>NC_056669.1:8087500-18087500 GCF_018350195.1 Panthera tigris | reverse complement strand
AAATCGTGTAGTATTTGTTTCCGTCTGACTTATTTCATTTAGCATCATAGCCTCTAGGCCTATCTGTGTTCTCACAAATGGCAAGACCTCATCATTTTTATGGCTGAGTAATATTCCATCACTCACACACACACACACACACACACACACACACACACACACACACACACACACACAATCTTCTTTATCTATTTATCCATTGGTGGACACTGGGTTACTTCCATATCTTAGCTGTTGGGAATAATGCTGCAATAAACATAGAGGGTGTGTATATCTTTTTGAACTGGAGTTTTCACTTTTGTTGGGTAAATATGGACAGAAGTGGAATTATTGCACCATACGGTATTTAGATAGGCAACAGACACATGAAAAGATGCTCAATCATCACTGATCACCAGGGAAATGCGAAAGCAGAACCACAATGAGGTACCAACTCACACCTGTCAGGATGGCTAGAAACAAAAAAAGGTAAGAATAAGTGGTGGTGAGGATATGGAGAAATTGGAACCCTCACGCACTGTTGGCGGGAACGTAACCGGTGTAGCCATCAGGAAAACAGTATGGCAGTTCCTCAAAAAACTAAAAATGGAAGTATCCATCAGCCTTCTTAATGCCTAGAAGGGAATGAAGTATGAGAACCTGATCAATTACTCAGTAATTACCAACACAAACAAACCCTACACTGGTCAGTTCAGCCATGTATAGTAACTAACCTAGTTCTATTCATCCCTTGGAAATAAATAAGATGGCATTACAGGAGTCACTATTACAGGCCATTAGAGGCTGGGTAGCAGATAAGTATCGCCTGTTCTTTTTAACACATGGGAAGCATCAATAGGACTTCTAAAAATAATACCTTCTCTTTACGAAACGTGTATTGTGAGGCGGTTGCTATGTGGTTATCATCTCCCGAGGCAGGTATTATGAGCGTCCACTTACAGATGAGGTGTCTGAGGCTCAGAGAGGTTAAGTTACCTGCACAGGATCACACAGCCGGTAGCTGGTCAAACTAGAGTGCTAAATCACATCTGCCTAATGTCAAGGCCCATGCTTTTCCAGCTCATGGTGGTAGCTTTCAAAAAGCTAATCTGAGTACCCGCTGCATCACTGTGGCAGAATTCAGAGAGCTGGGCCATGATGGTTATCCCAGAGGAATTCAGAGAAGGAATATATAAGTATTAAAGTCCAGGCGGCATGTGTATGTGGGGGAAAGGGATGTGAGAAACATGGAGGGAACTCATTCCCTCTGTACAAAGCCCCTCCCTCTCTGTTCCAAGGCTTCAACTGCAACTAGGCAGGAAGAATGGACTTACAAATAGTTTCTTTACTCTTGATAGGGGCCTGTCCTTTCTAGAAAGCCAAAGCACTAACGAGAGGCTTCCAGAATATTCTCCCACTGATTCTTGCAATGGCTCTGCTCCTATTTTCTTGAATGTTATTCAGCCATCATCACTCATACAGATATAATTTTTTTAATTTTTCCTTGCAAACTTACAAACTGTGTGAGTCCTGTTAATTCCAGGTTCAAAGAACTCTCTGACTGAGGCATGTTCCCAGAGCTCATCACATTCAGTTTCGGGCCCCCCGAAGAAAAGAAAGCTCTTTGAAAGCTGCAAGTATCACAGTGTTATATATAAAACAAATACAATGCCTTAAAAACACACAGTACTTTTCAAATGACAATGCAGTTTTGACTTATCCTCACAACAAACTTGTGAGGTTTTATCATCCCCATTTTTTTTTTTTTTACAAAGGAGAAAACGGGCTCAGAGAGACAGCGTGACTCCCCCCCAACGCCACACAGCGTATAAAGCAGAGTGGGGCATAGACCTGGGTCTCCTGACTTCACAGGCCTGTGCTTTTTCTCCACGAGATAAATCGTCACACTCATTATTATCAGTCCTGAAAAGAGGCAGTGGCAGTACATAGCGTGGGTGATGCGTTCTTAAAAATCTCCAAGCCAAGCAACTCCACCTCGTTCTGGTGACTGTCCTGGGAACTCATATTCCAAATGACTGGCCTCCTTCCATCTGCTAAGTCACGGCTATGACTTGCTACTTAACTTTGTCCTCCTTTGCTGACGTGGCTGCCCAATGTGGGGGGCACCCCTGGCGGGGGTGCATGAGGCAGCCCCTGGTTTGCCTCTTCCCTCTACTTCCCTCCACTTCCCAGCTCCCCAGATGGAACCCGATTGTACTTCCATCTCCCTTTACTCTGCTGCCAACTTCCCCGGGCTCCCCCAGATGCCTCCTTACTTTAAGCAAATGCTTCTGCATTGCTCTGGGAATAGTCTAATCCTTTTCTCCCTTTTTACATGTTAATGCCGTGATTTACAGCAGCAGTGCTGGATAGGAAAAAAATAAATAAGCAAACAAAGAAATTCTTTCTGTTCTACATTTTGCCCGGTAGTCACTGGGAGGGGGCATGAGAGGGACTGGGGTGCTGGTCGTGTTCTAATGCTGGATCTGGGTGCTGCTTACACAGGTGCAATCACCTGAAAAACATTCACTAATCTGTGCACCTATGATTCGTGTGGTCTTCCGTATGTATGCTAGGACTCCATTAAAAATCCCAACCACAGGGGGCGCCTGGGTGGCTCTGTCAGTTAAGCATCCAACTTTGGTTTTGGTCAAGATCTCGCGGTTCGAGAGTTCGAGCCCTGCATCAGGCCCTGCGCTGACAGCTCAGAGCCTGGAGCCTGTTTCGGATTCTGAGTCTCTGTCTCTCTGTCTGTCCCTCCCCCACTGTGCTCTCTCTTTAAATAAAGAATTAAGCATTGAAAAAAAAAATTCCAACAACAGAGTAGGCAGTTGGGTGGGGGTGGTGAACTGGGAAACGCTGAATGGCTTTCTGGCAAGCCTGTGTTGAGGGAGTCCCTATACCAGAAAAGAAGCCACACTCGATTCCTCCAAAATGTCTCGACTCTGAGAGCAAAGGCCTCCGCACGCTTCAGGGATAGCAATTCCACAGCAGCCCCGAGAAAGGGCTCTTCATAAGAACCTACATACAGCTGGAAAAGAATACAGATCACAGAGTCCCAGCCTGTCTCTGTGAGCAGGCATCTCCTCAACCGTGCAGGACATTTCAGGAAAGCAGGTCCCTAAATCCAGGAGGGACACTGCATGATCCCCTAGATCACCCATCACATATGTTGGCTGAGAAGGTCGTAACTTCTCCAGAGCCTTTTTCACTTTAAGATTTAAGAGTCAAACCTGTAGATGTCGTGTTCTGCTCCCCAACCTAGCAGGGATCTTAAAATTCATTGACATCGGCCTTAAATCCTCTCAATAAGTAACTTTCAAGGATGGATGTAAATAGATAAATGAACAGTAATTAGCTAACATGCCCATCCTGGAGCAGGCAGTAAGTCTGAAGTGACTCACTGTTTCCTGGACTTGCCATGTCCTTTCAAACCTCCAGAGACGTGGATATGCTGTTTCTTAGGCAGAACGCTCTTCCTTTTTTAATCTAGAAAAAACCCTTAACCCCCTTTAAGGCATAGCCTAAAGGCCTCTTCTTCGGTGAAGCATGTCCTGCCTGTCCCACATTAAGCAAGTGGCCCCTGTTGCAGGATCTAGAGTGCTTTGTCTACACATCTACTAGAAGTTACCCCTTTGCACTGCAGTAGGTACTTTGAGTTTTCCCAAGGCAGGCTTGGTTTCTTATTCTCATTTTCCTCCCTAATGCCTGGCCCGGTCCCTGTTACACAAGAGGTGGTCAAAAGCACGTCTGCATGAAGGGGCCACCGAGCTAAGTGATCTCGACATCCACGCATTTATGAAATAAAATAAACCTCTTCTCTGAATGACTGTTTATGACAGCTCTGTTTGTAACAGTCAGAAAGGGGAAACAACCAAAATGTCCCTCAGTAGGTGGATGGTTAAGCAAACCGTGGTACATCGACACCGAGAAATACGATTCAGCAATAAAAAAGAACGAACTACTGATTCATGCAACTTGGATGGTCTCAAGGGCATCACACTGAGTGAAAAAGGTCATACACTGCATGATTCCATTTATGTAACACTCTCAAAATTATAAAACTGTAGAAATGGAGAACAGATTAGGGGTTGTGAAGGGTTAGAGGTGGTGGGAGGGAGGGTGGCGGGTGAGACAAAATGGCGGCATGAGGGAGACCTTTGGGTGATGAGATGGGGTCGTTTTGGTTACAGTGGCATTTACATATATCTACACAGGTTTGATAGACTGGATATTTTGATATCCTGGTTTTGATAATCACACCGCAATTATGTCAGATGTAACTAAATGGAGGAAACTCAGTTGAAGGTACATGGTACCTCTCGGTACCTCTCTGTACTATCTTTGCAACTCCTGTGAATCTATAATCATTTCAAAGTAAAGTTAGAACATTTTTTAAAAAACCAGTTCTCTGAGGTTCCTTCTACGGAGTGTCCATCCTTCACCACAACCTTGCATATTTCTTAGTATTTTACGGTTTCAAAATGCCTCCGTGTAGATTAAATCATGCAACCCTCTGACATATCTGTTCTTATCCCCATTTTACAGATAAGGAAACCAAGGCTCCATGCTTGTTGAAGAGCACACAGTGTGTGGCAAAGCTAGTTCTCCAACCTGAGTCAATAAAATTTCTATAGACCTGTTTTTCTCATCTGCAAAATAAGGGGATTCGGCAAAGGCAGCCTCTGTAGGTGCATCCGGTTCTAACCTCGTACGATGTGTACTTTTGTGGCCCGGCTGTCCTACCTTTGAGCATTAAGGGTCTGACAATCCATGGTTGGACTGCAGGCCAGTAACTGGACCTACAGAGAAGACACATCCACCAGAGGACTCGATGCTAGGTAGCTGGTGGCATTTGGATGGAGGCAGTAGACTCCCCCAATTCCCACCCTCCCAAGGCTAAGAGTTGTTGAGATGAGAATCCCAGTAGCTCCTGGACTTCCATGTTTCTAGAATGCCCTGCCTCTCTGGTTGGCTTCTGTTCCTCTGCTTTAATTTCCCCCATTCCCCATCTCCTGGGCTTCATTCCGTCACACCCCGCTGACTCTAATTATTGATACTCTGTGCCAAGGAGGTGAGCTGTGAAAATGTCTTACCAGATTAGTGAAGATGTATGTGTAATAGGCCGACACCATCCCGAGTTCAGCTGCCTGCAAAGGGAAGAGAAGGAGATTAGAGAGAAAACAAAAACCCACTAGAAGTGAATGAGCAGTAAGGGCTCCAAGTGTCCGTCATTTGTCTGACCCCCTTCCCTTCGGTTCTTACATTGCCCTTGACTTGGAGGATGACTTGGTGGAGGGTCTCTCCCCTGCCACCCTGCTCTCCACCCCTGCAGTGACACTCACAGCAGCTGATGTTCTCATGCACAACACATTCCCACGGATATAACCAGATATTATGGAAACCAAAATGACTTTAAGGGAAATGAAGCAAATAATAAAACAGACTAAAATAATTATCTCCCAAACTATTAGCAATAACAATGGCTAGTACGTACCCACTCCTTAGTATGGGCCAAGCACTAGAAAGCATTTCGCTTGGGTTAAGTCGATGAGGTAGGCACTATGACTCCTCCCCCACGCCCCATGTTGACAGCCAGGGACATCAAAACACCAAAGGGCTATGGAACTGGTACAAGATCATACATCTCATAAGTGGAAAAAGATGAAATTAAAGCCAGGCAGCCTAATTTCAGTCCTTTTAACCAAACTATACTCTCCCCCAGAGGACCGTGATATTGATGGAGGTACTGACAACTCTCAGGGGCCGAGGCAGAGTCAGGAGAGTCTGTGGGTTGTAGGCAATTCCCAAATTAACTCAACCCGACAAATGCGAGCGAGCCAGGCTCCTAAGAGTCTTTGAATCTGCAGTAATGTAGGAAACAAGTGAATCATTTGCAAACTTTGGTCCTTTATTAGTAGTAAGGAACAAGCTGCTTGTGACATGCCTCACCCTTGATCAGAGCACACCCGCGTGTTATCGTCCCAGAGTTGGGAGGCTGCGACTCCAGAACAGCCTCCCTCTTGTCTGATCTTTGTAGCCATCACAGGTCCCCCACACCAACCTCCCCCGTCAGTGTGCCCGGCTTTGAGCATGACAGGTGCCACAGAAGCCGACAAGTAGATCAGGTAAATAATGAGCCCGGCTCTCCCCAGGGTCCTCATGCCTTCTGACAGTCAGATTTTCATCATGTATCTTGCAGCCCCAGGGCTACTGGGAAACCGCTTCTGTCGTGACTATGGAGGTGCGTGAGGGGAAAACAAGGGCCAGGGTGATTACATTTTCCTGTTACAAAGTGTTTTTCTCTTGAGGAACTCTGGTAACTTTGTGAACGTTCTTATAGGAGCCCCCACAGACTCCTCTAAGAGCAGGCTGGAGTCCTTCTATTGCCACGATTCCACTGGAGACCGAAGTACAGAAGGGCTCTACACCAGGGCAAGACGGTGCTGGGGTCGGTCACATGGGGCTCGAGGCCTTGCTTCCTCCTCAACTGCCAAGAGGCTGGTATGGCCTGATGCCCATCCCCGCCCCCCAACAGTCCATATAAAACTGCCGTTGCCGGTTCATCACTGCCTAGATGGGTGGGAGCCCCCTGGTTGCCGGGATGGGCAGGGGCCAGGGGACGGGGAGGGGGCACTGTCAGATAGTTAAAACCCATTTGTGAAGTCTGCTACCCAAAGATAAAAGACAAGAGATCCTTGGTTTTTAAGACCGGAATTCTGGGTAAACACGAAGTTTGTTGCCGGAACAGCTGCTCAATAAAGTAGGGGATTACTCTGCAAATCCTTCTGAAATCGAGAGACAGCAAGCAGAGTGTTGCCAAGCTCCAGGGCCAGGCTTGCGTGTGCACACCGAGCCTTCCGGAAGCTCCCTGTGCTCTCTGCTCACACTGCTTCCCACACTGAATCCATCCTTCGTGGAGCCCCACCCCCCAGCCCCCAGGGCTGTGCTGTAACCCTGGAGAGGAGCTGCCTGCAGCCCCAGCCCAGACCCGATGCAGGGCATCCCTGCTGGGGGCACTAGGAAGTCAAACGGAAACAAAGGGAACTGGTTTCCGAAGCCTCGCTCGTCATTGACGGGCTTGGTTCTAAGGTCACAGGGGCTGAGGGCAACAAGTGGTCCCAGGAAAGCCTGCCACTGGTCACCCAGCAGAACCCTTTGCCAATAATCGTCATTACGGGGAGAGTTTTCTTCAAAAGCACAGCCATTGACAAAAAAGTGTCGTGAATGAAAATACCCAGTATTGGCAAGGGTGCCATAAGATACCTATACACTTATGGGAGTATAAATTGTTATGGCCTTTTTAAAAGGCAATCTGGCAAATCATATCAAAACCCTTAAAAGCATGCATATCTTTAACTCGGTAATTTCACTTCTGGAAATTTATGCTAAGAAAATATTCGTGAACGTGCATAAAGATTTATGTACAAAGATGCGCATCCCACGTTGTTTATTACAGCAAAAGACTGAAAACAACCTGTACCTCCAACAATAAAGGGATGGTTAAATAAATTATGGTATGCCCACATGATAAGAAATGATGCGCCATTAAAATATTTGCAGACAAATACGTAACGACACAAAGCAAAACGCATGGCACATCGTTGAGTGGGAAAAAAAGCAGGTTACAGAAGTACATGGGCCGTGCGACGATCATTTTGAAAACAAACAAATGTGTCTACAAAGGTAGATAGGCTAGACCACAAAATTTCACAGTGGCTGTCTCTGGGTGACGGAATGTCTTACTTTTCCATGTGTCCCTGTAAGATTTTTCTATCAGACCTCAAAGTCAAGGCTTCAAGAAAGAAAGAAGCAGCTATGATGATTTCTATTTGCTTCTATGTGCTTTTCTGTACTTTCTAAAATTTCTTCTTTTTTTTTAAAGTTGAACTGAATAGAGGTAAGAACGGTTATATGGTTTTTAAAAAATTTTTTTTAACGTTTATTTATTTTTGAGACAGAGAGAGACAGAGCATGAACAGGGGAGGGGCAGAGAGAGAGGGAGACACAGAATCGGAAGCAGGTTCCAGGCTCTGAGCTGTCAGCACAGAGCCCGATGCGGGGCTCGAACTCACGGACCGTGAGATCATGACCTGAGCCGAAGTCGGGTGCTTAACCGACCGAGCCACCCAGGCGCCCCTGTACTTTCTAAAATTTCAACGATAGACATATTATTAGAAAATAAAAGAGCCCGATCACGCATGCTGGGAGCCATAAAGCATTCCGGAGGTTATTACACTATCATTATAAGGGATGCCCCCAAAAGGCTTCAGCCTGGAGGCTGTCCAGGGATGGGCTCTGGCTACTGCAGCAGGGACTGTGCATTGTCCTGACTGCTCTCTGCAAGGAAGGTGACAATTACCTTACTCCCTGCCCCCAGCTTCCCCTAAAACCTAGAGGATTTTTTCCATCATTGATAACTTCATTGATCATAGGCCCAGACATAAGAAAAGAAATACAGAAAAAAATTCTGTTTGAGTGTGTGTGTGTGTGTGTGTGTGCATGTGTGTGTGTGTGTATGTATGTGTGAGAGTTGGAGTATATGCTCCCAGACAGACGTGGGTTTGGAGCTGTGCAAAATTACTATAGCAACGGGCTGAAGGGACAGCCCTCAGTACTCAGAGAACTCATTCAAATCTCTTATTAACTCTGAGACCAAAACTAGCTGAGGAGGGGTGGGTAGGAGAGGGAGAGGGGGAAGGGGAGGAAGAGACAATCAGCTGAGTGTCTGGCGGGCTCCTCACAGCTTGGCAGAGGTTAACAAGGAGCCTCACTCCCCCAGTGGAAGATGGCAGGTTGAGTTTAAATGTGCAATTAGAGGGGCCCTGGAAGAGGCCAGTGTGCCTGGGGGAGCTGCTGGGAGCCACAGGGGAGCCCGCAGCAGGGTCTGTCTGTCTGGGGTTACATGGCTAGCCCAGCCACCAGCCCAGGAACTGGTGGCAGGGGACTCTGAGGCTGCCCAGATGTTTCCAGCTGTTCCCCTGGCACCTGACTTCTCTCTTGGTCTTCCTCTGTCTCTCTCTCGTTCTCAGATGGGCCTCACTCACAGAGCTCCAGGTTCTCTTACTGTGAGTTCTGATCCAGGGACCGCCACCCTGCCCCTTGTATTCTGAGGAGGGGTAGGTAGAAGAAACTGCCGATTAGCTGTCAGAGACAATGGGTACCGGCCCGGCTCTGCTCCTCACTGGTGGAGCCTCGGACAAAGCCGTTCCTCTCCCAGAGTCTCAGTGTCTTCATCTGTCGAGGGAAGACAGGATACCGGCCCCACACAGTCATCGAGAGGATTATGCTGGGATATTACACAGCAGCAGTCTGCAAACTAGTACACCGTACGGGGATCACAGAGGACGGTACACACTCACGGGACTGCCCAGCTTGTCAAAATATGGAAGTACTTTTGAACCACTTGGCACACAGCCTCTGCCCCAAGTGCCCTGCCCCCACTGCCCCAGCCCCTCCTGGGAACCCACCGACCCTGGCAGGGTCTTAGCTGGGGGCTGCCCGCCCGGCTGCACCAGGAGTTAATATTTTTATAACATCATCCTCATTCCGCTTTTTCTTTCAGCTTGCAGGAGCCATCCATTGCAAGTGAAGCACAGAGAAGTCTGCCAGGGTTCGGAGGCCATGACCCAGGGAGAACACCCAAGGCAAAGAGGGAGCAGGGCACCAGCTCAGGAGGAGAGAGGGAGGAGGGAGAAGGATGCTCCCCGCCCACAGCACCCGGCCCGGCTCCCACCTTCAGGAGGATGGTGTGGGACATGGAGGCGTTGGCATGGATGATGATGGTGGCTGTCTTGTCGTCCCGGATCTCCTTGAGGAGCGGGGTGGGGTCCCGGGTGTCATCCAGCATCCGGACGGAGAGTGTGTCCTTGGAGATAAGAAATTGCCGCAGCAGCCTCTCCAGGTTTAAAAGGCCTGGAGGGGAGAGAGGATGAAGCCCCTGAGGGTCCGCCGTGCTGCCTGGGGAGACACTGGAGCAAAAGCGAGACAAGCAAAGACCGGGGCTGGAGGCGGGGTCGTGGGTCCGGCCCTACTGCCGGTGCTGAGCAGGCGTCTCAACCTCTGTGGGCTTCGACAGTCCCTTCTAAAGTAAAAAGGATGCTCCCGAGCCCCTATGGCCTCCCCCAAAGCCCTCAGCAAGGCTCTTCTAAAGAGAGACGGAGGTCCCTCGAGTGGGTTGAGGGCCCACTCTCCTTCCCACAGCGCTCGGGAGCGGCCGAGACCAGGGTTCAGAGACCAGCGGGCTTGGGGTCTCCCCCTAACTTGGCCACCCACTCATGAAGTGACCTTTTCACGTGGCCGGGGCTCTTGGCCTCAGTTTCCTCATCTGAAAAACGAAAGTAACAGCAGCCGGCTCCCAGGACGGTGGCGAGGACTAACTGAGATAATCTGTAAAGTGCTCAGGCCCACGCCTCACCCGTCACGAACGCCCATGGATGTTCACAGATGTTCCATCTAGCCCTACAAGAGCCCAGCCTTTGTTTTCATGTAGATGTGGGGGAGGCGTTTCCTCAAGATCATAAGGCCCAGTTAACAGGCCTAACAAAACCCTTTGAATTCCTCAGAGCAGGGTGGCTGCATTAAGACCAGGTATCATTATGATGGTAAGAGGACAGGCTTTGAACTGCACTCCAGCAGGCAATAACGTGGGCCCAGAACAAAGCGAAAATATGGGATTGTGAGCGAAGGACTCTCCCCACCACCACCTCCCCCCCTCCCCCCAGCTGTCTGCTGTCTAGGAGCAGGGGTGGGAGGAGGGTTTCTGGAATGTTATCACTGCGACACAAGGGTCTCAATTCAGCTTTGCCTCTGAAAAGGCAGGCCAGGAAGGTGTGTGTGAGGGGTGGAGGGTGGGGTCTCCCGGGAAGACAGTGGTCTCAACTCCAACGGAAAGAGAAGCAAAGGCATTCGTTCCCAAAAGCAACGACAAGAGTAACAGTTATTGGATCCTGATTCTGTTTCTATTCTGTTCCAGAAAATGGGCTAAATATTCTACGTGGCTTTTCTAAGTCCTCACCACAATCCTACGATGCATTTTAATCCCACACACAGAGGGAAACATGAGGCTTTTGGACCCGGCTCCATACCCTGGATGGCAAGGAAGGACTGGCTTTCTAACCAAAGGCCCCTGGGCTCCGCTCTCTGCCCCAGCTACAGGATGTTCATTGCAGGCCTGTCTTGAACGTGACCCCAGACTCCCCTGGTGCAGATTCCTCACCCTCCCGACCCTCAAAGATCAAAAGGTGAGAGAGAGACCGGGAGGGGGGCGCAGGGAGGGCTCTGAAGGGCATCTCTTCGACCTCCCTTGATTTGTAGAGATGACGAACTTGCCTAGTCACACAGGGACGCAGCTGGGACCAGAGTCCCCACTTTGTCATCTGCAGCCAGCCCTCTTCCCATGAGACCGGGTGCCTCTCAGGACACACGCATAAGCAGCAGCACACACAGAACCTAGGAGGGGCTTGGGGGCATGTGTCTTACATCTCTGGACTCGGGGACGAAAGCCCCACGCCGGGCATGTTATCTGACAAGGATGAGGTGGCAGGGTGGAGCCCGAGGGCCCGGCGGTGAAGCCAGGGGCTCTGGGAAGGTAGTGCCAACCCCCATCCTCCCACCATGGGTCCCAACAAGGCGGTCCGGCAAGCCGGCAGCTGCAGCAGGAAGGGAAAACTCTGGGAGGGGCGGGCGGTCATTCAAAAGAGGCTCCATGGGGCACCTGGGTGGCTCAGTCGGTTAAGCGTCCGACTTCAGCTCAGGTCACGATCTCGCGGTCCGCGAGTTCGAGCCCCGCGTCGGGCCCTGGGCTGACGGCTCAGAGCCTGGAGCCTGCTTCCGATTCTGTGTCTCCCTCTCTCTCTGCCCCTCCCCTGTTCATGCTCTGTCTCTCTCTGTCTCAAAAAGAAATAAACGTTAAAAAAAAAAAAAAAAAAGAGGCTCCAGAACCAGTGGGCCTCTCCTTCCTTCCCCCACAGGGTCTCGAAGGAGACTTGTGAACCTCCACTCCCACTGCTGTCTGTGCTTCCTGCAGCCCCTCACCACCACCCCCATCAGGAGGGGCTTGACCCTCACCAGCTGTGTGATCTTGAGAAGTCATCTAACCTCTCTGAGGCTCCGTTCCTCATCTGCAAAATGGGTGTAACAGGGGAGAACTCACTGAGATGCTGGAATGTGTGGTTTCACTGTTCCTTCCGCATTTACTCATCCCCACAACAGCTCAAAGGCAGGTGTGGCTCAGTGAGGCCGAATGAAAAGGGACTAAAGTCCAAGCCTGTTCAACCAACATCTGTGCGTCCCAAGAAGCCAGGCACTGGGCCCATAGGACGTCAGCAGAGAAGAGGTATCATACAGGCCCTGCCCTCCGGGAGCTTAGAGCACAGGGACTTGCAACTAAGTCTATAACAAGGTTCCCACCATACCCATATTTTGTTTGATGGGCTAAATCATCTGGGTTTCCATGGGGCAGCCTCTTTTAGTTCTGTGTGTTAAATGGAGAGAATATTCACCTTCCTGGAGAATATTCACGCCTTCCTCAGAGGTCATGAAAAGCAAAACCCCACCTGCACAAAGGTCGGAGCACCTGACCCCAAAGACCCTATACAAGGGGGGCAGGAGAGGCCACAGCCGGTGCTCCTGGAATGCTGGCCATCTCTTTGGCTCAAGAAAAGATCTGCCTGGGCATGCTATGGGGGAGAGGGCAGCTGGAGGGGTGAGTCAGGGAGTGGAGGCAGAGGGCAAGGCTACTGGTCCTGGAATGTAGCAGGGAGGGTCTGTAGAGTCTCTAGAGTCAGCCTGGGAAAGAGGCCAAATCCCCTGGGATTCCTCGGAGTGGCGGTGCAGTTCAGCGGGACGAGACGGGGAAGCTTGGAGGATGCCACGGGGATTAGGCACAGCATGGAGACGCTTGGCCAGGGCAGCATAGGGGCAGTTCATCCTTTTAAAACTGGCAGGTGCCCTGAGCTTCCAGGGAAGACCTCCTAGACGTGAGATAAACTGGGGACCCTGCTTCAATTAATGCCCAGCGTGCCTCACCCGACTGCCCCTGGGGTGCTTTGCTGCCCTTTCAACAAGGAAGTAGCACCCCCCCCCATCTCCTCCAGCATACTGTGCACATGCTGAGTGAGAAGCAGGGTGGGGACAGGGAGGGGAGAAGGGCAGCGAGTGCTCGGAGGGCTCTGCATCCCACCCAGGATCTCTGATCCGTCACCCCTTTCCCAGGCTGGAAGCAGCAGACAGGGAACAGGGTGGCAGGTGAATTCCAGGTGCTGCTGGGATTGGTTAGTTCTGATGGCTCCCTCCACCCCCACCCCTACCCAGCACCTCAGTGTCCTTACCTGTAAAGTAAGGATAACAACTGCCTTACAGGGTTAGTAAGAGGATGTCAAGTAAAGCAGAGCAGTATCCGTCCCCTAGAAGATGCTTCACAACTCTGGTTTCCATTCGACCCCTCCCCCACCCATTCACATCCTAACTGTCCTTTCATCCCATCTCCTCCTCTTCCCAGATTTATTATCCAATCCGCAAAATACGGCTCTTGGTTAGAAACCACGTAAAATATTTGGTAGTGTATACGCATGCATATAAGTATATACATTATAGTATATGCATAAGCACTCAGTATTTCATGGTGGTGGGTAGGAATCCCACTTCAAACTCTTCTGCACACACCCAGTGTGAGGCAGGGGGCACAGTCCTGGCTGGTGGGCTCAACTAGAGACTCCCAAGGAAGACTCCCAGGGAAGACTCCCTGGGAGACTGTGGCGGGGGAGGGGGGGTGCAGAGAGAGACCCTACATCTCAACAGAGCAGGGGAGCAGCGGTGCCAAGTGGGGAACAGACACCATGCCACTTGAGGAGCAGCTGAAGGAAGGGGGTGCCTGGCTCAAGAAGAGACAGACTTGCTCTTGACAGCCTGAAGGACGACACCCTAGAACAGGGTGGATGGAGGTCACAGGGAGACAGATTTAGCTTAACCTAAGGAAGAACCTCTGTCTGAGCTGTCTCAAGATGCAGTGGGTTGGGGCGCCTGGTTGGCTCAGTCGGTTAAGCGTCCGACTTCGGCTCAGGTCATGATCTCGCGGTCTGTGAGTTCGAGCCCCGCGTCGGGCTCTGTGCTGACAGCTCGGAGCCTGGAGCCTGCTTCGGATTCTGTGTCTTCCTCTCTCTCTGACCCTCCCCTGTTCATGCTCTGTCTCTCTCTGTCTCAAAAATAAATAAACTTAAAAAAAAATAGCATTTAAAAAAAAAAAAAAGATGCAGTGGGCTGCATCATAAGGTAGTGAGTTCCCGTCACTGGAGGTAATCAAGGAAAGCCTGAAGCCCCTCTTGATGACTGTCAGAGAGTGAATTAACCCAGGGAATGGTAAGTTGCTCTAGAAGAACACTGATGTTTTTCCAGTCTAGGGATTCTTCAGTTCTATGAATCAGAAAGGGATCCCTTTTTCTTTTTTATTCCGGGCAGTGGAAGGAATTTGCAGAAGGGAAAGTGTGGTTTAGTTACATTAGGAACATTAGGAGTTTTTCAGCGCAGTGTGGCATTTTCCAATCGTCATTCTCTTCCCCTCGATCTGTTTAATGGCACTAAGGGATTCGCCGAAGGCTGCTGCTGCCACCAGAGGGGTTAAGAGCTGTTCTCTTCCCAGCTTCCCCTCCACCTCCACCCCAGCCCTCTTCTCCTGCGGGGCCCTTGGCCCAGCAGCAGGTCTGCCTGCCAAGTCCAGGGCTGAGAGGGACCTGGGGAACCCATTAGTCTCGCTCAGGATGCAACGGGATGGATCGATGAGAGCCTCAGCAGGCCGGCTGTTCTGGGAAGAAGGAGGGAGGCTGGCTTCTGCAACCGGAAGGCAGGGGGCCAGGCAGGGCGGGAGGAGGAGAGAAGCGCTGTGAAAGGCACAGCCGGGGTTGGACAGGGCCGTAGGACAAGGACACAAATACCTAAGTGATGGGTCTACAGGGGCACAGAGGACCCTTGTATCAAAAAAAAAAAAAAAAAAAAAAAAAAAAAGAATAAACACCCATTTCGACTGGCATCCCTCTCTCTCCACAGGCTGATTCCCTTGGCTACGGGCTTTGGTTCTAGAAAAATGCTAATACTCCCAGAACAGACAGCACTTTGACATCTTGTGGGAGGCAGCTGATGTAATAGTGACCCCAGAGGTCTGTAGCAAGGATTTAGGGAGATAACATGGTTCACCATTGCACCCACTGCCCTGAACCTGGAAAGGCTCCATTTCCCTTCTCCCCGTGCCGGCCGCACAGGCCTCAGGGTGTGTCATTTTCAGTTTTCAGACCTTTCCTCGGCAGCAGATCCTGACGGAGGGATGGGAATGAGAGTCTACGGTGTTGCCAGTAGGGAAAAGGCACAGAACAAGTTCAAGGGCCTGAATGATGCATTTCACCTGCTTCTTGGTTTTTGTCTCATCCCACAGCTGGGCTTGGCCCTGAGGCCAGGCAGGGAAGACCAGGCTACAGGAGCCAGAGGAGGAAAGAGACAGGGCCTGGGGGACGAGGTGAGGCTTCCTGCTCACAGGAGGGCTGTCCTCTGCCTTGCCTGGCCCTGTGGGCCATCTTCTCTGATGGTGAGGGTGGGTGTGGGAAGAGCCTGTCCTCTGCACTCCTGCTGTCTCCTGGAAGGAGGAAAGAAAAGGTCTCTCTCTTCTGCCTTTTCCACAGTATCTGGAGAAGCAGGGGGAGGAGGTAATAAGAACCATGTGTGTTAAAACACTTAATCTCTCTTTTCCTCATGCATCTAATAGGAATGTTTATGGAGTTCACCTTCTGTGGTTATCACGAAGTTTGTTTATTTATTTATTTTTAACGTTTATTTATTTTTGAGAGAGAGTGAGAGAGAGTGTGTGAGCAGGGGAGGGGCAGAGAGAGAGGGCGACACAGAATCCAAAGCAGGCTCCAGGCTCTGAGCTGTCAGCACGCAGCCTGATGCGGGACTCAAACCCACGAACCGTGAGATCGTGACCCGAGCCGAAGTTGAATGTTTAACCCACGGAGCCACCCAGGCGCCCCCATTATTGTGAGATTTAAATGGGATACTTTAAAAAGCCTTAGCAGGGTTTTGGGCACATAGTGAGTGCTCAACAAATGGTTAATTTTTTCTCATATGAGGATAAGGCCTCCCACAGTGAGTGCCTCCTGGGGCTGGCATGGAGAGGTCCACTAGTGCCCCAGTATTTTCACAAGGGGCCCTGGGTCTCCTCCACCCCTTGCCGCCATGACCTCAATTACAGGATAAAGTAACAGTGAGTAAATGTTTATTATGTTCTGGGCCCCCATACCTTCCACCCGAATGCCCTGAAAAGCAGTATTATTCCCACTTTACATTGGAGGGAACTAAGGCTCAGAGAGGCGCAGTGATGTGCGTGATATCACACAGCTCCTGAGTGGTGGAGCAGCTTGGTTTGACTCCAAAGACGGTTCTCTTTTACTGCACATTCTGCACTTCTCTCCAGCTGTGCCTCCTCCCCGGGATCGGAGTCTGCTCCTCTCCCACCACCTGGACTGAGTTTCGCAAGCACAGGGACAGTAGGAGGACAGAGCTGAACTCTGGTGGCTGTGCTCCAGGTCCTGACTTGGCGTTGTTCACAAGGGCTCCAACGGGGGTGCCCGGGCAGCTCAGTCGGTTAAGCGACCCACTTCGGCTCAGGTCACGACCTCACAGCTCGCGGGTTCAAGCCCCGCGTCGGGCTCTGGGCTGACAGCTCGGAGCCTGGAGCCTGCTTCAGATTCTTTGTCTCCCTCGCTCTCTGCCCCTCCCCCGCACGCACTCAGTCTCTCTCTCTCAAAAACAAACATTAGAAAAATTAAAAAAAAACAAAACGGGCTCCAAGAAGGAAGGGAAGGAAAACTGGAGTGTGCCTCTTGTTTCCTAAGTGTGGCTGCCGTGTCATGCTCGGTGTATGTCATCCTATTGAATGCCCTCGGCCATCCTTCCAGGGACGTGTCGTTGTCCCCACTTTATAGGCAAGACAACAGGAGGCTAGAGAGTTCCTAAGTCACCTTCCCGAGGTCACACAGGAAGTAAACAGGTGGCAGAAGGCATAGCGGCACACGACATGGCCACAGAGAGCGTAAATACTTAGAAAGAACGCCAAGGCGAACGTAAGAAATATACATGTGATTTGAACTTCACACAAAAGTACCAGGAAGATACGTAATGCCTGTGACCAAAGGGAGTCTAAGGCTCTGGGTCCATCCCGAGCGTCTCAAAAGCTTACTGTGTGTCAAGGCTGGGTGATCTCACCAATGGGGCCTCAGGGGCCATGGTGGGAACCCCAACTCTCCTTGGAAGCCCCCAAACAGCCACGTCCCCTACGCTCAATGGTGATGACCAATATGGCATGCCCAGGCCCCTTGCCTCTCCCCCAGCCTCATTACAACTAAGCACTTGTGGGTGTTCTTTCTCCCCCGATTCAAGAAAAAAAAATTGTAAAACACAATACAACTCTACTTGGTCCAAAACCCGCTTATTAAAAATCTACTTTTGGAGAGAAGGAGAGTGAGTGGTACGATTCCCCATGGAGTGATCTCTGTTATGCCTAATTCTGATGGCTGGAAAATAGAATTAGATGCCTGTTCCTAATTCAAATTGCAGTGTCTCCTGGACCTGCATTAATAAGGAAGGATGGCAGAGTTTCTCCTCCGAAGCTCTGAGCTACATTTCCCTTCAGTCCCTGATTTCTTCACCCTTTGATTAGATTTTAATCCTCCTTGCCCTTGAACTTCTCCTGCGCTGCCCGCCCTTCCCTGGGCCCTGGCGGGGGGGACCGGAGTCACTCAGCAAGCCTCAATGGATGAGTTCTTCAAGCAGAGGCAGCACTGTGTGGTCGATGAGTCCCTCCTGGGCTGTGGCCCGGCCTCTCTGGGACTTGGGCAGGCTCATCCTTTTCAGGACAGGGTCTGGGCACGGCCATCCTGCATCCCGCTCAAGGGAGCGAGGGGACACGCTGCTCCAGAGAGAGCTCTGCCCCTCAAAGGACAACGTGCCCACCCTGAGCTGGGGCTCTGAGTCTGTCTGTGCAGACCAGGAGGGCGGGAGGGGCCGTGGAGGAGGACATTCCGGCTCAGAGTCAGAGGACCTGAGTTAGAGTCTCGCACCAGCTGTGCGACCTCAAGCAGGTCCCCGAGCAGCTTCAAGACTCTGTTTTCTTGGCTCTGGAACGACCGGGGAGGAGGGAAATGGAATGGCAAAATCGTAATTGAAAGTGCTTTGCCATCTGCAAGGACTCGTATGAATGTCAAGGAATATTGTGATTCTAAGGGAAAGAGCCTTGGTCTAGGAGGCAACAGACTCTAGCACAGTGCTCAGTGCACAGTAGGTGCTTAACTGACAGAGGAGTAACTTCCTTCCCAGGAAGAGCTGAAGCGGAGAGAGCAGGGCTCACCCTACGCGCAAGAAGGACTGAGGCTAGACGTAAGAAAGAACTTCCCATCAGGCTGGTGAGACATTGGACTCGGCACTAGGGAAGGGCTGCAGGAGGATCTCTGCCAGGAGAGATTTACGGCCTGTCCTTTGTCTCTTAACATTCCTGCCGTATGCATGGAGGGCACCAGTTCGGTCCTGCCCGAGTGGGTCTCTGGCAAACATTTCTAGGGGAGAATCCTTGAGTTTGCGACACCATTCGGCGATTCGAGGATGCCGTACGAGGAGGGCCAGCTGGTGGAATGCGACATTGCCCAACTCCCTTCTATCAACTACTAGCATCCGGTGGGCTTTTCTATCAGCAGCCTTTTGGGACTCATGGTCAAAACTATTTGGAAGGGAAGAGGTAAGTGGTTGCTTTGGCCACAGGACAACTCAGAGCATCCGTGCTAATGTGTGCTGTGAATCTCCATGAGGGGGAAACAGAATGAAGTGTTTATCCAAACGTTTCTCCTTTTCATTTTTTATTTTGGCCACAAAACACTTCTCGTCTAAAGCAGTGCTGTCCGATAGAGCTCTCTGGGATGCCGGACATGTTCTGTGTTTGCACTGTCCACAGGTGGCCAACGAGACTGAGGAACTGGATTTTGACTTTTATTTACCTTCCACATGGGGGAATTCCAAGACCTCCAAACCCACTGGGTCCTTGTAATAATTAAAGAAACTATATAGAACGCACACAGGGTTGGGACTGTTACTTTGTTTCTTGGGTAGCACCGAGTAAATCATACATCTGTGTTTATGCGAATAAGGGAATGAATACCCATCACCGGGAGGCCGTGGGGTGCAAGTGCCTGGTAAAGAAGGTGGTTTTGACCCTTGACAGGGAAAGGGCCTTTGTTTACAGATGCTGTAGCGATTCGGGGTAGAGAAAAGACTTAAGCATGCAGAGCAGTTCGGGGAACCCATAAAAAAAAAAAAAAGGAGCCACGATGGGAGGTGACAAACCTTTGCCAACAGAGCCCACCCAGCCCTGCAGGGTGAGGCCTACATAGGCGAGGTGCACAGGACACAGATGCCTGGGGCTCGGGCACTGGGCCCCAGGGGCAGGTAGTGGCCAGCACCTGCCTGACCACATGTGGGTACACAGCTGTCACTGGAAGCACACAGATGCACAGATTTGCTGGCTTAAATTAGCTAAATCTCATAAACACTAAATTTATGTTACAAATCGTCTGACAGTCAGAGACACCGTATTTCTAAAACCTGCATTTGCAAAAAAATGCTTTATCAGGAATTGCCCTTGGACCTCGTTCCATCAGCAAAACCCGCTCTCCAGGGGAAGAAGCTTTTCAACCCATCAAGTACAAAATGCATCCAATTTTATATTTTCCCTCTCTCTCTCTTTTTTGTAGCTCCTTAACAATGAGGCTGAAAATGTGGGAATTGAGTCTGTGGATGCAAAAAGGCTTGGAGGTTGGCCAGTCTCCCTGTAACCCAGTTCTCTCTGTTCCGCCCATGCCTGGCAAAGGGTGTTCCTGGATGTCTCTCTCTCCCTCCCTCCCTGCCACCATATAGACAAACAGCCAAGGACACATGGGAATCATCCCCGCCATCTGAGGGAGCCCTCCCCAACCTGGCTTACTCCCAGCCAGGGGCAAATCGATCAGGCTGAAATCCACAAGCCAGGACTGTGTGGGGTGGAGCCCGGCTGGGGAAACTTACATTCTGCTTTGGCACAGATGAGGCAGGCGGTGGTGCAGTTGAAGAAGTTCAGGATCCCAGCTACAGCCACGCTGATGTCGGTGTTGCTGGGGTGGAGGTTCAGGGTTGTGAATCTCTGGGACTGGAACTTGATAAATTCCTCTGGGGCCACTTTGAAATGGGGGACCTGGGAGGAGGAGCAAAGAATAGGCAGCAGGGAGGATCCAGGATGAGTGAAAAAGCCAGCAAGCCTGAGTGAGGCGGGGCTGTGGACGGTGGATTCTTCCGCGTAAGAAGAAGGTCTACGGAAGACCTTCGACGCACGTCGGTGGAGGTGCAGCTTGCGGGATTCGGGACCCTCACCAGAGGAAGAAGACAAGATGACATCCTTGATGTTGTACTTGACAGTGCTTAAAACAGGACCACCCAGGATGAGAACCCCTTCCACCAGAGACCCGTATAAACATACTGTGGGCCTTGGAGCTGGGGTCTGTGGCCCTGAGAGGCCAAAACAATAGGTCTTTATTCTCAGAACAACTGCCCACTGCAAGGCAGCCAGACAAAAGGCTCGGGGAGGCGTAATCCTTATGATATTTTATTTGTAGTTAATAAATCAGAGCAGAGACGACAGAAAAACACTGCCCTGGGGACTAAGCAAGGAGTCCCATCAGACCAGCCTAGCCGACAAGTGTATAAACCAGCTCCCAACAAACTTTCTATGTGACAGCCTGGACCGGGTGCCTCCACAGACATACACATGGAGTAGGGAGCGCCTGCCGCAGGCTAAGGAGCCATCCAGAGAGCCTCTGAACAGAGCCAGGTAAATAAAAACCTGCTCTGGCTTCATTAGGACCGTGTCAGCTTCTCTCCGCGTCTATTACTGATCTTTCCGGCAGGCACTGCCCCTGCCTGCTGCCTCTCTTCTCCCGGGAAGAGATATTAACAGGCTGTGATGCTGCTTTATTGGCAGCTTAGGCTATTGGGTGGGTAATAGGAAAGTTAAAGCGTAATAAGCTGCCATCCACCTTGATTTGGTTTTGTCACCCTCATCCCTGGTAGCCAGAGCCAGGAGAACTGAAGGCTACTTGCGTCTATCAGAGATGGACTCAGGAAACCTCAACCCCTGTCCTTCCTTAGGACCAGTGCACTATGGGAGGGCCAAGGTACAGCCAGCATGGTTTGGAATGATGTTAAAGCAAGCGGGACTGGGGGTAGACAGCAGAAAGGACTTCCTGGTGGTGAGTTCACCGCCTCCTAGAATGAGTTATTCAGAAATGACTGCAGACGTTTTCTTTGCCTGGGCCAGTCCGAAGTCTGGGATAATGTTGAGACGGTGTTTATAGGGGTCTGCTACCTTGTCCTTTTAAGATTCTGGGAGAGGTCAGCCAGAGACCAGAGCTCCTCTGAGACTGGGGGCAGGGGAGAGCGAAGATTTAGCAGAAATCAGGAAACTCTTGAATTCAACTAGGATTAGCCCTTGAACCACAGAGAGGGCACCCAATATTTTCTAGCAGAGACTGAAAAATGCACACCTGGAGAAACCCTGGCGAGTTATGAGACAAGACTCAGAAGAGTGAGGTGGATCTAAGGGGTGTCACAAGGGGTCCTTCTTCCCAGCTTGTATTTTGCATCCCATACAATCTAAAAAGAACAAATGCACCTTAAAAGGAGAAACCGTTCACCAAGGAGCAAGATGGACGCCAAGGCCAGGCAGGGGCAGGGTGGCCAGGCAGGGGCAGGGTGGCCAGGCTGGCTAGCCGCTTCCTGTGTGGCCACTCAGCCTACGGGGTTCCAGCTAACTCACCCCCAACAGAGTGTAACCTTAGAGACACCCTTGAATCCACAGACCCTAGAGATGGATGGATGGATGGATCAGGAAAAATGCTCCGGATATTCAGGAAAGTGAAGGACAAATGGGTTTTCCAGGTTATAGACTTGTGTTTGCAGCCAGGTTCTGCTGTGTGATTTGGGGCAAACTACGTAACCTATCTATGCTCCCTTAGGATGGAGAGAATGATATGTGCCTCTAGGATTTTGGGGAGGATGAAATGAGAGCCTGTGTATGAAGGACACAATGGCCCAGTACCTAACATGTAGTAAGCGTTCCAGTAATGGAACTTGCTTCCCTTCCCCTTTTCTCCCCAAATCTAGGGGCTCCTGAAAAAGCTCTTGAAACTCTTCCGTGCAGGGGTGAGGCTGGAGGGGCCTCCCCAGAAAGTGGAGTCGGTGGGAAGTCTCCCGCACAGCCCGGCCATCTTGCAGGCGGCTGGAAAACCAGCCAGCTGCTCTGATGGGCCCAGGCAGGGATGGCCGGGGCCAATCCAGCTGATTCTCTCTCTAGGACAAAGATCAATCCGTAATTGATTTGCAATTGCAAATGCATCCCAGCAAGTCATCGTGGAGGTGTGTGGGGGAAGGAGAGGTGAGGCAGAAAGCGAACTCCTCGGTGAGAACTCCATTTCTTTTCCCTGGAGCGGAGGGGAATCAGTGTGAGGCAGTTCAGCCTCATAAAATATGAAAAGAAATGCATAATCTGAATGGAAAGGAAAGGATGCTCTGGAAGGGACATGACCAGACAAAGGAAGGGTAACCGGCTGGCTGTTCCCTGGGCAGCACAACCTGTCTGGCTGGTCAGTGGCACAGGGGCCAGGGTGGCAGGGTGGGGAACACGGTTATAAATCAGGGTCTCTGCCCCTGGCCTGAAGTGCCAAACAGGGTTAAGGGATATGTGTTAGCGGAGGGAAAAAAAAAAATCCACTGAACCCCACGAGGAGGCCATTTTGGAGTGGGGGCTGGGGGGTGACTGTAAGGGACAGTGAGGCAGTGTGATGGGGAGGGGGGTGAGAGGAGAAAAGAGGAAACGGGGAGCTGAAGTCTTGGCAACCTCACTTGGTGAAGATCACAGGGACTGCTGGAATAACAGCCTGCCAGAGATCTGAGCTGTTTCTCGGAGCACGGCAAGAAAGATTTAAATTAAACATCAGCTCTAACTTCCTGGGGCCAAGGCCTGTCAGATGGGGGGGGGGGCTGAGTACAGGGGTGGCGGGGGAATGCAGTGAAGACAGAAGCACCTTTTTTGGCCTAGGATGAGTCAAGAGTCATCTTTCAGGACATCTGAGGGGGTAGGGATGGGGAGCTCTCCGCAGAGACCTGGCCTGTGGCAAGAAGGCTCAGGGGGCTTAGCCTATAGGGCAGTGGCCCAGGGCTGGGGAGGCGGGGGTGGGGGGACAAGACCAGCCACAGGACTAGAGCTAGGATGGCAAAGCACTTTAAAGTGCAGGTAACGGGGCGCCTGGGTGGCTCAGTCGGTTAAGCGTCCAACTTCGGCTCAGGTCATGATCGTGGATCTTGCGAGTTGGAGCCCCACATCGGGCCCTCTGCTGTCAGCGTGGAGCCCGCTTTGGATCCTCTGTCCCACTCTCTCTCTGCACCTCCCCCGCTTGTACATGCTCTCTCTCAAAACTAAATTTAAAAAATTAATAAAAAAATAAAGTGCCGGTAACAATTCTGAGAGTGGGTTCATGAAGAGGCAAGATAGATATCTGGGCAAAGACTCAGGGATTTGCCGGGCGTTCTTCTGACCGTGAGAAAAGTGGGTGACATTAAGGGCGTAGGCTCCAGGGGACAGTAGGGGGGTGGTGGTAGGCTCCAGGGGACCGGGGGGGGGGGAGGGGGTTAGGCTCCAGAGGATAGAGGATAGGCAGCAGGGGCGGCTTGCTGAGGCAGTATCTGTCCCGTGGTGGGTTTTCTCCTATTTCTAGAATCAGATCCTCCCAAAGCTACTGCTCCTGGAAGGCTGAGCCTCCAGGCCCCAGAAAAGGTGCAAGACTGATCCTTCCTTCCTCTGTCCCTCTGCCCTGCCCTCTCCCCGGCTCCTGACCTTGCACCTCCCGTCACCGAGCTCTGTCTGTTCTCGAAGGACCCTGGCTAGAAGGCTCTTCGGGGCAGAGAAGGGCTGAGGGGGTACTTTGCCACTGTCTCCCAGGGATGTATGTGAAAGGGAAGACTGACAGATTCCTGGAGAAACTAGGAAGGGTTCCAGCAATAAGCAAAACAACAAAGTTTCGAGTTCGTTTTCTCCAGGGGAAAAGGAGGGAGAGAGTTGATGGAACAGAGAGCAGGCTATTACTCAGAAACTCATCCCCAACTGTCTTTATCCCCCATGGAACTGGAACCAGTGGAAATGATCTCAACACTGAAACGACAGAAGCTCAAGTTCGAGGTGACACCTGAGGAAGAATTCACTGATTGAAGAAGTAAACACTGGAACTGGTGAATGGGGAAGAAAACCAAAGACAACCTTTTCCTAGAGAACTTAGACAGCAAGAGTTTCAAACTTTATTTTAGCAATAAAATGTAGCAGTGCCTCCCCCGCAAAGGCATTCTTTGCCAGAATCGCCGTATCTAAACAGAATCATGAAGCAATTCCTGGGGAGCTCAGACTTCTGTCTTCTTGGTGTCCACAGCCTCTCCCTCCACCCATCACCTCCAAGGGCCACCCCCCCACCCCCCCGCAACACCCCGCCCCGGGACGCAAAGACCCAGAGCAGCTCAGTTTAAAAGTCCTGTTGTGAAATCTCCCCTCCATGTCCCCTCCACCCAAACAGCCTGGAGAAAAGTAAGTACCCAACAAAGGACCACTTCTTTTCACTGTTTTGATGTTGCTGTTGTTGGTAAACACCAACCAGGCCCCAATGGGCTCCTCCAGACCTTGAGAATCCATGACATCTTTGGGCCCAGGGCACAGGTTGCCAGCCCGGAGACAGTCCCCGGGCTGGCGTAGCACTCACCTCCTTCTCCCCACAGATGTTGCTGATGATAGAGCTGGAGGCCGGACTGGAGGAGGGTCCCAGGACGGCGACCACCCCCTTGGGGAGGATCTGACACACTGCGGCCAGCAACAGGACGGAGCGTGGGCAGCAGGAAAGGAAACAAGGCACTCATCAGGCGGGACGGGGGCCGGCTCCCCTGCCTGGGGTTCAGGCTCACGCCCAACCTTCACCTGCAGGACCCTCACCGTCCGCCACTCTCCCCCCAGCCTCCTCCCACCTTTCCAAACTCAGTGCCTCTCCTCTTCTGGACTATGGGGCTCCAGGACAGCTTTATTGGAGTTTATGGAAGGTATTAAATGAGGAAATGACCCAGGTTATGACAACATACGGCCACAGCCAACAGGGTGTGTAAATTGTCTTGGCTGTCACTGAAGGACGGGGGCTAACGGCGGAAACCTGCGGATTCCATCCTGCCAGACCTGCAGCGAGGGTGCTGGGAGCCTCAGCATGGCTGCCTCGGGGGCTGAGGGCCCAGCTCACAGAACGGTCACCTGCCGTGCAGTCTGTCAGCCCCTCAAATCTAAAGAGGAAGGGGAGGGGCGCCTGGGTGGCTCAGTCGGTTGAGCGCCGACTTCGGCTCAGGTCACGATCTCGCGGTCCGTGAGTTTGAGCCCCGCATCGGGCCCCTGTGCTGACAGCTCAGAGCCCGGAGCCTGTTTCGGATTCTGTGTCTCCCTCTCTCTGACCCTCCCCCATTCATGCTCTGTCTCTCTCTGTCTCAAAAATAAATAAACGTTAAAAATTTTTAAAAAATAAATAAATAAATAAAGAGGAAGGGGAGGGGCGCCTGGGTGGCTCGGTCGGTTAAGCGTCCGACTTCGGCTCAGGTCATGATCTCACGGTCCGTGAGTTTGAGCCCTGCGTCGGGCTCTGTGCTGACCGCTCAGAGCCTGGAGCCTGTTTCGGATTCTGTGTCTCCCTCTCTCTGTGACCCTCCCCCATTCATGCTCTGTCTCTCTCTGTCTCAAAAATAAATAAAAAAAAATTTAAAGAGGAAGGGGAGGAAGAAAGGCAGACAAGCAGTGGGACAAAGGGTGGTAGAGAGGATACAGAGAGAAGAAATCAGACTCAGCTAAAGCCAAGGGAGCAGGAGGGAGATAAGCAGAAAGAGAAAACAAGAGGGAGAGAGAGGGAGAGAGAGGGAGAGGGAGGGAGAGGGAGAGAGAGGGAGAGAGAGGGAGAGAGAGGGAGAGAGAGGGAGAGAGAGGGAGAGAGAGGGAGAGAGAGGGAGAGAGAGGGAGAGAGAGGGAGAGAGAGGGAGAGAGAGGGAGAGAGAGAGAGAGGGAGAGAGGGAGAGAGAGAGAGAGGGAGAGAGAGAGAGAGAGGGAGAGAGAGAGAGAGGGAGAGAGAGAGGGAGAGAGAGAGAGGCAAGGAGGAGTCTCATGTCTCGATGGCATCCTCTGTCACTCTTGCTCACCTAGACCCCAGCTTGGTGCACCTGCTTCCCTGAGTGTGTTGGGCCCTTTGTGATCTTGGGCTTCCCCACGGAGAAGGAGCCCTTCCTTCCTCTACTCTGGACACTCACCCTGTCAAAGAGCACCTCAAATGCCCTCCTCCTTGCGCCTTCCCCGGCTCCTTTGTGTGGAATTAATCTTCCCCATCTCCCCCAGGGCCCCTGAGGCCCCTCGTGGATCCCTCTGTACTGAGACGCCTGTAAATGTGCCGAATTCAGCTTGTCGCTTAGATGTCTTTCTGCTCTCACTAGATTTCAAACCCTGTAGGGGCAGCAGCTGAGCCATACTTGTCTCTAAGACCCCGCTTCTCACCTCCTCGGTGTCCAGCACAAGGTTTTCTAGGTGCCCAGCTCACAGTCATTGAACGAATGAGTGGAGGGATGGATGACTATGCAATCAGAAGAGCAGGAGAGAATCTCAGATTTTAAAACGCTACAGACGGAGCACCAAAGGATGGGAGAAAAAGGAGGTGACAGAGAGAACCTGACCGTGGTATCAGAACCCAAGAGTCGCCCGCTGGAATATGCACTGAGGTTCCCGGACACCCTGCAAGGCATTCTTCACTGCACAACTCGAAACTTGACTCTGGACACATTTTCTTCCTACTCACGTCAAGAGGCAGGCTGAGCCATTCCCAAGGCCAGTAAACTGAGGTTAAGGGATCAGTCCAAGGTTCCTTACTGGGGAGGCGGCTGCAAAGCCACACCTGCAACCTAGATGTTCTTTCTCCTAGGGTGGGGTCCTAAACATTGGTCCACACAGCCACGTGATGGCCCTCAGGGGCCCTCACGGGGGGAGCACCAGAGTCCAAATCCCAGTGTTGCCATTTCACACACAAACCACAGGCTGTCCTCCCAGCCTGAGGCTCACGCAGGGATCCCGCCACACCGGGCATCTCAGCTGCGGGCCGTGGGTACCCGAGCGGAGCTCATCTGTACTGTGCCTGAAACATTCCCAGTGACAAAGTAGCCACAAGCCGGCTTCATCTCTGAAGACTGCTTTTCCAAGTTAAAGCAGTTGGCATGTAAGTTAGGCCATGTGATCTCAGCCAGCTTAACGCTTACTGGCCACTAGACGCTCTAAGTTCGTCGGCCGTCAGACTCCTGCACCTTAGTGCGTCTTAGTTCCTGATTTTACCGATAAGGAAACACCACCCGAGGGATGTTCAGTGACTCCTCCTTAGAGGAGTCAGGCACCTAACAAAGGTCAGAGCCAGCACCGGAATTCAAGGGTGTTGACCCCATCCTGTCCGGTGCCCATTTGGCTATCTCGAAGCCCCCCCCCCAGCTCCCTGCAGCCACCCCACCCCTCCCTACCCACCCCTCCGGTCCAGACCCCCATCCCATCTCTTTCTACTGAATCTGCTTCCCGAGGTCACCAGTGACCTCTTAGCAGTTTTCCCATCCCATTCTCTTTCTGCAGCACCTGATGCGGCTGACTGCTGTGTTCTTTTGAATTTCATAACCGTCCAACCCTGATTCTGGTCAGTCTTCTTCACTTCCTTTGCGGATTCCTCTTCCTTTCTCCACCTGCTAAATCCAGGTTTGATCTGTGCCTCCCTCTCCCCGGGCAATCTCACCCTTGCCTTGACCTCTACTCTCCTCCCTGCCCAGGTGATCCCGTACTCCGACCTATGTCCTGGGTTAAAGGTCAAGTTCCAACCACCTGCCAGACATTGCCACGGGGACTTCGCTCTGGTATCACGCACCCATCATGTCCGTGGCAGAGAGGAAAGCCTGTCTTATTTACCTCTGTCTCCTCCATACTTAACACAGGGCCTGTGCTTCATAGTTATGTGCTCAATAAATAGTTGCTGAACCACCCTGCTGCCTGCTCAACACTTTCCATGGAAAACTGGAAATAAGCTACAGGTCCAGTCATAAGGGAACACTTACCTTAAATGTCGGTCATATACCCACATGGAGTATTATTTAGGTATTTAAAATGCTTAGGAACAGTTTATGACAGTATTAAAAATATTTATGAAATAATATTAAGAGAAAGAAGCAGGATATGAAATTATACATATATCTACATGAAGGCTACAACCAAGCAAATACAAAAAACAGGCGCTCAGGAACAACTGTAAGAAGATGTTATAAAAGCCCGCATTTACTGAGAGCTAATTATGCACTTTATATGAACGGACGTATTTGATTCTCATAACGACCCGATGAGATAGGAACTATGACTGTCAACTTCATTTTACAGATGAGAGAGTGGGACAGAAAAATTAAAGGGCAGAGTCGGGATTCACACCCTCAGTCCCTGAACCCAGGTCGGCACCTTCACCTTGGCACCCTGCAGCCTCCCACCGTCCCACGGTGATTAACTGGGACGTTAATGGGGATCGCTTTGGCCAGTTCGACGTTGCATGATTTTCTTCCCCCTCTTCTTTTCTGGTACTTTCTATAATGAGCATCTACTCATTTTATAACATGTCATTATAAAATACAGAAGGCATAAAAAAAAAAGTTTCTTCCAAGGAGGAAGTAAAATTCAATATGTGTGTGATTTCCTCAAGATACTACCTTTCCTGGGGCGCCTGGGTGGCTCAGGCGGTTAAGCGTCCGACTTCGGCTCAGGTCACGATCTCAGGTTGTGAGTTCGAGCCCCACATCAGGCTCTGTGCTGACAGCTCAGAGCCTGGAGCCTGCTTGGGATTCTGTGTCTCCCTCTCTCTCTGCCCCTTTCCTGCTCACACTCTGTCTCTCAGAAATAAACATTAAAAAAAAAAAAAAAGGATACTACCTTCCCAGCCCTTCCTCCCATCGCACAACTGACTATTCCACACCAGCCCACCAGGAACATACTTCCAATTTTCCTACTCGAGCCTGGTCCCAAGTAGTTCTCCCTGACCGGACCTGGAATTCTTAACCTGCTGCCTCAGATCTGGGGGGTAGAAGTCAGTGGTCTGTGAACACTTTGCAGGGGGAAAGCGACATCATTAATTTCTCTCCTAAGTAAAACTTGGCATTTCCTTCAATTGTGAACATAGGCGACAACCACAGTATCTCAACAGTACGTGTGACTTTGTCACCAACGGACACCCCAAATCTTTTCCTGCCACGTTGCAGTGCTTCAGATAATCTCAAGATAACATTTATATCATTATTTCAAAATCAGGCCAGCAGTTGCACCTGTTGCTAGGTGTGGCCATTTAATACCTTAATGAAGAAGCACATTTGTTAATGTATCGTTATACAAATATTTTTAACTCATTGCCATATAACTGGTTTCCTTGGTCATCCTTTCTATCTTATTCATTTAAAAACACTTTTCTGAGAGGGAGTCCATTAGCACTATTCGCGCCCCCAGGTGACCGTGGTCTAGGCCCTCTCTTGCCCTTCGGCTTGGCAAACTCCTACTGATCCTCCAGTGCCCAGCTCAGACCTTGCCCCCAGGCAAGAACACACTTCCCCCTCCTTCTACCACATCACACTGTGGCTCTGAGTCAGTCCTGCCCTGGAGCTGCTGAGACAGATCCTTCCCTGTTCTCTGAATTCCTGGCCAGCTTCTGCCCCAAGCTGGTTCATTATGTTGGGCCTCAATAGAGAGAAGCTTCTCCTAAAAATAAATTCTTTTAGAAGGCTACAATCCCTTATTCCCAATTCCAAAAATCCGAAAGGCTCTGAAACTGGATGGTTTTCATCAAGCTCATTTGGTGGCAAAATCTGATCGAAACAGACAGATGTGAGGTTATTTATAGTATGCGAATATTTGAACGTAAGTATGCATTTATTTGAGTCTGGGGTTCTGCCTGAAGCCCAGCTAGAGAGGTTACTTGATGCATGGTGCGTGCACCTCATGACTTTTCCCGTAGCTGGAAAGTTCTAGATTCTAAAAACATCCAGCCTTAGAGGTCTGTGGACCTGTGCCGTTCCGACCATCCATTGTCCATCTCCCACAATAGACTGGGAATCCCTTGAGGGCTTGGGTCACATTAGTTCGGTTCTGACAAAAAGGAACTGTTCAAAAGATGTTTGCTCAACTGAATTGAAATGATCCAAAATGATCCAATAATCCCCATGGCCTGGGGACCTCCTGGGGTCTGGGAATCGTTCTTTCGTTCCTTACGAAGGATGCCTTGCTCAAGAAAAATGGAAACTTTATAAAGGGCCTCAGCTCTGAAACCTCTGGAACGCTGACTCGATGGGCCCGGGCCAGCTGCATGACAGCCCTGGGCAGTTTGTGAGAGGGACCGCTGGGGAGGGAGGTGCACCTTACCTCTGCCTCCCAGGGGGGCAGGGAAGAGAGGGAATGGAGACGTGAATGACATTGCCATGGCAACAAAGTTTCCCAGCCAGCAGAGGCATCGGAAGACCAGGGTCAGAGAAGCTGCTGGAATAAAAGACCATGATGGGGTGTTGTAAGGGGAGAATGGGGTGGTTCTTCCCCTCAAGATGCCAGTTCTGGCCTTGACCCCGAGTCCTTCTCTTGAGTCATCACAGGGAGAGGAAGGGTCTGTCTGTGATGCAGACGGCGTAAGAGGGGTTAAATGTAGGCATCGCTGATTACAAGGCCCTCCAGGGCAGGGGCAGCTTCCTGGGTGGGGCAGGGTCCTCCTCACTCACAGCCTGGCACTCGATGAGTCACTCAGTGGCTCCCTGAGCCCCTTGGTGAACAGGCCTGGCCACGGGGAGCTGACAGTGAGGTGGACAGCGGCGGCTGGGAGAACTCCGAGCCCCCTTCCGGTCAAAACACCTCGAGATGCTAAAGCCCAAGTCTGGCGGGAGGACAGGGCCTCTGGGTCTGGTTACGCGGCAAACCCAGTGCAAAGCGAAGCCTGACTGCCCCGGAGCAAAGCAAACAACGGCCTCCATCACCCTGGAAGAACCAGCCTGTGCCAGAGCCTGCGGGAGTGTGCTCCATCCTTAACCCTCCGAGAGCGGACAAGGGCTGAATGGGGGGCCTTGCCGACCCCCGAGCCGACGAAGGGGGCACGTGAGGGTGACAGCACCAGGCCTCTGAACCGTCCTGCGCTGTGGGGGGAGGGTTCTCCCTGGTCAGAGAACTCAGAAGTGCCGCTGGCTCCCCCCACCCAGGGCGTCTCTTGAAAGCCCTCAGCCTGGTCCTGAACAGCACCACCATTTACTGGGACATTCCATGTGCCAGGCGCCGGGCTGGCAGACGGGCTGGCGCCCTGAATTCTTACAGTCACCCTGCAAGGGAGAAGTTGGTATACGAATTCTCCTTCTACTCCTACTCCTACTTCTCCTACTGCTGCTGCTGCTTCGTAAAATTTATCGAAAGTTCACCCTATATTGGGCACTGCTCTCAGTCCTGTCAGCCCATCGCCTCATTTAATACACACACACACACACACACACACGCACACAAAACCCCTCTTAAAGTAAGAACTTTTATTATCCTCATTTTATAGGCGAGGAATCTGAGGCACAGGAGCTAAGCCCAAGGTACTGGCAGAGCCCAGGATTAGGATCCTGGCCCGTCCGACTCCAGAACCTGACCCCGAGTCTACACCGCTCTCCAACCCCGACCCTCACCACTGCCCCACAGAAACTCTCTGCTTTAGCCACGCCCGACTGTCACTGTGCCCCCAGCCAGTGTGGCTTCCTGCCTCGAGCGCTGGCCCGTGCCACCGCGCAGTCCGCATGGGTGCCTTCTCTTCTCTTTGCCCACCAAACATTCCCAAGTCCAGCCCAGAGGCACGATCTGACCACCAGCTGCAGCTAAACACTACGTATTTCCACCCGCCCTCTGCCCACGTCTGAGCCACGCGGCACAGCTACTGAACTTTATGTCACGTTTCAGACGTTTCTGGGTTTTAACTGCCTCCTGGGAAAGACTGTGAGCCTCTGTCTCCCCACCTGCCCCCCAGCCATGAGGAGGTTGGACCAGATGATTTCAATGCGTTTCTGAGTCCACATTATACACATGGGATGTGGGGAGCTCAGAGAGGGGGCAGCGAGGGATGTTTGTTGAGTGACTCATCGCCGTTCATAAGACTTTCTCTTGGCTTCTCACTTTCTCCCCTGACGCGGACTTGGATTTGGTCTACTGAACTGATGGGAGGAACGCTTGCCCTCACTTACTGGAGGCAGCTTTGCATCACCCGAGGTCATGCCGCTGGAGCCTGTGAGGAGCTCGGGAGCTCATGGAGGAAGGGCAAAACCCTGCGGCCCGAGCACCCCACGCCGTGCTCCTCTCCACGGGCACAGGGGCCGCGTGGGGCCGGATAACCAGTGCGCCTCTGGGTCTCCAGGGGAAACAGTGTGGACAGCTGATAGCACGCTTGGCCTCACAGAGACAAGCCAAGGCAGAGGCGAGGGGTTGACAGGGAGGCCCCTGCTTCTGGCTCTGCAGTAAATTAAACTTCAAACTGGCTCTGGCAGCAGCAGGGACAGTGCCTCCGGGTGTCTGGGTGATAAGGGGGTGGGCGCTCAGTTAAGCTCGGATACGGCAGCCGCGGGAGACGCGCTGATCTGTGGAACAGAGCCGGGCAAGGCCTGTGGGAACCTCCCTGCACGAGAAAGGCTGAGGTGCAGATAAGATACAGAAGCAGGGAGGGAAAGGGCCAGGCGGGAAAGAGATGACCTAGCAGGTCTCGTCCATCCCTCTCATTTCAGATCTGCGGGCTGCGCGGAGGGAGTCGGGAAGCCAAACATCAAGAAGCCCGAGGCAATGACGGTGACAGGGCAGGGGTGAAGGGAACCCCACGTGGGCTTGAGGAAGCCTTACGGGCGACCCTCACTTTAAATAAGCCCACTATCTGAAAATCTAAGTGAACCAGAGACAAGAGGAGGTGATTTTGCACTTGTAACTTTCCAGCGTCTGGGGTTGTTGTTAATTAATGCCCCGTCTGGTCCTTCCCATCTCCCAGCCTGGTTTTCAACCATCAGATGAGGAAGTGGAACCCTGGACGTCAGCATCTTCGGTTTCTTGACACTTTGAGATCTTAGATTCTTGAAAGAGTCGTTGTTCTCCTCGATGGATAGTCCCGCCCCGAACATAATTCATTAAAGCGTGATCTATCCAGAACTTTCTGAAACCCACCTACTGCTAATGAAAGTGGACAGCATGGTACGTTGCTGGATTGCTACCGCAAACTTAGAGCTGGCCTCTGCTTTCCACAACCAAGAACCGCTGGCGTCTCCTTCGTCCCCTTGGAACAGAGCTCCTGGCCGTGGGTGACAGGTGTGAGTCTGGGGGCATTGCTCAGGGCCCCAGACTGACTCAGATAGTTTTAAGTTAATCATGCAAATTAGCCCTGGGCCACCAGCCTGGGGAAAACACAGCCCATGACACTGAGCAGCAGCTGGCTTTGGGTGGCCCATCACAACTTCCAAAGGCTCCACGCTGTCAGGTGCATCAAGTCCGGAAAACTGGAAAGGGAAAGGGAATGTCCAGTTACGGCGGACGCCCCGTGAGGCGTGCTGACATTAAGACAGGCCACTCGAGAAGAGCTGGGAGGCAGACGGTGCTGTCACCTCCAGGTGGCTGGACTCTGAACACAGGAGAGAGGGAGAGGATGATAAGACAGGAAGGAAGCCTGCTCAAAGGAGACGAGGAAAGAAAGCCAACAACAAAGTCCACAGGGGCCGTTTACCGAGTACCAGTAACACGCAGGGTACTAAACATCTCACCTCCACCGACTCATGCTGTGCCCTGAGCGACCCTAGGAGGTGATATTACCATCACCCTCATTTTACAAACGAGGAAACTGTAGAGGTGACTGGGTGGTTCAGGCAGTTAAGCATCTGACTCTTGATTTCTACTCAGGTGATGATTTCCTGGTTTATGAGTTTGAGCCCCACATCATTGCGGTGCCTGCTGGGGATTCTCCTCTTCTCCCTCTCTCTCTCTGTCCTTCCCCTGCTCATGTTCTCTCTCAAAATAAACTTAAAAAAAAAAAACCACACAAAAAACAAGGAAACTATAGTACATCCTATGCACACATAGCTAATAAACAGTAGAGCCAGGATTTAAAACTGACCGGTCTGATTCTAATATCCATATTTCACTCTTTATAACACAGACTCCCCAAAGTAGGGATTGCAGATCTACCGTCCCTCCTTGATCCGGGGACCCCATCTCCCTCCTATCTCCTTCCCCCAACACGGCCACTGAAGTCCAGTCCCTGCCTGGAATCAGCCGAGAGCACTAACCCACCGCCTGTTCTCTCCCTTACTTCGGGAGGGAAACAGCTGGGCTGGAACATTCCTATGAACTATCTGGGTGGTGTTTAAAATCCATTGTGGGGAAGCAGCTCTGGCTTCAGATGAAAGGCCTTTGGGGTAGAAAGATCCAGAAACCCTGTTTCTAACGAATGCTAATCATGCCTCAAACACAGTGAGATGTAAAAGCTGAACCATGGGTTACTAGCTAATAAAATACTTGCGCCTAAAAGAAGGGCATGAAAAAGACGCCCCAAAGCTCTGTAACGTGGAATAAAAGTATCCGTTTCCTTCATTCCCCTGATTCATCTGGCTAAATATTTTAGATGTATTGACTTTACTAAGACAGGCTGCATGGGTCACTGGGAGAGGAAATTTACATCTGCTAATGACCCCCAACCACAACGGGCAATCTGTGCTCTCTGTTCTGCCCCAAGAAACCAAAGGGAAGGAGGGAGGAGCTGGCTTTTCAAAGTACGCACCGCAAAGCTATTTAGGAACCTAGATCCTTGTCTGGGACCCAACCTCCTAGACAAAGATCCACGACAGACTGGACTAGGAGATCTCCCAAGACGTTGCTGGTATTTCTGATTTCATTCAGAAGGTGTAGAGACATTTGGAATCTTCCTTTCATTGTACTAGAATTTCATCTCTTTGACAGCTAGGATTTCCATCTGCTCCTTGCTGGATCCCCATTGCCGAGAAGAGAGTCCAAGAGGCACTCACTAAATATTTATTGACTGAACTAATGAATAAGCGATGGACTATTTCCGGTACCTGTTCCCTCATTCCCCTGTCCACAGGAATCTGTGTCAATAGATCCTGTTGGACTCAACAGTCCTGTTCTGTATGGTCCCTAAGAGTGTTCACTCTCCCCAAGGGTCGTTATCAGGCCATCTGGCCAACACCTGTGACTTGTGACATCTGCCATGGCAAGATGAGCTGGACCCATCAGATCCTCTACCTTGCAAATTCAAACCAAGAGGTGCCGAGGGAAGTTGCCACTGACGTGCACGCTGAGCAGAGACTGTAAACCCCTGATGGCAGGGACCGTGTCTACCTTGTTTTCTGCATCGTTCCCAATGCATGATATTCCGAATCATGCCTGAAATAGAGTAAATGCTCACTAAAAGTTTCCTGAATAAATAGACATTGGGCCTGCATGGCCATTATGGAACAGGTGCATGATGAATGAGCCAGGGAAAGCAATAAGCCAGAGAGGGAACAGCACAGATTCGATATCCCAAGAGCCATAATGGAGCTATGAGACAAAGATCCTAGGCTTCCTCCCTTCCTGCCCTCTCCGAAGCCACACAACGTCCTCCCTACCACACGTGGGCCAGTGTGATGTGTCTCTTCTCTTGCAACACTAATGGTCCAGATCAGAGCAGTGCTGAGTCCACACACAGAAGACCAGGTGTCTCACATGTACACCTGAGCAGGTGGCTCTTTTATTTTAGTCCGGTTTTGCCAGTGAGCGTAACCAAAGGCTGACGTGTGTTACAAAGGGAGGAGACGGGGCAAAGTCTTGGGGAAGAGACGTTATCACCTCTCTGGGCTGAGAGGCTCCTCTCCTTCCCTCTGCACTGGGGTTGTTCATTTCCAGCTCAGCTACGAGCACCAGCGCACCGAGTGGGAAGCTCATCCTGTAAAGTCGTCAAGGGGATACCAGCAACACACCACAGAATTCCAGGGAGGGCATAGCAGACGGGGTGCCGGCCTTGCAGGGTGACCACGTGAATGCAGGCTTCCGGACCCGCTCAGCCCTCAGCTAGCTCTGTGGATGGGCAAGATATTCAACGTTAAGATACTCAACGTTGAGCCTCTGTTTCTCTTATAAAGTGGGGCCAATAACACCTAGCTCTCAGGGTAGTAGCATCAAAATCAGTGCCTAGCACATAGTAGGGGCTCCACGCATGTGACTCGAGTGACCTGTTGCAGAGGGTCGTGTGTTATTTTAAGTGATTTAAATCTCACACCAACCTGCAAGATTTGCAAAGTAGAGGCTAGCACTCACATTTTGCAGATGAAGAAACTGAGTTAAACGGGAAAAGTAACTTGTCCAAGGTCACCCACACAACAGCCAAACTCCATCCCAAGTCCCACGGTGCTGCCCTCACCACAAAATTGCAAGACGGGTGATCAGATGTGCCTGGATTAAGCTGGCCCTGGGCTGGCCATACCTCTCTTAATCACACACAAGGTTTCGTTCAGCGGTTTGCGCACGATACGTCCAGGAGTTGGATGAATCAATAGATGAAGGAATGAATGGGTGGGTGAATGCACGAATGAGTATCCTGTCTTAATTCTACTCCACACATAACTGGCAACGAAACCTGGGGACCTCATCCAGACTAACCCCTGTGGGGCCTCCTGGTGCATGTTTCTCTCCCTCTCTTGGGAACGGCTGATCGCAGGCCTGGTGTGGGGTACAGCTCACACTATCAGCCCCTCCTCTGCCAGCAAGGAAAGCAGAGGGCAGCCCTGCCCATTCTACGTACTGGTTTCTGCAGTCTCGTACTCGCTGTCTCTGAGAAGCTCAAAGATGTCCACTTCGACCTTGGCCTTGCCCAGCCTCTCAGGAGCGCGGTTGATGCGGTTCTTGGCCAGGGTGATGGAGAGCCGCTCCCCTCTGCTGCACTCCATGGGGTCATCCAAGATAGCAGCTGTGGGCAGGCAACCACACGGAGACAGTTGGTACCCTCTCCCGTCACCCTCCTCTTTCTCCAGTCTCCCCCCACTGCCACCTTCCTCTTCCAGGCAGCTCCCCGCGTCCCCCTCCACCCTGCCGTCCTCGGAACTATTCCCAAAGCCAGCTCTCTACATGCTAAGGGTCGTGGTTCGTAGCCAGGTGCAGCCATGAATTCTAATGTGCATCTCTACCTCAGGAACCCCATCACGTCATAGCAGGGCCCCGGGGGCCAATGTGTACGAGGTCCTGAGACCCAGGCGTGGCGATACGCTTGGATGTAATGTGCACACCGGCCCGCGTGTGCAAAGGAAGGGAGATGGTGGCTGTCCTGTGAAAATGGCATTCTGGGCCTCTGCGAAACTCTCCCTGAGATGAGAGGGTTAAAGGAAGCCAGGCATGAGAGGGAGAGCTGTGGCACGAAGGAGCAGGGTCAGGGTCCTGCCGAACCCGGGTGCTCCCGGCTCAGACACTGACGAACCATGGCAGCCGGTGAGCGAGGCAGTTTCTCTGAACTTCCTTTCCTCACTGAATGTTAACAGTAGTAAGAGAACCTCCGGGGGTTGGTGTGAGACTTCAGTAAGATAACGTACGTGGGTGACACATCGCACGGATTTCATCGGCGTGACTTAATAGGAATGGTTGGAGGGAGGTGGTACCGATAGCTGCCCAACTTCCGGAAGTACTATTCAGGTAGCACAGAGGCCTAGGTTCGAATCCCAGCTCCATCCTGAATTAGCTACGAGACCTCAGTTTCCTCACTTGGAAAATGGGGAGAGCGCCCAGTCCTTGGGCTTCTGTGAAGATTACGGGAACAGTGTATGCAAAGTGCTCAACATAGTACCTGGCACATGGTATAAACACTCAACAAATCGAGCTCGGGATATCGTTCATTCTCTTGGCAGAGGAAGTTACAAAATCGAGCATCTCTACAAAGCTCATATGTGAATGCTCAGAGCAGCACTATTCATAATAATCCCAAAGTGGAAAACTCCAAATGCCCATCAACTGACGAGCGAATAAGCTAAATGTGGTATATCCACGCAATGGAACGGTACGTGACAATAAAAAGGAAGGAAGTTCTCACACATGCCACAACATGCATGACCCTCGCGAGCATGATGCTAAGTGAAAGAAGCCAGATGCAAAATACTGCATATTGGATGATTCGTTTATATGGAATTTCCAGAATAGGTAAATCCACAGAGGTGGAAGGTAGATTAGTGGTTGCTTGGCGGCAGTGGTGGAAAAGCTGGATGGCATGGGGGAGTAATTGCTAATGCACACACAACGTTTCTTTTCGGGGTGATGAAAATGTTCTAAAATTGATTATGGTGATAGATGCATGATGCTGTGACTATACTAAAAACCACTGAGTCGTATACTTTTAGTGGGTGAATCGTGTGGTATCTGAGTTATATTTTAATAAAGCTGTTACAGAAAAAAAAAAGGAGAAATATGAAGTTTATCTTTCAGAGGTTTGAAGGCTCAGAAAAGCATCACGGGGAATCACGCCAAATAGATTTCACCGACTCGTGGCCCTTGAATCTCTGTGGCTGGTGTGGACTGAAGAGACCCAGGTCCCATGCTGTCTTCTCTGGATCCTGCTCCCATACCTACTGTGACCCATTTTCCAAACCAAAAACCAGGACACAGAATATTACAAAGCCTTTTTTTTTTTCTGATTTGTGGATGTATTTATACGCATTGCCTTGTTGAACGATGAAAATCAGATTCATTGACACAGGTTGGGCCATACATTGGGCAACGGAGGTGCATCCAAAGACGTAGGCATTTAAGTGGGCTTCCGTGAATTAAGTAGCAAAGTCCTCACACACCTGGCGTGATCACCACCTGCCTGAGGACACCCACAACCTGCCCAGGTGGCCTCAGAAAAGCGAGACCAGGATGAGACTACTACTTGGGAAGCAAAAATCTAAACGATTGTACGGGGCTGGCCCAGGAGGAGAACCCTGGGAAGAGAAAAGAAGGGCAACCTACAGAAATGATTTTCAAATGGTGTTCCTTGGAGGGCCCTGGGTCCCATTAGGAAGCAGCGGGGGAGGCCACATGGAGGTCTCCAGCCCACGCCAGCTTCAACCAGCACACCTCCCCATCAGTTTTGGATATTTGGGGTTCCACGTAAGACTCGATATGGAAAAAAAAAGTCGCACCATTAAAAACAAAATAGGGGGCACTCAGGTCATGATGTCACAGCTTGTGGGTTCGAGCCCCGCATCGGGCTCGGGGCTAACAGTGTAGAGCCTGCTTTAGAACCTCTGTCTTCCTCTCTCTCTGCCCCTACCCTTCTCATGCTCTCTCTCTCTTAAAAATAAGTAAACATTTAAAAAAATAAAATAAAACACAATAATATAAAATAAAATAAAATAAAATAAAATAAAATAAAATAAAATAAAATAAAATAAAATAAAATAGAATTAGAATTCACTAGTCTAGGGGCGCCTGGGTGGCGCAGTCGGTTGGGCGTCCGACTTCAGCCAGGTCACGATCTCGCGGTCCGTGAGTTCGAGCCCCGCATCAGGCTCTGGGCTGATGGCTCGGAGCCTGGAGCCTGTTTCCGATTCTGTGTCTCCCTCTCTCTCTGCCCCTCCCCCGTTCATGCTCTGTCTCTCTCTGTCCCAAAAATAAATAAAAAACGTTGAAAAAAGAAATTAAAAAAAAAAAAAGAAATCACTAGTCTAGCCTTAAAGCATAGAAAAGAGACATCTGAAATGCCAGGAATGGGCAGAGCCATCCCACACGAGTCACGGGAAAGAGGGACTAGATCCATGGCACGCGAGCTTTACGTTAGCAGGCACGCATTTATTCAGTGACAACATTAGCGTAAGTGCTTAGTAGACACGATCTCACTCAATCTCTGCAACACCTCTGTGAGAAGTGTGTGCTCTGTGTGTTATTCTCATTTGAGGATGAGAAAACAGAGGTCAGAGAGGTCGAGGGACCTGCCCCAATTCACAGGGCTGGTGAGCAGTAGAGGCAAAAGGTAACCCCAGGTCAACCTCACGTAGACCCTGGGCCCTGAACCAAGGCTCATCTTCCTTCGGTGCAATTCGTCTTCAGGGGAATTTGCTGCCGAGAAGGGGGTGTACCAGGTAGGTGCGTCTCAATCAGCTCAGGCTGCTGTCACAAACAACCACAGACTAGGTGGCTTATCTAGCAAACATTTTTTCCTCACAGTCGTGGAGGTGGGGGATCTGAGATCAGCTAGCATGGTTGGGATCTATTACAGACACCTGCCTTCTTACATGGTCCTCAGATGGCGGAGAGGGAGGGACAACGTTCTTTGGACTCTTCTCAGAAGGGCACTAATCCCATCACAGAAGTCCCCCCCCGACCCTTGTGACCTCATCAAAATCGAATCCCCTCCCCAAGGTCCCACCTCCCCCACGGTCATCTTGGGGGTTAGGATTTAACACATGCATCTCGGGAGGACACAATTCAGTCCATCGCAACAGGGTGCACGAGCCTTTCACACACCATAAAGAAAGTCTTGGGGCCCCTGGGTGGTTCAGTCGGTTGAGTGTCTGACTTCGGCTTAGGTCAAGATCTCGAGGTTCATGAGTTCGAGCCCCGCATCGGGCTCGCTGCTGTCTTGCTGCTGACAGGCTGACAGCACGAAGCCTGCTCTGGATCCTCTGTCCTCTTCTCTCTCTGCCCCTCCCCTGCTCCCGCTCTCTCTCAAAATATAAGTTAAAAAAAAAAAAATTAAAAAAAGAAAGTCTCATCAAGGCAAATCAACTCTGAAACACTAATAGACAGGACCCTGGGCCTCTGGAAATTCCCCTAGCTAATGCTCCCAACCCCCAGTAAATTTCTAAACTGGGAGCCTTTTTCTCTTTGGGCCATATGACCTCGCTCTCCCCAACTTTTCCATCGATCACCTTGTAAATATTAGTAAATCACTTGTAACCAAGTAAATTAATAAAACAATCTCTCGGAAAATGCCCACGTGCCCTGTAAGTCTGGGAAGGAGCTCAGCCCTCTAGGGGGGCGGGGGGCGGGGGGGAGCTCCCTCAGCGATGTTTGGATCAGGCTCATGCTATCGACGCCTCACTTGTCTCTGTCACGTCAGTACACGAAGGGCACAATCCCACCTGGACCAACAGGAGGCAACACACATACGATCGTCTGTTCCGGGTCTCTTCTCCTCGACAGCACACCTTCAGGACACATGCTGGGAACTGAATGTGTCCCCCCCCCCCCACATTCACATGTTGAACCCTCAGCTTCCAAAGTGACTGTGTTTAGAGACAGGGCCTTTCAGAGGTAATGAAAGTTAAATGAAGTCATGAGGCTAAGTCCCTGCTCTGAGAGGATTAGTGTCCCTGCAAGGAGGGACACCAGAGAGCTCTCTCTTTCTCTCCCCCGGTGTGAGGGTGTGGCAGGAAGGCAAGCCAGGGAGCAGGCTCCCCCCAGAAAATGAGTCTGCTGGCACCTTGACCTTGGACGTCTGGCCTCCAGAACTGTGAGAAATAAATGTCCGTTGTGGATGCCACCCACTCTGTGGTGTTCCGTTATGGTGGCCCGAGATGACAAGGAAAATGTGCCAACACCAACCCAGATGTACAGGACGGCCGCCAGCCATGGAACACCACATAATCAACTCACAGAGCATCACTGGACACACCCGGAGACAGAGGGATCATGACCAGGTGGGGAAGAGGGAATGTGGCAATGTTATATTAAGGGGCATATGAGGTCCCCTGAGCACCTCTTTCTTCTTTTCCTCCCCACTGGGTTCAACGAAGGGACTCTGCAACTCTCTCCAACCTCCATGCTGTTCTGGGCACCACTTTTCAATTCAGGGTTTAGGTTTTTGACAATGATCAACTCCTGTCTGGGAACAGCCTCAACTGGGTGGCTGGTTGGCCTCGGCCATATTGAGGTCAGAACCCAGATTCCGGGGCTGTGGGCACAAAGGATGAGGTACAGGCTCAGGCTCTTAGGACACCAGAGGAACACGTCCCCAACAGGCAGTCACCAAGAGCAGGCTTGCTGTTTGGCAGTCCCTGGCGAGGGGCCCCGTGTGTGTCTGGAGAGCAGCGTACTCAGGACTGAGTGAGCAGCTGACGCTCCTGTCCCCCAGGCCTGGCTGTCCGGTTACGCCAGGATGCTGCTCAGAGTTCCTAGCCGCCTGCCGAAGGAAGAACAGTATCATCTGGCACATCGTCCAGCCCCGGGGATGGTTCTTCAGAGAAGTCAACGAGGAAGCATGGTAATTACGGCTGGGAGATCGGGGGCTACAGCAAGGACAAGGCTGAGATGGAGAGATGCAATCAGGGGCCAGGGTCTTTCTCATGCTTCCGGCCACGGGGACTCTGTGCCCGGGGACTCTTCCACAATAAGCCCTCAACATGCCTCTTTCACGCCCAGGGAGCTGGTGACCCCTTACATTGGGCCTTTCTCCCCACAAGCCAAGAGCTTTACCTCTGCCCAGTTCTCTCAGAGTTCCTTTCAGGCTCATGCGAAGGAAAGGGTGGCCTCCCGACTCTGTGCCCACCTCCCCTCCAAGGTCTCCTCCATGTTCCAGACCCAGACCGAGGTCTACTCCAGAGAGGACACCTCCCCTGGGGCTGGCTGGCCTGGCTCTGCCCACTCTACTCCCTTCTGGTTCACCCAATGAGTGTGGCCATGATTATCACTGACCTGCTCAAAGTTCTCAGGCCTCCCCATTATCCAATGGTTGGTCCCATTTGAGTTTCTAAGATGGCATCGGGGCCTCTGCACTCTGGCTTCCGCAGAGCACTCCCTTTCACCCCCATAGCGACAGCGCCCCTATATCAGGACCAGGACTGGCCTACGTTCCTTCCTCCATTGCCTCTGCTGACACCGGCCCCGCCCCTATTCCTCCTTTCCTTATAAGGACCCTCCTTCTTCCTCCTCAGACCCACCTCTTCCAAGAAGCCCTCCTTGACTTCCCCAGCCCAGTACTCTCCTAAGATTTCCCCAGCGACCACTCATTGCCCTGGAAGGGTGCTTACCTTAACATCGAGGTCTTTCTGTAACTTCCCTCAACTAGATTGAACCTTAAAAGCTCAGAGTGATCTCTCCTTCCTTTGAAACTCCCAGGTTCCCCGTCCCAAATTAATTCCCTCTTCCTTAAAACTCCCACAGAAATTTCTCTGTACCTCTCATGAGACACTCATCACTTTTGACTTTTTTATTACGCCTATCTGTTTATCCGTCTTCTCTCCCGGAGGCGGCCGGCTCCTTGAGGGTGAGGGCCAAGCCAAATTCATCTCTGTACCCTCACGATTCCAGACACGTACGCCGGAGGCCCTTAATGAATGGTTATTGAGTGAGTGAATAATAGGAGGGGGTGCAGAAGCATGAGATATCGCTCAGACTGAGAACAGTCCCTCGGAACCGGCACTGCAGGGCGCAGGGCCCGCGTGGGGGCCTCTAGGGCACCTGGGGGCCGGCCCACCAGCTCTCCCTCCCCGAATTCTCAACAGCCTGGAAATCACCCCTCAGGTTGGAAAAATCAGCCTCCTTTAATCCCTTGGGTCTTCTAGAATCTCTCTACTCAAGATTTCCAAGCACTTTGATAACTTTTATCTCTGTAAGGTGGGTGGGGGGGGTGTTGCAGAGAATTACGGGAGAGCCTTTACAGGCAGTATCTGTAACACCGCCCGCAGCTGTTAGAGCCCTGTGCTCAGAGAAAGAGATGCTTGGAGCCTCCAGGGAACCAGTCAGCTTTGCTCCCAGGCCGAGCCCCAGCCCCAGGATCACCATTCACCTGACACCAGCTTCCCATGCTCACCTCTGACTTCTCGCGCCTCTCTTCTTACCCCTGATGGTCCCTGTCATCCTTCCTGTTGGAGGAGGTCACATCGCTGTGTGGGTCGCTCCACCAGAAACCCACACCCTTCTTCCTCACCTGGGGTGCAACACAGGGCTGCCATCTGCCCCTGGCCTCGCCCGGCCAGCTCCCCCTCACATTCTGGACTGTATTTGTTTCCTGGGGCAGACGTGGGGTGGGGGTGGGGGGGCTTAAATAACAGAAATTTCTTTTCTCACGGTTCTGCAAACTAGGAGTCCAGGATCAAGATGTCAGCAGAACTGGCTTTTCGGAGGCTTCTCTCCTCAGTTCATCTCCCTGTGTCCTCACGTGGTCTTTCCACAGCTGCATCTGTATCCTAATCTCCTCTTCTTATGAGGACACTTGTCATTCTGGATTAGGGCCCACCCTAATGACTTCATTTTAATTTAATTACCTCTTCAAACACATCATCTCCAAATGCAGTCTCTTAGTTAGGACTGTAACATATGAATTGCAGGGGGGCGGGTCAGTCTTGTGTTGGACTTGGGCTCAGGTCATGACCTGAGGCTTCTTGGGTTCGAGCCCCGCATCGGGCTCTGTGCTGACAGCTCGGAACCCGGAGCCCGCTTCAGATTCTGTGTCTCCCTCTCTCTCTGCCCCTCCCCTGCTCACACTCGGTCTCTCTCTCCAAAATAAAGAAACATTAAAAAAAAGAAGAAGCATATGAATGGGGGGGGGGGCACACTAGTGAGCCCATAACCTGGACCTTCACCGCCAGCCATTGCCCAGCTCCCACCCCCTCTCCCAGTCCTCAGAGAGATTAATCCGAGGCCACTTTCTGGAACTGCCTTCACTTTGTGCCCCCACCTTTTTTTTTTTCATGTAAGTGTGTGAGTAAGTAAGTAAGTAATCTCTACACCCAATGTGGGGCTTGAACTCATGACACCGGGATCAAGAGTCACATGCTCTTCTAATTGAGCCAGCCAGGTGCCCCTTTCCAATAGGCTCAGATAATGAGGTCTCTGGTTCTAGGAGAGCCTCCCCGCCCGCCCTACCACCTCACCATGCCCAGCTGTCCTCTCCTGACCCTCTGCCTCTCACCACACTTCCCTTCCCTCCTTTACCTTCAGTCTCTCCCCAGACCAGCTCGTTCCCTTTTGCTAAAACGTGCTCAGGCCCTCCCCTCCCCCAGGGACCCTCCATGGACCACAGTGACCATGTGTCAGCCTGTGACTGTCCCTTTCATCTTACCTCCGATTCGAGCCAGACTTCTCAAGTGATGACTCAACTGTTGCTAACTTCACTTCATCTCATTTTCCCTTAAACTGCTGTAATCCGCCTTGTGCCCCCACCACCCCACTCGGACTGTATGCACAAAGTCACTGTCAACAACCATGTGTGCAAAGCCAGGGGACGCTTTTGATTCTCCGTCTAACCGCATCACTAGCTGGCAGTATTGTTTACTATCTGACGGGTGCTGTTCCAAGGACATCGTATGATTGTTCCGCTTAGTTCCACACAACCCCACAGCTTACGGTCCCGTTTTACAGGTGAGAACACAGAGACAGGGGCAGGTGGAAACAACTTGCCCGAGGTCACACAGCTCTTGATGGCAGCCTGGGTCCACAGCCTGTGAGCTGCCAGACCACTTGGTTAAGCTGCGTCTCAGTTTCCTCTGAACCTGAGGGTGCTGAGTGTTCGAGTCCCAAGTTCTGAGTCTTTTGTCTGAAACCCTCAATTTCCTTGGCTTCCATGACAAGAAGTCCCTGGGGTTTTCTTGCTGCTCCTCTGACCATTCTCTCAACGTCCAGTCTCTTGCCTACCCTTTAATACTGGTGAGGCCCCAGGGTCTGTGCAGAGCCTTCTTGTTGCCTCCCTAAGTGATCTTGTTCACAGCCCCCTCCAGGAGGATGTCCTAGGTCACCTGCCTGATGACATCTCCACGTAAATGCCTGATAAGCATCTCAAATTTATTAAGACTCAAGGCAAACTCATCCTTTTCCCTCTTATGTTCTCCTTGGGTTTAGCTAATGGCAGCACCAGCCACACAAGCATCATGGCCTCACCCCAACTCCTTACCTCCAAAGGCCCCGGCTTTGCCCCTCACTGTATCCCGAATCAGTCCCCCGCTCTCCATCTCAACACCACGGTCCAAGTTCAGTCCTTTCACGTCGGCTACTCAACTGCAACCTCTTGACTCTGGTTTTCCCACCAAACTTGCCGCCACCACCTGGCAGTCCCCCATCATGCCCACACACAGCTGCCCGTCACTCGAAGGTGCAAACCCCTGCTTTTAGCTTTGAGTCTCAAAATAAATGGAACTCCTTGGCATGGCAGACAAGACCTGGCTCTCCTTCTCGAACCTTATGTTCCGCTTCTCTGCTCATCCCTCTCTACCTTCTGGAAATACCAAACTACCCTAGCACCACCTAAACCCACACACATGCCGTTGAGTGCCTGCACGTTTTTACTCAGGCTCTTCCTTCTGGCTTCCCACCTTTGCTCACGGATCACTCTTATTCAGAATGAGTCCTCCACTCAGACGCCCCCTCCTTCCAGAAGCTTTCCCTGAACACAGAAGTTGATCAAGGGCGGCAAGCATGCATCCCCATAGAATCCCATGCATCTTATACTCTATTTCAATGATCAGTTTCATCTTTAACTTCCCCTCTTGAATCTTTTCTATCCCCAGTGCCTGGCATCCTGCCTGACAACAGGAGGCACTCCGTAAATGTTTAAGCCAAATCTGTCTTGGCTTTTGAGGGATGTTATGCCAACTTCTAATCCTTCCTTCAAAATTACTACTCTGACCCATACGTATATGGCCAGCTGATGTTGACAAAAGCGCAGTTAGAAAAAAATGGTATTTTCAACAAATTGTACTGGAACAGTTGGATATCCATACGTTTAAAAATAAAAAAAAAAAAAAAAAAAAAAAAAAAAGAACTCCCAACCCTGCCTTGTGCTATGTATAAAAATTAACACAGAATGGATCCTAGCCCTAAATGTAAAACCTAATGCTATAAAACTTCTAGAAGAAAATATTTGTGGCTTTTAATTAGAAAAGACTTCTTAGACATGACACCAAGAGCAAAACCCATAAAATAAACAACTGACAAACTGGAATTCATCAAGATTTAAAATGTCTGCTCTTCCAAAGACACCATGAATGGGAGAAAAGACAAGCCACAGACTTGGAGAAAATATTATACAGAAAGCATATATGTGATGAAGGACTTACATCCAGTATATACAAAGAACTCTCAAAAACTCAATAATAAGAAATCAAGCAATCCGACTTTTTAAAACACGGGCAAAGATTTGAATCGACAGTTCACCAAAGAAGTTACATGGGTGGTGAATAACATATAAAGATATGCTGCTCCACATCATGAGTCATAACAAGATGTCACCATAAATCTTTTTAGAATGGCTAAAATTAAAAAGCTCAACCACATCAAGCTGGCGACGATGTGGAAGAATTGGAACTTTCATAAGCTACGGGCGGGAATGTAAAATGGTGTAACCACTTGGGAAACACTTTGATCATTTATTTTTATTTTTATTACTTATTTTTGAGAGAGAGACAGAGTGTGAGTGGGGGAGGGGCAGAGAGAGAGAGGGGGAGACACAGAATCCGGAGCAGGCTCCAGGCTCTAAGCTGTCAGCAGAGAGCCCGACGCGGGGCTTGAACTCATAAACCGGGAGATCATGACGTCAGCTGAAGTGGGACGCTCCACCGACCGAGCCACCCAGGAGCCCCAACGGTTTGATCGTTCGTTAAGAGGTGAAACATGCCCCAACCATATGACGCAGCCATTCCACTCCTAGGTATTTATCCAAAAGAAAGGAAAGCTTGGGTTTAAACAGAGACTCGTACATAAATGTTCACAGCAGCTGGCTCTGTGATAGTCAAAGATGGAAACAAGCATCGAGAGGGAAGTGAGTAAATACACTGTGGTATATCCATACAACAAAAGACTACTCAGTGACAAGACGGAATTTAGGAGGCCAGACAGGGGCTCCGTGCTGACAGCGTGGAGCCTACTTGGGATTCTCTCTCTCTGCCCCTCCCCTGTTCTCCGTCCCTCTCAAAATAAACATTTAAAAATAGAAAACTTTCACTACTTTGACTGTGGTGATGGTGTGAAGGGTGTACGTATGGCAAAACTTACCAAATTGTATACTTCAAAATACAGGCAGTTTACTGTAGGCAAATTATACTTCAACTTAAAAAAAAAATGCCGTGATGAGAAAAAAGTTACTACTCTTCTGGCTCCTTCCCACTTTCTCCCCACTCTCTCTCCTCACCCTCAGCAAATGAGACATTTTAAACTCTGTGGTCTATACCTACTGCCTCCAATTCCTCTGCATCTTCTCTGTCCTGAGCCTCCGCCATCGCTGAATTCATTCCCAGAAATCACCAAGGTTCTCCTTCCTTCCAGATCCAAAGGTCTTTCTGTGGCCTTTTAGGGTTTTGAGGCTCTGAGTCATATGCGACTGGAGGCTTTTTTTGGGGTTGCCGTGTTTTAACATCCATGCTATGACCCTAGTCTGATTTTCATTCTGGTCACCTTTGCTCCAACCCTGCTCTGCCTCCAACTCCCTTCCCTCATTCATTCATTCATTTATTTAAGTTTATGTATTTGCTTTTGAGAGAGAGAGAGAGAGAGCAAGTGGGGAGGGGCAGGGGGAGAGAGAGAGAGAGAGAGAGAGAGAGAGAGAGAATGAATGAATATCCCAAGCAGGCTTCGTGTTACCAGCACAGAGCCCCGCCGCGGGGCTCGAACCCACGAAACCACGACATCATGACCTGAGCCGAAACCCAGAGTCAGATGCTTACCTGACGGAGCCACCCAGGCGCCCCTCCTCCCTCTTTCATACAGCCCTAGCTGGCAGTGTTCCCCAGACCTCACCCTCCGCATTCAGTCCTCGGTCCACATTTTCTTCATTGTGTACTTTCTCCCTTGAAGGATTCATTCTCAACTAACAGCTCCACGCAGGTAGGTAATTCCAAAACCCCTATCCCCTGCCCCGCTGCCCAATCTCCACGCCAGACTCCTATCTCTGGGTGCTAAAGGGAAATGTCTCCTTGGAGGTCCCGCCAAACTCCATGTCCCAAAGGTAACCCATTATCTTTTCAGAGAACGGGGGGCTCCTTCTGCCTTCCCAGTTTCAACGAATGGCCCTTCTCTTACACGTGGTCCACGGCACAGCCGTCCTGCACTCTCTCTGGCCCTTTGGCCACTCCACTTGCCCACCGAGGACCCCTGCTCTCTTTCTGCCTCCCCTGCCACCAGCCCTGCCTCTCTCCCGCAATACCCCTTACCTGTTTCCCGCCTCCAGGCTCTCCTGCGCTAACCCAGCGTCTCCACATGGCAGATTCACCTGCCTGGTGCCCCCGTCCTCCACAGTCCGGCGCCCTGACCCAGGCACGTGCTGGACTGCTCTGGCCCATGCTGATTCTGCCCTCTTCCAATCCCCTAACGTGCTCACGGTCCGTGCCATTCATTTAGCACTTAACCCGGTGCTTTGTAAGTGACAGAGGCAATGCATCCATCTACTTAATCATTCCTTTGTTTATTAATTCATCAAATACCTATTAAACATCAATCTTAAGCAGGGCACTATGTACGCAGAGACGGGTAAGATGTATTTCTGCTTTCAAAGCGTCCAGATAGGGCCATCAAATCAAATGGCCACAACCCAATATGGTAAGTAATAGGACAGAACCCCATTATGATCCACCCATGAGCCATCCAGGTGCACTGGGAAATGGCAGAAAACTATGACTGGGTCTTTGGCTCTCAAAGACATTTCCGGGAAGGGGTGGAGACACTCAGTGGTGTAACGGAGAAAAATCACAAAGCCCCCAGCTTTTCTGGGAAAGAGAGAGACGTTTTAGGGAAGGCCTCACGCACACACGTGTTCAGTGCCTCCTACACACCAGGCTTCACAGAAGAGGCAGCCTCGAAGTAGGCCTGTGAGCTCCCTAGAAAGGCAGGGAACTGAGGCGTGTTCCGGTGTGCAGAACCCCCAAAGGCGTGACTGGTTCAGTGGATGCGGGACCGGCTGGAAGGGAGGACAGAAGCCCGAGCAGGAAGGATCTTTGTCCTGCCAGGGACCCGGAAGGTTAACAACAGAAGGACCTGTGACAGACGGTGACATCATCAGATTTGCATTTTAGCGCCATCACTCACAGCACTGAAGACACACGGGGGGTGGTAACTGAAATTTGAATAGGGAAGGTGAGTTTGGGGGTGACTTTAATAGCCCAGGAAAAAGAGGTGAGGCAGGTATTGAGGGGCAGGACAATCAGGATCAAAGAAGGGGGGGCAGAGCCGAGCAAGATTCACCAGGTGTAAGGCAAGGGTGGCCGGCTGTGGAGGGGCAGGAGGAGACACAAAGGGCTTCTGGCCTGACTACTTAGATGGTGACGTCACTGACCAACATCAAGAACACAGCGGGGTAACGATGAAGGCTGCTCTGTTTTGCTTCTGGAGAAGGGCGCAGATGATGAGATTGGGGTGGTACTCGTTTAAGTTTGGGGCACACCGTTTAGCAGCGGACAGTCACTGGCCTGGCTCCCAGAGAACCATCCAGGCTGGACACGCAGACCTGGGAGAGCGCAGGGCGAGGCTGGCAATGACAATTTGGATCCGCCAGCGAGGAGAGAGGAGGAGGGTCGAGTCAAAGACCCTGGGGACTCGACACCTAGGGAGAATGTGGAAAAAGGGAAGCTGATGCGAGAGGCTGGACGCAGCGGTGAGGCCGGCTGGAAGTCAAACGAAATAAGGACTGGGAATTGTCCATGAGATTTGGCAACTAGGAGGTCACCAGGGACCCCGGTGAGAGCCATTTGAGGGGAGGGGTGGGGGCAGCACGCAGACCCAGCTGCTTGAGAAGGGGCTAAGAAGGCCAACGAGTCAGGTATAGCTCTCTTCTGGGGAAGGAGCGTGATTAGGGCGGAGGTGGAGTGAGTCACATTGCCCAAGGGAAGGGGCTATAAATTCCGAGGACAGGGGCTCAGAAGAAGGAGCCCGAGGGGAGGGAGAAGCGGATAATGTCAGCAGCAAGGGGGCACTTTTGGAAGCAAGTCCTGCAAAAAGGCCAGTAAGAAAGAGCCTAGAGCACAGGGTACAGGTTCATGCAGGCTGAGGGAAGGGAAAAGCCATGGCAGAGACTGCTCGCTGGCCACCAGGGGTTCCTTTTTTCTCTTCCTTTTAACAATAAAACACCCTCAGTGTTACCTGGACACATGATTGCTCAGCTACAAACCACATTTCCCAGTGTCCTCTGCAGCTGGGGGAGGTCTGGAGCTGAAGTGGGCCCGTGAGTTTGAGTCGAAGTAACCACGGACCATCGGGCTATCCCCATGCCCTAGACGCTCCTTCCCTTTTTTTTTTTTTTTTTTTTTTTTTTTGCCAACTGGAAATGGTGACATTGGAAATGGTGACACTCCAGGAATGGAGTGGAGGGGAACTATAGACTGATAATGGCAACAAGGCTTCTTGGCTCCCCTCCGGCCAGCCCTGAATCATGACTGACCTATAGACTCACTCACACTCCTGAGCCATACCCTTCGATCTTTGAAATTCGACACGTTCGGTCTCTTTGCTACTGAAGCTTAGCCTATGTTCCAGCTCGGTGCTGTCCCACAGAAATACAACGCAAGCTATGTTTGTAACTTTAGGTTTTCCAGGAGCCACATTTAAAAAAGTAAAAAGATATTTAAGGGAAGGGAAGCAAAAATAATATAAAAACAGGGAGGGGGGGCAAAAACATAAGAGACTCTTAAATATGGAGAACAAACAGAGGATTACTGGAGGGGTTGCGGGAGAGGGGATGGGCTAAATGGGTCAGGGGCATTAAGGAATCTACTCTTGAAATCACTGTTGCACTATATGCTAACTAACTTGGATATAAATTAAAGAAAGAAATAAAAACTAAAAAAAAAACCAAAAAAAACCTAAAAATAAACAGGTGAAATTATGAAATTAAGTAATACATTTTATTTAACCAAAATTTCCAAGTATTACTATTTCTATATCAGTATAAAAGTGTTGAGGGGCCCCTGGGTGGCTCAGTCGGTTAAGCATCCGACTCTTGATTTCAGCTCGGGTCACGATCTCACCATGTGGGAGTTCGAGCCCCATGATGGGCTCTGCACTGACAGCATGAAGCCTGCTTGGGATTTTCTCTCTCCCTTTCTCTCCGCCCCTTCCCCACCGACTCACGCACTCTCTCAAAACACATAAATAACATCGAATATATATAGACGTATAAAATCGTTGAGCTATTTTGTACTGTTTTCATACTAAAACTGTAAAATCCAATGTATCTTTTGTACCCAACAGTACATCTGAATTCAGACAAGCCGCATTTCAAGCGCTCAGGAGATAGTGCCTCTCATCCTAGACCATGCAATCGTAACACTAATCGATACGACTCTAAATAACCATTTGGGGGAAGGGGGGTTGAGACAGACTGAGCTTGGGAGCTTTATTTTCTCTGAAAAGAGGCAAGACTGTCACCTTCTGAGCAGTCACGGCACAGATGGGGGAGACGGTTTCAGGCTCAGGCTTAGAAGAGGCGCTCCAACGTGTAAATAAATGTCTTTGTGTTGGCCAGGTGGAAAGGCAGAGAAGTCGGTGTCTCTCTGCAAGCAGCCTCAGGGCAGGCAGGTGCCAGAAGTATCAACAGTGGGAGTTACTGGGAGGGAGGGAGGGCAGGACGAGGGGACAAAGGAGGTGAAGGCACTACCAGGAAAGGGTTTGGTGAAACCCACAAAAGGTTATCCAAATGAACAGACCCTGCGGGGCTGAGAGGCTGCATAGGACTTGGACATGTGGATATGGCAAGAGCGTTACCAGTGGGAGCAAGATGGAAAAGGGGGGAGTATATAGGAAGACTGTGGGGTTTGAAATTTAGGGTTTCGGAGGCAGAAGAGGGTCAAGCGTTGCCACAATCCAGAGGGTGGATTAGACAGTGATGTGGACAGGAGAAGGCCGCTGGAGGTGTCCCTTAAGTATCCTCAAGGTAATGGGACTAGAGGGATGGACTCATGGACACAGATGATCCAGCGAGAACAGAGAGGTAGAGAAGAGAGGAGGCGGTGAGCCAGGGATCACAGCCGTGCACGACAACAGCAGGTGCAAGGTGAATGGAGACACGTCCTGGGGGACATCGCAGGACGGGCGGAAGGTCTGTGGGCTGCACTGGGAAGCAGGGAAATACATCTGCCACTCTCTTGAGTGAACAGCTGTCCCCGGAAACAGGTGAAAGGGAAGCATTCCATGGGACAGATTTGGGTTCCCCACAGAATGGAGCTCCGTGTCAAGCTGAAGAGGGCCCACAGGGAGGTCCGGAGAGGGGGTATGAACTGGGGAGAAAGCACAGAGCGGCAGGGGGAAGTGAGCCCAGGGAGGACGAGCGGTGGGGCCAGCACACGAGAGGGGGCACAGTACCATTTCCTGGCGCCACGAGTGGCTCTCTGGACGGTGAACACCTCGAGCGCAGGAACCACGTCCCATCGTCTCCCGTGTCCTCCACCGGACTCAGCACAGATCCAGGCAGACACGAAACACGCGTGCCTTCCAGACTTGTCAAGAGACCTGGGCCTGTGGGCGCCTGGGTGGCGCAGTCGGTTAAGCGTCCGACTTCAGCCAGGTCACGATCTCGCGGTCCGTGAGTTCGAGCCCCGCGTCAGGCTCTGGGCTGATGGCTCAGAGCCTGGAGCCTGCTTCCGATTCTGTGTCTCCTTCTCTCTCTGCCCCTCCCCCCTTCATGCTCTGTCTCTCTCTGTCCCAAAAATAAATAAACGTCAAAAAAAAAAAAAAATTAAAAAAAAAAAAAAAAAAAGAGACCTGGGCCTGATGTGTGTTGACTGTTGGACTTTCACAGCACGGTTCACCTTTAGCTTCATCCCTTAATCCTTCATGCTCCCATAGTTAACAAAAGGACATGACCCCTGAGAAGAAATTTATGAATAAAGTCCCTGCCATAACCAGCAATTACATCTGCATTTAGTGCCTTATTAATACGGCCACTCTGTAAGGTCTCTGCATACCCCATTGATATTCCCAGTTAACCCGAAGCTGTTCCTTTCTCCCTCTGGATTGTGCCGTCTCCCTCTGGGTTCTCTCTGGGGGAGGACAGTCCCCAAGTGTTCTCATGGTCACAGAGGGAGCCACCGGCTTCGCCCGTGGCAGCTCCCCTGGCCGGCTTTGGCTGGACCAGACGCACGATGGTGGCAGGGCAGTGCCTGGCATACCCACGCTCAAGGCTCCCTGCGCACAGAGCCAGGCAGGGGAGAGAATTAGTGGGTGCTGGAGTTGCCTGTTTGTCTTTTCTAATAGCTGCCGGTGACAGCCTTCTGGCCGAGTTATGGGCTAAAGCAGAAGGAAGACAGAGGCTCAGGGAGTGATGGGGGCTGGTGGGAGCCCTCACGGGTCTAGCACATCCAAGGATGCCAGGGAGGTCTGCCTTGCGTCCAGAGGACGCTGAGCCCGGGTCAGCTTCACTGTCCGGGGGAGTTCAAGTCGATGAGCTAGCAGAGCAGACGCAGTTGAGAACACAGGAGGTGGAGACACGAAGCAACACGGGCCCCTGATCTCCAAGACTCAGGGACTAGCTGGGGAGACAAAAGTGGGGAGTGAGGCAGACAGCACAGGCAGTGTGCCAGGCAGACTCTGCCAGGTGAGCTCGGCGGGGAAGCGGGCAGGTGCCACCCCCAGAATCCCTCCACCTCTGAGTCACCGGCGCTCCACATGGTCTGTGACTCTCCCCCATCAGTCTTCATCTGGTTACATCATCATTACCTCATCCCCCTCCCTGAGTCTATGGAGAGACCCTAAGCCATTAGAGGACTGAGGGGCTCTTGTGTTTGTCTCTGCATTTTCCCCAAGAGTGTGAAGAAAGGAGGGCCATGCCTCCTATAGCTTATAGCGCAGGACCTCGTCACCTCCAATCAGAAGTGACAATTACAAGGGGAACTAGAAGTCTGGCACCTGTGGATGATGCTGACGTCTCTCTACTCAAAGAGGGCAAGTAAGAGATAATGACCGATTAGAGCAGCTTTGAGTTCTCTGTAAGAATATGGCCAGAAAAATCCAAAAGGCCATGACTTTGTTTCTGTCTTATGGTTACCTGTCTCTTTTCCCAGGAGGTCAAAGCACAAATAATGGATCCTATTCATTGTCCTCATCCCCCCTGGGAGTGAGACCCGGACAGGGAACATTTGTCCAGGAGGACAGTGGGGTTGAGAGAGTAAGCTAGGGCCTCACAAAGGGAGAAGAACAGAATGTTCATTTGCTCATTCATTCAAAAAAAAAAAAAAAATTCAGATAATGTCAGCTGCTCTGTTGCCTTCTTCCTAATGTGGGAAGAGAGGAGCTTCATATCAACAAAATGTGTCAAACTTCTAACTCACATTGTAATTCCTGTTTGTGATTGGGGAAGACAGTCACTGTTCGCTGTGCTGGAAAGCAATGTTCCCGTGGAGCCTCCGTCTAGAACGTAGGTAGGAACTCTGTCTCACTCCCCATCAGCCTCCCAGAGGCTGGCACCTCCCACATAGTCCACTGACGTCTCAAACATCTTCCGTAGCACCTCACCAGAACAAATACCTCTCAGGTCTATCCTCCCTCAAAAACTCATTACGTGTGCCATATTTCTCCTTGAGACTAACTCCCGTTTTAGCTGGTGTCCCTGGGCACCTCAGGGTATCCCTGGGGAATCATGGAGGCAGTGCTTGGTGGAGGGGATGGTGAGGAGGGGCTGGGTGGCCCCGTCAGGGGAGATCAACAGCCTTTGCCACCTAGGGTCCAGACGAGCAGCCCAAGATGCGGGAGTGAGACACGCTGACAGGGGCATCTGCCCAGGTTCTGTGGCGGGACTCGGCAGACCACATCTGGGTCTTGGTAACCTCACGCCTGACTGGCTGAGTTTCCTGAAGACAATGCTGTGGCCGTCATCAGAATATTCAAACGCACAGAGGGACAAGGGAAAAGAAATAGCTCTAACCTGCAGGAGATAAAAAGCAGCCCCCATTCAGATGCCATATGCCACAGAAGGAAAAAGCTAGTAAATTTAATTTAGTATAGACTATGCAATTACCTGCTTTAAAAATTAAGGACTGAGACCATAAACCCACTAAACTCCGAATCTTCATAATGAGCAGTTAAGTGAGAGAGAGAAGAAGCAGAGAGAGGAAGGAAGAAAAAGGCAAGAGGAAAGAGAAAGGGTGAAGGGAAGAGGAAGGGAGGAGGAAGGGAGGAGGAAGGGAGAGAAGGAAGAGGAGGAGGACAAGAAGGAGAAAAGCAGGATCAACAAGAGCGTGAGACAGGCGCCAAGTCAAACAGGGCGAAAGCATGACACACGCACGTTCCCAGGGGAATTTTCTGTGCTTGGGGTCTGCTGATTCTGTTGCCAGAAAGACGTAAAGTCACAACTGCAGGCACAGATGAGGACAAAAATCGTACCCTGTTGAATAGAAAATATTCACTTTATTTTTTCTTTCTATTACTGCTACCACCAGCCCGCTTAGAGCGGGGTTTCTCAGCCTCAGCACTGCTGATACCTGGACCAGGAATGTTCTTGCTATAGGGGGTTTCCGGGGGTGGGGTGGGGGGCACGTAGTAAGTTTAACAGCACCCTGGCCACCATGACTAGATGCCTGTAGCACCTTCCCCAGTTGTCACAGCCCCCCCTCTCCCACCCAACGCCTCTGGATACTGCCGTTGGCCTGGGGCAGGGGGAGGCAGGCTGCCCCCCGGGGAGAACCACCAGCTTAGACCCCTGTCACCTCACAACTCCACTCTAGCCTCAGCAGCTCCCCTCCTTTCCTGCTCCACACCCCAGCCAGCACTTTGAGGGTGTCACCTTCACTATTCAGAAGCACCTAAAAGCATCCCAGGGTCTACGGAATGAAGAAAATAATACTGGATATCCACTCGGTGCCAGGTTGTGAAAGAGACCGGTGAGCTGGACTGAGACCCAGACTCAAGATATCACGCCCTTGTTGGAGAAAGCAGACAACGAGCATGTAAAGAAGGACGTACAGGATAACTGCAGAGAGCAGGAAGTGCCATAAAAAACTAGGGTACACCACGATGGAAGGGGTCAGGGAAGGAACATCTCTGAAAAGGCGTCACCTGAGCTGAGAGGCAAATGAGGAGGAGGAGGAAGCCATCCATGGGGAAGAGGGCAAGGACATTCCGAGCCAAAGGAGCCCGACAAGAAAGGCCTCAGCAGGTGCTGGCGCTCAGTGGCTTAGTGAATGAGGGGGAGAATGGAAGAAGGCGAAGAGGGAGACAGAGGGGATCATATTGCCTCATGGGCCATGGTGAGAAGTTGAATCGTATTCTGGCTGCAACGGGCAGGCACTGGAGGGTTATAAGCTGAGCCGGAACTCCCTGGCCCAGCTCTACGCTTCATAAACTAGCCTCTAACCCACGCCCAGCTTCATCAGCTTCTACTCCTCTGTACAAACTTGAGCTTTGCATTAGGAGCCCCTGGAGGGGTATGAAAGCAAAGACTGCCAGGTCCTGCTCCCAGAGTTTCTGATTCAGTATCGGTGTGGGAAGCACCCCCGCACCTTCATTTCTAACAGCTTACCGGGAGCTGCAGACATCGCTACTCCAGGGACCACACCCTGAACAAACTTGACTCTTTTCCGAGATATGTCTTCGATCCACGCCATTTCCATTTGGAGACTATGCACCACTCCATCCCTCCTCCGCAATCTCGATGCATTGAAAACCGGGTTGTTCTCAAGGTCTGGCTCCAAAACGAACTCTCACACGTACCTTCAGTGGTCACCCCAGGCAAAGGGGCCACTCCCCACTGCCCAGCCATCATACAGATTTTGTTTACAAGTGACCTGTAATAGACACACTCATCAGAGAATCTCAGATCCCTTCTAAACCATGACCTCTAACCAGGGAGGGACCCCATCTTCATCAATCTGTTTCCAATCCCTCTCTATTTTTTGTTTTGAAGGAGGTAAGTTACAATTAAATCTATTGCTTCTAGGAATGACTAATATCGTGTCCTCTTTCCACCTCGCACCCATTCGGATGCCTATTATAAAAAAAAAAAAAACCACACAAAGTAAAACAAAACAAAAAAACCAGAAAACAACAAGTACTGGTGAGGATGTGGAGAAAGTGGATCCCTTGGTGCACCATTGGTGGCGACGTAAAACAGTACAGCCGCTAGGGAAAGCAGTAGAGGGTTTCCTCAAAAAAATTAAAAACAGAATTACCATGTGATCCAGCAAGTCCACCTCTGGGTATATATCCAAAAAAGTTGATCTATACGGGTATATATCAAGGAGGTATTTGTACCTTGGAATTAATCCAGCAATTCCACCTCCGGGTATATATCCAAAAGAGTTTGATGTATATGGGTGTATATCAAAGAGATGTTTGTACAGCCATGTTTATAGCAGCATTACTCACAATTGCCAAAACATGGAAGCAATCCAAGTATCCGTCAAGAGATGGCCGGATAAACAGAATGTGGCATATAAATATAACGGAATATTATTCGCCCTTAAAAAGGAGTGAAATTCTGACACGCGCTACGATATGGATGAAGCCCGAGCACATTCTGCTAAGCGAAAAGCCAGACACAGAAAGACAAATACTGTACCATTCCACGATATGAGATACCTCACAGTGTTCAGCTTCATAAAGACAGAAAGTAGAAAGGTAGTTGCCAGAGGCTGGAGGATGCGGGGAACGAGGAGTTATTATTTCACGGGCACGGAGTTTTGCAAGAGGAAGAGAGTTCTGGAGACTGGCTGGTGGCAATGGCTGCAAAACAGCGTGAATGGACGTAATACCACCAAACTGTGCACACAAAAATGATGAAGCTGGTTTTGGGTTATGTATATGTTACCACACCTAAAAATGATTTTTTAAAAAAACACAAAAAAATTGTGTGTTCTTTTATAGCTTACAAAGCACTTTCGGCCATCAAATCTCACGTGTATCTATCTTGTGCTAATCCAGGAGATAACGGTAAAATCCCACCAGTCCCCCTTTCATAGATGAGTACGCAGAAGCCCAAAAAGATTAAGCCCACTCGAGAACACACAGCTGACGTGTCGAGGGATTAGAAGCAAACATCAGATCCTCTGCTCCACTACAATACGCTGCCCAGTATACCACAATGCTTCTCCTAGAATGTTCTGTGTAGTAAATCACCTTTAATGTGCTAAGTGATGCATAAATAGTAGCTGGCTAGTTGAGAGGAAGGAAAGAAGGCAGGGAAGGGAGGAGGGGACAGAAAGAATTATTTGACTTGAGGAGGCTTCCTCTCTCATGATTTAGGGAAAGGGGAAAAAGCACTATTTACTGGATGTTACCATGTGCCCAGAAGTTTGTATATGTTTTTCCTCTTAACTTTCACATACCACAACCCTATATGGTGGGCATTACGGTTATCATTTTACAGATGATGATAAAGAAAAGAGACCCCTGAAATCAGGGGTCTGATCTCTTTCACTATGACTTTGAATCCAGATCTGTGTGACTCTGGGCTCAGGCTCTCACTCCCAGGAGACACAGAGTTCTAGAATGTTCTAGAATGTTTGGTTGCCAGCATGAGGCATCCATGTCTTCTTGCTTTTGGCTGGCAATCAACCCAACTCTCTCTCTCCCTTCACCACCCACCCACCGGAGTAACTCGAACTGAAAGGGGACGCTTTCCTGAAATTTTCTCCCCTCCTCATGGACTCACCCACCAGCTGTATTTTGCCCCATCCTGACCACCCACTCTGTCTAGGCTTCAGGATGAGGAAAGACAGGGCCTATGGGAGCTTCTCTTCTCCTCTGCTTTCCTCCTGGCCCACACAGGCCTACGGACCATCTCCTCCAACAGCCATTGGTCCCTCCTCTGTGTCACTGGACACACACCTCCCAGGGCAGAGAAGAATCACACCCAGCCAACCACGACTTTCTCAAAGACCTTCCCCTCCCTCCTGAAGGAAGGTACAACTGGTTCTGGTGCACCTCTTCTACCGAGCCAGCACTCACCCCTCCCCAGGCTGACAGATGAGCAGCAGGGGTGTGTCCCATCCAAGGCTGGACAGGTTCCCAGGGAACCCACTCTCTGGACTCACAAAGACATCTCAGACCACCTCTTCTGAGTCAGTGCTTTCTCCCACCCTTGCCTCCAAGTAGTCTGCTATCCCGAGCTGCCTGAGCCAAAGGCATCCACAGGCCACTCTGTTACAAGAATGTGGAGGGATCTGAGTTCCCACTGATTAGAAACAAAGGCTCATCGACCTCTGCGTAATGAACTTGGTTGCAAATGTGGCTCCAGCCCCTGATTCGCCATCAGAATCTATCATTTAGTACTTTCCTTCCTCAGCACCCAGAACCGGTTAATCTCCCAAACGTTACCCCACTCCATGAATCTGAGGGTAATGAGGTCGACTTGCGCTTTTATTTATCATTAGAGCTGGCAGACCCAAAGGGTAATTTAGTGTTTGAAAAGGCTGATTTTAAAACTTTATGTCAGGGGACGCATTGCCAAATGCAGTCTAATAACTGCATCATTAAATACAGACTAAAGTCTTTATTTAAATTCACGTTCATTTCACCTCTGTCTATAAAACATAGGGATGTACAACGGAGCAAGCCCTCAATCCTCAAAACAAATTTCTCTCGCTCGGTTTTCTCCCCACATCAGTCGTCCTGGAGTCGGTGGGAGTTCGCTGGGTGTCTGATCCCGTCTCTCACACTTTTCAGCCCCCCCACTCATCAAAAGGACACTCATTGTTCCCCAAGCTTCTACAAGGCAACACTGTGCTAAGCAGCGGGGATGCCGAGTCGACGTGCTCCCGGTCCCTGCCATCGAGGAGCATCCAGAAATGAAATGAAAGCACGTTTTCCAACGTGACAGGTTCAGAACACTCTTTCTCCAGCTATCTCCCCAAGTCAATCCTCACTTCCTTCGGGTCTCTGCTCTGCGTGGCAGTAGAGCACCGAGTAGGAAATAGCCCCTTGTCTCCACTGTCCCCGACGCTTCCCCTCACCCTGCTGTGCATCGGTTTTGTCCCCAGCACTTATCAACATCCGGCACACCGTGCGTTTCCTCATATGTGGCGGGCTGGTCCCCACTGCCACGTAAACCTGTGGGGAGAGGGTTGTGGGAGGGGCGGGGATTTTGTCTGTTGTGTTTCCCGCTAGGTCTCCAGCCCCGGCAGAGCAGTGGACACACAGCAGGCCCTGGAGCCATACTTGTCGGTGAGGAAGGAGTCGATGCTGTAGTAGAGGTACATATACAGGGACTCTGGGGTGCTGGGGAGAGACCTCCACTTTCTGTGGGGGGTCATCCAGGAAGGTTTCACAGAGCAGGAGGCAGTCACACCGGGTCGTGAAATATACATTTATTGGCTGGGGAAGGGAAGTTGCCTAGTCCACAGGCAGAGACATGAAAGCACCCTGTTCATCCAGCAGGGACCGGGGGTAAATGGAGAGAAGGGAGAAAACGAAGCTGGCGGTGGTGGTGGTGAGGGGGGTGGTGGGCTGTGAAGGACCTTTTAGGCCATTTAAAGGGATCTGAACTCGGGGCGCCTGGGTGGCTCAGTTGGTCAAGCGCCGACTTTGGCTCAGGTCAGGATCTCACGGTTTCTGAGTTTGAGCCCCGCATCCGATTCTGTGCTGACAGCCGGGAGCCTGGAGCCTGTTTTTGATTCTGGATCTTCATCTCTTTCTAACCCTCCCCCACCCACGCTCTCTCATTCTCCCCCTCTCTCAAAAATAAAAAAAAAAATTTTTTTAAATAAATGAAGGAATCTGAACTTTATCTCAAAGGTGCTAGTTGAGCAACCTGTTAACAGTACCTGGGGCAGACCTCCAGGCGAAGTTTCTAGGTCCCTAGCTGCTGTCCCAGTACAGGTCTCTGCTAGTCAGCCCCCAAGGTGGCCCCTCTGACGTCAGCCTCCTGGGATTCACAGCCCTCACACCTTACCAGGGTTGGTCTGCCCTGCAGCAGACAATAGGAGTGATGGGATGTCACTTCTGACACCGTGTTCTATCTTAGGGACACACACACCACCACCACCACCACCCCCCACCACCACCCAGGCTCTGCTCTGGGGACAGCAAGCTGCTGTGCATCGACCAACCCTATGGAGAGACCCACAAGGTCAGGTGCTGAAGCCTCCAGCCAATAGCCACCGAGGAACCTAGGTCTGCCAACAGCCACGTGTGTGAGCTTAGAGTTGACAGCGGCCATGGTCAACAGCACAGCTGCAGCCTTGTGAGAGACCCTGAGCCCATCCACCCAGGTAAGCAGCCCCTGGATTCCTGACCCCGAGAACCGCATGAGACGATAAACACTGCTTCCGTCACTAAGTTTTGGGATGATTTGTTATGCAGTGGCAGATCACTAATAGAGCCTAAATCCTGTTCAAGAACATCCAGTGACCACCAACACCCCCCCCTCCACCCCATGGCTTGGGGACAGAGACTGGAGTAGATAGAGATGGAGGCTGTCCCTTTTGTAAAGGCCACCAATCCGAGATTCCTAATGAGGTCAGGCAAAGAGGAAGGGGATGCAAAGCCCAGCGGGTGGGAGAATGTCTGGCCCCCTAATGCACCAGGACTCTGGGGCGCTGGCCACCTGCCACTGTGGCCCACATGGGTGCCAGAGGTGCAGGAAGAGAGAAGAGCACGGGGCCGTTTTACTGCCATCCCGCAACATTTAATTCATGAACTCGTCAGAGGGCACCGTTAAGTACCGTCTGCATGGCAGTAACAGAGCAGATGATTCAGGGCAGATCAGACTTGGCTTAGAGGCTGGCCTTTCTCTGACAGGTCTATTAAGCGTCGTTAACACCACCACCCCCCTTTTAAAGTTTATTTTACATTGAAAGAGAGAGAGAAAGTGAGAGGCAGAGACAGAGGGAGAGAGAGAATTCTAAGCATGCTCTGTGCTGTCAGTACAGAGCCTGACGTGGGGCTCAAACTCATGAACTGTGAGATCATGATCTGAGCCTAAACCAAGAGTCAGACGCTCAGCCGACTGAGCCGCCCAGGCGCCCCCTCGTTAATACTCTTGATAAGACGGCTTCGGTGCCCAGGTTCTCAGCCACGCCAGACGCTTTTTCAGGGAAGTTCTCCCAGCCTGCCATGGCACCACAGGGTCAACTGTCTACCTAGGGACCACCGAGTGGCAAAAGAGGCTCGGCCTGACCCCAGTGACCATATTTTATTTTCTTTGTTATTGAGATATCATTACCATATAACACTGTGTTACTTTCAGGTGTAGGCACGCTGGTGTAATACATTTATGTACCGCAATATGATTACCACTGAGCTAACATTAGGATCACTTAACATTTCTTTCTGTGGTGAGAACAATGAAAATCCAGTCTCTTAGCAACTCTGAAGTTTACAGTATAGTATTGTTGACTATAATCACTATGCTGTGCCTTACATCTCCAAGCCCTAACGACAATAATAAAAATACCTCGCAAACAACCCAAGAGGGGTGCACTGTGTGATGGGGAGACAGTCCCGTACTCTCAAACTCCACTTTCCGCTCTACCATTTCGTGTTGGCCCTTGGGCAATGCGCGTGGTTTGTCTGACCCAAGGGTTTGCCATTAGAGTCTCCATGCGGTTTAAATAAGCCGCATATCAAGCGGCCCCCATGGGGTCTGGAATACAGCAGGTGCACGGTAAAGGTCTTCTCCCGGATGATACGTCAGAGACCTATTCTACCCCATGCCACTCCACCAACGCACTGGAAATTCCCCTTTTCTGCGCTCCGTGCACCCATGAAATATCCGCAAACAGTTCCTGTCACTACTGTCATGTTTTATAATTTGCGAAGTGACCTCGTTAGATCCTTAGATAACCTGCTGAGGTCTAAGGGGCCAGTATTGGTAGCCTAGGTCTGCACAAGTCAAACAGGTGGCAAAAGGAAAAGTGGGGACTAACTTCCAGGCCTCTTAGCCACCTAACCCCTGGCGCACCTCTATGCACATCCCCAGCCTTTCCCCCTTAGGGGTTCCTCTTGTGTGGTTTGCATGCGGTTTCACACGTGAGAGTCCAGATTCTTCAATCCACACCACATTCTGGGAAGCTGGGGCCCCAGGCTTGTCAACAGACCAGGTGCAGAACAGGCAGAGGCCCAGGGGCGTTCCAGAACATGGGATAAGGCGTGCCATGTCACAAGGCTCTCATCCAATACCAACTCAAATGAAGCTGAAAGTATTGAAATCATAAAGCAACCCAGGGTGCCCAGGGCAGAGAAAGGGGTGGGAAGGAAGAAATGCTGGGCTCCCTCATTTTCCTCCCCACCCCAACACCTAGCTGCACCTACCTCTGTCTTTATCTCCTGTCCCACCTCAGTGGCAGAGGGGCCACACATGCATCATCTAGTCCTTCCACGGTCACTTAGATTTTCATCCATTCATTCATCCATTCCCTCATTCACCTACCCTCAGCTGGGCCACCACATGGCTCAGCAACCCCATGCCATGATCCTACCATGGTATCTCGGACCCCCCACTCTCCTACCTTGCCTTACAGATGACAGAGAGAACACAGGCTATCAGGTCCCACTTTGCCATGGTTAATTCTGTGTGTCAGGTTGGTGATGGTACCCAGATACATGGTCGAATACAAGTCGATGTCACTGTGAAAGCATTTTCTAGGATGTGATTTCCATTTAAATCAGTAGACCGTGAATAAAGCAGACTACTCTCCATCATGTGGATGGGTCTCATCCAATCAGGTGAAGGCCTTATAAGAAAAAAACTAAAGGGGTGCCTGGGTGGCTCAGTCGATTAAGCGTCTAACTTACGATTTTGGCTCAGGTCATGACCTTGCAGTTTGTGAGTGCGAGCCCCACATCGGGCTCTGCACGCTGACAGTGTGGAGCCTGTGTGGGATTCTCTCTCCCTCTCTCTCTGCCCTTCCCCTGCTCCTGTTTGCTCTCTTAAACAAATAAACTTAAAAAAAAAAGAAAAGAAAAAGGCTAAGATTCCCAAGGAAGATGAAATTCTGCCTTCAGACTGCCTGTTGGCCATTTGTATGACCTCTTTGGAAAAATGTTTATTCAGTTCCTCTGCCCGACTTTCATCAGATTGAGTTTTGTTTTTTGTTTCACATATGATTTCATATGTTTCATATATAATTTGAAAATATTTTCTCCTATTCCATAGGTTGTCTTTTCCTTTTGTTTCCTTTGCTGTGCAGAAGGTTTTTAGTTGGATATAGTCCCACTTATTTTATTTTTGTTGCCTTTGCTTTGGGTCTCATACCCAAAAAATTACTTCCAAGATCGATGTCAAGGAACTTACCCTCAATTTTTTCTTCTAAGAGTTTTACAGTTTCAATGCTTAAATTTAAGTCTTTAATCCATTTTGACTTAATTTTATGTATGGTGTAATACAGAAGTCCAGTTTCATTCCTTTGCATGTGGCTGTAGTTTTCTCAACACCATTTCTTGAACAGACCTTCTTTTCTCTATTATATATTCTTGGCTCCTTTCTCATAAATTAATTGACCATATACACACGGGTTTATTTTTGGACTATGATGTTCCATTGATCTATGTGGCTGTTTTTAAGTCAGTACGCACTGTTTTGGCTACTCTAGCTTTGTGATACAGTTTGCAATCAAGAGTATGATGCCTCCAGCTTTTACTTTGGCTAGTAGGGGTCTTTTTTAGTTGCATACAAATTCTAGGGTTGTTTTTTTCTATTTTTGTAAAAATTGGCATGGGATTTTGATAGAGATTAACCGAATCTATAGATTGCTTTGGGTAGTATGGATTTACACCAATATTAATTCCTCCAATCCACAAGCTCAGAATATCTTTCCATTTGCCTTAATTCCTTTCATAAATTATAGTTTTCAGCGTACAGATTTTTCACCACCTTTGCTAAATTTATTTCTACATATTTTATTCTTTCAGATACTATTATAAAGGAAATTATTTTCTTAGTTTTGCTTTTTGATAGTTCACTGTTAGTGTATAGAAATGCAACCAGTTTCTGTATGCTGATTTTGTATCCTGCAACTTTACTGCATTTGTTTGTAGTTTTAACAGTTTGTTGGTGAAGTCTTTAGGGTTTTCAATATATAATATCTTGTCATCTGAAAAGAGAGACAATTTTATTTCTTCCTCTCTGATTTGGATATTCTTTTCTTTTTCTTGCCTAATCGCCCTGGCTAGGACTTCAGTACCACGTTGAATAAGAGTAGTGGACACCCGTGTCGTATTCCTGATCTTAGAAGAAAAGCTTACAGCTTTTCACCAATGAGTATGATGTTAGCTGTGGGTTTGTCTCATGCGGTTTTATTGTGTTGAGGTATGTTTCCTCTATACTCAGAGAGTTTTTAATCACGAAAGGATATCTGCATCTACTGAAATGATCTTATGATTTTCAGCCTTTCATTGCAGTAATGTGATGTATCATAGTGACTAATTTGCTAACGTTGAACCATCCTTGCATCCCTGGAATAAATCCGACTTGATCGTGATGTACAAACCTTTTAATGTCCTGCTGAATTTGGTTTGTTACTATTCTGTTGAAGATTTTTGCATCTATGTTAATTGGGGATATTGGCTTGTAATATTTTTTTTTTCTTGTAGTGTGCTTGTCCGATTTTGATCTCAGGTAAAGAAGTAAAGTCTCATAAAATGAGATTGGAAGTGTTCCCTGCTCTTCTACTTTTTAGAAAACTTTATGAAGGGTTGGTATTAATTCTTTAAAGGTTTGGGAAAATTTACCAGTGAAGCCATCTGGTCCTGGCTTTTGCTTACTGGGAGGGTTTTGATTACGGATTCAACCTCCTTGGCAGTACTTGGTCTGTTCAGAGTTTCTAGTTTTCCATGATTCAATCTTGTAAGTTGTATGTTTCTAAGAATTTATTCATTTCTTCTCGGTTGTCTTTTTAGTCTCTATTTCATTGACTTCTGCTCTGATCTTTGTTATTTCCTTCCTTCTACTAACTTTGGGCTCAGTCGGTTCCTCTTTTTCTAGTTCCTTGAGTTGTTAAATTTGATTGTGTATTTGAGATCTTTCTTTTTTCTCCATGTAGGGGTTTATCACTATAAACTTTCCTCTTTGAGCTGCGTTTGCTGCACCCTATAGGTTTTAGTATGTTGTATTTCCAGTTTTCTTTGTCCCAAGATATTGAATTTCTCTTTAATGTTCTTCTTTGCCCCATTCGTCATCTAGTAGTATGTTGTTTCACCTCCACATATTCGTGAATTTTCCGGTTTTGTTCTTATAATTGATTTCCAGTTTCATACCATTATGGGTTAAAAAAATATGCTTGATATGACTTCGATCTTCTCAAATTTATTAAGACTTGTTTTGAGCTTAACATGTGATCTATCCTGGGGAATGTCCTCTGCGCACTTTAGAAGAATGTGTATCCTGTTGCTGCTGGATGGACTGTTCTATGTCTAATAAGTCCACCTGGTCTAATGTATTGTTGAAGTCCAATGTTTTCAAGTTGTACTTCTTGAGGGTCTGATCCTGATGTCTGCTACACTTGTGAACTCTCGTTCATGGGCTTTATCTGTGGAAATCCTTTGCAGCCAGGGCTGAGAGATTTATCCACTTGTGGGGCTCTGCTTTGCGGTCAGGAGCTTTGGGATCATTACCAGCCTGCTACCACTTTTTATACTGATGTTGCAACTTGCTAATTCTTGGGCCGGCAGTATAAATTCAAACCTCAAGCCCATTAAGGGTACCCCCTGGTTATAAAGTCTCAGAGAGACTATTTATTCTCACTCAGTGCCCAAGTTATCACCCTGTGCTTAGGAGTGGACTATTTTATAAGTCCCATTTCACTGAGGGCGTCTTTATGTGGGATTCTCAATTCTAACACTCTGTCTTACACAGTTCCAAGGTCTTGCCTCTTACCTCTTCATGGCCAATGAAATCCAAACTTCTTGAATCCTAGCAATGCCCCTACTTCCCCTTTCCAGGCTGCCACAGCATCAATTTACATGCTTACCACTTCACTTTTCTGCTTTCTCTTCATTTTCGGTCCCTGGTGGGTGTCTTACTTTCCTTCTTGTTCTGTTAGAGCTCAAAGGTTTGTTACTGTATTTTATCCAGCATTTCTTGGTATTTTCTAGGAGAGGGGTTTTCGGTTTATCTAGCCAGCCATATTGCCAGAAATAAACATCTGCCGTACTTTAATTGTTTGCCTGAACATCTGTCTACCACCACCACCCCCCCCCCCCCGCCCGGGTCTGCAAGGTCCTCGAGACGGTACTCTCAGTGGTTACAAGCATGGGCTTCAGAGCACAGGCTGACCGGGGTCAAAACCTATTCTTGCCATCTACAACTATATAACACTGGGCAGGTCGCCTAATCTCTATGCCTCAGTTTAGCCATCTAAAAACAGTAATAACATTAGCATCTACTGTGTTGATGATTAAATGAACACGTGCAAAAATCTTCAAATGAAAACCAGAACATTTAATACATGTTGCTATTATTGTCAGGGTAGCACACAGCAGATAGAGGCTCAGCAAATATGTATTGAATTCATTATTTTCAACTTTATATCCTCATTACCTAGCCTAGTAATGCTGGCCCATCACAGCAAATACATATTTGATGAGTTAATATGATGATATGAGTGAATGAATGCATCAATATTTATGCATATTCTCTTTACCGTCCCAGGGGAAGAGACACCCCTCACCTGTGTAAGACCAAGACTTCCAGCAATATCTTAGCTCCTGCCCTTCTCCACCTTTTCACATGCTTTGTCTCCTAACTCCACCTTCCCACCCCTCTTTCCCCTTAGAATATAACACGCTCTCATTTGTCCCATGTAAAACGCACATACACCACACACACACACACACACACACACACACACACACACACACACCTTCTTTGACTAGAGGTCTCTTTATTGCATATCCTTGGCTATTCACCAAATTCAGCTTCGGGACCAACTCCTTTCTTGACCTTCTGAGCCTGGGGCAGATGTCCTTCCCCATGAGCCACTGTTCCCTGCCCGAATTTCCATCCCAATGCTTAAGCACGGCATGGTAATTGTCCATATGCTAGAGGCTAGGGCATACAGCTCTCCTCTTGGCATCCCCAGTGCCCAGCACAGAGCCCAGCATGTGGCAGGTGCCCAATAAATGCTGACACAATAAATGAATGACTACAAGCCAGTGATGACACAATATTTTTGCAAAAAGTTTTTTAAGTTTGTTTACTTTGAGAGAGACAGAGATAGTGTGAGTGGGGGAGGGGCAGAGACAGAGGGAAAGAGAGAGAATCCCAAACAGGCTCCGTGCTGCCAGCACAGAGCCCGAAATGGGGGTTGAACTCACGAAACCGTAAGATTATGACCTGAGCTGAAACCAAGAGTCAGACGCTTAACCAACTGAGTCACCCAGGTGCCCCATGGTGACATAATATTTATTACTCCTACTCCCATGAGCTAAAAGAGAAAAAAGAAAAAGGGAAGGAGGAAGGACGGATGAACCTTCAATAGCTGCAGCCCCATCAGCCTTGGGATTAGCTAGGTGACTCCATTAGCTGTGAAAGTTCCTAATTAGATTTATCTTTATGGCTGTCCTGATGAACAGGCCTGGAAGAAATGATGGCCAGGGGCTAGGAAAGAAGCGGCATCTCACACATTTTGACACAGTCTGAACTTCTAGGTTCAACTCTCTGTCCCACCAATACACTAGCTATGGAGCAACTCTGGGCTTCTAGTCTCTCTGAACCTCAGTTTCTTCACCTAGAAAATGGGCATAATGGTAACAACACTATCATCGCCTTACTATCTCCCAGAGTTTTGTGAGAAACAGTGGGTGTGCGTGCAGGCATGCATACGCACCCTGTAAACAATAGAGTAAAACCGAAACATTCTCGGATGTTGCTGTGACGTCTGCCCTTTCTCTCCCAGCATCGATCCCCACCACGTGCTTGCTTTGGCCAGAAATTATCTGCCCCAGAGACAAAGTCTCATCGCATGAAATACAAAATTAAGCCTAAAATACCAAAATGTATACACAGGGTGAGGAAAAAAAAAACCCCTGAAATTCATTCAAAACAAAGCACACCCTGCCAGCCAGTCTCCAGTGGGACTGGCCAATGGCAGATCCTTCTTAATAAAGGACAGAGCAAGGTCAGAGAGGACACAGAGCCTGATGGGGTGATGGGGCCGGGGAAGAGTTTGCCTCTGACGGCGGGAACGCGTCTTCAGAAAGGCTAGCTGGAGTCAGAAACTGCACTTTGGTTGACTTCCCAGTTTTGCTGAGGGTCAGCCCTCATTAACTTTCACTGTGTGGCATAAACAGATGCTGGGAGTTGAGGTCGTTTTATCATGCCACTGTCACCCGAGTGGCTCTGCACCGCAGAGTTTGGAAAGATTTGTGTGTGTTTGTTTTGTAGGCCACGCCTTCGCTATAAAGGAGAATCATTCAACCTTCCTGCTTCCCCGACTGCACCCAGGGGGGCTGCAAACCTGGTGAGTCTTTCGGTGACTTCTTACTGACTAATTGCAGGCGCTCCTTAGGGTCTGGCAACAAACGTGGGGGTCCCGCGCTCACGAAGGCCCTGCTAACATGCACGCATTTTGATGTTACTGGGAAATGTCAGGGAGACGGCCCAGCCACCGATTCCCAAAACTCACGCTTTAAATGGTATGTTAGTTAAGCTGGGAGGGTGTCATGGCAGTACCCAGGCAGGGAGAAGGGGAAGAGCTGCCCGCGCGCTGTTGACGAAGGCTTTGTGCACCACGAAGCGCTACCCAGATGTTATAATGTCCCATATTCACAGTCAAGCCACTTCCTGCGGCCCCTCAAGAGTCCCAGTGAAGGACACTGAGGTTGTCTCCCCATCCATTCTACCCGCCTCGCACACTGTACGACAGCAACGTGGTTTAGGGACTGAACCCTGCTCTGGGATTAGTTTAAATCAGAAGTCAGCGTGCTATGTGGCCCGTGAGCCGAATCTAGCCTGCCACCCATCTTTTGGGAGGGTTTTTGGACCGCCTGCAGGCTGAGAACTGTGACATTTTAAAATGGTTGGGGAAAAAAAAAAAAAAAACCAAAAGAAGACTATTTCGTGACACGTGAAAATGATGCGACATTAAAATATCGATATCCATAAATAAAGTTTCATTGGAGCACAGCTATGTTCATGTGCTTCGGCCACTACAAAGCACCATATGCAAAGACTGTATGGCCCACAGAGCCTAGAATATTTACTATGCAGCCCTTTATGGAAATAAAAAGGTTTGGTGATTCCTGGTCTAAGTCAATCACAGTAGTCTCTTACCAGTGTTTCTCTTGTAAGAACCCAGACTAAGCCATTCAGAGCCAGGCATTCCCCCACGACAATAATTGGTTCAGGGTGGTTAGCTTGCTCCAAATTGGCCCATTAAGACTCGTGGAGAGAGAACTCTGTCTGGTGCTCATTCTCGTGCTAGACCTGAAAACATTGCTACTAAAAGCCCACAGTATCAGGGGGGGCCAATCTCAGGATAAAGCCAATGCCACGGCCAGCGCACTCAAGAGGTGGGAGCAACCCGAATCCCTGCTGCCATCACTGAATCACCAGAAACAAACAACAATGGCTCCCGCCCGCCCTGCCCCCTCCCCCCATCCACTTCCTGCTGTGGAAGCCGATTCATTATTTTATCCATTAAGCTGCACTGGGTTTGGTTTTCTGCTACTTGCAAACTAAAGCAACCCTCAATTTTCTGGCCATTTGCACATGCTATTCCCTTTGTCCAGAAGTTTCTCCTCTCCCTGTCCCTTGTCCCGTCAGCCCTGCTCATCCCTCGAGTTTCACAATAAATAACAACATCTTAGGAAGGCCATCTGTGACGTCCTAGACTAGGTAATGTCCCAGGGCTATACACTGTCCCCATCCACAGAGCCCTGGACTCACCCTTCTGTAACACACACCATGTATCTACCATTAAGTGTTTGTCCCTGACTCCTTGCTAGTCTTCTCGCTCCGTTATAGCCCAGACCATGTTTGTCTTGTTCTCCACTGTGCCCTAAGTGCCCAACGCGGTGCCTGGTAACTAGGTGTTATCTAAACGGCATACAAGCAGCATTTCCCTGCCTATATTTTGTGGAATAGCAGTGTCCCATGAGATGTCATTAGGTAAGAGACACCCGAGACATTCTCATTTATTCGTGCCTGTGTAGACCAATTAACATCCGGTGATTATCTTCAGCTACTCCCTTTTGTCTTCTGCAATGTTTCACTCCGTGTCATATACGACCTATATAGTCAAGAGACACTCAACTGTTATTAAGTGTGCAAGGTCTGAGATTTAAATAATTCCAAGGAACAAAGCTAAGCCATTGTCTTCACCGCAGGATTTCTCAGAGACCTCGTTACACCGCTGGGCATCGCTGAGGCCCTGATTCGGCGCTGCTAAGAGTGGAATGTAACATGCGCCATTTTCCAAACTTATCTGCCAATGGTACCCTTTTCTCTAAAGCAAGTCATACCCATGGGGTGCCTGGGTGGCTCAGTCGATTGAGCCTCCGACTTCGGCTCAGATCGTGACCTCAAGGTCGGTGAGTTCAAGCCCTGCGTCGGGCTCTGGGCTGACAGCTCAGAGCCTGGAGCCTGCTTCGGATTCTGTGTCTCCCTCTCTCTCTGCCCCTCCCCCATTCATGCTCTGTCTCTGTCTCAAAAATAAATAAAACATTAAAAAAAAAAAAAAAGGCAAGTCATACCTTACTAGACTAAACCTAAAGTTTGTGGAATGCTGGTTTATAGCCTTTGGGGAAAAGACAAATATAGAGGCAAAGCACTAAGAGGTCCTCAGAAGTCTCCAGAATAAAGTAGCTAGTCTGCAAAAACACTCCGGAAACACGGATGTTAGGCACAGGGCCCCCTAGGTCCTCAGAATGGGAAAAGCGAGGCAGATAGCTAAAAGCAGGGGTGTGGTGCAGGGGAGGTCCTGCACCCACGTTGTGTCCTATTGCTGAACAACGAGCCGCCCCTGCTCCCAGCGTAGTGTTAAGGGGCACAGATTGTGTTGCACTGAGAGTAAGGGATGTCCAGGCAACTGGGTCCTCAGGGGTCCCATAGAGGCCAAGGACAATCCCCTGGCTCGCAGCTCAGCCCGACCTTTATCCTGCACGGGGAGCTAACACCATCCCTGACACTTGCATTGTTGGTCCTGGAAATAATTCCTCTCTCTGGTGAAGTGGGGGCCAGTTACTCTGCATGGTTCCCCACTGCTGGCTACAAGAGTGGGCTCCACCCTGTCGGTTCTCTCAACTGCGAGGGATCTGCAAAATCTTTCATTAAGGTATTGCCGAGAAGAGGTCCAGGGGAACAGCCCGAGGCTTCGGGTTCCCTTCTTGTTTTCTGACAGCACCCAGTGCTGGGAGTGCGGAAAGCCCACCCCCAGAAGCCCAGAGGGCAGGACCCGCATGGAATCAGCATTTCCCCTCATCCAGTCTCTCCTCCACAGACACGTGAGACATGGTCACAGCTCTCTGATCACTGCAGACCGGTGGCTCCACGCCCGAGAAGGAAAACCAGTGTTTGAATGTAGCCCTCCCCCTTTTTTGGAGACCAAGTCTTACTTTGCAACCCCCAAAGTAAAACAGAGAGGGCTGGGGGACTGAGGTTTCACTGCTGCCCCCTGACGCCACAATTTTTCTCCCTTTTATAGCTAAGGAGGTAGACTGATGATGGATAGAGAGAGGCTAATGGTTACTGAGGCCTCCCCGGGTCACTGGAATGTTCCATACGTTACATAGTTCTGCCTCCTAACCCCCTGGGAGACAGACAGTACCATCATCCACGTTTCGCAGATAAGGTACCCGAGGCTCAGAGAAGTTAGGGGACTTACCCAAAGACATAGCCTGAGAAAAGTCAAGCCACGATTTGGCAAGAAGCCCATTCTCCTTCCAGTAGGTCACCCTACCTTCCAGAAAGGCCCAAGACAAGTATCACGGCCCAGTACACAACACACACCAGGCCCAGCCTAGCAGCTGCCTCCCCAAAGGCTGCTTTCAGGGAGTCTGCTGGTGTCTGCAGGGCTGGTGGCTCCTGATGGCCAAGGACACGCCACCAGTGGCCTCTTGGGTCCACTCTTGGAGGCTCTCCCCTGCCGGGAGAGGGGGCAGCCCCACCTGATGCTGCTGCCGTGCCACCGATGAGACACTCACGGGCCATTGAGCTGATGAGCAAGTACACGGGGCTCACTCAAGGGTGGAATTCTGCACCTCCTTCAAGAGCAGAAAAATCAGCTCCACTGAACTGTGTTCTTCAGGCAGGAAATGAGCTGAGCATAGGCTGGGATGTCTGGCTGCAGGTGTCTTGTTCAGTGGGAGGCAAAGTGGAAGGGGAGTGGAGTTAGCCAGGCTGCATCAAGTCCGCAGAGAAGGTAGCCGGGTCGCAGCCTCCGGGTGTGGTAGGCCTAAACGCTCCCCGAAACCTGCTTCCTGCCTCTGGAGAAATGAAGCCGCCCAGGGGCCAGAATCCGAGCTGTGTGCTCACATCAGGTCAATGGCAAATCTGGAAGATCTACAGGGTGGGACTACTGGGATCATTTTGCATGAGGGACTGAGAAGACACAAGAGAGGAAATTCTCCCTGAGAGAGAGCGAGCGATGGTAAGCTTGGTTTAAGCGTTTAAGAACTGGCAGGAAGAGAAATGATCTGGGGTCCAGCATTGCTCATGGATATCACCCTACGCTTTGAGTCAAATCCTAGAGGGCATGCAGTGAAGAACAAGCAAAAACAAGAGAGAGGTTTTCTTTAGGATACTGAGCAGAGAAGCCAGTGCGGTTTCCTTCCCTGTGCAGCAGAGGGGGACACATTTCCTCCACATTAGGACACCACAGAGGACTTCAGGGTCAGGAGTCAGAGACGTGCTGGGAGCCACTGGGGCCCACAGAGGATCTGAGGGCGGGCTCCAGCCATTTGCTGGAGTGTGAGGCACGATACAGAGAGGGCGCCTACGCTAAACTGTTATTCCTCAGGCCGGTGTGGCAAGAGCAATGCCATCCATCAGTTTCGGGTGGTGCCGGGGACCAGCTTTACCATCAGGCCGGAAGCATCCCTCCTGTCTTAGGGAAGGCACCACGGGTGGGGTCTGGAATCCCGTAAACAGATGCCGCTGGGGGAAGCACACGTCCAGCACTCAACCCCAACAATTAGCCTCCGCCACCCTGGGCAAGCCACTTAACCTCCCCAAGTAAGTTCCCTCCTCTGTAAATAGCGACAATAACAGTTTACCCGCCAGGTCATCGTAAGGAGTCAAGATGATAGAATGTCTGGGACCTCACAAGACGCAGCAGAAGCAACCAAGCCAAGATGCCTCCCAGGACAGGAGGACAAGGCCAACTGTGTCTTCTGTTAGCATCACCATGAAAGCCATTACGGGGATTGAGGGGCTCTCCAAAAGCACTTTGTTTTCCTAAATGGTTTTCACTGCTCATTTGCTTAGCAAACCTTTTCTGAAGAGCAGAGTTAGCTCTTCCTTCCCCGGGGCTCTGCCATCAGGGCTCAGCCCACTGGCTGGATAATGCGTGAATGTTCTCCTCACTACAGACTGTGGACTGCGAAGGCAGGCACTACCCTATTCACCCCATTTGCCCCTCTATCCTCCGTGCCTAGCCCAGGCCTTGACCAGAGACCATCTCAATCACTGTCTGTTGAACAAATGGACTTTGAACCTCTGCCCTGACTAATTCCAAATTACCAGAGCCCAAAGTAATGGGGTTTCAATGTAATTAACATGGACACGTTTTTTGCAATTCAGATTGATATCTCGCTTCAAAGGACGCCACTGAAAAAGTGAAGAGACAATCCACACAAAAGGAGAGGAGATTTGTAAATCATGTATATGCTAAGGGACTTGTATCTAGAATATATAAAGGACTCCTATAATTTAATGAAAAGACAAATCACCCAATTAAAAATGGGCTAAAGATCCGGATAGATATTTCTCCAAAGAAGATATACAAATGGCCCATCTGCACATGAAAAGATGTTCAACATCCTTAGCCATTTGGGAAATGCAAATCAAAACCACATGAGACAGGATGAGGACAAACACATCCTGGCAGGAATGTAAAATGGTGTAGCCCCTTCAAAAAAACAGTTTGGCAATTCCTCAAAAAGTTAAACACAGAATTACCATATAACCCAGAAATGCTGCTCCAAGAAATAGGCCCAAGAGAAACGAAAACATGGGTCCACCCCAAAACTTAGACACTAACGTTCAGAGCAGTGTTATTCACGTTAGCCACAAGGCAGGAAAAAAAAAAACCCTCCAATGTCCATTAAGATGAATGGATAAATAAAACGTGGAACATCCACACCATGGAATATTATTCAGCCATAAAAAGGAATGAAGTCCTCGCACATGCTACAAGGGTGAGTCTTGAAAACGTGACACGTTAGAAGCCAGACACAAAAGGCCACATTTTGTAGGATACTGTTCACGTGAAATATCCGGAACGGGTAAATCCACAGAAACGGAAACTGGACAGGTGTTTTCCAGGGGCTGGGAGGGATGAGGGGGTTGAGGAATGACTGCTAAGAAGGTACCGGGTTTAGGGGCACCTGGGTGGCTCAGTTGGTTAAGCATCCAACTTTGGCTCAGGTCACGATCTCACGGTCCGTGAGTTCGAGCCCCATGTCGGGCCCTGTGCTTGGAGCCCGGAGCCTGCTTCCAATTCTGTGTCTCCCTCTCTCTCTGCCCCTCCCCCATTCATGCTCTCTGTCTCAAAAGTAAATTAAAAAAAAAAATTAAAAAATTAAAAAAAAAGAAGGTACCAGGTTTCTTTCTTGAGGTGATGCAAATGTTCTAGAAGTGATGGTCTTAATGGGTGCACTCATCTGCACACATGCTAAAAACCACGGACTGGTTTACTTTAAGTGATGAGTTGCAGGGTTTGTGAATCCTATCTCAGCAAAGCTGCTCCAGATAACAAGACAAAACAGATTCAGAAGATTTCATTTTTCTGACATCTCACTCTTAAGACTCTTAACTCTGGAAAACAAGGGTTTGAGCTGTATCTTCCCTATCCAATCCCCTCCAGCATCTAAAACAGGGCTGGGTGTAGAACAGTACATCTTCGTTGCGTTGAAAGTCATGACTATTTCAGCCCAACATGAAAACGGGGTATGGAGACTCTCGTTTGAATTCAGTATCATCAGGGTCATGATCTCCTGGCATCTAGAGGGGACACGCTTACCTACTTTACTTTTGTCTGACCACAACTGGCTAGGACGGTTATGATCTCTATTGTGAAGAGGAAACAGAGGGCCACTGAAACTAAACGCCTTGTCCCAGGCTGCAGTTGGTGAATGATAATGGTACAAACAGATTCCAGTATTGATGGCCTGTCTACTATTCCCGTCGCTAGGCAGAGCCACCCTAACTTTCTCTCTCTCGCTCTGTCTCTCCCAGCAGGCAGGCAGACAGACACGCACACGCACAGCCCACACTGCTGTCCGCTGGCCCAGGGTTCGGTATCTGCCTCTGTTCCCCAGCCTCTGGCCGGACGCCCTCGAGACCTCTCAGATTCACCTAGACAGGCTGAATGCAGAGCAGGGCTCAGGCAAAGCAGCTCTGTTCTGCTCCGGGGAAAGCTGGGCAAAGCTCCAGAGCTTTCTTGTTGTCACCAAATCACCCATCCTTCACTCAGCCTCCCCCCATCCCCCCGACCCCCCGCCAAGGACATGGTAAGAGGAGCAACCCACACTCTCAGGATGACTTCCCTGGAGGCTGCAAGATGGAGGGGGGGGGGCACGCCCAGGAGGGGGCACCCAAAGGGCATCTTCCAGCCGATTCCGGCATCCCTGCGGCCTCCGAGCCAGGATGGAACAGGGGCTCCTCGACCGCACTGCGCAGAGAAGGCAAACGGGCCCCGAAACCTGCTCTGTGTCACATTCTTGGCCACACTCTGCGCCTTGGCTGCGTAAACAATGGCAACAGGTGGCCCTTTCCCCTGCTTTCAGGACCAGAGAGCAGAACAGAAGAGAAGCACCCACGAGGAGATCTCTGAACGGGAGCCTGGCCCCTCAGCGAAGCTATGAGCTCCCTGCCACCTGGCTGCCATAGAGGGGGCCATGAGACACAGTCAATCTACAAAAGTGGGGTGCCTTTAAAAGGGAAACACAGGGGCGCCTGGGTGGCTCAGTCGGTTGAGCGTCCGACTTCGGCTCAGGTCACGATCTCACGGTTCATGAGTTCGAGCCCCGCGTCAGGCTCTGGGCTGACGGCTCAGAGCCTGGAGCCTGCTTCCGATTCTGTGTCTCCCTCTCTCTCTGCCCCTCCCCCATTCATGCTCTGTCTCTCTCTGTCTCAAAAAAACAAAACAAAACAAAACAAAACATTAAAAGGGAAACACAAATTTAAACTGATGACCTTTTAGGACTCATTCAAAGGCCAGCTTTGTAAGACTACCCAGGAGCATGAGAAGAAGCCGCGGAACTCAAGAGGGGAGCGGAGATCCCCACTCCCCATCCCACTGGGACTCCTTTGGTCTTTGAGCCACTCCTCGATGATGGGCTGGCCCCACCCCGGCGGGCTGAGCATCCGGCAATATGGGAGGGGGCCACCATGCTGAGGATGACTCCCCTTGCACAGTGACGCCCTCTGTTCCCCACTCGTGACCACGGACCACCTCCAGGAGAGCCGCCGCCTCATTTTCAAGGACTTCTACTAAGACAGAGCTGGATTTGAAGTCTCAGGAAGGACACCTTAAGGGTTTGTTTTCATATTTATTTATCTCTTTTGAGACAGAGACAGGGCACAAGCAGGGGAGGGGCAGAGAGAGGGAGAGACTGAATCGCAAGCAGGCTCCACGCTGCCAGCACAGAGCCTGAGGCGGGGCTCGATCCCTCGAACCATGAGGCCATGACCTGAGCCGACATCAAGAGCCGACACTTAACCGGCTGAGCCCCCCAGGCGCCCCTCAAGAACGAGATCGTCAAACTCTCCTGCTCCCTGGCTGAGTGGCCCTGGGCAGATCCTGGCCCATCTGGGGAGGGTCTTTTCCTCATCAGTCATCTCTTCTTCTCAGGTTGTGAGGGCAGGGCTTGGTATGAGGATGCTGTCACCGGGTGGGGAACACTGGGTGTCTTATCAGAGCCCACCCCAGTGCCTGGGAGCAGGGGTCCTCAAACGGTGAGCTCCCTGCCCCCAGCTATGTGCTGGAGGTACAGATAGATCCCTGGGCCCCACTCCTGACACACCACGTCAGTCCCTGGGCTGGGACCAGGGGACCTTCGTTTCGACAAGCTTGCCGAGGACTATTGTGCTCCCTTGTCTTGGAGAAGCGATGTTCTCAAAGCACAGAGCCCAGCCCGGAAGGCCCGCGGAGCTGGGAAGGGAGGGGCAGGGCCCGGGAGCAACCTGCCGACCTGTGTTCTGCTGGAACAGCGGGGCTGCTCTTACCGGGTCCAGGTGGCTGCCCTACCATGACCCTGACCTGCCTGCTCCCTCAAAGCTGCATCCCGCCCCTCCCCCGCCCCCACAAAGAGCCTTGCAGCAAGGGCTCCTGGGAACTCTAAGGAGAGCCCAACAAAGCAATAACTCCCCTCTCAGAGCACAGGCTTTGGGAGTCTGCCTGCCAGCTTCGCCAGCCCATTCATTTTATTTATTTTATTTCATAAAGCTACCGATAGGGCTTCCTATGCAAATGACTCCCAGATGAGATGCAAATTGGGATTCCGAGCCAAAGAACCACCGAGGGTTTTTTCTTTTTTTCTCCCCCCCCCCTTTTTTTTTTCCTTTTTTAATTGTAATAGCACTGCAGCACCCCCTGCCTGGTCCTCTGCCCTCCACTCAGCAGCCTCCTTGCCACGTGCTTCCTGCTGGCAGCCACCGGCAGGGCTCTGCTCCCTCCTGCCAGGCATGGGTTCTGTGCTTGGGAGAGCCAGTTCACTGTGCATGGGGAGGGGGCCTGGGTCGTGAGCAAGCCCAGAGGGGGTCTTGTCAAGGTGAAAGCATAGCTTCCTCTCCCCCTGAGATTCTCCTGCTAGAGTCTTCCCCCGCCCCCCCTCCTCTGCACCAGTCACATCTGATGCAAACATTGTTGCAAGGAGACTTCTCCTTGCTTAACTTTCGCGGCTTGACTGCCCATGTGTTTCTTTGAGCCTTGCAGAGCCGGGTTCAAATCCTAACACAACCACAAGCCAGCCACGGGACTCTGAGCAAATGACTTCATTTCTCTGAACTTCCATCCCCTCATCGGTGATGAGGATAATAATGCCTACCTCCTGACTTGGTGAAGATCACGTGGAATAATTTATCTAAAGTACTCAGTACAGAATAGCTCATCAGTAGACTCTTATACCATTTTTAAAAAATGGCACATGGGAGAGCTCACTTTGAGGAGCCTGTGTACGAGAATGAGAGAGGGAGGAACAGAGAGAGAGGGAGAGAGAGAATCCCAAGCAGGCTCTGCACCGTCAGGGCACACCCCAATGCGGGGCTTGAACTCACAAACCGTGAGATCATGGCCTGAGCCAAAATCGAAAGTCAGACATTCAACAGACTGAGCCACCCAGGTGCCCCTCAATAACATGTTTTTAATGACCGTCGTCATGGGAGAGACAAAGAGGCTCCATTTTTGTGCTCAGTAGCTTATCCCTCGTCTCTCCACAGAGTGGTATCAGCTGGGGGGGGGTGGGGGGGTGGGGGACAGCCTCAGGTCCTGGTCTCAACTCTGCTACAAAGTAGCTATGTCAACTCCAGTAAGTCACTGCCTCTCTCTGCCTCACTTTCTCCACCTCTAAGACGCGGAGGTCACACCAGGACCTCTGAGGCTCCGCGCAGAGCGAACACCTAGGGATGCTCTACGCCAGACTTTGGCCTCCCCTCGGCTCCCCCTGCACTGCCAAGAAAGCCCATTAACAAATGGCTCTCGCACACACAGCACAACATCAAACTTGGGACCTACTGCCAGATTGATTTCTCTTTCTCATCCGTCAGCAAAACAAAATAATAAAAGCAAATTTTCAAGTAATTCCGCAACTTTTCGCCACCCCGCCAGAGCCCATTAGCCCTCCCCGGGGAGTCATGTCGCGGCTGCCTCAGTGGGACCGCCCTTCTGCAGAGTGGCGGTGGGTATTTCCCGTCTCTTGGCTGCCTTTCCTTTGTGGGGCTGTGGTAACTGCACTTGGCTAAGCCTCCGAGTCTCAGCTGAGCAAACCCAGACCTTTGGGGTCTGACTCTTTTTGGGGAGTTCCTCTGCTCTGTTTTGCTGCCTGGAAAGCTCACAGCAGGTTGATCTGATCCACACGGCAGCATGGTTTCCACAAATGGGGGTACACGGGGACAATGGAAGGGCTGTTTGCTTCTCTGGAGCTGCTCATCACCATATGAGAGTTGGGCAAAGAGAAGCCCGCTGGTCGTGTTGCAGCCCCTCCCCCAAGTCATGCCCACAGCACCCGGGGCCACGGGAGCAAGAGGGGGCTCTCTTCTAGCTGGCACCACGGCTGTCCGGGTCCACAGGACAGCTACTCTGGAGTTCGGGAGGGCTCTGTGTCCTCCCCAGCCACACCAGATCAGCAGAAGACTGTGATGGGCAGGGAGAAGAGGGAGGAAGTGTTCGCAGAACTCACGGGAGCACAAACCAGTACAAGGGGGGGCCGAGTACAGTTGTGACTCTGCCTACAAAACCCCCAAACCCATGCAGCTCTCACTCCTGCTTAAATACACCCACCCTAGGCTGAAGGCTCCGGGGGCAATAAGACGAAAGAGGAGAGGGTGGCTTAAAACACTCAAGAACAGCCCCTGAGCCCAAGCCAGTGAGTTAGAAACAGATACCCACGAAGTTTTCAATCCAGGCAATGGATGGTCAGCAGACCATCCATAGGACGCTGATTGGATTAAGAGGTTCTCAAGCTCTTCTGGGCTCAATTCCCCGGCCCCACTCCTGACACACATACCAATGACATGGATTGCCTGGAATTTGGCTAAAAGGCATTCCCATTGTCCCGAGAAAGACAGGGATGGTTTGTAAGAGGTGCCGGGGAAGAGAAGCAGATTTCTATAATAATCCTAGGCAGATGGAAGGCTGAAGCTTGCCCAGCCTCTCTTGCTCCCAAAGGACCCTGGGTGATTCACTGTCCAGTGGTTTCAATAGAAACCTTATCTTCCACATGCAAAATGCTACAGCACATCTATGAGACACCGAAATTCTCAGAGGCAAGATACTAATATCACCCTCATAAGCACGGACAAATATTAATGGAGGGCTCGATACTGGGTAGCGAACACTGCCATCTATCTTGTGAAGGGTCTCAAAGAACAATAACCTGATGCCAATCCCCCAGCCACTCCTTAAATAATTGTAGGGGGAAAATAACCAGTAAAGACAGAAAACAAGTGGCGAGTTGCCAGGAGAGAGAGGCCGGGAGCTCCAGAGGAATCTCAGGATCTGAATGAAGTCTTGCCCTAGGTGTGCTGTGAGATAATCCTGGAAAGGTGACTCTAGGGTGGGGGTGGGGGGTGGGGGTCACTTTACTCTTTCTCGAAATGAGAGTTTGGAACGAGATGACATCCAGTGGTCAGCAGAGGAAGTAGGTTTGGAGTCCTATTGTGAATGATGAGTAGGAGTGAGGGGGACATTCAGCATCAGATGAGAGCCAGGTACAAAGACTAGAGCCAGAAAAAGACAAGGCACGTTCCATTCATTCATTCGTTCATTCATCATTCTCTCCAGCTAGTCATTACTCTCTCATGTGCTGGGTGCTTTCAAGAAACCGGGGTCACAGCCAGGAACATTACAGCATCTGTTTGCCACACAGCAGCCCAGGACACATACCCAACTCTCTCTTCTCCCTGCAGACATGGGGGCCTGCTTATATCAAGGAGAGGTTTAAAAGTGATCAAAGAAAAAAAAAAAGCGAGCAGAAAATGAGGTACAAGAAGAAGACAGAATCAATTATTTCAAGCAAATTAAAAGCGCTCAGCAGGGGCGGACGGAGATGGAAGGAAGGAGGAGGAGGCTAGGAGTGTGTCTGCTGGACTCAGCAGCCAAGTGCTTGAGGAGGGCCACAGAGGGGGCGGGGGGGGGGTTCACCTGTCCGCAGGCTTCCCGAGACCACCTTCGGAAACGACCGCAAACCCCCCAACCAGGGTTCGGTGGTGAATGGAGAGGCTGAAGGCTGGTTCTCAGAACAGAATCACATTCCGGACCGTGCTTCTTAGAGAGGATACTGAATTAGCTACATTAATCCAGAGAGGCGCCTGCTCGGGGTAGCAGTGATAAGCTTAATTAAACCATTGAGTTACTGGATCATGGGCTTGGGCTGCAAACAGTCAAGTTCACACATCATGTTAAGGATTCAAACCCACATGGCCCTCACCTTGGGTCTTATTTGAAAAGCATACTTGAAGAGGGTGAGCCTTCAGAATTGGTGTGTGTGTGTGTGTGTGTGTGTGTGTGTCTGTGCATGTGTCTGTGCACGAAGATTTTGTGCCAGGCCCTGTGCCCATTTCTAGAAACCATGTTAAAATTCCGATTAAATTATCTGACAATAGTGTGCACAATATTAACCACAATACAAAACATATTAACAGTAATACTGGGCTGTGCTCGCAAGAAGTCATTAAGCTCAAGTATGGCGAATGGCATATGGAACCAGGAGTCCTGGAAGCCTGTATGCCTCCTCTCCCCGCTCACACACACCTCCGGACTCTTCTGAATATTTCTAAAGCAATTTCTAAAGCCTTAGCTATTTGACTTTCTCATGAGCCTCAAACTACCTTAACACTCCTGACTTTACATCTAGGGTAATCCGTTTATAGGGGTTTTGGATTTTTTCCATCACTCCCTGGCCTCCTTCCAGACACCTTCACCACCCCTAACATAGACTCGGTTTGCCACAAACCCTCAGAGGGGACAGGACTGCGGCGTGTTGAGACAGGCCGGGGATGCCCAGGTCTTGCTCAGAACTGAGTCGCCGGGCGCCTGTTAGGACATGCAGTTAGTTAAACAGCTTCCGGCTAATGTGAGCTAACGACCAGCAGATGAAAAGGATACGCTGAAGAAGCGCCTTCCGCTCGCCCACTAATTGCTTGTTTGTGTAACTGATGATCATGGTACTCATTAGGGGTTGTTAGCACATCAAGGCAGTGCCTGCTGCTATTGGGGAAGGCTTGAGTTTGTGGACTTTAATTGGTTGTTGGGAGTTGGGCAACAGCACACACATAGCTGTTACTTCAGGGGTGCTCTACCTCACAGAGCCACCGGTACTGAGAGCTTGCTAGGTTCCAGGCATTTTACTTCATGTAATTCTCCCAGCAAGCCTGCTAGGAAGGTATTATTATCCCTTGTTTTAGAAATGCGGGAACCCTGGCTCAGAGAGGTTAAGTGATTTACATAAGGTCACACAGCCTACCAGTGGTACAGCAGGAATTCCAACTCCAGAGCCTCAACCACGCAGTTGAACTGTCCCCTTCTTCCAACACCTGCCTTCATACATCCTGTCTTCATAAATTCAAGAGTTGTCTGTGTTTGAAATTCTACTGAGTGATATGCTAAGAAAAGGTGAGAAAGCCTGAGCTCTACCGCCTCTCTTCTGAGGAATCTGGGTTTCCTGATGATGACGGAAGAGACCTTTCCATCTGATGCCTGCAACTCCTGCATATTTCTTGATTTCCCCCACAGCACGGCTGATTACAAATGGCAACTTCATTCCACCTTTTGGGATGTGTGCAAGCAAGCTACTGCCAGTCTGCTACCTTGGACAGTTCCTTTGCTCCTAGGGTGTCTTCTCTGCCAGCACTCCACGTTCTGAGTCCTTGGTCTCTGAGGGCACAGAGCCCTCCCCTCTAGGCAGGACAGAAGAGGGGTTTGGAGGAAGTAGCAGTTAGCACGGCTCATCTTGCTCCCATGACTTATGTATCTACCTCCCTACTCGTCCTACCTGACTGTTCTGTCTTATCTGCTTATCTGCCTGTCCTCCCTCCCTACCCGTCCTACCTCCTTACCTATCTAACCCACACTCTAGTCAGCAGAGCACCTCTGCTTACACGTACCAAACTAGATGGATGTTCTCTGGCAAAAGACGCTACGGATCACAAGTTTGAGCTCCTTAAACGACTGTGTTTCCTTCAAGTTTTCAGAAGGGAACATGACATTCTGGCTTAGAGAAGTTTGATAACTTTCCCAAGGTCAGCGAGCAAAGAGGAACAAAAAGACATCCTTGCTCTTTAGGTCCTAGGACACTCGGCACTGTGGGGGAGGCTGGAGGAGGAGGGAGAACACTGGTCCGCTTTAAATCAACCCCAGATGCGTTATCAATAAAGACACTGACATTTAAGGAGCGCTTTCTACTTTACAAAGCAATATTACAAGAAAAAATAATATTCAATCCATATAGTAACTCTGTGAGCTGTGTGTACGATGGTGTCCATCTGACCCAGGGAGGGGTTAAAAACCACACTCAAAATCGTGAGTTAATAGCACCATTCGAATCCCAGCGCTGGTGCTGGATGGCGAGTCCTGATGCTGGATGGAGAGCCCTGAGGGCTTCATTCAGGCTTAGCGTTCAGTGGCAGGTATTACTGTCACCAGATGAAGTAGCACAAGGGGCTCCCATTACCCTCGAATCCCTCCCAGGTCACATCACTGACATCATCAGTGGGGATGGGGCTCGACATCCTGTACTCCAAACCCAGCTTCATCTCCCTCTCAACCTTTGTCCTGACCCCTAAATAAGCAAAAGCACCAATTTCCAGAAAGATCTTTCACAATTTTGCCCACCTGTCTGACATCACAAGAATCCCTTTGACGTATGGGACAGAGGTTGTCTGGTCCCGTTTTTCAAGGTCAGTAATGCTCTAGTTGATTCTAATTTAAAATGTTCATACCCTGTCCCCAATCTTTCACTTCAAAGAATTACTTTCCAGAAAAGCTCCCGTAAGTGTACAAAGACTCGAGTACAAGGATGGAAACAACCCACATGTCCATCAAAAGGGGAATGTTACTCAAACAACAGAATATTCATATAAAGGAAGAGCATGTAACTTTTAAAGTGAAGTAGGTACATTTATATAAACTGAATAGAAAGCTGTTCACAATATAGTGGGAAAGGCCAATTGCAATACAATACGTAGAGGACGATTCCCCATTTGTTTTGGAAAGAAGAAAAGTATATAGATTTAGTATGAATAGGAAACAATCTGTAGGAATGTTCCTCCATGGTGGTTAAGCTGGCAGGTGGGGGAAGGGAAACCATAGGGGCTGGGAGTAAACTTTCTAGAAGAGTCCAGCAGACTCTGTCAGGAATTGCTCCTGTTTCCACTGTTTGCCCTCCAGCTGGGACTAAGATAGAATCTCGAGGCTTCTCCCCAACAGTCATATTTGGGCATCAGTATAGATGCTTCGGGCCAAGGTCATTGCTAGTTACACCCCTACCCAACTCCCTCAGCCCCCAAGGCCCATCCAATTCAGAATAAAATCAAATCATAAAAGTGAAACACAAATTTATTTACCACCATGGTAGGATTGGGCCATTTATTTCTATCAATGTTCTACCCAGAAATTGCCTTTTAAATGGATAATGATGATTGTGAGGGTCCAGTTATTACCTTGAAACCTCACATTTTGATCTATCCAATGCTGTTCTCTTATATAAATAACAGTTATTACTGCAAAGTGATTTTTTCCCTTGAACTTCCAAAGCGTTCCTGCAGGAGACGGCAAGAAAATGGATTCCATTAATATTCCACTTAGAACGGTTGCTTTTTCCAGCACTACCTTCCACATACATCTCCTCATGAGTCTTTATTTTTACAAACACCATTCCCTCCACCCCGTACCGCCCCACTCCCTCCGCCTATCTCTCTTCCTGCTTCCTCCACGCTGGAGAAACAACACTCCATCCCCTGGGTGGTCAGTCCGTAGCTGGTATGAGGCCGCCACCTGTTTTGCCAGAGACCCAGCGCCGAGTAAATGGTGGCTGACATTATTATTGTCACCATTTGCAGCCCTACTCCCCGCACCGGCCAGAGAACAAGGCTTTCAGCATTTTTTCCCCGCCCATTTGGTACTAATTAAAACCCCAAAGCAAAATGCATAAACAACCAAAAGTCACACTGAGTGACATAAGCTGAGGACGGTGGTATCCTGGGTTCGGTCCCATGTCCAGGCCTGGTGGGGGGAAAGGAGGCGGCTGAAGCCCCACACAGCTTCTTGAACATTCCCAAGTCCACGCGGAGTCTGAAGGAGCCTGGCTTTAACAGACCCCCAACAGTTTCTTTAATGCTCCCTCCAGCCCCACTCCCTCTGGAAATAGGTTGTCGTTATTAGGAAGTATTTATTAGGAAGTATTCATGAAAGGCTCTGTCACCGCAAAGTGCTTTACAGCCATTGCATGGGAGAGACCAGGGGCTGGGAGAATCGCACTCCTGAAGTCGCTGTCGCGAGAGTCCTTCCGCAGAGCACCTAAAAGGACCAAACCTGTCATTCCCTGCAGCAAACCCAGATCCTGACTTCCCTCCACACAGTGCCATGCCGTTTGTTACAGTGAAGGGGCCAGTTCACACCTTGAAGCTCTTTCATTTGCAGTAAATCATTTTGTCCTGACCATAATCTTTAAAGGCAGATAAGATTGGTCCCATTTTATAAATGGGACAATTGAGGCTCAAGGAGATTAGCTAACTTGTTCAAGGGCATAAAGCTAGGAAGTCAAAAAATATAAATCAAAAAAACATTTGTGAGACCTCATCCGTGTTAAACCCTGTGTTGCCTCCTTAGACACATCATCTATGCAACAACTCCACAGTAATTGGCAGGGCTAGGACCGTCCTTATGCTAACTCTGATGATACCCAACCTTTCCTCAGTTCCTGAATGAGATCCCCATCTCCAGATTCCCAGATCAGGTACATTCCTCTACATCTCTACTGCTGCACCTGCTTGGGGCCATTGGGTGTTTCCAGGCCTGTTCTCTCAGCCTGACCACTCCCCCAGGGCAGGCAGGGACTCATCTTACTCCTCCTCTCTCAAGCCCCAGCATCTACCACAAGGCTCAGTGGCACTCAACAGGTTCTGGCTGCAGGAAGGAAGGAAGGAAGGAAGGAAGGAAGGAAGGAAGGAAGGAAGGAAGGAAGGAAGGAAGGGAGGGAGGGAGGGAGGGAGGGAGGGAGGGAGGGAGGGAGGGAGGGAGGGAGGGAGGGAGGGAGGGAGGGAGGGAGGGGAAGGAAAGAAGGAAGGGAGGAAGGAAGGGAAAGACAATGATTGTGATGCATATATATGTGTGAGTATTTGCATACGTGGGCATGTGCATGTGTCGGATACCCAGGAGAACAGAGGCATTTTATGTCTGACCTGGAAGGGTCAGAGATATGGGGAGGGTGGGGAGGGTCGGGTCCCTCAAAGCAGTCTCAGCCCTTGGGTTCATATAAAACCAAAGGGAGACGCTGTCTCCCTGGTAAGGTGAAGGTGCACAGGAGAGGTGGGAGAGACACAGGAGATGGCCCATAATCAGAGCGTTTTGCAAAGCACATGGCCAGGAGAAGGCTGAGGGAGGCCACCGCACTTTATAGATGCATTAACGAAGGCACTCACAAGGAAGGGGACCGGCTCACAAGGAGGAGAAAAGTCCCTCCCGCTCCGTGGGAACACAGTGGCAGGGAACCCGGGAAAGCCAGGATCTCAGGCAGATACCCGAGATAGCTACCCAGGTCACCAGACAATGTTGGATTGCTTCCCTGGCAGTTCCCCCACCCTCCGCCTGCTGGGGCTCACTCTCTATGGGTGGGGTGCACGGCAGGTCGTGATGCTCAGAGGCCCGGCTGAGACAGGGCCATGGGGCAGCCGTGGATGATGTGGGGTCGGCAGGTTCCTGAGCGGATGCCCCAGCCCTTACCCTTACTCTAGCTGGAGTCTCTGCCCTTCATGTGAAGGTGGGGAGTCTGGGGCTGAGAGCCACTGCCTCTGTGAGACACCAGCTGTGATTGTCCTCAGTCCCCTTGATCTTCAGATCAAAAGCAGCTGCCTGGGCAGCATGTGACTGTCCCAGTGGCCTAACTACAACCCACTGCTATGCGCAGGTATAACAGATTGTAGATTCTAGAGTCCCGCCAGGCTCAGGCATTTTATGAAAATTCCCGGAGGCTGAGAGTGGGCTCAGAAGGGGAGGGGGGGGGTGGTGCGAGAGAGAGCAAGCTAGACCTATGTGATGCCAGACATCTGGTTGGATCTGCACAGGCTCAGCCAACTGCCCATGGAGTCCAGATCCCAAGCTGTTCAATGTCATGCAAACCAGCCATCTGCATTTACCAAATACAGACTCTGGCCACCAGATGGGCTTTTCTGGTGGACAAGCTTGGAGCACATGTGAGGTCTGCTGGCTGGAGCACAGTCCTCTGACACGGGCAATGGGTTTGGTGGGCGTGTGGTCCTGTTAGTGCGATTCTGTTTACAGCCACAAGAGTCACCTTTAGCCTAGGCCTGCCCTTTAGATATTAGACAGGCAGGGACTGGGCCAGTTCCGTGTAAATTCACCACAAGTACGAGACAACAACTGTATCATGTAGAACTAATGCTGAGCATTGCCACCTGAGGACAGAAAGGCTATCTATCCACAAAGCAGTGTACGATTCTGGCTCCGATGTATTTAGAGGAGATAGCGAAACATTTTGTCTCCCAGAAAATCAGAATGGGAGAGAAAACTCTAGAAGCAAAAGAGAAAAAGGAGGATTTCTCTCCTATGGGCCTCAGTTTTCTCGTTTACAGAAACCTTCCTCTGGCGCCCTTGCACCTTACGACTCCCCGGGGCAGGGAGCAGGCCGAATGTGCAGATTTGCAGCCCCGTGAGAGCTCTGGGAGGTGCAGCAAGGCTTGCCGGGGAGGCACCGCAGAAATGTCCAGGCCACCCATGGAAAGCTTACGGGGCCAGATCAGCTAAGCTGGCCCCCCTGTGTGGCAAGCTGCGTCCTAAGTACTTTTGAGACAGCAACCCATTTCACTCCTACAGGAATTCTCTGAGGTGGGTATTCCACACTATCTCCATACAGATGAGGAACCCCAAGTCTGGCTCTGTATCACTATGCCATCCTGCTCGAGTGCCCCTGACCATTGAGGGTGCGTGGCTGCAGGGTGGGCGGGGTTATCAAACTGGGCAGTGGAGGTCTGGGGGACAGGTGTGGATCAAGGACTACCATGCTCCTTTTAAACTGCCAGGCTGCTCTGAAGAAGGCATCCAGACATGCTGTTAAAGTTTCTCCGCCCCAACTTTTTGGCTCTGATCTTTCAACGAACAAAGGGCTACTGTGCTTCTCTATTTGGACAAGTCAGAGCCGGCTCCCCACTGGCTGCGTCTCCAACAGCAGACCCCCGCTCCACGCCTGCCTTGTCATCAGGCGCCAGGCCCTCCTGTCTCATCGAGATGAGAAAGGGCCACTGCTGAGCTTCGGAAGGAAGGCATGAACAAGACGCGGGGAGAACCGGCTCTCTCAGCTTTGCCAAAGCAGGTGGTACCAGAGATCAGAAATCCGGGCCGATGGCTCGTTGAGCCAAGTAGCATCCTCCCGACAGTTGTCTGTTGTTGCCAACAAGCGTGGTTCCTCCTGCCCTTCAGGCCCCGCTTGCCCAGCATGGAAAACACCAGCTGGCCCCCCACCAGCTTGCTCCAGGTCACTGGCTGGGGCAGGGTGTGGGGAGGGGTGTGGGGTGGAAGGTGATGGACTCTGGCAGAAGAATATGCCATGTAGCTCATCTTCTGGGCAGAATGCCCATGTCATGGAGTTGGGTAGGATGCCCTTGCTGCCTGGCACTAAGGTTGTTCAAGGGCTTTGCTGACCCATCCCTTAGCCCCTCTTCTATATCACACGATGCGCCCTTGAAACCGTGGTCTTCATAGTCTCAATCTCACTTTCCATTCTCACCTCAACACACCCCTCTGGGCTCATCTCCTCCACTCTGAGATGGCCCTGGCCAAAGTCACCGATCACCTCCATTGCTCTGAAGCCCATGGGTAATCACTCTGCTTAGCCTCTCAGATACATCCATCAGTGAAATACCTTCTTCCTGAAGCTTCCCTGAGAGCTCACTCATCTGTTTCTTCTTAGCTGTGGTTTCGCTTTCCTGCCTCAATGGCTGTTCCCTCTCAATCCCTCCTTCATCCCAGACTTCCAAATATTGGGGTGCCCCCAAGACTCAGCCCTGGGTTGACTTTCCTCTCTACACTCTCTCAGGTGACCTCACCATTCCCGTGGCTTTAAATTCCACTTACAGATTCATGACTTAAAAATATCGTTCTGGGGCACCTGGGTGTCCGACTCTTGGTTTTGGCTCAGGTCATGGTCTCATGGTTCATGAATTTGAGCCCCTCACCGGGCTCCATGCTAACAGCACAGAGCCTGCTTGGGATTCTCTCCATCTCAAAATAAATGAATAAACATTAAAAATATATTGTTCTACCTGCTTATTGTAAAATAAAAGAGAAACGCAGAAAAGCACACAAAACAAGTAAACAGCTTGGTGAGTTATTACAAGGTGGATGCCCTCATAATAACTACACAGGTGAAGATCTAGAACTCTCTTGGCCATCCAGAAGGCCTGCTGGTCTCCAACCCAACCAGAGCCCCATCCTCTCCTCTGAGCATAGCCGCTTTCCTGACTTTTATAGTAATCTCTTGGGTTCCTTTTTTTCTTTTATGGTTTTGTCACCCACGTGACACTGTAGTTTAGTCTTGCCCATTTCTCGAAATTCTTTCAATATTCTTCAACTTACAGAATTTCTCCTTCGTCTCCTCCTTTTCTTTACAACCTATCCGTTCGTCTGCCTGTGGGGTTTCCCACAGTCTGGAATCTGAAGCCTGCACACTCCTAATGCAATTCAGCATGCAACTGTCTGTGTTCCCATCCAGAGGCTGCATCAAGCTCAAGTCCAAACCTTTAGCCGAGACTATAAGCAATGCTGCTATGCCCTTTCGTCACGAGGCATATAATGTCTGCCTTTTGTTCTTTTTTCAGTATTAGCAACTGTTGTTGCTCAGTGCCTGAAATCTAAACCTAGATCCATTAATTCATATTTCCTTTAGTTTTCATATATCAGCCTGGATCATTTTACACAAAGACGCTACATCCACCTAGTAGTTGGTTACCCAGGGTCACAGTACATAGAGGAAACATAGCAGACGTGCTCATTGCCTTTTATTTACCTGGTTTTCAAGGTAACAGATTAGCTTCCTGTCATCCTCAGATAATGACCAATTAGGTAAGTTTTAAAATGTCATTATGAGGGGGCACCTGGCTGGTTCAATCGGTGGAGCATGTGACTCTTGATCTCGGGGTCACAGCTCCGAGCCTCACGTTGGGTATAAAGATTACTAACAAAAATAAACCTAAAAAATGTCATTATGGACTCACGGATATACACATATTAAGCCCGTGCTTAAACATGGGTTTCAATTCACTGCAATTATTATCTTTATTAAAGCTCAAATTGTCCCCTTGACCAACGGGAATCTCTTTAAGTTGGCCTTTGACATGACCTGTTCCAGTCTTATTTTGTATATTTCCTGCCCAGACCTGGGGAATCTGTCATTTCTCCGGGCAGCCCTGGTTTTTTAGTGGGAAATGGTGCAGCAAGACCATAATCTGGTTGCATCTTTTGGTCAGTTTCTATGCCTTTTTCAGTGGACGGAGCCAGGGGCGGCAAAATAAAATAGAGCCATGATATTGCATATATTATGTGTGACATATAAATACAATGTCTATAAAACATGCACGCAAAATTTATAAAATAAAAAATGCAATTCAGGTCAACAGGGTTTTTACCTTCTCTACTACTTCTATACTATACTATCAGCCCCTTCTACACTATTGATGATCTGTATTTCCATTCTTTTTACACTGACAATCCTGGCTCACAAGGAGACAGCAATGATGGAATTAGAACAACCCAGAATGACTCATTTGCTTTATCCCACACCACACATACAACAGTCTCAGACTAACAGTATCAGTACAAACACTACTATGTGCAATTATGATTATTAAAAAGTCTTAGAATGTTTTTGGAAATGTTATCTCTATTTCCACCTTTTTTTTTTTTTAACGTTTATTTATTTTTGAGTGAGACAGAGAGAGAGCCCAGGTAGGGGAGAGGCAGACAGAGAATCTGAAGCAGGCTCCAGGCTCTGAGATGTCACCACAAAGCCCAACATGGGGCGTGAACTCACAAACGGCGAGACCGTGACCTGAGCCGAAGTCAGACGCTTAACTGACTGGGCCACCAAGGTGCCCCCTGCCTCTCTTAAGACTATGTCTATACTGTCAGATCATGTTGACATTGCATTGTATACTACAGCCCTTCCAACCCTCACATAGTTCTGGTGATACAAGGAACTGTGTGTTTAATGTTCACTCCCGGGCTCGTGTCACTGTGTCTCTGGTCATTTGGTTATCGGAACTCATTCTCTAGCAGGTTCCTGAGGAAGGACTTGTGGGAACAAAATTCTCTGAGTTCTTACACGCTCTTCTGACAATAGTTTGTGCTCTTAATACTTGAAGGTCAATCTTGTGGAGTATAAAATCCTTGGCTCTCACATTCACATTTTCTTTCTGGAGCACCTTTAATATGTCACTCCATTTTCTTCTGTCATAACATGTGGCTGCAGAAAAGTCTGATGACAGTATCATTTTCTTCCCCGTATCAGTCACTTACTTTTCTGCTTAGATGCCCTAAGGATTTTTTTTTCTTTTCCTTTAAAGCTCAGGAATTTCACTAGAATATGTCTTGGTCTTTCTGGGTCAGTATTTTCAAATGTACAGTGTGCTTTTCCGATGTGCTGCTTTAAATATATATATTTTTTTAATTTCAGGAGATTTTTTTCCTGAATTCTAATTTTTAGGATTTGTTTCATTGTCTCACTTTAATTTTTTTGTTTCTGTTTTTTTCTTCAGGGATACCCATCACCCACGTATTGAATCTTCTTTGCCTTCTTCAATATTTGTCACTTTCTTTCAAACCATGGTTACCTCTTGATTTCTGTTTGGTTTTAATTTTGTTTTCCTCCTTTACGTCTTTTATTTCTCATAAGGCATTTTTGACAATGTTTATTTGCTTTCATGTTCTTTGTCATTTAGTCTTTATCTGTAAAACAATATTTTTTCTCTTATTTCTACTTCTTTTTTTTTTTAAGTTTTTTCGTCTTTATTTATTTTTGAGAGAGAAAGAGACAGAATGCAAGCAGGGGAGGAACAGAGAGAGAGGGAGACCCAGAATCGGGGCAAAGAGCCCAATGCAGGGCTCGAACGCATGAACTAGGAGATCATGACCTGAGTCAAAGTTGGATGATTAACCAACTAAGCCACCCAGGTGCCCTGAATTCTTAAATTCTATCGCTAAATTTCTAAGTTTTTCTAATCCCGATTTGTGTTAGGTTTCATGTCTGGTATCACTGCTAAATTTAAGCTCATTGTGGAAACAGCATGTTAGTGGGTTGTTGTGTTTTGCTTTGTTTTGTTTTGTTTTGTTTTGGAGCAGGTCTTCCTGCTTTGGACACACCTGCTTTCACTGCCTGCAGGGATATTACTCTCATTCTCTCTTACAGGAACTTTTATGGGGTTTGGATACAACCAGTTCATTTTTGTGTGAAATGAGTTTTCCTGAACTTTGATAAAGAAGCTTCGTGCAGGTGCCTTTTCTAACTCCACAGAGCTCCCTCTTGTACGGTTCATGTGATGTTAAAAACACAGAGGCTTGCTTGCTGAGATCTCCTGGTCCTGTTCTCTTCCCCCATCTCTTACCTGGACTTTATTATGATTTCCCCAACGCTTTCGGTTTTGATTCCAACCCCTGCAGTTGCTCTCCAGTGGGGACTCTGGCAGGGAGCCCTGGCAGGTCAGGTTCAAGAACATGCAGGAACCATCCCAGCCCCTTCGGCCTGCGTGCTGGGCTCCCTGCCCTCACCTACTACTGTAGGGAGCAGAACCAAGGCGGCCCCCCAATTTCAGCTGCTCCTCTCGAAGTGCCCCACCAGAATCTCCACTGAACATGTGTTGCTACTTGGAGGTTCTCCTGATCTCAGGTCCATCTCTCCTCTATCCTCCCTGCTCATCAGGTATGGACATCAATAACCAGGTATGGGCATCAATCAATAACCAATCAACAAGTCTTCTATTTGTTTCATGGGTCCTCCCCATCTTATTGTAACTTGGGACTCCATGGGGGAAACCCTATCACCTAGTTTCATTGTCACTGTTGCCTACGGGGTTTTGGCTTTGCTCTCCCATTGTTCTGTCTCCTTTACGTGGGGATTTGGGAAGGTCCAAAAACTGTGCCACCACTATCTCACCAAAATCTCTCCTGCTAACTTTCACATATTATCTCCAGGCCGCATGTCTCACCTGACCTCATCTACCCCAACTACTAATCGATATGGCCACATGGAAGTCTACTAGGTGCCTCAGACTTAACTTGGCCAAAAGAAGCCAATTTCCCCCCTCCAATCTACCATCTCCAACAGTCTTCCCCCTCTCAATAAATGGTACCACTTCCTCCCCCCCCCCCCGCCCCCCCACCAATTGCTCAGGCCAAAAACCTCTTACCCTCACACCCCAAATTCACCGTCTCCATCAGCCCTGGCCATTCTCCCTCCAGAACACATCCCTGATTCAATTACTAGGTCCCGCCTCCATGCTTTGCCCTGGTCAAGGCCTCCTCTTCTAGACTTTTGGCCTCCCTGCCTCCACTCTCCCTTCAGGGCAGCCAGGGTGGTCTTTCTAAAGCATAACTCACCTTATGTCATTTCCCTTGTTTAACGCAACCCAAAGGTTTCCCACTGCAGATCGCCAAATTCCAACACCTCACCATGGCCCGTAAGACCCTGCCTAATTTGGAGCATAGCATTTCCTTGGATTCCATCTCTTTCCACTTCCTCTATATTCTCTCTGTTCCAGACACCTGCTCTTGTTTTTTTTTTTTTTTTGTTTTTTTTTTTTTTTTTGTCCCCCAAAGAGCCCCATATGCGTCTCATCTCAGGGCCTTTACCCCTGCTGTTCCCTCTGGTTGGAATGCTATTCCCCTATGCTTTTGCTAACACTGCCTTTTCCTCATCATATAGGTCTGAACTCATACCCTAGGCAAAACTGTTCACTACTTTATCTTACTCTTAGCATTCTGCCTGTATTTCTCTTTTTCGTTCATTCGTATATATAAATATTGTCAGCATGTAGATCTTCCACCACCACCGTGAAAATTCTCCTTGTGGACGGTGATACCACCTGGTACATATTAGGTGCCCAATGAATATTAGTGAATTATTTTTCCATATACCTCTGGATGTGGCCAAGGGAACCAAGCCCTCTGCCACAGCAAACTCTAGAACATGAATATTTTCCTAAAATTGCCAGCTGCCAGCCTCAACCTTTCACTCAGGACAAGGCCCTGCCTAGGCTTCTGGATAAAGTGTCTGGACCACCTAATTCCTGTAAAGAGTCATGAACTCTGTTAGAACCAACACTCCCTTTCTAAAACCAGTATTTTATAACACGCCTTTTCTATTCTGAAATAAAATTCACATATAACCGCACACATCTGTCTCATTGTGTTTGAAAATCCACATAATTCTGTATAATACAAAGAAATAATTTCACAGGTAATTTATAATGAACTATTTTATTATGCAAACACTTGAGTATGACTAACCCGTAAGACACGATGAAGTAGATGTTTGCACCTTATGCAGAATCACCGTGAGCACAGCAACTATAAATTCAGACCAACAGGGAACGTTGTGTTAGCAACTCAAAGGCCACATGCTGAGTTGGCTACACTAATGAAGAGTGATGGAATTTTCCAAAACGTTGAACAAGTTTTGGTAAAGTTCAGAACACAACAAAATTACTTAGTAGTTACATTAGTGGAAAATTCAATGCATGCTCAGCTTTTCCAAAAAAATATTCTGTATGTATAAATAAAATGTACTTCGTGTCTAGGTTCAGGTATTTATAGGTCAGTAAGTTTATCACTTACAAACATGTCCAGTAGAACACCTAAGTCTTGCAGGAAGCAGGATACGTCTTCATTGTGGACTCTCCTGAACCTTGTAGAGTGCTGGCCCATTAAACACCCGTAATGCTCCCTCCTCAATCATTGTGAAGCCAGAAGTGACCCAACACAGTTACAAAATGCCTCCTCTGTTAATATTACTGTAAAATACCAGCCTTGCTCATGGTCACAAAAACTGGAAACAACCCAAAAGTCCTTCAGCTGGTGAACAGATAGACAGACGTGCTGTGGCCCATCCATACGATGGAATACTATGTCGCAATAAAGAGAAATACACTTCTGTTACAGGCAACAACACAAATGACTCTCAAATGCATTATGCTAAGTGAAAAAAAGCCAGACTGAAAAAAAGGCTATACTACTGTAGGTCTTAGAATACCATAGACTAAATGGCTTGTAAACAACAGAAATTTGTATCTCATAGTTCTGGAGGCGGGAAAGCCCAAGATCAAGGCACCAGCAGATTCAGTTTCTGGGGAGGGCTCACTTCCTGGTTCACAGACGGCCGTGTCTTCTCTATGTCCTAGCATGGTGGAAGGGGAGAGGGAGTTCTCTGGGGCCTCTTTTATAAGGGAACTAATCCCATTCATGAGGGCTCCAGCCTCAGGAACCTAACCATCTACCAGTCTATAGCACTGCCTGATTCCACTTCTATGATCTTTTGGAAAAGGCAAAAAACAAAACGAAACAACAAACAAAAAAACTACAGAGCTAGAAAACAGTTTAGTAGCTGTCAGGAGCTAGGGTGGGGAGAAGGTCTGACAACAAAATGACACAAGGGAGTTTCTAGGGGGTGATGCCACTGGTCTATATCTTGGTTGCAGTGGAGGGTTAAATGCTCATATGTGTTCGTCAAAACTCACAGAATTGTACACTATAAGAAGTGAATTTTACTATGTGTAATTATACCTCAAATTATTAAAGTGTTAAAAAAAAATCGGTACCACCCCCACTGAGAACCACTGGTACAGAGCTTCTTAGCTTCAAAGCATTTTCAGATGCCCTGCCCACTGTGAGGAAGGCTGGGCAAGACTCACTGACCCAGTTCTGGAAATAAGCAGGAGAGCACGTGGGAAACTATATGGGACTTTATATGGAAAAACCAACATTTAGGTTGATGATCTGGTTCCAAAACCTGAAATTGACCACTTGGGTATATTTGTGTGACCCAGGGCAAGAACATTTCTCCTCGAACCTCAGTGGCCTGTTAGTCCTGACACTCTCTGATTCAATGATTTGCCCTAGGCTGTAGAGCTCGTGAAAGGCTGGTTAATGACAGGCTTCGAAGTCCTGACCTGATTGTTACCCATTACCTTCCCTGTGCTAATAACGAGGAGACTTCTCACAGGCCATGCACAAGGGAGACCCAGCAGCTGTCCCCTCCTGCTGAGGGTCAGCACAAAAGCCAAGGGATGGGGACAAAACCTAAGCACAGCAATGGGTGGAAATCGCCGGCAAAGGGTATTGGAGGCAAGTGCCTATTTGCATGTGGGATAGGAAGCCCAGAAGGTGGCAGGCAAGTCTGGGCAAGGCAACTTTGTGACAAAATCAGAAATCAAGGCCATTCTTGCTGCGAACTGTCCTGACTTTGACAAGGTCCTCTTTGAGGACCACAAGGTCCTTTGAGGTCCTCTTTGATGACCAGAAGTACAGGGATTCTCAGGGGCTATTTCCCACCCCCCTCCGCCACCTCTCCCCATCTTACCCTGCTGCCCCATTTACAGAACACTTACGGCTCAGTCTTTCCTGAAGGCTGCCTGTCTAATCACCTTTAAGGGGTAAAGGAAGACACTTCACACCATAGACCTCTAGAGGGTCTTCCCAGTCTGGGGCCTGAGCTCCAGCTTCCAAAGGAAACGCTTAGGGTACCTTCAAGAAGAGCCAATACTAACTGAAGACTGTTACAGACCCTGGGGCCTTACCCAAACAGGAAGGAAGGCCAGTTATCAGAAATGGAAACCTATACCCCAATCCTCACTATTTCCTTTCTCCCTCTTCAGCTCACCGCAGCCTTTCAGAATTTGAACCCTTCAAAATCTTTTGTTTATGGTGCTGCTACTGAGGCGCCATTTACTGAAAGGCTGTGTTTCTGAATAAAGCCCTGCTAGTTACCGCCTCCTTTAAACTTCCTTAAGGAAAACATAATTACCAAGTAAATCTCATTTGGGTTCACTCAATGCTCCAAAGGCTTCAGTACTGACTGTCTTTACCCCTTCAAAAGATTCCTTGAAGCCTGGAGACACTTTGTGTGCATGCAAATGAAGAAAGGGCAATGTTTGGGGGAAGCCTGTTCCTGCCTCCCAGGGTGGGAATCGCCAGTTCCTTTCAGACAAAGTGAGGAGGCTGGCTCCCAACTGAATCAAGATGCCTCCTCGGAAAAGCCTCACAATCTTTCTGATCCTCAGCTAATCCAGCTGCAAAATGCCATTACTTCTATCACGGTGGAAGCGGTAGGATCAAGCAGAGGGTTCCGAAAAAGAAAAATGCCACCACAGAAAGGCAAGAAATTCTCCCCTGGAGTGAAAATGGTTGGGGCTGACTGAATGTCACTTGCGCCCTGCGGTAACCTGCTGGGCACCCACTAGGGTGGCGGCATAGCACAGTGGGTGAGCTGGCCCGAAAGCCTAGTGCTGGGTGGGACTCCAGCCACTTCCTAGCTGGGTGCCTTAGCTCAAGCTAACTTCAGTTTCCTCATCTGTAAACTAGTATTTCAATCCTAAAGATGCTGTGAAAACTGGGCTGAAACCTGTAAATTACCGAGAAGAGTACCCGACACATAGACAGGGTCATTAAATATTATCTATGATGGGGCGCCTGGGTGGCTCAGTCAGTGGAGCATCCAACTTCAGCTCAGGTCATGATCTCATGGCTCGTGAGTTCGAGCCCCGCATTGAGGTCGCTGCTGTCTTCTGTCCCTGGCTCTCTCTGCCCCTCCCCCACTTGCGCTCGTTTGCGCCCTCTCTCTCTCTCTCAAAAAGAAATAAATCTTATAAAAAAATGTTATCTATGATGATTCCTTTAACTGCCTGTATTAACCATGTCTGTCATTTTCTGGATTGAGGCTTGGACCTCTGGGGCCTTACAGGCCACAGATGGACTGACCCTCTCTCAGGGTCAGCCAATTCCTAAAGATGATAGATAATTACTTTTCAAATACAAACCAGCCAATCCTGAGCCCGCACCTCCAACCACCTCCTTTATTGGGCTCTTCCACTCCAGGCCACCGTCCACCTGCCCTCATCATCCCAGGCAACGGGGGACAGCCCCTCTGCTCCACAACCCACAGGAATGACTCAAACCAGCCAATCCAAAGCCTGCTCACCTTGCCTCACCCCTCCCTTCCCACAAAAACCACAACAACGGATCTTGCCCACATGTTAGCCTCACTCCCCTGCCTCCAGACCGGCCCTGGTGTTTCCCCACGTGTCCCCAAGGTGTGGCATGTCCCCGCCCCTGGGGGACCTGTGAGTCATCTCCTGATCTGTTGGCTTCACCAATACCTCAAGTTTTCTAGTAACACACTGTATTTTAAAACACTGCCTTTGTCATAGCTTTTATTCTCCCCAAACTGCTCTCCTGACGGTCACCCACGATGTCTTAATTGCCAAGCGGGTGGCCTCGTGTGTGTCCATTATTTCTCTTGCCTTTACTCTAGTATCTGGGTTGGTTGACTAGCTCACAACTTAGAGGTCACCTATTCCAAAAAGTTTTCCTAAACCACCTCCCCGAGCTCCCCGACCGGTGGCCCTCCTATGTGCTCCCACAGCGACTGTAATTGCCCATTTTTGTGGCTACGGACCTGCCCTTAGCAAGTCAGCTCAGGAGAGCCTGAGCCGCATCCTCCCTGCGGTGCTCAGCCGAACACGTGGTGCTCGGTAACCATTACTTGAGTGAATGAATGACTGCACGAGGACATAAACTCATCCAGTTTTTATAACTTAGCAGCCCTCAACTATTCACCCCTCTCTCTTCTGTCCCCCATCCTTCTCTCTTCCTTTCCTCTTCCTCCACCGCCTCCTGGCTCCTCTGTCCTTCCCATCACGCTCGGAAACACAGCAGTTACCTCTTTGTCATTTCCTTTATTGCAGTATGTCCCCCTCCAACGCATACGGCACCCCCACGGTAAAATTCCTAACACATAACTAAAATCTTCAGTCTACATCCGTCCCTGCCCCTCCCCGGCCTCTGCCCTCCCCAAATAAATATGAAGTCCCAAATGCTCATCCTTGTGCTGGCTCCTCCCCTCTTCCTCCCCTGCCCCCACTCTGCCACCACTCCAACCTCCAACTACCCATGGCTATGCACCATCACTTCCCATTGGAGAGCTTACTGCCTTCCCTGAGTGAATCCCGACCAAGGCAGGGCACACACACACACACTCAGCCTGCCCCCCACACTGTCCAGGCCTGGGATCAGGGTGGGGGGCGCTCTCCGGCACCACCCCAAATGACCCCTTCTCCCCCATGGCCGTAGAACTGCAGGGGACTCAGCCTTGAGACCTGGAGTATGGTGGGAAAATCTGTATTTGCTCACGGCCAAAGACACATCAGAGGATGTCTGGAGAAAACAGTCTACAATAAACCAGAGTCAAACACAAAACACGGTGTTGATCAATTTCATGACCAATCCTGCCTCGGCAGACCTTAATGTGCTATGACTGTGACCAGGAGAAGTCATTTTAATGGTCATGCCAGCAGGAGCCCTTGCTTCTCAATCTCCCCCCTGCCCTCCTCTCTTCTCTCCACACACACACACGCGCACACACACACACGCACACAGTGTGCTCCACTTTCTAGATATGGGGCAGCAGAGTGTTGTTCCTCAGCTCAGGTGCACTTTGCTTTATATAAATTTGTTTCCTGAAAGAACCTGAATTTTTATAAATCAAATCTCAGTTTCCCCAAACCTGACTTTTCTGGTCAGAAAAAGATTTTCTGACTTATCCCTTTCTCAGTTTCCCCAAATCTGACTTTTCTGGTCAGAAAAAGATTTTCTGACTTATCCCTTTCTCTAACTGATCCCGTAGGAAACAAAGGTTCCCAACATTTCCTCATGTTTTCGTCTTTCGCTTTCAGCCTCTCTTCTCGGCCTGTCACACGGGCAAGGATGCTGTGTAGCAGAAGGAATCTAGCTAAAACCTCCATGCACAAAGAAGGTCCCTTCCGCTCTATGTCTAGCCATTGCCCATTAGTTTTCTGTTTCGTAAATTCCGATTTTGAAAATGAGGTGGGAGAGGGGCGTGTCTAGCTCTCCCGTGCCAGATGCATCTGGTTCTGAAATGAAACGCCTTTTTCGTATGGGAAGGGGTGTCTACAGATAACTCTGGACCCCTGAGGCCTGAAGGAAAACAAGAAGGGCAAGCAGGAGGTAGCACTAACATGTACGAGGTTGCCAGGCCTCTGGGAGCCTGACTGCACATCTCAGCCCATCTTCACAACTAAGAGACAGGTATCACTATCAGTCTCCCTTTACCAAAAGAGCCAGCATTCAAGATCCGAGGGGTCAGGCAGGGGATCCAAGGTCCCGCAGACAGGGGAGTGTCTGAGCTGGGATCTGAATTTAGATCTGACTCTAAAACCTTCACCTGCTACGAGGTAGTCTCCGGAAGGAGGCCCTCTGTGCAACTAATCCCCCCCACCCCAATGACCTCTGAGGCCAGAGGACAGGAAACACTGCCTCATGTGTGTCTACGCAAGTTGCTATACTCTTTCTGTATGTTAAAAACCCGTTGTTTTCCTTCTTTAAAGCTCTACCTCGTTCTAGAAAGGACCGGGGGGGGGGGGGCGGGTTTAGCAACTCTTGTTAAAGCTGGACTCAGCCAGTCATGAACGATGGAGAGGAGAGTTATCATGAAAGGGAAACCAGCCAGGATGACGGGGAAGGGGGACAAGGTCCAGGCAGCCAGCTAGGGAGGCAGGCCGCAGACAGAGTAAGGAGCTTCCTGTGGCCTCGACGTAAGGGCCCAAGGCAAAGAGGCCAAGGCAAGGCAAGACTGAGTCAAGGCAGGGCGCTGGTGGACGGACCGTGTGCTGGGAGACAGGCATCAGCAGGGGGGCTGACCTTCCCGGCGCATCAGACTCCAGCCCTGGACGTGCATCTCTCTGTCCGAGCTGAGGACGGCACAGGAGGTAAAAAAGCACTATGCTCAGCTTCCTCCTACAGGCAGCGCTCAATACGCGCTTGATGCTCTCCCTCCTTTCTTCCGTCTTGGGGCCAGGATTAATCTCATGCTGGGACAAGGCTGTACTTACAGCTGCAGGTTAAGTGTCCCCAGCTTAGAATACCAAAGAGAAGCAGGAGCACGAAGCCGGGCAAAATCGCTCTATTCAACGACACCAAGCTCTTTCTTAACCTCAGCCTAAATCCAGCTTGTGGCTGTCTACGTCTATTTCTTCTCGCTCAGTCCTCAGGGAAAATGGAAACTGGCCAGCATCCACTTCTGAATATGAATGCTTTAGCAACTTAGACACGTTAGCCGCATCACTCCTCAGTCTATCAAGAGGGAGGTTTCCCCGCTGCATTCCCTTCCAGAATGCCCCGGTAAAGGCAGAGGAGAGGGGTCCGGGGGGCCCCGACTGCCTTCCAGAGGCACTGGGAGATGGCGTGCTGCTACCTTGGGAACTCCAGTGACAGTCTCGGCGCCGCTGTCTCGCGGCTCCAGCGCTGAGCCCCGTCTTTGTTCTTGGTAAGGCATCAGAAGGCAGGAAGGCATCGGAAGAGAAGGGAGACCACAGGCTTCTCAGCACCCAAAGCAGCAAGCACATGACTTATGACCTTCCTTTCCCGGAACCATGTGTGTGTCTAGACAGACACTTAAGGGGGAAAAGCCGCACTGACTTAATTCTGTTTGCACTTTCCCCAAGCCCTCTTGCAGCAGGCGATGGTCTCAGTTCAGGGGACACAGCTGGCACCAGCGAGGCTCTGAGAGGTGCGCCTTGGTGATTTTCTGCCCCAGCACAGCGCGGAGCTCAGTCCCCATACGTGCACATTCAGCCAGAACGTCACTGTGGGTTAGGTTTCTGCACTAGAAGCCCCTACACACACACACACACACACACACAGAGAGAGAGAGAGGGGGGGGGTGCTTTCCACCGAAGAGCTCTTTTACCACCTCGTTCAGCCTCCTCACGTCATCTTGGTGAGACAGGAAGCAGGATGATTCTTCCTTCCCTTCTTTCAAGGAAATGGGGACTGAAGAGGTCAGCTGCTATAGCCACAGACACAAACCAAACTCTGGAACCCAGTTTTTTGGCTTTGGGGCTCGAATTTCCTGGCCCTACACGGTCCTTGTAAACAGGCTAGGCGGTCGGGGTGGGGGTGGAAGAGAGGGGAGGCGAACCCTGTCCTTCTGCACCACCTTAGCATTGCTGGGGCCTTGGCAGGCTCACAGCACCTGAGAGCAGAGTCAGGAGTAGACTGCACGAGGGCGGAAGAAACCCAGAGGGGTGGCAGGGTCCCCACCCTGCTGACAGTAGGAGTACTTCCAACAGGACCCCAGAACACTTTTCTGGAAGCATCTGCTCCTGCCCTGCAGGGCTGCTCACCACCCGTGTTTGCAGTCCCTTCCTACTTCTCTGCCCTCAGTCCTGCCTGCTGCTGCCTTAGCCCAGCCAGACAGTCCCCCCCCCCGCCCCCTGGCTTCCAGAAAGGCAGCCAGGTCTGCCACAAGCATGGGGCATTTGGCCTCCAGTTAAAAAAAAAAAAAATTAATGTTTATTTATTTTTGAGAGAGAGAGAGAGACAGACCGAGACCTTGAGCAGGGGAGGGGCAGAGAGAGAGGGAGACACAGAATCCAAAGCAGGCTCCAGGCTCTCAGCAGTCAGCACAAAGCCCGACACAGGGCTCGAACCCACGAGCTGGGAGATCACGACCTGAGCTGAGGTTGGATGCTTAACAGACTGAGCCACCCAGGCACCCATCATTTAGAAGTCATTCGGTCATATGTGGCAATCTTCTGGCTGGACCCCAGACTGCCAGTCTGAGCACCAGGGGCTGCTTCCTCACCATCCCCTCCCCTCTTGAGTATGAAGTGGTCCCCACAGCAAATATTTATAAGATTTGGCCCCTGATCCCTGCCAAGACTCCATCTCTAACCCTTCAAGCTAAAATCCCAGCTCAGGGTCGTGCAAATAGGCCATTGTACCAGGGCCCGAACCCACTAAACGTGGTTCAGGGAGCTATCATGCAGCAGACCACCCCTCCCCGTGAACCCCTCATTAGGGGTCTACTCAGGGATGCTTTCTCTCCGAGCCCCTGGAGGAGAAGATTCTCTCTTTCTCTTCGCCCTCTTGGAAGGGATCCTGTGCAGGGTGAGTGATGGCTGGGGTGGGGGCGGGCCAGGGGCCTGAGCTTCCTTCCTCCCTGTCTACTGGTCACACTGCGTTTCTGTTTTCCCAGCCAGCCTGCCAACTCTTTGAAGGCAACGACTGCATCCTTTCTTTGCGTCCTTCGGTTTGCGATCCGAGCCTGCAAATAGCAGGCACTCGAGTCACGTTGGGTAGATTAATGAGTTCTGTAATTGCACCAACCCAGGTTTGAGCTTCCGCAAATCAGGCTCTGGTTCCTCCGCCTCAGCTCTGACACGGTCACTCCCATTTCAGAAACTGTGGCCAGCTCCCTACTGCCCTACAGAACGGTCTGGACCCCTTGCCCTCCTTGTATCTAAGATCACCGCCATCAGGCTCCCGCCTACCCTCTGGCCCCACTCTCCTCATGGCGACTTCCCATGCACCCAGTTCTTAAGCGACCCCAAAGCCCCTTCTCTGCTCAGATTGTTACTGACTGGGTGCCTCTGCTTGGTTTATTTCCCACGCCTGGAATCCACTGCGCTCCCCACAAAGAAAAGGCTCAGGAAGAGGAGGCTAAATTCATTTGAATTTAATTAAAATTGGAACCCAGAGGAGGCCGTGTCGTATTTTCTGCTTCAGTTTCTCCCGTTCTATCTGCAAAGTGAGACTCTCTGTGCCCGAGTCCACTGCCCCCACGGCAGCCAGCCAGCGAGTCACTGTGGAGCCTGGCGCGAGAGAGAACGCTGTAGGAGCGTGATGCTTCCTTTCCAGTGGCTTGGGGCCGCCGGGATTCAAGAATCCTAGAGCCCTTTGCAAATGTCATTCTCCATACCTGACTGGAAAGTCATCGGTGGGGAAAACGAATGTCTAGAAGAGGAAATGTGAAGGGGCGGGGGCAGACAATCGGGGAAAGGGAGAGGAGGGTGAAGGAGCAGAGATCCGTGCCCCCTGTTGGGAGGTGCCCAGGGCTGCGGGTTCTTCTGATCAGATGGACTTCACCGGCCAGCCTCTGGGAGGCTCGTGAGCTTTTGGTCTCTTTGTTTGTTTTGAGAGAGGACTCACAGCTTTCATTGGCTATGACTCCAAAAAGGGCTTCTTTTTCCTGGATTATCTGCTTGCCCTGCTACGGGAGGCAGGGAATCCTGTCTCTTCAGGATTCTGTCCCCGGCCCTCTGCTCCATTCTGGTGGGAGCATCCACCCCCAGGGCCTCAATTACAGTTTGAAAAGCAGACTCCCAGCACCTGGTCTGGACCAGCGCTCGTGACCCTGTGCGAGCACAGACGTGGTCAATCCCTATCGCCAGCTGCATCAGTCTTCTGAGCTCCAGATCCACGTGCATATGAAGTTACCCACAGGAGGCACAGCCCCACTGGGAAGCCCAGAGGCACTTCAGAATCGGCAGGACTCAAACTCAACACCTCCGGTTCGCTCTCCTCACTGCAGCTGCGGCAGTGTCTCGAAAAAGAAATCTGATCACGCTCTTCCCTGCTTCTCACTCTTTAGTAGCTTTCCCCTGCACTAGGCTAAAGTCCAACCCTGCTCAACAGGATTGCTAAGGCCCTTTATGATCTGGCCCCTATCTACCCTTCCAGGCCCATCTCTTTGCCCTTCCCCCACCCCTACATTTCATGAGAATATCAGGTACTCTCTCACTCAAGCCTGTGAGCATGCTTTTCCCTTTGACGGCCCTGCCTTTCCATGCTCTGTACACCCGTGCCAACGCCCACTTTTTATTTAAACTTCAGTTCTCAGTTTATGTCACGATTTCTTCTAGGAAGGCTTCTCTAGTGGCTTGATCAGGTCACAGGCCCTTGCTAAGTGACCCTTCGGTACCCCATCCTTTCCCCTGTGAGGGACGTATTTGACACTTTTCAATCAGCGCTTAGTCCTCTGTATCGTCCTCTAGATTCTAAGTCTTAAGAGGCCACAGACTGCTTCTGCCTGCTCACCACTGGGTCCACAGCATGTGGTTCAGTGCCTGATACACAATAGGTGCTCAATAAATAGTTGCTGATAGACAATATAACTGGGAGAATAAACGAATGGAGGGAGGGAAGGAGGTGGAAAGAGAGGGAAGGAAGGAGGAAGGAAGGAAGATATCAGTCTTTTCCTTCTGAGAGTCCCTTGTCTTTACTCCTGTTTGCAACAGACACACGCACCAGCACTTTCCTTTCTCCCAAAGCCCCAGATTGTGGATATAAACTCAAGAAGAGCCTCCAGGCCGGGTGAATTCCTGGCATCATTAAACATCACTCCTACCGAAAAGCCAGGATAGCGCATCACGCACACGGCATCCCGTGTGGGGTGCGGCACCGTGTCTTGGACACAGCAAGTTCTCGGTCCTAACGACGGACACTGTGGACAGCACCGCCAGGCGTCAGTTTAAAGCATGCCCGTCACACCCGTTATCTCACACGGAAGAGGTAGAAGAGGAGTGAGCGACGAGCAGAAGTGCAATGCTGTGAGTAATGCTGGGCATGCCGTGCGCTCTGGGGTACGACGATCAGGGTCTGAGACCCAGGTCCCAGCCTTCCTTCTGTTCCTCTCAGCGCGACCGGGAATCGGCAGCAAATCCCTTCTCGACTCACTTTCCCGTTCTGTAAAATGGAGACTCGAGCCCTCCTCTCTCTCTCCTCCAAGGCTGCTGTGAAGAGATAAGGCTAGCGATGTCCCACCTAGGCAAACGGAACCATGAATATTCATGTTGTACATCTCCTAGGACGACCTTAGCGGCCGCAGCTCATCCAGTCACTTGTGGCCACCTTGCAGAGCTGGTCCCATTGTCTCCCCTCCTCCCTGAGAAATCCTTTGTAGCCAGCGAGGATGAAAGAGACATAGCCACATCCATTACCTCCTACAAGCCCCGGCCATAAATCCCACTGCAATTAAACCTAGCCTGGGAAAGGGCTCGAAGCACAAAACACGCTGCTGCTTTTGCATTTGCCAGTTACCACATGACAGTGACTGAGGAGCCCAGTGTCAGCCACGAGGGGCGGGGGGCCCACGCAGCCTTCTTCCTGAGCCCATACGGAGTTTACCAGCCAGGGTCTGGGGGCTCACGGCACAGGAGCACCACCCCCCGAGCCTGCCGATCAAATCTGCAGAGGGCACAAAACTGGGAGGGCGTGCACTCAGCCTGTCAGGTGACAGGACCCAGGTTCAGAAGGACCAGAGGAAAAGAATACTGAGGGCACCCGACAAAATAAAATCTCAGGCGGAAAATGTAAAGTCTTACATTTGGGTTCTAGAATTCAATAGCAGGCCTATAAACAGGGGGACACTTTGGGTAGGTTTACTAAAAGAAAAAGATGCGGGGGCGCCTGGGTGGCTCGGTCGGTTAAATGTCCCACTTCGGCTCAGGTCATGATCTCATGGTTTGTGGGTTCGAGCCCCATCTCAAGCTCTGCACTGACAGCTGGAAAACTGGAGCCTGCTTCAGATTCTGTGTTTCCCTTTCTCTCTCTGCCCCTCCCCTGCTTGCGCTCTGTCTCTCTCTCTTTCAAAAACAAATAAGTGTTAAAAAAATTTTTTTACAGAAACAGGTGGGCTTTCCTCATTCGTTACTAAAACCACAAGCGTGATAAGGGCCGACGGTGACGAATTGCTACTCATTTTTTAAAAAGCACAATTTGGGTTGTGTTAATAGCACAGCGTGTGGGTCAGGGAGGGGATGGCCTCTCTGATCTCGACTCTAGCCGGATTAATGCTCAACACGGTGACCAGTGTGGTCACCACTCTCAGAAGCACAATGACCAACTAGATGAGGACAGAGTCCAGCTAGTGACACGGAGAGGAATCAAACCACGTGACAAGTGGCTGAAGGGGCAAGAAATAGTCATCCTGGGAAGAGGAGATCTGGAAGGGGCATGGAGACCGACTTCCAGGGTGTAAAGGACCATCAAGAATTAAGAGCCCGCTTCCCTAGGCCCGTGAGGGCCAAACCAGGGCTTGCAGAGGGAAGCAACAGGCTCAGATTTGGACTCGACATCAGGAAAAACCGACCCTCAAGAGGCAGCAAGCAACCTGTCCCTGGCAGGATTTAAGCAGAGGAGGCATTTAGGAGACGGCAAATATGTGAGAATCTGTGGCCTCAGCTGATATTGCCTCTGCAAAGCACAGAACTGTGCTGGAGAGTTCCTGACTGAGCAGAACAACGATTACAGACTGCTTTGGCTGAGATGCTCCCGGAGACCAGCAGGCCAAGTGCAGAAGGGGCAGAGAGAGAGAGGGAGACAGAGAACCCCAAGCAGCCTCCACGCTGCCGGTACAGAACCTGACGTGGGGCTTGAACTCACAAAACCGCGAGATCATGACCTGAGCCAAAACGATGAGTCGAACGCTTAAACCTACTGAGCCACCCAGGCACCCTTCCTTTTTCTCTCTCAAGTCCTGCCTCTCGGGACACAGTTTCTGCCACTTCTGCCTCCTCTCCGCTCAGCGCCCAAACCAGCATACCTCATGGCTGGACATCAGGACGCAGCGTCTCCAACAGCTCTTCTGAGGAGGCTTCCGGAAAGCATCCACAAGAGCAGGTCGGGTGCCCCTGCACCCCAGCTCCCTTAGCACAAAGTATTTTCAGTACCAGAGCACTTAAACGTTTTACAGTTACCACCTACTAATCTAACGTCTCTGCCGCACGAAGGCTGAAGGAAGGCAGGACCTTGGCAGGTCTGTCCGTTACCGTCTCTGGGGCACCTGGCACCATGCAAGGCCCACTGCAGGTGCAAAATAAGTATTTCTGAATGCATGAGTATATGAATGAACCGGATTCTAAGTGAAGGGACTCAGAGTACAGTATGTTTGGGTGGACCCAGGACTTCTAGGCTTCTCATCCCTTCAGAACACCCCTCCTGTCTCCTCTGGGTCATATGTCACCTTTGAGGCTTTTCTGCCCTGACCTCAAGTTCTGGTGAGGAAGTGCCTTTCCCCTCCAAGCCAACAGGACTCCTGCAGCTTCCAGATGCATTAGCTAGCTACACCTTATCACTGGATAGTACCATTGCCAGCGACATCTGGGGAAGTTCTTTCCTGGGAAACAGGAAAGACTGATCTGTTTGATATGGTTTTGCCAGACACTAGAAAAGATGGTCTCCCTTCTGTCACGGGAATCTCTGCCCTGGGATTCTATCTTCCTGAACTTGGGCTATCCTGGGAGATGCCCCTTCAATGAAAACACGCCCCACTCCAGGGTGTGACTTGGCAGTATTTGAAATGGATCCACAACACCCCCAGGCCCAGAGGCATGAACCACACCAGGGTTAATATGCTCCTTCCCCCTGCACGCCTTGACCTAGGCTTGTGGCAGAGACAGGTGAGGGTCCCCAGGAGGTCTCTAACTAGGGCCGACAGATAAAATGCAGGATGCCCACCCCAACCTGGCCAGCCCACTGAAAATGTGAAGCCCCAAGAAGATAAATGCCTTTGCCCTATGCCTGAAATGCTCCTTCTGAGGAGTGAACACGGCTGTTCTTAAAATGAACATTTTATACCTCACTTTTGTTTACCTTCTGCCTCTACTTGCTGCTGTTGCTATTAATATTTAATGTCTCTCGAGGAAGGCACGCTTCCTGGACATAACAGGCTCTGGCGCAGAGGTGCTCACCGCCTCTTACAACTTAGAGGGGCCCACCCTGAGCCCTACGGCAGCCAGGGCACCCTCCCCACCTCCTACAGGCATCCTGGGTACAGCTGGGAGGTTCTGCGCTGCCCTCCAGAGAATGATAGTCTTGGAGTCTGCTGAAGGTTTATTTATTTACCTGCTTCCTGACTCACTGGGCCTCTGGCAAAGAGGCCTCTGGGCACACAAACAGATTTTAAAATAATACAAATCATTAACATTTAAAGTAGTAAAGCGGCAACAGTTCATCCGCTTTCCAAAGCTGGCAGAGCGGCTGAGAGGAGGGGAGCGGGGGTGTGTGTGTGCAGGTCTCCATCTGTGCAGGTCAGACCCACTGGGGAGTCAGAGTCTGGAGGTGCGCTTTCTTCCTGGGAGAAATACCAGGGGTACCTGGCGCCCCCTGCTCACAGAAACCCCCATTCATTCCAACCGATTAAGAAATGCTCTACGGTGAGGGGTGAGTGGCAGTGATCAGGAGAAAGGGGCCCACAAAGCTGGTGCCTTACACAGCCGGAAGCGGGGACCAGTTTACCCCAAACTGGGGCCAGACTCAGAACCAATATTTGCTTGGCCGGTGAGGGGTCAGCGTGAGACAGCACGGTCTACCAGAAGAACGTGGGTGGAGGGCCAGAGGCCCCAGCTGCATCCTGACTTTTGTCATTCACAAGCCGGGTGTCTCAGTCAGACCTCCTCACCTCCCCATGCCCCGGCTCAGTTCAACTCAGTTTTCTCATCTGACAAGTAACGGCGTTATTTAATTTTAGGGCTGGAAGATGCCCCAGAAAATATCTAGTCCAATCTCCTCGCTGTACAGAGAACATCTGGCCTCCTTACTGCTCAACACTGCGGTAAGGATTCATCGGCACACAGGACACTGGTACTTTATGGCATCAGGATTTAAGATTTGGGGTCAGTCATTTCATTTTGTTTTTGTCTTGCCTCTCGCTGGCCACGATTCAGCCGCGACCAGAGGCATCTCTGAAACAAAACTCAGAGTTCCTTTTACTTATCAGAACGTGCTGCATGCACGTGACTACTGCACCGTCTGATCCCTATGAGGGAGGCAGGGCGGGTGGGGAGAGGGGGTAATCAGTGTGGCAGATGGGAAAATGCAGACAGAAAGGCACACTCTATGTCCCATGGGTCATAAGTGGCTAAGGGAGGACTTCCTGGTCATCTTACTCTCTGTCCAGGGTTCTTTCTTCTACACGACTCTGGGTTTTTTTGGTTTTTTTTTGTTTGTTTTTTTTTTTTTCTGTTTGTTTGTTTTATTTTATCTTGTTTCGGAAAACTGAAAACTCTCTTTGGTGTAACCGGAAAACCTCAAAGAGCCTCAGAAAGGAAGGAGCTTTGGGAAACGCGTGAACAGCTGTCCAAAGCATTCTGTGTATGAAACAGTTTCTAGATTTGTCTATTTGCAGGGATAGCCAAAGGTGTCATATAAAAGGTAAGTATGGTTACTATTAAAATCCCACGTTGCAAAACCAGATGGCATTAATTCCCCAGGACTCCTATCAAACTGACCTTTTGTTTTCTATAAGCTAGTTAGCATTTGGAGAGAATCCCTTAGGAAATAATTCCAAAACCCTGGTAGAAGGTGATGAAAGGGGTCAAGGAAATGAAGCCTCCTTTTCAGATGATAACACTTAGTCCAGGAACCTCTGGAACTATTTCTGGAGTATTCCTTCCCTGGCCGGTACCATGTCTTAATTACCCTCACGTCTCCAGCACCCAACACAACCAAAGTCACAGAGTGGGCACGCTGGCATTCTAGATTCGGGGGAGGGGCTACAGTTGGCTCTCAAACTTTAGGATTCTCATGAATCACTGGGGTGCTCGTTAAAATGCAAATGCCAGATGTGAAGATTCTGCAAGTCTGCGTTTGAAAGAAGTTCTCCAGGGAAGATTCTAAATAGGTGATCTTCGGCCCCCACCCGCCCTTTGAAAAACACGGACCGGAAAGGACTCTGAGTTTCCAAGCTGGCAGTCCTCCTGAGGGCTATTAATATATCTCCCATCCATAGAGTCTGCCCCCAGGCTCTTGGGTTTTATAAATATCCCTAGGCCAAGCAGGTAAAGGTTACCACCCAGACTTTGCTCAGGCTCTGGGCCATTAGCAAGGAGCCAGCTGGCTTTGCTGGAGTCCTAGGAACACCCAGGCAAACCTCCCTCAGTGAGGGAGAGGGTGGGGGGTGGGAGACGGGAAAGGGGCATCTGCGGACAGCAGTCCTCGGCTGTCGGCCACGGAGCACTGGACTGCCGCACAGCAGAGCCTCAGCCTGTGCAGCAGCCAGAGAGGAGAACATCAGAAGGACAGTGGGGGCTCAGCGACTGTTTTCTGGCCCAACACAGCTGAGGGCAATTAACCTTTGGAGGGGGCAGCTTCATTTCTGGAACGAGCAGCTGCCTCTGTCTTCTGGAGCCTGTTCACATTCCCACAAGGAGCATCGGGCTCAGGGCATCTCCCTGGATGTGGCTCCGTTCCAGGGCCCAGAGATTCAAAAGGGGGAGGAAAAAAAAAAAACAAAAACCAAAAAACCAGAAGCTGGCCAATCTGCCAGCTGCCGGGCTATACCTCCGAGCCCCACACTCATCCCCGCCTCTGCCTGGCTGTTAAGTAGGAAGATATTTCTGGTTTCTCCCTGATCAGGATTATTCATCAGGGATTTCGGGTGAGCTGAGATAGAGGTGGGAGGGGGTGGGGAGACTCACCACACACAAATCCCACTTCGCGTTTTTCTCACAAAGGGTCTCTCACGTGTATCAAAGAAGCAGATCGAAAGCTTCATGCCTGTGCCCCCCGCCCAACCCAGAGCAGAAATGAGGGTTGTGGCCAAGATTCGCTTCCTCAGCACCTCGCCTTTATACCCATTACTACATCACCGAGTCCCCTAGGGTTCCAAGCATGTGATGACATCCAAATGACTATTCCTTCTCCATGGCTCACGGGGAGACTGTATTTTCCAGAAATGGTCACACCTCCCATTCCGTACGCTTGTCTCATGACGAGACCCTGGCACACTTCCCATTGAGAGGTGGGGTCTGTGGCCCTCTTCCGGAGTCTGGGGCCGGGGGGGATTGGGCTATGATGGAAGTGATGCTATGTGATTCTGTGAGGTCAACCATAAAAGGCAATACAGCTTCTGCACAGTTCTCCGGGGTTGCTCAGTCTTGGGACCTAGCAGCCGTGCTGTGAGGAAGCTGAGGCAGCCTGAGGAGGACCCCACATGGAGAGGTCCGTGCGGAGGAGAAGAGAGGTCCCTGGTCTTCAGTTCTGGATGGGTCTCCAACCAGCACAACCTGCCAGTCACCTAAGTGAGCCATGTTGAAGCGGATGGTCTAGGTCCACACACACACTCACACACACACACCCTACTCTCAGCCACCCCCGTCGATGCATCATGGAGCAGAGACGAGCCTTCTGAACCCACTCCCACTGAGCCTTGCCTCACGGAAGGTTCGTGAGCGAAATAAATGACTATAGTTGTATTAAGTCACTCTGGCTGTCCCGCCTATCGGTCCCTCTCCCTTACCTTTGCCAGTCTGTCACCGAGAGGGCTTTCTGAGGTTATGACGCCATATGGATTCTTGGAAAGAGACAAATGAATCTGCAGGGGGACAGTTCAGAGTTGATTCTGCCCTCCTGGACAGGTCCCTCCTCAGGCTTCCCCTCGACGGTTTGCCCTGAGCAGAGGGGCTGTGCCTGGCAGGCTGGTGGCCAAGTCAGGGGGTCTCAGCCCGTGAAGTGATACATTAAGAGCTGCCAGCTCCAGCTCCCAGGGCATGTGGTTCTAGCTCAGGTACACAGCCCCCGCCCTGTAGCTCTCTAGAGCTAGCTCTTGTCTCCATACTTTCTCACACACACACCCCTCCTTGTCTCCAGGTCTCTGTAAATGAGCAGCACGATGCAGCATCCTCCCGAGGAGCCCAGCGCTGGCAGGGTCACCCAAGCCTGGGCGTGGGGGGTTCGATGTTGATAAACACAAAAAAGCCCTGCTTGGTTATAACGAGAACTCTGAGGAGCCTCAGGATCTTTGCAAGAGTCAGAGAGGATCCCTGGCTATTTATTCCTTTCACGGTGCCTGAGATAGTGTCAGGCCGTGGCCATGTGGTGTCAGAATCCGGTATGGTAACATGGTGATGACAACAAGAACAGTGCTTGTAAGGGACAAGGCCCCCGAAGAGAAATCAGGAGACCCCCCCCCCCCCCGGGCAGGCAGCCCACAGAGGGGCTGGGACTGGCCGCCATCAATTCAGCCAACAGCTTCCCAGGGCCTTGCTCTTAAGCCCTCCTCTCTCAACCTTCCATAGTGCTCTGATATGGCATGGAACAGACCACCTGCTCCCGTTTGTCTGGTGTGACTAAGATCCCAGCGGGTTGAGTATTTCCTGGGCCAGAAATCAACCTGTGAGGGGTTCCCTGTGCTCCTAAAACTCCAGAAACCACCACACACAGCCCATCAGCCAGGAGTCCAGCTGCCGTCCCTTCGCCCGTGTGGCTTATCCAATGGCCTCCGTGCTCCCGTGTTCCGCAGAAGAGGAGGGACTCAGGGCAGACTTGAGCAGAGGTTCACGTACAGACCCGTGAACACATCCCCACGTGCACATTCACACCCACTCCCTCAGAGCCCCAGCAATGGACACAGTCACAATGAAAGAGGTGGGGAAGCAGGAAACGAACAAAACACGGGGGCTGAATCAGACAGGAGACCAGAAGAAACCTGGTCTGAATGTTGACAAGAAATCTACACAGAGCGGCTAGAGGGGTAGGTTTGGGGGTAGGTCAGGGTCGGACCTTGGGCCTTCCATCCCTTCCTGGGAGAGGTGTGGATTTCAGGGTGGATCATCAAACTTCCATAAACAGGCAGGAGGAGGTTTCTGTGCTTCCCCTGAGTGGATACCAAATGGGCCTGGTCACCGTCCATGACCATGGAACTGTGCAATGCTCAGACCAGGCTGGACAGCAGGAAGCAGTTCTGGGACCCAGTGCTGGGAGTAAGGGGGTCCTGGAGGCCTCACAGCAGCTACAGGAGGATGTCAAAGAGTAGTCTGAGACACCAGGCCTCTGGAGAAGCCGAGTGGAAAATGCAGATTGGCTTCGGACTTTGGCATTGAACTTGACCCCCCCCAAAAAAAAGAGGTCGCGGAACTGTGTAAAAAGTGGCTTTGAAGTTTTATTAACCATGACCCACGGGGAAAAAAAATATCTATCACATCATTAACCAAGACCCACATACCTCTGTGTATAAAACTGAAAGACTATTTCATGAGACAATAACTCTTTGCTGTCTAGGATGCCCCTGGTGTGTTCTAGTCCATTCTTTTTTAGCTTGCTACAATTACTGGTTGCGACCCACTAAATTGATGTCCCAACCTACTAATGGGTCCTGGCCTGCAGTTTGGAAAGGGTGCTCTAGAACAAGGGTTGGCTAATGATGGCCCACGGGCCAAATCCTGCCACCTGCGTGTTTTTACTGGAGGTGAAATTCATACAGTTCATCTGATTTCAGACCCGTGCTTCAAAGGGACTTCATACACGTGCACCAAACTCAGGGGCATTTGGTGCATATGCATTTACAATGTCGTGCAACCATGTCTCTCTAGTTTCAAAACGTTTTCATCACGCAAAAGAATGCCCCATTCCCTTTCGGTAATCACCCTCATCCCACGTCCCCCCATCCCCTGGCAACTACTAACCTGCTTTCTGTCTCTAGAGACTTGCCTATTTCAGATATTTCACATGAAGGGATTCATAAGATATTTGTCCCTTTGTGACTGACCTCTTTACATAGTGTTTTCAAGATGCATCCATGTTGCAGCATGTATCAGGACTTCATTCCTTTTTTTATGGATGAATAATATTCCATTGTACGGACAGACCACTATTTGCTTATCGGTTCATCTGCTGATGGACATTTAGGTGGTTTCCACCTTTTACTGATGCTATAGATATTCATATACAAGTCATATACAAGACATTCATATACATATGATACAAGAATATCATATACAAGATATTCCATACAAACATATGTGTGGACACACGTTTTCATTTCTCTTGGGTACCTACTGGGGAGTGGAATTGGTAGACCATATCGCGATTCAACGTCTAACTTTTTGAGGAACTGCCGAACTGGTTTCCACAGTGGCTGCGCCATTTTATATTCCCACCAGCAGTACACAAGTACACAAAGGTTCCCGTTTCTCCACATCCTTGCCAATGCTTGTTATTTTCTGTGTGTTTTTTAATGCTTCTCTATTTTTAAGGTAGAACCATCCTAGTGGGTGTGAGGTAGTAGGTCACTGAGGTTTTGATTTGCATTTCCTTAATGACCAGTCAAGTTTAATATCTTTTCGTGCACAGATGATAGACATTTGTATATCTTCTTGGAAGAAATGGCTATTCAAATCCACTGCCCATTTTTAAATTAGGTTGTCTTTTTGTCGTTGAGTTCTTTGTATGCCAGATACTAAATGCTTATCAAATATATGATTTGCAAATATTTTTCCCCATTCTGTAAGTTGTCTTTTTACTTTCTTGATAACGTCCTTTGATTCCACAGAAGCTTTTGATTTTGATGAAATCCAATTAATTAATTAATTTTTTGCTTATGCTTTCGGTGTAAAATCTAAGAATCCACTGCCACATCTAAGGTCCTGAAAATTTACCCCTATGTTTTCTTTTAATAGTTTTGTAGTTTCAGTCCTTATACTTAGGGTTTTGATCCACTTTGAGTTCAATTCTGTATGTGGAATGAAGTAAGGGCCCAAACACATTCTTAGCAGATGACCTTTTCCTATGTATAGAAAATCCTGAAGAATCCACCAAAACACTACTAAAGCTAATAAACAAATTCAGCAAAGTGGCAGGGTACAAGAACAACATAAAAAAAATTAGTTGTGTTTCTAGGCATGCCTGGGTGGCTCAGTCGGTTAAGTGTCTGCCTTCGGCTCAGGTCATGATCTCATGGTTTGTGAATTCAAGCCTCACGTTGGGCTCTCTGCTGTCAGTACAGGGCCCACTTTGGTTCCTCTGTCCCCCTCTCTCTCTGCCCTTCCCCTGCTCGTTCTCTCTCTCTCTCTCTTTCTCAGAAATAAGTAAACTTTAAAAAATTACTTGTGTTTCTAGATATCAGCAATGAATAATCTAAAAAAGAAATTAAGAAAACATTTCTATTCATGTTAATGTTAAGAAGCATTAAATAGCTAACAATAAATTAAACTAAGGAGGTGAAAGATTTGTACACTGAAAGCTAAAAAACATTCCTGAAAGAAATTAAGACGATCTAATTAAATGGAAAGACATCCCATGTTCATGGATTAGAAGACTTAATACTGTTAAGGTAGAAATATTCCTCAAAGCATTCTACAGATTCAATGCAATCCCTATCAAAATTCCAATGGCATTTTTACAGAAATGGAAAAGCTGATCCTTAAGTTCATACAGAATTGCAAGGGACCCTGACTATTGGAAGCAATATTGGAAAAAAAAAAAAAAAAAAAAAAGTTGGAGGACTCACACTGATTTCAAAAATACCTACAAAGCTACAGTAATCAAAACATTCTGGTACTAGCATAAAGATAGACAGGTAAACCAATGAAATAGAATTGGGAATCCAGAATGAATCCAAACATCTATGGCCAACTTATTTTCAACAAGAGTGTCAAAACTATCCAATGGGGAAAGAATAGTCTCTTCAACAAATGGTGCTGGGACAACTGGAATACCACATGCTACCTGTTTTAGTAAATTAAGTTTTATTGGAACATAACCCTGCTCATTTGTCTATGGCTGCTTGTATGTTATCATGGAAGAACTGAGTAAATCACAACGGAGACAACATAACCCACAAGTCTAAAACATCTATTATTTGGCCCTTTAGGAAAAAAAAAAAAAAGTTTACAGACCCTTGTATAAAATATTGCATCTCATACCTACCTGTGGGGCATTCCTTCATTCAACAAACATTTATTGAGCAATTACCATATACAGCAGGTGTTGCTCTAGATACAACACTGTATAAAACAGACTAAAATATCCTCCTGGAGCTTACATTCTAGTAGGTGAACTATCCAGGACAGCCCTGCAATCTAAACAAATTCAACGGCCCCTTGGGGAGGAGAAGCAGTAAGACTGTCTGCAAATTACAAGCAGGCTCCCAAGCTGAGATAGAAGCTATGAATTCCCTAAGCCTGGGCTCACCTAAATGCTCCCTGTTTGTTGGTCCATGTCTCATTCAGCTGTATCTCCGGAGTGGGGGCCAGAGGTGCCTAGCAAGCAATGAATCATACGGCTCTTTTAAAGATCCTAATACGGTTACAGCATTGCTACAGAGGACAATGGTAAGTAAAATGCAGTCCCTACATTGCAGAAGATCCCAGTCTAGTGAAAAATGAACCAAACGCGCATCACCATAAAACACTATCACTTAACGAGCACCTCATAGGTGCAAGGCACTATGCAAAAACTTCTCTAGTTATTACCTCATTCAATCCTCACGGGAACACAAGAAAGTCTGTTATCACATTTGATAGGTGAGGAGGCCGAGTTTCAAAGAGCTCAGTATTTTGCACTTGGCCACGAAGCTCGCGGATGGACACCAGAAACCTGAACCGAGACTGTATGAGTCTAAGGTTAACCATTCGATTATGAAATAGAGATACACAGAGCTCTCCCAATTGTCAAAGCACCTTTCTAGGCTCTAATGACACAATGATGATGGAGACCAGTACTCCTTACACCAAAGCATCCTGTATCTGTATCCACCCTGACCCGGAAGCAGGACCTGGCATAATTCACCTGCCTGCAGGAATCTATTAGTGATTCAGAAAGCAGGACACGGACGTTAATGAGACAGTGACAGGAACACCAGGTACATCCTCAGTGCCCCCCAAGAGGCTTAAATAACAGTATTTCAAAGGAATTGCTTGGGGAGATACAAGAGACAAGGAAAGCTGCAACAAGGAGAGGAAATGGACGGACAGCAGGATTTACAAATGATCACAAATAGTAGGTATGTGCTTCTCTCCGGTTCACCCAGCCCACAGAGCTGGGGCTGAGCTGAGCAGTAGGCTCTAAAGGCTTCAGAGCACGCTGGAGAACCTATCAACTGACCAATAAACACAACAAGTCTAGGTGAGCCCTTAAGTTGTATATATTATCTCCTTCTCCCCCTCTGCTCTCTTCAAAACATATCAGCTCAGGCCAGGCTACCTCTTTGGAACATTCTACTACCTTCTTGGGAAGCAGAGGGCAGACTGAGAAGACCCGAGGCCTTGGGTCAGAGATCCAGGTTTCCCCACTTAGCACCGCACTGTCTGTTCACGTGGCCTTTAGCCACAGGTGGTTCTTTAAATTTAAATCTAAATTAACTTAAACACAATTGATAAGACAGCTCAGGTGTACTAGACACATTTCGAGTGCTTGATGGCCACACATAGCCCATAGATCCAATATTAGGCAAAGCATCCATAGAATATTTCCATCATTGCCGAAAGTTATATCAGCCAACACGGATTTAAAAGTCCAAGACCACGGCCACCCGGGTGGCTCAGTCGGTTAAGCGTCTTGACTTCGGCTCAGGTCGCGATCTCACAGTTTGTGGGTTTGAGCCCTGCATCTGGCTCTGCACTGACAGTGTGGGGCCTGCTTAGGATTCTCTGTCTCTCTCTCTCTGCTCCTTCCCCCACTCGCATGTGCGCTCTTTCTCAAGATAAATAAATAACCTTAAAAAAAAGAGTCTAAGACCTAAAGGCAGCTGCGTTTCCTCTTTGCACCTTATTTTCTTCATCTGAAAAGGGGAATAACACTACAAATACTGCCCTAACAGGACTTGCCTTGCCGCGGGAGTAAAATGAGATCAAGAACTCACAAGTGTGCTAATGTATTCTTCTTTCCCTTTTGATATAATAGGTCTTCCTCCCCTGACCTCTACCCCGCCTTCCCCCCAAGCTGCTTTCTGCAGGGCTCAGCCCTTCAGAAACATCCCTACCCCTGACTGTGACCCATGGAGCGAAGACAATGGGGAGCATTAAAAAGCAAAGTGAAACAAAAATACCCACAGGAGTGAGCCCCACCTCTCAGTCCGCATGTTACTGGATCTCTTGGGAGCATTTGTTAAAGCAGATCACTCTTCCCTTGGCTTCCAGAAGACCACACTCATCTGGTTCTTGCTGCTAGATCCTGGCTGCACCTTCCCATCTCTTTAATCTCTTTTCCTTCCTTCCTTCCTTCCTTCCTTCCTTCCTTCCTTCCTTCCTTCCTTCTCTTTCTTTCTTTCATCTTTTAAAAAAATATTATTTATTTTAAGGGGGGAAGGAGCAGAGAGAGAAAGAGAGAGAGAGAATTCCAAGCAGGCTCTGCTCTGCCAGGGCAGAGTCCAACGCAGGGCTTGATCTCATGAACCATGAGACCATGACCTGAGCCAAAATCAAGTCAGAGGCTTAGCCGACTGAGCCACCCAGGCACACCCATTCTTTAATCTCATATTGTCAAAGCACCGAGAGCTTTGTCCTTGTTCCTCTTCTCTAGCCACAAAAACCTAGGGTCACGGCTTTGAGCATTATCTGTAAGCTGATAAGTTTCAAATCTGTATCTCCAGCACAGTCCAGGGCTTGAACTCCAGACTCACATTTCAAATGCCAGCCGCCAGTCCTCCGACCGGCCTCTCAGACTGAGCCCAAGACCGAACTCAGGCAGCAACTTCTTCTGAAACCGGCCCAGGTCCCTTCCCCGTCTCAGCAAACGCCAACTCCATCCTTCCGGAGCCAAGCCAAAAGCCCCGGAGTCCCTCTTGCCTCCCCTCTTTCTTTCACATCTCCTGTTTAAGCCATCAGGAAATTCTGCTGGGTTTACCTTGAAAATGTGTGCAGAACGCCACCCGTTCTTGCTGCCTGTGCCAGCCGCCCACATCTCTCCCCCGGAGCCTCACATCCACATCTCTGACCTTACCTCCTGCAGCTCTGCCACTGCTCCTGGCCAACCAGCCACGTGGTCCCCGCGCCGTGCCCTGAAGGGGCCAGGCCCGCTCCTGCCTGGCGGGGGCCTCTGCGGTTTTGGACTTGGTTCCCCCTCTGACATGCTCTTCCCCTCACGTCCGCATGGCTCCTTCTGCCACTTCTTTTAAGCCTCTATTCGAATGTCACTTTCTCAGTGAGGCTTTCCCCGGCCACCCTGACATGTCACACCCCTTCCCTCGGACCCTCCCCAGCCCCCCTCCCTGCTTCATTTTTCTCCCTAATACTCACCCCTAACAGACTGGATACACGCACACCTGTACCTGCACATACAATGCACACAATTCACTGTTTATATTCTTTATGAGGCGGGGATGACTGTTTTAATTCACCGCTTCACACCCAGTGCCTAGAACAGTACTCAGTCCAGAGGAGGCACTAAATAAATATTTGCTTGGTGAATAAATGGACCAAGAGGCCCTGGTATAGACCTTACACTTCATGGGGCTATGGAGGCCTCCGTGGTCACCAGTGGCCCCAAGCCCAGAAGCTCAAGGGCAAGGGCCCTGGAGGAGCCAGCCTGATCTTTCCTCAGAAAGTACAGTTTGCCGCAGGCTTTGGAGGAATGGGGCTGGAGAGCATGAGCCACCAAGAGGGGATCAGGGCAGTGGGACAGCACCTTGCCACCCGGGGCCAGAGGGCCACACGCAGCCATACGAACTGAAGCGACTGTTCTATTAACACCTAGTAGCGATGGGAACCATAAAGCAGGAGACAGAATATGTGCTGGGGGCTGCCAGTGATGCCCGCAGGAAGAATTCCCTGAGCCAGACAGGGTTTCTCCCCATTATATACAGCAGGAGGGTAATGGAGTGTTAATTAAAAACTCTTACCTGGGGCGCCACCACACTGGGGGCAGATGAAAGCCAAGAGCCCACTTGCCCTGATTACAACAACACACTGACAATATATAAAACATATAAACTCAGGGTGGGGTAAATGGGCTCCTGAGATCTGTACTCCCTCCGTCCCAGGGTGGCAGAACCAAACAAGCCTCAGGACCATCAGAAGCTCAGGGAGGTTTGAGGGGCTGGAGGGCAACTAAGAAGCAGGTAGTGGCCCGCTGGGATGGTGGGACGGGAGCCGCAGAGATGAGGAGTGGCGGGGGCGGGGGAGGGGTGGGGGAACCCAGGCGTCATGGCATGACCAAGCAAAATCGCTTCCCAAGGTGAAGTACAGAACAAAGGTGAGGGTAAGGATATTATGCATATTGCCTGGAGATGGGCATCTGGGGCAGAAGCAGGGGGGAAGTCAGCCCCATGTAAAGAGCTCCGAAATCCTGCATCTTGTTAAGGTCTCATCCCCCCGGGGGGGCGGCCACGGTTCTGCGCAATTTACAGACGAGGAGCCAGGGCTCAAAGAGGTTCACTGGCCCAAGGTCACGCAGCAATCGGCGGCCAGGGACAGAATGTGAGTAGGGGGTCCCTCTAACTCCAAAGCCAGCGGTTCTTAACAGCAACCCCTACGAGCCTTTCTGGAAACCTGGGGCACATTTTTGCCCTCCATGTGTAGTAATGACTAGGCATTTATGTATTGAAATCCGTTTTGTTACTTCCTTTTAACTTATCCTTTATATCTAAGACATTATGTGTTAAGTCACGTGCGCAGAAAGGTTATATACTGTCTCTAAATTTCATTTTAGGACAAAGTGGCCTTTTACAAAAGACTCGTTATAAAATGGATTGGGCTGAAACTGCGAAAAAAGGCCACACCACACAAGGCCAGAGAGGCGAGTGGCATCACTTTGGCTCTGGCCAAATCACTCCACCCCCTACCCCTGGGACCCTGGAACAAGAGAAGAACAGGTTAGTGCAGGAGCTGAGACCCCCTGTCAAGACCACTCTGGGCCCCCCCACTCACTGCTACCAGCCCTTCCCAGAGGGACGGGCCCCACCCCCACACCACCCCAATACAAATCCCACCCTGGGAGTGTGCGGTGGCCCACATGCCTGAGCGTGCTGCTGACACCTTCACAAAAGCCATTCTGTCGCCGGGGAACTTGTCCCCGCCGTGTGCTTTGCAGCTCGCTCCTAGCTCATCTGGAACCCCGGAGCTCCCTCCCCTCTGGCAGCTCGCGGGCGCTAAAGGAACGCATGGTGTCCTAAAGGTCAGACTTTTGTGAGACAAGTTTGAAGACAGTGTGCTGTCAGGCATTTAGGATTTGCAGTGAGCTGATGCTTCAGGCTGTCCCTTGTCATCCCCCTTCACTAGCACAGCCAACCAAGGGCTCGAACGGTCCCCCCTTCGAGAATAGAACTGGCCGCTTAATCCCAGTTGAACTGCAAGGCAGAGCTGGCCCTGGATGGGACTGAAGGGCCACAATCAGAGGGACCAAGAGAAAAAGTTGGGGACAAAGGTGACTTTGGGTGGGTGGAGGCAGAAGGCAGCTTCTTTCATTAGAGGCAACACACAAACACCAGTGAAGTCCAGCGGTGACACCGGACAAGGGCCACATCAGGGGTCCAGAGGTGGGGCTGTTCCACACGTCTTATCTACTCCTTGGGTCTGTTTCTCTTCTGAGACACGAAGGAGTTGGACCAGAAGATCTGTAAAGGCCTCTGCTCAGGTGTGACAGCCTATGAGCTGGGGTTGGGGGGGGGGCGGGCCGGCAGGGGGAGGTCCGTTCATTGGCAAGGACGGTCCAGAGAGCAGAGCAGGCTCGCTGTCGCTGCTGAAGGTGCCAGGGTCTGGGCGTCACCCCGGGCTTCTTCCTGCCCCTCACGTCCATCCCTGCTGCCACTGTCTTCCTTGGCCAAAGCCTCAACATCCCTTGCCTGGCCTGTAGCACTGGCTTCATCCCAGCTCTCCCTGGTGCTGCCTTAGCGCCATCCCAAGTCCATCTGGTTGCCCCTGGTTCTCTTCCAAATAGAATCATGAGGAAGCCCCCACCTACACCGAGTCCCCACCGCTCCCAGGACAACACCTTGACTCCATGCTGGACACAGGGCTTCAAAGCCCCTCTCTGACCTCAGGTCTCTCACTTTGGGCCTCACTGAATTTGAGCTTCCCGGGCTCCTCCCCTGATATTTCTTTCTAGAACCACCTTGCTGAAAGTTTGGCTTAGACTTCACCTTCCCTAGGAGGCCTTCCTGTACCCCTGGGCAGAGCGGAGCGTTTGCTACTCAGTTCAGATCATGCCTCCAATGCTGTGCGTACTGGGTTATAATTATCCGTAGAGACCGCCTCCCTCGTTAGACCCTGAACACCTCAAGATGTGTGGGACCCGCACACATCGTCCCAGACGCGAGGCAGGGAAGACTGACCTTCCTAAACCTCAAGTTCAATCTTGGCTCCAGCTGGCTTTGTAGCTTTGGGAAGTCCCACCTCCTCCCTGGGCCTCGGTTTCCTCATCTGCAGAACTGAGTGCATAGGATCTGATTCTGAGGCTCCATTCAGGTCTGATGCTCTGGGCCCTGTCCCTCCCTGCCCACCGAGCAGGACTGTAGGATACCACGTGGGTGCGTGTCTCTCCCTGGCTGCCACTGGGGCAGACACACTTCGGCACAGACATGCTCAGACACAGCCCCTGCGGAGATTCATCCTCTTGCTCTGCGCTCCCAGGGTTAATTAGCCTGCAGCATCCATAGGGCTCCTTTCTCCTTTAATAGCCAATTAGATCTCGTTAGCTCTATTGTCATTTGTAGGACAAGTCACAGAGGCGCTCCCATCTTGCAGAAGAAGGTAGCCCAGATCCCTCTGCTGGAGAGGGAGAGCCGGAGGTCTGCTGTTGGAACAGGGGCTTCAGGAAGAGCACGAAGGGAGGTCCCCTCGGGAGGAGAAGAGTGTCCAGGCCCCCAGGCATGTGAGAGGCATGTGAGAGCTTCGTGCTTGCCTCCACCTGGCAGACCACGGGGCAGGGCTTTGCGTGACTGGTGCGAGGTCCCTCGGGCCCACGCCGGTGCTCTCATGTCAGAGGGCTCCTTGGGGGCGGCACACAGCTGGGTCCACGGGCAGTGGTCTGCATGGTGACTCCATCTGCCAACCCGCCAGGCCTCGACAGGGCCGATCGACATCCAGCCGGACTGCTCTGCTAATGACACTGCAACTCACCCTGGTCACCAAGGGCGTCGGCCTGCCGCCGCTTCAGCTCAAGACGGGGCTTTGGCTGCGCTAACGAGGCAGGGATGGCTCTGCCCGTCTCCACCCTCCCCACCCGTGGCTGCCTTCCAGGCCAGATCCCGCAGGCTGACCTCTCTCCCTCTTCTGCATAAATGAAATTTCTGACAAGCATGGCCTGAAGCACCCTTGGCACCGAAGAGCTAACGTCTCGATGTGGCCAGAGAAACCTCCCTCCAACTTCGCAGTGAGAACAGAGTGAGTCGTTCTCACGGGGGCCTGGGTGAAATATGTGCCTTGGAAACAATCCCTAGGCAAGCCGCAGGAGGCCCTTCACTGGCAGGTCATGGCCGTCACCCTGGCTGGAGGGAGAGCCAGGGCCTCTCTGGAAGGACAGACTGACGCCATGACAGGCTGGACAGTCGGGGCGGGGCGGTGGTTGGGTAGTGGCAGACAGAAAGCCTCCAAGCACAAGCCCAGGGCCACCAGAGCTGAAGGCCACTGGCCCATCGACAGCCCCTCTGGGGTCACGCAACAGTTTGTAAACTCCCAGCTAGGATCACAGTTCACCCATTTCTGTCTACAGGTGCAGCTTAGCTTGTGTGAGGGATCCCTCCCCCACCTTCTCCTGGGCCTGGAGGAGCGGGAGGAGGGCTCTTAGCCAGGGGTCTGTGGGTCTCCTCCCGTGGGACTGTGATCATAGATGGCACAGGCCTCCAACGGGGTTGGGGGGCAGGGGGTGAGAAGCAGAAAGTAGCCTCAGCTGAAGCTCAGGATCGTTTTTTTTTGGTTTTCTTTCTTTTTTTTTTTTTTTAACCTTCCTAAATGCTCTGGAGGGGAAAAGGAAATAATAAGGTTCCTGTGATCAAGCCTGAGGATGATAAACTAGGAAGAATAAGAACTCCAGGAGGGAATGGGGAAACATTAGGGAAGGCTGCAGTGTTTTATGGTCTGTGCTGCTTTTCTTTCCTTCTCTCTCTCTCTCTCTCTTTTTTTTTTTTTAAAGGGAAACAAATTAAAGGGCTTGGATTTTAATGAGGCTACAGAAAGATACAAATTATCCTGAGTTTGTTGGAGGGGAGTGGGAATAGACTCCAGGCCTCCTCTTTCTCCTTAGCCTCCCGCTCGCCCCACTGTGACCTCCGGGAGATTCAAGTGTCTATTTAACTACACCCAAGTGACCTATGAATCAGGCTCCAGGAGGCCGGTGCTGGATGGAAGGGACCTCAAAAACCTCATTAATTTCTATTTCTCAAAGTGTGCTCCCCACAATACCCTTGGGGGCCACAGTGGGGTGTTGGGAGGCAGGGAGAAGGGAACCTCATCCCTAAGCCGCTGATGCTCTGGCTTTGACCACAGCGGTCCCATCTTTACCTCCTGGGATTCTGTGTGTGATCTTATCTGCACAAAAGGTTGAACCACTAAAAACAACTTTGGAAAACACTGACCTGGTCTGATCATCTCATTTTACAGATGAGGGCGTCCAAGGCTCTCCAAGGGGGAAGAGCTCAGGTCATACTGCCAATGAATGGAGAAGCGGAGATTCAAGCCAAGGTATCTTGACATTTAGGCCGGCGTCCTTCTTCCCACGCCACTCTCCCCCCAGCCATGCTGTCTGCTCTCATAGTTCCTTCGGCCGACAATGCCGAAGCGATGCTTCAAATCCAGACCCCTCCTTCACGTCCCAGAGCTATGCATCCAGTGTCTGCACCAGTACTGCTTAGATGTCCGTGGGCACCTGCAGTCCCCCACATCTGCCGCTCACTGCCTGCCCCTTGCTGGATGCCTGCCTCATTGGATGGATCATCTGGCCACCCAGGCACCCAGTGGCAGCTCCAGGATTTTTATGGTTGGGAATAAAAGGCGGTCGGGCTGAAAAGAGGGGATGGTGCTAGTGAACTTGTCTCACAGCTAAGTCTGCAGGACAGGCATACTGCTCTTCCTTAGGTTATATACTTAATTGGGGTGCTAGGGATGTAATGGGAGATGTCCTCCTGACTCAGCCACTACAGTCATCCTAACTAGAAAATGGGAGACATCCTTACCTCCTCCCTCATGTTCACCACCTCCCCGCCCAATCGATGACCAAATCCTACTAAATGGACCTCCAGAACGACTCCTTACTTCATGGTCCTTCCTCTATTTGCTCTATAAGACAGGTCCAGGTCTCCTCACCTCTCCTAGATCAGCTTTGGAGGGCAGGGACTCTGCCTTTCTTACCTTCTTCTGCATACTCAACACTCTCCAAGTACCAGACGCATACTGGGTAAATACCTGTTCAAAGGATGAATGAACAGACGGATGGATGGATGGATGGATGGATGGATGGATGGATGGAAGGAAGGAAGGAAGGAAGGAAGGAAGGAAGGAAGGAAGGAAGGAAGGAAAGACTACTATAACCTTCTCTTGGTCTTTTTTATCAGCCTCTGGGGCGCCTGGGTGGCTCAGTCAGTTAAGAGTCTGACTTTGGCTCAGGTCATGATCTCATGGTTCATGAGTTCAAGCCTCGCATTGGGCTCTCTGCTGTCAGTGCAGAGCCTGCTTTGGATCCTCTGTCTCCCTCTCGTTCTGCCTCTCCCCCTGCTCGTTCTCTCTCTCCCTCCCTCTCCCTCTCTCCCTCTCTCTCTCTCTCTCTCTCAAAAATAAATAAACATTTAAAAAATTACATAAAAAGTAAAGTTTTATCACCCTCAAATATGCCTTCCAGCTTACTGCTGAGATGACTTGTCTAAAATGTCAATTTCTAGGGCGCCTGGGTGGCTCAGTCAGCTGAGCATACGACTTCAGCTCAGGTCATGATCTCATGGTTCGTGGGTTCGGGCCCTGCATCAGGCTCTGTGCTAACAACTCAGAGCCTGGAGCCTGCTTCAGATTCTGTGTCCTCCCCTCTCTCTGCCTCTCCCTTGATCATGCTCTGTCTCTCTCTCTCTCTTTCTCTCTCAAAAATAAATATACATTAAAAATTAAAAAATAAATACAATGTAAATTTCCAAGGCGCTCTCCTCACCTAACCCCTCTCTGAGAGTTCGCTGTTACTCCCAAAGTTCTCTGGCACACTGAGTCTCCATGGCTTGGCCCTGGATTCCTCTCCAGCCTCACATCCCTGACTCCCTTACTGTCTTACTTTTTATTCTCCTCTGGAGTATCCTTCTATCTTCTTTTCAACCCAGCTCAGGGGACATCTCCCTTAGAAGCCATCCCAGCCTCTGCCACCCCTGTTCTAGGCTGGTGGGCACCGTGCCTCCGGTTCCACGGTGCAAATCTCCTTCCCTGCAACTGCCACACTGAGTTATCATAATCTGTGTGTCATTTCTCCTACTAGACTGCACACGCCTTGAACACCAATCCCGTGTCTTACTCGTCTGTCTCGCCAATGCCCAGCAAAAAGACCAGCACGACGAGCACAGTTGGGTTTTGAAGTGAGTGCATGTGCCCCCATGCAGTTATTTCTGAGAACTGAGACCCCCTCAAACACCTTCCCCAGAGCTGAGGGTGCTCTGAACAGACGGGTGTCTCCACCATGGACGAGCCAAGGCTTTCCCGTGACATTTTCTGACGGGGCACTGCTCTTGTGGGTCTACTCCTATGACAGGCTGGGTGTGGGGACACGAGTGGAGTGGCCCCTTCCTTAGCTCCCACCAAGTACACGAGCACAGTTGACCCTTCCTACGTCCCACCATGTACACCGGTATGGTAGACCCTTCCCTACCTCCCACCGTGCAACAGGGAAGGTAGCCATTATAGCCGGTACCACTAAAACTTGGCTAGTTGTCCACGCTGGGCCATCCTGTCTTCCCTCTGTTGCCTGGCTGGTCTCAGAAAGGATGGGATGGGAGGCCACCCAGAGAGAGGCCATGCTCAGGCCAATCCAATGCACACAACAGAGGAGGGTACCCTCCCAGCAGCCCCAGACGGGAGCAGTGAAAGGTTGGGTGCAGTGTCAAACTCTAGGCTACAGAACGTGTTCCATCCAGCTCTACAGTGCGTGGGGGGCTCCAATGTGCCCCTCAGGCCAAGGGCAGGGGAGCTGGAGGCACGTGCGTCCCACTGCACAAGAGGTGGGGAAATAACCTGAGTTCAGGATACAGGCATTAGGACTAAAACAAGTGAGTTTGTTGTTTGGATTTTTTTTTTTTTTTCCTATCAGACCATGCCAGAACAAAGCCACTAGCTCCCAGAAGCTGGGTTCAATGAAGACAAAGGAAACCGAGTCCTCAACTTAATGCTACTCCCTCTGCAAAACCCTCTCTCCCACTTTCTTTAAAAGAGGCTGCATATTGCTTCAGATTCTGCGTTTCCCTCTCTCTCTCTGACCCTCCCCCGTTCATGCTCTGTCTCTCTCTGTCTCAAAAGTAAATAAACGTTAAAAAAAATAATAATAGGGGCGCCTGGGTGGCGCAGTCGGTTAAGCGTCCGACTTCAGCCAGGTCACGATCTCGCGGTCCGTGAGTTCGAGCCCCGCGTCAGGCTCTGGGCTGATGGCTCGGAGCCTGGAGCCTGTTTCCGATTCTGTGTCTCCTTCTCTCTCTGCCCCTCCCCCGTTCATGCTATGTCTCTCTCTGTCCCAAAAATAAATTAAAAAACATTGAAAAAAAAAATTAAAAAAAAATAATAATAATAATAAAAAAGAGGCTGCATAGAGTGGAAAGACAGACTTTTTTGGAGTCGCCTCACAGCCTGAGTTCAAATCCCAGATGCATCATTCACTAGCTATATACTCTAGGGAAACCAGCTTCACAATGCTGAGCTCAAGTTTCCTTAACTGCAAAAAGGAGGCAGCAACATATGCTTATGTGTGAATCACGGAGGTAACGCATGTGGAAGTCTCACACTGTGCCCGTGACACCACAGTGCCCAGGCACTGGTACCTGCTGGTTCACGCCTCCGTCCACTCTCAATCTTCCCGACCTTAGCATCTACACACTTACAGACTCCTAATCCCCATCCCAAATCGGGGAATCGTATCACAGTGAGAATAAGCCCATTGTACGGGAAGGTAAAGTTTAGGGTAGATGACTGGGGAACAGTGAGGCCGAGGTAAGACAAGAAATACACAAGAGCATCATCGGGGGGAAAGGAGCAAAAAGCCTCCAAAACAGGGGTCCCCGACTGCCCCCCATTTGGTTGGAACACACTCTGAAGTTTGCGCCCTCTTGTTTTTACAAGAAGCTAAGGAGGGAGACTGAATACGACGGAAAGTAATAAAAATGATTAAAGGAATTAGGAGGCTTGACCTATAAAGGGAGGTTAAAGGCACATAATATGTGGAAACCAGAGAACTGGGCCCTACGAGGACATGATAACTTCCCATAAATATGCGAGACAGAGCCACATAAAAGAAGGGCAAGAATTATTTCAGGCAGCTTGGGACACCATTAAAAGAAGAAATGGCCTGAAACTAAAATAAGAGAAAGTTAAATCTGGACCTTGGGAACAATGGCTGGTGTGTGTGTGGGGGGGGGGGGGGGGGGGGGGGGGGAGTTAGGGGACAAGACGGCACCTGGCTGCCGATGCCAAGTCATCAGAAAGTGAAAGCCACAGGTCCCAGGGCTGTTGTCCCCGTTTGGGAGAAACGGCCCCTTCGGGACCCATCTCGGCTGCTCAGAAGGTGTTCTCACTCTCCACGCCGAACTGCTGTCTCCAGGCATCCGACTCATGACGGGCAGGGCCCTGGCTCCCGGTGCCCAGCGTCAACTTCGCTCTTGAAATAGAGAGAGACAGGTGCAGCCAGCTCCTGCTGTGGCAGTTGGTTCGGCCGGCTGGAGCATGAGGCCAGGAGGCCAAGGTCACGAGTCTGAGCCCCGTGTGGGCTTTGCCAGGGTTGCAGTGACAGAACGTGCTAGACAAGAGCTATCCCCACCGGTGCAAATGTGCCTAAGAGCACAAGCCCCACACAAAAGGACCATCCCCAAACACGGGGCTGCAGAGTATTATTACATGTGAATGCTACTCACCAGCACCCTAACACACTCTCAGGAGTGAGCATTTTCATGCAGTACTTGACCACCACACTCTAAAGCTTCTCCCAGGCCTGGGGCGGGGGTGGGGTGGGGGGGGTGGGGGTGCGCGGCATTCTGCCTGAGGGCCTCCGGCCTTGGCTATGGCTGCCGAGGGGCAGCTGTGCCTCTGCACAAGCTCGGGCCGACGCTGCCTGTGAGCATCTCCCCAACCTGTTTGCACAGATCCTCCCACCCAACCATAAATCATTTTTACAGCGCTTCTCAAAGCTCACATAAAATTTATCTTGCTTTTTGCCTGAAATTGACTCAAAAAAAAAAACTTTAATTACAATAAGAGACACCTGGAGCAAAACACATAGAAAGCCCATTCAATACTCATTTATTCATGCGATCAATAAATATTTATCGAGCACCAGGAACGCACAGGCATTGTGAGGCTGATGGAGGCTACAAGATGAAGAAGGGATTCTCCCTGCCTTCAAGGAGATTGCCTTGGTGCAGGTCGGGGCTGCTACCAATAGACGGCACAAAACACAGTAAGAGAGGCAGGACGGGATGTCTGTTAAAGGAAGAGCCAACTATCAGGTAGCTCGGAGGAGAAATGAATCATTCTGATGGGGAGGATCGGGGAAGTTTTCAGAGAGGAGGTGACATACGATCTGGGTGTCGAGGAAAGAGTAGAATTTCGTCAGTTATACGGAATACCATGAACAAAGCCGAAGCCAGGGGGTCAGGAGAAAGCTGCATGTCTGCAGGAAGGGTGAGTGGCCCAGTAGGACTAGAGAACAGGGCCCCAGGGTAGGATGGGGGAGGGTGCAGAAGAGGACAGTAAAAGGGAAGTACGTGTTGGTCAGATCGCAGAAGAGCTTAACCCACACCAATTATTAGGTACTTTACTTTATAAACCCTAAGAAGTTCTCTTTTTTTTTATTAAAAAAAAAATTTTTTTTTTAATGTTTATTTTTTTGAGACAGAGAGAGACAGAGCATGAACGGGGGAGGGTCAGAGAGAGGGAGACACAGAATCCGAAGCAGGGTCCAGGCTCTGAGCTGTCGGCACGGAGCCCGACGCGGAGCTCGAACTCACGGACCGCGAGATCATGACCTGAGCCGAAGTCGGCCGCCCAACCGACTGAGCCACCCAGGCGCCCCAAGAAGTTCTTGAGCTGTGAACAATGGCCAGGTCTACATGTTAGAAAGAAAACACGGGTTCGAGGTGTACAACAGACTCAAGAAGAGGAGATGGGAGGCAGGTAGAATGTTCTCCCAGGCAAGAGGTCGGAAAGACCAGGGTAATGGCAGTGATCATGGGAATTCTGTTTCTGCAACATTATGGGCACGTTATAGCAATACTGGAGCAGAACGTTTCCTCAACCTGTTCCTTTTGCCTGGAATGTTCTGCACCCCATCCATTCGGCTCACTTCGGAGGTCAGCTCAAGCATTTTCTGGCCCACCCAAGCCCTGTCCCTGCCCTGTGCTCCCAATGCCACAGGGACATTCTTGCATCCAGAACCCAGCACCTCTGTTATTAGTCATCTGGTTACTTGTCAACCTCTACCATCAGACTGTGAGGTCCTTAAGGGTTGGACTCTGGTCTTCTATTTATCTCTGTATTCCTGGGACCTGGTCCAGACTGGGCACCCATAAAGGGTTCTGTGATAGAAGGGAACATCCCGGAAGCACTCTCTGTGCATGCATTTTCTCTTTCTTTCACACCCACACACATAAGCACACTCCAATGGGGTCCACACAGGGGCCAGTCCCTTGTCCAGTGCCTCTCGGCCATCCCACCCTCACAGTGAGCCCCATCGCCCTACTTCCATTGTAAGCTATCCCGCCTAGCCTCTCTCCACCCCATTAAAATATGACAAATTATTTTCAGCTCTCATGCAGGACTCCATATTGGGTTATCTGGGCTGAAACACAATCTGTTTGCTGATATCAAAATGCTGCTGCTCACCCCGGGGATTAACACTCTGACAAAATCATTAGAAACCTGATGGAGTGGCGAGGCCTCCTGAGCTTGCCGAAAGCTCATTCCTCAGCCTAATGAATGCCTTCCTCCCGGGTATGTGCTTACAACCCATCCATTTCCCGGCATCTTCCTGGCCGGGCAGCCTAGACACTCTAGTGAATACCTCCAGGAAGGTTCACACCAGTAGGCTGGGCCACCTATCAAGACTCCCAGCTAAGAATTGCCCTTGTAAATTCCGTGGCTCTTAGACGTTAATAATAAACATTTGATTTCTACTTCCGGCTAGGATGGGATAGTATGTGGCAGATCAATACTTCCACTGAGAACAAGGAGAAATGATGAATAAAATACAATAATCTTCTGTTTTAAGGCAGCATAGACCTGTTGGAGCAACGAGGATCAGAGAGGCTACAATGACAGAGAGAGGAAAGTGAGGGGAGGTGAGCTGATGTTCCCTATGATGTTCTCTAGTAGCTTCTAACCTGGAGGGATTTGCCATTTCTGGGCACAGGATGAGAGGCTGGAAGGCCAGGCTTTGCACTGGCATCGGGTGGCGGCTAGGGAACCAAAAAAAAAAAAAAAAAAAAAAAAAAAAAAAAAGCCAGCAAAGCTTCCAACAGAGTTAGGACTAGAAAGAGAAAATTAGAAATCTAAACGACTTCAAATGCATGGCCAGTTTTCCCCTGAGGTCATTTACAGAATTCTCAAGCTGATGGAGCAGAAGGTCAAAAAACAAACAAACAAACAAACAACCTAAGCACAAAGCATCTATCAAAACAGAGATTTTCCTGTAGTTTCAAGGTACTGAAGAGACAAGACTAGAATCAGGACCCAGCAGAGAAGGGAACCAGTGAACACGCCAGGCTCTCAATGCTGGCTACTCCCTCAGGAAGGGGTGAATCAGAAGTAGATTAAGCCATATCAAAACACGATGCAGTTTGGACTCAGTTCAGTCTTTAATTGGATTAAGATCATTAGTTTTACTCTGCCTAGCAAAGAGTGAACTCTCTCTTGAAGATTACAGTGTCTATAGCCTATACAATGCCTAGCATTCAATAAAAAAAAAAATTATTAGGCATACCTAGACATAGAACCATATGACCAAAATCCAAGAGGGGAAAAAACAACAACAACAACAACAACAACAACAACAACAGATGATAGAAACAGATCCATGGGTGATTCAGATATCAGAGTTAAAAGGACTTTTGATGAATTTGTTCAAAAATGGAAAGTGAATGTACAAGATAGATGAAAATAATGAATTTCACCAGAAAATTGGAAACACCTGGAACCACCTGGAAATGTCACAAGTGAATAATAATAAACATCTTAAAGAACTGGAAGTTCATTAAAGGACAACGGTAAAGTGGGAAAAGCATTGGGACCCAAGAATAAAAAGACAAAGGCTTGTGGTCCCTGTTCTGCTCGTATCTAACTAAGAGAGCCTGGGAAGTCACTTTACTTCCCTGAACCCTGGTTTCCCCATCTGTCAAACAGGCTAGAGAGCTACTCTATCTACCTCAGGGCATCAGGAAGATATAATAACATACACGAAAGCTCTTTATAAATGACCAATCATTACACAACTATAAGGTACCATATTATATAATAGTCTGACATCAATTCAAAAGCAAGTGTTTCAGCTCCATCACCTAAAGTATTTTCTGTTTATGACAAGTAATTCGCATGCCCTTGACTGATGCCCGTAGTGTTATAAAGGGTTTTTACCAGAGAAAGCTAAGACAGGAATAATAGTAAAGCAGCCAATGCTCAGTTATGCTGGGGTTGAGTATTCACTCTGCGGGTTATCCCCACAGGACATTTGAAAATCCTAACCTAGCTTCTCCCCCTGCTCAGCATGCTTCTGGATCATCCCCTTCTGGTTTCCAGATGGTGTATGCTCATGGAATGCACACCCATATTAATGTATGCCAGAAGAAACATAATCAGCAAGGTAAATCTAAAGCACAAATACCTCAATGCCTTCCAAACCCAAAGGCAGTAATATCAGGACAGTCTGGTATTTTGATTCTCCACACTCTGCTAGTATACGGAATGGAGAGTAATGGATTAACTTTCACGTGTAAAGCCAACACAGCCCATCCCCTCCCAGTAGGACATTTGAGCTTCCCTGGCACGGGATGGACAGGCACAGTGCTACGCCTTTTAGAGAATAAAACTATCGTAAGGTCATAAGCTGGCCCGAGTGGAGATTTCAGTCTCCCAGGGAAGATGCCATGTACCCAAGTAATGACCATACGAGGTATAATGTGATTCAAGTACCATCGGAGTGACAGTTAAAGAAGTACAGGAGTGTGCGTGAAAGCTGATTTGGGATTGAGTTGATCACAGACTTGGCCAAGGTAGCAACACAGTTTGGCCTTGAAAGACGGCAAAATTGGAAATAATCCCAGCAGAGGAAAGAGGATGAGCAAAGACACAGAGCTAAGAAAATGCAGGGTGGGTACAAGGAATTGAGTTCAGTTGGATAGAGTTATCAATCATGAATAACTTTTTTTATAAAAGAAACTCATATTTATTAAGCATTTGCTACGTATTATCGTTTTATACAAACTATTCCAACCGGATTTGGTTCTGAAGCCCATACACTCACCGCCTCTGAGGGTAGCATTACTGACCCATGGCCTGAGTGGCCCTATCAATAAGTGTGGGACCTTCTGCACACAGCTGGAGCTGCAGAGGGGTAGGGTGGCAGATGATCCGGAAGTTGTTTACACAGAGATGGTATTTACAGCCACAGAGTGGAAAAGACAGCCCAGAAAGGGTGAGGGAAGCAGGAAGAACTCAAGGAAGAAGAATAACCCGAAGAGAGACAAAAAAGGAGTCAAGAGTAGAAAAAGTGAGAAGGAAGACTCTGGTCTGATGGAAACCATTACCAACAGAGATTCGAATGGAAATTGAGATCAAAAAGGAAGGCGTAGTCAAAATGGCACCAGTCACCAAGAGGTAAAGAAGGATGGGAGGAGGAAGACCAAGAAAGCACCATTTAGCACTTTCTGATTTCATTGGAGTAAACCAAGAAAGCACCATTTAGCACTTTCTGATTTCAACGGAGAGAAGAAAGCCAACAGCAAGGTGTACGCATGGTGAGAAAGCTGGCCTGACCCAAGGATGTGGGCACAACCGAGAGATTTCAAAACTTTCCCGATGGCAGGCATCCTCTGGGGATGTTTTTCAAAAATATGAATTTCCAACTCTAGTCCCAGTCCTACCAATCAGAATTTCCAGAAAGGAGAGTCCGGGAAGCAGCCCAGAAGATTCTTAAGTCACCAGGACTAGATTGGTGTTTTCCAAAATTGAATGAACGTGAGAATCACCTGGGGATTTGGCTACACTGTAGATTCTGGTTTTGTAGGTCTGGGGTAGGGCTTGAGAGCCTGCGTTTTAACATATTCCCAGGTGATGTCAATGCTGCTAGTCTGAGAACCATATTTTTCATGACAATGGACCAGACCAAGGCTACCTTATCCCAGACAGCTAGGTAACAGCACCTGTCTCCTCTTGGCAGCTTTCGTTGTTACCACCTGAGGACCGTACTCCTGGCTCCTTTCCACACTCACCAACAGATGGCAGCAGATCTAAACGTCATCTTCCAACAGAAGCACAGGCGAGATTTCCATCCCATCCCATCTGGACTTCCTAGATGCCTTAAAGAGCACCCTTTATTCACTTTCCCAAAGTGGATCAGGTGAGCACAGAAATGCTTCCCTTGACTACTTCAACAGAGATAGAGGGTGAGTTCTCCCTCTGCGAGGCTCTTATACCATATATTGTCTCTACTATCCACTGGGCACTTAAAATATTTTGCCTTACTAAGTTATTGTCTTGCGTCCTCATTCAATTTTTCATGCGTCTTAGTATTATCTCCCCAAGCTCTTAGAGGTCAAGGAATCAAATACTATCTTTCCTCTCAACCTTGACTTGTGGTTTGCCCATAACACTGAGTATGAACGAGTGACTGGATCAATCAGCCATCAATTAAATCAAGTGCATATTCTATTTGTTTCACTCTTTCTTCCCAGGAAAGAAGAATGCTTAGCAGAATTTGTTAATGGTCTGGAAAGGCTCTGTACTTATCTGCAAGTCTGCATTCATGATGTATCCCTTGAGAATCTTACAACACATCACTAGGGAAAACTTCTCCCAGCCTGGCAAATAGATGCTCCAAGACTAACGTTTACTTTATCCAGGGCAGGATGGCAGGCTGCACTAACCACAGTATCAACTGGCCCGTCAAAAGAAATGCTGGTTTTTCACGACAATTCTTTTCTATGGCTAACCTAGCATTATCAGCCAATATGCTCATCAGACACAAAATTCACAACTTTCCACTCTTTCTTGCTGGTTAAAATACTTGGGGCTGGTTAAGATTCGTACCAAAGTCCTTTAGTTTTGCACTAGACTATGGCTATTTTGCAAAGTGGCCCCTGAGCCCTGGTCATTCTTGACCTTTCCTTCAGGCTCTACGTCCAATCTACTACCAAGACTGGGCAATTCGACTTCATTTTTTTTTTTTTTATTGTTTATTCATTTTTGAGAGACAGAGAAAGAGCACGAGGCAGGTAGGGACAGAGAGAGAGGGAGACACAGAATCCGAAGCAGGCTCCAGGCTCTGAGCTCAGCACAGAGCCTGACATGGGACTTGAACCCACGAGCCATGAGATCATGACACTTGAAAAAGAACGATTCGCTTCTTCTACTGTTCCCAGATTGTAAGCCAACATCATCGCTGGCCTGGATTATTAAATGGTACCCCCAAACTATTTTTTGATCTTTCAACTCACTCGTTCGTTTGTTCCCTCGACAATTTATGGAGTGCCCGCTCTGTGTTAGTCAAAAGAGCGTGACAAGCTCAGGAAAGACCCATAAACAAACCTGCTGGACCCTAGGCACTTATGAGGCATGATGACACCGAGGAAGGGTGTGAGCACCAGGAGGGAGGGGAGAAGGTATCAGGGAACACTGCATGGGGACTGTGACATCCAAACTGCATTTTAGAGAATTTTGGACAAAAGCGTTCTGGGTGCGGTGGCAGGTAGAAAACTGTGGCATGTTCTGGGTGTGTCAAGCACAGCCCAGAGTTGGGAGAGTGAGTGGCAATGTGACCGGGGGAATAAGTAGGGGGACTCTCTGAACTGACCTGTGTCCCCTGAAATTCATATGCTGCAACCCTAACTAACCCCCTATACCTCAGAGTGTGACTGTATTTGGAAGGAGGGCCTTTAAAGAGGTGACGAATGTTAAAATGAGCTCATTGGGGTGGGTGGGTCCTAATCCGATCTGACTGGTGTCCTTATAAGAGGAGGACATTCTGGACACACAGAGACAAACCAGGAGTGCACCTGCACAGAAGGAAAGACCACATGAGGAAATGGTGACAAGGTGACCATCTGCAAGCCAAGGACAGAGGGCTCAGGAGAAACCAAACTTGCCAGCACAGTGATCTTAGACTTCCAGCTGCCAGAACTGTGAGAAAAGAAATTTCTGTTGTGCAGGCCACCCGGTCTGTGACACTCTGTCATGGCGGCCATAGCACATGAATCCTGCTATAAAATTGCTACCACATGCACCTGAGTTGGGACCTTCTCCTGGAGGTCACGGGCAACCAAGGAAGGCTTTAAGCCAAGAAAAGACTCTCTATCCATCTATCCCTCACTCCCCATCTCCAATGTGGGGACTGGGCCAGAACTAGAAGTACAGTCCAAAGGTTTATCTGCAGAAATGATATCTTACCTGAGGGATGAATAGGAGTCGGCCAGATTGGGGGAAAAAAAAAAAAAAAAAGGCAGCAGGACAAGTAATGGTCTAGACAGAGAGAACAGTGTGTGTGTAAGCCCCTGACACAGGAAGGCTCTTGGCACAGGGAAGAAACTGGTGTCAGGTCGGTGTGGGCAGAGCTCGGGGAGAGAGGGAGGGGGTCAAGGCTAGATCATGCCTCATAGGCCTCAAAGGCAAGTGTGTCCCCCCTCTGGAGAATTTTCCTGGAAATTTCCAGGCCAACTGGAAGGGCCTGCTTGGGGCAAAGGCTGCAGCCACAGCCTCTGGTTGCTGGCATCTTTCCTCCCACTGGGCAGCCAGGGAAGCCCTCCCCGTGGCCCCGACTGTCTGCCCATCAACGCCAAGGTGACACCACCAAATTGTCTTCCCAGCCAGTGCTCTGAGAGACACCAGGATTTGCATTTCAATTTGACTTCGTTCTGATGATTCCAGCCAAAGCTTGGAAATCGCTCCCCCTGCCATTCTCTGCCTGATTCTGTTTTCCTTTTTTCCCCCTCCACCCCTGTGGAGGGCTGTTTTTTTTCCTTGACGTCCTGCTCCTCGATGCAGAGAAAAGTCATCCTTAACAGCAGTTTTATTGCCCGGTGATATTAACACAATGAAGGAAATCACTGCTAATTTTTATGAATTATCTCATCATCTGCAACTAATTAACAGCTGCTCCAAGAGCAAGGCCACAGGCTTCCCCTCGGAGAGCCTTTACCACAGCCCTACCCTTGCCGGCAAGGAGGGTCCTCTGCTGGGGACGGGCACGTCCTCTCCGACAGGGCTCCCCACCTCGAGGCCCCCAGCCCCAGTGCTGCGCTCTCCTGCCTACCCCAGCCTGGGGAGGCAGCACTGGGCAGACAGGCACGGTTGGCGGTCTCTAAGCGGCCCGTGACGAGGATGATTTAGGTTAGCTGGAAACTTTATTAAAATCCAATCTAAGTGGGCCGCCGCTGTGCTCTGTTCTCATTACCCTCCCTCTCCAAAATCAGGCCTTGGCCTCTGTGCCACGCTGAATGTGTCTATAAAACTGAGCGAACAGGCAGCCAACAGCTAAATGGCACTTAATCAGGGGATAATCCAGACCCAGGTGGACAGTAAATACTTGGAGGGGCAGAATGAAGAGAGGGAGGGAAGAGAAAACAGCAGAGGAGGAGGACAGCAGGGAGGTTACGATGCATCTATTGCAGCCCCGAGAGAGACGAGAACTGCACAGAAACACCGAACCCCAGGCTGGAGGCGACCACGGCTTGAGAAACAGAGGCCCAGAGAGTCAGCAGTTCCCGCAACCCGGGACTCGTTCTCCTCCTGGGTTTCCCTCCCAAGCCCTGAGTTTCTCCAGTCGCCGTTCCCGCCGCAGCCTGGCTGTCCCCAGACCCCTCTCTACCCCTCCCTCCAACCCGATCTGACCCTGTGAGACTCCTCTCCTCAAGTCCCCCGGCCCCCTGGCATCTGGCCAAACCCCCAGGCAGCCGCTGGCCGCGTCTGCACAAAGGGAAGGCCACTGAGGGAAGATGTAAAAGGGGGACAAAGCCTGAGGCCAACCCACTCCATTGTGGGGTGGCACCTCCCTGGGTGGGGCTCGGGCATCGGAGCCAAGCAGGGCAGGGGGCCCCTGGGATGCCGGGTCACAAGCATATACAATCTCTAAAGGTCAAATGCTTCACGCAGCGTCTTCCACTATAACTAGAAAGGCTGGAGACAGCACATTGTAGTGACAGATAGATAGGACGAGGTATGGGGAGGGCGCACCTGAAATCCCCCTCCCAGGTCTCTTCCTCCCTTCCAAACTCTGACACAGCCAGTTAACAGCTTCCCCTTCCCCCAACCAGAATGTTCCAGGCTCTTTGCTGTTCTATTTCAAGATGCATAACTTAGCTCATTTAGTCCCTGTTTCCTGCCCCAATGTCCCCATTTTCAAAGCCAGTGGGTATACGGTCCCATGTGGAACAAATTCCTCCTCCACAGCAGCCCAGGATAAGAATGAGTCATTCATTTACTCATTCATTCCAGCGATGTTTATTTACCACCTGCTATGAGCAAGGCCTGGGGAGTGCAGGTAATAAGAGAAACCAATGCCTAAAAAGCTCCCATCGCTGTTGTCTCTTGAGTCACACACACCGTGGAATGGGTACACAGGAGAGGCAAAGTCCTGGAGCTAGAAAGGGTGGAAAGGGAGGTGTCTTACAGGAGGAGCTCACGGGTCAGCAAGCCGTTGAATGATGACTAAAATCCCACCGGCCGGCAAGGTGAGAGGGTGAGCATTCCAGGCAGAGGGAGCAAAGGCCCAGACACCTGAGAGGCAAGGATGTTCTGGAGACTCCCATGTGTCTAGCGGGTGGGAGGCAGGCTAGTGAGTGGTCATGTGGCAGACATGGGGAGGAAGGCGTGGTACCGCACGATGATGCCATCTGGAAAGTCTGCAGCCTGCCTACAAAGGCTTCAGATAGCCTGAAAAGAAGTTTGCACTTTCCTCTAGAAACACAAGACTACGAAAGAGTGGGTAAGTGAGAGGTGACAGGGAGGGCGCCAGGGGCTGGGAGGGGTGGCAGTGGGTGTTGAGAAGGTCAGTGAGCCAATTTCTCCCCATGAGGCAGGTCCCGCTCTCCTCCAATACCCGGGTGGGGAAGCCTTGGCTTTGGATCCTGGTGCGTTGGGGCCTGGAAGTGCCCAGGATCCCCGCCACCTGTCACTTTCCATGGTCTTGGCTGCCACACTCCGTGGTTTAGGCAGGATGGGGTCCACCCATCTGAGAAACCTTTCCTCAGCATCCCGAATGGCACATTCCCTGCCCCTCCCTAAGGGGCCCCCCAGGTCTATGTTAGGTAAGTGGCCTGTACCCTGGGGACCGCAGACATCTCATCCTGAATGGCTTGTCAAGCACCGCAGGAGAGCACAGGGAAGCCAAGGACTCCAGCCTCCACGGACAAGAAGCTTTCCATTCTCTTCCTAAGCTGTTTACTCAAAAAGTTAAGCTTGGTCCAAAGAGGAGAAGGGCACTGGTTTTGAAGTCAGGCAGGTTGGTATAACGGGCATAGGGTCTCCAGAGGCAGACGGGGCTCCAGCCTCATACCAGCTGTGTGACCTTGGGTAAGTCATTTAACTTCTCTGAGCCTCAGCTTTCTCATCTATGTAAAATGGATATGACAACAGGATTAAATAATTTTAATCTTTACGTTTTATTTATTTACCTTGAGACAGAGAGAGAGACAGAGAGTAAGAGCAGGGGAGGAGCAGAGAGAGGGAGAGAATCCCAAGCAGGCTCCACGCTGTCAGCGCGGAGCCAGATGCGGGTCTCAAACTCACAAACTGTGAGGTCATGACCAGAGCCAAAATCAAGAGTCGGATGCTTAACCCACTGAGCCACCCAGGTGCCCCAGGTTAAATAATTTTGAAAAGCACAGTCCCTCGCATGTAATCAATACTCAATAAACATTGCTATTATTATAAGCCTAGACATTTCTGGCCCCCAGAGGCCCAAATCTTACCCCCAACTTTTCTCTCCCTTTTAGAGTACTCCCTCTCACCCCCATCACCACTCCCTCTACCTCAACGGATTGCCCCATTTTATATAAACTCTCGATGAGACCCCTTGCCTGCTCTGTGGGGCCACCTGCCGAGCCACCTCCTCTATTCTCCTTCCCCTGGGGTCTCCTGCTGATCGTACTTCTCAAGGATTCTCCAGGCCCTTTTTCTCAGTGCCTTCCAGGAAAAGAAGCACCCGGTACATTTAACAGGGCTGAATAAATAGCGATAATAATATATGTTCAGCCATTAGCCGCATAAGTAATCAAAGATCACTGCCATATGATTCCTGGTTAAACATCATTTGGAATCTAATAAATAAGTGGCTATAAATAAAGGCAGCATGCAGACTCGTCCCTCTGTGCAGTACAGCCTCTGGTCTTATTTTTAGCCTAAAGGTGCCTTCAGCGCTACTCCTATGGTTCAATTTTGAGTTAATTTCTCTCTCCCAAATGTGTGAACAGGAAGCCTGCAAGGGTAGGACACGGAGGAGGGCACAGGTACCGTGTCTGCCTTCTGCTCCTTTAAAGAACTGAGGTGTCCCAGGGGTCTTGGGTGAACCTTTTCATGCCCACCTTCTCCCCGCACCTCCCCCAGGGGCTCCATGGGTGGGGGGGGGCACCACAGCAGGGAGCAGGAAACGGAGATAGCTGGTGTGGCGGACAGAATAGAGGGATGCCGCCAAAAACCTGGGTTCAAACCCACGGTCTTCCAGATTCTGTTTGAGTGACCGTAGCCTCTCCAAGCCTCGGTTTCCATACCTAAACACCGGACATTATCAACTCTACCTCTGGAGACTCTCGCAAAATTTAAATTATGCCATCTATAGAAAGTGATGGGCACGTATTAGGGGCTCGGTAAACATGGATGTCATTCCATCTCCTGTGACAAGGCCTTCTCAAGGGCTGGTCCATCACCCTCCCATGAAGCCCATTCTGGAGGGAAGCGGGAGATGGAAAGGCAAAACGAGCCCAAAATGCCCATGTGCCCATGGTCCCCGGACCACCACCGTCACCATGTTTAATTCTAGAGCTGACCCTCTAGCCCTGGATGCCTCCCTGTTTTGTACTGCCCTACGAACTCCTTCATGTCTGAGAGTCCTGCCTTTTCCTATTTAGAACATTCACCAAACAGTTTCTGTCCTGCACTTCCAAAGAGGCTGGCCCACTGCAGGGTGCTGTCAGCATTCCATAAAGCATTCAGTAAGTACCAGGGGATGGAGAGACAGGTTGGACCAGCTTCTAGGTCTCCAAATTCCTTGCCCAGAGCAGTACCTCCTACATCATGTTGTTTCTCAAAGCACTATAGGATCTGTCCCTTTCTGGATGGATGACAGGCGAGCCCCTGGGGGATGTTATTCTCTCCGGGCCCTGTAGCAGGAAATAAACACAGCCGTCCCAGCCAAGCCCAGCTGAGCCCACCTACCATGGCCTCAGAATGACATTCAGCTTGTAGGTTACTCCTTTAGAACCCTGACGTGTTAAATGAACATGATGAAGGGCTTCCTGTTACACAGTCTCTTCCCGGCTCTCTCTCCCCATGTGGTACAATCTCGGTCACAGTCACCTGGCCGTCCTATCGAGCTCCCTCCACCCAGCAAGGAAATGCGCTGGCTTGGCTGCTCTCAACTGCCGGGTTCTCCTGCGAGATGGCTGATCGTGAGAGGAGTCAGGCAACGTGGGCCGAGGACTGGACTTGGGGACGGTTTCCGAGTGCGGGTACTGTCCCCTGAATAAGGCACTCCTCATGAGAAGGCTTTCCAGTGGCTCAGCCTCCCATCTTGGAGGCTGTCCAAACAGAGGAGCAGAATAATGGCCCCCAAAGACATCTACCCCCTAATCCCTGGAAGCTGCCAGTGTGTTACGTTTCATCTACTGTTGCAGATGTGATTTAGGTTATAGACCCTGAGATGGGGAGATTATCCTGGATTATCCCAGTAGGCTCAATATAATCTCCTGAGTTCTTAAACTCGGACAGCCTTTCCCGGCTGAGCTGCCACGTGAAAATGACTTGACCCCCAGCTCTGAGGATGGAGGAGAGGGGCCACGAGCCAAGGGATGCGGCAGACTCCAGAAGCTGGGAGCAGCCTTAGCTGACAGCCAGCAATAAAACGGAAACCTTGATTTTATAACTGCAAAGCACTGAATTCTGCCAAAAACTCAAATGAGCAGGAAACAGATTTTCCCCTAGAGCCCTCCAACAAGGATACAGCTCAGGCGACATCTTAGTTTTAGCCCAGCGAGAGCCATGCTGGACTGCAGAATTACAGACTGGAAGATAATGAATTTTTCTTGGTTAAGCCACTAAATTCATTGTAATTTGTTATGGCAGCAATAGAAAAACTACAGTTGTAATCATTGTGATTATAGTAATAATTAATAGAACTGCTGATAACTATTATTTATTGACCTATTAGTTATCAGGCACCATGCTAGCCATTTTGCATGTGTTATCACACACATAAGCCTCAACAATCATCCAGGTTGAGTAATATTACTCCCCTTTTATACTAGAAAACAGCTGCCGAGTAATTTGTCCAAGGTCACATGCTGAAACTGTAATTCAATTCTGACTTTGTCAGTAAAGCCCATCCGCATCCCGTTACCCCATGACGAGACCCAAGATGATGTTTGCCACGACGTTGAGCAAACTGTTGCTATTTTTAAAGAAACAAAAAACAAATGAACTAACGCTTCTTACGTATTACTAGATGCACACACCAGGCACAGCACTTCACACATCTCCTCTCAATTAATGCAATAACGTCCAATGGCAAACTGTTATCTCCTGTGTACAGATGGGAAATTGAGTGCAGGAAAGGTGGTGTAATTTGCTTAAAGGAATATGGACAGTAAGGGAGAGTCATAACCATGAATTTTTAATCCAACGCCGACTTGTTCCCTAGTGCCCAGGATATGAAGCCTCAAATGTGAACTCCAAGCTCCCCGAGGGGACCGCCCTTATGGCTTCCCAGTAAGACAGGCACTAGCTCATGACCCAAAAGGGAGCCTCCCACCCCACGCTACCACCCCAAGCCTACAGCAGCGGCCCTCCAAGAGAGCATGGCCCCCGTCTGCCCAGGGGCCAACATTGCTCTCTGGGCCAATGAGGCAGAAGCTGATTAAACACGGGAAGAGTCCCAATAGGGGCAATCCACAGATGCCTTCACTCATTTCCACGAACTCCACTTACGTCCACTTAATCTTAATTCCTTTGGCTCTCTGGCTTTTCCAAATTGGCTCTGACGGGGAAATTAGCATTCAACCACCATTTCCAGGTAAAGGTCCCTTTAGGTTCAGAAACCCCAAGAGCTCCACAAAGTGCAAGGAGAATTCCTTACTGGTGATCTTCGCAAAGCTCGCCCACTTGCCCAAAGTCTGTTGGTCTGAGACTTCCAGGTGGCTGCTGGTGGCAGGTGGGCGGGGGATGGGGTTGGGGGCCACCTGGTGAAATTCTCCTCCCACACAAACTGATGGCTGGTGCCTCTTTGGAACAACTCCTTAGCAGAGCTTCCTGCTGAGGCCCCCAGGGCTGTATGTTTCCCTTTTCTGTCATCTCGGGGAAAATCCCTGTTCTTTCATCTGTGAGCTGAAAGCTCAAAGTCTCATGTTGTTAGATCCCTGCCACTGGGGCGAATTTATGAGTGTTGCCAGCAAAGTGGCATTCCCTCCCCTGCCCATGTCACTCCCTGCTTGAAAGACCATGTACTAGAAAGGATGGGAAAAGCAGATCTTGGAAGAAGCCACAGGGGTGACAACTCAGCAAACCTCCAGCACCAGGCTCCCTAACACAGGTGTGTTTACCCAGGTGACACTGGAGCATCTTGCTGCAGGAGTGACACCGGCTCTGGGTGTTGAGAGCAAAGCCTAGCCTGTGAAGAGCCAGAGGGGGGACATTTCACAGGCATAGGTGCGACCTAGATGAACGTCCTTTAGCCCAAAGACTGGTCAGCCAGGGCTTGGTGGGAATGAGTCCACCAAGGGCTCTGAACCTGGAGACCAGACCCCACCAGCCTGGAACAGGTGCTTGTGTTCGACTGGAAGCAGTTAAGGGGAGGGCCTGCCTGTGATTTGGGGGCCACGTGCTAACTGGGAAGAAGAAAAAGAACCCATTCGGAGGAGGGTGACCAGGATGCTGAGAAGGAAGGAACAAAGGTACTGATGATGCGTCTCTGGAAAAAAGGGAGACAGGAGGAGCTGTGAAATGACAGTGTTACAGATCTCAGAAATGCCATCACCGGGAAGAACAGAGACCGGCTCTGCATGCTCTTGAGGGACGGGCAGTGCTAGGACAGTAGGCGGAAGGCACAGACAGACAGATGTGGGCTCAGTAGAAAGAAAAACCCATAGTCGGCACTACTCAAAGTGGAACGGGTTAGACTGGGGTTCCTGCCACCGTCAAGATTTTGTGAATCTCAGCACAAGTGGACAGGCGGAGTTCAGCACCGGGAAAATCTGCTGGCAGACAACAGGCAGGTACCCTGGCCAATGCCGGAAGCGTCAGGAAAGAGCTGGAAGCAGGTGGCAGGGTCGTAGCCGGGAGGCTGGGTCCGGATTCAGGTCCCCAGGCCCTCAGAAGACGGAGACCAGCAAGGCCCGACCACAGGCGCAGGGGAGCTTGCGCACAGGCAAAACGTCAGAGTGAGGTCTCAGACTTGATGACAGGACAGAAGCTTGAGCACCGCAGTGGCAGCACAGGTGGGGGATGATTGTAAGTCACCAGCCTGGTGTTTGGATCTGAGGGGACGAAGTAAGACCAGCAGCCAAGATTCACTGTGATGCTGAGTCATTAAACTGCTGGCTTAGGCTTCCTCGGAATGGGATCAAGATTGGCCCCAGGACCCGGGGTTTGCTGCAGGGATCAGAGAACACAGGGACAGGGAACCAGCACTTAGAAAGGGGCACTTGTTCAGAACTGCTTCTGTGTCAAGGGAGAGGACCATCGTCCCTGGTTTCCAATAGCTGGCAAATGTGAAGCGCCTTTGGGGCGTCCCTTGGGGCCACGTTATTCATTTGTTCAGTAGCTATTTAGTGAGCACTTTCTATACACCACGCACTATCTGACATGCTGGGGAAGTAGCAGAGAACAAAACAAAGGGCTTTTCCTGACGGGAAGACTCAGACGATAAGCAAGGAGGACCAGTTTGTCAGGTGGTGATAAGCGCCATAGAAAAAATCAAGCAAGCGAGCGAGAGAGAGGGGGTGCTGTGGGGCAGGGCGTGGCCTGCAGGAGATGACAGCGGACCATGCAGACATCCAGGGAGGAGAGTTCTAGGCAGAGAGCCCAGCAAATGCAAAAGCGCTGAGGTGAGAGCATACCTGGCACGTCTGAGAGGAAGCAAGGAAACCCGTGGGGTCGGGGTTGGTCTGGAGTGAGCAAGAGACAGCGCGGTAAGAGATGGGATGGAAAAGTAACACAACGGTGGGGCAGATCGTGGAGGGCCTTGTGGGACGCTGGAAGGATGTTTCCTGTTACGCTGACGTGAGATGAGAAGGCCCTGGGGAGGTCAACAGAGGACTGAGTCCAAACAGACCGAATGGCACTCCCATTCACGAAATGGCGGAGATGGGAGGAGCAGCAGGCACGGGGAGAGGAATCCACACCCCGATTCTGGATATGTCCAGTCTGGGTTTCTCTTAGCCATCCACATGGGGAGGGTAAGCAGGGGCAGGAGTCTGGAGTTGGGGGAGAGGTGGGAGCTGGACAGGAGAGGAGAGAGCCATAAACCCGTAAAGCCCTGAGACTGAATGAGGTGTCTAAAGGGCGGGTGTGGAGGGAGCTGTCTTAGAACCCTACGGCGCATCCATATTCAGAGGTCAGAGAGCTGAGGAGGAACCGGCAAAGGACACTGAGAAGGAACAGCCGGCAAGGCAGGGCAAGAATCAAGATAGGAGTGTGACCAGAGGTCAAGAGCAAGAAGTGTTTTGAGGAAGAGGGAGTGAGGAGCTACGTCAGTGCTGCTAGTAAGATGCGGCCTGGGGACAGATGACTGGATGTAGCCAGGCGGGCATCCCTGGCGGGGGCCACGTTCTGGGAGGGGGTCCTACTGAGACGGTAAGAGAGAAGAGGGAATGGAGGCAGCTTTGATCAGGCAATTCTCTTGCAGAGTTTCCATGTAAAGGGAAGGAGGGAAATAGCGGCTTAGCTGATGAGGGATGTGGGACTAGGGTGGTTTTTAAGATGGGAGAGCCTTCAGATCCCTTAGCCAGGACCTGGCACCATCACCCCAGTGTGGGAAGCCCACCTGGGGGGACGGGGGGACGACAGAGCTCATCAGGATGCTCTTCGGCTTGTGGGGTCGATGGAATTCAAATAAGGGACAGACGGGTACGCATCAATGACGACACACGCACAAGCATGGGAACATTCGTGCGACTTGCATGGAAGATTCTGGAAGCAAGAGCTTTCCCAACCAGGTGAGGATTCTGAGGTCTGAGAAAGAGATGAATTTAAAGCAGGGTTTAGAAAAAGGGAAGTGGGGGGGGGGTGCTGGGTGGCTCAATCAGTTAAGCATCCGACTTGGGCTCAGGTCATGATCTCACAGTTCGTGGGTTTGAGCCCCGTGTCAGGCTCTGTGCTGACAGCTCAGTGCCTGGAGCCTGCTCCAGACTGTGTCTCCCTCTCTCTGTCCTCCCCTGCTCACACTCTGTATCTGTCTCTCTTTCAAAAATAAATATATACTTTTTTTAATTTTAAGAAAACGCTGCTAAAAGGAAAAGGGGAAGGGCGCCTGGGTTGGCTCAATCAGTTGAGCGTCCCACTTTGGCTCAGGTCATGATCTCACGGTTCACGAGTTCGAGCCCCACATCGGGCTTGCAGATGGCGCAGGGCCGGCTTCAGATCCTCTGCCTCACACTGTTCCGAGTGCTTTCTGTGTGGCAACTCACCGGCCTCTCATAAATGCCTGAGGTGGGACTCCTGTTGCCCCACCTTATAGACGAAGAAAGAAATCGAAGCACTGAGTTATCAAGTGCTTGCCCGAGGTCACGCAACCAGTAAAGGGTGGAGCTCAGACTCAAACCCAGGCAGTCTGGCTAGAGCCCATGCTCTGGCATCGACATCTACACGATGCTGGAACCTTCCAGAGCCAACCCCAGTGCTATCCACAACACACCTGGCTCCGTTCTCCCTTGGCCGCCAGCTGCCGATAAACTTGGAATAGCCATGGGAGACACCTGGGCGAGCCCTAGCAGAAGGGATGAAGAGAAAGAGACCCACAGGGACCCTGTCATGGGTTGCCACAGATGGTCACTCGCCCCCCAGTCGCAGGTTTCCTCAGTAGGAGCACACAGAGCCAGAGGAGCTGAGAGCATGTGGCTAATGTCTGCCCTCGGGGTAGAGTTTCAGAATGGTGAACCTCTCCTCCGAGAAGGGTAATGCACACAGAGAATCTCAACGCCAGAGAGCCCCGGCCAGGGCTGCAGCGCCTCCCAAATCTAGCACAGTGGCACCATCTGCCCGGCCAGGGGCTTGGGTATGCCAACACAGGCACATGCTGTGCCCCAGCTGGTCTGGGCTCTCTTCCCTTTCCACGGCCCTCTTCGGCGGTGTGGGCTTCGTGGGCCTCGCCAACCCAGCCACCATAGCAGCTGGACCCCATGACTCAGCTCCACGGGAAGAAGCACACAAGACAACACAGGGGGGCCGCTGAGCAGCCTGACAGGTGTCTGCATCCTTCCCGATGCCCAGCGTTCCTCAGCAGCCAAGGCCCAGGCCCCGTCAAGCTGGTACGGATCACATGCCTCCTCCCGCAGGCCAGAGTAAGTGTGGCCGCTGTCTTGCCCGGAGCCAAGCCGCAAGGCTGAGAGTAGGATGTCTGGGCTCTGCTCGTGCACACCTGTGCTTCCCACCCACTCAGGCTCACACGCACCCAGGCACTTGGCTGAGGTCTGGCAACAGCTCCCACTGGTGCCCATGCTTCTCCGACTCCCCCATCAGCGGCCGCGGGGAGACAAGAAACACCTAGACAAATTTCCACTGACGAAGTGAAAAGAATCCGCAGGGCTCTGTGTCTTATCTGGCTTGCCCATGCAACTGGGGCCAAATGAGGTCACGGCCTAAGTTCAGTAGATGGTCACCTCCATCCTAAGGCTTATTAATGGCTGTTAATGAGAACACGATGATAATGGACTGTCTCCCTATGGGAGTAGGAGAACAGACCAAAGGCCAAAGCATTCTATCCCAGAATCCCAGGTTGAAAGTGGTCTTAGAGGTAACAGGCCCAACCCCCACCTGGATGCTGAAATCCCCGTCCAAACTATCTGTGGCCACCTCCAGCTGTACAAGCCTCGGTACCCAGCACGGGCCATTCCGTCCATCTAACAAGCGTTTCTTTACATCAAATCCAAATTTCTTTCCATAATTTCTACCTTCTCCCCACAGCCCCCCCCCCAAAAATAGAGCTTGCTAAGGATTCACTCCCACTGTGAGGGGCACAACGAGAGCCCAGGGGGAAGCAGGCCACTCTAGCACAAGTGAACAGAGGCAGCCACACAAAATTAGCCATAATCCGGGAACACCAGACCATCCCTTCGCTCTGATAGCCCTGCTCCTGGGACCTTTCCCGGTTTTGTCCCAGAGATCAGTCACGATGTATTTAAGAAAACACAACATTTCCTACTTACTTGCCTATCTCCTTCAGCTCAGCCTGATTTCATGAGGTCCTGGGTGTCGGCACGCTGGCCTCTGGTGGCTCTCGATCCCACCCATCAAGAGAATACTGCCAACAAGCTATTCAAGACTCTGTCACTTTGGCTGTCTATATTGCCTCTGCTCACCAGAACCACTCAGCCACCACCTGGGCTGTGCCCTCTCCTCTCCTCCCTTTGAAGCCACCACTCTCCTCCGTATGAGCTTGGGCAAGTCACAAACTCTGGGAACCTCAGGATCTTCTTCCATTAGACATGCTCCCTCCCACCTGCCTTGCAGGTTGTTGGGGAACTTGAATTCATACGTGTGTAAGAACACGTTAAACACTGCAAACCACGGCACAAATGCCACCAGGCACCTGGGAGTCAGGAGTTGGGACACCTGCCAAAGGGGCCCTTTGCTACCCTGATTGGGAACTTGGTTTTTCTTATCAGTAAAATGAAGCCCGTCTGTACCAAATTCAATCCCCACTTGGCAGCAGAAGAGACCGTGGCCGGAAGCCGTACTTCACAAAAGCGTTCTGGAAAGGCTAAGAATTTAAACTTCCTGAAGGCATCCTGTGTGAGGCTCTTGGAAGAAGACAGGCTGCAGGTGAAGGCAGGTGATGACATCGTGGGCTGAGTGACCCCACACAGAACACTGGCCTGGGTGCCTGCGTAGATACAGCTGAGGCTCCCTGCTCCCCACTGGAGCTGTGGCAGCAGGGGTGAGTCAGGAGGCAGGGGGAGACAGCCTTGGACAAGCATACATGCTGTAGACACACACGCACACGTGCACACACACACACAGACTTTTTTGGTAAGATATTTATTCTTCCAATTACATGTTATACACTTATTGTTAAATAAAGCTGCTTGCTTTTTTTGAGCACTGACCAGTATCTGGGGAGGGAGAAATCTGACAGGTCAGCTCAAGTTTCAAAACTTGCCATCAGTTCGCGCATCCAGCAAACATTTAGAAAGTATGACCATGGGGCAGGCACGGTGCTAGACCCAGGAATACGGACGTAATAAGGCAGGCACAGATCCCCTAGGGTGCTGGGCAGGGGAGAGAGCGGTGTCTCAGAAATCCTTCTAGGAGACAGATGAAGGAGAAAGTCATCAATTTCTATTTGTCACTAATGTGAAAGACCAATTGATTGCCTATATGGGTGACTCAATTTGGAAAAGCGATGAAAAGTTACGTGCCCATCAAAATTCCATAAATCACATCACGTGGCAACATTAAGAGAGCCCCCTCCTCAAAAACACCCCCTAGTGAATCTTTTGCAAGACACAGAATTCAGCTGGCAGATTTGGATCTCCGTGTGTCAGATATATTTAATACACGGCAGAACAGGATAAAAAAAAAAAACAAACAAACTGTTTTTTATCCTTCCCTCTTACCTCCCCCAGTTCTCTTATTATCTCCATCTTTATAACATTTGAATGTTCTATGTTTAACGTTCTCTCTCCAGGACTTGGAGCTCATTGGGGGAAACCAACCAAGTAAAAAATGGTAGTTGTAAAGCGCCTGGGTGTCCTAGTAAGGCAGAGTGTCAAATAAATCCAGACTCTTGCTACTTTACCACCCAGGGAAACTTTAAACAAGAAAGAGGTCCAATTGCTCCAAAACCTGCTGGTGGGTCTGATGCCACCCACACTCCTTAGGACTTCTGTGCCACGGCGAGCAAGGCTCTCAAATCCCCAGCCCTCAGTTTCCCCATCTGCGAGATGGGCTTTCTCTGTGCCCAGAGGAACTTATTTGCGGGTAAAAGAGTCGACCAGAAGCTAGAACTCCATCAGCAATGGCTCCATCTGTCAAATCCTTTACCAGGTAGAACACGATAGAGTTAGTTTGACCGCTCGGATAATGGGATATCCCTACCGTCCCCGGGGGTGTCCCAGCCACAGTGAAGGAGAGTAGAAAGAGACAGCTTTGGGGACAGGTTCAAATTTCAGTATCTATGTGACCTTGGACGAGTCCTTTAAACTCTCCGAGCCTTTGTGTCTTCATCTGTAACATCGGGTCGTTAATTCTGACATGAAGATTGCCCTAAATCTGTGAATACTAGCACGGTGCCCGGCAGAGAGTAAAGCCTGTCCGAGCGGGAGGTACTCTGGTGACTGTTATCCTGCTGCCATATCCTCAGTGCTTGGCACAGAGCACTCAACAAACAGCAGTCCAGCGAATTAATAAATGGAGAACTATATCACCGTACTTATCATCACAGCCAAAATCTGCTTTGGAACCCAATCAGGATCCTTAGCCCACTCCTCTTCTCCATTGTCAATGACAGATGGACATTTTCTCCTTCTCCTCTCTCTCCTTTCTCTTCCCCATCCTCCAGTAGGTCTATGCCTTTAACCGTATATACGTAAGACCAGAAGACAGTACTTTAAAACGACAATACCAAGCATGTTCTTGGGGAAGCAGGGGGCCAGGGACTCATCCACACATCCCATTCATTGAGCCTGAGTGATACACTTGCATACGCGAAGTGTGTCCAAGGTCGATCGCCCTTGGAGTTCAGAGTCTGGTGGGAAAAGGCCAAAATAGCTACAACCCAGTAGGTGCTGGAACAGGCGTTAAGTACCAGGGAATGGGAAAATGGCAGGTAAGAGATGATTTCTCCCCAGGAGGGACGGGGTAATCGCGAGAAAGGACTCTGCAGAGGAAGAGCTACTTAAGCCAGGGAGAGCAGTGATGGGAGAGGAGGAGAGAGGGAGGAGAAAGAAGAGTAGTGGTGGTCGTTTTCCAGGCAGAGAAGACAGAATGGGAAGAGCTGGTCCCAGGCACGCGAGGCCGGTGGGGAAAGCCCAGAGTCAACCTTCCCGGTATAGTTGGGGAACAGCAAATCAGTGTGGCTGAAAGAGGGGCCGAGGAAGGAGTAACAGGAGACAGTCTGGAAAGCTAATACTCAATACTTGGAGTATTGGAATACTTGGAAAGCTAAGTACTCAATACTTAAGCACATTGAGTACTCAGTGTGTTCTGGGCAAGGGTGACCTTTGCTCATGTCAGGAACAGGATGGGAGAAAACCACCAGAGACCACACTGCTGACAGTGAATCTGCTTCCCCGGTGGCCAGGGGACCCCGCCAGTGGGCGGCAAAGAAAGCAGTGTAAGAGGAGTCCAGGAGACTGGGTTCTAGTGCCGGCTGCCATCAGCCCGGCCACCTACTCGCGATGTCCCCTTTAGGCCGTCTTCCTCATGGATAAAATGAGCAGCTTAGAGAATGGGATCCTCAGAATCCTTCATGGCTCTAAGGTAGGATGATGAACCTTCGAAGGAATGACGGGCTGTAGAGATGGGGTGGGGTCTTCTCTGAGCACTTACTAACTTGTGGCTCCCACAGTCATCACTCAGAGAACCCAGAGGGACAGAAGCAAAATCAAAAGACATTTTCAGAAGACAGATGACTGAAGGGGGCTGACATATGTGTGAGAGTTTGGGGAATTTATGCAGGCAGCCTCACAGTCATAAATAAAATCCCTTTCTCTTACCCAAAACCTCATTCGGGGGGGTAAACACCGGGCACTGTAATAGACAATTTGGCTGTATCTCCCGCCCCGTGCCTCACTTGAATGAAAAGCAGCCGTCCCCAGGCACGGTAATGGGTCTGGCCGCCTCTTTACAAACATCCATATTGTCACCGGCGGACAAGCAGGGCTGAGGATGGAACAGGACGGGCAATTCATCTCTGAGATTCCTCACCCCTTCACACAGCCTCACCCTCCGAGCTATCTATCCTGAGGCGGAGGGGTTTGGAAGGAGCCCAGATCACCAAACGCAGGGAGACGTGACCCTGCGGGAAAGGGGATGAACAGCACCCTCTGCAGGTCGGGGGAGACCCCTGCACCCCCCACCACCCGTGCTGGCCCAGCCCACTGTGCACAGGGCTGCCCGCTGACAAGCACAGCTACTTGTTTTCTTGACCTACTTCTCTTCCCATCCCTGCCCCACTCCAGATCCCCTCCGGAGCCCACAGTAATTAGCACCTTTCCATCCATTAGGTTCAGGAGACTTTTAGAAAAGCTCCCGGCCCCCAGGATAACCAAGGAGACGGCAAAACGGGTCCCGGCACTGTGGCTCTGGTTTCCCTTTTCTTTTCTTTCTCTTTGTTGGCTTAACTCCGCTTCCTGGCCTCTGCAGGGGATCGGGCCCGGTTTGACCTTCCAGCCTGGCTGGAAACCGGCTGCAAGTGGCCTGGCGTGAACCAAAACACAGAGGGCCAACAGAGTCTTGACAGAGCTGGACAAGCGATGCTCCAGGGGTGGGTATGGGAGCACGAACGGTCCCTTTGAAGCCCTCCGTTGTCAGCGTAGCAGCCAAGAGAGGGCTCTGTCAGCTCCTCCTTCTGCTTCCCTCCCAGAGAACAAGTGTCAGGAGAGCCAAGGCCGTGAGGCGCTGCCGTTTCTGGCTCAATCCCTTTCCGCTTCCCATTAGCGACGAATGGAAATTGATGGGTTACCGCTTTATCCACTCATTTAGAGGGGGAGAAAACCTCGCAGCAAATGCTGAGTAACTGTAGGCATCTTATAAATTAAGCATCTTAAGGAGATGAACCGTTTTGCATTGCTGCTAAGCAGAATTAAATTAGGTTTTGAAGTTTCGGTAGAAACGAATGGGGAAGAGGGAGGGAAGGTTTTGTTTTTTTAATTCCTTTTCTCTAAGCATGCGGAGTGGCGCGTCGAGGGCAGGGTGAGGGGAAGAACTAAGTCACCCGTCTGCATTTCTGATTCCAATCAGCTGCTGCTGCATATGCATGGCGAAATGAGCCCACAAGTTCACACGGGACAGCTCGCTGAGATGCAGTCCGGCCTCTGGCCCGTGGTGCATGGTCTCGCCAGGTCTCGGCTTCTGGCTCACCTCTGGCCACCCTGGGCACCCCAACCACCATCAGCACGCCAGCCTCTGGGACTGTGGACCGGTCCTGATTGCAGCCGGAGAAACGCTGCAGCTTAAAGCCAATTCCCTGGGACTCGGCGTCATGATAGCTTCCTTCCGTATCAGCCTCTAAAGCTTTCAGGTTCAGGTTTAGGATCTAGGATCCTGCCTTGTTGACACTACCCCATTTCCCCCCCTCCGCAGCTCAGTGTGGGAAGAGGGGCATCGGTACCCGTCTGTATAATTCGCCTAGGTCTGAGACCTTCCAGGGCTGTTGCCCAGCCTTGCTCCAGGGGTCCCGCTGTTAAACCAGCTTTCCTAGGACCAACGACCCACCTGCCTGGGCTTCTCACTGCTGTGCCCCCTTCTGTCCCCACTGACCCCCTTCCCCATCCACACACACAATTCCCCAATCCCTGACACTCCACGTCAGTCCTGGGCCATCAGACGACCACACAGCGTATGCCGGACCGAACCAACTCCTTGTCCCTGAGGCTGACGCTGTGTCCCCGGGACCCAGATCCGCAGCGCCTCAGCCTGCAGTTAACGCGCCTTGCTCGGTCCTGGGGAAGAAGAGGCACTTGATTCCCCAGGCACTCCCAGTCCTCGCTCTAGGGACGAGGTCGCCGACAGGGCAGGTGGCAGCATTGCCTGCCCACGCCTTGAGTGGGCATCCCAGCAGCAGCAAGGCCGGGGAGAGAACATGTGTCACTGAAGGGGCCTTGCCTTCCCTCTCCAGAATCAAGCCAGATACCAAGTCAAGGGCCCCGCCAAGGAGTTGGCCAGGGTCACTAAGAGCACTCCCTGACTTGATCTGAGGCACACTCTCCGGGGAGGGGAGGGGAGGGGAGATCTCTTCCCTGATCTCCAGCCCTGGATCTGGAATCCCCACAGCTCCTCCCAACCTCCTCCTTCCCCTAACAGCTGCCCCTTCGTGCGCCAGGCCGAGCCTTTCACACACTGCAACTGGGGACTTGGCACCCTTAGTCTCACAAGGGGGCTGGGCACATTGACCAGACCGGAGCTGTGCGCCTGTCGGCCGCCCCCTGCCACCACTCCTCCTAGCCAGGCTAAACTCAGGAGGGCACAGTGTGGGGCCAGATGTCCCCGGTGGACACCTGGGATTAACAGGAGGAGGCATCCCCCAGGGCTGGGCTGTCCCCAGGGGGCCGTATGAGCAGCACTTACCGATCCTCAAGGAGTGTGGACTGCAGGCGACCATCACGAGCCACGCGGGAAGCAGCACCAAAGGCGCCGAGACGCGGGGCATCTTCTATGAATCCTCATGGAGCCCTCTGCTGGTCTGGGCATGACATAACTCTGCGAGAGAGTGGGGAGGGGTGGGGAGCAGGTGAGTCCCGTGCCCCTGCTAGGTAGCCACCCACCCAGCCCAGTGACTAGAGGTAGTGCCCAGAGGGCCCCCGGGGAGAGGGCCCGCAAGCCCCACCAGAACCGCCGGTGGGAGAGCTCCAGGCCAGCTCCGGGCCTCTGTCCTTCCTCCCTGTCCCCAGGCCCACAGAAGCCTCAGGTTCTAACTCCATCCCGCTGATCAGATCGGGGGCACACGGGTGTAAAGGTGACTAAATGATGCGTGGGGCTCCACCGTTCTTAAATCTCTCTAACGGGGGATGAAAACCTTCATCCGCTCTTACACAGGAGCCATGAGCGAGCAGAGGAGGGAGGGGTAGCAAGGCGGTGCCACGGCCCTGGGACACACTACACACACCGCTCGCTGGGGAGTGGAGTGGGGACGGCGCCGCGTTCGAGTCCTGCTCCTCCACATGCTAGTTAGGTGGCCTTCCTGAGGACTTCTCTCGGCCACCCAACTCCGTGTCCTCACGGGTAAGACCAGCAGGACAACAGCCACGTGGTAGAGCTGTCCTGCAGATCGAGATAACGCCGGACAAGCGGCCAGGCTATACACCAACAGTCCCTCCCTGGCACACGCGGGAGAGGTCTGTTCTCAGCAAATGCTGAGGACAGAAGCACGCACACCAGGTCATCGGCTGGTTTCCACACCTGCTCTTGCTACCTGCTGAAAACCAACCCCTCCCCATCCTTCTTGCGCCAACCCCTCTGCCTCCAGAGGCAGGTGGGCCTCTGACGTCAGAACCAGAGCTAGAGAGGGGACTGGGGCGGGGGGGGACCTCCCTGAGACCTCTCGGACACCCTGAGAACCGAGTCGATAGCCTGCCAGCTGCACCCCATCAGTGGGGTGAAGGTGGGGCCAGGAAACACGTGGCTATGCCAATCCCGGGTCACCCTGGGTTAGGAAAGTAGTATTGAAACGATTCTTCCTCCACCCCCCTGGACAGACAACCCAATAGATAGATGGGCAAAAGACTAGAGCAGGTATCCCACTAATAACTACATCCAAATGTCTCTTAACATTTGAAAAGGCGCTCAGCTTCACTGGGCATCAGGAAATGCAATCTCAAACCACAGTAAGTTAACACTATGCACCCAGTGGAAGGACCTAAAAAAAGGACAGTACACGGAATGCTGGCAGGGATGTGGAGCCCGTGGATACGACTCTAGAAAAACTGGTCTTTATGCTCTTGAAATCCGGAGTTTTGCACTTACCCTAATGCCCCAGCCGCCCCACAAGGAGTGTCTTTTCAACAAAAATGCATGGATATGCTCGCCAGAGATGGATTAGAATGTTCGTGGCAGCGCTCTCTGGATTCCTCCAAACTGGAAACTACCCAGATGGCCAGCAGCAGAATGGAGAAATACAGAGTACATTCGCATGATGGAATGTAACGTGGACATGAAAAATCAACAATCAACAACCCCACGTAACCGTCCGGATGAATCTCATGAACGTGATTTGAGCAAAAGAAGCCAGGCACAGCACAGTACGTACAATAGGATTCTTTTTATAAAAAGTAGGAAAACAGGGGCGCCCGGGTGGCTCGGTTGGTTAAGCATCCGACTCTGGTTCAGGTCATGAGCTCACGGTTCATGAGTTCAAGCCCGGCGTCGGGCTCTGTGCTGACAGCCCGGAACCTGGATCCTGCTTCAGATTCTGTGTCTCCCTCTCTCTGCCCCTCCCCTGCTTGCACTGTCTCTCTCTCTCTCAAAAATAAACATTTTTTTTTTAAAGTACAACTGTTAGAGGTCCAGCAAGTGGTTACCCTTGAGGGTGGGCGGTGACTGGATGGGAACAGGTGGGGTCTTTTGGGGGTGCTGGCGATGTCCCGTTTCTTACTCTAGGTGGTGGTTACACAAGTGTGTTCAGTTTGTGAAAACGGAGCTCTATACTTACGATTACGTTCACTTTTCTGTGTGTGTGTTACAGGCCTCGGGTAAGTCTGTTTACCGACATCCCCCTCCACCCCACACACACTCAATGTTCCAGCCACACCCAGCACTTGGCAGTTTCCTGTGCAAACCTTGTTCGCTCTGCATATTCTCCTCTCCTGCACCCCTGCCCCTGGCCAGAGTCCCGACCCTCTCTATGTACCCCTGCAGCGGCCTAGAGAGGCTTTGACAGAACGTCTCCCCATTGCTGCTGCCTTTATGTGCACACACGTGGGATCAGTGTGGGCTTCCTAAGGGCAAGGACAGCTGCCAGCGTGCTGTTATATCCCCAGAGTCCACTTTACACAGCAGATGCACAGTTTGTACTTGTCCGATGGAAGGCCTCAAGCAATCACCCCTGCTATTGGGAGTCAGAGGGAAATAAAGGTAAAGTTCAGAGGCAAAGACAGCTCTGCTTGTTGGCCAATCCGGCCCAGAACCTTTGTCCTTTAATTCATGGGTATTGGTGCAATGACAGATTATGGCGAATACCGTCTCAAGAAAAGCTTGACATTCTTACTCATTATGGATGAAGTTGATCGTTCGGTGATTGTCTCCCCAGTGCAATGCAAACTCCAACAAAGGAGGTGGGGGACGGGGCAGAAATCTTGTTCCTCTGTCCTCAGGGCCCGGAACAGGGCCCAGCATATATTACAGCTGCCATAAATATTTGTTGAATGGGTAAATAAACGGTCAAAGAGGAAAGAACTGTAAAAAGCTGGTTAGGCTATATAAAAGCAATACTAACCATAATCATTTATGTCAAATGCCTTCCATTTATGCCCGATCAGCACGCCGCATGGTAATTATTATTCAGACTGCTAAATAGGTGTCAGATTAGCCTGTGTAAATTCTATTTGATGACACAACTACACCCAGTTCGTGCGGGCCTGACTTCTGTCGTTCGCGGCGGAAGCCTAGCTAATTCTGGAGACCACGTGTGAGGACCACAATGTCTGAGGTCCCAGGCTGCTCTTCAGCCTCGACTGTATAACCCAGGGCACAAAGAAAACAATCTCCTCTCAAACCTTACAGGAATAAAGAGAGCCATCGTGTTACATGACTGTAACGCTCAGTGGTTTGCAAACTTCTTTCCACAGTCTCTTTCTTATTTAACACACAGGACAAACTCTATTACAGGTGAGGAAGCTGAGCCCCAGAAAGGTGAAGTGCCCAGTTCAAGGTCACATGGCGGCTATGGGGCAAAGCCAGGGCTGGCCAGGTCTCTGACTCCACTGGCTTTTCTTGTCTAGCCTAACCACTTACATACGAGCACAAGAAGATGAAGCTTTCAGATTCTTTGCCAAAAAGCACAACGAAATTTCAGGTCTTGTTTTCATTTTAATGTTTAGATGAATCTGGTCTTAGAACCAAAGAGGGCAGCCGTTAACAACTAAAAATATTTTTAAAACATTTTTAAATGTTTATTGATTTTTGAGAGAGAGAGAGAGAGAGAGAGAGAAAGAGTGCAAGCAGGGGAGAGGCAGAGACAGAAGGAGACACAGAATCCAAAGCAGACTCCAGGCTCTGCACTGTCAGCACAGAGCCCGATGCGGGGCTCAAACTCATGGACTGCGAGATCATGACCCGAGCCAAAATCGGACGCTCAACTGACTGAGCCACCCAGTAGCCCCTCAACTAAAAATATTTTAGTAGTTTTTTATTTAACATTTGAGAGACAGAGAAAGAGGGCATGAGCAGGGGAGGGGGAGAGAGAGAAAGAGAGGGAGACACAGAATCCGAAGCAGGCTCCAGGCTCTGAGCCGTTTGTTAGCACAGAGCCCAGTGCAGGGTTCAGACTCTCGAACCGCGAGATCATGACCTGAGCTGAAGTCGGACGCTCAACCGACTGAGCCACCCACGCGCCCCAAAAACATTTAAATAATTTAGGGATAAAAAAGACATGATCCCGGGGATACTGCACCAAGGCCCGCTTCCCACTAACACTGTCCCTCCCTGGGGAATGTCTCCTCCTCCTGTGGCTCCTTACCACCTGCGTGGCGTGGCTTCCAAATCAGCATCCCATGCCCAGCGCTCTGCCGAATGCACAATACAGCTGCCTCCTGAAATCTCACCGGTGTTGCACAGCACTTGAAACGCTCCCCGTCCCAGGCGAAAGGTATCCTCTCCACCACGCGCGCCACCTGCTTCTCCTATATCTTCCTTCTTTGTAGGCGGCACCACACCCCACTCATCACCCAAGCCAGAAAGCTGAGAGACGCCCCAGATTGCTCCTTCCCCACACCCCATTCTGAGCAGTCACTACTTGCCGACAACTCTGCCTCCGTGACCTTCTCTGCATCACCACGGACTCCCACGCTCCCCCCATCCGGGTATTCTACGGCAGGGACCCAGACCTTGGCAATAGCAGCCTTCCTGGCCTCCTTCCCTCGGGTCTTTCCCTCCCTGGGTGGCTCCCCATTCGGCTGGGGGTGGGGATTCTTACTAAAACCCAAACACGATCATGACACCTCCAGGCCCAGTCTCCCCGAGCTCTCCGCTGCCTCAGGGATCCAGGGCAAACTCCTCACTCCAACAGGCAAGCCCTTCGTGACCTGGCTCCCGCTCACCTGTCCCTACCGCCCCCCACCCCCCCACCACTGCACCTGACACTCTAGCAGAGCCTGAGCCCCGACTTCTCAAACATGTCACCTCTGGGCCAGCTTCCACACCGGATATGGCCTCAACCCGTGGTGGCCTGGGTTTCTATAGGCTAAACTGCATTCTCTCCCCTCTCCGTTTTTCTGTGATCCCGTCCCCATATGCTGCCACCAGGCCTGGAACATTCCTCATCAGGGCACACAACCTGCTACGAGGATGCTATCTTCCCACAGAACCAGCAGCAGTGATGGCAGGGACTGTGACAAGCACCTAGCATGCTACCTGGCACATAGCAGGTGTTCAACTAACATTGGTCAAATGAATAAATGGACAGATGACATCAAAAAGGCATTTGCTGGAGCGGGCGGCTGGCTGGCTCAGTCAGTAGAGCATCTAACTCTTGGTCTTGGGGTCATGAGTGCGAGCCTCACGTTGGCGACAGTTTACTTAAAAAAATAATAACAAAGGAGGCATTTTGTAAAAAGGCATTTGCTGAGTTTACACCAACATGAACCAAATTCCCGGTCTGACTCGTCCATTTTGTACATTTGCTGCGGTTAAAACCAACAACCTACGCAGACATCACGGTATAGATCCGGGCAAAGAGTAATCACAGCATGGGGAGGGAAACAAACATTCACTGCTCTTTTCGGGCAGAATTTAAGCTTGAAGCAGGTATCTAAGTATGGCTTCGGATCTCCCAGGGTCTCTGACAGTCCTCACCTGAATAGAGCCGGGCCTCACTAAGGTACTTTTGGGAACCTAGAAGGGAGAGAATCTAAACAAAGCCCTTTCCTGTGTCACTGAGGGCACGGTTCTAGACACGGGCAGTCTGCCCATCGGGCCACACCTGGATGGAAGCCAGGCTGGTTTTGGCTCTGAACCTCACTGAGGGAACACTCCCAAGTAGTTGACTCCCCCTTCAAAGCCCACCTCCTCATCGGTTTACATGGGAGCAGCAATGCCTACCTCACAGGGTGATGAGCACCAGGAGAGCAGGGAACGCGTTGGAATTTTCCACCTGTGTCTCCAATGCCTCGCACAGGCTGGCACATAGTAGGCACTCAAAAAATACCTGTGGAAATAATGAAAGAATCCGGTCAGCTAATGCATGTGGAAAAGGCTCTGTCAGCATGGAGTGTTCCCTTGTGACTTACATTTGGAGCCCTTGCCCACAAGGAACTCCCAATCTAGACCCAATTTCTCCGCGGCACAGGCTCCCCCGTGAACCTCCAGCTCCCACCGTCCACCGTGGCAGGTAGTACCTGATGGCAGGCACACTGCCCCATGAGTGCTGGGAAGACGTGCTACGTACAGCCCCAGCTCTGCTCTACCATTTACCCGCCCAAGATGTTTCCTCATCCAAACACCAAAAAGCAGACGTCACCACTTCTTCTGAAAGGAGAACCTAATTTCCATTTTTTTAGAATCTCAGGACGGGTCGGCTTCCTCAAGGCAGAGGATTCCTTGATGTCTCCAGACATCTCTGACTGCCCCCCTTCCATGCTTATATATATATTTTTTTTTTAAGTGTTTATTTTTGAGACAGAGAGAGACAGAGCGTGAATGGGGGAGGGTCAGAGAGAAGGAGACACAGAATCTGAAACAGGCTCCAGGCTCTGAGCTGTCAGCACAGAGCCTAATGCAGGGCTCGAACTCACGGAGCATGAGATCTGACCTGAGCCGATGTCGGCTGCTTAATCGACGAACCACCCAGGCGCCCCCTATGCTTATATATTTTTTTTAATTTTTAAGTTTATTTGAGGGCCGAGCAGGGGGGAGAGGGGCAGAGAGAGAGAGGGAGAGAGAGAGAATCCCAAGCAGGCGCCACACTGTCCGCACGGAGCCCGACGCGGGGCTGGAACTCAGGAGCCGCAAGATCATGACCTGAGCCGACGTCAAGAGTTGGTGGCTTAATCGACTGAGCTACCCAGGAGCCCCCATGCTTGTATTTTGAATGCACACTCTTATTCACTGCGACGCCTCCAGCACCTGGACAGCGCCTGGCGCAATGGCTGCAAATACACCTCATGAAATGGGTGAACGAACGGGCGAGCGGCTCTTTAACTCTACGCTTGCTGATGCCCTCTCTCTCCATCACCAGACTGTGACGGGATGCAAGGGAACATCCCTTTTGGGTATCCTTCTGACACACCTGCCATGTTGCCTATACCGAGGAGAAGCTTAGTAGGTGTGCCTGTAGATCCCCAAGAGTGTCAGTTCGTACTCACAGACCGCACAGCCTGCCCATGGCTCACTGTGTTCAGGCAGCGAGCACGCCGTCTGGACCCCCCTGGCCCAGTTGTGCTAAATGGCCTCTCGTCTCCCGATTTGTCAGCAGTCCCTCTGCTGGTCTCTCTCTCGTCCTCACGGGCCGGTTACGCTATTAATCGTGATTTTCCAGGGTGGGTCCGAGAGGAGGCTGACAGCTACCAGATGGTGTTTGGTGGCAGGGAGGACAGAGGAAATCAGAGGGGCAGCCAGATTAATTACAGGTTTCCTCTCATGTGTGGGCAACAAGATCTTGATTACTCCTCATGATGCTCCAGGCTCCTCAAGACAAATGGATGTGGGTTTCTCTGCTGTTCTGACCCCCGCCCCCCTGCCCCCCGGCTGGGAGAAACTCCCAGCAGCAGCCAACAGCGTAGACAGAGTGTGTAGGGAGGCAGGATGGCAGGGTGGCCAGGACAGGGGAGTGGAGCACCCCCCACCCCCAGGCCCCATGGCCTCCTTAAGGGAGAATCAACCTTCAAGACCTGATACGGTTGGGCAGCATGCATAAGTATTCTGTGTCCCTGGCAAGTAGCATGACACCAGGACATAGGTCTGTCCCAGGAGGCAGGGACCTGGGTGCTCACTGGCTCTGGGAGATAGCTCTCCGGGCCTCAGTTTCTCATTCTGTAAAATGAGGGAATTGGAGTCAACGATCTCTAAGTTCTTTTAAGTTGTGCCATTCCGCAGTTCTAGGAATTACACTCCGCGGTAATATGTGCTGACTATTTACTTCCTCTGTGCAAAGTACTATTTCAGATCCACTGCTCCTCAGAAGAGCCCTGTGAGGCAGATACTCTCGTTCTCTCCACCTGCAGACATGGAAACCAAAGGGGGGAGGCTGAGTGAGATCTACTAAGGTAACTCGCCTGGCCAACGGGAGCCCCAGGCCACCAGCTCCAGGACCTAGTCCTACTATCCTCTACACGCGCCTTCTCTCCTATCCCAAACCTGGCACACAGTTGATACTTGAGGAAATACTGCAAGTGGTGATAATGATTATCATGATGTTGGAGAAGGGGAGTCGAATCCAAGGAGATCTAGGGCCCATCTGCACATTTTTCAAATCAGGAGACACAAGCAACGGAAAAATGAGTCTGAGTGTGTCCCTTGGCAACACGATCGGTCCAGGTGTCCTCAGCTTTTACCATTTACCATCAGGAGATGCTCCCAGGACTTTGTGATGAGACTGTGCCAGGTTAGCCAAAGGTGGCTTGTGTCGCCCTGAGAGTTGGACCTGGCCTGACTCAGCAAGATAAAATACAGAGCCGTGGCTGGCCCAGCCCAGGCCTGATATCAGGGGAGGACATTTAGGGAGGACAGCAACCCCAGGTATCTGCTAGTACTCAGGACACGTGACAAGGGACGGCTGTCCCCAATTCTTGGACACAAATGAGCAAGACATGGTGAACAGCCAGTCTCCTTTCCCCTCCAAGCCGCCTCCTGTGTAGGTATCAGACTGATGCCCTCAATCTACTTCTAAACAACTGCCTCTTACCAGGGACCAGAACAGACGTCCCTGGCTTCCATTCCCGGACGCCACTATGTGTCCTTAAGTTGGTTACTCAACCTCTGAGAGCTTCATTTCCACAAACGTAAACCAAGGGCAATCGGACCTCCCTCGAAAAGCTATTGAACTAGTCAACGTGAACCTCCCTTCTTTCCTCTCTCCACCCGCATTCCAGGCTCCCTCCGGTCCCGTACACAGGTACCCTGGACCACACCTGCATCCTCTCCCAACAAGATGGGCTCCCACGCCTCTTGCCACTGGAGGGGGGGGGGGGGCGGTAAGAACCTGCCAAATGCTACTCCAAGCCAACGCCATACCACAAGCTTTCCCTGAAGAAGTTAGTCTTCCTTCCTCGCTCAGACTCAGCCTAGCAGAGGAAAAAGATCAGGGATTGGCGGTGGAGAGCTGACTTTGGCCCCATCTCTTAACCTCTCTTCTGTAAAGTGGGGAAATTCTACTCCTACCACCCCCCTTATAGCGTTGCCAAGAGGACCAAATGAGTGAATGAGCAGAGCGCTACTTTGCAGGTGAGTGAAATGCTTTCTAAGCAAAATGGTGTGCATATCGTTCCTTTCCGGTAGCCTGGCCAAGGTGTATAAAATACGCTTAATACCGCCACAGGATTTATACTTTATTCATTCAACAGAATATTTCCACTGAGTGTCTACCAGCAGGCATTGTCCAGGCCCTGGGGCTTACAGTCAGGGGAGGGATATTAATCCCACAGCCAGGGCACAGGTGCCACAAGTACAGACAATGAAGGAAAAGTGCAGGACGCTACAGAGTGTGTGACAGGGGGACCTCATGTGGCAGGAAGGGAAGGCTTCCCTGAGGACAGGATGTTTGACCTGAGTTGGCCAGGTCTCTCAATGGGGACAGAGGGAGCAGGGAGAAGGAGATCCCAGACAGAGGAACGACATGGAGGAGACCCGGACCGCTGGTGGAGGCCAGCGCAGTGCATTTAGGAAATGGCAGGGGCGGGGTGCCTGGGTGGCTCAGTCGGTTAAGCAACCGACTTCGGCTCAGGTCACGATCTCGCGGTCCGTGAGTTCGAGCCCCGCATTGGGCTCTGTGCTGACGGCTCAGAGCCTGGAGCCTGTTTCAGATTCTGTGTCTCCCTCTCTCTCTGCCCCTCCTCCATTCATGCTCTGTCTCTCTCTGTCTCAAAAATAAATAAACGTCAAAAAAAAAAAAATTAAAAAAAAAAAAAAAGGAAATGGCAGGGGATTCGTAAGGCTAGAAAACAGAAACATCTCCGTGTATCTGTTGTGTTTACGTCCAGTCTCCCTCATCAGGCGCCCCCAGGTCCCGGATATGGCTCTGCATCTAATGCCGGCTGCCTCCATGAACCTCGTACGGGACCTAGCTTCCTTCACAGGCAAGGTGAGGAGGCCACAGCATATGGATCTCTTTCCCGGTGCAAAGGACATGGCTACCGGGGAGAAGACGGGGAATTAATCACCCGCCTTAGTGAGCCAGGAAGAGGATCCAGGGGTCGGATGCGAAGGGCAAGACTGGCTCTGGATGGTGAAAAATGTCCCTGGCATTTATCTGAGGCCACTAGGCTGGGCCCTGGGGGAGACGAGCTCCTAGCAGAGACCACGTGAGCCGAGGCTTTGAAATAAAATTGCCCAGAGCCGGAGCCGTTGGTAACACATTTAGAGCAGAGAGACCTTGCAAGAGTGTCCACAGAGGAATAGAGAGTGAGCAGGGGACAAGGCAGTTGCAGAGAGAAGCTGCTTTTTCAGGACAGCATTTTAATTACCTGCAGATAAACACAGCTCTCCCTCTCCTGCTGTCTGGGTGTCTGGGAGGAGAGGGGCTATCCTGGAGAGGCTTGTCGGCACTGCAACCTTGCATACGGAGATCGGAGATCGGAGATCTGAGATCTGGAAAGGGCAGGCCGTGCAGCCTGGGAGAAGAGAAGGCTAGGCTGGGTGGGAGCTGCCTGACGCGGGGAGGGGAGGTGCATCAGAATTTAACCATCCGAAGCCAGAGCTGGGTTATTATAGATTCACAGGTGATGGTATGCAGACACTGTCCCAGCTCCACCGAGGTTAAAGCCAGAGGAAAGTGCTCTGATGTTAGTGACAAAGAAGCAAGCCCGGACCTGAGAGCTGCTGGGTCCCAGACACAGAGCTGTCCCTTGGCCTGGCCCCACTACGTCCAAGTAGAGACCTCACTGCGTCTGTCCTGTCCACAGTCATGTGCATACCAGTCTTTTCGGTGTCTCGGACACCATCGGCAGAAAGTAAGGTCCTGTCGTCTTTTCCTAAGTCCTAGCCAGAACAGGGGACAAAGCAGCTATCCCTAGGTGTATTCATTCCTCGGGGAAGCCTGGGACATTCCCCCTTGTACTCCCAGGGGTACGGGAGGAGTCAGGGTGAGGAGGATAAGGAAGCTAGATATTGTAAAATAAAGGTGCACCAGAAAGTAAGGGGTGTCCCCTTCAAGAGGCAAAGCAATTGGGCTTATTGTGTGGGTGTCGCACAAGCTGAGCACGATCTCTGGGAATCACCTAAGAGCCCGTGCACGGTCCATCTACCCCTTCCTTGCCCTCCAGCTCCGTTAGCATTGATGGCCTTCTCCTGGCACCAGGCTCCGTGAGAGGCAGAGAACAGTCACTGGCTGCTGGCCAGTTGCCCCCTGGAGAGGGTTCTAGAACTGCAGTCAGGGTAGGAGGGGAGACTTGCTTTTCATTCTGAAGTGTTCTCTACTGTGTGCGTGTTAAGAGATTGGATTGCTTTTTCAATTAAGAAATCTAGTGAATAATTTAAAAAAACAATAAAGAATCCCAACTTTCTCAATGACTGGCTCTCAGGTGGGCACGTTGCTTACGTCCCTGAGCCTGGGTCCCCTCCTCTGTACAGTGAGGCTAAGAACACCTCAGGTTCAAGTGCTCAGTGACTGACTGCTGGGCCTGCCCAGGTCCCTCGCGGCCTCTCTGGGCCACTTGTCACCAGCTGCCAGAAGAGCAGGTGTGGCTGTTCTGAGCTGGCCCTGGAGCCTGGTCCAAGGACACAGTCCCGTCCCAGTCACACTCCAAGCCAAACACTCACCTCCCCTCTGCTCCCCCCACTTCTGCCAGCTACCACCCACCATCCCAGTCTACCTGCAGCCTCAGCGCTCACCTCTGAGCACCCCATACACGCACGAGCTCTAGTTCTTGGCTGGATCCCAAGCCCTGGGCAAAAGGAGGGCCTTCCCCCTGAAGGAGACCCTGATTGGGGGTGCCGCTGTATTCAGCTAGTCTCTGTGGGGGTCAGGAATGCAGAGGGCATCCTCTCCAGCGGCTGCCCTGGGCTTCTGCCTTTGTCCCACGCCACAGAAGAGAGCACAGCTCTCATTCAGCCTGCTGATGTCCCATCACCTTCCCTGTGCCATGACCTAGAAGAAGTCACGGAATCTCCAGGCACACGATGCAAGTCTGTGGGTTGGAAATCTGGGGGCATACACAGTCTCAGGGCGGCCTCAGGGAAATATGACTTCCTTAGCTAAGCAGGGGAGCTGTCTCCACACTCAATACCCCCCACCCAGGGACCGTGGTAAAATGGGCACATAACCAGGGGAGCCCAGCTCCAGCTGCCAGAAGGAGAGAGAAAGGCAGCCAATGAGGCTGCCCCCTGGGCGGGGCTAAACGCCGCACACTCAGTGATGTGCTGGGCAGTCACGGGCCATCGGACCTCTCGGATGTGCGGTCTGTCCTCAAGGAGCTCACTGAGAAGTAGGAGGTCATAAGCAGCACACTGGTAAATGCAGGATGCAGGGCAGTAACGAAGCGGCTTCCACAAGGCAGGGCAGCCTTCGCCGCCAAACGGGAAAGAAGCGCTGGGAAGACAGAGGCAGAAAGCATCCCTGGGCCTGGACAGGTGAGCACGATTCTTGGACAGTGTGGGCACACGCTGAGCCTTGAGGCACACGCTGCTTAGGAAAGGAGACCTTCCAGCACGTGCCAGGAAAAGCAAAGGACAGTGTCCAAAGGACAGTGACTAACCCACTTGGCAGAAGCACGCTATCCAGAGGAAGGTAAGTGTTGGGGTCAGATTCTAGAAGGCCTCGAACGCCAAGGTTAAGGAGCTTGGACTTTATCCTCCAGGCAATAATGAACCGCCGAAAGTTTCTGGGCAAGGGAGGGCCAATACTGGAGTTGTGCTTTAAGGAAATCAACGTGCCCAAGATGTGCCAGATGGCCTAGACAGCAGGGAGGTCGGTGAGTGGGCACTTAGCCACGTGTGAGGGGCTGTGAATGGGGGGCGAGTCGTCCCTGAAGGGAACTGGCCCCACACTGCCTGAACATTAGGGTACTAGATTTTCCCACAAACTGGAAATCAAAGCTTCTGGGCCACCGAGTTTTGGGTAGGGATGCAGACTTCACGGATCTCCAAGGAAAGCAGAGCTCGCTCGAGGCAGCTCCAGAGTTGCGGCCTCAGCAGGACATGGGATCATCAAACATTTGGCAGAGACTGGATAGGGCCCAAATGAGAGCGACCGGGGTCAGGAGGACCTGGGGTCAGGAGGCCTGTGTTCAAACCTGGCTTTGCCGCTGTTCCCTGCAGGACCGTGGTGTCCCGGGTCCCGAAGTCTCTCTGCCCCTCAGTGTCCCATAAAATAGCAGACAGTGCGACATGCCCTGTGTCACAGGGGGGCCCCAAAACGTTTTCATAACACGTGATCAGAAAGTCAGGAAGGTCTCCTTCTAAACTGATCTCTCTGGTTGGTTTCTCCTTACCTCCTCCGTCCCCACCCCCAACGTTTTATTCTCTGTCTTTTGTTCTAGAATACACGCTTGACTCCCCGTCTCTCAGATTGATCGAACAGATGAATGATTTACCATTGTTTCCTCCAAAACACCTAAGACAAGGTTTTCCACCTAGTTAGAGCTCAATGAATGTATGATTAATTAATAAAAGTGAACCTATAGAGGATGTTTTAATCCTATCCGTCACCGCCCCCACCACCACCCTCCACTCAGTGACTCATCTTAGTAACAATGCTAGGGAAAAAAAACAATTAGGATGGCAAGCTGGGAGATCTCCCCCCTGCCCCCCATCTCCATCCGCAAAACTCTACATAATTCCTCCCAGAGGAAGGCAGGACAAGGCAGGGGTTAGGAGCACAAACTCTGTGTCCACTTCAGACCATTCTCCGAGCCGGGGCTCTGCTTCTTACTAGCAACGACCCTGGGAAAGTGGGTAGCCTCCCCCAAACCTCATCTTCCCTGCCCACAAAATGGAGAAGATGGGAGACGTTCCTAAGGCGGCTTTCAAAGATTCGCTGTGATCTTAGTAGTGTTGGTACCGAGCTTCCTGAGAGCTGTTACTATGTTATTGTGACTATTGCTGTTATCGTCCCGAGCCAAATCACCGTGATTTGAGGGGACTGGCATTTGGGTACAGACTTCCCATTAGTGTGGAGGACTGGGAGCGCTCTGTGACTGCCAATACATCAAGCTTCTCATAGTTCTCACCTGGAGAAAGCACCTCAGGTTGAGCTCTGAAATGCCTCGACCCCCAAGCCAATCTAACATCCTGCTATCAAGTGGCATCTGGGGCTGGGGGGCACAGAGTGGATCAGTCGCCCTTCTGGCGCTAACCCAGCGTTAATGGTGCAAGTGAATTACAAACAAGGCCCACCTGCTGTGCTCAGCAACAGAACCCGGCAGGAGGGTAATTGTCCAGAACTTGAGCACAGGGGGACACAGCAGGCAGGGAACACATTAAACATGGGGAGGAACGACTTCCCAACACTTTCCTTCTCCATACAGACCCAAGGAGAAGCCAGCGGGCAAGGGGACGCGAAGCCAGCAGGCGCCAGATGGGGAACGCTCCAGAACTGCAGAAGAAAGGTCTCCCAGCAGACCACAGCTGGCTGTCCAGGCCAGCACCTCCACAGATCCGAGAGCAAGGGAAGAACATCCAGCTCCACGCAGCCTGATACTCCTACATGAGCTTGGATGCCAAGGATGTCCAGCATGGCCAAGGGCTCCACCCCACAGGAGGGCACCCTCCGTGATACCAGCCCCCACACGAGTGACCAGGGGTAGACGACGGGCTCACCAAAGCTGGTGGAGGCCACGGTAGCACGAAGACCGTTCATCTGCTCATCCATACACCCAATATGCATTTATTAGGCATTAGGGGCAAGGGGGGGAAAAGCTAATATGACACAGACGTGCTTTCAAGGAGAGATAGGCAGAGACATCGGTCACTGGGCACAGGCTAGGCTGTGCAGTCACTCAGCGAAGGCCCAAAGCAGTGCTGCTATAAGGCAGAGAGCTCCAGCGCTACCCAAGCACAGCTCAGGAGGCTTTGTAGAGACAGACCATTATGCCCATCTTGAAGGCTGTAGATACACACACACACACGCACACACACACGCACCCTTCATACAGACGTGCATTGCATACCACATGTGCATCTACGTATACGTGTAGCCAGGTTTTAGGCATCTAACAGGGAAACATGAGGCCCAAGGCTCTCATATTTCCACCAAGTTCTTAACATGCTCTGAAGCCGAAAGGAAAAGGACAAATTCAGGCACACAGCACAATGCAAGCCTTGTCTTTGACCATCTTCATGGTTCATGGTCTCCTGCTGGCCAGGTGACCCCTTGCTCGTTTCCCCTTTTACTGCAAAGGGTCATTTGCCAATGACCTGAGAAATGCCTTTACTGAAGGGACTTTCCTCCCGGGCTGGCTGCAAGGGCAGCCTTCCTCTTCTTCCTCTTCTTCCTCTTCTTCCTCTTCTTCCTCTTCTTCCTCTTCTTCCTCTTCTTCCTCTTCTTCCTCTTCTTCCTCTTCTTCCTCTTCTTCCTCTTCTTCCTCCTCTTCCTCCTCTTCCTCCTCTTCCTCCTCTTCCTCCTCTTCCTCCTCTTCCTCCTCTTCCTCCTCTTCCTCCTCTTCCTCCTCTTCCTCCTCTTCCTCCTCCTCCTCCTCCTCCTCCTCCTCAGAGATCAGACAATGAAAAGGGGCAGTAACATTTCAGGCAGGTGCAAGCTCCGGAAGGCTGGGTTCCAATCCCTGCTTCCCCCATTTACTAGCTGTGGTCAAGACACTGACCTCTCAGCCTCGGATGTCTCATCTATAAAACAGCAACGTAACAGCACCTACCCCACAGGGCCGTTGGCAGTTTTAAACGAGAAATGCATATAAAGTGCTCAGTACAGTGCCTGGCACATAGTTAAGCGCCCAGTAAATATATTCCAAATCTAATTCGCAACGGCACCACATTCCTACTACCTGGGAGCAAACAGCTCTACTGATTTTGTCCACACGTTTAATCCAGCAAAGAGCATTTCCATTAGCACAAGTTCATTCATTCAATAAGGATTTACTGAGCACCTAGTGTGTGTGAGACGCGTAAGGTCTTATATAAAATGGCAGGGTCCCCGCCCTTGAAGCATTTACGAATCATAAAAGAGAAACCCGCCTGGGTCCTGCAGAAGTATACACACACACACAATCTTACACACATTTATACACATAGGCACACACGTTTGTGCATACACACATAAACATGGTCCCCTGCCCCTGGAAACTGGCCATCTACGTCGGAAGTACTATTATCTACGTCCTTTGACTTGGAGTGTAGGCAGAAGGCAGCCTGGTAATGACTATACTGTTTCTGGAAGAGGAAACTGAGGCTCAGAGAAAATAAACGTTTGGCCCAAAGACTAGGGAGAGGGTGTCCCGGGGACTAACATCACTGGGCATCCACTCTGCGCCATGCATGTGCAGGTGAGTAAGTCTCTTCCACGTGTTTTCGCTATCCGGTCCCACAAAACCCCTCTGAGGCCCTCGTCAGAACCCTCCTGCAAAGACGAAGAAACAGCAACTCAGCAAGGGTAAGCGATTGGTCGAGGATCACAAAGCTAATATGCGAGGGGCCGGGATGCAAACAGCATGTCTGACGCAGACCCGCCAGCTTCTCCCACGGGAGCAGAGAAGATTTAGTACATGGCACCGGTCTGATGAATTGCGGCCCGTCTGGCTGCAGGCCCAGCAGTCTGTGCTTAGACCCTCCCATAAATACTGGTGGCGGGCCTACTATGCACCCGGCATTGCGCTCTGAAGTGTAACCCTGAGTCCCCCAAGTTCCTCGTGCACTCCATGCATAGTCCCACCTCAGGGCCTTTGCGTGGGTTCTGCCCTTCGCCTTGAACATCCTTCCCCGGAAGACTGGCACATGCCCTCGCCTTCTTCTAGACCCCGACTCAAATCCCAGGCTCAGGAGGCCTTCATTCTCCCTGTTCTACTTTTCCTTTCTTCCCAGAGCACTTACCACTTCCTAGCTTATTATGTAATTTACTGCCTTATTTATGTTCCTCATGTATACGGGTTGCCCCTACACACACCTTCCAAAACGTAATAAGCTCCCCAAGACAAAGAATTTTGTCTGCTTGGTTCTTTATGTGTCCAACGTACCTAGAGCAACGCCTACTATACAGAAGGTGCTCAATAAATGTAGTGAAGCAATACGAGAAACGCGTGAGCAGTAAGTGGGTATTAAGACTCTATCCTCAGAGGGCGGATAAGGCTGTGTGTATTCTGGGGGGGGGGCTGTGGCCTCCAGGAGTCTCCCATTTCTTTCTGCTGGGGGAAGGGAGGCCTCAGGAGCATGAAGATTCGAGGACTTCCTATCGATTCCTGTGACAATTCAGACACAAAGGCAGCATTAGAAGCTTCCTATTTACAATGTTCTGACAGCAAACAAGATGAAGTGAGAAGGGCATCAGAGAATTTCAAGGCGTTCTCGTCCTGGATACAAGGAGAACCCAAGGCTGTGTCAGAGCCCAGCTGAAGTCAGGAAGCCAGGCTCTGCTTATCAGCACATCCCGAAGGGACAGGAAGACGGACGGAAGGGCAGGGTGACGGCGGGTCCTCACAGCCTGGAAAATCAAGAGAGTGAAGGAAAGCTAACTCTTGGTGAAGACAGATCCCAGGATCTCAGTGCTGCAAGGGACCTTGGAAATCACCTAATACATGGTCCTCACCTCACAGATACAAAACCGAGGCTCAGAGAGGGTAAATGACTTGATCAAGGTCGAGAACTGGTGCCAGACAGAGCAGGCTCTAAAACCCAAGTCTCCTGCCTCGATCGACACCCTTTTCACGTAGTGAGTACTACTAAAATGTTTTGGGATTTTGTTTTTCCTTTATTTTAAAGAGAGAGAGAGAGAGAGAGAGAGAGAGCACATGCACGCAAGCAGGGGAGAGGGGCAGAGGGAGAGAAAGAGAAACAGAGAGAGAGAGAGAGAGAGAGAGACAGAGAGAGAGACAGAGAGAGAGAGACAGAGAGAGAGAGACAGAGAGAGAGAGACAGAGAGAGAGACAGAGAGAGAGACAGAGAGAGAGACAGAGAGAGACAGAGAGAGAGAGAGACAGAGAGAGAGAGAGAGAGAGACAGAGAGAGAGAGAGAGAGACAGAGAGAGAGAGAGAGAGAGACAGAGAGAGAGACAGAGAGAGAGACAGAGAGAGAGAGAGAGACAGAGAGAGACAGAGAGAGACAGAGAGAGAGCGAGACAGAGAGAGAGAGACACAGAGAGAGAGACACAGAGAGAGAGACACAGAGAGAGAGACAGAGAGAGAGACAGAGAGAGAGACAGAGAGAGAGACAGAGAGAGAGACAGAGAGACAGAGACAGAGACAGAGAGAGAGAGAGAGAGAGAGAGAGACAGACAGAGAATCTCAAGCAGGCTCCATGCTCAATGCAGAGCCAAACGTGGGACTCGATCCCACAACCCTGGCCTCACAACCTGGGCTGAAATGAAGAGTCAGACACTCAGCCGACTGAGCTACCCAGGCGCCCCTAAAATGTTTTGGTGTTTTTTACTATCTTCCACAAACCAGCCCCGTACTAGGTGCCGGGGACCCATGACAATGCGGAAAACAGATAAACATACAGACGGCCATCAAATTCAAATACGAGGTGCACAGTGTTATCATGGAGGAAGTGTGGCCTGGTTGCCATGGGAACACTGGGAAGGGGTCCCCCATGCCACAGTCGGGGCATCAGGAGGACTCCTCAGAAGCAAGCATGTTTAAGCTAAAGTCAGCCAGAGGGAAGGGGAGTGACCTGAAGGGGAGAGGAAACAGGGATCTTCGGGGATCTGAAAGCAGTGAGAAATGATGCCCAGAGGGAGGCAGGACCCTGCCATCTAAGGCTTTGGCAGCCACACTTAGAAATTTGAATGTTATCCTAAGGGTAATGTGAGCCATTGAACGGTTACAACTAAGCGAGTGACACAATCAGAATTAATGACTTCTAGAAAAATCACTCTGACTGCAATCCGAAAACAGTGTTAGAGGGTTAAATCTGGAGTCTGGGGCGATCGGTTGGATGGGAGCCGAAGTCTTGGGGAGATCTAAGGGCGACCCGAACTAAGGTAGCAACAGGGAGAGGCAAGTTTGCATCGGAGACCTTTTTAGGAGGTGGAACTAACATACCTGGTGATAAGTCGTGGATGGTGAAGAAATGGGAAGGAGTTCCAGGCTTCTAGAATGAACAACTGTGTGGATGCTGGTGCCACCGGAGGAGAAACTCGGGTGGCCAGGGAGAGAATGACACCCCACCCCCAAAGAACAGAGGGACGAACCATCAGGAGAAAGGGACAGCGAACCCTGGGACGGTCAAGAGCACCTGTGGCACATCTGTCAACCAGGAAGACGGTTAAAAGCGAGCCCTTGGAATTCTCCCATCCAGAGCTCAGACCGTTTGGGCCTAAACTCCAAGTTCACTCTTGCACCTGTCTGCGGTGCTCTGGATTCAGCTGAGCCCTGTGCAGGTGTGACTTCCTTCCCAGGGGCTGACCCTCTACTCTTCTAAGGTCAAGGGGCCATCTCGGATAGGAAGGATGTTAAGAAAGGCACAGAAAGCTATTTCTCACTGCTGAAAAAGGTGGGCCCCTGGTTATCAGGCCACTTTAGAAGACGTAATTGAGAGACGGCAGAGCATGGTAATGAAGAGCTCGGACTCTGGGGACAAACCGCAACTCCACCACCAACTAGCTGTGCGATCTTGTGCAGGTTACTTAACTTCTCTGTGCCTCGTTTCCCTTGTTTGGAAAATGGGGTTCAAGATAGGTGCCTTTGCCTAGAGCCGGGAAGGTGAAGGGAGTATTTGCTAAAGAGCTTAAAAGAGGGCCCGGCAGATAGTGAGCACGACCTAATTGTTAAATTAATGAAAATACATGCATAACATGGGGATTTAGATGCCGTTGCCAGGAACAAGATAACGGGGAACAGGGGAGGTGCGGTTTTGCAGGCAAAGGGGCTCAGGAGGAAGAAGCCTTCTGCAGTGGGGGCTTTAAGCGCTCTAGCACACTCCTCGCTGGGGAAAAAAACTGGGCTGAGCCAAATGAATAGATTAAACCAGGTTTAGCCTCAGATCACTCCAAGAAGTCATTATTCTGGGTGTGGATCCTCTTTGAGAAGTAATGTTTACTTCGGAAACACAGCAGTGGCACCCCAAATAGCTTTGATGGATGATGTGGAATTTGACCAGCCTCCGTTATATTAGGGGAGGTAGTCCTGTTTTATGTATCAAGCTCTCTCTAAAGCACTGAAATTTACAGCGTATTTGCTATGCAGCTCAGCGAAAGGTGTATGAATAAAGAAGAGCCTGCTCAATCAACGCTGCTCAGCCAGGGAGCCCGAGAAGCTTCTCACTCGGGCTGCGACAGGGGTCTGCCAAGCGCTGAGGCGGGGGGTGGGGGGGGGTGGGGGGGGTGGGGGGGGCAAAGGAGCCCATCCCTCGAGGGCACCCTGACATTGTATTTCTACAGCCTCGTGTTCCTGCTTCCACTTTGTCACTTGCTAGTGAAAACAATACAGTCCAAACACGAGGTCACTCGCTTCCCCCGAGATCACAGGCTCCGAGCCTTGCCTCTGGGAAGGAGAGGAAAAATATTTGTTCACGTGTCTGCTCTCCCTCTGGCCACCACCCCCGCTTTCCCTTCCTTCCTGCATCTTCTTTTTCTCTTCTGTTGTTCCCGACTCCTCCCTCCCAGCCGGCTACCAAAGGCCTACGTCCAGGGCAGCCCAGGGCACCGGGGTCCTCAGACACAAAGGAGGGAGAAGCTCGTTTTGTATGAGCTGAGTCTCCGGGTCTCTGGGAAACTTCCAGAAAAGGTTGTTCCTGCCCAGCCAGACATCTCTGACCACGGTCCTAAACTCCAGTCCCATTCTCAGGGACTCAGGACGCAGAGATCAACACCGTCTCCAGGGAGGAATCCTGGCCGGTCCCCAAGATGACCCAATACAGCTTTCCTAAACTGCTTTTCTTAGACCAGCTGGTATAAAGACCAGCCCTAAGCAAATCTGTTCACTCATTTGTTCAACCAACACTTCTGAGCATCTATTCAGTGCCACGCACCGGCCTAAGGAGTTAAAACGTTGCTGTTCAACACTCCTGCCCTCGGGGAGTACTACAGAGTGCCATGGAGGGGGCAACGGGCGGGGGGTGGGGGGGATCCTAAGTTCCCCTGGAGATGGAGGTCAGAGGAGGCTTCCCAGGAGAACACCATCCACCCTGAGGTGTAAAAGAGAACTAAGACAGACAGACATGTCTGGGGCACCTGAGTGGCTCAGTCGGTTAACCATCTGACTCCTGACCTCAGCTCAGCTCAAGTTTGTGGGTTCGAACCCCACGTCAGGCTCTGTGCTGATAGAGGTGAGCCTGCTTGGGATTCTCTCTCTCTCTTCCTCTCCCTCTGTCCCCACCCTGCTCGTGTGTGTGTATGTGCACGCGTGCATGCACACTCTCTCTCAAAGTAAATAACTTACAAGAAAGACACGTCCAAGAACCTTCAAGGCCTCATTATTCATGACAGTCAAAAACTAGACATCCCAACGCTGACCAAGCACAAAATCAATAAACTACAGCATATCCACACAATGGAACACAGCAACGAAAACAAACCGTAACATGGATGAATCCCACGAAGAGGAGGTTGAACAAAAGAAAGCCAGACGCAAGAGATGCGTATTGTAGGACTCTGAGTTCATACGGTTCAAAGAGAGGCAAACTGGGAGTCAGGACAGTGGAGACCTTGGGGTCCCAGGGACTAGCTGGGCATCTGTGGGGGGTCAACTGTGCTATTTCTCAACCCAGGTGTTGGATAAGGGTGTGTTCACTTTGTAAAATTTCAAACCCGTACTCTTATGATTTCTTTACTTGTTTATACAGTTGACAGACTTCCATGGAAAAGTTTACACTAAAAAAATTTTAAGGGGCGCCTGGGTGGCTCAGTCGGTTAAGCGTCCGACTTCGGCTCAAGTCACGATCTCACGGTTCATGAGTTCAGGCCCGGCGTCAGGCTCTGTGCTGACAGCTCGGAGCCTGGAGCCTGCTTCGGATTCTGTGTCTCCCTGTCTCTTTGCCCCTCCCCCACTCGCACCCTGTCTCTCTCTCAAAAATAAACATTTAAAAAAAATTAAAAAAAAAATTTAGACAAATGAGAGATAAGCTGGCAAAGTAGAGATCCTGTTCATCTTCAATACCCTTGGCTCCCTTCTTTCACTATCCCTCTGCTACCACCCAAGTGACCTTATGCCCCTTCCACTCTACGCTGTACCTCCCTCTCTGTAGCCACACCGAAAGCATCAGATTAATTCATACTAAATTGTCCATGACTACAAGCAGTTCCACAGTACTACCCCTCCCCGGGGGATTTCCTTTTTGATAAAGTGGATTTGCCTGAACTCAAAATCGTAACTACTACTGGGCAGGAACAAGGAGACATCAATGGCGGGCACCTCCCTGGCGCCCTTTACAGCACCTGAAGCCACTGCTCAACGTGGAGGCCGTATGACATGCTGAGTTTCTCGCTTCTTCCTGGAGAAAGGGGCACGGTACAGGGAGGCACCTTTTGCAGGGGGCCCTGGAGGGAGTAGACGAAGAAATGTACAAATGCTCGGGGCAGAAGGAAGCTGGCGGGGGTCACGGGTGTGTCCACGCACAGCTCGCCAGGGAATCTGCAGTTGCAGGTTGGCAAAGAACAGACAGGATTTTGACCTCTGCCTCCTAGTTTACGTAGCTGATTTAGCGTGCTTTGGGCAGCTCCGTCGTTTCTAAGAATTACCCAAATATTTCCCCGCTCCTGAGCAGGAGGGAATTGCTAGGTGTGTGACCCCACAACCAGATTACCTCTGACAAAAATTCACAGCAGCCAGAGCTGGAGCCCACGACCTAAGGCTCCAAAGGGATTTCTGGCCACACCTAGCTGCCCCCTACTGTCCTCCCATCTTCTCAGTCCGGAAAGGGGAAAAGAGAAGGAAACAAATCCCATGACTGCTCAAGGTCCCGGGGTCCCAGTGGTCCGTTTTCTCCCAGGCTTTGCTCCCTGGCTGTCAAGACTGAGCGCAACTGAGCAGGGGGTGGGGGAGACGGTGGCCTCTAGCTTCCCCGGGGAAGGAGGAGATAAAGGCCACCCGGTCTGGCCATCCGCTCCGGCATCCAGGCAGTCATGCGCCCGCTGGCTCCCTGAGCTGGACAAGGAGACTGGCAGAGAGAAGAGAGAGAAAACCCCTGGGAGCTGGGAATCGTCCCCCTCCTGCCAGTGAGGGTCTCATGAGAGCTCTGGAGATGAACCTCTATGGTCTCCCAACTCTGTTCCCAAACCTGCTGTCTCCAGATCAGTGGGTTTTCCAGACATAGCAACAGGTCCCCCGTCTGACAGACTCTGCCCTGAATAGATCCCCAGGGGAACAAAGACTTTCTCTGAAGTGCCTCTAGGGGAAGGCAAGCTGCCAGGCTGGGAGTCTTGCACCTGGGAGAGCTCCTTCCAGAAAGGCCAGAACAGGGCCCTACAGACAGGCTCTGCAGGGAGCTAACCAGGGCTGGACCCCTGAGGGAGCAGAAGACTGCGTGTAACAGGTGGAGGCCTCTCCGGGCTACCTCTGCTCCCACCTGGGAAGCAGCAGCAACGGACAGAAAGGAGGCGTGAATCCCTCCCGCACCTTCCATGGGCTGTGCGACCTCACAGGCGGCCCTGGCATGTAGCGGGGTCTCAGCGAATCTTAGCTGTCACGTCCAACAACAAATACTCTAACCACCTCCGAGAGAGACAAAGAGAGTGCCATCAAGCACAGGGCACCACAGTCCACCTCTTGGCATGTATTAGGTGACTTACAACATGTCAGGCACCACGCCAAGCACTTTACGTACATTATCGCTCTTAATCCTCCCACAAAGTGCAAGCAGGTCTAAAGAGCCCCATTTTAGAGATGCGGTTCGGCAAGGTGCCGCTGCTGTTCTGACATTACACAGTTTCAAGTGGAAGCAATGTGGGATTTGAACCCACGTTTGGCCCCCCCAAAGTCCACACTGCTAACCGCTACGCTACCCCCACATGCTCACAGCTACTCAGCTGCATAAGCTAAGAGGTTTGCGGCGGCCTTTTTTGCACATCTCATGGTAGACGTTCTGCGAGTGGGATGCTACTCGCACGAAAATCTCCCAACCCGGCCGTGCTTTCTTTCTGCCTCTGCTTGGCTCCTCCCGGCGACCACCACCAAAACCCGGCAGAGGGGAGAGGGGTTCACATCCCCTGCCCCTGCCCTGCCCCCACCCCACACCCCAACACGGCCCTTCCCCTTTCACCTAGGAAGCTTTTCATCTTCATTTTAACCTCTTTACTTGAAAAAGCTCCATCAGTACCGTTTTCGCGCTTAGAATTGATCATAGAATAGTAACAGTGAATAGCTTCTCGGGTCCCTAATTGAACACCACCAACGGCAGGTGCAGCAGTCTCACTTCAGATGCGGGGTAACGTGCTGGAAACTTCTAAGCCAAAAGATTTTTTTTTATTTTAACGTTTATTTATTTTTGAGACAGAGAGAGACAGAGCGTGAACAGGGGAGGGGCAGAGAGAGAGGGAGACAGAGAATCCGAAACAGGCTCCAGGCTCTGAGCTGTCAGCACAGAGCCTGACGCGGGGCTCGAACTCACAGACCACGAGATCATGACCTGAGCCGAAGTCGGACACTTAACCGACCGAGCCACCCAGGCGCCCCCAAAAGATTTTAAGATCAATACATGAGAACACACCCGTGCTCGGGGGTGCAGAGACGAGCCGGAGCCTGCTGGATGTAAGAGGGCCTGCCGTCTGCTCCTAATCAGGAAGGGCTGGGATGCCTAGGAGATGGGCCCCCGAGTAGCTGCCTCTCTGATTCAGAGAGCTGCGCGAGCCTCACATGGCTTCAAATATTTAAGCGCTTTAAATATATGCCGATGATGATAATTACCCTGCCGACGGCATTTCATCCTAAATGAAGGTTCAGGCCAAGAAGGCGCGGAAATCACTGTCACCGCACAGAGAGCGCTCTTGCTTGACTCTGGCCTCGCCATGGCACCAGTGGCCCCGAGGGCAGCTGTTACCCAAGGCAAGAGGCAATGAACTTAGAGCCAGGTGACAAAGGTGCTGCCATCTGTGTCCCTGAGTGAACCAGGTGACTACTAGGTCTCCCCGTCCGTAAAATGAGGATGATGCCGTGGTGGGTCTCACAGGCTCTAAGCGAGGAAGAAGGAAACCACGTGTGAACCCTAATAGGAAGGTGACAGACATGGACGGTTGGTGAGGCATTAGCGGTGACTCCCCCAACGCAAGTGTCCCTAGGAAGCAACGCCCCGCAGAGAAATGGACCTTAGTGTCCCCATTCTTGGCACACAGAACGAACGTGCCCAGGTTTCCGGGAGAAAGGCCTGTTCACCCAAGAACACAGAGGTCTCTGGAGGCTCTGGGTGCAGACACCTGCAGGGGACTGGGAATCCCCAATTCAGCTGGCGCTTCTGCACCCCTCCCCCCAACCCCCGCAGGACTCCCTGGGCAGTGCGCCTCGAGCACCGAGCACTGAGCACCGTTCCTAAAAGTTTTCTGCAAGATGAACTGGGGGCGGGCAGAAAGGGGAGGGGCACTCAGGAAAAGCGGGACAAGTTTCAGACCTTCGTGACTCACGGCCTAGAGCGAACATGGAGGCAGGCCTGGCCGGCACAGCAAAGCCCCTAGAGATGAGCACAGAGCTCTAAGTGGCTCCAGGATGCCAAGAGGGCATATGCTGCAGCTTGAGAATGCAGGTGAAGATAAAGAAGGGAGATGAGGAGGACAGAAAGGGAGCAACCGGGTACGGAAGCCCCGCCATGAGCTGGGCCCTTCACATGCTTTGTCACCTGCTGTGTGACAGTACGTGGCCGTGCCGGCCTGCAGCCGGGGCCACCCGGTTCCAAAGCCCACGTTCTCACCCCGCACCCCACCAAGCTCCGAGGCTGGGGCTCCAGGCCGATGTGTCCCGCGCGCCTCCTGCAAATCCAGATAGATTCTGGGGAGCTCTGGGGTGAGAAGAGATAGGACACAGACCCTCGTCCTCAAAGAGCTTTCAACGTAATTTGAGAAGCAAGCCCAAGACTCATAAGGCCGTCATAACAATCAGCCCTAAATTATGAGAATTAAGAGTTCAAGGAAAGGATCATCTTCAAACTCTTTTTCGTGACGTCAGCGGGGAAAGACCTCTCCTGACCTCATGGCCCCTACCGGCCTCCACCCTCTCTCTCCTCCGATGACTGGGTTTCTGAACTTACGAGACTTGTCACATCTCTTCCTGGACCCCAAGAGGCTCCCATCCCACTCGGAGGCCTGGCCCTGGATGACACGTCTACCCAATCTGTGCCTCGATGCCCGAGATGTGCACCTGTGCCCTGGCTACTCAGAGCGTGGCCTAGAGACCTCAGCAGCAGCATCACCCCGGAGCTGGTGAGAAATGTGGAACCTTGGGCTCCACTGCCTTCTTTTTGTTTGTTTGTTTGTTTTTAATGTTTATTTATTTTTGAGAGAGAGAGAGAGAGAGAGAGACAGAATCCGAAGCAGGCGCCGAGCTGTCAGCAGAGAGCCAGATGAGGGACTCGAACTCACAGATGGCGAGATCATGACCTGAGCCGAAGTTGGACGCTTAACCGACTGAGTCACCCAGGCGCCCCAGAATCTGCCTTCTGACAAGGTCTCCAAGTGATTTGTGAGCACATTAAAGTTTGAGAAGTGTTCTGGAACTCCCAACCAGCCTGGCAGCCAGCACTGTCAGAAATGGAAGGCATGGTGATGATAATGATGCTGGCAATGAGAGATGTGACAGCTGACATGTTTGGGGTGCTGTCTCCGAGCTAAACGCTGCGCTCCATGCTTTCTGTGCATCTCTACTAATTCTCACGAAAGCCCGGGAGGGGCCGGTGCTAGGATTACTCCCATTCTACAAACAAGAGAAGTGAGGCAGAGATGGGCTAGCCAGCTCGTCAACGACAAAGCAGGGACCTGGACCTAAACCATCCAACGCTATGGCCCCTGCACATTCTTATCTCCTTGGCCAGAGGGCTTCTCCAAGAACTTAGACGTCACCTGGGCACACGTTCTCATCTCACAGAGGAAGAAACAGGTCTAACAAGAGAAGGGGCCTTGCCCGAGATCCCACAGCCAAGACTCCAGAACCTGGTCAGTGTACTTCCCAGCATCCCACACCACCCTTCCTCGGCACCTGATAGTAATGCACAAAGGGACCTGGAATAATTTTAAAGTCGGCAAAACTAAATCATTAGCTCTTTTTTAATTTTTTTTCTTAACACTTACTTACTTTTGAGAGAGACAGACAGAGCACAAGTGGGGGAGGAGCAGAGAGAGGGAGACAGAATCCGAAGCGGGCTCCAGGCTCTGAGCTGTCCGCACAGAGCCCGACGCAGGGCTCGAACTCAGGAACCGTGAGATCATGGCCTGAGCTGAAGTCAGATGCTTAACTGACTGAGCCACCCAAGTGCCCCTCATTAGCTCAACATGATATGGACTCAGGAACCATAACAGAAGCTCACCCCCAAGAGTTTCTCCCTTACCGGGAGCTCGTGAGACAGGGTCCCAGCCACCCAGAACACAGCCCGGCGCCCTGAGAAGAAGAGTCAGGAGCTAGCGTCTCTTCGGATGTCACGTTTTCTTGGCAGCGCAGGGACGGGTGGAGACGGCTGTTAGCTCAGAACCACGGCACAGGTATTGCTTCAAAGCCTGGACTGCCTCCTCCTCCCAGCAGGCTGCCAGGAACACACGCAGCCCAAGACTGTGATTCACTGCTCTCCTTCAAGCATGTTTCAGTTTGTTTCCGAAACACTCTCAGAATATTATCACAAAATGGTCAGGCAGCCTTTTGTCTGAGCTAAAGAGCAGGCCCCTGGAGGCCTGGCTTGCCCACTCCCGCGGGGCTCGGCTCGCACGTCTGAGCTGAAGGGCCTTCTGTTCACCCCAGAGACTGACAGGTGAAAGGCGGCCAAGGCTGTGAAGGACAAGGAAGAGGCACAGCCATGCAGCCTGGGGCTGGGAGGAAAGAGAGGCAACTCTCTAGCCACTTGACTTGCAGAACGAGCTCAGTGGGCTCCTAGACCCCAGCCGGGAAGGGGTGCTCCCCGCCCTGGGCCCACTGCGCCCCTGCCACCAGCACAACCACCGAGTACCTTTCGCGTCTGGGCCGGGCGTTCTGCACCAGAGTTTTGCCAGTCCAAACCGCAGGCTCACGATATTGGATTAACACTAGGAAGGCTGGGCCAGGTCCAATCCGCACGGAGGCCTCTGGCCTGGTGCAGACAAAATGTCAGGCTCCAGAGGGGGTGGGCAGACAGTGCCTCTGAGGGCAGAGCATCCCGCCTCTCCCAGCGAAAGGCCAGCTCCCCAGCTGCCCAGCACGGGGGGGATGCCAGGGAGGCCAAGGTGGCTGGAGCTGTCGATACAAACAACAGCGGGCTGGCGGGGAAACTCTCTGCCGGGGAGGACGATTGGAGGAGAGCAGGAGGGAAGCTGGGTTTATTCACACCTGCTAGAGGTGCTCTGGCCTCCTCTGTTTGGGAAGAGGGGATTGGCCAGAGGCCTGAGCACGTAACCAGGTGCACGTGTGGCCCAGAAGAGAGATTCAGGGAGGCTGGGAGAGCACGAGGAGCATAGAGGGGGAGCAGCTGGAAGGCGAAGGGCAGAGGACAGCACCGGCAGCGGCGGGAAAAACAGCGATTACCATTTCTTAAAGGTGTGCTGACTTTGGAGCAACCTGGCCCCACGTGGTTGGGATTTTATTTCACGTAATCCTCAAACAAGCCGATGAGGGAGATACTGGTATTGCCCCCATTTGTTGCAGCGAAGAAACTGAAGCTCAGGTAGCAAGGTGATTTGTCCAAGACCACGTGGGCGTCCAGTGGTAGAGACAGGATACAAACTCGGATCATCAACCACCACCCTGAACCAGGTCTGTTCTCACCACGTGCTTCCCACCTCTCCAAACCCCCACTATCGTCCAAGGCCCAACTCTGGCCACCTCCTCCATGGTGCCCTCCCGGACTCCACTGGGCTTCCCCAAGCTGGCCCAGGCCGGAATGGCTATGGCACTGCCATCCATGCGTGCAGGCCTGCTTTGACTACCTTGTTTGGTGGTTATTTCATCTTCCGGACTAGGCTGTGAGTTCCTGAGAGGGCAGGAGACACGCTCCTCACGCCCGATGTCCTAGCATAATGTAAGGCATACACAGCTTGCTCAATAAATATTTAAGGAAGGACGGAGGGAGGGAAGGAGGGAAGAGGGATGCATTTTTCCCTGAAACCCTCTTTACTTCGCATTTATTTTTCATGGTGTAGGAGGGAAAAAATGAGAACGGAGCATGGGGTTTCTTACCCTTTCTGGAGAAACCTCCCACCCCAAAAGCTGACGAGACTGCCAAGGCCTCAGGGCCCGCCTGGGCCCCGCGGGGCAGGCTCCCACAAGACCCTCTCCTCCTCTATCTGACAATAACATGGACCAGCGCACGGTGCCGGGATGCAGCTGGCAATCTTTGTGGCTTCACGGGCTTTGGCTCTCCGCACAGGCTATGTGTTGTCCAGGGGATGCTGGGAACCCAGTTCCTGGCTTTAGGAACCTACTGTCTCCAAGGGATGCTCTCACCCAAAGGGGCATGTGACAGTCAGAGAGGCCCAGTGAACACCAAATAAACAGGTTTTCAAGAGTCAGAATCCTCATTTCTGCCAAGGGAACGGGCAGCCAAGAAGCAGTGAGTGGTGTCACGGGTGGCTGGGGTCTGCTGATGCCAGGGACTGAAGACATATTTCCAGGGCAAGATAAATAACTCCTCTAAGCTGAGAAGACAGCACTCAATCCATGAGCTGCCAGGGTCAGAGATGTCACATCAAGGCCCAGGGGATAAAGACGGAGCCCACCCACCCTCCTCCCTCTACCCACCAGCTGGCCAAGTGGGGAGTTCCTCCCCGCATCCAAGCCACCCTTATAGCACCCCCTCCATGGAGCAGGCCTCCCTCCCTCCCCCAGCCTTCCTTTAGCACCCCTGCCGCAGGCTGCCCCCTCTCCCCCAAGGCTACGCTTTTCAAAGCACTGTCACAAGCTCTCCCCTTATCATCACATCGTGGGCATTCTACGCCCATCGTGCAGATAGGGAGACTGAGGCTCAGGGGAATGAAGGGGCACGGGGATTGTGGGCAGCACCTTGACGTGAGCTCAGGAGTTTTCTCTGGAGTGTGCCTCGCCATTTATTCTGCCGGGGATATGTTATGACCTGAAGAATGAGCCGACTTCGGCTCAGGTCATGATCCCACGGTCCGTGAGTTCGAGCCCCGCGTCGGGCTCTGTGCTGACAGTTCAGAGCCTGGAGCTTGCTTGGGATTCTGTATCTCCCTCTCTCTCTGCCCCTCCCCAACTCGCACTCTGCTGGAATCCTGCTGGAATTGGGGAGTGCGCAGACTGATGGGGGCCTCTCTCAAGGGCTCCTCTCTGCTTGTCTGGCTCAGCTGCTCCAGGCAAGGATAGTCAGGCCTTTGTTCATGGCTCTAGCAGGTGCCCCCAGACCGCGTGCTCATGCTGCCTGGGGCCCAGGAGCCGAGGGGCCAAGAGCTGTACTTACAGCTTTGCAGTGCCTGCCCCTCAGGACAGGTGGCCTTTCTCCCCAGGAGGTGACTTGGGAGTTCAGGAGCTTCTGGCCAGCCCCGGGGTTGTGTGTGTGCAGCAGATTGATAAAAGGATGGCAAGGCCCCGGTCATACAAGGCAAGCAGGCAGGAGGTGAGGACCACAGGGAGGGGACTTGGCAACAGCTGGTCCTGCAGGCCTCATCCCACTGCCCAGCCTGGCGCTACCAGAGGCACGGGGCCCAGGAGGGAGCAGGGAAGACAGGAGAGAAAACTCCAGAACCGGGGTGGGGGGGGGAGGGAGCGGAGCCCGCCCACCCCACTGCAGAGAAGCACGGATGGACACTTGGGTGAAGAGCCCACGTTCACAGCCAACGCCGGCAGAGCGGCGACTAGAGCTCCGCTTTACGGCTCTCAGTCTGGTGCTCTCCCCGCACCTGCTATGCGCCTTTTCCTCTGGGGAAGGAAGACCAAGAGAGCGAAGGCTCCCATCTAATGTCAGTTCTGCGAGTAAACGGCCAGTGGTGTAACTTCTTATGAATAAAGATCTGGAGTAACTTAAGCTCCACGATGCTCATTCATCAACCAATATGAGTGAAACACCTACTATGTTCTATCCTTGGGGATTCACAGTAAATAAATTGGACTATGACGCAGATGGCCAGTGAACCATACAAACCCACCTGTACCCCCAGTACCGGCCCAGGGGCTCCCAAGAATAGATCAGCACGGCCAGGTCTGCTCCTGGGTGCCACTGACTCGTGTGCCTGGGGCCTCAGGCAGAAGAGACCCTTGAGCCTCCAGGCACCAGGTGGCACTCGGGAACTGGTGTGCTGACCATCGGTGTTGGTCAGTGCTCAGGCCGGCTCTCTGCCAATCACATCAGGTACATGCAAACATTCTATTGTGTTCTGCCCTAGAACATTCTGGCTAGGTGACCCTACCATCCTCCTGAAAAGCCCTGGACAAGGAGGCATGGGCTGACAGAACAGCGAGAGGGTTTCCAGACTTTGTAGGTGCAGAGCAAGGACTGGACAGCAGCTTGGCCATCCTTGAGATTGGATCCAGATGGAGGTTCAGACAGAGTGATGGGCGGCGCGAACTCTGGGGGGTCTCTCGGGGCTCGGTGCTCCCCGGGGAAAGCCCGGATCAAGGTGAGCTTGAGAAGGGAGCTCATCTGCAGGCAGTATTGGTCTGGTGGTGGAAAGACGGTCAGGCCATCGGATACAGGGTCCTAGAACCGCAACCCCGTGTGGTCCTGAGACAGCACAACCTTTTGAACAGCTTGCCTTCCCACTCAACACAAGTCATGCTTCCTCCTCCGGTGGCACGGGATGCTCACCAGTTTCCTTCCAAAAAAGTATCTGCACCAAGTCAATCAAACAGGTAAAATGGCTTCAAAGTTCTTCCTGGTGTCTAATGAGAGTAACTCAAACCCACATTCCATGACTTGGCCGCTGTTCCCCTGGGGGCAGAGTCCTGGGGGCGTGTCACCAGCATGTAGGGGAACGGGCAGGGAACTGAGGCCCCCTTTCGTGGACTGCCAACAGGCTCTAGATCAATAGCAGCTGTAACAACTCAAAGAGGTACTCATACATAACCTTTTTATGTGATTCCCCCAAGTGAATTCTTTCTTAAAGCATCTTTTTTTGGGGGCACTCTGAAATAATTAAAGTCTTCCATCAAATTATCCTAGAGATCTGTTTCCATGAAAAGCCTTTAATTTCATCCTCCTTAATGTAATTCTATCCTGGCAGATGAACTTGGCTTTTCATATTTCTTCAGATATTGTGTCAGGGCCCTTAATCGGAGGTAGAATCTGAATGCAAGGGGTGTGGAGCGGTGTCTGTGCATCAGAGCCTGGGGCGGGGCAGGGGTGGCCACCACGGACACCTCCCCACACCCTCATCTGCCCGTCTCCCCCTGGTGACCAGTGGGTCCCCCCACGTGTCAACTCCACCTGGAAGTGCTGACTCACCGGTCCACCCACCACCTCCCACCAGACACCCTGCTGACACCATATCTCTGGCACTCTGCTTGGAACCGGGGATGAATAGATAAGACAACACAGGCCAGATGGAACTTCTGTCCGCTGAAACCCCGACCAAAACGTTTCCTCTACTGGACAGATGGCGCGGTCCCTATTAAAAGGGGGGGGGGGGGGACTCCAAGATCTAAAGAGAAAGAGCAGCCGAAGAGCTGACCCATCAGTCATTTCCAATGTTAATGACAAGAGGCAGTAACACTGAATGCCTAACCTAAAATGAAGCAGTCTGTTAATAATTCACCCAGGCGTCTGGGTGGCTCAGTCTGGTAAGCGTCTGAATCCTGATTTCAGCTCAAGTCATGATCTCACAGTTCGTGGGTTCGAGCCCCATGTCAGGCTCTGCACTGACAACACAGAACCTGCTTGGGATTCTCTCTCTCCCTCCCTCTCTCGGCCCCTCCCCTACTCTCTTTCTCTCTCTAAATAAGCGTAAAAAAATTCACTCATTTCTCTTTCTGGCTCCGTTTTCCCTCCCGGCTGCTCCTTGGTCATTCCCTTCCTTATTGCCCTCCCGCTCGATCTCTTTCCCAGCTGATCGCACTGTGAAATTAAAGTCTATTTCTAAATATTTGTTTAAAATGAAGTCTCATGATTGCTGGTCTTTACTTTTATTTAACACGGGTGCATTTCACCTTACCGAAGTCTCTCTTCCACCCCATGGCCTCCCCATCAGATAACCAGATGCATGAAGCGGTCTCTCTCTGGTGTGGTTTTCCGAGCTTTTTTTCTGGGGCAGCAGGCGGGGCAGGGCTGGGGGTCAGGAGGGGAGGCGGGAGCCTGTTCACAGTACTGGAAGAAAGACTTGAGGGTCCGCACTAACGGGTAAGGAAGGTGGAAATGCCAGCAATTCCCAAGGCATTCCAAAAAATGCAAAATACTCTGGGAAGGGTAAGAGATCAAGGGTCTGTCCTGTGAAGGACTTCACTCAGTTTGCCTTCCCTCCTCTGTGCCAGCTGGGTCCAGAGACGGTACTGAGACAACCAGGAATTCTGGGCTGGCCAGTGCAGAGAGGCGGGCGAGACCTCCAGGAGCACCTGTGGGCTATTTAGAGTGCAGAGCCTGGATGGGGGGCCAGGAGGGGACTGCTGGGGGAGGGAGGCCACCAAAGGCAAAAATTTGCTAGAGCTTGGCCTGGGGCCCAGCCTTTGTACCTGGTTACAGGTGAGAGGCTGCAGTGAGCACAACCACACAGCCCAGAACTCTGTCCACAGGTGCCACACTGAAGGCCACAGAAAGGCCTGGGCCACCCGTCCTTGGGTTGTCTGTAGGTGTTGCTGCCTGAGGACCCCCACGGGGGGCCTCAGGAGCCCTTGATGAGAGGCTGAAGCAGTACACGGAGATGTTTGGCTTTTGGCATAATTATTGCCATAACAATTTAATCATTTAAAAACACTATATTGTGTTGCTCTAATGAAGAGAGAGGCTCTTTTCCATATTGTTTGTGCCATCTGTGAGCAATTTTCACATTAGCCTCTTAGAATGGCAAAGCGGAGGCCCGACAGTGATGTAGAGGGGCAGAATGGGGAGGCGAGGACGTGGGGGAGGGGGGAGCAGGGGAAGGGAGGAGACAGCTGAAGCCCAGAAAGGGGAGGCCGTCAGCCAGGGGTCCTAGGGCCAAGGGAGGGCCAGCGAACGGAGCTATGGCTCTGCCTTTGCCGGTGCTTCACAGCCAGAGGAGAAAGAAGTTCCTGAAATTTGGGGGAAGGACAAGGAAAGGCAGAATAGCCCAGCACTGTAATTTTCAAACTGTGGGTCCTTGAAATCAGTTAAGTAGATTGCAACCAGTATATGTTTGTAATGACATAGGATGAACTGTATCACAAAGAAACAGTGCTCACCGCTGAGAGAAATCAGGGAAGCCTGGACAAGTTCCAGGGCAAGGGCAAGGAATGCCCAGGTAAGCCTGTGACGTCTTGCACCAGTTAGCAAGGAATTGCTCCTAGGCTAACAAGGGCGTATCCAATATTTTTTTAATTTTGTGTATTTTTTTCATTGATTTTTTTTTTTTTCAAATTCCAGTATAGTTAACATACAGTGTTTATTAGTTTGGGGTCCTATCTGATGAGCAAGAATAGTGAGGGTAATGGATGGAAAAACACTGAAACATACACGAGTCCCTAACTGTAGTGGGATGAAAGGTGGTCCCTCAAAAGCTAGGTCCACATCCTAATCCTTGGAACCTGGGAATATTACCTTAGATGGCAACTGGTTTGATTCAGCCGAAGACCTTGGGGGGAAGGCTTACCCTGGGTTTTCAGGTGGGCCCTGAATGGGATCACACGTATCCACGTGACACAGAGACACAAGGGACCGTGTGGCCAGGCAGCAGAGACTGGAGTGATGTAGCCAGAAGCCACCGAAGGCCTGAAGCCCCCAGCAGCTGGAAGACGCATGGAACAGATTCTCCCCTAGAGCCTCTGGAAGGCACACAATTCTGACAACACACAATTCTTGACTGGGGGCGTCCGGCCTCTAGAACTGTGACGGAATAAACATCTGCTGTTTTCAGCCACCCAGTTTGTGATCACTTGTTACGGCAGCCACGAGACACTAATACAATAACGACACCCAGAAAAGACAAAGCCAAGAGCGATGAAGATAGGAACCCTCACAGCACACAGACATAGTATTTCAGTTTGATAATACAACTACCTGTGGGTAATCCGGGTTGGGCTCTGAAACGTATTTCTTGGATCACATCAGAAAGACGGAAAAGCTGGCCCATCTTTCCGGCTGAGATTCCGGACGTTGGAGTCCAAGTGCAGACAAGCAACTCACTTCTGCCCCCTGCAGGCTATGTGGCCTGGAGCAAGTCACTTACCCTCTTTAGGCCTCCTGTCCCACAGAGTCCCTGTGTACTGCGTCCTAAAGGAACGTTAGTTGTTCCATATTTGTTGTTGTGGCTAATAATAATAGACACATGAAGACAAGCACAAACTATACCCCATGCCGTGTTAATTATTACAAAGGCCCTTTGCTGCCCCAGCTGAGAAGCATCTAGGGATGCCAGAAGTGTAGAGTGAATGGACTAAAATCACGCAAGCAAGCCCCTTCCTTTCAGCGAGGAGGAAACTGAGGCCCAAAGAACAATGCCTTGGCCAAGGCCGTGTGGTTAGTAAATAACCAAGATGGGACTAGATCTTAGTCTTTCAACTGCCAGTCTAAGGCAGAGGCACGCTAACTCCAACTCCCCCTCAGACAGCACGGCCACCACTCCTGGTGGCCTCTTTCCAGCCCAGGCCTTTGTCCCAATCCCAGGGCCCTACATAAGCCTCCTTTGTGTCCAACCCACAGGAAATCCCCCAGATGCAATGCCCATTGATTATCTGGGAGAGGCTTTCTGCGCCAATGAGCTTTCTTTGCACCAAACAAGCTCACAATATCCTATGATTACCTGTTCAAATGATTCCAATATTTCTCCCTGACAGCTCCAAGTGCCCGATCCCCTGATCCCATCTGGCAAGGGGCCTGCAGACCTCCAAGCAGCCAGCTGATCAGAGACAAGAAAATGGACCGCGAGGAAGGCCTGAGCGGGGAGAGGACCCTCGGGGTCACCCGCCAACCCTCCAGACTCAGTGCAGCCCCGGCAGCTTTCCTGACCTCACCCAGGACTCGGAGTGATGTTCCTTCCCTAGCTGATAGGGGCTCTGGGCTGGGCAGGCCGTGTAGACCGCTCTATGGCATCACTCAGCCAATCTGCAGCAACAGAGACGAGGCTAGAGGAGTCCTTGTTTTCAGCACTGAGCCACCCAGCCCTGAAATTAACCTGAGGATGCAGGTTTTGGGATCAGGCAGATCTGAAGTGGAATTCGAGCTTTTCCGCTTCCTGGCTGTGTGATCTCGGGCAAGTGACTTAGCTATTGTCTGAGCCCCGTCTGTAAAAGAGTGGTAGTGATATGTACTCGACCGGACTGTTGTAAGGATTAACGAGATCGTGTTTGCAGAGGGCTTAACACAATGCCTGGCACATCACGCAGGCCTAATAAATAGGGGCTGGAAGAAGCACAGACAGAGTGGTGGTAGTCGCTGAGGCAGTAATAGTTCTATAACACTCGGCAAATGGCAGGCGCTAACTAAATGCTTATTAAATAAATTGAACAAGAAGTTTTCCACAGGGCTGTAAACGTCTGCATTAAAAGCTTTCCCCATCCACATGCACCATTATGCCTTTTAATCATCTAGTCATCCAACAATTATTGAGCACTGCTTTAAACTGAATATACCCGCCCCCCAAACTCGTATGGTGAAATCCTCACCCCCGATGTGATGGCATCGGGAAGGGGGAGACTTTGGAGGTGATTAGGTCATGGCGGCGGAGCCCTCGTGAATGGGATCAGGGCCATAATAGAGGCCCCAGAGAGCTCCCTCACCCCTTCCACCACGTGAGGTTAGAGTGAAAAGATGGTTATACTGAACTTGCCATGCCCTTGGACTGTCAGCCTCCAGAACTGTGAGAAACAAGGGCCTGTTGTTACCGAGCCACCCAGTGTGTGGTATTTTGTTGTAGTGGCCCAAGGGGCCGAGGCAGGCACTGAGTAAGCGTCAGGTGCTGGGCTGGACCCGGGAATACAATGCAAAGGGAGGCAGACAGAATGCTGCTCTCAACAGTCCTCCTTGCGGTTCTAAACCTTAGCCGCCTGGTGGAGGGGAAAAGGCCATGTTGAGAATCTGATTCAAAGTTTCAGACTCTTTTCCAGAAAAATACACATCACTACGTAATGTGTAACATTTCACCAACATTCAGGGGGCTCAGAAAAGGTTGGCAAGGAAAATGTCTGTCCTAAGCGAATTTTGCTCCAGCCGAAGTGGTCTATTATCACTCCCGGAACCCCCTCTGACCAATCTAGCAGAGGCTGAGGGGGGCCTTCAAGGAACCCCCCCGAGCCCGGTAAAAAGAGCTTGATGCGGAGGGGTGGAGACTGGCATCACTCGCACAGGCCATCATGGTGTATCACAGGCTTGTTCAGAGCGAGAAAAGCTCATCGGTTCATTGCCTGATGCACAGGGGTATCTGGTCAAATCTGAGCAGCCTGGTCTCATGTCTGCAACCTGTCTGCTCAACTTGGCTTCACCTGCTGACCTTGCGTTTTCTGACCATTCTTGGGAGGGGTTCGGCACCTGGCGTTCTACCGCCCACGCAAGGCTCTGCCTCCCTTCTGGCACATGGGCTACAGCTGCCCACTGTTCCCAGGTGCTTGTTACAGATCTAGCCTCATTTCCCCTGGCTCATCCATGCTGGGCCGGGACATGATCCTGCCATCAGGCCTTTGCTTATGCCGTTGTCCTAGAGAGAAACCCCACCCCTCCCCACCCTCACACTGGTGAATCCTGGGGAATTTTCACCTATATCCCAGTCCACGGCACTCTCTCCTCTTCTGTATTCATCTTCCACAGATGCCAGGAACATGTGCACACGTCCTGTCTCTGCCCATGGGAGCTAAGCCCCTCGAGGGAAGGGTCTCTGTCTGACCCACCGGTGAATCCCCTAGAGTTTAGCACAGTGCCAGGCATCTAACAGGTGGCTCGGTCAATGTTGCTTCCTTCTTTGGGAAAGCAGAGACGGTGTCCAGAGAGGGCTGGGTTGAGGGCTGGCTGGGAGGCTGAAGACACTCGGGCATGCTAGCTGAGCCCAGCTCAGGCTGAGGCACTGTAGGGCCAACCTCCTATTCCATCCACCCTGGCTGGACAGCTTAGGGTCAAATCTTCTGGGACAAAGTAGCCAGCCTGCATCTGATGAGAGAGAGAGCTCGTAATGGCTCTTAGAGGGCCATGTCTGTCATAGCCAATTTGAAAGAACAATCTAATGGGTTCTTCCTCCGGACCTCCTTATGAAAGCTCTGTTCTCCAGTGCTATCTTTATGACTTAGCTCTGGCTAAGCCGTACCTTGGGATCCCTCAGTGAAGGGATTACTGACCCAAAAGCCCAGTGGGTACAATCCATCATGGCCTGGTCTGTTCCTCTGGCCCCTCCGCTCCCGGGGCTGGCCCAAGCCCCAGTGGCTCACATCTGGCCTCATCCACAGCCCTTCTCCCCAGCCACACTAGGCATGCATGGGTCTCCACATTTTCCCTCTGCCCCTTACCCCCATAAAGATCCATAGCCAGCAGTGGGGCGCCTGGGTGGCTCAGTCGGTTGAGCATCCAACTTTGGCTCACGTCATGATCTCATGGTTCGTGAGTTCGAGCCCCACATCAGGCTCGCTGCTGTCAGCCTGTCAGTGTAGAGCCCCCTTCACACCCTCTGTCCCCCTCCCTCTGCCCCTCCCCTGCTTGCGCTCTCTCAAAAGTGAATAAATATTAAAAAAAAAAAAAAAAAATCAATGGCCAGCAATTTTTTCAAGCTCCTAGGACAGGCAGGACCCCAGGTCTCTGTGACTGTTATAAGAACCCTGGGTGCTTGAACTGCGGGCTGGCAGATGGCCAGGACCCAAGGGAGACTTGGGTCTGAAATCAGTCGTTAGCCTGTTGCCCTTGGTGTAACCCAGTCACATCCTACGTCTCCCTGACCCCTGGGATCTACGAGCTACAAGGGATAATGGATTCTATTACTTATCACATGAAAAAACTAGGGCCCAGAGAAGAGAAGTACAAGGACACACAAGCAATTAGTGGCTTTTAAATCAAGATCTCCTACTCCAGGGCTCCTCAGCTGTACGATTAAAATGAAAACTGAGCACCCAGTTAAAGAGGGCCCTGGGACCCTCGGTCCATGAGCCACAATCAGGAAGCCTGATGACAAAGTGACTGCAGCAGGCCCTGGGGGCAAGGGGAGTGCCAGCCAGGCCCAACAGGTAGAATGTGTTACTGAGAGATCTCCAGGGGCTCCCTGGGACAAAGAGAGTGACAAGCAGGAGCTGGCATAGCCGGGCTTCCTGGAATGGAGGAGAGAGCTGGGCCCGGGCAGCTGCCAGACCCTGCCAGGCAGAGACAAATTCATCAAAGGGCCGGAGGCTGGGCCATGCCTCAGAGCCTGGTTTAAAGGCGGCTTCCATCCATCCAGGTGCAGGTACCGATCAATCCATAATCCAGGGGGTAATTAATGGACTTTGAGACCAATTCTATCTCATATGGGTGTCATTGAAGAAGGAGGCCCACCCAGCCCGTTCAGCACCTCGACATGCCCACCGACATAAGCAGGGCCCCAGAGCCTGAGACGAAGCGGGAGAGCTGTGCAGGGCGGGTCGAAGGGCCTGGTTAGAGTCCCAGGTCTGCCTCCTACCAGCTGCATGAACCAGAAACCACCTAAGCACCCCGCGCCTCTCGGTCGCCTCAAATGGAAAATAAGCATAATGAGACCTGTTTTAGCGGAATAGCACGAGAACGAAGGTGAGGTGCGCAGGAAAATCACTTCGGACGCTGTCTGGGCACACAGGAAACCCTAGATAAATGATTGCCTGTTTGCGGTTTTCATAAATCAGATCACCACTGCCAGGCTCTTCGGGAAATACAAATTGCAGAAATGCTCCTAAGCCTAGATGGTGGCCGGCATCTGAGTGCGAGCGGGGGACGGCCGCAGGAGCTCCCCTTACCCCAGGGGGCCAAGCACGGGTCAGAGTGGCCGGGAGAAGCCAGGGGGCCCCGCCCACCGCCCCTCGCACTCAGCGACCCGAGAACTTCCAGCTTGCAGGCACCTGCGACTCACCCAAGAACTTTCTGGTCTCTGCAGCCCACGCAGCCCACGTACACAGGCAGACGTGGCACAGTGTGCAGTCAGTGGCCAACGGGATACCTTGCCCACTGCTCTGCGGGATCCCTCACAGTCCCCAGTGGCCGGGGTGCTGGTTGCCCACAGTGACAACCTCGAACCCGCTCTATTGTCTTCTTTCTCTTTGCTCTCGTTTCTCAGGCAAATGATGGTTCCCCGGGATCACCTCCCGAGTAACCACCTGCACTTAGGGTCTTCATCCCAGATGGGCCTCTGGGGAGCAAGCCTGACACAGGGTGTGGGCCGGGCCCTGTGGCGAGGGCCTGCTCTCATCACCTAGCAGGGGGGCAGGAGGGAGGGAAGAGGAAAGAAACTGGCAAGGACGTGGGCAGAGCCTTCCTATGGAGAGAAGGACGGAACAGAGGAGAGGGTGAACCCACCAATCCTGTTAAGACCAAAACTGAACGCTGGGAGAAAAGGTCGTGTACCACTGAGTCGAAGTAGAACAGAGCGTTCACGTACTCCCCAATCCCAGGTTACAGCAGGGCTGCTGACATCGCCAGAAGGATTCATCAGGCCAATTTTTAAATCCTACCAAACATCCTGAGACAATGAGTGGGTAGGCTTGCAGAAAGCCCACCCTGTGCCAGGCTCTTAGATCATGCCCTTGGACCACATAGATGTGTATTCAGAACGTAAGAGCTTCCCCGTCTCCAAATCTGGGGTCACCTTCCAACCAAGGATAGAATCACACAGTTTCTGTAATGGAAAGACATGGAGGGCGTCTCCCCCAAATCCGAGCTGATACATTATTCCCCTTCCATCATTTCCGCAGCACCCTCAAGGCGAGCATATACAATGCGTGCACACGCACAGACACACGTAGGAACATGTATGCACACACAAAGGCACAAACGCATTCTCCCTCCCTCTCTTTCTGGACTGCCCTGCACTCCTGGCCAACTCCCTCAGTGCTATTTGCCTCGTACATTCCATTCACACTCTAGCCCTATGCAGAATTAAGAGGATTAGCTCTTATCGAGAGCTGTGTATCTCCAAAGCTCTTACCAACATTAGCTAATTAAACAGACACGGTCCCCTTTCCCTTGGCTGTAGCGTGTGGAAAAGCGTAAGACATGAATTAACAAGACCCGGGTTCTAGTCCCAGCTGGGGAGCCACGTCTCCTCCTACAAGATGCAGAGAAATACAGGCATGCCTCAGAGACGTTGTAGGTTCAGTTCCAGACCAGTAAATCAAGGATCATTCCAGACCAGCTCAGTAAATCAAGGATCACAATAAAGCAAGTCAAATGAACTTTTTGGTTTCCCAGTCCATACAGAAGTCATATTTACACTATACTATAGTCTACTAAGTGTCCAATAGCAATATGTCTAAAAAACAACGTATGTCCCTAAGTTAAAAAATACTTTAGAGGCGCCTGGGTGACTCAGTTGTTTAAGCATCCAACTTTAGCTCATGATCTCATCATTTGTGGGTTCAAGCCCCACATCAGACTCTGTGCTGACAGCTCACAGCCTGGAGCCTCCTTCAGATTCTGTGTCTCCCTCTCTCTCTCCCCCTCCCCTCCTCGCACTCTGTGTCTTTCTTTCTTAAAAATAAATAAACATGAAAACAGATACTTTAGTGGCACCTGGGTGGCTCAGTTGGCTAAGCATCCGGCTCTTGATTTCAGTTCAGGTCATGATCCCAGGGTCGTGGGATTGAGCCCCATGTGGGACTCCACACTCTCTTCCTCTGCCCCTCTCCCCTGCTCACTCTTTCTCTCTCTCAAATAAAAAAAAAATAAAATGGTAACAAAAAATACTTTATTGCTAAAACAATGTTAACCATCATCTGAGCTTTCAGTGAGTTGTAATCATTGATCACACAGATCGTCATAAATAAAACATAGTAATCATGAAAAATTCGAAATATTGTTAGAGTCACCGAAATGAGACATGGAGACACAAAGTGGGCAAACGCTGTTGGAAAAAAACGGCACCAACAGACCTGCTCAAGGCAGGGCTGCCACAGACCTTCAACTTGTAAAAAGCACAGTATCCGCAAAGTGCAGTGAAGCGAAGCACGATAAAACGGGTGTGCCGGTAGTTACTAGAATACCCCACACAAGAGATGAAGAAACAAAGGGTCTAAGTGGCTCACACGAGGTCAGTCAGCTGGGAAGTGGCTGGCCTCAGCTGCAAGCGTAGGTCTCTCCAGCCTCCAGAACCCCTGCTCTCTCACCCACGACTACATACAGATAGTGGTGATCATTCCCATTATCCTCACACCCCAAGATGACCCGGCAGAGGCCGGCCCTTCCGGCTCAAATGACTGTCTAGCCCAGAATCCCCACCGCCCACACACAGAGCTCTACGCTTCCTAGGTGCGTGACTGTTTGGAGTGTTTTTTTCACGCACGCTCAGGTTCACATCACGTGATCACGGCCCCGCTCGCCTCCCTGGACTCAGAGGTCATTTCCCTTGTCCCATGCTCCCTACCCCATGCCCACAAGAGCCCCTAGCCCAGGACTCCACCCGTGACGGCAGCTCAGAGCCATGGCGTGGTCTCAGCCTGGAGCAGAGCAAGCAGAGGTCCCCTCTTCCTTCCACAGATGTCACAGAGAAAGCCCCAGTGCCGGTCACTAGCCACCAGGAGGCAGCTCAATTAACCAAGCTGTTAATGCGGGATACATTTACAACTTCCATTGTCAAGTCTAATAATTCCCTTCAACTGAAATCTTTTGCCTTCATTAATGTAATCAGTGCCTATCAGGGCATGATCAGAAAAACTCTTAGGATTTCTACCCATCATGTTGAATCCTACATGCCATATGTTTCATCGCTGGGACTCAGGCTCAGTCAATTCTTCCGAATGCTGTCACCCCTTAGCAAGGCTAATAAGGTGTTTTTTTTTTTTTCTTCAAAAGTCTTAATAGGATAGAGAATTTGAAGAAATCAATGAGCAACTAATTACCCATTAAACATTATTTGCCCAAGGGAGCCTGGGTGACTCAGTCAGTTAAGCATCTGACTCTTGATTTTGGCTCAGGTCGTGATCTCATGGTTCGTGAGTTTAAGCCCCATGTTGGGCTCTGTGCTAACAACTCAGAGCCAGCTTGGGATTCTCCCCCTCTCTCTGCCCCTCCCTTGTTCTCACTCTCTCTTTCTCAAAAATTAAAAAAAAAAAATAAGAAAACAAAACAAAACACAAACATTATTTGTCCAGTACTCTGAGGACACAGAAGTATTTCAAAAGATCCTCGCTTTCTGAGAGCTTAGAACCCTGGAGGAGTAAGAAAATTAGCATAACAAAAAATGAGATAACAGGTTGATAGGTTCCTGTACTAGAAATATAGGAAGGAATCATCCATTCATTCATTCATTCATTTATTCAATGAAACACCATTTAGACGATATTAATAGTAGAGTCTATTACAGACATACCCTGAAAGTTCAAAGTGGCGAGAGGTGTCCAACAGGGATAGAGATAAGGTATATCCCCAAAGAGCCTGCAGGAAATAGGCTATGTAAGCAAAGTGAGCGGTGGACAAGGTAAGATGACAAGGAAGTCAAAAGAAGAATGAGCAGAAAAGATGGAATTAGCCGGGATGGTTTTGTGGAAGCAGCAGGACCGAAGGTACCACTGGCCTTGTAAAGAGGTAAGCTGGGTCTCAGGCTCCCCGTCCCTATGAGGGGACCCTGAGCCCCAAAAGCACAGCGTTCCCCACCAAGCATGAAAAAACTGATGATTAACCTTGGAAAATGAGAAGCTGGTACGTTCAGGCCCGCTGGCTCCGTTCCACACTGTGCTCACCAGGCCTGCAGTTAGATCAGTCATTCTTTTGCCTGAACATTTACCAAAGGCTGGTACCGAGGATGCCAGAGAGGGCGAGGCCCGGTCTCTGCCCTCACTGAGCTCCCGGTCAGGTGGGGAAGAGAGGCAAGCACAGTCCGGCGACAATGCAGAGGGATAAATGCTTGTACCACACACACACACACACACACACACACACACACACACACACACACACGAGGGGGGACATCCAGACGCGGGCGGGGGGCAGTAAGGCAGCAGCCCCAGAGGAGGCTATCAGTTCAATCCTGAAGGGCGGGCGGGAGGTGGGTGGGCAGGCTGCAGCCACGCAAGCAGACGATGATGACAAGAGTACAAGAATTACAAGAATTACAATGCACCACTGGTAGCCTCCGTTTTGGAGTGCCTCCCTTTGGTGGCAGAAACCGTGCTTGGTATTTCACACACCCCCTCGCGCACGCACACACCACTTCCGATCACGGTGGAGTAGGTCTGTTTGGGGATACAGGCGGTCCTCGTAGCGGCACGACATCTTAAGTATTAGTGCCTCGTTGGATAAAGCAATGACTTTCTCATGGCCGTGCAGCCCGTAGGCGGCAGCGCTGAGATTCAAGTCTGTGCCCACTGTGCCCATACTATCTACTGTTCTGTACTTTGGAACTTGCAGGGGACGGTCACACGTGAATTCCTCCCTGGCTACCCTGCACAACTGAGCCATCCACAGGTCCACGCAGCCAAAGGAGCGACGCCGTCGGGGGGCGGGGGGCGGGGGGGGGGACCCGTCCCCAGCCTTAGCGCTCCGGTCTGGCATCCCTGGTTCTGCCTCAAGCTGTGCCCCGCTTCCAACGATCAACTATGGCAGGCTCTTTCAAGACTCCCCGCTCTGACATTCTCCGACTCTGGCTCTAGTCTTTTTTTTTTTTTTTTTTTAAGTTTATTTATTTATTTTGAGAGCGAGAGAGCACACAAGTGGGGGAGGAACAGAGAGAGAGAGAGAGGGGGAGAGAGAGAATCCCAAGGAGGCTCCACACGGTCAGCACGGAGCCCGACGCGGGGCTTGAACTCACGAACCATGAGATCATGACCTGAACTGAAACCAAGAGGCAGGCGCCCAACCAACTGAGCCACCCAGGCGCCCCTGGCTCTAGTCTAAAAGGCCTGACCAAGGCACCAACAGGGAAAAAGAATGTAGTCAGAGTGTCCCATCAACATGTTTCATGTGGGCCAGCCTATGACTTAGCAAGGACCTCCCATCCAGGAGGGGAGACCTCCCCAGAGCAGGGGGGGTGAATCCCCAAAGTCCCTGAAGTTCAAGACGCCCCAGGGGGTTCCTATCTCCCTGTTTTTCCTCACTTCACCCTCTCTGAAGTGGGGCTGTCTGAAGATGCACCCCGTTTGCCTAGAGTCTGCTCCACGAGCCACGAAGAACATGCCACATCGTCTTCCGGGCACGCTGCTTCTGGAGAACAGCGTTCTCCACCGTCTGGTCCCCCGCTGACCCCAGCTCTCCACCTGCCAGGGTCCCCCGCCCTCCGCTCCCAGCTCCTGGGCCAGGTGAGAGACAGGTGGGAGGGACAGCTCACTAGCAGGACCCATGATGCCAGAAAGCTGTCCCTCCCACCCACTCCCTCCTGCACACACGCAGCAACACGGTGTTTCCTCAGGCTTAAGGGGCCGGGATCCAGGAGTGCTGCACAAGAGAATAAACAATCTCATCTCAGAGTGTATATTTTGTCTTCATTATGCCACAGTGAAGGTGTTAATATACAACTTACAACATATTAATCACCCCTCGAACTTCCAAATGCTAAATGCATCATTAACATTCATGTTTTCTTCAATTACTCGGCTGTTCTGGGGGAGGGGAGCAGTCGGCTGTCTCCTAAATCCGTCTCCTGTGGATGGCTCAGAGGCCATAAAAGGCAGCCGAGGCCCGTACCATGGAGAGCGGAAGGTCCTGCTCCCTGCCTGGCCCAAATGCAGGCTGGTCATAAAAAGCACAACTGAAGCCAAGAAGCGAGGGGGAGAAATCCAAAGAGGGAGCAAAAGGCACGGCGGGGGGGAGAGAGGGACGTGGAGGAATCGAATCCACACCAAAGGATCACAGAGGCCAACGAGCCTAACCGCCTGGTTTCATAAATGAGAGGACTGTGGCTCAGAGAGGGTAAGTGACATGCCCAAGATCACACAGCAGGTTAGAGGGAAGATCAGAAAAAGAAGGGGTAGAAAAACTGAGTGTGGAAGAGGAAAAGGCAATAGGAGGACAAAGTGGCAGGAGGCAGGTCTGTAAAACAGTACAAAGAGGGAGAGAAAGCAGCAGCAGAGAGGGAAGAACAAAGGACGAGCGAGAAAGGGGGGGAAATCTGAGCCCAGAGCGGTCTCCAGCGTCACCCCCAACTGCCCAGCCCCCCAGGCAGGAGGCAGCTGGGCAAGGGGGGTTAACACCTCTGATAGGGGACACACAGACTGGGCTTGCAGGGGAGGGAGAGGCTGGGGCTGGGCCTCTGCCCCAGGCCTCCAAAACATAGCCAGACTAAATATGACACGCAATTAAAATGTCATTACCCCACAATGGTGCTATCCAAACTTCAGTCGGAATTTGTTACAGGCGCTGGTGGCTACAAAATCAATTTGCTATTGTACTTCAGCAAATCAGATTCAATAAGCTCCCTGCTAGTGGGTTGCCGACCAGCCCTGAATGGAAGAGGGAAGAGAAGAAAAGGCTTCTGCTGCTAGGTCACTTTTTTGTCCACAGGCTGCCATCCAGCCAGGCCTGTCCACCTTGAGGGGGAAGCATCCAAGGTCAGCACGCGACAGCGCTTCCAAAAGGGTGCGACTGGGGGGTGCTCGGGGCCCAGCGAGCAGAGAAGCAGGGCAGGAGAGCAGGATCAGCTCCGGCAGGTACCGTCCTGGGCCTCCCAAAGACGCGGGTCCTGATGATAGTTAAAAACCCACACAGGTCATCACAACCCATGCGGCGCTTTGAAAATACCAGCCGTTGGAGCCTCACAACTTGGGAGGTGAGCATCACTGTTTTCCCCACAATGAGGAAAAGCTTCAGAGGGGTTAGGAGCCGCGGCCAAGGTCACCCTCTCGGTAGGGGTTGGGCAGCGACTATGTGTGCCAATGACAACAGCGTTCAGCCCTGAAACCACCCCCCCCCCGCCCCTCTGCGCGCACACACACACACACACACACACTCATGATACAGCAGAGTCTGCAAAGCCCCCAGCAGAGTGTGACCAGCGGGGCCGGCCCGAGAGCCACCATAAACGCGCCCCGCTCAGCCTAGCGATTCTGAGCCCTATCAAGTCTTCCACACAAGCTGCCGCCCATCTGTCTCCTCTCTTCTAAGCCCACTGCCACATTCCAGGCCAGGACCCGGGATGCCTGAAGCAGCCTCCTCGCTGCCTCTCCTCTCTCCGATCGTGCACGCCAGCTCCAGAAACATCTTCTGAAATGCCACACTGACCTTGACACTTCCTTGCTCGTAAACGTCACACAACTGCCTCTGCTCTTAGCTTCTGCTCCCACCACTCAACTGAGAACGCCCCCCGCCCCCAGCCTAGAGTCCCCTCACTGACCTCCTCACTGCCCGACAGATGCTGTCAGTCCCATCTTATTGTCTCTTGGTAGCCCCTGTTACCTCCTCCCACCTCCTTCCTGGAAACTGCCTCCCTGGGTTCCTGCGGTCTCACCTGGCTTTTGTTTGTCCTCTCTGGTCACTCCTCAGGTGGCGTTTCTTCCTTAGCTTGTGCCATAATTTCTCGTGTTCCCCAGCTCTTTCCTCAGTCACCAGCTCCTCTGACCCCTTACATGACTGTAAGTGACTTCATCTGAGCCCATGGCGTTGGCCGCGTCTCTACCCAAATGAAGCTCAAATCTGTGTCTCGAGCCCACATCTCTCTCGTAAATTCCAGATCCCATCAATTAGCCGCTTGCTGGATGCTTCCCTGTGGCACCCCGAACTCAACACGCCCAAGCTGAACTAGCCAACCCCCTTTCTGCTCCCAAATGATTATTCCTCCTAAATTCTCTCTCTGAATGGCGTCACCACCCCGTTATCCTGGGAATCACTCTCCACATGCCCCTCTCGCTTACCCACCGCACAGATGCTGGCAGTTCCCTGCCCGCAGCCCCTGGCAAGTGCCCGGACACCCCTCCACAGCACACACTCCCTCATGGTACGTCCTCATCCTCCCTGTTCCTTCTGCACACTTACTCTTAGTCCCCAAGCTCAAGGATCACTCCTTCTATGAAGTCTTTCCTGCTGCCCATCAGCCTCCCCCCCAGGCCCCCCTACGAGAGAATTCCATGCCCTCCTCTCCACACTCACAGCCCCTATGCTTCTATCTGGACCCCTGGGGCACTCTTGTGCCCTGAATGGCATACATATCTTTCTCTTTGAAGGTGAGGCCAATGGTTTAACATCTTAAAATCCCCAAGGCCTAGCTCAGGACCCGACACTCACGAGGTGCTCATTACATGTCGGCTGAAAGCATAAGAGCAGGACTGGATGGAAAGAACGACCATACAGCCTCTTCCCCTCACCCTCTGCCACTGGCTTGGCCACCGTCTGATGTGGGATCTGGAGATGCTTGGCAGAGACCTTGCCCTTCTGCAAATGTTTACAGTGCTATGTAAATAACCTTTCCTGGAGATGATATATGTGGCCTCCCTGCCCTGGGCCTTCACAGGTCCATGCCAAGTGGCTGTCAGGGTGGCTGTTCAAGTGAGACACCGAGGAATGTGGGTCTGCACCAGAGGGGTGGGGAAGGGGATATAATAAAATACCGTACGAGGACAAATCTGGGCCCCATGCCATGAAAAATGTGAGTCTGTCCTTGACTTCAGTGGCAAATGAGGCGTGAAAACATATCAAAATGTGATATTCAATATATGGATGTATTTAATATTTTATGAGACTGGAAATCGGTTACCGAAGGTTTGAACGATAAATCAAGCACCGAGCAGATGAACTTTTTCGAGTGTCTGCACCTGATATGTGCCACTCCCCAGGAGGAAAAGACGGAAGAAAGAGGGAAAAAGAGGGCAACAATGAAGGGCCTAGAGACTCTGGAAGGTGAGATCCAGAGGCCCCGGGACACAGCTTGTTTAAACCCCTGCCCCTTTGCACGTTCCACGCTGGCTGTCTACAAGCCCTCTGCACCTTACTTGTCTAAAGAACTTTATTCATCCTGCAAAATCCGGCAACTTCCTTGGGAATTCTCTCTAAGCGGCTTCCCCTGGCCTTGTACGCTCTTGCCCCAGACCCACGGGAAGCAGGGCACGTGTTACTCTGTGTACAGTGTGGCCTGGTGTTCTGTACGTGACAGCTGGGGACTTACACACCCACCTCCCTACCACACTCTAAGCTCTCTGGTGATCGAGACCAGGTCTCCCTCACTTCAATATCCTTCAGCGCCTGGAACAGTCTGGACACACCACGACGGCCCAGAGGCTCAGCTAGGAACTTGCTGATGGTTTTCACATTGTTCTTTGAAGTCAACTTCATGGAGACCCTATGCTCTAAGTAGTACCTGTCCTGTCCAACGGGTGAGAAAAACAAGGCTCAGAGCGACTGTCACCCGTGCCTAACACTATCCTGTGCTCACCTAGAGGACAGGCGGCTTATGTGCCCTCCTGCAGCAAGCCCAGAGCCTTGCCTGGGGCGAGTCTTCAAACATTTGGTGCATGAATGACTACTGATTCCTAGCCTCCCTCAAATACTCATTTGGATGTTGAGTGGCCCTCACATCCATCTATCCCAGGGGACCTCCAACCCGGTGGATCATCACGATCACTTTGGAAATTTTTGAAAACTCATGAGTTCTGGGCCTCGCTCTTGGTATTTCCAGTTAAGCCTGGGGTGGGGGCTGGCCATGTAAAATTTTTTTCCTTACAATGGCGCACCTGGGTGGCTCAGTAGGTTAAGAATCTAGCTCTTGACCTCAGTTCAGGTCATGATCTCACAGTTCATGGGTTCAAATCCCGCATCCGGCTCTGTGCTGACAGTGCGGAACCGGCTTGGGATTCTCTCCCCGCTCTTCTGCCCCTCCCCCACGTGTGTGTGTGCACGCTCTCTTTCAAAATAAATAAATAAACTTAAAAATTTTTTCTTTCCTTATAGATTTTTTTTAACATTTATTTTTGAGAGAGAGAGGGAGACAGAGCATGAGTGGGGGAGGGGCCGAGACAGAGGGAGACACAGAATCAGAAGCAGGCTCCAGGCTCTGAGCTATCAGCACAGAGCCCGACACGGGGCTCGAACTCATGGACCATGAGATCATGACCTGAGCTGAAGTCGGACGCTTAACGGAATGAGCCACTCAGGCGCCCCTTTTTTTCCTTATTAACATTCCCTGGCCTATTCTGACAATGAGGCAGATTTGGGGACCACCAATGTGGCCCCTCTAAACCTCTCATTTGAATTGTGACTACGTTTTTCTCCAGCTCAGATTTTAGGGCTCACAGAATCCAGCTGGCTGGCTGTCCTTCTTAGGACAGGAACTCTTTCTGCTTATTATCACCTTCCCCCTACTTCTTTTTCTTGTGAAATCCTCCCATGTCTCTCCATTCAGGGCACAGCTCCCACTGCTTGGTGGTGACTATGAGCTTATTTGGACTCCCTGGTCTGCGCCTACACCAGTCAGGGCTGAACCAGCCCCATTCTGAAATCTGCCTTGGCTGGACCATCAGCTCTTCCCAGACAGTGCTCCCCCTTCCCAGCCAAAATGAAAGTTATCTTCATTTAGTTCCTCTCTCCCTGAGACAGGAAAAGAAGGGAAATATTCGATGGGGCACCATCAGCTATGCCAGGGCGCCTTGACCTTGACCCCACTGACACGTGGGGCTGGATGACTCCTGCGGAGGCTGCCCTGTGCACTGTAGCAGGGGCGGCAGCACCCCTGGGCTCCGTCTACTTATGCCAAGAGTGCCACCTCCACCTGTGAAAACCGAAAATGTCTTCAGACATCGCCAAATGTCCCTGACGGGCACAACTGCCCCCAGTTGAGAACTAAGGAGCTAAGCCGGCAAGGGGGCAAAGGACTTATCTTTGAATCCCAGCTCTGGCCCTACCCTACATGCATTTCTTTGTCTTCAAGATAGGATCAATGACATCCCCCATGCAGAGTTTTTGAGAGAAGAAAATGAGACCGAATTAAATAAACTAACTTAGGTGAACATGCTAGAACAAATTGGGAGAGGTTTTTAGAGCAAGTGATGAAAGCCCATCCATAGTGGGGTGCAGGTACACCAGCTTTCAAGTGATAAACTAACTCAAATAAATGAAAAGCTCTGATGTGTAGTGTTTGCTGATATCTATGCTGTGAGTAGGCCCAAAATGGCCAATTTCAAGCTACCAACCTGATGTTACTGAACGCGGAATTGGGGAGAGATGTGTAGAATCACTCTCTTGAGCCAGCCAAGCCAATACAGTTAAGTGTGACCTGGGCAGGCAGGTGGCAGTGGGAAAAGGTGGGCCTGTGGCCTCACTGGAAAGTGCCTCCCTGCCCAAAGATGTTCAAAGTCATTTCAAAGGAACGGCATTTCTGGACAAAGCACGTCTGCCCATGGGACCCAACCCCCCTGCCCCCAATTTGTGATCTCAGCTCTGGAGAGTCCCCAGTCAAAAATCATTCCTCAGCCTTCTTCCTCCTTCTCTTCTGCCTTCAACCTCTCTTATCAGAGCTAGCACTGAACACAGTGGACATGTTTCTAGTATTAACGAAATACTAATGAAAACACAGTAAGGGGGTGCCTCGGTGGCTCAGTCAGTTGAGCATCTAACTCTCGGTTTCAGTTCAGGTCAGGATCTCATGGATTGTGGGATCGAGCCCCATGTTGGACTCTGTGCTGACAGTGCGGAGCCTGCTTGGGATTCTCTCTCTCTCTCTCTCTCTCTCTCTCTCTCTCTCTCCCTCTGCCCCTCCCCTGCTCGTGCTCTCTCAAAAATAAATAAACAAACAAACAAAAAAAAAAGACTGGCGTGTGCTCCTTCACTTCTCTGGGCCGTTATTTTCTCATCTTCAAAATGGGCTATCAATGCCCGCCCCAAAGGGCTGTGATGCCAAGCCGGTCCCTTCCTTCCTCTTCAGGCGGTCCCCATTAGGGCCATTCACCCAATCCCAGAAAGGGCCTAGCAGTCTCTGAATGGGGCTGCCGGCCTGTGAGAAGTCAGCAGGGTGGTAATCAATTCCTACAGAGTTCTATTTTATCCACTAAATGGAGACTGGCCCCAGGAAGCAAAAATGCTTACCAGTTGAGAATCGCAAAAGGATGTTTCCTACACCCTCATCATTACAGAGAAACCAGAAGTGGGGGGTCCAAGGCCTGTCAAAGGTAACACCCGAAGAGGAGGGGCCAATCTGCATGGAGCTGGCCCTCAGGAGCTCTGGGATCAATACCATAAGTGGTGCAAGCTGGAAATTTAAGGAGATGCCCGGATGAAAGAGAAGGATGAGAGCAGACAGAAGCCGGCCCCAGGGTACCTGGCGGGTGCCTGAGCTGGGTGGCAGGGACCCAGGCAAAATCAAAGGCAAGGATCAATGGCCCAGAAGGCTAGAGTTCCACTTCAGTCCTCCGGGCCCGCAGGGGCCTGCAAAAGTCGAGGCCCACCCCAAGCCCGGGGCTCCACGTTTAAAGAAAACACCAACCCCTTAGCCCCACGGTAGCAGAAAACAAAATATGGAAACGCGCCCTAGGTTTGCATCATTTATGCTGCTATTTTTCCGTCTCATTAACTCTGGATGAAGAACACATCCGGGCCAGCTTCAGTTGTGCCCCATTCAGAATGCTTTGAGTCAGTTTTACCCCAAACTCTCAGTGGCTTTTTACTTTCCGCTTCCCCCACGCGATGGGCCTGTTTATCCCTTATTTATTTTGCTCATCTCAGCCCCTTTACTTCTGGGAGTGATTCCAACAACAGCAACAACAACAAGGCACCACCACACACACAATCAATTAAGAAACAAGCTGCTTGCAAATCGCCAGCAAAGGAGAAAAAGCCTCCCCTCCTCGCTATGGCCTCCCTCCCCCTTGAACATGGGGATCTGATCTTTAAACAAAATGCCACGGATGTTCTGTGTGATTCGAATCGGGTCACTTGCCCGAGGCCCTTCTGGCCCAAAATGAGGGAGCTGGGTGAGTTCTCGTGAGTCCTCGATCTTTTTTTTATTTTTCCAGGTCCCCAACCTCTCTGGGTATGTGAAGCAAGCGACAGATTTACCCCTCCCCCGATTTCACTTTTAATACATAATACAAAACGTTCCCGAAGGGGATCCCCACACAGCCCGGAGTGGAGGAGCAAAGTGAAGACCCACGTCCCTCCTCAGCCCTCTTGAAGGAACAGACAAGAACCAGGCAGGCCTTGTGGGGAGGCCCCGAGAGTGGGAACCCCACCTTCCGGGGTTAGCCTGAGGCACTGCTTCTGGAAGGCTGCCATTTGGGCCAGCAAAGCTGATCTGACATTTCATTTGCAGGAAAACACTTTATCTTTTTTTTTTTTTTTTTAAGACAAAGGGGAAAAAAAAAACCCCACCCTCATAACACCTTTTCAAAACTCTCTAGGCTCTGAGCAACCCATAAAGTCTGACAGCACAGGTGCCTAAGGAGTCAGCCTGGGGCCAGGAGGGGCTGGGTGCCTCACCCCCACCCCCCACCCCCCCCACCCCCCCTCCACCCCCCCCCCCAAGAGGCAGCCTCCACTGAGAGCAAACAGTGTAGCCTTTGGTGAGATAGCCTCAGGGTCCCCACACTGAGGGCCTCACCTCCCCGCCCCCCCTTCCACCAGTTACATTTCCATCTAAATGGGAGCTGCCAACACCGTCCTCCCCAGAACCTTCTGCCAGAGGGCTTCAGCCACCTGCACAGGGGTCAAGGGGTGAATTCCAGTTCCCTTCTGGAGCTTTTCTCCTGGGCCCTGTGCTAGGTGCTCAAGCCAAGGCCAGCAACGATAAAACCAAAAACCAGACAACAGTTTTAAGCAGCCCCAAAGCCTTTCACCTCTGGGTCACAGGCCTTCGGGGCCTTGCTGTGTTTGACTTGCTCTCAGAGTGACAGATCCCAAGAAGATGCAGCTTGGGAAAGGCCCAAGGTGCTTATACCTCCTACTGCCCTGTTCTCTCCCTATTGGAAGGAGAGCTTCAGAAGCAACCCTGAAATGAAGCCCACGCCCCAAAAGTGCCGAAGGCAGGCTGCCTTGGAACTGGTGCCACAAATCTCTGATGAGAGCGGTTTCTACTCACAAAACAGGTCACTATGGCCTTGGAGGCCTTGGAGGAGAGAGCTGGTGGGCCAGGAATACAGGATCTGAGATGGAGCTGGCAAGATAGATAGAGACTCAATCACTACACTGATTCCTCTGAACCTCTCCCTCCCTCGATGAGCCTAAAACTCTCCGGTCTGCATCTCCCAGATCATGGGGGTGGAAATATGTAAAATTCAGACGGAGAAATGAGAGCAGGCGTGAGCCCCAGAAAAAGGATGAGGCATGGAGCACCGAGCTGTCCCCTCCATCATGCCTGCAGCCACAAGCCACGGAGCAGGAACGGGCCCTACCACCAAGTCCAAACATGGACTCTCAAGCGTCTGGTCCAGAGAAAGAAAAAAATAATGGAAGATAATGGCCAGTTATGAGGCTGTGGAAAAACTACCAAAGGGAGGTGCTGTTTTCTCATTCTCTGCACGTTACAAAAAGAAAAGAAACATCTGTCTGGCACAGCCTTGGTGACATCCTGTCCAGATACAGAGGGTCCATAAGGCCCCCCTCTCCAAGCCCTTAGTTTACAGGACCAGGAATCGAGAAACAGCCTTCTGAAGAACATTACCCTTTATGGGAGATCGCAAAATGCTCACAGCTTTCCCACCGCTGGACGTATGCCCTTTGTCATGGGGCTCCCTAGCCCTTCCAGTTAAGAGGCGTCTCTTCTCCACCTCCTGAATCTGAGCATGGACATGTGACCTCCTTTGGCCAACCAGATATGAGCTGACATAAAATAACAGAAGCTCTAAAAGTGGTTGTCCATTAGGATTTCCCTCTTCTGCTCCGAGGAACCTTCTACTGCCACATGAACGAGTAAATATAGGGTTCACACTGACAGTTACGGGCAAAGAGGAAGGATGGATATCTGTACCTATGTCTCTGTCTACATCCACCTATAATATATATGGAAAAAGAGGCCTAGAATAGCCTTTTGGGAAAGGGGGAGACTCTATGGTGTTTGCCCCAGCAGAGACTGAGTGAGGCCATCCCAGACCCTGCCTTAGTCAAGTCAGTCCAAACCAAAAGAACAACTGTGCTAACACAGAGCTGTGAAAAACAATAATGTTTGTTTGTTTTTTAATGTTTGTTCATTTTTTGAGAGAGAGGGCATGAGCAAGGGAGGGGCAGAGAGAGTTGGGGAGACAGAGGATCCGAAGCAGGCCCTGAGCTGACAGCACAGAGCCCGACACGGGGCTCGAACTCACGAACCGTGAGATCGTGACCCGAGCTGAAGTCGGACGCTCAACCCACTGAGCCTCCCAGGCGCCCCATGTTTGTTGCATTAAGCCACTAAATTGGGGGGAGGTTTGTTACACAGTGGACGTTAACCACCACGCTTTGCCATACACTCTTCAGAAAAAGAATTGGTTGGTTCCCTCAGGGTTAAGGCGGACTGGACCAAGCAGGCCAGGAAGCGTCCGGGGGCCAGTGAGGAAAGACCATAAAGTCAGCACCAGAAGGCTGAATTCCAACTACCATTCTGCCACCTGCTAGCTGTGTGTGGCCTCAGGCAGGATCCTGACTCGGAGCTTCTCACCCTCACAATGGGGCTGGCAACCTCTTGCAAAATGTCGTTGTGAGAAGGAAACGACAGAATGGATGGGAAAACCCTGGACAACACAGCAAACGCTCCATAAGTCCTCGTCTCCTTTGTACTCAGCCACACTAGACGGCCAAGGGGTCCTTCCACCTTGATGCACACAAGAGTATCAAGTGCAGGTCCCTCTTAGGACCCACGCTCCCTGACCTCAGATCAGCTTAAACTGCAGGGCCACACAGGGGCAGGAGGGAATCTGTCGCCAAGACAGCCACTTGGATCAGTCGCTGAGGCGCTTGGTTTTTAATCTCTTTGGAGGAAAGAGACGTTTCATCCAACATTCACTGCATCAGCAAGTCTGTAAGTAAAATGCAGAAAACACAATGTCTTTATTCATTCCATCAAGCGGTAATTAGGGCCCAGAATAGGAATCTTCGTCGGCAGGCACTCTGGCTCCTAAAAGCCAAGCAGGTTTCTAATTGGGCTACAGCACGACTTTGGGGGCATCGCAAGGAGGCCGCTGAGGAGGGACTCATCCAGAGCCGCAATTTCCCTTTTCCTCTCATACCTGAGGAGAAAAAAATTAGCATGCTGCACTGTACCAGGAAATTAGACAAAGTGGGAGCCGCACCAAATAGGCAAAACACACACAGCCCACAACCTGGAGGACCCCCGCAGATCCCTTAATGTAAAATGTTGGCAAGGCGCTCGGCTGAGGCAGCCAAGTACGACGGAGAGGCAATTTGATTTTTGTTGTTTAAAAAGAAGCAGCGAAAGAAATTGCCTTCACGTTACACCGAGACTCTGCTGTCCGCCATGGGGTTCAGCTGAGGGAGTTGGAGGGCTGAGGCAAGAGCAGGGGAGAGGGCAACACCTGTCGGGTAGAGCCAGCCAAGAAGGGGACGAGCAAGGAGGGATCTAGCAATCACGGAGCTCCCAGAGTGCTTTGCATGCTTCAGCATCCCCCTGAGTCCTCTCAAGAACCCCACTTGGGAAGCATCATCACCCTGTCACAGCGGGAGGGGCTTTGCACCCTGTCACCCAGCAGCTAAGGAGCAGAACCAGATTGGAACCCAGGAGGAAAGAGGTCAGCCTTCCAAGGTGAATGGAGATGCGTCTGGCGACCAGGGACTGTAGGAACAAAGTCACCTGAGGCTGGACTGGCGTGGGGCTGGTGTGTTCCCAGCTGTGTGAGAGTAGCCACTGACCAAGCCAAGGTCCTGAAGCAACCACCACCCCCGCCCTGCCCTCCGATGCCCCGTCCCAGTATTTACACATAAAGAAGCACCAGGTGAGGAGGAAACTGGATGGAACACAGGTCTAGCTGCTGAAGCCCCTTTTCAGACTCCACCCCCCCCATCCACTTACCTCCCTACCCCGGCCCCTTCTTCTATGCATTCTAGAGACACAGATACCCAGACACAAACAAAGATACATAAATACAGATATTCATCCTTCCTCTTTGGAAATAACTTTGTGGGCTGGAATCCTACTCCGGCTGTTTCCCCACTTCATCTCTGAAGCTCTCCCTGGCTCCCCATATCCTACTATCCAGGCATAACTCACCGTTCCCTCATCCGTGTCCCCACAGCCCCTTTGCCCACACTCACCACATTGTATTATGTCTACTGGTTACCAGGGTGGTGTCCCTTTCTAGAATGTCAGAAGAGAGACAATTTCTTATTCATCTTTGTATCCCGAACACTGAGCACAACGTAGGACACACAGTGAGCACTCAGAAACATTAGAGGAAATCAATTCAGCAACCGAGTTTCGAATACTTACTATGAGCCGGGTGTTAGGGGTACAGTGATAACAAAGGGATAAACAGGCAGCCCCTCAAGGAGCTCAGAGTCAGAGGAGGGGGCAGACAATTAGGGACCTAGGCTACAGTCCAGGAAGGGCTCTGCTGGGTCAGAACAACATCCTGGAAGAACACGGTCTGGGGAGGGAAGCTCTGGGAAGAGGCTGCATCTCAGCCAAGACCTACGGAAGCGTTGGGTGTATCCGTGAGAAGAAGAAAGATCTGTGCCAGGCACATGCAGAGGTCTAGAGAGAAAGAGACTAGAGAACATTCTAGAAACTATAATATCATAGGGCAGTACAGCTAGGGTACAAAGTGTGAGATGTCACTGAGTAGCAGAGGACAAAGGTGGGAGAGTTGGCATGGATCAGACTGTTCCTCCATTCACGCGATCAGTGAACACAGGAGCTGAGGACCTTCTCCCCGTGACGTACTGTATATGGCGACTGGGCCAAAGTAGTGTGCAAGAGACACAGTCTCCGCCCATGTGGAGCTCACAGTCTAGACGGGAAGAAAAGAATAAAACACAAGAAATATTATCAAAATGTGCTAGAGGCTACCAACGAAACTCATCAGAGCAGAGACAAAGAAACAACAGGGGCAGGAAAATCTCTTGATGGGGAGGCAACGTGGGACCCAACGCGCTGGCCACGACCAGGTAGAGAGGATCCAAACAGAGGGGACAGTATGTGCAAACCTCCTGGGGCAGGAAAGAGCGTGGCCTGCCCAAGGGCTGACACAGCTAGTGGAGGAAGAGTATCAGTGAGGATGGGTTCAGCTGTAAGCAACAGAAAGCCTTCCGAAAAGTGGCCGGAACCGTAAAGACGTTTATTATCCCACTCAAGAGGAGACTGTCGATTACAGGCTGGATTCTGCAGTTTAATCATGTCTTTGGGGACCTGCTCCCCCATCTGTACCCCTTCGGCATTGGCAGTGTCTCGCCTGATGGTGTCCAGGACCACATCCTCACCCAGCATCTGAGAAGCAGGAAGGGTGCCATGGAGCCAACAACTCCATGCACAAATCTCCCACCTTTCCTACAAGCTGCCGGCAGACATTTCCCTGAGTCCCAAGGCACAGAACCAATCACACACCCGCCATGAAACCAATCACTGGCACTGAAGTCATGGCATTACCATGATCACCCTCCTGGCACGGAGGTGGAGGGAAGGGCTCATCTCCCCTGAAAATACCACCACCACTTTCATGGAAAAAATCCCCTCTGTGTGAACACAATCAGGCTTCTGCTACAATGGAAGATGGGAGGAAAGAGGAAATGGCTGTTTGGAGGACAACCAAATCAAGAAGAGGGCACAAGCTGAGGCTGGATAATTACAAGGATGGGCCAGATCATACAGAGCCTCATAAGGCACAGCAAGGAGTCAGGATTTTATTCATTATCCTTAAAACCACTGAAGGGTTTTAAGCAGAGGAGTAACATGAAATGGCCTATGTTTTGAAAATGCCGTGCTAAGGGAAGGACAGGAAGCAAACGTGGAAGTAGAGAGACCAAGGAGGAGGCTACTGTCCTAGGTCAGGAAAGAACATGGTGGCCTGGACTGATGGGTGGTAGGGGAGTTGGCATAAATTCGAGACACATGCGGGAGGTGCCCCGGCTGGACGTGATGGGATAGGAGATGGGAGGTGAGAGATGGGAGAAGTCAGGGATGACACCCATGTTTCTGGCCTTGCAAACTGCTGGACGCCATTTCGTGAGACAGGGGAAGATTGAAGGAGAAACAGATTTGGGGAAAGAAATCAAGCATTTGGGTTGTTGGGGGACTATATATATATATATATATATATATATATACACACACACACACACACACACACACACACACATTTGCGATACCTGTAGGGCATTTGAATGAGAAATCCAAGTACACGGAAGGAACTGCAAGATCAGAGCTCAAGAGAGGAATCTGGAAGTCATCTGTATAGATGGTATTTAGCGCCTGGGAACAGGTGCGCTCACCTAGCAAGAACAGAGAGCGCAGAAGCAAAAGACAAGGCGGCCTGGGGCCGACACTTGGGACATCCGATATCTAGACAAGAGGAAAGGAGGAACAAGCACAAGGCGGGGTGGGAAGGGAGCCAGGGGAGTGCAGTGTCCAGAGCCTGGAAAAAGTGTCTCCAAGCAGAAGAGGGTGCCGAATGCTGTTGAGAAGCCAAGATGAGCAAAGGGTCCATGGGACCGGGCCACATGAAAGCTACCGGTGACCTGCCCAGGGGGGAGGGGAGGTGGGGACAGAGGTCAGACTGAAGCGGGCAGGAGAGTGACTGCGAGGTGAGGGAGCTGGGCCCAGTGTGCCAACGACTCCGCTCATGGCCAGGAAGAGGGGCAGAGCTGGAGCAGGCTCTGGTCCGCATTCTCTGCGGAGAGATGCTGAGCTCGGCCTGAGAGGGGGTGGGAGGGGAGCAGGGAGGTCCGAAGTGAGAGAAGGTAAGCAAGGGAGCCTTGGGGAGCAGAGCGGGAGTCTACTAGAGAAGCAGCAGACTACAGGAAAATCTTCTAAGGTCAGGAACGGAACCCTGATTTTCAGCGGGGCATTCCCACCCCTAACGGCCTCCAGGGGATGTAGCGCTGAGTGGGGGGATCAATCGGGAAAGTAGCGCAGGGTCCATCATTAAAGAAAAACAGGTACATTTCTGTAGGAATCCCCGGCAACCATCTCTAAAAGGGTGAGTGCGGCCATGTTTTGGCGAGCCAGACAGCATGTCCCCAAGGGCTTACACACAATCTCTGAGATGCTTCATTTCTGAAGAATCTGTAATTGGCACTGGTTCTTCAGCTCGAACATAAAGTTTTCCGGTCCCTAAAGCCTCTCTGTCAAGTACTTAATGACCTGTAAACCAGTTACATAAACTAACAGAGCTCCAATTTTAAGGAACCTAGCAGCAAATCCTTCTGTAAAGTGACTTTTTTTTTTTTTTTTGATGATGATGCAAACGGCCTTGACCTAGTGGGTTTTCCTAAAGAGGGGCCCACCTGCATTCCTGGAGCTGTGCGGTCAGAGCAAGCACAGGTGATTTGTACCGACATCTTGTTATTTCCTAGGACACTGACACGCATCTGCTCAAATTAATTACTCTTCCAAGATCTCTCCCCTGACTCATCTGATGGGCCAAGCTCCTGTGCCGGCAAACACAGATGAGGAGGGGGAGCTCGAAGGGGGGCCCGGAACAAGGACCGTGCAACTCAGCAAAGCGGAAGTATCAGCACTTCCCTGGCACCAAAAACATTGGTCTGTGAGCATCAATCCAGAGCCTCAAACAAACATCAGAGCCCCCGGACAAAGACAGGGGACAGCTGTGTGTGACTGCCCTGACCTAGGGAAGTTTCCGAGGAGAGGCGGCAGTAGAGGGGAGGGTGGGAAGGGCAGAAGGGAGCAGGGGTGCACCCTGAGTCATCTGGGGTTCACCTTTCCAACACGCTGTTAGGCTAAACTGACGACATGAGAACTCTGGCTACGATGAGAAGACCTCAGGAGGAGGAGCGTGAGGTGACATGGAATGGCACAGATTTGTTCAGGGAAGGCGGCTGTAGGATGGCCCTGGTGATGGATTCGCTCCCCTGCCAAGCAGGGGCACCGTCATGCCCAGGCCCGCCCGCCAGAGGCCGGCTGTAGGCCCGGGAAGAGGGGTGAGACAGCCCAGTCCCCAGATAGGGCCAGATCCTTCCACGTGGGGTGATTTGCCTCTGTTCACCCCTCCAGACCAGAAGGAAGTGACTGTCTCAAGCCTCAGTTCAAGAACAGCCTCCAGAAAGCCAAGGAAGGGAGGGAGCCGAGGACTAGTTAAGGCAAGACCCTTAAAAGTTCCTCAACCTCTCAACACCAATAAAGATGGCCCTACCCACCTCAGGGGCTGCTGAGAGAATCAACAATGGGTGTGAATCACTTAGCAGGTGCCTGGCATTAGTCAGTGTGCCACAAATGAAGGTTAGGTGGGGCCTGGAGAAAGGGACCCTGTGGCACAGGCTGCCTCCTAAGGGCCTAAGATCCCACTGACATGGGTCACTCACTCAAGCATGAGTTCCTGTAAGGTCGGATTTGGAGTTCCCAAGAAGACACCCAAATCCAAATCAAGGGAAGGAACAAAGCATATCTATGCACCCACTTAATGACTCCACAATCGCACTGAGTCCCAATTACATCTCAGGCCCTGTGCACATCCTAGAGATACAGCAGTGAGGGAGACAACAGGCCAGCAGCAGGTGGCTGGAGAGCAGGGTACAGGGGATTAATAACTAAGGATTCGTCTGGGACCACAGACCCAGGCCACCAGGCTGATACACAAAGCCAAGTGTTTGTTCCAGGTAGGACGTCAGGGCCTGCGTGACAGTTTCACTCTATTGCCCTAGGAAAGACCGAGTCAGAGGCCATGAGGAAATGTCCTGCTCAGGCAGGATGAACTCAAGAAGTGAGGCTCGAGGGCCTGGGGGGAAGGGCGGGACAGCTGAGAGGAAGCAGAGGGAGGTCAGGGGCAGGCGCTGGGGTGGAGGTGAAAACACTAAAGAGAAAGAAGAAAGAGCCAAGGTACTGAGACCTCCAGGTATGTATGTACCTCTACCTATGCACATACCTCATACCTGGGTATGTCCTTGAATTGGCAAGATGCACCAGTAAGAAAGACCAGGGTCCCAGGGTTGACTCTGCCCCTGCTTGATGTAGTGACCTGTGACCCTTACCTCCCTCTCTGGCCTCAAGGGTTTGGGTCGAATGACCTTTAAGGCCCTTTCCTGTTCTGGCCTTCTGGGAGCGAAGGAGAGAGAAACCTTTACATGGGAAAATGCCAGCTGCCGAGGCAGGGCTGTGCATGGGTCCCCCCGGCCCTTTTGGCTATCAGTACCTTTTAAATATATATTAAAAGAGACAAATGTGCTCTGCCCTGCCGAGGACAGCCATTATCACGGACAGACGGGCAATGCAGGCAGGGGGTGGTGAGAGGCCCAAGGGGATCCTCTGTGGGAAGGGTCATGTTTTGTTGCCTGAGTCCCCCCCCGCCGGCAGGCACAGAGTGCAAACAGGAAATGCTCCCAAAGCTAACGGGTCAAAGGCTCAGTGTCTTTGTGCATTTTCCCAACACTCTGAGCTCTGCCCTCCAGCCCAGTAGCTTCATCTTATTCAAGAGGCCCAGTAGAACGAAACATGGGTAACCAACACGGAGGAGGTTCCAGTGGCTGAGCCAAGAGGAGTTCCTGACACTATCTTGGGCCAAAAGTAGGAGCCTCCAAACTGTCAAGCCCTCCCAAGGTAGGTCTTCGCCATTCAGAAGGTGGCCAGGGTAGGATGTTGACCTCTGCTAGGAAGAGGCCTACAGCCTGCAAGCTGTCTTGTTTGGCCTGGGCAGTGAGTTAAAATTACAAAGTAGAATGGCTCTCCCAGACCAGCAGCATCAGAATTACCGGGAGCATCAGAATTATTCATCAGAATTCCTGACTCTCTACTGATTCAGAAACTCTGGGGGTGGGACCCAGCAATCTGTGTTTTCACTAGCTCTCCACATGATGCGGATGCCCGGTAAAACTTGAGAACCACTTAGCTAGTATAACTAGATAGGGGTCATTCTTGGGCCCAATACAAGCTGTTGAACAACTGCCTTCCACTTGGCCTGCTTGTGACATTTATGTTACCAGCCAGCCGGGTGCCATACTGCATCTGACTTTGGTGACCCCTGGCAGAGAAGGTAGTTCCAAACTGAGCAAAAGCTCTTGATGACGAAAGAACTGGGGAGGGGGGGAATCTTCGATGAATGAAAGGGTAAACAAACGGGGTATGCACACACAATGGAATATTGTTCAGCTTTTAAAAAGGTGGAGCATGGGGCGCCTGGGTGGCTCAGCCAGTTAAGGGTCCTACTTTAGCTCTGGTCATGATCTCATGGCTTGTGAGTTCGAGCCCCATGCCAGGTTCTGTGCTGACAGTTCAGAGCCTGGAGCCTGCTTCAGATTCTGTGTCTCCCTCGCTCTCTGCCCCGCCCCCACTTGTGCTCGCTCTCTCTTTCTCTCTCTCTCTCTCTCAAAAATAAATAAAAACATTTAATGAAAAGGTAGAGCTTGAAGACATTAAGCTAAGTGAAATAAGCCAGATACAAAAGGACAAATATTCTGGGGCGCCTGGGTGGCTCAGTCAGTTAAGCATCCAACTTCAGCTCAGGTCATGATCTTTCCACTGTTTTCCACAGGTCGTGGGTTCCTGCCCCACATGGGGCTCAGTGCTGACGGCTCAGAGCCTGGAGCCTGCTTCAGATTCTGTGTCTCCTTCTCTCTCTGCCCCTCCCTGCCTGTGCTCTGTCTCTCAAAAATAAATAAATGTTTAAAAGAAAGACAAACAAAAAACAAAAGGGAGGGGCTCTCTATGAGAGAGCTAGAGTAGTCAAATTTATAGAGACAAAGAGAAGAATGGTGACCCAGGGGCTGGGGAAGGAAGGAATGGAGAGTTAGTATTTAATGGGTACAGAGTTTCAGATTGCAAAGTTGGAAAAGTTCTGGAAATGGATGGTGGTGATGGCTGCACAGTAGTACCTCTGAATCACCTGCCCATATCTCCCCGTTATTTCCAGAATTAAGTCTTTTCTTTTTTTGATTTTTTTTATTATAGTAAAAAGCACATATCATAAAACCTTCCCTCTTAACCAGTTTAGGCACACAGGTCAGTCGTGTGAAGTTTATTTACATTGTTGTGAAACAGATCTCCAGAACTTTTCTTCTTGTAGAAGTGAAACTATACCCATTAAACAACAATTTCCTTTTGTCCCTTCTCCACAGCTCTGCAACCACCATTCTACTTCATCTATCTATGAACTTGACCATATACCTTGTATGAGTGAAATCAAGCCATATTCATCCTTTTGTGACTGGCTTATAGAACTTAGCATAATGTCCTCATGTTGTAGCCTGTGATAGAATTCCCCTCCTTTTGTAAGGCTGAATAATATTCCATTCTATGTATGTGCTACATTTTGTTTATCCACCGATCCATCACTAGGTATCTGGGTTGTCTCCGCCTCTTGGCTATTGTGAATAGTGCCACTATGAACATGAATGTGCAGATATTTCTTCAGATCCTGCTTTCAATTATTTTTGGCTATATACCCAGAAGTGGGATTTCTAGATCATACAGTAATTGTACTTTTAATTTTTGGGGGAATCATATTATTGTTTTCCACTGTGGCCCACCAACGGTGCACAACTCTATACCCCTGTCGATACTTAGTATTTCTTTTTTTTTTTTTTTTTTTTTTCTTTTTTGGTAGTAGCCTTCCCATGGAGTGTGAAGTGATATCTCACTGTGATGTTGATTTGCACTTCTGATGATTAATGATATCAAGCATCCTTTCATATGCTCATTGGCCCTTTATTGATCTTTGGAGAAATCCCAGTTCAAGTCTTTTGCCCATTTTTCAGTCAGGTTGATTTTTTTTCTGTTGTTGGGTTATATACAGTCCCAGCCTTCTTACTGTGAAACCCAAGGCCCTTCCAGACATGGCCCAGCCAACCTTTCTTCTTATCTCTGATTATCCCCTACACCACAGTTCTCAACTGGGGGCAAACTCTGCATGCAGATGTCTGGCAAGTCTAGAGACACAGTTGGTTGTCACAAGTCGGGGCTGTAAGGCTTGGCTATAACTGGCACCTCGTGGGTAGAGGCCAGAGATGCCGCTTCGTATCCTACAATGCCAGGGCAGCCCCCATAACAAAGAATCATCCGACCCAAAATGTTGAGAACACTGTCCCGCACTATTCCCTGACACCAAACTCTTCCATTCATTATTCCAAACACTTTGCCCTTGGCTTACACCCTTGACTCCTGGGATGCCTCTCAGGCCACCCCACCAACTGAATCCTACAGACCCCACTCCTGCTGTAAGACTTTCCTCACTCATCTAGCTCACAGTAACTCCCTGCCCTCTGAAAACCTACTCGAGATTAGCCAGTAAAGACTCTGTATTACTTGCTGCCTCCTCCTCCCGGTGAAACCCTATCCCCTTCTGTGCTTTCACACAGTAAGTACCAGATATGTACTTACTGATCAGTTGCCAGGCAGTAAGAGGGAGAGTTGACTGGCAGGGTGGTCACCTCGCCCTAACACTCCCAACACCAAGAACACCATACTCCAAGAAACTTCTGCCCCCACGGACCCCAAATCCAGGCACCGCGAAACCTGAGGACAGAAGCATGAAGAGAGCCCCACCTAAGCTCTTTCGCCTCCCTCTGGATTCTGGGCGTCCCCAAAGGCAGGCCAAGTCCAGCCACAAAACAGCAGAGATGAGAGCTCCGGACATCTGTCTTGCTCACCTCCAGCCGCCCGCCCTCTTGAGTCTGCATGCCCACTGTCTGTGGGCCGAGGCTCACAATCCAGGGCGATAAACTGAATTCATGAATACGATTTAGCAAACCCGGGAGCCAAGTGACTGCCAGCGGTTTTCATACAGAGCCCTGCAGGGCTGGAACAATTACGCCATATCAGTTTGGAATTAGAAAGATCTCTTAATAATGCAGCCGGCTGCTCCAGCAGCGGCATCCTTGTCCAACAAGGCCATGATCCACCCACCCAGTGGGAAAGGCAGCTCACCAACCTCCAGCCGCCTGCTGCCTCCCCGTGAAAACACACCCAGCACCGCAGCTAACCGGTACCTGGCCCGGGAATCCGGGCCCAACACCAGGCGTGCCTGCTGCGTGAGCCAGCAGGCTGGCCTCGCAAGCAGGATCTGGCACGAATGCGCTGGGCCCGAACTTCAATCCCGAGCAGCTCCGACTTGCCCGGTACACAAGCTGCCGTCCCAAGCACCTTAACACGCCCACCCCGACCTGGAACCCCATTCCGGAGAGATCAAGAAAGAGCGTAACTCCCTTCTGTCCCTATGTCTCATGCGGTGCTAAGCGATTCACATAGGCCATCCTATTAGATGTCCTTATCCCTATTTGGGGTGTCAGAGACTGTAAGTAACGTCTCCCAGGTGACACAGGCAATAAACGGCAGGGCTAGGATTCCAACCTTGAGCCATCCGATCCAAAGCCATGCTGTTCTCCCCATGCGACATTAGAAGAATCCTTTTTCCATATCAAAATGGCTCCACGATTCCCTGCAACCACTCATCCCCGCCAGCGCCGCCTTCCCTGGGGGCCTCTCACCCCTGATTGTCAGTGTCATTACATGAGGCTTCTTTTCACCCCAGCTCCCATTATATCATCTCAGCCTGGCATTGTAAAGCAGCCCCATCATAAACATCAGCTTGATTATAAGCAGAGACTGTTGCCTCTAATAAATAAGCATGCGTAATGTATACAGAGGGAGAAAGAGACACCTCTATATTTTCAGTTTTGTAAAGACAAATCGCCTCGATTGTTTAATCAATAAAAATGCCTCTCTAACTCCTACTGTTATTACAAAGCAATTTCAGACAGAGTGAAGAAGAAGCATCGCATCTGTATTCCTGTCAGGACAGACAGGGTCTGATTAGGCCAACAGATGAAGATCAGACCCATCACCCATCCACGGAAGGCCTGTCTGGTCCCCCCCTCACTGCCATGCCCGGGCACAGGAGAAACGAGCAGGTGTCTTGATTTCAACGGCACATTAGGTTTGGGGAAGGCCAAAGCACAGAGAGATTCAGCTAATCAGGGATCCCTAGGGACAAACACACTCTACAACTCAGAAGGATAAGTCTTGCTGGTGTGGGGCAGAAGGAGGGGACACTAAAAGAGGAGGGTACTTGTCCTAAATGTCCTCACCGTCATCTCTAACCTTCCATCCTTCCAACCCCTGTCAAGTGCAGACACTCTGCTTCTCACAGTGAACAAACTCCTCCTCCCTGACCTTCCTGCTTCTGTCTCCTGGTCCCTATGGCCCTGGTTCTTTACCTGAAACAAACACGTGACGACAGAGGGATGGTCAAGACGTCACAGAAAGTTTGTCACTGATTCACCCAATGTCCACATGAGAAAGTTTAAACTCTGCTCTCTAACTAATGGCTCTTCCTGAATCGGCCTTGTCTTCTTCCAGACTCATCCCCTCCCCATCCTCCTGCCCATGCGTCTTTCCTCTGGCTTCTCCAAACTCTTTGTAGTTTCCTGAAGAACGTACGCTTTACGCCCCTCCACCTGTGCACGTTCTAATCCCTCCCCTGAAATGCCATTCCCCAGTCCTCTCTTGGCAAACTCCTACTCACGCACTGAGACCCACTCATGTGACCTCCCCTAAGGTCCTTCCGTGCTCCCCACCTTATGCCTTGCCCCAGAGCCCCGCCACCCCCTGCACACAACTCTATTGCTGCGCTGGGCGCGTGGCACTCTACGTGTTGGCTGACCTGCTTCTATGCACCAGTGACTTGCAAAACGTATATCTCCAGCCTTTACCTCTGTCCTGAACTCCAGACTCCTTTGTCAGCTGTCTCCTTGCCAAATGTTCTTATGCCTCATGGGCTTTTCCAAAACATCACTCCAAACTCCCAGTTCCCAAACTTGTTCTCCCCTATGTTCCCCCATCTTAGAAAATCGCACCATAATCCAACCTGATGCTTGAGCCAACACTCAGTCACTCTGAATTCCTCTCTTTTTTCCCTCGTGTTCCACAGCCAAACACAAATCCTAACAATCCCATCTCAAAAACATATCTAATGTAAAAGAAACTCAGTGGAGGAAAGATAATCTTCTCAAGAAATGGTTCTGAGGGGGGCCCAATGGCTCAGTTGGTTAAGTGTCCAACTTGGGCTCAGGTCATGATCTTGCGATTTGTGGGTTCAAGCCCCATGTCAGGCTCTGTGCCAACAGCTCGGAGCCTGGAGCCTGCTTCGGATTCTGTGTCTCCCTCTCTTCTCTGCTCCTCCCCCACTCATGCTCTGTCTCTCTCTCTCTCTCTCAAAAATAAACATGAAAAAAAAATTTTTAAAAACAGAAATGGTTCTGAAACTCGTGAATATCCATTTGTGCGCACACACACAGACACACACACAATCAAAAAAAAAAAAAAAACAAAACCAAAACACCTTAACCCATACCATACCCCTCACCATATATAAAAATAGCTCAAAGTGAATCATGGACCAAACCAAAAAAATCTAAAATTATAAACTTCCTAGAAGAAAACATAGGAGGAAATATTTGTGACTTTGCATTGGGCAATGAGTACTTAGATACAATACCAAACTACATTCCATAAAAGAAAAAAAATGACAAGTTAGACGTTATCAAATTAAGAGTTTCTGCTCTTCCAAAGGCACTGTTAAGAGATATGAAAAGAATCCAAAAGAGTTGAAAACAGGGTCTCAAAGAGATATTTTTACACCCAATTTTATAGAGGCATAATAATCCAAAAGTATAAGCAATCCAAATGTCCACTGACATTTGAAGAGTAGTATGTGTATACAATGGAATATATCATTCAGACTTAAAAACGAAGGAAAATCTGTCCCATACTATAGCATGGATTATATACCTTGAGGACACGGTGTTCAGTGAACTAAGCCAGTCACTAAAGTATAAATACGGAATGATGCCACTTAACGAGTAGCCAAATTCAGACAGTCAGAAAGAACGGTCATTGCCAGCAGCTGGGGGAGCAGAAAGTAGTGAGCTGTTACTTAATGGGTGTAAGATTTCAGGTGTGAAAGATGAAAAGAGTTCTAGAGATTGGTTACACAACAGTATACACGTATTTAGTGCTCTGGTACTTTACAGGTAAAAATGGTCACGATACTAAATTTGTGTTATTTTTACTACAATAAAAAAAAAAAAAATAGAAACTACAAAATCTGGACCGTCAAGATAAAAGCCTCATAGAGGCTGTCTTCCGAAACCATTGTCTGAATGACAACAGAGGAGTGGGCTGTGATAAAAGAATTATTTTATGATAAAATTTTGTGATAAAAGAATATTATAAAAGATAAAAGGAGGTTTTAGTCTTCCTTCTATTTTCATAAATATCCTGGGGTCTTATGATTTAAGAGAGAGGAAGAGACAGCAGGTGTGGGAGACCAGAAAAGGACAAACCACAGACCGGGAGAAAATATGTGCAAATCACATCCCTGATGAAGAACTTATATCCAGAGTATATAAAGAACTCTCAAAATTCAACAATAAGAAAACGAACAAGCAATACAAAAATGTGCAAAAGACTTAAACAGACACCTCACCCAAGAAGACAGACGGACCGCAAATAAGCAGATGAAAAGATACTTACATCATTAGTCCCTGGGGACAAGCTAATTAAAACCACAATGAGGTATCGCTACCTATCCATTAGAATAGAGAAAGATATTTTTAAAATTGAAAAAAAAATTTTTTTCAAAAAAGGACAACTGGGTGGCTAAGCTGGTTAAGTGTCTGACTCTAGATTTTGGCTCAAGTAATGATCTCCCCGCCTTGTGCTCGCCAGCTCTCTTTCTCTCTCTCTCTCAAAAATAAATAAACTTTAAAAAAAAAAAAAAAAGAACACCACCAAGTGTTGGCGAGGATTCAGAGCAAATAGAACTCTCCTACATCGCTAGCGGGGATGCAAAACGGCACAGCCAGTGGTTAGTTAAACATGCGCTCACCGGATGACCCAGGATTTCCACTCTTGGTATTGAGCCGGGTGAAATGAAAGCTTACGTTTACATAAAAATCTGTATGTGGTAGTTTACAGCAGCTTTACTTGAAACTGCCAAAAATGAAAAACGGCCCAAATGTCCTTTAAGTGGTGAATGAATAAACCAGAACTTTCATAGATGGAATACTACCCAGCAGTAAAAAGGAGTGAACTATTCATTTATGAGCAGCATGGCTGACTCTCAAATACGTGACGCTAAGTGAAGGAACGCATGGTGGGTGCTAAGACTCCAAAAGCTACATCCTGTATGATTCCGTTTGCATGACTTTTTAGAAAAGGCAAACCCAGGGGCGCCTGGGTGGCTCAGGTGGTTGAGCGTCCGACTTCAGCTCAGGTCACGATCTCACGGTCCGTGAGTTTGAGCCCCGCGTCGGGCTCTGGGCTGATGGCTCAGAGCCTGGAGCCTGCTTCCGATTCTGTGTCTCCCTCTCTCTCTGCCCCTCCCCCATTCATGCTCTGTCTCTCTCTGTCTCAAAAATAAATAAATGTTAAAAAAAAATTTTTTTTTTAAAAATTAAAAAAAAGAAAAGGCAAACCCATAGGGACAAAACCAGACAAGTGGCTGGCAGGGGTGGTGGCAGGGGAGGGGCTGAAACGGGCCCAGGGGAATCTGCAGGGCAATGGGAAACGCTGCATGTCTTGACTGGCGATGGTCACACAATGTGGGCATTTGTCAAAATTCACAGAACTTCACGCTAAATGGTGAATTTTAGTGCATGTAAAGTGGGCCTTAATAAAAAAGAAAAAAAAAAAAGGAAAGCACACGTATCTGAATCCTGCCCGATAGGCTTGTGTCGTTGTTACCAGGGCCGCCCTCTGCCCAAGCCTCTGTCAGCTTTCAGCCAGCCTGCTACTCAGTCACTTCTTGACTTTTCCTCCCTATAGTTTACTCTTAAAGAGCAGTCAGAATTACTTTCAAATATAAATCAGATTATGTCACCCCCTGCTTAAGACTCCCCTGTCTCCTCGTCTCATTTGAGAGCAAAATCCAAAATTCCTTCCGGGCCCCCAAGGCCACGCCTGGAGCTCTGGCCGCACACCCTCCCCTTTGTGTGCCGCGAGCCAGCCACTCTGGCCATCTTTCTGTCTCTCAAGGACACCAAGCATGACCTACGTGGGGGATTTTGCTCCAGCCTAATCCCCCCTCCCCCGGAAGGCTCTGCCCTGACCTCCGTGTGTGGGGTTCCTTCTGACCTTCCAGGTCTAAGAGTAAAGTGTCACCTCCTTGGAAAGGTGCCCCGCCAGTTCCCCCTACATGCCATCACGCCAGCCTTAGCCTCTCCAGAATCCTCGGTGCCAGGGCAGGCACAAAGTCTGCATGGACTTCCTGGTATCTTCAGGAAGGAATCTGCCTCCGAGCCTTCCAGGGCACTCGCCTTGGGGTGAGACGTGACTCAGGCACGGGGAAGGCACAGCGCTGCCTGCGGGATGTCCAACCCCCCACCCCCCACCCCCCACCCCCCTGGGTGGGAGCACCTAACCCAGAACTTGCAACAGCCAGTGAGGGGCAGAGCCAGGGCTCAAACCCGGCCGCTGGGGGGTTATTGGCATGAGCAACCCTCTCCACCTCTCACTCTGAGTACCTGTGGAGGTGGGCCACACAAGACAGGAATACATGACAGGGCACCGTAGGGGGCGCCCAGCCCCCTTCCCCCATCCTGCTGTGCAGCTCCAAAATGGTTCTCGGGTTCCAGAGTCTGATTATACCGTGTTGGACTAAGAGCCAAGCATGTGTGTGACTAGGCAGCTCGTTTACAGAAGGAAGGGAAGGTGGCTAACAGCGGCTCGCCCGCTGCCCGGTATGTCCCAGAAGTTTTTGTTGTGTGGTCTCATTAACACTCGTGACAACCCCGTGCGGTTGGCAACAGCATCCTCACTTTTACGTGACCTCAGAGAGGGCGCCCCCACTGTAAGTGGCAGAGCCTTGTGGGGTCCACACCTACAGCTGGTTCCATCGCGTGCCTACGGGCAGCTCTAAACCCCCCTCCTCTCTCTGGCTTCTTGGAGGTCTTTAATCCAGCACATTCTCAGCCCAAGAGCGGAGACGCAGACCAGAGAGCCCCAGAGGACTGTGGACTGTGCCCACCTGGGCCCCTCCATGTTCTTATTTCCAGGTTCCTGTGGGTATAGACTCACGGCGGAGACCAGCCTGGACCACACGTCCCTGCTCTGGGGAAGGCAACCACCGCCCTACTCTTTCCCTGCCCCCCAGCCTTATTTCTTTCTTTCTCCCGGTCTGCCCTGTCTCTCTCCCTTTGTCTGCCCGTCTGATTCTTTGTCTCACACACGCGCATGCACGCGCATGCACGCATTCGCACACTGCACCCCCTTCTCTAACTCACTCCCTTCAGCTGTTCGGCTCACTCTGCCAAAAGGGTAGGATCCTGACAGATCGAGGCTCTGGAAAACCCGCTGCAGGGGATCAAGGGGATCAAAAGGATGTCTGGGCTGCGGCTGTGGTCCCCAGGGCCAGAGCCAAGGAGTCTGTGCACTGCACAGGGGCTCGTGGCTGCTGGGCCCTGCTCGGCATCACCAATCCTCGTGAAGCTCTCGGCACCGTTAACCACCCCCAGTGTGGCTGTGCTGCAACACCTGGCCGCCAGGGGGGAGGGACGCTGTCCAGCAGCTGCTCTGGGCCAGCACAGCTGCAGCCCAGGGGTGAGGCTGTGCAGGGCTGGAGACAGAACAGCACGGACTGGCATAATTTCACGCCTGGCCTTTGCTAGCCGACAGGTGAAACGACTCTGTGATCCCCTAGCTATCTAAATTAGTTGCATCTTAAGAGCCCCCTGTCCGGCAGGAAATGTCCCGTTAAATCTTAATGATCTGCCTTCCGAGAAGCTCCCCGGGCCTCCTGCTCCCTTAGTGGATACCTGGCCCTGGAAGAGCAGAGTGGGACACGGGTGGGGGAGAGGGGAAAATGAGCACCCAAGACATGCTGCCCGGAATGGGGTCCCATGCAGCTTTCATTGGGCAACTGTCTTCAGAAGCTAAAGGAAGAAGGTCCTTCCAAACCAAGAGATCTCTGTCATCCCATCCTGTGCTTTCCACAGGACTTCACCCCCTCCCACACTCAGACTCTGAGGCCACCACCCACTCAACCACCCAGAAACCCCACCTGGCCCCCCTCCATCTCAGGCATTTGCTTAATGGCTCGACTCCACAAGATACAGAATCTGGGACAAAACCGTACCCCACCCTACTTCTCCACGTGTGCAGCTGAGGCTGGGACAAGAATCTCTCTTTGAAAGGAAGATGCCACGTGACCTTCAGATGATTCATATATTAACTACCTGGATAAACAGTTTCTCCTATATTCTCATTATCACCTCTCTTGCTGAAGCAACAGTGCAGTATTTCTCTTTTATATCCAGGATGGAAGATGCTTCTGGTGACTCCTGGGGAGAGGAGGAAAATGACGAGGGAAGGAGAGGGCAAAGCTTAGGAAAAGAGGGAGCAGAATCCTCCCAGCTCCCCACCCCAACATGGGCATGCCCAGCGGGAGCTACGGTAAGATCTCAAGCAGAAGGTCACCTGGAACCAAACAGCAGCCAACCTTGTCCCTGGCACGGCACAGGCTGGTAGTCACAGAGGGGATTTGGGCACACAGGCTCACGAGGACCCATCCAGCTCCAACGGCTCCTTGCATGACCTTGGCCATGTCACCATTGGGGCCTGCCTCTCCAGAGACACTGCCACTTGCTCCTGGCCAGCATGGCTGTCCATGATCACCAGAGCTACAAGCAAGGTTCTTCATCGACCCTTGAATTAAACCCTACACATTCTTGGCTGGACCCTTCCCTTCCTCTTCTCTCTCATCTCCCATTACCTTTGGCCTCCACCTGCTCGGGTCATGAGAAAGCCAAGCACAGTTGTGTGAGCTCTCCCTACTTCCTCCACCACCCCTGGCCAGTCAAAACTCACCAAGTCAAGAACCCCTGCCTCTCCACACTCCCATCCCTCTCCTGGGCGGGGGGGCAGAAAGGGAGGCCCTGGTCCTCCCGAAGTCCAGCCTCTCCCCGCAGAGAAGACAAATCTATCACCAACTTCCATTATCGAACCCAGTTTAAAGTTATTATTATGGATTCTTAAGATGTCAACAATGAAGAATCCTATTGTCCCACTAATTAATTCAGCAATCTCCCTGAAATAATAGGAGTTGTAATTATAATTCCAAACTCACCCCTCGACCACTGGAATCAACTAATTAAACAACAATTAGCCAGCACCAGGCTTTCATGGGGAAGACGGACCATTCCTTTTTATAGCTACAATTAGGCAACACATTCAATAATCAGAATGATATACAAATTCACTCAGGAGCCCAGTAAATTACGACCATTCATACTCTGTTTTCCTATGGTCGCCTCCTAGAAAACGAAAGGGGCTGTATCTTCCAGTGATGGCTGAATGTCGTCTGGACCCCCTTTGAGCCAGTCTGCTCAGGGCCCCCCTCAGTAGCTTTCTGCTGATCAGTTCATCAGCACAAGGTGAGGGTGGAGGGTGCTGGATGCCCACACCGGGTTCTGCCGGCATCCGTAGCGATGCCGAGCAGGAGGTCAGAGGGGCTGGCGGTTTCTGGAGGGAGAGTGGCAGAGAACCAGCTAAGAGCAGGAGTTGTACATACAGTGGTACCCGGGTCAGTGTGTGAGGCACGTGCCCCCAGCACACTCACTCTCACAAGCACACCCCGTTCGGGAAACCCTTGGCATCTCCTGCAAAAACATCACGGTGGGGAAGGAGGGCTTGGAGGATGGTGCTAAGACCCACATGCCCGAGGGAAGTGATGCAGGTGGGTTTCTTGAGGAGCCACCCAATCGGGTGCGAAAACTAAATCAGGTAAAAGGCAGTGGCTGGGCCAGGAGAGGGGAGGAGAGGCGTGAGACAACAAATGGAAAGACACCCCCGGCCCGCCCCAGGCTGAGCAGAAAACTTACCACGCTGCAGATTTTGCCAAAAATACGCCTGTCCTCAAACGGAGCAAGCAAAGGGTCGTGGCACGAATGTGCATAACTGAATCATCTCAGCTTGTCTACCTGAGGGAAGGGGTGGGGGCGGGTATGGCAGGGTCCTCTGAAGGCTACTGGGAACAGCCCTCATGTGCCCTTTCCTAGAACTCACGGAAGGCAAAGTGGGCGGGGGGGTGGGGGGGGGGACTCAAAAAAGCACAGGAGAGCTTCAGGAGAAATTCAAGGGAAGGGATTCTTTTGCAGAAGATGTGGGAAACCCCTCGATGGCAGGGACCCCTTCCCTGTCACTCAGTATGGACCCGGGCACACGACAGGTGCTCAACAGACATGGATTGAACAGAGATGCCTGGTTCTGGGCCACTCCTCTGCTCAGTGGGCAATGTGGGGAAATACAGAAGAAAGAGCTCCCCCCACTGTGGACTGATCGAGGCGTGCTTCAGCAGAGGGACAGCATAGGATGCTCTCGGTCTGTTCATTCACTCCTTCAAACCCATTTACTGGGCATCTACTCCATATCCACTGCACGCCAGGCACCAGGGGCTGCAATATGAGCAAGACTGGCCTGATCCCTGCCCAGACACGGTCAGTCCTAGGGAAGGGGGACAAGCCAACAGCCGGGAGGAACAAGAAACGCAGTGATGGGGAGGTGGAGGGCATTAGAGCCTTCCAGAAGGAGAGAGACGTGAAGAATGCCAAGGAGGAAGCCAGGTGCCTTCATTTCCCCATCTGTAAAGTGGGAGTAATAAGAACACCTGCCTCATAGGGCTGTACTAAGAACTCAACGAGAAAAAAAAAAAAAATGAATTAAGTGAAAAATATCTGCGTAAGGTGCTCCAACAGGTCCTGGGGCAGAGCACGCACTGTTCAAGTGTTTGCTGTCATTACTATTACCAGCCCGCCATCATTCTCGCCTTGAGGGAACACCGTAACCATGGCGGTCCATCCTGCCCAGAGACTCCATCTTGGATACGTGCTCTCTGCCCGGTTCCCTGCCCATTCTGGCATAGCCGTATCGCATGTGGCCCACTGCTCCATTCGCCCACCACGTATGGAGCCCCTGCCACACCCTGACACATGCTAGGGCATGTTGGGACCATGGAAGGGGTTCCCAACTTGCTCTCAGGAAGCCTACGATAAGGCTGCAGAGAAGGCACGTGATGAAGGACTAAATCTCACATCAGGGAGTCTGTCCTGGAGGCCCTGGGTTGGTCCCGGAGGCCAGAGGATGTGCCAGGAGAGGCTCTCAGGACTGAGCCAGTGGAGGGGAGTCAGCAGGAGTCCCAAGGCCTTGCCATTAGCCACGCTTCAGCCACCTTCTGTCCAGGCCTCTGAGGCACAGAAGAGCCGGAGTGAGAGCAAAGGCTTAGCTGTTGGTCCAGGCCGCCCCTACCCAGAAGGGGCTGGCAGCGGGTCCTGAGCCCCAAGCCCCGGACCTCCGTGGCTCCCTGGCTCCTGGCTCAGGCCCATGCACACACCGTCTGTGGTGGGAGGACCACAGCCTGCTGACTGCAAGTCTAGCCCCACCCGCTCCCCCTGCCCCCTCCCACTCTGCTCTCTCCTATACCGGCTCCCCACCATCTGAGTCCCAAATGCTCCAGTTCCAACTTTCCATCCTGACATCCACCTCCTCCTCCCCCCTCCTTGGGCGACAAGATTTGAGCTGACATCAAAGAACCTGCAAGCTTGAGCTGAAGGTTGCTGAGCTGAGGCCCAGGGTCCCCTGCAGCTGTGGGGTAGCATGGGTGGGCGGTGGGGCCCGGACTAATTCACTGAGTCCCTGTTTTCTGCTCAACTTCTCCATAGCAGCAAATTGCCAAGGCCCTTTTCATCATGCCCCAGCTCTTGGAAACCATAAAGAGCCTGATTAAGCACCCTCAGAAACACGTTCAAGGGGAAATTCTCACACACGCGAGTACTGATTTATCCCCTGATGACAATGGCAGGATTAGCTTTATTGATCAAGCATCACCATCAACAACAAACATTTATGGGGCTCTCACTCTGAGCAAACTGCCTGTCCTGCTGCTCAAGCTGGATCCTGAGGGCCCCATACCGAGTGAGCAAAACCAACCGGGCTCGTGGCCTTGGGGTGACTACAGTCCACAAGTGGTCACACTGCTTTAAATACACTTAATACCTCAAACAGCAAGATGCTGTGATTTTTATGACACCGGAGCCTAGAGCTTTCTTCGATCAGTAAGATACCATAGAGTGAGTGAGTGAGTGAGTGAATGAATGAATGAATGAATGGTGTACACTCTTGATTTTCTCTCTCCTTGCAGAATATTTAATGGCCTTACTTGGGTCATTTCATTGCTAATTTCTAGCTCAATCAGAAGGAGAGGGAGGGAGTGGAAGAAATGTAAAGGAGAAAGACACAAATCAATCAGTGATGTTCCCTTCAGCACTTCGGAGAAAGGTTTTGTGGAGAGGCAGATGAAAACTAACAGCTACAGCAGAGCGGGAATTATCTGTGGATGGTATTTGTGCAGGACTTCCGGCATGAATGGCCGTCTTGCTTCCACTCTGCCTGGAAACCTTCCCAGGAAAGGTGATGCTTTAGGAGAGGATGAAAAAGGAGAGGATAGGAGGCAGCCTCCTCCAGCAGGGCCAGGCAAGTCCTCCCAGAGCCGCCTGTGAAGAAGACAGCCTCTCCCACCGTTTGCCACCACAACACGTGCCTACCTACTGAGTTACAAGGGACTTGATGGAGAGGAGCCTGACTCTCTCCCTGATGCGCTCCTCCTTCCCTTGCTTGATTCAGACCCGAATTCTTCCAGGCAAAGGCAACCAGGCCTGTTGTAGAGGGAATCCCCTCCACTGACTTCCTGCTAATTCAGAGGGAGCGGGCTCTGTGGCAGACAAAGGGAGGAGGCACCAAGCAGACCGGCCACCCAGAAAAGGATAAGATGCCGGGTCATCTCGCAGACTCTGGGGTTTCCCCCGGGGGACACCATGCCCTGGACAGGGACCGGGCCAGGGCGCAGGGTGTTGGAAAGACACACATCAACAATGGGACTGGCTAGGGAGGAAGGGGAGAAGAAGGGAGGGATGTTGAGTGAGACCAGAGGGATGATCAGTGGCAAGGACCAGGGAGCACTGGTCCTGGTCATGGTAGGAGGAGCACAGATCACAGCTCAGAGGGAAGAAGAGCACTGGACCTGACCCTGTGGATCTGGGTTCAAGACAGTTCTGATCCTCACTAGCGCGACATGTCTGGGGGCCCTGCCTTCCTAAAAATCAAAATGCTTCAGCAGGGGGAAGGGATAAGAAATAGGGTCACAGGGGCTATAGAAAGCAGGAGATCCTACCCAGGCGGCTGGGGGGGGGGGGGGAGTGGGGGGATGGGGGGTGGAGGAGGAGAGTGCTGTGCACCTGGTGCGGAAGGCACCAGCCCAGGGCACGTAGCACCACACTGCGAACTGTCCTCACCAGGCCTTTGGCCACTGCACACTTTCTGAACCAGAGAAAACTCCTAGTAAACTCCAAGCCAAAAAAGAAGAAGATGTGAGGCCCTAGAAATAAGGAATGTATGCAGGAAGGCAAAGGGAATCCCTGGGACCAGAGAAGAGGAAAAGTCCCAGGAAAAGTCCCAGGATAACAGCCTTACTGGTCATCCAGCCACAACAGCGGGGTAGAGGCAAAGTCTCCAGGGAGCAGGTTGGAGCTAAGTGTCTGATGAGACTGACCTAGAAGAAAATTCTTCTTCTTCTTTTTTTTTCTTAAGTTTCTTATTTATTTCAAGAGAGAGCGAGAGAGAGAAAGAGCACAAGTGGGGGTAGAGAGAGAGGGAGAGAGGGAGACTCCCAAGCAGGCTCTGTGCTGCCAGCACAGAGCCCATCGTGGATCTCGACCCCATGAACCGTGAGATCATGACCTGAGCCAAGATCAAGAGGTGGACACATAACTGACTGAGCCATCCAGGTGCCCCGAGGAAAATTCTCCTGAGAGGCTACTGGTAAGTACCAAGAAAATGAAAGCAAAAAAATTAAGCCAAACAAAGCAGTTATTAACTTCAGGGAAAGAAAAAAACAAAAAGAAACATAACCATAATATAATAGTCCACTGTGAATAATACTCAAATAGGCACAATGTGAATCCTGAGTATTGATTTAACTAAAATTTAAATATTCTATATAGAGGGTAAGAGTCAGAGGAGACGGCAATGTAAGAGAACTAAATCCTCATTACCATAAAGAGAAAGTCAACAGATAATATAATTAATGCATTAAACCGCACTACACGTATTATTTAGACCTATGTATGTATGTAAATGTCAGAAGAAACATACCAAGTTGAAAGCCATCGCTTCTAAGCAGGGAGGCTGAGAGGTAAGGGAAGGGTAAGGCAGAGAAATACTGGCTGTTGTTAGAACCCTTATAAGCCTTTTGACTTATCACTATGAGCAAGTATTACAATCAGTGATTTTTCTTATTGGTAAAATACCCAAAATGAAGTTTACCATCTCAATCACTTAAGTGTGCAGTTCAGTATAGTTGCAAGTATATTCGTGTCATCGTGTACCATGAGGTTTCAAAATCCTCAAACCCTGACCTTCTACGGTTGGCAGTAGAGGGAGGCTTTCCAGTGAGACGGACAGCAGGCTCTTTCTTCCCCTACCCTTGTCCCCTAAGCGGCATCTTGTCCCACTCATTACTGCAGACACCAACAGGATGGACTCAGAAAACAGCCACCATCCCTTTCAAATAATGCTCTGCTGTGGACACAGTTCCTTTGCCGTAATCCCCAAAGCACAACTAATGGGACTAGAATGATTCGATAAGACTTTTCTAACAGCCTAGAAATACAAAGGGGAAAGGAGCAAGAGGGACACTCATCTACCCAATCTGCCCTTTGTCGGTCCACTTAGACCCTCTCCGGGGCTCTCGCTTTACCCTTCCTAGCCCCTGCCCATCTGTACGGAGACAGTCCGGCTTCCTCCAAGTCTGTATTCGCCAGAGTAAGACCCCAAGTTTCTCCTCCGCCACCCTGATGTGCTCTTGACCATTGGTGTTTCCTAGTTAACAGCCTTCCTCTTGTCCCGGTGACCGCCACTGTGCAGCGTTACCCTTTAGGGAAGCCCACACCTCCTGCTCCAAGCCAGAATTCAACATAAAATCCCCAGTAATTTACGAGGGGACACTCACATATGGAAATGAGAAGGGGGGGGACAAAAAAAGGGGGGCTCTTACTGTGGACAAAGTAGTAAACTTTCCGAAGCCTCAGTTTTCTCATCTGTAAAATGGGGGTGAAAGTATCTGTTTCAATCTCCAGGTGGTTCTCAAGATCCCGTCAGATGATGGATAAAGGCAGCGCGGTGAACTCCAAAGTCCCTCGCAACTGTGAATTATTACTGTTAACAATACTTTTTGAAAATTAGCAGACTACAAAGAGATCTTTGAGTGGCGGGAGACCAGAGCACTGAAGTTAAAAGCCTCCACCACTGGGGAGCCCTGTCCCAAAGTTAACCATGGGGTATTCTTGTCTGGTTGGTCTGTTATCCAACCTGCAACAGTGCCAGCTGCCCTGCCTGGAGCTACAGACGCCCCGGGCACAGTCCTTGATGCCTGAGGCAAATGGCTCCAAACACCTGTGCCACTTCCCCTTCATAAAATAAAATTGCTCACTAATGCTCTCCGGCTCCTTTCATACGAATGGCAACAGCCGTTGTTCTTATTGGATTGTAGATGAATCACTTGGAAAATATTTTTGGGCACATTATAGAGGCAATAACATAAAAGTACCTGGAAAATGGTTCTGTTTTGTTTTCCACTTTGCAAACCCAAACTGGAGCCTGGGGTTGTATTACATATTTTTGTCTTTTTTTTTTTTTTTTTAACAGAACTGTTTTGCTCATTTCCTCTCCGTGCTGGGAAAAGGGACATGTTAATCACTCCTGAATGGGAAGCAAAACCCTTCAGAGGGTCTAGCTCAGTCTTCGGCAGGAAAAATTTCAGCGAGGGGAGAGGTCAGCCTTAAAGGCCAGCCTTCAGATCTAGGAAGAGGGACAAGTAAGAATGTCTCCACACCTGCACGTCTGTCTCCACTGAGGACAGGAGAGAAGAAAATGGCAGGAAGACGCTGTTAAGCTTAGTCTACAGATGTAGCTTTCGATCATCTTAAATAGACCCTATTTTTAAAAAGCATGGATTTATCCAACATCTGAGGCCTTATTCAGTAGGAAGGAATGTGGGATCTGATCGCCTTTCTCCACAGTCAACTCCAGGCTGGATGACCCCCAACAGGTGGCTTAACATCTCTGGACCAGTCACTTCCCCAAAGAGCAGAAAGTAAATAGTATCTTACCTCCACCGGAAGATCCTGAAATCCCCTAGGGTTCGAGAACTACAATTCCTCACTGAAGGGTCTCTACCAACGAATACTTTTTTTCCCCCTTTTCATTTTTCAGCTAAAATCTGAGACCTAGAGTCTGAAGGCCCAAAGTGCAAGACCAAAAGCTGCAATGTTACCAAACCTTGGATATAGGACTTAACCTCGCTGGGCCTCACCCACGTGTCCATCAAGATGACAGTCACTGGCACCACAGCTAATGCTCACTAAACGTGGCATCATCCCCCTTCCAGCTTAAGTACCAAAGTCACCCTCCAAGCCCAGAACAGCCGCATAGCTCAGCTCTTTCCCCTTGATTTCCTGTCTTACTTTACTCCCTTTAGGAAAAGATGGCTTTGTCCATTCCCTACCAACTAATGTGCTATTAGTTAAGTTTTCTCTTGTGGCCAGATATTACCTCTGAATTATAAGCGGAAACGCGGAGATGTAAGAAAGAGCCAGGGGGGGACGGGAGTAATTAATGAGACAAAGCCGTGAGCCAGACCCCCTATTTCTGCTCGGGTCTCATTAACCAGCCAAGGCTGCCCTGGGTTGGAGGCCCTTCCCTTACCTGTCCCTCCCCACTCGGCTGTTCTCTGTTGTACCTCCTACAATATTGGATCTGTTAAATGCTTTATATTCCGTTTGCCAACGCAGGGATGATTCAGAACAAGATTGGGTTATTACAAATTCAGGAGGCACTACACACACGGCTGTCATGTTTCAGTTACCCTTTCTCTCGGTTTAATAAAATTTGCCACACTAATACAAAGCCATCTTTTATCGTTTTCCCTGCAGTTGTAACAACTTGTCCAGCTCCCTCCTGCTAATTAAAGGAGGGGATACAGCAGCTCATTGGAAAGCGAGTTTCCGGGGAGGCTGTCAATATCTTCGCAGCCACTTAGCTCTGGTTCTTATGGTCCTTTAACCACCCGCTCCTCCATGATACGAGCCCTAATGAGGTCAGCAGCTGGTGGCGACAAAGCCGGCAGAGCCGCGCGCGCGGTGGCGGTGGTGGCCGGGCACCTCCGCCCGCTGGCAGGAGAGCAGCACAGCGCTCCCCACGGGCCGGATGACGCGGGCTCCGCAGTCCGTCCTCCCACGCCTGCCCCAGCATCACTGCCTCGGCCCCAAGCGTGTGTCACCTCCCTGGTGAAGGGTCCCCAGCAGGATAAGCAGGACTGGGGCGGAGGGAAGGGGGGAGGGGGTGTCAGACGGGCCCCCCTCGCCCCGCCCCCGCGTGGAGCAGATCACCGGAAAGGGGGAGGAGGTGGGAGAGAAGGAAATGGGGGGGCGGGGGTGGGGAGAGAGGCGCTATAAACAAAGAGCTGCCCTTGTGCGAAGTCCTGAGATGGGTCCAAAGCAGCCGACTTCCGGAAGGCCCACGCTTTGTTCGTCATCCCACTCGGGAGGCTTCAGGGAGCGAGGCGGGGAGAAGGGCGGCCGTCTCCACTGAGAACATCTACTTCCGCGCCCGGCCCCATCTGTCCGGCTGATTACCTGCTACCGCAGCGGGGCCGCTGCCCTTTCAGAATAAGGAGGCGCGGGCGCATCGTCATTCCGGGCGCAGGCTGCCTCCCCACGCGGGGTGGGCAAGCGCCCACGGGCTGCGTCTGCAGGGAGCCCAGGGCCTGGGGAACCCCCACCCCCCCAGGGCAGGAAGCCTCTCAGTCTCTTGCGTCTGATGGGTGGGCGAGTTGGGGGGGGGGGGGGGGTGAATCCTGCCCCAGGAAGCACCTGTCTCCTCTCTGGGTCCTAAGACCCTTCCCAACCGTGAGTCGCTGGGACCCCACTCCTGGCGTAGCGTAACGTCGGAGAATCGGAGCAGACAGGGCCAAGGGCAACGCAGGGGCAGGGGCGCTCACAGCCGGCTGCCCCTGCCCACCCCTCGGCTCAGCCCGGCCCCCTGATTAGCATGCGGCGGCCGTCGCCCCCTTCCGTCGCCCCGCGCGCGGCAGCCCGGATTCCCGGGCCCTCTCGCCGCGCGCGCACACTAATAAGTTTACAAATGGAAGCCGGTGGCGCCGGTTGCAATAAAAGGCAGAAGCTCCGCTCGGGCGCTTCAATGAGAGCATTTTCCCCCCTAACAAGGGGCTGGATTCAGCTGCCTGCCGCCGTCTGAGCTGGACGAGTTGCCAGAGTAACGAAAGCCTAGCGCACACGTGGTGAGAGGGAGCCGGGCGGGGGCTCCAGGCTCGGCCGGTCACCGCGCCGTCCACGCCCAGGCCCCAGGGCTCTTCCTTCGGGCCACCAATCCATTCCTCCCGGAAGTCACCAAGCCCCACTCCCCAGCTTCCCCACTGCACATGTTCTCACCACGATGGCGACGACGACCCCCTCCCCCCGCCCCGCACTCCCACCCCGCGCCAACCCCCAACTTCCAAAGGCTTCCACAGGCTCCCTGGAAGTCTGTATTGAATTCATGAGACACAGCTGGCACACTTACTCCGGGAGGGACAGATAATGTACCAGGCCCTCGGGCATCAGTCAGGAGTCAAACGAGACTGGTGGCTGGTGCTCAAGGTAGGCCCGGGAGGCACAACCGATCCCAGAACAGGCAGATGGGGATTCATAAACTCTCTGAACAAGAGGTGGGCTTCTATGAAGCTCTACGAAGGGTGGCGGGGAATTCAGAGCCAATAACCAGGAGTGCCACATGGAATTTCCTTGGATGGAGGACCAAAGGCCAGAGTTCCATGAGTGCTTAGGTCAGCTAAGCCAAAGAAGCCTGCTGGATGGTGAACAAAGGGCACCCATCCCACCCTTAACCACAAGATGGCTGCTGCCGCTCCCTGCCAGCCGCTGGCCTAGCTTGGCCTCGGACTGAACTTAGTTTTTGGTCCTCAGTCCGTAAAAGTTCACATTTTACTCCAGAAAGTTCAGGTTGTCACCCACCCACCCTGCTTTCTTCCCCGGAACCCGGAAATATAGGGGTTGTCTTATCTCTTTTTTACAAGCTTTTCCTTGGGCACTAGTTCATCCAGGCCCTAGAAAGTGTCCCCTAGAGCCCAGAGAGGCTGGGGGATAGGAGAACTTGGAACTTGGCCCTCCTGCACTGAAGGCTTCCCGACAGCTGCCTTCCCCATGGCCATATGCTAGTAACCTAGGAGAAGCTAGGTCCAAACACAGTACTCACTGGCCAAGCACCCCCTAGGCCATACAGGAAAAGAGGCCAATAATAGACTCCGTCCATATGTCCAATACAGAAAGAGCCTACTTCGTTTGTAAGGGACAAAGAAGGGGTTTGCCTCAGGGAGGGGAGGGTGGGGTAGGCGCTGAGCCAGCTGGGCCCCTGCCTGCATGACTGACATCTCAATAATCACACGCTTCCCACAGCCCAGTGGTCAGAATGCATCTAGTTCAACCACATAAGGCCAGCACAGGGCTCGTGTCCGTGGTGAGGATCCCCACTGCCACCAAGCAGGTGGGCCACACGTCTTTGGGGACAGCCTGCCCACCCTGGTCCCTCAGACCCAGTTTCTCCCTTTTCTCCACATGACAGCCCAATATCTAATCAGCACTAAGTCCTGTGGATTCTGCCTTCTAGAGATCTCTCAAGTTTGTCGACTTGCAGACCTTCGTTTCAGCTTACATTTCTCGTGAATATCTGTCGCAGCCTCATGATTTTTCCACCTCCTGTCGTCTAGCCACCCTACCATCCCCAGAGGATCTCAACCTGTTCCCTTATGGATAAATCCTTGCCGGTGGCTTTCTGGTGCCCTTAGCCTGACACAAGGCCCTTCACGTCTGATCTCTGCCACCTCTCTGGCTTCTCTCTCCCTTGCACCTTGGCTCCAGCCTGCCAGCCGTTGCCCAGACACAAATTCTCACTCAGTTCTGGGTGTCTGTTGAAGCTCTTCCCTCAGCCTTACTATGCACTGAAAAGGGCGGGCCTACGCCGGCCGACTCCATCTTGTTCTGTGTTCTTCACCTTGACCACGCCTCCTCCCCTTGAGTAACCTCCCGCTCACCTGTTCAAACTTCCTAATCAAAACACGCCCGGCGACCTGCGTAACAGGACTCCGACCCTTCCCCAGCCAATCGGCCGAGGCCACGACCCCTCCCCAGCCAATCGGCTGAGGCCACAGCCATTACCTCACCAACTGCCCCTAGACCCCAATAAAACCTTTGTGCTTTTGAAACTTGCTCTCTCTCCCCGGTATCTCACCGCTGCGTCGGTGCAGGTAGGGGATTGAGCTCGAGCTAGCTCGAATAAAGGCTCTTTTGCTTTTGCATTGGACTCGGCTCCCTGGTGGTCTTTGGGGATCACGAATTCTGGGCATCACAGCACCACCTCTGTTTCTTCCCTTGGCTGCCTCCTGTACATCCTTCTGGACTCAGCTTAGGTGTCACCTCCTCCAGGAAGCCCTCCCCATTCCCTGAGTTTGCCCCTCAAATATACTCACCTGTTCTCCTTCTCCACTGAGCTTCTCAGGAGCAGAGCCCGGCTCCCTCCTGACTTTTCAACAAGGCCTTACTGGCAAATGATCAAAAGTGATCAGAAGTCAGATACGGGTTTGATTCTCAGCTCTTCCATCTGGGAAGGTCATTTCATTTCTCTGAATCACAACCGCTTCCTTATTAAAACGGATAACGGGGGCGCCTGGGCGGTTCAGTTGGTTAAGCTTCCGACTTGGGCTCAGGTCATGATCTCACAGTTCGTGGGTTCAAGCCCCGCATCAGGCTTTCTGCTATCAGCACAGAGCCCGCTTTGGATCCTCTGTTCCTCACCACCACCCCCGCCTCTCCCATGCACACATGCTGTCTCTCTCTCTCTCTCTCTCTCTCTCTCTCTCTCAAAAATAAATATTAAAAAAGCAACTAAAACAGCTAACAATATTATCGTAAGACTTGGGGCTAAACGAATTAATGTGTTTAAAGGATGTCGCACAATGCCCAGCACAAGGTAAGCGGTCTGTTCTCGCCGCTACGTGTATTTCCTCGGTATCCAGCACATAGGGCATGTTTCAACCACTTAGCCACGCTTGCTGAGTAAGTGACTGCATGAAGGGAAGAACAGCACGTGGCTTAGAGTATCTTCACCAGCCCTGGCCCTTCTCCCCCAGATGGGCTTTGGTTTGTTGGTAGCCTGTTTCATGTGGGTCCACAAAACCTGGGGGCTGGTTCACACTCCTGACATCAGATGTATGCAGTGTAGACAAGAGTCAAACCCCGATACGTGGATGGGTAAGCAGCAGGAAAGAGAAACACGGATAAGTCGGAGGGTCTCTGGGCCACCCTGGGGCTTGGGGAGGAGAGAAGCGGCTGCGGGAATGGTCGTGTTCTTCTGGAAGACAGACAGTGTCCTATGTAAAGAGGCCTCCCCCGCGTCTCCTTGTCTTTGCTGCGTCCTGACCCCTGGGGAATATGTGTGCTGCTCCTCTGTGTGGTCTGGGAGGCCCTTCCTCTCCACAAGACCCTCTCACAGCTTTTGCCTTTGCCGGGGCAGAGGACGCCCAGAGTGGCTCTCCAGCAGCAGAAGGAACTAACGAACGGAACGGCTCTGGTCAGCAGCACCCCCGCTTCCTCCGAGGCAGGAGGGCAGGGGGCCTCGCTGGTGGGTGGGCAGGGCTGGTGGGTGGGCAGTAGGGCCAAAGTAGGAGGGAAAGAAGAGAAGGCGGCTTCAAGCCCAGCAGGAGCTGCCCCCAGATGCAGATCTAGAACACAAGGCGGGAAGTCTCCATCAAAACGGGCTGAACTTCAAAGTCTGCCGCAAGCTACCCTCTCCTGCCTGCCTCAACCCCCCGGGGAACTGGGAACGCTCGCGTTCCTGTTCCAAAGCTGCTGCCTCTGAGAGCCACCCTCCTACGGAGACCACACACAGGGGGCTGGCCAACTCGCTCCCCTCCCGGGCTGTTTTGCAATTTTAATTTCTCACCTTCCTAAACAGCCAAGATTGATAGCATACTTGACAGAAATATTTAATTTTCCAAATGCCTATTATTCAAAGGCTGTGGAAATCTCCAGCCCTCATATTTCTGCATTAATATCCATCTAGCGCCGAGGCCAAAGAAAGATCTTCCCAGAGGCATGGGAGAGGGGAAGAGGAGGAGGGGGAAATCCTGGGCAGAGAGGAATGACCCCTAGAAAACCACCCACGAAGCTCACACCACTCTCCTAAACCAAATCAAACGTTTAGGCTTTTTATCGTTGTTATTAACATCCCCGAGTGGTTACTACATGCCAGGTACGAGCTAAGCGATTTTAACAGCTATCTTGTCATTTAATTCACAACTCTGTGAGGCAGCCACTGTCACTATCCCATTTCTGAGATGAGGAAACTGAGGCACAGAGTAATCTAAAATCACCCAACCAGTAAAGGGAAGGGCTGAAATTAAAGCCCCAATTTTTACCGAGTCTTACCCACCATCATACTGTCTCTTTTGTACACATGATAGAAATACTCTTTTTCTAGTAAGTAGAACTTCTATGCTATATTCAATTTCATCTCCTATCTCATTAAGTAGATTCACTAATAAATTCAGTGTGCACATATGTCTGAGGTCCCTGTCACACACGGAGCACTGCTGTGGGGAGAGCATAACACATGGAAGGTGAGGTCTCTTGTCTACCATGATCTGAAAATCCATCTGGAAAACTGGTCATGTATGATCCCTGCGCAATCTATACAGATATCGAATCATTATGTCGTGCACCTGACACTAATATCATGCTAAATGTCAATTATGTCTCAATAAATGAACTTAAACACCGGGCATGTCTGCAAACAAAAAAAACAAAACAAAACAAAAACAAAAACAAAAAAACCCAAACCGGGCAGGTATGCAAACAATGCAGCAACAAAATAAAGCAGTCTGATAACACCACCTACCCAGGGGACTCAACTCTGAGATCAAAGAAGAAACAAGACTTCAAAATAAATAAGAGACCCTCCCAGACTCCACTCTATGCCTAATGCAGATAGAGTTTATTCACACTAAATGCAAAAATGGACATGAAGACCAGGGAGGCAGGCAGGCTGGCAAGGGCGACAAGAAGCAACTGGTAAAGAGGAGAGAGGAGAAGATCATGAAACAGACAAAGGACCCAAGAAGTTAGTGGTTTGGGGCACGTGATGTGGGCCACAGAATATCCGGGGGATAGCTCATGTTTATCATAATGACCCCGAGTAATGAGAAAAATGATCAAACTGTGCTCTGTGTACAGGGAGCGCCCAGGTGGCTCAGTCGGTTAAGCGAATGAATGCCTCTTGATTTCCGCTTAGGTCATGATCTCACGGTGCGTGAGTTCGAGCCCCACGTCAGGCTCTGTGCTGACAGTGCAGAACCTGCTGAGGATTCTCGCTCTCCTTCTCTCTCTGTCCCTCTCCCCTGCCTCTCTCTCTCAAAATAAATAAATAAACTTAAAAAAAAAAAAAAGATGCCTGTTAGTGAAACTTTTTTTTTTTTAACGTTTATTCATTTTTGAGAGTCACAGAGAGACAGAGCATGAGCAGGGGTGGGGCGGAGAGAGAGGAAGACACAGGATCCAAAGTGGGCTCCAGGCTCCGAGCTGTCAGCGCAGAGCCTGACGTGGGGCTCGAACCCACGGACCGTGTGATCACGACCTGAGCTGAAGTCAGACGCTCAACCGACTGAGCCACCCAGGCGCCCCTTAGTGATACTTCTCTCATGGCCATTTGGATGGCAATGTTTAAAGTGGCCAAAATATATATATATTTTCACATTTTGGCACTTAAAGAAGGAAGTTATACCCTGTAACTCATTCTGTAGTGAAGCAGCACAGCCTGACTAGGACTGGGAGCTCCCGGTGGAAAGATTCTGTCTGGCCCTCTCTGCTCAGGACGCAGCACTGGTAAGCACCCGACAAAACATGACCGGCCTTCACAGGGGTGCTGGTGCCCACATGCCTCATGCATGCACAGCTGAGAAGATAGAGGAAGCTGGGGAGCCCGGGCCCCCTCCAAAACCAGGCCTGGGGAGCCCAGGACCTCACTTTCCCAGCTCCCAGGAGGCCGAGCTTAGAGCAGAATTGCCACTCCCTGGCCCAAGGGGGTCTTTGCTACCCCCCACGGAGTCACCACCACCATTCCTTCTCTGGAAGGAATCCTAACATAGGTTGTCAGCACATAAGAAAGGAGGTGCCTCTACCTCCCTTTGCCTGCTCCTAAATGGATCTAGTCAACTGCTGCCTGGAAAGGTGACAGAAACAAAGCCAAACAACAAAGCAAAAAGGTGAGCGTCCCTTTGGTGAGCAAAGCTCATCACTATGGTGAGGCCCTATCAAGGACCTCAGAAGTCTCTGTAAAACCACCCACTCACAGGTGATGAGCCAGAGCAAGAAGAAAAGTAAGACACAAGACAGGGACCCACCGATGGAACCCATGCCATGTCCGAAAGGTGAAAACGTCTGCCTGCTTTCTTTCTATGTGAACCTAAAACGTCCCCTGAAGCCATCTCGCTCCCCTCTGTCAACTGAATACGTTGAACCGTCACGGGCACATCATCGACTCACTTATTCATTGTTCATTGACTCACTTGTTCATACCTCTACGTCAGCACGACTGAATGAACCAAAAACAACCATGAGGCTTTTTACTTACTTCATAAGGGGCAAAGGAGCTAATATTTCCCGAGCACTTACTCTAATACAGACACTTCACGTAGGCTCGTCTCATTTAATCTCGTAATAGCCCTCTAAGGTAGATATTATTTCCATTTTATGCGTTTAAGAAAACTGAGGCTCAGAGAGGTTAAGCAACTTGCTCAGAGCTGCAGAGCTAGAAAGCATCAAAGCAGGGGTTCTGTTTCCGGACCATCTAACCCTGAATCCCAAGTGCCGCCAACAATGCCTTCTCGGCAAAAGAGCAGAGAAAGGCCTCTGGGGTCACGGGTCTGGAGACAAGGAAGACCCCTCTCACTTCACATAAGAATGTTCTTCCTTTCTGGCCTAAGCTCGTCTGGCATTTCAGGGGCTGACTTTCATGATAAATGGGCCCAGGGCACACACGAGATGTAATATGTCTTGATTTAGTGAAGCGCTTGATAGGTCGTCTGATGAAATTTTACTTGCAAAATTAATTCAGATTGTCTTGGCTGGGTGCTCCCGTCACCCAGACGGCAGAGAGGCTGAGACACTGTAAACAAGTGGTCAAGAGAAGAGGCTGGGACGGCAGGAGTGCAGCATCAGAGGCAGGTGACTCCAGCAGCAGGAAGTAGAGGGTTCTTTCCCCTAACGCGAGGACAGGTGCCTGCAAGAGGTGTGCAGGGAATGGAAGATGAGCTGGACATGAGAGGCCCTGGCCGGGGAAGAGCGTTCGTCCTCGGTGCTTGCCAGTGGCAGGGGGCAAGGGGAGAGCAAAATGACCCCCAGGGGCTCCTGCAGTCCTTAATTCTATGTGGTCATCACACAGGGCCCAGAAACGCACTGATGGAGGCAGAGGAGAAAACAGTCAGCCTCGGAGGCTGACACGGGGCAGCTCCAAGAGGCAGCTGCCTGCCTGAGAGTCAGGGTGATCTAAGCCTATCAGGCCAACTTTGCAGCGGGAACGGGAGGCGGGTGCCTTCCAGGGGCAGGAGGCTGCCCGGAGGGGTCAGCCAAGTGGGGGATGTCAGCCCACCCCAGGAAGGGGAGGCTGGAGGCCCAGGAGGGAAGGGTGGCAAGATGGAGCAGGGGGGAGTGACTGAGGAGGAGGAATCAGAGGCGCTAGACTGACACAGGGGCGGGAACGTGACTGCCACTCACAATTAAGGACAGAGTGGAGAAGAGATGAATTACTGCAATTATGAACCTATGGAGCACAGCAGGAAAAAAAAAAAAAAAGAAAAAGGAAAGAAAGAAAGAAGGAAGTGTTCTCCTGTCCTCTCGTGTGCATGCATAGTAGGTAAGAGGAAAGAGGTGCCATTTTTGTTGTCCTAAAGCAAAGGCTAGGTGTTAAGCCCGCTCCAAAGACAGATGTCACCCAGGATGTTGAGGAAGTAAGCAAGAACCTAGGGACGAAAGGAAACTAGGCAGATCCAAAAGGAAGCAGGTGCCAGAGAAACCCTCATCCCCGTCTCTCCGTGGCGTTGGCAGGAGGTAAGCGGAATTGATCGGATAGGGGGTGGAGGGGTAGGTGCTGCCTCCTGGACGCACCCTGTGTCATCCTGGCAAAATGACTTGAGCTGACTTGCATTTTAAACGGCTCACTCTGGCTGTGATATTAAGAATAGGTGTGTGTGTGGCGGGGGGGGGGGGGGGGGGGGCGGGGGGGGCAGGTAGGATGCATGGGGAGGGGGAGAATGGAAGCAGGGAGGTGGAGAGGGAAAGCAAATGGGACTGGGGTGGTGGTAGCCAAGAGAAGGGGTTAGATTTGGGGCATATTTTGAGGATGGAGAAAACAGGAATTGCATATGGGTATGAGATGAAAGGAATCATGAATGAATGAATGCATGCCCCAGTCTGACTGCATTATTATGTGGACCCAGGGGCAGTAACCTTTTCCTTACCCAGGCTTACCCCCACCCCTGGCAATCTTCTCTTCAGTTTAAACCTTGACCTATAGCCCACCCCTTCCAACTGTCTGATCCCCGGCTTTCATCCAAGTTCAACCGCCCTTTGTATGCCGGCATGGAAACCTAATCACCACCTGAAAGTGTATTTCTCTAAGAACCGGTTTCAAGTCGCCAACAGCCAATTTGTAAATAAACCACTAGAAATATGACCTCTACATAAGTAGGAAGGGCCCGTATAAACGCTGTCATTGCCTAAATCGTCAAATCCAAGGCAAAGCAATTTCTGTTGCCCCTGAGACTAATGGCCTGAGCCCGGCCATGATTCTCAGTGGGCAGGGGCATCTGTAACGGTGACGGTGGGAACAAGCCCCAAGGCCTCTCATGATGACAGAGTGGCTGGGGACAGACATAAAAGGAACTTGCATACTTTGTGCCACTCACAGCTCTCCTGGGAGGCGACAGAACTGCAGGTGGAGGGCAAAGCCTCTGCCCCTCCTCCCACCTCCCTATGGAGACACTGGACGCTTCTCAATTCTATCTGCCAAAGAAACTGCCTAGAAGTGGGTAGGTCAGGAAAGGCAGGTGGGCCGGGAGAGGGAGGGATGCCTGCTGTGTGCATCTGGCAGCAGCCTCAGCCCCACTGTGAATTCTACTGAGGGAAGATGAGCAAGTCTGGGAGTGCTGGCTAGGCTAGCCGAGCACATAGCAGACCCGGTAGAAAGCTTTCTTAGCAACCTCGGTGCAAATCCGACTCAGAGAAACAAAAGCCAGACCTCTGAGTGCTGTGTCAGCTGCGGAGATGCTTCTCCACTCCTCCTCTGGCCCCGCTGCCTCACCGTGGCTTCTGGTTCACCACTCAGTAATGAGAGCTCCCACACCTAATGAATAAACAGGAAGTCGCTAGCTGGGCTCTGCATTCGGAATCCCAGCCTGCGAAGAGCACAGAAACACCGTGCTTTCTGGGGCTTCACGTCTCCATTTGTGGGAGCGAAGCATGAAGTCATGATAAGGATGGGTCAACGGCACAGCGACACCTGCACTTTGACCCAAGCGTGCAGAGCCCGGAGGGCGCGTGGGCAGCAGCTTGTGGTCTGGTCTCCCAGGCAGCTGGAGCAGCCGCCCCGCCAGTGGGCTCCCGTGGGCCACCCTTCCAGGATGCTGGCATTACAGTGTGGCTGCAGTCTCCTCCCCAGACCTCCTCCAGGGATGGCCTCCCCACACCCCCAAGCTGAGCACATTCCTCATCTGGCAGGAGGCGGAAAGATGCCCAGGAGCTCTCCACCCGAGCCCCTCACAGGAGACTGGAAGGGATCAGGGCCCCGGACCTCCCCCCTTGACTTTATGCCACACACCAGCATGGGGAGAGGGAAGAGAAACTTGGAGAAAAAGAAAACCCAGGGGGAGGCAGGAGCCCGTGCGGGGCGGGGGTTGGGGGGGGGGGGCTATAAGACTGAGAGACACTGTGGTCCCACACGGAGATCTGACCACCACCCTGACACCAAAACAGAGGGCGGAACAAGCTAGGACACATGCAAAGGCTTTCATGGCAAAGAATAATGAACTGCCCCCGCCGACTATTCAGAGCAGAAACTTGTCCCTGCCAGTGATAGCCTGGGTTCAAAACACTCGTGCGATCCACGGATATTTTTGCTAATCCCGTCTGGGCCTGACCTTAGTTTTTTAATGTCAGATATTCATCCACCTTTCTTTCATTCAGGGAGCTTTGTGGCTGCTGATAGCATGGGGCAGGTACCAGGGGGCGCTGTGGAGGTAAGGGGGGGCCGGGGCGGGGGGGGGGGGGGGAGGGGGGGTGGTGGTGAAATCTACAACATCCGCCTTAACGTAAGTGTCCCTGCATGGAACCCATCACAGCAGCACCTCCCTCCAAAGTGGTTTCTTGGGTTTACAGCCTGACCTTGACCCTGGGGCCTGGACCCTCCCCCGGCCCCTCCCCCACTCTGCCAGTGTTGAGAGCCCACAATCTGTTGGGAGCCCACAGTCAGCTTCTGTACAGGGTGAGAAATCTCGGGGCACAGGTGACAGACGGGCAGGCAACGCGCAGTTACTCGGCCTGTTCAGAGTCAACAGTACCAGTCCTCATTCCTGGCCTGTTCTCTGACCCCTTTTAACTTCTCCCCGCCTCTCCAGGCCCAGAGGACTCTCTCACTCACAGCTCCAGGCCCTGAGGAAGACAAGTGCTGCTTTCTGGTTCCAAATATAACCCCCGAGTTCAGATCATAACTTCTTTTTCCTACAGCTTCTTGGAAAATTAACTGATTTCTCATTTCTCTAGACCTGGGTCTGGTTCCCTCCGTATCTAACACTGTTGATCCTCTGACCCCACTCCCTGTTGCTGCCTCCTCCCTTTCCTTCACCGCTCCAGCTGGCCCCTCCACCTCTCTCCTGGAAACCTTCTCCTCTCTCCCGGGTGGCCTCCACGTAAACAATTCTAGCCTCGGGGACTGCCTGGAAGCAAGCCACACGGTTGGCCACAGCATCTCCTCATCCCTTGTGGTTTCCATGGCACCGCCTCACCTGGTTTTCCTCCCTCAGTCTCCCCGAAAGGCTCCCCCACTCACCTCATAAGTGTTGACTCTCAGGTTTGGTCAGTGACCTTCCTCCTCCTCACCCCACACTCTCCCGTGGCGATCTGTCTAAACCCTCACTGCTGCCTGTTAGCTGATGACCCCAAACCTTTATTTCCAGTGTCTCTTCTATCTAGAGAGTTGGGGGATATGCATCATTATACCGTGTTATAATGATGCATATCCCCCTTGCAAATTACCCCTAATCCTTCGCGCCTTCCTCCCCACCTTTTCTCACCTAGCTAAATCCCAAGTCCCCCTGCCCTCAACTACACATCTTCTCCATGCCCGCACCTCAGCACCCGAACATTTCTGGACAAACCCACACGACCAGCTGGCTACTAGCACCTTAGTGTATAACCAGAAGCTTCCAATAGGCGCTCATCATTGTCCTGTCTGCAATTCCCCCCACAGATCCCTGGGAGAGCGACCCCAACTCCCTCAGACTGGCATTTTACGCCTTTGCCCATCACGTGTAGCTCATGGCCTTGACCCCCAGTCCACCGAGAACACAAGTCAACGGGAGCCCCCTAAACTTCCCACCACCTGGTCTACAGACTTGCCTCCGTCTTTTGTCACATTCTCTGTCATCCGTCCGACTATACGCCAACCCATTTGTTTTCCAATCCCTCCCTCTTTCAAGGTCTTCATTCTGGAAGTCACCCCCTCTCCCCTATTATCAGTTTGGTCACCGTACCCCTTGTCATTTCCATCACTATACACCCGCGCTCTGGCGTCTCCAGACTTTAAAAATAAAATGCGCTCAGAGCACCTGGGTGGCTCAGTCAGTTATTAGGCATCCGACTCTTGGTTTCAGCTCAGGTCACGATTTCATAGTTTGGAAGTTCAAGCCCCGCATTGGGCTCTGCACTGACAATGCAGAGCCTGCTTGGGATTCTCTCTCTCTCTCTCTCTCTCTCTTTCAATAAGTAAATAAACTTAAAAAAAATAGAAATAAAAAAAAATAAATAAAACGCGCTCACTGGCACCTTCCATTCCAACCCCTAGCCACGACTCCTGTCCCTGCGTCTGCTCACAGCATCCCTCAAAGACCTTCCCACGCTCTTTCCCCCAGTCCCTTCCTCCTGTCTGCTCTTCCGTAGCTCCTGTCTGGCTTCTGATCAAGGTCCCCAAGGACCCCCCTATTGCCAAACCCTGCAGACACTTCTGGACTTGTCTCCTTCCCGTGTGACCCCTCAGCACCATGGACGCCGTTGACTGCTCCCTCCCCTCCCCATTCTCCAGGCCCTCCCCCGCCGTGAGATGCTGGGTACCACACTGCCCTGGCCTCCTCGCTCCCTATCTCCATGATGCTCTCTCCACTTCTGCCTGGCTCTCAGCCCCCAGGGCTCTGTCCCCACCCATCTCTATTTTCTCCACACGTTACCGTCTTTCCTCCTAATCATTGGCGACTCCCCAACCTGGACCTCTAGCCTGAGTAAGAGACCCACATCCGACTGCTGACCTGTTATCTCTGTACTCGGTCATATAATCAGCATCTCAGATGGAGAAACCCCAGCCCCTTCCTCCTCAAACCTGTCAGATGTCACTTTGCAGCCTGGTCCTCCTCCTAGGCGCCCCACATCCCTCCAGATCACTGGTGGGTGGCGGTCCCGCTGATTTTATGCCAGCGTGCACCGTGACCGTGGCATCTGCCTGCTCGGCCACCACCAGCCCCCGTGTTTAAGCCACTTCTCCCACCTCCTGAGTGGTCTCCAGCTCCCACTCTCACCCCGCCACGGTCCCTTCTCCCCATGGCTGCCAGAGCGGTATTTTTCAAATATAAATCAGATCCTGTCACCCCTCAGCTCAAAATCCTTTAACGGCTTTTCATTGCACTTGGAATCAAATCCACGCAAGTGACAAAAAACCCAACTCAAACTGGCTTAAATGATAAAAGCTAATTTATTGATAGCAGAGTGGCTGGAGGTGTTGCAGAGCTTACGTCTTCGTACCTCGATATCCACGGGTGCCTTTTCCAGATGGCACCCCGGGCAGCTGGGGGTCAGGGGTCGGGGGGAGGGGGGTGCTCAGGCCCAAGGGGCTCTGTCCGCTCAGAGACTGACCCCCCCCCCCGCTCCACTGGCTGCCCCCAAGCCAGCCCTTCTCAGCCTCCGCTCTTTTTTGTCCCAGGCTCCTGCTATGAGCTGAGCGGCATTTCGGGACACGTCACCTTTTCAGGCTCAGGGCCGGGATGCTGGCTGTACCTCCCCTTGCTCTCTCCTTCTCTAAATCCTTTTAAAGGAAAGAGCCCTTTCAACACCTGCTACTACCGCTCACATCTGGCCGGATGTTATCACTCTTTCTTTGCTACACTTTGCGTCTGTCCACAACTGCCACTAACTGGGCCTCCAGGGGGCATGTCTCTTACGGGAGGACCAGCCAGGAAAGAGAGCATCCTTCAGAGCCCACGATCCCTCAGCTGCCTGCCACGGTGAAGCAGGGAAGAGGGAAGACCCGGCCCCGCACAAGACCACAGGCCACGTATGGCGCCTGGGCCTGCGTGTCTGACGGGCATCGTATGGGCGCAGGTGTTCTTTGCCCTTTCTCCCCTGCAAATTCCGCCTCCTCTGCTGAGCGACTTTCGATGAATCTCAACCCCTCAGGACTCTGGTGTCCTGTCTGTAAAATGAAGGGGCTGGGAGAGTGACCTTCGGGTCTATTCCGGCTCTGACATGCAACGCTTCTCTGGCCTAGAACGTGAGTCTGGAGTCGTGCATCCGCACAAAATGTCTGACCCCAAAGAAGGTTGCTGATGCAACATAAGGGGTCTCGGGGCTGGGGTAGGCGGCCCAGGGACGTGCCTCCACCTTAGGGCGTGTGCCCTTCAGGTCTCTCTGGAGACCCCCACTCTCCACCTGTTGGCCCTCCATACTGCCATCACAATACCCTTCCCAAAACCCCAACAGGGTCCCATCATTCCCCTTAGACCCTCCTACCTCGAAAAGAACGTTCTGATCCCCCCCAGCAAGGCAATCGGGAACCACGCCGCCTCCAGCCGCTACTCCTCTCCTCCCTCCCGCAAGCCTGACGTCCAGCAGAGCGAGACGGTGTGCCCTTCTCTGACCACCCCTCCTATTCCCACGCCACCATGCCTTGGCTCGGGTGTTCCCTCTGCTTGGAATCCCTTCCCGGCCTCCACGCCTTTTCCTCAACTTCATGCAATTCTACCTAACGATCAAGGCTCCACTTCAACGTCCTCTGTGCGTCCTCACCCACCCCTGCCGCACAGTCAGAATTAAAGGCCCATCACCTGGACATCCGTGTCCCGGGCCTTTTACTTATCTACACGCCTACCACAGCCAGCACTTGTAACATGGCCCGAGGCCCGGTGCAGGCGGGGCGGGGGGGGGGGGGGGGGGGCGGGGGGGGGGGTAGCAGGGGCCTCTGGAGAGTCTGGCAGGCCTGAAGGAGCGGCAGGCTGAGTTGCGTCCTGGCACCAGGTAAAGACTCTCAGCTGGATGCCTGCGCATGCGTCTCCCCGGCGTCCTTCCCCCGTGTGTGCTCCTTCAGGAACACTCGGGAGTCCCCCCGACAGAAGGCCAGGCAGCCTGCTCACCCTGGCAGGAGCCCAGCAGCCGTGCGTTGCACATTCCCCTCGCACCCAGCACATTTATCCCGCTAATGAGAAGTTTCTTAAAGCTCTAACAAGGCTCTCTCCACCGAGCAGGTTCATAGCAGATTCTTATAAAAAATAAATTCAGCGCATTAGTGGACCCACAGGGAGGGGCCCGAATGTACCAAATACCGAGCAGTTGCTGTCTTTTAATTAAAAAATAATGATGAGCTCACGTAATTTCTGGTCTCTCCCTAAGAAAGATTTTCTGATGTTCCGTGCAGAGAACGCGCATGTTTTTGTTAGGACTAAAAACGACCTCTGAGTGGCTGGAAACAGGAAGAAGTCTTCCGTGCTTTGGGCTCACCAGCTCCAGGCCCCACTCGGGCACCTTCTCCCCTCGCTTATCCGATTACTGTCTTGAAAGCGTGTGTGAGACCTCACGCCGGTGTGACCAGCCTGAGGGAGTCCCGCTCTGCTTCACCACATTCGTCTGTCTGTCCCTGCAGCCATCCAGCCTCCCGCTGAGGTCCCCGGGTGCTAGGAGCTAGACACGCAGAGATGCCCGAGGCAAGGTCTCTGACCTCCGGGAACCCAGGGTCTAGCTGCAAAGAGAGATGTCAAAACAAACTAGCAAAGACACTAAAGGCCACGGTGGAGGTCTGTCTGCCCGGGGTGCTGAGGGGGCAAGAGAAGAGGAGTGTTTTCTAGGAAAAGCTTCCAAGTGAGGCTTCCTGGTGGAGAGCACCGCACCGGCGCCTGAGGAGGAGGACGAGGGGAGGAGGGGAGACAGAGGAGGGAGCACTCCGTAGTGGGGCGGCCCAGGCAAGGGCCTGTAGCAGACCAGGCGCCAGCGTGGAGAGGGAAAGCTGCTGGAGCCCGGGGGGGAGGTTCCCGGGGGGAGCCTCTGCACGCAGGAGGTTTAAGCTGGACGGCCAAAGCGATGGCAGAGCCCCCTCACCGTTCGGAAGCTGTGCTCGGTCCCAGAACCTGGGATTAGAGATCGAAGTCCTAATTGGTTTCTCCAGCAAGATTCTGAATCTTGGAAATATAAGACTTCTTATGTTTCCGTTTTAGAGCCTGTCCGTGGAGGCCTAAAGCACCCCCAAATTCCCTCCTTAGTCCTAGGAACCACACAGTAAGGAGCTGGAGGTAGATGGGAGGGTGTCTGTGACTCAGAAGGGGCAGGGACACGTAGAAGTGTCCACGGCCCCAGGCACCATGCTTGTGCACACCAGAGACTCCAGTCTCCGTCTCCCACACACTCTGTGTGGCAGGACTCCCACGGGGTCATGCTGTGCCCAGCCCCTTCAAGGTGCTGCACTGCGGCCCAGACTGCAGCCCCCCTCCTCAGAGTGGATCTCTGGGGAGAAGGAACCGGGCCATTGGAACAGCAGGTGCAGAAGCCACACACCCACAGCCTGGCAGGAAGCGGGCGGGCACGGTCCCTCAGGAAGTCCCTCGCTATTCCAGAGGGAATCGTTCCAAACTGTCTGGTCTGTTCTCACAGGCTCACCCTCCCTCCCCTCTCTCCGCCTCCTTGGAACACACCCCTGATCACTTCTCTGGACCACATCTAGTTTTAGGCCATTTTTCTTGAGGTGCAGCCCTGAGAAATCCACAGGCAAACCCCCATCAACGGGAGATGAATCGACGAGTCTGAAATGGCTAAATTAATGCTGTAAGGGGTGGTTTTCAGCGAGGGAGGATGTCATCCCAAGGGACCCTGGGGGGGGGGGGAAGGGGACAGGGGACGCAGAACCCGCTGTGTCTCAGGGCCAACACCTGGACCAACCACAAAGACCAAGGATTCCTGGTCGCTGGCCACAGAGGTGCCTCCGGGAGAAAGTGAGGGTACCCAGGCCACACTGTGGGGCACCTGGCCACAACGTGGGGCCCACAGGTGAAGTGTGAAGCCCTCAGGCCCTGAGCCACGCCCTGAGCCACGCCCCTCGCTGAGGCGGGAAGGACCCTGTTCCATCCACGGCTCATCACACAGCATCAACCGAATGAACTTCTCATTATGGAGTGCAGCTCAATGGTTCTCAATAACTCTTGCTCTGTCTTCATAAAGCCTGAATTAAAGAACCTCTAGGTGTTGTTATCTAAAGATTCTTGGAATTGGTGGTCCCTACCTGACAATTATAATCAAGATTTCTGGAGTCCTGAGTAGTTAAAACCTAGTAAACAGCTTCAACTCCTCCCTTTCAAAATTCATAGCTGTTGCTATTTCTTTCTTTTTTTTTTAGAGAGTGATGTTTATTTTTTTTTAATGTTTTCATTTATTTGTGAGAGAGAGAGAGGCAGAGTGTGAGTGGGGGAGGAGCAGAGAGAGAGGGAGACACAGAATCTGAGGCAGGCTCCAGGCTCTGAGCTGTCAGCACAGAGTCCGACGTGGGGCTCGAACTCACGAGCCGCGAGATCATGGCCTGAGCCGAAGTCGGACGCTCAACCGACTGAGCCACCCAGGCGCCCCTGTTGCTATTTCGTATAAGAGACAGGGAGTCTGAGAGCAGGGGTCCTGGAGCCAAACTGTGTACATTAAAATGTCCTCATTTTCTGGCTGTGTGACCTTTGCTGAGTTACTTAACATCTCTGAATCTGTTTTCCTCACATATAAAGAAGGGTGGGGTGCCACGGTGGCTCAGTCAGCTAAGCAACCAACTTTGGCTCAAGTCATGATTTGGCAGTTCGTGAGTTCGAGCCCCGCGTCGGGCTCCGTGCTGAATGCCTCAGAGCCTGGAGCCCGCTTCGGATTCTGTGTCTCCCTCTCTCGCTTTGCACCACCCCCCCAGCTCATGCTCTGTCTCTCTCTCTCGAAAATAAATGAACATTAAAAAAAATTTTTTTTTAGTAAAAACTAAAAAATCATGAATAAGGGTTAATAATAATAATGTCTTAAAGCCCTCAGAATGGTTGCTTACTACGTCACAATTCTTCAACACATGTCACTCATTATTACTGTTATTAATTTTACTCTCCATGGTAGGATGATTGAAGACTCCCACCCTCTCACATTTGCCTCGCTGTATTTTTAAACGATCTTCAACAAGCATCTATCATTTTATAATTAGAAACAAAGTATCTTAGGAAAATAACCTTCCATTAAATTGACTTAATATAGTTTCAGCCAAAAGAACAGTCTAAAGACTAGAAGACAAGGTGGTTTTGAGTGAGCAGAGCTCATGCTCGGGTTGACTCCCAAACACACAAATGTGCTCTCAGGGGCACCTGGGTGGCTCAGTCGGTTAAGCGTCTGACCTTGGCTCAGGTCATGACCTCATGGTTCGTGAGTTCAAATCCTGCATCGGGCTCTACGCAGACAGTGTGGAGCCTGCTTGGAAATTCTTTCTGTCTCCTTCTCTCTCCGCCCCTTCCCTACTTGCGCACATTCTTTATCTCACAATAAATAAAACTTAAAAAAAAAAGTGAGTAGGACCAGCCCTGCCCTGAGGAAGTGCCTAGTCCTCTGGGGAAACAGACCCAGGAATAAACAGTGTCAACACCCTGAGTGACAGGTGCTCCAGGAAAGTTGGTTAAGGTTTAGTGGCGGCTCAAAGGAGGGGCAGTCAGCTCTGCCCAGAGGGAACAGCCCAGCAAAGGCTTACACTGGGTTTTAGAGAATGAGTAGGAGTTCGGTAGCTGGGGAAGAAGGCAAAGACAGAATAACACCAGCAAAGTCCCTGAAACCTGAGCTAGCACAGCACATTCAAGAAATTATACCTAGGGGCGCCTCGCCTGGGTGGCTCAGTCAGTTAAGCATCCAACTTCAGCTCAGGTCATGATCTCACAGCTCACAGGTTCAAGCCCTGCATCAGACTCTATGCTGACAGCTTAGAGCCTGGAACCTGCTTTGGGTTCTGTGTCTCCCTGTCTCTCTTAAAAATAAATAAACATTTAAAAAAAAAAAGAAAGAAAGAAAGAAAGAAAGAAATTATACCTAAACCCTGTGCCTGGACCCCAACCTTCGGTGGGGGGGGGCGGGGAGTGGGGTGTTGTAAGGGGGAATACACTGAAGTGATGAGCAGGGCCAGTTGGGGCGGGCCTTATACAACAAACAAACAAGTGGTTCTTTGTATTTTTTTTAATGTTTTTAATTTTTATTTTTTTTATTTTTTTTTTAACGTGTATTTATTTTTGAGACAGAGAGAGACAAAGCATGAACGGGGGAGGGGCAGAGAGAGAGGGAGACACAGAATCGGAAGCAGGCTCCAGGCTCTGAGCCATCAGCCCAGAGCCCGACGTGGGGCTCGAACTCACGGACCGCGAGATCGTGACCTGAGCCGAAGTCGGACGCTCAACCGACTGAGCCACCCTGGCGCCCCTGTTCTTTGTATTTTTGAGGTTACAGCCCTCTTTAAGAACCTCATGAATGCTGTCAACATTGTACCCCAACCCTGAACCCTATCAGTGACCCCTACGTGCTAATAAACCCCAGGTTACAAACCCGGGGTGAGCATCCTCAGGAAGAAACTTGGTAATATGACCACACCCCTTTGCTGAGAGCCTGCACTGTGTGGTTTGGGTTATTTCCGCCCCCTAAAGCAACATGCCATACTTTCTCATGATAAAGCCACCCTGCTCTCTCCCAGCTGGATGCCCAGCTCTGTGGGACCTCGGTGATCTCTTGCCAGACCCTCTGACAAACCCGGGGTCACCATCACGGACAGGGGCTCAATGAACCGAGGCCAGGCCAGCTCACAACGGGCTCTGTTCTCATCCCCATCTGCCCTACCCTATGCCGTCTGTTGCCAAACACTTTCTGCACCTGTGACAAAGTCATAGCCAGCCTCCCCCCCATCCCAACAGTAACTCAAGTATTTTTAAATTCCTTTTGGTGAGCAACCTTGGAAGGCCTTCAAGAGCCAAACAGCCTACAGCTGCCGGTTCCCTTTACCTGGCTGCCTCCTTACCCCCCAAAGGGATCCACTGAACCGCCCCAGCACACACGCCCTCTGCAGAGACCCACTGTCCGGCTCCCAGCGGAGGCATCTGCCTTCTGTGTCTGGCGACCCTGTTCAGCTGGGAGAGGCTGACATGGCTCTGAATATTTAACCACTTTAAATACCTTGGATAATGATAATAACTTTGCCGATGGCAGCTCGAATTAAGCTCCGGATCAAATAGGATTTGTGGGACCTAAAATACTTCCAGTTAGATCCCTGGCCAGCTTCCCTCACGGTAAATGGCCACAAGGGGCAACTGTGTATCCCAGGCAGAGCACTGGACTTGGGAGTCCAGCTGTAAAGAGGGGCGAATAGTACTCTTTCCCATGGTGTCGTTGTAAAAAGCAAAGGAGACTGTGTTTGCAAAACGGCTTCCTTTGGTGACCCATTGTGACACGGATATGAAGGTAAGGGACCATTACCACTGCGAGTTTAAGATGCTCACGGTTCATCCACAGGCGTCCACCCTGTGATTTTCTGGACCTCCTACCTAGAACCTCTTCAAGACCATAGTGACGCAAGGCCCAGGACCATCCCATGAAGCTACCCCAGCACCCCAGCAAGGGGGGCTGTGCTCTCGTCCTACAGGGAGATGATCCCTCTTAGGGCACCTTCCCCTCAGCAGAGTGCCCCAGTGCTAACCTCCTACCTTAGGGAGCCCTCTCCCAACCAGAGCCTGAGTCCTCTCAACTGATCTGGAAGTGGCTTTGGCCTTGGGGATTCCCCGGGAGCTTTGGGGGCAGGTAGTCAGGGCCACTTCCCTTCCCTTGCACAGAATTTCCCAGCACAGAGAGTCAGGAGAAAAGAAACCTCTAACCTGGCCCCTGGCCCAGCGAGGACACTGGCCTTCCCTCTGCCGGGAGGCTCCTCGCCCACCCTGGGATACAGTCGGAGCCCTGAGTCCTGGCCTGGAGTCACCACTGTCATCGTGCAGACTCAACTTGTCAATGAATCGCACTGACTCGCCCATGGAGAAACGAGCCCTTCTTTTTCTCCTGACTTCCTCCTTCGCTAGGATGAGCTCTAGGTGACTGACCAAGTAGGCTGCCTGTTTAAAGGTCTCAGACAAGCAGCAAACTCCAGCCCCTGGCCTATCTCGGCACTTCAGAAGGAGAAGGAGAACCTGAGGCAGTGTGCCCGGCCAGCCCTAAGAGGCAAGGAAGCCAATGATAATGGCTAATGCAATACAGACAATTTCATTACTAATGTGAAAATTGATTCTAACTCACGGAGAAAGAAAGGGGAAATATGCTTGGAATGTTAAGTCCCAAGGATCTGGAATGGCTGGATGTGCCTGCCCTGGGAGAGGGAGGCTTCTGCAAGGTAGACCTCGTGGTGGGGAATCAGACACCTGCCTGGTGTGGACGGGGGTGGGGGCAGGGGTGGCCCCGGACACTGGCTACCTCCCTATACAAGCACCTGCCTGTAACCAACTGCTGTGCTCCATTTTCCTTCCCAGGAACGGACAGCATCTCCACAAACATCCCCCTCCCCACTGACCTGGTACCAAACCCGTCTGAGAAAGGAGACCCACCTGGAGACAAGCACAGACCCGGAGGGATGTGCGGAGCTTCAGACACGGTGGGTGCCGTCAGATGCCTGTTTCTTCCTGTCTCCAAAGAAAGCCTTCTGCCCTCATTACGGCTGTGTAATGTATGAAAGTCGGTGGCTGTGACATCAAAACACACTTTTGTTTATTAAAGCTAAGTAATTAGGCCGAGGTTCTTATTTAAACACTGGCCTTGGCAATAAATCACAAACTTGCTCTGTGGTTTTCCTTGCTGTGTGACATACGAGTATCTATACATCCCTGCCCTCCACCCTGGCTGCATCCTCTTAGCAAGGAAAAGGCTTGTTTGTTTGGGCGGTTTTTAGGAACAAATGAGTATACGTTCCAACCTGTGCACAGAAGAATGTGTATTTATTCTACAACAGATTCGCTCATTCATTATTGAGCAACTACTTTGTGCGTGGCGTGGGGCCAAGACGGAAGCGACAACGAGGGGAAGGCCGTTCCACGGTGTGGTGGGGGTGGGAGGGCAGCTTTGCAAACGCACGGCCATAATGTATACATGCACATACACCTGGCAGACGTGGGTAGAAAGTGTTGGGAGACCAGAAGAGAAGGAAGGCTTAATTCTGTCCGGGGGAGGGGGGTGGGGTTTGGAAAGAACTTCCAGGGGGCATTTGCGTCTGGTTCCAGGGAGGACTCCCCTAGGCAGTACAGAAGCTGCTCTGGCGAGGTCCCCGAGGTCGCATTCATACACATGCATCTGCCTTGTCTTTGTGCCCAATAAGTAGCAAAGCAACATCCCTATTAAGGACAGTGACTATTTTGTTTAAAAAAAATTTTTTTAATGTTTATTTATTTTTGAGAGAGAAAGAGAGAGACAGAGCATGTGCAGGGGGGAGGAACAGAGAGAGGGAGGGAGACACGGAATCTGAAGCAGGCTCCAGGCTCCCAGCTGTCAGCACAGAGCCCGACGCGGGGCTCGAACGCACGAACCGTGAGATCATGACCCGAGCCCAAGCAGGACGCTTAACCGACTGAGCCACCCAGGTGACCCTGACTATTCTGAAGCTTGCGATGCAGCTGGGACTGTAGTGTATCTACACTTCTCCAGCGAGGTGCTTTCCCCACTGACCGCCACCCACATTTCCCCCCGCTTTCCATTCCCTCAATTTTAAACAATCCAGTAGCCAGGTAAGGAGAGGATGATGGAGCTGTGGGAAAGAAAAGGAAGAGCCCCATATGTCCACTCGTGGGGCAAAGAGTAAGGGACAGTGACACAGAGAAGTTAGGCTCTCTCCTTTAGCCACACTGCAAACCTTCAAACGTCTGAAGCAGCCACGGGGAATCTTCTCTCCCACCTTCCTGCAGCCCCTTGCCACCTTGCCAGCCTGCTCCGGAATGCACTGCGGCACTTGTCAGCACGTCTCAGAGCGAGACTCTTGGCACGGAGCACAGAGCACCGTGAGCACGCTCTCATGAGGGTGCAGGGTGGAGAACAGGCCCCTCGGCTGAGCACGCGGTGGTCCTCAGCACGCACTGGGCGGCCGGAGCTCGTGGTCAGCCCCACTGCCAAGGATGTGCGAGGCCCGGCCTCCCCATCCTGCGACCATGTAATTGATTTTTTAGAAAATCTATACGCAAGACTTCCCATTCGCTCAGGGCTAATTCCATCGTCTTCGGTTTGGGCCCATCTTTCTGCCTATCGATCGTTCTACACGCTGATTAGGTCAGCCAGTGGGGTAGCCCTTTCCTGGCCGGCCTGGTGCCACGTGTGAATTTGACAGTCTGCCTTCTCTGTCCCCATCCAAGACGTCGATAAATATGTCACCCGGGACGGACCCAAGGATGACGCCCTTGGCACTAGAGACCTACAGACAGGGCTCAGTTAACATTCGTCACACAAATATGAGTTCTTGCTAGGTCTATCCCCATCCTTAATCAATGCCCTGGGTCCGACTGTTCAGCCAGCTATGAATCCACCTGTCTGTACCGCAGGGGAGTTTATAGCCTTCCCTTCCTTCCTTCCTTCCTTCCTTCTCCTCCTCCTCCTCTTCCTCTTCCACCCTCTTTTTTTTACAGTTTTCCATCTTATCCCTAAAGACACCATCAAGACATGGCTTAAGACCCTCTGAGATTAAGACACCCATGTCTAAGATACTCAAACGTGGTAAGCTTTTGAAAAAGAAAGGGAGGGGGCTTGGACCCGGCGTGTTCTTCCTGAACTGCTCCCAGCCCTGGTGGGTGCCTCTCTTGTCTTCCCAGAGCTCCAAAACCAGCTGCTTCACAGACTCTTTCAAAATATTGGCGGAAGAGGGCACCATACTTATGTTTTATCGTATTTTTTAACCTACCTTTTCCTTGTTTGTGAAAACATCTGCCTGTCTGCAGACTTCCAGCACCTCTCACCCTCTCCACGATGTCTCAGCGCGATGCTTCCAGAACCGCCTCTACGCTTTCCCACTGCTCCCCGGAGAATGAGTTTACAGTCACCTCTTGTTGGTCCTGGTTCCCAGTGCAACCCTGGCTTTGTCCCACCGAGGTATAAATGCAGCCAGGCGGCCAGCAGGAGCCCGCTGAGTTTACAAATACCTGATGCGCATACAATCGTGCCTCCTGCCGAAAAATTAACACCAGGCCCGCTGACTTGAAGGCAGGTGACGGCTTCGTTTTCCTATCTTAAGGACGGCTCGTTGTGCACGAGCGAGGGGTGAATAGGCGTGGCAATGCAAATGTGAGCATACGTGCAAGGGTGTGGATATAAAAACTCGGTATTCACTGAGCTCCTGCTGTAATAATAATAGTTAATATTTTATATCACTTCGCTCAGGTACTAAGTGCTTCATAGATTTAACGCACTAATCCTCACTACAGTCCTGTAGGTGAGTACTGCCATTATCCCCGCTTTGCAGCAAACAGAAGCCTGCAGCCGTAAGCGGGGGAGAGAGCTCTCTCGGGATGGGCACCCAAGCAGCCCGGACTCAGACGCTGGGCTCTCAACGACGGCTGCCTCCCCCTAGGCATGATTACAGACATCGGCAAGACCCCGTCCCAAGCCTTACACTTCATCTCCTCTAGACCACAGCGTCTTTACATCTAGACCCCCCACTACTCTGGGAACATGCCATTCCCACCACTGCGTGAACCACGTTTTCTACCACTCTGCCCTCTGTTCACACCACCGGCTCTGCCTGGAACAGCCTTTGTCCTCTTGCCCACTCAGAAAACTCCTATTCATCCTTCAAAGCCTAGTTCAATACCGTCTTCTCTGTGAATCGTGTCCTAGGGTCCCCCTAGGTAGAATAATCTGTTCCCTCCCTCCTGGGCCTCCAGCAAGCTGTCTGTACTACGCTATGGCAAGCCCGTCTAGATCAGGCTTTATAAACAGTGAAAGATTCTGGAACGGGGATGTAAGAGCTGACAAAAATAGCAAGGATAAGTCTGCAGGTTGTCTGGGGCTTTCACTTACTAATTCATTCAATAAATATTTACTTGATACCTACTGTATACCAGGCACTGACTGTTCTTTTTTTCTTTTAACATTTTATTTATTTTTGAGAGAGAGAGAGCGACTGGGGGGGACAGGGACTCTGAAATGGGCTCTGTGCTGACAGCAGTAAGCCTGATGCGGGGCTCGAACTCACGAACCGCGAGATCATGACCTGAGCCGAGGTCACTCAACCGACTGAGCCACGTAGGTGCCCCTGGCTGTTTTTGATGCTGGAGACAGAGCAGTGAATACAACACAGATATTCCTGCTTTCACGGAGCTTACATTCTAGCGAGGGGAAACAGACAATGAACAAAATAAGTAAAATATACAGCATACTAGCAGATAGGAAGTGCTGTGGGGAGGAATACAGAAGGGAGGGAATAGAGAGCAGGAGGGACAGACAGGGATGTTTTCCCTTTGGATCCTAGTCCAAGACTCATTCTCAGCTGCCACTGGAAGGTGCCAACCAGAATGCCAACCAGCAGGTGTTCCTTTAAGAAGACCCTGAACTTGGACAGGGCTTCGGAGAAACTGCAGGGCCCCTCAGCTGCCTCCCTTCCACCTCTAGCGGTGGAGACAGGGAGTCAAACCACCCCGCTCACCCAAGGAGGTAGATGCGGATGCGAAAGAACATCTGAGGGCACAGCCGGAAGGGACACGTGTCCACAGCGATCACATCTAACATGAACTGAGTGATGTCTGTGCGCATGGGCACATGGTGCCCAACACTTTCCATGGATTATTTCATCGAATCCTCACAGGTCTATACGGTGAGGGCTACTGTTATTCCCCTTTAGTGGAGGAGAAAACTGAGGACTGGAGAAGTTAAACATCCTGACTAAGGTCTCTTGGAGTTTAAATGATGAGGAGGGGACTTAAACTCAGGTCTTTCCGATGCCGAGGCCACTATGCTGCCTCCCTAAGCCCCAGAAGTCATTAGTCTAGAGCTGCACCAGCTCCTGTTGTCTGGGTCACCCCCGACACATGCCCAAGAGCAGACACAAAGCGCAGCACAGAGAGAGAGGGATTCTCCAAGCTGAGCCTTATTCCAAACGGGGAGCCTGGACAGTCCTGGGGGGAGGGCCGGCTCCCAGGCTGGGCATTCAATTTTGCAGTCAGAATGAGGGGGGCCTGGCTGAGGAAAGAGGCTCCAAAACCTGCAGGCGGGCCCCCGCCAACGTCTCCCCTGCCTCCTCAGGCCCGCCCAGCGCTGCTGATCCACACCCCGACCTTGCCCGCTTGGTAAGAGGGTTTCCCCACTGCCCCCCTTAGCAGCCAAGTCACAGCGCAGACAGGTCGTCCAAATATGCCCTTGGCTGCCCCCATGGGGCTTCTCCCTCCTGCCAAACCCGGCTCCCCGGGGCTGCAGGGCTCCTGGTCACTGTTTCTTCTTTCCCCAAACCAGAACCAACTGCAATATTTTCACCTGCACTCCTGGCCACATCTGCCCTTGGGGGTCACGCGCCCTCCCAGGCTGATCTCTTCGCTCTCCCGGCCCTGGTCCCTGGCCCACCGCACCCCCTCCAGGCGGGGGTCTCACTTCCGGGACTGGTCTGAAATCCATGCCCAATCGCTGCATTAACCGTGACCCAGAGCCCCTCCTCCTCGCTCTGGTCCCCATCGAGGGACCAGGTCTCCCAGGTCCCCCCCTCTGGTTCTCTCCTGATGTGAGCCAGAGCAAGCCCAAACCAGCTCACAAGACTAGGTGTGATACTTCTTCCCAACTGTGCCTTCAGCGACATCATCTTGGTAGTTTAAAATGGACTGTGGCAAGACCGTTCCCCCCATACACGGGTGTTCACACCGTGACGAGAGCGTTCACACCACGGCAAGAGCGTTCACACCACGGCAAGAGCGTTCACACCGCGGCATTCGGTAAACACCACACATCAGGGCTTCCTCCAGAAGAGCTCCTTGTCAAACACTGACCAGCTCGCCAGCGGAAGTAAACCCTCCCAGGATGACCAGCCGTTCCAGTGTGCCCAGGAACATCCCAGGTTTAGTCCCAGGTGCCAGGAAACCCCTCAGTTCTGGCAACTGAAGGCACCCTCAGCTCTTTACCTCTGCTGATCTTCCTCAGCCAGTAAACCGTGCTCAGGCCTCTCGGGCTGAGGAACCCCTGGCGGAACCTGTGCCCCCGCCTGAGGCCTTTCCTGGTCTCCCCTCTCCTCCCAGCCCGGCCGTGGTGAGTGACTCCCAGCTGCCCCAAAAGAAGAGTCTGAGACAGCAAATGGTGATGAGAAAAGGGAACCCTCGTGCGCCGCCGGTGGGCATGCAAACTGGTGCAGCCGCTGCAGAAAGCACTATGGAGGCTCCCCCAAAACATTAAAACGTGAACCACCACATGATCCAGCCATCCCACTTTGGGGTATTCAGCCAAGGACGATGAAAACACGATGCCAGAGCCGTATCTGCACCCCAGTGTTCGCTGCAGCCTTATTCGCCACAGAAAAGACACGAAAACGGCGTAAGTGGAGTATTACTCAGCTACGAAAAACAAGGAAATCCTGCCCTTTGCAACAGCGTGGATAGAGCGAGGGCATTAGGCTAAGTGAAATAAGTCACGCAGAAAAAGACAGACACCCTATGATGTTGCTTATATGTGGAATCTAAAAAAAAAAAGAAAGAAAGAAAGCCAAAAGCAAACATCCAAACGCCTAGAAAAAGAGACCAGACTTGCGGTCACCAGGGATGGGGAGCAGGGAGAGAGAGGGGGAATCGGAGGAAGGTGGTCAAAAGGTACAAACTTCCAATTATAAAATAAATAGAAGTCCTAGAGGGTGCCCTGTATGTGCCAACTGTCATTAACACGGGTGTAGGCTACACAAGAAAGCCATTAAGAGAGTTGATCCTAAGTTCTCATCACAAGGAAGCAAATCCTTTCTCTTTTTCTTTTTTGCTTTCTCTTTTTATCTATCTACCAGCTGATGGATGCTACCTAAATTCATTGATCAATTCCACAATATACGTAAGTCGAACCATCAGGCTGGACGCCTTAAACCTACATAGGGAGACACACACGTCAATTGTATCTCAGTAAAACTGGGGAGAAGAAAGCACCCTGTCCTGGATGGGGAAACCGCGGTGAGGAATTCTGTAGCTAATGAGCCTCGCAGTCCCATCTAGACGGTACCAAGTACTAGGAATGCTTTCTTTTTCACCCTGTGGAGTTTCGATACGCATCTCTTCTGTGTTTGGGGAAACATGCTATTAAATAACGCTGGTGAGTGGATGGTATATCAACTAACAGTCTTCAGTGTAAGGTCCGTGCAGTAAGTGAGTCTCCTCATCAGCAGGCAGACCCAGCCTGCAGCAGCTACAGGCATTCCCTTCTCATTTTTAGGGAATATCAACAAAGATATTTCTCATTGATTTGGGAATCATAACGATAAGTTGACTTCTGACAAGACTGTATTTTGATGAGATTTATCCGTGTATTTTTCAAAAAATACATTTTTGTAACCTTTGGCTAAAAAACTAAAAAAAGGTGGCACAAAAACAGACACTCAGATCAATGGAGCAGAACAGAGAACCCAGAAATGGACCCACAAACGTATGGCCAACGAATCTTTGACAGAGCAGGAAAGAATATCCAATGGAATCAAGACAGTCTCTTCAGCAAGTGGTGCTGGGAAAACTGGACAGCGACATGCAGAAGAATGAACCCGGACCACTTTCTTAACACCAGACACAAAAATAAACTCAAAATGGATGAAAGACCTAAATGCAAGACAGGAAGCCATCAAAATCCTCGAGGAGAAAGCAGGCAAAAACCTCTTTGACCTCAGCCGCAGCAACTTCTTAACACATCTCCAGAGGCAAGGAAAGCAAAACAAAAATGAACTACTGGGACCTCATCAAAATAAAAAGCTTCTGTACAGCAAAGGAAACAATCAGCAAAACTAAAAGGCAACCGATGGAATGGGAGAAGATATTTGCAAACGACATATCAGATAAAGGGTTGGTATCCAAAATCTATAAAGAACTTATCAAACTTGGGGCGCCTGGGTGGCGCAGTCGGTTAAGCGTCCGACTTCAGCCAGGTCACGATCTCGCGGTCCGTGAGTTCGAGCCCCGCGTCAGGCTCTGGGCTGATGGCTCGGAGCCTGGAGCCTGTTTCCGATTCTGTGTCTCCCTCTCTCTCTGCCCCTCCCCCGTTCATGCTCTGTCTCTCTCTGTCCCAAAAATAAATAAAAAACATTGAAAAAAAAAATTTTTTTTAAAAAAAAAGAACTTATCAAACTCAATGCCCAAAAACCAAACAATCCAGAGAAGAAACGGGCGAAAGACATGAATAGACACTTCTCCAAAGAAAACATCCACGTGGCCAACCGACACATGAAAAAATGCTCAACATCACTCAGCATCAGGGAAATACAAATCGAACCACAATGAGATACCACCTGACACCTGTCAGAATGTCTCACATGAACAACTCAGGCAACAACAGATGTTGGCGAGGACGTGGAGAAAGAGGATCCCTTTTGTACCGCTGGTGCAAATGTAAGCTGGTGCAGCCACTCTGGAAAACAGTAGGGAGGTTCCTCAAAAAATTAAACATAGAACTACCCTACGACCCAGCAATTGCACTACTAGGCATTTATCCAAGGGATACAGGTGTGCTGTTTCGAAGGGACACATGCACCCCAATGTTTATAGCAGCACATCAACAACAGCCAAAGTATGGAAAGAGCCCAAATGTCCATTGATGGATGAATGGATAAAGAAGATGTGGTATATATATACAATGGAGTATTACTGGGCAATCAAAAAGAATGAAACCTTGCCATTTGCAACTCGGTGGATGGAACTGGAGGGTATGATGCTAAGTGAAATTAGTCAGAGAAAGACAAATATCATATGACTTTACTCATATGAGGACTTTAAGATACAAAACAGATGAACATAAGGGAAGGGAAGCAAAAATGTAAAAACAGGGAGGGGGACAAAACATAAGAGATTCTTAAATACGGAGAACAAACAGAGCGTTGCTGGAGGGGTTGTGGGAGGGGGGATGGGCTAAATGGGTAAGGGGCACTAAGGAATCTGCTCCTGAAATCATTGTTGTACTACATGCTAACTAACTTGGATGTAAATTTTTAAAATGAATTAAATTTTAAACAATTTAAAATAAGAATCTGAGAATCATCTAAACACTTGACTTTTACCCACCACCCTTCACCCATACGCAGTCAACCCCTAGGTGTCCTGCCTCCTCCTTGCCGCCAAAGCCCCCGCTCCCCCTGCCTTAGTCAATACCTAGTTTTTGCACAGGGTCATTGCCAAATTAGGTTACTGCTCTCTATGCCTCTGGTCTGGGTCAAGTCCCACCCATCCTCCATACTGCAGCCAGAGTGGTTTTCTTTCTTTCTTTCTTCCTTCCTTCCTTTCATTCTTCCTTCCTTTCTTTTCTTTTTTTCTTTCTTTCTTTCTTTCTTTCTTTCTTTCTTTCTTTCTTTCTTTCTTTCTCCCTCCCTCCCTCCTTCCCTCTCTCTCTCTCTCTCTTTCTTTCTTTCTTTCTTTCTAAGTTTATTTATTTACTTTGAGAGAGGGGGTGGGGGAGAACAGAAAAGGAGAGAGAATCCCAAGCAGTCTCCACACTGTCAGCACAGAGCCCGATGTGGGACTTGAACTCACAAACCATGAGACCATGACCTGGTTAAGCTAGACGCTTAACCAACTAAGCCACCCAAGGTGCCCCTAGAGCAATTATTTCTAAAAGCAAAGCTAATCTATCTATTCCTCTATTTAAGATTTCTCAGCGGCTCTCTGTAGCTTTCAGGATAAAGTTTAAACTTTTTTAGCGCACACACATAAGACCTTCCATAATCTGGCTCCGCAGGGAATACCCCAAGGTCACTGACCCAACCCTTGGCCCGACATCCTGGGGCCAGACAACAGGTATGAGATAGAGGGGTGCTGAAGGAACCAGCATCCCTGGGTCAGCTGCCTGAGTTCCTATCTCTGGTCCTCTACCAAGGACATGTGGGATCTGCAATTTGGGCCTGCTATAAAGCTGATGCCCCCAAAATAATGAATGAACGAATGAATGAATGAATGAACGAACGAATAAACGAACGAGCAAAACCAGGCCTCATCCTGTAAGTTTCCAGACCCCTTTTCTCTGTCTTCCAAAGAACATCTCAAAGCACTTAAATCCCCAAAGAAATGTACCAGGCCAACTCTGTCCTCACCTGGGTCTCCGGATACTTTAGAAAACTCCAGTTGGGAAATGAGTCATGCGAATCCACTTGGGAGAGACTAGTGGCTACAGGGAGGCCAAGGCTGGTACCAGAAAACAAAAGATGCTCATGATGAAGCCAGTGAAATGAAACCAAGGTTGGGGGGTGCAGGGGAGGAGTCCGCATTAGGGAAAGAAAAACGAGGACCAAGCAAGCAAACTGTTTAAGCAGTCTACTGAGATTCAGAAGGGAAGGACAGATTAAATCAAACCTCTGACAGGCAATCAATGGACATTCAATTAACAGTTACAAAATTACTCATTTACACGCAATGTCTAAACAATACCCTTTCCCCCTCAGGGAAGATCTTGAGTCAATGCCTCCCAGTCGTTGGGACATTCCCCGATAGCCCAGCAGGGTCCCTGTGCCCCTGCTCAGGTAGACCCCAATGGGACACACAGATCAAGAGACCCTGGGGTGCAGGGTGGGCCTGGGCAGATGCAGATAGCCGGGCCTGGGGCTGGGGCAAGGATGTTCAGAGCAGGTGACCAGCTCACTTGAGGACTCGGGTGAAACAACCACAGACTCAAAAAGGCCAAAATCAGAATCAAGCAACCGGGCGAGTGGGCACAGACCCTGGCTCAGCCTTTGGAAGTCCAGCTCCCTGAAAACCATGGCACTTCGGAGGCAACATACGTGCCAGGGGCACTGACATCCTTCTTCACGTTCAGGGCATCCAGACACAGGGCAGGACGGAGGCCTCCGTTTTGGAGTCAAGGGGAGAAAACAGAGGGCAGCCACTTCACGGGGACACCCCAAGGTCACTGACAAGACCCTGGGCATGACATCCTTGGGCCGGAACCTCGAGGCAACAGGGTGCTGAAGGAGCCAGGCAGAGCCCAGTTCTAACTGTGACCTTGGGGAGGCCCCTCACAGCTCGGGGCCTCAGTTTCCTGCTGCAGGAAGAGGGGATCATACGGGTGCCCACCTCAAGGCCGGGTGAGAGCTGGACAGCAGGCGTGCAGAGCACCCAGTCCGGCGCACTGGTGACGCCCGGTGTCCGAGCACTATTTTGGGCAGCATTATGGAGCAGGTGCGTGGTGGGGGCAGGGAGGGCGAGAAGAGGAAGATGCCCTTCCTCCTTCCATTGTTCCCGACAGCTACATGCTGAAAGCTGTCTCGAGTACTACCTACACACACAAATCCCAAGTCCCCTCCCATTTTCTAAGCCCTCCAGAAGCCCAGCTTGAAGCAAAGCAATTTCTTGAGGAAAGTGTGAGCGCGGTCTCCAAATATCTGAAGGCCCGGCACCTCCCTTCTGCTCACGCGGCCCCGCTTTCCCTCTTGATCTATGACGGGCCAGGTCTCATCATTCCCGTTTTACAGATGAAGGAAACCAAGTCACAAAGAGGTTAAATGGCTTGCTCAGGGGGCACCTGGGTGGCTCAGTCAGTTAAGCGCCCGACTTTGGCTCAGGTCATGATCTCACGGTTTGTGGGTTCAAGCCCCACATCGGGCTCTGTGCTGACAGCTCAGAGCCTGGAGCCTGCTTTGGATTCTCGGTCTCCTCTCTCCCTCTGCCCCTCCCCCGCTCACACTCTCTCTCTCGCTCAAAAATAAACATTAAATAAATAATATATAAATATTAAATGATTTATTAAATATCAATCAATCAGTCAATGGCTTGCTCAAGGTCACAGAGTAGCAGGCCTTGTCTTTCTTAAAGTATACTCCTTCCAGCCCACGCTGCTCCTGAGACGCAAGCAGGACCGATGAATTACAGGGGTTAGAGGTGCGGTCTACTGCAGGGGAGAGGGGAGAGGGGTCTAACGATCAGAGCTGTCCTCACCCCCAAAATGCTCTCCGGCTCCGAGTCCCCTCAACACCCCAGGGCCCTCTCTCCCTCTTCCTACACTCTGACATCGCGGAGCCTACGGTCTGTCCCTCGGTTTGTCTGAGAAACTCCTTAGGTCCCTGCCCTGCCTGGCAGAAACCAGCCTGCTGTCCCAACTCCGGCGTCAAAGGCAGAGGTGCCCACTGATCGCAGGCATGGGTCACTGCAGGAAGTGACTTTCCAAAGTACGCATTTTAAGCACAGGTAACTGAAATAGATACCTGGGAGGTATCCACCCAGCCCGGAGGGTGGCACTGCCGCCATTGACAAATGCTCTCTGACAAACGTTAACATGCAGATTAACGACTCCCCGAACCAGACCAGGAGTGGAGAGCTGCCCCCAGTAACGGTCCCTCCCATCCCCTAGCCAGTAAGGAACGTGCAGGAGCTAGGTCCCCCTGTCACTCCGCTCCATGAAATATCCTTCTCTGCATCCTCTTCCCACAGGCCATCGACCAATTCATTTGCTCACCATTATTTTTAAAACTCAAATTTTATTAGCAGTGGAGCATGAGTAATAAATACTAATACACTGTTTGCACTTGAATTAGCCCTGCATGTCCTGGGACCACGGGGCCATTCGTCAAAGCCAGACTTCCCCCTCCCCCCCACACTTTGTGGTTGGGACACAGGCCCTTCCAAGGTCACAGACTCTCGGGCACCAAGCAAGAACCGGAAGGTGCTCTGAGGACTCACCCTTGGGGCTCCCCGATTCCTAAGCAGGGCACCGAGCTGCCTGGGAGGAAGGGCAGCTATGGTAGGGCTGTTCTGCCAGACGAACTGGATCTCAGGATCCCAGCTCTCCCGCTTACCAGTCAAGTTGACACGGTGCAAGCACGCCTGCGAAACCACCCGGAACTTCCGTTTCCTCATCTGTGAAATGGGCCAGTAACACTCACCTCCCGGGGTTGCTGGGAGCATCAAATGGAGAAGCTGGATAAGAGAGCACCCAAAAGCAAGCACGCCCGTAGCGGAGATGGTGGCCGAGGTGGGGGGGACACGTGGGAGGAAGGCTTCTCTCCACCAAGAAGCGTAGGATACGGGTACCACCCTCACCCGCTTCCACGGAAGGATAAATGATGGCCAGACCCTTTCCCGGTCCCCTCCCCACTCCCTGCAGGGGTCTCACACATTCGCTCTCGAGGCATATTTGTGGAACACTGTTATCCCACAGAACACACACCTGTGTGCAGCTGCCAGGAACTCGGCGTTGAGCAAAAAAATGCGGTCACTGGCGCCCAGGCTGCGCTTTCGACCCCCGCCTCTAGCAGCTGTTTCGGGGGCTCATACTCAGCTGGAAGGAGTCACAGACAAGGGCAGCCTTCCGGCACAGGCAGGCACAGCAACCGGGCTCCCGAAAGAGCAGCTCTGGAACCTTGCTCCCTTCTTGGGCGCTCCACGGTCTCACCTCTTTCAACAAACATGCTGCGAGCTGCCAGGCACTGGGTTGGAGTCTGGGGCACAGAAGTGGCCAGGACAGCCCAATCCAGTCCCTGGTTCCCCAGAGTTCACGGCCCAGTCAAGGAGACTCCAAAGGGAAGGAGTGCTGGAGGCTATGGAGCACACAAGACAGACCTCGTTCAGGCTGGAGGAGGCAGCAGGAAAGGGCTGCCTGGAAGAGGAATCCATATACAGGAGTGAAGCAAGAGAAGGAAAGGAGGTAGAGGAAGGGGTTCCAAGCAAGGTAAACAGCATGTGCAAACATCCTGGGGCAGAGAGCCAAGGCTACCCTGGGCAGCTAGAGTGAGCACTGCAGACGGGTAAGTAGCTGGAATCCCCAAGACAGGCTCAAAGGAAGGGTCCTCATGCTCCCTGCCCTCAGTCAGCCTCCAGTCAAATGGGGGTAACAGGATCAGTGTCCCAGAGATAGACCTCAGACAAAGTAAATCATAAACAACCAGAACTTGCTAAATGTATTTACTCTATTCACAGTGTATATGTCCTCGCTGAGGGCCGGGATGTGACGGGAAAGGGCTGAAAGGGGTTAAATCAGGGCAGGCCCCCCAGAGGAGGTGAGCAGGCTCATCCGGTAAAGGAGCTGTCTGCCCTCCGGCACCCTGAATGAAGCCACCAGGCCCTCTTTTTCACCATCTGATTGGAAACCTTGGACAACAATGAGGCTTCATCCGTTTTGCCAGTTGCATATAAACACAAACACAATGCCACCTCTCTCCCGGCAGACAAGGCCACACGTCAGGGTGGCTTAGTCTGAGTTTGGCTGACTTACTTAGCCAAATAATACGGGCAACAAAAGCACCTGACTTCCCATCTTCCCCCCAGCCCCCAGCCCGCTGGAAGACGCCAGCATGTGCCTTGGCTTCTGAGCAGGAAGGTGTCTATGAAGATGCAAATACATTAGGAAGAGCGGCTCCCTCCTCCTTCTACGACTGCTGGGAGAAATACTGCGTTCCCCCTGTCTCACCTGGCAGGGATCCACCCCGGAGGGCTCCACGCCGCCCCCTCCCCACCGCGACCCCGGAGACCCTCGCACTGAGCTCAGCACGGCTCGCTCCTGTCCAGACAAACGCGCTCCTCCTGGCTCCTGCTTCCCACTGACTCGCATTCTAGAGGCGTCTCCAGATTGGGACCAGCACGGCAACAGTGGCCGCTCCGCACGTTCCACCACAAGCTGCCGGGCCCAGCAGGAGCCTGGCACAGTCGGATTTGCCACGACAGCACAGGCCAGGAGTCTCGCCCCCGGTTAGCGGAGGAGGCGGTCAGGGCAACGCTTCCGTCCTTCACACTCTGCCGAGAACGCCGGCCCCGGAGTCACGCCTGACCTGGGCCCCCCTCCGCCACGGGCTGGCTGGGTGACACGGGGCAATTTACGTCACCTCTCCGAGCCTCGGTTTCCCCACTTGCAAAATGGGGTTTGTTGTAAGGGATCAAATGAGAAAATGCACAGGAAAGGGGCGGCACCCTGCCTAAAATGTGTTCAACAAATATCACCTTCTATTTCCTATTAATGCCATTCCAGGCCTCCTCTTCAAGCGACCAGACTTTAGCCATTATAACCACTTTTAAAAACTTTTAAAACAGAAGTATATGGCTCGTATACTTGGCTCAGCCGGTTAAGCGTCCGACTTCGGCTCAGGTCGTGATCTCGCAGTTCGTGAGTTCGAGCCCCGCGTCAGGCTCTGTGCTGACAGCTCGGAGCCTGGAGCCTGCTTCGGATTCTGTGTCTCCCTCTTTCTCTGCCCCTCCCCCACTCATGCTCTGTCTGTCTCTCTCTCAAAAATAAACATTTAAAATAAAACAAAATAAAACAGAAGTATAATGTATGTACAGAAAAGTGCACGTACACGTAGCACTCAGTGAATTTCCCATATGATCGGTTCTCACATCAAGACACGGAGCAGGTCCCAGTCTCTAGAGGGAGCCCCCCGCCCCCTTGCAAGGGTAACTACTATCTTGACTTCCGTTACCGAAGATTGCCTTGCCTGTTCTTGAATCTTATGTAAATAAAGTCACACAGTATGTACTGAAAGCACCTTATGATTTAAGCTGCCCGTTCACAGATGCTACCTGATTTGTTCTTCCCCAAGCCCTAGGAAAAGAGGCTCTTTATTGTCCCCATTTTGTTGCTGGGCAGAGGCTTCGGATATGGTAACTGAGATGACTAAGGCTACACAGTAAATAGAGACAGGGACTCATGCTGCCAGGAAGTCCCCTCTTCTAAGAAGCTTCTGTGGATCGCTCCGAGGAGAGTCGTCGGCCTGTCCTGCTCTGTGCATTTCAACCCGGACCCTGGATCTCAACGCACAGCTAACCCGGGCACGTACCCGACAGGCCCATGGGTACTGCCCGCCGTGGGTCCGTGTGATGCCTCTCCCCGCCTCTTCTCCCCACGTCTCTTGGGATCACAAGTCCCAGAGAGCAGGGCCTGCCTCTGTGGCTCATTCGGCACCCTGTCCAGGATGGATGGCTAGAAGCTGGGGAGGGCCCCGGCCAGGGAGGGGCGGGGCAGTGGAGCAGGGCACTGGCTCCCCTGGCTCGAAAGGAGGCTCCCTGTGAGTCGGAGGGGGCGCGAGACAAAGAGACAAGGGGTCAGGGGAACCCCGATTCTGCAAGCCGAGTGACCTTGGGCAAAGTCACCTCCCCTCTGCGAGCAGTTCCCTCAACTGTAAAACGAGATGGTCGGCCTAAATCTCCCTTGATCCCTAAGTCCCCTGCGGTGGATACAAGTCACCCCAGGCCCGGCCCCAGACCCCTCTCAGCCCACGACCACCCATCAGCAGAAACGGGCACAGGAGGAAACCAGGCTGACACGGCTGACCATGGCCAGCAGCAGGTGGCCAGAGCCACTGAGCCCCTGTTTCCACATGTAGCTCCTGATCACGCCCCAGAATCCAGGGGGTGGGAGGTCAAGCAGGACCTCCTCTCTTCCCCTACATCCTGGGTCCCTCTTCCTAGCCACGCCCCACCCTGCCCACCGCCCTCCGACACAGCTAACTCCACGTGCAAGTGAACGAAGTTCAGGGCACACACGGTCCCAGCTCACCCTGCATGTCTGGAGGAGCATCCACGGGGCTCAGGCCTCTGCTCCCCGAGCCACCCCTCTGATCTCAAGTCAGAGCCCCTCACCCATGCATGGACCGCCTCTGTTCTCACTAGACACCCCTGTCCAGTCCTCCCAGCCCTTCGTGCCAGGCTCGGCTGGGTTGAAGGACGGCGTGAAGTGCTCAGGGCCAAGGTCCAGGAAGACCCACGGTTGCTCTTTTTTTTTTTTAACGCTTATTTATTTTTGAAAGACAGATGGACAGAGCGTGAGAAGGGGAGGGGCAGAGAGAGAGGGAGACACAGAATCCGAAGCAGGCTCCAGGCTCTGAGCTGTCAGCACAGAGCCTGACGCGGGGCTCGAACTCACAAACCGCGAGATCATGACCTGAGCCAAAGTTGGATGCCCAACCAACTGAGCCATCCTGGCACCCCCCCACCCCCCCGCCACGCACAGTTGCTGTTTGTACTGGTTCTGTTCGTTATGGGTCACGCTAACCCCGCAATGCAAGGAGAAAATGTATTTTGAGATCCTCACAACTGAACAAGTCTGAGTTGAAGCAGCCCATCCAAGCTTTCCAGAACTAACGCTCATCCCTAGCTTAGGGATGCCACATCCACGGCCTCTGCAGACAAGGGGCTCACAAAAGCAGCCGACCATTCTGCAAATATTTATTGAGCACCTACTATATGGTGGGACTGTCCTAGTTATTGGGGAGGCAATGCTGAGAAACAGACCCAGGCCCTGGGCCAATGGAGCTTGCGTCTCATAGGGCAGACAGACCATGACCCCTGCTGACCTCCTGGAGGCATCAGAGTGTGGCCTGACCCTCCCCCAAGAGAGCTGCTCCAATGGAAGTCCCTCCTCAGCGGAGGCTGGAGGGCTGAACAGAGACACCTACTGGCTCCTTGGAGAAGCACAGGCCACCGTGGAGAAGCCATGGATGCGGAAAAAGGGCAGTGCTGTGGTTCAGCTGCGTGACCCAAGGCAAGCAAGTAACTCCGGCTCCTGGAGCACCCCTTCTCTCCTGGGTCAGATGGAGCTAATAACCCCTACAGTGCCCAGCCGGGGCTCCAGTGATGACACGGGACAATGGACACAACAAGACACAACAAGATCAGCAGCGGTTATCGGCTTAGGAACATGGGACAAAGGGCGGCTCCGTCCCAGCTCCCGAGGCCCCCGGTCAAGTATCCCCCTCGGCTAACCCCCTCTCCAAAGAGGAGCAGAGGGTCAGAGGGACGGCCGGCCAGCCGCCTGCCTGGCCAGCCTCGCGCTGATGGAAATGCGCTTTCTCAGCCGACTCTCCACTATCCACGCAGCCCGGTGGCCTTGTTACTTCCAATCTGCACCCCACCTGGCAGATCGCATGTTCCAGCCTATTTACTTTGGACTCTGGCAGGACTCTCACTTTTCAAAGGAGAATGGGACGGTGCTATCTCAGCTCAAACTGGTGAGCTTTCTCCACCTAGCTGCCCACTCTGTACTACTAGATTTGGGTCATCTGAACTTTTTGGCCCTTTCGGGGAGGGGGCGGGGTATCTGCAGCATCACCTAGCCTCGTAGGAGCTCAAAGGAGCAGGGGGCCACCTCGGTCCTCAGCCACCTGCCCCCAGGACACGAGGCCCAGTGTAGCACCGGACAGAGTCAGAAGGGGTCTGCGCACGTGTCACATAAGGGCCCGGTCCTGGGGCACGCCCGGTCAGTGCCACTCTGTGGCCGTGCCTGGCACACCAGAGGCGCTCAGGAGACGATCACTGGGAATGGATGTGTGGCCACTACCCACAGAGCCCTGTGGCCAAAGGTCAGGCACCTACCCGCCCATGCGTCCTGGCCTTAGCCATCTCTCTGAGCTCCACCAAGCCATCTGATCTTCCCAGGCAGGGGACTCCGTGTGGGGAAAAGAGTCTTGGAAAGCAACCCAGTGAGGAAGAGACTGAATGCTGGCTTTGCCGCTTGCTCGTGAGGTATCTTCACAGCCCGAGGACTGGAACAGGAAGAAGGGTAGAAGTACCTTCTGGGGTCCCCAGGAGGGGTGCAGAACAAGGACCCATGGGAAGTAGACTTGGCTCAGTATCAGGTAAAACCTTCTGGTATTTTTTGAAGAAAATCGCTAGCATTTCCTGAGCGCCTTCTGTATGCCAGACTGCATGCTGGGTGTTCTCACATGACCCCTCGTTTCCAGCTGCCGCACAAGTGATCAAGAGCATGGCCCCGACAGCCAAATTTATACCATTCACTAGTATATCACCTTGAGCAAGCTACAGGATCTCTCTGGACCTCAGTTTACTCACAGGGTTGGTTGTTGGTAGGTCAACTTAGCATACATAAAGCATCTAGAACATAATAAGTGCTCAGTAATGTCAGCGTTCAGAAGACGGGGAGGAACAGGAGGAACAGGAGGAAAAGGAGGCAGCCGAGGCTGGATAACTAGCCAGCGGACGTCCTGTCTGCAGATGAGAGGACAGCATCAGGTAGGATGCTGAACAAATGATCAGGTTCCTTCCAGGAACAAGGCTCTATTTTTCATTACCCTGGGTTTCAGTTTTCCGAGCAGGAAAATAGGCATTTCTGGACCAATGCTGCTTGATTCTGTGCAATAGTCTCAACCTTGGGCAGAGCAGGTGCGCCCAAGGACCGCTGCCTCCACTATTTGCCCGGAGCGCGGGCGACCTTCAGAAGGCACTGGGTGTGCAGACAGAGCCCTGAGCGGGGGACGGGAGTCCTGGAATCTGACCCAACCTCTCCACCAAATTAACACTGGTTTTCAGCTAGTTACTGAAATTCGGAGAGTCTGGGACGATACTCCCTAGGTGCCCCATCTACCTCTGAGAGAGATCCTCGGGGCAGGGGCAGAAATCACCAAGAAGAACACTGGAAGCCTTTGACTATGGGATCCCCACCAGGAAGCTGCACTGGCAGCTTCCGCATAAGGGCTGATTGTCTGACGGGAGCCCAGGAGCAGAGAGCAGCTGGGGAGAAGCTCCACAACCACCCCCAGGAAATGACTCCCCAGGGGTCTTCTGGCCCTCCCTCTAGTCTTCTCCGCCTCTGAGAGAGGTAGCTGCCTCCAGAAAGAGATGCCCAAATTCCTACCCTGTCTCCATCTTGCCGGGGACGTTCTTCTATCATGATCTGACGAACTAAACTAGGCTAGGGGAGATGCTGGAAAGATCACCAAGCTCGAGTGTGACAGGGGTGCTCCATCAGATTTCTTCCAGAGACACCCCGTCACGTCTCTGAGAGTCCAAGACCCCAGCGAGACCTCCCTCCTGATGATGCAGGTAGCCACGCCAGCCAGCTGGGCCCCAGGGCCCTAAAGGGGATGGTTGGTAAACTAATGCTGGTTGGTGTGGGCAGGGTGGGGCGGCTGTGACCTCGAGGAGCCAAGGGTCACCTGAGCTCCATCAACACTCAAACTTCTCATCTCGACGAGAGAGTCTCGTCAATGGTTCCTGGCGCTGCCCTGGTCTGGCTTCCACCCCAGGCCCTCCTGGCCCGGATGGAAAAGACTGACACAGGATTCAGGGCCCACTCAGGAGCTCTGATGAGGGTGGTCTTTAACCGATTCCCCCACATTGCCAGTGACCTCTCGCTTGGGGGTCAAAGAAATCAGGCCAAGGAAAGACAAGCAAAGCACCAGAGTGTAGGGAAGATTTATGCCCCTCCAAGCTGGCCTCCTTGCCTACAAGATGGGGGACAAGACAGTGAAGCAGCCACAGGGGGACTCCAGGAGGTGAGGGGAAACCCAGTACATGTGTCACATACACGTGCGTGCACCCACACGGGCACAAAGAAATTTCTGACACCTAGTTTGAAATCAGACCACCTGAGGGGCGCCTGGCTGGCTCCTTTGGTAAAACATGCAACTGTTGATCTCAGGGTCGTGAGTTGGAGCCCCATGTTGGGGGTAAAGTTTACTTAATGAAAAAAAAAACAAAAAACACCTTTTTTTTTTTTTTTTTTAAATCACACCGTCTGGGTACAAATTCCAACTCTGCTACTTACCAGCTAGGGGACTTTGGGCTAATTAATCATCTACACTGACTCTCAGCCTCCTCACCTATAAAATGGGTACAACAGTACCCTAAATAGTACCTAAAATAATAATAGAACCATAAAGAGTATCTTCAAGGTTAAAGTTCTTAAGAGGATGAACTAAGATATGGAAAGAGCTTTGTATTGTGCTTGATATATACTAGGCATTTGAAAAGCACTAGCTGTTATTATTATTACACTTTGTCCCTACTACTTGAACCTTCTGCTAGAGACAAAAACACAGGCCATATCTCTGCCCCCAAGGAGTTCACAATCTAAGAGCCTTCGAGAATTAAGATCATTCCCCTGGTTGGTGCCAATCCAATTGGGTTTGGATGCCAAGATGGGACCAAATGGTTTACTGATGTCGCTCACTGCCTCCCCTCTCGCTCCTGTGCGGAGGGCCACAGAGCCCCCCGGAAAGGACGCAGGCCGGGGAGCCTGGAGCCCTGGGCTGACACCCCAGCTCCGTCACTACCCACCTTATAACTTGGACCAAGTGACTTCACCAAAAACAAGTCCCAAAGGGCCATGCCCCATCTCCCATCCCGTCACCAGCCTCGCCAGGGACGTGATTCCGTGGTGGCTCATGAGCCGAGCCGGGCTATGAAAAACTCTGTAAAGATGGAAACGTTGGGGCACCTGGGTGGCTCGGTCGGTTGAGCATCCGACTTCGGCTCAGGTCATGATCTCACGGTCCGTGAGTTCGAGCCCCGCGTCAGGCTCTGTGCTGACAGCTCAGAGCCTGGAGCCTGTTTCAGATTCTGTGTCTCCCTCTCTCTCTGCCCCTTCCCTGCTCACGCTCTGTCTCTCTCTGTCTCAAAAATAAATAAACGTTAAAAAAAAAAAAATTAAAAGATGGAAACGTAACCATACTTGTAACAGCCACGACCGCAACCATTCGCTGGCCTTCGGGGGCACCTGCTGGGCTGCTCCTAGGCTCCTTCGCTCCCGCCCAACGGCGCGCTGCTGCAGCTGGAAAGGCCCGGATTTGAATCCCGTGCCATCGGGGCCAGGCGTGGCCGACCGCTGTACCACACAGCCTCTGGCGCAGGGAAAAGGGTGTCTCGGAAAGACCGAGAGCAGCAGAGAGCTGCCCCCAAAAGGTGAGGGCAGCACTATCCACTCCCGAGACCCCGTCTCCCTGCTCAGGAGCCTCCGGGCTGGAGAACGGCAACTACCCCGGCCGCCCCGATGGGTGCTGCCATCCTCCACGGCTTCTTAAAATCTTTCTTTTTCATTAAGTGTCCCTTGTAGGCAGCCTCTCACTTTTGCATCTTAGCCTCCTCTGGGCTATTGATTTCTCATTCTATTAAATCCTCCTCTTTAACTCTGGCCCTTAAACGCCCATTCTCAACTTGTGTTCACTCCGCAGCCGCTCTCCCAGACCACCGGCTGTGCCCCCCCCCCACCTCCATCCTGGGAGTCGTGCCCCCTCCACCTCCCCCCTCCAGAGAGCCAGCAGAGGATGATCATCATGAGTCAGGCGCTCCGTGACGTCAGGTGTGTTATGTGCCCGAGATCGCAAAGAGTAAACTGAGGCAGCCGGGGGAGCCCCGGCACACCCCACTCCTGGAAGCCCAAGGCCCACACGGCCCTCCTCCCCTCTCCTCACCCACCGCGTTCCACCAGGAATTTCTCTCTGGAACCAATACCTGTGAAACAGGACTTGGGGCCACTTAATAAGACAAATACTCATGTAGCACCTGCCCAGTGCCAGGCACTGGGGACACACTCCTGTGAGCGATGCTCACAGCGAAGCTGGGCTCGGGCCCCCCCGGGGGTGACACACACAGGAGTCACTTCCCGCACAGCAGCCTGGTGCCAGGTCGGAGGCGCCCGCCTCGCTCAGGGCTGCTCAGAGTCCCCAGGCCACCCAGGCTCCATCCCCAAATGCTCCCGCCGCCTGCCTCACAGCATGTCTGGGAACACACACACTCGTCAGCTCTCCCTCAGGCCGGCTTCCCCTTCTGGCTTCCCTATTTCTGATGCGGCATCACCATCCTCCGGGGCTGTAAATCTCAAAGTTCTCGGCGACACTTGCCCCTCCCTCATCTGCTGTTCCCAATCTGTCCGTGCGTTCTGCTGTAGTTTGGAAACGCCACTCAGATGCACCCTTCTCCCGCCATCTCCCCCCCCCCCCCGGAGCCCTCAGACCCCTGATGGGGCCCTCACTCCTCCGCCCAGGGTTCCTCCGCGAACCCGATGCACCAACCTGAACCTTTTCCTTCCGGCTCTCAAGGCTGGTTACCTCTGAGTCAGTTCTGCCCTGCCCCTGCCCAGCCAGGCCCCTTCTTCCCCGGCCCTCAGGACGTCCCCGGCCCCCACTCTGCCTGGGCAACCCGCCTTGCCCACCGAGTCCTTCCTCCTCCTCACCGAGCTCCAGCCCCATGCGGCCGCCAGCTACCACGGTGGCCCGAGCACGGCCACACAGCCCTCATGTGTGTCCTCCTGTGCTCCCCACCCAAACCCCAGACCTGCTTCGCTGGGCCCTGCCTCGCCGAGGTGTGTAAATGGCGGAAGCGTTGAGCTGTCCGAAGAAAACCTGTGTCGAATCTTTTCGCGGAGAGCCGCTCCCTCCCAGTTTGAGGCCCAGGGAGAGGGGAAGGGAGTGGTGGGGTTCTGGAGCGCTCCCTGAACTATGACGTGGCTCCGATGGGCGCCCCTCCCCCATCTGGAGAACTGGAGGTGCTCACGTGTAACTCACCAGGTAGCTGGGGCGACTCCGTGAAATGAGCAGAGCGTGCAGTCAGTACAGCGTTCAAACCGATGCCCTCCATCCTTCCCACGAGTCACCTTGCCCGGTACTGTGGCATAAATTGTTTTCTCATGGTGGACGTGTTAAACGTAAGGCATACCCTGCTTTCTGTAACCGAACGTTCCAACCAACCAACAGCTACTTCTTACGTTCCCACTCTAAGCAAGGGGCCAATCTGTGCGTGTTGAATGACCGCGCACGCTCGGTGAGGAATCGGGGACCGAAAAGGCACGAGGCCAAGGCCTGGCTCCTCAAGGGACTTGCCTTCTGGGTGGGCGACAAACAGAGACGGATAAGCAGCAGGAGCAGGCAGGAGCTGGCAGCATAAGAGGAGCCCAGCTGCAGGTGCTCTCAGCATTATATGGGTGAGGCCAGTGAGGCTCAGAGAGGTTAAGCAATTTGTTCAAGGGCACTCAGACAGTGACACCAGGAACCCTGGGGGGTGGGGCGGGGCACTGAGACTCCCGAGACGTGCTCACATGTTACAAGCACCACCTTTCGTAGGAAAGGGGGTGTGGCAGCAGGTGCTGGGAAGCGGAGGCTGTAGGCTGCCCAGGGAGGAGGCTGTGTTGGCATAACCCGGGGGTGAGCTGCTAGCCCCAAGCGGGACGGTGGCAGTGGGCAAGGAAAGGTCAGGCTGGGCACCGCTGTCTAGAACCGAGGGCCAAGAGGGTAAGGCGCAGAGGAGTGGAGTGGGGGAGGCAGAAGGACACAGAACCGAGGGGTCCGAGGTGTCCAGACCAGTGCCTGGGAGGAGCAGGAACTCTCTGCAGGAGGCCGTCGAGAGGAAGAGCTTGCCTGGGGTGGGGACGGCCGGACATCCGGGGTGCTGGAGCAGCCAGGCGAGGGGCTGAGGGTGCAGAACCAAGAATCAGCCAGATCCCAGACCTGGGGCGGAAGTGGGGACGAACGACCGGCCCACCCCACGGGGAGGAGAGAATGTTGCGCAGACACAGGGGAACGTAAAGATGAACCGAAGCATGGGATGGGGGGGAGAGAGGGCCGAAGAGCGGAGACAGGTTGCGGCACGAGAGCACCGGGCCGGGAGTCCGGCGGCCTCGGGAGTGGCTGCGGGGCGTCGGACAGGTCATCTGACCTCTCCGAGCCTCGGTTTCTGGGGGCTCGACGATACCTCCTTGAGGGTGACAGTACCGATGAAATGCTTGTAGGGCCCTAGTAGAGATCAGATGAAGCATTTGGAAACCCGTGGCACTCGCTCCACGCATAAGGGATTCGTACTACGCAGAAGTAACAGAAGGTGCTTTCTTCCCACACGCTCACTGCCACTGCCCCCCCACCCCAGCCACACAACCGCCACTTCCTACTTGCTGCTCCTCTCGCTTTCCAGCAAGCTTTACCCTCCCTCACCCAGGACAGGTCTTCCTGCCCTTCTCCCTTCCTTCCATCTCTTTCCAGGAGCCCCTGCGGCCCAGCGGCTGGGACCTCTTCTCCAGGGTCCCCACTTTTCTCCCACTCCACCAAAGTTCCCTCCCTCTCCATCCCCGGGGAAAAGCAGACTGGAAAGCCAGAGCAAGATGCAGACCCAGTGTCTACGAAGAACTTTTGGTGCTGGAGAAAATGTCAGCCAATGATCGAGACGCCTGGGGGGGGGGGGGGATTGGGGAGGGGGAAAACAAACCAGAATGTCCTCCCCAGGACCCCTCCGCTGCACCCCACCTCTTCCCCACCCAGCACTGCCAAGAGCTCCGGGGACCAGCCTGGCCTCTGGTCTCCGGTGGCAGGCCCACAGGAGGACTGCGGGACGGGGCTGGCCACGCAGGCAGGAAGCTGGTGGGCAAGCCCGGGCCATGGCTCCCCACGGAAGGTTCGTTCCGAAAGAAATGAACAAAATACGGAAAATTAAACAAACCCAGACACTGTAATGTGTGCATATTAGATTAACTCTCCAAAGGGTCGCGACCTTGAGGAACACATCCAGCCAGTGTGGAAAATAATAAACCTGATTAATGATGAGACATGGGCTGCAGCTTCAGCAAATACAACCAGCCTGATGATGCCCGGTGGAGTTCCTGGGGCTTCCGTCCCAGGTGGGAGCGGAACACGGCTGACCTCTCCAGACCCCTCGCCCCGATCACACGAGCACAGACACTCAGGGAGCAAAGTGGGACCACACTGCTCTCTCAGCTGCCCACTGCCGGCCCAGACCGCCTCTATCCCAGGGGACAGCCTGCTGTTTGCAGATGCTCTGGGAAGTGTCCCCGTCACCCAGGTGACCATAGGGAGCTTAAGTGAAGGTACTCCTCTTTGTTCCTGGCAGGACTCCGTACTCCTGGCCAGTCCCGGGACCACTCGGTCTGGTCTCGAAGGGCCCCAGCCGTGCCCAGAGCTCCCCTCCTCTTTCCAGACAACCCAGGCCCTTGGGAGACATGCCCAGGAGAGCCACTGGAGGGAGGCAGGGAGGTGGCACCTCGTGGCATCACCAGACAACAGCACCAGGAGGAAGATGGCAGCATGAAGTAGAGGTGCCAAGAGCCGTGCAGCCAAAGGTCCAGCGGGGGAGAAGCTCCGGCCGCAGTGCCCCACCACTGCCAGGCAGGCAGGCCCCAGGGCCCTGGCCCAGCCCCCCACCGCGGCCTCCCCCTCCCCGGCCGGCTGGCCAACTCTCCCCGGGCTCCAGCTCCTCCTCTCTCACTTTCTTCAGCTCAAGGGAGCCCGGGAAAGAGACACAGGTGCTCTCAGTGCCTTGAAACCCCTGTCCCAGCTGTCGCAAGCCGGCCCTCCACCCTGGCCAGGTCTGAGCAGCTCACCGCTCTGCCAGTCCTCACTGGAGAGAATCTCAATCAGCTCCCCTCCCCCCCCTGCTCCTCCAGCCCCCTCCCCCATCACACGCCCAAATGCAGGTCTCCAGAGTTTCTCCCTCACTTCCCACTCGGGTGAACTAGGGTGAGATGGGTGGGAGCCTCATTAGTCCAGGGAAAAGAGGGTCATTCCTGATAGGACGCCGGTCCCCCGAAGCGAGCCGGCGTGTCGGGTGGGGGTGTGGTGGTGGCCGGAGTCCAGCGCAGGGGCAGGGGGCAGCGGAGGCAGATGGCAGCGAGGAAAGGGGGAGGGGGGCCCCGTGGGCTCCGGGGCTGCGCTGGGATGGGGCAGTGAAGCCGGGGTCGGGCGGGAAGCGGGGGTGACGAGGGCTGGGGGAGCGCGCCGGTGGCGGGCAGGGGCCGGCAGCCCTGCAGGGGGGCAGACGCTGGGCTGGGAGTTGCACAGGGGAAGGGGAGGACCAGAGCGGGAGCACCGCGAGCCCGGAGGAGGGCTGCGGAGGGAGGGAAACGGGGATGGAGACTGGAGGAACTACGGAGCGGAGCGATGGGGGGTCCAGAGCCCGGGAGACGCAGGGATCCGAGCGCAGGGGACCGGCGGGCTGAAGGCGGGAGAGGGGAGGCAGGGCGCCGGGGAGACGGTGGGGGCGGGGGGCAGGGAAGGGTGCGGGGCAGCGGCCCCGGGGGGACGGAGAGGCGGAGACGTCAGAAGTAGGGGGGACGGGCGCGGGAGGGGGCGCGCGCGGGGCCCGCGCGGCCGGGACGCGGGGGGCAGCGTAAGGGGCAGGCTGGGGGGACGCCGCGGAGGGCCCTGCCCTTACCTGGGCGGCTCCGCACTCCGGGGGTTGAGCTGGGGCCGGGCCGCCGGGCTGTTGTTTTCCGGTTTTCCCTGCTTCCGCAGCAGCCGCGGCGGCCCCAGCGCGATCCGCCGGCAGCTGAAGGCAGTCTGTGTCCGGCCGCGAGCGAGCGGGGAGCGGGCAGCGCGGGAGGAGCGCGGCCGAGGCGCGGGGCGCCGCCCGGCGGCCAGCGCCGGAACTGCGGCGGCCCGCGCACGCCGGCCGGGGGGGCGCCCCTTCGGGGCCCGGCGGCCGGGCGGCCCGCACGCCCCGGGCGCCCGCTCCGAGCCTCGCCCGGCGCGCCCCGAAGCCGAGGCGCAGGAGGAGCGGGCGGCCGCGGGCAAACTTGCCGCCGCCCCGGGGCGGGGGGGGGGGGACCGAGGCCGAGCGGGAGGCGCGGGGCTCGGGCGCGAGGGGCGCGCGCGGCCGGGCGGCCGCGGGACGGGAGAGCGGGCGCTGCGGTGTAGCGACCTCGAGGGCGGGACCCCGGCGCGGCCCGCGCCCTGCACCGCCCGGCGCGGGGGGGGGCAGCCCGCTCCGGCCCCCGGAGTTAGGGCCCGGCCGGCTTCGGCGGGCGAAGGGCGCCCCCTGGTGGGGCGCGTGGGAAGCGCACGGGGGACGAGCGTGCCCGGGGGCCGGAGACTGCGGCCCCGCGGCGGCGAAGGTGGAGAGCGGGAGGTTTCGCTGGCGGAGGCAGAAGAGCGAATGGTAACCAGGGTGCTGGAGAGACAGGCACAGCGTGCGTCTAGGAGGTCCCGGGCGCTGCTTTCTGAGTACAAGCGTCTGGGGAGGAGCCGTCTCCTCGGGTTACGGATGAGGACCCCGAGGCTGGGAGAGGCGCACGGTCCAGCCCGGAGCGCGGGGCCCCAAGTGAGCAAGGGAGCGAGGGGCGGGGACCGGGAGGGCAACCCAACTGTCTGACACGCGGGCGGTGCGCGTTTTACTACGGCGCGGCTGCCCTCAGGAGGAGGCTGGGGACCCGGGGCCCCGATCCCGAGGAAGGAGGCCCGAGGCCACGTGACCTCCTCAAACGTTATTCCTCTTTTCCACCCCGCACGTCGGCCTTGGGGAGGAGACGAGCGAACTGATCGCAGAGCCCTCCCGTCTTCGGCGGCCCGGGCCCCCACACCCACTATCCGCACACCCACAGCCTAACCAGACCCTCCGGGGGCCGCTTGTCCCCAGCCCCACCGGTTGGGCTTGAAGGGACGGGATACTCTCGTGGTCAGTGCGTTCCCCAGGGAAGGCCAGCCGTCCTGCTCTTCCCACTCCCCTACCACCCAGGCCGCAGGCCGGAATGTGGCTCCCGACTTGACTTCCCATCCCCCACCCCACACGCTGGCGCGGGGAAGACATTATTTAGCACCTACTGTGTGCCGTGACTGCCGCACTTAACAGTGTCGTTTTCGATAACCTTGGCCTCAACCTTGCAAGGTGACACTAACCCCACTTCGCAGGGGAGGAAGCCCGCAAACCAGCCACGCCGGGGGCGAACAGGCTACACAGAACCCAGTTCTAATTCCAGCCTTAGTCCCTGGGGCTGGCGCCTCATTTGGCGAAATGGACAGAAGGACGGCCCTGGGCTAAGCAGCAAGTACATTAGAGGGGCATCCCTGGGATCCTTCCTGGGCAAGGGACGTCACGTCCCTCGGCTTCCGTTTCCACATCTCTAAACCGGAGAGAAGCAGACTAAATAATCTCTAAAGTGACTTCAAACTCCGAAATGCCAAGCGTGGATCCAGGGCCCTAAACCGGAAGGGTGCAAGATCAGCAAGAGGATAGAAGCTGTCGGGTGGGGGAGGAAAAACACGAAGTGCAACGCTTCATCTTGTTCTTTTGCCGGGTGAGCTCCAGCCTATTAACCAAGGAGGCGGGAAGGAGCTTTTGACAAGGTCAGAGAGATTGCTAACAGGTCTGAGGTGGCCTGGGCAGTGACCTACTGAGGACCCCAGTCGCTCCCCTCCCTGCGGGGGTGATTCTGACTTTCTTTCCCTTCAGGCCTCTGCCCCTTTCCAAGTCAGATGGTTGAGAGCGGCGGTCAGCCCCACGCTGGCGCCAGCCCCGCCCCGGCTGTGCCTTCTTTCTACTTCTGGCTGCTGAGTGCTCACAGCTTGCTCTCTACTTCCTTTACTCCTCGACCTCAGTGCCACTTGCCCATCAGAATTTGATTCCAGACAAGCTAAGTTCCCAAGCTCCGCTGGGGGGTGGGGATGGGGTGGGGAGGTTAGCCCAGACCATTTTGGAGATTCCACAGGGGGCTATGTCAAAGGGGAATGAGGCTGGTCCAGCTCAGCTACCTTCAAGGATGCTCTCCTCTGTCACTCTCTCTCTCTCTTTTTTTTTAGTTTATTTATTTACTTAGAGACAATCCCAAGCAGGCTGTGCACCGTCAGTGCAGAGCTGGACGCGGGGCTCGAGCTCACAAACTGTGAGATCAGGACCTGAGCCAAAATCAAGAGTCGGACGCTTAACCGACTGAGCCACCTGGGTGCTCCTGATGTCTTGAATGAAAAAGCAGAGTAAAGCATCCCTCACAGCCTCGGCGTCATGGGGAAGTCTAGTGGATCTGAGTTCTAGTGGATCTGAGGAAGGAGTCTGTGCTCCTGGATTTATTTATAGCTTCTTCCTTCTTTGACAGTGCCTCAGGTATATCCACGAAGAACACTCGATCTGAAATTTACCTACCCTGTCTTTTCCAAAGGTGCCTTTGGAGGTTTATCACTAGTGCGTAACGAGCCCACTGCATCGGTAGGGCCAACTGAGGACCACAGTGACCAAGTGACTTGTGCACGCTTGACTTCATGGGACATGCCATCAGTGTGCCACTGTCTCTCAGAAACCAGTGCAGTCTCGAACTGATGCCCCCGCCTTTAGACTGGCTTCCTAACGCCCCACAAATGGCTGCCCGAGGGATGGACCTAAAATGAGCCCCCAGCTCAAAACCCTTCCACGACCCCCTATGACCTATAGAGTAAAACTGAGTCCAACACGCCTCAGCATATGTGCTCCCTGCTGACTTCTCCGGCCTTGCCCATCGTCCACCACTGCCCGTCTCATACCCCATCAAGGCCAAGCTGCCCGCAGTTAGTTCTCTGGTTCTCCTGTTCTATGTCTCTCTGCTTTAACACATTGGTTTCTGCCTGGAGACACCCCCACCCCCATGCACACACACATACACACAAAACCCAGTTTAGGACTCTCCTCCTACAAGAAGTTTCTCCTACCCTGCTGTCTGGTCTCTTCCCAGCAGAATTAATTACTCCCCTCTCTAGAATTCTCTTGCACTTATTAGAGCTTACGGTTGCTTACTTGTTTCATGTCTGTGTTCACTAAAAGACTACAGACTTGTTCTCTTGGATTTATTTTTAGCTTCTCCCTTCTTTGTATTAGCCTCAGGTATATCCACAAAGCAGAATAGCTGTTCTTAAATTTGCCTACCGTCTCTTTTCCAAAGATCCCTTTGAAGGTTGATCACAAGTTCCTAATGAGAGTATGAACTTAAAAAATCCATATGAACAGCATAATGCCTGGGATAGTAGGTGCTTGGTAACTGTGTTGAATGAATGAAGCAACATGAAGTAAGGGCTAGGGAGGACTGCCATTCTGGAAAATCAAATTTGCTTCTGTCGCTGGTCTAAATGAGCCAGATGGGATTACCTGACCGGCGGTATGGAACCACGGGTCCCTGCTAAGCTTGAAGCCTTTACGAACGTAAGCTGAAGGTGGGGTTCGACTTGAGGGGCTTGAGGGTGAAGCCAGCAAGAGCCTGACGGAATATCCTTATCGCCACGCGGTGTTAAAAATGCAGCAACCCCCGCTAGCATACTACGCTCAGACTCCAGATTACATGAAAATAATTCTGTGTCCTTCTCGTCACCTGTGTGGGGGATAAATGGTTCATTCCTGAGGGATAATGTCTAACAGAACCACTTTAGAAGCAGAATTGAAATTAGAGAGAGAATTGTTCTTTGATTTTACTTCGAGTTTCTACTCATGCCTTAAAAGGATGCGCTGAGTGTTGGTTTTGCATAATGACATTATGGCCAAGGGTTGTGTGCATGTGGGTTTCGACGTACATAGCCCCCAAGCCTGCTCGGAAGAAGACTCTGTCGAACGGGGAAGAAGCCCCACCTCCGCTCGACAACTATGTTATCCTGCAGCTCCCTTCCCCCAACCTCTTATCTCCATTCGCTTAGTCTAGACATACAGAATACCGCTCACACAGAAATTGCAGCGAAAACTTGGATCCTCCTCGCTCAGAATACAACCTGCCTCTCCTTCTGTGGTCCTGCTCCTTATCCTAATGTAAGAACCAGATTCGTTCCCACCCTGTGTCTCGGTTTCCATTTACTGCTCTGCAGAGGAGATCAGCTGCCATGGCAGTCAGTTCTTCTTCAGGAAATCTTCGGTGCCTATTACATGCCAGGCACTGGAGACGAAATAGAAAAACGAGGTGAATCCAGGGCTTGGCCTCTTGGGGTTCGTAGAGGTAGTACATCTCCTTCTAGTGCTTATGGCCCAATTCTGAGACCAGGTCGTTTTCTGTATGATATTTCCCATACAGTTAACTCAGGTGCAGGGTCGCAGTCTAGGCTGGCAGACTGGGTGGGGGTGGTGGCAGGGGCATGCGGCTTATGGCAATTCCAGCGTTGGGACCGAGGTTCCTCAGCACACTCGGGCTTGGGTGGGCACCCAGAATGCTCTGCCTGGAGCCTCTACAGACCTATACTGCAGCGGGAGGCCCGCCGCTCGACTGCACCTGCATCCTGCGTGGGAAAGGGGCAGTGGCGTTCACCTGCACCATGAAGCCTGGTAACCGGTACCAAGGTCGTAGGATAAAATGCATTTTACTTGTGGTGGGCTTTACACTTCCATACCCACCCTTCCTCATTTGCTCCCACGCTCAGTATAGGCAGGTTCCATTATACCACGGTATCGGTAGAAACCATTCAGTGAAGTGGTTTCTATCTAGCAAAGCTGAGTTAAAACTCAGGGCTTCTGGCTCCAGGAGGGAGCTGCGTGAAGGACATCGGACAAAGATCACTGTGAGGAAGGAAGGGGTAAGCCCACCTAAGTGAAATTGGGTGAAGACTAGGCAAAGACTAAAGAAGCTGTACTTTTGGGGCTCCTGGGTGGCTCAGGCGGCTGTGTGTCTGACTCAGGTCACGATCTCACGGTTGGTGAGTTTGAGCCCCTCCCATCGCATCAGGCTCGCTGCTGTCAGCGCATAGCCCGCTGGGATCCTCGGTCCCCCTCTCTCACTGCCCCTCCCCCACTCACACTGGCTCGCTCCAAAATAAAAAATAAATATTAAAAAGAAAAAAATCTCTCTTCCTCTGCCTCTCTCTCAATAAATACATAAAAATTTTAAAATTATAGGAAAAAAGAAGTTATGCTTTCTCTCCCCCTTCCACTGTTGTCCTTCTCAATCTCCAATAACAAGAGTAACTTGAATAACAAAAGGCAATCCAGTTGAGCAGGAGGGAGAGGTGGGAAGATGAGGAATAGGGGTGCCTGGGGGGGCACATTCTACCTGGGGGCAAAGCACAAGCACGTTAGCAAGGGAGGGCACACAGGAGAGGGTCTACCTTCCCAAGCCAGCCACCTCAGGATACCAAGATGCCAAGATAAGTAAATAAATGAATAAGATGCCACATGTCACATTACCCCAGGTGTTTAGGGTCTGCAGTTGACCCAGAGAACGGTTTTGTCTGTACTGTGGCATTAAGTCTTCCTATGAACTATTATGAGATGACCCCAGGATAGTATAAAGGTAAAAAAAAAAAAAATGTGTATGTGTATATATGTGTCTCTCTACAGATAGGTAGGAAGATACATGATAGATAGATAGATGCATGTGAATGTGCATTCCCAAATACGTGTATATTTCAACATAAGGTTGGCCAGTTCTCTTTTTGAGCTCAACAAACCAGTAAATCAGCAAGCAGCTTCTATCTGCCAGGAATGATATCGGGCACTAAGGGGGACAGAAAGAAAAACTGGACATGGTTCCTACTTTCAAAAATTTATGTTCCGGTGCCCTTGATTTTCCCTTGTAAAGGAAAACCTTTACATTTTCGCTCATAGTGAGTTTTAGGAGCCTGTGCCCTCTGAAGGAATTCAGAATAGTAAAAAGAATGAGATAGTAGGATTTCTCTTCACCCAGGACAGATTTCTTACGACTCCTAGCTAAATGAGGGATGAGTTACATCCAAGAACTGTACTACGTAGTGGGCTATGCCCAAGTTTGAATATAGAAGAGGCGCTTTTTTCTTTTATGTTTATTTCTGAGAGAGAGAGACAGAGCTGGGGAGGGGCAGAGAGAGAGGGAGACACAGAATCAGAAGCAGGCTCCAGGCTCTGAGCCGTCAGCGCAGATCCCAACATGGGGCTCGAACTCACAGACTGTGAGGTCATGGCCTGAGCCGAAGTCAGACACTTAACCTACTGAGCCACCCAGGCGCCCCTAGAGAGGGTGCTTACCAGCCAGCCGCAGTTGTGAGAAGTATTGTGTTCTGCGATGGCTTAACCCTCAGCTGTTTCCACTATTGTTCTTCCAGATTCCAGGCAAGAGTCTTAATTTAGAAGAATCCAGTTACCTTAATTGAAAAAAGACTAAAGGAAGATGTGACACTTAAGACCTTTCCTATTTGCTCCATAACCAGGACAAACGGATAGAAATTACAGGCCAATTTTAGCTCAAATAAGAAAGAATTTATGAGTCGCCTCAGGAGATAATGAGCTCCCCAGCATTGGAAGTATACAAGCAGATGGATGGCCATCTGCCAGGATTGCCAGAGAAGGGATTCCAGCATTGGATTAGGAGGTTGAATGAGGTTTCCTCCATCTCTAAATTCCTTGATTCTCAGTCTGTCTCCTTGGCCCAAGGCTAAAAATAAATAAATAAATAAATAAAATAAAATTCAATCTTGGGAGAAATGTAACTCCTATTGTCAAAAGTAAAAACACGCCGTATGCATTTGGGTTTTTCTGTTTAGATGCATGGGCACTTTCCTTTAAATGTAGTGAAGATACTTAATATTAGAAAATGCAATAATCACTTAAATGCTTCATCGACAAAATTAATATGATTGATACACTCAAGCGTTATTAGGTAAATAGCACTAGTGGCCTTGTTAAAAAAGGAAATCTGTTTACAAGAAAGGACGGCAGTTCCAAAATAAGACCAATCTGAGTAGATGAACGTCGTGCTTGTTTTTTAAATGACTTCTTACAACACGCACACATGCATACACACTCAGGAAGGAAAACAGTGAGTGGAGGAAAATGAACACGTATCTCAATATATCTACTGCTTTTATGCCTTGGAGTCAGGCTGTACCACCTGCTGCAGGAAGGATGGTTTTCTTCCTGCATTTTCAAGCATTAAGCACTTTGGTGAATCTTAGCCTGCACAATAACACCTTGTTCCTCGGAATACAAATGGACTCCGAGGTCTCCTCCGCTACCCCCCCACCCCAGTCTGATGGAATGCACTGCTTTTCGAACGCTAATTAGGCCGGCAGTAGAGGTGAGACGGTCGACTTAAAAATTGGGCGGGTTAAGGGGCGCCTGGGCGGTTCAATCGGTTAAGGAGTGAAGCGTCTGACTTCCACTCAGGTCATGATCCCACGGTCCGTGAGTTTGAGCCCCACGATGGGGTCTGTGCTGACAGCCTGGAGCCCGCTTCAGATTCTGTTAAGAAGCATTAAAAATAAATTAAAAAAAAAAAAAAAAAGATTCTTGGCGGGGTAAGAAAAATAGAGAAATGAACTTGGGGAAAGAAAAAAAAAAAAAGGCAAAAGCAGCCCTGAGCGCAAAATACCTACACATAGATCGGTAGACATTTAATAACCAAAATAGAATGAGAGTCTCCTCTCTCCCAACCCGCAGAGACAAGATTTTTTTATTTTTATTTTTTTCACGTTCATAGATAAGATCTGCTTCGTGACATGGTTGGATAAAGAAGTGGGTGGGGGCAGAGGGGAGAAAGTTTGTCAAATAACAGTTACCGCGGGGCGTGGTTTTCAGGGTTCAGCTGGCTTTAGTGAACAATTTCTTCTCACTGGCTGCTCCGTGCCCGGTCCTGTCCTAGGTGCTGGGGACGCACGCATGAGTAGACGCGGTCCCTGCCCTCCAGAAGCTCCCTCACTCCTGAGAGGCATGGAGAGGCATCTCTTTAGGAGTTGGCCCCTGTCAGTTTCAGCCCTCAGCTCAACACTGCCGCCCATGCACCCTACTCACTAAAAACAAAATAAATCTCTTGCATATATATGCAAATAGATAGCAGGCATTCTCAAGAGAAATAAATACCTTTCGATTCTATCACGTGGGCACCTGGCCCACCTGCTCTGACACAGCAGGCACTAACAACTAGCACAACACTTCACAGTTTATAACACGCTCTCACAAGGCACGATCGATCGTATCTGTTGTTCATCACGGCCCTGGGCTTACCGGTGTCACCCGCATCTCAAAGATGGGAGAGTAAGCCATTTAGTAGTAAGTTATGAGCCTTCAAGTTGTATCTCCCGATTTTAAACCAGAAAATTCCCCTTCCGCTACTCTGCCGTCCTGATGTAAGACATACATTTTTTTTTTAATTTATTTGTTCAGTTTTAAAATTTTTATTTTGAGCGGGCTCCATGCCCGTGGGGCTTGAATTCATGACCCTGAGATCAAGAGTCACATGTGGGGCGCTTAGGTGGCTCAGTCTGTTGAGCGTTCAGCTCTTGATTTCAGCTCAGGCCATGATCCCACAGTTTGTGGGATCGAGCCCTGCTTCAGGCTCTGTACTGACGGTGTGGAGCCTGCTTGGGCTTCTCCCCCTCTCTCCCTTTCTCTCTCTCTCTCTAGCCGGCGCACTCTCTCTCTTTCTCAAAGTAAATAAATAAACATGAAAAAAAAAAAAAAGTCACACCCTCTACCGACTGAGCCAGCCAGGCGCCCCCATGATGTAACACATACAGAACCTGTGGAACAAAGTGTTTAATTGAACAAATCTCTGCCACTTCTTGGTTAAGTGAGCTGCAGTCCAAATTCCTGCTCCTTAAAGTTCCAGGCTTTTGCCTTGTAACTGAGCCAAGCCAATTTTGCCTTGGGCCAAATGAAAAGATCAAAACGTTCTTGAGAGAATGGAAAACATTGGTAAGACCAAAACCCAAAGTAGCTAGAAAAATCAACCTATCACTTGAGACAAGAGCAAAAATTAAATCTTTATTTTATTTTAAATGTTTATTTTTGAGAGAGAGAGAGAGAGAGAGAGAGAGAGAGAGAGAGAAGGGGAGGGGCAGAAAGAGAGGGAGACACAGAATCCGAAACAGGCTCCAGGCTCTGAGCCGTCAGCACAGAGCCCGACACGGGGCTCGAACTCACCGACTGCGAGATCCCGACCTGAGCTGAAGTCGGATGCTTAACTGCGCCACCCAGGTGCCCCTAAATCTTACTTTTAGATCCATCTTACTTTTAAAGTAAGTTCCAGTGTATTTTATTTATATCTCTCTTATCTCGTGCCTTGTTTTGTATCTGTCTCTCCCAGGGGCAGGGTCTAATGTTTATTAATTGCACAGAAAATATTTGGAAAACATACCCTAGGACGACATACACTGTCCACTCTGTGTATTTTTAGTCGCCGGCATTGAAACCGATCTCATATGCATTCTAGATTCTTAATTCAGACAGAACCAGACTATTCTTTGTGTTTAACAGAGCACATGGTTGCCATTTAATAAATGTTAGATAATAAAAATAGAAGCAATGCTTCAAAGTAGCAATATCTGAAGAATCTCATTAAACACAAAGTAAGATAAACAAGCTACCGTCGCACATCTGGATTTGTGTAGATAGGCAGCTTCCCCCCTCTGGCTGCTACAAAAGACATGGGCCAGCTGGGATCTCACCCGACGTGCCGGACGGCATTTTTCACCCCGACACCATGGTGAGAGAAAGAAAAAAATGGACTCTTTTGTCCAGCTCTCTTCCCTAATTATACCTTGGGTCTAAATAAAGAAAATACAGCACACGTAATCAGAAATAATTTGAAGCAAATGGAAAGCACCAGAGTGGAGGGTTTAATCATGTTATCGGTGGCGAGGGTCAGAGGAAATGGACAGATAAGGGCACCAAATTATCTACAGTGGCATGCAACGGAGAAAGAGACGCAAAGCCAGAGGAGATGACTCAAGAAATTAAGTTTGGTTTCCAAGTTACTTCCAAACTGTTTGGCAGCTGAAGGAAGGAAGGAGCAATGACATCTCCAGCAGGCACTCTGCTCATTAATAATGTCCTAGCAGAACAATAACCTCGGATAATAAGAAATACCATGCTGTCTCCAGAGGCGAGAGAAGTCAGGTTTACTTTCCCATCCGCGGAGTTCCGTTGAATAGGGTGTGTGCCACCTAGCTGAATGAATTTCGAGGAGGTTCAGACATCGATTAGGGGAAATGTTTCACACCAGCGACATCTGGAAACAAACCAGCCAGTTCAGGGAGCAGGTGGGGACATTTCAGTTGTATTGAGCCCCTGAAAGGCACACCGGTGTTTCGAGGTTCTAGCTGCCCCGTGTGGGGAGCGGGTACGGGGTGGGCAGCAGGAAGCAGAGGAAATGAGAGGTGGGAGGGACGCTCCCCGGGGGCAGAACTACTGAAGGCTTCTCTGCTTGGGTTTATTACAGTGTTTTATGAAGCCGTGCGACAGGTCACCCAGACATCTCCAGCCAACACAGGCCCACGCTGGACTAATGTAACGTTACCAAGTGGCTTGTAAAAGGTCACCAGATCTTCCAGATGGTGGAACCTACATAGATTGTCTCCTGTCTAGGATTTTAGAGCCGCATCATTTCCTAGCTCTTGCCCGACCGTAGCCAAAACCACGATTAAAAATTCCGAGATTAGGACAAGAATCTACGAGACGACTCGTCATTACTCTCGTTCACTTTCCAAACTATCTTCCTTTCTTTCAGTTACCAAGAAACATAGGGATATTAGGAAGGCTTGGGGGGTCTAGGTTAAACAAAGACAGCCCCCAGCTCTTAATATCATTGGATCTTTGGGGGAGGGCCTGAAACTAAACACAAAGCCCGCCTGGCATCTTGCTGGGCCGTCATGCAGCGGTCCAGATCCGAAAGCACCTCAGGGTAGATCCCATCGAGATTCTTTCAAATCTTTTTTTTTTTTTTTTATGTTCACTTATTTTTGAGAGAAAGAGACAGTGTGAGAGGGGGAGGGGCAGAGAGAGAGAGAGAGACAGAATCCGAAGCAGGCTCCAGGCTCTGAGCTGTTGGCACACAGCCCGACATGGGGCTCGAACCCACAAACCGTGAGGTCTTGACCTGAGGCAAAAGTCGGCCGCTCAACTGCCTAAGCCACCCGGGAGCCCTGTGGCTTTTTTTTTTTAAAAATAAAACCACTCACCAACCTTCACATTTTCACAGATTATTCCAATAATGTCATTGCTTCAACGGGCTTTGTAGGCCGTCCGATGACCAAACACGTGTGGTAATTGAGCTCTTACTAGGTACTTAGTGTTGTAAAGGCAGGCGAGAAGCCAGAAAAAATTGTTGCCATTTATCAAGTGTTGACTACGTGCTGGGTACTACACGCTTTACATTCATTTATTGCTTTGTTTTCATCCACACAAGCCCATGAGGTGTGTGAGACAGCCAGGTCCCTGTGACAGGAGCTCTTTAAGCACGGAGAACGAGTGGGAGCAGAGATGGAAGAAGGCGCTGAGTCACCCCGTATGGGAACAAAGTATGTGATCTTTGAGGTACTGTTTTCCATTTAAAAAAAATTTTTTTTAATGTGTATTTATTTTTGAGAGAGAGAAAGAACGCGAGTAGGGGAGGGGCAGAAAGAGAGGGAGACACAGAATCTGAAACAGGCTCCAGGCTCCGAGCTGTCAGCACAGAGCCCGACACGGGGCTCGAACCCACAAACCGCGAGATCGTGACCCGAGCCGAAGTCGGACGCCCAACCGACTGAGCGCCCCTCTCTTCCAGTTTTCAAAAGGTATGATTCACATGCCACAGAACTCACCCTTTTTAAAGCGTACGGTTCAGTGCTTGTGTATTTGCGAGGTTGTGTAACTATCACCACCGTCGAATTCCAGAACATTTTGATCCCTCCATACCCATTCGTATTCTCCCATGTCCCGGCCTCTGGCAACCGGTCATCTGCTTTCTGTTTGTATGGAATTGCCTATTTTAGACACTTCATGTAAACAAATCCTACACTCTGTGGTATTTTGTAACCGGCTTCTTCACTCGGCGTGGAGTTTTCAGGGACCATCCTGTTGTAGCACGTGCCCGTCCTTCGTTCCTTTTCGGGGCCGGATGATATTCCATCGTGTGGATGCGCCTTTCGTTGACCTGTTCATCAGCTGATGGGACTCTGAGGTACTTTGCACTCCGAGGTCTTGTGGACACAGTGTTCCGGTTCTATATCCACCCAGGACACTAGCAGGTATGACCCAATACAGTGACGCTCCAGAAGCCCACTTGCAGCTTCTTGGGGGACATCTCTGTTGACAGGCTGCTGTCTAAACTCAACGTGTCGAATGAAACTAACTTCTCCCCACGGCCTCTCTCCTTCACGCTTCCTCACTTCTGTTAATGGCAACACCAGTCTCTCAGGTCCATGAGACCGTCTTTTCTTTTAACTCCTCCTTCCCCCACACGATGACTTACACGCCGACATCTGTAAATCGTACCTCAGTGACACCATTTTCCCCTACTCCGTCCCGAGCGACTTCGAGCCTCCCGTTGGCTATTATCACAGCTTTCCGCCAGCCTCCCTAGGTACTAACTCTCCCCTTTCCACTCTACTCTGACTCAGTTGCTGGAATTGTCCTTGTTTTTTTTTTTTTTGAATTCAGCTGTGTCCAAACCTGTCCCAAGATCAAGCAGCTGAAATGAAATGTAAATTTCTGCCCCTTGGTCCGGCGTAAGTGACTTCTAATTCAGTCAGGGAGAACGACAGAGGAGTGACAGTCGTGCACCTGTCTTCGCTATTCGGTCGTAGGCACCTCTAAGGGAAGACACTATTTCCACAGCAGGGTTGTAAAGACAAGGCTTTGGTGGAAGCCAGACTTTCTCTTGAATTCTAGCTATTCCATGAGGATCATCAGAGTCATTACTAACTTCAGTTACCTCATTTGTATTTAAAAAAAAGGGGGGAACCCCTTACCTCTTGGGGTGCCCATGGAGATTAGAGGTAACGCACTTAGGGGTAGGACCTGACATGCGGTTCGCACACAGTGCGCTGTAGCTCCTGCTTTTCATCCTCCCAAGACGTAGCACACTACTCTGCAGAGTGGCTACTCGCCTACACTCGTATTGCTAAGTGGAAAAGGGGGGGTCTGGTGGAATGCAGCAGAAAAGCACAACTGCAGAAAAAAATGAGGCAAAGCGAACAGCAACTGGCAGTTGCATAAAAATGAAAAAAGTGAGCTCGAAAAGATAAGCCAGACATACATGGCCAGGTAGGTTTCAGGCTGGTGTAAAAGCCGAGGTCGAGGCAGGACCTGGGAGGCAGGGTGAGGGAGGCGGGGAGGAGGCTGAGCCTTCCTGGAGGGGAAGGGTCACAATGGCTGGGAGAGGGAAATCGAGTCGCCCAGATAAATTATGACCGTCTCAGAAACTGAGCAGAGTTCAGTCTCCACACAGCAGTCACCATGAAGCCACCATGGTTCTTGGGCAGGCCAGTGACACGAGGGAACTAGTGGCTTTTTGGAAAACGGGATAGGGAGCCATGTGCATGACAGAGGAGCGGAATGACCTGGTCGTGGTGGGAACAGAGCAAGGGGTAAATCAGGAAGGCACTTTGAGAGAAAAAAAAAAAAAAAAAAAAAATCACAGGCCCTCGTAACAAATACTGTAAAGGATCCTGGTGTTTTGCCTCTTTCCTCTAAGGCCCATATTTTATTACCCTCCCCCCCCCCCAAATATTTCAAACACCTTGCTCCTTCCAACACTTTGTTTTCTGAAACAAAGCTAGGAATACACTGACCAATTAATCAGTCAACCCGCAAGTCATGGCTGCCAAGATACTCTGACCCAAGATAGAAAGATCCCTGCTTATTTTAATCTGCCTACATGTGCCCGGTCTTAACTGCAATCTGCTCAGAACTTCTCTGAAGAGACAGGAAAAAAAAAAGTTGAGAATATAAGCCAGTCAATCATAACTCACATTTAAAGATCCAGAACCTTCCCTACATACTCCTCTTACGGTGCAAATACCCCCACAGGAAGCAAACGTTAGGCTCTCTGTGTCTTCGAGCCAAATGTCACTGACTGCCCAATGGAGTTAGAATTTATCTTGAAGAGGCCACTTTCTAAAAGGAAAAGAAAAAAAGTGGAGAAAATTTGAGGCTTTTACTTTCAATAGGTGGCAAGACATAGGGACAGTTTTGTTGTGTCTCTTTTCCTTTCACTTGAGCTGTTCACAGACATTTGATTGCATGAAAGCTTCCAAGTTCTCTAAGACTTATTCTTGCTGGCTGGACCAGTTTTTCTGATGGTGCATTTGCTTGCTAAATAATCAATCCAGCTACCTCATGTTCCGGGCACTCAGCTTTTGTGAATTTGCCAAATTTCATAAACCTTTCAGAAGAGGCCATCACTCAGGACACGAGTGGGAACAGAGGTAAGATCTGTCAGTCTCTCCTCAGCCAATGCTCAAAAAGTCTCCTCTAACGGGGAATGTCAGATTTGCTTCCACCAAAGCCCCCAAGATTCTTACAAACCGGCAGTGAGATTGGGACAAAAGAAGAAATGTAAATAATGCTTCATCAGACTGTAGATAATACTGAACTAGAGACATCTATCAGAAGAGATCCCAAAGAACGGGAGAAAAACATTTCTAAGGACAGACTTCAGTGAGTGATGTTAAAATTATATTCTTATTTGGAGAAACACATGAGGTCAGGAAAGGATAGAGCTTACCTGAGACTACCCAGCGAGAGAGCAAAGCTCTACCTCTGTGTTCCTGTGCTATCAATTTCACAGGACTATCAGCACTGGAGGGACCTAAGAGAACAATCATCTAACTTCCTCAGTATAAGATGAGAAAACAGAGGTCCAGATAGGGTAAATGACTTGTTCTAGGTTAGACAATGAACTAATAATATAAGAGCAGAGAGTAGAAAGAACTTTACTTTGGTCTTGCTTCCTTGGTCTTATCATGGCTCTCCCTAAGGATTGGAGGAGAAGGCAGGGAGAAACCCCAGAAACCCTGCCACAAATGGGACTCCAGGCCACGATGTCTGGGCTACAGGGTTTGGGTTCTCTAGAAAAGGTCTCAAAGTATATGAAATTCATACTCATATGAATTTGAAAATTGTTTATGGTCTTCACTACAGTAGATATGGCAACATATGCATTTTCAGGAAGATAAAACACGAAGTCTCATTAAATAACCACAATATAACTCAGTTTCCCATTAGTTAAAAATATAAGCAGCACAGGACGCCTGGATGGCTCTGTCGGTCAAGCGTCCAACTTCGGCTCAGGTCATGATCTCACGGTTCGTGGGTTCGAGCCCCGAGTTGGGCTCTGTGCTGACAGCTCAGAGCCTGGAGCCTGCTTCAGATTCCATGTCTCCCTCTCTCTCTGCCCCTTCCCCCACTTGTGCTCTCTCTCTCAAAAATAAACAAAAAAGTTAAAAAAAAATAAGCAGCTCATATATTTTAAGGAAATAAAGAGGTTTCAAACCAGCCAAGATCTAGCTTTAACTGGAAGATAAACCCAAGGAGTACTAGCACACTGCATACACATGATTTCGAAGTTTCTGGAACATCGACTATCAACCACACTCTGCCCCATTATGACAGTAACACCAAAGCAGCACACATCCAACATACAGGTTTCTTAAAAACCAAGGTTCTTACTAAATCAAGTTTTTTCTTTCTTTCTTTACATTTAAAAGAACAATTAGGTTAAAAGAGTATATTATAGAGGCTAGCAACGAATTTTGAAAAAATGAACATACACTCTCTCCTCCCCTTCCTCCTTCTCTCTCTCTCTCACACACACACACACAAACACACACACACACACACACACACGAGCCTAGAGCTTGGACATAAAAAACCATTATAAAACATGAAATATGGCTGCATTACTAAGAGAGATATTTACATATTCTAAATTCATTAATCATTTTTCACCGTCCCTGCTTTACGCATTCAACTCCTAGAATAAAACACCACCACCACCACCATCTTTGGACACCAATAGCATGCCTGGAAATTTCTCATTCCCACCTCGCAACAACTCCGTTAAGTATTATTGACTCTCATTTACGGCTGAGGAAGTGGAATCTAGAGGGAACCTGCTTATGGTCACACAGCAAGTAAGCAGAAGTGAATCTGGATTGTCTTAGTTCAGGGTCTTTTCACCACACCATCAGTTTTCCAAGTACGGTCTCCAAACCCCTGGCAGTCCCCGAGATTCTTTCAGGGACATAAAGAGTCATAACTATTTTCACTGAACTACTGATTTGGAAATTTGTGTCCAGCACCATGAAGCTTTCTGATGAGATCAGTCACTGAGGTCAATAAATGTGAGCTTTGGATACCATATAAAGAAACGGGGGCACCTGGGTGGCTCAGTCGGTTAAGTGTCCAACTTCAGCTCAGATCATGATCTCAGGTTCGTGGGTTTGAGCCCGGGGTCGGGCACTGTGCTGTCTGCCCAGAGCCTGGAGTCTGCTCTTGATTCTGTGTCTCGCTCTTTTCTGCCCCTCTCCCGCTCGTGTTCTCTCTCAAAAATAAACATTAAAAAAAAAAAAAAAAGGGTCAACATTTGAAGGCCTACATAATTCGGCAAATCAGTGTTTCCCAAATTACTGATACAGGATATTACAAAATTATGCATAGGTAAAAGATTCCATCCTTCACCCATTTAAAGTATGAAATGGACTGATGGATTTTAGTGTGACAAAGGACAAAAATGTTACTGATGGGGCTTCAGATTCCACACTGCAGCTCTTTTAAGAAACTACTACCTGTCAAAAGTTTCAGGGTGGTATCCAAGAAGAAGATCCACAATCATCTGAAGAAAACTATTAAAATACTTTCCCCCTTTTTAAAATAGATGTGTGAAGCCGGATTGTCTTCATAGACTTCAACCAAAACAACATGGCACACCAGACTGCATGCAAGAACAGAAATGGGGATCTGGTTGTTTTCCACCAGGACAGGCTGAAGGCATTTGAAAAACTAGAGAGGCCTGGGTGGCTCAGTCGGTTGAGTGTCTGACTTGGCTCAGGTCATGATCTCACGATTCGTGAGTCTGAGTCCGGCATCGGGCTAGCTGCTGTCAGCATGGAGCCCGCTTCAGATCCTCTGGGAGCCCTGCATCAGGCTCTGTGCTGACAGCTCAGAGTCTGGAGCCTGCTTTGGATTCTGTGTCTCCCTCTCTGCCCCTCCCCTGCTCACGCTCTGTCTCTCTCTCTCAAAAAATAAACATTTAAAAAATTTAAATTAAGATTCTCTCTCTCTTTTTGCCCCTCTCCCCTGTTCACTCTCCCCTTCCCAAAAAAAGATTGAGAATGGCTGCCCTTTATTATTTAAAATAACAGAGGGCAGAAAAAATTTCTCTGTACAGATGCTCCTCCAAAAACTTTAAAAAATTACCAAGATACACCCTCATTATTGTTACTGATCAGAATGTTGACTGGGTGGCCCCAACCCCGTGGTCACACGTACAAAGAAAGAGATCCCCTGGAATAAAATGCTATAAAGGAAGCCTTAAGTTATAGGTAGGTACCAAAGCACCCTAAGCAAATAAGGGGGAAAGACTGGGACAGAAAGAGAGCTCTACCTACCTTAAATGATCTCACATCAAGGCCTCGGCTGACGCTCAGGGAATGATGGTGTCTCCCTAATGACAGGTGGCAGAACCAACCCGCTCCCTGACAGCTAAGATCAGGCAAGGGCTTGCAGTTCGTAATACGAATTACACTTGACATTAGAGAAAGAGATGGGAAACACCTATATCTAGCTATTTACCTGTAATATTTTAGGACATTCGTCATAGTAGGAAGCCATCAAGTCCAACTGAAAAGCAACTATTCATCCAGACAGACCCTCTTATCTTTCAAAGTGGTATTAAACTTTCGGTGAGCCAGTCATTTAGCTTGGAAGAGGACAGCAAAAAGTGAAAGCAACTGCTCATATGCAACGACAGTATTTTATTTTTGCCACTCTTCTTAGAAGATGGCCATCCAGGAGTGGGGATGGAACAGGCATGCGTTTCCCTACCGGTTATGCTCATAAACACAGCCACAAGCACAAACAGGTTCATTTCTGCAAAGTACATTTGCGTAGTCTTCAGTTTTAGAAAGCTTAACTAAAAAATCCTACAAAATACTGAGCATTTTTTGTCACGCTTATTAGATCTATCAGCCAAATGTGCCCCTGAATGACTGAAAACTAAAGAATAAGTCGAATGATACCTCTGTGTCAAAACCAACATACCAAAAATCCCAAAAGTTGAAATGGGGTCCATAAAAGCATAGAAATATTGCTACTTTAGGAAGTCCAGCACTGGGGATAAGAACGGTAATAAAGACACCATATTTTCATTTAGGGTGGCATTAAACCAAAGTCATTTTCAAGTGAACCATAAAAGCTGCCCCATTAATCCCACTGATTTATACATTTAAAAGATGGTTAAGATGACAAATTTTATGTTACATATGCTTTACAATTTAAAAAATACATACCAAAAATCATCGAACTGTACACGTTAAATGAGTGAATCGTGCGAAATGTGAATTATGTCTCAATGAAGCTGTTAGAGAGCAAAAGCACTGCCCCGGACGCTGCGGCAACACCCGCCGTCGGTGTCCTCACGGACGCTGGCCCATCACAGAGACGAGCTGGCTCGTCTGGCTAGTAAAGATGCTCTAACGAGCAGGAAGCTGCTCGACAGTCACTTGCCAGTAAGATGAATGAAGGCCTCCTTGGGGCCTCAACTTCTCTAATGCAACTCGGAGAAGACAAACCAAGAAGAACATAAATAAAAAGCCACATACTTGGTTCCTTTAAGCATATTTAATATTTGAACTCTCATTTTCTATTTTCCCAGACCCCAGAAAACAGAAAGTTTTTAGATGACCAATATTTTGTTCCAGAAACATACAGCCTTATCAGCTAATTCATAAAAGAGCTATTTTACAAAGGTACATCTGGATAATTAGAACAATAAAGTCTTTTAGGCATTTCAAAATGTGATCAGTAAAAATACATGATTATTAATAAAGTTCTTTTAAAGATAGTTCCAGATTTTTTTAAAAGTAATTTCTGTTAAAGAGTACATGATTGTATGGTGAACAAGGAAAATAAAATGTTCTAGTAGGAAGAGGCTTATTAAAAATAACCAATAGTGTGCACATTACAGTTACCACTTTTGCAGTACATCTGCTTAGCCATTGGCACCTGGAAATGGCAGACAGGGCTTCCTTCTACGAGGTACGTTGTTCTTCCACCAATTTATTATCAACACCATCAGTACCAGTGGGGAAGGCATACGGAACGAGGCAAAAGAAACTCTTTTCTCGAAGAAGGAACTATTTTGCAGATCAACGAAAGGGGTGGGTCAGAAAACAAACCAACAAAACAAACAAAAACAAAAAAACCCCCATGATTTAAAACAAAAATTGTAACAGGAGGGGGAAGAAACCAGCCAGCAGAAAGATGACTACACGGTCCTGACAATTTTGTATTCTGAGGTCCTCTGTACACAATTCTCAATGGTGCCCTGTGTGACGTATACAGAAGGAAATATTGACCAAAGCTCTAGCAGTTCAAAATAACATCATACACCACCTTCAGAGAAGACAGTTTCCAGTTTGAAATAGAGAAGCTCCATGTAATACACCAAATTTACCAACATCAAAAGAAAAGAAAGTATGCAAGTAAAAGACAACTCACAGGAAGCCTTAATTATCTTCTCTAGCTTCTAAAAAGAAGAAAAAATAAGCTTTTCTCCTTTACTCTCACATTAGGTTCCCCCTCTTGCCTCCAAAAAAACAAATAAAAACTGTCTTAAACAGTGGTTAGAAGTTGTTTTGGGGAATGGGAAGCCAGGAAACTAATGAAATGTGCCTTCTTACGGTACGATAGAATAGTTCCAGTTTAGGTTCTAAAAGCCAAGATAACTCAAGCAGTCCAAGTTGGCTGATTTTAAAGTATGTAATCATGATTTTAAATTATAGCACTTTGGGGGCTTGCTGATTTGCCTTGATTAACTCTGTTCTCTGAAAAGGAAGGAGACACTCCAAATGTAATTTGCCACTTAATAGCAAAGGAGCCATCAGACCCACGAGAGAGAGCACAGGGTCACAGCAGGTCACTTGGATGGCTAAAGCCCAGCCCTCCTGCTCTGGGAAGGTTGCTGTGTTCACCACCCTTGATTCCAGCTTCTAGTCAGGTAACCTGGGAGAAAACAGCTTCGCTGGGGACCACTGTCGCTCAAAGACACCAGGAATATCTAATTCCATTGTCCTGAAAGGCAGATATGGTATCAAAGTAAAATGGCTGTGATTATAACGGCCAAAAAAATGGAAGGTGTAGGAGGCAATGCTGGGAAGGAGGCGGGAGGGAGGTAGGCTGGGAGGATAAAAAGAACACACTCAAAATTGTGGAATCTTTTCAGACTCAGACTTTGTCTTGGGGCTTCATTTAAAAATCCAGATATGAGTTTATTTGGAAGTACTAGAGCTACGGTCAAAGTATTTTTCCAGTTAGCCCTGTTCCAAGGAGAGCTTCAACTGCAGGAAAAGCAAAGCCAATAGCTGTTAAGGGCGAGATACACTGGCTGAGCTAGAAGAGAAACCAAAACGCTGTTAACCTACAAAGCTTCTTGAGTGCTAGGGAATCACGGGATTACCCTGTACTGTCTGAATTTAAGATAAAAGTTCCATTTACAGTTCCCTTTCTCCGGATTAAGTGCCAGCTGATGACCCCGGTGTCAGGTGGCCACGGGCGTGTTGCCCTTTTGGTTGCGAGTGACGACGTCATCTCCAGCAGCACTACGTGATCATTTGGCTTTTCCACTCGCTTCTCTTAAGAGACACAGAAAGTTCAAGTCCCAAGCTTCACTTACTAGCTTCTGCCTCTAAAATTTTTAAGCCCACTCAGATTTAATTGATACTTGGTCTACGACTCAAAATAGAATTCTAATTTATAGATGAGGTCCAACGGTCCAAATTGGTCTACTTCAAAACAGAGGTCAGATTTGAAAAAGGCAGGAAATAGGAATCCGGACTTAGATGAGCTTGTTAAATTGTAGTGGTGTTTACAAAAGCAGTAGGGAATCCTTACCGCTTGCGACGAGAGTGCGGGGGAAGAGTAAAATTACTTCCTGATTACCCACAGAGTTCAGAGGGCACTACTGAAATGAGCAGTGGAGGTACTCTTTATGTAGTAACAGAATTTGAAGACTTGACCCATGATTTAGCTTAAGTTGGCAAAAATACTCCAAAACACATATACCTGATGCACAAAGAAAACCACAGAAAGCCAGTATCACTGAAGGAGTTCTCAAGTTACAATTCTGAAACATTTACCCTCTGCAGGGGGCAGCGGATACTACAATTCATTCTAGAGCAGGCAGTTGGCAACCCCTTGCCCACGGTATCCAGTGTATGCTCTGGTCTGCAACTTTTAAGGTCGGTCATGCACCAGTGTGGAAAAAGCTCCGGCAGTGAAGTCAGAGGAAGTGCTTCGGGAGCTGGTTTGAGCGGCTCTGCCTTCTCCACCTCATCTCTCTCCACTCCACTCGCGGCTCTCCTTTGAACTCAGAGAGCCCTTTGGCACCCATCAGTGCAAAATTAATATTAAGAGTCAAACCTCCAGGTACTAAAATTTTACTGGCCTTATATTCAGCAGTACCCGTGGCTAATGAGAGCCATGGTTCAACTCAGTAGTGATTCAGTTAGATAACCTTCCCAAACTCTTTTCCCCGCTCCCATCCCCCCCTTCCTCAGCACCCCCACCCCTGCCACCATCTGAAGCATCTCCATTTGTTTGTTTTTACTTCCCGCTCAACCTGCAGGGATAATTTTACACAAGCGCCGAAGTCTAATGTGTAATTATAAAAATGAGACAATACCAAGAATAGCAAATTTATAGCCAAGAAAATAAAATTTGCTTTCCTCTCCCTCCCAAATCCCTACCCTTGATAGAAAGAAGACAAGAAGAACACACCCATTTTCAAGTGCCTGCTCTTTAGCACACTGAGGATTTCTGTTAATTGGGGGATGATCCCGGCTACAGAGAAGAGGTGCTCACCTCACGTGGGAGGAAGCCCACCTGGCTCTCTGCCCATCTGGGTAGCACACGGCTCAAGTCCTCCGCACACGGGAGCGGAGCCACGGGCATACTATGCCTTTGAGGTGACCCTCAAAGATGACGCCCACTGGGCAGCAGAGGGCATGGAATACAGTTTAGTGGAAGCTAGATGCTCCTTGCTCCCCCTGCTTACTTCCCCCTCTCCTTCACCTCTCTACCCAACCTCCTAACACCGTATCCTGAACTCTTGGCTTCAGGAGCAACTGACCCTTGGGTGTACTAAATACAAAGGGCTAAAACTCTCACTACTGAAAACAAAACATGGCAAAATAAAAATTAAAATGTGCTTTCAAATACGGAATGAAGTCAAATAAATACATCTGATTTTCTCTTTTTCTTAAGTCTAAGTAAAATTTCATATCCTACACCCAAAGCTCTATACATTTGGTTTCTGTTGTGAATCAAAATGAATTTCCGATAGTGAGGAGAGCAGAGTGAGAGAACGAATACTCCCTCACTGACAGACCAGTGCAGCTGCCAGACTGTGAAGAACTAGTCCCGCTCTGGGCGCCCGGGCACATGGCTGCCCCGGGGGGGGGGGGGGGGGGGGGGGGGGGAGGGGGGTGGTTCACAGGCAGACCCTCTGGGACACACTCTTCTCTGCACCCACGGTGGAGCCAGGATGGGTGATACAAGGCCGACGCTCAAAATCCAACAACCTTCAGTCACCTCCAGGACACGCGGCTCTAACTTTTATCTGGGAAGAATAAAGACATGCGGAGATCCAATTAAGAAGAACAAATGACACTCAGAGAATACCGAGAGGTGAGGTCTGAGGGCACGGCTAGGTCTTTTGTTCACTGGATCAGAGCAGCCTCATTCGAAAGCACGTAAGCAGATGGGGACAAATCGCGTCACCGAGCACAGATCCATTTGCGGTCGCGGGGAGGCACCGCTCTGGCTGTCGGGACAGACGCCGGAGTACAGCCAGGCCCCAGGAGCACCAAGCCCCCTCGCAGCAGCACTGGCAGATCTCTAAGGAACCTAGGATTGCCCAGGCTTCCCACCGCCCTGCTTTCTGCTTCTGTAAAGGTGAAGAAAGACGGGGGCGGGGGAACGGGGGAGTGTGCGGTGGGGAGGGACCGCACAGGAACCGATGGCCGCGGCTCCTCTCACAAGAGGAAGAGCACAGTCAGCAAATGGCAGCCTCTGCCTGATAGATGATGTTTGGAAACAAGCAGTTTTTTAAAGACAGGAGAGAAATGGAATCTCAGAAGGCTTCCACTTTAAAGAATAATAAATCACTTCATCCGATGTACTGTTCAGGCAGAATGATTCTAGAGTCTGGAGTCCACAATTTTCACATACCTGAGTGCTTGTCTGTGAGGGCTGATCCAGCCAGCCTTTGGCAAAGAATGTTGTAACTTTCCTCCACCTTCTGTAAAATAAAACCCATAGGTTTTCATTTGAACATCCTAATCTTTCTTTATGAAAACAGGAAAGAAAGCTTTTGCATATTACTGGTACATGCCTCTAAATGTCCACATTAATGTCGTTAACAATTTTGTTAGTGGGGAAGAAGAGGAAACTTCATTCCTGTAAAAAGCTTCTCCCTTGAGTGAATAACTTAAAACCTTCTCGTGTAAAGGTGATTCTCCCACCCCTAGAGTCACCCTGAAAATGGTCCCATAGGTGACATGAACGGTGGCAGAGCCAATCTGCCCACAATGGCCTAGGAGATATCTCATCAGCTCTGGGATGAGGGGAACACCGACCAAGTGAGGTTAAAAGAAAAACTAAGATGGGTGGCTCAGTCGGTTAAGCGTCTGACTTCAGCTCAGGTCATGATCTTGCGGTTCGTGGGTTCAAGCCCCGCATCAGGCTGTGTGCTGACCGCTCAGAGCCTGGAGCCTGCTTCGGATTCCGTGTCTCCTCCCTCTGCCCCTCCCCAACTCACACTCTGTGTCTCTTTCTCTCTCTCTAGAATAAATAAGCACAAAAAAATTTTGTGTGTGTAAATAAAGAAAAGAAAAAAGGAAGACCAGTCTTTAGCTGAAAGGCTAAGATCACTTTTTATATTGTCTGCAAAGTAATGAAAAAATGTTTGGGCTCTAGCAGTTGTATCTACTGATGACAAACTTTAAGATAAAGTCCCTTTCTCAGAAATTACCACCTAAGTCAGTTTTGAAATAGTGGCCCATACGGTGACAGCTTCAACTACCAACTCACAAAAATCCATTCATGTCCAGGTTTTCAGATTACGGGAGCCATTGGAGCCAATGTCTATGTGTCAAAGCGGCTGGGAAACTACTGACATCACCTAACGATTTGCAGATAATTAATAAGTGAAAGCATTTTCTAGCCTAGATTCATAACGACACAAACCCCACCTCCGTCAGCTTGCTATTCACATTTTCTCATGGAGGCCAGCCAGTCATCCCAAATATATTTGGGTTCTTAAACTTAGAAACCCAAACAAACACGCTGTCTGCGGTGCTACAACCTTTTCCTGTTTTTGTGATCTGCAACCAGATAAACGGTGCTGATTTCGGCTTTTTATCCAGGTCTGTTCATGGATACTGGTCAAAGAAAACAGCAAATCTAGAACCTGAACAAGCTTACTGACATCAGCATGTCAGTTGTTCTGCAGGCCCTCTCTGTTAGGTATGTTTCTTTACCCCAGCCACGAGGACACGGACATGTGAGGTACCTTTAAGTGTTCAAGGTCAGCCTCGATCTTACGAATGTACTCCATGATCTGGCTTTGTGAGTCTGCACAACAGGGGGGACTCTGGATCTCAAAACAGGAATCCTCCATAGCTCCCCAGCGCTGCTGGACCAGGAATTCCGGGGTGAACGGTGAGAGCGCCCCATCGGAATGGGCGTTCTGGGGAGAATGCTGCTGCTGGCCGGCAGAGTCCGTGGGGGGGGCGCCTGTCGTGGGCGGTGGGGGGAGTGAGGAAGCAACCTCCTCATCCGTGGAGCTCTCCTGCACCGCATCGTAGCCGTCAAGGATCAAATAGTTTCCTAGTGACAGAGACGGAAGAGCTCGATGAGCTTGGTGCCGCCATCCTCGCATCAAAAAACAGAGACGAGGGGATATGCTGACAACTTTCAAAGCCACTCAAGATGGAGAAGAGCCATTAACTCTCCGATCCTCAAGTTCAGTTTTAAGTACATCAGGGTCTTCGCACTTTGGCTTGAAGCTAAACTTAGCACACTTTCATGGCAAATCTCCAAAAAACTTCGTGTTAGTATCTTAAAAGTCAAAAGCTGCAAACTGCAAAGTCCCCATATGATCCTGCCACAAGTGCCCTAGCCAAACAGTCCTCGTACCTCATGGCGCACCACCTTCTCCCTCACCCTGCACCTAGCCACCGCCAGACACTTGCTCTTGCCCAGCGGCCTGCGTGCCCCCGCTCTCTCCTAGAGTCCTCTGCACCCCGACCCTGGTTGCCGACTGCCCTATCAATCTCTGCCGCCTCGGACTTATTTTTCCTCCTAATTCTTCTGTCTGACATCTGTTTACTCAGTTACCATTATTCTTTCCTCTCCTAGTACTTAAGCTTCCCAAGAATAGTGGATTTTTCTGTGTTATCAATGCCGTATCTCCCAGCACCTACGATGGGGTCTGGCATAGAGCAGATTCAGTCAACATTTACTGCATGAAAGATAAATGCTACACACACACACACACACACACACACACACACACACACACGAGAATGCGTAGATACCCAAACAACATCCATCTCAGCACAGCACACAGCACAGTTAATGACCATCAAAATCAAAGTTTGAATGTGAAAGAAACTTGCCTGAGATGCGCAAATTAACATCCTCTTCCTTCTTAACCACTCCATCACCTTCTGATGGATTATCATCACTATGTGCTTCCCGGGCATCAAAAAAGTGCTCTCCACTCTCATCAAGACTCCCTTCTGGCTCTGCAGGAGGCATCTCTGGGGTCATAATCATGTGGTCCATTACTAAAATGTTACTTGCCTGGCTATCTTGGAATGCCAGTACCACTGAATCTCGTGGAGCAGAAGATTCAGTTGAAGTCCGTGGACTGTAACAAGTGGAAATGTCACCACTTTCAGTTCTACAGGACACCTGTCCTTCACCAGGAGGACAGGCCTTACTATTTTCAGAGTTCTGGGTTACACTGTCTGTCTGCACCCCGGAAGACGCTGTCCTGTATCTCGGGAAACGTGACCAGTCTTCCTGAGTGCTCTTCTCAGCCAAACCCAGCTGTTGTACAAGCAACTGCTTCAACAGGCCCACTGAAAGATTTAGGAGGGAGGAGAAAACACACATTCACAACAATAGCCTCAGACTGCCAGAATTAAATTCGTCTGCGGAACTACCAATTATTTCAAAAAGTATCTTTTTAGTAGAGTCAAAATATTAATTTCATACCATCACTTTTTTTGTTTTGTATTGAAAAATGAGATAAAGCACCATCTAGAAAAGATTTAATATCAAACAAGACTTGAAAAGATGTAAGTAAGCCTTCTGAATGAGGAGATACTCCTGTTCAGGACAGCTAACTAGTACCATGCCTTTGTCTATTTTTGATTCCATGTAACCTGAATAATACCCCGAAAGTACTTTTTAAAAAGATGTTAAAAAGCTGTGTTATGCTAGAAAAGAAGCCCTGAAAGTTTTGCTTTTTCCAGAAGCCGACACTGTATATACACAGGTGTTATTTTTTCTAATTTTATTACGACACACAGAACATTTATTTTATCATTTTATAATAATCCAAAGAATCTCCTTACATGGTGAAGAAAATAAAGTTGCCTTATAATAAAATTTAATTTCAATGATTTGGTAGCATGTATAGTTTCAAAGGATAAGAACATATTTATTAGTTTTTAAAAAATGACCTTACTAGTGGGACAGTGTTAGTCAAACCATCAGAAATCATTCTGACTGTCAGAATCAGGAGACTCTAGAATGAATTAGATTTTAAAGAACTTGACCAATTCCGTACTTTTCACTCTGGCTTAATTTCGATCTTGTTTCTTTAGGGAAACTGTCTCCATATAGGTCTGAGTCTTTGGCCCTCTGTCCCGCTCTACCTTCATTTCCCGAGAGATATGATGAATTCCTATGGCTCTGACACTCAAACCCATCTCTTTCTCTATCCTCTCCCCAAAGCTCCAGGCTTAAAACTCCCAACTTCCTGCTCATCACTTCCTCTTAAATAGCTTGCCAGTTTTCAAACTGAGCCCGTAATCTCTGGTAAATAAAAAAAGGAAACGATAGGGTGCCTGGGTGGCTCAGTGGGTTGAGCATCTGACTCTTGATTTTGACTTCAGGTCATGATCACAAGGTTGTGGGATCGAGCCCTGTGTCGATCAGATCACACTGCGCCCCCCTGCGCTGTGCCACCCTTCAAATTCGGAGGACTCAATCTGGTATTCAAGGTTCACAACAGCTGGCCTCAGCGTCCCACCTTCCACCTTTCCCACCTTATCTCCCCTGCCTCCTTGAGCTCACAGGGTCTACCTGCGGCTCTCTGAACACACTCAAGAGTTTTCTGCCTCTGTGCGTCTGGCCCTATCACTATTCTGATCTGCATGTTTTCTACATGCCTCTCTGAATCCTGCCCATTCTTCGAGGTGATAATCACATCCCCCTTGTTTCCTGATGCATCTCTCTCTGGTCACCACCACCAGATCAACTGTAACAACCTGTACCGGTTACTTTAAAAGGTGGGAGGAAGTGTTCTATCATCTTCCCAACGAGATAGTACAATTCTTTAAGGGAAGAGTCAGAGTTTAAACTTCCTTGGGTTCTCCCTAAATGGCTGCGTGGTACACGACACAACTCTGGCACTTCACAAACATCTGTGTTAACTTATGAACAGCACTTACAATTCCTTAGCGCGTCCAAGGCCCACCGTTCTTCTGAGGCAGGCAAGTGCGGGTCTGGGATTGGGATTTGGTAACTTGCTCCAGCTTCCTGCAGAGTCCCATCTGCATGCCGCTCCTTAGCAAACTGTCTCTCAGCCACAAACAGATCATCTACCTCGGACTTCCCAGAGGCACCCAGTGAATGAGACTGAGGTTTTGACGATATTAAGGGAGACTCTAATCCCAAATCTCTGTCTGTTCAATGGAACAGAAAAAGTAGAATAGACCTTAAGCAAAACTTTTAACTTTCAATGTGAAGCATTCAGGAAATACTTGAAAAAATAACCACAAGAGTACAGAGATCATCTGCTGTTAAGTGAAAGACACGGCACTTGGAGCGGTGTGAAAATGGCACACGAAAGGCTCATAAGCGAAGTTTGTTAGAAGAAACGACTTATGCGAGAATCTGCAAAATCCAAAAGACGTAAAGGCTCTTTGCATCTTAGTAATATTTAGACTCCACTCTTCCAGGCAAACCTAACAGATCAGTTTACCTGGACTCTGCAGACCAGGGACTGAAATGCTATGATGCTCCACTTTTAATTTCGGAGGTTCTTCTTCATCGTTGTCTCCTCTATGGAAGAAAGAAAACCATCTTTCAGCTTCACGAGTTGCCAAAACATCATTGTGACGCGATGTAAGAATTAGCTATTCCCTTCCTGACAAAACGCGAAGTCAGTCCTACTGTAATGCAAATGCACACTCACTCGCAAGGTGGTGACTGGGGCAGTGGGATCGGCTTCGCCGACTGTTCCTTCACTGATGCGGCCATCCGGCAGATAAGGTCCTGCCAGCTGCAGAAGTTTGAGAAGGTTCCAAAATCCAAAAGTGAAAGGAAAAACAAACGCCCTTTAAATACACGCAGAAAGAAGTAACAACAAAAACAAACAAACCAGAAATCAAGCCAAGCCAACCCAACAAAAAACCCTACTTCTGCCAGAGAGTTATTTTTATTTTGGCAACGTAAGTAGACTATAAAAAATGCCATACCTTAAAGAAAAACTTAACAAACAGCGTTATGCACACACTGCCCATTAAAAACTTCACATGACACTTGTGAGAAATTTTCTTCAGAAAAGATACTTTCAAAAGAATAGAATCAAAATAAGAGACGTCAATCTAAAAAAGAACAGGTTCTTAGAAAAACATCTCTAAAAGAATACAGAGGAAGAGCTTCTTTCCATATAGTTTTCGGTTGTCAAACTACGATTACAAAAATGAAGTTAAGTTTATAGAATATTATATTCAGGACAATAAAAACCATTAGGGTAAGGTAGCTAAATCTAATACATACACAGTCTTTTCAGAAACTGTCTGTGCCACCAGTTCATAAATTTGGGCCCCATTGTCCGACATGGAGATGACAAACAAAGCTTTGTTATCTGGAAGAAACAAGACAAAAATCACTCTGACGACATGAATGTGACCTATAGGGGCCATGAAGGATGCTTCTAGTGTCCTGATTTATTCTGCATCTTAATCTAGGTAAAGGTTAATGTGTTCACTTTTAAGCATGTTCGCTCTGTAAAAAATTGTTAAGCTACACGTTACGATTTTGTGCGACTTACCGTAGATGATGTTGTATATATTATATGTCAATAAAACAAAGACTATAAAAACCAGCACTGATTCCACAGTCACTTATTAGAAACAAGAGGTGTCGATATATCTAAATTACTGAACTGACTTTTTTGCATTTATTTTGAATTGCCCTTTTGCTAAACAGCTAGATGTTGGAGAAAAGAGGTCACCAATTTTTCTTGTCATGGCGGAACGAACAAGTTTTAAAAGGGATCTCATTGTTGGTACAGTTAACGTATGACTTGCTGACTTAAACGGATTTCAAGTACCCCAAACTAAACCCATCTCTTCATTTTTGTTTGTTTGCGCTTTTTTCACAAATCAAAAAATACACCACTCTCATGAAAGCCTTTTCGTTGGGATTACCTCTCAATTCTCCATCTTCGCTGGTGTCTATCAATGATTTGAACACAGAATAAAGATCAGAGTAGTGTGCAGAAAATTGCTCAGAGAATCTAGGCATCCCAAATAATTTGGGGGCACAAACTCTTACTTTGTCCCCAGTAAATAAATTTCATTTGTCTAAGAACATGAAAAAACCAAAACTCTACACCAGTTGGGCTACTTAAACAATACCGAACATCTCCTGTAACTGTATCATGAACCTGAAGCTTCCTGTCACTCTGCAGACATACTTGCCTGTTGCCACTTGTCGAACCAACACTGTATTCAACTTAATGACAGGGCTAAACGTGTGTTTGCTATCAGCTGTGGATGCCAGAATCTTACTATGACATCGTAACACCAGTCTGTCATCCTGTTTTTGTAACAATACAAGAATGTCTTCCAGCAGCAACGTGTACAGATCTGGAAACAAAAACATAGAGGAGGTGATGAGTGCAGATACTGAGATGTGGTTTATAAACTTTTTAACAATTTGACACAGAAAATTTATTTCTGTTAAATCTAATACAGTCTAATACATGTTAAAAATTAACTTGCTATTGCCTTTTTTAGTTTTATTTTTAGGGGCGCCTGAGTGGCTCAGTCGGTTAAGCGTCCGATTCTCGATTTTGGCTCAGGTCACAGTCTCACGGTTTCATGAGTTCGAGCCCCACATTGGGCTCTGTGCTAATGGTCCAGAGCCCACTTCAGATTCTCTCTCTTCCTCTGCTCCTCCCCTGCTTGTACTCTGTCTCTCTCAAGATAAATAAACTTTAAAATAATAATAATATTAATTTTTATATTGTATTGACACACATGCCAATCTGTGACTGATGAGGGAAAAAAAAACACCACGGTTTCTCACCACAGATAGTTTGAAATGGAGCAGTTTAAAGAAAGCTTATTGGAAAGCTCATTAGAATACAAGAATGATGGAGACAGGGCAGAATCATGACAAACCTCTGCTTCACCCCAAATGAATATGTAATGTACTTCACATATAACAACACAGCATAAGCAGATCTGCAAAAATACGAGAGCAGCACTGCTCACTGCTGCAGCTGAAAACTGTGAACGGTCATCTCTTCTCTCGGGCATAAGGAAACTTTACTATTTTCTTCTTTCTTCCACTCTCCCCCATACTGACAGACATTACACCTACCAATAGTTTTATCCCGATTCACCTTCCAGACCAGTGGCCCTTCGTGAATCATCTTCCTTTTTGTTAAATCCAAATTCTGCCAAAACAAAGACGATTATACACAAATTATTCCCAAACATTTAGGGAGATCATATTCCATACAGTCGCTTTTCAAAAAATTCTTCACATAAAAGATGCCATTTACCTTCAGTATCATTATCGAGATCTATCAACTATTGACCATGGAATAAAGATCAAGTTAAAGTAAGCTGCATACAATCTCCTAAAAAGGGAAGAAGCATCTTGCAGGAAAATATTCAGGAGTGCTGTCTTATAAATCTCACACTAAACACATGACAGCAGCTTATGAAAATGATCCGCACTGGATTCGCAGCCCATCCCCTCATTTTTCTATGAATAACTAGATAAGGGGGGTGCCTAGCTTATCTGCAGGAGGCCTGCGAGTGCCAGACTCTAGTTCCAAACCAAGTTAAGGAAGAAGAGTACTCATAAAAAAGTCGAGGCGGTGATCAGCCTTGCTCTAAATATTAATAATTTAGTAAGAGAATCATCTTTTAGTCTAGGTAGCCCTAGAAAAATCCCACTGTCTGGAAGAGATGGGGCTAAGCATATTAAGCCTGCTTTTTGATAAGCTGTTATATAGGACATAAAAGTCTGATTAACCAGCCACCAAATACATCTGCCAAAAACCACCACCAAGTAAAACAGACCAAGAAAGATTAAAAATCCTAAGGAGTTACTTAACACAAAAGCCCCATGTAACAGAAATGGCAATTACTAAATATTTTACTACCATTCCTGTAATGGTTTCAACATTTATGCTTCTGAAGAGGTTCATGAAAAAATTATTATCTTGTTTTACTCAATAATCTAGAAAGTTCCCAGAGTAAACAGCCCTACTCCCATTCAGACTGTAAGAACAAAATAAAACTAAATTACTAATGTTCCCTTAGTCTCCTGCAAATTTCTCTTACAAAGAGTTCGTTTTACACAAAAGATTCCTCTAATGAAAGACTAAGCTTCACGCAGACCAGATGTTGCAAACGAAGAACAGAATCATAAATACAGACAATCTGTGATACAAGAACTCCTTCAGGTGATGGATGTTCCCACAGAGATGTTAATTACCTGCAAGGGCTTTAGTAAACTGTATTTCATTTTTTAAATTATGATTAGACAATCTCTCACCCTGAGCTCTTCCACATTTGGGTACTCTGACAACTTCAGATTGGAGGTATCGAGGCGACGCTGATAGTCTTCTAGGCGCTGCAAGTACGACAAGATGGAGCCAAGGTTACTGCTTTGGGTATCAATGACCTCCCTGTTCCTAAACCAAACGGACATCTTCTTACCTGTATTTTACAGAGCTCTCTGCAACACCGGACATAACCGACAGCTCACTTGTTCTTAAAACAACCCCCTCCTTCCACTGGCTCTGGAGACATCACACCCTCCTAGTTTTCCTCTTGCCTCTTTGGTTGTTCTTGTTCAATCTGCTTTCCAAACTCACTGATCTCTAACTAGCTTGTGGTTATTTTCTGAATATGTAACTCATGTACGTGGTACAAAATCCGAAAAGTAATATAAGACACACAATGAAAACGAAGTCTCACTCCAATCCTGTCCTCTCGCCTCCTCAATCTTGATACCCAGTCTTGGGTAGCCTATGAGAAAAATTCTAAGCAAACGGAATATATGCATATGTAAGTATGCTTCTCTCTGTGCATGCTGTGTGTGTGTATATATCCTTTTTAAAAAGATATGGTAGCATATTAATATATTAATTACTCAAATGGTAACATTCAGATACACATGTGTACGTGTACGTGTGTGTGTGTGTGTGTGCATTACTCATCACTGTATCTTGGAGACTGTTCCACATGAGCACATAGAGAGAGAACTCACTTTTCAAATGGCCGTATGGTATTAAGCTCTATGAACGTACTATAGTTTACCCAACTACACTGACTGAAGGACATGTAAGTTATTTCCAATCATCTCCTATAACAAACAATATTGTGATATAAAGGCCTTAAAACATATATTTTTATGGACATGTATAGATATATCTGTAAGATAAATTTCTAAAGGAACAACTGTTAGGTCAAAGCGTATGTGCATTTTCCCCCAAGATTACAAAATGTCCAAGTGAACAGAAAAGTCTGAATGTGTATTGTGAGCACCTATACACTCATTACTTACGTCCACAGTTAATATTTGCTGTATTTGTTTTATTATATGTCTGTTCATCCCTCTAGCTATCCATCAAGGCACAACACATTTTGAATGCATTTCAAAACAACTTACAGATGTAAGCACACTTTACCTTTAAACATTTTAGTGTGCATATCATTAACAAGAGTCAATATTTATTTATAGTTACTTTTTAAACATTTTTTTAAGTTCATTTATTTATTTTGAGAGAAGAGAGAGAGCATAAGCAAGGAAGGAGAGGGGGAGAGAGAGAACCCCAAGCAAGCTCCACGCTGTCAGCACAGAGCCCGATGCAGGGCTCGATGACACCATGAGATCCTGACCTGAGCCAACATCAAGAGTTGGACGCTCAACCGAATGAGCCGCCCAGGCGCCCCTACAGTTACTTTTCTGAAGTAAAAGGTACCTGTGAGATGCACACACTTTAAGCGTACCTTTCCACAAGTTTTTACACATGTATGCCCCTGTGCAATCAAACTCCTATAGGAAACACTGCCATCACCTCATGTGATGTTCAGAATATTCCCTCGTCCTTCTTCCTGGTTAGTATCTGGCCCCGCATCGCCAATAACAACCACTCTTTTGACCTTTTTTTCCTACCACAGATTAGTTGAGCCTGTTCTAGAAGTTCACATAAATCAAACTATATATATGTGCTCTTATCTGCTCTCTTTCACTTGGCATCATGCTGGTGAGGTTCATCCACGTTGTATCAGCAGTTTCCTTTCTTTTTATGCGGGTATTTATTACTCTAGTTTATGACTACACCACATTTGGCTTTATGCTAAAACACTCCTGTACAAATCTGTGGGCACATATCTTCATTTTCCCTGGGTAAATCACTAGGAACAAAATTGCTGGGTCAAAGGGTAGATGTATGAACGTATGCATTGTTAATTTAGGTACATATTGCCAAACTGCCCTCCGGAGTTTTATCATTTTACACTCCAAACAACACAATTGAAAGTTCCCGTTTTCCTACAGCCTCACCAACAGAGCCGTCGTCATAATTCAGTTCCTAAGAAATTACATCCAGGTCCACGGATTCAATTAACCTCTATATATACTCACAATCTTCCATTTTTATCTTCAGCGCAGTCCTCTTAGAGGTGGGTCCAGAGAGCCAACGGCACACCATACATCTTCACCTGATATTCCAAACTGAACTCCTCATCTTCCCTACAAATCTGGGGCCTTCTTCACTCATCCTGTCCACCCAAACGTGCAAACCAGAGACCTGGGATTTATTCCCACCATCGCACCTCCCTTCGAATCCTTCTCTAAATCCGTCACCAAATCCTGTTAGTTTTACCTTCCACTTCTCCAACTCTTGTACCTCTCGAGCCGCCGCGACCTGTCGTGAACTGCTGCAACAGACTGAGCTCCTTCATCTCCTCCCCGCGCCCTTCCACCCCTCCGCCACGGACCAGTACGAGTGATACTGACAAAGTGTAAAATCGGAACATGTCACTCTTCTTAGAAATGTCTGTAACGAATTCCTACTGCTCTCAAAATCAGAATCTAAACATGGTCTACAGGGCCCCGTGTGACTTGGTCCTGGCCTACTGTGCGTCCTTCTGTCAGCGCTCCGGCTTCACTTTGTAGGCATGATCCACACTAACCTAATCTTTCAGTTCCTCAGACAGACCACGCTTCCTTTTTACCCCAGGACTTTTGCACATGCTGCTCCCTCTACTTGTAAGGATGCTCCCTTCCATATTCTTTTGGTTGATTTCCACTCATTCTTCAGGGCTTGGCTTAAATGTCACCTCCTCAAAGAAGCCTTCTCTGATGGCTACCACCCAACACCCTCAAACCAGGCTCTCCCTGTACCCCAGCACTAAGCTATACACTCCTAGCACTCCAAATTCTCCCTCATAGCAGCTATTACATAAAATACTTGCACCACAATCTGCTCGGTACCTTCTTCTCCTGCCAGAAACTACGCTCAATGTGGGCACTTACTTGACTTATTTACTTAAGCACTCTATACCCTATACTCGGCATACACTCAGGATACAGGTGCTCTAGAAATATTTGTTGAATGAACACATAAATGAAAGACCGAACAACTACAGATGCTCAAGAAAGCCAAATACAAAACTGATGCTCTACCACAGACTGAACCGGACCCACCTACTACATGAAGAGCCAACAAATGTTCCATCTGTCAATTATGTCATGATAATTTCAATTATTATTTCACAGATCCCAGGTAACACTAATTTAATACTCTCCCTATGTCATCCTATATCTTGTTTTTCCCTTCTTACCTGCTTATTTTCTGCCTCCTTGACAGCCTGATTTACATAGTTTAAGATCTGACGACAGTGATCTGCAGCTTTCTTCACCTTCTCCCTTTCCATTGGCCATTCTAAGTATAGAAGAAAAATCCAAAATGTAAGATAAAGGAAGTCAGAAAAGAACATACATTTTACACACACACACACACACACACACACACACACGTATATATATATGTATGAAGAGTTTGAATATTTTTATATCAGGCCAAAATCTACAGCAGAATCTCAATTCAGATAGCCTTTGGGCAGGTGAGATGTCTTAGGACAAATAAGCCCAAATTAAGCCCAAATTCAAGGAGCTGTGCATTAGTGTCAGCCCCACCGTGTTACATACTCCAGGGGGTGGGTCTCATTCATGCTGTAAGCTATACGAGTGGGACCCCTTCTCCCCCTGGAATCTCCCCTGAGGGCACAGCCTATGTGATTATGTCCAGGGAACCTGTTCAGCGATAACTGTTTAATGGTAACACTGAATTCAAAATAACTGCAGAAGATGTTTCTTTGAATTTGAGAATATATTTAAGGAAAGAAAACAGATTACAACATTTTATCATTAAAAGAAGATAAAATTCACCAAAATGTGTTGAGATTACATTGAAGCCTACAATGTAAAGAATGAGAAAACCAGAATATTTAAGACAACAACCCTCAGAACAACGGCCCACCTATCTGGAACAGGTGTGTTCCCAAATGAACGTGCATGAGTATTTCCAAGTTTTCAGGTACAGGAAATAGTTTGCAGAAGATTATTAATGAGAACTACGTGTGAGAGACTAAAAGCTCAACTCAGAAACTCAGACTGACCTCCTGTTTTTAAACAGGAGAGCTGGGGTTACAGCGCACTGCTGGGGCTTCATGGAGGTACATGTTAGATACACAGAATTTCTTTTCCCAGGATATGCCTTCTTCAAAGCAAATATGATGTATGCTAGAGGAAGGGCTGGTGCTCTCTGTAAAGCGCCAGATGTACGTTTTGTCTGTAAAGCACTGGATGACAAATATTTTACACTTTGAGGGGCTAAGTGGCCTTTGTCACAACCACTCAATTCTGTTTGGTGCAGAAGTAGTCGGAGACAATTTGTCAACAAATGAACGCTAGTGTGTTCCAATAAAACTTCTTTACAAAATATGGGATGAACCAGATTTGGCCCACGATCCATAGTTTGCCAAATGCTGTATTAAGAGCTACTAATGGAGCACATTAAATCAAACAGCCTAAAGAAGACTGGACTGAATCTTGTTAGGAAATGTTGCCATATTCTTTGGAAATCAAACCCTCGGACACCAGGACTCTGTGAGAGATTATTCAGCAGGACATGGGTTTTTTGTTTTGTTGTGTTGTGTTCCTAAGCTTTTTAATTTCAGTGAAATGCTGTACCTGTGTATTTGGCAATATTATCTAACAGAAGAGGGTACTTAGTAAGCCTCTGCATTTGGGTAGGAATGATATCCTTCAGCTGCAGACGACGACACAGCGGATTGCTCTCGGCATCCTAAAATTAAAGTAAAATAGGTGAATTTGTGATTCGTATTAGTTACCTTACATGTACCATATATTCATCATGTATGTGTCTACAACATCACAGTTCTGGTTATTAAACCAAGACTTAAAACATGGCAAGGTATAACACGGTCTCACTGTACTTCTGGCTTTCTCCTTTATTGACGTAATGGGGGAGGGGAGCCTTTATCACTAAGCCAATGGCTTCTTTCTTACCTGTTTAAGCAAAAACTGAGAACATCCATAATCAACTCTAAGAACTGCTTGTTTGTGATAAAAGTTTTATCTTTACATATTCAGGAAATCTAGTTACATTTTCCTATGACTGGCATTCCTACCAAAAGTTAGTTGGCTGATTTGGTATTTGCCATTCCAAAGTGGGCACGATGGATCATCAGCCCGGATATATACCAGCTCATCTCTAACAGGGCGTCTGCAAACTTTTGAGTAAAGTGCCAGACGATAGATACTTAAGGTTTTGCATGCCGTCCAGTCTTTGTCACAAGTACTCAACTCTGCTGTTTTAGCACGAAAGCAGTCATAGGTAGCACGTGAATGAATGAACATGGCCGTGTGTAGTAAAGAGTTCTGAGACGGCCTTCTAGATTCCCATTCTCTGGTGCACACACCTGTATAATCACCTCCCCTTGAGGGTGGAAAGAACTTGTGAATGTGATAGGATATCACTCATATGATTAGGTTATTACCAGTTAACTTTGTATTGATCAAAAAGGAGAGTGACTCCTAGGCGAGTCTGGCTTAAGCAGAGGAGTCCTTAAAAGAAAGCTGTCAGAGAGACACAATCCTTCTGGCCTGCAAGAAAGGAAACAACTATCTTGTAAACTGCCTATGGGGCTGCATGGCAGAGATATGGGCATTCTCTAGGAGACAAGAGCAGTTTCTAGTCAACGACGACAGGAAGACAGGGGTCTCTGTTATACATTTACAAGGAAATGAATTCTGTGAACAACCTTGGAGCTTAGAAGAGGACCCCAAGTCTCAGATGAGACCTGCCGCTCCAGTTGATGCTCTCATTTCAGTCTGGTGAAAAAGCATGAAGAGAGGACCCAGCTAAATGACACCTGTACTCCTAAACCACAAAAACTGTGACATAATACATTCGCATTAAGTTGCTACGTTTGTGGTGATTTGTACCACAGTAAAAATCTACCACCCTGTGTTCCAATAAAACTCTATCAAAACAGGCAAGAGGCTGGATATGGCCCGTGGGCCACAGTTTACTGACCCTTGATATATACCAATATCAACACCTCTGTAAGCATGACTGTGGTTACACTCTTCCCTGGCTAGTTATGAGCCCATTCTCATGTTGTGACCGTATTATGTCACCGGCATACATGGGACACTTGCTGACAATATCTCCGTGGCAATGTGGACTTCTCTGTCAAGTATTTTAACCCTGATAATTATTCTTTGTTATTTACCATTCCAACATCATCTTTATACTCTCCAATAATTTAAGAGATCATGTAGGACTTGCAAAAATATTAACATAATCCTTTTAAAAATCTTGGTCTGAGACTCCCCCCAGTATATTCCATATTCCATAAAAAAAGCTGCATTATTTTTTTCCTTACATGACTCACTCAACTCACTTGCACAAAAGTCTGAAATCGGGAATCCTTTTTCTGACGAGACTTGATCATTTCCAGGGCAAAAGGTTGGTTACTGCAAAAGGTGGCAGCAGCGTGTTTCAACTTCTCCTCCCCTGGTCCGCTGAACTGTGCCGGGAATGCAAAGAACACAATAGAGAACGGCATATGGAGCCCATCTCAGGCCAGGCAAAATGAGAGACAACCACGATTCTTTCCACGTCCCACCAATTACTCTCAAAAGACAAGAAACGGAAATCTACATATGTCTGTGCGCTATCAATGCTTTTCCGTTACACAGGTCCGACCCTGATACAGCCAGACCTTTTCTGACCACGTTCCAATGTTTTCTTGCTCACAGGCTACCACAGCTTATCACTTGTTCAGTCTACGCCACTTCGACATGAAACAGAAAGATTGACACTTGGGAAATGTAAGACACAAAACACTTCAAGACTGAGATTAAAACTTGATTTCCTTCTAAGCGGACCCCATCACAAAAATTGCTAACTGCTCTAGGAAGAAAAGCTGTGGGCTCTGGCTTTTTATGAAAACCCAGAACAAGTCATCAGTTTTCCGGTCGCAATAAAACTGAAACGCTGCTGCTTCATCCACACGGAGGGTAGAGGTCCATGCCTTCAACCTCTCTGGGGAGGGTCCCATGAGTCTATGAACCTCTTCTGCCAAAAATTACACCTTCTACTGATATTTTTAAATTTCTAAATTTAAGTTTGTATATATACTGATTTTAGGCTCTTATAAAACACCTAAGAAGTGCCTCACTCATATAGTCTTTCAATTATTTTTTAACCATCTTCATGTTCATAATAGTTGCTCTATAGTTTACAAAGAAGCTTTTCATATAATCTCCCATTTAAAGCCATTATTTCCAGGGGCACTTGGGTGGCTTGGTTGGTGAAGTGTCTGACTTCAGCTCAAGTCATGATCTCAGGGCTCGTGAGTTAGAACCCCACGTTGAGCTCTGTGCTGACAGCTCAGAGCCTGGAGCCTGCTTCAGAGTCTGTGTTTCCCTCTCTCTCTGTCCCTCCCCCACTTGTGCTCTGTTTCTCTCTCTCTCTCTCAAAAATGGATAAACATTAAAAAAAATTTTTTTTTTAAAAATAAAGCCATTATTTCCAGAAGTTTGTATGTGAAGGTATTTTGTGAAAAATCCTTTTGTAGTGCATTTGTAGTTAAACTCAGGGTATCCTTTCTTCAATTAGCATACGTAGTACAATGTGAAAACTTTAATAGTTTGCTCCAGTGTCAATTGGTATTTTATTATAAATATGACACTTAACACATTGAAAGATGAGACCGGCAGAATTTTTGGTATGTTAGTCAATCAAAGTGCCATATATATACTAACAGCAGCTGGGTTTACAAAAGAAAGTAACATCCCAACCTCAAGTAGCTTTTTTCTTCTTACAGTAGTTGTCAAGTAGCTTAGTATACATAAGGTGATCTCAAGGGACCAATACCAGAAAAATACTCTCCGAGCCTGTTTTAAAAAATAGAGCAAATCTAAAGGCCTATTTATGATTTTTGCTTGCAGTATTTCTGGCCAATGCTTTGCCCTAAGCAAACACTTTGTACCTCATAGTTACTAACCAAATTGGTTAGTCCATTCTGTTTTTCCTTAGCTTTTTATAGGTACATCACAATGGTCAAGAATACAATTCTTCTGGGGCACCTGGCTGGCTCAGTTGGTGGAGCATGCGACTCTTGATCTCAGGGTCCTGAGTTTGAGTCTCATGTTGGATGCAGAGATTACTTAAAAAAATAAAATCTTAAATTTTTTTTCTTAAGTTTATTTATTTATCTTGAGACAGAGAGAGAGAGCACAAGTAGGGGAGGGGCAGAGAGAGGGAGAGACAGAATCCCAAGCAGGCTCTGCACCACCAGTGCAGAGCCTGACGCGGTGCTCAAACCCACGAACTGTGAGATCATGACCTAGGCCGAGATCAAGAGTCGGATGCTTAATTGACTGCGCCACCCAGGCACCCCTTAAAAAAAAATCTTAAAAAACAAAAGAATATGATTCTTCTTACATGTTCTAAAATTAATTTTCTTCTGTCCCACTCTGTTAAGGGGTTTCTCTACCTTATTTGTACCATGTAGTAGGTTTATGCAGTCTAATGGACTATGGCAAAAGGACTGACTGCACCTCTGTACCTTATTAATGATAAATCTCACTTGGCACTTGGTGGCAAACACTACTTATATGAGATCCAAGTGAAACTGCATAGGAATCAAGATTGGTATCTTAAGTCCACATGACTTAAGCTTTTAAGTCCAAATTTGACATGAAAATTGATGCTTTACCATGTCATACTATGGATTTTCTGTTTCAAGTTGAGTAGTGTGCTGCCAAGCCAAGAGAACGCGGTTGCAACCTTCACTGTCACCCTGAGATCAAGGAACAAAACGAGCCACACCATCACAAAGTAGTTGTAAAGTGAGTTGGGTTTTTCAAGGACTTAAATCTCCTTAGTAACAATAATGCCAGAGCAGGCCTTGTGAGAAGATGGTTTGGAAAGTTGAGTAAATGCAAGATGAGACCGGATTGTGATTCTGCAATTTTTTCTAGGAGTCAAGTGGCCGAGAGAAGATCTACTATTGGATTAGTAGATTCTGAGCCATGATCTCACCATCAACAAAAGCAGTATGATGGACATTGTTTTAGTCAACTTTCTAGTATTTAATTTTTTAAAAACTTATTGTAGAGTTAGCAAAATCTTGTGGCATTTTTTCGAGCCCTCTGCATAATGACGTAAAATAAGTTTCTGTGGGCGTATCTAACCAGTTTCTGTTCAACTTGGATTAACATTTTGAGAGGAGGATCATATACTTTACTATTATCACAGCCTTAACTATAGTACTTTCTTTAAAAGTTTGGATCAAATTCACTTTCCCTTATGAAAATTTTCTCTATGTCCGAGTTTGGGTCTCCCTGCTATTTCTTCCCCTAATAACCTGTCCTCTCCCTTTTTTGTAACTCTTAACACACTCGGAAGAACTAATGACTGTCTTCCCAGGGACTGTAAGCTCCACCCAGGCAGAGGCCATGTCTGCTTCGACTGCCACTGTACCCCTAGCATCTAAAACAGGGTTTGGCTCAGAAGTACATACTGTGGGGTACATACTCACAGAGTCGGACAGAAAAACAGAACAGCTATGAAACAGCTATGACAGTCTCTGAACTCTTTCCTTACACTGTAAATAACTGTCACTTCTTTACTTCTGTGATGGTAGCTCTGGATCTACAATTGTTTAATGTCTTAGAGCACGATTCTGAGACCTGGACAACAGAAGACGGCTAAAATTTTACATTAGTTAAATTATTCTTATCAAGAGTCACTTTGCTATTTGTTAAAACACAAAGAATATCTTTGATGAAAAAAGAGCACTTAATTTGAATGAGCACCTTTTCTAAGATATTAACAACAACAAAAAACTGATATTACCCAAGAGAATACATACTTGGACCCCTTTCATCTTTACAGGAGCTTTGCAACATGGATGAGTTTGCAAATTTGCAGATTAGTTACTCAACCCTGAATGTGATCTCCAAGTGTCTACAAAAACATTAAAATGAAATAGCAAATTTCCTTACCCAGGTCAGTAAATCTTCCCCAATCTGATCAATAACTGAGGTCTCATTCCTCTTTCGAACAGCCTTCATTTGCTCATTCAATCCAACTAAGGGGGGAACAAAACAGCAAAAAATAATTAAGTATACAGCCTGCATTACTGGTTGTACCAAGAACCTAAATTTTCAAAAAAAAATTTTTTTTCACAGTAGCATACCCGCTTCTTGCCTCCTTAAATATAAATCTGAACACAATTCTTATACGTACAGATACCTGTGAGCTCTCTCTGAAAAACAGGTGCCAAAGCATAAAACAACGTGGAAACTAGCACATTACATACAGTATAGGTGCATCAAACATGCACCTAACTTCAAGACTCCCTCATAACCATGCTCATAAAGAAATTTAAATAGAACAGGTGATTCTGCCTACTGTTGCTCTCAAAACGTTCCCATTCACAGGCAGTGGATATAATCACACTGAACTTGTCAGTTCATGCCGGTGAAACCTAAGATCACCCACAAAGACGTAAAAGGCATCAATTTGGTAGGCAGGCGTTGGCAGGTGCTGATAGCATCCTTGATGCAAGAAAGCTTGAGAATTAAGGATCACAGAGAAGCAGTGACTTACAAAAAGAGAAACTGTGTCTACAAAAGTCTGAGATGACTATAACCAAGGAAAGCCAGCAAGGTAGAATTTTTTATATATTTACTCAAACCTTTGAAGCAACAATAATTTAATTCCTGAAAATTATTCCATCATGAAATTATATACTGTATACTATATATCCAAAAAATATATACATCATTATATTGGATATATATTTTTAAAAACACATACACAGCAACTGATAAGAAACTTCCAAGGGTAATTTTAATTATTCACATTTTTCATCTTAGACATCAACTTTAGACCTTAACTCCTGGTGCTAATACTTTATATACAAAAGGCTGATGGTGTGAGTGGGTGTTTGGGGAGGGAGGTATTCAAACATCAGATCACTTCTTTATTTAAGTTATGTGCTCACATATTATTATATAATTTCAGGAATGCTAACATGGATACAGTTAGAAGATTTTACTGTTATGGTGCCTTTATGCACTCACAATCTTTCATCTATTAAAAATGTTAACCTCAAAGATCAGAGTTGATTTTTCTTACTGTGAAGTTGAAGAATATCTTCCAAGTTTGAAAAAATTTTCCGTAGTTCTGAAGGTGACAGAATTCCTTCTCTGGATACTCGCTGGTAGAACACTTGATCAAGAACCTTCAGTGTTCGAACATGAGCTCTTTCAGTGTAGAACAATTCTAAGCAGAAAAAAAGGAAATATGAAATATACCTCATTTAGAATGATTCCATGAGACCAAACACAAGCTTTAACTGGAATTAAGCAGCAAATTAGCTCTATAATAATTGTTCATAGTTTTGAAAGGATGTAGTATTTCTGATGTCACTTTCTTGAATCTATGAGACCCTCCTACATACCGGCTCTAAGAGTTGAATGCCAACAAATGAAAAATATCATTCAAAGCTATTCTGTATATTAAAGGTAACAACGTACTCCCAAATCCTTCTGTCTCTTCACAGTAGTGCCCACCAACAACAGTAGAAAGGTAAAGCCCAAATAGTATACAGTCTTTCAGTTGAGACCTCTTCAGAAGTAATAGTATTTTGGTTATCTCATTTGCCTACAGACCCTCATTTCTGAGGCCAGACTTGTTATTTCACTACGTCTCAAAGTGATCAGACACAGGAAGGATATTTATTTAAATAGCATCCTAAAGTCAGTGGAGGGCACAGCCTCCGTGTCACCCCCATTTCTGTCGCATATATGCTGGGGTAAAATAAAGAATACTGCTCGAGGATAAAGGAAGGACTGGTTCCCAGTTTTCTCCCTATCACTTATCAGCTAGCCGTGTGGTCTTGATTAATTCAACCAATCACCCTGAGCCTGAGCTTCCTCATAATCTATGCATAAAAATAAGTTGGCATGAAAGTGAAGTGAGAGGACCCCTATTGTCTTAATGACTATTCAAGTTCAAGATCTATAATGCTATGAATCTTAAATACCCTGAAAGCTAAACACCTTTGCCTTTTAAATTATCATTAAGAATCATAGAAGCGTTTGCATTTTTTGAGTTGGAAAGTTCAAGGATCAGCTATCTAGTTTAAGTTCCCTTTTATGTAAAACAAAAGGCTAGCAGAAATTTTGAAGCAAACTCCAAGACTCAGGGGCTTGTTTTAGTCTAATAAAACTCACTATGTGTGAACAACAACAAAATCTAATTACACTCACCATTAATTACTTCCTGTCTTTTGATCTCACAAGGCTTTAGTCCCAGTAACACTTCTCGACTAACGAGCTGTTGCCAGTTGGGTGGATCTGTCTCTAAGTCATTTTCAAACTGTTCATCCTCACTTTGACTTTCTCCAAAAGCTATGCTGTCGAATCTGATGGAAAAAAAAAATAACGAATTCTATTCTGAGGACATCAGGTGGACAACGGGAAATAGCACAAGTTTTTATATTACAGCAAATAAGTCATATTTCTGAAGTACTGCCTAGCGCAGGGCCTGAAACATCATCCTCTCATACAAAATGATTTACGTGTGTTATATATAACTCTATAAATATCTTGTGAATAGTTTGTGTTTACTAAGAACTTTCTTTTATACTATCTAACGGATCCATGTACAGGTTTTTTCCTTTAAAATTAAAATGTTAGTTTTCTATTTCTTAAAATATGCCTCTACTGAAAGTTACTTCAGGATTACTCACTTTCGAAAGGGCTTTGGTGTCCCATGTTCAGGCACCCTAAAAATAATGGAGAATAAAGGGTCAACGTAAAAACAAAACGGTAATCAAGAAATTTATGTCAAAGACCCTGAACAGACATTTTTCCAAAGAAGACATACAGATGGCCAATAGACACATGGGAAGATATTCAGCATCACTGATCACCAGGGAAATGCAAATCAAACAACGAGATATCACCTTGCTAGAATGGCTAGTATCACAATGACAAGAAATAGCAAGTGTCAGTGAGAATGTGGAGAAAAAGGATGTGATATATATATATATACACATATACATATATATATATATGTACACACACACACACACACACACGCACACACACACGCACGCACACACTATGGAATATTACTCAGCCATAAAAAGTATGAGATTTTTGTCATGTGTGACAATATGGATGAACCTAGAGGGTATTATGCTACGTGAAATAATACAAAGACAAATACCATACGATTTATGTGTGAAATCTAAAAAACAAATGAACAAAGAAGCAAAGAAAGCAGGAACAGACCTATAAATACAGAACTGGTGGCTGCCAGAAAAAAAGTGGTGAGGGGACGGACAAAATGGGTGAAGGGGTGACAGATCCAGGCTGCCAGTTAATGGAGTGTGTAAGTCAGGGGAACGAAAGGCATAGCACAGGGAATACAGTCAATGGTGCTATGATAGCTGTTGTGGGGGGGACAGATGGCAGTTACACGTGTGGCCGGCACAACAGAACGTATAACCTTGTCAAATCCCTACGGTGCACACCTGAAATTAAAGTAACATTGGGTGCCAACTATACTTTAATAAAAAGCAAAAGAAAAAGAAATTCATGCCAGAGATACTCAAAACTGGGTTAAACTACAGTGGCTAATAAACAATTTTTCTGGAAGTTATAATGATTGAATATAAAATAAATTAAAAACATTTCAGTACCTGTCTAAGATTTACCAGCTATAAGCTCCAGCTCCTTTCTTAAAAGCATATGTGGGGAAAAGGCTACAAAGTACAGGAATACCATACAATGAAATAGGTGAAGTTGGCCTAACCGTCCTCCATAGGATATCACTGAATTACCTTTCCACCTCCCACTCCTCCTCCTGCACTTGGTCTAAGGGAGGAGGTGGGAAATCGAAGATGGTATTGGGAGTGCGAGGGGCGCCATCCATGCAGTCTCCAGATGCAGGTGTTTCTCCAACTTGCTTTGATCCTGAAAAGACGAAAGTCAGACCCTTAGACGGTGTTAATGAAGACAACGATTCCAAAAAAAATCAGTCTCCAATGAGAGTTTCAATCCATCCGTAGCACATTCGTAATTCAATTACAGGTTAGCTAGAACCAAAACTCTAAGATAAAATGCACTAAAAAATAAACAGAAATATTATTTTTAAGCAACTTTTTAAAAACCAACATAAGACACATAAACAACTCAGAAGAGAAACATTTGCTGACGTTATCTTTTTCTAACCCCTGTGCCAATCTTTTTCATACAAATTTTAGTTATTATGGTGGTCCAATTTGAAATAGTAACCTCATACTTCTTTTTCTTGATTTACTACCTTTAGGTAATACACATTTCTTCCTTCTCTGAGGATTTTGCTCAGTTATACTTCCCACCTTCACTTTCCTCCCATTTCTTCCTGATGGATAATAATTATATTATTATTACTAGCTGAGTTACTGGTTATTATCTAAGTTTAAATGATAGAATTATATCTGTATTTTTATTCCATCAAGAAGTTAGTACCTTAAATCTGCTCTATATCAAATTAGGTATTTGGTTTATCTACATCCTTCCCTTTAATTGTATTTCTCTCCTCTACCCTTCATTTCTTTCAACTACATTTTTACTTGAATCAGTCGATGGAGTTTTACATTTCCCTGATCTATGGCCACAACTAAATATTCTGTGCCTTGCCTATTAGGTGGATTCTAAAAGCCTGAAACCCAACAGAGTGCTTACATTATTGTGTCAATGTACACAGTGTCATAAGCAAAATACAACACATTACATATACATATTATTCCTGCCAGGTTAAGAGGGATATTAGTTAGGATTATGTTTCCTTTTCTGCTGGTCCAAAGATGCAACTCACGGATCATGAGAAATAGAATGCTCATTGCATCAACGTCAGGCCCTCCATCAGCTACTTCAAGATTATGCCACTTAACTTTGTTTCACATTTAAATCATGACTTAACTTTCTTGAACAACTGTTTCACTTAGCATTTCTGGATGGCTTTATTTTACAACTGTCAAAGCACTATCGTTTTATCAATTCTCAGAGTTTTTCATTTCCTACATCATACTATCAACTGCTTAGAATCTCCCTTTTTCTTATCTACTAGTTCTCGTGCTCTAGTCGGGAGCAGCTGCTCCCTTGGCCTGTGACATAACTATCGTCTAGGAACTGCCTGCCCGTCCCCACTTTTCTGGGTTGTTTCCACCATTTCCTGGATCCCGTAACATTTTCTTCTTAACTTTTCTCTCATTTTGCCGGAGTGTGTATCTTCAAATCATGTTCAAGGAAAGGGTGCATTTCAGCTAAACTTTGAATCGTGGCATATCTGAAAATGTCTTTGTATCTTCCTTCATTTCTGATGGGTAATTTGGATGGATATCGAATTCTAAGTTCAATGATTTTCTTTCAGCAAGTTGAAAGGCATGGCTCCTTTGTATTCTAGCCCCTCGAGTTATAATGAGAAATGTGATGCAGCATAATCCCCGTTTTTTTTTTTTTTTTTTTCCCCTTCAAAGCTTTCAGGACTCTGTATCTCTGATGCATGGAAATTTCCAGAGGCATTTTAGGTACGGCTCTTGTTATTATTGCTGTTCTTGTTATTCACTGTAGGTGGTTCCCAGTGAAGACAACTATTCTTCTTTATCCTTAAGATGGTCTCTCTCATCATTTCTCTGTCTCTCCTCCATTTCCTCTGTTGATCTTTCATCAGACAGGCAGATATAGGACCTCTCAAGTGAGTCTCTCTCTCTATATATAATTCTTGTCTCTCCAATTTCTGTCTCTTGGTATTTCTGATATACATTCTGAAATATTTCCTTGACTTTATTTTTACGGACTTCTTTTTTTTCTTTAATTCTTGGTAGCTCTGGTGGTTCAAAACGTGCACAAAGTTTTGATACTCCTTCCTTCAGGGGTCGAGCCTAATTATTCTGTCCCTTGAGTGTGAGCTAGATTTAGGGGCTTGCTTCTAACTTGCTGAAGTGACAATGTGCACCGACAGAGACTAAGTCATTAAAGATAGCGAGGCTCCTTTCTTGCTCTGTCTTTTGGATCACTTCGGAGAAAGTTGGCTACCGTGTCATGGAACACTCAAGCAGATCCGTGGAGAAGCCCGTGTGGTGAGGAGTCAATGCCTCCAGCAAGGAGCTAAGTAAGTCCCCCTGCCACCAGCCACCTCCCTGAGCGTAGAAGCAGGTCTCCTGGCCCCGGCTAAGCTTTCAGATGACTGACAGACACCTTGACCGCAACCACATGAGACAGAATTGCCCAGCTAAGCTGCTCTCAAGTTCCCCACCCACCAAAAATGTGACACAAGAAGTGTTTTTTTTTTTGTGTTAAGCTATAAAGTTTTGAGGTGGTTTATACAAAGCAGTTGATAACTAATACGGTAGTTATTGTATTGTAATAGTTATATTAAATCATTTCTCTTTGGTTTCTGAATGTTCCTTTTTCATAGTACTGTTATTCTTGTTTTACAGATGTAATGCTTTTTAAAATTTCCCCAAGTATACTATCTAATTTAGAGGTATTTTTTCAACGTTCTTGTCTATTACCTAAATTACAGTTTTCTGCTAGGGGCGGTTTTTCTGTTTATTTCGTTTTCTTTTTTTACGCCATCAATAGGTTTGGCATTAATGTATTATCTTCGGTCTTGACTCTAGCAAGCAAATTTTTTCAACAGCGAGTAATACTATTCGTATTTGAGTAGCTGCTGGGGCTTTCTTCTGCAGCTATACACAAGCAGATCCATTTCAGTTGGGAGCTCTCTGGACAGGGTGAGACCCTGGCACGTCTCCTGTCAGGCTTCAGGCCCCCAACTGTTAGAACTAACGTCCTAATTAATGCCCTCCAGGGCACTAATGTCAAGGACGACCTACCCAGCTCTCCCCACACAACTCACTCACTCCTCTAAAAGAGCACACTCATGTTCTTCTGGTACATAAATGACAGACGGCTCACATTTTACAATGCAAAGATCAGAAACTGTTGACGTCATTGTTTTGATTACAGGCCTTCAATTAATTATTTTCAGCTTTATTTCTTACTCATGCGCTCCATGTAACACATGCCAACTGCTGAGCCCAACATCTTTCCAGGGTTCTAATGGGCAGACTGGCTCCCCGTCTGGGACCCCTTGTACGGATTATGGACTCCAGCTTCCTCTATGTTGTTTTACTCATCAAACCACTCTTGTCCACTTTTAATCTCCCCAAACTCTGTTGAAATCTCTTACTTATTGATAACATGTTCTCTTCCTCCACTTCCTTTCTCTTCATGGTTTTTATTTATTTGTTACTGGTTGCCCATCTGCCATGTTTTTATTTCAGTGAGAGCTAGGAGCCATGAATTAATGCACGTACTCAACCCAACATCTTCAGAATTGCACGTAAGATAAAACCTCCAGAGTTTTCTACAAATGTCACCCCTCCTTCTTTGTCTTAAATAAAAACCTGCCTACCCCACCGGCGATGACCTCTTCTGCTACAGTGCTCTCAAACGGAGACAGATGTTTCCATCGTACGCTGTGTACTTCAGGGCAGAGCGGAGGTAGATACCCTTGTTCCTCAATACTACTGTCAGACCATTATCTTGCCTTCCTGTAAAAACCTCTTGCCGCCTGAGACTCTCACTCCGAGATACTATCACACGCTCTCCCTCCTCACGACAATCATCTAGCAATACTGAACCTTTGGCTGCTGGCTCACAGCTTCCCTCTCTCTGCTGCTATCACATGAGGTGACCTCAAAACCCAGGGCTATTAAGGTATTCAAACCCCTGGCTTGTTGGCCCCTTACTTTCTTCGTCTCTAGTTACTTCCTTTATGCCATTTCAGCGACCACTCCCATAGCTTTATCCTCGACCCTGTCATACCAGAAATTGAACTGCTTCCAAAATCGCCAGTATAGATAGGCATTCCCTTCTCCAAATAACACCACTGATTCACCCAGCTCACTTGCTTAAGAAACCCATTATAACAAGTATGAAGAAATATGGTAATAAGCTCTTTTCCCAGTGACCTACAATTACTTTACATCTTCTTCTACTCAAGTCCCGTTGCCCTTCACACACGCTCTGCCTCTCATCTCCTCTCTCCTTCTCCAAGCTCTTCCCTATTCGTTATATACAGTCTGTCCCCTGCATCTTCCACCTCCTCCTCCTTCCTGGCTTCCCTATAGTATTAAAACAACAACAACAACAAAACACCTCTAGTATCTCAGGTTTTTAAAAAAGTCTTCTTCAGCCTCCCCCCAGGTCTGCTTCTAGCTACTAAATCCCCTCAACACTTCTTTTACCCTTCCATTACTGGATCGGGCACAATCTGAATTTTTTATTAGTGTGACTATCTCCCCACGGGACTAAGCAGCACAGGGCAAGAATCTAAGTGTCACTTCTGTGTGCTAGCATCGGATACAGAGCTAATGCCTGACAGAGCGCTCGATCGATATTCCTCAATTGGTGAGAATTCAAAATGATCACTTAGCACAGATTTACCACCAGCTGTAGAAGATATTAAAACGTTAAAATGAAGTTAAACTGGGATTCAGGCTTGATTAAAATAATATGCCACTCTATTGCCGACTTAGTGTGATCGTTTTAAAGTCTTGAGACTTAGTGAAGTTGCACTACAGCGTTCGCTCACCCAGATCATTCTCTTTCCCTCCTTCCTGGGAAAGAGTGGCCCCTGAAGCCCCAGAGGACATGGAATTGGCTGGCAGGTACCCAACGTCTGTTCCTTCACCTGCTAACCCACTCTGGCGCAACTTGGCAGAGTCCTGAGGCTCAGGACTCACAGAAGAGGGTGTGGATAAGTGCTTAGGGTGCCGCTGCTTCTGTAGTTCCATAGCTCTGCCAACTGAACAGAAAGCAATGGTTAGTAATGAATGTTTCAAAAATCTAAAAAAAAAAAAAAGAAGAAGAAGAAGATGTAAAGGATCTCAAAATTGTCTGGAACATGGAAAATATTTGTGAATTATACTGTGTGAGAGACAGATAGATAAGACAGGAAGAAATGAAAGAAGGAAAAGGAGAAAAAAAGGAAAGAGAAAAATAAAGGGAGAGAAAGAGAGCAAAAGAAAGGACGGAAAGAAAGGGGGAAAGAAGAAGAAAAAAAGAAAAGGAGGGAGGGAAAGAGAGAGGAAGGCAGGGGAAGGTGGAGGAAGGTAGAAGAGAAAGGGAGGAGAAGGTGGCAGTGAGAAGGAGAGACAAGAGGGAGAAAAGGAGAGGAGAGCAACGGTGGGGAGGGAGCGTGTTGAGAGAAGAGACGGACGCACACAGAACCGTACTCACTTGTAAGAGTGACGATGGAGCCTTCTGTGAGCCTTGGGAAGGCCCCGCCCGCCCCCCAACACTCACAGCCGCACCATCATAACGTGCCTCAGACACAATCGAGATTAATCTGCAGCCTGCTCACTATCCTTGTTTGCATCGGTAACCACGGGAAGCTAAAGACACTCGGGTCATCATCCCCCACAGCACCGCGCACGCTCACATAGCTCTGGACTTCCCCAATCCTAAACTTCTCCCTTCCCTAATTCCTACAATTCTCCTTCTGTATCCCTTGGAACTCATGGGCAGCACCTATGAAGGACTCCATTCTTGGAGTACCTGGTGGATCAGCCAGTGGAGCCTCCAACTTTTGATTTCGGCTCAGGTCACGATCTCAGGATCGTGGGATGGAGCCCTGTGTCAGGCTCTGTGCTCACCGAGCATGAAGCCTGCTTAAGATTCCCTCCCTTTGCCTCAGCCCCTTTACCCTGCTCCCACATGTACTCTCTCTCTCTCCAAAAAAGAAAAAAAAAAAAAAAAAAAAAAAAAGACATATTCCATTTTCTCCACCTCGTCTCTAAATGTCCTTCATCTTCTCAGTGTTTGGGGCCCTACTGGTATTTGACACCACTACCGGCGTCGGACACCCAGCACCGCTGTTCGCACAATGCCACTCCCACTCCAACCTCGCCAATATTTTCCAACGCGGTGCTGCCCGGTCGAAGACCACTCCATGACCTAATTTCCCGCCCAGTGGTACCACCCTCCCTACTTCTCCCGCAGAGGGCCGATCTCTCTCCGTTAGGCCTGAGGGTGGAGGGAGATCAGGAAATGAAGCACAATGGAGAGGTGGAGACATTGTACAAGTATGGAGAGAGTGAGTAATACGTGTATAAAAAGATTAAACAAAGAATGGTGGAGAAATCCACGCACGTTTTTCTTGTTTTGTTTTGTTTTTTGTTTTTTTTATTTAACAGAAGTTGAATGCAAATAAAATCCGAATAGGTAAGTAAATTATGTTATGGACAACTGACAGGATACTACAATTAAAGAAGGTTTTTTTTTTTAATTTTTTAATGTATTTTTTAATTTATTTATTTAATTTTTAAATTTATTTTTGAGAGAGAGAGAGACAGAGAGAGAGAGAGCACAAGCCGGGGTGGGGCAGAGAGACAGGGAAACACAGAATCCGAAGCTCCAGGCTCTGAGCTGTCAGCACAGAGCCCAATGCGGGACTCAAACTCACAAACCGCGAGATCATGACCTGAGCCGAAGTTGGACGCCTAACCGACTGAGCCACCCATGTGCCCCTAAAGAAGGTGTTTAAGATAATTATAGAGCCACGTGGGGATAGTTAGCTCAGAAATAACCTTGAATGCCAGCACGGTACATTGGAAATTCAGTGGAATCATTTCAAGAACACCTTTCTCTAATACTTCATTCTAGTTAACTGAGCCTCTGAAGGGAAGATGGAGGGAGCTGGTGAGAACGCGCCATTTCCAGCTTCACATACTTGCACTGTTGTCATGACGGCTTGGTCTCCTTGGGGGTCCCAGGATGCTGGGGAATCCTCTGCGCTTCCCTTTTTCTTCGCCTTCTCGATCTTTCTTCATACTTTGCTAGAGTCAAGGTACAACCAGAGAGATAAGAGACACACAACAGAGTCGAGTTCTTTTGTCGCCGTCGAACACAGAAACGCAATTCTAATGGTCAGCTGAAAGAACTGGCTAAATGCAAGTGAGAGACACACACGCAGCACTCATTAGAGGCCGGCACACAGTACCGTGTGCACATCAAACTCAAGACGTCTTTTCAACCTATTTCGAGCTGACAATTTTGGAAAACAAAAAAGTAGTTTGACAACACATTTACCGGGAGCCACTTCCAAGCCATTCATTCCTCTGCTGAACAGACAATAAGCCCTTCCTGCGTGATGGCACTGTGCTAAAAGCTGGGGACACGACGAAGGAGGCCCTCGCCCTCACAGAGCCTCCCCGTCTGACAAAAACTAAACGAAAACATAAATAATCACACACTGTGACCGGCGCCATAAAAGGAAAGACTGAGGCCGTGACAGAGCTGGGATGGCACTCGGCATAAAGTGCTATCTGCACTCCTCGCACTGTCTGATCACTGGTTTCCATGCCTGAATGTCTCACTAGATTTTTTACTTTCTTGAGAACGGGGACCACGTCTTACACACATTAGCATGCCCAACGCTAACTTGCTGAATCGGTAAATACGAAGACGAAGGAAGGCACCGTGACCCCGTGTAAAGAAGCATAGGGACGTGAACACACTAGTATCCAGTCCTACCTTGATTTTTGGAAGGAATCCAATCCGACCTCGCTTGTGCTCCAAATTTCGAGGCTCTTTCACTTTTACTCCCAAATGCTTCATGTACATAAGGATAACATACTGCATTGTTGAACTGGAGGAAAAGGATTAAGTCAAAGAAGGACTCTGAGAAGGGAGGGTGGGCAGAATAAAGACATCAAATGATTTAAAAAAAAAAAAAACAACTCAATACTGGAATTCTTAGAATTCATTCATCAAGAAAAAACTAAGCAGGTATCTACTGGTTGCAAATAGAAAAGGACTCTACTCAAGACACTAGAATATTAGTTGACTAAAACAGAGGCCACCAGAGGGAGACACTCTATACTTTGAAGTTAAAAGAAAGAAATCATAATTTAGGACTTAGAAAAGACAGTTTCTTTTTTTTGTAAAATTCTTGGGAAAAAAACCCAGTTATATTACCTTTTATCTTCTTCTACAGCCTGAGCAGTCATCCTAAAAGTAAAAATATTTCAAAATTAAACATTAAAGTTTAACGAAGGAGTTGCTATTAACTCAGATACCTGAAGCAACAGAACAGAGCTCAATCTGTCACCTGGCATGAAATAGCAGAGAAACCCTAACCCTCTAGGGGACTAAAGGCTTTTCTCCTGTCATCAACTGTAAATGTTTTCTGACCTCAAACAGTTTCAAAGCCCATGAACTGAAACCGCTGGAAGTGTTTCTGATCAGTTAGACATTTTATAGTTACTCATTTTACCAATACCCAGAAAAAGAAACACAAGAACTTTTCTAAAACATCAGCAAAATTTAAAAATTAAAACATTAGGGGTGCCTGGGTGGCACAGTTGGTTGAGCGTCTGACTTCGGCTCAGGTCATGATCTCACAGTCTGTGAGTTTGAGCCCCACATTGGGCTCTGTGCTAACAGCTTGGAGCCTGGAGCCTGCTTCGGATTCTGTGTCTCCCTCTCTCTCTGCCCCTCCCCACTCAGGCTCTGTCTCTCTCTCAAAAATAAATAAACATTTAAAAATTAAAAAAAAAATTAAAATGTTAAAACCAAAATACATGGCTCCACATACATGGTCTGACTCCCCTTTTGAGTTTGTTCAAAGTGTGCTTTAAGCATTAAGGAGCATCTCAAGAGAGAGGGTGCATCTGCACACGCTTCTGTTACTTACAACACTTCTTCGATTTTGGCAACAATCTGTTCCGCACATGCCCGTTCCTTCTCCAAAGTTACCCGGTCCTTGTCTCGCTCCGCATCGAGTTTTGTCAGCTCGCTTTCAGCCAAGGTCAGCCCCATGCTACGTTTCTGCCTAAAGGGAACAGGAGAAGCTTCCTGAGGTGGCCTAGAGAAGAACCGTCTCCCTCTGGAGATGTTTCATCAGAGTTCCCATGGCTATGAGTTTCTAGCAACAGGCGAAATGTCACAGTTTTCTATTTTGGGGCCCCTGTCACCTAGGACACCAGAGGAAAAGAATTCTAGAGGCGATCACTCAAGAGAACACACATCCTGAAGGAACACACTTAGCCTAGAGGAGCCCTGAGCTCAAATCCTGAAAGCATACAGAATGGGGACTGTGGACTCAGTACCATGCCAACTCTTCGACTCTAGGTATTCCTTATGTTTTAATCACAGTGATAAAGACCATATGCTAAGCCAAGGACTTAATGTGTAATCTTTTCCTACCTAAACAGAAAGCTCCTTCAGAACTACCATATCAGTTTATATCTGCCACCAAGCTTACCGAAAATCTTCCAAGTGCCTCTGAACTTCTGGGTGGACTCTTTCCTGCATAGTTTGAATATAGTGGCGGTGTAGATCCTCAGGTATAAGCTCAGGTCTTCTTTTTTCTGCATAAAGAAAAGGCAAGGAGTTACCTGATGTGAAGGTATATCCTGTGCATTATAACTGGCAACATATCAATGCTATTTGGTACAAACTTGGAGTAAGACAAAGAGAAGGTCTTCAGTGCATTTTGTTTTTTACCTCACAATTCCAATTTCATATACATTTAATGTATTACAGAATCTATTTTCTGTTGTGATTTAGATGATCTGCTCATTACCACGTGACAGATAAAACCTTTAGAGATGAACTGTGCTACATATCTAACAGAGACATAATTCTCCAGAATATTGATACTCCAAACTTACCTAGATCTATTGATATTTCATCAGGAACAGAAACTTTCAGGTGCTAAAAAAAAATGCAAACAAAAAGTGAAACAACACTAAATACTTATATAAGGTGTATATATAAAGACTTGTATAAAGTGAAGAGATACAACTTGGATAACTATTTTTACAATCACATTCAGGTTTAAGCTCACTTATCCCATCCAAATTTCACAGCTCTGGAATGTACCACTGTTTCAACATGAAAATAGGCCTTTCCCCCAATGATCATATACAGGAAATATCTATAATCACTGGTTAATATAATCAGTTATATACATCATTTGAATCAATATAGCTAACACCGAAACTGTGTATATATGGTATGAAAAATTTAGTCATATATAATCATGACTTTTTTTTTTTTTTTTTTTTTTTTTTTTTGCTGTACTTGAGACTCCAAACCACGTATTACCAGTAATTTCCTATGTAAAGTGAAAGAACCCTCACAACATTCATGCCCCGATGAGAAGGTACTGGGTGTCAATGTCGAGCCTTTGCAGTATTAAATCTCCAATAACCATCCATAGTTTTTACTATTGACCCAACTAAGGTAACCGTGTCATAATTAACTTCTTAGCTAGGATTTTCCCCATAATAACTGCAGTTTTCGGTCCTATTACCACATAGTTGTGTTTTCCCTCTCATCAATCTGGGAAGTATCTTAGAAAACAACTTATTTTGTATTTAAAGAAAGTATCTTAACCTCTTCATGCTTACTTTATAATGTATACCTACTTGTCATATATACTTTGGGAATTTAAACAGTTCCTGTAAGATCTAAAGCTTTACATTAAAAAATAAGTCTGCTGCAAATTATGAGATCTCCAAATTCATCTGAAGAACAGTGAAATGGATTTCAAAGCTTTCTCTTTCACTGACGTTGTCACACAGTAGCTCAAATCAACTGTCCTAGAAGTATTGCTAGCATAAATGTAAAAAAGTATATACATGCTCATTTCTGTATTTATATGAAATAAATAAACCACCTGTGACATGAAAGAATAATCAGCAAATAAATCTATCAGCGTTATTACACTTTAATACTGATAAATTTAATACAGATCACAAGCAGCAAAATAAAGATTTGACTTAGCTTGGAGCTCTTAAGAAATGTGACATTAACTTCTGGGGATTTACCCGAAGTAAACAAAAACACTAATTCAAAAAGATACATGCACCCCTATGTTTATAGCAGCATTATTTACAACAGCCAAGATATAGAAGGAACCTAACTATCCACCAATAGATGGATGGATAAAGAAAATGTGGTAGATACACACAGTGGAATTGTTACTCGGCCATAAAAAAGAACGACACCTAGCCACTCACAACCACATGATGGACCAAGTGGGTATTATACAAGGCAGATGGTCTAGACAGAGAAGACAGATACTGTATAATTTCATTTACATGTGGAACCTAAGAATTAAAACCAATGAGCAAACACACACAAAGAACAGAATTAGGCTAATAAATACAGAGCAGACTGATGGTTGCCAGAGGGGAAACAGGGTGGGAAATAAGTTAAATGAGTGATGGGGATTAAGAGGTACCAACTTCCAATTGTAAAATAAGTAAGTCACAAAGTACAACATCCATTCATGATAAAAACCCTCAACAAAGTAGGTTTAGAGGGAACGTACCTCAACATAATAAAGGCCATATTTGAAAAACCCACATCTAACATCTTACTCAATAGGGAAAAACTGAGAGCTTTTCCCCTAGGGTCTGGAACAAGACAGGATGTCCACTCTCACCACTTCTATTCAACAAAGTACTGGAAGCCCAAGCCATAGCAATCAAACAACAAAAAGAAATAAAAGGCATCAAAATTGGTAAAGAAGTTGTTAAACTTTCACTATTTTCAGATGACATGTTATACGTAGAAAGCCCAAAAGACTCCACCAAAAAACTGCTAGAACTGATAAACCAATTCAGTAAAGTCACAGGATACAAAATCAAGGTACAGAAATCTGATGCATTTCTATACACTAATAATGAAGCAGCAGAAAGAGAAATTAAGAAAACAATCTCATTTACAAGTGCACCAAAAATATAAGATACCTGGGAATAAACCTAACCAACAAGGTGAAAGGCCTGTACTCTGAAAACTATAAAATGCTGATGTAAGAAACTGAGGACAACACAAAGACATGGAAAGACATTCCACGCTCAAAGATCAGAAGAACACATATTGTTAAAATGTCTATGTTACCCAAAGCGATCTACATATTTAATGCAATCCCTACCAAAATACCAACCATATATTTCACAGAACTAGAACAAAGAATCCTAAAATTTGTATGGAACCACGGAAGACCCCAAATAGCCAAAGCAACCTTGAAAAAGAAAAGCAAAGCTGGAGGCATCACAATTCCAGACTTCAAGTTATATTACAGAGCTGTAGTCATCAAAACAATATGGCACTGACACTAAAACAGACACGTAGATAGATCAATTAAAACAGAATAGAAAACTCAGAAATAAATCCACAACTATATGGGCAATTAATCTTCAACAAAGCAGGAAAGAATATCTAATGGGAAAAGGACAATGTCTTCAACAAATGGTGTTGGGAGAACTGGACAGCAATATGCAGAAGAATGAAACTGGACTGCTTTCTTATACCATACACAAAAATAAATTCAAAATGGATGAAAGACCTAAATGTGAGACCTGAAGCCATAAAAATACTAGATGAGAACACAAGCAGTAACCTCTTGGACATTGGCTATAGCAACTTTTTTCTAGACACGTCTCCTGAGACAAGGGAAACAAAAGCAAAAATAAACTATTGGGTCTATATCTCAATCAAAAAGCTTCTACACAGCAAAGAAAACAACCAACAAAACTAAAAGACAACCTACAAAACAGAAGAAGGTATTTGTAATGACATATCCCACAAGGGTTACTATACAAGGTATATAACAAGAACTTATAAAACTAAATACCCAAAAAGCAACGCAATTACAAAATGGGCAGAAGACATGAACAGACATTTCTCCAAAGAAGACATCCAGATGGCAAACAGACACATGGAAAGATGCTCATCATCACTTACCATCAAGGAAATGCAAATCAAAACTACAATGAGACATCACCTCACACCTGTCAGAATGGCTAAAATCAACAACACAAGAAACAAGAGGTATTGGCAAGGATGTGGAGAAAAAGGAACACTCATGTGCTGCTGGTGGGAATGCAAAGTGGGGCAGCCACTCTGGAAAACAGTAGGGAGTTTCCTCAAAAAGTTAAAAACAGAACTGCCCTACAATCCAGCAATTGCACTACTGGGTATTTACCCAAAGAATATAAAAACACCAATTCAAAGGGATACACGCAACTCTATGTTTATGGCAGCATTATTTACAATAGTCAAGATATGGAAATAGCCCAAGCGTCCAGTGATTGATGAATGGATAAAGATGATGTGGTATATATACGTACAATGGAAATCACTCAGCCTTAAAAAAGAATGAAATCTTGGCCATTTGCTGCGACATGGATGGAGCTAGAGCGTATAATGCTAAGCAAAATAAGTCAGAGAAAGACAAATACAGCATGATTTCACTCATACGCAGAATTTAAGAAAACAAACGAGCGAAGGGAAAAAAAGAGAGAGACAAGCCAAGAAACAGACTCTTTAATTAGAGAAAACAAACTGAGGGTTACCAGAGGGAAGTGGGTGGGGGATGGGTTAAATAGGTGATGGGGATTCAAGAGTCCATTTGTGATGAGCACCAGGTGATACATGGAAGTGCTGAATCACTATACTGTACACTTTCAGCTAATGTAACACTGTCTGTTACTGAACTGGAATCAAAAACTTATCAGAAAAATAAAAAAATAAATAAGTCACAGGGATTAGAAGTATAGCACAGGAAATACAGGTCAATAATACTAGAATAACTTTGTATAGTGACGTGATAACTATAGTTATCACCATGGTGAGCATTATATATGTAATTGTCAAATCACTATGTTGTACACCTGAAACTAATATAATATTGAATGTCAACTGTACTTTGATTTTAAAAAAAGGAAATGTGAAATTCAAATATACTTCAATATACTATAGTTTCCTCATGGAAGTAAATCATCTTAATGAATATACGTACAATATTTTATTTTTTAAGTCTATTGTTTTATTTTTGAGAGGGGGGGAGGAGCAGAGAGAGAGGGAGACAGAGAATCCTAAGCAGGCTCAAACCCATGAACCATGAGATCATGATGTGAGCCAAAACCAAGAGTCAGACTGCTTAACCAACTGAGCCACCCAGGCGCCCCTATAATATTTTAAACAGTGGCAGTATAATCAGAACCCTAACTCATTCACTCAATAAATATCAAAGTGACCACTCTTCCAGGATCGATCAGTGTTGGAAAAGTAGCAATGAACAAACAGAACAAAAATATCTGCCCTCATGGAGCTTTACATTCAGGGCAGAAGAGTAAGAATACAGACAAAATAAACCAACAAAATAAAAGTTCTATGGACAAAAATAACACATGACAGGTGACAGAAGTGAAGGGGATAAAATTTCAAGCAGGTTGGTCAGGGAAGGCCTCACTGAAAAGGTAACTGTATTCTGCAACATGTAGGTGTGCAGGCAACTTTGTAAAGGAATACAAAGATAATGAGGTAAGAGTTGGAGGGAGAAGTGGAGACAAAAATGTTTCTGGGTATGTTTGTTTTAGGATTGGTAAACTCACAACGTCTGCATGCTAACGTGAACAAAAAGTTGACGATATCAGAGAAAAGGATGGCAATTGCTAGATGATGTTGTCAAGTAGGAAGAAGGAAATGCAGTCCAGGTAAACAGGGGAAGAGTCACCTTGGTATAAAACAAGACAGTCTCTCCACAACGTCAGGAGAAAGGGCAGAGCATATACTATGATGAATGAAGGCAGTTGATATCTGGTAGAAGTTCACCTGCAGATACTTCAAATTTCTCAAAGAAACAGCAAGGTCATGAGCTGAGAAAGGGCAGGAGAGGAGGCGATGAGGTTTCCGGAGAGGGAAGTTGTGACACAGTCATAGAAGAGAGGAGCAAACGTGGAAGACGCCTCAGGAACCGCAGCACAATTATCTAGGGAGCATTACGGGCTGGTACTTACCCTACCACGAGGCCAAGAATAATAAAACCCATTAGTTTAAAAATCTCATAAAGACTTCTACTGGTAAAATAAAATAAAACACTATTATCATTCATGTAAGATCTTTTCCACCACTTTTTAAACTTGTGCCTCTAAACTTCAAAGAGGCCAACCAGAGTTCATTATACCAGCAATATCCTCTGGATCCCAATATATACATATATCATTTGGGTTCTCCTTTTCACTCTCTTATTATGCACATGTATAAGCCCAAACGTACGTGTATACCCCCTAAGACCTACTGTGAGAATTCAGAGCCTACAACTAATTTAAAAATAATAAGAGTAACAGTCAAGAGTAATCAGTAACTGAGACACAACATAGATGTCAGAAAGTCCAAAACAATAATGTCCAAAAATATGAGGGCAGACTGGAAGTAGGAGACCAATAACTCAACGTACGACAGTGCAGATGACATAATATTAACTTGGTAACTTACTGCAGATCGATCCAGGAAAAACTGATGAAACTCGAGGAAGACACGCCGAGTCTCCTTGGAATTGGTCTGCTTATATAGGTCTGAATAGAGATAACAGAGCTGCAGTAGAGGAAGAAACGGAAAAGAGAAAGAAAGTGAGAAATCATGAAAAATATAATCTGCTAGATCTTCACTAGGTAGCAAAGTTTCCCACAGGTAGGCCACTACAGACAATGTAATCATTACCATGCAAGGAAGTTTACAAATAAATAACTTTTCAACTATCTTACGTATCTATCCGTATATGCTTAGCAACTCATCTTGCAGAAGTGCAAAGTTTTACAGTATAAGAATCAATGTAGGAACTCTGAATTGGCTAAATCGTCAAATACATTACCAACGTTGCAGGGTCAAACTGTGAAACTACGTGGTGCAAGAAAACAGCCAGGTGAGCAGGGCGAGATTTTAGCAGTTCAATGCTCTGGAAACAGCTGCACTGCCCATTGATCTAGAAAAGGAAATAATGATACATCAGTAACTCCACCACGCAGATGCAAAATGTAAGGTAAGCTCAGTTAAACACAACTACCCAAATTTCACTTTGACATACCCTAAAAAAATTCAACATCTTAAAAATTTCACTGGAACTTATGAGCACCTGGGCTTATGGAATCTCTCCCTCTGGAAATTAATAATCTCTTGGAAACAGCTTGGAAGAAAAACCATCTTAGGAGAATGCAAGTTCAATAGATAATTACCGAGGAACTCAGATGTGTACAAGTCAGTAAGTAAAAAAGCAGTGTAGCAACACTTCTAAAAAGGTAATGGGAGGTTTTTGCCTAATAATGAAATAGGTGTCTTCCTTTCCTTTTGAGCTAATCGCAGAAATGGTTGTATGAAAATGGAGATGTAGAAGTTTAAGTGAGACAACTCCTAGAATAATTGTATTCCCTAACTGCACTGAACACAGAAAACTAATAGTTCAACTTAAGGTAATCTTGACTCACAATTTCCATTTAATTTCTCATGTTTAAATAAATTAAAGAAAGTTAATCTAAACAAATAATACCAATTCTTCACAATCTCTTTCAAAAAATACAAGAGGAGGGGACACTTCTGAAGTCATTTTAAGAGGACAGCATTACCCAAACATCAAAACCAAAGACATTCTAAAAAAAAAAAACTACAGATCAATATACCCCATAAAAAACAATGTAAACATCATCAGCAAAATAATAGCAAACTGAATCTGGTAATAAATAAAAAGGATACGACCTTTTTATAATAAAAAACTATACGACCAACTGTGGTTCATCCCAGGAAAGCAAATCTGGTCCCACATACTAATATCAATGTAATTTATCATATTAAGAGACTAAATAAAAAAAAAACCTGTATGATGTCAATTATTTAACAAAGTTCAACATTCATTTGTGACAAAAAACTCTCAGCAAGTAGAAATAGAAGTAAACTTCCATAACCTAATAAACAGTATCTACAAAATACCTATAGCTAACATCGCACTTAATGATGAAAGACTAAATATCTTTCTCCCTAAGGTCAGGAAGAAGGCAAGAATGTCCTGTCTTACCACTCCAATTCAACCTCATAGTGGAAGTCCTAACCAGTACAATAAAGGTAACAACAGGAAATAAAAGATAAACAGATTGGAAACAAAGAAATCGATGTGGTTGTCTATGTGGAAAATCCCAAAAAGCCATTTAATTTTATGTATTTAAAAAAAAATTTTTTTTAATGTTTTATTTTTGAGAGAGAGAGTGAGTGAGCAAAGGAGGGGCAGAGAGAGAGAGGGAGACACAAAATGAGCTTACCTTACATTTTGCATCAGAGAATCTGAAGCAGGCTCCAGGCTCTAAGCTGTCAGCACAGAGCCTGACATGGGGCTCAAGCTCATGAACTGCGAGATCATGACCTGAGCCCAAGCCACATGCTTAACCCACTGAGCCACCCAGGGGCCCCCCAAAAAGCTATTTTAAAAAGCTCCGAGGGGCACCTGGGTGACTCATTCAGTTAATTGTCCAACTTTGGCTCAGGTCACGATCTCAAGGTTTGTGAGTTCGAAGCCCGCAACGGGCTGTGTGCTGACAGCTCAGAGCCTGGAGCCTGCTTCGGATTCCGTGTCTCCCTCTCTCTCTGCCCTTCCCTGCTCACGCTATCTCTCAATCTCAAACATGAAATAAACAGTAAAAAAATAAAAATAAAAAGCTAAAAAAAAGGAAAGGCTCCTAGAAGTAGTGAGTTTATTAGCAAGATCATGGGATACAAAACCAAGAATCAAGCCAATCATATTTCCAAACCATTGGAATTTTAAATCAAAAAAAGATATATTTACAATTGCACCCTCCTCTCCCAAAAGGAAGTACTTTAGTGTAAATCAATCACTTCTTATCAGCTTTAAAAGCAAAGTCATTTCTATTGGTCAAAGCTAAAATAAACAACTAAGCCAAGCAATTAATCTTAGCTCTAAGATACAGCTTCAAATCTTTACAAATACAATTTCAATCTCCAAAAAGCATTCATTTTTGTAACAAAGTAAACATCTCCAATAATTAATAATTTGTTTTTTAGAAAAAAAGCCATCACCTGTTCATGTTCAGTACCAAAATCGTCATCCTCTGCTCCAATAATATGAGGTGCCATTCGGGGAGAGGGGCTCCCGATGAGTGACTGAGTGTCCTGGTAACATTCAGAGAAAAAAAATAGAGAAATTATCTGTTGGTCAAATTCAGAGAAAAAATGAAGCCAAATCATCAAAAAGAAATGGTTCAGTCAACCAACCAGATTTCATTTTATTGATTTTCTTTAAGTGCTTCACTTTCAAAGAAGTGGCTCTCAAATTTTCAAGGCAATGAATCATTTTAGCAAAGAAAACCACAACAGTATCAACTGTTCTTAGGGAGAAAAAAACATTTCCTCTGGAAATAATTAACACCTTTTGCTCACTACACTCTTGGATATCTGATTCTAATCTCTGTGTACTCCACTCATTTCATATAAACCTTGTTCCAGACAGAAAGCTGGCTTCTGTAAATAATTACAATTCTCAAAAGCTAGATTAGGAAAAGTGAACGAAGACAACAAGACAAAGGAGAAATGAGAATAGAAATGATAAGATGAAGTGAGTGAAGAGGTTAACACAAAGACTTCTATTAACATCGCATAATTGAAAGCTGTCACTGAACCCTGTTTTTTCATTTTCAATTCATTTTCCTAAGTGCATAATGCAGGGTTTTTCAACCCTGGCACTGCTGACATTTTGGGCTGGATAATTCTTTGTTGTGGGGGCCGTCCTGTGCATTGTACGATGTTAAGCAGCATCCTGGGCCTCTACCCACCCACTACATGCCAGCAGCAGCCTCCCAGCCATGACAATCAAAAACGTTGCCATACACTGCCAAATGTTCCCTGAGGGACAAAATCACTCCCGGTTGCAAATCGCTGGCATAATGCAACAAAATTTTCAAGCAATCGCACAAAATTAAAATCATTTTGTATAGAAACAAAGAACCAGAGTTGCAAACACGAAAATGTAGGTTGGCAGATCTCCCTCCCGTGCCACAGCTCATCCACTTGTCAGCTCACTCACAAGGACGGACTGAGCAGGAAGAAGGCAGTGAGGGCACGAGCATACGATATAAAAAATATGCGACGTATATTTATATGACGTATGAGGTCCATAAATACTAAAATCAAAGGCCATACAGTATTAAGGAAATAAAAATTGGGGAGGAAACAAGGAAGGCATGAGTTTGGCTCAAACCTGACAGCAGCTGACATGCAGGATCTGGGGCTGAGCAAGGACAGTGGGGCGATCCTGACTTGGGGGCCACGTGCATCTCAGAGCTGAAGGTACGCGCGTGTAGCCACAAGATACATGAAGTCGTATGTAGCTAAGTTTTCCCTCCTTAAGTGTGCTGCAGCCCGTTGTATTTGCGTCTTCTAACCTTGATTCTGACATTTTTACTGCTTCTTTTTTAAACTCTAAGGCTTTTGTAATTTTTTAAAAAATGGTGCAACAACAGAAATTTGTTCAGAGTGGTTGTCAAGACAACTTTTGATTTTATAGCTGTTTCCATGTCTCTGAATTTTCAATAACCCTTACGTTGCTAGTTATTGACGGATCACTTGCTGTTTAATTAAATCTTTTACTATAAAACTTTATATACATCTAATTAGAAAACAAAAGCAGAATGTTAAAAGTATTCACATAAGAATATGCAAAATCCAGCAATCTCACTTCTGAAGAAATACCCAAAAGAACTAAAAGAAAGCACTTGAATAGATATTTTACACCCATGGCCACAGCAGCATGATTCACAAAAGCCAAATGGCAGAAACAGCCCAAGTGTTCACTGACAGATCAATGGATAAGCAAAACATGGTATATGCAAACAATGGACTATTATTCAGGCTTAAAAAGGAAGGAAATTCTGACATAGGCCACAACATGGATGAACCTTAAGTGAAATAAGATAGTCACAAAAGGACAAACACTGTATGATGCTACTTATATAAGGTTCCGAACCTAGTCAAATTCAGAGTAAAACAATGGTTGTTAAGTGCTCTGGGGAGAGGAGAATGGGGAGTCAGTGTTTAATGGATACTGACTCTGATCTGGGGAAGATGAAAAAGTTCTGGAGACAGATACGGTGACGGTTGTACACGAAGGTCAATACGATTTAATGACAATAAGCTGTATACTTAAAAATTACTAAAATGGAAAATTTTACGTTACGCATTTTTTACCACAATAAGCAAAGTAACACTGAACCACCTAATACTACTATCATGGAGTAGCTCTCCATTTATCAAATCTTACTGAATCAGTTTAAGCTTCTTCTCTCCCCACTCCCCCTCCATCCCCAAATACACAAATATCAGGGGTGTCTGTTACTGAAGTGGAAGGAAAGCGAAAGGAAGCCCTACCGCTTCATGGACTCCATACTCACAGTGTCCTGAATCACTTCGCTTTTCTCTGGGTTTTCCTCTAGATAAATCCTCTCTTTCAGGGCACTCTTGGGACTCTAAAAAAAGACATTCAGTTCATTTCAACAGGCTCCCCAAAAAGGGACAAGGAAAAATAGGGTGGAAAACAAGGTTCCGGATTTCACATTTGTATTTGAAACCACAAAGGATCTTGCATCATACCTCACTCTACTATTTTTTTCCCCGACTTTGGCAAGGCACTTATTCTCTTGGCCTTTTGAGTTTTATGCTGATGAACAATATCACACTAACAGAATAGTTGTACCTCATCTCCAGGACTGAGGGCTAATTTCTACCAAATAAACCTAACTGGATGCATTATGTATCTCTCAAACTAGTTATGTCAAAGTCAAACTCTGTCTTTATCCACCACTTCTAACCCCCTCTGCCCCCAACTGTTTCTTTCTATGCAAGTTAAAAGCATTTTGGCCTATTTATAGGAATGAGATTAAGTTTCTATTTTTCTGCGAGTATCGTGTAGAAGTGACGTGTGGATTCTTCTAAAATTTACAGGGTATGTTTGGGATGACCGAATACAAAACACAAAGAATATGATGTGTGGAACTTCGATTCTGGAGGATGAGGAACACTCCACAGCAAGGGAGCCATTCGTCAGAGCAGCTGAAAATGAGGTGCAAGAGATTTTTGTGTGAATGCCAACGGGGAACACGCATGCTATTTATACATATACTAAGACAGCACAAGATAAAAACAGTAGCTTCAAATATAAGCTCCACCTTGGACAAATGGACGACTCTGGGTCTTGGACAAGAGACATAAAAGATAAAGACAGAATAATCTTGTCACAGCAGAGAGCGTTGCTGATAACTTGTTATCAAAATTACTGGGAGGTCATGTTAAAAGAACACATAAGACAACTAGAAGGAGCTCCCACTGCCCAAAAACCGGACAAGTTAAGCAACAAAAAGAAATAATGACTGCAATGGACTAAAACACAATAAGCAAATATGTTAAAATCTATGAATTCAACATATTACACACGTCTGTATACACACACACACACACACACACACACACACACACACATCCCCACATTGGTGACCTTTAGATCTTGTTAGGGTACCAGCTCCTCTGGAAACAGGTACATCATGGGATAAGAATCAAGTATTTATCCCGCATTTCCTGTAGCAGCTATATTTTAGGGTCACCTAAAAGCTAGTAAGACAAAATTCTTTTAAAATGATTCCATCTAATAAATATAGAAGGAATGACAAAATTATAATATCATCCTTTTGAAACCACTAAAGAATGGATGCAGGCATTTTGATCATCAGTGACTGGTGACAAATTATATAAAAGCTTAATGGAAAAGTTGATTATGAAGGAATCATGCTGACATAGTCTGCACGCTTTAAACTTACAGTCAGAGAAAGACAACCAGACATCCACCTCCTGATGTGATGTAACAGGATATACACAGTCCCACCCATGAATTGTTCTGGCCAAACAACAGCTCTTAATCTGATCAAGATTCTAGATCTCACTAATAGCTTTCAGGAAATATAGAGAGATGAACATGTTAAACAACACCATGAAAATACAATTAAAATGTGGGTTGCTTTACCGGGCATATGACCCAGTTTCTGTCACAAAAGAACAGCAAGAAAAAAAAAAAAAGGACATAACAAATTAAGAGACTTATGAACCAAAGGCTGAAGACCTTGACTAGATCCTGACTCAGATAAACCAACAGCAGAAAGATCATTATGAGACAATTAGGGTAATCAAATTACATACTTAGAAATTTGATTTGACGATGTTATTACGCCTGTATTTTTGAAAAAGTCCTCTTTTCTCTTCAAGACACATATTGATGAAATAATGTCATGGATTTACTTGAAAAGAATCCTGTATTTGGAGGGTGTGAAGAATGAGGGATACAGACAGAACAAGTTTGAGCACTTGTTGATGACTTGAGGCTGGGTGATCAAGTACGTAAAAGGGATCATTATGTTAGCCTCTATTTCTGAATAGGTTTAAAAGTTTACAAAGTAAGTTTTTTTTTAAAATATCAGCCACAGATTCACAAAAACCAGACAGATGCTCTACATTTTAGATGCTGATTTGTGATGTACTTGCTTCTGCTGTGAGAACCGGGTACATGGGTGTTCTTCCCAGCTTTCTCTGAGGTGAGCATAAGCAGGGAATTTTACAATAACAATGGTATCACAAACATTACAAGAATATTATTTTATAAAATGGGAGCAGAAAATGGGAAACAAGTAAAAGCACTGATTCAAAAGACAGTAAGACCCATTGGTTCCTGTGGTCTTAACAGAGTACAAATGAAACAAACATGGAAATCCACAAGCTAAACAAAGCACATCTTAAGCTTCCAACAGACCTTGTAGGAATTAAACTAGTTATGTGTTCAAGTAAATATCCTAGTTTGCGATGTATTATCTCTCATCTGGATTTCCACAACACCCATTTATTTACCTGGCTTTAATTTCTTCATCTATAAGATAGTGATATTGCTTCTTTAATATTATTATGAGAGTTTAATAAAAGAATATTTGTACCGTAGGCATGACTGTGGACACAAAGTAGGAGGAAGTCAATAAATGGTAACTCTTTATTAGCCATTCAGCACACATTTGCTAGGATCTTATTAAGCCAAGCAATCTTCTTTCCTTACAGATCTCCCTGTCTCTTTATTCCAATTCATTGCCACACCGACATGTTTCTGATCGTGCCTCTCCACTGCAAGCAAGATAGAGCCCAAACTTGCATTCGTTCTGTTGTTCATTCAAATACTCATTATAGGGGTGCCTGGGTGGCTCAGTCGGTTAGGTGTCCAATTTCGGCTCAGGTCATGATCTCAAGGTTGGTGGGTTCGAGCACTGCATTGGGCTCTATGCTGACAGCTCAGAGCCTAGAGCCTACTTCAGGTTCTGTGTCTCCCTCTCTCTCCATCTCTCTCGTACTCGTGCTCTCTCTCTCTCAAAGAACATTAAAAAAAAATTAAAAAAAAACAAAACAAATACTTACTAAACACCAAGTACATCTCAAATAATCTCAAGTCACTGGAATGTTTATTTCTACACTTGCCAATTCACTCTGTGTTTCATAAAGTTATATTTCTTTTTTTCTTTTAATTTTTAGGGGGGGACGGGGGGGGGAGAGAGAGAGAGAGAGAGAGAGAGAGAGAGAGAGAGAGAATATCTTAAGCACAGGCTCCACACTCAGTGCAGAGCTTAACGTGGGGCTCGATCTCATGACTATGAGACGACGACCTGAGCCGAAATCAAGAGTCACATGCTCAACTGACTTAGCCACCCAGGTGCCTCCATGAAGTTGTATTTCCAACCCACATATTTTATTGTAACATTCCTCTAAATACAAGGTAAAATTCAAAGTTTTCTTTTGTACCATCTGTTCTGAATTCCTGATTATAGGATCTGCCAGACTTTGGAGACATGGAGTCAAATAAGACTGTCCCTGTCCTCTCAAGAAACTATCAAATGGTAAAGACGAGCCATGAAAACAGGAGAAGCAGCAGTGAATCTAAAAGGAGAATGTGAGAAGGACCTCCCAAAAACAATACTTCTAGAACAACCTGAAGGCCTCTAAAACCTGAACTCAAGCCTCTGTTTCTAAGATAAATTCTAGCCATTCCATTCATCATCCCAAATACCAGTAAAATTTTCACTGCTCTCCCAAAATGTTATGCATTTTTACTCCTCAGGGCTTTTGTTTATATTTCAGGTAATGGTACTTTAGAGCTAGATGTAGGCAGATCACATACTATCGGGATAAGTCAGCAAATTAGTTAACTCCCTTTGGCCACAGTTTTTTCTTCTGTAAAATTATGGTAACAATAGTACTACTTCATAAGGCTGTTTTGAGAATTAACTAAAATAAGTAACATAAACGAGTCATTATAGCATATGGTGTGTATGGCCAGTAAATGTTTTTTTCTTGAGTCAAAATTGAAATTTTTCATTAAAACCTTTAGCCTATCGACCAATCATAAGACTGTTATGTTGGCACTGTCTTTCCAAAAAAAAAAAAAAAAAAATCCTCAAATTTTCCCTGAATGAAGGACTGAGTCATTGGGCCTAAGCCTCAAAAGGTGGCCTGAATGATGGCTTTAACTGGTGGCTTCCAAATTTTTTTATCACAACCTTCAATAAGAAAAAGAAATTTTAATTGTTGGGGAGCCTGGGTGGCTCAGTTGGTCGAGCGTCCGACTTTGGCTTGGGTCATGATCTTGCAGTTTGTGGGTTCGAGCCCCTCATTGGGTTCTGTGCTGACAGCTCGGAGCCTGGAGCCTGCTTCGGATTCTGTGTCTCCCTCCCTCTCTGCCCCTCCCCCACTCATGCTCTGTCTCTCAAAAAATAAATAAAATAAATGTTAAAAAAATTTAAAAAGAGAAAGAAATTTTACATTGTTAACCAGCATACGAATGAACACACACACGTGCACATACACACATACATGTGTATATAACAAAAGTCACAAGAAGTAAGTTACCTCATCTACATTTTGCAAAGCATTATTTCCTATACTATTCTTTCTTTTTTAATGCTAGCCCTAATCCACTAAACTGACTCCATGATCTACAGTTTCCAAAACACTGGTTTAGACTATTTTCCTCCACACTTTTAAAGAGGGTGGTCTACTTTTTTAAGTCATTATTCTTATCACTGCATACCATTTACAAAGTATTGCTGAGTAAGCAACAGTGAACTTAGCTTTTAAGTACTCGTGTGACTATGGTGCTACATCATATTCAATTTGAAATATTTTCTTATGATCTTCTTAACAAATACCCATGTTTATCTGGCAATTCTGGGGTTAATCAAGAAAGCATTACTAAACAAGGGCTCTTAACTCAAGTCTATCTAACAGGACTAAGGCTTTTCCTCTTTGTAATGGCAAAGTGCCCCATGATTCAAGACTGAGTCACTCTGACCACAAATGGAATATTAACATGCACTTAAAGATATCAACAGTTGGCTTCTTGGTTCAGTAAAAAAACACTAGCATTATTAACTTCTCAACCCACAAACAAGAGGCCTGCTGGGAAATTCCACCTCCTCAAAAGAAACATTTGGCAATGTGTGTCTAAGGGAAAAAGTGAACTCTGGAATTAAAAGCTCATATACAACAGTGGCCAGGATTTCTGCTCATCAGATTGCTCTATTAAAGGCGGTGGTGATAAAAAGAAAATATAAGAGAACACCTCTTATTCACGTCACTTAAAATCAAATATGGAAAGGAGCTGCAAAGAAGAATACAAGACCAAGACGTAGAACACTTACTTCTGCGCTGTCACTACTGGGCCGAGAAGCATCTCCGCTGCTGTAGTCAATTCTCCCTAGTCCGTCACCAGGGTCTGCTTCTACCTCACTGACTGTCGGAGGGTCACCTAAAGACCTGGAGGACGTAACTACAGCTCCATCCTAAAACAGATTAAACACGCAAACACACACACACACACAAACACACCAACAGAATAAAAAAAAAAGTCATTACTGACTGCATAAAGAAACAGACTCACGCTGCAATCTAAACGGAGACTGGTAAAAGCTGGCCAGTTTGATGCGATCAAGAAAGCTTAAACCTTTAAAAATTTAAAGCATCGGTAGTTACTAATTCTGTGGTTCTAAAATGGCATGATCTGAATTTAGCAAAGAGAATAAAAGTTCAAACTTCTGAATAGAACAAAAAGGTTAAACTGTCTAATTCATATTTCCTGCCCATTACAGCAAAGATTATTACACTATAGATTCCGGTTAACTACCTTCTAACACTTTAAAATTTCAAAAAATTGCCAATTCTGGGACACAATACTATAATATAAATGATTACAGGCTTTTAGATCAGGAACCACGTTTTTATTGTTTGAACAGAATAAGAATGTTGTCTTCGCTCAGTAATTATAACAACATAAAACTGTCAACATTACTGAGGCATAGGACTCAAAATTTCATAGAGATAATGGGACTAAAAGTAATGAAAAAAAAAAATACTGTGTAAATGGAAAGTACACCAAACCAGGAAGCCCGGAGACCTGACAGCTGTGCGCCCTTGTGTAAGTCACTTAACCAGCGTAGCCCCTTATTTTCTCAACCGCATGATTTTTTGACTTTAAAATGAGATGAGGCTAGATGATCTCAAAGAATCTGCGGCTTTCTATGAACCAGTGTTTTTCACTTATAGACTCAGGAAGCATGATAAATGAAGAGCTTTTACTCAGTTTAAATGGTGCAGGTAATTTGTCCGTTTTGCTTTAAGATAAATTATAAGGAGCCTTTCATATTCCAAACGTGAATATTACAGAATATAAATCTGCTTAAGCTACTTTTCTAATGAGACCATCATCTCCATAACTTATACCTATGTAACAAACTCTGTTTAAATCTAGTTTAAAATTCCAGTAAAAATATAGTTGTAAACAATATGAAAGTGCTTTGAACTCATCAGACTGGGTTTAAATCCAGTTCCGTTGCTTTTGAGGTACACGACCTCAGACAAGTTATTTCCTCTCTCTGAGGTTCTCTAAGTGTACACGTAGAATGGGGGGAAACAATAGTAGTATCTAATCTTGGAGGCTTGTTGTGAAGATTAAGCAAGAAAACGCCTGGCTCTGTATTTAGCATAATGCCTGCCATTTTATAAAATCTGTTCCTAAAAACTTAACTGCCATTCTGTTACCAAATGGCAGAATGAGTCTCAAAAATGTAAATATATGCGTCTGAATACATTTTGGTAGTTTGTTACATCAAAGCAAAAGCACTCAATTCTTTTTAAAGTTATTACGGAACAAAGAAACATGATATCATGAGCAAGCAGAGAATTAGAAGCCCACATTTCTTTTAGTTCATCATTATTTCTGTAACATGCTACACAGGACATCCTGTTGGCCTAGGCTAGAAAAAAATCACTTTTAAAAAAAGGCGACTGCAACCCTCTGAACTGAACACATTCCCAGAAGAAAAATCTCCTGCAAAAAGTTGGGTAGCATTTTTAGCAGCGATGCTACCTGAGCAGAGCCTGTGGCTTTGGATAACTGCTCTTGCAGCTGAGGAATGTGTTTCTTGGCCTCTTGGATCTCTTTTAGCAATCTTTGGGCAGGTGTTCGGTTGTAATCTTCCTGCAATAACTGAAAAGTTATAAAAATATTTTGAGAATTAATTACTTATGTCAAGAAAATATAGAAAAAGTCCATTCTTAATAAATTAGCAGATGGCATTGATTACAATACTGCGTGATCGTGATCATGACAAATATCAACTCAACTCTGCCCACTCACGTTTTCACTGGCCTGTAAACAGCCCCATTTCTAATTTAGTACCTGCAGCCGTTCTTGTTCTTTCTGTAACATTTTTCTCAGAATTTCTACTTTCTGGTTATGAACCACATTGTTTTCCTCCTAGAAAAAAGATAAAAAAACAACAACAACAACCACCAAACAAAAAAGAACCAATACAGGGAAAGTGAAGCTAAAATAAATAGCAGTTATGAAGACAGGCTATTAGACATGACACTTAGAAGGTTATTGAGAAATTTCAGCCCTTTTATTTCACTTTTACTAAACTAGGTTCAAGAAAACATTAAATACTGTTTCTTAGCTGGAGAAATGAAATTGCCTTAAGTACAAGAATAAGATCTTACACTTTCCATCCTTTGGATCTGTATTACCAATCCCCATGCACGACTCCTAGTACTTCCTGCCTGAAATATTAAGACAGCTCCCTAACTCCTCTCTCTTTGCTTCACAACCCCATAATATTTTATCTAATTAGCCTTCCTAAAATCACTCTCTCGCTCCCCCCAAATTTTAATAGGTTCTTACTGCCCACCCAGTTACATGTAAATGAGTCTGGTAGTTGTGATTTTTCAAATAGTCTTACCTTTTTCCAGCCTCATCTCCCACTACTTCAAGCCTTAATGGGCACCGGCCAAACGAGAGTCCTGGCAACTTCCCCCCAATACTTGGTGCTTTCTTGGCTCTTTGTTTCTCTTTATTCTACTTCTTTTACCTGGGCTACTTTTCTCCCACTGCCACCACTTAAGTGATACCCATTTTTCAAGGTCCAATTCAATTAATAGCCTTCCATAAAGTCCTTCCTTACTACAACTGGATGTACTTCCTCCCTTTGAATTGTCACAGAACTTAGTATTTTCCCCTTCATAATGTCTACATTCTGCCTTTGTATTGTAATTACTCATATACCCTTGATTCTATCTCAAACAACAAAGGTTTAAGTACCTACTATAACGCCGAGCAATATTTTAAGCATTGGGGACACAACAATACACAAACAAAAATACCTCTGTCTTCTTAAACTATATATTCTAAGATAACTAAGGACCTTGAACATAGGGTATCTTAACTGTATTTTTGTGAATGACTTCCTGTTTTGTATATGGCAGGTGTTAAATATTTGTTACTTAAATGTGTTATCCCAATACCCTATAATCATTTCAAAGTATTATGTAAATTTTTATATTAGGGAGCTGTTTTCTACTATCTTGAACTTGAATTTGTCAGCTCAACACTTCAAAACTCTTAATATAAAGCAAAGGCACCATTATATAAACAGCATTTATAAAGAAGTTTTCCCCCTCTTACCCCCATGAGCACAGGACTAGTAATTCTCTCCATGTTCCCAGATGCTCCAGGTGAATGAGGGGATGTCATGATGGGAGACATATGTCCAATGACTGATGACTCTACTTCAGAATCGGCAAGTGGAATCTGGGGCGACCCAGGTGGGCGTCCCTGAACAGTGAGAGCTACATAGGAACCAGCTTTGGAGGGGTAGATAGAGGAAGGGGAGGGAAGGAAAAAGAACATTGTCACCTTTTTTTACAGCATTTCACTACTTCATCTTTGACAGTCCTATAAGATCCAGTTATGTAAGCAAGCATGATCTGCTAACCATTGCTCCAGAAAAAAAGAATCCAACTTGTCATTTCTCTTTTGTTACTCCCCTAAAAATCTAAAAGAACAGTGCCATTTTCAGATAGCAAATTACCACTCAAAATATCAGATATTACATAAAAGCAAACAAAATTTCTAGTCCCAAGAATTGTTTTTAATTTAGGGAAGAGTGTGTTAGTAGCAACCATCTACTAATGGTTATGTTCAATTAATTTCTCAAATGTAAATTTAAGGAATGATCCTATTTTAAAACGCTATAATTAGGCAGGGATTAACTAATTTTCTAGAGTATCATGACGCATTTTTAAAATAACTTTAAAAAACGCATATGACCAAAAAAACCCACGAAAATTGGAGAAGAAAACCCAATAAATAAATAGTGAGTTTTTATTTTAAACTGTGGAGAAGACAGAAATTCACTAAGCATATTACAGGGGGAAGAAAGCACAGAAAGCAAAATCAACCCTGACCAGAAAGACTCGACAACAGACGCTCATTTATCTAGCATTGAGAAAAAAATGAGACTTTCAAATTAAGGACTTTTCTAGATAGCTGACCTTTGAATAACAAAATCTTCCTCTTAGACTTTCCAATAGAACTTTTAAATGCATTCATACTTTTCTCCCTATTTAACTGTCCATGGAACTCACTGTCAATTATTTCAGTGTCTGGGGTCCTAAAAACCATTTTTTTTTAACACTTATTGGTCACAAATGCTATTATTTGGGGGTACTTTAGGTACATATGCTTTTCAAGGTTTTCTTTTATTATATTTCTCTCTGTGAGAAAGTCATCTACTATGTCTTATTTACTTATCCATGTGCTTGCCTCTGTTAGCTTCCTATTTCTTCCCTTCCCTTCCTCAGCTATGTTTCAACTGCTTTCATTTGAAATCACTTGTATTATGTCTAGAAAATGCATTCATTACACAGTAGGACATGGGGGACCTCCAGTGTAAGTACAGTATACTTTAGTATGCTATAGTATACACAGGTTTGAGGCACTGCAAATTTATATCTGTTGGACACTCAGAGCGTTTTATGCTTTAAGTTTTTAGCTAGGCTCTCGTTATTAGATAAGTCATCTTTTGCTATAGTGCTAGGATTTAACTTTTTAAGTAAAATTTACATTGGAATGGATAAAATATATAACCTAAAAAACTAAAGAAATCATCTTTTTATACTCTGCAATAGTTAGTTATCAGGCATATATTTAGCTATTATCATAAGCCATCATATTTATGTAGCACATAAAAATGCATAAATCACAATCTCATCACATAAATAATCAAATTTATTCATAAACGCAGACCTAATTTTGATTGTCCCTTTTCTTTTTAAAACATACTGAGATTAAGAACTATGATCACAGTGACCATTTAGAGCACTGGGAGTCTGATAAACGTAAAAGAATTCAAGGGTTGTTTTAAACAGTAAGATGGCCAAGGAGGAATGCCATTTATTACATTTATCCAAAAGATGTCCAGTCTATGAAAAAAAAATGGATTAAATAAAACAGTAGTGTTTCTGCTCAGCTATAAACAACTATTTCTCACTTGTAGTCTACTTTAAAAAAATTTTTTTTTAATGTGTATTTTTGAGAGAATGAGAGAAACAGAAATGGGTGGGGGAGGGGCAGAGAGAGAGGGAGACCCAGAATCCGAAGCAGGCTCCAGGCCCTGAGCTGTCAGCACAGAGCCCAAGGACGGGCTTGACCTCATGAACCGTGAGATCGTGACCTGAGATGAAGTCAGATGCCTAACTGAGTGAGCCACCCAGGTGCCCCAATTGTAGTCTACTTTACTGTGGAATAGTCTGATGCAGAAGATTCTAAATTCTTAACTCTGGAGATTTCCAAGAGATCACTACCCTGCATTTTATTTAATCATTTACTTATCTGAGGAAACATGATTATGCCAGATGATTTTTAAAGTTCCATTTCAGTTCATCTGGGTCATTCCAGCTCAATTCTCAATCTCTTCCCCCTCAGATGACTCATGCATTTCCATATTACCATACGCTTTCCGTATTACCATATTACCAAGAATGACAAGGATATTATAATCAACCATGTATACGAAGTGGACCGAAGATAGTTATTAGTAAATTAAGAATTTTCGCCTCAGACTTTCCTTTAATGCAGCGTTAAAGCAAACTCCAGCCAAGAGGCTAAGTCCAGCCCAGACTGTTCTGACAAAATAAAGTTTTACTGAAACACAGCCACACCCGTTCATTTACATACTGTGTATGGCTGTTTTTGTGCTACAATGACAAAGTTGACTAGCACACTGTAAGGCCCACAAATCCTAAAATATTTACTATCTGGCCTATCACAGAAAATGTTTGCTGATCCCTACTTTAAGGAATTCAGAAACCAATTAACACTAAGAATAACACTTACATTTGATTAGCTTCACCACTTCCAAATGGTTTGAATGAGTCACCAATGTACCATTCACCTTTAAGAAAATGGAAAGTGTATGTCAGGTACACTTCACTGAGAATGGATAAATTGACTTCAGGAATTATTATACATAGTACAACCCATTATAATATAACATAGTACACACAACTACATTAAAATATGTATGTATTGGGTGCAATATTCACTTTTCTCACTGTTCTATAACGTATACTCAGCAATCAAATGAAGTTGAATGCAAAATAAGGCCTTGATTTAAAGGACATTACAATTTACCATGAAAAATGACAAAATACACCATGCAACAAGTTTTACAAGTCCTTCACAGTGAAGGACTCTTGCAAACAAAAAGGACTTCTCTGCTTTTAATTACAAATTCTGTGATTTGTCAAAATCATACTAATTTTTTTGAAAGATAAAAAAATAAGCAATATTTCCACAATACTCAATTTCCTTTGAGTTTTCCAATCGTGACCTAATCTTTACAATGAAAATTAATTTTCAGACAGGCTAACTGTGGGAAAGGTTATCCAAAGTCTCAACTAAACCAAATTAAGATATAAATATCAAACACGGATCTACCATTATTTTTGTCGATGTAAGTAATGCTAATTTTTACAAGTTCAAATACGTCAGTGTCAAAAACAGCAGTAAAATACTAACCATGCACACCAGAGATGATCACTATTAACCCAAGAAATTTAATCTGTGAGACACTATTTTAGCAAACACACACCAGATACACAGGCACATATACATATACATTATATCTGTCTTTTTTTCTGCAAATACTTTTTCATTCTACTGTGGATATCTTTCAATATAGGCACACACAGACCTAATCCATTCTTTTTTTAACAGATGTAGATGAAATGGAATTTCTTTCTCTCACCCTCCATTTATGCACATTTGGCCTGTTTACAAATTTTCAATATGATAAGGCTGAAATGAATTTCCCTGTATATATACCAGTTCACATTTGTAAACTTACTTTCTTAGGTTTAAGTTCCCAAAAGCAAAGTTTCTGGTCAAAGGTTATATACTTTTTGAAAGTATATAATCTTTGATGCAAATTCACAGATTTCCATCCAAATAGATACTACCCAATTTATACTCACAAGTTTATGAAAACAGCCATTTTACCATACCTAAACTATGCCAAATGTGTATTATCAATAATCTTTAAAATTCCTCACAACCAAATATATTTGCACCTACCATTTTATTTTTAAATGTTTGTTTATTTTTGAGAGAGAGCACGCACCCAAGCTGGGGAGGTGCAGAGAAAGAGGAAACAGAGGATCCGAAGCAGGCTCCGCACTGTCAGTGCACAGCCCGATGTGGGGCTTGAACTCACAAACTGTGAGATCATGACCTGAGCTCAAGTCAGATGCTCAACCGACTGAGCCACCCACCCAGGCGCCCCTCACTCACCATTTTAATTTCTACTTCTTTGTTATCAGTGAGGTGAGACATATTCTCTATAATATTTATTTCAGTTACTTTGGGGAACTGATAAAATTCTCTGCCTATTTTTCTATTAAGCTATTTATTTATTCTTTTCTTAGGAATTTAAAAATGCTCTTTACAAGCAAGGATATCCTACTCTATACTAAGTTTCAAATATTTTTTTTCCAGGTAGTTGTAAATACATTCATGGTGTGTTTTCCTGTACAGTAATTTGATTTTAAGTATTCAAATTACTCAACTGTCTCAAGAATAATTACTAACTGGGGCGCCTGGGTGGCTCCGTCGGTTAAGCATCCAACTCTTGATTACGGCAGAGCATCAGGCTCTGCACTGACAAGTGTGGAGCCTGCTTGGAAGTGTCTCTCCCTCTCTCTGCCCCTCTCCCACTTGCGTGCGTGCTCTCTTTCCCTCTTTCTCTCTCAAAGTAAATAAATAAGCTTAAAAAAAAAGAGTAATTAGTAACCAATCCACTCTTTTCATGCTTGTCAGAATTCCAGGCTTGTTTCTGGACTGATAGGTCTATATCTAGACTAGAGCCACTTGCTTTGAATTAATCCCTACATCTCATCTCACACATACCCATACGTGTTTGTTTTTTCTAGCTATTCTTATACCTCTGTAAAATCCATTTGGAAGAATCATCAGTTTCACAAGTAATGACACATCTCCTCAATCATATTAGTATATTTTGATGAGACTTTCTTGCTAACAGATTAGTCTGGAGAGAAATGATCTTTATAACTGACTTACTTTCCTATCCCAGAACAAGACTCCATTTATTCGAGTCTTTTATTATGCCCTTCAGTAGAGTAGTATTAACCTTAAAATAAATAAGTTTTTTATAAATACATCCTATATAATGCACTGTTTTTGCAAAACTCCAAATGAAAAACCCAACCCAAAAAACAAATCCAACCCCAAATATGGCTAATATGTGCTGTTTTTTAATCTACCATAAATGCCATCTTTTCCTTACCTTGATGATTCGATCACCTGTCTGTACTCCAGCCCGCATGGCTGCTCCATCTGTAAGAAAAATTAATTACTCAAAATGTAATTCATTTGCCATGTACTGATAATCTTCTTGAAAAAGGCAACATAACCAAATGGTTAAAAAACATGGGCTCTGCCACTCACTAGTTGTGTGACCATAAAATCAGTCAATTTTATGTTTTCTTACTCTAAGCCTCAATATCACCTATAAAATGGGGATGAAAAATACCTACCTCAAACTATAGTATCCAAACAAAGTATTTGACATAGAGTAACAGAACATATTATTATCATTTTGGGAAGAGTAGATGTTTTTGAGCATATAACCATTTCTTTAATCTGGTCTACCAAAATATCTCTGGTGCCATGAAAAAATAAAAGTCCATAAATTTCTGTAAGTGATAATGAATAAACATGAACAAGGAGTCATACGGTTTCTAAAACTATATGAGACTGTTTTCTTCCTAGTGAGTACAAAGAAAATCACCTAGGGTAAATTTGTACCTATAAATAGGACACTAAAGACTGATCTAGCCCAACAGGCCACATGACCAGCAATGCATGTGATTATTTTATTATGCACAAGAAATATGAAGCTTTTCTGTTCTTACTCTGTTTGCTCCCAAGTGACAAGACTGTTTTAAAAAATGCCTTGCCTTCTTTGACAGACTGTACGAAGACTGGATTGTCTCCACTGACCGTCAGCCCAAATCCATTGTCATCCTTCTGGATGATCACACAACGCTGAACAAGACCTGCACAAGAACCACAGGGTAAAGAGAGAAGGAAGAGAAAATGGAGAGAAAAAGACATTATTACATATTAATAATGAACTGTAATGAACTGTATTCTATCTGGAGAAACACAAGATGACATGTGAGGCCCTTATCACAAATCAGAGTACTGACCCCATAAACAAAACAAACACAAGAACATCACGAAGAGCCATATATGTTGGTCTCTCACTGGAGAGGTAGAGTAGAATTGCCTCAAGATTAAAAACAGCTACGGCAAAGTGGAAAAGATGAATTATTAGAGAGGAGACAGAACGGAAGCCTATTCACATCTCTGCTATTTATGTGTAACATAAAAAATCCTCCCCACCGCACTGTGTTTTTCGGTGCTCTAGTTAGTATTTAAACCCAAGAAAATCAAGTATTTTGGGACATAAGGCTAGAAGCATCCCCTGGTAAACCCTAGAGAAATCCAATCTCACTCTCAGAAAAATCTACTCAGAAAAAAACTGACTATGTGAGGGAAACTGACTATACAAAGAAGAGCACCAGCAGATCTTCTCCCAAAACGAACAAGTTCAAAGACAGACCCCAGCTCATAGAAAAAATAAACAGAAAGGAGAAAAGAGTAGAAAAGACAAAGAAAGAACCTGCGAGCTCAACCAGTTCATTTCTTTCACACACTCACCTGGATTCTACAGGAGAACTGTTTTCCTTTTAGCTAGACAGCAAACAAAAGTAGTCAAGGCAAGGCGAGAGAAAGAGGGCCACAACCAGAGGAAGAGAGATGTCCCATCACAGAACCCTGATTGACACCCAAGGCTGTTTGATCACAGATCAAGATCTAAAGATCCTGAACTCTGTGTTAGCCAGAGATTTAACACTTTCAGCTTTGCAGTATCTAAATGCTTCACCAAAAATCAATATACAAAATACGGAGAATAATGCAAGTATAGTGATGATGAGAAAATAACAATTTCTTCAGAATAAAGATTTTTATACAAAGAGCATGACCTTTTAAATAAGTCTGATGCACAAAACAAAGGGTATGTTAAAGATTGCATGTTAATGAATACACGTATTTCTCGCTGTCGTGCAATGTCACAAGTATGTGAGCCTACTACAACCGAAAGCCTGGAATAAGTATATCACAGTACAGGAAACACAAACTATGAACCTCACTCATAACCCTACGTGAGAAATTAAAGTGAATCATGGACCTAAACACAAAGGTTTCAACTTTTCATAAGAAAACACAGGAAAAAATCATCAAGACCTTAGGGTAGGCAGAGATCTTTTAGGATGCAAAATGCATCAACCATAGAAGAAAAAAAAATCATACATTGGACTCAAAATTTTAAATATCTGCTCTTCCAAACACTGATAAATGAAAAGGCAAGCCACAGAGTAGGAGAAAATATTCACGACACAAATATCTGATAAAGAACTTGTATCTTTATTATATTTAAACAACAACAACAACAACTCTACAATTCAATAATAGGGGACACATTTTACTTTATTTATTTTAAATGTTAATTTATTTTTGTGAGAGAGAGACAGAGAGAGGCAGAGCATGAGCAGGGGAGGGAGACACAGAGTCCGAACCAGGCTCTAGGCTTTGAGCTGTCAGCACAGAGCCTGACGCGGGCCTGAACTCTCGAACGGCAAGATCATGACCAGAGCCAAAGTCAGCTGCTTAACCGACTGAGCCACCCAGGCGCCCCTAGGGGACACCTTTTAAAAACAGCAAACGATTTCAGGGCACCTGGCTGGATCAGTCAGTGAAGCATGTGACTCTTGAACTCGGGGTTGTGAGTTCAAGCTCCATGTTGGGTGTGGAGATTACTTAAAAATAAAATTATATTGGGGCGCCTGGGTGGCTGTCGGTTAAGCGGCCGACTTCGGCTCGGGTCATGATCTTGCGGTCCGTGAGTTCGAGCCCCGCGTTGGGCTCTGTGCTGACAGCTCAGAGCCTGGGGCCTGTTTCAGATTCTGTGTCTCCCTCTCTCTGACCCTCCCCTGTTCATGCTCTGTCTCTCCCTGTCTCAAAAATAAATAAAACATATTAAAAAATAAATAAATAAAATTATATATAAAAAAGAAAAAGAATAAAAGATCTAAATAAATGCATCACAAAGAAAGATACTGAATGGCCAATAAGCACAGGTAAAGGTGCTCAACATCTGCAGTCATCAGGAAGACGCACATTAAGATACAATGAGATACTACTATACGGTAACTAGAAATGGCTAAAAATAAAAAGACTGATAATATCAAATGTTAGCAAGGATGTGGAGCAACTGGAATGCTCATGCACTGCTGACAGGAGTGTAAAATGGTACAAATGCTTTGGAAAACAGTTTAGAAATTTCTTATAAACATGAGTACTCGAATCAAAAGGTGAGTATGCATTTACACATGACACAACAATTTCACTCCCAAGAGAAATGAAAACCCATGTCCACGTAAAGACTGGTACACAAACATCATAGCACTTTTGTTCATAAGAGCCAAAAACTAGAAACAACTCTAACGTCCATCAACACGTGAATGGATAAACATACTGTTGTGTATCCGTTATAAAAAATACTACTTGGCAAGGAAAAAAAAAAAAAAAAGGAATAACTCACACGTGTAGCAAACATGTAAGAATCACAAAAACACCATGCTAAGCAGAAGAAAACAGATACAAAAGAGAGTACATACTATGTTATTCCAAATGGAGAACAGGCAAAACTGAAGAACAGTAACAAAAGCAGATTAGTGGTTGCCTAGGGGCAGGGTTGGGAGGAAGGGTAAGAATGACCACAAAGAGACACGCAGGAACTTTCTGGGGTGATGGTCCTGTATCTTAATTAAGGTAATGGTTACATGAATGTATTCATTTGTCAAAACTCATCCAACGGTACACTTAAAAGGACTGCAACTTATTTTATACAAATTGTACCTCAAGAAAGTTGATTTTCAATATCAAAATCTGTTAACCCTCAATTCTAGAGACTACTCAACACCAAACAGTATTTGAATTAGCAAATTCACCACTTCCACAAAACAGTACATTGAAACGGGGACAGAGGAAAGATAATCTATCAGAATTCAATGTTTGACTTAATGTTGCGTCCTTCAAGTAATTAGGAAAAGTTATAAAATCAAGGAAGAAGTGTTCTTTGTAAATTTCTAGTACATAATACAATCAATATAAGAATCAGACTAGAATAAGAGCAATGGTTTATCAGAATCTTTAAAAATCCATGCCCGGTATTAGAAAAATAAATATTTGATGATCTATTTCCTTTAAAATTATTTAAAATTTGTTTTTTAAATTTTTTAAATGTTTATTTTTATTTTTGAGAGAGACCAAGCATGAGCAGGGGAGAGGCAGAGAAAGAGGGAGAGAGAGAATTCCAAGCAGGCTCTGAGCTGTCAGCGCAGAGCCCAACATGGGGCTCGAACTCACGAACTATGAGATCATGACCTGAGCCGAAGTCGGACGTTTAACCAACTGAGCCACCCAGGTGCCCCTGAAATTTCAAAGTAAGATATCATGACTTTAAAATAAAAATCAAGACAGCCGCAGCACTGAATATAGAGATTTTTCTCACACTTATATCTATGTTCCCCAGTTCTCCTACCCCACCTCCCAAGAGCTGAAAAATCAGTGAATTAAAGGTTTCTAATGTTGGGGTTTGCTGTGCTAAGCCACTGGCCTTCTTAAACAGACTGTTTTTTTGATCCCTGTAGAGAACAGGATGCTTGTAAAAAATAAGGGAGAGGAGCAATGGGCATTAAGAGTTTTGCTACGTTTGTGTATTTCACTTGAATATAATATATATTAAGTACTTAGCTTAATGCCTGACAAATATAAATAACGGCTCATAAATGTTATTTTATTATGATGAGGGGTAGCATGCCCTTGGATTTTCATGCTCAGAAATATAATACTCATCTCTCCATGCCATCAATAAAAAATCAATTAATAAACACTTTTAACTTATGGGCAACTGGGTGGCTCAGTCAATTAAGCGTCCAACTCTTGGTTTGGGTTCAGATCGTGATCTCATGATTCATGAGTTCAAGCCCTTTGTTGGGTTCTGTGCTGACACCGTGGAGCCTGCTTGCGATTCTCTCTCTCTCTCTCTCTCTCTCTCTCTCTCTCTCTGTCTCTCTCTCTCTCTGCACCCCTGCCTCCATTCTCTCTCTCTCAAAATAAATTAAAAAAAAAAACCAAAAAAACACAACATTTTTCTGTTAAACTCCTGTCATTAATGGGAATGCTCCTTAAAAGGATCAATCCTCATTTATGTCTTTGTCTAAATTTCACTTTGTTTTGTTTTAACAAAACAAGCAAATTAGATTTGGGTGGGGAAGGAATAGAAAAGGGAAATATTACAGAGTAGGGCTTCTTCTTATAAGAAGGCAACGTTAGAATACGGGAGATAGCAAGAAGGCCTCGAGAAACAAATCACCTTCTCTTATAAGCTTTTCCTAAACATCCAGACTAGGTCGGGTACCCCCTTACAGACTGCACCCTCTTGTTATGCCCACAGTATCATTATCATTCACAATTGATTCCTATTTCTTTTTCTCTTCTCACTAGATTATATGCTTCAAGAATATAGGGTCTCTATCTTGTTTACAATCTTATCTCAGGAACTGGCACATGTTGAGACACAGAGAAATTTTCTTTAATTGGAAAAGTTGAGGAGTCTAGAGATGGAAGTTCAGAAAAGAAAGTCATTAATAAGAGAGAAAAAAAATCCATCACCGTCAATTTCAGCAACTATGTCTAGGGTCCTAACAGACTGCTAAAATTTGAACGATATAGTAGAATTACCTCAGAATACTGCAAACCTGTTTTCTACAATTCAAAACTGTCCAGCTTGATCACTTTTCCCTCTTAATTCTACATCAAAAGGAGATGAGGACCAAAGGAGAAGAGCAAACAGAGAAAGAGCTATGTACATATCCTATTTATCTTTCTCCTCTCCCCAACCCCACTATATTGTCCATGTATTATTATTCTATCTGCTAATCTGAGAATCTGATATACATTAACATATAAGAACTACTAGAACAATACAAAAAGAAAACATGACTTACATATACAGTCGATTCAGAATCCACGGAATTCAAATTAATGATCCTATTTTGTCCTATGAATCTATGCCATCTGCAAAACCTTAGATTGGGGGTCGTAATTAACTAAAAACTAAGCTGTTGTTCCATTCAAAATTCAGAAATCCGGTCTTTCAAATGCTTAGATCTATTATGTTCCTTCCCATTGAAAATCAAATAAAATGCTTTTCTTTTTTCTCGGGAGAAATTATTTTTTTTTATGTTTATTTATTTATTTTTGGGAGAGAGAGTGCAAACGGGGGATGGGAAGGGAGAGAGGGAGACAAAGAATCTGAAGCAGGCTCCAGGCTCTGAGCTGTCAGCAGAGAGCCCGACACAGGGCTTGAACTCACGAACCACAAGATCATGTTCCGAGCCAAAGTCAGGAGCTTAACCAACTGAGCCACCCAGGCGCCTCATTGGGAGAAATGTTCTACTTGTTGTAGACCAGAAGCTGTTTTAACCCAAATCTCACCCTTAACACCCTTAACACTGAAATCACCAATACACCAACAATGAAATCACCAAAGATTAAATTATTATATCACTGAAATATCCTTTTTGACAAACTAGAACCCACTTTCTTAATTTAACAAATTTGCATTGAACATCTGTCCACTAGTTATTTAATACCACAGTCTATAGGTGTTGTGAAAAGTACAAAACTACTAGAAGCCTTTGCTCTCCAAGAACTTAAAATCTTGGCAGGAAAGGACAAAAGAGAAACAAATAGAGAAACAATGACAATGTTTAATAAAGAATCCAAGTATGGTACAGATAACAGGCCCTGTATGTTATAAAAGAAGGGAAAGATAACAGTGGAGTCCTAACTCCGAAACAGCCATTTTCAAATTTCATTGATTAAAAACAAACCAACCAACAAACACCGTCCACCATTTTTACTTTTTCTGGTTTTTACAAACACATGTAGTTCATAGTTTGTTTGTGGGTCTGTCTTGCTGAATCACTTACTGTCTGTGATAACTGCATACAATGTGTTGACCTCTGAGTATGAGTTTCTATACGGTCCCAAATCACTTTGAAGCTGCATCCAAGTGCCATGTGTGAAGACAGGCAGAGAGTGCTCAACAAGTAAGATAATGGTGAGGCTCAACCTCCCCTGAAACTTGGTCATGGTAATACTTTCTCATTCCATTGTTCTTGGTGCCATATGAAGATTGCTTTCACAGCTATCCACTTGTTAAGGGCATACGGAGCACTGGTAAACAAGTGCCTATCTCTATTACGGTACTTACCAAAACGTATTAAGATTCTTCTTTTGTGCTAGACTGTGAGCTCCTAGAAAGCACGTACAGATCCTATTATCTTTGCATCTCCATCCCTTATCATAGTGCCTGGCATACAATAGGTACTCACTGTATATTCACTGAGTAAATCTGCATGTATTTTATATACGGGAAATTTTAAACCATATTCAATCACTTTTTAGGAAAAAGTAAAATCATAGGCCTGAAAACCATGCAAAGTAGTGAAGTACTTTTATAAGGACACTAATCTCCTGCCTTGCCTAAATTCTAACTAAAGTAATTTGATTCCCCACCTACCCTAAAATAACTCTAGTTACAAATAAATTTTTCTTTATTTCCTGTTTTTTAAAGTTTATCATATTTCACCTGGAAGCTAACAGACATCATGCTTCATATCATCAGTGAAGTAAGAATGTTCTTTAAAATTTATATAAATACTATTCTTTTCCTAAATTTTATTTTCTCTTTATAACAAGACATTTCTTTTTCTTGTTATAACAGTGGGGTATTTGAAACCAACATAAAATGACTGTTTCTTACTTAAAAGGTAATTACCAAGAATGGTATTTTGAAAAGTGAAAAAAATCAAGCCTTTGTAGTGCTTTGGAGTGGGGAGGGAAGAAGTCATGAAAAGGTCCCCTGAAAAAGAGGAGAAAGTTCTCTCTGATTTCACTATAAGACATATGTGGAGAAAGGGAACAACCATAGTGCCAAAGAGCAAATTACTGAAAATGGAGTGTTAAATACGCAAGGCAATATGTGAACCCTTCCATACTGCATTTAGTCCAGGGAAAGCACATTAGTCTTTCTTCACCTTTGATTTTATTACATGACCAAACTTCTCGAAGTCTCACCTCTTAAGAATTAGCTTCAGGGAAGGGTGTGGAGAAAGACCATGTGCAACCTCATAAAAAACAGCTCATTTTTAAACTGCTGCCAGACATACATGTTTTATGAGTAAGACCTCAGATAATCCTTTGATTAAGAAGCTTCTGGATTCTAAATGCACAATGCTGCCAGCAAGAGGAAGCCTTAACTTCCAAGTAGGCTGATTTCATTCTTTTAGACTATTACCAGCAACGAGGCTCTTTTCTAAGTTAAATTTTCTTCTACCTTAAAATTTTTCTGAAGACAAGAAAGAGCCAGTCAAGGTGAGCTACCATTTTGTTCTATCGATTCTCTTTACTAAAATACTTTATTCCAATATCAATAATCACTCATTCATAACTCACTTGATGTGTGCCCCCCCCCACCCCCCCCCCATGTCAGGCACTACGGGAGATGCACAGATAAAGATAAATAATAACAAGACAGTCAAAACAGTAGACACAAAGCAGGATGTCGAAGGTCAGACAACAGAGGAGTGGGGTGGACCTAGGAAAGCCCTATGTTGGAGGTAGTATTTGAATGGCGCCTTGTAGGAAGGAGAGTTAAAAGGAGGTAAACCGTTCAAGACAATGGGAATGGCATGAGCAAAAAAAGAATACCAAGCTATGTTTGGAAAGTGAAACTTTGGAGGAGGGGCTGGTATCTCTAGGTGAGTGGTAGTAGAAGTAAGTTAACAGTAGGAGATTAGGGCAGAATGATAAACCGGAAACAAATTACAGCATATCTAAACTATCTGTACTCTCCTAGTAAGTGAGTGAATGACCAAATCCTTACTTTAGTAGTACTAACAGAAAGAGTAGAATGGAGAAAAGGAAGTGAATCAATGTGAAACAAAGTTACGAGTCTACGAGAATAGTCTTATGTTGTGATGGAAAACTGAACAAAGCGGTGGTAACAGAACCGAGTGAGGGCTGAAAAATAACGTGAGGGTAGAATCAATGGGACTTGGCAAATAGTGGACTACCGAGGACAGGGGAAAGAGGGAAGTCAAAGGTAACTTCAAGAAAATGAGACTAGGTGAATGGAAGAACGGCAGTACCATGAAAAGAATCAGGGAAATCAAAAGAAAGTCTGACTTCTGGCCACTGGGAACAATCATGAATCCCACACTGGCCATTCTGAATTTGAAGGATGGTTAGGGGCACCTGGGTTGCTCGGTTAGTTAAACGTCTGGCTTCAGGTCAGGTCACAATCTCACGAGTCGTGGGTTCGAGCCCTACATCAGGCTCTATGCTAACAGCTGAGAGCCTGGAGCCTGTTTTGGATTCTGTGTCTCCCTCTCTCTCTCCCTCTCTCTGCCCCTCCCCTGCTGCACTCTGTGTGTCTCTCTCAAAAATAAACATTAAAAAAAAAAATTGAAGGATGGTTAGAGTGAAAGTATTCAGGAAATGGTTAAAAATAGAAGACTGGAAACAGGAGAAAAGATCAAGGACAGAAAAGTGGACCATGCCTACATTTATAAGAGGGAAAAAGCAATCAAGTGAAGAAAAGTCAAAACAATTGCAGACAGAAAAGGACCAGATTAATGCAATACCATGGAAATGAAAAAAAAAAAAAAAAAAACGGCATCAGCACTGCCAAATTGTTCAGAGGAAGGTGAGAACTGAGAAAAAGTTTACTGATTGTTAAGGATCTTCTGGTTCACCTTCCAGATAGTATGTGTTCAGAGGTCAGATTTCAAGAGGTTAAGAAGTGAATGACTTATAAGGAAATAGAAGGTTCATGTTGTAGAATGCTCTTTGTCAGGCTAAAGAAGAAAGCAGAAAGAATAATAACTTGGTGAGAGTAAGAGTCAAACCAAGGACTTTTATATTTATGAATCTGAAGAAGCTGAATTTAAAAAAAATAAGAATTTTTAAAAAATACACTCTGAAGTATCCAACCAGGACAGTTCAAGTACTAATAGTTTGCCTCTGTTACGGACTGCTGCTTGTGTCCCCCCCACCAAATTCATATGCTGAGCCCTAACCCCTAACGTAATGGTATTTGCAGATGGGGCCTTTGGGAGGTAATCAGAATGAGATGAGGTCCAGAGAGTGGGGCCCTCATGATGAGACTCGTGTCCTTAGAAGAAGAGACACCAGAGAGATTGTTCTCTCTCTACATGAGCTCACACCAAAGAAGGGCCATGTGAGCACAAAGCCAAAGGTGGCCATTTGCAAGCCAGGAAAGAGAGCTCACCAGAATCTGGCACCCTGGTCTCATACTTCAAGCGTCCAAAACTTCAAGAAAATACATCTCTGTTATTTAAGCCAAGTCTCTAGTATTTTGTTATAGTAGTCCCAGCAGATTAAGACAGCTTCAAAAAGACATGGGTTAATTTCTGGTACATAATACTATCAGCTAGAATCTCTTCATGAAACAAGACAGAAGGTAGGAAGAAGCTGCAAACTCAAAATTCCCTTGCCCTTCTCTCATATCCCACAAAAATCCACAGAATTTTCCATTACGATAGTAGTGAGAAAAGGACAAAATTAAGTATAATTAAAATTGCAAATCAGAAACACGATCTGCTCATGATCAACGGACTCCAAAAGGTGCAGAAGGAAAAATAAGGAGAAATGGAATAAGTACTGACCTACTGCACCAGGCAGAAACCTAACAAAAGAAGTCCATACAAAACAAACATTTGGTTTCCTTTTAAAATGAGCAAAGTAAATCTACCTCACAAAGTAGCTCTAAAAATAGCCAAGAGACTTCAAAATAAGTAATTTGTAAGCAAAGAACTAGCATTCGTCTAAGTAGTGAGCTAATGAATTTTACCCCAAGACCATATATAATCTCAAAAGTTAGAAGTGGGCTTGTTAAGAGACCCGACACTAAAGCAATGTCAGCAGTTGCTACAATTCTAGTCCATCATATTTCAGTATTTCCAAGCTTTTCTGGACTCCCTAGAGATTCCTTTCCAACTGTGCTAACTGCACCAAGTCTGAAGGAGTCCGTTCACACAGGTGATAAAATATTTGTAATGTCAAAGAGATTTAAGTTAGTATGCTAACTCTGTTCCGATCAACTCATCCCTTTTATAAGTGCTTTTTAAAGACTCACGGCTCAGTTCCTTCCAGAAAAGGTATTTCGAGGGTTTTCAAGAAACAAACATACAAAGAAGCCACACCTTGTTTCCCCATTACCACTTTAAATGTTTCTATTACTAACAAGCGAATGGCATGCCTGAACTAGCACTGATATTCCTATCACTGAAATATTAACATCCAAATCAAACAGCAAGCTTTTGCATACATACCACAGATCTAGGAAAATGGTGGGGAGGTGAAATACAACACTGCAAAGGCTACTGGAAAAGAAGGGGGCCGTAAAGATGGTGTTCACATTCCTAAGGAGAGGATAAACCATAGGAAGCTCTTTACGAAGAACAGAAAGACGGAGTCTCGAGAAATTCGGAAGCTATTTCTTACTTATGAGAAGCCAAATACTTTGGAAGGGAGGAAAAACACAAACCTGCCATGCCATACAGCACGGTGCACATTTCATCTTGAACTACTGTAAAAGGTTTCACTGCACGAAAAAGGTACTGGTCACAAAAACCAAAGCAAAGAACCGTATTTATCCCACAGAGAAGCATTAACTGGTTTATAACCAAACACTGAAGCCTCGTAATATTAAAAAGTATGTGACACTGTGGGCTCAAGTGTCAGGAAATACAAATTACAAAATGTCTTACAGGGGGGAGGGGCATTCTCATATATTTGTTTCCTTTCATGTATGTCAAGCTAGGAAACGGCTACATCTGGGCGAACTTCCGTTTGATAGACTTTTTGTTCTTTTAGAGAAGACCTGGTTCTCCTTTGAGGACAAATTTGGAATCTTCATAAAAAGAAGTAACTTATTAGTCTTTCAGCTATTTTAAAAGTCTTGGCTCCAAGCAGTGCTTCTCCTATTCACTTTTCTCAAAAAACGAACTGGATGCCAAAACAAGGGAAGAGGACGGCAGGGAACACTGTGCAGAGGAAAGGGAAAAACACATATGAACTTCACAAACATGGTTTATATTCTCTTTGGAAGACAGGACACAGTCTAGAAATATTAGTGTTTCAATCTTCTGTTGCAAAAAGTTAACCATTCAGATTAAACCTGCTCTTTGTGAAAAATACCTTTAAAAGGTACCATTTTGAAATTTTCCCATTCAGAATAAGCTTCAGGGAAACTTATAAAAGGCATAAACAAATTCTTCAAGCCACAGAAATAAAATACTTAAGGTATTTTTGCTGTTGTGGATTAATCATACACGAACAGCATTTTCAGATAATGAAGGCAATTAAAAACAAATAAAAAAATCAAATAAGAATTCCAGAGAACTGCTAACACCTCTGAATCACACCAGTGCTATACTTAGAGGGAAAGACTGGTGCCATGAAATTCTACATGATCCAATCTCCGCAAATGGGACACGGGAAGAAGATGCCAAGAATTCAAAGCCCATCCATGTTGCATGGAGGAGGCTGACTCAAACATATCAGACATCATCACTTTCCCATCATCCACAAGATGGAAGAGAAGATGGGTCATGTGGCCTACCCTTACTCTACAATGTTAGTTTCTAGCAACCTTAAGCTTCCCAGTTGCAGCCACATTAAAACCCCGGCTCCCTTTCCCTGCAGTAGGTCATGCCATGCAGAGCAGACACAAGGAAGGCTGCAGTTATTTAAAAAAAAAAAAAAAGGAAACAGCATGAAGCAAGCTCCAAAGGTGCAAGGCTGAATCAGCTACATTAGCTTACCATATATCTCGGATCTACTCTCCTCTGAACTAGACTTTGTCTTCTTGGAGGAGCTATCTGCACAAGAGCGGGAGAAAAGGAGAGAGATATAGAAAATATGGAGACCAATGTAAGGGGAAAAATTCATGGGGGGGAAAAGAATGAATCATGATCAAGTTAAATCGTGCAAACACAAAGTATGAACATCACAGGTGATAGCACTTAGAACAGTCACGAACAGCACAGGTAATGACATATTTTAAAGATTTATCGAAGAAAAGATAGTGCAATAAAAATATGTTCAAACAAAACAACACATGAATAGTCTACAAAATGTATCATCTGACGATCGTAGAGATGGCAAAAGCACCAAAAGCTGTGATAATCTCATTTTGAAGCACTGCATCCCCTCCGCTAAATCTGTCTTTGGAGACAGCACATCACAGGTGAACAATACAGAGTAAGTCATTCTAACAAGACTAGACTATTTGGGTGCACTTGGGCAGAAACTCATTAGCAAGACAGTAACTAATCATATAAACAAATAAAAGCCACTGAGCCTCATGATGTCAAAGTTAGGTATCAGAAATAATTATCTTTTAATAGAAATCCACAAGTTATACCCCACCACAAAGCCTAAATTGATGATCGGGACTTCATTTTTACCTACTACTCAAGATGCAAGTAAATTATTAGCTATTCACTTCCTATTCTTCCCTGTCTAGATGATAATATTTTTTCAAAATAAGAGTTTATACTAAGAATATGAAATATTAGACACCAAAAATATACTTTTAAAAATTAAAAATCGTATTTATAAACAAAAATATCTAAAAAGATATTTTATTTGTGTATCTAAGACCCTAGCATTCATTTACTTTATCTTTTGTCATAGGAACATACAACTGAGTAAAATTGTTATGAGCACAGAGAACACAAATCAGTTTCAAATGACAAAAGCAAAATTATCAAGCATTTTTTTATAAATCAAATACTGAGAGAGTTTATAAGGAGAAAACAAAAGACCGTATTTTACAAAAGGAGTTCAATCTGTATGTATAAAATTAAGAATTTAATAATCAGAAGTCTACTAGCATGAAAACTTTAGGAAAGATCAACATTACTTAAGACTCTCTAAGCTCAGAATACTTGACTGAAGAAAAAGGGATCTCTATTCATTCGCTTACTCTAAAATCGTACGATCATTAATTTTTGAAGTTGGATTTTATCTAATACTCCAATTTACCACAATCACACATGAGTTTTTAAATAACTACAGAAATCTGTAGTTGTTACTGCTTTGATTTCATGAATTACTACTGTTCATACTTATGATTCATTTTAACACTAAGTCCTTGGTCTGACTGGAATCTCTAATTATGATATAATAACTATTTCTCTTCTCATGATTAGTTTTTTAAAAATCACACTCTACAATGATGCTTCCATAGTGGAATCCATAGTGTTGAGTGTTAAAAACGCATGCAACTCCTCCTGAATGCACAGGTTTTATATTACATCACTGAGGAGGAAGGAGAGTCCTGAACAGACCAAACAGTAACTCCTGGTGTTTCAGGTAGTTCTACAGCTTAAGCTGTATTAGTCTGAACTTCATTACTCTCAAAAGTCTTTGGAAAAATGGTGTTTTACCTGTGGGATCAAAATCATGTGATGCACTGCGCTCAACTTTCTGCTTCTTATCTGTTGGTGACTCTCGGTTCAAAATACTTCCATGCCTAAATTAAAGTAAAGCAATCAAATATTTACTACAAGCAAATCAACAGAATAAAAACTTAATTTAAAAATTGCTGATCAGTTTACCCTATACAGTCTCATAAATCTCTCTAACGCATGTTTTTCAAGAAGTTTTAAATTCAGTCTGTGCTATGTGTAATAAAGAGTCTATTTATTTGGTTATATAAAGTGCTTAAAAATAATAAAAGTAGTATTTAGCATGAAGTCTATTTTATTCTTAGAAACAAATTCTTTCAGTGGTTTTCACAAGTTACTATTATTTCCACCGAACAGGTAAGAAAACAGTGCCTGAAAATAATTAAACACATTCCTCGACCAGACTCTACATATACTATGATCAGGTTCAAAATCACTGTGTAAATATAACATGGATGAGAAAAGTTAAAAAAAAAAAAATCTTAGGCAAGCCTCACTATAGCTCTAGCTACAGAAGTCAGGCAGGCCCAGTTGACACTAGAACTATTATTTTTCCTATGGCCTACCCAACTACAGTGATCAAATAGTGGCTGGGCAGCAGATAAGACCCTCACAGTAACACATACGCTACTAATTAACTGAAATGTCAAGATCAGCATTGGTATCCTGGACCACACTGTCACTAAAAATGACAAAAGCAGTATAATAGTTAGGAATGATATACTACCTACGTTGTAAATAATATTCACAACAACCAGGATGAGAAGGAGATGTTGAAGAACAAGTACTGAGGAAAAGGCATGTAATCCCAGGGTATGAATACATATGGAGATATGGATGTGGGCACAGGCATATTTGACCACTCTGGATTTTTCCCTTTACTGGCCTAAAGTAATTAAGACTGATTCAGTTTGCCAAAGTTCATTAACTAAAGGCAGCTGTAGTTACCCAAGTGATAAAACACATCAAAAACTGGCAATCCATTTGCACTCCCCAAGCTACTCACAACTGAAAACAGTCACAATAGATTTTAAAATTAAATCTCTTCATAGGGAGTGACCTTAACTATCAATTTGAACAAACTTTTAAAATGCTTATATTAAAAACATTGAAAATGTTATCAAAACAATGCTCTCTCCAGAAAAAATATGCAACACCTGTTATATTTTAAATTTGTAAAACATTTTGATATTTTAAACTACTTAATATAAAAAATCCACATTTTCAAAAGCCACAAAAATCCACCATAATTTCGAAGGAATGCTTCTAATTAAGAGTTAACCTGAACATATGAAGGGCAACTGAACAACTTACCTTATAGGTTTTTTGAGGGGAAACCTGAAACAAAGGAAAGAAAAAAAAATGGGTTAAATGTAGTTATCTCACTGGTAAGACTGTTATTCAATTTATTCATTCTATTAAACCAGAATAAGAGATTTAAATCTTACACTAACTTTCCCAAAGCAAGATTCAACAAACAGGCAGACAAAAAAGCTAGATTCTATTTTTTTAATATCTTAACTCCTTTGTTAAATCTTAAATTTCAGGTGCTAGGAGCTGTCACTAAAATCTAAATATTAAGTGCTCAGCACTATTCTAAACTGTTAACATGTACTATCTCATTTAATCCTTATATACTTATATATACATATTATTATTATTATTTCCATTTTACAGGTTAAAAAGATTGAGGTAAAGAGAAATATCTTACCGTTAAAATATTCTACCTCGTTTCCCTGGCAGAGAAAGTTTCCTCCCTTCCGTCACCCCCTCCCCAACCCTCACAAGATATCTGGGTGCTGATTACTGCTCTGTTGATCTGCATCTACTACCCTTTGATCATAATCAAATCACAATTCTTGTTTATTTACGTTTGGCATTTATAACAGAAATCTAGAGAAAATACCATCGCAGGATTATCAGTTATTAAGAATATGTTCCAAAAGTAGAAAACAAAGGTTACATCTTTTCTTCTTGCAGTTCTATAAGCTATAAAGAACTACTGCATTTCCTCCCGGTTGTCTTTTTTAAAGAAATATTATTGGGGCTTCCTGATAAGAATTTGATGTTACATAGAAACACTAAGTCTCTAAGTGTTCCCAAATTTCTTCCCATTCTCCTTTTCAGGTCTGTCCTTTCAGAAATCACCTCAACCTATGGCATTTTATGTAAAGATTATTTAGCCTGCGTAATAAAAACAGGCTTTCTTAAGAATAGCCATAAAATTTTTTTTAAAAAAGGTTATTAGTAAACACAGTAAGAAAAACAAAACAAAACAATGACATTCGAATGACTTTTATTTGTCATGGAGATAGTTTAGTTAAAAAAAGAAAAAACCCTCTAACATAAAAGTTTAATTACAATTTTCTTTAACTCCCACATAAGCCAAAATTGATCCAAAGAAAAAGACAAAGAATCTAAAAACTTCCGTGATAAGTGCACGTTAACTCACAACAAAGTCAGGGAAAAGGGGTTCTGGGGTAAAGAGCACATTGCTCTACTGAATGTACCAATTACAAACGATTATCAGACTTTTAGAAATAGTTCCTAAGAAGTCCATCCCTACTTGTTGGGGAAGTGGGGAGGTGGGAATGTTTTTTAATTTGGAAACAAATATAAAAGTTGGCAGGAAAGAATTCCCAGCTGAGTTTCTGCAAAGGATAATACCTGCAGTTAGCAACCTCAGCCACTCTTCCTGATAGCCATTACAGAAACTCCTACCCCAAAACAATGGCCGCTTGCGTCAGGGGCTGACTGCAACATCCAGGGAGATTCTGGTAAAGAATCCCGGAAGTTCCCAGGCTACCGATTGAAAACCAGCTTCCTGAGCGGTTTTCTCTTACTAGGGAATGGAAGAGGAGGGGAAAGAAGATAAAAATGGAATGAAAAGATGAACAAGGACTACTGTACAGGAAAATTTGCTTACCACAATCTCCTTACTAAATTCTTAAAGCACAGATGAAGAACAAACATTGTTAAATCACAATAATTTTTCTCTGGTCACTAAATTGCAGTTAGCCCGACACCAGGCTGATGAAATGGTTCCGCACAAAATCCTCTATTTTCAAGTCCTTGTCCATTCTGTAACCCAAGCATAAAACTGACAATCTCCTCTAGTTCGATATTTATGTAAAAGAGCTATAGTTGAATGAAGACATTATATTAATGTACTTAATCAAACTGTACCTGGCTTTTGAAAATACCATATTGATGACTTGGGCATTTAGCCAACAATGAACATGTTTGTGCTTATTTACATACACGTGTATGTATTCTTCCAGATGTAAGACAAAGTCCAAGTACTAATATGAAGAACCATAATTTAAAAAGCAAACTGGGGTGCCTGGGTGGCTCAGGTGGTTAAGTTTCTGACTCTTGATTTCAGCTCAGGTCATGACTCAGTTCATGAGTTTGAGCCACACATCAGGCTCTGCGCTGACAGTGCAGAGCCTCCTTAGGATTCTCTCTCTCTCTCTCTCTCTCTCTCTCTCTCTCTCTCTCTCCTCCACCCCCACCCCCACTTGGGCATGTGCTCTCTTTCTCAAAACAAATAAATAAACTTAAAAAATAAATAAATAAATAGGAAAGGGTTGTCAAAATTTGAGCCACTGGGATAAGGCAACTAGATGCCCTTACTTTTGATAACCTATATAGCAAGCACACTCATACGCCACAAATCCTAACCAAGGGCCTCAAGCTTATAATTACATTGACTCACTTGACTTCGGGATGCCTTTCTTTCTTTCTTTTTTTAACGTTTATTTATTTTTGAGAGAGAAAGAGAGAGAGACAGTCAGAGCACAACTGGGGGACAGGCAGAGAGAGAGGGAGACGCAGAATCCAAAGCAGGCTCCAGGCTGTCAGCACAGAGCCCAAAGTGGGGCTGGAACCAATGGACCATGACAGACCATGAGACCATGACCTGAGCCGAAGTTGGACACTTAACCTACTGAACCACCCAGGTGCCCCAGGATGCCAGTTTTTTTAAGTTTATTCATTTATTTTGAGAGAGAGAGCATGTGCAGGAGGGGCAGAGAGAGAAGGAGAGAGAGATAATCCCAAACAGGCTCTGCACTGTCAGTGCAAGGAGCCCAATGCAGGGCTCAAACTCACGAACCTGTGAGATAATGACCTGAGCCAAGATCAAGAGAAGGATGGTTAACCGACTGGGTCACCCAAGTGTCCAGGATGCCTTTCTTACAAGTTCTGAGCTCTAATATTAAAGCCCCAGGTAGCAACACACAGAGGCCTCCCCAAAGTTTTTATTTTCACACTCCACCCATGTGTTATTACAGTATAAAGGGAGTTATGATTTGATAATTACATAAACCCTAACCAAATAAATATTTATTCTAGTAAAACTTCTAATTATAGCCAGGTTTAACTATACATACATACATACACATATTTAAGTATATAATATGTATACACACATACATAATTTTCTAACTGGGATATTCCTTTAAGTTTGTTAAACAGAATTTGTTGTAGATGAAAAAAGAATTGGAAAGGGCCGCCAAACTTTGTGTTTTCACATATTTGCTTATAATGAAGAGCCTATAAGAAGTCATTTTTCCTTTTTTGATTTTTGTGAGAAAAGAGCTAGCCTTTGACACTGTTCCTATGAGAAATGTCCCAAAAGAAAAAATAGAGATTATCACACTCAAACCTTAATTCCTACCCTCTCCCTCCTTCAAGGTAGATATTTTTTTCTTGGGGTTAGTAATGATGAAGAATTTGGGACTCTGGATGGTTCTTAATAAGGGATGATTGAAATGAGGAGAATAAAGTTAAGGATATTTTACCTACATTGTTGGATTGTGGTCGAGTTTTCATTAGCAAACAATGTTAGCTACTAAATTTAGAATTCCAAAAAATTCCATTGTAAGATACATCCTGACTTTAGCAATGTTAAAATTCAGGGTGAAAAGCCTGTGTACCTTGGAATCCATGACATATAGCACTAGTTTATTGGAATTCATGCCAGTGAGGAGAGTTTCTAGACAAAGAACTCTGCAAAATAGGTTACAGCTAAGATAATTCTAAGGCTCAATCCTCATAAAGTGATGGCAAATATCAATGCAAAAAATACAGTGTTCCAATACAGTTACAGGCAATGAAAATCACGTGTGATCTCAAGGCCTCAGGAACAGGGATGTCTCAGAAAACAAAGAACAAGGTTCACATTCTAGTTTGAAAAGGCGCTTGCACTTGGGCAAGTTGCTTAACCTCTTTAACAATCATCTGTAAAATAATGATAATCCTACTACCTACTTTACAAATTTGTTTTGAGGATTAGATTAGAAAATGAGGAACATTAGATGAGAAGCACTGCCTAGCACAGAACAACCACTTAATGATTATTAGCTATTAGTTAAAATGCAAATAAAACCTGAACTTTAGAGACATAACTACAAATTAAGTAGAGGAGAAAAATAAACTTAAAGACTAACAATATTCAAATAGGCTTTCAGTTCAGCAAAATCCACAGAAATGCAAAATCCAAAGCCAATGATGAAACCATAGGTTTAACGTGCCAAGCCATATTATATAAAATTAACGTCAATACTCAAGTTAACAAACTTCCCAGATGCTGCAGGGTAAAAGAAAAGATCAGGTTACAACCAAAACTTTTAATTTTCATGGCAAGTAGGGTCAGTGATTTTTTTTTTAAGGCTGTGGAATTGTGCTGACCATACCTGTCACTTCTTAGCAAGAGAGTGCATTATTTCCACATCTCCTTTAAAATATCAAAATGATTAAGGCATCCCGTGTCCTGGATATAAATTAGGTTTTTTACTTCTCTGTTTCTACAAAATGATTGAAATAGCCTAAAGTACAACACTTAAATTTGAAATTACTCCAACGTGAATACGAACCAGCTAGCTCTACTATTACATCATTTTTCACAAAATAACAAACAAAACAGCTAAAAGGGCATCTGTACCCATAAGTACCCATAAGTATAGGGATTTAGAACATACTGCTGACTTTAGCTAAACTGTTAATTCAAGCTTTAGATCTCTGGACAGTCAGATTCAAAGAACCAAAAGTGGTAATGACCACTACCACTCCTCCCCCTTCAAAAAACACCAGTCGTAGATCCTGTCACCACCTACGATTTATGACTGGCCTGGCTGAAAGTCACTAAAAGAACCAAAAATTATGGAAAGAACAAAAAAATAAAAGTCTGAAAACGACCTACCATTGTACCTTTTTATTAGGATATAGATCCAAAGCATGAAAAGTTGTTAGCTGAGCTGGCAATAAAACATTAGTTACATCAGAAAGACTCAAACAGAAGCTACAGCTGACAGGATGACTCATGGAGAATTTTTCATGGTGTTATTAGTTTTAAACCTCTGGACCTTGCAATACAAAACCACAAAATGACAAGGACCAAGGAGCTCAGTTCTGGTGTAAAATCCAAAAACAATTGTAATTGTAATGTAATGTAAGATCTCAAGCTAACTTCTTAAATATGGTTTGGTATACTGTCACTGTTACTGAAGAACTTGAAACACATGACGACCCTCAGTAAGTGGCTCTTCTTTCCTGGACGTACTTTGACAAATCAAACGGTAAATTCTAAATTATCTTAATTGCCTCTGTCAGATATTGTAAGCTGGACACTGGTTGTTTCGGAACTGAGAAAAGTAGTTCACAATTAACGTAACAGCTTATTTATTACAGGCTCTCATTTACTCATTGATAATCTGGAATAGTATCACTTTTGCAAATATTTCCTGTAAGGTTTCTCAATAACTTTCCTTTGAAATCATGAGTATCACCATTAACTTATACAGTGTCTTTTTAGACTTCAAATTACTCACTTCAAAAAACAAAGAGAACTGCCAGAAAAAAGTATGAGAACCTCAAACTACTTAGTTATTTGCATCCCATTCAACATCAGTCAAACCATCAAATCCATGATTATATGGATCTGGGCTTTTATAAACAATAAACTGGACTCAACAGAATAATCTCATGATTTCTAAAATAATGACGATACATAATTTTCATTTGATAGTGATTAAAATCTCAATCTTGTTTCACGATTCCCTATTTCAGAATTTGTTTGGAGAAGTGGTTCAAGACGGCAGTGCCTGAAGATCCTAAACTCACCTCCTCCTATGGACACAAAATTCAACAGCTAAAATGGAAGAATTTCCTCCGAAAAAGTTCTGTGAAAACTAGATGAACAGTGCCTCTACAACAAAAGATAAAAGGGCCACACTGAGACAGGTAAGGGAGGCACAGACAGACATGCTCTTGCCAAAATGCCACCCCAGGGGCAGTGACCCACAATTGGGAGGGATCTCAAAAAATATGGAACTTTTTCCAGAAGGGTGAGGGGTTTGTGCCCCACATCAGGCACCCCAACCTGTGGGCCCTGCACCAGAAAGACAAGCCCTCAGAACTTTGTATCAACTAAGATTACATCCAGGAGAACCATAGAAATGTAGGTAATTAAAAAAAAATTAAAACACTCTTAAAGGTCTTGCAGGCAGACTCACTCACCTTGAGACCTAGCACAAAAGCAGCAGTTTGAAAAGTTCCTAGACCACATGTAAAGGAGACCGAATTACTCATCTTAAAGCAACTTCCAGAGAAGAAGGCACCTGATGGTTCTCTCTCCAAGAACAGAGTGTTGGCAGGTGCCATTTTTGTGATCACATTCTATCGTGCTAAGGCTGGCACTGGCGGGCACCGTTTTTATAATCTCCCTCTAGCCTGCTAGTGGAGGTTGGTATCCCCCTCTTCAGTGCCCAACCATGCCACAGCCAGGCAAACATCTCCTTCACCACCTCCAATGCCATAGCCATAGCTCCACCACAACCAGCAGGCATGTACAGAACACACAGGGGGTGCCCTTTGAGAGCCTGGCTCTGGTGACTAAGGGGAACGCACTTCTGGGCCTCCGGGTCATCTCCGACAGAAGGCCACTCCATCAATACTAGGAGATGTAGCCGTTTTGCCTAATATATAGAAACGAACTCAGAAACTCAGGCAAAACAAAGAGACAGGAATGGGTTGCAAACAAAAGCACAAGACAAAAACTTCAGAAAAAGATCTTTATGAAACACAGATATGTAATCTACCCGATAAAGAGTTCAAAGCAATGGTCATAAAGATGGTCACGAAACTTGGGAGAAGAAAAGATGAACACAGTGAGAACATCAACAAAGAGAAAGAAAATAAAAGGAGGTACCAAAAAAAAGTCACAGAGCTGAAGAATGCAAGAACTGAACTAAAAAATACACTGGAGGGGTTCAACAGCACCCTGGATGAAGCAGAAGAACAATCTGTGAGCTAGAACACAAAGCAACAGGACCCACCCAAACAGAGCAGCGAAGAAAAAGAAAAACAGAAGAGAAAATGAAACTTTAGGAAATGAAGATACGTGAAAGGACAGATGGGATAACATCAAGTGTAATAACACCCCCACTATAGGAGTCCCAGAAGGAAAAGGGAGAGGCAAAGGAGCAGAAAACTTATTTGAAGAAATAATGGCTGAAAACTTCCTCAATCTGGGGAAGGAAACAGACATCCAGGTCCAAGAAGCCCAGAGTTCTAAACAAAACAAACCCAAAGAAATCCACACAAAGCAATATTACAATTAAAACAACAGAAGTTAAAGATAAAGAGCCGGGTGCATGGGTGGCTCTGTGATCAAGCATCCATCCGACTCTTGATTTCAGCTCAGGTCATGATCTCACAGTTGGAGATCAAGCCCCACAGCAGGCTCCACACTAGAGGGAGAGAGGCTCTCCCTCTCCCCTTGCCCTTCCCCCCTCTTTTGTTCTTCTCTCTCAAAAACATAAATAAATAAAAATAAAGATAAAGAGAGAACCTTAAAAGCAGCAAGAGAGAAACAATTTGTTATGTACAAAGGAAACCGGTAAGGCTATCAGCAGAATTTTCAGCAGAAAATTTGCAGGCCAGAAGGGAATGACATGACATACTTAAAATACTAAAAGAAAAAAAACTTCCAACCAAGAAAACCCAACCTGGGGGGTGGGGGAGTGGGAGGAGGATACTCTACCTGGCAAGGTTATCATTCAAAACAGAAGAACTAAGAATTTTTCAGATAAACAAAAGCTAAAGGAGTTCATCACCACTAAACTGTCCTTACCAAAAAAAAAAAAAAAAAAAAAAAAAAAAAAGTTAAAAGAACTTCTCTAAGGTGAAAAGCAATGACATTAATTAATGACAAGAAAACACATGAAAGTAAAAAATCTCACTGGGAAAGATAATATATACAGTAAAGGTGGTGAATTAATCACTTATAAAGCTAGTATGAGGGTCAAAAGACAAAAGTAATAAAAATATCTATAACTACAATAATGAGTTAAGGGACACCTAAAATAAAAACCTATGAAATATGACATCAAAAACAAAATGTGGGGGGGATAAAAAATGTAGTTTTGGAATGTGTTCAAATTTAAGTTGCCATCAACTTAAAACAAGCTATTATATAAATAAAGATGCTATTTGGGAACTTCACAGTAACCACAGAGCAAAAACTTATAGTAAATACACGAAAAAAAAATGAAGAAAAACCTGTACATAAACGAAAGAAGGTTATCAAACCACAGGGGAGAGAGAAAGAAGAGAGGAACAGAGAGGAACTACAAAGACAGCCAGAAAACAATTAACAAAATGGCAATAAGTACATACCTACCAATAATTACTTTATAAATGTAAATGGACTAAATTCTCCAACCAAAACGTACACTATAGTTGAATGGATTAAAAAAAAAGACTCATATATATGGTGCCTAAAAGAGACTAATTTCAGAAGTAACACAGAAACTGAAAGTAAAGGTAGGGAAAAAGATAGTCCATGCAAGTATGAACTGAAAAGAAAGCTGATGTAGCTATGCTTTTACTAGACAAAATAAACTTTAAAACAAAGACTTCAATAAAAAGAAAGGCATAAAGAGGTCAATCCAGCAAGAAGATATAACATTTTTAAATAAATATGCACCCACCATAGGAGTACCATAGTAAATAAATATTAATGGACCTAGAGGAATAAACTGATAACAATACAATAATAGTAGGCATCAAAAGATGATCATCCACACAGAAAATCAATAAGAAAAAACTGAACTAAAACAACACATTAGACCAGATGTCCTTAACAGATATATATGGAACATTCTATCCAAAAGCAACAGAATACACATTCTTCTCAAGTGCACATGGAATATTTTCCAGGACAGATCACACGTTAAGCCACAAAACAAGTCTCAATAAATTAAAGAAGACTGAAATCCTATCAAGCACCTAGTCTGACCACAATGGTATGTATGAAACTAGAAATCAATTTTAAGAAGAAAACTGGGAAAACCACAAAAATGTGGAAATAAACAGTATGCTACTGAACAATCATGGGGATATCAGAGAAATCTAAGAAATAAAAAAAATGCCTAAACACAACTGAAAATGGGCACCTGGGTGCCTCCGCCGGTTAAGCGTCAGATTCCCAGTGTCGTCTCAGGTCATGATCTCGCAGTTCATGGGTTCAAGCCCTGCATTGGACTCTGTGCTGAAGGCACGGAGCCTGCTTGGGATTCCCTCCCTCCCTCCCTCCCTCCCTCCCTCCCTCTCTCTCTCTCTCTCTCTCTCTCTCTCTCAAAAATAAATAAATAAATATTAAAAATTAAAATTAAAAAAAAAAGACAACTGACATGCAGCAAAAGCAGTTAGAAGAGGACAGTTCATAGCAATGCAGACACACTTCAAGAATCAGAATATGTTTGGGGCGCCTGGGTGGCTCAGTCGGTTAAGCGTCCGACTTCAGCTCAGGTCACGATCTCACGGTCTGTGGGTTTGAGCCTCGCGTGAGGCTCTGTGCTGACAGCTCAGAGCCTGGAGCCTGCTTCGGATTCTATGTCTCCCTCTCTCTCTGCCCCTCCCCTGCTCATGCATGCTCTGTCTCTCTCTGTCTCAAAAATAAATAAAAACATTTAAAAATATAATTAAAAAAAAGAATCAGAATATGTTTGTGAGCATAATAAAAATAAGAGGAAAAAAAATGTCCTCTTAATCTAGGATAGGCATGTTTCTGAACAAGATTTTACATAAAATACATTAAGATTGAATGTTCAAATTTTGTAAACTGAAGAGAGAACTGTGCAAAATTTGTTAGGACAAACTGCTTTGTGTAGATTTGCCAAAGGTCACAATTGTACTTCTGAAAAAGCAGAAAGTCTTAGCTTTTACCTTTTATATTGAGGTGTCATTGAGACAAACTCCACCATCAATGTGAACTGGAGAATTTTATGAAAATGTAAAATTAAAATATAAAATAATATGTCAAATAACATATTGTCTAGTATATTAAAAAGTTCCACTCAAAATACAAATTCTTCTGTACCACTTTAAAGCACATATATGATATATTTGCAGTTGGCCATTTTTATTAAAGAAAAAGTCTGAAACATCCATAAAAATAGCAGTTTGTAGCAAGGAATACCAATTCAACAAAAAAGCAAATTATAATAGATTTCTCTTAAATTTTCCTAAACATTTCTTAGCAAGTGCCAACACAATGATAATGGGAATCTTTTAGGAGAAGGAAAACCAGTCAGGATTTACACTGACACCCAAATCACAGAGTATTAGTCATGATCTCTGCGTACCTTCAGCTATTGTACTTGGTATGCACTCACTCCTTGACTACAAAGAAAGCTAATTCATATCATATCTATACCACAAAGCTGAATAAACAAGGATTTACCCCCCAAAAGTCACAGCACAAGGAAACACAGGGAATGAGAAAAGTATAAACTTGGCACCCATATACTCTAAAAATGTGCACAATTTCTTTGAACCAAACCGACACAGACCTATTTCTTACAAAGAAATAAAAACCTCATATACTTTGCAGGAAGAACTCTAAGAGAATAAGGATTAAGGACGTTCCATGCTTTCTACTTATAATTGTTACAATTATTTAAGAAATGCATTATGAGTAAGCATTTTGATGACATATCATTACATTTATATGTCACACTCCTTAGTTGGTGAAATATTTCCATAAATAAATAAAACTTACAGGATATATGAATATAAAATATCAGTAAAGATAAGACTAAAAAAACTGATCATAGCCAATATCATTACAATTAAATCTTCTATATAACACACATCCCGCCTTCATAAAAATGTCTCATTTTCTTCTAAGGAAATTTTTTTTTCATTAAAAACACTTTTACCAGCTATGTATACAATGAATGTTATAATGCAATTTTTCGTTTTTAACTAGAGACTTCTCTTCATAAATGCTTTCGTTCTGGCATCAAATATTACCAATTCTTCAATTCCCCTTAGCCATCCACTTAGTCTATCAAGAAACCACATTTTCTATGACAAATCTGAATACCCCAAACTTTCAAACCAGCACAAAGGAAAAAAGACCTCTGATTCTGAGAGGGAAAGGTGAGAAAATTAGTTATATGCAGGCTATCTCACATCTTCTTCTACAAGAGTTTTTCTTGGCCCAAAACTATGGAGTTAGAGTAGAGGGTATACAGTCTTATCAGTAACATGGCTCACCACAACACTGAATTTGGAAAGTTGGAGGGAATGTGTGTTTTAAATATTTTGACATGGTTCTTTACATCACTCCAGATCTGGGAATCATTTTTAATTCACTGACATTTAGTTCTATTTTCTTCTTTAGATACTAAAAATGTGACTTATCCCAACACACTTTCAACAGGTAAGACTACTGACATTAATTTCTAAATAGATCTATGTTACCAATAGTATTTTTCTAACATTTTCAAGAGAACTCCTCTCTCTCAAGGGACTGAAGAATTAGACTGTTATCTTTCCAAAAGTGTAGTTTCCTAGAAAGCAATAGTTTTCTACTTTTCAACATGAAGAAATATCCTCTTTATTCCCCCAAAAATATATGCACTAAAGTTTTAAAAATTAAAAAGACAAAATAGAAAATAAAAATCACCCAAGAGTTCAATACCCAGTATTTTTATGAATACTTCCCCCAACTTTACTAAAAATACAGACTTTTCTATTTGTATATAGTATAGCTACAGTGTAAAAGTTTCTTTTTGTAACAATTACAGCATATAGGCCATACCGTTTGGTAGACTTTTTAACTAATGAAACATTGACATAATTTTACATCATTAAATATTTCACTACAGCACTGATTTTAAATTGTGCTGCACACAACCTTAAGGGTTCAAAAGACGTCCCTCAGAGAGCACAAGTAGGTAGATGGGAGGGAGTTTTAGGTTCCCTGCACATCAGAGCTGCTTAGCTTTTATTTATTTTATATTCTGAGCTTCCAAGTAAGATAAAGATTTGAGAAAGAGATCTCTAAACAAATAATTCCTGATAGCTACAGAGTGCTTTGAGATAGGCTATTCAATTTAACCAATTATCTTTTGTAAATATTTGGACTAGGCCCATTTTTTTTCAGTATAACAGGCATCGTTGTAACAAATAACCTTGTAACTCAAATTAGGCACTCCCTCTTGATTTCTTCCTTAGGATGAATTTATCTATAGTAAAGAATCCACATGGGAGTTTGGACTTGAAGAGGAGTTTGTGTGTGTGCCAGGTAAAGAGAAAAGAGAGGACACACTATTCCTTTAGCTCAATCCCGTGGACTCATGCCTAACCCTTATGGAAAGACACAGCAGCAAGAAGCTAATAAAGGAGACATTTTGGGAACAGACCTTGTAAGACAAAGGGCCAGAGTAACATTACGTTGGTGTTCAAGTTGACAAAATTTTTCTCACTAAATAGACGAAAGAGATTCTTTCTGTTCAAAGTGAAAACAAAACAGAGGAACCATATAAAAGCCACAAATTGAATAAATACCAAAAAGCTGTATTTATATTTTCTAATTATAATACCAGAGTTACATTTGAAAAACAAGTAAACATAGATGAGGAAGATGCATTACTTACTCAGTGTGGGAACTGCACATAAGTGCATACAGAGATTATCAGTTCCCCTGCATTAAACGTGAAAGCAACCCCTAAACTGGGCACTACCACACTTGTTATAGGTTGAATTGTATCTCCCCACAAAGGTACATTGAAGGCGCACCTGGGTGGCTCAGTAGATTAAGTGTCCGACTTTGGCTCAGATCATCATCTCACAGTTCATGGGTTTGAGCCCTGTATCGGGCTCTGTGCTGACAGCTGAGCCTGGAGCCTGCTTTGGATTGTGTGTCTGTCTCCCTGTGTCTCTCTGCCCCTCCCCTGCTCACCTCTTGTCTCTCTCAAAAATGAATAAACTTTAAAAAATTATTAAAAAACCAAAACACTGAAGTCCTAATCCTTAGTACCTGTGAATATATGACCTCATTTAGAAACAGGATCACTGCACATGCTTTGGGTGTCATATCTAAGAAGTCTTTGACTAACTCAAAGTCATAGAGATTTTCTCCTATATTTTCTTGTAGAAGTTTGGGAACTTTCCAGCTTACTTTCAGGTCTTTTGACATATTTTGCAATAATCTTGGTATAAGGTGTGAGGTATGGATAAAAATTTATTTTTTTTATATATGAATATCCCACTGTTCCAGCATCAATTGTTGAAAAGACCATCCTTTCTCCACTAAATTGCCTTTGCACTTTTGTTAAAAATCAGTTGTCCGTATAGATGTAGGTCTATTTCTGGGATACCACAGAAGTGAAGTTCCCTTCTTATCACACATCAGGGGGTGTACAACTGGACTTGTCCCTTGTAATCATGTAAGCATGCTGACCATGATCATTTGGTCAAGGTAGGGTTTACCAGACTTCTCCCTGCAAAGTTACATTTTTTCAATTTTCATACTCTATTCTTTAAAAGCAGGTCACTAAATCCAACCAATACTAGGGGTTAGGAAGATTAAGCTCCATTTCCTGGATAAAGGAGAATGTACACGTGCTATTTGGAATTCTTCCGTAAGGAGTATTTCTGTCTTCTTATTTATGCAATCATTTATGTCAATACTGAACTCATATATATTATTTTATACTTGGAATTCTAATCCAATACATTACTTATTTTCCTGCTCAAACAGTTTCAGCTTAAGCCATTCACAGGTATTTCAGGTCGGCACCTGTTTCCTTTTGATATGTCCCCAGCTTTTTTTTTTTTTTTAATGTTTATTTGTTTTTGAAAGAGAGAGACAGAGCGAGTGGGGGAGGAGCAGAGTGAGAGAGAGGAAGACAGAATCCCAAGCAGGCTCCAAGCTGTCAGCACAGCACCCAACGTGGGGCTCGAAGTCACGAACCATGAGATCATGACCTGAGCTGAACAGACTCAACTGACTGAGTCATCTAAGCTCAGCCTTTTGTTTTTTGGAGCATTTCCTTGCTTCTGGCACTATAAGCTGCTCCAGACTCCTCTTTTATTTTCCCTAATCCAGCCCTGGAATCAACCATTTCTCCAATGAGCTATTTACTGGGGATTGGTAGTTAGAAACCAAGATCTGGGTTCTGGGTGTGCTTCCTGGTATTTCTATGCCTCCTCAGCAGACAGAACTAGAAAATCAAAAATTGCCTCAGTCTCTATCCATATTTATGTATATATTAAGCTAAACATGAGTTCACACTGATGTCTATAATTCTAATCCAGTACAAGGTTCATTGATCTTCCCTCCTTGCTTAACTCCCCTATGTGACAATGAGAAAATTAGCTTCCATCTACTCTGTACTCACAGGATAAACTCCACTTGGTTATAATATATTGTTCATTTTATATGTTTATATATGTGTGTGTAAATGTGTATACATATGTGTGTATATACATACAACTGTGTGTATATCTGCACATACACACATGTATTTTACATGTTCATATATGTGTATGCATATATAATACATAGTTATACCTTACATGTTTGTATATTGGTAGACTTTTTAAAATCCCAAACCATATTTCATCTAAGTTGTTAAACTTATTGACATAAAAGTATTCATAATATTCCCTTATTATCCTTTTTTTTCCCTTTTTTTTTTAGAGAGCGAGTGAGCATGCGAGAGGGGGACAGAGTCATAAGGAGGCTCCACGCTCATCACAGAGCCTGTTGAGGGGCTTGATTTCGTGACTCTGGGATCATGACCTGAGCCAAAATCAAGAGTCAGACGCTCAACTGACTGAGCCACCCAGGTACCCCCTCTCCTTATTATCCTTTTAATATCTGTATAATCTGTAGTGATGTCACCTCTTTTATTCCTGAGAATGGTAACGTTTGTCTTCCCTCTTTTATTCCTCATCAGCCTGGCTAGAGGTTTAACAATTTTATTGATATTCTCAAAAGAAACAGCTTTGCTTTCATTGATTTTCTCTACTGTTTTTCTGTTTCTGCTTCATTGACTCCTACCCTGATCTTTATTATTTCTTTCCTTCTTACTTTGGTTTGTTGTTTCTTTTTGTTTGTTTTTAATTTACATCCAAATTAGTTAAAATATAGTGTAATAATGATTTCAGGAATAGAATTTAGTGATTCATCACTTATATACAACACCCAGTGCTCATCTCAACAAGTGTCCTCCTTAATGTGCTTCTGCTTACTTTGTTTTTAATTTTCTCTTCTTATTTTAGTTTCTTACAAAAGAAGTCGACTTTAGACTTTTCTTCTTTTCTAATAGGTGTTTAATGCTTTTTAAAGTAATGGTTTAGTGGCATCCTGCAAATTCTGATAAATTGTGGGGTTTTTTTTCATTTAGCAAAAAATAATTTCCTACTTCCCCCCCTTTTTGTAAGCTTATTTATTTGAGAGAGAGCAAGCAAACAGAGGAGGAACAGAGAGAGAGGGAAAGAGTATCCCAAGAAGGCTCCATGCTGTCAGCGCAGAGCCCAATGCAGGGCTCAATCTCACAAATCATGAGATTGTGACCTGAACCAAAATCAAGAGTTGGATGCTTAACGGACTGAGCCACCCAGTTGCCCCCATTTCCCTTCTGATTTCTTCTTTCACCCATAGGTAATTTAAAAGTGTGTTGTTTACTTTCCAAATATTTGGGGATTTTCCAGAGATCTTTCTTTTATTGATTTCTAATTTAATTCCACTGTGGTCAGAGAACATACTTTACAGGACTTGAATCCTTTTAATTTACTGAAACTTACTTTGTGGCCCATAATATGATCTATCTTAGCAAATGTTCCGTGTGTACTTGCCCAAAAGGGGAAAAAAAAAAAAAAAGGTGTACTATGTCATTGGCTAGAATGTTCTATAAAATGCAATTCGATCAAATTGGTCAATGGTGTTAAGGAATCTATACCCTTGCTGATTTTCTGTATACTTCTTTCAATTATTGAGGGATACTGAAATCACTGATAACAATTGTGGATTTGTCTATTTGTCCTTTAAGTTATATCAGTTTTTCTTTCATGAACTTTCAAGCTCTGTTATTAGGTGCATAAAAGTTTAGAACTGTTATCTCTTCTTTTTTACTTGATGCTTTTATTATTATGTAATGACTTTTTTTATCCCTAATATTTTTGCTCTGAAATTTACTTTATCTGATTTTTTAAAAAATTTTTAATGTTTTTATTTATTTTTGAGACAGAGAGAGACAGAGTATGCAGGGGAGGGGCAGAGAGAGAGGGAGACACAGAATCCAAAGTAGGCTCCAGGCTCTGAGCTGTCAGCACAGAGCCCTACGCGGGGCTCGGACCCGTGGACCGTGAGATCATGACCTGAGCCGAAATTGGATGCTTAACTGACTGAGCCACCCAGGCGCCCCCAACTTTATCTGATATTAATATATCACTATAGTTTTCCTTTGATTAATATTAGCATGGCATATCTGCTTCCATCCTTTTAAACTGTATGTGTCTTGGGGCACCTCTGTGGCTCAGTCGGTTGAGCATTTGACTCTTGATTTCAGCTTGGGTCGTGATCCCAAAGTCGTGGGATGAAACCTCCTGTTGGGCTCCACACTGAGCGTGGAGCCTGCTTAAGATTCATTTTTCTCTCTCTCTCTCTCTCCCTCCCTCTCTCTGTCTCTCTCGGCGTCTGGGTGGCTCAGTCAATTAAGCATCTGACTTCGGCTCAGGTCCTGATCTCCTAGTTCGTGAGTTCGAGCCCTGTGTCTGGCTCTGTGCTGACAGCTCAGAGCCTGGAGGCTGCTTCCAATTCTGTCTTCCCGTCTCTCTCTCTCTGCCCCTCCCCTGCCCCTCCCCTGTTCGTACTCTGTCTCTCTCAGGAAATGAATAAACATGAAAAAAAATTTAAAAAAAGATTCTCTGTCTCTGCTTTCTCTTCCACTCGCGTGCTGTCTCCTCTCTCTCTCTCTCTCAAAATAAAAAAAATAAAAATAAACTATATGTAAGAGGGGAAAGTGGGTGATGGGCATTGAGGAGGGCACCTGTTGGGAAGAGCACTGGGTGTTGTATGGAAACCAATCTGACAATAAACTATACTTAATATAAAAAATAAACTATATGTGTCTTTATGTTTATTAAGGTGTGTTTCTTGTATGCTGTATATAGGTGGGCTTTGCAGTTTTATCCAATCTGATCACCTCTGCCTTTAATTGGGGTGTTTAAACAATTTGCCTTTAATGTGATTATTGATATGTCTAGATTTAAGCCTATCCATCTTGCCATTTGCTTGTTTGTCTCATACGTTCTTTGTTTCCCCTTTTCATTTTTTTTTTTTTTTGCTTTCTTTTGGATTAAATTACCTTCTTCAATTGATTTTTGAAATAATGTTAATAATCTGTTAACTTGTCACTCTCACTAGATCTTAAATTATCTGAAGGTGAGGGCAGTATTTTATCTGATTTTGTATTCTAATTAACTAGTTCGTCACTGAGCTTATACTTGACAATTCAATGTATGTTTAAATAAATGAATTCATTCATTCAAAACATGTTTATTTCGAATTATAGAGGATATAAGGGCTTCCCAATCCACACCACAGCCCTCCTTCTAACCCCAATTCTATTCAGTTATCTACCACTTTCCCCAGAATGACTCAAGGAAAGATGACCCCATTTGCAGCAACAGAGATGGGCCTTTTTGCACTGAGTGGCAAATGCATTGCTGGGTAACTGGTTCAGAAAGAGACAATGAGAATAGAAACAAAGTTTACTAAAAACATCTGTGGAAGTATTTTCTTACTCTTAAGAAAGAAGATGAAACTTCTTTTCCTCTCTCCCACTGGACAGGAATGAGGAAGAAAGCAGCCCTGACTGCTACTTACTTAGCATCCATCCTTAAGAACTAGTTTAAGATGATGCTGACACTAATGGCAACAGTGGACAATTAGAAAGAACCTGGGCTCTTGACACAGGTAAGCCATGAGATCAAAAATCCCTGAGCCCTGGGGCGCCTGGGTGGCTCAGTCGGTTGAGTGGCCGACTTCGGCTCAGGCCATGATCTCGCGGTTCCTGAGTTCGAGCCCCGCGTCGGGCTCTGTGCTGACAGCTCAGAACCTGGAGCCTGTTTCAGATTCTGTGTCTCCCTCTCTCTGCCCCTTCTCCGCTCATGCTCTGTCTCTCAAAGATGAATAAACATTAAAAATAAATAAATAAATAAATAAAAATTTTTAAAAATCCCTGAGCCCTACCTCTAGACTTCTTTTTATGTGAGCCAGTAAATGTTCTTACTTCTTAGATTTCCTGTTAACGGGCCACCAAACACACACTAAGTTACACAAACAGCAATCTGTGCCATGCACTGTTCTAGTCACGGGAGATTTACATCTATGAACAGATAGAGCCTCTGCTCTCAAGAAGCTTACGTTCTACAGGAAGACAGACTAGACAAGCAAATAATTGTACCAAATTGTTTCAGACAGTGGTGAGTGCTATGAGAAAAATAAAAGACACGTGACTATGACTAAATGGGTTAATTCTGTTTATTCACAGAAGACTTCCAGGGCATTTGACCTGACACCTAATGAGGTGAAAGAGCCAGCGATGAGGAGATACGGGGCCAGAGAATTATAGGCACAGGAATAGTCACACAAGGTTCACAAGGGAGAAGCAGCTGAGTGTATTTGAGAAATACAAAGTCCAGCGTGGCTTGAGCATAGAAAATGACCGAGAGTAGTAATGAGATGAGATTAACAGATACAGGGGACCGGATAATGTAAGAATGTGAGCCATGTCAACAAATCTAGATGTTATTCAAAGTACAATGGAAAATTAGAGGGTTTTAAGTCATGATCTGATTCGTGTTTTAAAGGAGCACTCTGAAGAATGAATAAACCTTCATATGCCATAGACATGAACACCAAGAAAGTCTAATTCAGTCTTTGTTTACAGTAACAGTGTATTTTGCCCCAAACATCAAATACTTATGAAGCACCTAACATGTGAAGAACACCAAAGTTTATAATGTGACATGTTCTGTCATGTATGAATTCCACATTATCTTAAAGTTAGACTTTATTAAAAAAAAAAAAAAGAATAAAATGAGCACAGGAGAGGTGGGCTGTTAAATTTTTGTCTATATAATGTCTGAAACTCATAGACGTAACTTTTTCTAATTTTAAGTGTAACATGACTGAGAGGCATCTGGTAAACTTAGAACTATAGTTCAGCCATTTAGTGTCTGCCCAGGCAAGTGTTTCAGTCCTGTTCTAACACAAGTATTTGGATTTTTCCAAGAGCTGATGTCAGGGCTTTTCAGAGACAGAACAGCATTTACAGGCCAGAGAAGGAAAAAGGGTTTCCCCAGCAGCTATGCTCAATGTGGCCTTTGTACTGTTCCACTGCTAACGGCAGGAAGACCCCGCTAGATAAAGCTATTTAGTTCCTGAAAAAAAATTCTACCCGGGGAGGGTGAAGGAGGATGAATGGCCAGACTCCCCATTAAGGGAACCCAGCTCGGTTTTCTATCAGTGCTCCAACCCAAATTTAAATGAGCTCATCATCAGAACAAATGTTTCTGAATTCTTAGGAGGAAAAAAACATTCTACTGAACTTGTATTTAAAGAGGAGATGAACCGGCTGGAAATTGTAAGTCAGAGAGGTGAAGAATAACACAGTAAGCTGTTGCGTATTTCCTGGGGTTGGAGTCCCTGCAAAATACTCATTTGGAGAGAAGGATTAGTTGAGGAACACTCCATACCTTCAAGTCCACACCTGGGAGTTAAAAATAATGCTAGACAAATTGTTCCAACTACGTGTCCTCCATTATTCAGAAGAATAACGATTAACAATTACAAGTATGATAATAATAGCTAAAACTTACCTGACTAGTTTCACTGGAGTTAACATATTTATATTACATATAATATATATGTATATTATATCTTATATATATTAATTCTAACAATAATTCTAAGAGATAAATACTATTTTTAGCCTCCTTTTTTAACAAAAAAAATGTGAGGTTCAAAGAGGTTAAAGTAACTTATACCAGTTACATAATCAGTAGATGGAGCACCCTTGATTCAAACCCTCATGGTCTAGAGTCCCTGCTCTCAACCTCTAGACCACTGCCTTCCCACAAAACACTATCTTCCCTTTGTATAGTTTTTTATAGTTGACCAAAAGTTTTCACGTTTTCTCATTTCAGTGAGAATCAGAAAATTAGATGTGATATAACTACAAAATATTTAGCTAGAAAGGTGTTCACACTCTTTATATAGTTTCAGGCAAAGATAAGCCAATATAAACTGGTTACAAGAGAACTCCCAATCCTACGGAATCTGCGTGTCCAAATCCCAAAGCTCAGTGGAGAATTCAGTTAACATCTACTTGCCATGTAGGCAACTTGCCAGCTACGCATCATAAAGGAAACCTGTTTCCACCTGAATGTGTTTCTTCATGGCGACCGTCTCACAAACCACCGGTTCCTTCAATAAATATGCATGAAATTCCAAGTAAAGATGAAAGATAATAAAAACAATTTTACTCCACCAGCCTTCCTCGACACTAAAAGCAAAGAGAGAAGGGGAAAAAAATCCATCTTCTATGAAAGAAGGACATGATTATAACCTTAAACCGCTAACTACAAAACATACTTGCCAAATCTATTAAATTCTGGATCTCTACCAAAACAGTCTTGGTACACCTGAACGGGAAACTGCTTTCCCTAAACATAAAGATCACAGATCTGAAATGAAGATCTAACTGTCCTTCTTTTAGGAAGTCAATATCCAGTTTGGGGAAAAAACAAAGGAGAAGGGGACTCCGTAGAGACTCAGAACAACAGGAGGAAGTAAAATTAAAAAACAAAAACATGCTGACACATTCCTAGGTTTATGATACTGCTGGAGGTAAAGTGGAGATAATGAGGGAAAGACAGAGCACCTGCCATCAGAACACAACATAGAAAATCCTGTAACCAAGAACTTTGCTGTGAGCCACATAGGTCTTTTGAACACAGACAGGAAAGAACAGTAAGTAACAGAAAAAAGGAATAGTTAACAATAACAGCTAACATTTATTGTGCATATAGCATGTACCAGTAACTGTTGTAACTGTATTACATATATTAACTAATCCTCAGTAAATACTATTATTATCCCTGTTTGACAGATGAAGAAACTAAGGCACAGAAAGATTAAGGAATTTGCCCAAAGTCAAATAGTAAGCAGAGAAGCTGAGACATGAACCCAGACCTTACAATTCTTGTTCTTAATCACTATGTAATCTTTTTACAGGTAAAAAGAATATTCAAAAATATACTAGAAAAAAATCCCCCCAAATACAAAATAATTGAAATCTGAACAATACACCATACTCTAAAAACAGACACAAAATAATCAACACTAACACACACACTGCTAAAGTTATGAAAATATAAGATTTTTAAATAAAGAGTTATATGACAACAGCATTTTTCACAGAACTAGAACAAAGAATCCTAAAATTTGTGTGGAACCACAGAAGACCCCAAACAGCCAAAGCAATCCTGAAAAAGGAAAGCAAAGCTGGAGGCATAATTCCAGACTTCAAGTTATATTACAAAGCTGCAGTCATCAAAACAGTATGGTACTGGCACAAAAACAGACACATAGATCAATGGAACAGAACAGAAAACCCAGAAATAAACACACAACTAAATGGTCAATTAATCTTTGACAAAGCAGAAGAGAACACCCAATGGGAAAAGGACACTTCAATACATGGTGTGGGGGAAACCGGACAGCAGTATGCAAAAGAAAAACTGGACCACTTTCGTATACCATACACAAAAATAAATTCAAAATGAAGTTAAGACCTAAATATGAGACCTGAAATCATAAAAATCCTAGAAGAGAACACAGGCAGTAATTTCTCTGACATTGCCCATAGTAAAATGTTCTAGATAGGTCTCCTGAGGCAAGGGAAACAAAAGCAAAAATAAACTATTGGGACAGTATGACAATAAAAAAGCTTCTGCACAGCAAAGGAAACAACGAACAAAACTAAAACACAACCTATGGAACAGGAGGAGATGTTTGCAATGACTTATCTGAAAAAGGGTTAGCATCCAAAATATATAAAGAACTTATAAAACCCAAAAAACAAACAGCCCAATTACAAAGTGGGCAGAAGACATGAACAGACATTTCTCCAAAGAAGACATCCAGATGGCCAACAGATACATGAAAAGATGCTCCATATCACTCATCATCAGGGAAATGCAAATCAAAACGACAATGAGGTATCACCTCACACCTGTCAGGATGGCTAAAATCAACAACACGAGAAACAACAGGTGTTGGCAAGGATGTGGAGAAAAGGGAACTCTCTTGCATCATTGGTGGGTTGCAAACTTGTGCCACCACTATGGAAACCAGTATGGAGGGTCCTCAAAAAGTGAAAAACAGAACTACCCTATGATCCAGCAATTGCACTACTATTTACCCAAAGAATACGAGAACACTAATTCAAAGGAGTACATGCATTATCTACAACAGCCAAGATACGGAAGTAGCCCAAGTGTCCATCAACTGATGAACAGATAAAGAAGACGTGGTATATATATACAGCGGAATATTATTCAGTCATAAAAAGAATGAAGTCTTGCCATTTGCAGTGACATGGATGGAGCTAAAGAGTATCAGCTGTCAGTATCAGTATCAAAATAAGTCAGTCAGAGAAAGACAAATACCACATGATTTTACTCATATGTGGAATTTAAGAAAACAAACAAGCAAAGGGGAAAGAGAGAGAGAGAGAGAGAGAACCCAAGAAAGACTCTTAATTACAGTGGTACAAACTGATGGTTACCAGAGGGAAGAGGGTAGGGGGATGGGTGAAATAGGTGATGGGGATTAAGGAGTGCACTTGTCATGATGGGCACAGGGTGATGTACAGAACTGTATTACTATACAATTACTACACTGTACACCCGGAACTAATATAACACTGCATATTAACTAACTGGAATTAAAAAAAAATTTTTTTTTAACGTTTATTTATTTTTGAGACAGAGAGAGACAGAGCATGAACGGGGGAGGGTCAGAGAGAGAGGGAGACACAGAATCCGAAACAGGCTCCAGGCTCTGAGCTGTCAGCCCAGAGCCCGACGTGGGGCTCGAACTCACGAACCGCGAGATCATGACCTGAGCTGAAGTCGGACGCTCAGCCGACTGAGCCACCCAGGCGCCCCTGGAATTTCTTTTAAAATTATTTTTTTAAAGTTATAGGAGTACCTAGACAAAAAAATCTAAGTCTTATGCAAGTAGGAAAGATTAAGTTAGCTTAAGATTTCTCCACAGTAAGATTCCATATGCCATAATATAGGACTCCAGTGTAAGAGATAATGACACAATGTCTAAAATTTCTTTAAAAAGTTTCTATGTATACTGGAAATTAAAATATAAGGAATCTTTAGAGAAATTAAGGATATAAAGCACCTATGAGCCCTTCTTGGAGAGGGGGAAAAAAAAACCTACTTGAGACAAAATCCATCCAATAAAAATATCTTCAAAATAAAGAACTCAGGAGCCATAGTAAAAGGATTGAGGGTGAGCACTGGACCAATTAACATACAGAAACTAATAAATACCTGTAACCAAAGCCATTCCTACTGCCATTCAATAAAACATTAGTATCTCCTCAATGGAGAATTTGTCTTAATTTTGTATCCCCACTATATCTTACACTTACACTTCTGCACACAGTATCAATAAATAAATGCTTTTTAAAATGATCATCTGATACATTAACCACCCACTCATGCCCCCTCCCTCTCTTGCAGGAATATAAGCTCCATGATGGCAGGATCTCTGGTTCACTGCTACATTCCTGGGCAGTGCTAGATACAGAGCTCAACAAATATTTGTCTGATGAAATAATGAGTATTAGACTCAGGAAATGGACTTCTTCTATCTTCTGGGCTTTAAACAACTGCTATTTGGGCATATTCATTTAGATATACCACTGACATCCCAAATTCAATAAATTCAAAACTAAATCCTTACTCAGCCTCTCAAAACTTCTTCTCCATCTAAAATAAATAGATCTCTGTCCACCTACCTGATCTAGTTAGAAATCTAGAAGTCATCAATGACACATTCCTGTCCCTGCTCACACCCAATACATTCAACTCTCCATCCATCCAACATTACTTATTGAGCATTTACTGTATACCAAGCATTGTTCTAAAGGTTGAAGACACAAACTAAAAAAGTCTCCATTTTCATGGGTTAACATCCATCATTGCATTCTACTGATTGTACCTTCAACACATATCTCAGATTTGTTTATTTCTGACCTTTGCCACTGGTAGCTCAGAGCTAGCCACCTTGTCACAAGTTTATACTATTGTAATAATTTAGGGGCACCTGGGTGGCTCGGTCAGTTAAGTGTCCAACTCTTGATTTTGACTCAGGTCATGATCTCACAGTTCGTGGGTTCGAGTCTGGCATCGGGCTCTGTGCTGGCAGTGCGGAGCCTTCTTGGGATTCCCTCTCTCTGCGCCTCCCCTGCTCTCTCTCAAAATAGATGAATGAACATTAAAAAAAAAAAAAGTCACTTGAAAGGTCTTGCCACTTCTACTCTTGCACCATCCTCCAATTCATTTTCCTATTCAGGAGCCATAAAATTTCAAAACACCAATCTTAGTGAGTTCCTCCCCCACTTAAATTCTTTCAATAACTTCCCAGTGCACTTAAGAAAAAAAATTCAAACACCAAACATGACATGCAAGACCCAAATATAAAATACAGCTCTTCTTACTTTTTTTTAATGTTTATTCATTTCTGAGGGCCAGAGAGAGACAGAGGGTGAGTGGGGAAGGGGCAGAGAGGGAGACACAGAATCTGAAGCAGGCTCCAAGCTCTGAGCTGTCTGTCAGCACAGAGCCTGATGCAGGGCTCGAACTCACGAACCACGAGATCATGACCTGAGCTGAAGTTGGATGCTTAAGCGACTGAGCCACTCAGGTGCCCCAAGCTCTTGTCACCTTTCTAATTTCAGCTCCTCCCACTCTCCTGGCTCACTATGCCTCAGCCAGTGGCCTTCCCTTAGTGCTTCGCATGCTTCCCCCAGAAAGGGCTATCTTGCATGCTGCTCTATCTGGGAAACTCTCCCCACCAACCTAATTCCTGAATAAACTTTAGGTCTTTGCTTCAAGGTTGTTACCTCAGAAAGGCCTTTCCTAACTTCTGTTACCCAATTTAAATTGGGTTCCTCCTGCTATTGCCTCCCACAATTACCCTGTCCTCTCTTTTTTTGTTTGTTTTTACATTCTATAATTATATTGTGTTTAATGTTGGTCTATATCATCAGCTCTAATTTAGACATGGTAAATTCAGCACCTGGCACATTCCTCAAGGTGTTCAATAAATATTTCTTGAATGAATACTTCAACCGAGGAAAAGAGACAAATGGAGAAATTCTAAGCAAAGGAAGAAGCATATACTGATGTGTCTGGAGAAAATGCAAGTAGCTCAGTATGGCTAGAGCATGAGGGTTGGGTTGGGGGAGAGTAATAATGTCTGCGGAGGAGTCTCTCTCTCTCTCTCTATATATATATATAGATTATATTATATAGAATATATATAGAATATATATTATATATATTATATAGAATATATATATAGAGAATATATTATATATATTATATATATTATATAATATATATATATTATATATTATAGATTATATTATATATATATATGGTGGACTAGAAAGATCCTTAACCCAGACTTCAGCTTCTACAGGTATGGAACATTTTGGGGTGAGAGAATCTCTAGAGAGAATCTCAAAAGAGGTCCATTAAAACACGGGTCTTCTCCAAAGAACCACTGACTGCTAGAGACCATGCAGGAACACTGACAGGTTTTAAGCCAGGCAGTAATATGACCCAATATGTATGTTAGAAATATCCCCCTGGAAACAGAATGAAGAATGGGCAGGGAAAGTATGAAACTGGAGGCTGCGAAACCAATTAGAAAATAGTAACAGCACAGATATTTTAAGTGATGAGGATCTAAACAATACCAAAGGCAATACAGAAAAGGGAATAAATAGTAAACATAATATTACAGTAATAAACATTGAACCTCCAAGCAGATCTAGAAAGGAGAAGGAAAGAAACTCCCAGGATTTTGGCTTAGATGACAAAACATTTAATTGTGCCACTCACCATGGAAAGAAATGCAGAGCAAGCTTGGGTAAAAAGCAGTCTGATGTTTGCCAAGGTACCTGCTGGAAGCCATGGTAGACATGTCCACCAAGGCCTTGAGTTCAGAGAGACTGGTCTGGATGACAACAGAGTTCATGAGAGTAGGGGTAATTCCCTCAGAGATCTACTTAACATCATCTGTAAAATGTTAAGGGTTACACTAAATCTGAAAGATACTTCTACAGTAACAGTAACGTGGTTTTACTCTTTATTCATAAAAATGAGTATTTCAATTTTTTTATAAAAAAAGTCTATAAATGAATGAAAAAAAGTTTATTACAGCTGATCCTCGAACAACACGAGTTTGAACTGTGCAGGTCTACTTACATGTGGATTTTTTTTTTATAAATATAGTACAGCACTGTAAATGTCTTTTCCTTACAATGCTCTTAGCAATATTTTATTTTCTCTCGCTTACTTTATTGTAAGAACACAGCATATAATACACAGGACATACAAAATATGTGCTGACTGTTACCCGTAAGGCTTCGGTCAACAAGAGGTCATTATTAGTTTAGTTTGGGGGGAGTAAATATTAAACATGGATTTTTGGCAGCTCAGGGGTGTCAGCGCCCCTAAAAACCTTCGTGTTGTTCAAAGGTCAATTGCATATTTTTAAAAATTTTTTTAATGTTTATTTATTTTTGACAGAGAGAGAGAGACAGAGCATGAGCGGGGGAGGGGCAGAGAGAGAGAGAGGGAGACAGAATCCAAAGCAGGCTCCAGGCTCCAAGCTGTCGGCACAGAGCCTGACGCGGGGCTTGAACTCACAGACCGTGAGAGCATGACCTGAGCCGAAGTCGGATGCTCAACTGGCTGAGCCACCCAGGTGCCCCAAAGGTCAACTGTATATTAAAGTTCTTCTTATATATCAATAGTTTCTACTTCCTCCTCATATTCTTATGATATATTTGAATTCAAATTTATGTCACAACTATTAAATACAGGGAAAATACTAAAAACTTGTTTAGCTGTAACTTCTTGCAATGCCAGAATTTTGGCAATGGTAGAATTTTCTGTTAAAAAGAGCAATTATTATACTGAAAAATACTCTGAAAGTCTTTGTTCTTTATTTTTATTTTTTTAATGTTTACTATTTATTTTTGCGAGAGACACACAGAGCATGAGCAGGGGAGGTGCAGAGAGAGAGGGAGACACAGAATCTGAAGCAGGCTCCGGGCTCCAACCTGTCAGCACAGAGCCCAACATGGGGCTCGAACCCACCGATTGCCAGATCATGACGTGAGCCAAAGTCAGACGCTTAATCAACTGAGCCCCCCAGGCTCAGTCGAAGGTCTCTATTCTTTAAAAACATAAGTATGCTCTTTTCTATTTAAATTTTTTTACTTAATTTGAACAACAGTATTATCGATTATATTTCTAGTTCTTATAGCAACAAACACTCACAAAAAGAGCCTAATCTGATAAATGACATCTACAAAAATCTACAGCTAACATTGTAGTTAATGGTGAAGAACAGAAGGCTCTTCCTCTAGGGTCAGAGACAGGATAGGGACATCCCCTCTCATCACTTTTACTCTACACTGTACTATTCTTACAGCTAGTGCAGTAAGGCAAGAAAAATAAATACAAGGCATCCAGATTGGAAAGGAAAAAGTAAAACTGTATTTACATAGAGTACATGATGATCTATATGAAACCAAAAAAGCTACTAGAACTGATTAATAAGTTTAGCAAGGTGGCAGGATTCAAAATCAATAATCAATTGTATTTCTATATATTGTACTAACAACGGACAATTAGAAACTGAAATCGAGGGGTGCCTGGATGGCCCAGTCGGTTAAACGTCCAACTTCAGCTCAGGTCATGATCTCACGGTTTGTGAGTTCGAGCCCTGCCGTCGGGCTCTGGGCTGACAACTCAGAGCCTGGAGGCTGCTTCAGATTCTGTATCTCCCTATATCTGTGCCCCTCCCCCACTCTGTCTGTCTCTCTCTCTCTCAAAAATAAACATTAAAAAAAAAAGGAATTGAAAAGACAGTATCACTCATGGCAACGTTAAAATGTTAAACACTAAACACCTGGGGTAAATCTGACAGAAGATATATAAGACTTGTAAACTGAAAACTTACATGGCTAAGAAAAATTGACATCTAATTAAATGGAGCTATATGCCATGTTCATGGATTGGAAAGCTCAATACCGTTAAGATGTCATTTATCCACGAACTGATCTACAGATTCAAGGCAAGTCCAATCAAAATCCCAACGGGCTTTTTTCCAGAAATGAATAAACTGACTCTAAAATTCATATGGAAATGCAAAGGGCCTGGAAGAGCCAACAACTTTGAAAAAGATCATAGCTGGAGGATCAACTCTACTTGATTTCAAGACTTACTACAAACCAACAGTAGTCAAGACAGTGTGGTATCGGGGTCAAGAGAAACAAAGAGATCAACAGAACAGAATACAGAACCCCATGTGTATGGACAACTGATTTTTGACAAAGGTGCAAAAGTAATCCAGTCTTTTTAACAAATGGTGTTGGACTATTTGGATATCCATATGCAAAAAAATACACTTCAATTTATACCTCATAACATTTTTTTTTTTAATTTTTTTTTTCAACGTTTTTTATTTTTGGGACAGAGAGAGACAGAGCATGAACGGGGGAGCGGCAGAGAGAGAGAGGGAGACACAGAATCGGAAACAGGTTCCAGGCTCCGAGCCATCAGCCCAGAGCCTGACGCGGGGCTCAAACTCACGGACCGCGAGATCGTGACCTGCCTGAAGTCGGACACTTAACCGACTGCGCCACCCAGGCGCCCCTATACCTCATAACATATTAAAAAATTACCTCAAAATGTATCCCAGACTTAAAAGTAAAGCTAAAACTATAAAACTTCTAAAAGCAAATATAGGAGAAAATATTGATTAGGAAAATATTTCTTAGACATACCAAAAGCACAAGCCATAAAAGGCAAAACTGACAGACTGGAATTCAAAGTTAAAAACTTCTGATCTTTGAAATATGAACAACATATCAATAAAGTTGTTTTTTAAATAAGGAGAGAATACTAAAAGAATTTAAAGACAAGTCAAAGACTGGAACAAAGTATTTCCAAATCAAGTATCTAAGAAAAAGACAGCATAATTAAAAATAAGACTTCCATTTGCAACTTGGATGGAACTAGAGTGTATTATGCTAAGTGAAATAAGGCAGAGAAAGACAAATACCGTATGATTTCATGCACATGTGGAATTTAAGAAACAAAACAGATGAACAGAGCGGAAGGAAAGGAAAAATTAGATAAAAACGGAGAGGGAGGCAAACCGTAAGAGACTCTTAAATACAGAGAACAAACTGAGGGTTGCTGGAGGAGAGATGGGTAGGGGGATGGGCCAAATGGGTGATAGGCATTAAGGAGGACACTTGTTGGGATAAGCACTGGGTGTTACATGTAAGTGATGAATCACCGGGTTCTACTCCTGAAACTAATACTACACTGTATGTTAACTAACTTGAATTTAAATAAATTAATTTTTAAAAATTTAAAAAATAAGACTTGCACAGGCAACATGAAAGAAAAACGTATGAATGATAAACACATAGAAAGGTGCTCAACATCACCGGCTATTACATGAAATGCACATAAAACCTACAACATGATACCATTATACACCCACTAACATGGCTGAAATTAAAAAGACTGACGATACCATGGGTGCCTGGGTGGCAGAGTCGGTTAAGCATGCAACTTCGACTAAGGTCATGATATGGTTCATTGAGTTTCAGCCCCATGGCGAGCTCTGCTCTAACAGTAGGGAGCCTGTCTGGGTTTTTTTCTCCCTCTCTCTGCCCCTGCCCCATTTTCTCATACACTCTCTCCCCCTCCCTCTCAAAACAAACAAACAAACAAACAAACAAACAAACAACGAAAAAGACTAACAATATCAAATATTGGTGAGGCTGTGTAGCAACTGGAACATTGCTGGTAAAAACATAACACAGCTACTTCAAAAAACAATTTGGCAGTTTCTTAAAAAGTTAAATACACTCTGAGAGAGAGAGAGAGAGAGAGAGAGAGAGAGAGAGAGAGAGAGAGAGAGAACAGAGCGTGAGCAGGGGAGTGACAGAAAGAGGGAGACACAAGAATCTGAAGCAGGCTCCAGGCTCTGAGCTGTCAGCACAGAGCCTGATGTGGGGCTCGAACTTGTGAACCTCAAGATCATGACCTGAGCCAAAGTCAGATGCTTAACTGAGCCAACCACGTGCCCCAGGAAGTTTATTCTTAATAGTCCAAAACGTGAAACAACCAAATGGCCATCAATGGATAAATGGACAAACTATGGTCTATCTATACACTACAGTATTTACTGCTCAGCAATAAAAAAGTACTAACTAGTGATACACACATGGACAAATCTTAAAATAATTATGCAGAATTAAAGAAGTCAAACAAAAAAGAACACATACTGTAAGATTCCAGTGATATAAAACTCAAGAAAATGCAAACTAATCCATAATGATAGTAACAGTGGTAGCTGGGGATGGGTGGAAAGGATTCAAAGGGAAGAATGGCAAAAGGTACAAGGAACTTTTGCGGTGATGAATATGTTTATTATCTTAATTGTACCGGAGAGTTTTCCTGCTGTACACAAAAATCAAAACCTATCATACTGTATACTTTAAACATATATAGTTTATTATACAATTATACCTCAATAAAGCTGTTCAAATCTCAAAAAGCCTAATGTTCAAATGAACCAAAACTGCCAGTAAACATTATGTCATACCTTAAGCTACTTAAGAAATATTTTAAGTAAAAAGACTCAATGGTTTGAATATTTTCTACTCATTGTAAACTAATAGCATTTGAGAGTATATATAACTATATATAACTTAAAGGATAAACCAAAAAGCTATGGAGTTTTGTTTGTTTGCTTATGTGGCAGCATCCAATAATGCTTTAGTACAGTATTTTTAAATATAATATTGGGCAAGCCTATGGTCATCAAGTTCTATACTGTCAATAATTTTATATGGAGAAATTTTAGCAAACTTTACTTGCCTAAACTTGATTGTAGGTTCTCTTCTTTTCAAGATTCTCACACTATTTAGTTCTTCAAAAGATCATTGCAATAACAAAATGAATAGTTTTAGCCCCAACAGAATGTGTTGGTATTAAAAAGCACAAAGTTACTTATCTATTTTACCAATGTACTATACAAGTTTATTATTCATTCATTCATTTATTCAATAAATGAATTTACAACTACATACTCTATAGTCAAGCCCTAGCCTAGATCCTTGCAATATATCTGGGGTAAAGGGAAGAGGGAGAAAACAGATAATAATGATCTCAATAAATGTATACTGTAATAAGTTAGAAGACGGTACATATTTTAACAACACACATTAATGAGACTTGTTTCCATAAGCCACACATGAAAATCGCTTATACTAAATAGAATCACATTATGTTAGAGCTCTACTTTAGGGTGACTTAGTTTAATCTCACATTTTACAGATGATGTTAAATTATTTACACAATCGCCCAGTACTTGGCAGAGATTAGGATCCCTATCTCCTGTTCACTCTATTGGCAACACTCTTTGTCATGTACAATAATTGTGATAAAATGTTTTAATCTGCTCAGTGGAAAGAGATTGGGATTTGACAGGCCTAGGCTTCATGGTTTTGTTTATATTACTTAACCTCTCAAAATATAAATTTCCTCCACTACAAAAGAGGGCCAGATGTAATTCTGTGACTGGGTTGTTATGAGAATTAAATGTAACAGTTTATGAAAAATACCTACATATTAGTACATGAGTATATAACCAGTATTCATATCTTGGCACCAAAAATAGCACATCATTTGCATGAGTTTTTTTATATCCTCTACTAGACTATAAACCTCATATATACCTAAAGTACAGAACATAATGTAAATACTCAATAAGTAATTGTTAATTTGTTAATATTCTAAGGGTCAACCAGCTTTCAAAATGTGGCAAACAGTATGATAACTCAAATCACCAAGATGGGGATGATCAAATTAACTGAAAGCTTCAAAGTATACTTAAAAATGGTTTCAGGCAATCTTTTCTAAACAGAGCTGTCTGTAGCGCTAAACAGTTTTTAGTGTCATAAATCATGGTCCTGGGTCTTTCTGTCCACAAGAAAATAACTTCCACTATGAAAAACACATTCAGAAGGAAACAAAAAAGCCTGCAGCATTTTATACTATTTCTTTTCACATTCATGCTTCTGCTCTGGTATGAATACAGATATGAATGCAGAAAAAAAAAAAAAAAGCAAAATGCAATTCCAATGCCATCACATAGTAATCCGGCAGCGTCTTCATATTTATAACCAACATTTTAGCTGACAAAGGCAAAAAACACCACAAATTGAACAAAGGATAAAATAATTCAAGTTCATAAGAGTGTCTGACACCATGGAGATCACCTTTTCCAAATGACTGTGTGCTGCTGCATTTTAGTTTCAAATTAAAAAATAATCATGAAAATTACTCTATAAAAACATTCCCTTCCCCCCACCATAGGATTAATCCTTGTTCTCTCATACCCCATCTGAGGTCCCTTGGGTATCAAAGGGAAACCACCATCCTGAAGCTTCAGATAATTAAATCACAATTTACAGAATAATAAATCAAAGTCCCTAGCTCAGAATTAAGAGAAGTTATATCATTTCAGGTCTAAAAAAGGTAAAAAAAAGGATGCTGCTTCCCATCCTTTTGAGTGAAAATATCCCTGCAGTGCTGGATGTTAAACCTTTGTTCTCAAGCTAAGCAATTAAAACACAGATTTTCAAAACTAGAAATTTTCTTCCTTTAGGTCAAATTAGGTTTTTTAAAACATGAAACAAACCTTAAAAGCTATTTTAAGAATAATGAATAATGTAAAAACATCCTTTTCCTTTTCTATCTTGCTCCTCCGTGATAGGTACATCCCTTTCACTGAAGCTATTTTTCTACCATTTTGCTACATTTCATACACCACCGAGAAAACAAAGACTGCTATAGATTACCTGGATCACCGGACAAATCAGCAGACAAGTAAAACCTCAAAAGGCTCGTTTCCATGGAGTAAAAGAGAATGAAATCCTCACCAAAACACCACTCCCTTAGCAATCTTAGGCTTTTCCTTTATATATACACTCGACATCCTTGGAAAGGCATTTGCCAGATGATTTTACTGCCCACAAGAGGGATGAGAGGAAGAAACCCCACCTCTTCTCCCACCCCCCAATCATCTACTATCATCAACCGAAGCCCACCACTACGCTGCTAATGGAAAGGCAAAGAACAGCATCCATGAACACTACTCTCAACGGTTACACCATAAAAATACTGCAAGAAAACAAAGATTTAACTGACAATTTTTTTAAGGGAGCAGGCCAAGCAACTCCCACAATATTGAAAATACTTGTGAAAGATCTAATTGTAGAGCTACAAAAAATTAATTTTCTTCAGAATTTCCTGAATAAAGTATGATTTTTATTTTTTTTAATTTTTTTAACATTTATTTATTTTTGAGAGAGAGAGACAGAGCATGAGTGGGGGAAGGGCAGAGAGAGAGGGAGACATAGAATCCAAAGTAGCCTCCGCTGTCAGCACAGAGCCCGACGCAGGGGCTCGAACCCATGAATCGTGAGATTATGACCTTGGCCGAAGTCCGAGGCTTAACCGACAGAGCCACCCAGGTGCCCCTAAAGTATGATTTTTGGAAAAACAGTGTGTTCTCTATGAAAAATGCAGTTTTTCAAATACCTTAAAATTTTGTTCTTGCTTATTGCTCCTTTCCCTACAGGCAAATCAACCAAATAAATTAAGATTTATAAAAAAGGTCTCTTTGCTGGTAGTGTGATCTCTTCGATGATAATCTGGGACAGGAGATGGCGATGGAGGAGAAACAGATAAAATATGGGAGGAGGAAAAATAGTTTCTGCCCCAATAAGCCTAATTAAGTTTGTAAGCAAGGCTGAGAGGATTGAAATTTCTTCATGCTACTTTGTCTGTGTTTGATTATTATAAATCTTCCCTGGTCTCTAACTATGCCCCAGGCATTATGATGTCTGGCACTCTGTTAACTTGCATCCCTGCCACTTACAGTACAATGAGGGAGGGACACACAGTCATTCAATTTAATCCCTGGAAGCCATGTAATTTTGCTAAAACAGTAATTTGCCTCAAATACCGCTCCCTAACAAATGCACTGCCACTCCAAGAGAACTCGTTAGCCTCTATTTTCCTTTTCTGAAGCATCAACCCAATTTGACAATTTGTACACACATAATTTCTGGGGTCAGTACATTAGTAATGAACAAAAAAACACATTCTTTGTTTGATAAAACATATTCCCGAAAACATCTGAATGTATCTAATTTTAAGTTAAAACCCAGTAATCATTGCACTCACTTAAATTATAGCCTAGGGTTCTGTGAATTTATAAGCAAATTCACAGAACCTCAGAATCAGTCAGTGATGTATGAGGAATCAGCTTCCATGGAACCACACCTTGGTAAATTCAGTTTGTAAAAAATAAATAAAGGAAGAACCAAAGGACAGATAGAGGAGTAGATTTTCAGATTTGCTAAACTAGACACTAATGATTTTAATGTTCTCCTTGGACAATATTAAAGAATAAATTTATTGCATTTATGACTTATAAGCACTTAGTACAGCAGCAGTGATGCAATTTACCATATGACCATATGACCCAGAAATCACAATTTGGAGGGATTTTACCCAAATGATGTGAAGATGTATGTGCACACAAAAATCTGTCTGTGGATGTTTACAGCAGCTTTACTCATCAGTGCTAAATATCAGAAGTAACCAAAATGTCCTTCAATGGGGGAATGGATAAACACACTACAATTCATTCATACACGGAATATTATTCAACAATTTTTAAAAGATGAAATACCATTTCATACAACAATACGGATAAATCTTAAATGCATTTCACTATGTTAAAGAAGTCAGATGCAAAACCCCAAGATTTTGATATCATTACATTCATAGGACACTCTGAAAAATGCAAAAGTAAAAGCAAATTAGACAAAAAAAACCCCAAAAAACAAAAAAGACACAAAACCCAAAAAAACAGATTAGCAGTTACTAGGAATTAGGGGAGGGGAGAGTGGTTGGCTACAAAGAAGATGCAGACTGAAACATTTGGGGATGCAGGATCTTTTCCATATGATACTAGGGTCATAGATACAGGACTCTACTCTTTAGTCAGAAAACACAGAACTGCATGTTCTGAAGAGTGAACTTCTATGAATACAGACCAACAATAGTAAAAATCCATCAGCCAAAATGTTGGAAGACTCCAAGATGAAATGCAGACCGTGATAAATGAATCTAACTGCATTACAAATTATGACATAACTGCACTAAAGGGGTGGAGGGAAAAGGAGCTGACCTAACTAGTTAATTCCTAACTAACTTTGGAAATTGTAAGGCTAATGACAAAAATAAACACTGGACTCTAATTGGAAGGTTTGTTTCTCCATGGGTATACAGGTTAACACTTCTGAAACAGTTTTGCGTGTATACTGAAGTCGAACAAATAAGTAAATGGATAATATATGGCTGGAATCAGGTTTCTCACTGTCAAATAGGGAAATCACATATAAACAAGAAAAGACGACCAGAGTGAACTCTGTACTGAATTAAAATCAGATATACCAGTAAGAACTCAAGTTTAATATATATACAAATAGGTACAAAAACAATTACAGGTAGGTGTGTGTGTGTGTGTGTGTGTGTATATATGTATACACACACACACACATATACACACACATAACATACACACACATTACCTATATATACATATATTACCTAGCTAGCTCTGTCCCTTGAGAGGGCTTAAAAGCAATGGCATCCCAATGGTCATGAGCATACCCAACAACTACATTTTGGTCTCTAAATGCCATTCTCCAATAAAAGGAATCACAGCTCCTTGGGAAAATGGCTGCAACTAGGGCAAAGAAAATATAAGATGAGCACCTCAGAGTACCAGAAAATAAGGAAGTACTCAAAAAACAAAAGAGATACACGCAAGTGCCAACCTGAAAGTCTTTCCAGTGGTCAAAGGTGGAACAATATGAGCAACAAAATAAAAACATAGTATTGGATTAGAACTCAAAGTATAAAATAAATATACACTAGTCATACTGATAAAAGTAACTCAATAAATAGGAAGGAAGGAAGGAAGGAAGGAAGGAAGGAAGGAAGGAAGGAAGGAAGGGAGGGAGGAAGGAAGGGAGGGAGGGAGGGAGGAAGGAAGGAAGGAAGGAAGGAAGGAAGGAAGGAAGGAAGAAAGAAAGAAAGAAAGAAAGAAAGAAAGAAAGAAAGAAAGAAAGAAAGAAGACACAAAAATCTTTCTTACAGAAGAATACTAAATCATATATGTAGATACTTCCTCCTCCCCTAAGTGCAGATTGGACATAAACGACTTGCTTCTAAAGAACAGAGTATGGAAACAGAAAAAGAGTAACTTCAGAGTGGAGAAACCTGGCAAACACTACCTTACCCAAGAGGTCAAAGTTAATACCACCAATGACGTCATATGGATGCCATACAGACATCATATACTCCTGATACCAAATGAAAGAGCACTTCACCCCTGCGGTATCTTTTCCAAAAATGCATAACCCTAATAATCAAAGACAGCAGCAAACACAGACCATGGGAAATTCTAAAAAATACCTGGTCCACTACTCCTCAAGTCTATTAAGGTCATACAAAACAAGGTAAGCTTAAGAGACTTTCACAAGCCAGAAGAGACTTGGGAAACATGAAAACTGCAATGTGGTATCCTGAATAGGATCCTGGAACAGAAAGAGATCATTAATGAAAAGCTGGTGAGATCCGAATAAAGTCTGTAGTTTAGTTAATACCAGTATCAATGTCTTAGTTTTGATAGATAAGCCATAGTAATGTAAGATGTTAACAATGAGGAACACTAGGTGTAAGATATATGGGAGCTCTCTACCCTGTCTTCCATCTTTTCTGTAAATCTAAAATGAGTCCAAAACAAAAGTTACTGAATAACTAGTATATAATGCTAGAAGTCAGAACAGTAGGTGCTCTTAGGTAGTGACTTCAACTGTTGGTTAAAAACATTCCCACAAAGAAAACCCCAGGCTCAGGGGCGCCTGGGTGGCGCAGTCGGTTAAGCGTCCGACTTCAGCCAGGTCACGATCTCGCGGTCCGTGAGTTCGAGCCCCGCGTCAGGCTCTGGGCTGATGGCTCGGAGCCTGGAGCCTGTTTCCGATTCTGTGTCTCCCTCTCTCTGACCCTCCCCCGTTCATGCTCTGTCTCTCTCTGTCCCAAAAATAAAAAAAAAAAAAAAAAAAAAAAATACGTATTAAGAAAACCCCAGGCTCAGATGACTTCATTGAGGAACCATCACAAATATTTAAAGGAAGATGTAATAACATCCTACACACACTCTTTCTGAAAACCCATGACACTTTCCAACTTAGTCTCTGAGGCCAACATTACACTCAATATCAAACCAAGGCAATGATATTACAAGAAAATGAAAACCAATATCCCTCATGAACACAGATGTAAAAATCTTCATCAAAATACTAGCCAACCAAATCTATTAATATATAGAAAGAAAAATACATAGTGACCAAATGGGGTTTATCCCAGGAATGCAAGACTGGCTTGACATTCAAAGTTCAATGTAACTCACCATATCACCAGTCTAAAAAAAGAAAAACCATCTGATCATCTCAATAAAGGCAGAAATAACATTTTACAAACTTCAATACCTGTTAATGATAAAACATCTCACAAACTAAGATAGAAAGTACTTCCCCAAACTGCTAAAGAGCATCTATAAAAAACAAACACATAACATCACACTTAATGGTAACCAATTAAATGCCTTCCCTCTATGAGAACAAGGCAGGGATGTCTACATGTCTACTCTCACAACTTCTACTTAACATGTTAGCCAGAGAGATAAGATAATAAAGAAAATATGTAATAGGCTTACAGACTGAAAAGAAAAAAATACAACTGTCTGTAACCACAGATGACATGATCATCTATGCAAAAAATCCAAAAGAGAGGCGCCTGGGTGGCTCAGTTGGTTGAGCATCTGGCTTCAGCTCAGGTCATGATCTTGCTGTTTGGAGTTTGAGCCCCACATTGGGCTCTGTGCTGACAGCTCAGAGCCTGGAACCTGTTTCAAATTCTGTGTCTGTCTCTGTCTCTGTCTCTGTCTCTCTCTCTCTCTCTCTCTCTCTCTCCCCCGCCCCCAGTCAAAAATAAACATTAAAAAAAATCCAAAAGAAATCTATATTTTCAAAAAATAGAATGTTTAGCAAGATAACAGTACACAATATCAACATATGAAAAGCAATTATACTCTATATACCAGCAACAAATTAAAAATTAATTTTTAATTACCATTTACAATAACCTCAAAACACATGAAATATATAGAGATAAAGTTAAACTATGTGCAAGACCTATATACACTGAAAACTATAGATTTTTTTAGAGAAATAAAATACTTCAATACAGGAAGAGATTATGTCCATGAATCAAAAGACTCATAATGTTAAGCTACTGATTCTCCCTCACCTGATCTAGATTCAACACAATCATCCTCAAAAAAATCACAGCGTTAAAAAAAAAAAATACAAATTAACATGCTGATTCTCAAATTCAGATCCATTCAATACAAAAGATCTAGAAGAGCCAAAACAACTTTTTCAGAAAACAACAAAACTGGAAGGCTTACACTATCTTATTTCTAAGACTTAAGATAAAGCTAAGGTAGGAGTCCCTGGGTGGCTCAGTCAAGTTAAGCGTCTGACTTCGGCTCAGGTCATGATCTCACACTTCGTGAGTTCGAGCCCTGCACTGGGCTCTGTGCTGGCAGCTCAGAGCCTGAAGCCTGCTTCAGATTCAGTGTCTCCCTCTCTCTCTGCTCCCCTCCCCTACTCTCTCTCTCTCTCTCTCTCTCAAAAATAAGCAGTAAAAAAATTAAAAAAAAAAAAAAGATAAAATTAAGGTACTCAAGATACAAGGACAGGCATATTGATCAGAACACAATACAGAAAGAACATAACAAGAATCATGTGTAGACGGCTGATTGAGTTTTTAACACAAATGCCAAGGTAACTGAATAAAAAAAGAATAGTCTTTTCTACAAACAGCACTGGAGCATATGCCAAGACACACACACACACACACACACACACACACACACACACAGACTTCAATCCTTACATCACACCATATACAAATGTTAACTTGATATGTATCAATTGGACTAAACATAAAAGCAAAACTATTAAACTTCTAGAAAAAATTAGGAGAAAATTCTTACAACCTTGGGTTAGGTCAAGATTTTTCAGGTAGGACCCAAAAAGCAAAAGCTTTATAGTTGTTCTTTTACAGAAGTGGACAGATGGAACTTAACCAGAATTAAAAACTTCTATTTTTTGAAAGACACTTTTAAGAAAATAAAGACAAGGCACAAACTGGGAGAAACATTTTCAAAACACGTACCTGATAAAGGACTCATATCTTATATCTCAATAATAAGAAGAAAGGCCAATTTTTTAAAGATTTTAACACATACTTCACAAAAGAAAACAAACAGCAAAAAGCACATGAAAAATCCTCATCATTAATCATAAGAGAAATCCAAATGAAAAAATACATTGAGATGGCCATCCAGACCCACTAAAATGACTAAAATTAAGAAGACTGACAATACGAAGTTCTCGTGAAAATATGGAGCAACTGAAACTCTCCTACCTTGCTGGTGGGAATGTAAAATGATACAGTCACTTTGGAAAACAGTTCAGCAGTTTCTTATATAGAATGCATACATTTGTCAGATAATTTATTAGCAATCCTACTTCAAGGTTTTAACAAAGAGAAATGAACATGTAAACCACACAAAAATTCACATGCAAATGTTCAGATTGATTCAAAACAGCCCAAACAGGAAACAATTCTAATATCCATCAACAAATAACTAGATAGGGAAACTCTGATGCACTCACACAACAGAATATTTTGACAAGAAGAAGCAGCTACCGTAACATGCAACAACTTGGATGAATCACAAAAGCATTAAAGAAGACAGACACAAAGATTACATACACTGGATGATGCACTTACATGACATTCTAGAAAAGGCAAAACTCCTGTAACAGAAAACAGATCAATGGTTGTAGGAAACGAAATGAAAAGATGTAGGAGAGAGCTTTTGGGGGTGATGGAGATGTTCTGTATCTTAATTATAGTACTGTTAGTTAAAAACTACATACACTTGTCAAAGTTCTTCAAAATACACAATGAAAATGAGTGGAGTTTATTTTTTTTTAATTTTTTTTTAACGTTTATTTATTTTTTTGAGACAGAGAGAGACAGAGCATGAACAGGGGAGGAGCAGAGAGAGAGGGAGACACAGAATCTGAAACAGGCTCCAGGCTCTGAGCTGTCAGCACAGAGCCCGACGCGGGGCTCGAACTCACGGACCGCGAGATCGTGACCTGAGCCGAAGTCGGACGCTTAACCGACCAAGCCAAAATGAGTGGAGTTTATTATAGGTATCTCAAAATAAGGTTTTTTTTTTTTTTCTAGATAAAATGAAGAGAGTAAGTCCAGAATTTAAAAGGCTGATAAACTAACTTCTCTCACTCCCTACCTAAAATATAAAACCCAAGTTGTTGCTTTAAACATAAGATCTTTAGAATTCCACCAAAAAATAAATGTTTATTTCAAAAATAATACTTGAAAGGCTGAGCATTTTAAAATTTAATTCTTAGCTCTAAACATATTATTTATAAGAATATTGAACATTTCAATGACTACCATATCAATATGATGACTTACTTCAATACCTAAAGCCCAAGCAATTATCAAAGCAATTCACCTAACTTGGATATTCTGGCCAGAGCAGTACAACACTTACAGTAGAGAAACCTGATGAACGCTACTTCAGACAGTTGATCAAGGTCATCAATAGTCATAAATTGTGTTGATGGTACTACCCTTGATATGATGATATGATGAAAATGGCACTATACCTCTGTGATCTTCCTTCCAACAACCCGCAACTCCAGTCTAATCACGAGGAAAACAGACAAATTCCAATGTAGAGGCTATTATAAAATACCTGACCAGTACTCCTCAAAACTTTCAAGATCATTCAGTAAGTCTAAGTAAGTCTAAGTCACTGTCACATCCAAGAGGAGCCCAAGGAGACATGACAACAAAATGAAATATGGCATCCTGTACAGGATCCTAGCACAGAAAAAGAACAAGAGATAAAAGCTAAGGAAATCGGAATAAACATTGGACTTAGTGAATAATAATGTATTAAAGCTCATTAATTTTAACAGAAGTACCGTACTGATGTAATACATAATAACAGGGGAAGCTGAGAGCAAGTCTAAAGTTCCTCCCTAAACTAGCTTTCTAATTTTTATGTAAATGTAACCCCGTTTCAAAAATAAAGTGTTAGAAAAAACTCCCCCTCCCTCCACTACCAAATAAAAAAGGCCATTACATCAGAACTTAGAGCACTACAGGAAAAGGAAAGACACAAGGAGAAGGGAATCAAGAAAAGGACTGTACAGGTGTTAAAGAAATTCAGTACAGCTTGGGCAGAAAATTATGTCATAAAGCTTTTTTTTTTTTTTTTTTTAACTATTTAGTGGAAGAAGAGAGAACATAAAAAGAAAGGTCAAAAGATGATCTAACAGGGACGTTAAAAATACTCTTCCGACTGCTTATACAGCTGTACTGGTGTTTTGACGTCAATCTCCAGACTCCCATGGATTATAACAACAATTCATTCTTTGGTGTTTGCTGTATAAATTTCAAAGTGAAGCCCAGTTGTTAATGAATGTTCACAGTTTCCATGATGAGAAGATTAACTTTGCCCAAAATCTGAGAAATACAGTGGCTAATGATGGGGGGAGGAGAAACGGAGAGGGCCATTTTGAACATGTTCATTTGAGTTTAAAGTCAGTCTTCTCTCTTCAGTCTTCAGCCTGTGAAGTCATTTATGTTCTTTCTCATTCTTAATCTTCCAGTGAAATACTAATCTCTTTCATTTCTTTTACAAACCTGGAAAAATTGGATGGGGTAAAAGCAAATTATTAATGTGCCTTTCAACTGACGGTTGATATCCAAAAGCATTTGGAATTTCAGTCTGGAATATCTGGAATATTTTGTATGGTAGATTTAATACTTACATTAGTGATGTGAATCGCTTATCTGTATGATTCAGTGGAATCAGTTATTCATAAGAGCATAGTCTTCACTAAAACCATCACATAAAATCTTCATTATCCCAAGAGAAATGTTTTTTTAAAAATACGTTTTTCCCTAAATTTGTAACTACATGAGGGCTCTCTGTTATACCAAAATTCATGAGGTAAATTCTGCTTTCTGGAAGGTAATTTCTGCTATGTTATATGTGTCGTATACTTAGCTTTATGAACCTCCGGAGCTGAGCAGAAAAATCGGCTAGAGATGGTCGGTGGTTCAACCAAGCTATTTTTATCAAGTAGCACAACATTCACATACATAGTTAGCTGTACACAATAATCCAACTTTATCTCCAGAAGTACCTCCCTACTCTTTATAGGTGATTAAATCCAAAGGAGTGAATGTTTCTTCTCTACCCAAGGAAAAAATATGCCAGCAATGTCAAAATTGCAGAACTGTTAGAGACATTTTTTTTTAAAAAGTACTAACTAGGCACATCATTTTTATGAGAAAAAGCCTATCTAGACGTCAAAGCATCTCTCCTACACTGAACAAAGGTTACACTCTGAAAATGATCATAGGAGAGGGACACAGGAGGCATGTAGGAGGAGATGGTTAATGACAGCCACTAGATCATATTTAAAAGAAGCATAATATAGGGAAATAACCACAAAAATACATTTTCATATTTTAATTTTGTTCGCAAATTAGTTTATTTTCACCATTATCAAAAAAAATTGTACACTGAAAAGAATATGGAAAAGAAACAGAAAAATCACCTGAAGTCTTACCATCCATCATTATTCTACTAAATAATTATACAGCTATATAATAAATTACTATACAACCACAGAGTATAGGCACTCACATAGAAATAAAACATATTTATGGGGTACCTGGGTGGCTCAGTCAGTTAAGCGTCCGACTTCAGCTCAGGTCATGATCTCACGGTCCGTGAGTTCGAGCCCAGCATTGGGCTCTGTGCTGACAGCTTGGAGCTTGGAGCCTGTTTCAGATTGTGTGTTTCCCTCTCTCTCTGACCCTCCCCCATTCATGCTCTGTCTCTCTCTCTCTGTCAAAAATAAATAAACGTTAAAAAAAAAAAAAAAAAGAATTATGGGGCGCCTGAGTGGCTCAGTCGGCTGAGCACCCGGCTTCGGCTCAGGTCACGATCTCACGGTTTGTGAGTTCAAGCCCTGGGTTGGGCTCTGTGCTGACAGCTCAGAGCCTGGAGCCTGCTTCGAATTCTGTGTCTCCCTCTCTCTCTGCCCTTTCCCTGCTCACGCTCTCTCTCTCTCTCTCAAAAATAAACATTAAAAAAAATAATAATAAAGAAATAAAATATATTTAAAAAGCATATTGCTAATTGAAAACTTGAAGTTAGAAAACAATACATATAGATTAACTTCATTTACATAAAGCAACTTAATGGTTGTTACGTCTGGTAAATCAGATTAAGCAAGCGAATGAAGAGAGGGAATCTGTCTTCATTATACCTTCTATGGTTGAAAAAAATTAATCTCAAGTATAGTTTTAGTACTGAAGTCGGTAACAGGTATATGAAGGTTCCCTGTGTATTCTAACTTTAATGTATGTCTAAAATTTTATACAATAAAATCATGTAAAAGCGCACTTTAAAAAACTACTTCTAAGGAAAAAAAAACGTTTGCAACTAGTTTCTTTCTGAATTAGCCTTTGTGTCTGCATTTATTTTTAACTCTAGAGGGAGGTATCTTAGCTAGATCCCCTTTAAACAAAAAAACTATCAACCACCTACAATTTAATAACTAATATATATATATATATATATATTACTCAAAACCCCTTGAAGTAGAATTACAGTAGATTTTACCAATAAAGAGACAAAATCGAAGTTAGAGAGGCTAAGTAATTTAAAGTCATTTAGCTAACAAAAGCTAGAGACAAAATTTGAAACCCAACGTATCTGATTGCAAATCCTGTCTGTTTCTACCAAAAGGTGGAAAATTTTGTGGGGGGAAAACCCTACAAAAATTGGGCACCTGTCTTACCTCTAAGAAACAAACTTCAGTTTCTCACAAGTAATTCTTTTTTTTTTTTTTTTTTAACATTTTATTTTATTTTTTTTGAGACACAGAGAGACAGAGCATGAATGGGGGAGGGTCAGAGAGAGGGAGACACAGAATCTGAAACAGGCTCCAGGCTCTGAGCTGTCAGCACAGAGCCCGATGCGGGGCTCGAACTCATGGACCGCGAGATCATGACCTGAGCCAAGGTCAGCCGCTTAACCGACTGAGCCACCCAGGCGCCCCACAAATAATTCTTTCAAATGTAAGGAGTTAACCACAAAAGGATTCCTATACTCTATTGCTCACTTGCCTAGGAAGATCAAGATATGTCTGAGAGCAGACTGAACCCTGCAAAGCAAACTGATTAGTAACACACTGGGAGAAAGGTCTGCCAGAAAGAACTCTGTATTACGCTGGTATATGACACGGTGTGTGTACTGAGGCACAAATAAATTCAGAGGCATTAAATGATATCAGGCCCATGTTAAAGATGACATCTCTGTTAGAATACATGAGAATTTTACTTCCAGAATGCAAAAAGAAAAAAAAACATTATCAGCAGATGAGAGCAGTAAACAGTTACACTGAAACCCAGATTATAGTGCTAATGGTGACTAGTAAATAATAAGGTAGTTGTAGATTCTTTTGTAATTTATAAGGCAGTTTTACTGTAGTACTAGTTACTTGGTAGTTACTACTACTTTTCAAGTGTCCTTTTATATAGTGGCTTTAAGGTGCCACTAAAAATTCCAATATTCAAAAGTATGAAGGTACAGTATAAGCACAAGTATAAACACAAAAATGTTTAGAGTACCACTTCTCAAGATTATAATCCAAGTTCATGCTTTATAAATTAGATTATAAAATATCCAAAGTAACAGTAGCTTAGTCCATGCAAAGGATAGTTTTGGTGAGTTACGCTTTATTATCACTTCAGGTTTTTACCAGAGGTCATTAGAAAAGACATTTTAAAAAGCCGCTCATGACTTGTCATAAAACTGTTATTTTAGTTCTTCGCCTTCTCCCCAAAACAATGATGCCAGGTAGTAGGTGCAAGAATATCCATTATATTCTTTTCTCTTGTTTTGCCTTATGCCTGAAATATTTCACAATGAAATGAGAGGAAAAGAAAAAATTAAAATTAGATGTTACAGCTAATTGAGACTTCTGTTTAACGACACTGAGAAAGCATATGGTTTTTCCTTTTTTAAATTTAGAATTCATTGGAAAAATAAAATGTTCTTATATTCCTCCCAAATACTACCTTTGTTAAAACTGCAACACTCCAATTAATGTCTATAAAATGATAGATGTAGTATTTAAAAGAGCTTATACCACCAGTTCACTGACTTAAAACTCTCTAAAACGTATCAGCAAGCGCCAGTTCTGAAACAGCTCTCCCTTATCTCTGAAATCTATTGTGAGTTTTCAATTAAAAACAAAAGGTTTGCGTGTACACTTCGGTAGTCATCAGTCACTATATAAGATCACACTGCTGTCACGGAGCTAGCTAGAAACCAAGGATAAAACCAATTCTACTTTTCCAGCAGCTAAAGAATAACCACCTATATCATAAATGCTGGCAAATAAAACTAATTGAAAGGCCAGACGATATTTATTAATAGAGCTTTTCTAAAAGGGATGTACAGAGAGAAAAAAACATGGGTTCTGCTATTGGTCAGAATGAGGTCAAAATCTGGCACAGCCATTCAATGCTTTGTGTGACCCTGAGAAGCTTACTGAACTTCGCTGAACCTCAATTTCCTCACAAATGATTAAACTGAAGGCCTGCTTTACAGGAATGCTGTGAGGAATTAAATGACATAAGGATAGAGCCCAGTACTTCAGATATAGGTAATAAACAAATGCTGATCCCCTTTAATAAAAATGTACTCAAATAAAAGGTACTATCTTAAATTCTACATTCCACGTGGAAACTTTGGGTCTCATGTTATCAGTAAAACAAAGTATCCCAAAATACCTTTCAAAAATCATTCAAAGCATGTAAACAACAGAAACAATTGACCTTTTTGCGCTGCTCTGTGATCCCTGGGAAACTCCCATTGACATACCTTTCCCCAAAACTACAGAAAAGGTTTCAGGACTGTTCACATATCTAACAGTTCTGAGATGTGACGAGCAGAACCGCAGATCAATCGGACACTCTCTCCTTCCCATGCTGTGGGATCCCTCCCTACTTGTGTAACAGCTCAAAGAATCCATGCAGTAAGACGACTACTGGACAGCAATGAAGCTTTTTGAAACTACCGGCTCCACTTGGCCATAGTGTAGCAGTGACTGGTAAAAAGTTTTCCTTTTCTATTTATTTCTATCCACCTATGGAGTATTTATCATGTGACCTCCAAGAAGGGAAGGCGGGTTAAGTTTAGAAATAGGACACAGAAGTCAGGATTTGGGGGGCAGACTGTGGTCATAGTAATTTACCTGTTTGCTCAGTCAAAAAAGGGAAGAGATCAATACTTTTGTGGAAAATTAAGGAACCTCATATTCGATACACAAGAACAGAGCACTCACTGCATTACTTTATTGCCCACAGCATCATGAAAAGATTTTAAAAGAAATCTAATGTAACTTCCCCAAAGCAGATATGTTTTAACTTAAATTAAATTTTGGGTCACCAAGAAATATCCCTTTGGTAGTGTCTTCTGTTTTTAATTAACCCTTTTCCCAGAGTCTTGCAGTGGAGGAAGAGTTAGTTGGCAGGATATTTTTTTTCCCAACTCTTTTGTTGTTGTTGTTGTTGTTGTTGTGGTTGGAAGTGCTACCAGAGGTGCACGTAATTTTTCCAGTTTGACCTAAAAATTATCCTTCCTTGCTTGAGAGGTGCTCTTTTTCGCTAAGATTATAACTTCAGGAGTGGTGCTCACAAATCGGTGAGCAAATCAGCTAACACCTGTCAAGAAACCCAGGTCCACTGACTGGCCATCCACAGGGTGACTGATGTCAGAAACATATCTTCATTGTCATACGTTTGTTCTTAGCCTTAACAAATTACAAACAGCATCTTCGACAACATACAGGATTTAAAGAATTCAAGTATAAAGAAAACAGAATCTGAAGTTGTTAATGACCACATTAAATTTATATGTTCTGCAAATAAGAATACATTTTTTAAGAGCCAAACTTTCGTCTCAATTTTTTTTTAAGTTTATTCATTTTGAGAGAGAGAGAGAAAATGGACACACACATGCAGGGGAGGGGCAGAGAGAGAGGGCGAGAGACAGAACTCCCTCTGGGGTTCAAACTCACGAACTGTGAGATCTCTTGAGCACAGATTAAGAGTCGGATGCTTAACCTACTGAACAACCCGGGCACCCCATCTCAAATTCTTTATATTTACAATGAACATGCAGAAATGAGGGTTTTCCACAGCCCTCATTTTCCTTTATCCCTCTATCTTATTGGTCACTCAGGTCCTCTACAATCCTATCACCACTGCCCCACCGTAGAACTTCTGTCTCCCACTGCAGTCTCCCAACTGCCTTCCTAGTCTCGAGAATTACCTCCCTCTCAGGGTGCCTGGCTGGCTCAGTCAGTAGAGCATGTGACTCCTTGATCTCAGGGTCATGAGTTCAAGACCTACGTTGGGCCTAGAGCTTACTTTAAACAAAAAAAAAAGAATTACTTCCCTCTGGTCATCTTTCAGATTACTAAGTTTTTCATTAAAATAAAAATCAAATAAATAAATAAATAAGTAAAAACTAAATAGAGTTTTCACTTCAAAACATTTCTAATTACAAAAGCACTATATATTCATTGCTGAAAGCCTGGAAAATACAGATAAATATAAAATATAAAATAAAAATCATGCATAATCTCACACCCCAGAAACATTTATTTAAATGTTAATTTATTTTCGAGACAGAGAGGGAGAGAGAAACAGCATGCGCATGCGAGTGGTGGACAGAGGATCCAAGAGGGCTCTACACTGACAGCAGAGAGCCTGATGTGGGGCTCGAACCCACAAACCGCGAGATCATGACCTGAGCCGAAGTCAGATGCTCAACTGACTGAGCCACCCAGGCACCCCAACCCAGAAACATTTTAAAAATTAGTACATGACCTAGAAGTCTATATATTAAATATTTTAAGCACTATATGTGTTTTTAAAACATTGTTTTAATGTTTCATTTATTTTTGAGAGAGAGAGAGAGAGAGAGAGAGAGAGAGAGAGACAGAGTCTGAGTGGGGGAGGAGGAGAGAGAGAGGGACACAGAATCCGAAGAAGGCTCCGGGCTCTGAGCTGTCAGCACAGAGCCCCACGGGGGGCTGGAACTCGTGAACCGCAAGATCATGACCTGAGCCGAAGTCGGACGCTTACCTGACCGAGCCACCCGGGCGCCCCAAGCACTGTATGTTTTTAAAACATAACTGGCACTATATTTGAAGTTTTATCTTCTACTTTTCACATGCCATGGACACTTTCCCATTAAAGTTTACTTGAAAATGTCTTCAGTGCTTGAATATAAAATATCCTATCAAACGTCATACAGTAACTTAACACTGATCTGACAGCTCCTTGCCACTGCAACTTCTAGGTCTACCTCTTCAGAGACACCAGACTTACACTGATTCCTCTTTGCCCCTACTACAAATAATGGTGTGGTTGACATCTTTCCATAAAAACTGACAACGAAATCTTTATCTCCTTTTATGTCTTGAGATATATACTAAAATTGGCATTAATGGATCAAAAGGTTGAAATATTTCTTGGGCTTTTGAGCTATACTGTCCAATTATTTTCTATAAAGTTTAAAACTACTTTATATGCTCAACTGTAGAGTATAAAAACCAGTCCTTACCACAATCCTCCCTGGCATTACATATTTGCTTAAATTGAAATTGAAAAAAAAAAAAAAAAAAAAAAAAAAAGCACGAAAGCATCCAAAGCAGTGTCCTACCAAACTCCCTCTGGACTAGCTACCTTCCAGATCCAGTCTGGGCTCAATTTTCTTGAGCAGAGGCTGTCCCTGTGTTGACCAACATGAAAACTGAGGCAACTGAAAGTGGTGAGGCGCATCACCAGAAAAGTTAGAGGCCACATTGTGAGTGGTCTTAAATGCATGTTAAGGAACTGGACTCTAACCCATGGGCTACTGTTTCTCACACTTAAATACTACCTTACTGATTTGCCGGTCACATAAGCCCTGAACTATTAGTTGCTTAATGTTTTCCTTTAAGTACCATGGAAACTTTATTTCACTATTAGAAGTAAAAGGCCAATATTATTTGCCACAAATAGAAGACAACAGTAGACAAAAAATACAAAAAAATACAAAAAATACAGATTTTTTAATTTTAAAAAATTAAAAGTGAAATGTAAATAAAACGTTCTTGGAAGTAGGAACATAATAATTAGCAGACTTGTTACATGGTCATTACAGCAGCCTAGAAAAAGAGGCATTTCTATGTTTCCTTCTCTTCAAATCTGAAGTCATGACATGCCTTTAGCCATACAGTAAAAACTTCCATTCAATTCACTGATAATAGTGATTGGTTATTTAGTGGAAAAAAAGTTAAAGTAAGGAAATGTTAAAAAAAAAAAAAAAAACTCATATATACCCTAAACTTCATTCCAATTTAGAATATGTAAGCGGTGCCTGAGTGGCTCAATTGGTTGAGAATCCGGTCGTGAGCTCAGGTCATGATCTCACAGTTCACGGGTTCAAGCCCCACATCGGGCTCGCTGCTCTCAGTGCAGAGCCCACTTCAGATCCTCTGTCTCCCTCTCTCTGTCCCTCCCCTGCTTGCTCTCTCTCAAAAATAAATAAAACGTTAAAAAAAAACAATAAAATATGTAAATGTACATCTCTTTACCAATTTTTAAATGTAGGATCAAGGCCTTTTCCTGAAGTAAGGATGTGTTGATTGAAGTGCCCTATTATCTTTTTTGTATGAACTATACTAAAATACCTCAGCTATGATTTATTTCCTGTTTCAGTTTCCTTACAGTAGACCAAGAAACCAAAAATACTCACTAGACTCTACTTTTTTCCCAAATAACTAATAGTTGTTTTTCAGTCACATCTAATACAAAAGCCATTTCTTTACAGACAAGCCTCTATGCACATTTCCAAAGTGAACACAACTCAGTCATAGAAATACCTCTCTTTTTATGCTCATATTTCATTGTTTTTCATAGTATTTAACTAAATTATCTAATTCTAATACAAGTACAACAGGTTAGGATTATACAGTTCAACCGGAAGCAGAAGTATTTAGACATATTACAAAGGGACCTACTGGACAGAAACATTTAACCCACTGCAGGTATAAGTCACGCTCTACAGAGGAAACAGAGTGCACTAAATTGAGGTTAACCAACAGATTGATTCTCCCCTCCCTTCTTCCTAATATGTTAGTCACATCGTTCAAGACTTGACCATGTTTAGCTACCCTTGATGTTACGGGACTTCAAGGATTCCTAAGTGACCACCCATCTTTACCACATTTCCTCCAACAGTTCCTTAGCCCTAACCAGCCATCTTGAGATACTCCAAAACTGTATCTTAACATCAGGAATGATACTCTTTTTTGGCACTTTCGTAGCATCTCTAATGCTGTTATTTGCATGCTTTTTCTCGGCCATTAGAGCTTAAAAACATTCATTAAAAATCTTATGAAAGTATTCCCTATCTTAACTTCAAAACTGGAACTATGTATATAGTCTGGCAGAAACAGTGGAAAAGTCTTCACACATCCATTTGGGATGCAGGAAGAATTTCAACTATTTTGGAAGAAATCTTCAATTTGTGAGATCATGTGCGTGACTGAGACAAGCTCTGCAAATAAGCACATCTTGACAAATATATCTGCTCATGTGAACAACTTAAATTTATCCTAACGAATTGAAGTATTCCATGTACAAAACAAAGTGAACAAGATAACTGCAAGACTAAAAGCACAAGATATGTGAGGTGGATTTTTTTTTTTCTGCTCTAAAAGGACCACTTGAGGACTCTTCTGAAAAACCACTGAAAATATTTCAAATGTTATAAAAGATGCTTGGAAGATTTGGTATTTTTTCAGAAGAATTTTCCCAAACCAGATGGCAGCAAAGAGTAGACGAGGAACTCCTTTTTCCATTTCATGGACATCACCTAATAAATAACTGGACACATTCAGAAGAACAGACTAAAAATTCTTTTACGTGATTTCTTGGAATAAAAGATCTAATATTTATTAGTATAAACTGTTGATCAAAGTTGACCATTAACTAGCTTCTGACCTTTCCAACTAAAAATACTTGAGCGTTGAGATTCTTGGTATTTGTTAACATCAAAACTTTAACAATGCATCTGTCTTAATGACCTCAAGTCTCATCTTAGTTATACACCAAGCAGTGTCCAAACAAATATCCCCTATTGCCAACTAAAAACAGTCTTCTCACTGAGGAACTGCTATTTCAGGCAGACATTTCTGCTAATCAAAGGATGCGTTACTGTACTTCATTTTTAATTTTTAAAAACTTAATAGCAGTTGTGTAATTTTTTCTACCGTTCCCTTCTGTAAGTGGCAAGAATACTGATTTTCTATTTATAATAAGGAAATCAAGTTACTTTTGGAAATGGATTTTCAACTTAAAAAGTAATGTTAAAAAACGTATTAACAACAACTCATGTTAAAATTACAAGCAACATAAAATATAAAATTTCAAGGGCACCTGCATGGCTCAACCAGTTAACTGTCTGACTCTTGATCTCAGCTCAGGTCACCATCTCACAGTTTCATGGGTTCAAGCCCCACAAAACTCACAGTTTTGTGGGTTGTGCACTGACTGTGCAGAGCCTGCTTGGGACTTTCTCTCTCCCTCTCTTTCTGCCCCTCCCCCTGCTCACATGCATGCACTCTCTCTCCCTCTCTCTCTCTCTCTCTCTCTCTAAGAATAAATAAACAAAAAAAAAAAAAGCCAGAAAATTTAAAAAAATATGTATAAAATTCCATCTAAAAAAATTAAGTAACTGACAGTTCTGTGATTATAAGACCAGGGCAAATTATGAAGGCAATATCCAAATAATTTCAGTACAGAAAAAAATAGCCTACAAGATAAGGGCAATTCCTTACCGTGCATTCAAGAACACTCTATCTTCTCATTCTCTTTCTCACCACTTTCCTTCACCACAAATTTCACGTTCTAGCAATATCCCACACATAAAAAAATATACTTTCATGTACATCCACTGTATTATCCATATCACGACCACCACCACACCTCCCCCCATACACCCCTAAACATCTAACTTGAATCCTTACCTGTTAAAGAAGTTCTTCGTGAAGGTATTACTTCCTCCAAGAAAACTTCCCTTAACCATGTCTCCTCAGACTGTATTACAGTCGTGTCTCATTTTATTACACTTTGCATACACTGCGTTTTGCACCAATTGAAGGTTTGTGACGACCTGCATCGAGCAAGTCTATCGGTGACATTTTCCCAACAGGTTTACCTCACGTCTCTGTGTCACATTTTGGTAATCCTCACAATATTTCACTTTTTCATTATATTTGTTACACTGATCTGTAATCAGTGATTAGGACTTGCTGAAAGCTCAGATGATGGTTAACATTTTTTAGCATTAAGTATTTTTAGTCAAGGCATGTACTTTTTTTAGACATAATACAATCGCACACTTAACAGACTATATACAGCATGGTGCAAACATAACCTGTATATGCACTGAAAAACCAAAAAATTCATTTGACTTGCTTTATTAGTGGCCCGGAACCGAAGCTGCACTATCTGTGAAGTACGCCTGTATAAGTTACTAGAAACTATCTTATTCTCTATATTATCTTTCTCTGGTTCTCAGCAGTTATTCAGCAAGTAATTCTTGAAAAAATGACTCTCCTATGTTTTACTTCACTATTTTATATTGCTTAACAATGTTAATTACATTTACTTTCCACTTTAGACCTTCGTGAAGTTTCCTTTGTACATATATCTGTACTCTCCTGGTACTCCTCTACTCCTCTGTAACCCTGCCCTTGATTCTCTGTAACCATTTCTTAATAGCCTTTGAGAGCAATTCTGTCCTCCCCCAAACATGTGACCCAAGCTATTATTTTGGTCAGCCTTCCCACACAATCTTATTCTTTTGAACTCACCTATTCAAATTACTTCAACTACCATAACAGACACAACAGCAGTAGCCAAGACCTCACTTCTATAGAGCTCACATACATGTCACTGAGTAGCCATTTACACCCAGATATTCACAGGTACCCGTGGTGAGCAGCCTCTAAAGCATCCTCCAAAGAATCTTGCCTCCTGGAATTCGTGCTCTGCACAGTTCCCTCCCAAACAGAATTGATTTGCGTTACCAACAGACAATTATAAAAACGACAGCAGTGTGACTTCTGAGGTCAGCTCCTAAAGGTCCTTATGGCTCCCACCTTGCTAAGATCATGTGCTCTGGGTGAAGTCGGCCGCCTCAAACATCCTCACAGAGAGGTCCGCCTGATGAGTAACTGAGGCCTCAACGACAAGCACTCACCCGGCATGTGAGCGAGTCACCTTGGAGGTGGATCCACCAGCTCCACTGAAGCCTTTGCTTATTCGGTAGCAGCCATCTGGACTACACCCTCATTAGAGACCTCGAAGCAGAACCACCCAGCTAAGTTGCTCCCTGATTTGATCACGGCAAATTATACGAGATAATAAATGTCTAGCAGCACTGCCCAACAGAACTTTTTGCACTGATTAAAATGGTCCATGTCTAATGTCCGACACAGTACCCATTGACTACATATGGCTACTGAACACTTAAATGTGGTTAGTGTGCCTGAAGAATTACATTTTCAATTTTATCTGACTTTAACTAGTTTAAATTTGAATAGCCAGGTGTCTCATGGCCACCATAAGTAGCAAGTTTATGTATTGTTTTGGGATAATCTATCCGCAGCAACAGACCACTACTGTAGTACCTTAAACTAAATCTGCCCCTTACTGTATCTATCCTCTCCTCAATCTTTCATCTAACCAGTCAGCCAAACAAACATAATAAAACGAAACAAAACTGTGCCTCCTGTCTTTTACATTCCCCATCTTCGCAAGTGGTACCAACATCCAAACACCCAAGCCAGCAAGGTCTTCCCTTTCGCCACCTACCCTTTTCATACTGCTGGTATTCTTAACACCTTCTTAATGGCTCTATTTGTCTCTTCTCTTTTCTGTATGTTGGTACAACTTCAGTTTAGAACTTCGTCTTTTCACCTGGATTACTGAAAAATGTCCCTTCTTGGTCTCTCTGCCCCTAAAACTGCTTCTTGAGACTAATCCATTCTTCACACTGCCACCCAAATGATCATGCTATGACATAACACTGATCTTATTACCCTTCTAATGTTTATTTTTGAGAGAGAGAGAGAGAGAGAGAGAGAGGAGAGAGAGAGAGGAGAGAGAGAGAGAGAGAGAGAGAGAGAGAACGAGAACATGAGTGGGGGAGGGGCAGAGAGAGAGGGAGACACAGAATCCGAAGCAGGCTCCAGGCTCTGAGCTGTCAACACACAGCCCAACACGGGGTCGAACTCACAAACCGCGAGATCATGACCTGGGTCAAAGTCGGACGCTCAACCCACTGAGCCACCCAGGTGTCCCTACCCTTCTCATGAAAGGTCTTCAGTGGCTTCCCACAATCCAGAAGATAAAACCCCATCTCCTCAGAACATAAAAATAATCTGGTGCCTCCCATCACTGCAACTTTATAAACTGCTATGCCCATCATCAACCCCTCTGCTCTAATCACCTATATGCTTTCTTAGAAACCGTGAGTAATTCACTTCTGTGCCTTTGATCATGTTGCTACTTCTACCTGATCTGCTCTTCCATTCCTCACCTGCCTGGTAACTATGCCCCATCTTTCAAGATTCAACAGAAGCATTCACCTCTTCTGTGAAGCTATTTCCGATCTACCCAGAGAGTACTGATTCTTCTCAAGTCCCTACTGTACCTTGTGCACTTAGCTGCCTACATGTTTGTCTCCCTCTATTAGTCTAGAACTCCTCAAAGGCAGAAACTGCCTGATTCAATGCTAATATATCTGGTAGTATACCACAGTATTTAAGAACGTAGGTTGTAAAGTCAGACAAATTCAGACTAAAATCCTAGTTTTATCACTCACTAGGCACACCACTTAAACTTTCTGAGCTTATTTCTTCCCGTGTCAAATGGACATTTTATAACAAAACCCATTACTTCACACGATCATTATGAAAATTAAGTACAATACTATGTATAAAATATTACAGCGCCTATTATATAACTTTTACTCAATAAATATATTTTGGGTGGAGAGGTTAATGGTTGGGTTACTACCTCCTAGGTAGGTAAAGAAAGGGTTAGAAAGGTCAAAATAGAAGGTATCATCTTTGAAATAACTTGTTGGGTTACCCTAAAGAAAAATGAAAGGTAATCCAGGAAGCCTACTGGGTATCTACTATGTGGTTAGAAAAGTGCAGGAAATGGCAAAAGGACTCAACTAGAAATAAATAAAAGCCTGAGGAAGAGCAGAGGTTCTAGATGGCATCAGACAGAAGAGAAGCCTGGTGACGACCATAAAAATAAAGAGTTCATGCAAAAGGGTATGAGGGAGAAGGAAGAGAAGGTAAGAGATAGAAAAACAAAAATTTCAAAGTGGAATCCTTCCAAGCAATGACAAGATCTAAGATGTACTCATATTGCTAAAGCTCCCAGGATAAATCCTATGAAACTACAAATGCTGGACTGCTTTTGACTAACAAGATGGATTGGGCCTTTTTAAATAACAGAATAAAAGTTTGGGGATGACATATTGATTCCATTTTATATTCTACCTTTTGCCTTGTGTGCCAGAGACAATGGAAGGATCTTAAGACAATCTGGCAAAATAAACAATGATATTTCTACTACAGTGTCCTGATGTTCTCTGGAACACAATTTAGAAATTGCTACTGTAGGGGCAGTCTGGATGGCTCAGTCTATGGAGCATACAACTCTTGATCTCGGGGTTGAGAGTTCAAGCTCCAAGATGGGTGTAGAGATTATGTAAAAAAATTTTTTTTCATCTTTTTAAAAAAATTTTTTTTTACGTTTATTTATTTTTGAGACAGAGCATGAACAGGGGAGGGCAGAGAGAGAGGGAGACAGAGAATCGGAAGCAGGCTCCAGGCTCTGAGCCATCAGCCAAGAGCCCGACGCAGGGCTCGAACTCACGGACCGTGAGATCGTGACCGGAGCTGAAGTCGGACGCTTAACCGACTGAGCCACCCAGGCGCCCCAAAATTTTTAAATCTTAAAAAAAAAAAAAAGGGATTGCTGCTTCAAATTATGTTAAAAGAAACTAAACAACCTTCTTTGGCTGAAAAGTCAAATAATTTTATACTTTCTATTTGTGGATTCTGACTTTGCAGAAAGGATGAGTCCCCAAAATTACGTGCAGTAGCAAATACCACAAACTAAGAGTCAAAAGACCCGGATTTGAAACTTGGGTCCAAAAATGTACTACCTGGGAAATACTGGACTAGTCAATGAAGGCTATAAATCTAAGATTTTCCTCATCTGTAAAATGGGAATAACATTTGCCTTGTGGTATTGTTCTATGCATTAATTACAATGCTTATAAAGCATTAGAATAATGCTTCATAAATGGAAGCTGTTATTGTCACTAAGTGAGAAAACAATTGTACAAGTATAATAAATGTAAACTAGTGCTAGCATCATACGAATAAACATATGAAAGGGACAATAATTTGATTTGTCACATGTGACAAGACTGAAGTGAACTACACTGTTGTGAGATAATAACCTTCCCATTTTTAATTACAAAAAATAAGCCTGGGCAAATATTTTTATAATAACCAGATTATTTATAGACTATGAATTGGTTATTTACCTCCGTGTTATTTTTTTCCAGTCTGATTTTCACCTTCAGCAACCCTCAGAAAATAACAGAACATACTCCAGACTAGTCATATAGAGAACAGTAAACTTTTCAAGCTGGATAAGCAAAGGTTTCCTTATTGCTAACAGTGTGAGGAAGCAATGCTAGCTAAAATGAGATATGGTAAATATTTATGCAAAATTAACAGACCTTTACCCCACAGGGAGGCTGCAAGCATGGGAAAAAGCAGCTTCCCAGAACTCAGCATAGCGGATGTCTGCAGATCTCCCTAAGGGCTAGAAAAGTCTCCACATCCATAAGAATGCTTCAAAGGGCACGGCTTTTTTGCAGGCATCCTCTCTGTGGGTTTTAAACCTAGTAAAATTCTCAAATTGTAATTTCCTAGCCTTTCTCTACCTAGAAGCAGTACATATTCAATAAAAGATTTAGTTTGTAGGCTTCTTTTTTAAATCAACTATCTGCCTACCTCTGTTCTAGACTCTCTAAGGTTACTAAGAAAACGCAAGGAAAAAAAAAAAACCAATTTATAGCTAAAAAGGATTAGATTTTAAAAATACACTTAAATATCTCTTAAGCAAATTTCCTTTCCAATGTTATGACATAAAAAGTGGCTGGACTAAAATGATTCGTGCCACAGGATTTCAGTAACAACAACAAAAAATATCATTTACGAGGAAAAAACAAAGATTAAAATTAACTCTTTTATGGCTCGGAAGATAAATCTAGAGCTTTAGAGTAAAAGTGTTTACATATTTTTTTAAGAGGTAGAATATATAAAATGAATGATAAAGAAGGAAAGATCACTATTATAAACAAGAAATCTTTAAAAGGAAAATATCTCCATTGCCACTTAACCAAAGACTCTTGTTTAGGAAAAACTTAAACCCAATTTACTCAAATCACTTATACTTCACAAAGGCACCTAGTATTAAAATCATTCATTTGCTGCCTTCTTTTCCTTGTACTCAGTGTAACAATTTTTAAAGTCCCTTCTTACTGCTTTGTGTGCTTACAATACCAAAACAAACAAACAAACAAAAAAAACCCAACAAAACAAAAAAACCCCACAAAACTTGTTTTAGATGGGCCTTAAACTTCTTAAAAGAACTTTAGAATAGTTATAATGGAAAATGATTTATTAGCAACATATATCAGGCTTCAAAAAAGTCCAATGTTTACAGATGTGTGTATTTAAAGCAATGAATAAGAAACCAAAACACAATGTAGCCATTCTTTAGAGGAAATGAGACAAAATCTCTCATGTCAGCAATCTGGAAAAGGGAGTAAGTGAATAGGTGATCAAAAATAGAAAGACTAAAATATAGTTAAAAAATTATAATGCAAGACAACACTTTAATGGTGTTGTTGAAGACAAAATCCACTTTCTGGGCTTCGTCCAACTGATTCAAAAGATCAACGGACTGATCGAGATGAGCCAATCTGACTTATACTAGCAGGCCTGAGATCAGAAGGCCAAAGGAAAATGAACATTGGAATCATAATCCCAACTCTCTTGCTTAGAAACTATGTGACCTTAAGCAAGTTCGTGAATGTCTTAAAGCCTCATTTTTCTGTTTTAACATGGAGACAACAGTATTTAACTTACACAGCTAAGAAGATTAAAAAAGACAATGCATAAAAAGTTCCTGGGACAGTGCCTAGCACTTAATATGTAGTCAATAAATACAAAAATCTTTTACCACATCCCAAATTTCTTTGTAAGACTAAACTGCATCCACTTTAAAGTGTTCATTTTTCCCCACACTCACCTTTCCACCTTTCTGAAGTATAAAATACTAGTATACCAAGTCATCAGGATTTAAGCACTGTCTTGCTCAACAAACTACTGTACTTTCCAGAATCTTTCACTGATCAAATCAACATATTTACCACTGGATGTACAAAGTATAAGCCTAACAGGTTGCTAGCACCTTCAAAGAGGTAGCTAATGAGAGGGTCTCCCTCCAAGAGTGACTAAAGCAATGCCTAATCAATAAAATGTGATTTCTTCTATTCAAAAGCAATGAACATCTAAAGCTTCTTAAATTTCACCTTAAAGCACTGCCCTTTCCACTTTAAGTAACTCACCAAAACATAATTAAACTGAAAAAAGCAAAAGGAAACATAAAAGGACAGTTTGTGATGGGAAATAATTTAATTTGGAAAATAAGGTAAGTTTCATCAGTAATAATTTTATTTCCCCAAAATACACGACTTCTCACCTTAATCTACAGCATGACTCAACGGATGTCACTCTCACAGGTAAATTTCTTACTTGTTAAATATAAATCAACAGGTAGCAAGAGCTCAAAATAACTTTGCCAACACAATGACCCAGGAAGAGCAGCCGTTCATTATTTACTGAATAAATGAATAAACAAATGAAGGAATGTTGTAAAGACAGAACTCAACAAATTCTGAGGGATCCAAGGCAGATGTAAAAGTTGATTGCCAATCCTAAAAGTCTTACCGCTTCAGCAACTAGACAGGTTAGTTACTATTTCAGTCTGAATTGAAATAACTGTCTCTCCCTGTCTATTCCTCCCTTCCAAATGTATCTTAATTCTAAAGACAACCTACAGTTTGAAATATAAAGGATAAGGAATACTATCACAGCAAGGAGAAAACACCGTCACAGCAGGAGCAGCAGAAAATACCTGTGAATTCAAAATCCTTGTACACGCATAGATCAAATTTTAGGAAAACCTAACAGCTACTGTAACTTACTGACCTCTTACGCGCTAGGTACTTAAATACTTTCTCACTTCACCTTCACAACAGCTCTGCCAAGTAAGTATTGTTATCCCCATTTTCACAGATGAGAAAACTAAGCTGCTGTTCTGAGAGGTAAATCTGCCTATGGTCCCAGATATAAGTAGCAGAACAAGTCTGACACCCTAAACCCAGGAGGCTCTTTTCTCTGCATCATCCTCAAACAGTTCCCTTCTATTGCTCCCTTTTACAAAAGCTGTATATACATACGATGTGTGACTATATATATATATATAGAGAGAGAGAGAGAGAGAGAGAGAGAGAGAGAGAGATACACACACATAAAATTAAGAACTAAAACACCTTTTCCTTTCACAGCTACTTTTAATTTCTGACAAAGAGGACAGTCTCAAAAAGAATTCTGCCAGCGGAATCAAATTAATATAATTGCTAATATTTATCCACATAATATTTCGCTTAATTCCTATTTTTAGAAACAGGACTGTACCTTGTATCCTATTAAGCAATAACTGCATGATGAGAAGCTTCTCTTTTTTTACTGGTCACATCCAGGCAGCACACCCAACTTACTTCTAAACGCTGTCTTGAGAATTCTGATCTTGCGGAGCTTCTGAGTAAATACAGTAACTAGAAATCACAAATCTTTCCCCAAAATGTGCAACTAACAAATGCAACCGAGGTACAAATATATTACTCTGACAAAGGTGCTGACAAATTATTATCTCTGAAAACGATGTTTTTCAACTGTGATACAACAACAAAAAAAAAAATAACATGAACAATGGCAAGTCCAAGGGTTATTCTCCATGGGGAAAATATTACTTACATTTTAAATAGACTATATTGTTCCAAGCAACCCAAGTCAGAATCAGTTCAATGCCAAGAAAAACTCAAATTTAAATAAAAACTGTATTTGCAAGCTAATGGTTTCACAAGCCAAGCATTTTCTACTGCAGTTGCTACATGGATTCTGAAATGAGACTAACAACATAACTTAATTAAAGAAAACAAACCACTTGGATACCTAGAAAAACCATCTTATCCTAAGTGTTTCTAAGCACAGGGAAAGAAGCCCATTAAGAAAACAAAATTAGCTAGTCGTACTATACTAAAATAACCACTTTAATCAAGTTACATACAATAATTTATTCACTAGTCTGTAAAAATCCTCTTTGATCACCTCACTGTCACCTGCCAATCTACAAACTGAAGGATTATATCTGCTTAATTCCTTCCCACTGTTGATTACATAATACCCCTTTCCCCAAAGAATTTCCTTGTGAAGCTGATGATCACAGATGCATAATGTAGAAATGACAAGTTATTGTACTACGCTGTATGCTAATAATATCTATAAAGTCTTGAGTCAAAATGGAGGCTTGAAGTCCCTCAGACAACTAACCTGAGCAGAGGAAAGTGGCTTTAATTACTTCTAAGCTAAAGTTAGACTCTCTTCCTTACTTTTAGATCACCTTAGGGATCTCCTTACAGATTGATCGAGCCTTTCTCTGCCCAGCAAATAGCAAAGGTGAATAGAAGATTTTTAGAAATGATTCTGATGTTCTTCCTCTAGAGTAAATAACATCACTGACTGGGAACTCCCAGAACACTTAGAGCCATTAAGGGCTGGGATTCCTTTCAACTGGCACCATGCCAACAGAGGCTCACTGAGAAATGAACCCTCCTGCAAATCAAATCTGTTGCCATGTTATTTTTTCCAGGGGTTAATTACCTGCTTCTGCTATACACACACACTCTCTCTCTTTCTCTTTCCCTCTCCCTCTAAAGTGGAGAAAAGGAGGTGCTGGGAAAACAGATGACATTCTGCTGGTAAGCCTCCTCCAGAAATACTCAAAACGAAATCAAAATAGGTTTCTGGCTGTCAAAATCCAGATACACTCCATGAACATCCTCTCCTACTTGACACCTGTCAGTCCCTGGTACCATTACCTCAAACTACTAGACAGTAAAACTTCACTAAAGGAAGTCACACTTTCAGACTTTATCTTTCAGAGCTAGTGAAATATTTACGGGTGAAATGTTGAGAAACTGCTTCAAAATAATCTGATGGAGAAGCAGGGCAAGCAAACAGATGAACCAAGGCTGTCCATACACTGGTAATTACTGCAGCTAATGATGGGTACATGGAGGTTCATCATACTATTCTCTGTACTTCCGTGTATCTTTGAAATATTCCATTAAAAAAATAAAATTTTTACAGATTCAAAACAACCCATCTAATAAGCATTTATGGAGTACTTCCTGTGGTAGACTATGTTACTGTTCCTAATTTTTCCCTCTCCTCTCTCCTTCCTTGAGAGATTTATACACCCTCACCCATCAGTATGTGATTTGCAATGCCACCTGTCGGAGGAGGACACCTCCCTGGCACACTGCAATGAGCCTGACTATATGACTTGCTTTGGCCAATGACACGTGAATGATTTACGTACACCAGGCTGAGTAGAAGCTTTAAGAGCCACTGCATGTTTGCATGTTTCCTGCTCTCTCCCTCTGCCATGCAAATGACATATCCCAGACAGGGATTACTCCTTCAGCCAGGGCTCCAAAAATGTTACAGCCAATCCACAGCTAACAAGGTGTAATGCAAGCAAGAAATAAACCAGTGTTGCAAGCCACTGAAATTGGAAGCTGTTGTTATGGTAGTACAACCTAGCAGAAACAGATATACCTACTACCGGCTAAATATAAAGAATATTAAAATGATAGGCTGCTATATTTGTAAGGATGTTTTGGTAGATAGACAAAGTTTAGCTGAGGAGAGTATGAGAAGTGGTAGGTGTGTAGGGATAGAGGTAAGATCAGAGGGAGACTTTATTATTACTGTTATATATCACTGGAATTTTCTGGTGTGTTGTTTTTTTTTTTTAACCTGAACAACACTATCTGACTGGTTGACTAATTTGGACTATTTTCTTCTTATGGTTCTTTATATTAAAAAAGAATAAAAACACAGTAAAGCAAATAGTAATCACTTAAAAATCAATAAGAACTATTCTCCTACCTTTGAGGAACTCAAAACTTAGTTGGCAATGTAGCTTTAAAGAAAGCCTCTTCCCAGAAAGTATTCATTGTTAATTTTTTAAAGCAACAAAGGGTAAATGCAAGCCAAAAATAAATAAATAAATAAATAAATAAAAGTATAACATCTGCAATTCGATCAGTTTTTTTAAGGTTCGAGCAAAGCCAGTACAGGGTTTTGTATACGAGTGGTACAGCCATTGATTTCAAAGGAAATTCTCTTATTTCTGTAGGCCAGTTAAACTAGTGAAGAAGCATGCTTGAACCATTAAGTTTTGTGAACAAGCCTTAACCAGTACTATAGATAAGGCATCCACTCCATTAAGTTAACCCATGTACAGTAAAATTACAGTTAGAAGAAGAAAAGAAAAAAAGGAAGAACTCCTAACCCTATCACAGCGATTAAACAACACCTGAATGGCCACAGAAGTCAAGGTCCACAGAGTTAACTCTTGACTGCATAAGAATGTTTTCTCCTTAAATTTGAGCAATATCTGAACAAAGCAGTAACTTGCAAATATGATTACAAGCATGTCTGCACTATTCATCTTAAGATCTCAAAGCATCTCACAGACATTAATTTAACCTTCCCATCCCCTGAAAGGTAGATGTTACATAACATTATAACCTTCCATCCTGCTGCTACAAAATATTTCAATACCCCTTCAGCAGCACTCGCTCTGAGAAGGCCTTGCCCCAAAAGCCAATAAAACAGGAAATAAGCTGACAGTGCATGTGCCACCAACAATCTCTGAAAAGATCAGACCTTCACCCACAAGAACCACTTCCTCTGAGTAAACCACAGAGACAGTACAGGGCAAACCACATCATACCAGCTTGTGTCCGGAGCGCAGGCAGATAACCCATCTAAAATCAATGGAAGGATATATTTAAGCCCCTTCGTGAGATTTCTTACACGGATTTAAGTGTACAAATCTTCCTCAACTTACGATGGAGTTCCGTCCCGATAAACCCATTGTAAGTGGGAACTATCGGTAAGTCAAAAACGCACTGAACGCATAACCTTCGGGACATGACAGCCTAGCCTAGCCTACCTGAGACGTGCGCAGAACACGTACGTGAGCCTACAGCTGGGCACAATCATGTAACACGAAACCTTTTTCATAACAAAGCGTTGAGCATCCCACGTAATTTATCGAATACAATACTGAAAATGAAAAGCAGAATGATTCTCGAGGTGCCGAATGGTTGTAAGTATACTGGTTGTTTAGCCTTGTGACCATACGGCTGACTGGGAACAGCGGATGTGCTGCCTCTGCCCAGCATCGAGAGAGTACCGTGCCACACAGCCCTAGCACAGAAAAATACCAACATTCCAATTCCAAAGTACAGTGTCTACTGAAGGCACATTGCTTCTGCACTGTCTTAAAGTCTTAAAAAACTATGGTAAGTTGGGAACCATCTGTACTTTGGGGACTTGTGATTCTTCTAGATAAGATACAGCCACCTTCTGCATTACACGACCAATTTTACATATAACTTCTTCTGATGCCGATGAAATCTCCGGTTTACAACAATATAATCTACATTTTCTGAATTCAAAGAAGACCCACAAAATCCTCTTTGACCTTGTCAGTATGTAAACCTAAAATCAGTATTTAAATGTAATATTTGACCAAAAGTACAGTCTCAGAGCAATATCATTAAATGACAACAATAAGCTTTGTAACATTAAAGAAAAAGCAGTGTACAAGTGGCAATTAACTGTAAGCATGAACTAAACCCGGTTTTCTTAGATTTCTCTGTGAATTTCTTCGTGAATTGTTACTCACAGTCCCAAGACAGGAAATCTAATTTTTCATTGGCCATTAGATTTGCTTGTCTTTCAACACTGGGAAGCCACCCAGGCCTATCATGTGACTATGATCTCAAAAACCAGGATTCAGCATTTGAATTAGTAAAAGATCCTGTTTTGGTATGAATCTAAACTGTCAGCTGCATTGGTACATGCTAATTCAATAAGGCAAACTTAGTGTAAATTTCTTCTTTTACTGAAAGTCAATAATGTACGCTTATGCAATTCAGGCAAAGCCTCTAACCTTCAGCACCATCAAGTGTTACCTCCACAGAATCAAAAAGCTAAAAATGATTCTAAAGCACTAGCTTCATAAGCTTGTCTGGGAGGTAGAAGCTGCCTTACAAAACCTTTCAAACTTGGCTATCTCGGTACTCTACATACTCTAAGTTGCAAAAGTAAAATGCCCTCACTTTGGCATATTTCCAAAATTCTAAAGTTTGAGGAAACAAAATCATGAGCAAAAGGCAAAAGAACAAAGACATCTATTTAAATAAGCTTAAACTAAGTTACCATCGGTGAAAAAGGTCTAATAATAAAACATTCAAGAGCTCTACAATCTTATGTATTTTGTAATAATTTAATGCGTACTTTTTCCTTCTTTTATGGTCTCTTATCATTAGTAACAGTTCTTATAAATACAGTGACAAAAAGAGACAATATTATTTCAATATTAACAACAGTGCATCTCACTGGAAGAATAACGCTAAGCATTGCAGGTCTATTTCTTTTTCACTAATATGTGGAAACAAAAAAAAATGCAAAAAGTGACATACAATTTAAGGTGAGACTGAAAAACTACTGCAGGAAAAAAAAAAAAAAAAAAAAAAAAGGAAGAACTTCCAGATATATCTCACCCCACTGCAACAGATATTTTACTTTAGAGCTACAATCACATCTCTTCATTTACTTACAAGTTCAGAAATGTTTTATATTCACTTCTGATTGTTTTTCAAGCAAGGATTCCTCCTAATGTTTATTATTTTTGTTTGCTACCCATTTGTCACATAACTGATAACACTTGTCACATTAGGGGCACTCATATTTTAAAGAATCACTTTGGAAAGAAGCCTTTTATAACATACATAATTGCTTGATTTAGTAATTATGCTGTTTGTATAAATTTGTTTTATTTGATTGTGATATCTCCCATATCCATTGTAAAAACTATCTAAAATAAAAGTGAGAATCTCTATAGCCCTAATTTTGGGCTATGCCTGGAAAAAACTGAAGACCCTGTGAATTACATTAAACTGAAGTTGGAAATTGCTGCTCTAGAACATGGGTAAAGATAAAATACAGAAGTACATCTAAGGAACAAAATCACTTTGCACTAGGAGAGCGACTGAGGAAAAGTTAATAAAACATTAAGAGGGGCAGGATAATTGTTAGACAACAAATCATCAGAAATACAAACTGGCTAAGCAAAGAATAGGGTGGGGGTAGGGAAGAGCTGCTGATTAACTGTCTAAGCCAGTTAGAGTCATATAAACACAAAATGGGAGGACAGCAAGTACATACAAGTAACAGGACAAATCAAAAGTCTGAGCTAAAGATCAGGAAAAACTTCCTGACTACAAGATCTATCAGATTGTTGTTCAGTCTCTTGAGGAAATGACGAGAGCTTTATCCTCTAGAGATACTTCAGGCAAGAATGTATAAAGGATAGAAAGCATCCTATAAGAAAAATCTAACTTGGTCAGATTGGAAGATTACTAAAGGAAAGTAAGAAAAAAAAATAATACACATAGAAACACCATAATTTAAAGTAAAAAGTGGGGGGAGGACTTGAGAGCCAGAAAAATCTAAGTTAAAATGGTGGCTCTGTCCTTTCCAGTTTTATAATCTTGACTTAAATTCTATGAGTTGCCTGAAGTATAAGTGATCTGACCCGGGGTGGGGGGGGGGGGGGGGGTGGGGGGGGGTCAGAAACATTGTAAATGTTAAAGAATTACACCACAGTAAGATATTGTTACATACACAAGAGTGTTTTACTCAAAAGAAAACAAAATGTTACTCATTTTATACTTTCAGTTCAAATGCCACCACATTTTGAAGACTCTTAATTATTAAAAGGGAAAAGAGAATATCATCAAATGAACATTTAAAACATCATCAAAACCAAGTTTTAACAAACAAGACTGAAAGAAGTTAAGCTCCAGCTCCCTGTTCCTGAAAATGTGACATGGTCAATTTCTAGGAGATAAGCAATTATATGATAAGAAACATTTCTAGTAACTTTGTCAGACAACCATGATGTAAGAGTCTCTCCAATTACCTCTGGAAAACCATTAAAATATCCTGCTCTCTGTGACCCATATCAGTTTGCTTCAAATTTCATTTCCTAAACTGAAAATTCAAACTTAATTTTAAAAATCCTATGTTAACTCAATGCTATCTACATTTTAACAAGAAATCACCAATGGGTTAAGCAGCATCACCAGGTTAACATATTTTTGCAGTGATTCAACTAAAGATTCTCTTGTCACCTCACTAAATAAATGAGAACATCTTATAAATGTGCCATTAATCAGGAAGACTATAGCTCTGCACTTTTTTAAAAACTTCACACTGTACACGTTGACTCATGTAAAAGTGTGCAAGTGAATGTACTAATGCACGCCTATATGAATCAAGATTTTATACTGTGCCGGAAGAAAGCAACATTAAACTGAATACAAAGCTAGCACTGTGATCCTGATCCCCAATATCAATTTTGTATTTATCAAATGACTGACTTCACAAGTAAACATTACAAACAATCTAACCTTGCATATGACTCAGGCAACCTTGAAAATAGCACTCATACAGGAGTGTTTTGTTTTCTTTTTTTAATCAAAAGCATTATGTGGCAATGAGGGCAGAAAAAGCATCATGAATGAAAATGTTAATTACTGGGTACATGCGTATAAAGTCACAGGTTTGCATACTCACTGAAAGTTTGCTTAAGTTAAACAAGCTCAAACTTGAACCCAGTACTAAGGAAATGCCAATATATCAAAAACCTTTGTTTTATCCATCAAAGTAACAAAATCCACAAGTCCTAGACCAGACAAAGGTCTATTTATTTCAAGTAAGACCCTTATAACAAAATCCTACCTGTATCGTCCCTGAAAAGTCACTGTTCTAGAATCTGGCCTGAAATCATTTAGTGAGTCCACTGAAAGAGCATTCTCTCGCCTCTATCTCTCAGAAGAAATTCCAAGTGCCATAAGACCCCTAAACGCTCCAGGACAGAAGACAGGCATCTAAGAGGACTGCCAACAATTAGGATACGTTTTGGGACTGAACACGGCAGTCAATGCAAAGTGAAGAGCAGCAATCAGGTATTTCTGCCACTTTTCAAGTGCTGATTCTCAAAGTGGAAAGAAAACTATACATCTCACAGAAGTTACAAAGCAAGACACTAGACGGTATTCATAAGCTTCTTAGATTAAAAAAAAAAAAACAAAACAAAAAAAACCTATTCATATACCCTACATGAAAACAGTAGCTACCATGAACATAGTTTGGATTTTAAATTGACGACTATACCTTTCAAAAAGTGGAGCATGAGGGGTCTGGAGAGTAGACGAAGAGGAAGAGAAGGGAGCAAATGAATGTGTTAATTTAACTGCAAAATAATAACAGGATATAACAGAGTTCTGAGTATCCACAGTGACCAATCAGAGCCTAAACATAGCTGAATTCCATCCCAGCCCCAGCACGTCCCTAACACAAGAATAAAACCCTTCTTATCTTGTTCAGCCATGTGTCGCCTGCCACAAACTGCAAAACAGAACAACGCCCAAAACCAGCTAGTCTGATTTCAACTGAGGACAGACAGACTCTGTAGTCAGAAGCACCACAATGAAAGAACTCTAACTCACACAGCTGGCCTGGTGGGTCTGCACACTCTACAAAACAAAGCCATACCACATACGGTACTTCAAACTTGAAAGGACCTTTAAAAAGCTACACTGGCACTGTTAATTTGCCAGTAGCTCTAGAATCAGCAAAATATACCTACAGTATACTGGAAGTGGACAGTGAGAAGAGAGGATGAAGGAGGTAGAGCCGAGAAGCTAAGAACTATTCTGTACTCATAACTTTGTTAAGGTACCCTAGAAAAAAAGTAACACTAACCCAGCACTTCCCTATTTCACTCCAACACATATTCAGATCAGAGACAGCTACTCTTCTAATGCACAAATAGATGCTTGATATTTACAGAAGACGTAAAGAAAATGTAATAGTCACCCAAGAATAATCTTATTAAAAGAAAACAAACGAGTAAATTCCTAAGATACAGGTATCCATACTGTCTCAGCAATGCATATTAAATTAAATGGCTATTAAATGGTTTTTTTACTGTTTAAAAAAAAATCTATAAAATCAGCCAGCCCCTGAACTAATTCAAGGATACTAACACCCAAACCAATTTGCAGATTCATCTTATAGTTAGAATACTCATCTTTTAATCCTTCGTGCCTAGCACAGTGCCTGGTAAAGGACATTTATTGACTGCATGCTTATTGTATATTTGTATCTCATCTAAGCTATGAGAAAAAAAAAAAAACCCAAATCCCAAGATTTTATTTCCAAGATAATGGAAAAGGGAAAAAAAAAATCTCTGAGCACAGAGAAGAAGAAAGGTTATCAGGTGGGCACTATTAGGTGATTTTCATGTGAAATGAGCTGGTGACCCTAGGTTCTGTTTCTACAAAATTAAACACCCCTAATGCCACAATAAAAACTACCAACACTACACTATTTCCTAATAAGACTTCTTGTCTAAAGGCTCAACAGAGAGGGCAAGAATTGACTGAACCAGGAAAATAAAAACAATTACCCACACACCCGTTCAAGTGATGTCTCCGTACCAAAACACCCTGAAAGTTAAAGGACTGGGGATGATTCAAGGAAATTAAGATAAGAATTGTTGCTACTCATGATACGGGTACAATCTGAAAAGCTGAAAACCAAAATTCATCTTAAAGAAAAATACGCAAAGACTACAGTTTAAATATTTGATGGAATCTTTTAGGTGAACATTCACGTGACACTGGAAAGCATCAACAGGAAGAGGAAGTTCTGTTTCTGGAGTAGCTGTTATGGTATGATAATGGAATTTGGCCCTTTTAAAATCAACAAATGAGTCTTACAATTGGGTGAAACTCTCTTATTAGGAAATTCAACTATTTTTTTGCGAGAGCACTATGGTTGCGCTTTTCATCAAAGTGCTTTCTTTGGCCCCCTAGTTCAGTCGTTTGATTTTTTTTTTTTTTTTGATGATGTAATGGTTTGAACAGTGACTAAAAAAAAAAGGTTGACTGAAATTTGGAATCAGCACACAATGTCATCATGAAAGTGAGAAATAAAATACAGTAGTGGAATTTATCATTGAAAACAATATTCCAAAGAATAACCCTTAAGGGTAAAGAAGCTCCACTTACCAACCACCAGCAACATAGATAAAACCTATAAAGGACCCACAGAACTCAACAAATCCACCTGCCATGCTTGTACTACCTAATTCGCTTAGGGTTTGTATCCCTTAAATGTAAATACTTCTCAAAGACAAAATACTAAAAATGCAGCAATTAAAATCAAGCCCCATGACTTTCTCTCCCCCTTTTTTAGCTCCAACAAGAGCCTGTGATTTACCAGTAATTTCAATATTCTGTAAAATTATTAGGTAATCAACGCTACGCAGGTCAACATTCAAAGATCAAGTTCCAAAACCACCATGCAGCAGTCTCAGAATGAAGTTTACAAATAGCAATTCCTAAAAATCTAACAGGGTCTGGAGAACCACAGGGCAGGAGTAAAACTGATGATGCACCAATACCCCAGCCGACTTCGGGCACTGACCTTCACCCAAAATGACCTTCCTCTGGTTCCAAGATAAGTACAGAATCCCAATGCACAGTACAGACACAAAACCACAATCATGGTTTGACCTACCCCTTCGCCGAGAATCTGGAGAAAAGTTTCTCCCCAGAAAAAAAAAAAATAAAAAAGCTACATTTCCAAATCCAATCAACCGGGTAACTTGGCAGCAACCCCAGACTAATTGCAGAGCTCCCAAACAACCCTCTCTCCTCTGCCTGTCAACTTCACTGGTCAAAGGCAATCGGCTATCACGGACTCTCTGCTAGGTCAGGCCGAACCCAGGGAAGCTGAAGCGCAAGGGGAGCTTCATACCAACCTGTCGGTGATAGTAGACTGTGTGCCGCTCATTGGGGCCCTTGGCGAGAGGTCCTTCTTTTATCCAACTTGCATTTTACAGTAACACCTCCACCCCACCCCCAGTGCTCTGGGATCAGGCCCGACTCCGTAAGGGACACAAAAGTCCAACTCAAAACTCCATGCAGTCATCTAGAACGTCCGACTGGAAGGGGTCAAGGAAAGGGGATGTAGGTCGGAGCAAAACAGGGTATCTCCCAAAACAACCCGAGAAAGTCTGCCAGAAGGCGAGTTCTAGAGCTAGAGGGCAATCCTCGGGAAGGCACACGGAGAAAACTCCGTCACGGGGGGGAAGTCGGCGAGCCGCAGGGAAGGGGCCCGGGAGTCCCTCCGGGGCTGGGGCGGGATCAGCTCGGGGCTGGGTGTCGGCTCCTCCTCCGGAGTCTCGGGGGCTGGCGAGTCCCCGCCGCCGCGGGGCCAGCCGCTGTGGTCTCCGCTCTCTATCTGGGGCTGCCGGCCGCTCGTGGCCGCAGCCTAGGCAGCGTCTCGGGCCGTCCCGCGCCAGGCTCGCGCGGCCCCATGTCCCCGGGCCGGGGGGCCCCTCTCGTCTTCCTCGCCGCCCCCACCAAGCTCCGGGCGCTGGGACGACCGCGGGCGCCGGGGGAAGGGGTCCCGCAGCCAGAGGTGACAGGAACTTGGTCTCTCAGCGCCGCGGGCTGCTCCCCATCCCTGGGAGGCCCGGACTCTTCCGCAGTCGGCACGGGCGGCGGCGGCTCCTCCCCGACGCGCCGGTAGGCGGCGGTTCCCGCGAGGGGCGGGAGGTTCCCGTCCGGCCCGGCCTCGAAGCACCGGCCCCGGAGGCCGGCGGCGCGGCGAGAGCGACCACTCGGAGCGCAGGACCAGCTCGCCGGGTCCTGGGGCCCTCGCGGGAGCGCGCGCGGCGGGCGGAGGAGGCCGCCGGCGGTGGGGGCCGCGCGACGATCGCAGGCGCGCGCACGGGTTCCGGTTCCGGTTCTGTCTTCCCGGCCCCGGCCGCGTCCAGCGCGAGCTCGCGCTTCCCCTCCCCCGTCGACTTTTTTGGCCTCCTCCCCTCTGACTTCGGGAAGCCGCCTCACCCGGGATCCCTCCGCGGCGCGCGGGGCCGCCCCGCCGCCCTCGCCGCCCGGCCTCGCTCGTCTCCCCCGCGCCGGCCCGCGCGCCAGGGCCGCGCGGACGCCTCCGCCGGAGTCCTGTTTGGGGGAGCGGAAAAGTAGTTCTGCGGGGCGGAGGGAGGTGGGAACCGGCCGTCTCCGGGAGTCCCACCCACCGACCCAGCGTCGCCCCCAAGGCCCCGGGAACGCCGGAGAGCCGTACTTTGGAGTCTAGCTTGTACTAACTCGGCTTTACCCGGAGACCGCCAAAGAGCACTCCACCAGTGCAGAGGCGTCCGGGAGGAGAGGCATCACCCGCCCCCTTGCCCTGGAAACGTTTATTCCTTAATGGAATGTACTTGTTCTTATTTTCTGATAACACGTAACGACTACTTGTAAACTGCTGGCAACGAACTCGGGTCCAGGTGCCAGGACACCATCCCTCTCTTCCGCAGCAAACCCCAGCAAAGAGAGGGTTTGGCCTTGGCCGCTCACCTGGGGCACCTGCTGGCCTCCTCCCAGGACAGGGGCCGCCGCTCACAAATCCTGGCTGCCAGGGCAAAGTTAGAGGACGGTGGAGCGTCGGGCTGGGGGGAACGAGAGTATGGGAATTGGAGCCAGGATTTCTTGGTATAATATTGCTTTTAAGCTGCTTCTGCCTTGGCAAAGTGACATGTCTGAGTTGCCAAATGGAGAAAGCATGGTGCTTTCCACAGCGACTTCACAAGCTTGCTGTGGAGAGAAATGGGAGCAGCAAATAAAGTGCATTTATCCGGTAGAAAGCATTGCGGTTCTCTCTGAAGAGTTCCCAAATATTTGGGGAGGGGGCTAATTTTTCTTCCTCCCGGGTACATGTAGATATCCATCTAGTTTTATGATTGCATAATCCCGTAGTGTAGCAATTGTTAAGTACCACATACAATACGGTTCAGTTCCTCCGGCCACTGCCCTAAGTGGCTGTCCCTTTACCTGTTTTCAGAGTCAGTGAGTTCAAACCTGCGTTGGTGGGAGAGCGTCTTCAGCCTTTCTGTGGAAGTCAGGTAATAAGGCAAATTTAAGAAAGAGTGGATGTGGAGAGGGGAAACAAGGACCTCTTAATGATGCTGGTTCTAAAAGTCAACCTGCAACAGTTCGTGAAAAGATCATTATCCCTGAATAGATGCATGAGCTAAGGCTGACGTTAGAACGGGGTAAAAAAAGGAAAAGATAAACAGAGGCCAAAGATGACTCTTTATTGCTTGATTTTTTTTTTTTTATTTTTTCAGGGCACAGCCAGCTAATTTTGTAATGTTTATTTTGGGAAAGAATAGCACCCGATAAAAGTTCCAAGCCACTTTCCTAATGATCAGACCAGGACACATTGCCACCTGCTGGTGTACCCCAGGATAATTCTACCCTGAGAACTCTTTTAATTGCATATTTTTGGCATATAACTGGAAAGAGCTCTATCCATCTGTATACAATGACCAAAATGCAAACCTTATCTCCAAACCTGTATCTTTCTTAAACATAGTAAATATCATTTTGCCATACCCTAATAGGTACGAAATTAATTGGACCCAATGACTCATCAAATCATGCATTTAAAAAATGAGTTCTCCTCTTTCCTTCAAGAATGCCTCACTACTTGAGCTTCAGGAATAAAACAAACTGGAAAGCTTCCTAATTCACCTTCCCTTCCTTGCATACAAAACCTCTTGGCAGGCTGCTTTCAAGATCTTTCCAAACTTAAACAGACCCAAAGTTCTAGCTGTGAGCAAAGAAGGCATTTGCTGTGGGAAAGCTTCAGAAGATGGTAAGCAAAGGATTTAATTAAGCCAGTGGTTATTCATTCCAGAGCTATTTTTTTCAATGATGAAAATCTCTATGTTCACCCACAAAGCTCTAATGGTAAAAACATCCCTGAAAGCCTCTTTAGAACTGTTGGTAGCTCTAGACTGTTCTGAAGGCTCTAACTATAGAATGCCTTCAGAAGAGTCCCACCAATCTAGGTGGAACACACTCCCCATGGTCATTAGTCCCTTACCTAAAAAATTGACAACAGTGACACAATCCACCATGCATGCTCTTTGAGGTTTCCCTGGGGAGGGGGGAGGGGAGGGAGACTGGCTATCCTAAACCACATCCTTACCCATTCTTCTTTCAATGTTTATTGAGCACCTACTATGTGTCTAGCACTGCTCTAGGCATTGGAGGTGCAGTTCTGAAGAGAGCCGAGGGTCCTTATCTTCATGGAGCCCACTCCACATCATTTTCAAGGCAACTGCCCGAACAAATGGCAAAAAAAAAGAAAGGAAGTTCTTCCTCAGTCTTTAGCAAACTGTTTTCTGTATTCTGTATGTAGATTGTTGCCCCGAAAAGTAAACAGCATTAGGAATGGTTGATGGTTAAGAGCAGATAAGTGGTATTTCACAGATAATTATAAATATGGGTCAACATTTCTACACGCCATTTGTTTTTTTGTTTTTTTTTTTTTACACTTCTTGGCAAAATCACACCAAAGATACAAAGGCAGACTCTGGGTTGATAAAAATTTATTTTTATAAAATTTAGTACAAATCTTATTGAAATATAAATCTTGAGCAGTGTTAGGAATTATTACATAGTAATCCAAATGCAAATGAATAAAATACTTCATTTTGTCCGACCATACCACATGTTAATTAGCCCTTCGTTTACCCGTGATGTCAAAACTCAGCATCTTAACTGCTGAGTCACCTTCATTTCCCATTTTTCTCTCAGGGAGGTTCCTTCAGAGTTACTAGTTAAAGCATCAAGAAAAGCTGAAGTGAGCTAGTTTTCTTCTCTTATTATTTAGGTTATTCAAAACGCAAAAGAAACCTGCGTACATTCCCAGGAGTACCCCTAAAACACCAAGGTCTGCAATCCCTTCACGTCTGAGGAGTAAAAAGAAAAAAAATTGGTACCAGATTAAGCCTATTCATTTGTCTGGTATGGAACAGGTGGCACTGTGCCAAAATTCAAGAGCCAGCTTTTACTTTTTTTAAGCTCCTGCGCCAAGCCACTCTTTTTCACTAGGCTTTTGCTAGAATCAGCATTCCCCGGCATCCAACTTTGACCACAGTTTTGTTGGAAAGAAGCTCACCAGCATTCTGGGGATACTGATCCCAGGGAAAAAAAAGAGACGGGGATGCTACTGTCAGATTATTTCCATCCGCAGCAAAACTCATTAAGCAAATGACAGTCATTTTAAAAGACCACTGGCAACATGCCTTGAAAGTTGCTTTTCCCAGAGTAATGATGACGTCATGCCATTCCAACGCTCCGTCATGCCTGGGCACTGACATCCATTTTCAAGACCACGCGTTAGGTTCGTATTACCGGTGACCATAGAATGGGCGGAGACTTCCTACCGACCTAGGCTTAGACTTCGGTAGCCCCACACGTTTACTCACCAATTAAGCAAATCAATCCCCAGGGGTCTAAATGACATAATCCAATAAATAAATAAAAAGCAAATAAATAAATAAATAAATAAACAAACACACACATAAATCGTCCCTTTCCCCATAAAAGTCCTACATTCATTCACAACAGGGTTTAAACTGAGATAGAGAACACAAGTGACCTGCCCAAGTGATCTGGCAAGTGAGTAGCAAAATCAGTTAAAAGAACCCAGAAAGTCTTGATTCCTAATCTCTCATGTTAAGCTTACGTTCTTGCTTTTCCTGGGTGGATGATAGACTATCGCACTGAGAAATTTTTGTTTGTTTCTTTCCTTCTAGGACTGGCCTTGCCATCCGATTTTATCCATAGAGAGTGGCACCTTGTTCAGAGAAAAGAAAACGTGGGAAGTGGGCTACAGGGAATGTGTTTGGGGAAAAAATAAAATAAAATTCGCCTCATCCCCCTGAGGCCGGTACACTTTACTCTTTGGTTCTGGTTTGCAGGATGTATAGCAGGGCTGAAACCTGAACTGCCATCTCAAGCACAGTGGAATCCACATGCTAAATCCCTATGGAATTCAGTCACAGCCTCTCATGCCTAGGAGATTAATGCACAAAAGCCCTGAGAATTGGCATCATTTTCTCGGTAGGGCAGAACCCGTACAACAGGACTCGGTAAATCTGCCCACACCTCATTCATCTCTCATCCGAAGCCCTAACTCCCTGGTTTTTGTACAGAAAAGAGTTACCAGAGCAGGCCTGAACTCCTGTCCTTGGAAAGGCCTCCTCGCGAGGTTGGCCCTTGGCTGGCATCTGGAAACTTAGATTTCAGGAGGGCTCCCTTCATTAACTGATGAGAACGGCTCACCGTGCCTACACTGTGCGAACAATATGGTTTAGGCTGAACACCTGCTCTCCTTCTGGGAGTCAGGAATTCTGCTACATGCCAGGCGATGGCTGCCTGCATGACCCCCAGTAAAAAACTGGGGCACTGGGCATCTAATGAGCTTCCTTGCTGGACATTTTACACGTATCGCCACAAATTGTTGCCAGAGGAAATCAGTGCATCCTAAGGGATCCCACTGGGAGAGGACTCTGGAAGCTTGGGCCCGGTTTCCCCTGGACTCTGCCCAAACACCTTTTCCCTTCACTGCTCTTCCCTTGAATCCTTTCCCTGTAATTGATCACAGCGAGGAGTTGCACTACATTCTGAGTCATGTGAGTCCCCTCAGCAAAGCACCAAACCTGGGGGTGTCTCGGGGCCCCTCGACAGTTGGTTTCGGGTCACTTCTCTCATCCTTTCCCTTTGTTTAAGCACAGCCCCTTCCCTGATCCAAGGGTCAGAATGCCAGACGTGCATCTTCCTGGAAGTCCCTCACTTTAGAGTAAATGGGGTGACTTTATTTAAATTGCTACACGGAAAGCAGGAACAAGGGTTTGTTCAAGGAGTCAATTCTCGAAGAAATTCTCAAATTCCTTCCTGAGCGGTCTAACCATCAAGCATCCCAGAGACAAGAGGACCCGGGGACACCACGAACAAAAAGGAAGGCAGCTGTGCCCACCCCCACCTCACAGCTCTGACTCATTCACAACTACCACCGAGTAGTCTCACTTTCTACACCTGCGCCACAGTAGGCATGAGTGTTTTAATACTGGTATGGGCTCCCCTCAAAGACTGACCACACTGCCTGATACGTTTAGCCCTTTCTTGAAACCTAAGTGTGTTATGAGCCTGATTCTAGAACAGCCGTGATCTCCAACCTGGGTCCTGTGGCTGACTAACCCGATCCGGCATCTGGAGGAAGCCTTGGCTAGCGCGTTTTGAGGTGTCCGTGACGCTTCAGCTGCCGCTCCTCCCTCCGCCTGCTTCTCCAGGCGTGGTACTTTTTGATGCTTTTCTTCCACGCAAAGCGCCAGATGCTAAACATGAAACACCAAGAGACGGCATACATCGCCACTCCCCCAACCTTCACAAACCCCTTGGGCTTGGGGGAGACCATTTCACAGAAAAGGAGGCGAGCTCCGACGCCAATCCTCACTCCGGTAAACAGAGCCACGAAGAGGAAGTCCACCACATCTCCAGTGAAACTGTGGTAGTGCCCTGTTTCTCGGAGAAACCAGCGCATCTGTAGCAAGGGGTTGGTAATCTCACTTCCAAAGAGGACGGCGTTGACCTCTGTGCCTGATTCTCCGAGCACCAGGGCCATGATGATGCCCAAAATACTCAGGGTGTGGTGAGCCAGCATCAGGACCCCCTCAGACTGGAAATAGACGCACCAGCCCAAGTCGAAGATGAAGTAGCCCAAGGTGAGACAGAGTACGTGCACTTGAAGAGGTGTATTGGGTGAGCCTGCAATAAACCGAGACAGAAGCAAACTGAGTGACCGGGAATTGTATAAGAACAGTGACCTTGCACGAGGGTCCTATGTTGTTGTCTCCCACAACAGGGCCACGATGATCAGTTGCGTCACCGAAAGCAAAAACAAAGGCAGGCGCATGCATTGTAATGACAACCAAGACTAAAATCTAAAACCTTGGTCTTTATCAAACCACATAATGTGACAGGCCCAGGAAATGCTGGATTTGATGAATCAGCTCTCAATGAGTGATCTGAGCAACAGCCATTATCTCCGTGTCCACTCAGTTATTTTGTTCTTTCAACTAAAATCTTACAGTTTCTTGCTTTTTTTTCTTCTTTTTATTTTACGTGTTTGTTTAACCAGCTTTAAAGGTCTGTTTCCAGACTCTTTCAGTTATTCTGCCCTGGATGTCGGATTAATTTCTTAGCTTAATGGGTTAGATTGTTGGACACTGGTGGCCCTGACCCTTCTCGAAAGCAGGCCTTGGAAAGAACCCCAGAAGTTAGTGTGTTCCCAGCTTACGAAAATCAAGTACAAGGACAGGACACGTTGAAATCTATTTGAAACCTTCATACGAGACACAAAGCTTAAGAGCTGCTTTCGTATCAGTTTGACAGTTTGGGGAAAAACTCAGAAGCTCACTATAGAAATTTAAGGAAATTAAAACAAAAAAGGATCTAAGGAATTGAAAAAAAATCACATCCTAGGGGATTTCTGGATTGAATTGTCCCTTGCAAACTCACGTGTTGAAACCCTAACCCCCAATTCCCTCAGAATGTGACTGTACTTGGAGATTGGGCCTTTAAAGAGGTAATTCAGTTAAAATGAGGTTGTTAAGGTGGGCTCTAGTCCAATATGGCTGGTGTTCTAAAATAAGGAAATGAGGACACACACACACACACACACACACACACACACACACACACCAACGGAAGACCACGTGAGGACACGGCAAGAAGGAAGCCACCTGCAAGCAAGAGTGAAGCCTTAGAAGAAACCAAACCAGCCAACAATTTGATCTTGGACTTCTAGCCTGCAAAACCGTAAGTAAATAAGTTTCTATTGTCTATGCTCCCCAGTCTGTGCCATTTTGTTATGGCAGCCCCAGCAGACTAATTCAAGGGGACACAACTTTTTTATTCTAAGGAAGTAATACTCAGACATTTAGCAGCTTAAAAATCAATATAGGTGCCCCAAATAATGAGACATGAGTTAAATAAATGACGATGTATGCATACAACACAATATTATATCACAATTAAGACGGGTAAAAAAAAAATCTATATAGATGTCCTTCGAATATACAATCGAGTTGAAAATTGCAGGTTATCAAAAAGTATGTGTAATAGTGTCCATTTGTGTCTGTTTGGGAGTGGTGGTGGAAGATACTGATATTAGCTTTATGTTTTTGTACGTTTCGGTGGCTTACAACGTAACAGGCATTTAAAATTTGTTTTAAAAGCAGAGAGTTATGAAAAGCAGAAATAGGGACACATACAATATTCAGACTTAAAAATGAAGACTCCCGGTACAAATTATAACGGTAATTCCTCTTCAATATTGTACACATTCTGTGAAAATGTCCCATCCTTCCAAGACTACCCCCAAATTATATAATCCTTTAGGGAAAGCCCTCTAATGTCTCCACCTACCTGGGTGGGTAAAAGGCCAGGGGCCATCAACGAAGCCAATATAAGCTGAGAGGCCTATAGAGAGGACTCCATGGGTGAAAGTAACCAGCCGGCAGTTCCACTCATAGCTTCGGTGCTTATTCAGGCGGCAGAAAGAAATGTAGAGCGAGAGCCAGCCCCCCAGGCTGCACAGCACCTGCGGACACAGACCTAGTGCCATCCTATGATGAAAAGACCGAAACCAGAAAAACAAAATATACCCTAAGAAAACAGCACTGGGTCAATGCGAATATAATCTTCATTTCTTCTATAGGAGAGTACAAAAACATTGCCTTCACTGAAACTCTTCCTTATCTACACAGCTGAGAATCTTCTTCTTTTTTAAAAAATATTTATTCATTTTTGAAAGACAGAGACAGGGCGTGAGCAGGGGAGGGGCAGAGAGAGCGGGACGCAGAATCCAAAGCAGGCTCCAGGCTCTGAGCTGTCAGCGCAGAGCCCGACGCGGGGCTCGAAGTCACGGACCCTGAGATCATGACCTGAGCCGAAGTCGGATGCCCAACCAACTGAGCCACCCAAGCGCCCCAACATTGAAAACATTTTTTTAAAATAAGGATGAGTACATGTCAATAATCTGTCAGTGATGACTGACCTTGAACAATGATACATGAGGAACATAGTACACGTCTTCGATAATGTGTTCACTCCAATGAGAAGCTCTGGTGAAAAAAACAGGACTACTACCTGTGGTTTCTGCTAGAGGTCACATGACATGTCGCAGTTTAATGTGGTTTGAAGCTGGCATTAAACTCAACTGAAATTGGGACTTAAGTCACAGTTTTACCAGTTAAAATGGAAACTTGAGGTAACCCTAAACACAGAACTAATCAGACTCTATATATTTTGGAAGAGAAAATAATCCGAGTTCGATTCAGTTCCGAAACCCAATTCAAAGACTAACCAAGAGGGAAGCAGAGGGATGTGGAGGTGCATGTGGGAAGTTTTTGTTGATATAGAAAAATATCTTTGGGGCGCCTGGCTGGCTCAGTCGGTTAAGCGGCCGACTTCAGCTCAGGTCATGATCTCACGGTCCGTGAGTTCGAGCCCCGCGTCGGGCTCTGTGCTGACAGCTCAGAGCCCGGAGCCTGTTTCAGATTCTGTGTCTCCCTCTCTCTGACCCTCCCCCGTTCATGCTCTGTCTCTCTCTGTCTCAAAAATAAATAAACGTTAAAAAAAGATTTAAAAAAAAAAAAGAAAAATATCTTTAAGGCAATTATTTAATTATTTTAGTCAGAAAGCTACATTTTGAAATTTTTACTGATGACAAATATATCAGGCCAAGAATGACTGTAACTGAGTCAATCTAAGTCATACAGGACTAAAATCTTCAAGTAACCAAGATAGTATTAATATTCGTTAGCTCCTCTATTGAAATTTCGTACAAAAAAAAAAAATTTCAGGTATCTGTCTCATCTCTGCAGGAATTTTCTGCATGGCTACACTTATTGCTTAACCCTATTCTGACAAGTGAAATAATATCTGAGGACCAACACACTTCAGTACACAAGCCGCTCCCAGGAATGCTATCCAGAGAGGGCTTTATGAAGGTCAAGTTCTGCGCTGCCTTCAGCTGCAAGCAGCTTTCTATTCAAGAAAACAGTAGGTGTCAATCACAGACCTGAGTTCCAATTCTGTCTGTGCCCCCTAACTAGCCATAAAACACTGGGCAAATCACTGTCACCTCTTGAGCCTCCCTTACAAAAAAAAAGGGGGGGGCGGTGGGGGTAGGAAAAAGAAAGAGAGAGAGAAGAAAAGAGGATTGTAAACTCTAATCCGGCCCAGTTCTGACAAGGAGTTCTGAGATAAATTTTGTAAAGCATCTAGGCCAATTTTCGGAGCAAGGCCCAGAAATACAAAGTACCCAGAGTGAAAAGAACCGTCCTCGCTTATTTCCTTCTAAATGCCAGGGTCACCGGCCAGTAATGCGGATCAGCTCATTTGGATCTGCTGATTAGTATTTTTAGAGTCCTCTTCCCTGAATCCTAATTCCCTGGCAGCACAGAGGAAACAGTAGTCTATTTACAAACACTTAAAAGAATAGACATTTGTAAATGGCAGATACAAGTCTGTGACCTTGGGAAAGTCAGTCCATCTCTGGATTTCGGTTTTTTACTCTTGGGTAAAGGAACGGGGGGGTATTGAGATGGCCGATCGGGCACAGAATTCCAAGGCCCCTGTCCTCGCTCCTCCCGTTCCCGGGCCAGATTCGGGAGGAGGAGCGCTGGGCGGACCCACCTGGCGGGCGGCCGCGGAGCAGGCGTGGCTGGGGCGAGCAGCAACCCCCGCGCCCCGCAGGCACCGCGACCGGCGCATCTCCCTCGGACGCGCCCGCGGACCGGGCCACGCCCGGCTGCGCGCACCTACGCCGCGCCGCTGTACGGGCGTCCCGCCGGTCGCCGAGCCTGGCGAAGCAAAGCCTCCCGCGCCCCGAGGAAGGAGGAGCCCCCCACCCCCACCCCACCCCCACCCCTCGGCCTCCAGGCCAGACCAGACCATCTGCCCGCCTCCTTCCCCACCAGTGGGCCGGGCGGGCCGGGCCCCCCGCGTCCCGAGCCCAGCCCCGCGGCAGGAGCCGGGCGGTTCGCGCCGCGCTGTTACCTGGCCGAGCGCATCGGGAAGCCTCGGGCGCCTCGGCCCCAGAGCTCGGAGCGCGGATCGTCGGAGCAGGAAGCGGCGGAAAGAGGGAGAGAGGACGAGGATCTGGCGGCGGCGGAAGAGGAGCCGGGGGTCTGGGGGCACCTTGTGGCTGGGAGGACGGAGCGCAGAACCCGAGCTGGACGGGGAACGTCCGTGAAGGGAGCCGAAGGGTACTCCTCCTTCGCTCGGGACCCGGAATGGGGGGGATGGATAGCGAAGGGTCACCTGGTGGTCACGTGAGACCTACAGGTTGTTGCCCTTGTTTGTGTGTTGTTGTTTGTTTCAATAATTACCCATCCCGCCTCCCCCCGCCCCCCCCCCATGTGAGGACAGCCCATCCAATAACCAGTGGCTGAGCACCTACTGAGGGCTCGCACCCCGACTAGGCACGATGGGAGATGTAAGATGCAGTCTCAGCCCTCCCGCTGGAGTCTCAGTTGTGAAACAAGCACGCAATTAATTAGCCAGGAAAGTGCTCAGGCCCGGGAATTAGAAGTTATTCCTTTTCGTTACAGCCCTATCACCCTACTTGGCAGTAGAGTATAAGGCTTAAAAATAAATGTGGTTTGGGGCACCTGGGTGGTTCAGTTGGTTGGGCCTCCCACTTGGGCTCAGGCCATGATCTTGCAGTTCGTGAGTTCGAGCCCCACATTGGACTGGCTGCGGAGCCTGCTTTGGATCCTCTATCCCCCTCTCTCCTCCCCGCTCGTGCATGCGTCTCTCTCCAAAAAATAAACGTTTAAACAATTTTAAACAAACAAACAAACAAACAAACAAACCCAGCCTGGCTACCGACTCTGTGTCGTTGGGCAAAGTAACTTTTCTGTGCCTCCATTTTCTCAAGCATAGAACGGGGATAGTAATTGCTATCTTATAAAGCCATCGTAAGACTCTTACACACTTCACCTGTGAAAAGTGCTTAGAACAATGACAGGCACAAGGAAGCCACTATGTAAATGTTAATTGTTGTTGTTGTGACACTTTGGGTAAATCCTTTTCTCCGCTCTGAGATCTATTTTAATACCAAGGGAAGTAAAATTGGAAGAGATGACCAAACTAGCATGGAGGCACAAATGCGGTAAAGAGGGCATCTGGTTTGGTTTATCAGGACGGGCGACAATGGGATGCTGAGGGGCCCAGACGGTCTTCAAAAGAGAAGACAGTAAGTAGAAGGGTGAACATTTACACCACGGCTGGGGAGTAGTTAATAATCTAGTTTTGGTGTTTATCTTGTCAATCTCTCATGAGTAAGGATCCAACTGTTTTCATCTTTGTTTTCTAATACCTGGTAGGAGGCAGGTGCACTAGATGTTTGCTGGTTGAATGAATGGGAAATGAGCCTGGAAAAGTGTATTAGAAGCATATGGTGTCTCCTAAACCTTGTTGATCTTCTGTAACGCTTGGGAAGTGTTTCCAAAATACGCTTGTAGGGTGTACCTTAAAGAGTACAATTCAGTAGCCTTAGTGTGGGGTCTAGGAATATATATCTTTTAAAACTTGCCCCTGGATCATTCAGATATTAGTCACACTTAAGAACCACTGCTGTCGGAGGGTCTTAAATGACTCTGATGCCAGCCTGAGATGCCAGGCTGAGGCATCTTATTATGTGGGTAACAAGAAGTCTATGATGTTATTAGGCAACGGAATCATTTTATCAAGCCCTTGCTACTCAAAGTGTGGCCCATAGCCCAGCAAAATCTGCATCTCCTGAGTTTGTTAGAAACAGAATCTCAGACCCTGACCCCAGACCTACTGAAGCAGAACTGCATGCTAACAAGGTTCCCGGTGATTTGTATGCACTCTTGGATATTGGTTCTCATCCTCGATGGCACAATAAAATCATTTGAGGAGCTTTTAAAAATCTCAGGGCCCAGGCTATGCCCCAAAGTAAATCGGAATCTGTGTGGGTATCCATCTTTTTTAAAGCTCTCCTGGTGATTCCATTGTGTAACCAAAGTCGAGAATCACTGCTATACATTCAACTAAAATCGCTGTAAGATGAACTGGAGAAGACAGTCTGCTTCAAGTAGGTTGGAACAGACCAGATAAGAGGTAATGAGAGCCTGATGAAAGAGAACAGGGAGGGATCCATTTCACTAAATGGAGAGTATGCCGATCTCAACTTTTCCCCATTTGCTTGCGATTACCGAAACGTTTTCTCCTTCTTCCTCTTCTCTCACTCCTCCTCCTCCTCCTTTCTTCTTTCTTCTTCTAAGTTTTACTTATTTAAGTAATCTCTACACGCAATGTGGGGTTCAAACGCACAACCCTGAGAACTTCCAGGGCACCTTCGTGGCTCGGTCAGTTAAGCATCTAACTCTTGATTTCAGCTCAGGTCATGAACTCACTGTTCATGAGATCAAGCCCCTCGTCAGGTTCTGCACTGTCTACCTCTCTGCCCTTCCCCTCCCCGCCTTCTCTCTCAAAATAAACATTAAAAAAAAAAAAAAAAGAGTTATATACTCTTCCGACTGAGACATCCAGCTGCCCCTCTTCTTGTTCTAGTATCTGAATTTGGAACTACCTTCTTGCTGTCACCATTTTCCAGGAAAGAACAGAGTATTAAAAGGCTTCAGGGGTCTAAAGGCTGAGGCGATAAGGAAAGGTGCCAGTTCTTTCTAGGAGCCTTTATCCTAGGGTGACTGATGGTCCAGGTTCAAGCTTCATTACCTAGGATTACATTTACTAATTTAGATATTTTTGGCAATAACACTTGTTCTATCAGATCAGATAATCGTCAACAGTGGTATCTCCCCCCACCCCACCCGCCCCCCCCCCCCACAAAAGTTCTGGGCTATAAGGGAGAACAGGAACAGGAAGCTCTCCACCAATTTATTTGAATAATAATGACAATAATTATGTTTATAATCACAATAATAGCAGACAACACTTATTAATGTACCGGGCATTGTTCCAAGCACTTTACAAATATTAACTAGTCAATTCTCACAGCCCTTTGAGATGGCTGCTATTGTCATCCCCATTTAATAGGGGAGAAACTAAAACACAGAGCAATTCAAGGAACTTGCTCAAGGTGACATGATTAGTAGGAGGTAGATTTGAGTATGAACCCAGGCAGCATGGCTCTGCACTTGACTAGAAGCCCCTACAGACGTGTACTGTATTATTCGGCATTCACAGCTCACAGCTCCTAACCTCAATGAAGGGCACTAGAAGTTATTTAGAGGTAAAAAAAAAAAAAAAAGGAATTTCATTTTCAAAAATCTTAATTTCCCATTAGGTACTAGGCACGGTGTTAGTCATGGGCATATAGAGAAAAAGAGACAGACTCAACTACAGGGAGCTCCCCACAGTCGAGAAGCAGAAGAGTCAGCAAATGCAGTACGTGAGATATGAGAGGCACACCGAGAGTGTGTGGGAAGGAGAGGCACTGAGCCACGAAACCTGGGGGGCTCAGGGCAGGATTCCTCATTTGAGTCCTGCAACTAAACTCATTCTCTGAGTTGCACCAAAAGGCCTTAGTATTCTTCCAGCCCACGGTGGGGCCCACCAGTCTTGAGTCAACAAAAAATTGAAGTGTGAAAATTTGAAAAGGAGCAGGAGCAATTCTTCTCTTTCTTTCCCCCTGGACAACGACTGGGTTTTGCCCTTCGATTCTCTTGTGCCTAATTAGCCGCTGAAGGAGCTAACCAAGCTTTGGTTGAACTTCACTGGGATTTTAGGGAATCACGTGGCTGTGAGAGGCAAATCAGTGCCTGCTTCCAGGGTGGGCTCTGCTGAACAATTGTCCGAGACAATGGACAATGGAAGCTACTGGAGGCTGAGAAGTTAGGCTACAATTCTGTATTTCTTTCATAAAAAAGTATGGTCAAATAGAGAGCAAAGAAAGAAACCCCCATAAATGGAGTCAACTGATCTTTGACAAAGGAGCCAAGGCAATACAGTGGAGAAAAAATGGTGCCTTTAACACACGGTACTGGAACTATGAAACATCCACATGCAAAAAAAAAAGGCAACTGGACACCGACCTCACACCCTTCACAAAAATGAACTCAACGTGGATCACAGACACACCTGTGAAATGCAAAACTATAAAATTTCAGGAAGGTGACACTTAGATGAAGAAAACCTAAATGCCCCTGGGTATGGTGCTGCCTCTTTAGATACAACAACAAAGACACAACCCAGGACAGAAATAATGGGTAAGCTGGACTTCATTAAAATTGAAGTCTTCTGCTCTGCAAAAGACAAATATCAAGAGAATTAGAAGACAAGCCACAAACTGGGAGAAAATATTTGCAAAAGACACAGCTGATAAATGGCTGCTATCCAAAAGATACAAAGAGCTCCTAAAATTCAACAATAAGAAAACAAGTAACCTGATGAAAAAGTCGGCCAAAGGCCTTGCTAGACCCCTCACCAAAGAAGACATACACATGCAGATAAGTGCATGAAAAGCTGCTCCACACCCTATGTCCTCAGGAAAATGCAGATTAAGATAACTGAGATACTATTACACGCCTATTTGAATGACCGAGATCCAGAATGCTTGACAAAACCTTGCTGGCAAGGATGTGGAGCCACAGGAACTCTCGCACATTGTTTGGTGGGAATGCAAAATGGTACGGCCACGTTCTGTTGGGAGGCAGGGTGGAGGTTTCTTACAAGACTAAATGTACTTTTACCATATGATCCAGCAATCATGTTCCCTGGCATTTACCCAAAGGAATTGAAAACTTCTGTCCACACCATGACCCCTGCACACAGATGTTTAGAGAAGCTCTATTCATATTTAAAAAAAAAAATTTTTTTTTAAATAATGTTTACTTATTTTTGAGAGAGAGAGAAAGAGTGCAAGTAGGGGAGGGGGACAGGGAGACAGAGGATCTGAAGCAGGTTCTGAGCTGTCAGCACAGAACCCGACACAGGGCTTGAACTCATGAACCGTGAGATCACGAATTGAGCTGAAGTCGGACGCTTAACCGACTGAGGCACCCAGGCGCCCCCCAGCTCTCTTCATAATTGCCAAAACTTGGAAGCAACCAAGATGTCCTTTGGTGGAGGATAAACAAACTGTGGTGTATCCAGACAACAGAATATTATTTATTCAGTGCTAAAAGGAAATGAAGAGATGGAGGAAATTTAAACGCACACCGCTAAGTGAAAGAAGCCAATCTGGAAAGGGTATGTGCTATGATTCCAACTATATGACCTTCTGGAAAATGCAAAGCTATTAGAGACGGTAAAAAGATCAGTGGTTGCAAGGGTGTAGGGAGCAGAGAGGTGAAAAGGTAGAGCACAGAGAATCAGGGCCGTGCAAATACCCTTTATATTACAATGGTGGGTATGTATCATATTTTTGTCCAAACCTGTAGCATGTGCAACACCAAGAGTGAGCTCTAAGACGAACTGTGAACTTTGTGTGATTATTCTGGGTCAATGTAGGTTCATTCTTGGTTTAAAAAAAAAACACAAAACTTTCTGGTGAGTGGTGTTCATAATGGGGGAGGCTATGCATGTGAGGGGGCAGGGGTATGTGGGAAATCTCTGTACCTAAATCTAAAACTGCTCTAAAAAAAAAAAAATAAAGTTTTTTTAAAAGGTGAAATGGATGAAAACCATCAGTGTGGACAGCGCAGGATATCGGCTTCCAGCACTTACCTGAACAAGACGTCACGGTAGCCAGGATTGCTACAGAAAGGGTTGGCTCTGGCACCCATGAGTATACAAAGAGTATATACATGCCTGCGTGTGTATGCACACTTTTGTACACACGGGCGGGTGGGTGGCAGAATGGTCCTTTCATATACTTAAATCAGCGCCGAAGGCTCCTCTTGCTGTCCCTCTGCTGCATACGTAGCCACTTCCAACCGGATCTTTTCTTGAGACCGTAACTACTACCAATAGACTTTCTTCTCCAGCTTCGGGTCGTGAAAGATTAGTCTTACCATAAGGCCCATTCCAACATCAGAAACAGTTAAGTCTTGATTATTTACATATAGGTTCCCCACTTGGATATTATTTGCAACAAATGTTTCATCCCAATCTTGGTTTTTCCCCATCAGCCATTACAGTTTTGGAGGGCTTCCCTTTCACACGGGTCAGTGTCAAGCTCGGGAATGGTAACGATTGAAATTTTTATTAACCTCGGAAAAACCACCAGGAGAGCTTGCTTGCCCCTCAAGCCCCTCACCAAAAGTCACAGCGCATTTCCAAAGCCACCTATATTTGATTGTTGAATTATGCTTCGTTTTTCACATCTAGTGCTTTCCATTGTGGATATTGAATAACTGACCTTCAGGATCTCTGGGATATGAGCCTCCTCAGCCTCTGCCTCCACCTCTTAAGTCTGAATGACTTGGCCTTAAAACTCCCCCTTTCTGTCCTCCCCCTTCCAAAATGAGGCAACCAGCCTCCTCCTACTCTGTCAGAAAAGAGTAAGAGCTCTGAACTCTTCAAAGCCCTGTGTTAATGTAGATCGTCTTTAGCAGCAGGTCTGGGGAGTAACAGACTTAATGCACCAATTGGCAACATTTTCCCCATCCCATTTTTTGTAAGTAATCTCTACGCCCAGCGTGGGGCTTGAACTCATGTCCCTGAGATCAAGAGTTGCCTGCTCCACTTATTGAGCCAGCCAGGTGCTCCCCCATCCCATTGCACTATACACACTCCTATCTCCCTCAACAAAAGACACAGAACAATAATCTAAACCTCTTCTTATCAGCAGTGGAATCATTGATATCATAACTATACAAATTTATTTAGGAACAGAGAGATTCCTTTGAATCTCAACATTTTCTTGGATATACAGTCTTTAAAAAAAAAAAAAAAGTTACCATCTCTGGAATGGCTTCATGTCACATCTCTACACACTGGCCCACAAAGAAGGAGACTAGAGATAATGTTCCCGAAAAGTCAACAAAGATTCCCAGCCCATGTGGGAACTCTTGTGGAAGCTAGCACAGTATTTCACACTTTGGCTTTTTTTTTCCTTTCTTTTTCTTTTTTTTTTTTTTAAAAAGAAGATAAAATATTACAGAGATATCTTCAAAATTCACACCTGAGTTAAACATTTTGTTGGAAAATTCCACGTTAAGGAGAGAACGTCATTGCAAAAACTGGAGAGGGCTATATACAGGTATTTTGCCAACATAACTCTTACGTATTTGCTTTTGTGTCCTTTCTTCTGCAGCCGGGGTGGGGGGCGGGGGGATTGGGAGAGAGGGGACCCAGGTAAGGACAGGGAGGGAGAGAAGGAGTAAGCACTCCTGAGCTCCGGGGCAGGTCTAGCAAACAAAAGAGCACCTGTGGGCAGAGAAACATGCCCCGGGGGCTGAGGGTGGCTCAGCCTTCTGTAAAGAAGAGAGAACCTGGAGAAGGCAATCACGACCGGATCTTGGTTCTAGAAAAGGGGGCTAAAGAGAAAATGGGGTGAAATGAAGATTCAGTCAGAAAAGTTTGCTGAACGGAGAAAACGTCAAGTCTTTGGTGGAGACATCAGATTCAAATCTTTTCACAGATTTTAGAATCGGTTCAGAGGCGGAGGCTAAGTTCAGAGTCAAAACCATCATCTCTCCTTCCGGTTGTTTGGCACACCAGGCAAACGTCTGTCCCCGAGAGGCCCACGGATGCATTGGGAAATCGTGGCAAGATGTCCTTTCTCCGAGAGACTACTGCCACAGTGAAGCCGTCTGAGATATTTAGAACTAGGAGACAGGAGCACGGGGAAGGAAGGTGAAAACGGTAAACAGCGAGGAGGGGCATATGTTTCAAGAACACTAGGAGTCCGCACATGCTTCAATCACAGTTTAGATCTCTGGGGGCCCTCACTCCTGAAGAAGCAAGAGTTTGGGCTGACAGTGGGGATTCTCTTTCACTCTTCTGACCGTAATCTGTCCATACACAGAAGGCGTGATTCCCTTCCTTCCAGTGGGGAATACAGGGCCAGGTGGATTAGGAGAAACTTTTTGGTCTCAGTGGAGGTAGGTGGGATGATTCCATCGGTACCAAGATCTGGAAGGAAGGAAAAAAAACGAGTCAATGCTAAAAGGTGCTAATGTGACTGAGGGAAGACGCAAATGGGCAGTGACTGCTAACAGGTGTAGGGTTTCTCTCCGGGGCGATGAAAACGTTCTGGAATTAGATTATGGTGATGGTTATGCCACATTGTGACTACACTAACACGCACTGGATTCTACCTTCAGGGGTAAATTGTAGGGTGTGTGAATTCTAGCTCAAAACACAGTAAAACATGTACATTATATGGTTTTTTTCGCCCCCCCCCCTTTTTTTTTTGGCAGGGGTGGTTGAGGAGCTCCAGAAGTTTGGTGTGTGCGACAGTTATCGGTCAGTAAGACCTCGCTGCCTTGTGGAATGGCCTGGGTTTGGACAAGTGGATTCATTTCTTCCGACGAGGTACTGCCTAACTTTCAAATCTCTGCTGTGCTCTGAATCCGTGAGCCATCTCTCAAAGCACCTGCTCTGAGAATACTTTTTGGAGCAGACTCTTTGGTCCCAGGGGCGGCTTACCTCGCTGCATGCCAGGTGGGAACCCGAGATGGGGGCGGGGGCAGGGAGGCAATACTTCCCTCTGTCATTGTGTCAGCCACACTGACAGCTCCCGCTCACGTCAGAACGCCCCAAGAGCAGGGTTCCCGGCAGGGAGTGGAGAACCCCTAAGCCCACTGAAGGACCTGGCCCTTCCTTCCAGGAGTGTTTAGAAATTTCCACCCTCCCAGTGAGGATGGAAATATTGGCTTTGTTGACATCAGCCTCTTGCCAGGACTGCTGGCTGGCCGAAGCTTCTCTTTTAAAGCCCACTCCCTAGGGATCCGGTCCAGCCTGGCTGTCCACTCTGTCCCCGTCCTGCCACCCCAACTCTCTTCTCCGAGAAAGTGGCAGGCTTCCTGCCCCGAAGGATTGACCCAGCTTCTTGCATGGTCCCTTGATCCTGCTGGAATGTCTCGGTATTCTCTCCTCCACCTTACCCCGAAGAGTTAAAACCGGAGGCGCTCATTGCCGCTTTGGAGTTATTTTGAGATGCAGTGGGGCTGTTGGCGTGGAGTCCGGAGCCGGGAGACGAAGGCCCGCTGTTGTTCCCAGGGGAACAGGATGACGTTACTGAGGACGAAGAGAGGCCAAAACAAGGGGAAAATAATGCTGCTGGGTCCCGGGACCTCGTGACCTGGCCCTTCAGACATGTATCCCCAAAGAACTCCCGCCCTCTCCCTACCTCCCACCCATCGGCCCACCTCCTGCCTCCTCTGCATCAACACCGGGCCCCAGAGGGACTCTCATCATAAATGCTCTTTGCAGCGCAGGCCCTGGAGAGCGGCATGGCTGGTTCTGCGGGTCTGAGAATTGCCAAACGCAAAAGGACAGATGCCAAAATCATCCTACCCCGGGACACACCCTGGGCTGGGCGTATGTAGCCCCAGACTGCGAGGCGGGAGGGGGAAAGGAACAAGAAGGCTCGGAAAGGAGGAGGGGAGGAAAGCGAGAAAAGGGAATAGGGGAGGAAAGAGCATCTGAGGCCACAATTAAAGGTCACCGGCCCCTCTCGTGTTTCTGTCTCCACAGAAAGACGCCCGTGTATCTCCTAGAAAGAGTACAGCCAGGGGACAGGCTTGGATCCTCATTTTTGGGTTTCCCTAACAACGTCCCGTGAATAAGGGGACAGATATCTTGCCATCCAAGCAAGCCAAGATACTTTGACGAGTGGGGAGCAGTGCTATTGATTGTGTCCGGACAAGAGGCAGACGCTGGGGCTGTCCTGGGCACATGCAGACGTATGGTCACCCTGCTAGTTCTTTGGAAGGCTGTAGGTACTTTTTGAAAAATAGAGTTCTGCAGAAAACTGGTTTGGAAAACCCTGCCTTCTATACAGCTCCTTCAGGGATGTGAAATGCACTCTGGTGCTGAGAAAGTATGGCAGCAGAAGCAGAAAGCAAACGCTCGTTTTAAACTTGGCCTCTTCAGCACTTCCCAAACTTAGGTGGTCACGGAACCCTTCTTCTCCTGGCAGAGATTTTAATAGCCATTGAAATACATTTAAGGAAGGCTGACTTAGTCACCTTTCAGGTCTCCCATCCCATTATTTAAAGGAATTCTGGAGTTCTTCAGAAACCCCATTGTAAAGCTCACCTGTTCCAGGCATGGTGCTGTGGACAGGAGGGACAGAGAGGGGGCCCAGAGACCCAGAGGGAGAGACCTGAAAGGCAACAGAGGTTTGTAAATGTCTTGTGTCTGCTCCCTTCTCCAGTCTTGGCTGCTTCTCCCAGGGTGCTGGGCCCCAGACCGCAGATAGCAGGACTCAGCTTCCTGGCTGCTTGCCTAGTTCCAAACCTCTGCTCTGTCCCCCGCTTCCAGAAGAGGGCCTCTGGACCACGTACAGCATCGGCTCCAGTTCTGCAGACCCCGGGGCCCTGCCCTCCCTGCTGTGCCCCCTGGCAAGGCTTCTTCGGCACTGCCAGGATGAAGCTCGCGTACCGAGGGCTTGGCCCCTGTCGTGGCAGATGCTATCAGTTGGCTACGGCACCTCGTTCTTTTCTTCCATGAGATCCCTTTGCTCGGTGCAGCAGAGCCCAGCCCTAACAACCTGTTTCAGGCTTCCTGGCCCGGTGTCTGAGCGGACCGCCCACTCTCCAGAGAAAACTGGAGGGGCTAAACTTTCATTTTGCCCTGAAGACCTCCCAGCATTACCGACTCTGAGATTGGGAAGGGACTTAAGGTCATTTAGTGCGAACCTCCTTACTCTTCAGGACTCTCCCCCTTAAGAATCACTGCCTTAGCACGACCTAGAACAAGTTGTAATAGAAAGAATGGGCTTCGGGGCCCAACAGATCTGGGGGTGAGAACGTGGCTCCATCGTAACTATCCACGTGACTTTGGGCGAGTTACCTAACCCCGCTGAGATTTGGTTTTCTCATCCGTGAAATAGAGGTAATACCGCCCTTATATTTCCTTTTAATTAAGATTTAATAAGATAATGTCCATAAAGCTTCCAAGTCAATGCCTGGCAAAGAGTGCCAGGCTTGTTAAGCGTCCGTTCCCTTCCCCCCTGAAGGAAGCTGTCAACTGTCTCTGGACACCGGTCACCTCTTCATTTGAGCTGAAATCTGCATACCTTGCCTTCCCTTTATTCTCCTCTTGCCGACAGGGGAAGCTCCAATCGATGTTCCCAAAGGACGTTGGAAGGAAGTTCTCAGGGAGCTGTGATTTGATATCCCTCCCCTCCCCAGCTCAGATCCTCTCATCCCAACAGGATGTGGCATGCATTCATTTCCCAATTAATCAGCTACGGTTCTGCTGTCTTCATTTACCTGCCTTTTTACAATGAGCCTCCTCAGTAGGGCAGGGGGCCCACGAAGGGTGGAGGCAGGTGTGAGGCCTCCTGGTAAGAGATGTTATCAATGATTTCTCTCCCTCTTCTCCTCTCCTCCCTACTGCCACACCCAAGACATTTGTTGTTGTTTTAAAATAAATAATGTGTTTAGTCACTGTGACCAGCTTCTTCTGTTTCCTTCTGGAGGCAGGCTATGCATATGCAAGCAGACGTATATATGGTTCCCCCTTTTTAGTTTTTTTATATAAATGCTAGCATTCAGCCCACACTGGTTTGCACCATTTTGTTTTGCTTTTTGCTTTTTTTTTTTTTTTTTTTTTTTTGCTTAACTGTATATCCTGGAGATCACTTCATATCAGAAGCGGAAGAAACTATGTCCTAGTCCCAAGGAGACTGTGCCAATGAGACCCGAGGAGAAGATAGGATCAGAACATGCTCTCTCTCCGCTGCCTCTGTAACATCACAAGCATTAATGTAATTATTTATTTAACATCTTTTCCCCCCGCTAGGCTGTAGTCTTCCCAAGGGCAGGATGATGTCTGTTCAGGTCTACCGACTACAGTGCCTAGGACTTTGTAGGTGCTCAGTAAGTAAGTGTGGAACGAATGATGAGAACGAATCAGGCTCCTTCCTGGCTCCTCCATGCCTCCCACTGCTTTTCTCCATGTGGGTGTCTTGGATTGGGCTTGGACCAAAGCGAGAGCCTACCTCCCAAAGCCCCATGTTTAAAGATTCCGATGCTCTTATGACATGGTTCCATTTCTTTGACACGCCTGACATAATCTAGCCCCCGCCTACCCCTCCAGCCTCCTCATTCACACTCATTCACTCCCTGGGTTCCAGCCCATGCCAGCTTTCTATGCTTCCTCCTTTCCACCCATCCCAGCCTCAGGGCCTTTGCATACACTCTTTCCTCTGCCTCGAATATTCTTCCCTATGCTCTGTCCTCCCTGTGCACCCTCGACCCCCATTAACATCTACTCATTCTGCTGCTGCCAGTTTGAGCATCCTTCCTCCAAGAAGCCCCTGACACTGGGACTAGGTTAGGGCCCTCTAAATCACCCTCCGTCTCTTCTAGAGATTCCATCACAAAGAGCATTTGCTTAGTGTCTATTTTCCCTGCTGGGACCGTAAGCAGGGATCATACGGGTCCTGTGCACCACCATATCCCAGTTCCAAACATATGGTGGCTGCTCAATAAATATTTAAGAAAAGAATGATGACTGAATATCCCTTGCCTCCAACTTAACGTTTTCATTGCTTTCTCACAGCCTGCAGGGTAATTTAGTACCTGTGGCCCGTCGTGAGCCAGCCCTCATCAACCTCTCTTAGTCCCTAAACCTTAGCTTCAGTCAGATGGCAATGTTGTGATTCCCCGAATGCAGCACATCGTTTCATAATCCCATGCCTTCTCACAGATGGTTCCTCCCGCCTGGTATGGCGCTCTTGCTAATTCCTAATGTGTTTGAAGAACAAATTAGGGGTCAGCGCTCCCAGCCTCCATTCGGATTGGAGTGTCTCTCGTCGTTGGTGTTTGTCTGTGTTCCCGGAGCACTCCTACAGGGCTTCTCACATCTCCTTCACTGCAATCTCTTGCCTCTTCTGGCTCCTCCTTAGTTTCCTGCCTGGATCCTTTTCCTTTACCTGTCCCTCACCTGCTGGTGTTCCCCAGGGTTAAGACTAGACTTTTCTCTTGGCTCTGTTGTGCAAACAGCATAGCTGAGCTCCTCCTCCCCTAGGATTTCAGCCACCAATTTATGCTTGTGACTCCCTGACCTACGTCTCCATCCCGGCCTTCTCTCCTGACCTCCAGACCCATCAATGCAAGTGCCCAAGGACGGCCCCACGTGGGTGTCCCACAGGCCTCACTGGACCTTATAATAATGGAAAGAATGGAAATCGTCACCTTTTCCTGCTCCCGAATCCGCTCCTCCACCTGTGTCTGACGGTCCCATCAGTGGAGCAGCCACTGGCCCCATCAGCCCAACAACCTGAATGCTGACAGTCAGCCCAGAGTATTGTCTTTCCTTCGTCATTTCCCTGCCGCCATCTGATTTCCGATTCATAACCCAAGACCCCAAAATTCCACCTTCTCATTGTCCCTTGACTCTCTCCCTTCCCCTCGTTCTTAGTCCCTAGCTTTGCTTCAGCCCTCATTATTTCTTTCCTGGGTAACTGCAGCCACCTCCTACCTGGTTTCCCCGCGACCAGTCTCATGTCTCTCAAACCACGCTTTATCCTGCACTCAGAGTGATCATTCTGAAAAGCAAATCTGATGGTGTCAGTGGCCTGCTCAACATCCTTCGGTGACTTCTCCCAGCCGTCTCCTTAGCGTTGTACCATAGTCCCCCCAGTCTGGCCCTTGCTGGTCTGTCCAGCCTCATCGTTCAACATCCCTCCGCAGGGACCACCTGGGAACATGCCATACACTCTCCCTGCTCCCTGCTACTGTTCTTATACTTTCCCCCCAGGAGAACTCCACCCCACACCTATTTGCCTCTTCACTCCTTTTCCTTTTAGATTCAGCTCAGGTATTAATTATCTCCTTGGGGGAGCCTTCTCTAACCACCACCTTGGCAAGGCTTTGTTAGCCGCAACTCCTAAATTCTCCTAGAGAAATTATGATGTTGTTTATCATTTGTTTCTTTGTCTGTCTCCTCTGCTAGATGGTGAGATCCTCTGGGACAGGGGACAGATATTATTTATTTGTGTATCCCCAGCACTCTGCGCAAAGGTCACTCTATGGTAGATGGCCAAGGAATGTTTGGTGAAAGAATGAACAATGGTGTCGTTTTTATGAAACAGCTGTGTTCCACCCCAGACAAGGCTGAATCTCACCCATCCTTGAGGGCCAAAAGATTTGAGGACAGTGGCATTGCCCCCAATTCCCTTAACCTTCCAACCATGGCATCCCCAGGGATGGAGGAAGAGAATGTTCCTCCAGACGCTAGCTTTCCCTGGATGCAGAAGGTATTTCCTACTCCCCAGACTTCCACGTTATTCCCAGCCCTGACTTTTCCCCCTGACCACCAAAATCAGACACACAACTGTCCACGTCACACTTCCTCTCGGGTCCTTAGGAGGCATGTCCAGCTTATTCTGGCCAGCTCCAAATTCTTAGTCTTTTTCCCCCTCATACCTGTATCTCTGGCTTTCTTCATCATCTTAAAAAAAAAAAAAAATGGCAGCGCCTTCCAACAAGTCGTTCACGCCAAAACCCTTAAACTCATCTTGGCCTCATTTCTCACACTCCTTATCTGAGCTCTCAGCACATCTCGTTGGCTCCACGGTTGAAGTATATTCAGAATCCAACCACTTCTTGTCACCGTCCTGGCTACCACCCTCCCCTAAGCTTCCTCTACTCTCAGCCTGGTTATTGTAGTTCTCCTCACTGGTGTCCCTTTGCCACGTAGATTATTCTCCACCTCAGTCAGTTTAGGCTTCTCCACTCACAGCTCTCCAGTGTCTTATTTCATACAAACCCAAGGCCAGGGTCCTTTAGTGACCTCCATGACCTTGGGTGGTCTGCTCTCTGTTATGTCTCTGATTTCCCCTCCTATTCTCGCCTCCTTCCTCACTCTGCCCCAGCCATACTGGCTTCCTTCTGTTCCTCAAACATGCCAAGTCTTTTTTACTTGCTGGTCCCTCTGCCTGGAACACTCTTTCTTCTAGATACTTCATCTATTTCCAACACTTTGGGCTCCACTCAAATGTCACCTTCCCAGGGAGGTCCTCTCTGACCTATTAAAAAAGCATCTCCTCATAATTACGTTCATTCCCCTTACCCTTCTTTATTCTCCTTTATATTATGTTTATTTCACATATGCCATCTATTTGCCTATTTATTGTATGCCCCTCTCAACTCCCGACGGCCATCTTCCCCCGGATGGAGAAGACTCTTCACCTTCCAGGCACCATTCCTGTTCCTGCCCCCTCCCCCCCCCCCCCATGCTTGGCGGGCAGCTTGGTTCTTGGCCACTTACCAAGCGGGAGTTGTAGATGGGAGATTTGATGGGTGTGGTCACGGGGCAGTTGATTCGCTTCTCCTTCTGACGTCGATTGCAGAACCAGACTCTCACCACCTCCTTCTCCATGGACAACTGCTCTGCAATCATGGAGATCTCTTCTGAGCTGGGTTTGGGGTTCTGCGGAGACCAAAGGGATAGAGTGTGGTCAGCAGGAAGGGGGAACAGGGTCAAGAATCAGGGGTGGGGGCCAGAGGTTCCAAGGAAACAAGATAGGCCAATGGATGGATCAAAAGCTTTAGAATCAGACATAGGATGGAATGCTGGCTTTATCATTTACTGTGTAGCTTTAGGAACCTTTCTTAATTAACTTCTCTGAGCCTCAGTCTTATCATGTATGAAGTGAGAACAATAATGTCTACTGTATAGGATTGTTGCGAGGCTAAAATGAGAAACCATGTGCAAACTGCCAAGCCCAGGGCCTGCCACAAAATACAGGATCCATAAATGTAGCTCTCTTCCCTCCCTTCTTACTTCAGGAGAAGTTCTGAAAGGAGAAGTCCTTTGACATGTGTGTGGGACGCGCAGAATCCCGAACCCCATGTTTTGCCACACAACCTGATAACCTTTTCTTGTGTTATTGCTTCCTGTCCCACCTCAAAATAGGAAAACATAAACTAAAGCATGTGGATCCAAGACTGTGGAGACATATATATTCAGCACTTTCTTGTTCCAACCCCTCCCTCCACCCAATCTTTGATCTCAGCCCCTTTCCCTCCTTCCTACACACCCCCTCCCTTACTCAGGCTGCTCCCAGAAACCTAATCAGCAGGAAAAGCCAGCTCTTGTCATTCTGCCAGCAGGATGCAGCCATCAAATCCTTGAGCCAGATGCACCAGTGAATGAATTCGCTGGAGCGGGCAGCAGTCTTGGAGGCCTGGGGCCCACAAGATTAAATGAGGCCAAGGGCACATCCTTTAGGGACCTGGGTGGTGTGGATAGAGGCTCTGAAAGCTGGTATCCAAGGGATCCCGATTAGAAGCTGTTTAGACCACACCTGTTTTCCTTCTTCTCTTCCCTAGCTCCCACAGGGCACAAAGCTGGTATTATTATTAGCTTCTACATACTGGCTCAGGAATATGCTTTTGCTACAAGTTCAAACAAATGTATCATATTATATGATCACAAGTATTTAAATGCGTGTGGAGAAAGAAACAGAAGGAAATACATTTAGATGCCATTTGATGGTAGATTTTTTTTCTTTCTACTTCTCTATATTTTCCTAATTGTTTACAGTGAGCATTTACTACATTGATAATTCTAAAACTACAAATCAATGCATAGAAAGTAAAGAATTTCAGATGGTAACTATACTTGTTATGATGAGCATTTTGTAATGGGTAAAATTGTTGAATCCCTGCCATACACCTGAAACTAATATAATATTGTATGTCAACTAAGGTAAGAAAGAAAGAAAGAAAGAAAGAAAGAAAGAAAGAAAGAAAGAAAGAAAGAAAGAAGAAAGAATTTATATGGAGTGTTCTGGCTTTGCTCCCTTTACCTCCACTGGATACAGAGATCCACCCTCTTCTGGGACTCTATATCCCCCTTTTTTTTTAATGTTTATTTTTGACAGAGAGAGAGAGAGAGAGAGACAGAGTGCAAGCAGGGGTAGGGCAGAGAGAAAGGGAGACACAGAATAAGAAGCAGGCTCCGGGCTCCAGCTGTCAGCACAGAGCCTGCCGTGGGGCTCGAACTCATGGACTGGGAGATCATGACCTGATTCGAAGTTGGATGCTTACCCAGCTGAGGCACCCAGGCGCCCCCCTATATCCCATTCATTAAATCTCCCGGTGAGAGGGACAACGGGCCCTTAAAAAATGTCAGGGCAAGAAGAGTCAGTGGGGGAAGAAGTTCCTGAAACCCAAGATGAAGTTGCCCGCTCCCTGGGACACATGGGTGCCTGGAGAGGGTGCCTGGGCTTGCTTTCCGACCCTTTCCCAGGGCAGGTGTGGTACCGAGGGGCCTGAGTGTGTCCGCTCATCCAACTCTGCACATCAGCCCACCCGTTCCCACCCGGAGGAGCCGCTCACGTCTTGAAATCTCTTCTCCAGAGTCAGGCGGATATTGGTCTCGATGCTGGTCCGTTTCTTCCTCTTCCTACCAAACACTTCACTGAGGGTGGGGAAAGAGCTGGGGGTGCTCCCCGAGGCGTCCGATGGAGAGGTTTCTGTCCGGAGGTGGAAAGACAAAGGAAGCTCAGGGAAGAGAATGCATGGCCAGTTGAGGCTCTGTGTCAATGGCCTTGAGATCCACCAATGCTGCCCAGTAGGCTCTGCAGTGGCTCTTTTGGGACCAGCCCCCTCCTCCCGGAAGGGGAACCAGAACAGGCCAAGAACCCTGCTTGTCCTCATTGCTCTGGGCAAAGGTCTTCCTCGACTCCCACGCCAATGTCTCCAGTGTTTGCGGTCACGGTTCAAGGACACTCAGACATCAGCGGCATGTGTGGGTGTGAGTGGATGCAGGCAGGGCTCCTACAAGGGACTCTCATGAGTCTGTCTTTTACGAGGATGCTTGGATATGGATACTCAGTAAAATGGGAACTGATGTTTTGAGCTAAAAGCAATGGCACTTGGTGGCAGAATGTTGGTGCTGATGTCACTTTCTTTTCAGGGCAAGTGTTGGAGCTGAGGCTGTATGATCGGTGGGCAGACATACCCCACAGGAAGGATTCAGGCATCAGGTAGGGGGGACACACTAGAAACGACCCGTAAGGTCTCTTCCCAAAGATCCTAAGACCCTCTGATCATCTCTGTCACTTCAGTGCTCTGAAGAAAGCTGATGAAGGGACAAGTCGTTGGGGACAGCTTCCTTGACCTTCCATGTTTCCTCGTGGAGGGACTTCTGAGGGGGTGACTGACCCCTTTGTCTGCCCATCCCACCCTTTCCTTCCTCTGCACAGGAACTACTCATCAACATGTGTCTCCTGACTAGAGCCCAGCCCGGCACCGGCTCTGCTCCTTCCCTCTCTGCCTACACCAGTGGTTCTCAGCTGCGGCGGTTTTGCACCACGACTGCTCCCCCAGGGGACATTTGGGATATCTGGAGACATTTCTGTATGTCTCAACGGGCGGCAGGTGCTGCTGGCACCCAGCGGGTAGAGACCAAGGATGCTGCTAAATGCCCTATAATTCACAGGACAGCCTCTTCCAACCAAGAATTCTCCGGTCCAATGTGTTGATAGTGTCCTGGTAAGAACCCTGTCACCCACCGTTCCCAGACACCAACCTCCTCCATTCAATATTCCAAACAACTTGCCCTTGGCTTGCACCCTTGACCTCCTGGAATGCCTCCCAGGTCACCCGGCTGACAGAATCCTGCGGACCCTGCTCCTGCTGTAGGACTTTCCCCACTAGTCTTGCTCACGGTGACTCCCTGCCCTCTGGAGACCTGCTCGAGGTTAGCCAGATAGAGGGCTTGTGTTGTGACTCTTGCCTTCCCGGCTCCCCCAGGAGATCCTAGAGAACCCATTCCCCTATCTTCCCAACCTAGAAGGGGTCCAGAGAGCAAGGTGAGTAAGTTTGCAGACCCAAACTTTGTCTCTGGTGAGCCGTCCCCAGGCGGCTGGGTGGCCGTAGGGTGGACAACGGAAGGGGGCCAAGTCTTCATGGCCACAGACCTGAAGCCATTTCTTTCAAGGGGCCCTCTCAGCAACGAAGCGGACATTTCCTTCTCCCCTTGTCTGTCTCCTGTATCTTATTTCTCAGGTGGTTCCAGGCCCAGGAGGAGAAGGGGTCTTACACACTGACCGCCTAAAGCCTCAACTCAGACAAGTCACCAGCCCCTTCCCTGCAGAATCCTCTGGGGCACCGTCCACCCTTGAGTCCCTGATGCCTACCTGCATCGTGCAACCATTTCTCCAGCAGTGGCTTGAGCTTGCACATGTTCTTGAAGCTCAGATTGAGGGCCTCAAATCGCGAGATGGTGGTCTGGCTGAAGTCATTACCGTACAGTTTTCCCATCGCCAGCCCCACATCTCCCTGCATGTGGGGACCGAGAGGGAAAAGCCGGAGGGACGGGCTCCTTCTCTTCTTTGTCCACGTTCCCCACCATCCTGGCGCCCATCATGCACCCAGAACCTTCAAGCACCCACCCGTGACCGTGACTCCTTTCCAGGTTTTTTCCCTCTAAGAGGGAGACTTTGGTTCATTTCCCTCCCCAGACTCGGAGTGGGCTGTGCCCATATGCCCAACCCCTTGTCTGGCTCTCATTCCTCCCACCCATTTCCCAGCAGTGTCCCCCAGTTCCCTCACCAATAGAAACTGTGCCCTGTTCTCAGGGAACACAGGGACACGTGGGCTTGCCCCAAACACACTGAACATCCGGCCGCTCCTCAAATGTACACTCGGGAAGCCCCGTCTCCGCTCGCTCAACCCGATCCCTTCTAGCTCCCCGCAAACCAAACCTGTGTGAAACCCAGCTTAATGCGCCTCTGCTTGAAGGTCTTGGCAAACTTCTCCAGCTCTTCCAGGTCACTGGGCTCATCAGACCCTCCAGAGCTGGGTAGATGCTTCGGCGCTGGGAGATGTGGGGACGCTTCCAGATGGGGGTCTAAAGAAGATCCCGGCAGCCCGGGGCGCCCAATTGCCTAAAAGGGAACACATGCCAAACAGATCCACAATGGCACAGATCGAATGGCACTTTCTATCGTGTGCTTAGAAGGCGACAGATGTCTGGGCGCGCTTGATTCCTATTTTTTTCAGGGGCGTGGAAGTGAAAATTTGGGTTTCTACAAAGGGATGGCAAATAGCTAGAATAGCTGAGGCAGACACAGGACTGCAGGATGGGGAGGTGGCCTTCTTGGGTTTTAGTCTATGACTCATTGTTTGACTCTGGGCAGGTAACTTCCTTCTTTCAATTTTCCGCCGTAAAAGGAGCTAGCGGGGTTGTTTACTAAGATTCCAAAAGCAAATCTCCGAATGGGACAAGGAAAAGGTTGTTTGCCTTGCCTGTTCTTTTCCACAAAGCAAAGTAACTGAGGTGTTTAACAGGCATTAACTGAAGATAACAGAGGACATCCGAGACTTGTTGTATGAATAGACCTTCCAGAAAAATTTAAACCCTTATGACTGCCATTGTACTTTCTAACCCATCATTTTCTTTCATGAGAGTGTTGTTTGGGTGTGTTTTGTTTTGTATAGTTTTTGTTTTAAGTTTATTTATTTAGTTTTTCAGTAATCCCTTCACCCAATGCGGGGCTTGAATTCGTGACCCCGAGATCAAGAGTCGCATGTTCCACCGACTGAGCGGGGCAAGCGTCCTGTGTTTTTTGTTTCTAAATCAAAGGTATTCCCGTGCTATCTAAATATACGTTGATCTCATTTATGGTTGTCAGGAGATAGTCTTCCTTTAGTTCATTTTCGTAGAAAAGTGGGCTCTAAAACCTAGAGTTCATGTGGCGCCCTTTTGGGGTTGGATTGAATCCCCCTCCTGAAGACATCCACGATGGCACAAGCTCTGGAACCCAGACCGAGGGGTCCAGGCATCGTGTCCCTCCAGGAGCCACTGCCCACGTGGACAGCACTGCCTATATCCGCCCTTGTCTTTCTCCTTCCCAGTTTGTTTTCCTAGACTAAGGTGAACTTTCCTCCTTCTCTCTTCCGACACCTGCAGATTTACAATTCAGATGGGCAGCCTCAGGATGAGGAAGGTGAGAGGACCCTGGCAAAGGATCTTTTAGAACAGAATGATTTGGAGCCTTATGGGTTTGGTCCTGTTTTGCAGGATGGGGGTGGAAATCTTCAGCTCTCTTTGAGACTTCCTTCTCATCGATTCCTTTGTTCTTTAACAAATACTTCTTGAGCTCTTTGCTAGACCTTCTTCTCCCTTCCTCTCATATCCAACGAGAGGCCAAATTGCATTTGTTCGTCTTCCCCAAACAGGTCCTCGTTTGCCCTTTCCTCTCTACTCTTATTGCCACAACCCTGAGCAAGTCCCTCATTACCGCTGTCCTGGACCATCTTAATAACCTCCTGAATGGCCTCTTGGATTCTCATGTCGTAAGATATGAGAGTTGATCTCGGGCCTCTAAAAGATCTCTTCTATGATGACATTCCGAGTCCCCAGGAGAGTGTGAGTTTAGGATTCCAGTGGCCCGCTTCCTATTAGCCACTAGATGGCACCCTCTCCCCTTCCTGATGTCTTCAGTGGACACTCTAGCCCTCTAGAGTCAGGGCCCTTAGTGATCCGTGGGGATCTTAGGGCACAGAAGGGCCAGTGGGGCCCTGTAATCTGTCTCTGCAGAGCCATCTCCTGCAGCTATGCACGGGGGCACCCAGATGAGGGGAGGAGAGGCACCTACCAGACAGCTCCTGCTGCTCTTAGCGAGCCACACACCTAGAATGAGGCCACGTCCGGCCAGAGGAAGAGGTGCCTCCTTGTAATTGGCAAACAGGTACCGTGTGGCAACACGGCAGCTCTGTTAACAGCCCCTCGCACCGGTCTCGGACCTCCTGACCCGCACAAGTGCACTGCAGGAGGTGGTCGAGGATAGTGGGTCTTGACAGGGACCCAGTGGTGAGAGACTGTGGCCTGGTGGGGACTCTGGTCTCCTCCTTGGGGCTTGAGAGGACCCGGGCAGGGCTGGCGGTCACCGTGGCATCCCAGAAAGTCAGCCCTCCTTAGGACCTGGCTGGTCCTAAGAGGAGTGAGCGAAACCAGGGCTGGTGTGGAGGACCCGCGCTGCTGAGCGGGACGGCCTGGGAGCTGAGATCTCTGGGCTCCAGTCCTGGTGCTGTTGGCGATGCTGGTTCGATCGTTTCTCCCGGCCGTGGCTTGGATTCCTCGTGTGTGAACAGGGATAATCCCTCGCTAGCCCCTCTTCCCAGAGGTGTAAGTGCAGCATCGAGGGGGTGGGGGAACACCGGTGAGCAGCTCCGTCCAGAGCTGAGGCATTCTCAGGGGGAGACAGGAAGAATGTGGTTGTTTACCTGGGACGCCAGGCCAGGCCCGGTCTGCGGGAGGAGGAGAGAGCTCTGTTGCTGCGGAAAGGGGAGAAGATTTGGCTGCAGACCTGAGTGGAAGGGGAGGGACAAAGGAACAAACAAAATAAAATCCAGGCCGTCTGAAGGACACGCTCCACAGCTTCGGGACCGAGATAACCGTCCCCACCCCCTGCTACCTCGTCAGGTCCCTCAACCCACCCCGAGCCCTGCGCAAAGGGCCCCCACGGGACTGCCAGGCATTGCCACACGCAGGTGGAGGTGAACGAGACACGGATAAGCAGGTAGACAGCCATCCGCAAACCAGTCCTCCGGCTTGCCCGCCCGCCTGCCTGGAATGGTGCTGCACGGGCTAAGGAGGTCAAGGCCAGCCTGCTCTGGGAGCTGCTAAGCAGGCTGAAGAAATCCAACAGGGAAGGAAAAGCAGCTGGAACGGAGGGGCCGGGGAGCTCCATTTTGCCTGCAGACAGCCACAAAAACCTGGGCAAATCTGCAAATATGCCAGGCCACATAGATGGGGCCAGAGAGCCCCAAAAGGCGGCACATGGCTGGCCAGAGGCTCTTGGCAGAACGAGGACATTTTCTACTTGGGAGGAAGAGCTGAGAGAGAAGGGAAGACCAGGGGCCAAGCCTCTGGAAACTCTGTCTGGTGGTATGGCCTCCCTCCACCTGCTCGTTGTACTGTCTGAGGACCGCTTTCTCCTTCCCTCTCCAGGAAAACGGCCCATGAAGGGCTCTGCCTGACTGGTGGTCATGAGAGTGGCCTCCCTCTAGGAAGGTCCTCAGCCAGGAGCTCTCACTGTCTCTGCGGGAATGAAGCCATTGAGCTACCAGAACGATGGGCCGGGTCACCCCAACCACTCAGCACAGACCAGAACCTTGGGGTCTCTGGGGTCCCTAAGCGGCTCCAGGTCACTGATGTACGGCATCTGTGGAAGCTGACCTTTACGCTCCTCAGTCTATAAAAGTCAGGGCTTAATTTTTCCTTATTAAAATAAACAAAAATCTCTCATAAGGAGTTCCGAGCCAGGAGTCAGAGGCTTAAATGCTAATAGTAATCTAACATTTATACTGCGTTTTGAAATACACGAAGCCTTTTTATATGCATTATTTTGAATAACCCTCAATAACCTTGTGAGGTAGAATTTTACTATTTTTCTATTTCTTACTGTTTTTCCATTTTATTTTATTTTGCTCCGTTTTTATTCAGAGAGATTAGGTGAAGTTTCCCAAGGACACACAGCCAGTAAGTGATTTAAAAAACAAACAGACAAACAAACAAAAAAAGAATTTTTTTTAACCAATGAGTTTTCTGCCTTCAGAAAATTTTTTGTTTGTTTATTTTGCCCTGCATCATACACTGACCTCACTGGTTATATGTATACCTGTGGGCCATTTTCACATCACTGTCTTTAAAATTTTTTTTCTAATGTTTATTTATTTTTTGAGAGACAAAGTGCAAGCGGGAGGCAGAGAGGGGGAGAGAGAGAGAGAGAGAGAGAGCGAGAGAGAGAGAATCTGAAGCAGGCTCCAGGCTCCTAGCTGTCAGCACAGAGCTCGACGCAGGGCTTGAACTCGGGAACAAGAAGATCGTGACCTAGGCCGAAGGTGGACACTTAACCGACTGAGCCATCCAGGCGCCCCTCACGTCACTATCTTTTCAAACAGAAGGGAATTAGCTGTTACCTAGGAATGTGATATACGTTGTTTAGCTAAAATAAGTACTCAAAGGCTCAAGTATGTTCTCAGTCATCATCATAAAAATACTCTGAGATGCCTCAGAACCTAGGGGTAGGGACCGTAACTTAGGCAGGTGTTAGGGATGGAAGGCAGAGTTGCACGTTGTTTGGATTCTGGGTTTCCAAAGCCTCTACCTGGGATTTGTACACAGGTGGCAAACTCCTACTTCCTCCATCACTTTGGCCCTAGTCAGTGGAGACCGGAGAGAGGGGGGCGGTGGGCAGGCAGTGTAGGTCAATGGCCGAGAACACAGGTTTCGGGCAAACTTCCGGACTTTTCTTATGTCACCAGAGACACACTATGACTATCTACCACACAAGGTTATTTTGAAAAATGCCAGGAAAATCACTCATCAGGGCTCCTGGCAAATCACGTTCAAGAAATACCAGCTATTATCATGAATATTCTAATCTGTTTGCTCTTGGCCCAGGAGCCAGTCTCTGGTAGTAATTTCCGTGCCAAAGAAAACCTGAAAACCCCTTCTCCCGCCTGAGGGTGGCGCTGCCGCTCTACCCAAGCAGAGTCAAGGCCGGCTTCCTGGAGGTGAAAGTCTGAATCAGTCCTGAAAGATTTCCAAGGAACTGGGACTTGTCTGCACTGCATGTCCCAAGGAGCTCTTCCTTCCTGTGCTCCCCTCCGCCCCCAGCTCCTTGCCACCTTGCACCTCAGTCTCTACTGGCCGTGAAGTTGAGGAAGATGAGAGGGAAAAGCAGAGGACTCTCAGCCTGGCGGGGGCAATGCCAGGGTCCCTTCCCCGGGTCTCAATGCCAGAGGAGTGAGCCACTCACCCGTGCCCCACACTTGGGCTCCTTTATCCAACAAGCCGCAGCAGCACTTTGCTGGACTTGATCGATGTGGAAAACGCCCGAGTTCTTACCTTGTTGCCCAGATTGGGTCTGGGATAGCAGGAACTGGGATACGGACTGGAGGTGGCCAGGAACCAGCACGAGCTGCTGGAGCGGATGGAGGGAGGTCATGTCCTGCACATGGGGAGACACATACATCGCCGAATTTACATGCTGGGGGTGCCGGCTCCATCTGCCTGCTGCCCATCTGTCCCGTGGGGCTCCAGACTCTGAGAGTTTGTTGGCAGTGACCTTGCCTTATGCCTCTGTGTAGCTCAAGTGCCTGGCACGTAGTAGCGATTCCATTAATGCTGGCATTGTTACAGCTCCTGCACTCAGCCAAGCAGTGCCTCTCAGCCTAGTGTACTTAAACTTTGCCTTGTTATTTAACTTTCGTGCGTGTCAGTCTTGTCTCCCAAGTAGTCGGTAAACGTCGAAGGCACAGGCTCAGTGTTACCCGGCTCTCAGAGGTTTACCCTAGAAATGACATGAAATCCCGATCGTCTGACTTTGTTTCTTTAATCTCATGCCACTCGACTGTACTAAAAGCCACGTCTTGGCCATTTCCTGGGCCTGAGGCTTTCCTGGAAGGAGGAGCAAGTTATTATTTCTTAACACAACCGATCTGATGAAGCAGAAAGGCCACTGCCCCTGGGCTCCTCCCACCAGCCCTCAAAAGGGAGACAGCAGTTCCGATACGTGGGGGATCGAGATCCTCAGGGCTCTGTGCCCCCCCCCCCCCAGGGCTGTGCTTAGGTCTGTACACGAAGAGGTGGTAAACCCCTGCTGAATAAGAAAGTGAAGGAATGGGCATACGCTCCGGTCTTAAGTATTTCCAGGGAAGGGGTGGCATTTCTTCCCCAGGTGATCCAGACCAAGAGAGGGGCTCGCCACATGGACATCCGCCCTCTCTGACGTTTGCTGTTACTGTTTCAGGGTGCCTCCTCTTCCCCGCACGACACTCTGTTCTACTTTGGCTTTGGTGCAAAACCTCGAGGGAGGAGAGTGGGCTCACTGGAGACAGAAATGCTCTATATCTGTAGCCATGGTTGTCGCAATAGGGCCCCCTGAAATGGGGGCCAGCTCCACAGCCGCTAGGTCCATTGTTCTGGCAAGGCCGGCTCCTTTTGGTCCCAGACAGGTAGAGGCAGCCGGGCTTCCCCTATGGAATCCCACCTCCACCCCAGGCCTGAATCCCTCGGTCACGCTCCCTACAGGGGGCTTTTCGGACCACGAATTCACCGAGAGCCAGGTCTAGAGGTCAAGCATTTTGGAGAAGGCTTGACTTCAACTCCCCGGCTGAGTCCACTGAGACTATCAGGGCTCCCCAGCATCAGGCTGGCATTTACCCCAGACATTTGGTTTCCAGACATCATGGCAGGTCCTTGACTCAGGTGACATGGCCGATGCGAGAGGGTCTGCTGCAAGGAGTCACTGAGGTCCTCAGTTTTGATCTGTGTAAGTGGAGGCAGGAGAGCATCAGTGCGGGGCCTCCCCAGGCGGGCAGAAACAGAAACGTAGAGAAGGTCAAGGCGGATTAGTGACCAGCCCCGAGAGTAAGGAGCTAGCTCCGTGCCTACAGTACCTACAGGGCTGGGGCTTGATGTGCCTGCCTGTGTGTGCACCTCAGCCCAGGGCAGCTGGTAAGAGACAGGGAAATGGCACTCTGGAGTCAGAATCTGCAGGAGGGGATTCACAGAGATCCATGGTTCCTCAGCACATTCTGTGGGCTGTGCAGGCCCACGGTGCAGTTTACGCGCTTCCTCGTTGAAACGGGAAAAAAAGAAGGATATTGCAGGGACTTGAAACATTTCTTTTAAATTTGGAGATGGCGCTCTTCCTTTTTTCTTGGGGGGAGAGGTTAGAATTTCTTTTGTGACATGATGCTGATTCTAAATGGTATTTTAAGGGGCACCTGGATGGCTCAGTGGGTTAAGCGACCAACTTCAACTCACCACTTGTGGTTTGAGCCCCGTGTCGGGCTCTGTGCTGACAGCTCACAGCCTGGAGCCTGGTTCAGGTTCTGTCTCCCTCCTTTTCTGCCCCTCCCCTGCTCATGCTGTTTCTCTCTCTCTCTCTCTCTCTCTCTCTCTCTCAAAACTAAATAAACATAAAAAAATTTTCTAAATGCTATTTTAAAAACTCCCCACCTTGCAAAGTGGAAAAAAAAAAAAGCAACCCTTTACCAGTCTTCCCCATACTGTTTGTTTATTTTCCTGGTCCACAAAATCCCAAAGTCTGGGAGCCAGCTTCCCCTCTCTCTTCCCCTTGTTTTCCACAGTTATCTATCTTCTGCGTGGTGAGCTGCCTCTGCAGTCAGCCCTCTGCACCCATGCGGCTTTGATGATAGTCTTTGCCGGTCTCCCTACAGGTGGGGACACGTCTCCCTCATAGTCACTACTGCACTGGCAGCCCGAGGGGGCTGTGATGGCTTCTAAAACCTCTCTAGCCTCTCTCCACCACTCTTGGATGACAGCACCAATCACCCACCTGTGGGGCTCTCGGGTGTCCAAGGGCAGGGCTGGATGGGTGCACTATTTGGGCCCATCCAGAGAACTATACTGTTGCAGCTTTTCAGGAAGTCCACTGGGGCAGGGGGAGCCAAGTGACTCTGAATTCATATAATATGACAAAGAGCATAGGATCTAGACTATACCTTTTAAAAGACATTAGGGAGACCCTCTGATGGAAATTCTTGGCCATAGACGTCCTGGCTTAAACCATTTTCTTAATCTACACTGGGGATGTCACAGACATCCTGGAATCACTCCTGTATTAACTTAATCCAAGTAAAACGTTCAGACCAGTGGCTATATTTATGCTTCATTGTTGTGAAATGAATCTCTAGATCACTAAAGAAAGAACTCCCTTTGGTTGGTGAGCTAGGCAGCTCCTACTGAGTGATATCAGAGATTGAGGAGAGAGCTAATGTCCTAAATATGGTACCTTGCACATAATGGGAATTAATGCAAGTTAATTACCTAAAAGACACAAACAGAACCCATTTCTCCATAGACTCCAGGGGGATACAGTCAGGAAAACGTTGAACAGGGAGCTAGACCTTGTGTCTAAGTCCTCACCCCGACTTGAACTTACTACGTAACCCTGAGCAATCATTTAGCCTGTACGAGACTCGGTTTCTCCATCTGTTTGACGACTCTATGGGATTCTTCTCTCTTCCAGTCCTAACATGGAATCACAAGTTCCAGTTCCATAGTGTGTTTGGCAGACTTGGCTAGCCCAGGTTGCTGCGGCATTCTAGAGCAGACCTAAAAGGGCACCAACAAGGGCTGGTGCCACCAAAGTTGGGAAGAGGATGCTTCTTTCAGGGACAGTCTTTACAAATCATCCCTCTCTTCTCTCACCCAAGGAGACTTATTCTGGAGCACTGGAAGTAGAGAAGAGGAAGGGAGAGAGACCCGAAGTAGGACAGTGGGGGCAGAGGGTTGAGACTTTGTGAAAACTCTAAAGACACGGCCAGCCATGTCTTTAGGGAGGGATTGCCAAGACGGCCCCAATCGCCAGCCCCGGGGTCCCTCGGTTCTTCCCACCCATGCTTGGCATCTCCGTCTAAGAAGCTCTGGTGTCCTACTTTCTTCCCCTAGAAATTAAGAGTTTTCACATCCTCGATTCTGGGGAAACATTTGTTAGCAGGTTTTTAAAAAGCCAGAAATAGACGATACAACTACTTATTTAAAACCACCACCACCCTTAAGGTTTGTTCGAAGAGATTTTAGTTAAGCAAAGCCTTTTGGGGGCCACGTCTCCTTTGTAGATTCCCCCCCCCCCCGCCCCCCGCTCCTGCCCCGGTGCATCCCTCTCCCAGTGCGGGGATAGGTGAGGCAGGATGGAGGAAGGGGGACAGAGGGAGAACGTGGAAAATTGGAGCCAAAGCCACGCTGGGTAGAACCACCGCGGGCAGCTTGGCGGGGCTCCAGCTCGGAGGCAAGTGGCAGGGTTCCTTTATAGACTCATTATGCGCAATGGAGATAAGAAGGTGCAGCTATGACAGAGCTTGAAAACATGTGCTTTGCCTCCAACCTGGGTGCTATCTGTTAGAATCACTGCCAGGTCTTCCTGCAACACTTAATTTCAGAAACCAGCGCCATCATAAAAGAAAACTCACCCTTTCATCTGCTTCCCGGATCAATTGCCCTCCAAACTCGTTGAGGGGCACAGCTGACCTCCCAGTTCTAAAAATGAAGCGACCGATAGCAGGAAATTCCTCTGGGTGTTCATCTGGGGCGTTCTGACAGCCCCATGTGTCATTGTTGTGACTTTTTGCTTCGGCGAAGTTTCACTCTTTCATTTCTCATATTTCATTAGCCTATGGGTGCGAGCTGCTGACGGTAACCCCCCAAGGAAGAGAGTCCTATACAAATCAGGTTGAAAGACAGTAAAGGAGATTTCTTTTTTGGTGACAGATTCTAGAAGTCTCTGCTTTGGTGGGTGGGTCTCAGAAAGAGAGGAAGGGAGGAAGATACGTTAGCGGCTCTTAACAGCCTCCTTCGGCAATTCTCTTAAGAGTTCACGGGTGAAGAAACTAAGAAATTAAGAAACAAAGTCCTTCCCAAATCAAAAAATCCCTTTCACTGCTGTCGAATGGAAAAGATTGGAGCCTTTCCAGGCAACTGGGTGTTGGCTGTGGATCTGGAAGACGAGATAGAGAGACTTCTGTTGGAATCCCATTGACTTCTAATGTGAGAACCGGAGGCAAATTGGACGAAAATCCACTTTCCCCCGTACTTGTGAAAACCCAATCAAACCCACAGCCTGCCTGGAATCATGAAGACTGTCTCCAGAGTCCCTGTGGTGGTTCTTCTCACGCAAAGGGGTATCTCTGCAAGCCCTGCTTGGGATGGACTAGTCCCTGGGGACATGGGCCACCCAGAGGGCTCGGCCGTGTCATAGCCACTGACCGTCGGGTCCATCTGTTAGACAAGGTTTGTTTGCTCAGGATTTTCTCCATCCACTGTGCTGTGTACAGGTGTTACACTGAGTCTTGGGCAGTGACCAGGGAGGTAAAAAGTCATCATGGGTGATTATCTTTTCTAATCCCAATGAACTCCCTGACATCACCTGCTTGAGAAAGCAGTAGCCTCATTCTGCGAGGAGAGAGCCCCCTGTGAGGGGCTGGAAGCCTTCATACGTTCCTTACTCGGCTTCACACTCCCAGCCAGGGGTGTGGGGACAAGTATTTGCCTTCCCATCTCATGGAGGCCCAGAGAGTTTTAGAGATGGGGATAAAGTTACATAACAAGACACTGGCCAAGTCCCTTAAGGGAATGACCCTCTGATTTCCCCCCGGTTCCCTTTCTACAAAACAATACTACCAACTTCCCAGGGGTGGGAGACAGCATAGACCGTAGGTGATGGAAAAGGTGGCGTTCTGGCCCAGATAGACCCACGGACCTCCTTATGAACCATGTTTTGGGGTCATGTGATGGGGCACGAGGGTGCTGGGGTACTCCTCCTTAGCCCCACCCATGACATTTTCACATGGTTTTCTCTCTCGGGGAAGCAGCCCCACACTAATGAACAGATCACTGGCGATGAAAACGATCAAAGCTGTTGTCCTGGTTGCATAACTCGTTTGTGGAAAGTGTTTCATAAACATTTCACAAGAAGGAGAATTTCAAAGCATGAACATCTCCCAACCTGCCTTCAATTACAGGCAGGATTTTTTTTTTTTTCTTTCTCCCCCCCCTTCTACACTTCTCCTAGCAGTAAGGAGAGTTTCTGTTTTGTAACTGATCTATAAAGGGTTGGCAGCGAACATGTTGCTCATGAAAAGATCCTAAAAATATATTTCCAGTGGTAGAATGGGGCAGGCAAGTAACTCATCTCAGGTGAACAGGGCTGAAAGTCCCCCGGGAGATGTTGGCTTGCATTTTCGCTTGGGAAACTCTCCTCTTCCTGTGGTTCTTGGTTGTTCCCTGGGAGTCCAAGACTCCTGCCTTCAGATGCCTCTGGGAAGTGCCTGGGGAGATGGCCTCACCCAGGTTTCCAGTCAGAGCAATGACAGACCAGCTTCGAGGCACTTTTGCCCATGGACACTGGGATCTTCTCCCTGCCCGCATCAAACTTCTAGACAAAGGAAGAGAAGAGACAGGGGACCCTTGAATAAACTAGTAGCTCCTCAGGAAGCTGGGGCCACTTGGGGTTGCTACCTCCTGAAAAGGAACTTTTCAAAGAGGCATCCTTGTTTTTCTGGCTTGTACCGACTCTGGAAATGCAACAAGCTTATCAGTCATGTTATTTAATGCTTTGGCTTCAGTTCTTAAGACATAGCATTGCTAGTGCTGACACATGCGTGAAAAACCCCATCATTTTAAGCCTATAAAAGTTTTCTTCTCCCTCTGGCACATAAGTCCATGCATTCAAGTTTAAAAACTCTGGGAAGGGGCTGCGTCCCTACGGAGGACGAATCCTCACAAATGTTTCTTGGTGGCCAGGACTTGAACGACGTCACGCTCTACCTTCCTTCAAAGCCTTCCCAAGATGCCCACCATGTTCCCTTCTGGTGGGTTGATGGAGGCTCTCTTTTTTCTGACCCCGATCCCCTTTGAATCACACCCTTCTGGCTCTCCTAGTAGGCCACCTGGTAGAGAAGAGCCCAGAGCTACTACTGTCTTGAGAGGAATTCCACAGAACTCTTGATTTGCCCACACAGAGAGCTGTTCTGCCCCCAAAGAAGTGAAACGGCAGGAGGTAGGAGGTGCAGTGGGGGAAGAAATGCTGAGCACGTTCTCTGAATCAAACTCTGAAAATGGTTCCTGAGCCCAGTGGCTCTTCTTGGGAAGTGTCTGGTGAGTGAATGCGGTTTGGCATCACACTGGGTTCTTCTGCATACACCTGGGCTGCTTATCATGGAAGGACTTTGCTGTCCTTTTCAGAGCAGGAGATGATTTAGAAAGAAAGAAAGAAAGAAAGAAAGAAAGAAAGAAAGAAAGAAAGAAAGAAAGAAAGAAAGAAAGAAAGAAAGAGAAAAAAAAGAAAGAACAAAGGAGGAGGAAAGAAAGAAAGAAAAAAAAAAGGAAAGAAAGGAAAAAAGAAAAGAAAAAGAAAAAGGCATCCAGGAAGCAAGTGCAAGGCTCAGGAGCAACCAGGAGTTCTGACTTTCGGTCCCATCCCTGCTTCTAACTAGTGGCATGATCTTTTTTTAAAATTTATTTATTTTGAGAGAGAGAGAGAGAGCACAAGCAGGGGAGGGGCAAAGAGGGAGAGAGACAGAGAATCCCAAGCAGGCTCCGTGCTGACAGCGTAAAACCCGATGCGGGGCTCGAACTCACGAACGTCAAGATCGTGTCCCGAGCCGAAATCAAGAGTCAGGCATTTAGCCGACTGAGCCACCCAGGCACCCCTGGTTGCATGATCTAATATTTTAAGTTACTTCATTCGGTTCTCTAGGCCTAGACAAAAGGAGAAAAGGAGACTAGATGGAATCTACTTAAGAAATTTATAATGCATAAAAGAGAGCGGGAGCAGACTTGGGAGCAGAAAGTATGCTGACTGTCTCACCAGCCCCATTTCACAGATGACAAAAGAGATTGAGGCTTGTAGATATTAAGAAACTTGCCTGAGGTCAGACTGCAGGTAAATAATAGAGATGAGATTCCGGTCCAAGTCTATGTGACTCCATAGTTCTACGTAAACCTAACTCTCACCCGCGAGTGATGGATTCACAGAGTCACAGACTCTTCACGGTGCCCAACGTGCCAGCTACATGGCAGACATTCAACAAGTGTTGGTTCCCCTCCTTCCCCATCAGAACTGGAAGGAAATGCAGCTAGCACCTGGCCCAAACCGTTCATTTCACAGCTAGGACTCCTGAAGCCCAAGGAGGGGCAGAGCAACTTGCTCAGGGCCACAGACCTAGAGTGGCAGGCAAGCCCGGCCCGGAGACCCAGGGCCCATGAGGACAGGTCTCCTAACTCCCCACACACTACTCTGTCCATTCCATTGCACTGCCTCATGGCTCGGTCTCGTGTTTTTATCGCTCAAAATATTGTTTCCTACATTTCCTTGTCGTAACTCAGTAGCAACCCTAATCCCACTGCTCTAATGAGATTTCATCAAAAGAAAAGTCCCCGTTCAGAGTTCTTCATTACTACACAGACTAAGGTTCATGTCCAGATAAAGCACAATTGACTAGATATGATAACATAGCACTTGGCTTGGGACCCAGTGTTCTGCATTTCCTGGACTCTCCCCTGCAGGAATTCACTCCAGGGGCTTGATATTTGCTCATTTCCCTCCCTCATTATCAGGAAGCTAAGTAGGGTAGGCGAACGAGAGCATCAGCTCCAGAAAGAGAGAACATAATATTTTTGTAGCACTTTAGAGATCCAAAAGCACTTGCAAATATATCATCATTTATCCTTCATGATAATTCCATGAGGCCAATAATCTTATCAAACGTTTTTACAGATGCAGGAACGATCAGGAGAGCTGACCGAACGCGCCCACCATCATGCAGCCAGGAAGAGCGCAGCGTGACTTTGTACTTGGGTCATTCGCCTCCAGACCCTCCCCCTCTTCTTCTGTACCTTTTGGTCCAAGTGAGGCAACCCCATTGGCCTCCCCCCAGAATTTCCCATCCGAAAATGTCCCTGTGGACCCCTACCTCCTCTAAGTTCCATGTTGTTTTCACATTGGTACGTGGTTGGTGTAAACATTTTCACAAGGGTGGCCTGGGACTTTTATGTGCACGTGGGGCTGACATAGTTATTGCACGTAAAGTCTGCAACAAGTCTGAAAGGGATTCTCCTTGGCATTTCCTGGGTGACTGCCTGTGACCTGGAAGCCTGCCCCTGAGGGTTGGAGCATGGGTTACCAGTGTAAGTAAATGGGTTTCCCTGGTAATTTTTACCTTTTTTTTTTTTAAGTTTGTTTATTTATCTTGAGTGAGACAGAGAGAGCATGAGCAGGGGAGGGGCGGAGAGGGAGTGGGGGAGAGAGAGAATCCCAAGCAGGCTTTGAGGTCAGTGCCCAGGGTCCCACGCGGGGCTAGAACTCATGAATGGTGAGATCAATGACCTGAGCCAAAACCAAGAGTCAGACGCTCAACTGACTGAGACACCCAGTTGCCCCGGTGATTTTTACCTTTGAGAACAGTGTTCTAGCAAGACCGAGGGCCTCGTGTCTTGAACTGCTGTGGAACTCCAGATAAACTGAGGCACCCCTCGTGGCCTTCCAACACTGAGTCTGCTCTGACAGCATGGAGTAGCTGGTCTTCCACGTGGCATGCTTGAAACACAGAGGTTTCCTGTCCCATAAAGGTCCCCTTCCCAGGTCAGTTTAGTTCAACGAGAATTTAGTATGCACCTACTGTATACCAAGGGGGAACTAGAGGCACAAAGATGAACGGGGACCTGCCGGGTTAATCAGGAGACAGGACACGAAAAGTAAACAGCAACCACGCAATGCTTACAGCAATCACAAGCACGCATCGTGGTGGCACGGAAAGATTGTGACTCACCGTGGCAGGGCACAGCACGGCCAGAGGAAGGGGAGTGAGGTAAGGAGAGCCCCACAGAAGAAAAGTCCTTCTGAGCAGCCCTGAACGGTGAAGGGGGCTCCCCAAGGGAAGGCACGGAAGGGCATGTCAGGAAGTGGGAACAGCTCGTCCAAAGTTGCAGAGGACGAGATCAACTAGCAGTCCAGCGATGTTGCTGCCGCATGGGGGTGCGGAGAGGAAGGCCTGGACGAGCAGCCAGGGCCCCCGCACACCGTGCAGAGGAGTTTCGACGGACTCTGGGGGCAAAGTGTCACCAGAGGAGAGGGGAATAGCACGGAGAGACTTTTGTTCAGCTCAGTTACGCCGACGGCGGTGTGGAATACGGGTCTGAAGTGGGTAAACCGCAAGCAGGGCCGCTGATTAAGAAGCTGTTGATGGCAACAGTCCAGGTAAGAGCTGATAGGGACATACGCGCCCAAGGCCAAAACAGCAAGGACCAGGCAGAGGAGACAAAAACGGAGAGATTTTAGGACAGAACATATATTTCCACCCTTGAAGCTTTATCCTTTGTAACAAAGGCCTGTTTATTTCAGGAATCCCCTGGTGAATGCCTGCGGGCCTGAAAGAGCGAACCCAGACTGGTATCTGAAAGGCCACGGTCAACCCAACTGCTCACAATAGCCGGAGCGGAGAGGGTTTGGGTTTCCAGAAGGCGTGCACAGTTCGGCAATGTTTAATTTTTTAAAAGCTAATTATGAATTTTAAATGAAAAAAAAAAAAAAACCAACAAAAAACAGATTAAGGACTGCCCGGGTAGCTCAATCGGTTACGCGTCTGACTTCGTCTCAGGTCACGATCTCCTGGTTCGTGAGTTTGAGCCCCACGTTGGGCCCTGTGATGACAGCCCTGAGCCTGGAGCCTGCTTCCGATTCTGTGTCTCCCTCTCTCTCCCTCTCCCCCACTCGCACTCTGTCGGTCTCTTTCTCTCTCTCAAAAATAAACTTAGAAAAAAAAAGAAAGGTTAAAAACAGTAAGCACTCAAAATGTCACATATCCGTATAGAACTTTTTAGCTTACGAGGTGTTAAAGTTAGTTGTAGGGTTCCTTCTTTTTCCTGGGCAGAGGGACTCCTGAGAAGTTAAGGGGCACATGATATAAATAAACATACATACAGATATTGCTGTATGTGCGTGTGTGTGCACATGTCCATGTTTAGCAATAACAATAGCTAAAAATAATAATAGCAAAAATAACCCAATCTCCTTCTCTCCCCACTTCTTGAGTCACTGTCTATACCAGCAGGCAACACCTGGGATGTGGCCTACAGACCTTAGAACTTTCTGTGATGTTCTACAGTTTACAAAGCACTTTCAAGCATACAATTTTGGTTGAGTTTCAGAATATCCCCATAAGATGAAGAGGCAGGTGATGGTCTTTCCATTCTACAGTTGAAGACAACAAAGTTCATGAGAGGTAGATTTTCCCCAAGTACATAGCTGGCTAGCAGGAGGCCCAGGGTCTGAACCCAAGTCCTCTGCTTTAAAATTCAACACATCTTGGGGCGCCTGGGTGGCTCAGTCGGTTAAGCTTCCGACTCTTGATCTTGGCTCAGGTCATGATCTCACAGTTTGTGGGTTCGAGCCCTGCATCGGGCTCTGTGCTGATAGCGTAGAGTCTGCTGGTGACTCACCTCTCTCTTCCTCTCTGTCTGCCCTTCCCCTGCTTGCACTCTCTCTCAAATTAAGTAACTAAACTTAAAAACAAAAATTCAACACATCTTTAAAATCCCTAGGATATCCTCCCTCCAGATAAGCAGATTTTCAGTCCCAAAACCTATCCCTTGCAGCTCCAAAGACTTTTATTGCAGCTTGGGATAGAGATATATTGGTTTCATTTTGACTAGAGATCTTACTAAAAGGTAATGTATATATCTCTACTTTCCCTTAAAGAGTACTTGAAAGATAATTTAGTCAATGACTCAAGTCGTAACTGTGAACTCCTCTTAAAAGCAATCATGCCCTTGGGGGTAGCAAGTGTTTGGCCTCTGTTGGCTGCAGCACTAAATAGTCCCTAGTTGCTTTTTTCTTTTTCTTTTTCTCTTTTTCTTTTCTTTTCTTTCTTTCTCTTTTTCTTTTCTTTTCTTTTTCTTTCTTTCTTTCCCTTTCTTTTTCTTTCTTTCTTTCTTTCTTTCTTTCTTTCTTTCTTTCTTTCTCTTTCTTTCTTTCTTTTGGCTGCAGCACTAAATAGTCCCTAGTTGCTTTTTTCTTTTTTTCTCTTTTTCTTTTCTTTTCTTTCTTTTCATTTTCTTTTCTTTTCTTTTCTTTCTTCCTTTGCAGGTCTATTTTTTCCCAGGTTTTTAAACTCCTTTCTCACACCAGGTTTTTATCCGCTACTGTTGGTATGCTTGCTTTTAGCAGCCCCCTCTACCAGCTCAAATTTGCAGTTCTTATTTGCGAAGGGCTGGAAACACCAGACCATTAAACCCATTACAACTGTTTCTAAAATAAAACTTTAAGGCCCTGAGAAAGGGCTTGGTACGAGGTCTCATTTTGCTTCCTTATTCTTAGTTGGGTTCTAAATGGGTGAGGCTTTGGGCTCCCTGGTTAAGTCAGGCACTACAGTAGGTCTGGGTAGCTCCCTTTTACATTGGGCTCACCCTTTGGTTCAATTTCTATTGAGTACATAGCTCTCCTATTACCCTTCTTAGCCTGGGATAGGGCTCTCGGCATGATGGTTGTTCAAACCACCGTAATTGACAGTGTAAACTCAATTGTCTAGGGCTGGGAACAGTTACCAAATTGGTTATGAAAAGGCTGTGTGAACCTGAGTCAGAGGATTCTCTAATCATGTATCTGTTTCCCTACCTATAAAAGGGAAATAATCTCTGATTCTTACCCAGATCTCAAGGGCTAGGACTAAAATATCTATGAAACATTCCAAGGAAGGCTCTCCTCGCTTTGGTCACCAAAACAATATGAAGGTAATGACTGTTGTTCATTTATTACCTGGGAGACCTACTTGCTTGCTGCCAGAGCACGACACCTGTCATTTCGTAGGTGCTTATTAGATCTACGGGGAATGAATGCGTGAATGCTTTCAACAATCCTAGAACACAGGACACTGGGTCTCAGAGAAGTCAAATGATTTCCCGAAGATCGTACACCTAGGAAGTGGCAGAATACCACCTGGTTCTGAGCGGATCCAGAATCAACTCTCTCTCCACTGTATCACACGGACTTGAAAAGTCACGCCACACTAGGCTGATTTCCTTTCATACAGGGTTCCTAGAAATAAGGATCCGGCAAATGCTATAATTATTGTATGCGTGCGTACAGTACATGTATGCACGCACTTTGATAACACATATATTTCAGTCTACCCATCACCCTCTTTAAGTATAATATCCGCAGGTGGACAACGTTCAATTATCAGATGACATCCGGTTAGGCCAGAGGACAGTGGGATCATTTGTGCGTTCACTGATCCATTTACTCCGTCAACAGATGTGTATCGAGCAGGTACTATGGCTATGTTGTGCCCTGATTGCAGCCATTCCCAGCACAGATGAGACATAGTAGGCCTGAGCATACACGTATGTGTGCTCGTATACGTGTATGCATGTATGTATGTATGTATTGTCTCTGGAGGTCAAGATGGGGTCATATGGGTTGAGATAGGATTAATTAACACGTCACCGTCACCCACGTGGGAGGTCTCCGGTGACATGTCGTAGGACTCTGCGCGTGGCCAGTCTAAGAATGTTATCAGTAAATTGGATGAAGATACAGCACACGTACCTCATAAATCTCCATGTGAGGAACAGGACTACCTAGTACTTTGCCCAAAGATGTCAATTTTTTTTTGAAAGCTTGAAAATATGGAAGGAAGGAAAGAAAGGAATAAGATAAAACATAGAGAGCAAATGTCACAATCGTTTACTTAGAATATGAAACTTAAATGTACAAGTTGAGGCAACATTTAACATTTAAAAATACCAGAGAGACACTAATGAATTCTAAGAGCATGCAAGTTGACAGTGTGATAGAATTATCTTCTTAAAAAAATCTGGAGGCTCGGCGGCACGAATGGAAGTAGAGCATCAAGGAAGCTTCCCCTATTTGACCATATAAGTTCCATGAAGACAGGCCTACTACTGTTTCATCTGGGCTTGGAATGGCTGCAATCAGGGCACAACACAGACATAGTACCTCCTCGATACACATCTGTTGAATGAGTAAATGGATCAGTGAACGCACAAATGATCCCACTGTGCTCTGGCCTAACTGGATGCCATCTGATAATTGAACGTCGTCCACCTGTGGATATTATACTTAAAGAGGTGCTCAGTAGACTGAAATATATGTGTATCAAAGTATTGAGGCACAAATGAATTCAAAGAGGTCATCAGAGCACCGTAAAAAGAAGTACTTGAAACAACCTAATGTCCATCGACAGGGTGGTAAAGCAAGTAAAATTACACTGAAACCATAGAATGTTACATGGTAGTCAACAAAAGTCATACAACTGTCTGCCATGAAACAACCCATATATCCTATTTAAAAAAAAAAAAAGTTTTAATGCTTATTTATTTTCAAGAGAGAGAGACAGAGCATGAGTGGGGGAGGGACAGAGAGAGAGGCAGACACAGAATCCGGAGCAGGCTCCGGGCTCTGAGCGGTCAGCACAGAGCCGGACACGGGGCTTGAACCTGTGAACCAGGAGATCATGACCTGAGCCAAAGTCAGATGCTCAACCGACTGAGCCACCTAGATGCCCCTGTAAATCCTATTTTTTTATTTAAAGAGAAAGTTGCAGAAGAATTCACACAGCATAATTTATACACATAGACGTACATACGTGTGAATTTTCAAAACCCACAAACATTTGGACATTTGCATTTGTACCCATGTCCGCACATGTGCAGAAAGAAAAGTCTTCTAGACATTTACACACCACAGTGAAAACAGGATTTACCTCTAGGAGGAGGGCTGAGAGGGACAGGGATCCAAAGTCTTCCTTTTTATCTCTATTATTAAATTTTTTTTGCTACCAGAAGGTATTCATGTATTATGCGTGTCATTGCTTTAAGTAAAGCAGTCGAGAACCTGATGTGTGGAATCATCCGGGGAATTCCAAATATCTACATGTAAAGGGGAAGGTTTTGGGGTGATAGCTCTTCTCAAATATTGAAAGGCTGTCAGGTGGAGGAGAAGGACTCAGGCCCTGGAGCTAAGGCAGGCAGAGTGACAACTCCTAGAGATGGTGACCATGGGGACATTGATCGGGGTCTAACAGGAGAAAAAGTGGCCTAACAGTACAACCGCTGACCCTGGAGTAGGCTGTATTTTGGGTAGCGCGGCCAAAATCCCTGAGCGAGCTTTGGCAGAGATGTGGGGGCAAGGGCCATCTGACAGGGGTGTGAGACCATTTCATCACATACAATTAATATTTTAACACACGCACGCACGCACGCGTGTGCAAAATCTCAGATGGTAAAAACTGAATATATTTAGCTTTATAAAAATGTGCTCTGTTTTTTCATTTAAAATGTCACTGCAGACAGTGAAAGCTTAGTCCTAAGATGTTATATTATGAATAAGTAAGAGTATTGACACGCAAGATGGAAGGGAGGAAGAAAAAGCCTTTGTGCCAGATAGCAGAGGTCTGTGGCGCCCTTCTGGGAACAGGGGACCTTTGACCTGAGGGATCTTTTAGCCCTGAGAGTCCGTATGTCTCTGACTCACTCCAGATAGAGAGATTCAACCCAAACTTGTCTCCACGGTTGATGAAAAATAGTCACAGTGACATCAGGTGTCATTGGATATTCCCAGCTCCCACTGTTTCCGTTAAACGGCCAGGAGAGGGCAGTCCCAGGAGAGCCACATAACCCACCAAGGGGCATTTGTTAAGGGGCCCGTTCTGGCTTGGGTTACTAGCTTAGCTCAAAGAGTTTAAAACACTGGGTTGGTCAGAGTCCTCTCTGCAGACCCTGGGTCCCCGGAGGGTGGCCCCTAGCACCCCAGCAACCACTGAGCCTCAGCCAACAGCTCCCAGCGCTGGCCAGCAAACTGCGGAGTTGGGAAATATTTACCAGAGCAGACTGGATGGAGCCCATGACATACTCTATTTGCATAAACCCAACAAGCTCACCTTCCTGGGGTAAGGGGTGAGATTTTGTGGTGAGAAAAAGACGAGAAAAAGACGCCAGGAGCAGAGCAGCACGAAGAGAAGTAGGCCCCCGAAAGCAGAGAGATGGGAGTTCATGACACCCAGGACAGAGGGATGGGTGGGTGGGCGGATGGGTTCATGCCAACTATCTCTCAATCCATTTATTTAGGAAACATGTACTGAGTGTCTACTCTATTACACTCCTCTACTGTAATAAATAAACCACAGACCCTCTCCTCAATTATTTCACAGTCTGGTGGGGGAGGCAGACCCACTCCCAGTAGAAGTCTGTTGAGATACAGAAGGTGGAGGGGGTGGTCCCAGAGGGCTGCCTGGAGAAGGAGGCATGAAAGCTGATGCCAGGGCTCACTCAAAACAGACTCAAGATGCTTGTGTATACCTGTTCCTCTCTACCTTCAGGACACTTCCATCATCCCAAGGAGGATTCTCATTGATTCTTTTTTTTTTTTAAGTTCACTTATTTATTTTGAGAGAGAGAGTAAGGGAGGGGCAGAGAGAGAGAGAGCGAGAGAGAGAGAATCCCAAGCAAGCTCCGCACTCTCAGCACAAAGCCCGATTCAGGGCTTGAACTCACAAACCATGAGATCATGACCTGAATCAAAATCGAGAGTCAGATGCTTCACTGACTGAGCCACCCAGGAGCCCTGGATTCTCATGGATTCTAATAAGCACCCAGGCAGTACTCAGAAGTCCTTAGGATCTGGGAAAGAGGGGAGCTGAAGCCCTCTTGTGAAGCTTGACTCCCCAGATCCTCTTCCCGCAGAGCATCCTGTTCCCTGCCTGAGCATTCCGGAAGAATCATGGGTCCTCGCTGAGCTGCCAGGTCCTGGGCAAAGTCCGAACCCCAGGTGCTGCTGTTCCCTGCTCTGCTTTATGCCAGGAAAGTGTCTGTCTCTCCCAGGCCCCTGGGCAAGGCCAAGCTCTGGGAAGTACTCTGCGAGCCAGGAAGCTGCCCTCCGTGTTGCCAGGCTAAGTATAAGGGGAAGTACCAAGTCCTGAGAAAGGAAGTTGGTTCTGGTTCATGTCAGAGAGGAAGAGACTCCTTGCCTCTGGGCGGCTGCACTGCTCCCCCTTCCAGACAGAGCCGTGTTAACCTGTTCTGGCCCGGTGGTTCAGTGGTTCGTGCTCTAGCAACTTGATCCCTCCTCTTCGTGAGGGTCCCGGGCCAGAGCGAGGGGGACTGAAGTACTCCGCCACTGCCCCCTGCAGGAATCAGCGTGTACCCCCAGCGGCTGGGTGTCCAAATCTTTGCAGGCCTCAGTTTACCAGCTACACAAGGGGTCTACAAAGCCTGCTTCTGATCCTTCAGATGCACCCCTTCATAGTGATGGGGTAAAGTTTAAACAACTTTCTTGCTATGATCACACACTTTCTTTTTTCTTTTTTTTTTAATTTTTTTAACGCTTATTTATTTTTGAGACAGAGAGAGACAGAGCATGAATGGGGTAGGGTCAGAGAGAGGGAGACACAGAATCTGAAACAGGCTCCGGGCTCTGAGCTGTCGGCACAGAGCCCGACGTGGGGCTCGAACTCACAGGCCACGAGATCATGACCTGAGCCGAAGTCAGCCGCTTAACCGACTGAGCCACCCAGGCGCCCCTCTTTTTTTTTTTTTGAGAGAGAGAGAAAGAGAGAGAGTATGAGCAGGGGGAGAAGAGGGAAGAGGGAGACAGAGAAAGAATCCTAAGCAGGTTCCATGCTCAGCATGGAGCCCGAAGCAGGGCTCAATGCTGCGACCCTGGGATCACGAACTGAGCCAAAATCAGGAGTCTGGACGCTCAACCAACTGAGCCACCCAGGTGCCCAGGATCGCACACTTTTCTTTGAAAGATGTCATCAGAGGGTAAGGCAAGATTAATCTGTAATTTACCTTAAGCAAATACTATAGATGATGTTTGGTTCTAACTGACTGTAAAAGGACATTCTTCGTTTGCCTGAAAAGATGTGGTCTAACATTCCCTTAATAGCAGGCTCTCTTTTGGGAGAAAAATCAGATTTAGTTCACAAACTTTGACTTAAATGTGCATTTCAGGAGCCACCCTCTTAGGTACAGTGAGACATGCCTGTGTTTACCTGGCACAGACCAAGCCTGGCATATTTCTCTTATTATTGAGGTAGCAACGGCATGAGTCAGGTACAAGGACACGGCTAAGAACACTCAGAAGAATCTGAATCTGAGCAGAACTGCCACCTGGAAAAAGGTGAACCCCAGGCCTCCAGAGCCTTCTGAGGGCAGAGCTAAGAAGAAGAGGCACACAGGAGCCAGGCTGACGCGAGATGGGACAGCTGGGACCAATGTTATTGTGACAGCACCAATAACTCATGTTTATTGAGCATCTACTGTGTCCCAGACACTTTACATTCAACATCTCATTTCATCCTCCTCCTGACAATGCTGTAAGGTTCGTGCTATTATTTCCCCCCATATTACAGAGGCAGAAACTGAGGCTGAGAGAAGGTGGAGTGACCAGATGACACAGAGCCTATTGGTAGAGCCAAGATTTGAATCCAGGTCTGTGTGATGCCACAGCTGGACCTCTGACCACGACACGGTCATCTGTAAGCCTCGAAGCAGGGACAGCCTGCAGTAGTCTATGCCAACAAAGCCTGTGCTACGTTCGCAGAAGATGCCGGTGCAGGAGAGGGGCTGCTAAGAAACAAAAGCAAAACAGGATGTGAACCAAGGATCCTTGGGGGTTGTGAGCCAAGGGGGTTTTTCGTGGCCACGCAGGGCAGAGGGAGGGGAGTCTTGACACTGGAGAGCAGCGGGGGCAGCTGCGATTCGCAGAAGAAGCTGAATTTGGAGACAACAGACCCGTACTGAACACGGTGCCGATGAGCGAGGAGACTCAGAATAAAGGGAAACTGAACAGGCCTCAGCTCCCCCACTTAGCCGCAAGTCACTTTACCATTTGAGGCGACTGACCAGGTACATTGGTGTAGCTCCTGAGCCCTGAGGGTGGCCTTCAAAGCCATTCTTGGGCTGGACCAAGAGAAGGAAGTTTGAGATGGAAAAAGTGTGTTTTCAGCTGCAGCTGGGAGTCTGGGAGAAGTAATCTCCTGGTAGGGGGCAGAGAGAAATCCGGGTCCCACCCCCTGCCCTGCAGGCACATACACAGGCAAACAGTCCTCTCCCTGCACCCTTCTCACGCACAGGCCCAGGGAGGTGCTTCTCGTGGGGCCAGGGGAACCCTTCTCCACCCCACCCTTTACCTGGCAACCTTCCCTGGGCCTGCAGATACTATCTCTGTCACCCCAGCTGGCAAGCCGTGGCTGTCAGAGGTCTGCGGGAGCCGATAGGAGTGAGAGGACTCTAGAGACGTGGAAAAGTACTGTAGAGATGTCGAATGAGGGGCTCTGGGTAACGTTAGGTCGTGTCTCACCCGCAGGAGAGTGCTTGTGCGCTCTCTCTCTCTCCGTCTCTCTCAGCCAAATACAGTATAGAATCACACAGGCCTGTTGTATATCTGAGCTCCACCTTGGGTAAGTTACTTAACCTCTCTGAGCTATAGTTTCCCCAGCTACAAAATGGGAATAATAATGCTTACCTCACCAGGATGGCGTAAGAATTAAGTAATAGCAAATAAGATATAACTCTATGTAAAGCGCCTGGCACCTTCCACCATCCTCGGTTTGAATCCTGGCTCTAAGCAAGTCCCTTGGGCTCTCCAAGACTCAGTTCCCTCTTCTGGAAAATGGGGATCACAAAAGCTACTGCCCTGGGTTGCTTTCGGATTTTAAACGAGATGCTACTTGTTGAAGAACTCAACCCAGGGTGCTTATTAAGCCGAGGGCTCAGCACATGGTGTCAGCTGCTTCCGTGACTGGGGCCAGATCCAGCTTCCCTGTCAACACCGCTGCTCCAAAACGATTCCCACATGGGGGAGACCTGGCCTTGCTTTTAGTCCCACCAGGGTCTCACCGGTATCCGCCAAAGGCAACTCACCGAGATCTGCAAGGAAAGTCCACGTCTGTATCCCCGCAGAATCAGGGAGACTGGACGCGTGCCTCTGCCTCGCATCCTTGCCGCTCTCCAACCCACACCTGAGCAGAGAGGAACAGCCTGCATGCCCCGTCTAGAGGCATCCAGGGACTCGTTGCCAGTGCCGGAGCCGGTGGCCCAGAGGGGCTCTGTGGTGGTGTTTGCGCGGTCTGGTGACCAGAGCGTGCTGGGCACAGGCCTCCTGAGAAGCCCCAGCCGCTCCCGCTCCTTATCTGCCTCACTGCCCTGCTCTCAGCAAGGCTCGGTCCATCTAATGCTGGGGCCGCAGACGCAAAACAGCTGACCATCTGAGCCTCCGGCCAAAGAGCCAAGCTTGGCTGGCAAACGAAGACGAATTTGCACCTCTCCAAAAGCAAAGACTCTTATCACCTGCTTCCCACCCAAGTGTGGAGGGGGGCGGGGCTTAGACTGAGTGCTCAGGGATCTCAGAAAAAAAAGTACTCTTCTAGGAGCGTCCGTAGTCCCTCTAAACGGGTGCAAGCCCAGCTTAGCAGCCACACAGAGAGAAGAGAGGAAGAGAAAATGATGGGTTCTCATTCACCAGAAAATAATAAGAGCTGATGTTTATTGGTTGCTCACCGTAGGTCAGAGACTATTATTCTAAGTCCTATATCATGGCTATAATTAATCCTTGCAACATGCCTAGCAAATAGGCCCTATTAGTGGCCTCTCATCTTTGGATGAGGAATGTGAGGTCCAGGGCAGCCGATCGGCTCGACCATGGTGACTGATGCCTCCTCCAAAGAAGCAGGGCCGTGGAGGGCGTACAGCCACGCAGTCTGGAGTCCGGCGGGCTTGGCTTTCAACTTGCTTCTGGATGGCGTGATTGTGGGAAAATTCCTTAGCCTCTCGGTGCCTCAGTTTCCTCATCTACAGAACTGGAATGAGCCCGATACCTCACAGGATTGACAGAAGTATTCAATGGAACAACGGACATTTGCATTATAATAACAGGCGATGATGCACTTCGCACTCCGTGCCGCACACAGGCAGGATCCAATAAATACCATTATTGTAGTATCTTGACTATGGTGGGGAAATCACTCTGGAGAAAGCACTCGTACAATCTCACCAGTTATCTCCTGCCTGAAAATTAATTCTGTTGCACGTCTACCTGGTGATTCCACGAACCCAGTTTTATTTCCTCTTCAGGCAGCAGTGGCTTACGTAGCCCCTGTTCTGATATTTTTAGGGACGTTTCGGACCTGTCTGCCCCATTGCATAGCAAGTACATTCTCTGAGGGCACAGGCTGCGCGTGTTATTTCTGGGGTGCCTCTTTCTAGTGCTGGGGAGACTCTGTTTCCCACTCCCTTATATTTCTACGTGCAAGGACTACAGCCACAGGTAAATCTTGCGCTCTGCCTCCTGGTGGAAGTGACCTGTTTTCCTGGTGGGTCTAGGTCAGCTGTCCTCACTGGGGATGACGGGCAACCTGGAAATTGTTTCCTGAAATCAATGGGGCGGTTTTTCTGGCTAATGAGGAGGCTCGATTTGCATGGACTGGGCAGAAGGCAGGCGCTCCAGACCTCCTGCAATGCAGAAGACTATACCAAACAAGGGCCATGCTACTTTCATACAACTTTCAAATGCCCCATGGGACATTTGTGTGTCAGCCAGTAGCCGGCCTAGAGTCACGTGAGCCTAGAACCCAATTTCATTATTCATATGAGCACAGAGTATCTTTCGCACACTTTCATTTTTTCCTTTCTTTTTAAAGTTAACTTATTGATTTTGAGAGAAGGAGAGAGAGAGAGAGAGAGAGAGAGAGAGCAAGAGTGAGCGGAGAAGGGGCAGAGAGAGAGGGAGAGAGAGAATCCCAAGCAGGCTTTACACCGCCGGGGCAGACCCCCATGCGGGACTCGAGCCCACGAACCGCGAGACCATGACCTGAGCGAAAATCAAGAGTCAGACGCTTAACCGACTGAGCCACCCAGGCGCCCTACTTTGGCACACTTTTAATACACGCTGGCTTTTTCCACAGATGCCATTTTCTGTATAAATTAAGGAAAGATTTTTATCTTATTTTGCTTGGACCTGTATTGAGAGTTGTTTGACAACGTTTTGGAAGATCTTGGCTTTTGAGCTGCCGGTAGAACATACTGATATCAGTCTGTATTTGTGTCTGTCACGGGGCACAAGCATCCTACTATCTCGCTAAACATGCCAGGGGAGTATGCACAAAGACTTCCTTGCTGAAATACTTATTATTTTATTTCAAATTACTTCTCATTCTTTTAAAATCAGAGCATCTAGTTGATGCTTATTTTGTCTTCTATAAATTTCATTCTAGGATATTAAAGGAGCTTTACAGAATCCGTATTACAAGGGACATTGGGTCTGGTAAAGCTGAGGACAAGTTGCGTTTTAATTTTTTTTTAATGTTTATCTATTTTCAAGAGAGAGAGAGAGAGAGAGAGAGAGAGACAGAGAGCAAGCTGGGGAGGGGCAGAGAGAGAGGGAGACACAGAATCAGAAGCAGGCTCCAGGCTCCGAGCTGTCGGCACAGGGCCCGACACACGGGGCTTGACCCCACGAACCGTGAGACCGTGACCTGAGCCAAAGCTGGACGTTTCACTGACTGAGCCACCCAAGCACCCCCGGAACAAGTTTTAGAAAGAAGTGGATGTTGGGGTGCCTGGGTGGCTCAGTCGGTTGAGCGTTCGACTTCAGCTCAGGTCACGATCTCACGATCTCATGGTCCATGAGTTCGAGCCCCGCATCGGGCTCTGGGCTGATGGCTCAGAGCCTGGAGCCTGCTTCTGATTCTGTGCCTCCCTCTCTCTCTGCTCCTCCCCGTTCATGGTCTGTCTCTCTCTCTGTCTCAAAAATAAATAAACGTTAAAAAAAAAAAAAAGAAAAGAAAGAAGTGGATGTGTGGGGGTTAGTCCCTTCTGGTCCCTCTTTTCAGACCTGCCTGTTGGCTAGAAGGGTACCGTAAGGTCTGTTCTCTATCACCTCTACCTATGCCGGGGGGTTGTATTTAATTCTTTGAAAGCCCACTGTGGCCGTGCAGCAAAACCATGTCCCCAACCACAGTTCTGTCAGGCTCCAGGGTCTATTTTTCAATTGCTTTGGTACCTCAGAGGGAAAAAAAAAGGATGGATATTACGTATCAAGACTTTCAACCCACCCTTACTGCCTGGGGTTGAGCAAAATGAGGTTTGCTGGCTCCTCGGGCTCTTTTCTCTCTTAGCTTGACCGTCCCCCCATCCCCTCCCCCAAATCCTGTCTCCACTTGGAAGCACGGAACCAGAGCTGAGCGCTGCCGCAGATGGAAACAAGTGTCAGAGGACCGACAGTCTTCGCATCCTTAACGTCCATTCCCCAAGGTCTCGCAGGGAGATCTCAGAGCCTCCCTCCGGCTCCCTGGGTCCCTTACCCCTGCCTGGCTCTACGTGCCTGCCCAGCTTTTTGAGACTCGCAGAACCAGCCCCATTGGCATTATTATCACAGTGCAGGGGATCTCCCTCTCCTCCACAGCCTCCTCCCCTGCGCTTTCTGTCCCACTGGCTAAGAGCTCCTATGGGCAGGGCCCATGTTCTAGTCCCCTCTGACTCCTTACTACCCAGCTAAGTACAGGTCTGTGGTATGAGATGGTCGAACTTGGTCAATTAGCTCCTTCCCTTGCCGTCTGGTGCTCGGCTCCTATGATGCCTGTTCTCCTGAGACTGCTGCCTGAGTGTCCAGGGGAGAGGGCTCACATGCGACCACTGCGGACCCTCACTTGCCAGCCTGAGAGCCTGGTCTGGCCTTCCCTGTGTTCCCCTCATGGGCCCCTCTGGAGAAGCCTATCATTCTGGACCCTCGCAGACCTTCCCTTAGGCTGAATTTTGTTGATTTTATAATTTTTTAAAAATGTTTATTGAGAAACAGCATGAGCAGGGGAGAGGCAGAGAGAGCGGGGGCAGACACAGCATCGGAAACAGGCTCCAGGCTCTGAGCTGTCCGCACAGAGCCTGACGCGGGGCTCGAACTAATGAATCGTGAGATCATGACCTGAGCCGAAGTCGGACGCTTGACCGACTGAGCCACCCAGGCGCCCCTGAATTTTGCTGATTTTCGAGAAGATGCCCCATCGAGCCAACTGAACACTACAAATCAACACATACCAGGAACTGCCAGAGAACCATGGTAGTTCACGTTCAAGAAAACAACGAAGAAAAATCCCACCCCATTTAAAGCTAACTGCTATACGGGGGCACGCTGGGGTCACTGCTCTGGGCTGGCTGGCGTGGGAAAGTCATATATTGGCGCAGGTGGGCTGAGAAAGCCATCAAGCCTAGGGCTGAGAGAAAACCCCAGGTCACGGATTCTCCACTTTGGTGGCAGGAAGCTTAGGGACAAGGATACCTGCCAACTTGCTTCTGATATCCTTCTGGCCTCAGAGAACTTTTGGAGTCTTCCAGCAAGATGGCATTCAACAACATACATGGAAACATCGCTCTGATCCACCTGGTAGAAACTCATGGCCCAGGGCATGAGGGCTTCAGAAGTCACCAGGACAGAACAGCTTGAGGCCTCCTAGGTGGGCACCTGCCACTGTGGGCTCTCCAACCCCCGGAAGCTAGTTCTACTTCCCAATGTCCTTCTGAAGCTAGCTGTTGGTCCAAAGAGCAGGGAATGGAAACGGGGTCCTCTGGGCTCCTGAACTCAGTGACAGGGCACCCAGCCCCTCTACTCTCTCGGACGAGTCCTTCTCCTCTTCTGGCCACACCTTCTAGTTGGGTCTGCCCTCTGTCCATGTTCTCTCTTTTCTGTCACCTATGCTGATGGCATCTCCTATCCCTCCCCAGGCCCACACCCAAGGTCTCCATCATCCCCCAAAGCCTTCCTTTCACACCGTCTCCATTTTAAGCCAGCACCCCACCCCTTTGTCGCCTCATGTCCATATTTCCTTCATCTCCTTAATTCCAACTTGTCCCCCGGCTACAGCAATCTGGCATCTGCTTTTACCACGGCCACCACAATAAGGCCATTTCTCCTCTTGTCACTGACAAACCAGAACCTGTTTTCAGGCTTTGGGCTCTACAGACACTGGGGCCTGTCCCCACTGTCATGAAAATCTCTCCTTTGTGGGTGTGGTTCTCCTCCTGTCCCCCTGACCATTCCTTCTTCTTCTTGTCCACAGGCACCCACTCTTCTGTCCCTTTACGTGTTTCTTCTGTGGGTCTTCCCAGGGTCCCCATCCCATTCTGCATACCATGTCAGGGGACCTCACTGCCTCCCACCATTTCAGTTAACATGATTCCACGGTGACTCCCTGATATGCATCCTGACCTGTGCCCCAGGCTCCGGGTCCCAACTTCTCACCGTGTATCGGTACCATCATCATACCATCACCGTGTATCGGTACCTGTAGCCCATCATCTGCCCCTTCCTCCTCCTTCTACCATCTGGACATACTTGCTCCCGCTCCTGGCTTCTTGATCTCTGCTTGCAGTCTCTCTAATGCTTAGCATCCCGAGCTAGAAACCTAAGAAGCATGCTGGACTCTTCCTATGTCTTTGCTGTCTGCGTCCAACCTGTTGCCCCAATCCTCTTGATCTTCTATCAGATCTCCCTCCTGAACTTGGTTCTCTCCACGCATGCTGACATAATCATAAGAACAGCAAATACTTACACAGCACATACGTTCTAGACCCTTGTCAAAAAGGTACACACCCTCTCATTTAACCCTCACAACAACCTTGTGAGATAGGTACCGTTATTCTCCCCTTTTTCCAGAAGAGAAGGTTGATTTTTCTTAATGTTTTTATTTATTTTTGGGAAAGAGAGAGAGAGAGAACACACATGGGAGAGGGGCGGTGGGGGGTGGGGGAGGCAGGGGATCCGAAGCAGGCTCTGTGGTGACAGCAGAGAGCCCAACGTGGGGCTCAAGTTCACAAACCATGAGATCATGACCTGAGCCGAAGGCAGACACTTAACCAACTGAGCCACCCAGGTGCCCCTCCGGAAGAGGAGATTGAGATTCACATAGAAAGTGAAGAATTTGTTTAAGTTTATTTATTTATTGAGAGAGAGAGAGCGCGTGCACAGAAGGGTCAGAGAGAGAGGGAGAGAGAGAATCCCAAAGCAGGCTCTGCATTGTCAGCACACAGCCCTATATGGGGCTCAAACTCACGAACCCTGAGCTCATGACCTGAGCCAAAGTCTGATGCTTAACTGACTGAGCCACCTAGGTGTCCCAAAGGTGAAGCATTTGCCCCAGGCCACACAGCCAGGATTCTAACCCAGGCAGTCTGATTCTGTGTTCGTGTGCTTGATCTCTTCGCCATAATCCCTCTCCTTAGCTTTGCCTGCTTCTTCCTACAACAGCAACATTCCATCAGGCCTCTCCTTCGTCCCTCCTTCCCTCCTCACCCACCCCGCCTCCAATGCCCTTCCATTAAATGAGACTAGTCACCCTGGAAAATGTCTAGTGGCTCCCTATTGCCCACAGGAGAAAATGCCTTGCTGGGCGTTCAGAGTTCTTCACAGCCCGGCCTGACCCACAGTCCCGCCTTCACCACCCCCCGTCTGGGCCCATGCTGATCTTCTCACACTTGCCCTGAAGCCAGGCCTTTTTGCAAGTGAGCCCTCACACTCACCGTCTCCTAGGCCTAGAATATTCTTGCCGCCCTACTCTGCCAGTCAAACCCCCTGCTCTTCCCTTGGTCACCCGCTTCAGACCTCATCCCCTTGGTGCTGTGCTCAGGCGGTATCAAGGAGCTCACGGAGCCACGGCATAATTCTGCAGTTTGCCTCCTTACTCACGACACCCTCTCGCTCACGCTTAGGAACGACCAGTCCTTCAAAGAATGAACGATCGGCCGCCGATCCAGGCTGCTGGGTCCTTCTGCCTCTGCCCCTAAATTTCCAATGATTCTTTTCACTGGATCACACAAAATCGTAACGACTGGAAAGATTTCATGGGACTCAGTTCTCCCCCACCCCTCTCTACGGCTCAGGGTGAAGAGCTGGGCACCCTCCTCCCTATTTCTTTTCAAAGAAAAAAGCAAAAGGAGGGTGGGAGTCAAACCAACCCGTCAGAACAGGGCATGAGAAAAATGAGGGAACGGAACAGACAGACCGCGGGAGCCTGAGAGATCACCTCGCGTAGATTTCTTTATCTTATCCGAGAGGAAACCGCGGCCCGGAAAGATGGAGAGGTTTGTATGAAGGACAACAAGTGGCACGGACACCCGGATGTCCGGCTCCCTGTCTGGGGATCTGGCCTTAACCTCTTGCCTTTCCACTCGCTTGTCTTCCCTAGGGAGCGCAGAGGGAGCTCAGAGTGGCACTGCTTCTGGGTCCCTGGATCTTCCCACAACTATCCCCCAACCCCGCTCAGGCGGCTTTCCTGGGACCAGGAAGTTAACAGATTCAGCGCAAAATTTCCTGATGAGCCAATGTCCCTTGCTCCTGCAGCTACAGGACTGCCCTCTGGCCGGTCCTGACTGCAACTCCCAGTTGCAACAGCTGGCCTGAGGCTTTCCAACCTGGGCTTCAGCGAGGGCAGTGGCTCATCCTTTGCTCTCCTGTGTCTGCCAACCCCTTCTCTGTCCCATACCGGCCGCTCCTACGCAACCGCTCTTTCTTCCCTTCCCCACACCCTCCGCCAGCCATTTCCTCCCAGTTAGTCACCGTGAGGTCATGCTCAGCCTCTGGCTCCCAGGCCTCTCCCTGAGGACGGTGCGTGTGCCGGGAGAGGAGAGAGACCGTAGGGGAGGATGTAGCAAGGCATCAGGGGAAAAATGGGCTCTGGAGTCAAAGGGATGGGAGTTCAAATCCTGGCTCTGCCAGCTGGTCAGTCATGTGACCTTTGGCAAATTATCTACTCTCCCAAATCCTTTGCAAAAAAAAAAAAGGGGGGGGGTGGCTGCCGAGGAGGCACCGTCCTCTCCTGTCTGGCGGGGATGGTAACACTTGTAAGGAGCCCAAAGTGCCTTGCGTCGAACTTGGATGTTGGTTTACTTCGCCCTCATGGTGAAGTGTGCAGGTGGCCTGGAGACCCCGGGTGTCCACCTGGAGGCCTGCAGGCAAGCTCGTGTGAACGTGAGGCGGTGGGGCTAGGTATCTGATGGCTTCAAGGGACAGAGTGACATGTAGCAAGGAGGGGCCTTGTGGGGCCCACGGATGTGTATGCTCGTGAGCAGAGGGCTCTGGCATGAGCGTGTAAAGGAGTGTGACCAGGCCGAGCCTCTTTCTCCAAAACTCCCCCCTTCTTGAAAGGAAAGATATGTCATGTCCGTTCGTATCAGTAATGAGAAATCCAAAAACCCTTTCCAGGGGAGGGAGGGAGAGAACAACCCACCCCGTGGGGCTCATCTAAGCAGAGGAGACTCAAGGCCCACTCCTGCCAGAAGCCAGCAACTGTCTCCCGGATGGTGGAGAAGCCACACCCCAGAAGATGTTCAAAGGGTCAGGGGCCTCTCTGCAGGCTGCCTAGGGCCAGAGGGGCTGTCCCCCAGCCTTGTCCCAAGCACGAGGGTTTCTCAAGCTTCCAAAAGATCACACAGGCAGCCAAACCCACCAGGCCTGTGGAGCAGGCCACCTCCAAACTGGGCTGGTGTGGTCATATCTCGGTGTGGAATGGGCCCCTCCCATGCATCTTCTCCAAGGGCCTTGGACAGTGAGACGTGGGCCCCAGGCCGCCATCCTGAGTCCTCAGGGTGGAAAACACAGGGCACACGCCACATCCCAACCTGCTTAGGACTCTCCTTCGGGATCACAGAATCCTTGGGAATCTCCTCCGTCCTCCTGCCCTTAAAGCAAACCTGGCAAAACCATCCCCCAGAGAAGAATCTGTCTCCCATTTAAAGACCAGGGGTGAGAAGCTGATTCTGCTATCTTTCCCTTGGCCATTCCGGTGTTTAATCAACCAGGTTGGCGGCAATTTCCTCCTTGAGGCTGTCTCTCTAACTGAAGGCTCTTTCTGTGTCAGGCCTCAAGTTCAGAGAGTTGTTAGCAAACTTCCCCAGCGGACAAAATGCACAAAAGTGACTGCCTACCAGGTTTTGGCTGACGACTCCAGAGTATTCCTCTCTCTGACCACGAGGGATGCACCCAGAAAGTACCCAGCCCTTTAGAAAACGTTAGTAGTGGCTTCAAATCACGCTCTAGATAAAGGAGAACATATGCCTGAGTCTGCTCTCCAGTCCCACCCCAGGCTGCCACCTAAACTTGGACGGAGTATATCAGAGCAGGAAGGAGCCCGTGATTATCCGATGCACCCCCACATTGGGATTGTCTTCCCTTCCAACCCACTCTTCTCTGCCTGACAAACTCCTACTCACCCTTTAGAGCCAGATTCAAGTATCACCTCCTCTGTGAAGCCTGCCCTGAGCTCCCAGGAAGAATGAACTCTTTGCATTTCTGGTTGACACACCTTCTACCTACTTGCAGTGAAGCAGGGATGCGAGCATATAATTAATTATTCCCTTAGGAGTCTCTCTCTGCTCCTCCCTCCGCCTCTCCTTCTCTCTCTCTCTTCCACTCCCCATACTAGACTATAAATAAGCTCCTTCAGGGCAGAGACCACGTCTTAATTTTTTTTGTGTTCCGACACCTGGCATAGTACACAGGCGCCCCCCGCCGCCCCCCGCCCCCGGCAAATGGAATAAATTAATTGTTTTGTTTATTTATTTATTTTGAGGGAGAGGGAGAGAAAGTGCATGAATGGGGGAGGGGCAGAGAGCGAGGAGAGAGCGAGAATCCCAAGCAGGCTCTGCACCGTCAGCAAGGCGCCCAACTCGACTCGGGGCTTGAACCCATGAACCACGAGATCATGACCTGAGCCAAAGTTGGACACTTAACCAACTGAGCCACCCAGGTGCCCCGGAATAAATTAATTTTTCAGCTGACCCCACCTTAGCTCTCCTCCCCCCAACATATCCTCCCACATCTGCTCTGACATCACGCCCTGTCCTGGTCCTCTCCCCTAGTCTCGCCACCAGCCCCTGATCTCAAGGGGAAAATCGTCCCCCCCACCCCGCCCCCAGCTCCATCCTTCCATTTACACACCACAGCCATCCACCCTGCAGTCTGTCCAACACCACCTTCCCACCCCTGAAGCTTCTCCCCCGCCATGACTAACTCGAATCCCACCCGACTTGGTTTTCTTTAAAGGCGCCAAGCTTGTCTACATCATCCCACTGAGCCAGGCTCGATGCTCCGTCCTGGGCTCTTTTGTTCTGTTCCCCCCTGTCCTGTTCCTTCTCTTCTGCTTTCAATCCCTGAGGAACCCAGGCACCCCATCTTTTGCGCCTCCATGAATTCCTCTCCGCACAGTCGGTCCACACCCACAGACTCGCTCGAGAGTCAACTGAGGCTAAGCTGTGACAGGAAGAGAGCTGCCATTTTGCTTCTGCACCACATCAGGCATATGCTTATTCCTCAATAATTGTCTCCACTTGTCAGCACTCTTTTGAGGGGGATAGTGAAGAGGAGACCCCAACATTGGATTATGCATTCGGGGAGGGGGTGGACACAAAGGCTCTTTATAGGACCCGTCTAAGCCTGAAAGCTACCGAGTCCATAAATAAACACCCTCAAACTTGATATAATCTTTATATCTCCTGCACCTGATGAAGTATAAGTACCCCCCCCGCTCCCAAACATTTATAAAGGTTTTCTTCTGAAAATCCTTACCTGCCTGTTGAAATCTGGGCCATTTCGATCATTTCCTGAAAGAGATAAAAACGAAAACATGAATTGCTAGCAGGACTGGAACAGATAGAAGGTCAGGAAGGAATGGGGATGTTGGGAAGGGCTTGTCTATGTTTTGAAAAAGAACCCCCGTTTCCCCCGTGGCCAGGATCCTCCACTTATCCTGTTTCCTGGAGACGTCTTTGGAAAATCTCCTCCAGGGAGGTGAACAACCAGGAAGACTGACTTGTCAGAGGTCACAGAGAGTCAACTGGGATTGAAATTGCCATCCCGGAGACATCCACTCCCTCACACAGAGATATGGCCTACGCTTTTGTGGCTAAGCGAGGAGTGACCAGCCACGGGTCCGAACGGAGCTGCCCTAAGAGGTTCCTCCACTATCCCAGCCCTCCTGGGGTGATGGCATCTAAGTCATGCCAGGTAGACAGGTGTCTGTTCTGGTTTTCTCCCCTCCAGCTTTCATTTCCTGTTGGCTTGTCTCTTCTCTTTTATAATAACTGTTGGGTTGAACAAGTAAAAATGTGTGCTTAGTAGAGAAAAATATGTGGGACAGAGAAAGTATAAAGTAGCAGAAAAAAAAAATCACTCTGCTGAGAGGCAGCTGTAATTAATATTTGGGTATACATGATGGTCTGTTTTTATACTTGTTTTTCTTCATTCATATTCACCACTCTGTATAAATTTTACTCTGCTTTTTCCAGTGAACATCATTAATATTTCCCCTATACGATTAAGGAGCATCACAAATCTCTTTTTCTCCTATGCTTGCAAACATCATTTTTAATGGTTCCCTAATATTCCTTTCTGTGGACCATAACTTGCTTAAACATACACCTATTGTTAGGGGGCTTGCTTCCACCGTTAGCTACAATAACAGTTTCCCTCTCCTATAACTCTAGGGTACGAACCGCCAAACAAGCTTCCTTTGTGCCCCACGGCTCTGTAATAGCAAGAAAAATGACTATTTACTAAATACATACACTCAGAGCCTAGCACTGAGCCTAGTACATAACAGGAGTTCAAAATATACTGGTTGGATCAAAGAGGAAATGCGCAAGTGAATGAATTCAGAACTTCCCATCAGAAAATTCTGCTTTTCATTAGCTTAGGAATGGAGTCCCAGTTTCTTAGCACAACGTATAATTCCCCATGTGACTTTCCCTCATAATCCCACCTCACTCCCCCCTGTCCCCACCAGGTCTCCTGAGCTCAGGTGCAAATACACCAAGCCTATCTTGTTTCCACGCCTCTGTGCACTGCGCCCTTTTGCAGAATCAGTCCCCCTCCGCTCTGGATTCCAGGAGCCCTAGCTACCACCACATGGCCCATCAGACCACTCCTTCTTTGTCTGTGTGCTTCTCTCTCCCGCTAGCCCATGAGTTCCTTGAAAATGGGGACATGACAAGAAAGGCACACTGCGAGACGTGGAGTGACCTCTGGATAGCAGCCTGACCTTGAGATCAATTAAGAGGATATATAAAATCTGCAAAGGGGTGCTAAAGGTAGGAAGGGCCCACAGACTGAAAGTGGTTGTGCATAGAGAGGCGGACTTGAAGGCAAAGTTGCTTTTATCCTTTTTTTTTTTGATTGAGGTATAACTGACGTATAACATTATGTTAGTTTCGGGTGTACCACGTGATTCACTACCTGTATACACGGTGAACCGAGCACCACAACAAGACCGAGTGATATTCATCACCATATATAGTGACACATTTTTTTTCTCGTGATGAGAATTTTTAAGGTCTACTCTCTTAGCAGCTTTCAAACATGCAATGTCGGATTATTAACTATAGTCACCATGCTGTCCATTACATCCCCAGGACTTATTTGTTTTACAACGGGAAGTTTTGTTTTGAACCCCTTTTAGCCATTTCACCTATCCCACCCCTCACCTCTGGCAACCACGAATCTGTTCTCTGGATCTATGAGCTTGTCTTTTGGTTTTTTCGTTTGCCTGCATTTTATTGTTTTTTAAATTTTTTTTGTAACGTTTATTTATTTTTCAGACAGAGACAGAGCATGAACGGGGGAGGGTCAGAGAGAGAGGGAGACACAGAATCTGAAACAGGCTCCAGGCTCTGAGCTGTCAGCACAGAGCCCGACGCGGGGCTTGAACTCACAGACCGCGAGATCATGACCTGAGCTGAAGTTGGCCGCTCAACCAACTGAGCCACCCAGGCGCCCCGCATTTTAGATTTCACGTATAACTGAGATCATATGGTATTTGTCTTTCGCCGTCTGATTTATTTCACTCAGCATAGTGCCCTCAAGGTCCATTCATGTTGTCACAAATGGCAAGATTTCATTCTTTTTTATGGCCGGATAATATTCCATTATATATATATTACAATATATGTTTAGTATATATATTATATATTTATTATATATTTTATTGTTGCTCATATATTTTATTTTTATATTTATTATTATATAAAACTTAGGGGCCCCTAGATGGCTCAGTCAGTTGACTTCAGCTCAGGTCATGATCTCACAGCTTGTGGGTTTGAGCCCCACGTCGGGCTCTGTGCTGACAGCTCAGAGCCTGGAGCCTGCTTCAGATTCTGTGTCTCCCTCTCTCTTTGTCCCTCCCCTGCTCATTCTCTGTCTCTGTCTCTCTCTCTCTCAAAAAACAAAAATTAATTAAATACAATATAAAATATTATATGTATATATACACACATATTAATAGTATATTATATATTATATATTATACAGTAATATTATATATACATATATATGTACATATATATATACACACGTACACATATGTACACATATACATACGTGCATATATATGTATATATGTGTGTGTATATAATATTTTCTTTACTTATTCATCTGCCAACGGGCACTTAGGTTGTTTCTATCTTGGCTATTGTAAATAATACTGCATTGAACATGGGGGTGCAGATATCTTTTCGAATTAGTGTCTTCATTTTCTTTGGATAAATACCCCAAGGTGGAAATGCTAGGTAATCAGGTAGTTATGTATTTTATTTATTTTTTAATATATATATACACATATTTTTTGATGTTTATTATTTTTGAGAGAGAGAGAGACAGAGCATGACCAGGGGAGGGGCAGAGAGAGAGGGAGACACAGAATCTGAAACAGGCTCCAGGCTCTGAGCTGACAGCACAGAGCCCGACGCGGGGCTCGAACTCACGGACCGCGAGATTATGACCTGAGCCGAAGTCGGATGCTCAACCAACTGAGCCAACCAGATGCCCCTGTATTTTATTTTTTGAAGAGCTTTTATCTAAAAAAAAAAAAAAAATCCTTTCATGACATTGTAAAATAGGCCTAATGAGGACTAATTTTAAAATCTGACAAAAGAACAACTTCATTCATTGAACAAGCATTTACTCGGTACCCTCGAGGCACCAGGCACTGTTCTAGGCACTCGAACTACAGCACTGGAGAAGACAGACGGAAGTCCCTGACTTCTTTTCTAGTTGAGGAGACGTAAAAGGAATGGGAAAACAAATACATAACTTCCTTCGGAGATAGCTACAGTGGAGAACAATAATACACGGTCAGGGGAAGAGTCTGTCAGAGGCTGTTCCTAGGCAGGTGGTCTGGGAAGGCCACGCAGGGGACCTCATGCTTTCATTGAATGGGGCAAAGACCCAACCTTTCAAAGGTCTCAGGACGATCATTCCAGACACGAGTATCAGGGCCTAAGGCAAGAGCAGGCTTGCATGGGCTGAGGAATAGTAATGAAGCTGGCATGGGTGAAGAATGGGGTAACCAGGGGCAAGATGACGTGGCTCTGGCAGACAGGTCACGGTGAAAGCTTCAGCTCTCACCCAAGGACAATGGGAAGTGATGCAGGGTTTGAGCAGAGGAGTAACACTGCAGGTGTTTGAACCCGCGGCGATGGGCTGGTAGGGGGTTGGAGAGCAGGGAGGAAGACCAATTGAGTGGGACTGCAGTGGCCCAGGGGAGAGAGGGCGGCAGGGTGCGTGGGACAGTAGCAGTGGAGGTGGTGAGAAAGGCCTGGATTTAGAAAGCATTTTGAACTGATGGCTGACAGGACCGGCATGTGGATGGGCGGTGTGGTGCCAGGAACGGAGAAGAATCAAGGATGATTCCTAGGGTTTGGGCTTTCTTGACGGGATCAGTGGTGGTGCCATTACCTGAGATGGGGGTAATCAGGGAAGGGGAGGTCAGTGGTAGGGAATCAAAAGCTACATTTTTGAATGTGTTAAGTTTGAGATGCCAACTAGGTATCCCAGGAGAGGCGGGGAAGTGAGTTTGGACTCAGGAGAGGTGTGGGTCAGAAGTATAAATTGGGTAGTTATCAGCATAAAGGTGGTACTTAAAGCCATAAGACTCAGTGAGGTTACAAAGGAACTGAGTCCAGATGAAGAATAATAAAGTGGTCAAGGTTGGCATGAAGAGGGGGAGCCAGCAAAGGAGACTGAGAAAAAGTGAGCACTCGAGTAGGAGGAACCCCGGGCAAGTATGGTGTCTGGAAGACAAGAGGGGAAGATGTTTCCAGAAGGAGGTAATACCAAAATGAGAAAAACAGTGGAGGGCCAAGACAGTTGACTTGGAGGAGGTCATCAGTTTTGGGGACAATTAAAAAAGGCCTTTGGGGCGCCTAGGTGGCTCAGTCGGTTGAGCGTCCGACTTCGGCTCAGGTCACGATCTCACAGTTCATGGGTTCGAGCCCCGCGTCGGGCTCTGTGCTGACAGCTCAGAGCCTGGAGCCTGTCTTCGGATTCTGTGTCTCCCTCTCTCTGCCCCTCCCCTGCTCATGCTCTGTCTCTCTCTGTCTCAAAAATAAATAGTAAAAAAAAAAAAAATTAAAAAAAAAGGTCTTTGCTTCCGATTTCCGCGAACGCAATTATCGTGTTGTTTATGAGATCCACAAAATGCAAAAGATGAGCAAGCAGAATTCAGAGATTAATTTTAAAACCCACCAGCCAACAAAATTAACAACTGCTCTTGCCCGGAAGGTTTGCCATGGCCTTCTCGAGAGGCCTCTTCTCATGAGGATGCCTCTGCTGCCCTCGGAGCCTGGCGAGAACATTTCTCCTTCTCATCAAATTCACTCTTACCTGCATCCGTATCTCTGCCTCATCTTCTTTGAATCCCAGGCCAACTGAGTGAGGTCCCTGGGCTGGCCAGGCCCTCCCAGGAGACGGGCCCCATGACCCTCCAGCAGAGCAGAGTGTCTGAGCTGAGCCATACGTAGTAAGGGCTCAGCTCCCCAAAGCGATTCCTGTTCTGATTCTGATCCCCTTGCTAATGTTCTAGATCGAGAGATGACGGTGAGCCATTCCCAGGACTCAGTTTATTCTTTTTTTTTTTTTTAATGTTTATTTATTTTTGAGACAGAGAGAGACAGAGCACGAACGGGGGAGGGGCAGAGAGAGGGAGACACAGAATCTGAAACAGGCTCCAGGCTCTGAGCCATCAGCACAGAGCCCGACGCGGGGCTCTAACTCACGGACCGCGAGATCGTGACCTGAGCCGAAGTCGGCCGCTCAACCGACCGAGCCACCCAGGGGCCCCAGTTTATTCATTTTTGACACAGTGAGGAAGCTGCTGCTGTTTCACAGAGAAAGGAGGGGATGTAATTACCATATTATGTGAAAGAGTGGTTCACAGTGACCAGGAACTTATCTGATACCCCTTTGTGATGCCCTGTGGAGGAGCAGGAGGGCGTACTTGGAAAACAGTCGCGGACTTGAAGTCAGAGAACTAAGGTTCAAGCCTTGGCTACATCACTCCTGAGCTGTGTGAGTTTGGTGGAGGCAGGCAGCCCCACAGCCTCCGCCTTCTCGATGGCAAAATAAGGTCATAATTCCCTCTCCACCCGTTTTCTAGGAATATAGTAAAACTCAAGTGAGATAAAGCTGGCGACCGTGCCTGGTGACCTGGGAGGCGCTACCCAGGTGTAGACCTGGGCTCCAGACATCCTGGGCCATTCCTCGATCAGGCTGAGCCTGGTCCTATGTCAGGGACTTTGCACATGCCGTGCCCTGCTCTCCCTAGAAAATATACTCTTGTCCTCCGAGACCACACTCCAATGTCACATCCTCCGTGAAACTTACCCGAAGCTAAATAAGGGATCTTGTCTGTATTTCTGCACTGCTTATTCATACCTCTTATCGCACATATCACATTTTTAGACCCAGTGGGTCCTGTGTCTGTTTCCCTCATGAGATCATGAGCTCCTAGAGGCCAGCATTACTATAGCATCTTTGTACCTGAAGTGCCTAAAAGTGCCCAACACACGGTAGGTGCCGAGCGACCACGTGTTTGATCCAGATTACTAAGAAACTGCTCCCAAAAGAAATCTTTGATTCTGACCTGAGAAAATCATAGGTGCCACCACCTGCTGAAACCTCAATGCATCTTATTTCCAAGCCCTGGCTCCCTCTTTGGAAGGTGGCAGCCACTTGCAAAAAAAAAACAAAAAACAAAAAACAAAAAACAAACCCAAAAGAACCAAAGAGGGACAGACACACAGAAGGAAGAGTTGGAAGGAAGGACACTGACGTCCAAACTCAGAGGGGAAGCACCTTGCAGAGGACACACAGCCCCAGAGAACTTGAATCAAGACCAAAGCTTGATTTCTCAACTCCTATACTCATACAGTGTTCCCGGGAAAGTCACTGTATGGGATGCCTGGCTGGCTCAGTCGGTACAGCATAGGACTCTTGATCTTGGGGTCATGAGTTCAGCCCCACGTTAGGTGTAGAGCTTACGACAAAAAAATACGCTGCACCCAGTGTCCAACACAGACAAACCAAGCATTCGCCTTTGATCAACGGCTTAGGCAAATAAATAGGCTGGATGCTGATTGAGTTTGGAAGTGATTCAAGGCAGAGTGGGAGACTAAATACAGAAAACTGGATGATAGAATCAGGATTGGAAAATATTTTGGCACCTTCTAAGAAGAAGCCGAAACCAAAAAGGTAAAATGTAACAGGAATAAATGCAAAGCCCTGCACTTAGGTTTGAAAATATCAAGTGTAGGGAGGCCTTCGTGGCTCAGTAGGTTAAGCGTCCAACTCTTTTTTTTTTTTTAATTTTTTTTTTTAACGTTTTATTTATTTTTGAGACAGGGAGAGACAGAGCATGAACGGGGGAGGGTCAGAGAGAGGGAGACACAGAATCTGAAACAGGCTCCAGGCTCTGAGCTGTCAGCACAGAGCCCGATGCGGGGCTCGAACCCACGAACCGTGAGATCATGACCTGAGCCGCAGTCGGCCGCTTAACCGACTGAGCCACCCAGGCGCCCCTAAGCGTCCAACTCTTGACGTCAGCTCACGGTTCGTGAATTCGAGCCCTGCATCGGGCTCTGTTCTGACAGTGCAGAGCCTGCCTGGGATTCTCTCTCCCTCTCCCTCCACCCCTACCCCGCTTGTACTCTCTCTCTCAAAATAAATAAACTTAAAAAATGATTAAAGAAAATCAACTGTATATATAAAAGACAGGGGAGATTGAATTGTACTCTTAGAAATGTTTAAGATGGTACATTTTATCTTTAAATTTTAGTTTTAAGTTTTATATGTTTTATTACCTCAATAAATATGAAAAAGAAAAAACTAAAGATTTTTTTAAATCAGGAATTCTGTTTAAAATACTTTAGCCCAGGGGTGCCTGGGTGGCTCAGTCGGTTGAGCGGCCGACTTCGGCTCAGGTCATGATCTCGCGGTCCGTGAGTTCGAGCCCCGCGTCGGGCTCTGGGCTGACGGCTCGGAGCCTGGAGCCTGTTTCAGATTCTGTGTCTCCCTCTGTCTGACCCTCCCCCGTTCATGCTCTGTCTCTCTCTGTCTCAAAAATAAATAAAGGTTAAAAAAATTTTTCTTTAAAATAAATTAAAAAAATAAAATACTTTAGCCCAGAAATCTACTTTTCTACTTCATATGGGCAGTCCACTAAAGTCGTCAAATTGCACAAAGTTATACCCAACTATGAGACTATTTGCTACATATGATCTAGCAATCCCACTTCTGGGTATTTATCCAAAGAAAATGAAAACATGCTCTTAAGGAGATATCTGCACTCCCATGTTTACTGCAACATTATTCACAATAGCTACGGTATGGACACAACCTAAGAGTCCATCAATGGATGAATAGATAAAGATATTATTTACACACACACACACATGCACACACACACAGAGAAATATTATTCAGCCATGAGAAAAGAGGAAATCCTGCCATTTGTAAAAACATGGATGGAACTTGTAGACATTATGCTAAGTGAAAAAAGAGAAATAAAAGTACCGCATGGTATCACTTATATGTGGAACCTCAAAACAATGTTTTTAAAGAGTCAAACCTACAGAAACAGAGCGTGAGAGAGTAGAAAAGCAGGGGGGTGGGGGGAGGATCGGGAGAGGTCGGTAAAAGGGTACAAACTTTCAGCTATAAGAGGATGAAGTCCAGGGGTGCCGGGAACACTTGCCTTTAGGTGAAGCCTTCTTTGCAGCATTGCCATGAGAATTAGCTATGAGATTCATTTTGAGTGTAATAATGGTATTATAATGAAGAAGGAAAATGTCCTGTTTTACAGATGCATCCTTGACACATCTAGGGTGGAACTGCTATAATGTCTATAATTTACAAGAAAATATTCCAGCAGCAAGAAAGGCAGAAATCTGGGGCACCTGGGTGGCTCAGCAGTCAGTTAAGGATCTGACTTGGGCTCAGGTCGCGATCTCATGGTTCATAAGTTCAAGCCCCACGTCAGGCTCTGTGCTGACAGCTCAGAGCCTGGAGCCTGCTTTGGATTCTGTGTCTCCCTCTCTCTCTCCCCCTGCCCTGCTCACGCTCCGTCTCTCTGTCTCAAAAAATAAACATTAAGAAAACAATTTTTAAAAGGCAGAAAAGTGATGGTTGTTGAGAGTAGGCAATGAGTAGACGGGGAAAACGTCCACAATAAAAATTGTTCGAAAATGGAAAAAGAAAAAAACAATGCTTCAGAAACAAGCGGATGAAAAAATATAGCAAGAAGTTAACAACGATTACATCCATGTGATGGGTGTATGGCTGTTCATTAGCTGTTTTCTCTCTTTTCTCTATGTCTGAAGTTTTTCAAAATAAAAATTTTGTAAGACAATCCAATGAGGGAACATTGGAAAGCACTTGGCACAGGGCCTCGTGCATAGTAAGTGCTTAAATAAATATCAGCGGACTTTTCCTTCCTCTCCAAATATTGGCATGGAAGTGAACCAGGCTTAGCCTACAGCAGCAAAGAACAGAACAGGGTCAGTGGCGAAGCTGCTAGGAAGCAGCTTTCATCTCAGTATGAGAAAGGATTTTGTAAAAAGTGAATTTGCTCAGGGGCGCCTGGGTGGCGCAGTCGGTTAAGCGTCCGACTTCAGCCAGGTCACGATCTCGCGGTCCGTGAGTTCGAGCCCCGCGTCAGGCTCTGGGCTGATGGCTCGGAGCCTGGAGCCTGTTTCCGATTCTGTGTCTCCCTCTCTCTCTGCCCCTGCCCCGTTCATGTTCTGTCTCTCTCTGTCCCAGAAATAAATAAAAAACGTTGAAAAAAAAAAAAAAAAGTGAATTTGCTCAGCCGTGCAAACCACAGTTTCACGTCAACAGAGCTCCCCATTGCTGGGAATATTCAAGCAGAGCCTGCTCGTTTCAGGGATGGGACCCAAGTGGCTTTTGAATTGAGGGACAATTTGATGGCAGGAGGATGTCAGGGAACCTCTAAAATTCCTTCCACCTCGGAAGTCTTTCCCTTCAATGCAGCTGATTGAAATGTACCCCGACCTTTCCTCCCCTCCCAGAAGCGGGTCCCTGTCTGCAGCCCGTGCAGAGGCCCAGAGAGCTCTACTCACCATTTCCCTCTATCCTGTTTGTTCTGCATACACATAAAAGATAAGGACACAGAACGGAGAGGAAAGGCAGAAAGGGCTCAAGAAGGAAGCTTCAGAATCCCCCATTTGGAGGCGTTGGGGGGCAAACGGGTCAGATCTGTGCCAAGCTTGAAGAGCCACCACCTGGAGTCTCTCCAGGCTTCTTTGGGTTCTCGTTGTCCCCTGGCAACCTTTGGGCCATGAGGCTTCCAGCAAGAAAGCAGGAAGAGGGCAAACACCCTGAAACCCTGGCTCAGGGGCCTGGGAAGAGACCTCAGGAGATCATCGGGGCAAGTTCCCTGCCTTTGGGAAGATGAAACATTACTACACACCCCGTTTTACAGGGGAGGAAACTGAGTCTCGCCAGGTTAAGGGATGCGTACCACCTGTGGGGACCCCAGCCCACAGTGGACAGGAGGAGCCCGCCCCAGCCCCCCTGCTTTCCCACCTCTGAGCCCGCAGAGCCTGCTGATTTGCATAGCTTTGGCAAGCCCTGGGATGTGAGTTTGCCTGGGGAGCAATTCTCTGGGGGAGGGAGGGAGAAGCACAGGAATGGAGAACTGTACCAGCAGGATTTTTCACTTCTGCCCGGCAAACAAGGCAGAGTGCTCGGCAACGAGGCTGAACCTCTCCCAGTTCTGGACGGCTCCTCCGCTCTCCAGCTCCGCACCCAGTATAACCCAGTAAGACTCCCAGTGCCACTTTAGAACCACTTGGCAGCTGGCTGGCACTTCCTGGGAGAGCAATTATTAAAGCCACCAGGACCTTGGAGACGCTCCTGGGCAGCCAGCCACCGGAGCCAGCCAGGAGACTTCCCATTGAAACCAGTCAAAGCAGTTTTTTTTTTTTTTTTCCAGGACCCCACAGACACCATGCCTACCTTTTTTGTTACTTGAGATTCCTCCAAGGCACTGGAAGGTGTTGCCTAATGGTCAGCGTTCTGTACAGAGAACCCTCGGGAACCTGAGCTCGAGGGTTACTTCAAAGGCTGTTTTACGCCGGACTTTGGGCAAGTGGCTTAATCTCCGTAGCCTTCAATTTCCCTTAAATATTAAAACAAAAAAGTTTCTGTCTGCATTCCTGCCACCTCCTTCGTAGGGGCAAAGAAATGCCCAGGAGGAGCCTGAGGAGGACCCCAGAAGACCCCTGAGGAATGGGATACGGGACCTAGAAAGGGCTCTAGCTTAGGGGTCGGGGAGATCTGGCTCCCAGCTGCCCACTAGCTGAGTGTCCTCAGTCACCTTGCCTCTAAGGGTGTGGACAGCAAGCGCAGGCAAGCTGTGTGGGTGCAAGCCATGCCCAGGGCCGTACCACTGGTGGATCGTTGCACCCTCTTCTTTTTCCTAAAGTCCCTGCTCAGCGACCACCACTGATGGTCAGGATCAGCTGTCCTGAAGAAGCCCATCTGCTAACCCCAGGACAGGGTGACCTCTCAGCTTCCCTTGACCTCTGGCCATCTGTGCCGTTGGGAATTGTCAGGACTTAAAGCTTCTTCCTCCCTGCCCCGAGGTAGAATAGCAGAGCAGGTACCCTCAGGGATTCCTCAGGACGTGGCCTATGTGAGTGAGCCACCTGATGCCTTTTCACCACATGCACGGCTGGGAGAAGGAACCCCGAAGCCTAGCTCTCTCGCCCCTTCGCTCAGATCAGGAGCCTGGGGCCGAGCCACAGTGGGAACAGGGGCCCCACTGCACCCCTTTGCTGGGGGAGAAGTCCAGCATCCTCCCGGCTCCCTCTGCGATCGGTCAGGTCCAGGTCATTCTGTACAAATGAAAGGCTCCTCACGTGCACGGTCTGCTCTCTCTCTCTCTCTCTTTTTTTTGTTAGGAAATGCAATCGCATTACTTCTCAGCCTGAGCCATAGATGGGACTCCCTGGGGCTTCCCTACTTTGCCCCCTCGTCTCCTGCTGGCGGGACACGGGATGCCACACACATCTCCAAGGAGGCCCCAAGTGGGCAGCACCATCAGAGGCGACGCTGAAGGAGCATCTGGGCGGACGCGCCAAATTCCAGAAAGACAGGCCAGGGACTCAGGTCCCTGCGGCAAGGAATGTGGCCAGAAGAGCCAGGTCCCCACCAAAGTCTCCACTCCTAGTCCCCTGAGCCTGGAAAACAATACAAAAATCCAACTCCAAGGGAAGAGCTCTGTTAAATAAGCCTAGTTCTGGCTGCACTAAGGACATCTCAGAGAAGCACTTCAGCTGCTATTTTGCTACCAGAAATTTCTCCGGCTCTGGGGGACTACGGACTCCTAGTGCTATGCCCGCCATTGACAGGTAAGGAAACTGAGTCCCAGACAGGACAAGTGATGAGCTAAAGGTCACACAGGCCACGAACGACACAGCAGGAACAAATCGCCAGAGTTCCAGGGCCCAGACTCCAGTCTGCACGACAGCCGGAGGGTTCTTTAAAGGTCAAGTCCAGACGGGCACCACTGTGCCCCTGGCCCAGCCTTAGCAGGGAAGAGGTTGAAAGAGGTTTAAGGTCGGCCAGAGACTGAGCGGCTCTATCCTAGCCCTCTTCCCCGGGGCCAGAGTGAAGGCTGGTGAAAAGCGGTGGGGGATAAGGATAGAAGGAGCTGCCCCAGCGGGCCACTCGGTGGGGCTCCGGCTCTCCCATGGGCACAGATGTCCTTGTACAGCTCCGAGGGGCACGTGTGCAGGAAGAAAGCTGAGGCGGGAGATGCTATCTCACACTTGTAGAACAACTCACACTTCCGAAAGCTGCCAAGGACACACTCTGGTTTCATTCCTTCCTCACGAGTTGTTCTACAGACAAGGAAACCGAGGCTGGGCCCCACTGCCAGCCCTGGGGGTCACGGAAGGTGGGAGGGGGAAGCAACTTGGACCTCAAAGCTGGCTCCAGGGCCAGTGCCCTTGCCGACACGCAGAGGCTACGGTGAGAGGCATTGGGTCTGTGCCTTGGCTGTGCTGTGCACCTTCTATATCCAGTTTGCGTTTGACCTTCACCTGCCTGTGGGGTCTATCGGGCCGGCCGGAGCTACAGGGCTCCCGTTTTATCAGTGAGCAGAGGCTCGGACAGGGTGGGGCTTGTTATAGGTCACACAGCTGGCTGCTGAGCCCAGACCCCATGACCTTTCCCTCTCCTTTCCTTCTTGCAGGGTAAGGTCTTCCTCTCTTCTCTGGGGCTGGAGGAAGCCGCCTCTGAGGGAAGGGCGCTGGGGAGAGGGAGGAGGCTTAGTCCAGTGAAACGACAAAACAAAAACAAAAAAGGACAGAGGATATAGCCCCCCGGGGCGGGGAAAGCGTTCCAAAAGAAATGTCTGGTCTCAAACCCCCACTGTGACCTTGGGAAAGTCATTCCCCTGTTCTGACCCCAGTCTCCTTCCCCATAAAACAGGAGAATAGGACTGGATCAGAGAATTTTCAAACAATTTGGCATCAACACACTGTTTTCAAATAATAAGGAATAATTACTAGCTGACATTTATTGAGCATTTACTACGCACCAAGCTCGGTAATAAACGTTTTACACACATGCACCATTCAACCCTCAAAACCGCCCAGTGAGTAGGTGCTTTTATTACCCCATTGTACAGATGGGGGAACTGGGGGCTCAGAGAGGTTAATCAACTTGCCCAAGGTTACTGATTAGTAAATCACCGAGCAGAAACTCAAACCCAAGTCCATCTACCAGGCAAAGGCTGTCCATGCTGCCTCACGCCATTCGCAAACGAAGCCTCATACGCAGTTGCCGCAGAAGCTGGCAAGAAATAAAAGACTTTTGGATTTTCCAGAACTATCAGCGTCACCTAATCGCATTGAATCTGGCCTGTCTCTTGGCACTGGATCCTGGGGTGGGGGTGGGGGGGGGGAGGGCGCGTCTCTCTACCAGCTCCCTTCCCTTCTGTCATTTCTGTATCTCCTGAGAAATAAAGACAGACTTGAGAGCCAGGATCAGTACGAGGAGCCCACATGGGTTGAGCTGGGCAGGTGCTCAGTGGGGAGGCCAACCTAGCTTTGAGAGCTGCTCCTGGGGCCCTTCCCTGAAGTGTGCTCCCCGCTCCCAAATGCAAACGGCCACAACGGTGTGTTGGCCAAAGCGGGTGGATTCATGGGCAGGTCTACTCATAGTCCTCATGGAGGTTCCCTGGACTGGCTGTCGAGTCCCCCCTCCACTCCGTGGACACTTCATGCTTCTGACACTGATCCTAGCGAACAGCATTACTCTACGGCAGGCAGTGATGTACGTGTTTCAGTTTAATGCTGACCCATTTAATCCTCACAGCACCCTCATAAGGTAGGTACAATTACTACCCCCATTTTACAGACTAGGCAACTGAGCAGCGAACCATCAAGGAACTGGCCCAAGGTCATAAAACTAGTTAGCAGAGAAGCTAGGATTCACATATAGACTCTGGCTCCAAAGTCTACACTCTTAATGACTGTACCTTGGTGCAATTCACCTCATTCAAAGCATCTTACAAATAATAACTGGTGTGTGCAAAGGATCAGAGTGCTCTCAGATCACAGCATCTTAGAGCCAGAGGTGAGTTTTCGAGACCCTCAAGTTCACACCTGTCATCCAATGCACGACCTCCAGGCCCAAACATGGGAAGTGCTTGTCTAAGAGAGCAGGTTGGTGACAGAGGCCAGAATCCATCTGTCCTCACATCTCCTCGGCCAAACAAGAGAGGGCAAATTGTTTTTTCCAATTTCACAGCTAGAAAAACCAAGGTGGCCAGTCTGTGGTCGTCAGAGGGAGGTGGGCCTGAGCCCAGAACTAGAACACACGCCAGGGGCGCTCCGAGCTCAAGCATCCTCAGCACATGGAGGGGTAAGCGGAGTCCAAGGGCAGGAGGGGGACCTCGCTGGTTCTTCCAGGAGGCAGAGGCCAGTAGCACCCAGCCCAGCCTGACCACCGTCAGCTCTCCAGAGGCCTGCGGAGGCGGGGCGGGAGGGAGTCAGCCGACTGCCGCTTCCCTTTGATAACTTTGAGCCTGGGGCAGACATTTGCCAGCCAGCTTCACCCCCTTTGTCCGAGCTTCCCTCCTCAAGAAAACCTTAATCATCCTCATTTGAATTTCAAATGACCTCTCCCCTCTCCCCCTCCCCGCCCCAACAGGCTTTGAGGCAGGGATATGGAAATTCACCCTGCAGTATGGAAATCATCGCCCTATGCAAATCGGGCGCCAAGACCCCATCGTCATAGCAACCACTGGGTTTCCTCTCCTTTCGGCACCTCTCTGGGCTCTCAGGTTTAGATTTTTTGTTCCTCTTCCCAGCCCGACCAGGTTAGGGGGCGGGGGAGGGAACAAGCCCCCTGCTAGGGTCCTTGCTGGGGCCCAGGGCAGGCAGGTGGGGCACCCCTAACTAAGGTGCCCGGCGGGGCCCAGACCTGCCAGCCTGCCTGCGTTTCTCTCAAATCTGGACCCAGCTTACCCAAGCGAGGGTCAACCGCTATGTTTTTTCCTGGGCTGGGCTAATCCAAGGATGGGCTAGGTGTTGGTGGGGAAGTTCTGGAGTCTGGAGGACAGAGAAGGGCCCCCAAAGGGGGCGGCGGGAGAGGGGAGACCTAGCCAAGGTACCAGTGGTAGGAGATGAAAAGCCCAGCGTGGAACCTATATGTAAAATGTCATGCAAATGAACACCTATTATTTTTTGAGTCAACAGCATTGGTGCTTTTTGGGAGATGCCAGCAGCTCAGTTTCCCATGCTCCTGGCGTAGCACAAAGGCCTGCCCAGTGCCCTACTGTTACCCCAGAAGAGCTCCCCAGTGAGCACCAGCCCACGGAAGAGGCAGGAGGGGACTGAGAAGTCAGTGGCTGAAGTCTCTAGAAATGAAACGCCGCAGCCCGAGGGCTCAGCTCATTCTCTGAGCCTGCCCTGCCCAGCCAGACCCTCGGGCTCCAGTGAGGGGGACCTAGCCCTAGCTGGGGTGACCTCATACAGCTTCCTTTTTTTTTTTTTTTTTTAATTTTTTTTTCAACGTTTTTTATTTATTTTTGGGACAGAGAGAGACAGAGCATGAACGGGGGAGGGGCAGAGAGAGAGGGAGACACAGAATCGGAAACAGGCTCCAGGCTCCGAGTCATCAGCCCAGAGCCTGACGTGGGGCTCGAACTCACGGACCGTGAGATCTTGACCTGAGCTGAAGTCGGAGGCTTAACCGACTGAGCCACCCAGGCGCCCCATACAGCTTCCTTTTTAAGGATGCTCAGCTCCGATCCCCTCCCTCTCCTCCCAAAGCTGCTTCTCCCTCTCAGCGACTCTTCCTAAGGATGGGTGATCGCAGGCAACGCCCTTCACAGGGGAGGTGGTTCCAACACGGGGTGGTGGGGGGCACCCACTAGCAAGTGCTGGCCTGAGACCCTGCCATCCTGTCTCCCCGGTACCTCCGGCAGGTTCACAGCCCGCCCCCCCCAACCACGAACCCCAGCCTGCCTTTGAAAGCGCAGCCTCTGCCAGCAGGGAAGATTGCCAGTGGGTGCACCCCCCGTGGGCCAGAGGGCTTCGAGGTGGAGATTTTGTGAGCGCGGTTGTGTAAGCGGGTCTGTCTGTGAGCCAGCGGGATGGAGGGGCGTTTCAGTTGCCTGGACCTGGGCTGCTCTTCAAGCCCCTAAAACCCATCCCAAGTGGGGAGCTCGTTTCTCCTTAAATTCTTTTTTCCCCATTCCGTCAGCACTTCTCCACACCAGGTGTTCTTTGCCCTAATTGTTTCTTGAGGAAGAGGGTGGACCCGAGGGACCAAAAGCATTTACTCACACTTGGGAGGGTGAGGGTGGGCTGTAAGTTTTGGGCACTTTAATGAAGGGCTGAGGCCCAGCAAGTCGAGGTGGCCCGAGTCTCCCACTGTGCGCGCGGAGGGTGGGGTGTCATCCACCCCTGCCAGCAAAGGACAGCCGGGGACCAGCCTCTCCTGCTAGATCTCCTCGTCATCGCACCCAGGACACCCACAGCGGGAGGGGAGGAGTGTGGAGAAGATCATAAGATATACCCAAGGTCGGACGTACCCACCGCTCATGGCATGTCAAGGGGCAGGGACGTTCTGAGACACAGTGCAAACTCCTCTAAGTCAGAGCACCCCAAAATGTGCTCCAACAGCCCGGGCCGCTCCGTGAACTGTTTGCGAACGTCCGAGACCAGATACATACAAACATAGGGAGTGAGTTTAGAAATGTTCACAGCAACCCAAGCTTGGGATGAGTGGGTTCTTGCTGTTGATGGCAGGTATAGACTAGTTGGGGCCCTGTCGGACATGTGTGGTGGGTGTGATCTGTGGTCCCGCACGGTAGGACCGTGTGCCGGTCGGTGACAGACTAGAAGCAAAAACACCTGGCCCTGTACCCCCAGATCCTTTGAGAGGCCACGCTGTAAGGAATGGCCACTAATAAAACCACGGGGGTGGTAAGAGACGTCACGTGGGGGCTCCGCGCTGGGCTCTCTTTCTTTGTCCCCTCTAAGGCTGAAGAGAAAGGAAGTCCACGAGCTCCCGGGGGGGGGGGGGGCAAAGATGGAGGCAAGTGTGGTGGGGAGCCACTTCCTTCAAGAGACCCCCCCCAGAATGACAAGGGCTGGTGCCAGGTAGGGCTGGCCCGGTCACCTGTGGCTCATCTGGGCAGCACGATCCTGCCTTGTTTGCCCTGGGGACTTGGGTTTGGGAATCGAGGATGGACAACAGTGAGTGGAGAGGATAGCTGCTGTAGTTGTTTTGTTCGCTAAGGTTCTCTGACGGCTACAGGCAGACAGGCAACTCCGGGTACAGACTGCTCTCCTGAGATTTCTGGCAGTCGGAGCCACAGTATGAAGTGTGGGTGGTAAGTTAGTACTTACTCCCTGTCCCAGAAACTAGAAACACTCTGGTTTAGAAGGCTGTAACAAGAGGCAACAGGCTTACGCTGCAGTGTAGAAGGGCTCGCGCAAGAGGGGAGGAAGGACTTCTAGGCGCTGAGGATTGTATCCCACAAGAACAAGTGGCCGAGAGAAATTATGGGGTTAGCTTTTTTTTGCTTCCTTTTTTTTTTAAGATTTTTTTTAAGTTTCTTTTTTTTGTTTTTAATTTTTTTGAATGTTTATTTATTTTTGAGAGAGAGAGAGAGAGAGAGAGCGAGCATGAGCGGGGGAGGGGCAGAGAGAGAGAGGGAGACACAGAATCCGAAGCAGGCTCCAGGCTCTGAGCTGTCCACACAGAGCCCGACGCGGGGCTCGAACTCACGAGCCGTGAGATCATGACCTGAGCCGAAGTCAGACGCTCAACCGACTGAGCCACCCAGGTGTCCCCCTTTTTTTTTTTTTTTAAGATTTTTTTAAAGTTTGTTTAGTTTTGAGAGAGAGAGAGAGAGAGAGAGAGAGAGAGAGAGTGTGTGTGTGTGAGCAGGGCAGGGGCAAAGGGAGACCCAGAACCCCAAACAGGCCCAAGGCTGTGAGCTGTCAGCACAGAGCCCGATGTGGGGCTTGAACTCACAAACCACGAGATCATGAACTGAGCCGAAGTCAGACGCTTGCCTGGCTGAGCCACCCAGGCGCCCGGGGGTTAGCTTTTCTTAAGGACGGAGGGCAGATGAGGAAAGAAAACCTAACAGTAGATCCCTTCATTCTCCAAGGATGGTTTTGAAAGGTCCCCAAGGGAACAGAGAGGCATGGACAAGAATCCCTACATCCCCAGAATCCTTACATCCTCAAGAATTCGTATCAGTCCCCCCTGGACACTTGGAAGGACTGTGGGGTTTCAATTTTCTCTTCGAGAGAGGTGAGGACAGAGCAGGTGCAGACTGGGCCACAGGACGAGCACCACCCGGGGCAAATCCTAGAGCCCACGAATCCATTCTCTTCCTCTTCCTCTTCCAGCTCCCCCCTCCCATTACAGCGAGGAAACTCAAGTCTAGGGCACAAGTTGACTTGTCCCACATTCCTCAGTGACAGAGCTTTGTCTTGTCTCCTGAACGTTTCTGATAATTATCAACCGAAATGATGAATTGTATTGGTGCACTGGCACACACTTTGCGAAGCACGCTCATACCCACCCCCATTTAATCACGAAAAGGACGGGTGTGTGTGTGTGCACGTGTACCTCGTTTAGAACGGGCTGTCAATAGGAGACGATTCTTCACCTTCCCCTCAAGTACTTCGTAGATGCCTGCTGTCCTCTCGGTCATTGAAAGGATATTTGTGTTCCGTAAATATTTGGATCGAAAGCCACAGACATCTCTAAAAGGCTTCTGCCTGTTTCTGCCTGGAACCTCGCTTCTTGGTTGTCTTGAGACAGTTTCTGTACCCTCGGCTTCTTTTCTTGGGGACTCAGTAGGCTGGAGGTGGCGAGGAATGAATTGGTTCAGAGGGACTTTGTAGTCTTGGGTCAGTTACTTATTCTTCCTGTGGGGTCTCACGAGAGTCACTAGCCTGTATGCACCACCCCCCCCCCTCCGTGATCATGCCCATTCCTTCCTAAAACCATGTTGGAGGTTCTCAGGGTGACGCACAAAGGGTCCCCAAACAACTAAGATGCCTTGGCTGTCCTTCTGGAAGGTGGGGCAGGGATTAGTCCTGCCACCTCACAGACAGGACAACTGAGGGTGGAGAAGGGCATCAGGAATGGACAAGTGACTCAGCTCAGCCCCTCCCTCGTCTCTAGCTCCCTGGCTTCCCCTGGCCCCCCTCACAGGATTCTTCCTTCCCATATCTCCGAGCAGGACAAGGGGGCCAAGGAATTTGCTCCCCTCTTGTTTGGGTTTGCAAGCCCGCCTCACTGCCCCCTCAAAGGGTTGGGTCGGGGGAGACTGGTGCATTGGTGAGGCCGGCTCAGGAGGAGAGAAGGGAAGGAGAAATTCTCTCTGTGGCCAGATTCTCACCCCTGCCTCCAGTTCACCAGAGTTCCTGCTCTTTCCTGGCAAGCGTGTTTTGGCCCCAGACAGGGCTTCTGCCTCTTGGACTAGACCAACCCACCTTCCAGAGGCTTGGCTTCCCTCCAGCCCCTCTGACCAGTGCCACCCTCCACAATCTTGGCATCTCTCCTGATGTTACCACTTTCTTCTGTCCTCTATCCCTGGTTCCTGTGTTGGTCCCCAGTCTTCCCACCACCATCTTGGGGTAGAAAGTCACCAGGAAGACCCAGGTTTGATTCTGTCATTTGCTAGGTGTGGGATCTTGGGAAAAGCAGGGAACATTCTTTCCCATCACCAGCCTCAGTTTCCTCTTCAAAGTGGGATGATGATATCTACCTGCACCAAATTGTTGTAAAGGCCAAATACATTAGGTGCTCAAGTGAGCTCTTTTATTTAAAAAATTTTTTAATGTTTATTTATTTTTAAGAGAGAGAGAGAGTCAGAGCATGAGTGGGGGAAGGGCAGAGGGCCACGGGTAGAGAGGGAGGGCTCCACACAAAGGAAGCCTTCCCATGAATACAGGACGTGGAAAGTGATGGCAGAGAATTTGGAAAAGCAGAACGTGTACACTGTTTTCAAGGTTCAGCTCTTAGACATCATCCAGCCCAAATCCCTCTTTTATGGGAGGAAGATAAAGGTCCCGGTGGGGAAATGTTTGCCCAATAATCTGCAGGGAGTTAATGGCAGAGCCAAGATAAGAATCTAATGGAGTCAGACAGGCCTGAGTCTGATTCCTGGTTAGAAGCTGTATGATCCTGGGCAAATTAGTTTTCCATTCCTTTTTTATTTTTATTTTTGTTAAATTAATCTATTTTGAAAGAGAGAGAGCACGCACGCATGCTCAAGCAGGGGAGGGGCAGCGAGAGAGGGAGAAAGAGAATCCCGAGCAGTTCGGAGCCTGGCATGGCTCGAACTCGTGAACCCTGAGATCATGACCTGAGCCAAAGTCAAGAATCAGATGCTTAACTGACTGGACCACCCGGGTGCCCCTAGTTTCTCATTCTTCAGCCACAGTCCCCTCATTGATAAAAACAGGGACGGTAAGAGTGAAATGAGATGGTGAGTGTGAACACACATAGAGGTGCCCAGGTGTGGGGAAGAGGCTCTGTGAATGTGGCTGGACTTTCTCTCCTTTTTTCCGTGCCCACCGTATTTGTCCTTGCCTGTGTTTGAGGCTACATGGTGACCAGTGTGGTCTAAAGTCCTAAGGTTAGCCGTATGGGTGCTTAGGCGTTGTCAGTTACAGACCTGGGGGCTTGTGAAATGTGGGTAAGCCTGTGTATTTTTATCGACCACTCAATACCCAATTGAGAACAGAAAAAAAAGTGTTGTCAGTCTCAGGAATGAAGGGAAAGCAACAGTCAGGGAAATAAAAGAAAGGATAGAAAAGCTAATGATTCAGAAATCTGGAAACTTGGCTTCAGTCCTCTCTTGGTGGCGGGGGGAGGTGGTGTAGGAAGAGGACCGAACGGGGTAGGAAGCTTCTCTGGTCCCTAGCGCTGCCATAGAGATACTCTGAGGTCTTCGGCAGTTAGTTGATCCTCTGTCCGCGCTTCGGCTCCTCGTAAGCAGGAGGAAACGGAAGAATGAGCTGCCTGCCAGGTCTCTGCCAGCCAGGAGGTCTGTGTCTGGACCTGAGAATGCTCTCCTTTGCAGTCCTAGCCTGTGTGGATGGGGAAATGCCTTCCCTTTCCCAGTTCCCAACCCTCATGCCCCTTGGGGATTTCACACAACACAGAAGGTGCTCTCAGGGAGCTGGGGGTTTCTAGGTCACCTTTGTTTGTAGTTCCTTTAAAACTCAGAGACAAACCACCCCCTAATTCATGCACTGCTGGGAAGGGGAATCTGCCTTTTAAAAATCCAAAGGAAGCCATTTAACCAAGTTGGTAACCATTGTGACTCATAATAAGCTTTTCTCTGTAAAAAATGAGTCAGAATGACTTTCCAGGAAGTTTGGTTACTTTAATTAGCTAGCTCTTTTTTCTTGCCCTTAAAAACCTACAGTAATTTGATGATCACCTAAGTATGGGTGCTACCAGCCACGGCGCTGAGTCCCTAGAAGTAAAGAATCTAGGGGGTGAAGTTCCAGACAGCACAAACTTCTTGGTCTCCAAGGAGAAGAAGACCCACACAGAATCCTTTGCTGAATGTGAAATGAGAAAAACCAGCCTCCGGGGCTGACCCACTTGGCCTGACAAGAAGGGCACCCCAGCTACCGGGAGCCCCAAAGTGCTTAGCCCTGATGTGCATGCATTCTGTAAACTACAGAATCACAGAATCGTGATGATGCCATCAGAGGTAATGATCACAGTGGCCATGTGTCAAGCACCGTGCTAAACATCATTGCAGTGAGCTCTCAACCCACGCTCTAAGATGGGCATTAATTGCCACCCCCTGTACAGAAATGACGAGGCTAAATTAACTTATCAGATCATACAAGTGGTGAGCAGCTAAGCTGTGATTTTTACCCTAGGTCTGTGTGATTCTAAATCCATACCCTTCAAAGGTCTTCTATTCCTGCCTCCTAAGGAGGCAAAGTGGCTGGTAGAAGGTCACGTATGAAACCGGAGGACAATCAGATTCCCAAAGTCCCAGCTAGTGTTCGGATTCTTTCTCCTTCAACTTAGTCTGCACCTACCTCCCACGGTCCCAGAGAGGAGGCTAGAAAGCGCTCGGTTTATCTCTAACGCCTTAACCTTCCTAACCCCCACCAGGGATCTGAACTCCATTTCTCCCCTGGCTCACCTCTTAGGGTTCCACGTAGCTCCTTCCCACTCCCAACAGTGTTACCCTGAACTTGATTGCATCACTGGTAACAGATCACCCGTGCCAGCCTGCGAAGTGTGGTCTTCCCGCACTGGCACTCTCTTAGTTGTGACCCCACACACCGGGGGCAGTACAGCTGGCCCAGGTGAGCAGAAGTGGCTCCCGCCAGCCTGCTACCAGGAAAGGGCCACCCAACTTCTCCTGAATAGTGGCTTCTGGAGTCTGATTCTTGTCCAGGGAAAAGGCTGTGCCTACCACTCTCCAGCTGAACTGATTTTAAAGCCTTGCTCAAGTTCTTCAGGTTGGAGGGACTTTTCTTCTCAACCGGGGAGAAAATGTGCCTCCTTCCACAGACCCTCAGTAAAACACACTCAGCGGTTAAATCCATTGAAAATTGAGTGGAACTGGCCCGTATTCTCCTAGCCCAGCTGTCCGTGCTCACAAAGCAAAATATAAAACCTACAGCTCCAATGCGTATTGCTACCCGTGCGATAGGCATTGTTTCAACATTAAATAGGGCGGCAGAAAAGCTTAGGGTAAACGTATCCTCCAGATGCCCCCGACAAGACCCCCAATTATCTTGCCCTCGACCCAAGCTTCTAGAATGGAACTAGACTGCACCTGAAGACTTGGGAAAAGAGTTTAGCTCTGGGGGACATTGATTCTCTTCCACTTCTAATTTCTATGTCTCTAATGATCCAGATGAAAGACTAATTGAGGTCTTGTTGGAAGGCTATTAAAGTTATTTGGTGGTGTTACAATTTATACTCATGTTTCTCTAAGTTCTTTTTAATTATATGGAGCTTTCAAAGCAAAGCTTGGACGGTGGAGTTAAAAGCAGAGTGCTACGAAACTTTCTTCTCAATTCTTTCCTGTCCTCTTTCTCTTCTTCACAAAGCAAAGTCATCTCCAGGCACCAAGCCTTTCTTTCTGGGTCTATTTACCACCCACATGCACATAATTTGGCCTCTTGGCTTGTTCCTTGCCTAGGCCTATTGAGAAATCTGGGGTTAAAAGGCCTTAATCCCCATCTACTGAAGGCAGGTCATGATTTCTATCAGTCAGCAGCAGCTAGAAACACAGCCTGGTGCTTCTAAGGGTGTTGGAATGGCATATCAAAAAGTCAGTCTCGGGGCGCCCGGGTGGCTCAGTCGGTTAAGCGCCCGACTTTGGCTCAGGTCATGATCTCGCAGTTTGTGAGTTTGAGCCCCGCGTCGGGCTCTGTGCTGACAGCTCAGAGCCTGGAGCCTGCTTCCGATTCGGTGTCTCCCTCTCTCTCTCTGCCCCCTGCCCTCCTCACGTCTGTCTCTGTCTCTCAAAAAGTGAATAAATGTTAAAAAAATAACGATAATAAAATAAAATAAAATAAAATAAGTCAGTGTCTTCCCTAACTTTTCTGCTTCCATTTTGTTTTTGAGGATCTGGCCCTTTCCTAGACTAGTCCCAGAGATTGTGTTCCACCCTAGACCAACATCTAGTGTTGAAAGACTCCAGGGGCATATCCCATGTCTCTAAGGAATTCCTTCATTTCCTAAGACTCTCAGCTTTGGGGTCTGATTGGCCGAAAGACTGAGTGAGAAAAAATACCGCATTGTTCGATGATTTTCAACAACTCTCTCCTGCCTGGGCTTTCTTGTTGCAGTCCCCAGAAGAGAAGACCCTTACCTGTCTCCACCTGGCCGAGGGCACTTCGAGCATCCGTGGAATCCGCTACATCCCCACTCATCTTGATATCTGCAGGGAAAACACAACTGATTTTAATAACAGGTCACAATTTGTCTTGCTATGACATATGTGGCTTTAGCTAAACAGCAAAGATGAATGTGTAATTACAACAACCATCAGACTTTCAAATTCCTGATTCCCCGAACATACAACCATTAGAATATTCATGAGCTCAGGGCACAAATCCCCTCCTCCCAGGCTTGCCTCCTTTCCCTGGCCTTTCTTCCCCCTCCCACAGCTACTGTGGGATCTCTCACCTTTTGCATCCTTCATGGCCACTTCCTTCAATCACCAGTCTCAGTTGGTAAAAATTTAACAAGGGGAGGGGTACAGCGAGGTGGGGGGTGGGGAGAAGGCTTCCCATTTTCAATCCTCGTTTCCTTTGGGATTGGGGGGATTTATTTTATTTTATTTTTGTAAGTAGCGTAAGAAATATCTCTCTCTCCCTCACCCCTGCCCTGTCATAACCCTACCCTGGGGTTAAGAGTACCCTTGAGCCAAGGCTTGCCTTTCTCACCTTTCTTGCCCAACTCCTGCCCCTGTTCTCTGTCTGGCTCTCGGAGGTCTGCCCACCGTCTGGGGATGAAATCCTAGCCCCTGTGTGGCCCCTCCGGAGATCCTCTCCTCTGGGGATCCTTACCTTCTTTCCTACTCCTTCAACGTGCTCAGTGAGAAAGGGATGGTGGGTGGGTCAGTGCCCCGCAGAGAGAGAATACCTACACCAGGCCTGATCTCAGCCCCCTGGTGCTGCTGGTCCGGCCTCTCTGCCCTGCTTCATTTCAATAAATTAAACATTTACCCTTAACAGACAGCTGCCACCACCTAAGAGGCCCCTAAGTCTCCTCCAGGATCAGCAGAGAGAAGCAAAGAGGCAACTTTGAACTAACTCACTCTTCTCAGCTCCTCTCCTTATTAAACCACCCAAATACTGAAGCCGTTAAAGACAGAAGAATATTTTATTCAAATCGTGTTGACCCCCCCCCCCACACACACCACCCCCACCCTCTTCTCTGGGGCAGCACTTTAACTCTTTCAAACCAGATAAAGTCTTGGTGAGGCAATTTGCATAGCCGGCTCCCCAGCCAATCCCAGTGAAGCAGGCAGTCTTAATTTGCATCAGGTAATCAGGCAGTTGGCAGTGTGGACCCCGGAGGTCTGGAGATGATCAGGATGAGGAAAAAGGGCGGACCTCTGCCCCAGGAAAAACGGGGGGGGGGGGGGGTGGTGAAAAAACTACTTTTTTTTTTTTTTTTTTAGAGCAATGATGTGTGTGGCTCTGGCAGAGATTTCCATTGTGGCCCCTGGGGGTGTAGTGACTATAGTGCAGGAGGGGTGACTGTCATGCCAAGCCAGACAGAGACGGAGTGGGGTGGGGGTGGGGGGACATGTGGTGGGGGGCAGATTCAGACAGAGGCTCTCCAACCCTTAGAACAACCCAGAAGCAGAGGCTGGAATAAGCAACTTTAGGAGCCACCGTGACTTGAGGAATATTTTGAGACCTGCCAAAGCGATGACTGCCAGGTAAATGCTCGGAGCCCCACGCGGCCCTCTCTAGACAGCCACGCTGGCCTGCGCAGTCACAGACCCTGAGGGGAGACCCTGCACCCCTACCCACTGCACTACGTTTAGGAAGGCATTTCTTGAGCCTAACGTAAGTCCTTCCGGCTGCAGTTTGAAACTTTCTGTACAGTCTGTCGTGCGTCAATATGCAGAATAACTAGCGTGGGTCACCTGGATGCATCTGCAAAGGGCTTCAGCTGCGGCTCACCTTCTGCTCCAATAAAGAAGTGGGCTTTGCTTCATTCCACCCCTGGAGCTGAGCATTACCAAACACAGATCTGCTCAGCTCACACTCCCCCATAGGGATTCTACAGGGGTGCTGAGGAAGAGGTCTGAGACTGCCCGGAAGGTAGGGGAGGGGGCAAGTCCTCCCCTTCAGGAGTTTTTTTAACCTGCTTCCGTAGCACACGGAATTCAGAGCACTGGTTTTGGTGGCAGACAGACCTGGATTAAAAACCCAATGCTATAGTTAACTAGCTGGGGGACCCCGGCTCCCTGTTTGAACCTCAGTTTTCTCAAGTAAAAAAAAAAAAGGGGGGGGGGAATAATGCTCCTTTCAAGTTCTTTCAAGGAGTTCTTTCAAGGAGCAAACCAAATGCTGAATGAAAACTGCCTGGCTCAGTTCCTGCTGCAAAGTAAGCACGGGATAAATGAATGAACTAAACAGATACCTCAGCTTTATGTTAGCCCCCTTCTCCCATAACAAGAAATAGCTTTGGTTTTCTGTCTCGGCGCTATTGTAATCTGTCCTTTACCTGGAAAGCCTTAGGCGTCCTCCAAATGCTGACTTCACAGGGAAGGAGCTCATGGGGACAGTAAGAGTTTAAGAGGCAGTAAGGCTGGGATTGATGACCAGATTCTCAAATCAACCTGTTTCCAATTCCTGACATTTAAGCAGGGTAACTGTTGAGCTAAACCATAATTTCATGCCCGTAACCCAGACTCCCTTCTGACACCCTTTCCCTGCATCGCCTTTAAATATAGCCAAGAGTCATCTCACATATCCTTTAAATTAGCTTAAAAGGTAGTCCCAATCATGTCTAAAAATGACTTTTGAAGGAGGCAAAGGGCCGTACTCTGCCAGGACATCTTCTCGTTTGATGTACCCACACGGGAGCGACATGGTGACGCTTGGGGATTGGACAGGGATTGGAGCCTGAATGGAGGGGCAGACTGAGATGATCTACAGAAGCCCTTCAGAAGTCCCACAGGATGCTAAGATACTGAGAACCAGTTCTTGTGGGTAGGAGGCTGATGGGTGGGACGAGCTCTTGGGTCTCAGCCTAAAAATGGGCCAACACCGAAACTCCCCAAGCCACCATAGCCGAATGCCTGTCTGACAGCACTAGCCGGGGGTTGAGTGAGAGAGGTGTGGGGTGGGGCTAGCCTTCCCGGCTGTTCTTATCTCTGCAGGCAGGCGACTGAGTAGGCTCCTGGCCATCACTCCCTTCCCTGGGGAGGCTCAGCTGCTCTGTACATGGATCCGTGTGGATCCCAGTTACCAGACACAAGACCCTCATCTGCCTCACCGGCACCACCACACCCTGAAGCTGGGGCAGGACGTCGGCCTTGCCCTCCCTGTGCCTTGGCATGACCTATGAGCGGCCCCTCTTCACACATCTGTGAATCGGGGTGTGCACGTGAGCCTGAAGGAGCCAAGTCCAAGGGACAGTATTTCTCCCAGGCTACAGGCCGAGGGTCCATAGTGTCCTGAACCCCCAGTTCCAGGCTATGCCGGGAAAGCAGAGAGCCCACACTTCTGTCTTCTACTGTCCATATCCATCTCTGTGAAGGAGGTCCCTCCTGACTTCTTCCTCACACACTCGCTGACGGGGGCACATCTACCAGAGGGAAAGCAGGGGGCCCACCCGTCCTACTTCTGAACTACTCATGGCTCGAACTCTTTTCCTGGAGCAGACTTCTCTCACTTCCTCTTCAAGATAAAGCCACTTCCCCTCACAGTGAGATCTTCTAAATCCAAACGGTATTCCTGAGCTGTAACTGGTATCAGCCTGTGAGACTTACCCCGAACCTGACAGGAAACAGCTCACAGTGAGGAGACAGAAAAAGACACGCCCCGGGGCCAACCCAGTGTCCCCCCTCCATTCCCACTGTTTTCCTCTGTTTCTTCTGTCCCTCCCCAGCTGTCTGCCTGACTCTTATCTACCCCTCTGCCTGTTTTTTTTTTTTTAACGTTTATTTATTTTTGAGACAGAGAGAGACAGAGCACGAATGGGGGAGGGTCAGAGAGAGGGAGACACAGAATCTGAAACAGGCTCCAGGCTCCGAGCTGTCAGCTCAGAGCCCGACGCGGGGCTCGAACTCACGGACCGTGAGATCGTGACCTGAGCCGAAGTCGGCCGCTTAACCGACTGAGCCACCCAGGCGCCCCGCCCCCCCCCCCCGCCTGTTTTTGACCCAGGAGTGGGAGGACCCCCCTTGGCTGGGGTGTCCCCAGCTCTGGTGACCTCATCCCTGCTCAAGCGTTCATGTTCCTGGAGAGAGATGGCTCTAGAAAGTACAAAGAGCTGAGACCCAGGCCGACCCGAATCATGGCTTACACCTGGGTCACCGGAGTGGCAAGCTGGGCCGGGTCGGGGGCCACATTGCCTGTGGACCTGAATGCGGGACCCTACTTTTTATGCTCTTATTCTCCCTCCTTTCCCCACCCAAAATGCTCCAGTAAATCAATCGAGGGGGAGTCTCTGAGGGCCCAGGACTGGAAATTCTCAGGGGAAGCGCTGTATGTGAAGAAGCAGCAGGACACAGAATTACTGGGAGGGAATAAAATAAAACTCAGGAGAGACCAAATGTCCACCCAGAGGATCCTGAACCGAGAGACCCTAGAGAGGGACCCTCCCTCACAGACCCTGTGGCAGAGCCCACACTGAAAGACCCCACAAGGATGACCTCAGACTGAAAAGCCCAAGAAGACCCAGCAAGGAGAGCCCTCGAATGGAGACCCAGTCAGAGAGATCCACAGGAAGTCCCAAACTGAGAGATCTCTTTGGGGTGCCACTAAAGGGGGACCAGATACCGCTGAGTGGCCAAGACTGAGAAAGTCATAGGGCAGTGCAGACAGACTAAAGAAGTGGGCTGGGGAGGGGTAAGTGTGGACAGGTGAATCAGGTAACCCACCCATGGTAGATGGGGACCCCACCTTGGGTTTAGCTCAATCTCCCCTTTTGTGTTTGGAACCCCTGCCTCCAGGAGGTGAGTGAGGGAAGGGTCAGCCTGGAGCTTCCTCCAAGGCCAAGGTGTTGGGGGGGGGCTTGGCCCTCTCCCGGTTGGCCACACAGCTCTCCTCTCTCCGCCAGATCCCTGCTGGGTCCTAGCTGTCCCACTTCCTCGCCCTTCCCCCAGAGCAGGAACCTCCGGGAGACAATGAGGTGGAAAACCCCTAGGAAGTCTCTGATCTTGGCCCTACAGAACTTCCGGCTGAGGGCCCACCTTTCTGAGGTCTTGCTCCCATTCCAGCCTGAGGCTTCTTGGTAGGAAGTAAAGCGGGGAGGACAGAGGATCTGCCCCCCAGGGGTCCCAGCTCCATGTTCCGTGCCACGGGGTCTGGAAACTGACTTCCTCCAGATATTGGATGACACCCAGTTGGATGCTTCCTTTGGCCTCACCTGGCCCTTCCTGACATGTCCTAGCACCTGGGGATCCACTCGGAGTCCACATCTCCCCGGCAGGCTGCCTTTTTCATTCAGCCCCGCCAAGACCAAGTCTGGGGAACTGCGGACCCTGGGTCTCCTCACGTACCTGCTGCTGCCTGTTTTTAGGACTGGTAGGCCCCAGGAAGGGCCAAAGCCTCCAGACTGCTCTGCTCCTTGGGGTAGGTCAGGAAATGTACCTGTCCTCACTCTTCCTCTCTACTCCTCCAGAAAGGAGGAGCGGTACAAAATTCCCATCAGCAGGCCGGAAAGCCTAAGTCAAGGTCACGTGGTGCTGCCCTCTCTGAGAGGCAAATCGGCGACTTGAAATGACCAAATCCGGTTTGGCCTTCTTCACCTTGAGTCTGGTCTTCCACTCAAACCCTCCGACCTCCAGAGAGCCCACCCCAACGCCAAGCCCAGCGGCTCAGGATGAAGCAGCTCCTGCCCTAGCCTGCCTGTGGAAGGACGGACCAGCAGGGTGAACGGAGGGGCCCTGCCTCACGCCATGCCCCCATGCCATACACGTAGGGGAAACTGACTCCCGGAGAAGCATCTGCACCTCCTAGGTTCCCTGCCCGGAGCAAAGCGGGGCTTGGAAGCACCCATCCAACAGGTCCGTGTGGCTGGCTGCTCTTCCTCCGGGGTGCCGCAGAGCTCCTAACCAGCCCCTGCACCCAGATTCCCCAGCACCACCATGCACTGGGCCTATAGTACTGCCAAGAGCCACAGAGCGAGTGGGTGGGCACGCCTTCACACATGGGGTCTGCTCCACCTCCTGCCCCCACACCCCTGAGGACAGCAGACTCACCTCTGATACACAGGGACACAGGCTTCCACAAGCCCTAATCGATACGTGTGTGGCATGGCACCCGCCCCAGGTGTGCCCCTGTAAGTGCCAGGCCCCCCTCACCTCTCCTAGCGACCCCCCTCCCCAGACCTTCCAAATGCCCACTTTGCCTCCACTTCCCATAAACGCCTGAGACACAAAACACGGAACGTGTGGATACAAGTACTCTCCTCCCTTACGCACTCCCAGGCCCACACCCCTGGCTGACTGAGTGAGCCATCCTTCTGCAATCAGTGAGCAGGGCAACTTCAGCCAGACTATAACAGCTCAGCACACACAAGTCCCACACATCTGCCAGTCTCCAGACTGGAGGCCTCAGAAGCCCTCCCGGCCCTTACTGCCCCCCCCCACCGCCCATTCCCCACCTCTCTTCTTTTCCAGGGGCTCCCCCCCCCCCCCCCCCCCGCCCACCCCATGCAAATACCCGCACCGGCCCCTGGCTGGCCCGCTATCCACACTGCCCTCTCCTGGCCGCTGGGGAGTAAGACCCCCGAGACCGGTGCCCCTCTCCTTCGCCCCCGCTGCCCTTCGCGGACACCTGTCGGCGCTCACTCCCTCCGCCCCTCACCTGGGTGCATGGGTTCCAGATTCACCATCCTGCCCCAGGCGGGGCCAAAGCCAGCGCCCCCCCAGGCCCCTCGCGTCTGCCCCGGCCGGGCCCACTGGGAAGCCAGGGTCTCCTTCCTCCCGCCCCCGGCCGCCGCCGCGGTGGAAGCCGCTGCCGGGGCCGTCGCCGCCGCTGTCGCGCGCTCCGCTGCTCCCGCCCGGGCAGCGCTCGACACGGCCGGGATCGCCACACGCCCCAGGTGAGCACGCGGCGCGGCGCGGGGCGGGGGCCGCCGGCCACGCCCCCCCTGGCAGGGCCCCCGCGCCTGGCCCCGGGCCCATGCAAACCGGTGATTTGCATCCGAGGAGCCGGGGGGCCCGGGGGAGGCGGCCGGGGGCTGCTGGCGGGGCGGGTCCCGACCCTGCGGAACACCTGTCTGCCCTAACCCGGCCTGGCAGCCTCTCCCTACCGCGCCCGCAGAGACCCAGACTCCTGGTCCCCCTTTTTAGGAACCCCTGAGGGATTATCCGGCCGGGGCCGGAGCTGGAGCTTCCGTCTGGACGCACTCCCCAAGGGTAAGCGCTGCAAGGAGTCGAGAGCCTTTAGAGAAGCCGCGGGGGACGTTCTGGAAACAATCTGGCTTTGGACTCCTCTCAAGCGCTCACCAGCTGTGTGACAAGAGACCGGGCTCTTCCCCTTCCTGCACTCTTTTCACTCATCTGTAAACCCCCTGGCGGGTGCCTATCAGAGCTCGCAGCTATCTGGTTGGAGTTTCACAGGTGGCCGAGCGCACCTAGCCCCCCCAGTACATCCTCACAACATCCTGGGAGCTAGATGGGGCCCAGCTTCTTAGTCCGTTTTCCGGCGCAGACACCGCCCCTTGCCTGCCCTCCAGGTCCGCGGTGGTCGTGAGGTTCTCGAGGAAGATGATGAGAAAATTATTTACCAGCGTCAGGGGTATGGGGACAGCCACCTGCCTCATCTACAGAGCTGGGAGGTGACTTGTCAAAGGCATACACATCCCTAGAGATGGAGCCTGGCTCAGTCAGGTCTCTGGACTCCCATTCCAATGCTCTTTGTAAGCGCCCATCATGGACTTACCATCTGAGGTCCCCCCATATTTATCCTCTGTTCTTTAGGTCCCAGGAGGTGGCACCAAGGCCAAGGAACCATGTGCCTCTAAACCTAGAAAGCCACGAGCACAGGACCTTGCCTTCCTTTCCAGACTGGTGTCCCTACCAACCTACCTTGACCCTAGTCTCAAGGACTATTTCCTGCTCGCAGAACACGTCCGGAGCTTTTCTGCCTCTCTGCCTTGTCTAAGGTGTTCTTTCCAGATGGTATGTTACCCGCCACCAACCCCGATGATCCCTATTACAATATCCAGCATTTATTGAGCTTTGACTAGGTGCCAGGCCCTGAGCTAACCAACACTTTAAAGGCCTCCAATCTCGTCTAGTCCTCATAACAGCTCATAAATGGGGCTGTTATTATTTCCATTTAGCAGGTGGGTAAAGTGAGGCTGAGAGGGTAGAACCTGCCCAGTGTTGCACAGCCAGTAAGTGTCAGGGCTCCTGTTCTGAGCACTGTATGCCTTACTCCCTCTGCACAGTTCAAATGCCGCCTCCTTTTTCTGATGGTGGAAGTGATGTGATCTTTTACGAAATTAGCATAACGCTTCAATGTTCTTCATAGCCCTTGCGGCGGGTTCTGGGGGGCTTTTCCTATCCTACCTCCCGGTTGTTAACTGACCGGCTGCCCCACAGCACTGAGCACAGTGCCCGTTACACACAGGCTTCGGGGAGAGCCCAGTGGCTGCCACAGTGGCCCCGGAGAAACAGGAAGTCCCAATTAGTACCTGTTGAGGTTCACACAAACCACCCTCCCCCAGTCACATCGTCTTCTCTTCTTCCCACCCTTGGTAAGAGGGAAGAGGACCGTCTTCCTGTTTGCTCTGGCTGGGGTAAGAGATCGGTACAGGCTTCTTGGAGGCCTCCTGAGCCCAGGGACCGCCCCCTTAGGACACCTCTAACCTGTCCCTTCCTTCCCTTCTCCCTCCTTTCCCGTCCCCCCTCCACCTCAGGTGTGGCTCCTTCACCTGATGGCCACTTCTTATCTACAACAGTTTTTCACCTGCCGTCATGCTAGAAAAATGCCTGCACATGGTTTATATCCCCCCCCCCCCCCACCCGTGTGCCTGAGATTTCCATTTGTCAGTTTGCATAGCATTTGTGTGGCTGGGCGCACGGCGGGTCTGATTCTCTGACCACCGCGTCTGGGACCTGTTTCTCTTTTCCTGTGCAGTTACCTTTCTTTTCTGGGCTTTGGTGTTCCAGAAGCCAGAGGGGCATGTGTCTAATGATTTCTGAGGGCCTTCTAGCTCCAGCAGGCCAGGATTCTGGGGCCCTGGGGTTGAGATGGGGGTGGAGCTCTTGGGGACGGGGCCCATTGGGGCAGAGGTGGGACCTTGGAGGTTCACAGTTGGAAGCACAGCTTGGGATTGCAGACCTGGGGTGGGAGGAAGGGAGGAGGAGACCTGGGGAGAGGGTGACAGACATTACCTTCATGCATTCAATAAATATTGACTGAGTGCTTCCTATCTGCCAGGAAAGGTGTGACATGCTAGGCATGTCCTTTCTTATTTACCAAGTACAACTTCAGAAGGAAGATACGATTTTTAGGCTCCTTTTATAGATGAGGTTCAGGGAGGCTAATGCAGCTAGTAGATGGCAGAGTTAGGATTTAGAACGGATCTGCCTGACTGCAGTGCTGGCGCTTTTAGTCCTACCCTCCAGTGTCTGGTCAAGGCTCCCCTCCTCTTAGATCCTGTCACTTGAGGTGGAAGGAGTCTGGATTCTCATGCATATGAGGAAGCCAGGTCCACCGGGGGAAGGACTTGCTCAAGGTCACACAGCAAGTGGGCAAGTCAGCACAGCAGAGACCCTTCCATTCTCCCTGTTCCTCCTTCATGTGGTCTTCCTGGGTCTTAGAAGGTTGGGTGGGTTTGGGGCATGAGAGTAGGGGGCAAAGGCCAGAGGTGGACAATCTCTATTCCTTCCCTCTCTGACTTGCTTGATGATCGTTTCAATTAGATGAGCTGAATGGGAATGCAGAAAGAAAACAAAACGAAACAAACAAACAAAAAACCGTGTCCCTCCCTCTTTTCCCAGAACTCAGAGTCTCCACGAAACCAACTTTTTGGGTTCTGGGCAGATGGGAGATGATGGGGAAGGTGCCAACCGCCTGGGCCTAATACTCCACGGCTCTGTTTGGCCTGGGAGAGGAAAAGCTGCGGGGAAGGGAAGAGGGATTGAAGGTTGCCCGGAGGTTAGAAAGGAACAGAGGAAAGAAAGGGAAAAAGAAGCAAGGGCAGGAAATTTCATTGCCTTTGGACATCAAAAGAGTCGTATGCAAATTAGATGCAAATTAAATACAAATGAGCACTCCCGGCTTCCCTTACCTCCCCCCTCTTTCTCAATAGCTAGAGGGCTTTTTCAGCGACAGGCCAAAACCTGAGTCTAGCATACTGTAGTCCCCAAACTCTGATCAACTCTGACCCCACCCCAGGTCCTCCTGGTCTTCCTGAGGTGACATCCGATCCCCTCGGCTGCACCTCTGGGAAGTCACACCAGGTCCCTAGGCCCCATTTCTACTGGAGCATGCCCTCAGCTTCTTGTGCTTCAAGGACAGAAAGGGGAGTCCAGCCTCCCCTTTCAGACACATTGCTGGAGGTGCCGTCACCCGCGTAGAGAAGGTGCCTGGGGGAGGGAGGTGGGCCCCCGGCCCCTGTTCTCCACCTCAGCCAAGAGAAGTGGCCTTTTTTGGCTGTGGGCCCTGTTGCTCCCTCTCATTTCCTGTCATGTCAGCTGGATTGAGTTGTCAGGGCTGGGAGAAGGGTGGAGAGCGAGGCGTCCTGGAAGGCCACCAAACAACAAGTCCCTTCTAGCTCCTTCTGTCTGCCAGATGGGCTGTAGGGCCCAGAGCGTGGGGGTGCAGGGTGGGGGTCAGCTCCCTGCCTTGGGGCAACCACAGGGAATGGATCCAAGTTCAGGCTTCCCCAAAGAGCAGATGGAAGGAGCGTAGAGGCCAGGAAGAACTTGCGGGCCTCTTTTAAACTCACACCTCCGAGGCAACCTGATGGCACCGTTGCCAAGAATGGGGGTGGAGGGGGTAAGGTGACAGAGTGAGAGAGGTGCTCTGGGAACCGGGATAAAGCAGAGTGGGCCAGAGAGGACACGGGAGTCAGGACACCGAGCTATTCCCTGCCTCTGATATTCCTAATGCAGATTCGCCAGCCCTGGACACCCGCTTCACCCTGAACCCAGCCTTGGCTCACCTCTAGAGGGAGCACACACAAGCCCAGGGCCCACGTTGCACTTGAAGGTTCCAAAAAACAGACAATTATAATATGGATTTGATTTGAAAACAAAACTCTGCCTTCTTTTCGATCTTGGGGACCACACCGGGCCTGGGTCTGGCCACTCTGATCTCACCTTCAAAAGAACCCTGCCTCAGTCCTTTCCTGCCTCAGTCCTTTCCTGACTCAGAACAGGTAAGCCTCCGGGTCCACCTGCGCGCTCAGGGCAAGTCTAAGGCCAGCGCGCCCTCTTGTGGTGATGGGGGGGGGTGCGTGTGACTTTAACCTGAGCCCCGCTACCAGCAAGACTGGAGAGATCTCCCCCACCCCCCCCATCCCCCCCCCACCCCCCCCCCCCGGTCCCGAGGAGAGTGCCCATCCGTGGCTGGGGCAATTTCAGGTGAATTGCCCCCATTCCAGACAAGGTGGAGATACTGAATTTGGTTTCAGCGTGATGTTGGGGCTTTGGTCCCTGCTCCCCACCAAAGGCCGGACTTTCCCGTGGAACCCCAGTTGGAGTCAGCCGGCCTTAGCCCAATCAGTTGTAGTGACGGGAGTCCCTGGTCTTGTCGGGTGGCCGTCCTGTTTCAGGGCAGCTCTGCTGGCTAAAATGTCCTACCTCCCATACTGCCCTCTGGAGCTGCTGAGCTATGTGTAATCCTACGCGCCGACGCATAGGTCAGTGGCCATTCGCCCATTCATCCGTTCGGAGTGCGTATTGAGTCCACACTGGAGCTGTGGGTTAAGCTAGGAGCTGGAAATGTAATGGAGACCAGACACTGTCCCCGTCCTCAGGAAGCTCAGCCTGGTGATGCGTGTGGAGCAGGGAACAGGCAAGTCCCTCCTACCGGGGCACATGCTCTCACAGAAAAATGGAGGGTGCGACGGGGATCTGCTGTGGGGCATGACCTACCGGGCTCTGGGGGCCGGGCACCAGGAAAAGCTTCTTGGAGGAACAGAGATCAGAGCTGGGACCTCCAGCAAAGAGGAAGGAAGTGGGAACAGGAGGAAGCAGTACACGGAGAGGAAACAGTAGCGTTCCCCAGGAGGGTGCATGGGGCGTTGGAGTCCCCAGGAGGGTGCATGGGACATTGGAGTCCCTCAAGCAGGGCACCTGGGTGGCTCAGTTGGTTGACCGTTGGACATCTGCTCCGGTCATGATCTTGCCGGTCATGGGTTTGAGTCCCACATCAGGCTCACTGCTGTCAGCACAGAGCCCGCTTCGGATCCTCTGTCCCCAACCTCCCCCCACCTCCCGACCCCCGTCCCTCTCCTGCTCGTGCTTGCTCACTCTCAAAAATAAACATTAAAAAAATTAAAAAAAAAAAACTCTCAGGGCTGATGGGAAGAAGGCAGGAGAGAGAAGCTGAAGAGAGCGAGGGGATAGTGTCTCCTAAGAGAAGGGGGAAGGGCTGGGATTCAGACCCCTGGGGTTGGTTGGGAGGGGGTACCTCCCCCACCATCAAGGGAGGAGGGGGTCCGGAGAGGCATGTGGGCGTGTGGGCCGGGTAGACACGTGGCATCTGTTTCTGCTTCCCCTGGTGTAGGGGAGGGGGGTGCCATGAGCGTACTGTCACTTCATCCTGCCTGTCACTGCTGAAGAGTCAGGACGCTGCCTCAGCAGGACACACAGCTGGAACCCGGGCCCAGGCGATGAGATGGCCACCACAGGGGATGTGGATACCACACCGAGGTAGCTTGTGACCCGCCTTCTTTCCCTCGCTGGACTTGAAAGCCCCCTTGTGAGGTCGGGATCTTCTCCAAGGAGAAGGTGCGCACGGAGTCCCTGTCGTGCGAGCCTGTGTTTTCCAGCCCACTTTTGCCTTCTTCCTTCCCACTCTCCATTCCTCTGGGGCCCCAGCAGGGGCAGGAAAACAGAACTGACTCAACACGGAGTGCCTTTAATGAAAGTATGGCTTATTTACAGAGGTGGGAGCGGGATTAAGGGAACCAGAGGGCCAGTGACACGGAGAGGCTAGGGAGGAAGTGGCAGGAAGAGGAAATAGTGGTCTAGGGGCCCGAGGAGGTCTGGTGCTTGGAGAAAGGAAGCCAATGCAGAGGTGTGGTCTGGAAGCAGCAAGGGGTGGGGATAGATGCCTGGAATTCTCTCTCATCCTGCCCTCTGATCTCTGATGCTCCTCACTGGCCGAGCCAGAGGTGAAGGAACCCAGGGGAGGCAGATCCCCAGGTTGGTATCCTGGGGCACAGAGCAGGGCAGAGGAGGGTAGAGAGGAAATGGGGTGGGGGCAGGGGAGGGAAACGGGAACAACCAGCCGTTACCTGGCTACAGTCAACAGTTGATGTCTGAGAGTAATCCCTAGAATGCTTTACTGTTTCTCAAGGTCAAAATGGCAAACACCATATCATGATATCCAGTGACAGCAGGTGCGATGGTTAATTTTATGTGTCAGGTCGGCTAGGTATTACGGTGCCTGGTCTAACACTAGGCCAGATGCTGCTGTGATGGTATTATTGTAGATGTGATTAACCTCTACAATCTACTGGCTTTAGAGATTACCCTTGATAATGTGGGCGGGCCTCATCCAATCAGGTGAAGGTCTTAAGAGCAAACAGTGAGGTTTCCAGAAGAAGCAATTCTGCTTCAAGACTATAACAGAAATCCCGTCTGAATTTCCGGACAGGTGACTTGCCGTACAGATTTCAGACTCGAGACTGCAACGTCATCTTTTGCCTAAGCTGCCTGCTGCCAGCATTTTGGATTTTGCCAGACCCCACAATCACATGAGCTCATTCCTTACTAGAAATCGCTCTCTCTCTCTCTGTATCCTATTGGCTCTCTTTCTCTGAAGAACCCCGCCCGATGCAGCAGGAATGTGGGGAAAAGGGCCTCTCATACACCTGCTGGTGAGGGTGCAAATTTGGACAACCGCATCTGGAGGGCCATCTGGCAGCCTCTACCAAACACTGGGCTTTGTGGTGCTCCATTTTTACCATTTCTCTACAGCATGGCTTGTAAGAGCAAGTCGTGGACAATTCAATTGTCCACCAGTCGCCCAACACCTAACGATCCGAGGTAGAACGCCAGCCAGCATTTACCCACTGATTGCCGGGTCAGGAAGCCCTTAGAGAGGGCCACCTCCTAGCAGATGAGGAGCTGGGGGCTTGCAATGGGGGTGACCCACCCCAGAATGCACAGAGCTGGGACTAGGCCGGTACCCACATTCCTCCCAGGTAGGCGTGGTCACCCTCGACCTTTGCTTCTTGGGAGCGGTCCTGGCCCCCGCTTTTTGCCAGACTTCTCCGTGGCTCCACCCACCACATCTGAGGTTCGGCGAAGACAAGCCTTCCCTTGACTAAGATTGCAGGGAGAGGAGCCCGAAGTAAACCCACAGAAAACCCAGCAAGACCCAGTCCAGGCTGGGGTCACCCTGCCCGGGGGAACTTGACACAGTGTTTATCTTCTCTGGCTTGAAGAGGCTCCACCAAGGCCTAGGCTCCTGGCCTCCCACCCAGGGCCTTGCTTACCTTGACAAAAGGGACCCATCAGGAGGCCTGTTCCCGCCAGCTCTAGCTGAAGAGGACCTGTGGGCACCGCCCCCCCCCCATGTATTCGGTGATTGCTGTTGCAGGACTGGCCCCAGTGGGTGCTGAGTACCTCGTGCCTCTCCCCTCCCCGCTGCCCCGAGGTTCCAGCTGGCCAATCTGATAACCCATTTAGGTTAGTAGGTATGCCTGGGGCAAGGAGGCTGAGGGGCAAGGAGGCCCAACTGGCTGTCTGACCTGGTCAAGCCACATAATTGTATTGGTGAGCCGCGTCCACGAAGTGTCACAGAATTGCTACAAGGAGCCAGTGAGCTCATTTATGGGAAGTCACTTTGTAAACTCTAACGGGCCAGAGAAAGGAGCGCTCGTTGAAGGTGTGTTACGTTTTTACACGTGCACAAAGGCCTCCTGAGGAAAATAAGGCCTGATCTGCGTGTTTCTCAAATAGCTGACCCTGGCAATGGGCTGAGCTCCCAAGGGATTCTGATGCCACACAGGTGGCAGGCAGTGGTGGCACCTGACAGAGCTGGGCTGGGAGGCTGGGAGGATCGTTTGGAATGAGGGGTAGCATGGACTTGGCCTGAGTATGGGGTCAGCCCAAAGTCTCAGGGAATCTTAATTTTCATCCCCATGCCCTAAGACCAAAGAAGGGGCCCCAGGCAGAATGGTGTGTAATGAGTGTGCAGACGCCCCCTCATTGCTTGGGACAGACAGGCTTGGAGGTGTGAGTCACTCCCAGGGAAGATCAGAAAAGCACTCTTTAGGGGCGCCTGGGTGGCTCAGTCAGTTAAGCGCCCGACTTCGGCTCAGGTCATGATCTCGCGGTTCGTGAGTTCGAGCCCCGCGTCGGGCTCTGTGCTGACAGTTCAGAGCCTGGAGCCTGCTTCGGATTCTGTGTCTCCCTCCCTCTGCCCCTCCCCTGCTCGCTCGCGCTCTGTCTCTCAGAAAAAATAAACATTAAAAACAAACTTACATTTAAAAAAAAAGCACTCTTTAAAAAAAAACAGCATTATTTTGGTCACCCGTGAGTGAAAAGGCATATAGGACCTGGGACCCCACCTCCAGTAAAAAAAGGCACACAGACAGGGTGGGGAAGTGGGAGGTGCCTTCTCCAAGTAATCCCCTCCCCCACCCAGAGCTAGGATTGGGGCTCAGGACTGAGGGCTGTGATTGGGCAGCAGGGGAAGGAGGAAAGGGCCTGGGGAGGAACACCTCCCTTCCTAACCGCCACTCCCCCCTCCAAAGGACAGCTAAAGCTGGTCCTCGAAAACAGGTTCAGAAAGAGGCATGCCTACCTGAAAAGGAGGTCTCACCACCTATCTGACTTGACCCTGGCTGAGCAAGCCTGGCTCCCACCACAACCCTCTGGTCTATACAGCTTCAAGGGGCGGCAGCAGCCTGTTCTGGGGAGCCTTCAAGGGGGGGGGACATCCTGAAAGCCTGTTTCCCTTTCCAAGGTGGACAAGGAAGGACTTGACTCTCCCGTCTCCTCCTTCCTAAGGATTCGGGTCCCCTGTGGGACCCCTGGAGCACTCCTGTCTCTGCCCTGTGCTCAGTCTCCTCCGCCTTGCCAAATGCCTACCACCCTCCAGCTTCAAGCCGTATCCCATCTGGTCGAGGAGACCTCCCTCGATAAATTCAACCTGCGCCATCCCTCCTTCCCGAAAGTTCTCCAACACCCGGCTCGGCACTTCCTATTACAGTCTCTTCAAACTGGAAGGTACTTTGGAAGCACAGAGACCTTCAGGATGTCTGGCTTAGCCGTCTCAGGTGTATAGGTGAGGAAATGCCTGCTCTTCTCACTAACGGTAACGATATTAATAATAGCGAATACAACGAACACTATCGTGCCGGGCACTTCAGATGTACGAACACCCATGTAAGTCTCACAGTTAAGCCCATTGTATAGCAGAGAGCGCTGAGGCACAGGAAGGTAAAGTGACTTGACCCAAGATTGCACAGGAAATAAGCCATGCCAGGATTTGGACCCTGGCAGTTTGGTTCCGGGGTTTTTGCCTTATTGCTTGCCTTAATCTATTTATACTATTACCGTCTGACTTGCTCATCTATGTCTCTTCTTCTGAAGTGCAGAAGTTTTGTCTTATCCTTCCCTAATACGTCCCGGGTCCATCCACTCCCTGCTGCACAGCGAATGAGCACACAGCAGGTGCCTTAGCGGTGTGTCGAGACTGGTCCCCGGCAGAGCGAACGCCCCTCCTGCCACCAGGTGGCAGCATTGGCCAAGAGTTCTTTCAGAACTCTGAGACGAGCTGTCAAATAAAAATTTAAACTTTTATTTCTGGTACAAATGATAAATACTTTGCATTAAAAATCTGGAATTCAAGTTTTCCTCATACTTCGTGCTCCCCCCCGCCCCAGAACTTTACAAAAAATATTTCTGTCTCGAGGAGGGAAGCTGGGGCCTGCTCTCCCAACAGAGTCTGGGTCTGGGGAAAGGCACATGTGGTTTGTGTCCGGGCTGGGAGGCCCTCACCTGCCCCAGTGTTGGGAGGACAGCAATGAGCAGAATGCACTGTGATCTGGCGGAGGGGCTATGGCAATGGTCCCCGACGGCCCCCTCGCTGGGACGTGGTCCCCTCCTCGTTGGGCATTTGATGGTGCAGAGGGGCCAGCTCCTTCCAGATGGGGGAGTGGGGGTGCGTGTGTGTGTGGGGGGGGGGGCCAGGGGGGAGGTCGAAGTAACAGGCACAGACACCTTTTAGGGTCTAAACCTTCAAAGAGTTCAACAGAATCACGGACCATCACATTTTGTTTGCTTGAAAGAGAACACTTCAGGGGAGATGAAGGGGAGGGGGACACATCTGGAGAACCCCCTTCTCTCTGTCCCCAAGGGAGGCACAGGGTGGGAGTGGGGGCTGCCTTCATGAGTTAACCCCTGCCACGCCACACCCCTTTTCACAGTCTTGAGTGATGGGGCCAGAGGCTCCGGGATCAAGGGAAGAGAAGGGAGATAAGGCCTCAGTGGGGGGCGGCCACCCCCTCCAGTGGCTGGGGGAAGGGCGGTGGACCCAGAGCAGCGAACTCAGAGACGGCCCCCTTTCACCCCAGCCCAGCTAGGGGTCCTCATCCCAGAGACACAGCTGCCGCTGGGGCACATAGAAGTCGAAGCTGTAGTTTTTCTGGCAGCTGCGGATGCCGCACTTGTAGGGGGTCGGCCGGTCACGGCTGTGGCAGTACTTGAGCATGCAGGGGTACCAGGCCAGGCTCAGGCCGTAGCGGCAGACACAGGGCTTCCCGCCATCCCCCACCTGCCCGCAGCGGGACAGGTGCACCTGCTCCGAGGCCTCCGGCAGAGCCTCAAACACGGAGCTGTCCACACCTGCGGGAGAGAGGCGGGCATCAGCAGAGGGGAAAGGGAGGGAGGAGCCCGCCCCGCATGGCCTCTTGGGGCATCCCATCAGCCCTGTGAGCTGAGCATTTCCATTCTTGTTTTTATAGAGGAGAAACCCGGCCCAGAGAGGTTTAGTGATCTCACTGCGGTCACACAGTAAGTAGTGGGAATAGAGCCCAGGTCTTTCTGACTTCAAGGCCTTCCTTATAGGGGCACCTAGGTGGCTCAGTCAGTTGAGCATCCGACTTCGGCTCAGGTCATAATCTCATGGTTCGTGGGTTCTAGCCCTCCGTCGGGTTCTGTGCTGACAGCTCAGATTTGGATTCTGTGTCTCCCTCTCTCTCTGCCCCTCCCCTGCTCAGGTCTGTCTCTCTCGAAAACAAATAAGTGTTAAAAAGAATTAAAAATAAAATACCACTATACCAGGATGTGATGGAATAGAGACGTGGGGAGAATGATAGAAAATCGAGGAGAGCTTCTTAAAGGAGGTGGTATCTGAGGAGGGCCAGGTAGGGAAGGACCAGCACAAACATGCTGGGAAGTCAGGGTGGCCAGGGTACACACAGGGGTGCTGGGGGAGACAGCAGTGACCTGGCCCCTGGCTTGGCTCAGTGGCCACGGGACGGACCAGCCTCTCGGGGGGACAGTACTGAGCTTGAACCTCAGTTTGGAGTGCAGCTTACTGGGAGGGGTGTGTGTGGAGGGCATGAGTACAGCTCTTGGCTATTTCTTTTTTTTAATGTTTATTTATTTTGAGAGAGAGAGAGAGAGAGCACAAGAGAGCGAATGTGAGTGGGAGAGGGGCAGAGAGGGGGAGAGAATCCCAAGCAGGCTCCAGGATGTCAACGCAGAGCCTGTCGTGGGGCTCGAACTCACCAACTGTGAAATCGTAACCTGAGCCGAAGTCAGCCGCTCAACCGACTGAGCCACCCAGCTCCCCCTGTTGGCCATTTCTAAATCCAGTGGTGCCCTGGGAAAGGCAGGCACTTCTCTACTGCTCAGCTGGCTGGGCAGAGGACCAGGGGCCTGGCATCTCCCTGTCCCCTCTACACAGAGGACCTGAGGACAGTCCTGGGAACGGAATCAGGAAATGGGGCAGCAGTAAAGCCACAGAGGCCAAAAGGCAGGGACCACACCAGAGACGGGAGAGAGATGCTGGCACCAGGGAAGGCATGAAGGAAAGGAGAGAGGGGGGCAGCAGGGGTGGGCAGGGAGGAGTGGGTGCCGACCCTGATACCTGTGCCCCCTCCCCCGACAGAGGTCCTGTGTTCTCATTAATGGAAGGAATGAGGTGGGTGCTGCCTGGGTATCTCCCTCCACACGACCTGGGAAGTCACAGGTCTGTGGGTCCCTACCTGGAAACGGTCGCTTTCATCTGGCTGACTCCTCTCCCCGGAGAGCCACACGGGCACCACCTCCTCCAGGAAGTCTGCCCTGACCGACCCCAACCTGGTTTCGGGGTCTCTCCTCTGAACTCCCGCATCTCATTACCGCGCTCTCGCCTGGGTGATGTGATCCCAAGCTGACCTTGCTCCAGCCAGAAGCGGACGTCCTCCCGGCGGGTGTAGATGGTATCCACGGCCTCGGCACACACGTTGCGGAGATGGGGGCTCAGCAGGCCCCCCTGGCTGAAGTTGACGGCGATGTCCATGTGCAGGTGCTCTAGGCCCCGCACCTCCTCAGCCTGCCGCACTGCCCGAGGGTTCTTCTGTGTGGAGAGGAACAGCCACTCCCACCCGGCCTCCGAATGCTCCCTGCCCTGCTTTGCCTAATCGCTGAGAGTCAGACAGGCCAAGGCTGGTTGCCTTCAGAACCTTGGGGCAGGCTGGCAGTCTAGGGGCACCCGGCCTCGCCTCCAGCTTCTGGAGACACCAATCCCCAGGGCTCAGCCGAGCCTCTGCAGCTGGCCACTGGCCGGCGTCTGGGGCTGACGGAGAATTCTGACAGTCATCAGGGCTGGTATTGGAGGTGGCAGCCGGGCGAGCTGGCCCAGGACAGATGCCCCCGGGGTCCCACACCTTCCAACAGGCAGAGAACAGAGTCTGGGACCGGGAAGGGAGGGGAGGGCCTCGTTTAGGGAACACAGATGAGGCTGGGGGAGAGGCCCAGGGGCCAGGAAGGGACAGGGAGCAGGTCAACGGGCTGAAGGGTTCTGAACACTGCGCTGAACACTTTCCATGCATGCTCTCATTTAATTCTCAGTATAACTCATTTCTCCATAGGAAAGTAGAGGCTTGGAAGGCAACGTGTGCAACGTCCCCGGGATACGGGGGGGTGGCGCTGGGTCTGAAGGCATATCTGACCTCGGAGTCCAAGCCCAGAATCTCCACCATAAAGGGGGAGGAGCTGAAATCAGGAGGCTGGAGGGATCTGGCAGTAGGGGGTCAGTGCAGATTAGCGATCTGGGGTGATGGGGTTAGGTCTGGCCTGGGGCGATATCAGGGGTTCAGGACTACGGGGTGAGAGTGGGGCGCCGGGGGTGAGGGTGGGTCAGGGGCTGGGTGGGAGAGTGAGGTCGGAGTGCGGTTCAGGCTTGGGGCTGGCTGCAGGGCTGGGGTTTCTGGGGCAGGAGCTGGGCCAGGGAAGGCTCGAAGTGAGCACTCACCTGCCGAAGCTTGGCCATGGCCTCGCTGGGGATGATCTCATTGTGGTGCAGCCGGGTGACAAAGCAGAGTGCCTGGAACTGACTCTGCCCCTTCTCCAGCTCCCCCAGGATCAGGGCTCGGAAGATCTTCACGTCCTAACGGGGAAGGGCAGGAGCATGGGGACCAGCTGGAGTGGGCGGGGCCTCCCACCCAGCGCTCAGCCCAGGCCTTGGACAGGACACGTGCCTGGACACCGCCCCGCGACGGACATTTCCCTCCTGCTGGTCTAGGAATTTTTATCTTTCCCATTTAAACCCATGACTCGAAAGAGCACACCCCAGATGTTCCAGAGCCCCCTGGAAAATTCACATGGTGAACCACTAAAAAAGTCTTTTCAAAACAGAACTGTTTAAAAAGTACAGAACTTCACCTTGAAAGAAACAGCACCCTGTTTTTGGTACCTGGCTCTTTCAAGGCGGATGCCGCCCCTCCGTGGCACCCGCGTCACCCTGATCAGGGTGGGTCACAGCCTCTAGAACTACCTGACCAGGCCATAATAGGGGAGGGGTTGAACTTTTTACAAGTACAGATCCCAGAGTCTCATATTCTTGGTCAGTAGGTTGGGTGGGGGGAAGGGGGCGGTGCCTAGAAACTGGTGCTCCTCAACATGCCCCCCAGTGCTTCTAATCGGCCAGGCCCCTGGCCATCCCATCTCAGATTGAGGTAGTGGGCATGGGACGGGGTTAAGGGCAGACGCAGCCCAAGCTGGCTGCAGCTGTTGCCAACTTCCGGCCTGGGGGAGCTGGGATGGCTCACCTTTCCCTTCCCCCCTCCACTTCCCCTTTCCCCTCGGGGTTACTAATGGCATTACCAGCAGGCCAATGGCTCCTTCCTGTTACTCACTCATTGCGTGCGTGGGGGAGGCTGGAGGGGAGCAGAGGGAGGAGGGAGAGGGGCCACAGGGCAGGATGGGGTTCCCCTGCCAATCTGGCTGCTGGAACGCTGTGCTCTGACCCAGCTGCACCCAAGGTGTCCCCCTGCTCTCACTCAGCTCTGTGCCTTGGCTAACTGCTCCCAGTGCGAAATTAGCAGGCCCCACTCAGAAGTGGTCTGGATCTGTCATGATGCTCCCTGCCAGGGAGGTACCCTGGCCACAAGGACCATTCTCCTCTAGAACCCCAATGACCCTGCACTGGCACTGAGCATGTACAGGCCTGTGTAGTTATTCATCTTTCGACGTACGTGCCCTGGCCTCGCCCACTGGGAGAGCCCGCGGCGACTCAGGGGGTATGGTACGCCCACTAGAGAATAAGTGCTCTGAAACAGGGGCCAAGGTTCCCCTTGGGCTCCTGTACAGGCAGTGAGGGCAGGTCGTACCCCAACTCTGTCTTGTATTAGCCAGCGCCCAGGCATATCTTCCAGCCTCTGTAAGCCTCACTGGCAAGATGGGGACGATAAGGCATTTCCCTGGTAGGCTTGTGTGAACACAGTGTGGAGGCCACAGGAGAACGCCCGCCCACAGTAAGCACTCAGTAGGTGCTGGCTGTCGCAATCTCAAGTCTCGTCCCGGCAGTGATCAGCAAATGTTACAGGTGGCCTGTGTGCTGCCATCCCATAACCCCCGTGCACTTGTGAGGTCCCTTGACTACAGGGATGGGTCTCTTACTTTCCTCTCCTGCAAATGATCTCCAGCACAGGGAGGTGTGGGCACGTGCGGGGAGATTTTCCACCAGTATTGCAGAAGGAGAGACTGAGGCTCAGCTGGCGACAGAGGTTCCACGGGGCTCTTTCCGATGCCAGATCTCAAGGAAGGTGAATCAGAGCTTGGGTTAACCCAGCTTCCTCTCAACAGGAAATCCGTTCTTGGGCCCTGAGGCTGGAATCTCCTTGTCCTGCCAGGCTGGGCCATCCGATCTTCCTTCCGTTTGCTCAGGTTGGCTGAGGGGAGACCGGAGGCCGGTACGCTCGTGTATTTTCCACTGGGGGCTCACTTCCTGCCAGGTGAGACCTGATACGAAACTTCCCCTCCTAGGGCTCCGGGCAGCCGGGTGTCCCCGGCAGGACCCCGAGGCAGGATCCAACATTATTTTCAGCAATGACTCTTTAAAAGAACCTTATCTGCAATATTCAGAGCATCTTCTCCAAGACCCCAGCCAAATGCCTGCGGTCTGGCAGCCGCAGAGTGGTCTCTTTGCTTGGGGATATCACCTGCCCACCGTTCAGAGAAAGCATTTGAACTCTTAGACCAGACAGGAGGGTTAAAAACAAAACAAAACAAACAAACCTGCTTTGAGTTGTTTTTTTTTTTTTTTTTCTCCCCTGCCTCTATATTAAACAACAATGTTGGTGACGGCAGCAAATGGGGGCACTAAATTGGGAATCTGACTGGGAGCGAAGAGAGGGAACGAGGATTTCTCATTGAGAGAGAAGATTTAGTCGTGGAGGGCAAAGATTTATTGAAGCTTATAACTGGAAGGGATAAGTCACTGTTCTTATGAGGATGTATCGTCCTGTCTAAAATCCTCACAACAACAGGAGGTAGGGAGGATGATTATTACTGAGTTTGGAACGGGTTACTTGCTCAAGGTCACGGGACGGGAGGAAACGTGGCCAGAGTTCTAACCCCCGGCGGTCTGACTCCAAAGCCAGTGTTCTCTCAACCACAATGCACCAGTGCCTCCCAGGTGTCCTTGACACCCAGCTCGAGAAACTGAAGCTCAGGTCCAGATAGGCAGTGTGGTCCGCCCTTGGCCACACAGCTGGCAAGTGGCAGAGCCAGGATTAGAACTCGGTTCCCTGGCCCAGCCATGCCTGGAGGTCCTGTGCAGACCTGCCCTGGGAGTATGGCAGCTCCCACTCACGGTTCAGCGTGACTACCAAAAAGCAGCATCTGACACAGATATGAGGGTGACGTGAGGCAGGACCACCCTCCTAGCCCGCCAGCCTGCCCTGCCCAGAACCTCCGTAGACCAGTGTCCCTCCCACCTTCTACACCTCAGACTCACCGCTAAGGTCCCAGGGGCCCCTTTCCCTCCAGCACAGAGGAAAGGGCAGGGGAAGAAGTCCCCCTGCTTCAGCAAACATCTGGCCGGATGCTAGGCCCAGGCCAAGGAAGTTTCTATAGGGCTCCCAGGACCCTCCAGCCCAACGGGAGCCGGCCAGCAGGCCGATGCGGGAGCAGGTCAGCAGGGGGGCAGAGACCTGAGCCGTGCAGCCGGTGTGGTGAGCGGGCTGTGGAGACAGAGTCTGCTGAAGTCCTTTGCCTATGGCTTTGTTTGTTTAATTTAGAGAGCACGAGTGGGGAAGGGGCAGAGAGAGAGCGGGGGCAGAGGATCCGAAGAAGGCTCCGTGCTGACAGCACAGAGCCCGAGGCGGGGCTCAAACTCATCAACTGTGAGATCATGACCTGCGCTGAAGTCTGATGCTTAGCGGACTGAGCCACCCAGGCCGTGCCCCACCTCCCCCCCCACCCCCAGCCCCCTTGGCCTGTGGTTTTAAGTAAGCATCAGGAGTAGATAGGTTGTGGGACGGCACAGTAGTTAAGGACAAAGGCTCTGTAGCCAGAAGTACCTACATTCAAATCCTGGCGTCGCTCATACTGGCCATGTAGCCTTGGGTGAATTAACCTCCCTGTACCTTAGTTTCCACATCTGTTAAATGAGTTAAACTAACAATACCTACACCTCCAGGGATTATTGGGAGGGAAAAATGAGCGAAAGGTCTCAGAACACAGTGGGCTGAACTCCCTATTATTGTTGCCATCTCTGGCCTTGCTCCAACTGTGATCTATTCCAGACCTGCAGACGCAGGAGCAAAGGGTTTTCTCCTAAAGAGGCACCCGAGGCCCAGAGAGGTCGGGGGAGTCCTCTGGGAGTGGCAGGTAATCAGCAAATCCGTGGGAGAGCACTGGTTAGCATGACCTGGGGCAAGGCCTTCACAGGCACCAGGCTGGACAGGGAAGTGGCCAAAACCAAGGCAGGGGCCCCTGTCTTCACGGGGCTCATGGAGAGGCTGGCCTCCTGCAACCAAAGCCAGTGCACCAATAATGGCCGAGGGTCGAGGTTTATGATACGCGCTATGGGGCAAAGGATGGACGGAGGGGCGTTTGTTTTCCCCTTAACGATGGCGCAGGGAGGCGAGGAGGGAAGGAGGGAAGACTTCCCCAGAGTGAGGGACATTTCAGTGCTCCTTAGCAGTCAAAGGATGTTGGGGGGCTTTCTAGCAAAGAGAGAGGGGCATTTACAGAAGACAGGGAAATGTGACGCTCTCTTAACACCCCACCCCATCTATCCCTCCATGTTGTTATTGATCTGCCTAATGCCTAATGCCCTTCAAAGACCCCTCCAGAGGCTGGCATCCACTTCACCAACAGCTCGTCTTGGACTCCCTGAGCATTCAGCTAAAGAGCTGGTAGTTCCCAGAGGAAGCGATGAGGCCATGTCACTTTCCATGAGCTGATTCCTCTGCTGGGGATGCCCTGTCCTCATCTGCCTACCGTGTGTCAGGACTGGGTTCCAACGCATCCCCTGCTCTGGCCCGTCCCCCCCAATGCTACCCTCACCAACCCTCCAGCAGACTCAGCCGGCCCCAACTCCTAACCTCTACAGCACGAGTCCTGTTGTGTTTGCAACCCTGTCTTGCCATACCTTCCGGACTCAGCTCCTTGAGCCTGGGGCAGTATCCTATTTGCAGCCATCTCCACCCCCTAGAACACAGTAGGTGCTCAGTAAGTGCCTGGCAACGAAGAAACGAAGGCAGGAGGCCACAAACGAGAGCCTGGAAGCATTCTGGGAAAACCACCAGGGGCAGGGCAGGGTGAGGGAGGGCAGAGAGAGAGGTCGAAGGAGGAGGCTGGTGAGAGGGGAGGGGCAGCAGGTCTGAGAGCCGAGCCAAGGAGTCTGGGCTTCATCTAGCGGATCCCCGGAAGCCACGGGTTTCGAGCTGGACCGGAAACTTGAGTTGTGCCGGGCCCACGTGCACCTGATCTACATCGACAAAGGACCCCGTCCTCATGTGGCATCTTCTGCCTGGGCAGTAAGTCATCCAAGCCCTGCATGGCCTGCCCCTGGCTCAAGGGCGGAGACCAGGCCTTACTTATGCCGTAGCCTCAGGGTCTGGCACAGAGCTGGGTCGCCACTTATCAGCTGAGTGAACGAACGCATGCGTGCACGTGTGCTCCGGGGCCTCCATCAATTCCCTAGCCTCCAACAAGAAGGCTGGTAGTCCTCCAGCTGCTATTGTGGCTTTTAGAGGGTTTAGGGGATCATTGAGCTCACGATCCAGTGAGGTTCCAGCGGAGGATGTGACGTCCGCAAGTCATACAGCTGCAGAGCCAGGACCAGAAGCCCGGGTCTCCCGACTCACAGTCTAGTGACCTTCACGCCCCCCACCAAGCTCCCCTGTCCGCCCTTGTCCAGATCTCCTCCTTCTCCACACTCACTCCCCGGCAGGCTGTGCTTCTGAGATCCACTGCAGCTCGCAGAGGGAAGGCTGTGCTGGCTCAGTTGTGCTGGGGCTCCGGGTGAACACCCATGAGACAGTGGAGGGCCACTCCGGGAAGCACAGGGGCGGCGGGGGGGGGCGGGCAGCCCTCTGCACTTGAACGGCAGACATCCTGTGCCAGGCCCAGGTGCAGCCTTCCTGGGGAGAGGCCCCAGGGGAAGCTTAATGTCAAGGAAGGGGAGCGACGCTGCAGACAGAGCACACAGGAGTTCAGCTGCGATGACAGCAGAGCGGTCACACCGCCCTGGACCGCCGACCCCCAGCCTCAGATAAGACGGGGGAGAGGGACACAAGCTTCTCTTTTGCTTCAGCCGCTGTTGCGGTTTTCTGTCTCAGCCAAGTCAGATCCTAAGTGATACGCAGGGATGCCCGCCTGCCTCCCCCCATTCACGGGCCACGCGTCTGGAGTCTTTCACGCGTACTTGCTGCTTCTAGAACAATCTCTTTCACATGCAGTGGCTCCTGTCTCTCCCCGGCTCCCATCGGCTCGGCTGCACACGGCCAACCCCCCCTCCCCATCCCCCTGCCTCGCATGCCGGTTGCTCACAGGAGCACTGCCTCCCTCCGTGTCCCCCCGCCTGTGGAGTCTCCACCTCACCCCTTTCTCTGAGTCAGTGTGGTGTCTCTCAGAGTCTCTCACGCAGCCTCACGCACTCCCTCACCCACGGTCTAACAACGTCCTCACCCCGCTGTCACACTCTGCCCCCTTCTCCAGAGAGCCCACCTGGGGAGAGGAGGGGGCCTCTGCGATCTCAGAACTCCCGCCAGCCCAGCACTCCACCATGGGGAGCCGAAAACTAAGGGGGCCAGGGTGGGGAGCTGCCCCCTCCCTCAGTGCCCTCCCAGCCACCCACCCTTCTGTCCAGGGTCCTTGCGAAGCACCTGCTCCCCCCACCCCTCCTTGCTCTTGGACAGCAGACACGGTCTCCTGGGAGTGTCCTCGACCATCTCTGTCTCCTTCCCGTCACACCAGAGCGCATGATTCCGAGGCCCGGGCTGAGCCAATCTAAATATTTATTCCTCTGCTCCTGGCTGGGGCCGCTTTATGGCTAAAGAAGGGGCCAGTTTTGTTGGACCGTGGCGGCGAGGAGAGGCAGCCCGGAACCAGCACCTTCCTAACCCACGCTGGCTGCCCTGGGGCAGACACGGGAGCGCCTTGGCCCCTCTGCCCCATCTACTCGAGCAGGAACAGGGGTGGATGGGGTCAACCCAAAGCCAGGCGGGGCACATTCCCAGGCGGGTGCCCAGGGACTTACGCTGCCCCCATTACAGGGATGTCTGTATACCCTCAGGGCCAGTCCTGGGACAAAAGCTTCTTGTTAAGGGGCATTAGCACCACCACCAGTCAGGCGCAGTGCCCTCTGCCCTCCTCCCAGCCCCCCGAGCCCCCAGTTCTCTGTGAGCCAAATCCCAAAGGTCACTACTGTTCCAACTGCCCCGGGGAACAATGTGAGGCTTTATGTGGATCGACTGTGCCCCACTGTCCCGCTGACTCAGGGCTCCTAAGATGGGGCTCCATACTCCTCTCTCACCCGGATTCCCAGCCCCAAATGCCTGTTGCTCCCTGCCCTTTATCGGAACCCACAGCGGCAGCCACTTAAACACTTGCCAACCTAAGGGACGGAAGAGCCTAATGACGCGCTGGCCCCTAGAGCAGAAGGAAAGTGCCAGAACAATGGGCTTGCCAGCGAGCAAGGAGAGCCGGGGAGGGGGGACCTGCCGGGGCCCTGGCTGGCACCGCTACCTCACTTCTCACGAGCCTACGCTGGCCTCTGCTTTGCCACAGCCTCTGATTCACTTCTCACCGGACCGTGAACATCACGCTAGTGTCTCGGCCATGCCTGTGCCGTGTCTGGGCCTGGGGCTCCGAGAGGTCAAGTGGCTCGTCAGGACGCACAACAGGCGAAGGGCAGAAAGATGTACACAGTGAGTGTTCAGTGGTCTCCGTGAGATCTTTTACAAACGGTCCCTGGACCCCCCGCCCCTTGCATCCCCATCTCTCTAGAGGAAGAGCCTCTTGGCACAAAGCTGCCAAGGGCCAATACTCAAATCCACCAGGGGTTATGAGCTCGGGGGGGTAGGGGTCCAGCTCAGGTCTGTAGAGAGGAGGGTTTCTCTGTAGATCTGTTCCTCTGCATGAAGGTTTTCCGTCAGCTTCCTTCTTCCCTTTCCCCTCCCCTATTCAGGTATCTTCGGCCTTCTGGAAGAAGCCTACTTACGTTATGGCGCACATAGTCAACTGCCATACAGTGGAAAGATCCCTGGGTCCTAATCCCGGGTCATTAGCCACTTGATCTTGTCACAGTCACTTCAGAGCTCGAAGCCTCAGTTTGCACATCTGCAAAATGGGGGTAACCCCTGCCTCACGAGGCAGTAGGGAGGATCAAAGGAGGCTGTGCGTGAAAGCACCCAACAGCGTGTGACCTGAGGGACCACTTGGCGCGTGAGATACAGGGACATGCGGTTCTCATCACGAGGCTGCACCGTTCCTGTGAAAGAGACAGCCCTACCCTGCCTCTCCCCATCTTATTTCTAGGAGGCCACTCCTCCCTGGTTCCAGGTGGGAGTCTTCACTGCCTGACCCAGGATCTTTTGCTAGGACTCCCCCTGGACATTGGCATTCAGGGGTGGGAGATGCTTGCCAAGCTTCAGGGAGCATATCTCAACCTTCCCTCAGGGCTCTAGATCCCTGATCCATGGAAGAATTCCTCAGACACGGCAGAGGGACTGCTGTGAGCCCCGGGGGCCCCACGGCCACAAGCCAGGTTGTTCCATCCGGTCACTTCTCGTAAACTCCTATGAGGAAATGCTCTGGACCCCAGAAAAGCCTGGGCCTCTCCTGAAAGCATCTCTGCTGCCCTCCGTTCCCCAAGAAGACAGCCCGTCCATCACAACCCTGTGTTCCCAGCTGCTACACTTCAGAGGCCTAACACAGAAAGGGTAGGGGGAGACTGGTCTCTCAAAGCTTCTCCGGCCTGACATCTGTGTGACATGACATCCTGTTATAATAAACAGCCTCCGGCAGCGCGCGGTCATTTGCACATTCCACATCTTCCAGACTACATCTGACAGCATGCAGCTTCCCACGCTGCTCCCTCACCCCAAGCAGGAGCCCCCTAAGGCGGGGGCTCTGGTGCTCTTTGGACTGTTCCTTCCTGACTCCCACTCACCCATCGGCGCTCAGGCCGGGGCTCAAGTTTCAAGGACTCTTCTTGGGTCCTTCAGAGTGACCTTGAGCTGACCCACACCACCATATGGCTCCCCTTATCTTGGCTCCACGGCACAGCCCCTCCGGGTCCCTCCTGCCATGCTTCTGGAGGCTGTGGTTCCTTCCTCCCCCCTCCCATTGCACCCACTGCCCTGAAACAGTTGCACATGACTTTCTCATATCTTTCAGGCCCACCCTACCCTTCCGGTCAGCACCAAACCACACTGCCTGCAACATGACTCACCCCTTCCCTCAGCTTTTGGACGCTCAGACCAGGGAGCCAAGGGGAAAGAGAATTTGGACGGGGACACCAACCTGGGGGACGGGGACCAAGCGGTCTGACTGACAAAAAGCCAGGTTAGAGCCTGGGGGTGGGGACGTGGCCGGTATTAGATATTGCCCGGTGAGTACGTACATACAAGTATAATTGCATCCACGGGATTTGGATTATAAAGGAGAGTACCGTCGACTGGGTGTGTATCAGGAAGGATGGTGTGCGTGCCGCAGGCAGGTAGAATTAGGCCTAACGCCTATTCGCTGCTTCAAGCACATTAGGGTTCCCCTGGGTAGAATGACGGGTTGCCAAGTGCTCAGTGAGTGTGGGCTCTCCCTGTATTTACCAGTCCAACCTGGGCCCCACCTCCAAGTCCCCTCCCTTCCCTGGAACAGCTATACCAGTGGTTCCCGAACCTGCTGCCTGCTGGAAATCGTGGGGCCTCTTTAAAAATACCGTTGCCCTCAGAGATCAGATCGAATTGCTCTGGGCTGCAGCCCAGGCATCGGGATTCTCCAAAGCTACCCAGGTGATTCTAACGGACATGAAGTCTGGGAGCCACGGAGCCATGGCACTTTTTTCAAAGCCAGAGCTCAGTCTGCCTGACGGTCAGCAGCCTTGGGGCAGGGTATGCAGCGACAGAGGAGGGCCGCTTGATAGCTCCAAGCGACCTGCGGAGTCTATCCTCAATCCTTGCCTGGGCTCCAGGCTCCGTGTCCTACAGCGAGCGGATTACTCTGATTACTGTTACTGCCTCGCCGCCTTCGGGTCCAGCGTGGCAGGGTGGGGAGAGCCAGACAGTCCTAGAACCCTGCCTCTCAGTGGAGGCAAACAGAGAGGGTGGGAGGGGCTGGGGAGAGAGGGCTGGGGGTGGGGAGAGGCTGGGCCAAGGGCATCCGGCACAAGGCCAGTCCCTGCAGCCCTGGGTATTCTGGCGGGCCAAGAATGACCGCTCCGTGCTCGGAGGGGCTGGTCGGCAATGCTGCGGTGTGACTGGGGGAAAGGGGTGCCCAGAGGGCTGGTCAAACATTACTGCCGGGTGTATCCGTGAGGGTGTTTCCAGAAGAGATGAACATTTGAATGGGCAGAAGGAGTAGCAGAGATGGCTCTTGCCAGTGTGAGTGGGCACCAACCCATCCGGGGAGGCTGTGGATCGGACAAAAAGCCGAGGAAGGGTGAGTGCGCTCTCTCTGCTCGGGCTGGGACATCCGTCTTCTGCCCTTAGACATTGGCACTCAGGCCTTGGGACTCAGGCTGGAACCGCACTGCCAGCTTTCCTGGGCCTCCAGCTTTTGCAAATGGCAGATCGTAGGACTTCTCAGCCTCCACGATCATGAGGGCCAATCTCTTGTAATAAATCTCTTTCCGTGTATCTCACTCTACGGCCCGTTGTTTCTGTTTCTCTGGAGAGCGCCCACACGCCGTGCTTCGAGGAGAAGGTTATGATGAGGGGCTCAAGGCCCCTCCAGGCTCAGCACTGACTCTGGGTCCATCATTCAACCTCTCTGGGTCCAGGCTCAGCACGGAGGGCCCATGCTGCACTGTGATGTGGGCAACGATTACGAAAGTTAGTGGCTTCCATTTCTTGAGCGCTTAGCACGGGAGCCGACGCATAGTGGGCACTTCACTTCACTTCATAGTTATCACCCTCGTTTTACAGATGAAGAAACGAAGGCCTGCAGAGCTCAAGTCCCCTGCCCAGGGTTAAACCGTATCGATCTCATTTCAGTCTGGACTGTCTCCTAAAGGTGAGAAAATGGCAAACATTGCCATTCCTAAGTGGACTGGGGTGTTTGGTACACAAAACAAAAGGAACACAACGTTCAAGACTTCTTCCCACGGGAAAAATTGTTACGTCTACATAGAACCTTGTGTAAATCTGCCAAAGGCTATGGGGCACAAGGCCTTGAGGACTGAGAGGGCCACGGAAGGATCCGCATAGAAAAGCTGCTCTGGCCAATGTAGACAGCGACTTGGGTGGGGGAAAGGCTATGATGCCCCGCCCCGGGCTAAATGAGAAACCCGGAGCTGGAGAGCCCTTAGAGAGCGGGTTCCCTTTCTGTGCCTTCTGCCCCCAGTTCCAGTCCTTGCTGGTGAATTAGGAGATGCCAGGGCGGGTGTGAAAGGCCAGGTTCTGGGTCAGAAGCTAACCTGAAAAGCAGACTCTGGACTAGAGTCAAACCTGGGTGGAGGTTTGAACCACTGCGGGGATTAAAATGGGGCCCTTGCCATCAGCTCCAAGAGGCTTCTTCAACTGGGTGGTCAGCCCCCTACTAAACTCTCAGCTCCAGACCCCAGTTCCGCACCCCACTGCCACTGGGGCACTCCCCTCTCCTGGCCCACAGGGTAGAGTAATAAAAAAGTTTATGCTGCAGCCAGAGGCTATAAAAGCTCAGCCCTACCCGTTGTGTCTCTCACTGAAGTCCTAGCCACAGCCTCAGCTGCTGAAGAGGTCCCAGGAATAGGGAAGCCTCTCCCCAGGGTTCCAGCTACCATAAAACAGTCGGCATTGGGCAGGAAGGTTAGGAGACTCTTGTCCTGGCCAGCGGGGCACTCTCAAGTACAAAGGGCTTCAGTGGAAGGTTAGAGGGGAAGATGAGACCACCGCCCCCTGAGGGGTCTGGCTACTCTGGGATTTCCCAGGAAAAGAAAGCATTTGACAAAATTTCCCCTGGAGTTTAGGTGTGGGGAGGCAGGAGGTATTCTGGCCCCGCCAGCTTCCTTCTCTCCACACACGAACCCACCTGCCTCTACCTGAATGTGAGAACCTAGCTTGGGCCTACTGAGTAAGGAAGGGCCACAAAGTCTTCCCAGCTGGGATGACCACCCACACCCCACGGTCCACCTATGTCCCATGTCAGTGACAACTCAGTAGTTTTGGGACAGGTCGGCAGTCAAGCCCTATCTCCGCTGTCCACTGGATCCCCTCCCCATGCTTCTCTATGGCAGTTTTGCTGGGTCCCTAGCTGCCTCCCCAAGTTCTGCTCCTTTCCTCTCAAGCTCCCACTCTCTAAGAGGGAGGAGAGAGAGATGGCTTGGGCGAGGCTCTATAGCCCTGAACTTCTCCAGCTGCCCAGCTATCTAACTGGCCTCACCTCTTCACTTCCCCAGAGACAGGGCCTCCTTTTATCAGAAGAGGGGCTGGTGTGTGCATGTCTGTGCGTGTGTGTGTGTGTGTGTGTGTGTGTATCAGGAGACTCCTTTCAAGTACCTACTCCTCACCCACCCTCTTTCCTTCCAGAATTCCTGCTGCTGGGTCACCGTTAGTCACTCACTGCCCTTCCGGGCCCATTTACTGATAACCCCCCAGTTCCTCCAGTCTCCCCCCAACCCCAACAACCTTGGGGGCCACGTCCACCTTCTGGTTCCTTACACATACTGAATAGGGGCTGCTTTCTGCCCCCTTCCTGCAATCTGGGCCAAAACATGGAGGTTGGCCAGCGGTCCTGCCAGGCGCGGTAAGGAGTGGCAACTCTCCCAGAGTGCGGGGACCTCACGTAGGGCCTCTCCCCAGGTTCTCCTTCTTCAAGCTTCCCAGCCTTCCAGACCCAGGAGCAGAGGTAGCTTCTCCTTGGTCCCGGAGGGACAAGGGACAATCAGCTCTTACCTCCCGGCCTCCCTCCCGCCATGCCTCTGGCCTAGAACGGTGCAACACGAGAGTTGGTTCAAAGACTCCAAGATGTCAGAGCTGAGGGGCCTGAAGCCACCTCACTGACCTGTGCAGAGGTGAAAAACGAGGCCCAGAGAAGGAAAGGGACTTGCCCAAGATCACACAGCAAGAACCCAGGACCTCTGATTGCCAGCCCAGGACTTTCTCCTCTAGAGCACAGGGAAATGACTCCAAGAAGGGAGTCAACTCTTTTGAAGGAGAGTCCGCACCTGGAGGGCTCTGGGAGAGCTGGAAGAGAAGTGGGCAGAAGGCTGGGAGTCAGGGAGAGAGAAGGGGCCTGGGCACCCAGAGCAAGGGGGTGAAGGGCTGGAGGGCCCGCGGAGGACTTCCTCCAGCAGAATGAAGGGGCCGGATCTGGGCGCCGGGGACCCCGACGACCCTGGCTCAGTCTCTCCCCTCTCCTGGCCCGCCTTCCACCTGCAGGCCTCAGTGCGACCGGGGACCCCCGGGGCGCCCGGGCTCCCACGGCCCTCCAGGCGAGCGACGGTGCCTCACCTTCTTGAAGTCGGCGGTGAAGGAGACGAGGGTGCCGTCGGGCTTGCGCAGCTCGAGGCTGATGCTGTCGGCGTCGCTGTCCGCCTGCAGGCTCTCCTCGGTGACCTGGCCGTCGGGCAGCCGCACGCGGACCCGCAGCTCGGCCGGCGCGCCCGGCCCGGCGCCCACGCCGCGCGGCGCCCCCAGCAGCGGCCCGAGCAGCGGCAGCAGCAGCAGCAGCAGCGCGGGGGGCGCCGTGGGGACCCCGCGGCGGCCGGGCGGGCGCATCCCCGGGGGCCGCCGCCGCCCTCCGCGGGCCCGGCGCGCGGCGTGCGAGCCGAGAGGGGCGCTGCCAAACTTCGCGCGAAGTTGCTGGCTAGTTCGGGGCGCGCGCGGGGCAGCGGCTCCCCGGGGGGCTCAGGCGCGGGGGGCCCGCGACGTGGCGCGGACGCACGTGGACTGCGCTCCGCCGCGCGCCCCCCCCCGGCGGCTCCGAGGCGGACGCGGCGCTCCCGGGGTCCCCCCCCCGCCCGCCCACCGGCCCAGCGCCGCGACCGCCGCGGCCCCCGACTCCGGCGCGGCGAGACTCTGTTTTGCACTTTTCATTCAATCCCACCCCCCGTCACTTCCTTCGGAAAACAGAAACCACCAGGACCTGCCTTAAAGAGACCGCGCACCTCTCGGCCCTTAAAGGGCTCGCGGCGGCTCCCCGCGCTCCGGCTGCGGCCCGGGGCAGGGGGCGGGGACAGGGGACCGCGGCGCAGCGGCTTTGTGGGAAAAGGGCTTTCTCGGTCTCCCTCCCTCCCTGCCGCGCCCCGCGCGACCCGGCCGTGTCAGGAGTTGGCTCAACGGGCAAATCCCTTCCTCCCAGCAGGGGCGGGACGGGTGACTCTTCCCCCGTCCCGTCCACCTCCCCCCGCCCCCGCCCCCGCCCCCGCCCCTTTGGCTTGCTCTTGTGCCACGTGGACGAAATAATCGGGCTTGGTGTTTTAGGGGTTTTGTTTGGTCTTTTCGTTTCTCTGACACAGCGAATTTCTAAAAACGGTTCTGCAAAATCAGACCTCACCTCGCCTTCAGCCTTTCGACTGTCTTGGGTCAGGAGAGGTGAGCCGAGGTTCTCGCCCTCATTTGACATCCCTCCGGTGTGGTGCCTTGATAAGTCAGGCCACCTCCCTGAATACGTCCCCTCGACTTGCGCACATTTTGTGAGCCCCGGGACAGCTTTTCTTTTCAGTCCCATCGCCCTCACTTACCCCATTCATGGCCTATCCTCGGTCCTGCCCACCTCCCAAGACCCACCCCCCCCCCCCCCCCCCTTTCTCATAGGCTGAGCAAATCCAGGGAAATTCAGGAGAATGACTAGGGACTCGGGACACCAGCAATCGACCAACAGGGGTTCTCCCACAAGTCCCAAAACGATATATGCTGCCATGCACCCCAACAGTGACCTGAGTGAGGGCAGGGAGATCTGGATGCCTGCTTCCTCTGATCAGCTGTGTGCTTTGGGAACGTTTGAAAAATTCTTTGGGCCTAAGCGTTCCCCCGTGTACAGTGGGAGTTGCCGGGACCTGCGATATCCTGCCAATTCCACCGAAGAGAAAGCCCCAGGGAGGTGCTCAGAACCTGTTGTTCCCTGAGGTCCCTTCCACTTCCGTGGATTCTAGGTCCCCCTGTTTCTTTTGAGATCTCGATCACAGATGGTGACCACTCCCCTCGCCTCTGAAGCCTCCTTCCCTTCTAGGTTCTCCTCAGCACAGGGTTCTTATTAGTACCGGAGATGACAGCAGGAACCCAGGCAGCCAAGAACTGTGAGGGCACCAACAGCAGCCCCAGACCCTGTGGACTGCAGCTTTGGGCCTGGAACCTGTCTCCTTACTACCCACCCAGGGCTCTTCCTACTACACCCTGCTGCCTACATTTACAGGACTGAAAGGGGTTCAAGAGATGATCTAGCTCAGTGTTTTCTAAGTTGGCCTGACCAAAAGAATCATCTGGGTGCTTGTTAAGAAAACAAACACCCGAGTCCCTAAAGCTAGCCATGCAGACTCCCTAGAGAAAAGAACCAAGCATTTGCATTTTTCACAAAGGCCCAGGTGATGCTCGGTGTAAGGGGTCTGACAGTTGGTACTTAACAGAGGGCTCGGCATAGGGGATCCAAAACAAACAACATCTTTCCTGGGGAACTGTCCTGGCCCCTGAGGAGTTTATCTTCACATCAGGGAGATAAGGCAGGCTGTCAGAGAATGATGGCTTAGCACAAAGGCTGTTCCTGAGGCCCTCCCACCCTGAGCTGACAGGACGGAAGAAGAGAGATGCCCAGGGTCTCAAAACTGGCCCCCTGCCTGATAGGCTATGCATCCCAATCCAGCGTTAAAGCTAGATCTCGCATGAATCAGTCCACACAGTCACTGGGACCTCACCCGCATCTCCTAACTTCCCCTATTCCAGGCATCGTCAGCTCTGCCCCAAGCCGTGTTCCCAGGCCCCTTCCCCGTCACCCCGGTGAGATCCCGGGAGACCTAAGCCAAGAAGCCCTGTGTGTCTGGCTTCTTTTTTAAGTCTCTGAGGCTGTCTTTATCTCCATTCAAATCCTGGGTTTGGAAACGAAGAGAGAAGACCTCGTCTCCTCTATCACTTCCTTGCCACGATCAGCTTCCTCCGTTAACTTAACCACAGATCAAATTAGATTTTTCTTTTAAGATAGGGGAGCTGATGTCTCATCCCCCGCCCCCCCCCCCCCCCGCAGCCCTGTCTTTGTCCCTAGTCCTGCCTTTTGGTTTCACCCGACCAAACTCTTCAAGATCCAGGACCAAGTTGGAGTTTTCCAGGAAGACTTTCTCAGCCACTGAGCTACGGCTCTGCCCAGCGCCTCTCTCTCTGGCCTCTGGACTCCCACAATGACAATTACTGTAGCACCTACCATTCATTGTATCCTTATTACGTCAAAGTTCTGTGCCAAGCGCTTTACGTGTGTCATCTTAGTTCATTTTCATGGCAACTCTCCAAAGTAGGTTCTATTCTTAGGCTCTTTTTCACTGACTAGGAAACGGAGGCTTACAGAGGTTAAGTAACATACCCAAGGTCACACAGGTAGGGGAGCCAGCGGGGACTCAGACGCAGGTCTGACCGCAAAGCCCTTGCTTGGAGCCACAGCAGGGCTTGCCAGGAGCCCTTGCTTTCCACCACAGGCACACAGCCTGTGCTATGTTCTCCTGTAACCTAACGGTTTCATGTGCGGTTGTCTTGTGCCCCAGTTAGTTCCAACAGGCCAGCCCCCGTGCTGGGAACACACAGTGCACACACAGTGCGTCCCTTAAACCAGCCAGGCATAGAAACATCCATTCTTCGTAAATGTAAAGGCCCTCAGAGGAAGAGCTCTAACAAGCCTAATTACCCTGACTACAACCAAACAGCCCTCGTTGTCAGAACATTCTTTCTGTCAAATCTCAAGCCCTCTGCCCCACCATAAACCAATTTCCTTTCCTTTCTGATCTGGAGCCCTAGAAAAGCAGTTGCACGTGGTGGTTCAAAGCAAGGGCGTCGGGACCTCAATCCTGGAGCTGGGCCACTCACGAGCTCTGTGACTCAGTGAGCCTGCTTCTTCATCTGTAAAGTGGGCACATAAATGCTTACCCCACTGGGTCGTTTTGAAAATTAAATCCAAGCCCCTGGATACAAAACCCTTCACAGTATGTTTGGCATATAGTAAAGACCAACTCAATGGGGGCTATCTTTATTTAATACTGTTTATTCTCTCCCATGGTATCAAATACGAAGTCCCTCTGTGACCTGCACACGACTCTCTCCTCCCTTGGCTCACCCTCTCTGTATGACTACACACTCTTTCGGGAACACTTTTTCCCTGTGTTCTCTTTAGGTCTTCCATTTTAGTTTTGCTCGGGACCTCTCAAACCGGGGAGTAGGCGGCCAAACATCGGGAGGAGTCTCCCCTTTGCTCTTTGGTCTTAGCGTGCCTCGATCTGGTAGGAAGAGACATGCCGGGCCCTCTCCCCACCTGTGACTTGGAAAACAGGTGCCGACAGAGTCCCGTCGAAGGCTGAAAGGGAAACGGAACCAATGACCTCTATCCAGAGAGAGGACGGATGTGATAAGGGGCTTGCCTTTGCAACAGTGGACAGATTTTTTTCTTTCAATTTCTTTCTGTGGCTGGCGCCTGGCTTGGGGTGTGGTGTGGCTCTCAGTTGCTGGGCCCTGGCACACGGGGCTGGCCACCTGCGCTGTGAGTTGGAGGAGGCTCTGGGGCTGGGGCAGGAGCGCTTGCTCTCCTTTGCCTCTCCAGGCCGCGAAGCTCGTCACTTCGCTGCCCAAGCAGAAGTTCAGGTTAGTCTTACAGCATCACACAATTACTCGGTTACATAAATCCAAGGGTGTGGTGGGAAAGTGGACCGGAGAGGCAACGGACCGGGGTAGAGAGCGGGAAGGGAAGAGAAGGCCGGGACAGCCATCCTTTCCAGGGCCAAAAACCCAGCGGAGGGGAAGCTTCGATGGAATCCGGCTGAGTCGATGACTTTCAGGAAAAGAAAAAGAAGCTTGAAGAGTGAGAGCTGCGAGGGAAGGTACATCTCACTCATAGACTCCAAGCCCGCGACTCTTGAAGGTCCTGAACGTACCTGTCTTCTTCTCCGGGCTAGTTCTTCCAGAAGGCCTTTCCTGCTCCCCACCTGGACATTCATTCATTCATTCATCCATCTAGAGTCAGACGCTGTGCCAGGTGCTAGAGTTACAGCAGTGGGATAGGGCGGTTGAAGCGGTTCCTTGTCCTGGGACGGAGCCTACGGCTGTAAGGGGAGTGGGTGTTAATAGAGGACGTGCAAAAGCAAATATTTAAATTGCAGTTGCTGTAGCTGGTACCGTGGAGAATTAGAGGGGATGTGAGCCTAGACCAGGGGGCCTGGGAAGGCAGCAACGTCGAAAGCTGACTTATAAAATGAATCAGGATTGATGAGCAGGGACGATGGTCCAGGCAGAGGGAACAGCTTGTGTGTGGAGCCTGAGTCTGGTGGGCTTCCCAGAAACTTCACCAAGTACCAGGAGTGGGTGAGGGCGGAGAGCAGCTCGAAGTAATGCAGGAGAGTTTGGCAGAGGCCGGGTAACGCAGGCCAAGGTAGGACGTGGGCTTTGTTTTCCTAAGGGCAGTGGGCAGTCACCTTATTATGTAAGGCAGTGACATGATCAGACGTGTATTTTAAAAAGAGCATTCTGGAAGTGGATTGCAGCTGTCCAGATGAGCGATAATGGTCGCTGGCCCCACGGTAGCGGCAGCAGGAATGTAAAGACATGTCGAACTTCGGCTGTGGTTTGGAAGTAGAATTTGGAAATACGGTTTGATATTTCATTGCACTTGGGGGCGAGGGAGAGAAGGAGCCAAGGACAGCTTCCTGGTTTTGGCTTGGGCACTTGGGTGGCACCGTGAGCTGAGATTGGGAGGCTGGGGGAGAAGCCCTCGGATTACTTTTTTGGCAGTTCTGCATCCTCTGGCTTTTGTTGTAATGATTTCACAGCATTTGTGCTCGAACGAGAAGGACAGGAGCACCGGGGCCACGGACGAGTGGCACCGCTCAGATTAGAAGTCTAGCGTTCCGAAGCCAGGCCTAGCCTCCTTCTGTGACCCCACATGGGGTTTCCATTTCATTGCTGGGGCCAGAGCGTACTGGATCTGGCCCATCTTTGTATCCACCTTGAGCTCTTGTGCCTTGTACCCCGAGGATGCTCTAAACTGAGGTCTTCTGTAGCCCCGTGTACCTGGCACTGTGCTGTAGGGAAGAGAACGTGGGGCACGGGTCCCTGCCGTCAAGAATCTTATTAGTGGCACGGTCCATGGAAAATAGGGCCTGCCAGGTAGCAGGCTGGGCCACCTCATCAAAACGGAAGACCTCAGGCCATTGGCACATGCTGGTAATTCTTCCCCCTTCGGGAAAACCACAAAAGGTACAGAGTATACTGCAGATCACAGCAGACACACGTGTGGGTCTCTGAGAGCATCCGGTCCCCTCACACCCCAACAATTCCATCACCAGGTCGCACAGCCGGAGACCTTAGAGAGGAAGGGCCTGGCCTCTGCTCTGTGGAACCACACCCACAGCTCCAGCAGAGACCTTAGTACGTCTGCATGCAGCAAGACGAGGGGGCCAGGCAGGGTTGCGTGCTTTGTATTTACTATATTTTTCGTGGCGAAATACGCCTTCCTTTATGCAAAGCTCCAAGGAAAATTTATTACTCAAAAAAAAAATCAGTTGGATTTTTAGCCCAGATTTGTTCTCGGTGCACGAACACGTTATGGCATGGGTTGAGAAGTCCCGCCTTCTCATCAGGAAGCTGAGTATGAGCAAGTTGGGCCTGGACAGGGGCCATTTCAGCCCAGAGCCATCAGCTTTTCCTGTCACAGTTGCTGCTGGGGCCCTTTAGCGTCTCTGTTTTCTGTGGCTCCCATCTGGCTGATGGCATCATCTGGGCCTCTGACAGAATCACCTAGGAAGGGCCAGCGTCAGAGGGTCAGGTCCCAGTGGAGGCCAAAATTGGGGATCACATCTCTTCCTTATCTCATGGAAAAAGGGGACACCCTCTCTCCCAAACCGGGATCTCAGAACCACAATCACTGTCACGACTTTTTTTTTTTTTTGGTTTCTTTTTTTTTTTTTTCAATATATGAAATTTATTGTCAAATTGGTTTCCATACAACACCCAGTGCTCATCCCAAAAGGTGCCCTCCTCAATACCCATCACCCACCCTCCCCTCCCTCCCATCCCCCATCAACCCTCAGTTTGTTCTCAGTTTTTAACAGTCTCTTATGCTTTGGCTCTCTCCCACTCTAACCTCTTTTTTTTTTTTTTTTTGTCACGACTTTAAAAAAAAAAAGATTTATTTTTATTTTTCTGAACAAATGGAAAGATACCACGGTATTGAAGGGAAAACAATATAATATGTTGAGTGTGTTATGAATTCATATCGCAACAGAGCTTTACGTATTTTTAATAGATTTTGGTTTTTTGAGCAATTTTAGGTTCACAGCAAAGTTGAGTTGAAGATATCGCATTTCCAAATTCTCCTTCCCCCCCCCCCCCCGGATACACACAGCTTCCCACAGGGTCAACATCTTCTACCAGAGTGGTACCTTTGTTACAATCATGACAGAAGGCTGACCCATCATTATCACCCAGAGTCCACAGTTGACATTAGGGCTTATGCTTGGTGTTGGACATTCCATGGGTTTTGACAAATGTATAATGACATGTATCCACCATTATGGTATTATACAGAGTATTCTCAATGCCCTAAACTCACCTATTCATCCCATTATATATATATATTTAAAATGCATACGATGGCCTTGGGCTACTTGAGAGAAAATAAAACCCGATCGATATTGATTCCAAATGACCTTCTGAGCTTTGTGGCTTTTGTAAACTTAGAACTTCACGCTCTCTGTTTCTTATTGTGTGTGTGTGTGTTTTTTTTTTCCGGCGTTATTTTATACATGTATTCCCGTATATTGACATAGTTCACATGTCATTTCTAATAACATGGAATCAATTTCTAATACATGGTATAAATCATTGATAGCTCATGCTGGTCATTTGGTATTATCTTTTCCCTATATGCTCTTGCAAAAAAGGTTTAAAAGAAGATCAGAATATGATTCCAATATGTATCAATATAGTATGAATAATGACAATGCTTTTTGCAAAGATTGGCTCTCTGCATATCGGCTTTCAGTCCTGCCTCCAGCCAGGGCCATATCTAGCAGCCCCAGAGACAGAGTGTTTCATCTATCTTTTATCAATTTATTATTTTAAAAAAATTTTTAAGTTTATTTATTTTTGAGAGAGAGAGAGAGAGAGAGAGAGTGCATGCAGGGGAGAGGCAGAGAGAGACAGAGACACAGAATCTGAAGCAGGCTCCAGGCTCCGAGCCGTCAGCACAGAGCCCGATGCGGGGCTCGAAGTCATGGACAGTGAGATCATGACCCAAGCTGAAGTCGAACGCTTAACCAACTGAGCCACCGAGGTGCCCCTCATCTTCCACTTAATCTCTGTGAAGGGAGAGGACCCCATAATGTCCTGAGACTTAATTACTACTAGGCAAGTTGAAACTAGAAAGTTCTTTCCAATGTACAACACAAATCTCCTTGAATTTAAGTTTTCCACGTTGTTCTCCACGTGGACGGTTTTTTCACCTGTATATGGTGTCCCTGTGCACAGCAGGTGAGTGTGATCCATGATAGGAATCATTTACATGTGCTACCGTTCTGCTAGAGAATGTCATGGGCTTTTCGCGAATTGTCATCAAATCCCTAACAATCCTCGAGGTAGGCAGTACTATGGTTTCCATTTTTCAGATGAGAAGAGAGTCCAATTAACCCCAGCTTTTAAAAATTATTTCTCATTGTTGGGGTGCCTGGGTGGCTCAGTCGGTTAAGCGTCTGACTCTCGGTTTTGGCTCAGGTCATGATCTCGCGGTTTCATGAATTCAAGCCCCTCGTTGGGCTCTGTGCTGGGCAGTGTGGAGCCCGCTTGGGATTCTCTCTCTCTCTCTCTCTCTCTCTCTCTCTCTCTCTCACTCTATCTGCCCCTCCCCCACTCACATTGTCTCTGTCTCTCTCAAAATAAACAAATACACCTCAAAAAATAATAATAAAAATGATTTCTTATTATCTATGTTTCCTATTTGGAATTTCAAATTACTTCCCCCAGATTCCCCACTGGTAAGGGCACCTGGGTGGCTCAGTCGGTTAAGCGTCCGACTTCGTTCAGCTCAGGTCATGATCTCACGGCTCGTGGGTTCGAGCCCCACGTCGGGCTCTGTGCGGACAGCTCGGAGCCTGGAGCCTGCTTTGCATCCTGTGTCTCCCTCTCTCTCTGCCCCTCCCCACTCATCCTCTGTCTCTCTGTCTCTCAAAAATAAATACACATTAAAAAAAAATCAAATACCCCACTGATTAAAAGTAAGTGGTAACAAGCTGTGAGGCTTTGCACAGATTGTTTACCGTGAACCTGGGATCTTCGGATTCATCTTCTAATTTAATTTTTCTAGTATCTCTGGGAGGCAGTTATTATTACTCATTTAATAGGTGATGAAATTGAAGCTCAGGGGAGTGAATACACTTGCCCAAGTTCACGCCAGAAAGGAGGGGGGCTAGACCTAGGATCCACGTCTAAATCCAAGGTCTTGGGCTCTAGGCTCCACCTCCTGTCCTTGCTAAATGTATCTGTATCAACTACACAGCGTTTTTTTTTTTTTTTTTAAAACCTTTTTGCTGCCTTTTGGAAGTTGGAGGCCTAAAAGCCTCTGTGTGTGTGTGTGGTTGCCCTGATGGCCTTGAACAGTCAGAGGAGACCAGAGCAGCTTTTAAACCCTAGATCTTGGGTGAGGTGGGAGTGGGGGGAACTGGTCAGGGCCATCAGGGTGAGGGCAGAGGGGCAGGAATCCGGTTCCCACAGCCCATTCAGAACCCCCATATCATTCCTGCCAATAACAGAAGGGAGCCCATCAAAGGGCTTGTGGTGGCAACAGAGAAGGACAGAAAGCGGGAACTGTCCCTTGGTAGTGAGTGGGTTTGCAGTTTGAGCCCATCCCAGTTTCCCAGATTGGGGGTGGGGGGATCCTGGCTTTGGTGTTTGTTGGGCCTGAATTTGAAATCTTGGCCCTCCCATCTACTGGCTGTGTGAAACTGGGCTGGCGATAGCCCTGCCCGCACACAGAGTCTGCTCCCTCCCATGTCAAGTGGGGATCGTCATTGAGATGTGATGTGGTGGGCAACTAGCCCAGTGCCTGCCCTAGATGGAGTCCAGTACAACTCCTTTTTTTCCCCCTTCTTTTGCCGCCTTGTAACACTCTCAGGTCGCCTCCGCTGCTTCCTGTCCCTTGCTGTCCCTCAGACCCCCCAGCTCCAACACTGTTACCCTAGGGCTCCTGAGCTCTCCTGGAGAAGGAGACGGGAGCCAAGAAACCTAAGCCAAACCCTGGCTTCCTGTTCCAGGAGGCAGAGCCCTGGCCACTCCCTGCCTCTGCCAGGACCCTCCTCCTGTTCCCCCCTCCCCTTTGTCCAGCTCCCCACCATTAGCAATGGCTCACAGATCAAAGGATACCCCAGTAGGGATCCTAAACCACAGATAGCTTCAGGGTCCAGAACTCTGGAAATTAGAAGCAAATGTGTGTGTGTATTTGTACTTTTCTGGAATTAGAATCCTCAGGGATCCCTGAACTCTCTGGATAGATTTGGAGTGGGAGAGGGACTCTGGGGCTTCTTCTGCGTGTTCTAGAACTTTTCTTAGCAACTTGCAACTTGTGTAGTAAGAGTCTGGTCCCGTCCTCACTGGGCAAGGGAGTGAACCAGGGATGAAAGGCCCACCTCTTCCCTGAGGGAGGGAATTCCTAGGGGAAGGCAGACCTCTGGCTTTGACCCTACAGAACCATTCACAGTCTCTTCCTATTTGGCTCATTGATTCATTCATTCATTCCACCAGTTAGCATTTACCGTTACCTGTTATATGCTTGGCTTTGCGCTAATATTGGACACATAGACATCAGACCACTGTTATTTAAAATGTGGTCCTATAGACCCGCCTCATTAGAATCCCATGGTGCTTGTTAAAAATACAGATCCCTGCACCTCAACCACCGAGGGCATTGCCTGGGACTATGCATTTTAAACAGGCTTCCTGGGCTCATTAAACAAGTTGAGAGCCATTGCTAGAGCCTGGCATCTTTCATAGCCCTTGGCATTGGTCCCCATAAAGTCACTCAAAGAGTGTTGGTTGGCCTGAGAACATGGTCCCAACCCTCCCTCTTCCTTCATTCCCCTTGCCCTTCTTCCCCTGCTGCAGGGGAGAGAGAGGGAAGAGCGGCCGGCCCTATCCGCCCACCACAGCCGCAGAACCAGGGGTGTAGTCTCGGGCAGATTGTGAACCCCAAGGGCAGAGACCTTGTCTCAGCCTGCACGGCTCCGTCCTCACTGGGCAAAGATCTGATAGTACCAATTAACGTCAACAAGGCTTCCTCGCCGCCTGGGCCTGTCCCGAGGCTTTGTTAATTAATACCTCTATGGTCCCCTGGGTCCCTGGAATGAGAGGTTTGGGAGTCCTGGAGAAACCGACTGGTTTCATCCAAAAGGATCTTTCTTCCCCAGCATGAATACGGAGACTGGGGCTGGCATCGGCGGTGGCATGGGAAGTGGGATCTAGAACAGTAACAGCTAACATTTACTACACTCACTACACGGCAGACGCTGGCCCAGATGCTTTAAATATGGCATCCCACTTAATACCCACTTGCACCCCAGGAGATAGGAACTTTACAGAGGGGCACCCTGAGATTGGTCCGGGGTTCTGTCCAAGGTCCACCTCTAGTGTGGCAGAATGCAGGACTGCAGCCGGGCCATCTGACTCCAAAGTCTAGGCACCTGCTCCTGCTCTCCAGGGCCGTCTGGACTTACACCCCCTGGGCCCCCACCCCAGCCACGGCCTCTTGCCCAGGGCCAGGCGTTCACTCTCTACTGGGTCCCACAGAGGGGCTGGCAGAGGGAGATGTCCATGCTGCCTCAGCGCTTGGATCCCTCTCTCCCAGCTGTGACTTTGGACCTGATCTTGGGCTCCCTGTTCCCGCAAAGGGCAGGCCACAGGGGGGTGGGGTAGGGCAGGGACAAGCCCTTCCCCTCTTCGGGGTCAAGAGCCTAGAGGAGAATCAACACCCTGTGCCCTCCTGGACAGCACTGGCCTCTCTACTGGGGAGATGACTCCCACCTCCCAGAAGAGCAACGGGGTGGGGGTGGGGGGTGGGTTAAGCTGGCTGGGGCATTATCCACACGGCCAAAGTCTTGCCCTCGGGAGCCTGTCTCCGGCATGACTATGGGGCAACTTTGAGCTGACTTCAGATTTCTAGGAACTAGAGAGAGTGTCTCTGGATCGTTGGTGGTATCACTCAGCCTCCCCCCAGATTTCTGGCTCGTGTAAATGTGGGCAAATGCTGTAGCCCCGGAATGGGTAGTATACTGCATGGGCTGTGGTCTACACTGGCTCGACGGCTTTCTAGCTGTGTGGCCTCGGATAAGGGACCAACCTCTAAGACTTAGAGCCTCAGTTCTTCGTCAGTAAAAGGGGCATAATAACTCCTATGTCATCGGGTTGGGGTGAGGATTAAATGAAGTTCCGTGTGCAATGCCCCTGACTTCCACGCACACCTCTGCCTCTTGGTCAGGGCCGGGCGTTCACCTCCACAGTCGGGCTGGCATCCAAGGTCCTGGGCAGAGGGGAAAGTCCACAGAGTGGGAGGTCCTGGCTGCACAGAGATGTCGGATAAGAGCCACGCAAGGGGTGGCAGTCTTGCTGTAGGTGTGTCAGCCGTTGGCAACCTCGCCTCATATGTATTCATTAGGGACAACGGAGGGCAATTCGGGGTGACGCTTATAGACCCCAATCAGAGGCACCGAAATCCAGAAAGAACCCCAGGGCATCTCTGGCACTCCTGCTTGCACTTCAGCTCTCCCAGTTCCCCTCCTCCTCTCCCCTCCTCCCTCAGGCCGGCTTCCAGCACCCCCTCCCTCCTCCTCCCTGCTGTCCACATCTGGATTTAACTAGGAACAACAGGCTTTCTGTGAATGCCTCCACCTTCCCCTGCCCTGCCGTCCTCTAGTTCAGAACTTTGGTTCTCACGGGGCGGGGGTGGGGCGGGGGCGGGGTGGTGGATGTGGGGAGAAGGGGTCAGGGAAAGCCCAGAGATCTCTCTTCCCAAACCTCTAGTGTTGGGGTGAAACCCGTACAAGGCCTCCACCCCTCCCCGTTGTCCTGACTCTTAGCCATTCCCGGGGTTGGTCGGGGTTCACCGAGGTGCCTGGGGCGCTAGCTCGAAGCTGGAGCTGGCAGTCTGCAGGCACAAGAAAGGGACTTCAGTCCCCCAGCCTCCACCTTAATCCCAGGCCAGGGAGCACGGCCACCCCTCCCAGCCAGAGAAGTCCCGCTGGGCTCCTGGAGGCCAGGCAGTAAATTGGAATGCAGCAGTCACAGTTGAAGGCAGCTGTAACTCTCATTAAAGTGACATCAACCCCACCGCAGGAGGATGCTGTAAATCCAGGGAAAGGGGGCATTCATCCAGGGAGAACCACAGAAGCAAAGGAAAAAAAACCATAAATAGAGGAGACGTGGTGTCTGGAACTAATGACAGGGCCCCGCCCAAGGCCTCCGAACTGGGGGTGGGGAGGTACCCCAGGCTCAAGGAGTGGGGTGGAGGTCTCGAGGCAGGCCCTGAGCCTGGCGAAGTGTAAGGGCACAGCCAAAGCCCTCCCTCTGGTTGATTCTCCTCTGCCCTTTCTGCCCAGTCTCGGGCTGGGCCTGGGGCTGGGAGCAGGGTTGGCTTACGTCCCTGCGGGAACCGCGGGGGACAGATCTCACTGTTCACGGGCCTTCTCAAGGGTAAGAGGAGCAGCTGGCCTAGGCCATTAGAATTATTTTATGGGGGAAATAAGCTGTGGGTCAAACTCTGGGCTTAAAGCTGGGCACCGGGTTTCAAATCCTGACTCGGCTACTTGGTGTAGATCTTGGGAGAGTGAGGGCATCTTTGGAAGCCTATGCTTTTCATCAGAAGGACGGAAACGGGGCGGGGGGGGGCGCGGGGGGCACCTGGGTGGCTCAGTCGGTTGAGCGTCCAACTCCAGCTCAGGTCATGATCTCGAGGTCCGTGAGTTCGAGCCCCACATAGGGCTCACTGCTGTCACTGCAGAGCCCGCTTTGGATCCTCTGTCCCCCTCTCTCCGCCCCTCCCCTGCTTGCACTGTCTCTCTCAAAAATAAACATTAAAAAAAAAGAGAGAAAGAAAGGAAAATGGAAACGGCCACCGTACCACACAGGCTTGGTGGAGGCGGGGTCTGGCAGTCTGAAGACACTGTTTGGCCAATGACTAAATGAATCGACAAATCCCTGTAACCACGGAGGCTGGGATTTCTTTCGGATCGATTCCCTTCTGCCTGAGTCTGGTTCGGCCAGTGATTTGTTGAGACCCCTCGGGCGAGTTGCTAACTTTGGTTTTTTTTTTTTTTTTCCCCAGGGCTTTGGGTGTTTCCCCCTAGCATATGAAGCCACTTCGAGATCAGGAGGTTGACTTTGGGGTGGGTGGTAGTGTAAACAGTAGAAGCATGACCCCTTTGTCGGGGTCTGTGGAACAGCCCAGGTCTCAAGGGCCCGATGAATAGTGGGCTTCATTCCAGAACCTTCCTCTGGATTCCCTCCTCACCACCTCCACCAAGATCCTCTGCTGGGAGGCCACACTCGCCTTTGCTCCGTAGACCAGCAGTCAGTGGTGCTGGCGGCCGCTCTATTCTGAGGAAAGGTCAAGGCCACCATGCTCTCTTGAAGGTTGAATGCAGGAGAAAGAGCGGGCCGGAGAAAAGTGGGCATGTTCTTCTTTCCCATGCATCAGAATCACCTGGAGGGCCCATTAAATGGCAGAGGGGGTGGGAGAATTCTACCACCAGAATTCTGTTCCGGCAGGTCTGGGGTGGGTCCCAACAAGTGCATTTCTAAGCAGTTCTCAGGAGGCTGATGCTCAGGAGCCTCTCAGGAGGCTCAGGTCAACCCCCAGATGCCAGTGCGCACGCCTCCAAGTCACCCGGGAGCCTCGGGGACCAGCGTTCACAGGGTGCACAGAGAGCTGGGCTGAGGCCGTAGTGGAACACCAGTGCTGTGCCTTCGACGAGCTCCCCGGGCCATCGAGGGCACCGGTGTGGACGTTCAGTTTCCTTGGAGGGCCTCCCTCATTCCCTCCCACCAAAAAGGGTTAGTGGGAAAGGGGGTGAGGAGAGAAAAAAGCAGGGATTACATCGGGCATGGTGGTCTGGACAACAGGCTTCCGAAATGCCCAGAAATGACGCCGGGCTTGGTGAAGGAAGGATGATTCACGTCTGTGGAGAGCCAGACAGACACGGAGGGGCACAGGCAGTCCTGCCGATTTAAAGGACACTTCTGGGGTGCATCTCCCTCCAGGGAGAGAGGCTGATGATGGATGGATGTGGCAGCTGAGGCTTCTGAAGTGTCAGGAGTGGGGGTGGGGTGGGGGAGTGGGCCAGGAGGGCCACCTGCTTCGCCAGCAGGACACAAGGCACTCACAGGAAGCACCCCAGGGCACCGCATCTGCCATTTGCTGCCCGGGCACCCCCACACCTGTCCTTCAACCTCTTGACAAAGCCAGGCCCGCGTCCGAACCCCCCCTCCGAGGACAGCGCCCAGGGGCTCGGGACTCGCTGTCTGCACACCAAACGCACTTCGGATCCTGTAAGCAGCTGCTTTCCCACCAGGCTTTGGAGCAGAGCCTTCCAGGCCCTCTGGGGGGCGCCGCGGCGATGGCGATCGAGTTTCCTCACCTCACCAAGTGACACGTTTTGTGCCTCCAGCAGGGAGGGGGGGGGACTTAGGGCATCGTGTGCTCCCACAACTCCAAAAGGAGGGCAGAGAGGTTACTGGATTCTACTTAAAAATGAGAAAAATGGGGCGCCTGGGTGACTCAGTCCGTTAAGGGTCCAGCTCTTGGTTTTGGCTCAAGTCAGGATCTCACGGTTTGTGGGATCGAGCCCCACATTGGGCTCTGTGATGACAGCACATAGCCTGCTTGGGATTCTCTCTCTCCCCCCACCCCCCGGCCCTCTCTCACTGCCCCTCCCTCCCTACCACCCCCCTCAGAGAGAGACAGAGAGGCAGAGAGAATGAGAGACAGAATCCCAACTGTGAGATCATGACCTGAGCCTAGATCAAGAGTAGGATGCTTAACTGACTGAGCCACCCAGGCACCCCAATAAATAAGCTTTTTAAAAAATGAGAAAAATGAGCATAAAAGAAATGAAAGAACTTGTCCAAAGCTGCATATCTAAGTAAGAATTTGGGCCCAAACAGGAAGGGCAGGCCTCTCGTTCCCAGTCGGCCTCTCTGCTACAGGGAATTTAACTCCCTCTTGTCACTGGCATCAGGCTTGGGGTAGGAGGAGAGAAACGAGAGGCCGTAATAGTGGGTGGTGGGGCACAGGGCCCAGAGCCCCCTTCAGGAGGGAGGCCCTCGTTGGGAGGCTCGCAGCTCCGTCCCTGAAGGACCACCTCAGCTGGAGCGAGCTCTGTTGCCCAAGGTTGTGTCCCCTCCTGAGGTGGGCGGTGGGCTAGTTTCCATCCGACTCCAGATAGACATGAGGTACAAGGCCGGCCCCCTTGCCTCAGGGCAGGGGCATCTCTGTGGGCCCCCCAGCTCCAGAGTGCCCGCTGGCTTGGCCCAGGCTTTGGCTGCCACTGTGTCCCCCAATCCCCTTTCCACCAATCTCCTTCTGTCCCCCACAGGGGTTCATCCCAACAGCACCCCCATAAGTCATGAAAATCTCTTAGAGCGTGTTTCCCGGAAACTTCAGGCAGAAGCGGAAGGGAGCTGACATCAGCAGGATGCTTCTTGTTTCTTTTTTCTTTTCTTTTTTTAGATCGTCTCATTTAATGTAATAAATCTACGACATGAATGTTTTTGCTCTTTTATTGTTGAGGAAAGGTTAAAGAAGTTGTCAAGGGCCGCCTGGGTGGCTCAGTCAGTTAAGTGTCTGACTTCGGCTCAGGGCTTGATTGAACTCACGATCATGAACTCGGCGTTCGTGAGTTCAAGCCCCGTGTTGGGCTCTGTGCTGACAGCTCAGAGCCTGGAGCCGGCTTCAGATTCTGCCTCTCTGTCTCTGTCTCTGTCTCTCTCTCAAAAATAAATAAACATTAAAAAAAAAAAAAAAAGTTGTCAAGACCGAATAGTATCTGGCAAAGCTGAGGCCCCTGCCTGGACTCCCGGGGCCTGATGTGGTTGTAGTCGGGGAGAAAAGGGAAGTTCAAGGTCAGTTTGCTGTCGCAGCAGCAAACCCTGTCTTACAGATTTTCCCTTAGGCCCCCCCCCCCCCAGCGCCCCGGGCATTCTGGAGATGACAATGGAAAGACTTCTGTGTCTTGAGGCCTGGAACCAGGTCTAGAGGGAGGCCTTATGCTAGACCGTCCCCCCAGGGGTGGAGCAGCGGACAGCACCCAGTTCTGATGGGTTTTCTGAGCATGACTAAGCCTCCGCATCCGTTTGGAAAGTGGCTCATTTGAGCCTGCCCTGGCCCCTGAAGATTCAGAATACATATTTACAGTTCACGTAAGTAGCAACGAAAGTAACCCTTTTATTTTACAGTTCACGTAAGTAGCAACGAAAGTAACCCTTTTATCTTTTCCTCTTCATCGGGTCCTTCCACTGTGAACTCGAGCTGCAGAAGACGCAACCTTCCCCCGGAAGGTTAAGAGCCAGGTGTCTGAAAGCGACACCTGCCGCATACACCCCGAGGAATTAGAAATCTCTGTTCCTTAACACAGCCAGAAACTCCTCTGGCCTCAGTAATGAGATGGGGGCCTTGAAATGAAATGGCAGCCCCCGGGTCAGGCGCTGCTGGGGCATGAGGTTGGCCTTTGCCCAGAAAGGAACCAGCTGCGGGCCTTGGTTTCCTCACCTGGTGGAGAATGTCCTTTCAGCCACAGGGGAGGCACATCTGTGACTGCTGTCTTTTTCTTTTCCGTTCTGTTTAAAAAAAAAAGCCTTTGTGAGAAAAAGCCTGTGGTTCCGTCTGTTTTCTCTGAGTGGTTTGTTAGTTGAGGTGTTTGCGTGCTGAGCAACGCGCACTCTTATTTTCCTCCTTAGCAAAACATTAATTATCTCACCCGGTAACCTTTCTCTCGGGGATTTTTTCATTACCACCCCCCAAGCTGTGGGGGCACCGAGCAATTTCTGGATTTCCCATCATCTCTGCAAGCTGACTGCAGTGTCTAAGGAGACAGCTGTCCCACTTGGCTGGGTGCAGGACCTCCTACGTGCCCCAAGAACACCCGGTGATGGCCGCTCTCGCGGCGCTGCTCATGCTGGGTGGGAACCCTCTGTTTACATCGCTCATCACCCACGAGGCTGTGAACATACTCACTTTTTTTTTTTTTTTTAACTTAAATTCAAGTTAGTTAACTTACAGTGTAGTCTTGGTTTCAGGAGTGATTCAGATCTTACGTATGACACCCAGGGCTCATCCTGAGAAGTGCCCTACTTTTTTTTTTAAAATTTTTTAAAATATTTATTTTTGAGAGAGAGAGAGAGAGAGAGAGAGAGAGAGAGCAAGTGAGCAGGAGAAGGGCAGAGAGAGAGGGAGACACAGAATCCAAAGCAGGCTCCAGGCTCTGAGCTGTCAGCACAGAGCCCGATGTGGGGCTCGAACTCACAAACCGCAAGATCGTGGCCTGAGCTGAAGTTGGACGCTTAAGTGACTGAGCCACCCAGGAGCCCCAAGAGTGCCCTCCTTAATGCAACACACTCACTTCTGTATTCCCAGCCCCCCAGATCAGTGCCTGGCATGCTGTGGTGGCCCTAAGAAGGTCTGCTGCAGAATCAGGTGAATGAATGAAACACGAGACTGTACCGCATGAGTTGCTGGGGTCACAAATGAGCCTCCCTGTGGCACCCCACAGCCCGCGTCTCTTGCCTCTCTGTATAAGCAGGAGTTGGGGTCCTTTGCTGTTCCTGGCACTCGGTGAGTCCCATCCTCTGTGCCTGCCTGCGGCCATTCTCAGCTGCCAGCCAGCCGGAGCATTCACTCGGGAGCCCGAGGCCTCTTCCCCAGCCTCCCTTTGGATGGAAGAGAGAATTCAGGCCCCGGAGTCTGGGGATGGAGGGACCAGGGAATAACTGCGGAGCCTGGCAATGACTTGCCATCAGCTCCTTCTCTCCCGGTTTAAAGATTAGGCACCTAAGGCCCAGAGAGCTGGCTGTCAGGTTCAAGGTTACCTAGCTGGGGGGGTGACAGAGCTGGCACTCAGGCCTAGCAGTTGTGAGACACAAGAGCCTCCTTAATCCTGAGTGTGGGGCCTTTCTGGTCCCTCCTGCTGCCGCTTCCCCTGCCGCCGGGAGGAGGGAATGGCTGGCCTCTTTTCCCATGTGCGCAGCGCAAACTCCTGTTTCCAGCCTCATTTGATCCCTGAGCCTTCCCTCTGAAGGGGGCCGACTGGTGACGGTTGCCTCCGTTTTGCAGATGAGGAAATTGTGGTGCAGAAAGCCGGGGTAACCGGCCCAAGAAAGCAGAGCTGGCCAGTGGCCGAGGCGGGGCTGACGTTCGGTTCTCAGAGTCTGGAGCTTGTGCCCCTACCGCCATCCTGTCCAGGAGCCCGAGGCACCTGACTCAACCTGGCTCCAGTGGAGACGTGAGACTCTGCCCTGCTCCAGCAGGGCTCCCGGGAGTTGAGACCAGAACCCAGGATCCTGCCTCCACCCAGGGGCTCTTCCTGCTCTAGGACTGGAGTCTTCAGATGGCTCCATTTGGGATGGTGGGTCTTATCAGGGGGCTTGGCACATGCCATACAGCAGGCTGGGGTGCCAACAATTCTGCAGAGTGCCCACCTGTACGTCCAGGCCTTCTTGCAAGGTGTTTGCTGAGATAAAACCTCCCTCCAATGGGAGAAAGCCTAAAAAGGGACCCCCTGCCCCCCTCGCAGCATCCTACTGTGGGGAAAGTGGGCGGGTAGTCAATCTCACAAAAGGACACTCTTTCAGCCCCCACCTACCCTCTGGCCTTGAAATCGCCTGTGAGCTATTCCCCAGCAGCAGAGACACTGGGTGCTGGCTTAGTCCACACTCAGAAGGGGGAAAAGGGGGGGCTCCCAGGACAGGGTGACTGATAAGGCACTTCCCTTTTGGGGCATGCTGGGCCCGCACTCCTCATGTGTTCTAGATAAAGGCGCCCACGTGGCTGTTGCACATAAATGTGTTTTCTCCAAGATAATAGGACTTCTGCCTCATAACTTGCCTCCATCTAAGGTTGGTTCTTGCTGGCTGGTCTCAGGGTGAAGCTAAGGAGAGGAGACTTACCTGAGTTTATCTTGCTTATTGACGATCTGCTTCTGTCTGTCCCACCCCTACAATGTAAACCGTAATGCTATGATAGGTTTGCGTATAAACGAATGCTAAAGGTCATGTACTTGAATCCTGTTACTATATAGTTTAGCTATTGACTGGCTACTCCTAAAACCCAGATGCCCCACAGTCAAAGGAATTTTGCACTTTCAGTAGCTGGTTCCGGGGCCTGTTGGTCTGTTCACATCAGTGGTTCCCCATTAGGGGAGTCGTCTGAGTCCACATTTGTCAGCCTGTGCCTCAGAGCTTGGCCCCAACTTCCTCCTGCCAGGCTGACCTCCATGTCGCTATGCCCTGCACTTTAGGCTCTCTCCTTCCCTTCCCCCCTTCCTCCCCTCCTTCCTCCCTTCCTCCCTTCCTCCCTTCCTCCCTTCCTTCCTCCCTTCCACTATTTAAAGAGCTCCAGACCTTAAGTGCAGTGGACCTGTTTTCACTTAGCCTACGTGACATGGGTGGAGCCAGAGAAAAACAGATATGCAAATAAGCAAGGTAGGGGCACCTCAGTCGGTTAAGGGGTTAAGCATCCCACTCTTGATTTCGGCTCAGGTCACAATCTCACACAGTCTCACGGTTCCTGAGATACAGTCCGCTTAGGCTCCGGGCTGACAGCAGGAAGCCTGCTTGGGATTCTCTCTCTCCCTCCCCTCTCTCTCTGCCCCTCCCCCGCCCCCCCCCCCCGGAAAGAAATGAATTTTAAAAAATGAAAAATAAAAAACCACGCAAGGGAAATTCAGGTAAGTGCGGTGAATACAATGAAAAGTGTGATGTGGGGTGGGCGTGAGCCCGAATTCTCTGCCCTACCCCCAAGACCCGCACAGGTAAGTGTTGCCCAGGAAGCCCAGCCCACATTCACCTCTGGAGTGAGCACCCTTTGGCGGGGGCAGACAGTGGCTTTCCCTACGGTCCGAGTCCCATCCCGCAGCCGAGCTCTAAGCTTCCCAAGGGTAGAGAGCGTGTCTCCTCCAGTTCTGTGCCCTCTCACTTGCCCAGCACATGCCAGGCACAGAGGAACTGCTGCGTCAATGTGCAAGGGTCTCTCCTAGCTCAGAGCAAAGAGCAAACAGGGCCCAGCCCCCAGGTCACTGGCTGAGAAGAGAGCCCCTTCTATGCCCTGGAGAGGGACTGTAAGGGGCGTAGTTGAATGGGAAATTTCATCCCTGGGGGTGGGGGATTTAAACCAATCCCAAGTAATTGTCCGACAGGAACAAGTCGAGTTTGTTTAAACGTTTCAATAGTTTGCCTTGATGCACCCAAGAAGAGTATCATGCCTGTTTCTTGGCTTGGAAAGGTCTGGAACTGTGTACGGGGGCGGGGGTAAATGGACTTGGAGGCAGAGGAGGGGGTGGGTGTGTGGGATCTCTGCGTGGTGGGGTGGGTGTTCATTTTGCCAGAGCATATCGTTGGGTCTGTGTGCGGTGGGGCGTTGGTGTGGGATCTGTGACCGTGCCTGAAATACTGGCATAGGACGAGTGTGTGTGACGATGGAGGGTGTGTGGTTAGACGTGTGGGTGACAGCGTAGTGGTGGCTCGTGTCCATGTGTATGTGAAGTGTCCCCCTTGGTGTGCTGCCAGTGCTGTGGAGGGTATGGACGTGTGCTAGAGTGATCTTCCAGAAGGCAGCGAGGCACGTGCCCAGGGCCCCTTGCGTGAAGGATTCCGCACGCTCACAGAGAAAGGGCCAGGGAGAGGTGGAGCAGTGGTGGTCTGGGCTCTTGGGGGCCCTGGAAGCTGGGACTTCACCCTCCTGGGTGGTAGCTGGGGCTTTATTAAGAATTAGAAGCCACCAGAGAGAGCCCTTCCTGCTCCGCTGGCCCTTGGGGGGACACCCTGGCCTCTTCAGCTTTCCTTTGATTTATGATCCCTTCGTTTCAAAGCCCTATCCTCAAACACCATCCCCAGTTTTTACGCTCCTACCCAGAGCAGACACCAAAACATTTCTGTTTCCTCTGGAAAAATCCTGGGAGGTCTGTTTATGGCTGCCGCAGAGCAGCACACATCTGCGCGCGGTTTAGCTGGGACAGCTGGAAACTCAGGATCTGGAATTTTCTGGAATTCAGACCGCACTGGCGCTTCCCCGCTTCCCCACAACTGTCACACCGCAGTGAGTTCTTGTGCCCAGAGGCAGCCCTCTGCTGGTCCCTGGACGCCCACGCCCACGTATGCGGATACACTCTTGGACCCAACATTTCAGTTAACGCACGGAGGCGGGACAGGGATGCCCAAGCACGCAGGCATTGCTGGCACTTTCTGAGAACAACCTCAAGCACAGCTTCCCCAGGGTACAGAGACCCACTGACACACGTAGGCTGGCACCCCCTGGGACCCGTCCACACGTATAACTCCTCAGACGTGCGGGACAACACATGCTGACTCACAACTCCCACACGAGGACGTGCGAGGCACCCAGAAGGTGTGATTCACCTTCAGCCACCTACAGAATCCCACCCTGAGCCAGTCTGCTTCAGGCAGCACCTGTCCTTCCAGGTAACAGGATAGGCCCGCCCTCCCCTGGAAGGGTCAGGTACTTTCCAGCCCGGGAATGCCCAGGCTTCCCCATCCTCTGCGCCTTCCCTCACAGAGGCTGCCCCTCACCTCTTCTTTGGCTCTGGGCACCCTGGATCGCCTATTCCTTGGGTCTCCCTGGGCTGCCCTCGGCACCCACGTGCCTCGGGCCTCAGCCATCTCCTTGCAAAGGGCGCTTGGATTTCATGTTGCTCTGACACCGGACTCTCCCGGCCTATCTCTCTAGGGCTGACCGGGCCAGGCACAGGCCACCCTCCCAGGTCCCAGGGCTCGGGCCATCTGGGCAGGCAGGGCCTCCAGGCTGTTGGGAGTCCTGGAGGCAGGACTGGGAACAGGGAAGGGGGCAGTGCTCCAGGAGCTGGCTGGGGAGGCAGAGGAAGGTCACTGTGTCCTGGGAGCCATAATGAGATGTGCCAGGCGGGGCTGAGACAGGGGGCAGCGCCCAGCCGTGCAGGGGTTGACCTGGGCTGGCGAGGAAGGGGCCAGCCGGTCCTGCTGCTGGGGCTTCAGACTGTTCTCAGACACAGGCCTCGAGGAGAGCTGGGAGCGGGGCCCGGACTGAGAGGGGCCACCATTCCTGGTGAGGGCCCGCAGAGCTGCCTGTCTCCTGCAGACTCCTCAGTCTCCTGTGACTCTGGCCCCTCTTCTCTGTTTTTGCTTCCGATGCAGCCTACCCAGGCACCCCGGTGGGCTGGCCTGGGACTGAAGCGCCTCCCCAGTGTCCCCACCCACCGCGTGCCCCCTCTGTAGGGCAGAGCAGGGGACCTGACCGGAGCTCTTGCGTTCCTGCATGCCTAGATCTCTCCAGAAGCTCCATGGGTTCTGGGGCCACTCATTTCAGCAGCCCTCCCCCTCCCCCTCCGCGCGCCAGAAGCGTCCCCATTGCCGACCCCTCCTCCTGCCCCTTTCATTCTTTCGGGCCTGTTCTCGAATCTGCAGTTGCTTCCTCTTCTCCCTTAGCCAAACCAGGCCTCCCAGATTCCAGCAAAGCTTCCCCGGAATTTGCTCTTTAGGGCAGATGGGGGTGGGGAAGGGGGGCAGGCAGAGGAAGAAGGAGAGGGTAAGTGGGAAATAGAAAGTGGAAAGAAGCAAAAAGAACTGACTTTCACTCGGGCCCAGGAGGGGAGGTGGGGCCGGTTTAGTGCAGTGGCAGGATGCCCAGCGACTGGGTGGCCAGGGGAGCAGGTGCGGAGGGAGCAGAGAAGGAGCTATGCTCCCCGAGCCCCCCTTGCCTTGCTGGGCAAGGCTGCGTTCTAAGGCCGCACCTGGCCCACATGAGGACAAGACCTATGAACTCAGCCTCTCCAGCAATGTGTCCCAAACTCTTGATTGTCTCAAGCAAGACCAGGATGCCCTAGGGCTCCCAGTGTGGGGACCCCTGGGCCTGGGGCGCTCTTTCACCCCCTCCATCTGTACACAGGGCTGTGGTGGTGCCTCCACGTCCAAAGAAACGTCCAGCCTCGTGGGCCTTCCCAGTCCCCCTTGGAGCCCTCCCTCTGCCTACAAGGGCAGGCTGTCCACAGACCCCACTCTTCGGTTCCTGCTAGCACTTCCCGGACGGCCCTTCTCAGCGTCCTGTCTGTATTCTACAGATAATCATGGAGTTCTCTAACCTAATCATGGGTTAGAAACCCCCTCAGAACTCCGATGGAAGCCTCAAGCTATTCTCCCCCTTCCCTCCCCCCCCCCACATTGTTTCATATTTGGGAGATAGGGGACAGTTTCTTTAAGGCTTTTGCATCTCAATTTCTTAATTGCAAATGGGAGCTTGCATTTAACCCCTCCCCACCGGGAGGACACTTGTGAGGTCTGCATCTGCTGAGCACCCAGCCCAGTGCCCGGATAACAGCAGGAAGCTAAACATTAATTCCCTTCTCCTTCTCCCCGCCTTTTATTCTTCCAACACTAAGCCAGAGGAGAGCAAGCCTACCCTATTGCCCTGGGACAAAGGAATGATGGCTTGGATTCAAGGGCAAAGTACAGGAGTTTTTGATTAACTCAGGAACACCATGGACTTCCAGCTGCTGTAGGGGTGGGGAAGGGAGGGGGAGGTTGCTGGTGGGGGAATGTAGGAAAGACAGTGGGAAACTCAGAAATCCACAGGGGACCGGAAGGCAGGAAATGCTGAGGCCAGGGCCTTCTCCAGCCTGGAAATGAATGTCACAGCCAGGAGCAGAGTGCTCTGAGGCCCTGCAGGAGCCCACCCGGGGCCTGTCCCTGAGCCTCTTTGAGAAGGCCTTGAATACCTTCTCTCCTCTGCTCCTGTCTCCCACCCCCATTCCTGAATGCATCAGAAGACTTTCTTTCTGGAGCAAGGTCATCCTGGCTTTGGAGGGGAGGGGCTGCTCACCAGGTTAGGTCAGGGCTCCTGTGGACCAGAGACCTGAGGGCACTGGGTGGGGGGTGGGGTGGGGAGGGGCCCAGAGCTCAGAGAGCACAGCACTCCCTGAAGAACCCCAGCGTGCTTACACCCCATCTGATCCATCAGGGAGCCCCTCCTCCGCTTCCAGGCCAAAGGACTGTCATCCAGCCCCAGGGAGAAGGCCAACTCTGTCGTGTCCTTGACACCCAATATTCCACACGGTGGCCTTCCTGATTTCTATCTTGAATCCTTCCCGCAAATCCAGTGGGCTTCTTCTGGTTTCAAGGAGTTATTCATGATATCAAGTAGGCAGTTTGTGTTCCCCCTGAGGATCAACCAAATTTGGGGAAGATGCTAGGCCGCCGGTCTCCACCCCCTTCCACCAACTGGAGGCCCTCCCTGCCTCCTCCCCACCCGGCCACATGGGAAAATCCCCAGTGAGCCCTTCCAGCCCTGTGAACGAGGCCACGATTCAAAGGCAGTGGGCAAGAAGGAGACCACATAGAGCAGCCAGAAAGAACCAGCCCTTTGTGCTAGACTGGGGTCCGTGGGGGGATGAGTGCATTTTTGGCGTATTGAGAAAGATTTCTTTTTTATAATGAGCAGGGGAGGGGAGGGAGGGAGGGAGGGAGGGAGGGACGGAGAGGCCCAAGGCAAGACTTGGGAGAAGAGAAGTGAGGAGGGGCGGAAGGAAGGCCGGCAGGGACGGTACCAGAGCGCGTGAAGCCAAGGGCCAGAAATGCAGACAGAGGGAGGAAAAGGGCAGCCCTTGGGACCGATGCGAATGGTGCATGGCGCCTGGATAGAGGTCCGCCGAAGAGAAAGGTGGTGATTTGTGTGGAGGCGGGGGAGGCGGGGCGGTGTGACATGAAAATGCCAAGAAAGGATTTGACTTCGTTGTACACGTGGGAAACCAGACTCAAGAGGGACGCCAGGTGACACCAGCCAGGCCGACTGAGCTCTTGGAGACACTGGGCGGCTGTGCTGAGTGCTTCGCCAGCAGCCCCTCATGGAATCCTGGAGACCAGCAAAGGAGGCTGTCACTGTCCCCTCCTTACGGGGGCAGAGCCGGAGGCCCGGAGAATGAGGCTGCGTGCCGATCCCTGATCCAACGTCAGCCAGCTCAGAAGCCCTGGGCGGCTGGACCCACAGAGCCGGCGGCGGCTGCTGGGGGGACACGGTACGAGCCAGGGGGAGACAGAAAACACAGGGGCGCCAGCCGATCGTGCCTAGAGACCGCTCCTGGTCCCAAGACAGTAAACATACGCCAACTGTAAAGCCAAGCCTGGGTCCCTCCTTGAGGGTCAGTTCAGAAGGTCCCACACAGCGTGGATAGAACACACCGCCTTCCTCCCGCCTGCCAGCCTTTCCCTCCCACTGGACTCCTTTTGAGAAGAGACCGAGGCTGTTTTGCTTTCTTCAAATGCTCTGTGCCCCCCAGGGCCTACGAAACACCTCTCCCCCTCAGTTCTCTGGAGAGCAGACAGGAATGAGGGTCCTCGGAAGCCCCGCCCCCGTGGCCCCACCGGCTCACGGCCTCTGGTTTTCCCTCTGCTCGCTTGTTGTAACTGCCAGTCCTGTTTACACATTCGTCTCACCCAGGGACCGCCTTTGCTGGCCTCTGAGAGCCGGCCACCTGGCCCTGTGCGGGACACAGCTGAACGATGGTCCAGGCAGTGTGCAAATACTCGGGTTGATGCATTCACAGACATTTTTAGAGCACACACGTGGTTGGTACTCGGAGCGTGGAAGGAGTTGGAGAGCGAGGCACAGCCCCTATTGTCATAGCGCCCGGCCTAGCTCTGGAGGCGGATGAGTGAAACAGTAATTAGCTGCAGGGTCATGGGGATGATTGCAGGGGTCTTAGGGGTTGAGGAGCCTTAGGAGTGGCAAGTCCCTGCGGGCTTCCCGGAGGAGGTGGGGACAGACAGCCTCTTGACAAAAGAGAGGATCTCAACTCTATCAAATTCTGGAGGATTCTGGTTTGCTATTCCCCTTTCCTGGCCTTACCACTCATTAGAAAACACAACAGCCTATTCATTTGTTAATTTATTTGCAAAAATCCTTATTGCCTGCTAATACGTGTCAGGCACAGTGCTGTGCTGGTGTCTGGGAAGCTCCCAGACCAGGGAGGGAGCAGACAAGTGGGCAGGCCATGATGCCACAGAGACCACCGTGGAGTCCAGGCCAGGGTGGCCCTGGCATTAACCCTCCCTCCCATGGCCATTTACAGAGGACAGGGGGCAAGTAAGCATGGGATCTTCGACCCCTCCTCGGCTCTCAGCCTCCAAAGCCCTGTCCTGGCTCTGACCAGCCTGGTCCCTTCAGGAGGGAGGGGCTTACCGTCTGGGGGTGACTGCTCGGTGGGGGCTGGGCTGTCGGCTGTCCCCTAAGAAAGTGGGAACAGTGCACCTTTCCTCCCAGGCTGTGTGTGTGTGGAAGGTCTGGATGCTGGTTCCCTCGCGTCCCTAGCTTTCCTGCAGGCAGGTGCGCCCTTGGGAGGTAAGTAAAGGCAGTCTTGGTGCTCAGAAAGTCTCTCCTACACTTCCCTGTCTCCTTCCTCCTCCTTCCAGCTTCCTGTCTCCCCCTCCTCCTCATTCATCCATCCCTCTCCCCCTTACCTTTCCCCTGCTCCTCCACCTCCCCCCGCCCTCCCCCTACCCTCCCCCTTTCATCTTCTCCCTCCTCCTTCTCCTCCTCCTCCTCCTGCTTTGCTCCCAGGAGCTAATTGCTTGAGGGGTGAAGACCAGGTCGACTCGTGAAAATTCGGGTCCATTGCCATGGTGATGCTAATTCAAGCTGAGTTCAAAGGAAATTGTTCCACTTAAAACTAACAAGCTGGAGCTGGGGCCCCAGGAAGGACCAGTGCCAGGAGGAGCAGCCCCGAGCCCAGAAAAATAGGAAAAACAAACCCTTTGCGAGCTTCTCCCCCACACTCCTTCTGGGTCCTGCACACCCGCCTGCGGCCTCCGGACCGGCCCAAGCCCCAGGAAACCCGAGAGGTCACTGCAGGGAGCGCCCTGCCTCAGGTCCAGGCCGCCCCAGCTACCTGGGAAGCCCTCCCATAAAGTCCTTACACAATCTCCCTCAGCCTGTGGTTCCGGGGCTTAACCACCCTGGCCCTCGGAGAGTTCTTTGCCCATCACACGAGCTCCTCCCACTGCTTTCTAATAAGCAGGGTTTGGAAAGTACCAGGAGTAAAGTAACAGGTCCTCCGAAGTGCATGCTCCAGGCTAGAACTGTTCCAACACTCCATGTCTATGAACACACGACCCGCTGGCTGCGGGTGGTATTATGGCCCCTACTTTCTGGGTGTCCAGGGATGAGAAAGCTTGCAGGGGGAGAACCACTCAGAGCTCGTTCTGAACTCAGCTAGTTCTGGCTGATTTAAGGATTGCCACTGAAGGCCTTGAACTGGGGGGTGAGGCTTACACAATAAAGAGGGGGAGGTGTTGGTTCCAAATTACCAACGAGTAACCTTCTGGGCTTTCACTCAGTCCTTCTTCCCCGGTCCCCAAACATGATGCCTGCACCTCCTTCCCTGCCAGCTCATGTCCCTCTCGGTCTGGTGGCCTTGTGCATGTTTCTTCTTTACTCTAAGGGCACGAAGCATGTCTTGTTTGCCTGTAGCACCGGACTGGCCCAGAGTGGGGTCCGGCTGGCTGTCCTCTCCCTGTCAGAATGCAGAATTGGAAACCCAGCCTCTTGGGAGGGGGATGGTGCATTGAGGTCCACCAGGTGAAGGGAACCCAAGCCCCCTGGGTTGAGGTCCACCAGGTGAAGGGAACCCAAGCCCCCTGGGTTGAGGTCCACCAGGTGAAGGGAACAGAATTGAAGACCTGTTGCATTAGGAGCCTTCCCTGGAGGACTCTGCAGTTCTAGTCCATTGGCAGGGGCCAACACCAGGATCCTGTCCTTGGCAATGCCCACCTCTCTACTCTGACCTTCCAGAAGACCTCCCTCCCTTGCCCAACCCTTAGATGTTTTCCTTCACCCTAAACTATCTAGTGACCCTTCCACATATTAAAGAGATACTGGTTGACCAGGAGCAGAAATTCCTTGAAGGCAAAGCCCGTGTGAGTGCTGGTGACACCAGGCACAGGGTCAAGAAGCTTGTAGGACGGCCTCCTATTTAAAAGAATGAGTAACCTGGGGTCTGGCTGCCCTCTGGGGGAAGGATACAGGGGTTAGAAGGCTTTAGATCTGCTCTCTCTTCAGATGTGCTGGGAAACCTCGGGAAGCCTCCTTACCTCTTTGTTCCTCGGTGTCTTCAAGTGTAACAAAAGGATGCCCATCCCTGAGCCACCTCACCGTCCCACCCATGGGAAGAGGAGAGTCATGACTATAAATGTGTGGTAGCATCCCACCAGCATCCAGACCAGCACACCCCCCCGGGGGTGGGTGTGGGGGGCTGTGGTGGCGAGTTGAGAATCATGTCTGGCCTGTGGCCCGCTTACACTCTCTGGGAAGACCTCCCCACCCCACCCCCTAACTGTCCTGAAAGGAGAGTTCAGCGCCTGTGGATCACTGAGGCAAAATCCAGGCAGGAGGGAGGAAGTGAGTCAGCATGGGGGCTGGAGAAGGCCCAGGGCCAGGCTTGCACTGGCTTTGTACTCCACTCCCGTGCCTTTCATCCCAGCATCTCAAAGCCCCTTTCAAGCTACAGCAGCCCTGGGAGTTGGGTCATTATCTCAATTAACAGGAGAAAGCTGGGGCCCAAGCCTAGTGGAGGCAACTTTCCCTTGAATGAGGCCTTGACTCAGTGCCCAGCGAACCCAGGACCTCCTAAGCCTAGGCTTCTGCCTCAGGCTCTGGGCTGCAGGGGGTGTTGTAGAAGGAAGCAAGAGCTGGGCTGATTTCCCCTTGCCTGTCCCTTCCACGAAGAGAGGGCTGAAGTCCTGCATGAGGACTCACAGGCTGTTTGCAGGGCTGGACTCTCCCAGGGCACAGGGCGGTGGGCGACCCCTCCCGTCTTTGTTGCGAGTGACGAATGTGCGTAGTTGTGCTTTTCCAAGTGGGAGAGATGGGGGACGGGGTGGGTGCACAGCAGTCATCAGAGAATCTGGGACTAGGCTCAGCCGCCTTGGGGGAAGATCTTTCATCCTGGGGAAAACATGACTAAAGCCCCAGGCCTTGGGGACCCCAGGCTGTTGTGGCCGGTTGACCCCACTGAGTTTCTCCAGCCTGTCGCTGTTAGAGCATTCTTTGCAGCAAATCAACCGATGCTTGTCGAGGGTCTTGTGCATCCTGCCTGAGACAAACCGATCAGAGTCTCCACTCAGCTGTGCAATCCTGGGTAATCGGTTTAACCTCTCTGAACTTCAACTGCCTCACAGGTTCCTTGGCTCCGTGTCTGGGATGCAGGAGATCCCAGCCCTAGTAATATTGCAAGGAGAATTGTAGAGCACGGGGGCTGGCAGGAATCTTCCCTGCAGGAACCAAGCACAGAGAGATGATGTGGAATGCTCCAGGCCACACAGCCAGGAGTAGAACCGAGGTGTCAAGGGGAAGCCTTCGAAGGGCGTCCGTTCCTGCCCTTCCAGGCTTGGAGGAGGCAGCTTGCCCGCCTGCTGACTCAGGCTGAAGAAAGGCTGAGCTGTTGATCTCGGCAGGCTAGAATAGGAGAGGGAGTGTGAGGGTGGGGTGTCGTGGGGAAGCCGGGGGCAGAGGAGAGTCCAGGATGTTTCACAAGGAAGGGGTGGGGAGGGAGGGTCCATTTTAATGAGGCAGCAGAAGAGGAGAGGGGCCGGCTCCCTGGACAGAGGCTGCCCGCCCCCATGATGCTGGGCCACGCTGCAGGGATCAAAGCTGCCCTGGGCATCGTTCTCTGGGAACGGTGCAAGAATGCTGGGCCCGCTAACGCCTGAGCTTCTCACGGGCCCTGCTTGATGGCACTGCCTTGGGTTCTCTCATACCCAGCCCATTGCCTTCTCTACGCCTCCAGCTCGGGTTGCTGACTCATCCACTGGGTGGAGGTCCAGGGGCGCCTGTGGCTGCAGACCATCCATCTCATCGACGCCAAACTTCCCTCCCTGGCCCTTGGTGTCTTCCTGGCCTCAGCACGACCACCTCCTCCCTTTGACCTTGAGCATGGCTCTGGACTCAGCCAACCTTGTTTGGCTCGGTAACCTCAGCGTCTGCCCCTCAGTTTCGCCTTTGGCCTTTGCTTAGGCCTGCGATATGAGGACAGCGGGCCCGGCCCTTCCCCTACCCTGGACCTTTTCAAATCTTCATTCCAGATGGACTCCTCCCAAGTCCCGCCATTGGCCTCCCGTGTGTGAGCCTTCTTTCTCTAGGCTTCTGTGTCTGCGGTGGGCCACAGGGAGGACAGCTGGGGCCAGGAGGCTCAGGGCTGTCTTAGGTTTGCCCATCCGGGGAGAGCTGGCTTTGGTTCTGGCCCGGGGGGCTGGGGGTGAGAGCAGGAAGAAACATGGCGGCAGAAAGGCAGCTGGGAGAGTCCTCTTGCCAAGTCTGGAGGACACATTAGGGTGGGGATGGGAGGAAAGGATTCTCAAGAGGGAGGGGAGCTGGGCTCGGTAACAAAATCGTAAGGAGAAAAGAATTTGAACTTTTTTCTGGGGTTTGTGAATTCTGGAGAATGGTTTCTTTGCTATGACTTCTTAGACTTATCTGAAGTTCTCAAACATTTTCCCATTAGGGCCTCCCAGTCTCTCTCTGCTCAAATTCCCCTACTCCCCTTCTCCTCCAGCCTCTGGCTCAACATTTTTCTTGAGCCTTTTGCAGTCTTTGGATGGGCATAACATCCCACACTTTGCAGATGAAAAAAAACAGAGCCTTAGAACGATCTGGTGACTTACTTACAGACTCACAGGCAGTAATGTTAGAGCTGGGTAACTGACCAGGTCCACTTGGCTCGGAAGCTTATGCTCATTCCATTACACCCTCATACAGATGTGCAGGGTGTGTGTGTGTGTGTGTGTGTGTGTGTGTGTGTGTGTGTGCATGCGCGTGCTTTCCATGTCGGAGTATGTGTGGTTTCCCAGAAATCCTTAGAAAATTGTTTACTGGTCTCTTCTTCCTCCTTCCCTTCCTCTCTTCCTTCCTTCCTCCTCCTTCTTCTCTCCTTCTCTTTCCTTCCTCCGTTCTCTCCCTTTAGATGGTGTAATGGGGTCTCTTTGTTCATGGCCTGGTTTCTTTCTAGGCATTAGAAAATCAGAAATGCTGGAATTTGCTTCTCTGCAGCTTCAGGACACCCAGCACCCAGCCCCCAGCACCCAGCCCAGCCTCAGGAAGTGGGAAGTGCTTTTGTAACGCTTCCCGGGCACATTAGCAGTCTTAGCACGCATAGCGGCTTCTAGGTGGAAACATAACATTTTTGAAAAGGGTAAAGTGGAGAAAGCAGGAGGGTCAGGAGGCCTGTGTTCCATTCTTGACTTGGTCTTTTACCAATTATATGACCTTCGGCAAGTCTCTGAATTTCAGTTGCTTTTTCCTTAACTGTGCTTTAGGGATAACAATACTATCAACCTCCCAGGAGTTGAACGAGAAAAGATAATGCACATTAACACGCTTGGTAAACTGTAGAGGGTCAAGTTATTCGTACATATCCACCAGGGGAATAAGGGATGCCCGGATGCATTTCCCCCCTAGCATCCCAGTGGTGATATTACGGGACCAGTATATTCTCCATAGCCCAGAGATAGGATCTGGGCTATTCTCCATCCTCAGAGTTAGGATCTAGCTGGATGGACCATTCTAGATGATAATTCTTATTATGGCAGAATGAACTACCCGGTGGCCGTGACATCTTTCATCAAGGGGGTATTAGAAATTAGAACAAATCTAATTAGTCATTGTAGATGCTGAGAACACTTAACAACTGATGTGGTAACGCTTCGACTGTAAGCCAAGCTCAGGAATGAGTGATGCTTTCTTAGGTAAATTAATGCTGGAGTTACTGTTTTATAAGGGCAGGGTCAAAGACAAGCTAAGAGGAAAAATAGCCCTTCGTCCTATGAGACCAGACCGTGTTGGTTCTGGGAAAAGAACAAGTGCTCATCAGGACTGGAGACATGTTTGCTTCTTGGCTAATGAGGACACTGGCCACAGCTCCCCCATGGGAGATCCACTAGCAACTGTTGCCAAGAGGAGAGTCTCCATGAGCATCTGGCTAAATTCTAGGCCATAAACACGACGGCTTTCTGTGGGGAGGGAAGGAGTAGGTCCTTGAAGGACACTGGTCCTTGACTTGATGGAAGGGACTCTAGGGAAAGAATGGAAAATTGAGAGACAAAGAGATCTGGAGGAGAAGGGGACAGAGCTGTGTCTCAAGGCCAGTGACCGTTGCGCCGCCTTTCTTTGTTGGTGCTTGGAAACTAACAAGTTAACTTTCCCCCAATGTTGTGTTGCTGTTAAGCTCTACCCTGAGTGACACAAACAAATTAACTTCGCACATCTCCACTTTAGTTCTCTGTTTGACCCGAGACACACTCTCTGGGAAGAAGGTATTGAGAAAAGGACAGAACTCTTTCTCCATTTTCTCGCAGGGGATTTTGCTGAGAAATCTGGAGGACCACGAGCTCCTGGTGGGTCACCAAGTAGAGTCACCATGGTTACTGGCAGTGGAAGATGATTCCAAGAGCCAGTAGTGTTGGAGATGACCGCCCCGCCCTACTCATTCAGTGGAGAGAGCGCATTCCCTGATGGCTGCTCACAGACTGGAAAGGAGTAACTTCTGAGAAGCCTGAGTACCATCATATGCTCAGTCTAGATACAAATATTCCTGAATACTCGCTCTAGCCGCAGATAGTTGGATTGGAAACAGGCCCAATAGGTCACCTTGCCCCTATATAACTTTTGATATATAATTGTCCTACTGTCTTATATAGTAAGATATCCCTATATCTCCAGGGATCATGAGACTATGTATTCTTTCACTCATCCATCCATCCATCCATCCATCCATTCCATCCATCCATCCATCCATCTATCCATCCATCCTTTATAAAGATGACTAAGAGAAAGATCCTTTCCTTTAAGAATCATGGTATAGTCTTTTCAGAGGCCCCGATGCCTAACTAACAGGAGTAATTTCTAATCTCTAATCTAGATATCTAACATGATCTAATGTATAAATTCTAATGTCTAACTTCACGTCTTTGCGTTGTAAGTAAAGTCATTCACTCATTCACTTCTGCACAAATTCATCCTACAAATATTTTTGCCTGTGTCCTCTGCTCAGAGTGTATTTATTGGCAGGCGCCCCTCTGTTTTGGACATCCTGCCTACCTTTCAAGCTCACCAGGTACATTCCAAGACTGGGAAGTGAGCCGGCATTAAAAATGTGGTCAAGAAAAGCTCAGTTGTGACTCTACATACATTCAGACAAAATGGAGCGCTCACAATTCCTTCTGTGTCAGGATCTCAGAATACCTAAGAACACGATCATTTCCAAGAGGGAGCAAGTGTGTGTTGAGGGTTTCATCCAACTGGCATAGGGCAGGTATAGGACAACTAATCATTGGCCTTGAAACGTTTTCCAAAGGAGCAGGTAAGCAAGGTTGGCCTTTCTGCCTCTGTCTGAACCTGCCCCCCAGCCCTTCCCTTGGGTTCCTAACTCCCCTCCCCTTGGATCCTCTCAGCTTCCACACCTTCCTCTCGAAGTGTAGGGGGTGGAGAGAGGTGGGCTGAGGAGTGGGACAGGAATACCCCTGGAACCTTCAGTCTCTCTCCATTCATCAAAGGGGGGCTAGCCGGTTGCTGGAAGGAGTGGGGGGGTGGGGAAGAGAGGGAGAGTGCTCTTTGGGCTGGGAAAGATCCAGAACTCTCATTAATGTCTGACACCTCCAATAAAAGCTGCATATTCCCCAAAAGCGAGTTTTGAAAATCTTAGACTCTTTGAAGCTTGGTGTTTAACTGCCACTCCTTCCAGCAGTTAATAGGAAACCAAGCCCCTTGGCTTGCTCCCACGGCTCCTACCTGGGGCGACCTTGCTCCTCCAAGCATTTGAGGTCCTCGTAGGCCTCTTGCAGCTGGGCACGGAAGGGAGTCCTTGTTCCTCACAGAATGAAGGGTGGCTGAGGTGGAAACACCCTTATGGGCTGGCGTGGGTCAGAGCAGGTGGAAAGGAAGCGGGGGGAAAACTTCGGGAAATTGGAAGGGGGAAGATGAGGGATGCGGCCGAGCCCAAGCAGCTATTTTTCCAGACTGGCTTTCCCTCCCTTCATTTCACTGAAAAAGTAGCACATCTCCAATTGCTAAAATAGGCATGTACTTAAGGGTAAGTCCTCTGTTACCTCACACCATCTGTCTCCCAACTGGGAAGCAACTACGATTAACGGCTGTGTTGTGTATCATTCCGAAACGTTCTGTGCTTTATTTGCATCTCCTTTTGGCGTGTGTGGGAAACAGGAACATATTATACGCGTACCTTTCCACGTATGATTTGTTCTTAACAGCGTATCTTACAGATCTTCCTGCACATCGATTTCACTTATATATACGTATATTCATTTATATACACATATACATCTACTTCATTCTTTGCCTGGTATTATATAGTATGCATGCGCCCTGATGCATTTACCCCGTCCCCTAAGGACAGTCTTCAGTTATTGCAAAGCTGTATGGACAGCCCTCTGCACACACGTCTGTGCAAATCTAACCGAGGGTAGATTTGCAGAGGAGGCACTGTCATGTCAGAGATATACACCTTAGGGTGATGGGCATGGCTCAGGCTGTTTTCTGGCTGGCCAAGATAATATCCAAAATGGTGGGAGAATTGGTTGTCAACCCTCCTTCCGTCCCCCTTCCCCGTCTGGGATACCAAGCGGGGATAATTCATCTCTGGCTTTGGGATGCAGGAAGAGAGAGCTGTTTCGTTTTTGTTTTTGTTTTCCAGAATGGCCCATCGCCCTCAAGATGTTTGCTTGGGCTGCGCCCTACTGGCTTCCCCTGAGCAGAGCGGCACTGGAGAGGGAATCGGGCTGTCAGGTGGGTTCCTCCTCAGAGGGGAACCACTAGCTGGCCTGCTTCCAGGGAGCTCCGTGGGCTTCCGGGCTCTGTTCACCAAACTGCAATAATGCCGAGATCTTTTGCGTGGTGGATCTAATTTTTCAAAGCCTTTTGTAGCCAACATTTCATTCCATTCCAGCTGTGAGGGAGGCCAAACAGGTATTGTTGGTTCCGGGAGGAAAGGACACCCAGAGAGGCCGTGTGAGGGAGTGTGGTCAGGAAGAGGGTTGGGATACTAGGGTTCAGGTCCGGCACTGAGTGGTTAGCTGTGTGGTCTTGGCCTCTGTGGAAGCTTTTGGACAGGATGGTCTCCGAGCTCCTCACCATCAAGGATATGGGTGGATTACTGTCTAAGGTCTGCAGTTAGCTTGGGGGCAAGATGGCTACTCACATTTCGCTGGGCCACATGGTGGTTCACCCATCACACAGTGGCTCCTGGCTGGTACCTCATGTTGATGTGGCTTCTGTAGAAAGAGCAGAGGGTCTCTTTCTCCTGTGAGTGATAGCACATCCTCTCAGACGCCTCAGGGGGTGGGTACTGTGGGGCCCGTGAAGAGGGGCCCTGTACTGCAGGCAGGAAGGCACAGCAGGGGCGGAAGCTGATGCAATCGGTCCAGGCTGCGAGGGAAGAGGCCCCACCCGGACCCTTTCAGAGGCACCGTGGGGAGAGCCCCCTTCCCCATTAAAGCCCCTATAATTCATGCCATCTGCCCCCTATAAAACCAACCAATCTCCAGAGTCTGATTCTCCAGATGGCCTTGGGACCTAATCAAAGCCAGACCCACTCTCTGGCCTCTTCCTCTCCTACTGGTCTGTTAATAGCCTTCAGCCATCCAGCTCCAGGCCCCCCCTTAACCCCTTCGTCCCTGCCTTCCTCTGGCCCCCCGATCTCTGTTCTGCTGCCCTTTCAAACCACTGGACTGCGGTCACATGGAGGGAGCCATTTCGAAGCCAAATGTGATTCTTTGGGCGAGTTGGCTAGGTTGGGATCAGGAGGCCCGGGCTTCTCCCCCGTGGCCACCGGTGACATGCTGTGTGGCTTGTGGGGCCTCAGTTTCCCTATCTTTGGCAACCAACATTTAAATTGTAATAACAAGCTTACATCATGTTTTTCACCTACTTAACCTCATTTGATCCTCCAAAAGGAGAGAACTATGCGTCTTCTAATTACCCTCCCAGGGAGAACTTCAGGAGAACACAGGTGGTGGAGACTAGAAAGCAAAACCGAGGCCACCAGTTACTCCGTCAGACTGGGCAGGGGTCGCCAAAGCAGGTGGCAGGAGCCTCTCTCCAGGCCGGTCAAGGCCCACCATGGGGAGGGTGCAGGATTTCCTGAAAAAATCCGATCCTTGAGCTGCTGACCGGAACCTGAGGAGGTCACCAACTACCCAGGGGTCCACAGGATGCGGGCCCACCCAGAAAGTGACGCGCCCTCCAGGCCACTCAGCTCCACCCGGCAAGGTGGGGGTGTGGGTGGCACAGACCTTGTGCTCATAACAGTCAAGACCAAACAGGGGTGGGGGGCGCCGGTGGGGGGGAGGGGGATGGATATGCTAACCAGGAGCACGAAGGATTTAGGCCAGACCCATGGAGGGCAGTGTCAAAGTCAGCCTGGGCCCCGCCTGGGTGGCTGGTTGAGCAAGGGCGTGGAGACACCCTGTGGTCAGAAGGAGGAACCACAGTCCCGTTCCCTTTGGAAGGTGGCGGGGACAAAATAGGAAGGAGGCTTATTTGAGCTCACGCCTGTGCCAGGCAGGTACTTGGAAAGAGAGCTCATCTGCTCACCACAGCAGCTCAGGCAGGTACTTGGAAAGAGAGCTCATCTGCTCACCACAGCAGCTCTGGGAGGTAGCTATCCCAACGCCTCCTTCAGCGTGGGACTGTCCACCTTATAGCTCCGCGACTCACCAGCTGCGTGATCTCGGCAGCTTGCGCAACCCCTTGGATCTCGGTTTTCTCACCTGCGACACGGGAGACTTCGGAGGGTTGCCGCAGGGGTGAGGGCAGGGTGCTTATCCCGGCATCTGGCACGCACGAAAGGCCAAAGCCAGGCTGGCCATTTGTAGAGGGGTTCCGTCATGCCCACTGTCACGCAGCCAGGAAGGACTTACACAGCAGGGGTCGAATCCAGGTTTCTGCCACTCCGCCCCACAAAAAGCAGCAGAGCTGGGACTGTGGAGTGTTTGTTCTAGGTTTATTCCTGAGATGAAGTGGGTAGGAGCTAGAGCTCATTTGGGGTGGGGGGTGGGGGTGGGGGTGGTGGGCAAGAGAGCTGATTGGCCACACCTGGCTTCCTGACCAGCCCAACTCAGGCCACTGAGGCAGAACCAGAGGTGGGAAGAGGTGGGTTACCAGCCCTCCTCTTTCCCTTCTCGGCCACTTCCCCTATATTCCCCCAGGACCAGGTGCCTGGCACAGGTGTGGGGTGTCTCCCTTGCATTTTATTATTTTATTTTAGAGAGAGCAAGAGTGAGAGAGACAGTGCGAGAACAGGGTAGACGGGTAGAGGGAAAGAGAGAAAGAGTCATAAGCAGGCTTCACGCTCAGTGTGGAACCCGACTCAGGGCTCGATCCCACGACCCTGGGATCATGACCCAAGCCGAAATCAAGAGTCGGACGTTTGACTGACTGAGCCACCCAGGCGCCCCTCTCCTTTCCATTTTATTTATTTATTTTTTTTTAATTTTTTTTTCTTTTTCAACGTTTTTTTATTTATTTTTGGGACAGAGAGAGACATAGCATGAACGGGGGAGGGGCAGAGAGAGAGGGAGACACAGAATCGGAAACAGGCTCCAGGCTCCGAGCCGTCCATCAGCCCAGAGCCTGACGCGGGGCTCGAACACACGGACCGCGAGATCGTGACCTGGCTGAAGTCGGACGCTTAACCGACTGCGCCACCCAGGCGCCCCTCTCCTTTCCATTTTAAAGAGGAGATCGATCATAGGCTTGGCCAATTCAAGTGACCTGGGCAAGATGGGACGGGCACAGGGCAGAGCTGAGACAGGGCCGTGACTACCTTTTCATCCCTGAGCTCAGGCACTGCTCCAACTACCCTATCTCCAGGCTGGGGCTTGGGTACGCCGTGTGCTTCCTCCGAGGCCATCCTCCAGGCCCTCCCGATCCTACCTGGACGCCGGCAGCAGGCTCCTAATGGCACTCCTTCCTCACCCACCTTTCTTCCCCACTGTTCCGGGCTCTCCAAGGAGGATCACCAGGGGATCGTTCGTGCGGTGGGGTGAGCGTAGGCTTGTGCAGCTGTGAACCCTTCTGATGCCTGAGCTGTGTTCGGGAGAACCGCCCCTGCTGTCACCCCTTGTTTTCTCTTTCCCCGCAGCCAGGGGTTGTGTCCTGCTTCGATTCAAGGCCCCGGGGTGTGGTCGTGGCTTGGTTGGGCTGGGATCCTGTCCCCAAGAGCCACGGTGGAACCTCACCTCGAAACATGCTAGAGCCATTCCCAGGAGCCCAAGCCCCCGGGCCAGTGTCTCAGCACACAGGTCCCAGCTGCCTCCCTGGCTCCCCACTGCTGGGACCCTTCAGTCTGACATCGGCAGGGCCGGTCCGAGTATAGGCGTGTTCCTGCGTGTCTGTAATGGATAAGGGGTTCAAGGACGTGGCCACAGCACGCCTGGCGGCTCAGCCCAATGGGTCACTCCTGGCGCTGGTCAGGCAGAAGCTGTGGGACATCAGATTGGCATCTGGTGGCCAGGCTCCTGGACCTCAAGTCTGATGTTCAAGAGCACTTTCTCTCCTCAGCTTTATGACAACCTTTCCTGGGCCCAGGGCAAGGGAAGAGCATAAAGATCAGGTCTTCATCACCTCTCAGGTCAGAGCGTGAGGAGTGAGCTAACGCCAGCAGGAGGGATTGTAGTTGGATTCCAGGAGAGACTTCCTGGGTGGAAGATGGATCCCTGGTGGCACAGAAGCCATCATTGCCTGGGCCACATTCCGTGATAGAAGGTAAAGGAAGGGACTGTTTCCCGGGGTGCTCAGATGACCACTCAGAGGCTGGTCCCGTCGACGATCATGTCCTCATGGACGCTGTGGCCACAGCGGGCAACCCAGGCTTTGCTTCGTCCTCGGCTCTTACATGTCCTGGACACATCGCAGCCGTTCTCGGTTTCAACCCGTGTAGCCAGTGGGTCTCCCCAGGTTCTTGTCTGCTCTGCCCACGTGCCCTGACCACGGACTTGCTGAGAGCATCGATTCGGGCCGAGAGCTGGCTGTGCAGGGCGAGCTGGGTTGGGTTGGACGAGGGTGAGGTTTCTGTTCACCCTTCCAGGGGCTCGGCACACGAGACGCTGCTTCAACAGCGACCCTGAGTACTATCTCAGAGCCAGGCAAAGACAGCCATTCCCACGCTGCAGTGCTGGGGGGCTCTGTAGGGGTGGGTCTGGTCAGTCACGGTGGGTGGGCTCTCTGCCCTGAAGCTGCCTAGTTAGAGCCCATGAAGCTCAGGGAATCTCCCATGAGAAGCACATTTTATCTATCCGGGTCCCCTGCACCTGCTCACTTCTATAGCTGCAAGATGTGGGGCAGGTGGCCTCCCTGGGCTCCAGATTTCTCATCAGGAAAATGAAAATGATAAACGCACACCCCCCACCCTTGCAGAGGGTACTTGTGGCATTAAATGAGTACATCCGGTCACTCAGCAAGGCTTTCCAGTCCTGCTCTGTGCCAGGCAGTGGTTGGTGTTAGGGATGGGAAATGAACCCATGCCCTGCGGTGCCTGCCTGCAAAGAGGGGGAGGAGACCCAGGGCAGGGACACAGACCCAGAGACAGAAACCAAGATACATTTCCCTGATGAGGCTGGGCATAGAGCCCCGAACAAAGCACACCACCAGCGGATATTAACTAGCTGGACTGCCGTTTAGAACGAGCACCGCCTTTATCTTTCTGGTTACCTGGCTGGACGGTGGATTTCGCAACAGCCCCTTTGCGTCCTTGGTCAGGTTGGTCTCCCCTCCCCCTCCTCCCATGCTGGACAGAACCTATGGAGCTCAGGCCCCTGCCACCCCCGGATGCTCACTAGAAACCTAAACCAGGTCCCCCATTGGCCGGCTGCGGGTGCCCGAGGGCACACATAAAGCCCATTCCAGCGCTGGGCATGAAACAGGACTTTGTGCGGGGGGGCGGGGGGGGGGGACGGGGGAGCAGCCATCAAAGCCCAGCAGGCCCGGGCAGGTCTGGGAGGCTGAGAGCCTGGGCCTCGCTGCCTTCCCACCGCTCCCACCTCCAGCCGCCTCCGCCGCCGCACTGGTTCGGTCTCGCCGCACGGGGGCGCCCGCCCGCGCACCTCTGCCCCCTCCGCTTGCGTCCTTCCCAAGTTCCACTTCACGGATGGGGATAAACACTACTTCGCAGCGCTTTACCGCTTTCGGAAGCAAGTTCACTCGAGTTACTCATTTAATGTGCATCACAGACCGAGGAGGTATTAGGATGGCTCAGGGGTGCTGACCGGTCCAAGGACCGCATTCATTCAATGAGCATCTGCTGCGTGCCAAGCTCTGAGGATGCAGGCTGTGAACCGTCTTAGGGTCTTTACCCCAGGAGAAAGGACTTGGGTCTTTTCCCCGAGAGAAATGGGAAGCCATGAAGGGATTTCGGTTGGGCAGGCATGTGAAAGAAGGAGGCTATGGCCAGCTAAAATTTATGTTTCAGAAAGGTCCCTCTGGCTGCTGCATGGAGAATGAATTGGACAGGGCATGAGACACTGTGGGGAGTGCAGCAGGAGGCTCTTGAGAAGTCCAGGGTGGTGACGGGGACAGATGCAATGCCCAGAATGACATACGTATGTGGGATTCGGCCCTTGGTCCAGCCCCTCCTCATTTCTTGTACCCACCTTAAGCCACCGTGTGCCTGGCTGGACTACATGTCAGGCCTTCTTCAAAAGGGTACCCACAGTACCGTGTGTGTGTGTGTGGGGGGGGGTATCACTGAAATTTGTAGTCTGTCCATTGTTTTCACATTCTGAAGCTTGATTCTGTCAGTACACCTGGAGGCAATGGATCTCCAGGAAATTGATTCGTGATAAACAAGCAGGAGACTGAAATAGAAAGCATAATAACAATGCAGTTTGCACTATTTTCACAGGTTGTAAGGCATCCTCACATCATATTTGGCAGACTCAAATATTGAGGGGACACACACACACACACACACAGCTGTACAAAGAAAGTTATTACTGTAATGAAGGTAAAGCAGGTGCCGTCTTGGGGTCTACCAAATATGCTGCTTCTCTGGGATGCTGATTAAGTTTTTAGGTTTCTCTGTGAGCTTGTATTCAGAACACATGTTGGTTCATCCATCGTTGTAAAGTGTCACCGGGAAGTCCTTAGTGAGGCCCAGTGAATTCCCCCTACCCTCCCACAGAACATGCTTCTCTAGTGCCTGAAATATCCCTGTTCTCCCCCAGGAGAAATATGGTAGGTCTCCTCCAGGAACTGTTGGATCTCATGGAAACATCTGTCCCTTCTTTTTCGGCCTTCCTGCCACTCCACCCCTTCTTGAGGACCACAGTGTTGAACTTGTCAAAACACACATAAAATGAAATAGAAAATCAAAGTAGTCCTATACCTATCCGGTACCTTGGATTTGTGCTACGAAACTTCATCAAGGAGATTCCAGGCCTGGATGATTTCACTGTTGGGTTTATCAAACATTTAAGGAAGAAATAATACCAACACTACACATAGTCTTTCAGAAAACAGAGTGAAGCAGGAATATTCCTCAAGTCTTGTCAGGGTCGCACATAACCTGGCGACCCAAATTTGACAAAGACGAGAAAACTATATGTCACTGTCTCTCATAAATATATATACAAAAACCTTTAACAAAATACTTACAAGTTGAATCCAACTATACATATATAAGTGGATAGACAGTGTATTAACAAAATATTCACAAATTCAATCCAATAATATGTAAAACATATCTGACTATACGAGGTTTATCCATTTCATATTTGTAGATCAATTGTTATAACCCACCTCATTTACAGAGCCAAGGAGAAAATTCATTTGATTATCTCAATGAATGCACAAAAAGCATTCGACAAAATCCCACCTGTTCATGACAAAGACTCTCAGTAAACGAGGAAAATAAGAGACTTTCTCAATCTGATACAGAGCATTATGTGAAACCTATAGCTAATGTCATCTTTCCTGGTAAAGGACTGAACGCTTTCCCCATAACATCAGGTTGTCTACTTGCATTAGTTCTATTCAACACCGTACTGGAAATCATAGTCAATGCAATAAGGCAAGAAAAAGAAATTAAAAAAAAAAAACACAAATTTGGGGTAGGAAGAAGTAAAACGCGTTGTTTTCACAGATGCCATAAGAGTTTACATGGATAAAAACCTTACTAGAACTCATAAGTGAATTTAGCAAGGTTGAAAGCTACAAGGTCAATATAAACATGTGGATTGTGATTCTACATCCTAGCAGCAGACAATTGGAAAATGAAAAATTCTATTTGCAATAGTATTATAGATAACAAAATACTTAGGAAAGTATTTTGACCAAAGATACGCAAGAACTGTGCACTGAGAATTACAAAACATTGCTGAGGGAAGTTAAAGAAGACCTAAAAAAATGAAGAGAAATATAATATTTGTTAAGACCCAATATTGACAATATGTCAGTTTTGCCAAGTTAATCCCTAGATTTTAATGTAATTCCCATCATAATCCGAGAAGGCTTTGGTGGTAACATTTTATAGGCTTATGCTGAAATTTATATGGAAGTTCAAAAGAAACAAAATAATCTTGAAAAAGAAAAACAAAGCTCAAGAATTTATAGTAGATCACTGTAAAACTTACTATAAAGCTGTGGCGATCAAAGCCTTGTTGTATTGGCATAAGGATAGACAAGTAGATCAATGGAACACAACAGAGGTTCTAGAAATAGACTTGTACTTACACAGTTAATTGATTTTGGATGGAGGTTACCAAGGCAATTCTATAGAGAAAAGAAAACCTTTCAGCAAATGGTATTGAAACAACTGGGCATCTTTGTCTAGACAAAAAAATAAGCTTTGACTCCTGAACCTTATATCACATATAAAAAAATTAGAGTCTGTTGGAACATAGACCTAAATATAGCAGTTAGAGTTATAAAGTTTTTTATTTTATTTTATTTTATTTTATTTTATTTTATTTTAGAGAGAGAGTGAGCATGAGTTGGGGAGAGGGGGGAGAGAGAGAGAGAGAGAGAGAGAGAGAGACAGAGAGAGAGAATCCCAAGCTGTCTCCACGCTCAGCACGTAGCCGTAGGCAGGGCTCGATCCCGTGACCCTGGGATCATGACTGGAGCTAAAATCAAGAGTCAGAGGCTCAAGTGACTGAGCCACCCAAGTGCCCCTAAAGTTTATTTATTTATTTAACGTTTATTTATTTTTGAGACAGAGAGAGACAGAGCATGAATGGGGGAGGGTCAGAGAGAGGGAGACACAGAATCTGAAGCAGGCTCCAGGCTCTGAGCTGTCAGCACAGAGCCTGACGCGGGGCTCGAACTCACGGACCGCCAGATCGTGACCTGAGCCAAAGTCGGACGCTTAACCGACTGAGCCACCCAGGCGCCCCCCTAAAGTATTTTTAAAGCAAGCATAGGAGAGAATATTTTTGAAATCCAAAGGTAGGCAAAGAAGTCTCAAACAGGACCCAAAAGTCAATAACCATAAACAAAAAAATAATAAATTAGTCTTCATTAAAAAAACAAAACAAAACAAAAAACCCACGGAAAACAACTAAACCCAAACTGTGTTCATCACGAAACACTTCCGCTTTCAGCTTGGTGATCGGCGTCACAGACACCTGACACCTTAGACAACCAGAGAACTGGACAAAATATATAGTAAATATTTCTTAGATATTAGACAACAGTCAGCACAGGGCCGTGATTCCTGAGAGAAGGGAGACAAATGAAGTGAAGTTTCATTTCCTGGAGGCAGTTTCCAGGTCACAGAACAGAGGGAGAGAGAGGCTAAATAGAGGCCGGTGGCCTCATCGAATTGAGGAGAAAGTGACTGGAGTTCAGGGGAGCCAAGGACTTGCAGGCGACATGCCAAAGAGGAGGAAGCTACACAGAAAGAGAGAGCTCTGGAGGTCTGCAGAGGGGCCCCTTCCGTCTTTGGCTACGGATCCATAATGTGTGGGAGGAAAGGGCCCCAAGCTAGGGAAAGGATCACCAGAAAGGAGGGAGCCGAACAATTTCTGGAGCCCACACAGAACTTGGAACTTGTACTCTCTCCGGCCAGAGTGGAGAGACCTTACCATAATGGGACGTTGGGTAAAATGCTCAGAAGGGTATGGCCTTAGGAGTGGGGCTAAATTAACTCCGGTCTAAACGCTGCTGTGGGTCCACTTTAATGAAGCTTAAACACAAGGCTTAAAAGGCTCCAACTGATTACAGGTCACTTAACTGTGCACCGGGATAAAGTGTAGCACTACTTAAAAGCGTGCAACAAAAACCACCACCCATCACATAAAATTTACAATGCCTAGCATTTCATAAAAATTTCTAAGCATAAAATGAATTAGGAAAATGCAACCCACAAGCAGGAGATAAATCAACCAATAGAGAAACATACATAATAAAATTAGCAAACAAGGGTGTTAAAAGAGGTATCGTAAAGAGGCTGCCCAGGTTCCAGAGGGAGGAGGAAGACACGAACATAATGTGAGAGAGGTGGATAATATTTAAAAAACCCACATGGAACTTCCAGAGATGAAAATATCTGAATATCTAGTATGTGGAATAAAAAATAGATCAGAAGGGATGACTGACAAGTTGGATACTAAAGAGGATCAATGAACTTGAAGATTCAGCAGTATCCATTGTTCAAAATGAAGCTCAGAGAGAAACACTGGGAAAATATGAACAGAGCTTCAGTATCTGTCGAACAATGTCAAGCCGTCTCATATGTGTGGAATTAGCATTCCATAAGGGGGCAGGAAGAAAACCAAGAAATTCATGACTAAAATGTTTCCAGATTTGATAAAAAGTGTGAGACCACAGATAAACCACCCCCCCCCCGCAACCATGAACCCAAGTAGAATAAAACTAAGAAAAATGACATCAAGGCACGTGAACAAACTAGGAATAGAAGGAAATTTACACAATCTTCAACAAAGGATGTCCGCAAAAAACCTACAGCTAGCATCGTACTTGGTGAGAGGTTGAATGTTTTCCCTCTTAGATCGGGAACAAGGGAAGGATGGGATATCTGTCATAACTATTTCTCACCTTCCCCCGTTTTATTGAGATACAATTGACATATAACATTATATTAGTTTAAGGTGTACAAAATAATGATTTGGTAAATATAAATATTGCAAAATGATTACCACAATAAGTTTAGTTGACATCCATCACCTCATATAGTTATAATTTTTTTCCTGTGATGAGAACTATCTACTTTCTTAGCAATTTTCAAATATACAACACAGCATTATTACCTAAAATTTTTAAAATTAACTAAAAATTTTTTTTTGTTAACGTTTATTTATTTTTGACACAAAGAGAGACAGAGCATGAGTGGGGGGAGGGCAGAGAGAGACAGGGAGACACAGAATCCAAAGCAGGCTCCAGGCTCTGAGCTGTCAGCATAGAGCCCGACGCGGGGCTCAAACCCACAAATCCTTGAGATCATGACATGAGCCAAAGTCGGATGCCTAATCGACTGAGCCACTCAGGTGCCCCCTTTTTAAACTTTATTTTTGAGAGAGAGACAGAGTGCAGGTGCAGGAGGGGCAGAGGGAGAGGAAGACACAGAATCGGAAGCAGGCTCCGGGCTCTGAGCTGTCAGCACAGAGCTCGATGCAGGGCTCGAATGCACCAACTGCAAGATCATGACCTGAGCTGAAGTCAGACGCTCAGCCAACTGAGCCACCCAGGCGCCCCAACAGCACGGTATTATTAACTATGGTCACCATGCTGTGCATTCCATTGCCAGTGCTTACTAGTACTATAAGTGGAAGTTTTACCTTTTGACCACTTTCACCCATGCTTTTATAACTTTTTCTTTAACAGTGTGCTAGAAGTCTTAGCCACTGCAAAAATTTAAGAAAAGGAAAGAAAGTGTAGGTTGTTTTGAAGGGAGGAGTCAATATGATTATCCGTTTAGGAAAATCTTAAGGAACTCATAAAAAATCGAGGATACTAGAACTAATAAGTGAGGTTAGCAGGTTGCAGCATCGAAGTGTAATTTACAAAAATTAATGATTTTCTATTAGAAATTAACAACTAGAAATTTAAGTTAAAATAACATTTATAACAGCATAAAAACATGAAGTATTTAGGGACAAATTAGCAAAAGTTATATAGTACACTGAGAAGTACAAGATACTGCTGGCAGAAATTAAAGCTCTAAAAAGAGAAATTAAAGATCTAAATAACATGCATGGACAGAAGACTTGATATGGGTAACAAGTCCTTCTTCCAAGTTGATCTACGGATTTAACGTACTCCCGGTCAAAATCCCAGCAGGTACGTTGAGAAATTGACAAGCTGATTCTAAAATGCATATGGAAATGCAAAGGACTAGAATAACTAAAAACAAAACACAAAACGAAAAACAAAACACGTGAAAAACAAATAACAAGGTTGGAGAAATTACTACCTGGTTTCAAGACTTATAGTAAAATTTCAGTAAGACAGTGTAGTGTGGTATGGAGTAGAACATTTAGACCAGTGGAACAGAATAGAGAGTCCAGAAATATATTACCCATAGATGATTAATTGATTTTTCACAAAGATGCCAAGGTAATTCAATGGGAGAAATAGGACAGTCTTCTCAACAAATCGTCCTGGAACAACTGAAAATCTAAAAACTAAAAGCAACGAAACAAAACAAAACAAAACCTTGTCTCATACCATAGACAACAATTAACTTGAAATGGTGGGTCAGAGATTTAAACTCTTTTTGATCTTGGGTTAGCCAAGATTTTTTTAGATAGGACACAGAAAGCACAATCCCTACAAGAAAAAAAAAAATCAATAGATTTGATTTATCAACATGAAATTTTTTTTGCTCTTTAAATGACACAGCTAGGGCGCCTGCATGGCTCAGTTGGTTAAGCATCTAGCTTCGGCTCAGGTCATGATCTCACGGTTCGCGGGTTCGAGCCCCGCGTCGGGCTCTGTGCTGACAGCTCGGAGCCTGGAGCCTGCTTCGGATTCTGTCTCGCTCTCTGCCCCTCCCCACTCACACTCTCTGTCTGTCTCTCGGTCTGTCTCTCTCTCTCAAAATTAAATAAACATTAAAGAAATTTAAAAAATAAAGTTAAACATATTCTTACTGTATGACCCAACAAACCTACTCCTAGGTATTTACCCAGGGGAAATAAAAATAAAGACACAAAGACATTTATGTAAGTATTCATAGCAGCTTTACCTATATCAGCTGCAAATGCAAATACTTAACTGCCCATCAAGGGGTGAATGGATAAAAAAATTGTGGATTATCCATGCAATGGATACTACTCATCAATAAAAAGGAACTTAAAAAATTTTTTAAAGATTTTATTTTATTTATTTTATGTTTTAAATGTTTATGTTTGAGAGAGCATGAGTGGGGGAGGGGCAGAGAGGGAGGGAGACAGAGGATCCGAAGGATCTGACAGGGCAGAGCCTGATGCAGGGCTTGAACTCACAAACCCTGAGACCATGACCTAAGCTGAAGTCGGAAGCTTAACCAACTGAGCCACCTAGGTGCCCCGAGATTTTATTTCCAAGTAATCCCTATACCCAACATGGGACTCAAACCCACAACCTAAGATCAAGGGTCACATGCTCCACCACTGAGCCAGCCAGGTGCCCCAAGAGGAACTTTTATTTATTTATTTATTTATTTATTTATTTATTCATTCATTCATTCATTCATTCATTCATGAGAGACAGCTCGAGTGGGGGAGAGAGGCAGAGGATGAGTGAGTGAGAGAGAGAGAGAGAGAGAGAGAGAGAGAGAGAGAATCTAAAGCAGGCTCCAAGCTCAGTGACGAGCTCAATGTAGGGCTCAATCCCATGACTCTAGGATCATGACCTGAACCGAAATCGAGTTGAACACTCAACCGATTGAGCCACCAAGTGCCCCAAGAACTTACATAGGCAACGACACGGATAAATCTCGAAGGCATTACACTGAAAGAAGCCAGACGTAAATGATTACATAGTGCCAGATTCTATTTATATGAAATTCTAGAAAAGGCAGAGCTATAGTGTGAAAAAGCAGATTGGTGATTTGCAGGGGCGAGGGGTATGGGATTCACTACAAAGGAGCACGAGGGAACGTTTTGGAGTTCTACACCCTGCTTCTCATGGTGGTTACAGAACTTCACACTTTTGTTAAAAACTCAATGAATTGTTCACTGAAATTAGTGAATCTTATGTGAATTATGCCTCGATAAATCTGACAAAAGGACACCATTAAGAAAACTAATAGGCAGGCCATAGATTTGGAATAAATATTCAGAAGACATATATCTGATCAAGGACTTGTTACCAGAATATACAAAGAGCTCCTATGATTCAATAATAAAAAGACAAACAACTCCATTAAAAACAGGCAAAAGGCTCGAACAGGTGCTTCAGAAAAAAAGACATGTGAATGCCCACGAGCATATGAAACATTGCTTGACATCCTTGGGCATTACCGCGATGCACATTACACACCCACTAGCACGGCTAAATTTTAAAAGCCTCACAAACACCAAACATGGACAAGGCCGTGGACCAGCTGGGATGCACGCACATTGCCCGTGGGAATGCGAAAGAGTGCAATCTCTCTGGAAAAACTTTTGACGGTTTTTTCTAAAGCTCCACATACGCCCACCCTTCAGGTAATTCCCACTTTTAAGAAGTCGTCGGCTTGTCTGATCCCTCTGGAGGCTGAGCAGGACGGGCTGAGTCAACGCCAGCCTCCTCATGCCACCATCACCGGTTTAGTCAAACCAAAAGGAGAAACGAACAGTAGCTTCCGGCAGTGACAAATGAACAAGGTTGGAGCTGAGGACCTCAAGTTGCTTGCTTTTTCCCTGTCGACCAGATGACTGGACCTGTCTCTACTATCTACGTATGCAGCTTGGGGTTTTTAATTACGTTTATCTCAAGATGTCTCTTTATGTGTTTACTTTAACATTTTTTTGGTTAATGTTTATTTATTTTTGAGCGAGGAAGAGAGAAACAGAGCACGAGTTGGGGAGGGGTAGAGAGAGAGAGGGAGACACGGAATCGGAAGCAGGCTCCGGGCTCTGAGCTGTCAGCACAGAGCCCCATGCGGGGCCTGAACTCACAGACTGTGAGATCATGACCTGAGCCAAAATCGGATGCTGACTGAGCCACCCAGGCGCTCTTGTGCTTACTTTCTAAAAATCTTTATTTATTTATTTTGAGAGGGAGAGAGAGCATGTGTGGGCATGTGCAGGGGGAGGGCAGAGACGGAGGGAGAGAGAGAGAATCCCAAGCAGTCTCTGTGCTGCCAGGGCAGAGCCTGACGTGGGGCTCGATCTTACGAACCGTGAGCTCAGGACCTGAGCACAAATCAAGAGTTGGATGCTTAACCTACTGAGCCACCCAGGCGCCCCTGTGTGTGTGTGTGTGTGTGTGTGTGTGTGTGTGTGTGTTTAAAGCCTGGGCTTTCTCAATACCTCTTTAAAGGTTTTTTTTTTTTTTTTAATTTTTTAATGTTTATTTTTGAGAAAGAGAGACAGAGTGTGAGTGGAGGAGAGGCACAGAGAGAGGGAGACACCGAATCTGAAGTAGGATCCAGGCTCTGACCTGTCAGCACAGAGCCTGACCGGGGGCTCAAACTCACAGACCGTGAGATCATGACCTGAGCTGAAGTCAGAGGCTTAACCGACTGAACCACCCAGGTGCCCTGCTCTTTAAAGGTTTTTAAATCATTTTATATCTGGTGAAGTTGAGATTTTTTTAAGAACCTCACTTTTAACTGGTAATAATAGTTTACAATTTGATTTTAAAAAAAAGCCAACAGCAAACACCTGTCAATAAAGACCTTAAGTAATAATAACATAAAGAGATTAGTTTGGGGTGAGACTGACGGGGAACGAACAGGAGAGAATTTTCCAGTGAGATATGGTAAAGTACCATATTATGACAGGGATGTGGGTGAGTTGGGTAAAAGATGTATCAACATCTTACGGTGAATATTTGTACATTTCAACGCATGCAAATTTTTCTAAAAACCAGTAATGTCAATAATAAAAGTTGAGTGGGCGAAAACATAGTGAAAATACAGAGAACGGCACAGCTTGGTAATTGTTGAAGTGGGGCGATGGGTATATAGGGATCTCAATTATACTGTTATGTTTACACTGTGTGCTTTTGAAGGTCCCCGTAATAGGAAGTGAAAGAAAAGGAAGGAAAAGGGTAATTACACCTCGCGGAGCTGCTGTGCGGGCCTGGGAGACAGTGCTGGGGAAGGGGTTTTGTAGGCTGGGAAGTACGTTTTGACGTTGGCTTTCTCCGCCGGATCCGCCTCCCTCCCCTTCTGGAATCTGCGCTCTCGCTCTCTCGCTCTCTCGGGGGCTTGCTCTCTGTGCTGCATTCTTGTTCCGCTTCGTCCTTACTGCTGCTCTCCGTCCAGTTCCCCTTTCTTACCCGCCTAGCTGCCTCCTGGGTCAGGGTGTTGTCTTGACCCTGTGGCTACGCAGCAGGCAGCCTGCTCCCTGCAACAGGACGGACGGGCTGCCTTTGCCCTGACATGTCTCCTCACCGGGCCTCCCTGAAAACTGTCAGATTTGAGGGGAATCTGAGCCGCGTTCCCAGCGCTGCGCCCCAGTGCACCTCCTCTCTGGGTCCGCCCTGCCCCACCCCGCCCTCCGTCGGGGTGACTTGCCTCATTCATGACTGTTGTCAGCATCTCAGCCCTTGTGGCCCTGATTGTTCTTGCCACGAACCAGCTGAGCGCCTGGCACCGTTCCGGAAACCTCAGGCTCCAGGGCAGGCCCCACAAGACACCTACAGTCTGCTCTCTCTCTTTTTTCCTGCTCTAACCATCCCTTAACTCAGCAGGTATTTACTGGGCACCCGCTGCGTGCTGGGCACCGAGTTAGACACTGGTGGCCGTAGAGACGGGCTGGCGGCGGACGTGGAGGAACAGATGGCTACTGTACGGTGTGACAAGGACAGCCACCGGGGAACCAGGAGGAGCTGGGGAGGCACAGGGAGGGGAGGCACAGGGAGGGGACGCCCAGCCTGGACCCGGGGTAGCAGGGCTCAAGAAGCGGTTCTCAGAGGAAATGCCGACGAAGCTAAGATCCAGAGACGGCGGCATACGGCAAAGACACAGCATGTGAAACAGCCCCAGAGTGAGACCTCAGGGGCAGGGCCTTCTGGAAACTGCAGACAGTTCTGTCTGGGCAGACTCTGAGGGTGCAAGGCGGGCCCGGCCGGGAGATGAGGCCCGGAGGTCAGCACCCCTGCCAGAAGCGGCCATACCCAGCCGGCCTGCGCACCCCTTCCCCAGGGCACTGTGCTTCTGCCCAGATCGGTGGGGGGGACTCCCCTGGAACAGAGCAGGACTGGAGTAGGGTGATGCTGAGCTGGCACCTGGGTGCTCCTCCTCTACATCCTCCCCTCACCAGCCCTCCCTCCAGAGAGCCCTCAGGCTGGGCAGTGACTCAGGCAGAGCCTGCCTCACCTTCTCCCCTGGGACTTACACCTCTGTGGGGCCGGGCAGCCTCCTCTGCCCCCTGTGCCTTTCGGGGAGTGCTCTGGCTCTGGGTCTGGTTGTGGCCCTGTGGCTGGTTGCAGTCCCGGTCCCGGTCCTGCTTGGGGCTCTGGATTCTGGGTCTGGGTCTAGTTCTGGCTGTGGCTCCTGCTAGAAGTCAGAGTGTATTCTGGGTGGGCGGTCTGGGCCCTAGTTCCGGTGAGGCCATCCACAGCAGATTCTGGCTTCCTGGCCTCCTCCTGGGGAGGGTCCTCCCCCACCCCTGAGCCAGGGGCAGCCGTGCAGGGGAGCAGGCACGGAGGGAATTGACCTCACAGAGGTAACCGTGAGACTCTAAAATCAGTTCGCGTGCTTAGCTTGGCAGGAAGAAATTAACCGTATGGTTGAAGGGGTTAGAATCCGCAGTCCGATTACATGGAGTTCAAAACCCAGTTCTGCTGCTTATTAACCGCGTGACCTTGGGCAGGTTACTTAACCTCTCTGTGCCTCAGTTTCCTCCTCTGCAACACGGGGAGAATGAAAGCAGCCGCTTTGTAAGATTATGGGAGTATCGAGGGAGATAATCCACCTAAGGGTTGAGCCTAGGGCCTGCGGCATGGTACATGTTTAGTGAATAATGATAGTAATGCTATTTGTTAATATTATCCTGTCCGATTCCTCTGGTGGACAGGTGAGTGACCCTTGTTTGCCATCTGCCGGGGGGTGTCACAGGGATTTATTGCCTCCCTCTGTGGGGATCAGAGAGCTGCAGACTGGGGGAGGGGGCGACGCCCATCATCCTCAGTTCTTTGGGGAGATGTTCAGGTTTGGCACCTGGGATGTCTTCACGAGTACTTCTCAGTCTTCATTCCCTCGTCACTAAGACGGGGACAATGTTATCTTACGGGTTGGTAGTGAAGTTCAGCGGTGTGGCATGGATAGACTCAGCACCGGGCTGAGTCCCAGCTCTGCTGTGTGACCGTGGCAAGTTGCTTCACCTCTCTGGGCTTCTGTGTTCTGTCTCCTCATCCGAACCATGCACCACATTCCAGGGAGAGTTGTGAAATCAGGGCTAACCTACTGTGGGCAGAGAGCCCACAGTAAAAAATAGTGGCTAGTATTGTCTTTCTGATGACAGAGTTGGGGAAGAAGCTTAGGGGTCCAGGAGGGAAGTGGACGTACGCGCATGTCCCTTGGGAGAGAGCGTTGCCTGCTGCAGCCTCAGGATGAGAAGTGCATTCTATTCCCCTTGAGGTCCTTCTGAGATGTTAGCACTGTCAGAACCCGAGCAGGTTCACGTTTAATCTGCGTGGGAGGGATGGGAAGGCAGGTGCCTCCCGAGGTCCCGGGAGCAGCCTAGGGCACAGGTGTCTTTCCGTGCCGGTCCCTGCTCTGCGGGGCTTGAGCTGACTGACCCCTCCTAACCTCTGGGCCAGCCTCCCCACACCTGTTGGGTCTGCTCTCAGGTTTTCCTCTTTCCTCCTAGTGTTCACCATTCTGGGGGAAATGACTTTCTAGAAATCGGACAGCAGGGAGGAAACTCGGGGGTCACCCAATCCATTGCCAACCACAAGGCAGGTCTGAAAATCACCTTCCCAAACCCCAAACCCTCTACAGGAGTAGATGTTATCTCAGGTGAGACAGACACTCTGCTGGCCGACTCCCGTCCCCCCAGCTGTGCTGCGAGCCTGTCCCCTCCTGTTTGCCCTCTGGAGAAGGGGAGAAGAGCTGGCCGGTGCCTACATCCAAATAACCCTCCTTGGTTAAGAAGGGTGTTATTAAACCACCCCTTCTCCAGGCTAAATAATCCCAGCGCTCTTCACCCTTTCCTCTCCGGTTGTGTTTTCCAAGTCTTTAATTATTTTCACTGCCCTTCTCTGTGGGCTGCAGCCCTATAATCATAGAATTTCAGAGCTGGAAGGTACCTGGCAGATGCATGGAACAGAGCCAGGTGCAAGGCCTCGCCCCACCCAGGCCGGGGGCGGGAAGGAAGCCCAGCTGTCCCCTAGATAATTTCCCCTTCCTTATTCTTCCTCCCACAGAGGAAAGCCCTGCTCGTTTTCCCTTAAAGCGATACATTAAACAAAAACCTTGTCGAGCAGTTTTTGTGAGCTGTGCTCCTTGTGGACATTTTCACCATTGTTACCTCCTTAATCTCTCAACAGTCCTGCCAAGGAGCTATGATTCGTCTCATTTTGTAGGCCCAGAACCGGGCTCCAGGGGATTAAGTAACTTGCCAGATTCACACACCAAGAAAGTTCCAAGCCTCCTCCGCCCAAACTCCCTCCGGCATGTTACTGGCACCCCAACCCGGCTGCACCCGCAGGCCCTTAGGGAGGCGCCCCTCTCATGAAGAGCCTGTCAACCCCACCCCCCCCCCCCCCCCGGGGGACCAGAGCTGGGCCGCAGCAGGAATCGGCCAGGGTTTCATAGAGAACCAGAACCTACAGGATATATATTTATGTAAATAGATTCATTTCAAGGAATTGGCTCATGCCATCGTGGGGGCTGGTAAATCCAAAATCCAGAGGGCGGGCTGGCAGGTCGGAGACTCAGGCTGGAGCTGAGGGTATGGTTTTGAGGCAGAATTTCCCATTTCTCCAGGAAACTTCAGTTTTTACCTTTCAGGGCTTTCAACCGATTCAGTGAGGCCCAGCCACATTATAGAGGATAATCTTCACTTAAAGTCAACTGGCTGTAGATATTAACCACGTCTACAAAATCCCTTCACAGCAGCCCCTGGATTAGTGTTTGATTAAATAACTGGGTATTATAGCTTTGCCAAGTTGACACATGAAACTAATCATCACCCCCTCCTTTATGGGTGTTTATGGGGAGCCACGGGGAGAAGCCAGCCTGATCCAAAGGGCCTTTTCCACGGAGTCCCAGGCAAGTGCCAAGCGAGGGAACTTGGGGATGGCGGATCCCTCTGTGAACCTCTTCATTTTGAAGGTGTCCTAGGTCAGGGTTATGCCGCCAGATCCAGACCTCACCGCTTGCCCCTGGGGAGGCCCCTCCTTGCTTCTGCTTACTTGAGAGCTACAGTTAAGGCCCAGTGTCTGTTCAGGGGGGGAGGAAAGGGGACGTTCTAGAGTAGGAGGAAGGGTAAGAACACTGTTGCTTGAGCCCTGAGGACCCAGTCGGCCAAGGGCCCTTGAAGGAGGGGACAGTGTCGTATTTTCTCTGCGCCCCAGGCTGAGACCATGGCTCACTGTGTGCTACGAGTGTCTGTTCCTTCCCCTTCTATTTCCCTCCCAGGTGGAGGCCTGAAACAGCCTAGGCAGGTAGAAATCAGTCCTGGTTTTAAAGTTGTTGTTATTGTTGCTGTCTTTCTTGTTTTCCTCTTCCTTCTCCTCTTTTTTTTTTTTTTTTTCAATTTGAGAGAGAGAGCGAGAGAGAGGGAGAGAGAGAGAATCCCAGTGCAGACCCTTCCTCGGGGCTCAGTGCCACGACCCTGGGATCACGACCTCAGCTGAAATCAAGAGTCAGATGCTCAATTGACTGAGCCACCCAGGCACTCCTAGAGAGTTCTTCTTTAAAAAAAAAAAAAAAAAAATTTTTTTTAACATTTATTTTTGAGACAGAGAGAGACAAAGCATGAGTGGGGAGAGGCAGAGAGAGGAGACACAGAATCTGAAACAGGCTCCGAGCTGTCAGCACAGAGCCTGACATGGGGCTCAAACTCACGAACTGTGAGATCATAACCTGAGCCGAAGTCGGACACCCAACCGACTGAGCCACCCAGGCGCCCCTAGAGAGTTCTTAATATACAATCTAAACCCCTCCAACTTCAGGATAAACCCCCTACTATTAGGCTAGCAGACACGAGAAAATGAGACTTGAGGAGTTTTCTATAAAGTTTTGAACCACCACAGCCTTCCTGCTGTTATCTACAGCTAGAGGCGCTCCCAAAGGACACAGATGCCGAGCGGCCAAAAGAACCACAGGACCGCCGGGGCTGGACCAGAGCTGCCCCCTCACGGATGCCACGGTCCCTCATCTCGGCCTTTGCTGAGCTGGAGGCTCAGTTCCTCATCTGCGGCTGAAACGTATAGACTAAGTTAGACTCAGAGGGAAAAACAGAGAGTATCTAAGACTGCGGTGAGCTGCCCCGGAGCTTGATGCGGATGGCCGAAGGAGGTGGAGGCAGCTTTTCGCTCGCCAGTCTTCCGGAGGACGTTTCGAGACAGAGTCTTGCTCAGAGGCAGCGGCTCCCTCCCAGCCCTGGGGTTTCAAGGAAGCCGGAGGAGTTTTAACTCCTCGTAAGGGGTTTCCTCTTTCATCTGAAGGTGACTGGTGAGGGAGTCAGGTGTTACCAGGCCCCAGCTGTGGGTGGGGGAGGCTGCTCCACCCGTTGAACCCAGGGAGGCTTCTTAGGAGGGGAACGGCTTTGAGATGCCTCATGAAAGAAGGCCAGGAGGCAGCTTGGGGTTGGCCAGTAGGTGGGCGTGGGAGAAAGGGACTCGGTGGGGGCTGGCTGGGCCTGCCTCATCTGAAGAGACGGACTTCACCCCAGCTCCATAAGGATGCTTCTCTGGAGGCCACACCTGCCTGCTTTTCTTCCTCCCAAACCTGCAAAGGCTAGAGGAGGGGCTGCAGCCGAATTCCACCCTCACCTGGTGTAGGGAGAGATGTTGCAGCAGGAGGGCTTTAAGCTAGGCTGGGGGGTGAACAGGATGAGACGGGAGATGACTGACTGAGGGGGCTCCCGGGATCCCTTTCTTCCCAGGCCTTTAAAAATCAAGAGCTCCCTTTGTAGCCAGCCCCCACTCCCAAGCCGCAGGGGTGGATGCATCGGCCTTTGGGGGCTTTTTTGCCAGTTTGCACGTGACACATAGGCCCTGCAGGTTATCAGGAAATGTGTTTTCTTGGGACTTGGGCAACTGGGTTCAGAGTTGCAGAGGGGTGGGACCTCGGGCAGGTGGGGTCGGGTGTGTTTAGGCCCTTTGGTGGGCACAGAGGGCAGAGCTGGAGCAAGGGGTCTGGGGGGGGGGGTTCTGGGGACGATCACTCCCCATGGAGGGTCCTCAGTGTCCATCCCAGACCTCAGCACTCGAGCGGGTAGAAATCCTTGCCTCTCTGGTTCAGCCCCACCGGCCGATGGGCTTGGGGAAGTGTGTGAAGGCTGCAACCAGTCCGGGAAGGACAACTCCTTCTTTGACTTCTTCCCCTGAGAATGTCTTTTCAGCCCCTGGATTCTGGGGACCCCCAGGAGACCCTACTGTCCACCAGGCATTTGTAGGGAGCAGTCCCCCAAGGAAGGGAGGGGTCTGGGACCCCTGCTCAGGGGGACCAAAAAGCCAGTCCCCCAGCATCGACTGAGAATTGAACCAAATAAATCTCCTTGGAGCCACGTCAAACGCTGCCTCGGGCTGGCCGGGGAGGGTGCCCCTGTGCACGGGGAGTGGGGAAGTGAGCCACACTCAGCCTGCTGGGAGGCACAGGCCTCTCTCAGCGTGTCCTGGGCTTTTCTCCTCCGGGCTTCCCCGAGCCACTCACACAGATGTCTCTCATTCGCCGTTCACACCGAATTCAAACAATTGACTCACTGGTCTGTTTTCTTAACAGACTGGCTGTAAGCTTCCCAACAGCGAGGTCTGGGACTCTCATTCATGTCTGTGTGATCAGTCCCTGTTCAGAGCCTGGCACATGGAAGAATTTTCGAGAAATCTGTGTGAATGAGTGAATAATTGGCGACATTGGGTGGTCCGAGCTAAATGCCTCTAGCAGGAGAGACAGGGATGTTCCAGGAGCTCAGGGGAGGGAGCCATCCCTGAGGACCAGCAGTAGAGGGAAAGGCTCGCGGAAGAGATAAATTAGCCTTGTCTTCCATTGCCTTGAAATCCCTTGAACCTGTCTTCCTCCCCCAGGACAATTGAGAGCGGCATTCTCCAGCATCCGTCTTTCTATCTTCCCTCCTGCAGTCAATTTATCTACTTCAATCACCCACCAATCCTCTGTGATATGCTGGAACCGGCTCATACTGGCTTGGGAGCCAATAGCGTGCCTCTGTTCCCAGAACACCTTGTGTTGGTAGCTTGGAATCGGCCAGGGTGGGAGAAACCGGCAAATGCCACAAATCGGTGCTTTGTCACCCTGGAGGAGCCAGGGCTAAAGTTTGTCAGTCCACTTACCTACCCACTACCTACCCTCCTCCTTCCTTTCTTCCTTCCTCTTACCTCTCTGCTTCCCACCTATCTTCCTTCTTCCCCTTTCTTTTCAATTATTGTATCCAATGTGCCAACTATCTACTCATCCCTCCCACCTACCCATCCATCCACTGTCCGCCCATCCATCCATCCATCCATCCAACCACCCACCCACCCACCCATCCACAAGCATCTACTCTGTGTTGACCTGTTCCCAAGGCTCAAAATCTTTGCCTAGACTCCTAGAAGACAGGTGCATGAGTTCTAAGGAATAGCAGACACCCACTAGCATGGCACCCCCAGTTCAGCCAACACTGATGTTGGATCCATAACCGGAATGCTTGGGTGCTCCTCTTCTCCTCCTTGCCCTCCCTGCTCGTTCTTCTCCATAGGCCGTTCTCACAGGGTGGGGGAGTCACTATCAGGGGAAGAGGGACGGACGTGTCCCCACCCAACAGTCCCGTACTGCTCTTTCTCTACCTCTCCCTCCAAGCCTCAAGCAAAAGCCCAGGGGAATTGGGCCCGACTTTTTGAGAAACGGTTCTCCACCCCAGAAGGCCCAATGAGCTAGCTAACTTACCGGTGAGTAAAAACAAGAGGGGGTTTAGTAGGGCTTGGGAACGGAGACATCAGGTAAGAAGAAAGCCCCTCATGAAGCCAGCTCTCTCCATCTCCAACACTACCCCCCACCTCTTCTTTTTAAAAACAATTTTTTTTAACATTTATTTATTATTGAGAGACAGAGACAGAGCATGAGCAGGGGAGGGGCCGAGAGACGGGGAGACACAGAATCTGAAGCAGGCTCCGGGCTCTGAGCTGTCAGCACAGAGCCCGACGCGGGGCTCGAACTCACAGACTGTGAGATCACTACCTGAGCCAAAGTCGGATGCCCAACCAATTGAGCCACCCAAGCGCCCCAACATTAAAAACATTTTTTTTTTTTTTTACAAAAGGATGAGTACATGTCAATAAATCTCCACACTATTGGCTCCCAAGCCAGTACGATCTCGCACAAACCGCGAGATCGTGACCTGAGCCGAGGTCGGACGCTCAACCGACAGAGCCACCCAGGCGCCCCTACCCCCCACCTCTTCTTAAAACTCTGGCTGCTTTGTGAAAAGCTTGTCTCTGCTCTTGCTCCCAGGGGCTGTTATTGCAAAGGATTAGCTGTTCAGCCTAGTGAGCCAAAGGGGCAGGGCCCCCAGAACTTGACCTGGATTGTAGGGAAAGGAAGGGAAACCCACTCCCCTCCACACAGCCCAGACCCTGCCACCCCCACCACACTCACCTGCCGCCACGCCCCGTCCCGTCCAGCCTCGGCGAAGTACAGCCCTTTCCTCGATGGGGGTGTTGGCTTCCCAGGACCGTGGCAATGGGTTGCAGCCAGAGGTGACCCGAGAGCATGTCTTGGCAGGAGCTGAGGGTCCCCAGTGTTCCTGCAGGTGGTCAGAGAGAGAAGGTGGTGGCAGTCATCTTTCTCAGTTTGCTCCCTGAGGTCTGTATTTATATGACGGTCATACTCAAACAGCTCCCTTCTGAGACTGAGTTTCACCCCTCACTGGCCTCTTTTCGGAGGATATTTTCTGTGGCCTGGCCCAGAAGGGGCAGGCAGATTTTTTTTTTTTTTTTTTTTTTTTTTTTTTTTTTTTTTCTGAGCCATACAACAAAACTGCTGTGGAGACAGGAGGGTGAAGGGTTTGGGGCCTAGGGCCTCAGCCACCCGGCCTGCCGCTGCTTGCACCCCCCTCATGACTGTTACTCTGTGTCTTAGTCCACACAGGTTCTGACCTGCTCTGGTAGCAATAACATAAGGGCCAACAAATACCATACGATTTCGCTCCTATGTGGAGTTTAAGAAACAAAACAAACGAGCAGAGGAGAGAAAAAAAAAAAAAAGAAGAAGAAGGCAGAGACCAAGAAACAGACTCTTAAGGAAAGAAAGTACTGGTTACCAGAGGGGAGGTGGGGGGGGGGATGGAAATAGGTGACGGGGACTAAGGAGTGCACTTGGTTTGATGGGCACTGGGTGATGAATGGAATTGTCAGATCACTCTGCTGTACACCCGCAGCTAATATCGCACTACTTGTTAACTCTGCTGGAATTAAAATACAAAACTCCATAAAAAAATAACTATTAAAAAACATGAAAAAAAGAATACCAGTGGGGGGGGGTAGAAATAACGTAAGGGCCGCGTGCATCTCGTTCGGGCTGCTAGGATAGGCACGACTTCTAGAGGTCATCTTCCACTGAGACGTTCAGGCGGCTCCGTGACACCCCGGCTGAAGAAGGAACATCGGCAGCTCAGAGGCCTTGGGTTCGAATCTCGACTCTGCCACTTGACGTAGGCCAGCGAATCATCTTCTTAGAACTTCCGTTTTCTCACCTATTAAATAGGGTCATTGGGGTGCTCTGGGTGGCTCAGTTGGTTAAGCGTCCCATTTTGGCTCCGGTCATGATTTCACGGTTCATGAGTTCGAGCCCCGCGTCAGGCTCTGCGCTTCGGATCCTCTGTCTCCCTCTCTCTCTGCTCCCCCACCCCCCCCCACTCTCTCTCTCTCTCGAAAATAAATGAACACGGATAAATAAATGAAAAAAGGATCATCGAACAGGTCATGGTGGGGTTGAAACGAGCTCATGTAGGCGATATACCTGGGTCGATGCCTGGAAGTTGGCAAGTGGGGTTCAGTAATCAGTAGCCACTTCGCTGCCCATCCTACAGTCCACCTTTCCCCTTAAGGTGAGAAGCAAGTTCGCCGTCCCAGGGTGGGGAGTCTCTCCTCTGAAATCCGGCAAATTACAAGGCTATTTGGCTTGTGTGACCCAATTAATAGCCCTCTGTCTCGCGGGCCTCTGCAGACACCTCACCTTTCGCCCCAGGCGCCCCTTTGGCTCAGCAAAGCCCGCCCACCTGCGACGACAGAGGCCCCCCCACTTCCTCGGGAGAAGACGGTGCTGCGTCGGAAGGAAGCAGGCCGTGTGCCTGCTGAGCTGTGGAAGATAATTAAACCAGGGGAGGAAAAAGAAAACAAAAACCCAGGTCCTTTAGAAATCAGGTTAGGTATGAATGTGCAGGGCGTGGCCCCCTGTATAATTAGCCGCTCTGCTGGCTCTGGGAGCTGCCTGCTCCTCCTGGGCCCGTTGTGTCAGGCTTGGGCCTGCTGCCCCTCCTCTCCCTCCGCTCCTCCTCCTCCCCCTCCTCCTCCTCCCCCTCCCCTGTTCCCTATAGGTGTTTCTCTGGGCTCTGCCGTCTGTCCCACTCCCCTCCGAGACGCCGGCCCGAGAGGTCACCCACCTGCAGCCCCAGCGAGTCCCAAACACGCCTGCCCAGTGACCCGCCATGGAAGCCGCGGATGCCTCCAGAAGCAACGGGGCCAGCCCGGAAGCCAGGGATGCCCGCAGCCCGCCGGGGCCCAACGGCGCCCTGGAGAACGGGGCCAAGGGCGAAGGCCAGGATGCCAAGACCACCAATGGGCACGGCGGGGAGGCGGCCGAGGGCAAGAGCCTGGGCGGCGCCCCGAAACCGGGGGAGGGCAAGAGCGCCCTGTTCTCGGGGAATGAGTGGCGGCGGCCCATCATCCAGTTTGTCGAGTCCGTGGACGACAAGGGCTCCAGCTACTTCAGCATGGACTCCGGGGACGGCAAGAGGTCCCCCTACGCCGGGCTCCAGCTGGGGGCCGCCAGGAAGCAGCCCGTCTCCTTCGCCGAGAAGGGGGAGCTGCGCAAGTCTATCTTCTCGGAGCCCCGAAAGCCCACGGTGTCCATCGTGGAGCCCGGGGAGGCCCGGCGCAACAGCTACCCCCGGGCCGACGGCGGCCTCCTCCTGCGCTCCAAGTCGGGCTCCGAGGAGGTCCTGTGTGACTCGTGCATCGGCAACAAGCAGAAGGCCGTCAAGTCCTGCCTGGTGTGCCAGGCGTCCTTCTGCGAGCTGCACCTCAAGCCCCACCTGGAGGGCGCCGCCTTCCGCGACCACCAGCTGCTCGAGCCCATCCGGGACTTCGAGGCCCGGAAGTGTCCCCTGCACGGCAAGACCATGGAGCTCTTCTGCCAGACCGACCAGACCTGCATCTGTTACCTCTGCATGTTCCAGGAGCACAAGAACCACAGCACGGTGACGGTGGAAGAGGCCAAGGCCGAGAAGGAGGTAATTTGCTGGGGCCTCTTCTGCGCTGGGGGCTCCCAGGGTTTGGGCCTCGAGTCTCGTCGGTCCCTGGCTCTCTCAGGATACGTTTCTTGCCCCTCTGCGCCTGCAGGCTGGGGGGGCAGAGGCAGTTCCCTCATGCTCTGAGGCCTCTGGAGACAGGGGCACTGCCTGGATGAGCAAACGGAGGGGCAGGAATGACTGAGGGCCTGACCAAGGTCATAGGATAAATTCAAGTCTGATCAGAGAATCAGTGCTCAATCCTGAGCTCTGCCTGGCTGGGGCGATTCTTTTTTTTTTTTTTAAATTTTTTTAATTTGAGGACCCCTGGGGCAGGGGTGATGGGGGAGGGGGAGGGCATTTGGGGGCCACTTAAACGTTCTTTTCTTCTGGCTTTAGAGCTTGCATTTGCAGTACGGAGGCTTCTTGTTGTTTATCTGATCCCCGGGCCGGTCTCTTGCCGTCCCCAGTGGCCTCCTTTGTCCTTCTCTCAGCTGGGCCAGTCCTGCGTGCTTTGTGTGGTTGCGTGTGCACGTGCCTATGCTTGTAGGTGGACACTACTTGGCGAGGGTTGGAGTCTGCGTGTGGGCGGGATGTACGTATATATGCGTGTGTGATATGTGCGTGTGGGTGTTTAGTGCATATGTTTGTGTAGGTGATGCGTAAGTGTTTGCATGGGTTCTGTCGACGTGATTGCGTCTGGGCTTCCACGGGGAGGAGCAGAGGCGTGTGGAGGCTTGTGAATGTGCTACACCTGGGGAAGGTGTTCTGGGCCAAAGGCTCAGCTGTGGTTGCTGCCCCTAGCCCCGTGGATGCTGCGTCCTGCTCTCTTGTAACACCAACACGGCGGGTGGCCGTGGACAGCCTCCCCCCCGGCGTGAACCTCCTGGTGCTCAATGTGGGGGACTTGACCTTCCTCAACAGCTTCTGTGACCATCCAGATGGGGCAGCCCGGGACTCCTCCCTGCTCAGCCTTCCTGACCTAGAGTTGGCCGATTACTGTCTTCCTGCACCCCTGGTGCCCACAGCCCTGGGCAGAGAGAGACGGGTTACAAATGAGGAAAGACCCAAAGATCCTTTTCAGAGGCCTCGTTTAGCCCAGGGAGGTGTTTCCTGTTTCCCGACGCCCCGGACCCCAGCCTGGCTTCAAGCCTCACGCTGGGAGACGGGGCTGGGGCGGAGCCGTGGAACCCGTCCTTTGGGAGCTTACCTGGGGAACCACAACAGAGCAAGGGCATCATCCTCATCCACTGCAACCGAAACCCTGCAGAGGGTTCTGGGAGGCCTGACCGAGGTCCAGCCCTGGGGTTTGCCTCTCGTTAGCCGTTGGACTGTGGACAAGTCCCTACCGCTCTCTCAGTCCTGGTTTTTCCATGTGTGAAACCAAGGTGTTGGACTAGACTGGTGATTTTCAAATTCCCCCATGGAGTCCTAGGATTCTTGGAGATGTCTTTGACACCTCCCCGACAAGGAGGGGGGCAGATATTGGTGCCAAGAAGGCAGGGGCTTCCGGCTCCCACTTCTACAAGCAGAATACATTCTTATTTATCTGTTTTATACGTAGGGTTTGCCCGCAAAGTGTGTCTGAAACAAAAGTATCACCTAAGAAAAGTCCAAGTGCCCCTGGAGGACTCGAGGGTCTTGGTCAGCCCTCTGTGGAGGCGCCAGAAACTCAGAGTTCACCTTCCAGTGCTTGGGGCTGCCGCAGGACTCAGAGACACAGCCCTCGCCCTTGAGGGCTCACGATGTAGGTCAGGAGGCAGAGCTCAGACGCACAAACAAGCCTGGGGAACATCCGCCCAGTTACACAGAAGCAGCCGTAGATCAACATCAACTTGTAGAGGGCGGAATGCCAGGCCAGCTGGACTGTAGCAGTCTCCTCTGTCTCCTCCTTCACCTTGCAGACGGGGACACATGCCCAGGGAGAGGAAGGGATCTGTGCCAGCATGTAGAGGAAGAAGCCCCCTGATTCTCTTCCAAGATTTGAGAGCAACTGAGAGGCAGGGCATTGAGGGGATGGGATCCAGGATACGTGTGCTTTACAGGGGCTTTCAGAGGAAAATGTCTGATCCGCCGGAGTGACTAACGGTGGGAACTTCAGACAGCGTGTGTGTGCGTGTGCACGAGCGTGCACCAGCAGCCAAGGGGGTAGGCAGGGAGTGGTGCGGGCCAGCCGGGAGGCTGAGCTGGAGCACGGCTGTTTGTCTAGGCCTGGCTTTGCTGGAATGTCAGACGTGGGGACGTTGGCACAGAGCGGGGTTAGTGGGTTGATTGATTGAAATGAATAAGCGTGTCAATCCTGGCGTCCTTTGGAGGCATCCCCTGCAGACCCAAACGTCAACCCACACACAGGTTTTTTTTGCAAGGAGCCCCGTCCAGAACCTGTTCTGCAGGCCGGCTGGTGAAGGCCCAGGTGAGGTCATCTTAGAGCTACCTTGAATGGTTGCATTAGGCTGCAAAGGACACCCAGGGCTGTGGGGGTGCTCATCTCCTGGGTTTCAACTCTCCCTGGAGCCTCTGAGCGGAGGCAGTATTGGGGAAAAGGCCACTTGATGCGGAAGCATGACAGTCCTTCCTCTGGTGGATCCAAGACCAGAATGTTCTAGTCCCGCTCCACAGATGTCCTCCGGTCTGCCCTCCTGCCTCTGGACGGGCTGGAGTAGGCCGATGAGATTACATTGCACATATCCCTCCTTTTCTGTGTCTCAAGGCCCGCCTCCTGCCTTATCCCAAGTCCCTCCCGCTGCATCGACACCGGAGGGAGGACTCCTCCTGGCCCATGGCTGTCTGCTCGAGGGTGACCTGCCTGGCCTCTGCACCACCAGCTGCGTGGCCCTGGCGTGGGTCTGGCCTGGGCTCTGGGTCGGCAGCCTGGAGAGGCATGAATGGGGGAGCACTCGCCTGTGGGTGCCGAGGGGAAGCAGTTTATCCTGTGAACTATTTGGAGATGGGAAGAAAGGGACCGGCAGGTGGCAGGAGACGCATCCGTTTTTATGGACACATCTATGCACCAGATGTTTACATGTTAGTCCTGACAACAGCCCCACAGGGTATGGGCTTTTGCATCTATTTTATAGATGAAGACAGGGGCTTGAAGGTGCTAAGAGACTTACCTGAAGTCACAGTGCAGAGCGGCAAAGCTGGGGTTCGGACTGTTCCGGTGACTGTTTGCTCGCTACCATTTTTCAAAACAAAGTTTATTTATTTTGAGAGAGAGCGCAGGAGTGTGCGAGCGACAGGGTGAGAGGGAGACAGAGATTCCCAAGCAGGCTCCATGCTGCCATCACAGAGCCCGACCCAGGGCTCAAACCCACAAACTGTGAGATCAAGACCCGAACCGAAACCAAGAGTCAGGTGTTTAACCGACTGGGCCACCCAGGTGCCCCTCTAGTATTTTAAACTTTGTTTTCAGGTGATGGCAGGCCTTCCGGGGGGGGGGGGGGGCACTGGGCCCAGTGGCTCCCAACAGCCATCCTTAGGTTGGAGTCACCTGGCGGGTGAATCATGACACTGCTCCCTGGGCCTTTCCCTGGGAGGTTCTGGTTCAGGGGTTTGAGGCCTGGGATCTTGTATTTTAAGTCTCCCTTGGGGATTCTAACGTGGAACCAGGTTGGGAGTCAGGGATCACGTCCAACATCACCAGGAGGAAACTGAGGCCTGGACAGGCGGGCCGACGTTCTCAAGGGCCCGCCGCTGGTCTGGAGCCAGCCTGGGTGGTACTGTGTCTGCCCCCAGTCGCCCCTTCCCTGTCCTGACACCCGAGGAAGCAGAAGGGACAGTGAGCCTCAGTGAGACAGACTAATGCTGGGCTGTTTGACATCTGGGTGGAAATGGGGAAATCCATCCAGCATTTCAGATCCTTATCCAGATAATTACCATTTGTCTGAGAGTACAAATTTGGCAATTAACTGGCTCATTTGGCAAATATCAGAGCCAACGGCCCGTGCGGTCAAATCAAGCCAGAAGAGGATCACAGCCTCCTCGCCCCCTTCCCTGGGGGCATGCAGGTCACGTGTCCAGGTGAGCGCTCGCTCGGGTGTGTCTGAGGGCCCCATCGGATGGAGGCACCGGCTGCTGTGCCATCACTCTGCTCTCAGGGAGACCTCTGGTCCCCCAAGGCCAGAAGGATTTGCAGGCGGGGTGGCTTACCCAGTGCCCATCCCGGGCAACAGAGCGGGAGGCAACCAGACGAGTGTAGGAGAAGGGAACAAAGGAGGCATTTAGGGACAGGCCTGGGCAGGGTGGAGGGAATGAACCGGGAGTAGGAGGAAGTGATGAGGAAGGTGCAGACAGCGATGGAGGGGTGGGGAGCTGAGGCCCCAGCAGCAGGACCGAAGGGGAAGGACGCTGTCCCCGAAGATGCGGAGAAGAGGCTGCAGGTGAAGGGGCCACATACTACGACCTGAGTCCTTTGTTGTATCTTGGCCGCAGCCGCTTTCTAGTTGTGGGAACTCGGGCAAGGTACGTCATCTTCTTAGGCCTTCGTTTCTGAATCTGTGAAATGGGGTGACACCAGGTTAAAGGAGACAACGCCACACGTGTAGGTGATATTCAATAACACAGTTAAGTGTCGTTCCTCCTCCTAGTGTCGTGGGGGAACCCAGGATCGCGGAGCCTTCCTACGTTATCTTATTTCCTACATCCCGCCTTTTCCAGCTTCGTGCAGCCCTGCTAAGCGGGCAGAAACTGCCAAGGGCCACGCAGATGCTGGCTGCGTCCCCAGGGGTCTCACCCCAAACCCTCCTCTCCGAAGAGCGTAGCCCTCATCCCAGAGGCGAGCAAGGACCATTCTAGCAGCACAGGGCTCCCAGGCCAAGGGCCCTTCCCTGATCCCGCTGCGTCCTGCAAGTCTGGTCTTGCGAGGCCCCCTCCCAGCCTGTGTCCGACTTCCCCAGTGCCCCAAAGAAAGAAGGAGACTGGTCTCTCCTCCGCCCTGAGTCTCCCGCCCACTGCTGCAGACAGTGTGGCTCCACTTGTGCCCCTGCCCTCACATGTTTCCAGATCCGCCGCCTCCCCCTCCTCCCCTCTGGCTCTCCTCGCCACACCTCTCTGCCAGCCCCGCTGCCCTCTTCCCTCCTTCTCTTCCGCAGGATGGGCTTCTAGGGTCCGCCCTGGCCCCGGCTCTCCATCGTGCTAACCCCTTCCTTCTTACTCCACGGTTCTTCCACTCTCTTGGCCGGCGAATCCACGCTTGTCTGGTGAGACTTCTCCTCACCTGCAGGCCCCAGCCCGGCCTCATGTCCCCCCTTCCCGCCACAGTGGCTAGCAGGTGCTGCTGGCTGCACGTGACTCCTCTGGCCTTCACCTTCTCTGGTCATACCTTTTCCCACTGGCAAGGTCGGCCTTCCCTCATCCCCATTCTGCTTTCCCCAGGGTCCCCCGGGCTTCTGTTCCCCACGATGCAGGCCTCTGTGTGTGCACCCTTCACTGTGTATCCCAAGGCCGCACCTGCGGTCCTCACCTCTGGACACCAGCTAGGCCCCACCTGATCGCACTGTCCGCCCCCCCCCACCCCCCCACTGGCCTGTGCCCCGCTGGCCTGCTCGCCACACTGCACTCACTCTGCCAAGCCTGGCCTGAGCGAGAGCGTCCGGCACGGCTCCTGGTCCACGGAAGGTGCCCCACACAACACGATGCTGGGCCACAGGCCGGGGCTCTCTCTGTGCCGGGCACCTTCTGACAGCTTCACTGTCCTGCTCCCAGCTCTTCCCATGACCTCCTGGGGGGCAGGCCTCTTGTTGTGTCCACGGAAGATAGAGCCACCGAGGCACGGAGCACTTAAGTCGCCTGCCTGGGGGCGGCGGTAACTGGATCCAAATGTTTAGACTTGCAGTCCCGTGCTGTGGGTGGGCTCCCTGCTGGATCCCTCAGCCTCGTTCATGGGAGGGCTGCCCCTGCCCCCCACCAGCCACAGGCCCGGGGGTGGGAGTGAATGCACTTTCCTTCTCTGCTTTCCTGTCCATCAGGCCTTGTTCTGGGGGTGCCGAGGTAAGGGAGAGAGCGCCCAGCCAATTCCCTGCCTCCAGCCAGGTCAGGAAGTGGCTTCCAGCTGTCCCCTTGACCTCGGGCCTCACCCAGCAGCTCTCCCGGGATGGGCAAGGTGCCTGGCACAGACCCATTGTCCAGACTCTTGTCTCTTCCTATGACCCAGGTCCTTCCAGGCCACTGGATCTGCTCTACTCTCTGTGGCCTGGGCTCTCGGGCCCTGCATCCTCAGGGAGCGCGAAGGCTGAGTCTCCGTGTCCACAGTGGGGTCTTACTCCTTTGCTCCCCCACCGCGGTGTCTATCAGCTCCTGGCTTCTCCCCAGCCTTTTTCCAGAGACCAGGCCGGACCCTGTCCTCAACTTCCTTCATTCTTTCCTCCGGACCACCATTTTCTCTCTCTGGTAATGGCGTTTTCCACATTATGGGATTTTCAGCCCATTGCCGGTGGAGCGGATGCTTACTGAGAACTCAGAGTCTCCTTGCCATGAGGGTGCAGGAGCGTGGGCAGAGAGCGGGTGTGGGGTGGGATCAGGGGCCAGGGAGCTCCACACCTCCTGCCCCAGGCCTTCCCCATCTTCTCCACCAGCTCCCTGGCCCTCTGGGCACCCTTTCCAAGAAAGCCAGGGAAGCTGTCTCCACTACCAATCCACTCCCCTTGGGCATGTGCTGAGGGACTCCAGGTGGCCTCCTGTCGTCCGGGTGGAGCACTCTAAGTGTGACGTGTGGCGAAGTCTATACCCGGCTCAGGACTCCGTGCCAACGGAGCTCACATTCCCAGCGGTTTGTGGCCTCCTCATCTTGACTCTTCTTGTGGGTTCCTCAAAGAGGCAGCTGGAGAAAGGCTTGGAACTCTGTGTTCAAAACCCAGGGTAGTGGGGTGACCGCAAGCACCCCAAGGTATTCTCAGATGCCTTAGTCTTCCTGCCTGTTGGGTGGAGATCACCCACCAGTCTTCTGAGCTGGAAGGTGCTTTGAGAGCACTGGCAGGGGGCCCAGCAGAACAAAGAGGTGCTTCCTGGCTTGGCCTAATCGGCTTGGCCTTGGCTTCATGCCTCCCCTTTCGTCTCTGTGGTAGCTGCTTTCCAGAGAAGGCATTTCCCCAAATGGAAGGAAAGTATTATCCATACTTTCCATATCCATTAGAGCTCCCCTCCCAAGGCACCTCTCCTTGGTCCCTTTCCCAACCCACCCCAGACCCCAGCAGCCTGTGCCCTCCCCTGAGCAGGGGTCCCTGGAATCTCTGCTTGTCTTCTCTTATCCTTCCCTCCACCCCCCTATCACTGCCTCACTCACTGGTCTCCCCTTCCTCCTCCAGGGACCCTGAATAGAGGTCCCCATCCTGCCCAAACTGCAGACTGCACTCTCTTTCCTGTAAACAGGTTTATAGCTGTGCCTGTCCAGACAGGAGTCCCCGCTGGTTGCGCCTGGGCTCCTGCTTGCAACACAGGCCCCACGTCATGGCACAGAAACGTTGCACACTGTTACTGCCACGGGATACTCCCTGGGCTGGGCTGGGCTGGGCTGAGCTTGGCTGGGTCCCTTGCTCCCCCCAAGCTTGAAGGAGACAGGAGCTTTCTTCCCTCTCCCCAGTGGCCACAGGTCCATTGAAAGGAGGGGGAACCCCATAAACAAACCTCCTTCCTGCTCACTTTGGGCGGACAGACCTGGCGGAGGTTTAGTCCTTATAGAGACACAGCTGGGATGTCCAGCCCCCGAGGCCAGAGTTCATAGCAAAGTAGTGTTTGGCTTGTTGCTGGATCCCTGATGAAGGGCACAGTGCCTGGCATACCTAGGGTCCCGATGAATGTCTGCAGAATGGAGGCCAAAGGGCTGGGTGGCGAACCTTGCCCAAGCCGGCCCCCTGGATGGGTCCACTCCTGGATTCTCTGGTGCTCCTCCTCCCTGACTTCTCCAACCTTGGCTCCTTCCCTGCAGACAGAGCTGTCGCTGCAGAAGGAACAGCTGCAGCTCAAGATCATCGAGATTGAAGACGAAGCTGAGAAGTGGCAGAAAGAGAAGGACCGCATCAAGGTGGGCCGCCTCCATGCCTCAGCCTTGCCGTGGGCTCACCCCACCTGTCCCACCTGCGAGGAGCCAGGCTTGGCCCCCATCTATGCTGCACACTTCTTCTGGCTCCTCCCACCCCTCTGGCATCCCCACCAGTTCCCCTTCTAAGTCTGGGCCAGGCATTTGGGTGGGATCTTGTCCATCACCTTGTGCTCATTTGACATCATCCTAGCAAATAAAGTCCCTACATCAACCGGTCCTCCAGGGCCCTCCATTGTCTGGTCTGTCTACCAGACCACCCGGCCACCAAATGCATGACGTTGTCCTTTGACTTGTGCCAGTATGGCTGGATGTATGCCTGCCATGGTTTGAGTAACTACCAACCACAGTCCGAAATCACTGACTCTTGACCCTGGCTGCATAAACAGCCCATCAATTCACTTTCTGAATGATGTTTGGTTCTAGCTGAGTTTCATAGAGCACAGCCTGACTCATGGGGGAACTTCTGGGTCTCTGGAATCGCCCAAGGTTGGAATGATGGCTCTAGTCAACCCACCCAGGGAGGAGTCACAGATAGATAAGGAAGAATGGGCTGTAAAAAACCCTGGCCATCTCTGTCAATAGATGATGTCAATGGTGCCTTTGAATGAGATTCTTAACCAAACAGGCTTGCTGGGTTGGGGCAGTAGAAATACCCTGCCTGTCTCTGATTCTGGGTTGGGAACCTAAAGATATATCCCTCGAGGGAGTTTCTTTTTAATTACGGAAAGCCTTTTTTCTTCTCTCCTCTCACTCTGGACCCAGAGCTTCACCACCAACGAGAAGGCTATCTTGGAGCAAAACTTCCGGGACCTGGTGAGGGACCTGGAGAAACAAAAGGAAGAAGTGAGGGCTGCCCTGGAGCAGCGGGAGCAGGATGCTGTGGACCAAGTGAAGGTGATCGTGGATGCTCTAGACGAGAGGGCCAAGGTGCTGCATGAGGACAAGCAGACCAGGGAGCAGATGCAAAGCATCAGTGACTCGGTGCTATTTCTGCAGGTAACAAGGAATTCCTCCACCATTCAATCCCTCAATTCTTCCATCTGCTTTCCCAGACCTTCATCCAGCATCCATCCGTCCATCATTCATTTATCTACCACCCATGTGTCCATCCATTCACCCACCATCCATCCATCCATCCACCCACCATCCATCCATCCATCCATCCATCCATCCTCCATCCCATCTGCCCATTTACTTTTTCCATCCAAGCCATTTTCCTGTCTACTCTAAAGATGGCACACAAATATCACCTTGTACCAACTTCAGTTGATATGTACTAACGTTGCTTCGGGCTCAGTAGGAAAGAGTTCTGGGATTGATTAGCGATGCCTGCTGTGGTTGTGGGGGAGTGGCATGTAAGCGCTACCCATGTGTTGTCCTTGATCTTATCTGTGTGTCTATTCATCCACCCATCCTTCCAACTGCTAGAGTGTTTTGGGTACTACAGCATGCCCAGGACTCTGCTAGGTGCTGTGGAGAATAGAAAAGTACAAGATATGGTTTTTGCCCCCCAGGAGCTACAATCCAGCTGGGAAGATAAGATGTGTACAATTAGAGAGCAATATAGAAGAGTGTGTAATTAAATGATAAAGCATGTGGTTTGGAAGATAAGTTCTGTGGAAGCTCTGGGAAGGGCAAGCAGGCAGGAGTAATCTAAGACAGCTTTGTGGAGGAGATGGAATTTGAACTGGGTCTTGAAGGCCCAGAGAGGTTTGAGAAAGAGGAGGGACCCTCTAGTGAGGGGGAAGGGAGGGGAGAAGCACAAAGCGTGAGGCAGGCTTGAGTATGGCACGTAAAGGTGGAGGTAGTGCCATGGCTGACCCAGAACATTGTAGAAGTTCCTTGCATTTCCTTAGTGCTTTCACTCCCAAAGATGCTACAGCTTGTGTCACTCTCATAAACCCCTGTGAGGTAGGATGAAGTGTCCAGTTGTGGAAGTGGGAACCGTAGAGTCGCATATCTGACTACCAGCTCCATCAGAGCTGTTAGCCTCCGGTGGAGTTTGGTCAAACCCTTTCATTTCACGGAGGGAGAAACTTATGAGGACAAGTGTGGCTAGTTGGTAGCAGAGCTGTGTCTTGAATCCAGCGCATTTGGCTCCGGGTACTGAGTCTTCCAGCTGGACTGAGAGCCCCCTGCAGAGGAGCCCCCCCCCCCGCCCCCCACCAGCTCCCAAAGACCTAGAAAGCTAATGGCTTCTTTCCTTCCTTGGTAGGAATTCGGTGCATTGATGAGCAATTACTCCCTCCCCCCACCTCTGCCCACCTACCACGTTCTGCTGGAGGGGGAGGGCCTGGGACAGTCGCTTGGCAACTTCAAGGATGACCTACTCAATGTGTGCATGCGCCACGTTGAGAAGATGTGCAAGGCCGACCTGAGCCGCAACTTCATTGAGAGGAATCACATGGAGAACGGTAGGTCCCTCTGTGGGCAGGTCGCACGGCCACGGGCACTTTCCTCTGAGGCCAATCCCTGCTGCCCGGGCTGGCACCTAGCCAGCCAGCCCCTCATTGTTCCAAACCACCCATCCCACCCGAGGGATTCGGGGATTGTAGGCCTCCATTGAACTTGCTGCCAAGGTCATGCAGTGATTACAAGGGCCCTCAAGGGCAGCGAACGTCTGGGCACTGGCTGCACAAATGCCTCCTCTCTGTGGGTCATCCATCAAACTCAGGGATTAATTTCATTCAGGTCTACATCTGATTATGGAGCTCAATCCAACAGCTGTGTGGGAAAGCAGATGCTGCCATTTGTAAGGGCCAGACGCTAACCTGGTGGCTTTGGAGACTCCAGTAGACATGACCTAGAACCGCATCATGCTTGGAGGGAGAGCTTACCTGTCACCATGGCTACACTGAGTGGTGTTGAGCCCAGAGGCTAGACCTGGCCTAATGGGCTGGCTGGGGACAATGTGATACATGTGTCTCAGTGATTCACCAGCTCCCCTGAAGTCAGCTTCTCTTCTGAGTCATGCTGTCCCCCGCGGAGGCCAATTGAATCATCTCATAGAAAGCCTCCTCATCTGAGAAACTAGTCCATTAAGTCTTTTCTCACCAGCCCAGCCTAGTCCTTTCAGGGCCTGAAGCCAGAGCACTTTCTCCCAAGGCCCCACCCGGTGGCCCGGGCCCAACACAGGGCCTTAAGGACACTTCTGGCTCCAAACAGCCCAAAGGAAGTGAGTGGTCCCTGTCTTTTGTCTCCAGATGGAGCATGTGATTCTTTGGGGATGAGAAGGGGATAACGGCGTGCAGATGTGCTGAAGTTTAGGGGGGCATCTATATATGTTGGTGATGGTGCCATCACACGGTGACCCTGTGAAATGTGAGGGACATTCAGTCACACCTGAGGGTTCTTGAGCCGTTGCCGCAAGACGATAATTTGGCTTCAAGAGGCATTCAGATCCTGAACTCCTCCTAATGACAATGGTGATGACACTGATGGCGATGGCTAACAGTGACTGAGTACTCCCTGTGTGCTGGCCTTATGGGAGCTCTCCACTTACCGCAGCTTATTTTCCATGCTGGATGGACTGCATTTCACAGACGAGAAGGCTGAGGCTCGGAGGAGCAGCTTTCCGAAGGGCACACAGCTAAGCAGGGGATGTAGTTAGGATTCACACTCAGCTACTCAGTTTTCCACGTCTTCCCCTCCGAGAAGCTGCCGCTGCTGGTGGCTGTGCAGAGGGGTCGGGGAGCGTGACGATCACGGTCCCTGGGGTAGGACCTCGAGGGCAGAGCCCCTCATCTGAGGTCTGGCCAGACCAACGAGGGTGGCCCTGACTGGGTCAGGGTGGCCTGTGAGCCCTACCGCCCGCCCGCCCGCCGTGCCATTTCTAGGTCATGGCCGTGCTGGCCATGGCCTCTGTGCAGGTGTGGCCCGGTGCCCGGTGCAGAGTGTGCAGGGAGGCGCTGCTGATGTCAGTAGCCCTGCACCTGTGCCCGGGGCCCTGGGCCTCCACGTCGGTTCTTGGTCGCTGCTGTGTTGTTGTTGGGAGTGTCCCTGGCTAGGGCGGGGTGGCCGGGGGGAATGGGTGGGTGGCCAGTGAGTCAGACCTCCTCTCCTCCCGGATGCCAGCCTGCCCATCAGACCAGGGACTCAGCCTTGGGCCCGGAGACTAAGAAGCACCAGATCGCCTTCATCCGGGGCTTGCCATGGTGGTGGAAGGGTGGGTGGGGGCTGGGCCAACACCTAGGAGGGCCTACTGTGTGTCGGGCCCCTGCTAGGACAGGTGGTGGAGATACAGGACGGGGGTCTGAGCCTCCTCTCGTTCCTTCTCTTGCCCCGGGGAGAGGGAGAGGGAAGGGCAGAGGGAAAATAGAAGATGGGGAAGTGGCGAGAGGAAGGAATGGGGTGGGGAGGGCGAGCTTGGCTCCACAGATCTGTTTGGGTTTGGGGGTTTACTGGTGGGTGGGGGTGGGGTGGGAAGAGTCAGTGCCCCTCCCATTCAGCTCACTCCCCTCTGCGTGCCTCTGCTCAGCCAGCTGGATCCCTGGCCATGGGGGTCAGCGCGAGGACGTCCTTCCATCCCCTCGGGCCACCAACGGTGGCTGGGACGAAGTGAGGAAGCGGGGACGAGGGCTCCCACCCCAACGCTGCCCTTATGGGCCATGTGACATTGGGCAAGTGGCTTCACTTACCTCCTGAGCCGCAGTTTCCTTGTCTGTCACATGAGGGTGTACACAACCAAGAAGAAACGGAGATCGGCAGCGCCTTGTCAACTGCAAGGTGCTGTCCCTGTGGCCTTACTGCCAAGGCTCAGTCCAGGGAAGCAGATGTCCCACTGTAGAGTCTCTCTCGCCTCCTGGGAGCTCAGGAGCAGAGGGCAGGGTGTTGCCTTCTCTGAGGTCGGAGACTCTTGCCTCTCCCTGGGACAGAGGGGCTGTGGGCCGACTCAGCAGAGCCCAGGGATGCCCCCAAGGGCCGGCTTCTCCTCTCCACCTGCCCCTCTGGCGACTGACCCCTCTCCTTCCCAGGGGGCGACCACCGCTACATGAACAACTACGCTAACAGCTACACGAGCGAGTGGAGTGCGCCTGATGCCATGAAGAGATACTCCATGTACCTCACGCCCAAGGGTAAGGGAGAGACCCTGCCGTTGCGGGCCACGGGCCCGGAGACTCAGCCGGGTTCCGCCTTGGTCGAGTGACCGTCACTCGGTTTGCCTCGGGAAGTCCTGGAATATACCCACTGTCCCGGTAGAGCCTCGAACGGTGCCCTCTTTCACCCTCAGAAGCATCCGGGTTAGAGATAAGTTGCTGGCACCCTGCCCCTCATGGCTTCCCTCCCCTCCGGAGGGTCCCTGCCTCCAGTCCGAACCCTTCCTTGCCTTTCCTCCCGGAGGGTCCCCTGGCCGCTGTTTTCACCAGCGGCCGTCTGCCAGGCCTGAGCCGTGTTCTGCTCCCGCTTGAGTGTTTGTGGTCCCGTGGGCGGCTGGCTCCTCCAGAGCCATTCTGCTCCTCAAGGGCAGGGAGACCGACGGCTGGCTCCACATTGCCTCACCTCTCCCTCCCGTGCCTGCCGCCTGGCCCTCCCTCTCTGGGCCTGGACGGTCCCAGCCGGGTGGGGGTATAGGCCAGAGCCTGCCTGTCCTCGCCCGGGGCGGTAGGTAGCCTGTCGCATTCTTTTGCACTAGCAACAAACCACAGTAATGCCCGTTACGTAAGCGTGGGTGTGCCAGGCCTGTGGGCCCTCAGACAGAAGGTGTGTGAGTGGGGGTGGGGGGCGTCGGGAGAAGAATGGGGGTGTGGGGAAAGGTGGGAAAGGAGACCGGAGATGTGGGGAAGGCGCAGGGAACTGGGGAGGGGGGGGCCTCCAGGCCAGAGCGCTGATTCACACACCTCAGACACACACACACACACACACACACACACACACACACACACACACACCATGGGAAGGGCGTAGGGGATTTAGAGAGATGAGCTCAGCGGGAGAAAACTCTGCGCTCCACCCAACTTGAAAACAACACCTGGGCTCTGGCAGAGGCATGGCGAGGCAGCTGGGCACCCCGGGTGCCCCCTGCCCCACATTCCTGGTGAGGCCTGCCCCTTCCCCTCCCGGGGCTCTGTCCCAGGTCTGCCAGTGGCTGAGCTGCACTAACCAGCCTCCCCAGCGTCCCTTGCCCAAGCTGGTCCCTCTGAGGACCCCGGTGTGCATCGATCGCTCCCCTCGGCTGGCCCCTGCTGGGCTCCCCTGCTCTGTGGAAGACCGAGGAGAGTGTGGGTTCCACCGTGAGTCTGGTCGTGGGGAGGGGAGCAGAGCAGGAACAGGGGTGGAGGGAGGAGCACAGAGCTGCCAAGGGGCTGTCCCAGAGCCAGGACCTGGTGACCTTGGCCTGGTCACTGCCCCCTCTGAGAGGAGACAGATTAGGCTCAGATGCTAGGAAGCCTTTCAGCTTGTCACTGAGTCAGGCTGTGACATTTGTAGGTGGAAGAAACAGGTTCATCCGGTGTCCCCGCCCCTGCACGGAGGACAGGAGGAAGGAGGAAATTTGCCCTCCGGGAGCTCCCAGGCTCAGGGTAGAGGCAAAGGAAGGGCCAGGGAGAGTTGGCAAGGGGATGGGGAAGCAAGGCCCACCCGAGGGCCACTGGCATGAGTCTGGGGGCCCCGGGGCAGTGGGCTCGGGCAGGGAGACTTCCCGGCGGAGGTCGGCTTCCAGGCCCCCCGAGACGGGCAGTGTGCTCAGTAAAGAGGCGTGGCTGACAGAGGGCACCTGGGTGAGAGGAACCACAGGCACAGGGGTTTAGAGAAGGACCAGCAGGTGCTGGTTAGGTGGGAGGGGAGGGGCCGAAAGAAGGACCCTGGCACATATGAGGAGTGTGTTTTCTTCACCTGTGACGTGGGGGTATGAATCCCAGCCTGCCGTCCTCTCAAGATTGTGGGAACCCGAATTTGGAGGTTGCCGTGCAGTGTAAGGTCTTGTCCCCAGAAGGGGAAGCACCCGAGAGGTGTTTGCGGGCACCCGCTCACCATCTCTGGAGAGCTCTCGCTTGGCCCAGGGCCTGATGCCTGGGCCCCCTCCACGGTTGCCGTGATCCTCCTTCCTCAAGGGCGCCTCATTTCCTGGCCTCTGGGGTCTCATTCACACAGGGGACTGGCTCAGGAGGGAAGTGTTGGCTTTTCCAGCCTCTGGTGACCTTCAAAGCCCCCTGGATAGGGTGACCATACGCCCCAGTCTGTCCAGGTTTACACCTGATGTTCTTGCATACTTAATAGCCCTCCTTCCTTCTCAAGTGTCCTGGCTGGAGGGCAGATTAAGTGACTGCCTATCCTAGACCCAGAGGAGCTCGGTGGTGAAACCCAGGTCCTGAGACAGGCAATGGGGGCTGTTCGGGGACAAGGAGTCCCATATAACCCCCAAGTCAGGAGCCATGGGCCTGCCTTGAACCAGACCCACCTTTCTGCAATGATGGTTCCTGCTCGTCTGCTTCACAGGTGGGGCCAGGACATCGTACCAGCCAGGGTCCCCCAGCCGCCTCTCCAAGGAGACGAACCAGAAGAACTTCAACAATCTCTATGGCACCAAAGGTGAGAGAATGGCCCAGTGTGTAGATGGGCAGGGCCCGTGATGTGGGGCGAATGTGGGGGCTGAGGCGGGCTAGGGGCCCAGAGACAGGTGGGAGGGGGCCTGCTGAGCTCAGAGTGTGTGCGTGTGAGTGTGCGTGTGTGTGTGGGGGGGGGGCGGGTGTGACCTCATTAGTTGGGCTACGGAGAGGCAGCCGGGCACCTGGGCATCGCTGAGTCCGAACGATCTTCCTCCCCCTGAAGGGTGAGTCAGGGAGACTGGGAGCTGGGGTTAGGTGTAGAAGCTTCCCTTAGCAAGCATGGGGACACAAGGACCTGAGGGGGACCCGGTCCTTTATTGATTTGGACACTTCTGCACGGAGAAGTCACGGTGGTTAAGACAGACTAGTGTAGCTGTAAGACCCGGAGAAGGTGAACTAGGGGTGGAGACGTGGCTTCCTCTGGGAGAGCTGCCAAACACAGAGACTCCTCTGCCTGGTGCACCGAGGGCACCGTCGTGCCAGGGGTAGGGCCATGCACCCCAAGAACCCAGGTTCCGGGAGGCTCTGAGGTGCGTGCCAGCCATGTGCAGGGAAGGAGGGGATTGGGGCATCTCCACCAGAACCCCCACCTCGGATGTGGCACCGGGAGGTCTGAAGAGGTGAGGAAGGGGGTGGGGGACCTCTTCGGTGAGGACATGGGCCCTCAGAGATCTGGCGGGTTGGAGGGTCAAGGGCACCCGTGGACAGGGCACTGGCCAGGCCTCTGTGTCGGGACTGGGTTCACACAGTTACGACCACATGCATGGTAGACGGTGCGCTCCCAGGCAGACGCTGGGTCTGTCCGGCTCACTGCTGCAAACCTGGAGGGGGGAGCTCAGCAAACACGAGTTGAAAGAGAGGAGGAGTGGAGAGTGGACAGAAGAGTTGCAAGAGTGTTAGGAGTGGATCCAAACAAGTGGATGAAAGGGTGTGGGCCTCTGGCCCCTCGGAGCTCTGGGTGGGTCTGCTCCCCAGGGGCCATGCTGGAGAGCCCTCCTGAGGTCCCCTTGGCAGGGGCTCACGGTGGGGTGGGCAGGCGGCCCCAGCCATCTCTGACCACCAAGCCCCAACGTCAGCCCCAGGCAGGCAGCTGTGGGAGAGGACCACCAGGGAGGGGGCTGTCCGGACTGCTGAGAGGGAGGGCCCGGGACGGCTGCGTCGTCCATGGGGGGCTCTGAAGCCCCAGACTTGAGCATCCCCATGGTGCTCCTGCCGTTCTTTCCGTGCCCTCCCCGCTGCCTCTCCTCCTCTAGACTACGGGGCATACTTCCAAACGGACACTTGTCCCCCTGTTCAACTTGGCAAGCAGAGTTTCAGGAGTAGCATCAGCCGTTTCCGTCCCCGGGTGTTCGCATGTGTTTGTATTTATTTGTTCTTTCGTTCATTCCTCCATCAACCATACAAGGAAATCTTCTAGGAACCGGGCTCAGTGCCAGGTGCTGCGCGTGATGCTGGGCCAGACAGGCCTGCCCCCTGGCCCCATGGAGCCCGGGGGGGGACACAGACGATGAAACTTGCCATTAGGACCCAGGGGGACGAGGGGTGCAGGGTGACGTGAAGCCTGGGGCCGAGGCACACGCAGATTTGGGGGAGTGACAGGGAAGCTGACGTCAGAAGATCCAACATATTTGTTGAGGATGGGGAGCAGGTCGAGTGTCTGTGCCTGGGGCGCTGGGGGAGCTCAGGGGTAGCTTGGATGGAGGGTGGAGTGTTGGAGAGGAGAGAAGGGAGGTGAAGCCGGGAGGTGGAGGTGCCGGTGAGTGTGGGGGCGGGCGGCCCAGGAAAGTGCTGTGCACTGATTGAGGACTTGGCACCTGAGTCCCGGCCTTGAGGTTGGGCAGGGACGTGCAGACACCTTGTGGTTTAGCACGAGTTTGATGGCAGGAAGGATTGGCAGGAAGCGGGTCGGGGGCTGGACAGATTGGCAGAAATGGTCTCGTCCTGCCCTCTGAGCCCCCACACGAGGCTGCACGGGGGGAGCACGGGTCTGATGCCTCTTCCCGTGTCCTGCCAGGTAACTACACCTCCAGGGTCTGGGAATACTCCTCCACCATTCAGAGCTCTGACGACCTGCCCGCCGTCCAAGGCAGCTCCTCCTTCTCCCTGAAAGGTGAGCGGTCCCCACCCTGCCCTACTTTTCCCGTCACTCGCTGAGCTCTATGCTGGTCTCTGCTCCCTCCCTCACCAGCCGCCCGCTCTGTAGGGCACAGACCCCCGGCTTGAGAGCCAGGGAGCTGCCTCCACCCGTGCCTCTGCTGTTAGAGAAGCACGGGCCACACCAGCGATGGCCACTAACGATGAGCCACATCGTCAGGACGTGACCATGCCATATCCCCACTGCCACCCCTGACATCCCCAGGGTGCTTCCGTCGGGCCTAACTTTGGAGTCCTCCCGCTGCAGAACTTGGTTCATCCGGCGACAGCCGGCCTCAGTTGACTCGAGAGCCCTGTGGCCACGTAGCAGCTGCCAACACGCTGCAGAGTCAGAGTCCTGTGAAGCCTTCTTTCGCAAAGGGAGGACTACACCACTTCTAAGGCCTCCCGAGTCTGACTCTGCTCCCCAGAATTCTTTGATGAAGCTGAGCGGTCAGTGACTCATGTCCCCTGAGGTTGGCCAGGGCCCTCGTGTCTCTTCTGAAAGGCCCCAGGGACAGCTCTGTGGACTCCGGTCTAAGCCCGTCTGTCTTCGGACAGGCATCTGGCCCGGAAGCAAGGATAAGCAGGTTGGCCAGAGTCAGGGAGGGGGAGGAGAAAGGGGCTGTGCAGGGCAGCACACCCCCAAACTGTGGCCTCCGAGGGTGGCTTTATCAGTCAGCTGTCCCTTCCGGGCTGGAATCCCAGCCTGTACCCAGGCCTGGGATTCTTGGAAGGACCAGCTCCCCTTGCTCGCCTTCCGGAGGGTCCCAGCCCGCAAGACCCCCACGGATGTCCTCTCCCCGAGTCAGGCCCAGGAAACCGGCACTTGCCCTGGCCTTGTCTGCCTCTTAGCACATCCCTCCCTGCTCTCTGGTCAAGCCTCTAGATCAGAGGCCACCAGTCAGGGAAGACAGTCACCCTCCGGTGTGATTTGGAGCTTTCAGGCTTCCCTGGATCCCCCCATTGGCCTGCAGTACCTCCCCTGTCAAAGTCTTGGCCCGAGGACAACCCCTCCTCAAATATACCGAGCCCCAGAGGAACAGCCCAGGAACATCTGTGGTCCCCTTCACACGGATCAGCCCATCCCAGCCGGTAATGGCCTTGGATGGGGGTTCTGGGCAGGTGCCTGCCTGTGTGCAAGCAGAATCCGCACACTGTGCCCCCCCAGCCCTCCCCCCCCAACCGCCGTGAGGGTGGACCCCACCTGCACCTACTCCCGCGGCCCTGGAAGGAAGCAGAGATGCTCAGCGCTGCCTGGATAAGGCTGCCAGAATAACAGCGCCCCGGGGTGAGCTGTGACTCCCTCTGGCCCCTCCTGGGACCAGGCCGTGCTGCTAATGCCTCTCTCTCTCCCAGCAGGCACTGGGAAAGTCCCCTATCAGTTCACCACCTCGGGACAGGCCACCACAGAGTTTTCCAAACCCCTGGACGGCAGTGGGCTGTTTAAAAACAATCCTGGTACCTGCCTGTTTTCCCTCCCCTTGTCTCTCCCACAGCAGGGCAGACGGGACATCCTATGGGGCTCTCTGCCAGTTCTAGAGGACCCTGGTCCCTCCTCCCCAGAGTCCCCTGGAAGAGGGATGCATCCCCGCACCCTCCCTAGCTCACCTTTTCCCTGGACTTCTGTCTGCTCTACGAGGCTGGTCTCCTGGACCACACCCCCCGGCCCCACCCCCATCCTCCCCTCTCTCATGGCTGGCATGGGTTTTTCTTTCTGGGAACTGAGAATCGAGATCTGAATCCCCCCCTCTCTCCATCTGCCACTCAGGACCCGTGGAACCCTCTCTTTCCAAGGCTTCCCCCACCCCCAGATGCGGGGAGAGACCTGGCTTCTCTGCTCTGTCTCCACCCTCTTGCGGAGGGCAGACCAAGAGAAGGGTCAGCCTGGCTGGCAGCCTGGCAGGGCTGCAGGTGGTTTCTGGGCCTGACCAGCTCATCCTCCTCTAGAGCAGCCCAGAACAGGGCTCCGGGCTGCCCCAGCCAAGGACAGACCCTGTTTATTTCTTGAGCTTCTCTAGTCCGGGTCATAGTCTGTTCTTCCCCCGGCCCTGTGGACTGTCCCAGCAGGCCGATGGCTGAGGCTGACAGTGCCTTCCACTGTTCTGTGGTCCAGAGGTCCTCCCAGATCCCACTGGGCTGAAGGGGAGTGGGGTAGGTGGGAGGATCAGGCCCGGGTAGCACCCATGTGCTCTGGGCTCCATGGGCTTGCTCTCTCAAGCCCGGACCATAGCCACCAGGCAAATTACTGCCTGTCCCTGGCCCCAGCCTCCCGCCCCGCAATAGGCCAGAGGCAGAGGAACTGGGCAGGAGGAACGTGGGGATGGGTTTCGACATCCCACAAAACCTGCGTTCACATCCCGACTGCCGCTCCCTTGGCCGTGCAGCTGGGGCCAACCGCTGAGCTCACAGAAACGGGGTGAGGCTGAAGGAGAAGCCACGTGCAAAGTCCCCACGGTGGTGACAATGGAGCCCTGTCCAGGCAGCGTGGGCAGTTGGAAAGGGCGCCTCCTGGTAGAAACCCTGGCAGGTTGTGCTCATGGGAAGAGACAGAGCCAGTGGTGTGAACCTTCAGGGTGGGTGGGGGGAAATCCTTGGGGAGTAATGTGAGCTCGACCTGGATTTGGCGGCCACACTCCCCTGCCGCCTGGCCCCACCCTCCTGGCCTGTTCCTCCTCCCTCTGTCTGGGTGCCTTTTCCCTCTGGCCAGCCTCCCCAGGGTTTTCCACTGCCCCCCCCCCCCCACAGCTGCTGCATACCTCTTGAGGGGTAGCCACACTTGGTAATGGGCTGGATGGAGCTTGGTGGTCACTTTGGAGATGGCACCCGTGTTGCTGTGGTCCTGGAGGCCCTGACTGCCCAGCCCCTCTCCCTCTGACCGGCGCCTCCTGTTTCCGCAGGCTATCCCTCCCTCATCAGGAGCCAGAGCCCCAAGACCCAGCCCCAAACTTGGAAATCTGGCAAGCAGACTTTGCTGGTGAGTAAGGGACTGCCAGGAGAGCCTGCCTGGGCATAGGTGTGTCCAGAATGGGCACTGAATGGGGCTCCCCAGGGGCAACTTCCCAGGGGAGGTGATAGGGGGATGGGGACATCTCTGGGATGGAGGGGGTAGGCGACAGTGGCCTGAATACGGACACTCAGCAAAGGGCAGTAGAGACCTAGGGCTAATAGGCAGTGGGTCTGGGTAAGCACACACTTTCTGGGCCTCAATTTTCTAATCTGTAAAGTGGGCAGACCTGGGGTTTTTTTTGGTTTTTGGTTTTTTTCATTTGGCAAATGGCTGCTGGGTGCCTGTGTTTGCTGAATGATAGCTTTGTCCTCATCAGCTCTGACAGTGTGATAGTCTCCGTCCAGGGGACAGACATCCTAGTGACGGGTCCCACTTTCCTGCGGCCATTCCCCAGCTCTGACAGCACAGAGGCCATGGGGGTTATAGTGCGGTGAGGCAGAGGCTACAGTGTTAAGAATAGAGATGTTTTGGGTCCAATAGCTAATGACCCTGAACCAGGAACTGAAAAGCCACACAAGAGGGGAGCATGACTTTGGGGGCCAGCCAGCTCATGGGATCCCAGATTCCCTCTCTGAGACTGTTGCCCCCGTTTTATAATGTAGTACTGAGAGGAAGTGACCCCTGATAACCTTTAGACCTAACCCAAGACCTAGGCAAGCAGGGGCTTCCTCCCTCGATAGGCTGTGCCCCCACCTTCTGCTGTGCATATCTCTTTCTGCTGACAGAGTCAGACAGCTGCCCTAGGGTATGGGTGGCATCAGTGGCTCTGCCGGGGACAGGGGCTCGAGTCCCTCGCTCCCTGCTGTCTTTGCATTTCGAGGTCAGAGCGTGGGGAAGTGATTTGCTCCGGGCCACGGTGACTGGGGCTGGTTTAATTGGAGAGAATCTTTTAATTTGCTGGTGAGGGGAGCTAAGTGATCGTGTGTGTAATTTGGAGCTGGGTCCAGGGGCATTGTAGCAGCAGGACTGCAAAGAGCAGATACGGGGAGAAAGAAAGAGGGTTTTTGTTCCTGGACTTGGTCCTTCCCTTCCCAACCACATACTCTCACCTCCAAGAGCCTGGGTCCCAGCAGAGAAGGCTCATTAGCACTGCTTGGCAGGTAGGGTTCTGACGTCCGCAGCTCGCACCCAGCACTGGAAGGATGCTCGTATGTACGAGGCAGGTGATCGTATGTGAAGAAGGCTGGCCTGGGGGTCAGGAGGCCTGGGGTCTGGCCCTCACCCTCTTACCGACTTGCTGTGTGACCTCATGTGAGTCCTTCTTCCTCTGGGCCACAGTTTCCACATCTGTAACGAGAGTCAGATGGCCTGGATGATCTCACAGTCCTCCCAGCTCTGATGTGCCATGACCCTGAACCAGGGAGGGGACAGGGGCAGGCTGGGAAAATGGGGACAAGCCCAGAGGCCTTGAAGCTCTGTTCCTGCCTACCCGCCACCCTGGGCTCTGAACAGGACAGCACCCTTCACTGACCTGTGGCCCATTTGCCTGACCCAGCCTTCCAGAAAGAAAGAGTTCATCCATTTGTAGGTCTATTCATGTTGCCTTGTTGCCTACCTTCGGGTCCAGGCCTATTCTGCCACTGGGGAGCTGTGTGACTTTGGCCATGCCTTTCTCCTTCCTGGGCCTCTGTCTCTTGCGTTGCTTATTTTTAAAAACTTTTTTTTTTTTTTTTACTTTTAAAGATTTTGTTTTTTAAAAGTAATCTCTGTACCCAACATGGGGCTCGAACTCAACAACCCTGAAATTAAGAGTCACGTGCTCTACCCACTGAGCCAGCCAGACGCCCCTCTTGCATTGTTTAATAAGTGGTTTAACCGAGGTCTGAGCTAAGGGCTCGGCCCCCACATTCCACAGGCCCCAGTTCTGCTCTGGACCAGACGTGGTCCAGACGTGGGCAAGGAGCTACCAGTAGATACAAGTTTCCAGGCAAGCAAGGTCAAGGGCAGGGGCTGGAAACATCCTCGGTGTCTCCTGTACCGGCATCAGTGGAGGGTGAGATGGGCTCCGTCCCTGACCCAGCTCAGGGACAGAGCCACTTCCAGAAGCCCACAGAGGGGCCGGGGGTGCTCACACAAGGCAAGCAGCAGCGAATCCCGGCCTCTTCGCTGCCGGAGGATTTCTCAGGGCCCTGGTGAGCTGATTGGGAGCAGAGTGGGGGGAGGAAAGTTGTTGCTGACTCTGTGCTGAGGACGCTTCCTGAATCCTGATGAGGGGCCAGGATGAGAGAGGCGAAGGGGCTGGGGTTGGGCAGCTGGGTGTTGACCTGCACCCTCTCTGTCAGTGGGAGTCACGCGGAGACGACAGAAGCAAATGCTTGAAGACCCAAGAGGTCATTCGGAGACACGGGTAGAATTGGGGGGCGTGCTCTGGAGCTAAAATGCTAGGGTTCAAATCCCAGCTCCCCTACTCAGCTGCTGGGTGGCCGTGGGAAGCTGCTTAGCCTCTCTGTGCCTTGATGTGTTCATGTATAAAACAAGGATGGTAATAATAACCCACTTAATTGGGTGGCTGTAAAAACCTAAACGGGACCATCTATAGAAGACCCTGGTAACAGCATAGTGCAGTTCCATAGAGGTGAAAGCGTATACAAATGGGGGCTATGGTGGGCTGGGGGGTGTTCCTGGGCCACGGAGAGAAGGTTTGATGAGGGGCTGAGGTTCTTGCTCACTTACCGACGGATGGGAATGAGCTCTCATTAGGATATGAGCCAGAGACTCTAATAATACTGGGGCCCGACCCCACTCACAAGGCAGAGAGAGCTTGCAGGCGAGGCCACAGGGCCCTAGAGTTGTGGGTTCAGGTTACTGCTGCTTCCCGCGGGGACATTAGGCTAGGGGGTCTGGCTAATAGGCTCAGCTTTCATCTGCCTCCTTTAACGACTCTTGTTTCCCCCCCTCTCCCGCAGTCTCATTACCGACCGTTCTACGTCAACAAAGGCAACGCGATGGGGTCCAACGAGGCCCCGTGAGCTCCAGACGGACAGAAACGAGGCACTGCCACCCCTGCCCTCCCCGGCTGATCCTATTCCTCTTGCCATCCTTCTCATCTGGGTGGATGGGAGCCTCCCCCCTCCTCCCCCATCAGCCATGCTCCATCCAGGCCCCTCTCCAGCGTTGGGACTTCTGATGGTCACCGTCTTTCCTGTGCTCAGAGGCCAGCCGTCACAGGGGTGGGACATAGGTGGGCCTGCCTCCCCTAACCCACCACCCTCCTCCAGGGTGGATTGCTGGGGCTCCCATGGGTGCCCACGTGGTAGCAGCCTGCCTCTCCTGCCCCCCCTGCTGTCTTGAGGCCTATTGGCCATTTCTCTCCAAGGCTCCTTCCGTGTGATGTGGTCAGTAGATGCTTGGCCAAGATAGTTGCCCATCTCCTACCCGCATGGGCTCACCTTCTTCTTCCCAGCAGCCCGGCCCTATCAGGAGACTGGCCCTAAGTGCCCTGCTCTGGTCCTGCCCACCAGTGCCCAGCCCGGAGGAGCCTGCAGGCCCTGGCCACCATGCAGGAAAAGCTCCCAGTGTCTGGCATCATCCTGGCCACTTTGGGCGTCACCATATCTACTCTGAGTCTGAAGTCCCTGGGAATGGGCTCTCCTGGCTGTTAGGATGGTCTTAGCCAAGATACTTCCCTCTTCCACCAGCTGAGATAAGCAATTTCCTCACCATGATACAATCCATCCACGAAAACAGCTACTGGCCCAGCTGCCCCAAGGGAAATGCCATTTACCTATGGAATTTTCATGGTTCTGCAACTCTGTGTCCTCTCCAGCAATGGCAAGTGAGCAGGTGGGGGGAAAGTGGGGCTGAGCTGGTAACTTGCAATTTCCACATAACTGCCGCTGTTTCCCAGGGTGCCTTCCACACTTTTCCGCACCCGTCTTCCTCCTCCCTCTGACTACCTTCCATGTCACACGCCGTCATGGGGCTCGGGGCCTGCAGAGGGGACCAAACCAGGAACGGCAAGGTGGGGCCCTTCCTCCTCTCGCTGTCCCTTCCAAGGGCCCTGAGGGTTCTGGGGAGGGGGACATTCAGCCTGGGCTTTCCCCTCCTGAATAAACCATTGATCGCCCACTTCTGTACTGAACAAGCATTTCTCGAGGGTCACCAGAGGGGCCCTCTGCTGAACACTTCCCCACCGCTGGGGGCATTGGAGTCATCTTTCCTCTTTCTTCCAGAAGACGTGGCTCCTTCAGGTCTCCCTTCTCTCCTTCCCCACCCCCCGTCAGAGTCCCTGGGGTGCAGTGCAGGAAACTGGACCTTTGTCAGGCGGGTCTCAGCTAACAGTGAACAGAAGGGAGGATGGTGGGGTAGGGTCCTGGGGTACATTGAATACCCAGAGGGCTTTGAGTGCTCTGACCGCCTCCCCTACCCCCCTGCCAGCCAGCCTATCCTGCAGTCCTTGGAGGGGATCAGGACCCAGGAGTGGCTGGAGTCGAGAGTGGCCAAGCGCTTCTCCGTGGTGGGGAGGGCTTTCTGGGCAGGGGGACCCCACGGCCAAGGCCTGGCAGGAGAACCAGTGGGCTCCTGAGGGCAGCACCATCCTGGGCTGGGGGCATGCAGGAAGGAGATGAGGCTGTCCAGGCCCTGGAAGCCCAGAGAGGCCAGGAGGGGTAGTCAGGGAAGGCTTCCTGGAAGAGGCAAGCAAGACAGGAGGAAGCATGACTTGGAAGAGAGAGGAAGAGGGTGCAAGGAAAACACGCCCTTTCCCTGATGTGGCCGGGAACCCCCACCCCCCGCCCCACCGCAAGTCTCCTTCATTCTCACTGTCCTTCCTTGTTCTCCCTACCCGAGGCCAAGGGACACCAGGGGAGCAGCTCTCTCCCCTGCCAGATAGTCAAAGTACCTAAATGAGCTACCTGCTGGTGCATCATGGAGGGACAACCCCCTTCCCTCCTCCCTCTCCCTGCCCTGCTGGGCCAGTGGCCAGACTTTCCAGAGGGGGCTCCTTAGAATCAGAAAAGGGAGGGGAGAATTGAGCCAGAAGCAGAGCACAGAGGGGAAGAGGTAAGACAGGAAAGGATGGTGAGGGGACACGGGGCATCTCGGGAGGATGTGCAGCAGTGTGAGGGAAGCTACCTACCATGGAACCAGTGTGCTGTGTCACCTCCGTGCCTTCCCTCGGGAGCCGTGAGGACGGTCTCCCCCAGGTTGGCCGCTGCTCCCCACAGCCCCTGACCACAAGCAATGCTCTTTGGAGCCCCTCCCCCAGGCCAGTAGGTCCAGCCGTGGGCACTGGGTGCCCTACAGCCTCCTGGACCTTCTTTAGGACCTGCCATCCTGTGGCTATGAGCGGGAGGAGGGTCACTCTCCTGGGCTCCAGGGATGCCCAGATTCTCTGAGAAAGGCCTTAGTCCCCCAACATTTGGGGCCCTTCCCAAAGCCACTGGCTCCAGAAGAGAGAAGGACGGGCACCCTCTGTCTCGCTGAATCCCCCGGACCCCCGTCTGTACTTGGCTGGGTCCTCACCAGGAACCTCCACCTGCAGCCTGGAGGCCGGCACAGTGGGAGGACAGCCATGTCCAGAGGCCCCGGGCCCTCTGCTGGGGCCTGGGTGGGGATGTCCCCTGAGCACCATGCTCCCCGTCACTCCCCACTGGCTCCATTACCGTGAGAGCTGTGATAATACAGTGATCAGGAGAATCCTTGCTTCCATTTCTTGAGCATGCCTCCCTCAGCATGAGTGAAACATTGGCCCCCTTGGAGGCCTCGAGAGAGGGGCTCAGGGACGTGAGTGCAGGGGAAGGGAGGTGTCTCTCCCAGAAAGGGAGAGAAAGGAGAGGATCAATGCTGTTTCCACTCTTTTTCCTCTCAGCCCCAGCCAAGTCCCTGTCCCTGCTCCCCTGTGTCTGGTCCCCGCAGGCTGTGGGCTTTAGGCAATTCTAGGCCTGCTGTGGGTAGCCTACAGGCACATGGGGGAAGGGCCACAGGGCTCTGGGCTGCGGGAGGGGGGAGGCAGAACTGGGGCTGAGCAGAGAGCCCTGGCTAGGTCGCTGGGAGTTCTCTTCCTGGCTCAGTCGCTTCTGGCTGTGTGATCTGGGACAGCTGCTTGCCCTCTCTGGGCCTGACCTTCCCCATCTACAGAAGGAGGTGGTGTTTTCACTGGATCATTCCTGAGGTCCTTTCCCAGCTGTGATAGTTTGTGAGCTAAGGATCACAGCGAGGATAGTTGGGAGGACTGGGAATCGAGCTCCGTCCCAGCGGGGGCTCCGTGACCAGGACTGGCTTGAGAACCGGGTGGATCGGATTCTCAAATCCCCGAGGCTCCCCCTACCCAGCCCAGCTTCCCCTCCTTACCTCCACGCCCTGTCAGGGCCTGGGTCCCTCCCCAACAGAAGCCTTCCCTGCTCAGAAGGGAGGGTCTGGGAGTCTCCGAGGCATCTAAGCTCTGCTCTGGGCCTGGATCTCCAGGACCTGCTGCAGTAGGGACTCCATGACGTCAGGGGTTATTCCGTTTTGTTCTAGAAGAGTGTGGCCATGTGGACAGGACTTGGAGGCTAAGGAGCAGTTCCCTGGGGGGTGGGGGGAGGTGGGGAAGGTTAACAGAAGAGTTGGGGAGGTGCCAGGCATGAGGGCATATCTGGGACACTTCTTGGGGGAGTTGACACTTGGGACTCTGAGTTTGGGCGACAGTTGGCCAGACTGCCTGAGTTAGAATCCCGGCTGCAGCATTCACCAGCTGTGTGACCTTGGCAAGCTACCCAGCCTACAAGAAGGAAGCATCTTAGATTGCCAGAACAAGAACAATGTGCAAAGCACCTGACACAGCAAGTGATCAATAACTGAGACGTGGTAATGTGGTTGTGGTCGCATTAACAACAGCAGCCAGCAGCAGCAGCAGCAGCAGCGACGACAGCATCCCAACCCCATCCTTGTTAGCTTCCGCCCTTGGACAAGGGACCAGGGGCACAGAAAGGGCGGTTTCCCTCGGCTTTCCGGGCCCAGAACCAGCCCGGCGGCTCCCTGAAGTTCTGAGACATGGCCAGCAGGTGGCAGCATTTCACTGCAGTTAAAGGGCGTTGAGCTTCCCTCCCCAGGCGGAAGGCGGCCCCCCACAGCTCTTTCTCAAGGGGAGCCCCTTTCTGCACTCCTTCTGCATGAGCTAAGCAGATCCTGCCCTAGACTGTGGGACGTGTGATTACAGGCCAGCAGTCCCCCAGCTAGGCAGGAACGAGAGGTTGCTGCTGACCCCACCGAACTCTGCCCAGCCTGGCTCTGGGGTGGGGCATGGGGAGGGTCCCCTCCGTGTGGGAGCTGCTGCCCTTGGGCTCTCCCTGCAGGCGGGCAGGCTGAGGGAGGGGGTCTGGTGGGCATGTCAGGTTCAGTTCTGCAGCCCCTGAAGCTTGAGGGGACTCTGTACAGGGCAGACCAACAGGTGAGGTGGTAAATAGAAAGGCAGAGTCCTCAAAATCGAAGGTGACAGCAAATCGAGGGGCAGAGCCCCTTGACTTCTGTCAGCCTCAGATTTCCTGCTTACCAGATGGGGAGATCTGTATCTCCCTTCTGACTGACTGTGCAGGGAGATCAGAAGGATAAGAGTTGGGGCCAGGAATGAATGTCCAGAGGGGGTGGGGACTGGGAGGCAGAGGTGGGGACCCAGCTCTTGTCTGGGCCTCCTCTTCCCACCAAACCTTCAAATCGCCTCCCAGGAGGGACCCAGGCAGTTTTATCTTTCTGAGGATTGACTATTAAGTTTGAAAACCGGCAAGGCTGAGGCTGGGAAGGGCCAAGGCAAGGAGGAGGAATCGGGGACCGGGGTCATGGGAACCACTAGACCCTCTTGCAAGAGGGGGGGAAGTGGGGGGGGGCAGGACCCCCCCCTCCCCCAGGGACTGAGAACGATGCCCTAGTCCCTGGGGGCTGTCCAGGGAGGGCAGAAGCCAGGTCAGGGAGGAAGGGAAGGTCTTTGGCTAGCTGGTGGTGAAGGAATTAATCCTAAGTGGACTGATAGTTTGTTTCCCTACTGGCTTTGGGGTGGCTTTGGGGGGCAAACTGCATTTCCGTCCTCGTGTGTAGACCCTCAATGGACCGCAAGCCTTAGCGCTGACTGGCAACATGCAGAAGGTGAATCTGTCAGAGGAAGGCACGGCCTTGACAGCCTGTCACTGAAAAGGACTCACGGTTATTCCTTGGGAGGCAAGGTTGTGGGTCTTCGATGGCTCAGGCAGGGGACCCTCCTAGGGGGCGACCTGGACCAGATGACCTGAAGCCTAGGTTTGGGTCCACCGCGCAGGCCCAGGTGACAGAGAGGGCTGGGGGTGAGGATTCAGAATGGCGGGACCCAGGGGCTTCCTCATTCATTGCCAATATTCGTGGTGCACCAAGATCTCAGCACGGGGAGACAGGAGCCTCTCTCTCTGTGGAAATTACAGCTGGTCGGGGAAGCCAAAGATAAAGTCACCGGTGAATGTGGGCTGACTTAGATGTGATAAGTGTCCTGCAGAGCACGACATATGACACACGGTGCCGTCAGGGAGCAGGGCTGGGGGAGGCGGGCTCTCCCTCTGAGGGGATCTGGGGGTGAGGATCGCCCAGCAGGGGACCTGCCTGAAAGAGTACGTTCTGCAAGTATGGGGACGGCAGGGGGCCAGCCGGCTGGGGGTGCTGAGGAGGGGACCCTGGGCAGCAGTGAGGCGGGCAGGGCCCCAGGGCACAGCGCCTCGTGGGGAATTGGGGCTTCCCGTAAATGATGGCACTGACACAGCAGGAGGGTGAGTGATCATATTAGCGCCCTAAGAAGAGGGCTCCGGGACAGGTTGGGGTGACACTGGAGTGGAGGTCCAGGCGGACAGTGGCGGTGGCCGGAGACACGGGCGGTGGGGCCGATTGTGGCGGGTGATGCTATTCCGGATGGCGGAAGAAGCAACGACGAGGGGGCTAGGCGTGCAGGGGGGGTGAGGCAGTTTGGGAAACTGGCCGAGAGCAGAGGGCCCGTGGGCAGGTGAGGCAGGTGAGGCAGGTGGGAGGTCCCAGCTGCAGGGGGAGGAGGGCCAAGGCTCAGCTGCACAGGCTCGGGGGGGGGGGGGGGGGGGGGAGGAGGTTGGGGTGGGGGTGTGGGGAGCGAGTCCTGCCATGGGGCGTGGAAGCAGGGAAGGCGCATTTGGCGACAGGGCCCCAGAGACAGCTCCTTGCCTGTCCGTCCTCCTGGGAGGCAGCATGCTGTCCTGGATCTGAATCCTGACCCCGGCAGTTAGTGGCTGGGTCAGTAGAACTAGTTACTTATTCTTCCTGGTCCTCAGTTTTCTCCTCTGTGAAGTGGGGCTGCCCCCTGGGGTTTTTGTGAGGATCAGAGGAAGGGAAACTAGGAAAGGGTCACCACGGTGACCGACACCTTGTATCACCTGGTAAATAGGTGCTCAGCGAACGGGCATGGAGGACCGGACAGAGGGAGGCCCCTCCCCATCCCCCTGCTCTTGCTGCTGGTGGAGACAGAGTCCAACCTCCCCCATCTAGGGAGGGACCTGCTTGTCCCACAAGACCACCCGACTCTGGTTCCTGGGGCCCTCCCTCCCCCGTGTCGGGCAGGCGGCCAGGGGCCCTCCCAGTCGCGTCTGGCAGGGGTGCCAAACTGTAAGAACGGAGGCTAATTCTTGTCTTCCCCGAGTGCAGGGCGGGCCACTACATGCACGGGTGGCCGAGGTAATTAATTTACACATTTCATCCTGCTTAGACTAATAAGCTTCTATATCCTCCTTCTCCACTGAGTCTGAGCCTCCGTGCCGGGCCTGCCAGAGACGTTTCACCCGGCAGTGACGAGACCAGGCTCCAAGAAAGGCGGTGAAGGGAAGCCGGTGAAGGGGGAGTAACACGGAGCGGATTCTGCTGTTTTGTTAAGAAAGGGGGAAATGCACCCGCAGATCTGCTTGGAGGTTCGAGCCTGGAGGCTTACGCCCGCCACGGGCTGCCCCGGGGGGGAGCCGAGGCCCTGCAAAGCAGGCCAGATCCTTCTCTACTTTTTGAGTCTCAAATGCTGCGAATGTATCTCATACTCAGAATTCATCGGCTGTCCACAAATCAATACGCGTGTAATGCAAACAGCCCATCTGTGTAGCCCGCGTTCGTTGGCTCCCCCGCGCGCCTGAGAACGAGGGTGCAGGAGAGTAAGTCCTGTCACTCTCTTCAAAGAGTGAGAGGTGGGGGTACGAGGCCATCCTTGAAGACCATAACCAGTGGTGACTGCAACGCCCAGAAGCCCAGGCTTGTGGGGCTCAGGGAGGAATCCGAGTGGAGTTCGGGGCTTCCTGGAGGAGGAAGGCTTGAGCCATTCTGAAGGTAGGGTAGGAGTTGACCAGATGGAGAGGAGAGGAAGACCTGGATGGAGCCGACAAGTGAGTTGCAATTCTGATTGTTAAAATGTGGGTTGCACTTGGGCCCCGGCACCCGCACCCATAACGTGGGGAGAATTTGCTGGGGGAGCCCCTACAATGATCACCAACCCCTCTCACCGGCCTGGAGTCTTTGGTGGGAGCTTAAGGATCCGGGTCTGTGCTGGCTGCAGAGACACTTTCTTGTTAGCTGAGGACACAGGGCCAGCTCCTTCCGGCTGCTTCCCCCTACTTATGGATTCCATTTGTACGCTCCGATTCCAAATCCTGCAGGATTTAATATCCACTCTGTAATCTACTGGCACCAATAGGTATTATCTAACTAAACCTTAAATTGAAAATGCTAGGCTTCCATTTTCCCCCACGCCGTCGGGAGAAGTCGGGGCTCGCTACGTCTGATGTAATTTACTCTTGTGCTAATTAAACTGTGTCACATTGCTGTCCTCGCAGGCACGAAGCTGGCTCCCACCCCCCGCCCCCCGCCACGCCTCACGATGCAGCCCCGGGGTGGACGAGGCCAGGCAGGGAATTGGGCTGGCCAATCTGGGGGCTGCAAGACTGGCCCCGCGTCTACCCCAAGTATCTCGCGCTTTAAGCCCATTTCACTTCGTGAGAGGTTAACAGTTTACTTTCTGTTAATGGGCATTCATTCATGCACGCACACACTCATTCAATCACTTGTGCATTTATTAAGCACTCACGGAAGGCATGGAAATAAAAGATGCTAGACACACAGTCAAGGCGCCTCTTACCCACCCAGCCCCCCCGACCCCCCCCGCCATTCGCCATGACGGTTCTATATGATGCCAATTCCCAGGCCACCCCAGCTCACAGAAGAACTCGAGGCGGGGAGGAGGAAGAACAGATAATGTCAAAGATGCTTTCTCTTCAGCAGACATAAAATGACGGTTTTCAAGAAATTAAGCTTATTGAGACCGTTGAAGATCCACATGCAGTGGTAATTCACATGCAGTGGATTCACGAAGGGATCCCATGTTGCCCCCGCTAACACCATCTTGCAGAACCTACGTACGATATCGCAACCCAGGATACTGGCACCGATGCGGTCCAGGCACAGAGCATTTCCTTGGTTTCCATCCTTTCCACGAGGATGTCTCCTGTTGCCCTTCTGTAGACATCCTCACCTCCCCTTCCTCCCCTTCCCTGAGGGGTTGCCCCTGATCTGTTCTCCCTTTCTTTCATTTTGTTATTTCACAATGCCAAATACGTAGTGACCTTTGCAAGTCGGCCTGAGTGACTCATGTGACGCGGCAAGGTAAGCATCACTCCACGTGTTACAGAAACGCAAGTTGAGGCCGGGGCAGTGAGGTAACGGGCAGAAGCAGGATTCAAGCCCGGTTCATCCTGAGTCCCAGACCTGGCTCGCCGTGGCCACCCTGACTTGCAGGTGGCATTGGAACCGATGACTCTCAGTGCTCCCCCTGTCAGGGGGAGTCCCCTCGGCATCCAGCACATGGCCGGAGGTCCTGGCCCTGGATTGTTGGGGGGTCTCAGTCCCAGACGCGGGAGGGAGCAGTCCCCAGCCTGTGCCTCCCAGCCTGGCTTCTCAAGGGCAGACAGAAGGGGGCCCTGCCCTGGGCCCCCTGCTGTGGTGAAGGGCTCAGGCAGGATGATTCCTGGAAACAGACCTTCCACCTTGTCCGGAGGGGCCCCAGTGGACTCAGGTGCTGTCTCCTGCCTGACATCGTGACGGGCTGGTTGCACTCCTCAGGACGGGGGGGAAGGGAGGCTCACGCCCTGAAGTCACCTCCCCCCTGCGGCTCTCTGAGTGCTCTCCAAGCCTCACATCCCGAGACTGGGTCTCATGGCCCTCTAGTCAGGTCAGACTCAGGGCCACAACTGGTCAGCTCAGAGGCAATGTCACTTGCGGAGCTAACCAAGCGTGGGATTGTTCAGATTGCTGGAAGGAGCGGCTCCCCCGTGTGCACCCCTCCCGTCTGCCAGCTGTCACCTGGGTCCTGCTCCTGCCATACCCTGACCCAGTGGCTGATGGGGGGTTACCAAGCCAGGACCCACAGCTCCCATATCACTGTAACAAGAGCTTCGTCTCTATGAGGAGGACTTAGATCCTGCTCCCTAGGGAGGGGGGTCTGGCTCTTTCTGTACCCAGTAGGGGGTGGTCATTCCCCAGACTCAGCCCTGCGGTCCCTGGGCTTGTGCCTGAGGACATGAGTTGGCCTGGGGTGGGCTGTAGACTAGGGCTGGAGATAGCAGGGGTGACCCAAGCCCCTGGGCATCAGAGTAGGGCCAGGGCCAATGGCAAGGAGGTGTGATAAGAGGCAGACAATGTCTACTCAATGCAAGAATCTTGCAGTAACTAGAACTATCCAACAGTCGAGCAGACTCCTTGGTGAGGTAGTAAGTTCCCTGGCGGTGAAGGCATTCGCTCATTCAGTCAACACACATTGATTGTCTCCCTTGGGAAGGCCATCCGCCATTGTGGCTCTCGGCTTGGAATCACTCACCTTTAGCAAGTTCTCTGTGCCCCACTTGCCTCACCTGCAAAATGGGAGTAATAACGGTCCCTCACCTGTCTCAGCAGAACCCGACCCTGCTTCCCATGATGCTCCACCACACCACCCTCCTGCTTTGTACCTGGCAACACGGCAGGGGCGACTCCCGTCAAAGCGCTCTCATTTCACCCTCGGGGCAAATGTCTGCATAAGTGGGAAGGGCTATCAGTCAGCCCAACTCACAGGCGGGCGAGAAAACAGAGTCGGGATGGGTCTCTGAACACTCAGAGCACCTGCCTCCTGTGGGCTTTAGAGCAGCCGGTGGGTGGGTCTGGGCAAGATCGAAAGTGGCTGAGGCCAGACCCCCACGCCCCTCCCCGCTCCCACGGGCAGAAGGAAACTGGAGGCTTCTCCGCCGGGGGACGGTGGCTACACATCAAAAGGGCATCACACAAGCACTCTTGATAAACAGCAGGTAGCCCCGCTCCCACTAGCTAACAGGATTAATCTAAATGCACACAGACGCAGCTGGGCAAAATCAAAACACAGAACCCGGGCTAAAGTACAGCACTTAACGGGGAGCCCTCGGAGCCTCGCGACACGTCGCCTGACTTGCTCGCCCACCACAGGGGTGAGGACGGCAGGAGGCGGCCACGTGTGATGGCTATGTGTGGCATGGAGGTCAAGGGGACCCTGGAGGGGAGCCGGGGACCGGGGAAGTCAGGCAGCCACAGAGGGGGGGTAGGGCATTCTCGGAGGGCTCAGAGTGTCAGCTGGGTGGGTACATCCTGAAAGGTGGAGGCAGCTGGCGTGCCCTGAAGAAGCGGAGAGCCCCTGAGTGCTCCTGTGACCAGCACACCCACCTGCCAAGTTCTGCCTGACGAGAGGGTCCCATCCCGGGGAACCCTACCCGAGGGCAGTCACAAAAAGAGAAGCAAGGTCTTCGGGTGGCTCTGCCTGGTGGTCTGGCCTCCTGAGCCTTATTCCGGCCTCCACGGTGAAGGAAGGGAGGGAAACTCGTTACCAGATAACTACATTCAAGCCTCACTATGACTATTATAGCCCACTTTACAGAAGAGGAAACTGAGGCAGAGTTAGCTGTCAGATCAGCCGGGACCCAGAGCCTGTGCTCCTGGCACTGCTCCAAGCTTCCTCCCAAATCATCACTTCAGTCAGAAGCAGATCTTTTGTCCTGGGCACTTGCCTTGAGCTCAAATCAGCTCCAAAGCCAAGGTCAGAGCAGAAGCTTCTAAACTTCCGGGGTCTAGATCCATGCTTCCCTCCGCTTCAGCTCAGGACACCCATCACCTTGGTGACGTCCTCTGGCTCTCTGGTGATGCTGGCTGTTGTGGGCCTGGAAGCCCCTGGGATGGGACTCCAGGGGAGAGTGAGAAAGACCATGGAAATGACTTTCTGAGTCCCTCAATCTGGGCAGGAACTGGGGGAGGGTGGTTCACCACATCCATCCCTCAGCCTCTAGTTGGCAGGCAAACCAAGGACATATCCCCCTTTCCTCAAATCTTAGGAATGAGAAAGCCAGGGTGCCTGGGTGGCTCAGTTGCTTAAGCTTCTGACTTCGGCTCAGGTCATGATCTCATGGTTCGCGGGTTCAGGCCCCGTGTCGGGCTCTCTGCTGTCAGCATAGAGCTCCTGTCTCTGCTTTCTGCTTCAGATCCTCCCTCTCTCTCCCTCTCTCTCTCTCATAAATGAACAACAACAGGGGAGGAGCCAAGGTGGCGGAACAGCATGGAAGTTTTTTAGGTGTCTCGCGTCCCCAAAATACAGCCAGACCAACACTAAACCATCCTGCACACCTAGAAAACTGGTTTGAGGAAGGACACAACAATCTGCACAACCTGAACCACACAACTCAGCAGGTACACAGCGCGGAGAGGTGAACTTGGGAAGAGAGAAGCCGCGGAGGGCAGGGAGGTGTTTTGCGTGTGGAGAGAGGATGGAGACGGGGGTGGGGGGGTGGGGGGGGGTGGGAAGGAGAATATGGGAAAAGCACCCCCCCTGCAAAAGCAGCTGGAGAGAAAGTGGAAAAGTGGAAACAGCCGCAGGGACTGAACTAAAAAGGGAGAAAGGAGAGGGTTTCAATTCCATTAAGACTATAAACGGGGAGCACAGAGTCTGAAACTCCACAGCTGGTACCTGGTGGTGCTCTGGTGGGAAGGGCGAATCCCCAGGAGCAGAGCGGGGTCCAGGGTTCAGGCCACACGGGGAGAGGTGGTTCCCCTGCTGGGAGGACACCTGGCAGAGGCTGTGTGGCTCCCCCACCCCCAAAGGCAAGGCCCCAGTGGCCCCGGGAGAACAACCACATTCACCGGTGCTGGTACAAGGTCGTTGTGGGTGAAGCCTGGTGCCGGATGAGTGTTGTGATTTTCCATAGTCCCTGAAATGCTGCTGCTACACTGTCTCGCAAACTCTTTCTGGGACGGGCTGGCCCCCGGCTGCAGTCTCTGGGCAGCAGCAGCACGGTCCTGCCAACGTTCCTGGGTGCGGCCGGCACCCGGCCATTGCTCGGTGAGACCCTCCAGCAGACGGGCAGAACGGGTCAAAGCTGCAGCTTCTCAGAAGTAAGGAGTCCGGGGGCACCTGGGTGGCTCAGTTGGTTGAGCGTCCGGCTTCAGCTCAGGTCATGATCTCACAGTCTGCGAGTTCGAGCCCCGCATCGGGCTCTGTGCTGATAGCTCAGAGCCTGGAGCCTGCTTCAGATTCTGTGTCCCCGTCTCTCTCTTTCCCTCCCCCACTCATGCTCTGTCTCTGTCAGAAATAAATAAACATTAAAAAAATTAAAAAAAAAAAAAAAGAAGTAAGGAGTCGGGAAACACGGCCGCATCTGAGACAAAACTCGGGAGGGAGGTGCTGCCTGGGGCTTGGTCACGAACCATGTAAAAGCGGGGAGTAGATGGAAGCCGAAGACAAAGGACGGGTGCGCGATTGCTGATCGGGGAGAACAGAATTCAGATACTACAGACCGGGTGGCTGGGTGACGCCATTTAACCGCTCCCGCGCATGCGCATACGCACCTACGCGCGCCACAACGATCTGCCCCAGTAAGCTAAGCAGCGCCATCTAGTGGAGAGTGGAGCCCATTACACTAAGCCCAGCCCAACTGGGCCAACCTTGTTCTTCAGGAACACAAGTCTCTCCGCCTGCTTAGTTTATGGACAATAAAGCATTTCATAGTTTGACATCTAGGGGAAAACGAAGTCATGTTTCAGTCTGTTCGCTGGTCCACCTATTCAATTTTCTTTCTTTTTTTTCTCTTTTTTGTTTCTTTTCATTTTCTTGAGTACAGAAAGAGAAAAAATTCATTTTTATTTTCAATTTCTATTAAAAACATTTTTGTTTGTTTTTTCTACTATATTTTTTACTTTTGTGTATATTTTTTCAAATTCCATTTTACTTCCATCATTTCATTTTAGTCTATTTCAGTGTATTCATTTTTTCAAATTTTCAAACAATTTTCTTTTTTTTTCTTTCCCCTTTTTTCTCTAATCTGTCAAGTCCCTTTCAACATCCAGACCAAAACACACCTACGATCTAGCATCATTTATTCAACTTCTGTGTGTGTGTGTTTTAATTTTTTAATTTTAATATTTTTTAATTTTAATTTTTTAATTTTAATTTTTAATTTGTTTTACCTCATTAATTCATTTTCTTCCTTCAAAATCATGAAATGAAGGAATTCACCCCAAAAGAAAGAGCAGGAAGAAACGACAGCCAGGAATTTAACCAACACAGATACAGGCAAGATGTCTGAACCAGAATTTAGAATCACGATAATAAGAATACTAGCTGGAGTTGAAAATAGATTAGAATCCCTTTCTGCAGAGATAAAAGAAATAAAAGCTAGTCAGGATGAACTTTAAAAAAATGCTGTAACTGAGCTGCAATCTCAAATGGATTCCACGGCTACAAGGATGGATGAGGCAGAACAGAGAATCAGTGATATAGAGGACAAATTTATGGAGAATAATGAAGCAGAAACAAAGAGGGAGATTAAGGCAAAAAAGCATGATTTAAGAATTAGAGAAATCAGTGACTCATTTAAAAGGAACAACATCAGAAACATAGGGGTCCCAGAAGAGGAAGAGAGAGAAATAGGGGTAGAAGGGTTATATGAACAAATCATAGCAGAAAACTTTCCTAACCTGGGGAAAGACGCAGACATCAAAATCCAGGACGCACAGAGGACTCCCATCAGATTCAACAAAAACTGACCATCAACAAGGCATATCATGGTCAAATTCACAAAACACTCAGGCAAGGACAGAACTATGAAAGCAGCAAGGGAAAAAAGTCCCTAACCTACAAGGGAAGACAGATCAGGTTTGCAGCAGACCTATCCACAGAAACTTGGCAGGCCAGAAAGGAGTGGCAGGATATATTCAGTGTGCTAAATCAGAAAAATATGCGGCCAAGAATTCTTTATCCAGCAAGGCTGTCATTCAAAATAGAAGGAGAGATTAAAAGTTTCCCAGACAAACAAAAATTAAAGGAGTCTGTGACCACTAAACCAGCCCTGCAAGAAATTTTAAGGGGGACTCTCTGAGGGGAGAAAAGATGAAAAAAAAACCCAACCAAACAAACAAATAAATAGAGACCAAAAGCAACAAAGACTAGAAAGGACCAGCGAACACCACTAGAAACTCCAACTCTACAAGCAACATAATGGCAATAAATTCATATCTTTCAGTGCTCACTCTAAACGTCAGTGGACTAAATGCTCCAATCAAAAGACATAGGGTAACAGAATGGATAAAAAAACAAGATCCATCTATATGCTGTTTACAAGAGACCCACTTTAGACCTAAAGACACCTTCAGATTGAAAGTAAGGGTATGGAGAACAACATGGTCAACAAAGTAAGGGTATGGAGAACAACATGATGGTCAACAAAAGAAAGGCGGAGTAGCCATACTTATATCAGACAATCTAGACTTCAAAAGACTGTATCAAGAGATGCAGAAGGGCATTATATCATAATCAAGGGGTCTATCCACCAGGAAGACCTAACAATTGTAAACATTAATGCGCCAAATGTGAAGCACCCAAACATATAAATCAATTAATCACAAACATAAAGAAACTCATTGACAGTAATACCATAATAGTAGGGGACTTCAACACCCCACTCACAGCAATGGACAGATCATCTAATCAAAAAATCAACAAGGAAACAATGGCTTTGAGTGACACACTGGACCAGAAGGACTTAACAGATATATTCAGAGCATTTCACCCTAAAGCAGAAGAATATACATTCTTCTCCAGTGCACATGGAACATTCTCCAGAAGAGATCACATACTGGGACACAAATCAGCCCTCAACAAGTACAAAAAGATCAAGATCATACTGTGCATATTTTCAGACCACAACGCTATGAAACTTGAAATCAACCACAAGAAAAAATTTGGAAAGGTAACAAATATTTGGAGACTAAAAAACACCCTACTAAAGAATGAATGGGCTAACCAAGAAGTTAAAGAGGAAATTAAAAAGTTCTTGGACACCAATGAAAATGATAATACCACAACCCCAAACCTCTGGGACGCAGCAAAGGCAGTCATAAGAGGAAAGTATATAGCAATCCAGGCCTTCCTAAAGAAGGAAGAAAGATCTCAGATACACAACCTAACCTTATGCCTTAAAGAGCTGGAAAAAGAACAGCAAATAAAATCGAAAACCAGCAGAAGACAGGAAATAATAAAGATTAGAGCAGAAATTAATGTTATCGAAACCAAAAAAAAAAAAACACAAAAAAACAAAAAAACCCCAAAAAACCAGTAGAACAGATCAATGAAGCCAGAAGCTGGTTCTTTGAAAGAATTAACAAAATTTATAAACCACTAGCCAGTTTGATCAAAAAGAAAAAGGAAAGGACCCAAATAAATAAAATCAAGAATGAAAGAGGAGAGATCGCAACAAACATAGCAGAAATAAAAACAATAATAAGAGAATATTATGAGCAATTATATGCCAATAAAATGGGCAATCTGGAAGAAATGGACAAATTCCTAGAAACATATAAACTACCAAAACTGAAACAGGAAGACAGAAAATTTGAACAGACCCATAACCAGTAAAGAAATCGAATTAGTAATAAAAAATCTCCCAAAAACCAAGAGTCCAGGGCCGGATGGCTTTCCAGGGGAATTCTACCAAACACTTAAGGAAGAGTTAACACCGATTCTCTTTAAGGTGTTCCAAAAAATAGAAATGGATGGAAAACTTCCAAACACTTTCTATGAAGCCAGCATTACCTTGATTCCAAAACCAGACAGAGACCCCACTAAAACGGTGAACTATAGGCCAATTTCCCTGATGAACATGGATGCAAAAATCCCCAACAAGATATTAGCCAACCAGATCCAACAATACATTAAAAAAATTATTCACCACAACCAACTGGGAATTATACCTGGGGTGCAGGGCTGGTTCAATATCCGCAAAACAATCAATGTGATTCATCACATCAATAAAAGAAAGGACAAGAACCATATAATCCTCTCAATAGATGCAGAGAAAGCATTTGACAAATACAGCATCCTTTCTTGATAAAAATCCTCAAGAAAGTAGGGATAGAAGGATTATACCTCAAGATCATAAAAGCCATATATGAAAGACCCAATGCTAATATCATCCTCAATGGGGAAGAACTGAGAGTTTTCCCCCTAAGGTCAGGAACAAGACAAGGATGTCCACTCTTGCCACTGTTATTTAACATAGTATTGGAAGTCTTAGCCTCTGCAATCAGACAACACAAAGAAATAAAAGGCATCCAAATCGGCCAGGAGGAGGTCAAACTTTCACTCTTCACAGATGACATGGTTCTCTATATGGAAAACCCAAAAGATTCCACCAAAAAGCTGGTAGAACTGATTCATGAATTCAGCAAAGTTGCAGGATATAAAATCAATGCACGGAAATCGGTTGCATTCCCATACACCAACAATGAAGCGACAGAAAGAGAAATCAAGGAATCGATCCCATTTACAGTTGCACCAAAACCCGTAAAATACCTAGGAATAAATCTAACCAAAGAGGTGAAAAATCTATACACTGAAAACTATAGAAATCTTATGAAAGAAAATTGAAGAAGACACACAAAAATGGAAAAAGATTCCATGCTCCTGGATAGGAAGAACAAACATTGTTAAAATGTCAATACTACCCAAAGCAGTCTACATATTCAATGCAATCCCTATCAAAATAACACCAGCATTCTTCACAGAGCTAGAACAAACAATCTTAAAATTTGTATGGAACCAGAAAAGACCCAGAATAGCCAAAGCAATCTTGAAAAAGAAAACCAAAGCAGGAGGCATCACAATCCCAGACTTCAAGCTGTACTACAAAGCTGTAATCATCAAGACAGTATGGTACTGGCACAAGAACAGACACTCAGATCAATGGAACAGAATAGAGAATGCAGAAATGGACCCACACATGTATGGCCAACTAATCTTTGACAAAGCAGGAAAGACTATCCAATGGAATAAAGACAGTCTCTTCAGCAAGTGGTGCTGGGAAAACTGGACAGCGACATGCAGAAGAATGAACCTGGACCACTTTCTTACACTATACACAAAAATAAACTCAAAATGGATGAAACACCTCAATGTAAGACAGGAAGACATCAAAATCCTCGAGGAGAAAGCAGGCAAAAACCTCTTTGATCTTGGCCGCAGCAACTTCTTACTCAACACATCTCTGGAAGCATGGGAAACAAAAGCAAAAATGAACTATTGGGACCTCATCAAAATAAAAAGCTTCTGCACAGCGAAGGAAACAGTCAGCAAAACTAAAAGGCAACCGACAGAATGGGAGAAGATATTTGCAAACGACATATCAGATAAAAGGTTAGTATCCAAAATCTGTAAAGAACTTATCAAACTCAACACCCAAAAACCAAATAATCCAGTGAAGAAATGGGCAAAAGACATGAATAGACACTTCTCCCAAGAAGACATCCAGATGGCCAACCGACAGAGGAAAAAATGTTCCACATCACTCATCATCAGGGAAATACAAATCAAACCCACAATGAGATACCACCTCACACCTATCAGAATGGCTAACATGAACAACTTAGGCAACAACAGATGTTGGCCAGGATGCGGAGAAGAAGGATCTCTTTTGCACTGATGGTGGGGATGCAACCTGGTACAGCCACTCTGGAAAACAGTATGGAGGTTCCTCAAAAAATTAAAAATAGAGCTATCCTACGACCCAGCAATTGCACTACTAGATATTTATCCAAGGGATACAGCATCCTTCAAAGGGACACATGCACCCCAATGTTTATAGCAGCGCTATCAACGATAGCCAAAGTATGGAAAGAGCCCAAATGTCCATTGATGAAGGAATGGATAAAGAAAATGTGGTATATAGATACAATGGAGTATTACTCGGCAATCAAAAAGAATGAAATCTTGTCATTTGCAACTACGTGGATGGAACTGGAGGGTATTATGCTAAGCGAAATTAGTCAGAGAAAGACAAATATCATATGACTTCACTCATGTGAGAACTTTAAGACACAGAACAGGTGAACATAAGGGAAGGGAAACAAAAATAATATAAAAACAGGGACGGGGACAAAACATAAGAGACTCTTAAATATGGAGAACAAACAGAGGGTTACTGAAGGGGGTGTGGGAGGGGGGATGGGCTAAATGGATAAGGGGCATTAAGGAATCTACTCCTGAAATCATTGTTGCACTATATGCTAACTAACTTGGATGTAAATTAAAAAAATAAAATTTTAAAAAATTTTAAAAAATAAACAACAACAAAGGAATGAGAAAGCCAATTGCTGACGTCAATTGAGCACTTACTCTGTTCTGGGAATTTGCTGAGCTCCTTGATCCATTATCTCTCCTAATGCGTCCAATGACCACAGCAGCTGGGGACTGCTTGTATTACCCCCGTTATACTGGGGAAGTAGCTGAGGCCACACCACTCGTAAGCAGCACATTTGGGAGCCAAACCTGGACCCCCAAATCCTGTGATACCTTCACCTTCCTGGGAATCAGCTTGTTTCCTGTTTCCCAGCGTCTTCAGTTGAGGCAGCGGAAAGGGAAAACGTGGGTTCTCATTCTTGCTCCCCCAAACTACGTGGTTCCGTGGCCTGGGGCAGCCCCTTTACCTCTATAAATGGAAAATTCCCGGTTTATAAAACCAGGGGAAAGATCTCTGCCTTACCTGCATTGCTGCCTTGTTGTGGGGATCAAATAAGAAAAATACACATGACTGGGGTTTTCATGCTGTGAGACGCTACATAAACATTAGTTATTATTCCACACCCCAGAGCAAGCATGTTCCTGAGCGCAGTGTGACTTTTTTGTTTTTGTTTTTGATTTTACTAACACTGTCAGGAATGATAATTGCTAATAACGATCCCATTGCTTATGTACACACCTCTGCATGGGGACCTCAATGCTTCTGGGGACACTGTCTCTGCACAGGGCCTAAGAGGAGGGGCTAGTGCTCCCCATTTTGCAGTGGGGTAAACTGAGTCCCCCAGTGAGAACAAAGAGCTGACTAAGGTCCCCAGCCCTCCAGGAGAATGTTTTAGGCTCAGAATCTGGGATTTCGAGAATCTTCTCCCTCCAGCTGTGAGGGCTCCCAGGCTGCTCCTGAGAGTGATTTATGGCAGAAATTTGCAGAGTGAGTGCTGTATCAGCGCTTCTTTCCCCTCCTAACCTTCCCACGTTGGTGTCTGCCTCCCTTTATCGGCTGCTCACCCCTGCTTCTCCCTGCCTGCTGCTCTCCTCCCACTGCTTCTCCCCTCTAGGAGTTGCCCAAGGCTGAGCTGGGCCTCATTTCAGCTCCTTTCTAGAGCTGAGCTGTCACTAGCGGCCAGGAAATTTGAGCGTGGGGTGGGCAGGTGGGGGAGAGCAGGATGAAGAAGCTCCCTCCCCTCGCCCCCACCCTACCGCCAGCCCCAGGCCCAGGCAGGCATGCTCCCTGTGGTCCCAGGTGATCTTCCACGAGGCAGGAAGGGGACCTGGAGGCAGAAAAGCCAAGTCACTTACTTGTGTTCAGTAACTGTTCAATAGCAGAGCCAACTCTGAGCCTTAGGGTCTGTGGGACCCCCCGGCCCACATGTTCCTCCATCCCCAAGGTGGTTAAAGTACAGACACCAGGGGAGTGAGCACAGCTGCCCCACTCAGGGCCACACAGAGCCCTGTGTGAAGGTCCTGGTGCTTGGCTGGGACCTCACACTGTAAGGTGTGAGTTACCGGAACCCAGACCCCAAGTCCCCCTGGGGGAACGAGCTTTTGGACGGAGGAGTAGGGAACAGGGGGCTAAAAGCAGACGTTGGGTCCTTCTTCCCAAGCTTTCATCAGGGCTGGTGAGGCAGGAGACCAAGGACTTCTGGGAAGGCAAACAGGACCAGCGAGTGGGTGCTCCTCAGGCAAATAGGCAGATCATTAAATAGTGAAAAAACAATAACAACCAAAAGCCAAATATTAAATTCATGGAAGCCAAGGATTTATTGTATTATTAACTCATTTCTTGTAACATGAAGAAACTGGAAACTCAGAGAAGTTTTTTAACCTGCCCACGGTCACACAGCTAATGGAATCAGAAAAGACAGCGGTGGGCTGGGGGCTCTCCTTTCTGTGCTTACAAGCCAGGGTGTAGACCACTTTCCGGCCAGACCCAGACTACACTCTCTCTGCTGCCCTCACCTGTTTCAGGGTCCAGAACCCAAGGACGCCTGCTCTGCCCTCAGCTTCTAAGCTGGGCGAAAACTGAGTGACCGCACTTTGGCCACCATTCGGCCTCTTGGCTGTTCAGGATGACACAGCGCTCTCCCTTCACGTCCAGGACCTGGGTGGGCCTGGGGAGGCTTGGGAGGGCCCGGCCTTGCCACCAAAACTCTCATTTCTGGGGCCCCGAAGGTCATTTGGGCCTTTTGGAGGCACTGGTGCGTAGAGAAGGAACTTGGGAGCTGAAACAGAGCCCTGGACAGTAGGGCTGTCCCCAGGGAAACCAGGTCCTACCCAGCAGGTGCACCTATGATCTTTGGGTTGCCAGCTCCTGCCTCTCAACTCTTCTCTTGGCCCTTCTCTAAGTTCTGGGACAGTAAAACACTAGTGCATTGGGCAGATAGAGCCAGACACTCTGCCTGACTCCCTGTGGCCTGATTCTCATACACTGACTCTGAGGGGGCTGGTGCTCGCAGATTGTCCATCATGCAGACGAACTTGGTGTTTATGTTGATTGGCGAGTGATTTGCAGCTAAGCTGTTGATCAACCACAGCCTATGCAACTAGGGTGCAGCTACCTCTCCACAAAGATCCGCCAAGATCCTGTTCTAAGAGGCCAGCCTAGGCAGCTTGAGGGGAATTGGTGATGGCGATGTGAGGACAGGCTTGAACTCCCTCTCATCCACAACCTTCGCCGACCTCATTGCCCTCGATTGAAACTTCCTCTGGCCCTCTCGCATTTCCCCCACCCTCCCCGACCGCAGACCAGCTACTTTTTCCTGAGGCCACCCTTGCTCGAGGACATCAGCTGCTAGGTGTCTTGGGCATCTCACCTCACCCCCGCAGCCCCAGTGTCCCCAGTTTTTGATAGGCAGCTAGCAGATCTCTCAGTGGGAAGATGGGCGATGTCTGAGAAAGTACCACACGGTCGACGGGGCACTAGGGCTGCTCAAATTGGCTCACGAGGGTCGACTGTTAAACTTCCAGTGATTTTGCAAGCTGGTTGATAAACACAGCCATTATTAAAAATTAAATTATATAAACTTACAATTAAATAAGCTATATTAAATGCAAAGGTAATAAATACTCAAAACTCATTACTAGCTCCTAATTATTTTACTCCATTTTACTATTATCTTTACGCTTGAGGTTATTTACATCAACTGTATCTGTATGTTGGAAATATTATATAATGGCTCATGGCTAAGAATCCCTTTCCAAGTCCACATTCAGTAATGTCACCTTGGTAGCTTGAAATCGGCCAGGGTGGGAGTATTCACGAGATGGAAATTGGCAAATGCTTTAAGTCAGGACTTCCTTTGATGGTTTGTTGTTTGTTTAGACTTAAACAGTGATGGGGAAAATCTTAATAATGCAGATTTAACTTACAAGTGTTTTGGGTGTGTAGCTATTACATTGTAAATGGCACAAGAAATCGAGGAAATATTCTCGCAGTAATTGAAGACTAGTAATCAGATGCGGCAAAGATGTCATTCACATCATTGACGAACAGAAGGAAGTCCCAAGGAACATCTTTGCTGGTTCACTTTCTTCTTACCCATTAATGTAAATACAAATATCAACCAACATTCATGTGGGAACTACACTCATTTGTCAATTGCAACCATACATTGGTTACAGATACAAGTTCTCCAAAAATCAACAGGAGCATTTTGTGAGAACCAATTGGTTATAGAATTTACAGTAAAGGCTATTGTGTATTTTATTAGTATTTGTTTTAAAGTTTTATTTATTTTTGAGGGAGAGAGAGAGAGAGAGAAAACACAGGCAGGGAAGGGGGAGAGAGAGAGGGAGACAGAATCGGAAGCGGGCTCCAGGCTTTGAGCTGTCAGTGCAGAGCCTGACACGGGGCTCAAACTCATGAACTGTAAGATCATGACCTGAGTTGAAGTCAGAAGTATAACCAACTGAGCCACCCAGGCAGCCCTAGTATTTGTAAAATATATGCAACATATTTTTTTATCAGTAAAATTACACACATATCATAAAATTACACACTTTTTTTTCCTGGAGAGCCAATTGTCAAACATTCACCAGCACACCACTGACTATACTTATGGAAGAGACCACTATCCCTTTCCTTTTTGTCCCCCACCTGGCTCTAGGACTTGAATGGTATCATCAGCCCTTAATGCTGCTCCAGATGTTGGGGAAGAGAATAGAACTTGACCTTCTCATCATTCTCCCCAGCTCCATTCATAAAAAGACTCTTCCTAGTTGTGCTAGGGATATCCGGGATGGGGGGGGGGGGTTGGGAGGGGACCCTAAGGACACCTTAGGGCATGTCCCTGGGCACAGAGAAGGACTCAAGACCGGAAAACACGTACTCTCCTCTGGGGGGCATCTCCGCCTGACTCCATCTGGAACCTGACCACTGACACCACGTTGGGCAGGGCCACCACCATCTCTGGTCTGGATTTTGGCAAGAGCTTCCTAACTGGTCTTCCTGCTTCTATCCTTGACCCTCTCCTCCCCCCGCCCCTACAAAAAGGGGTCAAGAGATTGCCAAAGAGATCCCTTTAAAACCCAAAGCAGATCATGTCCTCCTCTGCCGGAAGCCCTGCTATGGCTTCCCTTTCAAATCTTTCCGATGGCCCTGCACCATCCTGCCTCTGTGATGTCATCCCCATCGCCTGCCCCTCTGCCCTCTTCACCTTCACTGTGCCAGCCACACTGACCTCATTCCAATTCCTTGTGCCCACCAGGCATCTCCCCCCTTAGGGCCTTTGTACTGGCTGTTCCCTGCCTGGAGTGCTCTTCCTCCAAATACCTGCTTGGTTGACCCCTTTGCCTCCTTCAGTACCTCCCACATCTCACTCCCACTGCGACCCTCCTTGGTCACCTGCTCAGCACAACACCTGTCCCCCACCTCGCTACACCCGGTCCCCCTTACCCTAGTCAATCTTTAATTTTTTCCTCCTATCTCTCCCCTTGCAATATATTATCTAAGTTCCTTATTACATCTGCAATGGGAACTGTGTGTCCTGAGGGCAGGGATCTTGGTCCGTTTCATTCACTGATATACTCATACTCCAAAAACAGCACCTCTACAAGGCAGGTATCAGTGAATATTTTTGGAGAAATGCTTTAGGAGAGAAAGGGTAGTTTCTGAGGAAGAGTCTGTGCAAGAGAGCAGAAAACCCTTCCTTCCTTCCTTCTTTCCTTCCTTCCTTTTTTTTTTTTTTTTAATTTTAATAACACTTCCTTTCTTGATGGATGCCAGGATGGGAGGTCCCGGCCTGCCTCGGCCCAGCCTGGCTTTGTAGCTCATCTTCCCGTTCAGAGCCCGTCCAGGGCTCTGTGTGAGTCAGGATTCTCCAGAGAAACGACCAATAGGTGAAGATATAGATACATCGAAATGGAAAGAGAATTACGCCAAGGAGCTGGCCCACGTGATTATGGAGGCTGACAAGTCCCAAGATCAGGAGTGGGCCAGCTGGTGCCTCGGGGAAGCTGGTGGCGCCTTTTGGCTAGGGCTTCAGGCCCAGGAGGAGCCGATGTTTCCATTCAGATGGTAAATCCTCTCCACACATCCTCACAGACACACCCAGGATAATGTTCCACTAACTGTCTGGGCACCGCACACATGGCCCAGTCAAGTTGGCACATAGGATTGGCTCCGCGGGCCCTTTATCCGCCCCAGCCCTCACAGAGGGGAGGGAGAGCAGGACACGGGAGCCTCAGCGACAGGCCACCTTCTACCAAGCGGGCAGTGCCGCCAGTGGTGGGGCCCGTTAGCACCACTGTTTCTCTTCTCCTGCTCTCCAGGCACCGAGAACCCGGGTGACGAGGAGACGAAAGATGGCTTAGAGCAACCTTCGTGGCCTTGGCCTCGCCTCCGTGTTCGTACCTGTAACATGGACTTCATATCTCACAGCCGCGGGGCTTACGTGAGCAAATGCTTTGCCAAATATAAAGCATTTTGTGGGCCCAAGGTATGTGTCTTGCGGACTTTCTGCTCCCACTCGACTCTGGCAAATTCCTATCCCTGCCAAGGGAGGGGTTAAGCCTGCCTGCTTTATTTATTCAGTTCTCTTGTCCTAGGAGGAGCAACGAGGAGCGAGGCGTAAATAGAGCAGGTCCTTGAAAATAGCAGCAGTAACAACACATACATTTGAGAAGCTGGGCCGAGAACGGATGCTTGCTCCATCCCGAGCCCCTGGAGAGAATCATCAGATCGTTGGATTTCCCCACCCCTGTGGTGTTGCCCATGGGGAGGGACTCAACGTGGCAGATAGATATGATATCAGAGCGCTTCCTGTCTGGGGGCTGTGGAAGAACAGGTCTGTCGCAGGTGAGTTGTGTGCAGGCATACCTGGAGGCAAGGGGGTCAGTGGGGGACCCTAGCTCCTATCTGTCCAAAGCAGGCATATTCCCACTGGTGTTTCCCCACGGCCATTAGCATATCTCTTTCCCCCAGCCCTGTGCGGTTGGGAATGAGAAAACAGAAGGTACTTTCCTTTCTAGGTCTCCTTTCTGACTCCTCCATCCAGGCACTGGCTGAGCCAAAGTTCAGGTAGAAACTTGTCCGGCTGGATTGCCAAGATTGCCAAGGCCATCTGCTGTCAAGGTGTGACAGCTGTTTGACAAGATGGAGGATGGATGCCTCCGTCATGATCGTGGGTGCCAAGGGGCACGGGGCGTTTCGGCGCAGGGGCCTATCAGGGAGACGTGTGACCGAGGGGAAGCTTGCGCTGGGGTGTGATGAAGTAAATATCTAGGAGACAGGAAGGCAGGCAGTCTCTGTCGTCCGGACCCTGCAGAGAGCAGAGAGCGTAGGCTCACCTCACCCTTGTCCCCTGGGAGCGTAACACCCCAGTGCCCCGTCCTTAACTACTCTGTTCCGGGGCTTCAGGTAGGGAGTGGATATGAAGCCGTTTGCTTCCGTGACATAGTCACAGTGGGGCTCGTTCATTTATTCGTTCACGTACTTAATATATATTTACCGAGAGCCTATTCTGCGCCTGGATGCTGGCACTGTTTCAGACGTGGGAATCCAAACCCTTTCGTCATAGAGCTTACGGTCTGGTTAGGGGACAACTGCATACATGTAAGTGTAAAGAGGAAAACTGGATGGATATGGGTCCGGGCCTTGAATAGGTCATTAAGTGGCTGTGTGACCTTGGGCAAGCTACTCAACGGCTCTGAACCTCAGTCTTCTCGTCTTTAAAGTCCAGACGATAAAAACACTGATTGCATATCGTTGAGAAGATCACCTGAAAGAACATGGATGGAGGACACAATAGAGTATTGGCCCGTGGTTGATGTACCCACGTGTGCATTATGACATCATGGTGACCCAATCTAAGGCTGGTCACAATTTATCCCAAGGCCCTGGGTGCTGTTTCACAATGAATCTTTTGGCCTGGTTTTGTCTTTTTTTTTTTTTTTTTAAGTTTTTATTTTAATTCCACTTAGTTAACATACAGTGCTGTGTTAGTTTCAGGTGGCCTGGTTTCATCTTAATTCTATAACCGTTAAAGCTATGCGATTAAGCATGAGGACACCCACCCACACACACACACCCACACACACACACACAAGCCATGCCAGGTCATGATTATCCCCGCTGGGTTGGGACCAAGAGAACCCAAACTTCATATTTTGCCAAAAGCTTTTACCTCTTCTCAGCCAGTTCTTTTCCACAGCAGAAGCCAAAGAGCCAAATGGCACAGTCTGAGTTTGCCAGCCACTGGCCAAGGCTCTGGCTGCTGGCACCCTGCTCTGCGGCCCATTGTGAGATCGCATCGGCTCCGCCTGGCATGGAAAAGGGGAGCTGGCGCTGCCCGGCCTGTAGGTGGGAGAGGAAGCAGGGGACGCTGGTTCTTGGCAGGCAAACCTGTTGCCGCTAAAACTTGGCACGTCTGGGTGGCTTTAGCAGTCCAGACAGAGAATTAGCACACAGCAACGCCAGTCTGGCTCCTTGGTACTGCCCATGGAAAGAGATTTCTTCCTTGGCAGGGAGCTTGGTACATCGCAGAGGTAAATTTATGCAAAGGGGGATAAAGAGAATCCCAGCAGTTCTATGCCCCCCATCATCTAGGGAGGTTCTATACGGTGCTTTTTGCCAAACGTGTGGGAAACCTACATTTTCTGAGGTTTTCCAGCAGGCGTAACGAATGCCACTTCTGAGTTCTTGGAAATTGATTACGCTGGTGATGTCTCGAGGATTTCTCCTGTCTGCTCTGGGAGCGGGGTCTCCTACTGTCCCTTGATGGGGTGTGCAAGGACTCTGCCTTCCTTGGCCAGGAGGCAGATTGCTTAGCTGGACTCCTTTCTCTCCACCTGCTGACAGATGGTGCTGGGAGACCAGCATTCCAAGATCAGCACCGCCTTTCACCAGCCACGGGATGTGGACAAGGCGTTTAGCTTCCTCGGGGCTCAGTTGCCATCGGCCCCATCTATCAATGTGAAGACTGAGGCAGTGATACGGGTGAAAGCAAACTGTACACAGATACACCTCGAACACACGCAAGACATCGGATTGTGCTCTCCACAAACAGCCTTTTCACCAGACTGGCCTCCTGTGATGTTTTCTCATTCCGCCTTATTAAAAAGCTGCTTACTCGGGTAAAACCCTCAAGAGAAGCAAGGTACCCACCCCAAGAGATCCCCACACCCCCCTCCCCCCCGGGCCCGTCTGTCTTGATCCATAGATTTCTCTGCACACGGATGCTCTCAGCCTCCTCCCAAGCCTGTCCCTGGGCAGGCACAGACTTGAGCAGGGGAAGGGAGAGCCAGAACGACTACAGAAACCAAAGATTAGGGATTCTGTTTCTATTCCTTTCTGGGTTTCCTGTTCTGAGATGGGCGAAGCAACGTGATTTATTTTTGACAAACGTATCTGCATTATGAATTATATTGGGGATGGAATTGTTACATTAAATCAAAGTTAATTTTCGACTTCTGTTCAGGGCGCCATAAATAATCAACTCCAGGGTAAGGTTATGGACTGAAGTCACCCAAATTATGCTAACGAGGTTGATTAAACTTTTGAATTCTAAGTTTCCGTAAGAATAACAATCAGTTAGCATTTACATTTCTGCCATGCCCTAGGATTTGCAGCTTTTTCTGAAGCTGCTATTAAATATAAATAATACCATTTTTTAAAGCCAAGTTGAGCCCTATGGGGCATATTTGATTCTGTTTCCTGGTGCTCGGCTCCTGCAGATGCGGTGGGGGCTTAGGCTGGAGTCTGAGGCGAGCAGAGGAAGTGGGGAGGGTGGGACAGAGGTGCCACAGGACTGTGCATTTGCATTTGCCTTGGAAGTACAAAGGGATTTTCAAGTTCTATCAGAGACAATAATTCAATTTTGCATCGGTCCATTTGGTGAGGAATGCCGGGAAGCTTTTGCCGAAAGTAGCCTTTAGAAATGCCACTCCCAGGAAACACTGGTTTCTGAGGTTTTGCACTTAGGATGAGGTACCATTTCTTAGCCTTTTCTGCTGGCATGCTGTGGGTCTGTGGGCCCATTGCATGAACTTTCTGGGCTCTGTGGTCCCTCTACAGGCTCCGGGGACCTTTTACAGGAGGCTGCTGGATTCCCTAGGGTAGCTCAAGAATGAGCAAAAGGGCCCAGTTGATTTCCAGCCTCACGTTTGGCCACCTGTTAGGAAAGCCTGCCCCAGGGATGCTCATCTCCTGACGTCTGCTTGAGGCCCAGGCAGCTGCTGTCGTAATGACAGGTCGGCTCAGAGGTTAGGCGGCTGGCTGAGTGGCTATTGTTTATCCCAGTTTCAATTTCATTGTCATGACAACCCACACAAGTCATTGTCCCAGCCGATGCCTCTGCGTGAAGGCGCGTCTGGGCTTACCCTGCCTGAAGGCGGAGGACCCATCTCTACACTTACGGGGCTGCTCCTTTCTTTGCTCCGCGTGTTCGGGGTGATCCTATTTTCTCCACCACTTACCTAGAAATCGTTTTTGAAAAGTGTCTCATTTCAACTGAATTTGGCCCGGAATGACTGGGGATGTTGCTGGGCCAGCGTTCGCTCTCCCGAGTCAGCGTTCTTGCAGGCTGTTTGGCTCCTGCGGGGTCCCCCCCACAGCTGTGGCCACTGGCGGTAGAGGGGCCATGGCCGTGGCCGTGGGTGCGAAATATGCCTGCTTCACGTTCATACCATTGGAGAGAAGGCCTCCCGAAAGTTCTGCTCCCATAACTCAGGGTGATGCGTCTCAGACTTGAAAACTGCCTTCGAGTGTCTTCCCAACTACGGGTTGCCCCTCCTAGGAAATTTCAAGAGACAGATGGCTGGTGTTTCTGTTTTGCTCTATTGCTTTGAGAAATCCTGGAGTCTGTGTGGGGCTGTTGAGATGCAAGCTCTGGATGTCAACATCGGCGAGCCTTGAAAGAATTGCCCTGGCAAAATGGGACACGTGTCTATTGAATTTCTCTTTGGGGCCTTCCCGTACTTTATGATTCTGAAAGCATACGTTCCTTTGATTTAGGGAAGGGGCCTGAAGAGGGGCTCTTCTCCCTGTTGGCTCGCTGATGATCAGTGGGGAGGAGGCTTTGGCCGGGTTTGCCCATGGCTGAGGGTTACCAGGCAGGCAGGCTTGTACTGGGAAGTCTTGTAACTTCCCCTATAGCTAGAGGACCACCTGTTGTGACCAAATTGATGGCTTATTTGCCTGAGTATAATGGTTCGGGGTATACACAACACACACACACACACACACACACACACACACATATATATATTTTAAAGATATTGTCAATTGCTTTGCCCGAAAGAGAGAGGCAGTGAGGGACTGGGTTGCTAATTAAAAGTCTCCCAATCAAAGAAGGCTGTTATAGAGACAAGTGGATCCCGTGCTGTGGGAAACAGGGAAATGCTGAGGTTAGGCACCTCTCTCGTGGTGGGGATGGGACAGGACTGAGCTGGGTGGTGGGAGAGGGCAGAAGGCAGGCAGGGGAGTGGGGGACCAGGAGCCGAGCTAAGCAAATCTGGGGCCTGGGGAGAGGAACCCTTTTAGAAGGTGGTCAGGTAGGGGGCCCAGGCCGACATGGCTGGTCAAGCCAGGAGCCAGGAATCTTAACCGATTTCACCTTCACGCACTCCCCGGATCTTTTAGAGTACTTACTCTGTGCCGGGCACTATTCTGGGTCCTCATGAGTGAGTGGTGAGTGAAACAGACATAAATTCCAACTCAACAGAGCTCCATTTTCTGGTTGGGGAGCCCAATAATAAGCAGATCATTTAAGCACCAAGTGCATCAGATGGTAAATAAGGTCTACACTAGGGGAGGGGCATAGGGAGTGTGGGGTGTTGTAATTTATTTATTTATTTATTTATTTTTAATTTTTTTTTAACGTTTATTTATTTTTGAGACAGAGAGAGACAGAGCATGAACGGGGGAGGGTCAGAGAGAGGGAGACACAGAATCTGAAACAGGCTCCAGGCTCTGAGCCGTCAGCACAGAGCCCGACGCGGGGCTCGAACTCACGGAACGTGAGATCATGACCTGAGCCGAAGTCGGACGCTTAACCGACTGAGCCACCCAGGGGCCCCGAAGGGTGTTGTCATTTAAAATAGGGTGGTCAGGGCAGGCCCTTCTGAGAAGATGATGCTTCAGTAGAGAACTGCAGGAGAGAGCCAGAGCCCTGGGGATATCTGGGAGAGGCAGACCCAGACAGAGAGAACACCAAGCATGTACCCGCAGGCCTGGTGAGCCAGGGAAATAGGGAGAAGGCCTGCTTGGCCAGAACGGGGCCACAAAGTGGGGGGAACCATAGAGGATGCTGTCTGAGAACTAACAGGCAACCACAACACCCTGGGCTTTGCAGCCACTGCAAGGGAGGTTTGACAGAGGAGAGCTCTTACAGGATCCTTCTGGGTACTGCGTTCAGAACACATTGAATTGAGATTAGGTCCTCACTCTGTCCTTGTCCCCGGACTGGAGAAGGTCTATATGATTGCCAGATTATCTGTACCCTTCTAGGATTGGAACATTTCTAGGAAAACATTGAAAAGAACATGCCCCATGTTTGTACCAATGAGGGAGGAGGCTGACTTGGCTCAATCTAGGTATGACTCCGGCCTCAATCTTCTACCCTGGCTTTAGGGGCACCCGCCATGGCCAGCTCTGATACCCAGGCTCCTGCCCTGGTCAAATTCTCCCAAGTCGCGCAGCCTCGCTTTGTGCCTTGGGGCTCCATGGCCACCTCCTTCCCCTGGCGGTGTGTCCACTCTGCCACATGGGCACTGCTGCTGGGCACAGAGGCTTAGATCACACCTCCCTCTTCTGAACTGGAAGAATCCATGCAACACCACTGTGACTAACTCAGATCGGTTTGAGGTCCAGGGCCCCCAGCCCTCTGACCTTAGACTGACTTCCATGGCCCAGCCAAGACTGGCTTGGAGCAGCCCAACCCCAGCGGTTAACAGTACCGATCGTCTCCCAGGTTTCCTTGGGAGTTTTAACCCAAGAATCCCCAGACTTGCCTATCAGATCTGAGTGCTCATTGTTTCTTCCATGGTCCAGAAAACAAGGCGTGTTGGTGCCATGCCCCAGGGTCATGGCCGCCTGTCCAGCCTCCTGTTCCATAAGAGGAAGGACAGGTCAGCCACAGGAGCCGGAACCTGTCTATCCTCATGGGGGGCTCAGGAGGTTAGCCTTGCGGGTGTCAGTGCCATGAGAGGCTGGGCCCATACGACCCAGGGTCCCGCTCTAACATTTAAAGTATCTGTGTGATGTCGCTCGTTGGTATCCGGCGAAAGGGAACTCACCCTCTTGCCCGCCAAGGATGGGTCCAGGGGTGTACTTGGGGACGCTTCTAACTGAATTTCTTCCACACCACTGACAACAAGGCTTTGTGAGTTCCCGACTGAAGACAGATCTGAGCTGGCAGAATCAAAGGAAGTGGGTTTAGGAAAGGATCCAAATTACACTGACGGAGATCCCGCTGCTCTTCCGAGCAGTCCAATACCCCCTTTTGATTGAACAGGCTTGTTATTAAAAATGCATTTAAAAAAAGGAAATCGAAAGCAAATCCCTTCAAATAAGATTTCAGCCTTGTCTCAAATCCAGGGGTTTCTTTGGAGGTACTACCTTCTCACGCTCTGTACGGAGCTGTGCTGGGAAGATCATAGCCCCCAGTCCCCCGAGGGCGATGACTCAGGAAGGCAGCTATCAGTCTGGTTCCCTGAGATGGGTGTGCAGGGTCCCTTCCTTAGTTATTTTCTGGGCTACTTACATAGGGGAGGTGGTCACTTAGACTGCGTTGAAGGTTGGTCCACCAAAATTCCCATTTCCCTGAGGGCTGAACCTCCCGCTGACGTGGAGCCTGGGACTCAGTAGTAAGTTCCTATTCACCCGCCTCAGACCTCAACCCACCCCCCTCTGGACCACTTTCACTAGGAAGCTCTTCCTTCCCGTAGTAGGGAAAACCCCCCACCTGCTTCCATATGACCTGGATTCACCCTTAATCTGCTACCCCCTGCAAGAAAGAGAAGGGGCCAGGGGGCCTGGGGGGCTTAGTCGGTTAAGCCTCTGACTCCTGATTTCTGCTCAGGTCATGATCCCAGGGTCACGGGATCAAGCCCCGCTTTGGGCACCACGCTGGGTGTGGAGGCTGCTTGGGATTCTCTCTCCTTCCCCCTCTCTTTCTGCCCCTCCCCACCCCTCAGGCACTCTCTGTCTCTGTCTCTCAACATAAGTCAATAAACATTTATGAACAAAAAGACAACAACAACAAGAGAGAAGGAGCCGGAGAGGTGTGCCAGCCAGGACAGTGTTAACTTTAATCCTACTTAATTCCAATTCCATGATGAAAGGCTCACTTTGAGACTTGATTGAGGTGAGTTTAGGTCAAATAAGAGAAGGTTTCATTCAGCCCCACAGCCATTTATTCGTCAAGCATTCAGAGCCAGGCACAGAGCTTGGGGCTGAGGGTCAGAGGTACAATACGTGGTCCCTGCCCTTTAGGGAGACAAACAGAAACAAATCGGAAGTGGCGACAATACGTGCAACCCGTTCTGAAGTCAGTGTGTGTCCAGCACCGGAGAGAACACACGAGGGGCCGCTGTAATGCCAGCGGAGGGGACACAGGGGGCCAGGGGATCACTGAAGAAACAGACTCCCGCCTTGGGTTTCAAAGGCCTGAGTAATAAACTCAGGGAAACAGAATTATGAAACTCATTACCTCCCAGAGAGATCAGTAGCAGGAACCGTAATGGATCGCGATAGGATGGGAGAAATGCACGTGGTTGTCACAGGAGGAAGCCTGCGCTGGACACCTGGAGGGGAGGGGCCGAGCCCCCGTTGCACCGGAAGGAATACTTGGCGAGACGCTCAGCGGCCCGGTGCCTTCACTTCCTCATCTGAAAAATGGGAAATAAAATAGCAATGCGTGTCCTGCCTGCCTCAGGGGGATGCTGGGAGCATCCGAAGTACCAGAGCATATGAACATGACAAAAAATGGTCAAGTGCAAGGCAAACATAAGGGTATTTTTAAGCATTTTATTTGGAAAGAATTTCAAACTCACAAAAGGTGCAAAACTAAAAATAGCGCAAAGAACAGCCACACACACTTCGCCCAGATTTACCGTATTATTTACAGTTTACTTTGTTCTAAGAACAGTGTACTTTCTCTCTCTCTTTATATATATATATATATATATATATATATATATATATGTATGTATATATATCATGCACACATAGTTTTATATGTATATATGTCATACATATTTTTTTTCTGAACCATTTGTGATTTGTGGTAAGTTACATGCATTATGGCTCTGTACCCCTAAACATTTCAGTATATGTTTCCTGAAGCTAGGGGTACTCTCTTACATGCCACAGTGTGCTTACCAACTTGATAGATGGGCATTATCTGGTCCATCACCCAGATTAGAATTTTTTTTTTTTTTTTTTTTTTTTTTTTTTGCTTGATCTATTAATAGCATTTCCCCTCCAGGACAGGTTCCAGGGGAGGCTCAGATATTGTGTTTGGTTGTCACGTCCCTTTCACTTCCTTTAATCTGAAACCTTTCCACAGCCCTTCTTTGCCTTGTGGGATATTGGCAGTTTTGAAGAATACAGTGCCCCCATTTTTGATTTTTATTTATTATCATTTATTTTTTGAGAGAGCACACGTGGGCGAGGGGCAGAGGGGCGGGGACAGAGGATCTGAAGCCGGCTCTGCGCTGACAGGCTGACGGCAACGAACCCAACCCCGTATGGGGTCCAAACTCACAACCTGCGGGATCATGACCCGAGCTGAAGTTGAACGCTCAACCCACTGAGAGGCCCGGGTGCCCCGCCCCCATTTTAAAAATAGGCTGTTTCTCATTCTGTGTTTGTGTGCCAGTTTGATTAGGCTGGGGTTGTGCATACTTGGGAACAAATCAACGTAGGCGATGCTGCATGTTTCTTGGGGTATCCCATCTGGAGGCACATAACAGCCATTTGTTCCTCACAGGTGATCTTAGTTTTGATCATCCAGTCATGTGTTGCCTGATTTCTCCACTATTAATTACCATCATTTCCCCCCACCTTTGCAGCTAGTAAGCAGTCTGGGAAGAGAAGACCATTTCTTGTCAGAATTTTCTCCTAGATTTAATATCTACTAATGATTCTTGACCGACTCAATCCATCTTTACCAATGGTTGTAAAATGCTAATCGCCCAGCTCTAATGTTCTCTCTACATTTATGTGTTTGTCCTCAACATTCTACTGTAAGCGAGAGCTGATCCACTATTGTCTATCTATCTATCTATCTATCATCCGCCTATCTATCTATCATCATCATCTAAATAAATAAATATCTATTATTGATATGGACTCATAAATTTCCATTTTTTCGGTGGTTCATAATTCATTATTCTAGCCCATTATTTTGTTGTTGTCCAAATTGTCCAGTTGGGGCCAGTGGGAGCCCCAGCATGGTGGCTCCTCTGTTCTGTGACATACCCCATCATTTTTTATTGTTGTTTTTTCTTGAGCAATTCCTTACTTTGTGGCCTAAGATGTTCTAGGCTTGTCTTGTCCCCACTCTGCTCTAGTCCTAGAATCAGCCACTTCTCTGAGAAGTCCTGGCTCCTTTTAGAGGGAAAATGGTATTAGAGACCAAGATCTGGGGGCTGGGTGTGCTCATTGCTGCCGGGGTATCTTTGCTTCTTGGCCCTTTCAGTGGTTGAGCTAGGAAATATGTGCACGAATATACAAATACACACACAAATATGCATACACATATGCACCTGCCTGGATTATGCACATGCATGTAAACATTCATACACATGCACACATTTGTAAAATCACGAGGTCACACCAATACTTGAATTATAATTCAAGTCTCTTCACACAGGGTTCTTCTTGCCTTCCCACTTTTATATTTGTATAGCCTTTTTTCCTTAGTGAGAAGCCTGTAGTTCATTCCACTACAGTAAACTAATCTCTAAAGAACTTGGGATCTGTCTGTGCTTGTGCCCCTGCTCCCCTCCTCTGCCATCCCCAACACACACACATACTCTATCCTGCCCCAGGTTAAGGGTAAATAGTGAAAAACTATTTTCATAAGTTACTTGGATTAGTTCTTTCTCTCTTTCCTCCCCCTTCAGTGCAGCTATGATTCTCACCTGAAATATAATTAGGCTCACTGGTTTCGCTCTTTCCTTTCTTCCCATCTGTATGAATTTTAATTCATTTTTGGAATTTGTAGATTATTGACATGGTTACAAAAGTCAAAATTATTTTTATTTTATTATTCTCTTAATGTCTATTTATTCTTGAGAGAGAGAGAGAGAGTCAGAGCACAAGTGGGGGAGGGGCAGAGAGAGAGGGAGATACAGAATCCGAAGCAGGTTCCAGGCTTTAAGCCATCAGCACACGGGGCTCGAACTCATGTACCTGAGATCATGACCTGAGCCGAAGTCAGACGCTCAACTGACTGAGCCCCCAGGTGCCCCAAACTATTTTTTTAAAAAAGATACACTCGGGGAGCCTGGGGGCCTCGGTCGGTTAAGTGTCCAACTTCGGCTCAGGTCATGATCTCGTGGTCTGTGGGTTCGAGCCCCGCATCAGGCTCTGTCAGGCTCTATGCTGACCGCTCAGAACCTGGAGCCTGCTTCAGAGTCTGTGTCTCCCCCTCTCTCTCTCTCTCTACCCCTCCCTTGCTCTCTCTCTCTCTCTCGCTCTCAAAACTAAATAAACATTAAAAAAAAAATTTTTTTTTAAAGATACACTCAGAGAAGTACCACTTCTTCCCATAACGCTTCCACCCGATCTGTCTCAGTCTGCTCAGGCTGCTATAACAGAATACCATGGACCAGGGGGCTTAGAAACAATAGAACTTCATTTCTCGCAGTACTGGAGGCTGGAAGTCCAAGGTCAAGGCACCGATAGGTTTTGGTGTCTGGTGAGAGCCTGCTTACTAAGCTTCATAAGCTGTGGGTCCTTTTGGCTGTGTAGTCCCCTCCATGAGGGCTCCGCCCTGATTGCCTCATCACCTCCCAAAGGCCCCACCTCCCAATACCATCCCACTGGGGATTAGGTTTCAACATGTGAAGTCAACCTCTGAGTAGACACACATGTTCCATCTGTAGCCCCATTCCTTCCTACTTCTTGTAGATAACCAACCTCATTATTTTCTGGTTTATCTGCCCTGTGTTTCTTTTGGAATCCGAAGCTGATAGATACATACGTTTTCTTATTTTCCCTTCTTTCTCATACAAAAGATAGGATTAAGAGACAAACCTAGTCGACTCTTGGAGCATGGACACAGACATGTCGGATGGATGGGGGGCTAGAGGGAGCACTGGGAGGGATGACACCCAAAGGAAAGCAGATCACCCGAGAGAATGACAGGGGGCACTCAGAACGAACTCACCTCAGAAATCCTTGTGCCACTCAATCCGTGTGCCTTCCCTCGACTGAGTGATCAGATATATTATTCTTGTTTGCAAAGTCAGAGCTGCCATTGGGGTAAGAGCAAGGGGTGATTCATTGGAGCAGTGCCTGTTCTGGCCTGGGAAAGCCCTGCCATGGCCACCAGGGATGGGGGGCCATGGTGGAGGCCTTCCCCTGACTCTGTCCAGGGGAGTGGGATTGCTGCTTGACTAACTGGATAACATTTTAGGAACCAACTTTGTGTTACTCTTTGTGCTGTTTGTGTTACTCTCCGTGCACAGCTTTGTGCTGTGTTACTCTTTGTGGTACTCCCTTTTCACTTTGCAAGAGCGACGGTACCGAGTTTCGGCTTCCCCGGTGTTGGCAAAATCATGGGCCGCGTTCCTAGTCTCTGACTTACGGCTTCACGACAGTAACAGCGGACTTGGTGGTGGCAAGATACTAGCAATAGAATGGAGTCCTAGAAGTGATGCCTCAGGGAGGCTGCTGGCCCTGAGCCTTGGGTGGTAGGTGCAGAGAACAAGGCTAGAGTGGCCCTGTGCCCACCTGGGACTTCCCTGAAAAGTCTAAGACTATATATAGCCATGACTCCCTAAAAGACCAGCCTTCCCGACACCACGCGGCTGGGGGCTTGGAGCACTGAGATCAATGGGACCACCTGTTAACTTCCTGTGGCATTCTGGTTGCACTTGGAGGGAGAATCAACACCCGCCTAGTAACAGGTGCTCAGCTCAGGGCCTGTGGGCTTGGATTCCAGGGAGCCTGACGCCCTGAGCTAGGGAGGTAGGAAATGGGGTCCAAGGCTCCTACAGCCCTCCTCACGGAGAACTTCCCGGACCCCTGTAGGAACAGCACCCCTGTCACCATCCACCTTCTGACTCTGACTTAGTTTTCCTCCTAGCAGTTTTCACTCCCCTGTTTGCCTACGTCTCTCCCATTACGACCGAGCTCCAGGAAGGCAGGGATCTCTGTTCTGTTCACTGCTGATTGTCCGTGCCTAGAATGACACTGGGCACAGAACCAATATCTTGACAGACACTTGTTGGTTGAATACAACACTGCAGCAGCCAATGATGATGCCAATGACAAAAAAGGCCTAGATCCTTTTAGCAATGCTTTTTTTTTTAATATATGAAATATTTTGCTTAATTTAAATAATATCTTTAAAATTAAAATGTATTATTCTTTAAAAAAAATTAATTGTTAATTGTTTTAAAGGTAAAGAACGATTCCGAAAGATAAAATATAACATCATTGGTACACTATAGTATGGCCTAAATTGAGCCATTTGCAAATGTTTGGGTTTTATTAAAATTCACTTATTAATTACTAGAAAATTATTTACCTAAAATATTATTATTTTTTTATTGGACTGATTGTATATATATAGTTCAGTATAAGAACATTTTTACTCTCTGTTTCTTTTCTGTACTTTATTATTATTTGTTTCATTTCATGATTATTACTGCAAATAACTTTGTTGAATATAGAAAAGGTTTTTTAAAAAAAATCCACTCTGAGGGGCGCCTGAGTGGCTCAGCCGGTTAAGCGTCCGAATTCGGCTCAGGTCATGATCTCACGGTCCGTGAGTTCGAGCCCCGCGTCGGGCTCTGTGCTGACAGCTCGGAGCCTGGAACCCGCTTCTGATTCTGGGTCTCCCTCTCTCTCTGCCCCTCCCCTGCTCATGCTCTGTCTCTCAAAAATAAACAAACATTAAAAGAAAATTAAAAATCCACTCTCAGTGTGGAATGTGTTAGGGATGCCACTGAATATACCCACAGGAAACAAGTCCTTCTTCTGATGTCCCATCTCTGGGAACAAGGACCTATGTGATGGACAGGAGGGATGTGGGGGAACCTTCTAGGGGCGGTTGAGCCCTGCCATAAAGTGGGACAGCTGGGGTGAACATATCTCTTGGGTGAAAGTTACCCTAGGATCCTGTAGTTAAGATACAGGATCAGCTGCAGTAATGTTGTACCAAAATCCAAAATAATAGTGGCTCATACCAAATAGTTTCTTTCTCCTACCACGGGGCTGGTAGAGAAAGCCAGGCCCTTTTGATTTTGCTGCTCTGGCATCCCCAGCATTGCCCTTGGTGACGGTTAATCTTATGCGCCAACTTGACTGGGCCATGGGGTGCCCAAATATTTGGTCAAATGTTATTCTGAGTATTTCTGTGCTTTTAGGGGAGCTTAGCATTTACATTGGTAGAATGAGGAAAGCAGATTGTCTTCCTATTGTGGGTGGGCCTCATCCAATCAGCTGAACGCCCAACCAGGACCAAAGGGCTGACCTTCCCTGGAAGAGGAGGCACTTCCTATACCCCTCTTCACGTGGGCCAAAGTGCCCCCTGCCCTCCCCCCCCCCCCCGCCCCAGCTCTGCCTCAGAAGGGAGAAAGGGGAGGGCAGGGTATGTACCTTTTCTACCAGCCTTGATCCATAAGTTGCCTACGTTACTTTTACGCACATCCCTTTGGCCACGGTTTCGTTGTGTGGCCACATAAAGCTGAAAGGGAGGCTGGAATTCCGGCTGTTATGTTGTTCAGCTAAAAATTCTATTACCACAGAGGCGGAGGAAAATGAATATGTAGTGACGATTGGACTTAGAAAATTCTAGAACTGGAATTTTCCTCTTTCCTACCCCTGAAGATGGTAACCCAGCAGCAGTTAATTCATGGTCCTGGAAGGGGCCCGGATATCACATTCATCCTCGGGGAAACTGCTCCAACTGTTAGAATATCCTGCCTTGGGGCTAGGGAGGAAAAGAAGGGCTAAGAAATTTGTGCAGTCTCCTTTTTTGCCCGGCTGCACCCCCAGATGGGCATTTCCCCCTCTTTTTTTAAGCAATGTGGCTGTGCTCACTTAACTCAGCCGTCTTTCATGGATGAATTAAGGGGGACGAGAGTAAGCCTGTTTCCCAAACTTGCTGTAAGACCCACTCTGGGTGTTGGTAAAAAGTGCACGTACCGATCCATCCTGGAGATCCCGCTCTTTGGTCTGGGAAAGAACCCAGGAATCTGTAGGTTTAACAAACTGCCCATGTGATTTTTAATCAGGTAAAATGGGGAAACCCTGGGCTATTTCCCCCAGCTTATCTAGAGTCTGTCCAGAACATGGAGATTTACTGCAAAGATATTCAGGACAACATTCCAGGACAGGAGCTGCGGCTTAGGCAGGAAGACGAGGTGACGTGGGGGGGGGGGGTCCAGGGTGGTTCCCCAAGGCCCCCCAAAGGCCAGCACTTCTCTTCTTTCCAGACTCTACCACCAAAAGGACTCATCTGCCTTCTCTTCTGTGGCTTCTCACTTCTCCCTCCCATGCCCATGGCTTTATTCTTTCCTTGTCCATTGACACTGCGATCCTGCCTCGATTCACAAGACTGGGTCTAGCCCCGCTCGGGGATAGCACTGTGAAATGTGGCAAGGAGAAATCTCTGGGAGATTTCTAGCCACCTTTGCCTTTCCCCGAGAACATTTACAGATAGAACTGACACCTCCCAAGACAGGTACTTCCAACACCTCACCTTTCCATAGGACCTGGCAGTTTGCAAAGTACCTTCGTGCCCATCCTCAGCCATGGAGGCATCACCACTGCTGGGTCTCTGCACCACTCGAGCCTGTGACATTCAACTTGCCACACTGCTTGTCCTCCTGCTTCCGTGAAACCTGCCTCACGGCTTCCTCTTCCTCGCAAGCCTATGAGTGAATTACGAGGCCCACCGGGCACGAGTGGAAGAGTTAATAGAAGGGACGCTTAGTCAAAGACCCTTTTACTGCACTTAGGAAGTTGACATTATGGAGTCTCCCTAGCTGTTGAGGAGGGGCTCCGAGGATCAAGGGAGGACTTTTCCTCCAGGCCTGTCAGCATCAGGCTGCCCTTCACCCTTCACATCACCCTGGGGCAGGGGTGAGGGGTGCAGCGGGGAGCCAGGTCACAAGCCGGGGCCGCCTGGGCTCTGAGTCCCGCCCTCCCAGCCGCCGTTGAGGTTGGCAACATGTAGCAGCTGCTCCTTTCTGTAGGCGAGCAGGGTGATCCGTCCTTCCCAGCCCATTAACACAGCACATGCGGAGCAAGGTTAATGGAACCGGGATGGGGCTGGCAGGAGAGGGGGAGCCCCGTGGGGACCGTGCATCCCACCTCCTGTCGCTCAGCGTACTCTCCCCTCTTCCCCGCGCTGGGCCCATTCAAGGAATGTGTCCATCTGTGCACCTCTGCTTCCAAGAGACGGAGGGGAGGAGGGGCCGAGGGATGCAGAGGCGAGGGGCCGTCTTTCTCCCGTGCTCTTACCCACGGGGCCCGGAGGGAGGGCAGCCACCAGCTCAGTTAAGGGAGTCATTAGAAGAGAAAACCCGTTTTTATGCTCACAGACAGGTTGTGTGATTGCATTGTGGGTGCAGACAGAGGCAGGCTGCAAAGCTTGGTGCACTGGGGCCTCCCTGTGTGCCAGGCAAGGACCTAGAAGGGCACAAGAGAAAGAAGGGCCACCCCTGGGTGAGTGCCATTCCCATCAGCGTGCTCCCTGGCCCCACCATTTACTCCTAAGTGGAAGGAAATGGCTCCAAAAGGTGCAGATGAGTCTGAGATCCGCCAGCAAATCAGATGCAGATTAGGTTGGAGGGAGGAGGTGAGAAGGTACCCCATCTTCGGGGAGGCTACAAGGTCAGTGGGTACAAATTGCACAGATGAAAATGACCCACTTCATAACCTGAGATCTGGGTGCGTTTTCACACCCACTGATTTGAAAACCGGCCAAAGCTGCTCAGGTGACTTTCCTTCTGAGGAAGGAAGGAGAGAGACCTCGCTCTGTGGCTCGTTAGGCAACGGAGGTGCTGCGCTGCTCCCTGCGGGCCAGGCTTCAGAGGGGAGACCCTACCAGAGTCCCGCCCTCCTCCCGTCCCGGCCACGCTCCCTCTCCCACTGGGGGACATGTGCACAGTTCATGCACACAGACAGTCGGGACAACTTGTCATGGGACAACTTGTCACGGGACAGCGTGCTCAGGTCCCCTGATGACGTGAGATGTGAGATGCTTCAGAAGCAACTCAAGTGGATGCTAGGAAGGACTTTCCGGGCACTTATGACACAGTGACTGAAGAAGTCACCCTAGCCCTTGTCCTGAGAACATTTACAAATAGGACTGTTAACTGACACCTCCCAAGATAGGTACTTCCAACACCTCACCTTTCCATAGGACCTGGCAGTTTACAAAGTACCTTCGTGCCCATCCTCATTGGTTTCTGGAAGGTAATCAGATTATAGATGTTGCAGAGGCAGGGCAATGAGGCTCAGTGGTTCAGTGACGTGGCCACGTTCACAAAGCCAGTTACCGGGGAGCTGGGACCACAGCTGAGCTCTCCCTGGACTCCATTTCTCTTCCATTTACCTTGGAGTCTGTGTCTGGTGTTGTGGGTGAAGGGCTGCTGTGGGTGCTTCTGGAAGGTCCTGCCCAGCAGAGACAATGGGAAACCAATGGCATGGCTCAGGCCGTCCCCATCCCCTTTGGGTCTTTGTTCTTAGCCCAAGACCCTCCCACCAAACTGAAGTTGAACCCAGACGGGAGAAAGGTGGGTCTGGAGCCACCACTGTCCTTCTGACACAGGAGGCTGCAAGGGCACCGGCTTCCCAGGGCAGGAGGGCACCCTCCTCCCTTCCACCCAGTTCCTGCAAGTTCTTCCTAGACTTCTTTCTTGGGCCCTTTCTCAGCAGGTGCTAAGTGGGGGAGATGGAAAAGTGTCTCCTAACTCTTGGTTCATGGGGACATTCCAGGCTGAAGGGCCTGGAGAGGTACAGCATTTGAAACCAGTGAGGTGTGGGTATATGTGCCTTTGTGTGCGTGTGTGGTTTGGGAACAAGCAACTTCTGCTTCCTAATGAAAAAATAAAAGCTTGAAAGGGATTTGTTAAATCAACTGAAAGGGGCCCCTGGGATCTCCTTCTCTCTCCTGCACAAACACTTTCCCAGCACGCAAATGAATCAGGACCCACATGGATCCGATTTCACTCAGAAACTGCACTGGTTTATAAAACCCAGACAGGAAAATTGCCAGGGGCCAAGTTTGTTTTCGTGTCTCTGTCCACACACTCCCAGAAGTTTGTCCTGGCCTCTCTACCCTCTGGGGAGATGGGGTGTTTGCATGTTCAGGTGGGAGGAGGAGGAAGAGAAGTCCCTATCGTGAAGTCTGGACCAGGTGAGCTCCTGAAAAACTGGGATTAGATGCGTTATTTATCAAGGAATGCGCGGGTCCTGCTCCCGAGACGTGGAGACTCAGCCCGGGAAACGAGGACGGATGCTCTCAGGTCCTCCAGGAAGGGGCTCAAAGGCGATGGGAGAGTATCTTTACCCTCCTTTCTGTCTCTCTGGGTCTTTCTCTTAGGGCCTGATTAACAAGACAACGTGCAGGGTGGGGCTGCCCTAGAAAATGTCCCACTGGAAAAAACCCTGGGGGTCTGCCTGGTGACCCAAAGATATGCTTTGGGGGGATGTTAGAGAAACCCAAGCTCAGCCCACACTTGGTCGTCCCGCTGAGGACTGCAGGGTAACTGCAAGTTGCCTGTGGTATAATAAAAAATACTATATGAAATAAAATAAAATAAAAACATCTGGTCCGGTCTTCGTCCGGGGTTCCTGGCAAAGAGCTCCTCCAGCCCTTGGAATCTTCCTGAGTGATAAGAGTGTCTTTTGCGTGCTGATGCCAGGACTCCAGCTGGGTTGGAATGTGTGTGTTGGGGGGGGGGGGCTACACAGCTTCAGGATGGGGCTGGTGGCCAGAAAGCCTGAGCCCGGGTTAGAGGTTTGGAACTCTAGAGAGGGACTGGAGATTGAGTTCCAATTACCAGCAGCCATTGATTTAATCAACCATGCCTCCGTAACGGAGCCTCCATAAAACCCCCTAACCAACAGGGTTTGGAGAGCTTCCGCGCTGGTGAAAATACTGATGTGCTGGGGATATGGTGCGCAGGGAGGGCGGGGGGGTTCTGCCACCCCACCCCTCCCTCATTTCTTACCCTGAGCGTCTCTTCCATCGGTCGCGTCCTTTCTAATAAAGTGGTGAACATAAATAAAGTGTTTCTCTGAGTTCTGTGAGTCGTTCTGTGGAATTATTGCACCTGAGAGGAGGCTGTGAGAACTCATGATTTACAGCCAGTCGGTCAGGACTTGTGACTCGTGTTTGGAGTGGGGGTGGTCTTGTGGGACTGAGCCCTGTGACCTGGGGGGTCTGACACTAAGTCTGGGTCGTTAGCGTCAGAATAGGATTGAATTATGGGACACAGGGTTGGTTTCAGAGAGTACAGAATTGGTCGTAGTGTGGAAAAGCCACACGTTATTTGTTGTCAGAAAGAAGACGCGGGGCGCCTGGGTGGCTCAGTCGGTTAAGCGTCCGCCTTTGGCTCAGGTCACCATCTCACGGTTCGTGGGTTCGAGCCCCGCATCGGGCTGTGTGCTGACAGCTCCAAGCCTGGAGCCTGCTTCGGATTCTGTGTCTCCCTCTTGTGCTCTGTTTTTGTCTTTCAAAAATAAAAAAATTAAAGAGAAGAAAGAAAGAAAGAAAGATGACACGGCATTGCCAGAGCCCCACTGTCCCAGGCCCCTTGTCCCCAGACGGACAGGAAACAGGACAATAATTATAGGAGATGACCAGTGAGGGTCACTGGAGACCAAAAAGGGGCCTAGTCAGACCCCGGTTTCATGTGCCAGCTGCCGACGCCCCCCATAGGGTGTCTCTCCAGGTGGCAAAGAATCTTGCAGGTGCCTGGAGCCCCCACACACTCTCTCAGTCCCACCTTCTGATGTGGGGGAGACAAGGTGTGGTGATCGTCCTCTGCCTGGAGCCTCCAGTCCTGAAAACCCTATTCCAAAGGGCTTCCAAGTTAAAGCCCAGACCATCGCGCAGCTCTCCCGGGGTCACACGGCAAATGGTGACTGTTTCTAGGCACAGATACTGTCTCCTGCTTCCCACGAAAATGCCGAAGCCACAGGCCACGCCGCCTCTCCCCTCTCTAGGGAAGCACAGAGTGGCCTGGCACCACCTCCTTTCCCCAGCTGCCTGGGTGCCCGGGTCCTCTGAAGTGAAGGCCCTCCAGAAGTGTCTGGTACCTGAAAAGAGAACCGATTGGCCCCCTGACGCCAAAGGAACACTGCAAAATCAAAATTAATAAAGGTTTGATTGCATGTCTACAAAACACGTCAACTAGTCAACTGCCACTTCACTCAACTCCCGGTTATGCTAAATTTATAATTAATGTGGAGTGTGTATGCAGCTTAAGATGATTGATACATTGTGTGGCCTCCCAAGTATCAGACTGAATTGCGCACGGAGGTCATAAAATGACCCGGTCCCCCTCCCCATCCCTGCTTCTGCATCAGAAAGCCGACAAAGGACTGGGAGGAAAAGGAGCAGGGAAGTTTCAGCAGGGGGGTGGGGTGCAGGGAGGAGCCCAGCTCTGCTCCTGTGTGAGGCTTCTGGACCACGGAAGGCAATCTAGCTCATGGCCCGCCCTTTCCATCAAACTTCAAATAACTGCCCATTCTTCCGCTAACTCAGAATGATGGCCAATCCAAACATCATTTGAGCTTGGCCGTCGGGCAGCGTCACAACCGAATGCCCCTAGGCTGGACCCCCAAGTTTGGGGGGCCCAGTCCACCTAGGAATGGCTGGGGGTGCCACTGGGGTAGTGAACGGTCCACATTTATTCAACAACCTTCAACAAACACCGGTGCCAGGCATTATGTTCAATCCGGGGGGTGCAAAGGTGAGCAAAACAGCCCCCCTTCCCTTATGGAGGGTGGTGTCTTATGGAAGCCAGAGTTGGTGCCATAACCCTTTCTCATTTGGCTCTGGAAAGCTCCCTGGGAGCAGTCAGGGCAGACGTTAGTTGAGCTTTATCTCCTTTTTCAGAAAGGCCATTGAAGGCGTCCAAGGTGGCAGCTACAGAGCCCGGACTGCCTTTCCCCACGTGCTGTTTACTCCATTAACAGGCCAGGCCTCTGGGGGATGGCCATGGGGGTGCTGTCCAGACAGCCAAGGACTGCTGTCTGAGACTGCTGGCCTTGGGACCCACTTGCAGGCTGAGCCTGCAGCCCTGCCCCCAGAGGGAGGGGACGCTGTATCCAGCAGTGGGGGGGTGGGGGGGCACGGGGGGCTGGCTGCCAGGGCCCAAGGGCTGCTCCACTGCGCTCTGCGAGCTTCTGATGTTATCTGCAACTAATCAGCTATTTATTTCAGCCAATTCATTATGTTCTCTTTGAACCGCGCTTCCTTTTCCGGAGAAAAGCTGCCCTGGAATTGGTTTGAACGTCAAGGGTGAAATGTGCTTGCGGGCTGCATTCCGGGGCCAGCTCTGCGCGCCTCGGCCGGGCCTGCTCTGTCACCGCGCCTTCAGCCGGGGACGGATGGGCAAAGCCCACGCGGCTCTGTCCCAGGAGCAAGCGTCCTGCCGGTCCTGCCTGCCAAGGTGCTAAATCAGCCCCGGCTTCGTCCCTCCTCCCCGACTGGCTATCTCCATCATCAGCATCAAAGCGTCCCGCGCTCCATCAGGGCGCTGGGCTCCGCAGCAAATCCTTTGTCTCCTGCTTCAATCCCTCCGGAGCCAGCCGCCCCGTTCAGTCACCCCCCCAGCGCCCGGCTTAGCTCTGCTCCAGCCCTCCCTGTGGGCTCTGTCAACCCCATCACCCAGCCTGATCCTGTCACCTGCTCCACCAGCCCCCCCTCTGGCCCGCAGCCACCCCAGATGAAAATCTACTTCCTGCCATCACTCAGGCTCCTCTCCCCCCCCCCCCCCCGCCCTCCCTGGCATCAGATTTTACCGCCCAGTGCGCTGGGCTGGGCCTATCCTTGCTCCTCTCTGACTCCCTGAGAGGGCAATGGGAACATGGGAGGCGGGGGAAGGGGGCTTCTCCTCCTTTTCAGCCTCCAGACTCTCCCCAGGGGCTGGCAAGGTGGGATCTCACCAAAGCAAGCTGGGAAAAGCCCCAGAGCGGCGGGTCACCCTGGCCAGAGAGTGTGGTTTCCCTGCAGGACGCTCTCTCCCTCTGAACTCCCAGCAGCTTCAACTTGGGGCTGCATCACTGTCCCAAGATGGCTGCCTCCCTGGGAATCCAGTTGCTATGGCAACAAGAAGGCGGCCGGCGGCCCCCCCCCCCCCCCACGGAGGCAAGGGGTAGGGAGCCGGAGAGTTCAGAGGGACACGAAATTCGACCACGGTGGCTGTGTTGTGCCCTCCTTCCCCCATCTCAAGGGACGTGGCCCTTCTGGAGCACAGGTGGGCAGGTGTCCCACGGCGGGCTTTGTGGCAGAAATGGCAAGGGAGCCACAGGGACGGTGCCACTGCCAGGGCAGCCTGTCATTCTGGGGGATTTGGGCGACCCGTGGGCCGTGGAGCACAGAAATAGAAGAATTATCCTCTAAGTCCGAACCCGCGATACATCTGTCTGGCAGAGCTTCCCTGTGACAGAGCTGCCAAGACCACTTTATGGGAAAGGCTTTACCCTAGAAGCTGTCAACCTCAAAGTTAGGAGCGTGCCCCAACTCCTGCCACTTCCCTAACAGCCCCTTTGGAGATGGCACTCATGAGTGGCCTACACCCTCCCTTAACCTATTTATGTTTTCAGTCTGCGACATCTCTTCGGGGAACGAGCTCCCTGAATTTATGGCCAGCTGCTCAGAGGAGCGTTCCCCTTGATCTGCTCCGTACCCAGCTGATGTGCGCGTTAAAGGAATCCCCTCGTGTTCGGTGCTTTGGGATTTGGTGAACGACTCTTCATCCTGCCCTTCCAACCCTCACGGCAGCATACACTTTAATTTCAAGGGTGAGTATTTCACCATGCCCCATGTGCTCCAGGTGACTTTACGATAGTACCTCATTTATTCCTGACGACCCCGGGAGGTGGCAATTCTAATCTGCATTTCAAAGGTGAGCCCACCGACCTGCGGAGGAGAGTTGACTTGTCCACCAGCTGGCACGAGGCAGAGGTGGGATTCCAGTAGGTCTGGCAATATGGTCGGTACTTGTCCCAGGAGGACCCAGCTACTCTCAGGAACCTGTTTGTCCTGGAAGGGCAAGAATTAAAATAAGAGACTTAATTGCCCCGGTTGAAAATAAGGAGAAGACTTCTTCCTCCTCTCCCTTTTCTTTCGGAGTTTTTTTCCTGTGTCCTTTTCAAATGTTTGGAAATCTTTATAACGGCTAGATGAGTCTCCTGCTGGTCCCAGAGCTCAGATATTTCCTCAAAGACCCAAGAGCCATCTTTTTGAAATGCAAACATCAAGAGAGAGAGGGCACATCACTCTCAGTTCCCGTGGGAAGGTAGGAGCCTAACTTTGGTGGGTGCCTTGCTCCCGTTTGCAAAACTACCTCCCGTTGCAAATTCTGCGTTTGTTTTTCCTCTGGATAAAGCCAATAAACTAACACAGATGGTCGCCCAGTTACCAGGTAAAAGCAGGATGTGTGACAAATGGCGCTATCAACACCTCTTATATGAGGATGAGTTCTCGTCGATCATGGTGTATAAACAAGGGGTATGTATGTAGATAATGGGTTGTGGCCACTTGGCTACCGAAGGGGACCAGAATAAGCCACCCCAAAGTATGCCCCTTTGGCAAGTGGATTGTTTTGAGCGGAAGGCCACAGAGGAACAGCAGATGCGGGGAAAACCTCTAAAATCAGAGCATAAATGGCTCTTTTGTCAAGAAAATTTACATTGATAAAGGAACATTCTGTCTTTGATAAGCGGTGATGCCCATCGCCTTCTGGTTTAATGCATATTCGATAAGAACACTGTTCCCTCTACCTTGGTGGAGGTTTTCTGGGTTGGGAGATTTTTTTTTTTTTATTTCACTTCCCCTACAGTCCCTTTGCCTTTCCAGTCATAGACTCCCTGTACTTTGAAGGTGTGCCTCTCACCCCTAAGACTGGATGCTCATGGATGTTCAGGTTCCCGGTCTCAGGGGGCGTGGTCTATTCTGAATTAAGCTTTGCTGGTGTGTGAACAGGTATCTGACCCCAGCGAAGGGTGATCCCTCCCTGCCTTCTTAGGTAACTGTTAGGCCATCCCACATTTGGGGGGAGGTTTTAGCAACTACTGCTTTAGCCCGCAGAGCTGCCCCCCCCCCCGCAACTGACATCACCCCTGTCTTCAAAAACCTTTGAGGTCTAAGAGGTGAAGTCACAACTTAGTCATGTACCACTCCCCCCACCAGCATAACTTCTGCCCTTCTTCCAATTTATCTCCCTATTCCTTTCTGTCCCCTGCCCCGCAGATAATCCACTCAGCCTTGCATTATTTTCAAGTGCCTTCACTCACTTCATTCCTTCTGGCTTGGAATGTATCCTCTTCGGGTCTCCACCCAGGCAAGGTCTAGGTTTTCTTCAAGAACCAGCCCACCTGCTCCTCCCCCTGCAAATATCAAAACAAGACCCCCGCCAGCACCTTCAGGCTGCGCCACGCTACGCACAGACCGCATCTCGAAGTTTTTGTCTGGTCGGTGTCCCCGGCTAGGTCTGTGACATGTCCTCTGCAACACACAGTTGTTTGAGGACGCCACCCATCTCCCTTTTGCATCACATCATCCAACTGCACCGAGCCCAGGGCCTTACCTGCCTACCCCACTCGGTGCTCAGGCAGGGCCAGCCTTGGTGACGAAGGTGGGTCCTACCATCTCAGGTGACACGTAGGCTGGTATAGGGTTTCCCAAAGGGGAGGAACTGAGAGGCTTTATGTTTGTTCCTCCTCCGCAGTTGAGGGTCACAGACTCTTTCTCAGCTAATCAGCAGGTGGAAATGTAACCATCCCGACTGGGCCACCCAGCACAAGGCCTTCCTGCTCCCCTTCTCTCTCCAGAGTAATAAACAGAGTCGTTACCAGGTGCCTCTTGCAGCCTTCTGTGCTGGCAGGTTATTTATATGCAAATTTGCCTGTCTGTGGTGGTGGAGGCTCATAAACATGATAACAGAAGCTTCTGGAGGGGCTGGGACGTGATGCAGGGTGGGGAGAGGCCCTCTAGCTTCTTAGAGGAGAGTTAATATGGGATTAGCCACAACCAATTAGATGGTATCGAACCCAAAGGGACCCAGCAGCTTAGCTAAACTGAAGATCCGGCTGAGGGAGGGGGCTGTGGCTGTCGGGAGGGCCTCAGGCACTGGCGGAGCCATCCCCCAGGAAGCCAGGCTTCGGGGCAGAGTCCCTGACCCAGGCCCCTTGGAAAGGGGCCCTGGGAGGGAGGAAGGGCACGACCCTGACCTTCACAGCAATCCTGGCATCCGTGGATGCCAGCAGGAAGCATCCCCTGCTCTGGAGGTGCAAAGGTATGACAGCCCATGCTTTCGTGCCCTGGTCCCTTCACCCCTGCTCACCTTCACCTCTGCCTGATAGACGGGGACCCATCCTCTGGAACTCCCCTGGGATGCCCTCCCCGCCCCAACAAAGCCTTGCTTAGCCTGCCCTGCTCTGAGGTCCTGTAGGACATGGCACACGTCCCCATCTGCCACTCACCACACTTTGTCTCCGGGTCTGTCCCCCATCTGGACCACAGCATCTGAAGGCTGCACATGGCATCATCCACCTTTGGCTCTCCGGTCCGCAGTACGGTGTTTGGCACAAAATAGATGCTCAGTGAACGTCTTGGGGGAAAACTGGGAAGGGAAATACAAAGAAAGCCAAAGACATTTGGACTTAAATGCTAACATTACTTGACTACGCCCCCCCCCCCAAAGTATGTCTCCTTAGCGCATGGGTTATTTAGAGCTAAAGGCCATGGAGAGCCAGCAGGTATAGGGAAAGCTCTATAACAGGGAACAGCTTTCCTTTTGTAGAGGGAATTGACATCAATCAAGGAAATTTCCATTTGGAAAAGTGTCTCCCCTGTACCTGGAAGAGGAGACTCTTCACAACTTTAAAAAAAATTTTTTTGGGGGGCGTCTGGGTGGCGCAGTCGGTTAAGCGTCCGACTTCAGCCAGGTCACGATCTCGCGGTCCGTGAGTTTGAGCCCCGCGTCAGGCTCTGGGCTGATGGCTTGGAGCCTGGGGCCTGCTTCCGATTCTGTGTCTCCCTCTCTCTCTGCCCCTCCCCCGTTCATGCTCTGTCTCTCTCTGTCCCAAAAATAAATAAAAAACGTTGAAAAAAAAAATAAAAAAAAAATTTTTTTTTTTAATGTTTTATTTATTTTTGAGAGAGAGAGAGAGAGAGAGAGAGACAGAGTATGAGCGGGGGAGGGGTAGAGAGAGAGGGAAACACAGAATCCACAAAGCCGGCTCCAGGCTCCGAGCTGTCAGCACAGAGCCCGACGCGGGACTCGAACCCGTGAACCACCCGTGAACCACAGGATCATGACCTGAGCCGAAGTCGGACGCTTAACCCACTGAGCCACCCAGGTGTCCCAGACTTTTCACAACTCTTATTAGTGGAACAGATCCTGATTTATATCTGCATACCCAGCCCTACTAAACAACTCCTATACCCCCCATTTTTTCCGGTTACCTCCCCACAACTTGCCACCCCGGCCCCAAAGCCCCCTTTTCCTTTATGTAGTCTAAGACGGAACAGGAGTTCAAGTCTATCCGCCCCTTGGGGGATTACTCACTATTGGGAGCTCCCATGTATACGTGGGATGAAGCACACATTAATACATTTCTGTTTTCTCTTGTTAACCTGTCTGTGGTCAGTCTAATTACAGGGCCACAGCTGGAGAACCCCAGGTGGACAGAGGAAAATATTTTTTCCCTCCCTACATGCTGCTTTTGTGATCTTGGGCAAGTGATCGTACTCTTTGGTCTCAGTTTCCTCATCTGTAAAATGGGGGTAACAGCCCCTCAAATGACTCTCCTATGTGTAGAGCCTGACCCTTAGTTTGCTCAGTAAAGTTAGTTATGTTTCCCTTGCCATTAACGGCTTCCCTTCCCACCCTCCAGGGCATCAGGTCACTGGTCACACATTCTCTTTTCTCTCAAGGGGAGTTCGGTCCCTGGGGAAGGCAATCAGGAAAGATGAATTCAGCAATCAGGAAAGCAAAGACTTGTGGATAATAGAGTAGGAAGAGAGAGGAGAATTGGTTGGAGACAGAGAATGGAAAATGAGCCACAGCTTCTGAAAGGGCCTTTTTATTGTGAGGGTGTCCCTGAGAGTAGCAGGAAGCTCGTGTGCAGCCACAGAGAAAAGGCTAGGAGTGCGGAGTGAGGAGTGGAAACCTTGGTCTGCTTTCTGGGCCGGTCAGCAAGCGGGCACCCTGTCCCTTGGACCCCTGCTCGGGGCCAGGCGGCGTCCTCCACCCAGGCCGGGGCCTGGACGTGAGGCGGGGAAAACGGCTGACTGCTCTCGATTTTCGCGCAACCCAGGGGCTGAAACACGACTTGACGACCTCCATTTGGACCTCGGTCTGTGCTTTCTAACCGATTGAGTTCTTCTTTCCCGTTTCTCTCTTACCTCAGGCAAAAGACCCTGAGGGTGAAGCTGAAACTACCCCCTCAAGCAATAATGACTACCCCATGGCAGCAAGACCCCAAGGCAATGATCCACCTGACCTTTATTGCCCACCTACGGAACCCACGGACCTTTGCCCCGTACTTGCCTTATATAAACCTGGAGGTCTTCTCAGCACTTTGGAGACGAGCTTTGAGACGTTGGTCCTCTGTCTTGCTGATGTCAGCCCCACTGAGAGCGGCTGCACCTGCTCAACTTGGGACCCCTGGACCCGGCTACAGGGCCTGATGCTGGGCCCCAAAACCCCATCTCTAAGGAATCCCTCCTTGAAGACCTCCAGGGGTTCTGGCCACTTCCCCAGCTGCTCTGTGTGCCTGTCACTGTGCTGTGACAAGGCATTATGCTCCGTTTGGCCGCTCAAGGGTGTCCTTCGGCCTCACGGAATGTGCAGGCCAGTAGGAGCCGTGCGCCTCGCTGAGTCCAAAGCACTTTAAAAAAAAAATTAAAAAAATTAAATTAATTAATTAATACAATAAAATTTAATTTAATTAATTTAATTAAAATTAATCTTAAAAAATTGTTTTAACGTTTATTTATTTTTGAGAAAGAGAGAAAGAGCATGAATGGGGGAGGGACAGAGAGAGAGGGAGACACAGAATCCGAAACAGGCTCTAGGCTCTGAGCTGTCGGCACAGAGCCCGATGCGGGGCTCGAACTCACGAACCGCGAGATCATGGCCTGAGCCGAAGACGGACACTTCAGCAACTGAGCCACCCAGGCGCCCCCCACAAAGCACTGATTTTACCAATGAGGGAGATGAAGCTTGACAGCCCTTGGGATGGGCTTCATCTCACACCGTGCTTTGTGGTGGGCCTGGATCCCGAGTCCCAGGTCGGAGCTCGCTCTGGGTATTTCCCGTCAGTGCAAAGGGGTCGGCCACCTTCGGTACCAGCCCCGAGGATCTTCCTGAGCGTCAGCGCCTGGGCCGAGGAGACTGACAGGCTCCTTGGCAGCAGAGTAGCCATTAGATTTCCTCCCTCCCCTGGGTTCACAGCTATTCTCAGACTGTCTGGAAGTCCCCACTCATGCCCAAACCTCTCTGGGTCTAGTGCCTCACTTCTCAGCACAGATACTCCCTGGCTGGACCCAGGCCTTCTAAAGCAAAGAGGCGGTCCAGCCTGGCAACTTCTTCCTTTGCCTTAAGATACACAAAAACATTGTCAGTTCCCCCTTTGGGTAAGGAAAGCCCAGGCCTCACAGATACAGTGGCTTGGCTCCCCTCCTGGGGAGGGAGTGAGGAGGAAGAGGGGTGGAAATACCTTTCATTCTTTACCAAGGAGCCTGCAATGGAGAAAGCAAGACACAGCTAGTCTTTCAATAGGCTATTCTGCCACCTAACATTCTTAAGCCACCCCGCCACATTTCTAGACGAATCTGATCATGTCTCCTCTCTGCTTAAAATTGTTCAATGGCTCCCCAGTGCCCTCTGGATAAAACCCAAGCTCCCACCACATAAGAACGTCATGATCTGGCTAGAGCTTACTTCTCCAGCCCTGGGATGACAGCTGTCCTTCCTCCCTCTGCTGCGGCCAGATTATTCTGGAATTTAACCATGTGTTTAACCCTGGCCGGCATAGAATGCTTCCTCTCACTTGGTCCCTTGGACAAGCAGTTCCTTCAGCCTGGAACACCTTCCACTCTTTGTTTTAACTCCTCTTCGTCCTCCTTCAAGTTTCGGAGCGTGGGCCTGGCACGGAGGGGAGACTCACCAAGGCTAAGTGAATTCCACCCTCGGAGATGCTCTGGAAATCCAGGGTCGCCGCCCTCCCCCCCCCCCCCCATTTATCCAGCGAACCGTATCTGGAACTTTGAAGTTTTTCGTATTATTTAGCCCACATATCAGGATTTAACCCTTTTTATGAGAGTGATGGCTTCCTGTTGTATCTTTAAAATAACTTGATGGAGGAAGTGTCAATGCAGAGGCAGCTGGGTCAGTAGCCTTTGCTCCTCACGTGGAGGTGGGTGGGCCTCCCCATCAGTGTCTTTAGTCAGAACCACCATCCAGGGCCGGGGCCTCTGTGGACCCCTGAGGGAGGCCTCCTCAGCACCCATCAGCATCACACTGAAGTCCCACACCTGGAGAATATCAGGTCCAGCCCGAGTCACGGCCAGGAGAGGTGGCAGAACACCGTTCCTACCCCCTGGTAGCCCAGATTCATCCAGGCCCACGTGACCGGTTCCCCGAACACCTTTCACTATAATTGTCCTACAATCCAACTCCCATCCAATCCGTGAGGGGCCTGAGAAAAGCAGCCATGGGGCCTCCCCAGAGAGGGCTCTCAGGGGCAGTCCTGTTGCATTGTAGCTGGTAAACCAAGTGGATTAGAATCCTGCAGGGAGTCCCCGAGGGCTGGAGGGTCATTCCTCCGCGACACTGTGGCTGTCGAGAGTAGCAGCTCCTTCCTCAAGTGCTGATAGAGATTCACTGCCTCTCCTTCCCTTTTACCCATTTCTTGATGAGAGGTACAGGCCATGGCAATGACTGAGGATGGCTCTAGCAAGTGCTGACTTACGCCCCAGCCCTTAGAGCTGGGCGTACAATTTGCCTCAGAGACGAGCTGCACCGTGGCCCTGATATGTCCTGCTCCGATGCCGGCGGACAGGGCCTTTGCTGCTGGCACATGATGGAACCTGACCCTCATGGGAAGGAGCAGCTCTCTTTCTCCTCAGTGCCAATCTCACAGCCCCCGGGCACTACCTTGACCGGTTGGAGGGTCTCTAGGATACTATCCAGCCACGACCGCATCCTTGGCACTGAGGGGCAGGGGTTGGGGACTCTGCCCATGAGAGTCTGTAGGCCTAGGTGTGCGGAAAGAGCCTAAGATAGAAGACCAGGCACCCAGGGATTGGCATTCCCACGGCACCTTCTCCAGGAAGCATTCCTGGACGACCACACCACACACGCATTTGCCCACCGGAATCTCACCCAACAATGATCGTGCTTCCACTTTCTCGGCTTCCAGGGCTTCCAACCTTGGGGTCCATTTTCTCCTCCTTCTCCATAAGTCTCAATATCACGTTGGTCACTGGGCAATTTCCATTTCTCCTAAGCAATGTGCTTGAGGCCATTTCTAGGCTGGTCAGCCTGGTCTGGGTTTACATCCTCCTTAGTGGGCCTCCAGACTTCAGACTCTGGCCCCTCTAACCTACTTTTCATACAAATACCCGAGTGAGTCTTCCTTACATTCTGCTGTCCTCTTGTGACTCCCTTACTCAATAATCTTCCATGGCTCCCTCTTTTCTAGTACACAGAAGCCAATGTACCATCTAATCCTCACCTGTTCATCCTATGTTTCGTCTCTTCTCAGCCTGTTTACCAGTGACCTTCATTCGCATGGGCAAACCGATGGCCCCCTTTCAAGTCTTCGCCATGGTTGGCTTTTTCTGAAACTCTCTTATCCCCAGATTTCCTAGCGCCACCATATCTCATTTCTCCTCCTACCCCTCAATGATGCCTACTCAGTTTCTCAGATCATTCCTGTTTCTTTACTTTTTGTCCGTATCTTAAACGTTGATGTTCCTTAATCTCCTGTCCTTGGGACTTTCTTCTCCCTCTACGTCCGTGCTCTCCTCGGGGGATCTCGTCCTGCTGCAGCGCTTCAGCCATATGCTACCTATTTGCTGTTGTTTATACATCTACATCTTTAGTCAAGACTAGTGGTCTCCAAGGGGGTGTGTACTAGATGATCTCTTGAGGTGTAAGAAGAAAGGACTGCTCATACAGCTCATAGGTTCGAGCCCCGCGTCGGGCTCTGTGCTGACAGCTCAGAGCCTGGAGCCTGGTCTGCGTTCTGTGTCTCCCTCTCTCTCTCTCTCTCTCTCTCTGCCCCTCCCCTGCTCGTGTCGGTCCCTTTCTCTCTCTCTCAAAAAGTAAATAAGCATTTAAAAAATTTTTAAAGATGCCTTACTCATCCTTATATTGCTAACATATGTTAGAGTACGGGTAAATGCAGGCACGTCTAAGTAATGTCAGCTGAACCGAATAGAAAGCAGGAGTGCTTGGCTGGCATGAGGTAAGGACGACAGGCAGAGAGATGAGACTGCCCCCGCTGAGCTCAGCTGCCCGAGATGCCGCAGCGTAGTGCCTGGCAAGTGCCGGGCAGTCTGAGAAGTTAGCCGGACTTCCTCGGGTCAAGTGAGGGCCCGGCAAGGACAAGTGCAGGCTGTTTTCTTCCTGTGCGAGTGCTGGTTGTGGGAGAGAGAAGTAGACAGAAGAGGGTTCACCTGCGAGAGGGTGGAGAGCCGTGTGTGTGTGTGTGTGTGTGTGTGTACGTGTGTGCGCTCGAATGGAGACTGTGCGCAGGGAAATCGTGCTCTCTGTCACCAGAGAGAGCCAAGAGGCGTCTGGGTGACGAGTGTTTTCCTTAGAGTGACTTCTGCCTGTTGTTGCTGAGCAATTGCTGTGAGCGTTCATGGGACAGACACACCAGGCTGAGTCTTGGCTGGACACATGCACAGGTGCAGGCCCCTTGCTGGGACAAGCTTGTAGTACAAGGACACTTAGCAAATCATTTGTGTTCCTGGGTTTCTCTTAGGCTTTCACACATTGTCCATTCTCCACTCTGCAGTGGGCCTGGGGTGGTGGGGCCTTGAGAAAGTCTCTCCCTGAGATGTAGTTCCATCATGTTTAGAGTAGAGGTGTGATATGCTTGCCCCCACCTTTTGACCCATGGGCTTTTAGAACACCTTGACATTCAGTCTCAGTGGGAGAACAGAGAGGATGGGGAAGGGGGATCTCTAGGGCAGGAGGGCTGAGCCGGAGCAGACGGGAAAAATGGGAGCCTCCGGTTCCTCCCAAACTGGGCCAAGGTCACATTCTGATTCTCAGTGGAGGCCAGGACAGCATTCTCACTATGCAGTAATATCAGAAAGCTCACGAGTAAGCAATTGGAATGGGTTTCACTAAGGCCTGTAAGCTCACTCACTGCCTTTTAGGAAGTTCAAGTCAGGGGCTGGTGTAGATTCAGGCGGAAAGAGAGAGGGCTGGGAAGTGAGCTCAGAACTCGGCTCTGTTCAGCCCACTCCAAGGGCAGAGTGGGCATGACCTGGCCACCAGGGGTCGTCCGGACATCAAAGCCAGTCCTCCTCTGGGCAATGCAGATGTGCTAGTTAATTTCATCCCCTCTGGGCTAGAAATCCAGGCCTGGAGTCCCTGAGTCCTCCAGGCTTTATGGCAAATTTCCACACTGAGGCACAGAGAAGTAGGTCCCTGGTCTGCATGACAAAGAGAAAATTGGTTAGGCCTCTAGGACCGGAACTCAGGGGTCCGGATACCTCGTTTCTACTTTTTCTAGTACACCTTATTTTCTAAATAGAATAAGTGCTCTGGAAACCCCTGCCATTTGGTCTTACTATTCTTTCCTTTCGTCTTCCCCCAACCCCATCCATGGCGTCTGGCAGGGATTTCTAAGAATAGCGGGCAAACTGCTGAAGAGAGATCCCTTTGCAAAGCTTTCCTTAGGGGCCTGGAATTTTAAGTCAGGCTCCTCAGCTTGGAAGGGCTTTTACTGGCAAGACCTGGGACAGTATGAGGACTGAAAAGAATTATGAGTACAAATGATTGTAAAACATTGAACAAATGGATATCCAGCAGACTATGGTGATAGATAAATAGATACATAAATAACTGTATGAGCTGAAAGACAGAGAAGCTCATTCACCACTATTGGAAGCGACTTTTGAACCAGTTCTCTTTTCAGGAAATTAGTAATTAAAAGACGGAATTACGCATTTATCCCGCCTTTGTAGGAGGAATTATGGTTAATTCCTGTTGATGAAGGGGAAACTCTTCTTTGCAAAGAACACTAGCCAATGAGTATGGAATGAGTGGCAGAATGAGAAAAATTATGATTTTGCAATCTTCAAAGAAATAGTCGACTCAGGCAAACATCAATAAATGGTCAATGCATCGGTGATCGTGTCGAAGAACAGGACATTCCAGGGGGTCGAGGTACTGTTCCACAGGCTACTCACTGATTGTAAAAAGGGAAAAGACCATTACTCAATGGCCAGATCTGGCAGGGGCCACCTTAACCAAGTGAGGAGAATCAGTGGGAACCCTGGCCTTATGTGCCTTCTCATGGGAGGAAATATGAAGTTGATAGTATCGCCTGTGAAGTTGTGTTAATTATCTATTAATTTCTGCATTGGTCCGCTGGGGCCACCATCGACCACAGACACGGGAGTGGGGGTGCTTAAACAGCAGAAACGTGTTCTTCACGGTTCTGGCATCTGGTCCAAGAACACGGTGCCGGCTGATTATGGCAAGAGCTCTATTCCTGGCTTGGAGAAGGCTGCCTTCTGGCTGTGTCCTCACATGGTGGGGAGAGAAAAAGAGAGAGCTTCCCTCTCCTTCTCATGAGGACGCAGTTCCATCAGATTAGGGCCTCGCCCAGATAGCCTCCTTTAATCTTATCTACTCCTAACGATCCTATCCCCAGATACAGTCACATTAGGGGTTAGAGTCTCAACGTATGAATTTGGTGGTGGTGGTGGGCACAATTTAGTCTATAGCAAAACACAACAAAATACCCCAAACTTTGGTGGCCTAAACAAGAAATGCTTATTACCGCACAGTACCCGTGGGTCAGGAATTCGCCAGGCACAGCGTAGCTGGGTGCCTCTGGCTCTCTGATGAGGTTGTAGGTCAAGCTGTTGGTGGGGGCTGCGGATTCATCTGAAGGCTTAATGGGGGATCTGCTTTCAGGCTCATGCATGTGGTGGGGGCAGACCTCAGTCACCTGGACCCCTCCACAGGCCGGCCTCACAACGTGCCATCTAGCTCCCTCCAGGATGGGAACCCAGGACTAAGACAGGACACCCGTGACAGAAGCCACAGCTTTTAGGTCATCTAATTTCAGAAGTGACAACCCATGACTTCTGCTCTATTCGACGTATTAGAAGCGAGTCACAAAGTCCAGCCCACGCTCCAGGAGAGGCGACTATACGAGAGTGGGAATACCAGGAGGCGGGGATCTTAGGACTTGTCACCACAGATGGGTTTCTCACCAAAAATCTTCAGTTCTGATCTAATCAAGCTCCGGATCTAAGGCACAGTTTACAGGAGATATAGGGAATAAAGCAACGAGTTAAATAGCACCATAAGGAAACAGCCACAAGAGCTCAAAAACTGGGCCATTCTGCCAGACCATCAGCTCAATCATTTCAAAAAGTCGGTGTCGGGACAAAAATATGGTGTGTGTGTGTGGGGGGGGGGTACTATTTTTAGACAGAAGAAGACTAAACAGATATAACAACCAAATGCTGTGCTCGACCTTTGGCATCTAATATTAAAACACAGCTATGAAAGACATTTCTGGAATAATTGTGGAGATTTGAATATGGGCTGGATATTAGATGATATTAGGCAATCATTAATTATTTAAGGTGTTCAGGTGACATTTTGGTTACATAGAAGAATGTCCTTTTTAAGAGATATAGGCTGAAGTATTTAAGAGTGTACTCTTGGTGTCTGCGATTTAGACTCAAATGGTCTAGAAAAATACAGAGGTAAAGCCAATTTGACAAAACGTTCATTGTGGAATGTAGATTTGGGGCCAATGGGCTATTATTGTCTTATTCTTCTTTTAAAATTTTTTTTATTTTCAGGGCACCTGGGAGGTTCAGTCGGTTAGGCGTCCAGCTTCTGTGCAGGTCGCGATCTCGCAGTTTGTGGGTTCGAGCCCCGCGTCGGGCTCTGGGCTGACGGCTCGGAGCCTGGAGCCTCCTTTGGATTCTGTGTCTCCCTCTCTCTCTGCTCCTCCCCTGCTCATGCTCTGTGCCTCTCTCTCTCTGTTTCTCGATAATAAATAAATGTTAAAAAAAATTTTTTTAATATTTTATTTTATTTTATTTACTTCTTTTTTGAAGAGATAGTATGAGTGGGGGAGGGGGTAGAGGGGGAGAGAGAGAGAGAGAGAGAGAGAAAATCTTAAGCAGACTCCATGCTCAGCATGAAGCCCGACACAGGGCTTGAACCCATGATCCTGGGATCATGACCTGAGCTCTAATCAAGAGTCGGATGCTCAACTAACAGAGCCATCCAGCCACCCCATTGTCTTATTCTTTGAGCTTTCCTAGATGTATAAATTCTTTTCATAGTAAAGAGTTGAGAGTTAAAAAAAAAAAAAAAAAACAGTCTTCTGACCAGAATTATTTAACCCACAGAGATGAACCCGAACACATTTCTCAGGCCTCATGAAAAAATAGCCAGTTTTTCTCACTTAGACACTTAGGGTTTGCTTGGCTCATGCCCCGTCTTGTTCTGGAAGAGATTTAAGGTGACTTCTTGCCCCACCCCCAACCCTCACCTTGCTCCTGGGGCACCAGGAGCCTGGAGGAGAAAGTGGAGGGAGCTGGACCACAGCAGGCCCGTGTGTGGGTCTCTGTTCTCATGGAGGCGGGGAGGAAACTCAGACCCGGATTGGGTTCCTTGATCTGCTGCTTGCATTGACCTTGGGCAAGTTCCTTAATTACTCTGAGGCTCCGTTGCCTCAGTTGCCTCAGTTGTCTCAGTTGTCCAAGAGAAGGATAACCCGCCTCAGGACTGTGGGAGGTGTTAGAAGCCACGATGTGACTTTCAGGAAATGCTGGTCGGGAAGAAGATGAAGAAGGTCCAGGGTGTGAGTTTTCCAGGTCCTGAAATCCCAGGTGTTCTGAGGAGGGAGTCAGGCGAGGCAGACCCTGGGAAGCAGAAGAAGGAGGGAGCCAGAGAGCCCATCTCCGGGACAGATGTGGGTGTGGGGAATGAGCAGGTGCCGTGGGGGCTCTGGGCTCCCTTGGGGTTACATGTGTGGCCAGTGAGACAGACTGTGGGTCCAGGAAGGGATTCTTCTTTCTCCCTTTCTCCCCAGCTCCTTTCCTTGGAATCCATCACTTGGAAAATATTTGCATGGCCTTTTCCACTTGGCGTAGCTGGGATCACAGCAGACGTCTGTCTCCTGTCCGCCTGCTCCCCTCTTTCTCACGGGTCCAGCTCCAGTGAGGAGGTGGCTTGGCGGGGTTACAGAGGATCACGCAAAGCCTTCCAACACCAGCTGCCTGCCCGCCACCGACTCCGGAACAAAGCCTGTCTCTTGTCACAGGAGGCTCGATGGTCTGTGAGATTATCTGCGGAGAGAAGGAGCCAGCCGGAGAGAGGAACCAATATGCTCATCCGTTGAAAGCCCCACAGAAGCAAATTTGCTTTCCTCTGCCCCGGCAGTCCCCCAGAGACCCCGGCCAGAGGTGGTTGCTGGCCTGGCCAAGGCCCGAAGAGGCCGCTGAATGAGCCTGTCAGGTTCCCACCTTCGCCCATAATCTAGAAATCGGGGCATCACATATGAGGGGAGCCTGGAGTTTTGCGCTCAGCTGGCAGGTGGTTGGAGCTAAGGGGAGCCGGCCCTTCGGTCAAGGAGAACCCCTGGCAAGTGAGGAGGCCTGTGAACCCCCAAAGGGAAGCGGAAAGGTCTCAGGGCCCATCTGACCTGTGTGGATACGAGGGGAGGACTAGAAGCGTGCAGAACCCTCACCAGTGGTCAAAATCCCACCCTTAACAGGGTATGCCCTGGGGTCAAGCATTGCCCCTAAACACGGCAAATATCCCCACAAGCCTCAGGAAGGAAGCCATTACCCCAGCCGCTCAATATTCACAAACGCTGAGCTCCTTCCACGTGACTGGTGCCGGGCCCTGGGGATACAGAGTCAGGGTCCCCCTCTCCCAGCGACTCAGTCTGTGGTGAGCGGTTACAAGGCAATGCATCCAGGCTGCTGTAGAGATGGGAGTCCTCATTCTGTTCTGCAGCAGCCGAGGCTAAGGCTAGGTCGGGGGGAAGGTGCCCGGTGCAAAAAGGGGGAAGGAGGCGGGCAAGCAGAGAAAAAAGGGAGGTCCGGGAACCAGCAGCGCGGGCCAGTATGGGCAAGCTGGTACGGAGGAGGCAGGACCTTTGCTGAGCTGCCATGGAGGAGCTAAGGGAGCCCAGGGCAAGAAGCCAGGAGGCCCAGCCTCTAGGCCAGCCTCCTTCGCCACGCATGGGGGGGTGGGGGGTGCAGTCACTTCTCCTCTGATCCTTAGGTCCTCATCTGTTTTCTCGATCTTTGGGCAGCCTGGCCAACTCCAGACTCCCCCAACTCTGTAGGCCTGGGGCCTGGGCATCTCATTATCCAAACGTCTCCCGGGCGGTTCTTCCTACAGCTGGGGTTGCTGATGATCCGGAAGGCGGCAGGGGATGGGCAGTGAGGGGGGAACCCCAGTGGAGACAGGAGCTTTCTTTCAACCTCCGAAATCCCACGGCTTCCTCTGTGAAACGTCTAGAGTTGCGGCGGGGGGGTGGGGGGGAGTGACCTGAGGGAACTCAGACTGCCACTGCTGGGTTAAGTTGAAGTGATGCCCCCAAGCTGGTGGCATTTAGTCTGAGCTCAGTCAGAGGGCATCTTCCCTGCTCTGGCTCCACCGACTCCCTTCGAGGGTGGCTGGGTCAGAGAAGACAGTCGGAGAACTGAGAAATGCAGCAAAACACGAAATGTCCTCCAAGAAGGCAAAGGGAGGTAGGGAGGGAGTTTGCAAGAATCCCTTTGAGGTCTTAGGCTTTTTTCTTTTCCTCAGAGGCCAGTAGCAAGATTGGGTTGCCTGATGTTGAGTAAAGGGGACTTCTGTGGGTGAGCCCTCCACAACTGGCATCAAAGAATTCCCTAGAATGGGGCGCCTGGCTGGCTCGGTCAGTGGAGTGTGCGACTCTTGATCTCAGGGTTGTGAGTTCAAGCCCCATGTTGGGTATAGCGATTACTTAAAAATAAATAAACTGGAAAAAAAAGAAGACCCCAGAATGACACTGGAGGTCTCAGGAGGACCAGGCGGGGGGAGCCGTCCAGAGGAGGACAGGACTTCCAGCTTGCCCAGGACTTGGCGGGACAAGGTGAAGAGGTGGTTTCCTAGTAGGGTTCCAGGCAAGGACAACTGTCAAGGTAAGGACAGCCAATCAATCCAAGGGCTTGCTCTGGTGCTTGGAGCATCTCTTAGCATCAATCTTGCACAGGCCAGCCTGATCCACACTGGGCTTTGGGTACATCCACGGCAGGGGTCAAGTCAGGAGCCTTGGGGAGGACTCTGGGGTGGGGTAGGGGAGGCAGGCACCTGGTCATAGATGGCTGAGGTGGTAGAAGGCCCGGGGACACGACCGTCCTGTGCTCCCCTCGCCCACCTGGCCCTCGCATCCCGTCAGTGGTCTTACTATTCTAGGGCTCCCTTGCCCCAATCCCATCCCCCTGCGTCTGCCCACATTGTTTCCGGGGAATGTCTTCCCGTGCCTCGTTTCCCCCAGTCCTGTCTTCCCACTCTCAGAGCTCTCCCTCTTGAGGGAAACTTTCCCAGACAGCGTTAGCCCTTATTCCTTATTGACTCAGCTAGTCATTTTACAAAGGTTTTTTTTGTTGTTGTTTTTTAGCCACCAGGGGCCAGAATCTAGAGATGACTGAGCCCTGATCCTTGCCTTCAAGGACCTCAGTTAGGTCCTTGATACGTAAATAAGCAAACAAAATGAAGACACAAAGGTCGGCCACAAAGGGGCCCCGGGGACTGAATGGCTGATGGGGGGCCAGGAAAAGCTTCCTCTGAAATAGACCTGGCAGGTTTGGGAAGAGAACGTCCGGCACGAAGCAGGCAGGAGCTCCTCTGCTGAAGGGGTGGAAGGAGGATGGGGAGCAAGGACCCGAGGCCTCGCAGGATTCTGGACTGGACTCGCAGGATTCTTCTGTCAGCCTCGCAGGATCCTGGACTTGGGGAAGCACAGGCTATGGCGCAGGGAAGCGGTGGGAGAGAGGGAGGGAGGGAGGCACACTGGGTCCTCACTGTGGCTCTGGCGGCTCCTGGGGTGTTCACCACACATGGGGCCCTAAGTCTGTGTCTGACCCAATCCGCCTCCTCACCTGGGGGCCGGGACCACCCTTACCACCTTCCTCCTCTCCTCCGCTGCCAGGTCCGTTGGTCACATAGCCTCGTCCTGAGCACACAGATGGGATGGGACAAATCATCGTCGATCGAGTCTTTCTAACGCTCTTCCAGTTTTACCATCATGGGAGCCTTGAGACAGAGTGAGTAAGTGTCCTTGTTTGTGCAAGGTGTGCCACTCGTGGGGCCTGTCTGGCTCACACACAGCTCCTTCCATGAGAAACTGTGCCCCGCCCACCCACACCCCCACAGCCTCTGCTGAAGGGGCAGCCTCTTCGGCCCCGGGGTTGAGATCACGTGACCCCCACCATCCCTGGCCCCGGCTTTTCAGCGGCCTGTGAAGGGCAAGCTTAAACCGGAGGGCTGGGCCATCCAGCTTCTTGTTCTTGAGAAGCCGAACCAGGAAACCCAGGAAGCATCAGCCTGTGAACCCAGCAGCAGCAGCTGAAGCCTGCATAGACCGCAAGAGGCCCCGATGCAGATTCTGGGCCAGCGCGGGTCGCACAAGTCCCCCGCCCCACCGTTATGGATGCGAAAGAGAGGCTGGGAGGTAGAGGAAAGGCTGGGTAGAGGGCCGGCAGCAGGGGAAGAGGCAGAGGGAGATACAGGCGCAGGTGCGGGGAGGGTAACTTAGCCCCAAAGACGGGACACCGGAGGGAAGGAAAATGGCCAAGCCGGGCACCAATCTAAGAACTTTTATTGTATTGACTTACGGAATCCTCACAACCACCCTATGGGTAGGTGCTACACTCCCATTTTATGGATGAGAAAACTGAGGCACAAGGGGGCTTAATGGCTTTCCCAAGCTCACGTAGCCAGTGGCAGAGCCAGGATTTGAATCCCAACCACAAAGCTCTGCTGTGTCCAGGGGCTGAATGGAGGATAGGACAGTGTCAGCTTCTGAACAGCGCTTGGATTCTCCTATTGGGAGGCTCGGCCCCACTGTTAGCATTTCCTTGGGATTTTGGTTTCCTTTCTTGTTATTTTGTTGGTCTCCTGAAATATAGTCCCCTTACCCCCCCCACCCCCCACCCCCCCAACATGCATTTTTGAGCTCGTCTAAGACAGTCTGCCCCTACTGTAACTGGTTTATCGTTCAGGCTCAATTCAATTCAGCATAAACATGAAATACTTATTTAAAATGTTTTTTCTCAAGTCACTCTTTTCAGCTGTACTCTGTTGAATCTCTCTTTTCTGTCCCTTGACAACATCCGGGGCAGATTCTGTAACTTCTTTCTGATTATTAAATAAACCAAATTTAAGAATTCAAATCTCGCCTCTGTTGGAAACTCATCTCTCCTCCCTGCCCGTGGCCCAGGGGCCTTGGAGTGGGGCCGGAGGTGGTCTGCTTTTTACTCCTCCTCCTCCTGGGGTGCAGGGAGGGTGGGGATGGGACAGCTTCCTTCTGGCATGTTCCCTCTCCACGCTGGTAGCCTCCTCCCTGCTGGAGGCGAGGACAGGGAGGGGAGGGACACGTGACTTGAGCCTAGTCCTGACCAGGGGCATGGAGGTCCTCTCTCCATCGGCCAGTGCCAATCACCACCACCAAGTTCTCGTTCGCCTGGTGGGCTGCTTTCTTGTGGGGGGCTACCAGCAAGGTGGCACAAGCCATTACGTTCTGCAGTGTCCCCTGACCCATGGAGAATTTATCTATCCCAGCTACGTGGCATGACGGGTGTGCAGACCACTCCCTGCTGTCCCTCCCCCCACGCTGCCATCTCCAGTCTCCTTCCCCTGCCCAGCAGGTGCAGGGTACCTTGGCATGCCTGCTGCCCGGACAGATGACCTTCTGCCTGAGCGAGGTGCCAGACTGCTCTTCTCGCAGACTCTGCCAGCCCCTGAGTCTCTTGGAGTCCTACCCCAAGCATGACATCTGCCCCTATCCCTGCTCTTTGTCCGACGGAAGAGGCCTAGGACTCACACCCCCGATGGACAGAAGGACAGGCACAGGGGGAGGAGTCAGTGGCATTGGGACAGCAGGGGTGTCTCTTAGCAAGCCCCGAGGGGTGGTCTAAGCCTAACTGTTGTAGGCTATGGGAGTCTTGATGTCTCTGTTTTCAACTGTCGGTCCTGGTTTCCTCCTCCTCCGGGGTAGCAGAAAAAAAATCCCATTCAATATTCTGTAGACTTCCAGCCCAAATATCCAAGACCACTGTCCTCAGACAGAGCAGGATACTTGGGGACTGGCTGACTCCTAGGACACAGGTAGGACCTGGCTCATCCTCTGCCTGGACTCCCCTTTCCCTGTTCCTACTGACTCACAGAGGGGTCCCCGATTTCCCACCCTCCCTGGATGAGCGGCAGGCGTAGGGAGGGTCAGGGATTTCTGGAGAGCTAGATGCTGTATACAATGTGCCCATCACCCATGCTGCCCTGGCCCGGGCTCCCTCTCCTCCCTGTCCCAATGCTTCTCTTCTAGATCCTTCTGTGACTTTTCTGCTAGGACCACCTTCTGTTCTTGGTCTCCCAGGACCTTTGTCCCACCCTTTAATCCTCATACCCATTACTTTCCAGAGTTCCCTGCTGTGCCCCTCCCCAGGCTGGCCTTCCTCCCCCGCCCCCGCCCCGCCCCGCCCCACCAGCCTTGAGTTCCCTTGAGGTTGGGCTAGTCCCATCCCATTCCCCGGTCAGCCATGGCAGAGCCATTTCCCCTTCAGAGGCTCCAGTCTAAGGGACTGAGAATTGGGTGGGGGAAGGCTGTTTTGTGCAGATGTGGCTCCTGGACGTGGAGCCTGCACTCAATGCCATCGGGGCGATGGCCCTGCCCCTGCCCCTACCTGAGGCGCAGGCCCAGCCTGGCCGCAGGCCGGCACTGAGCTCATGCACACTCTGTCTCTCTCTGTCTCTCTCTCTCTCTTTCACACACACACACACACACACACACGGCAATTCATAGGGATGTTGTAGACAGGGAAAAATTATAAGGTTCATTTAGAAAGCAGTAAAGAGAGGATTTCAATTTCCTTTGAAAAATCACAACACAATTCTTTAGTGGTGGCTTCTGAAGGGAAGTATCTTCTGCTCTTGGACCTGCGGTGCTGGAGCTCGGGGGAGGTTGGCAGGGAGGGCTGTGTGGGGCTTCACGTATTAGTGGGGGGACTCCAGGGAGGGTGGGGGTAGTCAGAGCCAGGGATGGGAGGCGCTGTGTGGCAGGGGTCGGGGAAATGGGGGTCTGGGGCAGCTGTGGGGGAGATGACAGGGACAAGCCTGCACCCTGTCTGACGGGCCTGGACTGGGGTGAGGTCCGAGGCTCCTGGGGGACAGAATTTAAGGGGGCGGCACTCTCAGGTCCGTGCAAATGGATTCTAATTGGCACAGGGTGCTGGCTGGGTTCTGTGCTGAGGGAACACCGTCGACTTAGGTCCTGGCTCACAATCCGCCCCCCTGCGCCCCGCCCCCCCGCCGACAGACCCACGATACAGACAGAAGGTGGAGTGACAACATGCAGAGAACAGGCAGGAGGGCACAGCCACTGTGTTTAGGGTAACATAGCTGCGTCCCGTCCCGTCCGGGAAGGTAAGGTTGAGGAGCAGACGACTCTCCTCTGTCTCTCTGGGAAGACTTCCTGGAGGAGGAGGTAGGGATGGTTTGGGGAGCTCTTTGAATTGTGGCCGAGGGGAGGGAGCGTTGCATGCCTCTGCGTTTGTGACATTCTGCCCGTGGACGTATTGCATATGTCCATTATAGGACTGCGGTAGCTGCCCAAGCCGGCCAGGTCAAGCTCAGCAGACAGGGGTCCAAGCTCTTGGAAGCTGGTTCTGGAAGGACTCATGGCAATGTTTTCAAGAGCTTTCCCCACACTCCCTTTGCCAAAGGCTCCTACCTCAAATATCTGTTTGTCGGCTGATGGAATGGAGTGTTAAGTGTGGCAAACGGTCCGGGCTCTGATGCCAGCTAAGTACGTGAACTTGGGCAATCTTAACCCCTTTGGGCTTCTTTCTCCTTGTGACAATAGCTTGACTCTGTGGAAATATGCCACCAGAATAGATTCCTAACTGTTCGGGCAACGTTCTTGTTTTCCTTCATGGGTTAGTTTCCTGTGAACTGAGTTCTTTCTGGAGGCTCTGACCAGGAAAACCCATTTCCTAGCCTCTTCTAGCTGCCCCAGCTTGTGGCTTCTCTCTCCAGCTTCAAAGCCAGCCGTGTAGCATCTTCAAATCTCCCTCTCTGACCTCTGCTGGCATCATCACACCCCTGTTCCCTCTTCTAAGGACCCTTACGGCTCCACTGGGCCCACCCAGACGATCCAGGATAATCTTCCCATCTCAAGATCCTTAACCAGGCCACACTGGCAAAGTCCCTTTTACCCTGGAAGGGAGCAATTCCTCGTTCTGAGAACGAGGCTGTGGGCATCTGTAAGGGGTGGGGGTGACTCTGTTTCCCACACGATCCTCTCCTCTTCTTTCCCTCCCCTCTTCTCTTCCGCCTTCCTCCAAGCGTGCTCAAACAAACATTAAAAGTGTGTCTGGAAAAGGACAGGCAGTGGGTTGGGCCAGCATCCGTCCATTAGTGAATGAAGTTTATTATGAAGGCAAACTGTATAAAAGAGGCAGAAGGTGGGTTTAAGTTACAACTAGAGGGAATTAATTCAGATATCAGAAAGCACATATAGTGAGGACTATTTGACAGGATTACAGGGGGAACCTCAGTTGAAAGGCAGAGAATATAGCGTGGTAGTTACTGGTACTGACTGTAAAACCAGATAGTTTTGAGTTTGAAACCCAGGCCCTGCTGCTTTTTAGCTGCATGGCCTTGGACATCTCTGGGCCAATTCTATAAAATGCCAATAAGTTGGGGCATCCGGGTGGCTCAGTCGGTTAAGCGTCTGAGCTTGGCTCAGGTGATGATCTCATGGTTGGTGAGTTCAAGCCTCGCTTTGGGCTGTGTGCTGACGGCTGGGAGCCTGGAGCCTGCTTTGGATGCTGTGTCTCCCTCTCTCTCTGCCCCTCCCCTGCTTGTGCTTTCTCTCTCTCTCTCTCTCTCTCTCTCTCAAGAATAAATAGACATAGAAAAAATAAAAAATAAATAAAATACCAATAAAAATATGAACTGCCTGGAGGTTTTTCTAAGGATTAGGAGATAGTGTTAGAAAGTGTGGAAAACCTCATGATATCAGAAAGTAGGGTCCCGAGCAGAGACAGAGGTTGGAGGATATGACCTTGGAGGAACCCATGGGCTCCTTGAAGGTGTGGGGCTCTGTCTATAGAGGTTGAGGCCCTGAGTATATATTAGACCAACTTTTGCTATTGGATGGATTTAGAGAAGGACTCCCTTAGGTAGCCCCTCCTGTCTCTGGTTTCTGAAGAGCCCTGAGCAAAGCTGTGGCCCGTGGAAGGGTCCTTACAGGGATATAGATAAATCACCATGAACTCTGCCCACCCTGTGGGCCTAAGAAGCCAGGTGGGACGGCTGGCCTTGGGCCCTGGAGGGGGACAGGTCTCCTGACGACTGGCAACAGGGCAGAAGAGGTCCCTCCATCTCAGCAGCAGGAAAACACCCACCCCTTTGCGAGCGCACGGGCTGGCTCCTCTCCCTGTCAATATGCTTAACGATTTGTGACGTGATTGATACAGAAAGCGAACTTGCTGTAATCCATCTGTTGAGAAGGAACCCCCGGCAGAGCAGCACATTTGGGGGAAGTCAGGACTCTGTGTCCTGCTCGCCGCTGGGGGCCCTGGGCTGGGGGGCGGTGGGGGAGGAGCAGAAGGGCAGTTCCAAGCAAGCTACCTCGTGTCCGGTCGGGAGCAGTCTGGAGAGATGGAAGGAAGGGAAGACCACACACCAGGAAGGGAGCGAGGTGGGGGAGGTGGAAGGAAACACGTCAGAGTGAGGATCCCAGAGGACAAGAGGTGCCTGCTCCTGTGGGGCTTGGGGCAGGTGCACTGACACAACATCCTTGTGGTTTTACACTTGTAGTGGACACGGCTGGTGCCCTGTCTAGGGCCCCTCGTGTCCCTCTCATGCTTCTGTGTACCCAGGCCCCTGCCTAGTGCCCTGCTGCTCACAACTTGCATGGGCATCCTTCAGCCGGGGGCTCCTGGGGCTCCCGGAGCCCTCCGACCCGGACGTGCGTGTGAGACGACCTCACCCTCACCCACCGCCTCCAAGGCAGTGGCACAGAAGCCCGGTACCTTTGCCTCAACTTGGGAAAAAAACTCTGCAGAGTCACTTACGTAAAATTCCAGAGCTTTCTATGGGGTCAGGCTGAGGTTGGGACTTCGCTTGAAATCACACCCTTCCCTGTGCTCACTAAAGGCCCCAATGCCTGATTGGTTTCCCCGGGTAGCGTGCCTCTAATAAATACCTTGCGTGTGTTTCCTTTTCTCAGGATCTGCTTCTGGGGACCCCAGCTTAGGACAGGCCCGAAGCACCCTCCTAAGAGGCTTGTGGATAGCGGCAGTGAGTTCACACGCTTTCTAGTCTATATCGGGGTGGTTAGCGTGGTGGCCCCACCAGGACGGTCAGGTCCTGAGGACCTACGCCAGTGGCTGGAGACAGCGAGGCTGATAACTCGAACCGTATACGAGGTGTGCACGCATGTGCACATCCAACTTCCCAGGTCTGGCTCTGGAGGATTTCTATGACCTCCCACGCCAGCCCCACTCCCTGCCTCCTGCTACCAAAACCAGGTTTGCTTTCCTATGTTTGCTTTGCGTGGACAGCCATTAAAATGAGCTTACATTCCCTGAGTACACCCTTTGCGAGGGCTGGAATGTGGCGTCTCCATCGGCTCTGGCTGCTGTAACAAAGTGCCATCGACCGCGTGGCTTAAACAATGGGTGTTATTTCTCACGGTTCTGGAGGTGGGGGAGTCTGAGATCAAGGTGCTGGCAAGGTTCCATTCCTGGTCAGAGCCACCCTGTGGCCTGCAGATGGTTGCCTTCTCGCTATCAGCTGACGTGGCCTTTCCTCGGTGCGTATGCATGAAGGGCTCCATGACTTATTTAACCCTAATTACTTCCATAAACGTCCTGGGTCCAAATATAGGCACACTGGGGGTGAGGGCTCCAGCCTATGAAATTGGGGAGGACACAGTTCAGTCCAGAGCAATGGGGCAAGGCCTTGTCGACTGAAGGGAACTTCAAAGTAATTTCGTTTGGCCTCGTGGGTTCTGCTTGGAGCCCTGCAGTGCCAGAGGACCCTCGCGGAGGCTTCAACACGTGACCTGGATAATCCAGAGAGAATCTGCCACTCCTGAACATTGGAAATTCACAATTAATGTATTTAATTTTTTTAATGTCTTTATTTATTTTTGAGGAGTGGGGGGTGGAGAGGCAGAGAGACAGAGAGGAAGACACAGAATCCCAAGCAGGCTCCAGGCTCTGAGCTGTCAGCACAGAGCCCAATGGTGGGTCTCCAACTCCCGAACCGCGAGATCATGACCTGAGCCAAAGGCAGAAACTTAACCGACTGAGCCACCCAGGCGTCCCTATTAATGTAAACATGTTCTGGGGACACACTGTTTTTGCTGGCTCAGACTTCCTTCAGTAAGAAGGAACAGTAAGGCATGTGTTTCCAGAATACGTTCCCACTGCTGTTCAGAGGGTGAGTCCCTTGTGTGTTCATTCATAGGGTATTTAGTGAGCATCAGTTGTAGGGACTCCTGCTGTTTTGGTCACTAGGCCTCCACTCGCCCTGTAGGAGGCAGCTACACGAGGGCCATTTTCGCTGCGAAGAAATCCCCTTCTTCCTCCTCCTTCCCTTCCTTTCAGGTAAGGGTGACTCCACCTCCAGAGGCAGCCATGTGACCAGGAACCGGCCAATCAGAGCACCGCATCTCCCGCGCCCTGTAATCAGTTCCACAATGGACTCTGACAAGTCTGGTCCGGGGAGAGTGGCCTCCGGTGGGTTTGTTTGGCTACTGGAGAAGAAAAGCGCTAACTTTGACCTGCTGGATGGTGATCGGTGAGGACATAGGTCTGGAACTATGGGCTACGCGTTGCTAACCACAGGGAACCTGAAGCAAAACATAACGGAGCAGAGAGACTGTGTTGTGTGTGGCCCTCAAGCCTGCTGTGCCTGGAGCCAGACCCTGGATGTTCAGATCAATGGGCCAACACCTGGCTTTTCACTTAGGATAGTTTTGTTTCTTTTTTTTACTTTTTAAGAAAACTGGTACAGATGTTAGTTCCGGGAGTGGGCATGTCCAAATGGCAGACCACCCTGTGTGGAGGTAGGGTGCGGGGCAGTGCCAGGACGGTGCCCCCTGGGTTGAAAGGAGGGAACCTTGTACAGAAGTGACCTTCAGGAAGGCGCGATTGGGAAATGGCAAAGGTTAGGTTGAACCTGGCCTGCTTAAAAGCAGAGGGCCCTTCCATGAGGCTTGACAAAGAGAGCCACTTCCTGCTGTGACCTGAAATCCCAAACAGCTGAGAATCCAGAAATATGGAGGCCTGCAGGGTTGGAAAGCTCAATTGCCTTTCCCAAACCTAAAATTAGTGTGGGCAAGGGCAGGAAAGTGGGAAGCCGCAGAAACCGGATTGAGACCTTGGAACGCCCTGGTCCCCTTGGCCCCTCCCAGTCACCTCCTGTGATGAACACCTGCCCCATGCAAGGGATACAGTAGGGGTTGAGGAGCAAAATAATCCCTTCCCACCCCAAGGCCATTGTTTGCAATGACCTTAGGAAGGTGGAGTCCAGGATGCAGACTTGGGAAACTGTTGGCTAGGGGGACGGGCAGAGCACTGGCCAGGTTGCACATGGAAGGACTGTGCCTCAGCGAGAGTTCTGACTGCAGGTTCTAACCCACGGACCAGACCCGAAGCAAACGCCAACAGCCTACGAAAGACCCAGGAGAATTATTCTGTAAGAGACACACCCAATCTGTCAAGTAATCTATGTAAGGTGCCGTCATCTAAGGCGGTCCTCAGGTCCCCACTACCTCGGTAAGTGGAGCGCTCCTTTCTGGAGGTTGCATCTTCCCCACCCAGTGTCCGTCTCAAACACAGCCATGGAAGGCAGCGGCCAAGGGAGATTGCTCAGAAAACACACGGGAGGACAAAGAACTTCGCTGCCCACCAGGCGCCGGGAATGGCGTGTGCTACGGGGTTGGTACCCTCTGTGTACGTTGTTTCCCACAAGGGGGATGATACGCATATACACTTTGGATCACCGCCCTCCCCCACCCCCCGCCATGGCTGCCATCTTACTCCCACATGGACATGGACGCTGGCTGCCATTGTATGAACCCCCGATTCAGTTATGTCTGAGTCTAACCTGACGCCTTCCTGGCCACTTAACATGGAGAATACATTTCCTGTTCACTTAGGCGAACCTGATAGATTTTCATCACTTGCAATCAGAAAAGGCTAGCTGATACACCTACTCTATGTGTTAATCACTGGATACACACCCTCTTCCCAGCTCCCCGTCCCCCCCCCCCCCCCCAGGAGCTCTGAGTCTAGTGTCAGACAGATAAGTAATGCAGTATGGAAAGTATTGAGATGGGGAAGTCTGGGGGGCCACCGGAGCAAACATGAAGAGTATCCAGTCTAGGTATGGGGGTCCGGTGAAGCTCCCTGCAGTAGGTAGCCTCTCGGCTGAGTCCTGGATGAATAGTCAGAGCCAGCTGAGGGGGTAGAGGATAAAGTGATCCATCCCGTGATGGAGTGGTCAGTCTCTCAGTCACTGGAGATTTTAAGAATGTGCTGGAAAACAACTTGCTGGAAATGTTGAACAGGGGATTTACGCCTTGACAGGCAGTTTACATGCGATCTTTTCAAGGGCAAATATAGCCCTTGACCCCTACATGGAGGCCTCTAGAGCAGTATCACAACCCTGTGGTTCTCTGTTGCTTTGGCCTGAGCACGTATTTTGTTTGGCTCATACCGTGTTTAACGTTTTAAAAACTTGTTGCCAATATTTATTTATTTTTATTCAAAAAAGATTTTTTTTTTTTTTCTATTTCAGAGAGAGATTGCAAGTGAGCAGGGGAGGGGCAGAGGGAGAGGGGGAGAGAGAATCCCAAGCAGGCTCCACGCTCAGTGCAGAGCCCAGTGCAGGGCTCGATCTCACGGCCCTGAGATGGTGACCTTAGTCGAAACCAAGAGTTGGAGGCTTCACCCACTGAACCACCCAGGTGCCCCCAAAACTGGTTGCCAGTATTTAAAATGGAGACAGTTTGCATACAAGTTTGAATGTTTGGCTTCTCTTGAGAAATCAGAGGGCCCAGCAACACTAGTCCTACTTCCCACTTGCCACAACAGCGGGTCTGCAGACTGGCACTCCATTCACGTAGCACTTGCGAATCCCCCGGTCCACTGCAGTCCCCCCACCCCCTCTTGTCTCACGGTAGTTGCCCATTTCTGTACCTTACCTGTGGACCCCTATGGGAATTTGAATTTGTGAGCCCTGTTTTGAGTAAGGATGTGCTGGCCATGGATTAGGCTGTGTGTGCTGGGGGGGTGGTACTTTAGGGAATGAAATAAACCTGAGTGGGTGAATGCCCATTTCTGGCTCCTTTCCCTCCGGCGCTGGTGGGCGTGGCTTACATGGGCGGGGCATAATCAGAGACCTGGATTTGAGCAATGGTAGAGTGGTGGGGCTTAGGTGGTTTTATGCCATTCAAGGCCGCCTGGCCTAGCAAATGGACACTTCCACCTGGGCCAGGCTAGCTTACTAGGGTTTTGCAGTGGCGTTTGGGGGCAAAGCTGTGGCCGATGAAAACTTATTTCTTTGTCTTGCTTTCCTCCTTTGTTCATATTCCGTCTCTTTAAGGACTCTCCTTAGGGGCAGCTTTTAGGTATTCCTGGGTCCCCAGGCCAGAGTCCATCAATAATAGCATGTGTGTGGGAGGTGGGGGAGGGGGGGGTTGACATTTATTCTTTTATTCTAAGTTTGGGTTATATTTAAGTGTTATTAACTTCAAGGTGTTATTGAAATCCCAAATTAAGGTTGTTCATCATAATCTTGTACACAGCCTTTCCCCAGCTTTATCGAGGTATAATTTATAGACCTTTTTTGAGTGTACAGAGCTCAGAGAGTCTTGACAAATGCATACCCTCCTGTAAAGCACCATTATAGTCATGATCTGAACATTTCCGCCACCCCAGAGTTCCCCTGTGCTCCTTCCTGTCTGATCTCCTACCACTGCCAGTCCCGGGCAATCACTGATTTGCTTTCTTGTCACCATAAATTAGATTTCTGTCTTCTGGAATTTCATACAAATGGAAGCATATACTGTGTACTCTTTTTATCTGCCTTATTTCACTCAGCATAATTTTTTTTTTTTTGAGATGCATGCACTGTGTTGCATATACAATCAGTTCCTTCCTTTCCTTTTTCCTGAGCAAAATTCCACTGATTGTATAGCTACGCTATGGGTTGTTTCTCTCTTCACCTGCTGATGGCTATTTGGGCTGTTTCTAGGTTTTGGTATTACAGATCAGTCTGCTATGAATGTACATGTCTGAGTCTTTGTGTAGACACATGTTTTCATTTCTCTTGGGTAAGTATCTAGAAGTGGGGTTGTTGGGTCTAGAGTATGTTGGGTTCAGTGTATGTTGGGTCTAGAGTATGTTGGGTTCAGTGTATGTTGGGTCTAGCATGTATCTTTCCCAACACAGGTGTTGTGCCATTTTACACGCCCACTGGTAATGGATGAGGGTCTACTTCATGGGGCTGTACACAGCACATGCTGTGTCCCATGTCCTTGCAACACTCAGCATTTCATTCTTTTAGATTTTAGCCATTCTAATGGGTGTGTGTGTAGTAGTTTCTAATTGTGGTTTTCATTTGCATTTCCCTGATGACTAATGATGTTGAACATCTTTTCATGTACTTATTGGCCATTCATATATCTATTTGTACATAATAACACCCGATACCGACTCTCTCAACCTCTAACAGAGGCAATAAAAGATTATACAGAAAATGAATTCACAGCACAGCGAATCAGTTCTATGAAAAGGATTGATGAAAAGGTATAGGTGTGACAGGGAGGAGAGCTCGCGTCTGGTCTGTGTCGTTTTCCTGGAACCAAGCAGTTGGGATAGGGGCAAGGGGTCTCAGACCCGTTTCTGTGATGGGGGTGCTTCAGTGCTTGGCTACTGGCCACCTCTCTGTTGGGCACAGACCCGTGGGGTGGTGGGGTGGTGGGTTGGTGGGTTGGTGGGTGGATTGGCTGACCCCGAGCCTCACCTCCTTTCGTTAGGTTTCCTTGTTCCTGGACATAAGTTCTGAGCCTGCCTGGACTCTCAGCCCACCAAGCCCACCAGAGCCACAGACACAAAGCCCTTGGCCACAGAGTCGACAGGGGCAAGATCCTGACCCTCGGTTCCCCACTGCGGTGGAGGGCAGAGCTGAGGGGCCCACATGCCCAGCTCTCCCTGCTGGTCCTGGCCCCAGGCGGCTGGGCAGTGGGGGAGCTGGCCATAGCATTCTGGTGGCAGGACTCAGTCCAGTGAGGTTGTCAGTGGGGGGCACGCAGATCTAATCCTGACATCACTCAAGGCTTTCACTTGGCCTGGATGAACCGTGGGACCTGAACTCATCAGGTCCCTTATGCTGATCAGTCTGTTCAGTCTCAAAACTGCTTTGATTGATTTTCTTTTCAGTGACCAGGGCTGCTGTCTGACGATACCACTCGGCTTAAGGATGGAATGTCTTGTTCTCTTTGTCAGTTTGGCTTATCTTCTATTCCAAGAGCTCATGGATTTGTCATATGCATCAAAGTGCTCGAGTCTTCTGCCACCAATTGGCTGTGTGAGCAGCATGACACAGTGAAAAAGTCACTGGTTTCAGGATGTCCTGGAACCTGGGTTTTGTCACAGCTCTGTCACTTAGAAGCGGTGGGACCTTGGGCAAGTCGGTAAGACCCTAGTTTTCTCTGTAATATGGGGATAGTAAAATTTACTTCACAGTATTTTTTTTTTTTTTTTGATAATTAAATTTGACACTGGACGTGATGTTGAGGTATCCTTGTAGTTTTTACTGGCTCGGGCTTCAAGCTTCTGCTGTGGAGAATGATGAGGCTGGACCAGGTGATCTCCCAGGGCCACCCTGCTCTGAAATATGATTCCGGGAAATACAGCAATGCTCTTGTCCAGATCAGGAAGCGACTTTTCGTCACAGCGTGCTAATAAGTCTCAGGAGGGGAGGACACAGCATGATATGTAACCCAAAAGATCCAGCTTTCTGTAAGTTGGAGAAACTTTCAACCTTAACATCAGCCAGTGTGACACCCACAAAGTACTGCCCTCGGGCCAAACTACTTTCTCCTTCCGGCCGCCTCTCCAGGCGGTGGCACCATCCAGCAGGCCCATACGTTTGGTAAATAATTAACTGAGACAAAGCCAAGTCTTAGAGTCGATGGTCACCTCTATCACAGACTTGGAGAGGGTGCCTCCCGGTGACTCAGTTTCCCTTTCGTCTCGGAAGTTCTACAGGCCTTGCCTGTTCCCCCCTTGGTGTCAAAGCTGCAAGTTATCCTCTCGCCTGGACTCTGAGGTCCTCCAATAGGAGCTGGCAGATGAGTAGCAAGAATTGTTATTAATTAGTGAAAATATGTGTAATCACATAATTGGAGTGTATAATTGATGCTTCGCTGCTGCGGGCAGAAACAGAGATCCTGACTGCTCTACCGCACGGGCAACGTGGAGGGTTTAGCCCTCCTGGCAGCCTGCCAAACGCGGAGTCACCAAAGGCCATAGGCTGGGGAGCCAAACAACTCAGAGGCAGTGGGTGAACGAGCCAGAAGTAGAGCTGCTCCCCCCAGGAGAGTGTTTCATGCCTCCATTTGGGGCCTGCTGGTGTTTGCGTGCAGCAGCATGAGCCTTCTGGCCAAAGTCCCCAGCCGATGTCCAGACGTCTGTCGCGGCCGAGAGAGATGTAGCATTTCACTTGCAGCTGGTTTCCTGGGCTCTCCCCTTGGATTCTTCTATTTTTGATTCTATTTTTGACTCCTTGATGCCCTGGCCACGCCCAGGCAGAGCTCCCACCCCTTCTCTGGTCCCAAGGGCCTGGGTTATTATAAATGAGGTGTGATGTCTGGGATCTGTTGTTTCAGGGCACATTGGTGGCAAGGGGAGGAATAAGGTGGAGGCTGAAGAGTCTCTTCTCAGTGTATTGCACTCAAAGATGCCTCCGCTCCATCAAGGATGTGTGAAGGTGTGTGGCCCAGGGGGACGGGGAGCCGGGGCAGGGCGGGGCAGGAAGCAGGTATGGGCCATTCGGGGAAGGGGGAAACGACAACAATGACAGCAATGATGAGAGCAGGCACCTGCGTCGAGCGCTTCTAGTGTGTCAGGCGCCATCATTAGCTCATGTCATCATCATGTGCTTCCATGATGTGGGTGCCGGAATTATCCAGTCGTTGGAAAGGACCCCAAAACCAAGGCAAGATAACCCACCTGTCCAAGGTCACCCAGCTGGGAAGTGATGGAGCCAGGACTTCAGTCCAGAGCCCGCGTCTGCTGCCACCTGCTCAGCTTCTCCCCGCACACGTTTTCCATTCCGCTGCAGCCGCCACGGCCAGAGCCACCTCCACCTGTGTTCCTACCCCTGAGAGCGCCCCCCACCCCCAGTCCCCATAGGCTTGTGGCCCGGATCAAGTGAGCTGATACTTATTAAGTACTTAGGACAACAGTGGGTCCTTTGTAAGCATACATCAATACTCGTTATTGTTATTATTGTCCTAATATGCTCTTTCTCTCTGTATGCCGCTCTGTTGGGAGCTGTAGGGTTACAGAGGGAAAGCAGGCCCGTTTCCTGCCCTCTGGGGAGCTTACATTGTGGTTGGGAGACAGGACAGACACACACAGATAATAAAAGGCAATGCATGATGCATGCATACATACACTATGAGCATGGCTCATGCAGTAAAGGCAACAGAAGTCCAGAATGAGGGAGGGCTTCTTGGAGGACGTGAGGTCAGACCTATGGCTGAAGGAAGGGTTGGGTTTTTAAGGTTAAAGACGGAGCGGGTGAGGCCATAGAATCCAGGTAGAAATAATAACACCAGAATGTCGGTTTTTCCCCCAGGAATGAACGTGGGGATTTTTGTCTGTTTTAAAAATTCTTTTTTAATGTTTTATTTACCTTTGAGAGAGATAGACAGCACATGAGCAGGGGAGGGGCAGAGAGAGAGGGAGACACAGAATCCGAAGCAGGCTCCAGGCTCTGAGCTGTCCGCACAGAGCCCGACGCGGGGCTCAAACTCACAGACTGCGAGATCATGACCTGAGCCGAAGTCGGATGCTCAACCGACTGAGCCACCCAGGCGCCCCCGCATTTTTGCCTTTTCTGTTAGCTGCTATATCCCCAGTTCCTAGGATAGTGCCAGCACGGAGAGATTCTCAGAATCTATATGTTGAGAGAATGGATGAAAGAAGGAATGTTCAGGGCAAATCGTAGGTTTGGGTGAGACCGGCAGACTGGTTTGGTGGAGTCGAAGGAGAGGGGCTGGGATGGGTCTTAAAGAAGTCGGATTTTGACAGGGGGATTGAAAAGAACGAGCTGCAGTTGAGGCTCGGGCGGCTGGAGGTGGGGTGGGGGGGTGGCTTCATGTGAACGCCCAGGAGAACAGGAAACGGTTCACCGAGGACGAGCCTGGGATTTTTTCCCACCCTTGGCACCTGGAGGAGAGGAGGCAAAACCACGGGCAGGGCACCTGCCTCAGAGCACAGCGGGCGCCCCGGGGCTGGTCTAGGGCACGGAAATAAGCAAGAGCGGCACGCAGACGCCTGCTTCCATTACACTGCGTCTCATCCGCACGCGTGTCCCCGCCACAATCTGCCGTCCACGATATTCGTCTGCCTTGGTTATGGTAGCGTCCTCACCGTGCCAAAGGCTGTTCTCAGCGGATTCCTTAAACCGGCTGCTTGGCATCTCTAGTCTAAGCAACTGCTCAGTGGACTCAGTGTTCCTACTTTCCACATGCCTGCTTAGGGGCGGTGCAAGAATGGTCTGTGCACTTCCCAGGGAAGCGTTGGAACCACTCCTATGTACGTCTGGTTCCCAGGTCAGCCCTTTTGCTCTTGGAGGAGGAGGAGGAGGAGGAGGAGGAGGAGGAAGAGGAGGAGTTTGCTATTTATTTTTATTTTTTATTTTTTTTTAACGTCTATTCAGTTTTGAGAGACAGCGTGAGGGAGGGAGGAGCAGAGAGCGAGAGGAGACACAGAATCCAAGCAGGCTCCAGGCTCTGAGCTGTCAGCGCAGAGCTTGATCGGGGCTGGAACTCACGAGCCGTGAGATCATGACCGGAGCCGGAGCCGGCCGCTTAACTGACCGAGCCACCCAGGCACCCGTGGTATTTTCTTTTCTTTCGGGTGCCTGCCGTGGGAATGAAATTAGTGATACTAAGAAATTGATGGAACACTAATAAAAAAACAAAAAAGTTCCTGTGGTCACAGTGGACTTAAGCTAATGCTTTCAAATTGAATATGGGTAAACTGGGAGCGTATAAGGTTCGACCCGGAGCCAAGTAATCTATTAGTTGATCCCAGTGACACAGAGAGAGGATTAAATGTTAGGGTAGGATTAAAATCCCATAATTGTCTCAGGTGAGGCCGTGTCTCAGGAGGTTGTATAGAGATAGTAAAAAGAAAGAAAAGTCTTTGAAGTTGACAGAGCTGAGTTTAGTCTCTGTCACTTAGGAGCTGAGTGATCGCTGGGAAATTCCCCTAACCCATGGTTTTCAACTAGGGGTGACTTTTGGTCCCCAAAGGACACCTGATCACATCTAGAGGCATTTCGGATTGTCCCGATTGGGAGTGTGGTTTTGCTACAGGCACCAAGTGAGGTCAGGGATGCTGCTAAGTAAACATCCTAGAGCACACAGGACAGGCCCCACGACAGAACGATCTGGCCCCAAACATTAATAGTGCCTAGATTGCCAAACCCTGTCAACCATAGTGAGCCCGTTCCTCATGTGTAAAACGGGGTGAAAAGCAGCTACCTCATTAGTTGCCAGGAAGATTAACTTTCGTGTGTGTGCATGTGTGCACATCCGTGGCACACAGTAGGCCCTCAATTCAGTTCCTCCTGTCACCCTCTCGAGTGCCTTCTTTATTCCGGGTGTGAAGGAGCCAGAGCGAACTCAGAAGTGTTGCCAAGCTAATTACAGGGCAGGGGTAACATTCTGAAGGAACATGAAAAGAGCTGGAATTATTTAGCCTGGAGAGGGAAAGTGGCTCAAAGGTGATTTAATAACAGTCTTAAAGCCTCAGAAGGGTTATTATTTAGGAGAAGATAATCCACCGCTTTCCATCTCCACTGAGGAATGAAAACAAACCACAAGCAGGGCCGAATTAGACTGGATGGAAGGCAGAACTTCCCGTCTCCAGAGGTCCGCTAAAGGAAGAGCCTCTGTTGTGGAAACGGCTGCGGGAGTGGAAGGGGTCGGGTGGGCAGAAAGGAAGCAGGGCAGTGAGAATGGTGGGGTCTCCGCCCCCAGGAATTCCCGGGAACGCCAGGCCTAGGGGCTGCTTCTCAGTTCAGTGGGTGCAGGGGTATGGGCAGGTGTCGCTCTGGCCAGTGCCCCCCAGTCCCAACTCAGTAGCTCGGGGTGGGGGGGGCTGGGGTCTCTGTGGGGTCTCTCTGGGGTCTCTCCCCGCCGTGATTCTCATGCCCACCCACGGGCGGGGCCTGAAGCCCCCTTAGCACACCGTGCAGCTTCTCAGCACTGTGCTCGGGAGAGGAAACACGCGAAGCTCCCTAGTTTGGGCTGGACACAGCCTGTGGGGGGCAGGGCGGTCCATGGAGGACTGTTACCCGAGGACTTCGGGCAGGCGAGAGGTAATGAGAGTGGTGATGGCAGAGAGGGGTCGGAAAATCTTCTCCTGAGCCCCGTGTCCTGGGTGGGCCTCTGGTCTCTCCATCAGGGCAGACAGTTTGGCTCCAAGTCGGGCCACCTGCTGATCTCACCGCCTGGAATCCATCCCGAGCACCGGATCCTTTCTTCTCTCTGGAAACGTGGAGCACGGCTGGTGCCCTGACAGCCAGGGGGCTCTGGCGCTGCTGGGGAGGCTCTGCTGGTGGGGGCTCACGAGGCCCCCCCCCCTCGGGCTGGCCTGGGCACCTGCGCCCCTTCGGTGGGCTCTTCTATGCGTCCCGTGACTTACCCCCTGGCTGCTCCCGCTTCTCTGTGGCCGTCCCTGGTAGAAAGGCTGCAAGGCCGTGAAGGCAGGGGCTAGAGGGGTGGGGCCGAGGATGCAGAACCATCCAGGCCCCGGAGTACTGCTGGCAGAACTCTGTCCTTGCGTATGGCCCAGCTGTCTGAGTCTGGGCACAGTCCCCGCAGCGCCAGGCCCCTCCGAGGGCTGCTCCTTCGGCCTATGGCAGCGGGCAAAACAGACTGCCCACCCCCCGCCCCGGGGTCCCACCTGAGCAGCCAGGACAGCTCCAGGCAGGAAGTGCCTGCAGAAAGTCCCCGGGGAGGCCCTGGGCGAGGGTGGGGGGGAAAGGCATGTGCATCCCAAGGGCTGCAGATTAGGGCAGACCGTAGGGAGGACTTTCTGCTCAGAGGCAGTGAGGAGCTGCAAGCTGTGAAGGGGGGGCGGGCCTCCCCCTGCCGGCGGGCACGGGAGTCATCTGGGGAGCCTGGTACCCACAGAGAACCCAGGCCCCGCCGCCAGGGCTGCTGAGCCAGGACTGGGAGGCACCCGCCAGAGCAACGCTCCTTCTGGTCAAGTCCTGAGGGGTTGGTCTCCATCCCCTCAGGGCTAATGGGGACCTCTAAAGCCGCAGGGACTCTCCTTCAGCGTTGTGCTTCCCTGACCCGGGGCAGCATTTGCACCCGGCTGCCGGAGGCAGCCTGTGGTCTGGTGCAAAGAGCAAGGACCTCAGCATTTGGAACACTCGGGGGTCGAGCTCTGCCTCTGTACTAGTTCGGGGACCAACAGCAAGGCGCAAAGCTGTACCAAGCCTCCGGGGCTGCACGTTTCCTGTGAGGGGTCAGCCCCTGTTTCCTACAGCTGCCCTGAGTCGACAAAGTAATATGTGGTCTCTGTGTGGTCGGTGCTTAACAACTCATATTTGTTCCGCTTCTGCGCCCCAGGGCCGGGAGCTGAGTGAGCCCAGCCTGGCAGTTTAAGGTATTTCAGGGAGGCATCGGATCTCAGGTGGGCACCTGTCTTGTTCACCCTCGTCCCCGTCCTGCCCTGCCCTTGAGCAATTTATGATCTCAGGAGCAGACTCACTCGGTTTTAACAGACCCCGCAGAGGCGCCTCGAGGATCTCAGCCTCTTCTGGGTGAGGCGGAGCGGTAAACAGAGACAGACTGTGTGCCGTGGCAAGCAGAGGTAGAGAGAAGTCTGGATGACGGGGACCAAGAGGCGGCGTCTCACCCAGGCGTGAGGCGCAGGGCCAAGGAGGTGACCGCAGGGCAGAGTCTCAAGGATCCACCAGCAGGAGGTAACCGGCAGCACAAGCTCCCGTTCGCAACCCAGGTCCTCTTGCTCTTCCAATCGGGGGGACAGTTTGGCCCGCGCGTGCTCTGAGGTCCCATGGTCGTGCCCACAGGACACCAACCACCTGGACGGAGTGTGAAAAGCTCACCAGATGCTTCCAGGGCTCAGCGGGTTGGCATCTCAGGGGCTGTGGCCCACATTAGCCAGCACAAGGTAGCCCCAGAGGCGTCTGGGAAATTCCCCGTCGAGAGCCACCCGGCAGCGAGGCCACCAGGGTGTGGCTCCTCACGAAGTAAAGGTGCTGCCGTCATGAGCCACACCACTCCCCAATCGGTCTGCGAGGAAGCTTCGGTAACGAAGGAGGAGAATTACCCGGAGTGGCAATGGCACTGGGGAAACATTCCCAGCCTCTTTCGGCAGCTGTCACTTCCCGCTCACCTCCTTTCGCTTTGCTGGGGGTGCCTGTGTGACAGGGGTTTCCAAACAGCTTAAGCTCAGGAAATGCTGTGTGTGTGTGTGTGTGTGTGTGTTTGTCTCGGAGCGACTTTTATCCCCTCCGTAGGTTCAATCTGTCTGCAGACCCCTTCCTTGTCAGCAGCTGGTGAGGCAGCTCAACGATAGGAAGACACTTGTTTCGCTGCTGCCAGCTGAGCGGGGCTCCCTCCGGCCCGGAGAGGACATCTGCACACTGTTATCCATCCACGGCTGGTAGGGGAGCCCTCAGCAAGAGCCCCCCAGCTTGCTGCCCAGCCCGGAGAGCTGGCCTCCTCCCTTCCTGCCACCATGGAGCCCCCCACTACCCCCGGCCGCAGCCCCATAGAAATTCCACCTGTGCTGGTAATAAATTCGCTGCTGGAGAGGGCCACCTAGGACAGGGGGGTTGTAGAAAATAACCTCTGGAGTTCGATCCAGACTTTATGATGCATGATTAGGACGATCGTTCCTGAAGGCCTTTGAAGCCCCTTGCTGTTCGAAGCCATTGTCCCATGTAATGGTCAGATTCTCCAGGACTGGAAAGACTTTGAATGTCATGTGGTCCCTTTCCCTCTCCCTCCCCGCTAACCGCCTCCCCCTCCCCTCACTCCATGCTTAAACCTTCCCTACGAGTTGGTCATCACTGCACTTGTATCCTTCTGCCAGCAGGGAAGTCGGTATGTCTTAAGGCTCAGGGCCGCCTGGATGGTTCAATGGCTTTTCCAACCACTGAACTGAGTCTGTCCTCACTGAGTTGCTACCCACTGGCTCTGGTTCTGCTCCCCCTGACGCACAAGGATGGAGTCAGGTCTTTGCTCCATGATGGCCTGGCTCACGCTGGAAGGTGCTAGCACATGACCTCCGCCAGGAGAACACCTTTACTTCCTTAAACTGCTCTTCTCACGCATAGTTTTTCCTTTGGATTGGAAATGAACGCTGAAATTCCATCTCAGTTCAGACTTCTTCCCGTTGGTTTGTAAAAGTGACATCATAACTGCTGAATCTTGTCCGGCTGCTGACGTTCCGATCCCGGGGAGCCAGTCAGTCAGCTGGTGGGGTGTCTCCTTTGGCCTGAACCCCAGGCTCAGAGAGGGGATCACGGGAGGAAGAGACTTGGAGCCGGCTCCCGGGGCCTCTCGGGGATTAAGGCAGGTTCGAAGAAACAGGAGACAGAGACTGAGTGACGTTCCCAAGGGATCTGGAGCAGCACAGCGAAGGAAGCGCCCAGTGACCCCGTGCCAAGGCTTTTGGAGAAAGCAGGGTCAACCTGCAGGAGGAAGGCCCTTCCTGATGGCAGGAGGCAGGAGCCAGAGATTCAGGTGCAGAGGGAGCTGGGAGGCCGTGCTGGGGGTAACGGGAGATTAGAGGGTGAGACGGGCAATCCACAGGTGGCTCTGGAGACCTGGCAGGAAGCCTTGCGCGAGGAGCCCTGTGCCTATGAAAACCTTTTAGCAAGGATGCTCGAGTCCCAGGGGACTCACGAAGGACAGGGGACCCTTTGGATGTGGAACTTGGGTGGAGCCCACGCCTGCGTTTGGGCTTCTCCGTGCACGTGGACACAATGTGTCTGGCCACCAGCACTCTCACTGAAGTGAGGTCCAGATGAGGGGTGTTTTCAAGGGCACCCAGGAGCCCCTTCACCTTCCCGGGAGACCCCCATTTGCAATCGACTCAGCCAGTCTCGTGGGGTGACCACTAACTTGACTTTGCCATAGAACAGCCAGAGGAACGCCAGACCTCTTGGCTACAGCAGCAGGTACTGGGCTCCCCCTGACTCCAGGGAAATGCGATTCAGACCTGCCGGGTCTCAGGTCCTCTCCAGAAAGACCAGCCATTTGAGGAGCTGTCTCCCCGCCTGATGGCCTCCAAATTCCTTCCCTCCACCCCTGTGCCTAATTTCCAATTTGCTGCTGTTTTCCATTTCATTTCCCTCCCGCTCACCTTCCCTCCCTGTGGGATCATCGGGGCTTTGGTTTCCCTTTGTCGGAATGAGCATTTCCTGTGTGTCACCACTGTCCCTCCCTCCTGCTCCCACCCCCATGACATTGTTTAATTCAGCTGCTTCCTGCACCTGGCTTTGCCTCAGACCAACCGGGAGGGGAGGAAGGATCGCAGCCAGCAGCAATGGTCTTCCCTCCTTGCCTCCCTCTGTGTGAGATCGGGCCTCTCTGGTTACACCGGCTTCTGCTCGTGTCAGGAAGGAGTGAGCTTTGACTACTGACGCTGCTGTGCTTCGAATGGGGGCTTGGAGAAATCCCGGTGGGCTGCCCAGCATGCTGGCAACAGAACGCCAGGCTATTCCCACAACCCTCTCTCTGCTGGTGACGATCCCAGTCTCTTCCCCTTGCCTGCAGGCAGGACTGTCCCCTGGCCTCTCTGCCTGGGCTGGGGAGGGTGGCGGTGTGGGACAAATAGTAGCCCTTTCAAAGAACTGCAGAAAAGGCAATTTTATTTTCTGTCTTCCACACTTCCCCACTTCTGGGGGCTTCCTGTGGGAATGACTTGGTGTAACCTAAATCCTGCTCTCGGCAGCTTTAGAAGTCAGGTTGTGTTCGGTCTCACTCCCCTGGTCTCCAGGGTCAGGAGTCTAGCAGGTTAGGAACTGGGAGCAGGTGTCCCTTCCTCATTTGTGGCTTTTGTCCACGTCACTCCCACTCCGTCTCATCTCCATCTTTGGTTCAGGCTCCAAAAATGGCTCTTTTCCTGTTAGCATCTCCGTTTGATGGGACACCATCCCCAGTGGTGGTGGGAATTGAGACAGCATCTCAGAGAAAGCACAGCTTTGGGGGGGGAGGGTAACTGCTTACTGGGTGCCGAGACCCTCATAGCAGTTGAACTAGGCTGAGATTCTGACTGACGTTCTCCAACCTGTGACCCACGGCCACAGAGATTTCAGAGCGAGGAAAGGCCCTGGTCTGCTTAAGTCAGCCATTCATCTGTTCATCGAGTTCTTCATTGAACAAACGCTTCCTGACTTTCTAGCCCCACCAGTCACAGGGCAAAGCACAGGGGAGACTGAAATAAAACATGGTCCTTTTTTTTTTTTTCCCAAGGTTTATTTATTTTGAGAGAGAGAGCAAACAGGATAGGGGCAGAGAGAGAGAGAGGGGAGAGAGAAAAGCCCAAGCAGGCTCCACACTGACAGCGCAGAGCCTGAGGTGGGGCTCGAACTCACAAACCGCGAGGTCGTGACCTGAGCTGAAATCAGGAATCAGACGCTTCACCGACTGATCCACCCAAGCACCCCAAACATGGTCCTTCTTTCCAAGGCACTCATGGTCTTGGGGAAGACGAATGTATACAAATGCGTATTACAGTCTGTGTGGTGATTGCATCGTATGTGCAAAGTGCCACAGGGACAGTGACTGTACCTGGGGCCTCAGGGAAGGCATCACGCAAGAGACCACATTTGAGCCGTGCCTTCAAAGGAAACACAGGAGCTGGCTACGCAGTCCAGAAGGAGAAGTTACATGTTACATTCGATGTTACATTCTTTGGGCAAACAATTTAAATTGCTGTCTATGGCGTTTGTCTCAATGCAAAGAGCGCCTGAGCTGCAAAGATTCTGAAATCATGAGATATATTGTGAATCCTTCTAATTGGGCAGGGTACCTCGCATGTGACGTCTGCTGCTGTTCAGAAAGATGGGGGGACACCAGGCCACACAGAGAACCCTGGACTCAGGACAAGCCCCTTACTGGGGCTGATGCAGAAATGTTCCAGGGAAAGGGTAGAGGGCTCCGTTTATTGTCTGAATCCTGATTTCCTGGGGATGCCAAGTGAGTCCTGGCTCAAGATTTAGAAGCGGGGAGAACATAAATCCGTTCGGCCAAGGGCCAGGGGAGTCCAGACTTTGGTGTCTGTCCTTTAATCAATAGCATTAGGCCTTCCGATTGAAGGGTCTTAATTTGATAGCCTCCCAGGGGAGTCATTGGTTCTGACGTGGACATACTACGCGGCTCCCTGACTACCGGGGAGGCAGGGCCAGCTTCCCAAAGGAATGGTCAATACTTGGGAGCTGTAGCTGGAGGCGGACCGGCCGGGGGGGAGGAGGGGGGGTGGTTCATTCAGCTCTCAGTGCCCATGATCTCTCTCTAGAGAGGCCTTCCTTGGCCGCTGTACGCAGAGAGCCCCCTCCTCCTGACCTGTCTTATTTTCCGCATAGCACTGCCAGCTAAGTCAGCTTATCACCCATTGCTCCCCGGATCGTATGCCTCCCAGGACACAGCACTGTCTCCCTGCTGTGTCTCCTGGTATAGCTCCATTAACATGTGACCAACTAGTTGATAAAAGAATATGAAAAGGTTTTGCTTAGACTCTGAACTGCACGCTAGGAGCACATTTTCCCGGACTCATAGTTAAAAGACCAAGCGCTCGTCATTTCTAACTTTGTTAGTTGAACAAAACCTCACCAAACCTCATTCCTCATCTGCGAAACGTGGTCTTCGCTGAGTCGCTCGCTATGCGGATGGCATGATATAATACATGGGAAAGCCTGTTCTCAAGTTTAGAACATAGACGGAAAGGGTAGTGGATATCCAAGGTTTATCCGTTCGCCGTCTCTCCCTTTGGGGACCCACCAGTCCCCATGGTTCTAATTGGTGTGCCAATCACAACAGCAGGCCACAGCGACAGGCATGTGACCCAGGCCTGGACAGTCACCTCCTCCCTTGGGACTGTGACTAGATCAAGAATTGAGCATGTGACCCAAATAGGGGCCAATTAGAGTTCTTCCCTAAAACTTATGGATGTGGAGAGGCAGATTTCTGACGATCCTGGTTCCTGATTCTAGCTCCTGATGGCTGGATACCTGCAGCTGTTAATTCCTTGAACACTCTTTATAGTTATTTTCCACTTTGCAAGCCAACACTTTGCTTAATTAGTTTGGGATGGTCTTCATTCGTATGCAACTAAGAAGAGCTATTCCTGGTCATTTATTTTTTTCAGGTTTCATTTATTAATTTAGTCATTAATATATTTAACAAAGATTTATTGACTATAAAACACCATTGTTATACACAAGGAATTTGATCTTTATTCTTGGTTCCTGGGGGGTGGGGGGGCGGGGCGGAGCTCTCACACCCTGAAAAAGAATGCGTTTGTTATTCATGACAGGGCCTGGGACCACACCTGAGTGTACCCTAAAAAAATGATTCAGGATGGGGGCTGGCTCTTGTCACTAGAGGGTTGGGCTCGGAGCTATGTGACTTGGCCTGAATGCCCTCCAGAGAGAGGACGAGGTTTGGAGAGTGAGTTCAGTCACATGGCCGATGATTCAGTCAACCCTTTCTACCTAATGAAACCCCAATACAAATTACGGGCACCAAATGCTCAGTGGAGCCTCCTGGTGGCTGAGCACATCCATGTGTCAGCAGGGCAACGTGTCTGGATTCCAGGAAAGCAAGGGCAAGTAAACTATGCATTCGCGACCCTCCCAGACCTCACTGACATGGCTCTTCGTTTGGCTGGTCCTGATTTGTATCCTTTGTCCTAAACGGTAATTGTAAGTGTTATGCTTTCTGGAGTTCTGTGAGTTGGTCTAGTGAGTTGTCAAGGCTGAGGAAGTTGTAAGGGTGTCTGAGTTAGCTGCCAGTCGGCCGGAAGTGCAGGTGGTCTGGGACTCCCCGAACTTGTGGCTGGCCTCTGAAGTGGGGACAGTCCTCCTGAAGCCTATGCCCTTAATCCGTGCCGCCCGCATTGACTCGGATGGTTTGTGCCAGAATTGGCCTGCAGTCTTAGAGCCATGCATACGAGCCAGTCGTCCCACTCTTAGTATTCACTCAAGAGAAAGGGAAATACATAATTTTTCATGAGGTGAAAGATTTGTATACGAGTGTTTCTGGCCGCTCTATCTTATGATGGTTCCAAACTGGAAGCAATCCAAATGTCCATCAGTAAGTGAATAGATAAACAAATTGTGGTATAGCCAAGCAATGGAGTACTACTCATTGATAAGAAGGAATGCATTAATGAAACATGGAGCGACATGAAGAGTCTCGAAAGAATTATGCTGAATGAAAGAAGCCACACAAAGAAAGAGTGTGCACTGTATGCTTTCATTGGGGTAAAACTCCAGAAAACACAAACTAATCTATAGTGGCAGAAAACAGTTCAGTGGTTGCCTGGGAGGGGAGGTGAGGAGGGGTAGGAAGGAGGGGGTTACAATGGGCAGGAGGAAACTTCCAGAGTGGTGGATATGTTCACGATTTGATTGTGGCGATGGCTTCGCGGGGGTAGATATGTGACGAAGCTTACCAAACTCCATTTTGAGTATGGCAGCTCGTTGTATGTCAATTATACTTCAGCAAAGGGATTAAAAAATCTTTTTAACGTTTATTTATTTTTGAGAGACAGAGATAGAGCGTGAGCGGGGGAGGGGCAGAGAGAGAGGGAGACAGAGACTCTGAAGTAGCTCCAGGCCCCTCGAGCTGTCAGCACAGAGCCCGATGCGGGGCTTGAACCCACTCACCATGAGATCATGACCTGAGCCGAAGTCGGACGCTTAACTGACTGGCCACCCAGGTGCCCCCTGTAAGGTGGTTTCAAATAACACCACGGCCAGTCCTATAAAGTGCTAAAAGTTTCCTAACGTCTACAGAACCTCAGACTCCGTATCTCCAAGATGGCGCTCCTTTTCTGATCTGCTTCCAATGTGGCTCCTGACATATTCTCTCCTGGTTGGAGGCACTGCCATCTACCCAGAATCCGGAAACCTGAGAGCCATCCTGGACTTTTTCCTCTTCCTCCACCAACAGCCAATCAGAAATTAAGTTCTGGTGACTCTCTTTCCGTCGTGTCTCTTAAATTCAGCCCGTCCTCTCCAGCCTGGTTTAGGTCATTATTACCTCACACCTGAGCTACTAGGATAGCCTTCTAACTGGGTTTCCAGTCCTCTAAGCCACTTCCAATGGGAGATTTCTAGAATTTGTGTGCGATGTCTGAAAAGCCTTGATACAAGTTGTTCCTTCCAGATAAAAAATAGAAACTAAGAGGATCTTCTCCTCCCTTTGCCTAGATCATCCTTACCTTAAACACTGCCTCTTCTTGGAGACCACCCCCCCCCCCCCAGCCCCAGTCAAGTACTCTGGTTAGCACTGAGGTCCTGCTCAGGGGTGGCGACATCATCAGTGCGTCATTTACTGTCTGTCTTCCCATCACACTGTACTCTTCATAGAAGAACCGAGTCTCTTCCGTTCACTGCTATTTCCCAGTGCCTTGCTCAATGTCTGGTACGGAACAGGAGCTCCGTAAATATTGGTCCCCCACTCAAGAAGGGTTCAGGCTCCTAGGACCACTGTAACAGGGACACGCACAAGTATCTTAGGCAAAGTATAGGTGCTGTAAAGCACGGCCCAAATAAAACACGACCGTGGAGCAGAGGAGAAGGGTGAGAGACCTGGCTGTGGAATGCAGAAGGGCTTGGAGAAGGAAGGGCCACAGGAGGCAGGGTCAGGCCTTCCGTGTAGGAAGACTGAACGTAACAGAGGAAGGCACAAGAACATCCACGGTGGATCTGGGGACTAGAACAGCCCATTTCATCCATATTATACATTCACAGAATGACAAGAGTAGGAAGAAGGAAAGCTGGAAATGCCTTGAGGCCAGAGTTTGGAGGGTATTAAATATCCAATTATTTGGTGGCCCAGGGGGGCCACTGAGGGTTTTTGAACAGGTGAATGACTTAATTAGCTATGTTACTGCCAATTTGCTGCGTCCCTCCTCCTCCTCTTCCTCTTCCCCTCCCCTCCTCCTCCTCCTCCCCTTCTGCCTTCTCTTCTCTCTTCCCCTCCATCCTCCCTTTCTGCTTCCTCTTCCTTCCTTCCCCTCCTCCTCCCCCTCCAGCCTCACTGTCCTCCCACTCAGTTAGCAATGGAGCCTAACATAGATTCGAAGGAGACAGAGACAGGAGTTGGACACCTGTGACTTGGAATACTGTCCAAGAACTCGGGTGTTAGCCTTGAAACTAAAGGCGCAGGGTCAGGTATGAGGGAGGTGGTAGAAATAGACTTTGTGGGACTTGGCCCCTGATGACTCAGGAGGACGCAAGAAAGAGAGAGCTCAAAGATGAATCAGTGGTCTCAACCCTGGTTTACCCGGAGGTTGATGGTATCTTCATTAACTCTCACCAAAGAGTCGTTTTGGTGGGGAGTCCGACCCGGCTGGAGAGGCAAGAGGAAAAGAATGGGGAATGGATTTGGCCTTTACAGCCGGATGAATGCAATTCCTGGCAGTCTTTGATCAAGAAATTCCTGGGGCTTCTTCCCTCCTGTGCTCGGTCCTCTGGGAACGTCTGCCAGTCAAGTGGATGGGGGATCCGTCTTCCCTAAGAGATTTTTTTTTTTCCTTAATAAATAACAATGCTAAATTGCAAGCGTGTGTGGGAGTATCAGGGCATCGCTCCTCAATCCTGCTATTGTGTTTGAGCTCTGAGTAATTAGTGTCTGATAGTTTTAAACAGATGGGTCTCTCCGGCAGCAGGGATTACAGCTTGAAATCAATCCTGAACAAATATTATATTAATTTCTCAACTCCCTCTCTCTGTGGACAAAACCTGTTCTTTTCCTCTGAACGCTGGGATGACGAGAGCGTTAATATTAGATCATTTAGAGATGAAACGGAAGTGGTGGGGGAGAAAGAAAAGGGACTGAACCAAACAGGAGCCGAGGAGGAAGCAGGTGCTAAAAGTTTCATGTGGCTGGATGCAGAGTGGAAGGCGGAGAAGGAAATTCTGAGCACACAGGGCAGGGGGAGGGGAGGGGGGTGCCGTCCAGGGTTCCAGCGCTCCCCAAATGTTCAGCTTTAGTTGGAAGTTGGCACCTGCTTTGACAATGGGCTGGGTGGTCTCTGATGTTTATTCAGCCCCAGAGAGGAGACCAGTTCTACATAAATAGGTCTGCAGGGGGCCTGGCTACACTTCTGACTTTCCAATCACAGCGGGCAATCTACAATTCAAAAACAAAGCGAGCTGCCTGAAGTGTGCCAGCAGCCTGCCTCCCCCAACCCCATCACCACCTGGGAAGCACAGCCCCTCTCCTGGACTGTCAAAAAGGAACCCCCCCCCCCCACCACCACCTACAACCACCTCCTTGTGATGCGGCCCATGCTTTTGTTCCCAACCTTGGGTAAAAGCTAGGTCTGGAAATGTTTAAATGTACAGGCAGTCGGCTCTCGATTATTAATGCTAATGTAATTCCTGAACCATTTCTCTTTGGCTTTGTAGAATTTTTTTTTTTTTTTTTTTTTTTTTTTTTAGCTTCCATCAGACCTTACCTATCTAATCACGCTTGGCTCAGGTTGACATTGAAACAGGAAAACAACAACTGTGCTGGGGTGAAGAGTAGGGGATTTGGAGCTGGTCCTGCCCTGCTGATGATGAGTCCCCATGTCTGGGCATCTGTTCCCTCTCTGTAGAATGGGGGCTGAATCCACACCGCCCCTCCCCGCCCCCCACAGCGTCGTTGGGAAGGTCCAATGCAGTGATGAACGCACAAGTGTGTAAGGATCTGTCAAAGCCCAAGCACAAGTGGGACTGTGCAAGGCCATGGCTGTCCCTGAGCGCTGGATTCCTGGGTGCCGGAGTCCAGCTCCAGCAGGACCAGGGGTTCCCGAAGGATGAACGGCGTCGGCGAGAAAGTGAAAATAAAACAAAATAAAAAATGCAAATAAAAAGCTAAAATAAAAAACGAAAACAAAAAACTACAGACAACAGCAGTGTGTTGAACTGGCCAATTTGTTGCAGTAAACGTAGCATTAGATATGCCAGTGATTTCCTTGGAGCATACGTCATCTATGTTTTTCTAACATTACCTAATTTTGAAAATGCTCCTATGTGTAAGCGACCTTTAAGAAATAACATGGGGATTTTCCCCTAACTTTCCCGCATACCCTTTGATGATTGATTAATTTCTTACATTATTCCATTAGGCATCTGCGTTTATCTACAATCTACAAAGCGTTTGCTTTGCTGTTCTTGTGAAAGGCCTTCCATTTCTCAACACCTCAAGTGGAACAGTTACAGGGACGTGACCTCCTAACCACAGGAGGCCAGAAGAACAACGTGTTTGCCTCGGTCCGAGGTGCCAGGAAGGGGCTGAAAAGGCCTTAGAAACCCATGCCTCGTACATTTGGAGAGAGACAATGCACCTAGGAACCAATGAACCATTCTGTAGCTTAACCGACTAGGTTCAGTCATCATCTGGAATGCCTCCGGGGGGCCAGGTGGGCCCAGGGGTTGAAGTCACCTGTGCCCAGAGATACACTCCTTAGTTGCCGGAGTGAGGCTTTCAAATCCATATGTCTCTCCTTTACAGGCCCTCTTTGCTGGCAAAGGCATGAGGCTATCCTTCCTGAGAAGAGGAGTCTCCATAGGGGATGGCAAGGGCTAAACGTAAGGCCGCACAATTTCTTGCGGAACCTTATTTTCTTCCCTAATGGTTCTTTCCCCAGGGGGCCTGCCGAGGGCCATTCCCCGACAGACAACACCCCAGGTAGTTTTAAGGCCAAATTACCTAAAAGCGGGAGGACAAGAAGCTTCACTGCAGTCACCAATCCATCCACAGCCCGGGCCCTGCCACTCAGGCTGGGTGGCTGGGCTTCCAGCACCTGGGTTGGGGGTGGGGGGAAGCCTTCAAGGGAAAACCCACCTGCAGGTGAACACGAAGCCTCGACGCAGAGAAAAACACTGCTGCAAAGTCCTGGGGAGGAGTCTGGGACGTCTGGATATTCCAGAATCTGAATCAGAGGGTGGGTTAGTGCAGTTTTATGTGGGGGTGTAGGGGTGGGGAAGGCTGCCAGGAGAGCCCTCCAGGGGAGGCAGAGGGGTGCGATGGGATGGGGGTTGTTGAGAGGCGTGCGGAGTCGGGAGCGTGCTACATTTACAAGCTGACAACTTAGCCTGCCACAGCTTCCGGGATGCTGGCGGAAGACACGAGGCTTCCGGGTGAGGGACAAAGGCCGTTGCTCACAGCAATAGCAATAGCCAGAGTGTCAGCGGGCATGGCTCCCCAATTCCTTCAGGGTGACTGGAGGAGGGCCCGGTGACGCCTGCACGTGCAGCCGGCTGCTCTAGAAGGAGTCCGGAGCTCAGGGAACCTGAATCTTTTCTAATAGGACAACAGCCATCCTGACCTTTGCCCCAGGAGGAGACATTCTTTTTTTTTTTTTTTTTTTTAATTTGTTTTTAACGTTTATTTATTTTTGAGACAGAGAGAGACAGAGTATGAACAGGGGAGGGTCTGAGAGAGGGAGACACAGAATCCGAAACAGGCTCCAGGCTCTGAGCTGTCAGCACAGAGCCCGACGCGGGGCTCAAACTCACGGACCGTGAGATCATGACCTGAGCCGAAGTCGGACGCTTAACCGACCGAGCCACCCAGGCGCCCCGGAGACATTCCTTTTATTATCCTGGACACTGAGCTAACTTTTCCTTTGCTCCACAGATGCACTCTCTCCATCTTCCAAAGCTGTTCACTGTACAAACGTTCTTGAAAAGACAGTCAGAACAAAGTTCATCCTAAGATGTGCCGGAACGCAAGGGGCCTATGGGCAGTCGTCTTTGCACGGAGTACAGAAAGTTTTCCGAGCTGAGAGTCAACGCCTGAGTGCAGCGGGGAGCGACGGGGATGCCGGGGCCCCTGCCAGCAGGTGCCCACTCGGGCCAAGGCAGTCAGTCTTTGCGGTGCAGCCAGGTGGGATCTCGGGAAGGCACATCTGACCTCTTCAGCTGAAGATGCCTCGTGGTTTTCCTTTCTCTCCAAGCTTTCACGGTTCCACCTGGCCTAGCGCAGTGCCGTGCTGGGACCGGTGGATCGGTGTCGCCTGGGAGCTTGGGAGAAGTGCAAATTCTCAGGCCCCTCCCCGGACCTGCTGAATCAGAAATGCTGGGAGGGGGTCCAGAAATCTGTTGCTTAACCAGCCTTCCTGGTGCCCAGCACGTGCTCGCATTTGAGGACCACTGCATTAAAAGGTCTGTTGCTGGCTGGCTCTTGTATGCTCGTCTCTCAACAATCCATCAGATCTTCAAAAGTGTAGCGTTCTAGAACCTACCATCCTCACCCCTTATATTCGTGCTGCCCCTTCCCCAGAAGGTGATTCAGCCCCTGCTGGAAGTGCTCGTGGATAACTCCTACTATCCTTGAGTTCTCAGCGTGCTGGTCACCTCCTCCAGGAAGTTATCCTGGGCTCCTCTGAGCCAGGGTAGGTTTTCCTCGTTAGTGCTCCCAAAGCACCATTGCTTTTCCCCCTGACAACACATACCTCCCAAGCTGAAACTGCTTGTCTAACATCTGTCTTCACCTGGAAGCTGCGTGAGAGCTACAACTGTGTCTGTCTCCTTTATCCTCCTTTATCCTTTATCCCTGGCCCGGAGCAGGCACTCAGCACTTGTTGACAAGTCAATTAATTATTTCCTTTAATTCCAAGTCGGTTAGGTCAGTGGCTGTGAAGGATGCCACATCTGGGGCTGGAGGGGCCAGCCAGAAACTCTCAACCGTCTGCTCAGAGGCTTGACCTCCCTGGAATATTCCTATGAATCTTGAAGGAAGTACCCTTTTCTATATAATGCAAGAGGTTGTTTTGGCAAAAGAGCAAGGTCCTCACCCTCCCATCCTACGGGTGTTTGGAGACACACACATCCTACACCGACCCAGGTCAGCACGGCTTCTAGGACCTGAGAGCAGCGATCTTGCCCTACAAGAAGCAACATCTTGGTTCTAGGAAAGGACCAGGAGGAGGGAGGGAAGGGTGGAAAGTAGCTTTTGCTAAATTCTTCATATGGCTCACATACGTTAGACACATTATCTCACTTAACCTTTACCTAACAGCTCTGTGTGATAGTTATAGCTTCCCCGTCTTATAGACGAGTAGAACAGAAGCTTAGAGAGGCTAAGAGTGGCTTCAAGGTCACAGAGCCTCTAAATGGCAGGGCCAAGTTTCAAGAACACATCTGTTTAACTTGGTGCTATGGTGACTCCTCTTTTCCCCTCTGCCTTGGGGAATGAATTCACGGACAGGTTACCAGAAGCCAAAAGGTTTTGCTGTCCCAGGCCCCCACCATTCAGTGGCAGAGCCAGAAGCCCCAAGGTAGGTGTAATCATGTAAAAGAGCCCGGGACTCAGACAAGTGCTCAGTGACTCTAGGAGGTCATACCCCCACTCTCCTTGGTATCCTCGCCTGTAAAAGCAGAAGGTTCATTGACCTATATGACTTCCAACATCCCATCTATATCTGACACGATCGCAGAGCCAGTGGGCTATATCCATACTCTGCAAATCCTGAGGCAGACCATACCAAGGTCAGGTTCACCGTGTCTGGGGGAAAGAAACAGTAGCATTCTTAACTTAACCTTCATCATTGGGCACCCCTCCAGCTTCCCTCTACTTCGATTCTGAATTAAAGGGTGGGGATGGGGGCACCTGGGTGGCTCAGTCCGTTAAGTGTCCGACTTCGGCTCAGGTCATGATCTCAGAGTTTGTGAGTTCGAGCCCCGCATCGAGCTCTGTGCTGACAGCTCGGAGCCTAGAGCCTGCTTCGGATTCTGTGTCTCCCCCTCTCTCTACCCCTCCCCTGCTCACGCTCTGTGTCTCTCTGTCTCTCAATAATGAATAAATGTTAAAAAAAAAAAAAAAAAGGGTGGGGTTGAAGGCAGGAGTGGTATGAATCTTGAGAAATACGGAAGCCCCTGATCCCAGCCTCCGCGCGATCACTGATAGGTCTAGCCAATTAGAACCGTGGTTTTCCACTTCGGCTGTGTGTTGAAATCATCTGGGAGCTTTGAAACTGTCGATGCCTGAGTCTTACCGCTGAAGTTCTGATTTCATTGGTCTGGGGTGTGGCCCAGATGCTGAGATTTGAAAATGCATCGTGGTTTGAGAGCCACCGAGAATAAGAGTAACACTATCCCTCTTCCCTCCACAGGGATATTTTGCAAAAGTGATGGCCTGTATTTTGGCCTCTCCGTCTTCCAACATTCCAGGTTTGCCGGCTGCAGGGTAGCAGCCAAGAAAGACGGAAGTGTGTGAGGAGGTTGATGTCCATGCAGGCAAAAGCATCTTGTTATTTGACGTGCCCGTCCTCCGACTGGGCCTAGGGAAGCGAGGGCCTGGGGCGGCAGAGGTTGCAGGTGCGGACTTGACCCACTCGTCCTAAGGAAATGCTGCATACTTGGACCTGGGTAAACACCGGGCAGATGTTGGGCTGGGGCAGGGCGGGGATTCATGCATTCAGCCGTTCAAGTGCCGAGCCCTGCCCTTGGCCGTCCCAGCAGGGCTATGGGTGGCAGTGGTGGAGAGATCAGGGGAGCAGGCCCCTGAGGCTGTCTTAGCTTCATGACTCCACTCCAGTGTTGGCTCACTGGCTGTTCGGATCCATGCAACAGGGACACGAAGGATTTAAAAATCTCAGACCACACCTGCCTGAATGAAGTGCGTTGGTAAGAGAGGACAAGCTAAATCCCTGTTTTCATTCCTTCCCCCAAATGGGGCTCACACAAAGCTTTTAAACCATTGGCTTTTATCTGTTTTTAGTGTCCAATTTAGGGCTTTGCAAGGGGCTCCCTCCAGGGCTTTCTCCATGGATTTATATCACAGCCAGATAGCGTCTTCGGAAGCTCATCTGAGCTGGAAAATAGAGAAACATCCTTCTCCATTGTCAAGTGACAAGTGACAGCATCTGGGCAGCCTGCTAGAGCGCACGGGGGGCCCACCGGGCTCGCTGCGGCTGGGGTAGGCCCCGTCTGGACAGGGAGAGAGTGGTGCCATCAGGGCTCCGAATTGCCTTTCCTGTTCTGGGCGCAGAGACTCTAACTCTGAAAGCCTTTCAACAAAGCTCTGGCTGTCCTCTAGGCCTGTCACCTGCGGGCACAAAGGTGTCAGCATCCTGGCCAACCACCAGGTGCCATTCACAGAGATATGTGCGTAGGGGATGGAGGGGAGAGCCCAGAAGAAGCCTGCTCTGGCCTGCCTGGTAGGAAACAATAGCTCTCTTTATTGCTAAGCTGACTCCTCTGGGCTTCCAGCAGGAGGCTGCATTAACCCCCTACTCTCTGCCTGGTTCCCCTCTCCTAGCTGGGGCATTCATCCGTTCTTTCTTGCCATACATATTTACTGAGCACATGCTGTATGTCAGGCAATGTCAGGGACAGGGATCCCATGCCCAACTTGCTCACGGTGAGTGTGAGAGGCAGGGCAACAAATAGGTGAGTCGGGGCGGCAGGTAATTGAGAAGAGAGAAGAAAGGTGGAGGGGCCGACATGGCCCCGGGAGACTTCCTGGAGCAGAGACCCAGAGTCATGAGCGGGCAGGGGCGGGGCCGGGGGGGCGGTTAGCTTCCTTATCCTGAGGATCGAGGCCCCGATGAGCATTCATAGGATTCCCAGGGCATTCCCGGTTTATACCTGTTGTCCTGGCAACGCTTTCATTCTAACAGTGTCGCAGTTTGGTTGACAAACAGGCATAAATCAGAACTGTTCCTGAAAACCTATGAATGCTGTATTCACGGGGCACACGTAACCCAGGATTGAAGTTCTACTTTGTGACGGAGTCGGAGCGCCTGGTGGGTCCTTGTGTGTGGGTGTGGCAAAGGGCTGATCTGCAGAATGTGTGTGCTGGCTCCAGAGAGTCGCTAGGAATTGTTAAAGATGACCTGGGGGTTGGAGATGATGGTCATAGATACGATGGAAGCCATTTCAATTCACTTCTTCTACCTTTCACGGTTCGGGGAACGGAGTCCACAGAGGGGGAGGGGCAAGTAAAGAAGGAAAGGCCAATTATAAACCCCACACCTTGCTGCACACTCTAAATGTGGGTGCTTTTTTACCCTCTCGATGAATCTGAGAAAGAAATAAAGCACGCCCATTTTCCAGATGAGCATACGGAGGCTTGGGGAGATCCCATCGCTTGCAGCTACAAAGTCACGAAGCTCCAAGCCGCAGATTCGGTCTCCTGACTCACGGCCCATGCTTCTTCCTCTGTGACATCACAACTCACGAGAGAATCACTTTGGGCAGCTCTTGGTCAGAGCTGTGGTATTTCCGGCTGGCTCTTCCGGTCTTGCCATCGTCACCGTCCGCCAAGAGGCTCCTCTACTCCTTTGCGAGGCACGTTTCTAGGAAGCATCATGTGGAGCCCTTCTGAGGCCCTGACCGCTCAGCCCTTGAGATCCCCTCCCAGGGCCCTGAGGGACGGGCGGGAGGAGGGGCCTCGAGTGGGGAGGAGGGTGGGGCAGATGGGGCTTCCTCTGGGATCCGCTCTGTCCCTGCCAGCTGTGCACTCTGGGCACGTGTGCCCCTCTGGTCCGTGAACTGGGGGCTGTGCCATGAATAACTCTAAAGATCCTTCTAGCTCTGATGTGGCTGCGATACCAGGGCTAACATCCTGACTGCTGCCATGGGCCCATCCTGATTCCCGTGGTTTAAAACATGGGAAAACAGCATCTTCAGAAACCTTCCTGCCACCTCATTGCTGATTGGAAGAGCGGATTCTGTGGCTGTGGCCGTGGTCATGGAGCTCAGAAGCCCAGAGATGAGGCTGAAGACCGTTAGAGGCTGGGTGTCGGCCATGGAGGCTGCCTCCGCCGCTGAGGGACATCTGATGCAAGTGTGCTTTATAGAGCTGCTGCTCCCTGACCATTGCTTGGCCCTGGACCCAGGTCTCAGGGGGTGGGGGGTGGGCAGGCCTTGGCTAGGAACCCCAAGGGAGGTTTCTCCCGGGTCAGAGCTGTGGACAAGGCTGGGCTGCTTTTCTACACTGTTGAGCAAAATTCCCTCCTGAGACTTGCCTCCAGGAAGTCCCATTGGCATCCTTCCCCGACAACCATGACGTCAGACCCCTGCCCTGCCCTCTGTGAGAAAGGTTCATTGGCTCCCGGCCTCAGAACACCTGCCTCCTCCCCTCCCTCCACCGTGGGGGGGTGGGGGCGGGGAGCAGTGGTTCTTGCTGTTAGAAAGGGGTCTAGAGGCTGCTGGACTGGGGAGGGAAGAGTGAAGGATGGAGATCATTGGCACACCCAGACTTGTTTGTTCTCTGGGGCTGCTTTCAGGGAGTGGAGAGCACTGTGAGTGCTCACGCTTCTCCCAAGTGTGCAAAGCGACCGGTGGGGCTCCACCTAGGTGCTCTTGACTGTGACTGTGGCAAGCGTAGAGGGTCCCCACAGACCTTAAGGAAGTCGGCAGTGTTGTCTGTGAACCAGGCGAGGGGCAGGGGGACCCTGTTCTCTGAGCTATCTCCTCGCAACCTGCCGCCTCCCTGCACGGACAGGGCTGGGGACGCTAAGCACATCTCCCACCCCCCTGGCTGGGGTCCCAGCCTCCAGCCAAAGGTCTTGGGTGTCTGCCATCCCCAGGGGGAATCACTGGGAAGATCCTCAGCATCTGTTTTTCCAAGTTGGGGCCATGAAACTCTATCCTTAGAGACTGGTGGGGAGGGTGGCACAGAGCGAGTTCACGCATTTCTGTGTGTTTGTGATGTTTCCTCCTATAACTTCGCTCTGACCAAGTCCTGCCCCCTAGCCCCGCCCATGAATGTCTTCAGGGTCAGACGGTGCCTCTCACGGAGCGTTCAGGGTCATCCTTGCCGCTGGGAAGGAGCTCCGGTCGTAGTGTGACTGGATGAGAGGTAGGGGGCCAAGCAAAGTGTGTGCCTGCGACGTTCATCACTTTGTACACCCAGAACCATACACAGTGTTGCCCACCTCGAGGGTTCCGTTGAGTCCTGCGAGGGAGCACGGTAAGTGTTAGCACCCTGTACCTTTTCAGTGAGCAAACCCAGGATCTGCGAGGAGCAGGGATTTGTCCGAAGTGAGGGGCCTGCCCAGGGCTACGCAGCAGTGACAGGCTTCCTCCCTGGCGTGCTCTCTGGGTCTGACCTGGGGACCAGAGGGCCGGTGAGGGCCCAGCAGCTGTGCCGAGCGCCTTGGGATGGAGGGAGCAGGACACAGGAACCCAGTGCCTGGCAAAAGAGAGCCAGTTGGTGGTGATGCAAATGTTGACTGAGCCTGTGTCCTGGACTTTCACGTGGGTGGGGGCCTTTGACAGTTACAACATGCATCAGCGAGGGTGGAGGGTGGCGAGCAGGCCCTGGCGGGGTGAGCGAGACAGGACCGCGTGGTGGCTTTCTGCGTCCTCCCTTCTCTCGGGGTGCGGGGAGCTGCGGCGTGGCGCTCAGATTCTTTTCCCCCAGTTGACCCCGTCAAGCTGCCTGCTGCAATCCCAGTTTCAGATTCCTCACCTGCTTCGTTGCTCCTCAGCAGGGAATCTGCCGAAGTTTCAGTGAGCTGCTGAAGGCCTGTGTCCTCCTGGCAGTTCCCCCCCCCCAACCACTGACTTCCTGCCACCAACCGGCCCCTCCCATCTCCCTGTCTTCTGCACCCCCCCCCCCTTTCCCCAGCACACCTGAAACCTCACTGCATTGACTCAGCTTCTCCCTTCTAACATTTCTGTGCCTTCTCAGGCTGTCACTCTTCTCTCTTAACTCAGTCCGGGCCTCGCCTGGGCGCCTGAGGGCCTGACTGCTCTCTCAGCTTCCCCACCAGGGCTCGGTCTCTCCATCCCCAGCAGGTGAGCACTCCCGGGGTCACGGGGCCCATCCCCAATCTCCACATCACAACCCAGATTTTCTGCATTAATGATATCGATTTCCTCTGCTGAACCGCTGGGAACAAAGGCAGCGTCGGCCGCTCGGCGGTTCGTCGAGTCCTGGCAGCCCCCGGGGGACGGGCCACGGGTGAACATGTGAGTGGGGGCCAGGCCAGGGCTCGAGGGCAGGCTGCTGCTGCGGGGAGCAGAGCGGGGCATCGGGCCAGATGCTGGATGCGAACAGAGCAGGCAGGCAGGGGAAAGCCCCAGACAGGCCACGTCGTGGCTGCAGTGGGAGCCAGGCTTCGGGCCCCTCCTGGGACCAGAGGGAACCAATGTCCCACCCGGTGCAGCGCCTGGCCCCAGCCCACCCTCCTGTCTGTCCTCCCAGCAGATACCGGCCAGGCCTCGTGCTGGGCACCCAAGATTAGAGCTTCCCGAGACTATCCCTGCCCCCAAGGAGTTCCCATTCCTTGCAAACAGACCCCAAACCAGATGATTATATTAACACTGAGGAGACACCCTGAGACGGGCAGGTTGGCTTGTGTTCTTTCTGAGTGACCCCTAAGCCAGGGACTCAGACCTAGGGCCGGGGCTGGGCTGGGGCGGCTGCCGGATGGGGGTATTTGGGGGAAGGTCTTGCTACAGTACACCGAGTTGCTTGCCTTGTTCCCAAAGTTTCATTGTTGGTTATGGTGAGCGTTTCGGCTCTTCTTCCGGAATCACTCCCTCACTCCATCATTTCCGTCAGCCTGTGTTTACCGAGTGCCTGCTATGGACCAGGCACCGGACTTGGCCCTGGGGACGCAGTGTGTGCGCAAGACAGACACGGCCCCTTCCCGCTAGCGGACTCTGAATCTGGAAGTGAGCACCCATTTGTCAATCCGGGAGCACACGAGAGCTCCTGGGGTGTGGCAGGCTGGCTCCGAGAAGAGCCTGAAGTTTGTGTTCAGACCGTGACGCCCCACATGGAGTCTCCCCTCTTCTACCAAAGTTCTATCGTGTTCCTCTACATACCCCTTCCGGAAGGTGGATTCCAGGATTGGATTCCTGGATTCGATCAGGTGGCTTCAACAACAAACGCTTGTTTCTCACGTTTCCGGAAGCTGGGAAGTCCAAGGCCAAGGTGCCGGCAGGTTCAGTGTCTGGGGAGAGCCCACTTTCTAGTTCATAGACGCTAGGAAGCCGTCTCAACGTGTCCTCATATCACGGAAGGGGCTAGGGAGCTCTCTGGGGTTTCTTTTATAAAAACACGAGTCCTGTTCCTGAAAGCTCCACCCTCCTGACCTAATCACCCCCCAAAGGCCCACCTCCTAATGCCATCACCTTGGGAGCTAGGATTTCAACCTGAATTTGGGGGACATGTAGATATTCAGTCTATAGCACGACACATCACAGTCCTCATCTTCAGCCTTGTCAGAACCCTGAACAATAAATGTCATCATCCCAATTTACAGAGCAGGAAGCTGAGGTTCAAGGGAGCAAACTATTTCATCCGAAGTTTGCATGGGTAGAACGTAAGCAGGACTGGCTCCAGAGCCACACCTTCTCCAGCACCCTGTTGCGTCTGGGAAACATGCAAATCTCCCATCTCCCTGCTCCCCTCTCAGCACTGCAGACCCATGAACACCTTGACCTCCCGGAAGATTGCTCCCACTCAAGGCCCCGGAGAAAATTATAGGGCAAGTGCCAGCATGAATTCTCGCTTTCCTTCCTTAACTTCTGCGTCTTCTTGGTCTTGGCACTCCCAGTCTCCCCTCCTTACCCCCTCTCGTCCCAGAAAAATCCCAAAAAGGCTTCACGTGACTCTATTTAAATCCCCATTTTCAGCACTCAGAACCGGTTCTGCTTTCCTGGTGTGCTTTGGGTCTCCATCTGGTTTGGAGGCTATTTTGATCTGCCGGATGCAGATTAGCTGCCGTGATCTGGGCTGAGCTGCTGGAGAGATGCCTTTATCTACAGAAGGACAATTTAAAAACTAACTCAAAGCGTAGAGAACAAGTAAATAAATTCCCCTTCCTGTCCCCAACACTCTCCACCCTGTTTCTCCAGGTAATTGCTGGAGGAGTGCTGCTGCAAACAGGCTCTTGTTTGGAAGGAGTGTGGGGGTGCTGCAGAGTGGACTGAGGGCTGGTGGCTTCCGGCCAGAGATGCTAGGCGAGAGAGCTGTCGGCTCCAGAGGGGTCGGGAGAGGGCACCTCCCGGATCAGGGGCACTGGGCAGGGCAGCGTGCCCTTCCGAGGCATCGTGTCTTCGTTCATGGGCTCTGGTGTAGGTGTTCGTGGGGCAGGGATCACTCTCTCTTCCCCAGTGGTTGAGGCAGGGATCTTTAGGTCTGCCATGGCTTAGCCCAGAGGAGGAATGATTAATTGCACTGTCAGTTTCCTAATGTTTCCGGAGCTCACGGCACCTGAAAATATGGCTCCAGTATCACCAGGTCGGGGGTGGTGAGGGTGTCCTGGCTCGGGAGGCAGAGAGGGGCTCAGAGGTGGGAAGCAAGAGGAAGTGAAGCCCTTGCCCCTTCTGAAAAGCTGTGGGTTCAAAGGAGGAGAAAGGGGGAATGAGCAGAAGCTGTATGTCTGAATATTTCTCCTTTACTGCTTATAGCAGTGGTTGGAGGAGAGCTCTACCCTCCCCAGCTCGGAGGAGGGACATCCAAGTTCACCTGGCAAGGAGGAACAGCATTCAAACACATGTCTTCCACAAGGAGTTCCGGGGCTCTCCTTCGCCACAGCTTCCCCTTGAAGAGTTTCGAGGAGCTGGTGAGGGCTTACATGAGCAAGGAGGGAATGGGGATAGAGAGAAGGAGAAGAGGGAGGTATTTTTCTCTTTCCTGCAGCCCTGAGCCTTGAGCTCATCTGGGGCATCCGCCCCCTCGTCTCTGGACTGCACACGCCCCTTGTCATGTGTGGTCAGTGGCAGTGCCTTGATCTGGCGGTGGAGGATGGGTCTGTCCTTTCAGTGACATGGGGCTCAGGGTGGTGATGAAAGTGGACATTGGAAAAGAAACAGCACCTTAGAAGGGCCACTTGGGGCTGGGTTGGGGCAGAGTAGATGGGAATGGGGGGCATACAGGTGAATCTCGAACCTTTCGTGTAGACTTGCCCTGTGCTGACTGGGCACGGGACCTCCTCTCAGAGCAACGTAGTCGATGGTGGCAGGTGGCATCAGGGACCTTGCATTTGTGGCCTTGCCTGAGAAGCCACTATTATATAGATATTATATAGATGTTATATATATAGCTTCTTTATAGATGAGAACACAAGGCTCAAATGTCGCCTGCAGACAAGGTATAGACCCAGCATTTGAATCCAGGTCTGTTCCGTCCCGTTCCCAAACTAGAATTCCTATTGGAGAGAATGATAATAATGACAAGTAATGCTTCTGGAGGGCTGTTTCGTGCTCTCTGTTGAGCACTTTGCAGACATCACATCACATGATCTCCATAGCGTCCCTGTTTTGCAGATAAGGAAACTGAAGCTGAGAGAGGTTACTCCTTTGCCATGAGTGACACAAATCCTAAACTGAGCCAGCCCCAAAGCCTGTGCTCTTAACCTGTAGAGGAGCCACCGCTCACACACGCACCCCAAATAGATAAGACGGAAGGCTCACATCGTGTGCCAGGTGGGTATAGGCACTGTTTGGGTGGAGGAGTGCAGGGCAAGAGCTTGTGGAGGGAACGTGTGACGAGTGCCTCCTCCTTTCCTTCCCTGTGATCACCCCACTGGGGTTGGCGCCTAGCACAGGACAGCATGCACCTGTGCACTTTGTTCATGTGTCTGTCCCGTGGCTGGAATGCAGCTCCAGGAGGGCAGGGCCGGGTCATATCCTCTGGGTGCCTAGCTGAAGCGGCCTCTACGCCCAGAATTCTAAGTTGCCAATTGTGGCTGATAAGGTGTCTCCTGTGAGTTTGGAGAGGTTGCTACTTTGAAGGTCAAGGACCTTTCAAAAGGGCCTCCACTCGCCACACAAGCATCTGACTTCTCTTTCCCTCCACTTGTCAGTTCCGCCCCTGCCCCGTGACAGTAAGAGCTGAGAAAGGAGGAGAAAGCAAGCTCACGCCACAATGAAGCCCGCAAGTTGTGTCTTGTGTCTCACGACGCCCATTTTGCAGGTGTCAAAACTGAGGTTCAGGGAAGGGCAGTGATGCAGACTTAGAACTTAGTCCTACTGGAAGGACAAGATTCCCAAAAAGACAGTTCCGCCCTTCAAGGCTTAGACCCTCCCGGAAGGTTCTTTCCTCTACGAGTGAGCGGTGTGGGTCTGTAGTCCAACCAGCAGTGGTTAGCCATCAGGATTACGCCTGAAGACAGGAGCTTATTAGAAAGGGTGAGGAGGTTTGAGCCACTGTGGTCTGCATAGCCCTGATGAAATGGGAAATTAGTTCTGATGGCAAAATTTTTATGGCCACCTTTGATTGGTGGCCATCGATTATGGCTTTCCGTATATAATAATGATGTAAACTTTAGTTTTTAAGAACATTTAAGTAAAAGTGAACCCATTTATTCTATTATTTTTTAATATTTTTTTAATGTTTATTTATTTCGGGAGAGAGAGAGAGAGCACGAGCGGGGAGAGGGCCAGAAAGAGGGAGGCAGAGGATCCAAAGCAGGCTCCGTGCAGAGAGCGCAGAGCCTGATGCGGGGCTCAAACTCACGAACCATGAGCTCATGACCAGAGCAGAAATCAAGAGTTGGCTGCTTAACCGACTAAGCCACCCAGGTGCCCCAAAAGTGAATCAGCTTAAAGGCAAGTATGAAATACTGAGATTTGACTTTAGAGAAGCAGGGGCTTAAGGGGTTCTGGAAAGGTACTCCTGGCCCTGAACTATCTCCCCTACAAGCCTGTGGCAATTCATGAACTTCAGCAAAGGCGTTGCCCATTCTAGGAAACCTCTGTTCAAGTAGCAGCCTGCCAGAGCCAGCAGGCACCTTAGGGACTGCCCGGTCCAACCCTTCCTGTCAGGGAGGAGGACATCGAAGCCAGAGCTGAAGTCATAGAAGGGGAGTCATCACATACCTTCTCAGAAGGAACCTCATTCTGATTCACTTTCCCTCTCAGACCCAGGGGGTACAAGGCTGGGCCAATGACCCAGATCTGTGTCCCCACCTGCTAGATGGAGAAGCACCGGGTGAGGTTTTAAGCACAGTGGGCTTCAAAATTACCTAAGGAGCTTTGAAAAAATATAGGTGCTGGGACACCATGCCCAGAGATTCTGATTAGGTGGTTTGACGTAGGCAGCATGCACAGAAATTATTCTTCAAAAATCTCCTCAGCTGCCCACTCTACTCTGGGGACAAAGGACCCAACATGAGGTGGTTGGGTGATACAGTACTTGGGTTACCTCATTCTTCTTCTTCTGAATTTTCTAGGCTCCCCAATACCTAATGCAGTGAGAGAGAGAGAGAGAGAGAGAGAGAGAGAGAGAGATTGGAGGAATGAGCAAGCAATTGTGGGCTCTGTACCTGGGTGGCTCTGGCTCGGAGATCTGGCCACACCACTGATATTTACAAGATGTGCTACCCAGAGAGTCTTTTCTTCACTTTGAGACTCAGTGACCACGTAGGTGAAATGGTGACAATATTAATCAGTACCGCAGCACACTATAGCGAGTTTTAAATGAGATAATCCACGTAAAGGGCTTACATGACGCCGGGCATATGTTGAGCTCTCAGTGAATGCTAATTCCTAGCGTCACCATCTTTATCATTATGGCCAGAAGCCAGAAAGATCCTGTTGTTAAGAGAAGGTAGGGACTTCCACGTAGTTGCAAATGGCAAGATTTCCTTCTTTTGGATTGCCGAGTAATACTCCATTGTATATATATCCCACATCTTCTTTATCCATTCCTCCATCGATGGACATCTGGGCTCTTTCCATCCTTTGGCTATTGTCGATAGTGCTGCTATAAACACGGGGTGCCTGTGTCCCCTCGAAACAGCACACCCGTATCCCTTGGATAAATGCCTAGTAGTGCAGTTGCTGTCAGAGAAAGACAAATATCATATGACTTCACTCACATGAGGACTTCAAGAGACAAAACAGATGAACCTAAGGGAAGGGAAACAAAAAGAATATAAAAACAGGGAGGGCGACAAACAGAAGAGCCTCTTAAATATGGAGAACAAACAGAGGGTTACTAGAAGGGTTGTGGGAGAGGGGAGGAGCTAAATGGGTAGGGGGCATTAGGGAATCTACTCCTGAAATCATTGTGGCACTATGCTAACTACCTTGGATGTAAATTAAAAAAAAAATTTTTTTTTAAAAGACAAGCTAGAACATTAAGTTGGAGCATTCTTCAGGGCAGAGAAGGAGTTCATTAAACGGCTCAGAATTAAGATGGACAGGCGCTAAGGAAAAGCAAGCCTTAATTCCCTAGCATACCCAGGGGAAGGGGTCTCTTTTGGAGATTTGCATTGGCTTTAGTTGATTGCAATTACGCTGCCCTTCGCCGTGCTGAAAATAAAATGAAACCCTAACAAAGTTCCAGGTTTAATTGAAATTTCCTGGGATCTGTTATTACATCGCTGTGATTGTTCTGTGCCACTAATGAGCCTGTGCTAGCTGATTATCCAAGTGTCTCTCCAGTCACTGTTCCATTATTGCATTATTAATGATCAGATATGATTGTCACAGCTGACGGCTTGAACATCAAACAGGCAGAGACAAGTCAGCAAGCCCAGCAGATGGACAGATGGCCAGGGTGGGGTGGAGAGGGGCCAGTAGGCAGGGTGTGCTGGCCAACAACCTGGTACCCAGAGTGGGAGGGGGAAGGGGCGCGGACGCTAGTGTGGTAAAGGACTCAACTGAGGGGCGAGGGCCGTGCGACAAGAGGTGAGGGGCTGGGCGTGCTGGCAGCTGAGAGGTCAGGACCTAAGTGACTGATGAGGGGAACTGTTCCCGGTAGGATGGTGACTTCTAGGAGTCAGCTCGATGGTCTGCCTACCCGGAGAAATCGTCAATGAGTCATGATCAACGTAAACAAACAAAACTAACGTTTCTAGATTAACGAGGTTAATGGGAAAATGGGAAAATCCCGATGGAAGGGTCCGGGATGGGGAGAAGGGGGCTTGCACTGCAGTGAGACAGGGTTAGTGGCCCTGGAGGGGGCAGCCATTGGTTCCCCGGCACTGTAGGCGAGACCAGGGCTGGATGGGATGACCTCAACAGAAAGTCTAGAAGGGAGCCCATGTGCTGTTGCTACCAGGGAAGTTTGAGGAGTTTTCTGGAAACTGCTGGAGTTGGTTCAGGCTAATGGTCTTTCTTAGAGATGGAAATAAACTGGGCTCCAGGGGTCTGACTGAGGAGAAAAGCCCCAGACCCCCAAGCCCCTGTGTGGGCAGGAGGCCCGTTTAAGCCTAGAGAGCCCACAAGCACCCCAGCTTGGTTTCTGGCCTGTCACCCTGTGCATCCCACCCCCCCGTGCTTCCCCCGCCTTTCAGGAGGCGTCCTTTCCCGAAAACACCAGACAAGATGAGGTCATGTTAGGCCCTCGACTGCTGCCAGATTTCATTCTTCTAAGATCAGCGTCGTGCTAACATGAAATGCAAGCCAGGAGCAGGAGGGAGGACAGGGATAGACTGACGAAACGGAGGGGAGAAAGCCCACGAGCAGGAGAGAAGGAATTGACATTTGAACACGGTTTAGTAATCGGAAAATTGATCCCGAGCCTGCCCCCCTCCCCCAGCGATAGGTGTGGGGGGTGCCGTGGTTTCTCAGAGCCCACGGTGGGGGCCACCTGTTCTGCTACCCTTGTTGCCTCTGGCTCACTGTCTCCATGGCGAGGAGGGTAGTGGCTGGGGGCTCCCGCAGCCACGGTTTCCACGGCAACCCTCAGGCAGCAGCACCCCCCACCCCGGACTCCACTTACCCATTCATCCTCGCCACTGCTGAGCCACGGAGCTATTTTGGAGCAACGGTGGCCTCTGCCCGCCCAGCCACCCACAGTCCCACCGACACACACACAGGTGCCCCTCTGAGCGCTCCTGCCTCCGCATGGGGGCTCTTGGCTGAACCTGTCCAGCCTACGGGGGTCTGGCCTGACCAGCCAATCACGGAGACGGGCTTGGAGAATGCACGCAGAAGGCAGAGTCCCTTGGGGGTAGGCATTGCCTGGATCCCTCCTCCTCCAATCCTCAGGGAGGATTGAAGAGCTCCAATCAGGAGCTTGGCCTCCTCCTCCTCCGGTCCCCTCAGGACCCCAGGCCAGTCAGTACTACAGCGGACCATGAGAGCAATCATAACACCACCTTGCATGTGGTTTGTCCTCCTTAAGTAAGCAGGACAGCTGCTATTATCGTCTACAGTTGACAGAAGCGGGAGCTGAGCCCCAGAGAGGTTAAGTGACCTACTCAAGGCCACATGGCTTTTGACTGGCAGGCTCAAACCCCACGTGCTGGGGAAGGCCCGGTCTGAGGGTGTCCAGGAAGATCTTTGTCCCCGGTGTGCGGGTCTTGCCATGTGTTGGCAGGATGGGGGTTAGGGACAGGGAGGAGGGAGAAGTTGTGGTCCCACCCTCGGGAGGCTTCCGGAGGATACGGGACAGTGCAGGCGTGTGCACACCTGTGTTCAACGTGCTGGCCTGCACGCTGTCTGCCGGGGTCCTGTAGGCTCACAGAGAACTGGGGGTGGGCAGGCCTGCCTTGGAAGGGGACTGATTGTGGGGAGGCCTGGAGATGTGTAGGCAATTGGCCCCTGGGATTGGGTTTCACCTGCCGAGGCCCGAGATCACCTACTACCGGCTGAATGTTTGGGTCCCTCCAAGTTGATAGGTGGAGGCCCTAATCCCCAACGTGATGGTATTAGGAGGTGAGGTCTGTGGGAGGTGATTCGGTTTTAATGAGACCATGAGGGCGGGCCCCCATAATGAGATTTAGTGCCCCTTATTAGAAGAGGAAGGGAGACCAGCGCCTGTCTCTACGGCCACCATGTACAGACATAGCAAGAAGGTGGTCCTCTGTAAGCCGGAGCGAGAGTCCTCGCCAAAAGCCAAAGTCGCCAGCATCTGAATCTTAGACTGAACGGACGAAGACACTACCCATATTCTTTGCAACTCCCACCACGATGCAGGAGCCTGGAACTCTTCCCCAGTGGGGGTCCTCGGAGCCAGGAGGGGGTAAGCAGTTCCTGTTTCGGATCTCCAAGGCCAGCGCTGAGCCGAGCCCGGAGGCGAGGTGGTGACATCTAAGAGACGAGGGGGTATCCTAGGCTGCACTGAGGCCCGCTGCAGAGGCTGGGCTGGAGGGCGGAGGCACTGGGACAGGGAAGGGGAAGAGATCAAGGCACCCGCTTCCAGAGGTGTGGACCGAGGGCCAGGACAGGGAAGCTGGGCTGGCTTTCCTTTCCCTTCTCCCAGGCAGGTTTCCTCAACTGCCTCCCAGATAAGCAGAGAGAGACAGGCCTGGGGTTTCCCCTCCCCGCTCCCCCCACCCCCACACCTAGTGGAGGTCCCTAGAGAGGCCACGGAAGAGGGGTAAAAATGCCAGCGGGCAGCAAGCAGCAAGCCAAGAGAAGTCCCCAACCCCATAAACACACTAGAGCCCAACACGGGCGCCAGGGCGGTGACTGTGCGGCCACCGAGGGTGCTTTCCCGTCGGGGCCAGACTTCCCTCCTCCTGCCTCTGAGAGGGACCACCCAGGACTCCCTACACCTTTCCTGGGAAAGAAGTGCCCGTCTTGTTCTTAACATTCTCCCGGGAAAGAAATTTCGTTCTGGCAGCTTCTTTCCACATCTGTCTTTGTCAGGAAATTGAGATCGGAGAGATTTTTCCAGGGTGTGTTCTATGCCAGGTGAAGTCATTAACCTCGTCGCAGGTGATCCTTCCCACAGCCCTGCAGGATGGGTGGGCAGGACCGTGCCCGTCTCAGTCACAGGGAAACTGAGGCTCTGGGACTTTGGGTGAATCGATCCCCCCAAGTACTGTGTCCCAAGGGTCAGAGCTGGGATGGGAACGTTTTGATTTCAAGTCGCCCATCCTGTTTCCCTGATAACTGGCCACAGCTCCAATAATGTCGCAGTCCCTGGGGCACCTGGGTGGCTCAGTTGGTTAAGCGTCCGACTCTTGATTTGGGCTCAGGTCATGATCTCACAGTTCTTGAGTTCAAGCCCCGCATCAGGCTCTGTGCTGATAGCTTAGAGCCTGCTTGGGACTGTCTTTCCCTCTCTCTCTGCCCCTTCCCTGCTCATGCGCTCTCTCTCTCTCTCTCTCAAAATAAATAAAGAAAAATCACAGTCTCTTTCTACTGTGGATGAAGCAAATTGCTCGACAACGCCCAGCAAACCCTGCAGCTACCCCACCCCCAGGCCAGGGGCTAACCAGGAGTCTGATGGGGGAGGCCTGGTGCCAGCCCATGCCCCTCCGACCCACCCACAGCCCACCCCTCAGCCAGCTGCTCGGCTCGGAATAGAGATCAGGAAGATCCCTCAGTCCTTGTCATCTCGCCTGTCCCCACCCCTTTCTGCTCTGGTCTGGAAATGTTGAGTTGATTATATTCTGTGCTCAATCACCAGAAATAATCAATCTGTAATTAAGAGCATCCCCCAGCCCTTTCCCAGCCTTCCTTAGGCTCCCGCCCCTTCAGCCCCCCTGCCTGCCACCTCCCTTTCCTCCCCCTCCCACCTGCCTTTCCAGCATGGACTCGTCTTAATGAGATTTCTCTGTTACAAACGACCAGTTTGTAATAATTATATTTTGTGCAGCAATCGTGGTTTAAAAATGATTTAAAGCAGGGAAGGCTCCAATTTATTAGGCGTCAAATTTTCTGTGGTGAACTTTTAACTGGAAGCCACGCTCAGACACGGAGGGGGCCATCTCTGCCACCCTGGGATGAGCAATAGTCCTGAAATATTGATGGCTGGTGGATGCAAATGTAGTCAAAGAGAGTTCGTTTTGATTACAATGAATGAATCTCCAAACAACCGCTTGGCTTGTCCTGGGTGTCCCGTCCCTCCTCCCCCACCCGACCCCCGACTGTGGCAGAGGAAAGGGAAACGGGTAGAGGAGGCAGAGGGGAGTGAGAGGGGATGCCAGCCAGAGCCAGGCCGGGGAGAAGGAACAGGAGGATCAGGACCCTGTGCCGGAAGCGCTTCCGAACAGGCGTGTGGGTGTCGCGGAGAGGCATCTTCATGTGCACCTGCACACCCTCTTTAAAAAATTCTGTAGGGGCGCCTGGGTGGCTCAGTCGGTTGAGCGTCCGACTTCGGCTCAGGTCACGATCTCGTGGTCCGTGAGTTCGAGCCCCGCGTCGGGCTCTGGGCTGACGGCTCAGAGCCTGGAGCCTGCTTCCGATTCTGTGTCTCCCTCTCTCTCTGCCCCTCCCTCGTTCATGCTTTGTCTCTCTCTGTCTCAAAAATAAATAAACGTTAAAAAAAAAAATTAAAAAAAAAATTCTGTAAAGAGCCGTGAGGCGAGCCAGTGACTAGGTGGTGTTTGGGACTTCCGGCTTTGGGACCGACCTGAGTTCAAATCTGCGGCGTCCTGCTCTGCGTAGATCCTTCACAGCCTGTGCCCCCCGCCGCCCCCCCCCCCCCACCATAACCTTCCCCATCCTCACCTTGGCGCTTTTTGTCCCTGGATGTCTAACCATGTGGCGACCCCAGGGAGGGTTTTACCAGCACAGTTTGCTCTTTGGGGGCTCTCCCCCAGGGTGGCGGAATGATGTAGCCAGAGCCTTGCCACATTTATCAGCAAAACACCCAGTTTCCGGCTGCATTCTTGCCCCAAGCGCTGTCAGGACACGTCAGAAGCTCCGAGACCCTTCTGAAGCATGGATGATAATCGTATTACTGTTCCATCAACATTCCTGGCCCAGGAGAGCCCGGTGACTGGGGGCCAAGATGTTTCCTCTTTGCTCCCCACCGTCCCTGCACAGAGCCTGGCCCCAGTGGACGAAGGATTGTCAGGAGGGGCACAGAAGCTGATGCGTCAGGGACAGACACGAGGGAATCATCGCTGTCCTAGTTTTCATCTCCTTCAATGGTCCTTCTCTTCCAGAAGCTCTGGGTGAGCAAGTCTGTCTTTCCCATTTGCCTTCTGCCCCCGGACTCCACACAACCCCCCTCTTCTGGCTCCCTTCTCTTCCTGCAGACCACCTTCCACGTCTCCACAAGCACGTTCTAGAACTGTCTCGTTCGACCCCGCCCATCCCACCACGCCATTCCTCTGTGCTGGCTCCTCCTGCCCCGTGTGCCCATCACCCCAGGAACGGCAGCACCCCGCTCCTCGGGCCCCTCCACCCACCCTGACAGCTCCGCTGTCCTGGGCGTGGGTCCCCTCCCAGCCCACCTCTCTCCCTGCTGACCAGACAGAGCTTTCTAAAGTGATCATTCACCATGTGACTCCTTAGCTTAACAGGCTTCAGGGGCTTAGCGTTATCTTTTCTTCGGCAGCAATAAATGTTTATCAAGCTCCTACTGTGCACCTGGCCACTCCAGATAAAGTCCTAACCCCTGGGCATCCATACCGGGTCCTTCACGGTCTGGCCCTGCCCCGTGCCAGTGTTTGGTCTTTACCTCCTACCTGTGACACTCTCCCTTCTCCCCTGATTCCATCAGCAACTTCTGGCTTTACTGCCTAATCTTCTTTTTTTTTTTTTTTTTAATGTTTATTTATTTATTTATTTATTTATTGAGAGAGAGAGAGAGAGACAGAGTGTGAGTGGGGGAGGGGCAGAGAGAGGGAGACACAGAATCCAAAGCAGGCTCCTGGCTCCGAGCTGTCGGCACAGAGCCCGACGCGGGGCTCGAACCCACTAGCTGTGAGATCATGACCCGAGCCGAAGTCGGACGCTCAACCGCCTGAGCCACCCACGTGACCCTCATTGCCTATCTTCTAAGACAATTCTGGTATCCCTTCCCCCAAGAACCCTTCCCCAGTCACCGGGCTAGGTTAAATGCCATCCAGGGCGCCTGTAAACCACCAGGACCCCCGCCTCCCTGCCCGTCCCATGAGCTCGCAAGGCGCGGCCACACCATGCGCCACATTCTCTTTCCGTTGCCTGGAGCACAGTAGGAGCTCAGACAGACATTCTGAATGAACAGCTATACTCACTGGCTCCTGTTTATGGGCTTTTTCTTTATTTTTGAGTTTCTTTTTAATGTACGTTCTGCAGCAGGGACAAGCCTACTGAATAATAATGACAGCTATAATTTATTAAGTGCTTACTATTTGTCAAGCATCCGCCAAATTCTTAGCACTCATTATCTCATTAAATCCTCATTATGTGAGGGGGGTACTAGTAAACCTTATTATTTCCGTTTTACAGATAGGGAAACTGAGGCTCGGAGAGGTTTACTGCTGAACACTTGCCCATGAACCCCGTGTCCAATTCCAACGCTTGGCCACTTGACCGCTGGGCTACAGGGCCCGCCATCCGCCTCCTGGATTAACCTACCTGGACCAGCCCCCTGAGGAGAAGGCTCAGGTGCCCCAGCCTCCCAGGCGAGGCTCCGTGTCTCCCCTCCTGCGCCGAGCAGCAGAGGGAAGGCTTGTCATCCCGGTCTGCCGCTGGCTTCTTTCTGGGAGCAGCCCAGCCATGGCCTGGAGGACAGCGCGGGGGTTTGGGTGGGTGCAGGGCTTTGAGGAACCCCCCACCCCCACCCCAGGAGACTCAGTTAATTTTGGCTGGGAGTCTGCGGCAGGGCTAGACGACTGGAGAGCGCCCTTGATGGGTATGCAGGAGGCCAGGGCATCTGCAGCTGGTGCAGCCCCTCAGAGTGCCCCTGAGACCAAGTCACTTTAGCAGGGCTCCTGCCAGACGGGTGGTGCGGCCAATCACCACCCGGTGGGGGCCGGCAACGTTCAATGGGGAGGAAAAATGCTTCAAAGCCTGCCTTCCCAGCTAGAAATTCCCCTGGGCAAGCAAGTTCCAGAACCAAGGAGCAAGCAGCCTTTCTTCTGCATCACTTCCAGGAAGAAGTGGCCCCGGGCTCAGGGTGGGGCTGAAAATGACTGGGTTGCAGAGCTGGTCCTTCCGGGCCCAGCTGGGGCTTGAGAAACTGCCTTGGAAAGTAAGATTTGATCCCAAGAAACAGGAATGAAACTTTTCCAGCAACCGCTCCTGGAGGGAGAGTTTGCCCCAGAGGTTTTTAGGCTATTATTCCACAACCTACAGCATCTTATTTTCGGCTTGCATTTGAATCCTTGGGGAAAAACCCCAACCTGGCGTAGAGCAGTTAGCTGGGGATCCTGTTAAAGTTGCAGACTCTGGTTCGTAGATCTACCCTGGTGCCCGAGATTCTGCACTGGGTCCAGGGCAGTGTAGTGTCACCATTTCCTGGCTGTGAGACCCGGAGCACATTATTTAATCCCTCCAAGGCTCAGTCCCTCATCTATAAAATGGCGATGGGATTAGCTACTTACCGGGCCGCCGAGGGGACCAAAGACATGACCTTGTGTCAAGTGATCAGTTAGTAAGGGAGACGCAGGAAAGGTACCTGGCACGGAGCAGGGGTTTGGCGCATAAATCTTCTTCCCTCGTTCAAAGTGCCTTTGCGTTCATCTGAGCCCATGGGGCGAGCATAGCAGGTGCTATTCGCCCCACGTTGCAGATGAAGAATCACTCACACGGTCAGCTAGTGGCTGAAGTGCCCTAGACCCTGGGATTCCTGCCCCAAGTTCCATGTTCCTCCCACTGCGGCATATTCCTTCCCCGTCAGATTGGAGATTTATGCGTCTACCAGATGAGGAACAAGTTGGTACCTATGGTGAAAATCCTGACAATATTGCAGAAATCTGTGTGGGGCTCTCACTGGGCAGGCAGCCATGGCTGGCCTTCTGGAATCCTGGGGGGAGAGCTGGGAACTTGGAAGACGATGTTCCCATCACACGACTCCCCTCTGGGCCGGCCTGCACATTGATCCCAACAAGCATTTCAGGAAGGAACAAACGCTTGGACCAGCTTCCCCCATGGGCAAGAAAGCAAGTGGATGAGAGACATCTGCGGTTGACTCCAGAGTAAGAAGACTCCCCTTGGCCCCAGCTATCAGAGGCATCGGTAGAGGCAGCTCTGGCCAGGCCCCACAGCTGGCTGCCACAGCTCTGGGAAGGTTGGAACAATCCAGAACATTCTTCCCGTCCTTCCAGCCCACCCCGCCGCATGTTGGCAACAACCTCTCAACTGCCTTGCTGCCCTGCTCTGGACGAGGCTCAGGCCCTGCTCTGGCCGGGGCTCCCGGGGCCTCGTGTACATCATTCCGTTCACCTTCCCAAGGCAGCCCCATCACACAGTTGTTAGTCTTGTTGGCCAGAAAAGCCAGCGGAGGCTCCAGAGATAGCAAAGGGCACGATTGATTCTAGTCCAGGGACAGGATCTTCTGGACTGTGTGACATTTGGGTTGAGCCCTGCTCAAGTCAAGTCTTCTGATTCCCATCGGGCTGCTTGGCATGAGGAAATTCCAGGGAGCATTCCCGGATTTGACATTTCCACTTCGGCCACGTGTGATTATCCCCAGAGGCCTTCCACGCGGACCCTTTGTCGTTTTGCTGAGGCAGGAAAGAGAATCCCATGAGCAGTGAGCTCTCGGTACTGGGGAGCCAAGTGGAGGCCTTGCGTCTGTCTGTCTGGTGAGGCCTTTCTCGATGAATTGTCACAGCTTCCCCGAGAGGTTGACGTTGTCTTTACGTTCCAGATGAGAGAATGGAAACCCTGCATGGCTTGTGCCGTCAGACGTTGGGAGACACAAGAGGCATTAGGGTCCCTCAAGAACGTCCAGAGTCTCCTGTGCCTTATTTGTAGGGAATCCTCAAGGCTCACGGGGGAGGAAGAAAAGGTGAAGACTGGATGTGTTGCCAAGTCCATGACATCGGTGGGGTTTCTAGAAGAAGCACTGAATTCCTGCCGGCAGGTCGGGGGCTTCTTGGCTATTCCACTAGGAGGGCATGGCTTCAGTTGGGCAGCGGGCACCCCTGCGATCTTAGATCCCCAGCACCCCAGCTGTTAGCCCGGGACCACATTAGTTCCAACCCCACCCAGGCCGAGACCAGGTATTTCAGATCTCATCACCAGCTTCATGATCCAGTCTGGCCTGCGTGCAGTCATCAAACGCTTTTACAAGCGTGGTGGCTTTGGGTCCTCACGATATCGACCTAGAGTCGGGCGGGCATGACAAAAACCTAAGGTAAAGAGTTTAAGCCATTCTGCTTCAGTCACAAGAAAGCGGGGACTGCAACCAAGGTCTTTTACATTTGCATGACAGCCTGTAGCTTCTCTGAACAGCCAACCTGTATATTCCAGGATAGCCAATGAAACACAAGTTTCACCTTCATTTTAGTTTAGTTTCGTAACAACCCTGAGAGGCAGGCAAAAGCAGGTGACGATATCCCCGTTTTCAGGTGGAGAAGCCGATGGGCTCAACCTGTGCTCTGATGGTTCTGTTGGGACAAGCGGGGAGGGCGGGTTAGATGTCAAGAGAGGCAGGGGAGGGCAGCGGCTCTGTGAACATTCAGGCTCAGGTGCCCTATTTAGAAGCACCCTCGCTAGAGCATTCTTGCCACTTTCACAGAAGGCTGTTAATTAAATGAATAGTCCTTGTTAATAGGCTTTGGGGGGTTCCCTAGGGCAGCACAAAGATCTAGGCAAGATTCAGGATGGAGCAGCTAACTTCTGGAAAATTGCAAAGCCTCTGTCTCCTCCCGCCAACAATTAAGGTGCTTGCTCACGGTTGGGCATCTTCTCCTGCCTCCCTGGAGACAGCACCCCAGCCAAGAATGCCTTTTGCCATTGTCCTTGACCCGGAGGGGGAGGCCCTCCTGTGGACCATGGCACGGGCATGCCTGTGTCCTTTGTGTGTGCGTGTGCATAAGAATGGGCATGGCTGTCATGTTCCCTGTGCATGTAGACATTGCGTGCCTCTGTGTGTGTGTGTGTGTGTGTGTGTGCGCGCAATACTGCACGTGTGAACCTGTGACCGGTGGGCATCACCCCCCCACCTGAGCACACAGCTGTCTCCTTCAGCCCTGGCCTGTCTTATCCCTGAGCCCTACTGTTGTGGTGAGCTGTCGAATGCAAACATCAACTCCACGGCGTCTCCTTTCCGGGGAAGCCAGGACAGGCAGGTAATTTATCAAACATTCCCTAAAATAGTCCTCCAGCCTCTTGCCCCCCTCTCTCGACGCTGTCTGATTCTCGATCGTTTCTTCTTTCTGTCTCTTGCTTTTTCTGCCTGGAGATTGACAGCCTCCTGCTAATACAGCCTTAGAAATGCCAGGTGCTGGTGGAACCTTCACTTCACTCTGCCCCAGCCTCCGTCCCTCCACTAACGGCTCCCCGGCTGACTCAGGCGTCACTGCGGTTGCTGCTGTCTGTGTTTCTGCTCGGCGGGCTGATGGATGAGGCCGCGTCCCCCGCACTGCAGAACACTCAGGAACCGGGGGCACATGCACTCTGATCTGCTGAGTTATGGACTCGCTAATGAGACTCCTCCTGACACCTGCGAGCCCGTCACTGCCCTAATTTTGCCCTGTTCCCAATTCTCTCGCCTTTTCAGCAGACCCATGCCTTGTGACCCGGTGAACCAGTCGGCCGTCCTCTTAAGGGGTTGGAGAGAAGGAATGGATTTGCATTCTCCGTCATCTCCACTTCCAAGGTGAAGGAACCAAGGGCAGCCAAGGGAGAGAGGGGTCTGCTTCCGCGAAAGAATGGTGCTGAAGGAGCTCGTTTGCCAAGTGCTGCGCTAGGTGCTTGAAGCTGTTGTCTCCTTCTGTCTCGCATTCTGTGAGGTGGATATTGTCTCCACGGAGAGAGAAGTGAGAACAGGAGAAAACGAGACTCAGAGGAGGCAAGTAGCCTACCCTAGGTCATGATTACAGGCAACAGAAACCCACTCCCGCTAACACAAACGGAAAAGGACGTGCGGGGGGAGATACTGAAGGTTTACAGAACGCATGGGAAGCTGGGAGCACACGGTGAGCCAAGATGGCTGGGTGACGGTCAAGACCACACCGACAAGAGTCTGTTAGGGGACACTGGACGCTGGATGTCACCGTGGCCACTGCCAAAATGCGTTTCAAACTCTTTCCGTGCCTTTATATCCTTATCTTAAACTCCAGAGTCCCAAGTAGCATCATCTGAGGGTTAGCAGGCCATGATGCCAGGGTCAGGACACCCGTCGTGGATCCTGACTCCTACCAAGAATCACTTGAAGGGCTCCGGAACGGAAAAGGGGGTTCCGGAACTGAGCTGCCAACCTCTCACGAAGTAGCAAACCAGACCCGCGTCCCCTGCCCCCACCCAGCAGGGGAGAGGCCGAGCAAACACAAAAGCCACAACCTCCCGGTTCCAAATCATGTGCTCTCTCTACCACCACCAGGGGCAAAGTTCCAAGCCGTTTAACAACTGGTGGGGCACCGACGCCGGCCAATCAGCATAGATGCCACCGGAAGTAAGAGTTCTGTCATGGCTGTGCCCAAAGCTGGTTATCCATTCTACACACAAAGCAAAATTAGAACTCAAGGCTCCCCAGCTTTTCCATAGATAATGTAATACTTGATGGCAGGCTGGGGTAAACTTGAGACAACTGGGGAAGGGAGGAGGGTGGTGAGGAGGGAGGGAGGGAGGGAGGTGGGGGAGATGTATGGCTTGGTAGGGGAAAGCTCATTGTATTAGAATATGTTCGTTAACTAACCACCCTCACTGCTATTATTTTGCTCCAAACCGTTGTCACTTCTCCCCTGAATTCTTTTTTGTTTAATACTTCTTTATTTTGAGAGAGAGAGAGAAAGTGAGCAAGAGAGGAGCAGAGAGAGAGGGAAGAGAAAGAGAGAGAGAGAGAGAGAGAGAGAGAGAGAGAGAATCCCAAGGAGGCTCCAAGCTCTCAGTGCAGATCCCGATGTGGGGGCTAGATCTCACGAACCGTGAGATCTGACCTGAGCAGAAATCACGAATGGGATGCTTAACCAACTGAGCCACCCAGGCGCCCCACTTTTCCCCTGAATTCTTACAATAGCCTCCTAACTGGTCTGCCTACTCTGATCTCTATGCCTGCAGGCTTTCCTCAATGCAATGGCCAGAGTGATCCTTAGAAGTGCCAGATAATGTCACTTTTCTGCTTCAAGCCCCAGATGGCTCCCTAGTTCACTCAGAGTTAAGAGCGATGGTCTTAAAACACCCCACAAGCCCCCTTATAATCTGTTCTCCATCACCTCTCTAACCTCCTCTTCTACTTCTGTCCTCCACTCACTCCTCTCCAGCCACCCAGGCCCCCTTGCTGTTCTGTGAACGCACCAAACTTGCTCTGCCACAGGGCCTTTGCACTTGGTCTCTCCTTTGCCCAAATTTTCTTCTGCAGATGTCTGCCTGGCTTATTTCTTCACCTCCTGCAAATCTTTGCTCAAACATCAGCTTCTCAGTAAGGTCTGCCCTGACCACCTTGTTTTCTCAATCTCTTTTACTCAGCTGGATTTTTTTTTTTTCCTTTTTAGTACTCACCACCTCACATGACTATGTTATGACTTATTTTTTGCCTCTCTCCGTGAAAATATAAACCCCAAAGGACAGAGGCCTTTGCCTGTTTATTGAGGGATAGGTTTTCCTGGGTTTCATGTCATATTTGTTGAAGGAATGAATCAAAATACAGACTCTTAGGGATGACATTAAAATTTTAAATTTGCATGGAATTTAGATTTCGGAAACGAGAAAACATTTTCTCACTTTTAGATGGTAACTTAATGTTGTTTCCACGAACGGAACCTTTTGTATCGGGTTTTGTGTTTGAAACGTTTCCATGTCATTCTTGTTCCAGGTTTTCAATCCAGATCTCTTCAAATTCTTGCTCATCTTCATTGACAAGAAACTTCATGTGCAAAAGTCAGCCGCACGTTCAAAATTTTACGGCCGTCGGAATTATATTCAAAGCCCCTCGGAGAGCTCTCCCTTTTCTTTCATTGACAAATGTAATGTTAAAATATCTTGCCATGATGCTAATGGATTTGAGTGCTCTGGAACTTTTTCATATCAAGTATTTTAAGATAATGCTGAGGCTCTAATTTGTAGCAGGTGTGTGCATTGTTAGAACAGTCCCCCTGCAGCTTGTTTGGATGCCCCTAAAAGGTGCACAGGAGCTGGAAATGTTTAGAAGCGTTTGATATTCGTGAAGATACAGGGTTGGGCCACTGCCTGGAGGCGTATCTGCCAGCAGCACCCCCCTCCCCCCCATTCTGCGTCCATCCCCAGCCCTGTCCAGCAGCGTCTTGGGGTCTGTGCCTTGAGCTTGGCTTGTTCCAAACCAAGAGTCCCCCAGCAATAAATGGCAGCGGCAGGTTCTGAGCTGGTAATTCAAGTACACACCCAGGCACGGGAGCATCTCCTGGGCCACGTTTAGCACATCACGGGGTGGCAGAGCGTGGGGGAGTAGTTCAGGGTCATTGCTGAGGAGGACCGTAGGACTCACCATGATACCCTGCTCTGCTCCTGCTGCTTTCCAAGGAGCCTTGGCAAGGGCTCTCCAACAGCCCCCACCCCCACCTGCCGCTCTGCAGAGCTCTGAGACCTCACAGCAGTTCATCAGTGCATGATGCCCACCCCGCTTTGGGAAGCTCTACTTCCGAACCCTGCGACTGGGGTCCCACTTGTGCGCTAACCAGCCCGGCCAGGTCGCCTCACTTCTCTGAACTTAGGTTTCCTCATCCATATAGATGGGGAGTTTGGATAGAATGAATGCTTCTCAGATGCTTGTCAGGGATCCTAGGATTCTGGGAAATGTCTCAGGGACGATTTGCAAACAAGCAGAAACAGAAAGGGGCCAGGTGGAAGAGACTTTTCCTCATGTCCCTCTTCAACCAGAATACCTCCGTTTTTATCCGTTTTCCATCTGGACATCCCACAGAAGATTCTGGTAAAAAGCGAGGTGCCTGTTGCTAACATGAAAGCTTGAAAGCCGCTGTATGCATTGGGAGTGATCTCTCTCTCCTAGGCCCCCTACCTCGCATTGTTCCCTTGTTCGAGGGGAAAATCATTCTAATTGAACTTTTAATCAATGTATAATTATAAATAAATGCCATCTTTCTTTAATAAAATCCTATCCCCGTCGGCTTCAAGAATTCCGTATCTCTGGATTTTCTTCCACGGGGCGGACACCATTTTAGTGACCCTCACCTAGCAGAGCTCGGAAAAAATATTTACGATCCTCAATATCCAGGCCCACGTGCATCCACACGTCCGTCACAATTGCAAGTTTCTTGGAGGAAGACCCTCTTTTCCTTCAATACCACTTTTTTTTTTTTTTCTGGCAAGATTCCACCTTCTTAGAGGCATTCTGCACAGCTTAACTTTATGACAACCGCACAAGCATTCCCCCCAAAAAGATGGATCCAATCGTTGACCAGGGATTGTTTTCTTTACGAATGCTGAAGCACGGGGGGCAGGGGAGTGGGAGTAATCTTTTAATACCCTCCCACTTGATGAGGCCAAAGAGGGGATTCAGATGTGGGGCACTGGCCAGGACACCAAGGCTTTTGGTCTATCCAGGAGCCCTTCCCAAGGCACCTGTGGGGAGGGGAGAGAGAGCCGATGGGCCCCAGAGCTCTTATCTGTCCCCTGAGACAATCAGAGCAGGGAGTTTGGGCAGAAATATGGTTGAGCACCCCACCATCACCCCCCCCCAATACCTCTGTCTAGAATTCAGACCCCACAGGGGTGGCTTTATTCGGCACAAAGACAATCTGGCCCTCTGTTACTTTCAGCCTAAGTCCTCTCAATGACGATTGTAGCTTTTGGAAGTTTCCAAAAAGCTTAGGGACCAGAAACACAGAGAATGTCAGAGCCCAAGGCTTCTCTTTCCCTAGGACTCTGAGGTTTGCATGACCCCTTTTGTTTGCTTATTTATCCCGCTGCCTCAAATTAGAAGTGAAAACCAGAACAAAGAAACAAGAGACATTCCTCGGGGTGGGATTACCTACGTAGTCCTCGCCTTGGGGTTTGCTCTTGCCAAGCCGGTTTGGAGTCTGTCATGCTATTGGGACACACAAAATACCCCAAGGTCCCCCTTTCATCTGCTGGCTTCTAGGCCTGTGGAAAGTCCAATTCTGAAGGAAAGGGGGGAGCTGGCCCTTTCTGGGTTTCTGGGATCGCTGCAAATCTTCCCAGGCTTCCGCAGACAGATTTTCATACTGAGGATATCAGTTCCGAGCCCTCCTCCCACATCCACGGGGAAAGTGGCAGGGAAACAGGAGAAGGAGGGTGTTGGGGGAAGGCTGCCGACCTGAGGCCACGGTTCATCTCCCATCATCCTTTTATCCCAGGTTGAGGCCGCCTATCCCGAGTCCTGCCTGCTCGGATGTGGCCCGGAGGGGTGCACAGAAAAGTCCAGAGCATCCTGTCGGAAGACTGACTTCTGCTTATTTTTACTGCCTGCCCTGGGGCAGGGTACCTCGATTCTCTGAGCCTCTGTTTTGTAAAGGAAAAACCTGAAATGGGGTCACTCCCGTCAGGAAAGCACATCCCAAACGGAGCTGGGAAGCCATTAGGGGAGCGGGTCTTACGTGCGTCCACGCCTGCACAGAACGTGAACTTCGAATATAGCTCATTGCCAAACTGCACCGTCTTCCTTCTTGCAGCCCTAGACAGCAAGCTACAAATTCCACAGACATCAGACTCTTTCAGCAAATTATAATTTTGTGAAACGATTTATGTTAGCCTTCTTGGAATTCCCCTTTTTGCCTTTCCTCTGCTTTTCCCCCTCAGCAGAGCACGATTTGGGTTTTCTCCCGAATCTGTGTCTCCCAGATTGCAATTCCTAAGACCCCCCCGAATACATTTCTGTTTGCCTTGCAGCCTCCTTGCAAATGTTGACAGCTTCCTCCTAGGTCAAATGGGGAAAAGAGTACCTACCCCCTTCTCTTCTCATGGTGGTGGTGAGAATCAATGAGACAGCCCTGCGAGATGATAAATACATTTCACAAAGTTTTCACAGTGGGTGTGCCCATGTGTGCACGAGCGTATGTATTCTACGTGATCCACTGGGGCAGATGGACAGGTGGCCCTTCCAAGATGTCATTCCCAAGTTCCCATGTAAATTGCTACACAGAGGGGCCGGAGAAGATCAGAAGAGCTCAAGTACCCTCTGGTGAAAATTAATGGGGGTAGGAAGGGTTCAGGAGGAAGGCCAGCCTTTGATGTAACTGTGGTCTCACTCTACCCTTGTATCAGAAGAAAAACAAGAGACCAGAGGTGCAGCCAAGCTCTGACACCTCAGGGAGGGAGCCTGGGGGGTGGGTGTGTGTGTGGGGGGGTGGGGATGGGGGGCAGGATTATGTCCAGAAGTTTTGTGGGAAAAGGAGCCTCGCCTTGACCAACCCGCCTCTAACTTCCCATCGCTGTTCTAAAGGCGCCCCGGAGAAGCAGACACGGCCACCTGAGCCCTGTCCGCTCTTTTCCCACCCCACCCCCTGCTCACACCAGGTTTCTGAGAGAATTGAATTCAATTCCACAAGGATTTTATCCAGCCTCTCCCCCAGTGCTTCACATTTTCTATGGTGCTCTCTGGTTGACAAAACTCGTATCGATTACCTCCCTTTGATTCGCCCTGTAACATCGGAAGGCGGGTAGCAGAGAAATTAGTATCCTTAATTTCCAGAAGAAGAAAAGGAGACTCAGGAATTATGTGATTTGCCTAAGGGCGCTCAGCTTGCAAGAGCAGAGCTAGAACTCACATTTAGGGCTTCCCACCGTCCTTCAGCAGCTCCCTTGGGTTTGAATCTCAACTCCTTACCAGGGTGCAAGAAGCTCATAGGCATGTGCACGCCTCTCCCCCTACCATGAAGGCTTCCCTAGCTTGCCCATGGGGAGGGGTTATGCCTGCCCCCCTCCTCCCCCATTCTCTCCACCTCCCCTGCTTCCACTGTCATTACTTGTTTGCTCCCTGAGGGCTGCTCATCTCTGCATCTTCAGCATCTAGCATAGTGCCTGGCACATAATCCACATTTATTAATAACAAATACACAAAAGAACGGGCATCTCAAGTAGGCAAATGACAGAAACAGCCTAAGCGGCCAACAGGAGTAGCGGAATGGTTAAATAGACCAGGACGCATCCCCTAGATGGAATATCATGCAGCTACCAAAAATTATGCCGATAAAAAATTAATATTGCCTTGAAAAACTCTTTTAAGATATAATGTTATGTGGGAACTCAAAATACAAAGTTGCACGTACGTCATGGTCCTAGCACGTACGTCATGGTCCTAGCTATCTACAATGACACAAAAGCAAAGTCTCAAAAATCATACAAGAGAAAAGAAGTTGAGATCACGCATGCTTTTGCTTCCTTCCATCTGTCCATCGTGTCCAGGTTGAATAGACATGCGTTATCTTTATAACGAATACAACAGAGGCACAGATGGTGATCGATATATATAAACATAGTAAGGGAATTGATTGCTTTCACCCTTCATATCTCCAGGTTCAAGTGACTTACTTCTCTGGTGCTGAAAACGTACTAATAGGATGTCAGGGCCGTTGTCTAAACACCTGGAGGACTCCTGGAGGCTGGGAAAACATCCGGGAGACAGGCAATCTAAAGTTGTTGCACCCAATTTTAGAAAATAAAGTGGTGGCCGTTAAGAACTCGGCCTCGGGTTCACCAAGAACAAAGCCTCCCAGACTCACCTCATTTTCCTCTCGGAAGAAGTTACTCGACTGGTAGATAAGGAGAATGTTACAGACATAATGTGTATCGATTTGGCAGTCCTATTGACAAAGCCTCTCACGTCCTTACGAACGAGGCGGAGAAATGTGGGCTGGAAGACAGCACTCTGTAACGATGGACTTAAGGGAGATTGAGCAACAAACACAAATCACACAGTTTAACGGATGGGAGGCTGTTCTGGGGCAGACACGGCAACCTGTGACACCGACACCCCCGTGCCCTCCCCAAGGCTGGCATTGCTAAGCACCCACATCACTCTTTCCCCCTGAATCCCGATGGAGCTTCCGAGCCCTTCTTGGCACAGGGCTCCATGCAGCCCTCAGCCGTCAGTGAGAACAGACATGCCACCCGTTGGCCATCCTTGACTTTCAGGGCGGTCTTAGAGACATGCCACAGGACTATTTGGTACTCCATCCCGTTCCACATGTTTATAAATGATTTGGAATGAAAACCTAGAAAACAGGTGTATCCGATTTAGAGGTGACCTCAAGTCGAGAGGGAAAGATGATAGAGTCCAATTTTAAACCATCTGAGCAGATTACGATAGGGGATAGAAACCAAGGAGAAATTTTACAGCAGCAAGTATAATCCTGTACTTGATTTTAGAAAGGAATTGCGAAACAAAGGCGCCTGGGTGGCTCAGTTGGTTGAGCCTCCGCCTTTGGCTCAGGTCATGATCTCAAGGCTGGTGAGTTTGAGCCCCGCATCGGGCTCTGTGCTGACAGCTCGGAGCCCAGAGCCTGCTTCGGTTTCTGTGTCTCCCTCTCCCTCTGCCCCTCCTCTGCTCAGGCTCTGCCTCTCTCTCTCTCAAAAATAAATAAACATTAAAAAAGTTAAAAAGCAACGGAACAGTGACACCGTAACTTGATAGCAGTTCATGAAATAGGGGAAAGGAGGGGACAAACATGAGGTTTTAGCTGACTCTAAGCTCATCTTGAGCCACAGAATGTGTGTGGCGTCGATAAGGTCAGTACAATGTTCGGCTTTGTTGATGGAATGCAGGGTGCAGGATACAGAGGTGAAGATGAGCTAAACTCATCCAGAGCCAGACTTGAACTAAAATTTTAGGGACTCGAAGCACCAAAAAGTGTAACAGTGTGCCCACTGCCAGCTCATGTCACTCCAAAGAAATCAATGGCAGAGAATAAAATAAGAGTAGGTAAAGTCCAGAAAATTCTATGTTTTCTCCTAAAAACAGTGTTGATTACGTTTGAAATGTAAAAGATCAGATTTCAAAAAGCTAGTGCCCTTGTTTTGCTGTAGCCCTAAGGATCCTGTTGGTTTGCGTGCTGGCTATGCTAACACTGGGCGCAATGCGCTCAGCCCTGGAGGTCCCACTTTGAGACGGACTTTGCTGTACCAGCATCTAGATCTGACCATGCCCGCCTATCTTCCCAAACTTCCCATGGCTCCCCTGTGTGCACAGAATCGAATTCAGTCTCTCAGTCTGGAAGCATGCAAAGCTAGCCAGAGCCTGAAAGAAGGATGTGCTTTTAAAAATCAAAGCAGGACAAGCGATTTAAAAGCCAAAAGTACCAAAGGCTTATAATGAAATACAACAGTCTCTGGTTCTACATTTGTCAACAATTTCAGTTGTGTTCCCCAGGGGCTTACCATTTTTTATCTTTTTGATTGATTTATTCTGGTAATTACTTTTGTGTGTCTAAATAATATGTTTTTATGGATATGTCTTAATTTATGTACTTTACACATTATTTATTGATTCCCTGTGATGATGGTTGAGTATTTAATTATCTTACCCCCTCCTTCCCTCATCCTTCCACTATTACTATTTTTGGTAAAAATCAATATAATTATTACTTTGCTTATGGAAATACTGTTTACTGCCTCATCAATTAGCTGCATGTCCTTTTTATATAACTTTTTATTCTCCCTAGAGTTTCTAATTCCTTTCTTTTTGTCTTGCATTATGTGTCTTTATAGAATTCTGTGTGTGTGTGTGTGTGTGTGTGTGTGTGTGTGTTTTCTTAGGTATTCAATAAGCCTCTCTTTTGTTTTTCTTGAAAACCTCTTTACAGAGACCTCAGTCCTCCTGTGCCAGTCTGGACCGGTTGTTCTTTGGACGACCAGGACAGCGATCAGTCCCAGAATTGCCCCTTACTGTTTTTGTGGGTTAGATCCAATGTTTTCCTCAGCCCATATTTTCCTCTTTCTTCATTTATTCCATTTTTCATGAGCACACTCTCAACTAAATCCCCAAGAAAGAGAGCATGAAAGATAAACGATCTGAGTCCTGTGTGCCCGAACATATATTTGTTCTGCTGTTATACGCAATTAGGTGTGGAATTCTAAGTTTCTAGGGTTGAAAGTTATTCCCATTCAGATTGTTGAAGACTTGCTTGAATGTCTTCTCGAATCCAATGTTACAGATGAAAACAGTGATGCCAGTCTGATTCTGGTTCTCTGTAGATGACTTGTCACCATCTCCTCCCCCCCAGTATAACCACTCTCACTACCCCATCTTTCTTTAACCTTAGTGTTCTCAATTTACATTCATTTCTTGAGTTCCCCATAGAAATATTGAACCAAAATGATTCCCCTCCGATTTTGGGAAATTCTTTCATGGCATTGTTTTGAAACTTCCTTTCTCTGTATTTTTTTCTGTTTCCTTTCTGGGATCCTCTTAACCAGATGATGGACTGCCTCAATTGCTCCTTTATGCCTTTTATTTTTTCTTTTATATTTTCTATTGCTTTTGGTTCTCCTTCAGGAAGATTTCCTTGACCTTATCTTCTTAGCTTTCTATTAAATGTTTAAAATTTAGGAAATCTTAAATACATATAAAAATAAATTTTCAAGAGTTCTTTTGTGTTTTATTATTCTCTTTTCATAGCATCCTGTTCTTGTTACATGTATACAATATCTTCTACATGTATACAATATCTTCTTAATTTCCATGAGGATCTAATTGGTCTTTTTAATGTTTGTTTTAAAATTATTTTCTGTTGCCTGAATTATCTTCTTCCAGGGTTGGTTTTTTTCTGTTTGTTTGTTTTTTTTTAATTTTTAGTTCCAAGTATTTGGGATTCTTGGCTATCTTTTCATATGTAAGAACAAGAAAATTAAAAGCCACTTGGGAGCTGGACAGGACTGGCTGCCTGATGGACTTTATCTCGGGATGATTGGGCTATGAGCCAGTCATTTTACTGGAAGACACTTAAGTGTCACAATGAAGCAGGGTCTTTGTTTTTAGAGTCATTCAACTTATTTTTAGAAGAAACTTTTTTTTTTAATCTGGAGGGTAGAAATATGGTTTCCAGGAACTCTATATAGTGTGGGGATGGGCAGCTACTGTTTGATATGTGGATTTTCAATCAGCCTCCCTGATTTAGCCCCGAATAGTACTTCCATTCTCTGATGTCCCTTACCTCTGAGATAAAAATCTGCTTCCCTAGGCAGGTTGGTTGTTTTCTCTGTAGCAGACCCCTCTTTTTTCTAGCTTTATCAGTGACCTTTTTACCACCTGCTGCCTTTAAGACATTTAAAGAAATCTCTTGTTTGCTGGTATGCCCTCTCTCATTCTCTTTGTTATATATATTACTATTATTATTATACATTATTACAAATGTGCGGGCTAGTATGGGGGACAATGTCAAGATATTCACATACCTACCCCTTCAGCTCTGTTAAATCATTCATTCATAGCATTTGGCTATATTTTTTTCTAAGCTTTAAAAAATAAATAAGTAAAATGTTACCTATTCAGCTGGCATATACCCTTACCCCATCCTACTCCCTACCTCTCTAGTTGCAACCACTGCTGATTTTGTGTTTTTCACTCCCATGCATGTTTTTTAAATTAATTAATCAATTAATTAAAGTTTATCTATTTATTTTGAGAGAGAGAGACTGAGAACCAGTGGGGGAGGGACAGAGAGGGAGTCAGAGGATCCAGAGCTGGTTCCACGCTGACAGCAGAGAGCCTGATGCAGGGTGCAAATTGTTTCCAATTTCTCACGCTTACATACAGGTGCTAGTCTGAACATTCTTGTACTTTTCTCCCCCGGCACATGTGCAGAAATTTCTCTAGACATCTATGCTGCATCAGAGCACATACGGTTCTCCAACTTGGCTACCTGTTGGCAAATTGTTCTCCAAAGCAAATACACCGATTTATCCTCCCACCCATCAGCAGCAATGGAGGGTTTTCTTGTTCCACATATTTGCCAGTAGTCCATATTTTTAACAAGCCAGGTTTGCTAATATGGTTCGTGTGAAACAGTGGCTTACTCTTAGTTTGCATTTGCTTACTGACACCTTTGTGTTGGCATTCAAGCTTCCTCTTTTGTGGACTCAACGCACAGGCATGCCTCATTTTCTTATGCTTTGCAGATACTGCATTTTTCACAAATTGAAGGTTTGTGGCAATCCTGTGTTGGACAAGACTATCAGCACCATTTTCCCAACAATTTTTGCTCGCTCAGTATCCTTTGTGCCATATTTTGGTAATGCTCACGGTTATTTCAAAGCTTTTCATCATTATTATATTTGTTATGATGATCGGTGATCAGCCATCTTTGATATTACTATCGTAATTGTTTTGGGATGCCACAAACCGCACCAGGGTGAGACAGCAAACTTAATTGATGGATGTTGCGTGTGTTCTGACTGTTCCACCAACCGGCCACTCCCCCATCTCTCTCCCTCTCCTCTAGCCTCCCTATTCTCTGAGATACAGCAATATTGAAATTTGGCCAACTAATGACCCTGCAATGGTGTCTAAATGTTCAAGGGAAAGGAGGAGTTGTAGGTCTTTTACTTTAGATCAAAAGCTAGAAATGATTAAGCTTAGCAAGGAAGTCACATCTAAAGCTGAGATAGGCTGAAAGCTATGCCTCTTGCACCAGTTAGCCAAGTTGAGTGCAAAGGAAAAGTTCTTGATGGAAATTAAAAGTGCTACTCCAGTGAAACAGACAAATGATTAAAAAAAAAAAAAAGCAAAAACAGCTTTATTGCTGATGTGGAGAGAGTTTGAGTGGTCTGGATAGAAGACCACACCAGCCCCAACATTCCCTTAAGCCAAAGCCTAATCCAGAGCAAGGTTCTGACTCTCCTCCATTCTGTGAAGGCTGAGACAAGAAAAGTTTAAAGCTTGAAGAGGCTGGATCCTAAGGTTTAAGGAAAGAAACCATCTCCATAACAGAAAAGTGCAAGTTGAAGCAGCAAGTGCTGGTGTAGAAGCTGCAATGAGTTATCCAGAAGATCGAGCTAAGATAGTCAATGAAGGTGGCTACACTACACAACAGATTTTTCAGTGTAGACTAGACTGCCTTCTATTGGACGAAGATGCCATCTAAGACTTTCATAGCTGCAGAGAAATCAATGCCTGGCTTCAGAGCTTCGAAGAACAGGCTGATTCTCTTGTTAGGGGCTAATGTAGTTCGCGACTTTTATTTTTTTTTTTTATTTATTTTTATTTTTTTTATTTTTGGGACAGAGAGAGACAGAGCATGAACGGGGGAGGGGCAGAGAGAGAGGGAGGCGCAGAATCGGAAACAGGCTCCAGGCTCCGAGCCATCAGCCCAGAGCCTGACGCGGGGCTCGAACTCACGGACCACGAGATCGTGACCTGGCTGAAGTCGGACGCTTAACCGACTGCGCCACCCAGGCGCCCCAGTTCGCGACTTTTAAAGCCAATGCTCACTTACCATTATGAAAATCCTAGGACCCTTAAGAATTATGCCAAATCTCAGGGCGCCTGGGTGGCTCAGTCGGTTGAGCATCCGACTTCGGCTCAGGTCATGATCTCGCAGTTCGTGAGGTTGAGCCCCGCGTCAGGGTCTGTGCTGATGGCTCAGAGCCTGGAGCCTGCTTTGAATTCTGTGTCTCCCTCTTTCTGCCCCTTCCCCACTCATGCTCTGTCTCTCTGTCTCTCAAGGATGAATACACATTAAAATAAATAAATAAATAAATAAATAAATAAATAAATAAGAATTATGCTAAATCTACTCTGCCCGTGCTCTATAAATGGAACAACAAAGCCTGGGTTGCAGCACAGCTGTTTACAGAATGGTTTACTGAATATTTCAAGCCCACTGTTGAGACTTACTGCTCAGGAAAAGAATTTACTTCAAAATATTATGGCTCACTGATATTGCACCCAATCGGTCACGAGCTCTGATGGAGAAGTATGAGATTAATGATGTTTTCATGCCTGCCATCACAGCATCCATTCTGCTGCCCGTGGATCAAGGAGTAACTTTGACTATAGGTCTTATCACTCAAGAAATGCGTTTCATAAGGCTATAGCTGCCATAGATAGTGATTCCTCTATGGAAAGTCAATTTAAAACCTCTGGAAAGGATTCACCATTCTAGAAGCCATTCGTGATTCACGGGAAGAGAATATCAACATTAACAGGAGTCTGGAAGAAGTTGACTGCAACCCTCATGTCGACTTTGAGGGGTTCCAGGCCTCAGGGGAGGAAGTGCCTGCAGGTGTGGTGGAAATAAGACGGGAACTAGAATCAGAAGCGGAGCCTGAAGATGAGACTGCACGGCTGCCGTCTCAGGATCAAACCCGAACGGATGAGGAGTTGCTTCTCAGGGAGGAGCAAAGGAAGTGGTTTCTTGAGATGGAATCTACTCCTGGGGGAGATGCTGTGAAGGCCGTTGAAGTGGCAACCAAGGATTTAGAACATGACATGAACTTAGCAGATAGAGCGGTGGGAGGGTTTCGGAGAATGGACTCCAATTCGGAAAGAAGTTCTACTGTGGGTAAATGCCGTCAGACTGCATCGCCTGCTACAGAGAAATTGTGAAAGGAAGAGCCAGTCGAGGCAGCAGATTTCACTGCTGTCCTATTTTGAGAAATTGTCACAGCCACCCTAACCTTCAGCACCCGCCATGCTGGTCAGTTACCAGCCATCGACGTGGAGGCAGGACCCTCCACCAGCAGAAGGATTATGACTCACTGGAAGCTCAGATGATGGTTTGCATTTTTTAGTAATAAAGTATTTTCAACTTAAAGTATGCACGTTGCTTTTTAATTTTTTTAAAAATTTCTTTCTTTTTTCTTTCTTTCTTTTTTTTTTTTTCGAGAAAGATCATGAGCAGGGAAGGGGTGGGGGGTGGGGGTAGAGAGAGATTCTTAAACAGGCTCCACACTCAGGGCAGAGCCTGTCACAAAGGCTCGATCCCACAACCCTGGGATCATGAACTGAGCCGAAATCAAGAATCAGACACTCAGCTGACTGAGCCACTCAGGTGCCCCTGGTACATTTCTTTTTCAGACATAATGCTATTGCACACTTAATACAGTACAGTGTAAACATAACTTTTATAGGCACTGGGAAAGCAAAAAAATTATTTGACTCACTTTATCATAATATTTGCTTTGCTGTGGTGGTCTGGGTCAGAACCTACAATATCTCTGAGGTATGTCTGTGTGTAATTTTGCCCAAGTTTCTATTGGCTTAGCTTTACATTAGTGACTTATAGAGAAGGCTTCCTACCTGCATAATCTGGGAGCTTTTTAGAAATGCAGAATTTCCAAGCCCCGCCCTTGACCCACTGGATAAGACTCTTTATTTGAACAAGATTCAGGTGATTTGACTGCACATTTAAGTTTGAGAAGCACTGATTTAGAACATTTTGTGTTAAGACTGGGATCCCTCCATCTCTTGTATATGTGGTAGAAATTCCCTATAAAACCACCTGACGATGATGTTTTGGGAGTCCTGGCTATTGTTGTTGATGTAGGTAAATGGTTAGTTACTTACCCAATTTCTTCAATGACTACAGTCTTATTCTGCTTTTTAATTTTCTTCTAGGTTTTAGTAAGTTATTCCTTTTTCTAGAAAACTGCCTGTTTTGTCTATGGTTCTTACTGTACTTATTCATTAAAAAAAGATATTCATATGAATCTTATTATTTTTACTTTTTATCTAATTTATTTTTTTATTTTAGAGAGAGTGTGAGCAGGGGAGAGGGGCAGAGGGAGAGCGAGAATCTCAAGCAGGCTCCACACCCAGTGTGAGGCTCCATCCCAGGACCCTGGGATCATGACCTGAGCCAAAGTCAAGAGCCAGACACTCATCTCACTGAGCCACCCAGGCACCCCTGAATCTTATAATTTTTAAATTCTCTGCTGTAGCTGGAGTTACATCTCCTTTTTTCACCTTAATACCGTTTGTGCTCATACCCTTTCCCCTTCAATCCTGCCAGAGGTTTGTCTGTTTTCATTAGTCTTTTCAAAGAACCAGGTTCTCGTTTTATTGACTTCTTCTCTTATGACATTTTCGGTTTCTTTATTTTTCTGCCTTTATCTTTTTTCCACCTTCTTTGGGTTTACCCTGCCTTCCTTTCCCAACTTTTTGAGTTGGACTCTTAGCTCATTAATTGTTTAATTTTCCCTTTTTATGATCTAATTATTTGAGGCTATCTACACTCCACGTGTTACTGCTATAGCTGCATCTTACATATTTTGACGCATCACATTTTTAGTCTCTTTTAGGTCTGAATGCTTTCTAATTCCCTTTTTATTTTGTCTTTGGCCCATGAATTATTTAAAAGTGTGTTTTAAAGTGTATGGCTGAATGGAATATTCTAAAAAGATTTTAGAATGTATTGCTAGCTTAGTTACACTCTGGATCGAGTACATAGCCTTTATGATACTAGTTCCCTGGTGTTTGTTGTGACTTGTTTTAGGGTGCCACACGTAGTTTGTTTTTGCTGATATGACATGTGCACTTGAAAAGGTGCGTGCCCTCCAGTTGTTAGGTGCAGCTCAATCTTGGTTACATTTTTTTCAAACCTTTGTCCTTACTCATTTTTATCTGCTTAGTCTATCAATTACTGAGAGCTGTATTACAATTGTCATTATGATTTAATGATATGTAAATTTCTTTTTGGAATTCTGTCAACCTTGACTTTATATGTTTTATTTGTTTTAATTTATTAAAAAAACTTTTTTTTCATGCTTATTTATTTTTGAGAGAAAGAGACAGAGAGAGACAGAGCATGAGCAGGGGAAGAGCAGAGAGAGAGGAAGACACAGAATCCGGAGCAGGCTCTAGGTTCTGAGCTGTCAGCACAGAGCCTGACGTGGGGCTTGAACTCACAAACTGCGAGATCATGACCTGAGCCGAAGTCGGATGCTTAACCGATTGAGCCACCCAGGGACACCTCGACTTTATGTGTTTTAAGGCTGTATTAATAGCTTCATGCAAATTTAAAATTTCTATATGTTCATGGCAAATGGATCCTTTTAATGTCATGTGGTGTCCATTTCTATTCTTCTGTGTGTGTGTCCATCTTTCTTCTTCTTGTTGTTTTTTTGAGAGAGAACGAGAGAGCGAGCAGGGTGGGGACAGAGAAAGAGGGAGAGAGGGAGTGCAGAGCCCAAAGTGGGGCTCGAACTCATGTCGTGAGATCATGATTTGAGCCAAAACCAAGAATCGGAGGCTTAACTGACTGTCACCCAGGTGTCCCATCTTTATGTTTAATAATAAAAGCTATATTAATATATAACAAAATATTTCTATACCAGTGTTCTTTGGTTTGGTACATGACAGGTGCATCTTTTTCCAATTTAAAAAAAAATGTTCTGTGCCTTTTCTTTAAGATCACTTATAAACAACACAAACCTTTTTTTAAAAAAAACCCAACCTGACAATTTTTGTTTTAACGAGTGAGTTTCATTGGGATACATTCTTATGATTATTTATACATTAGGTTTAATGCTACCATTTTATTTTGTGCTTTTTTTTGCTTATATGTATTTCAGTTGCTATGTCTGTCTAACAATTTTTTCCAAAACTTTGTGCTGTAAAGCAGACGTTTATTATGTCTTAGATTCTGTGGGTCAGACACTGGGCAGGGCACAGCTCCACCGCATTGGGGGCCTCATCTAGAACACCTGAAGGTGACACTTGTCTCAGAACTTGCCCCCTGGGGGCTGATGCTGGCTGTCTGCTGAAACCTTGGCTGGGACTGTCAGTCCAAACAACCTACACACAGCTTGTCTGTGTGGCTGGGGGTTCCTTACAATATGGTGGCCAAGTTCCAAGGGCAAGAATCCTGGGAGAGAGTGCCAAGTGGAAGTCATGGTGCCTTTTAAGCACCAGCCTCAGAAATCACAGAGCATTATTTCCACCACATTCCATTTGTCAGGCTAATAACAAGGTCCTGCCTGCCCAGGTTCAGGGGAGGAATAGTAGACTTGACTTCTTGGTGGGGAGTGGCAATTTTCTGGAAGAGCACAGGGGATTGGAAATATTGCGGGCATTTTCAGAAAATACAACCCACCACATCCTGCTTTTTATTTGCTTTATTTATTTTCTTTCTTGCCTCCTCTTGGAACAGTTGAGGCTTCTAAAAAAATTATTCTCGTATTCTGCCTATGGTTTTGGAAGTTACACATTGTATTTCGACTTTTAAAATTGTGTACCCTTGGGGCGCCTGGCTGGCTCAGTCAGTGGAGCATGTGACTCTCGATCTCGGGGTTGTGAGTTCGAGCCCCACGTTTGTTGTAGAGATTACTTAAAAATTTAAAAATCTTTTTAAAAAGTGTGTACCCTTAAATTTTTTGTATCTATATATAACATAAAACCCAAAGGTAACCAGTGCCTGTTTTCCTCTCAAATAAAACAAGGATCTCAGAACTCCTCGTTTTAACTCCTTATCACCCCTTCCCTAATTTCTATATTCCGTTGTTCATATTTTAACTCCTCTTTGATTCATAACTTCAATATGTCATTATTATTATGTGGTCTGTCTTTTTTTTTAATAACAGCATAGGCTTATTCCAATTTACTGACATGTACCATGTTTTTACGAAGGTTTTGCTATGCTTCTGTGCATTTATTCCATAATAGTATTTTCAACAAAGCTCTGTAGTGAAAGACTCTCAATCATTTCTATCTGAAAATATCTTTACTTCCCCCTCACTCTTGAAAAAAATGACTTAACTTGTGTAAAATTCAAGGTTGACAATTGTTTTCTCTCCAAACTATAGATACAGTCTTCCAGTATTTTCTAGACAAATATTCCCCTATTTTCAGCACAAATGTGCTTTCAGCTGATCTGTGACTTTTATCTCTGCTTATTTCAAAGATCTTCTTTGCCTTTAGTGCTCTGAAATTTCACAGTAATGCTTCCTGGCATACAATTTCATCTATCCTACTTGGGATTCTTCACAAATACAAGGATTTCCAATTCCGGCAAATTCTCAGTCACCCTCTCTTAGTATATTGCCTCTCCCCTCATGTCCCTCCTTTAACTATTAGACATGTCAGACATTCTCATTCTGGTCTCCATTGTGGCAATCACCCTTCTTTTTCTTCTTTCTTTTATCGCCAATTTCCTCGTGTGTCTTTTTTTCTTTTTTTTGAATTTTTTTGATGTTTATTTTTGAGAGAGACAGAGAGTGTGAGCAGGGGAGGGGCAGAGAGAGAGAGAGAGAGGGAGACACAGAATCCAAAACAGGCTCCAGGCTCTGAGCTGTCAGCACAGAGCCCGACGCGGGGCTCGAACTCACGGACCGCGAGATCATGACCTGAGCCGAGGTCGGATGCTTAACCTACTGAGCCACCCCGGTGCCCCTCTTTGTGTGTCTTTAACTTGTCTCGTAAACTCATCTCCCCAGCATTTCTTCTCTAGGATCCTAGGCAGCCCCAGATGAGAAAATGTTCTCTTAAGAACATCTTGTGTTTTAGGAGTCCCAAATCTATCCACCAAACCAGGACCACTTTTTGAGACAAAATTATCAGCTTGTTTATTTCTGTGCATGCTGCTAGTGTAAAGTCAAAGGCCAACTCTGCATGAGGAGTTGGTCCCTTGTGATAAATTACCAGGTGAGACTTCTACACCAGTCTTGCTGGGACAAACGTCTTTGTCATCCTTCTGGACTCACAGTGGTCTTTTTCTGTCCATTCTTTGGTGGGAGTGTAACCGCTTGCGAGTCAAGTCTCTGTGCAGAGAACTCAGGTGCAACATGCCTGAGAAGGCCCAGAGCCTAGTCCCGGGGCCCCACGTCCCTGGGCCACCAAAGCTACCAAAATCATGTAATGTTCTTACTTCCTTAAAGGTCAGTTGGGCATTTAAAGATTACTTGTCTTTCCAGGCCTCTGTCCTGGGAATGCATTTAGTTATCTAGGCCACCCCACTGCTGAACTAGAAGTCCTGCCCCTGAATCCCACCACGACCCACCCCTACATCCTTCTCTCTGGCCCGTGGAACCTCTAGTCTGCCCCTGAGTCTTTCCTGGCCTGTTTCTGAGCCCCAGTGCCTTCTAGTTCTGGTGCCTTGGGGCTCTACAGGGAATCCCCAAGCTTCTAAGTCCACCCCCCTGCAGACTCCTTTTTTTTTTTTTTTTAAGGATTTCAAGTCCTTTTTTTTTTAACTTTACTTATGTATTTTGATAGAGAGTGTAAGTGAGCAGGGGAGGGGCAGAGAGAAAGAGAGAGGATCTCAAGCAGGCTCTTCACTGTCAGTGCCAATCCTGACGCAGGGCTCGAACTCACAGACTGTGAGGTCATGAACTGAGCCAAAGCCAAGAGCTGGATGCTGACCCGACTGAACCACCCAGGCACCCCCTCCTGCAGACTCTAAGTGTTTGGCTTCCTCCCCCATCTCCCCTCTTGTTCTTTGGGTTCTTGTGAGTTGACGTCTTTCTTTTGTTCTTTATTTTCATGGTAGTGGGGATTTGGAAGGGAGAGGAAAGAAATACACCCTCAAACCTCCACCGTGAGCCGGGAGTCCAAATTGTATCTTATCTTCACATTTCTTTAGTCACAAGTGACCTTGTACTTTGTAACATATGTTCATTTCAAAACATCTTTCTGTTGCCATTTGTATACTTTACCTGTTTTATGTTTGCTCTCCTCACCCCACCCCTATCCCATCTGGACTCTTAGAATGTTCCTTTCAGTTTACATATCAATTCTTTATATTAAAACATTAACACTTGGCCTGAAGGTTGCAAGCAAATATGTTTCTTTAGTCTTGCTTTTTTTTTTTTTTAAGTTTATTTTATTATTCATTTTGAGAGAGAGAGCGCACAAGCAGGGGAGGGGCAGAGAGAAGGAGGGACAGAATCCCAAGCAGGCTCTGTGCTACCAGCCCAGAGCCCGGTGTGGGGCTTGAACTCATGAGCCGTGAGATCATTACCTGAGCTGAGATCAGGTGTCTACTGCTTATCAGGCTGTGCCACCCAGATGCCCCTTTTTAGTCTGTTTTTAAATTAAAAAAATTTTTTTTCTAGTGTATTATAGTGGATCGACGACATCGATTATCGTTGTGCTGGCCTGCCACTCTTTGTTTTTTATAGAAGCATTAGTTTGGGTTTTTTTGCATAAATTCTTATTTTCATGTAGTTTGATCTGCCAGGTTTTACCTTTCTGCGATTGCTTTTGCCTTGATGAGGAGAGCAGAAATGCTCCCCGAAGACTGCGGGGAGGGAAGGGCTGACGGGAAGCAGAGGGAGCGGTAGGAGAGTTTCATTAGAGTTTTCATTTGACCCCGGTCATCTGTCCGTACACGGATAATTGAGAACTGACTACAAGTGAAATTGATAAACTGACCTTCTTAATTACGAGCCGATATGCCCCATCGTTCACTGTGGGCAGGAAAGCAATTTCCCAGCTTGCCCTTAAGCATGTGCCTACACACCCTCTCCCTTGAGATTTTGTGCTTTGTGACCTGCCCTTCCTGGGAGTTCCCTTTAAAGCCTACTCGCCTCCTGATGCCCAAAAGTGCTGAAAGATAACAGCATCCAGTCTTTATTGCTGCCCGAGTTCCAGCGCCCCCAGCTAGTGTGTAAAGAGGACACAGCATATATCTCAAGCGCCTCTGATGGTAGCTGGCATGATGCTTGATAACAGAATTTCTCAGACAACAGGCCCAGGCTGGGGGATTTTAATATTGTCTTTCCCTACAAGTAATTTCCAATGTTTATGCTCTGTGGAGCCCCTTTCGAGTGTCGGAGCAGAACAAATGCCAGTTTTAATGGACTTGCTAAATCATAAAAACTGCTTGCAAAATTGCATCTGATTAAAACAGGAAAATGTTCCATTATTCAGAAAAATCTCGCTGCAGAGGCTCATGGAGGCGGCTGGGGGTGGAGAAATGTTGGGAGTACCCAGACCCTGTGGAGTTTTCTCTCCATGGAAAAGACGTGACTCCACTTAATAGTGGTCCCATCCCCTCCCCAGGTCCCCAGTCCTTCTGCCTTCCCTGATGAAAGGGAAACTGACGATAGTCATTTTATAATTAACTTATGCGACAACACATTATCAGCCGGGCACAGCGTGTACGACAAGGTATGCTGCCAGTGAGGGGTTGGTGGAGAGGGCGCGGGGCCATATTTCAGAACCTCTGAGTTGCCTATGATGGCTTCCACGGAGCAAAGACCGAAAGCTAAAAAGCCGGCCCCCCTCAGCGGGACCAAGCTCTCCCGGCTTAGCAGCAAAATACAAACTGAAGTTGAATCATCCCACTGAAAATAAGTCACCCACCAGAGAGCCCCTTCCAGCGGATGGTCAACAGAATCTGATTTGGGCACTTCCCCTAATAGTCGGCCAATTAGCGGGGCAGACTAATGGACCAACACCACGACTGAGCACGCGATGTGTGCAGAGAATTGTCCCCACGTCTGGAGAGGAAGCAGAGCAAAGCACTGTCCTGCCCGCGTGGACTTCCCAAGGGGAGCAATAGGGCGTAGAGGAAGAAGGGAAGGGCAGGCACAGCCCTAGATATAGAGCAGGGTCTCTCTAGACAAACAAGGGCAAGACGAATGGCAGTCGAGTCGCTATAGATCATTCCCGCTTGGTGTCGTTCAGCTATCAGAGCCAGGAAGGCAGCCTGGGCACCCTTCCAATATCAGCACCCCAGGGGGAGAGTCTGGCACTAATTGGGTGTCTCAGTGACGAGGCACAGTGTGAGAAACAGCAGTGACTTATTATTTTCCATGATTCCAGGGGCAGCTGGGCTCCGCTGGGCAGCTCATCCACTCGACGCGCTGTGTCAGGTTGGCTCGCTCATGAGGCTGCATTGAGGCACGTGGGTGGCTGGAGGGCTGCCCCGCTTCTCCCTCCTGTGCTTCTCCTGTGCCCCACCGAGCCGTGGGATCTGCCAGAAGCCAAAAGCCCGGCCTGTGCGTCTCTGCAAGGCGGCTGGGTTTTGGGCCTAAGGCCCCGCACCACGTCACTTCTGCGGCATTCCATTGGCCAACGTCAAGTTACGGGGTCAGCCCAGGTCAGCCCAGGTCAAGGGAAGGGGAAATAAATCCGACCTCTAAATGGGGACGGAACAGACTCGTACAGGGCTGGGAGACTTCTGGTGGCCCTCTTTGCCATCTCCCACACCACTGAGGCTGCCTAAGACAACAGTTGGGTTTGATGTCAGATGACCTGAGTTTGAATCCCACTTCTCCCCTCCCTCGGGAAGTCACGAGACCTCTGTGACATTCCCTCCACCGGGCGTTCACGGGCGCAGATTTAGTGAGACTATGCAGAGCAAAGCACCTGGCCCCCAGCGGCCTGCTCTAGCTGGGGGTGGGATTGCTCTGGCCTTCCCCACCCTCTACCCCAGGCCCTATGGTTGCCTTGGCTAATCAGGAGACTTCTCTGCTTCTGTATCTTAAAATGGACTTTTTTTTTTCTTTTTTCTTTTTTTTTTTTTTTTTTTCATTTTGAGATGCCTTCATTCCTCTTGGGAGGCTATGATTCCCAGTTTTGCTTGCAAGCTCCCTATTCCACGGCCACCCCAGGATGTAGTCCCTTCTGTCCCCCGGACTGCTGCACCAGGGCACCCGGCCCAGGGGCTAAGAGTCAGCTGTGCTCTGCCTGCATCCTGGGGCAGAGCCGTATCTGCCGAAGGGGCTCTCCTGGCCCGGCCCCTTGGAGACGCTCTGTACAGACTAGGAGTGAGCAACCTGAGGCCAGCCCCGATAGGACTTGAGAGGCCAGCAGTGAGGACCCGCCAGCTGTCACCCAGCCGTCAGCCCGCTGAGCCCCTCCCTGCTTCGGGCTGCGTGGCTGCCCACCGCTGCCTGTGATGGGGCCCACTCTGCTTAACCCCGGGGTTAAGGGCTCTGTCCTGTTTACCCACCAGCAACTGTCTCCGGCCTCCTCAGCTTCCCTTCCCGACCCTCTCAACCTCTCGCCCAGCTGCCGCCTGTCACCCGCTGTCCTCCCTGCTGCAGAATTTATTTTTATAAACTCCTCCTTGACTGAAGAGCCACTTTAAAGAATTTAAAACACCGCTGCTCTCTCCTAATGAGAGGGAGAAGGGACGCAGCGGCACTAAATTCTCTAGAGCTTTCGTGTAGCGTTCTGATGTCACTATCTCTGGGTATATTTCTCTTCCCACAACACACAAAATATCGGCTGGGGAGCATCGCTACCTATTTTAGAATCATCCCCTTGAGCACTTTGTCTCCTTCTAGGATTTCCAAACTCTACACAGTGTCAACACCACAAACTTCAAAAGTTGAGGATGGGGATGTAAATTGGAACATGATGCCGGACTCCGGAACTTACTGGCATCTGCCGAGCGCCCGGCATGTCCCCGCCTCTGGGCTGAGCCCGGCGGGGAAGGAAGCAAACCAGGACAAAGATGCTGCCCCTGTCGGCCCACCCAGATGGAGTCGCTGGTGCCCCGGTCCTCAGGAAGGACGTCAGCGGCCTTGGATGCCCCCTGAAGCCAGTCCTGTCTTTGCTTGTGGGAGCCCCCTGACCCCCCAGAGCTGCAGCCCTAACACCTCCTACCCCGACCTGCCCATGGGGATTCGGTTAGTCTTTGTTTTCTGGACGTAACCCTCTGACTCCTGACTATTCGGAAACTAGCCTGCCTGGCTGTACCCGATGTCTACCCTTAGCCTCCCCAGGGGGATGGGGGCTTCACTGCCGTGAAGGGGCCATTCCTGCCGAGCCGCAGGCCACTGCCGCTTGGCGGCAAGCATCACCTATCACCCGAATATCCACCATGCCACCAGAACCCCGTCTGCCTCTCCAGCGCCCTTGGGCACGGGCAGTGGGACCTCCAGGTGCCTTCCCCACCCCGCACAGCCAGCCTCTGTAATTGGGTCTCTTCCCTGGTCCACGCTTGCCTTCCCCTCACCAGCCCGTGTGCATGAGGCCCCGCCTCATCTTTCGCTTCTTGATACATAGGAGACCTGAATTCAGGCTGCCCACACCTCTTGCCCAGAGAAGACAGCACCTAACATGTCTCCTTGCTCCCACTTGTGTCCCTGGGACACATTCTTTGTAGTGAAGCCAGAAGACTCCTTCTAAAGCCCCAGGCTGGCCGACCCTTCCGATGGACGCCTTGGATGGCTGCCAGGCTCGGTCAGCCCCGCCCACCTCACCACCAGCCCCGCCCACCTCACCAGCCCCACCCACCTCTCTCTCCCCTTCCAGAGCCCAGGGTTCCAGCCTGAGCTACTCCCTGTCCTGTTTTCAAGTCTGCAGCCTTAAGTACTGGGTTCAGAGCCTGACACTGCCCATAACTAGCAATGCGACCTTGTCAGTAGCTGAGGTTAATCAGAAACCGATTTTACCAGAAAAGGTGAATTCAGGTTTGGAGATAACAATTGCAGTGATTATCATGATAATCATAAAGACAGCTAATACTTAGATTGTACAAATTAACTAAGCAGACTGTTTAACCTCTCAAAACCTCAGTTTCCTCATCTGTTGAATGGGGATAGCAGGGTTGATGTGAGGCCCAAATAAAATAAAGTTGTTAAAGTCTCTATTTTGAGCCTGGAAATGGTAAGCATTTAATACAAATGGATTACTGTTATCGCGCTGGTGCAGCCACCGGGATTCTAGTCGAGCTCCCTGCACTGCCTTGACCCTTCCCTTCCACCTCCTGACTGAATACCTCCCGCTCATCTTTCAGCTTTTTTATTTTAGGTGTCATTTCTTCCAGGAAGTCTTCCTGGATCCCTTTGATCTGTGTTGGGTGCCATTTCCATGTATTCCTGCTCCGAGGCCTGTTATAGGATGGGCCTCTCATTCTGAATGAGCTGTAGGTTCCCCCCTGCTAGTCTTGGAGCCCCTTGAGAGCGGGACCCGCCTCTTACTGGCATGTCATCTCACACCTGGTGTAACCCTTGTAGCGGGTGAGCAGGAAACATACGGTGCGGGAACCAACAAAGGCCTTGCGGTCTCCACATGCATGCACGCTGGGCCCCAGGGCGGAGCCAGCTCCCGTCCTTGAGGGCTTCTTCATCCAGACGGGAAGGCGAGGATAATAAGCATCCGACAGTGGTGAATGGTTCAAGACGGTACATGCGTGCATTACCGAGTGAGCGGAATGGGCAATCAGCAAGCCGAGTGCTCAGAGAAGGGAACTGTCACTGTCGGCATATTGAATATTGTTTGAAATAAGTGGGCCATCGACTAGGACATGGAAATTGCTTTTGTCATACAGAAAGTTTCATTGCAATGGTACTTGCCGTAACAGGATTTGACTTGTAATACGGAGCACTTATAGGACTTTTGTGATTCCCAAGCACTTGCCGTACATTCGTGAAATGCATAGTGTTAAAAAAAAAAAATACCCCAATTGTTAGGAGATTGGCAGCTCCGATTTCCTGCAGCGAGGCCTTTAATTGCTCCTTGATCACAACCTTCCGACTGGGGTCTGGGATTTCTCCTGGACGGGCTCCTCTGAGGCCAGCACGGGCCTCTGGCGGGGAAGAAGAGCGTCTCCGGGGATGCAGGGGAGCCATCTGCCCAGAGTCATGCCTCTGGTTTTTCTGAGGACAGGAGACCCTGGAACACGTCCACACAGACTCTGGGTGGAAGTGAATTCACAGCTAACAGTTCCTTCCCCGTTTGCAAAGGGAGGACACCATGCTCCAAGGCAAAAGTGTTCTCTCTCCTGCAAGAAGGGAACCAGATGGACACATGTCGGCACGCCTCTGCTGGGGACTTTGGGGACACCCAAATGTAGCCGATTCATACTCCAGATTAGCTGTCCTTGCGCCGAGGGGCACCCAGCACCCAACCTTAGCATTTCTGTTTGCTGTGACTCGCCACGTCCTGCTGGCCCAGCACCCAAGCTTCCTGGTCACCTAGCTTGGCCCCAGTGCCCTGGCCACCTCCTTGCCCACGGTCCCCTTTCTGCCCCTTCATAGGACAGCGCCAGGCACCCAGCAAGTTCCTTTCAAGGGTGAGCAGTTCTGACCATCATCATCACCCCATCTTCAGAACCCAGCTCTGTATCTTCCTCTTGTGAATAGGTTTCCTCTGAGTGACTTCATCTAATAAGAGAGGATTCTTCATACTCGGAATATTTAGTTTACAAAGTGCTTCCATGTATAGATTCTTATTTCAGCCTCCCAGCAAATCCGGGAAGGGAAAGAATGGGGCAGGGAGTGGCAGCCACCTTTTTCTGGCAGGGAGGAGGTGCTGAAAGGTGAAATCGTTTCTGGCCGAGATACAGGGGCCAAAGTCAGTAGGCGTGTGCTACTCTCAAACCCAGAGCTGTGACCGCCATGATGCATACTTGTTAGACCACGATTCACAGTAAGATATACATTTTATTTTTTTGTTTACAATTTTTCTTAATGTTTAATTCTTTTAGAGAGAGAATGAGAGAGCAGGGGAGGGGCAGAGAGAGAGGGAGACACAGAATCTGAAGCAGGCTCTAGGCTTTGAGCTGTCAGCACAGAGCCCGATGCGGGGCTTGAATCCACAAACTGCGAGATCTTGACCTGAGCCGAAGTCGGATGTTTAACCTACTGAGCCACCCAGGCGCCCCCAAGAAACACATTTTATAGCAGGGCCCAGCGCGTGCTTGCACGCGCGCACACACACACACACACACACACCCGACAAAACTGAAACAAAAGTTTGGTAAAACAATACCTCCTTTACCACCTGCAAATTCCCTCCCCTTCTCCCCTCCCCTTCTCCCCTCCCTACCCCACCTCTCCCCATGCATAACCTCCTCTTATACTCCGTATGTAGGGCCCTTCCTACCCCCTCTCCCCACCCCCAGGTCTGCTTCTCACTGATATTTTTTCTCTTCACCCTTCCTCAACCCTGATTCACTGCTTTGCACTTGTCTGTATGTTGCTGTGCAAGCGTTTTAAAGCCCGGCGTACGTCACTCTCGATATAGGTTATAAACCAGGTGAGGTCAGGGACTGTTCTATACTGTCTCCTCGGCCTTTGGGGTTCCAGCCCAGGCCTAAGCCCACAGAGAGCACTCCACGAGCTGGTCTGGTGGGCCTGGATGGCGGCTGGTGGCGGATGGGTCCTGCCCACCCCCCAGCTCTCCTCCAGGGTTCTCCAGAGGACCTTGGCTGTACTCTTGACTAGGGTGTATCTCACTGTGATTAATACAGCCCCTTTCAAACCCTGACATCTGCCGGCACCAAAAAAGTTACTTCTCTGGCAGAAGGTACTGGAAATGCAGCATCTAACGATAGCAGGAGTGGTGGTGGTGGCGGGGGGGGGGGGGGGGGGGGGGGGGCAGCCAGGATGGGGGAGGAGAAAGGACAAGGTGGGAGGGGTGTGGGGGAGGGGAGGGGAGGGGCTGGGGTTGCAGTTCAGTTTCAGGATGACTGGACTGTCTGGTTGGATGAGGAAGCTCCCCCAGCCAGCCCCTGCTGCTGGGAGGGTCACAGGCCGGGACAGCTCACCCAGGCAGGCCTTCCCAGGCGCCCTTACAAAGTCTGGTTTCCCCTTCACTGCGGCCGGGGAGTATTAGTTCCGTCTATGCCCAGACAAGGAAACTGAGGCCGTTCAGCACTATCAAAAAAGTGGCGAAAAGCAGAGGTCTGGTGCCCTTTTCTCTTCACAGGGACATCAGCACTGGGTCTCACCTGGAGTGCTGGAAGTAACTCTGATGCCTGGGTCCCACCCACCAACACTGACTTCATTGCTTTGGGTGCGGCTGGGCATCAGCCAAGGGTAGGAAACACAGCAAGGTTAAGAGCGACTGATTTAGGGGCGCCTGGGTGGCTCAGTCACTCAAGAGTCTGAGTCTAGATTTTGGCTCAGGTCATGAGCTCACGGTTCATGAGGTCAAGCCCCACATCGGGCTCTGCGCTGACAGTGGGGAGCCTGCTTGGGATTCTCTTTGTCCTTCTCTCTCCGCCCCTCCCCCACTCGCACTCTGTCTCTCTCTCTCTGTCTCTCTCCCTCTTTTAAAAATAATAAATTTTTTTTTTCAAATAATAAATTGCAGAGCAGTTTAGACAGGCCAGGCACAAGTGAGGTGCTCCTACGTCAACTCCCCTCATCCTCCCACAGCCCCGTGCAGAAGCTTCATCAGCCTATGTTGCAGATGAGGAAACTGAGGCTCAGAAAGGTGTAAATTTGGCCATAGTTTGCACAGCAAGTAAGTGCTCAGACCGCACTGTGCCACACCACCCCGGGGCTACAGCCAGCTTCAGAGTGCCCCGGCTCTCCTCCCCTCCCTGCTCAGGCACACTGGCTACGAGGTGACTTCACATGCTTGGGTCTCCCCTCTTCAGCCGCTGCTGAATGATTAATAAATTTCATAGCAAATCATGTACGGATTGGCGCAGACCTCTCATTTCTAGAAACAATGTCTTCTCTGGGAAACAGCAGAGACTGGTCTTTGGGGAGGCAACAGCCCAGACTGGAGGAAGAAGGGGGAAGTCTATTATTGCGAAGAACCCGTAAGCAGCTCCTGGGGACTGACGGCTTCTGACCTCGGCATCCTTTTTCATCTGTAATTTCTGTGATTCTGGGATTCCACCTAAGCCTCGTTCTTCATGCAGCGCCCTGAGTCGTGGTCCAGCTGAACTTTTGCTAAAGAATGTCAAGGTGTTCAATCATGTGCAGTGGTGATTAGCAAGAAGGTGTAACAGGTGCAACAGCCTGTTTCTGGGTCACTGCTCTCCCGGGTGCTGAGTGGCCAACAGATACAGAGTCTGGTCTTGTCCACAGCCCAGCCTTTCACAGCCAGGAGCCAGGCCTGGTGCTCTCTTGACCCTGGAAACCCCAGCTGACCTGGCTCAGGCTCATAAGAAGTGCTGACCAACAAGCAGATGGCCTCACCCTGGAAAACTGCTATTTCACTCCCTGTCTATTCTCTCGGTGCCTGCTTTCTCTTAGACTCTGGCTTATTCTTTTAGGTCAAAGGCTAATGGATCCAGATTCCCAGTGAAGCAGCAGCTTTTAAAAAAAAAATGTTTATTAATTTTTGAAAGAGAGAGAGAAAGACAGAGTGTGAGTGGGGGAGGGGCAGAGAGAGAGAGGGAGACACGGAATCCGAAGCAGGCTCCAGGCTCTGAGCTGTCAGCAGCGAGCCGGACGCGGGGCTCGAACTCACAAACTGCGACGTCACGACCTGAGCTGAAATCGGAGGCTCAGCCGACTGAGCCACCCAGGCGCCCCCAGACTCCCAGCGAGATTGAAACATATTTCAGAAGCCAAAACAGGGCGAGGTGAAGCTGGATTTAGGTTGAATTTGGTGCGATAGGGAGGCAGGGGCAAGTGTGACATTTTCCTCAGTCTGGGACCCCACAGGCTGGCTATCCAAGCTTCAAAGGTGGGCAGAACTCCTGCTGGCTCAGCGGGAAGATTCCTGGAGAGGAGACTGAGCCTTGAGTTCAAGGCTAGCCGTTACTTGGGTGACCCTGGGAAAATGACTTAGCATCTCTCAATCTCAGTTTAATTATCTATAAAGTGGGCATAATAATAGATACACCTCATCTAATTAATATGGGAACCACAGAGCACCACACATGTGACAGCAAGTCAAGTGAAATACGCTATCCAAGCGTTACTTAGGCCTTGTACTTTCAAATGTCTCCTCGACTTAAAAAAAAAACAGCAACAAAACTCCCTTCTCCTGAAGGGGGTGAGGACATTCCCTCACGTGGGATTCGTTCTCGCACTTCTGCCGTGGCCCTTGTCCTCTGTGAGTGTTCAGGCAGGAATGGGTCCAGAGCAGGGAGGTGTGGGGGGCCCCGTGCCTGTCTCCCAGAGCCCCAGCCCCAGGAGAGAGACCCTCCGGCACCGGGGCCTGGGCCCTGAGCATCTCTCCTGAGGTCGTTCATCGTGAGGTTACACCCAGACCATTGACCTTTGGAGGGTCCCAGCAGGTCGGAATAGGCTCCCGACAGGCAAGCAGCCAAGGGCATCTGTGTGCATGTGTGTGGGGGGAGGGTGTTCAGCTGACTCGAGAAAGTCCTGCTATCTCTCACTTCACTGACAGGTGCCAGCCACACACCAGGGAGCAGGCTGGGCTCCTGCGACAGAGGATGGATGGGCTGACGCCCCATCCCGGGTCCTCCCGACAGGGGGTTCCCACCTGCAGGCGGCCTCCTTTGTGGCTTGCTGCTGCAGAGAAGCAGCGAGAGAGACCAGGTTTAACAGGGAAATGCCAAGTTATGAATGACTCCAGAGGCTGTAATTAGCTGGTTCTCGGCTGCTATATTTTTAGACACAAATATTGTCACCAGACGTTTCGCAGCCGCCCCAGAAGCTTGCTCCTCTCGGAGCCTCACTCTTCCTTGGCAGGCGGGAACTTCCCCTCCTCGGGTGGAGCTGGGATTCCAGGACTACCCGGGTCTTTCAGCCGGTGTTCGAATCCTGGCACCCTCTTCAGTGTTGAAAACCCTCAAGGGAGGCTGAGGAAGCGGCGGGGGGCTAGGAGGTCACGTACCCGGCTCGCGTGCCTGGCCCTTTACAGACTTGCTTGGTGACTGGAGACATCTGGTATCCATGTAGCCCCTTCTAAAGCCCAGAAACAGCGAGGGCGGGTTCCTCGCTACTGTAGAACAAGAAAGGCTACGCCCAGCTGGCGGTGTGTTCATTACTTACTAGCTGTGTGACCTTGAACAACCCAAGCCTCAGTTTGTCCATCTTCAAAATGGGAACCCACGGCAGTCACCATCTTATCTTGTTAGGCAAGTGGTTGGGAGGGTGAGAGGTGCCCCCACGTGGGTACACTCCCGTCCCAGAGAAGTCTTGGGGAGTGTCCCCTTCCTTCATTGCTTCATCTAGGGGAACCCAGCACCTGGAGGCAGCCGGTTCACAGAGGTCACTCACAGACATCGCGGCCGCTCCTCCTGACGCCCCCGTCTCCGCAGGCTGCCCCCCAAGCCCCGCCCCAAAAAGCCACCTGGGGAAAAAGGGAAAATTCAGCCTCATCACTGGTTGTTGGCTTCCCTCAGCGTCAAACACCCGGTTTGCCTGATTTCTCCCCAGGTGAAGTGACAGGCTATCTGAGAGCTGTATTGCAACCAGAACGAGTAAGTGTCCTTTCTGTTGGAACTACTGCCTGGCTTTTTCACCCCAAGGAATCGACACGTGGTGTCCAAAAACCTGGTTTGAGTCCTACTTCTGCTAACTACTAGCTATATGGTCCCGGCCACATGTTGAACTCAGCATCCTCAGCCGAAAGACGGAAATGCTACTATTCCCTTTTTTCACAGTCAACGAGGCAATGTATTCGGGGGGCCCTGCGGACTGCGGAGAGCTACGGAACACATGGGATTTGGAGGACCAGAACAACGGTTTGGGTCCACCTGGATGAGCGAAAGAGACAGAGAGAGAAGGGAGGGAGGGAGGGAGGGAGGGAGACAGCATCACCATAACCCTATCAAATAGGTTACTAAAACTATTCCCATTTTGCAGATGAGAAAGTTGAGCCTCAGAGGTGTGAAATTACTTCCCATGTTCCCATGGCGAGTGGTAGTGCTCCAGGATCGGAATCCCGCATGCTGTCACTGAGCGTCTGACCTGGGCCAGACGCTGTGCTGGCATCTCGAGATGCCAGGAAGAGCCCAATCCTGGTTCCCAGGCAGCTTACCACCTGGGAGAGAGAGGACTCAAGCCAGGATGCTTGTCTTACACTTGCCATGAGAGACAGTTCTGGCCTCCAGGTGAGTTTCCTTGGCAGGGACTCACTGAACTGAGGAGTCCTCAATAGAAAAAAAAAAAAAAAAAAAAAAGCCATTACGGGTTTGACCAGAGCAGAACATTCTTAAATGTGTCCAGTCCCAGAATTACATTTTTGGGAAGACAGTTTGTGTTTGCTAAACAGCAGAGAATCTGGAAAAAGAGAGAGAGAGAGAGAGAGAGAGAGAGAGAAGTAGAAAAACCCAAGCCCTACCCGTGGCACAGAAGAAAAATATTACAAATATTTTATGGTTTCAAAAAGGGCTTTGTCAATTCTCGTTGTTTCCTATTAACCAGGGGAGGGAAGGGGACAGTCTTTGCAGAGCCCTGTTTGTGTAAGGAGTATGCTGAATGGTGGGTCCCTCCTCTCTACCGTTTATGCACCCTCCTTCCAAGCCGGAGCCCTGTCCTGAACCTTGCCGGGGTCACCCCCTTCCTACATTCCCCGTCTGCCCTTGGGTTTCCTCCCCATCACCCATCATACCCACCGTCTCTAGCCAACAGAGAACAATCACTCTCTTAGGCATTTTTAACTTCCTGCTCAGACTGCCCACGGGGGCGGTGGGAACAGGGGACAACCTCCCAGGAATGATGGCGGCCAGGTAAGGTACTGAGGACCTACCGTGCCCTGAGCACCACGTGAAATTTCACTTCATCTCCAGTAAGTGCTATCGCCGTACCCTTTTCCAGGAGTGGAATGGAGTCTTGCAGAGCTTAAATGATTGCCCCATCTGACACAGCCAACACGAGGTGGTGCCAGGATTCAAACCCAGGTCCATCTGACCCCACAGCTCATGTCCCTAACCATTATGATATACTGTCTCTTCTCAGAAGAGGACAGAAAAAAACTGTTTTAGGAGACATCAGTACATGTGCCTGGTGACCTAGGGTATGGAGTAACTTCATTCATTCCTTCACTCCTTGTTTCCACTTACTGATTCACGAATGCAGGTGTTGAGTCCCAAGACACAGATTATCTATACATCTAGGGCTATATTCTACATGGTGGCTGAAAGCGGGGGGCTCTGGGCTCAGACTGGCTTCAAATCCCAGCTCCACAACTTACTGGCTGTGGGACTTTGGGCAAGTTCCTTAATCCTGTTGTGCCTTAGTTTACTCCTTCGTGAAAATATAATAATTAGTAGCTACCTTTCAGGTTGTTGAATAGACTTAAAAGAGATGATACGTCTAAGACACATAAACTAGGGTTTGGCACATAGTCATTATAGCCACCATTACTATTCCCTGTCATAGGCGCTGTGCAAGGTGCTGCACAAACTCCTGTGGCCCAACAATGAAAGGTGACTTTATTCTGCGGGCTTTAGGGAAGTACTGAAAGTATTCGAACGGAAAGGTGCTGATATGATTTTGTTTTAGGCACTTTAACCTGGCTGTGGGGTCAACGGGCAGGGAGACTGGCTAAGAGGCTACATGAGGTGCGTCTGGGTGGCTCAGTGGGTCAAGCATCTGGCGTTGGCCAGGTCATGATCTCGCAGTTTGTGACTTCGAGCCCCGCATAGGGCTGTCTGTTGTCAGCACAGAGCTTGCTTCAGATTCTCTCTCTCTCTCCCTCTGTCTATCTGTTCCTTCCCTGCCCACTCTCTCAAAAATAATAAATGAGAAACATTAAAAAAAAAAAAAGAGGTTACATTAGTGGTGCCGGCCACAGGGCATTGCAACCTCAGCTAGTGTAGTAGCATAGACAGCGGGACAGGACAGGACGCGGTGATGTTCTGGATGTGGGCTGCCCTGTAAGGAAGGGCGGTGTCCTGGAAGGAGTGAGGCTTGCTGCCCAGGGGAAGGAGGCTGAAAGGGCCTCCAGCGGAAACAGGGAACAGAGGGGGAGAGCCCACCCGGAGGGAAGATACTGATGAAGTCTTACCTCCGTCGGCTGGGGAAGGGGAAGCTGACCTTGCCCGCCGGAGCCTTTGGGCCGTTGTCTGGTGTCTGGGCCTCTTGGGAACTGGCCAAAAGACAACTTTGCTCAGAGAGGCCGGGTCATGACCAAAGTCCCCCAAGAGTCTCCCAAGACAGGGCCCATTTTGGAAGCTGGCTTTCCCATTGCTAACCCAGTGTAACCCAGCTTGCCTCCTTGCTGTCCTGTCTGCCTTTCACATTTGGGGATCAGAAGCCAAGAAAGGAAAACTGTCATTGAAGCCCCAACCTGCCCACGGGAGTGGGGCCCCTTTCTGCCCCAAAGGAAGTGCAGGGGCCTGTTTCAGTAGGCTTACTTGCGTGTGCCCCCCACTCCCAAAGAGGAAGGGGTCCTGTCCTCCTGGGGGAGGGGGCCAGGGTTCCAGTGTGAGTCATGGCAGAGGGAGGACCGGTGGGAAGAACCCAGCTCCAGGCTGTGGGACCCCCAGGCATGGTGAAGAAGGGAGCTAGCATCTCAGGATGGCCCCCCTACTTTCTTTACATCCCCAGTCCCTAGCACAGCGCCTGGCACAGAGAGATGCTCAGTGCACCTATTGAATGCATGAGCAAGCAAATGCCAGATTACCAAGCCCCTTCCACTTGGGGTGGGACAGGGGAGAGCAGCCAAGGGGGTGGGCAGGACCGATGGCAATGGAGTCGAGGGCGTTTCGAGAAGCAGTTGAGCTGCCCTTGTCTGGCGGACTATTGAGGAGCATGAGGCAGAGCCGCCAGCTGAGTGGCCTGCGAGGGTCACAGAGAGTGTGGTAGCGGAGTCCGTGGCTGGAATGGCCAGGGTCGGGGGGCTGCCAGATAAAACCAGCCCGCTGGCCAGCTTGGCTCCCCAGCCCAAGGTGGCAGACCCTGGGAGAGAAGGCAGCCTAGGCTATGCAAATCTATGCAAATGAGGTCCCGGCACCGCTCTCTGAGTTCCCAGAGAAAGGATATTAGCACCGACCACTGGACAGCTGGCCTCTGTCAGCAAGGACGCCAGTCATCACATCACCATCCTGTGGCAAACATCCTCAAACCTCCCGAAAACCAGGCAGGATTTGGGTCTCAGTTCAGGCCTCTGGAGGCAAAAGGTTGGAGTGGTCATTGAATTGCAAATGTGCCGTATTGTTTAATCGGTGCCAGTGTTGTCTGAGATGAACTATGACCCCAGAATGGAGTCTGAAAAGGCAGATGATACACAGTGTGAGCTCTGGGCCGGTCCTGAGGTGAGGGGTGGGGGGTGGGGGGAGGAGCGGGCCTTGGAAGCTGGAGGTCTCAGAGCTCTGAGGGAGGAAGAGACACAGTTGAGGGGGAGGGGAGCCTGACATCCTCCCCAGGGGAAGAGGCCGGTGAGGTTGGGTTCCTTGAGCCTTAAAAAGCCATTTCACCCTGAAGCCAGAGAGGTGGTGGACTTGAATTCAGAGCCAGGATCTTGTACTTTCAAGAACCAGGAAAGATAAGGAGACCCGGCTATGGCCGAGGGGGTCTGAACAGAGGGCAGACATCGCTCTGATGGTGGAGGAAAGGCCGGAGGCTGGAGACGGCAGAGCCTGGGAGAGATGAGCCAGCAGGGAGATCGCCATGCTGATAATGGTCAGGCCTGGAATTCAATTCTGTCCTGTGCATGCCCTCATTCATTCATTTGTTCATTCCACAAAGGGCCCTTCTGTGGCTGTCTCTGAACTCACCGCTGGGGAAGGACCAGGATGAGGACACAGTCCCTCCTCTCCTACATAGTCCTCGCCTTCGGGGAAGAATGGATAAGCGAACGATTTTTAGGTGCGCCGACTCAAGGGCAAAGGGAAAACACAGCATGTCTAACATAATCTGGGGCGGCAAAGGAGACTCCCTGGGCACCTGGCACTTACGTTAGTGTAAATCCATTCCGGGCAGGGAGACTGGTACGTACGAAGGTTCTAGGGTTGGGGCTCCTGGGTGGCTCAGTCGGTTGAGCGTCCGATTTCAACTCAGATCATGATCAAGCAGTTCGTAGGTTCGAGCCCCGCGTCAGACTCTGTGCTGCCGGCTCGGAGCCTGCTTCAGATTCTGTATCCCCCTCTCTGTCTCTGCCCCTCCCCTGTTTGTGCTCTGTCTCTCTCTCTCTCTCTCTCAAAAATAAACATTAAAAAAATTTTTTTAAGGTTCTAGGGTTTTATGCGGTGTGAGGACGAGTTTGAGAGTCGAGGATAGGCAGAGGCCGGGGAACACAACAGACCACGTTCAGGACTTTGGACGTGATCCTGAAGACAGTGACTAGAGGCCATTCGAGGGTTTTTAAAGGGGTGGCACGATCAGACTTATGACGTCAATATGTCCCCACAGCTGCTGGGGAATGAACGGAGTCAGGCAGGTAAAAATGGTGGCCTTGAATGGCCCATGTGATGTCGTCGTGGTCATTGTGAGTGAACCGTGGCTGGATAGGAGAATTGGTCAAAGAACTTGGATAAGGGATGAGGTCCCGAGTAAAATCTCTGCTTCCTAGTCCCCTGGTGGTGGCATAAAAAAGTTAGTCACGGTCCCTAACCGCGGGACAAACTAAACCTAAATCTGAGGTCCTCTTCTTCGCTTCCTCGCGGAGTGAGAGGGGTGGGGGACTCCCCTGCCTATCTGTCCCCCTGCCCTGGTTCCTGCCTGCTGTCCTCCCATGGGGGACCTCTGGAACCGCACCTGTGACACGCACCTGCTACGGTGGAAAACACCACCCCCTCCAGGTACTCGTTCCAGTGCCGCACGTCCCCCCCCCCCACCCATACCAAGAAGGGCCCCAGGGGAGCAGAGCAACCCCGATCCACCTCCCTTGCTATGACCTCCTTGTTCCGTGATTTGGATGTTCATCCTTCCCAGGGTCACTCCTGCTGTTCCAGAGACTTCCTCAGGCTCCTACGACAGAGGCTGCCGGGGGACAAGGTTGCCTTTCAAAGAAGCGGTCCCTGGCCAGTAATATCTTACGCTGCAGTTATGGACAACACAGACAGGGGTGAATACGGGCCATAAAAGCAAGAGGCAACATGTGACACTTAATTCAAGATTAAAAGAAATCGTCAACTGGAGCTGATTGTGCTCATCCAGATGTCGCCAGAAACAGCTGTAAGCCATCTGCCAGAGTGGGTACCACCAGCTGGAAGCCGCTCTCCTGATCACCCCGGCTCTGCCTTTCTCCGCAGCGGGAAGGTATAGCTGAGGTTGGAGGCCAACCCATGTGACAGGGACTGAGGGAGGCAGAAGTGGCAGCGGCTGAGAAGAGGGGCAGGCAGCGACCCCTCCGCCTCCCCCCTCCCCACCTCCCGGGCCTTGTTTGTGCTAACAAAGGCGAGTAATGAATTACTGATAAGTGGCCTCTTTTAAAGGGAAATTATTCAAGAGAGCAGGTGAGATTCTGGAGACATTCGTCTTCCCAGCTCTGTGAGGCTGGCTGGGAGATGGGGAAAGGTAAGAGAGATGATTCATGGCCAGGGCCCTTCATCCGTCACTGGGGCGTCCTCCACAATGGGGAAGCAGGATTGATGGGTCCCCGGTCTCAGGTTGGCGGTGTGGTGGGAAGCCATCCTCTCTATGTCATTAGCCAGGCCAACGGGGCTGAGAGTTGGGGGGCAGGGGGCGGGGGGGGGGGACTCTGCTCCAGAAGATGCTTTATTCCCCGTGAGCTTAGGTCCTAGCAAGGAAAACCGCCATCGGGGGCAGCTCAGGGCAGAGGAGGGATCTTTCCAGAGGCTTGGGGCCCTGAGCCCTGTGGCAGCAGCTTGCAAAAGTAAAGCAAAGCTGGGCCTTGCGGGGGGGGCCCGGCACCAGGCCCAGCTCTGCCCCTCGCTCCTCGTGGCCGCAGTTTCATAAGGTGAGTGCACGGGAAATTGCGGACCAGCAGACCCCACCCCCGCGCCCGGGCAAGAGTCAGACACGCTTTCTGGGCCCTGAGCCACGTGGGCGCACATCACAGTTTAGATCTGACTTCATTGTCAACTCTGAAAGAAAACTCCGAGAGCTGGCTTCCTTGAGAAACGGTCAGAAGGTCTTGCCATCAGCCGGGCGAAATACAGCTGCTCCCCTTCTCAGGCACACATTGTCCGCTTTGCCGTCGGCCCCCCCGGGTCCTTGATCCCTCCCTCAGCCCGTCCCGGGTCTCCAAGCCTCTTTGCTGCTCCCAGCCGTGGGTGGGCTCCACCTGACTCCACGCAGGTGAAACCGGCCACAGCCTTGCTTGGAGCCTCCTCCGTGCACCGCAGGCCTCTTGCCTCGGACCCCGGGGCTTCCCGTTCCGTGTGGAGCTGCGGACCCTGCGGAACCCCTCTCAGCACCCACACTTGCACAACCTAAAAGTGCTGGGGAGGCGATGCTCAGTGAGGCAAAACTTTGGTCCACGGGAAATGGGAGCTCGTGGAAAATTCTTCCTTTTCTCCCTCACCGCAGATGCTCCTGAGACATACAGCTTCTTGAAATGGTCTTGCAAGATTGAGCAATCAGTCGCACTCGGCGGCCAACTCAGTAATGTGTCCTTAGAGTGGCTCTCCCCTCCCTGCCTCCTCCTGCTTCTTGGAATTGCATTTCTTAATAAAGAAGCAGCCATTCCCCGGGCCATTGCTTCAGGCTCTGCTCTTCGGAAACCCAGGTTAAAGGCACCGGTACCAAGACTGGCTCTAGAAACCTGCCCCTCAAGGTGGAATTTTGGAGTTGGGTTACTCGTTGGGGCCTGGCGTTAAGAACCCCACCGCTGGGGGGGCGCCTGGGTGGCTCAGTCGGTTAAGCGTCCGACTTCAGCTCAGGTCATGATCTCACACTCCGTGAGTTCGAGCCCCGCGACGGGCTCTGTGCTGACAGCTCGGAGCCTGGAGCCTGCTTTGGATTCTGTGTCTCCCTCTCTCTCTGCCCCTCCCCTGCTCCTGCTCCATCTCTGTCTCAGAAATAAATTAAACACACACACACACACACACAAAAGAACCCCATCGCTTGGTGATCAGCTGGGTAGAAAAACCTTGGCGTGCAGAGCTCTCACCAGTAGAATCCTAGACAGACGTGCAGGTGAAATCTCCAGGGCCCTGGCCACTTCAGCCTGGGCGAATGGATTCACCATCCTCTTGACAGAGGGAGAAGCGTCCCCTGGCCTGGAAAGCATGCAGTGACATCACCCGAGAGAGGTGCCTCCCGAGACGATACTTGTTTTCCGCAAAATCTGCCCCCTGCGCCTGGGTGGCTCAGTCGGTTAAACTTCCGACTTCGGCTCAGGCCACGATCTCACGGTTTGTGAGTTCGAGCCCCGCATCTGCACTGACAGCTCAGAGCCTGGAGCCTGCTTCTGATTCTGTGTCCCCCTCGCTCTCTGCCCCTCCCCCACTTGTGCTCTGTCTTTCTCTGTCTCTCAAAAATAAATAAATGTTTAAAAAAAAAAAAATCTGCCCCCTCGGCATCTCAAAAGAGCCTGAGCTAGGGGCGCCTGGGTGGCTCAGTCGGTTAAGCATCTGACTTCAGCTCAGGTCATGATCTCGCGATTTGTGGGTTCGAGCCCCACATTGGGTTCTGTGCTGACAGCTCAGAGCCTGGAGCCTGCCTCGGATTCTGTGTCTCCCTCTCTCTTTCTGTCCCTTCATGCTCTCTCTCTCTCAAAAATAAACATACATTAAAAAAAAAAAAAAAAAAAAAAAGAGCCTGAGCTGGAAAGTACAGTCTTTTGCTCCAAGAGGAAAGAGCTGATATGCCAAATGAATGGCGGGTCCTGACTAGTGGGAACCACCAGGGCTAGATGAGCACAGGTAGATGTGGACATGAACGTGGCAGTGTTAGGTAGAGAAAGGTGGTAGGGTAGAGGTAGGGGACGTGGGGCTGCACAGGGGAGAATTTAGTACATGGGAACCCTCACCCTGGACTCAGGGTCAGCTCAGAGCAGGTCCTGATAGTATGAGCTTGGCCATGACAAAGGGCCATAGAAATGGAATAGAAAGGCCAGAACTTTCTTGGCAGAGCATTGAAGAAGGGGTCAGGAGGCTCAGAGAGAATTCTAGAGTGTATTTTCCATGTAGGACCCGGAAACTGTTGTCAACTATTGTAGTTAACTTGGGTCCTCTAAAAAGATATGTTGAAGCCCTACCTCCCTATACCTGTGAATATGACCTCGTGTGGAAATAAAGGTCTTTGGAGATACAATCAACTTAAAAGGAGGTCCTTAGGGTGAACCCTAATATAACTGGTGTCTTTATAAGGAGAGGAGAGCACACACAGAGAAGCAGAGGCAGAGACTGGAGCGATGTGGCCATAGTCCAGGGAACTGGAACAGGCAGGGAAAGATCCTCCCCCAGGACCTTCGGATGGAGTGGGGCACTGACAACACCTTGATTTCAGACTTCTGGCCTCCAGAATTGTGAGAGAATAAATTTCTGTTGTTTTAAACCTCCCGCTTCTGGTATTTTGTTATGGCAGCCCTAGGAAAGTCCAGGAGTGCCTAAAGGAACCGCCCCCCCCCCTTATAAGGGATGCCCTTGTGGGGTTGGGACGGTGCGGGGGGGGGGGGCTGATGGTGAAACTAGGCTCCCTGTTTCTAATGGACACAATGGGATTCTGGAAAGGCAGAGGCCATGCAGGGGCACAGCAGCATCAGAGGCAAAATGGATGGCAAGGCCAGAATGGTACCGGGAATACTTGGTGATGACTGATCAGCCATGATGTGAGAAAAGGGGACAGGAGGCAAGGGTGTTGCTTAACTTGTGTCATTTTTAAAAAGATATCAAGCAATGGTGAGCGGGAGGATGACATCAGACCCTCCCTTGGTTTCCAGATCTAAGGCCATACCCAGGGTCCACTGGTAGAAAGAGAGTCCTTTTGAGGAAGGACCATCCAAGGCCACCACAGATTTATATGATACATAATACCCCTCCGATCTCTTCCCAAAGGACCTACAGCCATTTGCTAGAGTGACTGTGCATGAAGGGAAGGGCCAGATCACCCACAATTCTAGGGGCTATTGGGTACTAGCTCCGAGCCAGCACTGACAAGGGACTTGATCTGCCATCACGGTCTTCCAGTTGGTGCGGGGCCTTCAGCTCGGGTGGCAAAATGGACTTGGATCCAAGTCTGTCTTTTAGTGGATCCATGGGCTGACCCTGTGGTTATTTCCCTCGTTCCTGAGTGTGTAATTGGTATAGATAGACTAAGGATCTGGCAGAAGCCTCACATTTGGTCCCACAAATGTGAATGAAGGGCCATTACGGTAGGATGGGCCAAGGGGGAGGCTGTGAAACTACCCTCCAGCTCAGTTCCAGCCAAGATAGTAAGTCAGAAGAATTATTGCCACATTGTGGGAGAAATTGCCGAGATTAGTGCCACCATTAAAAACTTAGAGGATGCGGAATTGGTGCTCCCCATCACCCCCTCGTTCGGCTCGCCATTCTGGCCCTGCTAAAACCAAATGGATCATGGGGAACGGCTGTGGACGAGCATAAACCTAACCAGGTGGCGGCCTCGACTGCAGCTCCCTTGCCAGATGTGGTAATTTTACTAGAGTAGGTCAAATAGCCCCTGGCACTTGTATGAGACTATTGATCAAGCAAACGCCTACTTCCCCACCCATAGGGGGGATCAAAAGCAGTTCGTTTTCATGTGCTGGGGATACATTTGTTGTCTCCCCCCAGGGCTATGCTAACTCTCTTCTTCTCTGTCACAGTGTGGTCCAAAGGGAACCCGATCATCTTGAATTCCTCGGAACCTCACATGGGTCCACTGCAATGATGACCTCATGCAGATTGTACCAGGACAAAAATCTGGGGGCCTGCCACGTCGCTGATGTTGTTAGGCGTCTAGGCGCATGGAACATTCCAGAGCCTCCTTTCTGAGGCAAAAGACAAACTGTCACATTGCGTTCCTCCTGCCACTGAGAGAGAGGCACAGTGCTCAGTGGGCCTCTGGATTTTTGAGGCAGTCTACGGCACATTTGGGGACAGCCGTCTGACCCATTTGTTGGGTGACTTGAAAAGCTACCAGTTTTGAGGGAGACCCAGGCAAAAGAGGGCTCTGCAAGGGGTTCTGCCTTTGGTGCGAGCTGCCCCAGCCCTGGGATTGCGTGTCCCAGCAGACCAGAGGGCACTGCAGGTACGTGTGATAGAGAAAGTCGCCGTGAGGAGCCTTTGGCAAAGCCCCGGTACAAGAGTTGTAGTGCACACCCCCTGGGGTTCTAGAACAGGGCCGGGCCTTCAGAAGCTCCTTTTGGTGTGCTCCTGTGCCCTAGTGGAGCCCACCCGACACCAAGTGACTGGGAGACTCACGCTTGTCACCAAGGGCCAGCTTCTTACCGTTGAGTCATGGAGTCAAGCAGGCAGAGTCCCTTGTATGGTGGAAATGGTATATTCAGAAAGAGGCCCTCACAGGGTCCAAAGGCACAAACAAACGAACGGATAAACAGATCCCCGTATCAGTGACCTCTATCGCACCAACCCCTCTCCCCTAACCCACACCTATGGACTCCTGCGGGCGGGGGGATCCCTACAACTGACCGACAGAGGGACAAAGAACTGGGGCCTGGCCAGCAAAGAGGCTGGCACATCATGTCGGTGGAAACATGGCCCGAAGATCAGTGGTGGAAAATCCCATCTGTGGCAGAGCCGGGAATAGTGAATACACTTGGTTGTCCAGTCCTTACGGAGGGAAGTGTGGCCTGAAGTACGAATATACACGGTCACCTGGGTGGTGGTGAGTAGCCTGGCCGCTGAGTCAGGGGCTTAGAAAGAATGCTATTGGAAGATCCCGGACCAGGAAGCCTTGAGAAGGAGGGTATGGATGGACAGAGATCTCCATGTTTGTACCACCAGAAGCATCTATAGCAGAGCTGACTCTCCCCACTCAGGTGGAAAGGATGAGTCATCCTGGGGACGTCAGCCAGCCTCTCTCGTCGGTCACCCGGGAGCAGGCACGGGGTGACGATGGTGGCGGGAATGGAGGCCATGCGTGGGCCAACATCATGGGCTCCTTCTCACCGAGACCGATCTTGCAACTACCGCAGCTGGATATACTAAGTGTCGACAGTAGAGACCGACACTGAGTCCTAAATATGGCGCCATTCCTGGAGGAGACTAGTCACTTGTTGGCAGGTGGATTGCACCAGCCTCCTTCAGCCTGGAAGGGGCAGAAATTTGCCCCTACTACTCTGGACATCGGTCTGCCTTCCCTGTCCACAGAACCTCCCCTAGCACCCGCACCTGAGGGTGTACAAAACACCCGATATCCCATGTGATGTTGTCTCAAACCAAGAAACCCAGGTCACCCAGGGAGGTGTGCCAATAAGCACACGGTCATGGGATTTATGGTCTTGTCGTGAACTTATCACCCCGAAGCAGCGGCCTTAAAAATGGCGGAATGTCCCATTAAGCGAGGGTACCAGTTTAGGGACAATGCCCTGAGGAGTGGGTGTATGTGCTGAAATGATGGCCCGTATATGGTGTTGTGTCCCCCAGTAGCTAGAATGCACAGAACCGAGGACCAGGGTGTAGAAGTCGGCATGGTCCTCTCATCATGACTCCCAGCGGCCCACTGGAGAAATGAAACGAACAGTTGGACACTTAGCCGACTGAGCTACCCAGGCGCCCCTCTGGCCACCATCTTGAGGGGGACTCCGTGACCGATGGTGCTTATACCTCCGTCTTCAGAAAAGGGGGAAGATCTCTGTTCACAAGAGAGGAGGACTTGCTTTGCATTTTGAGTGCCAGATGTGACGGAAAGTCAAGGTGGGCCCGGCCAGGGTGGTCTCTATCTACATCTCTTAGGCCCTGCTTCAGATGCCTTTGGCTTGACCCACCTCTCTTCCTGCTGCAGCGGTGACTATCTCTGCATGGGCTCAACGGACATTATGCAGGTGCTACCCGAGAGGGCTTACTTCGTGTCCGTGCTGCCCGCTGCGCGCCTCTCACCTCTGGCACCGCTGACCGAAGACCTGGGATGCCGAGCGGTATCTTCTGGCACTCGAGGATTACAATCCAGAAGGGAAGCGAACTTAGTACTCCGTGGGGCCAACCTTTGACAAACAGGGTGTTGGAACTGGTAGCAAAATCTTCCTTTTTTCTTCCCCTGGACAGAGAATTTCTGCAGCTTCTTGGGGCTGGTTCTCTGAGATTGAGCAATGAGCTGCCCGTGGTGGTGGCCAGCTTGACAACACAATCTCTCCATCCCTCCCGGCCTCTCTCCCCTTGCCCTTCCCTCTTGCACTCCCTGATCAAATCCTGGCACGTAAGCCTTGGCCTCGGGCTCCGCTTTCTGGGAGAAGCCAGGCAAAGATGATCTCCAACATTAAAGATGGGGGCCAGTTGTCATTTATTATCTGAACCCTCCGTTTACTCATTCACATCCGCTTCCTGGTCCCTGTGGCATCTGATTTTGGGCACCTGGTCTCTCACATCCTCTGCTCAAACAAGCTATGGGCTTAGATTTCCAAGAATCAAGGGCACAGATTCTCAAATTCGTTGGCCAAACGCTTCTGTTCCTGGGCACTACTTCCTGCCTCCAAGCTCTGAAGGCTGAGGTCCTGGGGTTTCAGTTCGTCTAGAATTACACTTTTAGGAAAGCCCCTGGAGAGATTCCTAGACTTAATCTGCACCCCATTGGGAAGCTCCCTCATGCCTAGAATCATCTGAGAAAAAGAAGGGCCCCAGGGGAAGCAGATGAGAGAGGAGAGACCTGAGAATGAACTGAGGGCATGTGGTGGGTCCAGAGAGACTGTGTCACCGAGAACTGGGATGAGCGGTAGGGAATCTGCCTTGAGAAATAAAAGCCGGTCCCATAGAATGCTTCTGGAGTCTCTGCCTGGGATCTTAGGAATCAAGGCTCTGAAAACCACCCGATGTCTCTGGAGGGCCTTCAGAGGGAAACGGAGGCAGGTGTTACACCCCCACTGTCCACAGCTATCATCAGCTTCGGCCCCAGATCGAGCATTTGAGCAGCCTGCTTTGCCCCCACGACCTACGAGGTACGGGCAATACCTTGGGAATGGGGAGGAGAGAGCAGAGACACGGATTTGGAGACACTTCCTGCCACACATGGGCTTCCAACGCATTTCTAGGCAACAAAAACAAGACGAGGCCACGATAACTAGTCGTCAAAAGAGCCACACGGGAAGAGGGTGCCGTGACCGGGAGGGATTTCTCTGAGAAGGTGGGTTGAGAAATTGAACAGCTGCACCTTTCATCCAAAGAACACTTATTGATGACCTGTGATGTGAAAGGCAGGATTTTAGGTTCTGTGTGGAGTGGAGGCTGGAGAGGGATGTGGTGAGAGGTAAATAAACATAACCACCCACTTGCCAGAACCTTCTAGGCAGGGACTTCAGAATCAACCATGAGTGGCCACAACGCCAGTCCTCGCGGTCTAAAGGGCAGGGGGGTGATAAACATTAAAAAATCTGGGGGCACAGAGGGGGACGTGGTCAGTGCCAACTTAAAGAGGGGGCGTTCCCGCTGGGATTTGAAAGAGAAGTGTCTTTTTCAATAGGTGAAAATGGGGTGGAAGAGGGGCAGAGAGGGGGGCACTCCAGGCAAGGGCGGAAAGCACAGTGTGGGTTTGGAAAACGGGAGGTCTTTCTGGTCCTGCCCGGCACCATCGTGTCTTCCAGGCGCCGGGAGCTCTGCCAGCATTGGGGATTGGTTTGGGTCAGGATTGCGTTCAGCAGGGGATCGCAGAAAATTCCCAGAGAGAGTTAGCCTGAGAGGGGGTACACTTTTGTGTGTTTTCACACCACCCAGTCCGGGGTGCTGTGCGATCGTTAAGAAGGACGTCTGCCCTCACTTCGGGAAGGGGTGGGGGGAACAGCGCCCCAGAGGTCCAAGCAACCTAAAGAGGTAGGAATTAGCCAAGCAAGAGGAGGAGAGGGAGAGTGGCCGGGGTCCTTGGTGAGGACGACGGCGTACAAAGGCTGGAGTGAGGGGCAGTGTGGTAGCATGCCCGCAGAAACAGAGCGCCACAGAGGGCCCAACAGGGCCAGACCAAGAGTTAAGGCTAGAAAATAAAGGGAGTAGGGCAGAGCCTAAAGGAGCCTTTATGCCCCATTCCGGCTTTGGGACTTTATCCTTCAGGTAGACGAGAGCCACCGCAGGGCTTAGGCCGGGAGTGACACGTCCAGGATGTGCTTTGGAGTTCAGAGGAGACATAAATTTGGAGTTGCCACCGTATAGATTGCTTATAAAGCCAATCTAAAGCCGCGTGTCTGGATGAGATTACCAAGAGGCTGTGCGCAGAGAGAAAAATAGAAGTGGCCCACGGGCTGAGTCCTGGGCGCCTCCAATATCAAGGGCCAGCAGAGGAGACGGGGAAGCCAGCGACGAAAGAGGAAAACCGGGAGCACGTGGGGTCCCGGACTCTTGTGAGGAGAGTATCTGAACAAGCAGGGAGTGATCAATACCACTAGACGCTGGAGATGGGTCAAGCGGGGTGGGGGCTGGGGGCTCACGGGTGAATGTAGCCTTCTGGAATGCTGGGGCAGGCTGGCTGGACGAGCATGCTCTCAAGGAGAAGGGAGGAAAGGAACAGGAAGCATGAAGGTGGACAGCTCTTTCAAGGGGTGTAACCAGGGGAGGCAGCTGGGCCCAGAGTGCTTTTCCTCTTTTCTTTTCTTTTTTGTTCTTTTCTTTTCCCGTGGGACAGAGAACAGCAGGTTTGCACGCTGATAGGAGTGGCCCAGGCGAGAATGAGAGACTCGAGGCGTAGGGTAGGGCAGGGGCGGTGCTCAGGTGGCCACCTTGCGTGGCGGAGGGTGGGGGCTGGTGCACAAGCCGGGTGGGGACCGGCCTTGGCGGTCTGTCCACGGCACAGGAGGGAGGTACAGAGTTTGCAAACAGAGGCGGGGGGAGGACGGTTGTGGGGAAGGGAGTTTGTGGCTGTCGTCGATCCCTTCCCACTTTTCCAGTGAAGAGATAGCAAGGTTATTGGTGGAGTTGAGGATGCAGGGGAGGTGGGAGAAGGAATGGACCGGAGAAATGATGAATATTGCCAGCCGGCAGCCGGCACCCACTTGAGTTGAGGGATCATAAATGGAAAGTGGTCGAGTCTTTGACCCTAGACGCAGATCTGGGTGTCTGTCAGGAGGAGGGATGGATATTGGCAGGAAGTGGATAAGTGAGGAGCCAGGAGGACCGGCCTCCAGCCCCAGGATGGAGAAGACGGCCCCCTACGTGTGTGGGGATGGGGGGGGGGGAGGAAGCCAGAGAGAGGGGGGCCAGTCAGCGAAAGAGGGAAGGGCACGTTCAGAGAAGAGGCGGAGGGAGGCTGGTGTGCGGAGGGAGGAAGATAGGGAACTGATGGCGAGGCGGAGGCATGGACCCCTCCTGGCAGGCAGGTGTCCAGAGAAGGGGTGGCCCGGGCCCTCCAGCTGCCCCCTTTCCTCCCACCCCTGCGCAGCAGATCTCCACCAAGCGGTTTCTCAGCCAAGTGCTGCCTGCAGCCCCGCGTCTGAGGAACCTGAGAGATAATCATCTCGCAGGCGCTGAGGTGTTCAAACTGCTGCAAGATCAGAGTTTGCTAATATCGCAGCAACACAGCCCTGGGGATGCGCCGTCCATCCGCGAAGCCACAGAGGCCGCTTATCTTGCAATACATCGCTCCTCTTACAAGGGACGCCAAGAGCCTGCACGATGGAAATTACAGAGGGAAAGGGCTGAGGTGGGGGCAGAGATATTAAAAGGAAAAAAAAAATCCGTAAAAGCCCTTATTTTTAGGCCTATTGAAGTAGAAAATATGTGCTCAGACTCTGAAAACCCAGCCACGAAGCCAACCCCGCCCTCAGGGAAAGGCAGGGGTCCTGGGTTGCAGAAGCCTGCCATTCATTACTTTTGATTTACTGCAGAGCAGACAAGAGGCGCTCACATGATACATAGCTTGTATATTCTTCTATCGATTTCCAAGACTTCGCTTTCTAAACTTCCCATCCATCAGCAGCATCTGCGCCCGCTCTCCCCCAGAGATAAAAAAAGGGACGAACCCACCCCCACCTTGCATGGAGGGAGTGGCAAGTTTTACGAACCGGGAAGGTTGGAAAGGTGAGGTCCCCTTGGCATGTTGTTGAAATGGGTGCGCGGGGAAGGGCGTGGCTGCTGGGAGGGGGCACAGACACCCCTAGGGCCCAAACCAACAGGGCCAAGGAAGAGCGAAGCAGTATGTTGGAGAAGAGGCAGGTACTTGGTGGTTGTTGTCCCCTGCGGAGAGTGTCTTGGATGCTGCCAGTATAAACACTTTGGGAGCTGAATAACCGGCATAAACACGGCCCACATTCACCATCAGCTTCTACCTCACAGCCCCTGTTGCCAGCCTGTGGACTCTGAGAAGAGAACCGCTCCCCGCTGGCTGCCGAAAGAGGTTGTCATGCCCCCACCGGAAGACACGCTGTTCTGTGCATTTAAGGAAAGTCGGGTACCCACGTACCACCTTAACTTCTCTTCTCCTGCCAATATTCTCAGAATGGAAAAGGCAAGCATCTGTGATGTTACATCCACCCCCAACCCCCCTCCCCACCCTATTTACAAAAAAGACTCTTCCAGCTCTTACAAAGCGGTTCTCAATATCTGGGGGGTTGGGATGGAGGAAAATAGGAAAAGTCTTCACTCTACCCCCTTTGAGTCTGGAGCACAAAGCAGGGAGGCAGGGCTGAGGGCTGCGAGGGCCTGAGGGGAACAGAGTCAGACACGGGAGGCCTCCACTCCGTGGCTAAGGGCACCTTGCCTTCACGGGGGCCCTGGGGAATCTTCCCCTGAGCGGAGAATCTCAACCCAGCGCAGAACATCCCATAGCAGGAGAGGAGACGGAATATGAGACGCTGAGCCAGGAAGCGAAGTTATCAGGGGCCCCGGGGCCTGTGCTGCTCCGTGGACTTTGGCCAAACTCCCCATCTCTCTGTGCCTCAGTTTCTCTCGGGGAGATAATCTTTGCCAGTTCCTTCACCTCTCCAGGATATTGGGAGACGTCCAAAGAGTCTCAGAAGTGACACTATTACAAATAAAGGAATTATCGACGTGACTGATGGTCTCAATTGAGCCTTGGGGTCTTTGCTATTTAGAGGCTGGATCGATAGTAATAACAACATAAATAGGGAATAACTCAGGAGAGAGTCCATAAAGGACCCCACGGCAGCAGGGCCAGATAAGGCAGAAGCAGAGAGAGGCTTCCTGTGTGGCCCACATCCGCTCAGCCTCTAGGCTTGCTCCCGGGAGCGGCCACCCCGCTGCGTGGCCAGCCTGTCCTGCGGCCGTCGCTGCTTCAGATGGCATTCTACAGGGACCCTGGCCGCGCCAGGCAGGGCGCATCCGCCTGGCAGCTTCCAGGAGAGAGCAGATGTGCTGGAAAGGACATGGGATGTGGAATTCAAGGGCTTGGTTTGAAGTCTTGCCTCTGGAACGTCATACCTGGCGATGGGCTAGTCACGTGACCTCCCTGGCCTTGGGCTTCGCGTGTGCAAAGCGGAGGCAATGACAGCTAATTTGTTGCTCGAAGATATCACCGGAGAGAGGACTGCGGAGGCTCTCTGCAAAATACTCAGTTGTTGTTAGACAGTTACCCATGTGGGACGATGGGCAGTAGCCCGGGAATGCCTCCTTTTCCAAGATATCTTGGCCACCACACCCTGGTTACCCCAGGACCAGCATCACTACCTTCACCCTCCCTGAGGCAGAACCGAATCAAGGGTCTGGGCCCGAGGAGAGATGGGATCCGCGCCACCCCCCCCCCCCCCCCCCGTCCCCTAACCTGACCTCTGAGCAGTGACGGAAACATTGGTATCCTTATGGGATTCTTTGCCTCTAACTTTCCCGCTGAATCGTAAGCCCTTATGTTGCTGGCGGCAGAAGGCACAGTCCCGACGCACACTAGCACTCAGTGAGCGAGTGACCTGGGGGTAAAGGTGGGTCTCGTCAGGCACTAACCACCAGTGACTTGTCCGTCAAAGGCTTTTCCTCCAGGAGGTGGGGCCTGATGAAACAGATGGGCACAGGGTGCGTCTGGTGGGATCTAGAAAAGCATCTTAAAGGGGGCAAAGAGTCTAGAGGGGGAATCGAGGCAAGGGGGCTGAAACCAAATTCGAGGGGCTTGAAGAAGTTTAGTGCCCAGGGTACCCACCCCAAGCTATCAAATCCCCGCTCCCAGGGATGACCCTCTGCGGTTGGAAAGGATCAATGGTGCTAAGGCCCTTGTCCATGAACTTCCCCTCCGAGTATAAACATCAACAGAGGGACGCATCCCCCGTGAGTAGATCTGGCAGAAGAGCACAAATGAATGTGGACCCCGGTCGCAGCGGGATCTACGTGCATCATGCCTTCAAACGGCGCGTTTTCACACGTGGTGCGCGGGCGTCGTGTGGAGCGGCGCACGGTTCCTGGCGCACACGTGCCCGCACACTCCCAACGTGTGCAAACACACAGATGCGCACAGATACCTGCACGCCTGCATCCTCGTGCAGATATGCACGGGCACACGCATGACATATTTGAACAGCAGTTCACACAGGGAAACTTCTGTCCCCTTGGGCCAGCAGAGAATTTCAATCCCACTAATAGATTGCTGTCCCTGACCCGGCCAGGAGCCTGGGCTCTCGTAATGACTTAAAATCACAGAATTATAGTTCAAAGGGGCCTGACAAATCAGCTATTTCAACCTCCAACCTAGAGCAGAAAAATCCTCTCTAACAGTCTGATGTGTTGACACACAGCCTCTGCCTAACACCACGGTGATGGAGAACCTATTACCCGATTTGGAACCCTATCTGGTTGTTGCTATTAATAAGGAGGACTATCATTTATTGAGTGCTGACTGTGTGCCCAGTGCTACGCTAAGCACTTTAGGTAGACTATGGCAGATAAGCCAGTGAGGTAGGCCTTCTTATCTCCATTTAATGGAAGTTTAAACTGAGTCTCAGGGGGCGCCTGGTGATCTCACGGTTCGTGGGTTCGAACCCCGTGTCGGGCTCTCTGCTGACAGTTCAGAGCCTGAGGCCTGCTTTGGATTCTCTGTCTCCCTCTCTCTCTCTGCCCGTCCCCTGCTTGCACTCTGTCTCTCTCCCTCTCTCTCTCAAAAACGAATAAACAAATAAAAATAATTTAAACTGAGTCTCATAAAAACTGACTTGCGCATGGTGATGCCATGGGGGGGGGGGGGGCGGGTGGCAGAGCTGGGATTTGAACCCGGGACTGTCTGACTCCACACTGCTTGCACCGTCAGGTCACACGAACTTGTCCTAAGTTATATGGCACGGGAGACTGTTCCTCAGAATGAACCAAACTCTGCTTTTCTGCAACTGATCTCAGATCTGCGCGCTGGAGCTTTGCAGAGGCCTCTTCCTGTCTTCCTGCGCCTCCCTTTTCTCCAGGCTTATCCCTCTCCTCTGATGCCCTCTTCCAAATATAGCACCCCCCCCCCCGAAGAATTCCATTTTCAGTGGGAAATCACCTCCATTGTTTAGACAACTTACTTGAAGGGTGCATCGCTAAGATGTCACTGGCCTTTTGGACAGCAACATCACATCATTTTTTAATGTTTATTTATTTTTGAGAGAGAGAGAGAGAGAGAGAGAGCAAGTAGGGGAGGTGCAGAGGGCAGAGAGAGAGGGAGATAGAGAATCCAAAGTAGGCTCCACACTGTCAGCGCAAAGCCCGACACGGGGCCCGAACCCACGAACTGCGAGATCATGACCTGAGCCGAAGTCAGACGCTCAACCCAGGTGTCCCGTTTGAAACTCACTGTGGGTATTTATTTTACTTTAGTTAGCTGGCGATTTTATTTCACATACACTACTATAAACTACCGCTGTAGTTAAGAATAAGAAAAATGTTTTCAGCTTATTATTCCAGCCACTTTTAAGATCATTTTGAAGTAGAGTTTGTCAGCTGGTACTTTCACTAGGCTTGCAGCCTGGAGGGGTTTGCGGATGGGGTAAGCTGAGTGTCTATGCCAAGTAGTTGATCAAAGTCAGGCCAGGGTTCAAGGGCGGAGTCTTGTATCGCCTCCTAGACACCTCCTAGCAGGTGATACTGATCTACAAAGCATTACTCCGGTTCCAATGTCAAGTGCCATCACACCTGTGTATTTGGACCAAGACTAGAGATATGCCAGGGGTCACTTGGGGGGAAGTAGGGGACAAAGGTCAATACCAATCCAGGAGAAAAGGATAAGGTCAAGGGAGAAACGTCAAACTCGGTAAAAGTCACATCTGTCCAGGAAGCAAGGGTGACAGGTTGTGGCTTCTGGTCTGGAAATGTCAGTAGCTCGGGGCGGCATCCACCAAAGTTGGAGTTTGAGCTTAGGAATATGCAGAGACAAATGAGCCGTGTTTTAGGCAATGTCCAGATGAATTCCAGAAGATTGAATGCTGCTGGCCTGGGGGTCCTTTTAAAGGCGCAGATAATACAACCTTTCTGAGTGTGCACCTGGCTGTCTTAAAGGTACCCCCTGCCTTGTTCCACCTGGCCTCCGGGCAATTTTAGATCCACTGGCTGGGAATCTTCTTGATGATATTATTTAGCCCTGTTTCTCCAATTTGCCCATAAGGATGAAAACTGTGGGCAAATAACTTTCTAAAATTGAAGTGTTTCATAGGTAAGGCATTCATCCCCCTTATATCGGGGTTTTTTTTTTCCCTGCAGGTTACAGAAACCCTAAATCAAATTGGCTTAAACAGTAAGGAGACCGTAGGTCTCACATAACGAGAAGCCCAGGGATGGGTACAGCTTTAGGATTGGCTGATCCAGTGGCTTGATGATGTCCCCAGAGGTTCGATTCTACCCATCTCGTCTGCCATCCACAGCATTACCTTTTTTGTTTGGCTGGTTGGGTTTCGTTCGTTTTTAAACTTAAACTCCAGTTACTTAACATACAGTGTAATGTTAGTTTCACGTGTATAATAGAGTGATTCAGCACCTCCATACATCACCCTGTGCTCATCACAAGTGCCCTCCTTAATCCCCATCACCTATTTAACTCATCCCCCCACCCACCCCTTCTCTGGTAACCATCAGTTTGTTCTCTGTGATTAAGAGTCTGTTTCTTGGCGTGCCCTCCCCCCTCCTTTTTTTTTTGCCCTTTTGCTCATGTGTTTTGTTTCTTAAATTCCACGTGAGAATGAACTCCCATGGTATTTGTCTTTCTCTGACTGACTTATTTCACTTAGCATTCCACTCTCGAGCTCCATCCACGTCACTGCATATGGCAAGACTTCATTCCTCTTATGGCTGGGTAATAGTCCGTTGTACATCTATGCCACATCTTCCTTATCCATTCATCACTCGATGGACGCTTAGGCTGTTTCCATAACATGGCTGTCGTAGATAATGCTGCTATAAATATCAGGGTGCTTGTATCTCTTTGAATTAGTATTTTGGTATTCTATGGGTAAATACCTACCAGCGTGATTGCTGGGCTGTAGGGTCGTTCTATTTTTAACTTTTTGCGGAACCTCCGTACCATTTTCCACAGTGGCTGCACCAGGTTGCATTCCCATCCACGGTGCCCAAGGGTTCCTTTTTCTCCACATTCTTGCCAACACCTGTTGTTTTTGGTGTCTTTGATTGGCGCCATTCTGACAGGTGTGAGATGATATCTCACTGTCGTTTCGATTCCCCGATGATGCGTGATGTTGAGCATCTTTTCATGTGTCTGTTGGCCATCTGTATATCTTTTTTTGAAAAATGTCTATTTATGTCTTCTGCCTATTTTTTATTGGATTATTTTTTTAGTGTTGAGTTATATAAGTTCTTTATATATTTTGGATACCAACCTTTTATCACACATGTCATTTGAAAATACCTTCTCCCATTCAGTAGGTTGCCCCTTAGTTTTGTTGTTTCCTTCACCGTGCAGAAGCTTTTTACTTTGATGTAGTCCCAACGGTTTATTTTGGCTTTTGTTTCCCTTGCCTCAAGGAGACGTATCGAGAAAGAAGTTGCTACAGATGATGTCAAAGAAGTTACTGCCTGTATTCTCTTCCAGGATTTTTATGGCTTCGAGTCTCACATTTAGGTCTTTCATCCATTTTGAATTTATTTTTGTGTATGGCGTAAGAAAGCGGTCCAGATTCATTCTCCCACACGTGGCTGTCCAGTTCTCCCAGCACCATTTGTCAAAGAGACACACAGCACTAGCTTCTCACGTCCGGTTGCCCTCCTGTTCAGAAGGTGGCTGCCAGAGTAATTGGACAACACGCTTCGTTCCCATCCGGAGAGAGAGAAACGGGATTGTCTTCTCCAAAGCTCTATGTTCGTGTGTCCTTGGCTCCGTTCTCTCAGGTCTGCCTCAAACTGAACCCGTCATCTGGTGGAATTGACGTGTTCACTACATTCCGATCCTCTAGTCCAGCCACACTCTTGAGAAGTAAATGAGATGATTTTGGCTTGGCTCGTGCTTCGTGAGTCCGTGCTGGTTCCCGATGTTCACCGTTTCCCTTCGTGTCCACAAACCGTCTATTTAAAAACCAATGCTGGAGTTTTACCAAGGACGACAGTCTCTGGGATGCCTTTCTCACAGTAAATGGGGGCACCATTTTCCTCTTCTGTTCCCAGATCCTTTTTCTAAAATTTTTTTTTAAGTTTATTTATTTATTTTGAGAGAGAGAGACGGAGAGAGTGAGCAGGGGTGGGGCAGAGAGAGAGAGGGAGAGAGGGAATCCCAAGCAGGCTCCACACTGTCAGTGCGGAGCCCGATGCGGGGCTCGAACCGGCAAACCGTGAGATCGTGACCTGAGCCGAAACCAAGAGTCGGATGCCCAGCCGACGAAGCCACCCAGGCGCCCTTCCCAGGATCCTTCAGAGCCGTGGTCTGCAAATGTAAGTGAGCCAGGGGGATACCTGTGGAGTTGTTTAAAACCTACGAGTGGCCTCATAGCATAGTGGTTGACTGCACGACGGAGTCGGGAGCCAGAATGCCCATGCTCAGATCTCAGCCCTGTCACTTACTGTGACTCACTCAATCTCTCCAGGCCTCCGTTTTCTTATCTTTAAAATAGAAGTAACAAGAGGCTCTCCCACGTGGAATCGTTATGAAGATTAAGGGAGAGGTATGTATACATTGTGCAGAACAGCGCCAGTAAGTGGTATGCATGTGTTGGCTAAATAAATATATGTTCCCAGTCCCCAGCCTTAGAGATGATGAGTCAGGCTGGGTGAGGGAAGGCTGTGGGCAGGAATCTGCTCTCGACAGGAGTGTGTCCCAGTGGATCCTGACGCCAGGGGCTCAACCACCCTGAGATGATGCCGCGTGTCCATCCCACGTGAAGCTTTTCCCGAGCGCTGGGGTGAAACACACTTTAGCCCGGGAATAAAAATCCCAAGCAAATACAGGTTTCCTCTACTATCCAAAAGCAGTGTTCCTGTGAGATCTTTTGTAAGCCGAAACAGTGCAAAGGGAAGAAACCGTAACCCTTAATTTATGTGGCAAAGTTTTAGGTGTTCCCAGACCGCCCCCTGCCCACCTCCTCCCCCTCCCCCCCCACAAATAACCTCTCTTAGGTGATACCTGAGGGCACAGCGTGCTAATGGCTGCCCAAGATAAATCATGATAAAGCACATATGCTCACAGACAGTTCCAGACCATGGCAGCTTGATGGGGAGATGCTGGGTGTAGTTCCCGGGGAAGGAGCTTGGCGGCGCCACTCCCTGCTCGAGATGCGCGCTGCCTCGATAAAGGCTCGCGGCAACGCGCACAGGCTGAACGCTTCCCTTGATAGGAAACAAGCAGGCTGGGAATGTTGTTTCACTGGGTCCTCTCTCAACGTTGTAATATCCTCCCGAAAGAATGGGGCTGCTTCACTGGCAATTGCTTCCACCATCATTAATGTACCGCGCTCTCCCTGGCGTTCCCAGGTCGTCCGGGACTGTGGTGTCACTGGTACCCTCCCCCAAGGGTCCTGCTTGCCTGGGATGTGGACTCTCCCCCTTTCCGCCTCCCCCGGTCGCCCCCGCCCGGGTTTTGGAACGTGCCTGGTTACAGTCTGCGCTCACCACGGGGTTCCTCCTGCACCGTGGGTCGCCCTAGACGCTGCCTTCGTTTTCCCCATCAGCCTCATTTGTGATTACAGCATCAGAACTCAGTGTTGGAGCGCCTCTCCGCCCTCCTGAGCCTCTTCCCTTTTAGGGCCTCTACCCTTGGGACTGGGACTGTTTTCTCTGAACCTGGGCAATTCTACCTTCTGAAGTCCTGTGGTTCGCTCTGATATGCCTAGCTTTCCCTCTTGTCTCTTATGACCTCTAGGAAGGATTTGCCCCAAGCTTCCTGTTATCATTTATCCATCGCTGCATTAAAAAAACAAACAAAACACCCCAGTATTCAGTGGCTTAAAATGGCAAACATCTATTTGCTCCTGATTCTGCAATTTGGGCTAGATTTTTGCTGGTCTCACCAGGGTTTACCTTCGTGGCTGTCATTGGACGTGCGGCTGGGGGCCAGGCTCAGAGCAGCAAAAGTCAAAGAATAGAAGCTGTAAGTATTCTTTTTTTTTTTTTTTTTAGTGTTTGTTTATTTTTGAGAGAGAGAGCATGAGCGTGTGGGGGGAAGGGCAGAGAGAGAGGGGAACAGAGGGCCCCAAGAGGGCTCTGCGCTGACAGCAGCGAGCCCGATGTGGGTCTTAAACTCACAAACTGTGAGATCATGGTCCTGAGCTGAAGTCGGACGCTTAACCGACTGAGCCACCGAGGCATCCCAGCTGTAAGTAAGGCTCTTAAAGCCTGGGCTTGGAGGTCAGGTGACATCACTTCTGCTGGATTCTACCGGTCAAAGCAGGTTGTATGGCCAGCCCAGATCGGAGCAGGGAAATAGACCTCTGATGGAAGGAATTCCAAAGACAGTGGGGCCACTTTTCACCTACCACACTTCTTTTCATGAAATCTATTTGGAGGACCTGCGTTGGGGAGACAAGGGAGATGATTCTGATCCCTGGAAAGGACTCAAACCCTGGCAGACGCAACAGAAAGCTAAAGAGAGCACTACAATCCGATGTAATAAACCTTCCTCATGGCCACCGGCTCTTACACATTTGCCCTTTGCTGGGCAGTGTGCTTAGTGATGCATTTGCTTCCTCTCACCGAGCCTTGACTATACTCCTCTGAGGACAAATATGGTAACAATTGTGCCCATTTTCCAGATGGAAAAACCAAGGCACAGAGAAGATAGGTGTTAAGAATGCGAGGCAAGACATAAACTCAGTGGATGTCCAGCTCCAGAGTCCTTGCTCTTACCAGATACCTCCCTCTGCAAGGTCAGCCTTGAGGATGGACAGTGTCTTGCCTTTGGCCTTAGCCTTGGGGGAGTCCCATCAATAGGCAAGTGGATGGGGAAGCAGGAGAAAGACAAGAGCTTGCAGCAGATTTCTTTTCACAGCATGCAAACAAAGAGATACCCTGCCCTTCACTGCTCTTCTCTGGGCCCCTGGGCAGGCTGCCTGCGTCTTTCACCCAACCCTAAGATGGCGCACCAAGACCAAAGGCCAAGGTGGCCTGAGGCTGCGTGAAAGGTTTGAGAACAAAGGAGTCACGTCCTCCCCAACTGTCCCAGAGACACGTGATCAGAGGGAGAAACAGCTCCCAAAGCCACACAGGAAACCACGTCTCTGTAAACTCACCCATGACGTCAGCCCTGCATCCAGAACGGCCCTTGTACCTTCCTTCCCACTCATCCCTGCATTAACCAATTACTGAAAACAGCTCAAAATAGCACCTGTCCCTCAGCTGGGGCTGCTGCAGGAATATGGCTTGTGATCCTTTTCGAGAAAGAGCAAGTCTGTTGGAAATCAGTTCAGTGAGATTATCTGGCTCTCACGCCAATGTCCGGCTCTAACCTACCCAGAACAGGCTGGGTTATGGAGTTTGCACGTTTCCTACCAGACAGTCGCGGTGGAATGTGGCCTCTTGTACCAGCTGTAGTCTGGGTCTCAAGGTAGCCATCGAGGGGTAGCAATGGGACCCAACCCCGTGAGCCACTCGAGCCCCACGGAAAGCAGATTCTCTGAGAAGCTGGCCAAGGCACAGGAGTGGTCCGGAGAGCGTTCGGTGACCTGCTTCAATACTGGCCCAGTTTCTCCACACCCCAGGCCACCCCCACCAGGATCCCAAGGGACTCCTATCCCCACCCATCTCTCCTAAACCCATTTTAAAATCTGCCAAAGCCATGCAAAAGGATGCTTATTGTAAATATGAGAACAACAGCAACAGAATGAATAGCCATCAATAGGGTTACAGTTAAACTTCGGTACCACGTATGGATGGAGCAGCGTGCAACAATTAAGTGAATGAAATGATCTCTTCACTGGCACGGAAATCACACCAAGGAAATTGTCAAGTGAAAAAGACAAGCCCCATAGACATCCACCCATCTATCTCCCTATCTCTGTCTATTATCTCCCTACCTGCCCATCTATCCAAACAGTGAACTGAAAACAGTGATTTCCTTCAAGGAGGGGAGAGGGCTGGAGGGAGGTAACCACGACTTTTGCTTCATTTGTATCCTTTGGATTGTTACACGAATGTATTCGTGTATTACTTATAAAATTAAAATTTAAATACGTTCTCAAGGAAAGCAAAGCTAGAGAGAATGATCCACTAACAAGATAGAAAGCAGCGCATCCCTAAATCCAGCCTTGGTTTATTCGTTTGTCTCTTCAGCTGCAGCAGCAGTCCTGCCCAGAAACGGCCTGCGTGGCTCTTTGCCCCGCCCTCGAGCCCCTCCTCTCTCCTCGGCTGATGTCACCTTGATGACAGCCCTTGATGTCCCCTGCAAGCCCAGCCTCACCCACCAGCCTCACTGAGCCCAGTCTCTGAAAACCAGGGAGAGGGCAGGCATCTTGGGTCCCAAGGTTCGGTCCTGGAACTGTGTCTGTCCCACAGCCAGTGTCTGGGGGGTCTAGTCCTTATTCCAGACCCAACGTCTCTCCACCGGGATCTCTTCCAAGTGCCCCTCCTGATGTCCCCTCAGCTTTTGCTGCCCTCCTTGGGCCCTGCTCTTGGAGCCGTATCCCCCACACTGTCCCCACTGGCGTAACAGCGCTGGCTGGGAGCCTAGACCGACGGCCCCATCCCAGCAACAGTGGGAGGGCTGTGTGGGTTCTGCTTGGGTCTACGGAAATGCCATGGTGGCCCCCTTGCTCTGGAGCAAGTGGCCTGGATGAACTCTCCAAGGACCCGCATGGGCTCTGGAGGGTCTAAACTGACAGGTGGCTCTTGGTTTCAGTCTCCCGTGAGCTAGTGAACAGCCCGGGTGGGAGTCAGCATGAGGTCCCTCGCTGGGCATTGCCACCCCCTACCTGTCTACTCAGAGTATTCCGACCATCTGGTTCTTCTGGCTAAGTTTGCAGCATGAGGCTTTGGGGAGGATTTCAGGAGCCGGTCTGCCTGCACTGTTGTGCATGACTGTAGGGAGCTGTGTGATCTCTCTTCCCAGAAGACTCGAGAAGGAGGAGAGCTCCTTCCCCCCAACTAGCTGGTCCAACTATTTTGTCTGTCGTTGGGCCCGGAGGCAGGAGAATGAACGAAATGACCCCTGATGACAAGCCCATGCCAGGACTCAGCAGACTGGGAACAAAGTAATTGCAACAAGCATGTTCTTCCCTAGAACTTGCCCTTCTAGGAACACCCAGCTTATTAGGAATGCAGGCCTGAGGGCTCCTGGGATGTCCATGAACTTAAGGAGATACCTGTCCCTCCGTGGGGTCGGGCAGGCCTACCTAATGGACAGCTTGCGTTAGTATGGATAGAGACAGCTTTCCCCCAAGAATGACGATGGGTTTTGTTCTCCACCACTGACATGGTAGGGTCTGCCTGAACTCAAATACAGCCCTCCTCTGACGTTCAGCGATACCCACCCGAGGTCCCTTGGCCTCTCTCAAATCCTCTGGTTGTAATGATGAGCCTATCCAGGGCTCCAAATAATCTATTAATAAATAACTATCCCTGAGATCACACAGTGCAATTAACAGAAGCTTGGTATTAAGCCGCGTGGAGGTCGGTGTCAGAGATGGGGCAGACTTTTACCCATCTTGTTTGCTGATGAGGCGAGGGCACAAGATTGCAGCAGGCCAGGGTCGTTCTGAGGGGAGCGGGACCCTCCTTGGAGTGGAAAAAGCCCCCCGACGCACAGAGACCCAAGAAATGGGTGGTAACAAAGCCACTCTGAGAACGGAGACGTTTCTCGGGTTAGTAGCAGCTGCCGATATCTTTTGCATAAGTACTGTTAGGTGGGTGTCTGGTCGAAGCTGATGTGTGGGTGGTGGAAGAAACAGTCAAATTGACGTGAGTTAAGAACTGAGGGTTATTTTGAATTCTTTCTTTCTTTTTTAAATTTGAGCTTCTTCCTTTTTCTTTGGAGGGGGGGGAGTTGTTTTTCCGTGGATAGGCCAGGAACGTGGAAAGAAGAGGGGCTGGTTAGAGAAAGACAAGTGTAGGAACGAGCCTCGATTCACTCCCAGCCTGGTCATTCCCCTGAAATCCTGCCCGGAGGCATTGGCATGGTCAAGATGACCTTCTGGCACCTTTCTCTGGGGGCCAGAGGAATCCTGGCTGGGAGATTCTAAGAGGCAAGAATCATACCTATGAGGCTGGAGGGGAGACCTGTAGTCATGGTAACCATGCAATTCAGTTTCCCCATGTGAGTAGGTGGTCCCAGTTTATGAGAGTCCAAATCTGACGTTTAGGGAGACACTCAAATCTGGGCACCACAGTTTCCACAGGGTACCAACGTGGAGGCTCATCTTCCTGGTGTGACGGTGGCTCCCTTTGCCAAGTCCCCCACGACCCTCCTCCGGGAGAGGAAGGCCCAGCAGCTAGAAGGAGCTGCTTAGAGACCCAGGTACACCCAGAGTGGGAGAGCCATAGGGTGGAAGGGAGAGAAAGGAAACATACCCCCCAGCACGAGTGAACCTAAACATTTCCACAAGGTCAAAGGTGGAGAACACCATCACGGCAGAGAAAATAGATCTCAACAACGGGACCGACAACGTAAGCAGGGTGTGAGCGTCGTGGAGGGTAGGACAACCTTCTAAAGGAATTTTCGTAAATCCTGGGAATCAGATCCCTTTATACTCAAGTCACAGGCACATTGCTGGTCCTCATTCCCCACTGTTCGCACCCAGGCTCCCAGGCACCCACCCCATCTGCCTCCTCCTCTCTCGCCAGGCTGAGAGTGAATATACACACGGTCCCCTAGACGTGCGAGCCCGTGGCATATAGCTGGGCCCCGCCACTGTGTGGAGGCTGGGACCCTCCCGTCCCTCCTTCCGTCCGGCGGTCGGTCGCCTGAGCTTAGATGCATCCCACTTGCCTCAGAGCAAAGCGCTCTAATCCCAGAAGGCAGGGAAGGCAGATTTTAACTCAGACAATGTTTAAGACACCCAGGAGCGGAGACAAGCTAATGTTTGTATAAATGCCCTCCCACTGAACCTCCTCCCTGTCCATCTGTCCCCTGGCTCTCACACAGCTAGGACCGCCTTTGTGGGTAAATAAGGGAGTCCCCAGAGAGGCAGGAAGCCCTCCTCCTCCTCCTCCAGGGCCGGCTGCCTCCAGGCTTCCCTCCCACAGCCCAGCCGAGAGCCTCTGCCTCCTCCTCCCTGCTCTCACGCTCCCCCACCCCCTTCTCATTCCCTTTATCTCCTTCCTCTCCTTTCCCATTTCTGGCCCTGGCTTAGCCCTCTATAATGACTTAATCTTGCCGACAGGGTGACAAGCGGATGAATCGAACTTTGAGGCTTTTTTCTCCACTCTAGATTCATTTGAAGATTTCTCCCAGATGCGGCACTAAAACCCTAGATTCAATTTCCCTTTGACATAATAACCGAATTAGTCTCATATTGTCATACATAAATTACTAGCCAGTCAGGGTGCCACCAGAGGGAGAGAGAGCTGGAGAGAAAGCAAGGCGTGAGCATCCAAAGGGGTGTGACTGTGACAAGCGGGGACCTGAATAACAAGCGGGGACCAGGAGGGTAACAGCTAATCATATCTGACAAACGAGGAGAATCCCCAGGCCGCAGCAAAGGTAAACATTATTTACCTTCCTCTCCGTGCCCCTGGCCATTAAGATGTCACCATGGGGAGCCGTGTACCTTACAAGAGATACACAGATCTAAATATCTTCTCGATTAAGTAATGCTCTGTTTGCAAAGGCTGCCTTCAAAGAGGAAAATGTAATTTTGTGGAATACTGCTGCAGCCTCTAGGCCTGGAGACAGAGCTAAGCCAGGCAGGGGGCCTGGAGGATGCCTGCCTGGGGCACAGATGCCCGGCCTGGGCCCCAGGGGCCTCCCCTGGCTGGTTCTGAGCACAGAGGCTGGATCCTGGCCTTCCCCACCTGCGCCCCGGGATTGATGACTGGCCCGCAGTGTGGCCAGATCAGAACCAACTGGAATGAGGCTTCCCCGCCTGTCCGCCAGCCACTGGTTCGGCCTCCTCTCCGTTTCCCCCGCCTCACCTGTTGGTTCTGGTCAGTTCTTTCTCCTGAAGGTTCTGGCCTCTGGCCTCACCTCTGCCTCCTAGGTCTTGATGGGATTATTACGACCACAGCTTTCCAACCAGTTTCCCCACAGCTTCCTAACCGGTCCTACGTGACAACCTATGCTACGCTTCCCCCAATGCAAATCCGAGGCCAGCGTTTCCCTAAATTAAAACGTACAGGTGGCTTCCCAAAGGGGAACACGCAAACCCCTTAGCATGGCCTATAAGACGAGCAGGACATACTGCTCCAAGCGTGCCCCTTACCCACATTTCCCGAGCTCCCAAGTGCATGCTGGGATTTCCCTGAGCGGCTCCCTCAGTCTGGAGCGTTCTTCTCTCCTTTCACTTGCAGCTTAAACATTGTCTCCATGTGAAGCCTCTCCCGGCCTCCCTAGACCCGGTCCAAACCATCCCTGCCCTCGCCGGTCTCCACTGCACCCCAACTTTCTTCTACACGGTGCCTCGTCACATGTGTGATTGCTCTTCGGGGCTTACTTGTCATCTCTCTTCCTGGATAGCAAGTTCTCTGAAGGCGGGGGCTGGGTCTTATCCATGGCTACTTTCGGGGGAGGCATGAAGCCAGCCCAGAGGAAACCGGGGACCCACACAGACCCTGCACACCCATGCCTAGAGGGGTCTGCTTGCTTCCCGTCATGTCTATGCAGTTAAATTGAAGCTTTGATGGCGTGTCTGCCCTGAGCCCAGCATGGGCTAAGAGCCAAGTGACTTAGGACGTCTTGGGTCCCCCCGTGGTCGGTACAGAGCGTGGCCTGCGGTAGGTGTTCAGTAAATGTGTAAGCGATTGTCTGCTGTGGATTCTGTTCTCAGGAGCTGACTCCTTTCGGCGGGGGGGGGGGGGGGGGGGGGCGGACAAAGGGAACAATTATAGAAAAATAAAGAAACAGATTAATCAAATATCCCACTGGACTGTGAGCTCCTCGTGGTCAGGATTCGTGTCTGCATCTCTGCCCCAGGCCCACACATGCCCAAGTAAGTGCCCAGCAGAGCCCCCGCTCAGTACAAGTTGTAAGAGCCGGGGAGACGAATGCAGATTCTGCCTGCATTTTGTCCTCAGATGTGACCTGGGGGACAGGTAGTGGCCTGTCACTCTGCCTTCAACTTCTCATTAACCTCACCACCTGCCCTAATTGTTTCAGTCCTGGGTTAGGTAACTACCCTCCTTTTATGTTTTTATTCAGCCCGTAGTCCTGCAGAATCCCAAAGACTTAAATGACTTTAAAGCCAATTTATTGAATGAGCGGGCTCGGTGGGAAAATCAGGACACGGCCTTTCCCCTCACTACTGCATTCAGACCTGCTCCCTCAGATGTCCCTCTCCACCCACACACCCACCCACCCCACAGGAAGCAGATCCTAGAAATGTTCTTTCTTCTTTTATGGACAAATATAACTCTATGTATTTAAAGTATAGAATGTGATGATTTGATATGCATATACATTGTAGAATGATTGCCGAGATCAAGATAATTAACACATCCATCACCTCCTATAGTTAACATAATTAACGCTTTGTGTGTGTGTGTGTGTGTGTGTGTGTGTGTGTATGTATGGGGGGTGTGTGTGGTAAGAATACTTAAGATCTCCTCTTGGCAACTTCCAAGGGTATAATACCACATTATTAACTATAGTCACTTGCTGTACATTAGACCCTCAGACCTTCTTCTTCTAACTGAAAATTTGTGCCCTTTACCTATAGGACCCCAAGTCTTCCCATCACCACCCCCCAGCCCCTAGCAACCGCCATTCTGTTCTCTGTTTCTAGGAAATTGGCTTTTTTTTTTTTTTAAAGATTCCATATATAAGTGATACCAAACAGTATTTTTCTTTCTCTGTCTGGTTTATTTCACTTAGCATAACGCCTTCCAGATTCATCCATGTTGTCACAAAAGGTAGAATTTCCTTGTTTCTCATGGCTGAATAGTGTTCCATTATATATGTGTATGACATTTTCTTTATCTGTTCATCCATGGAAGGCCGTTTAGGTTGCTTCCATATTCTTGACTATTGTGGCTAGTGTTGCTGTGAACACAGATATACAGATATCTCTTCAAAATACTGATTTCAGTTGCTTCAGATATATCCCCACCGAACCAAAGAGCTTTTGCATAGCAAAGGAAATAATCAATAAACTGAAAAAGCCACCTATAGAGTGAGAGAAAATTGTCACAAAACTGTATAGAAGGGGTAACATGCAAAATATATAATAATGAACTCAGGCAACTCAATGGCAAAAAAAAAAAAAAAGCAAATAATCCAATTAAAAATGGACAAAGAACCTGAATAGACATGTTTCCAAAGAAGACATACACGTGGCCAATAGGTAGATGAAAAGGTACTCGACATCGCTAATCGTCAGGGAAAGGCAAATGAAAACAAGATATCATGTCACATCTGTTAGGATGGCTGTTATCAAAAAGACAAGGGATAAGAAATATTGGTGAAGATGCGGACAAAAGGGAACCTTTGTGCACTACGGTGGAAATACAAAATGGTACAGCTACTCTGGAAAGTGGTCTGGCAGTCCCTCCAAAAATGAAAACCTGAACTACCCTATGATCCTATCACTTTTCACTCTTCAGTAGTAACTTTATTTTCGGTTGTTTAAAAATCCATTTCAACCCAAATCAAAACCTCAGTCTCCTATCCAGTTGAAAGCTCTTCCCACTTTTGCCTCCCCCAACTGTCCCAAGCCTGAGACCCTGCCGTGGGGAAGGGAAGCCGCTTGCTGCTTATTCTACCCCCCGCCCCCACCTTTCTCTTCCGCCTCCCCTACTCTGTGCTGCCTCTGCGTCCTCCATGGATGGCGCAGGGAGAGAGGATCTTTTTATTTGGTTTAAGCTGTTATTGGCTCTCTGGCTACTGGTAGAAGTCCGAATGCAAGCTTTGTCTCTTGTGGGGGAACCTTGTGGGTTCCTTGAGATATTCTCTGGGGAACGAGACAGTTTCCCCGTAAGATAGTTCTCTGATGGGGGCAGTGGGCTTCCCACTGATCTCTCGTGACTCCCCGGCATCTCCAGCTCCCCAGCTGTGTGGGGGTGCACCCACACAGCCTGCCTGGTCTCTCCTTCCGGCCAGTGTTGGCAGCACCTTTCAAGACAGCTCAAGCCAGGCCAACCTGTAATGATCCCTTTGGCCTTCAGGAGGTAACCTTGCACCTCCAAACTCTGCCTATGCGGGCAGCTCCCAGGTGCTTTTCTGAGGTCCACGCCAGGAGAATTAGAGACAGGTCTCTGAGTTCCTACAGTGTAAGCATCCAGCCAGGGATGGGGGAGTGCCACTCTTCCTGCTTGTAGACAACATTCTCTTCCTACGTGTGATTTTCTGCAAGCTTCCTTTATTTGGCTTGAGATAGACAGAGGAAGGGAAACTCAGAGCACCAGCTCCCCTCCAAAATTCTGTCTCAAACCTTCTCCTTTCTGAGAGGAAAGGCTACGTCTGGCGATATGTCTATTGGGCCAGTTTCTGGCCAGGAAACAGATGGCATGCTCAGAGGGGTAACTGGAGAGAGTTAAAGAGATTATTTATAAAGGTGTGGGCAGGGTTCAGGGAAACACAAGGGATTGAGAAACATCTTGAGTGTAATGGGCAAAGGGAGGGAGATGTTTCTGGAACCTTACAAGATCTAGGACTGTCACACAGGTGCCACAGCCTTTACTAGAAGGATTCAGCCCGTCTCATGCGATGACCGAGCAGAGAGGAGCCAGAGGAAGAAATACCCTGGCCTCTCTCCTCCTGCCCTCAGATCTCCTGCCTGTGCCTCCCACTGGCTGAATTCAGCCTGAAACCCCAGGGCAAGGGAGGCCAGTTAATGCTGTCTGTAGAGGTCATCCTGGCAGGACGGGGGTGGAGAATTGTGCTCCAGAGATACACTGGGGAATATCCAGCACACACCCCTGTCTTCACAATGTGCAGGAACTCGTCACCCACCGTCCTCAGCTTGGAGCCTCAATGAAACAACAGTGAAAGTCCATTTGTCAGCTAATAACCCATCCCACATCGTCTTCCTCTGCTCCTCTCCACTACCCCTAAGGCATCCGCACCCCACTATAGACTGCAGAGCAGGAGCGCGAGGTCTGGGAGCAGAGAAGACGGCTCTCATCTTCTGCAAAGCGAGGCTTGGTTCTGAGCTTTGTCAACACCCAGGCGGCCAGTGTCGAGACATCAACTGAAAACCGCCTACCCACGGCGCAGGGAGGACATGGGGTGAGTTTGGACGATCTGCCCTTTTAGACTCTCCAGGCCACAGCGCCCCCATTGTGAATACCCGTGATTAAGGGCTGGCCGAGGTCTGCTGGCCGAGTCGTCCTCTGAGAGGCTGCGGTTAGGGGTGGAAAGGACACAATTGGGCCACAGATGCCCAAGGTGGAGACAGCACTGCAATTTGACTTTAGGGACCCAGGGATGAGGCCCACAGCGTCCTCTCCCTCATCTGCTTCTCTGACAACTGCTTCAGGGGTCATCCAGTGCAGCTGGCACAGCCTGGCAGGCAGGGCTGTGGATCGGTGCTGGCCACCGGACTGCTCCGGAGATGTGGCTTCTCCTGACGGTGGGGACTGACTTCGAAAGGCTCATTCCTCAACGTCTGGGCTCCTGCAGGCAGGACGAGGCCCAGTGCTGCCCGGGCCGGGACGGGTATGCTCACAGGCACATCAGTTTCTTGTCACACAAACCATTGTAGATCATACAATATTCATGTTTATCTTTTCCTCTCCACCGTAAGGTGGGGTGGGTCTGGGGGCTTGAGATGGAGCGAGGACACCGGGGGACTCATTCACAGAGACACTGCTGCTGTAGTAACCCCCCCAGGGAGATGTCGAGGGCCTTCTGGGGTCCCAGGCCTTGCCCCAGGTGGCCGGAAATGGTTGTGCAAGTCAAGCCCAGGTTGCAGGCTGTGGCCTGGGATATCCAGGGCCAAGCTCCATGCTGGTTAAAGGCGCAGACTTTTCCACCAGACAGACCTCCGTTCAAATCTTGGCTTTGCTGCCCCCTGGCCTTGTGCCCTCGGGCCACCTAAGACTCAGTTTCCCTACCTGTAAAATGGGGATGACAAATCTCACAGGGCCGTGCTAAGGATCACGTGAGCTAACACGTGTCGACTGCCCAGCACGGAGCCTGGCACGCGGTCTGCAGTCAGTAAGTGGCAGCCATTGTAGTTATCGTTGGCACACTCCCGTTGTTCCTGTTTATTTATCCAAAAACTATCTCCTCGGCACCTCCCACACGGCACTGGAGGAAGAGAGATCTCAAGGAGCTCAAAGTCCAGTGCTGGAGACAGAGGAGTGGAGGTAACAGCTGTGATATGGGGTGAAGGCTGTGGGGGCACAGAGTCCAACTGCCCGGCCCAGGCTGGGATGGTCAGGGAGGTCTTCCCGGAGGAGGCAGCACTCAGGCTGAATCTTGCCAGAGAAGTGAGGCTTCGCCAGGCAGTCACAGTGGGAACACTGCTCTAGGCAGAAGCAGGAATGAGCGCTGACAAAGGCAACAGAAGAGAGTGGCAGCTTTGGGGTGGCCAAGGGTCAGTGAGGGGAGGAAGGCGGGGGGCAGTGAGCCAGAGAGGAAGTCAACATGCTGGATGGAGGCATCTGCACTGCGTCGGGGTGAGGCAGGGTGATTCATCAAAAGGCGGTCGGGAGTCTATGTCGTTAAATAGTCCTCCTGTGGGGCACCTGGGTAGCTCAGTCGGTTAAGCATCCGACTTTGGCTCAGGTCATGATCTCATGCTCCGTGAGTTCGAGCCCCGCGTCGGGCTCTGTGCTGACAGCTCAGAGCCTGGGGCCTGTTTCAGATTCTGTGTCTCCCTCTCTCTGACCCTCCCCCATTCATGCTCTGTCTCTCTCTGTCTCAAAAATAAATAAACGTTAAAAAAAAAAATTTTAAATAGTCCTCCTGAACTTCATCGAGGCTTTGACCGAGGCACCTGAGGGTGATGCCTGGAGACTGTGTGATGAGAACCCCAGACCCGGCCCTGCTTCCCTCCTTGCTGCCTGACGTCAGACTGCTTCCAGGGAGTCAGCTCTCAGGGGCCCCAGGCCACCCCCTCTGCTGCCACCATGGCCTGCCTCACCCTCCACGCTGCCCCTGCCTGGGCTAATGCCGGAAGGACAGAGGGCCCCAGCCGCGTCACCTTGCTTCCGCTCCTTGCAGGAGCAGGAGGCCAAGCAGAAGCTGTCCAGGTTGCCAGGGGAGTCCCCGGGGCCTCCAGACAGCCCCCCTCTGCTAAGGGCACCCAGCTTACCCAGCCCCCCTGTGACTCTGACGATTGTCATTCCTGGAGGCAACAGCTGAATCCACAATCCAATTACGTGCACGAGGAGGCACCGAGGCTCCCTTCCCTCTGAACTTCTAGCTGTTGCTCTTTAGTGACGGGCCAGCTGTGTGCTGTCACTGTGGCTGCAGGGACATGCGGAGCAGGGGCGGCGGGGGGAGGGGGGGTCACCCTCCACGCTCTCCGAAAACGGGATGTCCTGAGCAGTTTCGAAGTTCCAGGCTGCTTCTGCAAGGGACGGGGGCTGCCTGCCAGACAGGAAAGCAAAGTACTTCAATTGAACGGGAGTGGGTCGGCACGGGGATTTGGGACCACATTCTTACTCCAAGCCCTAGACGACCTCAGAAAAAGTCACTTGACCTTTGTGAGTCTCAGTTTCCCCACTTGCCTTATGGGCATGGCAGAATTACTGGTGGAAATTCATCGTGCCAATGGATGTCTATGTTTCTCAAACAGGGAACTCTGGCCCTGGGCCTACGTGGTGATACGGTGGGAGGTGTATATTTTCCTAAAGCGTCAATTTGACCCGAAGATTTTAGAGAAGAGGACTGTATTAAACAAAGACATTCTGGAGACACATGTATCATTCTAATGAATTATAAGGCTAAAATAGGACACATCAAAGCAGTTCTTTGTAATGCTAGTCACTCTTTGCTTACCACCCCAAATCTCTGGGTCCTGATTCCCGCTCCCCTGTCACTGGGATGGCATCAGCTGAACTCTAGGGTTTGCTTCTTTGGGGCACGCTGTGCCCGTGAACTTCGCTTCTGACTGTAACCACATCCATTGGGTCCATCGGTCTCATCTGTGATAGAATCGTAGAAAAATCGTGAGCATCAAAGGATACTTTTCCCCAGACAGTGACTATCCTGGAAGTAACTCAGAGAGGAGGATGGGGGAAACCAGGACGGGCTAGAGAAGGCAGCCAAGGGGAGAGGGGCACCCGCTAATACAGGGGACAGACCCGGAGCACAATGAGGACAAGGAGATGTGGGACGGGAGGGCCCCAAAGCCTGGGCTAAGGAACAGCAACATAGACTCACGGGCGGCCGCAGGCCAGGGAGGGAGCAGGAGCTACAGAGAGGGTATGATGGCCCATCACCAGATATGGAAACGACCTCTCTAAATCCCTGGCACTGATTTATGCCCGCCACTTTACTGCAGACCCAGTTTAACGGTGAGTCCTCTGGGGTCTGTTGATCATGTTCTGCCAGGTTTATGAAAGAGCCTGCTCAGCCAAGCCTTATGACTATTCTGTCTCCTCAAGCTAAATGCAGCTCGGTTTGGGGAGCACAGCAAATCTGCTTGCTAGAAGCACATTCGCCTGAGATGCCCAGCTTTTTTCAGTTGTGGCCTGTGTGACTGAGGCTGTGTAAGTACAGGTTGCACGCAGTTTTAATGAATAACAATGAAGTATATTTAAAAGTATAGATTTTTAGCAGCAATACAACTGTTGAAGGGTGGGGAAAAAACCCCACACCCCATTTAATTAATTTTATTCCCATCAAAGCGCACAGTTACAGGCCCGGTGCTTGTCATCGATCAGTTTTGATCAAGTGGCTGAGAATATTGTATTGTAATGCCTGAGACTCTTAGAAGAACAGGGGAATGCGTTCATTTCTGCCTCTAGGTTTCAGAAGATGCTTTCCGAGAGCTTGCCATTGTCCACAGATGGGCCTGAGGGCCGCCCATTTGGGTCCACAATTCTGGAGATACTGCGGAGTCATAGGGACAAGCTAAGACATTTCGGAATGTCCTGCTGTTGATGACCCCCGGCCCCCAAGCCTAAAAGCACGCCTCACGGTCATCCAAGTCTGTGAATCACTTCTGAAACCGTGGCTTTATTATCGCCAAATAGCTCAGCAATCCTCTAAAATATGAGATTCTACTGAGCTGGGCACGTCATTGACGGGAATGAGCACAATCTCCACTTGTCATCTGGCCCATCCTCACGGCCCCATTGAGTCTGAATGTCTATATGTCCTAGAATAAATCAGAGGTGCCCCCCCCAACTCCCCACAGCTTCTACTTCTCTGTGTTCAGATTTCCTTGGGGTGGGGGCGGGGAGGGGAAGTAATGAATTACCGGGCATTCAACCCCGTGGGCCTGTCCATGCTGAGAAAGCATTTCAGCGAGCTCGTTTGACAAGTGTCCTCCACCCAGCAATGGGATAGGCACAAGAATGAAGTAAATAAACCATCTTGATAACATTCCCCGATACGTTATGCAATAAACCTGTCTCGAAAAGTTAGCAACACAGGCTCTTATGATGGTTAATGCACTTTTGACTTGAATAACTGTTGAAACCTCCCTTCTCCCTCTCTCCCAGCAGGTACATCATCAGAGAAAGACCTCAGCTTTTCACTTTTCAGCCAAGCTTCTCACACTCTTTACTGGGAGGGACAAGGGCCTTACAAGACTAAGTACACGAGATCGTTACGTAAAAGGTGCTTAATGAAAAACGTCAAGCGGGACCCCTAAGTTCTTGTAGATACCCATAGAGAAGAATCTATAAAAAAGAGCCCATCTGGCTAAATAAAAACGTACGTAATGTAGATTATACATTCCGGGGGGCGGGGGGCGGGCACTGCACACATTTCTTTAAACTCATATTATATCTTTCAGGCTCAAGTCACAGGTACGGGAACCAGCTATACTTTTCAATGCCTGGCCCAATCTCACCTAACACTGAGGCCTCTACGCACTGGACACTCTGCTGAGAATGTCCCTTTAATCTGCACGCAGTGCTATAAGTTGGGGATCATCACTCCCATTTTATTAATGAATAGATAGAGTCTCAGAAAGGTTGAGGGGTTCTGGCTTCAAAATCTGCATCCTTTGCTTTCAAACCTCAGCTGCCTCCTACTACCACCATCTGGGGCTGCTTAGGGTTTTTTTTAATTTTTTTTTTAATGTCTGTTTATTTTTGAGAGAGAGTTCAAGAGAGGAGGGGCAGAGAGAGAGAAGACAGGCTCTGAGCTGGCAGCAGAGAGCCTGACGCGGGGCTCGAACGCACAAACGGCGAGATCGTGACCTGAGCCAAAGTCGGACGTTTAACCGACTGAGCCGCCTAGGCGTCCCTGGGGCTGTTTCGATACAGCCTTGATGGGAAGGTTTCCTTGAGCTTCCGTGAGCCCGTGATGTACTTGAGAGGCATGGCTGACCCGAGTTTTGGGGCACCCGCCACCCAAGAGTCTGATCTGGTAGCACTGTAGACGAGGGCTGGGCATCTTCTAGAAATGCCCTCAGTGGTTAAAGGGCAGGTGCTGAAGCACCACACTTTGGGCTCCTCAGAGAAGAGAGCTCCTCTCAGCCCTTCTTCTGCCTCCAGTTGGACGTGCCCCCTCCCACCCTCCAACTCCTCCCAGGATCTTGTGATCCCATGCTGGAAACCAGAGGCAATTCCTTCACAACTTCCCGGGCCTAGCCAGAGAGGCAAAGAAAATAAGGAGCAGACAGACCTCCTCTGCTCCTTCCACGTCCACCACACGGCAGCAGTGACCTTTGCAAGCCCGTCTGTAAAACAGCGGACTCCCGCCCTCTCTGCTTAATGGGAGCGGGAGTGGCCGGCTGGCTCTCTCCAGCAAGCAGGGCTGTGGCCATCATCCTCCAAGAAAGAGTTTATGAGTCTGCCTCTGGCATTTAAAATTAATATACTTATTAAGGAGCAGGAGAGTGCTTTCAGGGTAAATGTCTTTTTATTTTTTTCCCCAGGGTGAAGGCCACTTAGCACAAACTCAAAGGCAGCTGTCTCCATGGGTTCTTGGGGGTGTTCAGGGATTAACTATACAGGATGAGCCTGTTCTACACACAGCCCTGCTGCGTCTTCTCAAGTGGTTTCCGGCTCCTCCCCTTAGGGCTTCGGGGGACAGAAATGCTGAGACTTTCGGGCCAGGACGCAGTCTCTTCCAGCTGTACTCTTACTGCGCATGCCAGGACCCGGCCATGCCCCAGACGTCCCTCCACCCAGCCAGTCGTTCACCCACCTTCCTTCCACCCTTTGTGTATCGAGCCAGCCGTAGCTTTCATGCTTTCATTCATCAAACATTTATTGAGCACCTTAGGTGTGGAATACAGGAATACGCAGATGGACGGCACACCTCCCTGCTGCTAAGGAGCTCGCATTGCAGGAAATCTGTTTCAAAGGCAAAGGGAGACAATATGCTAAAGCAATGGGTTCAGATTTTGTAATCTTGTCCAACTAACAAACTCCTACTCATCCGTCAAAACCCAACTTAAATATGCCCAACCTACACAACTGCCCGTCCCCACCTCCAAGAGATCTTTCCCCTGGCTATTTTCCATGGCTCTATTTCAGGCCTTCTCATTGCTGTTAGTACCTGTCTCCTCTACCCTACAAGGGCAGCAACTAGTCTTTCCTAAATGTATCTCCTGGACTGAGCCCAGTCTTTCCAAGTTTTGTGACTCTAAAAACTACTTGGGAAACTTGCTAAAAATGCTGACTTTCCAGTTCCACTCCTGTGCGATCTGATTCAGTACGTCTGAGCCTGGGGTCCGGAATTTGCATTTTTCATGAGTGTTTCGGGTGAATCTGATCCATGTGATCTACAGACCACACTTCAATAAAACGATGCCAGGGCCTTGATAAAAACTTTTTGAATGAAGGAAGAAAACCAAAAAATTAAAGGTCAACAAAAAAATCTGTGATTTCTTTTTTTTTAATTTTTTGTTTTTAATGTTTATTTTTGAGACAGGGAGAGACAGAGCATGAACGGGGGAGGGTCAGAGAGAGAGGGAGACACAGAATCGGAAACAGGCTCCAGACTCTGAGCTGTCAGCCCAGAGCCCGACGCGGGGCTCGAACTCACGGAGCGCGAGATCATGACCTGAGCCAAAGTCGGATGCTTAACCGACTGAGCCACCCAGGCGCCCCCCCCCCCAAAAAAATCTGTGATTTTAATAAGGTCTATGGATTTTACCAATGAGAATTTCCTAGTTTTTATATTGGATGAAGTTATACCAAATGTGACTGCTGAGGGAAGCTGGGTGAAGGGCCCTTGGGACCTCCCATTTTTGTAACTTCCTGTGAATCCGTAATTTTTTCTAAGGAAAAAAGTTGTTTTTTTTTTTAACTCTCTTGTTTTTTCAAGGCCTCAAGGATGTGCGCTTGTAATTTCCTTCAGACCACCTGTCTCCCGACGTTTAACCCCACCCTCTTGAGATGTCAACAATCTACAGATGTCTGTTGAGTGTAATTATCTACTTCATTATTATTCAATTCATTCTCTGTTATTAATGAGAGGCATTCATTCTTTGCTTAATTTCTCACTATCCCACAAAGTAATCTTATAAAAAAATACTTCCTTGTTAAGTAAGATATATACTAACATTATTTGGGGAAGTTGGGGACAACACTTGAGACCATACAGATGATACTCTGTTACAAAGCCGGCATCCAAAAACCTTGCTGTCTTCATGTGTGTGTGGATCCCAGTGCTTCTCAGACTTGACTGTACATTAAATATGGCCCAGGGGGCGTTAAAAAATCTCAGTGCCCAGGCTGCGCCCCGTTCCCATTAAAATGAGAATTTCTAGGACGGGGACAAGGCATCAGTAGTTCGTTTTTTTTTTTAGAATTTTTTTTTTTTTAGCATTTATTTATTATTGAGAGACAGAGAGACACAGAGCATGAGCAGGGGAGGGGCTGAGAGATGGAGAGACACAGAATCTGAAGCAGGCCCCAGGCTCCGAGCTGTCAGCACAGAGCCTGATGCGGGGCTCGAACTCACAAACCGCGAGATCATGACCTGAGCCAAAGTCAGACGCTTAACCGACTGAGCCACCCAGGTGCCCCAGGCATCAGTAGTTTTTAAAGCCCCCCCCCCCCCAAGTGATTGCAGCCAGTGCCATAGGCACTGCCATCGCGTGAGAGGCCTGCTCGGGCAGAGAGACTCTGAAGTTCCTTCTGAGCTGCTTTCTGGCTCTCAATTCAGCTCAGAAAGAGCCACAACGCTATGCAAGGGAGGATGGGCTCTGTGACCTCTCTGCCGTTTCTCATTCCTCAAAGCGGAGGCCCGGAGGCAGGCAGGACTCATGCTAGCCTTCCCATGCATCTTGGCTCTCTGCTCTCCACACGCGTGGGTGCCTGCTTGTCTGGGTGCCTGAAAAACTCCTTTCAAAGCAGATCGACATTTCACAGGGTTCTGACGACCCTCGGTGGTCCTCCGAAGTCCCCCCAGGCCTGACTGGCTCACTTACAAAGAGGCCCACAGTGTCTGTCCAGGTCAGCAACTTTTCACGAGGTCGGCCGGGTCCACACCAGTTTTCTGACCGGGAGTGGGGCGGGGGGGGTGGAGTTCCACTCACAGAGTACCCTGTGACAGAAGGAAAAGAGGCTGGTGCCCAGCTCCAGGGGCAGAGCACCAGGCTGAGTGGCTGATGGGATCTCCTGTGGTCACAGAAGGATCGCTTTGGGGAGAATCTCTTATCCCTTGATGACGTGGGCCTCTGTGTTCTATGAAGAGGGCCGTTTTCCCAGGTAGATCTGGTCCTGCAGATTGTGGAGCTGGGAACCTGCAGACAGGACCTGCGTTCCTTCTTTGGTCCCCGGGGGGCTCTCCACTCCTTCCGCCTCCCAGGCAGCTGAGGGGGGCTGGAGGGGCCAGGAGGGGTCCCGCACGGACAACCTGCAAACTGCCACCTAGGGCAAGGGTCACGTACCTGCATCTAGAGGATGCCATTCACTTGGGCTGTGCAGCGTGGGCCCTGGGAGCCCCATCAGAGATGGCCTAGTTAGCCAAAGGGACCTGGCTTGTTGCCAGCTGGCAAAGGCTTCTAACACACTCTGCTCTCCGCAGAGTCACCTGGAGGCCGCTAAATATCTTAGCTCCGAGGCCATCTCCCCTGTCCTTACCCACGCCTGCCTCCCCTCTCCAGATCCCTCCTCCCTCCCTCCCTCCTCTGCTCGCTTGGCACAGAGTTGTAGACGAAGGCGGGAGAGAAAGGTCTCACACGGATATGAACAAAAAAAGTGAACTTTCCAATGGATGAATTGGGTGACCCCAACGGCAAAGAAAAAGGCGGTTTGTAATCTTGAGTCTGGCCGCTGTAATAGCCAAGCTTTATTTATCCTGTGTCCCAGATACTGCATTTTACGCGTTAAATCCTCCTAATCCCCTAAGTACTGGTATCTTCTCATGCCCATTTTACAGATGAGGACTTGGAGGTCCTGGCTTTGATGTGGATCTAGAGACTGCACGTTTCATCAGTGGGTTCTTCTGCGTAAGCTCCAGAATCCTCCGCATTGAGACCAGAGGCACATTCTTATTGCCCTGGGAAGGCACCAGAGCCCCTCTCCCTGGGGGACAGATACTCTTCACTGAGGAGCAGGACCCCTAGAGTGGGAGATTGGGGAGGAGGAGGCTTCTTGACTGTCGGGTAAAAATGGCCTAGAGGACAGAGCCCCCCTCTTGGAGCAGGGAGTCAAGATGTATCGGCCTGGCCCGTGTCGGAGGCCCTCCCCCCACTCTACCAGGACATTTTAGCAAGGGGCCAATGTCAAAGACGGGGTCATCTTTGACCCCATTAGACCCCGTTAGAGGGAAGCAGGGATGGTGGGTCCACTTCTCCAGGTGAAGCTTCTCAAGGTGAGGCAGAGCAGAGACCCTCCCACTCTGCTCCCAGCGAAAGGGAACAGCTCATGAATCGTTAAATGAATTTAGGATAAGCATGTTACAGTGTCTGTCCGTTAACATTTTTCTACACCTACGTGTTGTGGCGAGACTTAAGCAGTTTAATGTGCATAGAATACTTAGGACAGTGCCTGGCACACAGTCAGTACGATGCTGGTGTTAGCAGAGAAGCGGTGGTCTCTTTGGAGACCAGAATAATTTTCAGCAGGTGACACCGTGGCGAAATCAAAGAGCCTCTTTTTGTTTTACGTTTATCTATTTGAGAGAGGGAGAGAGAGAGCGCGCGTGCGCACATAAGCGGGGAGGGGCAGAGAGCAGGAGAGGCAGAATCCCAAGCAGTCTCCACACAGTCGGCACAGAGCCCACGCGGGGCTCGAGCCCACCAACCGTGAGCTCGTGACCCGAGCTGAGATCAATAATCAGACGCTCAACCGACTGAGTCGCCCAGGCGCCCCTACTAAATAAAAGAGCTTCTTGACTGTTACGTATCAGACATACCAGAATATTCTACGAGGAAAAGCAGTAGCCTTTCCTTCCCTGGCCCCTTGTATGACCTGTTTTGGCGGAGGCGAAAGATAATAAACGTTTATCTGAGTACCTACTATGTGCCGGGCACTTCTGTGTGCACCATCTCGTGCGGTCCTGACCTCGGCTCAGAAGGGCATTCCCTTTTCCAGAGAAGGAAGCCGAGGCTCAGAGAGGTTATGAGCCTTGCCCCTGATTACAGGCGCCACCCGGGCCTCCGTGCCATTGCAACTGCATCCGGTGACAGAAGATGGACAGACAGTATGACCTTCGGAAAACCCTCACAGCCTGAAGCTTTGCACTTGGGCTCGCTCAAGCCGCCAGCAAAGTGGAGATTGGAAACTCATCATGCTTTCCTCAAAGTGTTTCTCTTCTGCCACAGTAATAAATTCTCCCGACATTAGCAGGAGCCGAGGTGGGGGGGGGGGGGGTGGCGAGGGAGGGTGGTCAGCCCAGGGCGCTGACTGACAACTCTAGAGCGAGCCAGCGTGGACGGAGGGCGGCCCCGCATTCTGTGTGCGGAGGCCGTGGGCAGGGTGATTGCTGGGCTCCCGTGAGAACAGGCGGTCCACGAAGCTTTGACTCACACTTTGTAAATTGGTTTCATGCATGGGCTATCAATGGGGGCCTGGCTAGATAATAGGATTTTCCAACACAGTTCTTCTCCCCTCTCCTCTGCAGCCTTCCACATCTCCATGCAGAGCGCCTGTAGGGATGTGATGTGCTTGGCCGGGCGGGCCCTGGTCAGGCTCCACGGCTCTGGCGGGGGCCGTGCAGATCTAAGAGGCCATGGTTCAGAGCTGCCTCGGAGGGCGGCTTATGTGCTCCACTAACACAGCGAGGGGGAGGACAGCGTCCCTGGCAGCCCCTGCCAGGCGGGCTATGGGTCCAGGCACTCCCAGCCATGCCTGCTTGTTACCGGGGGAGGGTACTCAGGACGTGCCCCGGGGGTGGGGGTGGGGGGGCTCCGTGACTGCTCACGGCTTCACTCCGTGGTCCCGCCAGCCTTGACCGTCCATGGCAACTCCCTGCCACGCGCAGTCTGACTCCAGAAGAGGCCCAGCAGAGCCCAGAAAACCCAAGCAGCCCAAATGCAACCGTTTACTGCAGGCTGAGCCCAGGGAAAGCGCGCTCGGGAGAGGCAGGTGAGGGAACGAGGCCTGGGCTGGGATCAACTTCAGCCGGGGACCCCAGGAGCATGGATTATGCTTCAAGGTCAGACTCACCTGAAGGCAAGGGGGCTGGTCTTTTGTGCCCCTGGGTCAGTCAGTCATTGTTTCATGGCTTAAGGCGAGGTGACTAGGGCAGGGTGTTACTGCCTACCCTCTGGGGTCAGGTGGCTCCCATTCCGTCTAAGACTCATTCTCTAGAGAAGGGGGACAGCTGCGAGTTTTAGCAGCCAATGCTCAGCTGGGGGGTGAGTGCACCGGGCCAGCCACGGGGATCTGAGCGGGACAGCAGCATCACCTGCACTGTACCCGTGGGTACACAGCCAGGGCACGACTCAGCCAGAACCCTATCAAGAGCCAGCCTGGTGACTCTGACTTCTAGAAAGCCAGAAGGCCGTGGAATTAGCTGGCATTACAGTGAGCGGTATCTGTGACAGCCTAGGCATCACCCCAACACCTGTCCCTGACACTACAGAGACGGTAACTCACAGATCTGTTCTCTTATCTCTTCCCAGCAGGGACGCGTGCCCGCCGCTCCTACCAAGGGCAGAACGGGGGACTTCTTGCCCAGGCTCCCCGAAGCCAAGGCCAGCCCCGTCCCGTCTGCATCACGGCACACGGGACACCTATCAAAGCTCCTCTGTGACCATCCAAAGCCTCCTCCCCCGGAGCCGCTCCCTCGAGTTTTCGGCTGAAACACAAATGCCCGCCTCCGATGCGGAAAAGAGATTAAATTGGGAACAATCTTAATTCTCTCTGGCAGAGGGAAGCGAACGAGGGCTGTCAGTTCCCCAATGATATATTGTTAAGGAAATCCAGGTTTAAAGGTATTTCATAAGTTTGCCTTTGCCTGCTAATAAAGAGAGTCAGCTAACGGAATCCGATCACCAGGCGAGATGGTAATGAGATAATGCTGCGTACTCCACAGAGACCCAGCCGGCTCCTTGAAATTCCTCGGAGAGAGAGTTTCTGAAGTGCCACATTGTGACGAGGAAGGGAGAGTAAGAGAGAAAGAGAGAAGGGAAAATGGGCATAATTAGCCGAGTAGATTAGGTGATTCAACAAAGATCATACGGTCTCAGCAGGCTGAAAAGCTGTGGTATTTATCAACATACCTCGAGGATGCTTCCTGGTCTCCGGGCCTTTCTGTCTTCTCAGCGAGACAAGTGAGCTCAGCGCCGTCTTTCTGGAATATCCAGAGACGGAAGGCCTTCTCATAAACAAATAGGCAGGTCTGCCTCGTGTCCTCGCCGGCTGGCTAGCTGTGGGGCTCAGCTAGGCCTCCCCGAAAGCCCGCAGGTTTGGGGAAAGAGGGTGGGTTCCGAGGGACCCTGGCCTAGGACTGCGCTCCCTCCGGTGGGTGTCCAGCCTACTCACTGACTGCGTGCTGAGTGCTCGGGTTGGGCGGGCTGCGATGGGGCTTTGGCTCCACTCTGGTGGCATTTAGCTCATGTCCTCACCGTCCCAGGGCCGAATCGTGACCCATGCTCTGGGGCAGGTTAATTCTGTGCGTGCACCTGGGTGCAAATGACCAACCTGTTTATCAGACTAGAAAGGAGGACCCATCCACAGTCCAAGACAATGTGGTTCAAGGCTTAAAGCAGTAACATAAATTTCTTCAACACTCCTACTTACTGGGGCGCCTGGGTGGCTCCGTTGGTTAAGTGCGGACTTCGGCTCAGGTCATGATCTCGCGGTCCGTGGGTTCAAGTCCCGCGTCGGGCTCTGGGCTGACAGCTCGGAGCCTGGAGCCTGCTTTGGATTCTGTGTCTCCTCTCTCTGCCCCTTCCCTGCTTGCACTCTGTCGCTTTATCTCTCTCTAAAATAAATAAATGTTAAAAAATTAAAAATAAATGAATAAATAAAAACTCCTTACTACTGAAGCTAGCTCAGCCCCTATGCTCACTCAAAACCGTCATGCTTACCTTCATAGAGATACACATTTTTGTTCTGTGAGAAACTGATCAAGGCTCTTTCCAGAAAAAGTACAGACACACACACCCGAGTTGTGGTGCAATTTCAGGGGTCCACACATCCTGACCATAAACCCCAGGTTTCAGAACCCTGGAGGAAAGGGGATATACCCTATTGAGACATATGTGGCCTAGGCGGGAGGCCATCCGGAAGCTGGCCAGCCCCTGAGACAGACGGGCTCTGGAGCGGGCTCGAGTTTTAATTTTCTGGGCCTCCCTGGTTGTGATTTCAGGTGTCTGGGTCTCTGGGTGAAAGGGAAGCCAGGGGCCAGCAGGGGCGAGTCCAGGAGCTGTGGCCCTCGGATCCATGCGGGGACCTGCACGCTGGTCTCTTGTCTTGTGGGATCTTGGTCGCCTCTACTCTGCTGTCCAAATGACCCAGCAGATGATCTCCTGGAAGGAAAGGGGCTTTGGAAGGCAGCAAAGAGGGGCAAGTCGGGGGATTGTGTTCCTGCCACAGTCAGGCTGGAAGGCAGTGAACCCCGAGGGACAGAGTGATGGTAGCCACACCAGAGCAGAAAGGAAGGCGCTGAGGCTCTGGGGCCTGGAAGGAAGGACAGGAGGGAGGGTGGGCCCGGGGTGTGGCTGGGGTTTGAGAAGGAGCACGGGGGTGTTACCCGAGGGCAACTACCGGCTTCCTGCCGTAGAACCAGAGGGGTTCTGAGCTGACTGTAGTCATAAGTTTAGATACCAGCCATTAGCTTTGCTGTCCACACGGGGTTTCTTTCCCCCAGTGATCACTGATGTATCGTGTCCCCGTAATTGTGTATTGTATTTTGGCAGCGATGCATCCAGAGGAGATTGGAAACCCAGATCGAACCCTTCCTCCCCGGAAGAGCATCCATCACTCCGAAGGCACTGGGGGAAGTGAGGGAAGAGAGTCAGGGGGTGCTCACATGCAGCCAGAAAAATGTGGGAACTGTCTCGGATCTCGGAATCCTGCATGGCCCAGTATCGTCTGCGGATAGCGCCCACGTGGCTTCGCTGTCTGGGCCCTGCACAAGGAGAGCAGGGCGTTGTGAACAGGGATCGCTGGGATCACCAGCCCCATCCACTCATCCATTCACTGACCGGCATTTTTGGAGCATCTCCCACACGCCAGGCACTGTTCTAGGCTGTAGGGATATAGTGGCGAACTGGATAGACCACACCTGTGGAACAGGCATTCTAAAGGAGGCTCTCAGGCACAAATTCCTGGTTATATCCCGCACCGACCCAGGGGAGCTCCCCACCTCACTCCCTTGCAGGGCAGACCCCTCCTCAAGATGGTCCAGGCACAGCTTTGGGGCCTCCAACCACACCTCTACCTCCTATGTCCTTGAGCTAAGGGTCAAGGTGTATCTCCTTCCTCTTTCCACCACACCAGGTGACAGGCATGGCTCTGCCGGGGTTCCCTGAGTGACCGAGGGCAAATCACTTCCCTTCGCTGCTCCTCGGAATTCTCAGCTATAAAATGAGCCTAATGACACCAGTTCCAGTCACATCCCTGGGGTATCTTTGGGATAAGGGAGCCCGCAGAAAGTCCCGATGGGGATAAGACTTCAGGAATCATTGAGCCCAATGCCCTCACTTCACAGAAGAAGAAACTGAGGTCCAGAGTGGCACCTGATAAGAAAGTGTCAGAGAAAGCTCTTGTGGAGTGGAAAACACCATGGGCACGAGAGGTTGTTACATTGTCATTTTTAGGTTTCCTTTAAGCACACTGACTGGTCTCCCACGGCCCAAGCAGGGAGCAGGAGGCACAAGTCGAGAGTCATTCCCTGCAGGTCCGGAAGTCCTTCATTTGCCCTCAAAGACCTCATTGGCCCCAAGCCTCATGTGGCTCCCCCTGCTGTGTCTGCCCAGCCCCACTAAAGAGGATGGAAGCTGTTTATTGCTTTCTTGCATGGTGGGGGAGGCTGGAGTTATAGGCTAATTAAACCACAGACAGATTCCTCAGCAGTTGGCTGGGACCATAAGTGCTGTTACAACAGTAAAAGGCCAGAGATGACAGATGGAGCTTTTTCGAGATTATGTCACTGTCACCCCCAAACACAGCTTTCGCTCCAGCCCTCAGCTTCGGGGCCGTGCTCCATGGGGTGATTGCTCTGCATCAGGGAAGCCTGTAGACGATTGGGGGGGGGGGGGAAGCAAAAACAAAAGACAAAGGAGTGGAACCGGGTGGATCCAAACACAATGGCAAGGAACAGCAACTTGGTCCACAGCGCGATCTCCTTGGAAGGAGATAAAACTGTCCAAGAGGGTTCTCAGTGGAAGGATAGGGAGATCCTCCCCAAAGTCTGACTGAAATCTCTTCTGCTGACAAGACACCAAAGGGATGGGGGAAGGAAAACGATGCCTGTGTCAAGGGAGAGGCAAGCTGGGGGAGGGCTCCCTCAGGATGGCCAGTGACCACAGGCCTTCGACCTTCAGAATGGCTGTTCCTTTTCAAGATCCCCAATTCAGGGCACCCGGGTGGCTCGGTCGGTTAGGTGTCTGGCTCTTGGTTTTGACTCAGGTCACGATCTTACGGTTTGTGAGTTCTAGACCCGCGCCGGGCTCTGTGCTGACAGCCCAGAGCCTGCTTGGGATTCTCTCTCTCTCTCTCTCTCTCTCTCTCTCTCTGCCCCTCCCCTGGCCATGCTCTCTCTCTCTCTTTCAGAAATAAATCAATAAACTTAAAAAAAAAATCCCCCAATCTACAGATGGAATTAGTCTCAACTGTACCTTCTTTCTCTCACCTCTTCCAGGGAGTTGATCCAGATGAGATTAAACCACGCTCTTGACTTAACTTTGGTTCCCATGCTATCCACAGCTGACGACCTAGAGGGAGGAGAAAGAGAAAGGCGGATGAATGTTATTCTCACTTAAAAGAACCTGCGGGGAAAGTCTTCATCTGGTTTACAGACTCAGCCGAGGTGGGTTTGAGTCTCCTCTCTGCCTCTTGGACGGTTCATTTAACTTTCTCTGGGCTTCTGGTTCCTCCACGGTAGTAAACACAACAACGTATTCCTGTCTCGTGGGGGTGTCATAAAGCTCCAGAGGGATCGTGCATTGAAAACACCAAAGGGCTTGGCAGAAGCGAATTGTGGCAATTCTCCGCCCACGCACTGGAGAACGGGGGGGGGGGGGGGGGGGGGGGGGGGGGGGGGGGGGGGGGCTCCAAGAGGAGGTGAACTTCCCTTACCCCGAACAAGAAATGTTTCCTCGTTAATGAATTCTTTGTAGCCTCCAGAATCAGAACAGTCACCCCGAAAGCCTAGGCTGACGCTGACCTGCTGTGAGGCCCCTGAAGGGACAGATCCCAAAGAGTGACTGCAGGATGGAGGGGCTGCTGTTCCAGGGAGGCCTGGCTCCCACCTCCCTCTGGCCCGGAAGATGCTATACATCCAGCCAGGATATTTATCTCCTGCCCCGCTGCCCGTGCCCCTCAGAACCTACAAGGTCACTTGGCCCAGCTGGAGTTCTAGCTCGAGCACTGATGTGATGCATTCTGACAGCCCTGTCTCCCGCTGCCAGGCTGGGGCATGGACGGAGGCTGCTGGGTTGCTGCGGGGGCGGGGCGGGATGGGGATGGGCAGCTGTGTCTCAGCCTGGTGGTGGCCTAGGGAAGGCCAGTGGGACCAAGGAGCTGCAAATTTTGCTATAAGATAGAAGCAGTCTTGCAAGAATGTACCTACACTCTCCCCTGTCCTCCCCTGCCACCTCACCATGGACCTCCGTCCCTGAGACCACACAGTCTGCCCGACTGCAGGACACGGGTGGGGCAGAAGAGGGGACCCGAGCTCCTCTCACGCTGCCCTGGAAGTGGTCCTCTCTCTCCTGTGATGCTTACACCACAGTGCAGAGCCCAGATCTGCCCACTGTGGCCCTGTCTCCCACACCATACCTTTCAATGGTCCCTTTCAGCTCTCCCAGGGGAGGAGAGGAGGAACCGTCCCTTGGAGGCTCTCTGCTTTGTGTCAAGGGCTGTCTCAGGCACTTAAGTACTTGGGGGAGTCCTTAGAGCCATAACATCTGTTGGGGACCCCAGGGGTGGTGACACACTCAGTCTCCATACTATGAAGAGAGTTGAGAACTATTTACAGAGGTGTGGGCAGGGTTAAGGAAACTAACCAAGGAGACTGCAGTGTCCCTAGACTGGCAACAGCAGGGTCCCTCACCTCCCCTGGCCCTGAAGGGACAACAGAAGGAACAGTTACTGGCCCTGGAAGAGAGAAATTTTCAGGGCGGTGGGGAGGGGGCTGCCTGATAGAAGCTGTGGCCATTGATCAAGGGACACGGCCATCTGGTGGGGGTCCTGCAAGGAAGGAATTAGGGGAATAAATCCCCGACCTTACTGTCCTCCTGTCCTCCGACATTAAGCAGTTACCACCCATCAGAGAGCAATCAGGGGCCAGAGAGCGAGGAAGCTCACTGGTGCTGTGCAAGTGGGGGTGGGGTGGGCCAGAGCAGGGTGAGGAAGGGTGGAGAAGGGCCCAGGAAGGCCCACGGCAGGTGGTCAGCACACAAGAGATAGGAACACGCCCATTTACAAGCGGCCAGAGTCAACAACTGATTACAAAGCCGGAGCCTACCCCCATGCTCTCTCTAATGGCTTGTCTAATGTCTTATCTCTAAGAAAGTAGGCCAGCAGGTGAGGGAGGACAGATCACGGTTTTCTCATCTCACCTGATCTGTGCTTCCAGCCCCTGACAGCCCCCCAGCTCCTGATACTCTGGGAGTCCCTCAGGTCTCCATGAGGTACAGATCCAACCCCAACTCGACCATCAACTGGCTCCCGACCTTGAGAAATCCCTTAGGCTCTCTGGGCTTCAGCTTAAAAGAAAAAAAGAAAGAAAAGAAAAGAAAAGCATGATTCTATGATTCTGTCCCTGCTTTCGTTATAAATATTTTTCAAGGATAGAAGTGTAGAATTCTCTGACATTAAAGTCAACCGGCAAATGCAAAAGAAAAATCGTTCTTTACTTCAACCCGTGTTTAGGAGATAAACTATTATGTGTAGGTATTATTCCTGGTGCTGAGGACACAGCAGCAAACAAAACAGACGAGTCTCTGCTTTTGCAGAGATTACATTCCATGTGGGGGAGACAGACAATGGACGAACAAATGCATACGTAGTATGTCAAATGGAGGTAAGTGCTACGGGGCAAAAATACGCAGGATGAGGCACGTAGGGAGTGCTGGAAGGGAGAGTTGCTATGAGTTGTAGGGTGGTTGTGGAAATCCTCAGGATAAGGGATCATTTGAACAGAGGCCTGAAGGAAATAAGGAAGAAAGACATATGGTAATCCAGGGAGAGGAAGCAACAGGTGCAAAAGCCCTGGGGCTGAAGCATATTGGGCACGGTGGAGAAAAAGCATGGAGATCAGCATGGATGGAAGAGTGACCAGGATGGAGGGGTTAGGGACCACTGTGCCATGTCACAGAAGGAGAGCAAGAGTGGACGTGGGGAGAACTGTTAGAAGCTACTGCAATAATCTAGATACGAGATGATCGTTTGGACTGGCTGGAGGCAATGGGGAGCGTTCAGGAAGTGGCAAAGCCAAAGGGTTTGTTGAGGGATTGGATGTGAGGTATGAAAGACAAAGAGAAGTCGAGATTGATTCCAAAGTTTTGGGTCTGAGAAACCAGAGGATGGTGCTGCCCTTTGCAGTTGGGAAGGGTTGTGGGTGGGGCATCTTTCAGAGGGGGAATTACGGATTCTGTTCTGGGCGTGTTAAGTGGATAGGAATGTTACTTATATGGGTCTAGAAATGGGCAAGACTGGGCCAGAGTTGTACATCTGGGAGCTGCCAACGTATAGATGATATTAAAGCCACAGGTCTGGAGGGAGATCATCTGGGAGCAGGTGAGGAAGGAGAAGTCAGGTGGACCAAAGCCTGAGCCCCAGAGCATTGCCAAGTTAGGGTCCAGCAGAAGGGACTGAGAAGCAGTGTCCCATGACATATTAGAACCAGATAAGGAGAGCCCAACAACCAACAAGGAAAAACTAAGGACTCGTATCTCACTTTTGACTATTGCTGCCCCAATCCAAAATAAAATCTTTTGAGCAATGAGTGACAGAATGATATCTCATAACCAATTTGGGTGGATCCTAGTAACAGAGGCTGATGCAACATCATGAAATGTGTTAACATAGTTCACTGTGTGATAAAGGAAAATCTGTGTGCTTGTCTTGGTACACACCAAAAAAGCATTTGATAATTCTCTATATTTTCCTCATTTAAAAGAGAAAAAATAAAACACCTCAATCAGGAAGAAAATTAAGCTTCCTTAATTCCAGAGCTTCCCCAAACCATTAGAAACATCTCCATTTTGCCTGGAAAGAATACATCGGTGCCCGTTTTGTTCAAACAAGATTCTGGAGGCGCATCAAGGGAAGAACAAGAAGTATGGAAAAATAAACAAAAGAAGGATGAAAGGAAAATGTTATTTTCAGATAATATGATTATCTACCTAGGAAATCCAAAAGAACGAAATGGCACGCTGTTAGATAATAAGATTCCAGCGCGATGGTTGAGTGTCTGAACAACCACTAAAACCCAAAGCTTCCCTCCATGCCACCACTTTAAAAGACAGAGAGAGAGAGAGAGAGAGAGAGAGATGCAAAATAAAAACACAAAACAAACAATGACAACAACAAATGGAATGAATCCAGTAAGCTATGAGCAAGGCGTTTATGGAAAAAATTATAAAACTCTAATGAGTATCACTGAAAAGGGTCTACAGAAACGGAGAGGCCTCTACTGTTCCTGGCTGGGAAGTCTCAGTATGGTATAGATGATGATTCTCCCCAAATTCCAAGCCACTCCTGTCAAAATCCCAACAGAATTCTATAGAACTTGATCAACTTAATTTAAATCCATCTAGAGGAGAACAAGAAGAGCCAGGCAATTGCTGAAAAAGAAGTACAAGCAAGAGGCATGTCGCCTACCAGTACGAAATACAAAATATGTGATAATTACATCAGCCACGGTCCTGAGAACAACAAGATGTCAGCCTGAGAATGGACAGATAATACACAGTTCGTGCACGCACAGGAGTGCATGATGACAGAACTAATGATTACAGGGTAGACTGAGAAGTCACGGGTGGTCCTGGAGCAACGGCTTGTATCAAGCGACCGCCCACTGCCCTTCACAGAGAACTTGACTCAACTAGTCTTAAATAGTAAGGAAGCATATTGCTTGCGTAGGGAAGCCCAGAGGTGGATGAGGTGGTAGTAAGGCCTTGAGGTTGGCCCAAGCCGCTGGCCCTGACTCCATTCTTTGTTCATAGTTCATAGCCAGGCCCATTTCTACAGGTGGCCTCACCCTCAAGCTGACTTCTCTGCTGATGGCAAAAGAGCCATAGAAACGCCTCGATCCATAGTCACAAAGCACGATGTCCAAAGGAAGAAGAGTTTTTGTTTATTTCCCCCTTCCAGGGCTACCTTTTAGAAGTGAGCGAAATATTTCGCCCAGGTGCCCTCGGTAAACTTCCCTCACCTTAACTGGGTCGTACCGCTATGAACTAATGGCCATGACCGACGTGGTGCCATGCTCGGATGTTTAGGCAAGGTGTATGGGATTACCCCTAAACTAATGAGGCCCGGCCCCAAGGCCCAGGGGACACACAGGGCTGGGATAGATGCCGAAATGAAAATCTAGGGGAAGCGGAAATAATGGCCATGGAAGCTATCGATTTGGAAGAAATAAAGTTAGAACCTACTTTCCACCATAACCAAACAACACATTTCAAGTTGACTAAGCTTCATAAGCAAGGGGAATATGATACAAACATTGGAAAAAAAATGAGAAAAAATATAACCTTAGGGTACTGAAGACCTTCTTAGGGAAGACACAATAAAACCAAAACCATAAACGAAAGAAATTAATAAATTGCGTCAAAACGAGTTTTTTGACTGGCAAAGAAAAAAAAAACATAAAGTTAAAAGGTAATTGACAGACTGGGAAAAATATGTGAAATATGCATAACAGATGTGAATTAATACCCAGGATGTATAAAGAGCTTCCACAAAAATGATAAGAATAAGCAAAAACTAAGAGCAAGTAATTCATAGAAAAGGAAAGATACATAAGCAGCGAACATATGAAAAATGTTTATTAGAAATCGGGGAAATTCAAATCAAATCAAATATTTTATTTTGGCAAAAAAAGTGTAATATTAATAACATCGCGCGTTCAAGGGGGCGTGGGGACATAAGTTTGACACACTGCTGTCTGGAGTGTAAATTGGCAAAGAGTATTTACTCAAATTTAGTATGCACTTACCTTCCTACCAGGAATTTACTTCTAGAGAATTCCTTTTATGTAAATGGAAGAGCATGGACAAAGATGTGCCTTGTTATGTTGTTTTCTATTGTTGTTGTTGTTGTTGCTGTTACGTTGTTTCTAACAGTGAAAAAACACGTGACCCAAATGTCCGAGAGAGGAAGAGAGTTGGGACTCCTGGGTGGCTCAGTTGGTGAAGCGTCTGACTTCAGCTCAGGTCATGATCTCACGGTCCGTGAGCTTGAGCCCTGCGTCGGGCTGTGTGCTGACAGCTCAGAGCCTGGAGCCTGCTTCGGATTCTGTGCCCCCCCCCGTCTCTGTCCCCTCCTCTGCTTGTGCTGTTTCTGTCTCTTTCTCAAAAATGCACATTAAAAAATTTCTTTTAAAAAAGAGAGGAAGAGAGTTAAATAATAGACACATAAATACTTATATACAACGTATACATACATAATGTAATTTCATTTAGCTGTTAAAAAATGACTAGTTCTATAGGTAGTGAGATTGAAATCTGTCCAAGGCATATGGTTAAGCAAAAAAGTGAAAAGAGCAAATTGCAAACCGTGATACCACATTTTACCATCTCTGCAAAAAACAGAAGACCCAACATGTTTCTATTTGTGCGTATATGTGACAAGCACAGAAGCCAGTCTGTAAAGATACACACCAGTCTCCCGATGACCTGGGAGTGTCGGGGGCGGGTGGGGGGGGGGGGTCGGGGAGGGAGCACTTAGGTTTTATCTGTACTATGTGGATTTTCAAATGTAACTACATGTATCACTGCATAATTAAAAAGAAATGTGAACATTTCATTGTTCCTCCCTGCATTTGCCGAGGGCACGCTATATGCACATCCTGGCTCGCCCCCTCTTGTTCTACCCCTCAGATGAAGGAAGGACAGGTTTCCAGCTCCTGTCTCCCAAGGCTTCTGGGGAAACGGGGGAAGGCTATGGTTTCCCAGAAGCTCCGAAGGGCCAGGCAGGTTTGGCTGCAAAGCCCAGGGGCCTTGCAGCCAGAAGACTTCCAAGCCTGAATTGTGTCTCGCTTCTTGCTAGCTACACAACCAAAGTCAAACCGCTCTCCGTGCCTCAGTGTTTCCATCTGGAGAGAGGGCTAATATAAACACCTGCCTCGCGGGGCTCTTGGTAGGATTAAATGGAAAAGAAGACGACTGGACATTATAAAAATATATTTTTTTAATGTTTATTTATTTTTGAGAGAGAGAGAGAAAGAGACAGAGCGTGAGCGGGGGTGGGGCAGAAAGAGAGGGAGACACAGAATCCGAAGCAGGCTCCGGGCTCCGAGTGGTCAGCCCAGAGCCTGACATGGGGCTCGAACCCACGAACCGTGAGATCATGACCTGAGCCGAAGTCGGACACTTAACCGACTGAGCCACCCAGGCACCCCTAAAAATATTTCTAAGTGTGAAAACTACTCTAACTCCAGGTTTAGGGGCTGTCTGTCCTTCCAAACACCTGTTTCTCCCCTCCAATAGCTCAAGGAACAGAGCTGGGTCTTCATTCCCTCCTCCTGCCTTCTCACCCTCTGCGTGTGCTCACCAGAGCTGGACGCTGCAGGGAGTGGTGGGGGTGGGGAATGGGGAGCAATGGCCCCTGGTTGAATCTCTTCGAGTTAAGTCTTCGTTCTCTCCAATTCTCATCCATACACATGTTAGCAAACCGCTAAGGCAGCCCCGCCTCCGGGCGGCTCGCAGTTCCCGTGGCCCCAAGCCTGGTATGGGCTGAGTTGGTCTTTCCCGGCTCTACCTTGTATTAGCACGGGGTGGGCTTCCCAGAAGCCGGCTGGGAAAAGTCTTTCAAACCACACCAGAGAGAGCGGGCATTTAGTAACGCTTTGCCCCTCGCTCCTCCTTGGACCCAGGCCTTCGTTCACACGTGGTCCTCGAGGAGGAGGATGTCCCGTCCCGTACTCCCGGTCCTGCTGGGAGGGCAGACGGAGAGGGAGGGGGAGGAAAAAAATCACTGCTGGCCTCTCCCAGTCTATCGGCCAGCCTGGTCACGGCCCCCTGTCTCTCAATGCAGCCAGGGACCGAGATGCGGAAGCAGTGTCCTGCCCAAATGGTCTCCTGCTCTTCTCCACTCCATTTATTGGCCTGTCTCTCTCCTCCAAAAGACATGTCGATCACCTCTCACTCGGCCTGGGACCAAGCAAAACAGGAGGCCAGACAATACTGAGCACAGAGCCCCTCCGCTTTCTCCATCCCTCCTCCGCTGCCTGCTCCCCAGGAGGCACACAAAACACACAGCCAACAGCGTGTGTAAACAAGCATGTGCACGTCCCCAGGCGCCCCCTGCACGGTCTGCTGTACGAAAGGCCTGCTCTCCGGCTCCCGCCTTTGGCCGGGAGGGCACCTTTACTTAAAGACACCCGAGATAAAAGATTCTATCACCTTGACGTATCCTTTCAGACCCGGCTCGAGTATCATAGCCTCTACGAAGCCCACCAGAGTTCTCTGCCTCCCCACAATATACCTCCACTTGTACCGTGAAAGGCATCAGTTCTAGAATGAACTTCATAGTATTTCGTTTTACGTCGCCTACCTATCTCCCCTCCACATTGGCCATTTATGTCTAGAACCTCCATACTTAACGCCGTGGTGGCACGTATTAGACCCTCGTTGATGGGGAATGGATGGGTGGACAGACGGATGGGAGGAAAGCCTCTCCAGAGCATTCTCCCCCACTTTTAAGAAGTAATATATCAAAACTCGCTCCTGTTTTTCACTCCCTCAACGTTCAAAGCTCTGTTGGTCTATATAGTCATATACAACAGAGTGTCTTTGTAGGTATTACAGAACTTGACAAGCCAGTGGTTTTTCTCCCTTTGGGGGAGCCCAAGCCTCTTTGAGGGTCGAAAGAAAATGGCAAACTTCAGAAAACACGTTAAAAATGTGCAACTTTCTCAATAAGAGGCTTGCAGGCACTCTTGAAGAGCCCCCATGGGGTCATCTAGGCATCCAGGCACCCAAGTTCAGAATCCTGTGTTGGTGATCTAGACAGAGACCAATACTTTTATCCCACTTATATGACCTCGGACTCATCAAATGGCGGGAAAGAGGTAGGCATCCGGCCTTACTTGACTCTCACAGCCTGAAGATAATTCCAGAGAATCCCTCACTACGTTTTTCTCCAAAGCATATACATACCCATTGTTCATAAGGCAAGTGGACGGGGGCTCTGAATCTTACATTGACAACCAACCGGTCTCTCCTTTGAGCTAAACTACTCTGTCCTGAAAACACCTTGTCCAAAGGAACTTGGGATTCTCTAGATAGTACCCCCATAGGAAGCCCTGGGCTGGCTCCAGGCAGCCCCGGATCACGACAGAAGTGCCCATCTCCTATGCGCCCCCCGCTGGAATGGCAGGAAGGCAGGGTGCACTCTCCTTTGCCTCAGCAAGAGCTCTGGTCCGACGTACTGAATTTCAAGTTCAGAGTCCGAGGCCCTCATCAACTGAATCTACCAGCACAGTCTGCAGCCAGAGGCCTGGTGGTAGGAGGCAGGCAGGGCTCGGCCCTTCTCGGCTGCAAAAAAGCAATGAGGTTGAACTTCATATTTATTGATCACGGCGTCTCTAGACCTTTACTATCATTTAACTCTGGCTTCTAACCAAATCCCCTTTATCTCTTTTTGCCAACCTCACTGCCCAAAATCGTTTTTTTTTCCTCTCACCGTAAACACATTTCCATTTCAGTGCACAGCCAGCCTGCTGCCAGAGCCCTCTCTGTGTTTATTTTCCTTCTCTCTCCAAGAGTGTCCTCATCACAGGGAAGAATTCTAGGGAGGGATGGCCTGGAAGGGGTTAAACTGACCCAGTAAATAAATCTTGCCCGTTCTCGATTTCGAGAGGTGAGCCGCACACAGAACCTGGAAACTTGGCTAATTCAAAGATCATTTCTTTTGAGTTTAGACCGAGCTGGGAGGGGTCTTTCCATATGTAAATGGAAAGACAATCAAGTGTCTGGATGGTCCAGGAATGATGAGCATTGGGAAAAAAAAAAAAAATCGAACAGTGAGAATTAAAAAATAAAATAATAAAGTCATACCTCAGAGACTGATCTCCCAAACTGATCTCCCATAACTCAGAGACTGATCTGCCCCTCTTATTTGGACCCACTTCATGCTGGGACCCCAGGCCGAGGATCGTGTAAAGAAACAGCCTACATGGATGTGCCCTCGCTTCTTCTAAACTCTCTTGCTGTGCCTGACTTATCTCCTAAGCAGGTTAAAAACGTGCTGTGTCTTGATCGGGAAGAAATCTCGGGGACCCCCCTGCCCTCTCTTGCTGAACTCTGAGTCAGGCCAGACAAGGCGCCGTCGGATGTTTGCAGGCCACAACACTCAGTGTGCCCCTCCAGGAGCTGCTGTGAGCTCTCCCTCACCCCTGCCCCCTCAGGGTAGCGCGTTCTTAGGCTTTCCCCGGCCCCGTTGTACAGGCAGAACACAGTACAATCGTCCCCCCGGGGCAGGGGCACTGGATTTGCTAGGTGCAACCTAGCAACTTCATTCTGTTCTTTTTCTCCACAGCCCCCTCAAGCTCCATCTTTCCTGACCCCTGGAGGATCTCTCAGGAAAACCTCATAGCTTCTGGAGCAGACTCTCAATTAAAAAAAAAAAAAAAAAAAAAGGCCAGGTCAATCTAATATCAGAGCCTCCTGCTTGTATCCTACTTGAGACTCCCATCTACCAGCTTGGAAATCTGAAGGTGCGGGGGGGTGGGGCACGGGGGTCGCCAGGTTTCTCACTGTGTTCTCACGCTGCTCTCCCTCCACTCGTGTCTGCTGTTGGGAATCCCCTCAACGCCAGCTAGGGTGCAGAAGGGGCAGTGGGGGAGGAGGAAGAAAGGCCAGGGAAGGTCTCACTTGACTTGTAAGACGGTATGACGACATCCATGCCCTCTGGACCTAGCATGTTCCAAATGCTAAGTCTCTCTCTCGTCAGGGACTCATGCGTGTTCTCTCGCTTGTGATTCCCTCCATGTGGGTGACGCTTCCTCTACTGGTGGCTTTTGGCCCCCACCTCCTCCAGTCCTGCGGCAGGAACAAAGGCTTCAAAGTTCCCAGCATCCCTCTGCCTGGCCGCCACCGGCCCAGAGGAAGTAGGGTCTCTCTCTGTGCCCCACCAGCCTCTGGGAGGAGGCAGTTTGAGGCCACCGTGTCCCTCTCTGCCCAGCATCCTCAGGCCCGGCCGGCCAGAGCCTCTCACCTTTAGACCTTCCCGGGCCTTGGCCAAGCTCTTGAGGGGCATTCTTTGCGTCCCTTCATTTGGGTAGGTGGGAAGTCCCTCTCCTGGGGGACAGGTGGGACACAGCCCACGGACAGGTCACTCCAGAGAAAGCCTCCCAGCAGCCTCGCCAATCCCCCTGCATCCTAGTTTTATAGCTTGAGGTGGCTGAGAAGCTAAGGGTCACACAGCAGTTGCCCAAAGCCTTTCCCTGGGTGGCAGGGCGGCCATGGGGCGGGGCGTAGTTCTCAGCTTCAGAGTTTCGACCGTACCCTTCTTCCCAAGCACCTTAGTCGGCTTCACTACTCACCCCAAGTGTGTGAGGGCCCAACTTCTCGGGACCACGCATTCATTCCCCCACAATCATTCCAAGAGCACTGAGCTCAGGCTGCCCTCATAAAACGCCGTAGACGGAGTAGCTTGAACAGCAGAAACTTATTCTCGTAGGTCTGGAGGCCAGAAAGCGCAAGACGAAGATGTCAGCAAGGTAGTTTCCTTCTGAGGTCTCTTCTCTGGGTTTGTAGATGGCCGCCATCTTGCTATGCACCTACATGACAGAGGGAGAGGGGATGATTCCCATCATGGGGTCCACCCTCATTACCTCATCTAATCCTATTATCCCCCAAAGACCTCTTCTCCCGATACCGTCACATTGGCGGTTAGGGCTTCAACATATGAATCTGGGGGACACAGGCACCTTCAGTCCCTGACCAGCTGCCGGGCCAGGATAAGAGCATCCACAGCTTGAAGCTTGCTCTCTTCCTCCCACTTTTGGAGGAAAGACCAATGTCTGGGTAAGTATGACAGCTGCAAAGCAACGGCCCAGAGGAGGGGTTGATGGAAGGAGTTGCCAGGGAATCCACATCCTTAGGAAGGACTGCGTGGATGTGCGGGGGCCCCAGGGGCCAGCCAGCATGGGGGGGGGGCGTCCAGCAAGGCCGCAGAGACCATTCCCCCCACCTTCCTCCTTATGGAGGGGGTGCCTTACCGCTACTTGGCAGGAACATGTACCTGGGTGGTGGCGGACATTCGAATACAAAACCAGGATGGGCTTTAACTGGTGCTGACAAAACACTTTCCATGCGGCTGAACTGGGCCCGAGCTTTCCCGACAAATCTGGTAATCGGGAACCTTACTTCTCTCTTGTAGATAAGTAAAGTGAGGGGGAAATACAGAAGCGTGTCTCTGCACCCAGGAAGAAGCCACTTCCAGCCCAAGAGAAGGCTGCCTGCTATTTGGGGGAACCAGTCCCTAAACTTGAGCTGCCAGTTCCTGGGGGGTTTGTCACCAAGAGGTTCCCACCCACTCCCAGCTTTTTCCTCGATACACCATAAAGGAACGTTCGTCTGACTCCGGGTTCTTTGCATTTTGTTTAGAGACCGAGATAAAAATGTGTTTGTTATCCCATCCGCGGCCGCTCAAATGAGAGAAAAGTGCTTCTGTATTAGGCGACACAATCCACCCAAACCTTTTTACTTCTATTAAAAAAGCGTGGAGGCAATTTACCGGGATGCGCCTGTCACCGTTTGAAAAGCAAAAGGCGCCTTTTATCTTCCGATTTATTTACAGGTGCGGCCTGTGACAGAGGCAAGGATTTTTTTCCGGCGTGGTGACTTGGAGGGGCCGTGGGAGAAAAAGGTAGCTATCGGGTGCTCCCTTGCCGCTAAAGATGAGTGTGGCACTGCCACCGTCAGACCGTCCTAAAGCGGGTCCCAATGTCCTGAGGTCACCAGCATAAAACACACTCCTTCGGTTGGCTCTACCCCTGCAAAGGAGCTAGCCACGTCTCTGTGGGCTTTCCTCCAATCCAGGTGGAGAGGGGAGAGCAATTTGGGGGCCTCTAGTAGGACAAGGGCTCAGAGAACAGGAGGGGGCCCTCCAGAAGGACTTTCTCTTTCTGGGAATCGGCCAGGTACAAAACAGGGCTGAAAGGTATCTCTGACACCATCGCCTTTTTGGGAAATTTTCGTGGCAGAAACTAATTTCTGGAGTGGCTTCCGTGTTGTCCTCACCGGAGACATCTTTTGACGTTTTCATGGAAACCTTCTCCAAGGAGCCCTGTGGGCACCGTTTCAACTTCTGGCACTGTAGACACTGAGAACACACGGAGAAGGAATGGGGCCCGGGAGAGGGGTATGGCACTCGGTGCCTACATAGTAATAGCAGGCCAGGATCAAATCGGGCATCACATTTGGCCACACAAGACCTTTCCCTCCCACGGTCAACAACATTTAATGGGCCCCGGCCGTGGCTGCTGGGCTCAGCGTCCAGGGCTGGAGATCCAAGGTCAGGCGATGTGCAATCCTGCTCAGTCTGGGCAAGAAAGGAAATCATCCAAAAATGAGAAGGAGTAAAGTAAGTAGTAAGTAGAGGGTCCAAAGTGTGTATACAAGCACGGAGAACACATGAATGCATTCTGAGTTGGGACTCCGGGAGGATGGAACTTCCCCCGGAAGGCAGCTTGTTCATTGGTCTCCAGGAAGGAAGTGTTTTCAGAAGACAACTGGGGGTGGGAGTGGGGGGGAGTGGCAGCACCGAGTGTCCCCTCTGCACAGAAGAGCTCAGCCAGGATGCGGCGGCACCTCCCACCAAGGGTCCCCATCATCCACCGGGGCTTCCGTTGGCTCTGGTCCTCATGGCGATGGTGCCCACGGTGTCTGGTCCCAGCAACCTGGCCGGTTGCCACGAGCACCACCCCAGGAGACACTTGTGCTCCCCAGCACCCAGGACTCAGGAGCTCTACATGTTGGGAGCCACAGCTGGGTTGAAACCTTCAGAGCTACGGGCTGAAATCGATACTGACAGAGGTGGGCTGGGGCGGATTCTGAGTCCAGACTGCTGCCTGAGAAGCAGAGGGAAGCATTGGGATCCACAACATCCATCATAACGGAGGGCCAATACCAGTGCTGGAATTTTCCGCGAAGCACCACACAGTCCATCCCCCTTAGCACGGCTTCACAGCCCTTTACCGTCTGACACCTGCCTGACCCCCCTAGCATGACACCCATCCCACCCTTCTCTGTACCCCAGGAAGCACTTCCCCTTCTCCCTCTGCCTGTGGTCTCCTGGGGACCTCCTAGGCTGGGCATAATCCTGCTCTTCCTCTAGCACTCCTCTTTTTGGAGGCCCTTATTTGACCTTCAAGGCAGATATGAGTGTTCCCACTTTCCAGACAAGGAGATGGGGGGCCCAGAGAAGAGGGGTGGCTTGTTCAACCAGAGCCATGGCCAACTCCCGTGTCTCCTAATTCTGTGAGCCCAGAGCCCCGTCCTCCCTGCCGTGGTTCCAACCTCTTAACTTCCCAGGATCTCCTTTATTGTTTTTCCTTCCACAGACCCCAGGGACTCCTATGATGTCATCCCCAGCCAATCGAAGGTCTCGAGTAGCAGGAGATAACCACTGTTAGCACACTGAGTTGACACAATCCCGGTTAAAAGCAGAGAAACCCGATGTTTTAGGTAGGCTGTGCGGCCAGAGTGCAGATAACAGTATGATTTCTGTTGGGCTATTTGAGACATTGACAGAAGCTCTCAGAATCTTTTATTATGACTTTCCCTGGGGGTCCAAAGACCTTAGGTTGGGAAATAGTGCGCGATTTTTACAGCAAGCTCAATTTTCAGGAGAAAAATCAGGACCTACGGTGTAACAACTACGAGTAATGAGACAGGCTGATCATGCTCCATACGGTTTCCAAAAATCTGGGTTAGATCGCCATTCATTCACTCACGCATTTGCTTGCTTGTGAAGCGCCTACTATGTGCTAGGCGCCGGGGAGCCGAGTGAAGACGGGGTCACGGCTCCTGCCTTCACAGAGCCGCTGGTTAGTTTACACATAATGACCCCGAACAGTGTGGAGCAGAAGAAAGCGTGAAAGTCTGGGAGGTTTTGAAAGCCCATCTGGAGAAGGAGACATCTGAGTTTAGTTTGGGAAGATAAACAATGATTTGCCATGGTTAAGAACAGAAGATTAATAGGGAAGAACATGAATAAAGATAGGTTCAGGGTATCACACTGCAAATATATGGGAGCTTCACGCAGCGCCCTAGAACCGTAAAGATGGAGACAGAGGTGGAGGTTGGGAGAAATGAGGCATCAGGGCAGGAAGGAGCCAGGCCAGCAAAAATCCTGAAATCAGCACACCCCTGGGGTCCCACCCACACGTCCCACCTCGGTGAAACCACAGAAACCAGTCTTGGACCACAGCGTATGTTCCTGGCAATTGCCCTGGACCTCAACCGCTCTGCACTCCTGTCCCTCTGCCTCTGGGATCCCTCTGGACACTCATTAACCCCCCTTTCTCTCATCACAGCAGAAAGCGAGACAGAAGCCACACTTGCCCTCACATGGTTTTTAGTCTAAGAGACAAACACTGATCTCACCAGCAAACGCATCCGTGTGAATCGCAGCTATCACGTGTAATCTCAATGACCTGTTTAAATTACAAATGTGAAATGTAAATATCAAATGTGGGTTAGGGTAGCTACGAAGGGGAGCTACCTGCCTGGTGCTATAGGGGCTTGTAACAGAGAGACTAACTACTCAGAGACGTGGGAAAGTCTTCAGAAGTACTAAAGACTGAGCTGAAACCACTAGACAGATAAGGATTAACGTCAAGCTTGCTTTTGGCCCCTTGGATGTCGATAAGCTCTTTGAACTCCTTTCTTTGAGTTTGGACTTTGCTTCCTACTTGGCCCCAGGCTTTGTGCTTGATCCCCTGACTTTTCCAACTTCGCCAGCCTGGGCTGAGAGGACCCCTCTTCCGGCCCCTCCCAGGGTAGACTCTGGCCTTTGGGCAAAGGGGATCCATGAGAGGGTTTTCAGCAGGGAGTGATACCTCCAGCCCCAAGTCCTCCCTGAACCCCACACTTGCCCGTCCAATCACCTGTGTCACATCCTCAGTTGGGTTAAAACCTCCCAAATCTAACCTGGATGGATAAGGCTTTCAGAAGAAGGGAGCAGTTAATAGCATCCAAAACGATTGGCCCTGAAATTGGGGTCATCCAGGTGGCTGCTTGGTCGGTGGGAATGGAGAGGACAACCTGAAGGGGTCAATACCAGGATCCAAATCGTCACCTTCTCTTTGGGTCTTTGGCGCAAAGAAACATACACGGTAATAAAGGGCTTTGGAGTCCAACAGGAAAATGTGGATTTTTTCATATTAAATATAATTTATTGTCAAATTGATTTTCATACAACACCCAGTGCTCATCCCAACAGGTGCCCTCCTCAATGCCCATCACCCACTTTCCCCTCTCCCCGCTCTGCCCCTCTGACTCCCCCCGCGCCCATCCCACGGCAGAGATAACTAGTTTTCCTTCCAAGATTCATTTTCCTCTCATTTCGAGGCAGTAGAATTTTCCTAGACACATGGCCACCCAAAGGGAAGACTACATAACCTATCGTCCCTCACACCTAAGACCATGCATCTAAGTTCTGCCCTCTGGCAATAGTGTCGTCTGGCAGCTTCCAAGAATCTTCCATAAATTATAGCTGGCATGTATGCCCTTGGCCCTTTGTGTATTTGCCCCTTTCTCCATGAAGCCACCTGGAACACGGCCATGATGGTAGCCATCTTCAACAACGAGGACAAGGGCTGCCCCACAGGGGTAGCACAAGAACAACCTGGGAGGATCATGGGACTTCCGAGGGATATATGGGTCAACGTTTCCATCCCTGACATTCCCTGGCTGCCTCCAGATTTTCATGTGAGAGAAAAATAAACTCCAATCTCATATGAGCCATGGTTATTTTGGTCACTTGTAGCTGAATCCAGTCCCAACTGGAGCACAGCCCCTCGGGCAGCTCAGACTCCAGGGTCATTTTCTACAGCAATCTTCACTGCTCCCGATTCAAATGAGCCAACGGAACGAGGCGCTACAGCTTCTGACCCCCCACCTCCATCTGGCCAGAACCTTCCCTGGAATGCTCATAGCAACCTGTATAATGCTTTAACATTCACAATGTGCTTTCTCAAACAGGAGCTCGTCAGATTCTCACAGAAGCACTGCGAGGTAGCCAGGACTCCATATTTCCAAGGTCTCCATTTTTCAAAGACAAGGAAACTCAGGAAAAGGAGTGTAGCTATTTTGCACACATCACCCAGTTAATAAAGAGCAGAGTCAAGAAGCCCAAATCTTGCAACGCTACAGTCTGAGCTCCTTGCAGAATGCAGAGCTGCCAGAGTCTACAGCTGGTCCTGGGCAGGAAGAACCGGGAAGATAACTCTCAGGGGAGGGCTACGGTGGTCATGGGGCTGGAGGGCTGGTTCGTTTGCTTTTGTTTTTGACAGATCTACTGTTTTAATTCCTCTAAACATATGTCCTTCTTCTTTTTTTTTTTTTTTTTTTATTGTGGGGGAAAGAACCACAGAACATGAGATTCACCCCCATCAAGATTTTAAGTCTACAGTACATTATGGCTCACCTTTAGCACACTGGTTACTGCAGACTTCTAGAACTTTCTCCTCTTGCAGAGCTGAAACTTCATACCCAGGGAACAGCAGCTCCCCACTCTCACTTCCCCCTGCCCCCGGCAACCACCATTCCTCTTTCTGCGTCCGTGAGTTTGACCACTTTAGATACTTCGTGTAAGTGAAATCACTCAGTATATGTTCTTCTGCGACTGGCTTATTTCATTTAACGTAATGTCCTCAGGGGTCATCCACTTTGTCACATATGATGAGAGTGTCTTCTTCTTTAAGGAGGTGATAATACCGCATCACGGCAGTAGGTTGGCTTGGGTAGTCACAATAGCCTGAATATGGAAGCAAAGGAAACGTCCATCGAGAGAAGAATGGAAAAAGAAAATGTGGTACATTTATGCACTGGGACAGGGAATTGTTTAACCAAACTAGGTGGCACATCGGACCCCTGAACAGGGCACCTCCCACATGTGTCTAGGTTACCGTAGGCCAAAGAGAACTTCCAAGGATGCCTGGGGGAGACTTGGTCCAGGAGTATATCCAAGTGGTGGGCATTTAAAGCAAGGCACCTTGCTGATTTTGCTGGACAATATCTTGGCTGGACAAAGACAAGGACTCCTGTGCAGTACTCGAAGAAATTTAAGACAGGGCTACAATACAAAGCTGCCCGTGCCACATGCCCAAGGCTGTGTCAGGCACAGTGCATGCCATCAGAGTGCCAGAAGTGGGGGATTGGAGTGGTCAAGGAGGACTTCATGGAGGAGGTGAGGTAGGATTGGATAGGTGGAGAGGACGGAGAGGAGGTTTCACAAGCATTAGAAGTAAATGCTGAAACGTACAAGAGGGTGGTAGGCGAGGGAAGAATGACTCAAGAGTGAGCCAAGTGTTCAGGCTGAGGAATAAGTATTGGGCCAACGGGCAGAGTCAGTTTGGGCTTGTACACCAGGCTAAGGAGTTTGGACCCTATTCCCCAAGTAGAGGGGAGACATTGGAAATGTGCTTTGCACCACAGGAGGGATGTGATCAGCGTGGTGTCTGAACTTCAAAGAGGCGTCTGGCGGGGTGCGTGGGAGGACTGACCGGAGGGCAGTGGGGTCACACTTTCGGAGGCAGGGTGTATGGGCAGGTCCTCAAGTGACAGCGGGGCTGGGTATGAAAGCCGCCTGGAAGGAGGAGCCCAGAGGCCTCGGGTGTCTCCATCAGAGAGGATGTCATCCCTGGCCAGACAGATGGAGGGCTCAACTTCTGTGGAATATAACGGTCCTGGGCTCTGCTGTGAGCAGGTGGAAGCTCCCAGCCAGTGGGGAGTGTGACTCCGGCTCTGTCCTGTGGGATCCCTCCCTAGTGAGCAGACCCTTTGCGGCTTTCTGTAGGAGGGGCAGAGGCCATCTGGGGCTCTGCTCAATCACTGGGGGGCCAAGAAGAGGCCTAGCCCACGAGAGGTCAGGAAGGAGGGGAGTCCCCCGAGGATGGTGCAGGAGGACAGGAGGAGATGCCAACTTCCTCTCTCTTAAGAGATAGTCCCTCCATCGCTCCTATCTCACCCTGGCCTCAGCTCAGAAAAGCCCAAGTTGCTGTTGCAGGAAGGCGAGCTGCAAACCGCCAAGAGGCGCCCCCAAGAGTAGAGGTCCATTCATCTCTGCCAGGAGTCAATATGGAGAGCACTAAGCAGGGCTGCCCCCAGTGATTGATGGGGTTTCCAGAGGTTATTAACTGAGCCGGACTTGGTCTCTTTGGGCTGATCTATGATCCGGGGACAGTTTTAAAGCATGTGGCTTTCTGGCGCTGGATTATCGAAAAGAGTTAAAATTGAAGTAGTCACTCAAAGCACTACCATCTGTCACGGGCTTCCCCGGGTGGGATGGGGAGGCGGGTGCTGCACCCTAGGCTCCTCCGTCTGGGTCCCAGGTCACTCCCTGGAGCACTGGGATGCGTCCATCGTCCTCTCTGATGCCCGGGGCGGCGGGGGAGGGCAGGGCACATACAGCTGAAAATCTGCCCAAAGCAGAAAAGGGTGGGGGCTTGGCAGTGGGAGTCCGTATCTCAAGCTTCGCTTTCCTAGGGCAAGTCAAGTTCTCTTGATAGAATAATGTCAGCGACAGTCGTGTGTCAGTACTAGTCTCAGTGCTTTACCTGTACGACCTCACTGAATGCTCACTGGTAACCCTGCGAGGTAGGTGCTTTTACTGTCATTTTGCACAGGAGGAAGCCAAAGCTCCAAGTGAGGGTAAAGGAACTTGGCCAAGGTCGAATCAAGGGAAGATACAGCCAGGATCCCAAGTGAGGAGTCTGGTTCTGGAGCCTGGATCCTTAGACTCTATACTGCCTGCCACAGGTCGGGGGCCCTGGATGGAGGGGACATACACGCACACACACACACACACACACACACACTGACACGTGCACGCACATGCACACACACACATGCATATACATGCTCATGCATACTTGCGCACACACACGCACACACACATGCATGCACACACTTACACACTGTCGCCTTTCCTTCCGGTCACTCCCAGACCCCTCTCAGCCTCCCCCGCTCTAGACTCTGCCTGGCTTACCCTCAGGGCTCTCCATGGCCACAGAACCTCCTCTGGGAGGAGGGACCAGTCACATTTACGTTTATTTACATGCCTGCCTTTCCTGCGGGGCTGTAAACTCCATGAGGTCAGGAAAAGTCCCGGAATGGGGCTTGTACCAGGGAGGTGAGTGGTTCCCCGGGCAGCTCCAGTGCCCAGCCCTGCCCAGATTTTCACACACTAAGTTTGGGTCCCTAGAGCAGGCCCAGCCTCTCCCCCTCTCCCTCCACACTGGCATCTCAGAGCCGTCCATCAGAAACATGAAATAGGGGTGGGGGTGGGGGTGGGGGTGGGGGAGATTCATGCTGGCCGCTGGCCTTCCCACCGGGAACGCGGTCTAGTAACTGTGATGAGGGCCAGGGAAAGGCTGGGGGCTGGCGGGTGGGGGGGGGGGGGCGCAGCTGAGGCTTGGCCCTCACCAAGTTGTGCAGATTCCGGGACTGGCAGGCCGGAAAGGGGCCTCCAGAGGCCATCTTCGCCCCGTTCCTGGTTTGGAGCAGGACATGACTGTACCAGTTCCTGACACAGCCCTGGGCTGGGGACAGGGGCAGCTTCAACCCCCGTGTAATGTCCTCCAGTCTCCAGATCATGGTAATAATACATGTTCTCTGGTGGGGGCAATTCACGTTTCTCAATATTATGTAAAGCATGTGAATAAGAATGATTTAAAAAAAAATCTATTTCTGTCCATTTATAACAAACAGTCTGTAAAAACAGCATGCACTGCGTGAGATGCTTTGTGCAGCTTTGAGACAAGTGGTTCAGCCCTCCCCACCCCCACCCAGCTTAATCAGGTGGCTGTCTTGAAGCCCCTCCCATGGAGACCCTGGGGCCGGAGCTCAGGGACCCCGCTTCTGTCCTCTAGGAGGAAGGGCAGCTCAGGTAGGCCCTACTTGTGGGGCTGTGCTGACAGATGCCTCCCGGAGTCCCTCGGGCCCAGAACACCCTGGGCTTCCTGCATCAGGACACAAACAATCTCTGGAAATGGTTTGTTACCCATTTCCTGTCTCGTTGTGATCTCACTGAGGGCAAGTGTCCCGGGCACCAACCCCACCCCCATTTCAGCAAGTGACAGGGAATGTCACGGCTGTGCATTCCTCCCTTCTCGCCTCCTGTTTAATCCACCATTTCTCTGAGTCCTCTCTCCATCATGCTCCAACTCTGCTCTCTCCTCACATCCCCCACCTCCCGTCTCTCTACCCCTCCCTGCCCTACTCCCTCTCTTTTCCCACCTGTCTACACCTAGTCTCTCTGTTACCTCCTCCTCCAAGCCCCTCCTCCCATCCTCCTGCCTGATTTGGCTCCAGAGATGAGTATTTGGTCAAGATGATGAATGGGTCGTAAAAAATATGGGCTGTGGGTTGGAAACATCCACTTTCAACTAATTTTCAAAATAAAAAGTATACAAGCATTGAAAAATCAAATAAAAAGCAGGACACAGCAGGTTGAAAACAAGTTAGAAATGTTTAAAAAGAGGGAGAAAACCCCAAACTGGAAAATTACAGGTATTTTCCCTTATAATTTCTGTGTTGGTTTTATTTTTTCTTTATGCTTCTTTTTTTTGTTTTGTTTTTTGTTTTTTCAATGTTTATCTTTGAGAGAGAGACAGAGAGCTAGAGAGACGGAGAACGAGTTGGGGAGGAGCAGAGAGAAAGATAGAGACACAGAATCTGAAGCAGGCTCCAGGCTCCAAGCTGTCAGCACAGAGCCCAACGCGGGGCTCAAATCCACGAACGGCGAGATCATGACCTGAGCCGAAGTCGGATGCTTAACCAACTGGGCCACCCAGGAGCCCCTGTTTATTCTTCTTTTTCTCTTATTACAGAAAGCACACATTGTGGGAAATACAAACAAGCAAAAAGAATATAATAAACAATTATAAGCCCACCTATTCAGACACAACCACTGAGAACATCTTGGTGTATACACCTTCGATTCTTTTGTGTGTGTGTGTGTGTGTGTGTGTGTGTGTACATTTTACTAGTTCCCAAAGAAAATTTCAGAATTTCAGTCCCTCAGCCTGTAAAACAAGAACACACTAACAGCAACCATAAACCTGGTCAAAGTTTGAAAAGTATTACGTATTCTACTCTCTTCTTGGAGCTTGTAATATTCGTCGTAATGAATATTCATTGTGATATTCATCATAAATGAATTTAAAGCTCTGGAGAGTTCCCCAGCTAAGAAAATCTGTTTAACTTTGTTGTTCCCTAAACTCTTTGACTCTCGAGTCCTCTTTTCATCTGGCAGCTCTTAATATCCATACTCGTGTTTGTGAGAAAACATTTTGCCAAATAATGAGAGATAAATATCTCTATATCTACAGATTTAGTTTACAAAAATAGAATCATCTCATTTATTCCGTTTTGTAATGCTAGATAGGTATCCAACTAATCTCTGTTATTGGGTATTTGGGTTATTTCTAACTTTTTTATGGCCATTTATATTATCTAAACAGTATGGAGTAACAAGAATAGGCTGAATGTGAATTAGAAATGAAAAAAAAAACACACAAAAGGAAATAACTCAAATTCTGAAAAAAAAAATAGACAGAAATGTTTACGAATGCATAAAGATTGCCGAACCATCCCCATGGTACGGCGAAATTTTTAATCCAGGTAGAAAGAGTATCCATTTATTTAACAAATATTTATTGAGTGCCCACCGGGCACCAGCTCTACTGAAGGTTCTGGGGAGGCAGTAAGTCAAAGAGGTGGGCGGGGTTACATGCAGGTGGGAGGGGACAGAGTAACCTAATCAAACAGGTGGAAGAAAGTAAGCACGTTGCAGCAGGGGAGGGGAGGGGAGAGGGATGGCGAGGTGGGGCCGATTAAAAAAATTTTTTTAACGGTTATTTATTTTTGAAGGAGAGAGACGGAGTGTGAGTGGGGGAGGGGCAGAGCGAGAGGGAGACACAGAATCTGAAGCAGGCTCCGAGTTGTCCGCACAGAGCCTGTCGTGGGGCTCGAACTCACGAACCGCGAGATCATGCCCTGAGGGGAAGTCGGACGCTCAATCGACTGAGCCACCCAGGCGCCCCGAGGTGGGGGCAATTTTAAATGGGGTTTTCAGAGAAGGCCTGGCTGGCAGGATGCACATCCCAGCAAACATCCTTGGGACTTGAGGGAGCAGGCCATGCAAACATCTGGGGAAGGAGCGGTCCAGGCAGGTGGAGGGCCAGGACAGAGGCCCTGAGGTGCCAGGGAGTCTGGCTCTTCCCCTGCGAACATTCATTAGGCCTGGCACCCCGGGGGAGGAGCTTGTCTGGATTTGCCGCTATCATGGCAGGCACAGGGCGGGGGCTGGGCTGGAGCATCCTTTACTGTGGGGCAGGACAGGGCACATCCGTAGCACGGCAAGCTGTTAGGAAGCAGCGATGATTCTATCTTACCAGTTCATTGTTTTAGCCAGATTTTTGTTAGTATCAACGTGCATTCAACTAACCACCTTGTTCCTCCCCAGCCCATCGCTTTTCCCCCAATGGCCAAAGATGCTGTCTCCAAGCTGACTGCCTGGGATCAAAGCCCCTGGCTCCCCTGAGAGCTCCTGTGCTAAGCCCAGGACTCTGCCTTCCCTGGCTGGGCTGTTCCTGCTCTCGAAGCCCGCTCTGAGCCCGGGATCTGGGAAAGAGAAGGAAGCTGGTCACGGGTATCGGGGAGAGCCTGTAGGATACCCCTGCCTGGGGTATCCTTTCTCAAGCGCATCACCCCAAACAGCGCCGGCTTTCCTGCAAGGTGTACGAGAATGACAGACAGGGGAGGCGGAGGCAAATCCAGGCACAAAAAGGAATACAGGAAGACAGAGGCAAGACATGGGGAAGGACGCAGGAGGGAATGACAGAAGGAGAGGTACAGATGTTGTGAGGAACTCAGAGACAAATAGAAAGATTGACAGAAAGGCAAGAGAGCCAGGATGCCGGAGAGAGACGAAGACCAAGAACGAAGGGCCCCACCGTGGGAGGGATGGAGAGGTGGAACGCGGGTGGGGAGACAGAGAGGGGTCCCGGGACCCAGCTGGTCGTCGCTCCCTCTGGCACACGGAGCCCAGAACCCTCCTTCCAGGCAAGGGAGAACACCCAGGAGTGGGGAGACCTGGAGGGGGAGCTGGCCCACCACCTGCAGCCTACACCAAGAAGCCTGAAGATTTGGGGTTGTGAGGACGAGGGCCAGCACACGGGGCCATCTGCAGACATCTTTGAGAAAAAGAAATCCAAAGAGCTTAGGGATTGCCCTTGGACCACTCCCGGTGGGGGTAAGAGTTTCAGTTTTGGAGCCACCCGGTCTGGGTTCGGATCCTGGTTCTAGCCGTGTGACCTTGGGCCGGGGCCATCACCTCTCTGAACCTGTTTCCTCCTCTTTATTAGTTGTGCGGTTCAAATGAGACAAAGCCCATGCGGCATTGAGCACAGTGACCATGACCGTTATTCCCTGGCCTCCTTACCTGGGAGGACAGTGTCTGAACAGGGAACATGTAGCTGAGGGCCTTGTCCTCTCTCCCGGTGTGAGTGCACTGGGGCCTGGATGCTCTCCCAGCTTCCATCTCGCTCACTCTCCAGATTGGCCCTGACAGGTACGTGTTTTTAACACCAGCGCCAAGTGAAGCTTCCAAGATCCTCTAGGCAAGCCATATCAGGCGCCCGCCTCCTGGGTGCAAGGGTGCCTAGGGGGCACAGGGTCCGGCCTGTGTTCCCTCTCGGGTCCTTTGGCCTCTCGCACGCCAATACCCCTGCCTGCAGCTGCCCTGCTCCTGCGTCTGTAGGCTCTCAACCAGCCAGCCTCAGCAGCCTGGGGTGGAGAAGATCCGGGCAGACCTGAGGGTGGGGCCTCGGGTCCCTGGACCTGCCTGGGCCCTGGCCTCTGCAGCTCTCCTCTTTCCAAGGCTGGGATTTCTCGCTGCACTCCCCCCTCCCTCCCTTCCTCCCACCTGCAGGCTCTGCCCCAGGCCCGGGGCTGGCTGTAGGACCGGCAGATCTTAGCAGTTCCGGCTTGAAGCTCTGGGTTTCACCATTGTGGTCCGGTTTCACAGGGTCGGTCCGCAAGGTTCTGGGGACAGATAACGCAGGGTCTGTTTTGTTCCTGGCGTTCTAGGCCTTATCACGCTAGGGTCCCTGATACTCCGGTCTCTCCAGGCCTGGGCCTCTGCCCACAGAGTCTCACACCTCCTCCTTGGGGCTAGGATCTGGCTGCCAGCGCCAGGCCACCCCGAGGCTGCCTGCTGCCCCCTCCATCATTCTGCCCGCCTGTCAGGGCACCAGCTACTTACTTTATCCTGGGTGCGCTGTATCCATAGGAGCCATGCTTGTGATCACCGGCCTGAAGATTGCACGTCTGCCTGGCTGGGGTCCTGCAGCTGGCTGTGACACTCAACCTCTCTCCCACCCCGGGGGGCGGCCGAGCCCCTGACCCCAACCCTGCCCCACTGCCTGGTCCAGCTGCAGAGAATGCTGTCCTAGAATCCCTCTCCCCATTTCCTTATGCCTGCGTGGGGGAAAAGGCCTCCAGGAAGGATGGAGAGGAGGACCATGGTCCTGGCCCCGGCCACAGAGACTCCTCTCCGCGAGTCCCACCCTATGGGTCAGATTCCTTTCCTCCTGGCATCAGACAAGGTGACAGAGGTGAACCTGGGCCCAAATCAAGCCAACGCCACCGCGAATTCGTCCCTCTGTACCTCCCCGCCCCCCCCCCCCAGCTGACCCGTGGTCGCCCGCGTGCCTGCCTGTGTCTTTCAGACCCTCCGCGCGTCTCCTTCTCTGCTCCGCGCGTCTCCCCCCTCTCCCGTCTCTGTCTCTCCTACGTCGCTATGTTGTCAAGTATTTCCACCGTCAGCACTTGTCGAGTCGAAAGTTCTACCACTTGTGCAGTGAGCCGCGTGGGCAGGCTGGGTAATGTCTGTTTTACCCTCTCTGTAATGAATCCCATCTTCTTCTCTTCGCGGTGATGGTTATTGATTCTGTCTTGACACCTTGGTTTGTTTTCTGCCGGCTCCTGCCTTCCCTTCATCTTGCTGTGGCCATTTCTCCTCTCTTATCTGTAATTTCCTCTCTTGTTACGGCTGCCTCCCTCCTGGGCTGGTGTGGCACCGGTGCTGGGGTTTTTGTATAAACTTGGGAGTACAGCTCTGTCGGCCCTTCTTTCTCTGAGGCACTGGGTTTGGGTGGTGGCCGAGAGCAGGTGAATAATGACGGGCGTGGGGGACAGAGAAGAAAGCGGAGCCGGGCCATCCTGGTGTGGCTTGTTCCAAAGCAGAGCTTGGGCCAGGCTGGACCTCCCCTGCTCGGGAACCTCCTGTAGCTCCCCTGGACCCACCCACAAAGGATGAGATGCTTAGCTGGCGGTGAAGACCTTCACAACCTCATCCCGACCCGCGTTCCCGGCCTCATCTCCCAGAAGCACGGACTTCGCACTCCAGACACATCAGACTGGCGCTTACTATTCCCTTCCACCCCCTCGGCCTTTGCTCATGCGGTTCTCCCCCCCCTTTTTCCCCTTCCCCACCTCTCGCTCAAGGCCCGACTCAAATGTTCTCACTTCTCAGAGGCCACCCGTGGCAGCCCCCTTCTCGAGGCAGAGAGAAGTTTTCTCTCCACTGGGATCCTACGATTCTTTGTTTCAAAATGGTAGCCCTTTGCCTACCTGGCTCATCTAGAACGAGCTGGGTCGTTCTCCTCTAGCAAGTCCTCGGGAAAAGTATGTTGGGTAGAGACGAATGGAGTCTTCTGGGTCATGGCAAATACCCCTCCAGGGAGGGAGGTCCCAAAGTGGGGACAGTTTCAGCAGGCACTAAGCTTGCTGAGGCACAGACATGGACCATGGAGACTTAGCCAAGTCTGGAGCCGGGGTCTGGGCACACCTCCAGGCACCCTGACGCAGAGGTTCCCCAGGAACCAACCCGCTCTTTCTGCCGCGGGCGCTGCCTCTGGCTGGGCCCTGGAGCCAGAGGCGGCACATGGTCAATGCTGGGCACTGTGCAACTTCCCCGGGATCTTGGCCGTGGAGTGCGGAGAAGATGAGCCAAATAGAAGGGGCGAGGAAGGACTCAGACCCAGGGTCCCTGAAGTCAAAACCACGGACTTCCTCCGTGCCTGCTGCCTGGCACAAGCTCAGGACCTCGGGGCCTGGAGTCGGCCCGCCTCCTTCCATTGTTTCTGCCTTCCCCCACCCCCCTTGGGGCTGGCTGTTCAGCACATCCTTCCTGGTGCTATTTAAGCAGCTGTTTCTAGCAGGCATTAGCATTCCAGGCATTAACAAGTGCAGCATTTTGGAGGGTGGGCTTGTGATCACCCCAGACAAGGGTTCACCTAGGAGGCAAAGGAGGCAGAATTTGGGGTCCGCGAACCACCTTAGGGCATTTCAACGAGCCCGGGAAGGGTAAAAGACACGTCGCCTCTACTCCCAGGCCTCAGACCCTTGTGGATGGAGCTCCAGGAGTGTGCCTTGGTCAGTGGCCCCTAGGAGATGTGTGGCACGTGCCCGGAAAGCTTGTGGGGTTCATCACAGTATCGGGAGGACAAGACACTGGAAGGAAGGAATGATCATTTCCTGAGCCTGACTATATGTCACATACTACATGTCACTCTGTCAAGGGCAGAGTAGGGTCGGGATGCTCACTGTCTTTGGCAGATAAGGAAGCTGAGGCTGAGAGGGCAAGGCTGTTTGTTCAAAGTCACACAGCTGGCAGGTGACTCAGGTGGGATCCAATCCCAGATCTTTCAGACTCTGAGGTCAGTGCTCTTTCTGCCATCTCCATTCCCTAGGCTCCCCCGTCCTGGGAGAAGCCTTCATCCTGATGCCAGCCCTACCCTAAGCATCTTCTCGTCCTTGCTGCGATGCCCAGATTCTAAGATGGCCCCACTGTTGCTCTTGGAATAAAGCCCTAGCATAGTCTGCTCCCACGCGGAAGCAGGCCGCACTCTCTGTCCAGTGGAACACACTGGGAGTGACAGCGTGGGACTTTCAAGGTCAGGTCCTGAAAGGCACCACAACTTCTGCCTCGGTCTCTTGGCTTGCCTGTTCTGGGGTAAGCGGCCGCCATACTAGGAGGCTACTCAGCCCCACGGAGAGCGTGCCTAAGAGGAACCAACTTGCCGGCCATGCGAGAGCCACCTTAGAAGTGGGGCCCCAGCCCCGGTCCAGCCTTCGGATGACAGCAGGCCAGCAGCCTCCTGACTGCAACCCCACGAGAGACCCTGGCCACTACCCAGCCAGGCTGTTCCTGAGGGCCAGACACTGGGAGAGATAATAAATGATTAGTGTCATTTCAAGTCACTAAGTTTTGGAGTGATTTATTGCCCAGCAACAGATAACTAATACATCCGCCGTCCTCAGCACAAAGGGCACTAATGTGTTCAGAGCCTCCTACACAGATCCCTCGGGCTGAGGGCTGGATAGTCTTTGGTTTCTTCCTCTGAAAGTAGAAAACGCCCTGAAGTGGGCACAAAGCCAGAGACCCTCTGCCCAGGCACCCTTCGGTCCAGAGGCATTTTCCTCCTCTCAGAGAGGGACAAGGACCCCTCTCTCCCCGAGAGCTCAGAAGAGCACCCTGCCCAGTGCCCCGGCTTTGGGGTGAGACAGGAGGAAGGTGAAATCGTCTCTCAGACCTCATCAGAAAATGTCTCTTTCCCTCCTTAATGAAGATAAATCCCAGCATCTGACGAGGACACCAAATGGATACAAATGAACCGGCAGTGCTATCAGATGGATGTGTCTTCTCAAGACCTACAGCCGATGGCACGTGGATTCCTGTCCCCTGCGGACATCCAGCCCACAGTCCCTGGAGGGGTCCCAGAGAGCTCTGGGTGGCACTTTCCTCTTGAGAACCCTGGGGCCGTCTTGAAGAAGAGATAGCCTCTCTGCCCTGGCTTCTCCAGTTTCTAGCCGGAGCCCTAAGGGTGGTCTTGGGGGGGGGGGCGTCTTGTCACCCGGCACGATCCCAGACTCGAAGGCGGCAGGATGGGCGCCCAGCCCGGCGTGCTGTTAGGTTTCCATAGACTCCACCAGGCAAACAAGGCCCACATCACTGCCTTGACTGCCTCTTCCTCTCCAGTGGGGGCCAGATAAAGAAGACTTATTTTTAGGTTGGTATATTTTATTCTTATTTGCAAAGCTGCCTCAGAGAGAAACCATCTGACTGGTTTATTACCTTCTGATTTGTTATTACCTCCTTTATCCCTCTGCCGTTATGTGTTGACAGTGCGTGTCTGTTGTGTGATGGGCCCCCACGGGGTGGGAGTAGGGGGCGCCTGGGTGGCTGGAGACCCTACCTCAGCTTGCAAGGGGAGCACAGGCTATTTCTGGCTCTCGGGCTTTTCCGAACAAGAAGCTGGAAGCTCCAGGGGAAAAGAGACCCCATCTCCCTTCGTCTCAAAGCAGAGAGATGCACTCTGTACCCCTGTTCTTGTATCAAAGGGCCCCCGTGCCCTCCTGCGCGCTCGCTCCCCTGGCCCCGTGCTCAGCATCTGGCTCCTTATTTACTCGGCCCGGTTTCTTTGCTTTCCGCGCATCAACCAACGTGTTGTTTATCCTTGTTCAGGCCCGTCCTCGGCTCATGCTCGTTCGCTAGCCATTCGCTCTGCCAAGGAACACGCCACGGCTGGCAGGAAGTCCGTTCCTTGCTGACATTTTCCATCGCGGCACCAGCATCCCTGCAAACACCCGACTGTCCTGGGAGAGGCAAAGGGAGCTGCCTGCCTCGTTCCCCAGGGTGTCCAGGCAAGGGCACCCCCTCAGTCTTCTGTCACCACCGTGGGTATTTCTGCAGTCCTGCCGGCCGGCAGGAGGCCGGAGGGGCAGAGTGTGCAGCCCGGCCCTGGGGGTTGAGCAGGGCCCCGGCTGTGGGGAGAATCTCGGCTTGGTCACTCCCGGTCTCGGGACCTCAGTGTCATCCTCTGCGAAGGAAGTGTTAACCTCCCGCAGAGAGGAGCAAGGGAAGACGCAGAGACAGCTAGCAAACAGCGGTTTTGTGACGGAGGGCAGCGGACGGTGATGACGAGGTCGCCGCTGAGCCGGAGCAGGCCCCATCTGTGCTGAGAACCTGGGGAAGAAGCCGGGAATTCTGCAGAAAAAGTGGCTCACCTGGACGACACGAGGAACTGTCGATGGCACCTCAGCCCGGGATAGGGTTGAGTCTCTTAGAGCAAATATCATCCCAAGACCTCTAGTTCCAACCCAGCAGACAGCGGGTTGCCAGAGGCCATCCCGCCCACCAGGGGAACCCACGCCCTTGACTTTCCATTACGTCCACTTGGCCTCTTTAGGCCGCATCAGCCCAATTCACAGGCAGATGAACCAAGACTAGTAGAGGCACGGCCGCTCTTCAGAGACCCCATCAGCGGGAGCGAAATGAGGGCCAAGCCCCCCCAAAGCCAGAGTGCCTCCCCAGACTACTTTCTGGAGGCCCCTCCCACAACAAGCAGCCGCGGTGCAAAGATGGGGTCATCTAAAAAGTCATCAGCATCTGGGAATGTCCCCAGAAGAGAGCCATTCCCAGCCCTTTGGCTTTCTTCCTGCGCTGAATGCCGTGGGCAGTTTCCCTAAGAGCCTATACCTGTCACATAGAATCTACCTCTTCCTGCTGGTGGGGGAGGAAGGAGGTGATGGGCATGGTGGGGGTGGAGGTCAGCGGAGGGGGTGCAGAGAAGTGACCCTGGAAGGAGAAGGAATGTGCCTCTACCAAGGGTGCTCTGGGCGGGGCGGGGGGGGGGGGGTTAGGCAGAATCCAGGGGGCCTGGGAGGAGGTGGAGACTCTTCCCCTAAGTCCCCCACCCGCCACCCCCTCTTCCTCCAGCAGGACTAGATGGGCCAGCAAGATGGGCCTCTTGGATTTGAAGGCTCTGGGGCTCCCAAGAAGGGCCTCTGGCACACAAAGGAGGTGGGAAAGTACTCCCAGCTAGATCTGGGAATTGGATTGGGAAGGGGGAGGTGATAGGGGCAGAGGGAAAGAAAGAGGGATGGAGATTGAAGCTGGGGCTGGGGAGAGGCCATGCCCGTCTCTGGTTCTGGCCCCGGACAGGGAGAGACACAGGCACCTCGGACTTCCAAAGCTGCAGCACTTGAGACGGAGCACAGCGTGTTGTCACTGCCCCTCAAGCCCAGGCAAATTCCTGAGATGCCTAAAGGTGATCGGCCCTGGGTATGGCACCTCCTGTGCCCTGTCACCGGCCCCCTTGGCCCTGTGGGGGTGGGCAGGACATAACGCAGGCCCTTTTGCAAGTGAGGACACTGAAGTCCAAGTGGCAAAGTGTCTTCCCGGAGGTGGCCTAGATATTCCTGCCTTTTCTATTTGTTATTCTGATTCCCCTCCAATTTAGTAAACGACTGGAGGGGGCTTATAGTAAAATGTATGCTCATAGTAAAGTGCTTGGGATTCATGTTTTTCTACAGATATCTGGTGCTCTCTGTGTGCCTGGCGTCGTTCTAGACTGAAGTGGGAACAAAGAAAGATAGACGCCTCCCCCCTCCCCCGTTCCCATGGAGTTTAGATCTGGCACCTTAGTCTCCAAGGAGGTGGCCTTCAAGCAGGTGCAAAGGCCCTGAGCAAACTTGCATTTGGTGTGGTCACATCCCATGCAGAGAAGGCCGGTGCCGCCCCAGTGGAGAGAACAGTGCAAGGTGAGAGAGGGAGGAAGGGCTCCCTCGGAGGCCTCCACGGGAAGGAGTTAGAGTAAACTTAGCAGGATAGAAGCCACCAAGGGGTGAAGATGGGACGAGCGGCATGATCCCATGGGCCCCTTAGAGGGATCCTTCGGGCTGCCTTGGGAAGAATGGGCCGTCCGGAGGCAAGAGTGGAAGCAGCTTCTGTTGTCCAGATGAGAGACGGCGATGTTGAGACTCAGAAAGGCAGTGGGGCCGAAAGAGGAAATCAAAAGTGGGGTGAGAGAGGGAGGCGAAGCAAGGCACTCAACTCGAGTTCTGAGCGCTGTCCTGACCGGGCATGGCCCTGAGCCCTGGCCACCTGGCCAGGGAATTGTGATGCTTGGAAGGGAACTAGATGGCAGGCTTGGGGGGCCTGGGTTCCTACAGAGGAAGGGCTGGGGAGAGAATGCAAGGAGAACTCTCACAGCAGCAGCCCCCGGACGGCAGCTCAAATGTGGGGACCACGAGCAGAAAAGAGACCCTGCTGGAGAGAAGCCACCAAAGAGGGTCAACTGACGAGGGACACCCTGTGGCTGCTCCTCTGGAGATCAGTGCTTTGAATCACCTGTTGCTGAAGAATAACTCAATTTTGCATTACAGGAAGGACCAAAAAAAAAAGCAAGATATAAAAGCAAGATGGCACGCAGACAGCACCCCCACACCCACAGACATCCCCAAGCAATTGTGCCAGTCTTGCCGCTGAGCCCAGGCTCAGCAGGTTGTCTTTGTCAACACAGGCCACCAGGCAGCTATCCCCCCTGGGCTTGTGACGGCACAGAGTTAACCTCCTCATCACTGCGCCCAGTGCGGAGAAGTGAGCCCCAAGCTTGGAGTCCAAGAGACTTGGGGCTTAGCTCTGCTTTTGTCCGTGGACAATTTGTTTAGCCTCTTCGGATCTCAGTTTCCCGTCTGTTCAAGGGAGTTCTTCTTCCCGTGTCATGTATTTGCAGAGAGGACTAAATTCGATCATGTTGGAAAACTGTTAGCCTGGTGTCCGGTAAAGGGAGGCATCAGCGTTTAAAAAAAAAAAAGAGATAGTCCCCCTCTGCTCTACCTATGTTTCTCCTCCCAAACGTGCATGCACACACACACACACACACACACACACACACACTCAAGGCATAAGAGGATAGAAAAATTTATCCTAACAGCTGGTACCTGAATTGATCTTAGGGAGGGACGTCTCTTTTGTTCAGGAAATTACCTTGATAAGTCTCCAAGGATATGGATTAACACAAGTCAAGGAAACAAAAAGACGGCTGAACAGTTCTGCATTAAAATTGAGACACAACTCCGGGGCAGCAGGAAATACAATAGCCCAGTGGTGTGGAGTGGGCAAAGCCTGTTTTAAGAATAAATATGTCAAATATTCAACACGAAGCTGTTTGCGTTTCTGGGATATAAAACCTCTCGTCTCAAAAAGAGTACGTACGACACGATTCCATTTATATAAAACTCTAGGAAATGCAAACCAATCCAGAGTGACAGGAAGCAGACCAGTGGTTGCCCAGGGCACGGGGTCGGGGGAGGGACCTCAAGGTGGGGGACTTGCTTACTAACTTCACTGTGGCGATAACTTCAAAACCTAACCCACTGAACATGTTAAATATGTGTTCCTTGTGTGTTAATTATGCTTCAATAAGCTGTTCAAATGTTTTAAAAGTCATTTATACCAATTGGATACAATTCTTTTGGTCTCTCTTGCTTTTGGATGTCCTAACTTCCCCTACCTTTCGACAGGTGCTGACCGCCCCCCACCCCGAACATCTTTTCCCGTCTCCCCACACCTCAGTCAAGTCTCACACAGGTGTGAAGACCTTGTGTGAGGGATCTTGGGGTAGAACTGGAAGGCAGGAACTGCATCCCGCATGAGTAGAAACCGCAGAACTGGGACAGTGCATGTGACGCAGGAGACATAGCCATAAACCTAGAGAATTCGGCAGAAACCTGAGTTCTGAGGTACGCATGGGGACTCAGACTCACCTCTGGAAATTCTTAGAAGTCTTGGGAGAGAGCACTACCTTTATAGGATGTGCAGCCAGGGTCCGGGGCAGGGTCACAGATCTTCAGGTGCAGGGGGGGTCCCCGTTGGCACTTGCGTGCCTCACACAGGCCCCTGAAGTGCCCCCTCCGGCCACCTCTCTTTACATCGCACTGCAAAGCGAGGCCCTCCATCGTGGGGCTGTGAGCCCGACTCTGGGGAGACGGGATGGCTCCTGACTGAGCTGCTTTCTCTCTATAGAGAAACTTATCAAATACAGGCAAGATCGGGGCAAAGAAGGGAGGCTGGCCCCTTGGCAGATTCGCGCGCACCAAGCGCCTCCTCTTTCCTTGGGACCCTCCGGCTGGTCCTTCCGTAGGAGCCTCATCACACACCCTGGCGCGTATCCTGCATCCCATCCGAGCTGGTGCAATGGCCATGGAAACACCAGTTTCCCTGCAGGGCGAGCCCAGGCAGCCGTCTTCAGGCCCCTCGGCTCTGCAAGGTGCTCTCCTCCGGAGACACAAGCTTCTCCACCCTTCTCCCCTCTCCCTCGCCTCCTCCCTTGCCCGCCCGATGCCGCGTCACCCCTCCGGGAGCACCACAGCAGAAACCAAATCAGCCGCTCCTTCCGAGGGGATAATCAAAGTGCAGCGTCTCTGGAGAGGACCCAGCTCCGTGGAGCAAGTCTTTAATTTCAAGCTGACAAGGCTGGGAGCATGTGCGGGGGGCTCTCCGATAGGCAAGACGGATGGGTGGCCAGGGAGCCAGGCTGGTGAACTGGAGCAAGAGGAGGGCAGAGGGGCTGAATTGTGGGGCAGGGGGACAGGCAGGAAGCTTTCCAGGCGGACCAAGGGGCCTCTCTGGGCTCTGGAGGTGTGTGCTGTCTGCAAGCCTAAGCTGTGGGCGTCTTCCCCTGCCACCCAGAGGGATGTCGAAGGCGGATGTAGCCCCTGCCCATCCCCCCACCAGGCATGGGAACAGAAAGAAACCCTGAAGGGCAAGCCTCCTTCCTAGCGGGGTCACAGAGCATGCAGAGGACAGAGATGACCCTCGGCACAGACCTGGGTGGAGCTTTGACCGTCCCTGTGCTCCCGAGCCCCAATGGCAGGGCTGCCCCGGGAGCAAGGACAGCCCGGACTTTGGCATCATGATACTGAGACTCTGCAGAACACTTTCGTGCACTTGGAAGCAGGTGTCACCGGAGGGCTCTTGTCATCATCCTGTCATTAAGAGACAACATGCCCAGAGAGGTTAAGAATCCCGGCTCAAGACCGGCAGTGACACCAAGAGTAGAATAGAGTAGGCTCTGGCATCCCAAGACCTTGGCAAGGCCTCAATTTCGCAATAGAAACAGAAACAAAAACAAAACCCATAGAACTCATTGGACGATTCCCACGCCACACTGAGCTGCAGCCGGTGTGTGGGCCACAAGGCCCTGGCCAGCTCAGCGACTCTGAGGGTCCAGCCCAAGCCTCAGCAGAAGGAGAGCTGACCTCCTGCCCTCAGCTTTCGAAGAGCCGGAATAACGAATGGCAGCCAGCAAGCCCACGGTCTTTTTTATGGCTCTCTAAGCCCCTGGACCAGTGCTCCAGCCATTGGCTCTTGCCACACTGTGTCAGGTTGGGGACTGGGAGGGTATCTATGGGCAGATGACCAAGACCAGGATGGGGAGGCAGCTGCCTGGGGAGACAGCTCCAGCTCTGAGCCCAGAAATGAGCTGCCTCCTTCCCTTCCCTTTCTTCCCCTCCCCTCCCCTTACCTTCCCTTCCTGTCCTCTTGCCTCACCTGCCCGTGCTGGGCCTGGGCTTTGCGCACCCAAAACCAAGAACCGGACGGCGGCCCCTTTAGGAAGCTCTCCTCTTCCCCAGGCTCACAGGTGCTCTTCGCTCCTGTTCCACATCACTTAGCTTCTTTGTCTTCCTGCCATCTAACGGTGCTGGGTACAGTGCCTGTCCCCTACTGGGTGCTCAGGGATTGCTGAGTAAATGAAGTCTGACGGGTGTATGAATCAGGCTGATTACGGTCTGCCCCGCTTTGAGCCTAGCTTCTGCCTTCAGCTCTGTCTATAACAAGGTGTGGGCGCTAGCCAACAGGTGGGACTCTAATAGGGATTGTGTACCCCCAACCTGTCTATGTCGAAGCCCTAACCTCCCAGTGTGACAGTATTTGGAGGCGGGGCATTTGAGAGGTGATTAGTTTTAGATGAGTCATAAGAGTGGAGCTCTCATGAGGGGATCTGTGTCCTTATAAGCAAAGGTCAGAGCTCCCCCTCTCCCCACCCCTCCCTCTGTGCCAGGTAAGGACACAGCAAGGAAGTGTGCAAACCAAGAAGTGGGCTCTCACGAGGAACTGAATCTGCCAGCACCTTGATCTTGGACTTCTAGCTCCCAGAACTGTTAGAAGCAAATGTTTGTTTTTGAAGTCACCCACGTGTAGTACTTTGTTACGGCACCCTGAGCAGGCTAAGACATAGAGGAAATGGAACACCACCCCCGAATTCCTCCTGACGCAGCCCAGAGCCATATCTCCAAGACCTTAACCTTGACCGTGAGCAGAACGGTGACGGCTGAGGTCAAACTGTGCGGGGCTGCCCTGCTATTTATCAGCTCTGCGACCTCCAGGCAAGGGTTGGAATCAGAGTAGGCCAGGGATGGTATTCATGAGAACTCAGGGTCCGCATCTGTGAAATGGAGGGAGACAGGAGCCCCCCCCCCCCCCGCTCGGCCTTTCTCGGGGGTCCTGTGAGTGGGGCTCCTGCGGGACGACGGGAATGAACTTGCCTGGAAAGCACAGCACACTGTCGGAAGGTACGAGAAGGCAGGGTGTGGTTGGGATCAACAGCAGAGCTGGAGGAGGGGGCTCCTCGGGTTGACGGAAGAGCCGGACCTGGCGGTTCCCAGAGATGCACATCAGCGCGGTTTTCCATCCACCATCCCTGCCCACCCGTATTCCTTGGAGCTAAGAATCTACCCATTGTCTACAGCGCGTTGGGGCCCGTCCGCTTGCTCATTCGTACAGCTCCGGGAGCCTGTCTTGTCCCCTGGCTCCCCTGCAAAGCCCTGCAGGGCAATCCAGTCCACCTCTGTGTCCCTCTCTAGAGTCTAGGACTCGATCGACCCCTGCTCGCCGATGTGACCCAGCTGTGCCCCATTTGGAGAGGGGGCTGACCTTGGCAGGAAAACCCTCTGAGGGCCACCCAGGAGCATCAGAGCAATGGCAGGTGGCCTGGAGTGGGGCCTCGGGGGCAGTTCCTGGGGCTCCCACCCTGTGCTGCAGCCTGGAACCCCCTCACGGCGTGCACGGCACCACGGGACACTCCGTCCCGGGTCCTGCCTGAGTGGGAGAAGTGATGACTTCAACTCTTAGTGACAACTCTTAGCGACAACCCCCCCCCCCTCCCGCCAGGCCCCCGCTGCAAAGGAAGACAGCTGCCCTTTATCCTGCACCCACGTGCCTCATCGCAGTCCCCAGGGAGCCAGGTAGGGGTATGAGCTGGCCCAGCTCCTGCCTCTTGCCTCCTTCCCCATTCTTTAATATTCATGAGCACTCCTAGCAGGGGAGCTAAAAATGTTCCGCTCCTAAATCTAACTGCTTTATGGAAGCCTAATTAAATTCTTTCGTGGAAGGGGAAAAAAAAGTGACCTTCAAAACCGCCAAAGCTGCTAGGAATGGCATGTCCCGGAAACCTTGCCCCTTCCCTCCCCTCCCGCCAAGGGTGGCCTTTCCCCTGGTGATGAAATTCTCTGCCTCTCCCCTCGGGCTAAGGGTCCAGGCGATCCTCTGGGGTGGGTGCCCCGATGGCAAGACTTTCTGTCAAAGGAACCCACACAGGCAATGGCAATGATGCTGGCCCCCCTCTGGTGACCAGATGACTTCAGCCCTAGGTAGAAACTGCAGTCTCAGCCAGCGGGTGGGGTTGGGGGAAGAGAAATGGCAGTGGGGTGGGGGTGGCTGTGGCAGAGAGAGAGTGACAGACCCCCACCCCTGCCCTGAGGGGGCCTTCCACAGACCCTGGGATTCCCACAGGCTCTGGGAATTTCAGGCTTCCTCCTTTGCTGGGCCACCTCGTCCATGCATCATCCTGGCAAGGCGGAGACAGGCCCAGGGATAGGGCCAGTCCTTTGCAAAGCTGTACCTGAGAGCTTGGGATACAAGCTCCTTTCTGGTTGCTTCTCCTGTTTACTAAGGAAGAGCAGTCACTTCCCCAGAAGCCAATGGAGGAAGCTGCCCTTTTCTGAGGGCCCGTGAATAGAGGGGGGCAAAAGGGTCTGGATCCCCCGCCCTCTTCCCTGTGACCCGAGAAGGGCTTCCTCCTCCTGAGAAGGTGGGCGAGATGGGAACAGGGAGGGGACAAGGATGTGAACCCCTGAGTCCCTCGCCTGAGCAGTGTCGGGATTCACTTGTGCCTTGGGAATGGCTTAGACACAGGTGAGTTCTAGTGGGGGCCTCCTGCGTGAGATGTAGGGTCCCTCAGGCGTGGGGCTAGAGGATCCTTAGAGGTCTGGGGGCTCCACGACGCGGCTGCGTCAGAGCCGGCTCTCATAGGGCCCGATTAATAGAGGCTGTGTGAACATGAAGGGCAGAGCGTGTCTGATGGGCCAGGACAGAGGTGGGATCTGAGGGACCAGCTGGTTTCTCTTCCGCTTTGGGAGGAGGTCATTTTTATCTGGTCCAAAGTTGCCTTCGGAGGTCGCCAGAAAGCGATCCTGGAAAAAATGTCAGGGTCCAAAGTGTGACGATCGGCAGCTGGTGAGCCCGGGGGACACGCCCATTCCTAGCCTACCCGCAAGCAAGCGGAGGCTAGAACGTCAAGCTTGCAGGCTACAGAGGTCAAGGCACTGCCATCCGTTCCAGAAGGCCAGCGAGGACAGCACATGCCCCCCCTTATGGCTCTCATCCTGCCCCCACTGCTCCTCTCCCCTGGTCTACTTCCTCTCTCGCTCATCCCTGACTCCTCCTTTACTCCCTGCCCCTCACTCTACCCAAATCCTCCCTGCAGCAGAGTGCGGCTTCATGAGGGAGAATTCCCCAGGCCAGGCCAGCCCGTGGCATTCTCTCCCTTGCCCTGACTCCCAGGCTGTCCAGATCATTCGTTTCAACCTCTGACTTCCTCGTGGGTGTGACTCTTGACTCCACAACTAGGCGATGACCACCAGAAGCCAACATTCACATTCTACATGCCTTTGGGAGCTCTCTTGACGCCTCTAAAAGGCTCCAACGCTTTCCGGAGAATGCATGAATACGAGATTGATACATGAAAAGGCACACGTAAAGGAGGAGAGTCACTCATTCAACAAACACTTATTCAGGGCTGCAGGCCAGACACTGTGCTGAGTGATGAGGAGGCCTGGGACATTGAAACAGACTGGACCCCATGCTCACGAACCCTGCGTCTGAAGGGACGCAGGAGTGCGTCCGTGAGGGGTAAGTGAGTAAATGGAGAGAAAGTAAATAGGTGACCAGACAGGGCACAGGTATTCGGGCTTTTGAGGGTCCCGACAGGGCTCCCCTGGACAGAGGGGCTCCTCACCCGTCTGTACCCTCCGCAATCCAACTCTTCCCCCTTCGGGCCCCCTGGGAGCTGGCTGTCCCCAAGGTGAGCGTTCAGACTTCCTCCTCCTCCCTTGCCCCCGCCACTGCGTCTATTTCGGTGTTTCTGCACCACACAGGCTGACGCCTCCCTCTGCTCACAGCTGCTGCCTTTCCCATTCTGCCTTCTGGGGCCTGGAACCAAGTGGGAGCGCACAGCGCCGCCTCCGTTCCCCCCCCCCCATCTTGGGCTGAGACCCAGTCAAGTCGGGCCTGCTGGCAAAGGGGGAACCAGGGTGCCGAGCAGCTGCCATCGAGAGCCAAATCAGGGCACCTGAGTTAGCTGCCAACCCGACCGGCCTGGTGTGGCTGCCCCTCAGACCAGGGCACGGGGAGGGGGTCCCTGGAAGAAAGAGACAGGTGGGCACAAAGGAACTGTTGGCTTCCAGTGGGGTCCTTAGGACCTAATTTTGGCCTGACAATTGCCCGAACGGTAAAGCACGTTACTCTGAAAAATGGAAACGAATAATCATTTGATGCCAAACATGGTAAATGCTCTTTATTAAGATACATTTAATAGTGGAGCAAAGCTTTTGAGTCTCATAGACCCGGGCTTGTCTTCATTTTGCTGCCACCGTGTCATTTGATCTCTCCAGACCGCCATGCCTAAGATGGGAGATTTCTGCCTTCCCTGCAGTATGTTCTGTGTGTGTGTGTGTGTGTGTGTGTGTGTGTGTGTGTATATGTTCATGCGTTTGGGTGGGAGATGGGGATATGGAGCTCAGGTTCCACATTTTATGCAAATATTTTAAATGTAACTGTGTAACTTTGAGCCATGTGGAAAGACTGCGATCTGGAGTTGACCTAGGATCCCACACCAAAACCGTGGTCTCAGACAAGTAAACCTCTGAGTCTCTGCTCGCATAAATGGGTACTGTAGGATAGCAGAGGCGGCCCGGACTCCATCCGCCAGAACCAGGCCTTCAGTCCCTCCTGCCGCCTGGACACTGCCTGCTCACGGCCGCGCCTGAGTCCCTCGCCGGGAACGTCCTTGGCAGAAAGGAGCTGTCCCCCGCCAAGGTCAGGCACCTTCCCCAGAGGCAGTCTGCAACCAAAGACTCGCCCATGTGGGGTACAGAGGGACAACCCCCTTCCCTACACTCGAGAAAACTCTGAAGGACCATCTTGGCCTCAGCACCGGGGGTGGCTCGGGTCTTACTGTAGGTACGTCACAGTCACCCTCTTCTCCTGCCCCGTCCTTCTTCCCTCACTGCCTTACAGGTGTTGTTCTCTGGGAGTGCTCCCCAGAAAGCCTCCTGGGCACTAATCCCTGCCTCGGAGTCTTTTTCCTAGGGACCGAAGGGAGTAGCCAAGTTGTAGTTGGTTAAATGTGGTAAGGTAAGCACAGGGCTTAGCACAGTGCCTGGCATACAGTGAGGCCTCTGGTCATGACAGCTGTTACCATCTTCCACGAAGGTCATTGTTGCCCAGTCCTGGCTGGACATCACAATCAGCTGGGAAGCTTGGGAAGAAAAGGTCCAGATGCCTGGGCCACTTCCCCCGAGATTTTGATTCAGTAGACCTGAAAGCAGGCCCAGATTTCTGTGATTTCAGAAGTCCCACAAGCGTTCTGATGGATGGCCAGGGCTGGGAGGCCCTGACCTGGGCCATCTTTCTCTATCACCGTCGCGTCTGAATTTACAGGCAAGAACCATAGACCCACGTCCAGCAAAGTGGCCAGTCCGAGGACAGACAGGTACTTAACTGCCCAGATAGGTCTCAACTCCTTAATTCTGACTCACTCGGGGGGGGTCATCACCTGGGGGAGGGCAGGGGACTATAGAAGGTCTTTGATTTCAGCTCTCTCCGACAGAACCACAAGGTAACCCCATTTCCTCAGCAGATTCCCCCCCCCTCCCAAACTGGCGATACAAAGGCAATATATGATCCCGCACCCTGAGCACCCAGCAGACAGAGTCCTCCTTGTGGTGTGGTTATCAAGGAGGCCTTCAGGGAGGAGGTGGGACCTGAACCAGACTTGCATGGATGGTGAGGCTTTGGATCCGGAGCAGTTAGGAAGGATGCCAGCCCCCAGAACTGGCCGACCTCATTCTGAGGTCAGCCAGTTTCTAAGGAAACCAGTCCTGATATGTATTCTCATCATCCTTCCAGCAAAACTGAGGGATCTCAGGGGCTCTCAGACTCCTGGACTAGCAGGCAAGGATTGCCCAGTTTTTAGAAAAGCATATTTTGCTCTAAAGATTCAAAATTGGATGAGGGTTTGTTTAAAATCTGACTGATGTGCACTTCAGTAGGCCTGCTTCTCTCTAAAGTGCACAAGTCCCACATGCCACGGAGCCATGCGGTGTGGCTGGGGCAGAGACTTGAATCTGAGCTCACGCGTGTAAGCTGTGTGACCTTGGCCAAGTGACTTAACCTCTCTGAGCCTCAATTCGTTCTGCTTTAAAACGAGGACAACAAAGCTTGCCTTCCTGCCTCTCTCTGGGTTATTAAGAGGATCAAAAGGGACCGCGATCCGCGAGAACACTTCTGCCCGTGGCAAAACACACTACAGGTATGAGCTGCTACTCTTGTCTGCACCTCTCTTTTTAAATTCGGAATGCAGAAGCCCAGGGAGCCTCCCGCCATTGCCCCGCACCCTACGGTGAGTCATATGGGAGCAGAGGCAAGACCAAAGTCCCCCCAAATCCTGCCCTAATGCTTTTTCCAACAGAGCGCCACAGCCCTTCCCCAAATCTCTCCTTTCCCTAATTTCTTAGGCACTGCGGGGAATCGCGCATTCTCACCTTGCCCTAAATTTGTAGTCTTTGATGCCTTGTAATCTTTTGATCCCCTCCACAGCAGCAGGCCTGCCTGCGCCCTTCCTGCCTCTGTACCATCTCGAGGGGCCTTCTGCCTACACTCTGTTCGCTTTGGACATCCTAACTCAGCCTGGGATCAGCCTACCCTTCACCACCCGAGACGACTACGACCCCTCATCCGTGGGATCTCCAGCCTCCCACTTACAACAGAGGGAAACGCTACCTGCCGATTCATTCGTAGAGAGGCACTTAGTTAGGCACTCGGGATACAGAGTCCAAAAGCACTTCATGAAAGACCTCTGCTCATCACCAGTCAGTACCAGGCAGTGCGACGAGGCCGTGAGGGGACCCAGCCTCTGATGGAGGCTGGGCTGGAGGACTGGACTCCAGGTTCTCGACCTCTGCTTGTTCTTTCACCCCCTACCTCTGCCTCAAATCCACCGAACAGCCCAGAAACCTCCGGCTGCCCTCTGCCAACCTCCAGGTCTCCAGGGCCAAGCCCTCGGGGGCCTCCCTGCTCCCCACCCACACCCCCCACTCCTCTCGCCAGCCTCTCTGCCTTCTCCCCCATGGAGTCCCCTCCAAGTCCAACTGCCCTGCTCAGGCCCTCGATTCTAGGAGACGGGTCACGTCCACCACCCCGGGGTGCGGCGCGAGCCAAACTAATCAATGGCAGAGCTGTAGATTAAGGGGCCCGGCCCAAGGCCATCCATCACTGTCGTTTACACGGGCCTGTCAGCCTGCAAATGGAAAAGGAGATGATGTGAAACAACCCATCTGCAGGTTTTTAACGCTCTTTACAAATTGCTGTGGTGAATAACTTGTTGCCTGTATTTATCCCTTTTCAAATTGTCTCTTAGCTACAGTCATCCGTCTTCATTCTACACCCTGATGGCGCGTGCACCGCCAGTTGGGCAACCTCATTATTTCCCTGGCCCTGCTGCCTGGAGGAGGAAGGGGAAGAAGGCACGGAGGGGAGAGAGGGAGAAGGGCAGTGGAGGGGGGAGGAGACCACCGGATCTGCCATGGGCAAGCACCTAGCGGCTAGGATCCTTTCCCCCAGGGGCCTCCATTTCTGGGTTCCGGGGGTGGGGGGGCGGGACACGCACCTGTCCCTCTTCCAGGGAGCTTAAGAGCAGGGACCGCCCTCTGCACACCAGGCCCAGCACACCCTCAGGCTGCCAGGCCAGTGGTCAGAAGCTACAGTCCAGAGACCGTGGCCACTCACCATCCCAAGCCTCAAGGGCAGTCTATCTGCGAAACAAATATAAAGCTTTATCCCGGAGAGTCGTCTGAACGTGTCTCCCCCTTCGTCCCACACGGCGAGACTTGCCACTTCTGTGTCCTCGTGTGCCGGTTCTCACTGCCCTAAGCCTGGCTGGCGTTCCTTCCTCCTCCACTCAGGGCCACGGCCTCCTACTGGTTGGACTCCCTTCCAGCCCGACTCTCAGCAGAAAACTGACGCTTCCTCTAGGGGCCACGTTATTTCCTGATTCCGCCAGTATTTGTCAGTGATCCGTGCGCCCCCAGCATTGGAATCACCTGGCCACCCCGGAACCACTGCATCGGTGGGGCAGAAGCCTGCCTTTTTACACAAATTTCCCGGCTGCTTAGCGCCCGCTGCAAAGGCAGAAGACCAGCCCTAGGATCCACCCAGGATCCACCTGCAGCCCAGAGAAGTACTATAATCTGCCCCAGTCACACAGCGAGTTAGCAGCTGAACGGGAAGGCTCCTCCTGCTAAACGGCAGGGAAATCCTTGTGTGAACAGTAGCTGTTTCTGTGTTGATCTCTCCGACTCAAACATAAGCCCTGGAGGGCAAGGCCAATGTCCTAGGCACCCCTGTGTCCGTCCATCCTCCTCCAGGCTCGGCACAGGGCCCGGTGTGTTTTTGGTGAGCCAGAGAAATGAAGAGGGTACACAGACCAAGCCCCACATTCCGGTCTTGCTCCGGGGAAGGAAACCCATGCAGGCGGCCAAGCGCAGAAAACCCCCTTTCACGGCTCAGAGGTGCGCCCTTCTTGTCGACGTGCTACGGACCAAACCGAAATCCGCCTCGCAGTCAAGGGCTGTGTTTCTGACACCGCATCCGATATTTCCGCTCTGTCTTCCACAGCAGACCTTTAAATATTTGAAAACAGCTGTCAGGACCCACTTAGATGTTCTGTCTTCCAGGTTCCAGGTCCCCAGCTCCCTCAATCACCGCTCACGTGGCGTAGCGGGTAGGCCCTGGGGCATCCCCGCCCCCCTGCTCCAAATGCCATCCCATTTGTCAACGTCCTCGCTCAACTATGGCTCCCAGGATGAAATGCGATGCTCCAGATGTGGTGTGGCCACTGCCAAGCACAGAGGCACACGCCGCGATCTCCCCTCTTCTGGGCTCTGTGCTTCGATTAATATCGTCCAAGATTGCATTAGCTCTCCTGGCAGCTTCCCCCCGTCGTTGGCTCACTTTGCACTCTGCCTGCTAATCCATCTAACTCTATTACTGTCTAATCCACAGTTTTCCATCTTGTCCCCGAGGATTACATCAAAGTCTTTACAAAAGGCCTTGCTGGAATCCACATATGCGATGTGCATAGCACACGCCCTATCTACCAGTCTAGAAAACCGATCAGCCTGGAGAAAGGAGGTTGTTTGGGCTGGACTTGTGCTTGGTGAACCCAGGATGATTCCTAGTGATCTCTCCTTTTTTTTTTTTTTTTTCCCTATAGACCCATGAACCATCCAGTCGATAATTTTTACTCAGTGCCCTCTACGGAGCTTTCTTCACCCAAGGTGCTTGCTCAGTGTCTGGACTGAGCAACTGTGACAGGCTGCCTGATTGATTATGCGTGTTGTGAGGTTTATGGTGGTGAGCAGAGGCTGCCTGGGGAAAAAGCAGAGAGGCAAGCAAGTCTAAATACCACAAACTCAGGAATGCCCATGGAGGTTGTAAATAGCTTGACAGAGGGATTTTTGAGTCTCTGGGTAGGAAAATTTATTAACAATGCTTAATGTATTTCACTCTCCCTGCACAATGTTTGATTCAGAGAAAATATGAAAACATCACTGCCAAACCATTTCCTTTCTCCTATAATTAGGTACTCTGGATTTTTAGTATCATTTTTGTGTGCGTGTGTTTGTTTCTTCTGATTTCCACAGGCTATTTTTAGACCAATCATGACTTACTTTCTGAAAGGCATAAGAGAAAAAGTCGTTTTCCCCAGCCATCAAATGTACCCATCCTCTGGGTGACGCACATTTAAGGAAGTCATAGCTGGGTGAGGGACCACGGGGCCTGAGGGAGCACAGAGGAGGAACCCCCCTACTGTGGGAGTGGGGAGTGGGGAGGGAGGCACCGCACACAGTCACCTCCAGCTGCTGGCCACCCCGCTGAGTAACCCCCTTCTTCCTCTAAGAGGGAGACAGATGCAGGTTCTCAGAGAGACGTGCTGGTGGCCAGGAGGCACGGCTGGCTCAGGAAAAGAAGAAATGACCACGAGCTGCCACCAGTGGGAGGGGCTGCCCTGCAAAGTAGTGAGCTCCCCATCTCGGGAAGAGTTCACGCTGAGTTGGGGAACAACCTCAGTGTTCGAGGCCCTTTCTGATGCTGACGGTGTGAAATCTGCCGGGGAGGCCGCTGGACGAGTTCCAGCTCCGGAAGGAAGGGAAACGGAGCCGCGATGTCGAGGGATCGTCCAACATCAGGACTTCAGGGAGGGGGACGCAGCAGCAGCCACATCTGCACTTGTCCCCCACACAGAGGCAAGGTGGAGAGTGCCGAGGGCATTCACCTCCTCCGCTCGGCCTTCCTGGAGTGATCCCTCCGGAGACCGAAGTCCTTGAACACTTCCCCCGTCCGCTACCAAGGTAACATCCATACTCTCCCTGCCTGCCTTCCACGGAAAAAGGCTTTGAACGCAATTTACTAGCTGGTCACGGATTCAGTGTCTACTTCCTTTAAGTACTCACAGCCTTACAGAGACTCTCGTAGGCACCAGTTCCTTCTCTCTGGGAGCTGACAATGTAAGATCAGCCCGCAGAAAGTAATACACACGTACAGAACATATTGCCACACAGCACCACACAAACCCGGAAAGATCCCATGCCTCTGGGTGTGACAGAGAGAGCCCAGATGTGTGCGTGTGCACGCGTGCCCAGCTCCGTATGTGTGTGTGCAAGGGAGGGGAAGGTATCGGATTTACTTTGGGTCATGTCTAAATTACACCTGCCTGCCAAGACACTGCCATCTATGTTTTCCCATCCCTACAAATTTAAGAATCACCCCCATGTAGGGCCAGTGTTATAGACAGGGGGCCTAAGAAAGGTTGGGAAACAGCGGTAGAACTTTAGAGTTTTCTTTTTTTTTAATGTTTATTTATTTATTTTTGAGAGTCAGAGAGAGAGAGCAGGGGAAGGACGGAGAGAGAGGGAGACAGAGAATCCCAAGCAGCTCCACACTGTGAGCACAGAGCCTGATGCGGGGCCCCAACTCACTAACTGTGAGACCATGACCCGAGCCGAAATCAAGAGTCAGGTGCTTCACCGACTAAGCCACCCAGGCGCCCCAGAACTTTACAGTTTTCAAAGCCCTTCCTCATCCGTTATTCTCGATTGTCCACTCGCTCACCAAATATTTATTCAGCACCTGCCGTGCTCCAGGCACTGTGCCAGGCATTGAGAGCACAGGGTGACCAAACACTCACAGTGCCCGGACTCATGAAGCTCGCAGCCTAGTGAAGACAGACGTGAGCAAACAGTCAGAGAAGGGGGTATTTACAAGTCCTCTCAGGTAAGGGCAAGGACGGAAAATTATACAGTGCTGTGGTGCGTATAACCAGAGCTGACTTAACTGGAAAGTCAAGGAGGATGGCCCGGAGGAGGGGGTATTTAGGCTGATGCTGAAGCATTAAGAGACCGGTAACTGGGTGAGGGGAGAGAGGCAGGAGGACAAGCAGGAGCCTGGAGCGTTAAGGGACTCAGAGATGCAACAAGCCTGTGAAAGGCATGCGTGCTCATCCAGAAAACACAGCATGCCTGCGTATGCGTTCAGGCGCTCCTGGGTGCCTGAGACATGCGGCCCCCCAGGCAGACACAGTCCTGCTCTCCCCAACCTTCAGTCGAGAAAGGGAAGCAGACATCTTTCAACTGCGCAGATCATTACTTCATGACCGTGGGGGGCGTGTGCACCTGTGGAAAGTGTCAGCGGGCAGAACAAGTTTCCTCATCTATAAAATAGAAACAGAAGCTGCCTGGAACGAACTTAGGGGTCAGAATTAGTCAGCCTCGCTGGCTGGTTGAATGGTGGAGAGCCCGGGGAGGCGGAAGAGAAGTAGGGGTTTCTACCCGCCCCGTTACCTGAGGTCGGTGACATAGGAGCCAGAGCCCTTCTAGTGCATGATTTGGGGCACATTCAGCTTATCCCAGGGCTGGGTTTTCCCTAGGATAGGGTGAGGAGGCTTCAGGAAGGCTTCTAAGAAGGGGTCCTGGGGCGCCTGGGTGGCTCAGCCGGTTGAGCGTCCGACTTCGGCTCAGGTCATTATCTCACGGTTCGTGGGTTCGAGCCCCACGTCGGGCTCTGTGCTGACAGCTCAGAGCCTGGAGCCTGCTTCGGATTCTGTGTCTCCCTCTGTCTCTGCCCCTACCCCGCTCGAAAAATAAATAAACATAAACCAGAAAAAGGGGTTCTTAACTGAGCTTATTGCTGAAAGGCAGATAGGATGGGAACATGAGGGAGGCGTACAGTTAGTTGAGGAGAGCTCCGGGGAAGGGCCGTGGTCCTGGGCGAAGTCCGGCAGGCACAAGGCAGCTGGCTTAGGTTACTTGTGTAGCGGGGTTTGGCTGGGGCGCGGTGGGCCACAAGCGAGGTGAGGAGTGGGGTTGGAGAGCCAGGCATGGGGCAGGGAATCTGAAGAGTTTGGACTCCATCCTGAAGGTCAAGGAGAGTCATTGATGAGTTTTGAGAAGGAAAATGGCATGGTCAGACTTGTGCTCTGAAAAAAAAGAAATCCCTTGGCCTGCGGCCCCGCAAGGGAATAGGTGGGAGTGGCGGGGCAGATGGGGAGTGGGCTCAAAACCCAGGAGCACTTAGATGCTCAAATAGACAGGAGGCGGGGACTCCCTGGGTGTGGGAAGGGGGGGTCAGATGGAGGAAGTGAAGGTGGATCCCAGACTGATTTCCTGCTCCGCCACTGGAGGTTGAACTTGAGGGTGTTGTGGACAAGGCGCTTCAAGAAGGCCAGGGGTGGCTGGAGAGACCAATGCGGAGGTCAGGGGCATGGCGAGGATGAAGCGACAGGCTGGAGGTGCGTCCAGTTTTCAGGGTGAAGATAGACTGAGGCCACACCCCTCTCTCGGAAACAGCCTGCCTCCCCCTCCCTCCTCTGGGCTCACAAGTGGCCTAGCCACTTGTCCTGTGACTTACGGCAAATCCCAAATCTTCCCTCCCCTGCGCGACCTCCAGGCCATCCAGGCCATCCAGGTCAGCCGGCGGGCCCTGTCTCCACGCCAGGCAGGCCCGGGTGCCCTCTCCTCTCCACCTGCTCGGAGCCCCTTGGCTGTGTCTCCAGAAGCAGCCTGCTTCCTTCCCGCTCCTGCCCGCTCCCCGTTTCCCACAGCACGTTGCCCGCCCCGCAGTGACCAGACCCCGTTTCTACAGAGCAGCAAACCCTCCAGTGCCTCTTCTTCCCCACCAGGATCGAATGCCCACCCCTCGCCCGGCTTGCAAAGCTCTGTGTGAGCACCCCCTGCTCAGCACACCTCCCTGCCGCCCCCTTGCCCTGCTCCACTCTGGCCTTCTCTCTGCTTCTCTGACGGCCTCCCCAGCTCCCCACTCCGAGCCTTGGAACTTGCCGGTCTCTGGTCTCAGAACCTCCTGCGCCCTGACGGCCCCAGGTTTCACCCTTCTCGCCCTGTGGCTCTCCATGGGAGGGTCACTCGGTGGAGAGGCCTCCCCGAGCACCCTCGACAGCAGCCGCTCGGCAGCCTATCGCGCTGCCGCATTTTAATGCTGTTGGCAATCCGCGTTTTTCGCGCACATCAGTTTGCTCCTTGCACGCCTCCCACACTCCTCCCACGCACCCGCGCACTAGACATAAGCTCCGTGAGAGCCGGGGTCTGCTCACCGTTACAGCCGGGCCCCAGAAGAGGACGTGCCCATCGTCGGTGACCCTCGGTTGTCTGCCAAATGAATAAATAAATGAGTAAATTGGTATAAAACGATGTCTGATGCTTGGAGCGCACAAGGGATAGACAGTACGGTCAAGAAGAGAGAGTCCAGCCACAGAAGGAAGAAGAGAATCAAAAGACACGTTTATTCAACAAGAGGTTTTAAGTGGAGGGACGGGCCACCACGTCCCATGCTTCCAGAGAGACCTCATGAGGGCCCCAGGGCACCCACTGCCCTTAACCGGAGAGGGTTACAAGGACCTGGGGAGAGCAGCACTGGCAGGCGGCTCTTGGGGGCTGCTGTGGCTGGCTGGGAGGGAGGCATGCGTGGGGGCATGTCTCGGGGGGGGGGGGGCAGGCGGGTGAGGGTGTCCAGGCACGGGAGGATTTTCTCTTGAAGCCTGCCTGACTCCTGGACCTAGCAGAGACAACAGAGGAAAAAGGGGTGCCCGAGATTACACAGTAAGGAAGTGGGGCACTGGAATCCCCAGAGATCTGCAGAAATCTGCAGGTGTCCCAGGCAGTCATCATTTGTCACTCATTCGAACTGATATGTGCTCCTGACGCACTTAGAGGTAACGGCAAGGGCTGCACGGGGGAGGAGCTGAGAGCTAAGGCCAGGGCACGGCCTGGCCTCTCCTCTAGCTCCCACCCCAAATGCACACTCCATCCCCACATAGCAAAGCCAGAGGCCAGCAGCTAATTGGGCATCCTCCCCAAAAGGTGACCGAGGGATCGGTCAGCAGTTGCTGCTTGAACATACCCTTTTGAGGCCTCACCCGAGACCCAAGCAGCTGATCAGTGTATGTGGCCATGGGCTTCTACTGCCTACAGGGTGTACTTGTCAGCTCCAGACGGTTCTCTATAGCCCGGGGCGCCTGGGTGGCTCAGTCCGTTAAGCTCTGTGTAGCCCACGCATTTCCAGTAGCACCCAGTTTAGGCTGATGCCCCAGGATCGGTAACACGAGGGTGGGGGTGGCCGCTAGAATTTGACTTCTCTGTTCCATCCAGATCCACCCTGAGTGTCGATAAACCTAGGGCCCCTCCAATCGGCTGGTTCTCGGAGAACGTGTGGTCACGATGAATGAGTGATACTCCCCGGGGCTGCCCGGAGCAACCTGGCCATTTGAGTTAGGATATGGAAATGGGCAGAAAGTGGAGCTGAGGGCATGCACTGAAGAAAGACTGTCAAATCAAAAGACCGTAAGACATCTTGTAGGAACGACAAACGCCCTCTGAGAAAGGAGCCGTGTGGTGAGCACAAAGGGAAAAGGAAGGAAGCGGCTGGTCTGTTCCAGGGAGAACTTGCAGTCCAGGGGAACGGCAGACACACCCAGGAAACCCGAAACATCCACAGGCCCGGGGTCGGAGGGCTGAGGGAGGTGGGGTGGAAGGGGCAGGGGCGGCCCCGGAGCCAAGTGTAGCTAACCTCAAACAATTGCAGCAAAAGACATCCATTTTTAGCAGTTTGGAGGAAATTGGGGATTAGGAATTGGCCCAGAGGCAGCGGAGGCTTATCCAGGTTGGGGACAGGAAAGGATATGTAGGATCCAAAAAAAAAAAAAAAAAAAAGAAAGAAAATCACAAAGAGTGGCTGCTGGCGGTCAGGAGCAAACCTATCCTGCTGAGGGCGGTTTGCCTCCAGAATCTTCTCCCAAGGAAGATTCTGCGGTCCCATCGTTTTGTTCATTTAAAACCAGATGGGCCAGAGCCCAGAGCACGAACCGGCCCAGGGAGAGACATGTGTTTAAGTGCGTCTGGGGCAGACCCCGACAGGATGTATAATGAACTCTGCAGGTCTGTGATTTCCTGGCATCATCAGCCCTCTTGAGGGGTCTCCTCCAGAGGCCTGATGAGGAGCTGCCCGACTCCAACCCCATGTCTCCAGCCCCGCGGCCTATTTTCATGAATTGCAGCCTTTGCCCTAGGGAGATGGGGGGCCAAGGAGAAAGAACAAGTTTCCAGAGTGCCCCAGCCAGGGTACTCAGAAACACTCAGCTCCCCATTCGAAATGTGTCAGGGGCAGAGCACTGGAATATTGATGTTTCCTTTTATCCTGTCTCACTCTTGCTCCACAAGGCTCCCGGGCTTCCAGGAAGTAAGATTTAGAGGCTGGAGGCCAGGGCCCCCATGCCAGGAAGGCCAACGCCACTGCTTATAAGAGCTTATAAGAGCCCAGTGAGAGATGCTGAGTGTTCCCCTCATCAGAGTAAAAAGGAGTCTGATTGGGAATAATACCTCCTCTCTCTCCGACTCAGGGAGGCCAGACCAGCTAATGGAGGGGAGAGCCGCCCAGCAAGGAGCCAGAGGAATCCAAAAGGTGCTCTGACTCCCTTTCTGCCGGGTTGGGGAAGGGGCCTGGGCCTCTCCCCTACTCCTGCCTCAGCGTCTCCTCCCCCCAAACCTCCTTTGCCAGCCTGAGCTCAGAACATATAGCTGATGAAGCCATTTCCCCACACTGACCATGGCCAGGGTCCTGGGTTACATCCCACAGTCCACATGCCCCCAGGATAGGCCCAGGGAGAGAACTGGGAGTCAGAACACTGTTGTCTGCTTCCCTAAGACTGGGTGCAGACCCTCACATCACTCTCTGGAAAAAAAAAAAACAACCAAACACGCAAAACCCCTGAAAAGTCTGCCAGATCTGGCAAATAGAAACACAAAAAACCCAGTGGGATTTGAATTTCAGATAAAGGATGAATAATGGTTGAGTATAAGTCTGTCCCACACATTGCTGGGATAGACTTACATTAAGCAATTATTTATTGCTTATCTTCAATTCCCATTTAACCAGGCATCCTACGTTTTGTCTGGCAGCCCTGTCCCTGGACCTTCTATGAGGGGTAGGCATCCTGAAAAGGATGCTAATCTAGGGGGAAATTAGTCCCCAGCAGCCAGGACCCGGCCTGCTGTTTCTAACGTGCCCACGGGGCTCTGGAAGGTCTGTTTAGGGGTCTCTGTTCTTCCAGGAAAGCCTGGGCCATGGCTTTGACTCCCACACACCCTACACGAGGCATCAGCATGGCGGCTCCCTCTCCAGAACTCCCTCCCCCCTGCTCTCCCAGCCAGGCTCACTAGCAGGACTGGCCCCTGAAGGTTTGAGGCCTCAGCCATCTTCCCACCCCACCCCTACCCTACCGTTCTGAGAATCAGCTTCCTGGTAAGCCCTCCTCTAACCTCTTTAACGACAGTCCATTTGCTCTCAGCCTCGGTCCAGATGCTTTCAGTGAAAGAGAACTTCCGGTCCTGTGGTTTTGATTCTGATCTAGAACATTTCCCTTCAAACCAGGAGCAAGGAGAAGACTGCATACCTGCCTTTCTCTTTGTCTCATTCACGGACCGCCCCCCCCCCCAAATCGCTATCTATCCCCCCGGGGCCGTGGAAAGGAAGCCTTAGCTCCACTCTGCCTGCTGCCTTTTGTTCCTATTCGGGCTAATTGAGGCTGGCACCTGAGCAGCGGCCACTAATGGGTTTCCTCCACACAAGCTCCCAGCTGGCAGATGGGTACACGATTGCCTCCTTCCCTGACCATTAAGCGGAGCAGCCAACACCACGCACCGGCTCCCGGCTGAGCAGCCCTGCATATGGACTGGCAGAGGGGGTGTGGAGGCTGCGAGGTGCCCGGCCCCGGCCCTGCTCAGAAAGCAAAGGCACCCGGGAGCCCCCTCAGGGTGCTGGGGGCTGTGGCCGGCTGAGACGCTGGGGCCAAAGTCTCCAGGAGGACAAGCGGTCAGGCTGCTTGGCCAGAGGCTCAGACCTAGGCTCTCTCTGCACCTGCGCGCCTTTCTGGCAAAGGACCTTCAAGCAGGCCCCTGGGTCTTTGGGAGACAGCCCGTTTCTCCAGGCTGTGGCCAGGAGGCGGAGACAACTGACTAAGGCAGCCGGCCCCAGGGGAGTGGCGGAGCCCCCACATGGGGTGAAGAAGCCAGGGACACCCGCTTCCTGGAGCACTGCCCTCCTTTTGCAACCCACTAACTCCTACCAAACCCCCGGCCCCGGAGTTTCACTTTTAACTCCGGGCAGTCACACCTCCTCCAGGCAGCCCTCTCTGATGTCCCAAACTAGGTCAGATCTCTCAACACACATTCCCTGAGCACCCCGACTTTCTCTTGCATATCTCTTCCCAAAACTGTGATTACGGCAGTAAAGTGTGGTGTTTATAACAACAACTCAATGGGCAAAACCAAGTAACTTTGTTACTCCTCCCCAATCGCTTCTTGATCCACGTCTCCATTCTTGTTGGTAGTTGGAGGGCTGGGGGGGGTGGGGGGTGAGACGGAGGGGCGGTAGAAGAGATCAATATACCAGGAAGTAGTAACTACTTTTAACACTAAACACTGTCTCTTGTAAGGGGCGCCTGGGTGGCTCAGTCGGTTGAGCGCCCGACTTCGGCTCAGGTCATGACATCGCAGTTCACAAGTTCAAGCTCCGAGCCAGGCTCTGTGCTGACAGCTCAGAGCCTGGAGCCTGCCTTGGATTCTGTGTCTCCCCCTCTCTCTGCCCCTCCCCCGTGTGCGCTCTGTCTCTCTCAAAAATAAACATCCAAAATTAAAAATTAAATAAAATTAAAAATGTTTACATCAATAAACATTAAACAGATAATAAAAAAATAAAGTCTTTAAAACTTTGTCTTTTAAATAGTCCATCAAGAATCAAAGCCCCTGTTAGAACCATTTCTTTTGCTTCAAAGAGACTCCACATTCCATCCTCCTTCCTTAGATGCCCTTGGGGGAGGGTCTTCTGGTACACACCTGCTGTCCTCTGGGTCATTGCCAGCCTCGTGAGATAACCTCCAGGCCGCCTGTCCTTGGTTTCAACCAAGTGTCCCCTGGCCCCCCCTGACCTTTCCTGACATCCCAGCTGCACTCCCCGATGAAGGCCCAGGCCGCTGCCATGACCTCTAGGCATGTGGCCACCTCATCCCGACCTCAGGCCTTCTACCATCAATTCTTTCTGCACTTCTGCAACGCCCTGCTTTGAGACCCTCTACCGGATGCAGGGCGCCCAACCGGGAGCACTGACTCAGACCCACCCCGGACACCTCCCTGGACGGAAGCTGCAGCCAGACTCTGGAAGGCTGGTCCTCTCCTCAGGCTGCACTTGGAAAGCAGGGCATGAACCCTGGTATTTTCAGGCTCCCCACACTTTCTCAGGAACATCTCTCCATCACCCATCCTGCTCTGGATTTGACCCCAGGGAGAGTGACGTGGAGAATGGGGGATGTTCACGGCTCCCTGCACCCCTCCTACAGAGCCCAGAGAGCCTTCCTTGTCTCCCTCCTATGGGGCAGGGAGGTCCCTCTTGTATGTCTCCCCACCGCACCCCGTGCTAAACTCTGTGCACGCGCAGACCTCCAAGCTTTGTTCTTAAAATGTAAAGAGTTGCTTCGTAAATGGAGAAGAGCGTTTTATCTCTACAGACGAGGCGGCCAAGACCACGGTTTACTAAGGTCTTTAAAAAGCCATGCGATGACCTCTTTGCTCCAAGTCATTCCTTTCCTTCTGCGTTTTCCTGAGTATAAAAGAAAGGTGAGGGGCGACAGCTCTCCAAGCCAGATTTTTAAAAATAATCTTGGAACCAACCACACTGTACAGGTGAACCCCATCGCTGGTGTGCATCTCCATGGAGAAGTGGTGAATCTCTGTGGCCCGCGACATCCCAGGGTCCCGGGCAGCCAACGGTTCTATGACCCAGCAGGGGAACGAGGTCAATGTACAAACAACTGCAGCCTTACCAGGAATGGGTCCAATGGTTTGTTAAAGTCAGGGAAGGCTCTAAGGGTGGCCCGGAAGCAGGGCTTGAAAAATGAGTGACACACCAACAGATCAAAGTGAGAGGGGGTGTTGTAAGCAAAGAGGACATCTAAAAGCACGCGTGCAGATAAGGAGAGGTGTGGGCACGCTCAGAGAATGGCGAGGGGCTGAGTCTGGCTAGCAGTGGGGGACACAGAGGGAGGCAGTGGAAGGTGAGTCTGGGTTGCCAAGCTGGGGAACCTGTACTTGCAGCCGAAAGCTGCTCTTAGGGCTCATCAGGAGAGGATGTGTTTCCCTTGCTGAGTAGGAAGGACCTGATCATCCAGGAGGTGGAGTCTCTATTCTTTTCATGAGTTGGAAGAACAGAAGGGATCAAATTCAGTTGTTACATTGGTTAGCATACTTTCAACTCTATGTAACAGACAATCCAGCTCAAAGTCACTTAACCAATAAGGAGCTACGGGCTCGGGTAATTGGAGTGTCCAGAGGAAATGTTGGCTCCAGGACGAGTTTGATCCAGAGGTTTGTGATGGCCCATGGGATGTCCATCTTTGGGATTCCTTCCACTCTGCCCTCCTAATACAGCAGCTTCATTCCCAGACTGAATCCCTTCATGGTGGTGAAATGGTTGCCAACAGCTCTGGGGTGCCATGCTTCCTTTTTCATAAACCAGGAGGAGATAAAAGGCTTTCTCTACCCTACTTTTTAAGGAAACTTCCAACTTTCTCTCTGATTGGACCCACTTCAATGACAAGATAGCCCTTGAGCCAATCACCAAGGCCAGGAGAATGCTATGCATTGATGGGCGTGGTCCTGGGTGGCATGCCTGTTCCTCAGCCAATCCTGGGGTGGGGGTGGGGGCAGGAAGACTGTGGCTGGCTTAAGCCAGTTGGTCCCTACCAACTCAGGAGTTCCGTCCTACCCGAGTGACAGGCTCTACACAGTGAGAGAGGGGTGACCGGATGCAGGAGGAGCAGCCAGCACTGTCCAACACATGCCCATTTTGCTTTTTCATGAAAGGTTGCCTGAGAGCCGGAAGAGATTAGAACTGGAAACTCCGCAGTAATTTGAGTCATCCGTGGACTTAACTCACCCAGTCCCCAAGGTCACACAAAATTGCAAGCTGGTCATAATACCTTTTTTCATCTTTCCTCTGCCTTCCTTTCTCCCTCTTTCCCTGCTGTGTTTCCTTATCCCCTTCCTTGTCTAATTTCTTTCCACTTTTCCGTTCTTGCCCATCTATCTGTATCCACAGGGGATCCTCCGTCTGTATCCTCAGTCCTGCCTCTCCCCCCCTTCCTGGCCCTTCCTCTACCTCGAGCCCATTCCTCTCTCCCTGCCCACATCTCCAGCTACCCTCTCCTGATGCCTCTGAGTTCAATTTCAGCTCGTCCAAATTGCTTTATTGGTTTCGCAGCAAAACAAGGCTAGCTAGAGCCATTACGGGCGCACGGACGGTGTGCATTAGACTCAAAAAATATTTAAGGAAAATGCTCTGGCAAATGGAATCAATAGGCTCCAAATCACACATTCGCCGGGAAGAGGGAGAAGTCTGCCTCAGAGCTTCGGTGTTTTTGGAAACTGCTCACCGATTCAGGAGGGAGAGGCTGAGGCTGGTTCACTGCCCCACCCGCAGCACACAAGGACTAGAGCAAGCAGTGCACATCACAGACCCCAGCACCCCTCTCCTGCAGCCTCACTCGCGCTGACCGCACCTCCCCACAACCCTCCAGGCCCCCCACTTCTCGGCTGTGCCGTGGAGATACCAGGGGCGTCCACACCTGCCCCCAGTACAACTCTCACCGGGCCCGATTAACAAAGGGAACGATAACGGGAGGGGAGGAAAGAGGATTGGGGGAACAGAGGCATTTGCATGGAGGTATTTTTAGACTCAAAGATTAAATCTTCAATAATCATAATTTTTTCTTGAAAGAAAATGAGAATTTAGTGCGTGGTGCTTGTGCCCTCCCTCCTCTGTCCCTGCAGCGGAGGGAGAAGAAGGCGAGAGGGAGGGAAATACAGCAGAGAGAGGAGAGAAAAACAGACGGGAATTAGCCCCATGAGGCTGGAGTCAGGCTCCAAGCGGTGCTCTGGTGGATTCGAGGAAGGGGGAGCCCAGGCAGAGGTCACCCTGGGAATTTCGAGCTGTTTCCAGAGCACTGGGTCGCTCCAGAGACTGATATGAGAGAGGAGAGAACAGACTGTAGGAATCCCTTCCTCCGGTAACACTTAAATCACCATGTCATTCTATCCATGAGCCTTTGCTCCTGCCCAGTGCCTTCTGGGTTAAGAAGCGGCTTGTACTGGGGCGCCTGGGTGGCTCGGTCGGTTAAGTGTCTGATTTCGGCTCAGGTCATTATCTCGCGGTCCATGGGTTTGAGCCCCCCTCATCGGGGTCTGTGCTGACATCTTAGAGCCAGGAGCCTGCTTTGGATTCTGTGTCTCCCTCTCTCTCTCTCTGCCCCTTCCCTACTCACACTCTGTCTGTCTGTCTCTCTCTTAAATAAACATTTTTAAAAATTAAAAAAAAGAAGCAGCTAGTACTGACCTCCAAGACCCCTCCCATGACCCTGATTCCACCCCAAGCAGACAAGCTCCCTGCCCTCCCACAATGCCGTGAGAAAGAGAGAGAGAGAGAGAGAGAGAGAGAGAGAGAGAGAGGGCTGCCCCCCATACACATACAGTGCCACCCTGCACAGCCTGGAGGTTGCTGGGGGGTGATTCAGGACCAGCACCAGACCAAGGTCCGGATGCTTGGGATAGAGTCCCCACTCTGCCACTCTCTATGTGAATTTGGACAAATCCCTTCCCCAAGGTAGACCCCAGTTTCCCCACATTACGATGAAGGAATGGATAGACCAAAGGATTTCAGACTTGAATCCACGAATCCCCTGAAGTTGCACAGGGAATGTTGCCTGTGTGTGCACTTTTCTGGGACTGGGCTTTGTCATGTTCGCAAAGTGGCCTGTGACCCCAAAAGAGTTGAGAGCCATAGAGGGAGCCAGTGTTCAAGTCTGCATGTGGCTTAAGTGCTCTCAGCCTTCCCAAACCTCCAGGTGGGAGAGCTGTTCAAACAGTCCTGCCTTGCCCCCCGAAAGGGTTACCGTGGCTTGCCCCCGCTCATGCTCACTGCCACCAGTACGTCTGAGGGGTGGCCTCAGAGCCTCCTTCCTCCATGGGTCACACCAGCACGCAAACCCATTTCTTCCTTTCAGTAGAGTTTACACAGGCCCCTTAGATTACAACAAATTTTACCGACAAAGGAGAATAAATACACTGCAAATAACATTAAGTTGGTCGGGTTCTCAAAAAGCCTACAAATTTCACTCACAGTATCAAAGAATTTATTTGGGGCCCAAATTATCTCTTCCTGAAATAACTCCTGTCTTCACAGATGGTCCAAAAACTTCCTAGGCACTAGTTTGGATTATTTCCCATAGCACTGCCTCTCTTCCCAAAATCAGCCTTTGATCCCCATCATCTTAGACCTCCAGGAGCCATCTTTCTTCCAGCACCCAGACGCTAATTGCCTTAAACATCTTGCTTCATCCAAGCACGAACATCACTCTTTTTTTTAATACGAAATTTATTGTCAAATTGGTCTCCATACAACACCCAGTGCTCATCCCAACAGGTCGAACATCACTCTTAAAGCTAAGACTTTCCCATTTTCTGACCAAATGCCAAATTATAGTGACTCAGGCTGAGTAGTCAATAAATCAAGGTTGAATTAATGAATAAGTCAATTTTTTAAAAATGGATGAATGAAGAAGTTCATGAAGGAAACAAACGAAAACTTTACTTTCCCCAAGTCCCACTAGGAAGAACTGCCACGGGTGGGGGGTAGGGGCGGTCCTTGGGCCCCATTCCCATCTAGGCTCAGGGATTTGCCATGTATTGGTTCCCGACCCCTCTGAGCGAGTGAGTGACTGAGCCCTCCTGTGTCTGGTACAAACCAGCTGTCTCTGGAGGCTTCTTGAATCTACAGGCTGATGTCTCTCCTCAGTGATGGATAATCCAAACATTTCTTCTGTGTTCCCTCTCTCCTCTTCCCCATGTCCTTCTGAGACACCAAGGAGACATATATTAGAGCTTGTCACATTGTGCCCCTGTTCTTTGGTTGTCCTTTCTGTACCTCCATCTTTCTGCCCCTCCGTGCTATATTCTAAACCATTTCCTCTGACTTAAATTCCAATTGATTCATTCTCTTCTTAGCTATATCTAATCTGTCATTAAACCCATCCACCAGGTTCTTAATTTCAGATGTTGAATTTGTCATTCTAGAATTCCTTTTTCAAAAATGTTGTATGCTTTATGGTTTCCAATTCTCTGCTGAAGTATTCGAGCTGGATTTTTATTTCTTTGAACACTGTAAGTACAACTGTTTTATAGTCTGTGACAATACTTCCAACATCTGGAGTCCGTGTGACTCTGTGTTGCCTCTGTTTCTCCTGGTTCTTGCTCATGGTGTCTTATTCCCCCGTGTGTTGGTCATCTTTGAATGTCTGTTGGACATTCATTTTGCCCCAGCTACCATGTCTCCAAACTTCTCACAGAAACTTGAGAGTGAAGGATGAGAATTCAAGGGATTGCTGTTGCCAGCATGGTGTCAGCTCACGTTATTATCCAAAGTCCGGTGAGAAAACTCCTCCAACAGAGCGGAAATTGGGACTCATTCCTGTCAACGTCTGCTCCACTCCTGGGATGTGCTGACGTGTGCTGGGGTGAGGGGGAAGGGAGAAGGTGTAAGGAAGAAGACTCCTCGGAGAGACTTCTATCCCACCACATGGAAAACTCACCAACCACGAGCCTGCCCGGAGCAAGGCAGGGGTGCGATCAGACTTCCGCCACCTGACAGAGCTCCATTCTATCTTTAAATGCATGTTGTCTGTTTATTGACTTATTTTAAGATACTGCTCAGAACAAGTTTGAACCAACTTTTAAGAGTCGAGAGGTTTTAGCTCCTCTTGAAGGATCGGAGGTTCTGACGACACTGAGCCCTGATGCCAGGAGGTAAGAGCCAGCTGGAGCTGAGGAGCTCCCGAAAAGCAAGATCTTCCCCTTAGGGGCTACAGTTGACATTTGCACTTACTCCAGCCATGTGCCACTTCGCGTGATCACCGCCTGGCCCTTAGGAATTTAATTTTTCAGTCCTTGACCTAGAGAAAAGGTGGTGTGCAATTCTGATCCCCGGAGTTTCCAAGGCTAGGAGAACTAGAGAACACGGGGGCAGCAGAGCGAGAGATCTGTGAGGCAAGGTGACCTCTAGAGTCCCTGCTAACGCCTGGAGAATGGCCACAGCTCTGCCTGGCCCCCTGCCCCGATTCTGGCCAGGCCCCCTGCCCAGGCCAGGTGGCGATCTCCCACTCAGCTCTGCCATTGCCTGCCACACCAACCTTGGGCAACTCATTTGACACCTTGGAAGCCTCCAATTCCTCCTCTGCCAAAATAGAGATATGAGTAGTTCCTGACTTGATAGGATTGTGAAATTGAATGAGGCCATGCATGAAAAGGGCAGATCATAACATCCTGTGGATAACAAATGTTTGCAGATATCAGGGCTGTCTGCTTACCCTGTCTGCCCCGCCCACCCTTATGCTCCCTGTGGACACTTAGGACCAGGACACCCCAAGAGTCAGGCTTGCCCTCATCCTCTCTGATGTAGGGATGATGGAACCGAGGCCCAGAGAAGTGAGGTTGCTCTCGATGCTGGAGTGTGAGCATCTATCCTCGGTCCAGTGACACAAATCTGGCTGAAAGCAGGGACTGGTCGTACCAGGAGTAAGGGTGAGAGAGAAGGCTTTCCAAGTGCAGCGGGCTCTAAGCAGGATGTGGAACACAGTATCGGTGGGATAGTGGAATAGTGGAACACCCAGTGCTCGTCCCAACAGGTCGAACATCACTCTTAGAGCGAAGACTTTCCCATTTTCTGACCAAATGCCAATTATAGTGACTCAGGCTGAGTAGTCAATAAGTCAGGGTTGAATTAATGAATAAGTCAATTTTTAAAAAATGAATGAATGAAGAAGTTCAAGAAGGAAACAAACGAAAACTTTGCCTTCCCCAAGTCCCACTAGGAAGAACTCCCGCCGGTGGGGGAATAGTGGAATAGTTGAACACAGATCGGCAGAAAGAGAGGTTTTCTTATATATGACTCCCCACATGCCCACGCTTTGAAACAGCAACACTGAAAGTATCTGTGCTTTCTTTGAGCCCCAAACAACAGTCCCAACCGGATCCTACCCAGCTCTCCTATCCAAGAGACTCAAAAGCAAGTGCCTAGGCTCCCTTCCTACCTTCCCAACTGGGATTGGAAAAGGACACACACGTTCACGCACCCACACGCACACACACACACACACACACACACACACACACAGGTGTTCGTCGTCTCCTTTGTGGGCCCTGGCATCACCAGCTCGCTTTCCTGTGGAAAATCCCCCACAGATACACAACCAGACATCCCTTATCAGAATGGCGTTTCCTCTAAGGCAGTCATCAAAGCAGTCTGACTTACCAAGGAAATTAAGAAGGCTCCAGCAGGAATTGCCACGGAGAACCAAACTCCTCAAACTCAGGCGCTTTGCTGTGTTTTTTTTCTAATGAGTTTTAAGCTGGGCCCCATCCCCTCGGGACATTTAGCAAATATCAGGCTTCCTGAAGTTCCTTCTCTCCGACTTCCTGCTGCCTACTGGCTCCTCAGCTGGGCTTTCAGGACCCTCCCAGTCACCCAGCGCCCCTCCCACCCCAGAGAGCTCTCTGCTTCTTCCAGAGTTTTCCTTAGGCTCGTGTCTCCTCACTGTGCATCTCTCTCTCTCTCTCTCCACCACCCTCTCTCTCTGTTATTGCCACTCACTGAGTTCAATCTCTGCCTTCTTTCGCAATATGGCTGCCCTACTCATCACTCCCCTGAAACCATTCTGGCCAAACCTACAGTCAGCTCTCTGTCCTCACTTTACTTGATCTTTCAGTAGCCTTTGGCCCAAAGGCCACCTTCCTTCTTCAAACATTCTCTTCCCTCAAAATGCTGGACCAACAGGAGGTTCCGAGGCTAAGAGTAAAGTTTCACTCCACCCACCCACACACACACACACACACACACACGCACACGCTGGGTGTTATTCTTATTTTTAAAATCTTTTCTAATCCAATGGCCAAAACAATTTTATTGTTTACACTTCCATGTCTTTTCTAGTGGAAGATTCTGTAGGGCCTCGTAGTCCATAGTAAGGAGTTCGGGTTTTATCCTAAACCCCAACAGAGGAGTCGTATCATCCGATTTTCATTTCAAGAAGTTTGGCTTGCTGGTGTGAGGATGCCGGGCTGGAGGCAGACAAGAACGGAGGCAGGGAGACCACAGCGAGGCTACTGCAGCCGTCCTAGCAGGGCATATACCTGGGCTGGGGCAGCGGTGCAGGGGTTGGGAAACAGACCGACTCTGCATTTGCCGGTGGCTCAAGATGCTAGAATGAGGGGAAGGAGGAATCCCGAATGATTCTTGAGTTGGGGGCCTGGTTAACTGGAAAGATGATAGTTATATAGTGCCGACTGTGTGACAGGCACTGTTCTCAAGGTTAGACATATTTTCAGTCATTCAGTCTCCTCAGCTCTGTCAAGTAGGTCCTGGGATAATCCCCATTTACAGCTGAGGGCACAGAACCAAGCAGCAAAGAGCTAGAGCCAGGATTCCAACCCGGAGTCCACACTCCTGGCAGACAGGCTCACAGTCTCTGTTGAGGAAGGTGGAGCGGGTTAGGGAGGCAGAGAAGACTGGGGTAGAGGGGAGGGGGATGGGAGGGGAGCCGGGGGTGGGGGAGAAGGGAGCATCTCAGGATGGGACGCGGCTTCAGCCCCCAGAGGACCTGACCCCGGGAAGGCTGTGCATTATGGCTGGACGAGTGAGACCTTTAGGAAATCCGCAAGGAGGTGGATGACAGAAGAGTTCAGCAGGCTTTACGAGGGCACCTTCAGGGACGGGGGGGCCCCAGGTGACGAGGGGGCAGTGGTTGAACGCCACACAGGTCACTTGGGTTTGCACTCACCCTTCGCTGAAGGCGCCGCTTAGCTCTGCCCCAACCCACACCCCTGCCTTTCACATTCGCACACCTGCCCTGCGCCTCTTTGAAAGACTTACTTTTCATTTCCAAATATTGTTTGTGCGTTTTAAACCGTACAAGTATATGCTTATTATAAGACATTACACTGAAAGGTAGAAAAAAATTAAACTCACTCATAGGTCACCCAGAGAGTCGTCTGTAGAGGTTGGACGCTTATTTTAGAAGGAAAGAAAGATAAATGCCAGTTTGTTTAAAAACCGGCACCTTAACATACATTGTTTTGTATCCTGATTTTTTTTTTGCACATTAAATATTCTTCTCAAACACTGATTTTCATAGCTGCGTGGCTGCCCTTGTGTGGATGTACCACCACTTAACCTCTCGTGGGGGGCATTTATGCTGTTTCCAGTGTTTTGTCTTTGTAACTAAAATCATAATGAACTTATTTGTATGTAAATCTCTGTGCGCATCTGATTATTTCCTTGGGATGAATTCCCATGGGGCACTGCTGGTCCACAGCGTTTAAACTTTGTGAGGTCTGATACCCACCCCCCTGCCAAGTCGCTCGGAATAGCACCACGACCTACCACCCACACTGCTTCCAGAAGCTCCTAAGTGTCCTTCCTGCTTCCTCTTACTCAACCCAAACCATTGTCACAGCGGCCAGAACCTCTTCGTGAAACAGTAACGGCAGGTGGTATCACCTCCCCTGAAAACAGGACTCCCCTCATGCTTTGTGGGCATTACTTCTCCAGCTGCCTTTCCCACTGTGTCCTGTCTGGTCTCTTCTCGGTTCATCAAAGATCTCTCCCACCACAGGACCTTTGCACATGAAGTCCCTCTTCTGATGGCTCACATCTTCTTACCAGCCGTGTCTCAGCCCGGCTCTGCCTCCTTGGAAATGCCTTCACTAACCTCCCCTCCTTTGTCTCCAGCTCCCTTTTGATTTCCTTCAAGGTCCTTCACGTGTGTAAATGCAGTAAAGCTTTGGTTTGCGAGCATAGTTCATTCTGGAAACACACTTGTCATCCAAAGCACTTGTACATCAAAGTAAATTTCAAAAACCATTGGCTTAGTTGTGGTCATGTGACATTCAGTGCCACGTACTACTCGTAGGGCCAGACGTCGCTCCTTTATCAAGTTAAAATTTATTATACATTGTTGCTTGCCTTACAGAATACTCGCAGAACAAGTTACTGGCAATCCAAGGTCTTACTGTATTTAATTGTATTTTTTACTTATTAGTTTTCACTTTCCCTGCACTAAACGGTACGCTCTGTGAAGGCAAGGGCTTAATTTCACTCACTACTATCCACCCAGTTCCTAACCCAGTGCTTAACAGAAAGTTGGTCTCTGTATAAATATCATTGTGTCGTCTTCCAAAAAGGTTATACTCTCCTACCCTTCTGCCAGTAATGCATGAAAGCGGAGGTCACCGCATCCTCACCAACACTGAGAATTATGCCCTTTTTTGCAAAATAGGAATCTTTGCTAACGTGACGGCAAAAATAATATTTCACTGGGGGCGCCTGGGTGGCTCAGTCGGTTAAGCATCTGACTTCGGCTCAGGTCATGATCTCACGGCTGGTGATTTGAGCCCTGAGTCAGGCTCTGTGCCGACAGCTCAGAGCCTGGAGCCTGCTTCAGATTCTGTGTCTCCCTCTCTCTCTCTGCTCCTCCCCTGCTCTCTCTCTCTCTCTCTAAAATAAATATTAAAAAAAATTTTAAGTAATATTTCATTGTTTAAATCTGATTACTGGTGACGTAGTGATGTCGTGTTTATCAGGATCCTCGTGTAGTCCATAGTAAAAGAGCCCATTTCTAACCTGTGGTGATTGTCTTTATTCTTAAAGCCATTCGGGAAAAGAAGGTGTTCTAGCTCCAACTTCTGGACTCTTCTAGAGAAAAAAACCAAAAAACGGAACCGTTGTTGCTGAAGGCTGACCTCGATCCTTCCTGCCGCTGCTGTTTTTATCTTCCTCTTATTGGGCCCTTGTGGGATTGGTAAGAAAGTACGTAAGTGCCCTCGCGGTCCTCTCACCAGCGTCCCTGTCCTGCCTCCTGTGCCCAGCGTGAGGGAGCAAAGCCTGCGTGCCCCTCCCTCCCCACACCCCCCAGCGCTGAGCGGCAGATTAAATGACTCCATTCAAGAAAGGAGGCTGTACTGGTAAGGTGCAATCATCTCTGACTAAAATCTCTTTTTCAGATATATAATGGTCTAATCAATATTAATAGAGAGGCTTATCTGTTTTCCTCATCTCCCATGTCCTTAAGAGTAGATAAAATGCTTGTAAAATAGGATTCTATTCAGCATATACTGATTGCTTCCAAAACGCATTTTCTCGAGATCTGTCATCAAGCGGGAGTCATTACGGAACCACTAGGCCCAGCGCCGCCGTTGACAAATTTGGGGAAGATTCTTTGATTATTTTACCCAACATGTGATTTAGTGGCTGTGGAGCTTCTCTAGATTCGAAATGTGTTCGCACCTGTCCCGCAAGGCCATCCTGGAAGGCAGAGCATTTTCGACAAATGGACGTTCCGAGGAGGGAGGGCTCTAGAGCCCGGGTGTAGGGGGAGAGCAGGGGAGACCCCCGGGGAATCACGGGTGGGAAGGGAGCAGACCCCCACAGACACCCGCACGGTGGCCTATGTCAGAGTCCAGCTCTGAAGGCAGGCGAAGCAGGGAGAGAACAGGGCGGCCCCAGGAGCAGGCCTGGGACGGCTGCTGTGTACGAGCCCGGGCCGGTCACCAGACCCTGCCTGAGCTCTTTCGCTTGTCCTGAATCCGGGACGAGCCCAGTGCCTTCCAGACCCCAGGTCTAACCTCATCTACTTCTCAGGGGGGTTGGGACCGCAGGGCCCCTTTGGGATGCCTCAATTTTCAGGGCAGCACTACTCGAGGAGTGCTTTGTAGACTTTGAATCCAGTAGGAATAAAAATAGAGTATGATACAGACACGGTATGAATAAAAATCGTGGAAGCAAAACAAAGTATTACGGCCGACTTAAAAATCCATGACGAACCAATCCAGTGACTAGACAGGCTGCACTTTGACAGCTTATGACATGTGTCATATATAGCATATAATCCAGCGCAGCCGTTTAAAAGCATCGTGGAGATCTGGACGTGTCGACACAGAAAGACATCCAAGACATGTTGCTGAGTGAAAAAAAGCGAGTTGCAGAATGATTCATACAAGGTGAGCTATGGGAGGAAAGAAGAAAATAGTATGTAACTAGCAGGTATGTAATTTCTTAGGGAAAAAACTCCAGAAGGATGTGATAAACTGCTAACAAGGGTTCCTTTCATGGTCCCTGCTCTGGAGCAGGGAAAAGATTTAGGGAGGGTGGGGGAAAGAGGATGTTAGCATTATCTGTAATTTTTTAGGGGGAGGGTACATAGTCATGCATTTCTTGCGGAACTAAAAATTATTAATAAAAACATCTGGATTGGAGCGCCTGGGTGGCTCAGTCAGTTACGCGCCCGATTTTTGCCCAGGTCATGATCTCGCGGTCCGTGAGTTCGAGCCCCACGTCGGGCTCTGTGCTGACAGCTCGGAGCCTGGAGCCTGCCTCAGATTCTGTGTCTCCCTCTCTCTCTCGGTCCCTCCCCCCACTTACACTCTGTCTCTCTCAAAACATGAACGAAACATTAAAAAAAAAAAGAAGAAATAAATAAATAAAAACATCCGGATTACTTGGATTTCCACGTCTTGACTGCTAGCTTACACCAGGCACAAAAAAACCTCCATTCCAGGTGGATCACAGATCTAAATGTCAAAGGTCTAGTAATAATAAAGCTTTTAGAAGAAACTAGAAGAATACCTTTAGAGGCTGAGCTAGGCAAAAAAAAAAAAAAAAAAAAAAAAAAATTTTTTTTTGACTGGACACAAAAGACATCCACTATAAAGGAAAAAGCCAGTAAGTTAGACTACATTGAATTAAGCTACCTTCAAAAAGAGGGTTCCTGCTCACAGTATAATGTCCTCACAGGTCGCTTATCAGTTTCAGGGAAAAAATATCACTGAACCCCACCTGGACCAGGTAGGTGATCAAAATTAGCATCCTTAATGAGGAGCAGAGAGAAACTGTGTGGCCCCAGATGCGAGACCCGGCGACCACTCGCACAGGATGCCAGCCGGCAAAGCAATATTTCCTCTAATCACAAGAAAGTATCAGACAAACAAAATGAGGAACGTTCCATCTGAGAGGGAAGAGGGGGAGGGACTGTATTGTTCAAAATGTCAATGTCATAAAAGACAAAGAAAGGCCATGGAAATGTTCCTGATTGAAGGCAACTGAAAAGACGTGACAGTAAGAACAATGCCTGACTCTAGACAGGATTCTGTACTGGAAGAGGGAAGACGCCGCAAAGGGCATTATTAGATCAACTTCAAAAATGGAAATACAGATAGTAAGGTAGATAGAAGTATTATGGCAACGTCAAGCCGACTGAAGTTGGTAGCTGCAGGGTGATCATGTACGGGAATATTCCTAAGAAATACAGACGGAATCATTTGGGAGTAAAAGGTCATCATGTACACAACTTACTCTCAAGGTTCAGAAAAGCGTTGTGTGTGTGTGTGTGTGTGTGCGCGCGCGTGAAGTGGGGCAGCGTGGTGAGAGAGTACACACGATAAAGCAAATAAGAGAGAGCAGGCTAGTTCCCTGATCTCTTCTTATAAGGACACCCATCCTATCAGATCAGGGCCCCCCTCTTAGGATGTCAGTTAATCTTCGTTACTTCCACAGAGGCCCCGTCTCCGACTACAGCCACCCCGGGAAGCCCTAAGGCTTCAACATACGAATTTGGGCAGGACCCAAATGCTCGGTCAAGTGTGAACACCGAGAAGCAGGGATCAATGGAACCATCCCGGAAGCTGCTGCCACGGGCACTATTTCCGGAGGCTGAGCACAAGCACGCACGCTGGCCTAGCAGTCCTCGCCAGCGGAAGTGTGTGCAGACGGGCGCCAAAGTCTCGTACAAGAATGTTCACAGCAGCGCCGTTCGCAACAGCACGCCTGAAAACAATCCACATGCCCACCAACAGAAGGACGGATAAATAAATCGTGCATAATCCTACAAAGGAATGCGAGACATCAATAAGAACGAACAAGTGACGGCCATAGGCAATAGAAAGCAATCTCTAAAGTAGTGCAGAGAGAAGAAAGCCTTTACCCAGAATCACCTACTGCTCGGGGAAATTGTGCCAGACGCAAATGAGTACATATTTATGGTCTCATTTCTGGGAAGTCGGAAAGGGAAGGGCAAATTTAGTTTAGCTAGAAGCCAGATTGGTGCTTACCCTTGGTGGAGGGAGCGGGGAGGCTGGAATAGGGCAAAGGGGACTTCTGGGGGCTGGTGAGGTTCAGTTTCCAGACGTGCTGTGTTCACCCTGCGAGGTTTCACCAAGTTGCATGTTTATGACTTTGCACGTTTACGCATGCATTCTTTCATTAAGGGTTTACATTAAAAAGGAGATACCTGGATACTTATTAAGTTGGGATTCTAGAATCACGCATGGCCCCTCTAAAATTCCAAATCAGGAGGTAAGGAGTGGGGTGAGTGGGAGGCGAACAGGTCCCAAATCTGCTTTTTAGGAATTTTTTATTCAATTTTAAATTTAATTCAAATTTATTTAAAATAGATTTAAAAAAAAAAAACAGTTCACCTATTTCCCCCACCCCCTCCCCCTACCTTTCGCAACCACCACACCAATCTGTCCGCTGTATCCATGGGTTGAGATTTCTGGATTGTTGTTTGTCGTTTATTGCTTTTTGGTTTACACCTGTAAGAGAGCTCGTACGGTTTTTGTCTTGCCTGACTTACTGCATTTAGCACAATACCTTCCAGGTCCATCCATATTGTGGAACATAGTAGGTGCTTAATATATGTTTTTTCTTTTTTTTTTTTTTAATTTTTTTTTTAACGTTTATTTATTTTTGAGACAGAGAGAGACAGAGCATGAACAGGGGAGGGGCAGAGAGAGAGGGAGACACAGAATCCGAAACAGGCTCCAGGCTCTGAGCTGTCAGCACAGAGCCCGATGCGGGGCTCGAACTCACGGACCGCGAGATCGTGACCTGAGCCAAAGTCAGCCGCTTAACCGACTGAGCCACCCAGGCGCCCCTGTTTTTTCTTTTTTTAAACCAACTTGAATAGAAGGAACCAGAGCTGACAGCCCCACCTTTGCTAGGAGAATTCTACTTTCTATTCTGCCCAGCCCGCCCTTGGGCCCAGAAAACCCTATTTCCACCTGTCTCTCCTGGATACACCCTCCTCCTCTTCTCAGGTCCCTTTTTCCTTGCTCCACTGAGGCTCAGCACCAATCCCTCCTTTTTTCTCCCATTCTTTGTCCTCCAGGTCTATGCACCCGGGTTGAGGGGAGGAGGGGCCTTTCTTATGCATTAAAATTTTCATCTTTATCAGCACCCGTGACATTGTCACCTGACAGAGCTCCCAGCCCTGCCAATTAAGCCACCTCTCCAGCCCTCTCCCCAAACCCCCACCACGCTAGCCCTGCAGAGAAATTACCTAGCTGTATACACCTCTTCTCCCTAGTCCGAGAAGGGAACCTTCTCCATTTGTAAACCCTCATTCCTGCCATCAGAATGGAAGCCGTCTACTCACTTTAGAACCACAGGCTTTAAAGAGGGGAGGAGCAGGAAGGAGGGATTCCCAATGGGCAGGAAGAAATTTTGGGGCCTGATGGATATGATGCAGAGGAGGAAAAACTTCCTTCTATCCTCTTAGGTTCCATGGCTAGGCCTAAGAATTAAATTGACATAAGACATGAAAAAGAAAACAGGAAAAAAGCATGCACACCTTATTTAATATTTATACTTGTACACAAGAATCTTCAAAAGGAAAATGAAGACCCAAAGAAACCATTAGGTTCCAAAGTGTATATCCTTTTTGTTTTTATCATTTAAAAAAATTTTTTAATGTTTATTCATTTTTGAGAGGGGGAGAGAGGGGCAGAGAGAGAAGAAAAAACAGAAACCGAAGCAGGCTCCAGGCTCTGAGCTGTCAGCATAGAGCCTGATGTGGGGCTCGAACTCAAAAACTGTGAGATCATGACCTGAGCCGAAGTTGGATGCTTAACTGACTGAGCCACCCAGGTGCCCCTATGTCCTTTTTATTTTTTGTTATTTTTAAAATGTTTACTTATTTATTTTTGAGAGAGAGAGAGAACAAGCAGAGGAGGTGCAGACACACACACACACGCACACACACGTGCGCGCGCACACACACACACACACACAGAATCTGAAGGCTCCAGGCTCTGAACTGTCGGTGCAGAGTCCAACACGGGGCTCAAACCCATGAGCCATGAGATCATGACCTGAGCCAAAGTCGGGCCCTTAACCGACGGAGCCACCCAGGAGTCCCAAGTTCATATCCTTTTTAAATAAAGAATGATAAATTGTGGGGACGTGACAAGACAGACGTGCTTAGACCAGGGCCAGTAACTGTGGCACAGTGATTAGTGATGGAAGATCAGAGTTACTTTGGGGAGTCTGTCTGCACAGAACCCTCTCGGTGTTGACTCTCAGTTTCTGGTGATGAGAATGTTCTCTTCTTCCTGGTACAAGGAGGGCATCTTTCTCCCGGGAAACGTTGGGACCTGCTTTTAGGTAGAAAGGGGAGGTCAGAGAGCCCTTCCTGCATCTGCTGTTTCTCAAGTGCCTCGAGATCAAAATAATTAATAAGCAGGGGCACCTGAGTGGCTCAGTCGGTTAAGCATCCGACTTCCGCTCAGGTCATGATCTCACGGTACGTGAGTTCGAGCCCCGCGTCGGGCTCTGTGCTGACAGCTCAGAGCCTGGAGCCCACGTCAGATTCTGTGTCTCCCTCTCTCTCTCTCTGCCCCTTCCCCCCTTGTGCTCTGTCTCTCAAAAGTAAATAAACGTTTTAAAAAAATTTTAATAAAAAAAAGGTCAAACATAGAGGGGTGCCTGGGTGGCTCCATCAGGTAAGCACCAACTTCGGCTCAGGTCATGATCTTGAGGTTCGTGAGTTTGAGTCCCGCATCGAGTTCTCTGCTGTCAGAGGAGAGCCTGCTTTGGATCCTCGTTTTCTCTCTCTCTCTCTCTCTCTGCCCTTCCCCCTGCTCTCTCTCTCTCTCTCTCTCAAAAATAAATAAAACATTAAAAAATTTAAAAAGGTCAAATATAGAAACAAACAGTAGAAGTTGGGGCTGGGGAGAAATAGGGAGACGTTGGTAAAAGGATGCAAACTTTCAGCTATAAGGTGACTGAGACGTGAAGATCTAACATATGGCATGGTGACCACTGTGAGAGCACTGTGTATCGCATCACTGAAATTTGCTAAGCGAGTAGAACTGAAATGTTCTCACATTTCAAACAAACAAGAGATGCATTTGCAAAAATTAGCTAGATGGGGAGATCCTGGCCCGATGTATACATATATCAAATCACCATGATGTACACTTTAAATATCTTCCAATTTTACTTGTCAGTTACCCCTGGAGAAACTGAGGGGGTGGGAGAGAGAAGGAAGTCCACGAGAGGAAAGTGACCTGCCCAAGGTCTGTCAAAGAATTCTAACAGACTAGGGAACTGATCTCAAATCTGTCTTCGTGGCCAGAACTCACACCATGGTTGTCAAGCCGAGTGAAAACATTTCAAGCAGCTTCTGTTCTTAGTATATAATTGGCCAGAGAAAGGCTGGACTTGGGGTGCCTGGGCGGCTCAGTCGGTTAAGCGTCCGACTTTGGCTCAGGTCGTGATCTCATGGTCCGTGAGTTCGAGCCCCGTGTCGGGCTCTGTGCTGACAGCTCGGAGCCCGGAGCCTGTTTCAGATTCTGTGTCTCCCTCTCTCTGACCCTCCCCTGTTCATGCTCTGTTGCTCTCTGTCTCAAAAATAAACATTAAAAAAAATTTTAAAAGAAAAAAAAAGAAAGGCTGGACTTGGTCTGCAGAGCGTTAGGGAGACTCGGCCCCCGTCTTGACTGGGCTCCTTTGCCAGGCCAGACTTGCCGACGGGGCAGGTGTGATGGGGGTAGGCAGTCACTTGCTCCTGCCTTGGTCCCTTGCCTCAGTGAGCGGTGATTGACAGCGGGATTCTGGGATTCAGGAAGAACAGGGCAGGGCCCCCATCCCCTAGGAGCTTAGTCCAGCATGGTGTATGGACCCCTAACCAGATCATTACAATGGAGCAGCAAGACAAGTCGAGGGTTCTCAACCCAGCCCGGGCAGGGCTTCCTGGAGGAGGTGATGCCCCTGAATGCCTTTGCCTCCTCTTGGAGGTCCCCACATCCACCTCTGCTGCCCCACCAACTTGGGGCCTTCTCCCACCCCCCAAGCATTCCTCAAGCACAACCCCTTCCTTTTCTTCTCCTCAACACAACTGACCCAGGTGGCCTTTTCATAAGGAACTTCACCGGAAGTTAAAGAGCATAAATAAGGGAAGTTACCAGCAGTCTGGCTGCGACAGGCCCGGTTTCTGATCCTGGTCCTGCGATGACCGTCAACTGAATCCCAAGTGCCTGCATATCTCACAGAACCCCGTCCATTTGTAGCCGTTCCTCACTATCTTGATGCCCGTCCCTTCTCGAATATCCAACACCAAGAAGTCACGCTCCGGGCAAACGGTGGGTAAGAAATGGGCTTAGCACTCCCTCCTCTCTCCCCTCTCCACAACAGGCTCAGAAGCCCTCCCCTCTCTATCCCATTCTCAAGGGCAACTCGGGGTTCTTCTCCTACAGAGGTATCCCCAGAAAACTTAGCACACAGGAGGGCAAGGAGAAGGGCTTCCTTCAGAGGAGAACACACAGGGCACGGAATCTGGAGTAGGGACCATAACGGGAGATCACTAAGTCCGTGGGACTGGGGCACCTGGACCCAGCTGGTCAAGTGGCTCAGCTGGTCGAGTGTCCAACTCTTGATTTCGGCTCAGGTCATGATCTTGCAGTTGGTGAGTTCAAGCCCCGACGTGGGCTCTGCACTGACAGCAAAGAAATTGATTGGGATTCTCTCCCTCCCTCTCTCTCTGCCCTTTCCCCGTTTGCAAAATAAATGAATAAACTTTTAAAAATTAAAAAAAAAATAAGTCCATAGGACTAGCCTCTACTTCTCTATGCCCGTCTGCAATCCCCCCCCCCAATACACACACCGTTGATCCCTGTTAACCCCCACCATGATCTTTAAATTAAGGATGTAGGAATAGTCTCATAGGGGTGCGATAACATGCCTACGGAGAGGAAATGAGGAGATATTGATTGAGATCCACCGGGTATACAGTACATAGAATAATGCCCCCCAAGTGTCTCCCTCCTCTTCCCCGTGAATATACTCCCTTCCATGGCAAAAGAGACCCTGCAGAGATGATTAGGCTAAGGATCTTGAGATGGAGAGATTATCCTGGATTATCTGGGTGGGCCCAACACGATCACAAGGGTCCCTGTAGGTAAAAGAGGGGGCCAGGAGAGCTGGGCTCAGAGTGACAGAGCACAAGGGAGACTTCACTGGCCACTTCTGGCTTTGAAGATGGGGAGTAGGAGCCACGAAGTCAAGGAAATGGAGAGGCCTCCAGAAGCAGAACAGCCCCTCTCCTGAGCCTCCAGAGAGGAATGCAGTCCCACCGACACCTTGATTTTAGCCCCGTGAGACCCCAGTCGGGCTTCTGCCCCCAAGAACTGTGGGATGATGATAAGTGTGTGTTGTATGTCACCGAATTTGAAAGTTACCTACCTACCTGCAGCACCTCCCGAGGGATTGGTTGAGGGCGCTAAGGCTCAGATTGTCCAATGACCTGCTCCAGGCCACCCAGCTGCTCTTAAGCGTGGGTTTCTCAACAGCAGAGCCTGAGGCAGGGGTTCGGGATTCATGATTTCTTGAGGGAGTCCCCTTCAGCCAAAACACTTAAAAAAGTAAGAGAAGCAGCAGAGGGAAGGGCATGAGGGTCTCAGGGCAAGTCACTGCATGGGTCACCCTGGAACATAAATCAGCCAAGAATATTACCTCCACTCCTGGCAAGGCGCTCAGCCCACTGTTCCCTGCGTCAGCCGGTCATTGGCTGGCTGGTGGGTGCCCTGAGGAGCCGCTAGAGGTAACCCACTGCCCAGAGGGCAGATCTCTGCAGAAGGGGCAGCTATGAGCTGTCAGCAGCCCACGCTCACGCAGCCAGGGATGGGTAAGTCACAGCAGCATCCCCACAGGTGTGGCCCCGGCCCCGTCTCCGACAGATATGACAGCCCACAGCCCCGGGCACGTATGGACCGGCCGGAGAGCACTGCGCACCGAGGCATGGAAAGGGGGCAGCTGGAGCTGGAGACAGGCGTCCGGGCCGGTGAGGCGGCGGGCCAGAGGCTGGGGGCCCCCACGGTGCCCAGGCAGCAGCACCCCATCCTCCCCCACCCCAGACCAGAGCCTTGCAGGTTCCTGATTCTCCAAGGAAATTGGATGTTGATGGTGTTCACAGCTCCCTCTCCCCTTCTCCTTGCCCTCCCCTCTTTCTTTCTGAGCCCTGCCCCTGAAGCTATTAATATCCAACTTGAACTAAACTGTGATTGTATTTCAACTTTCCTTTTTTTTTTTTTTTTTTTTTTTTGCCACAAGCAGGTTGTTTCTTCAGGGTGGTGAGCAGAGCTGGGATCTTGCGTCTTTCCAGCCCACGGTCTGAGGGCTGATCATACAGAACTGACCCGCCAATACCAGGTCCGGGAGGAAGATGAGCGTTTCATTTTCTGCCTGTTTTATGTGGTGGCGGCTTCTGTGCCCGTCAGGAAACTCTGAACACATTTCATGGCCGGCTAATGGAGCAGAAATGTGCTCTCTAGTGAGGCCACGGCCAGGCCACGGAGAGCTTGGGGAGAGGCTCTGCCCGTGGGCCACCGGCTGCTGTCCGGACAGGATGGAGGAGGGAGGGTGGCAGGGAGAGGGCTAGAAGCCTGCCCAGAGGACACGCAAGGTGGCACCTGCCGTTCACAGAGGGGTCTGCCGTCTCCGGTATCTTATCAGCCCCTTGATGATGCTGGAAAGAGTGCTGTGGGGCACCCCAGTCCACAAGTGGGGAAGCCCATGCCCAGACTGACCTCACACCGTGCCCACGGATTACCGGAAAGGTCAGGGACGGAGCTCGGGTGTCCTGGCCCATAGCCTGCCCTCCAGCCTGGGCTCCAGCTCTTGCCGCCAGGGTGAGAATAAGATGGGGCTCCCCCAGGCCAAGCCCCTGCTCCCTGAGCTTTCCTCCCTTCCCAACCAGCAGCCAAGCGAGCTATGTGTTTCCCACCAGGCCTCTTGGGCCCAGAACCCTGCCTCCTCTTGCCCACGCCAGAGGGCAGGTGGAGACCAGGGCTGAGTTTAAACCCCTAGAGCCAAAGGTCATACAGTCCCTCTTCCAGCCCGGGAACACGGCCCCACCAGGACCCCCAGACAGTCATGCTGGGGACCACTTTGTCCCAGAGGCAGGAGGTTCATCAGTGGTCGGTTTGCCTGGGACAAAAACAAAAACAAAAAAACCCTGGAAGATGGAACACCCAGAGAGTTCCTGGGCTTGGCTGCCGGCATCTGCATTGCATTGCCAGGGGAAGAAGTAAGCTGGGGGTTGACCCGCCTGGGGGGAGAGCTGGCCGCTTACTTCCTAGAAGTAGCTGCTTTTGTCAACCCCCTGCTACATGCCGTGCAGTGTGCAAAGAGCTCTACATGAGCCATCTTGAGGACCCTGCACACTGGCCCTGGGACACAGAGCCAAATATCCCTATTGTATAAACGAGAGGAAGTCCTCATGTGAGAACGCCCCTGCAGTCTCCTTGCATCCACTTAACTCCCAGAGACCATCACAGCAGAGAGGAGGAGCCTCCATTCACCAAAGGGGAAGCGAGGCTCAGAGAGGTTAGACAACTTGCCCGAGGTCCCCTAGCATTGACAAGCGCCGGTCGGTGCCGGACTTGTCCCCAAGGTCCCGCTTGCTCGTTTCCACCACGGCTTCCGTAGCAGGGGGCAGGGGCAAGGGGAGGGGGCTTCTACGTCCAGGATGGAATCTACACACTGGACGATGAACGGGGGAGCTTGAGGTCCCTCCCCACACACCCAGGCCACAGAGGGCAGCCACGGACAGATGACAGACACTTTGCCCTGGGAGGAGAAAGCCTCACTGTAGCCCTGCTCTGGATACTGCCCTCCAGAGTCTGCGCTGGGGACACATGCATCCCTTTGGTGGGCATTTATTAAGTATCTATTGCCGGTCATATACTTGGCCAGTAATCTGCAGAGCCCAGCTGAAGTTCCCCAGCTCGGCTCCCCCGGTCTGGTACTCTTTACCCCCCCACTAGACGCTCCCTCTGTTCTGCAATCCCCCAGATATGCACGCGTGTACGCATGCAAATGCACACATGTGCACACACACACACACACACACACACCCTCCCCTAACCAGCCACCCGTAAATTAGGTCAGGCCCTTGAGCCAAAGTGAGGATGAACAGAACGGATGGAGGGATGCAGCGGCTCAGCAGACCAAATCTTGGGAGAAGGGGATGGAGGGGAGAGATGGAGAGGGGACAGGGTGGGCGTGGCTACCTGGGAAGACAGTTTCAGGAAGCGGCCAGTGCGGTGCGCACTGGAGGGGGCCCTGGGTGCGAACGTGACGTTGGAACAGGCAGACTCGGGAAGCCCTCGGCAGTTTAAGTGCAATGCAGGGAGGTGGATGGGTTGGGAGTCAGCCCCCTCATAATGCGGGGCCCTAGGGGAAGGTTTACAGACCTGCTCTGAGCCTCCATTTCAACATCTGCAAAACAGGGACGTGGCACTGGGATGATCGTGGGGATGACGTGAGCTGGAGTGTGGGGCATGGAAGGACTTCAGAGGTAAGAATCACCTGCAGGGCGGCTGGGTCTGCCTCTGCTCCCGCCCTTACCCATAACAGCAAACACAAGGTCAAAGGGCACCCTGCGCCCGGCACCGTTCTAGGGCTCCCCGTGAATTCTGTCCTGGCATTCTCATGCCCACCCTAGGAGGTGATGCTCTGGCCGTCACCCCCAGTTCTGAGCAGGGAATTGAAGCACAGTGCTTGCCCCAGATCAGGGCAGAGCCAGGCTTAGAAGGCTCCGGACCCTGTGCTCCTTCCCTCCGCCCCACCACAGACTCTGCCGCTCCCGCTGGCTGCCCGGTCTCAGCAGCAAGACTCAGCTTTGTGCCCCGAGGAGCACCTTGGGTGGCCAGGCAGCAGGGCAGGGATTTGGTTTCGCTGTGGGGGAAGAAGCCCCGAAAGACCTCCTTGACTAGAAGCGTCTCCTCGGCTGGCTTACCCCGAGACCTTTAAAGCGAACGGAGGCATCATCTTCAGAAGACCCCGGGCTGAAATACACGTCGATATGTGGGAGGGCTCTGCTATGGTCTGTTTGGCAGAGGCCGGGTTGGATGGTTAGAGGACTGGCTTTGATTTTAGAGAGGCACACAGAGGTGAAGAGGATCATGGTCTGGAAAAAAAGCACAGAACCACACAGGGACGGATGAGGGCAGTCCGCAGGGGAGGGACAGAGCGGGGGGCGGGGGGTGCACAGTCTGGGCACAGGAGACTGACGCCAGGTGGAATATTCACACTGTTTTTCAGACGTTTTTCAAGGAAGTGACATACAGATCAAAGAGGAGGGAGTGGCTCTCAAATGGAGCTAGAGGAGAGGAGGCAATGCCCTTTTTACTCAACCTCCATTACCCACCCCCATCGTGGCACCTCCAGGGCAATCTCCACAGGCCCGGGGTCCCCCAGGAACCCAGTTTGCAAACCACTAATCTCCCCGCAAAGAGCAGTGGCCTTGGAGTCAGTTCAGGGATCTCCTCTGTAAAGTCTCAGAGGTCTCTCCTGGCTGTGACATTCTAGGTGGTTTGGGGAGAGGAATAAAGGCGGCCGGCCGGGGACAGTATTGCTGACCATAGACCCTCCCTGGTTCAGCCAGGCTTTGGGGTCACATTTCCTTTTTCCAGAGCCCTGACCCTGAGCACAGACCTCCGTGGACACCTGGGATTGGTACGCAGGAACCAGTGACAGATGACAAAAGATGAGGTGTGGGGTCCCGTCCCTGACCCCCCAACTGCTCACAAGGTCCACCCACATGCATCCGATGCATGCATTCCTGCACTGTCTCCACACCAGGAAACGGCCGGCTTTGGCGGATTGATATCACGGGGTGTGGAGTCAGCAGCGTCGGCCTGAGCCCCATCCTGCCCCTTCCTGGCAGAGCCTTCCTGGGCCATTAGGAAGCATTATTGCATTTTCTCCCCTCAGAAACCTCACAGGGCCGGGAGGGCAGAGACGATTATCCTCCTTGTATAGCTGAGCGAAGAGGGGCTCAATGAGATGAAGTGACTCTTCCAAGGTCACACAGCTAAACCCTGGCAGAGCCATAAACCAGGACCGAGTCCTTTCCCCCGTGAGCCTCCCGTGGGGCTCAGATGTTACACCGGCAAGGCTCTCGACGCCGGGTAGGGGGTGGGGGGCGGGTGGGCGAGTGGGAGATGCCCAGACCTCCTCCCTGGAAGGCAGTGGGGTGCACAGGCCCTAGGATGACCACAGAGGCAGTGGAGCAGGGCACCAGGGGCTGGAGGGGGACAGCAAAGGCCTCAACTCACCCTCGACACTCATCACGGCACTGGCCGCTCAGGAGAGCGAGGCGTGGTGCCTCGGAAGCAAGTGGACAAAAGCTATTACGGCAGGTGAGCTTCCGGGACTCAGACGCCTCCCTCAGGGCAAGGCCGGGAAAAGAGCCCTGGGCTCCCAGATAAAAGGTTCTGGCCCATGGGGTGGAGGAAGACCTGGGACCCCACGCAGAAGGGAACTCAGACGTGGAAGGAAAGGCCATTCTGGAGTCTGTGTGGGAGCCTCAGATCCAGGGTCCTGCAGGAGGCCTGAAAGGAGAAGGGGACAGGGTGAGGATAATAAGCTGGCGTATCCCAGGGGTGGGGGCACGCAGCGGACGGGCTGCAAAGCAGCAGATGACCGTGCCATCCCCCACCCGAGCCTGCACCTTGGTCCCAAATCCCTTCCCCTGGCCAGGGCAGTCCACGAGGCCCCCGCCTCCGGGCCCCCAACGGCAGTCGGGGTGGCTCCGGTGCGGCTGCCCGACCCTCCTCCTCTCCCACTGATTCAATTATTCATCTAGCGAGTTCTCAGCGTTGGAGTTAATCTCTCCCCCTTCTCAGCAACCCCCAACGTCCCCCCCCCAAGTTCGGGGAGGGGAAAAGCGCTGGCGGTTCCGTGTGGTGTTGATTAGAGTATTGATCCTGGCTCCAGCCCGCTGTTGCAGCCCCAGCATCCATCAATGCCAGGCAGGGCGGGCGGCAGACTGGCCTCGGGCCGGGCCAGACCGGAGCGCGCCCGGAGCTGCTCTCTGGCTGGAGCGAGGCCGGGTGCACTGGGCGCTGCGAGGTGGGGCTGGGTGCTGGCCACCTGTGATCCCCATCACCTCCCTCCTCTCCCGGCCCCTTTGCCCTGTGGCCCTTGATTATTCATGGCTGCTTTTATCTGGTCGTTCTGGCTGACAGCAGTCCCCCCTTGTTTAGGGAACCCCTCCAGTAAACTCCTCCTCTGCAAAGTCCTCTGGTGAGGTTCGGATTACACTCCACATCCCCCCCCCCCCCCCCGCGCGTGCAGAAACTGAGGCTCACAGAGGTGAGGCGAGGTCAGGCCACTTGGGCAGGGGAGGGGCCAGACCTGAATGCCACTTTTCTGCCAGGCCACACCGCTCCCCCCAGCAAAAGGAACAGAGACGCTAATTGAGCCGCTATGTGCCAGGGACACATTCCCTCGCTGACAACTCCTATTTATCTTGTGATGCAGAGGTTCATTATCCTCATTTTACAGATGACGACACTTAAGTAACTTGTCTCCCGGTGGCACAGCTAGGAAGTGGCAGCACCGGATTCAGACCCTTGTCTGTGAAACTCCGGACCCCAGCTCTTTCTGTTTGTCTGGCCAGTCCCCGTGGAGAAGCGGTTTCACCCCCCTGTGTTCTCGTCGTCCCTTTACACTCGCTACAAGCGAATTGGTGCTATTATCCCCTATTTTTCAATCAGGGGGTCGCAGGGGAAACTGAGGCGTGGTGTGGGGACGCGGCTGGAGAGGGCAGAACCCGGACTCCAGGCTAGGTCTGCCGACTGCTGCTTCTCTCATGCCAAAGCCACCCCTACTGTGTGACCTCTCCTGGGCTGGACTGCCACAGAAACCCAACTTGCTCCTTTTCAAGGAAGCCTTCTCAGACTTGCTGCGGGGCGACCGCTCCCTCTCTCTCCACGGCTCCAGGTTCTCTCCAGAAAGGAATGAATGTGCTCAGTGCCACCGCCAGCCTTCCAGAACTCCCCTGCCCCTTCCCTCCACCGGGCCTCCTCTCTTCCCTACTACCTGTGACCCCTGCTCAGGCGCACTACCTCCAGGGAGCCCAAGCCCACCTGACCCCCATCACCCACCACTCGGCCTCGGAGGCCGGGCTTCTGATCTCACCACTGAGCGCAGCGGCCTGGGCAAGTCGTTTCTACCCTCGGTTTCTCACCTATGCGCCTCGTTGGAACCACCCAGAAGCTCTGGAGACTATTAAAATGCCAGGCTCCCACTCCTGAGATTCCGATTCAGTGGCGCTGGGGTGAGGCCTGGTCATCTGCATCGTGGAAAGCACGCAGGTTTTCATTCAACCAATATTTATTGGATGTCTGTCCAATTGGGAAGCCCAGCATGGACAGGAGCCACGGCACGCTGGGTGGCCTCGGGGGTTGCCGAAGCTCTGCTCTCTGTGTGCACAGGGCATCACCCCACTTGTGCAGTGTGGGGTGGAGAGAGGGTGAGTGTGACATGGAAGGAGCTGGATGTGTGAGGAGCAGGGGAGCGTCACCTGCTATGTTCTGTGTGCTGCAGCGGTCAGGAACCGCCAGGCTGGATGGCTTCTGGGGTCCCTGCCACGCGGGGGACCCGGGGTTCGCCTGTGCCTTTCACGTGCCCCTCGCACCGGCCTTTTGTCCGTTTCCTGGCATCCCCGACCCTCATGGTCCTCTACATGGCTGGACCACCCCCTGCCCCTGGGAGAGGGCCCTGCATAGCGGGTGTGGCCCAGGAGGCCTTGGGCCGGTTGACCCCTGGGTCCCAGGCTCCCACCTGCTCCCTGCCTCGCGTTGAGCTCTAGTTGCGGAAGGCGGGAAGGAAAGCGGGTTGGTGGCCGTCCCCGCACCAGCCTTGAGTTAGCACTGGTGGCAGTGCTGGGGCTGGAAAGCTGCTATGACTACAAATGGATCTGTTGTGCACTGAGCTGCTGATCGAGAAGACAGAAAGCCACATCACCCATTGGGACCCAGAGTCTCTCCCTTGGGCTACGGGGGTGGGTGGAGAGAGAAGGAGGGAGACAGAGGGAGGGAGAGAGACAGAGAGAGAGAGGGAAAGAGAGAGAGAGAGTAAGAGAAAGAGCTGCTCCTGCCTTACCTGGAGTCTTTGCAGGGCCCCAGGGAGAGAAGGTGGGACCCCAGGCTCAGTCTCAGCCTCTGCTTCCGGGCAGCCCTGGGCTTTCTTGTCCTTTCTCCGGAACCAGCGGGTAGCTCAACCTGGAACAGAAGAGCTAAAGCAGCAGATGCTTTAGAAATGTATTTCCATCTCGTTTATAACTCTGTAGTTTGACATGATCTGGGAGCGAAGGACAGACCCTTCGCCTTCATGCAGCTGGCTCGGGGGCACGCGTTTGCTTTTCTCCAGCGCTGCGAGCACAGGAGGCTGGGAGGGTGCCGGCATCCAAAGCCCTGGGGAGGGAAGCCTAGCCTGGGTGGCTCCTTTGGAAGCTTCGCCCAGGTGTAGTTCTGTGACGAGAACATGGAGAGTCGGGTCCTGCCAGCCCCACGTCGAGCCCAGGCACTCCAGGCCTTCCCTTCCCAGCCCGGGGCTGTCAGGTGCCGGAATGGCCGTGGGAGAAGCGGGCCACACGGACGCCAGTGCTCAGCTGACGCTGTGCCAGACTCTGTGCCCAAGCTTCACCTTCCCCTTGGGGTCTCCGGCTGACCCATACTCAGGCTGCAGGCCAGGCCTGCTGCCTGTCACTGCGGCCCATCTGACCCTGCCCGTACGTCCCGACGGCTCAATCACAAGGGGCCCGAGGGTGCAGGGATAGCCGGGGAAGACTCACCGCCCGAGTCACAGGAGTTGGACTCACACGGCATGGTGTGGCTCATTGCCAAAGTGGGGACCACCACAAAGCTCCCCCGCTCTGGTCCCCTCTGCCTCCACTTGAGCTACAGTCACGAACTTTCGGCCCAGGCTTGAATCTGAACCCAGGTTCCTCCTAACTGCGTGATCTGAGAAAGCTGTTATCCCCGCAGCGCTTGGTCCTTCCTCCGAGCGATGAGAGGACAATACCTGGTCGTACCGGCGCAACGGGATCGAAACCCCAAGCCCGGGCCTGGGTATGTGGTACACACTCAGTTTCTGATGGCCTTTGCTGTTCTCCACGAGGCGCGTGCCATCTTCAACCCCCGCTGTCCAGGAACCCTTCCCAGACCCCCAGGCTCCTGCTGATCCTTACAAGTTGTCCCTGGTGCCTGGGGAGCACTTCCCTGTTCAAGGGAGGGCTTCCTGCTTCCACCTGTCCGGGGACCCTCCTCCTCTCGGGATGATTCACAACCACAGTGTCCTCCCGCTCTTAGGGCAAACGCTGCCCGCCCTCCCAGGCAGCCTTATCCCAACGACCACCTGCCAAGGACCCCAGCGGTTAGCCAGGGTCTGCTCCCACCCTGCACTCAGGAGAGGCTGACACCTACACCAATGGGGGATTTCTCTTTAAGTTTTTATTTATTTCTTTTGGGGGGGTGGGGAGGATGAAAAGAAAGCGATCCGGTACCTGCTACATCCCCGACTGCGAGAGTCCTCCCCTCCAAGTGGAGCACGATCATTACAGTCGCTAAGACCTCACAGAGTTCTCCAAAGGACCAGGTGAGATAACCATGGCAAGAGCTTTTGTAGCAAGACCACTCCCGCTCTTGCCGGCGGGCCTGCGGGGCACCACCCTTCAGTGCGAGTCCTTTCAGGTTTCCTAAGGAGATCATTTGACAGATGAAGAGACTCAGGTTCAGAGAGGTTAAGTCCCCTCCCCATACTGGCCAACCCCTCACTCTGTGAGAGACAGAAACCCAAGTCAAACTGGCTTCAGCAAGCAAGAGAAAAAAGGAACCGGCTCTTGGAAGTGAACTGTGCGGGAGGAGGTATGGTTTCAGTGTTTCAGGTGTGGCTGTATCCAGGCACTCTACTGAGGTTACTGAGTACATGTGTTCTCCATCACTGCACTCTGCTCTCCTGTGTGGCTTTATTCTCCAGAAGAGTCTCCCCGAGCACAGACGAAGCATCTTTGGGTATACTTCTATCAGCCTGGCCATGCCAGGGGAAAGAGAACCCCTTCCAGAATTTCCAACAAACGTCCTAAGGCTGACTTCCCCATCTCTGGACCAATCCCTGTGGCCAGGGTGATCTGAGCTCTTCAGAGACACAGCTGAGAAAAGACTGGGAAAAGGAAAAACCCAGAAAGCTGACTACCTGAAGCAAAGAAGATGGTGGGGCCTCCAGAAACAGCAAGATCAAGCAGCCCTCCCAAGGACCAATCTGATGGTCCAACTTCCAAACTCTTTTTATTGTGTTGTTGTTGTTGTTGTTGTTAGTGTGTATTGCTGGGTGGTTTGTTTTTTTTTTTAATGTTTATTTATTCTTTATTTAGAGAGAGCGTGAGCAAGGGAGGGGTAGAGAGATAGGGAGAGAGAGAATCCCAAGCAGGCTTAGCAAGGTCAGCACACAGAACCCAATGCAGGCCTTGAACCCACGAAACCGTGAGATCATGACCTGAGCCAAAACCAAGAGTCAGACGCTTAACCGTCTGAGCCACGCTGGCGCCCGATTGCTGGGGTTTTTAACGCTGTATCCTACGCCAGGGAGTTGATGAGAAGCCACACAGGGCATGGGGAGGTGGGTAACTAGAAAGGCAGGGCTGGCTGTGAAGGGTCTTGAGTCCTCAGCCAAGGAGTCTGGGGTTTGGGGCAGGATCCCACGCAGGGTCTCCTGGGGTCCCAACACTTCACCTCAGGCTGGTGGCCACAGGATCAGCACGGAGCCCCCGGGAGTTCGAGGGCTGACCTACTCGGACACATGCCCGGATGAGTCCCGGGCGGCAGCCGGCAGGCCTGGAGGTAGACAGCCACACTCACTAGAGGGGTCTAGCGGGAAGCTCAAGGCCCGGAGAAGCCAAGGCCAGCGTGCATGCCTCCTGCCCACTTCCCCTCGTTTGCTCACTCTCTTTTCAGAGCCCTGATACATATGAAGCACCAATGTCACTCTGACTTCTTTCTTTTCCTGCCTAGAGGCCTCCTTCCCCTCCTCATGAAGGCATGGAGCTGTGTGTGAGCCATGTGTGTGCACGCGCGTGAGCATATGCACACGTGTGTGCACAAGAGCACGTCGCAAAGGAGCCCCTCCTCTCTGGGGTGGTGACACCCATCTGGGGACGGCCGGGGAGAGGGCCTTTGAGGCTCCTCTGCCTCTCTCCAGCCCGGCCTGCTCTTTCTGTATTTACCAGCCCTCTGAGCGAGGGCATCCAAAGAAAGGATGGGGAATGGGATTTCAGGAGAAAGCAGTTCAAGGGCAGAACTAGGAGCAAGAAAGAAGGGGGGAGGGATGCTGAGAAGCAGAGAGAAAGCGGGGGGCGAGGCTGACAGGCAGGGTCAGAGACGCAAACATGTGCTTCCCTGGTGGTGGGGCAGGGGCCCAAGGGAGAGGACACAGGAAACAGTCGGGTCTGGGACCCAGGAAGAGCAGGGCCGTGTGGCTGTCGGCGACGAGCATGTCCTGGCCTGGACTGGGCGACAGAGGACCCCCCAGCCTCTCTGGCACTGCCTTGCCCCTGCCCACACTCCTCCTTCCCCAGAGGGCTGAGTTCCAGTACACAAAGCACAAATGGACATGACAGGTCCCTGCCCCTCTGGACTCCCTGTCTCGTTCCCGGCTATACGCATCTGCACCCCTGCCAGCCTCCACAGCACCTTCCTCCACAGGGGTCAGCACGCCGGGCTCCTCTTAGGACCCTCCCAGCCCACCCCACATCACAGCCATATCCATCACCAGAAACTGGGTGCCAGCATCAGAGCAAGGATGGGTGCTCTGCAGCCTTTCCAGTCCCGCTCCACCCAGGGCCCAGCGTAAGAAGCCTGGAAACCTTGCTGCCCTATGAAGACCAGGAGCCCCTCCCTCTCATGGGGTGCAAGGGGCACATTGCAGGTGTGAACGAACCCGCTGCAGGGGGTCTCAGTTCCAGTCTGGTGACCCCGGAGAAGAAGGAGCTGGACCAACACGGAGACTTGACTGGGGTTTCCGGGAGACTGCCCACCTCAGAGATGCTGCTTCCCAGTTACCACCTGTGGTCCCCAGATCATCAGCTGCCCGCTCTTCCAGAGACGCCCGATCTGATGGGGCACAGGAGGCTCGCATGAATTAGGACCCCAGCACTTCTCGCTTTCCTGCCTGCACCCGCCAACCTCTGGCACCACAGTCAGCGTGCTGGGTGGTGGGGGCGGTGTGTGTGGGGGGGGGGGGGCAGTGGGATCATCATTACTACAAGCCAAGGAAGGGAAGTCCCCAGACCAGAAGCCAGGGGAAAAAATATATATATACATACGCACAGGCATCTGCGTCCCCCAGAGAGGGAGGAATCTTACATCCAGCCCCGCTCTGTTCTGTGACTCACCATTCAGGATGGGATGTCATCCCCGCTCCACCGCCATCTCCTCCTTTCTAGAAACCGATGCTTCATGAATCTTGCATCAGGTTCAGAAGCGGGAGACGTACGGCAGACACCGCAAGGCTCCTTTCACGTTGTGCGGGGGCGGGGGCGGGGGGGCGTGTACACACGCCAAGTTGCACACGCTCCTGGGCGCGCCGACCCCGGCACCTTAACCCTCGTGCACCGCCACACCCCGTGCATCCGTGCAGAGCTCCGTCAGAATTGCAGAAAAGCCTCTCACAGAGCCACACACACACGTCCCCACACCCTACCCGGCACACGGGTGACAGACCAGCACGCGGTCGCAGGCGCGGAGCACAGACTCGCAGGCGGCAGCCAACGGCTCCTGGGCCGAGCTTCCTCATCTTGTGCAGAGCACATCCACACGGGCACACCCACATTCCGACATCCACCCCACCCCGAACACGCTGCAGACATTCCCGTCCCTGTGACTCACCACTCCACGTTTGGGACGCACGCGGGAATCGCTCCCTCTGCCTTTTCCCTCTCTTCATTTAGAAACCCTGAAAAACCGCGTGTATGTTTCACAGCTTACAAAGCACTCGTGTGGATTATCTTATTTATTTCCTCTCCGCAGCCCCCAGAAGTGGCGTTCTTACTCCTACCGTTTGTTGCGCGAGCGCAAGGAGCTGGGACCTTCCCCGGGTCACGTGGGTTGTGTGTGGCCCAGATGGGCCAGGATCCCAGTCTGTCTGATTCCAAACATCCTGCTTCCCTTCATAGACTTGTCACTGGGCCTCCGGGGCACCCTTGAGCAAACTAGGGAAAGGTGCCCCCTCCGGGCAGACATGACCCTGTAGCAGGGTGCCTCCTTCGGCGTGGGTTCAAGGTCAGACACCACGCCCCCCGGGTCTGGGCGCCTGTGTGCTGATGGGCAGCCCTGCTCCGCCCACCCACCCCCTGAGGGGTCCCCCTCTTCAACGTAGCCCTCTTTTTCCCCCTGTGTGCCAGGCAAGGCAGGGACCCCTCCCCAAACCACCTGTGAGGCATGGGCTCTCATTTGACTTTGACCCCAAACCACGAAGCATCCCCCAGGATGCTTAGGAAGCCCCTCTTGCTGGGTCCGTGGAGGAAGTTTCCACAGACGGCCCAAAGACCCGGAGGCCTCCGCCACCCACATCGGCCTGGCTCCCCACTCCCCTCTCCACACAGTGCCAACGGTGGCACACCGAGGCCACCTCACCCTTTCAAAGCCTCCCCGGCTTCGACTCCCTCCCTCTTTCTGGGAGCTTTCTGGGGCTCTTGCATGCTGTTTGGTAAATAAATCGAGGGCAGCGGGAATAATATACCTGTCAAACAGCAGCCAGCTTCCAATTTCCGCTGTCAGCCCTGCCCGGCCGCGCCACGCAGAGCCTACTGACACGCTGCCACAAGCAATACACTTCCCCAGGTCCCCGCAGGTGGGGGGCAGGCCGTTACCAGGGGACTCCCCACCAGTCAGCACAGGCTGCAGGGCAGACCCGAAGAAGAACTTTCCCGCGCAAGGCCGGATAGGAGAGGGGCCGAGATAAGGTTGGGCAGCCTGGGAGGGCAGGGGAGGCAGAGGCAGGAGGGGTGTTAGAAGGCCCCTTTGGGCCCCTCTCCACGGAAGGGGGTCAGGAAGGGCCATCGCACCCCGTCACTACAGGAGCATCTCCCCCAACATGGTTCCTTTCTGATGTCGAGCAGGCTAAGGTCCTAGGACTTGGGGGATTGATAGGATCCTGGAGGAGGGCAGGGAAGGGGTCATTGATTCCAGCCCTCTGCCCCTGGCCGTGCTGCCCTTTCGTCATTGCAGGTGGCAAGAGGTTAGGCAGTCTTCCTTCCAGAGAAAGCAGCACCCCCAGTTCAGCCACGGCAAGCATTTCGGTTAGGAAGTCCTTTATCCGGCCTGACTTTGCCACCATGGCCTCAAACTACTGCTCTGATCCTGAGGAACACATCAGCGAAGGCTTCACCTTCCAGGGCCTCCCGCCAACTCATACACCTCCCACCAGCTCCCAGCTTTCTCCTCCTCAGACAGGAGCTCTGTCTGCCCTCCTGGACCTTCACAGCCTCCGAGGGCCACTGCAGCCAGCCCTCCCCACGCCCTCGGGGTCCCCTCACGGCGGCTCAGCGGCGGGGCCCTGGTGGACGCAGCCCTCCCTGCGTGTTCTCAGGGCACCCGGAACTCGTACACACTCATTGCCTTGCAGGTTCCAAGCAAGGTGTCTCCCCCACTGCCCGTTCCCTCATGTCAGGTCAATTCAGGTCAAAGGTGCCCTGGCCATTGGACTGCAGGCTGGAGGCCGGGGCTGGGAGGAGGAAGCCGAGCTGCCCCAGCAGGGAACGTCCTGAAAATTGCTCATCCCTCTGGGTCTAGCACCGTAAATTTGGGGCCTGGACCCTCACGACTCCTCAGGCAGTCTACAGGATTTAATATAGACGACCGAATGCACACAGCACTTCTCTTCCTGGAGCATTTTGTTGTTAACCCGAGGATGAGAGAACCTTTTCGGAGCCGCAGAGCCTGACCCCCGCCCCGCAGAGGGCAAGCCGCTAAGCAGCGTCCCAGACCCAAAGCACTGCTGCCCTCTCCCTACGGCCTCTCGTCCACCCACTTCAAATCAGGCCAAGCCTTTCCTCAGTTTCCCTGCAAGCGCCTGGCATGCGTGTGTACCCCAGGGAAGTTCTCCCTCCAAATCCCATGCCCTTGGCCTAGACCATCAGGGATGGAAGGCCTTGGAGGGCCTCCAATCTGACTCCTCATCTTTACAGAGGAGGACACTGAGGCCACGGAGGGTACGGGACCTGCTGAGCAAGTGAAGGGATCTCAGGCAAAGAAAGCACTTATCTTTTCTGAACCTCAGGTTCCTTATCTGCAAAATGAGGAAAGAATATGTATGTCGTAGAGCTCACAGAAGGTACACTCCGTGGGGACGAGGATGTTTCCTTTTCTGTTCCTACAGTACTCCCAGTGCCAGGAAGGAGAGAGTAGGGGTTTTTTTAAATTGAAATATATTTGACATACAACATTAGATAGATTTAAGTTGTACAGCACGTTAATTTGATACAGTTATATATTGTAATATGATTGCCATTGTAGTGATAATTAGCACTCCCATGGTAGTACATGATTATCATTTTAGAGTAGGTATTTTTGATAGTAAGGGTATCTTTGAAGTGAAAGAATGTAGGTAATTAGTACGTGCCCATGAAATGCTAGCCCTGTTACCCATGATCACGGCCAAGGCAACAGGAGACCCAGGTCTCCCAACTCCTGGTGCCAGCCACTGCGTGGCTTGTCTCCCCCTGCCCACCTCTCAGCCCTGCACCCCAGCCCCCCCAACTTCCCTTGAAGAAATGGCCCCAGGGCAGGAGAAAGGGGGTCTCTTCATGGAGGGAAGGGCAGGCCTGAGCCAAGCCACCCCACCCCCACCCCCGGCTCGTCACCACCCCGTGAAAAGCAGAGACGGAACAGCAGCGGCATCACGCACATTTGTTTCCACGTTGTGCGGAGGAACCAAAATAAACACAAACAAATTTGGCAACACAAGCTCCGGGTGGGCCAGGCCCCTTCCACCCTCCCTGCTGAGCCGCTGCTGTTTGCTCTGGGTTATGAAGATGAGTAACTCCTAGCCACCCACTGAGCTGGGAAGCCATCCCAGCCCCAGCCTCCAGCGCAGACCCAGGGGCCCTGGGACGAAGGAGACCCACCGCTCTTGCTCCTGGTTCCGAGGCCCTGGAACCTCCGCGGGAAAGGCCGTCCCTGGCTGTGGCCTGTGGAATTTCACTCAGCTCCGTGCAGGCCTCCTGCCCCCTCTGTCTGCTACAGATGCATCCAGGCAGGTTATGGAGCATCAGTCCATGCCACCAGGCAGGAGGATGGGGCATCGGTGCATTTTGGACCACTGAGCGGGGGTTGAAGGGCTGTCCAGTGGCTGGGGCTGTGAGAGTTAGCTTCTCAGGGCCAGGCTGACCTCCACGCGTGCGGCCAAGCAGGGCTCCCATGGGCGCCCAGTCCAGACCAGGGAAAGGGACAGGGAAAACAGGGGAGCCGCCCCAGCCCCCACGCCGGCCACCACGTGCACCCACAGATCTTTTCTCCTGGTGCGTCCCCACACTGAGCAGCTCTCAAACCCTTCTGATCTCCCTCTCCCCTTTACACACACACACACACACACACAGCTCCATGCCTTCATGAGGAGGGGGAGGAAGCCTTTACATGGTAAAGTGGGAAGCTGGTCGCTGCCCAGGGAACAGGGGTGGGCCCTGCTGGGGATCGAGGGTGCCCAGGGGGTGAGGTGGGCAGATGTTGGGACAATGGCCTGCAATCCAGAGCTCCATGTGCTGTCCCCCATACTGTCCCAGTGGGGGACATGCAGACTCTGGCTGTCGGAGGGCTGGCAGGGTCTGGACAGGACCAAGCAGGGGGCTCCGACTGCTGTCCACACATATGTCCTTGAGGGCCTCAAGGGAGGGAACCCCTATGAACTTGGAAGCCAGAGTACCCACACATGTGTGTGTCCTAAGTCCAGTCCCTTCTCATATGTGCACACACACACACACACACACACACACAGAGTGCTCTGCCTTCTGTCCTTAGGATGTGGCTTCAGTCTGATGCCATGATTCTGCTGACGTGTCAGCATCAGTGTGAGGGCGCTACTTTGTGGGGTGACCAAGTGTGGCCTCAGTCATTCCCTGGCGTCCACACACAGGCTCCCGGGACGGTGTGTGATTAAGGGCACAGAGGGTAGACAGCCTGGGTCTCTTCTGCCTGACAACTTCTAGCCATGAGATCTGGGGCCCGTCCCTCCAGCCTCTTCTGTCTATGGGACACTGTAGGAGCTACCTCAGGACATGTTGTAAGAATTAAATGAGATCATGGCATTCGGTCCCGGTCATTTTCATTACTGTCCCTTCGTAAAGGATTCAGGAGATGATGCAGATTCTAGCTCAAGAAATCAGGAGGGGTTTTCTTCCCCCTAAATATCCAGTCCATCCAGGCAATGTCATCTGCTAACTCAGGGCAGGACAGGAGAAGCCCGCGTGGGCTCTGTCTTGCCAAGATTTGGGACATGCCTAGGACAGTGACAGTCTCCGTGCCAGTTTGTTCCAGCTCCCACAGAGAGCCCCTGCTCGTGCAGAGCACACAGCAAATGGCTCCGGCAGGTCCCTGGCGGCCCCTCACCCCACAAATGCATGCCATGTGGCCCGTGGGACATTTGGCAGGGCGCTGGCGGGGGGGGTCTGTGAATTCCCACAAACAGTAGGCAGGAGTCTACGCATGTGCACACACGCTCACGTCCAGGCACGCACACGTGTGCCTTTGGAGAGGGAGAGGGTCTGCTTCAGATTTTCAAAGGGTCTGTGACCCCCAAAAAGCTGAGAACTGCTGTCCTACACATTACTGGTTCCGTTTGCAGTTTGGGGAAGGAGAACCCCCGAAAGGTCGTCTCTCCGTCCTGAGGACAGGCTGAGACCTTCAGCTGGGGAGGCGGAGAAGGCCAGTGGGGTAGACCAGTGGCCCCACACAGAGCTGAGCTGGTCCCCACTTCTCTCTGCCTTTCTACAGTGACAGCCTTTACCCCATCTTCCTACTTCCCCCCCCCAACACACTCATGCACCCTCAGGCAGTGGGGAACTCCCCCCCCCAGGCCATCCTGCCGGCCTTTCGTGAAGGGCAGAGGAGAAGGAAGTCCTCCCGGCAAGGCCTCCACCCCTCCAGTCACCAAGCATGGGAGCAGGGCCAAGAAGCGGACACACGCGTGTGCGGCCGCACAGGCTCAGCACGCCTGCCTCGACAGCCCTCCCGGCCTGCCTTTGAGAGTGATGAGTTTATCTCCACAGGACAGAGAGGTGCGTCTGATGGCGGAGATGACTCCGGCTGAACTCCTCTGTAAGCAGGCCCCCGGGGAGGGCTGGGAGAGATGCTATCGTTCCTATCAGTCAGTCAGTCAGTCAGGAAACGAGGCTCTGTGCAGGGACCCCTCCCGTCCCCCGCTCCCCGGTGCCCGTGAGCTCAACCTGACCCCCTCTGCAACCAAGGGAGCCATAAATATCCCACAGACACCCGGGCACCGGGGCCCTGGGGACACGGGAGATGAAAAATAACTCACCCGAAGCAGCCCCCACACTACCACCCCCAAGAAAAAGAAAAAGAAGAAGGAGCCAGAAATCCTCACGGCGCTGCCTCTGGATCCTGAGGCTTGAACGGATCTCTGGAGTTTGGGAAGGGCCATCAATTTGAGGGTGGAGGACACGTCTGGGAGAGAAGAGACACATCTGGACCGTTCCCGTGGGTGTCCCAGGTGTCTCCTGGGCCCGTGTTACTGCAGGCCCCTCCAACATTGGCTCTCGCCCAGGAGCTGTGTGCTTCCCCCCTGCATCTCCCCACTGCCAGCTTCACCCCTGCCCAGTCATAGCCTTTCAGCAAGTCGGGGGTCCTGGGCCCCTCTTCTGGGAAAGGAAAGATGGTGCCACGGAGTGGGGAGAGTCGGGAACCAAGGCCTGCACTTTTGGACAGCCCAGCCGATGTGTACTCTGATGTGTTTGTCATGAACGAGGGGGGCTGAGAAGTCATCTGGGCTTCGTAGGTGGGAAAACTGAGACCAGAGAGAGGGGTGACCAGAATCAGTGTCTGCTGACTTCCTGTCCAGGGCACCCTGCTCAGAAGGAAGAGGAGGTTTTGCCAAGCAGAAGCCACTGTGGCCATTCTGGGTTCATCACATGTGACTGTGGCGAATGAAGGGGCCCCCAGGGCTGCTGCAGCCAGCAAAGTCTTCCCAGGTGAGGCGCCCCGAAGTGCCTCCTGTCCCCCTGTTTCTCCCCTTATGTGCCCTGTCTCCCCCGTCATCCCGGGCGCCCCCTTTCTCCGAGCCCCTTTTCACGGGGAGGGTGGATAGCGCTCAGTGCCCGGTGCTGACCAGAGATCCCGGCAGCTTCCACCTGGGTCTGGGACGTTCTAGCCACCAGTCTGCCCCCCTCCAGCTTCCCCCTACCCACCCCCCACACCCTATCTTGCACACGTTATTGAGCAGGAAGCTGTGTGCCACAATGCAAAGAGCAAGGTCTCTAGGGTACTTGCTTCGTATGTGGAGTTGGGAAAGACCCTAAACGTCTCTGAGAAGACCACCAGAAGAGAGGTGGTCTTCTATCCCACCCCTTCTTTCTACCCACCCCCTAATCCCCCCAAGGCTCTGAGTTTCTCTTCCAGCCCTGACCCATCTCCAATGGCCCCAGAAGGATGCGGGGCACCAGAGGGAGGACCTGTGCCCTGGGGCCTGGGCCCAGTTACAGCACTGGTCCAGTCAGGACTCCAAGGAGAGCCTCCCAGCCTCTTCACCAGACAGGCACACTTAGAAAATGATAAGTTGGGGGGCACCTGGGTGGCTCGGTTGGCTGAGCATCTAACTTCGGCTCAGGTCATGATCTCATAGCTGCTGAGTTCGAGACCCACATCAGGCTCTCTGCTGTCAATGCAGAGCCTGCTTTGGATCCTTTGTCCCCCTCTTTCTCTGCCCTTCCCCTGCTCACACTGTCTCTCTCTCTCTCTCTCTCAAATAAACAGTAAAAAAAAAAAAAAAAAGAAGAAGAAGAAAATGATAAGTTGCCCCCCCCCCCGAGGGAAATGAATAAAGATCCCCCAGCCGGACCACAGAGGGGACTTTTGACAATATCAGTACTGGGTGCGGCAGCTTTGGGCAGGGGGTGCGCAGTTCTGGTCCCACCTCTGCCACTGCCTCCCTTCGGTGACGGACTCACCCCTTGGGATCTGTTGGGACAGGCCACTTTGAATTTCTTATTATTTTTTTTTTTTTTTGTATTGGAACTCTTATAAAAAAAAAAAATGACTTCATTAGCTGTCTACCCACCACAAATTGCCACAGATGAGGTGGCTTACAACAGAAATGTGTTTTCTCACGGTGTTTGAGGCCAAAAGTCCAAAATCAAGGTGTCAGCAGACCCATGCTGTCTCCTAAGGCTCTGGAAGAGAATCCTTTCTGGCCTCTTCCCGCTTCTGTGGCTCCGGCCTTTCCTTGGCTTGGGGCTGTGTGACTCCGATCCCTGCCTCTGCCTTGACCAGGCCTTCTCCACCTCTGCCCTTCATGTGTCTCTGATAAGGACCCTTGTCATTGGATTTAGGGCCCTCCCAGATAACCCAGGATGATTTCACCTCGAGAGCCTCTACCTTAGTCACACCTGCAAAGACTCTTCTCCCAAATCAGGGCACAATCATAGGTTCTGGTGATTAAGACACGGACGTATCTTTTGGGGGCCACTCATTCAGACCCACTACGATCATCTCATTCAAGACCCTGTTGTATTGTTCCTTAGCAAACGGATGGAGTTTGCAACAGGGATGAAAGCTGGAGCATTCTCCGTCTTCCTCCCTCTCCCCAGCCCTGCACTCCTCCTTCCTCACCCCAGGGCCTCTCCAAGGAAGCCCGAGACATCCAGGCCCCCTTGGCCACCGCCATTGTCCCTAGCTCAGGGCTGGCGCAGATGAGCCCACTGGATAGAGGCTGGGTGGGACTTGAGCTGATCTGCTCACCCAGAAGGTGCTAATTGAACTGATTAATTGAGCCAATTACCTCAGCCTCCCAGGAGGGCTGGGAGCAGGCCTGGCTCCTGGGGACCAGGTGTGAGGCGGCAGGATGGGCTGAGGGGGAGCCAGGCCCCAGGGGGTGGAGGCCATACTCTGCACCGCCAGGCCCGCCCACCTGCCCAGGCTCAGGAGGGAGGATAGGCCGAGCCCACTCGAGCAAGGTGAGCTTAGATGCTTGGGCAGATCCAGGAAAGCTGTCCGAAGGGGCAGCAGGGCTGCAGCAGATGCAGGGACCCCAGGACGGGAAGGGGGTGCCGGGGACTAGTGAACGATTCCATGGAGAAATGAATTTCCCTTTCCTGCCGCGCCTTCTGCTAAATTTGGAGTGTGAACGGAAGTAGGCGTGAATGCGAAATACGAATCATCATCGCAGGGCATTTAGGACACGCAGGAACGGCCCAGACCGCCTTCTGTCCTTCGTCTGGCCAGGTCTTCACAGCCACCTCGAAAGCAGCCGCGTTTGCTGTCGTTGCCACATTACAGATGCAGAAAATGAGGCCCAGAGGGGCCGCCGCAGGGCTGAGATCACACAGCTGACAAGTTGAGGGAAGCGAGATTCAAACCCGGTCCTCCAGGATGCAAAGCTCTGGGGTGCGTGGCCTGGGGTGTGCATGGGGCTTGAGTCAATGAGCTGCGTGGCCTGAGGTGTGCATGGGGCTTGGGTCAATGAGCGCGAGTCCAAATGTGAGTTCGTGAGCGTGACAGCAGGAAAAAACTCAGGACCTGAGCATCTGTGAGCCAGCCAGGCGGGTCCTCTCACCCTAGACAGCATCTCTGCCCCAGGGCCAGGCCCAGCTGACGGTGGCCAACACAGCCCGCCGACCTTGCTGAGGAAGCACCACGTCCCAATGTGCCTCCTGCTGCTCCCCCCCACCCCCCAGCACCGACATCCTGACTCGCCTGAACCCAGGAAGTAATTCCCTACCTCCTCACCTGCTCCCTTCCGGTTCTGTCTCCTTCCAGAAGCCAGAGGGCTTTAAGAAACACTCAGATCTAATCGTCATAACCCATTTTTGTCTTGTTTTGTTTGTGCAAGTGTTGTGTTCCTTTATCTGGGTAACAGAAACCATACTCGTTTCAAAGCGCTCTTTTCAAAAATCGACTTTATTGATACAACTTACGTAAAACCAAATGCGTCCCTTGTAAGTGTCTAGATAACGAATGTTGACAAATATATACACCTGTGTAACCGTCATCCCGTTCCACTCCCATCATCCCAGAAAGTTCCCTCGTACCCCCCACCCAGTCAACACCCTACACCCCCATCTCCCGCCCAGGCAATCACTGATCTGATTTCAATCACTGTAAATTAGTTTTGCCTTTTCTAGAATTTCACGAAGTGGAGTCATGCTATGTCCTCTTTGGTTTCTGGCTTCTTTCACTCAAAATAGCGGTTTTAGAATTCACCCCCATTGCTACATATACCATGCATGCATCTCTCAGTGTTGGTTCTTCTTCACGGTTCTATAGTTTACTATTACAAAGACGTACCGCTGTTTGTTGATCCAAACACCAGATAATGGATGTTTGGGTTGTTTCCAGTTTGGGGGCTATTATGAGTAAAGCCGCTAGAAACACTGTATGTAAGTATTCCTAGTAAGTACGGAGTTAACATCACAAGAAAGTGCCAAACTGGCCCTTAGGATACATTTTGAGCTTCTTAGCCTGATCTTCAAGGCCCTACATGCTCTGGTCCCTTCCCTTCTTTTCAGTCTTTTCCCCTCCCTTTACCTGTGCTTACTGTATGTCAACCTCACTCTTTCTTACTATTGCCTTACAGTACCAAGCTTCTTTGGACCACAGGACCTTTGTATGTGCTGAAATGCTTTCCCCACTCTGTTCTTCAAGCGCTATCTTCGTTTTCATTCCTCAGGGAGGCTTCCCTGCCTCATCTATATGTGGTTCTCCTCCTGCCCTCTCAAAGCCTTCTGTACTTTTTCCCTCAATACCCATATCGGTGTTAATTACATATGATTATGTGTATGTTGCACGATTTCGTGTTTAACATTCCTCTCCTCTACTCAACTGTAGGCCTATGAGTACAGGAATCACGCCCTTCATCTCTCCTGTGTGCCTGGTACAGTACCTGGCCCGTAGAAGTTGCTCAACAGATACTTCAGAAGATTAGATAAAGGAGGCTGAGCTCCAAGGCCCCCAGGCCTAGGACGGGGCTCCCATGCCCTGCTGAGGAACCAAGGAGCCCTGACAGAGAGGCCCAGGCAGCCAGGCTGGGCAGTGATTCCACCCCAGATCCAATGACTGACTGGTGGGGGAGGGAGGGAGGGAGGGAGGGAGGCGGGAAGGCAGGAGAGGAAAGAGAATGACTCATTTTCAGAGACACATGGCAAGGAAGGAGGAAAATGCAATTCAGCAGCTTCTTGACCTTTCCTTTGTGTGGGGACAAATGCTCCAGCCCCAGCGAGCAGGGGTGGCAATTAGGTACTCCCAGAGCCAGGGAAAACATTGTGCTTTGGCCCACAAGCAGCAGCAAGAGAGATTTCTCAGGCTCAGAGAAAAGACACGATGCTCTCCCCGCCCCCCGTCTTTGCCACTCATCCCCAAGCTCCCCAACAGTGGCTGTTGTTACCCCATCCCAGAGGCCGTGTGCAGCCTCTGAGGCCAGGAGAGAAGCGTGGTTTTCACCCAGAAGGACAGCGCAGAAGCAAAGAAACCTTCCTTTTCAAAAGGCCAAAAGAACATGGACTCACTGACCGCAGACAAAGCACTAGGGCGAGGCTGGAGATGGGGGCACTGTGGTCGTGAGTAAAGCACGCCTGGGAGAAATTCTCGGAAATCCTTTCTCATGCATGTAGAAGTCAGGCCCACACAGGGGAGAGAGGGGGAACACAGGATCTCCTGGGGGAGGGCTCCTTTACGGGCGGGATGTGAACGTGAGGGGCTAACTGAGGCAGCGTGGCCTCTTGACGCTGGACCGCGTGGCCTGTCTCACTGAAGTACTTCCCCTGTCCACACCCCTGGAGCCCTCAGAGGGAGCACGGCCTAAACAAGAAACCCAGGGCGGTGGGAAGAGGGGGGGGCGGGCTTTCAGCCTAATGGAAACATGGTGAAGGCTTTGCAGGGCCACAAGTGCTAATGGATGCGGACCTCCCTCCGGGGTCGTCACCCAGAGTTTATCTGTAGCGAATCTAGCTTTTAACTTCTCACTGATCAAACCTCCCCCTGTGGTTCTGTAACCTTTTCTCCTTCACGCAGGCAGCAGTTCATTGTTCCTGAGAGGATCTGAGTCCGTTTGCTACCAGGATCCCCTGCCCAAGTAGAGAATACACCCATCCCCCTAGTATACACCCAAGAACAAGCACATTCGGCTGGGTCATGTCCTAGAGGAAGCAGTCAGGATCTTGACCTTCTGAGCTGCCAGGGCCTTCGAGGGGCAGCTGAGCAGACAGATGAACGAGGCAGTGAGAGGAAATCAGGGGCCAGAGCCAGGGCTATTTGTGGGTCTCGCCAGTTCTCTGGATGCTTCAGGGCGTAGTCACGTCGGGGCCCAGGCGTGAGGACTGTCAGCAGATAGCGGACGAGTGGATTTCCGGCCAGTGGGGTCCACTCGCCGCGCCTCGCTTTCCCGATCCCAAAATGGCGACAGGAATACCAACCTCGGGATTAAATAAGGTAAGTACCCAAAAAATGCGAGCTCGTATGATGGATAAATCTTACATTCGATCAGTTTGTCTTTACTCCTCACATTTTAGTCTTCACTTTGGTAAAGGGTTTTATTGCGTATGAAAGCCTCCCGCATTTACGATCTCCTGTCATCCTTATAACAATCACTTAAGTATACAGGAAAAATTCTTTTAGCCCCGTTTTACAGACGCGATGACAGCACCCCAAAAGGGTAAAAGAAAGCTGTGCAAATCCCACAAGACTTCACGAGTATGCAAAACCAGAATTAAAACCTCCTGACTTCGAGCCTGAATTCCCCGCCCCCGCCACTGGACTTCTGCTTTGCCATGCAAATCCCTGCCTCATGGGATCTACTGGGTCCACCGTGTGGCCTGGCAGCCCAAGAAACTTCGAAGACTTTGTGGGGGCTTCAAGAGCTGAGGCCCATTTCTTTCAACCGAAGGACAGGGTTTGGGTGGACATGGCTGATGGTCGTCACACAACGCACAAGCCTGGGAGATGGGGGTGAGGCCAAAGCTGGTACTGGATTTGAGGCAAAGAATTTTCCCCCAAAGAAGTTTGGGAGACGGGCTCCTGGGAGTAGAGAGGAGGAAGATAACACCCACTGGAGGCAAGATGGTAACACGAGGCCCCAATCCCAGCCTCCCAGGTGACAGCAGATGAATGGCGGGGGGACCCAAGAATGACCTTGGGCATTGGTTCTTCCCATAGCAGAAATGGGAACATGAATTAAAGTTCTTCCTGCAAAATGTCAAATACCCGAGGAAGACCAACACAGGGGTGCATTAGTTATCCGTTGCCGTGTAACAAATAATCCCCAACCTCAGTGTTTTAATTTTTTTTTTTTAACGTTTTAGTTATTTTTGAGACAGAGAGAGACAGAGCATGAACGGGGGAGGGGCAGAGAGAGAGGGAGACACAGAATCGGAAGCAGGCTCCAGGCTCTGAGCCATCAGCCCAGAGCCCGATGCGGGGCTCGAACTCACGGAGATCGTGACCTGAGCTGAAGTCGGATGCCCAACCGACTGAGCCACCCAGGTGCCCCCAACCTCAGTGTTTTAAACACAGAAATATTACGTCACAGTTTGTGTGGGTTAGGAATTTGAGAGAAGCTTGGTGGGGTGACTCTGACTCCAGTTCCCATGTGCCGCTACAGTCAAGGGGTGAGGCCACCTGAAGGCTCGACTGGGGCCAGAAGACCCACCTGCAAGGTGGCTCACTCATGTGCCATGGGCAGGAGGCCTCAGTTCCTCCCCACGCGGACTTCCTACACTGCTTGAGTATCTTCATGGCATGGCAGCTGGCCCCGGAGAGCCAGGAGAAAGTCACAACACTCTTTTGACCGAGTCTTAGGACTCACATTCTGTCACTGCTATCTTAGTCTATTTATCAGGAACAAACCTGTGAGTCGCTCAAGGAAGGAGAGTTAGACTCCACCTTTTAAAGAATCTGTGGCTCTATCTGAAGCCACCACGAGGGATTAAACACCCTCAGACAGAGCGTGCTCAGAACAGACTCGGGAGACAACCTACGGGGTCAGGACCAGCATGTGAGAGGCCCCTGCCGCGGCACCAGAGAGTCCCCCTCACCCCAGCCACAGTCCCTGACTCCTGCCCGCATCCCACAAGGGCTTGGGCTACTATGAACCAAGGGGACCAGATGCTTTGGGGCAGTAGCTGAGTTGGAGGAAGGAGCGACCTGCCAGGGTGTGGTGGAGGCTGCCTACACTCAAGCCTAAGCGCATGCAGAAAGGAGAGATTGGGGTGCTGCATCCCCCCCCCCACCCCCGCCTACAGCGGAGGGGAAGGAGCCCTCCTTCCTTCCTGCAGGGCTTACAGAAAATGTCTGGGCACACCCTTAACAATGGTCACGGGTTTGGAAAGGAAAACTGCCTTCTCCTGGAGAACGGCTGGCCTCGGGGCAAAACTCAAACTGTAGAGGTGAAGGCTGGCTTGCCCAGCTACCCCTTCTCAACATACCTGCACACTCACCATCCTGGGAAGGCAGCATCCAGTACCGCCTACCCCTGCCTGCTGGCCTCATGCAATTGGATCACAAGTGGACACCTGACCCAGCAGGAGAGAAGTCATTGGCTGACCAACAGCCAATCAGATCCTCTCTCTAAAGATTTTTGGCACCAAGGTGTCCAGAGCCTGGGAGTCAGGTGGGGCCGGCTGGGAGCTGGAGGTCACGCGGTCCAGACAGGCTGGGGCGGGAGCAGCTATTTTAGGACCCTGTGTTGATGAGCAAGCGAAGAAAGCTGATCTGCAGAGTAAGGCGGGAGAATGGAGCTCGGAGGGCAGCAGGGATGCGACCCAGCGTGGCATCAAAGCGGGGGAAACAGGTGGGAAGGGCAGTTCGCAGGGTTCTGGGTGCCTCTCAGCTCTCCCGAGGCCCGATGTTCTTCTTGGCGGGGGGGGGGGGGGTCCCCCCGTGAGGCACCCTTGCATCTTCATGGTAAACCCCATTCCTGAAGCAAGCTTGAGTGGCTCTTTTCTAGGCAGTCAGACCATCCTGCCTAAGAGCTGAAGGTGGGGGAGGAGACAGAGGGGCCGTGTCCCTGTTGCAACCCTCCCAGGAAGAGCCTTTGGGCAAGACTGTCACATTCACCGCACACTTGTTAAGTCCGCGGAATCCAGACAAACAAAACGAGACACTTACTCAACTTACGCACTGTTGTTTGCTTCCGGCATCGTTATTACTCTTCCCGTGGCTGGTACCCAGCAGCAATGAGAACGAAAAGTCTGACACCACGGCGGATGGTTTTTCTCTCAATCCCTCTGGGCAGAGGTGAGCAGGAAAGACAGTAGGCTTACAGAAAGGGGGGTGGCTTCGTAGGCTGATGTTGGCTCTGGCCTGGGCAGTGATGCTAACAGCAAGTAGGAAGGAGAGGGGAAGGACAGCATCTGGATGGAGAGCTAATTCACTCGTTCATGGGCTCCTGCCGCCCTGAGAGAGGGCATTATTTGGTTTTAAAGCAATGTCGATTCCGACAACAGTAACCACATCCGCCTTCAAATGCAAGTTCAGTAGAATGGACTTTTGAATTATTCATCAGCTCCTCCAACAAACATTCATTGAGCCCTTTCTATATACCAGGTCCTGAACTGGGTACACATTTGAATCCAACCCAATCCCTGTCCTTGGGGAGCTTTAAAAGTTCTTGGAGCTTTAAAAGTTCTTCCATAGAAGACACTCATTCAATGACACATAGGAAGGGGCCCTTAGTAGCTCATGGGAAAGATGGGCAGAATTCCCACACAAAAGAAGGACATTCTGGATGAGGGAATGAAGGAGACAGCAGACTTTGGTGGGAAAATGCTTGGACAGGAATCCAGGAGGCCTGGGTTGTGGTTCTGATTCTGTCATTAATTCAGAAGATCCCCTCCCCCTTGCTGAACCTCAGTTCCCCATCTGTCAACGAGGGAGGTTGACTTAGCAGCTTTGGCATTAGAGAGTCTATGGTGGCAGGTGCTGGGGGGAGGGGAAGGTTGGGGAGTGGAGTTTTTACACAGCTTGATAGCGTTCAGTGGTTTCCCCAACAGCTTGCCTGGGCCAGATGGGCAACTGCCCCTAGACCAGGCCAGGGGAGCCCCATCTGGTAAGACTCAGTCTCATTTTGTCTTTCTGTGAATGTTCTGTTAATCCTGGGTGCCAGACCTTCAGACAGGGGTCCAGGAGTGAAATGACAGCACACACTGTGACCAAGAACTTTAAATACATTGGCAAGGCCCAGGGTGCCCTCAGGGAGAACATCCTCGTTTCCAGTGAGGTCGCTTACTTAGATTTGAAAGCAAGAAGAGGGGCGCCCAGTTGGCTCAGTCAGTTGAGCGTCCGACTTCAGCTCAGGTCATGATCTCATGGTTCGTGAGTTTGAGCCCCACGGCAGGCTCTGTGCTGACAGCTCAGAGCCTGGAGCCTGCTTCGGGTTCTGTGTCTCTGCTCTCTCTTCCCCTCCCCTGCTCGGACTCTGTATCTCTGTCTGTCTCAAGAATAAATAAATGGATGGAAGGAAGGAAGGAAGGAAGGAAGGAAGGAAGGAAGGAAGGAAGGAAAGACGAAGACAAGGAAGGAAGGAAGGAAGGAAGGAAGGAAGGAAAGACGAAGACACCAGTAGGCCACATCACCATGTTCTAAATGACCAGGCTCCCAGAACAGGCTCTACTGTTCTGTTCCAAAGTCTACTTCTCAGCAAAGGGGCCAATAAAACTTTGTGACTATGTTAACCTGCGATTTCCCTGAAATGGTTTGGGTTCAGCCTCCCACGGTCGGACCACCCTAGGGAAACACAGGCAAGCTAAACTTGTGAGTCATGCCAGGAACAGAGGATAGCCCAGTGTGACCCGTACTGAGGGTGCCTCGGAGGAAAACAAGACTAGAGTGACCCGTCAAAGTTAGATTGTGGACGATGTTACTTGCTGGGCCAAGAAGTTAGCTTTCAGAGTGGAGGACTGGTTGATGAGCGATGAGCTTAGGAAGGTATCCTGACAGCAGTGTGTGGCTTGGACCATGCAAGGGGGTGAGAGGGGACTCCTAGTGGCCGTGAGAAGGCTTGGGCAAGGCCCTGAACCCTACAGAGAAGGTGGTCATGGAAAGGAGCAGGAGGGGGGGAAATGGGAGGGATTATACAGGAGGAGGAACCCATAGGACTTGGCCACTGACTGGAAGTAGGAAGCAGAGAGAACAAAGGGACAGAAGCCTGGGAAACATCCAGCTTTCCTCCCCAGCATAGATGCAGCAAATCACACACCTAGAATCACAAAAGACCTTAAGACTCTTGTCTACACAGCACAAAATAACCTACCACTGAAAACTTCAGAAAGCCCCCAGATGCCATCTGGCCCCCAAATATCTGGAAAGCCGTTTTGCTTTTTGTCTGGATGCTTGCAAAGGGCATGGGAGTAACAGGGCCTCTCTACCCCCAGGCTCCAGAGTCGCCCCACTAAGTACTCTTCAGGAAGGCAGCCAAGAGCCAAGGTGCTGGGTGAAGGGATAGCCAAGCCCCCTGCTCTCATCAGAAGCCATGCCGGTATTTTTAGTACCGCAATCAACAGTGGGCCCGCCTCTGGATCGGTTCAGGCAGCCTGGGCCGAGCAGAGCTGTTAAAAATGGAAGGGCACACGCTGCAATCAGTTGTGGCGGACGAGGGGCACCGGAGGGGCAGCAGCTGTGACATCGGAAGCTATTGGCCCTCGAGCTGGCGGAGGGGAGCCCGGTGGGAGCATGGGGAGAGCAGCTTCCGGGAGCATGCTGGGGCCTGAGGTCATGTCGTCCCAAACCCGTGGTGCCCCAGAAGCATCCGGGAGTCAGGCCCCTTCCCCAAAGCACTGCCTCCACACCTGCTTCTTACTGTGCCACAGACCCCACCGTTAGCATCCACACTCTTTCCTTTCCCTGAAGACCTTTCTGTAAGTGGCCAACTTCAGATGTTGGGGGGTGGAGGGCCCAGTGAAAAGGGGAGGGACTACAGACCAGTGCTGCCCCGGGCTAGAGGGTGGCGAGCACCGAAGAGCCGGGTAGAGCAGGACACAGATGGCCCATCCCGCCCACTGAAATCGGGGAACCGACGGTTGTCGCCTCTATTGTCCCCCACTTCTCTGTTCTGGTACAAAGCAGAGCTGCACCGAGAGCTCCCTGTGTCCCTTCCAGGGTGGGAACTGTAGTAGGCAGCCTGGGACAGTGCACCTGTACTACGCTGAGACCCAGGAGGCCTGCCTTCTAAGCCATTTGTATCACTCTGCGGCACCTTTGGGGCCTCCAGCAAGTGACCTTCCCTCTCTGGCCTTGGTGGCTCTATGTAAAATGACAACACTGGGGTAGCAGCAGGCCAGGTGCAGTGATGGATGCTTTGGAGGCCCTGGCCACAGCCTCTCCCCTCCATCCCAGAGCAGAGGACTGCTGGCTGGGGCGGAGCCGGGCCCCAAAAGAGGGACTATACTCAGTGTCCCCTTCCAGAACAGAAGCCCAGAGGATGGGCTTCCTGGCATGGTTGGGACATCATTGTCCTGCCCAGCCAGGAGCAGAGAGGGCTGCGAGGGTGCAGAGAGGACAAGGAAGTGGATGCGGAACTCAGGGACCCAGGGCGCCTATCAAAGTAGTGCCTAGAGGCCACGCTGTCCCACCCCCTCACCGTACAAACCATGGCACTGAAGTCAGGGGAAGGCAAGAGCACCGGTGACCCCGCCAGACACGCGCCCGGGGGGAGACACGCATGGGACGCCCGAAGGCAGGAGCCAACGCCCCCTCCCCGCTGCGTCCTGGGTCCTTCAAACGACCCCCTCCATCGGGGTCTCCAGAACCCCGATTCACCCCAACTGAGCCCTCAGCCTCGCAGACGGGCCATGGGGCTCCGCAGCCATCTGCCAGCCTGCATGCAGGAGCGCGGGGGTTGTAGAGTTTATTGAATCCGTGTAGGAGCATAAATCCGTGTCAACTTGCCTCTGAACAGTGTTCAGCTGGCAGACGTGCTGTCCTAGGAAGATGCTTCGCTGCCTGTCCCACAACCCTTTACCCCCCAAGCAGGGCAGATCCAGGCCCCACCAGCTGGGTGCCTCGCTCGAGGAGGTGCCCTGACAGGTCATTCCTTCCATCCCCCTGCTGCCCCGCCCCCCGCTCCCCGCACCAGGCCACAATCACGCCGAGTCAGCGTCTCCTTAACAGCATGCCCTGACCAACTGTGCTCCGTAGCCGCTTGGCCCTGCAGATGTTCGGCATCTGGACGTGTCCCTCCCCCCACCCCCGGGCATGGGAGGGGCCCTGCTGCCTTCCCTGAGCCCGGGCTCCTGGAGTCAGGGGCAGGAGGAAGCGTCCAGTTGTCCCCGCCCATCTCCGGCTGCCCTGCGGGCATCGTGTCTTCCCACCTGGAAGGTGGGTACCACACCCAGGGAGCACGGACAGGAGCGCCCCCAGGCTGGCATATGGCAGAGCCACGTTCGCCACCACGGTGTGGGCTGGGTGGCGCATCTCGTGCTTCCTCAACACCTCAGGAGGCGGGATGAGAATCTGCCGTCTGACAGCCTCGGGCACCGCAGCCTGCTGAGGGCTCAGTCACGCACCTAGCTCTGCAGATGGCTGGGCCGCGTCGGCATCAGCGGGGAGAGGGTGGTCGGCTCTCTCTGCGTGCGCTGCTGCGGCCACTCGGTCTGAGAGACGCGGCGATGCCCGCCTCCGGGGACAGCAAGAGAAGAGCTGAGCTGCCTCTGTGCCCGGGCTGGCCTGCTGGACGGTGGCGGGCACGGCCACTGCCCTCTCTTGGTGTGGGCTCAAAGCCTCCCTCCCACCCCCCCCCCCAAAAGCTGCTGGCTGTGGAAGATCAAGAGAAGGGCTGGTTGGGACTCAGCAGAGGGTAGAAAGAAAGAAACTGCGCCAATGAAGAGGCGCGGGAAGATTGGCGTCTCTCCACAACCAGCCAAGGGGACAGCGGCTTCTTCCAAGAGGCCGCAGCGGCGGCCATGCTCCAACCCGAGGAAGCGTTCAGAGCTGAGAGTCGGGCAGTGTGACAAAAAGGAACGGGGAGGAGAGAGTAGTGATATTGCCCCCCTTTTCCGCCGTGACATAGAAACCCCAAGCACTCTTCCTAGGAGGAGAGAAGTACTGTCTCCGCCTATTAGACGGGAAAACTGAGCCTCCGAGAAGTTGAGTGACTGGGCCACCATCACACGGCTCGCATTGAGACCCAGAAGGAAACCCCATTCTTAACTTGGACGTGAAACCATCAGTCCCCCTAGGCCATGAGTTCATGCCCTGTATTCCCCCAGAGCCCTGAACGGCAACCACCCTCAGCCAGGCTCACAGACAGTGGGGTAGGCGCTCTCAGGTGGTTTCTGTGGGTGAAGAATTGCCCCCTCTGCTGCCCATCCTCTGCGGTGAAATGCCCTGGGCTGCTAGCCCTCGGTGTGAAGGCATCTTGGAAAGTCTGTAGGAGAGACAGCGGGAGGCGATCCTGGGCTCCGTCCATGCACAATCTTGCTCAGGACAACACAAGGGGAAAATCTAGCTGCGTGGACTGGAGTCAGCTCCCCGCCAAGCCTCAGTTTCTTCATCTACAAAGCGAGGCGATGGGACTAGGAGATCCCTGAGGTCCCTCCCAGCTCGGACTCCATGAATCTGGAAAGGAAGAACACTACTCCGTGACTCTATCCCTGACCTCTCCCCCTGGCCCTCTCTGTCTCGTGCTCCGTTCTTTGGTTTGCACGACGGTGAGAGGCCCTGCATATTTCTCGGTCTTTCTCTGTCTTCCCCTGCATCTCCCTGCTTGTATCTGCCTCTCTCTGGTGGCATCGCTCCAACTGAGGGTCCTGTGTAGGGGCACCCTTCATGGATCCAAGGAAGGGAGCACCCACAGTTCTGAAACACTGTCTAAGAACTAGTAATCTGTTCGGTAGAGAGGACAAAGCTAGTCACTGGTGCTGTGCGCAAACAGTGATAGTGAGAAAAGAGAAGGCGACGTGCCTGCTGCCCTCAGGGACCTCCTTTTTTTAATGGCAGAGACAAGAACCATCCAGAAAGCGAAGAGGAAGCTCAGACTGGCATCGGGCCCAGAGATAAGTCCCAGCAGCTGGGAAGAGGGAGGGCAGACAAGCAGATGAGGGTTAGCACCTGCCATAAAGACTTCGAGGGGACCAGGCATACGCACAAGAACATTCGGCCTTCCAGCAAGGGCTCAGGTCAAAGGCAAAGGAAAAGAGTCAGACCGCCAAGGCCAAAGGGAAGGCGCAAGACCCAGGTCTGTTTTCTCAGTGTCCCCCCATCCCAGAGGCCTCTCCCTATTGGAGACCATGGCAAGCGCAGTGGCCCCAAGGGCTCCTGAGCAGAGAGATAGCATGCATATGTCCGGCACGAGGACTCAGACCCCCAAAGGACCTGGAAAAGTCTGGGACAATAGCAGATAGAGGGGAAAGGGACGTTCCTGGTCTTAGAGGCAAAGTCTGGCTGCACAAGTACAAGATGGGGTGGAACCCACTTTGCAGCAGAATGTGGAAAACCGACTCCGGGTGTAGCTGAAAACCAGCTTGAGATGAGACCAGAACACGATGGGGCCGCTGACCCATCTCAACGTGCGTACCTTCGGCAGAGCTGTGCCAATAGGATAGTGGCCAGAGGAGGGAGGTCAGGGTCTCATGCTCCTGACATTCTGTGCTCAGTCCTGGGTCTCCCATCATGAAGGGTCACTGACAACCAAGTCACCTCCACAGGGGGACAAGAAGAGGGAGGGGTGGAGGGCGCCATGTCCTGTAGTTAATTTTCCAAATGCTTCTATAATGCTCTATCCCTGCACACTGCTAACTCCCTGCATCCTCATGATGACCGTGTGAGGCGGGCACTATTTCCAGCCCCCTGGCAGGGATGAGGAAACTGAAGTGCAGAGAGCTTAATGAACTTGCTCAAGGTCAACCCCCAGGCACCTCGTGCAGTCAGGACTCAAACCCAGGAGATCTGGCTCCAGAATCGTGCTCTAACCCCAGCTCCGCTGCCTCCCGCACACAGACAGCTGAGAAGGAGCAGGGATCCTTAACCCACAGAGGAGAAGGCTCTAGAGTGGCAGGCGGTGGGGCTGCCTACCGTGCAGGGAGTGTGCGGGGTCAGCGCTGGGGTACCCGGACAGCAGCCTGGGCATCAGCGAGTGTTGTGGAGGCAACACTACTCCTCACCCCTCACGCTCACCTCCACACTATGCTATTCACAGGCCCCTCTGCTCTCCCATTATCCAGTCCTCTAGGGCACTTGTGCCACGTATTTGATAGAATCGTGGCATCTCGACGTGAGAAGTGGCTCCCTGAAGTTCTCCTGCGTGACTTCTCGCTCCTGCAGAATTCACATCAGCCCAAGGGAAGAGTATACAGTCTTGGTCACCTTCAGTAATGGGGAGCTCAGGACCAGTCAAGGCACCTATGCCAGCGGTAAGTGGGCAAGTCCATTAGAATGAGAGCTTCTCAATATTCTAGGACAGCTTGTGGGGGGGGGGGCAGGGGGAGGAAGAGGTGATACAAAGTAGAATGTAGGGCCATATAGGCTGAAATCTTTTCTGCGGAAGGAAATATAGCACCTTCTATTTGTGGGAAACCTGAGATAACAAGTTACAGCCTTCGGGTGCTGCAGAGAGGAAGCAGACATGATCCCCCACGTTTACAGGAGCAGGTGACAGAAGCACAGAGGACCAGCCCCTGCTGACAGTTACAGAGCAAAGAACAGGAAGGATGGAGCGGGAACCCAAGATCCTGGCTTGCGGGGGGCTCTCTGACCTGTTGGCCCCCAGGGAAGAGGCCCGGCTGGTGCTTCATGCCACATGCACTCCGGTGGCCCGTTCCCAGCGCCAAAAGTTGTTTAGATGTGCTGTCCACCCTACCTGGGACCACGGAGCGCTGGAAATGCGGCCAGGGGACATGAGAAGGGCTCCAGGTACAGAACACACCATGGGATTTGAAAAGAAGACCGTAGGGGCGCCTGGGTGGCTCAGTCGGTCAGGCATCCGGCTTCGGCTCGGGTCATGATCTCGCGGTCCGTGAGTTCGAGCCCCGCGTCGGGCTCTGTGCGGACAGCTCGGAGCCTGGAGCCTGTTTCAGATTCTGTGTCTCCCTCTCTCTGACCCTCCCCCGTTCATGCTCTGTCTCTCCCTGTCTCAAAAATAAATAAACGTTTAAAAAAAAAGTTAAAAAAAAAAAAAGAAGAGTGTAAAACATCTCGTTAATAATTTTGTAATATTGAGCACACGTTGAAATGATCCTATTGGGTTATATAAAATATATGATTAAATTTAAAACAACTGTTTAAACCACGGCATCCCAACACGGAACGAAGGCACACATGGGCAGAACGCAAATTCCCTATTAGTGCTAGGGGTCCAGAGAGTCAGAACCTGGGAGTTCAGGAGTGAGAGAGCCCTCTGCAGTGTGAGGGAAGGGTCAGGAAGGAAGGGCTGGTGGCCTTGGGAAGAGCCCTGAAGGATAGGTCCAAAGTGGGCAAATGTCGAGAGCAAAGAGGCATTCGTGGTGTAGGGGAGTGGGGTGCACTGGGGAGACTGGGAGGTTGAGGAAGGAGTTTCCTGGTGACAGCAGTCGAAAATGAATCAGGGCAGGGACGATGTCTCCCCACAGAGGCCCACCCAAGGTCCTGTCTTTGTTCCTCTTGAGCTCCCAATCCAGACTTCACTTTCTGTGGCCTCTTTCCTTAAAACACATTCAGTAACCAATCGCTGAAGAGCGCCTACCATGTGCCAGGCACTCTGTGAGGTGTTGGGGGCACAGCAATGGACAAGACCTACTCGGTTCCTATCGTTGAGTTTACAACGACTGAGAACGTTGAGTTTACAACGTTGAGAAGGCAAAGAGATAAAAACTTACCAGTGCTTGTGCACTAACCTCCTCAAATCCAGTTCTAGCAACTACCATGGAGCAGCGGGTCCATGACCCCCCTCGCTCCCGCCCCACCCGAAGGAACAGCCCCAGCTCCGTGACTCCTAGGCAGTCCAGTCTTCTGAGGGTCCAGTCATGAAAGCCCAGCCTACCCCGTAAGTAGCCTGGGGACCCAGATCTGGATCTACTAGGAGCTGTGGGTGTCTGACACCCATGACCACCAGGCCCACAGGCCTAGTAGGGGCACCAAAAGGTATGAAGGACCTTCCTAGCTTCATAGGCCCCGTCATGAATCCCGTCCGAGGTTCTGCATTCACAGAGAGGCCTGGCTCCTCCAAAGGGGGAAGATACCACTTGACTCAACTACCCACCCAGACACTTCTCAAGAAAACAGGGCCCTTGGAGTTTAGCTCGTGTTCTCCGATCGGCCAGACCTGAGTTCCCAGTCCTGTCTCCTCTGATCTCATTTCTCCCTCAGCCAAGTTCACCGAAGGCCCAGCTTGCAGAGGGCAGAAAGATGGGGGCTGGGCCCAGCCCCCTCTCGGACCCTCCCAGCCTGACCCAGAGGAAGCCAATGGAAGCAGGAAAAGCACCCCAGGCCCTCCTGAGTTGTACTCTGTCAGCCACTTGCATGACTCCTCAGGACTCCCAAGAACGTAAGGGGACGTGAAGACCCACTCTCGTATTCCACAAATCAGAAATTGGACTTGGGGTTCTGTATGTGTATTAGTACCATAGCCCTCCCTATACAGTCTGCAGCCCTCTACCTGCAACGCCCCCCCCCCCAGGCACCCCACACACACACACTTACACACACGGGCACAATGGCAAGGACTAAGGACAGAGAACATTGCATGGAGATGGCCTCAGTATAAGAGGCTCCGTCACATCCCAGGCCCTGTCAGTGAGCAGGCCATCCGGTCCAGTCACTGTGACAACAGGACCCATCACTCAAGGAGGGAGCTGCGTGAAGCTGCTCAGAGCTGGGTGTTGGAGGAGACCATCCTCATGCCTTAAATGTCCTTCACTAGAGACCTTTACCCTTCCTCACCCTTCACCCTACAGCTCTGAACCTCTCAGTGACCATGTCCCTGCTTCCGGAGGAGAAGACAAGTACAGCAGGGGAAATGAAAGCTGGATGCGAGAACAAACTCTGGAACGGGAATCGGGAAAGGCCGGCTTTGACCTTGAGCGAGTCATTTCTCCTCTGGGCCTCCGTCTCACCCTTCCAGGAAAGTCAGCGATTGCTAAGGTCCCTGACAGCTTTGACATTGAAGGCTCCGGGGTTCCGTGGGCTTGTCCTCTGGAGCCTGGCAAGCTGACAACTATGCACATCAGAGCCCACATGAGCAACATATGTGCCAAAGGGTGGCAAATGCGTCTACAGGAAATCAGCCTGGCACTGCCTTCTCTGGTGACGTGGGAAGAACACAGCCCTCCCCTGCATCCCAGGACGCCCTGCAGCATCTCCCCATGTACACTGTGCAGTGAGAACAAATGAAAGAGCCTGGCACGGTGCCTGACCCAGAGTGGCTGTTCCAGAAGGGCCCAATGTCCCCTCCTTCCCCTCTCAGATGCTGAATGTGTATCTCTTTTCTTAGAGGAAGGTGGGGGTAAGAGAAACTAGAAAGAAGAGGGGAAGGACAAGGTCAGGGAGGCTGGGAGAGTAGGAAGGACCACAGCTGCCATCATTAATCACCTTCCCTGGTAACCTGTGTCTGGTGACTCAGCACCTGTGACACTGATAAAGGCTGGAGGGATGGAGATGACAAAGTCACAGGCGGGATGTGATTGCATGGGGGAGGGAGAGGCAAGGTTGAGTCCCGCTTTCAGGGTTTAATCTCACACACACACACACACACACACACACACACACACACACTGCCATTCTGCAGCCTGCAGAGCCCCCTCCTCCTGCTGCCACCCCATCTGTGCTCAGGCTGCAGCCCCCTCTGCCTACTCCCCATGGCCAACCAGGACAAGGAAGGCAACCGCTATTGAATATTTTACACATTAAGAATTCTATGAAGCCAGGTGCATTAGAAGGGCAGGGACTATGTAATGAGGCAAACTGGTGTAGTGGAAAGTGCACGAGGTGACCGAGGACCCATCTGCCTTCTCCGATCCTCCCCCAAGACCTGCTTGCTGAACGAATGGGCATCAGCTGGTTCCTGGCAAACCTTGCGACCAACTAGCTGTGTGACCGCACACAACTCACATCCCCTCTCTGGGCCTCGGTTCCATCATCTGCACGATGACTAGGTTGGATGACAAGATCCCCAAAGTCCCCTCTGGCTCCAGTAGGCTGTGACTCTCAGATTCTATAAGCTATCCGCACATCCCAGCAGATGGCCAATAGCAGTAGTCATTGGTTGAGCTGGCTCCCACCAATTCCCTGTAAGAAGTGAGCACATACAGCAAATGCTCTTTTTGGTTCCTCTCCATGCAACAGCCACTGTTTATAATTAAAATTCTGAATTATCAACTGTTTTCATTATAAGTAAGGAAGGGGAGGGCAGAGCACAGCAGAACAGAATTGCAGGTGGGCTCTTTAGGACTCCTGTGTTCTATATGCATCATTCCCTCTCATCTATAAACATCTAAATACCTCTCTGTCTCCCTCTCTCAGCGCCCCCTCCCATTAAATATTGTCATGGGTAGAATTGTAGGGTGGCCCCGAGATTCCTGCCTCCTCCTGTATCATGATTATCATGAGATAATTGAGGTTTCAAATAAGTTGATTTTGAGTTACATAAAAGGAAGATTGTCCTGGGTGGGCCTGACTTACTTAGGTGAAAGCACATAATAGAGGGAGGGGCCCTTTCCAGGAAGAGAGAGACCTCGCGGAAGTAAGCCACTGTGAAGTGAGTGAGCCCGTGTCAGTGCTACAGGTCAGGAAAACCGTGAGCGGCTTCTGGAGGTCAAGAGAGTCCCTTGGATGACAGCCAACAAGAGAATGGGACTTCAGTCTTACAGCCACAAGGAACCGAATTCCAACATATGAGCTTAGAAGAGGATCCTGCGCTCCAGAAAGGACCACGGACCAGCCCACGGCTGGCTTTCAGCTCTGTGAGACCCTGAGCAAAGGACCAAGCTAGGGTGGCTTGGACTCCTGCCTCGCAGAAACCACGAGATGAAATTGCATGTCGTTTTAAGCCGGTCGCGGTCGCAGGTTCGCGGTCATCTGTGACCGAGCGATAGAAAGTGAACAGAAATATCTAACCAGATGGTAAAACATCACACCAGCATCTCCTAACAGGGTGTTGCCTGGATGCCACTCCAATGCCAAGCACAAGTGGCCTGCCCCCTCGGCTGTTTTGGAATTGCCTAAGAGCCCTCCCTCTGACCCCAGTCACTGAGACTAGGCCGCAAAGACAAAGGGCTACTCTACCCAGGGAGGTGCTGCCTCCTCCCATGTGAAGGCGATGACATCTGTCCAGTCCAGTGCCGACACGGGATGGCAGAGGCCACCCCAGGGGACAAGTGCCCTTCTATTTCTCCCAGCCAATCTGGTAATGGCATGCAAATGACTCCATTAGCTTCCAGGCCAATTGACAGCCAAGCCATGCGTTAGATAAATTGCCTCCAGGAGGGTGCCCACTCCCACCCCCCATAACACAACACCTTGGCACCTAGTGCAGACGCCGGCCCTCTGCCCTTCCTCCTTCCGTGTTCTCCCTCCTGCCCTCCTCGCTGCCTGCCCCATGGGGCACCAGCCCCTAGTGCCTCTGCCTGCCACTTCTGCCTTACTGCAGCAGAAGCCTCATCCAATGTGACATCGGAGGGCAAGGGGACAGGGAACTCAGCTGAGGTTTTGGAATGTGCCCTAGGAAGGCATGAGCGTGGAGGACAGGCCCTATCCCCCCTTGTCTCAGCACCCCTCCCAACCCTCTCACATCCCCACGTGTACCCCACTCCTTCCCTGACTCACACAGGTCGATAGTGAGCCAGGAGACCTTCCAGTGATGAGCAAATCCTATGGCACATTCCTAGGGCCTAGAATCTTTTCATCCGTCCCATGCCCCTCCCCTGAATCTGCCAAGAGGACAGCTGTCCCCAAGCCCCTGAGAGAGGCATCTGACACTTAAGTTCTCCCTAGTAAGTAGCCCAGGACTCCTCTGTTTCCCTGTCTCCCCTCCCATCCTGGTCCTCACTTCCCCAAGGGCTAGATGGGCAGTGAGGTTTCTGGGACCTCATCCAAGAAGAGCCTGGAAGACCCCTAGAGTTTATTCTTTTATTAAAAGCAGAGACATAGCACTGGTCCTATCTCTGGGCACTGGAGAAACACACGAGTGGAAAGGAATTGGATCCCAAGCCACCGGCTCTGCAAAAGGACTTGCTGAAGTTGACTTAGCACCTTCGCTGCTTGTATGCAAGCAGCTACAAGTGCCTCGGAGACAGGGATCCCAGACGCTCAGAATTCACAACCCACCCTCCCCACCCCACCCCACCCCCCCTCCAGTGCTTCTAGGACTCCGCACCAAGCATCTCCTCCTTCTCTGAGCAGAGCAGACCTTACACTTCCCCCACATTTGCACGGGCTGAGCCAAAGCGTGGCCTCTTGGTGATGTACACCAGAGTCACGTGGGGAGCCGGTGAGGATACGGATTCCCTGCCCGGTTAGCACGTTCTTCAAGTGACTCTCATGCACAGAAGTTTGAGACCCGCTGTCTAGTTTCTCTGTGGATGTTACTCTCACGCTTTGCTACCAAGGCAATACTTACCCAGAAAGAAAACCATCTAGAAGCAAGATCAGATGTTTGGTCCACTTGTTAGGTGATGCGGCGGCTACAGGACAATTTACTTAACCTCTTTTCAGCCTCAGCTTTCACAGGTGTAGAATGGGAATACCCAGGCTACAGTATTCTTAGGCTAAAATTAACCTCCACTCATTCCACAAGGATTCATTGAGCTTATCCTCTGCCCAGTACAAAAGCAAAATCATAGTCTCTATCCTCCCAGAGCTCAGTTTTATAGGGGAAAAGCAGAAACAACATATAAAAATCAAGGAAATAAACAAGAACGTATCATACAATGTAAAGGGCTGTGCAAAGAATAGAGCAATGGCAAACTACCAAAACTCATTTAAGACGAAGTGAACTGAATTCGCCTGTGTTTATGAAAGAAATTGGAGTTGCAGTTAAAAATCTTCCCACAAAGAAAACTCCAGGCCCAGCAGGGCTCCCTGGTAAATTCTACCAAACATTGGAGAAACGAATATTACCAGATCTATATAAACTCTTCCAGAAAATTACAATGAGGAATCATTCAAAACTCATCTTATAAGGCCAGCATTACTCTGATACCAAAACCAGACAAAGACACTCTAAGAAAACTACGGGGGTACCTGGGTGGCTCAGTCGATTGTGTCCGACTCCAGCTCAGGTCACGATCTTGCAGTCCATGAGGTCGAGCCCCATGTTGGGTTCTGTGCTGACAGCTCAGAGCCTGGAACCTGCTTCCGATTCTGTGTCTCCCTCTCTCTCTGCCCCTCCCCCCCCCAATAGTGTTCTGTCTCTCTCAAAATAAATAAACATTTTTAAAAAAATTTTTTTAAAGAAAACTACAGACCAATATGTTTCATGCTGACAGATGCAAAAATTCCAAACCAACTTTCAAGAAATGTATCCCAACAATATAGTAAAAGGACAACACATCACAACTAAGGGGAGCGCATCTCAGGAATACAGAGTGGGTTTAAAATTCAAAAATCAATTGATGTAACTCACCGTGTTAATAGACTCCAAAAGAAAAGCCATAATGCTCCTCTCAAAAGACGCAGAAAAGGCATTGGACACAAATCCAACATCCATTCTTGATAAAAACTCTCCGCAAACCAGAGAAAAGGAAGGAACTTCCTCAAACCGATGAAGGGAACCTACAAAAATGCATAATCACAATAATGCAGCGGACATCCTATTTCATGGTGAAAGGCAAAAGGGGGCTCAAGTCCGGGCAGTGGCCACCCAGGCAGGGGGCGGGGGTGGAGAGTGCATGCTCACCGGCCGGGTGTGAGGTCAAGGCCGGCTCCTGCATCCGTGCAAGCAGCTGGCCCTCGGGACATGGTGGCTCTCGGATCTCCACAGACCCTCCCCTGGGCAGCCCAGTGTGTCCAGTACAAACCTTGGTGTCTCTCCAGCTCAACTTACTGTGGTTGGTTATACCTGCCTCCCTTCTCTGGCCGAAGATCTCTTCCTCCTGCCCCAGCACCTAGTACAGTACCTGGCACCAGGCAGGTACAGTAAATGTACGTTGACTAAATAAGTGAAGGAATGAATGGCGAATTCACTAATTAAATCATGAATGCAGAGCAAGGGAAACATTTCAATCTGCCTTGGCCTCCGTGTCGGATCCTCTCCTCCACCCCAGGTCAAGGGCGCCCCCAGCTACCACCCTCCTATTTCAGCCGCATCCCCGCCTGCTCTCTCTACCCAGAAGCTGCAACCACGTGGCCAGACCACTGGGCAGTCAGTGCTGGCCGACTCCTGGTGGCTGGCAGCCGGGCCTGACCTAGTTTGGAGCTGGCCGAGGCTGACATTTGCCACAATACATGCAGCTCATCAGATGGGCTTAGCGTGTTGGGCTCTGAAGCCGGATTCGGCTTTGCATGCGAGAAATTTGGACAGAACACGATGGGCTCGGAGCCCCGTCTCGCCCTGTCCCACGGGGAGGCGTGAGGGACACTGCTAAAGGAACAGGGAGCGGGGAGGACTCCTCGTGGCATGGATTAGTTTACTGATCTAAGCATTTTCCAAACGTTTTTTGGTGCGTTTTCCGTTTACTAAACATCGGCAACGTAGGTCAAACGCAGAGCGATTGCCGAGGGCCCCAAGGTGATTCAGACACTGTCTCAACCCTCAGTTACTCCCTGTCAAGAGTCAGGGAGAAACATCCGCGAATAACCAAAGTAAAAGCAGATAGTTGTTACAGCGGAGATGTGTGCCTCACTGGGTGGCATTTCCGTGGAAGGAGAGGCCAAGGGAAGCCTCACGGTGCAGGTGGATCTTGAGAGGAGACACAAAGGGTGGGGAGCACCTCTCTAGAGGATGAAGTCGGGTCACGGTCCAACCTGGCAGAGTGTCAGCGCGTCCCAGCATTCAAGATGGGAGCGAGCACGCTGTGTCTGGGGCCTTGCGCGTTCCCAGGGCCAGAGGACAGCCTTGGAGTACGGAGTAGGGAGAAGCAGGCTGCAGGGCAAAGCAGGGCTAAACCACGGATGGACCACAGGCGCCAGGCTCAAAAGTTAGATGTGGTCCTGTCGGCAATGGGAAGTTACTGCAGGATCGAGGGTAGGAAGGCGATAACGGTCAGCATTAGCCTGGTGGATGCAATGGCGGCCGGTTAAGGCTGTAGAGTGGCCTCGAGTCTGGATAAACAGTGACAAGGTCTGGGGTAATGGACCTGGAGAGGGCAGCTCAGGCCAGACCCCGAGGGGGTAGCTAGGAAGGCCTGGGGGGAAGGGGAGGATGCACCCTGCACCCCGGGGCTCAGCTTGCACCAGGCTCACGCTCTCTATCCCTTCCCCCTTCGCTCCTTATTCTGGGTACCCCACAGAGCCTCGTACCCACCCCCCGAACCACCTTCTTCCTCAGGGGTGTGGTTACGTGCCCTGTCTGCTCTCCCTCTGCTGCCCAGCCCTGCCATCTTCAACCTCAGGCCGTACAGAGGAAAGCGGGGGGGGGAGTTGCAGAGACAAAACTGAAGTTGAGCAAAGCAGAAGGGAAACCACATTGATGGCGGGGGCCTGCTGGGCGTCCCTACAGGACTGACAGGGTCTTCTCCTTTCGGGAGGCAAGGTCTGAGTTTCTTCCCCGTGACATCCAGGCTTGTACCCATCTTCCCCTTGTTGGGCATCGCCTCTGCGCTGAGCTTCGTTGGGCATCGCCTCTGCGCTGAGCTTAACAGAGAGGGTCTGATGGGTCCTCGGAGCCTGAACTCTCCCCACCAAACCGTGAAATAGGAGCCTGCCCCCCTGGAGACACCAGAATGATGTGTTAAGGGGTCAAAGCTTCCTTCCCTCAGTCAAACCCTCAGTCCCTAGGAAGTGGCGCCTCCCAAAGGCTGGGCACCCAGGAGGCCCTGACTGTATCCCCAGGGGTCAGGGATGCCACCGACTATGGCATCCAGCAGGAAGAAGGGAGAGAGGGGAAGGCAGCTGATCTCGTGGCTGGAGGGAGTGGGCACTGAGTGCCCACTTAATGCAGTATGACACCCAGGGCCCCGTGGCAGCATAAATATTCCACGTCATGGTAACTGAATCTGACATGTCTTCCCTGGCACCCCCAGTGTGCGCCTTCCCTAGCCATCTCTACCTCCCCGCCCTGGACCCAGGGGTCGGGACCAGGCAAGGGGCGTTCCAGAACCCCTGCTGTCACACTAGGTTTCCATTGCAGGAGAGGGCCAGCCTCTATACCAACATGGGGGTGAAGGGGACTCTCCCAGGCCTGGGGGTCAGCCGGGACAAAGCCACGCAGGAGTGGGAGAGGGACTGGGAGAAGACAGGTTCATTGGTACAACTGAGGCAGGTGAAGAGAGGCAACTTGGTGTGACAGAAAGAGCCCTAGCATTAAGGGATGCAGATCCCATCCCAGCTGGGACACTCACTGTGGGCAAGTGTCTTAACCTCCCTGAACCTCAGCATCTTCATTTATAAGGGGGGTAGATAAAATCCCTACCACATGGGATTCTTATGGAAGACAAAATGATGTCTGTGGGAGAGCTCATTGAAAAGAAAATGCTAAACAAAGGCCGGTCAAGGTTATCAAGAGACAAAGCTAGATCCTGTGGCAGGATGATCCGCCGGGCAGGGGGCAGGCAGCCTGGGCGGGAGAGCCCAATCCTCTGTCTCAATGAACAGAGGTGGCTGTGGGGGCAGGACTGAGCCCACTGTGCAGGTCTGGCTCCCTCCCCCGCCCTGGGAATGATCAGGGACCAAGACTCAGGGGGTCCACCCTCCCCAAGTCTTAATAAACTATCCCTTCCCAGTCCTTCTCTGCCCTCACAACTAAAGGAGCAAGCAGTGATCAGGCAGGGGGTGCCCCAGGGCCACACACATGCCATCACTGAGACCACTCACCTGGGACCTTTCTGATGGGCAACTTTAGAATCACCTTGACCCTCAAGAACCCAACCATCCTTAGGGAAACCATCCTATGAGTTAAAGCACGCCAAATGGAACTAGGCAACAAAGCCGAGTACGTGTGACATGCCCAGTAACAGCAGTGACAGTAGCTGCTAGCATTTGGACAGCACCGAAGACTTCCGAAGGCACCTCCCTGGGTACTTATCTCCTTCATTCTCATCGCAACCCTAGCAAGTCGGTGCTAAGTTATTATGCCCATTTTTCAAGTGAGGAAACTGAGGCTCAGAGACTCAAAGTGCTGCCTAAGCTCACGCAGCCGTGCGGCAACAGGGCCGGGCTCTGAGCTCCCTCTCCGGCCACCATAACACCAGTCAGCTGATGCTGCCTGAGCACCTGCTCGGTGCAGGCATCACGGGGCTGCTAGTGACACAAAGATGTGTGCAACGCGGGCCCTCAAGGGCAGAGCGAGAACCGTGGAATGCAGAATGACTCCACCACACGCCAGGAAGGAGCTTTCGCGGTACTTAACTCGGATTCCACATTACACAGACGAGGAGAGCAAGGTGCAGAGCCAGGCTTCTAGACCAGGGATCAGCAAACATTTTCTGTAAAACACCAAAGAGAAAATATTTTACACCTTGTGACCACACGCATCTCTGCAACATATTATCCTTTGATAATTTTTTTATGGTTTCCAACCCACCCCTTCGAAAATGTGCGCACCGTTCTCGGCTCGAGGGCTCTACAAAATAGGCTGGCTGCAGGGGGCATAGAGCCCGCAGGCTACAGTTTGCCAACCCCTGTTCTGAGGAGGGGGTGGGGGTCACACATCCTAAGTTGCTTCCTAAGCTGGGGTTCATTCAGCCAACAAACCAGCCAATTCTTTGAGCGCCTGCTATGTCCCAAGCACTGTGCTGTGAACTGGAGGGACCGAGAATGTCACCTAGGCCATGGCTTAAGATTGCCAACAGTAGGTGGGCAAGATAGTCAGATAAGGAAGTAATGCCACCAGATGGGAGGCTGTGCAGGACAGGGCATCCAGAGCAGGGAGACCCCAGCTCTTCCTGGGTTTCCTGTGTGCTGCCTCCCCACCCCACGGTGGCAGATGTCACATCCTATTTTATTATTTTTTTTAATGTTTATTTATTTTAGAGAGAGAGAGCACAAGTGGGGGAGGAGCAGAGAGAGAGAGAGAGAGGGGACAGAGGATCCAAAGCTGGCTCGGTGCTCAGAGCACAGAGCCCAGTGCGGGGGCTTGAACTCAAGAACCGTGAGATCATGACCTGAACCAAAGTCGACGCTTGACCGACTGGGCCACCCGGGCACCCCTTCCACAACATATTTTAATCTCTATTCCTGCCTGTATGTCACATGGGGGCAATAACCTACGCCCATGATCTTCACTGCATCATACTCAGCACCTACGACAATTAATGGCAGATAGGAAGCAAGCGGTATTTGCTGAATGAACGCATGAATGAATGAATGAATGAATGATAACAACCACAGAGCTCTAGCGAGGGCCAGGTGGCTGGTGAGAGCTACCAGAGGAATCGGAGAGACTGCAGGATTGCTCACCCTGTCCCCCTCACTTGTCGAACTACGTGAGCTGACTGGGCCTGGAAACACAGCCCCGTGCACCAGAAGCTTTCTGCACCCTCCTCTGTCCTCCCCCCCGCCCCCCCCGGCCCGGGCCTCTGCTGACTCACAGCAGCTGCTAATCGCACCCCAGTCAAGCATGCTTAATTAAGCCCCAGTTACCCACAGCTTCCTAGCAAGAGGAAAGATGGGACTCCAGTCGCGTGCCAGACCCAGAGGGGGCTGGGCCGGGTGTGGGATTGCTGGGGAGACGCGTGCAGAAGACCATAGGTCATTCACTGGGAACCGGCCGTAGAAATGGTAGTAACAATAATAATCGTGATAATAATGCCGCAGACTAACAGAGCACCTACTCTGTGCCCGGCCTGACTCTTAACACTTCCTGTGTGTTTAAGCTTCCTCATAGTGAGCTCACGACAGGTACTATCATCACGTCCATTTTACACGTGAAGGAAGTGAGGCTCCGAGAAGCTACGTGACTTGTCCGAGGTCGCACAGCTAGGAAGTCACAGAGGTGGAAGGACTCCCCTTTTCCTGTGGTCCATATTCAGGGAGAGGAAGGGCGATCACGCCCAGAGCGCTGACCCCACTGCCCAGTGGCCTCGGCTCCATCCCGACTCATATACAGGGATGCAACTCTATTTCTAACTAAACTCACATTCGTCATATGGCTATTACATGCCATCAGGCCTTGGAGAGAGGAGTTGAAGGGACCGAATCCCTCCCACAGGGAGCTCACAGACCAGCGGTTAGTACCCAGTCCACTGTGGGAACAGCACGATAAATACAGCCATAAATGCACATCCTCGTGCCTGGGGCTGAGGCCGGGGAAGAAAAGTAGCCTTTAGGGAACACCTCCCGGTACCAGACACCAAAGCTGTCACACTCCTTCCTTTTCCTTCCTGACCTATAATCGCATACATGTTAGTGTGACCCTCTGTCGCTGGTGTCCCTGGCATGAGCGATTACTCCACGCTAGACCATATACTTCAAGATACAAACCAAGTATCCCAGCATCTGCCACAGTGCTGGGTGTAAAGTCCGTGCTTGGTAGGCTTTTAAAAAAATTTTTTTAATTTTTTTTTTTAATTTTTTTTTGAGACAGAGACAGAGGATGAGGAGGGGAGGGGCAGACACGGAATCCGAAGCGGGCTCCAGGCTCCGAGCTGTCAGCACAGAGCGCGACGCGGGGCTCGAACTCACGGACCACGAGATCACGACCTGAGCTGAAGTCGGGAGCTCGACCGACTGAGCCACCCAGGCGCCCCTCGGTAAGCATTTTTAAATAAGTGAGTCAATGAAACATATCCCCACCCTCAAGGAACTTGCAGCCTAGGAGGGGGAATTGAGGCACGGATAGATGGTTGGAATTCAGTGTGATGAACACAACAGGAACAAGAAGACGCAGGTCATGGGGGAAGGGATCCACCCGGAGCAGGGGAGCTGGGCACGGTGTCCCAGAGAGGGGGATGCCACAGACAGGTCTTGGAGAAAGAGCAGGAGCTTCCCAGGAAGATGGGGGTCCTCGGCGCTGAGAGCGTGGCCCTGGTGTGAACCACCAGCTTTTTTGGAGAAGCTCTAGTAGACCCCAGAGACACAGCTGGAGAGGGGCTGGACCACATCTCAGAGGGCCTTGTTACCACCTGAGGAGATTGGACCTTACTCCTTAAGCAATAAGGAGCTAGATAACAGGGTTTAAACAGTGGGGTGCTTAAGGGGGTATTTTTTGTGTTGTAGAAAACGGCCCTGGAAGGGCTGTGGAAGTTGCATGGAAGATGGTGAGCTTGGGGCAGGCAGACCAGCTAGGAGGCTGGCAACAGACCCTCAGTGTTTGAGGGGAGCAGAAACAGCAAGGACGGGCAGTGGGTGAGAAGAGGGACAAAAGTGACCCTGAATGCACAGAACTAAGTGGCCACGCGGTTGTGAAAGAGGAGCGATGCCACATAAGCTCTTAAGAGTCTCGGGCTCTGCCCACTTAAGATGGGGACAAGACGGTCTACCCAGCAGTGTCACTGTGAGCCTCCAAGGAGTCAGAGACTATAAAGGGCTGCACAGGGTCCCACTGGCAGTAGGCAGCTTTTTCCTCTGCACCTTGCTGTCCTTTTACGCCATAGGTTTCCACTAGGGCATCATGCAGCAGAGCCAAGTTCAGAGGGAAAGAACAATGGGGGGGACAGGAGGGAGGCGTCTCCTGGGCTTAGAGCTGCACCTGTGTCCTCAAGACATGTGCCCTGGCAGTGGAGAAAGGCTGCCAGCTCTGTAGGCCAACAGGTCCCAGGCACATCAAACCTGGCTGGTCTCACGGAGCCTTCTTTCCAAACAGAATAAGCAGCAATTTAGTCATTCATTTCATGAAGCCCACGGAGAAAACAGAAACCACTCTAGGCCTTTCAACCGGAGGGATTTACATCAGGGATTTGGTTGTAAGGTAACGGAAGAGGCGGGACAACCCAGAGATTAGCCACCACCTCCTTGGGGCTGCCAGGGGAAGGCTGTGTTCTAGGGGCCCGGGAGCTCAGGCCACCAGACAGAAGTGGGAACCACTGCAGGCCTGCCAGAGGGAGCTGGGCCGTGCCGGCTGCTCAGCAGGAGCCAAAGAGCAGACACAGACTCTGCAGGGACCTGGCTGGAAACTGAGCGAGGCAAGAAATACCCTGGCCTTGCCCTCCTCCCACCCTCCACCTTCTTCCACTGCCTCTGATTGTCTGCACCTGCCCAAAGGTAAGGGAGCCTGGGAAATGTAGTTCCCTGTGCCACCAAACAAGACCGGGTAAGGCAGGAAATGGACCTGGGAGCAACAAAGGACCAGCACACTCATTCATTCGTTCACTCACTCACTCCTTCGGCCAACACTGACTGAGCACCCAAGTGCTGGGGAGATAAAGACAAACAAAAATTCTGGGTCCTGTCCTCGCTGAGCATAAAGTCCAGCAGTACCCCTCAGTGCCCACCGCACCTGCTCAACTAGCCTCGGTAAGGGGGTTGGTGTCGAGCTTTGGGGGGCCCCTGGGAAGCTTCTAGTGTGCAGAGTAGGTGAAGCCAGGCTCTGCTTAGGCTGTGGATTTGGAGGAGCAGGAGCTCAGCCGGCTCGGCCTCCTCCCCAGCTGAAAGCTCACAGCTCAGAATGAAATGTCTCCAAAAAGGGAAGAAAACCCTTAAATCCCACTGTTTGTCTTTGGAGCCTGGGAAGCGAGGATCTAATGAACATGAAACGTGCGGGCTGCTCAGAAGTTGTCTTTGAAACCTCCCCAGGCCGGCTTTGTCAAGGAGCAGCATTGCCTTTCAAAGCTGCCTGGCTCCAACTCCCCTCTCCTCCTTCCTCGGTAGCAGGCGGCAGCTAATTAGCCAGAGATGTTAAACGCTCCCTAATTCCTCGGTGAAGTCCCCAGGCTTCTGGGGGACTGGCAGCAGGGCTGGCAAACTGAGTTCTTCCACTCCTCCTACCCCCTCCATCCGGTGCCAGCCCCTCCCCTGCCAGCACGCTCCCAGCCCGGGGCCGTCCTGGGTCTCATCCTCTGGGCCAACCTTGCCACCCCTCCCACTCCCTCACACTGGCCTGTGCAAAACCACCGCCTCTGGTTCCTAAAGTCTTGTGTGCCTCTTCCAAGAAGACTCCCTAGATGCACCACGTGGGGGATGACCAACCACACGTCCTAAGTCTTTGTCCTCAGCGGGGCCTAATACGCAACCCCCCTCATTCATACCGGCCCAGGGGGCTGCCCTCACTGCCCACCACTCAGAGCAGCCTCCCTAAGGAAAAAGTGCTCCAAACTAACCTGTCCCTGAGTATTTCTGCCAGCCCAGGGGAAGGAGAGGCAAGAGGCAGGAACATCATATAGATGTTCACAGACAGGTCACCTAGAGTCATAGCCTGAACCTAATGCCACTTGCTGAGATCTTGGGTAAGACACGCCCCTCTCCGGGCCTCAGTTCCAAATCTGTAAACAGGTGTAAGGTGTGAAAAAGGGTGCACTTCATGGAGTGGGCCCTGGACGAAGCACGGGTGGTGGCACCTGGGTGGAGGAGGGATCAGCCTTAGAAAAGAAGGGACTTCTCTTCTTCTGAGCCTGGAGGGAATGTGAAGAGGGCAGTGAAGACGGAGGTTTTGGGGTGGCGATCGGGGAAATGAATGATAAGGTCGTTGGACCTTAAGGGGTTGGACCGACCCAGCGCTTCTCAAACTGGCACACGCATCAGAATCAGCTGGAAGGCTTATGCACAGATCACTAGCCCCACCCTCTGATTTCGGATTCAGCCGGACTGGGGAGGGGCCTCCTGAGACTTTGCATCTCCAATAAGTCTGCATGTGGTGCTGCTGCTTCCGGGACCACAGTGGAGAACTCAACGGCTGGCTGGCTGGATTTTAAGCTGTATTTGTCAAAGCTCCAAGGGGTTGCAGCAAGCTCGCTCCCTCAAAGGGCATGCGGGAGTGGTAATGGGGGCTGGGGGATGCTGAGTTGGCTGGCCCCCAGTCCCCAGCCCCCACCCACCCTACCCCCAGCAGTTTGGCATCATCAGTCGGCTGTTTGTTCTCGTGCCCAGGTAAGAGTTGGTCAGAACCGAGGTCCCATGCTTTAGGTGAAGTGTTTGAAAACCTGTCAACCAGATTAGCCCTTCCAGCTCGGACGTTGCAGGGTCCCCTGCTCATCCCGTTTCTCCTTCACAGTCAGGGATGGGGGCAGCAAGAACACGGCTGAGGATTCGGGTCCCGACTCTTAGGAGGGGCTGTGAGACTAGGTGGAAAAGCGGATGAGTTCCTGGGTCATCGCCATCGGGAGGTACATTTCAACTCAGAGATGCACCTCTGGGTGACGTGGGACCTGTGTGCACGCACACACACACACACACACCTGTGCTTGCAGCCCCCACCCTGGAAAAGGGCCTGGGGCCCAGATGAGTTGGAGAAGTTCCTGGAAAACATACAGTAGCAAAGCTTCCTTCGGATGTGTGCATGTGTGTGTGTCTTCATGTGTGCATGTATGATGTCTGTGCATACAAATGAGTTCAAGAGAAAGAGAGATTGTAATTGAAATGATCAGGGTGCAGACAGGTTCTAAATAGGGCAGAAGACTCCTAGAATGTCAACGTTTTGGAATGAAACTAAAGGTCATCCGTTCCAAACCCCTCGTCCATCTGATGAGAAAACCGAGGTTCCTCGGGAGCTAGAACCAGGGTTTCCCGACTCCGGTGTCAGGGCTCACCCTCCACCATGTGGGTGTCAAAGCCTCTCCCACGCACCAGAATGACATCAGCTGAAACCCATGAAACATCGTGGCAAATGGACAAAAATGTTCGCAGAAAAGCATCCCAGGCAAATAAATCCCTTCCCGGCCCTGCCTGCCCCCACCCACGTAGCCATTCCTTGGCCAGCTGTTCCTGTGGATGCCACTTCGAGGAGGGGGCCCGCCCGGCCCTGCAGTATAGCAGCGAGAAGAAGAACAAGAGAAAGAGCCCAGACCCATTAAAGATTAATGGGGTTCTCTGGGACCCAGGGATGTGCCCGGATTGGAGAGAAACAAAGATCAGCGGAGAAGCAGGGGGATAGACAGAAGTGTGTGTGTGTGTGTGTGTGTGTGTGTGTGTGTGTGTGTGTGTGTGAAGGAGACACAGCAGAGGGATTATGACGCTGTGCATATGTCTGTACAAACCCAAGAGAAGCCACTGCGGATGAACACACACACACACACACACACACACACACACACACACCCCGGATGTGGGCGAGGCTGGGAACAGGAGAGCCAAGGTGAGTGCCAGGAAGTGAAGCACCGTCAGAACAAGCCAGGGTGCAGGCCTGTTTGTGTCTGATGGGTGTGTGACAAAGGACAACAGAGCGTGTCGGTGCACGTGTGCAACTGGGGCTTGCCGCAGGGGCCCGGAGGGAGAATGAGGAAGGCAGGCCACGGCGTCCCACAGCCAGCAGCCCCCAGGACCGGATGCCCGCTCGTGGATGTGCGCTCACCCTTCTGGGGGCCAGGCTGCCCCCCAGGGTCCCCTTCCTCGGACAGCCTCCTTCTGCTGCCACTTGGACCCTCTCCTGCCTTCACCTCCCACGCTTGCCACCCCGCCCCTCTGCCCAGGAGTCTCCTCCTTCCTCCCCAGGGTTGCATGTCCCTGGCATGTGACAGTCCCCAGAAGCCAGCAAACACCTGCCCGCCCCCACACCCGCTTCTGTCTCTGAGCAGAGCACCAAACACAGGCCCTGAGTTGCACAACCCACCTTCAGATTTTGTCTCTCCCTCTTCTATTTGTGTGACCTTGGACAAGTTACTCAGGCCTTTCTAAGCCCTAGTTTCTTCTGTTTAAAAAAAAAAAAAAAGAATAGAGTTCCTATAAGAAATAAATAAGATATTTCTTGAAGCCCCTGGCACTATGCCAACCATAAAGTAGTTACTAGTATTTTCCAGTCTCTCTGCTTCAAGCCCCCATGGGTAGGTTTTTGTCTCAGAGCCCCAGGGGCTTCCCAAGTTGCACCACCTCCTTAAAATCCTAAAGCTGGAAGTGACCTTAGAAGTCAGGAGGTCCAAGAGCCACCGCATGCCCGTGTTGTAGGTGAAGACGTGAGGCTCACAGAGGTGTAACTTGTGTTAATACTGGAGCTGAGACCAGACTACATTTCTCCTACTTTACTACCATCAGCCTTCAGCTTTCTGCCTTCAGCCAGAGCCAGAGGATTTCACCGTGCCATTCTTGGAAGGTTTGTTCCCACTGGTCTGGAGGTAAGACTGAGTCCTGGGGTGTGGGCCGGGCAGAGGGCAGGGGAGGAGGACACGGCAGGATAGAGCCATGACTCCTTCCAGAGTTCTGTGCAATTCTGCTCTGGCCCCCGACTTGCATTCCCACTTAGCAAAGCCAAAAGCTCTGCAGAGAACTGGATCCTCCCTGCTCCCCCCGCCCCACCCCACTGTCGCTTGAAAGCAGGTTAATGCCCATCTGTGGCCCCTCTCATGTGTCCCTAGGGGGGTTAGCCCCCACCGATTGTAAGCGATCAAACGATTCCCCCCAACCACACGCCACCCTCTCCCTAAAGGAAAGGATCTCAAGTTATTACAGGCTTCTCCATCCCATGATACTTCTGTGGCACAGACCAGTGCCAAGGAGCCTAGAAATCTGGCCCTTTATTCTGGCTCTGTGTCCTTAATACACTTCTGTCCTGGCCAACAGGATCACCTAGTGCTAGGGCTGGAGGGATTGTGCCAAAACAGATCCCCTCCTGGAAGACAGGAACGAAGCAGCCCCCTGACCCCCACTCTGTCCACAGGGCTTCCAGGGACACAGGAGGCCTGGCAGGAGGCAGACACCAGCACAGGGAATTCAGGGGTTCACACATCCGTGCTGGTCTCCCTGCACTTCCGTAATGCTAGGCAGAGGGAACCAGGAACTACGGCAAGTCAGGGGGCCCTGAATGCGCTCAGCACGTGACCGGGGAGGGGGCGGACGATGGGCCCCAAGGCCCCCCCAGGACCTCCTGTCCCTCTGCAGATAAATGGGGGCCGGTTGTGTCCTGCTCCTCAGGACCACATGGCCCAGTCTATAGGAGTCACACCGTTCGCTCCCTCCCCGAAAACCCTCTTGTCCACATGCAGCACGCATGATAAACGTGGAACGTGGCTCCCTCACCCGCGCCTTCTGAAAGGCAGCACAGCGCTGTCCCTAAGAGCGTGGACTCTGGGGCCAAACCGGATGGCTTGAATCCTAGCTCCACCAGCTGATGGCTGTGTGGCCTTGGGCAAGTCACTTAACCTCTCTGTATCTGTTTCCTCACCTGTAAAATAGGGATGATGTGAATAACTAGCTCATAAGAGTCTTGTGAAGTTTAAATAGGTTAATATATGGCAAGTGCTTGGGCTAATGGCTGGCACATTTTAAAAAACCGGGTAAGTACTCGCTGTCGTTATTACTTATTCAGTCATCAAAATGTTACTGAGCACTGACTACATTGTAGGTGCTCTTTCAAACCCCAGGCAAGCCATCCAGACATGGTCTCTACTCTCAGGGAGCTGACATTTTAGTGAGGGAGACAGTCAATAATCACTAAAATTAAAAAAAAAAAAAAAAAAAGTCTACTTACAAATTGCAATGAGAGACAATAAAGGCAAAAAATAGAGCATTCGGAGCATACAACAGGGGACCCGACAGATTCTTGGGTCAGGGAAGGCTCTTTCAGGTGTGATGCTTATCTCGCTCCTCCCTGCTGAGTCTGACCACCCCGGGTGTGCCATGCCCGGCAGCCGGCACCCACCGAGGACAAAGCCCATCTGTGCCCTTCACGGGTCTGGTGGCAGCGGAGTATCTGCTCCCTCTCCATGTGAGAAGCCCAGGCAGGGCCGAGTCCCCCTCGCCTGGCCTGCCACTGCCACCCCACTTCGGGACCTGGGGTGGCCTGGGAATAGAACCAGAAGTCCTGCTCTGATCCCTCATTCTGTCCAACCAAGAGGAGGCACTCTTCCTGCGGAATTTCCCGGCACAATCCGGCCACTCCGAAGGTCACGGCCATTTGTCAGGAGTCCTACCTTCTCCCTTCCAGGCTGTCCTAAATCTGGTCTTCAGCCAGGAAGACAAAGCAACGTACTGTGCTAGGTACTTTACAGTTTATATCGCAGATTTATTCAGCCGTCTCGTTTAATCACCGCGGCAACACTGTGAAGTCGGTGTCGCTCTCATTGTTCGCACCGGTTTTGTAGATCAAGAAACTGAGGCTCCGAAAGGTTAAGCCACTTTCCCACAGTCATACGTTAGGAGTAGTGGAACAGCTAGGACTCCAACCTAGGCCTGCTCGACTCCAGACCCTGCAGCGACATCATATGATCTTTTTAATAACACGAGGAACGATAATTCATGTAATGGCTAATATTTACAACACTTTCTATGGGGCAGGTACCACTGTGAATTGAAATCACTCAACCCCCATAAAAAAAATAACCCTCTGAGGGAGATGCTATTGTTAATCTCGTGGTACGGGTCAGGAAACTGAGGCACAGAGAGGTTAAGTGAAGCCAGGGGCCCAAGGCCAGTTGGATGAGCCCTGAGGGACAGTGGCCAAGATGAGAGTCACAGAACAGCGGGGCTGAGCATGACCTCGGCAGCCCCCAGCTGGAGGCCCAGAGGGAGGGACGGACGTCGTTGTGGAGCCACTCCGCGCCCGGCCACATCCCCTGCCGCTCCCCGTGCTGCCCCTCTCCCCTATCTGTCTCCAGGTATCCAGGGGCCTCCGCTTCCCTTGGGAACTTGCCCTCCACAACCCCCTCTGGCTCGCCGTGCTGGCCACGGCCTGGGCACCGCCTTATCTGCCTTGTCCGGCTCTGTCTCCCTGTTACCCCCAGGCCCTGCGGACCCTCTCGGGAGGCTCCCTCTACAGCTGAGCCAATGAAGGAAGAGGGTCAGCTGATGGCCGGCTCAGAGGCCTTGGGGCAAGGTGGCCCCTCCTTTCCGCTTGGGTTTTCTTCCAGAAGATGGCTTCAACCCAGCACAATGGGCCTATCCTAAAAACCCAGACTCAGGACACCTGGGTGGCTCAGTCAGTTAAGCGTCCGACTTCGGCTCAGGTCACGATCTCACAGTCCGTGAGTTCGAGCCCCGTGTGGGGCTCTGTGCCGACGGCTCAGAGCCTGGAGCCTGCTTCCGGTTCTATCTCCCTCTCTCTCTGCCCCTCCCCACTCGCACCCTGTGTGTCTCTCTCTCTCAAAATTAAATAAACATTAAAAACAAAAAATTTTTTAATAAAACAGACCTCGGGGCAGGGTGGGGACAAGGGGTGCCCCTTGCAGTGTCACCTCTGTACCGGACACCCCTGCCCCCCTTCCTTGGGCCCCTTTGGGGCCGGCCCTCCCCACAGTGCACAGGTCCGTCTCTGCCTTCATCACAGGGCACGGGGTGAGGGGCCAGGGCAAGGGGGCAGGAGTTAAAGCCCAAAAAGGACCTGGGAAGCTGGAGAATTATTTTTGCTTGTGTCTCCGTGCCTATAGCGCCATCCTGCCGCTGCCCCCGGGGACCATGAGGTCCCTGCTACTTCGGTCTGCACACCTGCCAAGAGCTCAGTCTCCTTTTTGCTGGGGAAAAAACCAAGGGGAAGGGTTTGATCGGGAGGGGCCCGTGGCAGGGGAGGGGAAGTCCTTGCCTCTAGCTGGGAGACGTGGGAGCACGGAGGGAGGGGAGGGGGGAGCAGGGGCAGGCCCGGCAGCACACCGCTCGCCCAGCAAGGTGACCTGTCGTTGTCGCTCTCCCTCCTCTGGCTCCCGGGGCTTGATTCTCCAGAGGCCTTGTGTGGAGGACAGAGCCGAGTAGAGAAAGGAGCCTGGTGTGCGGCGAAGAAGGCCCCACAAACTAGACGCCGGCTCTCGCCTCCCTGGGGCTGGCAGAGCACAACCCTCGGGGAGCTGGAGAGGGAGCCACGGACCCTGGCGAGGTGGCGCCCTCCCTCCCAGTTGCTGAGAAGCATCTAGACAAGGCCTTGTGCTGAGCTGGCATGTTTCTGCCTCCCAGCTGGACCACAAAATAGAAGGAAACATCCATAAAGTTCCCGAGCCGCCTCTGAGGCCGGAAGGCCTGCCAAGGGGCTGCTGGTTCCCCCTCTAATTGGTCTTAATTTCCATGATTTGCAGGTCCCGGGCTCACCGAGGGCCCGGTCTCCCTCGTGATGGATGGGCAGGAATAGTGGGCCTGGTGAGCCAGCTCCCGTGATCCAGCAGGGTCCTGTGGGGTGCAGGGCAACCTAGTCCTCCACCGGGGCTCACCCAGAGCCCCCGGGGCCCGAGCCCACTAGAACACAATCCTTTCTCCCAGTTAACCTCTGCAGGACGGGGCCCATCCCTTCACACGGCAATAGGAAGTGGAAAGAGGAGGGGCTTAGAACCAGGGCTCAGGCTAGAGACCTGTGGCATCTTCCTAGGAGCCCCTCCCGGGGCCCGGCCCGTAGCAGATGCTCAATAAACACATGTTGCTCCACGGCTTGGCTGACCTAAGGAGACCTGGCCTTATGCCATCGGAAGCTTGGACATCTTCTGCCTCCTGCTCTCTGGTTCTGCTTTTGTCACAGTAACTAAAGTACAACTCTGGAGTCAGGCTGCCCCGGTTTGAATCCCAAATAGATTAGTACCGGCAAGGTAATCTTGGGCAACTACTGAGCTTCTCTGTGCCTCCGTTTCCTTATCTTTAAAATGGGGGTAACAGCACTACCTACCTCACGGGTCCATTATATGAAAAAACACAAGTACGCCGAGGTAGCAGAATAATGGATCCCAAAGATGCCCACGCCCTAATCCCTGGGACCTGTGAAAATGTCACCTTACACGGCAAAGGGCGTTTGTGGAGGCGTTTAAAGTACGGCCCTTGAGATGGAGAGATGATCCTGGATTATCCAGGTGGGCCCAGCCTAATCACATGCGTCCTTAAGAGCAGAGAATCTCTCCTGGCTGGGTTAGGGAGAGACGTGCGACTGGAGGAAGCACCAGAGAGAGGCAGCACTGCTGGCTTTGAAGACGGAGGAGGGGGCCACAAGCCAAGGAATGCAGGCTTATGGAAGCTATAAAAGGTAAGAAAATGGAAGCACCCCTAGAATCACCAGAAAGGAACACGACCCTCCCTGCACCTTGACTTTCAGCCCCGTGAGACCTGCGTCAGACCTCTAACCCACAGAGAACCACAAGATTAATCTGCGTTGCCTTAAACCACCACGTTTGTGGTCACTTGTCACAGCTTCAACAGGAAGCTCACACATACTGGTGTGTAAGCACATAGTCAGAACTCGATGTCGGCTCTGTCTGTCATCACCACCACCATTGTTATGGCCCAGGGCAGAGACACCCTGCTGCCTCCACCCCGCCCCCGGCAGCCGCCTGTCCAGTGTGAGCTTCTCCAAGCCGGAATCACACTCAGCTAAGCACTGGAGAGTAAGTACAAGGCAGCCAGGGAGTAGGGAACATCCTCAAAACAATGTCCCTTGGCGCACTCCCTATGAGCAAGAGGCAGAGGACTGGCCTCCCTGTGATGCCTTTCTTTTAAAGAAGAGCCATGGGGGGCCCCCTGGGAGAGGGGCGTGGGCCTGCCTGACCCCGACATTGTCACCGGAGAGATGACAGCTCCGGGGCTTAACTGCTCCCCGTTCCAACCACGCACAGCGGGAGAGGCCTGGCCACTCCAGCGGCTTGGCACCCAAAACTTGCACCTGCTGTGCGCGTGGGAATATGGCAGGACCCGCAATAGGAACGACTTCGCCAGACGGAAGGGGGGACTTTCCCCCGTGAAACAACGCCAGGTACCGCAGCATCTGCCGGGAGCCTTCCGAGCAGCTGTGTGATGGAGGCGGGATGGGGGAGGGAGACGGATGGTCTCCAGAGGCCTGGTCTGTGATCAGCAGTGGTCGCCCTCACAGAACAAGCTCCCCTCAGGGCTCACCCCCACACCCCTCATTCGCAGTCACTCCCCCAGCCAAGCGAAAGTGAGGCTTTCCCCCGACAGACACCCCCCCCAGCCTATGTACCTCCCTTTCCTCCTTCACCCCCAGTTTTCCTTCTCAGTGACACCCCACATTCTCCCCGGATACTGAGAGACCTCAGAGATCTGTCCCCACTAGATCTCCTTCTTCTCAGGAAGTCAGTGAGGCCCTGTGGTCCCTCTCAGAGCCTTCAGCCTCCGACCAGACTAAGCCCAGTACAGGTACCAGACTGCCCAATGATGTCGACAGGCCTCTCGGGACAAAGGCCATTTCCTCTTAGACTCATGGGCAAATCACCGTTAGACTGGAAGTTCCCTGAGGACAGGGTTCACGCTGTCAATCTGCCACAGGGCCTGGCCCGGAGTGGACCTCCATTTGTTGGGTAAAGGAACACCTCTAAAAATCTACAGCCCTCTCAGAAGGCCCTGGAAAAAAACCTTACCCCTTCCCATCTCACTCACAAGGGGAACTCAGCACAAAGAGCCACCTCAAAGAGACCAGCTGCTTTGGAGCTAACTGGAGACGGGAGTGAGCCAGGCTGAGGGGACAGGGAGAGCCACTGCTCCCAGGGACACCCGTTCCCTTCGCCAAGGAGCCCATCCCATGTGGTCACCTACTGCCGGCTGAGACCTGCTTCCCTACACCCCCAGCCCCTCAAACTCCCTTTCTGTCTAAAGATTAGCTTCCTACAGACACTTGCCCACCCCTTCCTGGCGGGCAGTTCATGGGCCACGGAACTTCTCTTTGTTCCTCTCTCCAGCCCCCCAGCCCACAACCTCACCTTCTGATACAGAAATTCCCTTTACCACCACCACCCCAACTCTGACCAACCACAGGGGCCCAATCTGCATGGGGACCTTGCAGGGTCACTACCTAGGACCCATGTGGTACCTCTGCGCAAATTAGAAAAAGGGCCTCTTTCCCCAGGTGGACGTAGGCCCCGTCCATGCATAGCCTGGTGAGAACAGCCTAGGGCAGATTCAGCCCCCATCCACCTCTTGGCCAAGTGTCCTTGCACGATGCACAACCTGCCCACCTGTGCACAGCAGCCCCGTTTGAACAGCTGCAGAGTATACCCACTGTAGGGGTCTGATAGACCCACATTTTAGGGGTCTGATAGACCCCTCATTTTAGAAATGAGAAAGGGGAGAAGGGCAGGGTAATTTATCCAAGGTCCTACACCAAGCTGGGGGCAGACCCAAGGCCAAAGATCCAGGTGTCCTGACTCCCAATCTGGTGCTTATTCCCTCGGCTACTCACTCTTGGGGACAGATGGCAAAGCCAAGACAGCCAGAGAGCTCCTGAAAGCGGTGCCTGGGGAAGCCTTCCTGCACTAATTAGAAGAAAAGTGATAACCTCATCCCAAACTCTGTCTAGACATAAAATTGAACATAAAACTCTCCGAACTGTGTACCACCTAACCCTTGGCTGGTGTGGAACATAAATACAGATCGTCCCCATTTGTTTCCTGCCCACCAACCGCATTTATCCCACACCTCTTCACTGTGAGTATGTCCCCTATGTCCCTCTAGGCCCGTACATCTGTCTTGGCCTGGAGGCTCTCAGACTGTGCTTACTGCCTCAGGAGAACCCCTGAACACACAAGTGCTCAGAAGATGACTTTTAATTTAGACAAAGGGGAGGGTGATGGTGATGAAGAAGAAGGGGAGGGGGGGAAGGGCGAGAGGGAAGGAGAGGAAAGGAAAGAAGGGCAATTTGCGGCATCTGGGCGGCTCACTCAGTTAAACAGCTGACATCAGCTCAGGTCATGATCTTGCAGCTCGTGGGTTCGAGCCCCACATCGGGCTCTCTGCTCTCAATGTAGAGCCTGTTTCAGATCTTCTGTCTCCCTCTCTCTCTGCCCCTCCCCCTCTGTCTCTCTCTCTCTCTCTCTCTCTAAGACGAATAAACATTGAGAGAGAGCGAGAGAGAGAGAGAGAGAGAAAGAAAGAAAGAAAGAGGAAGAAAGAAAGAAAGAAAGAAAGAAAGAAAGAAAGAAAGAAAGAAAGAAAGAAAGGCAATTCTTGATGCCTTAATTTCTTGTCCAGGATTACCGCGAACCTCTAATACTGCTAAACCTGAAATGAAGGTGAAGATACACACACACACACACACACACACACACACACACACACATTCCCTCTCTCTCTCTCTCTCTCTCTCTCTCTCTCTCTCTGGGTGGTGCCTACCATTATAATATGGTGATTAAGCTCAGGCAGAACCAGACTTTCTGGTTTTGAGACCTGGTTTTCCCACTTCTTGGCTATGAGATTTCAGGCAAGTGCCTTAACTACTCTGTGCCTCAGGTTCCTCTTCCATACAATTAGGTAACAACAGACATAACTTCATAGATTTTTATGGAGATTAGGAGAGCCGATGTATGTGCAATACTTAGCACAGGGCCTGGCTGATAGCCAGCACTCAGTAAACACTGGCTGTAAATATATTGGGTTGCTGTCTCTTGACACCTTGTCCTGGTCCTGTTTTCCTGCAGTCAGGGGTGGGGGTGGGAAAGGACATTGTCTAGGCTGCCTGGCAGAGTCTCCATCTCAGTATTCCAACTGCCAGAGCAGGGATGGACTGCCTTGGAGAGTAGTGAGCTCCCTGTCACTGGGAGCAATCAAGCAGAATACCGATGAGCACTCGGCAGAGTTGGGGCAGAATGGGGCAGGGGGTGGGGCAGAGAGTGAGCTCTTCCAAAGTCCCTTCAAACCCAGATAGACTGTGAATATGTGAAAAAAAAAAAAAAAAACTACATCTCTAGGCACCCGTGTGGGCACAGCCTTGCCAACAAATGGGGACACAGATACAAGGGCACAGCCTCCATATCAGCTTTGAGGACTAGGAAGGAGTGTTTCAAAGCAGGCAAGCCAGCACCCCCAGCCAGCCCCTCCCCCAGCATCCAGCCAATTCCTGTGTGCACACAGGTATCCAGGTGGCAAGCAGAAGCTTTGAGGGAGGCACCAAGTGGGATTTCAAGGAGTCTGTTTCCTGCCACTCCCAGTTCTGTATTTCCAGGCACCAACTGCCAGCATCCCCCCCTCCCCATCTCCACTGCACCCAGCTCTAAGACAGGATGGGGGCAGGGACCAGGAGCCTCGCAAGGTAGGGAACCTGGGACAGCCCTGGCCTCTAAAGGGTCAAGGTGCCCAGAATGCGGAGGCGGTTTCCTTTTCACAGACGTTGATAAAGCAGGAGTTTGCAGAAGGGTCAGAAGTCCTGCCTCACGCCAAGGCTCAAACGTAGTTCCGCCCTCGAGGAGTAGGATAAGAAGAGAGACTCAGGGAATCCTTGCTCCAGAACTATTCCTGCCCCTGCCCTCTCCGGTCTCCCACCCCACCTGGCATATCCCCCGTCCCCATCCCCCGCCCCCAGCACTTCCTCTGGGTGCTGCGTGCCATTCTACAGAGAGGACCGAGTGCTGATAAACCAGAGCGGCAGCATGGTCAAACCTTCCTATCAGCCCCGGATGCATTACTGCATGTTATTTGTCTTCGCAGCAGCAGCGACAGCGGTTCCTGGTTCCTAACAATACTGGCTTCGCCTGGTATTAAAAAGGGCCCCTAAGTGCCCCGAACATCTTTGCTGGGAGAGGAGACCACACCTGGGGGGCGATGGGGAGGATGGGGAGCTAGGCCAGCCTCTGGGGATGAACCATTCGCTGCGGATTCGTCCAGAGGTGGATCGCGGGTGCAGAAATGAGGCGCGACGGGGCGGGGGGGAGGGGGGGGGGAAGGACCGCAGAGGGCAGAGAAGGAGAAGTGGGCGAGGCGCAGAGCTCTCCCCAGGCCCTGTCGTCCAGCCCCGTGCCGCCGCCGCGGCCCCCACCCCCGCCCCCAGCAAGAGTGCTGGGCGCTGCAGGAGGCAGGGCGTGTGTGTGTGTGTGTGTGTGTGTGTGTGTGTGTCCGCGCGCGCGTCCCCTCCAGCTTTTCTACCACAACCCGGCTACTCTTCCCAATCAATGGCCTCTTTGTGGCTGCGGAAAGACGGGAACGACGACGCGAAGTGCAGGGGGAGGGGTGGAAGGCCGTGCTGAGGACGGCAGGACGCGCAGGACCCCCAACTGCTGCCGTCGGGGCCAGGGCTCCCCGGAACCTGGGACGAGCGCGCTTCCCCGGAGGGCCTGCATTCTCTGGACGTCGAGAAAGGGGTCTAGTGGGGCGGTGGCCCTGGCCTCCCTACTCTGCGCCGGGGGGGGGGGGGGGGGGGGGGGGGGGGGGGGCGGTCGCTCTCCCGCAGGCCTGGGAAGACCCGGGCGCGCTCTCCCCCGGCCCCGCGCCCGCTAGGTGGCGCCGGGCAGTCGTGCTCCTCCGACCCGCTTCGGAGGCAGCCCCAGCAGCCTCGGAGGCGCCAGGCGGCGTGGGGCACCTGGACGTGGGCTGGAGTGGCCGGTGTCGAGGCAGGGACCCGCAGGGGTGGGGGAGGGGGGACAGGAGCAGCATCCTTCCTCCGTTGAGACGTGTCTGTGGGATCTCTGCCGCACTCAGTTGCCTGTCCTCTTGAATCTTAAAAACACCCCAGTCCTGGGGAAGCTCGCACAGCCTCCGCGACAGGAGATACCCACGGGAAAAGTTATTACAAAGGCCAAGTGAGAAGTACAGCCGGCGCTTTCAGTCTAGAAACAACCACAGAATAAGGCACCACACACCTCTGAGAGGGGTTACCTTGACATTCTGCTACGAACCAATGGGACGGCCGAGAGTCGCCCATTCCTTCTGGTGCCAGGCACCCACCGAGGCTCTGAGCATTCCCTTGTGACCAGGGGACCATCCCTGCCCTCAGAGAGTTTGTGGACCAGTGAGGGAGAAAGACATCAGGGAGATAACTAAACAAATAATTAACTAACTGCAGCTGTTGTGAAGTACACAGGTATATAAAGATTTAGGGTGGAATGTTCCAGTCACCCCGGGTCACCTGACCAGTCCTAACCAGGGTCAGAGGTGGGGAAGCTGTCCTATGGAAGACGCGGGCCCCCTTCCCCTTGGTCCAAAGTAGACTTAAAAAGTTGCCTGACATCCGAAGCAAACTCAGGGCTGGGGTATCTCTTGTCCTCACTTCTCAATCTTCACTCTGTGGAGTGTAGGTTAAGCCCACTTTACAGAGGAAGAGATTGAGCTTGGGGAAGTTAAGGGACTAGCCCGGGGTGCCAAGAGCCAGCCTGTGGCAGAGCTGGGCTTCGAACCCACAACTGCCTGGGTCCAAATCCCACACCTCCTCTACTATAAAGCACCGGCTCTGGGACCCTGTCTGGATGCCCTGCTGGAAGCCGAGGCAGGGAACACGGAAAGGGAGCGAGAGAACGAGAAAGGGGCAGGGCGGGCTAAAAAGTCACCAGATTGCCGCCCCCCCCCCATCACCACCTCCCATTCTTCACAGCCAGCCCTTTCTCAGCATCTCCTGACCAAACCTCCACCCGCTTAACATTCCGCTCAGTTTCCACTCCGCTCCGACTCCCAATGTTTATCAACACATGCTGTAATGTAATCAGCTCCTGGGAAAATACACACCAGGTAACGGATGCTGACAAGAGTGTCAAACAGATGTCCCCTCCCTGCCCCTCCCTCCCTCCCAGCCAGAGCCGGCACACCCAGGAGGCTGGGGGAGCGCCTCTCGCCACACCACCCCTCCAGTCCTGGCCGCGGAGGCCCTCCCCGGGACACTGACACCATGGAGCCCAGCGGCGCACCAGGCACTGTGCAGGGGGCTTTATACACCTCATCTCATCTGGCCCTCACCACAGCAGTGTAAGGGTGGTCTTAATATCCCCATTTTGCAGATGCAGAAACTGAGGCACCAGTGATGATGAAACCAGAGTGAAGCAGCAGCGGCAGAAGCAAAGAAGGATGATCACACTGGCTGTCCTTTTGCCACCTCCCCACAGAGCCCAGGCCTTTGAAGAAAACTGTCTTTGTCACCTTTCCGAGTAATTGGATCTCAAGCCTAAGGGTCTGGCCCCCGTGGCTGTGGCAGGCCAGGTGTAAGGGGACTGGCAGCCTGTTCCGCATTTCTGCCCCAGCCAATAGAAGGCACGGTGCTGGATGCCCTGAAGGCTCAGGACTGAGCAAAAGAGGGAGGCTTCTGCTGTGGCGTGGGGGAGAGGGGCTCTGGGGAAGGGAGAGACCTTTTATTGTCCTTTTGTCCCCTTCTCCAAGAACCAGAGCTCAAGGACCCCCCGAGGCCAGCCCAGACAGAGGGGAGAGGAAGTGCACAGAGTAGGGGAGCGCCCAGATGGGACGGGCTCCGCCCAGCCCAGGACCTCCGTGCCCTCCCCGGGATCAGCTGTCTGAGGCCACCGTCCTCAAGGAGCTGGGTATTTGCTTTTCCCTCCAACGCAGTCAATTGCTCCTTTCATCTGACTGGAGTTGTAAATGAGACTTTATGGGATTCCTAATGATGGCGGTTTCCCTTTATCAGCCTCCAATTCCCACTTCTCAGCCAGGGTTGACTCGGGGAAATGTTTTGACCAGGAATCCAGAATCCAGCAGCAAGCCAGTGCCCCGCTTGCTGCTTTCCACAGTGCGAGCTGGAAGTTGTCAAACAGGCCTGGGCCTCCCCCCCACCCCCCCCGCCCCCGTGGAAGCTCGCTGTGGAGAAGTCAGATCTGGGTTCCAGGCCGCCTCCCAGATGGTGTATTTCACCTCTCCTGGCTTCTGCTTCTTCAACCATAAACCTGGGGTAATAAAGCCTGCTCCACCCACCCGCCTCACCAGGCCACTGTGAGAACCAAATGAGATTATAGGCTTGAAAACCCTTTGAAAAATATAAAGCAATCACCCAAGCCGGTTTTGCTGTTATTATTATTGCTGTTGTGATTTTGTGTAGGTGCGGCTGGGAGAGCAAATAATAGCAACCTGTACATCTTTGAGAGTAAAGCCCGTTTTTGCACACGGGAGTGTATGTACCTGTGTTGTGGAAGGATGGAGTTCTAGTGTTTGCACCTGCCTTTTTTTTTTTTTAATGTTTATTTATTTTTGAAGGAGAGAGACAGAGCATGAGTGGGAGCGGGGCAGAGAGAGAGGGAGACACAGAGTCTGAAGGGGCCCTAGGCTCTGAGCTGTCAACACAGAGCCAGATGCAGGGGCTCCAACTCACGAACCGCGAGATCATGACCTGAGCCGAAGTAGGACACTTAACCGACTGAGCCACCCAGGCGCCCCTGCACCTGCATTTAAAGGAGTGTATGGGGCAGGGACGCCTGGGTGGCTCAGTCGGTTAAGCGTCTAACTCTTGGTTGCAGCTCAGGTCATGATCTTGCGGTTTGTGGGTTCGAGCCCCGCATCTGCCTGCTTGGGATTCTCTCTCACCCCTCCCCTGCTCACCATGCTCTGTCTCTGTCTCAAATTAAATAAACAAACTTCAAGAACATTTTTTTAAAAATACAGGAATGTATGGGGCAATGTATGGGTGTCTATGAGAATATGGGGACATGTGCACACATTCCAGTATCTTCATAGAATACCACATTGATACATAATAATATAATAATCTTGAGTGCCGGGCATTGTGCTAAGCACTTGATACAGGGGTGTGCGTCCGCATAGGTGTGCAGAGCATTTGCAATATACGCGTCAGTGCTGGAGGAATGCAATGGAACGTGTGACTATTCGTGTCATACCGGCAGCGGGGAATCCCTCCATGTGCTTGCCCGGGGGTCAGTGATGGTGTGGGCCTAAATGTCAGTGAATCTGAGCGTATGTGCACATGCACGTGTCTGCACGCGCGTGCACATGGGTGCACACCCACCTCCCTGTTCCCGGACGGATTGGTGTAATTGTTCGTTATTTATCAGCTGCCTGGGCTACGTGAGCCCCCTGCTTGCCCTGAGCTCGCTGCCACGCAGCCATCAAGCCCACACACACATTGTGGTGACAGCAGCATGCTTGGGAGGGGGGCGCCACTCTGCTCTCTGGAGCCACGCTCTGTGCCAGGCAGCAGGGCCCCTGCCGGGGAACTGCACAGATTGACGACACCAGACTTGGAGCCGCAGGAGTGCTCAGCAGATGGGTCGGGCTCAGGGGCCCTGGGAGCAGGACAGACAGAGCTGGCACCTTTAGGTCCAGACGACCTGGCTCTAACAAGCTGAACCCAGGGCCCGGCCCGAGACTACCACCTTAGCATAATACCGGTCGTGGCTGCCCAGTGGCCAGGAGTGAAACATCCTTGCTCTGCTGCACCCCCACCGTGGCTCATCGCTGCTCTCGGGATTAAGTCCAAACACCCTCAGGCAGAGCACAAGGCCCACACCCGGCACATACCTCCCAGCCCCTTCTCCCCCCACCCCTCCTTGCACCGCACCAGGCAGACTGGACTACTCGCGGTCCTAAGATGCGCTTGGACCCATGGGTCTTTTCGCTGCCTTTCCCCTGTCTGATTTCTCCATGCAACATCCCTGGCTGGCCAGTCCTGGCTCCCACGAGGTTCCGCTCACCTCCACAGGAATGCTTCCCTCGTCCTTTCCGACCCCCCGGATTAGGGAGGTGTCCCCACACCCCCGACATTCCTGTAGGCCCCTAGATTCCCCTAGTGTCCCGCTTCCTTATTCGCCCTCTCTTCTCCCATCGACTCGGGCCCCGGGAAGGGGCAGAGCATGCCTTAGTGGTTCATGGCTTTATTCCAACGCTTAGCGTGGTACCCGGTCATAGGTGGTCCATAAATACTTGTTAACGAATCGCTGCTAAAGCCTTTGGTGAGAGAGTGGCTCCCTTGAGTTCTCCACGTTGCATCACAGCGTGCGTCTGTACGGCTTTGGGTGTCTCGGATCTCCGGGCTGAGGAGAACTGCCCCCTCTCCCCAGTCCCTCTCCTTCATCCCATCTTAACGGCAATAATCCCCATCCCCGACTTCCACAAATGGAAGTCAACGACACGATCTTACGAACGAGCAAACTGAGACGCAGAGAGGTAAAGGGCTCGTGAACAGGATGGCCATCCCCCGGTTTGCCCAGAACTTTCCCCGTGGTAGCACTGAGAGCCCCATGTCCTGGGAAACCCCTTCGGTCCCGGGAAAACTGGGACAGTTCGTCCCCCTTCTTGTCCACGGTCCTCACGTGGCAGATCCAGGACGCAAACCTGGGACTCCTGACTCTGAATCGTACACACACCCCTCCCTGCTCAGCTGCCTCCCAGGCCTCCTCAAAGTTCAGTGACTTCGCATGGGCATTGTCTTCCCTTCGGATGTCACATCCAGGCCACTTGACACGCTCCTGGAGGAGCTGTGCCCAGAAGCATGTACTCAAGGAATACAGGGCATTAATATTAACCTAAATCAAATATAATTCAGAACCTCATTTCTGGAGGAAAAGCACTGTACCTGATACAGAAGGGAAAAAAAAAGTAAATCTAGCATAAAATAACTTTATAATGACGTTAAAGTAAATTTTAAAATTAAAAAAAAAAAAAAAACCACTTTACCTGCAGATTGTTTTCATTTCTCCACATGGCCTTCACCGTTCTCTCTTTACCGGTGTTATCTTTTTTACAAAATTGCAACGTGGGACGTGTGTCGTGCTTCTTTTTAGCTCACGCGATAGAAATCTGGTTTCGATTTTCCTCATTCTGGACCCTCCATGTCATTAACATCCCTCATTAGCCCAGATACCAGGGAGCCTGGGCTCAGGGCTGTCCCCTTCCTGAAAGACTCCTTCCTAACGCAGGGCCCAGCTGGGCTTCTGAGGGGCTGCCGCGTAAACGCTGTCCTGTGCATGTGTGCGGCCGGCAGAGCAGAGGGAGACAGCTTCTGACGGATCCTGAAGAGGTCTGAGGCCCAAAGAGGTCAAGAGCCACACTCCACAGTGCTCCGGAGAAGAGCAAACAGCCTCATCCCCGGCTCCCAGGGCCAATGTCCACCACGCGCTTTCTCTACAAGGCTTGTGTTGACCCAGGATCTCTGTTCCTCCCTTAAGATCAAGCCCACTTCTTGACTTCCACATGGCTCTCAAAAAAATAAAAAATAAAAAATAAAAAAATCTGGTTCCTCTAGACAAGTAGTACATCCTGATCATTATCCTGACCACAACCTCCACCCGCCCCCGATCTGAAGGCACCAGCGAAGAAAAGGGAGTGTGGGTGGGAGGCCGAGGGTCTTCGTCCTTGCTCTCCTCCCTCCGGCCTTCCCCATCACGTATGCTGCAGGTGGAAACCTTCTCAGCCCCTTCCCGTGTCTTGGTCGAAGCTCCCTGGCCCATGCAGGTCCTCAGCAGAAGCTTCTTCTTGGTACCACTGTTGAGTTTTAGGTATTCCCAAATCAGAAATGGTGCCTCCACTCACATCTAGAATCCTTTGGGGTCTCTCTCTCTCTCTCTTTCTCTCTCTCTGTCTCTCTCTCTTTCTCTCTCAAAATAAATAGGATCCCCTAGGACTTTGGACATGGTGATTCACAGGAATGCACTGAGGGCCTTCTAACCAGAGCCAGGGTGTAGACCGATTTGCCTTCTGGGCCCTTTCCTTCTGGAGAATTGGGTGGTTCGAGGTGCAACTGGGGCCTTCTATCATTGCTCAGAGCTCTCGCTCCCAAAGGCATGGAGATCCCTGGGACAGCACGGCCCACAAGGGAGAGGCTGGCTGGCTGTTAGCCATCTTGGTACCGCTCTGACCTGGTCGTCATTGTACCTGGGGTAGAGCCGTGTTCAGCTGATCTGTCATCCCCAAGAGCAATGGCAGCCGTGGCGATAGGGAGGCTCTGCAATGATCTCTGTAAGAATAACAATAATTAAACGTCTCTAAGCACTGTGGGATACACAGGCACCATCATAATCACCACAGCTACCAAGGTGGTGATAACAGTAATTAGGTGTTGTGGTTTCCCACTGCCTGGGGTGAGCTTGGCCTGTCAGGTTAGGCAAGGGGGCACCCACACCAGTGGGTCCTCTCTGGGGCTGGCTAGGGCTTAGCCATACTTCCTCTACGGGGTTCCCCTCCTCCTCTCCTCTCCCCTTGCCCTCAGCCTCCATTGACCCTAGACCCGGGACCAGGGTCACAGGAAAGGGTGACCCCCATTCGGCACACCATTCTAATATATGTTCAAGCTTATCTTCTGTCAACAGATTTTGGGGTATTGGGGAATCTTGGGGACTTCTTAAGAGGGCTCCCCGCACATCAAAGTGAGCTTTATTAGCCAATTACTAAATGACACAGAGAGGCCTGGAATATGGCCGGGAGGGGAAGTCCTTATTATGTTGACTTTGGGTCTTTTCCAAGCCCAACAGCTGCCTCTATGAAAGAGCCTGTGGAAGCTGAGAGGCGGGGGGGGGGGGGGGGGGGGACCTTGGGACAGTTTCCTGGTGATGGCACCTTCCTCGGAGCTGATCTCTGTGTGATCACTGGCCCCAGACACGGGGTTGGTGAGACAGGTGAATTCAAGTGCCTGTCCTTTGAGTGTTATTCCTGCGGCCATCAGTCTCAGAGCCAGGAGAGAACATGGAATTCATATGGGCCACTCTCCACCCCGGGGACAAGGATCCCGTATACAGCAAGCAATGCCGGTACACGGACCTGAGGCCTGAGTGGGAAAAGAGACAGGGAATTTATTCCATTTTCAGTTCCCTAAACAGTCTTCCCAGACGAAACCAAAATCTACTTCCCCCCCCACATATGCCCACTGGTCCTGATTCTTCTCTACGAAGGCACGCAGACCACGCATGTTCCTTTTCCCTTCGGGTTTTGGAAGATCGCTAACCACACCTCCCTTCCCCCTCCTCTGGCCCTTCTCCTTTGTGAGGTCTGAAGCCACCTCTCTCGTCTCTGGGCAGGTAACTCCATCTCCTACCTCACTGCAACGACCTTATCATTCATTTCCCCGATCGCCACCCCAAAACCTCCGTCTTCACCGCCCTCTTCACATTCCCTCCAGGCTCAGAAGAAGAGAAGTCCCTTCTTTTCTAAGGCTGATCCCTCCTCCACCCAGGTGCCACCACCCGTGCTTCGTCCAGGGCCCACTCCATGAAGTGCACCCTTTTTCACACCTTACACCTGTTTCCCAGGTCTCACTGTTCACTAGCTCTTTTCTCACTGCCTGCAAGTGGCTCAGAGTAGCTTCTGATTTTCCAGCAAAGAGGGGAACATAAGCCCCCTGATCTCTGTCACGCCAAGTCTCTCCGAGCTTCTGAGCCATTTCGCTCATTCCGACCACTACCAAACTTCTCAGGAGCGGGGTGGACGCCTGCTGCCTCTGCTGGCTCACCTTCCATTTGCTTCTGCCCCGACTCTGCCATCACCATGACTCCAACGGGCCACTGGTGTTTCTGCCCCTGTTTCCAAAGACCCCCTTCTGATCCCTACCTGCTTTCTGCAACATCAGACACTACTGGCCACCTCCTCCTCCAATAAATCCTCTCCTCGCTTGGCTTCCATGACAACCCTATCTCCACACTCCCCTCCTCCCTCACTGACCAGTCCGCCTCTGACCATCGTGCCCATGATATTGCCAGATTCATCTCCTGAACCACAGTCCCGGCAGCCCCCAATAAGTGCTTCTCTGCCCAGAGACCTTCCATGGCTCACTGCTGCCTGCAGAAAAAATAAATCAAGGAGTTCTAAAATAATGCGACTACGGTTAACCCTTGGAAAAAATGCATGTTTGAACTACACGGGTCCACTTACACGTGGCTTTTTTTTTTTTTTTTTTGCAATAAATACAGTCCAGTGCTACAAATGTATTTCCTCTTCCTTACGATTTTTTTCTTTTTCTTTTTTTCTTTTTGAGAGAGAGAGAGAGAGACAGAGTGTGAGCAGGGGAGGGGCAGAGAGAGAGGGAGACACAGAATCCGAAGCAGGCTGCAGGCTCCGAGCTGTCAGCACAGATCCCAATGCGGGGCTCAAACCCACGAACCGTGAGATCGTGACCTGAGCCAACCGACTGACGCTTAACCGACGGAGCCACCCAGGCGCCCCATGATTTTCTTAATAACACTCTCATTCCCCTGGTTCACTTTATCGTAAGAATACAGTATATAATACGTAGAATATACAAAATGTGTTAACCGACTGCTTATGTTATTAATAAGCCTTCCGGTCTTATTAATAAGTAGGCTGTTATTAACAGCCTTATTAACAGTAGGCTGTTAGTAGTTAAGTTTGAGAGAAGTCAAAAGTCATATGCAGATTTGCAACTGTGCGGGAAGCTGGTGCCCCTAACCTCTGTGTTGTTCAAGAGTCAACCGTCTATGTGATACAGAATACATAATGCAATAATATGTCGGGTTGGGGGGGTCAAACATTTTAAGCAGCAGAATCCATTAAGAGGAAACTTCCTCAAAAAGCCCCATGTTTAAAGAGCGTAAAACAAGGTGCTCTTTAAACATGGCTCCTAATTGAAGCAGGGAGTGGGGAACCCAGGAAAATGTAGGGCTTTCAAAGAGCAATTGGAAAACCACTGAACAAATGCTATTCCTCAGGCTGCAGAGAAGACAACTGAAGCCCAGAAAGGAGAAGCAACTGCTAGCAAGTGGCACAGGGTGTGAGTTAGTCAAGCAACACGTTTTCGCTGAGTGCGGACCAAGCGGCAGGCACATTCCAGATGCTAGGGATAGAGCAGACGAGACCCACAAGGTCTGCCCTGGAGGGGCTGAGAGCCCAGTGGGGAAAGAATCACGTATTATAAACACTTGCTGAAGGGTTACAAGCATGCGAGGGAGCTGTGAGAACATATAGAAGGGGACTCGCCCGGTCTAAAGGGTAGAGTGGACCATTCTGGGGAAACGACACATGTAAACTGAGCCATAAGAGATAAGTGGCTGGCCGAAAGGAAGACGAAGAGCATCGGTGCAGATGAGTAAAGGCCAAGGAGGCGAACTAGATGGCCTCAAGAAACTTCAGGAAAGCCCAGTGGCTCCTACTCAAAGCCCTGGAGCTGGGTGAGACCGGGCGGAGGAAACATGCAGCCCCACAGGCCTTGAAGAGAATTTGACACAGGCCTCCGAGGCGGGCAGGCCAAGGAAGGGGTCTCTCGTATGGGGTCCTGCTCATTTGCATTAGAACATAATCCGCTGCTAAATGCAATGTAGTATTGGGGCGCCTGGGTGGCTCAGTTGGTTAAGCATCTGACTTTGGCTCAGGTCATGATCTCACGTTTCAAGCCCCACGTGGGTCTCTGCCCTGATGGTGTGGAACTGGCTTGGGATTCTCTCTCTCTCTCTCTCTCTCCCTCCCTCTCTCTCTGCCCCTCTCCCATTTGCTCTCTCTCAAAATAAATAAACCTAAAAAACAAAAAGAAAAACTAAACGCAGTGTAGAATTGTGGATTGGAGCCTGGCACACCGAGCAGACATTAGTAGAAAACTGAGAAATCCAGACAAATTCTGTAGCTAATAGTATTATGCCAATGCTAATTTCCTGGTTTCAACAAATACACCATGGGCGCATCAGGTATCTACATGAAAGGAAGCTGGATGAAGGACACCTGGAAACTCTGTTCCACCTTTGCCACTCTTCTGTAGATCCCAAATCACTTGAAAATCAACGTTTTAACAATTCACGTATCCCTCTAGCACCAGGGCAGAGAAGAGCCAAACTGGTGTGGGGAGAGAGAGATTACAGTTACACTGACGGCTAACACACACCGTTCTTTATGTATCCCAGACACTGTTCCAAGGACTTCATGTTGTCCAACCCATCTGATCCTCACAACAAGTCCGGGAAGTAGGTGCTAGTATCTCCCCCTCATTTTACAGGGGAGGAACCCGGGCCCAGAGAGGTGAAGTCACTTGCCCAAGGGCACACAGCTACTGCATGGCAGGGCAGGGGGTTAAGGATTCAAATCCAGGCAGTCTAACTCCAGAGTCCCACGTGCTGGACCATTTTACTCCCTCCCCTCGGGGTGCACTGTCTATACTGCTGATGAGCACGTGGATAGTGTGCTAACAGTAGAAATGGGGCAAAGTCACTAGACTTAAGATAATGCTGGAGGTAGAATGAACAGTGTTTGCTTTTGGATTAGAATATGCTGGTTGAAGACAAAGCAGCAGCAATGGATGACTCCTGGGCTTCCAGCTTAAGAGGAGGGACCAGAGTCTAGCCTCCTACCACGTGGCCCTGTGCTCCTTCCTGCCACCGAAGGACCCTTTCAGACCTTTTGAAATCTGGCTGCAATTTTCTGTCCCTTTCTCTTACACATCCCCAGAATGCAAAAAAAAAAAAAAAGAAAAGAAAAGAAAAGAAAAGAAAAGAAAAGAAAAGAAAAGAAAAGAAAAGAAAAACATAAAAAGCAAAACAACAAAAAAACAAACAAACAAAAAAAAACCCCAAACAAACAAACTGCTGGTCGTTCCCCCACAGGGTCCCAACCTCTCCCACCTCCATGTGCTCGTACAAGCTGTTCCCTCCACCAAAGTTCTCTCCTCGGTCCCCCTTGGTCCAAATCTGATCCACCTTTCAGAGCCTCAAACAAAGGACACCTCTTCCAGAAGCCCTTCCCTGTTCTCCACAATGAGAAGCACTCACTCCTCCCTCTAGGTGGCTGTGTTCGGGGGGCGGTCTTTGGCCACGACCAGCTTCCACGCTATAATATACTTATTTGAGTAAGGCCTTGGCTGTGCACTTTCGTCCCGTCAGTGCCTAGCACAGTAGACACTCAGAAAGACATCTGTCTACTCTCTGAGTAAACAATCTCTATCTTATTTTCCTCTGTGCCTCCCCTGGCTCTCTTATCTGTCCCCTGTAACCCAGTACACACACACACACACACACACACACACACACACACACACACGGCACCTATTTGGTGCTTTGCATATTTCAGGGTCTGTTTAAAGGTGATGAATGAATGACCATACTATCTCATTTACTTGTCTTCTTCTTTTCCACCCAACCCCATCCCCAGACAGCCATGCTAACCCCCAGACACACCCTCTCTGGAAGCTCATTTAAGAGCAGATCAGAGAACCCTTAGCCAAGGATGAAGAGGCGGGAGAACATGCGCAGGGCACTGGTGGGTACTGGTGCATCTGGAATGACCCTCTCGAACCCATCCATTCGTCTCCTGCAATACGCCAGGCAGAGTCTCAGACCACAGCAATGAACCAACTGAGCCCTGGCCCTTAAAGTACTTCCGGGCCAGAGAGGAGGTAGCTACCATCGGACTGGGCTCCACCTCCTGGTGGTCCCCCAGACATTCACAGACCCACAGGCCTTCCCCAAGTCTTAGGCTCAGGCTACAACCAGTTCGTGGGTCCTACTCCCCAATTATTGCCGGTCTTCGTGCCTTTCCTTACACGGACCTCCCCCAACCTTAAATCCAGTCTCCTCAATGCCTCCCCACTCCAGTACATACCTACCAGATGACTCACCAGCCCGTGTCGCTGCTCCCCAGAAGCCTTTCCTGATCCCCATCCCACCCCAGGCTGAACTCAGCACCTTCTCCAAAACCCACCAAATCCTGGGTGTGCACCCCTGGGACACACTACACACGTTAAATACTTATTTAAATACAATATCTGTTTCTATATCTGTCTTCTCCCTTTGCCCACCCCCCCAACTAGATGTTGTGCCTTTAGGGCAATGACAAGGTCTCTATATCTCCAAGCCTGACACCCTGCTTGGCACAAAGACAGCTCGATTACATTTGTTAAATGTAGAAGATATACACACGAGGGCACAAACGTCCATGTGAGTGCCAAACTAGACCACTTCGGCAGGAAAACAAGAGACACTCCAGGGCCAGATCCCAAAAAGTGAGAAAATGGTGCCCTCCTTGCCCATCCTCCTTCTGTTCCTCCTACACCCAGGAACTGGTATTTACATGTTATCAGAAAACTGGTGCTTCCTCTGGCTCCTACCCGCTGGGCAAATGGCAGCAATGGGCAAAGGGAACATTATCTGGTCAAACATCTGGGGAGAACTTCTGGTGGGAAACCGTCTGTCTGTCTGTCTGTCTGTCTGCCTACTCCCAGGGTGCAGGACGAGGGTAGGACGTCCACAGAGAAGGCACAGAGGACAGGCTTCTGGCTGCCGAGGGCCCTGAAGGTCCAGCCCCCTTGGCAGGAAGCCAAACACACCCCAGTGTGGTGGGTGGTGAACGGGATGGACTGGAGAGTCCCTGCCCTGCCGCGGACACTGACTGGATGGGTCACTTTCGCGGGATTTCTGCAAATCACTCAAAACCAAGGTTCTGGCAGAGGAAGCAGAGCTCGGTTTCCCGCTGACTTCAGAAGAGGAGGGGGCTTCAGTCTCGGGAGAGGAGACCCCTGAAAAGCGGCGGAGATTAGAAAAGGCCAGAAACCTCGGTGGCCCCATCTCACCCACGGATGCCCACCACCGACTTGTCTGGCAGCTTCCGGTCGTCCCCGCAGAGCTGCCTCTCCCTTCAGCGTTCAGGAGATGCAGAGGAGGGGTGGGGGGAGCTCTGGCTCTCGGGTTCTAGTCCAAGCTCGTGCCTCTGGGCGAGTCGCCTTCCCTTCCTCTGGGCCTTTGTTTCCGCATCTGTAAAATGGGGCCAAGGCTGGCGCAGAGGGCCTGCAGACGCCCTTTCAGCTGGACTTCGCCGGATCCAGGAGGCTCCATACTGCACGCTCGCTCCTCCACAGCCCCCACCCCCGCCCCATCTTAACTCCACCCCCACCGAGCGGCTTCTCCCCCCACGCCGGCCGCTAGGGGTCACTGCCTCCCTTTGTCAGCGAGGAGGAGGGCGGCTAGCCCTCCGGCCCTCGCCCGGGCGGGAAGGCGACCGAAGGGGCACCTCCCGAGCCAGTGGGCCGCGGCCGCCCCCACGGCCCTCGCCCGGGACCCGCCTCCGCCGGGGGCCGGAAGGTGCGCGCGGCCCGGCCGGGGCCGGGCGGGCGCGGGCCGCGCGTCGGAGCCAGGAGGGAGTTAACGCTAACCCCTCCCCCTCGGTCTGACATCACGGGCAGAGCGGCTGAGAGGCTGGAGCTCGGCGAGTGAGAGAAAGAGCGAGAGCGGCGAGCGCGGCGCGACTCGGCGCCCGGGCAGCTCCACATTGTTGCGGATCGGCCGGGACCCGGCAGCGCGAGCGGCGGCGGCGCGGGGAGGGGGGGACGCGCGGCGCACCCGGCTCGCCCTCCGCGCGCGGAGCCGCACCGCCCGAGCAGCCGAGCCGCGCGCCCGCCCGCCCGCCCGCCGCCTGGGCCCCGAGCCCACCGCGCCGCCCGCCCGCCGCCTGGGCTCGTCCCGCCGCCCTCGGAGGACGGCCGGCCATGGACGCCTGCAAGTTGGAGCCGAGCGGGAGGGTGTGAGCGCGCCGGGGGCCGGGAGCCCGCGCCGCGCAGCCGGGCAGCCGGGCGCGCCGGGGGTGGGTCCCTCTCCCCAGCCCGGCTCTGCGTGGAAGAAGAGGGCGGGGACCGGCACGGGGAGGAGAGCGGAGGAGGAGAAGGGGGCATGACTCGTGCAACTTGCGGCGGGCATCCACCGAGCCTCTGAGCCGCCGGCGGCCCGGGGCCCGGATTGCGGCCGCGCGGATCCCACCCAGCCCACCCCGCCCCGGCCGACGGCTGCGGCTGACCTGGATCCTCGGAGCGCCCGGCGGCCGGCAGCGATCGGCCTTCGTCTTCCGGGCTGGTTTCTGGAGCGCGGGGAGCGCTCTCCTCGCGGCCCCTCTCGCCGGACCCCCGGACCCCGATGGCTCGGATGGGGCTTGCGGGCGCCGCTGGACGCTGGTGGGGACTCGCTCTCGGCTTGACCGCATTCTTCCTCCCAGGTAAGCGCGTTCCTCCTCTGCCTTCCACTCTCCCCCCACCCCCCCCCCTTCCCCGCCACCATCCAATGCCTTCCCGAGGCTGGGAGCTGGACGGCGGGCACGTCTGGGTTACAGGCAGCAGAAGGAGGCAGAAAAGTTGGGTCACGGCTTAGGTAAGGGGGGTGCGAGTGGCACGGCGGAGAAAGAGAGGATGAGAAGCCTCACAGCCTGCCCTGCAGGGAAGCAGTCGGATGCACGTCTCTGTGTAGCAAGAAAGCACTTTCTCCGCTCTGTTTTTCACAAAAATAATAATATGTAATCGCGTTCTATTTATTTAATAACCAGCTCTCAGCTCGGGAAGCAGTTTGGAAACACTGCATGTTACATAAATGCAAAATAATCACCGTAATCGCCGTCTCGGGGTATGAGACAACAGCCCCAGGGGGAGGGCGTCAGTCTCGGAGCTGGTGGGCTGCGGGTTTGGAGGATGGCAGGGGGGCTTCGTCTCTGTCGCCGGCCCCTTCGCCAGACGGCTCCGCGCGCTCGGGCCCCCTCCCGCCCCACGCAGCCACACGCGGGCGCGGAGAGCCGGCTCCTGCGTCAGAGACAGCTTCTCGCTCACCTGCGGTTCCTATCCCGGTGGGTGAGGCCCGGGCCGCGCGGGCTCGCAACCTCCCCGCCTTGCGCGAGCCGGACTTCGCCTCGGAACTCCGCGCCGGGTTGGGGGGCTCTCCCCGGAGGAAGCGCCGCGGGCTCGGTGCCAGCCAGGTGGCTGCATGACCCACTTTCCCGAGGCTGCCCCGCGTGTCCTTCCTCGAGGCGGCCGGCGGCCGAGGGGTTAACCCGATGCCCGACCCTGGGGTGGCCCGCGGTGGCCCATCTGACGGGTGGGGTGGGGGCGGAGGCTGGGACCGGCCCCGGCGTATTGTGCTGGGGAATGAACTGGAAAATGCGTTTAGGAGGCAAATCCGACCGAGTCCCCTCGCCTGGGTTTAACCCTTTGTGTCCCTGGGGAAGCTGCTAGGCTCCCACGGTAGCTGGTGACACCAGCGGGGGTCAGGGTGGGGGTGGGGGTGCCTCCAGCCCTCCGGGAGGAAACCTGAGACGACCTCCCGCCCGGGCTAGATGGGGGGGTTTTGTGGGGGAGGGCGGGGGTTGGCTGGAGCACGTGGTCTGGCCTTAGGATAAGGGGTCGGAGTAGGGAGAGACCAGCTCCGCATGGGGCAAGAATATCACATCTGGAGCGCCGCCGGCAGCGGCCCGTTGGAGACGCCAGCGGTGCCGCAGACTCGCGGGCTAGTTTGTTACCCCGGGGGGCGAGCTTGGCTGCCGCGGTCCGGGGCTGGGGTGTACCCCTGGAAGGCAGGAACCTGGCCTCATTCAATTCTATGCCCCTTCTGCCTCCAGCTCACTGCCAGGGCTCCACCGATCTGGCTGAATGGCCTATGGTAGCAAAAGCACTTTGTGGAGGCCGGCACCACGGTGCCCCCACCCCTGCAGCCTGTGGGGTGCTGCCCTGCTAGGTGGGGGGCGGGAATTCTAGGGCACACAAGCAGCATTATCCATTTCTAGGGGCCTGAGTCGACCCCCCCTTCCCCCGCAGGGTGGTCGTGGTGAGTGAGAGGTCTTTCTCTCACACCGGACCTCCTGGGAAGCCAGCCAGAGCTTAGGCCCTAGGACTTCTCTGACCACGGGAAGGGGGGTGCGGTGAGCTTCTGGGAACCCTTCAGTTGCATAGTGTCCACACCCAGATGCTAGGGAAAGGAGAGCTTTTGGGGAGCTCTAGCTGGTCTGGCACACCAGGGGTTAACCTCATTCCCATCGGACAAAGAGTGGAAAGGCTTGGGGGCAAAGAATGGACTCACCCCCTTTTCCACTCCTTTCGTTGTTCTCTTCCCCCAGCTTTGAGGTACATAGTGGTTAACTCCTCTGGGGGGCTGGAAGCCTGCCCTGCTCCACCCCACTCAGGAAGTGGGGTCAGGGAGATGGCAGTCTCACCTGGCTCAGTGTAGACACTCCCCTCTCCCCAAAACTGCAGATTGAGGGGTGGGATGCAGACAGAGAACTACAACTCAGGCACTTAAGCCCTCCTCGGTCGACTGTCATTGTTATGGCCGGGGTGGCATCAGGGGCAGCCAGAATTCATCCCCCCCGCTGGCCAAGCTCCCTCGCACACCCGCCTGTGTGCCCTGTGCCCCTGCAAAGGGAGGCGGGCGGGTGTGGTTGTGCCCCTCTGACACTGGATGGAGGCTGGGGGGCTCAGAAGTTGCCTGCCCACACCCCATTTTCCACCACTCGCCAGCTCCCTCCTGAGTGCTTTCTGTTGCTCCTCTCTGGAGACTTGCCAGCCGGATGCTCTTTTCTGGGTTCTCCTGGGCTGTGTCAGGGAGCATGGAGGGCAAAGAGAGGTCCTCTCTCTGGGGCGAAGCAGGTGGGGGCAGCCCCCAGTATGTGCGATGGCCCTCTGACTAAAAAAAAAAATAAAAACACTCAGTCTGGCCATTGACGTGTAAACACAGAAGTATGTTTTCAACAACACAGCCTTTACCAGGCTGGGTGGTAAAGCCCACAAGCTTCGGAGATAACAGTCTGTGGTTCCTACAGGTCAACTCAGAGGAGATGGCCAGTGGAGCATAGGGACTACACCCCCGAAGAGGGACAGGAGGAGCCCTGGGGAGGAGGCAGAGAACCTGCCTTAGAAGCAGGTGCACAGAGCCGGTGTCCCACCTACACCACACCCTCCCTAATTGGCTTCCCCAAACCTTTTGTCTGGAAAGAGAACACACACCCCAGGTGTCGTGCACACCCTCGGAAGACCTGTCGGGCCCGCGGCACATCCCTTCTCTGCAGTCTGTACAGAGCCTGCAGAAGGTGGTTTCCTTCAAAACTCCGAGTGTCGGAGCTGCTGGGCTATTTTCCTCTCTCCCCATTTCTCACAGACAGTGATGTGCTCAGGCTTGCTGGGCAGGACATTATGGCAAAACCAATTCTGCCGGCCTGGGGATTACAGCGTGTGCGAACAGCAATCTCAGTGCCCGCTTTGGAGGCTGCGCTGTAGAGAGCGTCTCAGAATCAGATTCAAGGCCTGACAGTCCAAGCTGGAGGGGAGGAGAAGATCTTGCAGAGCCTGGGCCCCGCAGCCCTGGCTGAGCAGCCCGTAAGGCATCTCTGAGCCTGAATATCTGTGGCTCAGGGGGACAGGTGGTCCCTTGTTGCCCGATGCCGGCCAAGATGATGATACCAGTTCCCGTCTCAGCCACTCAGCTTTGCACAATGAACCCACCTACTCGTTAGCCACTTCCTGACCCAGGACCCCGTTGAATGCTGCCAGGACGGTCATGCCAGCCAGCAGAACCCTGGTGCCGATGGCTCAGCAAGCGAGCAAGTGGGCCAGGCTTGGGGGGGCAGGGGGTGGCGCGGGGCCGGGGCACGGGCAGAGGGTCTGCCCCCGTTGCTGCGTCTTACGATACTGCCATTGTTTAGCAGCTGACTTACGTTCATTGTTCGGCACAAACAGAAAACACCCGAGGGAGGTGTGAATATACCTTCGATTTTCCTGATTGTATCTTTTCCTGGTTAACCTGGTAACTTGAGTGGCTCCCACCTGGGGGAGAGACAGACCGAGGGGGTACCTGTGTATTCGCCTGATTTACCGTCGTTGTCGTTGTTGTTGTTTTGACTCTGACCGTCAGCCCGCGTGCCGGACTAGACTGGACACCAGCCAGCTGTGGCGCTCCGGCGGTGACATTTCTGACAGCCTGCATATCGTCTCACCATCCGTGTGGATTGGCACACACACGTGCCAGGCTTTGTGTGCTTGCGTCGGTGATCTGCAATCCCCTGTGCGCGGGCAGACCCACGGGCGCGAGGGCAAGGAGGTCTTGGGCGCTGGTGGCTGTGGGTCGGCACGGGACTAGGGCTATAACTGTATATCAGGTGTATATTCACATATAACCGATCTCTTCTGTCTTTCCCACTAGGGTTTTGTGAGTGGCTCTGAGCCTTGATAAGACCTGTGTTGATGTCACAGGGTCAGAGAGGTGATTTGGGGAAGAGACCTAGGACTTGCCAGGTGGGCTGCTGGGTCCTTTGAGAGCCGGAAGCCTTTACACTGGTTTCTTTTTCTGTTCTTGCCCTTGGCTTTACACTGGGCCTCTGCATGCTCACCTGGTGAGGAAGGAGACTTTCCTGTCTTGTCTCCCTGGCCCATGGTATCTGGATCCTGGTGTCGACTGGGGCCCGGCTTGCCCCAGGGCTTCTCCAGATCCCTAGAAGGCTGGGAGGGGCCCCGGGAGATAGGTTTGCAGCTACTCATTGGGCATCTTTACTTTGTGCCTGAACACTTGGGGGAAAGGGGATCATCTGAGGAGAAAGGTGGCCAACTCTGGGCATTTTAAAAGGGGCAGGAGTGCGGGTTTGGGTCCTCCACGAAAATAGCCCCGTGGAACCAACCACAGGCGTACTCAGGTCGGCAACATACACGTGCCTGGAACCACCCTGGGCTCCGTGCAGCAGAATGGGAGAGCCCCCTGAGAGGGAATGAGGGGCGAGAGGCAGGGAAGAACTTTGCCTGTCCTGGGAACCCAGGACCCCGTGCCCAAGACCGGCTGGCAGGTGTTTCTCCCCCACGATGCCCGCCCCTCTCCATAGAGACCAGGTCCGCGGAGCCAGCAGCAGATGTGCTGGCGGGGGCAGGAGGTAACTTAAGATCTGAGCAGGGATCGCTTTGCAGAGGGAATGCCCTGCGTTGGAGATAACACCCCTTAGTCCAGTTAACCCTTGAAACTCTGGATTGTGCTGATCTGGGAGGTGGGGGGAGGGAAGGGGTGGGAAGAAAACACATCAAGCCTAGCACCTGAACCCTGACCCGTTCCCGAAGGACAGATGAACACAGTGCAATAGGAGAGACCCGACAAGGACACAAAGGAAGTCTTCCTGGTGGCAGATGACGGGCTCTTTACTTTAGGGCAGTGGATAATCCCAAGGTTTATCCTTGAATGGGGGAGGGGAGCAATGGTATGTATTCCCCCCCGCCCCGCCCCGGGCTCATGGGATCTGTGCCTTTCACAGTCTTCTAAGGCAAGGAAACAGCGGTCTCGGGCCCTAGTTCTGAGAGAGCGGCAGACGGCTTGGGTCCTCTCCCTGCAGCCTAGGAAGGACCCCATCGTGGCCACCCAGCATAGTGAGACAGCAGAGTGCAGCCAGGTGGACTGGGTTTGAATCCCAGCTCTCCTACTTGCTGGCTGAGTGGCTAAGTTACTTTGTAAGCCTCAGTTTTTCCCATCTGTAAAATGGGTTTCTGTTAATACAGATTCCAGAGGTTGTGAAGTGTAGATGGACAATAAAGTATGAAAAGTGCTTACTTAGCTCGTCGCCCGGCCTGTGATAAACATGCAGTAAAGTGGCAGCTACTCCTATTCTCCACGCCCGTCCTCTGAGTGGTCCCGGCGCCCTCTCAGCTGCCAGCTGGGCAGTGGCCACTTTGTACTCCCTTGAGAAAGAGCCACTCAGCTGCCTGCCCAGTGCTGACCTCTCTTCCCTTGTCGCCAACCGGCAGCTGCTCATTGAGCCCCGCCTGGAAATGAGGGCAGGGGCTGCAGCAGCCCCTGGGGGCTCAGATGGCCTGGTGGGCTCCAGGCACCTGCGCGCCCGACCCCGGTGGTCGTGTACTCACAAGCAGCAGGTGCTGTGTGGTCTTTGCTCTGCAGCCTGTCACCAGGGACTCTCCCCGGCACCCTCCTCACTCCCTGGCTACATCTGGAGTACTGGCTGTGGTAGAAGCCGGGGCCGGCAGGGAGGGCCTGGGGCTCAGCCCCTGCCTTCCTTCAAAATTCCACGTTTGGGGGAAGGGTGGGCAGCACGACCCTCTCTCCCGCAGCCCACTCATCTGGCAAGACGGTACAGCCAGATAGAGCATCCCTCCTGGCGTCACCCCCTTCTCACTGGCAGGAAGCCCTCTTCCAGTTTCTCCCCAGTAGCCCCGGGGAGAATGGTATTCCTGGCCCTTCCATTTCACAGATGAGGAAAGTGAGTCAGGCTTAGTCATTTGCTGACCATCTCAAGCCAGGGAGGCCAAATCAGGTGCCAGAACTTGTGACTTCAAATCCAGTAGATGAGGGAGATGACACAGGCTGAGATGCACCGATACAGAAGAGGCTGAGCCGGGCCACCACAGAACGTGTCCCGTGAGACGGTCATTCACTTCACCAGCCACCACCATTCTCCCCCTACAACAAGCCAGAGCTCCCTGGGGAATGGAGGGAAAAGGGGAGGACATAGGTTGGAGGGTGGCCCAGCCGGAGGGAGCTGACCGTGGAGCCCAGGTCGGCACGCCCAGCAAGAACAGCTAGGGGAGCCAGGGAGAACAGTGTCCCTCTGGAAGCTAGAGCATCACCCCCTGGAGATCTAGCCTGAGACATGGGCAGGGCCCTGAGGTATGAGCACAGAGCCCCAGGGCACAGGCAGGCACTGGGGCAGAGAGTGGCGCTCCGAGAGCACGCGGACGCACAGAGCCACAGAGAGGGGAAGGGGTGAGATTTGGCAGGCAGAGCGGACTCCCTCTCCTGGGCCACTCCCCGCCCCGCTCTGGCCTGCACAGACCCCAATGTCATTCCCAGTTTATGAGGAGTCTCATTACCAAGCCACAGACAATAAAACCCGCCCGGCCACTCTGGCCCGGATCTCATTAGAGGACATTAGTTCCACTGGCTGGTAGCTCCACTGGGAGACAGCGGCAGGCGTGGCCCAGGAAGCAAAGCAGGCCAGTGGCCATGGGCATGAGAAGGTCCCATTGGGAGTTGGAGTTCGATCTGTGGGCTTAAATGGAGTTCTTTGCCTCCCCGTTCCCTGTCCTGGAATGTGTGCTCCCCAAAGCTGCAAACACAGGTTCCCTCCTGCCCACTCGAATCCCCAGTTCTGTCCCCTGCCTGAAGGGGAGAAGCACACGCTCCCTCCAGGGCTGTTCGTAGGAGCCCGCCTTGTCTGGCACGAGCTGGCTGAGAAGCTTAGCAAAACACCATCCTGCGGAGGGGGGCCTTGGGGTCAGGGGACGGCTCCCCACGCTCACCCGTAGGTCTGAGAGTCACATCCCAGCAGTAGAGATGAGTTTGGCTTCCTCACGGCCACGCTGGCTTGAGAATCCTGGCCCATCCTCCTGCCCCGTGGGGGTGGAGACCTGGGGACCCCACGGTGGAAACATTTTTCCTCCCTGAAGATGCACTTCTGTCACCTGACAGCTAGGACAGGGTCTCACCGGTCTCACACCGCTCCCTGAGGTGGGGTAACTTGTCCACAGTTGCTGTGACGGAGGCTTGGGTGCCGTCATGGGGTTCTCCCCACCAGAGCCGGGATTATTTCTCGCTCAGCAGAGTCGAGTGCCTGTCGACAGCCCGGCTCCTCTCTGCCTCTGCCTTCCCCTCTCCGCTTTATCTTGATCTCTCTTTTCCTACAATCCTCCGCATATACCTGCTGGTCACCAGAATACCACCGGGGCTCAGTGGTCATCACCATAAAAAACAAGCCCAGAGCAAAGGAAAGCTCGCCCCTTCCTGGTACCTCCGTCTTGTGGAGGAAAAGTAAGCGACAGGCGCAAATAACTTGTTCTTAGCGCACACGAGCTCACTTGGTACGCTTCCATGGAGGGTCACACAGGCCAGCCCACGCTTTGGCGCATGAGCTGGTTTGCCCGCCAAATGAGTCAGCGGAGCTGGGAGGGCCGATCTGTTTGGGCAGACGCGAGTCCGCCTCGCTCTGGAGAAAAGGGGACTAGAGACCTGTACTGGCTCCTGGGGCTCCCCCGTAGGGCCCTAGTCTCGAGCCGGTCTGGAGTGCTGGCCCCAAGGGGGATCGGTGAGGCTGCCTCCATGCGCTCTGGTTCCTGGGGCCCGAGCCGCGCCCCCAGCACGCCCTCCCTCAGTCCTGGTATCTTGTGGGCAAATGCTGCCAGCCTGCTAGGACAAAGAAAGTTAGAGAAGGTGCCTCAGAGCCAAGCCAGCCTTGCCACCACTTGATATGGGCCCCACCTCGGGAGGGGCTGTTAGTAGCGCCCTTGTTCACGGGACTGTTGCCACAGCCCCTGCCTCCTGGCTCTCTGGCTCCAGTCTGCTCACACGGCTTCTTGGATGGATACACCTAAAGGGCACGTGAGAAAGACGCTCACAGGCCCAGAAGCATCCAATGGCTATCCCCTCCCTAGCTCCTCTCTCACTGCCCTCCCCCGCACGCCAGGCCCACCGAGCCACACACCCCTCTATTCATGTCCCACGTTTTCCCACCTCAGTGCCTTTGCACATGCCAGCACCCCCCCCCCCCCACCGCCTAAAGTTCTCCCTTCCTTCCCATATCTAAATACTGAGATCAAGAGCCACTTCTGTCATGAACCTCGTGACCCACCCCCTCTCCCAGCTGGGGATAACCTCTCCCATCTCAAAGCCCCCTGGCACCTCCTCCATGCCCCCTATGGCATTAACCACTCTGCATCTTGCTGTATAGTTATTTGAGCCTGGGGTTTTTCTTCTCCCCAAGACCAAGAGCTCCAAAAGGACAAGTCCACTGCTGATGGATCTCGGTGTCCCCGGGGCCTAGTACAGGCTTGGCCACATCGTGGGCCAGGTGGATACATGGTTGGTTGTTTGGGCAGCTGATGACGATGGTGGTGATAACAAACTTTATATTGAGACTTCTTGGGTGCCCGACACTGTTATAAACACCTCACATGTAATCACCGACTTAATCTTCATTACCACTCATGTAGAGGGCCCTTCTCTTCTCCCTTTTTTCACACGTGGAAAGATGAGGCCCAGGCAAAGGTTAGACCACCCGCCCGTGGTCCCACAGCTACTAGGTGGCAGAGCCGGGATTCAGCTCCAGGAAGTCGGGCCCAGTGTCCGCGATCATACCGCTTAGCTAAGCTGCCTCTCTCCTGGGTGGATGGGTGACGGAGAAAGACGGCTTACCACTCCTGGACTAACACAAGACCCTGCGTCCGGGATGCCCACCACCCTCGTATATCGCTCAGCGCCCCCTGCTCCCTTTGATGGCGCAGGAATAACCTGGTGCGGCCCTGGAGCGGGTGAGGTTATTAGTGCCCATCATCAGAGTCTCGGTGGTCATTACTGTGTCCTTGGATACCTTACAGGTGCTCGAAGTAACAACCATTGCACTGCTGGTAGATTCCACTGCAGTCCCTGTTTTCTCTTGGGAGTGTGAATGTGGCTCTGCTGGAAAGAAATGTCTCAATGTCATCACTGTTTCATCCGCTGAGCTTCTGGGTATCACTGATGCCACCTGCGGGGGGAGGGGGGGGCTCCTCCCATGCTTCACTGACGAGACTAGGGCCAGGTGGAACAGCTTCTCCCAAAGAAGCCGCCTGGAACTATCCGCAGCGGGTGTTCCCAGGCAAGCCCCTGGTCCTGGGTGGGTCCGCAGCTCAGCAAGCTGATCCTATGCCAGTGCCTATCCAAAGCTTCTGGAAGGTTCTGGTCTCGCAGGCCCTCACCCAGAGATCCCAAAAGATGGCAAGGGAGGGGCCCCTACCTGGGGAGGTGGGGAGGATTTAGGGTGTTCACTTGTGCTGGCTGCTTTGATCCCCTGGGATGAAAGGGCCGGTGCTTCCTCTGCCCGAGGCAGGTTCAGAGCAGGGAGCTGAGGACAGAGGCCTGGCAGCCACGGAGCCGAGCCGGCTTAGAGAACTATCCCAGGGAAGAGGGTCGTGGGAGCAGAAAAATCAAAACGCTCTCTGGACGTTGTGGCTGAGGACTAAGCGACCTCCAGATCGCCCACATGCAGATTGTCCTCTGGAGGGTGACCCCGGGCCGATGCTCCGCTCGGCACACCCTGACCCCGCACATCACCACGTGGACTCAGGCCTCACAAACTTGCTTAATTAGGAGGGTAACTGGGCTGCAAAACAGTCATCTGATAGGTTTCGACGCCAAAGAGAAATTCCTCCTAGACCCTCTGCTGTTCTAGATTATCCATGCTCCGTTAGCTTGAATTACGGCGCGGCCTCTGTGGCCCAGACACAGGCCAGCGCTATGCGATTGGTTCCTGGGCCCGGAATCTGCCCGGCGCCCAGGAAGTGCTTGGAAGGAATAGTAGGATGGAGGGCTCCGGACCCACCTGGCCCCCATCCAAACCTAAGGAGGAGCGCCCTTTGTCGGCACCAAGGGACCCGCATTGCCCTGGGCCCGCGGATGCCCAGCCGCACTCTCGAGCCACACCACCTCCGTGCCCCTCTTCTCTACCCTGTGGGCCAGATGTCCTCCGAGAGTTTGGTGTCAGTGGCAGAAGCTTCCTGCGGTGGCTACTGGGTAAAAATTGAAGCAGGGGCAGGGACAGCCTCCTCCTGAGTGTATATAAGATCAGAGCACAGCAGCCACACTGCACCGGATTATTTTATTATGATTGCCCACCTCCCCCGCCCCCCGAACTGTCCTCCATCTCATTGGCCTAGATAGCTACATCTCTCAGAATGATGGATGGGCTGCCTCCCCCTTCCCAGGCAGGGTGGCCAGCCCTGCTACCGAGCCGCCCTCCTACCCAGCCCCTTCCCAGATTTATTCCCTGTGTTTATGGTGCCCGGAGAGTAATCAGTGTCCTGGGCCGGCTGAGCTCTCTGATTATCTCCATTCGGCTGATAGATGGGCCTTTGGGGAACTTAGGCAACAGCCCCCCACTCCCCGTGCCTGCCCCAGCCCGCCCGGCACCCTTCCCAACCTGAGTCACCTCCCCAGAGTCAGATGATGGGCCTCCCTGCCCCTACCAAAGGGGTGGCAATGGGGGAGGGAGGCCGCAACGTCCGTAGGACCCACCTCTTGGCACTGTGGCAGCGATAAGCGGGAAGGGTCTCTGTGGCTCTCCCTTCCTCCCAGAGAGCCTGGAGCAGGGGCAGACAGAGCCACCAGGCCACTTTGCTGGGGACCAGCGCCCCCCCCCCCCCCCGACTCAGAAACATCCTGCCCAGGAAATGGCTCGATTCTCCTCTCCCACCTTCTCACTCCATCACTCCTACCCCCTCGGCACTTGTGTATACAGCTCGAGCTGTAATGATAATTTGTGCTGCTTTATGTGTTTCTTTACAAGTGTTTTTATGTCCTCTGTGTGTGTATGAGAGAGGTTTATGGTGTGTGTGTGTGTGTGTGTGTGTGTGTGTGTGTGTGTGTGTGCGCGCGCGCGCGTACGCGCTCCCGATTAGACTCTGATTGCCATCTTCTCCCCCACAGAGGCAGGGGGCTCTTCCCCGGCTGGGGGAGGGGAATGGGCAGAGCCTGGATACTGGGGGGCAGGGGCAGGAAGTTGGGGGGAGAGGCAGGCAATCAAAGACGATGACCGTCAGAGGCAGGGTCTGCACTGCCCCCCAGCCGCCAGTTAGAGAATGCAGAAGGTCAATCTTGGATAATTGTTTTGTCTATAGGATCACAAACAACTGGTTTGACTGTTTCCTCCCCAGCAAATTGAACCCACCGGCTGCATTGGAACCACGTGGTCCCCGTCTCTTATCACTTACGTGCGCCCTCACGCGTATCTGCGTCTCGTCTCCTCTAAACTTGAGTTCCCTTCCCTGGAAAGCAGGGATGTGATGAGAGGTTTAGAAAAGGTAAATAATGCATGTGGTGTGATGAACACAGTGCCTGCTCCAGAGCGAGCCTGCACACCACTTGGTTATTGTTAGGTGCTGCTGGCCCGGGGAGCCTCCATCGAGGGGAGGGGCAGTTCCCTGGGACCGGGGCAGCCTGGCCCAGCACACTGCAGGGGTCCCTCGGCTGAGTTCCTGTCACTCCTCAACTTGGCCTAACAGGGGACGGCACCTGCCCTCTGACCTGACACACAGCAGGTGACAGCTGAGGGTGCCCTCTCTTAGTGGCCACAGGACAGCGGCCTGGCTGGGAGATGGAGAGAAGGAGCTGGGGCCTTGTAGGGTCGGCCCAAGTAAACCTATCACTCCTCCTAAGCCTTCCCTGCTGGGCTGTGAAGGGGCTAGGGACAGGGAGTGCGTTCTCCTGCCCCCTTGCAGGCGGGTTAAATTTCTGAGCCTATGCGTTCCCCTCCCCTCCCATCCTCGGGTCCAAAAAGAGCCTCCCAGCTATCAGCTGAGGGTACCTCCCTTCCCTGCAGGGGAAGATAACTCCCTTCCCTGTGGAGGATAGACTGGGTAAGTCAGGAGAAACCTGGCATTGGAAGGAGAGTCAAATGATCCTTCTTAAAACCCCTCAACTGCAGCGCTACCAGCTGGTTGAACATCCAGCTTCAGCATGAATACCTCCAACGATGGGGAACTCACCACCCTACGTGGATGCCCCTACAGCTCTCACTGCCCCAGATTCTTCCTCACACGGAGTTGAAGTCTGCATGCCTGAAGCTCCCACCCATTAATCCTGCTTCTTCTGCCCACTTGGGATCGTGTGGAGCGCGTCTGATCTTGCACGTGATATACTTCAGGCATTAAAGAGGGTCTCCAGCTCTCAGTTTTCTCTCCCACGAGTGCTTTTGACCAGGTCTGACACGCTCTCTCGATCCCCGGTGGCCGGTGTGATGCCCCAAATACGGCTGACCTGCCCGAGGATTTTGGCCTAGGATTCCCCAGCCACTACAACCACCCTAGGATCCGGGAGTTGGCACAGTGGGTCGGCTGCCTTCACGCCTCCCCACCTCCACCTCACCCCTTCCGAACCCTGTTTTCCTTTGGATTAACAATAAATTGCAGTGAAAGATCCGCTTATCTCCAGCGGGAATTAAGGAATTAAGTTGGTGATGGGGAGAGAAGGGCCTGAGAAAGGGAGCATATTGCACAGATTCAGGGCATAGGGAGGACAGCGGGGAGGGCAGTGGGGAAGGGCCGCCTGCCGTCACTGTCACTTTGCCCTGGAGACAGCAGGAGCAGCCCCTAATTCTCCCAGCAGCCTGTGCCCTGATGGGGACGGGTGGGGGCCAGTTGGAATGGGTGTGGTCACCGTGGGAGGCAGTGCACCACAGGGACGCGCACATGGGGTGATCTCCTGGCAGCCTCTCGTGTCGCCCATTAGCGCCTCACGACATGGGGCAGCGGCTCCATGGCATGTCGCGGCACTAAGGGCGAGCTGGGGCATGTGGCCGGGTGAGGCACCGCACCCCGCTGTCTGACACTGTGATACGGAGGCCGTGATATGGTCCACCACCCTGCAGGCAGTTCATCGGTACCATCCAGGCACTACATAGCCCGTAGGCAGACCCTTGTGACCCACTTTGTTTCTCAGTTGAGACTGAATTAACCATGGCTTCCTGTGGCCCGTTGTTAGATGAGGCTCTCGCCCCTGGAGCATCTGGGCTTCCCTGAATCCTGAAGGTAACCCAGCAGCCTCCCTCCTGAACCCCAGCATGCCTCTGCCCTTCTCAGCTCCAGTGCCCCTGCCCAAAGCCCGGGAGGCTCAGCTTGGAACCCCTTCTCCCACGTCCCCGAGGCTTCCCGATCCCTGCCACCCTCCCTGTCACCAGACCCCTCCCTAGCAGCACATTTGGGAGCTCCCCTCCCTCCTTTTCCCTACTCCTCCGGCCTCCCCCGCCCCTGCCAAACCCTGAGGCTGAGCAGGGAGAGATAAGGGGCTGAGCTACCCTCCAGAGGGTGAGGGTGGGGGTTGGAGGCCAAGAGGGGATGGATCCCAAGGACCGCTGGCTGCCTTCGGGTCCTCCAGACTAAGCATGGGACCTGCCCCAAATAATAGTTTCAATCACTTGTCATCCTAGTCTCTCCCGACACCCTCCCAGGGCTGGGAGTGGGGGTTGATATTCAATAGCAGCCGCCACCTCTGGGAAGGGCACCGGGAGATAAAATGCAAGGCCAGGCCTGGAGATAGTCTCCACGCTAGGAGGAGGGGCAGGGAGATCTAGGGATGCTTGGGATTCAACACCGGTGAAGGGGTGAAGCCAGAAATGGGGCGCTCAAGTCCAAGAGTCTAGCTGGTTAATAATTAGTAGCTCTGGTTAATCATTAGTGTTTTTCCCCCAATTTCAGCTCCCCCACCCCCACCTTCTAGGCTCTGCCCAGGCCTCTGAAAAAGAAGCCCCCACCTCCGCCCCTGCCCCGGGCCGCCACCTCCCCCCTGTCCCCTCCCCCCCAGCTGGTTTCTGGTCCCTGGAGCCAGTGTGGTATTTAATCTTCAAGAGAGATTAGTGGCCTGTTTTAGCCAGCCTCCCCCCACAAGCTCTTTGGATGCCCCTAGATATTTCCTGCTGGGAGGGCGGGCCCCACGACCACCCCAGAAGGCATCTCCTTAGCAGGGCCCCTGGCCTCTGTTGACTCACTTGGCTGACCTTGCCGCTGGCCAGGCAGGGTCCTGGGGTGACCCTGTGGGTAATGCTTCCCTAATCCTTTAGGTGAGGTCAGTTAGTCAACAGATGTTTATCTATAGGTGCCAGGTCCCTTGTGTCAAGACAAAGTGCTTTCAGCAGCTCAAACAGAGGTTCAAGGCTTTATTAAAAGGCTAATGTGCCTCAGGGGGCACTTGAAGACCAGGTGACTCCCCAAGTGGAAACAGGATTGGAGGTTCAGGGTGAGGGGGAGAGGGGGCCACGCGTCCTTGAGCTTGGGCTTTGGGGCGACATTTTCATCTCCAACTGCTAGAAAACTTGCTGTTGGGCCGTGTGGGTTTCCAGGCCTCCTCCTCCATCCGGATCCTTGGTGCTATCCCACCCGATGGGTGCCGGAACAGTTCCTTGAGACCTGTTTTTATAAGGCGTGTGGTCAGGGGATGGGGAGGTGGGAAAGAGGAACCTCTCCCACCTGTTTCAATCCTTTGCGGGAGCTGGTAGGGAGGCCCGGCGCTCCAAACAGGTGTCATTCCTGTTCTCTGGGCACAGAGATGCACAGAGCGGTGCAGAGAATTTCCCGAGTGAGTAAACTAGGCACGGCGCTCTGAAGGGGACATGGGGTGGGGGTGGGGCCCTAATCTGGGCCCTGGAGCAGTGACCTTGAGGCTGAGAGCTGGAGTCTGAGTAGGAGTGGCTGAAGCGGCCCCTCCCCCGTCCACAACCACCACCCTCTGAGACATCCTGGGGGCCTCTCCCCATTCCTGGGGAGCCCGCACACCCCTGTCAGAGCAAGAAGTGTGATGTGTCACAGCCCTGCTCTGTCTGAAGCTCTCTCAAGCTCCCCAGTGCTAGTGACTTAAGTACAGACCCCATGGTCCACGTCGGGGTTTCTCAGCCCCAGCCAGCACTATCTGGACGTTTGGGGCCAGATAATTCCTTTTTATGTGGGACTATCCTGTGCACTGTAGGACGTTCGGTCTCTACCCAGTAGAAGCCAGCAGTGTCCTCCCTCACCCCCCACTGCGTGACACTTAAAAAATGCCTTTAGACATTGCTAAACGTCCCTGGGAGGCAGAGGCACCCCAGGTGAGAACCACTGGTCCAGGGTCTCACTGTAGCCAGAACCTCCTGCATGGTCTCGTACTTTCTGTCCTCCCCTCGCCCCAGACACGGAGCCCTTTGAAGGAGAGGGCTCAGCCTTAAGATCTCTGCAGGCCTTAGCTCGGTGCCTTGTACACAGTAGATGCTCCGTAATCGTACAGTAAACTGATGGGAGCTGGCTGGCTTCCCTCCTTCTCAGCCCCTAGTAAGCGACGATGAGGTTTCCTTCTTCTGCGCACCTCTCCGTGTTGTTGGCACTTTGCGTAACCCCCGTAGCCAAGATGTGCAAACTTCCGACGCTTCCCTTTCTCCTTCCTGACACCTCCCATACCCACCTCATGTTGTTTGCGGCAAACAAAAGCATCTTTTCTCGTGTCGTTCACATTTGCTAAGTATCTCCTGGGCATCGAGCCCTGGGGGGACCGGAGGGCGCTGTGGCTGCGTGTGTGAAGTCGGGCGTGGCTGTGTGCTTCCGCAGGCAGGTGCGTGCTGGCAGGTGTGTCCGTGTGTGGCGTCCAGACCCCACTCACGCTGAGCTCGTGCCCTCTGCTTGCTGTTTCTCACCTTTCACCCCACCAGGCCTTTGCTCTTGCTGTCCCTCTGCTTGGCGGGCCTTGCTTCGTGGCCTGGCAAGAATCCCCTGCCCCCAATTCATCATTTCCCCCCCAGTATCGTCATGGCACTTTCGAGCATTCTTGCCATAGCACATTGATCGCGTTAGTGGTTAATATTTCCTGTGTCCTTGAGCCTGGGACCATGTCGTGCATGCACGTGTGTGTGTGTGTGTGTGTGTGTGTGTGTGTTTGCAATTCCTACTTTCTTAATACATGTTTATTAAATAAATTGAAATAAATTGCTTACTTTATTTTCCAGAGTATTTTCTTTGTACTATTCTAAGCGTGTCTCTGATTAATGGCTTTGCGTAACCTTTCTGCGCGTGCCCTCATGGGTTTCTGTGCGTGTGCGTGTGCACGGACATGCGCACGTATACGTGTGCAGCACTGTTTCGTCGCACGTGGATGTTTGGGTGTACATGTGCGCGTGCATCTCTGTTCCAGCGTTTCTGTAGATTTAAATGTGTGTCCCCACCCCCACCCCCCGGTAGTGCCCCTCTCCAAGGTGGCATTCCCTCAACCTTTGCCAAGGGGTGAGGTTAGAGGGGACTGAGTGGGGACCCTCCTCCGGCCAGCTTTCTCCACCCACCTCCCAGAACGTCCTTCTGACCCCAGTCCCTGATCTGCCGGAAGGGATCGGGGGCTTCCTGTCCATCCTCGGGGAGCCCAGGGCGGGCAGGCTGGGTTGGGGGACAGAGCCCTCTGTGGCCTAGTCGCATACACCCCTTTCTCCATCCATCTCTGCCCGGTTTAATTGGAATTTGGCTAGTGGAGACCATCTGTTCTATTCCGCCTGTTTCCATGACAACCAAGTGGCTTGAGACTGAGGTTTGTAGTGAGAGAAGTGGCCTAGGGGATGCTGGGAAAAATCACTGAGGCCCTCCCCCTCACACCTGCTCCGCCTCGCCTTCTCCTCTCTGCCCTGCCCTCGCCCCCAAGCCCAGAGTAAGAATAAAGCTACTGCCCACCAGGGAGTCGGGAGGGCATCACCTTCCTTTCCCAGGCTGCTTTGGGCTTCCTCCGGCTTCCATTCACAAGCACTTGCCCCCATGCAGACCAGGGTGGGGGGTGGGAGGGGGGCTGGTCCTGCCCTCTGCCCGCCCTGGGACCAAAAGGAAAACCTGGAGACGTGAAAGCCTGCAGGTTTTCCTATAGTTTCAAGCTTCAGCCACCCCTGCCTCCAGACCTCTTCCTCACCCCATCCGAGTGTCAAAATCTTCAACCAAAGACTACACACACACACACACACACACACACACACACACACACACACCACTGTACAAGCATCAGAAATTTCAACCCACTTGTGATGGCTGATCCGTCTCCCCCCTTCCCCAATGCCGGTGTCCAGGGAACCCGAGTCCCCAGACCTTCTAGGTGACAGGGCTTTGAGAATGGGGTCCTTTGCTTCCCAACCTCGGGGGTGAGTGCTCCCTCACAGCCCTGTTATAGTCGCTCAGGACCACACACAAAGGACTCTGTCAGAGCACCTTGCTCCCCAGGGGCCTCCCTCTACCCCTGGTGCAGAGTGGGCCCCACCAAGTACGTGGCCCATAAAAGAGCTCAGAGCCCAGCAGAGAAACTGGTTGTCCCTGGGCTCCCAGGAGCTCAGACAGGCCCTGACACACTGGGATGTGAGTAAGGCTCCCTCTCTCCTATTTCTGGACAGTTCCGTTTTCACGGTGTTATTTTCTGCCCTAATTTCTCCGTCTATGGCAAAGCCGCTTCCCTGCCTGCTCTATTACCGGGGGACCTGCCTGTCTTCAAAATTAAGTGCTGTGGCTTGTCAGGTGACCTGTCTGTCGCTCAGGTCCCAGGCGAAAGGTGCCAGCCACACCTCTTGAGCATAGGGAGACGGGGAGCCTGCCCCAGATGGGGGGGTGGTCCCGGGATCTCTCCAGTGGCCTGCACCCTGCAGAAGGTCGTTGCTCGGAGCAGCTGTGCTGAGCGGGGACCTCTACATTTGAGGGTGCTGCAGCCTTGCCGAGGGTCTCCCAGTGGCCAGCCTGGGTCCGTCGGGGCAGTGGTGGTATCCAGCCCCCCACCATCCATTCTTCCAACCCCTGGCAACCACTAATCTACTTCTGCGCCTATGGATTTTCCTGTTCTGGACATTTCCTATAAATGGAATCACACCGTGTGGCCTTTTGGTGGCCGATGTCTTTCACTGTACATTCCATGTGCCTGCTTCTGTGTCACCACCCTGCTTAGAGAGTGTCGGCAGCCCCCCAGTTGCTACAGGGTGACATGCAGACTCTTGTCGCCTACAGAGCCCTCTTTAAACCAGCGCCCATCTCCCGCCCCATTCACCTCTGCACCAGGAGCCAATGCTCAGCGACATTCAGGCTGTAAAAGACGCTGTCCTGTTCCTGCTCCCTCTTCTCTCTCCGAGGGGCTCCTGCTTACCCTGCAAGACCCAGCTAAAAACCTCCCTCTCCTCCGATCCCTGCATCCCCCTCAGAATCGCTTTTCCTCTTGGACTCCCATCGCTTTTGGTTCGTACTTCAAAAAACAAACGAAACATAGCACTTAACTCGAGAATTATTTGTTTGCACGCCTGGGTTCCCTGCTAGACAGAGCCTCTGGAGAAAAAGAAAATGCCTTATCCTTTCTCATCCCTCTATCCATCCTCCCACCTCTTACCATCAGCCACCATGGCTGTCACCTCCACCCAAGGGAAGCTGGCCCGGTGCTTGACTCCGAGTATACACTCGGTAACACTTGAGAGATAAAGGCGAGGGAACTAGGAAAGCCAGAGCCGGTAGAGTTCATCTGGGAGAGGTGACCCCGGAGAAGGACCCGGAAGGAGGGGAGGTTTCGGCATCCTGACGTAGCAAAGACTGGCTGGGTGTGGCTGGGTCTGAGAGCTGCCTTCGTGTGGATGCTCAAGGTGACAGAAGGCGGGGAGGTGTCCTTCCCTGAGTTAGAAAGCCTTTGCGGAGCGGGGCGCCTGGGTCATCACTAGCATGGGAGATGGGGTGGAAAGTTTGGCAAAAGGGTGGAGGCCGAGTGGGGGAGGGGCAGCAAAAGAGAGCAGAGGGCGACCCTTAGCTAGAAAAGGAGAGCGGCGGGTACAGGAGAGGAAGGTACCCCAGCAGACGCAACAGCTTGTGCAAAGGCCCAGAGGCAAGGCAGAGCCTAAAATATCCTGGAGGAGAGAGCCTGGCATGGGGGAGGGGGAGGGCTGGCTGAAGCTCAGGCTGGTGGGATGAACGGGACCCCAGTTGCCCAGGGAGCTTTACGACGAGCTGAGCATAGTGACCTATGCACCTGTCTCTGATGAAAACCTCCCCGTCCTTCAAGGGCCACTTAAGGATGGACGGACTTTCCCTGACCACCCCAGCTGGCAAGGGTGGCTGTCCTCCGCACATGGAAACTACTAAAAGGCGAACGATGGGTTTTAAAACCCTCCCCTTCCTCAGCCAGCCCCACGGGGAGGAGTTGAAGGGCAGGGGCGGACTGGGGTTGCCTGCCACATCCTAGCTTTGTGCCTTGGACATCCTAGTCCGCTTCTCTGACCCTCAGTTTCTGCCCCTCTGAATGTTGACCACCTGAGCACGAAAGCGGGGTAACACCACCGACTCCAAGGATTCGATGAGCTGGGACATAGATGCTCTGAAGGGGCCGTGTGGGCCTTAACCCCCACGTGTGCTTATCAGCACAGCCAACCAAGTGAAGGAGCCGAGGCCCCTTCCCTCCTTGTCTTTTACGTCGTCGTTTCCAAAAGATTGGGAATGCTGACGGGGGCGGGTCCAGGCCGTGTGAAATGGGCTCGAAAGCCGTCATATTGGGGGTGGCCGGTGGATCACAAACACAGCCTTCACTCTCCAAGGGCAAGGGTGTGCAGAGAAAAGCTACAGTGGTGCTCCCCGGGGGGGCCGGTGAGGGGCTGGGGGCCGGGCCAGGTGTAGGACCCAGCCGAGGCCAGCAGCCTTCTCCACGGGGAGTCACCGGAGCCGCTGGCCCTCCCCACGGTGGCATCCAGTTCCCAAGGAGGGTGCCAAGCAGACCTTCTGCCCCTGCAGAAACAAAGCTGCCTAATTGCCTTTTAATCTGGGGATGTCGGTGTGCTCGTGTTGGTGCTGAATTGTAAGGGGAGATAATATCTTTCCCTTTGAGTGAAAAGTTATTTGATCTCTGTGTGTCAGAGGAAAGCCTGTGCCCAGGGAAGAGGTGGGACGGAAGGGAAAGGTGGAAGGGGAGGGTGCTGGCTTTATTTCTCCCAACAACTATCATAAATAAAGGAGAACAAGCATCTCTGTTGTCCTGGCTCAAGGCCATGGTTTTGTGGAGGGCTTTCTCCTCACCCCTGCCCCTCCCACCTCCCTTTCAGGCCCTGGATGGGAGGCCAGCTTGTCTGCAGGTAGGGGTGAGCAGCCAGCTGCCTCACCCGGAGAGGTGGGAGAGGTGGGCCCTTGAGACCCGGGTGCCCGCCCTGCCACACCCCCTGGGGCCTTGGCTGTCCCTCCCCAACTCTGCAGGGGCTGCTGAGCTGTCCCAGGTGATTGCGGTAGCCTCCCTGCCTCCCTCCCTTCCAGCCACATGGGCCAGATGACTTCCCAGGCGCACTCCCACCTCAGGCCTCTGCACCTGGAATGTTCTCCAAGGCAGACACATGGTTGGTACTTGGCTCTTGGCTCAAATGTCGCCTCTCGCAATGAGGCCTTCCTGGCCACCCTTCATCTTCAATAGTCCTCTGTGTACACACACACACACACACACACACACACACACACACATACACTCTCCTTGAAAATCCTGCTCTCCACAGCCTGCTCCGGGAGCTGACCCTGACCAGCCATGCCGCCCTGTCCCCTGCCAGGGCCACTCTTCCTACTTTGTAGCATCCACCGAGGGCTCACAACCTCATCCCCTTGCAGCCTCCAGAGGTCAGGGTGGTCATCCCTGTTTTACATTTGCGGAAAGTTCTGGGAGAACCCCACCTTGAGCAGCAGGCTCTTAGACGGTGCTGTCCACATTTGCCACAGAAGCTCCCACCAGGCTGTGAGTGGGAGAATGTCCGAGCCCGGCCCCAGCCTCGGGTCTGACACTGGGCCAGGGATGCACACTGACTTGTCCTGGGAGTAGCTCTCCCTTCACAGCCAAGGGCAGTCTGGGTCTTGGCCTGGCTCCTGCTGACCGCCAGCTGCCCCTGTCCCGGCTCAGCTGGGTCCCCTCCCGCCCCTCTCCCCTCCCTCCCTGCACACAGTCACAGCTGAATCTTCAGCCCTGTCCCTGCGTCCGTCCACCTGGCTGGGCATGTGGCAGGGGTATTCTCAGCACCTCCGGGGCCTGCGCTTACCCCAAGGAGGAGAGTCAGACCTTCAGTGAGCCCTCACGGTGCTCAGTAAACCAAATTATAGATGGGGAGGTGGAAGCTGGGAGGGCCCAAGGAACCTATTTTTACACTGAGGACAGCCCTCTTGTCCCCGGAAGCCCTTCTCTTACAGCCCTGGGCCCTCTCCATCTCCAGAAACAACTGGGGTGGTCCCGGGAAAGATCCAGAGGGAGGAGGGAGACAGCCCTGCCCGCCAGTGCGCGTGCAGAAACAAGATGGCAACCAAAAATGCCAGCCGTGTGGCCTTGGGTGAGCCACCAGAGGTGCTCCTTCCACTGGGTGCTAAGGCAGGGTCCCCGAGCCAGGAGCTGGTGGCACTCATAGGGGCAGGCTTCCTGAAGGAGTAGCGTCCGGGGGGGGGGTCGGGGGGAGGCAGCGACTGGTCTTGGAGAAGAGGCATGGACGCAGTGGAGTAGACGGTCTGGAAGAGCCAAGTGCACATTTCTTTAACCTGGCATTGTGAACGTCTTGCACCGTACGTGATCGATCCTTTTTGGGACCTCACTTGGAGCACTGGACGGGGAAGTTACTTTCACAGTAATCCAGGGTGACGGGAATCAAATGTGGGAATCAGACAGAAAGCAGGTTTGCTTTCTGTTTGTTTGTGAGCAGGGGAAAGAGCCTCAGAGTTAGGAGTCCTGCCTCAGCCACCTGCCGGCCAGGTCACCCTGGCACTGTCCAGCCCCTGTATCCTTGTCTGTACAGCACGAGGGTCGGATCAGTCGGTCCTGTCCAGGCTCTTCTGGCCCATCCTTGGCGCACGGTGGATGCAAGCAGGGCCCATAGCTGTCCTCCACCACGTGGTCAAGTCCAAGGCCCTCCGAGGCCAGGAAGGGCACAAAAGAATGGGGTGCTGTGACTTCCCAGGGGCCGGCCGGTCTCTGAGGTCTAGAGATGTCTAACTGCCTTTACCGTAAGACATTCCTCTGTCCCTTTGGCCACCAGTGGGAAAGTCCTTCCCAACTACTTTTGGGCCTCCTGCATGTGGGACCCAGAATGGAGCCAGGCAGGAGAGGCTTACGATCCGAGCCGGCCCCCTCTGTCCCTGCCAGGAGCACTTCTCGAAACTGTCTCAGTCCCAGACACCGTGGCCTCCCAGTCACGCCATATATCAATCGACTTCTAGAGACTGAGGGGCTGAGTGCAGGCCCTGGCGGGGCGCTGGGGTCCAGCTTGAGCAGGCGGGCGCCATCAGGGTTCTCCCGGAGCCCCGGCCCAGTGGGGGACGGACAGTGAACAAGGTCTTCCGGGTGTAGCGATGGCCAAAGACGATGACGGCCCGGCGGGAACGCGCCACAAGGGGGTCTTAACGGGTGAGGGCGCTAATCTTTCCAACAACCAAGAGGAAGTTACTACTGCCATTCCGTTTGTACACGTGAGGAAACCAGAACAGAAAGTCTAAAGTCACACAGCAAGCCAGCGGCAGAGCCGGGCTTTGAACCCAGGAGCCTGGAGCTGGGACCTCTCTGCTACCCCACCAGAAAACACACCAGTCTGTGTGCCATCCCCGACGGGACCCAGGGAAGCAGACGAGATGACTCTGTGGACCTTGAGGCCCAAGGTCTGGCCTCTCACAGACTCCTCCCTTCCTCCTGCTCAGGAGGAGCAAATGCCACTGACGAGGCAGGACCGGGAGCGTGCAAAAGGCAGGGCCGAGCCCAAGCGAACCCAAACCCAAAGGGAAGACCCGCTTCCTTCCGGCACCAGAGCTGGCCTGCCAATTCACGCACGGCCTCTTTCCCCAACCCCGGACTGGCCTGGTGGTTTCTGGCAGTGGCTGACCCTCTCCCAGATTCCGTATCAAAAGGCATGGGGAAATGCACTTGCCTTTCAGCGAAAGGGATCAAGATTAAACAGCGGGAAGAATTTCCGAGCTGTCATGACCATACGCTATTAAAACAGGCAGCCGGGGGAGGTGGAGGCCCTCGTGGAGAAGGTCAACGCCTTGGCTGCTCAGAGCCGCAGAAGGGGTGAGTGGAGGCAGAGGAACCTAGAGGAATGACCCCTCCCGCTGGTATTTGGCTGGGCGCTGAAAATGACATAATGTCAGGCGGATCGAAGACCCCGCCCCACGGAGAGAGGAGGCTATCCGCCGTCCCCAAGCTAGCGCCACCCTCTTCCTGGGACCCTGTCTGCCCCAGCCCTGCCATCGGACTTCATTAAATTGCATTTTCCCGAAGCAGGGCAGGCCGGTGACAGAATGAGTCAACGCCAGCTTGCTACCACTGTCGCCCCTGGAGCCGGCGGGCATGGAGGGAGATAATTGGGAGTGGCTTGACAGCTTAATGTCCGGGGAGGGGCGGGGTGGCGCGGGGTGGCCAGCGAGGAGGAGGCAGGTTGATTTGGGCCGGACCCGTCTTCAGATGACCCCGCCGCCGCCACCTTTCCCCTCCATTTCCCAAGCAGCAGCTTGTTGGGCAGGAAAATAAAGCACGGGGAAGGAAATTAGATCCGGAGAATAAATTAGGCTTTCTTTATTAATTTGTCAGAACTAATTAACATCTCCCCCAGATTCGTCTCCTCTCCAGATGCCCCCCTGAGCAGGAGGAAGGGAGGAGTCTGTGAGAGGCCAGACTTTGGGCCTCAAGGTCCACAAAGTCATCTCGTCCGCTTCCCTGGGTCCCGTCGGGGATGGCACCAGTGAGGGCTGGAGCCCCAGAAACCCCAGCGCCAGGTCTCATTACTTCACCCCTCTGAGCTTCCAGTACCTTATCGGTGAAGCCGAGTCAGGGCCTGCCTCCCCCCAGCCCCCTGACCCCGGGTGTCAGGAGAGTGGGAGGCAGTAAGTGCCCGGTGCGGTCAGCCTTCGATGCTGCTTTGAGAGACAGAGCTGGGGCACTGCAAAGGTCTCCGAGTTCTTTCGTATTCAAAGGCCACCTAACGATAATCTCAGGAGGTGTTAAGAGCCGTCACCAGTATTCCTGTTTCACAGGTGACAGAAAGGAAGCACAGAGTGGTTAGGTACCTTATTGAGACCACACAGCAAATGGCTGCAGAGATGGGATCAGAGCCCAGCTGGGCAAGAGCTCCGTTTCCAGGCCTGAGCCACCCACCCCTGTCCCTGGGCTCTGCGGGGACCCGACACCTGACTCACTGCCGGAGTCTCACTTACTAACAGACGCCTCATTTCCTGGGTGTGAGTTCAAGGTCTCCAGCCCAGGGGCCTCCCCAGCTACCAAAGCTCGGGCACTTCTGCAGGCTGCCCCTCGGCTTGGGCAAGAGCCTGCATTCGTTCTGTGGAGTTGGTGGCTTCCCTCAGACACCCACCCCTGTCCCAGAACAGGGCCCAGCCCTGCCATTTCAGCGAGTAACCAGCTCCCAGAAACACCCCTCCACACCAGGCGCATGAGAAGCCCTTGAGGACCAGCCACACCTTGTTTGCAACGCCTCGGAGAATTGCAAAATCCAGTCTGTTCTCTGTCCTGTTGTGCAGCGATAGCGTCCCAAAGGTTCCACTGCTGCCAACCTGCAGCCCCCTCCCTCCCGGGGCCCCTGGGAACACACGGAGGTGAACACCCCCACCCAGCAGCGTCCCCCTGAGGCCCCTGAGCCTGTTGCTTTCTGCACCTGCAGCCCGCTGGGGGCTGGCTACGGAGCAGAGACTCCCAGGCCAGCCACGCCCGAAGGAACCTGCAGGAAGCCTGAACTGACTAGCTCCTACATTTAAATGAGGAAACTGAGGCCCACACGAAGGAAGTCGCACGCTTCACTGGCCCGTGGCAGCACCGGGATTAGAACCCAGGACTCCCGACTCCCAGCCCAGGCGCCTTTCAGGAACTAGGTGTTAGTGCTTGGGCTATGACATCAAAACAAAATGAATTTGTCACATCAGGGACCCTCAGAGCCAAAAACAGGCTGAGGACCTGGCGGTGGCCAGACGGTGCAATGCCCCTGCGGGATAGGACATTCGCCAACGTGGCCGGACCGCAGGGCGCGGGTCTGGGGGCGAGTCACTGCCCCCACCCCCTCCAGGACCCCTGGCAAAGCTCTCGGGGGGCGGCCCACCCCCACGGGGGACAGAGTCCCGTCCCGTGTCCCCACATCATGGACCGGTAGTAGCTGGGCACCTCTGGTCTGGCCACTCAGCCCTCTCTGCAGAGTTGGTCTTTTTCGATGTCTTCAACAAGCCTGTAAGAGCAGAGGTGCTAGGGAAGAGCAGGGGTGCTGGGGGTGGCCACTCTGGGTTTGGTCTTGAGGTCTCCTCATTCTGGAAGCCTTGTGGGGGAGGGGCAAGCCAGGGGGCAGACCTGGGTTTTCATCCTGACTCCACCACTCCACCACTGACTGACCGTGCCTGAGTGCCCGAGTGCCGCCGAGCCTCCTCTTCCTCAGCTGTCTCCTAGCGCTTGCCCCGGAAGGTCACGCTAAGCAGCTCCTGAGCCAGGCGAGCCAGTGCCCAGTGAGTCCGCCCAGTGTCTCTCAAAAGGCCCTACCCCAGGCTCCTGCCACGGTCCCTCGCACGTTTGTGGGTAATGAGGAAGCAGGGCGAGCTGGTGGAATGGGGCCCTCCCAGCCATCCTGTGACTACTCTAGCCAGGCCCGGAGGGCGGGCAGCTCGGACGGGGGCCTCTGCTCTCCAGGACTCGGCTGGGTGTGGCTGGCTTGGGGTGGTAGGGAGGAGCTGGCAGAGTTGGCATCTGCTGGCCGGACGGGTGAAGGAGTCCCAGAATTCCCATAAGGACACTCAGAACGCTCTTAGACTCCCAGAACTGGGGGAGGAGGTTGGAGGAAGGCCCTCCACCCACGTCAAACGTCTAGAACCTCTAGTCCTTCTTTCTTCTGCATCCTCAGGGCCCGAGGTGTGAATACGGGTCTGTGCTGGCACCCGCTCAGGAGGCCAGCTGGCAGAGACACAGGGGCGCTGCCACTAACCCTCTGCAGGAACATACTGGGGTGCCCTGCAGAGCATTTCTGGGTCCCCCCTTGCCATAGGACCCCAGGACCAGGCCAGGCACGATAGGCCAGAGTAAGGATGCTGATTTGGGGGGTGGGGAAGGCAATTGTGCTGAGACTTGGTGTGGAGCTCTGAGGCTGCTCATTCTTCTGCAGGAGGACACAGGTAGCTTCCAGGATCCAGGCATGTGGGGGTAGCCTTGGCCTTTGGGGTGCTGGAAACGGTCTGCTCCAGTCTTCAGGAAGGATCTCAGCTTATGGGCTCTGTCCATGACCTCAAAGTATCTGCATACCAGCTGCCACATCCTGATCAATCACTCTGTGTCGCACCCACCATGTGTATACGTTATTTCATTGACTGCTTATAGTCATTTTTGTAAATATTAAGTCCATTTTACAGATGAGGAAACAGGCTCACTGAGGCTCATTACCAGTGCTTGGAAGAGCCCAGCCCAGGTCTGTCTGCCGCATACGTCCCCTCCCTACTCTTCCTCTTCTCTCCTTAAGAGGAGGGCCTGCTTGATCTCCAGCTCTGGTACCGGGTTCAAGAGGCCCAAGAACACCACAGGACAGAGTCTGCTTCCATTGCAACAAAAGCAATTGAAGACAGACATCAGGAAGAACTTCTCCATCAGTGAAGGGTGTAGAACATTTTAGCAGTTTCCCCAGTAGGAAAGGGTAGGATCTCCTACGATGAAGACCTTAAAAGAAGGGGGAAAGATTTATTTAGTCACCTGGGTGAAGGTTTTTAGGGTAAAACCTTGCCAGGGACAGAGAGTAGTCTATGACAGCCCCTCTCTCTTTTTTTTTTTTTAATTTTTTTTTCAACGTTTTTTATTTATTTTTGGGACAGAGAGAGAGACAGAGCATGAACGGGGGAGGGGCAGAGAGAGAGGGAGACACAGAATCGGAAACAGGCTCCAGGCTCCGAGCCATCAGCCCAGAGCCTGACGCGGGGCTCGAACTCACGGACCGCGAGATCGTGACCTGGCTGAAGTCGGACGCTCAACCGACTGCGCCACCCAGGCGCCCCTGACAGCCCCTCTCTCTAACCTCTGCTTGGGCAGTTCAGAGGCTCAGGCCCCCAGCTCTGGCTGGGCATGCCTCTGCTGCTACCACCTGGCCCAGGGGGTCAAGCACAGTGTCGCCTTTCCAAGGACACGCTTTCTTGCCCAAGTCCATTTGGTAGCCCTTGCCAGCTGGTGGTGCCTGGGGCAGCATGTTGGGCAGGGTAGGGCAGGGCCTGGGCAGGTGTGGTCCCCAGCTACCTGTCCAGGCACTCGTCGACTCCACCGTGAGAGCTCAGCTACTCCAAAACCCCGGTCTTACTCCCTTTCCCTTCCCTGCTTCCAGAACGGGCTGGGAGGAAACCCAGACCGGGCGGGTCTTCAACCTCTGATGCCCACCCTGTCCTCCGGGGAAACTCACCCTGTTCTCTTAAGCAAGTCCGCAGAGGACCTGTGAATGTCAGCCAGTTTGGGCTCTGAGTTAGGCACTGCATGCCTAGAAAGCTGGAATCTGCTTAGGAGAGGCTGTAACTGAGCAGACAGAAAAACAGAGGGCGTTCTCATTCCGAAAGGAAGTACAGTGCACAGAAGCCAGAAGGCTGCAGCTCAAGTCCGGACGGACCACTTTCTGGCTTTGCGACTTGGCAAAGCTCTCCACCACTGGGCCTCAGTTTTCTCCTCTGTAAAGTGGGAATATCAATACTTGCTCCAAAGGATGGAAGTGAAATACTATGAGACCCTAAGCAGGAAACACTTCCCAATGCCTGGTACATAAGAGGTGTTCAGTCAACATCGGTGGAAATAATATAACTTGCTGCTAGAATTCTGAGAGGCAGAAAGCACAAATTTTGCCCACCAGTATTTCTTTTTAGGGATGAGGGAACCTACAAGGAGGGGGAGCTGAGCCTTGTAAAAACTTGGGGACGCACTCAGTTGGTCTCATCACTTTGAAGGCCAATGGTGACTGCGGCCATTCTGAGAGGGCCAGAGCTAGATAGAGCAAAGACGGAGAGACACAGCAAGGCAGGTTGTGTAGAACAAAATGCAGATTTTTAATTGCTTGAGTCCACATCTCATAAAAGAAAAAAAAAAAGGCACAAGCCTGGCCATTCCCGCCCCCCCACCGCCCCCTTTCTCTGCCTTGAGTCAAGAACCAGTTCCCACCAGTCTTTCTTGAGTTCAAAGTGTCTCCCCGCCCTAATCCCGCCCCCACCTCCCACATCCACTGTGGGCGCTGGCCTTCCGGGGGGGCCCCCCCCCGCTGCCCACTGCGCACCCAGAGTCGGCAGGCCTGGTGGGAGGCAGGGAGGGAGATAGGAGAGTAGGCAGCCCCCCACCTCTGCCTGCCAGAGGTTGATTGTAGCTCGTTGTCCTGATTCTTCCCCAGACAATGAGACTAGATACTGCTTCCCACCTTGCCCCTCTCTGCAGCCAGCAGCCCTGCCTTCCGGACCTGTCTGAGCCTGCGACCGACCGGGGAGGCAGGGGCCTTGGGCCAAAGACCCGCTGAGCCAACACTCTTCATTTCCCCCACCCACCCCCACCAAGCCCACCCTTTCCCTACCTCCTGCCAGCCTTGGTCCCCGTGTCCCCTGAGGTGGGACAGACCACCCAGCCCCCTGCCTGCCCCTCCCTGTCCTTCCCCCTCACTTTCTCAGCCCCCCAACCCCTTAACTCACTCCCTCACTTCCCAGTCAAGCTGTTTCCCTGGGACGTGTCAGGACAGGGCGCCTGAATTCTGGTCCTACAGGCTCCTGCTCTGCCCGCCCTCAGTGGGGGTGGGGCATGTGGGGAGGATTTGCTTTGACCTGCTTCTTTAGGCTTCCCTCCCTCCTCCACCCCCTCCGCAAGGGAGCAGGCCGGGGTGAACTCCAGAGCACCTCCTGATTGCACCCAGCCAGGACCCAGCCTGGGGCTGCTGAGGCCTAGTGGGGGGGGGGGGCAAGGGGGGGCACCCATCTCACCTTCACTCAGGCCAACCTGCCTTCCAAAGACTGCTACCCAGAAGCCCTCACTCAGCCAGGGGCAATTCCTCCTGCCTTCCTCATCCCTTTGGGACCAGGAAAGTAAAAGAAGGGGCAAGAGACTCAGATTCTGTCCTTGGCTTCTCAGTTAATTGACTGCAGAGCCTCAGTAAGTCACCTCACTTGGACATCTGTGAAATGGGTGGCCCCCCCTTCCCTGAATCATTCCAGAAGCTAGGATCATCAGGGTAAAGGGGGCTAGAAGAGCAGAGCGATGGGATTTGGCCTTGGCAGACCAGACTGGAGAGCAGAGGAAGGGGGCCTCCCACCTCCCACTGGGGGAGAAGGAGTTGGATGCTTCTCCCACACGTGGGCCTCTCAGCCCTTCTCTTACAGAGAAGCCTTCCTTTTCACAAATAATCATGGCATTCTCCAGGGAGTCTGCTCCTCCTTTGATCGTGAGCTTCCTAAGAAGTCTTGATTAAAGAATCCCAAGGACTGGAGAAGTCGACCGAGCCCCACGTCCCCCGAGTGTGCTCTCTGAGATTTGACTAGCCTGGCTCAGGTCGTTGAACAAACACAGGTGGAGGCCCCATCCCGAGCAGGGATGCTGGGGCTTCAGAGATGACCCGTCTCTGGCAAAGCCCAGCACTGTGCCCCCAAGAGCTGCTGTGTGGGAACCTGGGCACGGAGCTGGTGGCAGGGTGGGTGCAAGTTTTCTATGGCGGCCGATGTGGAGGGCGGGGACGTGGGAAGGACAGCAGAGAAGCCGGGAGCACAGGCAGAGACAGACTGTGAAGGCTGATCAGTAGCTCCGATCCATCTCGGACGTCCCCCCAGGGCAGCGGAGAGCTAGGACCTGTGCGACAAGGTCAGGTCTGTATTCAGACCCATTTAACAGCGTGGCTGTGGTTGGACCCTTCGCCAGCCTGAGTCTCAAGTTTCCTGGCAGTAACAGGAAGACCCCTCTTGGAGGATTTTCGCGAGGATGAGAGGAGGTTCAGTGCCTCACAATACCACGTAGATAGTGAGTGCTCATTAAAGGTTGGCTCTTTTCAGTGCTATTAGTGCCTGGATCCCAGATAGGAAAAGGTGGGGGCCTGACCTCCCAGCCAAGCCGTAGTAAGGATCGGGAGGTCAAGGACTGTGTTCTGGAAACTCAGAGCACGGGGTCCACGGGATGCAAAGAGGTGACTGGTGTAGTGGGGCCCTGGGAGGGTGAGGTGCCCACTTGGCTGCTGGACAGCTTGGATTCAGGGCCCCCGACATACAGGCGTCCTCCAGGCCGTGGGACACGTGGGCTCACCCTACAGTGGGGGCCGGGTAGCCACCCCCCAGGCATCCGGTCCTCTCCCACCCGCTTCTCGTCTCCCATTCCAACCCCAGTCCCCTCCCTCCCCAGCAAGGTGCCAAACCTACAGGCCACCGTGAAGTTCAAGGGGCAGATGTCTTCTCTATCTGTCCCTCCTCCGCAACCCTTCGGGATCAGGCTCGTGGGTCCGAGCCAAGCAGGAAAGATACAGGAGATACCTCAAGAGACGCCCCACCCGGTTCTGTCCCTAAGGAACAGAGAGGGGGAAAGATGCACATCCAGAAGTGGTGTAGAGGCGGTGGCCTTCCAGGGCCTTCCACGACCCGCCCACCACTACTCCTTTCTACACGTGGCTGCCTCCGGGCTTGAGGAGCTCTTTGCTTCCCTACTGACCCAGAGGCAGGGCCTTTGTCACTGCAACCAGACACAACCACAGTATGTTTCCATGGGCCGGCGTCGGGCTGATAGCTGTTCCCCAGGCACGCTCACGTCCATTATCACATTATTGAACCTTCGGAGGCTCAAGTCACACGTTCCCACCCCTGTTCTTCCAGGGCCCAGCTCCGCCAGCTCCTCCTGCCTCCATCCCCACCAACCCCTTGGCGATCTCGGTTGCGTTGCTTTTCTCTGCACCTCTGTTTCCTCATCCACGAACGGGGGAGCTCTTGGGCTAGGTGGTCCCCACCACCAGCCGAAGGATTCTCCGCCTGGCCTCTCCCGTCACCCCCAGTCTCTCCCGGGGGTCTCATTCTGCATCCCTCTGTCCCTTTGACTTTCCTGTCTATTTACACACAGAATTCACCCACGACATTTCAGTTTTCCAATAGAATCATTAATTACCCCAGTAATTAAACCCAATTAGCATTGTAGGGGCCTTTCGGAGCGAGGAGCCATTAGCCAGGGTGAAAACGCACAGGCGCGAGAAAGAAAACCCACCCTTTCCCAGCATTAAAAATGAAAGCAGGAGACAGCACAGCAAAGCAGAGGGCCCCAATTAAAGCTGGGGCCTCGCTCATTAAGCTAATTTGACATGCTATCCCGGCAGCCTCTGGTGGGAAGCCCGCCAGTGGAGCTGGCTGGGAGCTCTCTGTCCGCGCTCTACGCTCACCTCGGGCACCGAGTGGACCCCACAGTACCCCCTCCAGGCCTCCAGTCCCCTGCTCAGGGAGGGGGGTGAAGAATCTCTGCCGATTTTTCCTGAGCACCTGCTGACCACTTCCTGGGCTTCAGGGTAGTTAACTACCCAGAGTAGGTGGGCAACGCGTGCCAGGTAGGAGGAGCAGGGATGAAAAATGAGAAGAGTAGCAGAACCCCACATTTCTGGGGTTTGGGGAAAGGACAGACGTTGGCAGTCACTCTCCTCTTTGACCCTGGGGCTGAGGGGACTCCTCTCGTGGGCTGGCCATGAAGACCAAGTGAGATTATATATGTAAACGCCTGACACATCATCAGCGGTGGCCATCATTCGAATTTCCAGAGCTTTGGCATCCACACCTGGTCGTCCCAAGGCCCCAGAGGCAATGAGGGAGGATGTGACCCTTCCATCTCCCAGGTGGAGAATCCCAGGAACAGAAGGAGGAAGACCCATAGCCAGAGATTGGCAGAGTTTAGACTAGGGGTCAAGTTTTGTAACTCCTGAGCCGGAAGGGAAAGGGAACAAGGGGAGAATGATGGTTTTATGTGTTTCAGGCTTCCAGTAACATCTCATTGGCTAGGAAGGCCCCGGTCCCAGCCAGCCCTGTGGTCCTGACGGGTGGGAATAGAGGGGGTGCCGTCTGCCCTCCCAACAAAGAACCCCATCACCTTGGCTCCCAATTGGCAAGGGTCCCGTGCATCAAGTCCCACCCTTTCCCGTGATTCTGGGGCTTGCGGGTGTGTGTGGGCCACTCGTCTCCCCAGGAAGGGAAGAAAGGAAGGCCAAGGGCAGCCCGTGTCGTGGTGAAGAGCGTAGCCTCTCCCTGAACTGAGCCTCGTGGAGACCGCGTGCGTGGAATCGGCTTCATAGACAGTGTGACCTTAGGCAGGTTACTTGACCTCTCTGTTTCCTCATCTCTGAAATGGAGACAATAAGACTACCCAGCTCCGGAGTGGTTATGAGGATTAAGTGAGTTAATATAAGTAAACACTCAGGCCTGGGCCTGGCACAGATAAGTTATACACATGTGTTAACTGTTGTTGCCATCCATTGGCAAGGGCCTGGCAGGGAACATCATCCTTCTGTACTTTCTCTCCTGGGGTCACATGGGAGCATGTGAGACCCCTGGCTTGTGCTGCTAAGCACCCAATCTTGGGGCAGCTGAAGGTGGCAGGCAGCACCCTTCTCAGACATGGCAGAATGTGAACCCCCTCCCCCCCCCACAACACACACACCTCTGCCACCAGCCACCCCTGGGCTTCCGGGGACCATTCTGAGCAGTGTGGTGGGCATGGCAAAGAGGGCATGAGAATGGGCAGGAGGGGGAAGGAGGGGAGCGAGGGGAAGCGGGTGGCCAGGAGGCTGGGCTGCACCCCTCCAGCTGGGCGCCATGCCCCACTGCCTACGTGCTCACTCTTTCTGCAAGGCAGGACAGGAAACAGGTCTTGGCATGCCGGGCCCCTACCCAGTGACTCCTGAAACCCCAACAAGTCTGAGCTGGAAGCGGGACTGGGCGCGGCTCCTGATAGATTTATGTTGGGCAAAGGGATGGCGGGGTGGCGGGCGGGGGGGGGGGGAAGAGCATGGGCGAGACAACCCCCCTCTATTAAAAACTCTGACACTCCCAGTGACAGGGGTGCTGAGGGGAATGGCTGGGTCTTGGGGTTTTCACCTCCTGCCTCATGGGTCCCCTCATCCCCTGTAGCCCTGCCCCGTGGGGCAGGAAGAGGACAGGCCGTGGCAACGGTAGGGACCCGCTCCCCTCAGCATTTTGCCAAGAAGAGGGTGATGATTTCAATGCTGAGGAAGGAGGCAAGGTGACAGCCTGAGGCCGGCAGCCCAGGGAGGCCAGGCAGGCGGTGTCCCCGGAGGCCCCAGGACCAAGGAAGTCCTTTTATACAGATGCCCTCCCTCCTTCCTCAGCCAAACAAGGTGGCCTTGCTTTGGGCCTATTTTGTGGGTGAGAAGGCTGGGCTTCGGGGAGGCGTTGGGTCCTACTGCTAGAGTAAGAGCTGAGGCTGAAATGCTCAGGACAAACTAGAAAGTGAGTGCCCACCCACCACCTCTTTCAGCCTCCTGGGCGCTGGGGAAGGGACAGCCCAGGGCAGGCTTTTCTCCAGGGACTGCCCATGTCTACATGGCCCAGCTGCAGGTGGCATGGTGGGAGAGCGAGATGGCATGGGAAGCCCAGTGCCCCCCTCCCGTCAAGCAGACCCACCCACCCAGGGGAGGCCTTCAACCTCAGCCAGCCTCTCCCTTCATTGTGACGTCAGGACCCTTTGAAGACCCCACTTCCTCTGGCTACGCCAAAAGGGAAGACTGTCAGATGGGAAAAGAAAACAAAACTGTGAGCCAGACTTCCTTCCTCCTGGGGTGCCCCCCAGCTGAGGCTGAGTCCAGACCAGGGGTGAATTGAGATTAGGGTTGAAATGGCGGCCACACGTCGCGTTCCACTTCTTCCTGTGGTTGAAACCAGTAAGAGCTTACCACCAGGGGTAGGGCGATACGATAACCCAGGTCTCAGGGTCTGGTTTGGTGTTGACTTTGGGATTGGGCCGGGGCTGGTGTTGGGGTTTACGTTGCGGCTGGGGAGGCTGCTTCTCAGGGCTAGTGGCAGGGTGGGTACAGTGTCATCAGAGAGGCTGGAAGGGCTCGAGGGATTCAGCACCTGTGGCTTATATTTGGAAGAGAAATGTTCATGTTCACTTGAGCCTCAGACTGGGGAGAGAACCGGAATTAGAGGCGGTGTCTGAGCCAGAGCAGTAGGGAGGTTGTGAATGTGACAGAAGGGCCATTAAAAGACACTCCCTTCCCTTTTCCCTAAGTTCCGCTCACCCGTGTTGGGATCCAGTCAGCCCCAGGCCCCACTGGGGTGCTACCCAGACGTAGCCTGGATTTCTGAGACAGCTCCACTGTCCAGACCAGTGAGTCCTGCCCAGAAATGAAACAGGTTCAGGACCTGTAGCAGGCACCTTCTTAGGGCTGCCTCAGAAGCAGGTGAGGAGGTTGTCTTGGGCCCGAATGGCATCACCACCATGCGGTGGCTACGGGCATCTTCACGGAGGTCCCGCGTTTCAGCACGAGGGACCGCTGAGACCAAGGCCTTGCTGTGGGCTTGGGCTCATTTCCCCACCAGCTGCTGTGCCCCGGCCCGTACCCAGAAGTCTGGAAGGCCCCTGCCAGCCCAGCCCTAGGAGGAGCCCCCAGGGGCAGGAGGCAGAGCTGGCGGCCCACATGGAGGAACCTGGCACGGGACGGAGGTGCTGGGAGCTACAAATGCCAGCCCAGGGTGGGACGGGCACAAGGGCTGATGCTGGAGGGTCCGAATGCCCGCGGGGCGGGGGGGGTGGGGGGGGGAAGGATGTGCACATGCGCGTGCATGCCTCCCGAGGCCGAGAAACTGAACAACCTGTAGTCAGGCCGCCTGCATTAAAAGGAAAGACAGAAGAGAGCCAGGCCCGGGGTGAGAAGAGCAAACGGCAAAACTTAATGACTTTAATATGAAAGAATTTGCCACTAATTAAGCACAAACACTCCACTAATGCAGGGAACACATGTTGTGGATTTCACTTAAGCAGGAACCAAATGAGGTGCAAACCTTCCGAAATGATAGCGGTTTACCAGCCGGAGGAAGACGCTGCCTGACCTCGTTTCCGCTCTCAGAAACACACGCCCTGGTCTCCGCAGCCTCCCCGCCTCCCTACCCAAGGCTTCCAGCCACCCTTCCACTGTCTGCGTCTCTCCTGATCTGTCCTCTGAGAACGTGCCATTCTGTAACCCATGTTCTGACAGCACGGGGCAGTCAGCTCCGAGGCTCCCCGGGGCCTCCAGTCCTCTCCACCTGTCTTCCCCAAACACACACCTCACACTCCTCCTCCTACAGAGCTGACGGCAGGCTCTCCACACCGGAAGGCCTGCACCCCTGCTCTGATCCACCGCTGGGCCCTCTGTCCCAGGACGCAGGATACTTCCCCTCCAGAGAGCCCACCCGCCCCTACCCTCCTGCCCTGGCTGGCGTGGGTCTGCCCTGCACATCCCTCACTCACGCCAGCACCCCTGCCCGAGCTCCATGCCCTCTCCTCTAGGACAGTCCTTTTGCCCCGTAGGGAACATTTGGCACCTTCTCGAGATACTTTCGGTTGTCACGACGGAGGAAGGGTAGGCAGAGGCCAGCGGTGGCACCAAACACAGGTCAGCCCTGCAACAAAGAATCATCAGGCCCCAAACGTCAACGGTGCGGAGGTCGAGGACCTCTGCTCGGGGGCAGTGGCCTCGCCATAGCAAGGACTTGCGCAAGATCTCCCGGCGGTTAGCAGAAGCAGAATGGAAGCCAGCCTACCTGATCTCTGGGCAGCTTCTTCCCCTGAGACTGTAATAACAATAATATGGCCCTTTATGCAGCATAACTACGTGCCCAGCGCCGCACTGAGAGCGTGTATGAATTATCTCACTTAATCGTCACGTCAACCCTAGGCAACGGCAGTATTAATTATTCCCACTTCTTGCATGAGAAAACTGAGGCACAGAGAGGTTGACGCTTGCTCAGTCACCCAGCCAGTGAGTCGCATGTACAAGCCCGGGCCCATCTCAACTCCAGCTCGGTGCTCATGGATGACTGACCTTCTACGCCCCCGCCACCGTCCTCTTAACCCCTTCCCTGTCAGTCTCCCACCCAACCCTTCCCTCTCAGAATGTACCCGCACAGAGGCAGGTACATTCTCGGTCCCCTCTCGGCACCGGCCGAGCCCCCAGCCTCGGGTGCAGACAGCTGACTGGAGCCGGACGGCGCGTGGGCACGGCTGGGCACCGGGGTGGTCAGACTGGTCCCTCCTGGCAAGAGGCACATCTAGAGATTTCCACTTCCAAACAGGTGGTGAACATCGGCACAGAACCCACAGGACTGAGACAATGCATATGTTGATACTGAGATTTTAAGAGGTTCTTCTGGGGAGGCCCAGGGAATTCTCCCTCTGTTTTCAGGCAGCCCCCAGCCTCTCCCACCCCCACACGAGCCTTCTGAAGAGGCTGCCGCCTACGCTCCCCAAAATATGGCATTAAAGACGCACCCTCGCTGAGGGGAGCCCTGGCCGCCGTGGGCGTCTGTTGTGAGACGTGTCGTCTGCGCAGGTGGGGTGGACGCGGTCGGCGTGGGCTGCGGAGACGGGACCCGTGGAAACCCCAGACTTAGAGCCAGGCCTTCGAGGCCTCAAAAGGCCAGGCCAGGAGAAACCCAGGCCGTGTGTTGGGAAGGGAATGGCACCGGGGGGGCGGGGGGGTGCGGGGGGCGGGTGGTGTAGGCCTCGCAGGGCGAAGACCTTGGGAGCAGGGCCTCCGGCTGCAGCTTGCTTGGGTGAGAAGAATATTTTTCACCTCTGGTCTAGAGTGAGGAAGGACGTGGGGCTGGGTGCTAGGAAGTGGGACAGAGGAGAGAGGGAAGGAAGCAAGAAGTGACAACTGGGAAGCCGGCAGAGGATGCGACGCCGTGGGGAGGCAAGAGGTCAGGCGGACCTCTACCTTTTGGGGTGCAGCTTCCCGGCTCCAGTCAGGGAGAAGATTCCGGCCCTGACCTGCTGGCCCTCGGTGCAGCCGGGAGGCCTCACCTCCCAGCTCTTTCCTCCTGCCCTACCTGCCGAGCCTGGTCTGGAGCCCCATCTGGCTTGCAGCCTTCACCAGCTGCTCGGGGCCCCCTTACCCTATTGTATGCCAGGCACTGGCTGAAGCCCCGGCCTTTGCCCTCAGCCGGGGAGATGCTGTGATGGATGTGTGTGCAGGTACTGGGCCCTCGGGCTGCTGGACTACCCCACTCGGGGGCAGGGGGTGTGCCCCAGGAAGCCACCTCCTCAAAATCAAGGCTCAGCTCATTGACTACGGATGAAGAGGACCGAGACAGGGAAATGGGGTATGTGCTTTCGGCAGAGGGAGTAACAGTGCAGGGAATGGATGGTATTGTTCCATATGGCAGGAGAGAGAGAGGAGGGAGAGGAGGTGGCTGCAGGCTCTGACGCCCAAGATGAGGTCCAGAGCCCAAAAGGGCTTTGGACTTGATCCGGGGGCTGCAGGAAACCATGGAAGGATTTTAAACAGAAAAGGATTCCAGATTTAGAAAGTGGCCAGCGGGGTCACCTGGGTGGCTCAGTTGGTTAAGCATCCAGCTCTTTCTTGGTTTCTGCTCAGGTCACGATCTCACGGTTGGTGGCTTCAAGCCCCGCCTCGGGCTCCGTGCTGGCAACACAGAGCCCGCTTGGGATTCTCTCTCTCTCTCTCTCTCTCTCTCTCTGCCCCTCCCCTGCCCAAGCTGTCTCTCGCAAAAATAAATAAAAACATTAAAATAAAAAAAGTGGCCAACGGGTTAGGGGAAGGCCTGGAGGCAGTTACGTAGGCTTGGCGTCATGCTACAGTGGCCGGGTAAGCGGTGACTGTGGCCTGCACCGGGGCAGGTCTTGGGAAGAAGGAGGGGACAAGGCAGGAGGAGCGAGATGGTGGGTGCTAAGGGGCAAAGGGAAGGGTCTGGGATTTGCTTAGCTGGGCTGCAGTCGTGGCCCAGGAGTGTTGAGAAAATAAGGAAGTGAGACTCTGCTGGAGGTGGGGGGGCAGGGAAGGGGCTGCGCTGGCGGGAGGGGGCTCAGGGGGAGTCTGGATTGGGGCCAGTGGGGATAGAGAACAAAGATGAATTCCCACTGTGCTCGCGCGGACGCGGAAGAACCCTGTGCGTGTAGCCTGGATTTGCCTGGCATCCCAGTCGATCTGGGAGGCCTTCCTGGAGGAGCTGGGCAGTATACAGAGGTGGAGCAGCCACTTGGTAGAAACAGTCCAGAGTCTGGTCCAGGGAAGGTGCAGAGGTAGGGCAGAGAGAGGGCCAGACAGGTTATGTCCAAAGTATAGTCTTCCAGGGTCATGGGGTCCCAACACTCTCATTTTAAAGAAAGGGACACTGAGGCCAGGGAGGGGAACTGGCCTACCTACCTAAGGCCATCTAGAAAACCGTAACCAAGTAGTGGGGACCAGAGACTTCTCTCCTGATCTCCGATATGTACCCTTCCTCCCCACCGCCTGGCCAGAGGGAGTGTGACAGGTAAAGGGTGAGTGGTACAGAGGGGACCAAAAGGTGGAACCAGAAGGCTAGAGATGGAGAGGGGCAGAGCCAAGAGGTGCTGCTCGGGACTGGCCTTGCCCTGGGCCTTGGGGAGGGGGTAGCCAATGTGAAACTGGCCTGTCGGAGAGATCCAGATGTCCCTGGCCACTTGCTCCTCGGTGGGAAAAGACAAAACGCAGTTCCCTGATTCATCCCTGTCCCCCAACCTGTCCTGCTAGGTTTCAGAGAGACGGGACTTGCCAGAGCAGCCCCCAGCGCCGTCACCACAACCCCGGGGCTTCCCGGCTTTCATGCTGCTGGGGATTGGGCTGGCCCAGCCCGTCTGGAAGATCCTGGGCTCCTTCTCCTGCTTTTCCCAGGCTGCCGCGCCCCCTCCTCTCCCACGCACTGCACTCACCCGCCCAAGGCTCCGGCGCCAGCCCCACAGCCCATCATTAACCAACTCTGTGTCGGGGAGTCGGGGGTTGGGGTGGGGGGGGGCATCAGCCAAGAAGAAGAAAACATCGGCAATTTCTGTGACCCCAAATGAAGGGGCGGAGGCGCCTGGGTTTGGACAGTAGCAATTAGCCCTGACTGTGGGATCATGGGATGTTATCACCTCTGCCGGCAAGGTGGATGCAGCGGGGACTCAAGGCCCCAGGACACCTGGAGCCATCCCAGCAGGCACTGCTCCCAGACAGGGTCCCCCAGGGCCCACACCCACCAGGCAGAGCACCTGCGTGCAGGAGGCAGGGGCACTGAGCCCCAGCGAGGGATGGCTAGGGGTGTGGGGACAAGGACCGGGTCAGTTGATGCTTCTGTGCCCTCTGACCTGGGGACACCCTGGACCCCGTCCCGGGCATGGCCGGGGAGTCCGAGGGTAGAGGTGCAGCCTGGGCCCTAGGGGGCTCCTGAATAATGAGGAGACATAGATACGGGACAGGACAAGTTCAGAGGACCTCAGTGAGAAGCCTGCTCGTGTGGGTCCTTGGGGGCAGAGCGATTGGGTCTGGGCAACACTGACTGGCCAAACCTTGCCCAGAGGAGGGGGCCCTAGAAAGGGGATTCCCTCCTGATCACACCGTCTCCTTGCCAGCCTCTCCCCCGGGTGGATCAGCCTTGGCATCCAAAAGTGAGGAGCTGGCCAGCCTGGGAGTTGACATTTGGGGAAGTAGCTGCACTGGGAGGAGGGGCCCTGTAGCCTTCAGGTCGCTGTGCTGACTCAGCAGGGTTTCGGCTGGAGGCCCTCCCCTCCCCCCGCCCCCATAGGTGAGTCATCCCCACTTACCACTTAGCTGGTTTCTGACCGGATGGTCCTCTTCCTTTCTGCCAGTTCTGGGGTGGTGGGAGGGAGGGGGATCCCTGGGAAGCTCTAGAGATGGACCCCAAAGGATTCTGGTCTCAGAGAGGCCCCCGGTGAGGTCCCCAGCGCTCCTCCCCCAGGGTGTCCCCGGTTGCCTCCAGGCCAGGTCTGCCACTGCTGACCGCCCAACTGAGGGTACCCCGGCGGGGGTGGGGGACACAAAAAGAGGTGGTCTGTGCCAGAAATCCCAGAACCCCTCCCCCCTTGCCTGTGTCCGTCCCCCCCCCCCCCCCGCCCCCCCCCCCCCCCGCCACTTTCACCCACATGGGCCCAGTCCCAGCCTGCCTGGCCAGGGAGAGAAGGGTCTGAAGTTTCAAAGGGCGGGAAGAGAAACTGCTTGAGGTGGGTACGGGGAGCAGAGTGCCCCCCCCATTCCGGGCCACACCCCGCTGCGTGGGAACCCATGGCCCCAGCCTCAGATTAGCTCCATGGCGGGCAGGGCAGGCGGGCAGGGCCCTGGGGAGCAGGTTTGTCGGCCACAACTGAGGAGCCTTTGTGTTTTGTTGCTGAGCTCGGGCTTTTGCACGTCTGTGACGTCTCGGGGGGGCCGGCCCGTCGCCTGCCTTGTTGGCTCAGCACTTCTGGGCAGCCACGAAGGCAGCCCGAACCGCCCAACCGGAGCTCCAATGGGGAAACTGAGGCACTGGCACACAGGCCCCAGGGGCCTGAGTCCCAGACCGTGGAGCCCATAGGGTGGTCAGGGAGAATACAGGCAGTGCTTGAGATCAAAAAGAAAAACATTCCTTGATATCCCTGGGATGCAAGAACCTCTCTACTGAGGGCAGAGGTTCCCATGGATCCCTCTACCTTTCACTCCCCACCTCTCTGGCTCCTCCCTCCTCTGTACATAGCCTCCTGGAGGTGCCCCCACCTGGCTTCCACTGCACTTTACCCCTGGCCCCCAACGCCCCCCCACCACCACCAAGCCCAGTGCAGGGCAGCCCCCGGGCACTGTGGCTACGGTAATGTAACCGGTATTCCTGCCACTTATCAAAGGGAGCAAGAGAGGCTCTGAGCTTTATTCCAGGAGGGACACCGCCCAGAGGGAGGGAGGCCCTGGGGGGTTAGGTTGAGAACGGGAGTCCCTTATAAAAAGGCAGGGTGGGAAGCGCACTGGGTTGGATTTGCCCCTCCATGTCCCCAAGCCCCTCGTGGACTCTGGACTCCTCCTTTGTAAAACCATGGATCACGTGTTCCACTGAGGTCCAGTGTGGTACCATTTTAGTGGTCCTGGTTTCCACATCTGGGACAGCCCCTGCCTCTCACGTAAGAGGGGGCCTGTGAGGAAGGAGAGACGATGCCTTGTGTGGACCACCCTAACTGCCCGGGGAACCACAGAAAGTTAGCAGGGTAGTCTCCAGGCCCTAGACCCTGCCAGGGAGCCGCGATGTGGCCAAACAAAACCCGAGGTCTCGCCGGTGCCTTGCCTCTCACACAGGGAGTCGCGATCTGTTGGGAGCCGGGGGACACACAACAAGAAACACGCTAGACGTGCACGCCAGGAAACAGAAAATAAAGGGATACAGATGAGGACGAAGGTGGTGGTGAGGAGGAGGAGGATGATGGCAGCCAGCACTTACTGACCGTCCCGTTCTGTGCTAAGTGCCGCTCTCTAGCTTCCCGTGTGGTCATTTGATCCTTAGGACCACTGCATGGGATAGGTGCTGTTGTAATCCCCGTTTCACAGACGAGAAATCTCAGTGCAAACTGAGGCACAGAGCGGTTGAGTCGTTTGCCCAACGTTTCTCGGCTCGTAAGTGACAGAGGGAGTCTGCAAAGCCACACCGTCTGGCTCTTCGCAAGCCCATGCAATACTGAGGGGGGGTGAGGGGGGCAGGGGCAGCCCCTCAGAGGGTGGGAGGAGCTCGGGCAGCGAGCTCACCTTCCAGGTCATCTGGGCCTGAGTGGTTGGTGCAGACACTTGGACCAGCCTGCCCTCCTGCTTCTGCCCCTTGGCCCCGGGCCTTCCAGACGAGGCCTATGGTTCTACCTCTTCCTGCACAGAGGAGGGCCCTCCTCCTGGGTTCCTGCCCTGATCCAGCCCTTTCTCTGCCTTTTCAGTGGGGATCCCCACTTTCCCGTTCGTTGCCGCACCCAGACCCTGGAGGTCTGCCCCCTTCTCTGAAAGTTTCCCAACCTGACCAGTCTAAAGAATGAGGGACATTCTCCCCAACCCTGCACCCTCGGTCCAAGACTGGCAGCCCCGGGGAACCTGGGTGGCTCAGCCAGTTGAGCGTCCGACTCTTGATTTCGGCTCAGGTCATGATCTTCCAGCTTGTGAGTTCGAGCCCCTAGTTAGACTCTAAGCTGACAGCGTGGAGATCCTCTCTGTCCCTCTCTGTCTGTCCCTCCCCCATTCGTGCTTGTGCTTACACACGCGTAAGCACTCTCTCTCTCTCTTTCTCTCTCATTAAAAAAAAGAAAAAAGACGGGAAGCCCCAAGCCAGAAGCAAGAGCTCTGGGTCCCTTAGCCCAGAGTGGGGTGGAGGGCTAAGGGAGCGTCTTCAGACCTTGCCAGTGGCCCCAGCCCCTCCCACTTCCTCTGGGCTCAGGGAGTGGCCCCAAACCCTATGCTCCAAAAGCTCCCTCGTGCCCACTAGGCTGTGGATGGAGAGGCGAACACCAGAATAAGTCTGCCTGCACCTTAGAGGTCCTCTCCCACTCTGGCCTGCCCACTCTTCACTAGCGCAAAAGGGGCAAGGGCCAGGAGAACCCACTTTGTGTGCAGTGGGTGGACACCCCAGGCACTCTCCTTACTGCTCCCTGTGGGGTTGCTTCTGGGAGAGCCACACTGGAGAGGAGAGAGGGGCCTTAACCCCAAAACAGACATTAGGGTGGGGAAGGCCTCCTTGGCCTGGTGAGGCACCGATGCAGGAGACGGGGCCGCTAGGGTGCCCGGGCCCCTGGCAGCGGCCGCCCCGCCCCCACGCCCAGGCCACTATCAGCGATCTTCGCTCCTGGCATTCACAGCTCTGAAGGGTGAGGTCACTGCTGAAGACGCAGCAAATGAATGGCAGTGTGTGTGCCGGCCGCTGAAGCCTGCCTGTCCCCACACCTGCGGGGAGCGGGGGGTGGGGAGGCGGAGGGGGTCGCGGCAGGCTTGGTGGGCTGTGTCCGGCTATAGGCCCCCCCATGCCCTGGCACCAATCCCAAGGTAGTTCCTGGTGCCCACACGCCAACCCCCCCCCACCACACACACACACACACACACACACACACACATACACACAACCTATAGCCCAAGCCCTCCCAACTGGCTTTTCCTGTTTCTGGCTTTGTGTGGTGAAAGTTCCCCAATTATACCCACATTATCTCAGCTGCTGGGCAACCTCCAGCAGGTTGGTGAGTGGAGGCGGGGGGGGGGGGGGAGCACCCACTTATCCTCCTGGGAGGGCCTGGGGCTTAGCCGCCTGCCAGCTGGCCAGTCAGCAGGAGTACTGGGCTGTCTGGCCCGCTGACCTCACCATGGGACTCTATCTGGGGTGGGGCCTCAGCGAGGCTGGGCTGCGGTTCAGGGGATCAGACTCAGGCCCAGAAGGGACCACTAAGACTGGGGAGTCCAGCCCGCTCTCTCATAGAGGAGGAAGATAGGGCTTGGGAGGGAGAAGTGACCGGCCAAGGTCTCAGCTCAAAATAGGGCTGAGCAGAACCCAACCCTCCTGCCTCCCTGGTGGGTGCTTCCTCCTGTACTCCCACCAGCCCACGGTGCTCTCTGCCCAAGGACATGTCAGAACCCCACACACCGGCCAGGGGGACAACTGGAGGGGTAGGGGTGGGGGCACTCCCAGGTGGGCCTTGAAGGGCTGCATGGATGTGAATAGGCATAAAGAAGGAGGGAGCACTGGGGAAGCTTTCAGGGCATGACAAGGGGCCAAAGATCTATTTATTCAGCAAATTTTTGAGTATCTGCTGTATGGTACACACAGAGGACACTGCAGTGACCTGGGAGACACAGCCCGTGCCCTCCTTAGGGGAGGGGTGGGGGGGGACAGCTTCCCCTATCATGGGCTTCCAAGCCCTCAGAGGAGTGTGCCCTGCTCTTGTGCCTCCACCATGCAGAGGCTAAGGTGAGCCCCGAGTTTCCACTCCCTTGGGGAGCCACTGAGGCCATCCCCCCGCCTCTAGGTCAGTACAGGACCCGGCATTGATATTATCGATGGTGCTCAATACACTGAGTGAAGTAAGGATACGACAATATGAAGGGTACAGATGCGTGGCCAATAACAGAGCTCAAGAAAGAGCCTGGGCCAGAGAGACCCGCTGGAGGGTCTCTGCCCTGCATTCAGGATCAGGGAAAAGCTCAAACAAGCCGTTCTAGCGAAACAAAGCAATCAGTAAGGAGACTGGGGGGAATTTATTCATTCATCCAACGCCACTGATCACTCCCTCCTTCTTGCAAATCTCTATTCCCATGGGTTCCGTTGCAGTCTGCCTGGCCAGACCTATCTACTGAGTACCTACTGTGTGCCAGATGCTGGGCTGGGCGCTGGGGCTGGGGCGACTGGGAAAGACACAGACCCTGTGCTGGCGGAGAAGTCACAGGCGTGAACAACCACATCCGGAGGCAGAAAAGATCTGTGACAGAAGTGGCTGGATTCACACGTGCAGGGAAGATCTGGGAAGCTTCCCAAAGGAGGTGGCCCGAGTGGGAGATCCACAGGGGAAGGAGGGGGGAGAGCCTTCTAGGGCTTTCTAGGGAACTGCACGAGCAAGGGTCTAGGAGTGATAGGAGGAGGGAGAGAGAGAGGAAGGGAACATGGAAACATGGCATGTTCTGAGCAGCGGCCCGGGCCCCGTGAGAGGGACAGAGCCAGCGCACCCCAGGGCACAGGCACTCCGCCTTGAGGGAGAAGACCATGGCGGGGAGCATAATGGTGGCCACCGTGAGCCCGCATGGTCAGCGCCTCCTGCCTCCTGAGACTCTCTAGTTAGTCTCATTTGGTTCTCCCAGCAACCCCGTGAGGTAGAGGACTGGATTCTATGCCCCATTTGCCAGAAGGGAACTGAGGCCCAGGAAGGTGAGGCAGTTGATGGCTCCTAGGGAAAGCAGTGCATTCGACTCCTTATTAAAAATAAGGGTGTAGGTATGTATTTACTGCCCAATGGAGCACTATGGGTAATGCATCGCTAGACGAAAAGGCAGCTATGGAACAATACGTACAGTATCATTCTGATTTCGTCTTAAAAAAAAGATGGTCATGCAGAGAAACCTGGAGATCGAGAAATTAATATAGCGAGAAAAAAATAAAAGAAGGGATTTCCTACAAGACGATCAGTGATCCTTCTGAGTGGTGGGGATCACGGTCTTTTTCAGCATCCTCCAGAGTGCTTTAGTAACAAGCAATTATTTATTCTTATGATCAGAATCAAGAGTAACAAGGGGTAGAAAGAAAAGAGCAGCGCACAGGGAGTCGGGGGCGGGGGGGGGGGGTGGGCGGGCGGCTGTGCCTGTCACTGACCAGTCCCGCCGGTTCCTTTGACCAGGCGCCCACACCCAGGTGGTCCAGGTGAACGACTCCATGTACGGTTTCATCGGCACGGACGTGGTCCTGCACTGCAGCTTCGCCAACCCGCTGCCCGGCGTGAAGATCACCCAGGTCACGTGGCAGAAGGCCACCAACGGCTCCAAGCAGAATGTGGCCATCTACAACCCCGCCATGGGCGTCTCCGTGCTGGCTCCCTACCGTGAGCGCGTAGAATTCCTGCGGCCCTCTTTCACCGACGGCACCATCCGCCTCTCCCGCCTTGAGCTGGAGGACGAGGGCGTCTACATCTGCGAGTTCGCCACCTTCCCTGCTGGCAATCGAGAGAGCCAGCTCAACCTCACTGTAATGGGTAAGCTGGCCTCACCACCCCCCCTCCCTGCTCATGCAGAGGCCCGTGGCCTGGGGCTTGGCCACCCTCATCGTGTGCCTCGGTGGCCCCAGTCTTCTTGGTTGGCATGCCCCCAAAGCTTCCGGTCCCTTCCGGCCAGGCTGTCCCACAGCTCACTCGGGATTGGGTGCAAGGCCTTAGCTGTGCACAGAGCTGAGGGGCACGGTTCGGGTTGGAAGCCCCCACCACAGGGTACTTTGTGGGTGACCAGGAAGCAGGCAGAAGCTTCTGACACCACGGTAAGGAAAAGGGCCACGTGAGCCGCCAGCCTTGAGCACGCCAAGACTCCAGGAAGGCCTCCGCTTGACCAAAGGGGGTGCCAGGTAGGGCAGGAAGGACACAGGTTAGACATGAAGCAGTCCCCATGAGAAGGGCTGGGAGGGGCTTTGGGCACAGCTCAGAGGCAGGGATGGCCAGGGTGACCTCCTGGGCCAGCACACTTTGGATGAAGCCGTAGCGCTAGCCCCACGGCTCCCTCTGCTTCCCCGCAGCCAAACCCACCAACTGGGTAGAGGGCACCCAGACGGTGCTTCGAGCCAAGAAGGGGCAGGATGACAAGGTCCTGGTGGCCACCTGCACCTCGGCCAACGGGAAGCCTCCCAGCGTGGTGTCCTGGGAAACGCGCCTGAAGGGCGAGGCGGAGTACCAAGAGATCCGGAACCCCAACGGCACGGTGACCGTCATTAGCCGCTACCGCCTGGTGCCCAGCCGGGAAGCCCACCGGCAGACCCTGGCCTGCATCGTCAACTACCACATGGACCGCTTCCGGGAAAGCCTCACCCTCAACGTGCAGTGTGAGCAGGGCGCAGCGCAGGCGGGTTTCGGGGTGGGGGGTGCTGCTGTCCCCTCCTACCGCCCCACTCTTGCCAGCCCTCCCTCCTCCTTTGCTCCGATCTCTCTTCCTTTGCTTCCTTTGCCCCCTTTCTGCTCCTGCCCACCCCCCAGCCTTCCCCTCCCTTTCTCTTTTCAGGGGTGCGCTGTCCTCCCCCCTCTCTCTTCCCCATCTCCTTCCTGTGCCCATCTGTCCTCCTCCTTCCTCCATTCCCTTGCTGCTTCTGTTCCGAGGGTCCTCCCCCGTCTCTCCCCGTCTGCCAGCTCTTTCCATGTCACTGCCCCTTCCACCCCAGCCCCATCTGAGGCTCACTCCCTCGCCCCAAGCCCTGCTCTCCTGACCTCACCCTTCTCAAACATCGTCCCTTGCCCCACAGACGAGCCCGAGGTGACCATCGAGGGGTTTGATGGGAACTGGTACCTGCAGCGGACGGATGTGAAGCTCACGTGCAAAGCCGATGCTAACCCCCCTGCCACCGACTACCACTGGACCACGTAAGTGCTCTGGGGCTGGCTGGTCGCCTTGCAGGGTGCCTAGCTGGTCACAGGGAGGCACCCCACCCCACCTCCAGGAGCGTTACGTGGGGAGAAAGTTAGGGTCTTGGTTCAGGATTCTCGTGAGAAGGGGAGGGGCTGCGAGAGACCCCAGCCACGACAGCATCAGGGTCAGTGGGACAAACCATTCTGCCAGAGGGGGATCCCCTCATCAACCGCCTGCCTTCTTCCCCCTAATAAAGAATCTAGTCGTTCTCCTTTGGTGATTCAGTCTGAGTCACTCCCACCCCAGCCCCCGGTATTTATTTTTATCGAGGTGTCCCCAGGGAAGCTGGCTTTCTGGAGCATCCCAGATCTTTCTTTGTTCCCGTTCCTTCTCTCCAGCACCCCCAGATTCTCAAGGAGGGGGCAGCCGTCACCCCAGAATGCCTGCGTCCGTGGAGCGCTTGCCCCGTACCCCGCCGTGCCATTCTTGGCTTCACAGCCTGGCTCTTGAAGGGTCCTGTCTGCCCCTCCAGCCGGCTCTGATGGCCCGAGCCAAGGTTCTTCCCAGAGAAAAGCTGGATGGGACGCATAGAAAGGCAGATGTGGGGAAGCCAGGAAGCGGGTTGACATGGATGGCCAGGAGATGGCTGCCCACATTGTCTACACTCTGTTTCCTGGAAGTAGAAGGCATTGGCCTGCCCTAGCTAGTTCTCACCCTCCACTTTCTGGAGCCAGAAGGGTTATCTGAAGGTACAGGTGACCAGTTTCGGCTCTGTGTACCAGGGAGCTGCTAGGTCCAACAGAATAATAGCTTTGTGACATCGAAAACCAGGAGGAGGCTCCCCTGTGTCTCCCCCAGGAAAATGGCCTATGATATGCCCAGCAAGAAAATGAGAGAGTGTACCGGAGCACGATTCCTCTACATGGGTCACATCTCATCACTTGAGCAGCTTGTTAAGATACAGATCTCCAAGCTGTGGCTCCAGCGGCTCAACCTCAGTAGATCTGGGGTGAGAACCCGAACGTCTATATTATCAACTAGCACCAGGAACCAGGCGTAGTTGGGAGAGCGCCGTGCCAGGAGCCAAAGACCTGGCTAGAGCCCCAGTTCTGTCACTTACTAGCTGTGTTCTTTGACCCTGAACTCAAAGAGCTTCTCATCTGTTCAGTGGGACCAGTCCCTTTCCGGCCTGTCTACATCTCGGTGCTGGGACATGAGCGTGAGATGCCGAATAACGGGAGTCTGCCAAACGCAAGAGATTATTGTTGTGGTTATTGTTGGTACTCCGTCCAAGACAGACCCTGCCTATCAACTCAGCAAGACGGCTGGGAGTCTTGGAGGCTGGGTGACACCCGGGGAAGCTTCTGGGCTGGAGGGTCATAACCCACTGCCATGTCTCCCCATCCCTGCAGGCTGAATGGCTCTCTCCCCAAGGGCGTGGAGGCCCAGAACAGAACCCTCTTCTTCAGGGGGCCTATCAACTACAGCCTGGCAGGGACCTACGTGTGTGAGGCCACCAACCCCATCGGCACCCGCTCGGGCCAGGTGGAGGTCAACATCACGGGTAGGAAGCTGTCCCCTGTCCTGCCTCTCCCCACCCACTGCTCTGCCTTTGGGCTAGGTCACTGCAGGAAGTTTCTGTCTCCCCTTCCTCTGGTTCTCTCCTGAGCTCTGGCCACTGGCCTTGCTTTGCTTTTCTCTTTCCTCTGTCGAGGCTGTGTGTGAAATAGGGTGACCCCCGATCGGAGAGGGATCAGAGAGAGGCTCCAGCAGAGAGGAAGTAAGTGCTGTTGCGGGTGGGGGAACGGTGGGGGGACAGGTGTTAGAGCCTGCCCAGGTCCTGTGATGCCGGCTTGGTGGGGCTGGGCTTGGAGGTGGAGCTCATTTGCTCCTGCAGTTCAGGAAACCCGCACGGGCGGGCGGGAGGGTGAGGCTGTCCTCAAGCAGGGACACTGGAGGAAACACAAGGAGACAGCCCAGAGCCATGGTGGGTGTGTGCCCTGAATTGCTGTCTTCCCTGCATTTTTCCCTGTGTCGGTGCAGATGAAGAGATTCGGCCGCCTGACCCTCTCGGGGCAAAGGGAGCAAAGAGCTAGGATGTCCTGGGGGAGCCTTCATGTGGGCCATGAAGGGAGCATGGGTTTTAATGTCAGACAGCGGGGACGTGGACAAGCGCTCCTCGGAAAATGGGCATAATTCGAGGTGCCTTGAAAGCTTCTTGTCGGAATGTACGTAATGTGGGCCAAGGTCCTAGCGCAGACCAGCCTGTCAATAAATGGCCCCTGCTCTGTGATCATTATCTTCACCCCTGTCATTATCATTATTAATGGGAGGATCAAAACAAGCCAAGAGAGGGGTAAACTTGCCATCACAGCTTCACAGCCAGAAGAGGGAGTGTCCTTAACATTGTGGCTGAGGTAGTTGCAGGAAAAGAAAGTGACAGAAAGAACCACCTGGGACGGGCAGGGGTGTCATGCGGCTGGGGGGATGGACAGGAAGTGACCTCAGGGAGATGTTGGACTGGGCTCCGGAGTCTGGGAAGTTGGGCAGTGGTTGCTGGACTCCAGGCACAGGACTTGGGCAAGCCCTACAGACGCATCGGCTCCGGGCCCGCGTCCCAGAAGTAGGAGACCTCATGTGTGGGTCCATCCGAGGCACAGCGGCAAAAGGAGCTGTCCAGGGTCTGCACCTACCTGTGCAGTCACACTCAGGGCCGTTCCGTCCCACTCTCACCAGGGGGAGGTGGAGTCGCTTGTCGATTGCTGTTTTCTTCAACTCCCTGCCCGTGGCTCTCACACTGGTCAACTCCCTGCCCATGAACCAGAAGTAGAAGCGTCCGAGGTGGAGCCTGGGAAAAGCTACGGCAGCCCGTCCTCCAGGCTAGGGTTGGGGGCGGTGGGGAGGGGGAGGGCCAGAAGCACAGACTTCTCCCCTCCTGGAGAGAATTTGGGCAAAGCTCAGTAAGAGCCTCACGGGTGCCCGAGCTCTGGCCGTGGGGCCACGGGACAGACAGGGATGAGGAGTATTCATAAGGGAGCATAACCACGCCACAGGGAGGCATGTCGTACGGGGGCCATGTCAGACTTGGCCTGAGTGTGGTCACGTAGCGGTTCTTCCCGGCTGTGTCGCTTTCACGTCTCACAGAGTCTCAGCTTCCCAGTCTGTATGGCAGAGATCATCATACTTATCTCAGGCCAGATGCATACTCCGCTGGCTGGAGACACTGCTGACTGGGAAGTCAGGGGAGGGGGCCAAGAAACGGGAGCAGTGATCTCCCGTGATCCTACCCCTGGCATGAGTGGACCAGCCAGAGGCCCTTCTAGGCTGATGGGGCCAGGTGGCGCTACCCAGCTAAGTCGGGGCCTCCCTTCTCCCAAAGCTCGAGAGGAGGCAGGATGACTGTGAATGCACGCTGCTCATCAGGGACTCAATGGCATCCGGGAGCAGGGAGGAAGGGAAGGGGGCACTTCCCAGGCCCAGGCTAAAGAAAAGAGAGGAAAGGGAGGAAGCGAAGCCAGCCGTGGAGGCGGGCCGTCTCCTTGGGGCTGATGGCAGCAGTGGGATGCCCTGCGTGGGATCTGTGGTCAGGCCTAGCTGGCCTGTGGCAGGCGGCCCAAGCTGCCCAGGGCTCCAGCTGGAAGATGCATGCGACATAGCCTCCCGTGCTCCCGGAGGCACAGAAAGAGACAGGGCTGGTAAGCAAAGTCACAGGCAGGTGACTTGCATGAGGACACTCTTGTTGACAGCCCAGTTAGGCAGAAGCCAGGGATGCGTGGTGCCCACTGAATCACTGATGGGCCCGGGAGCCGTTTAGCCGGCCCTCCCGAGGGAGGACCTCTCGGGCCCGCAAGACAGCTCAGCCGGGAAGCCTGAGCCTTTTCACAGCCATGTGTTCTGGGGCTCACAGAAAATCTCCGAGCAGCCGCTGACACCACCGGCCCTTGTCCCACATCAGCCGGTGCCTATCACGTTCTCTGGGGGTCCACTGTGGGGGCACAGCCATGCCCCGTGCTCCAAGCCCCACTGGTCAGGAGGGAATGCATCAGCGAGACGGATAAGTGGAAATTTAATTTTTCATTCTGGCCATCCGTTCGGGTAATAGCTTTGCCCTGGGCGCATCTGGAGAGGAAAATGAAGAGAAGCCGGGGCAGGGGTGGGAGGAGGCGGGCCGCAGGGTGTGTGCCAGAGACACGTGTGTGTGCAGGGCACACGTGTGCGGGGCACTGCACCTGCACAGGCTTCTCAGGGTCCCGGACCCTGGAGAAGGTGGCATTTGAGTTGTTCCTACAAGGATGAGTGGGCAGTGATGGAGGGTGGGGGTCCCCAGGCAGGGGAAGCTTGTGGGAGGAGAACGGTGGGAGCACTGGAAGGAGTGGGGCTTTCTCTGTGTCGCCAAAGGGGAGCCTCTCAAGGGTTCTCAGCAGAGAAGCAGGTGGTTTAGACCAAGCGTTTGGGAGGGGCTGTACAGTGAGGATGTCCCTAGTGGGAAGCAACAGGCCTCGGCTGTGGTCATGAGGACGAAGAGACAGACTCCCCAGAATTGGCGTGGACGTGTCCATGGGGCCCGGGGCCCTCACACAGGCCCATTTTTGAGATCTGAGTACTGAGAGCAATTTCATGGGGTTAGCCCAACAGTCACAAAACAACCCAGTGAGCTTCCTTCCCTTCTCCCTCCAGGGGTAATGTGAAAGGTGGGGAGGGGCGCTCAGGGTACAGCCTTGACCAGATGAAAGAGGCCAAATGGGGCGGCATCTATCCCTGGGACGGGGACTGTTGGGAGAAGAGTATCCAGGCCGCTCTAGGAGCAGAGCAGGGAGGCCACTGTGGTGCAAGCGTCTGGCCCAGTTCCCATTTCCAGGGAAGCCCCAGGTTCGTCCACTGGGGACAACCACTTGAAGGTGAAGGTAACAGGGCTCCTCCCTCTTAGACCGGGTGTTCCCGTGACCGTGTGTTGGTGGGGCTTCGGGGTCCTTTTGGGACGGAGGGCGCATGCCTCTGAGCGTGTAAATGCAAGCAGACGAGTGCCTATGTGCAGGCCGAGCGGGCACACGGGAACCCTGGCTGTGCCATGGGCAGACGTGCCTTTCTGCGGGCGGGCAGATGGCAGGGTGTGTCGGGGAGCCCCCGAACAGACAGCTGTGTCTGCGCGCCTGGGAGGATTCGGTCCTGCTCCAGCATGACGAGGCCCTGCCCCGTGGCCTACACAGCTGCTGCAGCTGTCTGACCCTGGGCCTTCCCACTCTCCCTGCGGCCCCTGCACTGCACACTGGGAGCTGTAGTTCCAGCAGCTTCCCGGCCTCATCCCGTGATGCTAGAGCATTTCCCGCCTGCCTGAGGAAGCACCAGGCGTTGGTTCTAGAAGCAAGCCCAAACATCCTCTTTGACACTAAAACTCCTCCAGATCCCAGAACCAGACTATAAACCCTAACCTGCCCTCCACCTCAGATCCATCCAAAGCCCCTGTACCAGCCCACCCGTCCCAGTCAGGAAACCTTGGCCCCAAAGGAATGCAGAGCTCCCACTGCCCCCAGGGTCCCGGCCAGCCTGCCATCCCAGAATGGAGGCTGCAGTCCTTCAGGAAAGGGGGCTGAGCTGCCCGCTTTGTAAGACGATGTAAGGGAGGCCCGTGAGACCCCACCACCCAGCTCTTCTCTCCCCGGCCAGCAGAGGCCCTTGAGGCTCTGCTTCTGGTGCCCCAGGAACTACTAGCTGACCGTGACAGCTGGAAGGACGGAGGGGGCGGGCGGGTGCTTCATTCCACACCAAGCAGCCGCCTCTCCTTCCAGATGAATGAGGTCCCCATATGGCATCTTCACACGGAAGTCTGCGATGCTGGACAGTCATCTCAGCCACTTGTCTACCTCTAGGCAGACCTGGCCCTAAAGCAGATAACCAGGGTTCCCTTTGGTCCCAAAAGAACCCCAGGGAAGAGTAAACTCCCTTAGGACTTGGGGAAGAAAAGTGAAACAGAAGGACCTAGAGGGGGACCCAGAGGCTCAGCTCTAAGACAAGCTTTGCCTTGACACAATTCATTCAACAAATGTTCTTGAACTCCGGCCACATGCCAGGCAGTGGCCTGTCCCTGTCCCTCTGGAGTCTATGTTTTAGCACAGAAGGAGGACAGCAAACAGAATACATTTGAAAAATTACGTAGTCATTTTGAAGGTGACTTGGAGAAAAGAGCAAGGTCAAGGGGTCCCAAGTACAGGGGTGGGGTTTGTGAGCTGTGGTTTTAAACAGGGCAGTCAGGGGAGGCGTTGGTGAGAAGGTGATGTCAATGGGAAGTTTGATCCAGGCCCTGAAGGAGGTGAAGGAGTAACCTGAGACATGGGAGCAGAGTCTTCCGGGGTGGAGAGCAGCCAGTGCGAAGGCCCTGAGGACGTTTGGAGCAGAGTGAGCCAGGAGGAAAGCAAGAGATGGAATCAGAGGTGGAGAGCAGAGGCACAGGTCGTATAGAGCATTTGAAGCTCTTCAGACTTAACGGGATCTCTGTGGCTCCTGTGTTCAAGATCATCTATAGAGGAAAAAGGTAGAATCGGGGAAGCCGGTTAGGCAATTACTACAATAATCCAGGTGACCGATGATGGATTAGAGAGGTGGTGGTGGTGGGAAATGGTCAGATTCTAGATTTACTTTAAATTCAAACTTATTCACTAATTTGGGACACAAGCCACTCCCATGAAACGGGTAGTAAACTACCATACTGTGATTAGTGGGGTCCAAAAAATTCAATCTATTCAAATAAAACATAGGAGAGCTTTATTTTCATTGGGTCTCTGCTGGTGCAAAAAGCATAAGAATAAATATAATGGAACTTCTACTGCACACAACTGTAACACATTGAATGGAAGCAGTCCCAAATTATCATGAGACCGCCATTTCCCCAGCTCTTCTCCTCGCTCCTTCGGGGGAGAACTTTAGCCATTTGAAAACTGGCGGAAGGACCAGAGCCAGTTGTGGTGGATCCTGATTTGCATTTACTACAGGGTGTTTCATCAGAGGCTTTACCATCATATATCGGTATATGACAAATGGAATGGAATTGGGTATTGTTTCTACTAGAATGAGATGTGTAGACCATTAATACATAAAAGTTCAAAAGAGAACAGGGAAGTGTGAGCTGGAGAAGGCCAGGCTGCACAAAGACAGGACTGAAGAACGGAAATGGGCACGAGGGGATGAGGAAGGGCATTCCTGGCAGAGTGAACAGCATGAGCAAAGGCTTGAAGGAAAGAGTCAACTTGGATTCAGCAAGGATGGTGAGTTAGCCAAGGCCAAGATCAAGTGGCATGATGAAAGCTCTGAAGCCCAGACTGGCGTGGTCCAGCAGGCAGTGGGGAGGGACGTTATTGCTAGTCTTTGAGAAAGGGAGTGGCAGTGTGTATGCAATGGAAATTAACCTGGTGACTGTGGACGGTGACTGAAAGAGAACAGAGACCAAATGAAGGTGGGAGATTCAGGAATCTACAGTAAAACCTGGCATGAAGTGGTAAGAAATTGAATAGGAGAAGTCAACAAGATTTGATGGAAAGACTTGAAATGCAGTTCCCTCCATTTGGATACCTTTCTTATTCTCTGGGCCTCTCCAAGTCCTTGCCATCCTTCAAGGCTTGGCTTAAGTCTTTCTGAGAAACATTTTCTGACTCCAGGCCACAGTGCCCTCTTTCCCCTGCATTCCTGAGGCACTTCTCTGCCACTGTCCTTGATTGTCTGCGGGCGGTTTTATCCCTAAGGGTGTCATTTGGTTCCCCAGATAGGCTGTGAGTTTTTTGTATCCTGTGACTAGCAAATTGATTGGATAGGTGGGTCGATGAGTGGATTGGTAGATGGGTACATGGGTGGATAGGTGGATGGATGGACAGATGGGTAGATGGGTGGGGGGATGGGTGGGGGGATAGATGTATGGGTAGGTGTGTGGGTGGATGGGTGGATGTATGTATGGATGGATGGATGGATGGATGGGTGGATGGATCAGTGGATGGTTGGGTAGATGGATGGGTGGATGGATAGATGGATGGGTGGGTGGGTGGATGGATGGATGGATGGATAGATAGATAGATGAGTGGATGGATGGATGGATGAATGGATGGATGGATGGATGGATGGATGGATCAGTGGATGGTTGGGTAGATGGATGGGTGGATGGATAGATGGGTGGGTGGGTGGGTGGATGGATGGATGGATAAATAGATGAGTGAGTGGATGGATGGATGAATGGATGGATGGATGGATGGATGGATAAGTGGATGGGTGGGCGGGTGGGTGCGTGGATGGATAGATGGATGGACAGATTAGTGGATGGGTGGGTATACGGGTGAAGCAATGAGGCAGATGTACAGAGGAGAGAGCACTCAGATATGGGGTGAGAACTGAAGAGGGAGCAGACAGGTAGAAAGTATGGAAGAGGCCAGGTTCCTATTAGCTGCCTTTTGGGTGTGCCTTGTGGAGGCAGCTCCCACTTCCTGGGGAGCAGGTGTGCAGCCCTTTTAAAGGCAGTAAACAGACCTGGTGAAGCAAGAGAAGCTTGAGGTTCCACGGAAACCGTTCTGGAAGTGAGCAGTGAGGACAAATATTCAATAAATATTTATTGGGCAGCCACTCGGTGACCTACACTGAGGACACAGTGGTGACAAGTGGTTGTGTTTCTCTGCCAACTCCTGCATGTGGAGAGGCCGGGAACGGGAGCATCTGGGTGGTCCCTGCTCAGCCATGTGACTGCAGGCAAATCGCCTCCCCTTGTCGGGGCCCCCGTGATTTCATCAGCCCTTCCAGCCTGGACTCCCGGAAGTCCTTTCCTCTTCTCTTCTAGGGCCTCTGCCCTGCTCTTGCCTGCTGCTGCCAGCACCCCACCCACTCACACACATGGCTGGAGTGGGCCGGCTTTACCTCTGGGAGGAGGGAGTGGGCCCATAGGAGGAGCAGGATTCCCTTGGAATGAGTGATGCTCAATCAGGGAGTGAGCTGGCAGAAACCGATTCCCAGGGACCGGAACAAATGCCCAAACCATACACCTTTACCCTGGCCTAAAGAGAGGAGGGCCTAGAATAGCCCAGCAGCCCTCCCAGGTTCCCTGGAAAACCTGCCCACCTGTGCCTCCTGACCGGGGCCAACCGTGGTCTCCGGTGCCACCCTGTGGCGGTGCTGGGAACCGCCTCCCTCAGTCTCCCCTCCGGGCAGCATTGACCACAGCGCGGGCAGTCACCCGCCCAGCCTTCCCTCCCTCCCACCTACTTCCTTTCCCTCCTTTCCACCTTTCCTGCTTTCTTGTTTCCACCCTGTCCTCAGCGCGCACATGTTCGTACACATACGTTCATCGCATCAGCACAGGTATGCAGGCTCGCCGTGAAGGGCCAGGGTGTGCCCGGGCACGCGCTCCCTTGTGACGCCACTCGTCATCGTGGCCGTGAACTCACGTGCGCTCGTGCCCCGTCTCTGCACAGCCATGCTGAGTGTCTTTTGCTCACAGCCCAGGCTGGCAGCACCCTTGGCACCCACCTTGCCCTTCAGGGCCAGACTGCAGCCGAGAGCCACAGCCCCGGTTTCTGGCACTCACAGGGCATCTATGGGGCCAGCCTGGGAACCCGCCCTCTTCCCTGTGCCCTGGGAGCAGGTGAAATCAGGCGTGGGGTACCCAGTGACCAGCAGGCGGCGGACACTTTTGGGGACGTTTGCACAGGGTTTCCGTGCAAGAGAACCAATGTCAATCACTGGCTGGTGGCCACAGGCAAGCTATTTAACCTAAGACGTGTTGCCTGGTGCATTGGCTAGAAATTAACAGCATACTTGTTTCTCAAGGTGCTGTGATGGTGACTGGCAGCTAGGGGACACTGGGTCCACGGTGGGCTCCACTAATGGGGGTGATCCAGGCTGGCACCACAGCCAAGGAGAAAGCCAGCATGGAGCCTCCGGGGGTCCGGGACTCGCTGCCTCTTCGCCCGCTTCAGCCACAATACTGCGGCGCACTGGAGGGCTGGGGCACCGAGGGGCCTGTGGAACTGGAGCCGCCCTTGGGCCTTGGGCCCACTTCCCGGCCTTTCCATCCCCTGCCTCGCTCCCTCCCTGCCATCCCTGCTGACGCCCCCACCCCCAGGAGCAGTCACTGACACTGTCCCCCTCCGTGTCTTTTCCTCACCCAGAATTCCCCTACACCCCGTCTCCTCCCGAGCACGGGCGGCGCGCCGGGCCGGTGCCCACGGCCATCATTGGGGGCGTGGCAGGGAGCATCCTGCTGGTGGTGATCGTGGTCGGCGGGATCGTGGTCGCCCTGCGCCGGCGCAGGCACACCTTCAAGGGCGACTACAGCACCAAGAAACACGTGTATGGCAACGGCTACAGCAAGGCGGGCATCCCCCAGCACCACCCGCCCATGGCCCAGAACCTGCAGTACCCTGATGACTCGGACGATGAGAAGAAGGCCGGCCCCCTGGGCGGGAGCAGCTACGAGGAAGAAGAGGAGGAGGAGGGCGGCGGAGGGGGCGAGCGCAAGGTGGGCGGCCCCCACCCCAAATACGACGAGGACGCCAAGCGGCCCTACTTCACGGTGGATGAGGCAGAGGCCCGTCAGGACGGCTACGGGGACCGGACTCTGGGCTACCAGTATGACCCTGAGCAGCTGGACTTGGCCGAGAACATGGTTTCTCAGAACGACGGGTCTTTCATTTCCAAGAAGGAGTGGTACGTGTAGCCTCCCTCTCCGGAGCCTCTGTCGGCTCCCCTTTCTCCCCGGCCCCCACCCGCACGCCCCCTGCCCTCCCCCACTCGCCCACTCCTCCAGGAGCTCGACAGAGACTCGCCCGGCTGCCCAAAGCCAGCCCCACACTGCCGGGGAGCGGGGAGCCCGGGGCAGACACGACCCGGCTTTGTTTTGATTTCCTCCCTGTCCCCCGCCCTCCCCGTGGTGTTGTGTTCACTGTGGCTTTGGTGTCGCTGTACCTTCCCTCCCCTGACCACCGCCACCACCCGCCCCCCACCCCCCCCCCGCCTGCCCTCTCTGTGGGGAGCCCTGTTCTCGTCTTGTGTACCTGGGCGTCCCTCCAGGGTTTGGGGAGCCAGCCCTCCCCGGCCCCCCAACACTGGAATTTGTTTGTGTTCTTTCCACTGGGGGTGGAGGGCTGAGGGGCTCCGAGAGGAAAAGCCCCAAGCCACCCCGGATGCCGCTCTTCTTTTCCCAGGGAGGGGGAACCCACACCCCTTGCCCCGAGCAGCCAGGAGCTGGGGACCCCGCTCTAGACAGTCGTTGCACCCAAGAGACAGGGAGAGGCTTCTCCAAAGCACCCAGGGTTGTCTTGTTTGTTAAGCGAATCGAATCGAGGTCCCTACCGGGGGGGGGGGGGGGGGGGGGGGGGGGGGGGGGCCTTGGGCAGTACGTTCTCCTGGTGAGGTTGGTTTTACACTTTTTGTCCCCATTGGCCAGCAGAGAGTGAAGTTGGCCCAGCTCTGGTGTGTCTGTCCTCTTGACCCCTCTCTGCTCCCCACATAGTGGGACTTTAGGTGGCCCACACTTCCCGTACGCCTCCACCAACGCATACACGCACCCACATGCACACTCGCCACTCGTGTCTGCCCCTCGTTCCCCTGGGGTCACAGGCCCTCTCCGGCCGGACACTGCCCGAGGCCCACCCCTCCCTGCCCCACCTCTTCCCTCCCAGCTGAGGATGGGGACAGCCTTCGGAAGCCTCCAGGGACGGCAGAGACCAGGGCCCCCTGGAGCCTCCACCCTAGGAGCTCATGCTGGCCCTAAATTGCTTCTTTCAGCACGGGAGGTCCTCAGATTTCTCCCTTCTCTATCACGTGCTAGCAACTCTGTCTGGATTCTCCTGGGGAGTCAGGGCGGGGGGGTCCCTAGGCTGTCCGGGAGTCACAGGTGACTGAGCACCACCATGGAGGGCGCAGGGAAGGGAGTCCACCGCGTAGAAGCTTTGCAGACACAGATGCTGAAGAGTGTAGGTGGTGGCTCACCCGCCAAGGCCAATGCAGATGTTCTGGGCTTGCCAGAAAGTGCAAGGGGCATGGGGGAGCCAGGAATCCCGATTCTGCAGCTCCTGCTCCCTGCTCTCCACTCCCCGCTCAGCTATCCCTGGTCTCCGTTCTGGGATGGGGCGGGAGGGACCTTGGGGAAGCTTTCCCTTTGAGTTACAGATTCCCTCCTTGAATGGGGCTCCGGGGCCCATCCGTCACCCAAGACGAGGGTTTCCTGTCTGTACAGTGGGGGACAGGCCCCTCCCAGCTCTCTCAGTTCCCCCAGCTCAAAGTGCCTCAGTTCCTTCATCTGCCCACCCCGGTCCCCCCCGGGCACTCTAGATAGGAAAGACCCTGGGATGGGAGAGCAGGCTCATGCCTGCCCATTAGGGTTCCGGTTAACCTAGGCCATCAGGGGCTCTGTGGGATGGCAAGTGTTGCGGGGGGAGGGAAGCAGACCACTCTGTGCCCCACGGGCACTGACCTACCCTGCCATAGGCTTCCCAAGGGAGCCCCAGGCCCCAGGCCTCTCCCTCCCCTCCCCTCCCTGGTGCTGCTATTAACCACCCCCCCCCCCCCCACCAGCCCCGTCTCTGCCCTGGCGACCCTGGGCCCACCAGCTGGGCCACCCTCACCCGGCCCCCACTGCCCCAGCCCCAGCCCTGGCTGCCCAGTAGCCACGTAGCAGAAGTCTGAAGCCATGCCAGCCCTGGGGCAGCTCTCCCCTCTTGGCATTGGGTGGAGACGGGGGAGAAAATTCTGGGGTCTTTCAAGCCACAGGGCAGAGAGGGGTGAAGGAGCCGGGCTGCCTCTCCCAGCAGTATTAGTGTCATCCCAGGGCAGAGGACCTTTTCCATATCACATCATTGCCCCATTCCACCTCACGGCACTCTGGCCCCTCTGCTTGGTCTCCTGCCCCCCCCCCCTCCTCACCCCCTGGCAGGAGGAAATCCCAGGGGCCTCCCTGATAGAGGCATTCTCTGACCCCTTGAAACCATGAAACCGAAAGTCTCCCTCCTGCCACCCCCTATTCCTCATTATGTGACGTACTTAGGAGGGTCCCTGGGCCCAGCCAAAGCCCTGAGTCCCCGTTAAGACACCTCCATGCCCTCACCCCAAGCAAAGCACAAAGTATGGGATCCATGCCACACGCATGGGCCGCGTGGGAGGCTCCTGCCTACCTTGTCCAGCAGCAGCACACCCAGCAGGGCGGTCGCTCCTCAGGGGCCCAGGGTAGGCCAGGGGCAGGCAGGGGTCGGCGCTCGGGCCTGGGGAGATGGGGCTTTCTGCGCCCCGAGTCTGCGGGAAGGTGGGCACTGCCGCCGGGCCCACAGACACAGCCAGCGGGCAAAGGGGAGGTGTGGCCCGACAGAGAGATGAGGATCTTCTGCTTCTCCTTTGTGCTCCCAGCATGAGCTGAGCCTTCTGCCTTTGCTGGAGATGAAATAAACTCGATATTCATTGTGCCAAGGCCTCCCCCGTTGTCACCCTGCCTCTTGTTACCCTCCCTCTTCTTGCCCCCGACCCTGCTCCCCCTATTTCTTTAAGATTTTGATATTGTTCTAACGTGTAAGCGAACCACCCCGAGTCCCCTTTCATCAGGAGCCGAAAAGCAGCAGCAGGGAATCGGTGACCACGAGCAGGCAAGCGCGGCCCCCTCGGGCCCAGTCTGCGCGCACACGGGGCACGCTCCCCTCCGACAGGTGCACACGCACAGACGCTCAGACACGGCAGAGGAACGGGCTGGTCCTGCCGAAAGCCCCGCAGCAGAGACGTGATTTCCCAGTGCTCAGGCCGCAAGAGAGACTCACAGGGGCCTCGTTTCCCAGGCGTACAGCCCCCCCCCCTCATCAGCCCCCTCCATGTGCCCAAGTCACTGGTGCAATAATTTTTCTGCCACCCTCCAAGCAGAGGAATCGGGAACTGTGTTAGGTGGATGTGGGTGGCCCACCTGGGAGGACAGGGGCCCAGACAGAGACCTCTGAAGCCACCAGGAGCCCTCTCCTGCTAAGGAGCACGTGGGCCCCTCCCAGGCCACAAAGAGACCTGCTGTGGCTACGGGTGCCGTGAGGGGCTCCCGAGGCCTCACCTCTGCTGCTGCCGCTGCTGCCCCGACCCTAAGGCCCAGCCGAGCCCCCTGCCTGCCGGTGCTGTTCTCCTAACTCCTGCTGTGAGGAACGGGATTCTTGGCCGGAAAAAAGGAAAAAAAAAAAAAACGGTTTTCTCTTTTTGTACAAATGGAAGCAAAATCCAGGAGAAGCTGCCACCCCTCACCTCCGAGTGCGATGCGCTACCTTGGCATCAGTTTCTTCGTCACCGTGTTCGTCTTTGCTCCCGGGACGACCCAGCAGATTCTCCTGGTTCTGACCCAGGGGGTGTTTGCATCACCCCCTTTTACTTGTATAAAAAAAAAAAATGATGAGTTGAAAAATGTACTGAGGGAAAAAAAATGTACTTTTTTATAAATAAAGTGTTTAAAACAACGTTGGTTGCCTGTGTCGCTCGTCTCCCTGCGGTGGCCGTGCTGGGGGCACGGGGACAGGGGAGAGCTAGAGATGGGCCAGCACAGTAGTGAAGGGGAGGGAGCCTCTGGCCGGTGCCCAGGTCCCATGGTTCTGGGACAGTGACACCGACCCCTGCAGGAGCCTGCCTCCCGGGGTGGGGGGCGGTCAGGGTCCTGCCTGAAATGTCACCCCAGCTCCCAGGCTGCCAGGAAGTAGCACCCACACCCGGGAAGACTGGTGGGCAGCAGAGGCGGGAAGGCTGGGCCTCTACAGGCACAGGCAGGGAGGAGGCAGGGCCCTCCCTGTGCTGGCCGGAGTCCCTGCCTTCCTGAGTTTAGGCCTCTGCTGCCCTCCAGCAGCCGAGCACAGCTCAGGCTTCTTCCCTTCCCCCTTCTCGCCCACTCCCTGCTGCCCTGCTCCTTCCTGCCAGTTCGCCTCCTGTGGTCTTTTGGAGAGGAAAGCCAACAGTTATCGCCCGCCGTGTCAGACAGAGAAGAGATGGGGAGCTTTATCTTCTGTCCCCTGCCAGGTCTCTCCAAGAGACCCAGCCCTTCATCTCCAGGGGTGGGGGGAGCAGGGCTGGGTGCAGGGAGGGTGTCCTCATTCCTTGCTTACCTCCCCTCCCCGCTCCACCACCATCTGCTTCCCATCTCCAGGGCTGGAATGCAGGACAAATCGATCCTAGGTGGGAGTGGCAGGGGCTTCACCTCCCCCAGTCACCCCCGGTAGCCTCTTTTCCCTGAAATCCACACCATACACCTCTGAGAAAAGGGGGTAGGGATGCTGAGAGCCAAGGTGGCCACTTAGCGGAAAGCCCTCCTGCACATTTGGGGGGGAAGCCCCGTCCTCCTTTCCTAGGATCGGGGTGGGGAGGCCAGGGCCAGCAGGAATCAGGCGGAATCGGGCCGGGAGAAGCAGCCGGCAGCTGTTGGCAGCTGGCTGGGCCCCTCACTGGAAGGCCAAACCCAGCACCCTAGACTGTGTTTAGATGCGGATTCGCGAACGAGATGCAAATTGGTTGTTTAAGTGGTCACTTCCTCAGTTTTCCAGGCTGTCCGTTCAAGTTAATTTTTAATTTGCGCAGGCAATAAATGCTTAATTACATTATTAATATATTGGAAGAGAGCAGTGGACAGAACGTCCTAATTGGCATTTAACTAGAGTGTTCCGGCAAATTAGCCAAGACTTTCTCCGGCATCGGAAGGAGGGCAAGCCAATTAGTCCCCGGCACAGCCTCTCCTGGCGGGAGGAGCCCGATCTGGCCCCTTCCCCCAGGGTCCCGGGAGTCCAGGGAACACCTAGCTTTCTAGGTGCTAGCTGAGCTGGGTGCGGGAAGAACTTGGCTCGTTAGGGTCCTTCTGCCCCAACCTCAACCCTCGGCCCTGTCCCCGCATCCCCACCCTCAGCACAGCAGAGGACCAAACGCTGGGGACAGGGGTCCTGGGGTCCTGGGGACAGGACCTGTCTGGGTGGCTAAGGTCCCCCTGGGTGTGCCCACCATTGCCCTACCTCAGCTGTGGAACAGGACTAAGATAGCTGGGCACCCAGAGCTGCTTTCTGGATACCGTGGAGGCCTCTTTCCCTTCCTCTTTACCTTGAGCACTCTGCTTGCCGACGGTTAAGAGAATGAACTTGAAGAACTTGAGGGTTGCATCCTTCACTCACGCGTGCATTCATTCGTTTGGCCACTCTGGGCCAGGCCCTGTGAGATACTGTGATAGTGCCACCCAGAGTCCCTGCTTTGAAAGAATTCGGAGGCTCCAGGGGTCCCAAATTCCAAAACAGCCAGTGCCTGCTGGCCACAGGTTGGAGCAGGGCTGTGTGCGGAGCCCTACGATAGCACAGAACGGGAATGGCTCATTTCGCTTGGGAAGGTCTGAAAGGTTTGATGGAAGATGTGACGATTTCCCCCTGGGCCTGAAGGATGTGCAGGAGTTCTCCAGACCAGAGGTGTGTTAAGAGCATCCCAGGCTAACTTGAGACTTTAGCATCTTATATCAGTTGTTCTAAAAGAGATCATTCTAGTCCAACACACTTAGTCAGCACGGTGAGAACAGAAGCCTAGAGGAGGAAACTAAGGCTTGGCGACCAGACCAGCAGAGAACACATGCTGAACATGCTCTGGGCCAGAACCAGAGCCAGGTGTTGAGAGCGGTGGGGGGTGGGGGGGAGGAAGCCAGGGAAGGGGGTGGCACCCGCCTGACTGGAGAATGCTAGAGCTGACACCACTTTCGATTCACCCACGGAGCAGAGCGAACCCCCGCGGGTTATCAGCTGGGCTCGCGGGCGCCACATTTGGTGTGTTCGGTGGAAAAGACGGTACAATTCTGGCTCCAGGGCCCGTGTGCCTTTTCTTCCACGCCACCAAGCAATAAACTCAGTTCTGACGCTACGGACCCGGAGGGAGCATCGGATCCCACAGGCCAGGGGCTCAGTCCCGTAAGACTGACTGTCCCCGACTCCAAACGCCAGGGTCACCTGCAGGATGCCACCTGTGCCTCTGACCGACTGGCTATAAATCAGAGAGGTTCCTCGGGTTCGGATAATTTGCGAGAGTGGCTCACAGAACGTAGGAAGCCAGTTAACTCAGTAGATCACCTGTTTATTATAAAGGGCTGTGACTCATGGAAGAGCCGCCTAGGGCAAGGTGCATGGGAAGGGGCTGGGAGCTTCTCTTCCCGCACCTGCGGGTGTCCACCAACCCGGAAAGCTCTCGAATCCCGTCCCTTTGGGTATTTATGGAGGCCTCGTTACACAGGCCTGATTGACTGACTTATCGGCCACTGGCAACTGAACTCAGTCTCCAGCCCCTCCCTTCTCCCTGGAGGTCAGAGGTGGGGCGGAAAGTTCCAAACTTCTTATCACATGCTTGGCTCCCCTGGCAGCCAGCCCCCATTCTTAGGTGTTTTCCAAACTTCATTAACTTAAACCCAGGTGTGGCTGAAAGGATTTCTTCTGAGCGTGAAGACACCTTTTATGGCTCTTATCGCTTAGGAAATTCCAAGGGTTGTAGGAGCTTTGTGCCAGGAACCAGGACAAAGACCAAATGCGTGCTTCTTATTATAAATCACAATATAGGGTGATATCTGCCATGCTTTTGAAGAATGGGAGGTAGGTGGGTCAGGGGCAAGGCCTCCTGTGCAAGCTGGAGGGGAGCCCCGGCTCCTGGAGGCACCTCTGCCCTGCCCCCAGGGCCAGATACTTTTGGGGAGCAATCCTTGGGCACCACCTTGGTACTGGCTTCTGTGGGCCCCCACGCCCTATTTTCTCCCCTGGTCTGCAGGCTTGATGGGAGAGCCAGGCCAATCCTCACTCTAGCTCCACACTCAACCTCCAGATGAGAAGCTACAGGCCCTGCCCTCTTCCCTCCCCTCCGCACACACACTCCACTGCCTGGGGCCTCATCCAAGCTGGCCCCTCCGGCCTGGTGCATCCAAGCTCATCTTGAACTCTGCTAGGAAGGGCACAGGAATAGCCTTGTTTGGCTCGAGAACCAGCTCCAGGGCACCATCCGCACACATCACTGGCTCCATCGGGCCCGGGAACAGACCCAAATCACTCGGGGGTTAAAAACACAAATATCCAGGCCCCACCCCAGATGAAGAGGGTCAGAGCCTCTGGGAGTTGGACCCACACAGGTGTATTCTCAACAAGCTACCCAGGAGATTCTAATGGTGTGGAGGCAGAGGCCACCCCAGGTGTCAATCATGAGGAAGAAGCAGGTCCTGAGATAGGAGACTGGATCCAGGGGTGGCTAGGTGGGCGATGCAGTGGATAAGCACGTAAGAGCTTATATGCGCCAATATGCTATTTATTGTCATGACAAGATCATCGCCATCATCATCACCTCTGAGACCTGGGACCCTGGATGCTAGTGACTGTAGTGGAGGCCAGTACCTGGAGGCAAGTACAGAGCCATACGAGCTGCCTTGCCCATAGGCTGGAAGCCCCTTGAAGGCTAGAATCAGGGCTTATTCATCCGCAGTGCCTGGCCCGGGGCAGGCACACAGTAAGTGCTCAATAAAGCTTGAACACAACTAAACGTTATCAAAGCGGGAATCGAAAAGACCTTGTAGGTGGAATGACCCAACCTCCCTTAAGGCAGGGTTTTGCTTCAAGCATCCCAGGTACCTCTGGGGACGGGCAGCTCACTACCTCTCGAATTAAGCCCCACCATCATATGGCAACTCCTCTACTCAGACAAAATCCCCCTCCACTAAGTTTTACCCACGGGTCCAAGTATTTCCCTGAGAAGCTGGCCTGGCCTTCTTAGGACAGTCCTTCAAATATTTGGAGATGGTTAGTCCTGGCCAAACTTCTTCCGCATGTGTTTATCCCTCTGCTCGAAACATCAGGCCACTTAGCAACACATCTGTTAGAAGCCTGGACTTGAGTCAGGCAAACCTGGGTTCAAGTCTCGGCTCAGGTGACCAGTAGCTGTAGAAAAGCATTATCGCAATGCTCAGCATAGAGCAAGCTCTCAAAGCCACATCAAAAATCCCAGGTACCAGGGCGCCTGGATGGCTCAGTCAATTAAGCATCCGAGTTCATCTCAGGTCATAATCTCATGGTTCGTGAGTTCAAGACCCGCATCCGGCTCTGTGCCGACGGCTCAGAGCCTGGAGCCTGCTTCAGATTCTGTGTGTGTGTCTCTTTCTGCCCCTCCCCTGCTCATGCTCTCTCTCTCTCTCTCAAAGATAAAATGTTTTAAAAAATAATAAAAATAAATAAATTAAAAAAATCCCAGTTACCTATGGACTTTGGACTCTATGGACTTTTGTCCTCATCACAAGTGCACTCCTTAATCCCCATCACCTATTTAACCCATCCCCCCACCTGCCTCTACCTATGGACTTTGGGTGGTCATAATGTATCAGAAGTTTATTGATTGTAACAAAGTGGATTATAACAAATGTACCACTCTTGTGCGGGATTTTGGTAGTAGGGGAGGCTGTGCATAATGGGGTCACAGGGTATATGGGAAATATCTATATCTTCCACTCAATTTTGCTGTGAACCTGAAACTGCTCCTAAAAAATTGTCTTTAAAAAAAAAAACATAATCTGATACTCCAGCTCTTTGGAAAAACAACACATAACCAGCTCCTGCTCATTCTGAGGACCAGGGATAAAATAGTCTTCCCTGGAACTGATCTGACCAGCAGGGAATGGGAGATGGAGGGGTGGAAGGATTGTCTGAGTATCCTCCCTGAACCTGGCCTATTCCTCTTACACCGTGGATATACCCAACCCAGCTGACCTCAATAATAGTGGTGACATGAAACACCTGGTGGCGTGGGCTCCATCCTGGTGGTTAAGCTTCTGGGTGGGTGGGTGGGTGGGTGGATGGATGGATGGATGGATGGACAGATGGACGGGTGAGTGGATGGATGGATGGATAGATGGATGGATGGATGGATGGATGGATGGTTTGGATGGACAGACGGATGGATGAATGGGTGGATGGATGGATGGGTGAGTGGATGGATAGGTGAGTGGATGGATGGATGGATGGATGGATGGATGGATGGATGGATGGATGGTTTGGATGTATGGATGGATGGATGAATGGGTGGATGGATGGATGGGTGAGTAGGTGGGTAGATGCGTGGGTAGATGAGTGAGTGGATGGATAGGTGAGTGGATAGATGGGTGGATGGATGAGTAAATCTTTGAGTCTTTTTCATGTGTGCTATTTCTAAGCAGATCTCTCTTATTCAGTACTTGTACTGTCTACTTTTCTCTCTAAATGTGGTGATTTCTCTGCTATCCATTTATCTTAATGATCTGGGTCAGTATTTCAGCCCATTGTGGTCCTTTTCGACGATTCTATCATCAGTTCAGTTCACAGCAGACATTTGTTGAAACCCTGGTGAAAGGAAAGAGGAAGGCTTCAGGGTCCAACTGACCTTGATTCCATCCCTAGTTGTACCATTTATCAGCTGTGTGGACCTAAGGCAAGTTGCTTGCCTTCCCTGAGCTTTATAACTCAAGCTACATGAATTGACTGCTGAGATGAATAAAAACAGTTGTATATAGAGGAAGTTATTTGTAAAGCAGATAATAGTGGCACCTACCACAGAAGGCTGCTGCAGGGATTAAAGGAGAATCATCCCTTTGTAAAGCACTTGACACAATGCCTGGAACAGAGTGAGTGCTCAGCCAAGTTAAGTGGGGATAGAATTATCTCTTACTATTCTTTCCACCCCTGCCTATCTGCCCTAAGCAGCAAACTACAGCAGGCAAACAGAACCTGTCATGGAAATGACATCAGGTTTTAGGACACTTGCCAAGTCCCAGCTAGTTGCCCAGCTCTGGGCCTTCCTGGCTCGGTGGTGACCACCATTATTTGCATCGTCCCATAATACCTGCCATCTTGTGGGAGGGACAAGGGCATGGAGAAGCTAGGATGTGTCCCTCAGAGGCAGGACCCTGACTGAGGCCCCTGAGGCCATGTTTACTCCGGGGTACAAGCTTCCAGTGTGTCCTCCAGAGTGGTATCTGCAGAAATGCCCCAGGAGGCTCCCGATGTGGGAAGCAAGAGGATGGGTATTGGCTTCCACCTGTTTTACCCACCAAGGCTCCATGTAAGGTTTTCGTTCTTTGTTGTTTTTAACTTTTTGTATTTTTTTTAAGGTGAGGGATACCATACCAACAATAGAGTATACCAATCTTAAAATTTTTTTTATTTTGAGAGAGACAGAGACAGCACGAGTGGGAGAGGGACAGAGAGAGAGGGAGAGAATCCCAAACAGGTTCCACACTGTCGGCGGGGAGCCCGATGTAGGGCTCAAACTCAGGAAACCGTGAGATCGTGAGCTGAACTGAAACCAACAGTCAGACGCTTAACTGACTGAGCCACCCAGGTGACCCTAGAGCATACCAGTCTTAAGGGTACAGCTGCACACGTATACACCCACGTCACTACCCCCTCAGACAAGACACAGACGGTCACTCAAGCTCCCTCCCAGACAATACCCCTATTTTGGAAATTTGCATGAATGGAATCGTACAAAGTATACAATTACTTGTCTGCCTGGCTTCTTTCACTCCATATGATATCTGTGAGATATATCCACGTGGAGTGTTTTTGCGTGCTGTGTAACATCGCATTGTGTGAATGTGTTGCAATGTATTACTTCTACGCTGTCATCAACAGATACGTGTGTGTTGTTTCCGGTTTGGGCCAATTATGAATAAGGTTGCTACAGCATTCTTATATGTAACTTTCGGGCACACGACGTTCATTGCTGTTTTGGTATATACTTGGGAGTAGAATGAGGATTAGCAGATACAACCAGACAGTCTTCCAAAGTGGTTGTGCCAAGATATGCCCCCATCAGGAGAATATGAGGGGGTCTAGTTACTCAACTTCCTTGCCTAGGCATGATACCATCTGGTCTTTCTGTTGGAGCAATTCTGGCAAGGGCGTAGTGGCATCCCATTGTGATTTTTATTTGCCTTTCTCTGATGACTAAGAATGTCAAGCACATTTTCGTATGACTATCTGATAGTTGGGGTTTTGAAAGGACTTTAAAAAAAAAAAAAAGCTTGAAGACGCATTGTCATGCATTCCCAGGAGGAGGGGTTGGTGTCCATCCAGCTACGCTGTGATCCTCCTCAGGTCCCTGTTCTGGGGGGCCCAGGAGGCACTGGGGAGGCAGGACAGGATGGGGAGAGCCAGAAGTGGAGGGAGGATGGTGTGTCTCTGGAGGAGCCCCCGAGCAGCGGGAAGGAAGGGCCAGCGATCAGGAAATGCCAATCCTGACACAAAACAGGGTGATGCCCTGTGGCCACGATGAGGTGTTGAGGTGCCATAATGGCCACGCTGGGTGGGGCCAGCTGGGAAACCTTCCTCTGCTGCCTGGATGGACTCCTAAGCAATGCGGGCTTCCTGGGGTTTCACAAGGAGGGCAGGGGACGGTGAGCCACACCCAGATGCAGTTTTCACTGATGGCTGTGATGGGTTGGAGGGATGTCAGAGCCCGAGGACGGGCAAGAGGCAGGAAGAGTCTTGGACTGGGACTGGGGCTCTCCTTCCATCATGGCCACTTCTCCAGCGAGGCTCTTCACCTGAGTCCATGCCTATCTGCATGGAGAACCAAGAGCCTGGAGGACGGGAGCTTGGCAGCCTCTCCCAGACACCAAGTAGGGCTGGGGTAGCAGGTCCCCCAGAGCTCCCCGGCAGGACAGTGATGAGTCACCACACCCCATCCATCACCTCTATCTACTACAAGTGATCCTGAGCCCAGGTGTCCAGGGTGATAGTGGCCAGGGAAGCTTCCAGAAGAGTCCGGCCTGCTGCAGCAGTGGGAGCGTGTGGGAGGGTGGACAGCAGCCCGTTGGGCTGTTCTCACCCCGCTTGCTGCTGAGCCTCCCTGCTCTGCCCTCCTCTGCACAGAAGTGAAGAATCTGCCTTGCTAACAGAGCAAAGACCTACCTGAGCAGAGCAGAGAAGGGGTCCCCAACAGAGAAGATCACAATGAGAATGGGTGAGAATGTCTCTTCTGACAACCCACTTAGGGAGTACCAGGGTCGGGGGAAGGCCAGAACCCCAAGAAAGACTGTGGCCGCTATCTGTCTGTCTCCAGGGTTTTCCTCCACAGAAGGAAAAAGTTGGGGGGTTTGGTCAGTGAGAAGTGCTGGTCCCTTACAAACAGCTCTTTCAGGAGGCATCCCAGCCCCCCATTGGGAACTGGGGCCCCCAGCTGGCTGGTCCTGGCCTTCCTACAGGCTCCAGATAAAGACAGCACACAGGGCCGCCCTGGTTGGGAAGGCTCACCATCTAACGTCTGCCCCTCCTCCTGCGTGTTTTCTGCCATCACCTTCCAGCTACCGGATTCTCTGTCCCAAAGTCTGGGCGTTTGGGTGTCACCCCCGTGCCCTGTGCTTCGGTCCCTACAGCGCAACACATGCGGGTCCCAAGCAAGACATTCACCTACCTGTTTTAGAATTATAAGTCACTAAAACCAGAGGAACCTCAAAGATCATTTGCCCCAACCCTCAGATGGGGAAGTTGAGTCCTAGAAGGCTAATAACCGTAAGAATTCCTTACCGTTACGTAATGTTTGGAAATTACAGAATGACCCAAGGGCTTCTACTGATAGTTAAGACTTACAATATCGCTCACTAAGTGCCTGGCACTGTTCAAAGGACTTTATGATAAGAAGCCCTTACCTCAGCCTTGGGAGGTAAGGTAGTATTCGTGCCATCATCCCAAGACACAGAAACGAAGACATGAAGGGAGCTGCTGAGTGACAGAGTCGGCTGGCACAGGAAGGGGGCGGCCTGGCCGCAGAAGCTGTGTCTCTAACCGCTTTACAGCGTGCGCACTGCCTGCCACCATCAAGACCCTGAAGATCAGAGCCACGTCCTGACGACAGGGTAGGAGGAGGGCCAGGAGAAGGGGCCACACCAGCCTGACGCATGGGGGGGGGGGGGGGCGGTCCTGGGCCTGACACAAGTTTCAGTACGCCCACAAAGCAGCAAGTGCCCCAGGCGGGTACAACCGGGCTTGTGGGAACGATGTTTGCTATCGGATGGAGTCATCCAAGGCAGGCGGGGCTCCCAGGAAAAGGTTTCCTGGAAAAAGGTCGTACCAAAGATGACGTGGCAAAGCGGAAATGATCTGCAAAAGCTGTCAAACACCCAGCACCGGGAGGACCTCCGTGCAAACGTTTGCAGCAGGAATCGACCAGACGAGGCCAGGCCCCTTGGGCTGCAGGAAGGGAAGCTCTGTGCCCCAGGATTCTCACGGCCAGCTGGGGAGGCAAGCAGGAGGCAGGTCCTCCCGGCCCCATTTAGCTGATGATTAACCAGAGGCTCAGGAAGTTCAGTGTCGTGCCCAAAGTCACACAGGTGGTGAGGAGGCGACTCATAACTTGGACCCAGGCCTTCTGACTCCAAGCCAAGTGCTCTTTGCAATGTACCGAACTTCACATTAAAAAGAACCAAAATGCCACCGTGCCTCACGATTTTGCAATGGTTTGTAACTTGCAAAACACATTGAACACACACACAGTCCCATCCGAGGTCGTGCTCCAGGGCCTTAAAGCACAGCCCAGACACTTGCGAACACTGGCGGGCAGGCCTGCTTCTGGGGTTACACAGGCCCGGGTGCAGCCACCAAATCTGTGTCGTGTTAGCTTGGCGATTTGAGACCAGGAGTATAAAACGGAGATGAGAACCCCTATTTCAAGGGCCGCCGTGAGGGGTATGTAGGGAAAAACTGAGGAACCTATGCACAGGAAATACCCTCTCCGTGCCACCCCCACCCAGCCCCACGCCCCCACCCAAGTCTCACAGCCCAGTCCCCATCAGATGTCCTCCAGCGTCTCTTCCAGGAAGGACCTGGAGCCCAGGTGTCCCCACTTCTCTCTTTGAGATTGTTTTCCCCTGGGGAAAACAGATGACTCAAATCATCTCTCTGAGGCGTCCCATGGTGTCGCTCATAGAACTTGCTGGAACTAAGCTGGCCTGCTCCTCCTCGCCTTCCTAGATGTGTCCAGGTCTTGAGACCTCCAGAATTCTGGAGTCTTCTGCGCCCCCTAGGGTTTCGAAGCTCATCGCCAACCTGCCCCAACACACCCCCTCTAAGAACCAGAGCCCCTCCTGAGTGGAGGGGTTCTGTGCCTGCCACCTTGGCAAGGCCCAGAGAAAAGCCATTAAGGGTCATTACATTTTAGCATGAGCATTTTCATATCTAAATCCCCTCTCGTTTCAATAACTCCACATGGTGCGTGGTTACTCTCATTCTACATTTGATGTGGGAGATTTTCTACAAGGAGAGGCCATGGTGTGGGGTCCTGAGATGATGGAGGGCCCCCTGCCTGGGATGGACAGACTGCTAGACCATCAACACCCATCACCCCCAGGGAGACTGCCCCTCGGCTTCCTGCCTTTGTTTTGGGAGTTCTACCCTTTCTGGTCCCCTGCCCTCCTAGCCCCTCCCAGTAGCCTTGAGACCCCCATCCCCACCCACCCCAGTCTGTCATGCTAATACGCCCTTTGGGGGAAGTGATGCCTCCACTGTCCCTGCTGAAGGCCATTAATTCCAGAATCACCTCTGGCCACCTCCTAAGTACCTTGCAAATGTGGGCCACCCTTACCTCCAGTTTGATGGGGGCAGAACAAGAGTGGGGGGGGCCCGAAGCTGAAGCAGCTCGGGGTACCCCAGGGGCCTCCCCATGTGAATCCCAGCCAGGGTGGTCACTACCTCGAGGCACCTTTGAAAAAGCCACTTTTCTCTTATGCCTCAGTTTTCTTACCTGTAAAACAGTGACAGTGATCCATATTCTATTTTCTAGGATTATACCAAAGACATCAGAAAACAGCTGAAAGCCCTACGTAAACCCTGAAGTTCAGAGTGGATGTAAAGAATCCTCCTTATGTACTGACCTTTCAAAATCACCTCCCACCAAGGAGCCATCAGGGCCCTGCTAGAACACCTCCAATGACAGGGACCTCACTTCCTTCCAGGGAAGCCCAAGCTTTCTGCCAGCAGCACTTGACCTTCAGAGATTCCTAGTGAGTCTGTGGCTGGATGACAAATTACATTAGGAGAAGAAATAGCTTCTCCGTGAACTTGGCCACTCCTGTGTTCTTATATTGCCTGTTCTTTTTTTTTTTAATGTTTATTTATTTTTGAGAAAGAGAGACAGAGTGACAGAGTGCAAGCGGGGGAGGGGCGCAGAGAGGGAGGAAGACAGAATCTGAAGCAGGCTCCAGGCTCTGAGTTGTCAGCACAGAGCCCGACGCGGGCTCCAACTCTCGAGAAGGGTGAGATCATGACCTGAGCCGCCGTCAGAAGTCAGGCGCCTAACCGACTGAGCCACCCAGGGGCCCCTATTGCCTGCCTGTTCTTATTTTCCTAGTAACGTTCCCTTTGAAAAATGCTCAGTTTGTCCCAGTGGAATAAAGTGACAGAATGACCTGGCCCTACGGGTAGTAATTGGCGTGGCAAGAAGTTCAGGCTGGCAGGGCCACGTGGCGTGGGGGAGGGGGTCGAGGACCCCCACCCCCACCCCAGAGTCAGGGCCTGTTGAGAGGGCCATCAGGAAGAGAAGAGCCTGTGAGAGGTACAGCCCTTCACAGGCCATCCTCAATCCACACGGGGGAAGCCCTGGGCCTCGTGGGGTGGGTGAGGGATTCCTTGGGTACCACCAAGACTGGGAGGGAGTGATGGGCCCCCTTGAACGGGCAGCAGGGGGCTCAGAGGACAGGCTGTTTCTGAGACCTGGGGTAGTGTGTATTTTGGAGTGGGGGAGGGGCAGTCAGACTGTTTCTTACCCCTGCCCTCCCCACCACCACTTACACCGCAGACCGACCGTGCCCTGTGGGGTGGAGGCAGATAAATGGTTTCCCTGTGCCCCCAGCCCTACCCCCTGGCTGCATACCCCTCACTCATCCCCTCCCTCAGAGAGGGATGGGGGTCAGGTCCCTGCCTGGCAGGATCCCCATCAGAGAGATAGTCCTCCTCCCCCTAGGAATGTGCGTGAAATCTCAGTAACTCTCTCCAGCTGGTCCTGACCTTGGAGGCGGCTCTGACAAACCCTGTGATGGGGGTGAGCTTCTGGGAAAGTGAGCCTCTTCGGGATCCTTTTTTCTCCTAATGACAACTCAAGGTGTGAAGAGCCGGTTGGGAGGGGCTGGGAGGCCTGGTGACACGGGGGAGAACATTCCAGATGGCCGAACATGGTGTGCCGAGTGCCATAGTCTCTCACACTGCACATGCTCACCCGGAGTGGGAGGCCCTGACCCCTTGTCCTAGAGCCCGCGCACGGCCCTACGCAAGTTGGGGTCTGTGGGTCACGACTGGCAAAGTATAGGGAAAGCTGAGGGCAAGGCTAAGAGGCCAACAGACAGGATTAGAGCAGAGGTCAGAGCCCCGGCTGCCTGGGATTTGCCCAAGGAGCAGACATGTCCCTGCCCTTCTAGAAACAAAGCTTCCTAGCTGTAAGTAGGCACAGACACCGTGCTAAGGGCCTGAGCCTGAACATCCATTACCTCACTTACACTTGACAGCAACCCTGTTATTCCCATTTTACAGGTGAAGACACTGAGGCTCAGAAGGTTTCCTAATTGCCCGAGATTATACAGCTACGTAAGCGGCAAACTCAAGACAGCTGGCCTGTCTTCCTCCGCAGATATACCTAGAAATGGAGGCAGCAGAGGGCAGGAAAAAGGCCCCAGTCAGGGTCCTCGAGGGGGCGGGTCAGAGCACTGCCCTGAGGAAGGGGATGCCTGGGTTCCTGTCCCATATCCATCACCAGTGAGCTGCGTGACCCTGAGCATTTTCCTAAATTTCTCTGAGCCTCCACTTACCCACCTGACAACAGAGGCAAAGGGGTGGAGGCTCAAATGAGATCATTGAAGTAAAAATGCATATGCGTACGATAAAAGTGATATCCCAGTGTGGCCTCGGGGGTAACGGGGCCCATGGGCTTTGGGTAAAGACGCCAAGCTTCCAGGGACCAACATCATCACTGTCATTATCAGCACCGACATCACCGTCAGCAACAACGTCATCACCATCAATTTACATTTATTGAATAGTAACAACAAAACTACTGAGCACGTGTTACATGCCGACTATGTGCCAATCACTGTGCCGAGCACCTTCCATAATCCGCGTCTGCTCGAGACAGGCGGAACGGAAGTCAGGGGCGAGGGAGACGAGAGGGAGGGCTACAGCAACCTGGAGCCTCCAGGCTCCAACTAGGAGGCCTGAAGAAGGTGACCGCAAAGGGACCGCCACCTGGGTTCAGAACCTAGCAAATTCTGTGGCCGAAGAGAAAAGGCTATTTGCGCTAATCCTGATATACACCAGGGCAGATACAGGGCTGAAGTGCAACGCAGTCCAAGGCAGAGGGAGCGACCCGGAGCCCACCCCAGGGAAGAGGCAGGCGGGGGACTCCCCCAGCTTCAAGCCCAGCGCCAGCCCAGGGCCACCTCAGGCTATAAGCTAACGGGCCAGGCCTCCTGCCTCTATAGCCCAAGGAAAGGCCAAGGCAGAGGCCTGGCTGAGTCCAAGGTAACCACTGGCTGGCTACATCAGTTCCAGCCCTCTGGGTGGGTTCCCTCACCTCCCTGGGTCAGAGGAAAGTGCCTCCCGTAGGGGCCAAACTGGAGAAGAGAGGGATACGTCTGCTCCCGGGCAAAGGGGAGGAGATTTCCACAATCTCCAAGTGGGGCACTACAGCAACCACCCAGGAGTCCCGGGAAGGAAGAATTGAAAAGAGAGAGAGACGCAGAGATCTGGAGCAAGCCGGAACGCACAACCAGGCTGTGCGGAAGGGATGTGCGGCCCGGCAGGGAGTTCACGCGGGGCCCTGGAGGGCAGGCTGGGAGCTTGGTCTCGATGCCAAGGCCACAGAGCTACAGGGATACCAGTGCTTGTTCCCTAGTGCAGAGGGCTGTGCCAGAAGCTCCCTGCCCCTCACTGTCCCAGGCTCAGTGGTGCCCCGGCCTGTGCGGTCAGAAGCCCCCTATCGCCTGTGGATCAGGACCTGTATTCTCACAGTTGACATTCTGTACGGCGACAAGGTTAAAATGGATCTTGGGAGCCCTGCCTCCGTCTGGCACTTAGAAATGCGGGGTACCCATGAGACTGCTGGGGGGCCTTCAGACCTTCCCGAGAGGGGAGAGTGGTCCAGAGCGCCCTCGCTCAAGCCCTTGCCACCTGCCTCTGGCCGTCAGGAAGGAGCCACTCCTGCACACCTGGGCTGGGGAAATAGCCAGATGGCCTCTGACCCACCAGGCAGGCCCTAGGCAGTATAAACAGCCCCTCCTCCACCGGCCTGTCCTACCTTGGGGCACTGGGGCCAAATCCAGACACCCAGCCTCCTCTAAACCCCTGGTCCCCCAGAAACACCTGTTGTGCCTGCGTCACAGGATGCTGAGGGTGGCCCCCGCCCCCAGGACAGCTCTGTGAGCAGAACAGCCGGGTGCTGCCCCGAGGGGCTCATTAAGAGGCAACCACAAGGGAGCCCTGGTCAGTCCAGCTCCTGAGAAGGCAGTGTTTCTGTCCCCAGGCAGGGGGAGCAGGAGAGAAGGTGCTACATTACTTCCGGGTAAAATCTAAACCTCTGAGTGGGGTCTGCCTCCTCCCCTGCCCCAGATTCCTGTCCTGCCCGTCTCCCCTCGCATCCCATTTCCCAGCAGATCCAGTCCTTGGAATTTCCCTCATACAGCCCACGTTTCACACACGTGTCCCTGCACCGCTCCTCGCGCTGCCTTCAATGCCCGTCTCCTTTTCTCCTGGTAAACTCCTCGTACGCTTTCAAAACCCTGCTCAAAAGGCCCCTCCTGTGTGAAGCCATGAACTCCCGGAGCTAATCTTCTCTACACCTGTCCTGGGCCTTGGACAGACTTGTTTTGAGGAATCACAAAAGACGGTGCTTATTTGTGTACATTTCTGACTCCCCTCCCTGCCCCTGAGCCAGGGGCAAGCCCCCCAGCACCTGTCACAGCGCTTGGCACCATAGAAGGTGCTCGGGACAAGTTTATTGAACTGAAGGAGGGGCAGGGGGCGGAGCAAGCGAGCACGCTGTGAAGTCACTGACCTACTGACCTAGGGCGGGTGTTCAGGACCGCGGAGATCTGGCTGAGAGCGAGGTGGGGAGAAGCAGGCTGGGATTATTGAACATTGGGTGGGATCCGAGCTTTTCACACTCCCCACCCTGGGGCCTCAGGGCGGAGGGCAGATCTGGTTTGAAGAAGAGCCAAGAAGCCCCTGACCCTCCCTGGCCTGCAGCCCCCCAGACTGGAACCTAGGTCTGTGTTTATGTCCTACCTGGGGATTTCACTTGCTCAGTCAGAGGGCAGGAAAGCCAGGTGTGACGTCACCATGTGACAGGTGAGAACACCGAGGCTTGGAGATGTCACTGGTGTGGCCCTAGATACAGGCCAGAGGCAGGTGGTCCTTGGGGCCTGAGCCAGGGCGAGGGCAGGCGCTGCCTGGGGAGGGGCTCCTGGGTCACAGAGACACCAGCCCCTGCGGACAAAAGGAGAAAGAGGGATTTCAGAAGTCGACCTTGTCCGATTCCAGCTGTGGCGTTCCTGGCTGTGGGACTCTGGACAACCAACTTGACCTCTGTGAGCTTTCTCAGTAGGATAAGGCCAACACAACCAGCCTCAGCCCAGCACCCAGCCCGCCTCCCAGGAGATGCTCTCCAGATCCTCCTCCCTCGCACACTGATCCCCCCTCTCCCAGGCCCTGCACTCCAGCCCCAGCCAGGCCCGGCTGCCTGTAGGTGACCAGCCCTGCCCTCAAGCCTGTGGAGCTGGGGCTGGGGGAGCGGATTCGTCCCGGTGTAACCAGAGAATGTCTGAGGGCTCAGTGCCAGGGCTCCAGCTGGGGCCAGCGCTGGGCCCCCACCTCACAGCTGTCAAGGGGAGGCTCAGACACAAAGCAACCCAAGGCGAGGGGGTCGGTAGGGATGTGTCTGTCAAGGGGGGTGGGGGAACTGCTTCTTGCCATACGAGGGACCAGGATTACTAAGAAAACCCGCAGCCTCATCAGAGAATGTCAGACAGATGCAGGTTCCGGTGCCCACCCTGCCACTGACTGGCTGGGTGACCTTGAGCAAATTACTTAACCTCTCTGAGTCTTGTTTTCCTCCTTGAGAGTAACATTTATCTAATTTTACAGGCTTGATGTGAGGATCAAACCAACCCCACATCAGCCCAGGTGCCTGGCCCAGACTTCAGGCCAATCTCTTCTCCTTGTCTTTCCTTAGTCTCCATTTCTCATTCTTCCTCTGCTATTATGTCTTCCACCAGGGGGGCACCCTCCAGGGGGATCAGGCAGGGCCCAGGGGCTCTTGGGATCTTGCACTCCTATTTTGTGAGGGTGGGACATGCAGAGAGGGCAGCTGGGAGGGAACAAAACCAGAGTTATCCACTCTGGTCCTGGCACCTTTGAGGCCTTGCCCACAGCATCCCACCCATTATGATCCTTTCCCCGATGCCCACACTGGCGCATTCACAATCTCACTTACCATGTTATTGTCTGTACCGTAAGCACGACAGAAGGCCCCTTAGAAGGACAGCTGCCTCCCTCTTCTGCTGAAGTGGCTCCAGAGTTCCAGGGGGAGGTCACCTGGAAGCAGGGAGCCGAGGCAGGGCCGATGTGAAACTGTCTCTCCCTCCTGCCCGGATTCCCCCATGGGGTCGCCCCCAAGCCCCATGGTGAGCTGGCTGTGGGAGGAGAGAAACCTGAACCGTGTGAGCCAGACCCGGTACCTGTGCTAATGCCTCTTTGTTCATTTCCCCCACTGCTCTGCCCACCCAGTCCTTTGAAGCGCCAGCCTGCCTCCGCTGTGCGGAGAGGAAACGGGGAGATAGGTTTGGGTTGTGCCCCCAGAAACAGAATTCCCAGGTCCAGCGCAGAGGGGCTGAAGACTCTGTACCCCCCGGTGGGAGCGGAGATTCCAAGGGACAGGCGGGCTCAGGAACCGCCAGCTGCCTTTGTTCAAGCGAGCATTGACTGATTCGTCAACCCTTCCGGAGAACTTCCCACATACTAGGTGCTGTGCAGAGGACTAGGGGGACAGAGACTAACCAGACACGCATTCACGGTCATATCAGAAAAGGAAGACGCCCATTCCAGCCAAGGAGAAGGGAGGGTTCCCCCAGAGGACTGGTTGGCCTGGCGAGGAGGGTGCATGAGAGAAAGAGCCTGGTGGAGGGAGGGAGCAGGGGACGCGCCCCCCCCCCACCCCCGCCTCGCCACCGCCACTGGGACCTGCAAGTAGCCTGGGTGGGCTGCACAAGCCGAGCCATGGGAAGCACTGAGTCACCTCCTCCAGAATGAGCAGGGTCCAGGTCAAAGCCTTGAAGCTCAGACACTTTGCTGGGGCCACGAGGGCCTCTTGGAAAGTTTTAAGCAGGGATGTAGCCTGATGAGTTTTGATTTTAGAAAGGTCACTCAGGCTCAGGGTGGAGAAGGGCTCAGAGGGGACAAGACTGGGAGCAGGGAGGCTAGGTCCGGATGCTGGCGGTGTGGACCGGCGTGGAGGCACCGGAGCCAGGGAGGCACAGCCGTACTTGCGAACTGTCCACGAGGCAGAAGGAAGATGAATGGGACCCAGCGGCGTTCAGAGGCAGGGCCTGTGCCCTTCTGTTGCCCGGCACCAGAACAGTGCCTGGAACGCAGCAGAGGAGCAAAGAAGTGCCTGCAAAACCAAAGGAGAAGCAGAGTTGGAAGACGGCAGGGGAGGAAGCAGGAAGGTTTGAGGATAAGGAAGAAAGGCCAGGAAGGAGGGTGGGGTGGTAAGATGCTACGGTTTGGAGAAAAGGGGGCAGGTTTGTTTAACCGATGGCAGTTATCCCCACCCAGGGGGCTGTGACAGTCAAGAAGAGACGGTGCTGGCACAGAGTCCAGGGTGTCTGGGGCTCCTGAGTCCCCATGATACACACAGACACTGCCCTCCCAATGGGGCCGCAGCCCACCGGCTGGGGATGGACAGCAGCCCAGCCAGAGAGGGGCTGCGGATTCGCTGGGAGCCAGGCTGGTGCTGAGGTCTCCCGCGGGCACCGCCTCAGTCAGGGCACTGGGATGGAGCAGAGAGAGGCGGGTGCTTGTCAATCCCGCTTCAGGAAAATTGGCTCCATGATGTTTATTGCAAACTGCAATTTAGCATCCCTATTCAGGTGCTCTTGTGTTTAATTATATATAATACGGTGCGGGGAGGAAAGAGGGGAGGAAGCATTTATGATTTTCCCACCAGTCCCTCCCTCCCTGCATGATGTAAGGGTCAGAGGTGAGAAATGGAGCCCAGCAGAGGGAGGGAAAAGAAAGCCTGGCGTGGCCGTGGCCTTGTATGCCAACCTGGGGCAGCAGGGCCGGGCCAGAAAGCAGCGTGTGCTCCCCACTTTCCTGCCATAGACGCCTTTCCAGCAGCCCCGTGGCGTCTTCGCCCTCAGGGACAGCCAGTGGCTCTGGCTCAGGCTGAGAAATCAGTCAACAAACCTTCACAAACCCCCAGGACGCCTTGCTTTCCCAGGCCCAGAGAGATTGAGTGATTTGCCCCACCCACCACAGAGCAGGTGGCGAGGAGCTCCTGCACCCCAGCCCCACTCTTGACCGTGGGGCTAATGCTCCTGGGAGAACAGCCAGGTATGTCCAGACAGCCCCCGGGGCTTAGACGGAGGCCCTCTGAGTTCTTCAGCTTCCACGCTGGACAAACTTGGCTTGCCACCAACCCAGGGTCCCCCTGCAATCTCGGCGTGTCTGCCTTCCCTCCGGTCCTCCCTCCCTCTCCAGAGCTGGGAGGGCAAAGCACCAATTAGTTCATTTGCTTGTTTAATTGGGTAGGGAGGGGAAGAAAATTAAACTCCTCAACAGGAATCTTCCCTGCAGGGCCAGAGATAGAATTAGGGGGTGGGGACCCCCATCTCTGAGCACCCCTCTGCCTGCCCTGGCTCCCCACCCCCCACCCCCATCTCCATGCCCCAGATCCCCAGATCAGAGCCTGAGATTATGGGGCCCTGGGGAGCCAGAGTAGGAGGTCTACCCCACCCTAACTGGGCCAGCCCCTCCCAGAACTGGAGCGGGATGGAGGACGGGCACGACAGGGGAGGGGGAGGGGGACCAGGCTGGGGCATTGCCTCAGGGTCTGGTTCTCTTGCTTTGTGCCCACCTCTCTGACTCCGAGAGTCCTCTCCCTCTCTTTCTCTCTCTCTCTCTCTCTCAACCTCTCTCTCTCTCCACCTTCCTCTCTCGGCTCTAGAAAAGCCCCTCCCCCAGGAAGACCCTGGAAATGTGGCCAGGTTTCTAGGGGGTACCGTGGCCGTTGTCCTCATCCTTGGCGTGGCTCTTGCCATCTTCATACTGCATCACCGACAGCAGAAGAACCAGATGGAGCCGGACTGTGGCGGGTGAGTGTTGGCAAGCCCACCCATCGGCCCACCCAGACGCCCCCTTTCAGCTGCCGCTGCCCTTTCTGAGAAGCAGGTGTGCGATTATAATCCACGGTTTACAGATGAGGAAATGAGGCACACAGGTTAAATGCTTTACACACGTTCACCCCAGCCGCTGACAAAGGGTGAAGGCAAAAGTCCATGATGAACGGAATGTCAACATGTTAAGTCAAGACAGGATCAGAAATAGTATCATTGCAAGCTATTTTGGAGCATGAGGTGAAAGGAAAAATCAGTAATACTAATCCTACTTTTTAAACTTTTATGTTATTTTTTTTTAAGTATTTTTATTTTTGAGAGAGAGAGCGTGCACGCACATGAGCGGGGGAAGGGCAGCGAGAAGTGGGGGACAGAGGATCCAAAGCCGGTTCTGTGCTGACAGCACAGAGTCCAAGGTGGGGCTTGAACTCACCAACCATGAGATGGTGACCTGAGCCGAAAGCAGACACTTAACCAGCTAAACCACCCAGGCGCCCTTCTCCTACCTTATTTTAAAATGCTGATACTTTGTTCGTCTTGGACTTTTTTGCATTAATTTTAGTTTTAAATATATTGTATTCAACTATTATTTATCGTGATGACTGACACTTCTGGGGCCCCCATAAGCTTTGCACTTGAGGTCTTGCTCCCGTCACCCTGGTCGTAGCCCGAATGCATCCTCGGGATTTCCCACTGTTCTCCAGGCCAGGACACCGGAGTCTCACACGGTTCCCATACCCGAGCTGGAGGGAGGGACAGGCTGGGCTGGGAGCAGAGATGCCCAGAGAGATAGGAGGGGCACTCTCAGCCTCTACCCAGCTATGCTGAGTAACCACACCCCAAGCTCAGACCATCTGGGAAGCTGCCTAGGAGCAGAGCACTGGGGGGCCGTCAGGGACCAGGATTGTCAGATGGCCTGCCTGGAACAGAACCCCCATGTGAGACTTATTCTGTTCCCCCAGGACTTCAATGCCCTCCTCCCAGAAGCTGGAGCCTCCCCACCACAGGCAGAGCCACCTTGCACCTGAGGACATCCAGGTGGGCCTGAGGCCCTGGAATGGGGGGCTGGGGAGGAAAACTGGGAGATGGCCACCTGAAGGCAGAGCCCTCCCACATGCATGGGCCTCTAACCAGTCCCCAGCACGATGCTAACCCTGGCCAGTTCCCAAAAGGCCAGGCCTGGGTGAGAGGCCATGGCCCAGGCTTTCCCCTCCCCCTACAGAAACGACAAACTAGGATCCTCCCTCCCTGCCCAGGGCCCACAGGGGAAGCTCTTCCTCCACTGCTCGGTGCATTCATTCATTAAAAAAAAAAAAAAATCAAGTACCCAGCAGATGCCTGACCCTGTGCTGATCACTTGTGCCTCCCAGACAGCCACGAGCGTGGTGAGTGCCAGGATGGGGATGCATGGGAACCAGACTGGGGGGGGTCCAAGACGGCTGCAGGGAGCAGGGTGCAGGGAATAGGCCGGGTAGCCAGCCGCTGGCCTCCTTCTCTTCCAGATTCTCCACCTGGAGCCAGGGAAGCAGCAGGTGCAGCCGGAAGAAAAAGAAATGCAACAGCTGGTCCTGCAGACCCCCTACTATGACCTGGGAACCTCCCCCTCCTACTGCCCCTCGGTAAGGACCACCGAACCTCCGGGAGGGTTCCCCAAACCCAGCTCCATTCAGCCTGGCCACGAGCCCAGCTGCCTAGAGGGAAAGAGGGCAGAGGAAGCCCAGGAGATGGGGCAGGGAAGGCACAGGTCAGCCCACTAGGGAGGGGAGGGGTGGCCCTTCATGGTGGCAGCGGGTTCCCTGGGCAAAGCGGGGTCTCGGATGCTGACAGACCAGGGCAGGAGAGTGGGGCTTCCAGTGGGGTGGAACCCCAACCTGAAGCCCAACTCTCTCTCCCCCAAGCCCCGCCCTCCATCTCTGCGTCCTGCACCCCAGTCCTCAGTCCTGCCAACGACCACCCAAAAGCCAGCAGCGGCCCCTCCTCCTGGCCCCACTCCCAGCCGCTCAGAGGGCCAGCGTCCACTCGAATGGCTGCCATCTCTGCCCACAGCTTCTGCCTTTCAGCAGACATGGGGGCTGGGGCGGCACCTAGACGGCACCAGCCCAGAGACCCAGGCCAGACCACCTGGGCCCAAAGATAACACATTCTCTCCTGGCACTGGTGGGAGAACCAGGCCTTTGTCTTCAGGGCACAGCCATCCTCCCTCTCTGCTGGGAGAGCCAAAGTGAGCCCATCTTGAGATGCCAAATCCAGCCCCTGGTGGGGGTAGCGTTCCCAGGATGCCAAGCCCAGAGGACCAACCTAGCCCCTACCCTCTGATTCTATGCAGGGGGTAAGGAGACCCCCAGCCATTTATTGTTCCTCAACCAGCCTAGAGATTTGGAAGCAAGCTAGGACACGCTGGGGACACAAAGTCCGCTCCTTAGACAGCAGCTAGACAGCCCCTTCCCAAGTGAGGGTGCACGCCCAACCCTGCGTCCCAGGCTGCACTGCGTGGTCCTGTCAATTCCAACAGAAGGGACCATAATGGCGGCGTGAGCAGTTGCTATGTGGGGAGGTTCCAAACACTGTTCTGTTCAACCCTCACCACCACCTACGTTGTTAAGTCCTGTTATCGCCCCCATTTTCTAGAGGAGGAAACTGAGGCTCAGTGGAGTTGCGAGGTTTGTCCAACATCACCCAGAGAGCGCTGGGAAAAGCGTTATTCAAACCCCTGGTCCCCTGGCTCCCAAGTCCAGGCCCTAACCACGCAGCAGCCACTAGGATGAGCAGACCGGTGGGGAGTTCACCTAAAAACAGGAGCCTCGAGACTTGCAGAGCCTCCGGGTGGGAACCAGCTGATGCAGAGCGTCCTTCAGCCCCAGGCATCCTGTCTGAAACAGAATGCCCAGCTCCGCTGCCGGGCTGTCCCTCAGCTCCAGGGACCCAGAGAGCACACAAGCCAGCCCCTGAGAGCTCGGGTCTGGCGTTCTGAGTTCATTGCTGGGTGTCACTTTGGGCCACACAAACACAGAGATTCGGCTCACCCACCCCTTCCTCCGGACGGTGAGAAAGGACATTCTTCCCAGGCCTGAGCATGGTTAAGGTAGGAGGGAGTGCAGGGACCCTGATATTTCCAGAAAGGAGAAAGCCATGCCCTGTTTAGGATTCTCCAAATCAGCCTCGCTCCTCAGCTCAGGCCCTAGCCAAGAATCCGTAAACTTGTCAGAGCCCTGGGTGGACAGAGAAGGGGGGAGGGAGGGAAAGAAGCAGAAATGGGGGCGGGGGGAGGGCTGAGGCACAGGGGGGAGAGGCTGGTGATTTAGAAAGTCACGGAAGCCTCCAACGGGATCCCCTGAAGAGGGGCCCAGGCTCGGCATAAAAATCGCTGTGATGTAACGGGACAGCTGCAGCCGGCTGGCCCCAGTCCCCACTAACGACTTCCCAGTCCTGCGCTCTGACTGCTGCCCCCTCAGCCTGGCACGCAGAGCCCTCCCTGGGGGCACAGGAGGGGCCGGACAGCTCAAGGACAGCCCCACCACCTCAGCCCCCCACAAAGCACATGCTCACACTTAACACACACACACGCCCTCTCTCGTACAAGCCCCTCACCCCAGGACAGCCCGCCTCGGCCCCGCACCCCCAATCACACTCCCCCTGCAACCTCTCTCCTATAAGCCCCAAACCTCGGCACGTGGCTCCGACCCTGTCCCCTCCCTCCTAGCCCTCCCTCCCCGGCCTCTGCTCATATCGGATTGAAGGAAACCCCGATTGAGCTTATGCATTCAAGAAACACAACAAGACCACTTGGGACACAGAACAGAGCGAGCCAACCTCTACCAATCAGCCACGGCGCAGACGGGGCCAGATGATGGGGACATCTACGGTCCCGAACCCAGAGGCCACGCGACTAGGGCACTGGGGCGGATGCGTGCGCATGAGAATGGCCTGTAGGGTGGCGTAGGGAGGTCAACTCTGGTGTCCTGGGGAGGCAGTGGTGTTGTCGCCAAAAGAAGTGTAATTCCTTTTGGCTCACAGAGCAATTACCGGGCCGGGAGAGGATTTATCCCCGGCGCTCTGGTCTGTTGGCAGTGCGGCTTGTATACAAGTCACATTATTGATGTCGTCATCAATTCTCCTTCCCAACAAGTGGTGAGAGGGAGCCAGGCAGGGAGCATGCACTGTTCGCAGAAGCAGGGCTGGGGAGGAGAGTGAGAGGGCTGCAGGGGGTCCAGGGGCCCAGCAACTAGAGCCTGGGTGGCCCAGTGCCCGTGCTTGGTGGCTCCGGAGGCTAGAACTCAGGAAGGACTCCCAGAGGCTCCAGAGCGGAGCCATGAACTCTAGGAGACCAACAGGAGGAGACATTGCCTTGTCTCGAAGGAGAGACAAAGCCCAGGCTCGGAGCAGAAGACTAGACACCACGACCTTTGGAGGGACGGAGTTCTGAAACTACTGTGTCTCTCAAGAAGGAGCCACCCAGATGGGATTAGATGCAGTGGGGGGGGGGGGGGGGGAGGGCAGCTGTGAGGGACCAAGGAGGGAGCAGTCAGGGAGAGTTGTCAGCCCCTGCTTCAGGCCTGACACCTGGGAAGGGGGTGGGGAAGGAAGGAGGGTTGGGTGGGAAGAGTCTCGGGTTGCCTCACGTTCTACAAAAGTTTGGGGCAGGCCGCAGGGTCCTGGAGCCACAGTCACTCATTCACTGCTAGCAAAGTCCTGCCCCCGCAGGAACGGTCCCGCACGGGATCCCCGCCATGCTCAGTCCTTGGTGGGAGCAGCCGGAGGGCTGTGACCTCAGCACAGACACGGCAAGGGATCCAGCTCCGGCTGCGTCAGCCACACTGCCCACAGCAGCCCTGAGTGGCGCATGTCCACGGCCGCCATGGTCCACCCTGGCACCACGGAGGTCTGCTCCGTGCCACGCGGGCCCCTCTTCCTGAGGGACGTGACCCCTGTCGCTCCAGAAGATCTCAGGGTCACAGCTGGTACGCATCTGTCCTTTCCACCCCCCTTCTAGATTCCTCTCCCTCAGCTACCGCCTCGGCAGGTCTCGGTGGCTTTCCCAGTGCCACGACCCAAATCTTCATTCCTGAGGAGTCTGAGCCCTTGACCAGCACACCCTGCTCAGCCGGGGGCCGTTGCATGTGCCCATTCACCATTAAAGTAGAAGCCCCAGTAGTCACCTGTGCCCTGCACATATCCCTCCCTGTGTGACAGCAGCCCCGCCTCCTCCTGCCGATCAGAGCCAATTAGCTCCACCAAGAAGGGCTCCACCAAGAAGGGTGCCTGAACACCAGCAGGCAAGTGCCCCGGTAGTAGCCTGAGTTCAATGTGCAGTGGGGCCCTCTGCCCTCCAGGGCCCACGGTTGTGAGGCTGGGAAACAGAGCTTCCCCCGCTGGGCCACTGGGAGTGATGGTCAGTGGGGCCACCCCTGTTTTCCCTTGGGTCTTCAGACCCATGTATTTCCCTGCTGGGGACACAGCACCCTATGGAGGCTTTCAAAGTATTGCCACCGAGCTAGTACTTCTGCTGGCATTTGGATAGTCCAGGAGCTACAAATGGGGCTGCCATTCAATTAAGCCTCTGGTAGCCAACAATCCTTCTCTGGGCTCCATCCAGTTTCTGCAGGGCAGAGACTATGGGTTAAACGGAACTAAGACAGAGACCACCCCTGTATCCTTCTGGGCTGTAATGACAGCATTAGTCTCTCCCCGACCTCAGCAATGACATCACTTTTGACTTGCCCTCTTGGCTGGTGGGGGCATTTCCAGAGGTTTCCACCTGGCTCTTGTCCCACAGACCAAGGGTCCAATGCGGTATGAGCACGTCAAATGCCATGCCGCCTAGCAATGAATTTGCCCTGTTCTCTGAGGTCCTTGCCAGGGTGTTGAATCCCATGTCCCGTGAAGACACCCCCAAGTAAAAGCATTCTTGCCTATCCAGCCTTGGTTCTGGCCCCTTTGATCCAGAACCTCCCAACTCCAACCCAGGAGCGCTAGCCTGGTTTTTGCCGGGACAAGCCAGTTAATTCCTACCACCGCATTCTCCCTGGGTGGCATCTCTCCTCTTTCATCAGGCCAGCTGTCCCCAGCTGGGTCACTCCAGACTTTATCTTCAGTTATCAGCCTGGCAGCCCAGAACAGAAGTGGGGCAGCTCCCGAGGGAGGCACCTGTGGCCTTGCAGGGGGAAGACCCCCGCAGCGTCTTCCGGCCTGGAATGGTGCTCACTCTTGCCGGGGATGGGTGGGCCACCTGCGTGCTCTGAGGGGACACATCCATTTACTGTCACCTCAGTTCCCGAGTTCCAGATTTTCCCAGCCGGAGCCCTAGCACAACACACCTGGCTTGGCCAAGCATCTCTGGAGCTCTGTGATGCTTATTCTCAAATCCTGGATCTGCCCCGCTGCTGGGTCGGCTGCAGGTGGAGGTGGGGCCTCTCTGTCTCCCCCTACAAGGGCCTCCGGCTCTCACATCGAGCCCCTCGCTGTCGGTGACTCCCAGCTTCTCATTATCCCTAAGTGCCAGCATCACCAAATAACCAGCCAAGTCCGTCACTTCCCTGACACTGCTTCCTGCACGTCTCCAGCGGCTGAATCACCGAGCCTGACAGAGCATCCCCTCCACCAGGGCGCTTCTCCCAGGTCCTCCTTGCTGCCAGGCCCAAATGCCCAGGTTACCTGTTGCCACCTATCCTTCTCGGGCCGTTCCCGGTGTCACCGGTGCTAGTTCGAGGCCTCCTGGAAGAGATGACAAGATGTGATGGACGGGAGCTTCCCTGGGAGGGAAGGCCTGTGGAGGCCAAAGCAGAGGGGACAGAAGGCAGGTCTGGCCTCAACACAGGTCCGGCCCTGAGGAAGGAGTGGGGAAGAAGGGCGGAGCACGTGGGACAAATCTCAGGCTGCGGCACAGCTCTGTGAAAGCTGCCGCTGGGCCCGTGGCGAACCCTCCAGCCGGAGTCGGAGAAGTCCTGCCAGAACGGCCTACGCCAGCACCTGGCCCTGCTGCTCAGGGACGGGAACAGCAGGGGAAGCGCGCTCACCACAAATGCCACGGTGGATCCGGCAGGTGACAGCTGTCACCCAGCAGTGTTCCGCACGGCGGACCCGAGTAGTGTATTTCCAGGGCTGCTACAGTTTCAGACAAAACGGAGTATGGGACGTCCCGGGCATGGATGACCTTGGGGTGACCTCGGGATGGAGCCGGTGGTCAGGTTTCCCAGGGGCCATCTCAGGGTGTGACAGCTACCAGTTCTCCGAACTCATCCCGGGAGGCGTGTGCCTTCCGGGACGGGCTGGTGGCCAGGGCCAGGCCTACAAGGTGCTCGTGCCAAGCAGGGCTCAGGTCACTGCTCTTTGCATCTTTGAGAAAGTTCTATCAAGGCAGAAGGTGAAGCATCCAGGGTTTCTGGGGGACCTCTCCCCGCCCCCCGGAACCCAGAGAATGAACTGGAGAGCTCCCCTCCACCCCCCTGAGTGAGACAGCCCGGAACCACCTCTCGCCATCACCCCCAATCTCCCAGGCCTCGGTGGGGATCAGAGCCAAGGCTGCCCCCAAACGGACGGCACTCGGTCGGGAAGGGTCCACACAGAGAAGTTTTGTGGACATACTGGTCTCTGAGCAGACAGCCTCGGTGGGAATGCGCCCGGGCTCCCACCCACCTGAAGCACCCATCCCTAGGCATCTTCATGATGACGGGAAGGACGGGAGGCAGGGTCCATTCATCCCGTGGCACCGCTGGCGTGTGGAATGAGGACAACCATCGATGTGCCCATCGCCTGCCTCCGCAGGATGGTGTTCACACCATCCGGGGAGGCGGCCACCCCTCCCATCTGGGGGAGTCCCCTCTCGTGGAGTCCCAGCTCCTCTGGCCTCAGGGGGTCTCGGGGACGAGGCGAGTCTGCGCTGCCTCCAGGAGACCCCTTCCTCTCAGCAGCTGCTGCTCACACACTGCCCTGCTTGCCTCGAGCCCACCTTCCCGGCCCTCCAGCTCAGGGCTCGGGAGCCAGACCTCCTGTCTCTTCGGCCTCGCCCCCCCTTCCTTCTGCCTCTCGCCTCCTGTGCCCTCAACCTCCTCCCTCACCTCCAGGCAGGCTCTGGAAACACTGGGGGCTGCAGAAGGAAAGGCGCTAGGGTGTCAGTTTCACTTCTGGGAAATCAGGAGCTAATTGCTCTAATCTTAGCCCTGCCATGTGTCCCTGACGATGGTCACTGATGGGCACGGGATGGGCGTTGCTGAAAGGCAGATGAAATCAGGACACTCAGCCTTCCTGCCATGCAAGCAGCCCAGCCAAGGAAAAGAAAACGGGCACCAGCCTAGGTCACAGGGGGTTGGCCTCCCATGGCGCGGAGCCCTCCACCTTGCCCCCAGGCTCCTGCCCTGCAGGCCCTGGGAAAGTCACCTCTTCCTCCACCCCTCTTCCGCTGACGGGACCATCTGTCTGTCTGCTTGAACACTGGCACTGAGCTTAGGAGGAGGCGCTGGTGAGGCAAGCTCCAGGGCTAAGAGCTGGCAGGGCCTCAGAAGTCACTGAGAGACCCTTTGATCTTGCTGAAGGGGAAACCAAGGCCAGGTGAGAGAGAGAGGGAGGGGCTCGGCCCAGCCACAGCGGGAGTAGACAGTAGAGCAGGAGCCCCTGCCCTCAGGTGACTCTTGTTCTAATAACCCCCCAATCCAAGTAAGAGTCAGAAGTAATGCAGTGGCCCCTTGCAGAGCTCAGGTACGAGCTGGAGCCCTAGGTTTCCATGATAGTGCTAGTTCACGTAAAATTTTCGTCCCCCGTTTTACAAATGAAAAACTAGGCTCAGTTGGCTCGCCTGCTTGACCGGCCGCGGCAAGAAGCCCAGCTGAAGTTCAAAGCCAGGTCTTTTGACTTCAGGTTTCATTTGATGCCCCCACAGCTCTGCCAGCATCCTTCCTGTAACCTCAGGCACATCGCTTCCCCTCGGTGGGCCTCGGTCTCCGCCCTCCGCAAAATGAGAGGGTTGGCCAAACTAATCTCCCGGAGCCAAGCACAGGGGGGCTGGGGGCAGGACCCACTCTGCCTCCACTCACCCCAGAGCCCTCCAGTGATCTACAGGTGGTAGAGACAGCTTCGCAGAGCAGCACATAAATGCTTTGTGACCAATTTTGTAAACGCTTTTGCCGACCCCTGTTTTCTCTCTTGCCACTGATCGATTGCTTTTCTGGTTCTCTCTCTCCCTCCATACCTCACAATTTTCCACGGCCCCCCCTTCTCCCCCATGCACCCACCTCACCCCCACACCTCCCCATCTCATCCCGATGCCTGGCCCTGAGGCACTCTGTCCCTGTCCTTACCCACCTTGCCCCCTCCTGCACTTCTGCCTCATCTCTAGGGCTCTGGCCTAAAGGACCGTGATGTCCGCTATGCAGAACTGGACACCTCAGCCCTGGAACTGGTGCCAGGGTCATGGACGACCGTGCCAGGGCCTGGAGAGGTTGTGGAATATGCCACCATCCAGCTGACCCCACCCTAGCACATGACCCCTAGCCACCCAGCCCTGCCTCTGGACAACAGGTACATTCGGCCCTCCTCACTCTTCCCAGTGAGACAAACGCACGGAGGGCTGGAGAGAAACTGTGACAAAAAGGGTAGGGGAGGTGGGCCAGACAGGTGCAGAAGGCACCTGCACCAGGGGCTGGGAGGTCTGCAATGTAGTCTCATTTCTGCCGTGAGTTTACTGTGTTACCTCGTGCATATAATTTCCCCCCTTGGAGACTCAGTTTCCCCCATCTGTGAAACAAGGAGGTTGGAACCAAGAATCGTTAGGGCTCCTTCCTGCCCCAACGGTCCCCAATTATCCTTCTGTGGCTCCAATAGGGATACACTTCTCCCAGTGGCTGCCTCACTGCCGACATCACGGGTGACCTCTTAGCCCTCACCGGGCACCTGGGTGCTCCACTTTATTTTCTAATCACGGGGCCCCCAAGGTCAAGGCTGCATGCTCACATCTCCTCTTGACCTCTCTTGGCTCGGTTGAGCAGCTGGATTCAACCAACCTTTACTGAACATCTGCTCTGTGCCAGGCACTGTGCTAAGGGCTCAGGGTTCAGAGATTCCCGCCCAAAGCAAGGTCCTGCCAGGGGGCTCCCGGCAGAGGGGAGGGTCCTGAGCTCCTGGACTGAAAGAGGAACTGCTGGGCTCTGCAGGGGGTGGTGAGCAGGGCTCTCTCTGCAGCCTGGATCCTGGAGTTACATGGAGGTCACAGAGCAGAGAATCAGAGAGACAATAAGGAAAGTCACCAAACACGTGAGCCTCCCTGAGAGGTTAAAGGAAGCTCAGGACCCCTCAAACTAAGAAGCTAGAATCCCAGGGCTGGAGACTCAGGTCCAAGGGTTCACCGCTCCAGCAGCAGGTGAGGAAACCTGAGCTCGAGGCCCCGCGCTACGGGCTGGTGTGGGGATGCACAGGGTCGGGGAGGACAGAGAAAGAGACATGATGGAGAAGGTCAGGATTAGCCGGGAGAGAGATGGCAGTGCTGAGTGTGAGAAAAGTCCCACAAGGCCGCTGAGGGCTGACACTGGAGGGGGTAGGACCCAGGAGGGACTCACTGGTGGCCCCCGCGGCACACTTACTCCACCGCGTCTCGGGACCCAGAAGGGCCAGGACTCTGCTCCCTAGCCAACCCCGTTGTCCTCCACCCCCCTGCCTCTCAACACCGCCGTGCACTCCTGCAAGACATCAGCCATCCCCAGCCACCTCTACAGACAGAATTTCGCCTAGCCCCAAACCCCGCATTAGTGTGGGAAGGACGAGGACCCAAAGGGACGCAGTCTTCCCAAAGGCCCCCGCACAGCCGTCCTTGGAGATCCTGGCATTGTAATCGGTCATCTCCCTCCTCTGGCTTGTCCACCCCACCGAGGAAGGGGTGCTGCGGGCATAATGAGAGGGCTACTTCAGAGCCTTCCTGTGAGGTCTGGGCCCTGGGAGGCCCACAGGGAGGAGGGCGTAGTGAGAGAGAGAGACCGGCTTGGGTGGGAGGGGGCAGGAAAAAAAAAAAAGGCATTAATCCCATAAATCCTAATTTGGAAGCCGTCCCAGCCCCTCTGAAGCACAGGGAATTGGGGCGGTTATAATCCTGGGTGCTCCTGGCAGAAACCCAGGACAGGGAGAGGTTGTGCCACCTCCCTCATCAGCTCTCACTTGCCCCCCCTCCACCCCCCACCCCCCCCCCCCCCGCCAACATTCCCACTGCCAGCAGAGCTAAGGGGTGTCGCCTGGATCCCCCTGTGGGAGGGGACCCTGTTTGGGTCTGAAAGGTGCCGGGCCAGGTTCTGGGAAACAGAAGGCACAGAGCAGGGCCAGGCTCTAAGCTGCGGGTCTGGGGGGAGAAGGAGGCTGTTCAGCTGGGGAATTAGCCGGCTCCCAACCCCCAGCCCCCGGCGCCTGGCCCCTTCCCACCACGTGTTCTCACTTGCCAGCTTGAGCAGCCCCGAAGGAGGAACTGGGATGTCAGACAGGAACAGGTGCACAGCCACGCGGGCAGACCCTCCCCCTCACAGCGGGCCTGGGCCATGAACCCCAGAAGCCCAGGGGTGAGCACCTCACCTCCCCCTCACCCCATCCCCTTGGACCATTTGATGCCCTCCACGAGGCCAGAAACGTGTTAGAACCTCTGGATCATTAAACCAACAATCAGCCAGTGACAGAAGTACCCAGAGAGAGGTGCCTCCCCTGGGAGAAGGGGGCACGGCGGGTGAGGGGCAGTGGGCAGAAGAGGCCAAAACCTGGGGCCCCACGGCCCGCACCCCCTTCCCAGGCCTCCCTCCCCGGTCCTCAGGCAAACTCAGCCTTTTTGCCCTTTCTCCGGCCCCGGGCCTGGCCAGTCTCTGTCTGCCCCCAGCGTCTCTGGTTTGGGCTCCCCGCCAGTGTCTCTTCCCCACCAGCCTTTCACTGTCCCGTCCACCAGCTCCTCTCTTCCCGGCTCTCATTCACACATCTGTTCCTCACTGCCCCCTCCCCCAACCTTCCCTTCTCTCTCCCACCCCAGCTTCTCCTGCCCTTTCATCTCCCCCTTCCTGGAGCTCACCCCACTAAAGCTGCCGGCTCCAGAGGCCAGGACTTCAAAAGGAGATCAAAGCTGGGTTCCCCCATCAAAGACCAGGCTCTGCCAGGAGCACCCCCCCTTAGACCATAACTCTCCCTGACAGGCCAGAGTCCCACATCCCAGCACCCCAGGAAGCACATTCTCGGCCAGAGCCCCATGCTGGAAAGGCTGCTGTGTTTGTTGGAAAGTTCCCAGCATTTGGGATTCAAAAAACCAGTGGAAACCCAATATAGCGAGCCCCTTACTGGCTGTGTGACCTTGGGCGGGTCACCGAACCTCTCTGACACACAGCTACATTGTCTAAATGGGCTATCGTAGGGGCGCCTGGGTGGCTCAGTCGGTTGAGCGTCCAACTTCGGCTCAGGTCATGATCTCACAGTTTGTGGGTTCGAGCCCCGCGTCGGCCTCTGTGCTGACAGCTCAGAGCCTGGAGCCTGTTTCGGAGTCTGTGTCTCCCTCTCTCTCTGCCCCTCCCCTGTTCACGCTCTGTCTCTGTCTCAAAAATAAATAAACAGTAAAAAACAATTTTTTTTAAATGGGCTATCATTCATCTTACAGGACTATCAAATGAATTGAAGGAGGAAATTCAGGTAAAATATCTAGCACTAGGCCTGTCTTATAATAGTAGGTGCTCAATAAATTGTTGCTTTGACTATTGCTGCTATTACAAAATCCTCCAGAGATGAGAAAATGTAGAAATGAGAACAGAGGTGTCCAGGGAGTGAGGCCTGCTGCTACCTCAAAAGACAGGGGTCCAAGCATCTCAGTTTTGGGCCCCAAAGGAACCACTCCATCTGGATCCCGCTCACCGGCCGGTCGGGGCCTCAAGAGCATGAGGCGGCCACTTGGAAGCCGCCTCAGCTTTGTCTCCGGCCTGGGCTCTCCTGCCCAGGCAGCCCCTTCTCCCCAGCCTCCGGCCCGCGTCCTTGCGCTCAGCCTGGGCCCAGCCCCACATCCCTCAAGGGGATGATGGCGTCTAGATGGGGTGGGAGGTGGGGCTAAGAGGCCAGGGCTGCATTTATGAAACTTTTCTTGGCTCTGAGCATCAGAGAACTCCAAGGAGGACGTGACTTGAGTAAGTCCCTAAACCTCCTGAAGCTTGTTTTCTCATTTGTAAAATAAGGGGTGAGCTGCTTCAAATCCCCCTTTGGCTGCAGACTGTGCATACATTATAATTTTAAAGAACCGAGGAGGTAGAACTCAAGGCTTTCTGAGCCCCTCAGGACCAGGAGACTAGAAGCCGATCTTCAGCCCACACTGCTTCGACAGCCGGCAGCCGTGGCCACTCAGCATCCCTGCCGGAGCCTCTGCCGGTCCGGTTTCACCAGGAAGCAACCGAGGCTCGGGAGAGGAATGGGCCTGCCCCCTGCTTCCCGTGTACCATCTGATGGGGACGATTCTCCCCAGGTTGGAAACGGGCACATGGGAGCTCAGAGCCAAGGAACACAGGTCAGGCTCTGTGCCGCCGGCCTGCCCCACAGCCCGGGACTCTTCCGCCCCCTCCCCACTGCCCAGCACTGGCCCCACCCTACACGTCTGCCCCCACTTATACCCCCGGTCCCAGGGCTCCCCAAGGCAGCATCCCACCCTCCGGATCACCGGCCCCCCGACACACTGAGAAGAGCGACCTCCTCCTTCCCAGCTTCCTGGCTCGGCAAGCCCTCCCTTGCCTGCCCCCATGCACACACCAGGGTCCCCTAGGTGTCGAGGGCTGGGCCAGAGGTGCCCAGCAGCCTGTGCTAAGGGACGAGTTCCACACCTGTGCTTTCCAGTACACAGCCACTGGCTGCGTACTGTTCCTCACCGTGGCATTACTCCCTCTTCGTTCCAGCCTTACCAGACACGCAGCCAGGGGCCGCCGCACCGATCTACACACACAGCGGCACCACCAAAGGGCCTGGCCTCTGCCCCTCTCCTCCGCGGGCACATTCAGCAACAGACACTTCTGAAGCGGGCCCACGGGATGTTCAGGGTGGTGAGGCAGGCAAGAAAAGTTCCTGCTCCCCGAATTCCAGGCCCCAGGGCAGCCTCATCAGTTGAGCCCCGAGTGGCCACTACCCAAATGTGGCCAGACGCAGGGCGGGGTGGGCAAGTGGAGGGTAGAGCGCTGCCCTGAGGGGCACAGATTGGGAGCCCCCAGGCCTGAGCCCCACCCTCCTCCCAGGCTGCCTTTTTTTTTTTTTTTAAATGTTTATTGAGAGAAACAGCATGAGCAGGGGAGGGACAGAGAAAGGGGGGGACAGAGGATCTAAAGTGGGCTCTGTGCTGACAGCGGAGAGCCCAATGCGGAGCTCGAACTCGCGAACCGTGAGATCACGACCTGAATGGAAGTCAGATGCTTAACTGATTGAGCCACCCAGGCGCCCCCTCCCAGGCCTTCTGATTTGAGTCTTCCCTTCCCTTCCCAAGGACAGCCTTTGCTCCCGGGACACCTCACCACCTCAGGTGTTCTTTCCTTCTCTCTAGACCTGGAAGAGTAGGAGACCCAGGTCCACACCTGGAAGGGTCTTGGGAGCCAAATGGCCTGAGTCTTATGTTTAACATCACGGGAGGCCAGGAGCCGCACAGGCCAGACAGGGCAAGCGGGCCAGGGGCAGAGAGGGAGCGGAAGCCTTCCCCAGAGCCTGCCAGGCTCCTCCACTCATTAGGCAGAAGCACTCTGGCCTCAGCTGTCTTGGCTGCCCTGGCTCTCACTGCCAGACCCTACGAAACCGGGTTGGTGGGATGGAGCTCCCCCTGCTGGATAGCCCAGGGAATGTGCCCCAGTCTCACCCGGGTGAGCTGCGCCCAGGGAAGTGACAGTAGGATATGGGTGTCGGGTACCTGGGGTCCCTGAGACATCCCCGCCAGGCTCAGGGACATGGATGGAGCCGACAGAGGGAAGAAGATGGACTGTGAGGTGCCATATGGTAGCCATCATTCTACCGGTTCCCTTCCTCCGCACCCCCTCCGCCTCTCCCCGCTTTCCCTAGATACCCCAGGATCAGACCTGCCAGGCCGCTAGCCCTCCAGAGCCACCGTTACATCTGGGAAGACCACCTCCTGTTGCTAGCTGCCCACCTGTCACACCTGCGGCCACTTCCTCCAGCCTCTTCACTGGCCTCCCTGGGCTCAGCACCTGCCTCTAATGGCCATCCACATAGAGGACACGGTCCCCTCTCCATACACACCCTGGCCCACAGCTGCTGCTTTAGGACAGCCCAGGACAGAAGCCTCACCTTGCATCCCAGTCCTCTCCGCCCAGACCCACAGAGCCCTGAGATTCCACTTCCCTCCAGCCCCACACACGAGGGAACAGGGGTGAACTGGAGAGTGAACGATTATAAACCGCCCCCCATCATGGATGTGCATGGATCTGGCTAAGAGTGAGTGGGTGTGCATGCCTCCCCACTAACACATATCCTGTGGTACCCCAGGATGAGGTACCCCACTACCTCATCCTGTCACTGAAGCTTCCGGAGCTCCAGCCCCACGAGGAAGCTCCCCCAGCTTTCCAGAACCCCTCAAGTCACCTCCACACTCAAATACCAAGCTCCTGCTTCCCGCTGCCCATCATCTCAGGCATCACAGGCTGATCCCCTAAAAGGGCCAAACAACTCAGACCGGACCATGGCTTCCGCTGGCCACTCAGAGCCTCAGTCACCTCTGTCTGGTCAGGTCCCCTTGCCCACCTTCAGGAATTGAGAGGTCCAAGAGGCCTGGGGGTTCCCAGATCATGAGGTCTTCCGGCGGGAAACTTACACAGCTTCTAGGCCAGTCCTGTGCCAACTGGTTCTCCTTAGACTGGGGAAGAGACAACCCAGGAAGTGACAGGGAGAAGTTCCCACCTTCCAGACTCTTGGGCCTGGCCAGAGCAAGCCATGAACCATTGACGGAGAGGGCCCTGGGGACATCTGGGCAGGGCCCCCACAAGGTTGCCATCTGTCCTCACTACTCGCAACTGGCCACAGGTAGGGCCCTGGGCGAGCAGGGGGAGGAAGGAAGCCGCGTGGCCTGGTAGCCACAGTCCCCAGGGCACCAGACCAAGAGGCAGCCATCTGCGATCTCCGGGTCTGCCTTTTCCTTGCTCCTGGGCCAACGAGGCCCAGAGGATGCCAGATCGGACCAGCTTGCGTGAACAGTGATGGGGTGGGGGGCAGGAACGGGTCAGCCCCAGGGCAGCTTAGGAAAGCCTCCACCTTCTAGCTAGGAGAAACTCCTCTCCCAGATTCCCCATCTCATCCCCAGTCCATGGGCTGAAGAGGCTTGAGGGGGCCTTCATCTTCCCCACCAATACTTTCCCTCTCAAGAGCCCGTGTGCCACCCAAGATTTGTTGTGGGGATCACTAAAGGATGGAGACAGCCCTGCCAGAGGCTCAGGAAGCTCTGGAGGAGAAAGGCCCTGCAGAAGGTCAGGGCAGCAGAAGGGAGTATATAGGTAAAAAGGCCTAAGAAGGAGCTGGGGCCGATACAACCTTTCTGGCCGTTGACAAGAAAAGCAGTTCATGCCATCATCCACATTATCAGCCGGCTTCCCCTGGCCCGACCCCCTCACCCCCCACCAGCCAGAACCCAGTCCTCACGCCCAAACTAGAACCCAGCGACAAGAGGTGTGCAGAAGGGCCACAGACTTGTACAGAGAAGCTCATAACCCCGGCCCCAGCCTACGTCCTGCTAACCTTCGTGCTATTTTTTTATTACAAGGCAGGGTGGATCACTGTACCGTAATCCCTCCACTCTGATTTCAACAGGGCGTTTGTCCAAACATGTACGGGACAGAGAGGAATGGGCTGCGTGGCACGGCTAGGTGGGCTCCCAGGTCAGTACCGCGGTGCCCTAAGGAGCGCAGTGTCGTTTTACAGAACCCTCTCGTTGGCCCAGTTCCAACTTCCTCGTGGTTTCTTTGAATGCAGAAATTGTGCGCATCGAAAGAAACAGAGCTGAAAGGAATTAGAAATTATTCTGTAGTTACATTGGTAATCCAAAAGGTCTGTGAAAGATGTAAGGTTAAAACAAAACCCCTGAGGGGCGCCTGGGTGGCTCAGTCGGTTAAGCAGCCGACTTCGGCTCAGCTCATGATCTCACGGTCCGTGAGTTCAGGCCCCGCGTCAGGCTCTGTGCTGACAGCTCAGAGCCTGGAGCCTGTTTCGGATTCTGTGTCTCCCTCTCTCTGACCCTCCCCTGTTCATGCTCTGTCTCTCCCTGTCTCAAAAATAAATAAAACGTTAAAAAAATATTAAATTAAAAAAAAACCCTGAATTACATTTAACAGAGATGAATGTGCCGTCCTTTATGTAGGTTCAAACCTCAGTCACACACATTTGGGATTAGCAATTCCCGGCTCGGTGGCCGTTCATGTAAACTGTTGCATCAACAGCACGTTTCAAATGAGGTTAACTGGGGCGCCTGGGTGGCTCAGTCCGTGAAGCATCTGACTCTTGGTTTTGACTCAGGTCATGATCACCGTTCGTGGGTTCAAGCCCCACATCAGGCTCTGTGCTGACAGCAGGGAGGTTGCTTGGGATTCTCTGTCTCTCTGCCTCTCTCTTTCTCTAAAATAAATAAATCAACTTCCAAAAAAAAAAATGAGGTTAACAACTTTGGGGATTTGCTGAAGTTGGTTGACCCGGCCCCACAGCTGGTTAACTTAGCTATTCGGTAACAACATCAATGCGCCCAGCTTGTTTCCTTGCCTGCTTGGGTGTTTATTGGTTTTATTTTGTTTTTATATATTTCTGCCCCTGTTAGCCTCAGTCTACGTACTTGCCTTCAAGTCAGGTCCACTCACAGTCACAAGATAGCTGCCCCAGCTCTAAGCATCACATCCAGGCTCAAACTTCTAACAGAAAAAGAGGCCAGCTCTTCCTCTTTTTAAAAGGGAGGGAATCTTTCCCAGAAGCCCCTGGGCTTCTCCTCCACCTCCGTGGCTACAATTGTGTCAGGTGGCCGGGTCCTTGCCTAAATCATTCATTGGAAAGGGAAATGGGCTCACTACGACTCCTTAGCCAGTTCTGATTCTCCCTTTGGTGCATGGGGACTTGCTTAAAATCAGGTTTTGAGTTAGGAAGGAGGGAAAGGGGTGATGGAGAGAAGAGAGATGATCAGTCTCCTTCACCACTGCATCTGGGCAGTTCAGACTGTCTCGAGAGACTGGATTAAAAACATAGGCAGGGTGCCCGGGTGGTTCAATTGGTTATGCATCTGACTTCGGCTCAGGTCCCGATCTCACAGCTCGTGAGTTCGAGCCCCATGTCGGGCTCTGTGCTGATGGCTCAGAGCCTGGAGCCTGCTTCAGATTCTGTGTCTCCCTCTCTCTCTCTGCCTCTCCCCCCCCACACACTCTGTTTCTCAAAAAATAAATAAATGTTTCAAAAAAAAATTTTTTTTAAAAGCACAGGCAGGGGCACCTGGGTGGCTCAGTGGGTTGAGCGTCCGACTTCAGCTCAGGTCATGATCTCACAGCTTGTGAGTTCCAGCCTGCGTTGGGCTCTGTGCTGATGGCTCAGAGCCTGGAGGCTGCTTCAGATTCTGTGTCTCCCTCTCTTCCTCTCTACCCCTCCCGCACTCATGCTCTGTCTCTGTCTCTCAAAAATGAATAAACATTAAAAAAAAATTTTTTAGGGGCGCCTGGGTGGCTCAGTCGGTTAAGTGCCACTTCAGCTCAGGTCATGATCTCGCGATCTGTGAGTTTGAGCCCCGTGTCGGGCTCTGTGCTGACAGCTCAGAGCCTGGAGCCTGCTTCAGATGCTGTGTCTCCCTCTCTCTCCCTGCCTCCCTCCCCCCCACACACACACTCTCTCTCTGTCTCTCAAAAAATAAATAAATGTTAAAAAAAATGTTTTTTTTTTAAAAAGCACAGGCAGGGGCACCTGGGTGGGTCAGTGGGTTGAGCATCTGACTTTGGCTCAGGTCATGATCTCACAGCTCGTGAGTTCGAGCCCCACATCGGGCTCTGTGCTGACAGCTCGGAGCCTGGAGCCTGCTTCGGATTTCTGTGTCTCCCCCTCTCTCTGCCCCTAACCCACTCACATTCTGTCTCTGTCTCTCTCAAAAATAAATAAACATTTAAAAAATAAATAAATAAATAAATAAATAAATAAATAAATAAATATTTTTTAAAATAATAAAAAATAAATAAAAAGCACAGGCAAAGCCAAAGCAGGGGCTTCTGGGCCAATCCCAGTCCTCTTCTGCCCAAGCGTGGGCTCTCGGCCCAGCCGGGGCTGGAATTAACACCCACTGTAGCAACAGACATCTATGGAGCCCCTATTGTGCCCAAAACAAAAGGAACCAAAGAGAACTGTCCATTCGATTTCTGATTCAAAGAGTTTATGACAAAATTGGAGGAAGGAGACAGAATGTATGACGGAACCAAAAAATAGTAATTCCGTTTGCATAAACCCCACGTGAAAATCAGCCAGCTTTCCTATGCCTAAGTAGAAAAATAGTAATTTAAGATTGGCACCCAGCAGCAGAGGAGTGGCGACAGACACTCCATGCTCTTGGGAACACAGAGGAAGAAGAGTGGTGTTACTAAAAATAATAGCAGCTTTAACTATAGTCAGTTAATAGTTATAGTTAATAGTAACAACAAAAATGGACATTTCCAGATACAGTGAGACCATCCCTTGCTTGGGGAGAGTTGTCAGGGAGGCTGGGTGACAAGAGACAATACAAGGAGGCTCCTGCAGGCGTGTGCCCACCTCACTTCTAAGATCTTTGTGTCCTTGCTCTATAGAAAATAGGACATTACAATGGTTTTTCTAAAAAATAGAAACTCCTAAATTTCTAAGGGTGCCGAATGTGTTGGGCCCAGTGCTGGGAGCTTTGGGTACATTAGTTTACATTAGTTGAATTCTGAATGATCCACAAGCTCCCTTGAAGCCCTTTTAAGGGTTTTGGAATCATTCTTTCCTTTAATATTCAGGCAAACGTGGTCCCACGCCACATGCTCTCCAAGATTCCTGAGAATTGCCAGGAATGACCCGGCATTTTCTTGATTCCCTCTCACTCTGATTTCCTCTTCTTTCTCAGTCTTGCTCTGTGCTCCGGAGTCTGTGCTTTTTCTGTCTTCACGTTGACCTGCAGAAGTGGGGATTCTGAAACCAGACCTGGGGTGGGGGCAGGGAGAATCCAGGAAGGCTTCCTGGAAGACCGGGCAGTGTTTTCTGCCTTTTCCTTCATTTCCCCCTCCCCCCCCACCCCCATAAACGTTACTGACATAAAGCAGAACCTAAGAGAATTCTACCGAAAGTTGGGAGTAACTGGGGAAGAGCTGGAAGTTTTCTAAGCCTAGCAAACAGCTCGAAATTTAAAAGCCAGACCTCCTGTCCTCCAAGTCCCTCTCCTGCCCTCCACACCTCCGGAGGTGTCTCCAGCCTCTATCCTCCAGCCTCCAGTCCAGCCGCTGGGCTCCCTCACACCTGCCCCACTTGTTTCGCACTCTTCCTGCATTTTCCTCTGGGGGTGAGGGCTGGCTGGAGAGCTTTATCTGTCACAGTCAGAAGGGTCCTTTTCCAAAACAAGGATCCCTGTCTCCCCGCCAACGGTTAGCGCCTTTCCCTAGAATGCAAAAGCAGCTAGAGACACACGCTCGATTCACAACAATCTGTGACACAGTGACCGCCGTTTACACAGGGAGGAACTGAGGCTCAGTGTGCAGTTAAGAAATCTGCCCAGTGTCACAGAGCTAGTACACGGTGATGTGTGGATTTGAAACCGGTCCGTCGGCTCCAGAACCACCCCTTTTAACTATGACACGCATCTTCAAAGAGGCGAGGCTAAGGGAACCTTGAAGGATGGGGAATACACCAGGCAGAAAGCAGAGGCAGGTGCAGCGCCCAGACCAGCTGAGCTGACCAGCAGGCCAGAGCCGGCCGGGAGGCAGGGAGCCTGGGAAGAGGCTGGAACAGAGGAAGGGCACCCCCACCTTAGCATGGAGGCCCCAGGGAAGGAGATCAGGGGGTAGACTGGGAAGCTAATTAGGGGGGAAAACTTCGTGGACAAGTGGGTCAAATCCTACAGGAGGACCCACCTTGGAGGGTGAGAGAGAGAGAGGGGCCAAGAATCATCCAGATTTCTGACAGGCAACTGTCACTGTCACTGATGCTCACTGAGGTAGTGGCCATCAGGAAGGCGGGGAGGGGGCGTTTACGATGTGTTCGCATTTGCACACGTGGAGGTGGAGGTGTCTTTGAGGCGCCAATGAGAGAGCTGTGCATAAGGGTACATGTGTCGGGGTGCGGTTCTGCAGCTCCGGAGACAAGCCCGCACTGGAGAGGCGGTCACGGGCCTATGGATGGTAATTAAAGCCATGGGGAGGAAGGATGAGCTCACGCAAGGCAGCCTGTGGAGGGAGAGGCAGAGGGCTTTAGATACCACCCGCAAAGCACTCCGGGGAACGGAGGGCCCGGGAGAACCACCCAATGAGCTAGCTGGGCTCTTCCCGGCATTGAGACGTCCCAGGGCTTGCTTTCCATTGACGTTTCCAGTGGGAACCTCCTCCACGCTCCTCTTCTTCCTCTTGCACTCTGTCCCTGTCAGGTGCAGTTTCTGGTAAGAGTTGAAACTCTTCAACAGCGCCCACTTGGCAAAGGAGCCCTTGGGGTCTAAGCAGCCTGGGGACGCCCCTTTCCAGTAGGACTGTAGACTGCACCCACTTTCTTGGGCTAAGGAGATCTTCCATGGGCCAGTGCCAATTGTGAGTGGCTAGGGTGTCCAAGGATCACAGGGTTTTCTTCTCCCCCGTCCACCTGTGCCCTTGCTATGAGCTACTCAGCATGTGAGGTCCCCCTCCTTTTAGGACATTTTAATGCAACCTTCTTTCCTCCAGTCTGGGCAACGGAGATACTCCATGCAAAGGCAGCTGTGAATATGAATGTTAGTATCCCTGCGGGTGGGAGTTGAAAGTCCTAGGGGCCAGGCTGAGGGAGCACCCCCAGTTGGGGGCAGCAGAGTGAAGCATGTAAAAGTACAGTCCAGGGGGTGCGTGGGTGGCTCAGTTGGTTAAGCGTCTCACCCTTGATCTCAGCTCAGAGCTTGATCCTAGGGCCGTGAGTTCAAGCCCCACATCGGCTCGGCTCCACGCTGGGCTTGGAGCCTACTTAAAAAAAAAAAAAAAAAGCAGTCCAAATGAGATGACATTAGGGACGGCTGGGGAGTGGGCACGTCCTGCCGCGGCCTGGACAACTGCTTTCATTGATTCACCGATCCACTCTGTAGGGAAACACTGTGAAAGACTGAAATGGACCGAAAAGATTATTGGGTGTCCTGACCAGCACGTGTGTGTGTGTGTGTGTGTGTGTGTGTGTGTGTGTGTGTGTGTTTACAACCTTTCATTGTCTTTGAGGTGTTTTACAGCTCTGGAAGTTGTAGAAAACTGGTAATAATGCAAATACTCATTGTCATTAAAAATGCAACTCGTGTTCCCTGGAGTGCTAATTGATTACTGCCGGGTGGATGGACCCATTTTACATCTGTCTGTGACTTCATTCAGCGATCCTTGGCCTGTTGTGAGAGATGGCGGAGGGGGGTGCAGAACAAGAAAGAGACAGAATCCCAAGGGAAGGAGATCAGGGGGTAGACTGGGAAGCTAATTAGGAGGAAAACTTAGAGGACAAGTGCGTCAAATCCTACAGGAGGACAGACCTCGGAGGGTGAGAGAGAGAGGAGCCAAGAATCATCCAGATTTCTGACAGGCAACCGGGCCGATGCTCTTGACTTCAGATCCTCTGGAAATCCACCCTTTGCTCTTGGAAAACGATTTCTGGTGTCTTTCTCCGCTTTCCTTTTATGAAGGTCAAGTTCTACCTGCAAAACGGAGTCTGTGGTGCAGATCCGTGGTGCTTCTCTCTGGAGGAACAGTCCGTGCAAACCGGCCGAGAGCCACATCAACACTTGACAGTTCACATCTCGGGCCGGAACTAGCAATAACCTGTAACCACTCGGCTGGTGTCTCAGTCTGATCAGGCTGCTATAACAGAGTACCGTGGACTGGGGGGCTTAGAAACAACAGAAATTCATGTTTCAACAGTTCTAGAGGCTGGAGCAGCATGGTCAGCCGGAAAAGAGGACAAGAGACATCTCTAGGTTCCTTTTGGGAGGGCGCCAATCCCATCATGAGGACCCCATCCTCATGACCTGATCGCCTGCCAAAGGCCTCACCCCCTAATGCCATCACACTGGGCGGGGGGTGGGCTAGGAATTCAACACATGTGTCTGAGGGGGAGACAACATTCAGTCCATTGCAGCTGGGAATGGACCTCCCACCCGGGAGGTCCACCTCCCACCCACGCCACCCGGATGCCAGCCATCATTCTAGACATATTTGGCCCTATCATTTTCCTGCCTAAAACCTTTCGGCTTCCAGTCCCCTAAGGATAACGCCCATGATGTACAAGGCAAGCCACACCAACACTGCTTACAACTCCAGCCTCGTCTCTTCACTTCCTGGCCCCTACCTCATCCTCCAACGTCACAACCCTTGGCAGTTCACTGCACACCCTGAGCCAGCTCTCCGTGACTTTACTCACACTGTTTCTGCTGCCTGGAGAGCCGGCCTCACCTCCTTTCCCTTGCCAACTCCTATCCCCTGGGAGGTGTGGTTCAGATGTCCTCCTTCCCCCCTCCTCCCACACCCCTCCCCGCAGAAGCTCTCTGCTCCAACATGCCCTTCTCCCCGTCACTGTATCACACCTTTTCATATCTCTGCCCCCACTTCCACTCAACTTTTGGCTCCCTGAGAACAGGGATTGTCTCCTGTACTGGGTTGAACGGTGTCCCCTCAAACTTCACACCCGCCTAGCATCTATGAATATGACCTTGTTTGGAAATAAGTCCTTTGCAGATGTAATTAGTTAAGATGAGGTCATACTGGGAATAGGGTGGGCCCTAAATCCAATATGACTGCTGTCCTTTTATTAAGGAAAAGGAAATTTGGAAGCGGAGACATACAGGGGAGAATACCATGTGGAGACAGAGGCAGACCGGAGTGATGACTCCACAAGCCAAGGAACACCAAGGATTGTGGGACACCACCGAAAGCTAGGAGAGAGGCAAGGAACAGAGTCTTCTCTAGAACCTTGGAGGGAGCATGACTCTGCTGTCACCTTGATTTGGGGCTCTATTTTTTCTTTTAAGTTTATTTATTTATTTTAAGAGAGAGAGAGAGCGGTGGAGGGGCAGGGCGAGAAAGAGACAGATCCCAAGCAGGCTCTGCGCTGTTATGGCAAAGCCCGACTCACGGCTCGAACTCACGAACCAGGAACTCATGACCTGAACTGAGATCAAGAGTCAGAGTCTTAACCCACTGAGCCACCCAGGCACCTCTGATTTGGGGGCTCTGGCCTTCAAAGCTGCCAAAACAAATTTCACATGTTGTTTTAAGCCATCGAGTTTGTGGTACTCTGTTACTACGGCCCTAGGAAGCTGAGAGACAATTTGGTATGAGGGAGGGGGGTCACTGCTGAAAGAAACACCTAAAAATGTGGAAATGGCTTTGGAATTGGGTAATGGGTAGAGGCTGGAAGAATTCTGAGGTTTATGGTAGGAAAAAATCTAGACTGGCTGGAAGAGGCTGTTGGTAGACATAGGGACGTTCAAAGGGATTCTGGTGACAGCTCAGAAAGAAATGAGAAGAGCTTTAGAGAAAACTTGCGTCATCTTAAAGAACACATATGTTGTCACGAACAGAAGACTGCTATCCTGTGAATGCTAAAGGTGCTTCTGGTGTCCAGCTCATGTTACTGGACACTGGAGGAAAGACGGCTCTTGTTATAAAGAAATCCTTGTCAATCTGTGTTCTACCATTGGTTAGGAAGTAGAACTTGGATAGCTAGCAGAGAGATTTTTCACACAAAGTATGGATCCATGGCCTGGATTTTCCTTACCATTTATATCAAAACGTGAGAGGAAAGAGAGAAACTGAAAAATGGATTGTTAAGCAAAAAGGAACCAGGGGGCTCCTATGTGGTTCAGTCCGTTGGGCGTCTGACTTCGGCTCAGGTCATGATCTCACCTCAGGTCATGATCTCACCATTTATGAGTTCGAGCCCCACCTTGGGCTCTGTGCTGACAGCTTGGAGCCTGGAGCCTCCTTCAGATTCTGTGTCTCCCTCTCTCTCTGCCCCTCCCTTGCTTGCCCTCTCTCTTTCAAAAATAAATATTTTTAAAATATTTTTTTTAAAAAAAGGAACTAGGGGCGCCTGGGTGGCTCAGTCGGTTGAGCGGCCGCCTTCGGCTCAGGTCATGATCTCGCGGTTTGTGAGTTCGAGCCCCGCGTCGGGCTCTGTGCTGGCAACTCAGAGCCTGGAGCCTGCTTCCGATTCTGTGTCTTCCTCTCTCTCTGCCCCTCCCCTGCTTGCTCTCTGTCTCCCTCTCAAAAATAATAAACATTAAAAAAAAAATAAAATAAATAAATAAATAAAATAAAAAAAAGGAACTAGCATTTGATGTGGAAAATTCTCATCCTATCTAAATACTGTGATCCAGAGATAGGGCCAAGGGTATGACTGAACAACTTTTGCTAAAGAGCTTAGGCATGTGACCTATGGATTCAATTACCCGTCTCACCAGATGTTGGGAATAGAGGTGTGATTATCTAGGAAGGACCTGTGGAGAAACTTCGGACACAAATAACTTGTGTTCTAGTCTCACATGTCCACAGATGGAGGGCAATTCGGCCCCAGGAAGGCACACAGCCCCATCCATGCTCAATGTAAATGACTTACTTGATGAGATATGGAACTTTTTTGAGTTGATAATATTTACACTATTTTTTTAATGTTTATTTATTTATTTTGAGAGAGAGAGAGAGAGAGAGAGAGAGAGCATGAGTGGTGGAGGGACAGGGCGAGAGATGGAGACACAGAATCCGAAGCAGGCTTCAGGCTCTGAGCCATTAGCACAGAGCCCGATGCGGGGCTCGAACTCACGGACCGCGAGATTGTGACCTGAGCCGAAGTCGGACGCTTAAGTGACTGAGCCACCCAGGTGCCCCTTGAGTTGATAATATTTAGAGGAGATTTTAGAGTTCATGATAGAATGGTTAAGACTATTGAGAATGGTGAGATAGGGTGAATGTCTTTTTCATATGAGACAGGTAAGAATTTGGGGAGACTACAAGGTGGAATGTAGTGGATTGAATATTGTCCCCCCCAAAATTCGTGTCTACCCAGAACCTGTGAACGTGAACTTTATTTGAAAATAAACATGATTGCAGTTGTAATCATGTTAAGATGAACTCACACTGGATTAGGTAGACCCTAAATCCAGTATGACCGACGTCCTTTGAAGAAGGAAATCAGGAAATAGAGACACACGGGACAGAATGCCATGTGAAGACTAAGACAGATAGGAATGATGAGTCTATAAGCCAAGGAACACCCCCGATTGCCAGAAACCACTGGAAGCTAGGAGAGTGTCATGAAACCAATTCTTCTCTAGAACCTCAGAGAGAGCATGACCCTACTGTCACCTTGATTTCAGACTTCTGGCCTCCAGAAGTTGTAAGCCACCTAGTTTTTGGTACTTTGCTACTGCAACCCTAGAAACAAAGAGCTTTCTTGTTAGAGCCTTAGACCTCGTTATCATCAGCACATCACTAGAATCCCCTCAGAGGCTGGAACCTGTACTAACACTCAGCCACCGAACCTGCCTGCAATCACCATCTTTTTAGCCCTCAAGGAGGGACCTTAAGTAGAGGATGAGTAGATGTTAACCAGGCAAGAAGGGGGAATAGTGTCCTGGCAGAGGGAACAGTCTCTGCAAAAAGCTAGTTGTGATAGAGAACATTTCTTGGACGAGCAAGTGACAAAAAGGTTAGCAGTGGGCACCTGGGTGGCTCAGTCAGTTAAGTGACCAACTTCGGCTCAGGTCACAATCTCGCATTCGTGAGTTCAAGCCCCACATCGGCTCTCTGCTGTCAGCCTGGAAGGCACTTTGCATCCTCTGTCTCCCTCTCTCTGCCCTTACCTGCTCATGCTCTCTCTCTCTCTCTCTCTCAAAAATAAACATAAAAAAAAAAAAAAAAGGTTAGCCGTGAAAGAAAGGAAGGAAGTGGAAGGAGATAGAACCACATAAAAGAAACCAGGTTAGATCGGCAAGGGCCTTGTAGGCCAGATGAAGGGGACTGGAATTCATTCTGTGAGTAAAAAGAAGCCATTGGTAAGGCTCTGGTATACACAATAGATACACTTGAACACCCACAGATAGATGGTTTCGGCTCAGGTCATGATCTCACAGTTTGTGAGCTCCAGGCCCGTGCCGGGCTCTGTGCTGAGAGCAGAGAGCCTGCTTGGGATTCTGTCTCCCTCTCTCCCTGCCCCGCCCCCACTTGCTCTCTATCTCTCCCTCGAAAATAAACCCAGGGGCACCTGGGTGGCTCAGTCGGTTGAGCATCCGACCTCAGCTCAGGCCATGATCTCACAGTTCATGGGTTCAAGCCCTGTGTCGGGCTCACTGCTGTCAGCACTGAGCCCGCTTCAGATCCTCTGTCCCCCTGTCTCTCTCTGCCCCTGCCCCGCTTGCAAGGTCTCTCCCAGAATAAATAAACTTTAAAAATAAATAAATAAATAAATAAATAAATAAATAATAAAACCAAACTTAAAAGACACACACGCACACACAATGAGACAGTCACGACACCCACTAGGATGGCTGGGTTCCCATATGACTCAGCAACTTTAATCCAAAATACACGTCTACGCAAGCTGAAAATATATGTCTATATATACCTTGTACACTAATATTCATAGCAGCATTATTCATAATGGTCAACGAATGGAAACAATCCAAGTGTCCCTAAACTGATGAAGAGATAAACCAAATATGGTTTAGCCACAAAACAGCCATTTTATTTTATTTAGCCATAAAAAGGAATGAAGTATTGATACATACTATGATACAGATGAGCCTTGAAAATATGCAGAGAGAAAGGATTCACATAAAAGGCCATATATTATGGGATTACATTTAGATGAAACGCCCAGAGTAGGCAAATCCACAGAGACAGAAAGTTGACTAGTGGTGGCCGAGGAACAGGGACTAAAAAGATGGCTTCAAATGGGAACCCGGTCTCTTTCGGGGGCGAGGAACGTGTCCTAAGATTGATTCTGCTGATAGCTGCACAATTCTGTGACAATACAAAAACCCACCGAGTTGTATACTTTAAAATGGCGAGCTTCATGATACGTGAATTGTATGTCAATAAAAACAAAAAGGACGCCACCGAATAGTTTTGAGCTGGAGCGCGATGGGGTTTGTCGGCGTTTTGGAAGGAATGTGCTCTGGCCCCGGAGTGGAAAACAGACTGGAGGCGGAAAAATCCTGACAGTTGCGAGGCTGTAACAGGGTCTCCGTGAGGGGTGGGGGCGGCCCACACAAAGGAAGTGGACGGAAAAGGTCAGATCCAAGAAGCATACAGGATGGATGTAACACGTCTAAACATACACAGTCACAACTGAAGTGTGCAGAAACATGACTTTATCACTAACTTCATTTTTGTGGTGGTTTTAAATAATGTCCTCAGGGGCGCTGGGGTGGCTCAGTCGGTTAAACACCCAACTCTTAGTTTCGGCTCAGGTCATGATCTCACAGTGCGTAGGTTAGAGACCCGCGTCGGGCTCTGTGCTTACAGAGTGGAGCCTGCTTGGGATTCTCTCTCTCTCTCTCTCTCTCTCTCTCTCTCTCTCTCTCCATCTCTCTCTCTCTCTCTGCCACTCCCTGGCTTGTTTGCTTTCTCTCTCAAAAAGTAAATAAATAATGGGGCGCCCGGGTGGCTCAGTCGGTTGAGCGTCTGACTTCAGCTCAGGTCATGATCTTGCGGTTTGTGGGTTCGAGCCCCGCGTCAGGCCCTGTGCTGACAGCTCAGAGCCTGGAGGCTGCTTCAGATTCTGTGTCTCCCTTTCTCTGCCCCTCCCCTGCTCATGCTCTCTCTCTGTCTCTTAGTCTTTTAAAATAAATAAACATTAAAAAAATTTTTTTTCATGTCCTCAAAATGTGGACCAAACTTAGTGACTTACTTTAACTAACCGAATGGGGGCTGACGGTGCTATATAACTTTCAAGGCTAGATTATAAGAGGATACATCTGTCTGTCTGTCTCCCTCTCTCTTTGTCCCCCTCAACTGCTCACTCTGTACAAAGACCACCACCATGCCACGAGGATACCCAAGCATCCCCATGAGGACCCCCCTGTGGACAGCCGTCAACAGCCAGCATCAGCTTGGCAGCCATGGGTATGCACCACCCCGGAAGCTGGTCCTCACGCCAGGGGAGTCCTGACATAACTCCAGCCCTGAGCCCTTGGGTTTTCCACCTGTGACCACAGTCATCGCAGAACAGAGACAAGCTACACTTGAGCAGGCTCCAGGCTCTGAGCTGTCAGCACAGAGCCCGATGCAGGGCTCGAACCCACGAACCATGAGATCGTGACCTGCGTCGAGGCGCAACACTGAGCTCCCGTGGCTCCCCAGCTTCCTCGGAAGGAGTGCCTTCCCGTGTAGTAGAGCAACCACATTCAAGTGCTCGCCCTGTGGTGAACAGTGTTTTTTTTCATCCACACATTCAGTTCGCAGTGGATCCTAGATCACTACTCTGTGCCAAGCATTTGCCGGAGGCCAGAAACAGAGGAAACCACACTACTCGTGGAGCGAACAATAAGAAGGACCAACACACACAAATAATTACAGTAAAGTCTTGCATCTAAAGTACAAAAAAAAAAAAAAAAAAAATCAAAGTGCGCACAGGCTTAGTCATAGCAGGGAAGAGGGGAGGATCGCCTCTCCCTGGAAGCCTCCGGAGGGGGAGAAGGGAGGTTGGGTCTCCCCAAGCCAACAAAACGTCAATAGATAATCCCCTAGAGAAGAGCACACAAAAGGACTAGAGAAGCAGCAGTGAAAAGTCACAAGATTGATTTAAAGAGAGACAGAGAGGCATTATTATAGGGCGTAGTAGTAGGCAATTCACAGGAGCTTATCTGTAACCTGCGGACAGTCATAATACCCCTTACAAGGTTGCTGAGTGTAATAAATGAGATCTATCAAACACTTAGCCCAGTGCCCAGCTGAGGAAGCTACAATGTAAGCACAATGTTAACGACCATCACTCATTGAATCTTCAGCCTAATGTCAGAAGCATTGCATGAGAATAAAAGTTGAGTCCTTATAGATGTTTGCACGTGGAGAAAGGTTCGTTCAATCAGTACATAAGCATCTGCTACCTCCCTAAACACTCTATGGTTACATTTTAAAAATTCAGGGATCAGCTAAGCCTTCTTGGAATTTAAAGCCAAACTGTTTCTCTCTTAAGCTCCAGATCTTGCCAATCAGAATCACTTTGCTCACAGACTATTGTATCTGTGTCTGCCTCAGGTCGAAAAATCCATTCAGCAACTCAATTGACTTCTTTGTTCTAGGCTGCAGCTGCCCTCCCCCGAGGCATGGGTGCCATTGACTGAGTGGGTGCAGGCCACCCTGCACTGAACACGTGGGCTTCATATTTCAAAACCATTATGCAGGCAGGATTTAGGGATGAGGCTTGGGGGATGGGGGATGACAGAAGGATTAGACTTGATTTATGGAAAGGTTGGTCTTTGGGGGGACTTTTTTGTTCCTCCTAGGAGAAACTAAGCCTGCTAAACTATTCTACTTGGTGGGAAATTGGACGGCATATATATGTACTGGGCGCCTACTCTGAGGCATGCTCTGTTCCAAAGGCTTCCCCCAAAGATGGGGACAGTGTTGCTTCTGTGACTTCCACCTAAAGCACCTTGCGGGGACCTCACCTGGGGGATGGCAGGCAAAACAGTCCTGGCTCTCAGGAGGCTAGAGTGAGCTTATCATGTGGTTTGGAATTTAGAAAAGTGAGCCCGTAACTTCTAGCAGGATGCCTAGCATTCAGAACCTGCCCTTTGGGAAACAGACTCTGCTATTTGTATTTTCTATTCCTACCCTCTGTCTTTTAAAAAATGCAGTGAAATTTGAAAATAGCCACCTGTCTTGGGCCATGTTTAGAGAACCAAAGGAAAGACTTAACTCCAGCCTGAGCTGAAGTTGAAAGAGAAATGCTGTCCCCTCCCTCTTAGGGGCTAATCCCCAAGCAGATCGGAGAACCCTGGGGGGCAGGGAGGAGTCTTGGCTGGTGGGGAGGCCTCAGGAGATGGAGACAGGCCGGGGTCCTGATTCCCCTGGTTTCAGCTGTTCCAATCACAGCTCCCTTTCTGCCCTGGGGGACCCATGAGAGCCCCCTCCTTGCCCTTTCAATATCTCCCCTGTCACTTGAGCTGGTCTGAGAGGCTTTCTTTCTGTTACTTGTAAGTCACCATCCCTGACTAGGAGAACATCTTAGCCCAAAGGCATGATTCTAAGAGTGAGAATTCTGGGCAGAGAAGGGAGAAACACACACACACACATACACACACACACACACACACACACACACACACACACACACCACCCTTAGAAGCTCATGATCCTTGTGTGCCTCACAGCAGGCCGTTCACTCTTTGTTCATTCGACAAATATCTGTTAAGTGCTTACTGGGTGCCAGGCACCAGGGATAAAAACGAATAAAGAAAGACAGAGCCCCTGCCCCGCGGAGCTCCCATCTGATGGGGAGACAGATGGGTAAGCGGGCTGGGTGAGCGGTACAGGGGATATCAGCAAGAGCCCCCATTCTGGAACTCCCTCCTCCAAGGCACCCCGTTAAAATTAACTCCACCAATTAAAGGCGTTGTTAGGAGACAATGCTGTCTGTCTTCCTCTTTATTTTTAATTACAGGGCCCAGCCTAAAGTTGTCAAACCATTTATAATTAGAGCAGAGCTCTGAGCAGGCCTGGAGAGAGGAGGGAAGAAGGGGTGAGGGAGACAGGGGCTCCTGCCTAACCTCTCCCCGGTCCTCTGCCTCCGGTGCAGTGACAGGCCGCTGCCCCACTAATGGACTGGGTGGCTGGGAAGCACTCTCCACTCGCCGTCCCTCCCCCCTGCCTCTCAGTGCACACCCTGATTATAGTCATTAGGGAGTCACCCGGAGAGACAGGAAGACAGGCGGGTGGCGGTGGCCTGGAAGGTGGAGGCGGCTGCAGCTGAGACTGGGCCAGCTCAGGCTGGAGAGCAGAGCCTGGAGAAAGAGCAGGGGTGAGGCTCCTCTCCTGCCCTCTCTCTGCAAGGGAGGCATCCATGTGGCCCTAAAACAGCCCACAGCCCGCACAGTAAGAAGTGCGTGAGGAGGGTGGGGATAACAGCCGGCCTGGTGCAGAGGGCTGCAGACAAAGGAGTGCCCCTCAATCTGCCCTCTGGGTGCCAGGTCGGCTTCACTGCCCCCCTGCAACCACAGACAAGTGCAGAGCAGACTCACAGCACGCGGGGCAGCTGCTGGGAAAGGATTTGGGAGGGAAAAGGCATGCAGCTGGCTGTAAACTTGACTTGGTGGGACCTGGGTGGTCACCTTCACCTTCTGCTCAGACTCAGAGGGACAGAGCCCCTCCTCTTCCTGTTATTCAGGGAAGCTCCTGTAGCAAACAGGGAGGGTGGTTCAGAGGTGGCCCAGACCCCTGAGTTCCCAGCCCCCGCTGTTGTCAACCTGGGCCAAAGGTGGGGAGGGTGGGGAGGCCGAGCAGGCCGTGAGCTGCCCGGAGGCACCAGGGTCTCGATCTTACCAGGGAGGACTAGCCCCCCAAAGCATCCCCCACCTGGGGCCCCTTCCAATGTGGGGACCAGGGGAATCAGGAACCAACCAACCAACCAAACTCCTCTCTTCATCTCTCACTCTAGCCTGCAGTGGTCAGGGACAGGGTCTTACATGAGTTCTGTGTTCTTGGAAAACCGCAATTTTACAGAAATCCCCCACCCTTTCTTGTTCCAGGAAAAGGCTCACTGCGGAAAACCGCACTTTCCCATATGACTTAGATGCAAAGATGTCCCCTTGTTTACCTAAGACAACACGAGACACAGACCCCGCAAACTTATCGTCTCGCAAATGATACGCGCGTGGGCGTCTCAGTGGGTTGAGCGTCCGACTCTCGGTTTCGGCTCGGGTCATGATCTCACGGTTTTGTGGGCTCGAGCCCCGCGTCTGGCTCTGCACTGCCAGCGTTCACTGTCTCAGAATAAATCAATAAACTGTAAAAACCAGTAATAAATGAGAAGCCAAACCGTTTGTCCCCACTGGCCAATAGGGACAAAATGCCTGTTCACCTGACCTGACCAAACTTCAGTTAGGCCACTCTCCCCTAGACTTTGACCCACCCACAGCCTGAGTCAGCATCAGAGCTTGGGAAAAACCCCTCCTTAACAACCTCTCCCAGGCATCAGCTGACCACGGAGAAGAACCTTCCCATTCAGACCACCTGCTTGGCCCATCCCCCATCTGGTTCTTCTAGCCTTTACTTTCCTTTACTACGGGAAAAAAAGTCCTTTCTGTCTGACCCTTGCGACGCTGAGGTCCCCTCCTGCTACTGCAATTGTGTTTTTGAATAAAGTCTCCCCTCACTTCGGCCTGATTTGTTCTTTATTTGAGAACAGCCCAGGGAAAAGACTCTTCCCCCTCGAAATTGTCTCTCACAGCCATGTGTCCCCAGTGACTGCCTGGTTAACGGTTAATGGGTGGGAACCCCCGTCTCTCTGCTCCCAACCAGCTTCTGGAAACTCCCCCGTCAAGGCTTCCTGGTTAGTAACAAAAGCCAGCATCTTGAAAGCTGACTGTGAGCTGAGCTCTGTGCTAAGTACTTTTCACAGGCATTTTGTCAACGTTTGCATGCTGGGCACTTTCTCAGCTATGGAAATTCACGCTCAGAGAGACATGGAGCAAATACGGCACAGGAGTGCGGACGTAAGGGTGGCACAGCCACAGGATGGCAGGGCTCTCTATGCTGCTCACTGCTGTAGGACCACCGAATGCCTACAATGCGTCCGGAACACAATAAATACTGTCAAACGAATGAGCGAATAGAAGAATTCCAAGGCTTGTGTTCCTAAGCATTATGCTGTCAGGCAGCCTCCTTTTAAAGGCAGCCTTAGGGGCACCTGGGTGGCTAGGTGGTTCAGCATCTGACTTCAGCCCAGGTCACAGATCTCACAGCTCGTGAGTTCGAGTCCCACGTCGGGTGAGCTCGAGTCCCACTTTGGGGAAACGTAAACCCTGCTTTGGGTGAGCCCCGCTTCTCATTCTCTCTCTCTCTCTCTGCCCCTCATGGGATTCTCTCTTCCTCTCTCTCTCTCTGCCCCTCGATCACTTGTGCCCTCTCTCTAAATAAACAAATAAATAAATGCAGCCTAACCAACTCCTGGCCCAGAAGAAAAAAACACCCAGTGTCTCCTTCCACATCAGTAACGATCTCTTTACTGAGATATGGAATTTGTGGATTCTGGAAATTTTTCACATGCATCATCTGGTTTGAACTGCTATGAGTGTTTTTATCATCTCCAGTTTACAGAAGGAGAAACTGGGGTCCAGAGAGGGAACCCCACCTGTCTGCCTCTCCCTCCTCCAACCCCTTCCTCCCCCCAGATCCCAGTCCCCCACCGCCACCCTCCCCCAGCAGACCCCACTCTTCACCACCCCCACACAGTACCCAGTCCCAGCCCCGGAGCCTCAGAGCGGGGGAGCCTGGCGTCTTCCCTTTCTGCTCTACTAATTATCCTTTTAACTCGCACTGGCGTATTTTTGCCGTGCGATCTGCGGGTTTATTTTTATCCACCTCTCTATAATGGTATCGGGGCCGTTACTCAGGGAAGCTCCCGGCTCTGAGCTGCTCCCCAATTTACAATTGCAATTATGATCTCCGACAGAAACACGTGCAGCTGGCGTCAATTTTAAGCAATATTTTGATCATAATAATTAAAAAAGTAACTTATGGCATGCACGCGTTGGATAAATTAATGTTATTCCAAGGCTCTGCTCAAAGGCATGTAAGGGAGAGAGGAGTGAAAAAAGGAGACGGTGCTTGGATCTCTGGGCAGCTTAGGAGTCTGGCTCCAGCACCTGCTGGCTTGAGGGCTCGCAAATTAACTTGCGAGCTGAGCTTAATATCCGTGTGTCCTTCAAGCTGAATGCTGCCTGTCCCCACCCCTCCCCCTGACACATGTGAAACTGATGGTTATTAAGGTATTTGGATATAAACAAGCACATTTTCTTGTCACTGTTCCCCGGGCAGGTGACAGGCAGCTGAGAGGATGTTCTCTCTAACTTGCTGTTCTAGACCCAGATGAGAGCAGGACCAGAGGGTCTGGGGGCTGGGATGGAAAATGGCACGGGCCTCGGATGTCCCTCCTTCCCAGCACATGCAGGCCTGCACCCATGGACTCATTCATTCCCAGGTACCACTACACACACACACACACACACACACACACACACACACAACCACACACACCCTCACACCTCCACCCATGACAAATTCACATAATTTCCACACGTTTATACAAATCTGCTCTCTTACACAGGACTCACAATCACAAACCGTCAGCATACAGACTCGCATGCACCCACGAACACACACACACTTGCACACACACACGCACACTGATTTATAGGTACCACCTACACCACTATCTGTTCGCAGGCACACGACTCATAATCACAAACAAGGCCTGCACACAGACTCACACGATGAAACTCACAAACATGCGTGTATGCGTGCGCACGCTTTGATGAATTCTCTCCCACACACTCCCCTCTCACTACGCAGGCAGCCCCCAACCCCCACGGCAGGCCAGGCTGCGAGGCAGTTATCAGCAGCCGATTAGCTTCTGAGGGATGGCTGTCCCCACGGAGAAAAATGTGCGGACACACAAACCTTTGCACACCATTCCAAGGATTTATATCCTTTCTGAAACCCGCCCAGGGTCTTCAGCTTTTAAGTCCCCTAATCTGGGGGCCCCAGGCAATCCTGTTCCTGTCCTCACTAGGCTGAGTGCACAAATGGGCAGAGGGAAGAGGGGACCGGGAAGTCCTACTTTCTTTCAAGAACGGTTTCCTTATTCGTACGATCATCACTACTTTGGGTAAATGGCAAAAAAGAAATCTATTTAATGCTAAAAAGATGTTTTAATAATAATAATAATAATAATAATAACCCCTCCCACTCCTGTCCTGTACCCCCCGGGGGCTGGAAGCCATGAGGCCTTGGACACATGGCAGAGGAGAGCTTCCGGGTCTCGGAGTCAGATGCTTGGTTGGATTCAAATCCCCGCTCCACCGCGCACGGATGAAATGACCTTGGAAAGTGTGTCATTTCAGTTTCCTCCCGTGTGCCTCCCCTACTTCACACAGGACCAAATGAGGGCCTGAGCGCAACCCCCCCCCCCCCCCCCCCCCGGCACAGGGCAGGAGCCCAAGACACCTCATTTGCCTAGGGTTTCGTCGCTAACATCATCCTGAAGCCTGGCCAGACTTCTCCTCCTCTGCCTCTCCTGCATCCCCTCCGAGGGCACTCAGCCCCCTGGACCCCCTCATGCCTGTCCCTCCACAAGCCTCCCTCAGAGGCAATTGCTACTTCTATCACCCACCAGGGCAGGTTGGGGAAAGCTATGGAATTTGGGGGCAAAAGATGAGCATTTTGATTACGAGCCCATGAAATAAGTCATTTAACCTCTGGACAGCCTCAGTTTCCCCGCTGGTGAGATGGGGAGAATGATGCCTTCATTCCCCATCTGGCAACGCTGAATGAGGCCAAGTCTGAGGATGTACTTTGAGCGCAAAGCCCCAGAAACATGTCAGTTGTCACAGTGGGCTTTGTGTCATCACCTGGGGCATCTCGTCTAGAACTGGATCCCATCCGCTCACTCTGAGTCTTCCCCTCAGGGTCCCTCCTCCCTCCCTTCCCTCCAGCCACCACCACCTTCTTTTCCTTCAACTTTCAACCCTTCTTTTTTCCTTCCTCTCCTTCCACTGGAGCCTATCATTGCTTTTCTGCAAATTCAATGGCTGGTTCCCTGCCTCCAGCCTCTCCTATGGCTTTGTCCTGCTCTCAGCGGGGACAGTTCACCTTCTTCAGGCACACCAAAAGCAAAACCCAGGCACTCTAATCCGCCTCCTGCCCCCAAGTAAAGTCCACATCCCTCTGCTTGGTTTTCAGTCTCCCCAACAATCCACCTTATTTTCCACCTCTGAGCAAAGGACAGGGAAGCTGGGCATTTCACCCAATCAGAGCAAACAGTCTACTACATACACCTATTTCAGAACCTCCCGGAGCCTTTACTCTGGCCATCCCTCCTCCCCAAAAGTCCTCCTGCTTCCCCTCCAACCCTATAGAACTCTTCTCCAAGCTCAGCACTCAGCTTAAGGAAGCCCCTCCGGCAGGCTTGTCTGGCAGCTCCAACCCACAGAAATCCCTGGCCTGGGTTTTTTTTCCTTTGAAACATTTTTATTATGAAAGATTACAGACATCCAAAAACGTATAATAATGTAACAAAATGTATGCACCCAATTTTTTTTTTTTTTAGTTTTACGGTTTTATTTTATCAATGTTACAATGCACATAATTTAAAGAGTTACAGAATTCTACCGGGGTTGATATTAAAAACAACACAAAACACAACAGCAGTCCCCTACTCCCCCGCCACACACACAAACACCCCAGGCGAGGCACCACTCCCTAGAGGCAATGACTTTCACTGCTTTTAGCTGATTCTTGGGATATTTACCTCCATCTCTCTTTAAAATGTGCTTACATTGCTACTTTGGTTTTTTCCATTTTTGGCATTATGTATTGACTTTCCACTATGTAGAATGAGGTTCCGGCTCTCCTCCTTCCTGTCTGTCTGTCTCTCTCTCGCGTTCTCTCTCTCTCTCTCTCTCTCTCTCTCTCTCTCTCTCTCTCTCTCTCTCTCTATCTCTCTCTCACACACACACACACCCACACCCACCCACACACACACACACACACACACACACACACACTTCTCACCCTCCCCACCCTATTTATTTATATTGTAATTTCTGTTAGATCTATAGGTACATGATCTTGACTCTAAAGATGCCATTCTGAGGTCTGATCCTTTGTGGGAAGCTTGTAGAGTCTGTTCCCAGGATCCTGAAATTTCACTACGTTGTGCCTTGGTAGTGGCCGTTTTTCCACCATCGGGCCCTCGGTGGGGCTTTTCAGTAGGGAAACTAGAATCCTCCAGACCTAGAGGGGCTCCAGTTAGTTTCCAACTTCCTTCCTTCGGTTTTCTTTAACCAGAAACCCTTTGATTCATGTAGAGAACCTCTTGAATTGCTCCTTCCATTTTCTTTTGTAAGATTTTATTTATTTATTTTTTTTAATTTTTTTTAACGTTTATTTATTTTTGAGACAGAGAGAGACAGAGCATGAACGGGGGAGGGGCAGAGAGAGAGGGAGACACAGAATCGGAAGCAGGCTCCAGGCTCTGAGCCATCAGCCCAGAGCCCGACGCGGGGCTCGAACCCATGGTCCGTGAGATCGTGACCTGAGCTGAAGTCGGACGCTCAACCGACTGAGCCACCCAGGCGCCCCATAAGATTTTATTTTTAAGTAATCCCTACACCCAGAGTGGGGTCCAAACCCAAAAGTCTGGGATCAAGAGTCACAAGCTCTACAGACTGAGCTAGCAGCCGCCCCTTCAATTTTCTTGCCTTTCCTATTTTCCATCTCTTTGTCTTCTTTGTTCTATTTTCTGGGAGATGTTTTTTAGACTTTATCCTCTTCTGCTTCTGTGAACTTTTTCATTTCTGCGATCATATTTTTGATTTACAAGAGCTCTTTTTTTGTTCTTTTTTTATAGCATCCATTTCTTATTTCCTATAATTCTCTTCATGTATCTCACGAAAGGTACTCATGACAACTTTTCTGATGTCTTCCTCTTCTTCCATATACTTCTTTCTGCTGAGTAGTTTCTTTCTGTTTGTCTTGGCCCCTATCTGTCATGTTGGTGACTTTCCTCATATAAATCGCAATCCTGGATTGTCAGCAACTATGGAAGAGTAGAGTACCAACTGCTGAATGGAAGCTCTTTCTAGGTGAATGGGAGGGACTTACTGACAGTGAGATTCATGTAGGGTGACTGGCTGTTTCGCTGGGGAACCTCTGATGTCTGTACCTTTAAGCCTTCCCTCTTGAGTGATCAGACTCTCCAGAGAAAACCTCCCGGCCTCCTGCCTCCAGTCTCCAGAGAGTAAAGACCTGGCCACCAGCATTCAAGGAAGAGGAATGAGGAATTCTCAGTGCCCTGTGTAGACGAGCTCATTTCACACCTGGCCACCCCAACTTTTTCAGCATGGTATCCGTCCTCAACCTGGTATCCCCATCCAGAGATCCTCTATTTTACCATTTCTGGGAACAAACCTCAGTTTTCTGCTGACATGGGGAAGAAGCAACTATCCACCTGCACAGATCTGGGGAGGGGACCCAGAGATCAAAGTTCTCCATTTTCAGCCAGGCCTCCTTACTTAGCTCCCCCGCTTGCCCTACCTCCAGAGACACCAGAGACTGTGGAGGGATTGGGGGGCAGAAAGATTTTTAGATCCACCCTCCCCCCCAGCGGTTTCCAGTTTGCTAAATCCCCTCCTTCATTGCTTTTCTAGTTTCCAAACTTCTTTTGCTCTTTCGCCACACCCATTGTCTCCATCTTTGTGGGTTTCCGGCTTTTCAAAAAAACGTTTTATGGTCACTTCAGTAGGATTTTCAAGAAGAGCAAAATTAATTGTGTGTGTTCAGTTCACTATATTTACCTAGAAGTTTCCATCTGCCTCTCACCTCTGAACGTACGGCCTCATGCTTCTTAATAAAATCCCTTCACTGACATTTTCCTGGGGTTTGAGGAGTGTAGAAACCAATGGATGGTTTCAACTTGTCATCTTTAACTGGAACTGCTTTGTTCTTTTTTTTTTTTTTTAGTATGTATTTATTTTTGAGAGAGAGAGAAAGAGTACAAGCAGGGGAGGGGCAGAGAGAGAGGGAGGGAGACACAGGATCCGAAGACAGGCTCCAGGCTCTGAGCTGTCAGCACAGAGCCCAGCGTGGGGCTGGAACTCACAAACCGCTAGATTATGACTTGAGCTGAAGTCAGACGCTTAACCGAGTCACCCAGGCGCCCCGAAACTACTTTGTTCTTTATTGAACTTCTTTCTAGATATAAATACCTGTCTCCCCACTAACTGTGAGCTTAAGAGGTTCCCTTTTTTGTTTGTTTGTTTGTTTGGCTGGTTGGTTAGTTTTCTGGTTTTTTGCTTTTGTCTTTTTGGCCTCAAAAACAAACAAACAAAACAAGACAAAACAAAAAAAACAAAAAAAAAAAAAACCAAAAAAACCAAACCACAAACAGCAAAATGGCTGGATAGGGTAGAAGCTTCTAAAGATTTATGACTGGGCCTGTGCCTTCTTGCTATTTAATCTAACTTCTGGAACCTTGACAAATGGGCATTCAACAAACAAATATTTACCAAATATTTACTCTTTGCCAGATAATCTCCAGGTCCCAGGCATACAGCTGAGATCAAACCTGAGTCCCTGCTCACGTGGAACTTGGCATTCAGCTTAGTTAAAACATCTCCAGTGCTGTGAGCTCACTACCTCCCAAGACAGCCCACCTGTTGCCAAGAAGCTGTCGCTGAAACATGGCTCCCTATTATTCCCACTCACGGTCCAAATTCCATTCTTCAGAGCTTCCTCTTCCACAGGACAGACCTCTAGTTAACTAAAGATGACCTCTGCCCCTGGGTTCCACATACTCTCCTTGCTCAACCACCCACCCCCAGTTCTCTCAGCTGCTCCTCCTGGGAAGCCACCAGCCCCTCTACCACCCTCTGGATTCTCCCCATTACAACCAGGCTCTGGACGCTTCTGTGAGTAGGAAGATTGTGTTCCAATTTGGAAAAAAGAAAAAATAGATTCAGTCTTTGTCCTACATCCCTGGCACAGAGCTTCAAAACCCCTTGGAATTTCCTGAACCATAGGAGTATCTTTTGTTATTCATAACTTGTCCCTTTCATGCTTCTTTCAACTACACCTGAGTCTATGTTAATGATGTGACTCATGGTGGGGAACTAGATAGTTTCTGAATGAGGGCTGGGCTGGCCTTCAAGAAAACCAAGCACAAGTGATCAGGGAGTTGAAACTTTAAACCCTGATCCCCAGGGAGGAGAGAGGGGCTGGAGATGGCATTCAATCAGATGGCCAGTGATTTAACCCATCATGCCTATGAAATGAAACCTCCATTAAAACTCTGAACAACGAGGCTGAGAACTGACTGCCTGGTTGGTGAACGTATCAAAGCAGATGTACCGGGAGGGAGATGCACCTTGACCCCATCAGGGCAGAAGCTCTTGGTGTTTGGCCCTTTCCACACCTGGTCCTATATTCCTGTTCATCTAGCAATTCATCTGTGTATTTTACAATAAAACGATAATCATAAGTATACCACTTTCAGTGACTTCTGAGTCATTCTAGAAAATTGCTGAACCTGAAAGGGGTGGGGGTCGGTGCGGAGCTCCAGAATTTATAGCTGGCCAGGAAGAAGTGTGGGTGGCTCAGGGACCCAAGACTTGCACCTGGCATCTGAAGTGGGGACAGTCTCATGGGACCAAGCCCTGTGACCTGTGGGGTCACCACGCTAACTCTGGGTAGCTGGTGTCAGAATTGATTTGAATTGTAGGACACCCAGCTGGTGTCAGAGAATTGGTGTTGAAAGGTAGAGGATGGGCCTGCATGATGCCTGGCACCCCACGTCCCCCTCTCCCCACCTCTCAAGCTCCCTGCCCAGCCGAGGAAGACTCCATTTCCCCCAAGGAAACAGGAACAGGGCCACTGTTGCCAGGAGAGCATGGGGGGGTGAACACTTCCTTCATTCTACAGTTGTGGGTATAAGCAGTCCACGTTGCCTATTATTTCCCGGTTTGAAGGGTTACCTTACAATCTCAACTGGTCTGCAAAACCCTTCAGAGTTTTTGTAGGTCCTATAAAACATCCAGCCAGGAATGGGCACCGGGGGGGGATGTTCAACACCATTGGTTGGCATAGATCAGCCTGGTTTGTATTAACTTGTCTTTGGAGGAGACCATCCCTTCCTCCAGCCTCCGTCCCTTCTGCAGGATCCCATGAAAGTTTCCATGAGTGCTCAGAGGGTCCTCACCTCGTTTAGGTCCTAGAGTCTCCTGTTGGATGGAGAGGGACCCATGTGGCTAAGCATCACACCCCCAGTTTGGGGTGGTGGTTGTTGTTTCCCCTCTTACCGTGAACCATGCACCTGTCGGGGGGTGGGGGGGGGGAGTGGCCTGATAAGCCACGCAGGCTATGAACTGAAGTGACCTGGCCAGGCTCTCCCTTCCTGCTACAAAGGAGCGGGAACCGAAATGGTAACTCTCATCTGCACGTCGTTCTGCAAACTCCCAAAGCTCCCTTGATCCTCCGGCTCAGTGTTTGTCTTGCCAACCCGCCTCTTTATAGATGAAGAAACTGAGGCTAAATGAACTTCGAGGACAGTTACCCAAGGAAGACTTGGGTCTTCCGGGTGCACATCCTTGGGTTTCTGTTCCATCACGGGTGATTCACCTGAGGACAGAGGGGGCGGCAATGGCTGGGCAGAGGAAAAGGCGCAGCATCCTTCAGTCCGTCCCCAGCCTCTCCTGCGGCTCCTGACAAGCCACTCCAACCCACAGGCCCATTTATGTGCCTCCGCCAAGCACAGCTCAGGGTGGAGATGCCAGGAGAGAGCGAGCAGCTAGAAAACATGTGCACCCACTAACCAGCAGAGGGATGGCATTGGGACCGGCAGGGGGCAGCTGCTGACATTGGGCTGCAGCAACGCCCTCGCTCTTGCCCTCGGCTCTGCCTGTGCAATCTGCTCTGCCAAGTCGCCCCAACCAAGAGAGGCCACCAGCGGGCTGATTCAGAAGAGGACCAGGAGGGGACTCCCTCCACCAACCTGGAGCAGAAGGTGGAAAAGAGAAAGGCCGCTTGAGCCACCTGCCTTCTTTCAGGCTTGTTCTACCGCCAGCGTCTCAGCAGGGTCACTTCATCCGATGGCAGAGTAAGTGCTTCCTGACTGCTACTTTCAGGAGACCCCAAGTGCCATCAGTACTGGTCTGATGTGACCAGGGAACAAAGGGCAGGGTTCGGTTTTTAACAGTCTTACTTAACTTGGTGACAAAACCTTCAGAAAAGATCACCCAGGAATTTACATACGTCACCTGGTAACTTATCTTCTAATGCAGGTGGAAAACGGCGCCTGGAGACACTTTGCTAAAAACATCGAGAGGGAGCAGAGGACATGAGGGTATTAGGCCCCTGCAGAGGGCCGGGAACCGGTGTGGCATAGGAGGCTGAGCTCTGACACAGCCGGTTGGGGATCACCTCAGGGTGCCGGCCCCAACAGCTTTCTTGTGATGTGTCGCAATGAGCTGGTGACACGTTTTGCCGCCCTAACTTCCACACGATCACCATAGTTTCCCCCACCTCCATCATGTTTTAGGCCAAAGGGATATTTTAGGTGGCCCTTCTCCCTCAGAGTCCCCGCCTGCCCCTCAGCTCTCAGGTTTCTCCCCACCTTGACGGCCCTGTTCCCTGAGTGGCATGGTGGGGCTGGGGCTGGGGGCGGGGGGTAGCCATTCGCCACTGCAGGGGAGAAAGCTGGGAAGGCGGACTTGGTGGCGGAGTGGTAAAGATGTTGTTGAGAGGAATCTCAGTGAGACCAGATGGAGAACGCGTCTCGATCTGCACCGATAAATTATCCACGCTGCGCCTTCACTGGAGGCAAATAATCCACATTCGTGTTGAGAACACCCCCCCCCTTCTGTTTGTCCCCAGGCTTTCAAGAGCTCAGAGGGAGTTATGCAGCCTCAGAGAGACAGCGCAAGGGAATAAGAGAGGCAGGCAGTTCTGGGGAATCTGGAAGGAAGGTGGGGAGCATCCAAACGCCCCTCGGTCGTCCTCTTAGTTCCAGCCTTCCGGGGACACTGAGAAGTCCCAGATCACTCAGGCCTGGGGAGTCTGTCCTACTGGGGCCTCTTCGTCCCACAGAGCCTGTGGGGGCCATGAAGAGAGGACAGGGCCACTCCACTGCCTAGCAAGTGTGGTTTCTTCGGGGGCTAAATGCCGCCCCAGTTCCTCCTAAGGGATCTCCAGAACCACAGAATGACCAGGCTGGATGGAGGAGACCCCCAGCCGCTGTGCGTCACAACTGAAGAGACCAAGGCCAAGGGGACTCACTCAGGTGACCCAAGTGTTCCAGAAACGCCAATATCCTAGTCCTACTCTCACTCCTCACCCCTGCCCTTAGGGCTCTTTCCAGAATTGCTGCCTGAGCAGGTGGCCTCTCACATGCTGATCCCTGGCCTGGCTCAGGGGTGCTCAGGGGTGCCCACGGCCACCCTCACCATCTGTGCACTGGGGGTGGGAGGGGCTTCGGCTTGAGCTCTAGACAGGCACAGAGGACTGCCACAACACGCTTCGGCCTCCCCCTCGGCTCCCCCTCCCAGGCTGGGCCGGGCTCCAGCCCTAGCTGTGCCCTGGCAGCTGTCTGCCTCTGCCGGGGAAGGTGATTGCCATGTTTGTAGCTCCCTTCCTTGTTTGGAAAGATCTGGAGGCAGGTGAGGCTGGAGGGGAAGCGGGACTGACAGGTTGTGATCAGACAGCTCCGGAGAAGTCTTCTGGGGAAGCCCGGCTAGCTGCGGGAGGCTGCGCTCGCCTCTGCACCCTGCGGCCGCCCCGGGCCGGCACCGCGCCCTGGAGGACCGAGTACAGGCCTCCTCCCCACCCCAACCCCACCCCCGCCCCCGCAGGTCCTCCGCTGGGAAGGTCGCCTGGCCCTCCTGCTGCCTCCAGCAGACCCCTGAACAAACCCCCACCCCCAGCCGGTGGCCCTCCCCGCTGGCTGGCGGTCCTTCCCGATGTCTGACTCCAGTCTCTGGCCCTGGCCCAACGCCCGGTCTTCGTAGGAAGGAACATTCTGCAGTCGTGCCGGTCCCTTTCCCCGCACTTGGAGGGGCCCACCTAGACATCAGTCACGTTGGGATTTTTCCCGGCGCCTGACAAGGCAATTTGTGAGGAGCAGGGCTTTCTCGCCGGCAGGATGCTAAGTGGGAGCCGAGGAGGTGGGTGTGGGGGTGTTCTAAAGAGATACCCAAATTAAACATCCAATCTGCCATGTCCTGTGTCATTCAACGCGATTCATCTTCTCCCGGGCTCCCCGCTGGGACGGCTCCCCGAAGCCCGCGGACGTGGAGCCGCGGTCGTTAGCGGCGCTGTTTATCTGCCACCTCCGCGGAGGAGAACAAATGGACGCCCCGCGGTCCCCCCGCCCCGTTGTCACTCAAAGAGTCCGCGCTCCCGCGCTCCGCAGCCCGCGAAACTGCCTCCCGGACTCCCGGCCAGAAGACTTGTCTGCAGGGGAGTGGGGGGGAGGGGAGCGACAGCAGGCGGGAGGAGGGGCATGGGGGTTTCTAGAGACCCCTGTGGCCGCAGAGGGGCTCGGAAGACCCCTCCCAACGCCCATTGTCTGCCTCAATGACTCGGCAGGGGGTTGGGGCTGCAAGCTGAGGGATGTGCAGTGTGTTTGTCTGAGTTTGCACATTCCAGAACACGGAAGGGCCTCTGTTGGTTCTTCTGGGCCTCTGCGAACAGGCTTCCTCCGCTCTCCACCCCCCCCCCCCGCCCCCAACCAGTCTAACTGCGCCCCAGACCTGCCATGCCTGCGTTTAAGCCGAGGAAGAGGGGCTGGGAGCTCACAGGATTCAGCCCCAACCCCTTGGAAACGGCGTGTGTGTGTGTGTGTGTGTGTGTGTGTGTGTGTGTGTTTTGACGAACCACACATTTGCAGTGTTGCTTCCCAAACTCTGAGGTCCCCACCAGACCAGGAGGAGGCGCTCTGCCTAGGTTTGATAAAATGAAGCCATTTTCTAGTGGAAAACCAAAGGTGAGGGCCTCAGTAGATCAAGAGAAGAGCGGGGAGGGCAGGAGACCCCAAGAGTCCTGGCGTCCAGTTTCCGGAGGCTCACCAGGATGGCTACTCCAACCGTAGTCACCCACACTTCTCCCAGGTCACCCCTTTCCCCAAGTCTGAGGATCAGCCACCAGGCTCTCTGGAGATCATTCTGTCCATCCCCCTGCATGCAGCCTGACCTTCCCCTGGACAAGCTACCACTGACCAGAGCAACAGACAAAGGATGGGAAAGCAAGAGCAAAGCAGCCTGGGGCAGAGTTCCCTCTGTAATCCAGGTTTGTGCCAAGGTAAAAGGAGCAGATACCGAATGGGATTCCAGCCTTGCTCACCCGGGAGGGTAACAAAATCTCCCCATTTGTGGCCCTATACTTTTTGTCCCGGCTTCTAGTCTCAGCTCTGACACTGATTTTCTCTGTGAATACAGATGGCCACACATTATCTCTCTTCCTCAATTTCCTGTTTCCGAATGGGAGATTTGGATATTTCTGCCTGAGTGTCCTTCCAGATTCCTTTCTCCCTGGTCTCCCTCTGGGGCCTTGCCTCCTGGTTTGGGGCAGCAGGGAACTTGGGAGAAGGGAATCCTGGAAGTCAGTGACACCAGGAGAGCCCCAGGTATAAATGCCTTGTTTCTTTGTCCTTGGAAGCTCCTGTCAATGAGAGACTTGACTTCTGCTTTGGAAAACTGGTCCTAAAAGCTCAGAGTCCTGGGTAACAGGCCACGGAGGTGGAGGAGCATAGCCCCAGGGCATATTTTGATTCCAGGAAGGGCGGTAACTTGCTTAAGGCCGGAGGTGGCATTGCAGGCTCAGAGACCAGGTGCCCTGAATCCCAGGCTGTGTTCCCTGCAATGTTACAGAGCCGTCTATAGGAATGAATGCCTCATACCCCAAACCTGAGCCTCTCCACCTATTCCTTCAATGCCACCAACAGGTCCTGCCAGTGGCAGTGGCGACCAGTGACCGGGCAGGCCCAGCTGAGTCAGTGTTTGCTGGCCGGTTGCGGGAGGAATGATGAACAGGTCCGTGTGGATGGAGAGGTCCGAAACACAGCTAGGCTAATTCTACATAAGCTCTGCCTGCCGCCTTTTATATATCAACCTGAAATGTAATTATCTTTATGGCTGGCAGAGTAAATCACCAGTATGTGTCAAAGAGATTTGCTCCTGTGTTTTATTACGTAATATATTAGCTTTACAGTTTTAAGATGTCATTACTTGGCTAATCACACGAAACGTTTTCATGAGCAAACAGTGGCTCTGGCGGGAACTGGGGCCTGAGACCTATGGCTAAATCCTTCTGAGAAGTGCTGAGGGGCCTCAGGAGGTCATTTTGTTCAACCCTCTGCCTCCAGGCTTAGCAAGGTCTAGACAGGCAGGGGTTCTGCACAGTCTGAGGGACTCTGAGAGGAAGGAGACAGAGAACAACAAATGCTTGATAGAAGATATCCAGATGACCCAAAGATTCCACTCCTAAGTGTGTAGCTAACAGAAATGAGCGCCTTGGCTTATGCCCACTAAAGGGCATGCATAAGAATGCTCAGAGTGGCTTTATTCCCAATACCTGAAAACTAGAAGCCACCTAAACATCATTGTAGGAAATGAGTGACTTTTCCTCTACCCTTTGAGTTCAGTACCTGAGGTCTGCAAATTAAACTAATGAAATGCAGATTAACAGAAGAAAAGGCATATAAATGTTATTGATGTTGATATTTTGACATTCGTGGAGCCTCACAGAAAAGAAGTGAAAACCCAAAGAGGTGGTTACGTCCAGGGGCTTTTATACCATTTTAACAAAGGGCAGTAAATTGGAAGCAGTGACTAGACAAAGGAAAAGGGGGCATTTGAGCTTCTGAGGTGGTAAATCGTGGCAAAGTGACTAGGAAATCTTGGACGGATCACTTAAACTCACTAAGCCTCAGTTTCTACGTCTGCAAACTGGAAATAATAAAACCTCCTTTGCATGCTGTTGTAGGAAGTAGTGAAAAAAACATGAGCAACTGGCTTGGCGACCAGCATGTTCCTTCTAGCATCATTCACGCAGTCATCCAGTAAGCATTTCCCGCACTGTCCCAGGCACTGGGCTAGGAGCTGGCACACAGCATTGCCATGATCTATAATAGGTGCCCTGTGTTTCTGCCTGCTCGGTATCTGATCTCCCGGCACTGTGATTTTCCTTTTGGAAACCACCCCCCTGCCTCACCTGCTGTCCCAGTGGTTCCGCTATGGCTAATCCTCCACCCCCTTCCCCACCCTCCCCACCCCCGTTCAGGCAGATATTCATCTCCCTGGCCACAGAGATTGTTTCCAGGATGGACTCATGGTCCAGACTAGCTCCATAGAAGGCAGCCCTGAGATTTTTGCCGGAGCTGCTGAGAAAGAAGTGTTGCTTTTCCACTGAGGATGATCCGCTGGTCAAATGGAGCCCTGGACCTGCTGAGTGACGTCTCTGTGACCTCACTGGGAGAGGGTGCCCCAAAATAAAGATGACACAGACAGCTGCAAAATGAACAGGGGAAAATTCCTAAGAGCCTCATTTAAGCACCCAGATCTAGCCACACCAGGACTGAACTGGGTTTCTGATACTTGCTAATAAAATAACCCTGATTAATGTACTGCTCTAGGGGCACCTGGGTGGCTCGGTCGGTCGGTCGAGCGTCTGACTTTAGCTCAAGCCATGATCTCATGGTTCGTGGGTTCGAGCCCCAGCCTCGGGCTCCATGCTGACAGCTCAGAGCCTGGAGCCTGCTTCGGAGTCAGTGTCTCCCTCTCTCTCTGCCCCTCTCCTGCTCGTGCTCTGTCTCTCTCTCAAAAATAAATAAACATTAAACAAATTTTTTTAAAGAAAAAAATGGATACTGTTCTAAAATGACTAACATTCAATGAGTTTTTACTGTATGCCAGACATTGTGCCAAATGACTTACAAGAACCACCTTATTTAATCCCCACAACAATCTTATGAGGTAGGTGTAGTGGGTTGAATAAGTGTCCCCTCCCAAAATATATGTCACCCCTATGACCTAATTAGGAAGTAGGGTTTTGCAGATGTAATTAGTTAAGATGAGGTCATACTGGATTAGGGTGAGCCCTAAATCCAACAGCTGATGTCTTTATTTAAAAAGGAGAAGACATACAGAGAGAGAGAGAGAGAGAGAGAGAGAGAGAATGTCATACAAAGGCAGGGGCAGAGATTGGAATGCCGCACCTACAAGCCGGGAGCCACCAAACTAGGAAGAAGGAAGAGAATAATTCTTCCCTAGAGCCTTCAGAGAGAGCATGGCCTTGCCAACACCCTGGTTTCAGACTGCAGGGCTCCAGAGCCTAGAGAGAATACACTTCTGTTGTCTCCTGCCAGCCGGTTTGCAGTAATTTGTTACAAAGCAGTCCTAAGAAGCCAATACCTAGATAATGATCAGTATTATCCTTGAAGTGAGAAAATTCAGGCTAAAGAAGTTAAGTAACTCGCCCGAGGTCCTGTAGCTCATTTAACCAGAGGCAGGATTCGACCCCAAGCAGGCACTAGAGCTCTCTCTCTCTCTCTCCCTCTCTCTCTCTTCATCATTAAATGTTACATAGCAGGCACATAAAAATGCTAGCTTCTTTCCTTCCGGGATCATGTTTCCTTGTTCTTCTCCTCCTCCTTGCTGAGCTTGGTGTCTGGCATTTCATAGGTGTTTAATAACCGTTCTCAAATTAAAATCACTGAGAGCCCTACTGAGTAGGTCACTGAGAAGGCAAAGAGGATGAAAACAGCCCTTGACCTCCAGGGGTTACAATCTACACAGGCTACAGAAGGAACATATGCTCGGGGCTGAGTGAGAGCTTCGAAATAAGCCGTGGAAGAGCTCCGAGGAGGGAAAGCACGAGGGGCTGAGCCAAAAGGAGGCTTTTTCGCAGAAGAGATTGACCTTGACTTGGGCCCTGAAGAACTCAGGAAAGACTGGGGAAAGATTGATAAGCAAGGGGAGCGGGCGAGCAGAGGCTGTGGAGGGAGGACTTCGCGCGATATGCCTGGAGCACGGAGTTCACACTGGGGAGGGGCGGGTGATGAGGCTGGGGAGCATCAGGTGGGGCCGAATCACGGAGGGTCTGGCAGGAACTTGGACATGAACTGGTAGGAGGCTCCTATAGGCTTTTGGCAGGCGGGGTGACTGCACGTGTTACTGCTGGAAGCAGAGACTTGACCGCAGACGTGTGCTCCCCCACGTTTCCCAGCCACCCGTGGGAGCCACGCGCCTTGCTCTGGTGTCCCTCCTGGCGGAAGCATGGAAGACCAGATCCCCTCGTCTCCCTGCATGTTTTGTGACCAGTGTGGCACGTGTTGAGATGGCACCTTCACCAGGTCTGCGCTGCTAGGATCACTGGGGACAGCTGTCCTAGAGAGCCATGCAGATTTTTTTTCAATTAATTCATTTATTTTGAGATAGCACAAGTAGGGGGTGATACGCTTAACCAACCGAGCCACCCAGGCACCCCCAAATGTGTATACACTGATTAGGCCACTTAGAGGAGGGTCTTTAGCAACCAGGGTGTGAGTCTAGCCTCTCCTAACTGACGAACTAATAGCAGGAGGCTGAGGGGACTCAGTTCAGGGAGAGGGTAGAGGTGGGGAGAAGGAAAGGGTCAGAAGAGAGGGATGTTTAGAGATGGTAACTGAGGGCAGCAGGAAGTAAATAAAGGATGAGTTTGGTGACGGGCCATTGTCCGGGAGAGGCCGGAGCAGGGCTGGAGTGGGGAAGGAAGCTGGATCTGATAGGAAGTGAGTGACTCCAGTTTTGTGGAGCTGGTGAAGAAATCTCAAAGGAAGGTCAGGAAGCAGTGGGAAGTGTGGGAGCAGGTGAACAGGTGAGCAGCACACCCTTGTCCTCCAGGCCTTTCTCTGACGACACCGGCCGCCCCTGCTCTGTGGGCGGGGCTGGGGGCAGTGGGGACTCTCAGGCGGCCTTCTGTTCTCGTCCCAAGGTCAACAGCGGCAAACCCAAAGGCCTTGCTAGACGTGATTCTGTTCTGTTATCACAGCAGCCCTGGGAGGTGGTTCTCGTCACCCAGGTGTACAGGGCAAGAAATGGGCTCAGAGCAGGTGAAGCCACAGCCAATCGGTGCCAGTTGGGGCTGGATGGGACAAAGACCACCAGAGCTCTGACTCCCAGAGCGGAGGCCAGCTCCCTCCTAGGGCTCCCCTCCCATACACAGGTGCAGCCACATCCCGGGAGGCCCCAAAAGCTGCAGATGGCCTGGGAATGGCAAAGAAGCAAGGAGGGCACGCTATGGTGCCTTCTGTCAGGATTCACGACAAAAGGAGCTCTTTTTTAGGAGCGGGTCCTGCCTCGAAAGCCCCGAAGCTGTCAGAGAGCTTTATCACCACATCTCAGTGGTAGCCTGCACCATTCAGTCACGCCAACACCCAAACCGCCCAGCAGTTACTTAGTCAAACACTACTTGAAAATATACATAGTAAAACATTTCTGGCCCCTTTGAATCAAGTCATGACCCTCTCACGAAGTTCTGAGCAATGAGATAATAAGCAAAAATCCTTCGGTGAGACTTCCAAGAAAGTTCCTCAAAAGGGAGATGAACAATTGGTCCAGGGCCCTCCGCCCCACTCTCTTCCTTCTACTCCCTGCCTGGAATTCAGACTTGATGGCTGGAGCTCCTGCAGATATCTTAGACCATGAAGTCTAAGAAAGTCACACGTTAAGGAGAGTAAAGCAGAAGTACATATGAAGCCTGAGTCCCTGATGTCCCCTGGTACTGCTCTTGGCAGCCCCAGAATACCCAACTCTGGACTTTGGTGTGAAAGAACACGCTCCTAATTGGGGTAAGTATCTACAGGCAAGCAAGTCTAGTAGCAGCCAGACATAATCTAACGTCGGCTACGGTGGCTGGTTCAGCCGCTACCCCAGGCTGTGCTTCTTCAACTCTGAAACAACAACAATCAGATCTGCCTGACGGCATTTCAAATTGGGAGAGAAATCATGGATTTGCAACAAGGCATGGGAGAATGTTTAAAATAATACTCCCGAAGTGGGGGAGATCTACAAACCCAGCAGTCTTAAAATAAAGAATTGATCATTTTAACCTCATCCAAATGAAAACGTTTTCTTTGTGGCAAGAATCATCTGTATCTGCTGAGATAAGCTAGCCACACTGCAGCAAGAAAAAAGCCAAAGACTTGGTAGCGTAAGACAACAAAGGATTCTTTCTTGCCCACCCTGTATGTTCTCTTGCAGACTGGCCAGGGGCCCTACTCCCATGCTGTCACTACTGCCACCTTTGCTTTGGGTTCCTCGGCTGAAGGCACAGCCATCATCCGCTGATGCCAATTACCATGACAGCAGGAAAGAGAATGTGCAAAGCGCCCGCAATTCAAACTTCAGCCGGAATGACGAACACGCTTCTGTCCACACGTTATTGGCTAAAGCAAGCCACCCGGCTACCTCCGGTCGATGGGGTGGGCAACAGAATACCTTCTCAGGGGGAACACCTGCATGTTTATGAATGGGAATACACAAAAGCAGCAGGCTTCGCCTGTTGGAAACAGATTGAGGCATTCATACTGCAGACAAAGAGCTCATTTCTCTCGTAAATAAAAAGCACCCGCAAATCATCAAGCAAAATGACCACATCCAGGAGGGAACGGGCAAAAGATATGAACGTTTTACAGAATGGTAAGAAACTTGCAGATTAAAATACACAGAGATACCATTTTTCACCCGTCCGATTGGTGAACGCGTGGACAAAGCAGCCACTCCTACCCGGCTGGTGGACAGTGAGTTGTCACCACCTCTGGGGAAGGCAGTTTGGCCTTATGGGACAGGATTTAAAGTTCACGTACCTTCCGATAAGGTTCGTGCATCCTATGGATGAGCTCAACATAAGGGAAACGGTATTTGTTTCAGGGCTTTTCATTGCATTGTTTGTGATAACAAACGATTGGGGGAGAACCTAATGCCTTTCAATAGGAAATTGATAAAATAAATTATTTAAATTAAACAAATTTTTACTACTTATTTTATTTTTTACTTAATTTAAGTTTAATTAAATCAATGTGTGTATTTAATATAATATAATTTAATATAATTTAACATAATATAACTTATTTATTTAATAATAAATTAAATAAATTATTTCCTGCCATCCAAGGGAATACTGCCCCTCCCCTGCTAGCACATACTCTCTCACAAAAATGAATAAACGTTGAAAATAATAATAATAAAAAAACCCAAAAATATTTATTTATTTTGAAAAAGAGAGAGAAATAGAGACAGAGAGAGAAAGAGAGAGAGAGAGAGAGAGACAGCGTGAGCAGGGAGGGACAGACAGAGAGGGAGGGAGAGCATCCCAAGCAGTTTCTGCATCGTTCAGCACAGAGCCTGATGTGGGACTCAATCCCACAAACCGTGAGCTCGTGATTTGAACTGAAATCAGGAGTCAGATGGACTGAGCCACCCAGGTTCTTTATAAAAAGAATCAAAAGTTCCTTTTGGACGCCTGGGTGGCTCAGTCGGTTGAGCGTCTGACTTCGACTCTGGTCATGATCTCACAGTTCGTGAGTTTAAGCCCTGCGTTGGGGTCTCAGAGCCTGGAGCCTGCTTCATATTCTGTGTCTCCCTCTCTCTCTCTGCCCCTCCCCTGCTCACACTCTGTTTCTCTCTCTCTCTCTCTCTCTCTCTCTCAAAAATAAATAAACATTTAAAGAAATTTTTTAAGTTATTTTGGTAGTGATATGGAATAATCTATAAGATTTAATGTTAAATAAAGGTGGTGCTGAGCAGTGTGTATTATCTGTCACTATTTGTGTAAAAAAAGGAAGAACACATATTCATAACTGTTCATATATGCTAGAAACATCCCCTCAAAATGCGTTTAACTGGGAAATACTGGTTGCCTCTGAAGAGAGAATAGGAATTCTTCCGTACCTTTTAAATTGCGAAATAATATGGGAATGCAGTGCTGAATCTAACGATAAAATTAAAAATTAAAAGAAGAGAGAGCTCAGCATGGTATTGGCACAAAAACAGACACATAGATCAATGGAACAGAATAGAGAACCCAGAAATGGACCCACAAACATATGGCCAGCTAATCTTTGACAAAGCAGGAAAGAACATCCAATGGAATAAAGACAGTCTCTTCAGCAAATGGTGCTGGGAAAACTGGACAGCAACATGCAGAAGAATGAAACTAGACCACTTTCTTACACCATACACAAAAAATAAATTCAAAATGGGGCACCTGGGTGGCTCAGTCCATCTGACTCCTGATTTCAGTTCAAATCACGAGCTCACGGTTTGTGGGATTGAGTCCCACATCAGGCTCTGTGCTGAACGATGCAGAAACTGCTTGGGATGCTCTCCCTCCCTCTCTGTCTGTCCCTCCCTGCTCACGCTGTCTCTCTCTCTCTTTCTCTCTCTGTCTCTATTTCTCTCTCTTTTTCAAAATAAATAAATATTTTTGGGTTTTTTTATTATTATTATTTTCAATGTTTATTCATTTTTGAGAGAGAGCATGTGCTAGCAGGGGAGGGGCAGAGAGAGAGGGAGACACAGAATCCAAAGCAGGCTCCAGGCTCTAAGCTATCAGCACAGAGCCCAATGAGGGACTCGAACTTGTCAGCGCCCCTCCAACATGAGATCATGACCTGAGCTGAAGTCGAACGCTCAACCAACTGAGCCACCCAGGCACTCCACAACAGCATTTTTCACAGAACTAGACAAGCAGTCCAAAATTTACATGGACACACAAAACACCCTGAATAGCCAAAGCATATTTGAAAAAGAAAAGCAAAACTGGAGGTATTACAACTCCAGACTTCAAGTTATATTACAAAGCTGTAATAATCAAAACAGTATGGTACTGGCACAAAACAGAGACCTAGATCAATAGAACAGAATAGAAATCCCAGAAATAAACCCACAACTATATGGGGTCAATTAATCTTCAACAAAGCAGGAAAGAATATCCAATGGGAAAAAGAAAGTCTCTTCAACATATGGTGTTGGGAAAACTGGACAGCAATATGCAAAAGCATGAAACTGGACCGCTTTCTTACATCATACACAAAAATAAATTCAAAATGGATGAAAGACCTAAACGTGAGACCTGAAACCATAAAAGTCTTAGAAGAGAACACAGACAGTAATTTATTCGACGTCGGCCATAGCAACATCTTTCTAGGTATGTCTCCTGAGACAAGGGAAATAAAAGCAAAAATAAATTATTGTAGCTTCTTTAAAATAAAAAGCTTCTGCCCAGCAGAGAAAAACAAATGAACAAAATTAAAAGGCAACCTACAGAACAGGAGAAGATACTTGCAAATGACATATCTGATAAAGGGTTAGTACCCAAAATAGATAAAGAACTTCTACAACTCAACACCCAAAAGCAAATAATGCAATTAAAAATGGGCAGAAGACATGAACAGACATTTCTCCAAAGAAGACATACAGATGGCCAACAGACACACGAAAGGGTGTTCATCATCACTCATCATCAGGGAAATGCAAATCAAAGCCACAATGAGTGGGGCACCTGGGTGGCGCAGTCGGTTAAGCGTCCGACTTCAGCCACGTCACGATCTCACGGTCCGTGAGTTCGAGCCCCGCGTCCGGCTCTGGGCTGATGGCTCGGAGCCTGGAGCCTGTTTCCGATTCTGTGTCTCCCTCTCTCTCTGCCCCTCCCCCGTTCATGCTCTGTCTCTCTCTGTCCCAAAAATAAATAAAAAAAAAAAAAAAACAAAGCCACAATGAGGTATCGCCTCACACCTGTCAGAATGGCTAAAGTCAACAGTACAAGAAACGACTGTTGACGAGGACATGGAGAAAAAGGAACCCTCTTACACTGTTGGTGGGAATACACACTAGAGCAGCCACAGTGGAAAACAGTGTGGCGGTCCCTCAAAACCTTAAAAATAGAATACACTGGGACGCCTGGGTGGCTCCGGTTAAGCGTCGGGCTCTGGATTTCAGCTCGGGTCATGATCTCACGGTTCATGAGATCGAGCCGTGCACCAGGCTCTGAGCAGACAGCCCAGAGCCTGCTTGGGATTCTCTGTCTCCCTGTCTCTCTGCCCTTCCCCTGCTCACCCTCTCTTTCTCCCAAAATAAATAAATAAACTTTAAAAAATAAAATTAAAAATTAAAAAGAAATAGAACTACACTACAATCTACTAATCACACTACTGGGTATTTACCCAAAAAATACAAAAACACTCATTCAAAGGGATACACGCACCCCTATATTTACAGCAGCACTATTCACAATAGCCAAGATATGGAAACAGCCCAACTGTCCATCGATTGATGAATAGATAAGAAGAAGTGGTAAAAATAAACAATGGAATACTATTCATCCATGAAAGAGAATAAAATCTTGCCATTTGCAGTAACATGGATGGTGCTAGAGAATATAATGCTAAGTGAAATAAGTTGGTCAGAGAAAGACAAATACCATATGATTTTACGCATATGTGGAATTTAAGAAACAAAACAAATGAGCAAAGGGAAAAAAGACACACGAACCAAGAAACAGACTCTTAACTATAGGGAACAAACCAATGGTTAACAGAGGGGAAGTGGGTGGGGGGAATGGGTAAAATAGATGACGAAGATTAAAAAAAAAAAAGGAATTATTGATCCACACTACAACATGGATGGACTTTGAAAAGATTATGCTAAAGGAAAGAAATCAAACACAAAAAGCCACATATTGTATGATTCTATTTAAATGAACCATTTAGAATAGGCAAATCTCTAGGGACGGGAAGCAGATTAGTGGTTACCTGGGGTGGGGGGCAGGTTTGAGGGGGAAATGGGTAGTGACTGCTAACGGGTACCATGTTTCCTTTTAGAATGATGGACTCATCCTAAAATTCATTGCGGTGCTGTTTGCACAACTCTGTGAATACACTACAAACCACTGAATTGCGCACCTGAAATGGGTGAGTTAGATCTCAAGAAACCATGTTTTTAAAAAGAAGAATGGAGAGGGGGGGAAAAATGGCCCATGAGACAATGGCTGACACACAGCTCACTAGATGCTATCAATTGCCAGGCTCCGTGGAAATAGTTCATTCATGAGCCTCTAAAGAAATCCCGCAGGGCAGCTGTCAGTCTGGGTCCCCCACGTGTAGTCTTCCATGCAGGTTGCTTCTTTGGGGGAGAGATCCCTGGGAAAGCCACGGTGGGAAGAGAGAAACAAGGAAGGAGAAAGACCAACCCAGAGGTAACTGAGCTGGTTACTGGTGGGGGCAACCGGGGCTCAGTGCTGCCGGGGAGCCCCTGTGAACCACGCAAAATACACCAGGACACGGAAGGGGTGCGATGGCTCTGCCGGCAGAGGCAACTGAAGCAGACAGCGAGCGAGGCCAGGCACTGTGTGGCCGCATCTGCTATGGCCACCAGAGGTGCGACAGTAGCAGGACGGCGGGCTGAGAGCGGGAGACGCCAGCCCCTCTGGAGCTCTTATGCCTCAGCTCAGAGAGCCTCACCATCATTTCCAAAACCCACATCCAACCTCAAAGAATGAATGCCCTGCTGCCTTTGTGGATTCTCAAAGGCTTTGGCTGAAGGCCACTGAATGCACCAGATGTGGTTTGTTTTGTTTTTTTTTTTTTATAATGGGAGGCGTTTCAGAGCCAAGCCTGGCACGCAGGGAGCCATCAGGCTGTGGGCTGCTGTTTAGGTCAACGATGAGGAGTGACTGGAAAGCAAGGCGTCGGTTGATGCAAACACACTCTGATGGCAGTGCCCCAAGGGAGCTTAAGAGATGCTCTGAGCCACGGTGGTGTTGCTGGCATAAGCGTGCTGCCTTAGAAGTGGGGATTTTTCACAGGACAACAGTGATTCCAACGTAGAGGATGATAACGTAGGCAGAGTGGCCCCTCCCCAGTCACGGGCTCGGGTCCCTCCTCGCAGAGCAAACGCTCAAGCCTCTCCCCAGCCAGTCCCTTCTCCGCTTGCACGGCACTTTCCAGGGTCTTAAAGGAAAGCTGGAGGCTGCCTCCGTGCCCCTCGCCGGGATGCCAGAGAGACAGTCTGGAGCTCCTCCTGCCGCGGCCACGGGTGCCCGCAGCAGACGGTACACAGGGGTGGCTGCCCACCCCCCACCATGCTTGTGGACCGGGGAACACCTTCCTTGTGAGCCACGCTGCCCCCGAAGCTCAGACCAAAGTGCAGAGACAGAAGGAGAGCGACCGAGGCCCCGGCCGATGCCACCACCCCAGTGGGGAGCACTCTCAGGAAAGAGCGTTCCTCACATTGGTGCTCAGAGCAGCACAGCCCTGCGAACCCACGAGGCACCAGGCAGAACAAAACTCATCTGACTGCGGGCCCTGATCCCAAGCTCCTGAGCAGACCACTTGACCTTCTGGTGTCTAGGTGTCTGGTCTGGGTCGAAAGGAACCCCAGCCCCCAGCCCCAGTTGGCCTAAGGAAGCCTGAGGCTCCAGCAAGGCGCCCCCCCCCACCATACCACCAGGGGGACCCCTTTCCACAGTGGGAGGGAGGAGACTGGGCTACCATGGAAACTGATCCTCCTTAGGATGGGCAAGGGGGACACGTTCCTTCGGATGGGGACAAGCAAGAGAAGCCTCCTTTCCCACACAGGTGTCCACGAGACTTTGGGGGCTCTGAGCCCAAGGGCTTCGAGGCCAAACTGAGGGCAGGAGGCAGTGACAGTCAAAGGACAGGGCCCCCGCACTCGGATGCAGGCCGCCCAGAAGTGGGCGCCAGGCTCTGGAGTTAATCGATGTTGACATCTGAAGAGTGGGAGTCGCCAGGGTGTTTTATTACTGTTAATGTGACGGGGGCAGGATTAGCAACTCCCCGAATTGTTCTCTGGAATAGAGTAAGTGAAGGCAGAATGGGTCTCCTCTCTCCCTCCTGCCACTCAACTCGGGGTTTGATTAAAAGCGTCTTCCCAGCAGTGATGACAGAATCGCATCAAAAGCCCGTGGCCCCAGTACCTGCAGTGGGAAGAAGAAGGGCATAGGCAGGGGGCACTGGCCTCTCTGCCCCGCCTCCTTGCCTTTCTCTTCCCCAGACTTCTCTGGGCATACCCGCCCCTCCCCCCAGACCTGAGCTCCAGAAGCCTCTTCTGCCCCCAGCCCTCTCTCTCTCCCTCCCTCCCTATCCTAGGGGCACAGCCACCCCCCACCCCCACCCCTGCCCCGTGCTTCCCTTGTCTCTCTCTGGCATAGGATCCTGGGATTCTTTCTGATACCTGGGCAGATGGGGGCTAACCCTCCCACACATACGATCGGGGCTGTCTCTCCAACCCCAAGCCTTTCCTTCTTGGCTCTGGAAGCTGCATGGCTCTCAGATCAAAAACCAGGACAGGGAGGAAGGGTCTCCGGAGGCCCGGCCAGCCTGCATTCTGGCCCCACCATGGACAGAGCACCGGGTGTCGTGTGGGGGGATGGAGGAGCAGCGAGGGGCCTGTGAGGTCACCCAGCTCTCGGGCGGCTCAAGGTTAGCATCTCGGAGTCCATCACCAGGCCCCTGGGAAACAACTGTTTTCACGCTGCGGGTAGGTTTGGTAGTTGCTTTCCTTGTTCTTCCTGTATTTGAAGACTTTCTAGTCAGGCACTGCCTCTTGGCTCTCCCGCAGGGTCCCACGGCCCCAGCCTGTCCCCCCCTCTCACTTATGGGGTCTCCGCAGCCCCCTGCGTACCCCACGGCACTACCTTTACCTCCAGCTGTGCCCTCCTACCTGGACCACCAGGTGCCACGTTTCTCCATGGGCTACACAGCCCGTCTCATCTGAGCATAGCCCTCTTCACCTCGCCCTTGGTCCTGCGGGGAGGACCGCCCAGCCTCTCCTAAAGGTCACACCCCAAGCCCGCTCAGGCTGTGCCATGAAGAGGCCTCCCCACGGAGGGTGTCTGTGCGTGCATGCAGGTGCCTGAATGCAAGCCAGGGGTGTGTGCGCATGCCTGACGGCTTGTATACTCCAACGCGTGTATTTGGCCTCAGCTTCCTAGAGACTGCAGACTAATCGCCAAGAGAAGTTTCTCGAATCCAGTCACGCCGTGCCTCGGACCAGTCTGCATCACGTCTACAACGGCTGCCAGGAATTGCGCAGTAACCATTGCCTGGCACTAAGCTTGGGCTTTACGTGCACTATTTTATTTAATGCTTGTAACAATCCCACATTTTACAGATAAGAAACTGAGCGGCTCTACCCAAAGGGACAGAAAGCAACTGGCCAACTTGGGAACTATACTGGGTTTGTCTGAGTCCACAGCTCATGGTCAAATACCTCTGCTTGGGGCAGGATGGGCCTATGCCTGAAGCGATGAGCAGAGTGTCCACAGATGGTTTCCTTCCAATTCCTCCCATTAAAAAAAAATTTTTTTTAACTTTTTATTATGCAAAATTTCAGAAGCCGGTATAATGAACCCCATGTACCATCACCCAGCTTCAAACCTTATCAACATTTTGCTAATCTCGTTTCATCTATTCTCCCAGACACTAATTTTTTTTTCCTGCAGTATTTTAAAGCAAATCTCAGACATCATTCCATTTCACCTGCGAAGACTTCAATCTATATTTCTAACAGATAAGGAGTTCTTTTCCTTTCTCCTAATTACCATACCATTAACACGCCTAACAAAGTTAGCAATGGTTCCCTAATATTATCTAATACGCAATCTATGTTCAAATTTCCCAGTTGCCTCAAAAACGTTTAACAGTTCTCCTGATTAAAGTCCCTCTGTAGGGGCACCTGGTTGGCTCAGTCGGTTGAGCGTCCAAACGGCTCAGGTCGTGATCCGTGGTTTGTGAGTTCGAGCCCTGCATCGGGCTCCCTGCTGACAGCACAGAGCCTGCTTGGGGATTCTCTCTCTCTCTCTCCCTCTCTCTTTGCCCCTTCTCCACCCCCACTCTCTAGGTCTCTCTCAAAATAAATAAACTTAAAGGAAAAAAATAAAAAAGGCCCTCTGTAGCTTCCTGTTGCCCTGAAAAAGAAAATCCGTATCCCTTTCTTGGGCCGCTGGGACCTGCTCCTGATTCCCTCTCAGGTTCCACCTCCCCACCTCTGCTTCCTCCCGCTCCAGTCATATGGGCCACCTCTCCCCCTCGGACACATTGGCGGCCAGTGCAGACATGGTTCCTTCTCTCTAGAATGCTCCCCCTCAGCTCTGCCACCGTGGCCACCAGCCAGCCCCTCCTCATCTTTCCACCCATCTTAATGCCCCTTCCCCAGAGAGACCTGCCCTGGCCGCTGGACCTAAAGTAGACTCCTCCCCAGTGGCCCCCTGCCTGTCTGTCTTGTCTTGTGACCACTGCACAGAATCTGCAGTTACTGTTGCTATTTGCTTGTTTCCTTGGCTTTTAACTGCCTCCTCCCTCCTCTGTCACCCAGAATGCAGGCTTTCTGAGGGCAGGACTGTGTCTGAGGCCTGGCACAGGGTAGGTACACAAGTATTTGACGGTTGATGGGACAAACGGAAGGGAGGGAAGGAGAAAGAAGAAATTTCTCTTTCAGAGAACTCACAGTCTGGTTGGAGAGGCGGGAAAACAATGAGAGTGCAAGCGTTTTTGATCAATTAATCAATATCTATTAAGCACCGACTAATAACCTCCACGCTTTTCCAGGCATGGAGGGGATATCTCGGGTGCTAACAGCAGACTGAGGATACCCAGGGCAACTCTCTCAGTCTGGGTGGAGTATTCACTTAAAGCTTCATGGGGGAGGGAGTCCTGAGCTGACCCTCCATCAGCAAACGTCCCTCAGCTTTCTGTGGTTCCCTAGGGTTCCAAAGGATGCCTGGGTGGCAGACAGGGCCAATGTTATGATTCTCCCCATTTGAGAGCTAAGGAAGTTGAGACACTATTTGCCCAGTCCCATGGCCCACAGGGGACAGAAGTGGAACACGAGCCCACAGGTGGTGACTCCTCCCCTCCCTACTGGGCAGGTAGGTGTAGTGAGGAGGGCAGAAGGAAGGAAGGGGGAGAGGACCACTTGGGCAAAGGCCAGGTGGACACATGAGCAGAGGCCAGGAAAGGTGAGTTTGAGGCCAGAATTGTGCTCCCAACCTAGAGCTGCAGACCTGGGTGGGGGGGGGGGGGGCAAGAAGCGGGGAGAAACTCTCTGTCAGCTCTGCCCCATCAGCTGGGGCATCTCAGTATCTGGCCCAGGATCCAGAGCCTAAGGGAGAAAGCAGGGGAGCTCCCTGTGCCCGGCCGTGTACTGCAGCCTCTGGAAATTCCACATATTGAACCTCGGTCTCCCTACTTTATGGCTTAGTTATTTTTAATTTAGACAAAAGACCTCACTTGGCCCTTTATGGTCCCATCCAGTGGGGCTTTTTGTCTTTTTACCAGAGCTGTCTGTTTTTACTGTTTTGATCCCTATTATTTTATTAAGTAATCCTTTCACTTTTCTTCCCCCGTCTCATTTATTTCACTTCTTTTTGTTTCTTTTTCTTTTAAATGCAAACAGAGAGGTAGCAGTATCATCAAGTGAGGCCTCGAGGGAGTCTAATGAGACCTGGGACCCCGGAGCATGAACCCTGGCTCGAGATGTGGTCCCCCAGAAGAGACCAATGTTCCCATTTTAAAATGACCTGTTTCAGCAGCACAGAGATTCACAGGACAAATGCCTCTCACAGGAGAAGATAAGATTAGCCCCTCCACAGGCCAGAGAACTTACTGGAACACAGGGGTTTTTTAACTTATTTCTGGGAGGGTTAGTGACGCCCTGATGAATGCACTTTGGGGTTTTTTTGTTTTTGTTTTTGTTTTGTTTTGATGAATGCATTTTGACACAAAGACACTTGATGTGGCCTCTAAAGCAGTCATCAAACCTTTAGCTTCCTCTTATTGACAGGTTATCTGCAAAGCAGATTGTTCACCCCATCCCCAAACCTCAGCCCAGAGGCGGGGTAAGTGGCAAGTCTCCACGGCAAACATTTCTGGGTAACAAGTTACAGACCTACTACCATTCGGTGCAGATGCGTCAAAAGCATCAAAAGGTGTCCCTGTGTCACGCCTGAGGAGTTAAAACGCCCTTCCATTCTAACGTTGGGAGTCTCTTTTTAGACACATGGGCACCCTTTAAAAACACTGTTGTGGGGCGCCTGGGTGGCTCGGTCGGGTAAGCGTCCGACTTCGGCTCAGGTCACGATCTCACGGTCCGCGAGTTCGAGCCCCGCGTCGGGCTCTGGGCTGACAGCTCGGAGCCTGGAGCCTGTTTCCGATTCTGTGTCTCCCTCTCTCTCTGCCCCTCCCCCATTCATGCTCTGTCTCTCTCTGTCTCAAAAATAAATAAACGTTAAAAAAAATTTTTTTAAATAAAATTAAAAAAAAAAAACACACTGTGGTCTGTGCTTGGAAATGTACGTAACCGGTTTCATGCTACCAATTCCATTCTGTCTCTTAGGATTCTTCCCTCTGGGTTGCTTGTGAGATCTTCCCAAGTTGTCGAACGGAGATTGCAGTTCATTACCTCTGACTTCTGCATGGTATGCCATCATCACACTCGAATGCCACGTTTTCTTCACCCAGCCCCCGGTGAAGGACACCAGGCTGGCTCAGATCCTGACCAGGACCGACAGGCACCTCCTTGCACACGTCTCCCGAGGTAGCGTGAGAGACTCTGAGTCGTACACCCAGAGCGTGCGAGTGGCAGGGAAAGGGCACACAGACTCTCAGTACCAAGGTCACCCAGGTTTTTCTTTCTGCATGGTTTACACCTTCCACCAACAGGGACTGAAGGCTTAAGGCTTTCTTTTTCCTGCCTCCACACTAGTATTTGATAGGCTTCCAATTTTCGAGTTTTTTGCCAATCTGAGGGGGTAACATGATACCTTCTTTTTTTTTAATTTTTGTTGTTTTTTTTTTTTTTTTTGAGAACAAGAGAGCGGGGGAGGGGCAGCTAGAGGGAGACAGAGGAAGCAGGCTCCACACTAACAGCAGCGAACCTGATGCGGGGCTTGAACTCATGAACCGTGAGATCATGAACTCAGCGTTCAACCAACTGAGCCACCCAGGTGCCCCATACCTTCTTATTTTAATTTGTGTTCAAGAAATTAAGTAACTCTTTATATAGCCATTAGCTCTTCAAATGGCCATTTCTATGAATGGCCTTGTTTGTATCCCTCTTCCCTTTTTTCTCTTAGAAAGATTAGCAGTTCTTTGTATATGCTGCATATTAAACCTTTGTCAGTTTTTAGACTTCCAAAAATATCTACTCCCAGTCTGTTACTCCTCTGTTAACTTTGTTTATTCTGGGGTTTTTTTTTTTTTTAAACAAAAGTCTCTAATGTCGGTGTGATCAAATCTATTTATTCTGTGCCTTATGGTTTGCGTCTGGTTATTTTTTAAATCTTTTCAAAGAAACGTTCACTTTGAGGCTCATAGTTATTTTTAATACGTTTTTCTTCCATTTGGGTTTATAATTTTACTTTTCACATTTAGGTCTTTCTTCACTTGGGAATTTTTAAAAATCTAGTGTTGAGTACCAATCCAATTTAATTCGTTTCCAAAACAGGGAACCATCTTCTTTTCGATGACTTTTGCTAAATAATTCATTCTCTCACTATTTGTGATGCTACCTCTCTCAGAGGGAGTTCCCTTGTATTTTGTGTTTTTTTGTTTGTTTGTTTGTTTGTTTTCATTTAGACTTGTTTTTATTCAGTTTATTTCTGTGTGTCTACGTCTGTTTCTGGTCTCTTATTCTGTTCCTCTGCCTTATGTGTCTGTTCCTATGCCAAGAACACACTGCTTTTTATTATTACGCTTTTATTGTAATCAGTTTGATCATCAGCAGAACAAACGTTGCTTCTTTGTTGCTTCTTTTTTAATTGGATTAGCTATTTGTGGACCTCAATTCTTCAATAGAAATTTTATACTCACTTTGTTAAATTCCCCCCAAAATTCTTGCTCACTTTGAATTTAATTGAATGTAGAAATTAATTTGGAGGCAATAGACATCTTTCCAAAATTAAGTCATCCCAAACGTGGATATAGTATTTCTTTTTATTTAGGTCTTTCATTTAATGGCTTTCCTAAAGTTTAATGCTTTTTTTTTTTTTTCCACTTTGTGATCCTGGGCCTTTGTTGTTAGTGCCTGAAGCCCTTGTGATTTTTTCACTGCTATTATCAGATACAGGTCTACTGTCCTCTCCGGGATCCTGGGAGGGTCCTAGAAATGTGTCTGTGCATTGCAAAATTGCAAAAGTAGAATATTTTAACCACAATATTGTAACCACAACTGGTCCAGACTGCATTCTCTTCCACCCCAACTTCCCTCCACGGCAACACGGGGGTGCAGATATCTTTTGGAGTTAGTGTTTTCATTTTCTTCAGATATATACCCCGTAATGGAATTACTGGATGATAGGGTGGTTTTATTTTTAACTTTTTGAGCAAACTCCCTAGTGTTTTCCATGGTGGCTGCACCAGTTTGCATTCCCACCAGCAGTGTAAGAGGAGTCCTTTCCCTCCAAATCCTATTAGTCTGTTCAGGACTTCTATTTACCTTGTCTCTGTGTCAGCATATTTTCCAGAAATCTGTACATTTCATCCAGGTTCAAATGTATATACTTGCATATACCTGTTTGTTGTTCTAACATTATTTTTATATTTAAAAATTTTAGTTCTACCCCATAGTCTTTCTCCCTGCCCCTGGGAGAGACCCTTTGATGCTCCACAGAGTTGGGTTAATTCTGTAGTTTACTTTAAAATCTGCTCTCTTGTTTTCTTGATGTTTATTTTATGGGTCTTTTCAAAGTTGTTTATTTTGTCTTTTCAGGGAAATTTTTGTTTTTAGTACTCATTTATACTGTTTTTGCTGTTCTTGGCATTATTCTTTATTTCTGTTCTAATCGTTATTATTCTCTTTTTGCTTATTTGGGTTTTCTCTACTGTTGTTGTTTTTTTTATTTTACTTTATTTACTTTACTTTCTTTTTTATTTTACTACATTTACTTACTATATTTCTTTCCAGCTCTTCTTGTTTTCTAAATTTATTTTTAATGTTTATTTTTGAGAGAGAGAGACAGAATGTGAACAAGGGTGGGGCAGAGAGAGAAAGAGGGAGACACAGAATCCGAAGCAGGCTCCAGGCCCTCAGCTGTCAGCACAGAGCCCAACGCGGGGCTTGAACTCCTGAACTGCAAGATCATGACCAGAGTCGAAGTCGGCCACTTAACCAACCAAGCCACCCATGAGCCCCAGCCCTTCTTGTTTTCTGATAGATGTTATTTAAAGCTATAAGTTTTCCTCGTGGGACTACTTTAGCTGTAGGACATACATTCTGTCATGCAGAGCTTTTTTTTGACCTTTAATTCTAAGTAATTTATAATTTCCCTTAAGATTTTCTCTTTAGTCCGAGGGCTAGTTGGTAGTATGTTTTTATTTTTCTCACGTGCAAGACGTTTTGGTGATTTTGGTTTGCTTTGGTTTTGGTCTCTTCCCACCTCTTGTCTCTCCTGACTGCTATCATGTTGACATTATCTGGAATATCGTTCCAGACTGTGACATATATTCATCATCTATTCAACCAGTAGTAAAATAAGAAGAATAATACATTCTCGGTCTTATTTTTGGTATCTTGTATGTGCTCCCTTTTTCTTTTTAATCACTGGAATACATTCTGCATACATCTTTATGCCCCTATTTATCTTTACTTCGCCCCTATTTATAGCTAAATAAATATTTCGCTATACACAAACTTCAATAGTTTCTGGATATCACTCGGTTGTCCTATCACGACACTCTGGTTCTCCTTATTGGTAGGTGATCTACGTGGAGGTTTTCTCCCTGAGATGCACTTAAATGTCTCCATCATGTATCTGTGCATGAGGTTTTTTTCTTCTTTATCTTGCTCAGCACTCTCTTATCCCTTTCTCTCTGAACGCGTATATGTCCCTTTAATTCTGGGGAAAGTTAAGTCACTGTTTCTTCTAATAGCTTCTCCTGTGTACTCTTTTATCTTTTTTCTTCTCCATGATAGACACCTATTAGTGGCTGTATTCCTGTCTTCCGTGTCTCAATCCCTGGGAGAGATCCTTGAGAGTTACTTACCCTTGTATGCTCCACAGGGTTGGGTTTGGTCGAACGGATTATGTAACTGGGCTTCAGCCCCAGAGCCTCTCCCTCCACCCCTTTGGCTCTGGCAAGAGTAATGAAGGAGTGATTCCCACTCATCCTCCTCCCCACGGGCTGGGTGCTGGTGGAGGAGGCGTGAGGAGCTGACACTGTGCCCATCCCCACCCCCTCCTCCTTGTCCAGAGAGGCTCAGGTAGGACAACAACATGACCCTCACTAGGTCTCATGGCTGGAGCGGATTTTATAGTCTGCAGAGGGTTTGCCCACCCTCTGTATCTTACCTTGACAGCTCTTCTTTTCTTTTTCTTTTTTTAGTTTATCTATTTTGAGCGACACAGGGGCAGTGCCAATAGGGGAGGGGCAGAGAGAGAGGGAGAGACAGAATCCCAAGCAGGGTCCGTGCTGCCGGGGCAGAGTCTGACACGGGGCTCGAACTCACGAAACCGCAAGATCACGACCTGAGCTGAAACCAAGAGTCAGATGCTTAACCTACTGAGCCACCCCGGCGCCCCATATGACAGCTCTTTGAAGTGAGCAAGCAAGGGATCGCTCATTCCTGTTATGTAGACAAAGACACTGAGGCCCAGCAAGGTAGAGTCATATACCAAAGGCTGCACTGTGACCTTGAATTGGTGGTCTCAGGAGGACCGTCCTCTACCACCTCATGCCAATGTATCGTGGTTACGTGGGTATACGCACACGCACAGATGTGCGTTCACGTGTGAACACGCATGTTTAGATGTCATGGTGGAGGCTTCCTGGGCACAAGAAGTCAGTGTGAATGCCATATGCAGGGGGGAGCTGTCTCCCTAAGCTGGGCCCCCGCGGCTCCATACTGTTGCCTGGAAGAACCATCCACCCCCATTATCGGCTGTCCGATCCTTGTACTCTCTCCACCCTCGCCCAGCCTCCCCCTCCAGAAGAGCTGCTCCTCCCGGGCTGAGATCTCCAACAGGCTGTTCTTGCTTCCAGAAGAGCTCCGTGGGCACGGGGCAGCCATCCAATCCCACAGAAGCCGGCCCACTCCCACTGCTGCGTGCTGGGCTGCCCGCTGCTCGGCCCTCTCTTCCCTTCCTCAGTGCAGACAGCAGGCAGCTCACCTTGGGTCCAACCTACGTCTCCACTAAAGAAACGGCCCCTCTTCTCCATCTGAATTCAACAGGATGCCACCCCCCACCTCCCCACCCCCTCCCCAGAGCTCTCATCTCCTGATGGCCATTTGTTCATCGGGGAGAACAAGGCTCGTTCCCTCTATCTACAGGTGGTATCCGGGGGGAAGCCTCGCTCGCCTCTCACCTCTCTCTACTCTAACAGAGCCGTAATCCACAGGCCACAGCAGTGAGGGGGGAACCAGGGCTACCTTCACTGCTGTCAATTTTCCAGCTGGGCTTATCTGCGCCTTCACATGGTGTTCTCTTGTCAGAGGGGCCAGGGGCTATATGTGACAACCAGGTTAAATCAATGCTGCCTCCTCCCCATCCCCCTGCCCCCCAATTCCCTGTCCTTTTGCTGAGGACACCGGAGTGGCTCCCTGGCTTCCGCAGAAGATGCTGGTGTATTGTGACCTGTCCTTATTTGATTAGTGTCTTACTCAAAATGCCTGGGGCCATCTCTCCACAGAGAGAAGGGGAGAGGGAGAGAGAGAGAGAGAGAGAGCAAGAGCGAGCAGAAACAAGTCTTCCCCTTTCCCCTTTGTTGCCTGAGCCTCTGGCTCTGGGAAGGTGCTGCCTGGGGGAGGCAGGACTGCAGGGAGCAGGGTGGGGAGATGGTGTAGTGTGAAGTCAGGGAGACAGGAAAAGGAGAACCACAGAGGCCAGGAGTTTTGAGGACTGTGAGCCTAGGATCGAGGTTCCCAGACATTGATTCATAAACCTTTCCCAGACATCCCATGATTATCCTCTTCGTGCCACCATGGTGGCCTCTCCAAGCTCCAGTAGTAGGAGTTGGTAATACAGGCTTTGTACATTCTCTCAGGCAGGAGAAAACGTGTGTCCCGGTGGCCCCGGTTGGTGAATGTTCGGTGCTACGGCACCCGAGGTCCTAGATCCTGGTCCCACAGGGACCCTCTGTGGCTTCCACAAACACAAGCGAAACACACCAGACCCGAGAGCCATCAGACAGATAAGTGCCAAGGAGTCCTGGAAGGGAGTGTGGCCCTGTCCACGTGAGCCCTTCTCCATGGTTGGAAGAACAGCTCAGAATTTGCTGACTCCTCCTTGAAGTCATTGGCACCCTCCAGTTGTCTTATTCAACGTGTCCGGCAGTCCCACGAGACAGTTAGTGTTGTTTTCATTCTCCAGATAAGGAAGCTGAGGCTCAGGAGGCCAGAGGGCTTTCTCAGGGTAACATCCAGCAAGCTGTAGAGCCCAGACTCAAAACTGGATCTCCTGACGCTGGTGCCAATAATCCCGCCATGACTCAGCTAGAACGGACAGTAGCAAAATGGTGGCCATTCTTGAGGTGTGAGCCGCTCAACTTGCAAGGCATGTCAGGAGCAAAACAATCAGGAAGGAGGAGGTACATCCAGCCCTCCCGGACACGTGTGTTTTGATGCTTTTGTTTTCCTTCCCAGGTAGTCATGAACTAAGCCGGCTCGTGGTAGACACGGTCCCTAGCGAACGACAGGTACAATGCAAATTCTTACGCACACTCACCGCCGACCGACACCTGCAACCGTGTGTTCCAGCATTCCCTCTCTCACCCCCGCCCGCATCCCCTGGGAATCTATTCAAATCTAGTCAACAGAGCAGCAAGGAGGAGAGAATAAACCTATATGAACACTGTATTTCTCTTCGTCTCCCTCCTTGTGGAAACAAAAGAGAAACCGTGCAAAGCCTCATCCGATATTCACTAGGAATCATCCTGACATGATCCCAGGAACATAAGTCCTTTTCAAACCCGCGGTTCCAGTGTACCCACTCCCGCGACTGAGCGCAGGCGGAGCGGGCCGCGTGCGGGGCTCCGTGGCTGGCAGAGGCACTCGGCGGTAAGGCTTAATTATGATTCATGGAGCTGCGTTGTGAAGATGGTTTAAAGCCACTTAATTAGTGTAGGAATATACCGTCATAATTATCCTGAAATATGACCTAATTAACCTATGGAAAAGCCAGGCCCACTGCTTGGGAATGCCGGAGACATTAATAGTCTATTAATACACTCAGTCTGCTCTCTAGCACAGCTTTGGGGGGACACAGGGCTGGGGGGGGGACACAGAGGAGAGTAGGGTTTGCCCTGAAGGGTGGTGATGTTTTTAAACTGTGTGAAGTGGGCAGGGAAAGGAGAAGGGAATGATATTTACTGAGAGCACCTATTATGAGCCAAGCAGTGTTTTTAATCTGTTCCTTGGTTAATCCTCAAAACAACCCTTTGGGATAGATATTCAAGTTCAGAGAAGTTCCTTAACTAACCGAGGTCACACAGCCAGGAAGTAGCTGCAATGGAATCCATTCCCTAGGCTGCTCCAAAGGCCATGCTCTTCCGGTTATTCCTCACTGCCTTTGGCAGACACAAAAGACTCAGGGAAACGGACAAAATAAAGAAAAGAGGCTCTTTCAACACAAAGGAGTTGACATCCCTGCAACGTTTTAGAAAAATGGAGCCATTCAAGCTTCCTGGAGGCAGGTTCAAGGTTACAAGTGTGCGGTGCAGGTTGGACACTGCAAAACCCTAGGAATCCCCATTCACATAGGCTGCAGTGGAAATGATGTCCCACTGTAGAGCGCCTGTATGACCTGGGAGACCGCCCGATGTGCCTCTTTAAGTTCCCTCCCCGCCCAAGTCACCGACCCTGGCTTTGAGTCCAGATATGGGCCCAAAGCCAGAGAAGCCACCTCTGGGATAATCCTTAACAAAGCACGATTTGAACCCAGTCCTCCCCTGGAAAGACCCCGGCACCCAGGGTCACTCAGGCACCAGGATGAAAGTCCAGAGCCCTCCAGGGGGAGCCCAAGAGCCAGACTTCCGCTTCAGAGCCTGTCTGGCCAGCAGGTCGAGGAATATTCCAACAACGTCCTCATTCTTCCCTGATCAAAGGAGCTTGGATTGAACCTGCTGTAATCATCCGTCGGGGAGTTTGCTTAAAATTCCCCTAATTACGGGAGAGCAGAAAATTGCTACGCCTCAGACTGAATAGAGAAATCGAAGGCGCCCTGCTCCCAGCTGCCTGGGGAGACAAGCCAGGATGGGAATAGAAAGGCTGGGAGAGGCAGGGGGGCGACGATGGGTGGCAGCGACAGGAGGGAGAGCCAGGGAGGGGGAGAGGAAGGGAAGGAGCCTGCCGCAAGGGGGGTGGGCGCGTGGTGGCTGGCTCAGGCGGGGCGCGCCGCGGCCCCTGCAGAGAGAACGAAGCCAGGATGGGGGTTGGGGGGCAGCCATGTAAGGAAGACTTAGCCAGAACGCCCCCTCCCATGGCAAGAGCTAGTTTTCGAAAGAGGCCTGGGGAGCCCGTAACTCTTGCTTAGTTTAGAAAGTAGATTCTGGAATGTCTTCCCTGTCGGGAGAGGGAAAGGAAAGAGGAGATGGACAGGTCAGGGAAGGCAGCCTGCCTCCAGGCACCCTCTCTGGTCCCTGTATTGCTCCAGGCACATTGAGGGGTCTAGAGGGAGGAGGAAGCACAGGAGCCCTGCCCTTGGGGAGTCTCACTCTGATGGGGGAGACTGAGTCAGCACCCCACCCAAAAGTAAGGCTCAAAGAAACCCTACACACCCATGCCCAACACATCATGGCCCTGAACTACAGGAAGGGGATCACAAGGTCCTGAAGGGGATGGAGTCAGAGGGGAAGGTTTGCTGGGGAGGCACATGCTGGGCAGGAGAAGATAGGTGGAGAAGCAAGGATGGGACAAGGGAGGGAAGAGTTTGATGGAGCCCTGCAGAGCACATTACCACTTTTTAGTGGGGGGGTGGGGGGGAGGGTGGAGGAAGGCCTAGGGAGGGGAAGTCACTTATCTAAGTCACACAGCTCATCAGTGGCTGAGATGGGGCTCAAGCTCAGACTTCAGACTCCTAGTCTGTGCATTTACACCCCCATGGACAGGAGCAACAGGGTGGGGAGGAGTGGTCAGAAGGTGGAATGCTGGAAGGAAAGCCAAGGCCCTTTCACGGACTACTCCATGTTGATCGCAAGGGACGAGCAATATTCTCAAGGTCCCCCTTTGCTAGCACTGCGCTGCCCCATCAGTGAGCTCCCCGGGCTCCCCACCCACAACAACGTGGAACAAGCTGATGCTCCTGGCTGCTCTCACGCTTTCCCAAGGGACTTCTCAGCGCCTCACTCAAGTCCCTGCGGGGGCCGCAGCTTTGGTTGTCTGACAGCCTGGCTGCCCTATTGTATCTGTCCCAACTTCCGGGGTGGTGGGATGGGCTGAGACTTGGGGGGTTGCAAGCTACGGAAATCTACCCAAACTGGCATTTAAATAAAAGGAAAAGTTTGCTAAAAGGACACAGGAGGGTCTGGTAGGCGGGAACGTGGTCAAGCGTGAGTCAGGACTGATATCAAGGAACCAGGAGTTCCTGCTGCCCATCACACCCTTCTGCTTCTCCTTGCGCATCTGGGCCGACGTCAAAACTCGCAATGGTCATCATGGCTCCCAAGCCCACGGGTAATAAAGAACGGTGTCAAGAGGCAGTTTCTAGGCCCTATAATACCCCAAAGATGAATTCTGACTGGCCCAGCTCTGCTCGGGTGCCTCTTCTAATCCAGTTGACCTCAGTCCAGGGGGTTGGGTCCCGCTGAACAAATGGCTGCCGTGTGCTCACCGCTGCGTGTGAGCAGGACGATTCAGGAGCCACAGTGAGCAGACAGAAATGCCACAACGGTCAAGGCAGTGGAAATATGCTTGGGTAGTGGGTGTGCGGTGGACAGGCCTGGGGGCGGAGACTCGGGCTTACCTGTCTCAGCAGGTGCTCTCAAGGCAGTCAAGGCCTCCACCTGAAGCCCAGTGGTGAGTAACACACATTCAGTGTTTCAGACACCACAGCTCGGGAGGCCAGCTGCGGCCGAGGCGAATCCTCAGGTGGGAAAGTTAAGGGCAAGGGGATTCGGCCTGGCCCTCAGTGATAGGCCAGTGTATGAAGGCTGGAGTCCTGGCACGGGGCCTGCCAGGAAGGCGGGCCAGCCTCTTGGGCTCCAGGGTGGTTATCCGAGGCTGGGAAACCTGTACTTTAGAAACTTGACTATTTTCATGCTGTTTGTATTTTCTGTAATTACTTCCCTTTTGTTCTCCCTTAGTATTTATGGAAGTCCTTTGTGAAAATGCCAGCGGATCCCAGCAATGCTAAGACGAACCAGCAAAGGGGCTTGTGTCTCTTCCTGGGCTCAAGGTAAAAGAGACACATCCTGGAGCCTGGGAGTGGAGGTGGCAGGAACCTGGCCAGGAGGACAAGGGAGGGGCAGGGAGGGGGGACAAGAGCTGCAGCTGAGAGGCTCCCCTTCCCTCTTCCCCTGGCCAAGCTCTTTCTCAAAAATGGGGAACCCCTGGACTGCCTCTGAACAGTCTGTTGTCCTGAACGGACAGAAAGTGTCAGTGCTGCCCACTTCCTGTCTGCCCCATCTGGGGGCCAGCCAAGGCCACCCTCGGGCCAGTCTTGAACATGAACTCCTGAGGAGCTATGCCCCTGGATGCTCCTCAGGTGCGGGAGCAGGGACGGGGATCACACAGGTGCCAGCCCAGAGGAGGGGGCCTGCCCCGGGACCCAGGGAATGGGAATCCGAGCACCCAGGACAAGCTCCCCCTTGATCCTGGTCTCCAGCAGCATCCAGGTCTTCCTCCAGGTTCAACTTCCCCAGCCCTGACATTTTGCTGGGTCCTACCTTAAAACTCTGCATGGGCATCGGCGGGGGCAGGGAGGCGGGGGGGCTCAGTTTATCCCTGGGTTCAGGGTTCTTCCCTGCACTGGAGAGATGGACAAAGCTCCGGTGTTAAGAGACCAGAGGTACCCCTGTGGTTTCTAGGGGGCCATAAATAAAGGTGTAAAGTGGTAGAAAGGACCAGTGATAGAGTCACGGAGAACTTTGCCCTCTGATATTAAGTTACTTGTAAGCACATTATCACCAAAGCATCCGTGGAACATCCTGGCCTGCCCATCCCTCTCCCCACCATGGCCGGTCCTGGCCAGATGGAGCTGCCCTGGGTGGCTGAGCAGCCCCCACAAGCGAGGTGTCCGCAGGCAGAGAAGCAGCAACGACATGGGACATTAGGTGCTGATGGCTTTGCCGAGCAAGAGAACTGCAATTAAGGATGCGATGTGTCCCTCTGGGGGGCTGTCAGACAAGGATCCAGAACAAGGGTCTGGAAGCTGGGGGCTTAGCAGAGCAGCTGGGGTGGGGAGCCAGGCAGAGGGGAGCCAGGACAGGCCTGTGGAGGTCCTGCCTCCACCGTCTCAGCAAGTCCGTCGACAACAACAAAACACCACCACCTGCCATTTACTCGGGGCCCAACATGCCCCCACTAGACGGTGGGGGAGTGCCATTATCCCACTTTTCCAGATGAGATAAGGAAATTGAGGATTGGAGGTTAGGTCACTTGTCTGGAGCATACAGAGAGTGGAGATGAAACTCAGGCCCAGCTCCACTGGGCCCCAAAGTCAGGGCTCACAACCACCCCAACCTCCCCCGACCGGGCCCACCTGGTGCCCGGGGCCACGACAGCACTGCCCCAGCTCAGGGCTTGAGGTTTCAGGTGGGTGAAGCCCGAAGGGGATCGAGACGCCCTGACAGCCGCACGGTGGACACCATCTCTCCACCCTTTTGTGGGGGAGGAAGGGGAGGAACATCTGGCTTGGGTGACACGTGGAGGCCATGACGTGGCAGACGCGGGGAGGTGGGAGGTGAGGAGGGGTGCACACGTCACCTCGAAGCCCGTGTCTGAGCTCCCCACCTACCTCGCTCAGACCTCCCACTTTGGCGAACCCTGCTTCTGGTCCTCCCACCTTGGGCTCTGTGCGGTGACATCACCATGGCTGACAAGCTCTTCCTTATCTATACCAAACACGCCTGAAGGAGGGGCACCTGCGCCGCTCCCCCAGCCCTGCTTATTTGCACACACCCGCCACCGCCCACCCCCAAGAGGGACTCTGAAGGTCAGGTGATATGTGGGAAGCAGCCTGGGAAAAATTGAGCCCCTTTTGGGAGCTGATCATACCACACACACTCAAGATGGAGGAAGGGAGGGAGCGGGTGGGTGGGGCGGGACGGGGAAAACAAAATGAGAGAAAGACAACAAATGAGATGCTCCAATGCCCCCAAACCAGGCAGGGGTGCCTCATGGCAGCAACACTGACCTGGGGATCAAGGAGCAGCTGAACGGGGGCTTAGGGCCAGAGAGACAGAGTCATCTAGTCTTGGCTCAGACCTGTCCCCTCGGGCTGGTCTTTGAGCCTGTCCTGGAAACACACGCCGCCCATCTGGGGCCTCGTTCCATCTGGTCAGAGCCCAAGGAGGTGAGGAATAGCTGGGCTCCGAAGCTGCCCGCACTTGGTGTCACTAGTTTGCTGGGAAAACCTGGGTGCCTGGAGCCTGCAGAACTCACTCCTGACAGCAAGAGAGTTGACGGGAACCCCAGGAGAAGGGGGGAGCCTGGGCATTCAGGAAGGGAGGACAACTCAAGACAATACCCTACTTCACCTACAGCGCCTGCCCCTTGATTCCCACCGGCCCAAACTTTATCCTTCAAAACCCCACAGAAATGCCACATCTTCCATGAAGCCTTCCCTGACCTCCTAATGAAGTCTGCCCTCTCCCTCTTTATCCCCACCGATCTCCTGAACCTCGTCCCTTTCTTCCTTGCCTTGTGCCAGCCGGACTCAATGTGTAACTCTACGGGGCAGGCCAGCTCTGGCTTATCACACCACTATAAGAGCTCTGGAACAACTCGGGTAAGTTGTTGATGGAGAGGAGGGGTTCACCACCGAGCTGGAACAGGTGACAGAGTGCTCCGATCAGAAGACACAGGAGGGATTCACGAAACAGCAGCTGAAATGAGACTCAAGAGGGCCACTGCTTGCTCCCTGAAATCCAGACTGCATTTGGGGGTCGAACAGAAAAGAAGCCTGCTTTTCCAGAGTCCTGGGGAACCGAGAAACCAAACGTAGCGCCCTCACAGGAGGGGCAAGCACGGACTGCTGGGAGAATCAGCTGGAAGGGAAAAGTGCCCCCACCCGCCATGTGGTTCTGGCAGAAATAAAATCACTTGTGTGTTTGACAACTGGGTTTCACTTCAGTTCTGCCTGCATCTTTAGAAGTTCCGTGTGCTTTTTGAAACCTTCCATTTTTCTCATGATTGTGTTCATGTCTTCCTCTTCAGTTCTGAGCCTATGGAGCAGACTTGTAATCCCTGTTTTACCATCCCTGTCTGCTAGTTCCACCATCTTTCTTATTTGGTGGGGACCGGGGGGGGGGGGGGGGGTCTGTGTCTGTTGCTTGGTCTGTTTTCTGGTTACAGTTCATGTTTTCCTTTTTCTCTGCATGATTTATTATTATCGTCATTATCATCATCAGGTGATGGATATTGTGAATTTCACCTCGGGATCTGGACTTTGTCATATGGTTTTAGACAGAACTGGATTTCGTTCTGGCTCGCAGTTATTTGGAATCACTGTGATCCTATGAAACCTTGCTTTCAAGCTCTACTGGATGGGTCCAGAGCAGCCTTTGGCCTCGGACTAAGCTCACATCCTTCTGAGGACTGTATCCGATGCACCATGAGCTACAAGCTCTCTCCACCTTCACAGGGACAAATCTGAACCATCCCCAGCTCCTGTGTGAGCTCAGGAATTGTTCAGCCTTCTGCTGTCCGCCAGAACCTCGCGGTGCTCCGCCCCAATTATGCCCAGATCAGTGCTCAGCTAAAGTTTCGAGGACCCTTCTGCAGATTTTCAGAACTCTCCGTGGACAGCTGCACCCCTTCTCCGGTGTTCTTCTTTACGAGTTCTAGCCTCCTCAGCCCCAGTCTCAATCCCCAAACCTGAGTCTTCCCAATTCAGCCCCTGGGCTCTGTCTGGGATCCCTGCTCCTTTGCTTTGGCCTGGGGATAAACTGATGTGAAAGTAGGGCCTCTCTTCTCCCAGGGACCACCTTGTGCTACTTGTGGCCTACTATCTGAAAGTAATGGTTTCAGGTATTTTACCCACTTTTCCATTGTTTTCATCAGATGTACAGTTACTGGAGCAGTTACTCCTCTGCGGGAAGTAGGGGAAGCTTCCTGGTCAATGACTGTTCGTTGGGGAAATCTCCTAGGAGAGCTCAGGTGTGCCAGAACCTGCTCTAGGTGCAGAGGATAAAGCATTGAACTGAATGGACAGAATCTCTGCCCTCAAGGGGCTAATAGTCCGGCGGGGTGGGGGGGGGGCAGCCAATAAACAACAAAAAAACATAATAGTCATGCATCATGTTAGAAGGTGAAAGTTCTATGAAAAATAGAGCAATACAAGAGAGAGAGAGAGAACTGGGGAAGGGATCATTGTTTTAGAGTGCTCAGGAAGGCCTCACTAGGAAGGCAAACTGAGCAAAGTCCCAGAGGAAGGGAAGGCGTGAGCCCCACATTCAGGCCTGGCTCACTCAAGGAATAGCGGGGAGATCAGCGTAGCTCTGGGGGCTCAAGTGACAAAGACACAAGGTCAGAGAGACAAAGGGGAGGGGCCAGACTACGAGGAGCTCCCACAGGCCCCAGAAAGAGAGCAGACGGCTACCGTCATTATCCAGATAAGAGAAGGCAGGAGCTCGGGCCTGAACGGTGGCCACAGAGCTGGTGGAAGTGAACTCAGAAGATTCCGGGTGTTAACGTTGAAGGACAGGATGAGAAAGAGGTCAAGGATGACTCCTCAGTTTTGTGACCCGATCAGCTGGACGGGCAGAGTTGCCATTGACCGATACAGGGACGGCTGCTGGCTAACAGGTCTGGGTGCTGGGGGCAGTCAGTCTGAGTGTGGATGTGTTAGGTCTGAGATGTGTGCTAGACAGCCGTGTGCAGGTAGCCATTGGGCGGCTGGACGCTGGTTGAGAATTCAGGTCCAAGGCAGTACGCGGGGAATAAGGCTGGGGAGGGAACCCACCCGGGAGGTCTGGCCTAGTGATACTCGAAGGTCACCAGAGAGCACCCCGAGGACTGTGCTCCACAGAACACCCTTCTGCCTCCACAGAGTGGGGCAGGGGCTGGCAGACCAGGATGGACCAGCTCGTCCCTCCTCTAATTCCAAGAAAGTTGGCCCAAACCACTAAGGGCTGCCAGATGGCCTCAGCGCCCAGGGGCCACACTCCAGGACCCCCGGGAGAGGCTGCATCGGCGACTCTGTCCCCCAGGGCCCATCTTTGCTACTTCACAGGCTGCCTGGCTCCCATTCATGACTCTGGACGACAACACTCGCTGCCCTTGGCCCTAGACTGGCTCACCCTGATACCCTGCTCTTGACACTGAGTTCCCCCCAACTCTGCCTGGTCGCTCTGAGCAGGACACCTGTTGGCTGTGCTTCCCAAGCGGCCCCTGCTACACCTCTTACTCCGGGCTCCCTCCACTCTGTGGTGTGGCGGCAGCTGGGGTATGACTCAGAGGCAGCCCTCTCCCCTCCCCAGAGAGAGAAGGTCCAACAGCCCCGGGATCTGAAAGTCCTTCCAGATATCTAGCCCCCAATCTCATCATTTCGAACTCTGTCCTTTCATCTAATGCTCTCCACCTGGAACAGATGGGCCCTCGGCCACCCCTTCATTTCCTTCTCCGTTTCTGCTCCCGCTTGGGTGCTCTCCCTCTGTTCTTCGGTGTCTCCCGCACCTTCCTCACCCCGTCTGGTGCCCCCGCCCCTGCTCTCTCACCTCAGTCCATCAGTGGATCGTTCTTCTCAGACAGTTAGTTTAGGGGAGTGTAGAGAAAACCCTTGCTGACTCTGGTGAACGTCCTTCATCCCTCTTCACCCTGGGGAGGCCAGGAATCAACTCGATGCCTCCAGAGTCCTCTCTGCTCCAGATGGATCCCCTCCCTCAGACACCTCCATGACCTCCCTGCATTGTCCTGCGCCGTCCTCGCACCGTCCTGGCTTGGCCGGACAGGCCCACCCCTCAGGAGATGAACATCTTCACCTCCACAGTGACGGCTCCTCCTGTTCCCCCGCCCCCACAAACACACACAGGCACACACACACACATGCACACACACATGCACACACGCACACGCACATACACACACGAGCATGCACACTGCTCCTTAAGTGATAGCGAGGGCACTGGCCAAGTGATCCACAGCTCCTTTTTCTTCTGCTGCTGCGGTAAAATATGGACAGCGAGAACCGCGGGAGAAATGAGGCATGAAAATTAATCTGCTTTACAATCCTCATGAATATTTAAAAGCTGATGAATATGTAACTACATTTCTTTTCTCCTCCATTAGTGTCTGCTTTTGAGTTACTCTATAGCTCCCTTTGGTTCCTTTGGGGGCTGGTTGGCTAGACTGATTTTTAAATTGGTTTTACAGGTGCCTATAGCTCTCGGGTTCCCCCCATCCCCAATCCGGAGAAGAGCATTTGTCCCTTTAAAATTCCTTAGAAAGGCCTGGCAAAGAGAGACACAGAGAACCCCCTCCCAACCGTGTACCGTGGAAGTCCAGAGGGGAGGACAATGCTTCAGAGAAAACACTTAACAGTGGGACTCACAGAGCACACAGAGCAAACCACCTCCTTCTATCTGGGCCTCAGTTTCCCCTCACTCTCCACATCGTGGGTCTTTCAAGGCCTTACTGCAGGGTGGCCCCGAGAAACCAAGAAATCAGGCAGCAAACTGGTACTTTTTGCCTACTCAGAAGAATCCAGCATTAAGCTAATTGTCTGGTACTTTGCAACCATCTCCTGGACCCTGGAACCAGTCCCTTCGTCTAGAACCACCCTTGGAGCGTGTGGGTCATCCCCTGGTCTATCCTCCCTGCCACTTCCTCTTTGGCTACTCTGGGAGTCTGTCTCCCACCCACTCCAACCATCTGAACCGGGCTGGGCAAGGGAAGGCTGCTCACCCACCTACCCACAGCCATCAATCACCCCAGAGCAGAGCAGAAGGAGCAGCGGGGCATCTTCCCAGAGCAGCAAGATTTCTCCTGGAGCCTGAGGCAGGATCCAGTGCTGAACTGGTGTCCTGTAGAGGGAAGGCTGGGTCCCTGCTGGGGGAAGGAAGGCACCGTGGGGTGGGGCAATGAGGTGTGGGGAGCCATCCAACCTGCCAAGTTCCAGAACACAGCCCAACCTGGGTCAGGATGTGCAGAGCGTCCTAAAGTCCTGAGGTCGTCCAGAGAATTCCAGGTTCCATGATTAGCACTTGGAACTCCAAGTCAGAATGGAACACGGCTATCTCCCGGAGGGTTCACCTGCCCATACCTGTCTGCTCTCTCCTTTCAACCTTCATCCTACACAGAGCTTTGCAAAGCATTCCACGCCCTGTTTTGATCTTATTTCCTCCCTTCTAACAATCCTCAGAGCCTCCTCGATTTCTGGCTTATCAATGTCACGTCCGACCTTTTACCTCAATCCCCAGCTATCCTGGCCCCTCACCCACCTCAGTTCTCCACCCCTAGGCCCATCCAAGCTAACATGCTCACCATCCCAAGCCTTTCACCCTTCTGCCCCTGGCCCTCTGTTCTGCCTCTACTGCGCTTGTCATTTCCTTCCTCCCAGACTCCACTCAGAAGTGCCTCCAACAGGAAGGTTTCCTTGGTTGAACACGGCCCTACTGAACAACCCTGTCATCTTCTCCGGTTCCCAGGTTTTCAGTGCGGAATCTGCAGGGTGTTCATTGGCACCATCTTCACGTGCGTGCTGCATGGGAAGGACAGTCTGTCACACCATGTCTTTTAAAGAGGACCTGCTCACGGACCTGCTCACGCAGATGGCAATCACCGTCACAGCTTCCTCCCAGAATGGCGGCTCAGCTGCAGCACCAAGTCTGTGGAAATACTCAGCGGGCCCGTCTCACTGGCTCATGCCCGTGCCTTCAGATCAGCTTCACTCCCCGTCTTGTGCCAGGCCTGTCCTGCTGCAGGCGCATCCCAACGCGGGGACCCAGGCCTCCTCCCTCTCCCCCTCCCTCAGCTCCCGCCCTGCGACCTCACACACAGCATCCGGAGTGACACCAGGCTAGCGAGTGGCGAGTGACCGGAACAGAAATACTGCCCCACTTGGGAGACAGAGAAGGAGCTCTGAAATCCAAGTCATGAAACCAGGCTGTGGACAGGGCTCTGCCCTGTGATCTGAACCAAGCGACTCAGGTTTTCCTTATTCAAGCAGGGATAAAGATCTGTCCCTACGTGAAAGGTGGATGGAGAAAACCAAATGTGGAAATGCTTTGAAAAGTACAGAACACTATATAAAGATTGGTGTCTCTGCTATTATAATAATCGTGAACAATAAACTGTTATCATCGTTACCATAAGCGTATGGCATTCCCCAGCGCCCCCTACTTCAAAAGGAGCCTCTCGCTGAGCCCCCTCTTGCTCGCCTTCCCCTGGCTGGGGGAGGGACAGGGGTGCCCAGTTGGATGAGTGCCCCTCGGGATCGGCAGCTCATTATCCATGATAGTTTCCCCAAGCGGCAACGTCACCTTCAGCCCCTGGCCTCTCTGCTCCCCTCCCGAGCTGCCTCAGCAGCAGGAACAAGAGCGTGCCTTGTCAGACAAGCCCTGCATCTCCATAGAACATGCTCCAAGCATAATTACCCATCGGAGAAGTGCGCAGGCCCCGCCCTTATCACAGAGCTGCCGCCACCACTGGATTCCTGCTGCTGCAGCAGCTGAAGGCTGAGCTGCCCTGGACCTACAAAGCCAAAACAGTTCTCCAGCTAAGCAGGGCCAGGTAGAGCCAAGCCCTAGGAGGCTCCCCGGGCCCTGGCTGTGAGTAGCTGGGAAGCCTCCGGTGGCCCAAACAGATGTTGAGCCTGGCTTCACTACTCCCCAAGTTAGTCCCCACCCGCCCATCTTGAGGCTCCCTCTGGATGGGGGATGTGTCCATCCCCCATTTCCTGCCTGTGGCCCCTCTGCCCCGGCCCTGACCCCCCTCCTTGGCCTTCCCACCCTCCCCTACTCCACTGGTCCCAGAGACTAAGGGGTCACCTACAGTGCTTGAAGATACAGACAGGCAGTTAGAGTGGGTCCCGTTCCCTAGAGCCAGGTGCGGCGTAAGGCAAGAGAGGTGCCACCTCCTTCCTCCTCCCCCCTCCACCTACAAGCCTTCCCCAGGGAAACCACTCCCAGATAATCCTCTGGAAAGATGTGCCATTCCTGCCTCCCCCACATCCCGCCAGGCTGCTACGTGACTGACTTCACACCATGAATACCATTTCTCCCACCGTCTGGGTATTCCATCGCCAAGGGAAATGACCCAAACCCCTGGGTCCAGCAGAGGTCTGCGTTCTCCACCTACCTGTCTCTAGACGGTGACCATGTCTTAAAGAGATGGGGAAATTGAGCCCTGAGTTGGGCACTTGACTCCTTTCATTCATCCCTCTGAGTGGGGCACAGGTTTGAGGGTGGAAGAGAACCAGAGGACATCTGGGGGCCCCTGGGATGCAGCCCTCCCAGCTAGGCTGTCAGAAGGACCAGGGACACCTAAGGTGCTGTTTATCCTCCTAGGAGTTCCACCCTATGGGAGCAGAGGCTCTGAAGGAGGCTGATTCTGCACTTGCTCCTACTCTGTGGAACCCCCTCTCTCCCTCCATGCACCTCCTCACATCCCACCCTCTGCTAGCCTGAGCGCAGGGCAGGGCCTGCAGGGGCCATGCTGTCTTCTCTCAAGCCAGATGTGGGTTTCTCCAAGCAGCCCCAAGCCTATTCTGGGACCCTAGATCCCTGCCCCCCAGGGATACCCTGCCTAGTGCCATCTCAGGACTTCTGGGGGTTTATATCTCAAATCTAACCCCAGACTAAGCCAGACCCTTCCATCCAGGATTCTAAGACACCCACAGCACCCCTCGCTCTGAACCCTGCATCCTGAGTCTCATCCCAGCCCTTCCCCACTTGAACTCCACAACTGCCGTAGTGACAGCTCTATGGGTAGGATGCATTGAGACAAATGGGGCTGTGATTAGCTAGCCATCAATATCTCTTAAAGGCCCATTCTCTCAAGAGCTGGCAGGTCCCTCCAGTCCCCCGCCTCCCTGAGCCAAGCAGAGATTCCCCAGGGCAGCTCTAGCCCCCCCTCTTTCTTTCTCCTTCCCTTCCTGCTCTGGCCATATCAGCCAGATGGATTATGTCTTATTTCTTTTGGATTTGGCTGCAGGAACCAAACAGCATTTAAGGCTATTGATTGTTCAAAAGGCCAAGTGTATAATGTACCAGAAAATTAGTTTGGAGTGCCCGGCAGGAGAGCAGTTCCACTCTGGCCTCAGATTTACTCTGTTCTGGTGGGCCAGGAGGGGCATGGGGTGGGGGCCAGTGTACTTTTCAGTGTCTCCAGGAAGTTCTAGGAAGTCAGCCTCTCCTCGTGGCCAAGCTGGGGCCTTCTCGCCATCTAGTTTACCCAGGTGACCTACGTTATAGCAATACCCCTCCTTCACTTCAACCCCCATCCATTCATTCCCTCCAAACGGACACACACACACACACACACACACACACTGGTTTTTAAATGCCTACACATATGCATGTACATGAGATAGTCCCATGCTCACCGACAGGGCATGTCACACACACTCTCACCTATGCACATATGAGACGGTCTGTGAGTCCCAATAAAAGCCTTTCCCTGTGTCTAAAGAATCTGGTGCTTAGAAGAATGTCTGACACAAAATAGGTGGTTACTGACATTTATTCATCCCAGCTGAATGGAGGCAGAACCATGGACAGTTCCCCAGCCCCTCCATGTGCCTGCCCTGGGATCAGTTAGTTCACCTGACCAAAAACAGCCCCAGCTCACATCCAACTGGAGTCACTATTGGTAATCACGATAATGGCTTTCATTTTTGAGCACCTATCATGTACCAGTCACAAGCCAAACTCTTTGTATGAATCATCTCATTTGGTCCTCACAATCTCCCAGGTTGGAGTTATTATTACTGCACAGATGACAAAACTGAAGCTCACAGAAGTGAAGTAATTCTCCACAGTTTTCATTGATCTTATCTAAAATAACAAAGGCAAGGGCACAACTTCAGGGGGCCCTGTTAAACTGTACAATCTCGGGACGCCTGGGTGGCTCAGTCGTTTAAGCACCCGACTTGATTTCAGCCCAGGCCATGATCTCATTGTTCATGAGATGGAGCCCCATTCAGGGCTCTGGGCTAACAGCACAGAATGAGCTTGGGATTCTCTCTTTCTCCCTTTCTCTCTGCCCTTCCCCTACTCATGTTTGTTCTCTCTCTCTCTCTTTCTCTCTCTCTCTCTCTCTCTCTCAAAATAAACATTTTAAAAAATAAATAAACTGCACAATCTTCATATGACAGTAACTTCACCAGACAGGTTTTCCCTGAACGGAGAAGAGGAGAGATTGACGTGTGTCAGCCCATAGCAGCAACCCCTCAATGTCAGCCCGTCACGTATTTCCCATCTCCACCGCAGCCAGCCCCAGCTGGTTTGATGCAGACAGGAAGTGTATGCTGCGTTGGTGTTCAGCAAAAAGTGAGCAGGTATTCCTGAAGCCTGAGAATCAAGCCCAGTCAGGGCCAAAGTCACGGAAATCTTGCAAAGAGGACACTTCGGAGGCTCAACGAAGTGTACAGAAGTGAGATGATGTCCAAGGCAATGGTATCTCACAGACTTCCCAGGTTTAAAGAAAGGAAGGTAGGGGCACCTGGGTGGCTCAGTTGGTTAAGCGACCGACTGCGGCTCAGGTCATGATCTCACGGTTCGTGGGTTCAAGCCTCGCGTTGGGCTCTGTGCTGACAGCTCAGAGCCTGGAGCCTGCTTTGGATTCTGTGTCTCCCCCTCTTGCTACCCTTCCCCTGCTCATGCTCTGTGTCTCTCCATCACTCAATAATAAATAAACGTTAAAAAAAATTTAAAGAAAGGAAGGTAACCAGGACATTGCCAAAGGCAACTGTCCAACCCCTCTCCTGCCCTCCCTGAAGCCAGTGAAAATACTGAGAAAGGTAAAAGATTTAGTTCTTTTTGAAGAACATTTTCAAGCCATCTTGAGAATGATGGCTGAATTGTCCGGCTAAGGCAAAGAAACAGACTCCTGTAAAAAAAACATGATATTGTTTCGTAACAGATTGAGCCACACTCTTGTCATGGATAGAAGAGAAATCATTTCTATTTATTGTGTCTTCTAGATAAAGTCAGACTAAGCAACACCTTTGGCAGGAAAATATTCATCGATTGTCACTGATGCCCCAGCTGACCCAAGATCAGAGAGTCAATGTATCTGCCAGGGGAACTCCAACTCCCCAGGCCCACAAAGTAGCTCAAAATCATGAGAAAAGGTCATGGGCCATCTGGTTGTGAGCATCATTGCCCACCTTTCTCTCATCCCTTCCCCCATCAAATAGCCACTCCAGCTTTATTTCACATGTCAAGATTCTGAGACATTCAGGAAATCTTTTGTACAGCACATAAGCTGGGACCTGTGGAACAGTGAATGTCTACACTACACTTCCCTGAGAAATGTTTCAAAAGGTAGTGAGCCAAAGTGGAATCACCTATTTTGTTGCCTTACCTTGTATTTCAGGGTTGAATCCAAATGACCTTAGGGTATTTCCAAAGATACAGTTCACCCTTAAAAAAAAGATAAATATTCACCAGTAGTCAAGACCAAATGCCACAGGGGGTTTCCAAAGGTGCCGACAATGTGACATGATGGGCATATGTATCAAATTTTCTAAGCGGGCTACACTGAAGGAACCACACGCACTTGGATGTGGAAACTCTGATGCGTGAGAGAAGAAGTTAGTCTAATTTTTTCTTGTCACATCAGCAGCTAGTCACTAGCTGTGGATCCAACACTTTTCTTTTTTAAGTTTATTTCTTTATTTTGAGAAAGAGAGAGAGAGCACAGGAGCAGGGAAGGGGCAGAGAGAGGAGAGAGAGAAAATCTCAAACAGGATCTGCACTGTCAGCACAGAGCCTGATGTGAGACTCAAACTCACATACTGCAAGACCATGACCTGGGCTAAAATCAAGTTGGAGGCTTAGCCAACTGAGCCACCCAGGCGCCCCACCCCCACCCCAAGCCCTTTCTCATGTTAGCTGGTCATTACACTGAAACCAGAAGGGGCAAGAATACAAGGGTGGCTCGATGAAGCAGGTGGTGAATCCTACCTGGAGTCAGGACACCTGGGTTCAGTTCTGGGTCTACCTTTAATTACCTGTGTGGCCAAAGACCTGAATCCCTTTGAGATTCAGGTTTTTTTTTTTTTTTAATGTTTATTTTTGAGACAGAGATGGACAGAGTTGAGCAGGAGAGGGGCAGAGAGACAGAGACACAGAATCTGAAGCAGGCTACGCTGACAGCCCAGGGCCTGATGTGGGGCCTGATCACGGACCACGAGATCATGACCTGAGCCAGAGTTGGACACTTAACCGACTGAGCCACCCAGGTGCCCCTCATTTTTTTGTTTTGGTTTGTTTTATTTCCAAAATGGTACCAGTCATGCCCATCTGTTGGTAGGACTGCAAGTCTGGGTAAATGCGATAGAAGGCCTGGCATGGTGCTTGGCACACAGTATGAATAATGTATGTTAGGTGGTGCTTTTGGAGGAAGGGGTCGGGCAGCCACAGGTCCTGAAAAGGCCCGGGAGTCGTCCTGAAGCCTTGAGAGAACAAGTGTGACGATGGGAGCTAAGGAGACAGAAGAATGGCACAAATGGGGGAGAGATGGGCATGACCCTAAGAGACACTTGACCTACAGAGATATGTTATCTAGGAATGGGTTTGACCCCAGGGATACAGAAAGGAGGCAGGTTTCATCAGGTATCAAAATTAATCTAGGACCTGGACTCAGAAGGAGAGAGAGGGCAAGGTGCTCTTAGAAAGAAAGATACTCTTCATTATCCTAGGGAAGGGTTGGAAACTGGCTTACACTACAGTGAAAGAGGGAAGTTAGACAAGAGGAAAAACTCCCACCAAGATCTACAAACCCCTTCAACAGGCTGATAAGAGAGGCTCTAGAAATCTGACAGGCCATTGTCCAGAGACAGGGGAATGGGTGAGGTAGACTGGGGAAGTCCAAATTCTTCTCCCTCTGAGATTCAGCCAGTTGAGGTCTCTCTCAAGAGCAGCCCTCCAGCATAGAGAGGGGGCCCTGTGAAGCCCCGAGAAAGCACCAGTGTGGAAACTTAGCAGTAAGCAGCAACGCTAATGAGTGCCAAGAATAACAGTGGCTTCTTAATGGAGCCCTTAATGAAGACTCATTTGGGGTTTTATTAACGTGGAAAAAAAAAAGCACATATTCTCTCCCCAACTCTCAGAGGGCTGGGCAGAATAAAGGGCAGCCCCAAACATGGGGTCGATCCCATTCCCTGGGTCCTGCTTGTGATACCATAATAGGCTCTAGGAAGTGGAGCAGGAAGGCAAGTTCAGAGCCCTGAAACCTTCCTTTGCCCTGTGGACAACCCACTTGGATCCCTGGATCTCACATAGCAGATTTCCAGCGGCTCTTAGCTCTGTCATTTACAGACAAGCTGCAAATAAGAACACAAAGGAGGCCCATCCCCAAGGTGGTGGCAATGATTTTAACAGGCAGATACACCGCATTAAATATTTAATTAGAATACAATCCCATCAAAACTCTTCTACAATAAAAGACTAAAGGGGTGCCCGGGTGGCTCAGGTGGTTAAAAGTTCGACTAGATTTCAGCTCAGGTCATGATCTCATGGTTCTTGAGATCGAGCCCTCCATCGGGCTCTGTGCTGAAAGTATAGAGCCTGCTTAGGATTCTCACTCTCTGCCTCTCTCTCTCTTTCCTTCTCTCTGTCTCTCTCTGTCTGTCTCTCTCTCCCTCTCAAAATAAATAAATAAACATTTTTAAAAAGAGACTAAAAACCACAGCCTTCTAGGACTCACCCAATGTTGGCCACTTATTACCAACTGTAAGTATATATACCAAGAATATTGTCTCTGTTGGCTTCCAAATACAGCAAGAGGGATTCAGGTTAGACCTAGAAATTCAGAACTTTAAAATTTGCAGATGACCTTGGAGTTTATCTAACAAAATCCCCACTGGAGCCCAGAGAAATTAGAAATTCATTAAAAAATCAAACAGCCAGTTGTGTCTGAGCCATAATCCAGGACATCCATGACATTGCTTCCCATGACACCAGTCTTTGCCCTGGCTGGCCTCCTTTTCCCAGGGTCATGCAACTTGGCTAAGTAACCATCCTTGGGACTGGGCTGGCGTGAGCAAGATGGTATCAGGGGGCACATCTGGGCTGGGGTCTTGAGGTGTCTCTGATGCCCAAGTACTAGCCCAGGATGCACCTAGCGATTGCTCTGCTCAACCTTTAGATGCCTAAAAGCTCTTTGTTGATGAAATAGGAGATCCACGTTTTGTAGAGCATTGACCCCCTAACCTCAAATGAGGAACCTCATCAGAGGGACGAAAACCATCCCTAAATAGCTCCACCGTTACCCCAGCCACACCTGTAACCACTTCGTCAATAGCTAATGCACAATTACCAGGTTCATAAGAGGAATGTCCTGAGAGACTATCAAGTAAGAGGGGAAGGACTTCTCCCCACCAGAGCCTGAATCCTCCAGGGAGGGGACTTCCTCTGCTTGGCGCTGGGAAAGTCAGGGAGCAGGCAGTCTCTGCCTGGGAGGACTCAACCTGATGGGAGGCAGTCTACTCCCCTCCCCCATCAACATCAGTGCAGTTACTGAGTGACAGCTGTGTGCCCACACCGTACTGGGCACTTAACCCAAGTTATTTCTAACCTAATTTTCACAGCACCTTTGTAAGGTAAGTATTATTTTTGCATCTTTTAACAGAAAAAGGAGAACGAGACACAAATGGCTTTAATTCAAGAGCTGCAAACTGAACACCTCAATGTCTAGGGGACCCCGAGCATATTGTGGACAGTCATTGCAAGGAACAAACTGTGGAAGGTCTCCCAGAAGAGGTTCCCTGGGACTTTTCAAGAAAAGCAAGGGGTAGCTGAGAGGACGTCATTAATAGGTGGCAGACCTATTGGAAAAGAAGCTGATATTTATTTATTTTAAATGTTTATTTTTGAGAGAGGCGGGGAGAGGCAGAGAGAAGGGGGGACACAGGATCCAAAGCAGGCTCTGTGCTGACAGCAGACAGCCCGATGCGGGGCTCAAACTCACAACCACGAGATCATGACCTGAGCTGAACTTGGATGCTTAACTGACTGAGCCACTAAGGCGCCCCAAGAAGCTGACACTTATTAAGCAACTGCTCTGTGTGCTGAGCTCTAAGCCCTGATGCTCACCGTACAATCTCATCTAATTCTCACAACCACCTTCTGAGATCAGTGTTATGATGCTAAAGAGACTCAGATTCAGAGAGGGCAAGTGACTTTCCCAAGGTCACACAGCTAACAAATGATAGAGTCAGGATCTGAACCTACACCTGTCTGGTTCCAGTAGGAGAGGGCAAAACCACTGGCTTGACCGGCAGGGACAGGAGGTGCTGGGGAGAGGCCAGCAGCCACAGGAGGGAGACATCTGTTTCCTAGAACAGAGGGGCTTATTTTAAGGGCCTTAGCTCGGAAGGTGTGCCTTGACCCACAGGCATTTTTCACTGCTGGATGTGTCCACGAAGGGTCCACGAAGGTGGCAAAGGAACCATTCCACTAACGTATGAGGGGACAGCACCACCCTTTCATCAGTTTTCCCAGAGAGGTTTATGCTCCTCTGCCCCCACTGCCCGCAGCACAGCACTATTGGCCGGCGACCGCTCGTCAGCATCCTTGTGAGCCACAACATCCTTGTGAGCAATCAAAAGCAGGGGCTTCAAGGCAGACAGAGCAAAGGGCAGATTCTGGTTTGTCCAGCTTGGAGCCCCTATGTCCTCATCTCTTAAGCAGAGCTAATCGCGCCTGCCTCCTCGGGTTGTCATAAGCATTTAAGAGCTTGTCACCAGCCTCCTTCCAAGGCCATCCTTCGCTGTCCCCTCTCCAGGCCAAATTACCCCTACTCCACATGGTTCACCTGCCTTTTCAAATCTTCAGCTGGGGAGAGGATGGAGTCATTCGGGGCTCTACCCTGTGGCCAGAGGCGCCTTGATTGAGAGGAGAGAAGCTGGAAAGAGCTGCATCTCTGGGAGGTGATCCCTGGAGAGTGGGGAAGCAGGGAGACCTGCCAGGAGATTCTGGAGGCAGAGGGGGCCCCAGGGCCCTGAAGACCAACTGGGCCAATGCCAGGAATCAGATCCCTCTGCATCAGGGGGACCGGGAAGAGCCTGCAGCTTCCCTGGGCCCTTGGTGGGGAAATGGAGGCGCTTGGGCAAAAGGAGGGCCCCCCTTCCTCAGAGGCCTGAACAGAGTCAGTGATGGGGGGATCGCAATGCCCAGGCTCCATCCACGAAAGCTCAGCGTGCTGTGGAGGGAAACCGCCATGGTAATACCACCAGGCCCAGGCAGGCGTACTGCCTCCTGAGCCGACTCGGGCGACTCCTCATTCTCCTCCCCTGAAGTTACTCCACCTCCTCGGTCCGAAACTGTGAGCCTTCTCCTCTTGGAGCCTTTTCTCCACACTGGTCCCTTCGCAGCAAGGCCTTCTGTCTTCCCAGGCACCTACCTGAATCCTCCCATCCTTCCAGAGCCATCCAGAGAGCCTCTCCTCTGAGCCTGGTGCTCCAATAGGACAGGCCCCTCACCCCACCCGCCTCCCTCGAATCGTGTCCTCTCCCCCACTGCTGGGCTGCATGTGCACAGCCTCCTTTCCACAGCCTTCTTTTCGAGAGTCCTGAAGGGCGGGGCTGGGCTGGTTGGCCCCATGTCCCCATCACTCAGCACAGATCCTGGCCAATAGCAGGTGCTTGGGAAACACCCCTAACTAACCAATCCCTGAGGAAAGCCTGTCCCTTCCCCCTCTGCCCCCTCTGCCCCTACACCAGACTGGGTCTGCAGAAGCTGTAAACACAGAACAGCTGACCCAGATCGAACCTGAGTGATGTCCTTGGCTGGAGGCAGAGGACTGGTACCAAAGACTTCACTCCTCTGATAAAAGGAAGATCTTTTTTTTTTAATTTTTTTGCCCTTCACCTCTCAGTTGTAAAGCTCTTAAAAAGGACCTCACCTCTTATTAGCTCCCTCCTTCTTCCTGCCAATTCTAAGCAAATATCTGCCTCCTCTGGAGCTCCCTCCTCTCAGGCCTGCCTGCCCCTCCCCACCTCCCCTCCTCCCCTCCCACTCCAGCCCTGTAGCAGGGAATGTAATTAGGCCTTTCCCCAGGATGGCACCCCCTCCACGCAGTTGGACTGCCCGTCCAATGGGGGATAATTTATGGAAATGGGTAAAGGTGTTTTAAATTATTCAATTTAAATGTAAATAGGGGAGATGGTTTCTCTGAATAAATTGTCTTATTTATGTTCCGCCCGACTCCCCTCCCAGGGAAATATGGAGCCGTTTGGAGCCCTCTGGAGCACAGGGCCCTCCACTTCTCTTTAAGTAATACGGGACCAGCCCATGTCCCTGGGGGGTAATGATTTGGAGACAAACGCCCCTGACAGCCTCTGTCCTAGCTGGGGTCACAAGACACGCCAAGTGCTCCCCCACCCCACCTTGGCTGTTCTATGCCACCCCACCCTGGGAGAACTGTGGCCAGGCCAGGCCACGGATTTGGGCAGAATGCAACTCCTCAATCTTGGTTTGCTGGGGAGTGACAATGCATCAGGGGGCTCTGGCCCCCTCCCCACCTGCTCAAGGTCTCAAGCAGTGGGCAGCTTCGTACCTCCCTGACAAAGTCATGTTCTGAGCCCTTTGGGCTGAGTTGGACCATGGGGCCATCAACTATTCTTGGAGTCTTTCTACCTTAAACAGGGTCACCTCTAGGAGGAAGGGGGACAGGGTGGTCCCTAGGCAAAGGGCTTTCCTTGAAAGGAAAGGACCTTTCTTCACACATCTCGGGCACCCTCACATGTGCCAATAGGAAGGCATTTGAGGGTAAGGAGAGGAGCCAGTTTTTAGCTCCCTCGGCACCACTCAGATGCCAACTTTGCTGTCTCTTGGATTGGGCCGCCATTACACATGAGTAACCAGTGATCAATGTAGCTGTTAGAGGGTTTTCAAAGGCAAAGGACAGAACATTGAACAGCTCAAAGTGGCTCAGGTTATAGAAATTTACTAGCTCTGGAAACCTGGAGATAGGGAAGGATTTGGGTGCAGATCTTGTGTGATCTGGAAGTCTGGTCCTGTTTCCTTTCCCTACGATTCTTTTTTTGTGTGTGTATCCATCATCGTCAGACTAGACCACAAGGTGGTTGGGGCAGTAAAGAGCCTTATATCCACCTCATGAGTCAAACAGAAAACAGAAGCTTGGTTATGCAGCCTCCTTTGTAGCTAGGACACAGATTGTGAGCCAGATCCCGCTGATCAGATTCACCCATAGGAGATTTCACTTTAGAGGGAGGAATTTGAGTAAGGAAGAAATGCCCAGAATCTACTGTGCTGGTGAGGGTGGAAATGGAGGTGTCCAGCTTTGGGGTAGAAGTGATAGCAGGACTGAGTTCCTGGACCAGAAGTGCAATCAATGGGGAGTGACAGCAACAGAGGTTCCTTGGTGTCCGTCCAGTGGGACAGCAGCAGTGGCTGGGGCTTCCCCATCAGTCTGGCTCTATGGTACAGGGGGCATCTTGCCTAAAAGCTTAGTCTTGAGTCTGGCTCTCCCAACCCTCCCTGTGATCAGATAAGACACCCAGTATTCTTCTAGTAGATTCTTTTTCTGTTTAATCAGTCAGAGTTGCTTCTTTTGCTTATAGCCACAAACCCCAACTGACTTAACCGATCCTTGGTGAAACCAACTCATTCTTAAGATCCAGATTGGGTAGCCCCTTCTCTGAATTCCCCCAAGCCCAGGCACTTTGTTCATACCTCTTACAGCCATCTTAATAAAGGCATGAGCCTCTGGGGGAGTCTCCACTACTTCCCACAACACACACACACACACACACACACACACACACACACACACACACACACACTAATTTCCACGGGCCCTGGGACCACACCTTTTTCATTCAGGTCTAGTTTAGAACCTGGATCTAGCGCTCCCTAAGTATGTTGCAATGTGATTATTGCCACTGTCTTTATTATTGACAACAAAAACCCACCAAGGCCTGATTGTGGTTTGAGCAACACACATAGAGAATGGCCCGTATTTTGTTCCTACTTTCTGCAAAACCCGCTACCAGGTTCACAGCTATGGGCTCCAAGTACTGCAGTCCCCACCAGAAAGTCCCCTAAAATACCACAGGACTGTCCTCTGACCCCTACCCAGTTCCCCAATTACCCCTGACAGTCTTGCATTTACTCCTTCCAACCAGCTGTTCCCATCTCTGCCTTGGTGCCACTCTACCCTCAACCCTCTCAGCCCTGGGAAGATGTCCATTCTTGGACATGGAGATGACATCCCAAAGGCCCCTGAAAGGATATGACCATACGGGTTATGTTGCCAACCCAAGAGCATCCCTCATCCTGGCCAGCCCCGCACACACACACCCACTCTACCCCCTCCGCAGGAAGAGCCAGAGGAAACGGACAAGATTTCTGGAATCAATTTCATGCCTTTGGCCATGATAAACAACTAAGCAGAGAACAGCACCCATCAAGGGAGCCAATGGCCTTGGGTATCTGAGTGATGCATCACTCCCTGAAAAAGAAAGCCTGACCTCAGACACTCTCTCCACACCCACTTTTTCTCCATACGTTGCTCTACTTGGTGCAGACTAACGTAAGCCCTAGCTGCATCTTCCTGGGCCTCGACAGGACCTGCACTTCCCCCTTCCCCAGGCAGCACCCAGCCTCCCATCAGCCGGGAGCCTGGAGAGACCTAAGGCAGAAAGCGCCTGGCCCATTACCTTGGTTAGCCAGGAGCGCTATATTGCAGATGCAGCCACGCCACCAGGGTGCAGACCCCAGACCCCTTCTCACCATCTGTGTGACCTTGGGCAAGCCACCTGAATGGTACAAACCTCACAAGGTTCTTCTGAGGATTAAACGAGATCCTGTTTGCAAAGCGTTAGCACGGTGCCTGACACAAAGTCCTTAATAGTCTTTCTGTTTATATCATGACTCCCTGTAGTCAGCAGGTCCTCGGTTCATCTACCCTCAGTGCCATCCACTGCCTGTGAAGGCCATTCCAGCATGTCCTACTCCGAACGGTCATGGAACCTAGCGGTCCCCGGCGTGACGTGGTAGGAAAAGTAACGGTACTGGAAGCAGAAGAGCTACATTCAAACCCCATCTCGAGTCTGTAGCCATGACCTCTTTCTATCCGGCCGGCATGAAACAGATTCGAAATACATGATGACTCGCTGGGTGGACGGACGAAGGTCACACTGCTTCTCTGAGCCACCCGCCACAGCGGCCTTATTTGTAGAGTGGGAAAGAAGAACCGTCCCCGCAAAGTCACAGTGAGGGTGAAAACAACTGCGGTGACACCTAAGAGAGTGCCTGGGATGGCCGGTGACCAGAGATGGTGGTTGAATCTGGATCTGTTCAAATGCTCGGTGGGGGAGACTTAGTTCCCCGTGCCTCCTGCACCTGCTGACCAAGAAGGACCCCATTTCTGTAATACTCACCCCTCCGTGTCTAACCCAGCAAGTTCCACCATGTTTCTCCAGCCCAAGGAGTAGGTATTTAATGGTGAGAAACCAACATCAGATCTTACCAGAAGTGAATAAGATCCCTGCAGCTCTTGACAGTAAGGCCAGTGTCCAGGAGAGGGCTAGTGGCTCCAGCCATAGACATATACATCACACTTCACAGTTAACGATGCGTTCTAAGTTCATATCTTACCAAACGTTTTCACAGGTCAGTGTTGCCAAAGGGGAAACTACCTTAGACCGGGGAACCAACTTCCTCAAGGCAGTAGAGAAGGGTATTGAACTCACCTTGTCCTCTCTCTCTCCATACTATTGGGCACTCTGCCCCCTGCCAGCATGTTCTCCCACACCAGCCTGGCAGCCCTTGCAGCCCTTACAGCCTAATATCTGGCACATCTCCTGGCACAGAGCAGGTTCCCAATAATTAATCACCTACTCTAATCATCAAGTGCAATCCAACCACTTTGTTTCACCAATGGGGAAACTGAGGCACAGAGCGAAGAAGTGAAGAGCCCAAGGTTACACAGCTCGATGGGTGATGCAATGGACCCACTAATAGGAGAATAGGAGCTCATCCCAAAATCTCAGAAGAATTCTGGGAGGTCATGCGGCCAAGGCCCTGCCCCATCCTTCCCTGGTAATGAAAGCCAAGTTCTCCCATTCACACTTTGGGCGAGAGGAAACAAGAGGCTTCAGAGGCTGGATACAGCAGGTTGGTTGCCAAATGTCCCCAAATCCTCCTCTACCTATACCCAATACCCCTTTACAATATGACTTTGCAGTTTTTCCCAACAAGAAGCAAAGTCTTTCCCCTCCCATTGAACGTGGGCTTCCCTGTAACTTGCTTTGACCAACGGAGGTCAACAGATGTGATGGCATGCCAATCCCAAGGCTAGACCTTAAGAGACCTTGCGACCTTCCATGCTCTCTTAGAACCCTGCCAGCATCGTGTGAGCAAGCCTGGGATAGCCTGTCAGAGAATGAGATTTGTCAAGAAGAGCCCAGATGTCCCACCTGAGGCCTCCCAAAACCTGCCTAGGGCCAGCTGACCCCCAGACGTGAGAACCCAGAGATCAAGAGAGGTGTCTCCTCAACCCAGGGCCAACCACAAGTACGTAAGTGATTCTAGCCAAGACCAGAAGAACCATCCAGAAAATCCACAGACTCATGAGAAATCATAAATCTAATGGTTTTAAAGTCACTGAGTTTTGGGGTGATTTGTTATAAAGCACGAGCTAACAAATAACATTGAGCGTTAAGACCACAAGTCCTAGCCATGCAGAAGTTGGGGCCTGTGCTCCAGCAGGGCCTTGAAGGAGCAGGACCCTTTCCTGCAAAGAGCCTGACTGAGCTTCCAGCCACCAGGCTCTGACCCAGCCCCAGGACCAGTGAGGTCAGTTCTAGCCTCAGTCCTACCCTGACCACCCATCTTGGCACCTGCAAAACCCATTCCATGGCAGTGTCCAGGAGGGGTAAAGACTCCAGTGCTCTGAACAGGGAGGGCTGCGATGAGAGCTAAAGCATCCATAGCCCAGGAGCAGCTCAGCTCAGAGACAAAACCCTGACAAAGCCCCAGGGTGGGATCTCAATGGTGTAGAAGCATGCAGGACTGGGCTTCCCCAACCCCCAACCCAGGGGGAGCAATCAGCCCCGGAGGAACTGAGCAGGCCGCTTGACATTTGATGGGAGTCATTATCAGACACTTATTCCCAATCAGGGCTCAAGTGCCTCTGAGGGCCCCTCTGCTCTCTTCTCATTCCAGGGAGCATTAACGGGAGGTGGGGAAGGGGCATCCAACACACCCAGATCTGGGCGAAGGCCCTCAGAACCCACCCCTCTGATTCCAGCCCCCTCCTCTCCTCCTGAGGTCCCCAGGGGCAAGCTACCACAAGCCAGAGTGTGGACAGTGGGGACTCCAGAGTGGGGAACTTGGGAGGCTCAAAGACTGGTGCAGGAAGGCTAGGTCAGAACTCAGATTCTGACCCCAAGAAGGGCTTTGTCTCCAAAGTTCATGGCCCTGGGGCTCCTGAGTCCCTGTCCCTGGCAGCCAATTCCTCCTTCAGACAGTCCTCCAGGACCAAGGCCAGGCTTCTCCGCTGGCACACATACCAAACTCCCTCTCTGCAGCCAGACAGTCCCATTGCTATCTTAGAGAGTCATGGCTCAGGATGTGAAAGCCTTTTAAGGCTCTCCCAGCTCAGAGAAGGATTTTGGGCAAGCTACATAACCTCTCCCATTCTGAGAAAAAGGAGAATGATCCCTGCCCTGCCTTCCTCTACAGGAGGCTATTGTGAGAATCCTGTTCTTTAATGTATGGGAAAGCAGCTGATAAACTATAAAATAAGGGCTGGGTACAATTGTCCCCAACTGGATCATCATCACAATATACACAAGCTCAGACGAGCCAGGTGCAGGCACATGATGGTAAGAGCATGCGCGTGTGTGTGTGTGTGTGTGTGTGTGTGCATACGGCTGCCTTACTACACGCTATAACACTCCAATACCAATATTTCATGGTTTGGGTTTTCACTGTGGGTTTTCACCATCTATGTCTCTATTCAGGCAGTGAATCAACTGTATTGATGTGTCACAGTCAGAATGCAGAGGCAGAGTTTTCCAGTTAAAAAAGAAAGGGAGTAAAAAGCCTTGTAGTGGGTTTGGCAGGGAGAGGGAGAGGGAGACGGAGACGGAGAGGGAGAGGAAGAAGGAGAGGGAGAAGGGGGGAGAGAGAGAGAGAGAGAGAGAGAGAGAGAGAGAGAGAGAGAGAACATACACACACACCCCCCTATGCCTCAAGGAACTTAAGGACTCAAATAACTGAATATAAAAAAATAGAGAAAGAAGCGGGTGGAGAGTCATAAAATAATGAGTCCTGAGACTGGTCAATCCAGAAGGCTTCCTGGAAGAAGAGATAAAGTCTGAGCTGGATTTTGGTAGAAAGGCTAGACACGCAGGTGGCAGGGAAAATGGCTTTGGGAGGAGGACAGAAACAGATCAGTTTTCTGCATTCTGTTATCAGATAACAATAGCTATACTTCACTCCTGTAGAGCAGTTAAGGATTTACAAGGCTCTTCACATGTATTTCCTCATCTGAGTCTCATTACAGTCCTCTGAACTAGACAAGTCAGTTTTTATTATCCCCATTTTATAGATGAGGAAACTGAGGCTCAGAGAAGTGATTTTCCCAGTGTCTCCAAGCTCACAGGCAGTAGAGCTAGTGAAGTGCCCAGGGCTCCTGACTCCTACCTGGCCCGGCACCTTTCCACAGCCTCTCTCCAATCCTACCCCACTACCTTGTCTGCTTCTGTCTGTAAGCTCCTTGGGGGCAGGTACCGGGCCTGGGGAATAGACTCTGGACTCTGGACAGTGCTTGGGAAATGAGTCTAGTATAGACAGTGGTGTCTCTAGGGTCAGACAGAAATGAGGTCCTGCCCATTTACCTTGACTCAGCCTGTTAGTTTCCTCTGCACCTTAGTTTCAGTTTCCACATACGCGGAACAGATTGTTACAAAGATTAGAAGAGAGAACGCCTTTGAAGCACTTAGCACTGTGCCCGGCACACAGTATTTGCTCACTTAATTGCAGCCCCCATCATTAAGCTCTGGGTTATTGGGTTATTATTGCTCATCAGGAAGACTTTCCCCATGGCCGTTTTTCACCAGTTTCTCCCTTCCAGGATAAATGGGTCATTTAACACCCACACCTTGACCATTCATTACTGTCCTGAGAGAGGGTTCTCAGTGAGCACAAGCGATACACCTCTCCCTCCATCCACCTGGCCCGTGTGTCCAGCCCAGACCCCACAGCCTGGAGGGGCCCTCAGATCGCTCCTGCACCAGTGGGTGTCAGGCCTGACCCCTCAGCCACCTGTTGAAATACATTTCAGTCGCCAGAGCTCTCATTTCTGTTAAAACTCCATTTGCCAAGAAAGTGGAAAGGTAATTATGAATCCCAGTCTTAAATCACTCTGCCGCTGAATTATTAAAGGGAAGAATTAAAAATAATCAGGCTTTTTCATTACACTTCATAGCAGGGAAATTAAAGGTGTAAGAATGTATTTTTTTCCACGAATTTAAGTATTCATTTTGGAGATTTATAGGGGAGTTGAAATGATTCCCTGCATGCCCAGCTCTCCCTTTTATGAAAGGGGGAGAGGGGAAAAAAACCTTGTAAAATTAAGAGGGAGATAGAGCGAAGAAGGGATTTAACATAAAGAAGTACAACTGAGTGTTTTGCATTTTAATACATTTTTTTCTGCACAATTACACCATTGAGTGATATGGCAGAGAGAGATTAGGCTGCTGCTAATTTCAGATACTGGTTGCTGAAATGGCATGGGGGTCTCACCAGGTGTCGGGTCAGGAAAAGCATGCTGGGGCATCCAAGCCGGCTCCCCAGATCTCCAAGCACTGGGAGGCAGGGACTGGGTCAGCGCCAAGCTCCTGGCACCCTCTTTTCTCAGGCGGAGAAAAGGATGAGGGACGCCGCCGTTCATTTCATGGAGCAGAAATCCAAGGCACCAAGAAAGGGGAAAGCAGCAGCCAGGAGCCCGGGATCAAAATGGGAGGGACACAGAAAAGTACTTCCCAGCTAGTTTTCAGGTCTGGAAGAAGGTGGAAAGGAGAGAGATGGGGGTGACCTTCCACCTGTGTCCCTCCCCCTGCTTCCTCCCAAGGTGGAGCGTGAGAAACAGAACTGTCCAGAGTTAGGAGAGAGACAGGAGGATTCCGGACGGTCTTGGTCCTCAGAACTGAATCCTGAGAGCCCTTGATGGATGAGGCCAAGGACTGATGAAGTCCCTGCCTTCCCCATTCCCAGTCAGTGGGGCAGGGGGTGAGGGGAGGGAGGATGCAGACCAGACTCCTGGGATCCAGGTGACGAGCAGGTGTAAACTCCTCCTATCTTGGGACCCAGTGCGGAAGGGGGAGACAATGACAGCAGAGCTGGAGGGGATTCATCCAGGGAGGCTTCCAGGAGGAAGGGAGCTGAGAGAGAAGATAGTGGGCAGGCAGACAGAGGCACCAGAGCACAGAGCATATTCGTCTTCCGGCTCCAAGGCAGCTGGAGACCACTGGGCTCTCTCCCTGCTGGGGACAGTTTGAGGACAGAACAAGAATCAGATGCCATCAACACACAAGCATCACTGGCAGCAGCTGGGTAGTCCCAAATCAGACCCAGGGGAGGATGCTAAGAGCAGGCCGGTCCCATCCAGATGTGCTTCAACAGCTGGCCTACCTCTCCCCGGGGACACCAAGCTGGAACACTTCTGTCCTGCGTCCCTTCCACCTACACAGGCAGTGACTGGACCAGGGGAGGGGGGTGGGGCTCCCTTGATAGAGCCACTCAGCTGCCTGCCCCCTCCCCCGAGATGGTAATGAATTGCAGGGAAACGCGCTGAGAGGTGTCAGAACAATTTCTATTAAACATAATTTCCTAATGAAAAGGTTACGAGGGAGCCGGTGGAGCTAATCAGGATTGAATGCTCACTCAAACCCACTCTGAGGGAGGGGCCTCGAGGCCTGGTCCCCGGTTCCACCTTGCCTGGGCTGGAGGGAAGGGCTGTGGGGCTGGGTAAGACCCTGAACTGTGTTCCACGCATCCACCTCAAGGTCTTGTACATGCCCGTTGTTAAGAGCTTGCAGGGTGCCGGGCACCCTGTTAAGTGTTTCCACGTATCACGTTCTCGCAACATCCCGGCAAAATTGAAGTTCTGTCCCCCTTTTCAAGATGAGCAAATTCAGACCCCGAAAGGCCACATGGCTTGCTCAAGGTCACATCTCCAGCAGTTAGGAAGCAAAGGCAAAATTCGAACCCAGGTCTGTCTGATCACAAGTCGTACTGCAGCGCTGTCATTACTTCCCAGCTCGCTGGCCCTGTCCTATCCCATGGTTGCAAAGTCCTTTGGAAGGGCAAATGGAGCCCTAGACATGGGGCAGGGCAGGGCAGGGGCAGGGCAGAAGTGCAGCAGACTCAGCTTAAGTCATTCCCAGGTATCCAGTCTCTTACTGATGCCTTGCATATCTGTGAGTAAAGAAACCAAGGTCGTTTTCTACATGGCCTGTGTCTCCTCAGAGACTGGCAGGCACAGTGCCCTACTGAGCCCAGAGGGGCATGTAGGTCAATGCAGCCAACTCAAGGGCGCTGAGAGGCTTTGAGTCTGTAACTTGAGACCAGGAGGCACCCACCCCGTGCAGGCCCCCACCCCACCTCTGGTCCCAGAAGAGTGTCCCCCAACAAAGCTTGTCTCTGATCAGGGACCCTGCCTCTCCACTCTCCCCTCACCCTGGATCTCAGGTGCTACATCATGGCTGTGCCGAGGGTGGGGCCGACGTGGCCGAAACGAAGAAAAAGGAAAAGGGCTTTTGCAGAATGTTCACAGATCCTCCCTAAGCCCTCAATTATAAACTCTTTAGAAATGGCCTTGGCCTTTACTGGTGGGAGGCTGGGAGTGGGGGATGGAGCAGGAGGAGTGTGGATCTGAGACCAAATGGCAATAAGTCCTATTCTCTTGCAATCCAGAGGCTCCCAAATACCACCAAAGCCCAGCTGGGAACAGTTTTCAGGAACATTGGGGCTTTGCTCTACCAGAAGCTTCTGCAGCTGTTGAGATACTTTTTTGGGGGGAAGGGGGATGTTCCAGATGTGCCCTTGGGGACAGAGGTAGGACTTTAAAGTCCTCCAGGAAGCTCACCGCCACCCCTACACCCTGTGGGAGAAGAGGGGCTGAGCTGGGAGGGGCCCAGATCACAGAATTCCTTCCCCCCTCCCTTCGGTGCCCACCAGGCACGTCCCCTGCTCCTCCCCATCCACTGCCTCTCCACCCCAGGCGAGGAGCCCCGGGTTTTGCACCCTGCCCCCAGCAGGGCACACGTCCCCATCCCTCATTACGATGAAGCTGTCACCGACTGCCAGAGCCTGCCTTCCTGGGACCTTCAAAGCCAGGAACAGCATGAAATATGCAACCGCCTTCCCAGCTCCCACTCCCCGCTCAGCCCCCTCCCTCTAATTGCTCCGTGCAGATTAAACTTGGATGTCACGGCTCTGGCTGAGGACATCCAACACTTACATTCTCCAAAAGCCGTGGAGGTTGCTTCTGCCTCTAGGCAAGAGGAGCTCAGTTCCCGAGCGTCTGAGGTGCTACACCGCCACCCCCTGACCCAGCATGTGGGGAGCCCCACACCGCTCCCCATGAGGCCATCTCCTTGCTGCCAGTGCACCCCTTAGGCTGAAGGCTCCCTGGAAGGCCAGCAGAGCTTTTGCTGAAAACAGCAGTGGTTCTCCAAGTGCGGTCCCTGGACCAGCAATAGCACCATCACCTGGGAACCTGTTAGAAATACAAATTCTCAGACCCTGCCCCACATGTACGGAATCAGAAACCGGGTGCAGGGCCCAGCAATCTGAGGTCTAGCAAGCCCACCAGACAACTCTGATTCATGGTCACGTTTGAGAACAGCTGAGCTAAAGACCCGCTCAACCAACATCCAGTCAACTGGACAGAGCCCCCTGGGCCCCCCGGGCTATCTATGCTAAAGCTTCAAGAAAGATACCACCTCCCCTGCACTGAGCTGAAGGTCCAGGGCTGATAGGAGGGGCGGTAATTAAGGCAAGACCAGCCTGAGGATCCTGGAAGGTGCAGAGGAGGATAGCTGATGCTACAGGGAATGAAGGTCCTAAGACAAAAGGAATTCAACTAAATTGGGCCCCCCCCAAAAAAAATACATTGAGACCAAATGCAAATCGAAATCACAATGAGATATCACTTCACACCTATCAGGATGGCTACTATTTAAAAACAAAAAAGAAAGAGGGGCACCTGGGTGGCTCGGTCGTTTAGGCGTCCAGACTTCGGCTCAGGCCATGATCTCATGGTTTGTGAGTTCGAGCCCCGCATCAGGCTCTGTGCTGACGGCTCAGAGCCTGGAGCCTGCTTCGGATTCTGTGTCTCCCTCTCTCTCTGCCTCTCCCCCGTTCACACTCTGTCCCTCTCTCTCTCTCTCTCTCTCAAAAATAAACATTAAAAAAAATTTTTTTAAGGGAAGAAAAAATTATTTTCTTTCAAGTGTTGGTAAGGATGTGGAGAACCTGGAACCCTGTGCCCCGCCGGTTTAGAATGTAAAATGGTGCAGACACTATAGAAAACAGTATGAAAGTTCCCCTAAAAACTAAAAATAGAACTACCACGTAAGCCAGCAATCCCACTTGTGGGTATACCCAAAAGAACTGAAAGCAGGGCCCTGAAGAGAGATTTGCCCATCGATGTTCACGTCAGCTCTATTCACAAAAGCCAAGGTGTGGAAGCAATCCAAATATCCACTAACAGATAAACAGGTAAACAAAATGGGGTCTATCCTACAGTGGAGTATTATTCGGCCTTAAAGAGGAAGGAAATTCTGACACGCTACAATATAAATGAACCTTGAAGACACTGCGCTAAGTGAAATAAGCCAATCACAAAAGGCCAAAAACTGTATGATTCGACCTACATGAGGTACTTAGATTCATAGAGACAGAAAGTGGAACGGTGTTTGCCAGGGGTGGGGGAGAAGGGAATGGGGAGTTTTTGTTTAATGGGCGAAGAGTTTCAGTTTGGGAAGATAAAAAAGTTCTGGGGAATCTCTTGCACAATAATGTAATTATAATTAATGCTAGTGAACTGTACACATAAAAATGGTTAAGATGGCAATTTTATGTTATGTGTATTTTACCATAATTTAAAATTTTTTAAATAATAATTGGGGCCAAAATGTGGACAGGAAAGGGGACAATAACCCTAGCAAGCCTCGTGCGTGCGTGCATCCATCTGCCAACACATCCTCTACTTCACTGGGAGAAGAGCAGAGCAGGAGTGACTATCCTATTTTACAGGGAGATGAGCCAGAGAGGAGGGGTGTCCAGCCAAGGTTTCGACACAGTGAGTGGGGAGCTGGGGCTGGGGCTGGGGTCCTGGCCCCACGCTGGCAAAGAACTCTCACAGTAAAAGCCCCTCCAGGCCCTGGAGGCTGCAGGTCTGCGCTGTGGCAGATTCTCAAGAAGCTGAGGGCAGTGGTGCAGGGGCCCTGGGGTCAGGCTAGAGGGGTAAGACTATGGTGTACATCCTGGGATTGCACCTGCTGCTCCGAACAATCACTAACAGCCCTCCCTTCATTTTCAGCAATGTCCCCGTCTGGAAGACAGATAATGGCCACCCCAGCTATAAGTGACTGGAAAGCCAAGGAGCACAGTTGAGTGGAATTTGACTGGAAAGAGGAAGCAACCCAGCTTCTTGGGGAGAAGAGCCTCTTACAAGGATCTCAGAAGGTTCTTCTGACTGTGAGCAGAAGACCCAACAGAGGGAGGAGGGAGGAGATGGAGGCCGAGGACTGGAGCATGAGAGGGGTGGAGGGTCAGTAGACTGGGACACACAGGCCTTCCTGTGGGTCCTGAGGAACGTGGCATGCCTTCTCCTGGATGCCATTCTCCCCTATTACCTTCTCCGTCTCACCCCTTCGGCTCTCTACCTGGAACACAAGAGCAGGCCCCCCTCAGTAGGAATTGGCCATGGGCTCTTTTCCCCTTCTGAGCTTTTTCCAGTGCCTACCTTTGGGCCAAGACAATGTCCAGACCAACTCACACCAGCCACCCTGTCCCATCAGCCCATCTCAGCCTGGGCTAGCTTCTATCCTTCAGTGCCCACCTCAATCCCAACTCATCCCTCCAGACACTAGAAAAGCCGCATGCTCTCGCCCCTACAGCTGTTCCCCCAAACCCTTCTCTAGGACCCTCCCCTTTCTAACCTCCCCAGCTTCACAGGTGCACAGCCAGAGGCTTATATTTTACTCCAAGCAACTCCACCTGGCATCCTTGCAATCTGAGGTAAGTTATTTCACTTCTCTGAATCTCCACTTTCTAGACTTCAACATGGGACTACATTCCATTCAGAGAGTGCTGTGGGGCTTTAACGGGATCAGCATGTGAGGGGCCTCTGGATGGTAGTATCATGTCTGATAACTTCCTGCATCCTCAGCACTCCTCAGCATTTATGTACAAACCAGCCACCTGCTTTGCCTCTGTGAGAGTTTCCTCCATGAGGAGTACCCCACTCTTCTCTTCCTCCCCCACACAGCATGCACAATGGGCCAGAGGCTGGAGAAGACCATAGTCAGAGACACACGGCAGATGGAGAGCAGTGGACAGGAGCCACGGCCCACCCTATCCTTCACCTTTGCAAAATAATAACAATGTCTTCTCCAAAGCCTTCCCCCCTTGAGGAAATGTTCTCAATACTGACTTTGATGTGACTTTGTCGATCCCTGGCAGTGAGGGAGGTTGGAGCACATGGCTAAGTTCCAGTGCCTGCCACAGATGCTCAGCCATGTTTATAAGGAGGGAGAGAAGAGGGGGGAGGAAAGAGCCAGTCTGCATAGGAAGAGCCAGACTGCTCAGGTTCAGTCTAAGACAAGGGTGAGGAGTGAAGTGAAATGCTAGGGTTGATGTTACACCTGGAGATAACGTTTAAGATTCATCATAGGGAAGGGATAGGGTTGGGCCAAACTTCAGATTCATATTGGGTTCCAGTGTGAGTTCTGGTTAGAGTTCTGGTTAAGATGAGCTCTCAGGTACAGGCTGTGATTAGGGACTAGGTTACTGCTAGCACTAAAGCTTCAGCTAAAATTCATCTTAGAGCTAGATATATCTGAGGGTTCTGGGATCTGCAGCAGGGGATCAGTGCTACGGGCTTGGGCAGGGGCCCTGCAGACAACTGGCCAGACAGTTCCAGATGGGATCTGAGGCCAGTACCGTGGACAGCTCCAAGGAAAGCACCTTGGTAAGCAAAGGAGCCTCTGAGATGTTCCTAGCTGCCCTCCCCCTCCCAACCTCCTCCCACGACATCGTGACTCTAAGCTATTCACCCAAGACTGACCCCTGAGAAGACCAAGATAGCACCATATCCTCTAGGGAGTTTGGGTCTCCCATCCTAGGGCCTTTGCCTTTCCTCCAAAATCATTAGACCCTGTATCTCCTGGGCCTAGATTCTAGAGTCTAATTGAAAATCTCTGGTTTGGGCCTTTACAAGATGATCATTTTCCTAAAAATCAAGGTTTTTCAAATTCCACTCTTGATGGCCACATTCACTCTACTCTGTGTGACATAACTCATTCCTCTGATCCCTCTTCCCCACAGGGAAGACAGAGAGATTCCCCAAGTCTTTTCCTCTCCTCCCTCCCTCTCATTTCTCCTTTCATCACCTAAGCCCAGGGGTAGGATGGACACAGGCGAGGTCCTCAGGTAGGTGCACAGCATAGAGCACACAGGGGCAGGCAGGGTGCAAACGACCAGACTGACAGCTGTTCTTCCCCTATGCAGCCCCAGACACCTCCATCACCGGAAGAGGAGGCATGGGCCAGGGATGTGTTGAAGGACACCAGATGCAGTCCTGGGGATCTATCCAACCCATCCCTTGGAGGTCACTGGGGCTGGGGGCAAAGGTGATCCTCGAGAGCAAGAAGGTACTAGTCTGGGAAGGCTCTGGGGGAGCAGCAAGTGGAGCCTGGCTCCCCTCCTGTCCCTCTGTAGTAATTAACAGGCCTTTGTTCCTGTCCCTGATCTCGTCTGGCAGAGCCTTAATCATCCTCTTCCCGGCAATGAGCAGCCTTCTCATTAGGGCCTTAAGAACCTCTATTATAAACATGTAAATGGAACTCAGCGAGGAGGGAAATATTTGACTGCTCCAATTTCCTTTGTGCCGCTGCCAGCTTCGGGCTGCGCACGCCTGTGATTTCACTGCTCAGCAGCCCAGCACCAGCACGCTGCCCCTACCACCCTGTCACACAGCTCCATCTTCTCCTATTGGAATTTAATTACCTTCTCTGGTGAATGTTTGGAGAACCCCTCTCCATCAATTGATTCTGAAAGTCCGGTTTTTTTTCCAAGATACTCGATGGCACTTGGGTTGATGGCAGCCTGGGACCAGGTGGACCGGGGGCCCAGGGGACGCTTTAACAACAGGGTTAGGAAGGATCATCAGAGTTATACCCCTGCCTCTGAGAAGGTCAATACTGCAGCCATCCCAGATGGGTGGGAGTCTCTCTTCTTTAAGGTCTACAGAGAAGCATATTCCTGAGACTCCTGCTGGTCTGGACTAGAAGTTCTTCCTGATGTCTGCCTGATGCTGGATGAGTTTGTTTGTTTGTTTGTTGGTTTGTTTGTTTGTTGGTTTGTTGGTTTGTTGGTTTTTCCCAGCTTAGTCCTTGATGAAAAGGGAAGAGTGCTATTAGGTAGAAATTCCATCCACTGCCTGAGAACGAATCTGATGATATGATCACCATCTCCTCCCATGTGGGATCATTACGACTCTTTATTTTCATGGGAAAAATGGAGACTTGCTCCCTGCAGGTCCAGGGCAGTTGCCTGTTAAGGACTCCCCGGCATGCTGAGTCTTCCGTGCAGAAGTCTTCATATGCCTGAATCCTCCTTTATGCTAGAGATACCAGAGATGCTTGTTCCCACTTGTCTTCTTTCTGAAGCCCTTGTCGAGTCTAAATTTCCATTCTCTTCATTCTTCAAAACCCAGATCACTTCCCCTCCACAAAGCTGTCCCATACCATTAGGCCAGAGCCATCCCTCCCACCACTAACTTTAGGTGGCCACTGTTTGTCCATTTAATGGGTGTCACCTGTGTGACAAGTTCCTGTTGGCCCATAGCTGGTCATATGTGTAAGTTGCATACATCTCCCCAGTTTGGTGAACTACTCCAAAATGTCTCTCCTGCAGGGTGGAACTCTCCTCACAGTTCTCAGCACACAGCCTGGAACAGGCTACCACCAGGAATATTAGATTTGAGTTGGCTGGAAGGTGGGTGGATGGGTTGGCAAACTGGTTAGAGGGTTGCTAGTTGATGGGGTGGTAGGATGGGTTGCTGGACGAGAAGGCTGATTGTGGATGGACTGGTTTATCTGTTAGAGGGTTGCTGGAGTGGTATGGTAGTGGGAAAATGGGTGTGCCAGTTACCATCTGATTGCCTGTCTACTCTTGATTGCCTGTGATCATGGCTGGACTCTGTAAAGATTTCTCCTGTACCAGCTGGCTGTGTTAAGCTTTGTCAGAGGGAGTGGAACACTGCTGGATGAAGGGACTTCTCTTCCAGACCCCCACAAGGAGGCATCCCTCAGCATACTGCTTCCTCCAGTGCCCCAGAAGGCAGCTTTCCAGGGAGTTCACCAGCATGGCAACTCAGCAAATTCTTCTGCCGCCCAGTGGGTCTCGTTGTACCTTCCTTTAATAGGGTCATGATGTCAGCCCTGAGTGTGTGTATGTAAGGAAGGCTCTTTGGGATTTGTTCCTTCTTATGATGCTCTGCCTCAGCCCCAGAGGTAGTAGCCACTCTCCATACCTGCTATTCCTGTGTTTCTTCATAGTAGATAGGCAATCCCCTGTTATAGTTAGTAGGTAAACCTTAGTAAGTCTTCTCTGGTTATAGTTAATAATTCTTTACATTAAACCTCTCCTGTTAATATTACTGTGTGGTTTCTATCTCGTGAATGGACAGTGGGGGTAAGGGTTGATTGGTGAGTTAGCTGACAGGCTCGTTAGTGGGATGGTAGGATGTGGACAAACAGGTTGGTGGACTGGTTGGCTGGCAGACTGGCTGGTTGGTGGGCAGGTTGGTAGTTGCTTAAAAGGTTGCTGGGTTGGTGATGCAGCATGGTGTAGGGTTGTGTGTTCATGGGTGGTTGGTGGATTAGTTTGTAGGGTAATGGTTTGATTGACAGGTCATTGGACTCAGGTGGCTGATGGCTTCATTGGAGAGTCAGTTGATAGGTTGTGCTTTAGGATATGGGGTTAGCATCATGTCACAGGGAAAAACAAGCCCCAGGGAAGCCCCTGTCATGCCAGTGAATCTCAGTCTCCACTTCTGCCCTACCCAAAGGGGCCCAGCCTTCCCCCCAAGCTGGAACCCTCACAGCCATGCCACAGCTACTGGAACACCTCTGCAAAAAGAAGCAGCAGCCTGAGGAGGGGGCTTGTGGAGAACAGGGAGAGGGGCCCTAGGGGATAACAGGCATTAAGGCTGGCCTATAGCCCTCTACTATCCCATGCTGCACCCCAGCTGCTCCTACAGGCTCTGACAAAGCCCCCAAGGTACCATCTGATTGCCTAGCACCCAGAGGGTTTTTCAGAAAGGGGACTGAAACTTTCTGTCCTTCAGGATGGATTTCTGTCTCTGCCCCATGAAATCTCCTGAGACTAGAAGATCTCAAAGCATGGACATCCTTCAGGTGATGGGCCATCCTTCTAACCCATCCAGGCTTGGCATTCATCCAGCACATTCCACCACTGCTGCACCTCTCAGGACTCAGGACCCATACCCCCTTCTTCTGTCTGTTTGATCCTTGCCACCCTCACTCAGCTCTCCCTCTGCCACACCATCCCTCTCACACCTCCCTCTTCTTGACTGAGGGAGGTCTCTGAGGCTGAGCTGAAACCCAGCAAGGGCTTGGTCCCCTTCTCTGTGGCCCTCCCTCCTCCTCAACCACCCCCCTAGGTCCCCACCCTAATGCCCTGTAGGTGGCCTGGCTCACACCCCAGCCAGAGCCACCAAGACATTTCCAAATTGCATCTTTCAAGTATCAGAAAAACAGATTTCAGAAGGAAATTGCTTTTTCCCCTGCTCAGTCCAGATGGGCTACTTGCTACTTGCCTTTTTCCTCCCTCACAATCTCATGGAAAAATGAGATCATGTCTATCATGTCTCTGGGTTGGGGGCAGTCTCTATCCCTCCTGAGGCCCATAGGCATCAGAAAAGGCCATGCCCTGGGGCGGGGGGGGGGGGGTGGAGTGGGGCAGGCACCCCAGCTTCCAGGCCTGTGGATGAGCTCTATTCCAGGGTCCCCCACGGCCATAGACCAGGCCCTGGGAGAGGCAGGGGCAGGGCATACGCGGTGAGGGCTCACAGAGGCAGAGAGCGGGACTGTGTTCGCACAAATCTGTGAAATGGTAGGTTGGCTCTGTTTCCTGATGCGCCCCTGCCCCCACCCCCCTGCAGCATCCATAAACTCACAGGCTACCACCACCCCTGCTGGCCCTTTCCAGGCCTTCCAGATTCACCACGCTGTGGGCCCTCTTCCCACAGGGGCTGCAGGTCAGGGCAAAGCACCTAATTAACCCCATCATGCCCAGAGCACCGGCCACATGTGCCAGGCCTCTGAGGCCTCAAGAGAGCACTGGCCTGAGGCAAGAGGCCCAAGCTCCAGTCCTGTTCAGAAAGCCCCTTCCCCTCTCTCAGCCTCCATTTCCTCACCTGGAAGGGGCAGGATGAGCCCCGCACTACCAGCTCAGAGGTGAGGCCATTCCAATGCAATGATGATGAATGGCAGGCAGCTTGTAAGGCAACAGCCTCCTACTTCTTGAACTCTCATGCCATGCCACACACCATGCAGAGTGTCTTAAACACTTGGGCTCATTTTGTCTTCACAAGGACCCTGCAGGTAGGTCTGCTGTCATCTCATCTAAGAAGAACGAGTCAAGGTGCAGAGAGGCTATGGAACTGCCTAAGGTCACACAGCAGGCAAGGCATGGAGCCAGGCCTCAAGTCCTTGTCCTTGATCTGCACCCTGCATTCTCAGGCACTGTTCTGTGTTTCTTAAAAGAAGCCTTCAGGAAGACTATCACCCAGTGGAATATGTGGAGGAAGAATTTCAGGCTGTGCATATATGGAGGAAATACAAGAGTGGAAAGAAACTTCTAGAACCCTTAAATTACAGTAATAGTGGCTAACACTTGCTGAGCACTGACTATATGCACGCATTCTTCTGAATTCTTTATTGTATCAGTCACTTAATCTTTACAACAATCCTATGAGATAAGTACTATTATCTCCAGTATGCAGTTGGGGAAACTGAGGCACAGAGCGGTTATATAACTGGTTTGAAGGCACATGACCGGTTAGCCACTACACCTTACAGCCCAGTGCCGGCACCAGGGAAGTTGTTTCCCCTACTTCAGGCTCTTCTTCCCAAACCAGGGGGCTGGGGAGGAGCAGGGGGGGACCATGGAGTGAAGAGGGGCTAAGCATCAGAGTGAGAACCCCAGACCTAGGGCCTACGGGGAGGGTGATCTGGCTTTCAGATCAAAGTCCCCTTCTCTCTTGGTCATAGCCCTTCCCCCACCCCAACAGTCCAGTCAGTGCTGCTCAAGGCCAAGGTGCCGATGAGGGTTCAAGGTAGAAAGACGCAGGCATGCCTGTGACACATGGCTGTGTGGTCAGCACCTCTGCCTGGTTCCTTCCACCCCACACCCCACCCTAGCCTCCCAATCTCCTCCTTGAGCGTCCCTCACCTCTGCCCCTCTGTGCCAATTGTTCCTGCCTCCCCCATATCCATCTGTCTCTTTTCCTGGCACCAAACTTCAGATACTGAAGTCTGAATGGTACAGTTTCATAGCATTCTGAATGGCTGAATACCAGCCACTGTGATGGTAATAGGAGGCCAACAGCCAAAGGGGCAGCGACTTCACCTGGGAATGAGGCTGTGAAGTCCAAGGCTGGCTGGGCGGGGCCAGGGAGGAGGGAGCTTATCAGGTGACTAGGAACAAAAGTTTATCTGTGGTTGAGCAAATCCCACTGACTCTTAAAGAGGGCCTGTCAGGGGGAGGGGCAGCAAAGGACCATCCCCCCACCCAAGAGGTCTGTCACCTTCAGCTTCCTCTCTCTGGGGCATCCTCCATCTCTGCCCTGCCCCACCCCACCCCCTACCCCTACACACTCTCACTCGTCTGCAGGGGTAAGATGTGCTGCACAAGATCTTGAAACGCTTTGAAAGAATGCATAAGATTCTAAGATCAAACATACAAAGGGACCATTTCCTCAAAGCAAAAGAGTGGCCAGGCCTCATCTTCAGCCATGGGAGTGGGAAAGCCGGTCCACAAGTGACAGAAGACAGGGGCAGAGACCCAGAGATGGAGGTAAGGCACCGCGGATCGTGTCTGACAGAGACTCCAGAGAGAGACCAAGAGAAAGCCTTGGCCCTCAGCAGCTTCCCAAACTCCTGGGCCAGAAACACTCCCTTTCCTGTTAAAAACAGTCAAGACACGAGGAGAAGAAAAACAGAATAACGAGACGAGATCGGAGGCGCAGTTTCAATACTCAGAAAAATTCACAAAATTAGCACTGGGCACGGGCAGGGCAGCCAAAACAGAGAGGAAACAGTAGCAGTATCCGTGACAAGACCTTCAGGATCCGTGAGATACACACTTAGCGCTAGAAAGCAGGAGACGTTTGCCTATTTTGTTCATCATGGTCTCCACGGCACCTGGGATGGTGCCTGGCACATAGTAAGTGCTCAATAAATATCCTGAATAAATAAATGGATGAACACTGGTTTCTCCACACAGGCTATGCTTTTTCTGGTACTTAGGTCTGAGGAGAAAAAAAGATATCTCATCTGTGGGCCACGGAGTAATGTGGTGCGGAATTCATTCGTTCATTCATTCATTCGCCCCACAATGTTTATGGAGCCCCTCCTCGCTCTGCTACGGGTCACTGAACAAAACATAAAAATTCCTACCCTCAGGGAGCTCCCACCAAGCACGGGGCGGGGGAGGGTTGGTGGGTGGCTTCTCATCCTCCACCTTGGCACAAGCTAGATTCAGAGCAACTCCCCCAGACCCGGTGGTCAGCACGGGAGACGCCCCAAACCACGGGGCCACATTGAGATAAAAGGCAGCTCGACAGCCCAGGCAAGGACACACAGCCTGTCCAGAGGCCACCTGAGTGGCACCACTTCCATCCAGGCTGCACACTCTGCCAACTGGACCGTGAGTTCCTCCGGGGCAGGACCGCAACCTATTCCTTTGTGACCCAACACCCACCCAGTACTGCCACGCTCACACACACGTGCACACACACACACACACAGAAGCACACATGTGCATTTGTATACCCACGATACACATACTCCCACACTCACACCTTAGAGGTGGCTCCTTGGACAAGTAAACCCATCAACGCTTCCTTGCTCATTAAAAAGAAGAGATTTGTCCTGTCTAGGAGTTAGTCCCCACCAACACACACACACACACACACACACACACACACACACACACACCACTTGATTTTGATTTTGTGTTTCAAGGGTTCGTGGCCATCCAGCAGGCCCTCCATGGACCCCAGGTTGAAAGCCCTGGGCTGAGATCCTGGTCAGGTCCCCCCCCCCAAGTTGGGGAGTTCACCCCCAGGGTCCTGAGCACCTTGTACAAGCCCAGAGAGCCTGCAGCTGATGAAGAGAGAAGGGTGTAAGCTGGCTACGTGTGTGCCGGTGCTCCCGAATGCTGGTTATCACTTCATTCCTTCCAACAGTCGTTTGTTCAACTGCTTAGGCACGGGACATGGGAAAAAATGAGTCAGACGGTCTGGTCTAAACGAGGAAGAAAAATGAGCACTTCCTGTGTGACCGAATCTAGGCCCGGCCCTGCACAACCTTCATCTCCCATCCCGACAACAACCCCAGCAGATACGGTAGAAGGTCTACAGGACCAGCCGTGGTGCCACACACAAACACCCCCCTACCCCAGGGCTTATCCCCCTCCACCCTTCAGCATCCTGAGCCCAGATGCTCACTCCTGGGTTGGCCCTCTGACTCCTCTACCTCTCCAGCTCGTTCGCGCAGAGAAGCCTCTGGGTCAGGCCCCGGCTCTGCCATCAGTGGCATCGGCACGGTGAGCAGGTGAGGGGCCTGAGGAGGCAGAGGGGCATCTGTGGTGACGAGGACGCCCTGGGCTAGGCCAGCCTGCCCAGCCTTCAGGGTCCTAGAGCTGGAGAGAAGCGGGAAGGAGGAAGCAGGGAGCTGGCAGGTGAGGCAAGGATGAAATATTGATGCCCGCGTCCTGGTAAAGCAGAGAACGCCGCATGTCCATGAATAAAAGATGGGTCCGAGGAGCAGGCTGGGCAGCAGATTAATTAATCTAAGTGAGCGCTCTGCTCTGTGCTAAGGGAAAGTGGGGCGGTGGAGTAAACAGACTCACCTCCCAGCCGCTGCCCCCGAGGGCCCGATGCCGATCCTCTGTGCCAGGCAGGCAGCTGGGCAAAGCAAGGACGTGGGCAGACCAGCAGTGCCAAGCCCGCCCCGGCAGGGAGAGGGGCAGAGGCAGCCGGGAGGTCCAGGCCCAGTCTGGGCCCCTGGGCCCCAGGCCTGCCAGGGACCACGTGGGATGGCAGCTTCCCTGGCAGATGGGAACCACAGAGACCAGATGCTCCGGGGAGTCAGCTTTGACAGGTGCAGGGTCTCTGAGGTCAGTGAGGGGATATCAGGGCCCCTGGATCCTTTCCTGGAAACCAGGAGTACCTGGATAAGGGAGGGGGAAGGTAGAAAGAAGGTCAGCGGCAGCACGTCTAGGACCTGGCATAGAAAGTTGGGCACAGGCTGGACTTTGCCCTGCGGGAAGTTGGCAGGGATGGAGGACTGCAAGCTCTAAAACACAAGGAAGGGTTGGATGGGGCTGTGACTATTTCTGCCCTACAAAACACTAACCCGGGGGTCCTGAAAGCTTTTTGCCTTAGGTATAGCATGGTACACACGTTGGGGGAAGGGAGTGGCCCACAGAATTCTTAGATGGCGCTCAGAGCCTCTGCTTTTATCCATCGCCCACTTTACAGGCCGGCTTTCATAGGCTCTTGATAGTTTGCTTTCCTAAAGGTTACACTAGGACTTTGTGGGACAGCGATGTTCCTCATCATGCTTCCCACCCCAGGGTCCTGCAGGAAGGCATCAGCTCCAGTATCTGAAGAGTCCTAACAGATACCCCCCAGGGTATCTGAGCTACCCCAGGGAAGAGCTCCCCATCCTCAGGGTGGCTCCTTCTCCCACCCCCAACCAGCTTCAGAGGGACCAGGGTGCCCTTGGCTCAGGACATCATCCTGGCATGCTCTGTATCTGTAGACAGCAGCCCCATCCTTAGAACCCTTCCCTAGGTGAGGGCCAGGTCCAATTCCAGATGACCTCACCTGATGCCAGCCGTGGCCCGGGGCAGACAGCAGGACACCTCCAGCGTGACTCATGGAAACTGGAAGCTAGACCCAGACCCAGCCATGGGGAGAAGACAGTAAAGGTGGGTGCAGCTGACATCATCACAGGCTGGTTCCCTCCACAGCCACAGCCATGGCCACGGCCTCCATCTGTCTCCTCCCCTGAGCCCACCATGGCCTCCCCAGACCACAACAGCCCCAGCTCACAGCATTGCCTATCTGTTCCACCCACTGGGCAATTCATCATGAGGAGCCCGCTGACATCTCTTGTACTCCAACTCAAATTTGTTATTTAACTTTTTCACACCTAGTCTCGTCTCTTCCACTAATCCTTAGCTCCTTGAATATTGGAGCAAAGTCTTTTTGGTCCCTACAGTGCCCCCAATGACCTACACAGCCAAAGGCATATGGGAGGCATAGTGTGCAGACGCTAGCATAAGTGAATGAACAATGAATGGCCCAGCCACCCACCGTCGCTCTTAGTCTGATTTCGGTGCCGTTAGTCCTCGTTCTATCTGCCTTCAAGGTGGAAACTGGTACTTACCGAGAGCACCTGTCTGCATCAGCCCAGAACCAGACAAGGTGCGTGGCAAGCATCTAGCCTTCCCGACAATAAGGCAGACACGTCTCTCCCATTGGACAGACGACAAACTGAGGCTTAGCACCTGGCTGAGGTCACCCAGCTGGCAAATGGCAGAGCCAGGAATGGGTCCTGGTCTGAGCCCAGGCTCCTTGCTCACAGCTCCACACGCTGATGGTGAGAACCAGCATGAATGCAGGGTTAGAAAGCCTTAGTTTGCCTCACCTCCCAAGGGGGAAAAGAAGGGCTCTCTGACTGTAGACAGTGGTCTGAGCTGGACACAGCCAAGTGTCCAAGGATGCCCCAGGACTGTGGGACAGGTCCCATGGCTGAAAGCAAAGAGGAGGCAGGCGGGAGAAGCCCCTCCCCTCTCCCAGGACTCTGAAACATTCCCCAGGGTCTAACCAAATCCATTCAGAGGATTTTGGGTGGATTTGGCCACTCAAAATCCAGAGGTGACCAAAGGCTGGCTGCCTGGTCCCATATGCCTCACCATCACCAGGGCCTAGAGCAGAAAATAGGTGGCAGAGTTAGTGACCCTCCTCAGCCCAGAAATAATAACAGGGTTTCTGAAATCCTGCCAGAAACAGGCAGCAGACTGGCCCAGAAGCACATACATTGTCACGCATACATTTCAGCAATTTACCCCCAAAGCGGGGGCATCTAGAACGGCAGATTTCGGGGGGGGGCGGGAAGTAGCCGAGGAGCCTGCCATTTCTGTGGTCACAGTGCCACCTGTTAGCTATACATGGAATAGCAGGGAGGAGTTGTCCAGCATACAGACCTTCCAGACTACTGGCATCCATTCATTCATTCAACAAATACTTACTCAGCACCTGCTGTGGGGCAGGCATTATTTCAGAGGCTGAGTATACAGTACTGAACAAAACAGACTAAAAGCGCTGTCCCTACAGCCCTCGCAATCTAGTGGGGGAAACAAATAATAAAGGCCAACACATACAACACACAGTCTGTTAGAGGGGTAAGCACCGGGAGAAAAGTCAGGAGGCAGGTGGGCAACGCCCAGTGATTGTAGATAGGATGGTCAGACACAACCTCACTGAGACACTGGCATTTGAGTCAAGTCTGGGAGGAGATGAGGAGAGAGCCGTGTGGAAATCCGGGGAGGAACATTCTAAACAGAAGAAACAGCAAGTGCCCAGGGCGAGTCATGCCTGTTGTGTCTGAGGAACAGAAAGGGGCCAGGAAGAATTAAATGGGGGGTGTGGGACAGTGGTAGGAGGTGGGACCAGATCCTATGGGACCTCTGAGGCCGCTGCAAGGGCTTCTGTCCTGCGAAGTAGGACCTCACTGCAGGGTTCTGAGCAGAAAATACCATAATCCAACTTGCATTTTAAAAGCATCTCTCTGATGGGGCGCCTGGGTGGCTCAGTCAGTTGAGCGTCTGACTTGGGCTCAGGTCATGATCTCGCTGTTTGTGGGTTCGAGCCCCGGGTCCGGCTCTGTGCTGACAGCTCAGAGCCTGGAGCCTGCTTCGGATTCTGTGTCTCCCCCTCTCTCTGCCCCTTCCCTACTCACGCTCTGTCTCTCTCTGTCTCTCAAAAATAAACAAACATTGAAAAAAAAAAATTAAAAATAAATAAATAAATAAAAGGATCTCTCTGGGCACTGAGTTGAGAATAAACTGAGGGGGGCACAGGTGGAAACAAGGGCACTGTCAGGAGGCGACTGCAAGCTCCAAGCAGGAGACGGTGGTGGCGTGGCTGGGGGTACCTAAGGGGACAAATGGGGAGAAGTGGCAGGGTTTCTTGGGATGCAAGAGAAGGAGGAGTCAAGGCTGATCCTGAGGGTTTGGCCTAAGCGACAGAGAGAACAGCATTGCCCTTACTGAGATGTGGGATTGGCACATCTCCCTTGATGGCAGGTAGTGGGAGCTTTGTTTGGTACCTGTCGGGTCAGAGTTGCCTATTAAGGGACAGGGAGATGAGATGAATGAATCTGGAGCTAAGGGGAGAGGGCCTGCCTGGAGCTATAATCTGAGAGTCATCAGCACTTGGGTGACATTTAGAGCCATAAGACTGGATGAGATCCAAGTGGGTAGAAAGAAAAGTGAAGGGACCAGGGACGGAGTCAGGGAGCCCTCAACTTCTCTGTGTCAGCCAGATGCCACAGAAAAGCGCAAGGGAGAGAGGAGGGGGCTGCAAAGGGAGAGAACCAGGAAGGCTGGTGTCCCAGGACCCAAGCCAAGAAAGAGGAAGGAGTGAGCAACCATGTCAAAAGCTGTTGATCCTCAAGTCAGGGCTGAGAAAGGTCTACTGGCTCCGGGACGCAGAGAAGAACAACTCCGGAGACAGAGTGGGGACCAAAGCTTGCTAGCAGGACGTGCAAGCAAGAATGAAAGGGGACATATGGGGGACAAGTAGAGACAATCCTTTTGTGGGGTTTTTTTATATATATATATAAAAGGGAGGAGGGAGATGAAAAGGTAGCTGGGGTTGGGGTCAAGAGGCTTGAGAGGGTGGTTTTAAGGTGGGAAAAATTAGCATTTGTTTGAAAGCGATGAGGGTGACTGGGTAGAGAGGGGAAAGCTGTTGAGGGAGAATGTAGGGTTGAATCACAAGAACAAGGGCACTGTCCTTGAGCAGGGAAAAAGGGATGAGACCCAGTTGTCCATCCCAATGAGATACCACCTCACACCCCCTGGAATGGCTAGAATCAAAAGACAGGGGCGTCTGGATGGCTCAGGCGGTCAAGCACCCTCGGCTTAGGTCATGATTTCACAGTTTGTGGGTTCGAGCCCCGCGTTGGGCTCCGCGCTGACAGTTCAGAGCCTGGAGCCTGCTTCGGATTCTGTGTGTGTGTGTGTGTGTGTGTGTGTGTGTGTGTGTGTCTTTCTCTCTGCCCCTCTTCCACTTGTGTTCTCTCTCTCTCTCTCTCTCTCTCTCTCTCTCTCTCAAAAAAAAAAAAAAAAGGACAGTGACAAGTGGTGGTGAGGACATAAAGAAATCGAAACCCTCGTACACCATTAGTGGGAAGATAAAATGGCACAGCCACTTTGGAAAACAATCGAGCAGTTTCCTCAAAAAGCTAAACATGGAGTTCGCATATGCCCAGCAAGGGCACTCCCGGGTATACCCACGAGAAATAAAGACCTACGGCCACATGAAACTGTGTACACAGATGTTCACAGAAACGTTGTTCACGATGGCCGAAAAAGGGGCCACCCAAATGTCCATCAGCTAACGAGTGGCTAGACAAAATGTGGTCTATTCGTACTGGAATATTATCCAGTCATAAAAAAGGAAGGAAGTACTGATATACGGAGACATGCTACAACGTGGATTAACCTCGGCAATATTATGCTAAGTGAAAGAAGCCATATACCAAAGGCTATACCTATTGTATGATTCTGTTTATATGAAATGTCCAGGATAGGTGAATTCACAGACACACACTTCTCCATGCAGACGGTAGATTCGTGTTTGCCTGGGGCTGGGGAGAGAGAGAATGGGGCGTGACTGCTAATGGATATGGAGGGATTAAAAATGTTCTGGAATTAGGTAGCCATGATGTTTGCACGACTCTGCGAATCTGCTAACGGCCACTGAAGTGTATGCTTTAAAAGGGTGAATTTTACGCTTTGTAATTTATAGCTCAGTTAATAATTTCTTCAAAGATCTGGTTGTGCAGATTAGAGGGGCCGCCCTGGCCCGGGGAAAGAGACAGAAGACTCGGGCACTGACGCAGGTGGGCAGGTGGGTGTGGTGTGGGCGATTGTGGGCATTCTCTCTGGGTGGCTTCTCTTTTCTCAGAGACCCAGGAAGAGAGGCCATCAGCCAAGAGTGAAGAGGGGGGCTCCAGCAAGAGAGAAGGCACGAAATGACTGTCTAGGAGACAGAGAGAAACTGAACGGACTGGGAACATTTAGTAGGATTGCAGGGCAGCGCTGAGGTCCACATGAGGGAGGCAGAGGAACCCGAAGTGTGCTGGGGTGGGGTGGTCCCACCCCATGTGTTCCCCCAGCATTGACAGTGTGGAGACCTGGGTTACAGGCACTGTGCTCCCCACGCGACACGGCTCTGGTCCCTGAACACGCAGGCACATACACAGGGGTTTGCATCAACAAACACTAAAGACGCCCACACGTTCGCCCTCACAATTTTAAATGCCCATTCCCCTTCAGTCTGCAACTCCTCTAGGGGCACACAGCCTCAGAAACACCCGCAGGTAGATGTAAGGTGTATGTATGATGATGTTTCAGGCAGCATTATTGGTAATAGCAAAAAATTGGAAACCACCCACATGTCCATTACTGGGGAAGCAGTGAAATAAATTCTGGTCCGCCGTGTTGCCCGCCATAGAGACAACGGAGGAGCCCATACGTGTAACGTGGAAGGATTTCTGAGACGCTTCATTAAGTGGAAAAAGTCAGGTTGCAGAATAATGTGTGTGATATTATGTAACTGTCTTCTCTTTTTTGTGTGTGAACAAAAATGGTATTTATGTGTGCGTATTTACGTTATTACAATACAGAAAAGGTCTAGAAAGGATGCAGTTTAGACTGTTAGTTGTGTTGAGTCCTGAGGAGTAGGTTTGGGGAAAGGAGTTGAGGGGAGTTAAGGGGTTGAAAGGGTTGTAGAGGGGGCTTTCACAGTTTATTTTATATGTTCCTATCTTTTTTTAAAATTTGTGACATGAAGCATAGGTGCTTTTTTTTTTTCTTTTTAAATTTTAGAGAGAGAGATCGCAAGCAAGAGAGGGGCAGAGAGAGAGGACGAGAGAAAATCTCAAGCCCCAACACGGGACTTGATCTCACAACTCTGGGATCATGACCTGAGGCAAAATCAAGAGTCCAACTCAACCGACTGAGCCCCCCAGGCCCCTAAACGCTTTTGCAATGTAAAGAGAATCACTGTGGCTCCCTCTCCCACTCATAGGTCCACTCCTCCCCAGGCCAGCGTCCTGCCAGCCCAGGCAATTCTGTGTCCCTGGAGGCAGTGGCCAGTCCCACCAGAGCATGGCCAGGTCCTGAACAGCTTTCCCTGTGCCCGGCCCTCCCCACCTCGAGGCAGGGGAGAGCAAACAGGCAGGGGAGAGCAGGAAACACCTCCCCTTCCCACCCTGCCCTCTTCTCCTCCACAGCTGTTCCTCTCCAGCCACTTTCTGGGGAGGAAGGTATCTATCTCATCAATGCACCAAACAGAAGGCACCAAAGGCCAGGGAGGCTGCCACCATAACAGTAATAGCAAGTGCCTATATAGCATTTACTGTATACCAGGCACTATTCTAAACAGTCCACATAGGAACTCAGAACAACCTGATGGATTCCATACTACGGCGCCCTTCCCTTCATAGCAGTTTTTAAACAAGCAAACAAGAAGGCTGCACAAAAGGCTAAATCCCCGGCCCCAGGTGCCACAGCCCCCAGGTGGAATCACACACTGACCCTGGGGAGCTGCCACCACCCTGGGAATCCACAGTCCAGCCCGGCCTCCTCCTCCTCCTGCTTCACTCCCTCCCCCCAGCCCCCGAAGCTCTGGGTCCTGGGACGTTCTGAGAGGGCCATATGCCCTCCTCCAGGGCAAGGCTGTGGCTTTGTCAACCCAGACGCCAGCATTTACGCATGCGTGGCACATGGCTGGTGCCCATCTCGTGCACAGGGCGTGCTCAACGTGCATTTGCTGAATTAATTGCTCTGTGCTCCCCCACCCCCATCCCACAGCGTCCCCTTGGGCCTTGCCCTCTGAGCCTTGCTTTCCTCATCTATCAAATGAGCAGGTGCACTAGATGGCATCTTACAACAACTTTGGGACCAGCATTAAGGTGTTGCTAAGAGAAGCCAGCGCTTATCCCAAGAGGACGACTCAAACGGTGGGACGCGAGGGTCAGGATGGGAAGGTCGGACATCTTACATGATGCCTTCCCTCCTGGGCGTTCAGGCCAACTGGGAACGTGGGTTTCACCCAACCACAAGTGTAGACAGGCACCTCACCTGACATTCTCCCATCTAACAAGACTCAAGCTCCTCTAGGAGACAACTGCCTCGCACAGACCAAGGCACTGGTCCACGGGCTCTGCAGGGGGCACCCCTGCCCAGCTGGGTGCCAGGGAAATCAGGAAGCTTCTCCTGTCCCCTGAGATGAAAATCGTGGCACCCAGGTGGCCACCACAGGTGAAGGAGAGCGCACATCAATTCAGGCCACAGGTGGTAGCTCCGTGGGGCACAGCTGGCCAGGTGAGTCTATCTCTGATTCACAGACACAGGGGAGGGGGAGGTCCAAAGCAGGGTCTCCTGAAGTCTCCATGGGCTGTGCCAGCCAGAGGAAACCCTCTTCCAGTCCTTGTTTACCCAGATTGGAAAGTGCCAGGGCAACCTCAGGGAACAAAGAAGAAGGAGGGGAGCTAACCCTATGTGTCAGGCACTTTCACACATCAGTTCACAAGTGCCCCATATGGTACCGACACCCTTTCTTCACAGATGAGGACACTGAGGCCCAGAGAAGCCAGTGACAGGGCCTACGTCCCCAGCTGGAGCCTAAACTCACCTCCTGAAGGCCAAAGCCCACGCCTCTCCACACTGTTCCATCAGCTTTCGGTGAGCAAGGGATTCTGGGCTGGGACTTGAATGGAGCCCCAGCCCTGGCCTTCCAGCCTCAGCTCTGGAGCCAACCCTCAGTTCTGAGGAGTGGCCTCGGGTCCGTCCAAGGAGTCCTGGGCCAGATCCCAATGGTGGGCTCACTCAGTTCCAGAGCTTCCACCCCCAAGTCCTCCATGGCCCCCATCATTTATAACCGGTCCACTCATTTCTCAACAGAGCCTCCTAGCGAAGCGAGAATATCACTCAGCATCACACAGCCAGACAACAGCAGGTCTCGGCCTTCAAAGGAGGTCCAGGTGACCCAGCAAAAAATAAGGGGGGTGGGCCTCTTGCCCTCACATGCACCAGAGGTCACCCTTCGAGTATTTCCTTTTCCCTTCCCTGGGGCATATTCTGGAGCTCTGTGTGCGTGCGCTGGGCCCTGATCCCCTCACAAAGTGCCAGGCAGGCCCACGGCCCCTGGCACAACTCCAGGCTGCCGGCAGACCCATGACCAATGTGTGGACATCAGGAAAGCTGTCCCTCCCGCCTATTTCATGCCACACAGCCACCTTGAGATACGTCAACTCCCCCATACAGGGCTCAGGCTAGAAGTGCCCCTGGCCCTCACCCTCCCCTACTGCACCCCTCCTCCGCAGTCCTGGGCTGCTTACAGGTAGCCCCATCCCCCTGGGCTGCCAGCTGAGAGGATCCAACAGACAGATGAACAGGCAGCCTTTCCCCAGCTGCCTCCTGGGGCCTGTTTCTGGGCCAGAGGCCAGACAGGAGCTTTTCCTGGAACCTCTAGGGCACAGAGATGCTGAGAAACCAGGGGGAGGGAAGAACTGGACAGGAACAGGCAGAACAAGTGGAGGTGGGGAGAGGGTGTTGCCTGACCCATGTGGGCCATCCATGTCCCCCCTCCTCCCCAGCCTTCCTGGCAAGTTGCTACCTCCCTGTCCATGGACAGGAAAACGCCCACCACCCCTCCCTGGAAAGCCACCCGAATTCCAAGGCCTGATTCGGTTCTACCCCCTTGGAGCTCTGTGCCTGCTGCAGGCTGTAGCAACCCTGCGGCCTCAGACTGCTTGCTGGCTCCTTACTCAGATGTGGGTCAGAGATGAGATCCCCACCCTGTCCTGTCTCCCGGAGGCCAGTTCCAAGCTTGTCAGACAAAATCACAGAGTATCCAGGGAGCACTGCAAGCCATTAAAGGGATTGGTTAGGGAGCTGTATCTGAGTGTGTGTGTGTGTGTGTGTGTGTGTGTGTGTGTGTGTGTGTGTGTAAGCATATGCATATGTGAGCATTTGTCAGTATGTCTGTGTGTTTATATAAATATGTGTGCATGCGTGTGTGCTTGTGTGTGTGTGTGTGTGTGTGCGCGCGCACGCGCGTGTGTGTGTGTGTGTGTGTGGTGGGCCTGACCTCCCTCTCTCCTGCCCAGGGGTGGGCAAGTCCCTTTCCCCTCAGAGCAGCCCAAACAAAGCAGGACTCTTGCCAGAGCCTTCCAGGGCACCAAGTGGAGAGGAGGTCACGGGGACAGGACAGAGGCCCTCCGTGAGCTCTTGATCCTGCCAGGTCAGACCCCTGCTCTGACCCCAACTGCCATGACTGTCCAAGCCCAGCTGCTGAGGAGGGATTGGGGCAGAGGGGGCTCGCAGACCTGCCTCAACTCCTTCCTGCCTTGCAGCTGCCCCATCCCTCCGCCAGGGCCCTGGCCCCTCTCCTAGGGCTCAATTCTGCAAAAGGGCAGCCCCCGACAGCCGCCCTGGAGGACTGGAACCCTTCTGTGGTTCATTCACTGCCAGCCGACCTGGCTACTTTCCCCTACCACACAGCTCAGAGCTCTCCCCAAAACATGAGGCCTCAAAGTCTGGCCTACGGTCCCTCACTCACCTGCAGGAATCTCCAAGCTCTTGCAGCCGCAAGTTTTCAGGCTGAGGGCCCCCAAAGGCCCTCTGTCCGCTTGCAGAACCTGGAGCAGAGCCACGTCTCCACAGACCAGCACGCGAGCTCCCCTGGTCAGCTCAGAGGCACCCCTGCCACCTTCCTGGGCCCCTGGGAGCCCGAGGCAACTTGCCATCCATCCATCTAACAAACACATATTCCCTGATAGTGCCAGGCCTTAGGGATCCTGAGAGGGACCCAGTATGTCCTTCTTCTTCCTCCCAGGGTAAGAAGGAATCTCAGAAAAGGAGTGCTCTCCAAAGATTATTCTAAGACAGTGCTGACCAATGGAACTTGCTGTCATGATGCTAATGTTCCATATCTGCACTGTTCAGTACATCAGTAGCCCCTAACCACAGTGAACACTGAGCATCTGAAATGTGGCTATGTGGGACAGTTGGTTAAGCGTCTGACTTTGGCTCGGGTCACGATCTCACGGTTCGTGAGTTTGAGCCCCGCGGTGGAGTCTGCTCACAGCTCAGAGCCTGGAGCCTGCTTCGGATTCTGTGTCTCCTTCCCTCTCTCTGCCCCTCCCCCATTCTCTCTCTCTCTCTCTCACTCACTCAAAAATAAATAAACATTTAAAAAAATGAAATGTGGCTAATGTGACTGAGGAACTGAATTTCTAATTTTCCTTAAGTTTATTTATTTAAATGTAACTAACAGCTACTATATTGGACAGCACAGTCCTAGGAGCTATGGGAGCATAGAGGGGGAAGGGGAGGCTTCAGGGAGGAGACAACATTTGGTGGGGCCAGGTGGAACTCCAGAATGTTCTTTCAACAAGTATTTACTGACAGCCAAAAAGGGCCAAACATTGATGATACAGCAATAGACACACAAGTTGGGAAGTGAAACTAAAACCAGGTAATAACGTGAACCAAGTATAGGGTACTGCATAAAGGAGGACCCCACCTCAGACAGTATAAATCAGGGAAGACTTCCTAGAGAAAGTAGTTTCTAAGCTGAGGCCTAGGGGAAGACTATTCCAAAAAGGAAAAATCGCTTGCGCAAAGGCCCTGAGGCAACAGAAAGCCTGGTGAGGATTATGGAGAATAGGAGAGCTCTCACACAGGCAGCAGCCAGAACGGTCCCACAGCTCAGCTCCACACTGGTGGCCAACCAACTCACTCATCATTCTTCTCAGATGTCCACTGGAATGCACCCAGCCCCAGCCAGCCCCTTGAGCATATTTTGGAAAATCCTGCCACAGTCTCCAGCCTGACCAAAGGTTCCTCTGACCTCCTGCATCCTCTCTGAGGTCACTACTGGGTGGGGCCTGAGCCCTGATCCCTCCAGGAATTCCTGACTCATCACGGAAAAAACTGAAAAGCCCACATTTTCTCAAAAATCAGTCCAACACTAAAGGGGGAGGGCAGCTGTGACCCCAGCTCCCGGACACAGGGACAGAGCGGGGGAGGGCAAGGAGCAAATCAAAGACAGAAGAAGATGCAGAAACAGAGACCTGGGCAGAAAGTGAGCCGGAGACTGATAGTAAGTCTACAGAGACAGGAGGTGGTGCTCACAGACACAGGGACAGGCAGCCCAAGCCAGCAGGACAGATAGACAGAGATACACCCACCAGTGACGGCTAACACCAGCCAAAAACAAAGGGCCACTCTTAGGTACACACAGCTGGAGACAGACTGACAGGCTTGCAAAGACAGCCAAGGACTAGAGGCAGCCTGTGGACCTGGAGGACGGTGGGGCCGGCGCCCCTGGGCACAACCACTGGCTGCACTCTCAGAGCAAGCCATGAGGGGGCGGTGTTGCCCCAGCCACCGCCCATGAGCTGGAGTCCAGCTTCTCCAAAATGGTCCATGTCAGACTCCCTCCGTCAGAGGCAGCAGACAGGGCATCAGGCTTATTGAAAAGGTGTAAGAGACTTGGATGGGGGACCCAGCGCATGCACACCCTAGCCTGGAGACCCTCCCCTCCTCAACCCAGCATATCCTCAAACCTGCCCCTTCCCTCCCATTCCCCCTCTCCAGCCACGTCCTCCCTTTCGAGACACCTGCAGAGGAAGCCCAGAGCACGGAAGGGCGGGGCCAGGGGCGCCCGCCGATTTGATTTTTCTGCTCTTGGGGGCACAAACAGATGCTAGGTCTGAGGACCACCCTCAGTTCCTGCCGCAGGGCCTGGTCCCCTCCTTTCCATCTTTCCCAGTAGGCTCTTGGTTTCAAAGCCTCCCTCACATAGATCCAGAGATCTTGGCTGAGCCCATGCCTGTGAGCAGCCAGCAGGGCTAAAAATACAAGGGTATCCTTCAGCTGCAGTAGCAGGATCCAAGCCTCTGCTTGTCCAAGCCTCTGCTCACACCTTTGGAAGGGCCGTTCATAAATCAACGTGACCGAGGAGGAAGGCCACTGCGGAACCACCCCACGTACGAGAACTCTCGATGAGCACCAACACTGTGTCAAACACTGTAGATGCTTCGTCTTACCCAATCCTTACAGCAACTCAAATCGTTATGCCCATTTTACAGACAAGAAAGCTCAGAGAAGCTCCCCCTCTGATGATCATTCTGTAGGTGTGGGTATTTCTCAAAGCTCCGTTTCAGGCGTCTCCTCCTCTCCCTGGATGCACATTTCCTGAGCAGCAACATCCGTTCCCATGACTCAGCCTGAATTCTCAAACTAAGCCTTTTGCCTCAGTCTTTCTCCTCGGTTCCAGACCAGTCTATCCGCTTCCTTCTACTCATCTTCTGGATGTCTTCAGGGACCTAACATTGTACATGCCCAACGATGACCCCTGATCTCCATGCCGTGAGTGAACATGGCACACACCCAGCGGCCCTCGGTCAGCCTCCACCACTCCCATCCCAGCCAAACTCCACGGGGCCTGTCGACTCTGCCCCTGCTCCCAAGGGCCAGCGCCACTCTCCAGCCCGGGCCCACCGCCCTCCTTCCCGTTCGCCCATCTCGCATTCCCAGCTGCTCTCTGTTGTTGCTCCTGTCCACACCACAGCCAGATCAGCCTTTTCAAAACCTAAGTGGAGGGGCGCCAGCGTGGCTCAGTCGGCTAAGGATCTCGGCTCAGGTCATGATCTCATGGTTCCTGACATTGAGCCCTGCATCGGGCTCTGAGCCGAACGTGGAGTCTGCTTGGGATTTTCTCTCCCTCTGCCCCTCCCCTGCTCGCTCTCGCTCTCTCTGTCTCTGTCTCTCTCTCTCTCTCTCTCTCTCTCAATAAATAAATAAATAAATAAATAAATAAATAAATAAATAAATGGATTCGCATCACTCCCCCACCCAAACCCCTCCAGTGGCTTTATACCACCCTCAGGGCAAAGTTCAAGGCCTTTGCTGTGGTCTCAGCAGCTGTAATGACCAGCCTCCTGGGAACTCCGGCTGCATTCAGTGTCACGCCAGCCCATGGCCGCTTCTCACTCCCGCTAGCTGGGCAGCCTCCACACCGCACCCCTCCCTGCGCAGAGCGAGGACCGTTCTCCCTCCTTACCATCCTCCAGCCTTTCTGAATGCCCTGCTGGGTCTGTGTTCTCGGAGCCCTCTGAGCCTCGCCTTAGCCTCTGTCAGGATTGCAGGTGTAATTATGTTCTTCATTCCTGCTGTCTTGGGCAGAGGGTGAGCTCTGAGAGGCTCCTGGGGACCATGTCCGTTCGGTCACCGCTGGATCCCCTGCCCCCCGAACTGAGCCTGCACTGAGGTGGGTGCCGAGTAAATATTTGCTGAACAAGTTCTGCCCCTTCCACGCCTCTTGGGGTAGCCCACCTCTGGACAGATTGGACTCTTAATCACTTCTTCCTATTAAGCCCAATTCCTCTCAGGCTCTCGAAACAACTTCCAACAGGGCAACTCAAAGGTCCTGGGGGAGGGTCAAGCTGCCTCCTCTCTTCCTGTGTCTAGCCTTTCCTCTTTCACACCCTCTGCATCCACCGAGCGCCTCGAGGCCCTCGCCTGCCCCTGCCAGGTCAGGAAACTTCCCAGGCATTTCTCAGTCAGGTTTCCAGGTACCATCTTTCCTCCCCCAAGACCTCCAGTTCAAAGACCCCCCCCAGTTCCAAGACCCCCAGTGTCTGCCTACACCACGGATAGTACTGAACCCTATACAGGCTGTTTTCCTATACATACACACCTATGATAAAGTTTCACTTATTAGGTACAGTAAGAGATGAACAACCACAATAAACTAGAACTTCAACACGTTGTCATAAAAAGTACGTGAGTGTGGTCTCTTTCTCTCCAAACACCTGATTGCAGCATACACACCCTTCTTGCGTTTTTTTTTTTTTATAAAATGTATTTATTTATTTTCAGAGAGAGAGAGAGAAAGCATGAGTCAGGGAGGGGCAGAGAGAGAGGGAGAGAGACAGAGTCCCGAGCAGGTTCCATGCTGTCAGCACAGAGCCTGATGCGGGGCTCGAACCTACGAACCATGATGAGATCACGACCTGAACTGAAATCAAGGGTCAGACGCTTAACCAGCTGAGCCACCCGGGCGCCCCACACACCCTTCTTGTGATGATGATGGGAGAGGATAAAATGCCCACGTGATGAGGTAGACAGGTGAATGACGTGGGCACTGTGAGGTAACCTTAGGCTATTGACCTTCTGACAATACATCATCTGCTTCCTGATCACAGCTGACATCAGCAACTGAGACCTCAGATAAGGAGTGACTCCTGAACAGTTCTCTCCCTGCCCCCAGGAAGGCGTCCTTCTCCCCTCCTCCCCCAGATCCACTTGCTCTGGCACCCAGCCCTGACATCCTGGTCTGAGGAGCCTTAGGCCGGAAGTCCTGTCTTTGACTTGTTTTATGGCCTTGCACTTCCCCTCTCAGGGCCTCATCTCCCCTTCAGTGAAAAGAAGTGGGTCAACCGTGACCTGAGGTCTCTTCTGAGACTCTGAGGTCTCTTCCAGCTGTTAGATCCTGTATTTGTTTGCCGGGGCTGCTCTAATCAGTACCAGGGACTGGGGCTGCTTCAAGAGAAATTTAGTTCCTCACAGGTCTTCTCGTTTTACCTTGACCACATCTTTAAAGGCCCTATCTCCAAACACAATCACATTCCGTGGTACAGGGGTGAGGAGCTCATCATAGGAAATTTTAGGCGGACACGATTCAAACCATAACAGATCCCAAAGAGGCGATGTCGTTACCCTTGCTGAGTCTCAGGGCAATGGTGAGGGACTACTAAGATCCAATGTCTAAAGCTGGGCACATGACTGGTATGCAATGAACAGTAGCTGTCATAATCTGTCGCTGATGGTGATTGCCAATGACGATGGCGAGGACATCGGGCCAGGTCTCTGGATTGGCCTAACCACAGTAATGGTGCCCTTACTTGTGTGCCTCTGGGGAAAGCTTTGTGTGAAGGTTTATGTGTGCATCCTGGGTCTCCTATGTTTACCATCGCTCCGGTCAGGTGAGGAGCTCACGGAGGGCAGCCCCCAGGCTCTGGCCTCACGCTTCCAACCACGTGTGCCCAGCATCCCCCATACAGGGGTGATCACTGACCCACTCCCAGGCACAGTGGTGGTGGCAGTCAAGCAGGGCAGGTGATGTGTTCCAGGAAGAGGGATGAGTTCAGAGGACTTGCAAGAAACCAAAAGGTCTGGGTGCAGAGCATCCAGGGAAGGGAGGGCCCTGGAGGTCGTAGGAGGGGTTTGCATTTTTTCCTGACAGCAACGGGGCCCCATTGATGGGTTTTCAGCAGGGAGAGGTGTGATCTGAGAAGCAGATGGGAGAGGTCGGGATGGGGTGGGGCAGGACCAGAAGAGACAGCACCCGCCCTGGGAGCTCCAGGGAGGAGTGTCCAGGAGAGAAGTGAGGGGGTGTGGAGACACAGGCACAGCAGGGAGAAGAGGGGCCGCTGGATCTGTGAGACGCTGAGAAGGAAAAGGTTCGGGCTCGGTGATGGATGGAAAGAGGACGGGGGAGGAAGGGTAGTACCACGGGCGATTCCAGGTCAGACAGGAATTGAGTGTTGAGATGAGGGAAGGCTGGCAGTGGGACAGGTAGGGGAAGAAAATCAGGAATTGAGTTTTGGACACACCTCGTATGAGATCCCTGTGAGATATCCAAGGGGAAGTGTCGGGCAGGCGGGCGGCTGCATGGGACGTCTGGAATGCTCAAGTGATTTCTAGGCGGGACTTCACACCCAGGTAAAGACCATGAAATGTCAGTGAAGGAGACTGGCCCACTGCCCAAGGGTATGCTTTCTCCAGCAGTGCTCAGGGGCCAGCACGGGCCAGAGGGCAGCTGAGTCCACACGGCTGCCCACCCCCACCCCCAGCCCCTTCTGTTCGGTCTGCCTTCCTTAGGGGTGAGCGATCAAGGGACGGAGTGGCTTTCCTGTGTCCCGCTCCACACAGGGCAGCCCGTGGCCTCAGTGGGCCAAGTAGAAGGGTGTCCGCAGGTGGAGTCAATGCCTTGGGGGGAGGGGTCTCCATGGGTTCTACTGAGGAGCACTCACTTCGGTCCCTTCCCTCCTCCCCCCCCCCCCCCACACACACACCCAGGACTGTGGTCCACTCTCAGAGTGCCATTGTCCCTGGGAAGTAGAAAACAGCCCAGAGAGGGAGGGAGGGAAGGGGGTTTGGGAGCACAAGCGTGAGAGGGGAGAGAAAAGCAAGCCTGAGGAACAGCGAGCTGGTTGGAAAGGATTCCGGCCCCAAGGCAATCTAGGCCTGGGGGTTGGCTCAGCAGGAGTAGCAAAAGGGCAAAGTGGTAAAAGGCAGTTTAGAGTTCAGCAAGAGGATGGTAGAAATGATGTAACCCCAGCAGATTAGAGAGGAAAATGAACACAGGAGGGGATTAAAAAGAAAACAGAAGTCCTAACGACATTTTTTAACAAACTCTGGGGGGCACCCGGGTGGCTCAGTGGGTTAAGTGTCCGACTCTTGGTTTTGACTCAGGTCGTGATCTCCTGGTTCATGGGTTTGAGCCGCGTCAGGACGGGGAGGGGCCTCGGAGCTGACAGGGCAGGGCCTGCTTGGGATTCTCTCTCCACTCCCCCCCCCCCGCCCCTCCCCGCTTCTGTGCATGGATCAAATCTCTCTCAAGATTAATAAATAAACTTAAAAACAACACTTGAAGTAGGTGCACAATGGGACAACAGGAAGGAAGATCACATACATCACGGTACGGAAAGGGAGGGGAAGGGAAGGAGGGCGGGGCTGGTGAGGCCTGGGCAGGAATGGGGGCCATTCCTACCAGAGATCCTGGATGCTCTGGATTTTCCCAGGCAGCTGGCAGAAGCAGAAGAGAAAGGGAGGAGCCGGGGTGGAGCAAAGCTGACCGAAGGGAGGGGCCCCAGGGAGGGGGGGAAGGGGGGTGCGAGGGGGGCCCCCGGGCTTGGCAGCAGCAGCTTGGAAGTAGGATGGGCTGTTCAAGGCCCAGCTGCGGGCACGAGATAGAGGCAGAGCCCGGTTTCGAGTTTTCCCAAACCGACAACTGATCCAACTCATATCACAGTCCAGAGGGAAAGAGTGCAGGCAGGGGTGGAAGAAGAGGAGGTTCCGGGCTCCACACGGGGCAACCTCCCAGGGGAGGCCTCAGGACACTCCGTGTCAAATCATGTAGGTGCAGCATGTGTGTTTTCTCCAGGTGATAACTCTCCCAAGCTATTCAGAGACATGTGTGGCCTCAAAAAAGGTCAGGAGACACCGGCTGAATGATCTTTGGACATCACGTCCAAACTCAGGCAAGGCCAGCATCCTAAGGCTGGTGGGAAGGGTGTGAGTCCGTTTTCCTGGGACATCTGCCAAGGCGCAAGGGAAAGTGCTGGCAGGAAGGGGTACAGCAAAGTTTCCCAGCACCGTCCCTCCTCCTTGTCACTGAGCAACTCCTCAAAAGTTCCCCGGCCCCAAAAAATATTTGTGAGCCATATCGTGCACCTGACGACGGGCAGACAATGGACATACACAGGGGAATGAGAATAGCCCTGGTCTTTGAGATGCTCGTGGTGTCTCCATCTTCTCACCTGGTATGTACCAGGTGGGGCACAGAGTAGATGGTGCAGACCTTCCTTTGCACAGGCTTTCCCTCGCCTGAAACACCCCTCCCCTCCTGACTCATCCCCCATACAATCCTGCCAACACAGATTTCACCTGCTTAACTCCCCTGCTCCTGGAGTAACAGAGGCTTAGATGTCACTGCCTCCCAGCGACCTTCCAATCCTGGCCCTCGCACAGACTAGCTCAGAGACTCTGAGTAACCTACTTGATTTTTCTTTTTTTAAAAAAAATTTTTTTTCAACGTTATTATTGAGAGACAGAGACAGACCGTGAGCAGGGGAGGGGCAGAGAGAGAGGGAGACACAGAATCTGAAGCGGGCTCCAGGCTCCGAGCGGTCAGCACAGAGCCCAATGTGGGGCTCGAACTCACAAACTGTGAGATCATGACCTGAGCCGAAGCTAGACGCTTAACCGACTGAGCCACCCGGTGCCCCCCTACTTGATTTTTCTAAGTCTCTTTTTTCCAATCTGTAAAATGGCGGGGGGGGGGAGGGGTTGGTTTTGTTGGGGGGGGTTCATTTTTTTCTAACTTTATAGAGATACATCTGACATATAACACCGTGTAAGTTTAAGACGTATAATGTATTCACTTGATACATTTTATATATAGCAATATGACAGATAACCAACATAGCATAACCAACACACCTCCTTCCTATCACATAATTACTATTTCTTTTTTGTAGTGAGGAACATTTAAGATCTACTCTCCTAGCAACATTCAAGTATATAATACACTATTATTAGCCAATAATCAGCACGTTGTAAATTTGATCCTCAAAACTTATTCATCTTTTTTATTATTGAGATATAATTGACATATCAGATATCAGTTTCAGGCATACAACACAATGATTCGATATGTGTGTATGTTGCAAAATGATTCCCACAATAATTCTAGTTAACATCCGTCACCTCACATTGTTAACAAAAAATCTTTTTCTTAGGATGAGGACTTTTAAGATCTACTTTCTTAGCAACTTCCAAATAGATAATACAGTGTTCTGTTTTTTTCTTTTTTTAACTTAATTTTGAGAGACAGAAAGTGAGGGCGAGGGAAGGGGAGAGAGAGAATCCCAAGCAGTCTCCGCACTGTCAGTGCAGAGCCCAATGCAGGGCTCAATCCCACGACCATGAGATCACGACCTGAGCAGAAATCAAGAGTCGGATGCTTCACTGAGCATCCAGGACGCTCAGCTGGTGGGACTGAGCCACCCAGGTGCCCCTACAACACAGTATTCCTAACTATGGTCACCACACTATACTTTATACCCCCAGGAAAGAATGGAGGTTTTAATAGTACATACTTCATAAGGTTATCACAAAAATCAATAATAAGAAATTCCAGATAAAGCAACATAGTAGACAGCCTGGAAAACAGGCCAAATTCAAAAAAGTAATTCAGCAGATTTTAGGTCTTCCTCTCCTGCCTACCTGGTTGGGAGGCAGGATATTGAGGAATTGCACTTCCAGAAACCAGAGAAGGAAGCAAGAATGGAGAGGCCTGGGAGAACCGAGCATAAGGCAGGAGGAAAGAACAGGAGGGGGTCTCAAGTTAGAATTTAGGCCTGGGGACTCCCAACAGCCCACGAAAGAGGCTATGGAGTCTGGTGGCTCTGAATTCTCATTGCAGCTCTGTCCCAACCTGCTGTGTGACCTTAGGCAGGTTATTTAACCTCTCTCAACCCTAGCTTCCCCTTCTATAAAGTGGAGATAGTGAACGTTAAAAAAAAATTAAAAAAAAAAAATAGGGGCGCCTGGGTGGCTTGATCGGTTGATCGTCCGACTTCGGCTCAGGGCATGATCTCACGGTCCGTGAGTTCGAGCCCCGCGTCGGGCTCTGGGCTGACAGCTCAGAGCCTGGAGCCTGTTTCAGATTCTGTGTCTCCCTCTCTCTCCACCCTCCCCTGTTCATGCTCTGTCTCTCTCTGTCTCAAAAATAAATAAACGTTAAAAAAAAATTTTTTTTTAAATAAAGTGGAGATAGTGATATTACACCAGTGACAACCATCATTGCTTGTCCTGCTTACGACACCCTGCCAAGTTAAAGGGCAGTCCCCGTGCACACCCTGGGTGGGGTCTCCCTCTTCCTTGGAACTTCGAACTAACAGGTACAGCAGGACATAGCAAATGCTCATGGGGGCTAAGAGCAAAAGGCCATGTGATGTTGGCTGAGGCTCTGTTCCAGTAGGACTTGGAAGCAGAAATCTCAGTGTGTTGAGCAGTCTGGCTGGTGCCGATGGGAATGGATGGCAGAGAGAAGCAGGGATGGCAGAGAGGCCATTGCTAGAACCACCTTGACGCCTGTGAGCGCCCCAATACCCCAATCTCTGGGTATTCGAGCAACAGATACCCTTGTCACCCTGAAGTCAGAGAAGTCATAACTGGAAACTGCATCCTGCTCCAAGGGTCGCCTTGAAATGAAAGCATAAGCCCAGAGTCTGGCACACAGTCGGTGCTCACTAGTGATGATGATGACGGTGACCAGAACCTGGCATAGGTGTAAGAAATCTCAGGAAGCCCCTTCATCATGCACCATGGCCCGGAAGGCTGCGATGACTCCAGAGAGCCCACGGGATTCAGAGCACCTGGGCATGAGCAGCTGCAGCCACTGAGCCCTCCCCCACTCCTCCCAGCACACCCCAGCCGGTCCCGGGCACTTGCAGACGCCCCAGCAGTGGCCGATCGAGGTCAGGTGGATGGAGATACACCCACAAGGTGCGGGGTCAGCGCCAGGGGTGGGGGCAGGAGCCCCAGTGGCAGCACACGTGTGAGGTGCAGTTTAGGGTGGTCTAGGTGAAGAAAACTGCTCTGCAGCCAAGACTGCCTGGCTTTGACCTTCTCTGTGTGACCTTGGGCAAGTCACCTAACTTGGTCTGTGGCATGAAAACAAGGATAATCGCAGAACCTACTTCCTAGGGTTGAGGGGGAGGTAGGAAGAGACCAGAGAGGTCACCGTGGGCCAAAGTCAGGAGGACACCGGAGCCGGAAAGTGGACTGACCATGAGCAATGCAACCGGTACCTGGAAGAGAAGTAGCAGCCAGACGAAAACGGCTGGGTTTCGCCACAGGGTACACTGAGGCAGGCTGGACTCCCTCCAGCCGCTGCCTCGGGATTCCCCCAGCACCACCTTCTCTAGTCCGTCCACAGCCGTGCACCCCACCAAGCACCTCATTCCTTCCCATCGATGCTGCTCTCGCTCCTCGGAAAGGCTTCCCCATCCGTCCTGGTCAGTCTGTCCAGCCGGGCCCCTCTGTCAGTCTCTGTCTCCCGCTCTAACAGCTTCTGGCATGGAGTCAGAATTCCAGGAAAAACCCAGCACACACAGCACCATCGGGGTTCCCTCCTGTCCTCCAGCCACCTGCCACCACTGTCCCCGACAAGGGAAAGCTCAGCTTCACGCCTTCGGGGACAGGCACGGGATGTCCCAGAAGTAACAACCGTGTGACTTATTGAGGACTTTCCCATTTCCACACAAGTTCAGTTAGGAGTGTCAGCTGCACCCTGTCTCCTTTTTTTGCGACAGAAAAAGAAATCCTTTTTTGAAATCCAATGTTTGATTTCAGCTCGCAGAATACAAGTCTCCAGACCGAAAATGTATTAATCTCACGGTGTTCTTACACTATGCAGGTTTGTGACCTTTTGCTTTTACGATCATTTCACGTGACTTCTGAAATGACTTCACACAGGACATCCGTCGAAGTCCTGGATTGGGCCGCCTCACTGAGAGCAATGTCACAGCTCTGAACCTTTATCAGCGCAGCCAAGGTGCTTAAGACGTTTTTGTAAAATTACACAGAACTTCTTTTAGGAACGTGAACACAGTTACCTAATTCCTCCTTTTCTTGCTGATGCTGAGAAACCATGTTTCCAGGCCACAATTTTGTTTTCATAGACTTGATTCTCCCCGCCCCACAAATGCACAGCCTGCCCCATCATCAACATGCCCCACCGGATGATTCACTTTTCATTAACCTCAGAGGAACGTGATCTCTCGTTTCATAACTGGATTATTTGGAACCCACTTAGCACAAAACTGTGGGGACTGAATCTTAAGGCGCTTGCTTAATACTTGGACTGTCTGCCTCCTGCTGTGGGAGGTACATTCACAAGGGAGGAGTCCGGTGCGGGCTACTCGCTGCTGCATCCCGGAGAGCCTGCAAGTGCTTCCCAGTAAGAGCCTCGCAAAAACAGGGACCAAGCCACGAACCAGCAAGCCTAACCGGGGGGCCAGCCACCACAGCCACATCACTTATCCTCAGCATAAAGGGAGACCCAGAGGCCAGAAGAGAACCACCCACTGGACCACCCACCCCCCCCCCAGCAGTCCCCAGCCCAGCCTTCTCCTGTGCTCACGTCTTCCAAGAAGCCCAAAGGGCAGAACTATGCTCTCATTCTAGAACATGCACGCATCTCTCGGCCCCTCAGGGGACTGGCTCCACCATTCATCTGCAGAGAGCTCTGTTGTCCCGTCACCCAGGAAGGCTGGGGGGAAGGGCCAGACTTCCTGGGCCCCACCTCCTTGCCATGATCTATGGAGAGTGCCCCCCAGAGAGGAAGCCTCAATCGAGGACCTGCCAAGAAACACGATAATTTAAGGAATTAAGCTCCATTTGGATGGTTTGGAGTTTCTTTTTTTCCCCCTGTCACAATGACATCTTGATTCCAGTGGTATGTCTCTGGTGGGACCCCCCCAATAAATAGGTGTCTCTGGCAGGGCCCCCCAATAAACCAACTATTTGGTTTCTGAACAATTTGAGAAATAAATTGAAAATTTAATAAGAAAAGGAAAGAAAAAAGAACCCACCAGGATGCATCAATGGGGACCTTGTCCTTATGGAGGGCCACATGACCTTATGTTCCTGCCAGAGTGAATACCCCAGCGTCCAGAAAAACAGCGGAAGGAGGTTTCACGAACCAAGCTTCCTGCTATGTGTTTGACTGTTGTAAGAGCTTATTGGGTGTTGCCCGAGGAAGCTGTCCCTTCAGGACCTCTCCCGGGACAGGAGAGATGGAGAAATGTGATCTCTGTCGTATACAGAGCGTCAGGATAGAGCCCGAGGTGTGGGGGAGCGGGTCCTCCAGCTGAAGCAGCAGCAGCAGCCCTTGTACCTGGCACGTGGGTGGGCTTCACGTTACCTCCTATGCTTGCTTCTCCCTTGTCATCCCTGAACCGTGAGCACTCTTGCGTTCCATCTTGACTCAGCTGTGTTTGGGGATACTGAGGCAGTGACACCAGTTCCAGCTCAGACCGGGCCAGCCACCTAAAGCCAGAGGGGTGTGGCCACAGAGCCCTGTAGTCCCCGAGCCAAGGAGAGCAGCATCCCGGAAGCAAACGGGGCTTCAGAATCCAACCCTGATCCATAAGTGGGAGTCTCCCTCTACGCCTCCAACCCTGAGGAACTGGGATTTGACTGTACTGAGTCAGCTGGTTCCTATATTGACAGTTTCCCAGCGTCCAGATATGTTCCCTGGCGTTCCCCACCCAGGGATCCTCCTCTGGGTCACATCACGCAGAGCCTTCTCCCAATTCTCTATACTCCCAGAGGCGAAGGCAGACTCCCATCCCCTCCAGGTTCCCCTCTGGTGGGAGATCTTCCCGTCTTTCCTTCCTGTCCAATCCCCCTCTGCCGGAAGAGCAAGGCTGCAGCCACAAGTATGATCCTAAATGAGTATGTTCCCCTTCTGGCAGTTCTCCCGCTGTGGGACGGGTGCCTGCCAACAAGCTGACATATGGAATGTGAACCGGATTTTCCACTGGCTTCCACTAGGCAGGCAGAGAAGGGTTTCCCTCCCAGAAAGGAGGGCAGACAGCAGGGTCTGGGAATGGGAGAAGTAAGCAAGGCTACATGGGGATCTCGTTACCCCAGGATGTGGTTTTAATTCCATCCTTCCCTTGCAGCCTCTACCCCACCCCACCCCCCCTCCCAGTTTATTAAAGGCTCCAAATTAAATATATGAGATGTAATTGCAACATGGAGATCCTGGCTCAGTATCCAGAAACTGTCGGAGGGGGCAGGGTAACAACCACAAACGGGGGTGAGAGAAAAAGCAAACTGTCAGTACCCATTTGAACAAAGCACTGCCTATGTCTGGGCTGCAGGCAGGGCCTAGGTCAGCTCCAGACCGGCTCCCAGGGCAGCCGCTCCCCGCCCCCAAGTACTGAGGGAGGGCTCCCCGGCCCAGAGACACGCCTCAAGCCTTCCGGGGCCCAGGCCCCTTGGGAGTGACCAGATCTCGCCTCCACGTGCTCCACTCCATCACTCCAATGCAAGCATTCCCCGCACTGCCAGCCCGGCTCTGTCCCATTCCATCCAGAGTTTTCCGCTGACTCCCATTACCAGTGAGCCCCTCCATACTTTCGTTCCTGCTTTCCCCTCTCACCCCACCCCTGCCCACCCTTTGTTCCCCCCCCCCCCCCACCGCTGGATTCTTTCTCTTCCCCCAAGTCACCCTTCCCTTAGAGGCAATCAGGGCCCTCGGTGGCCTCCCCAGTAACCCCTTGCCCACCCCACCCACCCAGTCTCCTGTATCTTCCCTCCTCTCCTTCACCGATCCCTCATCTAAGCCCCTCGCAGGACAAAGGCTCCTTCTCTGCTCCTCCCATGACCCTGAATCTTCAGGCCTTTCTCCAAGGCACAGTCACTTTGCGTGGGCTCCTCAGCTTACTCCAGTCCCTGTTGTACTGTCTGCTCTCAGGAAGAGGACTGTGGCCTGAGGCACCCACACCGTCCCCGTCTCACTGCCCTCTCTGAGGTGTGCAGTGCCAGGAATCGCCACGCCCTCCTTGACCTGGAAGACAGGCCTCTCCCGGCTTTTCTTCCTGCTTCTCTGAATATTCCTTTTCTAGCTCTGACTCTTCTCCTCAGCCAGCCCCTCAGATCTGTGGTTCTCCAGAGTTTTGTCCTAGAGCCTCTCTCTCATGCCACCCATCCCAGGTTCCCAGGAATCTAGCCCCTGCTCCCTGCATCCCTCCACACCGAGGCACCCCCTGACCTGCAGTCCACATATCATCGCCTGATGCTCCAGCTCTCCTCCCCACAGTGACCCCCAGTCCTCCATCCACACCCAATACCTTTGTTCAGACCTGGTAAGACAGCCTCCCCCCGGCTTGTGCCCAGAGATCTGCCCCCTCCACCCTCCCCCTGCTGCCACAGGCATATAGCTAGGGCATGCAGGGACATTGTTTTGTTGGGAGCTTATGTGCCAGGCACCATGCCAAGAGCTTTCTCATAGACCAGTCCATTTACTCTCCTGATGACCCCGTACATTAGATATTATTGCACCCATTTGTATTTATGAGGGAAACGGAGGCTCAGAGAGCATAAGCAACCTACCCAAGCCTCAAGACCACTACAGATAGAGTGCATTTGGAGCGCCAGCCCCAGTCACTTCCTACCTGCTCCCGCAAATGCAAATCTGATCGCACCAGTCCATTACCACCTCACTGCACTCCAGACAAAATCCAGACTCCTCAGGATGCTGTCCAAGATTGTCCTCAAACCGTCCCAGCCTTCTGTTTTCTACTGTCTTCTACTCTAGAGCCAGACAGAATGGCCAGGCTGAGATGGGCCTGCCCCATGCTTCAGCACAATCAGCTTCCTCTCCTCTCTATCCAGAAAATTCCTCATTCCTTAAGACTAGCAGAGAGTTGCCTTCCCTAGGAACCCCAGCCCCATCATCTCGCCAGGTGGACTGGCTGCCTCCCTGGAGCTCCGGGACACTGTGTGCTCACTGAGTCCTGGCACTCACCCACTGCCTCGTAATCACTTCTTTAATCTTGCAAGTGTCATTTTTAGCTTTGTAGTCCCGGGGGACCGACACAGATCCTATGTGCAGCACGAAGGGGCTCAGGAAGAGAAGCGCAATCAAATGAGCATCCCAGCCAGATCTGCCCAAAGTGGGGTCCCAAATCAGCAGTGGCAGAAGACAGCCCCATCCCACCTCCGATTCTGAGAATCAGACTCTCTGGAGACAGACACTGCAGCTAGCACTCTGCACCTTAAAGACGCTCCCCCGAGACATTCTCACACCCAGTGAAATTTGAGAGTCTCTGATCTAGACCAGTGCTTGGCCCTGATCATCACCAGGCCAGCCTCAAGGGACCAGATACTCAGCTGCTATCTGCTTATACACAACCAGGACAGTTATTTCCCTGACTTTTTCGTATCAGGACAGGCAGAGAAAAATAACAGTTTCGGGCACTCTGGAGGAAACGGACAAAGGTGCTCAGACCTGAAGGTGAAAGGCCTGGGAGCTGAGCTCCCCTGGGCTGCACCCAGCTGAGGAGGTCAACAGCTTGGCGTGCCTAGAACCCACTCCTGACACCTGCTCACGGAGCTTTGGTCACTAAGAGCTCCCAGCAGGCGCAGGCAGCCAGGCACAGCTGCCCAGGACTCACATGGATGCTGGTGCTGACAAACTGTGACGAAACCCCTAGTGAGTGACGGCCTCAGGGTCAGCCATGGCTCAAATAGCAGCATGGACCTCTATAGCTTGGGACCATTCTCACTGCAGGCAACTAACTGAGGGTCTCCTGGCCCTGGGAACCACACATGGAGGAAAGGCAAGTGAGGGCTCTGAGTAGCCCCTGCTGGGCTCAAGACTGTGCTATCCAAGGCAACCCCTGGGGTCCCCCTCCAGCTCCACCCTGCCCTCCCCGGCACTGGAAGTGGGACAGGTAGCCAGAAGTGATCTGTGAGCCAGGATGCTGAGCTTCCTTTCCCCTGCCAGAGGGAGGCTGCTACAGGGACTTGATATACTTCCAGAACCTCCTTATTCAGTAAAATGCTTAATGAAATATATGGAGGACTTGGCAAGTCAACTAGGTACCAGAAGCTACTGTGAACTCTAAAAACATCCTTCAAAGCTCCTATGTGCCAGGCACGGTGTATTCTCTATGGGACCCACACCCATATGCTGACCTTTCCGGAGGGCCCACGAAGTGTAGAAAATCTGTCTTTACGATACATTAAGGAGGAACTGAGAGCTGGAAGACTCCTGAAATTATTGAGCCTTTAGATAAGGAGCTGATGCCCTGAATGCTCCTAAGTGCTTAGCTCCTGATTAAATGATGCAACTGGAGTGTTAATAAAAGAGCTTTCAGGGGCACCTGGGTGGCTCAGTTGGTTAAGTGTCTGACTTCAGCTCAGGTCACGATCTCATGGCTCATGAGTCTGAGCCCCACGTTGGGCTCTGTGCTCACGGCTGGGAGCCCGCTTCAGATCCTCTCTCTCCCTCTCTCTCTACCCCTCCCCTGCTCATACTCTCTCTCTCTCGAAAATCAATAAACACTAGAATTATAAAAAAAATTTTATAAAAAAAATTTTTTAACAAAAATTTTTTTTAAAAAGAGACTCAGGGCGCCTGGGTAGCTTAGTCAGTTAAGCGTACGACTTTGGCTCAGGTCATGATCTCACAGTTCGTGGGTTCAAGCCCTGCACTGGGCTCTGTGCTGACAGCCCAGAGCCTGGAGCCTGCTTCAGATTCTGTGTGTCCCTCTCTCTGTCCCTACCCCACTCGCTCTCTCTCTCGCTCTCTCTCTCTCAAAAGGAAATAAACATTTTTTTAAAAACTGTTTTAAAAAGAGACCCAAATACAGAGAACAAACTGGGGTTTGCTAGAGGGTAGGTGGGTGGGGGATGGGCAAAATGGGTGATGGGCATTAAGGAGGGCACTTGTTGGATGAGCACTGAGTGTTCTAGGTAAGCGATGAATCACTAAATTCTACTCCCAAAACCATTATGACACTGTAGGTTAACTTGGATTTAAATAAACTTTTGTTTAAAAAGAGCTCTCATGATGTACTATAGAAAAAAAATCATCTTTCTCCCTAGGGTTTAACCAATCAACAGGAGAATTGATATTCTAAGCAGCAGCTTGGGACCTCTGAGTAAAAGGGTCCCTAACCGAGGAAAGGGTCCATGGTGCCTAACATAGTGTGAAGCATAAACTGACATTCAACACTTGGTAAACTAATGGTTGCATGGGTGGGTGGGTGGCTGGGTGGGTGGATGGATGGACAGACGGATGGATGAAGGTGAAGTGTCTTTCCTTTTTGGGAGTTACCTCCATCAGCAATGATTCCTAGAAGGGTCAAATCACTGTGGACACCTTTTGGATATCATGACGTGGACACAGCTTGGTTCAGCTGACGAGACCGGGCAGCGTGCAGGGGACGTGAAAGGAGGGAGGAGAACAGACACACCTCCGGAGTGTATGGAAAGGACACACCTTGCTGCCCGATTATCCCAGCTCTACGTGTATTTATTAATCTAGCACTTTGTTTTGTTCTTTTCTAGCCTCAGCTACAGGCGCCACCACCTTCTCCCCACCATTTACCTCCCTCTGCGCGGGGCCACGGGAGAACGATTGAGCCAGAAGGGCCTTACAAGACCATCTAGTCGGAGGACACAAAGTGGGTCTCAGACATGTTTTAGTTCCGCCTCCACAGTCATTTAAAATTGTATTAACATCTAACAATCAGAGTCTATATAAAAACATAGATTTTGTTTTTCTTGGGGGAAAAAAAACAGAAGATCGGCAACATTTCCCTGGCACTCTCTCCTAGGGACACTGGACTGGCCCTGGGGAGGGGTTGCCATGTCAGGGGTCCACACTCCAGTCTGACACAGTCCCCACCTGGCCTTACTGACCACTCTGCCTGCTTCATTTAGCAGCTTCTGTCTGTCTGGTCCCCAAGGTGCGTGAGCCCTATGGACAAATCCAATACCCTCACTCTTAGCGATGAGCAAACAAAGCCCCAAAGGGGAAACGATCTAAGTTCACACAATGAGCTGTTGGCAGAGAAATGACAGGAACCCCCTAGCAACTCCTGGTTTGTCAGTGTGTAGCATATGGTGGGTCTTATGTGTGAATTAATTAAATGTCCATTTTTTTTTCCAGTTAACCTTCAAGTTTGCCCCGCACCTGCGCTATTCCAGCCCTGCCGTCCATGCCCACTCAGACAACCACCCCAGGAGTTACCCTGGGCTGGCTCTCCCTGGACCAGAACTCCCCTGCCAATCTCTGTGCCCTGGCCTTGCTGAGATGTGCCAGCTGAGCTTGCGACCCCAACTTCCCTATTATCCACTGTCACGACCAAGTGGGGGATCTTCCTCTTTTTTTGGTTGCCCAGCATCTTTCTCCCCTGGTAACGGTCTCTCGATGTTCTCCTCCCCACTAAGGAAAAGGGAAACTGGGTCCCCATGAAGTACTTAGAGTACTTAGAGGGTAGAGCCTCACATGAAGTTAACACAACCCGTGGATTGTTCAGTTACGTGAGCCAACAAATTCTCTTTCTCGCCTAAGACAAGTTGGGACAGGTTGTGTGTCATTCGCAACATCAAGAGAGCTCCTGGGGACTGGGGCTCTTCCCCCAAATATTCTCCTCTAAGACATGAAGGGTATACCAGTCTGGACTCTCGGGGTCGCACGTGATGTACACAAGTGTGTGCCACTGCGCTCTCTCCCCAGCAAACACGCACGGACTTCCTGCTCTGGGCCAGGTATGAGGCTGCAAAGTTGACTCAGACATACAGCAGTCCCAGCCCAGTGAGTAACACAGGCAAATATCCTCCTGGGGAAGTGGGCACAATTCAGCAGGAGAAGGTGCTTTTGTTCACCATTTAGAGGATCTTGGACTACTTAAAGGTAACAAATGCAGGAATTTAAAAAAAAATTTCCAATATAGACATAATACTCATTTGTTTAAAATTAGGAAACACTGAGAAGTACACATTTTTTTTAAAATCACCCCGAGACCTATCAATCAGAGGAATCGCTGTTAGCATTTTTGTGTTTCCTTCCAGTCTTTTTTTTTCTTTGCATAATTCTTTTTTTTATTTTGTCGCGTAAGAACACTTAACATAGATTTACCCTCCTTTTTCTAAAGTTTATTTACTTCGGAGAGAGAGCGAGCGAGCACGGGGGAGGGGCAGAGAAAGAGGAAGACACAGAATCCCAAGCAAATTCTGTGCTCGCTGTCAGCACGGAGTCCGATGCTGGGCTCGAGCCCACGAACTGTGAGATCGCGACCTGAGCCCAAACCAAGAGTCGGATGCTTAGCTAACTGAGTCAGCCGGGTGCCCCCAGAGATTTACCCTCTTAACAAAATGTTCAGTGTGTAATGCAGTATTCTTGATTGCATTGCTGCCAATTTCGTGGAGCAGATCTCTAGAACTTATTCACTCTTACATCACTGAAATCTCATGCCCCTTGAATAGTAACTCCCCATTTCCCTCTCCCCTCAATCCCGGGCAACCACCGTGCTACTCTCTGTCTGTGAATCTAACGACTCTAGGTATCTCATATAAGTGGAATCACGCATCGTCTTTGTATGACTGGCCTATTTCACTTAGCGCAACGTTCTCAAGGTTCACCCACGTTGTAGCATATTGGAGAATCTCCTTCCTCCTGAGGGCTGTATAATATTCTATTCGGCATATATAAGACATCTTCTTTATCTGTTCATCTGTCAGCGGACACTCAGGTTGCTTCCACACCTTGGCTACCGTGAATAATGCTGAAACGAACATGGGGTACAAGGTCCACTAAGATCTGCTGTCATCTCCTTTGGACATATAACCAGGAGTAGGCATTGCTGGCCCATACAATAGATCCGTTTTTAATTTTTTGAGGAACCTCCATATTGTCTTCCACGGCGGCCGCACAATCTTGTATTCTCACCAACGGTGCACAGGGTTCCCAATTTCCTTGCATAATTTTTATTTGTTGGATTGTTTAAACATTGTGGATCCTAGCTTCCTCTCAACCTATGGTGCCTGAGGTGGAGGGCTGTTTTCTGAAGCCAGCTTCTGCAAGGTGGTGGGAGGTGAATAAACAGCAGCCCCCGACACACCGCGCGGTGGGGGGAAATGGGCCCCACGCTGGCTGGTGTTGGAGAAAGAACTATTCCACGGGCTTCCTCCGCTCCCTGCTCTCATTTCCTCTGCAACAGAAAACCCTCCCCCACCTGGCTCCTCTGTCGCTGACATGATGCATTGGAGTCTGACCCCACTGGGCCATGTTTTATTGGCAAGTGGGCCACTGAAATAGGTGTGGCATCCCCTCCTGCCCTTTCTCCACATCCTCATTCAGTTCCTGAGCTTCAAATGTAGCTTTTATCAGAGAATCTGATACAGGAGGTTATAGGCAGGGGATTATCATATACATTCCAGTTTTCCTGGGACGGTTTTCATTTTTGCCTGTTCTCCTGACATAAGTAGTAATGGCATCCCCTTTCACTCAAACATGTCCCAATTTGGCCAATAAATTATAGGGTCCTTGTGCAGATTAAGAAAATATGCACTTACCTTCTCAGCAGCTGGTATATCTCTGAGAGTGGAGGGGAAGGGTGACAGAGATGATTTGGGGCCCCAAACCCCTTCCAGATAGCACAAGGGCCATGGCTTAATGGAACCCTGGTTTTAGCTAAGTCACCACAGGGGTTTCCAGGCAAGGAAGCAGGAGGACAGTCCTGCAGGGACATAGCTCAGGGAAGATGCCGTGTGCAGCCATCCCCCAGCTCCCAGCAGGCACCTGCCCCACCTCACGCCTCCAGGACCCCCTCCATCTTTATCTCCTATGCCCCAAACTCTCGCCCCAACCAGCACCTCCATGTTGGCTCCCAGTCCCCACACCTCACCCCTGCTCTGCCCTCAACCCCCAGCCCCTTGATCGGCCACCACTGCACCACTCACACCCTACTCAGCTCCACCTCACGGGGTTCTGCCTTGGCAGACTTCCTCGATTACGGCTCAGCCCCCGGCTTTCCTGTCCGGCCCTGCCTGGGACCTCCCAGCTCCAGAGACCCAGACACTGGCCAGGATGGAAACTCCCACAGTTTCTCTTCTCAAATTCCACCCTTTGCCTGCTTGAAACTCCTGCCCCATCTTTAATTTTTTCCACTGACTCCTTCTCCTCACCATCAGACCTCTGCATGTTTATTCATTCGTTCCTTCAGTGTTAATTAGGGTCCCGTCAGGGTGCCAGTGCCTTTGCTCGTCACTGCTGTCCCTTACCACTCTGCTCTCCTCCTTAACCCAACTTCTCCGGGAAATGACCTGTTCATAGCTCTCATTTACTTGCTCCCACTTTGCAGTCCTCAGCACCCACTGATACACTAAAACCTCCCCCGCCTTTGTTCACCAGTGACCTCCTGACCACCAGACCCAGGAACTGTCCCAGCCTCTTGGCCTGGGCATCCCTGGCACTGTTAACCACCCAGTTTCTTCTCTTGGTCACCTGAACCTGGCCACCTCCCACCCTTCCCTTTCCTCTCTCACTTCTCCCCGCATCCCACTTCTGCCCACCCAGGATCGCCCACATGTCTTGACAATACACTGACTTAGTCCCTGGCATTGATTTCATCTTCTGGTCCAGCTTCTGACCTGTTCCGTCAGGAAGGTGGCAGGCCCACCTCTGACCCCAGTGGCTTGGGCACAAAAAAGGCTCCTCAGAGATATTCTTGCCATGTCCTTTAGAGAGCTTTATAAAACCCAGAGGGGAGATTGGTGTGCCATAGCCAAAAACTCCAGAGGCGAATACAAGAGAATCCACCACATTAAGCACTCAACTCACATAAATTCAAATCTCTGTGCTCCAAAAGAAGGCAAAGTGTCAAAGTAAGCAGTATGGGCAATCGTGCTCACCATCCTACCCAATGAGTGTTTGCTACAGAGACCTGAGTCTGCTCTCTTTGTGTGCCTCTCATAGTGCGGACATCCTGCTGAGCTAAATGTTACTGTGATGTTTAAAAGTAAATATCTTTTGGGGCACCTGGGTGGCTCAGTCGGTTAAGCGTCTGGCTTCCACTCAAGTCATGCTCTCGCGGTCAGTGAGTTTGAGCCCTGCATCGGGCTCTGTGCCTACGTTGTGGAGTCTGGAGCCTGCTTTGGATTCTGGTCTCCCTCTCTCTCTCTCTGCCCATCCCCTGCTTGTGCGCGCGCTCTCTCTCTCTCTCTAAAAAAAATAATAAACATTTTTTTTAAATAAAAATAAAAGTAAATATCTTTCAAATGTGGCACCTAACGTAAGCCAATTACTTTGCGTGAGGCTCAGCTAAAGAATAAGTGATCTGCTCCACACTGGGGGGGAGCTGGCTACATTGGACCATTCACAGGGGTGGTAATCTGTTGTTCTATCATGACTTTCTATGAGATTTGCACCCTTTGTGTTGACTTTGGAACCAACCAGTGTAAGCTCAAGAAGGATGAGGAACCAAGAATCCAATGCGGACTAGACACTCACAAGTTATTCCCACAAGGTAAGCAATCGTGAAAGAAATGTCTTCTGAAGAAACCACTGGGTGTTGAAAGTGGCGATGACTTTTTATTTTATTTATTTATTTATTTATTTATTTATTTATTTGACAGAGAGAGAATGCGTGAGCAAGGGAGGGCAGAGAGAGAGGGAGAGAGAGAATCCCAAGGAGGCTACACGCCCAGCATAGAGCCCGACTAGGGGCTTGATCCCACGACCTAGGGATCACGACCTGAGCCAGAAGCAACAGTCGGATGTTCAACCGACTGAGCCACCCAAGCATCCCAGGCAATGACTTTTTAGCTACAACACCAAAGGCGTGATCCATGAAAGATATAGTTGAAAGCTAGGCATCATTAAAAAGAATCCGCTCCGCAAAAGACAATTTCAACAGAACGCGAAGACAAGCCACAGACTGGGAGAAGATATCTGCAAAAAAACACACCTGACCAAAGACTATTATCCGAGATATACAAGGAACTCCGAAAATTCAACAATAAGAAAACGAACAACCCAATTAAATAATGGGCCAGAGACCTCACCAGATACCTCACCAAAGAAGATGTGCAGAGAGCAAACAAGCATATGAGAAGATGTTCCACGTTGTACGTCATCAGGGAAACGCAAATTAAAACGACTACATACCTCTACACACCTGCTAGCATGGCCAAGCTCCAGAATGCTGACAAGGCCAAATTTTAGGAAGCAGGCAGAGCAACAGGAACTCTCGCGCATTGCTAGTGGGAATGCAAAATGGTACAGCCACTTGGTAAGACAGTTTGGCAGTTTCTCGAAAAATGGAACATATTCTTACCAGCAAGACCCAGTGATTACACTCCTCGGTATTTACCCAAGGAGTCGAACACATGTCCACACAAAAACCTGCACGCGGAGGTCTAGAGCAGCTTTATTCACAATTGTCAAAACCTGGAAGTATCCAAGATGTCTTACAGGACGAGTGGATTCGTTTTGGTACGTCTAAGGCAACAGAACATTACTCAGCGCTAAAAAGAAATGAGCTATCAAGCCATGAAAAGACATAGAGGAAACAGATGCATATCGCTAAGTGAAAGAAGCCAATCTAAAAAGGCTACAAACCGGGGCGCTTGGGTGGCTCAGTGGGTTAAGCATCCAACTCTTATTATCAGTTCAGGTCATGATCTCATGGTCTCTCAGGCTCTGTGCTGGGCATGTAGTCTGCTTAGGATTCCCTCTGTCTCCCTCTCTCTCCACCTCTCCGTCGCTCTCACTCTCTCTCTCTCAAAATAAATAAAACTTAAAAATAAAATAAAATAAATAAATAAAACTTAAAAAAAAAAAAAAAGCGGGGCACCTTGGTGGCTCAATTGGTTGAGCATCTGACTTCGGCTCAGGTCACAGTCTCGCGGTTCCTGAGTTCGAGCCCCACGTCGGGCTCTGTGCTGTCAGCACGGAGCCTGCTTCAGATCCTCTGTCCTCCTTTCCGTCTGCCCCTCTCCTGTTCACACACACTCTCTGTCTCAAAAATAAACACTTTTTTAAAAAAAGGCTACAAACTATATGATCTCAACTATATGACCATTTAAGGCCAAAAGCAAAACTATGCAGACAGTAAAAGATCAGTGGTTGTGGTGGCAAAAGGACAGGGGGGTGAATAGACAGCACAGATGACTGCTAGGGAAGTATTAACTATTAGGTACAAGGCTAGAATGGTGGAAACATGTCATTGCATGTTCCAAAACCACAGGATGCCCACCACCAAAAGTGAACCCTAATGTGAACTACAGACTCTAGGTGACAATGATGTGTCAATGTGGTTCACTGATTATAACACATGTACCACTCTGGTGGGGGATGCTGATAATGGGAGAGGCTGTGCGGGGCGGGGGTGGGGGGGGGGTGGTGGTAAACAGGAGGCGTCTGGGAAATCTCTCCTCCTTCTGCTCAGTTTTGCTGTGAACCTAAAACTGCTCTAAAGAATCGTCAATTTGCAGGGGCGCCTGGGTGGCTCAGTCGGTTGAGCATCCGACTTCGGCTCAGGTCACGATCTCCCGGTTTGTGGGTTCGAGCCCCGCGTCGGGCTCTGTGCTGACAGCTCGGAGCCTGGAGCCTGCTTCGGATTCTGTGTCTCCCTCTCTCTCTGTCCCTCCCCCACTCACACTCTGTCTCTCTCTCAAAAATAAATAAACATTAAAAAAAAAAAAGAATTGTCGATTTGCAAAAGAAAAAGAGCCCTCTGGGGGGACACGGAGAGATTTCCAGCAAGCTTCGTTCACAGTGTGGGGGCAGCAGGTGCTCAGAGAACTCTGGGTCGCAGAGATACAGCTGCCAGTGACGGGGCAGCAGAGAGGGAACCTGGCTCCACTTCCCAGGCCCTGTGCCTCCACTTGGAGAATCTGCACCTGGCCCTTCTCCTCTCTCCTCCCCACGGCTTATCTGATGGCGAGTCTGTGAGAGGGACTGTCTGCAGACCCAGCCTCAGTCTAGCCTGCTCTTTGTCACGTGAAGAGGGGCCTGCCTTTGGGGGAGAGACGTGCAGGCGCCCATCCACTAGGGATGAAACAGTCCCAAGCCAAACGCGCCCACGCTTCGAAGCCACATCCTCTGATGCAGGTTTTAGTTTTTGTAGGAGGATCAGGTAAGACAGTTAATCGTTCCCATTTCATAACGGACCATCACTGATTAATGCGTGGCCCTCTATAGTTATTGTAATAACACAGGTGCTATTGCCACTTGCCTATTACCCAAGAACTAGACTGTTAGCAATGACTTCTATTGGCCTATAAGCTCCTCCCCATGGCATCCTCCAGCCTCCCCTCACTCCCACCAGAGGCAACCCGAACCTGAATTGTGTGCTTGGCATTTCCTTGATTTTTATTGCAAATAAGCGTATGTGTAACAATATACTCTTCAGTTTTGATTCTGGATTTTACAAGAAGGGCATCATACTGCATGCAGTCCTGTGCGACTTGCTTTTTCCTATTTTTACTAAAATGTATCCATGTTGAACATACTTCAGTTCATCCATTGGCCCTGCTATGTCATATACTATTGTGTGGGTATACTGCGTTTTATACGTTCATCTACTAATGGACACCTGGGTTATTATCCCCTTTTGGTTATTCTGAGTGTGAATGTGTGTACTTTGCCTTGTCTTTTGATGACCGGGTTTTAAGCCAGGTTTATTGAGGTATAACTTACATTCACCCTTTTTTAGGTGTAACGTTCTATATATCCTGAAAACACATGAAGCCATACCACAATCAAGACAGAGCATTCTTATCCAAAAACTTCCAATCACTCCTCTTTGTGGTCAGTCTCTGGCAAAGAATCAGAATCTGTTCTCTGTCCCCATAGCTTTGCCTTCTCCAAAATGTCGTAAAAAGAAATCACAGCTATTTGAGGAGGGCTCCTTTTCTTTGTCATGTTGCATTTGAGACTAACCCATGTTGTTGCCCTATATTAGCCATTCTTTTCTTTGTATTACCCAGTACTATTCCATTGTGTGGATGTGTCCATACTTGGTTTATCCATTGTTTACATTCTTTTCTTTGTTGAGGGACATCTGGGTTGTTTCCAGTTTGGGGCAATTAAAAATAAAGCCACTATCAACAGTCACATAAAGGGTTTTGTGGGAATATAAGTTGTTTGAGGTTTTTTTTTTTTAAGACTTTAAGAGCAGTGTTAGGTTCACAACAAAACTGAACAGAAAGTACAGAGATTTCCCACATACCTCCTGCCCCCCCCCCACTTGCATAGCCTCCCCTCTAAGCAACATCCCCCACCAGAGGGGGACACTAGTTACCCCCGATGAACCTACACTCATACATCATCATCACCCGAAGTCCAAGGTTTACAGTAGGTGAACATAAGATTTTACTTCACTTAAGTACATACTTAAAGGGTGGAACTATTGAATTATATGGTAAGTGTATACCAAACTTCATAAAACTGTCCAATTGTTTTCCAAAGCGGCTCTACCATTTTGCATTCCCATCAGCAATATATGAGTTTCCATTGCTTTGCATCTTTGTCGGCATTTGGGGTTTCATCTAGCTTTTTTGCTACCGTAACAGGTGTGTATGGTATCTTCACCATGGCTTTAATTTGCACCTACCCAATAATGAATGATATCCGGTTGTTGGTTATCTATAGATCTTCTCTGGTGAAGCAATTGTTAGACTCTTTTGCACACATTTTCAATTGGGCTGTTTGTGTTCTTGTTTTTGTTTAGATTCTAGATACAAGTTCTTTATCAGATAAGTGACTTGCAGAGATTGCCTCCCAGTCTGTGGCTTATCTTCTCATCCCAAAACATTCTTATTTTAAACAACTTCATGCAGGTACAACTCACATATCACCCAATTTACTCATTTACAGCGTGCACAGGGCTGTGTAGACATGGCCACAATCTTAGAACATTTTTGTCCCTCATAAAAGAAACCCCACAGTCATTAGTGGTAAATCCCATTTCCCTTCCTTCGCCCAACCCTAAGCAATCCATATAAATTTGCCTATCTATATTTGATGGAAAGGGAATTATTCAATATGTGGCCTGTTGTGATTGGCTGCTTTCATTTAGCATAAGGTTTCAAGGTTCTCCACATTGTACCTCGTTCCTTTTTATTGACCGATAATATTTCATTGTATGGATCTGTCACTGTATCATCAGTTGATGGACATTACTAGAATTCTCTTTGAAGAGCAGAAGTTCATTTTGATGAAGTCTAATTTATTAATTTTTTTTTCTTTGATGGATCATGCTTTTGGTGTCATATCTAAGAAATCTTTGACCCAAAGACAAAAAAAAATGTTTTTTTATCTTTTTTAATGTTTTATTTATTTGAGAGAGAGAGAGAGAGAGAGGATGAGTGGGGTGGGGGAGGAGGGGGAGAGAGAGAGGGAGACACAGAATCTGAGGCAGGCTCCAAGCTCCAAGCTGTCAGCACAGAGCCTGAGGCTGGGCTTGAACTCATGAACCATGAGATCATGACCTGAGCCGAAGTCGGACGCTTTAACCAACTAAGCCACCCAGGCATTCCCCTGCTTTTTTTATTATTTTTTTTTAAGTTTTATTTATTTTTGAGAGAGAGAAACAGAGTACAAGCAGGGGAGGGGCAGAGAGAGGGAGACACAGAATCCGAGGCAGGCTCCAGGCTCCGAGCAGACAAAAAATTTTCCTAGTTTTCTTCCTCAAGCTTTACAGATTTTAGGCTTTACATTTATGCCTCTAATCCATGTTTTAAATGTATTTTTATTGTGGTAAAATACATACAGCATGCTATTTGTCGTTTTAACCATCTCAAGTATACAATTCAGGGGCGTTAATTATACTCATAATGTTATACATCCATCACCACTACCTATTTCTAAAACTTTTTTTGTGACCTCAAACAGAAACTCTGAACCCATTAAGTAATAACTCCCCCATTTCTCCCTCCCCCAGACCCTGGTAATCTAATGTCTGTCTCTAGGAATTTGCCTTTTCCAGATATTTCATATTAAGTGGAATCATGCAATAGTTGTCCTTCCATCAGTTACCATAACATTTTCAAGGTTTATCCATACTGCGCCACGGATCAAAACTCAGCAGAATGATAACCCGTTGCATGTATACACTACTGTTTGGTTTTTTTTTAATTCATCTATCCGTCATTGGACACTGAGCTGTTTCTACCTTTTGGCTACTGCCAATAATGCTGCAATGACCACTGATGCACAAGTTTGAGCTCCTGTTGGCAATTCTTTTGGAATTGTGGGAGCATGGACGGCCCTGTTTCCTCTCAGGTGTAATGGGTATAACCCTACCTGACCGACGGCTCCCAGGGCTGTTGCAGAATTAAATGAAAAGACAGGTGGAACAAACTCTCAGAGCTGAAAAGAACTCACTACATTGACAGGCTTGTTAGGTCTGCTAATGCTATCATTACTCTAATGTTCACCACGATCACCAGCACCAAGGTTTCACGAACCAGCTCCACACACAGGAAAGATGGGAAATCAAACTCTTCACCATGCTCGCGGGTTTCGTGCTTTGGCAATCGTTGGAGACACAACGACAGCCAGTTGCACAAGTGCATTTCAGTGTTTTATTGCACCCCCTCGGACATATGCTACCGCAAAACAATGCCACCCAGTAAGGCGCTTGAGCCACAATCCCCAAGGGGTTGACAAATGAGCTTGTCATTTTGAGCTCATCCCTTGATTAAATATACTTCACTATTTAAATTTACTAACTTACAGGAAAAGAGAAGTTGCAATTCAGTTTTGCTAAATGGAAGAAGTCAGTAGTTTTCTTTTACATTTTTGTACTGCAATTCATAGTGAAATACACAAATTATATAACAAATCAGTACAAATACACACACACACAGTCACACACACACACCAACTTTCATAAAGCAACTGCTGTTTTATTACATATAATGTGCTTTCATATTTGCAAGTTCATTCTATCCTGTACTGTTATAGTCTATTTTATTTTTTACATTATGGTCACAACCTACTAAACTGATTTGCACCGTGGAAGACATAGGGAAGTAACCAAGGATAGGGTGCGTCCACCTCCCTCAAGATTCCCAAGAAAGACATGAGCTTCTCCCCTGTATCTCTATGTGGGTGAAATATGGTACAGGTTAACCCAGAGGCAGGCAATGACCAGGTGCCCTGATTCCTCTACTTGGAGGCAATGCCCACCTTCCTTCCTCTCTTCCTTCCTCTCCTCTTCCTTCAAAAACTATGTACGAGCACCTACCATTTTCCAGGCATGGTGCTAGGTGTCGGGAATGCAAAGGTAAGTGAGACTGTGGAACAACTCCCCAGAGGGGACAAACACATCCCCATTTGGCTGATCAAAGGCTTAATGGCTAAACCCAATGGGTTAACAAAATGAAAGCCCAGGGAACGTGGGTACTCTTCCCCGTCCTGAGGCTCCTTCCATTTGAAGGGGTCCCACAACACCACCCTCTGGGCCCCTCCACCCTCTCACCACACTCTACCCCAACAGAGATGGAGGAACTTGTCTGGTGATTTGGGAAGGAAAACCCGGCATGTGTGACCCGGCTGTTTCCTCTTCCCTTTCTCCTCAAATCAAACTGCTTTCAGTGGTGCCTCTCTTACTGTGTCCTCCACGGCAGAAGTTTTCCAAAGGACCTGCCCAGCACTGCCTGGGACTAGGTGTATAAATAAATGGATGGGTCTCGCTCTGCCGTTTAGCGTGATGAAGCCCGCAGAGAAGGTCACAACCTCCAACAACAGTTGTTTGTACAATGGAAGTTCATCTCCATCTGCCTGACACCCTGTCTTCGTTTTTGCTGTTCCAGGATTTAGGCAAGCAAGAGCGGTGGGTACAATTCAGAAAGCCTCCTTGCATACCCCGACATCTCCCCGGAGTGAATTCCAGCTCTCCCCAATGCACGTCCCCACGTTGGCTTCTCCCTCTCTACCCCTCTCACCAGTGTTTTGCTTCACAAAAGCCCAAACCACGGGAACCAAGTTGGCCCAAGCAGCCATCACCACGGAGGGCAGGGAGGAGAGGAGATCCTCCAAAAAAGACACAGGTGTCTTTAGTGAGCAGAGGAGGGGAGGCCGTGACACTCACATCCACAGAGCCAATTCCAATCCGCATCACGGTTCTGAAAGTCCAGGGGCAATCACATGACAGCTGCTTAAAGCCTTCTGGTGCCTCAGAACCAAACCTCTACCCTCGACTAGGATACCTAGTCCTCTCTTCTTTTCTTTTAAGGCAAAATCCTAAGTGTCCCCCAGTCTGTAATACTTCCGTTGACTCCCCTGGGCACAGGGAAATATGCCCCAGAAGCACGTTCAAACTGGTTTCCATCGCATTGGCTGCAATACAGGCATTGCTTCGATCTTTGACACTCAACAAAATGGGCTAAAACCTCGTTCCCAACCCCAGCCCAGTCTCTCTGGAATTCTACAGGGGATGTGAGGTGGCGGCTTCTCTAGACACCTGCCTCAGTTCTGCTTTGCCTGATGTGTTCAATAAACAGATGCACTATCCTCCCCGTTCGGCACAAAATGTGTGGAACAAAATGTGATTCACACACACACACACACACACACACACACACCCACGCAGGCCTTTATATAGTTAGTAGATTTGACTAAAGGTGTACAGGAGTTATGTTACAGAACCCTAATGATATTAAATTAAATATTACGCCTCCTGTCCTAAAAATTACATCAATTCACTTCCCACCTTTCCACCTATTACTTGGCGCTCTCTTTTGACCTCCGTGATGTCCAATGTAGGTTGTAACTGTAATAACGTCTACTTTATTGACATTGTATATTGTCATGTTGTTATAACTGCTTACTTTTATTTTTTAATAGAAGAGCCTGTACTTTTTTTAAAAGCTTATTTATTTTGAGAGAGTGAGAGAGAGCATGAGTGGAGAAGGGGCAGACAGAGAGGGAGAAAGAGAGAATCCCAAGCAAGCCCCGCACTGTCAGTGCAGAGCCTGATATAGGGCTTGATCTCACAAACCATGAGATCATGACCTGGGCCAAAATCAAGAGTCAGACGCTTAACTCTCTGAGCCACTGAGGCGTCCCTGTAATTGCTTATTTTTAAAGACTCTTTTCTAGAAATGTTGAGCCTTTGGGAGCAACCTGAGGGCAGACTCTGCCCAGGTCTTACTATTCTCCATGTGGCAGGTAATTTTGATATAAATTTTTTAGATCCTCCTTGCCATTTTCCCTTTCCCCCTTCCTCTATTCCAGTAGATTGACCATTCCTGTTCTTCCTTGCTTCTGGAAGGGCAGAGACTGTCCTTCAGTAGTCATTATCCTCTTATTCTTGTAGTATCTGAACCTCAAAGTCTAGCTGTGCACACAGACCTCCAGAGTAAAGACATCTGCCAACCTCCCTTGTCATTACACGTGGCCGTGTGACCAAATTCGGTGCACGAACATGCGAGCAGAAGTGATTCCACACCTTTTAGTTCTTGCCCTTAAACGGAAAGGACACTGCTCTCCTTTTTCCCTTTTTCCCCTTCCTGCTGGCCAGAGATGGACCTAGGGACATAGTGGGAAGCTCTCTGGGATCTCGAGGATGAGAACAACATCCCAGCGGGGGAGAGAGCCTCAAGTCAGAAGTGTGAATCCCCAGCCCCACCAGCTACAAAGCCCACATTCAGACTGGTTCATGAGATAAAAATTAACTTCCATCCTGTTTAAGTCACACTATCGGGGGTTCCTTTATTATAGCAACCAAACATATATCCTAACCATTAGTTTGCTGGGGCCGCCATAAGAAAACGTCACCAACTGGGTGGCTTAAAGAACAGAAATTTATTTTCTCGTGGGTTCTGCAGGCTGGGAGTCCAAGATCAAAGTATCAGCAGGGTTGGTTTCTTCCAAGGCTGCTCTCCTGGCCTTGTAGATGGCCATACTGTGTTTTCACATGGCCTTCCATTTGTGCACATCTGTACCCAAATCTCTTCTTAGGAGGACACAAGTCATACTGGATTAGGGCCCACCCTGAAGACTTCATCTTAACGTAATTACCTCTTTGAAGCCATTCAGAGACTAAAGGTTAGGACTTCAACACAGGAATCTTGAGGGGACAAAATTCAGCCCATAATACTAATACATTTTTCTTCCTGCCTTCTGTTTTCCCCTGAGTGAATACGCTACATGTCCTTGAGGGAGAGAAGACAGGCTTGGAAGCCCAGGAAGAAAGAGAGTCTTGTGAACAAAAAAGAGGTTCCCCTGAGCCAGAGGGACAGAGGGGAGGAACCTGTCCTTCCCCTGCCCACCCCCCACCAGCAGCTTCCTAGCAGGTGACCAGGCACGGGATTCCTGTAGCTGAGCCTGAGCCCCAGGGGCTCGGCAGAACAGGCCGAGGGGGGCTCGGCAGAACAGGCCGAGGGAGGCTCAGCAACACAGAGAGCAGAGAGCAGACCCACAGCTGCCCTCCTAGTGCCACGGCTCCTTGTGCGGCCTGGGCCTTTGCACAAGCTGGGGTCGGGAGGCTCTAGGACGACAAAGGTGCATTTCCCACCAACCCAGCAGAATTGGTGCCTGGAGTCTAAGTCAGCTTAGAGAAAATAAAGAAATGCATCATTTCTTGCATCTGAGTTAACGAACTAACACCAGCGCCCCTGCTTCCCCTGGCACCTAGCAGAGTGCCTGGGTGCGGAACAGCGTGCTTGAGAGATGAGCGGAGGAAAGGAAAATGGGAACGGAAGAAGATACACAGAGAAAACCCCAAACCAGCACCTCCTGCTTCCCAATCTTCCCAATGAGATGTACCGCTTCCGTCTTCTGCACTCCATCCGACATTCATCTTCTCACGGACACTGCTTTCTCTCGCGTGGCTCTGCTCTTGCCTTCAAATGCCCACGGAGGATGAACCACTGGAGGTGAAGGACCACACCTATTCACCCCTGTATCCTGCACCCCCACTGCACCCCAGGCAGCTACTCAACTGGTGTGGGGTTTTTTAAGTGCATGGAATGGGTACTGGGTCAAGTCCCTCAGAGCGGGGGCAGGTGGAGTCCCTGGGGGAAAGCCCCCTGCAGGGGAGAAGCTGGGCTGGATCCAGGGAGGGGAGGAAAGTGTGGTTGAGCAGAGGAGCAGAGCAGCCAGGGGAGGGCCCCGGGCCAGGCCACACCCCCGGCCCTCTGGAGAGCCGGCTCTGGGCTCACAGTGCGGTCCTCTTCCTGATCATGATTTATTCAACTGCAGCTGTGTCTGAAAATAGCCTAGGCAGGTGGCTTATTCTCGGAAGACACAGCGTGTGGGATGCCCTGGAGTGTAGCCTCCAGATGTAAATCCAGGCAACACTGGATGCTCCCCCCGCGGCAAGCAGATCAGACATTAGCCCATTTCACAGAGGATGGTATGAGGTTGGAGGGAGGACAGGCCTTGCCCAGGAGACGCACAGGACCAAGAGTCGCTGGAGGAGAAAAGGGGAAACGGGACTGCCCTAGAGGAAAGAAAGCATCTGTCTTCAGGTCTGAGGGGGACATACCAGTTGCCAAGGGCTAAGCTCCCGGGCCACCACGCCCTCCCCCCTCCCGCCCTGCGCAGACCCAGCTTCCTTCCTGAGGGTATGCCAAGTGCTGGGTGAAGAGGTCCAGCTGGAAGGAAGCAGCTGAGTGGAACAGAAGAAAGTCATGCAGGAACCACACCTCTGGAGCTCCCTCATCAGCTCTGGCACGCTCATGCTTCAGAGCCAGGAAGCAAACCTAGACTGCCTGTGCCTCCATATGTCCCCGTCTCCTACAGCAGGGCCACATCATAGCTGTGTCTGCTGCTCACTGAATCTTCACGGGGCAGACAGGGCAAGGAGGAAGCAAGCGCTCAGGTCTCCTCATACAAGGTCACTGGAACAAGGGGGCTCCACCCTCATGACCTAGTCACTTCCCAAAGGCCCCACCTCCTGACACCATCACGACTGGAGATTGTCAACGTAGGAATATGGAGGACACAAACAGTCAGTACAGGGCGCTCTACCCCTGCCCCGCCCAGATGCGTGCCCTTCTCACATACAAAATGCATTCATTTCTTCCCAGCGGACCCCCAAGCTCATTCCTTCCAGTGTCAGCTCTTGAGAGGCATTCAGTCTCATCTAACTATCGCCTAAGTCAGATGTGGGTGATGCTGGACCTAAGCTCCATCCCCAGGCAGACTGCTCGCTCCCCAGCTGCGAGCCTGTGAACCCAAGCAAGTTACGTGCCCCCAAAGTACAATAATGGCACAGGCAGAGGACAGACATTCCCTCTCCAAAAGGGAGGAACAGGAGAGAAGGAAGGGGTGACAGGTCTCAAGCAAGTCCAAAACCCACAGGACAAACTCCATGAGATCTTAAGGCTGGAGAACAATCCTCTGTGGCTAGACGCTCTGCCTTCCAGACCCACTGGGGGGTGGGGGGTGGGGGGTGGGCAACGTCAGCCCCATGGCTTGGTGGGGTGCCAGCTCTGCTGAGGCCCTCTGCCAACTGGGGGGCACACCCCCAGAGCCTGCCGGGCAGCCCTCAGCCCTGTTGAAAGCTAGGCAGTGGCCCTGATGACTCTAACTCGCCTTCAAGATCCTTCTTCCCTTATCATGAAGGACAGCACACAGTCCCAGCTGACAGTGTTTCCACCAGTATAATCTCATCTGGGACCCTGTTGAGATGGCTGATTCAATGCCTCGTTCACAGTCACACTACTCTCCTTATCAATTGGTCAGTCGGCCACAGCCTCACTGTTCTCTTCTGAACACACTCTGTTTTCACAGTATGGACAGAATCTTCCAAATCTTTGTTTTGGTTCCTTTTTGGTTCGCAATTCTGGACAATCTTCAATCCTTTTCTCTCTCCCTGCACTTTACTAGAAGCAGTCAGGAGGAACCAAGCCACCCCTTTGTTAAGAAATCTCCTTAGTTAAATATCCAATTTCAATGCAACCAAGTCCTACCTTCTGGAGAACACTAGAACACAAACACAACTGAGCCAACTTCTCTGCTTTATAACAAGGACAGCCTTTTCTCCACCATCACGTAACCTGTCCCTCATTTCCATCCAAGACCTCATCAGAACGGCCTTTACCATTCACATTTCTACCAACGTTCTGCGCTTGATGGTTTTTATACCCTCTAAAAAGACATTTTCTCTGAAGCTCTCCTCTTCCTGAGTTTCCACTAGAAATGCTTTTCAGACTCCCCGTGGCAGCAGTATGGGTCCCGCACGTGCTTCAAAACCCTTCCAGCTGCAAAGTCATTTTCATGTTGTCAGGTCTTTGTTACAAGGGCACCCACTTCTGGGAGGGCCATCTGCTTTACTGAGCTCACCAACTCAAAGGCTAATTTCTTCTGGAAACAATGTCACAGATGCACCTAGAAATCTTGTGTAACCAGCTATCTGAGCATCTCCTGGCCCAGTCAAATTGACACATGAAATTAACCATCACAGGGTGCCTGGGTGGCTCAGTCAGTTAAGCACCTGACTCTCGATTTCAGCTCAGGTCACGATCTCACGGTCATGGGATCGAGCCCAGCGTTGCCTGACATTCTCTCTCTCCTCTCTGCCTCTCTGCCCTTCCCCAACTCATATGTGCTCTCCCTCTCTCTGTCTCTCTCAAAATAAACAAACATTATTAAAAAAAAAAAAGAAAGAAATTAGCCATTATATACTCCATGCCACACTCATGCTTTGAATAAAAGAAAAGTGTGACTACAGAAAAAGAAACATAAATCATAGACAAATGACTAGACTCCTAAGCGGTTGCATCCTCCAAAAACCTTGCTCTGAAAGTGCAGTCATGGAGGGTTTGGGTGGTGACAGTTCTGCCTGGAATTGAATGCACCAAAGAAGGCTCACCACGGGCAAGACATCTGAGCTGAGCCTAAGGACCTGTAGGATCTCACCAGGCAGAGGACGAGGAGAAAGGCAAGCCCTGTAGGAGAGGGGGTGATGAAGGCACAAAGCAATAAGGTGGCCAGCAAGAGGATGTATGTGGTCAGAACACAGCCTGTCCTGCTGGAAGGGGGGAACAGGGTGGGAGATGAAGCCAGAAAAGGCACACAAGCCCAACAGTGGAGGGCCCAGCACATGAAGGGGTTTGGATTTTTATCCAGAAGGCTAGGAGGTGCCCAACATTTTAAAAATGTATGAATCCTTTTTTTTTTTAATGGAGTTTATTTTTTAAAGCAGTTTTAGGTTCAGAGCAAAGTTGAAAAGAAACAATTTCCATGTACTCCCTGCCCACGACTAAACACTCACAACCTCCCCACCCCCACCTCATTATCAACTTCTCACCCCAGAGTAGCACATTTGTCACAATGGATGAACCTATGCTGACAAATCATTATCACCTAAAATCCATAGTTTACATTAGGGTTCACTCTTGGGTACATTCTACGGGTTCTGACAGATGTACAATGACATGTATCCAGCACTATAATATCAAACAATAGCTACACTGCCCTAAAAATCCTCTGTGTTCCACCTATGCACCAACCCCTGGAAACCAATGATCTTTTTATTGTCTCCGTAGTTTTGCCTTTCCCAGAATGTCATATAGTTGTCCTATGCTAGGTAGCCTTTTTAGATTGGCTTCTTTCACTTGGCAATATGCATGTAAGGTTCCTCCGTGTCTTTTCTTGGCTTGATAATCTTTTTTATCACTGAGTAATATTCCACTGTCCTTTTCCAATGGCAAAATATTCTGACTATCCCACCAAGAAAAGTCAACATTTCTAGAATCCACAGATACAAAAACTGTGACAAATCCAAGAATCCATCATAAGTTTGTATGATTAGCTATATTGTTTGTATATTAGCTATATTGTTTGTATTATTAGCTATATTGACCTCACATAAATTATTCACGTCTCATATTTTTCATGCTAAGTAAAGATCAAAATGACATCGTTTGGGGAGTGTTTACATGGATTTGCAGATCCCAGGGGTTGGCAGTATAAAGTGGGGGTGCCATAGGTATTGGGTAGCTGTCTTTGATAGGGCACAGGACTAGTGAGATCTGCAATTTTACAAGATCAATCTAGCTGGTCACACCCTAGAATGGACTCCAGGACTCTCCTCCAATATGCCCTGAGACAACTCTCCAAACAAGATTCTGGCTACACATAGTAGGTACAGTTGCACCAAATTCACAGAGGATCCATTAAAAATTCTCATCCACGCATTCAGCCAAAAATCTTACCTCAATTATGCTTCCAGACAAAAGCTTGCTTTAGAAAGCAACACTGAAGAGTCTGAATCTGAATTTGGCTTTAGAATCAAAGAGCCAGACACCTACTTCAGAGAAGACCGGATCCTGCAGACGCCTCAGAATCAAGCCAAGGCCACAACAAGGTCATCCTGAAGAGGAGATCCGAGGTAGAGAAGCAAGCGGGCTTCATACCAGCTACACCTTCTCCCAGTGACATATCCTCATCAAGGCATTTAAGAACAGCCCTTAACTCTAGGATACATTTCAGAGGATGATTTGCTCAAGAAATTGGGGTTCCAGAGCAGAGAGTCCAAATTTGGTTTCAAAACTGACCATCTAGCCGCACCTGGATGGCTCAGTCTGTTAAGCACCCGACTCTTGATTTGGCTCAGGTCGTGATCTCAGGATCGTGAGATCAAGCCTCAACGGCCCCAACCTTACCAATGGCCCCTCTGATTTCTCTGGAGCCAGAAGTAGGGGCATGGAGGCAAGTTCAGTGAATCTGACATTGTCACTCTGTGCCTCACACCTCTCACTCTTTTTGGGTCTTCACCCTTCCCCTGGACTACAAGCTGAGCCTTGTGGAGACAGCAGGCAGGACTTCCGGAGCCACAGATGTGCAGAAACCCTGTAAAGAGGCACCTCACAGCACTACTGACCTAGCCTGACTCTTGGGTTCGGCAGAGCTCAAGGACGGTGCAAATAAAATTCATACGCATCCCTTCCCAATCATCACCAATTCAGGCAAAAATCATCGATGGATGTTAAAACCTTTAAGTGAATATTTGATGAGTAGCAACATATGCATTGTCTCAAAGAATCTCCCCAAAGATAACTTATTACTTACAAAAAAACGAACAAACAAACAAACAAACAAACCCTGATGAACCTGGCAGGCTCCACCTTCACCAAGCGATCAAAATTTATTTCACCAGTAATGACGCAAACTGACATGAGGCGCCTCCTGATATAGCGGGCTGAGACTGGCACGTCACTTCGGCATTATTACTGCCCAAAGTGCATGAGCTGACTCTAATTATGAGGAAACACCAGAAAAACGGAGTTACAGTCTACAAAGTAACAGCCCTGTACTCATAAAATGGACTGAATCCTGGCAACGGGGACGGGGAGAAGGTAAGCCAAGGAAAGAACTAGAAAGTTCTGCCTAATGAAGTGTTCTCTTCCATCTGTAGCATGGGCTACCTTCTCTGTGGAGGGGTGGGGGATGGTATATAATCCAAGACCTCTTTATGCCTAAAACTTCTCTCCATAAATGCTCAGTAAACGGGTAACACTGAGTGTCTCTGGGGAAGGGAGGTGGAGAACTGGACTGGGAGACAGCCAGCTTTTCACTTTAAGCTTGTCATCCTATTTGAATGTTGTGGGGGTTCTTAGTCTATTTATTAATTATTAATTATTTATTATTTATTCATTTTGAGAGACAGAGAGCTTGAGCAGGGAGGGGCAGAGACAGAGGGAGATAGGATCTCAAGCAGGCTCTGAGCTGTGCTCTGAGCCCACCATGGGGCTTAATCCCACAATTGTGAGATCATAACCTGAGACAAAATCAAGAGTCCAATGCTTAACTGACTGAGCCACCGAGGCACCCCCCCACACTTTGAATGTGTTAAATCATTTCAGTGTGTGGGGTGCCTAGCTGGCTCAGTTGGTACAGCGTATGACTCTTGACCTTGGGGTCATGAGTTCAAGCCCGATGTTGAATGTAGAGATTACTTAAAAATAAAATCTTAGGGGAGCCTGGGTGGCTCAGTCGGTTGAGCATCTGACTTCGGCTCAGGTCATGATCTCGCAGTCTGTGAGTTCGAGCCCCGCATCGGACTCTGTGCTGACAGCTCAGAGCCTGGAGCCTGCTTCAGATTCTGTGTCTCCCTCTCTCTCTGCCCTTTCCCTGCTCATGCTCTGTCTCTCTCTGTCTCAAAAATAAATAAAAACATTTAAAAAAAATTTTTTTAATAAAATAAAATCTTAAATCATTTCAATGTGTTATTTATTTAAGAGGTTTTTTTTAACTTAACTTTACAAGGTAGCTCTCAAAATAATATTAAGTAGAAGAAAACAAACATATCATATGAGTACATGGTATACGATTCCATTTATACAAATTATAAAACTAGTCAAAATGAATAAAAGGCAGGCTAGGAGACTTACGTCTCCCTGTTTCAATACTTACACAAAGTTACAGTAATAAAAACAGTGTGGTACTGGCATAAAGACAGACATACAGACCAATGGAATAGAACTGAGAGTCCAGAAGTAAACTCATACATCTACGGCCAATTTGTTTTCAACAGGGGTGCCAAGAGCAGTCAGTGGGGAAAAATATTTTCTTCCACATATGGTGGCATGACAACCAGATATCCACATGCAAAAAAATGAAATTGGATCCCTGTGCCATACTATATGCAAAAATTAATTCAAGATGCATCAACAACCTATATATAAGGGCTAAAACCATAAAACTTTTTTTAATATGTATTTATTTTTGATGAGAGAGAGAGAGAGAGAGCACACATGAGCTGGGAGGGGCAGAGAGAGACGAGAGAGAGAATCCCAAACAGGCTCCACGCTGTCAGTGCAGAGCCCAACATGGGGCTCAAATCCACGAACTGTGAGATCATAGCCTGAGCCAAAACCAAGAGTAAGACACTTAACCAACTGAGCCACCCAAGCGCCCCATAAAACTACAAAACTTTAACAAGAAACCATAAGGTTAAATCTTCATGAACCCTGGATTTGGCGATGAATTCTTAGCTATGATACCAAAAGCACATACAACAAAGAAAAACTAGACAAACTGGAATTCATCAAAATTAAAAACTTTTGTGCATTAAATGCTATCATCAAAAAAGTGAAAAGATAACCTATAAGTGGTACAAAGTATTTACAAACCATATATCTTTAAAAGGTCTAACACCCATAATAAGGCTCAGTCAGTTGAGCGTCCGACTTCAGCTCAGGTCATGATCTCACAGTCCGTGAGTTCGAGCCCCGCGTCGGGCTCTGTACTGTCAGCTCAGAGCCTGGAGCCTCTTCAGATTCTGTGTCTCCCTCTCTCTCTCTGCCCCTCCCCAACTCATTCTCTCTCTCTCTCTCCCTCTCTCTCTCTCTCTCCCTCTCTCTCTCTCTCCCTCTCTCTCTCCCTCTCCCTCTCTCTCAAAAATAAGTAAATAAACTTTAAAAATAAATAACTAAACAAACAAATAAAAGTTCTAACACCCAGAAGAGATAAAGAACTCTTACAACTCAATAGACAACGAAAAGACAAACAATTTTAAAGTAAGCAATGGACTTGAACATACAAGACATACACATGGCCAATAAGCATATAAAAAGATGCTCCACTTAACTAGTCATTAGTGAAATGCAAATCAAAACCACAGTTAAGATACCACTTCACACCCACTAGGATGGCTATAATTAAACAACGAAATAAAACAAAACAGAAAAGACGTGCTAGTGAGGACGTGGAGAAACCGGAACACTTGTACAATCCAGGTAGGAATGCACAAGTGGTGCAGCCTCTGTGGAAAACATCCTGGCAGTTCCCCAAAGAGTTAAACATACAATTAGCGTAAGACCCGGCAATTCCAACGCTAGGTAGGGGCTCATCCCTGTTGTAGCAGGTACTAACCCAAAAGAATTGAAAACAGGTATTCAAACAAATACTTCTAAGTGAATATTTATAGCAGTGCTATTCACAAGAGTCAAAAAGTAGAGACAACTCCAATGCCTATCAACAGATGACGCACAAACGAAATGGGGTGTATTCATACAATGGAACGTTATTTACCTCTAAAAAGGAATCGAGTGCCAATACCTGCTACAGCCGGGATGAGCCCTGACAGCATTATGTTAAGTGAAAGAAGCCAGACACAGCTGGATGATTCCATTTCTATGAAGTGTCCTGAACAGGTAAATCCCAAGAGACAGAAAGTAAATTGGTATTAGCCATACGCTGGGGGGAGGGAGAACAGGAAATGACTGTTTCGTGGGTACAGTCTCCCTTTGGGGAGATGAAAATGTTCTAGAACTTGATAGAGGTGGTCATTCGCACAGCACTGTGAGGGTATAAAACGTCACTGAATTGTACACTTCAAAATGGTTGATGTTGTAAATTCAAAATGGATGAAAGACCTAAATGTGAGACAGGAAACCATCAAGATCCTACAAGAAAAACAAGCTGCCACCTCTTTGACCTTGGCTGCAGTAACTTCTTACTTGACATGTCTCCAGAGGCAAGGGAAATAAAAGCAAAATTGAACTATTGGGACCTCATCAAGATAAAAGGCTTCTGCACAGCAAAGGAAACAATCAGCAAAACTAAAAGGCAACGAATGGAATGGGAGAGGATATCTGCAAATGACATATCGGATAAAGGGTTAGTATCAAAAATCTGTAAAGAGCTTACCAAACTCAACACCAAAAAACAAATAATCTAGTGAGGAAATGGGCAGAAGACATGAATAGACACTTTTCCAAAGATGACATCCAGATGGGAAACAGACACATGAAAAGAGGCTCAACATCACTCATCATCAAAGAAATACAAATCAAAACCACAATGAGATAACCTTACACCTGTCAGAGTGGCTAAAATGAACAAGTCAGAAAACGACAGATGCTGGTGACGATGTGGAGAAACGGGAACCCTCTTGCACTGTTGATGGGAATGCAAACTGGTGTAGCCGCTCTGGAAAACAGTATGGAGGTTCCTCAAACAATTTAAAATAGAACTACCCTACGACCCAGCAATAACACTACTAGGTATTTATTCAAAGGATACAGGAGTGCTGATTCACAGCAGTACACGTGCTCCAATGTTTACAGAAGTGCTTTCAACAACAATCAAATTATGGAAAGAGCCCAATGTCCATCAACTGATGAATGGATAAGAAGTTGTGTACCTGTATACAATGGAATACGACTCAGCGATGAAAAACAAATGAAATCTTGCCATCTGCAACAATACGGATGGAACTGGAGGGTATTATGCTAAGTGAAATAAGTCAGTCAGAGAAAGACAGATATCATATGATTTTACTCATATGTGGAATTGGAGAAACTTAACAAAAGACCATATGGGAAGGGAAGGAAAAATAAGATACAGAGAAGGAGGCAAACCTATAAATACTCTTAAAATACAGAGTACAAACTGAGGGTTGATGGGGGTGCAGGGTTGGGGAGGTGGGGAAAATGAGTGATGGGCATTAAGAAGGGCACTTGTTGGGATGAGCACTGGGTGTTGTATGTAAGTGATGAATCACGGGAATCTACTCCTGAAGCCAAGACTACACTGTATGTTAGCTAACTTGAAAATCAATTAATTAATTAGTTAATTAATTTAAAAAATGACTGAATTGGGGGCGCCTGAGTGGCTCAGTCAGTTAGCATCTGACTCTTGGTTTCAGCTCAGGTCATGATCTCATGGTTCGTGGGTTCGAGGCCCACGTTGGGCTCTATGCTGACAGCATGGAACCTGCTTAGGATTCTCTCTCTCTCTCTCTCTCTCTCTCTCTCTCTCTCTCTGCCACTCCCGCTTGACCTCTCTCTCTCTCTCTCAAAATAAATAAATATTTAAAAAATTTAAATGGTTGATTTTATGTTGTGTGAATTTCACCTCAATTAAAAAAAAAAAAAAGATGATGACATCAGGCTAGGGATTGGCATCACCTGGAGGCAAGGGTCGTGCCTGGAAGGAGCACGAGGGCAGCTTCTGGGGGACTGGGTTCTGGTTGCACTTGCATGTGAAGTTGTAAAAATGCAGCTACCAATATCCTAAAGATGTGTGGTGTGTCCTCCTTGTATGTCACAAAAGTAAAAGGAAGTTTTGTTTTGTACTCTTTAAAGGGGAAGTTCTTGCTGCAGTTAGGACGGTGACAGCAGCTTTTATCTGGTGACAGGGCCAAGATGAGGTTGATGCAAGTAAGATAAATCATGCGAGCCCAGGGTCAGATCCTGTCTTTGTTTTAAAGACTGACACTTTGTTCTGCGTGGCATTTTTGTATTTGTTTTGTTTTGTTTTGTTTTGAGATACTGTCATTAAGACAGTATTTACTTTAGCTACCGAGTTTTGGGCATCCTCTTAAATGTTGCACCCCTGACGAGTGCCTCGCTCACCTCCCCCTACTCCCAGCCCTAAATTTCAACCCAGCACCACTGGTGAACCAAGGGACATGCAGCCTGAATTGCAAAGGCGACCGGTCCCCAGCTGCTTCCCACTGGCTCCACCCAGAAGGCTCACATACACAAATATGTGGGGTGCTTCCTGAAGTGCCTGTCTCAGCCTCAAGACGCACAGTTAAGACCCCTGCCCTTCTCCCTGACTCTCCACCAAGCCTCCTGACCCCACAGCTTCCCGGCTCCTGAGAGGCAGCGCTGCTCGGCAGGCAGGGACCCAGGGCCACACACTGCCTGCCAAGGAGCTGGGTAAAAGGTAGTAGCCACAGTCAGTCATGGGGAAATCTCCAGAGGACCCTCGTAAATGAGCACGCCCTACATCCATAATCCTTAGCAACATTCGCTTCCGGAAGTATTATTTCGCCCTTTGTCTTGTGAGTGGGCAAAGGTGAGCACAGGTGTCTTGAATGTGCATTTCACGAAATAAGATACAGGATGTGGCATTACTTTCCCAGTACCTTTCTCTCTCTTGAACCCCCCCGAGATTCACTTATGAAATCAGGCCCTCCCATCATGAAGAAAAATTTTAAGACTGTGTCACTTTTCCTAAGATGTAATAGGAATTTTTAAAATAAACAGATATTTATGAAGCAGTGTCTTTTTTTTAATTTTTTTTAACGTTTATTTATTTTTGAGACAGAGAGAGACAGAGCATGAACGGGGGAGGGGCAGAGAGAGAGGGAGACACAGAATCGGAAGCAGGCTCCAGGCTCTGAGCCATCAGCCCAGAGCCCGACGCGGGGCTCGAACCCATGGACCGCAAGATCGTGACCTGAGCTGAAGTCAGACGCTTAACCAACTGAGCCACCCAGGCGCCCCTTTTTTTTTTTAATTTTTTTTTAACGTTTATTTATTTTAGCAGTGTCTTTTTTTAATGATAATTTATTTTTCAGAGAAAGAGATAGAGCAGGAGAGGGACAGAGAGAGGGGGGGACAGAGGATTCAAAACGAGCTCTACACTGACAGCCAAGAGCCTGATGTGGGGCTCAACCCCATAAACCATGAGATCATGCATGACCTGAGTTGAAGTTGGATGCTAAGCCACGCAGGTGCCCCTGAAGAGCACATTTTTTTAATGCAGCAAAGTAGAGATTTCTATCGCAAAGAATGTGATAATTTTTAACATTTAAGAATTTAGTACATCCTATGTAGTTAATAAAGGTACGTTGTATAGAAAGAAAAGTTTTAAAAACCATTTTATTATAACAGGAATATAACATATATCTACATCTATATGACCATATGTGTGATATATATACTTTATCTTAAAATAGAACGAAATTCTGGAACAACACAGCCCAACAGAAATTTCTGCCATGATGGAAATGTTTTATATTTTCACTGTCCAACATGGTAGCCATGAGCCACAATTGGCTGTCAGGAACTTGAAATGTAGCTAGCATGAGTAAGGAGCTGAATTTCTAATTCTATTTATTTTTAATTAGCTTAACTTTATTTAAATGGCACATGTTACTGTACTGTATTAAACCGCACAAATATCTATAGCATTTTGAACACGTTTAATTCACTCAACATTGAGTGAATTCAATAAACAAACGTGCTTCTCAAACACTAGTACCTATGTACATGATAACACTAATAGGTCAAAAAGTATAATGTAAACTAGACTCCAATAATAGTCACACAAAAATATAGAAAAAAAAAAAATTTAAAGACCATACATAACCCAGATTTAAAAACCTAGAATATCTCACTAAGGTATTTTCTCAAAAGATTAGAAACAGTGGCCTAATGCATTGAACCCAGGAAACCAGCAGAACAAAATAAAGCAAAAGTACTAATAATTAGGAAAATGATGGCGATAACTTGGGTGGGGCATGAGGCCAGCTCTCCCTTAAATAGGACGGTCAGGAAGACATTTTGTGCCAACATCTACAGTTGAAAGTGAATGAATCGTATGAAGGAATACACAGAGAGGTGACTTCTAAACCCAGGTTTATCGATTATTGACATTTTGGGCCAGATAATTCTTTGCTGTGGGGATGGTCCTGTCCACTGCAGGATGTTTAGCAGCAACTCTGGTCGCTCTCATCCCTGCCAGTAGCCCCTCCCCCTGCCCCAACTGGAGATACAACCAAAAGTATCTCCAGAAGCGGGCAAGTGTCGCTGGGGAGAGAGGAGGGGAGAGGAAGAAGAGGGAATAGCCCCAGGAGCGAACCACTTGTCTAGACAGAGAGTAAATGCAAAGGCCCTGAGGTGGGACAAGACTTGCCAAACAGCCTGCCAAGTGCAGTGCTGGCAGGAAAGATGATGCTAGGTAAGGCAATGAGATGTGGGGCCTACACGCGCAATCCCTTGTAGGAATCTGGGTTTTATTCTAAGAGAAAGGACAAAACATCGAGCCACTGAAGGGTTTTAAAGATGCACAGGACGTGACCTGCTCCGTGTCTTTAAAAAGAGCACTGATTTGGAGAATGGTCTGCAAAGCGGATTACTTAGTAGAGAGAATTGCATAGTGTTAACAGCCCCGGCTCTTACCTGTTGATGAGCTTCTCTGTGCCTCAGTTTCCTCATTTGTAAAATAGAGATAAGAATAGTACACATACCCTGTCAAAAACACAAGAAATAACAAGCGTTGGTGAGGACGCGGAGAAAGAGGATCCCTCTTGCCCTGCTGGTGGGAATGCAAACTGGTGCAGCCAGTCTGGAAAACAGTATGGAGGTTCCTGAAAAAAACTAAAAATAGAACTACCCTATGATCCCATAATTCCACCACTCGGTATTTCCCCAAGAAAATGAAAACACTAATTCAAAAAGATATATGCACCCCTATATTTATTACAGCATTCTTTACAATATTCCAGATATGGAAGCAACCCAAGTGTCCAGCCATAGATAAATGGATGAAGAAGAGGATATACAGAATGGAATATTACTCAGCCATTAAAAAAGAATGAACTCTTGCCATTTGTAACAATATGGATGGAGCTAGAGAGTATTATGCTAAGTGATGTAAGTCCGACAGAGAAAGACAAATACCATATGATGTAACTCATATGTGGAATTTAGGAAACAAAACAAACGAATAAACAAAGAAAAGAAGACACAAAGAAAAAACAGACAACAAACTAACTGGTGGTTGCCAGAGGGAAGGCGGGTGGGGGTGGGTGGAATAGAAACAGGGGATTAAGAGAGAAATGTATAGAATGGTTGAATGGCTATATTGTACACCTGAAACTAATACCATATGGTAACTATACTGGAATTGAATAATAGATAATTTTTTAAAAGCAAGTAAAATAATAAGAATAATAGTACACATACCCTGAGGGTGATTTTGAAGATCAAAAGGAATCAGGGTTTGGGGCACCTGGGTGGCTCAGTCAGGTAAGTGTCCGACTCTTGGTTTTGGCTCAGGTCATCATCTCACAGTTCGTGAGTTCAAGCCCCACATCAGGCTCCAAGCTGACAGCACTAAGCCTGCTTGAGATTCTCTCTCTCTCCCTCTCCCTCTCTCTCACTGTCTCAAAATAAATAAATAATTTTTTTTAAAAAGGGACTAGGGTTTATAATACACTTAGAATGGTGCCCGGCACATGGCGAGTGCTTTGTAAGTCATTTACTCTTTATTATGACTGCATTAATCCAGATAGAAGGTGATATGAGCTTTGAGCGATGACAGTAAAAGTATTTCTGGGAAAGGGCTGCAGCTGTAGAGCACCATGGAGTTAAAAGGTTTACTGAAAAGGCAAAAGCTTGGAGAGAAGTGGGCAAAAAAGAGCTCTGGGGGAGGTGGATGGGTGAGGCGAGTGGGCAGGGAGAGAAAGGAAGTAATCACGGACGACTTTGGCGGTTCCAGCCGGGCACTCGTGTAGATGGGGGTCCCCTTTATGCAGTGGGAAAGACGGGGGGTCAATTTAGGACATATTAGATTTGAAACATTCGTGTGGCTATTAATAGCTGATCAGTGGGTCAGAGCACAGGGAAGAGTCTGGACTGAAGATATAAGCCTGCTCATCATTTGCAAAAAGAAAACACTGGATGATTTAATTTACTTAGTAATAATATTTCAACGATTGCTTGTAATAGTACAGTCTGTAAATCAACTAAACAGCCACCAAGAGGGGACTGGTTAAATATACCGTAATAGGATCATAAATGAAATAGCATAGAACTGATAAAAGAATAAGTCAATTTTATATATCCTGATACAGAATAATCCACAAGAGACAGTGTTCAGTAAAAAATAAATAAATAAATAAATAAATAAGCAAGGTACACAACAAAAATATATCACAGACTGCATCTGTGTGCAGTTCCATGCCTGACCACAAAGAATAAATTTGCTAACACCATTATTTTCATGGATATTTCCGGAAGGATACACAAGTGCCAGCAATTGTAGCAATGGCTGGAGGGCACTAGTTGGAAATTTACTTTTTACTCCATGTTGTTTAGTATCATTGTATTTAAATTTGTTTAATGTTTATTATTTTTTTCATTTATATTCTTTATGTATTATGTATCTATGTGTCTATACGATATATGACTATAGGCCATTCATAATCAGAAAGCAATGCACACTAAACTAAAAATTAAATTGGGCCCAAAATGTAAAAGCTGGATCTTCAATAAGTTTGATCTACTGGAAATGCCTTAGCTATAGAACAACACAGAAACGATAATGTTTATTATTTTTGAGAGAGAGACAGACAGAGCGTGAGCAGGGGAGGGGCAGAGAGAGAGGGAGACAGAATCCGAAGCAGGCTCCAGGCTCCGAGCCGTCAGCACAGAGCCTGACGCAGGACTCAAACTCACAAACTGTGAGATCATGACCTGAGCCAAAGTCAGACACTTAACTGACTGAGCCACCCAGGCACCCCAGAAAGGTTTTGTGCTAGGAGTCACCCCCACCCCCAGATCCATCCATTCCCATCCCTCCAATAGCTCCTGGAAGGATGAATGGACAACATCTGCCTGATTCTCACCTAGAGAAGCTGAAACACGTGCTTTCCTACACACCGCACTCTGGAAAAAGAACACCCATCGACATTTTCTGCCTTTCCTCCCTGCCAGCGAGCAGCAGAAATGCCTCCAACATAAAGGAAATAGTTCAGATTTTTTTCCTTTTCCCCATCTAAGTGTTGAACTTCCCTTCACTTTGGGGTAGCCTGACCCAGAGTAGCTACAGGATGCTGCATTTGTACGCAGCTCTATTGGCTGAAGCCAGCTGGCAAGGGGTGCTGGGTAATTGTCAGCCTCTTCAGAAGGAGTTAGGGATATTACGAGCTTGTAAATCAGGAGACAGCAGCTTGCTTACAAAGCGACTTTGCCCAAGATGGGTCCTGACTTTGAAAAGCTGAGATAGAAGTGGCCTCGGAGAACTGTGGGATCTCTGCCTCCCCTTTTTTGCCAAAAGCCAATAAAAAATTTTTTTAAAAAAAAAGCTAACTCTGCTCACATTCCATGAGGATGAATCTTGTTTATCCCTAGGCACAACTGTACCTGCCAAAAAACTGCTAATTCGTTTTCCTTCTACTGGAGAGACTGAGTCAGGACTCGGGAGGGCTATTCTCGCCTCTCAGGCAGAACTTTCTGGCCCTCCCCTGACTCTGTGCAGTTGGAGAAGAACTAAAGTTAGCCAAGCCAAAACTCTGAGGTGGAGCCCAAAGCCCAAGCAGCCCCAGAGTCTATGCTCTCAAGCATTTGTGCCAACAGCTGCAGCACAGGAGACATGCATGAGAAATTTTTTTTTTTTTTTGTAACGTTTATTATTGAGAGACAGAGGGACAGAGCGTGAGCAGGGGAGGGGCAGAGAGAGGAGGAGACACGGACTCTGAAGCAGGCTCCAGGCTCCAAGCTGTCAACACAGAGCCCGATGCGGGGCTCAAACTCCCAACAGCAAGATCATGACCTGAGCTGAAGTCGGATGCTCAACCGACTGAGCCACCCAGGTGCCCCACGCATGAGCAAGGTCTTACCAGCAGGCACATCCCTGCCTCCAGGGGATGCTCTAGCCCCATTCTTTGGAAACCAGCAACTCACCTCTCCACGTGGCTCCGACCACCCTTGAGAGAAGAGGGAGCCACGGCAGTTAAACTTATCCTCACTTACAAGGTTCCTCTGCTTTACATCTCCAATCTCTTCCCACTCACTCCCCCACCCATCGCTACATTAACTAGGTCTTTTATGTTCTATATTCTGATGCTTCGACACCTGGGATGACTTCCCACCCCCAGGGTTAGCCAATTCCTAGAGATAATACACCATTCACCCACGAGTGCACCTTTCAACTGCAAACAAGCCAATCTCATTTAATCCATTTGGTCTACCAATTTAACTTAGTTAACCAGTCGGATTTGATGGTGTCCACATTCTCAACCATCTCCTTATCAGGTTCTCACACTCCAAGCTACTAGCCTTCATCACAGGGCCAGGTACCGGCCAACTGGAGTCACCCCTGTGCCCCCAGAACCCACTACAATTATTCAAAGTAGTAATCCTAAACCTGTTTATCTTGCCTCACACATTCTTTCCCACGGAAACCCCCTTCTCCCTCCTCTGCCTCCTGATTCCCAGACTGGCCCCCTGTGGATCGTGCATCCCTCCTCTTTGGATCTGTGGATATAACAAACTGCTTTTCGAGGGCAGTCATTTCCTGATCTGTTAGTCTTTACTTAACACGCTGAGCATTCCCTCACTGAAACGTGCCCATTTCTGTGGTGTGGCCCTCTCCTGGCTCTCCTGGCCTTCTGCCACTCCTTCTCACACTCCTTTGTTGCTATTCCTTAAATATCAGTGCTCCTTCAGATCCTGTCTCAGGTTCTGTTTTCTTTTAGGCCTGCAACCCTCCCTGGGTGCCCATTACCACCTGTTTGCCAACACCTGCCACATATCCACCCTCCACCTAGACCTCACTCCTCAACCCCGACTTGGACCTCTCCACATGTGTATCCCACGGGTACCTCAAGCTCAACTTGTCCGACACGAAATTCACGATCTTTTGCCCCAAAACTGCCTTGTCTCTTCCATCCTTCAGAAGAGCCGCACCAGAAACCTGGGAGTTCTTGCAACCCTCACCAAACACACCCAGGGAATGCCTATGTATTATGAGTTCTCCAAACTGAATCTCCCTCACCTGTCCTATTCTCCTCCATCCCCTCTTTCAAGCTCTCAGCCCCCTCAGCTAAGCTCCTATGCTCCCAGTTGCCCTACACCCACTACTGTGCACGTTTCCAATCCCACACCATTGCCCTGACTTCCATTCACCTCTCCAAAGTGCAAGTCTCGGGGCGCCTGGGTGGCTCGGTCGGTTAAGTGTCCGACTTCGGCTCAGGTCATGATCTCACGGTTTGTGAGTTCGAGCCCCGCGTCGGGCTCTGGGCTGACAGCTCGGAGCCTGGAGCCTGCTTCGGATTCTGTCTCACTCTCTCTATATCCCTCCCCGACCAGTGCTCTGTCTCTCTGTCTCATAAATAAATAAATAAATAAATAAATAAATAAATAAATAAATAAATGTGAAAAACAAGTGCAAGTCTCATCACACTTCCACTCTGCTTTAGAGATTTCCATGGTTCTCCACTGCTTATTGGATAAAATCTAACATCTTTAGCCTTGCAGATCCAGTCTCTTGTGATCTGGCTCCTTTTCCTTCCCCAACCACATCTCAGGTACCACCCCTCCTCCCATTCCATGCTTGAGCCACACAGAACTTCAGAATATGCAGTTCCCCAGACACACTTCCTTCCTCCATGACTTTGTTTCTGAGAATCCCTCTGTGGAGAGTGCCTTTCTTCTTCTTTCCAGAAAAACAACCACTGCTTTCTCCCAAACTCTCCTTGGAATCCCTCCTTTTTTTTCCCTTGTAGGAAGTACCTATAATACTTGATTGTTCTTATTTTTTATACTCATTCAAAAATATGTATTGAATAATCAAAATGTCAATAATCAAAGATAAAGAATCTTAAAAGCAGCAGGAGAAAAGCCACTACTTACATATAAAGGAAATCCCATAAAGCTATCAGCTTATTTCTCAGCAGAAACTTTACAGGTCAGAAGAGAGTGGCAGGATATATTCAAAGTGCTGAGAGGAAAAAACCTACAACCAAGAATACTCCACCTGTCAAGATTATCATTCAGAGTTGAAGGAGAGAGAAAGAGTGTCCCAGACAAACAAAAACTTAAAAAGATCACCCCACCAAACCACCCTTAAATGTTAAAACAGGGCACCTCGGTGGCTCAGTCGGTTAAGCATCCAACTTCAACTCAGGTCGTGATGTTGTGGTCCATGAGTTTGAGCCCCGCATTGGGCTCTGTGCTGACAGCTCGGAGCCTGGAGCCTGTTTCCGATTCTGTGTCTCCCTCTCTCTCTGACCCTCCCCCGTTCATGCTCTGTCTCTCTCTGTCTCAAAAATAAATAAACATTAAAAAAAAGAAATGTTAAAAGGACTTCTTTAAGGAGAAGAAAAAAGGCCATAACTAAAAGAAAATTATGAAAGGAAAAAAATTCACCGACAAAAGTAAGCATATAGTAAAGGTAGTAGATCAATCACCTATAAAGCTGGTACAGAGGTTAAAAGACAAAAGTAGTGAAATAAATTATATCTACAATAATTAAAGGTACATAAAAATAAAAAGATATAAAATACGATGTCATATACATTGATACATTGAGTAAAAATGCAATGCTTTGAGAATGTATTTGAACTTAAATGATTGTCAATTTAAAATAGACTGCTATATACACAGGATATTATATACAAACCTCATGGTAACCACAAGCCAAAAACCTATAAAAGATACACAAAAAAACAGAGATAGATATCTAAGCATAACACTAAAGAAACTCATCAAATCAGAATGGAGGAGAGCAAGAGAGAGAAGAGGTACAGAGAATTACAAACACACACACACACACACACACACACACACACACAAACACACAGAAAACAATTAACATAATGGCAATAAGTACATACCTATCAAAAATTACTTTAAATACAAATGGACTAAATGTTCCAATCAAAAGACACAGGGTGACTGAATGGATTTAAAACAATAAGAGTCGTCTGTATGCTGCCTATAAGAGACTCACTTCAGGCCTTAAGATACATGAAGACTGAAAGTGAAGGGATGAGAAAAAGATATTCCATGTAAATGAAAGTGAAAAAAAAAAGCTGGGGTAGCAACATTTATGTTAGACAAAACAGACCTTAAAACAAAAACTGTAGGGGCACCTGAGTGGCTCAGTCGGTTGAGCATCTGACTTCAACTCAGGTCATGATCTCACAGTTCACGAGTTCAAACCCTGTGTCAGGCTCTGTGCTGTCAGCTCAGCAAAAGCAGTTCTAAGTGGGAAGTTTACAGTGATATGGGTCTATCTCAAGAAATAAGAAAAATCTCAAATAAACGATCTAACCTTACACCTAAAGGAACTATAAAATGAACAACAAACAAAGTCCAAGGTTAGCAGAAGGAAGGAAATAATAAAGATCAGAGTAGAAATAAATAAAATAGAGACCAAAAAAAAAAAAATCAATGAAACTAAGAGCTGGATTTTTAAAAAGATAAACAAAATGGACTAACCTTTAACCAAACTCATCAAAAGAGAGAGAGAACTCAAATAAATAAAATCAGAAATGAAAGATAAATTTCAACTGACACCACATAAATACAAAGGACTATAAGAAACTACTATGAAAAGTTATACGCCATCAAATTGGAAACCCAGAAGAAACAGATAAATTCCTAGAAGCTGTCTCCCAAGGCTGAATCAGGAAAAAAGAGAAATTCCAAATTTCTATGAGCCCAGCATTACGTTAATACCAAAATCAAAGACAAGAAAGAAAGAAAGAAAGAAAGAAAGAAAGAAAGAAAGAAAGAAAGAAAGAAAGAAAAAGAAAGGGAAAAGAAAAAGAAAAGAAGAAAAGAGGCCAATATTCCTGATGAACACACAGATGCAAAAATCCTTAACAAAATATTAGCAAACTGAATTCAACAATACATTAAAAGGATGATTCATCACAATCATGTGGAACTTATTCCAGGGATTCAAGGATGGTTCAATAACCATAATCAATCAACATGATATACCCTATGAAGAAAATGAATAAAAATCATATGATCATCTCAATAGATACAGAAAGAGCATTTAAAAAAAGTCAATATTCATTCATGATAAAAACTCTCAACAAAGTGGGTATAAAAGGAACATACCTTGGGGCACCTGGGTGGCTCAGTCGGTTAAGTGTATGACTTTGGCTCAGGTCATGATCTCATGGTTCATGAGTTCAATCTCCACATCGGGCTCTGTGCTGACAGCTCAGAGTCTGGAGCCTGCTTCAGATTAGGCGTCTCCCTCTCTCTCTACCTCTCCCCCGCTCACGCACACGACCCCCCCCCAAAAAATAAACAAACATTAAAAAAAATTTTTTAAAGAAGGAACATACCTCAACTTAATAAAGGCCATGTATGACAAAATCACAGCTAACATCATACTCAGTGGTGAAAAGCTGAAAGCTTTTTCTCTAAGATCAAGAACAAGACAAGGACTTTGACTATTTGTATTCAACATAGTATTGGAAGTCCTAGTTATAGCAATCAGACAAGAAAAAGAAATAAAAGGCTTCCAAATTAGTAAGGAAGAAGTAAAACTGTCACTATTTGCAGACTGATACTGTATATAGAAAACCCTGAAGGCGCCACCAAAAAACAACAACAAAGAAAAATCTGTTAGCACTAATAAACAAGTTCAGTAAAGCTGCAGGATACAAAATTAACATACAGAAATCTGTTGTGTCTCTACACACTAATAATGAACTAGCAGAAACAGAAATTAAGAAAACAATCCCATTTACAATTGCATCACAAAGAATAAATTATCTAGGAATAAACTTAACCGAGGAGGTGAAAGACCTATACTTCTGAAAACTGTAAGATACTGGTGAAAGAAATTGAAGATGACACAAATAAATGGAAAGATATGCCCTGTTCAGGAATTGAAAGAATTAATATTGTGAAAATGTTCATACGACCCAAAGCAATTTACAGATTCAACGTGATCTCTATCAGCGTTCGCTTCGGCAGCACATATGCTAAAACTGGAACAATACAGAGAAAATTAGCATGGTCCCTGTGCAAGAATGACATGCAATGCAATGCCTATCAAAACACCAGCAGTATTTTTCACAGAACTAGAACAAAAAACTCCTAAAATTTGTACAGAACCACAAAAGACCCTTGAGTGGCCAAAGCAATATTGAGGAAGAAAGAACAAAGCTGGAGACATCACAATCTCAGATTTCAAACTTTATTACAAAGCTTTAGAAACCCAAACAGTACAGTACTGGCAGAAAAACAGATACATCAAAATGAAACGGCAACCTACTGAACGGGAGACATATTTGCAAATGATATATCTGATAAGGAGTTAATATCTAAAACATATAAAGAATTCATACAACTCACCTCCAAAAACAAACAAAAACAATGTTATTTTAAAAATGGGCAGAGGGGCACCTGGGTGGCTCAGTCGGTTAAGCATCTGACTTGGGCTCAGGTCATGATCTCGCAGTTTGTGAGTTCAAGCCCCACATCGGGCTCTGTGCTGACAGCTCCAAGCCTGGAGCCTGCTCCGGATTCTGTGTCTCCCTCTCTCTCTGCCCCTCCCCTGCTTGCTCGTGCTCTCTCTCTCTCTCTCAAAAATAAATAAGCATTAATTTTTTTTAAATAAATAAAAAATGGGCAGAGAACCTGAACATTTTTCCAAACAAGATACGTGATGGCCAAAAGACATACGAAAAAGACGTTCAACATCACTAACCATCAGGGAAATGCAAATCAAAACCACAATGAGATCACCCCACACCAGTCAGCAATGGCTAGATCAAAAAGACAAGAAATAACAAGTGTTGGTGAGCATGTGGAGAAAAGGGAGGCCTTGCGTGCTGTTGGTGGAAATGTAAATTGGTGCAGCCACTATGGGAAATAGTATAGGGGATTCCTCAAAAACAGAACTACCATATGATCCAGCAATGCCATTTCTGGGTATTCACCCAAAGAAAATGAAAACACCAACGTGAAAAAATGTATGTACCCCTCTGCTTAATGCAGCTTTACAACAGCCAAGATCTGGAAGCAATCTGTGTGCTCATTGATAGATCCTTGGATGACGATGTGGCATATATTCACAATGGAATATTACTCAGCCACAAAATAGAATGAAACATGGATGGCATTATGCTAAGTGAAATGAGTCAGACAGAGAAAGACACATGTATGATTTCATCTACATGTGGAATCTAAAAAAACAAACAAACAAAAAAAACAGAAACAGACTTAAAAATACAGAGAACAAATTGGTGGCTGCCAGAGGAGAGGGGGTAAGGAAATGGGCAAAATAAGTGAAGGGGATTAAGAGATACAAACTTCCAATTGTAAGATAAATAAGTCACATGGATGAAAAGTACAGCATAGGGAATATAGTCAACAATATGGTTAATGCCTTCATATGGTGACAGAGAGTAACTACACTTACTATGGTGAGCATTTCTTAATGTGATTGTCGGATCACTGTCATACACCTGAAATTAGTATTATACTCTACGTTAACTAACGAATTTAAATAAAAACTTAAAAAATATATATTGTTTGGGGGCGCCTGGGTGGCTCAGTCGGTTAAGCGTCTGACTTCAGCTTGGGTCATGATCTTCACAGTTTGTGAGTTCAAGCCCCGCGTCGGGCTCTGTGCTGACAGCTCAGAGCCTGGAGCTTGCCTCGGATTCTGTGTCTCCCTCTCTCTCTGCCCCTCCCTGAATTGTGCTCTGTCTCTGTCTCTCAAAAATAAATTTAGAAAACATGACCAAAAAATATATATTGTATGTCAACTATACTTCAAATACATACATACATACATACAATTGAGAAGCGACTTTGTGCTGGGACCTGGAGGTCCCAAAGATATAGCAGTAAACAAGACAGACACTGACCCTGACCTCAAGGCAGTGTCTATCATACCACCTTGTTTCCCAAGGTGTCCTCCCTAACACTGCTCTGAACATAGTAAAAGAGTAAAAAACCACCTGGCCAGGAGAGGGTCTACATGGCCCTCTGTTCATCCCCTATTCTGTCCCTAGAGTAATTTTTCTAAAGAATGCATCTATCTGTACCCTTCTGTAGACCACTGTTGACTCCCCATCACCCATGCCCAAAGACACAAGGGCTTCCTCGGCTGGCTCTTCCCCATTTCTCCAATGTTCCCTCTCAACGTGCACTGTCTCAGACAACCCCAAACTGCCTGCATTTTCGCATACCCACTTTGCTTTGCTTTGTCTCTATGCCTTTGCTCGTACCATCCCCTCTGTCTTAATGCCCTTCCTTCTCTTCATCTGGTTCATTTGTTATCTATTGCTGTATATCAAACCACTCAGACTAGTAACTAAAGGCAACCACTATTCTGTGAATCATCAGTTTGGTTACAGATCAGCTGGAACAGTGCGTAGATACGCTCCAAACTGAGTTGGCTGGGCTCACCCATGCACTATGGTCAGCTGACAGGTGCACTGGGGCTGGATGCTCCAAGAGGAACTCACACAGTGTCTAGTCATTGGGTGAGGCTGCCAGCTGGAGCATCTCAATTCAGGCTTCTCCCCTTGGCTAGTCTGGGTTCCTCATGTGGCAGTTGGGTTCTCCAAGAAGCAAGCCCTAATGAACAAGCACTTAGGAAGTCTCTGCCTGCATCACATTTGCTGAAGTTCCATTGACCAAAGCATGTCATATAGCTGAGCCCAGAATCAATGTGGAAGAGGTGTGACTCACTGGGGGGACATTAACAGAGCAACCTACCAGTCCGCCCTCTACCCCTACCAATGCACAGCCTCCCCACATGTGAGATATACTCATCCTTCCCAAAACACCCAAAATAGTATTCAATCATGACACCAGGCTCAAAGTCTATGATCTCACAATGTGAGGCAAGTCTGGATGTAGCTGAGCCTCCTGGGGTACAACTCCTCAGGTGTGGCTCCTCTTGATTGACAGACCTGTGAACTAGCAAGACAAGACATCTGCCCTCCATGTGCCCAACACACAACTGTGAAGCAGGCATAGAATAGCCTCAATAGGTATTCCCATTAAAAGAGAAATGGGAGGCACATAGCAATCACTGATTCAAAGCAATTCTGAAATCCAGCCAGGTTCTGTTATCAGGACCCCCCTCCTTTGGAAGCAGGGATGTTACTTGAATAAAGTCCAGTTCTCCTTGGCTTCTAGTTATACCCACTTGGCTCCTGGATCTACCCTCTGAGAGGATTTTCTTTTCCATAAGAAAAATCCCTTGTGACTATTGGCCAGCTTACTGCCCATAGAAAGTTGGGGGCCCAAAGTCCTCCTTTCCCTTTTTTAACTATTTCCGTTCATGTTAGCCCAAACTAATAGAGTTTCTTCCAAAACAGTACTCTTCAAAACTTTATGGGTTTTCTATGAGTATTATTGGGTTCACTTCTTGCACCAAAAGCCACATACATAGTTACTTTCAAGAAGACTCTACTTCAGCTATGGAACAACATCTTTAATATTCTTAGGAACCCTTTTGTTTAACTGAGAAGGCCTACTAGACACCACCTTAAATCCTCTTGGGGTGTTAACAGAGGTTCTACGACCATACCCTTGATTTCATCTTTATCTTTAGGCCAATTCTTACTTTGGGAATCTGTCGCCTGCTGGAGAGACTGAAAATGAGAACTACTTTTCTTTTCCAACCCAGCAAACTGGACAGATCCTTATTTAGCTGATCTCTCCCTTATAACACCTGACATGCCAGCTGGAAGCACCTGGATGGCACTTTTAACATTCCATCTCCATATCTCTTAAGCCAAACCCACAAATTCATTAGGCACACTTTCTGCCAGTGGCCACAGCACTACAGAACACTGGTCACCCTTGGTCCAAGCGGTTTCCAGCTCCCTTGCCAGTACATTCACAATTCTTATTGCCTGTCCTTCAAGCCTTCACCCATCTCCCTGTTCCAAATGCCATCTGTTCAGTGTTTTAAGGTAGCATCACACTTCTGGGCACCCATATATGTATCAGATGTCTATCATTAGATGACAAACCACCTAAAACAATAGCTTAACACAACCACTATTTTGTTAAACTCATGAATTCCGTGGTTAGGGATTCAGACTTGTCTCTGTCCCACAACATCTGGGGCCTCTACTTGAAAATCTGAGCAGCTGGGTGGACAACTCAAACAGCTTTGGGGCTGAGATTATCTGGACGCTTCTTTATTTACATGTCTGGAGTCTGGGCTGAAATGACTCTGAAAGCTAAATTCACCCAGGACTGCCTACCAAAGTGTCTACACAATGCCTCCCCATGTGACAAGGGCTTCCTTACAGCATGGCCTCAGGATACTCAGACATTTTATACCGAGGCCCTAAAAGTGAGTATTCTAGCAAACAAAGTAAAAGCTATAAGGTCTTTTAAGATGTAAATTCAAAAGTCTTTTAGCATCACTTCTGCCATATTCTATTGGCTAAAGCAGTTACATCCCCATTAAGATTCAAGAGGGGGAGACACAGACTTTACTTCTTGATGAAGCAATATCAGAATTTGTATCCAGGTTTTAGAACCAGCTTAGTAGGCTTATCTGGGATGCTTTATTTCTGTTCTATGTGGCATCAGTAGGAATTACACATGCTTGTGTGATCGCACATGCTTTTATGACCATGTGGCAGTCAACTGGGGGCTACTGAGGCACCTCGGTTCTCCACACGGCTCGCTCCAACTTCCTCACATGGCAACTGAATTCCAAGAAGGCAAGTCTGAACATACAAGCACTTACCAAGCTTCTGTTTGCATCTCATTTGCTGATGGCCCATTGGCCAAAACAAGGCACATGGCCAAGCCCAGAACAAATGTGGAAGGGAATCACACAAAGGGCATGGGTACCAGGACGCATGATTCACTGGAGACTGTTAATGTAACAACCCACCACACCTGGGCAACTCCCATTCACCCTTAAAGACTCAATTCATGTTTCTCCTCCAAGAAAGCCTCTCTGACAGACTGGGTGGTCACTTGCCCCTCCTTTGGGGTCCCACAATACTCTGTGCACATCTCTACCTTTGCCTTTACCCTACTGTTTTCTAATTATCTCTATACCATTTCTGTCTCCCCCATTGGACAGCCCTTTGAAGGCAGAGATTGTGCTCTGTTGATCTTTGTAATTCCAGGGTCTAGCCCCATGCCTAGAACAGTGTGCCCAGAATAATGTTATTTAATCATACATCCATGAATAAAAGTCTTTTTTTTTATTTTTTTTTTTGATGTTTATTCATTTTTGAAAGACAGAGAGAGACACGGTGCGAGCAAGGGGAGGGCAGATAGAGAGGGAGACACAGAAGCCGAAGCAGGCTCCAGGCTCCGAGCTGTCAGCCCAGAGCCCGACACGGGGCTCAAACCCACAAACCGTGAGATCATGACCTGAGCCGAAGTCAGACTCAACCGACTGAGCCACCCAGGTGCCCCAAAGATTTTTAAATAAATGTTGAAAATTATACCTCCATGGTGCTTTGTCCTCTTGCCCTCTTCCCTGTGTTCTAAGAGCTAACTTTCATTTTTCGTCATACTCTCCAACCAAACATGAACTTCAGAAAGTGACCTCACTTGGAGAGTTCACCTCAATAGAGATTAGGAGAGGCCGCGCAGAGTAGAGCACTTGATTCCAAAATGTTTGAATTTTGGAGACCAGTCATGGTTCCAAAGAAATTTGCAGATCAACACAAAGTTACCAAATTTCCCTTCTTGCCTTTGGGCATTAAAAACACACATGCCACCCACCGCCATCACTCCAAAGAAGCAGAAAGGCATAACCTTAGAAGGAAAGCGTAGGCCTTCCCAAGGAAGGGCAATTATGTGTGATAAGACCTCAAGTAGCCCCAAATTGGGACTCAACAGTATGTGCTGTCTTGACATCTGATAAAATTTGGAGCATCTAGCCACAAGTCCTTCTTCCAGCTTGGCTCCTGCTAAGTAGTTCCCCTAGCCAATCGACCCTCTTTATCATGGGGACTAGGCATGGTTCCTGATTGTCCCTAAGCAGCGGGCTTCAGTTCCATGCCAGCCCACAGAATTAGTCAACAAGCCAACCAAATCCTCCGGCTGGAAACGGGCATCCCGCCGTTTAGCCAACAAAGCCTGCCTCCCACTGCTCCTGGCTGTTCACTCCGCTGTGCAACTCCTGTGTGCAGGGTCCTCCTCTGGGCTGTGAGCATACATGACCAATAACCTACTGTCGATCTCACCTGTCTGGTGTCAGGTGCCATGCGTTCAGCCATGTCTGGAGCCCAAGGGTGAAAATCCCTCCCTCATCAACACGGTGAGGAGGCGGTGATCAGAAGAAGGTGGCAACCTGATGGCTATGTTTAGAGCGTCCCACACTGTCCTCGTTTTTCTTATTTCACCATGGACCAGAGAAATCAGTCTAGTAGAAGTCTGAAGTCCCACCCCAGGGCCAGTGGAGACCACTGTGTGTGGAGTCAGGAGATCTAGGATATAACTAGTCCTGGCAGTGCTCCAAAGTATTTGTCGGTCCTTTGACAAATCATTATCCTCTTGGACCTGTTTCCAGCTATAAAATGATAGAACAGCTTCTGTCACCTGTGTGATTCTATAAACCCGATCTGACGAAATGGGTGAAGAAGAAGAGTGAATGGCTGGAGTCCTATGGTCACCCTAAAGGAATATGCATTTTTAGAGGAGTTTTCACCCCGCGTGTCTCTAGCTAGAGCAACCAGAGATGATGCGAGAGTCAGTTCTAAGGAACCAATAGGGCAACCACAGGCTGTCAGGAAATCTTGCTTTGGGTGGATTCTTCTAAACCCTTCCTGCTTTCAGCACCCTGATCCTGTCCCATTAGCAAATAGGAGGACCTCTTTTTTTCTTTTTAAGTTTATTTATTTTATAATCTTTTTTAAATGTTTATTTTGAGAGAGAAACCACACACATGTGAGTGGGGGAGGGACACAGAGAGAGAGACAGAGAGAATCTCAAGCAGGCTCTGCACTGCCAGTGCAGAGCCCAACGCGGGGCTCGATCCCACGAACCATGAGAGCGTGACCTGAGCCAAAATAAGAGTCGGATGCTTAAACAACTGAACCACCCGAGTACCCAGCAAGTGGGAGTTTTTAAATCTCCCCTTCACCATCTGGTCCATCCCTGCTCCCAGATTATCTCATGTGAACCATCAATTCCAATCAGCCAGAGATCTTGCTTTAGCAAACACACAACTGCCATACCCTCTGGAGTCCACACTCCCCTCCCCTTCCCGAGGTAAAGTGCTTGGGGACCCAGAAAGGAGGCCAGGTCCTCATAACCTCATCAAAATAGCACAGCAAAGCTTTCCATCCAACAACGCTCAGAGACTCGGCCACAGCGTGGGGAAGAGCATCCAGGGTCTCGTCCAGCCAGAGCCCTGATAGCTTCTGTAGTTAAAATGCCTCTGGGTATCCCCATGTTCTGCCAAAAAAGGAACAGTCTCCAGTCCCACCTGTGTGTGTACGTGTGTGTGTGTGTGTGTGTGTGTGTATGAGAGAGAGAGAGAGAGAGAGAGAAGAGGGATAGGCCCCAGCCTAAAGCAACTGTGCTCTGATAGGAAAGGTCCCTGGACTAAGAATCAGAAAGCTGTTAGGCGAAAAAAGAACACAATGCAGGGAGTGACAGGGAGGAGGCCAGCATTTCTGGCATGTAGCAGGAAGATAAATGGACAAGATGAAATGGTGGTGAAGGCTGACAGCCAGGACACCCAGGCCCTTAAAAATTATCCTACAGACAATGAGAAGCCAGACTGCCTGATCTATGAAGAGGGATGATCTTATTAGGCCAGGGTTCTGCAGTTCCCAGACCCTGGGGAGCCTGTGAAAAGTGCAGACACAGGCAGCAGGAATACTGGACTAGGGAGACCCCAGGTGGGCAGGGACGACTGCATTTTTCATAAAATGCCCCCAGAGCTTCTGCTATTTACCACAGTGAATTACCCCCTACACTGGACCATCCTCAAAGCTCCTTGCAGTTGGAAGGTTCCATCATGCTCAGTACTAGGAGGCCACCTAACCTCCCAGGGAGGCAGAGGGAAGTAAATCTCCCACTTGCTAGCCCGGGGATGACTTCCAACAGTGCTACTGCAGTAATGGAAACTGCAGTTAAGGTGCCAGGGCTGACTGCTATGAAGAAATAGGAGAAGGGGCAGGCAGATGGCCGGGAGGCAGGGCCAGCCTACAGGATGTCCCAACCAGAATTCACAAAAAGGCCATGAAGATGCAAATCAAACAAATAAACCTTCATTCAAAAAAATTCACCTCACCTGTGGGTGGGAGCGACAAGTCATTGGCACTGGCCACCAAAAAAAAAAAAAGAGAGAGAAAAAAAGATCCGAGGGCTTCTGGTGACTTGAAATTGATTGAGCTAGGGTGGATGCCCCAGGGAATCAAAAGCCTAGTTTCCTCCATTCCTTTCTAGCAGTCCTGTCTTCTCCCCTTCCCCCACAGTTCCACATTGTCTCGTCCCACTGGGCTGAGACACAGCAGCTGAGTGGCTCAGCACTGAGGACCGAGGGTTCCACTCACAGCTCAGGTGGGCTGGTCAGCTCTCCCACTCCACGAAATAGGCCTGGGAGTGGGATGGGACGAACCCCACATATCGTTGTGAGGTCAGCACAGCCAGGGATGTCATGTGGCCGGCACAATGTCTGGCAGAAAACAGTACTCCTGCCCCTGTCTGAAGACCAAGCAAGCAGTTACTCACTACGCAGGGGGCGGTGGGGGGCGGGGGATGCCTAGGATCAGGAGGACTATATGAAATCGAGAAGAACCTTCTGGCTATCTGCCCTGGGAGGTGCCAGCCCAGGAGTAGAGGGAGACTGAGTGCCCCAGAGCAGAAAGCCCCCGAAAGGGTTAGGTGTTCTAGGATGGAGGAGGGGGTGGGGCAGGGCTCAGGATCAGGAAGGACCCGCAGGACGCAGTGCCTGCCTTGCTTCTGAAGAGCTGCTCCAATGTGGAAAAACACCCCGCCATCTTCCTTTGGAGAAAGCCTGGAATATTCCAACTCCAAAACTTCTCACTGGAGGCTCCAGGGAGATGGGCTCCAGCCGAGAAGGAAAGGAGGAGGCAGGAGGAGGCGTGGGCACTGACCAAAGGGGCGGGTGGCTGGCCTGCCTCCTCCACCCCTTACCCCTTGGTTTTCCCACAGGCTTCTGAAGCCTCGGTCGGTCGGAAGAAAGGGTTAAAGCCTTAAAAGGGGAGCAATCATTTCGGGGTTCTGGGGAGCGCCTAGTGTTCCTTGCGCTGCCCCACCCTGATCCGCGGGGTCCTGAACCCTCTTGTCCCTGGCCTGGCCTGCCGGCCACAGGGTGAGGTCCCCCTTCTGCGGCAGACGGCCACTCTCCCACATCTATACCAGGCTACCTCCTCCGCCCTCTGCCATCCTTCCTCGCTCCCCCCCCCTCCCCACTCGGGCTCTGATTGGCCGAGTCCCGGGCCCTCCCCGCTCCTCCACTCCCACCCCGGGTGAAAACTGCGGGCGCCGGCAGGGTGCTGCAACTGGAGGCGGCGGTGCGTCCGGGGGAGGCTGCAGCAGCAGAGGACGGGAGCCCAGGTGGGAGCAGGAGCCAGGGCGGCGCCCGGGGCGCTGGGAGAGGCCCTCCCGACCCGAGGCTTCGGGAAAAGGTTCGGGGGCGCCCCGGGGCGGGGAGCTCCGCGGTGCTCGGGGAGGGGTCGGCTTCCCAGGCAGGGGAGAGCGGGACGCAGCTGCTCGCGGCAGGCCAGGGGCCGGGCCGCACCCCGCCTTCTGCGGTAGGAGCTCCCGGGCTCTCACCCGCTGAAGGGGCGGCTGTCTGGGGCTGGGGCGCAGGAGGAGAACCTGGAGGAAGGGCGCCAAGGACAGCCAGCCTTGGGTTCTGCTCTCCACACAGACGTCCCCAAACCGAGCTCGCCAAGGCGTGAGGTGGGGGCGGTGAAATTGCGGCGAGAGGACGGACGACCGCCGGCTGGAGGGAATCTCTGCCCTGCGACCTCGCGGAGGGCTGGGTGCGGGGCGTCAAAGGACCGGGGAACCGCAGTGCTGCGGGCGGGGACTGGAAGGCGGGCGGACGGGGGGGAGGGGAGAACTGAGAAAGGGTGAGAGGGGGAAGGGGGGACCTCAACTGGGAGAGGAGCCGAGTGAAATTCAGAAACGGAATGAGGATGGGGCTAGTCAAACGGCGGCTGGAGAGGGTGGGAGCGCAGAACTTCTCTGGGCTCCGGGCTGCAGGGACACAGAGCAGGGGAAATGAAAACATCTGTGCCTCCCCTACCGCTCGGTAACCACCCCCCTCTGGCTCTCCAGCCCTCCTCCAGCCCCAGCTCCATTTCTTCCCCGCTCTGGCCCTCTAGCCGAGGCTTCCCCTTTCCCTCCTAGATCTCAAGCTCACGTCCCTCCTCCGTAACTCAAATGTCTGAGTCAAAGCCAGATGCCGACCCCCTTTCTTCCCCAAGGCACCTCTCAGTTACAAGTCCGAAGGGGTAGGGACTGCAGGTTCAGGCTTCGCGGGACCTCAGCCTCCCCCAGCCTCAGGGCTGAGCGCCAGGGACCCTGGGATTCGACTGGCGGTGCACCTGGGCACAGGCACCAGGGCAATCGTAGCCCCCCCCCCCCATCCCCCGGCACAGGCCACTCCCGTGGCCTCTCCCTGGTGAGCCCTGATGCGGACAGGCCAAGCTATCTGCCCCGTGTGGACGCCGGGATATTGGTCCAGAGTAGGCTTCGGAAAAAGACAAGGCACAGAGCCCAGGCAGGGAGTCTACTGTAGCAGGGCTCAAGAGACATGCCCAGAGGGCTGGACATTTTGGAAACATCCTGCAATCAGAGAACATATGCAATCAGAGAGCACAGTCGCTCTCCCTTACAGACATTCGGGAACACCCTTAGCTGTGTGCCAGGTACAGTCCTATCTGGAAGCACGTTAGCCACACAGTCCTTTCAGAGGAAGGAAATTAATGTTTGTGGGTCACTTACTATGGAGCAGTCCTCAGTGCCAGAGGTTTATCATCTTTCCTAAACCCACCACCACGCTGTAGGTATCTAAAGCTGATTCTTTCATTCGTTCAGTATCTTTTGAGCGTCTGTTATATGCCAGGAACTGTTTGGGCACTGGGGGTTTTCTCCTGAACAAGAAACAGAAAGCCCCTGAATGGGGAGTTTTTGTGGAATGGGTAGAGTTTTAGTGCCGCAAAATAAAAAGAGTTCTGGGGATTGCACCACAATGCGAGTGAACTTAACACTGCTGAACTGGACACTTAAAAATGATTAAGGTGGTAAATGTTGTGATACGTCTACTTTGCCTTCCTGAAGGGAAAAGGAGACGGTAAAAGTCACTTACCCAAAGAGTTCAGCAGACACACACCATTATAGGGTGTGTCCACCCTTCCCCTTGCTTTCCTGGAGGGGGGAAAGCACCTAGTGGCAGTGTCACATTCACTAGTAAGTGGGAGGGGACAACCATGGAGAGCAGCTTCCGTGGCTGCCGGGGCCATCATGGCAGAGGCCCTCCAGCCCGAGCAGCAAGTGTGGGCACACCTACCCCACCTCTTGGCTGATACCCATCCTATCCCACCCCCAGATCGAGGACTGAGCTCTCTGCACCATGAACCCCACCATCGGCATCGCTGTTTTGCTGACAGGTACTGGGCAAGGGGCAGGGCTGGGATTGGGATTCAAAGCACGCTGGCTTCCTTCCCTTCAGAGGAGCGAGCTTCTTCCTGCCAACCTCAGAGGGAGGAGGTGACAAAGGGAGAGAGGGCTCTTTTTCATCCCTAAATCAGCTGAGCAGCCTAGCTGATCTTCTGCCTGCTTGAGGTGGCTTTTGGAAAAGCAGTCCACTGAGTCTGCCCCACACTGAGGTGGAATCTCCAAATGGAAAACAGGGACCTACATCAGCTCCCCAAGATCTCCTGCCCCTGGAACACCCAGGACTAAAGAAGACGAGGGAGGGGGGCTGAGTCTGCAACGGGGAGGTTGAACTGGCCCTCGGGGACCTCTGGGGTGGGGAAGGGTGCCCAAAGAACAGACCCTTGTGCCCTCCCTGGCCAGGCCATTCTCTACTGTTAACGTGGGTGGGAGGCCCCCTGCTCTGCAGGGCCCCCCAACTTGGATGTGGGCACTGCCGGTGCCAGTCTTGCAGGTAGCCCGTGGGCAGAAGGTGACCAGCCTGACAGCCTGCCTGGTGGACCAGAGCCTCCGTCTGGACTGCCGCCACGAGAACTCCACCACCTCCCCCATCCAGTATGAGTTCAGCATAACCCGTGAGAAGAAGAAGCACGTGATCTTTGGCACTATGGGGGTGCCTGAGCACTCATACCGCTCCCGAACCAACTTCACCAGCAAGTACAACATCAAGGTCCTCTACTTATCCGGCTTCACCACCAAGGACGAGGGGATGTACACATGTGAACTCCAGCTCTCTGGCCAGTCTACCACCAGCTCCAGCAAGAATGTCTCTGTGCTCAGAGGTGAGGCGAGCTCCCAACAAGTCCAAGTGAGCTGGGAGAGGGAGGCTAGGGAGGAAAGGGTTGGCTAGGACAGCAAGGCAGTCCCCCTTGACTGGGCCGAAGAGGAGAGGGGCCCCAGAAACCTCTCTCCCCCTTCCCCCAACTGCTGCCTGGTGCCCTGGGGAACCACTGCCCTCTGTGTGAATAGGGAGAAAGGCTGAGGGAACGGCGAGACAGGCAGAGCGGTGGAGCGGACACTTCCACCGTGACTGGGCAAATCACTTGGCCTCCCCAGCCCTCCTCTTCCCCACCTAGAAAACAGGGATGACACTAGCTGCCTCACCCATAGTTTTCTTTTGATGATGCTTAATAAAGATCTGATATGATGTTTGTTCAAGAGCTCAGGAACCTGCAAATGGGAAAGACAGGTGGTTCTAGTCGAGCAGACGGGCCCTGGTTCCGGCTAAGACATCCTGACACCAGCCTCCCCAAGGGAACGTGCCCTTCTCAGGGCCTGTGCCTGCCTGAATCCTGGGGCCTCTTCTTTCCTGCCCTACCCCTCCTCCCTCTTCTCTCCCCACAGACAAACTGGTCAAGTGTGAGGGCATAAGCCTGCTGGCCCAGAACACCTCGTGGCTCTTGCTGCTTCTGCTCTCCCTGCCTCTCCTCCAGGCCATGGACTTCATCTCCCTGTGACTGGCTGGGCAGGAAGCCACAAGGCCCAGGCCAGAGACCCTACTTCTCGGAGTTGGCTGACCCCCTACCCTCAATCCCTCACACACCTTGGGGAGAAATGGGGACCCTACCCCTCACAAGGAATCCCAGTGCCGCATGCCATCGTCTACCCATTCCCCAGCCCCACTGCCGCTCACACCCTCTCCGCACGCCACTGGCTGTCTTGTTTTTTTGTTTTTTTTTTTTTAACTCTTTGTTCCAGAGTTGCTTCTGTCTGGTTTATCCTTCCTTTTCTTTAGGAGTTTGTGAAAAGGGAAGCCAGGGTTGGGAATGTGATGGAGAGTGAGGGCATGGGAGGGGTAGAAGGATGGAGGGATGCCAGTCCCTGGGATTGGGGGGGGGGGGGGAATCATCCTTGCCCACCAGGACCAGAGGCCCAGGAGAGACCTGGATGAGGAGGAGGATGGGATGCATCTGGGCCTAGCACATCCCCCAGCAGGCAGGGATGGTGCCTGAAGACCCCAGATGTGAGGGCACCACCAAGCATCTGGGGCCCCTCACAAGAGGAGAGAAGGAACATCTCCAGGAGCGGCCTCTGCCACAGCAAGAAGCCGTCCACATACGGGAAGCAGTTCCACATAGGGAACTGCCGAGGTTCCCTAGGGGCCTCAGGCCTGGTGCGGCCCCGTGAAAAAGCAGATTCTGCCTGGGAGCCATCTACTGGCGGGTTGGAGAGGGGGTAGAAGAGAGGGTCCATCAGCCCTCTCTGCCTGATGAAACTAAATCTGAGAGCCTGCTGTCCCTCACCACCTCAAGCAGCAGTTGAGAGGGTGGCAGAGGACAAGCCTCCTCCCAGCCTGGCCGAAGCTCCTAAGAGCTTCCAGAACTCTGGCCCGCAGGCAGTAAGTCAGGCCAGGTAGAGTCCCAGAGCGGAGCAACTTTGGCCCGCGTTTGGGAGCCTCTTCCTTCCCTCCCCCGACAGTGCCAGCCCCTTCTGGCCGGTGGCCAAGCCTTGAGCCGGCCCTCTGCCCCACAGGCCTGTCCTCTCGGGGACCTGGGGGGTAAGGGCGTCTGAGGCAGCCCATGGAGTGAGACCCGTGAGCGGGACATGCCTCGAGAGATGGCTTTTCCCAACACCCGGCTCCCCAGCCGGCAGCTGTGCCCCGTCCTGTGACTGTGTGTAGTGCCACCATGGCTTATGGTATCTCATTAAGGAAAAAGAAAAGTGTACAATAAAACCAAGCCTCTGGAATCTGTCTTCCAGCCTTTCTCTGCTTTGCTCCCTCCATCTCTCCCCAGGCCCGCTCCCCTAGGAGTCAGTGAGTAGAATGTGAACGTCAGTGGCCATCCTCGTGCTGGGAGCTACAACAGGATCACGAGGTGGTTCCGGGTTCCCCCAGAGAGCCTTCCCGGCTTTGCCCCGGGAAATCTGGGGGAAGGCGGTGGGGACCATCCAGGGGCTTATTCGTTTCGTATTCCCCACGGTGGAGGCTGATTCTAAGCCTTTACTTAAAGGCCCAGGATCTAAATTCATGCCCCCGGCTCCCACTCTTCCTGACACCTCCTGTCGACGCCTGTGCCTTGCCAGTGGCCCCGTGCAGTGACCGTGCCAAAAGATGGCAAGAGAAGCCCGCGAGTTGGGAGAGGGATCCGCCTGTGTATCACCGACCATGAGGCCCACATCACTCAGCATGGTGCAGCCAGCCTGGGGTCTCCAGAGGACGCCAGTGGACACAGGCGCCTCTTGTTCGGTCCTGCTGGGAGCTTTGAGCGCCACGCCAAGAAAATAAAAAGAGCCTTTGTGGGGGAAGGGAGTTTGAATGCCACCCGTGGGGTGGTAAGAGTTAACATTGGAAGGGCTTTCTGGAAGGAACTGAGGAGCCAGGTGTGAAGCCTCAACTGTGACAACACCGCAAGCCCCTGGCACCTGTGTGAAGCCTCCTATGTGGCCTTTGTCACACCCGGGAGCAGCTCCCCTGGAGTTTAGCAGCCACACTACGCAGAGGGTCCTGGGGAGATGGTGCTGCCCCCTGCAGCCACGCTTGGGGGAGGAGAGCCTGAGGCCTGCAGTGGGTGAGGCTAGCTTAAGAAGCCACAGAGGCCATCAGAGAACCAGGGGCTCTAGGAAGGCAGGAAAAGAGAAGAGAGGAACAGGGGGGCCCAAAAGGGAACCCTACGACTTAAAGCCTGGGCCGTCAGGCCTCACAACGTAAGCCAACCCAGAAAGACCATGCTGTGGGCTGGGGGAGATCTGGGCCCTCAGAGGCAGGCCACAACGGCCATCAGGTCGTCTCTGGGCAAGTCAGAAGGTCTTGAGGAGGCTGCGGGACGTCCCCGGTGACATGGCTAATTATAAAGAGGGCGGAGCCTGCCCTGGTTCCTGCCCACATGCCCCAGACCCCAGCCCATCAACCTCCTCCCTACTTCTCCTCACCCCTCTCCCATGTCCCCCTCAGCCGTGTCAGTCCCTACCTTGGGATCTGGATTCTTCTTGCTCAACAGCAACAGAAGCTCCTTTCCCCACACACCCATTTCTGACTGGATCATCCACTGAGACAGAGGACTAGCTGCACAGGGCACAGTGTAAAGGTCCCTCCAACATCTAGCAACTCCCTCGGGAAGGGCAAGGAGGCCACCATGAGGAGACGCAGGGACTCTCACGGGTCAACCAATAAATCTACACGGCGTCCAGAGTACCTGTGACCCGCATCCTCCAGCCTCCTCAGCGTGACCCCGATCCCCTCCCTGTGTTTGCAGCTTCCGGGCTGCAAAGAGCACGTCTGTCTTTGCATGAGACAGCAGCCATCTCAGGTGAAGGGGAAATGTTGGAGCTGGAGCCCTTCAGAGTCCTGGAGAAGTGTGGGGGCCATCAGCTCTCTTCCACACAGCCCAGGACAGAGGTGGATTGCCTTCCTGCCCAGGGCTCTTAGCCTCAGGGAGGTTCATGTCCTGTGAAGACTCACAGGAGGCATCCGTGCCTGGCACAGGAACACCTGGAGCCAGGGGAAGGTATGGGAAGTGGACACATGGTGTAGGGGGCAACGTGGGACCACAGGAGGGTTCCAGGGAGGCCAGGCTCGGCTCCACACCCAGAAGGGGCCCTGGATGGCTGGAGCTGCCCAGCAGCAGAGGTGGGAAGTGCCCAGCAGTGGGCATGGTCAGTGGAGGTCACCTGCCCAGTCTGCAGTAAAGCAGTTTCCTGAATTAGGTCAGAACCTGGACTCGATGACCCTGGTCACTTCACTCTTTAATGCCTCACTTCTCTAATATTCAAAATAAGATGGTTCGGCCGGAATCATTTATTTGTAGAACAAACATTAAGCACCTGGCTCTGTGCCTAAAAGACACAGCCCCTGACTGAGGGAATCTGCAGTCCAGGAAGAAGAAATTGATCTCAGTGCAGTGATCAGTGCCATGAGGCAGGGAAGCTGTGGCAGACACTGCTGGGTATTCTCCCTCCTTTCTCAGCAGTTGGACCCACAAATTAGAAATGGAACATGTGGTCCAGAGTGAAGACTGCATTTCCCAGCTCCCTTGCAGCAAGATGTGCCTACGCGGCTAAGTTCTTTCCGATGGGACGTGAGGGCAAAATGACGTGTGCTTCCTATGAAGTGCTCTTAAAGGAAAAACACATGCCTTTCTGCCCCATTTACCTTTATGCTGGCTGGAATGTGGACTTGATGGCTGGAACTAGAGCAGCCATCTCGGACTATGAGATAGAAGCTGTGTGTTACAAATGACGAAGCACAAGATAGCAGCCTGTGTTCCTAGTGATGGTACTTCGTGGTGGCAGCTGTGGACTACCGACTTTGTGCTACTGTTATTTGGAGTTTTCTGCACTCACAACTAAACCTAAACGTACCTGAAAAAGAAGCCACTGCTCTTTCAGGAGCCCCCTGGGTGGCTCAGTGAGTTAAGTGTCCAACTCTTGATTTTGGCTCAGGTTATGATCTCACGGTTCAGTTCGTGAGATCGAGCCCCATTCGGGTTCTACACTGGCAGCACAGAGCCTGCTTGGTACTCTCTCTCCCTCTCTCTGCCCCTTCCCCACTCATGAGCACATGTGCACACTCTCTCTCAAATTAATTAATTAAATAATTAAATAATTAAATAAATAAATATAAAAGTAAGCCATCATTTAATCCCACTGAACTACACACTTAAAAATGGTTAAGACAATAAATGTTATATGTGTTTTTTACCACAATAGGAAAAAAAAAAAAGAAGAAACCAAAGTCAAATTCAGAGAGACAGGAAGTAGCATGGGTGGTTATCAGGGGCTGGAGGAGGTTGAGAAATGGGGGAATGGGGAGTTAGTATCTAATGGGTACAGAGTTTCAGGTTTGCAAAATGAAAAACATTCTAGAGATGGACGGTCGTCATGGAGACACAATACGAACACACTAAATTAACACCACCGAACCACACCCTTAAAGATGGCCGAAATGGTAAAGTTTATGTTATATGTATTTTACCACAATTTTTTTTTAATTTTTTTTTTAACGTTTATTTATTTTTGAGACAGAGAGAGACAGAGCATGAACGGGGGAGGGGCAGAGAGAGAGGGAGACACAGAATTGGAAGCAGGCTCCAGGCTCTGAGCCATCAGCCCAGAGCCTGATGTGGGGCTCGAACTCACAGACGGCGAGATCGTGACCTGAGCTGAAGTCGGCCGCTTAACCGACTGAGCCACCCAGGCGCCCCTTACCACAATTTTTAAAAAGCAGCAGCAGCCGAGGCACAAGGGAACTTTCTGGAAGTTTCAGTATACTGAACATGGGTGAATTTCATTAAATGAAAATCAGTCCTCCATAAAGTGCTATGGGAATATACAGGCAGGGCCCTTGGCCAGAGAAGGAGTCATGAGTAGGAGTTAGCACAAAAAGCAGGCTCTACTAAGTTATAAGGTGATTACAAAGAAAGAAATATTATTTTATTGCTTCTATATCCTGAAAAACATGGGAAGAGGGATGGGAAGCCTTTGTGGATTCAGTCCAAGGACAGGCCTTAGCCTCTCTCCAGGGCAGCTCACCACTGCTGGCTGATATAACAGCTCTCTGAACACACAAGCCCATCATCAGGGTCCCTGACCCAGGCACTCCTCACTCCCAGAGTCGGTAAGTGCACACCGCATGCCGGGGAGTAATTACCCGGGCAGGGTGACGAGCACAGGGTAGTGAATGATACAGACAGGTTCCCTCCCCACAAAAATGCTCTCACACAGAACATGGACATTAAGCAAGTAAACCAGTGACTAAGTCTGATGAGTATAGATTGGGATCATCTACACATGAGAAGCGATAAGAGAACACTTTACTCAGGATGGCCAGGGAAAGCCTAGGGAGAGGGCCCTTGGGCTGAGTCCTGGAAGAGAAGCTGGCCTTTTCAAGAGCAGCAGGCAGAGGGACAGTAAAGGCGCACTCGCTCAAGGTGCTCAGGCAAGGGATGTCACTGCAGAGGCAGACGACAGCCAGGTCCCGTGGAGCCTTGCAGGTCACGGTGGAAAGCGTGAATCTTATTCTAAGGGCAACAGACAACAACAGTAGAAGCAAAAAATCGGGAGGATATTGCATTAATCCTAGGAAGACGCTACAACAGTTTGGGCAAAAATCACAGCAGCAAAAGTGGTGCCTTTCAGGCACACACAAAATTAAAAGTGAGAGGTGGGGGTGGGGTAGAGAGAGAGGGAGACAGAGAGGGAGACAGAGAATCCAAGCAGGCTCCACACTATCAGCACAGACCCCGATGCAGGGCTCGAACCCATGAAACCATGAGATCATGACCTGAGCCAAAACCAAGTGTCAGACGCTTACCCGACTGAGCCACCCAGGTGCCCCTATATTAATTATTTTAAAATAAATTATTTTTTAATTTTTTCTAATGTTTATTTAATTTTGAGAGAGAGACAGACAGACAGAGCATGAGCAGGAGAGGGGCAGAAAGAGAGGGAGTCACGGAATCCGAAGCAGGCTCCGGGCTCTGAGCGGTCAGCACAGAGCCCAACGTGGGGCTCAAACCCACAAACCGTGACATCATGACCTGAGCCGAAGTCGGACGCTTAACTGACTGAGCCACCCAAGTGCCCCTAAAATAAGTACTTTTTTAATTCTCAACAAGAACCACACACACAAAAAAGATGGCAAGTATTAATTCCAGAGGGAAGAAAAATCGAATTCTAATCATAGCATGTAACATGGCTTAGCTGTAAAGAATACTTACGTAGTCATACGAATATAAACACTAAACTGTGATGAATGAACACTTAAACTTTAACCAAAAGTTGTGAGGACGCTATACTGGACATGCAAAAAGGGTAAGCACGTTTGGTGGGGGAGTAAATAGGCATATAAGAAAGCTAACGTCATTTCCACAGGTGAGAGCAAACGGGTATTACTTCAAACTGAAAAATCAGGAAATAGCTATCGATGCGAGAAATTCCCAAATACAGATGTAAATAGCAGGAAAAAACTAGGCAAAACAGTGGGGAGTGGTTGCTTGGGGAAATGAGAATCTGGGATGGGGTCACACACTGCTTTTACGTGACAAACCTAGTAATGTAATATTTCTTCTCTATAAATAGATCAGGTCGCTAAGCAATAAAAATTCAGCATATTTAAAGAAATATGTTAAGGCCTGCTCCCAAAGGACAGCGAGGACTTGCTAACTAGTGGTTTGGATAGAAGTGGAGGTGCTGAAAGGAAAGAAGAAAGAATCCCCGATGACCCCTAGGTTTTGCCTGACCAATGAATGGATGCCATGTGTTAAGGCAGAAAAGGCTGGGGGAGCGCTAGGATAGAGAAGTAGATATGTTAAATCTACGCTGCCCATCAGACATCCAAATAGAAGTAACAAGAAGACAGCTGGATAGCCCAGTTCTGAGCACAGGGGAGAAGTCGGGGTTAGAAATAAAACTTGGTAGGGGTGCCTGCGCGGCTCAGTCAGTTGAGCTTCTGACTTCGGCTCAGGTCATGACCTCACGGTACGCGAGTTCGAGCCCCGTGTCCGGCTCTGTGCTGACAGCTCAGAGCCTGGAGCCTGCTTGGGATTTTGTGTCTCCCTCTCTCTCTGCCCCCACACCACCCCCCCACTCATGCTCTGTCTCTGTCCCTCTCTCTCTCTTTCTCTCTCTCTCCCTCCCTCTCGAAAATAAACATTAAAAAAATTTTTTAAGTTTATTTATTTTTGAGAGAGACAGAGTGAGTGGGGGAGGGGCAGAGAGAGAGGCAGAGAGAGAGAATCCCAAGCAGGCTCTGCACTGTCAGCACAGAGCCCGACATGGGGCTCGAACTCACGCACTGTGAGATCATCACCTGAGCCAAAACCAAGAGTCGGACGCTTAACCGACTGAGCCACCCAGGTGTCCCTAAAACAAATGTTTAATAAAAAAAGAAATAAAACTTGGTAGACATCAGCATTTGGGTGGCAGGCACCGACCATGGCAAAAAAAGATCATGCAGGAAGACAAAGAGAAATAATCAAGCCCAGGCCTAGAATCTGAGATGATCGAATATTTAGAGTTTCAGGGGGAAGCAAAGGATCTCAAACAGGAGCTAGAGAGGGAAGAGGAGAGCCAGGGGTCTGTGGAGTCAAAAAAGGGAAAGTTTCGAAAAAGAGCAATCAACTAGATCAAATACTGTTAAGAAGTAAGATGACTAGGGCGCCTGGGTGGCTCAGTCGGTTAAGTGGCCGATTTCGGCTCAGGTCACGATCTCGCGGTCCGTGAGTTCGAGCCCCGCGTCGGGCTCTGTGCTGTCAGCTCAGAGCCTGGAGCCTGTTTCAGATTCTGTGTCTCCCTCTCTCTCTGCCCCTCCCCTGTTCGTGCTCTGTCTCTCTCTGTCTCAAAAATAAATAAACGTTAAAAAAATTTTTTTTTTAAAAAGAAGATGACTAAATAAAAACTAAGGGAAGAAGAAGCAGGAGGAGGAAGAGGAGAGAGAAGAAGAAGGGGAGGAGGAGGAGAAGAAGAAGAGAAAGAGGAAGGGGGAGAGGAGAAGAAGAGAGAAGGATGACAAAAGGAGGAGGAGGAAGTCAAGTAAGATGAAGAGACCAAGTTGTTGGTGACTACGGTAGCTAGTCTCCAAGGATGGCCCTCTAAATAAACCATGCCCCTGCGTAATCCCTTCCCCTTGAAGCTGGGATGGCCCTGTGTTTTGCTTATGACCAATAGCATATGGTAGAAGTCACGCCGCACGACTTCCAAGGCCAGATCATAAGAGTATTTGCAGCTTCCACCTTGCTCTCCGGGAATTCTCACTCCTGGGACACTCCCTCTTGGAAGTGTCCCAGCTGCCATTCTGAGCGCCTAAGTCAAATAATTGGCCATGTGTAGGCACTCCAGTCCCCAGACCCAGCTAAGCTCCCAGCCAAGAGCCACTATCAACTGCCAGTCGTGTCCGTGTGCTGCCTTGGACGTCCAACTCAGCAGATCCTTTGGATGTCTCCAGGTCCAGCTGCTACTGACCACATCCTCGTGAGAAAGAAATTTCAAGAGAGAACCTCCCAGCTGAGCCCATCAACCATAGCAGGATGGGATACATTAATAAATTGTTTAAAGCCACTGAATTTCGAAGTGGTTTGTGATGCAGCCATCGATAACCAGACAGTGGCTTTAACAAGAGCAGCATAATGGGGTTCTGGTAACAGAAGCCAGACTACAGTGGTGAGTGAGGGTAAGTGGGAGAATGCAGGCTTCTCTTTCAGGAAGTCTGGCCATGACTGGGTGTGGGAGGTGGGGAGGTGTGTGAACCCGAAGTCGGGAGGGCCAGGGGTTTTCATACAAGCAGCAAGGTCATCAGCTGAATGAGAAGATGAGGAGATGGAGAGAAGATGAGACAGATTTGAGGAGAGTAGATAATATAAAATAGTCCTATCAAAAAGTGGGAGCGGTGGAAGAATTCTAAAAACGGTCTCTGAAGATTCCCTACCTCCTTATCCCTGGAGTCCATACGTGAAGTAAGATGTCATCCCCATGATTATGTTATGTTATGTGGCACAGTTGATCTTAAGGGAGGGAGATTATCCACGTAGGCCTAACATAATCACATGAGCCCTTAAAAAGCAGAGAATGTTCTCTGGCTAGTGGCAGAAGAGAAAGAGAGGAAGCCAGAAAAAGCACATGGGAGATTCGACATGCCATGCTGGCCACTTGAGAAGGAATGTGGGCAGCCTCTGGGAGCAGACAGCCCATCCCAACTAGCCGCCAGGGAAGAAACAAAGCCCCCTCCCCCCACCTGCGGCCATAAGGATTCGGATTCTGCCAACAGCCTAAAATGGGTTTGGAAGTGGATTCTTACCCTGAGCCTCCAGCTAAGAGCCAGCCTGGCCAACATCTTTTTTTTTTTTTAATGTTTTTTTTAACTTTTTTTATTTATTATTGAGAGACAGAGAGAGACAGAGCATGAGCAGGGGAGAGGCAGAGAGAGGAGGAGACATAGAATCCGAAGCAGGCCCCAGGCTCCGAGCTGTCGGCACAGAGCCTGACGCGGGGCTCGAACTCACAAACTGCAAGATCATGACCTGAGCGGAAGTCGGACGCTCAACCGACTGAGCCACCCAGGCGCCCCAGCCTGGCCAACATCTTAATTTTGGCCTCACAAGACCCTGGCCAAAGAACCAGCAAATCCCACCAGGACTTCTGACCTATAGACCGTGTTGTTTTGAGCCACTAAGTTTCTGGACATGAGCCCTGACACAGTCAGGACGCTGCCCTCTCTTGCTGCCGGGCCTTCTGGGGGAGCTGCACCCCTCGCATGGGGGTGACTCAGCCTCTTAGAGCCTCTGTGCTCTCTCATGACGACGGCCATCATCATAGCTCTGGGCTCAGGCTTTGGGACTTAACGTCTTTATGGTTTCCTGCCATCTAGACCTGAGCTGTCCAACATGGTAGCCACTAGTCTCGGATGGCTCCTCAAATGTAAGGTTAAAGGAATCACAGTTAAACAAATTAAATGTTCAGGGGTGCCTGGGTGGCTCGGTCGGCGAAGTGTCTGACTCTTGATTTCAGCTCAGGTCATGATCTCACAGTTTGTGAGATCGAGCCCCACGTCGGGCTTTGCCCTGTCAGCTTAGGATTCTCTCTCTCTCCCACTCCCTCTGCCCCTCCCCTGCTCTCTCTCTCTCTCTCTCTCTCTCTCTGTCAAAATAAATAAATAAGCATTAAAAAAAAAATGTCCATGTTTGCCCGCTGGCAAACAGGCCTATAGGATGCTCACAGTCCACCCAGTTCCTTCTCACCTCTATCACCTCCTGTCCTCCCTAGTGCCCTTTGTCTTGCTCCTCGGTTCCTGTAAACACCTGCTGGACCACAACCCAGCGAGAGTGTTCTACACAGAGCACTCAAAACTCAAAGAAATGCCTCTCTCCCCATTGCCTTATAAAAAGCAAGAGGTGAGGAGCACCTGGGTGGCTCAGTCGGGTGAGCGTCTAACTCCCGATTTCAGCTCAGGTCACGATCTCACGGTTTGTGAGTTCGAGCCCCGCGTCAGGCTCTGAGCTGACAGGCAGAGCCTGCTTGGGATTCTCTCTCTGTCTCTCTCTCTCTCTCTCTGTCTTAAAAATAAAATAGAAATAAACATTTAAAAAGCAAGAGATAAGAACACAATTCCCATTCCACCAGATTTAACGTTCCTCTCAGCTCAGTGATGGATACTTGCTTTACACTTAGGAAACGAAAAGCCCTTTGTATGTAGTGATTTTCCCAAAGCAAAGAATCAGTCAGCCCCAAGATAAATTGAAGCCCCTCTCTCTCTAGAAACTGAAAACTGCTTGAAATTTTAAATGATGGCTTTTCCTGTATTTTCCTGTATCTCCCTACCAAGGTGCCAAAAATCATAGAATCCAATGTCAGGCAGACCCCCCCCCCGCCTTATAGAAGTCTCCCCAAAGCTGACATGAAGACCATGAAGGAGCAGGGCAGCGGGGGGGGGGGGGGGGGGGGGCGGTAAGGGAGGGGGACCCAGCCAACTGGAAGACCTAAAGCCAGGAAGGCACTGGATGTTTGGAGAAGGACACTGGCATGAGGAGAACCCCAACTATATAGCACATACATCAAAACAAACTAGATTTAACACACTCTTGCGGAAAGTGCAAGGCAATCCTAAAAAAGGTGACCTCACACAGGGATGATAGTGTGCGCGTTACTGCTAATTTAAGATCTGTAAAATGCTACTGGCACTTCCTTTATTTAGTGTAATAAACTTTTTTAAGTGTATTTACCTTGAGAGAGAGAGACAGAACACGAGCAGGGGAGGGGCAGAGAGAGAGAGGGACAGAGAGGAATCCCAAGCATGCTCTGCACTCCACTCTGAGCCCAACTCAGGGCTCAATACCATGACCATGATGAGATCATGGTCTGAGCTGAAACCAAGAGTCAGATGTTTAACCATCTGAGCCACCCAGGCACCCCTAGTGTGCTAAATTTTTAGTGTTAGATATTAATGAACTTAAAACACGTATCAGGCATTTCATAACTCACTCAGTCTTCCTAATTTTACTTTTCATCAAGGGTCTTCAAATGCAAAACCTCCTATCATTTCAGCAACTCCACTGTCAATGGCTGGGGAGGAATATATTGCCCGAACTAAGAGAAACAGAATAAAACTCCAAAAGAAAACAGAAGCAATAGACATAGAAGGGGGGAAATTTAGGGGAACAAAAGACAGAAAATCAAAAAGATCCGATCCCAGCAGATGTAGGAGACATGGTGAGATAATATCTCTAAACAGTATTTTCGCTCGCTTCCCTTTCTCCGCATAGTCCCACTTTAAGCAGCCAAGTTTTTGTGCTTATGCCTCAGTAAAGGGATGAGACAGCAAAAACCAGGGGGAAAAAATTCCAGCTTTTGGATTTGAGTTGCCTAGGCCCTTAATAAAACAGAAATGACTCAAAACCTATACAAAAGATGCGGAGAGAAGATCTTGGGTAAAGCCAGACTCCCACTGGCGTTACCCCCAGCCAGAGGGAAGAGATAAGAGAACAGATGGCGGGTTCTGTCCTCAGACACCTTAGACAGCAAAACCCCCAAGCAGGTTCTGAGATCTGAGATCAGTATGCTTCCATCCCAACATCCTGGGTAGAGCCTCAGAAAGGAGACACAGTCCCAGAAAGAGGAAATGACTGCAGAGTGTAACCTACTTTGGAGGCAGCTAGAACCCTGGTCAGTGTCACACTCTCTCCTGCTACCCCAAGAATGATTCCTATGTATCCAAGAGTGACCCAGAAGTAGCATAAAGACACCAGACCTAAAGAGGCCAGGCAAGCAGGAACCAGGCAGTAGACATCTAAGTGGACACTTGACTGGCCATTTAATAACAAGGCCCACTTCCTCTAGTGCTCTGGCAAATATATATGGGACATTTCTTCAGAAACTCGGGCAATCCTTGGAGAAAGGAGGGGAAATTCCATCACCATCTGAAACTAAGCGTCCACCACTCCAAACAGAAATGTAGGTATATTACAGGGGTGCCTGGGTGGCTCAGTTGGTTAAGTGTTGGACTCTTGATTTCAAGAGATCGAGCCCTGCGTTTTTGCGCTCTGGGCTGGGCCTGAAGCCTGCTTAAGATTTTCTCTCCCTCTGCCCCTCCCTTGCTCTCTCTTTCTCTCCTTAAAAAGGAACGGAAGGGAAGGGAAGGGAAGGGAAGGGAAGGGAAGGGAAGGGAAGGGAAGGGAAGGGAAGGGAAGGGAGGGGAAGGGAAGGGAAAAATGTAGGTATATTACAGAAAAACAATGTTATGTTTCCTGCATCTTTGAGTTTGTGGACTAAAATAATCCCTCTGTAAGAATTAAAGGAGGGGAGGGGCACCTGGGTGGCTCAGTCGGTTAAGCGTCCAACTTTGGACGTCATGGACTTCGGTCATGATCTCACAGTTTGAGTCAGGCTCTGTGCTGACTGCTGGGAGCATGGAGCCTGCTTTGAATTCTGTGCCTCTCTCTCTCTCTTTCTCTCTCTCTCTCTCTCTCTCTGCTCCTCCCCCACTCACACTCTGTCTCTCTCTCTCAAAAATAAATAAATGTTAAAAAAAATTTTTTTTAAGAATTAAGTGAGGGGAGAAGTTGGAAACCAGCAAATTCTGAGTAGGAAATTGAATGAACGATCATGCCATTCACAGATGTAGGCAATAAAGGAATGGGAACAAACTAAGCGAAGAATGATGAGTTTAGGGCTTGGACACGTTGAGGGTGAGATGGTGATGGGGTGTCCAAGGGCATGTCAGGAGGCAGACAGATAATTATGACTGGTGCTGAAACTACAGGTTTTGGCGTCATCAGTCCGTACAAGGAGCAGGTGATGAATGAGTAGCAGATCAGAACGATCTTCTCATGTGCTGCCTATAGGTCAGGCATTGCTGTAATGGTTTTTTTCATGCATATTAACTCATTTAATCCTCGAGTCAACTCTACAGGGCGGGTACTACTACCAGCCTCATTTGTTTACACGTGAAGAAACAGATAGGAATGCTGCAGGCCTCAGAGCTAGTAACCAGAGGAATCAGAAGTCATCCCAGAAAATCTACAATCTGCACCCAGAACAACCACCATGCTATAAGGGCTACTAGAAATAAAGAGGAGGAAGAAACTGTCAGGAGGAAAACCAGAAAAGCCTCATATGATACAACCTAAAGGAGAAGAGAGCTCCAAGGATGAAATGGTGAAAGGGACTAAATTTGCAAGAGATCCAGTAATTGGTTATAACTAAACAGGCAACTGGGATTGCACATAGGAGATCTTCGTGCCCAGATTGGGTAGGTTTCCTGATGTCGTGATCTCGCGGTTGGTGGAACCGAGCCATGAGTCAGGTTCTGCACTGACAGCACAGAGCCTGCTTGGGATTCTCTCTCTCTCTCTCTCTCTCTCTCTCTCTCTCTCTCTCCTCTCTCTCTCTCTCTCTCTCTCTCTCTCTCTCTCTCTCTCTCTCTGCCCCTCCCCTGCTCATTCTCTCTCTCTCTCAAAATCAATAATAAAAATAAAAATTTTTCTTGACCTCACTTCTCCTTTTACTTCCCACCCACCTTCCTTTACCACAAAACTCCTCCAAAGAGTTTTCTACACTGTACCCCATCCTTCTCTTCGTACCCTTCCTTGAGCCCACCCACAGACTTTCACCCCACCACGACACCAAAACTGTTCTTGTCCAGGTCATCAGGAGCCTTCTAAATCAATTCCCAGACTTGGGTTACTTAATCCATCAGCAGCATTTGACACGAATGATCTTTCTCTACTCCTTGGTAAATTTCCTTTCTTGGCTTACAACATAGCACCCATCTCTTGGATTTTTTCCTTCTCTACTTCACCAGCCACTCCTAAGTCTCTGATGGCTCCTACTCGTTTCTAAAACTATTTAATGTTGGAGAGCTCCAGGATTCGGTCCTTACACATCTCTTCTATTTCTATTTGCTCCCTCAGTGACCTCCCCTAATCTTACGGCTTTAAACAACAGCCATATGCTGACAGCTCTCAATTCTATATTGCAACCCAGACCCTGCCAAACTTGCACATCCAGCCACTTTCTTGACATCTTGACACGCCTAACAGACATCTCAAACTTGACATTATTAAACCAAGCTCCTGCCCTCCTCCTACCCACTTTCTCAGTTAATGTTCAAGCCAAAAATTCCTCCCTTTCTCTCACACCACCTCATCCATCAGAAAACCTTATTGGCTCTAACATCCCAAGTACGTCCGGAACCTAACCACACCTCCCCACCCTCCTGCCTCCTACCACACTAACACCGCCATCTCTCACCAGATAATTGGAGTGACGTCCTTAATGGTCTGCTTCTTTTCAGATGTGTTCCCTGGCTCTTTTCAGATGTGTTCTCAGACATCAGAGGATGTCCCCATCCTCTGCTCAAAACCTTCCAATGGCTCCCATCTCAGAGTAAAAGTTGAAGTCCATGAAAATGGCCTTAGGGCCCTAGAGGGTGCACTCCCTGCCTTCCCTCATTGACCTCATCTCCCAAGCTGTCCTCACTCCAGTCACACTGACCTTCTTGTTTTTCCACAAAAATGGCAACTGTGTTTCTACCTCATGATCTTTGCATCTGTAGTTCCCCTCTTCCTAGAACATTCTTTCCTTAGATAGCCAGATGATTCGCTCCCTCACCTCCTTCAGGTCACTCAGATGTCACCTTCTCATTGAGACCATCTCTGACAACACCTTACACACTGTGTATCTGCCTGTGTTTTGTTTGCCTCCATCGCTCCTACTGCCATCTAACATACTACATATTTCACTCATTTGTCTTCTGCTTCTACTAGAATGTAAGCTCCCTGAAGGCAAAACTTTTGCCTGTTCTGTTCACTGCAGTATCCTCTGTGCCTAGAAGAGTGCCCAGCACATCCAAGAGCTATCCATAAAACATGAAGGAAGGAGGACCCCAAAGGAGTATAAAGAACCAAGATCAAAGGGAGTCATCTTGGACAAGAAGAGGGAAGCCTCCTTCACTGCCCTGGAGCAGAGGTAAGAATGGATTCAGATATGTTTGTAGGCGGAAATTTAAGTATTTCCCTTCTGGTTGGCTCTAGTGTCTCTGGGAAACGGAAGACAAGGAAGATCTTGAAGGCAACGGTGAAGGACAGAAATACCAGCCACAGAGAACAGGAGAAGGAGCTAAGGACACTTGGAAAGACCGAAAACCTGGATTTGCCTTGGCGCCAATCCACCTGGCTGTGTGATTTTCTTCAACACCACAGGATACACAACAAATGGGAGCTGCAAAGTTCTGTCTTAGCTTTTTCCCAAAAAACTAAAAAAAAAAAAAAAAAAAAAAAAAAAAAAAAAAAAACCTCTCTTCCACTAACTCGGTGCCTCAGTTTCCCCAGAGAGTCATCCCCAATCACTGGTCTCATGTTAGCAGAGAGAGAGGTGGAGAAAGGGGAGAGGAGAGAAAACTAGGAGAGCCAAAGCAGACCCTCTCCCAGACAGGTGGGAAGGAGCGGGAACCTTTTAGCCTTCCCTCAAACCTGGAAGTCGGTATCTGTACCCCAGGGCTCAAAGGCTGGGCCTTCTCCCGGGAACCCCTTCTCGTTCCCAATACCCTCCCACTGGGTCCCACCTTGACACATACCCGTCCGCTTCTGGTCGAGCTCCACCCCTTCCAAACTCGCGGGCTTTGCCTCCACGTGCTTCTCTGTATATACCGGTCGCCTGGGAGACCCAGGCCGGGCGGGGCTCTCCTGACGTCACAATTGGAACAAGCCAATAGCCTTGACGCATCTCAGTGACGCGAGACGCGCGGCGTGGCTTTGCCGGCCGGGCGCAATGAGGCGGCTGCCCGCTGGGTGGCGCCGATTTCCCGGGGAGGTCCTTTCTGGGCCCCCGGCGGAGGTGGGGGAGAGGCGGGCAGGAGCCGAGGCCAGGGAGCCCTCTGCGTCAGCTGCTGCTCACTGCGCCGCGCCAGTACCAGCCGGGACTCACCCGCAGCTCCATGCTTGTGCCCGGCTCGACTCGTCCATCCTCGGAGAAGAGGCAGGTACGTGCCACCTGTCGCAGACTGGGGAGGAGGGATGCGGAGGTCAGTGCCGTTGGAGGCTCAGAAAGTGAGGTGTCAACGACAGCCTGGGTAGAACGGGCACCAGAAATGTAGGGCGGGCGCCAGCTGTGTGGAGGAGCTCCAGCTGTGGGTGCCAGTTGTGGGAGGGGGGAACCTGCCAGCTGACAGACCCGGGGTGCCAGGAAGAGCCATCTGTGTGCTGATCAGTGTGTGCTCAGGAAGTGCCGCTTGGGCAGGTCCAGGTCTCTGTGCCCTGTGTGGTATATGGCCTGACAGTGACGCCTGGACACTGACAACCCCCCTCCCCACGTGTACATCCAGTTCACTTACTCCACCCTGTTTCAGCTCCTGGGGCTGTCTCCGGTCAGGTCGCCGAAGGGGTGAGGGTGGGGGTAGGGCAGCAGTTAAGTGGAGGGGGAGATTTTCCACCAATCCCAAACCAGAAAGAGGCATCTTTGAAATTCTCACCAATCCCAAACCAGAAGCAGGCATGCGGTGCTCCAAGGCGAGTAACTTCTACTTAACAGCCAAGGGAAGCCCTGACCAACCCATTTTAGCTGTCCTCGGAGGAATGAACACCTACCTCCTGATCTGCCTTCTAGAATGGGGCTGCACTGAAGATCGTGGTGATGTTCACCTCCCCAAGGCACCGGCATAAGAAGGTCCCCCAAGCCCAACCCCGGAAAGTGGAGGAAAGGAGAGCTGGTTGGGCTGGGGTTGGGGCATCCCCCACTCCTTTGATACTGTAGATGCGTACCAAACCGGAGTCGGAATGAGGACTGGAATGAGGGCCAGGGACGAGGGCGTCCTCTGAAGTGCATCACCAGGACCCAAGCTGAGTCAGTGGCCTCTGCTGAGACAGGGTGGAGTACTGGGTACTCCCAGTCCTCAGGGAGAGCCATCGGGAAACAGGAGCCACGGACCGGGAGCACACAAGAGCACCAAAGGCCCAAGAGGTTAAGAATCCTGCTCCTTCCTCCTGTGAGCCTGCCCAGCCCAGCTCTGTGGCCTTGGAATCCTGAGCACTCCTACAGGTAGAGTGGAGCCACCCCAGAGCAGCTTTCTCCTGGTAGCCTGGGGGCAGCCGCACTTGCTCTATTTTTCTAGGCAAAGGGGGAAGGAGCCCAAACAGGCCTGGCCCTTCTCGGCTGGATGGGCTGGACATCTGGGAATATCGCAAGAGTCGTTTGCCCACGCCACTTACGGGACATGGACCAGCTCAGAAACCCATGGGGCTGTCGTCTGGCATTAGAACAGAGCACTCCCAATGGGTGGCCCCGAGGCCCTGTTCTCCCTAAGAAGGTTTCCCTGGTAGGTGCTCCTACACACACCGCCACTAACTATAATAATAAGTGGAAGTATTCAGCATAATCATTATTATCGTTTATTGAACTCTTAACCATAGGCCAGGGAAACTTAGGTTATTCTATTTAATTCTTAAAATTGTGAGGTATAGCGTTATTATCCCTTTTACTCCTGATTTACAGATTAACGCCCTAAGGTTCAGACAGCTTAACGTGCCTTGCCCACAGTGTCAGAGACTATTAAAAAAAAAAAAAAAGGAATGAGCTGGAATATAAGCCCAGGCCTAGAAGTCCATTGTTAAGAGTTTGGACTGAATACCTGAGAGCAGGTCCCGCCTGCCTCCCACTACCTGTATGCCCTGGACCTCTGGAGCTACTCCACCTCGAAAGGGAGGATTGGGACTAGCACTGAGGCTTCATCCTCTCCTCTCATTCTGTGACCGACACCTCCTTCTCCATATTCTTGCCTCTATTCCTCCCACCCCCACCATCCCCCTACCCTCTTTCCAGTTCTGTTTCCTCTGGGTCCCCCTTCTGTCCATTTCAAAATGCCCCCTCCTTCAGAGAGCCCTCGCAGGATCTCCTTGCCTGGCCCTAGCCCATAAGGGCAGCACCTCGAGGGAGGGCCTGCCACTGCCCCTTTAATTCTCCCCGGGCTCGGAATGCAAGTGAGTTGAGCTAGCCATCTCTGTGAGGTCAGATAAGATACTATATATATCGGAGTCGGTAACCTGAGCTCCGGATTACCCAGCCCCAGTCAGACTCCAGCCTCCCGGCTCTCCACTGCTCTCCCTGCCTTGCTGGGGAAGGAGAAGCCCCCAGATCCTGTCCAGTGCCCCCGGACACAGGTCAGTAGCTGCCCCTGTAGTATGTGAGCTTTGCGGGGCTGCTGTCCAGAGAGCCCTGGGTGTTTGGGAGGAGCATGTGATAGTCTGTCCAACAGGGTCTGGAAGGTGCTGTGGGCAAGACTGAAGGCGAAGGCTCAGAGGAGGCAGGCAGAGGCAGAGGAGGCAGCAGGAACAGAAAAAAGATAAGCCCTGGAGGAAAAGCAGGGAGACTGGGCCTCTCCCCTAGGGAGAGGGCACCAGGAGAGCTCCCAAGAGAGGTGATTCGGAAAGAGAATTTAAGGATACCGATACTGCCTGAGGGCCCCACTCCTTTGCCTTTTCTTGGAAGTGTAGAGATGCCTACCCCCTCCAAACCCTAAATCAAGAAGCATACTATAGACATACTACCCTGGGCCCACCCCTTTCTCCACCAGTCAGGATTCTTGCCCTAATCTCCAATCTCTCTCACCCCTTCACCCCTCTCCCAGCCCTTGGGCAACTACTAGGAGCAAAAGAGACTGAGACAGACCCAAATTCCCTTGACTGACCCTCAGCCAAGGCATGCAAGGGGATTAGGCACTAAACTGGTGGGTCCCTGAGTGCAAGCCTTGGACAGACAGAGCCACCAGTGACAGGCTGGAGGCGAGGGGACACACTGAGGCTGCCGGGGACCGAGAGGTATACACAGAGCTCCTGGAACATGCAGGCGCAAATGGCCCCCACCCCGGTCCTCCACCCGATCTGCATTCACCACATCTCCCAGAACATCCCTCAACCTAGGAGCTGATGCTTGTGCCCAGACAGTGCCCAAGCAGATAGCAGTTAAGGGTCAGAGAGTGTAGCTGAAGGGAGACAGGACCCCTCTCTCAGCCCTCTTTACCTTTCAAGGTCAGCACATCAGCAGTGCCTCATTCCAATGGTGTTAGCAAGTGGCTTTGGGAAGCTCTGAGGTCACCACTGTGGAGGTTCCCAAGCACCTGGCGGGACTCTCCACTCACCTGTCCCGGACACCTGGGTAGGAGGGAAGGACTGAACTCTGTGGAGGCACGCCTCGGAAACTCAGCTAGGGGCTTTCTATCCAGGCAATGGCAAGGGCACAGAAGCTGGCATGCCTTCACGCCAGAAAGCAGAGTGGATCTGGGCAGAGAGGGGCCATGAAGCCTTCTGGGATGTGGGGCATTACCCATCCCCTACCCCGGAGGCCAGGAGTGCCTGGGATTCCTGGGGAACAAGTCCCTCCCCTGGCTGGGCAGGTTGGGGAGCCCTTCACGTGAGCAACAGGAAATGACAGTGGCTGACGCAAGGGGGTTGGCTGCCCCAGGGAGACAGGGCTCATTTTAACCCCTGACTCATCCAGCCTGGGTACACTGGGGAGTGGGCCAAGCTGCAGCGAGGGTAGGAGGCTGGGGGTCATGTCCATAAGCAGGCCTGGGGCCAAGGGCCCAGGCCGGCCAGGGGACACTTGGGAGCTTGGCACCGCAGGTGAAATGGAGGCCTCCTGGACCATCTCTTGGCCGATCAGAATTGTACTGGCGCTCAGGTTGCACTTGGCTTCGCTCTCATTTGCCGGCCGTGGAAACTCGAAGGGCCGCTCCCGCGGGAGTCTGTACCTGCCACGCTGTTGCCTAGACAGTGGATGCTTACATTCCCCCACCCCAGACCCCATGCCGCAGGTCCTACCCTGTGCAGCTCAGGGAGAGGCCAGGGAAGTGTGAAGTGACAGGGGGGCTTCGAGGGGGGCTGTTAGGGGACAGAGCACAGGTCCCCAGTCCAGCTCTGCCACTGCTCACAGTGTGACCTTGGGGAAATCCACATCACTTCCACCAACGCTGGTTTCCTCATCTGCAAGTGGGCAGAATAACAGCACCCGCTGCGTAGGGTGATCGTGAGGATTAAGCAGCTTAATACAGGGTGTCCCAGAAGCCTTAGTGCAGCTCCAAACTGCAGTAACTTCAGAAATATGAGTGCTACACACTTCAAAGTTTCATTATTTAATTTCTTGTCTGCTTTTTGACTTTTGAGCAAAAATGGTCATTTCAATGTAACATAAATCATTTAAGCCTTCAAATGATGTTTGCAAGTTTACATTCTTTCTCTGAAAGAATCCAAGCCCAAATCCGCACTGAGACTTTGAGGACGCTCGGTACGAAGTTCACTCAGGAGAGCGCCAGGCACCGCATGTCCCTTCAGGAAGCTGAGTGCTCTGGGCAGAGGAATGAAGGCAGAGGCGCCTCCAAAGCGGGGGGAAACAGCAAAGTGAGGGGGAACTCTGACAGAGCAGGGAGGAGTGGAGGCGCCCCTGCGAAGATGGGAGTGGAGGAGCTTGGCAGGTGGAGGGCCCCCGCTGTCCGAGGTGGCGGGCACCTGGGGAGGAGTTGCCTAGAGCCACATGCCTATACTTGCCAGCTCTGGGTAAACAGCAGAAGGAGACGGGCAGCGGGGGCCCCACGCCGGGCAGAGAGGGAGACGGGGGGATCCCAGCCAATCGGCTCGCCTCCCACTGCCCCATGAAAGGGCCATTCAGTCCAGCCCGTTCCTGTGGCAACAAGGAGACTCGAAGCCATGTGAGTGCCCGTCCTGTCCCTGTCTTGCGCAGCAAGGCTACAGCCAGGGCCCAGCCTGCTCTCCCACCCGTGGTGAATTCTGCAGTCTCCGGGGACAGCCGTGCCAGGTAATGCCAAGGGGCACCAACCCAAGCTGTCTGCTCACCTGGAAAGTGTTGACACTTTTCTCAAGAATGAAACTAGGGGTTAGGGAAGGGGACAGGCATGCTCAAGGCCTCAGCCCCAAAAGGGAGCCTCTCCCCAGACAGGGGAACCATAAGCCAGATGTCAGCACTGAGAGTCAGCTTCCAGGGAGCTGTTAGTGATGGTATGACCCCCCAGGGCTGCCTTGGCAAGGGGGAGGTCTGTCACTTGCCTGCCAGATGGGAGCAGACAGGAGAGTGGGATTTAGGAGCCCTCCTGGGACTCTACGGGCCAGAAGGTGTGACTCCACCTGTAGCCCCATCCCTTCCCAAGGAATATTCGTGGGCCTTCCCAGGACTGGCTGTCTCTGTGCCCTGTACTTTGTTTGGCCCCAGCACTTCTGCGTCATTAGCAGGGCCAGGAGAGGTCACGAGTTTGGGGCACTGCCTGCAGAATACCAATTCCCTGGGAGCCTTAGTGTGGAGGGGGGGGAGTGAGAGCCACGGGGAGGAGGCATGAGCTCATCATGCCCTTGGGGGTGGGGAGGAGGTTGTTTCTGATTGGCTGCCTGGTGTCCCAGAGCCCAGTTCCTGAGACCTGGAGTCTCTTTGACTTTGAATTATTGATGGAGTTCTCCAAAGTGAAATAGAGCAGGACTAGTCCCACGCCCCTGCCCCCGGTGGCTCTATCTGGGTCTCCCCCTGGCCTCCCTCAGCCTTCATGCTCTTCCTTTCTGCACCCCAGAGACTAAGCAGATGGAAGGAGACCTGTGGTTCCCCTCCGACCGGACACAAGGTCCTCCTCCAGGTACTTTCTCCTAGAAAAGAGCGGAAGCCGTGCTAGAGGTGGAAGCACAGTGGGCAAGGGCATGCAAGCGAAGACAGGGGTCCCCAGGCCAGGTGGGAGAAGCATACCCAGTAACTGCAGAGCAGGCCTTTCGGAGCCAGCCCAGACCGAAAACTGCTGCAGATCTCTGGCAGGGTCTACAAGTTCTGTTCTGGGATCCATACGGAGGTTGCCACCTGCTGATCTCCCACCCCTGCACCTATCCCACGCCTTGCATGGACTGAGTTTCTAGGGCTCTCTGCCAAGCCAACAGCATTTAGGGCTTGGCATCAGCTCCTCTCTGCCCAAATGGGCTGGGCTGCCAGCCTAGGGCAGGCTGTGGGCTGCCCGAGCCGGTGTCTGCTGAACGGCTAGATTCTGCCCGCTGCCTGCTCATCCGCACATCTCACCGAGGGATGCAGGGGAAGCCTGGCGCCCAGGGCTGAGGTCAGAGGCCGGCCAGGCCAGGAGACGGCCGGCCCTGACATTATTATAGGCCTACGAAGGAGGAGCCCAGGGCCTGGCAGGGGCCAGGGGAAGAGATAATAACCACTGTCATAGTCGAGGGCTTTCACGTGTTATTATCTCATTTATTCCTCACAACAAACCTGTGAGATAGGAAGCATAATGATGATGATTATACTCCCGGTACAGGTGAGGAGATTGGGGCTCGGACAAGTTAAATGAATAGTGCAAAATCACCCAGCTAGTCAGTCGCTGGGCAAGTCAAAACCAGCCCTGCACCACTACTCTGAGGTTCCTGAAGGGCTCTGCGCCACCCCCCCCCCACTCTGCCGCCAACCCAGGAGCCCCACAAGAGCCCCTGAAGTCCTCAAGGAAAGGGGCCTGACCTTACTGGTTCCCCTCTCCAAAGCACCTTTGCCCCTCAGCTCCATTGTAGATAAAGCCTGTGCCCTTAGGGTGATGAAGGGACTCTGGTGGTCCCCAAGTGAGCCTAAACTTGATGGGGGGGGGGGGGGGGGAGAGTGGTGAATCAAGGTACAGCAAGAAGAGCACTGGTCTAGAAACCCAAAAGGCCTGGATTCCAATCCTGGTTTTCCAACCCCTCAATTCAGAGAGTTCTGGGTGCCTTCGCCAGACCCACCCCAGCTGCAAAAAACGGCACGCAGCCACTAGAGCACTGCCTGTAGTGAAGGATTTTAGCCTCTAGGGGGCCCCCTGTGCACAAGTCATCACGCTTGAGGCGGCTGGGTTGGATGTTGGTAGAGGAACCCCTGGAGGCCACAGGACCTTAACTCCACCTAGAACAGAAGAGTTAGATCCGTGAAGAGGGCAGTTTCCACCACACGAGGATTCCCCACCACAGCAAGTGACCATGTCCAGGGAAGAACTGTGGGATTGGATCTGGAGACTGGGGTCAAGTCCCCTTTCTGCCACATGCTCACTCACCACTGCCTCCCTAGCCCCCATTACTTCCTCTCATGAGCCTCCTTCTCCTCACCAGGGATCTGACCAAGTGATCCTCGGGCCACTCCAGCTCAGATAATGTAGGATTCCAAAAAGATTCCTGCCCCTCCTTTAAGCAGGAAGGGAGGGAAGCAGTCTTAATTCTTAAAATGTCCCGTATTTTCAATCCAGGGGTTGAGGGCGGTAGCACCCCCTGAAAGCAGAGGAGATCTGGGTTGGAATACTGTGAGTCAACTGGAGGCCTGTGAGGCAGGGCAGTCCCCACTCTCAAGTCTGGGTCATTGCCGGGGAGCACCCGGAGCGGCCAGGACGTGCTGAGATCGATGGCCCCGTACGGTTTATCAAAGCCAGCTGGCGTCTTGTGCTCCCGCTCAGGCGTGACTACATGGGGGCGTGCAAACCCGTACACAAACCCGCACGCGTGTGTGTGTACGCACACGCACGGGGGTATTTCTTAACAGCGGGCCAGCCTCTTGCGGACACGGACAGTGTGGTCTCTGGCTGTGGCCAGCTGGGGATGAAGAGCAGGTACAGGGCAGCCTGAAACCTGGCAGGGCCCTCTGACAACTGCTTTCCTTGTCTTTCAGCCCATGAGGCTCCCAGTCCCCACTGAGTGCCGCCCTGAAGGATGTCCCAGCTCTCCTCCACCCTGAAGCGCTACACAGAATCGGCCCGCTACACAGATGCCCCTTATGCCAAATCAGGCTATGGCACCTACACTCCCTCTTCCTATGGGGCCAACCTGGCTGCCTCCTTCCTGGAGAAGGAGAAGCTTGGCTTTAAGCCAGGCCCCCCGACCAGCTTCCTCACCCGTCCCCGTACCTACGGCCCCTCTTCCATCCTGGACTATGACAGGGGCCGCCCCCTGCTGAGACCCGACATCATCGGGGGTGGTAAGCGGGCAGAGAGCCAGACTCGAGGCACTGAGCGGCCTTCAGGGAGCGGACTCAGCGGGGCAGTGGATTCCCTTATGGAGTGACCAACAACTCCCTCAGCTACCTGCCCGGGACTGCCCGGGACCAGGGTATAACCTTGACCCAGAAGAAGTCCAGCAGTCAATCAGACCTGGCCCGGGATTTCTCCAGCCTCCGGACCTCAGATAGCTCTCGGATAGACCCTGGGAACCTGGGCCGCAGCCCCATGCTGGCCCGCACGCGCAAGGAGCTGTGCGCCCTGCAGGGGCTCTATCAGGCAGCCAGCCGCTCGGAGTACCTGACAGACTACCTGGAGAACTATGGTCGAAAGGGCAGCGCCCCTCAGGTGCCCACCCAGGCCCCTTCCTCTCGAGTCCCCGAAGTCCTCAGCCCCACCTACCGACCCACTGGCCGTTACACTCTGTGGGAGAAGAGTAAGGGCCAGGCCCCTGGGTCCAGCCGCTCCAGCTCCCCAGGGCGAGACACCATGGTGAGTTTGCCCCGTGGGGACCCGTCGGTGGGCTGGGGAGGGAGCGAATGATGTAGAAGAGCCAGATTCGGGGAAGGACTCCCCATCTGACTGATGATTGAAGGCAGAGGTTTTCTTCCTAAACCTCATGACAGCTACTCCTGCAGCCCAAGCCAGAGACGTCATCTCGGCGGGTCTCGTACCCTTGTAGCTCGGTGCCTTGCTCAGGGACTTTCCCACTCTCCCTAGGACACCCATTTCAGGACGCATGCACTCAACGACGATCCAGCAGTACCCTCGGAAACGGTCGGCTACCCCCACATACACTGCAATTCTCACCCGCCACCTCACCACCCAACATGCCAGTGTCCCCTGCAGGCCCTGCACCATCCTGGACTGAGTGCTGAGGCCCCCAAACCGCCAGTGTTCCTTGTGGTAAGAGAGGCCTCCCTGCTCTGGTTGCATCTCTCCTCTTGCTCAGCCTGGGGACGTGGCTTAACGTTGGCATAAGGCATCAGGGGGAGCGCGGCTCCCCTCTGATTGACACTGGTCCTGACTCAGGACCAGGGTGTCTGGACGGCAGTGCTCATCCTGTATCTTGGGAGAGAACGGTGGAGAAATTTTTGTCTAGGGCGTGAGACAATCCCATACGTCTATATTCCTGTCCTGCCTAGGCTAGAATGAGGGAAAAGGAGGGCTGGCTTGCATCTAATCCCTGAACACACCTCTCTGGGTCACCTCTCTGCCTTTTCTTTAGTTATTAGCGTACCCGTAAAGTGGCCAGCTCTCAGAGGATGAGAAAGAAATCCCACCTCCAGATCTCTCCCCATGTGCCTAGCACCGCACAGAGCTCAGCTAACCTGCTGGATGTGTGGATGGGTGTTTGGGTGGGTGGATGGGTAGGTAGATGGATGGATGGATGGATGGATGGATGGATGGACAGATAGACAGATGGACAAGTAAATGGTCAGGAGAGCTGGGTGCTGGGTTTCCTTCATCACCTTACGTACCAGTCCCCTACTTCTAGGACAGGTGCCTTTTGGAAATAATAGCTGTGCCACAGCAAGAAATAAATGCTGCTTAGTGGCTTGTCCAGACAAATGGAGCAGGGGTGCAAAATAGGGGCAGAACTTTGGATCAGAGACCGTTAAGCCTGTCATAACTAAAGGTCTTGAGAGGACAACTTTGATGAGACAGTCTTGGCCCTTAGGGGCTGTCTGTGAGGTGCCATGGGAGACACAAAAGTTGGTGCCTCCCGGCACATTCAGGACCTGACAGGGCAGGGGTGGCTGTGTTGGAGGGCTAGTGTGAAAGAGAAGTGAGGGGCGACAGCACTGGCCTGGGAGAAATACGAGCTCTCCGAGGGATGTGTGGCTGGACTGGAGCATGACTCCTTGGGCAGGTCTGGGGTGGCTCATCTCAGGGACAATCAGAAAGCAGCTCTCGATGGAGGGGCTTGGGCCCTAAAGGCCTCTGAGAGGTTCCTCCCTTTGCTCGCAAGAGAAGGGTTCTCTATGGTATGCAGCGCTCTTCCAAGTAAGGTCTGCAGACCGCCTGCACCAGAATCACCTGCAGGGCTTAATAATTCAGGGGCCTGGGCCCCACCCGGAGCCCCTGAATCAAAGTCCCTAGGGATAGGCCTGGGACTCTGCCCTTTTTACAAGCACTCCGGGTAATCTGTCAGCAGCCTGAGGTCTGCAAACCTCCTCTCCACAGACTACACCGCAGACCCCCCCTCGGCCAGGTCTCCTCTACTGGGTGTCAAACCCTGTTGGGACTCTGCCTCCTTCCTACACCGGCACACCTCAAACCCCCCAGGGGTCTGCTGCCCTCCGCCTCTCCCACAGGGGACACCTCAGCTCCTCCTCCACCTCCAGAGCCAGATGAAGGGAGTTTTGAGACTGCCCCGGGACAAACTCAGCCCCCCTAACATCCCTCGCTTCCCATCCAGAAACAATTCCCAACGCACTTAAGTGGCCAGTAACAGCCTACGGTTGAGCTAGTGTCTCACCCTCAGCTCACATTCAAGAAGACACTACCAACGGGAAAGGCTCCTAATGGGTCATTGGTGTAAGGTCCGACGTAGCCTCACACCCCCTCCTCACCACGCTCCGCCTCACTTCCTGCTGCTGACTCCATCTCCTGAGGTGCGAACAGCCCTGCTCAGGGGGCCTGGACCACTTCTTTCTAACAGCGGGTGCAGTGTCTTTTCAGATCTCCAGTTGGGGATCTCGCCTTCTCATTCATTCATTTATGGTGCTCAGCTTACTGACGGCGCGACCTTAGAGAAGTTCCTTACTGTCTGAACCCGAACCTCGATGAAACGAGTGTTCGTCGTTCCCACCTCATAGATCATTGTGAGAAATCGAAGGTTGCACGGCACCGAGTAGGCACGCAATAAACGTTAGTCCTCCCTGTACCCTTCTAGGTGCTTTGGGAGGCAAGACAGATGCAAGCCATGGTCCCTGCCCTCAGCGCATTCACAGCTTGGGGAAAGAAGTTCTTAGAACAGCTGTGATAGGAGGCAGCCCCAGGTGCTGTTAGGTGTCATAGATGGTGGGAAAGGGAGGGGTCGTCTGAGGCTGGAAAGAACAGTTTGCTTCTTTAACCTTAGACACCTCTCATCTGAGCTCTGTTTCCTCATCCATAAAAGGGATTGGTCATGCCTGCCCTGCCCACCTCACAGGGCGGGCAGGAGGCTCAAAGCAAACAGTGGATGTGAAGGAATCTGAAACCTACAAAATGCTATGGAAGAGCACGATAGGACAGGGGCACTTGACAGCTGAGTAGAATGGGGCGGGAGGGGACCACCCTTGGGAGGAACAAAGGTGAGGAAGTGGCAGGGCCCAGTGTGATGGGACTCCTCTGGGGTCCCCTGGAGCAGGCCTGACCCCGAGGGGCTCTCAGGGTAGCTGACTTGAACTAGCTGACATTCATAAAGGGAGGTCAAAAGCAGGCCCCCCACCAGGGGGTAGAAGAGTTCTAACCAGACTCATTTCCCTCATTAATAGTAACAGCCAACATGAACTTAGAATTTCACAGACTCAGCTGAGCACAAGTAAGGGACCGGTGGAGGGGACACATGAATCCTGAACGCAACCCCCCCCCCCACCCTGCTTGCATAAGCACCAACAAAACACCAGTCCGCCAAGAGTGCACCTCAGCCTAGGATAACAAGGGCTGCCCCAGGCTCCACCTTCTGTTTAAAATGCAGACAGATTGGAGGGGAGGGACATGATAGTTCAAAACTAGCAAAAAAAAAAAAAAAAAAGCTTTCACTACCACCCCCACCCATTGCCTGTGGGGACTCCAAGCCAGGCCAGGTGGGTTGGCCCTGCAGAAAGCCAGGAGCCCAAGCACCCAACCGGTTACAGCCCCCTCCGCCCCACCTCTCCTGTTCCCTGGGCCTATGGAAGGACAAGCTGTTCCCACTGAGCCCTGCCAGGGCTGCGCTTTAACCCCTACAATCCATCCTAATCCTCCCCCGCCCCACCCCTCCAACTGCTCCCTGGCATTCTGCCTGCCGGCCTCAGCCCTGCCTTCACCCCGCCCTGCCCAGGCCACCCTCTCCTCTAAGAAAACTACGGTTGGCCCAGGGCCCTCCAGAGCGCAGTCATCATGCCAAGTACCTGCCGCTCAGATACAGAGCCAGGGAGTGAGGCTCAGAGCCTGCCCCACCTATTCTCCCCATGCAGCCTCTTCCAGACCCTTGCCCTCTGCTCTGAAACCTGTTGCTAGGAGCAAAAGGTCCAGGAACCTAGACTACCTGGGTCCTCTTTGTCACTGGGGCTGCTGACTCATCTCCCAAAGACTTGGGTTCCCAGCTGTTCAGTGACAGAGAGATTATATAAGCGGAGGTCATGTGATTTTTCTCTTGGGTGGGACTTTGAACTTGACTGCTGCCATGCAGTGAGCAGGGGTTACTCCAAAGAGAACAAGTTGAAGACAGCAGGGACTGCCCTAGAAGTCCTGGATGAGAAGCGGAGAAGTGTGACCTTCCTCTCTCCTCCCCTGCCTTCTCCCTCTGTTTACTCAGCCACGCTGAACTGCATCCCCACTGTCTCGTTTGTCCAGCTTAGCAGCCCAAGACCCTGGAGCTGCCCTCACCCACTCAGCCACCCTGAGGAAGCTGAACTTCCTAAGGGCTTGAATCTGTGTTGACAGCATGGGAAGGTCACTCAGAGGAGACCTTAAGCAGGAGGATCCCTTGGCCAGGACCAGTGCTAACTGCTGAGAAAGAAAGGAGAGTCAGTTTGGGGTTTGCGTTTAGAGTCAGCAAGGTACTGACCATCTCCATCCCTGGAACACTGGCTATGGACTGTCAGCTGGCTGGTGGCCCCAGTGCTGCCTTACCCAGGTTCAATTTCTCAATCAGGGCCCAGCATCATCCTCCCCGCCTCCTCCTCCACCCCCACTCCAGGACGCCTTCATGAGTTCATGTGGTGCTGGGGTGGGGCGCAGCAATGTAGAAGTTAATCCAAGCCTGGCAAAATGTTCCGTGCCCATGGGGGAGCCGCTCCACTGACCATCAGCTACAGAAATGAACATCATGTTCAGGGCCCAGAGCTGCACACGTGGCCCCCTGCACCCTGTCACCTCAATGGATACGTAAAACTGGCACCCACACAGAAATATATGCAAGAGAGGGAAATGTGTGGGCCTCTGGAATCCAGCTGGTTCAGGCCAGATTGCCCAGGGGCTCAAAGGAGTACAGAGCTTTTGGCCTCCTGGGGTCTGAGTGATTCAGGCAAGCAGAGCGCCCTCCTTCCCCAGGGGCATTTGTGGGCTGAAAGTCCAACCCCCATGAAGGACTCTGAGCCCCTGCCGGTTCAATCAGTCAGGCCACCAGTCTCTCCATTTGTGACAGTAATAAAGGGCGCTTGCTTTGCGGGGAGCAGGCCTGCTTCAGTGTTTCCAAACCCTGAACCAAGCTGCCCCTGAGATCTGAGGAAGCAGGATACTCTCAGTCCTGCCCTCACAGAGGCAACCCTGACTCTAATTTATTTATACTCCATCCATGCCAAAAAAGATTTGAGGTGAAGAAAATTTCTTAACCTACAGGGAAGACAGCCCAAGCACAGGCTTCTGAGAAATGGCAGTCTCGAGCTGCCGGAATGAGCCCCGTTCAGGAGGCAGAGAGTAATGCAGCCAGAGCCAGAGTCAGATCCCAGATTGCCCATCCCACTTCAAGAAATGGCACTGAGGAGAAAGCATGTCATGGGGGGGGTTGGCCAGTTGAGAAATGAGCCACAGTTCTTTGCTGGTTGTGTCCTGCAGCAGTCAGACCTGCCTGACAAGACCGGACCCTGTGTGAATTCTTTCCCCTCACCCCAGGCTTCTCAAAGAGCTCCCATCCAGGTAGCTTTCCCCTTCCGGGCCCTTAACCTTCTACATCCCAGGAAAGAGGGAGAAAATGTGCTAACAGAATCCCGGGGGGGTAGTACTCACATCACTGGACTAAGTCATGGGGCGAGAAGCCAAATGTTCCCGTGGGTAAGCACCTGTTAGACAGCACTTACCACAGCATGCTTATTCCACATGCAAATCCAGACTCACCCCACCCTGTGAGGCTCAGTGGGACTTCCAGGATACCCAAGAATCCTGGCCCCCACTTTACAGATGAGATCAACACCATTTATTAAGCACCCACTAAGAGAACCCACAGTCCTGCCCCTGAGGGAGTTTCATTGCGATGGCACAATCAACACACACTCGAAGACCATTTACAGAAGCTTTGGAGACACTTATAAATCAAAGATAAACATATTAAGATAAATTAGTACTATGTAAACTGAACACCAATAGACAGAGGGTATGCAGTAATGGGGCGTTCTGAGCTGGGTGGAACTCTTTGGAGAGGGCTTTGTGGAAAACACAAGTTTTGCGCAGAATTTACAAGCAGGTAATTGGCAGAGAGCAGGAAGGACATTCCAGAGTCTCCTGGTAGTTGTTAAAAGCATGGGTTTTGCCGTAAGGCAGGCTGGGGTTCAAAGCCCCACACTGTCATTTATTAGCTTTGTGGTTCTGGCACGTCATTTGACCTCTCAGGACTTAAGGCCCTTCATCCAGAAAATAGAGGTAATAGTTCCTACGGCGTTGTGTTAATTATGTAAGTTAACTAGGATAACATATATAAAGCACTTAGCCAGTGCCTGGCATTTAATAAGTACTTAATCCGTGGCAGTTTTGCTCTTTAAGTGAGAGAAGGCAAGTGCCGAAGCAGCGAACTAAGAGCAGGTTGGTTAGCAGCAGGGATCAGAGAAGAGGGAGGGTGGTGATGCTGGAAGGAGCCTGTGGACGGACAGCCTCACGGAGCTAGCTCAGCTTCTGGACTGGAGGCAAGAGTCCGGTGCTCTAGGTGTTTGGGGGCAGAAGCGTGCTGTGATCCAATGCAAGAATTGTTGCAGACTGTGTGGGACTTGCTGGAAAGAGTGCACCTAGAAAGAGGGAAGCATGGAGGAAAAGGCCGTGGCAGTGTGTCCAGTGTTGGTCACCGAGTGAAGACAGTGGCTGTGGAGCTCACCACCCTAACACTGGTGCCCTCACTCACCATCGGGTGAAATGCCCTGTGGCTCCTGCCTCATGCCCACTCCATACATGTGTCCCGGGCACATTCTCCATGGGGCTGTGGTCGTGTGTGCGGTGCGCGTGTACATGTGGGGATGAGCACGCCAAGAGGCACAGAAGGAGGCCACAGATGAGTAACAGCACACACTGCTGCTTCTCGGAGTATTTTTAAACGCTAAAAATACTGGCTAAAAATAGCCAGCAGGCTCCAAACAAGATACTTTCTCTAGGCAGATTCCGTGTGGGTCCCTGATAGGTGGGGAGGTGGGGGGGGTGGAGCATCGAAATAAAAACGCAGAGGCCTCTGCTCTTCAAGCCTTGGCGCCCTTAGGGTCAGAGCAGTACACTCACCACCCCACCCACCCGGGCTGAGCACCTGCTTCCTCAACGTGGTGGTTCTTTCTTCCCACCTCCCAAAACAAATCAAAATTTGAGATTCGGTGAGAGATGCAGTTGGGTAACTGGACAGAAGACGCCAGAAAATGTTCTTCCCTGGGGCCAAATGGGACAGTGACCTATTGCACTTTATAAAATAGGAGCAGTGCCTCTCTTGATAATGGGCCAGGTGGGACTGGGGCGGGGTTGGGGGGTAAAAAAGTTCAGCGCCGACGCGGCGGAAACCCATCCTCCTAACCGGGAGCCCTTCGACCCTCGCGGTTTGTATGAGTGTTGGGCTCCACGAAGGCCTGGGTACCCCCCCGCCCCGAACGCCGTGCAGAAGTTTGTGCACAAGTGCATCCCCCGCCCCAGGAGAGAACGGCGCTTTCACGGGGTTCGCCAAAGGCTCCGCGGCCCCCAGAAGTCAGGATCTGTGAACCGCCTTGGGGGGAAGCTCACCGGGCCGACACGGTCCTGTGGGGTCGTGTCCTCCTGAGCCCCGACCCCGAGGCCGGCGCGGGAGCCCGTTCAGCCCTTCCCCGGGACGGGGGTTCTAGGCGGCCCGTGGGGTCGGCGGGCTGGGGGCTGTCCGGGCCGGGGGCCGAGCCGCGGGAGGCGCGGGGGCGAGCGGGGCCGGGGCCGCGCCGGGGGCCGCGTGCCGGCGCCGGGGGCGGGGCTGGAGCCCCGGCCCCGCCCCCGGCGCTGACGTCGTGGGGCCCGAGGCGCCGGCGGGGCCGCCAGTCTGCCGGAGCGCGAGAGAGCCGGGTGTCGGGGCGGTTGGCGGCGAGCGCCGGGGAGGTTGAGGCGAAGGAGCGCGCGGTCGACCGGCCGGAGCGGTTACCGCCGGGCGCCGCAGACGGTGTCCTGTGGCGGCCTCGCCGGCCTCGGCGTCCGGGCCGCGGCACCGCGCGGTCCTCCCCCGCGCCCCCTTTGCCAACGTTAGGCGTGGGGCCGAGCCCGCCGCCTGCCCCCCAGCATGCGCACCTCGTACACCGTGACCCTGCCCGAGGAGCCCCCCGCCGCCCCCTTTCCCGCCCTCGCCAAGGAGCTGCGGCCGCGCTCCCCGCTCTCCCCCTCCCTGCTGCTCTCCACCTTCGTGGGGCTCCTGCTCAACAAAGCCAAGGTACGCGGGGCCCCCTTTCCGGAACCCCCACGCCGAGGGCCTAGGGTTCCGCCTCCTCCCCGGGACGCCCACCCCCCCCCCGCCCCCATCTGCCGCGCGCGCCCCCGGCCTGGGGGACCGATTCTTCCCAGCCCCCGCCCCTCCTTTCCCAGTTTCTCCCGGCAAGGAATGCCCCCTCCCCAGGTGATCTCAGGCTTACTCGCGGCCCCCTCCCCTTGTTGAGGTCCCAGGCCGAGCCCCCCTCCTCCCCTCCCTCTTGGAGACCCCGGCACCAGGTGGCCCCTGGGCTCTTAATTCCTGGCACCTCTCAGGACAGGTGCGGGAAAGCGTAACCTTGACTGGCTCTCGCTGTGTGAGGGAACCGGCGGCACGCTGGACTCTGCGCGTGTGACTCCTCCAAGACCAAAACCCGGCAAGAAAGGCTGGTGGGAAAGGAGCCGCCTCCCCCTCACTGATCCCAAAGGGCGCTCTCCCAAAGGGTTGGTAACGGGGGTCCTTTGACCCCCGCGAAGGGCAGAGGAGTCGCAGACAGGTGAAAGAGGGCAACTTCCCTTTTCTTCTCGGCCGTCCCCAGTTCTGCTCAGTGGGCACTGGGTCCCTCAGATGAAGTAGCCACCACCCGCCCCCGGGGTAATGCTGGGGCTAGAAGCTGGGCACTGCCCCCTTGGGGAAGGGAGAAGGGGCCAGAGCTTGACAGATCTTATGTAACAGGCACCAGCTCCACGAGTTGGCAGTGCGTGCCCTGCCCCGTGCCAGGGCCACACCAGGCTCCTTGGCCGCAGCCAGGACTCATGGCTGACACTCGTGGCACAGGTGAAGTAAGCAGGAAAGCCCTTTAGCGGGGTCTTGAGTGTGAAGACTCAAACCCTCCATCAGCCTTGCTTATGTGACCCATAAGCCTGTGCTTCTGTATCCCCAGATGTTTCCGCCCCATTAACCCAGAGCGGGCTCTTGCTGAGCCCCCTGCCCCTTCACGGAAGGTGAATGCTGCCTGTTTACTAACTGCGGAGGTGGCGTCTACTTTTCAGAACGGCCGTTGCTACTAAGTCAAGCTTAGGTTGGCTGATGGCTCATTTGGAGGAAGTTCTTGATCCAGACTTTCTCAGGTCTTGGCATATGAGCTCCACATTAGCAGCCGGAATCCTTTCCTTGTCTCCCGCTGGGTGAGAGGCTCTCGCTGGGTGGGGGGTCTCCCGGTCCAGCCTCTCCCTGTCAGCCCTGAGGTAGGATTGTTTTCCCCATAAGAAAGGTCACTCCTAGGACATTTTGTTCTCTCTGGAATGGAAAGTGCTGACTTTCCCCGGAGCTCCTGATTTCCTATTCATGGCAGAAGAATATCTGGCTGGGCACAGAACAGCCCTGCTCTCCCCTCCACTCCCACCCCCAGACTCCTGTTATCCAACGGCCTTCTACACAGAGCGCTTAGAAATTGGCAAGTAGTTTTGAACTCAGGAAATTTTAGACAGAGGCACGACCCACCCCCCACCCCTTACGAAAAGGAAAACTAACAGAGGGTCTGGCGAAACCTTAAAGGAGCCTTCCCCATGTCTGCACCGGCTAGGCCATTAGTAGGGTTAGATCAAGAACCGTAACCACAGGTGATGACGTGTTCTTGACCCTCCCTGTGCTGGGTCGGAGTTAAAAGTGTCAAGGCCACAGAAGTGCCTCCAGTTTTCCATTGCCCGTCCCCCATTAGTACTGAGTGACTACTGTCTCCGCTGAGGGCCCACCTTGATGGACCTTGACATGATCACCAGTGGTAGAATGTTTTGCTTCTACAGCTCCTTTAGACAGGTGTCGTCTGAGGCACAGGGGGTAAGAACTAACAAAGCGCTGCCAAAAATAGGAGTAAGAGTGGCTGTTGGGGGAGGGAAGAGTGGGTATCCTTCTGTGGACGGGCTTTAACGTTTAGTTCCAAATGGGCAGCGGGGAGTCCTTCTCCGGGCTTCCCTGAAAATGCTGATAAGGTCTTTGTCCAGGGAATTATCTCTGTTGTGGCCCTCATACTGGAACATCAGGGTTTAGACTGTCAGGTAAGATTTAAATTTGTGTTTGGGGCCATATACTTCTAGTGCTGGCTGAGTTCGAGGATGCTTCTGCCCACCTGCTGCCAATGAGCTTTGCTCTCTAACTGCAGGTGGAAACCAGGTCTCTCTTCTGAGTATATTTCCTTCCCTGTTAGTGTTAGACCTGGTAACTAGGAAGGAGGGATCCACTTCCTTGTGGGATCAGCAGGGCAGTTCCTGAGAAAAGCCCTCCTTCAGCCTGCCTGTCCCCACCCCACCCCCTTGAGCTGACAACCTCATGGGCTTTGAGCTGCTGACAGCCTCAGAGGCTGTCAGCACACAGCATGAGTAATTTTAGCTGAGTTATTTCAGGCTCCTGTTCTGATCAGGGTTGAGCTGGCCCCACGCATGCCCCAGTCAGTGTTGCTCCAGAGTTGCCGGCTCCCGCGTCCCCTCCCGGAGAGAGGGGGTGGCAGGCTCATCTGCGCACTGTGTCTTTAACCCTTTGAGCCCAAATGTTTTCTGACTCCTTGGAGGTAGGGCCGGAATTAGCCAAGAGAGCTGGACAAACAATACTCACAGTCCTCGGCCTGGCAGCTGCCTCGCTCCAACCCCCTCACCGGCCTCCACAACAAGGACAAGATCCAGAGTGGCACCTTCAGCCAGGTGCTTACCTCTGTGTGGCCACAGTCTGCCATCAGAAGTGTTCCCAGCCAGTGACCAGTCAGGATGCTGAAACCTGAGCCAGGCAGGGAGGACTCTCCCAGGCTGTAATCAGCCTTTAGGAGCTGAGCTCAGCTGGAAGGAATCCCACCTGTCTCCCGGCAATTCAGGATGGCAGGCCAACTTCGGTTTTCCCCAGCTGAAGATCTGACTCGCTTCAGATGTTTTGTCATTGAGCATTTCAAGACCTCCTTGAAGTGCCTGTTATGACAGCTGCTTCATGTTTTGGACATCTACGGGCAGAAAAGTGGGTCATTGGAGATAATGCCTGGATTGGGGACCTGGAGTTCCTTGTAGCCGGAATCAAATACACAAGTTCCTAGTCTCTCATTCTAATCTCCAGCCTCCAGTGTGGCAGAGAATGAAGAGTAATGTAGAGATGGGGGGGGGGGGGGGGGGGGGACACATCTCAACAAAAGAAAGCCCTGAAGAATATTTTTGCTGTTTGTTGAAAATGACAGGCATCCTTCAACCCTCTTTCTTACCACGTACATAGTCTAAAGTTGAAGAGAGAATAATGTGTGTGCCTGTTGCTCATGGCTCCAACTGGCAGAAAAGTGCCCGGGAGAGCCTACCCCAGGCCCAGCCTCTCTGCCTTCAGTCTCATACGCCATGTGTTCTTTGCTTACAGAATTCTAAGAGCGCCCAGGGTCTGGCTGGTCTTCGAAACCTTGGGAACACGGTGAGCTCTTCCCAGCCCACTTCTTTCCTGAGGCCACCCCCTCCTGTCCCACCTGGGACCACCTAACCAGAGTTCCCTCCCAGCTCCTGCTGACTCCCCATCCTCTAGGCCCGTTGAAATGTGCCCTTGTGGCCGGGGCTTTGCCTCACTCTTCGCCCCGAGCAGGAAGCACTGCTAAAGGGGAGTTGCCCCCTTCACCGTCAGCTACATTCCTGGATCCTTCTCCTGAAGGACATCCATCACTTCCCACCCACTTCTGCCCAGCTCACCCACACCGGTTTGTACATCTCTACGGTAAATAACCGGTTAGGCCACCTCTGCCGGCAGTGGGAATCTGCCCCACTGCACCCCTTTCACTTGCGAAAAGAGGAACTTGAGGCTGTGGGAGGGTTCGCTTCTGGAGTAGATGAACCAGAGGGCCTTTGGTACTGTGTGAGTAGACACGCATGACGGGGGCCTCTCTCCGCTCATGGTCTGGATGATCTTTTGCAGTGCTTCATGAACTCCATTCTGCAGTGTCTGAGCAACACCCGGGAGCTGAGGGATTACTGCCTCCAGAGGCTCTACATGCGGGATCTCAGCCACGGCAGCAGTGTCCACACAGCCCTCATGGAAGGTGAGGAGCCCATCCGAGGACACTTTCTCCGCTCCACTACCATACTCCAGTAGATGTGTTTTCTACGTATCCGTCCTGTTTTTCTTCCTTTAGCTGCTTTTTGGTGGGATTCTAGTTGGAGTTTCTTCCAGAAAATGTCTCACCTGCCCTCCGTGCCCCCTCTCTACCCTCTCCTTCCTGTAGAGTTTGCAAAACTAATCCAGACCATATGGACTTCATCCCCCAATGATGTGGTGAGCCCATCTGAGTTCAAGACCCAGATCCAGAGATACGCCCCGCGCTTCGTTGGCTATAAGTAAGAGCCTTGCAGACATGTCCTCTCCGGGGTGGGAGTCGGCCACAGCAGGTCGGTTCTTAGAACGAGAGGTGTTGCTCACTCTCTTTTCTTTGGACTCAGTCAGCAAGATGCTCAGGAGTTTCTGCGCTTTCTTCTGGATGGGCTCCACAACGAGGTGAACCGGGTAACAGTGAGGCCTAAGTCCAACCCTGAGAACCTCGATCATCTTCCGTAAGTAAGAGGAGAATGCCATAGGAAAGAAACCCTTCGTGAACTTGTGATCTTTTGCTGACTACTTTGGGGTTAATAATTTGGAGAGAATTCTTAATATTAAGGATTTAGATCGATGGGTCCTTAAACTTCTCGTGAGCTCTGACCCACTTGTCTCCCTCTCTCTGGTTCCTAGTGATGATGAGAAAGGGCGACAGATGTGGAGGAAGTATCTAGAACGGGAAGACAGTCGGATTGGGGGTAAGTGCGTGAATGGGAGGAATGCCTGCTCTCCCCCTTAACTGCTTTTGCCTGAGTAGAGAATGAGCATGAAAGGCCCTGAGAATCACCCTCCCAGGGAACCCTCTTTCTGCCCAGTGGCCCACGGACAGAGTCAGGAGCGCTGAGAAGGGACGCAGCCCAGAGAAGACGTGTGCTCCTTCTCCGGGTTTAAGCTTCGCTGTCCCATCTCTTCTGCAGATCTTTTTGTTGGGCAGCTAAAGAGCTCCCTGACGTGCACTGACTGTGGTTACTGCTCTACAGTCTTTGATCCCTTCTGGGACCTCTCACTGCCCATCGCTAAGGTATGTACTCCTGTTGCCCCACGTTGGAAACTCCCACTCTTATCTTTTCACGTCATCGACCTGTGACTTTTTGTCTCTCCCAGCGAGGTTATCCTGAGGTAACTTTAATGGACTGCATGAGGCTCTTCACCAAAGAGGATGTGCTTGATGGCGATGAAAAGCCAGTAAGTCCCCCTTCCATGAGAGCAAGAGCACGCATACAAGAGACCTCTCTGGGAAAGACCTGTCACCAGCAGATCGAGCCCAGGAGCTGCAGGACGTGGCCTGTTACCTTCTCTCCCAAGTCCTCTGTAGCTCTGTTGGTCGTGTCTTTCAGACATGCTGTCGCTGCCGAGCCAGAAAACGATGTATAAAGAAGTTCTCCATCCAGAGGTTCCCAAAGATCTTGGTGCTCCGTATCCTTAAACATCCCCCTTGGCAGGGCCTTGCCTTCAATGAGTGACTGGGGGCCTAAGTGAGGGCGAACAGAGTAGGAAAAAAGGAAACTTGGTAGACTTTCCTTTCCCTGTTTGCTCTAATGCTTCTGAGAAGCGCATCGCCCTCTTAGGACCCAGTCTCCTTTACTGTGACTACTCTTGCCACCCTGTCTGTCCTTGACTCACATCAACCCCAGATCTGAAGCGGTTCTCAGAATCCAGGATACGAACCAGCAAGCTCACAACATTTGTGAATTTCCCACTAAGAGACCTGGACTTGAGAGAATTTGCCTCAGAAAACACCAGTGAGTATTCTGAGCTGGAAGGGCGGAAACAAGGTACAGGTGCCTAAAATCCAGATGGGAGGCCAAGAGGTAGAAGGAAGCTGCCGAAGAGTGAGTTATGAAAATCAGGAATAGAGGCCAGGTGGGAGAGGAATGCCCTGGGGGCCTGAAACCTCGCATTTCCTCCTCAGACCACGCTGTTTACAACCTGTACGCTGTGTCCAATCACTCTGGAACCACCATGGGCGGCCATTATACAGCCTATTGCCGGAGTCCAGTGACGGGCGAATGGCACACTTTCAATGACTCCAGGTGAGACGGAGGTCTCAGGGTTCCTGGCTGTCGGACACCTGTACCTCACCCATCTGTGTGGCTTCCACTTGACTGCAAAAGGTCAGAGCCAAAAGGCCGTGTGATATATACGAGTCCGCTGCCCATTTGCAGAATTTCTGGAAGACGAGAGAGGTTGGCTTTGGGGGCACAGTAGGGAGAGAAGCAGCGGGCCCTCACGACTCCCTCAGCCACTCAGTTTGTGTCCGGTGGCCCACTCACCAGGGCCCTGACTTTTCCCTTCTCTCTCCACAGCGTCACACCCATGTCTTCCAGCCAAGTGCGCACCAGCGACGCCTATTTGCTCTTCTACGAATTGGCCAGTCCACCCTCCCGCATGTAGCAGCAGCAAGGAGCTACATCCCTGTCTCCCTTTCCTGTGGTGGCCCCCCACCCTAAGTTGTTTTTTTTTTTTTTTTTTTTTAAGACAAAAAAAAAAAAAAATCCTGACAAATAAGAGAAAAATAAAGTAAACTAAAGCTGCCGAGCAGGAGTTGCTGCAGCCTGGTCAGGGTCTGGAGCGCGGAGCCAGGAGCCCCTGAGCCATACGCGGCACGAAGATCGACAGGACACAGAGCCCGGAGCCAGCACAGTGTGCCCTCGGCTTCTCTTGTTTGCGTTTTTAAGCTTGTGGTTTTTTCCTGTGTGTAATAAACAACAGCGGTCTGTGGGGAGAAGATCTCGTCCTCTTGGTGCCCTTCCAGCCCCCGTTCCTCCCGAGAAGACAGCGCCCTCTGGAGCCTGCTGGGAGGATCGCCGCCTGGGAGCCCCGGCGCCGGAGCCTGGCACCTGTCTCCGCCTGGACCCTGCTCACCAGTCCAGAAGCAAGAAAAACACCCATGAGCCAAGAGCCCTCTTAACGCTGCTATCTCCAGGGAGACAGACAAGGGGATGACTTTTAAAAAAGCTGATTTTGGTTTTTAAAAGCCCAACTTTTTTTTTTTTTTTTTTAATTACCATAACTAAAGCTTTCAGACTGGAGATGCTCTCCTTCACACTTCTTCACAGCTGGGACGTTATGCTGGTCATTTTTTTTTTTTTTTTTTTAGTTCTTCAAATACAGCTTTTCTAATGCTAGCCCCCAGTGGTGCTAGGTGGGTGTTGGCCAGGCCCTAAGTACAGCCACAGTAGACCCGGGATCTAACAAGTTTTTGTTTTTGTTTTTGTTTTAATGTTTTGGATGGAATCTAGTTGCCTCCAAGAATTGTGCCTTATAGCATTTGGGGACCAGGGGGTAACTGCCCCTCCCTGAAATATCCCTCAGCCTCTTCCCTTTTCCCCAGTGCCGTGTTCAAACCCGCTGGGGGAGATGGGGGTCGTGCCCGTAGCCCCTGGCTTGTTTTACATCGCAGTGAGGTGAAGAGGAGAGTAGGTGGAAGGAGATTTCTTACGGTAGCGTATCAAGTTTTTCCTGCCCACTTCCTCTAAGCCACCCCTGGTCTACTCCCCAGCTGTTTGAAGGATAGCACAAGCCCCTTATCCCTAGAACTTCTCTCACCTTTAATTTATTCCCTCTTAATGTGCTTCTTCTTCCTGACCTTCATGCCCCCACCCCTTCTCAGAGCCTCCTAGACATAGGCCCTTTGGACCGAGTTTCTCAGGGATGCCCATGCCACCCCTCAGCCCCTCTTGGCATCGGTCGTCAGCCCCACCCCAGGAGCTGGAGCCTGGGTGTCTGGGGACATCTTGCCTCAGCCGTATGATTCTTTTCCCACGGGCGTGATTTTGCCCTGAGTGGTTCTGGACAAAACTCGGTGCTGTCCCGGAGAGTAAGCTGTCCGGCACCGAGGCACGGAGCTCTGTGCATCCACGCAGGTGGGCCCAGCTTGTGCCCCTTGGAGCCTGAAGCTTTCCGACGCTCCCAGGAGGCATCACAGGGAGACGCCCCAAGTTTCACTGGCCTGACCCCCTTCCCCAGGGAAGCCCTGTGAACCTGAGCCAAAGGGCTGGTGTGCACTTGTTTACTGTGTAAGCAAGAGTAGAAGAATGTCTGATGTACAGCGGAACCTTGTACAGAATAAATAATAGCTTTGAGAAAGAAGGCGGTAAGTGACGGCATCTTGATTTGGGAAGGGTCTGCTCCCGGGAAGAGCTGTGAGCCTGTTAGTCGCCGCATGTTTTACTGCTACCACCAGACCGTAAATGCCAAGTTCTTGAAGAAGTTGCCCACTTTTCAGTCTAAACTTCCCAACTCTACAAAACTGAAATAGTGCACGTTTTGAATGCTCTCCGCACCCGTATTCACCGATCAACATTTTGCCGGGCTTGTTCACATATACTTTGTTCTTGGGGGCCAAACACGTAGTGGTGAGGTGCCCTCGGCACCTCTAAATACTTCAGCATGCGTCTCCTGAGAGGAAGGACATTCTCCCACATAACCTCGACGTCGTCTTCACACCGAAGAAAATTAGCATATCTACTAGACATTTCCACCGTCTGCCATTTAACTGCTGGCGTGGGCACTCCCGGTTCTGTTGACACTTGGGTGTCTTGTACGGACCTAGAATGAGCCACAACCGGTGTCTCCAGCACAGGCTGGGTGTAACAGTTTGCTCTTGGAGCAGAGTGGCTGTACCTGGATGTGGAGGAATAAAAGACTTGGCCTTGATGAACCTGAGACTCTGACTCGGCCTATTAATACCTAGAAACAGCCGCTTTTATGCTGAAGGTTTTGTTCTCCAAGGTGCTTTTTTTCAAGACTTAAAAACAGATTTAACCCTTTAAAGAGAATGCTTTTTTGGAGCACTCGGGGACTTGTCTCCTTTGGTTTTGTCTTTTAACTCTTAGTACAATTTAGATTTGTCCCTTTCTGCCACTGATTTTAGAACCCTGGAAGCTGAAGCCTCCGCCAGCTGAACTTACGAGTATTTTACTGGGGTTTTTCCTAACTGCCTCCCTGCTCCAGACACTGAAAAATCAAGGCCTGTCTATCGCATCTTTGCTGAGACCGCAGCGCCTGCTGTCAAACTCCTCACGTGGGATGAGACCATGCTGGGAGCATCTCTCCTGGGCATTTTCCAAGAGTGGGAAAAACATCGACTCAAACCTTGGGATTTCTCCCTGACAGGCCCTGGAAGTGGCCTGACCCAGGGTGAGGTTTTAAATGCTGATGATTTCCCCCAAACCACAAGTCAACAGGATGCTCTTCAAGGTGGAAACCGGCTTCTAGCGAAGCGGATGGGTGAGCCCCAAATCACTGTAACCTGCTGTACCTCTCAACCAGTTTTTCACTGGATGTGGAAGCCACCGCGGCCTTTTTGTGGTCTCCCACAGGGGAGCAGACGGCTACAGGCAGCCCACTCCACCCTTGCACCCAGCTCTCCCTTCTGTACTTAACCTATGGCGCTTTCTCGTTCCCATGGCAACAGGTCCTAATGCTACCCAGATCCCAAACACAATCTGTCCCCCACGTTTCTTTATCCATCAGCTTTGCCTCCTAGCAACTGGAATTTCTTCCCCCACTCTTTGCTTATGTTCCAGCGGGCCTCTCCCTGGGGAAGGGAGGGAGTTCTTCCCGGCCCCCCCCCCCCCGCCACTGCTCTTGTGTGACCTTGAGCAAGAACCTCCCTCTTTCTGGGCCTTGTGCCTCATCTGCATTAAGGAGATTGGACCTTGAAGTTCTCAGCCCAAGTGTCCTTTTCTAAGTCACTTCTTATCTAAGTACATGCCTCCCAAGTCCCAAGTTAGGGGGCCTTACATGCCTCTGGTTCCATGATTCCAGCTTATAGAGTTACTCTAGATTTTTTTTTTTTTTTTTTTTTTTTTTTTTTTTTTTTTTTTTTTTAATGACCAGCGCTCAGAAAATACTTTTTTCTGTAAAGCTTTACCGTCAGGACCACAGAGGTCACCTTGTCCACCTTCTCACTTTTCCAGTGAGGACACGAGCACTAGAGAAGGCTTGTTCAAGTCCCTGGTTTGTCAGTGGCAGAGGCGGGACAGTTCCCTTTCCATCTGAGTACTCTGCCTTTGGGTGAATAATTGACAGCTTTTTGCAGGACTTTACGCAGCAAATTTTCCAACCTCGTGTCTGTTAGGAACTGAGCTGAACGGCAGGATAGCAAGGGAGCTCCCGACTCGACACATCCACACACACCCGAGAGCAAAACCAGCACAACCTATCACCTACCTGGGCCCCAGCAGGGTCTGGGCCGGGCACCTCTGAGGGCCCCCATCCTTCATCGCTCTGTAGGCAGACACAAGCACCAGGGCGGGAGGCAAGAGGCAGCAGAAAGAGACTAGTATTTTCAGCACAAGAAAATTATTTAATCTCTCTGAGCCTCGCAGTTTCCTTCTCTGTAATCCGAACATAACAATACCTACTCAGAGTTGTGAGTGTCTGGAACATACTAGGTACTCAGCTGTGCATTTCACACACACACACACACACACATTTCCAGGACTGTACCATCAACATTCCATTCACATTCTCTTAGTGGGTGATGCTTAGCCAGTGTTTGGTTCCCCAGCCTCCCAGGATGCCCGTGCCGCCTTTTCTCCTCTGAACAACATACGATAAAGGCTCGGAATGCCGAGTAAGTTTAGCATTGCCCAAACCAAGCAGAATTCTTGACGTGGAGCCACGATATGGACGACCCAAATCCAAGGGATGAGCATTTCTGATTTCCTGATACTCAGCATCGCCTGCCTCTCGGACATAGCGGAAGGTTGGCTGGGATTGCACTGCCATGGGATGAGGGTCAAGGCTAGGGGTGGCGGTGAACAGGGAGAGGAGGAGTAAAATTGGCAGATTGGGGTGCGCAAGGAGAAGTCGGGCCCTAATGCACACCTCTGGTGCCGGCCCTGAGCACAGGGAAAAATAAGGCATTCCAGATGAAAGGTTGAGCCTGGACACAGCGTGTTCCAGGGACAACGAACAGGCTGGTCTGGCTGGAGTGGAAATGTGAGCTAGAGAACCAGCAGGAGAGAACGCTAGAAAGCCGGAGTCCCAGAGTATTAACAGCCAACCTCGGTCTGGCCTCGCCCTTCCTGGTGAAAGAAGAACCACAGAGAGCCAAGGAGAGAGAACTGTGGTTGGGGTCAGCATGGGGGGCTACAGGAAGCTATGCTTTCAGGAATACAAGCAGAAGCCCAAGGGAGCTAGAAACCACCTGAGCACCACTCCAAGTTTCCCTTGCCCAGAGGACGGCCGTGGGCAACAGCAAAGCCAGAGAGAAGCTTCCCACACAGCCTCTGGAAAACTGTACCCTGTGCTCACAGATGAAAAGACAAATAAGGTCTCAGTGTTATTATGGAAATACTTTTGACCTCTCAGACCCTCTAAAAGCAGTCCCCATCTGAGGGTCCAAGAAAGAAAGGCTTGCCCCCCTGTACAAAAGCAGCCCAAGGCCCCCCAGGGGAGGAATGGAGAAGAACCTGGGGGTGAAGGGTCTCCCCAGAGTATGAGGACAGCTGCCTTAGGAAACACAGAACCTATCTCTGTTGTCCCTTTTCTCCGCTCTGGGTTTCTGGCTTTGTTCCCCTCTGTCACCAGCATGCCTCAGCCCCAGTGGAGGGTGAAAGTGGCGTGCCACAGAGAACACTTTGGAGCCTTGGTGCCATCATTCGTGAAATGATTATGCTACCTCATAGCGCGACCTAAGGAGGGGAAACCAGTAAGACTTCCTGCCCAGGGCCTACTACATAACGTTCTGCAAATGGCAGCCAGAAATGTCATTATACTGCCCCCGCCCCCACCCTGTCCTGCCCTGCCCGACTCAGCCTGAGCATGGCTAACACAAAACCCGTTAACAAGCCCTTTTCTCTCTCCCGGAGGACAGCTGGGCCAGGCTGGGTTTTTCCAAGAGAATGTCGTCACAGAGGAAGAGGCATGAAGTGGTCCAGGTGGCAGAGTGTGGGTTTTCTATCCTGCAGCAGCAAATGCCACGGACCGCCAGACTCCACCGCCTAGCTGAGGGCCTGCCCCTGTCCAAGGACTTGGCTCCTCTTCTCCTCTGCCCTTTTTCTGCAGCCTAAAGGGCCCGGGAAAAGGCAGCCAGCCCCTGAAGCTCCCCTAGTCACATCGGCACAGACAGAAGAAGCCCATACATACGACGTTTTTCCTATACTGGCTTATCTCCTTGTCCTGGTCACACCGGTGCTTTAACAGGGACCTTCCAAAGACCCAGGCTTGGCTAAATGCCCCAGTCCCCGGATGGGAGGGCAGCAGGTTTTTCCAGGGCCCTTAGGGCTCATAGGCCTTAAAGCTGCCAAACCTTGACACCTAGCTTCTAAGGCTCCCTTATGCCTGCATTGTCCTCCTTCCCACCCACCCCAGCTCACTCAGTAGTCTGGGTGAGGTTAGGAAAGTGTGGTGTCCAGTTCCCCTGGTCACACCCCCACTGAGCACCTGGTTTCCTCTGCAGGGTGTCCTCCACCACTGCCTGTGCCTTTAAGGACTGCTGCCCTGAGCCAAGCTCTTGACCTCAGCATCCTCAGCTGAGTTGGATTAAGGGACCCTTTCATGCCTTTGCGAATTCCTTCTGCCTGCGTCCTTCCCCCACACAGAGACCGAGTAGCCAGTAGCCTGAACCGGTCCACCAAGGGCCGTCTGAAAGTCAGTCTAGTCTGGCAGCCCTTCCCCCAAGGGAGCAGAGGCTGCCCCTTGATAGGCAGTTTCGGATCAGAGAGTGGGCCCTTGGCGGTCTTGGGCTATCACAGGGACTCGAGGAAAGCCATGCAGAGCCTTGAGCCATGAAGGAATGCTCAGATATCATCCTCTGTGCGGAGGCGACAGAGCTGAGCAAGGTAAGGGTCCCATAGGACCCCTCTCCCAAGACCCAGACCCCTGCCTAGGGCTGGCCGTGCCCAGAGGACACGCCAGCCAGGCAGTGCCACCACTGGCCCCCAGCCCTCAAGACTTTCCCTTTCAGACTGAGTTCTGCAATCCTGCTTTTGAGCCTGAATCAGGGCCTCCCCCACCGGCCTTCCGGGAGGATGCCAGCTGCAGCGTCCCGGCTCCCTGGCATGGTAACCATCTCAGGGGGTGACCGGGGGAGAACCGGCCCAGGAGCTGAGAGCCCAAGGGGCTCTCAAAATCCCACCCCGCACACCCACAGGTCGGCGCCCCCGAGGGCTGCAGCCAGATTGTCACTTCTCCTGGCTCTGTGTCCTCCTGCTGGCCAGCCTCCTGCTCCTGCTGCTCGGGCTTCTGGTGGCCATCATTCTAGCCCGTGAGTACCGGGCCCTGCTTGGGTTGAAAGTGCTCTTGAATGAGATTCCATGTGCCATTCTATTCATCACCCCTAGAGAACCAGCTCCTCTGAATCCCACTCCCCCATCTTCCCTCCAGAGCTGCAGACTACACCCCTGCCCGGGGCCTCCTATCACCCACTGCCCCCCCAAGGCTTCACTACCACCACCACCACCACCACTCCCACCCCCTCTCCAGCAACAGGGAACCCTAAAGGACAGCTGAAGGAGGCAGGCATGAGCCCCTCACCGCAGTCCTGTGAGTACCCAGGGAAGATCTTCCTGGAGAAAAGCCCAAGATGGCAGGAGGAAGGGGGGCTAGGAAGAGGAACCTTGGAAATAAAAGGGTCTCTCTCCTTTTGAGCTCTGAACTCTCACCTTCATCTCTGCAGCCTGTGGGGGCCTCCTCCCTGGCCCAAGGGGCTTCTTCAGCAGCCCCAACTACCCAGACCCTTACCCACCCAACGCCCACTGCGTGTGGCATATCCAGGTGGCCGCAGGCCATGCAGTACAACTCAAGATTGAAGCGCTCAGCATGGAAAGCGTGGCCTCCTGTCTTTTCGATCGTTTGGAAATCTCCCCTGAGCCTGAGGGCCCCCTCCTCAGGTGGGTCCCCCTGCCCCCAGGTGGGTCACCGCTGCCCTGCGTTGCCGTCTAGAGGGCAGAACCAGGGAGCAGCGCTGGGAAAGGCTGGGCTGGAAGGACACCGAGAGACCTGACTCTGGACCCAGCTCTGCCCCGTGCCTGCTGTATGACCTTGGGAAGGTCACCCTCCCCTCTCTGTCAAATGGGGCCCCCACCTATCTTACCCATGAATAAAAGCCACAAGGATGGATGTGCCAGGTCAGGAAAGCCAGAGCTCCCCAGGAAATGAAAGGGCCCCTTTTGACCGCATCGCCACCGGTTCAGGGCTTGAAGAAAGAGGACCACGGGGCCCAGGCAGCCCCCAGTCTGGCTGGCCCTGAGCTCTGAGCCTCCATGGCGCCCAACCTGGCTTCTTGCAGAGTGTGTGGGAAGGTGCCTCCCCCTACACTCAACACCAACGCCAGCCGCCTCCGGGTGGCCTTCGTCTCTGACAGCAGTGTGGAAGGATCTGGTTTCCATGCCTGGTACCAGGCTGTGACCCCCGGGAACGGTGAGTGTTTTCCCACTGTGTCTCTGGCTACCTCTCAAGTGTCTCCACGCCCCTCCAGCACTGGCCGAAGGGGTGGAGACTCGGTGGGGGGGGGAGGGGGGTTCTGAATCCAGATGCCCCTCCCCAGGGAACTGTGCTCATGACGAGTTCCCCTGTGACCAGCTCGTCTGCCTGCTACCTGACTCAATGTGTGACGGTTTTGCCAACTGTGCTGACGGCAGCGATGAGGCCAACTGCAGCACCAAGCTCTTGGGTACGGGCCCCGCCAGGCACAGGGCATGTACTGTCTTCGGGCATCTGCTTCGGGTTCGGCCTGAGCTCCCCAGCTCTGGCCCAGCCCCAAGCTTGCCAGGGCATTCTTCTGGCCCAGACCTTGCTTCCTCATGGGCCTGGCCGAAAACTCTCCCCTGCGGTCCCTGCCAGCCCGACTGGGTGAAGGCACAGACCCTGGCAAACTCACAAGCCCCTCCTCCTCTCCGCAGGGTGTGGGGGGAATCTGACTGGGCTCCAGGGCACTTTCTCTGCTCCCAGCTACCTGCAGAGGTACCCTCACCAACGGGTAAGCCAGCGGTCCACGGGGAGGGCGGTGTGGCACACGTGGGCACACCTGTGCCCCCAGTTTGTGTGACTGGGAACGGCATGGGAGACACCGCCTTGTTCTGGGGAAGATCAGAGCTCAAACAGGCAGAAAGGGAACCGTATTTAGCGTTTACTAGGTGGCCGGGTAAGCTTCCCCTGCTGGGTAAACTTACCTCTCGGAGCAGACAAGTTAAAGGGCCTTTCTACCGCCGAGGATAAGAGCCAGCGGGGGCTGCACCCGCCCGCACCCTACCCAGCCTGCAGCGGGGAGGGAACCCTCCTGGAGCTCAGCCTGGATGCCCAGACGGGGATGGGAGAAGGGACCCTCGAACCACTCCATCCGTGCCCTCCCCCAGCTTTGCACCTGGCATATCTCGGTGCCCGCGGGACGTGGCGTGGAATTGCAGTTGCACAACTTCAGCCTAGAAGCTCAGGACGAGTGCGAGCTGGACTACGTGGCGGTGTATGAGACCGGCACCTCAGGGGCCCTGGGCCTCCTGGGCAGGTAGCAGCAGAGCAGGAGCCCCGGATACATCCCATCCTTCCTTCTGCTCTAAGCCAGAGGTCTCTTCACTGTCGCCCTAGGAAAAGGCTTGTCCTTGCTCAGCCCAAAGCCTTTGCTCCACATTGCCCTTCTGCGGAAGGTCAGCGCCCTCCCTTCCTGCCTCTCCTGCCCCGAAGGGCCCGTTCCACTTCCCCTCACACCCTCCCTGGTTTTTCCCATCTCCAACTGGCTCGAGTTCAAGCAGTTTGCTTAATTCCTCGTCTACTCCACATGTGTGTCTTTCTTCTCGGGGCCCTAAGCTCCAGGAGTCAGCAGCCATGTGTCCCATCCCCTCTGGCATCGCCCCGAGTGCCAGTCACAGTGACGCCTGTGGGAACACCCCGGGTCTCCGAGGGCGCCCTGCCCAGGTCTGCTCTCCGCCTTGGGCAGGTTCTGTGGAGCGGAGCCACCACCTCGCCTCATCTCCTCCAGCCACCAGCTGGTGGTGCTCTTTAGGACAGACCGTGGCATCAGCAGTGGGGGCTTCTCTGCCACCTACAGGGCCCTCAATGCCACAGAGAGTAGGTGCCCCGGGGTGAGTGGGCGTGGGCGGTACGGCTGCCTCTGGGAGAACGAGGAAGGGCTCTGGACCTTGGTCGGGGCACCGCGAAGGCAGTGTGGGGGCACAGGCACGTCCCAGGGCACTGCCACGCCCCCTCTGCCTCCAGATCCCTGTGGGCCCGGAGAGTTCTCCTGCCGCGATGGAGGGTGTAAGAGTCTGCAGTGGATGTGTGACATGTGGAGAGACTGCACAGATAGCAGCAATGGCAACTGCACCAGCCCCTTGCTCCCGCCCCCAGGTGAGAAGCCTGGCCCAGAGCACCGTGGGCAGGGCGCGGCAGGTCTGAGCCAGCTGGGTGCCTGTTCGTAGCAGCCCTACAGGCACACTTCCTAACGGCCCTCCCTTGTCCTCCCTGATGGAGAGTTCCCCATCCTGACTCAGGGGCCACTCCACAGAGTCCGGGAGGGACTCTCACCCAGTGGTGGCAATGGTACTTAATGTCACCCCCGAGGGAAGTGGGAATCAGGGAGTCAGTGGGTGGGGCTTCAAGAACCAGCCCAGCCTTGGGGCGCCTGGGTGGCTCAGTCGGCTGAGCGTCCGACTTCGGCTCAGGTCATGATCTCACAGTGTGTGGGTTCGAGCCCCGCGTCGGGCTCTGTGCTGACGGCTCGGAGCCTGAAGCCTGCTTCGGATTCTGTGTCTCCCTCTGTGTCTGCCCCTCTGCCGCTCACACTCACTCTTTCTCTCAGAAATAAACATTTAAAAAAAATTTATTTTTTAAGAAAAGAACCAGACCAGCCTTGTCACACAAAGAGCCCCTCTCCACAGCCCACCTCAGAGATGAAGGTGAGGGCCACCTGGCTGGCTCAGTCAGTAGAGCATGTGACTCCTGGTCTCAGGGTCATGAGTTCAAGCCCTATGTTGGGTGTGGAGCCTATTAAAAAAAGGGGAAGAAAAAAAAAAAGCAGAAGAAGATGGAGGTGAGAGCAGGGAGTTCCTTCTGGATGCCGAGCAGTCCCTGCCAGTGTCAGTGCCCCATGCTCTGAGAGATTGAAAAGACACCTGCATGATGCCCAGGGCTGGCAAAGGATATTTGGGCAGGCTCTCTAGGATGATAGAACCCGCGATATGTGCAAAGCATCTCTCCACGTTGTTGCCTTTGATTCCCACAACAATGCCCATCTGGCCCAGAGAGAGCAATGTAGTGACTTGCCCCGGGTCATCGGCCAGTATATCCCCACAGTGATTGTCCCCTCCCGCCCCTACAGAGCTGGCCTGTGAACCCGTCCAGGTGGAGATGTGCATCGGCCTGAGCTACAACGCCACAGCCTTCCCTAACATCTGGGTGGGCATGGCCACCCAGGAGGAAGTGATGGAGGTCCTCAGAAGTTACAAGGTGCTCCGGGCAGAGATCGGGAGGGACCCCCGCCCCCCCCCCCCCCGCTGGAAGTGGAGGGAGCTGTGAGAGTGTGGCTCCTGAGCGCTGATCTCCTCCTTCCACAGAGCCTGACAAGTCTACCCTGTTACCAGAACTTCCGGAGGCTCCTCTGTGGGCTGCTTGTGCCCCATTGCACCCCCACAGGCAGCGTCCTTCCCCCTTGCCGCTCTGTCTGCCAGGAGGCAGAGCTCCAGTGCCAGTCCGGCCTGGCTCTACTGGGCACCCCCTGGCCTTTCAACTGCAACAGGCTGCCTGAGGCGGCCGGCCTGGAGGCTTGTGCCCAGCCCTGACCCTGAAGCAGGCACCTGCCCTCTGCCTGCCCATCCACCTTTGCCTATCAGGGCGGGCAGGCAGGGGACTCTGCCCATCCTCTCTGGAGCCTCCCAGGGAGGGGAAGAGGAGTCCCCAGAGGGGCTGATGGAAGCTTCCCTGTCCCTTTACTTGCCCCAGCTCCACACCATGCCATTGACAGTGAGGACTGCTTCCCACCCAAGCCTCTGACCCCCATTTCCTGTCTTCTGCCCTCCCCTCGCCACCTCCTTTTTCAGGTTCTCCATCACCTGCCTTTTGACTTTTGTCATTTATTCAACAAAAATGTATTGAGTGCCTAGGAATTGTGGCAGGCCCTGCTCTGAGTCCTGGGGATCCAGTTGTCCGTCTGCCTCTAGAACTCTCCACCCTGGGTTCTCAGCTTCTATTTCTCCTGGACTAGTCTGGTGCTTGGTCTCCATCACTGCACCACCTCTCCATCGGCTCCTTGGAGCAGTGGGTGTCCTGAATGTCTGTCTCACACAGCTCTGCCTCTCTGTGCCCAGCTAAGACTCTCTCCCCCCTCCTTTCTCTCCCAAACCTTGGCCAGCGGCCGGGCGACACCACGAGTTATTTCCCTGCTATTTCCCGGCTCGGAGTTCTTGGCCCCTGAACAACTGGTTTCCTCTTGGAGTCTGGGAGGAGCAGAGCGGAGCCGGCAGGGAGCGAACCGGGACCAGGGGGGCGAAGAGGGCAGGGGACGCCTGGCAGGGGAGAAGCGCAGGGGCGGGACAGGGGTCAGCTGGAGGGTCCGGAGAAGCGAGCGAGCGCCCCGAAGGAGGCCCCGGGAGCCGGGAGGGGGTGAGTCTGGCGGAGAGCAGGAGGGGGGAGTGGGGACGGGAGGGGGCTGGGGGAAAGACCGGGCGGGGGGCGCGGGACGGGGGCGGCCAGCCTCTCCTGCCCTCTTCCACCCCGCTCCCCGCCCCAGCGCTCTCGTCTCCTCGGCTCCGGGGGCGACCCTCCTTCCTCTCCCCCGCGGCCGCTCAGCCTCAGGCCCATGGCAGTGGGGTGGGGACGCGCTCGGCCGCGCCGAGTGGGATTCTGGGTCCGGATTCTGGGTCCCGACTCCCGTCCCGCCTGACCCACAGACTGCGAGAGGACCCCGGCGGCCGGAGTCCCCGTGCCAGCGCCATGAGGCCGCTCGTCGCCGTGCTGCTCCTGGGCCTGGCGGCCGGCTCGCCCCCGCTGGACGACAACAAGATCCCCAGCCTGTGTCCGGGGCACCCTGGCCTCCCCGGCACGCCGGGCCACCACGGCAGCCAGGGCCTGCCCGGCCGCGACGGCCGCGACGGGCGAGACGGCGCGCCCGGGGTTCCGGGAGAGAAAGGCGAGGGCGGGAGGCCAGGTAAGAAGGCCGCCGGGTCGCCGTCCGCGGGGCCGTCCGCGCTCGCGGGGCGGAGGGCCGGGCCTCGGGGTCCCGCCAGGGGGCGCCGCCGGGCTCCGGGAGCGGGGCGCCGAGAGGGTGACTCAGCCCGCCGCAGGCCACGGCTCCGGGGACCCTCTGCGGCCGGCCGCTCGGGTCCGCCCCGGCCCTTCGGGCAGCGGAGCCCGGGGCCCGGGCGGCGGGGCGGCCCTCGCCGGGGAAGCGGCGGCAGGGGGCCCCAGAGAGGGTGGGGAGGGTGCTCAGCGTCGCCCTCCGTGCACCCCGCTGCGGGCGGCCGCCGCCGCCGCCGCCACTCTCGCCCTAACCGCTGCCCGCACCCCGCAGGACTGCCGGGGCCCCGGGGGGAGCCCGGGCCGCGAGGAGAGGCGGGACCCGCGGGGGCGACCGGGCCTGCGGGCGAGTGCTCAGTACCTCCGCGCTCCGCCTTCAGCGCCAAGCGCTCGGAGAGCCGGGTGCCTCCGCCGTCGGACGCGCCCCTACCCTTCGACCGCGTGCTGGTGAACGAGCAGGGACATTACGACGCCACCACCGGCAAGTTCACCTGCCAGGTGCCCGGGGTCTACTACTTCGCGGTCCACGCCACCGTCTACCGGGCTAGCCTGCAGTTCGATCTGGTCAAGAACGGCGAGTCCATCGCCTCTTTCTTCCAGTTTTTTGGAGGGTGGCCCAAGCCAGCCTCGCTGTCCGGGGGCGCCATGGTGAGGCTGGAGCCAGAGGACCAGGTGTGGGTGCAGGTGGGCGTGGGTGATTACATTGGCATCTATGCCAGCATCAAGACAGACAGCACCTTCTCGGGGTTTCTGGTGTATTCTGACTGGCACAACTCCCCTGTCTTCGCTTGATGCTCACTGGAAAGCGAGCTCGCGCTCTCTCACTCCTAGGGAAGGAGGGTGTGACTCTGACAGTCACATATCCGGGAGGGCTGGCCCCCCCTTGGGATGTTGTGAATGATTCCGTCCTGCTGCTGGCAGAGAATGGGGACAGAGGCTGTCTGAGATCAGGGCTGGCAATATGGGCAGTGGCTGGATTTCTGCCCAAAACCAAGGGGCACTCTGTGTTGGCAGGTGTGGGTCCCCCAGTTGCTCTGGCCCGGGACCCCAGAGGTGGGGTGCCCTCTTCCTGGTGCTCTGCTTCTCTGGGTCCTCTCTTGTCCTTCCTATTCCTGGGCCCTTTTCTCAGAGACCATTCAATAAATCTCCCCCCAAAAAATCCTCCTACTGGCTCAGCCTTTCTTCTTTAAGTGGTGGGGATGCCCTGATTCTGAGGATGGGGGAGGGGAGAGGGAGCGATGCGGAAGGAAGGGCTCTTGGGCTGGACGAGCCGTGGGGCAAGAGATACAGGATGCAGGCCTAGCTGACCGAGAGGCCGCTCCATAGAGCTGCCCCTAAGTCGTGTGGGACGTGAATAGGAGTGCCTGGCTGAGGAGGGTGGCCTTCTGACATGGGGCTCTGACCACCTTTTCCTAACTCAAAGATGTCATATGAACGGGGCGGGAGCTACCTTCACCGCACACACACACACACCCCTGCCCTGATCAACAAAAAAAGGAGCCCGGGGTTTGCATTTGTGACTGCTCTGGCTGCTTGCCTGGTCTCTAGATGACTGGAAAGCTATTTCTCTGTCCCCCATCCCAGGGGAAGTGGTGCGTTCCTGAGTGGCTAGAGATAAGTAATTTCTGAGATGACCACAAGAGGGCGTCCCAGCTCCAGAATGCAGCAATGGTCCTGAGGCGCTTGAGCTCATGCCTGCTTCGGGTGGTTAGGGGGGAGGATGGGGTATTGACGTCTGCCAATGTAATTCTGGATGGGGGTGCAGGAAAAAGGGGTCCTTTGCTCCCAGCTCAGGAAGTTTATCTTCTCTCAGAAAATGTTTATCCTCACATTAAACAGAGACTGAAAGGAGCCAAGCCTCCCCGTGCTCAACTCCCTTAGGGTTGGGCAAAGGAGGGGGGGGGGCGGGGAGCTCTCCCCAGGCCTCCCAACTCCAAAATGGACGTGAAGAACTCCCCCACCATGCTGGGCATAGCCTGGGTGGGCCGCGCCACTAAGTCTGAGGCTAGCCACAAAGCCCCTTCAAGGTTCCCCTCCTCAAACCTCCAGAAGCCAGCCCCAGCCCCAAGCCCCACCCCCAACCCAATGACTAACAAACCAGGGCTTGCCAGACCCACAATCAATTCAGCCTCTCAACCCCCAAAGAATGTGGTGGGGCCTCTTCTCAGTTTCTTCCCAACCTACCCTTTCTCCCTCTTCACCCCCCCCCCTCCACCCAACGGCTTCTAGAAAGCTGCCCCTGGCATTATGCTCCTAGATTTAACATACAATTATGGGGGAGTGCCCCGCCCCCCTCTTGCTGGTCATGTGAGGGCAGATATGACCCTGGGGACTGGGCTCAGGTTCTAGGCTTCAGCTCCCAGCTCTCCACCAGGAGGCCTCACAGCCACACCCCAGCCCACCACAGCCCCACACCATGCCAAGAGACACAAAGTCAAGGGCCAGCTCCTCCAGGGACCAGAGGGTAGACTGGACTCCAGACAGCAAGGACCCCAAATCCCTCCTGGGACGAGTGGCACCAGAGAAGCTGGGAAGCCGTTTGCAACTCCTCCGTACTGGGACTTCATTCTGGCAAAAGTAGAAAAGACGGGAGGGCTTTTCCAAAGCCAGGTGTGTGAGAAGGCACAAATCGGGGGTGGATTCAGCCACCCTTGGCACGGGCTCTCCCCGAGGCACAGTACTCACATCCTATCTTATCTCTTCCCCCACCAGGTCCCCCCAGACCACAGTGACTCCAGCAGGACCAAAGGACCCTGCTGCAGCATCAGTCAACCTGACCAACTGCTCGCCCCTGTAAGGATGCACACAGAGGCTGTCAGAGCGGTCAACAGAACTTTATTCACTAGAAACTGGGCCACACAGACCCAGCAGGGAGCTGCATGCCCCTAGGCTGGCCCCTTCTGTATTTGGACCCTCGTCAAATGTGCACGGTCTGCCCTCCCCAGTGCCAGGGAGAGACAAACAGAAGGGGAATGCCAATGTTCTCTGTGATGTGGGGAGTGAAAAGGGTAGGAGTAGAAATCTGGTTATCCCTCCTGAGGCTCCCGGTGGAGCTGGGGTGCCAGAGGGTATGTGGTCCCAAAGCCAGGTGCAGACACCCACCCTCCAAGGGGTAAACTCTTGATCCTAGCTCTTGGATCAGATTGGGAGGGAGCCTCGTAAGATCAAGACAGGCAGAAGTAGTAGCTCTAAGGGCACCTGAGAGATACTATCCCCAAGGCTTACCAGGGCACAGGCGCTCTGGCTGAAAGCAAAGGTTCAAGATCATTCCAAGGCCCCTGAGTTGCCCAAACACCCAAATGACAGTGCTTTGTTGTGGCTGAAGCTGGGGAGGAAATGGGGAGGGGCCAGGGAGAGGACCTGCAAATCCCCAACAGAAAAACCAGAAGCACGGAGGGGAGCCCCAGAGGCTGGCATCTGGATGGGCCCTGGCAACCTGGAGGGGAGTCCACGGCAGTCTCGGGGCCTTGCATAGTGTGACACACTCACCACCTCCGGCGTCACGGGGACCCACAGGGTAAGGAAGAGCTGTTACCCTGCCCCACCCGGCTCATAAGTCTTCCAGAGTATCCTATCTCAATGTCCTGGATGTATGGCTTAGAGGCTTGGCATGACAGCCATGGGGGCAGGAGGGAATTCAGGCCGGAAACCGAGAGGTCGGGTGTTAAAGCTGTCCTAGCACAGGTGGCTTCATGGAGCACAGACGGGTGGGCAGACAGGGAAGGAGTCTTCAGAGGTAGACATTGAGGGTCTGCAGAATGCCCCGGCGGCAGAGTGGACAGTTGCGGTGGTAGATGGGGTGGCGCATCAGGATTTCAGTGCAAGCCTGGCACAGGCACAGGTGCCGACAGGGCAGCAGCAGCACCGTCTTGCTCTGGTCCTGGCAGATGACACACTTCTTCCGCTCCTCTTGCTCCTTGAGCAACTTCCATGGGTCTTGCCCAGCTACGGGCTCATCCTCATTGAGCCTCTCCCGGCCGCGGGCAGCTGTTGCTCTGACCGTCCCGACCTCCTCCTCTTCTGCCTCTGATCTGGGCCCTGTTTCAGGAAGAGTGTCCTGTCGCCAGGTCCTGGCCGAGGGCGCCCTCCTCGGGCCACCCTGAGGAGCCCCGGGGGCCCCTCCCCGGTTCGGCCAGGTGGCCAGCTGCAGGCTGCGGCTCCAGACTCGGCGCCAGGCCTCCAAGTCCAGTGCCAGGCGAGATAGCCGCACGACATCTTCTCGCAGCCGGTGGTAGGATGGCCGGGCATGGAGCTGACTGAGTGCCCGGGTGGCCAGTCTCAGAGTGAGGTCCGGGTGCAACACGGTCACCATCACCGCCAGCACACAAGCCAGCAGCACCAGGCCGGTGACATTGACAAGCACGAAGCTGGCCAGGAGGCGGGCAGCTGACGCTAGGAGCTCCAGTGCTAGTTGGCAGGGGGTCCAGAGGAGGATGGCCATGGCCACAGCACTGCTGGAAATGTGGCCTAGGAAGGCAGCTACAACGTCCGTCATCCTCCACAGTGGCCCCGTCACGGCATCCCACAGGGCCAGCATCAGGGAGAAAAGGTTCTGAGTGCCAATGAGACAGATGTTGACCAGACTGTTGATCACGTAGGCCACCAGGCTCATGGCAATGGCACAGATGTCACAGGCCTGGCGCAGCAAAGCATGGCCACTGGAGACCACGTTGAGGACACCCCGGTGCAGTATCTCCCGGCTCCTCAGTGCCCCGTGAGAGGCCAGGTGCCCCAGGAGCTTTAAGCTCTCCAGGCCAGAGCAGCAGCTATACATCAGAGTACACAAGGCCTGCAAGCCCCCAAAGGTGAACCGGACCAAGGCTTCGATCAAGGCCAGCAGTGAAAGCAGGACTCCGCGGCCCAAGTGCAGAAGACTAGTCAGTACCGTGTGTGGCAGGTTGTAGATGAAGGCCAGGAGCCAGGCCAGAGAAGCCAGGAGGGAGGACACCAGCAGGAAGTTGAGATCCAACACCAAGGTCAGCAGGTCCAGCACAAGGCCCACCCCATTCACTATCAGGTACACAGCCTCCATGATAGGACTGTGGAGGTTAATCCAAAAGGAAGTCTGACTGCCGGTTGAGGAGGGTGTCAAGGTTAATAATATTTGGGGGCGTCGGAGATTAATTTGGAAGGGAAGTGAGGCAGTCTCCAAGCCAGGGAGAATCAAGAAACAGAGGAAGGAGTGGGTTAGAGCGAAGTGGAGTCTCAGTGGAGGGAGAGGAGACCAGATGCTGGTCCAGGAGTCCCGGTTTTGAATGCGGCCCGTTTGGAAGGGAAGAGGCCAAACATCTCTAAAGTGGAGGTGAGCCCGGGCTGGAGGAGATATCTCAGCTTTGGAGGCCTGGTGGTGGCGAACCACGGCCGGGCAGTGGGTCAGACCGAGAGGAGACCGGGAACGGATGGGATCGGGCCGGGGCCGGGTGGGGGCGGCGCAGGCTGGGCGCGGGCTCGCGGTCCAGCTACGCAGGAACCGCTGTCCCCGCCCGGCCCCTGTCCTCGGGGCTCGCGGCTCTTTGCGTCCAAAGGGGCAGTGGGAAAGGGAGTCAGCTTCAGCAAACCCCAAACGCGGCCTCTATTCCGCTGGGCGCCGCCATCTTGTGTGCGAAAGGGTGGGGCAAAAAGCGTGACAAGGAGGGCGGGACGACGAATTCCGACCAATCTTGAGGAGGAACCGCAGGAAACATCCGGCACCCATTGGTCTGTTTGAACGGTGCCCGAACGTATTTACTTTCCAGAGGAAAGGGCGGAGACAGAATGAAGTCCCGCCCCTTTGAGGCGGTGATTGGCCAGTTGACGGGTAGACGTGGAATACGCCCTCCTCCTAGTCCCGCCCCCTAACAGCAGGATTTTGGACTGGGCCAAGTACAGGAGTTGTTCTTGCTCCTAGCCCTCGATTGTGAACTTTTTAGGTGCTGTTGACGGTTACTGCCTCTGGGCTGGACTCTGGGATTTGACCGCCTCCACATCCTCCTCAGACTCGCTGCCTCGTCCTCCTCTGTTCATTCATTCATTTAGTCTATCATTTATTGAGCTCCTGCAGATACATTGGGGATACAAATAATGGTTAAGGGGGTGCCTTCTCTCAAGCCCTTCACAAGGGGAAACATTGTTGTTACAGGACATTCCCAAGCTGCTATTCCAAACTGTTTCCTTTGGCGCCATCAGCGTTTCTCAGCATCTTTAGATTACCTCATTGTGATTATGAAAAGGAGGCCACAGACGAGAAATAGCTCACCCTCCTACACTAGCCCCTATTATTTGTTTACTTGAACACTGTAGTTAGATATCTACACCCGGGCGGCTCCAGGTTCCTCAACGAGTTATCCTTTCCTTTAATATTCAAAATATATTTGAGTCCCCACCCCAAATATATTGGGAAGCCAAACCTGGTGTTCTCTACCAATGCCAAGGATACTTGGGGGTCTGTCTTATCCTTCCCCTGGTCACCGTTGCTTTAATTTCCTGCTCGTTTGAATGCTTCATCTCCACTCTGGCCTGGACTCCTAAAAGTGTTTGTCCCCCTTCACCCTCCCAACCCCAAGCACTACCTGAATCCCTCATTCCCCAAAGCATCACTAATACAAAGCTGAGGTATGCGGCAAGCCTTCACTGAGATGCGGGGTCCCAACAGGGTTACACCATAGTGTGGTGCAGGGACTGCAGTTCCTACAACTCCACTGGTTTTGCTCCAGCCTCTCTCTCACACCTGTCAGGCCCCAACTTAATGTTTTCTCTGAGACATGTTTTTCCCTTCCTCTTCCTCTTCCTCTTCCTCTTCCTCTTCCTCTTGGGATTTCCCCTCCCTTTCTCTAGCCATCAGACTCCAGCTTCCTATTTTGTTATTTGATTTTACAGAAGAGTCTGTCTCTACCCCCACAAAATGCTAATCTCGCTAAACAAGGGAGCATAAATAAAGATTTGGTTTAGCCTCCTGCTCAGATCATGGTCTGTTGTGATTATTGTTACTGATGTTTTTATTGTCCGACTGTGCATTTTTCCCCCAATTTCAAATCTTGGAGAATACGCCCACCTCCCTTTCAAGATGTTTGATCTCCCCACCGGTAACCTGTTCTCTTCAGAAACCTTCCTTGTTCCGTGAACACTAAGGTGTTCTTAATCTGTATTTCTGCAACACTTCATACCGTGACCACTTCCTCCACCTTTGGCCCCTGGACATTACACTCTCCTGTATTCTTTCATGGCCCCTTCTCTCTACATGATGATTTTCAATTCTGTGCCTTCAGCCTGAATCTCTTGCAAAGTTTAGGTGCCAAGTGCTTCCTAGACATAGACAGTGCCTGAATATCACAATGGTACTTGAAACTCACCATGTTTCAAACTCAGCAAACTTGCTGTGCCTACACCGTGTGCAATTAACCAGCCAGCTTTCAACACCAAGAAAGACACTCTTAGAATTGGCAGGATCCTCTAAAACGGTATTTCCATTAGTTTGGGACCAAAGCCTTCCCTCTGAGTGACCTGAGACTCGCCAAAGCCACTTAAAGGAGTTATAACCTTTGACTCAACTGGCAGCCCAGCTGCGGGCAGGCAGAGGTTTTCTGTGTGGCCAAAATTCTTGTGATAAATGAATTGGTGTATGACAAAATGCTCTCCATTCTTCAGCTAGAAACAGCTGAAAATTACCGTGTGAACACCATGCAAAAGAAATGCTGAGCTTCGGGGATGCCTGGGTTGGCTCAGTCAATTAAGCGTCCGACTTCGGCTCAGGTCATGATCTCATGGTTTGTGGGTTCAAGCCCTGTGTTGGCTCTGTGCTGACAGCTCAGAGCCTGGAAACTGCTTCGGATTCTGTGTCTCCCTCTCTCTCTGCCCCTCCCCTGCTCGTACTCTGTCTCTCTCAAAAATAAATAAACTTTTAAAATATATATATATTAAAGAAGTGTTGGGCTTTGGTTAAGCCTTTGACTCTTGATTTCAGCTCAGGTCATGATCTCATGGTTTGCAAGTTTGAGCCCCACGTAGGGCCCTGCGCTGGCAGTGTGGAGCCTGCTTGAGATTCTCTCTCCCTTTCTCTCTGCCCCTCCCTGCTCGCTCTCTCTCTTAATAAATAAATAAATAAATAAATAAATAATAAACTAAAAAAAAATTTTTTAAAGGAGTGCTGGGCTGACACCCCCGTGGAGAAGCCAAGGCACGTCCTAGAGCTGAGAGGTTTTAAACCACTCCCCTTGAGGTGACCTTGGAAATGATCACTTGGTTTGGAGTCAAGTGGTATCTCTTACTAACTTGATAATGTTTCTTTTTCCTCCAGGACTGTGTTTCAGATAAGAGCGGGTTCAAACCCACAGTTGCCAAAGCGGGGGTCATCACCTGTTTGGAGGCTGGAGAAAGGAGACTGGAGAGAGTTGGCGGTAAGATCTTACACCGACATTAAGGAGGAAGTTCAAATTGCTTACTAGCATGAGTTGCAGTGATTGAGAAGAAAATCAGCCAGATCTTGAGAAAAGGTAAGGCCTAGAAGCACATTCTATCCTTGTAGAATTTTATCACGGAAGTTGTAGTGGGGAGACCTGACCCCAAGGGGCCTCCTGGATCAACAACTCGTTTTCTGCTGTGGCGCTAAGTGCGTGCGGGAGGGCTTTTGTTTTGCTAGGTGAGAGACGTGAGCTGCCATAATGAAAGGGGATTTTAAAGATGGGGTAAAACCATGAAAGAATGTCCAATTCAGGGGTCTTGTTTGTAATCTTGGGTGTACTTTAACCCTCCCCTTCGGCTCCCCATCAAGCATTCGGTGTAAGTTCTATTACTGCTGTGGCTTAGAGTTGGATTTTTTTTTCTTTTTGATCCAATTTTGCTTTTGACTTATACAAATCATTTACAGTGTCCCAAAGTCCAAACTGTATAAAAAGGTACATTCATAGGTTTGTTTTCATTCTGCCCCCTCCACCCTGTTCCCTCCCAACACCAGCTAAGGGCCCCGCAAATCACAAACATACCAAAAAATGTTTTCCTTGGTCAATCAGGATCCAGGGCTTGGCACTGGCACAGCAGAACTCATAACCCTAAACATCAGCTCTGTTCATGACACCATTTGGGCCCAGGGAAGCCCTTTCCTGCATCTCTGAGGGGACTGTGTCCAAAAGCCACAAACAAAACTCCTGAATTTTTATGTGGGAGAGGATTCGAGCAGTTAAAATGCTCAGGTAAGAAAAGAAATACATTAATTAACTAGTCAAATCCTCATGCTTTTCTTCTTGTTCTAATTTGCGGTTCCAGAAGTACTCAGAAACTAATGCAATGGCTGAGGAACATTTGTAATGTCAACTCAGATATTTTAAACTGTGCATATATGTACATCTAGATGAAACATGCATACATATTTAATTGGTTGTAGCTCTGTTTTAATGGAAGGAAAAGACTGAAAAAAAGCACCTCGTAATTTTAGGCATTGATTTAAAAGATCGTTGAGGGCAAGTCAATGACGATGTGACTGACGTGGTTAGTAAAGGTAAAGAGAAACAAGGTTCCAGAAGCATTTTTTTGTGCCATGTTCCCTGTAGGGCACAAAGGTGAACTTGTTTCTAGACCTGGCCTCAATTGTGCTGATCGTGGTGGTGTTCTTGGGAACAATAAAAAGACTATATACAATGTTTTGTGGTTCTGCCCAAAGATAAAACATCCTGGAAAGACACACATCACATTTGACTTCACTACCTCTCTGGGACACATGACGCGAACACAGGCTCAATGCTGTTAAACAAGTAGATTCGGGGCGCCTGGGTGACTCCGTTGGTTAAGTGTTCAGTTCTTGATGTCGGCTCGGGTCGTGATCTCACAGTTCTCGAGTTCAAGCCCCATGTGGGGCTCTGTGTTGACAGCGTGAATCCTGCTTGGGATTCTCTCTCCCCACCCCTCCCCCCCTCTCAAAAATAAATAAATGTTTACAAATAATAATAATAATAATAATAATAATAATGATGACAGGGGCACCTGGGTGGCTCAATCGGTTAAGCGTCCGACTTCGGCTCAGGCCATGATCTCACAGTTCGTGAGTTCGAGCCCCGCGTCGGGCCCTGTGCCGACAGCTCGGCGCCCGGAGCCCGCTTCGGATTCTGTGTCTCCCTCTCTCTCTGCCCCTCCCCTGCTCATGCTCTATCTCTCTCTGTCTCAAAAATAAATAAAACATTAAAAAAAATTAATAATAATATTGACAAAAGTTTAACCAAGAAAATCTAAGTTTATTTGACTATTTTACTTTGTTTATAATTGATGAGGCAATACTAATATATTATTATTATTATTATTATTATTATTATTATTATTATTAACTGAAGTCCATAGTTTCCATTAGTGTTGACTCTTTGTATGGGATTTGACAAATGTATGAGGCCATATACATACACCATTCAGTGCTATCTGGAATATTTTCATCGCCCTAAAAATCCCCACATCCCACCTATTCATCCCTTCCCTCCCTCTCCCCACCCCCAACCCCTGGCCATCGCTAAATTTTTTTCCTCCTCCCCCTAGCAACACTAATATTTTTTTTAACTTTAAAAAAAATGTTTATTTATTTATTTTGAGAGAGAGAGAGAGTGCACGTATGCACGCAAGCGGGGGAGGAGCAGAGAGAGAAGGAGAGAGAGAACCCCAAGCAGGCTCCAAGCCATCAGAGCAGAGCTTGATGCGGGGCTCGGACTCACCAACTCGTGAGATCACGACCTGAGCCGAGATCAAGAGTCCGCGCTTACCCGACGGAGCCATCTAAACCCCCCCAAACCCCACCATCACTAATATTTTCATGGTCTCCATAGTTTTGCCTTTCCCAGAATGTCATGTCATTGGACTCTTATAGTACGTAGCCTTTCCCAATTAGCATCGTGCTAATATGCTATGTATTCACAATATGTACTCAGGGTTCTTCCATGGCTTTTTGTGACATGATAGCTCATTTCTTTTTATCCCTTACCTACGAGTTTGTTTATCCATTGTCCTGTTGGAGGCCATCTTGGTTGCTTCCAGTTTGGGCAATTATGAATACAGCTGCCGTAAACATCCACGTGCAGGTTTTTGTCGGACGTAAGTTTTCAGCTCACTTGGGTAAATACGAAGAAGGACGATTGCTTGATTGTTTGGTAAAGAGTATGTTTAGCTTTGTAGGAAGCTGCCAAACGATCTTAGGAAGTGGCCGTACCGCTGTGCATTCCCGTCAGCACTGAGTGAGAGCTCCTGTTGCAACACAGCCTCACCAGCATTCGTGTTACCCACCGGTGTCCTCAAATTTAGCCCTTCTAACTGATGCGTAGGAGCCCCTTGTTGTTGTTGTTGTTCTTTTAAATTTTTTAGTGTTTATTTATTTTTGAGAGAGAGAAACACACACGGAGTGTGAGTGGGGGAGGGGCAGAGAGAGAGTGAGACACAGAATCCGAAGCAGGCTCCGGGCTCTGAGTTGTCAGCACAGAGCCCGACGCGGGGCTCAAACTCACAAACTGTGAGATCATGACCTGAGCCAAGGTCGGATGCTTAACCGACTGAGCCACCCAGGCAGCCTGCACCTTGTTGTTTCAATTTGCAATTCCCCAGTGACAACTGATGTTGACATCTTTTCATATGGGTATTTGCTATCTGTATATCTTTTTTTTTATTTAAAATTTTTTATTATTGAAATATAGTTGACATACAATGTTACATTAGTTTTACATGTACAAGATAGTGATTCAACAATTAATACATTATGTAATGCTCACAACAGTGTTACCATCTGTCACTGGATGTTACTATATTATTATTGACTATATTCCCTATGCTGTATTTTTCATCCCCTTGACCTATTTATTTTATTTATTATTATTATTTTTTTAATTTTATTTTTTATTTTTTAAAATTTACATCCAAATTAGTTAGCATATAGTGCAACAAATGATTTCAGGAGTAGATTCCTTAATGCCCCTGACTCATTTAGCCCATCCCCCCTCCCACAACCCCTCCCGTAACCCTCTGTTTGTTCTCCATATTTATGAGTCTCTTCTGTTTTGTCCCCCTCCCTGTTTTTATATTATTTTTATTTCCCTTCCCTTATGTTCATCTGTTTTGTCTCTTAAAGTCCTCATATGAGTGAAGTCATATGATTTTTGTCTTTCTCTGACTAATTTCACTTGGCATAATACCCTCCAGTTCCATCCACGTAGTTGCAAATGGCAAGATTTCCTTCTTTTTGATTGCCGAGTAATACTCCATTGTGTATGTGTATATATATATATATATATATATATATATATATATACCACATCTTCTTTATCCATTCATCCATCGATGGACATTTGGGCTCTTTCCATACTTTGGCTATCGTTGATAGTGCTGCTATAAACATGGGGGTGCATGTGTCCCTTCAAAACAGCACACCTGTATCCCTTGGATAAATGCCTAGTAGTGCAATTGCTGGGTCGTAGGGGAGTTCTATTTTTACTTTTTGAGAAACGTCCATACTGTTTTCCAGAGTGGCTGCACCAGCTTGCATTCCCATGTATATCTTTTTTGATGAGGTGTCTGTTAAGTTCTTTGTATATTTAAAAAAAAAATTTTAACTTTTATTCATTTTTTGAGAGACAAAGCGTGAGTGGGGGGGGGGGGCAGAGAGAGAGGGAGACACAGAATCTGAAGCAGTTTCCAGGCTCCCAGCTGACAACACAGAGCCCTATGGGGGGCTCGAACTCACAAACTGTGAGATCATGACCTGAGCCGAAGTCAGATGACTGAGCCACCCAGGCGCCCCCTAGTTCTTTGTATATTTTAGATGCTAGGGTTGTTTTTTTTTTTAATCTTTATTTATTTTTGAGAAAGAGACAGACAGACAGAATGCAAGCAGGGGAGGGGCAGAGAGAGAGGGAGACACAGAATCTGAAGCAGGCTCCAGGCTCTGAGCTGTCCTCACAGAGCCCTATTTGGGGCTTGAACTGACAGACCGGGAGATCATGACCTGAGTCAAAGCCGGACAGTTAACTGACTCAGCCACCCAGGGGCCCCATTAGATGCCAGTTCTTTATCAGATGTATGTTTTGCAAATATTTTCTCCCAGTCCGTGGTTTGTCTCTTCAGTCTCTCAACGGTGCCTTCCACAAAACAGGAATCTTCAATTTTAAGTCCAACTTGTCAATTTTCTCTTTCATAGTCACGCCAAACCCAAGATCGTTTCGATTTTCTCCTACGTTATCTAGTAGTTTTAAAGGTTTGCATTTTACATTGAGGTCTATGAGATTAATTTTTGTGAAACATGCAAGGTTTGTGTCTAGATTAATTCTTTTGCATGTGCCTGTCTAGTAGTTGTTTTACTTCCCAAAGGATTAACTAACTTCTTTTAAATTCTAAAATACTTTCTAAATCTAAGGGAGCTCTATTCTAATAAACTCGTAAGGAAACAAACGTGACAGAACACTCTGTTAGCAAGGTTCTGGGGGAACAGGCACTCTTATACATTGCTGGTAGGAAAGCAAGACTTTACCAAGCCAATGGGAGGAGGGCAGTATCTATAATACCTACATGTACATTATTACGAAACTACAATAATCGAGACAGGGTAGTAATGACATAAGACAGAAATTCATACAGACCAATAAAGAGAGAGCCCAGAAGTAAACTCTTGCATACTTGGTCATAGGATCTTCAGCAAGAGGGCTAAAACCACTCAGTGGGGGAAAGGACAGTCTTTTCAACAAATGATGTTGGGAAAACTGGATATCCACATGCAAAAGCATGAATTTAGACCCTTATCTTACACCATTTACAAAAGTTAACCGAAAATGGAAGAAAGACCTAAACATAAGACCCAAACCTATGAAATTCCTAGGAGAAAACATACATGAAAAGTTTCATGACATTGAACTTGGCAGTGACTTCTTGGATCCGACATGAAAAGCATAAACAAAACAGAAAAATTAAACAAATCGTACTCCATTGAATGTGGAGGCTCTTATGCATCAAGCAATACAATCAACAGAGTAGGGAGCAAGTCTATCAAGCAGGGGACAGATCGTATTTGCAGGCCATGTATCTAATGGGGGTTGGTGTCTGCAGAGTTCCTCCCAGTCAGTAGCAGAAAATCACATAGAGGAGGATTGTGTGGGAGACCTGAATGGCCATTTCTCCAAGGATGATGTGCATTTGGCCAGCAGGTATATGGGGGGATGCTTGGCATCTCTGGTCATCAGAAAGGTTACTAGCAGGGACACCTGGGTGGCTCAGTCGGTTGAGCGTCCGACTTCAGCTCAGGTCATGATCTCGCGGTCCGTGAGTCCGAGCCCCGCGTCGGGCTCTGTGCTGACGGCTCAGAGCCTGGCGCCTGCTTCGGATTCTGTGTCTCCCTCTCTCTCTGCCCCTCCCCCGCTCATGCTCTGTCTCTCTCTTTGTCAAAAATAAACACTAAAAACGAATTTTTTTAAAGGAAAAGAAAGGTTACTAGTAGGGCTCAGGCGGGGTGTCCCCTTCTACCCAGTGGGTTGGCTACTATGAAGGAAACAGAAAATCGCAGGTGTTGGCAAAGATGTGGAGCCGTTGGATCCCTCGTGCGCTGTTAGTTGGATTGCGGAGTGGTGCAGCAGGATAGAAAACAGTATGGACGTTCATCAAAAACTTCAAAATAGAACTACCCTACGATTCAACAACCCCACTTCTGGGAATACGTGCAAAAGAACCGAAAGCAGGGTCTCAAAGAGATTTGGCACACCCAGGGTCATAGCAGCGCTATTCACAACAGCCAAGACGTAGAGGCATCCCAAGTGTCCGTTGACAAAAGAATATATACAAACAAAATGGGGTCTATGCATACAATGGAATATCATCCAACCATAAAAACAAATGAAATTCTGATACATGCTACAACATGAATGAAACGCGAAAACATTATGCTAAGCGAGAGAAGTCAATCACAAACGGGTGATACTGGGGGCGCCTGGGTGGTTCAGTGTGTCAAGCATCCAACTCTTGACTTCGGCACAGGTCATGATCCTGTGGTTCGTGGGTTCGAGCCCCATGTTGGGCTGTGTGCTGACAGCGCGGAGCCTGCTTGGGATTCTCTGTCTCCTCGTTCTATATATGCATTTACCCTTTGACCCAGCAATCCACTTCCATGAATTTACTGTTAAGACAATTTCTTTATTTTTATTTATTTTTATTTTTCAAGAGAGAGGGAACACACGCAAATCGGGGAAGGGCAGAGGGAGATGGAGAGAGAGAATCTCAAGCAGGACCCACACCTGGTGCAGAGTCCAATGTGGGGCTCGATCTCATGGCCCTGATATCATGACCCGAGCCAAAATCAAGAGTCAGATGCTTCACTGAGGCAGCTTAACCGACTGAGGCACACAGGTGTCCTGGACACTTTCAACAAAGTAAAAATTAGCGTAATTTGGAATCTGTATTTGGAATCTGTAATTCCAAAATATTGGAAATTATCCACAAGTCCAAACAGGAGATTGTTTGACAAAACTGTGGTAGGTAAATCAATGGCATGCAATGCAGCTGTTTAAAAAAAGGCGGGGGAGGGGGGGGGAGAGCCTCCAGCTGTCTCAGTAGAGCATGCAACTCTTTTTTTTCTTTAATTTATTTATTGTTTAATTTACGTCCAAGTTAGTTAGCATATAATGCATATCGTGCAACAATGATTTCAGAAGTAGATTCCTTAATGCCCCTTACCCATTTAGCCCATCCCCCCTCCCACACCCCCTCCAGCAACCCTCTGTCTGTTCTCTATATTTGAGTCTCTTATGTTTTTGTCCCCCTCCCAGTTTTTGTATTCTTTTTGCTTCCCTTCCCTTGTGTTCATCTGTTTTGTCTCTTAAAGTCCTCATATGAGTGAAGTCATATGATATTTGTCTTTCTCTGACCAATTTCGCTTAGCATAATACCATCTAGTTCCATCCATGTAATTGAAAATGGCAAGATTTCATTCTTTTTGATTGCCGAGTAATACTCCATTGTATATATACCACATCTTTTTTTTTTTTAATCTTTTTTAATGTTTATTTACTTTTGAGACAGAGACAGAGCATGAATGGGGGAGGGTCAGAGAGAGAGGGAGACACAGAATCTGAAGCAGGCTCCAGGCTCTGAGCTGTCAGCACAGAGCCCGACGCAGGGCTCAAACTCACGGACCGTGAGATCATGACCTGAGCCGAAGTCGGACGCTTAACCGACTGAGCTACCCAGGCGCCCCTATATACCACATCTTTATCCATTCATCCATCGATCGACATTTGGCTATTTCCATACTTTCCATACTTCGGCTGTTGTTGATCGTGCTGCTGTAAACATTGGGGTGCATGTGTCCCTTCGAAACAGCACACCTGTATCCCTTGGATAAATACCTAGTAGTGCAATTACTGAGTCGTAGGTAGTTCTATTTTTAATTTTTTGAGGAACCTCCATACTGTTTTCCAGAGTGGCTGCCCCAGTCTGCATTCCCACCAGCAGTGCCAAAGAGATCCTCTTTCTCCGCATCCTCGCCAACATCGATTGTTGCCTGAGTTGTTAATATTAGCCATTCTGACAGGTGTGAGGTGGTAGGTATCTCGTTGTGGTTTTGATTTGAATTTCCCTGATGATGAGTGATGTGGAGCATTTTTTCATGTGTCGGTTGGCCATCTGGATGTCTTCTTTGGAGAAGTGTCTATTCATGTCTTTTGCCCCTTTCTTCACAGATTATTTGTTTTTTGGATGTTGAGTTTGAGAAGTTATTTATAGATTTTAGATACTAACTTTTTATCTAATATGTCATTTGCAAATATCTTCTCCCATTCCGTCGGTTGCCTTTTAGTTTTGCTGACTGTTTCCTTCACTGTGCAGAACTTTTTATTTTGATGCGGTCCCAATAGTTCATTTTTGCTTTGGTTTCCCTTGCCTCCAGAGACGTGTTGAGTAAGAAGTTGCTGCCGCCAAGGTCAAAGAGGTTTTTGCCTGCTTTCGCCTTGAGGATTTTGATGGCTTCCTGTCTTACACTGAGGTCTTTCATCCATTTTGAGTTTCTTTTTGTGTCTGGTGTAAGAAAGTGGTCCAGGTTCATTTCTCTGCATGTTGCTGTCCAGTTTTCCCAGCACCACTTGCTGAAGAGACTGTCTTTATTCCGCTGGATATTCTTTCCTGCTTTGTCAAAGATTAGTTGGCCATACGTTTGTGGGTCCATTTCTGGGTTCTCTATCCTGTCCCATTGATTTGAGTGTCTGTTTGTGTGCCAGAACCATACTGTCTAGACGATTACAGCTTTGTAATATGTGTTAAAGTCTGGGAGTGTGATGCCTCCAGCTTCAGTTTTCTTTTTCAAGATTGCTTTGGCTATTTGGGGTCTTTTCTGGTTCCATACAAATTTTAAGATTGTTCTAGCTCTGTGAAGAAGGCTGGTGTTATTTTTATAGGGATTGCAAGCATGCAACTCTTAATCTCAGGGTCATGAGTTCAAGCCCCATGTCGGGCATGGAGCCTATTTAAAGATAAATAAATAAATAAATAAATAAGGAATAAGGAAGATCTGTATAACTTAGAGTGATTTCCAGCTTACAAGTGAAAAAGAAGCAAAGTGCAAAATGTTGTAGTATGATACCTTTTGTGTAAGAAATAGGGGGAGATAAGGGAATATATATATCTGCTTATTTTTGAAGAAATAAAAACATAGAAAGGTTAAACCAGAAAAACGATAAGGTGAATTATTTACAAGAGGTAGAAGAATGGGGTGGAAGGGGAGGTGGTGCCACTAAAAAGTTAGTATACTTTTTGCAAAATTTTGACTTTTGAAAGCATGCTAATGCTCTACACATTTAAAAAATTAAATTAAATCAATAAAAATACTACCAAAAAAAAATCTCCCAAACTGAATGCAAACAGAAACAAATGAACCCAACTGTATTTCATATGAACAACATAACCATCCAGAAAGGAGAGGAGTAAGAACTAACTGCAGACCCTCAGCCTGAGGCGGAAGGACCCCTCTCGAACTATTGTTATTAGCTTTGCTTTTTGTAGTACCATGGGTATAGCGATTCTGAAATATTGCTGGGAGCCAGAGTCCTTTGGAAAAAGGGAGCCGTAAATATGGAATGCAGGAAGGCAAGGTAGAACCCCATGGAGTTGGGTCAGAATTGGAAGTCACCACCATGAACCCATGCTTCCATATATGTGTGTGTGTGTGTGTGTGTGTATATATATATACACATATATATTACATATTAGATTAGATATGTATTATATATAATAGATATTAGATTAGATGTATTATATGTGTATTATTTTATGTATAGATATTTTATATATGTATTCTATAGATCATATGTAAATGATACCTACATATTTTTCCCCCTAGCTCTGTCCACTGAAAGGGCCAAGAAACAGTAACATCCCCATAGCAAGGGGGCATACCTAATGCCCAGGTCTTGGTTTCTAACTACCATTCTGCACTAAAAGGAATTGAGATTCCTTGAAAAATGGTTGATTACAGGGCTGGGGCAGAGAACAAGGTAAATTTGGTGTGCCAGAAAGAAAGCATTGCCAAAAATTATGGTGTATGGGGGCGGGGGGGGGGGGGTGGCGATGTCAAAGAACACAAGAGTCAGCTCAAAGGTGGCCAGATCTGGGCTAATTTCAACATCAAAATAAATAAGGACAGGGGCGTCTGGGTGGCTGAGTTAGTTGGGCGACTGACTTCAGTTCGGGTCATGATCTCACAGTTCGTGGGTTCGAGCCCCGCATCAGGCCCTGTGCTGACAGCTCAGAGCCTGGAACCTGCTTCCGATTCTGTGTCTCCCTCTCTCTGCACCTCCCCTGCTCATGCTCTCTCTCTCTGACTCTCAAAAAATAAATAAATGTTAATAAAAAAAAATTAGAAAAAAATTAATTAATTAATTAAGGACAGTAATGGAATAAAACCCATCGAATAAAATAGGAATCCATGAGTCCAAACTGACACACTAGATAAATCAATGAGGAAGGAGAGCTCTTCTCTGCAATGCAATGCTCACTGATACACCAGGAGAGAGGCTGAAGGTAGAAAATCACCATTTCCAAACTGTCATAGCGAAAATTGAAAATTGTTCAGGCCAGAACCACCAAAGGATATTAACGTACAGATTACTTACATAATATCCCAGCCTGGGTGCATATCCATGATTTGAGCACCAGGATACATCAGACGAATCCAAATTGACAAATAGGAAAGACAAAGCCTGGGAATCACTGCCGGTGAAAGGAGAATAATGAGGCCCGAGGACTAAATGCTATGGAGAGTTCTGAACTGCATCCTGGAGCGGGTACACAATTGCTACAATGGACGTTATTGAGACTCTTGTCAAACTGGAATGTGGAGTATGGATTAGACATGCCTTGTATCAACTTGAATCTTTTAAATTGGATAACCGTTCTGTGGTTATATAAGAGAATAGTCTTCTCGGGGTGCCTGGCTGGCTCAGTGGGAGGAGCATGTGACTCGATCTCAGGGTTGTGAGTTCGAGCCCCATGATGGGTGAGAGATTATTAAAAAATAAATAAATAGGGGCGCCTGGGTGGCTCAGTCGGTTAAGCGTCCAACTTCGACTCAGGCCACAATCTTGCGGTCTGTGAGTTCGAGCCCCGCGTCGGGCTCTGGGCTGATGGCTCGGAGCCTGGAGCCTACTTCAGATTCTGTGTCCCCCTTTCTCTCCGCACCACTCCTGCTTGTGCTCTGTCTCTGTCTTTCAAAAATGAATAAACATTAAAAAAAAATAATAATAAATAAATAAATAAATAGGGGCGCCTGGGTGGCTCAGTCGGTTAAGCGTCCAACTTCGACTCAGGCCACAATCTTGCGGTCTGTGAGTTCGAGCCCCGCATGGGGCTCTCGGCTGATGGCTCGGAGCCTGGAGCCTGCTTCCAATTCTGTGTCTCCCTCTCTCTCTGCCCCTCCCCCATTCATGCTCTGTCTCTCTGTCTCAAAAATAAATAAACGTTTAAAAAAATTTTAATTAAAATAAATAAATAAACTGTAAAAAAAGAGAGAGAATAGCCTTCATAGGAAATAGTGAAGTATTCAGGGACCTCAGAGCATGATGTATGCAATCTACTCTTATGAGTCATAAGAAAAATAATTATCTATATGTATATACACTGTACCAAATACAATTTTAAATTAAAATTTCCTGGGGCTGGGACGTCTGCAGTCGGTTAAGTGTCCAACTCTTGATATCAGCTCAGGTCATGATCTCACAGTTCATGGGATTGAGCCCTGCATCAGGTTCTGTACTGACAGTTTGGAGCCTGTTTAGGATTCTCTCTCGCGCTCTCTCTCTCTGCCCCTCCTCCACTTGCGCTCATTCTCTCTCTCTCTCTCTCTCTCTCTCTCTCTCAAAGTAAATAATCAAACATTTAAAATTTTTTAAAAAAATTTCTGGGGCACCTGGCTGACTCAGGAGGTAAAGTGTACAACTCTTGATCTCTGAGTTGTGACTTTGAGCCCCACATTGGGTGTAGAGATTACTAAAAAAAATTTTTTTTAAATTATTAAAAATTTTCATTTAGGGGTGCCTGGGTGGCTCAGTCGGTTAAGCGTCCGACTTCGGCTCAGGTCATGATCTCACGGTTCGTGAGTTCAAGCCCCGTGTCGGGCTCTGTGCTGACAGCTCAGAGCTTGGAGCCTGCTTCACATTCTGCGTCTCCCTCTCTCTCTGCCCCTTCCCTGCTCATGCTCTGTCTCTCTCTGTCTCAAAAATTAATAAACACTAAAAAAAAAAAAATTTTTTTTTTTAAATATTTTCATTTAGAGGGGCACCTGGGTGGCTCAGTCAGTTAAGCATCCAACTTCAGCTCAGGTCATGATCTCATGGTCCGTGAGTTCGAGCCCCTAGTCGGGCTCTGTGCTGGCAGCTCGGAGCCTGGAGCCTGCTTCGGATTCTGTGTCTCCCTCTTTCTCTCTCTGCCCCTCCCCCACTCACACTCTGTCTCTGAAAAATAAATAAACATTAAAAAAGCTTTTTTTTTAATTAAAAAAATACACTCTGAAAAGCAGTATGTTGCTATATTTCTTCAAATCTCTCCTCAATTGAGATTGTAACTTGATCTTGGCCAGAAGTCTCTGTATAGACATTGGTTTGGGGAATATTTGCATGTGAATCTTTTCCTTTATGGTCATGCAAACATTTTTTATTTCCTTGTTTCAGTTTCCACATGTATACATTTCACTGTATTCTGAAATAACGTCATACATTCAGAAAGTTGCAAGAATAGCAGTAGAGTCCTTGTATACTCTTTACTTAGTGTCACAGGGTATTAACATTTTATCACATTTTTCACTTTTTTATTTTCTGAATTAAAAATTTTTTAGTTTAATGTTTATTTTTGAGAGAGAGAGAGAAAGAGAGGAGAGACAGAGCGCATGGGGGAGGGGCAGAGAGAGAGGGAGAGAGAGGATCAGAAGCAGGCTCTGTCCTGACAGCAGAGAGCCTGATGTGGGGCTTGAACTCACGGACCCTGAGATCATGACCTGAGCCGAAGTTGGAAGCTTAACAGCCTGAGCCACCCAGGCACCCCTAAATTTTTTTAAATGTTTGTTTATTTTTGAGAAAGAGAGAGAAAGCATGCGGGGGGGAGGGTGCGGGGGCAGAGAGAGGGAGAGAGAGAGGATACCAAGGAGGCTCTTCACTTGTCAGCACAGAGCCCGATGCGGGGCTCAAACTCACAAACCCTGAGATCATGACCTGAGCTGAAGTCGGACAGTTAAGCGACTGATTTTTTAAATAAAAAATAAACAAAATAAATATTTTCTGGGATAAAATATTTATTATATGTAACTCCTGTATCAGATTTGAACATGACGTAAAATTTATGAGCCAATTCTGAATCAAAGCACCGGTTTAAAAATAGTAGGAATAATTTCAGTTTGGAGCAAAGTTTCTTTAAATTGGAACTAATTTTTTAAAACATCTAAGAACAACAGTCATTCAAGAAAGGTCAATTAGTTTAGCATTACTGGCAACAGAATATGCATCATGAGAACATTTTTATTATAACAACACAATTAGGGATTTTGCCAAAATTAAGGCAAACATTAATTTCATGGGATAAATATATAATAATTTATGAGTTGTGTATGATTGTATTATTCCTTCCAAACACTGCAGGCCCGTCGTGAGAATACCCAGGCACAGGCAATGATAAATAATTAAATTAATTTATGGGGCGTCTGGCTAGCTCAGTCGGTGGAGCATGTGACTTGAATTCAGGGCTGTGAGTTTGAGCTCCACGTTAGATATAGAGTATTTTAAGTGTATATTTTAAGTAACTAAAAATAAAATCTTTGGGAGGTGCCGGGGTGGCTCAGTTGGTTAAGCATTTGACTTCGGCTCAGGTCATAATCTCATGGTTGGTGAGTTCCAGCCCCACGTCAGGGTCTCTGCTGTCAGCACAGACCCCGAGTTGGATCCTCTGTCTCCCCTTTCTCTCTGCCCCTCCCCCACTCATTCTCTTTCTCTCTCTCAAATAAAAAAAGTTATAAAAAATAAAATCTTTGGGGCACCTGGGTGGCTCAGTGGGTTGAATGTCCAACTCTTGATTTCAACCCAGGTCATTATCCCAGCGTCATGGAATCAAGCCCTGCCTCAGGCTCCATGCTGAGAATCCCTGGGTTCCCTCTCTCCCTCCCTCTGCCCCTCTCCCCCCACTTGCTCTATCTAAAATAAAGTAAGGGGTGCCTGGGTGGCTCGATTTGTTAAGTGTCTAACTCCTGGTTTCAGCTCAGGTCCTGATCTCAAGGTTCATGAGTTGGAGCCCCCACATCAGACTCTGCGTGCTGACAGTGTAGAGCCTCCTTGGGATTCTCTCTCCTGGGCCCTCCTGTGCTCTCACGTGCTTTCTCTCTCTCTCTCAAAATAAAGAAACTTAAAAAAAATAATAAAATAAAAAATAAAACAATCTTTTTTTTTTTTTTTTTTTTTTTTAGAGAGACAGGGCACAAGTGAGCAAGGGACAGAGAGAAAGGGGGAGAGAGAGAGAGAGAGAGAGAGAAAAGCAAGGCTCACCCAAAGCAGGGCTCAAGCTCACCGGATGTGGGACCTGAACTCACGAACTGTGAGAACATGACCTGAGCTGAAGTCCGATACTTGACGAATGAGCCACCCAGGTGCCCCCCAAAAATAAAATCTAAAAAAAAAAAAAAAAGACAAAAAACCTAAAGTTAGTTTACCTTGAATATTTTCTTGACTTTAAGTCATACAAAAACCACAGCTTTACCTATTTTTTAATTTTGTCATTAGAAAGTGTATTTGTCAAGGTAAGAGGGTAAAGCATATTTGATAGTTAGCTTCCAAATAACTCAAATATTTCGATATACAATATGTGAGCCTCCGTTTGTACTCTGACCTGGCCCCACAAATACTGGGGGTGGGCCTGTGCCTTCCATCCCTCTGCAGGTAATGATTTTTATTTGGTTTTGGTCCTTTCACCATTTCTATTTGAAAGTATAAATATAGAGGTGTAATGTATAAAATGTTCACCCGCTTTTTTTTTTTTAAGTTTTATTTATTCATTTTGAGAAAGGGAGAGAGCATGAGCAGGGGTAAAGAGAGGGAGAGAGAGAGAATCCCATGCTGTCAGTGTGGGGTCCGATGTGGGGCTTGAACTCACAAACTTCGAGATCATGACCCGAGCCGAGATCAAGAGTCGGATGCTCAACCGACTGAGCCGCCCAGGCGCCCCAAATGTTCACCCATTCTTACACAAAAAAAATAGCATTGTCTGTATTGTGTTCTATAACTAGCTTTTTAATTTAAAATCGTGTTCTGGCCATCACTTCCTATCAGCATACAGAAATCATTACTCTTTTTAACAGCTGCATAGTACTCCGCCGTGTGGGTTTAAGGATTGTGTATAGGGGGCTCAAAAAGTGAACCCCACTTCAAGTTGGATATGGGAAGGAACAGAGGCTCCCAAGAGGGTCTCAGTCACATGGGGGTGACATAAGGGAAGAGGGCCCCCCCAACACTCATCTTTCGCTATAGCGAGGGTCTCTCATGATCAGATAAATCGGCTTGTGGAAAATTAAAGTAAGACCACACCCGTGTGTGGAGACTGCCTCCCCAGAAGGGACTGGATGTTTCCAACCTCAGTCACAGGGGAGAGGATGGACCTGAGAAGGGAAACAGGACCTTAGAAAGCGGGGCCTCTCATTCTGTCCCTCTGGGGCCTGAGCGCTGATAGATCTACCCCCGTCTGCGGATGCTTCCGTGATCGCAGCTTTCACAAAGCACCCTGTTGCTCTAGATAATTTCCCGTAGTTTACAAATCCTCTGTAATCTGGCCTCATCCCTCACTAAACCCATCCTTCCCTTGCAGGATACTAACCAACTGCCAGTGGTCACCTGCACACAGCATGCTAGGTCACACTGTAAAGATTTTATCTTGAAGTCATCTCTACACCCAATGCGGGGCTCGAACTCACAACCCCGAGATCGAGGGTCGCTGGCTCCACCAACCGACCCAGTCAAGCGGCCCCCGCCCCCCCCCCCAGGTCACACTTTAAACAGCACACGCCACACCCCGTCCCCTGGTTACCTACTATCATGGTTAAAATGAAGCTAGGTGTCAACTCATCTAGGCGGCCTTCTTTGACAACCTCGGGCCGGGTTCAGTAACTGCCCTGTGTGCGTATTTGCGCTCAAGCACTTGGCACGTCGTATTGTAACTGTTGACTTGTGTGTTTCCCTCAGTAAAGTTCCTCAAGAACATGGATCCTGTCTTACTTGTCATCCTACCAGGGCGCCTGGGTGGCTCAGTCGATTAAGCGTCCGACTTCAGCTCAGGTCATGATCTCACGGTTCGTGGGTTCGAGCCCCGCTTGGGGCTCTGTGCTGACGGGTGGGAGCCTGGAGCCTGCTTTGGATTCTGTGTCTCCTTCTCTCTCTGCTCCTCTCCTGCTTGTGCTCTGTCTCTCTCTCAAAAATAAATGAACATTAAAAAAAAAAAAACGATCATCCTACCTCCAGCTCCACCTTAGCACCTGGCACCCAATATCCTGCCCAGAACGATGGGGCGGACAAGGGAACCACCGCAATGCCTCTTTCCTTCACATCAAACCCTCTCTGTCCACACATCTCCTTGACTTTGACTTCCCTGCTGTTATCACTCAGGATGAATTGGAATGTGGCCCTAGAGTCTGGCTTCTCCAACTCATCAGTCCTGCTTCTCAATCCCAGTTCCTCCCACCTACTCCAGAAGATGAGGGAAACAATTCAAACTAGGGGCACCAGGGGGCGCTCTCGGGCAAAGAAGAAACAGACCCTCTAATCTTGAGTTCCGATCGCATCACATCGGTTGCCATTGCTCAAGAACCCGCAGTGGCTCCCGATTGCCTACTGTCTCTTAAGATCCAGTTCTTCCCCTATGACCTAACTCCACCCCGTCTGTCCAAACTCACACATTACGCACCTTCTACCCTGCTGAATATCTAGCCATGCAACACTCTTTCTTGGGCACCAGCTGTTTACGTAAAGGTGATGCCAACAGGTGATGGTAGTGGCTAAAGCTCTCCTCAAGGCACTCCAAATAAACCTATAATGGAAATGAAAGCAGATATACTTGCCCCATGTCCTAGCCTCCCTTTCAGTCCCAGCCCTCCCCTTGCTCCTGCCACCCGCCCTGCCTGGAAAGATCTCTCCTCACTGCTCCCTCTCTAAATCCAGACTCTTCACAGAAGCCTCCACCGTTCCAGAAAGACTTTCCTGGCTAGTGCAGGCAGAGGTTCACATGGATGTTGCCTTTTCTGAATCCCTGTTGAACATCCTGTTTATACGACCGAATTCAGTGCTCCTCAATCCACTGCCTTTGTTTCCATTATAGGCTTACTTAATTCAGCTGTAAATTGTTACAAGTATAGCACACTGGTTTGTGAGTTAGAGCAGTCTTGGTTCAGAGTTTAGTTCCTTGAGGCGATCAGAAAGTTCTGGAAGTAGGCAGTGTTGATGATTGGATAATACTGGGAATGTACTTAATGCCACTGAATTGCACAATTGGAATGATTAAAAGGGTGAATTTTATGGTATGTGTATTTTACCACAGTAAGATATATATATATGTGTGTGTGTGTGTGTATTCCCATTGCTCACAGGCTGTGTGAGTTTAGATCATGTCACTCTTTTTTTTTTTAAGTTTTTTAAAATTTATTTATTTTGGGGGGTGGGGGGAGGAGGGGGCAGAGAGAGAGGAGGAGAGAGAATCCCAGGCAGGCTCTGCACTGCAGTGCAGAGCCCAAAGCGGGTCTCAAACCCATGAACCTTGAGATCATCACCTGAGCTGAAATCAAGAGTCAGACGCTAAACTTAAAAGGGGGTGGGGGGGGTGGGGAGCACCTGGTGGCTCAGTCCGTTAAGCATCAGCTCTTAGTTTCGGATCAGTTCATGATCTCATGGTCTGTGAGTTCGAGCCCGACATCAGGTTCCACACTGATGGTGCGGAGACTGCTTGGGATTCTCTCTTTCCCTCTCTCTCTGCTCCTTTCCTGCTCGTGCTCTCTCTCTCTCTCTTTCAAAATAAATAAACTTAAAAAAAAAAAGATGCTTAACCAACTGAGCCACTCAGGCACCCCTAGATCATGTCACTCTTCTTCAGTTTTTTCATTTTTTTGCAAAGATCAAGATAAATACTGGTGATAAAAATGATCTTGATGTGAAACGTCTAAGTTGTAAAGCACCATATATTAGATATGAGTGGCTTCTTCCCTCATTCTGAGCACTGCCGTGTCCCCTCTGAACAGTCACTGGTTTGGTCACTTGCCCAAGATTAGTTAACGAAGTGGCAGGGCTGTCTCAAAGCCACCCACAGTCAGCAGTTTGAGACCAAAGTTGACAGGCACGCAAAGGGAAGATGCCAGGGGGGAGCGCAGCCCCAGTCTTAAACCTAGTCTGGGGCTTTTTCCTGACTCCAAATTCTGTGTTCATCCTCCAGCCACAGGGGTGTGGCACAGGGAGGCAGGGAGCAGTCTCCAGGCGTGCCTCCCCTCTTCTCTTTCCTCCTCTCTCCTCTCCTCCAAGGTCAGCTGTGTCAACTACAGTGGGGATCACAGGTCCCCACCTCCAGGGCTCCTCCCAGGTGGCTCAGAGGTCTGTGTGGAAGGAGGGGAAAACAAAATGCAGAAGTCGCCTGGAAGAGAAGGCCAGGAGACCCTGGTGGTGTGCCTGGGTCCCCCTTAGGTCTCTCTGCAGTTAGACTAGCTGGCCTTTTCTCAGGGACAACTCAAAGTCAAATTTAAACAGCCCTCTGGGGACATTTCTAGGTGGTGGTATTTTGGGGAGCGGATGTGAACTTCCCTGAGGGGGAGAGGTGTAAGCTCCAGCATCCTGCTCCCATGCCCTCCCCCCCACCCTACCAACTTGCTCCCTTCTCCAAATTTAGGATGGGAGGAGGAAGCAGCAGGGGCCTCAGAAGCCAGAGAACTGAGATCCAGGATTCGGGGGGGGGGGGGGGGGGGCGGGGAAGGGGATGTGCAAGGAGGCCCTCTTATCACAGCTAACAGGAGTGGGTATTGCAGAGCTAGAGAGAGACCCCGAAACCCCCACTCCTGTCCCGATGCTGAAACCCTGGCCGGAGGGTCCTACTCTTTCCTTGATCCGAGGTAGCTGCGCGCCCAGGAGGCGGCCCCCTGGGGCTCCCCATGCGGCCTCGGCTCTCTCCACCCACTCCCCCAATTCTACTTCCCGCTCCTACTTTCCAGCGCGAGGGGGGCGGGTGGGGTACTGGACTGAATCACGGCTGCCGGCTGCGCTCTGGGAAAGGCCTAGGGACCGACTGGGGCTTCCGGAGAGCTCCCGGGCCCCCGCCCAGAGCCCCTCCCCGGCCCGCGGCTGCCGCCTGAGCATTTAAGGTAATGTTTGGGTTGGTGCGAGCGGCGCCGGATGCCCCGCCTCCCGCGGCCCCCGCTGGGCGAGACCCCGAGAGCAGGGCTCCTGGGACGCCCGGCGGGCTCCCCCGGGCCGAGGCCTGGGTGCTGGAGGGCCGCCAACGTGGAGAGGCCCCTGGGGTCGGAGAGGACGAGGACAGTCACCATTCAGAGGCCTTAGCGGGGTTGGGATGGGAGGGCAGCCCCCCTCCATTCTGGTGGAAGGGTCCCTAGTCCCCAGGAAGCGTCCCTATGCATCCACATCCTCTTTCTCCTTCTCTCCCCCCACTCCCAGCAGACAGGGGGCCGAGAAGAGAGGCCAGCGGCTCCCAGGGGAGTCTCTGGAATGCTGGGAGCCTGGGAACAGGCCGTGCAGTCCCTGGGAAAGCCAGGCTGTGGGAATCCCACCCGCAGCCCCCTCCCCAGGATGGACCACCACCGGATGCCAGAGACCCCAGCTCCCCCACAGGGGGCTTTGTGAGAGTGGAACCCTCCCCCCCTTCCAAGCCCCAGCCTAGGCCGACCCGTAGTTCAGTAGGCCAGCTGTGACGAGGAGTCCCCTCCCCCGCCCTCCGCTTGCCCCGCCGGCTCCAACATAATTCTTGCCATTGTGCCACTCACCCCCTCCCCGCTCCCCTTCTCTAGACCCCTGTACAATGGGGCCTTTGCCGCCTCCAGCACTCAGGGTGGAGATGAACTCACTCAAGGTTTTCCAAGTTTAAAAATAGCCCCTCCCATCCCCCGCGCCCAAGTCACCCTCCTCTTCCCCTGCCTTTCTGGGGGCACACCTCAATCCAAGCTGCACCTCCTTCCTCCTGCCCTGGGTCAGGTGCAAAGGACATGTGAGACTGCGTCCGGCCAGGATAGGGGCTGCTTCCCCCCATTCAATCTCTTCCCCCACATCTTCCAACCCAGCCCCCCAGTATCCGGTTTCCTGGCCTGATGATGTCTTCGGCAACAACCGCCCCCCACCCTCTTCCCACCCTATTTTCCACTCCCTCAATGCGGTCTCCTCCCAACTCAGACCCCCATTCTGGAAAAATTCCCCTCCCTTCCCCTCCAAACACTCAAACTGGACCCTATTCTCTGGCCAGGCCAGGGGGTTCCCCAGCCTCCATAATTGCCAAGATTGCTGGGCTGCCCCCCCACCCCCAGTTCCTTCCTCATTGCAGCTGCAAACTTGTCTTTATCAGCTTCCTTCCTCTGCCCAGCCCCCCCTTCTCCTATCTTCCTCCCAGTCAAGCCCCTCAACTAGAGGGTTGGGTGGAAGGGCCACCGTGCCCACTGTGCTGAGACAGGACTCCTAGGTTAGAATCTTGCCCCGGCGGCCCCCTGGGCCAGGCCCATCCTTGTCTTTTTACCTCCCCATCCGCTACACTGCGGCCGGGGCCTCACTCTTCTCCACTTTAACTTACACTGAAACGAAAGCCCCACCCACCCTGGAGACCAGACCATGGCCACCACCCCACCCAGCCTCAGTTTCTCTGCCTGTGGTCAGACCCATGCCAGGGAGACACGAAGAGGACATTCTACACGGCGGGACCCCTCATCTCCGAGTAGCCTGGGCCTATCATGGGGGTGGAGGAAAGCAGCCTTCCTACCCCTTCCTTCTGGAGAGAAATAGACAAAGAATTAGGACTCTGGTCCTGGGCTGCTTTTTGTCTTGGCCTACATTCGAGTAAAGCTGCTTCCAACGCAGCCCAGGTGTCTCTGCCCGTGGCCACCGCCTCCTTGATCCCTCTCCAGCTGGGTCACAGTCCTTTCTTGCTGAAAGTTCTTCCTCTGCTGCCTTCTCTCCTCCCTGCCATTACTGCAGCCCCACTTTCTGGCATCTTCGAGGAGCCGGAGGGCTGATACTCTCCACCTTCTGTTCTCTCTACCCTGTTCTCCTGCCTTCACTGCCCTTTCTTCTTGTTTCCGTGCCCCTTTGCATCCTCTCCAAGGTCCTGATCTCTCTTTGGTTTGGAATCTCAAAGTGCCCCCATCATGAGCCCATCCCAAAGCTGCCTGCCCCCTGACCTCTACCACCCACTCCCTGGCAGCCCAGGTCGCCCCCAGGCTGCCGGCTTCCTTAAAGGACAGTCTTTGTGCATGTTTGGTGGAGACACACTGGGAAAGGATGTCACCCTGGGCTCTAACCTCATTTCCCCTTCGACGCTGAGGCAGCTCCTCTACCCCCACCTGGCCGCACTCTGCTCAGGGCGGAAGAAGAATTCCGAACTGACTGTCCTTGGTGGCTAGCTGGCTTTGTTTGCAGGCGGAGAGGAGAATGATTAGTTAATGGTGTTAAGTGAAGGGAAGGGAGTGGGGGCGGGGAAGCGGAGCTCCCTGCCCAGCTCTGGCTTGTGGGGTGGGGGAGGCAAACAGCATCCTTCAGCCATTCCTGCTCCTTCCCCCGTAGCCGAACAAACTCATCCATTCCACTCCGGGCCCCGGGGCCAGTCCATACATTCACTCCCGGGGGATGCGGAGCCACGGTCCTCCGGTCCTCCGCTTGGCCTCTCCCCCTAGGCTCCAGGCCCCACGCCCCTGCCCTGGCCGGCTTGGCATTGCTTCTGGCTGGAGACTGATGAAGGGAGAGGAGGGGTCAGCAAGGTTCCAAAAAACCGAGGCTCATGTGGTTTGCCAGTCATCTCTGCGTCATCAAAATACCAGCCCAGAGCATTCTCTCAAGTCACCTGCCCATCTCTAGCGTTTGCTGCCTCACGCTGCTCCTCCCCCAGCCCGCTGAGAGGCTGCTCTGCCAGGCGACCGGCCTCCACCCCAAATCCAGACCTCTATTTGACCCTCTCCCTGGAGTCCCAGCAGATGTGATGCTGGGGTCTCTAAGAGGCAGGAGCCCATCCCACTCCCCAGAGCCCGAGTTCAAGGGGCCAGAAGACTTGGGTGTGGGAAGAGGGGGAGCTTGCTGTGTGGAGGGCTGCCTGCGATCAGACGGGATTCCCCCTCCACGCTTCCACCCCCAGCTGCGGAGCCAGTCCACAGGGGGCCTGGGGTTGTGCTGTTGGTGGTGGTGAAGGGCGGTGGGGGGGGGGGGCGGGGAAGCCCCGCTTCAGGGGGTCCTTTCAACCATCAGGACAGCAACAGGTTTTCAGAGGTCAACTGGAGACGTCGCACCCATGAACCCTTCCTTCTCCCTCTTTTCTTTATTCAGGAGAGGGGAAACTGAGCCCCAGCTGGGCTCATTGAGTGAAGAGGGCAAAAGCAGAATCTTCAAGGCCCGGACTCGGTTCCGTGTGAAAGCCTTGGGCCTGTGAATTCAGCCCCCCTCCCTCTTCCGCTCTTCAGACTTGCGGGGGCTTGGGTTCGAAGGGGGAGCCCACGGGGCACCGTCTCCACTCCTCAGTGCGGGTACCTCCGGGTCTGCGGGCCCCGGCCCGGGGCTCTTCCCTCAAAGCGACCAGCACTGCGAGGCTCGGGGGTGGGCGAGGCCTTGGGGGTAGTGTCAGGCCGGCGGCAGCCGCAGTGGTGCAATATTTCTGGGAAGCCGCCGCGGCCGGCCGGTTTCTCGGTGGCAGGGGTCCGGCGGGGTGGTTGAGGAGGCGGGCAGAGGCGCCTGCACGGGAGGCCCCCAGCGGGGCGCCGGAGGACCTGGTCTGCTGCTCCTCCGCCCGGCCGTCCCGGTAGGGGCCGAGCGGGGCCGAGCGCCGCCGGTTCTGAGCCGGCGTGACTCGGGGCGTCCGGGCCGACCTCCCGTAGCCGCCGCCTCGGCCAGTCAGCGCGGCCTCGAGACACCTGTCACTGCCCCCTCGCCCGACCCGAGCCGGCAAGGGGGGCTGGGCGCCGGGCCCGGCCTAGCCGGGCGCGCGGCTCCGCGCAGCTCCGGGCCCGCCCCCGTGGAGCGGCGGCGGGGGCGGGGGGCTGCGCGGGGCGGGGCGGGCCGGGCCCCCTCCCCCGCCCCCCTGACGTCAGCCCCCGGCCGCCGCCGGCTGGCTCACTAGGCGCTCGCCCTCCGGCCGGGAAGCATGGGGCCGTCCGGGCTCGTCTGCGCCCTCCTGCTCGCCGCCTGCTGCTGCTGTCGCCGCACCGCGGGTGAGTGGCTTCGCAGGGGGCCCGCGCCCCCGAGCGGCCCGGGCCAGGGGTCTTTGGCGGAGCGCGCCCGGGGAGCGGAGCCGGCGGCGCGGCGCCGGTCGGGGCTTTGCGCCCCGGCGTGCGCTCCTCCTGCCCGGCGCCTTGCGCGCGTGCAACTCTTCTCCGCGGCCAGTTTGCAGTCTCGATCCTAGAGTATCCCGGGGAGGAGGACGCGGGGAGGAGGCTGCTGCCCGGAGCCGGAGGGGGTGGAGCCGAGCCTCTCGGGGGAGCTGGGGGAGAGCTTTTTGCCTCAGGTGCCCACTCTGGGGGCCCGCGGCTGGAGCGGCGGCGGGAGGCGCCGCTGGAGCGCATCCCCAAATCCCCGATTCTGCGCCCGCCTGTTGCTGGAAAAGGCGGCTTGCTTAGCGGGAGGGGGCGCGCCGACGCCTCCTCTCCGGCCTGGGCTCCGAGCCAGGCTGGAGGTGAGCGAGCGGGGGAGGGACGGCGGCTCCCGCCCGAGCAAGGGCGTTGGCAGGGGCTGGGGGGCGGCGTGGGTCGCCTGGCGCCTGTCCCGGTGAGGGGATCCCAGGTGGCAGAAGCGAGGGCTCGAGGGTGCCCAGGGTGGAAGCGCCCAGAATTGTTACGCCTCCCGGAGTGGGAACCACGTTCAGGTGGGAAGAGCGCCCCTGCACCTCGGAGTTTTTCTCTGGAACTGCCTGGGAGCCGGGCGCTCCCGGGTCCACGCTGCCCTTGTATGGCCTGCAGCGGTGTCGCGTGTTTCTCTTGGCTCCCTTTCCCGGGTCCCAGCCGCTGTCCGGCTGGGGAAGGGGAGGGCTAGGCAATACCCAGCTCGCTGGCCTCATGCCCGGTGCCTACAGTGTCCCTGGGGTACCCCAGGCTGCTGCCTCCCAGGCTGACTGTGTTTCTGGGGAAAGGGCTAAATTGGGCTCCACAGCTGCAGCCAATCTAGCCCCGCCCTGCCCCGCTCCTCTCGCTCCGGGGAAACGGAGTCAGGGACGCGAGCGAGGCCTCTGCTGTGGGCTGAAGACCGCTCCATCTGCCCTCCTTGTCTGGGCGCCAGCCCCGGGGCAACAACCCAGGCATCCCTGAGGCCAGCCAGATGGTATTGAGTGACATCACCTCCTCACAGGGCAGGCAGCACGCTGGCACCACTGACGTCACTCTTGCTCACTGCCTGGCCCTCACCCTGACCCCTGGGGGACATTCTGACCCCTTCGTGCTCACGAGACTCCCAGGCTGGGGGGTCCCCTGAGCGTGTGGGATGTCCACAGAGGTACCGCTTTGGGAGCCTGAGATGGGAGCTTCTGGCCGGGGTTGGCTCGCTGCGTCTTGTGGGAAATTTGGGGAGGGCTTTTTTGGGGGGCAGAGTAGTGAGGTCTTCCCCGCGGTGTGGGGACACAAAGGGGCCTGTGTGCCCCAGCCTGGCACATGCCTTGCATTCCCACACTCTGAGCTCACTGGGAGTGGAGGGGGCCTGGAAGGAAAGGGGCCTTCCTCTTGGCCCACCGCCTGGGTTGCCCCTCTGCCAGCCTCGTCTGGAAGGTGCCTGGTGCTCAGGGTCTCCTCCTGCGATGACCAGAGACGGTCCCCCCCGACTCCCCTGAACTGGGGGAGAGGGCGGCCTGGGGCGGCCGGTAGAGAGGGGTTGAGGCTCAGGAGGGCAGGGCCCTCTCCCGGAAGAAGAGCTGCAGGGAGCCGGCTGGGAGGGGAGGCCACGGGGAGCAGCTGGAGCTGACACCACCGCTGGGGTGTCCCCTCCCGCACCCCAGGTGTGCCTGGAGAGGCGGAGCCCCCCACCCCCGAGCCCCTGGAGGTGGAAGTTGGCGGCACAGCCCTCCTGAAGTGCGGCCCCTCCCACTCCCCGGGCAACTTCAGCCACGTGGACTGGTTTTCTGTGAGTGCGTGGAGAGGGTGGCAGGGTGGCAGGGTGGGAGGCTGTCCCCCTCCCGCAGCCCCAGGACCCTCCCCTCCCCTCCGTCACCCCTCCTCAGGTCCACAAGGAGAAGCCGACTCTCATCTTCCGCGTGCGCAAGGGCCAGGGCCAGAGCGAACCCGGGGAGTACCAGCACCGGCTCAGCCTCCTGGACAGAGGGACTACTCTGGCCCTGGCGCACGTCACCCCCCACGACGAGCGCATCTTCCTGTGCCAGGGCAAGCGCCCTCAGTCCCAGGAGCACCGAATCCAGCTCCGCGTCTACAGTCAGTGCCCCGTCCGTGCCTCGCGGGCGGTGTGGGTCGCGGGAAGCGGTGTGGGTCGCGGGAAGCCGTGTGGTCCCACGCCCCTCCTCTCCTTCCCTTGTAGAAGCCCCGGAGGAGCCGACCATCCAGATCAATCCCTTGGGCATTTCAGTCAACAGCGAGGAGCCCGAGGAGGTGAGCCACGCCAGGGTGGCCTGGCGGGGCCTGGTGGGGCCCGAGCGGCAGCGAGACTCACGGCCTGTCCCCCTCAGGTTGCTACCTGCGTGGGGAGAAATGGGTACCCCGTTCCTCAAGTCATCTGGTACAAGAATGGGCGGCCCCTGAAGGAGGAGAAGAAACGTGAGTGCAGCCCCGTCAGCCCTTAAGGGCCCTGCTTATGGTGCCACCACCTTGCCTTTCGTCGGACCTTGGTTTTTTGAAGCACACAAGCGAGGCCTGGAAACGTTCTCGTGAGGATGTAAACGACCCAGGAGATCTAGAAGGAAAATTCCCTTCTCGCCCCACATCCCCTCCCGGAAAGTAATCTCTGCTGTCAGTTGAGTGACATACCCAGTGGGTATGGTGTAGTCAGGCTGGCCGTTCACTACCCCCGTGGGTGGGCGTCTGGAGCGTTTGCTGAGGGGCACGGGTCAGTCGCTGCGGCATTCCTGGCACGCGCCCTGGTGTGCGCGCGCACCCGCGCGCCCCTGGAACAGGTGGATAACGAGCAGTAAAGCTTCGGAGGTGAAGAGTCGCGGCTCCGTGGTGCCTGGCCTTCTGCGGAGGCGGGGGTCCCTCCGGGAGCCCCCTCCCGCAGCCCCTGCGACCAGGGGTTGGGGGCGGAGGCGGGGCCGAGGCCGAGCCTCTCTCCCCTTCCTCCCTGCCCAGGGGTCCACATTCAGTCGTCCCAGATCGTCGAGTCGAGCGGCCTGTACACCCTGCAGAGCGTTCTGAAGGCCCAGCTGGTTAAGGAAGACAAAGACGCCCAGTTTTACTGCGAGCTCAACTACCGGCTGCCCAGCGGGAACCACATGAAGGAGTCCAGGGAAGTCGTCGTCCCGGTTTTCTGTGAGTCCCCATAGCAGCCCTGGGCTGGGGCGGGTGGAAAAGTCAGGCCGCTCCCCGGCGCGGGGACGGCTCGCGGGCTGACGGCCGCCGCCCCCGTGCCCCCCTGTGCAGACCCGGCGGAGAAAGTGTGGCTGGAAGTGGAGCCCGTGGGCGTGCTGAAGGAAGGGGACCGCGTGGAAATCAGGTGTCTGGCTGACGGCAACCCCCCCCCCCACTTCACCATCAGCAAGCAGGTGCGGAGGGCGCCCGCGCTGGGTGCGCGCGGGCTGCGAGAGCGGCTGGAGGCGCACGCTGCTCACCCCCTCGCTCTCCCCCAGAACCCCGGCACCCAGGAGATGGAGGAGAAGGCGACCGAGGACAACGGGGTCCTGGTGTTGGAGTCCGCCCGGAAGGAGCACAGTGGGCTCTATCAGTGTCAGGGCCTGGACCTGGAAACCATGGCATCGCTGCCGAGCGAGCAACAGGAGCTGCTGGTGAACTGTGAGGGCCCCGGGGCCCCGGACGGCGGGGGTGGGGGCAGGCGGGGGGCAAGCGGGAGTTTTGCCCAGGCTGACGCCCTTGCCGTGTCCCCAGATGTGTCTGATGTCCGGGTGAGCCCTGCGGCCCCGGAGAGCCGGGAGGGCGGCAGCCTCGCCCTGACCTGTGAGGCAGAGAGTAACCGAGCCCTGGAGTTCCAGTGGCTGAGAGAAAAGGTACTCAGGCGGGCCTGGGGCTGCGGCGCGTGGGGGGCCGTGTGGCTGTGAGTGACCCACCGACCCCTCTCTCCCCCCAGACAGGCCAGGTGCTGGAGAAGGGGCCTGTGCTCCGCTTACACAACCTGCAGCGAGACGCGGGGGGAGGCTACCGCTGCGTGGCCTCCGTGCCCGGCGTCCCGGGCCTGAACCGCACTCAGCTGGTCCGCGTGGCCATTTTTGGTGAGGCCCTCTGGGCAGAGACCGGGCGGCCCGGGAAGCTACCCCCGGCTGGGTGGTTTCGAGCTCTTCGAGGACGAAAGGCCACCGGCTGCCCCGGGATGCTCGGGCAGGGAGGGGGAGGCAGGCCAGCGGAGTTGGCCGCCACACCTGTCCCCCTCCCTCTCTAAGGGTCCCCGTGGATGACATCAAAGGAAAGGAAGATGTGGGTGAAAGAGAACACAGTGTTGAATCTGTCCTGTGAAGCGTCGGGACATCCCCGGCCCTCCATCTCCTGGAGCGTGGACGGCACGGTGAGCCCCTCTCCTTTTCCCCTGCTCACGCACCCCTGCCCCAGGCTCTGCTGCGGGGACCGGGCCGGGCCCCTGAGCTCCGCCTCCTTCCTTACAGGCCCATGAACAAGACCAAGATCCGCAGAGCGTCCTGAGTGTCCTGAATGTCCTCGTGACCCCAGAGCTGTTGGAGACAGGTGCAGAGTGTGTGGCCTCCAACTTCCTGGGCAGAAACACCACCACCATTTTCCTGGAGCTGGGTACGGGCCTCGTCCGTCCTCAGTGTGGCGGGGTGTGGCGGGCACGGGCACGAGCTTGTGCTTTTCTTAACCCGCCTTTCGATCCGTTTAACCACAGACTCAAACAGAACCACTGGCCCCAGCACCTCCACTGTCGGTCCTTACACCAGAGCCAACAGCACCTCCACAGGTGAGCAGGCAGTCTGGGCTCCAGAACGGGGGGCCGCGAGGCTGTGCCAGGGCACCCTTATCCTGCCCTGTCCCTGCCCGGGGAGCCCCGGGCTGGGTGGGGCAGTGGTGGAAGCGTGGCCACCTGGGGCCGGGAGTGACTAGGAACATCTCTGTGGGACAGAGAAGAAGCTGCCGGAGCCCGAAAGCAAGGGCGTGGCCATCGTGGCCGTGACCGTGTGCGTCCTGGTCCTGGCCGTGCTGGGTGCCGTTCTCTATTTCTTCTACAAGAAGGGCAAGCTACCGTGCGGGCGGTCGGGCAAACAGGAGATGTAAGCGTGGCACCCCGCGCCCTCGGTCCCCCCGCCCCCCGTCGTGCTACCCAGCTTGTTGCCTCCGCGGGCACATTCCCTGCCTGCTCGAGTGCCCGCTCACCCCTTAGAAGCAGGAGGGGGACGCTGTGTGAGTGCTCCCTGCTCTCCTGCCCGCTGCATTCACCCACGCCTTCTCCCTTCCATTCACTGCGTGTTTCCCTTCCCTGAGCTGGCCCCACAGCACCTGCCTAAGAGCCCCATCACCCAGTCCAGCGTCTTTCCCAGCGACCTTCCCTTCCCTTGCCCCTGAGTTGCCAACTTCTTGCCTCCCTCCCTCCTCCCAGCACGCTGCCCCCGTCTCGTAAGAGCGAATTTGTAGTTGAAGTTAAGTCAGATAAGCTCCCAGAAGAGATGGGCCTCCTACAGGGCAGCACCGGTGACAAGAGGGCTCCAGGAGACCAGGTAGGAGGCAGTTCCTGCGGCCAGTGCCTGACGCCTCTCCAGGGATTGGGAGCCGCTAATGGCTCTCGTCCCCTGAACACTCTCTCTCCCTTTCCTCCTCCTCTACTGGAGACTGGGAGCAGGCCCGTCTTGCCTTCCTAACACTAGTCCCAGGTTGGTAGGGCGAGGAGAGTGGCCGGGGGACCGTGGACAAGGGGTAGCTCCCGGGACTGACAGCACACACTCTGCCCTGTCACCGCCACCTTTCCCCGAACAGTGCCGTGGCTCAGGTCACCGAGCGCAGTGTGGCCAGTCCAGTTCGGAGCCTAGGCCCTCCTGCCCCGCCCCCTCCCACCGCGTCCCTCCACGCCTCGTCCATCAGCTTTGGCTTCGGTCCCTCATCCCTTCGGCGCTCCCACCCCAGACGCCAACGTGGTCCCCCCGCGCTCCCCTTACCTCTCTCCTCTTCACCTACTTCTAGGGAGAGAAATACATCGATCTGAGGCACTAGCCTGCTCCTCACACTGCGTGCCCTTCCCGCCTGGAACACTTCCTGCTCCCTGCATCCCTCTCCCAACACTCAGGATGATCGCCAAAGCCTCTAAAGCGGGGCAGGAGAAGGTCCCTACTCCAGCTGGCCTGCAGACCCCATTTCTGAGGGAAGGGCCGTCGGGAGAAGGTCCTCTTCAAGGACCGACCCACCGCGGTCTCGGTTGGGTGAGGCTCATCCCAGGGAGGGGGCCTCGGTATCCCGGGAGTGGGAAGGAGCTTCTTGCAGACCGCGTTTTCTCTGTAGACATATTGTGGATGTATATACCTGTTTTCTACCAGCAGCCAAGTTAGGTAGTCTGTTTATCTGGAGCTGGTTTCTGCCCCAAAGGCTGGCGTCCTCGTTCGGTTGTGTCACTGAGGTGAGGACACACTGAGCCCAGGCCCCTCTCTGCTGACACAGATTCTGGAGAGTATGTACCCCAGCATTCATTACAAAGCAGCTGCCTGCCTGCCGCGGGAGGCCCTTTTGTGACCCACCTCTCTGGGAAGAAGCCAGGACTGGTGTTGTTCCTTAGATCTTGTTGTCCCTGCAGGGAGGAAGCTGGACAGTTTTCCAGAGTTAGGCCATTGTGCCCAAACCCCCTGCGTTAATTTGGCTCCCATTGTCCTGTCGGGGGTCACGTAAGACTGAAAGGTGGGGTTAGTGGACAGCCATGAGGTCCAGACTGTCCTTTATGACGATTAAGACTGTAACTCTACAAGCACCCAACTTCTATAAAGTGAGCTAATGGCCTTAAACCCTGGGAGAAGGGCCTTCCCTAATGGGAGAATGGTACTTGGGGATGAGAGCTGGCCTGGCTGGAGCTTTGGGGTGTGAACGTGTATCTGTGTGTGCGCACCTGTATGTATATGTGGTTTCGTTAGGTTGTGTGTAAATTCGCAAATTTCCTCTATGTATGTATATATATATATATATATATATGTATATGTAAGAAAAATAAAGCTTAACTGTCCCAGAAATCTCACCCCGTTTTTTATTCATCCTGGGCACCACAGCAGCCTGGGGTCTCCACAACTGGAATCGTACCGAACAGAACACAAAACCCTTCACATTTAGGAGCGGGGACCAGAGGTTCCCTCTGCTTCTGAGCAAACAGCTCCTGCTCCACCACAGAGGATAATCCCCCTGCCTCTCAGCAGCAAGGCCGCCTCGCTCTAAGGCAGCTCTCAGGGCCCGGCAGGCTGTTGGCAAGGAGGAGCTATCAACTTTTTTCTAGGCTTTCCAGCGGCTCGGACTTGCCTTGAGGTAGCAGCAGACTCACCACGATGACTGTGCGGGCCTGGTCTTTCACTCTCCCACCCCCACGGAAGGGCAAGAACTCCAGGCTGCTACAACAAAAGAAACTTTATTTAAAAATATTTTTTTTTTTTTTTTTTTTACAGACACGGGTGCTTGAAAAAGCTCTTTAGTTAACTGTGTATGGAAATGAAAAAAAATTAATAAATAACATTAGTATAACAGACCTCTAAACATTAATACATTGGCAAAACAAAAGGGACGTCAAATGAAAACCAATCTTAAAGCTCTGCTCTTCTCTGTAAGAATATTTACCTTCTGTCTTATTCTTTACAGGTGAGAAGGATTAAATACTGCTAATAGAAATTTTTTTTTATATTAATGACACATTTTTAAAATAGTCCACAAAAATCTCCTCTAAGTTTTCGTTTTGTTTCATTTTTAACACTGATATACAAATTGGGACTCTATTCCGGAGGAAGCATCAAGTTCTCCTCAGCCCCACCCAGGCCAAGAATGTCAAAATCCTAAAGAGGGAGGACGTTCAAAAGAATGGTTTCTCTCCCAATTCTTGATTAAAGGCAGGGAAGAACTGAAAGGGGAAAGGGAGAAGTAAAATCTCAGAAAACTTTTTTTCCTTTTTTCTTTGCTGAAACTGACCGTGACCACCATGCTGAGGGCCGGGCACGTGGTCCTTGCTGCCTTCCCCAGGGGAAAACTGGACCCGCAGAGGGCACTGGCTGCTTAATGCTTTAAGACTGAAGTCTGCAAATGAAAGGAAAGCCACGTCTCGAGGGAGAGGCAGGAGGTCTAGGCCAGTTCAGGATCCAGCAAAGAGAAAAGACACACACCACGTCTGTTCTCAGGAGAGTCCGTCCTACGCTTTTCCATGCAGTCGAGTCACTAGCAGGCCCAGAGGCTGGCACACTTGAAATGGTCCAGGGCGTACCTGGAAATCCCAGAACAGTCTCCCTCTCTCCTTGCTGGAGACAGAGCCTTCAACCTGGCGGCTGCGATCCTGACTAGAGCCAAGCGAATGATCCCAGGGGAACACGTACTCCAAAAGAGCATCACGGCAGGGAGAGGGGACCCCAGACGTGCCTCACCTATCTGACATCTCTCCAGCCACACAGAGCGTTTCCTCCTCCCCCCAGTCTGTAAGGATGGACACTCAAGGTAGAGGAGCTAAGACTCTGGTATTTCCATATTAAGTCCTAAAATGCAGCCTGAGTTACAGTGCTGCCTTAGAAAGGCACAAAAATGTTTGGCTTTTTTTTTTTTTTCAGTGTGCTAAAAATTGTTTTGTTTTGAATAAAGGAAAAAGATATATAAGGTTAAAAATCCCAAGTCACCACAGCCAGAAAGCAAATGTAGGAGGAGGTACCTCGTAGCTGCCATGCCCCTACCACATGTTTCAGCAGGAGGTCAAGGCCGAGACACGGAGACCGGTAGGTCAGGAGGCATCCACTCTCACGGGCAACGTGCCTGCAGGCTTACCCAGACAGCAGAAGGAAGAAACCGAGGAAGAGAAAACACAGTCTACAGACTCCTACGTGGTTCTCTGCCTCTGCGGTTTCAAGACAGCCATGAGCATGGCTACCTCGCCCCGAGCAGGGTCCGAGGTAGGGAGGGAGGAGGGAACGGACACACGGGGCACGCGACACGCGAGCAGGTTGGCGCACTGGGCGTGGGCACACGGCGCCCCCCTCGTCGGGGCTGGGCGGGAGGCGGAGTGAGGCCCGAGGAGCTGCCCGGGGCGTGTGCCCGCGCCTTCCCCCTTCCCTGGCCCTCCGGTCCGGCTCGGGCGCGCAGAGGACTTGGGAGAGGCAGTGGCGGGGTGCCCCTCACGTTCATTTCAGGAGCGGGTCAAGAACGTGGAGCCGGGCAACCAGAACTCCGCTGATCTGTTCGGCCGCCTGAGCGGTAGGAGAGCGGAGGCTGGCTTTCAGCCTTTGCTCTGGGCAAACAGAGGGAGCGGCCCACCGCGTTTTTCTCGAGCGTTACACAAGGGAAGCGGCAGGGAGAGCTCCAGACAGCTGTTGCTCTTAGCCGACAGCTGGCCCTTCCGTTCTTTTCCCGTTCCCATCTGAATGTGAGGGAGCCTCCGGCCAGAGCTTGCTCCTCCCGTCCCGGTCCCCCCGCCTCTTACGCGGGTGCCGCTGCTCAGACCCAAAAAACACTGCGCTCCCCTGTGGAACCACGCCAGATTTCCTAGGACACGGAGGCACCCGGCCCTGCTGTCCCTCTGCTCCTTGATTCTGGCGCCCAGTCCAGGATACCAACTGCAAGGGCTGACGACCCACCCTTCATCACGTGCCTCAATGTGTATCTTTGGATTACTAGGTTACTTCTGTGTATTCCTAACGACTCCAACAGCTTAAAAAAGTTACAAGTAATTATGAACGTGCCTTAAGAACACGGGACAGGCTCTAGGATGAGGTAAGCAAGATCAAAAGACTTAGTAGGCAAGCAGAAGCAGTTTTTTGAAAAATAAAATTAAAATTAAAAAAGGCTCTGATACAGGACTACAAAGAAATCAAGTGGACAGGGGAGACCAGGGTTCCCGGTCTAAAGAGCTCTCAGTCAAAACTCTTCTAAACTGGAATCTACATCTAATTTATATCCTGGCTACTGTCCCGGTTATTATATATTCCTGCTGGCTATGGGGAAGTAGTTTCTGAGGTACCCCGGAAGGCTTGCCCAAGAATATTACCGCAGGGCTCTCCTCGAGGAGGAGGGGAGCCACGGCCACAGGCCCATAGAATGGATGTATTTTCGGTGCTAAAACTTGAAGAGAGCCCAAAAGTCCATGGGTGGCTACAGTGGGATGTGTGATCTGCTCTCCAAATAATATGAAAGAAGGCTAAAAACCTGAGATTGAATGAAGGCAAAGAAACGTCACCTAAGAACAGACTAGCTCCGGAACAGGAGAAACGGGTCCTGAGGAGGGAGGTAAGAAATCTTGGATGCCAAGACTGATAAAGGGATTGAAAACAGGAAATAAAGAAACAAAGACGACGATAACCCAAATTAAGCAAAACCCAAGAATTTTCTCAATATCCCAGACACAGTCCCATGTCTACCTTTCTACTCTAAAAAAAGGCAGTATGCCAGCAGTTTTACTACTAAAATACCTTTAGGGTATCTATCCTGCCTATAGCCTCTTCTCCCCCCATCTCCCACCCGAAGGGGCACACCGCTGCCGCCCCACACGCCAAGGCTAACTGGTCAGGCGTAGACACCCAGGCAATGTGCTGGGCTGATCGTGTTCTTTCTCGAGAATCTGAATGAATCAAGAGGCACTGGGAAGCTGTGTACGGTGATCCCTAGAGCTGGGACGTCGTGTAGACTTGGGGACTGGGTCGTCTATTCCAGGGCTGTGCCCGACAAGCAGGAGAAAGGACCGAGTGCAAAGTCTGCCAGTCCCAGCCCAGCCCCATACAAGAATCAACTGTACTTCTCACACTGGGGTCTATAAAATACCCTGTATCCTTAGGATTCCCTCCTTTCTTTAGCCTGAATACCTGTTTCTGACATCCGAAGGATTCCTAAACAGGACAAAGATACAAAACTGTGGCTTCCTTTCACTATGAACCCTCCTCCATGCACTGCGTAGCTTTACGCGCTTCTAAAGAAAGACAACGAACACAGGCTGAGGTCAAAGTAGTGCCAGTAACACTGCAGGTGGACTTAGAATACTTCAGATTGAATTCTAAAGCCTGAAAGTCTGGCAGGAGAGTGGTGACGTATGTATTCTGATGCTAAGTTCTAGGGTCCTAGGCTCCTTAGCCCAGGAAAGGCTGGCATTTCTGAGAACTGAGTTCCATCTATTTTGCCGACTGGCTCTTGGGAGACCAAAGGATCGGCTGAAGACCAGGACCGAACAGCAGGTATCCGCCCCTCTCCCACACCTGCAGCCTTTCTAAGACACAGAATCGGCTGCAAAGGGTGTTGGAAGACTGGAAAATAAGTTCCAAAGAGAATGGGAGGTGGTAACAGGTCCCCGAAGGGCGACAAGGAAACTTCACAACAAGGGGGATTAGGAACTCCAGCAGCTCAGGAGGAAGATCAAGGAAGGCACTAGACTGGAGAGGAACTACGGGCAGATGCTTTACTTAAACACGTAACTGCCCTAACTGTGCAGCTGAGCCAACACACCCCTCAACCCACCAAACAGATTCCACTGAAATACACAAAAGACGGTGGGTACCCATGAGACACGTTGAGGAATCTCCCAGAAAGTATCGAAGCTCTAGGAAGACGACATGGGTTAACGGAGGAGCCTTGAATCGATTTTACCCAGGACAGCTCTTTAAGGAAATATAGATCTACATAAAAGAGCTGTGAATAAAAACTGCACCATCTTTTGGGGAGGAGCTATTTTAGGGCCAAATGCAAGTCCTGGACAGGGAGGGACACGGAGAAGCTGGCGCTTCTGGCACATGGTAATCGCTCATACACATTTGCTGAACGAACAACCTAACTGGTAACCACCAGGCCAGGCCGATGGTTAGAATACCACTGTTCCCTGGGCAGCGGTCACCAGAGTCAGAAAGGCCAACGGCAGGAGGGGGGACTTCCTTAGCTTGGGAAGGAGGTCTAGAACCCTGACTGTCATGAGGTGAGGTAGGAGAATATTCTGCATCAACACCATCGCCAACCACCCACACACAACACACACAGGTGTCAAGTCTGATGATGGTGCCTTGAAGGGAATATACAGTCCCTACTCTGCCAGCAAATTTACAAAAACTCATTTGTAGGTCTGCTGTTTGGACCCTAAGTTATATTTTAGTTTTCTATAGAGGAGATAAATACTTGAAGATTGAAGAACAGCGACCCCCATCCAAAAATTTTAACCCAAGGCAGCTGAATGACACTACGAGCGCTACCCCCCATCCTGGGCCCTGGTGTCGTCTGTATGGGAAGAGCACAGAAGAATGGCGGAGTGTGTTGAGTGGGGGGAGGAGGGCTAGCGGAAGAGAACGGCCGTCCAAGGTGCAGATCGTTACTTACATAAAAATGAACAGAGGCACGTGGAGACCGGAAAGTGCCCAATCTCTTATTTTCTTAAAGGGAGGTATATCACAGAGCCCACAGGTTTTTCTGCTCTGGGAATCTTTTACTTTAGCGGAAGGAGCACAGAGGGCAGCTGGCGAGGCAGGCCGGGCAGGGCAAACCAGAAAGAGGGAAAGGAGACTGGACTGAACAGAATAGCCTAATGCATCTGAGAAAAAAGAAAAACATCAAAGTGACTTTTACCTTATCCACCTGGCAAGTTAACACAGAAGGAACCACGTGTAATTCGGAGGGAGAAGGGAGATGGGTTTACCCAAAATGGCAAAACGCAAAGCCTACTTCTGAAAGAGCAATTCTAAATTCAGAGCAGAGCCCAAGAACTAAAAACTGCCATACGAATGGAGGACGAAGAAGGTGGTATTTGTGCCTTAGCCCGAGGAAAATTTAAGAAATTCAAGTTTTGGAAATACCCTCAAGACAAGCCTCCACGTGAAAACTTTCGTGAGACTACCTTGGCGACCTGAGGCTTGCACCCAGGTCTGTCCTCGCAGACCTGAGGAGAGAAAACCTCACAGAATGGTCTCAGAAGCTTGAAAGCCTACAGCTACCCAGCTGCCAGGCCCATGACCAAGCCAATCAATGAAGCGTGTGTCCAACACTGGGATCTGACACCCCAGTTGGAGGCCTGACCCCATGAGCCACAGGGGCGCTCAACTAGGAACAAAAGGAGGAACTCGCCCTTAGCCTACATATGTAAGGACATACTCTCCAAAGGTTCTGGATACACTGAACAGGCAAAAGATACGCAGAATCAGTGTTCTGTTCTCTTGACACATCTTCGGACTATGGGCAATGTCTGCGGACAAGGAAAACTTCCAGTGTGGGCAGGCATGGAAAATGCTGCCATTTCTTCTAGTTTTTCGTCTGGGTCTTCAGCATTTAAACAAAATACAAGCTGAACGTTACCACAAACGAAACCCTATCCTTACTGGCTTTTAGAAGGAGACGCTAGGTTACTGCCACTCTCCCTGCCCCCAGCCACGACCATCAGGACCTCCTGCACCTGACGGTGGGCTGGGCTGTTTTCCGCCACGTGGAGCAGGCATTGGGGAACCAGAGCAAATCAACAAGAAGTCCTGTACCTTCTACCCTGGGAATGTAAATGGTTCGGAGGCAAGAGGATAAAGCCAACAGGTCTAGGAACAGCTGAGAGCCAAGAGAAGAGTTAGAAAAAATTTTAGTTCCACAGATGACAAGATGAGAAAGAAAACCGATCTGAAGAGATTCTGGATCTAAAGACAAAAGCGTGACTTAGATTTTGAGGAGGGCAGATTTATCAAAGAGCAGGCGTGCTTCTGACAAGCGAGGGGGTACACCCGCTTTGCTGGGGAAGCCAGCAAAGACCGGACAGAGAACTGACCCAACTCTAGGGGTCATTTCGCAGCACCTCCAGGAACCGACTAACGGGTGCCCCATGCTGGACCCTGAATCTCCTTTGTAACCTGCAATTACACAAACCGTCAGGCTTCTCACATACGGTCTCTGACCACAGTAAAGTCATTTATACACTGAATGCTAATCACCGTGGAGAACGCAGTCACGAGAGAGTACACAGGACTAAGGTGACGAGGAGACGGAAGGACGTGCTACATGCCCAAAGCCACAGGCACAAGAGAAACCCAGCTGTCGGAGGCCCCGATGCGGGACTGGGGCTGTCAGCGCAATGCTGCACCACCATGGGTGTCAGCCCCTTTCCTTCGAGGGCAAAGAGCAGATTCTCCTCCGAAAATATAACCTGGCTCATGTTCAAAGGGAGACACCCGTATAAGAAGCTGGAATTAACTCACCGGGAAAAAAAAAACCCAACAGAGACATCTTCACTATTTTGTGCATCTTATGTAGAACAAGGCAAAGAGCCTGTGCGTGAAGCTTGCTAAAAGTTTTGTGGTATTCGGGTCAGAAAGCCACTGCTGGAAACAAATGCCCTTCCCTTCCCGTGAAGCAGAAAAACCCACGGCCTACGTTAGAACACATACCTGGCATCAAGGCAACGGACTCCCACAGACCATCTTCTGGGGAGGGCATGGAATGTATCTGAAGGCCTCTTTCTCGAATCAGTCATTATGGAATTAGGACAATGAAAACATCGTACTTTAACAGAGTCGATGTTCCTAGGGAAACAGTGCTTTGGAGTGACCAGTGTTAGCTGCTAGATCAAACATGACTATAAGGATACAGCAACAGTACTTTTTCCCCCACTACCCATCTACCACACAAACCAACACCGACCATCACACATAATAAGGAACAGCCTATGAGCCACCCGGCTTCAGTAAGTCTGGTCACAGCAAGCCCACTGCCAATGACAGACACCGAGGAGGAGGAGGAAGCAGGACAAAGGACAGAGGGAGGGTGTTCTAAAAATACAAGACTTGAGCTATGCACGTGGTAATCCAAGCCGTCGGGGAGTGTTGAAGTTGTAATACACACTGGGGTTGGGTAGAATACCACAGTAGATGGAAGTCTTTAAACGATTCCTTCCTAAACCTCTTGTGCTAATTCCCTGCCTGGGATTAACACACACAGCAGGTTAATCTTATAATCACAGGACACACGCGACCACAGACAGACAGAAACACAACCACATCCTTAACCCAGGGAAGTCTGAAGTCCCCAGTGAGGATTTACAGCACAATACTTCTCCTACTGCTTTCCGGACTGTTCCCCAGGTAGGCTACCATTTACTAAGAATCCACACTCTAAGGTGAGGACTGAAGGACACCTTCGAATCCACTCTCAAAACAAATAAAATAATAAAACACACTAGCTGCTCCATGTTCATTCCACTGCTTTGAAATCTTGGAACCACAGATGTGAAACCCCACAGAGAGGGCGAGACCTCACCGCGAAGTCTCCAAAGGCACCTCTGCCCTTGCAGGTGCCACTCCAGTAAGAGCGGCCGGCTCACTGGTCCTCTGACGCTGCAGCGGGGCGGGGGTGTGCTAGGTGGCGACGTGGGCGGGAGAAGAAATAGAAACAAATTCCCGGAGGATATTTTTGGCCATTTCGATGTTGTTGTGGGCAATGACCAAAGCTTTCTGAATGTCCTGGTAGGAGTATCCCTGACTCATGAGGTTCTCGATCTCGCTGGAGAGCTGCGGTGGGGCGGGGGCGGCACCGCCTTGCTGACAGCTACCTGCTTTTCGTTCAGAGTTGATTCTCCGAGGGAACGGTTTGGGAGGCCTTTCGGGAACTTGGGAACCCTCAGTGAAGTCTAGAAGAAATCAGAAAGAAAATATTTGCAAATCTGGCGGGGGCGGGGAGGGGGGGAGATCCCCACTTAACGGCAGGAATAACAGTGTGCTAAGATCAAGGTATTACCGACCTACTGTACCTGGGCAGGGACTTGTGCTCTTAAAGGGCCGGGTTTTACCGGTTCCAGGGTTTTAGCAGAAAGCCTTCTCCTCCTCCTCACAGCGGGAGCAGCCTTCTAAATATACCATGCACCTGCTCCGCTGACAGGAACACTGCTGTCCTGAGCACAGACACCTGCATCCGCATCACGCTTTATACACTTTTCACACAGAGTGCCTAGATTATTTAAAACAACTTCTCTGGCAGGGCCAAAGACACTAAACTTCTCCTTCCACAAAGAGGACAACAGAAATAAGACTAAGTTGCAGTGGAGAAGCATTAAACAAGGCTGGGCGGGTGGGGATCACCACCTGTTTGGGCAACTGGATGTATCTTTTTTGCCAGCTGTCCTGAGCACAGTCTTCAATTTCCAAAGTGACAGCAACTCTGGCTGCTGCCCTCCCAGGCAGCCACAGGTGCAAGGGCAGCCCCTGAGAGTCAAGGCCCAAATGTGAGCTGGCTCCGAGCCCACTCAGTGTGCTTCCAGAGCCGGCGCGCCCTCGTTCCAATGGGACAGGGCCCGGAAGTCAAGAATGCGTGCTCTGAACCATCAAGCTTCGTTACTGGTGTCATGACACGCACCCCAAAGAACCAGACGTCCTACCTAGCACCAGCCAGGAGCAGCCACGGGTTAAGGAACAACCTTGTTTCTAAGTCTGGCAGAATCCTAAAGAGTCTGACTTCAGTTCAACTTCCTAATGGAGACCCCGGGACCACCTTTCCTCCCACGTAGACTAAAACAGACTTAACATCTGGTGACAAAAGCACTGTCACCAGGCAGTCACCTCTGTTGCAATACAAACCGGGAGCCACACAGCCATTCAGCACAAACCCAGGCCGGCCTGGAGACTCACTTGCGGTGGGGTCGCCTTCCAGAGACAACCAGCCGAACGAAGAGCTGGCGTTAGAGATGTCGGACAGAGTCCGCCGGGCCAGCACTGCCGGCACAGGCGGCTTGGGGACGTCATAGCCATCCTCCTCGTTTTCAGACTCCTCGGGTCCGGTGCTGGCGTGGGCCGGGGCCAGATTCCCTTCACCTAGAGAACGGTTTGTGCGGTTATCTTCTGCGTCTCACACACACACCCCGTCTTCTAACGCAGCTCGTTCGTTCACACATGGCCAGCACGCAAGCTACCAATGGTCTACCCTGGGCCTGACCGCCATGGCAGGCCCCGCGGGTGGAGACAAAAGAACAGAGAAAACGCAATCTGCACCGACACTGCGGCCCTGCTCTCCCGAACGTGGTAAAGGCTACCCTTGTCAGGGTTAACAGCCACTGAAGCCAAAGACTCAAGTGTCATTTTATAGCATTCATTCAACATTTCTACTGGCGTTTCACCTCGCAAGACCAGCCAAAGGGCCTGTGTGTGCTGCCTTCTTGAACTTTCAACTTGGTAAGCTAGTTGATATGGGAATTGAGTATTCACCACCCACACACAAAAGAATTTCATCAATGCTAAAAAGCAAAGGAAATAAAAGGGAGCTGCCAGCATTGTGGGCCCAGGCCACAGAACCCAAATGTCTCTAGGCCCTGGAAGGATGAAAAAGTACAAAGGGAACTAGTTGCGTGAACAGGAAATAAAACAGAGGAGACGGTTCTACTGCCCCTGGATCAAAGATATTTTGCCAAGAAGATCATTTAAAAGAAGTTTCTGCCTAGAATCAAGCTGTCTCAAATAGCGAAGTATGACAGGCTCATTCCAATGGCACATCAATGATTTTCAAAGTAGCAGAATGGCTACTCACCAAAGGTGCTGCTCTCTGTGACAGCCGGTGCCGCCTGGGACTGAATATTATACATTGCTTCATATGTACAGCTATCAATCTGCTGGTCACAATCACACGCTCTGAACCAGAAGGAAAGTGGCATATGATCTTCAGAAATAGAACTCTGTTATCTGCAAACTTATTAAGCCTGGTCTATTCTTAACTATCCTAGACCCTGAGTCTATCAAGATAGCATTTTCCTTTTGCCAGGATCACTAATAAATGGCACAAGATCGACTCTTACGATGCACAATGGACGTGTGGTTTTGTAACCACTGTGACAGTGAGGAAGCCTAAGTGGAATTGCTTCTAGGTGCGAGGGGCCAAACGCTGGGGTATGTAGGCTCCACACGTCTTTCTGCTTTCATTCTGGCCGGATAACATCACATAGGGAGCAGCTAGGCAGGTGAGTGGTGTCAACTTAATTCCCAGAAGACTATCGTGAACGTACCGTGAACTCTGGGTTGTGTCCAAAGGCCATTTCCCATCCGGTTTCGGAAGTCCTAGAGGCCTGGAGGAGGGGGTCATATACTCCGTGTCCTCCTCACTTTCACCCTGCTCCCCGGGGGGCAGCTTTGGCACAGGAAGAGGCCTGGGAGAGGAAGAAGACAGAAAAAGAAAATGAAAACGATAAACAAGCTGCAAAACGTGCAAGTGTGAAATGAGAGTCTTCGAGACAGACCGCAACTCACTTCTGACGGAAAAACACATGCCACCTAGGGAACTGTGACTTCTCCTGGTCGAGACAGGTTCATTATTACAAAACACACTAACTTCAAGTTTTGCTTTCAGCTGACCACAGACACAGCTATGTTGTCTGAGATGGGCTACACGGGAACAGTGCTTGAAGCCAGTTCGTCTCAGTCCCCAAATAAACTGGGGTCCCAGCCCAAGAGCTGGCGTGCCGGTTTTTCCCTCACCAGGCACGAAGCGAGCAGCAGCTGTGGCCTTCTGACAATATGCTAGGAACCTATGCCAGATGCTAATTCTTAACATCTACCTATGGTTTCAAAGACTAATACAGCTTGTTGAAAGCTTCCTCATAGGTTATCTCCTACTTTAATCACTTTTCTCTTCGTTTTAGAAAACAAAAATCTGACATAAAGAGAGATCAAGTGGTAGGTTAGCATCAATTCTGAGATGGCATCTCCCATCTTCTGACTCCTGCTTTGGGGATCTTGCCGTTCCACCCGAAGCTCTCACCTAGCAGCTCTGGAATCAAAACTTCTCCTGCTCCCTCCCCCCACCCAAGAAACTTGACAAAACCAGGGGAAAAAAATCAACAAAACAAGACACATGCACATGTGCACAAGCACACACACATACACACAACTGCTGCCGGGAACGTGAGTTAAAGAGTGTATCTCCTCCCTTCCTCTTTGTACTTTTTTTGCACATCCTGACACTCGATAAGGAGCATCTACTGGATTTGTCTGTATTTACTCCATGTTTCTTTTTCCCAACTATAAAAGCAATAGCTGCTTATTATAAAACACTTAAATGTTACAGAAACCTAAGACAGAGTGACAGTCCCTATAATCTAACTGCAGGTTTTTCTTATGTCTACGTATTACTTTGTGTTCCGCATGCTGAAGTTTTGGGGTGGAAGCATATTAGTATCTACAATTTGCTATGAAACGTGCCCAAGAAGTCAGACAGACTGACAGATGGATAGGGACAGAAGTATATAGAGGGGTGCCTGGCTGGCTCAATTGTTGCAGCGTGTAACTCTTAATCTCAGAATTGTAGGTTTGAGCCTCACGCTGGGTGCAGAGATGATTTAAAAACAAAAAGTACACGGAACTAAAGGGTATTATGCTAAGTGTAATTCGCAAGAGAAAGACAAATATATGACTTCACTCATATGAGTAAGTTAAGATACAAAACAGATGAACATAAGGGACGGGAAGCAAAAGTAATATAAAAACAGGGAGGCGGACAAAACATAAGAGACTTTTAAATACAGAGAACAAACAGGGCTGCTAGAGGGATTTTGGGTGGGGGGATGGGCTAAATGGGTAAGGGGCATTAAGGAATCTACTCCTGAAATTACTGTTGCACTATATGCTAACTTGGATGTAAATTAAAAAAAAAAAAAAACAAAAAAAAACAAAGTGTAAGTGAGCATAAGAAAATGTTAATAGAGCCCGGGTGGGGAATGTATGGCTGTTCACTGTAAAAATCTGTCACCCTGACTCTATGCTTGAAATTTTTCATAACAAGTTGTTGATGGGAAAAACCCATCAAGATTAAGAAAAAATGTCAAGTATTAGTGAAGATACAGGGAAATGGTACTTTCAAATAGTTTCAGAAATGAGACATTGGTACAATTTTTCTAGAGTGTAATTCAGCAAAAATATTTAACCAAACAGGCATACACACGGGCTCAGAAATTCCATTTCTAAGAATTTTCCCTAAGGAAATAATCAAGAATACTCACTAGAGCATTATTTATGATACTGAAAAAATAGGTGCTAACCGGTCAAATAAGAATGTACTGAATAAAGTAACTTTGGAACCACATACGCAGCAATATACCTGAAGCCAACCGGGTCCCTCAGTGCCTTAGAGGTTCCAAGCAGAAGCCTCAGAGGCCTACTTCCTTCTACCACAGTCAGTCTGTTCTTATCTACTTTACCTACTAAGGTTCCCATTAAGCCAGTTCTGCTGCTTTGTAATCATTTGCAATAACCTGAAAATCATTGTAGTAGGAGACTATATTATGATGTCCTAGGACGTTCAAGATCCTCCTAGTGAAAAAACGCATGCACAACAGGATTCCATACCCACATAGAATGGCAATGAAGATATTCAAATTGCTAACCACTGTCTGAACCTAGGTGTTAAGATTATGGATAACTTTCATTTCTTCAGTGTCACGTATCTCTATTTTCTAAATATTCTTTAGCATATTACTTCCATAGAGAGAAAAAGATCATTAAAGGTGCAAGCAAAAGCTTTTTAAATTATTAGAATCTTTTTGTTGATGATGTTAATAAAAGTATACAACTGCACTTCCTTCCTCATTAAGTATCTTGGCAATACATCAAAACACTCACAATCTCTTGTCCTGGTAATTCTACTTTGGATGTATCTCTGGTTATGTGAAGATGTTCAATGAAGCAAATTTATTATGGTAAGAGGTTTTATACAAAATAAATATCCAACAGGGCAATGGTTAAATATGTAATGTTATATGATACTATATAACCATTAAAAGTGACTATTTTGAAAACCCTTTTTTTTTTTTTAATTTTAGTTAACATATGTTGCAATACTGGTTTCAGGAGAATTCAGTGATTCATCACTTACATGCAACATGCAATGCTCATCACAAGTGCCCTTTTTAATGCCCATTGCACATCTAGCCCATCTGCCACCCACCTCCCTCCATCAATCCTCAGTTTGTTCTCTATCGTTAAGAGTCTCTTGTGGTTTGTTTCCCTCTCTTCTTACCTCCCCCTTCCATATGTTCACCTGCTTTGTTTCTTAAATTCCACATGTAAGTGAAATCATATGGTATTTGTCTTTCTGATTGGCTTATCTTGCTTAGCATAATACATTCTAGCTCCATCCACATTGTTGCAAATGGCAAGATTTCATTCTTTTTGATGGCTGAGTAGTATTCCATTGTATATGTACTACCACATCTTCTTTATCCATTCATCAGGTGATGGACATTTAGGCTCTCTTCCTAGTTTGGCTACTGTTAATAATGCTGCTATACACACTGGATTGTTAAAGAACTTTTTTAATGATAGGGAGAAATGCCCAAAATAAAAGGCTAAGGTGAAGAAAAGGGAGACTTTAAAACCATACCTTGATTTAAAACATACGTACATTTTACATGTCTACAGACACGACCAGTCGCAAACATCATCTAACTGCCTGAAACAGCTATACAGGCAGGATGAAATACAAACGAAAGGATGCACTGGACAGCGGCCTGGCAGCCAAGACTCAAGGGGCCAAGACTCAGAATACCTTAAAGCCAGCTCTATACAGGGGTTCTGAACTTGAGACGTGAAGGCAGTTTCAACAGGCTAGGGAGAAAGGGACTAGAAATTTGGGGTTCCATGATGGCCAAGACATGGGAGGCCAAAAATCCCAGAGAAAGGCATAGGGGAGAAGTAGTCTGAAATCCTGCTACAGTTTTCCCTGGAGCTGCAGCTAACCTCTGAACTGTGTCTAGAGGCCAGCAGATTCTGAGAAACTGAGCAGACGGTAGTAACTGAAGGGCTCAACTGATACTTTGGTTATCTCACTAACCTGGAGAGACAAAGCTGGAGTTAACAGATATGACCTTTGAAAGATTACTCTTCACGTGCTCAGTAACAAAAACGAATGGAGAATTTTATTAGAAAATTAGAATCTATACATTTTTAAAAATCACGTGGAGGGGCACCGGGGTGGCTCAGTCGGTTAAGTGTCCGACTTCGGCTCAGGTCATGATCTCACGGTCCGTGAGTTCGAGCCCCACGTCGGGCTCTGTGCCGACAGCTCAGAGCCTGGAGCCTGTTTCGGATTCTGCGTCTCCCTCTCTCTCTGACCCTCCCCTATTCATGCTCTGTCTCTGTCTCAAAAATAAATAAAACGTTAAAAAAAATTTTTTAAAAATAAAAATAAAAATAAAAATCACGTGGAAATTCCAGAACCTTAAAACACAGTATCTGAAAATACAAACTGAACAGATGGATTCAGGGCAGGTTAGAAACTGTGAAAGAGAAGATCAGGAAACCGGAATAGAGTAGAAACTATTGAGATCAAAGTAAAGAGAGGAAAGGAAAACAGCAGAGAGCCTAAGAGCTGTGTGAGGCACGGTCAAAAGGAGGGACATTCAGGTAACTGTGGTCACAGAAGGAGAAGGGAAGGAGATGGCAGTGCTCAGTCTATTTTAAGAAAGAGTGGCTTGAAATTTTCTAAAACAGGTTTTAAAACGTGAAATCACAAAATCAATAAGCTCTACAAACCTTAAGAAGAATAAAGAAAACTATTTAGAAGTATTATAGTAACAGCACTGGCATCCAAAGACAAAGAGGTCTTAAGGAGTCATGCAAAGAAACACTACCTGTAAAGAAGCAACATTAGCCTGAGAGCTAATGTTCCAACAGAAACAATGGGATATTTTTAAAATGCTGAAAGAAAGCAATGGTTTGTAACTGTACTTTTGAATTTCTTTCTTTTTTTTTTTTTTTAACAAATTTATTTGTTTTGAGAGACAGAGCTGAGAAGGGGAGGGGCAGAGAAAGAGAGGGAGACAGGATCTGAAGCAGGCTCCAGACACAGAGCCCGAGGCAGGGCTCGAAGTCACAAATCATGAGATCATGACCTGAGCTAAGTTGGATGCTTAACTGACTGAGCTACCCAGACACCATCCCCCACCCAACCAATTTTTTTTTTAAGTGATTTCTACACCCAACATGGGGGTCGAACCTACAACTCTGAAATCAAGAGTCACATGCTCCACCGACTGAGCCAGCTGGATGCCCTACTTCATAAAAATGTTAAAATATTTTATGCATCGAAAAACGATCCACCATAAAATAGCAACCCACAGAATGGAAGGGAATTACTCACAAATCACATCTGATAAAGGATTAACATTCAGGATATAGAGAGAACTTATAAAACCCAACGACAACAATGAAAGAACAAACAATCCAATTAAAAAACAGGCAGGTGCCTGGGTGGCTCAGATGGTTTCAGCTCACGACAAGATCTCACAGTTCTTGTGCCGTCTCGAGCTCCTGTGCCGTCAAGCACAAGGAGCCTGGGATTCCTTCTCTCTCCCCCTTCTCCTGCTTGGGCTCTCTCTTTCTCAAAATAAATAAACAAAATTTAAAAAATTACAAACGAGTCGGGGCGCCTGGGTGGCTCAGTCGGTTAAGCGTCCGACTTCGGCTCAGGTCATGATCTCACAGTCCGTGAGTTCGAGCCCCGCGTCGGGCTCTGTGCTGACAGCTCAGAGCCTGGAGCCTGCTTCGGATTCTGTGTCTCCCTCTCTCTCTGCCCCTCCCCTGTTCACGCTCTGTCTCTCTCGGTCTCAAAAATAAATAAACGTTAAAAAAAATTTTTTTTTAATAAATAAAAAATTAAAAATGATCGAATGTCTTAAATAGACGTTTTTCCAAAGAGGATATGTGAATGACCAATAAACACATCAAAAGATGCTCAATATCACTAATCATTAGGGAAATGCAAATCAAAACTATGACACCACCTCATTAGAATGACTACCATCAAAAAACCCCCAAAATACCAGGTGTTGGCAAGAATGTGGAGAAACGGGAATCCTTGTGCACTGTTGGTGGGGATATAAAATGGTACAATAGCTGCTGCAGGAAATGGTGTAACAGGGTCTCAAAAAAATTAAAGACAGAATTATCCTATGATCCAGGAATACGACTTCTGGGTATACATTCACAAGAACTGGAAGCAGGGTCCTGGGGGGTACTTGTTCACCCACGCTCACGGCAAACTCTTCGCAAACTGCTGAAACGTGGAAGCGATCCAAGTGTCCATCCACCGATGAACGGATAGGCAAAATGTGGCCCAGCAGTCACCCTTTATCTGCAATTTTATTTTCTGTGGTTTTACTTCCCCAGTCAATTGCGGTCTGGAAGCAGATGATCCTCCTCCTGATGTACCATCAGAAGGTCAATAGGGGCCTAACACTATGTCACGGTGCCTACGTCGCTCACCTCACTTCATCTCGTCACATGGGCATTTTACCATCTCACATCACCCCAAGAAGTGTGACTACAGTACAGTATTCAGAGAAAGACCACAGTCACGCACTTGTATCATAGCATACTGTTATCATTGTCCTGGTTTATGATTAGTTATTGTCGATAATCTCTTACTGTGCCTAATTTATAAATCAAACTTCATCATGTATGTATGGAGAGAAAAAACATAGCATACACACGTTTCGGTACTATCCTTGGTTTCAGGCATTCACTGAGGGTCTTGAAATGCACCCCCTACAGATAAGGCACAGGGTGGGGTGGGTACTGCATACAACGGGAATATTATTCAGCCTTAAAGACGAAGGAAATTGTGCAATACTGTACAACATGAATGAGGACATTATGATAAGTGAGTTAAACCACAAAAAGACAAATACTGCATGGCTGCACTTATATAGGTGGTAGACTGGTCAAAATCATAAAGTATAACGGTGGCTGCAAGGGGCTGTGGGAGGGAAGGATGGGGAGCTACTATTTACCAGGTACAGAGTTTCCGTTTTACGAGATGAAGAGTTACGAGCATGGATGGTTGTGATGGTTGTGAATGTAGTTAATACTAATTTAATATTTAATACTGATAATGTACTTAATACAGCGAATGTATTTAATACTGCTGAGCTGTACGCTTATAAACAAGATGGTACAGTTCATGTGTTTTTTTGCCACACACACAAAAAGAAGACACCGCAGAATTAAGAATTAAAATGAAAAATGATAAGAATTAAGAAAAGAATTGTTTTTACAAAAGTCAACAAAACCAGAACTGCTTCTTTAAGAAGACGAGTAAAATTGTTAAGCCCAATAAGACAGAGAACATGCACACAGAAAAAACATTAGTCCAAAACAGAAAATATAATAATTCTGAATTGATACAAATACAGATCAATTTTTATTTTCTTTACACTCCTGTGGGTTTTCTAAATTCCGTGAGTGAGCTGTTTTAACAGTACCAACTCCACGGTGAAATACAGCTTTAGGGGCACCTCGGTGGCTCAGTCTGTTAAGTATCCAACTTCAGCTCAGGTCATGAGCTCACAGTTCGAGCCCCACATCAGGCTCAGTGCTGACAGCTCAGAGTCTGGTGCCTGCTTTGGATTCTGTGTCTCAGTCTCTCTCTGCCCTTCCCCCGTTGTGTGTTCATTCTCTCTCTCTCTCTTTCTCCCTCAAAAATAAGTAAATGTTTAAAAAAAAAAAAATTGAAATACAGCTTTAGTACTTACCTGGCAGCGAGAGAATAAATGGCACTGGCAGACGCAGAAGGTTTGATTTTGGGGTGCTCAAACTCTGAACCTGCTAATGGGCTGTTATTCATATTCTGGAAAGAAAAGTGGTGAAAAAGAACCTTCTTAACACAGCTCAGTATCTCCTCTTATTTATTTAACTTATTCAAAATAACAAGAACAGTAACACAGACACAGACCTCACTCTCAACGCTGTGCTTACGGGTTATTGCATCCCACCAAAAGTAGGACTGCTTTCAGGCTCTGAAGAAAGTGTAAATGTAAGGGTTAGGAAGACAGAGATCTAAAAAGAGCCAAGGAGATGGGGGTTATTGTTTCAATTCTAGATTTGAGGAAACTGGCTGTCTCCACAAATACCATTTCTAATTTTAAATATCTGCACCTCTGTCTACAATGATGCCACCAGAAAGTCCAGTCTAATTTATTCTAATTAGACTGCCTATCACACAGATGCCACTTAAATGTAAGCCACTCTCCTCCTTCTCTTGCAACCGAGAAATGTGCAGTTCATTCAAGGGCCACAGCATTCCTCAGCTTCACTACTCACAGACCATTCTCTCTTTTTCTTTGTCTGGAGGAGACTGCCAGCATTACTATTTAGTTATGCTGCTAATTAACCTTCAACTATCCGTACAGCACACAAGAAATAACACCGCTCGCAGATACAAGAGAACACGGGGTAATGAAATGTGCACTAGACCATTCTCTCTCTTGCTTACTTAGCATCAGAGCTCGATAAGCCCCTTTGTGATTCCTCACAGACTCTCCCAAACTCGCTGGCTTCCCCTCCATCCTGGAATGGTCTCCCTGAGAATCAGCACAGCGGCCTCCAGGTCTTTGCTCAGAACTGTACCCCATCCCTCCACGTACCCCTCAGCCCGACTCCAGCTATCCCTACAACCCCGTTTTGAGCTGTTTTCCTCCACAGCACTCATCAGCACCCAACATCCTGTGTTTCATTAACTTACCGAGTTTATTTTGTCTTCACTCCACCAGAATGTAAACTTTCTAAGAGTAAGATTTCTTGTTGAGTACATACATAAACGAACCCCCAAAAAACAGATACACCTCCCCACGCCCAGGTCTGGACCCCTTTCTCATGCTTATTCAATGAACTACTAGCCTTTTTTCAATCTATCCTTTTAGCAATCTATTTGACATAGTGCTACTACATGTACCTCTTGAAACCATCATTTTGCTCATGTCCCTCCACTGATTTAAAACCTTCAGATGCTCATTTCCCACCAAATAAATTCAAATTCTTTTGGCCTTGATGGGATTTTCAAGGTCCTCTAATCTAGTATTAACGCTCCTTTCATGACCTTTTCCCCACTCCGATACACAAACCTTCTGCTCCACTCATATTCACCTACTTCTTATCCCACAACACACCTCAAGCATTTGTGTCACTGTGGCTCTGACCTTAAAACTATCCACTTGGGAAAGAACACTTCAAATTCAGATGCCATTCGTTCCATAAAGCCCTCATGATTGCTCTATTTGGAAATAACCTCTCCTTTCTCCAAAACTGAAGTGTTTTCTATTTACACTACACGAATCCAGCCATACCTACATATATACACACATACGCACGCACCCACATACATATTGCAGTATTTACAAACATGCCTTATCTGATCTATTAATACACTTCTTGAGGGTATATATACTTCTGAGGGTAGGGATTACGTTTTATTATTTCTGAGTCCTAGACAAAAGTGCGACCCATGAAATGCCATCCACAAATATTTGTTAACAGGCTAAATAATTTCAAAAGCAGGACTCACCACGGAGGTATCCACACTGAATGTGCTTCCAAGCCTAGGCACATCTGTTCTGGGCTCCATTTGTGAGGGCAATGAAAATGGAAGTGAGTGCCGGTTGGTTAATTCTCTACCTGTCCAGGGGTCACTAGCGTTTGGAGCGACCACTGGTACTTTGGGGATCGGCCGAGGCAGCCACGATTCCCCAAGGCGGCTAGAGGGAACAGGGGGCAGTTTGTCCCTGGACGGACAGTCGCCTGGTGTGCAAGGCAAGGGGCGTCTCTGAGGCCGGCTTTCTGCTCCAACAGAGTATGGCCGGTCTGGAGGGGGCGGTGGTGGAAGATCTCGAAGTGTGGGAGGTATCGGTAACGGTTTGTCCTTATGAAGGGAGCCAGAAGCTGCCTGTGGACGCAGGATGAAAGCAAATCAATCAAAACCCACTAATCAAAAACAACAACAAAACACCCAACAACCACCACCACACACACACAAAGCCCACTAATCCACAACAACGAATCAGAAACCGTAGAAACGGATAATGTCTTACCTTAGAAGCACTTCCAAGCCCAGAAGCACTGGAAGGAATAGACACCCGCTGTTGCAGAAGGTCAAGTCGCGGTGGCACCGGGGAAGGGAGGCTTGCGGGGCCACTGAAAATGGAGAGGGAGGCCGTTCCACCTGACACAAATAAAATTTCCTAATAGGTTATTCTTGTTTTGAGGGAGTGGCATGTTTCAACTCCTCCGAAAGCTGTAGACAGCAAGTGCTAGATGAACACTGACTAGAACTGCCAATGGCTCAGACTTCCTGAATTAGTTCTGTGTCACCATAAGAGGGCGCTCTCAATCACAGAAACACCATACAGATGCAAGTTACAGGCAAGGATCTAAAAATGGCTGTGCTACAAAAAGCTTCCTAGTTTGCATCCGAAAACAAGTGTTACAATTTTCCACATCTTCACCTGGAGAGAAAAAAATCTTTTCAAGGTTACAAATACGAGCCCATATAAAAAAGAAAGGAGCAGACGTTAACCTTTCAACAAGTCACCTGGGAAAAAAAACATTTAAGGGCACAGGACAATGAAAGAGATCAAAGATGATAAATTCTCCATGGGTTGTTATGATAGAAATAAATAAATAAATAAATAAATACATAAATAAATAAATAAATAAATAAAGGTGTTTTAAGAGGAGGAAAACAACCAACAGGATTGCTAAAAAGCATCTTGCGTCCTTCTGAAGAAACAAGTTATTTCAATTCAGCAATTCAAAGGGATTAATATTTTCTGTCAATCTGTGTTCTTAAAATATGAGGTGCCAAACTGGACGAAGCAATACATGTCTGTGCCTATGCAGGGTGACCGAGTAGCTGATAAGCGTTTCCAGGTAAGCGATCAAAAGAGATGCATAATTCATACAAAATGCTACTTGGCATTTGTGTTCCCTTCCAGGAAGCAATACAGATGGAATATGGGTAAATATGTATTACAAGCACTTACGTAAAATGACAAAAACAAAAAACAAAAAACACGTTCACACCCTTAGTCCTGCCATTAATGCTAAGTGGTTTGTAAACGAGGGCAAAGAAAGCCCTCATCATCAGCTAGCGGCCGTACTCATGCCTAAGGAAACGGGGCTCCGGCTCTGACTCAGTGGTGCATGAGCGATGCAGCTGGAGCAGCCAGGCACCTCAAGGGTTAAAGTGAGAAGTTGTTAGTCAGGCTAATTCTCACTTCTCCATTAGTTTCTAGCCAGTCGCTGTACCGGATTTCTCCATGGAAGAGTCTCGTATCTTTATGTGCCTTTTCGTTCTGCTCACCAATCCCAGACCCGATTTATCAAAGCCAGCTTCTAGCAATTCTCCCAACTTCTGGTTTCTTATCTCGCCAAATCCTTTTGCTCACCGTTACCAGCTTAGCCATCCTTCAATATGCAGTCGCTCAAAACACCATCCAACACTAACTCACTTTCCCAGTGTCTCAGCTCAGGAATTCCTACCTCCTCACCTTTGTTCAAGTTGTTTCCCAATCTGAAAGGCCCTCTCTGCCTTGAAGATTTATTTTTAAGTGATCTCTATACCCCACATGGGGCTTGAACTCACAACCCCAAGAGTCGCTCGTTGCACCGGCTGAGCCAGCCTATTTCAACCCCTCTCGACATCTATCCTCGTTCTCATTCCTGAAGTGCAGAGGTTGAGCTAATCATACTCTTTAATTCATGTCTCACCATCACAACTGATCCTTGCAGTGTTCTTTTATCTCAACATATATGAAAGTTCCAGAAAAGGAGAAAAACACAGGGGAGAAATTATCAGAGAAATGAAACAAGAATGTTTCTGAGACCTAACGGACACGAATATCCATAGGAAAGTTTTACTGCACAGTTAGCCCAATGAAGGAAAAAACCCACAACAAACAAGCAAATAAATAAACCAAAAAGGCCCTTACATTTTCAAGGAATTAAGGATAAGGAAAATAACCTAAAAGTTTCTTGGGGACAGGAAAAGGGGACACCAAGTAGCAAACTAGAACCCATGAGCGAAGTGAAGCCGTAACCATTGAGAGTTGAGTCTTTTTCAACCTATTCTGTAACCAGTCCGTCTGAAGGTTGAACAAAGACACTGTAAGGTGTCAAACGTCTCAAAAATTTTACCTCTCACCTTTTGGAAGAGATACTCCACCCAAACAAGGAAGTAAAGCAAGAAAGAGGGAACATGGGAGACGTGTTTCACAGGCACTTCCACAGAAAGGAGAGACAGGGAGGTTTCACGGGGGTGAGAGGAAGGCTCCAGGGGCTGGGTCGCAGCACCCCCAGAAAGTCCAGGCTGGGGCTGGAACGTGAAAGACTCTCATATGGTCCTACACTATATTACATACTATGTACTGTATTCAGAGAAGTAAGAGGCTATCGGACAGCTTGGTAAGCCTCGGCAGTGACAGGTACAGACGGAAAACTAAGGAAATAAAAATAAAGCGATTATCCCAAGAAGAGCAGAAGGTCGTATGAGAAAACAACAGCAACTGCATCGTAGCGTATTACTTGGAGAGTCAGGGAGCAAAATCCTTACAGACCGAATAGTGATTTGGCCCCAAACCACTCAAATGTAATAGGGAGATATGGTGGAGGAAGGAGGGAGACAATAAACCCTTTGCTACAACACCTGAAGTGAACAGAGACTACTACTGAGGAGGCAAAAGAAAGTAGCGTAAGTAGATGGTATGAAGGGTTCAAGGACTAACAAATCTGAGTGGGCACACAGAGGAGCTGAAGGGAGGGCGGTGGAGGCAGGGAGCCAAGGTTTCTGTCAGCCTTCTAGCAATTCTTTTACACTTACCAGAAAATCCACACGCATTTATCATTTGGATTTTGTAGTAAGTAGATCCACTGTATTAAAAATGAATCAAAATAAAACAGCAACAAAAAACAGCAGCTACCCAGGGCATGATGAAACAGGCACTCTCCTAGTCTCATTTACCTTTGGGAGCGATTTTACAACAAAAAAAACCGGGGATAAATTTTAGTATCTATACAAAAAAAATTAAATATTTTCATAAAATATTTTATTCATACAAATGCAAAGAATAATAAACACCTACGTAAGTACATCTAGGAAATGCAACAGCACTGTCTCTGTGAAACTCCCCTGTGCCTCTCCCCTAACTGTATCTTTTCCTCCATCAAAGAGTCTAAATGTACTTTCACTTTCATTCGGCAATCCCACCGCTTGAAATTTATCATACAGACAGACTTGCAAAAGAACACCAGCCTGCATAAAAAGTCTCGAAATAATACAAAATGTTCATGGAGAGACTACGTAAATTGGGGGCGCTTGGGTGGCTCAGTCAGTTAAGCATCCAACTCTTGGTTTGGCTCAGGTCATGGTCTCACCGTTCCTGAGTTCAAGCCGCAACCTAGGCTCCACAATGACAGCACAGAGCCTGCCTGGGATTGTCTCTCTTTCCCTCTCTCTCTGCCCTTCACCTGCTCACACACTCTTCCTCAAAAATAAATTAAAAAGAGAAAGAGAGAGAGAGAGAGAGAGAGAGAGAGAGAGACTACATAAACTGAGGTACCTGGCTCAGTTGGTGGATCTAACTCTTGATCGCAGGGTCGTGAGGTCAAGCCCCATGTTCGGTGCAGAGATTAATTAAAAATAAAATCTTTTTTAAAACAGGAAAGACTATAAATAAAGTATGGAATAGCCAACTGATAATACACGAAGCTGTTTTTTCTTGATTTGAATTTTTACAGTGTACTTTTTATTTATACTTTTATTTAAATGAATTTAAAATCATTCATACAGATCACATTAAGAAAATTTTTTACAAGCAATTTTTTTTTTTTTTAACAAAAATAAGGTGACACTATATACAGTATAGTTATTTTTAAAACAATATAATTAGGGGCGCCTGGGTGGCTCGGTTGGTTTTGGCTCAGGTCACGATCTCACAGTTCACGGGATGGAGCCTTGTATGGGGCTCTGTGATAACACCGAAGAACCTGCTTGGGATTCTTTCTCTCTCTCTCTCTCTCTCTATCTCTGCCCCTTCCATGCTCACATTCTCTCCTTCTCTCTCAAAATAAATAAACTTTAAAATCTATATATAGATATATACATGAGACAGCTTTCCACTGAAGTGTATGTAAACTGAACTCCTTCTGCAGAGGATTCCATCATGTGGACTGTGGTAGCCAGAATGAGGACTCCCTGTCCCCCAGCCCGAAGATGCTCATGCGCACCCTCAAACCCAGCAACTGTGGATACCTTACTTTCCTTGGTAAAAGGAACTTTGCTGATATGATTAAGGGTGTGGATCTTGAGATGGGGGAATCACCCTGGATTATCAGGATGGGCCCATCTAATCCCAAGAGTCCTTAAAAGCAGAGAACCTCTGAGAGATAAGGCAGGAGGAGGAGGAAAGGAGTCCAGGATCCAAAGAATGCAGCTGACCACTGGAAGCCGGGAAGAGCACGAGCTGACAGCCGGCAAAGACACAGGGATCTTGATCCTACAACTGGCAAGGAACTACACTCTGCCAAATCCAAATAAGAAAGGAAATGGATCTTTCCCTAGAGACTACAGAAAGAACTACAGACCTGCTGACAGCCTGATTTTAGCTTGACGGCAAGTGTGTTGCACTTCCCACCTTCTTGGAAACTGTAACAATAGTTTGTGTTGTTTTCAGCTGCCAAATTTGTAGTCGTTTGTTACAGCAGCCATAGAATACAAGCACATGGATGTATCATAATTTCTTACTGCTGGACATGTGAATTCATTTTGATTTTTCATTGTTGCAGATAATGCCGTAAGAATAACTACATCCACATCTTTGTGTGCTTATCTGAGTTTTTTTTTTTTTTTTTTTTAAATTTGAGAGACAGAGAGAGAGCACTCGTGCAAGCAGGGGAGAAGGAAAGAGAAAGAATCTTAAGCAGGCTCCACACTGAGCAAAGAGCTCAACGTGGGGCTTGGTCCCACGACCCTGGGATCACGACCTGAGCGGAATACAAGAGTCGGACATTCAACCGGCTGAGCCACCCAGGTGTCCCATTCAGGATAAATCGCTAAAACTGAAATGGCTAGTTTAAACATTACACATTTTGATAGATGTCAAATTGTCCTCCAAAAAGATGGGCTAATCTGTACCCACATCAACACTGAATGTGATGCCTATTTCTCCACAGTATTACTCATCTATAAAATTTCATAAAGGGGTAATTTTAATTTCAAATAAAGACATCCATGAAAGTTCACCTCTTTATCCTTTTATTCAGCTTCCCTAATATTCCAGGAGTTACGAATAGATTTTCATGAATGAACGCACAGAAATTTATGTAAGAATATAAAACTGCTTCAGAGGCCAAATTAATCTCTTAAAGTGGAACCAAAGAGCCTGTTTTAAGAGGCCAAAACTTTAAAAAAAATCTGTGCACTTCAAAAAACCAAAAATGTACACCTCACTCCAGATTTCCTCCACTATCCATTATTGATACAGTATAGATAGATCTATCAATCCTGTTCTGAAGCGGTTTCAATTCCCAAACATTCAAAACAATTACTAAGTGCTCGATTTTGAGGAGTAAATTACAAATGAGACATGGCTCTTGCTTTCTGGGAATTTATAACATACCAGGAAATACATGTATAAAATATTACAAGGTGGTAAGTTCTGTGGCGGACATATTCAGCGTCCTAGAGACACCCGGCCAGACCTAGATGTGTGTGCAAATCCATGTGAACTAGGGGTGGAGGAGGCAGGGAACAGTCTGGAAAGGTTTCCTAGGAAATGAAATCTCCACTAAATTACATAGAAACTACCAAGACAAAAGCATGGAGAGATTTTTACCATCTGGTTTGGCCTTGCTGGACCATAAAACGTAAAGCAGAAAGGATTGTAAGGGCAAAGTGCCTAGAAAGGAGAATGGCTTAACCCATTAAGTAATGAGAAGTCTGTGGTAAGAGTATGAGGCAAAGGAATGAGGTGGTCAAGTCTGCACGGTAGACCAACGGTTCTGGAAGCAGGAAGAAGAGATAAGGAGGACAGCCTGAAATAAGGCAGTGGCACGGAGAACACAGAGGAGACACAATGGATACAATCATTTAAGAGATCAACCCATTCTTTCGATACTTATTGAGCACCTACTATGTGCCAGGCAGTAAGGGGATGATATGAAAGAAAGCTGCCCATGAATCTGTAACACTCTAAACTAGAGAACCTAAAGCGTATCAGAAGCTTTTGTTTGCCCTATATTGGCTAAAATCTTCAAGGACTGCCTTACTTCTTACTCGTGAATAAATCTGTTTTACCCTACCTACTCATGTTACAGAATTTGATCCCATCCTTTCCCGGCCTTCATGTTTTCTCTCTTTACCAGGGCCTTTCCAGTTTGTTTAGTTTCTACATAATACTTCCTACCGCCAGTTGTCATTTATTTCGTTACTAACAGTGCCTCGCCCGCGCCCCCCCCCCCCCCCCCCCGCAATCTAACCTTCTAATGCCAAGACATTAATTAGGAAAGAAGGCAAGAAGACCACATTCTCCTCACAGCAGCAAAATAGGGTCCCATTTTTTTATACTCCCCTCATTTTCTCCAACAAGCTACGTGAGTAAAGCCCAGTCTAGGACACAGGGCACGGGCCTTAAAGGCGGAATGTCTGGCCACAGACCCCGGTTCAACTCACTAGCAGTGTGACTGTCAGCAAATTCCTTAACCTTGCCATGACTTGGTTTCTTCATCTGCTAAATGAGAGGAGTAGTATCTACTCCTCGGTTATCGGAGGAGACATGAGTATAGGACTGTAGGAGTTAAAATAAGGGAAGTGCTTAACATGGTATCTCTCACATAACAAATACTCAGTAAACGTAAGCTACTGTGACCCCTTGTAGATCGATGTCAGCAGGCGCTCTATCTATCGCTTTAGAGCACAACTCACCATGCAGTTTGTCACAGTCTCTTGCACTGCAGTCTTACCTTGGCACCAGCCAATTCCTTCATCATAAAGAGAGAATCATCGGCTCGTTCGTCGTCATCGTCATCATAATTTGGGGAGGGAGCTCCCTCGGCTCCTTGCCTCAGCAGGCTGCCACTTCCTCTGGGGTCAAACGGATCTACCACAATGGGCTCAGTACCTTTAATTTCACATCGGCAGAAAGGACAGCCCTGGCCTTCTGATTCCTGCGGAGGAAACAGGAGATGGTAACAGACACGTCTCAAAGTACTGACAAGATCTGTCCACTGGGAAATGCATTTCCTAGAGACGAAAAAAGAAATCAAAAATTTAAAACCTACCCCACAAGCCAGGTCATCCTTTTTATCTGTAAAGGATACACAATCCCCAATTCTTCAGAGTGATTACACAGCTGGGGAAATGCATGCTTTGGATCCATACCTGCCAGGACGTAAGACAGGACGTGCACATGAGGTGTCCACAGGGCTCGATTTTTACATCCTTATCATTTTCAGCACATATTTTACACAGTTGGAATGTGGAGCCCATCTCACAGTATAATTCATATTGTTCCTTTGATTAAAAAGAAATTAAAGAGATTACTCAGCCCATTCAGATATTTGTTGAACTGTAACTGTACTGTTACCGATTGTAACCGTAAATACTAACAACAGAAAAACTAAAGACTTATTTTCTATACAAATTTTGCTTGTACGAAAGTGGTCAATAGTCTCTCGTTAAGAGAGAAAAAAAGCACTCGGTCTCGGTCTTATTTTAAGTTCTTTAGAGAAACCACACACACATAAATTCACTAATCTAGTCAATGGTTTAAAATGTAAATGTTCTGGGGCGCCCGGGTGGCTCAAACACCCGCCTTCCACTCAGGTCATGATCTTGAGGTTCGTGGGTTCGAGCCCCACGTCGGGCGCGGTGCTGACAGTTCGGACCCTGGAGCCTGTTTCACATTCTGTGTCCCCCTCTCTCTCTCTGCCCCTCCCCCACTTGCCCTCTGTCTCTCTCAAAAATAAACATTAAAAAAAGGATAAAAATACATAAATGTAAATGTTTCAATCACTTAATACAATAGAACTGTCAGTTCTGTAAAGTACATACAAAAGCTCGCCTCCAGAGCTATGGTTACACCATACAACAAAATTCACCTGGGTCACTTTGATGTGGTCTTGGGGAGTTGGTTCACACAAGCCTGTCAGGTCAGGATTCTGATTCCGTCCATCTGGAAACAGATAGCTGTAAAAAGAGTAACCAGCCTCGGGGTTTTACTAAAGCTAATTTGTAACTGCTACCAAGACAGACAAATTTTATCTAGCAATTCTCTCATTCTAAAAGGGTAGTTTTGCATAAGTACAAAGATGTATCTTACTAATACTTCAAAAAAACATACAGGGGCGCCTGGGTGGCTCAGCAGGTTGAGCATCCGACTCTTGATTTCGGCTCAGGTCATGATCCCAGGGTTGAGGGATCAAGCCCCACATCGGCCTCCACGTTGAGCATGGAGCATGCTTAAGATTCTCTCTCCTTCCCTCTGCCCCTCTCCCCCACTTGCGCGCGCGCGCTCTCTCTCTCTCTCTCTCTCTCTCTCTCAAAACAAACCAAACCAAACCAAACCAAACCAAAACAAAAACAGAACAGTTCCAAGAAGATATTCCCAAACACTGATAGCTCTTTCTCTAGGCCACAATGCCCCAGGCTCTATCGTCTGAGAGGCTGACAACTTTTTCAGTAAAGGGCCAGACGGTAACTATTTTTGGCTCTGCAAGCCACGTAAGTCTGTCTGTGTCATGTATTCTTCTCTGGTTGTTGTTTTTTAAGTAACACTTGAAAAGGGAAAACCTGTCTTAGGTGCGGGCTGTACCACAACAGCCAGCCTCACAGCTAACAACAGCTTCGAGCCATAGTTTGCCAACCCCTATGACTCCTTTTAAATAAAAACAAAAGTCCTCCAGAACCTGGAGGTCAAAACAATATAACCTGTTAAGACGCTCCTTGAATCTTAAACTGCAAAAGAACCCTGGAATAAAGTCACTGATGGTCAAGTTTCACAACCCCTAAGTGCCTAGACTCCAGCAGATGACAAACAGTAGATACTCACAAGCCTTCCCTGAAGCCGTCAATCAGGGCTTGGAAGAGAGGTTTATTGTGTGGGATTGTCTGGAGAATGTTCCCGTCAGCAGTGACGTACCCAATAGCCCACTGACCCAGACGAGTGCAGCTGAGCCGGAAAATGTAACTGTGAACGGTGAGGAACAGAACCTTTTACATACTTGTATTCGGGTGGAAGCGGAGACAGAGACAAAAATCAAAAGGACCACCAATAATAGATTCCACGATGACTACAGAGCAAAAGCAAGAAACACATAAGCTCAATTTTTAAGTGGCTTGAAAGCATTTATCAAACCCTAAGATCTGAATCCGTCAACTCCTCTGGTGAACGGACAGCAATCCCAGTAAAGAAACGTGGCCGCTGGGGAACTAACACAAGATGGTGTTTCCTCCTTTCTGGCAAAGGTCACAAGAGAATAAGATATAGGAGGATAAACCTCTTTGCTTCAAGGAACTGACCTTCCAGGTTTGTGAATGAACTTCTGGAGCCGAGCTTTTACTTCATCATACGTCAGGAAAGCCATGTATCCGGGATGAGTTACAGCAAGACTGTTCCAGTTCCTGAGCAAAGAGGACCACGGCTAAGGGAACAAGAGTTCAATCAGACCACTCGGCTCAAGACCTAAAACCAACTTCAGAGCAATGAAAAACAGAAGGCAAACAACCTTGATTCTCAATGATAAATTCTCCATTTACTCTCACAAATTTTGAATTATGTTGTCACTCTGAGGGAAACACGGTTGAGATAAGAGCTTACAAAAACTAAGAGAAAACAAATATACACTTACAGAAAGATTTTTTTCATAAAATGAAATTCAAGACATTCTAACGCAGTTCTACTGACAGGAGTGAGGTTAAATAGCAACAAACAAAAGAATCAGAGAAACAGCAGGACCCACACATGCAACTAAGAAGTTGCAAACAAAGGCTTATGCAAGTTTGGCTACACGCACATTATCTTTATGGAAAGAAATAAATGAGCTCTTTCGAAGCTCTCAATATTAACAGTCAAGAATTTCAATACAATAGGAGAAAAAGTTGGAAACACATAATGTCCAGCAACAGGAAACTGATTAAATAGATCACATTATACCCATTTTCTGGACATTCCAAAACCATTAAGACAATGCAAAAGAAGACTACTCACTAACAAAAGGAGATAATAAATATGAGGCGAACAAAGCAGATCATATAGTTATTTTTACCAATAAATAAATAAATAGAAATACAGGGCAGTGGGGTTTTTTTTTTTTTTTTGCTTATAATTTCTAGACTAAAAATACTTTTATACAATAGACTTTCAAATGTTACTTTTTTAAAGAGCTCTCTCTTCAGAAAAGTAGCAACAACTAGTTGTTAGTTTTCTGTTTTTAGTATCCTACCTGAAAGAGTCTTGTGAAGATGTCAAATTCAAAAACTGAAATATAATCATTGCAGGTCAGATCAATAGTGGATTTCAGAGCCATGGCCTCGAGCCCGGAACTGATGGGATGCACTTCGTGAAGGGCCTGTCGGAAACTCTTCCAAGGGACTATTGTCCTGGGTGGGGGGTGGGAGGGAAGGCACTGAGTGAGACAACAGACAATTCTGGGCATTGCTAAAATAACCAAGGAAAAGAAAGCCACATGAAGGTCTTAAAATCAATTTCAGGGGCGCCTGGGTGGCTTAGTCGGTTGAGCGGCCGACTTCAGCTCAGGTCACGATCTCACGGTCTGTGAGTCCATGAGTTCGAGCCCCGCGTCGGGCTCTGGGCTGATGGCTCAGAGCCTGGAGCCTGCTTCCGATTCTGTGTCTCCCTCTCTCTGCCCCTCCCCCATTCGTGCTCTGTCTCTCTCTGTCTCAAAAATAAATAAACGTTAAAAAAAAAATTAAAAAAAAAAAAAATCAATTTCAATTCTCTTAAAGAAGCTAAGCTATATTTTGGATTGAGAAGAGAAAGGGAGTAAACGATGTATTTAACTTTCTAATGCGTACATTAGTAACAGAGACATCTTCTTCCACTATTCTTTGGCAGAAGGTCACAAACCAACGCCTTTCTCCTCTTTCTTCACACATTTGTTCCATTTAGGGAAGCATGGAAAGAGAGAGGAAATTACTCTTTTTATATAATAAATTCAACCTCTGGCCAGGCCTCAATTAACAGCAAGCTTACGTTTAAACTAAGTTTTTTATTTTTTTAAATATTTATTCATTTTGAGAGAGAGAGACTGCACACGCATGTGCGCGTGCACGAGCGGGAGAAGGGCAGAGAGAGGAGGGGAGAGAATCGCAAGCAGGCTCTGAGCTGTCAGCGCAGAGTCCAACATGGGGCTCGATCCCACGAACCGTGAGATCACGACCTGAACCAAAATCCAAGAGTTGGACACTTAACCAACTGAGCCACCTAGGCGCCCCAAAATAACTTTTTCTTTTAATTTTTTTTAACGTTTATTTATTTTTGAGACAGAGGGAGACAAAGCGCGAGTGGGGGAGGGGCACAGAGAGAGGAAGACACAGAATCTGAGCAGGCTCCGGGCTCTGAGCTGTAGGCACAGAGACCGTCGCGGGGCTCAAACTGACGGACCACGAGATCATGACCTGAGCCGAAGTCAGAAGCTCAACCGACTGAGCCACCCAGGGGCCCCCAAAATAACTTTTTCAAAGCATGAAATACATTCTGAGTTCTTTGAGGAACTCACACTCTCAAGGATGAGACAGGAGGAAATAGGCTTATGGCACAGGAGCAACAGAGTTTGACAGGGATGAGGAATAAATTATTAATATAAGTGATTAAACCCCAGATAAGGCAAGCACCAGATATTATGGGATTTCTATTTCTCAAAATACAAGCTCATTGCCTTTGAAAAGTTTTAAGACATCAAGTGGCATTTTGAACTCTTTTCTAATGTAGTTATTAAGTTAAAAGAAACAAAGTTAAACTTATTCCCGTCCTCTTTACCCAGATTTTTAAATCACTAATTATTCTATGTTTTACATTTACACATATTTTGAAAAAGGTGGCATTTAAAAAGAAATTTACATTAGGATCTGTATATTCGATGAAAAAGTTTTATTGTTTTCTATCTTTTCATTTCCTTGATCCAAGTTTCAGAGGACATACAAGAACATTTATATTAATACTTAAGAGCATAAGCTTAATTCATGAATCTGTCTGTCGAATTTAAAACTTCTATACATCAAAAGACAATATAAGGAAAGTGGAAAAACCAGCTACGGATTAGAAGATACTTGTAATGTAAGTAACTAACAGACAATCCGTATCTTACAAGAGGAGAAAGAGTAGTAAAAAGGACAAGTCAGGAAGAGGAATAGGCAAGTTAGGGTAAGAATCCTGACTGGTCACACTTGTGAAAAGATGCTCAGTCTCCCATGTCATCAGGACTGTAAAGCAAAATATGACACCCAATTCACATCACCAGTGTTGGCCAGACTGTGGAGCCACTGGAATTTATGTACACTACTCACAGGGATACAAACTAGTATAACCACTTTGGAAAGCAACTGGGCAATATCTGGCAAAGCAGAGGATGTGAAACCCCCTGATTTGGCTATTTTGCTCCTAGCACGGAACTATGAAGAAGCTCCTGCCTATGAAGGTGAATATAATTTTGTTCACCTCAGCGGTTTGTGATAGCAAATAATGTGACACATATGTCCATTAACAGCAGAATGGATGGGGAGAAAAAGAAATAAATATTCAAACAAAGAGCACGGGTCTCAACTGAATCTGCGAAATTTTCTCCAAAAAGAAAAAAAAGTTAGCTATTTACACCAAAGCAGGGAAGCAGATACAGTACGTCCTCCCTTATCTGCAAAGGATACTTTGCAAAAACCCTCAGTGGATGTCTGCAAACGCAGTAATACCAAACCCTATCTGTATTATGCTTCGTCCTATACACACACACCTAAGATAAAGTTTAATTTCTAAATTAGGCACACTGAGAGATTAAGAACAATAACTACTCAAATAGAACTATAACAATAGACTGTAATGGAAGTTATAGAAATATGATCTTTCTCTCTCACAATATCTTACGGTACATACCCTTCTTGTCGTGGGTGATGTGAGATGATAAAATGCCTAAGTGATGTGATGAAGGGAGGTGAATCACGTAGGCACTGTGATGTAGTGTTAGGCTACTAGTGACCTTCTGATGAAGTATCAGGAGGATCACCTGCTTCTGGACCACAGGTGACCGCAGGGAACTGAGACCATGGAAAGTAAGACTGCAGATAAGGGGGGGAGGGGGGAAGCTACTGTACATTCGTGTTCGTTATTTTTCTCTATGCTTTTCCATATTATTTCATTCATAAAAAAATAAGTAGGGGCTCAGTCAGAAGACCATATGACTCAGGGTTGTGATTTCGAGCTCCACACTGGGGTTAGAGTTTACTTAAAAAAAGTTGGGGCAGCTGGGTGGCTCAGTTGGTTCGGCATCTGACTCTTGATTTCAGCTCACAGTTGTGAGATCACTGGTGACATCAAGCCCTGTGTCGGGCTTCGTGCTGAGCAGGAGGCCTGGTTGGGATTCTTTCTCTCTCTCCCTCTCTGCTCCTCCCCCACTCTTTCTCTCTCTCAAAATAAAATAAACATTAAAAAAAAAAAAAAAGGAAAAAAAGTTAAAAATTAGGTAAGAAATTAAAAAATACACAAAAGGCCAAAACATATGCTTTAGTTTTTCATAGTTCAAATTATTTGAGCACTTACTTTTCCCCAAAAGCTTTCCTCCAAAATTCTGCAGCGTCTGCTTTCGTAATCCGAAATGTGTCTCCTTGAAAGAGTCCACTTGGAAAGATTCCTTTTAGTTCCGCCAGCATGTGGCTGAAGATCAGTGACAGTTTGGTTAGGTTTCGCCTACAGATGATCAGAAGTGCAATAATTAAACACATAAAGTTATTTTTATTTTAAATTCACTGAAATCAACCATGTCAGGTGTGTAATTAATATGAACATGAATATACATTTACGAAGAACATCTTCCAATATACTTTCTGATCAGTATTATTCAGAGATATTATAAAACTAGGAAAGGAGAGAGGAAGGAAATGTGCTGTTGACATATGAAATACTCTGTGATACTATCTGTGTTCAAAGCAGGGCTTCAGAAACTGTTTTTGCTCTAACATTATATGAAAGATACAGATATAACAAAGACTGTGGCACTCACTAGATCCACTCCCATTCCCTCCATTCAAAAGATGTCCTATAGTAAATAGAAAAAATTTAACAGGAATATATTTTAAGGCTTTTAATCTAACTCAAGCCAAATACCTCTGAGTATTCACTAATATGAACAAATCCACGTTTTGAAGATGACAGAGGACTCAAATAAAGGTACTTACTTGAACACCTCTACTAATCTCACAAAAGAGACGAAATGCTAACAAAGCAAAATAATCAGAATAGCTTTGTATAAGCTATTCTGGATTTTAAAACGAATCATCATACGACTCACACAAATTAAAAAATAAATTACTAATAAATTAATAAATGACAATTCTCAATTTAAATATCTAAGACCTAACAAATATTCTCACTTAAATCAGACCTGAAAAGAGGTTAGATTTTACCAAAACAACTCCTCATCCTATACCAAAACTGAAGTGCTAAAATCCAAACCGTGTAAACATTTCTAAGTGAATATGCTACTATTTTGCTTTGACCATCAGGGAACTTATTCTCATAACCTGTTTAATCTCTGCTTAATGAATGGAATCATAAAGATGCCACACAGCTTAATGTACTGAGTTATGTAATCACTGTGTTGGGGCACCTGGGCGGCTCATTCGGTTAAGCGTCCAATTCTTGATTTTGGCTCAGGTCATGATCTGAGGGTCGTGGGACTGAGCCGCACACGTTAAGATTCCCCACCCCCTCTGCTAGCACTCTCTCTCTCTCTCTCTCTCTAAAATTAAAGAGTCACATGCTCCACCGACTGAGCCAGCCAGGCACCCCTAGGTGTATACTGTAATCAGATTACCTTTCTTATCTTTAATGTGCTGTCACACAGAAAAGATACAGACAGATGCTTTACTGTTAAGCACCAAACCAGCTACCGTCTGCACTACCTTCCCTTTGTCTCAGTCATTGGTATTTCTGTATTCAAAAGTCTATTCTTGTCATGAGTGGCTTATAAAATTTCAAGTCAATTCATAATCAAATTTGCTCATCTAAAAATTCTCTTTAATAGAGACTTTTCTCTTTATGTTATAATGGAGATCCCATCTTTGTCTTTAATGTATAAAATGCTGCACCAAAGTAACCAAGTCTCTCTAGCCCTGACTCTTGTGCAAAATGCTACTGAAATCTTTCCAGTCAGCTTTTCAACAAATCTGCTCCATTTTCCTGATATGTCTTCTTGCACTTGTAGCAAGTTATTCTCTTTCTAGTTTCCTATTTGTTTTCTGAAAGCACCTACAAAAGTGATAATATATTCCTTGAAGACAGTCTGAAAATAATTCATATGCTAAATAGATCAAGTGTGAGACAGGAATACACGCACTTATCCAATCCCTGAGTTCCATCAGCAGTTCTCCTCTTGGCACTCGGAGATCCTTCCATTATGGCTTGCTAGAACTTTTACTATTTTACCAGAGTTGTAACAAAAATCATAAAGATCAAGGCTGTATCACAGAATGGGGTGCCTGGTTGGCTCAGCTGGTAAAACATGCGACACTTGATCTTGGGGTCGTGGGTTCCGAGTTTCACATTGGGTATAGAGAGTACTTAAAAATAAAATTTTTAGGGGCGCCTGGGTGGCTCAGGCAGTTAGCATCTGACTCTTGATTTCAACTCTGGTCATGATCTTCCAATTTGTGCGATTGAGTCCCGCATCAATCCCTCTTGGGATCCTGTTTCTCCCTCCTTCTCTGTCCCTCCCCTACTCTCTCTCTCAAAAATAAATAAACTTTAAAAACAAACAAACAAACAAAAAGAATATATCACGAATATATCTCAGAAGAATTCTGCAACACAGAACTTGGTAGAAAACGTGCCAAGCACCAATTATTCCCAATGACCTTACTTTCAAGTCGTCAGCGGGACACAGTAGACTGAACCTCAATAAACATAGATCACATTCTGCCAAATGTTAATCTTTAAAGAGAAACAAGTGAGAGCCCAGGATTTCCTTAGGTTATGCTAAATTGTTGAGAACTTCCTATGTGTAAAGAACTATGCTGGGGCGCCTGGCTGGCTCAGACAGAAAACATGCGACTCTTGATCTCAGCGTCGTGAGTTTAAGTCCCACACTGCGGGTATAGGTTACTTAAATATTAAAAACACAAAAAAACAAAACAAACTATGCTAAACAGTACAGCAGAGTAATATATGTATAATATGACCAAGAAGATATTATATCACACTCTCAAGGTTTTAACAGCTTTTTCAGGACTCTTATTTCCTCCTGAAAGTATCTTTCTTTGGTTTCTCTCATGTTGTCCTCTCTTGGTTCTCCTACTGGCTTTGTCTTTCTTTGGCTTTTCTTCCTATTCTCTCAACAGAGCTATTTCCCAAGAATATGCTCTCGGCTACTTTCTTTTCTCTCTCCGTGTAATCTCTTGACTCTTCCTTCACAATCAGAAGCTTGAGAAACCACTCTGCAAGTGATTCCCAAATCTTAAAATTTGGTAACTTTCCAACTGCCAACTATACTTCTCCATTCACATGCTAACACCTCAAAGCAACATGTTCAAAATTAAATTAATCTTCCTTCTCAAATCTGTTCTGTCTTCATATTCTCTGTAACGACAACACCATCTTACTTCCCACAAATTCAAAACCTTAGAAGGGCGCCTGGGTGATTCAGTCAGTTAAGCATCCAGCTCCGACTTAGGTCATGATCTCACCACGGTTTCATGGGTTCAAGCCTCACATCGGGCTCTCCACTCTCAGCACAGAGCCCACTTTGGATCCTGTCTCCCTCTCTCTCTGCCCCTTCCCCGCCTGCACGCAGGAGCGCATGTGCGTGCTCTCTCGAAAATAAACATTAAAAAAAATTTTTTTAAATAAAGAGTTTCTGAAGTATATATATATATAAATATAAAGCTTAGAGTTATCTCGGCTTCTTCCACCTCCCTTATTCTCCATATCTGACCTATTTGTCAGTTTGCTGACCACTGTTGTCTTCCTACCTTTAAACTACATGATTTTAATTGAAGTTCGTTGCTACCCTCCCCCACCTACTCCACAATTCAAACTTTAGTCTTCCACACAGATGGCCAACAGACATGTGAAAAGATGTTCAACATCACTCAACATCAGGGCAATGCAAATGAAAACCACAAAGAGATATCACCTCACACCTGTCAGAATGGCTCCTATCAACACACAAGAAACAATTGTTGGTGAGGATGGGGAGAAAAAGGAACCCTCATGCACAGTTGGTAGGAAGTGAACTGCTGTAGCCACTGTGGAAAACCATACGGTGGTACCTCAAGAAGGTAAAAATAGGGACGCCTGGGTGACTCAGTCGGTTGATGTCCGACTTCGGCTCAGGTCATGATCTCCCGGTTGGTGGGTTCGAGCCCCACTTCGGGCTCTGTGCTGACAGCACCGGAGCCTGGAGCCTGCTTCAAATTCTGTGCCTTCCTCTGTCTCTGTCCCTCCCCTGCTCACACTTTGTCTCTCTCTCTCAAAAATAAACATTACCAAAAAAATGTGGTTAGGGGGAGGGGGAGGAGGAGGGGAGTGGTCTCTAGTCCTATGATTAGGTCTCAGCCTTTAAAAAAAAAAAAAAAAGGTAAAAATAGAACGATCCTACAATCTAGTAATTGCACTACTGGGTATTTACCCAAAAATTACAAAAGCACTGGTTCAAAGAGATACATGAACCCCTATGTTTATAGCAGCATTATTTATAGTAGCCAAATTATGGAAGCAGCCCAAGTGTCCACTGACTGATGGATAAAGATGTGTGTGTGTGTGTGTGTGTGTGTGTGTGTGTATACACACACAATGAACTATTACTCTGCTATAAAAAATGAAAGCTTCCCATTTGCAACCACACGCATGGAGCTAGAAAGTACAATACTAAGTGAGATAAGTCAGGCAGAGAAAGACAAACACCATATGATTTCACTCATACATGTAATTTAAGAAACATATGAGTAAAGGAAATAAGATAGGCAAACCAAGAAACAGACTCTTAACTACAGGGAACTCTGATGGTTAACAGAGGGGAGGAGGGTGGGAGACGGGTGAAACAGATGGTGGGGATTAAGGAGGGCACTTATGATGAGCACGGGGTGATGAATGCAAGTGTAGAATCACTAAACTGTACATCTTAAAACGAATATTACAGGTTTTTTAAAATTTATTTTGAGAGAGACCGAGAGAAAACAAGCGGGGGAGGGGAAGAGAGAGGGAGAATCCGAAGCAGATTCAGCATGGACATAGGGCTCGAACCCATGAAACCGCAAGATCATGACCTGAGCCGAAATCAAAAGTCGGACGCTTAACCAACTGAGCCACCCAGGCACCCCATTATTACACTGTACGTTAACCAACTGGAATTAAAATTAAATACAATAACAAAAACACACTTCAGTCTTCAGTCTCCTCCTGTGAAGGCGAATCCTGCCACATATACAACTGCCTTTTTAAGGAGGGGAAAAAACAATTTCCACACTGCCAGGGGGACAAAACCCAAACTCATTTTGATTTGAAGACTTTCCGCTGACTTGAATCTAAGCTACCTCTCTAATTTCTTACTTCTTCACGAGTATGTTCTAGCCAAACTGAATACGTCATCTTTTCTCATACATACTACCCTTGTTCACTTTCCCACCTATAAGCCTCTGCTTATCAGTTTCCCTAGTCTGAAGTAAGACGCAGCTTAAATGTCATTTCCTAAGAAGACAGCTAGAAGTAATAAACCACTCAAATACCCACAGCACGTTCACCGCAGCTCTCATGTCATCTGAACCCCTCTTGTACTATAGTTATCTATGTACACGAGAGCTAAATCCATTTCTAACGGGTATTTACATCGCTTTGGGCAGCTGCCACAATTTCTAACCTTCGTTATACCTTCAGAAAACACTGCCTACTAGTGCTAGGCTCTAGGGATGGATGCAGCTATGAACAAAACAAAATCTGGCTTTTTGGCATTCCTGTTCCCATGGCAGAGCATCAGGTGGTGGGAGAAAAGTGCTCAGAAGAAAAACAATGCAGCCTATGAGAAGAGAGTCACGGAGAGTTGCTGTTTTAGAGAGGGTCGTCTTAGGAACCTCTCTTTTCAGAGTTGATTTCTAAGCCAAGTCTGAAGCAGGGGCAAGAAGGGAGTCTGGGATGACTGAGCTGTGTTGGCATCTTTTCAAAGAATGTTCCAGAGAGATCTACCAAGGGTCCAGCACGATGCTGGATCAGAGATAAAATATACACACCAAAATCATAATGAGCAGAAAGCTATTTTAATTTGTGAAGCCACCAAAAAAAAAAAAAAAAAAAAAAAGAGAGAGAGAGAGAAAGAAAAGAAAAGGGAAAGTTATTGACCACAAGGATGTAATGGCACCAGGCACCTAAGAGCAGCTCAAAGTGCTGACTGAAATAGTTACTGAAAATCAATTTGAGACACTTTCCTACTCAAGGATGCATCCCCAAAAAGCCAACTTACATTTCTGAAAACCACCAGAGTTGTGCACCATAAGCATCATACTTCTTAAAAGGAAATTAAATATCTATAAAAGCCCATGGGTCACAGCATTTTGTAACTGATCTGAGTTGAAATTCTGTTCAATAACATTTTAAGGCCGCTGGCTTATGGTTGAGTGCTGTGTATAAGGCTGAGTTTCATCAGCAGAATCCGTCTAAACATGTAATCTTAGAACAACGAGGCGTGATGGATATTTAGCTTATTACGAGGTAAGCAATACTTTTCAAAATTCTGTCAGCAGTTACTTCAATTCATACAATATGTTCTAACAATTCTCCAAAGAGCCACAAAGGAACACAACTGTTCTATTTTTTTTATAAATACCCTGAAGACAAAACTTTTCTTAAGTTCCAGCAGTAGCAAGTAATACAGGTTTTACTTTAACTCATGAGGTATTTGAAGAAGGAAGTCATTTTTTTTAATGTTTATTTTTGAGAGCGAGACAGGGAGCAAGTGGGGGAGGGGCAGAGAGAGAGAGAAAGGGAGAGAGAGAAAGGGAGAGAGAGAAAGGGAGAGAGAGAAAGGGAGAGAGAGAAAGGGAGAGAGAGAAAGGGAGAGAGAGAAAGGGAGAGAGAGAAAGGGAGAGAGAGAGAGAGAGAAAGGGAGAGAGAGAGAGAGAGAGAAAGGGAGAGAGAGAGAGAGAGAAAGGGAGAGAGAGAGAGAGAGAAAGGGAGAGAGAGAGAGAGAGAAAGGGAGAGAGAGAGAGAGAGAGAAAGAGAGAGAGAGAGAAAGGGAGAGAGAGAGAGGGAGGGAGGGAGGGAGGGAGAGAGAGGGAGAGAGAGAGAGAAAGGGAGAGAGAGAGAGAGAGAGAGAGAAAGGGAGGGAGAGAGAGAAAGGGAGGGAGGGAGGGAGGGAGGGAGAGAGAGAGAGAGACAGACAGACAGACAGACAGAGAATCCCAAGCAGGGTCCAGGCTCCAAGTTGTCAGCACAGAGCCCGAAGCGGGACTCAAACTCACAAACCATGAGATCATGACCCGAGCCGAAGTTGGATGCTCAACCAACTGAGCCACCCAGGTGCTCCCATTTTTATTATCTTTGACACCAAACATCTACACCTAAGTAACCACAAATGCTACCCTCTAGCTTCCCTCCTCTTCTTCTCTTAGCTCACAACTTCCCCATAATAATCGAATGCTGACTCAGTATACAGTGTCAATTGTTTTCAAAGTTCAGACCAGTGTCAGCTCTTTCCCCCTAACTCAGGTCCTACTCTACAAGCCAACATACCTTTGTACCTGAGGCCTAAAATAATGGTTCCATTTTCTGTGTATAGTTTCAGTTAATAAGGGACTAAGATTTCTATGTCACCAATACATAGCTATATTAAAGATTAAAGAAGCAATATAGCTCCTGCTTTAGCTTCTAAAGTAGAAAGATAAATACAACTTGATACGAATTGCAATCACCATTTCTATAAATCAAACAGAACAGTGTTGAAAAGTAGCCTTTATATGAACACGAGATAAACAGAAAACTCTTCAAACGATTCCAACCAATGAACTTACCACACAAAATACTGAAAAACAAGCCATCTTTAGAACTCATGGCCACAAAGTACTTTGCAGAGAAAGAGGAAATGAAAAAAAGAACATAGTATGGGGAGATAAATTAACTCTTTATGTTAAAATTTATGAACATTTAAGAGGAATACTGAGAATGGCACCACTCTTGCTTTAATGAGAATGCTCCATCCCTTCCAAGTATAGCAACAATTTATTGCATGAAGAAAAGGACTTTTCAGAAATAAGTATTAAGAGATTGAGATCTTTTAGAAAACAATGATGACTTACAATACAGTTAGTCCAACGTATTCATAAAGACATTCTCACTTAGGGTTACTTTTCTGAAACTCCATTTTGGGGGCGCCTGGGTGGCCCAGTTGGTTAGGTGTCTACTTCAGCTCAGGTCATGATCTCACAGTTGGTGATTTCAAAAACCATGGAGGGCTCTGGACTGCCAGTGTGGAGCCTGCTTGGGATCCTTGCTCCCTTCTATCTGCCCCTCCCCTACTTGTGCTTTCTCTCTCAAAATAAATACATGAACTTAAAGCACAGTCCTTAAAAAAAACCAAAAAACTCCATTTTGATAGTAATAAATTCTGTAACTCACAAGCATGGTCTGTCTATTCTTTCTACAAAGGAGTATGTGAAAATATATGTGAGAATAGTTAAAAAGACTAGAGATCTAAAATGTATTTCCTGGAGGGGATGCGTGGGTGGATCAGTTGGTTAAGTGACCGACTTTGGCTCAGGTTGGGATCTCGTGGATCGTGAGTTCAAGCCCCATGCTGGGTTTTCTGCTGTCAACACAGAGCCTGTTAATCTAATGTGGTGAGTTAAATATTGTTACCTATTTGGGGGTGCCTGGGTGGCACAGTTGGTTAAGTGTCCGACTCTTGATCTCAGCTCAGGTTCATGATCTCATAGTTCATGAGTTCAAGCCCTGCCATCGGGCTCTGTGAGGTTGTTGCAGAGCCTGCTTGGGATTCTGTCTCTCCTTTTCTTTCTGTCCCTTCCCTGCCTGTGCTCTCTCTCTCAAAATAAACTTAAAAAAAATTTTTTTTAAATATTGTTATACATTCTAACATTAGAGACTTGCTAAATGCCAGAATCTGTGAATTATTTTACTCAATTTTCTTTCTGAAGAAATAACACAGGGGTGCCTGGGTGGCTCAGTCTGTTGAGCATCAGACTTCAGCTCAGGTCATGATCTCACAGTCCCTAAGTTCAAGCCCTGCATCAGGCTCTCTGCTGTCAGCACGGAGCCTACTTAGGATCCTCTATCCCCATCGCTCTATCCCCCTTGGTTGCTCTTGCTCTCAAAAATAAATATTAAATGTTAAATAAGTGTTAAAAACATTTTAAAAAGGTAACACAGAAACATCAAAAATCATCTCAGCCATTTCAAAATACTGTCTCATGTGAAAATGGTTCAAAGACTCAGAAAGAAGTTTCTTTGATTTTTAAAGCAAAGGAAGCAAGACTTTCCTTTTATAATTTAGTCACTTGTAGAATCTAGGGGACAGGTACAGGATTGGTGTAAAGTTCTTTCAATGTTTCTGTATGAATGAAAATTTTCATAGTAAAACACTGGGGGGAAACCCCAATAATTTAGGCTGAAATGTATTTTAGTATTTGTGGACCCAATGAACCTGTATTTCCCAGTGGGTAAATTTCAAAGTGATTAACACTTTTAATACAATGATTCATAAATAGCTACACAACATTATACAGTATCATTTTGAAGTTGTAAAACATTCTCCCAAATGAGGTCAATATAACCCATTTTTTGACATTTAGCCATGGTGTGGGCTAAGGACTCCACAGAGATGATGACAAATTAATTATACTGTTGAATGGTGAAATGATCAGTGTTTGTAAGTACTTCATGTACTGGTACCATTTCAGTGATAACTATGCTGCTTTCCTAGTCACTGGACTCCAAAAACCTTACATGCAAACACTAATGTCATCCAAAGAATGCTGACTGAGAACATAGTGACATGACATTTATAACTCAATAGCAGCATCCTCTGCTCAGAGTAATCAGCTTTAAAAATAGATACAACGGAACTTCTTTCAACAAGCTTCACAGGAAGTCAATAAAGTACTGTTTAGCTCTTATCTGCTTAAACTGCTTTAAAAGGGGGGGGGGGGGGTGCAAAACCAAAAGCATCACCTACAAAAGGAGTTCTGAACCAGTATCTCTGAAAATATCAATGACCTTTTTTTTTTTAATAATACTAAACACACATTAAACGTATCTGCATATTGGTGGTCCTGCCTTTGAGGTCCCCAGTTACATGTAACAGACTACCATCACACAACATTAATCATCCAGAGCATTTTGAACTACCGGTTTCATAGAATTCAAAGCTAAAGGGACACTAATTTAATTCACCAAGTGACTGGGAGGGCAGCAGCCCATGTGAGAATCTCTAATACTCCCCTCACACTTCTAACAAATTAATCTTAAAACTCAGACTCAATCTCTTTACTCCCTCCTACACAAAGATTTTCAAAGACTTCCCAATAACCACCAAAAAAGTTCAAACTCCTCAGCTTGTAAATTAAAGCACTTACAAGATGGTCCCAATTCATCCTTCTAAACACATACTACAGTATTTTCCCAAACATTCTATACTTTCTGGGGCCCCACACCTCTCTTGATGGTGTTACATCAATACATGCCTCCCTCTAGTTCTAATAGTTCACATTAAGAGCTTATTATGTGTCAGATGCTTTGCTAAACTACATGCATACCTCCTGTGATTCTCACAATGCTTTGAGATAGGAATCATTAATCCTACCTTACAAATGAAGAACAAAGACAGGGATATTAAATGACTCACCCAAGGTCATAGAGCTAGTAACTGGCAGAGCAGGTCGTGAGCCCAAGCTGGTGGGAATGATATATATTTCCTTTCTAATGCCTGTGGTTACTAAAATCCTGCCCAAAGTTCATTCTAAATGCTGTCTCTTTGGTGTATGTATTGGGTGGGGTGGGCACGGGATATTTAACAGCTTTCATTTAAGGTCTTACTCTCCAACCCCAGACCCCAAAGCATCTTAATTCTTGGCACAGGCTTCACGGGGCGCCTGGGTGGCTCAGTCTGTTAAGACTCCAACTTTGGCTCAGATCATGATTTCTCAGTTCATGAGTCTGAGCCCCACATCGGGCTCCGCACTGGCAGTGTGGAACCTGCTTGAGATTCTCACTCTCTCCTTCTCTCTCTGACTCTTCTCTGTTCTCTCGCTCAAAGTAAATAAAACCTAAAAAAATAAAATAAAAAATAAAATACTTAGCACAGGTTCCATCATGTTCTGCTTTGCATCAGCTGTCTCAGTCCCCAACAGAATAACAACTCCTTAGGGACAGGAGCAGGTAAAGTGTCTTACACACTATCTCCTGCAGTAGTGAGCACACTGCCTTGCACTTAACAGGCATTCAATAAATGTGTAGAATGAAATTAGAAAATATAACTTTACCTTTTAAATAAACTTTTTATTTTGGAATCTTAGATTTACAGAAAAGTTGCAAAGATAGTACAGAATGTTCCCATATACCCCTCATTCAGTTTCACTTTCTCCTAATGTTACCACCTCATGTTACTATGGTACATCCATCAAAAGTAACAAACCTTCATCAGTATGGTCCTATTAAGTAAACCCCAGACATTATTCAGGTCTCACCTGTTTCTTCCATTAATGTCCTTATCTGTTTCAGGATCTACTCTAGGATACATAACATTTATCATCATATATCCGCACTCTCCTCTGGTGTGGGATAGTTTCTTAGTCTTTGTTTTTCGTGACCTTAAGAGTTTCGAGGGTTACTGGCCAGGTATTCTGTAGCACATGCCCTCAAGGTGTTTAGCTGATTTTATTCTCATATTTTTGACCGTGCTTGAGTTTACAGAAAGAATGTCATAGAAGTGAGGTGCCCTTCTCATCACAACAGGGGATATGTGAAGTCCACATGACATCACTAGTGATGCTAAGCTTGACCATTTGGTTAATGCCGGGAGTGTCTGCTTCTCCACTGTATAGTTATCAGTGGAAAAGATTTACTTTTTCACAATCTATTCTTTCTTTCCTAACTCATCTGAAACAGTGATCACTTATACTAGAGACAATATTTTAAAATAATTATTTCTGGGGTGCCTGGGTGGCTCAGTCGGTTAAACATCTGACTCTTGGTTTTCGCTCAGGTCATCTCACAGTTCGTGGGATTGAGCCCCATGTTGGGCTCTGTGCTGACAGCATGGAGCCTGTTTGAGATATTCTCTCATTCATTCTCATTCTCTCTCTCTCTCTCTCTGTCTGTCTGTCTGTCTGTCTCGCCAAAGCATAAGAGACTCTTAAAAACTGAGAACAAACTGAGGGCTGATGGGGGGGGGGGGGAGGGTGGGTGATGGATATTGAGGAGGACACCTGTTGGGATGGGCACTGGGTGTTATATGGAAAGCAATTTGACAATAAATTTCATATATTTAAAAAAAAAAGAGAGATTCTCTCTCTCAAAAAAATGAATAAACAAATTTCCTAAAGAGTTTAAAAATAAAATCTGACTTCTCTATATTTCAAAATAACCTTTGAATTTATTCAACCAAGTTCTGAAAGGTAACTATATAAGTTATTATATACACTGAAGCATTTGTCTGCAGCTAAAAGCATATTAACCCCGAGAACTGATTACTACTTCTCTATACCAATTCTTTAAATACACAAACACGTAAGTAACATAATGCAGAAATCTCCAAAACTTCTCATATCCTCCCACTAACAAATGACAAAACCACCAGGCAATTTTCAGAAAGCTCATTCTGTAAACTTAAAAAATAAATTAAAAATATAAGGATATATGGGGCACCTGGGTGGCTCAGTCTGTTAAGCATCTGACTTCAGCTCAGGTCATGATCTCACAGTGAATTCGAGCCCCACGTTGGGCTCTGTGCTGACAGCTCAGAGCCTACAGCCTGCTTTGGAGTCTGTGTCTCATTCTCTCTCTGCCCCTCCCCGATTTGTGCTCTGTCTCTCAAAAATAAATAAATGTAAAAAAAAATTTTTTTTTAAATATATGGATACATTATAGACAGACAGAACAAATTATACTGAGGAGATAGCTCTAATAGAATCTAATCAAATATGCAGAAAGTCTATCTGGTTAGCATTAATTATTTACCTCCTGAATATATTAGACATTAGACATTTAAATACATGGTTTTTGCCAACAAATACAGAGCAGCTACTAAACTTTGCTATCCTCAAAACCTGGGAAAGAACATGGAATTTTCTATAACTATCTGAATCTAATGCTTCTAAGGGATCAAAACTAGAGAAATCTTCATCATTGCCATTCTCTTCAATGTATTTTCCATGAAATATAATCCTCAAGCTCACAATTCTGTATCTCTGTACAACTCTGGTATTAGTATTTTAGCTATTAGTATTTAGTATAGTTTATATATGTAAAGGTGTATATATAGTATATATGTAGTATATAGTATTAGCAGTATTTTATCAAACTTAACATACTTTATTAAGAAACCATCAACAAAGACAACTCCTACGACATAAGAAAGAACGTCTTCCTCGACGCTACTGTCTAGTTAGCAAAGCAGACTTGCACACTTAGGAAGACTCTATAAGTACTAAAGTCAAGTAAAAACCAAGTGCCATAAGAACATGGGTGGGAGAACCACAAATTAAAACTAGTAAAATTTAGGAGACCTCTTGGGCTTTACAGAATCCATAAAACTTCCAACGATGGGAAAGAAAGCGATTCCAGGCCGAGGGAGTGAACCAAGACTCCACAGAGGAGCTCGGAGACTGGTAAACCCGACCGGGATGGCTGGAGTGTATCACCACCATGGGAGCCTGCGATAAAACTGAAAACGCGGGCAAAACTCAAAATGGAGATTTAGCAAGCTGGGTGGGAGACAGGACAAATGCAGTGGGAAGTCATTAAAGGTCTGCAATCAAGAGTCATATTTAATGTGTTTTAAGGCCATAAATAACAGCAGCATTGAAGAGTGAATTAGAGGAGAAATGACAAAAGCAGGAACATCAGTTAGGATATACTGCAGTAGAAAGGTAATGGGAGCCTGAACATGGGCAGTAAAATAAGACCGATTTAGGGTGCCTGGCTGGCTCAGTAGGTAGAGGTTGCAACTCTTGATCTTGGGGTCATGAATTCAAGCCCTGTGTTGGGTGTGGAGATTACTTTAAAAAAAAAAAAAAAAAGGAAAAAAAAATATACACACACACACACACACACGTATATGTATGTATTTTTGAAAGACCAATTTGAGAGATACTGCAGAAGTAAAATCAAGAAGAGATGACTGAATAGAAGAGATGGTGAACAGGAAACTCTGAGCCTGAGCAACTGGGATAGGGTTATTCCCATTTTTATAGTAATAAATATACAATATATTAATATTTTATAGTAATAAAAGCTAACACTTTTATTAAAGGCTTTCTATGTGTCAGGCACTTTATGTATCTTACTATTTAGTTAATTCTCATTTACAATCCTGCCAGATAGATTGAACCATTATCCCCATTTTACAGATGAAAAACCCAAGGCTGAAAGAAAAAGCCTATAACCAATCCTAGCAGTTTGGGCCTATCACCACTATGTGATACCAATGCTAGGAACAAAGCAGCAGCTGCTGGTCTGCTTAGTGAAAAGGGCACATTCTGTGTTCTGACACGTTGAGTGTGAGGTGTCCGAAAGATATTAACACGGCAACATCCAGCCAGCTGCCTGAGAAAGAGGCAGGGAAACAGATGTGCACAGGATTGTTGACACGACTGGGAATGGAACGGCCTGTCTGTTCCTTCCCTCACACAGGACAATCCAACTGAAATGATGGCGTTTTGAAAAAACGTGGAGCGTGTCTCCCTTTGGGAGGAGTGTGGGGGAAGGTGGGATGAAGTCGGAACATGAGTGGCAGACTTCTTTTATAAAAAGCAGAACAAATCCATGTGGAAGGTTGTCTTGAAACAATGGGCAACCGGTGTCCCAAGTGAGCCACCTTTCTAAGAAAATCATGATTTTCTACTTGTTCTCACCTAAGGCAGAAATTAATGCCATCTCTTTGGACCCAGTCTTTGTTTCTCAGTATCTTTTACAGACTTGATGAAAATGCATTTAGCATCCCAGCGCATCTCCCTACATTCTAAAATTTTAGGGGTTCTACCACCCATTCATATTTCCCAACAGGAAAATCATATGGAACCTGTATATTAGAGCCACCATGCAAAAGTAAACCATATTTACTGTGTTCATTAAATTTGGTAAAGTAAGACACGTATGATAAAACGTCAACATTGTCAAAGTGCAGAGGTATGTTCACAAATGAAGAAAAATAAAGAAAAAAAATCACAAATGTGTCTTGAGTAGAATGTAAGATATTTGAAAGCTGAAATCTTAAACCTATCATGATGAATTGGTAAAATAAAATCTTCAGAATGCACCAGCTTTTAAAATCTAACACAATTAGACACAAATAAAAATATAGAAGGTATTTTAATAACAGAATACAATGAAATCTATTCCAATAACCCTTACTAATTTACTCATTCCATAAACAGTGAATGCCTACTATATGGCAAGCACTGTTCTTAAACGTGTTAAGTTTAGGGGAAATGGACTTTCATTTCAAACCTTGAGTAAACCACAACCCCTAAACAGAGTAGGCATCAAAAACCCCCTCCCCAGCCCTCACACACAGACATAGTTATGCACGCATGTATGCACAAGCATGCACATTAGACCATAACAGTACTACAGAAGAATTTTTACTGAATATTCCCCACAAAAACTAATGATTTTTGCAAACGGTCACAAATACAGAAAGAGAATAACTCATTTTGATTACTTCCATAGTCAAAAGACCATGAGAAAAAAATTCTATGCTAGTTTCTCTTACTGACATAGATGAAAAAATTGTAAACGATTGTTAAATAGAATCCAATGAAGCATTTATACATCATTACAAACTAGGGTTGATCCAAGCAATGCAAGGATAGTTTAGCATCACAAATCTATTACCACAATTCACTGTTAACAACTGCATACAGAAATAACAAAAACAAAAAAGGTTCCCTTTATAGAGCCATCTTTTTTTTGAGAGGGAGAGAGAGTGCGCATAAGCGTGGGGGGGGGGGGGGAACTGAGACAGAGAGGGAGGGAGAGAATCTTAAGCAGGCTCCTCACCCAGCATGGAACCTGACGCAAGGCTCAATCTCATGACCCCAAGATCGAGATCATGACCTGAACGGAAATCCAGAGCCACATGCCCAACCACCTGAGCCACTCAGGTGCCCCTATAGAGTCATCTTTATCTCCATCACAGTCCACTTACCACTTTAGTCCCAGCCACCATCATCTCACGTAGATAACTGACTCTGGCTCCTGACTGACCATCCTATGCTCTCTGCCAATGAGCTTAGCAATGAGCTAACAAAGACCAAGGGCTCCTCCTTCCCTGACAGGAAGAGTTTCTCCTAAACATCTTCCCAAGGGCTCCCACAGTCTCTACGTACCAGGCAGCTGGTTCTCAGCAGTTCCTGGAAACAGGTGGTTCCCCAAATTCCACTTTTTACCTTACTCATCACACTCAACCCCGTAAAGAGAGCTCAGGAGTGGGTTGGGGAGGTAGGGTCTCTTTCCTGGAGCTCAGTCGCATGCCCCAACCTAAGCACTTCTCTCCACAGGGCACCACGAGAACAGGGGGATCTGTGTACCTGTCATCCTTCCATGCATGAATTCCAGCCTGACATTCATCTGGAGTCTACTGAGAGTCAAGTTTTCAAAAGTGACTTCAGTAGTTTTTGAATTATGAGATTTCTTCTGAAAAAATTATGGTAAAATACACATGACATAAAGTTATTTTAACCATTTTCAAGTCTATAATTCAATGGATAGGACATTGAATACTTGTCTCCTTCCCATAATCTGAGGACTGTGTATCTAATTTTTTTTTAAGAAAGCAAATACTTAGGTCTGTTTTCTGTGTACAGGCATTTTTCTAAGAGTTTTCTAAATATTAACTTATTATAATATGACAGCTAATATAATAGGATATATTATAAATACAATATTTACAATATAATAAAAATTATATAACTTATAATATAATATTATGATATATAACATATATAATTCATAATAACATATTATATAATATTTATGATTGTGATATGTAATTATTATAATAAATATAATTATATATAATATTAACTTAATATAACGTGATTATCACATTATAATATAATCCTATGAGAACACCTTTAAGTGAGATACTGAGGCAAAGAGCAGTAACTTGTCTAAGGCCATGACACACGGCTGACGGCAGAGGACTCCAATCTGGGCAATCCAGCTCACACATACCGTCAGCCCGCTTAGCACCTAATTCTACTGTGCCAAAGCATCACGGCTCAACGTGCCATGTTTCCTGATACATAAGTGTGCCGCTGAGTGGAAATGACTGACAAACTGTGCTATAAAACAGGGCCTTAATAATCATTCAGGATCTGCAAGTAAAGATTTAATCTACAAAATCTTGATTCAGTGATTAAAAAGTAAAATAGACAATATTCACACATACACAGGCCTAAAGACCCCTGCGCAAAGTTCGTGTGAATTTAACTCACTGTTAACACAAACAACAATGGAAGATTCTCTCTCCTAAATCCCTTTTCAATCATGCTCTTTGAAATCAGAACAGGAGAATCAAAGGAAAGGATCACTATTATCTGGTTCAACTTCACCAAGATTATACAAGTCAACTATTCTAAATATAAATAACTGGGGGCGGAGGGAGGCGGCGCCCGGGTGGCTCAGTCGGGGTTGGGCGCCGACTTTGGCTCAGATCACGATCTCCCGGCTGGAGCCCTGAGTCGGGCTCTGTGCTGACAGCTCAGTTTCTGGAGCCTGCTTCAGATTCTGTCTCCCTCTCTGCCTCTCCCCCACTTGCAAGCGCTTGCACTCACTTGCGCTTGCGCTCGCTCTCTCTCTCTCTCTCTCTCTCTCTCTCTCTCTCTCTCTCGCTCTCTCAAAAATAAACATTAAATGTAACTAACTGGGGGAAGAGGCCCTAAGAATAAGAATGGAAACAAGTTAAGAAATACTAACTCTAAGTACTTAAACTTGGATTTCAACCGTCTAGGTGTATTTTATTAGACACTAAAGCTGGGTGAGTGTTTTGCATGTAAAAGGAGGAGGGGGAGGGTTTAAACAAAGAGGAAAGAAAAATGCTAACGAAGTCTTCTTAGTCCATTTCTTTGGCAAATTTAAAACACTGGATTTAAGCTTTCGGGAAAAAAAACAAAACAAAACGAAAAACATGTATTGCAACACACAGTAAGTATAAGGAGAAAAAGAAGTTGCCAGGATGAGAATTCACATAGTTACGTATCCCTAGCAAGCGTTTGCTACTTTGTACACAACAGCCTGGCAAAAAAGGCATTCTTGCAGCCAGCTTTTGAGCTTGTTCTTTAAGATGTTCTCATTTAAATGCAGTTGTACACTTCACAAGTATTATGGTTTTAGAGCAAGCCTTGGTTGGCACTATTAGAGCAAAGTGATTAGAAAAAGGCTTTTACACATTCTACTTGACATTCACTGCCTACTTCGCTATAATGTTCTGGTTTCATAGAAGTTACCACAGATTCTTTGCGGGGAGGCAAGGGAGGAGCTCTTCATATTCCTTCTATTTGCATAATCAAGCTTATGTCCAATTAGAAGTATTTCAGTGACCTTCTCTTGTTATGTAAGGACATAATCCTGTGATAAATGGCACTGCTGAATGTTTTTGTGTTCAAAAGACATGCCTGTTAAAAAAATGTTTTAACTTCTCTGAGTCTATGTGGTTTACTATTTCAGAAGATACTTGAAAAGTGGGGTCTCCAAGGGATCATTTCTATAGTATGGAATGGAATATACAGTTACCTTTCCTTTACATTCAAAGAAAACCAAAGTCATGAGTAGTAAACATTTGGGAGAGTAGCTTTAAAAAAAAAAAAAAAAAAAAAAAAAAAAAAAAAGAGGCTCTGGCACTTAACTAGCTACACGTACTTGGGTAACTTATTCTAACTCTTGATAACACAAAAATATCTATCCGGGGCCTCTGCCCATTGTTTAGTCAGGTTATCTGTGTTTTTGGTATTGAGTTGTAGCAATTCTTTATATATTTTGATTATTAACCCCATATTGGACATATCATTGGCAAATATCTTCTCCCACTCAGTGGGTTGCCTTTTTGTTTTGTTGATGGCTTCCTTCACTGTGCAAAAACTTTTTAATTTGAGGTCTTCTCAAAAGTGTTTATTTTTGCTTTTGTTTCTCTTGCCTCAGGAAACCAATGAGTTTACTGCCTAGATTTTCTTTTCAGAGTTTCATGGTTTTATATTTTAATTCAAATCCCTTCTCACTTCTTTTGATAAATCTCTAAAAGTGGAACTGGGGGCACCTGGGTGGCTCAGTCAGTTGAGCCTCTGACTTCGGCTCAGGTCATCTCAGTTTGTGGGTTCAAGCCCCACATCGGGCTCTGTGCTGACCTCTTGCTCAGAGCCTGGGGCCTGCTTCAGATCCTGTGTCTCCTTCTCTCTCTGCCCCTCCCTACTCACACTTTGCCTCACTCTGTTTCTCAAAAATAAATGTAAAAAAAAATTTTTTTTCTTAAATAAAAGTGGAACTGCTGAGCAAAAGTTTAAATCTTTGTATATAAACCAGCCCCCAGAAAGGCTGAACCAATTTCATTCCTACCACAACCAGATAGGGGTGCACTCAATTTCCTGCACCCTCCTTTGAAACACTAAAGCCAATTTTCCATTTTTTTGCCAATTTTTTTAGTCCAAAGGAAAATTATTTTAGGACTAGCAAACTAGATTTATTTTTTAGTATTTCTATTTGCCCTTTTTAGTTTATTTGAGAACAGGGGCAGGCATGTGTGTTGCACAAGCAAGTGAGGAGCAGAGGGAGAGGGGGAGAGAGAATCACAAGTGGGCTCCCTGCTGTCAGCGGAGAGCCTGACACAGGGCTTGATCTCAGTAACCTTGAGATCATGATCTGAGCTGAAATCAAGAGTCAGGCGCTTAAATGACTGAGTCACCTAGGTGCCCCCTGTCAGCTTTCTATTTAGAGAGAGGGTTTTTGTGTGTGTTTTTAAATTTTTCTTTGCTGGCTACTGCAATCTATCCTCTCTCCTTTCTTTCTTTTTCAGTCTCCACCGTCAACTCCTCTCCCCTTAGATGATTCTGTCTACTCTCATGGCTTTAAATATTATTCTGAAAGCCACTAAATTTCTAACTGTAATCTACACCTCTCCCTCTGAATTCCAATGTCCAACACAGCTAATTGCCTGGTTGACTTATTGCCTTAGATCGCTCATAAAAATAGCTCAAAAGTAAACAAGTCCAAAAGGAACTCTTGATTCTCCCCACTCCCGATTTAGTTCTTCCCACACCTAGACTCCAAATTCCCCAGTTTAGTAAATGCTGCCGCCACTGGCAGAGTTAACGACAGAAATCTATAGGTCATCATCGATCCTTCTCTGTCATCTTTTCTAGCTCTCCCCTTGTCCAACTCACTAGCAATTCTTTTCGATTCTAGCTCCAATCCATCTCCTGTCTGTCCACTTTTCTCCCCAGACCAGGATGTCTCACCTCCCATGTGGCTGACAGCAACAACCTTGTCACGTCCGCCTCTCCCCATCACTGCTACCCCCACAGGCCTAATCTGTTTCCCACAGAGCAGCCAGCAGGTATCACTGTAAAGAAACAGCCAGATCAGGTCCTTCCCCTTTTCTACTTCTCTATGGCTTCCCATTGCACCATCTAGCCCGTTTCTCAAACCAGAAACCTAGCCAATCATTAACAACTCATGTTATGCCAGCCTGAAAACACATCAAGTACTATCTACTTCTTACCTTCTCTGCCATCACAACTTTGTGTTCAATTCATCATCTTCTCTGTCCAGCATTGAAAAGGAGGTGCTGCCCCTCTCCCAATCGAGAGAAATGCATTCCTAATCTGAGAGGGAATCTTTCCTCACCAAGCCCAAACTTCTCAACACAAAGATCTAAGCTGCCATCATCTACCAGTGAGATTTGGCATACTAACTTTATAACTAAAAAGGCAGGACAGTTACAACAAAGTTTAGTCTTACTTCCAAAGGACATACAACAAAACGGTAATGTTTTAAAATTAGCTGCATCTCAATATCCCATTCAGCTTCTGCTATAACATCCTGTGCAAGAAAGAAAACAGGTGCAAAAACCAGGGTTACAGATCAAAGACAAGAAAGCAGCTTATAGCTTTTGCTTAAATCGTTTTTATGAAGTCTAAGAAAAACAAGGGCAAATTTCTCTTTAGGGAAGTTACTTCATCCAATATCCTCTCTAAAACAAAGACAGGAAGCAACTATATTAAATATTGATAGATATACTTATGCAGAGCATATTGAAAGGATCAGCTCTTCAACTTTCAGTCTAAGAACAAACTCCCTTGTGCATACAGCTTGAGGGGAATAAGTATGCTCCCCAAGCCACAGGTTCATCTAGAGGGGACACCTGGCCCACGCTGGATGAATCCCAGCACTTGCCTTTTCTTTGGAGTCGACTGGTTCAGGGGTAATCAACTGATCTCTAGCAAGTCAGATCAAAACGGAAACTAAGAGTCAGATGTTCTGCTACAGCAGAAACCCTTAAGATGTAAATCCTGGATGTAGCAGAGGTCAGATTTTCCTTTAATTCAGACATTAACCTGCATTGAGAGAACGCAGATAGAATCCCAGCACATTTCCAACCCTGGTTTCAGTTACTCCTCAGGCTTACTTGCATTCTTGCCCCTAATGCAATTTAACATACTCACTTTTTCTAGAATTTTACAAGTCCACAGATTTCCCTCTCCAAAGAAGAAAAACCAGGAATGAAGCACGAAAGGCTTGTTAACTTCCTTTCATGATTTAAAAAACAAAAAACAAAAAAACACACGAAACAAGGAATAGAAGAAAACTTTCATAACCTGATAAAGGACATCTCTGAAAATCCCACAGCTAAACATCATACTCAGTGGTGAAAGACTGAAAGCTCTCCTCCTAATATCAGGAACAAGACAAGGATGTCTGCTCTTACCACTTCTATTCAACATAAATTCTATTCAACATGAGGTTCTAGACAACACAAGTAGGCAAGAAAAAGAAATAAAAGTTATCCATAAAGAAGTAGTAAAATTTCCTCTATTTGCACATGACATGATCTTGTTTGTAGAAAATCCTAAGGAATCCACTACAAAACTACTAGAACAGGGGCGCCTGGGTGGCTCAGTCAGTTAAGCGTCCGACTTCAGCTCAGGTCGTGATCTCATGGCTCGTGAGTTCGAGCCCCACGTCAGGCTCTGTGCTGACAGCTCAGAGCCTGGAGCCTGCTTCAGATTCTGTCTCTCCCTCTTTCTCTCTGCCCCTCCTCTCTCTCTCTCTCTCTCTCTCTCTCTCTCTCTCAAAAATAAACATTAAAAAAAATAACTTAAAAAAACCCTACTAGAATCAATAAATGAGTTCTGCAGAGTTGCAGGATATAAAATCAATACATAAAAATCAATTGTGCTCTATAAACCAGCAATAAAGTATCCAAAAGTGAAATCAGAAGAGCAATTCCATTTTTAATAGCATCAGAAAGAATAAAATACTTAGGAACAAATTAAGCTGAGGTGAAAAACTTGTACACTGGAAACCACAAAACAATGTTCAAAGACTTTTAAAAAAACCTAAATAAATGGAAAGATATCCCATGTTCATAGATTGGAAGACTTAGTATTGTTAACATAGCAATACTTCCCAAATTGATCTTCCAGTCCAATGCAAAATTACAGCCACTCTTTTTGTAGAAATTGATGAGCTGATCCTAAAACCCATAAAGAATCTCAAGGTACCTCAAATAACCAAAACAATCTTGAAAAAGAACAAAGCACACTTCCTGATTTCAAAGCTTTACTACAAAGCTACAGTAATCAAGATGGTGTAGGGGGGCACCTGAGTGCCTCAGTGGGTTAAGCTTCCAACTTCAGCTCAGGTCATGATCTCACTGTTCGTGGTTTCAAGCCCCACATCCAGCTCTGTGCTGACAGCTCAGAGCCTGGAGCCTGCTTGGGATTCTGTGTCTCCCTCTCTCTCTGCCCCTCCCCTGCTCACACACTGTCTCTCTTTCTCTCTTTCAAAAATAAATAAACATTAAAAAAAAAATTTTTTTTAAAGAAAAAAAACCCGATGGTGTAGATACTGGCATAAGGAAAGACACATACCCAATGGGAAGAACAGAAAGAATCCAGAAATAAAAATTTAAATTTACATATAAAATTTACATCTAAAAATAAAAATTTACATATGGTAAATTGACTTTTGACAAGTGCATCAAGCCAATTCAATGGGGAAGAGTGTTCTTTTTCTCTTTTTATTTTTTTTAATGTTTATTTATTTTTGAGACAGAGCACCAGCAGGGGAAGGGACAGAGAGAGAGTGGAAGACACAGAATTCAAAGCAGGCTCCAGGCTCTGAGCTGTCAGCACAGAGCCCGACATGGGGCTTGAACCCACGAACCATGAGATCATGACCTGAGCCAAAGTCAGATGCTCAACCGACTGGGCCACCCAGGTGCCCCAGAAAGAGTGTTCTTTTCAATAAACAGTGCTGGCACTAAAGGATACCCACCTGCAAAAGAATAAAGTTGGACCCTTACCTTTAGACCATATACAGAAGTTAACTCAGAATAATCACAGGCATAATCTTCATGACACTGAATTAAGCAATGGTTTCTTGGCCATGACATCAAAAGCACAAGTAACCAAAGAAAAAACAGTGGACATCAAAATTAAAATCGTTTGGGGGCATCTGGGTGGCTCAGTCAGTTAAGCGTCCAACTTCGGCTCAGGTCATGATCTCATGGTCCGTGAGTTCGAGCCCCGGGTCAGGCTCTGTGCCGACAGCTCAGAGCCTGGAGCCTGCTTTGGATTCTGTGTCTCCCTCTCTCTCTGACCCTCTCCCATTCATGCCCTGTCTCTCTCTGTCTCAAAAATAAATAAACATTAAAAAAAATTTTTTTTAATAAAAAAACAAAATTAAAATCATTTGTACTTCAACTGATACTAACAAGAAAGTAAAAGACAACCCACAGAATGGAAATAAAATTTTGTAAATCATATATCTGATAAGGGTCTAGTATCCAGAATATGTCAAGAACCCTTACAACTCTACGATATAAAGAAAAACCACCCAAAATGGGCAAAGGATTTTAATAGACATTCCTCCAAAAAAGATACACAAACAGCCAATAAACACATGAAAACATGTTCACATTATTACTCATTAAGGAAATGCAAATCAAAACCACAATGATACCTACTTCATACCTAGTAGGATGGCTATAATCAGAAACAAAAACAATAACAAGTGTTGGTAAGAAACTGAAACCCGTGTACGTTGTTGGGGGAATGTGAAATGCTGCTGCGGTAAACAGTCTTGTAGTTCCTCAAAAAGTTAAACGTAGAGGGTGCCTGGGTGTCTCAGATGGTTGAGCAATCAACTCTTGATTTTGGCTCGGGTCAGGATCTCAGTCATGAGATGACCAAGTTTCGTGGAGCTTCACGGAGCCTGAGGCTAGGCTTGGAGCCTGTTTAAGATTATCTCTCTCCCTCTTCCTCTCCCCCACTAGTGCACTCTCTTTCTCTCAAAAAAGTTACCCTATGACTCAGCAATTCTACTCTCAGGTATATACCCAAGAAAACATGGCCACACAACAACTTGCACACAGATGTTCATAGCAGCATTACTCATTATAGTCACATGGAAACGAAGATGTCTGTCTGTAATCAAAACGTGATATACCCATGCAAGCAGAAATTATGTAGCCATTAAAAAGGAATGAAGTACTGACCCACACCATAACGTGAATGAGTTGTGAAAACATGCGCTATGAAAGCCAAACAAAAAAGGCCACATGTTATAGAACTCCACTTATGTAAAACACCTAAAACAGGCACATCTTCAGAGATAGAAAGGATTGTGATTGTCAGGGGTTCAGGGGTACGGAGCAGGAGTGGGGAACGGAGAGTGACTGCTAATGAGTATGATGTTTCTTGTTGACGGAATGGAAACATTCTGAAATTAGACACTGGGGACGTGACACAATTTTGTGAACATAATAAAAAAACCACTGAATTCCATGCTTTAAAAGGGTGGATTTTATGATATGTTAACATCTCAATGTGAAAACTGATTGGGGGACGCTGGGTGGCTCAGTCGGTTAAGCATCCAACTTCCGCTCAGGTCATGATCTCACAGTTCGTGGGCTGGAGCCTGCATTAGGCTTTTCGCTGACAGTGCAGAGCCTGCTTGGGGTTCTCTCCCCCTCATGCTTTCTCTTTCAAAATAAATAAACTTAAAAAAAATAAAAAACCGATTAGGAAGGGGCGCCTGGGTGGCTCAGCTGAGCATCTGACTTCGGCTCAGGTCATGATCTCACGGTTCGGGAGTTCAAGCCCCACATTAGGCTTCTTGTTGTCAACGCAGAGCCTGTTCTGCCTCCTCTGTGTCCCACCTTCTCTCTCCCTTTCCCCCACAGAGCCCGCTTTTGATCCTCTGTCCCCCATCTTCTCTCTGCCTTTCCCCCGCTTGTTCTCTCTCTCTTTCTCAAAATAAACTAAAAACAAAAAAAAACCCAAAACTGATTAGGAAAAAAAGCCTCTAAGAAACCAAAATACAGATCACAAAGGTCATACAGTAAAACCATTTTCCTTCATTGAAAAAAAAAAAAAAAAACTGTATCTCAACTGAAATTTATTCTCACTTTACATATAACTTGTACAAATCTTGCTGTATTAATCCCATAGTACATTAAAAATTTTATATTACGGGGAATAAAACTGATATTCCCCAGGAATACTGGGGTAAAGTATCAGGCACACTAACAGTAAAGTAAAAAAAAAAAAAAAAAAAAAAGGCAAACGAGGGCCCTCTGTGACAGCCCGTTTGTGCTTAGTGTCCCGTGCACACGCTTTGCAAGCAGCGGCACCACGTGTCTGACTTCCAGCACGCGAGGTGAATGGATGGCAGCAGTTACTATTGCTGCCAGTACAGCTGCGACTGGATTATCTGGCTCACAAAAGATTTTACATTAAAGATCATCCAACAAGGGGCGCCTGGGTGGCTCAGTCAGCTAAGCGTCCGATTTCGGCTCAAGGCCGTGAGTTCACAGTCTGTGGGTTCGAGCCCCGCGTCGGGATCTGGAGCTCAGAGCCTGCAGCCTGCTTCGGATTCTGTGTCTCCCTCTCGCTCTGCCCTTCCCCTGCTCGCACTCTGTCTCTGTCCCTCTCTCCCACCCCAAAATAAATAAACATTAAAAAAAGATCATCCCACAAATCTATGGTGAACCCTCACATCCAGAAAGACAACCCTAAGGTAGTACATGCTTTTGACATGGAAGATTTGGGAAATAAAAGCTCGTGTACTGCCACTGCTGGAGGTCCAAAAAGTTCCCAGTCTGTGATGGATTCACACAAACGCAATGAAGAGACTTGAGACAACGTGGGACCTCTGATCATTAAGAAGAAACAAACTTAAATGGACAGTTTTGATGCTGCAAACCGACTCGTCATGATGTTACCTGATTGTTTAACTAGAATGACTACCACTTCTGTCTAATTCACCTTCCCTGGGTTCTAGATGGGGTATATTGCCAACTGCAGCTTTCGTATTCATAGCATTTGCTTCCTTGTTGAACCATCGTGGTGCACATTGTTTAAACAAAAAAAGGAAAAAGTAAAAACTAAAAACCTCATGGCCTTTGGGTTAAAAAAAATTCAAAAGAACTTGAAACAATAGTATGAGGCCATTCAGTTAGGACAAATCGGTCTATATACTTCATTAGGATCTGGCAGTGTCACGAATACTCAGCCTTGTACAAGCTATGTTTAGAGTGAAGAAAATGAGGAAGATGATTAAAATTAGAGCTAATACACTTATCACTTTCACTGTGCCAATCACTGTCCTAAGCACTCAACCTTTACTCAATAATTCCCAACAACCTTACAAGGAAAGTACTACTATTATCTCATTTTACAGATGAAGAAACTGAGGGATCAAAGAGCTAAGTGCCAAGTTAAAATTCAAACACAGGCTTCAGAGTCCATCCTCTTAACTAGTACACCATACTGCCACTCAGAGATGAACATTTCATTGTTTAAAAAAAAAGTTAACGGGCGCCTGGGTGGCTCCGTCGGTTAAGCGTCCGACTTCGGCTCAGGTCATGATCTCACGGTTCACGGGTTCGAGCCCCACGCCGGGCTCTGTGCCAACAGCTTGGAGCCTGGATGGAGCCTGCTTCAGATTCTGTGTCTCCCTCTCTCTCTGCCCCTCCCCCACTCATGCTCTGTCTCTGTCTCTCAAAAATAAACAAACATTGAAAAAAAAAGTTAAATATTCAGTATGTTCTAAGACTGGAAAATCTATAATTTCACTGTAACAGTGCTCTTTAAAAAAAAATCTTAAAAATCATGGCAGCGTATGTATGATCTATAGGGGACTGTCTAGAAGTAATAGAACAGTTACCACCTGACTTCACCCTGTACTCCCAGCTCACTTATCTTCCCTAATTCTAGCCAAAGTAGACTGCTCCCTTTCCTTCAACATACAGAGCCTATGTTTTCATGCCCCTGTGTTAAAGGTGTTTTCTTCATTTCACTGACTAGGAAATTTCTACTTGCCCTCCTAAAACCTAGCTCAAATAACACTTCCTCTGTGCCAAATTCTCTGATGCTGCTAGGCCAAACTGTGTTCACACAGCATTTTGTCCATATCTCTATTAAGCAATCTAACACAGTACCTCAATTGAGAGCTTAACTCCCCTTTTCACCTCCTACAATTAGAACCTAGTTCACTGTAGATGTTTAAATTTTAAAGTTCTGGTACCTAATAAAGGAAAATTATTTTTTAAAAACTTAGCAATACAAAATCACCAGTTAGCTATAGCCCACATAGTCAGGGTTTTATTTTAACAAAAGTCATAAAATTTAAATATTTTAAAGGAACAAAGTTCACGTTCCTATAAACCTAGGAGTTACAAAGGTTCCCACAGATTGAATTCAATCGCCAGAGATCTTTTTAACAAGAAAAGACTGGTACTCTGGACCAAACCTGAGTAATTTGTCATAGTAAAGGTAATACGAATAATGATGTGGGTATAATTTTAAGTGAGAGATGCAGGTTCCTGGAATCTGAGCCAACAGAGTCAAAGGAGTGGCAGGTAGGCCACAAGGATACCATTTAGTAAGTTACTGCTTCAGTCGTCACACATGCCAACTTAACCCCGTCCTTCCTAATTCATGTCACTCCTGGAGAGTAATTTACTACCTAAAAAGTTCAAGTAGGATTTACATTTTTATGACTTGTTCTAGATGAATTAATATGTCCAACTGGTCATAACCTCACGGTTTGTGAGTTCAAGCCCCACGTTGGGCTCTGTGCTCGGAAGTCTAGAGCCTGTTTCGGATTGTGTGTCTCCCTCTCTCTCTCTGCCTCTTCCCCACTCACACTGTCTCTCCCTCTCTTTCTCTCAAAAATAAACATAATAACGGCACACTTTTAAATCAAATGTCAACGTTGCATTCTCGTTGACATAAATATTAAAACCAATTCAACTACTTCTGTGTGTCACCCACTCAGGCAGTCACAGACCTGAATAAGTATTTGTGTGGTATTTGCCATTACCTAGGCTGAGAATTCTCCTCATACATTCTTTCTTTCCCCTCCTTGAAGAGGCTTATGGTCTGCTTAGTTTTCTTCATCAAATTCTCCATGAACACCCTAAAATACTCATTTTCTCCAAGTGTCTCCATCTTCCCCTCATATCTTGACAAGATAGTGCGCAGATGCTGGTAGGTATCTGGCAGCAGGTCTAAGATATAAGGTGGGCTATTCTTTAGCGCCAGCTTTGGGTTCTGACACAACCGCACCACCTGCAACAAATGGAAAAGAAGGGCTATTACTGGGAGGATCTTAAGGACAATATCCTTTTTCAAGTTAAAAAAAAAAAAAAAGTTACAAAATATGTGTTCGATTGCAGAAATATAAAAAAAAATGCACAAGACCCTAAGAGATGATCTGTAACACCCCTGCCTGTGGACAATGATTTTCCATTTTTAGTGGTTCCCCTGGAAGGGTGGGTTCTTAACACCGTACAAGAGACTAACGGTTCAGAAATTACACAGCAGGCTAGGGGCGTCTGGGTGGCTCAGTCAGTTGAGCGTCTGACTTCGGCTCAGGTCATGATCTTGCGGTTCATCATTTAAGCCCCGCATTCGGCTCCGTGCTGACGGCTCGGAGCCCGGAGCCTGCTTTGGATTCTGTGTCTCCCTGTCTCTCTGCCCCTCCCCCTCTCTATATAAAATCAAACACATGGCTACCCTGGGAAGTAATGCAGAGGCCAGAGTTTAACAACCACTGGGGTGAGGGAGCAGAGCGGCCCTGAACCCAGTAAAGCATGCATCCGAACCGAGACACCATTCCTTGCCATATAAATGACCTCCAGAATTTGCCTGATAATTCTTTTTCCCATCTTCTACTTTCAACTTTTCTGAGTCCTGATGTTTTATATAGGTTTCTTTTAGAGAACAGGTAGCTGTATTTTTAAAACTCAAGGTAACAACCTTTGTTTTTTAACTAGTGAGTTTAGTACATTTTATATTTGTTACAATGACCGATAAATTTGTATTTATTCCTACCATCTTATTTTGTACTTCGCCACTTACATGGATTTTTCTGTGTCTGGGAAAAACAAATAAATTAGTGGGACAGAAAAGCTTAGAAACAGACCCACACGTATACAGACCCTTCACTTATCACAAAGGAGTGGTCTTTTCCAAAAATAGTAGTGGGACAACTGGGTATCCATATAGAAAAACAATAAAATCAAACTAAACCCTCACCTTACACTATCCCAAAAATAAATAAATAAAAAAGCAAAAAAACAAAAACAAAACACCAAAGAACTATGTGGGTTATAGACCTAAATGTGAAAGGCATATCTATAAAGCTTGAAAAGATAATAGAAGAAAATTATCTTCATTACTTCATGAGAGAGAAAACTTTTTTAAACAGGATAAAAAGCATTAACCACACACATACAAAAGCTACTTAAATTCTACCACTTTATAAGAACTTGTTCACGAGATATCGTACAAAGAGTAAAAACACATGTACAGAATCAAAGAATGTATTTGAAATACACAGAATACGTCCAAATGTACCTATATCCAAACTACACAGGCATACCTCAGAGATATTGCAGGCTCGATTCCAGACTACCACAATAAAGCACCCATCTCAATAAAACGAGTCAAATGAGTATTCTGGATTCCCAGTACATATAAAAGTCATGTTTATACTCTACTATAGTCTATTAACAGTATAATAGTATTAGGTCTTAAAAAACGTACATACCTTAATTAAAAAATACTTTATTGCTAAAAAATGCCAACCATCCCCTCAGCTTTTAGTGAGTTGTAACCTTTTTGATGGTGGAGGGTCCTGACTCAATGCTGACGGCTGACTGACCAGGGTGGTGGCTGCTGAAGGTTGGGTGGCTATGGCAACTTCTTAAATTAAGACAACAGTGAAGTCTGCTGCTTCGATGCACTCTTCCTTTCATGATTGAGTTCTCTGTACCAGGAGATGTTCTTTGATAGCATTATGCCCACAGAAGAAATTCTTTGAAAATCTTTCAGTCCTCTCAAATCCTTCCACTGCTTTATTAAGTAAGTTTATGTCACATTCTAAATCCTTTGCTACCATTTCAACAGCCTTCACAGCATCTTCCCCAGGAGATTCTATCTCAAGAAACCAGTTTCTTCGCTCCTCTGTAAGATGTAACTCCTCCTCTGTTCAAGTTTGATCCTGAGATTACAGCCATGCAGTCCCATCTTTGGGCTCTGCTTCTCCAACTAGTTCTCTTGTTATTTCTATCACACCTGCAGCTACTTCCTGCCCTGAGGTCCTGAACCCCTCAAAGTCTACATGAGGGTTACAATCAACTTCTTCCAGATTCCTGTTAATGTTGATATTTTGACTTCTTCCCATGAATCAAGAATGTTCTCAATGTCATCTAGAATGGTAAATCCTTTCCAGGGGTTTTCAATGGACTTTGCTCAGATCCATAGAGGAATCACTATCTGTGGCAGCTATAGACTTATGAAATGTAGTTCTTGAGCAGTAAAACTTGAAAATCGGTGTTAATTAAATGCGGTGTTAGCAGGCATGAAAACAACATTAACCTTATACATCTCCATCAGACCTCCTGGGTGACGAGGAGCAATGTCAATGAACAGTAATATTTTGAAATAATTTTTTTTAGTATTTACTTTTGAGAGAGAAAAACCAAGTGGGGAAGGGGCAGAGAGAGAGGGAGACACGGAACCTGAAGCAGGCTCCAGGTTCTGAGCTGTTAGCCCAGAGCCCGATGCGGGGCTTGAACTCATGAACTGTGAGATCATGATCTGAGCCAAAGTCGGATGCTTAACTGAGCCACCCAGGCGCCCCTGAAATCATCTTTTTTTTTTTTTTTTTTTACTCTGAGCAGGTCTCCAAGGTAGGCTTAAAATATTCAGTAAACCATGTTGTAAACAGTTGTGCTATCATCAAGGTTTTGTTGTTCCATTTACAGAGCACAAGCAGAGTAGATTTAGCATAATTCTTAAGGGCCCTAGGATTTTGGAGTAGTAAATGAGCAGTGGCTTCAACTTAGTCACCAGCTGCATTAGCCCCTCAACAAGAGAGTCGGCCTGCCCCGTGAAGATTTGAAGCCAGGCACTGATTTCTCTCCACTGATGAAAGTCCTAGACGGTGTCTTCATCTGATAGAAGGCTGTTTCATCTACACTGAAAACTTGTTTAATGCAGCCACATTCACTATCTAAGCTAGATCTTCTGGATAGCCCGCTGCAGCTTCTTTCTACACCAGCACTTGCTGCCTCAACTTGCATTTCTGTGTTATGGAGACAGCGTCTTCCCTTCAACCTCAAGAGCCAGCCTCTGCCAGCTTCAAACTTCTCTTCTGCAGCTTCCCCCACCCTCTTATTGGCTTAAGGGAATGTTGGGGCTGGTTTGGTCTTCTATCCAGACCACTCAAAGTTTCTCCACATCTGCAGTAAGACTGTTTTGCTTTTATCAATTGTGTGTTCACTGGAGTAGGTAGCACTTTTAATTTCCTTCAGTAACTTTTCCTTTGCACTCAACTTGGCTAACTGGTGCAAGAGGCACAGATTTCAGCCTATCTCAGCTTTAGATAGGACTTCCTCGCTAAGCTTAATCATTTCTAGTTTTTGATTTAAAGTGAGAGACCTGCCACTCTTCCTTTTACCCGAACACTTAAGAGGCCATTACAGGGTCATTAAATGACCTAATTTCAATATTGTTGTATCTCAGGAAATAGGCCATACGAGAGGGAGAGAGAGGAGGAATCTGGTCAATGGAGTAGTCAGAACACATACCACATTTATCAATTAAGTTCACCATTTTAGGAGCACCTGGCTGGCTCAGCACAACACACAACTCTTGATTTTAGGGTCATGAGTTCAAGCCCCACATTGGGCATAGAGCTTATTTAAAAAAAAAAAAAAAAAAAAAGTTCACCATTTCACATGGGTGTGGTTCATGGTGCCCCAAAACTAGAATAGGAATATCAAAGATCACTGATCGCCGTAACAAATGTAAATAAGAAAGTCTGAAATACTGGGGGAATTTACCATATGACAGAGACACAAAGTGAGCAAATGCTGTTGGAATAATGGAGTAAAGGGTTGCCACAAACCCAATTTGTAAAAAAAGAAAAAAAAAATGCAGTATCTGCAAAGCACAATAAAACAAGGCACACCTGTAATTGCTACTGTGCCATTTCCTTTCTCCTCTCTTTCTGGGACTTCAATTACTTATACATAAAGACCTTTTCATCATATTCCATTTGTCCTTTACACTCTTCGGTCTTCTCCATCCTTCTGCCTCTCAGTGCCTTAGTCTGAATTTTTTTATCTTTCACTTTCCTAATTTTCTCTTCACTTGTATCTGCTATTAAACCCATTCACTGAGTTCCTAATCATCAGTTCTTGTGTTTTTCGGTTTCAGAATTTCTAATTCATTATTTCAAATCTCAAAGTTACCAATTTTATCTTTAATTATTCTAACACATTAATCACAGATTTATTAAGTTCATGACTGATAACTCAAATATCTCTGCTTGTCCTATGGGTATATTTCTATTGTCAATTTTTCCTTTTGGTTTCCAGTTGCATTTTGTCTTTTCATACGTCTATTTATTTTTTACTGAATGTTGGACACTGTATACAAAAAATTATAGAGGGGCACATGGGTGACTCAGTCAGTTAAGTGTCCAACTCTTGATTTCAATTTCAACTCAGGTCACGATCCCACGGTTTGTGAGATCAAGCCCCGCATTGAGCTCTGTGCTGACAGTACAGAACTTGCTTGGGATTCTCTCTTTCCCACACTCTCTGCCCTCCCCCTCTCATGTGCACACTCGCACACTCTCTCTCTCTCTCTCAATAAATAAACATTTTTTAAAAATTATAGAGGGGTGCCTGGGTGGCTCAGTCGGTTGGGCGTCCAACTTCAGCTCAGGTCATGAACTCAGAGTTCATGGGTTCGAGCCCCGCATCGGGCTTTGTGCTGACAGTGTGGAGCCTGCTTTGGATTCTGTATCTCCCTCTCTCTCTGCCCTTCCCCCACTCGCACTCTGTCTCTGTTTCTCAGAAATAAACATCAAAAAAATTATAAAAAAGAATTATAGAGACAACCTGAGGCCACGGATGATGTTATTCAGAAAGGGTTTACTTTTGCTTCTGGCAGACAAAAGGCTGGGGACATTAGGAATCCCAGACCACCTTCATGTAATCCAGAATCGAACAGATTGAAAAACTGGACTCTAGTCCCTATAAAGACTAGTCTACTTCCGTTTCACCCTTACTCCTACAATTTAGGCCCTGAGGGACCCAACCCCAAAACCTAGAGTTTCCCAAGGCCCTCTACCTTGGCAGGCTCTAATTCCAATTTTTTTTCCTCGACATCCGTATCTTGAAAAGTCTACTCAGCCTTTCAACGGTCGCTTCCAGAATCAGCCATGACCTCATGGGCAAGGTAGCCTCAAACATCAGGCAAACTTCTCAGAGCTTTCCGTATCTTCCAGAACCTGGCCTCGTAATTCCTTACTGCCTTCACAGCTCTTGAGGGTCTTCTGGTTTTTCTAATTATCAGCAATATTTGGTTTGAAACTTACCTAACATTGTGTACCAGTCGGAGGAGAGAAGTGTAACATCTTGCTTTTTATTTCACGCTTAAAAACACCGATTTCTTCCTTGAGTCAACAAAAGCTCATTATAAACCTTTTTGTGATGTTTAAATGATTCCATTCTATGGATATACCATAACATATCTCAAACATCCCCCCCCCCCATTTGTTTTAACGTTTACATTGTTTTCAAGTCTTTACTGCTCCAAGTATCACTGTGATGGACATCACTGGGCATGGTACTCTTCTGTACATTAGATTATTTCCTTAGGATAGGTGCCCCAGAAGTGGAAACATGAGGTCCATCTAGAATAACTGTAAAATTCCCATTTAATAACTAATCATCAGTGACTCTTCAAACGATGAGTAAGTCGATACATTTTTAAAGCCAGGTAGGTGTTCTATTCTCTGTACACCATTTCCTGAACTCTTGAAAAATAGTCCCATAGAACCCTACCAAATCAACACAAGCTGCATCAATATAAATATCTGATGTATGAATATTTTAACAGTGTTTTAGGAAGCTGCTCATCCTATCAAAGGTTTAAGCCAAAAGGGAACAACACAGCCAAGAAAAAAAAAAAAAAAACTCTACCTCAGAAGACAACTATATGCTAACAGCAAGAACTCATATTAATAAAACAGTCTCCAATTTACAAGTGTTACATTCCAAAACCTCATTTGTAAGTCAGTTGTTTATAATTCAGAATATATTTTTACAGTATATTTATAATAAAAACTAAAATGAGAGCTTCCTTAGGTTAGTCCATGGAGGGAGGTAGGAGAGTCTGACAATAAGACTAAGAGATCAAGACCCAACAAAGACTACAAGAGGTCTATAACTAAAGGGTTTTATTTTCAGAGAAAATTGGACATGATTTATATGTAGAAAGAATCAGAAGAGAAAAAGATAAACGAAAAGCTAAGGTTTCTGGCAAACAACAGGGAATGAGATCTACCACACAGCTAGAAACACTAAACACCATTAAAAGAAAGGCTACCTCCTTCCTCTAAAACAGAAGAAAGGCAGGGAGGGCAGGTTCAGAGATAAACTCAGAGATATGAAGGCAGTAAGCTGAAGGCTGTTCCTGATGGTTTTGACTTTTCTCAGTGCACGTATTCAATAAATATATGCCAAGCACTGGGATAAAGAAGTGAAAAGACGACATGCCTGAATCGGAGAGCAATCAGGCAATAAACTATAAAAAAGAAGTAAAAAAATACAAAGTTCTAAGACCTGAAACCATAAAACTCCCAGAAGAAAATACAGGTGGCAAGCTCCTGGACATGGGTCTTGATGAGGATTTTTTGGATCAAACTCCAAAAGCAAGGGCAAGAAAGCAAAAATAAATGGTACAACATCAAACTAAAAAGTTCCTGCACAGCAAAGGAAGCCATCAACAAAATGAAAAGGCAACCTACTGAATGGGAGATGATATTTGCAAATCATGTATCTGGTAAGGGGTTAACATGCAAAACACATAAAGAACATTTATAACTCAACAAAAAAACTTTTTTAAAACTCTTGATTTTCACGTGGGCAAAAGTCTCAATAGACATTTTTCCCCAGAAGACATTCAGATGACCAACAGGCACATGACCAACATCACTAATCATCAGGGAAATGCAAATCAAACCCACAATGAGATACCACCATATTCCTGTCAGAATGTTTAGTATCAAAAAGAAGTGTTGACAAGGATGTAGAGAAAAGGGAACCCTCATGCACTCTTGGTGGGAATGTCAATTGGCGCAGTCATATGGAAAATAGTATGGAGGTTCCTTAAAAAATTAAAAATATGGGGCGCCTGGGTGGCTCAGTCGGTTAAGCATCCGACTTTGGCTCAGGTCGTGATCTCACAGTCCGTGAGTTCAAGCCCCGCGTCGGGCTCTGTGCTGACAGCTCAGAGCCTGGAGCCTGCTTCCGATTCTGTGTCTCCCTGTCTCTCTGCCCCTCCCCTGTTCATGCTCTGTCTCTCTCTGTCTCAAAAATAAATAAACATTTAAAAAAAAAAAATTTTTTTTTTTTTTAATTAAAAATAGAGGCGTACTTAGGTGGCTCAGTCAGCTGAGCGTCTGACTCTTGGTTTTGGCTCAGCTCATGACCTCACGGTTCATGAGTTCAAGTCCCGCATCAGGCTTCGTGCTGACAGTGCAGAGCCTGCTTGAGATTTCCTCTCTCCCTCTCTCTCTGCCCTTCCCTGCTCGCTCACTCTCTCTCTCTCTCTAACTTAAAAAAAATTGTTTTAATTAAAAATAGAACTACCATAGAATCCAATAATTCCACTTCCAGATATTTATCTGAAGACAACAAAAAACTAATTTGAAAAGATACATGTACCCCCATGCTCACTGCAGCATGATTTACAAGAGCCGACATACGAAAACAATCTAAGTGTCCGCTGATGGATAAATGGATAAAGACGACGTGGTAGGGGGTGCCTGGGTGGCTCAGTCAATTAAGTGTCTGACTTGTGATTTAAACTCAGGTCATGATCTCATGGGTCGCGGGACTGAGCCCAGAATCAGGCTCTGCACTGCCAACCGGGAATATCTCTCTCTTCCTCTCTCTGCCCCTCCTCTGCTCGCACTCTTTCCCTCTCAAAATAACTAAACAAACATGTTTAAAAAATAAAATAAAAAGTGTAATCCTGAACTAAGAACTTGAAAAGATGTGGTATATATGCACAAGAGACTACTACTCAGCCATAAAAAAAAATAAAATCTCACCGTCTTTGACAACATGGATGGACCCTGAAGGTATTCTGCTGTGAAATAAGGCAGAGAAAGACAAATACCGTATGATTTCACTTACATGTAGAATCTAAAAAAATAAAACAAGCAAATAAAACTCATAGATACAGAGAAAAAAAATTCATGGTTGCCAGAGGGGAGGGGGGATTGGGAGGTCAGCAAAATGAGCGAAGGGAGTCAAAAAGTATAAACTTCAGTCGTGGGAATGTAATATACAGCTTGGGGACTACAGTCAATAATACTGTACTGCATACTTGAGAGTTGCTAAGAGAGTAAATCGCACAAGTTCTCATTGTAAGAAAAAAATTTTTGTGAGGACAGGTTTGTAATTCTGTATGGTGACAGACGGTAACCATACTTATTGTGGTGATCGTTCGGTAATGTATACAAACACAGAATCATGTTATACACCTGAAACTAACAGAATGTTCCATGTCAATTATACTTCAATATAAAGAAAAACAGCACACTCAATGCAAAGAATTAGAGTAATATAGTAAGAATATGCTGAACAACTCCTCTAGGCCAGTAACAGGGAAAGCTTCTCTGAGATGAATCTGGACTAAAAGTTGAAATTACACAAAGGAGCTGGCCAGGTAGTAGCAGCAGAAGAGGAGCCCAGAGGACGGGTCATCTTTAAGTCCAAAAGTGAAACAGGTCTAGATTTGTTTGAAGAATAAAAACATCAGTGAGACTAAAATGGAGACAGCAAAGTAGAGAGAGCAAGAGAGAGATGTGGAAGAGGGAGGGAATTAACAAGGAGATATTACAATAAAGCCTAAAATACAGCCTTTTTAAATTTTCAATGAAATTTTTAAAAAATTAAAAATGTTTAAGCTTTCAATTAAAATTAAAAAATTATCTGCAAAAACAGAGATAATACCTACTCACAATAAACACTTATGAAAGGCCTGTATAACTTCCAATAAAGTAGGCACTCAATAGGTTAGTTCCCCTCCCCATTTCCATACAACTTGACCAGGCTTATCTTCAGGGTAGGCAGGAATTATGTACCGAAGATGAGTGAGAGAGAACACATCACCCTTTGATGACTCCCAGGAACTGGTACCATTATTTCTACCATCTTGGTTCACGCCACTCCAACTTCCTAATCCTGCATGCTCTCTGACTGATGACCAAAGGATAGAGAAAAGGCAGCAGGCCACCCGAGAACAGGGTAACCTACGATCTGCAAAAGCTACAGTAACCACCACTCCTTCAAAGGCACAAATCCAGCAGAGCTCCCAATAAGAGTTTCCATTTATATCCAGGGCGATACACACCAACCCACATGGTCTCCCTATTTAAAGATAAGGGCACTGGGGTCCCTAGTTAGCTCTGTCCGTTAAGCGTCCAACTCTTGATTTCGGCTCAGGTCATGATCTCACAGTTTCATGAGTTCGAGCCCTACATCGGGCTCCGCACTGACAGTGCACAGCCTGCTTGGGATTATCTGTCTCCCTCTCTCTCTGCCTCTCCCCCACTCACACTGTCTCTGTCTCTCTCAAAATAAATAAATAAATGTGAAAAAAAAGAGAAGTAAATGCATTAACTTCACAGAACTTAGGTTAAAATGCAATATTAGCCTAATACCTCTGGAAAAAAGACATGCTTCCTTCTAACAAAATGAAAATAAAATTGCTTAGTCTTACATACAATGTCCAACCTATAATATGCAATCAATAAATGTTTATGACAATTAATTGAAAAATATATCACTTCTCATAACATACCAGATTTAAAATATCATCCGTTAAAAAATGTCTCCAAAACATCTGATTTGCTTGCATTTTCAAGCTGGTACCATGTACCTTCCACAAGTATTATTTGTCCCTCCTTCAAATGTGACCTTGTAAAGATCATTTGTAGATTAAATGTCTGCTTTTCTCAAGATCTTTTTGAGATGAATCCTCCAATGACCAGGGAAATCCGCATTCTACCACTAGCTCTTGAGTTTTTAACACTAATGCAGACATAAAGAAAACATAGAGACCTACCCTTTTGATGTTAAAATCTTCTAGAAACACCCTAAATATGTATAATCCCTAGGGAAAAAGTTCAAAAAAGGCTTTGTGAATAATTCAAGTCAATAGTCAACAAACTTCAAAAGCTAACAACCTGCCTTTACTACTTAGTGAACTTTAAATTAGCAGTCATAGTTAAAGCATAAATGGACACTCTGAGCTTAAAAAACATTCCCCCCCCCCAATTTCTAAAAAGATAAAATATTTTCCTGCTTAGTGTGTCCTCCATTTGGCCAACTTTATTTTGCCTTCCAAGTCTTGCAATAGCAAAAATGGCTTCCTTTTGTTTACTTCTGCCTGTACATTTACAGCGTCACTCAAAACAACGCCAAAAAGAAACGTGCTTAGCTCTGGGAAAGCAACAGCATCCTTGTACAGCTGCCATACAGCCCATTCATAATAGCTTTCTCATTGGCCTCGCTCCTCCCTTTGCTTCTGCCATGGCTCAATGGTCAATAGTAAAAAATTTGGAAAGTGCTATGGTCACAATAAAGAGGAATACAATTATGCTTGGAAATAGCTAAATTTATAAAAAGAGAAAAGGTACCAAGAACAGTGCCTAAACCTAATTCTACTCTGAACACAGACTCCTTTCTAACACTAAGGAATGTGAATTTCTAATTAGGCAGAAAACTCTAAGCATATAGGACTATGAATGACTAAGTATTTTTATCTCTACAGACCTCAACTTATCCATGGAAGTTTTTTCAAACATTTTTATATGTTAAAACATGATAGGGGTGCCTGGGTGGCTCAGCTGGCTAAGCGTCCAACTTCAGCTCAGGTCATCTCACAGCTCGTGGGTTCCAGCCCCGCGTCGGGCTCTGTGCTGACAGCTCAGAGCCTAGAGCCTGCTTCGGATTCTGTGTCCCCTCTCTCTCTGCCCTTCCCCTGCTCATGCTCTCAAAAATAAACACTAAAATATTTTAACGTGATTAAGCTTTATACTTTAAAAATGAGTATTCAGGGGCACCTGGGTGGCTCAGTCGGTTGAGCGACCGACTTCGGCTCAGGTCATGATCTCATCGTCTATGAGTTGGAGCCCCGCGTCGGGCTCTGTGCTGACAACTCAGAGCCTGGGACCTGCTTCTGATACTCTGTCTCCCTCTCTCTCTGCCCCTCCCCCACTCATGCTCTGTCTCTGTCTCAGAAATAAACATAAAAAAAAATTTTTTTTTTAATGAGTATTCAGTATGTTGAATTCAACATAAAACATGTAGAATCTGACTACAGTTTTAAAAGGCTCCATATTGCTCAAGGGAGCAGGAGATATAGCAGGGAGGACACCAGGTCTGGAAACCTGGGTTCTAGTCTGATGACCAACATTAACTGGCTCTGTTGACATTAGGCAAGTTTATTCACCTCTCTGGATCTGAATTTCTGCCTCTATAAATGAGAATGATCAATTAATTGCTAAAGCCTTGTTAAGTGTTTCTTAACATCTTCTTAAAGCTTCAAGTTTTAGAAACTCATCAACACAGAAACTTGAAGAGATTTAAGTTTTACAAGCATAAATGTACAGCGAAGCTTTTAAATATTTTTTAAAGAGAAATCAGAAACCTATACTTTTTTTTTTTTAAGAAACATATCATCACTAGATAACGACCCCAAGAAAAAAGCCTTTTACTTCTAATTACTATTCTCCATTATTGATTTATCAAAACTCCATTCAGGGATTTGAACTGTAATTACTACCTAACACTTCTCAAATACCACCCAACACTATTTATTAAAGACACTATGCCACTTACAACTAATTACCAATCTCATTACTTTCATTTATCACATTAGCTGCGCACACAAAAAAAATACATCCAACACAATGTACGATATTAAAGAAACTACATGTGCTGATAGTTTAAACATGCAGTTTTTATACACATATCCTATTTTTAAAAGGAAAAAAAAAAATCTCTATCCGGACTCACTGGTGCAACTTCAAACCAAATACTCAGCATGAGCTAGAAATTAGACGATTTTAGCATCGCTTTTGGATGTCAGGCCCAACTGAGATGTAACTGTGGCTCAGGATATCGCAGAGGCACCAATTTGCTCTAAAGCCCTCCCCATTCCCAGTCCCCTTTCTCGTGTCCTCAGGGACTAAGTCATGGTTTGCCTAATGATTCCCACAGAGGCTTCCCAGAGCCTTTGTACGACTCCAGTTACATCACCAGAGTCTGAGTACACTGATTCATCTTTAACTCTCCAGCACCAGGCATATAGCTTGAGTTCAGGAAAAGTGTGACTGCGACCAGATCCACCATAATTTTCACCTAAGGTAACAAGGAATCATATATATTTTTAAATGTTTATTTATTTTGAGAGAGAAAGAGAGAGAGCAAGCAGGGGAGGGGCAGAGAGAGGGAGAAAGAGAACCCCAAGCAGGCTCCACGCTATCAGCGTCCCTGAACCATGAGATCATGACCTGAGTCGAAACCAAGAGTCGGACGCTTACCCGACTGAGCCACCCAGGTGCCCCAGGAATCATTTAAATCAACAAACTAGACAAAGATTGTGGTCGGAAGCAAACTTTTTGGAGGGCAATATATATTTTTGGAGGGCATATATATATTTTTAAAACTTTGACGTGCGAGTCCTTTGACGCAGCACATTGCATTTCTGGGAGTTTATTCTAAAGAAATATTCAGAAACCACAAAATGGATAGTCACTACAGCACAGTTTCTAATATTTAAAATCAGAAATAACCTAGAAGATCATCAATACTGTGCCTGGGTGGCACAGTTAAGCATCTGACTCTTGATTTCAGCTCAAGTCATGATCTCACAGTCGGGAGACTGAGCCCCACATAGGGGCTCGATACTGAGCATGGAACCTGTTTAAGATTCTCTTTCCCCTCTCTCTGTGCCTCCCCTGCACGCTCTCTAAAGAAATAATAAAACAAACAAAAAGATTGTTAATATGAATTCAGTAAACATATTTAATTATGAAATCTTATACAATCCTTAAACTTCAGGAAGACCTATATGTGGTACTAACATGGAAAATCTCCACAATTTAGCAAATAAAAAAAAAAAAATTCTAGAACCATTTTTGTTTAAAGTCCCACTTTTGAGGTACGTGGGTGGCTCAGTCAGTTAAGCAACCGACTCTGGTTTTGGCTCAGGTCATGATCTCACAGTTCATGAGATCAAGACCTGAGTCCGGATCTGCACTGACAGCACGGAGCCTGTTTGGGATTCTCTCCCTTCCTCTCTCTGATCCCCTTCCTTTCTCTCTGTCTCAAATAAACTTAAAAAATATTCTTTTAATTAAAAAGAATCCCCCTTTGGTTTAAAAATGTTTAATTCTGAGTATAAATTACTTTTGAAATTTAAGAACATAATAATTAAAATCTTCAATATAAACAAGATATCCTATTGCCATTCCTTCAAAAAAAAAAAAAAAAATCCAGCAAGCTTACCTAAAATAAAAGCAATTGTGGTATGGAGGTTTGGTACTTCAAGCACAGTCCTTTTGCCAGCTGCATGGACATCACCTGAGAGCTGGTCAGGACTACAGAATCGAGGGCCCCACCCAGATCTATTCAGCCTCTACATTTTTAACAAGATCCCCAGATGGTCTGAATTCATGTTAAAGTATGAGAAGCACTTGTTTATAAGAATCACTTAACAGAATCTGAATACCAGTTCAAGATCCACAGAAAAAAACAAAAGTATTAGATGGGTGGGTGACTTAGGTTATTTAATCTCTCTGAATCTCAGTTTCATTCTCCTAAAACACACTGTTTTGAGATTTTTGATGTATCAGATGTGAAACTGTAAACTGGTCTACAATATAAGGAATGATTAGAACTCAGCTATCAGTCTTAGGGAGTAAATGCTAAGAAGTCAGTAACTTGCTCAAGTTGATAAGTCTTTCAAGGGCAAAAGGTGTCCATCCAACCTTCTCAGAGCCACTTAGGGAAAGGGATAAGGACAGACTGTAAGCTATAGATGCCAGGTACCTCTGGAGAGGTAGTCACTTGAAGGTATGAGAGTAAAGGGAGACATTTTGTTCTGCATTAAACTGTTTTTCATAAAGAGTGTTACACCTATGCAAAGCAGGTCTAAGAAAGGAAGAGGCAGGAATTAGGATCCCATCCCATTCACTGAACTACCAATAAGCTGGTCTCATTTTAAGACTTCCTCATGGCTGATCCCAGAGCCAGAGGAAAGGCAGTGACCAGAGATGGTTCTGACAGGGTGCCCAGGAAGCAGAGTCTGCTAAGAAAGACTCATCATCCATCCCAAAAGCTGCAGACAGGAGACCCAGAGTCATCTGTGGATTTCTTCTGAAGGAATCGCAGGAGCATCTATGAGAGTAGCACCCAATCTTCCCAGGGCTTGAAATTTGCACCCTTTTCCCCTCCTCCTTTTGGAAGCTGCTGCAGGAAGGAACATTGTGGGGACAGAGCTGAGGCTGGCTTCCAGTGCTCCTGGTTGACTACTCCCACCTATTTCCTTCCAGCACAAAATGTGCTAATCATGAAAACATTTCACAATGACTTGCTTGTCATAATCCCCCTACTTTCAACAAACCTAACGTAGATCAGAATTAACAGCTTCATTAAAAAAATGTGATTGAAGCTTAGGCTTAGCTTCCAAACCAATACTTAATTTGTTTTTCTTTTAATGATCTAGGTTAATCATTAGGGAAATGGGGTTTTTTTCACGGCATAAACGTTATGGTTGCCATCCCCATATCAGGTTTAGTGTATGTATACTAAAAACATACCAACAACATACTAAAAACAGGTTTACTACCGAAAATTAAATAATCCAGTGAAGAACTGGGCGGAAGACACGAACACTTTTCCAAAGACATCCAGATGGCAAACAGAACACATGAAAAGATGCTCAACATGCCATCAGGGAAATACGAACCAAAACCAAAAGGAGATACCACCTCATACCGGTCGGAATGGCAAAAATTAACAACTCAGGAAACAACAGCTGTTGTGGAGCAAAGGGAACCCTACTGCACTATTGGTGGGGATGCAAACTGGTGCGGCCACTCTGGAAAACAGTGCGGAGGTTCCTCAAAAAATTAAAAATAGAACTATCTTCGAGCCAGCAATCGCACTACTAGGAATTTAGCCAAAGGATACAACAATGCTGATTCGAAGGGGCACATGTACCCCAATGTTTATAGCAGAGCTATCAACAATAGCCAAATTATGGAAAGAGCCCAAATGTCCATCAACTGATGAACAGATTAAGAAGATGTGGTACATAATATAAACACAATGGAATACTACCCGACAGTGAAAAAGAATGAAATCTTGCCATGAGCAACAACACAGATGGAACTAGAGGGTATTAGGCTAAGCGCAATAAGAGAAAGATTATCACATGATTTCACTCACATGCGGAATCGGAGAAACTGAACAGATGATCAGAAAGGAAGGGAAGGAAAAATAAGATAAAAACAGAGAGGGAGGCATTCCATAAGAGACTCTTAAATGCAGAGAACAAACTGAGGGTTGATGGGGGCGGGGTCAATGGGTGATGGGCATGAAGGAGGGCACTTTTCAGGATGAGCACTGGTCGTTATATGTAACTGGTACATCACTGGGTTCTACTCCTGAAGCCAAGTCTACACTGTATGTTTAAAAAAAAAAAAAACAACAACAACAAGGTTTACTATATATAGCAAGAATTACCAAAAACTTTAGCCAAAGCTATAAAATGAACAGAACAAATTCTCTTCTCCCCTGGCCCAACCCCACTTTTATTCTATATACCTTTCAAAATTTCTACCATGAATCACATGAAATGCTCAAGTGAGCTCATTTCGTAAGAAATTATGAAGAATTTTACATCCTTTTGGGGAGTTAATAGCATAAAAACAACACAATCATGTTTTACAATGACTGTATATTACCTTTATAATCGAAAAAGGTAAAACTAATTTAAGTAAATGATACTTTAATTCAGCACTCAAGAAGATTCCTAGGGCTCCTGGGTAGCTCAGTCAGTTAAGCTTCCAACTCTTGATCTCGGCTCAGGTCACGACCTCACACTTTGTGACATGGAGCCCCGAGCCTGGCTCCTCACTGACAACACAGAGCCTGCTTGGGATTCTCTCTCTCCCTCTGCCCTTCCCCACTTCTGCTTTCTCTCTCTCAAAATAAATAAACATTAAAAAAAGGGGGGGATTCCCTACCTGATTCCCCCCTAATCAATCATACAAAAAAATGAGGAGGGACTATGTTTTGACCTCATTTTATTTTGTTAAATGTCTGCACTTCATTCAGCAAGTACCACATGTTAGGCCCGGGAACTGATATCAAGACAGAGCCTGGGTCCTGAAGAGCTCTAGCGAAGGGAGAAACGGATGAAAAAGTGATAAATACTACCGCAGAGAACACAAATTAAGTAGAAGAGGAAAATGAAGTGTACAAGCCTCTGTGACCACCATGCAAAGTAACCAGTACACATTAATTTGAAGAAATGCAAACACTGAACTTGAAAGCAGATAACAGACATTTCACTGGATGGTATTAAATGCTACCTTATTATTAAAGAGAATGTCTACTTTGCTCGGGTGCGTTAATGAATGTGTGTGCGTGAGGACTATTGTAACCACACAGGTCACTTGCTGAATGGTTTCTGTTACTGACGCTTTGTGGAACACCTGAGAAGGTACTGTATGGAGGAAATAACCAAGCCTAAGGAGGTGGGTTATCCTGGATTCCAAGTCAGGCTCCACCATTAACTAAATTAAATTACGTAACATCTCTGAGCCCAAGTGTCTCCATCTATAAAAGAGATGATACCACCGAAGGGCTACTGCAAGAAATAAGTTTAATGTGATTAAAATGTATTCCCACCCCCACACGTTTTCTTTTCAGTTATTCCTTCAGAACACACAAAGCAATTTAAATATTTACAAAGCTCTTACTATTGTATAAGTCCTCATGACTGGACACTGCAGGAGATAAGCAGATCATGGTCGCTGTGCTGTCCTCACGGAATTTACAATCTCAAGAGGTTAAGGTGAGTACAGAAGTAATATGTACAGAAAAAATAAGTCTAAACTTAAGAGATCTCCTATCACTGTTTACATACTTACGTAGTCACTCATCACTGTAATGTAATCTGGAGTGTAAGAATTTACACCTAGCAGTATGCCTGGGACTTAGTGTGCAAAGGAAGGAAGGAAGGAAGGAAGGAAGGAAGGAAGGAAGGAAGGAAGGAAGGAAGGAAAGGAGGATGTAGTCCAATGAAATACACTGAATCATAAATTCTAATTAGTGCCTCTTACTTCCCAAATACAGGAAGTTACTCAAGGTATTTTTTGGGGGGTGGTGGGACAGAGGTGGGACAAACAGAAGAAGGCAGGTAGCAGAAGGATCACCTTTTGAAAATACTTTTTTAAAACTCATGCCTTAAAGGGAAGCTTTTTCCCTTAAAATCATAAGGGAACTATAAATTCTCTTATAAATTATATCTCATTAAAAAAAATCAACACCTTAGTGTTTTAATGATATAAGCTAATTCGAAATAAAAACATAACATAGACCTAAAATATAGCCAGTATGTTGCTCTGCTTCAGGGGCAGGCAAACTACAACCGCCAGCCCTTTCTTTTTGTCCACCTGCAAGCTAGGAATGGCTTTTACTTTTTTAAAGAGCTGTGAAACAGTAACAAAGAATACAAGACTAAGTATGTGTCCAGCAAAGCCTAAAATATTTGCTGTCCCTTGACAAAAACAGATTGCCAACTCCTGCTCTACTTCGTAATGGAATTTTGAGTCTCACTAGATACCTTACTACTTCTAAGTTTACATTTAAGGCAATTTATAGGATTTTTCTCTCCACTCCCCTGCCCAATCCTCTCTTCCCAGCCACTTTCTTCACACACAGGTATTTACACAAGTATTTATTACAATATACTCGGCTGGCAACATAGAGGTTGACCATGTTTTTTGTTTAATAACAAGTGTCCCAGCACAAGGATTTTTCCGACAGTGAGTTTAAGTTCCACAATGGATTAGTAAATCGGGCCTGTGTTGACCAGAACCCATGACTTATGCCGACTTCTCCATCTGCACACATTCATACTGGGGGAGGGGAAGAGACTAAGTTCCCAGCACGAAGTCAAGACACTGATCATTGATAGGCTAGAATAATATTCACCTAGCTTCAACAACAAGGATAGAACAGGTGTGAGAGAGAGACTCAGAACCGAATTCAATAAATGTGTGGGGCAATTGTGGATTTGACAGTAAGTTCTTTACCACTTACATCATACCACATGAAGAAGGGTTAGTGACATTTATTTAAGACTCTACCAAATAAAAACGTGGAAAAAAATATGCAAGCATAAAAGAAACAGTTCAATCCAATACTTATGAAAGTACTAGGAGATCTGGGGAGCAATATGAACCTAGCAGCCTAATACACCAGAAACAAGACTAGTAATTTGTGATATGGGGCAGAGACATTACTAAAAATCACCTTCTAAGACAAGCAACCCAAGAATAAAACATCCCTCTCTCCCAACACTAGAAAGGAAAAGCTGGGCACCTACTTCCCTTGAAGCTATCAAAACCTGAAAAGCACTCAAAGTGAGTCCTATTCTCCCCATACAACTAAACATCCTGCAGAAAAAAAATCACATCGCTTATACACATACTTTAAAGAAATGAGGGAAAAAAACTTTAAAAAGGATCTTATTTGAACTACCTTATAGAGATTCAAAAGTTTGAGGAAAAGTGTATTATTTTTAAGGAAAGGTCTCTAATCCATACAAGTTTGGGTATATTGCATACACGTATCTTACACGAGAAACTAATTAAACATACAATTTTTTTTTTTTTTTTAAATCCAGGAGAACCTTTTCAGTCCTCAGCTGTAAATCCCTAAAATGCAAACCTACAAACTTCAGATCTTGAATACATCTGGTATTTTTTTAAAAAGATGTCAATGAGGGGCACCTGGGTGGCTCAGTCGGCTGAGGGTCCAACTTCCGACTTCGGCTCAGGTCACGATCTCAAGATCTTGTGGTTTGAGTTCGTGCCCCGCACAGGGCTCTGTGCTGACAGCTCAGAGCCTGCAGCCTGCTTCAGATTCTGTCTCCCGTGCTCTCTGCCCCTCACCCACTTGCATTCTGTCTCTCTCAAAAATAAGTAAACATTTAAGAAAAAAAAAAAACGTTTTTAAAGGTGTCAATGAATTTAAAGTTTCCTTTACATGCCTAACTTTCTGTAACGGTTTTATTACAATTTCTAAATAATGAAATTAAAACTACACCCACCAACGTAATAAATATGAAAAAACTTGTATCATTAACTACAATACCAATTATTTAACATGAGAAACACCAGCCCCGAAAAAGTGGCTCTGAAACCACTCGTATGCACTTCAGGAGTGTTAATGCACGCACGGGACTTATTAAGCATTTATACAGCACTTTTATATTTGCCAAGTGTTTCATAATCATTCTTACTAGCTGTTTTAGTCCAAAACAATCCATGAAGAACTTTACAGAAGAGGAACCTAGACCTAGAGAGGAACCAGAGAAAACCAATTTTCCTCTGGAGGAAATAACACCATTCTCTTACAATATGCCAGATACTTCCAGTTACTTTTCACTGACAATATGAAATTTTCCAAAAATAAGTTGTTAATTAATGAACGTGAAAAATACTAAGAAAACACTGTACTGGGTGCTCTCAAAATGCTTAAACACTTTTAAGGACTCTGGACTACTACATTATAGACACTATAATGAGGCAAACTTCTCCCAAACGCCACACCTGATGGCTAACTATAAAAGCGATATTTTTCAAACTTGCTTTAAAAAAGGTAAGCAAAGAAGCTCATTGAACAAACTTAAAAGTCAGGTCCTGTAACAAGGAGTCAGGTCGGCCACGAAAAAAGTAGAACCCAGCTAAAAGCAGCATGAGGAGGAAGTTCTGGAAGCAGTCAGAATCTGGAAGAAGTCAGAATCTGCTGCTTAGCACGCTCCGTTAATACATCTTTCAGAAGATAATGTTTCTAACCAGAACTTGTGGTTTAATCTCAGCACCAGCAATGGATCACATCCAATGTTTTGGAGAATAAAAATTTGCCCCAGCGCTAGAGGTGGAGGAAAGTTCCTTCCTTGGCCATTTAAACGTCCCGATTTCTTTTACCTTGGTGTTAATATCTTAATGAGAAAAAACTATGGGCTCTCCCCGAGCGCAGTTTGCCTACGGAGTTGTCCTGACCCCAGGTCTCTCAACCGGAGCCCATAAACGTTAATTCCCGACTCAGAGCTCGACTGCTCATCCAGCTAACAGCCCCAGCCGGTAAATTGCACGCTCTTCTTCGCCCTCCCCCTCCCTCCTACCTCCTGGGGCCAATTCCGTGACCCACATCCCCAGACCCTGCAGAGCCCCAAACTCTGCACCCCCCCATTATACTTCCGCCCTGGTGGCTTCCCAGTTAACCTTCACCCCAGCCCCCACCCCATCTTTGTCTCGCCACCCCCAAACACTACCTCGACGTTCCCCAACTCCCAACCGCAGCCCTTCCCCCCACCGCCGACCCCCACCTTCCCGGTCTCTTCCTCACCCCCGCGTCCCCCACCCTTCGGCCGGGTCACCCCAGCTCCTCGCCTCCCCAGCCCCGCATGACCCATCCCCTCCCCCAGCTTCCTCTGTCCCTTCCTTCCCTTCCCTCGGCCCCCTCCGCCCACGCCCACCCCTGCTCCCGCGGGTCCTGGGCAGGCCTTTCACCTTGTCCATGAGCTTCCAGCACTTCTCCACCATCTTCTTGTCCACGGTGCCGGGCGGGTGGGGGCTGAGGTGGTGGTGGTGGTGGTGGTGCGGCTGGAAGGCGTCCTTCATGAGCCCGATCAGGCCGCCCGAGCCCGAGCCCCCGGAGCTGCCGCCGCCCCCGGCCCCAGAGCTCTTTTTCACGTTGCCGGCCATGGCCCGGGGAGGGTTGGGGGCCCAGCCGCGTCCGCCGGCTCCGCTCCGCTGCGAGCGAGGGAAAGAAGGAGGGCGTGAAGGAGGGGCCTCTCCCGGCCGCCGCCGCAGCCGCCGCCGGCTGTCCGGGCGGAGGGAGGGGCGGCCGCGGGGAGGAGGAGTGGGCGGTGACGGGAGCGAGGTTCGCGCGGGCGCGCCCCTTCCGAGAGCGCAAGCCCGGGGACGGGAGGAGCGCACGGCGCTCCGGGAAGCCGGCGGCCCGGTCCCGACTGGGTAGCGACCCTTCCTGCGCCACCCCCTCCCGAGCCACAGCTCCCGGAAAGCCGAGGCCAAGTTTCCGCGCCGCCTACCCCTCCCCTGCCCCCGGGGGCGGGCCCAGACAGAACCTTTGCGCCTGCGCCCTCTGCTGGAGAATCCGGGAAAGGAAGGGGCGGGGTCTGGGGTGGAGTCTGCGCGTTAGACAGAAGGCGAGCCCTCCATGTTCCTTGTGGGTTGTTAGGTTGGCGCTCTTTGAGGGGTGATTGGGGTATTTAAATTAGGACAGCTAGCCGTAGAAAGAAACTTAACGTCAAGTCTTCCGCCACATACCTGATAAATAAGGAAATTGAGCTTAAAGTCATTTGCTTCTAAACATCGTGGGAGAAAAACGGAAGTTATTTCCCCACCCCTTTGGTGTTTTAAACTCATTAAGTCGGCACCGAGGGACAGGAATGCGAATACTGCAGACTGTTCCAGCCTGATTAAGAACACTCCAGAAAGGCTTAAGACACTTAGGCCGCAAGCTCTTCTTCCAGGCCCTTTGACCTTCTGAAAACAAAACATTTCCCCCTTTTTTGGCTTCTGAACACTAGTTCCTTTTCTGGGAATTGGGTATGTGCTTAAGATTCCCCGGGCTCAGCGCATTGCACCGCAGGTTAGCATCCCCAGCACCAGGCCTTGACCACAGAAAGACAGCTGCGAGCCCTAGCCCGAGGAGGACTCCTCTCATGAAACAAAAGCAGTTTCCAGTCATTTCCACTTCTCTAATCTAAAAGCTTCGTTGGAAAAACTATGAAAAAAGGGAACTTTCTTCCTGAAGAAGGAAGTGCCCTGACCTAATTTGTTAATTCTGAGCCTCTTCTTGGGGAGCTTGCAGGCTCTAGCGTGTCCGTAAGTACTCAGTTCCCTCTTAGATCCTCCCACCTGGGTCCTCCACAAAGCCCTTGACTGATTAAGGAATTGAGTTTATTGTGTGCCCCAGTAAGGGGGGGGGGGGGGGAATATCTCTGGACTCAAAGACCTATCCGTCAGACCTCCTTATTCTGCAATTCAGTGGCCTTTATCTAAGATTGATTAAGGAGTCCATTATTGTTTCCTATCAGTAGAGTTAGAAAGAGAAGGGGCGCCTGGGTGGCTTGGTCGGTTAAGCGTCTGACTTCGGCTCAGGTCATGATCTCACGGTCTGTGAGTTCGAGCCCCGCATCGGGCTCTGTGCTGACAGCTCAGAGCCTGGAGCCTGCTTCAGATTCCGTGTCTCCCTCTCTCTCTTTCTCTCAAAAATAAACATTAAAAATTTTTTTAGAAAAGAAAAGAAAGAAACCTTTAAACACTGCTAATGGTCTCCTGAATGAAATTAACAGTCATGATCTAACTCCAAACTACCTTGCAGTTTTATATAATATCAATGCACATACTATGCTGGGTGACTGACCGAATCACAAAATACCACAATTCTTTTTTTTTTTTTTCCATCCACATTGCTCAGAGCATTCCCTCTGCCTAAAGTGTGCTACCGAAGTTCAATCCATTCTTCAGAATTCAGCTAGAAATAACCAGACATTCCAGCTAGAAATAACCCTGTCCTCCTCTAAATTTCCATAACCATTTATTCTTACAGCTACCATACATTAATTCATGCCATACTGTCTTGTTGACTTTGGTCTTCCACAGTACCTAACACAGTGTAGGTACACAGGGTATTTCCCCCCTCCATCATCAACTTGTATTGTTTGTACAAATTGTATAGTTTGTACTTTGTTTCTGCTGAAGAAGACATATTTCTTTAAATATACAAATGACCTACCTCGCATATTTGAATAAAGCAGAGTGACAGTTCTCTCCTCTATATCCCTTAAACACTCCCAGATGGACAGAGTTCTGTCTGGTGATAGTTCCTATTTTCACTTCTAAACTGAAGTTAATGAGTGGGGCACCTGGGTGGCTCAGTCAGTTGAGCGACAACTTCGGCTCAGGTCATGATCCCACAGGTTGGTGACTTTGAACCCCCGCATGGGCGCTGTACTGGCAGCACCAGAGCCTGCCTGGGAGTCTCCCTCTTTCTCTGCCCCTCTCCCACTCACACTCTTGGTCTCTCGCTCTCTCTCTCTCTCTCTCTCAGAAAATAAATGAATTTTAAAAAGAAATCAGGGACATTTGGTTAAGCATCCGACTTCAGCTCAGATCGTGATCTCACGGTTCGCGGGCTCAAGCCCCCTGTCGGACTCTGTGCTGACAGCTCAGAGCCTGGAGCCTGCTTCAGATTCCGTGTCTCCCTCTCTCTCTGCCCCTCCCCCACTCACGCTCTGTGTGTGTCTTTATCTCTCTCTCTCAAAAATAAATAAACATTAAAAAAAATTTTAACGTTAATGAAAAAAGAAGGAAAGCTTGGCCTTTTTTTTTGTTTGTTTAATAATTTTTACTTGGCTTATTTTCAAAGTGTACTCAAGATGGGATTGGATTGTTGATCACAGTGTCATTCTTATTCTTGGTTATTCTAGAGCTGGCTCAGTTTGTACCATCACATCATGTGACATGAGGCACTTTTATTACATTTCACCTTCACCCAGACCACATCCTCATTCTGCACCTGAATGTCGGTTGGTTGACTGAACATATTTGAAAAGTAAATGCTCTTCCAAGGCGTGATATGTCGTTTGTATTCTGTAAATTCTGTCCTCAAAATGCCATCCAATGAATGCATCAGCATAACAGAGAAACTGATCATTCCGTGGCAAATGACCCCAATGAGGCTTCTAGATGAGGAGGACCAGTGCAAGAAACTCTACTGCATTCCAATGCAGGGGGAAACGGTTCTGGGGGAAGAATAAATGCAAGCTGACAACAGGCAATTGAACAGAAGTGTGGAGGGGGACAGAGATAGAGAGAAATAGCTAAAAAAAAGTCTGCAGCTTCCTTAATCCACAAGGGGGAAATCCCTGACGTTTTTGCTGTTTTCATTCTAGCCAGTATGGTGCCCAGAGATCCAGGTGGCAGACAGATGACAAGGCTCCAGAATAGCAACAGGGCTGGAAGGAGGGTAGAGGCTGCCCCACAAGGGCAGGTCGCTCACCATACTCCTTCCCCCAAAGTCGTTTTTCCAGCCATTCATGACTCCAGCAAGATGCTAGAAAGTATCCCCAAGAGGGAGGCACCATCAATAATTTAAGTAGAAAAATTTAGGAGCCTGGCGGGGGGGGGGGGGGGGGGGTGGAGGGGGGGGCGTCAAGCAAGTCCACTAGAGGGAGCCCCGACAAACTCAATACCACAGAGAGCCCAGCAAAGTAGTTTCTGAGCACCTGTCTCTGAAAACCAGCCTCATAAGGGAATAGGGGAAGATCAATAAATTAAGTCTCCACAAGGGAAGATAGCCCTGTGAATGCCCAGTTGAAACCCAGGCCTTACAGGATTTACAGAATCAAAGACTTAAAGACCAGGAAACTGAAGCTGAGCAAAATTAAATGGCTTGCCAAGTTTACATAACTGGAGGGGAGACTAGAACCCATGGCTCTTGTCTCTAACCAGTATCCTTTCTTCTACATTTGTAGCCTCTATGTCAGCAGCCTGGAGTCCGTGGGTCTATCTTTCCTCTGTGTCTCCTTTCTCCGATGCGAGAAACACTCTCAACTCCCTTCTCCTGCATTTCTTTCCCTTGTATGCTACAGAATGCCTTCCCCAAGCCTAATAATGTCATTTGCTGATCAGCCCTAGGGATGTAAATTGCCCCAAATGGCTACTTTGAGCTCTTTTCCTCTGTATCAGCATAACAGCACCATATCAGATGTGTAAATCTGTAACTTGTAAGTCTCCAAACCTCAGGCGGTGCTACATGGAAATGAAGCATAGTTACCGGGCTCCAAAGCCCTTTCTCCTCAAACTACATTTAGAACGTAGGGATAAGGAGAGAATTGAAGAATTGACCCTCTGGGACCTTGCTATTTTAAGCTTTGTACTTGGCCCATTCCACCTGTCTCTGACTCCGTGTTTCCCAGTTACCTGGACAACACTCGGCCTCCCGAAACCCAACCTTCCAGTTCTCAGTCCTGCCCTCAAAGGAAATTTGTCACCCTGGATTGGCTCCCAGAACCCAGGCTCCTCCTCAGGCTCCTAGCTGGTTGGGCCATTTCTCTGCCCCTCTCCATGAGTGGGTCACCCTACAGGGAAATACAACAGAAGCAAGAGAGGATCCTACAGGTAGGACGAGGCAGGGTAAGGATGACGGAAAGAGGGAAGAGACAAGTACTGAGGTTTATTTTCTCCAATAGAGGGTAGAGGGGAATGATTTCTGTACATAGAACCTTACTGGTAGAAAGAAACAGCTCTACCTTCCCCCTACCCCAGGCTTGCCTAAAGGCCCAAGGAGACCAAGAACAGAAGCTTCTGGAAGGTATAAGAGACATGCTCAGAGACTAGAGCTCTAACTCTCCTGGGACTCCTGGTTCGATCTAGGGGTCAGGAAAGCAACCCCATGTGCAGTCTTCAATACAAGTCCTCTCCTTCCCCAGGACAGCAAGGAGATGCCATCTAAGACCAAAGGAAAAGGGATGAAAGCTGGGTCACAGAAGAAGAGAAAGAACGTGGGTGCTGGTGAGTCAGGGTGGATGGAGGTGAGCGCCTCCTGCTTCTCCATTCTCTGGCTTAGACACCAAGCAGAGGTGCTCCAGAGAGAATTCAGCCCTCTGCATGACAAGATAGAGCCTTCAGGACCCTCTCCCCCGATATCTTCCCTCCACGTTCCATGGAGCTGGGAAATTGGGGAAACCGGCATATACCCACTCTGTGCTGCCCTTCTGGCTTTGTGCCTTCCCTATATATTCATTACACATATTCTGAGTACCTACCCTGGGCTGGGCTGCCAGGACACAGCAGGGAACCCTGCCATCAGAAATCCCTCCTTGAAAGGTCCTCAGATCTCCTGCAGGAAGAAAGTTCAGGGCGTGGGATGAGGATGGGGAGAAGTGAGGGAGGCTGAGATCATGATAAGTTCCTAAAGGTCCAAGGAGACCAAGCTGAGGCTTTGCCAACTTGCCAAGGCAGATGTGGAAGCCAAATCCGCACACAGGCTGGCAGTGCTGGAAAAGGAGTTGCTCCAAGACCACTTGGGTAAGAAAGTGGAAGCTCAGGACAACAGAGGTGGGCGGGGGGGGGGGGGGGTGCATTTCACATCGTCACAGGCTCGGAGGCTTAGAGCTGTTTGCGGGAGGCTGAGGTGACCCCTGCCAATCCTCTGGTGGAGGAAGAACCGACGTTTCGAGGAAGGGTTGGGCCGGGAGGGTTGGTGATGATAGCTAGTTTTTATAAGCAGAACATAGAGGGGGATTTCCCTTAGTAAGGAAAAGCTCATGGCATTCCAGGGACAAACCGACCAACCCAGAGGGAAAATGAAAGGCTGGAAGCCTGCCACCGGGTTCCCAGAGGTGGGCACGGTCCATCAAGCCCACGGGGCCACGTGGGACCCCCAGCCAGTGGTGAGGACGGCTCTGGGACTTTTCACAGCTCTGAGGAGGGACGAGGCCCGCCGAGCCAAGGCTTCTGAAGACCAGCTGAGGTGGAGGCTGCGAGTGCTAGAGGCTGAGTTGGAAGAGGCCCGAAGTGAGGGGAAGGCCGTCTATGCAGGTGTGTGTGGTTGGTCAGGCAGGCGGGCAGGAGACAGGGGCCTGGAAAAGGACAGCCAAGAGGGCCAGAGGATACAAGGAAGTGAAACAAGAAAGATGTCCGTCTGCCATGCCTAACTTTAACCTTCCCGGCTCGGCATGAATTGGGCAGGGTCCTGAAGGAAACGAAGGACAGCCTCCCGGGATCCCAGGCAGGAACCTTCCCGGATGCCTGATGCCATGTGCTTTGTGGATTAAAAAATGCAGTCATGGCCTTTATCTCATTCATCCCATGGGAGTGAGTGGGGAGAAGGGCTACTGTCTAGGTACTGAGTTGGAATGGGGGAAGGAGTTTTGTTTCCTAGCTCTTCCCCAGCTTTTCGGGGTCGGCCAGCCTCTCAGAATCACAAGAACCACCAAGGCGGCCTTTATGCTCCTGTCCCACTGGACCAAGAAGGCCCTCCCTGCCCACAATGTCCCTTCCTTTCTCCACCACTCCATCCACACCTGGGACCCTCTGTCCCCACCACAGAGATGAGTCGTCAGTGCCAAGTCCTGCAGAAGGAAATGGAGACCCGCAGCAGGCAGCTGGAAGAAGAAGTGAGGGGCCTTCGGGAGCAGCTGGGTAGGATCCCCACTCCCTAACCCCTGTCTCTCCAAGGGGCACTGACAGGGTCCAAGTCTGCAGGGGTGGGCTTACGATGGTCCTTCTCTAGGGAACCCTGGGCGGCTCAGTCTGTTGAGCATCTGATGACGGCTCAGGTCATGATCTTACGGTTCGTTGGTTTGAGCCCCGCATCAGGCTCACTGCTGTTAGCATGGAGCCCACTTTGGATCCTTTGTCCCCATCTCCGTCTGCCCCTGCCCTGCTTGTGCTCTCTCTCAAAAATAAACATTAAAAAAAAAAAAAAGTCCTTCTCTAGAAGACTGCTATCTAGGCTCTCTTACCCTTTTCCTTTTTTAAAAAAAAAAAAAATTTTTTTTAACATTTATTCATTTTTAAGAGAGAGAGTGAGCGGGGGAGGGGTAGAGAGAGAGGGAGACACAGAATCCAAAGCAGGCTCCAGGCTCCGAGCTGTCAGCACAGAGCCCGAAGCGGGGCTCGAACTCAGGGGCCGCAAGATCATGACCTGAGCCAAAGTTGGACACTTAACCGACTGAGCCACCCATGCGCCCTCTCTTATCCTTTTCCCCATCAACTCTCCCACCATGGAAGATTGGAGCAGAGGGTTCAAGATGGCAAAAACCTCTTAGGTTGTAACTAAAAAAAGACCTAAGTCTCTTACCCCATCTTCCTCTCTCAATGGTCTCTCCAAATCCAGATCTTTCTCCCCACCACTGCCATGTCTGTCATGGGCAAAACATACTCCCTCTCAGCTGATTTTCGCAATGAAACTGAGGAAAGATATTAGACTTACGTCCATATCTTCAATGCCTCATGCATGCTCAGTCCTACATAAGTACTTGCTACATAAAGGAATAAACCTTCCAGATAAGCAAAAATGTAAAAAACAGGAAGTTTTTCCTTTCTCTCTTGGTTACAGGACACAGTTGAGCTATGTTAGCGTGCACATAAGATCTTTCACAATTGTGGTCTCAAAGTTTTCTTAACCTAAAATAGCCTCAGTTTAACCTAAAATAGTCTCAGATACCTAAGAGTTGCTTATCTGCCATGCAGACCCTGAATGCCCTTCCTCATCCTTGCCTTGTCTGGAATTTAAATTCGATCAGCATTTATGGAGCACCTCCTGTATATGCTATACATTTCCCCCTATATGCTCGCATTCAACTCACAGTAAGCCTGTAAAGTTTGGATCATTCTGTCTTTAAAGATGAAGAACCTTAGGCTCAGAGAGAGACATGCCTGAGGTTACACAGGTAGTCAATAAGCGACAACCAAACTCTGGACCCACATCTCTTGTCCCAATGCCACTACTCTCTCTACTGAACCTTAGAGGTACATGTCCGCTCTTCATACGGGCTGCGGGAAAATTGGTGATACTGGGGGAGTCTGGAATGATCCCATTTAAGTTCCGCTTTTTAGGTACCTTTGGAGACTCTGTTCACAGGTAGGGTGTCACTACCCAATCCTCTTTCTCCTTCTGCCCGGCCCCACAGAGACGTGCCAGAGGGAGGCTGAGGCCGCACGGGAAGGGGCAGAGCAGGCCCTCAGAGAGCGGGACCAGACCCTGGCTCAGCTTCGGGCACACGTGGCAGACATAGAGGCCAAGTACGAGGAAATCTTACACGTAAGCACCCCTGTTTGAATCCCAACCACCCCAGTACCCAGCACCCCCCCATCCCCCCAAACCCCAACTAGTATGACAGTGACAGACCGGGGGAAGGAGAAGCAGCATCTCCACAAGGAAATCTGCTCTGTCTTGAGGGCAGACAACCAGGGGATGCAACCACGCCCACTAAGTGTAAAAGCTCCCAGAAGCCACTGGCAAAGGAGAGCTCACAGACTAGCCTGGGGCACCCCTCACGCTGCCCTCTCCCTTCCTGGGGCCTGAAGCTTGGTGTCTGCAGGGCAGCCTGGACCAACTCTTGGCCAAGCTGAGAGCAGTGAAGCCTCAGTGGGATGGGGCCGTGCTGAGACTTCATACCCAATACAAGGAGCGGCTCCGCCAGTTTGGACTCAACCCCCTGGATCTGTGAAGCTGTAAGCCTCTAGCCCCTGGGGCTCTGGGAAGCTCCAGCAATAAAGCTGTCTCCATGTGGAACTCAGCAGAACTGTGGGCTGTGGCTTTTTGGCAGAGGTGAGGACCTCTTACGGGGCAGCTTGGTTCTGGGCTGACCCATTACTCCGAAGACTGAACGAGAGGAGAGAAATTCGGTAAGGTCTCAACTCTCTTTTAGAGAAACTGGGTCCCATGCCTTGGGTCTGGAGCTTTTTTGGTCCCTCCAAACCACGTCCCGCCCCCCCCCCCAACACAGGCAGCCAGATTTGTAGGAGAAAGGCCATTTCTATAATAGACTAACAGTAACCAGCCACCAGCCCGCACAATCCTCAGGTTGCAGAGGAAGGTGTAACTTGTCTCCAAATTCTTGCAATATACCCGAGTCTCCTGGCGTCATGCCTAGGGCAAGTTCCAGATGGCTTCAATCCTAGCCAGCCCACAGCCCACCTAAAAAGGGAAAAAAAACCCTGGGATTCTCCTCTATTTTACTACAACCCTCCCAGTACTATTTCACCTCTGGTCAAATGTGGGGGGCGGGGGGGGGGGTTGGTTTCCCACACCAAGAAATCCCCTAACAGTTCTGTGGACACCAGCCGGGTGCCTTACAACTTAACTCAGTTCTGTCACTACTGACGTGAAGAGAGCATCAGATCCCTCAGGCTCAGCCCCGCAAGACCGGCCCCACTTCAAAAGCCAGCGGCTGTCACCTGTGCTTCTGACCAGCTGGCCAAAACACAAAGGTTCCCACGACCCCGCTCCCCCCCCCCCCCCTCCTTGGGCTCCAATATTTGCCAGAGCGGCTCACAGAACTCAAGAGAAACCTTTTAATCGCTAGATTGCCGGTTTTTTATAAAGGACACAAGTCAGGAACGGCCAGATGAAAGTAGGAACGGGACAAGGCATGAGCGTGGGAGCTCCATGCCCCCTCTGGGTACACCACCTGGCCAGCACCTCCAGGCTCCCTGAACCCCGTCCTTTTGGGGGGTTTTTTTTATGGAGGCTTCACTAGGGAGGCACGAGCAGTGAAACCATTGGTCATTGGTGATTAATTCAACCTCCAGTGCCTCTCCCCTCCCGGGAGGTCCAGGGTGGGGGTGGGGCGGGGCGGGGCTGAAAGTTCCAACCCTCTCTAATCACGTGGTGGGTTCCCCTGGCAACCAGTCCCCCAACCTTAGGTGCTTTCCAAAAATCACTTCCTTAATTAATAAAGTCAGATGTAGTTGAAAGGGGCTTGTTACGAGTAACAGAAGACACCTTTGTCATCTTACTACTTCGGAAATTCCAAGGGTTTTAGGAGCTCTGTGCTGGGAAAGGGTCTAATTTATTACAAATCACGAAATCACACCATTCTTCGTTTTCGGGCGGGAAGTTCATCCCAGGGACACAACCCGATGCTCCTAGGCCCCCTAGTGGGCCTGCCGGAGGCCTCTGGCCACACCCTCTTCTGGGAGGAAGGGAGGGAGACCTTGGGCAATCCTGTGATTGGGGGTGTCCGGAATCCTAGAGCTGCAGTTCTGGCTTAAAGAGAGCTTCTCAGCTCCTACCATCACTAGCCGGAGAGTGAAGACGGAAAGGCCACTGGGCAGATCTGTGTCCAGCGGAGGAGGACTACAGCAGCTCTGAGGCTAGAGCCCCGTCCTGAGCAGAGAGAGAAGACAGAAGGTCATTCAAGGATCAGAAGAGTTCCTTGTCCCTGCCCCCACCCCCACTGGACCGGCCAGGGATGTGGCTTGTTCCCTGGGTCCTTCTGTCCCCACCTACCATGGTCTAAAGTCCCAACCTGCATGCCTCACACTGCTTCACCCTGTAGCCCTCCTCTTGGGCTCTTTCTCTGGCTGCTCACTGCCCGTCTGTCCCTACTTTCTTACCTCTCCAAACCCTGGGCGATCGCAGGCTTCGAAGCCCCGGCAGGACCTGGCGGCCAGCTTCAGGCAGAGGGGTGGCTCAGCCTCAACCAGCTGCTGAAGCTTTTCCAGGTCATTCTCTCCACCCATGGGATACCCATTCACCTCCAGAATCACGTCTCCCGTTTGCAGCCCCGCCCGGGCAGCTGAGCCTCCTAGGGTCACCTGGTGAAGAGGGGGGTTACAGAACATGGGACACCGTGGAAAAGTCGCTGGATGCTCTAAGACCTTGGGAGGGAAGCAGATGATGGCTCATTAGGAGGCAAAGGACTGGAAAGATCCGAGGTCCATAGGGCATAAGTCACCTGGGAGACGAAGAGATGAGGCTCACTGGCCACACAGGTAAGCCGGAAGCCGTAGCCACCACCAGGCCCAGGGTACAGGAAGCACTGGCGGGAGCCACACGGGACAAGAGGCATGGCTGTGTCTTCAACTGGTAGGTCCTTGGTTTCAACCAGAGAGGCCGAGCAGTTTTCCTGGGGAGAGGCAGGAGCCTCTGTGCTCTCCAAGAAGAGAAGTGGGGACAAGCGAACCTGGAAGGAGGCAGACAGAACAAACCTTTCTTTTTTGCTTCTCCCCCCTACCGGAGCCCTGCTCCATTCCTGCCCCCACTCCAGCCCCCGGCCCTCAGCTCGCACCATGCTGAAGAAGCGGTCAGCCTTACGGTCGACAACAGTGAGGGAAACAGAAGAGCCCTGCGCGCGGATCCTGGACACTGTCTCCTCGTGGCCCAGCCCCTCCACACTTTCCCCAGCCACAGCCACCAGCCGGTCCCCAGCCTGCATCCCGGCTTTCTCAGCTGGCAGTCCTGGGTCCACCTCCCACAGGAACTGTCCTAGGACGTAAACATCCTCATGGCCCCTTCCCTGCTAACCCCAGGGCCAGCCCAGGCCACTGTGGGCACACAGGGACTAACCCCGGGGGGGGGGGGGGGCGGGGACACAGTAGGAGGAGGCTCAGGGCTGGGGTTCAGCCGGGGATACCACTTATATGCACTGAGAGTCGAATGTGAACAGGTTTAACACACACCTTCCCTACACGCCTCCGGGACTACCACTCACCGGGTTGGCCGTCAAGACCTTTCTCCTCCCGAAGCAGGAACCCAAAGCCCCGGGGCCCCTTCTGTAGGTGCAGAGAGCGCGGCTTGGTGGGCAGCGCCCAGCCCTCCGCTAAGGGCGCAGCCAGGGGCATTCCCAGCCGGCGACACTGTTCCTCCACCTCCGGCCCGGCCACCAGCAGGGTCACTTGCTCTCCACTCTGCCAAAGCTGTAGGGGCCCAGCAGGGCATCGGCATCAACCAGCTGGGTAGGGAGGGCAGAGCCAGGCCCTCCTCCAAGCCCCAGGAAGGAGGCACTAAGGGTGGGGGAGAGAAGAGCCTAGCAGGAACTGTGAAGGGAAGCATGGCAGGAGGTACAAGGTCAGATGAGAAGATGAGCGCGAGGGGGAGGAATCTGCTGCCTGAGGCGTGGCCCCCGGGCCCAGAGGGGTGAGGCCCGAATGGGGGAAGACAGCCGGCCATACCTTCCTGCCGAGTTGGTTATAAGTGAACTTCTCCACGCTGACCCCATTCACTTCTAGCAGTCGGGCCCCAGGAGGCACCCCGGCCCGCTCAGCTGCTCCTCCAGTGCTCAGCACCAGCCAGAAAGGAGCCTGATAACCTGGAAGCCGGGGGGAAAAAAAAAAAACAAGTAAGTTTCCATCTGCCACCTGCCCAGAACTGGGCTGAGATCCCGCTCTTGACCTCCCTCCCGAGCCTCGGGGCTCACTGTAGGTGACACTGAAGCCAAAGCCGCCCTCATCTTTCACTATGTGACACAGTCGGGGCCGGACCCCTGGGCCGAGAGTAGGAGACAGGTGGGCACTGTTCCCCTGCCGAGCTTGAACCACGTCATACACGTGCTGCGCCAAAACTGTCAGCAACACCCGCGGACCGCTGGCCCGGATACGGCGCACCACCTAAAGAGAGGGCATGCAGGGGGAGGTTGGGAGGGGCCCCTCTTGCCAGCGCCCCCTCCCTGGGACCAGCTGTCTGCAGCCAAATGCTCTACCCCTGAGCTATACCCCCTGGAACCAACCCTCCGGATCATCCCAACCTGGGCAGCCCTAAATCCTGGAAGGTAGGGGAGGTTGAGGCTTAGGGACTGCCCCCATCTATCCAGGGAAGTGACTTTCTCTCTCCTTGAGGTGCTAAGAGATGTTCTGCGCCACAGGGAAGCCCCAGCCCAACCTCACCACAGCATAGTCTTCACATTCCACAACGTGGTCGTTCACCCCTAGGATCCGGTCCCCTTCCCGAAGACCCTGGCGCTGGGCAGATGTGCCCGGCTCCACCCTGCACACCACAGGCACAGCCTTGCCCAGCTCCTGTCTCAGGTGGAAGCCAAAACTCCTGCCCTCCTCTTTGCTCAGCAGACAGAAGCGAGGCCGCTCCAGGCTCCAGAGATCTGGAAGGGGGTGTGGGCAACAGAAAAGGGGGAGGAAGAGGGGGCATGGCCCAAATACAAGCCGCCTTGTGCCCGGCAGACGCTACCCTTGTGATAGGGCACTGGGCAGGCTCCTACCCAGTTAAGTATTGGGCAGTGGGGCCAAAGACCCAAATGTGGGAAGAGTGGCTTGGACAGAAGAAAACACCCAAACCCCTCCTACCTCCACACAGTTACTCCCCACCAGGCTGCTATCAGAGGGAGGCCGAGTGGAGTGGTTACCAAGGAGACGGGAGGCCGGTGAGGAGCTGTGGTATCTCTGGGGAAAGGGAATGGTTGCCCAGGGCGAGGGGGTTACCGGAGGGGTCAAGGTCTTCAGCCAGAGAGAGGACAGGATTATCAATGCCCTGCTTTGGGTTAAACTCAAACTTCCTGCAAGGAGGCAAGGGACACAGGTAGGAGCAAGCTGACATCGGGACTCTGGTCCCGGTCTCTACTTGAGGTGCGAATGAAGGCCTTCCCCACCTTGGATCTCCTCCGCCCCTTGCCCCAATCCTTCCCAGCATGGCACTTACAGAGTTAACGAGGCTGTGTCCTGAAGATCTGCTGGGCAAAGAAGGGATGAGGAGAGGAGGGGCGCATTCCCTCCCCCCCACTCCTCTTTCACAGTCATTAACTGAAAGGACTTGGGTGAACCCCCAAATTTAGAACTTGCCCCCTCCATTCTGCTCCAGAAAGACCTTCCCTTCTTCTCTCTTCCCTTTGCCTCCCAGTCCACAGAAATCTGAGCATATCAGGACAGGGCGTGGACCAGGAAGACAGACCTATCCACTCACCTCTTCTCTTCTAACTCACCATCTATTTGCCTCCGGGCACCAAGCCCCAACATCAAGTACACCCTGGTCCCAAAGCCTTGGCCTCCCAATCTGCCCTCTCAACTACCCTCTCAAGTCCCCAGCAGAGGATTTCTCCCAGTCTCCTACCTGCAGCTGCTTCCATAGTTGGATCAGTGACCCAGTGCTCAGGGTAGGGACAAGGTCCATGAAAAACAGCTGACCCTCCCACCTAACCTGCCACGTCCCGCCTCCTTAAAGACACTGCCTTAGGAGCAGTGAGGTAATGGTTAACGGGAGGAGTCTTATCCCCCAGGGGGAAGTATGTGTGTTCCTCCTGCCCCCATTCCTGGGCCCCAACTTTCTCTGGAGACTGCTGCGGTCCCAGCTTCTGCTCTGGGCGGACAAAGGTAGGTTGCTGGTCACGATAATGCCAAGCCTGGGATAGGTATGTTTGAAAAGGTGATAGAAATCCTATAGCCCAGCATGACCTCCTCCCACCCCAGTATCTTGTTCCTAGACCACCCCCAGCCCTTGCTGCCTCTGAACCTAGCGTCCAAGAACCACCTACAACAGAAAGTGGTCCGAAAAGAGCGCCCCTTCTTGAAAGCATCAGGCAAGAAGGAGGCCATAGTAGGTAGAAGACACAGCTTTTTAATAGAAGCAGGGCAGTGCACAGGCCCCTCGGAGCCACTGAGCATAAGTACGATTGTGAGAAAGGGGGCGTGAAGGTGAGGAGAAGGCACCAACAAGAGAGGAAAGTGGCTCCGGGCATCCTCCGTGTCCTCTGATGAGCAGAAAGGCAGAAGGTGGAGGCCCTCCAACGCATCTGCTTGGCAACACCACCGGTGAGGCGGGTGGGAGAAGTGCGCCCCCTGGTGGCACACTCGGAAGCTCCTCGAGAGGATGGAGGTAAGGTTGGTGGTGCCACAGGGCGACTGGCTGCCAAGATGCCACATGAAGAGTCTTTCTCAGCCCTAGCTGAATGGAAGGAGGCACGTTCCATGACCCTGGCAATTCCAGACTTGGGGGAGCAATGGTTGGACACGCCCCGGGAGAGCAACTGGCACAGTTGTGCCCTATCCTTTACCTCCAGCCCCACAGGGATCTTTCTGGAAGTAGTAGTGCAAACCAGGAGGCCACAGAGGGAAGGGTCTTGGGGCCAGGGGTCACATAGCTCGGTGACTGCCGCCACTGCTTCAGCTTCCAGGGCCTCCCAGCTGCTCCAGGAGGGCCCTGACCTCACCCTCCACTCGCAGCAGCTGGGCCTTGCGCCAGGGGTTAAGGGTGTCCCCTCGGCTGTCTTCCAGATCTCGAAGCAGCAGCTCAAGGTGGCGCCGGACACGACTGCGATCCCAGCTGTTGAGGTTCCGCTGGACTTCACTAAGGATCACCGACCAGTACTCAGACACTGCTGTCCCCTCTGTCAGCGATACCACGACCCGGGCACCACCTTTAGCAGTGCTCCCCACATCCCGCAGGGCCTGGCGGCCCTCTGAGCTCAGCTCATTGAAGTAGAGGCTAGAAGGAGAGAAAATAGAAGATGCCATTCAGCGGGGCTCTGAGAAGGAGGGCAGAGGGTGGACGGGACAGAGCCTGGGGGGTCCTCACGACTCCTCCCCTGGCTCTGGAATGCGATGGGGTGTGTGAGATGAGCCAGAGATGGAGGGGGGTGGCCAACAGGAGGTGGAGATGACATCTAAATTCAGCAGGATCCGGGACAGTAGGGATGCAGCCACTAGGACTCGAAGAGAAACGGTAGTAGGGAATCGGGGCGGGGCAAGGCGTGGGTCGGTTCCGAAGCGGGTCCGTGAGGACCAGAGAGAAGGCAGGGGTAGAGGGTAGGCCCTAGGGCAGGAAGAATGCAGTGGAGACAGGAGGGAGACTGAAGGGCTGGGATGGGGGGCTGGCACCGAGGACAAGACTCACTGCAGCAGCTCCAGGGAGGGGTGGTCCTGGGCAGCTTGGGCCAGGGCCAGGGCCGCTGTGTCGCCAGCACCATTGTAGGCCACGTTCAGCTCCTGCAGCTGTTGATTACGGTCCAGCTGGGTGGCCAGCAGCTCCAGGCCCTCGTCCCCAAGGCCCGTATGCAGCAGGGAAAGGTGTGTCAGTGAGGTGTTTCCGGCCAGCCCCTCCAGCAGCAGGGCCACACCGGCCGCCGTCAGCGGGTTGTTGGACAGCCTACGGCCACAAGCACCCCAACGTTATGAGGGCCCACGACAGATGCCCTGCGCTGGGCGGCGGGACTTGGACCGAAAGGATACACGGCCTGGGGTGGGGGGAGCCTGGACACAAAGGTGTGCGGGCCGGGGAGAAGAGCACCGAGAAACAGGGGTGTGGTAGAGCGCACAGGAGGCAGAGCAGGGTGGGGGCTGGCTTCTCCTCCTTCCTTCCATTCTCTTCTGCTGACCCACCTCTCTTCATCGTTACCACTTCTCTTCTCCTTCCTTTTTTCACCTCCTCCCCAGACCGCCCTGCCCCTTGCCCTCCCCCTCTTCATTCACCTCCTCTTACTCCAACCAGGCTTCTGGGTTCCTAGTAAACCAGTCAGCGCTTTGGAAGCATCTGCTGAGTGCCCGGCATTAGGGTCATCCTTGTGAGGCGACAGGGAAAATCCTGGGAGAGCATCAGCGGCACTGTTGCCAGGCAACCGGCCTGGCTATTATTCCCCGGACCCACGCTGATTTTAGCCACCAGAGAGGCACCTATTCCCGGTGGCAGCTTTCCTCCACCCCGCTGCTTGTACTGGACCTGGGCGGCAGGACGGGGTCTAGGCCCCCACCCCCTTCACCACACCAGGGGTGGGCCAGCGCCAGGTGTGTTGAGGCGGGAGGCTCACCGTTGACCTTAGCCTGCCAGCAGGATGGCCAGAGCCTCCCTCCAGCCCTCCCCCACCGGTCCCGAAACACTCACCGCAGCGTGGTGATCTGGCACTGGTCGTGCAGCAGCAGGTCTCGGAGGTCGCTGCAGGCCTCGGGGCCCAGGCTGTTGAGTTGCAAGCTGGGACGGAAAGTGGCCAGAGGGGAGGTGAGAAGCAAGGGAGGAGTTCAGCATGAAGCCTGCCCACCCACCATGCCCTTTTCTCACCATCCTGCCTCTCAAAGCCCACGCAGCCCTCCCTTCTATTGCTTGTCACCTCCACGCACCCCAGACTTCCTCGTCCCGCCCCCTGGTCCTTCCTCACTACCTTTGGTCTCCCCAGCACCTTCTCTTCCCACCTCTTCACCCCCAACCCTCTCCTGACTTCCGGCCCATGCTTGAAGGCGGGTCCTCACCCCAGCTTCCGGGCACGCAGGAAGACAGGCCTGAGTGTGCGCAGCCCGGCAGGGTCCAGCTGACAGGAGGCCAAGTTCACCTCATCCAGGGCGTGCCTCCCGCTGCCCAGCACAGCTGCCACCACTGTGCACTTGAGGGGTGTCATGCGCACACCGGCCAGGTTGAGCTGGCGCAGGGAGCTGAGCACCTCAGCAGAGAAGCGCTGATTCTGGAACTCATAGTGGAAGAACAGGTGGTCCAGGAGCTCTGATGGGGGCAGCACCTGCCGGCCCAGCTTGCCCAGCTTCTTCTTGATAGCCTGGGCGTTCTCCAGGGCATCCAGGTTCTTGATGGGGCAGCCGAGCTGAGCCAGCACGGCCCGGTTGTGCGCGGACAGAAGCCCTCCCATGAACATGGGGAAGAGCTCAAAGACCTCATCATCGGGAGGCTCGTCTGGATGGCGCCGGGGGCCCTCCACGCCCAGGATACTGGCACCCATCTGGTCCAGGACATCGTCGTTGTAGTAGTCCTCCTCTCGGAACATCTCCAGCACCATGGCCTGGGCCACCGCCTCGCGGCTCTTACCCACCACGCGCCCAAACACTCTTGGAACCACCTGGGAGGGGACACGGGGACGGTGCTGCAGCCTCCTGTGTGCCCGCTCGGCCTTCAAAGCTCAGCGGAAGGTGCATTCTCCCTGCCCATCCGGCCTCACCGTCTCTCTTAAACCCCCAGCACGATTTGTCTGATCATACTACTCCCCCACGGCAGCACCCGCCGTGGCTCCCCACTGCCCACGCGGAATAGAAAACTTGTCATAATTTGGCCCCAATTTGACCTTTCCACAGCCACCTCTCGATACTTGTGTCCTACATTCCTGACATTAGGAAATTCTTTCTCCCAGACACCCCATACATTTGCAAGCCCGGTGGTGGGAAGGAATTTATATCTATTTTGCATTTGGTTTGGTACCAGGCTAGGTGCTGCTACGAAGATATCCTCATCTTCCACATCATCACGGTCACCCCAGCAACAAAGACTGATGTCGCTCTTGCTCCTTCGAGGCCCTGCCAGCCACACTGCCTTCAGCTACAGACTTCTTACGCTCACGCGCTCTGCTTCTGTCCTTTCGGTTTTTGTCATTATTATTATTTTTCGACAGTACCACGGTTCCATTCCTTCAAAGCTGTATTCTCTTTCTGGGGTGACTCCCCTCCCCAATTCTTCTCCTTGGCTATGCTCCAGGGTCAGGTTAAATGCTCTTCCTGCAGAGAAGTGTTTCACACACACACACACACACCCATCAGGTCCCCCACTTACACATTTTCACAGCACCTGCAACTTTGCTTTCCAGGCACTTACCATAAATCTCATTTATTTATTTTTTTTTAGTTTTCATTTTTTCTAATGTTCTGCTTATTTTTGAGAGAGAGCATGCAAGTCGAGGAGGGACAGAGAGGGGAGTAGAAGATCTGGAGCAGGCTCTGTGCTGACAGTGGCAAAGCCCGATGGGGGGGCTCGAACTGGCACACTGTGAGATCATGACCTGAGCTGATGTCGGACGCTTGACCAACTGAGCCACCCGGGTGCCAAACCATAGTTTTAAATCACACGGTCACAGGGACATGTTTGTGTTCCCCCTGGAAGACCAGAAAGGGCGGAAATCTGGGGTTTGGTTCATTGGTCCTTCCCCAGAACCTAACACATTGCCTGGTATACAGCAGGCACTCAAATGTTTGTTGGGGAAACATTTAGGAGGTTGGGACATCGTCTCCCGTCCTTGCCTTGGTGCAAGGCAAGGAGGGCCCGTGGCTCTGGCAAGGAGCCACGAGGTTGTTTTCTGACACCTCCTCTAACGGCTGGTTTGGTTTCTTTTTTCCCTTTTTACAGGTCAGGTCTCTGCCATGGAGGTTATAGCGCTCCTCCCTCAACAGTCACATGGTGACATGAGAAAATGTCACCCTGCGAAGCTGAGTCAATAGGCTTGTGAAGAAACAAATCGGACCAGCATTCTGCTCAGCAGCCCTCCCTCCCAGAGGGCCGGAGTTGTGGTGCTAACAATTTGGTGCACTGAGGGGCTTCTGGAATCCTGTCAGGAGACCACAGCCTCTCACTGTAACCCAGACAAGGCAAACACATCCTCAAAGGGCTGGGCTGGCCTGAGCAATGGCCATTACCTTCCCGTCTGAGCCTATGGTGTGGGAAAGGGTGGGCTTCCCGAGCCTGTTTTTCTGTCTAACGAACAATAAATAGCACTTATTACGTATCAGATCCTGAGGATGAATACATTTACTCCTCATATTAGGCCAAATGATATAGATTCTGTTATCCCCATTTAACAAGTAAGACTTGGAGGCACATAGCAGTTAAGTAACTTGTCCAAGATCACACAGCTAGTAAGTGGCAGAGCCTGGATTTAATCCCATATAGCTGAATTACTGAATCCCTGCTCCTAAACATTATGCTTCGGTGCCTATAAAGAGGAAAACCTGTTAACATTTTGCCAGCACTGACCAGGGTTCTACCTCCCAAAGAAGAGTTACTGATGCATTCCTAGAGAGGACCAGGGTTACCTAGCAAGGCACCAAAGCTTAACAGAAATATCTATCACACACCAGTAAAGTTTGGCAGAGAGAGCACAGGGTTCAGACTCCTAAACCTGGACCCAGATCCCAGCTATCCCGCTTACTATCTGGGTGACCTTGGGCAAGTTACTTAGCCTCTGTGAGCCTCGGTCTCTTACGATTTTTCTTAGGATTCTAAAAAGGGATCATAATAAGATTTCATTCACAAGACACCTGGTAGACATCACCAGAAGGTGGATCCTTCTTCCCCTCAAAAACTTAGCACGTCTGCCCTGCTCACAGCACAGTCCTTGGGCCTGTAATTTGGACTCTGGAGCAGGCCTGCGCTATCCTAAGCCAATTATCAATGCCATTTCTCCTCCTGGTATAAATGAATAAAACGGCATCTGCTTTATAAACTTGTCTCTGGTGATTTAGTTAGAATGAGTCATCATTCCCGGAGTCTAACCACCTCCAAGGGAACAGATACATTGGAGTTTCTGGGCCTGCAAAGAAGAGGCCAGACCCTGGACTGTAGCGCGACTCCTGCCTCCCACCGACAAAGGCCAGAAGAGAGGCAAAAAGAAAACCGTCATTAGGGTCATAGGATTGTGACTAAAGTGCCCGCGCCCTCACATCCTCCTCCCAGCCATCAAGCCTTCCCCAGTCTGTGGTTTCCTGCTCCCCCTTCCCTTATGTCTCAATCCCACTAAAAGCCAGATTGCCCAAATCTGAAACCAGAGTCAAGAAGAAGATTCACAGCTACACAGGAAGTGGCGGTTTCCTTCTGGGAGAGGAGCAAGGGGGTGAACGGGGGATAGGGGGGCTGAGAGCCCGGGGTGCTGGGCCGTTACCTTGAGCAGGTTGAAGAGCAGAGGCAGGGCTCGCAGGGGTAGAAGCTTGGCCACAATGCCCAGGACCAGACTGACGTCCTCCCCGACGCGGCCCACGAGCTCGGCCACTTCCTTGCCCACCCGCTGCAGGGTCGTCTTCCGCAAACCCAGCACGATGTAGAGGGCGGCCAGGTATTCCTGCATGGCAGGCACGGTGAACACAAAGGTGCCCTGGCGCCCTGGTTCCACACACGGGGCCAGAAAAAACCTCAGGGCGTCCCGGCGGAAGACACGTAGCAGCTGGAACTCTTCTTCAGTCTTCATGCCAGCTTCCAGGCAGCCACGGACATCCTCTTCGGAGAAGTAGGTCTTGCGGGACGACACCCCCTCGTAGGCCAACTTGCCCATGGTTCGGGCTGCATAGGCCATTAGGGACAGCTTGGAGGGGTCAGTGCTGTCCAGCATCTCCCCACTGAAGTTCAGACGCAGGAAGCTGGTGTAAATGCTCGTGAGGGTCTGTCCAGCCGGCGTGGGAGCGTGCAGGAAGTGCAAGGTGGCACAGACAAGCCAGCAATAGGAGGGCAGGAAGCAGGCGGCGGCGATCTGGTGGTGCCCCTCCAGGTTCCGGGAGAGCATCTGCACCAGATTGTCACGCTGAGCTGGCGTGGCCGAGATCCCTGCACCCCCAGCACCGTACTCACAGTCTGGCTGGTTGAGGCGGAGCTGGAAGTAGAGCTTCTGCAGGTTGGTATCAGAGAAGCCACAGATCTGGCCATAGCGGCCCACATACTTGCTGGGGATTCGGCCGATGGCGGAGGGCCGGGTGGTCACCAGAATGCTGGCCTGGGAATGGCACGGTTGAGAGTTAAGCAAGACCTTTGTGTCCTGATGGCCTCACTCTCCAGAGAGCCCCTGAAGATTGAGTGTCCCAGGATGGAGATGATGATGCCCACAGGGCACCCGGGTGGCTCAGGTGGTTAAGCATCCAACTTCGGCTCAGGTCACAGTCTTATGGCTCATCGGTTCAAGCCCCAAGTCAGCGCAGAGCCTGCTTGGGATTCGCTCTCTCCCTCTCTTCCCCCCTCTTTCTCAAATAAATAAAAACTTAAAAAAAAAAAAAAAGAAAATGATGGCGACTATAATAATTATAACTAACAATTACTGAGCCTCCACTAGGATCCAGGGCACCGTGTTAAAGTACTTCCTATGCAGTGTCTCAGTTGAGTATAGCTCTAGGAGAGAAGGAACAGAGCTTGGGGAAGTTACTGACTGGCTTAAAGACACACAGCTGGGAAGCGGAGGGGCAGCTTTGAACTAACCAAGAACCTATGCCCCCACACCAATAAAACACAAGGGCTCGGGACACACAGGTCTTTAGGAGGCAAGTTAGGGGCAGCAGCGGTGAGGCAGGGGGCCACTCACCTCGGGCAGCATGTATTTGCGCAGCAGGTTGACAATGATGGCAGCTGGCGCCTCTGGCTCCTCGGGGTCACTGCAAAGCCCTGTTCCGGCTAACCGGAAGTCGAGGTTGAGATGCTCCAAGCCATGGAGCACAAAGAGCAGGCGGGACCCAGCAGCAGCCAGCAGGGGCAGAATCTCCTTCAGGGGCGTGTAGCGCTGAGCCACAAGTTGGCACAAGGAGGCGGGGGCGGGGCCCAGGGAGGACAGATCCTCGCAGGAGAAGGGGATGAGCAGCTCGAAGGCTGGCAGCTGCCCGTAACACCAGTCCAAGACCATCTTGCGCACGAGTGTGCTCTTCCCCGTGCCCACTGTCCCATAGAGCACCACTGTCTGCACCTGGCGCCCACAGGCATCTGGGTCAAAGAGCTGGGACAGAGCCAGTGCGGGGAGACCGGCTAGGGGTGGCTGATGCTCCAGGGCCAGCTCTGCCGTTGGGCGAAACAGCTCATCTGGGCTGCTCTCGCGGATCACAGGGTCTACATGGACCGTGTCTAGTGCAAAAGTCGGGCCGAACCGGCGCTCTTCTCTGGGCAGTCGGCTGAACCACTCGGCCAGATTCCGGCGATAGCGCTGGACAGCTTCTGGATGGGAAGGCAAGGGGAATGGGTCAAGGAAAGGGGCTGGAAGATGCAGGAGCTTAGGGCTGGCCAGGGAGGTGGTAGGGTCAGGCAGCAGAATCGAATCACAGGACCAGGATACCGAGACCCAGAACGATGCTGTGCACAGAGGACTCCCTCAGACAAGACTGTCCAGAGAGTTTGGAACGCCCATGGCAGAGAGTGGTGAGCCGTGAGACAAGTGACACCAAACCTGGGTTGACTGGTTGTGTGGTTGTGTGTGCACAATCGCCACCTGAATGTCAGACCCCCGGTTTGTTGAGGGCAGATGTGATATATCCCCCCCACCAGTGCTTTGTATACGCTAAGTGCGCTAAGAGTATACTGCACAAGTGTTGCAGGAAGGGATACACGGACAGGTGGACGATGGGGTGAGGGGAGTTGATGGATCCTCTCTGCCTCCTTCTTCCTGCCTGCTTCTCCCTCCAGACCCAACTCCCCCCCCCCTCGCCCCCCATCAATCCCCATCACTAGGATCCCACTCCGCCCCTCTCCTCAGGCTGACTGAGCAGCCAGTCTCTTTACCAGATGCAGAGATGCCCTGGAACAGCTGTCCATGCCTTCTGGATGGAGGACCACTGCCTGCTGAGCTTCCATGGTGACGTATAAAGGCCCTGAGAGCAAGAAGGGTTGAGCTGGGGCTCGGCTACTGGGCTCAGCCTCTGCACAGGCTCAGAACCCAGGCCCGTCTGAATTGCTGGACTTCGAGCTTCCTGAGATCCAGGCCTGACCCTGGATACCCAAGTCGAGAGCCTTATCAGACTCTCACACCCTTCCCGGGGACTGAGGTCTTTGTCCCGCTCACCGCACCCCCACCCCGCCACCCCCCCCACCACCACCACCACTCTGCTGACTGCCTGCCTGGAGCTCAGGCTGGCCACTGCCAGACTCCACCCACTTCCCACAGATCCTCCCTCTGGCTGCCCACGGTCGCTTGTACTGTAGATCATGTAAACCGACTTCATCTTAGGCCTGGTAGCTGACTCTGTACCCTCCCCACCCTCAGAAAAGCCAATCTCACTCCCGAGAGATCAAGACCTCTCCGAGTCCTGCCCCTTCCCAGGCTACTCAGCTATGCCCAGATGTGTCCTAAGGCATGGCATGGAGGCCTCACCTAGAGAGCCCAAGGGGACGCTCCCCTTTATGGGGCCAACTCCAGTGGATCAGGAAGGGGATCCGTCCATCTACAGAGGGAAAGGGGAAGGAAGAAATAGCACCCAGATCCCACCCACATTTTCCCACCAATACACAGACTCCGTGTCTACATTAAATCCCCCATCATTTGTTCGCAGAACATCGTGTTCTGCCCTCCGTAGCAGTTACCATGCAATTTTATATCTTGTTGTATGATTATTTGATTAACAGACATTTCTGCCCCACCCCCTCCATGAGAGCAGGGACTCCGTCTGTTTTGGTCCATAATTACATACTTAGAACCTAGCACAGGGTCTGGCACATAGCACATACTTAAGAAATGTCTGCTGAACGCAAAACGAAATCAGACAAGGGATCCTAGACTCCTATAGCTACGGGGACCCTCAAAGGTCATCTAGCTTGACTCCCTTATTTTAGGATGGGAAAAAGGAAGCTCAGGGAGGTGAGGTGGCTCGCCCAAGGCCAACAGCTCCTGAAGCACAGTTAGGGCTAGCACACCTGGTGTCTGGATCCCTGCCCTCTTGGAGACACCATCTGGACCCTGAAGAGGAATGTAGAAACAGAAACTGCTTCTTCCTGCTCACCTGCTGACTGGAGTACTCTTCCCAGACCAGGGCCCCAAGAGGCCCTGGGCAAGTGGCAAACCCACCACATGGTAGGAAAGAAGGTCAGAGCCCGGGGGACTTAGCACGCCACCTTCTTTCCTGTTCCCCTGTAAGAAGACTTCTGTGAATGGACCACACACACACACACACACACACACACACACACACACACCTCCCCACTCCCATCTCCCCGTGCAGGCCACAGAAAGGCCTTTCTCCTCAGGGAGCATCAGCCTTCCCTTAAATGTCAGCATTGCCAAAGCCTTGACCTGGCTTCAGATCGACTCCCTCCCCTACACCCCCTACTCGAGGGATTCCGTTTCATCTCCTACTACCCCTGAGCCTTCAACGAATGCCTTTCTCTCGAGTTCCAGCCTGGTGAACTACTTTATTTAGGCGTCGTTTCCGCTTGGCTGCCAGCAGGCTCAGATGAGTCCTGTGTTCATTTTCAACGGCTTTTCTGAGCCGACGTTTTCAAGTAACAATTATCCACTTTTCCCAGCTCTCGGGTCCTGTTGGCTGAGTTTTAATGATTTCATCACTTTATCTATTCTATGACTTTTATGTAAGCCGCCTTTGAGGCTGGCATAAATAATAAATGAATGGATGACTTCCTACTTGACATCTCCATATGGCCATCCTGCCTGTGCTTCATGCTTCGCCCATACACTCCTCACCCCCCCCCACCCCTTTTAGTTACTTTATTGCTTTATCTTTCCAAGCACCCCATTTACACTAGGCACCTGACCTCTTGGGTCTTGAAACGCTTTCTCCCTTCACACACTTGAAACAGCCTTACCGACTCCTCGTGCCAGCGTTTTGCCAGCCTGTTCCTATGGTATTGCCTCTGTGCCCCCTTCTCCTTCTTCTCCTTCCCCGCTCTCTGCCTTCAGTCTCACCCCACACCATTCTAATCCCTCATCTCAGCCACCAATCACCTCCCTACAATCCTGGGTTACGCAAAGAGTCCAAACACCTGGCCCACACAAGCTATTTTTCAGTTTGCCCCCAACCCCTACCTCAGTAGCCAGGCTCACCAAATTCTTGCTCTCAACTTTCCTAACTGTTCATACATTTTCTTTGGCTTGAAATGGCCTTTCTCCCCTGCCGGAATCCTACCCAATTTTTTAAGACCCTGCTCCAAGGTCCCCTCTCCTGGGACCCTGATGCCCCTTAAATGGAGCGTGCTGCTAATTTGGTACCTGGTCTGCCCTGAGATGTGGCTCCTTAAGGGCAGGACACGTTCAGGGCAGGGGAAATGGGCTTGGGCCCACCCACCAGCAAGGCCCACCGGTGGAGCGGCCGGGGCCAGAGCCGAGGTCCCAGGGGCTGGAGAAGGCTTAAGAGAAGGCCCTGGAAAGCTGAGAAGAAAGCTCGGGGAAACTAGCTCAGTGGGAGAAAGTCAGATCCAGGGCCACTGCCTCAAGATGGGGCTCGCCGAGCAGGCGGGGCTGCGGTGAGGGCAATTTCCAAAGATCATTTCCAAGCAGCGGGCACAGCAGGAACAGTACGGGGGCTGTGCTCAGAGCTCCTCCCCGCCCTCCAAACTGGGTCCCAAACAGCTCTCCCCGTTCCCGCTGCTCTCGGAGCCCAAGGGGAGAGGCTGTCGGCAAGCCCACCGCTCAGCGCACCCGCTCGCTCCTCCGGGTCCCGGGCTTGACCTCCCCGAAGCAGCGGCCCAGCCGGGGGGGAGGCGGCGCGCGGGGCTTCGGCGCCGCCCGGGCCTTCACCCGCGGCCCTCAGGCGGCTCCCGCTTCCTCCCAGAGGCCCCCGCTCGGCGCGTCCCGTCCGCCCCGCCCCGCGTGCGCGGAGCCCGGCCCGCCCCGGCAGCAGGCCCCGGTCGCGGGCCGTGGGGAGGACGGCCCGGACCGACCCCGGCGGCCCGCGGAGGAAGGGGACGGCGGCGCCCGGAGCCCGGCGCCGCGGGGAGCAGACCCGGGGCGGGGACGTCCCGGTGCGTCACCCCCCCCCCCCCCCCCCCCCCCGCCTTCGCGCCCGCCCTCCGCGGCTCCGGGCCTCGATCCCGGCTGGCCCCGCCGCCGCCGCCTCCCGGACTGCCCTCTGCAGGTTACCAGGCGCCGGTGCCATCCAATTACTTCTCCCCTCTCGGGCGGGGCTTGCTGTTGTGCCCATTGTACAGACCGAGGAACTGCCGCTCAGAGGGTGGGATGACTCCCGCAGGTTGACCCAGTTAGGAAGTGGAAGGGCCGGGACGAGAGTTCCCGGGCCTAGATCTCCCGGCCTCACCCCTCCTGAGGCACCTACCCGTCCCCGGGGCATTTCTTCCCTCTGGGCCTCTTCACCTCCTCAGCCTACCTCCTGGCAGAGAGCCGAGTCAAGGCCTTAGCGGGCCCTCCCTCTGTACCGGGCCCTCTCAGCCCCCAGACCTCTGTGTGTGGCTTCTGGTCACTTTGATCAAGAAAGGAGTAAGAATGAGGGATACGCTCCCGCCCCAACCTGCTCTTCTTGTCTGGCGCCCTGTCATGGCCTCGCCCTGGGGCTTCCTGGTCCTCAAAGCCCTCACTCTCATCCCTGTGGCTCCACACAGGGCACACCCAGGACCCATGGAGCTGATAGAGCAGCCACCCACCGCCCACAGCCAGGGCCCGCCTCCACGTGCAAAGGTAGGAGTGCGATGTGCACGGAGCAGAGGTGTGCAACAGGGAAGCCATAGAGAGGCACCTTGAGGCAAGGCTGGGAAGAGGGCTTTGTGATCTCTACTGTCCATCCGGACTGAAGACAGCGTTGACATTTCATGAACACACATAGGCCTATGTTCATTCACTGAATACATGGTATGGGGTTAGTTCTGAGCGACCGGAACAAGGCGCGCAGGGTCCAGACCATAGCAGCTCCCCTCCGGCTAGCCCAAATGATGGTCCATCGGAGGCAGACAGAAGCCTTTGGAAAGGCTGGGGGAGGAAGTTACTAACTGCCTCTGACAGAGAAGGTGACATTTGAATTGGATCTCGAGTAAGTCCAGGAAGGGAAGGGCAGGGCATTCCAGACAGCAGGGGAAATGGCACATTTTCATTTTAAGAGAAGCTCTGAAAGGGGAGAAGAATGGCGGGGGGGGGACAACGCTGTGAATGTGGTCTCGGGGGTGACATTTCAGACCTGGGGGACTCTTCCAGCTTCACTCCACTTACCTAGCCGTGCGAGGCAGAAGGGCCCCCGGCTGCAGTTACCGGACACGGCTCAGAGCAAACCATTCCCCTCCCCCACCCACACTGGGTATGACAGCCATGTCGGCTTTATTAATAACATATCATTTGACCGGCATCTCACGGACAGAAGTACCCTGAGTCACGCTGTGGGCATGTGCTCTGTCGTCCAACCTCAGGATGGGGCACCAGGTGCTGTAGACCCATAGCGTGGAGAACCGCCTTAATCATCTCTGCCCTCCAGCCCCTTGCACGGGCCCTGGCACAGAAGGTGGCTGCATTGAAGGAAATGACCTCCGAGTCCGGGGAGGCTGGCACTCAGGGGGAGCAGGCCCATTCCTAAGCATGCTTGGACGGGCAGAGGGCACACCCCTGCAGGTTGATGGGGCCGGTGGGAGAAATCGTACGTGGCTCACAGTGGCAAGAGGACAGGATCTGGAGAGCTTGCTCAAGTTGCTTCTCCAAGCCTTGGTTTTCTTCTCTGTGAAAGGAGGAAATGATAATACTCATCCCAGCAGCCTCATGGGGTTACTGTAAGAATCGAAAGAGCTTTCTTTGCAAAGACATGAGCCACTCTACAAAATGTTCTCTGGGCCTGAGTGGCCCTTGCTGGCTCTGGATGGCTGTTCGTCTCCTGTAGCTCCCAAGGGCTCTTACCAGTGTGTGAGTTTATAAATGTTTTACTCTTTTCGGAGTATTTACGTTTTGAAAGAGAAAGTAAAGGTGAAGAATCTTGAGAAAGACGGCTTAATGGTGGGATTTTGTGCCCTCTGATTTTAATAAGCCACCTGCAGGCATTACTCCAGGGAAAGGGCGGCACCCAGAACGGCCCCTAAAGCTAGCTAGGGTTCCAGAAGCTGGGACTCTGACCTCTTCCCACTTCCCACCACCACTCTGAACCCCTCACGATAACGTCCATCTCCAGGGGTGCCTGGGTAGCTCAGTCACTTAAGCGTCCGATCCTTGGTTTCCGGTCAGGCCATGATCTCACAGTTCATGGGTTCGAGCCCTGCATCGGGCTCTGTGCTGACAGCTCGGAGCCTGGAGCCTGCTTTGGAGTCTGCGTCTCCCTCTCTCTCTCCCCCTCCCCCACTAGTGCTCTGCCTCTCTCTCTCTCTCTCTCTCTCTCTCTCTCAAAAGTAAATAAACATTTAAAAAATTAAAAAAAAAAAAAAAGTCCATTTCCAGGCAGGCACCCAACCAGTAATAGACTAGACCCTCATCTGGCCCGGGACACTTAGCTCTGCATGTAGCACATGCGAGGTAGTCCTAGCAGCTGGCAGGGTCAATGTCAGTCCCTTCCTTCAGTCCCCAAGCTTCAGGATCAGGAAGGAAGAGGGTGAGACAATGTGCTGCTTCTTGGGTCACCTTGCCACCAACCTTCAAGGACTTCTGGGCAGTTGTCTACTGCAAACCTCAGACCACCAACCCACGTCCAGTCCTGATGGCTGATGGCTGGGCCCTGGTTAAGTGTGGCTCAGGGACGGGGCTGGGGGGTGGGGGGCAGGAGAGAAGAGAGGAAGAAAAAGAGAAAGCTGGGGTAAGTTCGGTGAGGTACCTGGTATTCTCATCCTAGCGCTTAGGCTCTGGGGTCAGGCTCTGGGGTCTTTCCTGCTTCTCACTGCCCTTTATGACCACTGACTAGATGCCCTCCCCCGCCCCGCCAGGCACAACCGGGGCTCAGTGACTTCTGAAGAGGAGGACATGTATCACTTGGCGAGAACACACCCATGCAACAGACACAAGGCACCCACACAGAGCATGCAGAGCCACCCTAATCATCATCATTGGCCAGTGTCAAGAATGAGGAGTCTGGAGGCAGAAGACCAGGTTCCCAGATCTGGCTTCGCCTCCATTAGCTAAGGGTCCCTGGGCAAGTTACTTAGCCCATGTCTCAGTTGTCTCATCTGCAAAATGGGTTATCATGAGGGACGATGCACAGTCGGCATTGGACTTTCTTGAGATAATGAACACCAAGCATTTGTAACATATAAAGCATAATACGGGTACTTTATATGCTACACGTTCGCTACCTTGACATGTACTAGCTTGGCTTACCACCCACTGCCACAAACTCCCTAAAGCGCGCAGACTCCTTTCAAGTGCTTCGAAGACCCCTCACAGCCCGTGGCCCTGGGCGCCACGCCCGTACACATTTCTGCACCGCATACTGTATAAATATAGGTTTTATTAATAATGGGTGAAACCCCACAAATACGACTGGCATCTCTGGGTGATGGCGGGAATCCGTGGCAGGACAAGAGAAGGAAGAGTGGTATGTGTACAGAAATCCGGGGGGGCGGGAAAGAGCCCTGGGGGAAGGGGAAATCAGAAGTGGCATGAGCCTGGACCTCCCACAACAGCCAGACATGTTCTGTGTCTGCCGCTCTGGGGCCCAGGGGCCGCGTTGGCTGATGGGAAGGGTGTGGAGAGACCCAGACGGGAGTTTGAATGAGCAGCAAGCGGCTGGGGAAGGGGCGAGAGAGTGAGAATACCAGCCTGACGCACAAGAGAGGGGGCATGGGGTGGCAGGCGGCCAAGGCCAACTGATGCCCGTCTTGTGCTTGTGTTGGCTCCTGAACCCCAGGGAGATAGTGCCTTGTGCCGCCCCTGACTTGGAGGGGAAGGAAGACCCGGGGGTAGACACCTGCAGATCCTGGAGACACCCCGGGCAGCACCAGCCTCATCCTTAAAGGCCAAGCGGCATGCCCAGGAGGAGGCCGGCACTGCCCTTCCCGCAGCTCCCACCGCCACCACTGCCACCATCGCTCCTCGGGGCCACGGCGGACGGCGAGCGCGTGTAGGTCTGAGATTGCCTGTTCGCATGTATGTGCCCGTTAACTCTGGAGAGGGTAGGGAGTTTTGCAGGACCGGGCAGGAGAAGCAAGAAAGGAAGCTTGGTCTTCTCCTACTCATGCCCCAGAATAAAGTGCATTCTCCAGTTCCAGTGGCAGGTGAGAGAGAAACACAAACATTATTGCAGAGGTGCCACCAGACCCTACCCCCACCAAAGGGGACGGGGAAGGGTGAACGGGGCGTCCCGTGGCCCCAGGCCTCTCCAATCCCCAGGATTGGGAGGGGCGACCCAGACAGAAAACCCAGCTTCTGTCCCAGCAGATTGTCCAAGGCGGCCAGGTCTGGGGGTGGGGAGAAGGTGAGGAGGAGGAACAGACTTCCAGAGCCTTCCCTGCTCCGTTCCAGTGTCCAAATGGGACTTCCAGGGGGCCCCACCAGGGCCCAGCCCTGGAACCTGAACCTCAGAACAGTCCAGTTTACAAACACTTGTGTGGCGGGGACCCCCAGAGGAGGCCACTTTGGTCAGTTGTGAGTGGGGGCCTGGAGACCCTGGGGCTCCCAGGCAGACAACAGAGGAGGGTGCCGAGGGCGGGAAGGAGGGCGGCAGCCTCCTAGTGGTCTTTGCATGCAGATGTTGGAGGGACTAGGGAGGAAGCTACGAACGGCATCAACTGGGGAAGACTCCTGGGCATGGCGGGGAGGGCTGGAGCCCCGGTTGCCACGGCCACGGCCGGGAGCGCAGTCCAGCAGCCAGCCTGTGGAGCAGCCGAGAGAGGGGAGGATGGCTGCACCAGCAACCAGTGCCAAAGTCTACGAGGTTAAAACAGTCCCAGAGGGCTGGGGCTGGGGGCTTCCGCTGCGGGGGCTGGGGCGCAGGCCAGGGCCAGGCTCTATCTCTCGGACTTGACCCGGTAACGGAGCACAAGGTACGCCAGCAGCCGCAAGGCCAGGAAGAAGATGCCCAAGACCAGGAAGTCCATGTAGAGCTTGGCGTCCTCCACATCCAACGCTCGAAGGATACTCTGTGGATTCTGGAAAGGGCAGTGCTCCTCCAGGCAGGTCAGATCTTCTCGATCCATGCCATAGATGGTCAGAATCACACCCTCAAAGCCATACCTAGGCACGTGGGGACATCAGAGCAGGATACAGGGCATAGGTCACTGTTCCCTGGGCAAACCGCCAGGGCCCAGTTGCAACTCTCTCAGCCCTGGGGCCTGGGCTCCTGCCGGAGGGTGGGGGTGGGGGGAGCAGGGGCAGATGGTGAGGGAAGGGTCACTGACCTGACATAGGAGAGGTAGGAGCTCCATTGCAGGTAAGTGGGGATGGTCTTGAAGCTGACAAAGAAACCGGAGAACAAGAGGACAGGGATGGCGGTAACTGGGCCCACAAAGGTGGCCACCTGGAGGGGAGGGAAGGGGACCGGGCCATCACAGGAGTGACCAGGATAGACTCAGGACTGAGGTGGCCCCGGGGTTTCCCACAGATCCATTCCCATGCCAGCCCCTGTTTCCTCCCACCAGATCCTGTCCACCGCCCCTCAAGATCCCCAAGTGCCGGGCCTCCCACCTGTAGGGAATTGGAGGCGGCTCCAATCAGCAGCCCCAAAGACTGGGCCACCAAGGCGGTGGCAGTGGCCAGGGCTGAGAAGAGCAGGAAGCGACTGGTTTCAGCCGGCTGGCCTGTCATCCAGTACATAATGCTGCAATATACCACCGGGCACACCACCTGGGGAGGGGACACAGGCCTGGGCAGTGGACCGCGAGCCAGGGGCACGGTAGAAGCCTAGGACAGCCCTTCCTCCAGCGTCCGTGCTTAGTCCTGTCCCCGCGCTCTGTCTGCTGTTCCCCCCCCCCCCCAGGCTGACCCATGACCGCTTCCTTCCTGGCTATATGAACCTATTCTCTTCCTCCGGTGTCACCGCTTCCATTGGACCCACTCTGACCAGTTCAGGCATGGCGACTTCTCCATATCTGAGCTCCGAAACCTGGACCAGCTTATTCTTTGTATTGTTGATTAATTAACTCTACATGGAAAGCACACTTTGTCCCCCTCTGAGCTATCAGCTCCTGGAGGCGGAGTCCAAACCCACGAGTACGGTACGGCAGGCTGCCCCCTGCACAGGGGCGCCCAATCAAGAGGCCACCAGAGGCCGAGATCCAGCTGTGCTCTCCCCACAAAGCCATGCACCCTGGCGCGGGGCAGCAGCCACCCTGAGGAAGGGGCATCTTCGTCCAATCTGCACAAAGGTGCCCTCGGGATTATTGGTGGCCCTGGAGCTTGGAAAAGAGTGGCAGTGGCCAAAAAAAACCCAAAAATACAACCCGAACTGGCTAACATTTAGTGGGCACTTTAGTGCATGCCAAGCACTGTTCTTTTTTTGTTTGTTTTTTTAAAATTTATTTTAATGTTTACTTTTGAGAGACAGAGTGTGAGCAGGGGAGGGGCAGAGAGAGAGGGAGTCACAGAATGCGAAGCAGGCTCCAGGCTCTGAGCCGTCCGCACGGAGCCTGACGTGGGGCTCGAGCCCGTGAACCGTGAGACCACGACCTGAGCCGAAGTCGGACGTTTAACTGACGGAGCCACCCAGGCACCCCTGCCAAGCACTATTCCAAGGACTTTACACGTATTAACTCATTTAATCCTCAAAAACGACCCTGAGGTAGATACTCTCGTCACCCACTTTATAGATGGGGACGTGGAAGCAGAGAGAGACAGGGGCTCAACGTCTCCTGGCTACCAAGTAGCACTAAGGCTCCAGGGACTCCACCAGCCCCCACTGCCGTGGATAAGATTTACAGAGTCATTCACGGGGTTATTATTCTTATCACTGTCTGTCTGTCATCGGTCGTTCCCACTAGAACGTAAGTTCCACGAGGTCAGGATTACATCTGTCTTATTCATTGCCGGATCCCAGCGCCTGGTGCACGGTAGGGACTCCCTGCCTGCTTGCTAAGTGAAAGGGAAGAGAAAGGATGGCAGGGGACAGGGTTGAGGGAGACAAGCAAGCAAGTGAGGAAAGAACCAGATAGGAGGGAGGAAGAGGCTTACCTGAAAGGGCACGTCGGCCATGGTCTTGGCCAGATAATATGCTTTGAGGCTGTACCAGTAGTTGAGATGCTCCCTCATGAAGACTGCCATCTCTAAGGGGACTGAGGACACAGGCAGATTAGGCACAGCTGTCTGATACCCTGACCCCCTGTGCCCCCAGCCTCCCCCCCGCCGCCACCACCACCGCCCAGGGCAGCTCAGCTCACAGGTGAGCACAGTTGGCATAAGGGCAGCAAACATGAGGAACAGCATGGAGAAGAAGAGGCAGCCGGTGTTGTTGAAGACCTTGCTGGCATCGTTACCGATGTGCAGGTAAAGGAGACCAATGAGCACGCCGATTACCACGTGGGACACAAACCGCAGGTGGGTCAGGACCTGGGTGAGGAGAGGGGATGGGCCGCAGGCCAGGGATGAGCAGCCACACTGGGGTAGGAACTCAGAGCTGCCCTCGCGGACACACAGACACACAGGGGTACCGGGAGACTGCCGGCGGTGGGGGCTGGGGGGAGGGGGGACATTCCCCTCCCAGCTGCTGAGATCCTATGCCCCCCAAAGCCAGGCCTCTACCAGCCTCTTCTCCCCAACTTGATGCCTCACCGTGTCCCTGAGGATGGACAAGAAGGTCCTCTTGAAAAGGATGCAGAACTGTGTAAGGGTGCTGGTGGCAAAGGTGTGGCTTTCGATGGGATCCACTTCCTGGGGAGAGGACATTGGCTTAGGTGAGCCTGTCCCACCCACTCACTGCACATCCAGCTCAGTGATGGGAAAACCCCTGAGCCCTTCCTCAGGGCAGGGGTCCTCCAGGTGTACTGATGGAAAATTCCCCACCATTGAGGTGCGTGCCTGGAAGCTGGCCTCAGAGTCATGAACTGGAGCGAGATTCCGAGAGAGAGAGAGAGAGAGAGAGAGAGAGAGAGAGAGAGAGAGAGAGAGAGACAAGGAACAAGTAAAAACGTGGGAGGCAGGAGAGAGCAAGGAGGTCAAGGACACCTGTGGGGGCTAATAGGAGACCAGTCACTCCTCTTCTTTACTCCATCAAGAAACCTTTACCCCAAGGGCATAATGACAATCATATCTAGCAATGATAATAATGACCGCAGCAACAGTAAGGAACCCTTCTGGCTTTTGAAGCCAGCATCCATCTTATCAGTTCAGAAGAAAGAATTAACCAGAGGTCATATGGCCTCCAGGCACAGCTGGACCAACCAAGGGATTGGAGGAGTGCAACGCCACCAGCTCACAAGTGGTTAATTATCACTACCTTAAAGATATAAGCACCAGATGGACCGAATGAAATCTCTAACATAGAGAACAAAGATTTTTCAGATTCCAACTCTCCTGAGGTGGGAAAGATCCCCATCTGCTCCGGACGAAACAGCACCACAGCACCTGCTGGCATGACCTTATGGGTCTCCAGTCAACGCCATCCACCTTCTCAAGAGACCCTTGCCCCAAATTTTGGCCTTAAAAACCCTCACTTGCAAGCCCCTGGGGAGTTTGGGACTTTTGAGCACTAGCTCCCCATTCTCCTGGGTGGACCTACAGTGCAAAGACATTTACGTGATGATCTAGTTAGTCCTGCCAATAACCCTGGAGGTAAGTGTCATCACCCCCAGGCTGCAGATGACAGTAGGACACGTTTTGGCCATGAGGCAAGAGACAGCATCGGTTTTGCTTACCAGGTGGCACCGTGCCGGCACCGAGGACAACACACAGATGCTCAGTAAGAACTTGCTGAACAAATAAATGAACGAGAACGCCAAAGCTCAGAGGTCGAGCAACGTGCCCAAGGTCACACAGCTGTTAATGGTAGGTCTCCTCCAAGTTCTGGGTTCTTCCTAGAACCCAGTGGTTGTGATGCCTCTGGGGGACAGCCTCTTTGGCAGGGCCGTTGTCCATCGTCCCATCCCCCCTCCCCCACTTTTCCTTCTCTGCCGTCCCCACCCCTACTCACCTGAGGGCAAGGGGGGCAAGGGGTGGGGACCTCATTCTTCTCTGGGATGCTCTTCTTCTCAGCCATGGTACAGAGCCCATTCTGCACAGCCCTGAACAGCATGGGGTTGAGGTCTCCGTACTCTCCAGAGGCCACTTCGATGACTAGGAGGCACAGAGGGGAGCGCTTAGCTAAGATGTATCCTTGGTTCCCAAGGGCAAGCCAGCCCCTCCATGCGTGTGTGGGGAAGGCCAGTGACAGTGAGGCCTCTGCCCCCAAGGAGGCCCCGGGCGCGTGACCCGATCCCCCAGGTTTGGCCCAGCGGCCAAACTTTGACTCACTGAAATCAGCCGGGTTGTGGTAAGTGGGGCAGTGCAAGCCGAGCCCCTTCAGGTAGGGGATCAGGTTGGTGACCACGCCCTTGAAGATGCACTGACCCTGGCTCAGGATGTAGAGCTGAGGCAGAAAGAGAAGGGTGAGGAAAACACAGCCAGTGGACCCGGCAGGCCCCACCAGCACCTCTACTGATGCCCTGCTCTCTCCCCATTGCAGGCCAGGCACGTGTGAGGCCCAGAGACACTCACCTTGTCAAACATCTCAAAGAGCTTGGCACTGGGCTGGTGGATGGTGCAGATGATGGTACGGCCCCCCTGGGCCAGGGACTTCATGAGGGACACCACTTGGAAACAGGAGGCGCTGTCCAGACCACTGTCCAGAGAAAGGGGGTGGGGTGGGGTGAGGTGGGCAGAGCCCAAGAAGGGAGAGTTTGGGGTGGGGCAGCTGCTATGAAGGGGATGGAGCTGGCAAGGAAGGGAGTCACTCTGGCCATCCCCGTAGCCTGTACATACTGGACGATTCAGGCGTTTGGAGTTACCAAGAGGCCCAGAGCACCACTCAGTTCAACAAGCAAATAACCAGCGAGCACCTGTTGAAGGCCAGGCCCTGGGATTCCGGTGATGGATCACTAAGACAGACTCTGGTCCAGAGGGAGGGAGAGATAAGCGCACAGATCACTTGAGATAATGTGGAACGTGGCGTGACAAAGAGGGGAGGGTTCAGGTCTGCCGTACAGGGGTTGGGGGGTAGTCAGAGGAGTTTGCCGGGTGCATGTGGACGAAGAAGGAGCTACGCCAGCTCTGGTGGAAGGGCAGGCATGGAGGCGAAGGGCATTCCAGGCACAAGACACAGCATGTGCGAAGCTTAGAGGCAGGAAACACATGTCTGGCCCAGGGAATTATAAGCAATTCAGTGTTATTAGAGCATAAAATAGAAGACGGCATGAAGCAAGATGTGAGGCTTGGAGAAGTAGGTTCAGACCAGGACCTTGTAAGTCCTCTGATTTTATTAGGAGGGCAAACGGGAACCGTTGGGTGTGTTTTCAAGCAAGGGAGTGAGAATTGCCAGACTTGTCTTTTAGAAAGCTCTCTCTGGCTGCACTTTGGAGGAAGGATTGGCTGCGAAGAGACTGAAGGCAAAGAGATAGGAGTCGGCTGCAGAAATGCGGGCAAGAGCTGCTGATGTCCTGAACTCAAGCAGGAGCCCTAGGGATGGGGGTGGGGCAAATCTGAGAGACGGAGAAAGGAGGTAGAATCAGCAGGATTTGGTGACTGCTTGGCTGTGGGGAAGAGAAGGAGAGGGAGGCATCAGTCAAGGAGGACGTGGGATTTCTGCCTGCATGAAGGATGGGGCTGCTACGGCAATAGGACTGGCAGGGACGGACGAGGAGTAAGCCCTTATCTTGGCCCCAGGAGGCTGCGAAGGCCAGACTCTGGTCTCCAGCAGTGGAGCAGATTCCCCGGCTCAGGGCTGAGAGGAGGGGGCATCCTGCTGGGGGAGGAGGGGGAGAACTACCTGGTGGGTTCGTCAAAGAACATGACCGGCGGGTTGTTGACCAGCTCCAGGGCGATGGCCAGGCGCTTCCTCTGCCCACCGGAGAGCAGGGCCGTCCTCGTGTGGGAGCAGGACATCAGGCCCAGGGCTGTCAGGATCTCCGTCACCTGGCCCAGGCCCCACCCCCATCCCAGGTCAGCTTCAGAGTCTCCGCTCCTCCCCACCCCCACACCACCCCAACTTAAAGAAGTCTTCCCTTAAGTCCTCTGGCCCCCCCCCGGGCCCCCCCCCCCCAACCCGGGGCTCTAAGACTCAGAAACACACACAGGGCAGCCGTCCTCTTCTCACCCCTGTCTCTTCCCCACTCACCAGTTCCTTCTTCACCTCTTGCTTCTCACTCAGCTTCAGGTTAGCAGAGACCTGAGGCCCAGAGAGTAGGCGGGTCAGATGTGTGTGGGAGGGGGGCCCTGCCTCGACCCCTTGAGGATGGGGGCGGGGGACAGAAGCGGGGGCTGGGAGGAGGAGGCGGCCATCCAGCCCTCACCATCATGGCTTCCAACACCGTCAGGTGTGGGAGCAGCATGTCTTCCTGCATGATGTAACAGGACATCTTGCGGAAGGTCCTCAGTTCCCGCGGCCTCCCGTTGACCAGGATCTGCCCCTTCATGCCAGACTCCCTGGAGGAACATTGGTCGCGGGTGGGGGGGTCAAGGCCACTTCAGATCCCCTTCTGGGCTCTCCCGGGGATCCGTCCTCCCGGCCCCTTTCCCCGCTTCCGCCCCAGCCGCGTCCTCACCTGTACCCTGCCAGGATGTTCATGAATGTGGACTTGCCAGCCCCCGAGGGGCCCATGATGCCGATCAGCTCCCGGCGGCAGAATTTACCCGACAGGCACTTGAGGAGGGTCTTATAACCTGCAGTGAGGGAGGGAGGCACGTCTGATCAGGGTTGCAGTGAACAGAGCAGCCCCAAACTCTCAGCAGCGGCCATGGCTCTTATTGAAATAGGCAGTCCCTACTCAGGGTAAACTGATTCGGAGGGAGGAATGACCTTCAGAGCAGCAACAGTATTCACACCCTCTCATCCTGGTCCCCTAGAAATGGCCACTCCTAATGTCGAAGCATCAGGGGTGACCATACTCTTCGGTAGGCTACGAAAAACCTCCACAGCTCATGGATGGTCGCGGAGAGCGGGGTCAAGCTTATAGACGACCCTGCTCCCCTTCTATACACACAGCAGTGACCCTCACTGCCTCCAGGAAGATTTTCCCAACGATCAGCCCGAGTGAGCTGGTCGAATGGCCTCGGTGTTCCCATAGCGCTTTGCATATGCCAGCACGGTGGCTATTTGACGTGCCTGTCTCCCACCCCTTCCCCACCCAGCCTCTTAGTCTGTGAGCTGCTTGGGGGCAGAGTCTGTGGCTCGCTCATCTTTGTAACCTCAGGAGACTGTCTGGCAGGTACTAGGTGCTCAGTAAGTGTTCCCGGAGTGAGTGTTCTCAGAGCTTTTGCTTCATTCTGGAAAAGCCTTCTTTGTGCTCCCTTGGCCCCCTAGGCTTGTCTCTGCAGCCCCTAACGTGGCCCAGTAACACATCATCATTCATTCACTCGTTGGGAGGCAGCATATGCATTAAGAGCACCGATTTGGAGTCAGGTGGATCTAGGTTCAAATTCTGGCTCCACACTTACCAGCTGTGTGACCTCAGGCAAGTTGCTTAACCTCTCTGAGCTCCAGGTCCCTCATCTGTAAAATGAGGATGATAGTACCTATCTCATAGGGTTGTTGTAAAGAGTCAATGAGATAATATATGTAAAGGCATATGACACAGTGCTTGGCACATAGAGTATATTTAAAAAATGACATTTTATCATTAATTCCATTTGACAAATGTTTATTGATATCCACTACATTCCAAGCTCTGTACCAGACACTGGACAAATAAAAAAAAAATGAAGAAGACACATTTCCTGCTTTCAAGAAAGTCATAGTCTGGGGCGCCTGGGTGGCTCAGTTGGTTGAGCGTCCGACTTCAGCTCAGGTCATGATCTCACAGTCTGTGAGTTCGAGCCCCGCGTCAGGCTCTGTGCTGACAGCTCAGAGCCTGGAGCCTGGAGCCTGCTTCAGATTCTGTGTCTCCCTCTCTCTCTGCCCCTTCCCCGCTCATGCTCTGTCTCTCTCTGTCTCAAAAATAAATAAAAACATTGAAAAAAAAAAAGAAAGAAAGAAAGTCATAGTCTAGGTAAAAATGGCGGGAACGTCTGTGGATCTAAGGAAAGATCAAATAAGGGTCATAATAGAAGCACAAATAATGCGCAATGAGAATGCAGAAAATGGAACTGAGGAGGGTGGAGGGGCAAGGGAAATATCAAGAATGGCTTCCCGGAAGAAGTGGCAATTGAGCGAAGTCTTGAAGGATGCTCAGCACTCAAAAATGGAGAGGAAAGTCAGAGGCTCGCCAATCCTTGGAAGGAGGAGCTCTGCCACGTGAGAGAATATACAGAACACAATCCAGGAAGCAGAGGTCAGAGACTACAGGGAGTCACCCGGGAAAACAAGGTAGAGAGGAAGGAGGAAGCCCATGAGACCAGCCTCGCCTCGTATGCTTGCAGACCTGCCTCAGTGAGGCAGAAACACCAATCTCCCACTGGAGATTTTGTTCATTACCACCCTCCTCCGACCCCCACTGAGCCCCACTCCCTCTCCACAATACCTCCTTAGCAGAGACAGCGAAGGGATGTGATCTTTCACTCTCCCTCCACAGCAGCCAGCTCTCCCTCTGGACGCATCCATTCAGAAGGAGGCTCAGCTGCTGTCCACTCTGGGGTCCTGATCGCACCGACGGCCTGGATAGTGCTTTCCCGTTTATAAACTCATTACCCGGGTTGCTGCTACAGCAACATGGACGAGCCAACTGGGGCCCAGGGACGTCCAGTGACTCACCCAAGGTCACACAGCAACTTCTGCACTGGGAGAGGGCAAGTCACAGGTTCTATCCCTCTGCCTCAGTCATTATGACCATCAACCCGAAAGACGCGTGGTTGTATACTCCAGCAAACGCCTTTCAGAACCACTCACGGGAAATGATTTCTTTTGCAGGGGAGGAAACTGGCAATGATGAACCTTCCTCTCATTTAATCACAGCCAAGCACTAGATTGGACACTGATGCCTAATACAAATATCATCTTACACTTGCCTTTCACAAAGCATTTCCACAGATAATGTCTCAGCTAAGCCTGTGCAATGACAGTTCTTATCACCCCTATTCACAGATGAGGAAAAGTGAGGCCGAGAGAGGGTAAGCAGATGGCCCAAGGTCGTCTTCCAGTGGACAGGTGGCTAGGAACCCAGTCTTTGAACCCCTGCTGTCCCATAGCTGCTCTTCATGGGAAGGGCCTGCCAGGCCTTGACATAAAGACACATCAGAGTTCTAGTCCCGCCTCAGTCAGTAACTCTCTTGCAATTCTGTCAAGTCCTGTCAAAATCAGGACAGTAACGTCTCCTCCCAAGGCATAACAGGGTTATTGTGAATGTTAAGTGAGGTATTTAATAATAACTAATAGGAAAGTGTTTTGAAAACAAGAAACACCGTAATAATTAGGGGAAATGGGCGGCAAATCCTTACCTGGGAAAGGCAGAAACTACCCTCTCTCCACATCCCTCTCTCTTTCTCCTCTCTGCCCACCTCTAATTTCTCGAATTGCTTTCTGTCCTCCAGACAAGGGGAGAGGGACTCCAGTGAAAAGGCAAGTCAAAGAGAGGAGGACAGAAGACAAAGAAAAGGGCAAGGGACAGAAGAGAGAGCAAAGTGGACAGTGGAGAGTATGGGGCTGGCAAGGTCAAAGGAGAAAGGACCCGGTCACAGGTGCCACTTTGTGACGGGTGGGTGGGTTGAAGCAACCGGTCCATCTAACTACATTTCTTTCTTATCTACACATCTCCTCGAAACTGAGGAAACGAGAGGGCTAAGGACATAATGGCTACCTCTTCATTTTGCCCAGAGCTGGTCTCGGGGCGGAGAGGCTGCTCAGGGACGGGCACCGGGCAGGGGGCCCAGAGGCCTCCGTTGCCATTGGCTCAGGCCCTGTGACCTTTTGGTCACTCATGGGAGTGAGGGTGGGGAGGACAGAGACAGCTCATGCTTGGTCCTGCTCGGAAGCACCCCAAACTTATTCTTAAGTCTCAGAGAACAATGTCCCAGCTCCACCCCTCATCCACACCCAGCTCTGGGGGAAAACAGAAACAACAACAACAAAAAACCCTCAGCTTCTCTATTCCCAGCTCAAGCTGCCGGTGGCCGGCCAGGGGCAAGGGATCCAGGCGATGGCGAGGGTTCCGAGGAACTCAGAGCCCCAGCCCTTCCCCACCTGTGCTGATGAGAGAAAAGAGGAGGAGATGGGAATTGGTGTACCAGGGAAGTTAAGAGACGGGGAAAAACAATACGCAGGGAGCTGGAAAACCTGGCTTCTGGTCCTGGCTCTGCCACGTATGAGCTGTGTGGCACTGGACAAGTTACTCAACTTCCCTGGACCTCAGTTTCCTTATTAGTGACGTGAGGATGTCATCTCTCTTGCTAAACCCTCACCCTCCCTGCCTTGGAGGACTTCAGCAAGAATGGAGTAAGGCGACAGGAATGAGAACATCTTTTAGGATTAGCAGTGTTCTGTGGGTACAAGGATATTGCTAACCGCTGGGGAGAACCTGTGCAACACAGCCCCCCGCTTCCTCGTACCAGCCCTCAAAGGCAGGAATTCTACCTAAAAATAAAGAAGGAAAACTCCGCAAGAGTCACTGAACCCCCGGAGGTCATCATGTCAACCTAGAGGGAGAAAGCTCCAGGAGCCAGTTGAACCTAGAGTCCCACACAGTGCTCGCGGGTGTGGGGGGAGCACAGACCCGCCGCCTCAACTGTGTGCATAGTCAGCGGGTTGAGATTTCAGCGCTCCCACAGGGCCCATTGGTGCGGAACAGGGGACTCCCAGACCTCCTGCTCTCCACGAGGCCACTCCTGGGGGCTCCGCAGCTCCCCACCAGACTGCTCCCTTACCCCGTTTGCGCCAGCAGGGCCCCTCCCGCACGGAATAGGACAGCTCCACGAACTCGATGTCCACTGCTGAGCGCTTGGGTAGGTGGGAGAAGCGCTGGGCTTCGGTGATGTGGTTCTCCACCTTCTTCAGGTGCGTGGTCAGCATCGGGGGCTCCGCCCCGTCCTCCAGCGCCACGGCCATGGCCACGGCCCCGGGTCCTAGTCCACAGCCCACGGCCTCCAGCGCCTTCTCCGCCATCACGCCGCCGGCCTGCAGGGAGAGGGCCTGCTCGGTTCGGCGGAGACCCCCAAGCCTTGGCTCAAACCTCCCTCGCCTTCTAAGGCTCCCCCGCCCCCACCCCCCGCCTCTTTCTCAGGGCAGATCTGCTACGGAGAGCACCCCACTCCCCACCGCCAGAGCGTCTGCCCCCTCCTGCCCCCCACTCCCGGCGCAGCAACGCTCGGGTCCGACCTCTCCTCGGTCCGGCCAGCCCCAGCCCCGGCTCCAGCCTGGCCGCAGCCCGACCCCTACAAGCCCTCACCCGCTCCCCCCTCCCCGCGGTGGCTCTAATCTCCTTACCCCGCAGGCCAGCAGCCCCTGGGGGCTGGAGGGTTGGGGAGCGGGGAGGAGGGAAGGGGCGGCCCGCGGAGGCTGCCCGCTAGCTGGTCTGGGTAGCCGGGTGCGCGCAGGGCGGACCGGGGGGAAGGCGGAGGAAGAGGAGGCTCTGGGCCTCCCGCAGCATCCCCCTCCCCATCCCCGGGCGCGACGCCCGGCCCGCCCCTCCCGCCGGCGCCCCGGGGCCCCGGCGGCCGCACCACCCGCACCCAAGACCTCCCCCCTCCACCGCGGTGGGCTCCCCCCTCCCCATCTCCCGCGTGCCTAGTCACCTTGATGCGCCCCCGGGCCGGTGCGGACCGAGAAGCTTGGCGCTGCCGCGGGCCGGGGACGGAGACTCCGGGCCCTTCTCACCTGCCTCCGGCTGCGGCACCGCGGCCCGGCTCCCGGTCCCGGCGGCGCGGGCCGGGGCGGGGCCGGGGCGGGGCGGGCGACTGGGGAGGGCCCGGGCCCCAGTCCGCCGAGAGACGACAAGGATGGGGAGGGGCGAGGGGGGCGCGCCCCGACTCGGCTGGGCTGCGCACACCCGGTTCCCGGAGCCCGGTCCCGGGCGCTGCGTCCTCCCGAGCCCGCCGGGCGACTGCGCTCCGCTCCCAGCTACTGCTCGCCGGTCCCGCTGTTCTTAAAGGGCCCGCGCGGCCCCGCAGCCGGCGGGGGGCGAGCAAGGCGAAGGGGACGGCGGTGCCGGCGACGCGGAGGCCGGAGCCAGCGCAGGTGTGGCCCCGGGACTGGGGGGTTGGCGACGAAAGGCCAACTTGAAGACAGGAAAGGAGCTGAAGTCGTGCAGTGGGGACAAGTCCCTGGATTACATACTAGATGACGGTGGTGCGTATATGGGGTGGGGGGGTGGGCATGAGGGTGCAGATGCCATCTCTCTCAAGGGATTGTGAAAGCTGACAGACTGCGCGCGCACGCACGCACGCACACACGCACACACACACACACACGCCATCAGTTTCCCTCGGTTCTGGCCCTTGAGCTCAGGCTTCCCCCAGGGATTCCCCAAACTAGATAAAAGGCTTTGAAAGCTAGTCTTGGGATATCCTCCTCCCCTTTCCCCACACCGCCCCCACTTTCCCTCTCTAAGCCGGAGGAAACTAGTTAAGAAGGGAAGGAGAGTGGATGCCTTGGGAGAGCTTGAAAGCAGCTCCAAGGTTAAGGTGGTACTTAGAGCTCAACCTGCTTCGCTTGTACACATCTTTATTCTCCCAGGCAAATTCAGGCCTTTAAGACAGGCACAAGCCTTATACACAAGCACATATGCGCCGGGGCATGTACAGGGCTCACAGACACGGCCTTCCGCATCTCCTAGCACACACGTGCGTTCTCTCCCTCACCCCACAAGCCTTCAAATGCAGGTCTCTAGAACACTCTGGGGCTTGCCCCTGCTTTGCTCCTTACTCTTGCTCCTCTTGGTCCCTGCTTGCCCCAGACCCAGTCTTCTAGGGGTAAGTAGGTTAGCCAGTTGAGACGTGTGACCTGAGCTTTTAAGTTCCCACCTGTCACAGGGCAAAGACAGATGGGAGGGGAGGCTGCTGGTGCTGCAGCCACCTTCTTACTGCAGCAGTTGAGAGGTTACTAGCAGTCAAACCTCTCCCCTGCTCATCGGCCCCTCCTCCAGCCTCTCCAGCGCATGAGCGCCCCGAGGCTGGCAGCCTCTTCGAGACATCACCAGGCTCCACCCTGTAACTGTAAGGTTCAGTGGGTTTCGGATCCAGCCCTCCTTACCTTCCCCCCCACCCCATGCCCTACATCACCGCCGTTCCTCAGGACCAACGTTCTCCTTCTCCAGATGGACCCTCCGTTCTCCAAATTAACTCCAATGCCCTAGTATAGACTCCCCATCGCCAATGGTTGCATTCATTGAGTGATCATTATGGACCTGGCGTTATCTGACTTCATTCTCACAATATCCTCATGCGGCAGGCATTACAACCTCTCTTTAGAAATAAAGAAACATGCGACAACGTGGTTGGGACTGGAGTGTATTATAATAAGCGAAATTAGTCAGAGAAAGACAAATATCATATGACTTCACTCACATGTGGAATTTAAGATACAAAACAGACGAACATAAGGGAAGGGAAGCAAAAATAATATAAAAACGAGGAGGGGAACAAACCATAAGAGACTCTTAAATACAGAGAACAAACTGAGGTTGCTGAAGGGGTTTTGAGTGGGGGGTGGGGGAAGGGCTAATTGGGCAAGAGGCATTAAGGAGGACACTTGTTGGGATGAGCACTGGGTGTTACACATACGGGATGAATCACTGGATTCTACTCCTGAAGTCATTATTTTAAAAATAATGTAAATTTTAAAAAATAATAAATTTAAAAGAAGGAAAGAAGAGAAGGAAGGAAGGAAGGAAGGAAGGAAGGAAGGAAGAAAGAAGGAAGGAAAGAAGGAAGAAAGGAAGGAAGGAAGGAAGGAGGGAAGGAAGGAAAGAAAAGAAAGAGAAAGAAAGAAAGAAAGAAAGAAAGAAAGAAAGAAAGAAAGAAAGAAAGAAAGACAGGCATAAGGAGGTTGGTTAAGCAATGTGCCCAAGAGGACACATCTAGTCAGCAGCAGAACAGGGCTTGAATCCTGAAGTTTTTGCGTTTACCCACCTGCTATGGGGCCTCTCAGAACCCTATTCTCAAATGGACTCCCTCCCTCCCTCCTGTTTTCTAGACAGGCTCTTCCATTCTCCCAAGATAACCACATCTTAATGACACCCCCTCCTTTCCCTGGCATACAACTTTCCAATTCTCGGGAAAATGTTCTCCCCTTTCTTAGGAACACAGTGTCCCCCTTTCCTCGGGACAGGCTTCCCCAGCTTCAGAGACCAACATTTCCAAGTGTTCCATCAGCTTTCCACGCCATAGGATTTACACCCCATGCCCCAGAGCCGTGGTCCTCAGCCCTGGCTACGAGTTAAACATCACTTGGGGGATGTCTACAAAATATGTCCAGATAGTACCGCAAACCAGTTAGTCCTGATCTCAGGACTCAGCTCTTAGTGTTTTTAAAAAAGCTCCCCGGTGGACCCCACTGGGTAGGAAGTCGAGAGCCCCTGCCCTAATTGAACCTTCCATCCCCTGGGTTTGAACACGTGCCATGGGCCCATGAAAGTCCTCCCTCTTCCCTAGAACAGACTTTCCCATTCTCTAGGGCACCCTCTCCCCATTTTGTGAACACATCTTCCATGTCCTGAATCTGGAGTCAGTTATCTGCTTTCTGATTTTGATGCTTTGATTCATTCTGTGTTCTTAAGCAACTTTCTCCACCTCTCTGAGCTTCATCCATGAAATAGAGATGATAAAAATTCCTGCAGATCGGCCTCAAAAGAGTCTCATGAGGTTCAAGTGTCCAAGACCTTAGTGTTTATTCTCAAGAATAGATCATACATCCTTACTCTCCAGGCCAGGCTTACCATGGTTCATTTTATTTCCCCCAGAAGAAGCTCCCGTTTTCTTGGCAAATGAGGGAAACTACATTTATTGAAGGCCTACTATGTGCTAGGCACGTGGCATAACCACGTGACCTCTGAAAAGAGCTAGGGCTGTGTCTTTCTCCCCTGGATTCCTAGAACTTGGACACACAAAGTACTCAATAGCTATCAGCTGCCTGAATGGTCTAACCCGTCCTCATGACAATTTTATGAGGTCAATATTATCCTCCCGTGTTTCAGATAAGGAAACTGACGCTCAGAAATGTCAAGCACAAGTATGAGTTGATGTGATGGCTCCAGGGATCCATGTCAGAATCATCTGGCGGGCTTGTTAAAACAAATTGTTAGCCCTACCCCCGGACTTTCTGACTCAGCATCCGCAGTGGGGTCAGAGAATCGGCATCTCTAATAAGTCCCTAGGTGATGCTGATACTGCTAGTCTAGAGACCACACTTTGAGAACCATTGCTCAAGAGACCCTTCCCTCCTCAGTCCAGACCTCATCATTCCCAGAACAACCCCCCCATCACCTACCAAGGACTTTCCCTCAGAGTGGACCTGCTCCCTCTTCCCCAAATAGTCCTCCTCCATTCCCTGAGACTGATCCTTTTCTTTCTCTGAGACCTCCCCAATTCCCATCCCAGACCCTTCCCCCCTTCCCAAGAGGGAGCCTCCAAACAGGGCAGGCTCCTTAGACCCAGAAAGGTAAGGGTTGATGATAATTGGCTTACGAGGAACAAGGCAGAAGCAGAAAACTCCTGTCTCAGCTTAGTGCCAGGAGTTAATCTAGCAGACGGGTGCTCTGGGCAGGGATTTGTGGGAGAAGCAGGTGGTAAGGAGCTTTATGTACCTATGGCAAAAGGGGGGTAGCAGTGTCCTATGGGACCGGGGGAGGAACTGGACTGGGGACTCTGGAACCAACTCAGTTCTGTTCCCACCACCCCAGGCCACTCATCCGCGGGGCCTCCTTTGCCCACGGCACTAGTCTCTCGTCTTCGCCAAGAATGGTTTTAAAATGTATTTACCAATAGAAGGACCCTCTGCTGGCCACTGGGGGAAATGCAGCTCAGGACTGGGAATGAGGGGTGGATTAAGAGGGAGGCTGCCGGAGCCCTCCCCTACCCAAGGCAGGAAGCAAAGATGGGCGTAGGCTGGAATCTGGACGGTGGAGGGGGGTACCTGCTAGGCAGAGCCCCTGCTGTTGCTTTCTAAAGGATCTTTATTCTTTTAAAATTATAAAAATACAGGGGGACTTGCGTGGCTGAGTTGGCTAAGCGTCTGACTTCCGATCAGGTCAGGATCGTACCAGTCCTGAGTTCAAGCCCCGTGTGGGGCTCTGCACTGACAGCATGGGCCTGCTTGGGATTCTCTCTCCCTCCCTCTTTCTCTGCCTCGCCCCCATTCACGTGCTCTGCTTCTCTCTCTCTCTCAAAATAAATAAATAAACTTTAAAAAAAAAAAGTGTAGTAAGTAAGGGGTCAGTCAGTTAAGCGTCAGACTGGCTCAGGTCATGGTCTCAGAGTTCAAGCCCCAAGACCCCTTGAGACCCGCATCGTTCAAGCCCCGATCCCTGCATCAGGCTCTCGGCTCTCGGCTATCAGCACGGAGCCCACTCCTGATCCTCTGTCCCCCTCTCTCTCTGCATGCCCCCTCGCTTTCGGTCTCAAAAGTAAATATTTTTTTAAAGTGTAACACATACCTCTCCATCTCTCCCCTGCTATGTTGTACCACTCCCTTCTGCTAAGAAGAAAACGAGGGGACCTCCAAAGCTGCAAAATGTCAAGGGTCACTACCCAAGAGTCTCTGTCTCTTTTTCCTTCTGATCCCACACACCCCCCTCCTCTTAGTCTCAGCTTGTTTCTTCCCTTACAACTTGAACCTCCACCACACCTCTCGGTTATGTGTGTCCTTTGCATGGAACCAGCCTTGAGCGGGTGTCACCCAGTGGTTCTCTGGCGTCGGTTCCCCTTGTGAGACAGGACCCACTCCACTGGAGGGGACACAAAGGCCTCTGCAGGTAGGTGTTTCCCTTGGACTCTTCCACTCCTGTGACATGTCTCCACTCTGCAGCCTACTTCCTTCCTTCTTTCTTTCTTTCTTTCTTTCTTTCTTTCTTTCTTTCTTTCTACGTTTATTTATTATTGAGAGACAGAGAGACACAGAGTGTGAGCAGGGGAGGGATAGAGAGAGGGGGGAGACACAGAATCCGAAGCAGGCTCCAGGCTCCGAGCTCCGAGCTGTCAGCACAGAGCCCGACGCGGGGCTCGAACTCACAAACTGCAAGATCATGACCTGAGCCTAAGTCGGTCACCCAACCAACTGAGCTACCCAGGCGCCTCACCGCAGCCTACTTCTTTTAGATGTACTGTGGACTCTGAATAGCTCCATTTAAAAATGTCCCCTTTCTGACCACAAGCATTCCCCTCTGCCCTCTAATCTTCAGAAGCCTCATCGGAACCTCTAACGCTTTGTTTTTCAGCTTTTTTTTTTTTTTTTTTTAAGTAAGCTCTATGCCCAACATGGGGCTTGAACTCATGACCCTGAGATCAAGAGTTGCATGCTTTATCGACTGAGCCAGCCCGGTGCCCTGAAACCTCCAGTGCTTTGATCCTAACCACTACCTTCTGGTCTCTCAGGGGCTCCCTGTCCAGTCTTCTCCAGATGCTGTAATTACCCTGCTCCTTGGCCCGACGCCATCCACGTCCTGGCTGTGGGTCAACCCAGCGGTCTGTCTTCTGCTTTTGCTCCGGGGGTGCTGGTATCTGCTACAAAAAAGTACCTGGTTGTGCTGAATTTGCCAGTGCCTGATCTTGGCCTTCGACCATCAGCTGATCTCACTCTTTTATCTTCTAATGGCGATTCTTATCACTCTCCTCAAAACTTCAATTCCTACTTCCTCAAGGAAATAGAGACAACCAGATGTGAAAGCTTTCTCACCCCTCCCGTTCATCCCTCCTTCCCTGGCTCCAAAGGGCTGGCTCCATTCCTTCCCCAGGTGTCATTTATCTACTTGTCCTCTCTATTCCTTGCCCGGTCAAGAAATGCAAGCTATTAAGCGTGAAGAGTTGCCAGCATCCACCAACCTTGCCTCTCGGCCTCAACTCCTGCTGTTGAACAGGACGGCTGTGCTCCTTATTCCCGAAGTGCATCATGGGATGCCTGCCCTTGAGCAAAATTCATCCATTCATCTACCGCTCACTATACCTATATTTGATAGGTCGTAACCTTACGGAAATGACCTGATTCCCCACGACCATTCCTCCCTCTCCTCATCTTGGGGAATCATTGCTCTTCTATACCTTAGTCAGCTCTCCTGTGCTCTTCTCTGAGACTGTGGACTTGCCCCAAGTAAGAGAAAAGAAGCATTCGCTTCCACACTCCTGGGCCGCCTGCCTTCTCTTTGTACCCCCACTCTTTAAGGGACAGTAAGGTAGGCTGTCTCCTTAATCTTCAGACACCATGATGTCTGACGTATGGGCTGACTCGGGATGAAACCCTAAGGTAATCAAATTAGCAGTGTCATCGCCCTACCTTCAAAGTCCTGCGCTGACCCAGCCCCAGCCTCTGATATCCTTCCACAGGCCTCTAGTTGCTTCGATTCCATAACCCCTCACGCTAGCTCCGGTGCTTTCTAACCTATGCATGCTGAGCCCAGAATCCCCTTCCCCCGAAGAACTAGATTCACGCGGTAGCAAGCCAGAACCTCTTCCGCTGTCCCCACGGTACAGAGCATGAGATCTGGTGTGGGTGTAACAGCCAAGACTGGTGAGGGAGGTACTTTACATAAGGGATTGGCTTGATCCTCAAGACACTGCTCAACTGAGGAAAGGACGGCATCAGGGATGCTGGAGGGGGGCAGCCTCAGCCACTGCTTAGAGCACCAGCAAGGGGGCGCCTGGGTGGCTCAGTCGGTTGAGCATCTGACTTCGGCTCAGGTCATGATCTCACGGTCCGTGGGTTCGAGCCCGCGTCGGGCTCTGTGCTGACAGCTCGGAGCCTGGAGCCCGCTTCGGATTCTGTGTCTCCCTCTCGCTCTGCCCCTCCCCTGCTCATGCTCTGTCTCTCTCTGTCTCGAAAATAAATAAAAACGTTTAAAAAAAAATTTTTTTTGTTAGCTTATTTTATTGTAAGAATACACAGCATATAATACATATACAAAACATGTGTTAATCAACTTCTTACGTTATTGATGAGGCTTCTGGTTAACGGCAGGCTATCACCAGTTAAGTTTTAGGGGAGTCAAAAGTTACACATGGATTTTCAATTACGTGGGGGGAGTCGGCGCCCCCACCCCCCCGCATTGTTCAAGGATCCACTGTATTTGAACCGTATAGGGAAAGTGGGGCACCACCGTGTGTTTTCAAGGTTTGGAGTCTTTAAAGTCTTCATCTGGTCATGGTTAGGAGAAAGGTCTCTAGGGACTTGCCTTTGGGGTTTGTCTTTGGCCCTGTTTTATTCAACCTTTTAATCCACCTCTTGGGGACAGGTGTCAATCTCACAAGACAAAATTTAATAAGGACAAACAGGAGGGCCTGCTGTTAAGACCAAGGTAACAAGTGCATACCTCAGAAGTAAAGGAGCATGGTTTGGGCAGCATGAAGTATGGAAAGACAGGGGGTTCTAGAGGGCAGTGGCTTCACAATGTGTAACCACCAAAAACACAGACCCAGAGGAGGTGGGGTGGAAGGGGCCCCAAATTAAGTGACGTGAGAAGATATAGAAGAGACTGAGGGTACTTAGCCCAAAGAAGCCTCGCTTGTCTTCGACGAACTGAAGGCCTGCTGGGGTTAGTGGATTATACTTGTTTAGGGGAAGGACAGGGCGTGGGTGGCAAAATCAGTACAAGACCCTAGAGGAGTGAGCCTGGGAATGAGATGGCCTTGCTTGAGCACATTTTTCATTCACATTTCCTCTCTTCTCCACACTGCCATTTCCTCGAAGGTGCTCTCGTAGAGGCAACGTGAACATCCACACGGGCATAACCTTAAAGCCCTCATGGTTTCTTGCCTGAATTCTTCCCAGCAGCCCCCTAACTTCTCACTGTTCCAATCTGTATTCCTCATCACTGGCAGAATCACCGTCCTAAAACCTCACGTGGATCCTTTTGGGTGGCCCGGCCTTCCTTCCTGGTCTCGTCTCTCCCCGTGGCGTACTGCCCTGTGCTGCAGGCCACGGAGTCCTCCTTCAGGTGTAGAGACCTGGTTTCCTCTACCTGGAACAATGTGTCCACCTCTTTGTACCTTGTAGCTCTAATCACTTCCTCGATGAAGCCTTTCCTGATCCCTCACGCACATAATGCTCTCTCCTCCTCCTCTGAGCCTCCTCAGTGAACTCTGGTAGGCTTCCAACCCTCCACTTACTTTGGTCTTGTCTCTGTACTCCAAGTCTCTTCAGGGCAGAGAGTTTCACTCACCTCTGGGTTTTACTCATCATTTACTGTATCTTCACCACCTGCCACGGCGCCCGGACTATAGAAGGAACTCGGTAAATGGCGGCTGGAATTAACGAAAAGCTTGTTCTTTCCTAAATTCTTCCTGCAACAGGCACATGCCGTTTTTGCGGTAAGAATTAAGTTCGGTCCTCTCAAAAAGGTGCAGAAATCTTTTGTGGGCAGCTTTCTGCCCACGAATACCCCTGAGAGTATTCCCTTGACCTCAAGAGTGGCAGCGACCCCAAGAATGGACACAGGGTGCCGAGAGGTGGCTGGACAGGCCAAGGGAAATGGTTCTTATTTTTGGAGGGTTTCAACCTCTTTGAGAATCTAGTGAAAAACAGACCCTTTCCCCCAGGAAACTGTACATTCAGACACAATTTTCTAACCTGGTCTTTAAACCTACAGTACCTGCCATTCCCTAGGGCCTCCAAATCCACCACCCGTCCCAGCTTCCTCCTCAGCCCCACAGGTAGAGACCCTGCCCCAGAGACACTGGATTCTAACCAGGACTCAGACGGGATGGCCGTGGCCAGGTGCCCTACCTTCCTGTCTCCCAGCCGATCGTGCATTCTAGAGGGAGTGTTACTACTGCCCACTCACAGCCTACGCCTGAGACCTCCATGGAGACAGCAGATGCTCTGGGAAGAAATGGAGACGTTTCACCAAGGGGGGAGGGGGAGGGGAACAAGAGTAAAGATACAAACAAAAACAAACCCCAGTCACTAAAAGGAGAACAAGCCTAATGAGTCAACTCCTCTTCTGGGCAGCTGCATCTCCTATCTGGTTGAGAGCCACCAAGCATAAGGAAGACATGAGCAAGAGCCCGTGTTTCTTTTATTACCAAAACAACCGTTACACACACACTCAGTGCCTCCAATCCCATCCCTGAGGGTAACCATGAAAGTCCTTGCGATCGCAGGAGCCCTTTAGAGGGAGACGGCTGCCTGGTTCATGCTGCCTTGGCTGGTTGTAAGGAAAAGGCCCTCGCAGGAACCAGTTATGTGTCACCCACGGACCTAAGGACGGGAATGGGTGCGAGTTGACGGGGGCTTTTACTCACTGTTTCAGAGTGACTAGGGGGTTATGGGTAAGCCTGATACCAGCCCCTCTACAAGGACACACACGACCAGCGCATCCCCCTCAAGGAACCCAAACTTCTCGGGTCCCCACAAAGCGCCGTCTGGCAGAAAAGGAAGTCCTTTGGATCCGCTGAATGACGCAAGCCGGGTCCGGAGTGCACCACACAGCTCTTGGCACCACCCTTAAAGGCATCCGTTGGCAGGGGCTGCCCGCTAGGGGCACCGCCACCAGCCTGGCTCACACGCCAGGGTCTGGGGTAGGAACGGTCAGGCTCTGCAGCCCTCACACCATCTGGACTTGTGGCTCCTCAGCTACTCCCTGAAGCTTTTCCATGACGTTCCCTGAGGGGGGCTCGGGGGCTGGGGGGGGCTCTCCCGGGGCCTCGGACAGCACATAGTAGACAACCTCTTGCTCGCCTTGGGCGTTGGTCTGGTTCACCACATGGACGACGGGGCCGGGGGTGTCCTGAGAGGCCGAGAGGGCCGTGCCGTCACCGCTCCCACCCTCCTCTTCCTCTTCGGCCTCTTCCTGGGGTCCCGGCTCCCCTGGCACTGCTTCAAGAATGATGCCCTGCAGGCTGCTGTCACTCAGCGATGCTCCCGGCTCCAATCCGTCCTGCGGCTGCCGCAGCAGCTGCTGTGTCAGCTCCACACTCTCATAGCGAACCAGCTGCAGCCGCATGTAGCCATCTTCATGCTCCTTGTACCTGGGGAAGCGGGAGCATGGGGGGCAGCAAACATGCGCAGGGGGACGCAGAAATGTCCAGAGACCGGCAAGCTACGGGACAAACACGAGGGATGGGAGAAGCCCTGGGATGTTAAGTGATAGGAGTTGGAGACCAAGAGGGCTCTTTATTGGAATGTGCAGAAGAAATGACAAGAGGGAGGGAGCATTACTCGAAATGGAAAATTTGATGTAGAAACTTGAGGCGGAGGGAGGGAGGGAGGGAGGGAGGGGGTGCAGAGGGGGAAAAAGAAATGATCTGTGTTGGAGGGTGGGAGTGCCACAGGATTCAGGAGATGGCCTTGGGGCTACGGATGAGGGCCGTTAGGCTCCGGTTCTGGCTGTAGGGCTTTGGCACCGTGCCTTCCACTCAAAGGTCACAAAACTCATCTTTGCTCCACCACCGATTCTCGGGGTTCCCCGAACCTCAACGGAGACGGTGGACATCCAATTATCCTCAAATTCAAGGTTAACTTGTTGAAAAGGTATCGGGGGGCGGGGGGGAAGGTCTGCGAACCTACGGGGCAGGGTTCAGAGACATACCGAAAACGGGGGTGCCCTGAGGGCCACTTGAACTGGTGCTTCTCTCGAAGGTGCACGGTGAGGTTGTTGCCCCTCGTGAAGCATTTGTCACATACGTGACATTTGTATCTCGGCTCTGAGTCTCCCTGACGGGGAGGGGAGGGAGAGTGAGGCCAGCTCTGCATCCTGGGCTCCCCCACACCTGCACCTGCCCTCTCCCACCGACCGCCCAACTCACCTCATGCACTTTTCGGTAATGGGACTTGATAGAGCAGAGGGATCGCGCGCTGAAGCCGCAGCTCTCGAAGTCACACCTGTAGGCGGGCTCCTTGCTATGGGTGTCCAGGTGCTTCCGCAGGTCAATCAGATTCTTGCAGCTGCCGGGAGAGGTCAGGAGCGGTGGGAGGGCACGGGGGACCCCGGACCTCGGGTTCTCTGATTTCTGGCCCCTGGTTCCCCTTACCTGTATTCACAACAGTCACACTTAAAAGGCCGGTCCTCGCTGTGGCGAAAGCGCATGTGGTTTCGGAGGGACGATGGCAGCGGGCAGGTCATATCACACAGAGGACACTTATAGTGATTCACTGAGAGGAGCAGAGAGGAGGCTGTGATCGGGGGCCTAGCGGATACCTGGAGGGTGGGCAAGGAGGTCGGGGGCGCCGGCCGCTCACCATGGTTACGCATATGGTCCCGCAACAGCCGCTCCGTGGCAAATCTCTTGGAACAGTGAGAGCACTGGAAGCGTTGCTCTACAGTGGGGCAGGCAGAAGAGAGCCTGGGCTGCGGAGGATGGCGGAGAGGCACAGACAGGAGAGCAAGCCCGGGAGAGGAGACCCACCCAAGAAAGGGGGGGCTCAGGAACCAGGGATGGACACAGCACCGTGGAAAGAGCATGGCGCTTGCGGTCGAGAACCTGAATGAGAATCCCCGCCTGACCCCTAACTAGCTGTGCGACCTCAGGTAAGTGAGGTAACCTGGCCCTCGGTTTCTTCACCTGCAGAAAGGGGGAGGAGCAGCACACCTCATGGGGTTGCGAGGACTCACCGGGAAGAGATGTGGCACACAGTGAGCACTGAACAGTAAGAGCACCTAATGACTCTCCTGTCACACTGTGGCAGGTGACTGAGTCCTAGAGGTAGATGTAGCCAGGCTGCAGATGCCTTCGGTGGCCCCCACTCCCGGGAACGCGCCCCTTACCCCCACCGCAAGGACGGCCTGCACCCGCTCCCCTTCTTCTCTGATTGCTTACGATCCAACGCGGTCTGGCGACGGATGTGATCTAAGAACTTGGTGTTGTTGGCAAACATGCCCCCGCAGGTGGGGCAGGCCACCACCTTCTCCTGGGTGTGGCTGCGGAGGTGCTCTCGAAGCTTCCGGCAGTCCTTGAAGGTGCAGGTACAGCCTGGGAAGGAAAGCCCAGTCAGGCTCAAACGCCCGGAGGCAGTTCTGACATCAAGTCTCATCAAGCCAGCAGCCGACCTTACCCTGGGGGACTGGTCCCATGCCCCGCCGCCGCCCCAACCCCTTGCCACCCCCAGGGATTCTTTAAGGACAAGACGTTAAGGAGTGGCCCTACCTTTCCAGCCACACAGCACCACCTGGTTGTCTTTGCCGACCGCTTGGTATTCACAGCACAGGCTGTGTGCTTCCACGTGCCGATAGAACCACTCGGGGTTGTCGAAGGAACTCTGTGCCAGGGGCAACCTGGGGTTAGGACCGAGGGTGGCTAGAGGGACTTTTACACCGACGTGCCCAAAGGGGGTTTCTTGGCGCTCCCTCAAACTAACTCGGTGGGCCTGAGAAAGTTGGAGCATGGGGGCCACCCGGAAACGAAATGACACAGTAGCAGGAACCTGGCAGACGCAGGGCATCCCTGAGAGGGTCAAGGCATCTGGAGCTAAGACCCCCAACTTCCTCCCACCCCTACGCCCAGCACTGCCCGCTGACCTCACAGTGCTCCCACAGACACAGGAAGTGGTCAGGGATGTCAGGGATGATGTTGCGGCTCTGGAAGTCCAGGATGCAGGGGCTGAGGTCGGCCTGGCTCTGCAGAGCCTGCAGCCCCCACTGCTTCAGCTTGGTGTGGTAGCAGTGGAAGTAGACGTGGCGGATGAGGTCAGCAGAACTGTCCATGGAGCAAAAGCCACACTCCTGCCACAAGCAGGAGAATTCTTCTTCTGCAGAAAGGGGTTTAGGGGGAAAAGTCTGATACCTTCCAAAGCTCAGCTCTCCTTCTACCTGTGACACTTAGCGGCGAGCGAGCAGGCTGGACTCTGACCAGATGACCACAGTTCATTCGGCAAATACCAGCATTTCACAACTACCAATCGTGCACCAGGCACTGGGGGGTGGGGGGTGGGGGGGGGTAGTGATGAGTAAAGAGTCCCCGTCCTTGCCCTCACGATAGCTTTCAGTCAGGGAGAGGAAACGTTAGTTAAGTAATCCCACGTATAAATCTAAAAGCGCAGCCAGCTCCGAGTTCTATGAAGGGGGCAGGGGGTGCGGGTTACTGCAACGTAATTAAACAGAGCCCATCTGATGTAGGCATGGGGGACTGGGAAGTGTCCCTGCGTTGAGATCCGAAGGGCGAGCATCCGTGAGCTAGATGGAGAAGTGTGGTCGAGGCAGAGGGAAGGGTGTGCGCAAGGTCCAGAGCCACCAGCTCACAGTGTGGCTGGCGTGCGCTGCCGCCTCCCGAGCTGGGACACCCCTCACTCCTTCCCGTCGGACCGCAGGTCCTTCTTTCCTCCAAATTCTGCCCGGGATCCACCCTCTCCGGGAAAGCCATCAGCTGCGGCAGTCCAATGCCTGGCTCTCATGCACCTCTCTCGAAGCACATTTTCAGTGCTTTACAGGGGCTCACTTGTTTTTAAAAGGAGCTACTCTGAAATATATAACCCCCTAATTTCCCTTTTGTGTACGTACTGTTTGACTTCGGAAACTATCACTTATGCTTCATAGTCACGAGACTTAAAACAGAATCTGAGGTTGGGGAAGGAGAGCTGCCTCTGTACTTTCTGTAGAACAGAATTTTTAAAACTGTTTTGTGACCTGTTAGTGACTGAATACATCAATTTAGGGAGGCGCATAACAATTTTTATTTTTTTAAGTAGGCTCCATGCCCAACGTGGGGCTTGAACTCACGACCCTGAGATCAAGAGTCACATGCTCTACCCACTGGGCCGGCCAGGCACTCCCCCCCATTTTTTTTTTTTTTTTTAATGAAAAAGAATAAGAATACTTGAGAGAACATTTAACAAAAGCAAGTATTGTTTCAAGCACTTTTTTAACTCTTTATCTGGGGTTGGGAAGTAAAGCGCATGCCTATCTGGTAGTTGCAGTGGGAAAAAAAAACAAAAATTGAGAAGCATTACCAGAGAAGCAGAAAAGCAGGTTGTCGACAGCCTGTATAATAATAATATGATCCTTTTTAAAAAAGAAAATCGTCTTTATCTAATTTACTATTGCATGCAGAGAGACGTCAAAAGGACATTCACTAAAGTAATGTCACTAATTGCCTTTTGATGGCAGGATGGAGGATTCAGATTCATCCCACGTTTCCTTGTTGAATGAATTTTCCATGATGAGTCTACGATGCTTTTGTTTTTTAATGTGAAATTTATTGTCAGATTGGTTTCCATACAACACCCAGTGCTCCTCCCAACAGGTGCCCTCCTCAAGGCCCATCCCCCACTTTCCCCTCCCTCGCACCCCCCATCAACCCTCAGTTTATTCTCAGTTTTTAAGAGTCTCTTATGGTTTGCCTCCCTCCCTAACTTTTTTTTCCCCTTCCCCTCCCCCATGGTCTTCTGTTCAGTTTCTCAGGATCCACATAAGAGTGAAAACATATGGTATCTCTCTTTCTCTGTATGACTATTTCACTTAGCATCACACTCTCCAGTTCCATCCACGTTGCTACAAGGGGCCATATTTCTTTCTTTCTCATTGCCAAGTAGTACTCCATTGTGTATATAAACCACAATTTCTTTATCCATTCATCACTTGATGCACATTTAGGCTCTTTCCACAATTTGGCTATTGTTGAGAGTGCTGCTGTAAACATTGGGGTACGAGTGCCCCTCTGCATCAGTACTCCTGTATCCCTTGGGTAAATTCCTAGCAGTGCTATTGCTGGGTCACAGGGTAGGCCTATTTTTAATTTTCTGAGGCACCTCCACACCGTTTTCCAGAGCGGCTGCGCCAGTTTGCATTCCCATCTACAATGCTTTTATAAGCGAAACAAGCACAATTAGGCAAGGAAAGTCAGACGTTCCACCTTCCTTGAGCTCCTTCCCCCTCCTGTCCTGCCCCCTTACCAAGTGGGTCCTCCTCCTCCTCCTCCTCCTCCCCGGAGCCGTGCAGGTGCTGCCGGAGGTGCTGAGTGACATGCTCGCAGAACTCCTCCATGGCTGAGCACACAAAGGAGCAGGACCCCCACTCACACTGTAGCCCCAGATTCTCCTTTCGGGGAACTTTCCCAGGGGGCGGCATGGCCTTCACCCTAGAGGGGAAAGAAACCCACAGCTGCAAGGATTCCACCCAAACGCCACCAGGGGGTGAACGGCTGGGCTGACAGGCTGCCTAGAGGCGGCAGCAGGCGCCTTCTCCCGTGACCTGCGAGAAACCCTGTGCTTTTTCAATAAGGATGGAGTAGCAGTTCCTCAAACCCCTGGAAGCTGTCTGGCGTTCTTGGGAAGGGAAAAACACACTAACATTATTGAGCGTGTGCCAGGCACTGAGCTAAGAACTTTAAAGGCACATTTCTCTTGAAGCTTCAGAGCAACTGGCCAAGAAGGAATTAATTATTCCAATGGGATGCAGAACAACGCACAGGTTCAAAGAGATGGCTCTGGACAAGGAAGAGACTTCAAATCTAGACTCCTGTGTCCGCCACCTACTAGCTGTGTGACCTTGGCCAAGTAACTTAACCCTTCTGTTCCTGAACATCCTCATCTTCAAAACGGGGATAGCAAAACCTTTTGTTGTTAATTTCACACTTAACTATATGTCAAGCATCATGCTAAGCATATTATATTACGTCACTGAATTACTAACACCACCCTATGAGGTAAGTACTATTTTTGACTTCATTTACAAATAGGAACCTCTGGCTCAGAGCGGTTAACTGGTTTGCTCAAGGTCACACACTACTGGTGTGGTAGGGTCAGGTCAGGCTGACTCCAAAGTCCATATTCTTTCCACACAGCTTACAGATGAGCCCAGAAGCTCTTTTATTTTTCACTGCATCATGTCCTAAATCCCCACCAGACTTTCAAACTGCCATACTGTCAGCCTTTGCCTAATCTATCCAGTGGTTACTCACCACTCCCCTGACATTCTCTGAACTAAAATGTCTATTTAATCCTTGAACAGAGATTTGAACTGTGCGGGCCCATTTATATGCAGACTTTTAAAATACTTTTCAAATACATTGGAAAATTTTGGGATGTTTGCAACAATTTGAAAAACTTTGCAAATGAACTGTGTAGCCTAGAAATATTTTAAAAAATTAGGGGTGTCTGGGTGGCTCAGTCAGTGAAGGGTCTGACTTTGGCTCAGGTCATGATCTCACAGTCTGTGGGTTCGAGCCCCACGTCAGGCTCTGTGCTGACAGCTCAGAGCCTGGAGCCTGCTTCAGATTCTCTATCTCCCTCTCTCTCTGCCCCTCCCCTGCTCACACTGTCTCTTAAAAAAATAAGAAAAAGGTAGGTCACAAACACATAAAATCTATGTAGACACCAGTCTTTCATTATTTAATACCATAAAATATATACAAATCTATTAAAAAAGTTAAAATTTATCAGGGCACCAGGCTGGCTCAGTCAGTGGAGCATATAATTCTTGATCTCGGGGTCATGAGTTTGAGCCCCACACTGGGTGTAGAGATTACTTAAAAAATTTTTTTATTGGGGCGCCTGGGTGGCGCAGTCGGTTAAGCGTCCGACTTCAGCCAGGTCACGATCTCGCGGTCCGTGAGTTCGAGCCCCGCGTCAGGCTCTGGGCTGATGGCTCGGAGCCTGGAGCCTGTTTCCGATTCTGTGTCTCCCTCTCTCTCTGCCCCTCCCCCGTTCATGCTCTGTCTCTCTCTGTCCCAAAAATAAAATAAAAAAAAAAAAAAATTTTTTATTAAGTTAAAATTTATCAAAACTTACACACACACCTACAGACTGTCATCTTTTCATTTTTGACATCTAGTGTTAGCAATACATGTAACATCTGCAGTGTTGTCGTTTTTTTTTACATAAGACAATATTTTTTTAAGTTTATTTATTAAGAGAGAGAGAATTTATTAAGAGAGAGAATAATTTAATTATTAAGAGAGACAGGCTCCGCACTGTCAGCACAGAGCTCGATGCGGGGCTCGAACTCACGACCCGTGAGATCATGACCTGAGCCAAAACCAAGAGTCAGATGCTTAACCGACAGTAGAGCTATTAGTAGTCAAGCTTTGGGGGAGTCAAAAGTTATACATGAATTTTTGATTGCATAAGGGTTGGCACCCCAACCTCCACGTTGTTCAAGGGTCAAGTACAGATTCCATTTGAACAAAAGAGGCCTTATCTGTCTAGCTGATATCGTACCTTGGGTATTTACAGTGCTAGTCATGCTTAGGCCTATAATAAATGCCTGTTGAAGAAAGCTGAATAAGAACCTGCAGGTTCTCCACCTTTAATATGAATTCAATTGCAGGGTTCTCTAGCCACCCTGCCAGAGATTCGGATTCAGGTAGGCTGGGGTTAAGCTTAGAAATCTGCCCTTTTACCTCGGCACCCCAGTTCTGATGCAGGCAGTTCCAGAAGCACAGTTTGTGGGACAATAAAAGAATAGTTTCCCTCATTAAAAGGAAACAGAATGACAGAGGACAGCAGTGAAAGCAAAAGTCCAGGGACAAGAGAGGACACCAAGAGGCCTTGACTCTGCCTGGTGTGTCACCTCTGGGCGGATGTTAACTGATTGTCGCTGCCCTAAAAGGGAGCAAGGCACTGGTCTACCTGATAGAGCTGGGAACTCTGGGAAAGGCCTTTACTTACTACGCACGGAGAAGAAAAAAAAACACAGAAAAAACAAAACACGTGAAATCCTTCATGACTACAAGTTCAAGAATCTCTTATACCTTACTGCTTATCAGAGAAACCCCTTTTTAAGCCAAGGCTTTTGCCCCTCCTCCGAGAAGCCAGTCACCTCGGACACTCCGGGATGACCATGGGGCTGCTGGGCTGCTCGAGACTAACAGTGAACCTTATCAGGAGAAAATGTTCACTGTTTTTATAACATTGGGGTAGGAAAAGTAGGGAACACCTTCCTAAGGCAGACACAACATCCCAGACCTCCTCTAACTCTCTGCCTACGGGATTCAAGTCCACCTAGTACCGCATGCAAAGCTCTTCAACTGGCCTCAACTTACTTCTCCAGGAACTGGGTAAAGAAACTAACCCTTATTGAGGGCCTACCATGAGTCAGCCCTGTGGAAACTTCTCTTCCAAAGTTCATTTCAAAGTGAGAGCGCCCAGACTCTAACCCAAAGATCACTCCCTCCTCCTCTACACCATGCTGCTGCTCTGGCTTCCTCTCCCATTCATTCGGTCCTCTTCCTTCTCTGATTCAATGAACTTTATCTTAAACACATCACGTTCTCCTCAAGCTCTCTGCCTGAGAAACTTCTACCTACCCTTCAAGCCCAATGCCCCTCCTCGATGAGTTCTTTCCCAATTCATCCAGGCACAGCTGGAATATCTACCTGCTGTCCCCACAGCACTGTGCACACCTTCATTATGGTGCTGCTACAGTGGAATGGAAGGTCTGTCTCCCCCAGACTAGGAGCTTCTCAGCGCAGGGACCATCACCCCTTCATTGCCTATTCCCAACATTAGCACAGAGCTCTGTACTCCCCACACACTCAATAAATGTCAGCATCTGATCACATTCCAGGAAGCTTTCCAAAACTACCCACCCCTCAGATTATGCTTGCCTCTTGGTTCTATGTCTGGCGTAGATAATGCCAGAAAATCTCGACCCTATTTGTGTGCTGCCCATGGTCACTCATGGTCATCTGATGTGTTCTATTCTCATTTGCCCAATGGGACAATCTTAGCTGCTTCTGGGCAGAAACCGCATCGCACCCATCTGAGTCCTTATACTATGTCCAGTACAGTGCTGAGCACAAATGCTCTAAACACACATCTGTTGTTGACTGGTGGGCAAGACCCAGGAGATGGGTTATCTAGATATCGAGAATGACCTGAACTTTAGGCAAAGCTCCCCGAATCCCTCTTTTTTTTTTTTTTTTAATTTATTTTTGAGAGAGAGAGCGAGTGGGAAAGGGGCAGAGAGAGAGGGAGACACAGAATCAGAAGCAGGCTCCAGGCTCTGAGCTGTCAGCACAGAGCCCGACGTGGGGCTCAAACTCACAAACCCGTGAGATCACGACCTGAGCCAAAGTCAAACACTTAACTGACTGAGCCACCGAGGCGCCCCCCTGAATTCCTCTTTTGTCATCCCCCAGCTTCCTTTACTTACTTTGCCTGTGTCCTACTTGTTTCTAGCCTGGGGAACAGTGGGACAGTGACAATCTGGTCACCACTCCTCTTTCTGTGAGCAAAGTGAGGCAACTTGTACACTGGCGAGGGCAATGGACAAGTTGTCAGAAAACCTGGGTTCAAGTTCCCTGTCTCAATGATTTTACTCTGCCTAGAATAATGTAACATTAAGTACCTACTGTAGGCAAAGCACTGTTCTAAGAATCTTATGTATATAAAAACTCACTAATACAACCACCCACCCATTGAGGGAAGTACCGCTATTATCCCACTTCACAAATGAGGAAATGGGCCCTGATAGGTTAAATAATTTACCCAAAGCCACAAGCTAGGAAGTGATGGAGACAGAATTCAAAGCCAGGGAATTTGGTTCCATTTTCTTTCTACATCTGGCGTCTCATCACTCCTTGTCTGATTCCTTCCTCTCCACAGACCTGGTATCTGTATACACAATACCCCAAACATGTTTTATTAAGTAGCTATTTTGTCAGTTTCCTCCAATAAACTGTGAGCTCCTAGAAAGCCTGGCCTGTGCCCTGTTCAGTTCTAACTTCAGGGCCACGACATCCTAATACAAGCTCTTTTAATGTTTACGTGAATCTAGGACTTATTATTTTATTTTGGATAAATCACCTAGCTTCTCTGAACCTGTTTCTCTAAATGTAAAACAGGATACTAACATCACAGCTGATGTTAGAGTCAACAAAACTGGTTAGAAAGCTCCAACATTTACTAGCTGTGGGGCCCTAGGCAAGTTACTTAAGCCTCAGTTTCCCATATAGCAGAGGAATCATTAAACTTGTCTCACTGGATTGATTTATGGACTAAACTAGATAATGTAGATTAAAATGCTTAGCATAACACACCCCTAGAACTCAACAAGCGTCAGCTATTTGTATCCTTGCTTCTGACGGTGAGATGATCTAAGCAGAATTCTACAAAAAGGTCAACAAAAGGACAACCCGACGGATTCCTAACACTTCTTTTCATCAGGGGTCACAGTAAGAAACAACCAGCAAATACTTGAGTATATATTTTAACGCAAGGCATCAAATTAACCCTGAACGACAGTCAAGAAAAGAAAGGACTGATGTCCTGAACCTCCTAAGGACTCACAATCTGGCCGAAGAGATGACTCTGACGTGTGAAGACAAATGCCAAAACAAAGCACCCGATGAGGGAGGTCAGGACAGAAAGAAATCCCAGTGCACAGGCGAAGCGGGGAAGACTTGTCCTGAGCGGCCGGGATCGGGCCCCTGAAACACCGGGAGAGTTCGAAGAGAAGACAGGAGACCCTCCTGGCAGCCCCGCAGGTTTCTCGTAGTGCTTCCCGCATTAAGGCATGGCGGTGACCACGTCTCAGCAGCAGCCAAGCCCCACACGAGAAAGCAGGGAGGTTCGAGTTGGGGTTAGGGACTAAGGGCCAGGGGCGCTGCAGGCGCCAGGCCGACCGGCGTGGCCGAGCTACAAGACGAAGCCTCGCCAAGGTGACCAGGGAAGAGCCTGGCTTGAGCAGCCTACTCAGAGCGTCCCCAAAGTCGCCCAGGCAAGCCGGAAGCCAATTTACCGTCCCTCCGCTCCCGGGTCTCTCCAGCTCTTCCCACCTCCGCCCATCTCCGGAAGGGCGCTTGAGCGACGGCCACCGAGAGCCAATCATCGCTCTCGGATACCTCTAGCAGCCAATGGCCGCTACGACTGACGGAACCCGTGCGCGACCAAAATACGGAAGGGGCGGGAGCAAGGAGCGGCGGGCTTCGGGGATGGTAGCTTTGCTGCAGCCGCTGCGTTCCAGGCGAGGTGCGGGCGAGGATCCCGAGGCCCCGAATTCCCCCAACTGCGCAGGCTCCGCGCTCGGCACCCACTGGGCCTGCGCGGGGCTCCAGCTGCGCCCCGAGTGGCATCTCCTTCGTCGCGTGGGTTACTGTGTTAAGCTGCCCGCGAGCACAGGGAGGGGGAGTAGGAGGAGGCGGCGGTGGCGGCGCGTGAGGCTGGGTGCGCGCGGCTGTAAGCCCCGCCCGGCCCAAATTAGGGTCGTACCTCTATCCTTCGTTCTCTTACTCCGATTTCTTAAATATCGGCATTCCTGAGCCGTCTTCCCTCCCCCCGCCCCCCACCTCTCCTGTTCCTGGCTCAGTAAGCAACCATGTTATCCACCCACTCCAAGTCAGAAACCCGGTCGTCATCCCTGATTCCTCTCTCGTGCATCACGTCCGACCCTCCTCCAAGTTGAATTCTACGTCCTTAAACACACGCCGGAGCTCTCGAATTCAGCCCCCTCTGCCCCTCCTCCCGGTCCTTCTCCGCTCCCTCTTTAGTCTATTAACGACGTCGAGCCCGGATGTCTACACTAACTGGTTCCATTGCGTGGACTCTTGTTTTCCTCTAAGCCATTCCCCACGGAGACCTAATCAAACCACCACCCTGCTTTAAACGCTAAAAGGCATTCTGTGGCCTCGGGGCACACACCGACCCCTCCCCCCCCCCCCCCCCCCCGCCCAAACTATACTGAGGCTTTCTAGAACCTTCAGCATCTGAGTCCTGTGTACTTCGATGGTGTCTTGAGTCCTAGTCCTCTATTTCTGTTCTCCCGCCCCGAGTTACTTTCGGTTTCTCTACCACACCTAGCTGCCTTTTACTTTTTCTGCTTTGTACTTGTTTCCTCTGCCTGGTACCGTCTTTCCCTTCTCCCCAGTCTGGCATGTATTTGACTAACGCCTACTCATTCTTCTGGTCTCAGTGAATATGCTTCTTTTTCCAAGAAGTCTTCCAGTCAGGGAGGGCAGGGATTGTATGTGTTCTTCACCTTCATACTCCATCACTTAGTCTAGTGGCTGAAACATTAAGGGCTCAAGACATATTTGTTAAATAATGTACCTTAGTAAAGTTCATTGGGGTTGATATATATTTTGTTACATTTTCCTGTATTTCCGAACCTAAAAATAAGCCTATATAATTCATATAATCAGGAAACACATTAAATGTTCAATAGAAGATACTATTAAAAATAACCATCATAGTAAAATCTGAAATTTGTGCATGAAGTTTGTTGCTAACAACAGAGAATTATATTATTGTCCCTATTTTAAAATAGGACTTTTAAAATACAATCCACAAGTAACAAAAATATATTTTATCAACTTCATTCCTTCAAAAGCGCATAGAGGAATACTTCACAAAATGCCAACGTTACTTTCATTCAAATTTACACCACTGAAGATGGTTCTTAGCTTTAATTTAGCAATTGCAGGAAGAAAAAGTCCATTCACAGAACTATGTAGACTCAAAACAATTTTTACAGAGCAAAAATTTCAGGATAGCTCTGGAATCCACACATATGTCTTCAAAATTTGAGACTGTGTCTTGCTGTCTAGCATAGTTTACTTCCATCTCAATCTGCTTCTCTTGAAAACAAGCTACAATTTTGGCCGGATAATTCAGACACATCCTCAGATTTGGTCTTTAAGAGCTGCCACACAAAAAACTTAAAGCATAATTCATACTCCTCAAGAGCTGTGGCTCTCTTCTGAAAGTGTAAAATGAGTAAAGTTATCAAGTGATGTTTTGTATTTCTTTTGTGTTCATGTAAAAACACCTGTATCTTTGAAATGTGATCAGGTTCTTTACCATAAAATAGAGGATTCCATTGAGCTCCGGGCAGCTAAGCAAGTCGCTCCCGTGTGGACCGCTAAGAGTTGCACTTTTTAGATCAGGCGAAATAGCTAGATAAATCTCTTTGAGTTCTCATGACCTAGAGTTGAGCGGATCACTGTATACAAATTAGCTAAATGTCCATACTCTACCACTCTTTCTAAATATCCCATATTCTGTGACTAGCATGGACAGGAACGTGGGGAATATCGCCAGTCCCGTGCTGCCTACCCAAAGGCATGTGCCCTAACCCCCCAGTGATGTAGGTCAGAATGGTGAGGCTGGAGGTGACCTGAATGGTTATCTAGGCCACTCCTCATTTTAGAGATGAGGAAGCGGAGTTCCAGAAAGGAGAAGTGGTCTGTCCCAAGGTCACTTGGTGTGTCTGTGGCACACTCAGGCTTTCTGTCCCTGGTCCAGGGCTCTGTCTGACACCCTGTAGCAGCTTACCCAGGTCAAGTCCTGTGGAAGGTCCCGGAGAACAGGGACCAGGGGTGTAGATTTTGCTAGTATCCCTAGCTCCCTGAACCTTGCCCACACTTAGGAATGAAAGACTTTTCATTGTGATGAAATCCTTATGAGACTTCCCCCTCCCAATCTGTCTCTTCTGAGGCAACAGTTACACTTATTCAGCACCGACCATATGCCAGCAGAACTGTGAGCGCTCGACGCATTTGCTTCTCAGCCACATCCAAGCCATAGCTACTATCACGGTTCCCATTTCACAGATGAAAAAACTGAGGCATTCTGCGGTAACGTAACTTGCCCAGGGTCACGCAGGTAATTACAGCAGCTGAGATTCAAATCTAGGCAGTTCTAGAGCCAGAGTCCCTGCCTAGGATTCTGTTCTATCAGGGAAGCAACAGCCTATTCAAGAAAGGGGAGTGAAGATGCCTGTCCTAATTGATTTTTTCTTCTCTGATGGACTTCTTTTGCTACAGTATCATCCCTCAAAGGCCCGTTCCCTCAACCTCTCTAGGTCCTCTCAGCCCACCCTCCACATCCTCTCTAGGTCCCTTCTTCCCCACGGGAACTTCTTAGCAGCCCCAACACGTGGGTCGCCTCCTCCACCTCACCGTCTGGGCCCCCGTCTCTGACCCTCTCGCCCCACCCATCCCACAGCCTCGCTGCCCACTCACCTTTCAAAGGATAACCAGTGGTCCAGTTTATAAACTCCAATTTGACTTTAATTTAATAAATTAAATTCCAAGCCATCACACAGCAATGGACATCATCATCTCCCAACACGCGGAGGGTGCAGCCCTGCTCTCGCTCCATCATCATCAGTCTTTAGTAAAGCCCCTGGAGCCATCGCTCTGGGGAAGGCTCCCACCCAGCTCGGGGCTCCCTCCTTCCAACAGAGCCACTGCTCACAGAGAAGGCATCAAGTACAAAAACGGTAATAAAGGGAGGGAGGGACGAGGAGCAGGAGGGGAGGCAGGGAGGTGGGGAGTACCTGCCCCCCAGCCCGGGCACCGGCCCGGCTTTCTGTGAGCTGCCAATGTCCTCAGAGGCAGACACTGGTGCTGGTCAGAGTGGGGACCTGAGGGAGACGTGGGAGTCCTGTCCCAAAGGGAATTGCCTACCTTCCTGGGACAGGAAAGAAGGGTCACCTGGGAGAGATGCCCTCTCTCGTCTGTGCACTGAGGGTCCTGGACCACACATATAAATAGAAAAGAGAATAAATAGGGGAGGAAGGACCAGCTGAGGAGCTGAGCACCCTGGGAGTCCTCTGAGGGGCCAATGTCGACAGCACAACCGGTTCCGAGGAATGCCCACAAGTGCAGGGGCAGAGCCCTCCTCTTGCTCCCAGCCACCCACTCCCTTTTCTGTGTTCTCAGCAGCAGGGGCCCGCCTCTCTCATGCTTCCCGTTGTAAGTACCCTTCCAACTGGCCCCACAGCCCAGGGTGGACAGGGCTTCCTGGAACCCAGAGGGCTTCCCTGGCCCAGGCTGTTGGGAATCCAGGAAGGGGAATGGAAGAGGATGTGGAGGGTGGGCTGAGAGGACTCCTGCCCTCTCCTCGCTCAAAAGGTGAGGAGGGCCCTCAGAGCTGGGGGCTGGGGTTGCCATTGGCCTTGGGTTTGGATTTGAAGGAAAAGCGCTTGATAAGGCGGCGAGAAAAGCTGCCAGCCTTCTTTCGGACACTGGGTGTGGCCGTCGTGTTGGAGAGGTCGTCGTGTGATTGGCTCAGACCAGCTTCCTTCTGTCGAGGCCTCCGGCGGAAGATAAGCTTCGTGCCACTGCGCAGGAAGCTCACTGTGGGGGAAGAGGGGAGGCTGAGGCAGCCAGAGGGGTATGACAGGCGTGGGGTGAGGTGGGGAGCAGAGAAAGGACCAAGCACGGAGGGGTCAAAGATACAGAACAGAACCTCTCCTTCGCCTAGAAGCCAGGCTTCCTTAGGAAAGAAAGTAGAGACAAAACAATGCCTCTTATCTTTCCTGAGGAAAAAATGGTGGCGCTCGTGGGATTCTGCGGGCAAGTCTAACTATTGCCGCTGAGGAGGAATGTCACAGGGCTGCCTCCCTGTAAGGGCAGACTGACAAATGGACCTCTTTACTCTGGAAAGAAAAGACGGAGCAGAGGGCATTTCTAAAAGCCCATAAAAATCATGAAAGGATAGGTGGGTGGCCAAATTCCAGGACGCGAGCAGGAAAGCTGCATCTGGAAAACTTCAAGGAGGTAAATTTGGGACCAGTATAATGAGACAAGTGTTTACACAGCGGGCTTTGGACTTAGGAATCTCATTATCCCAAGAAGTGATGCAGGCTTACATCATAGTTAAAATACATGTGTGGTGGACGGACTCGTTGGCAGAGGGATAAAGATGTTTGGGGGCAAAGCCTCTCATCCTTAGAAGTTAGAAAAGCACCACGACTATCCACGGGCTGTGTCACTGCTAGAAGGACACTTCTAGGTTTGACTGGGCGTAGGATTCCTTATACTCAGAGGAAAGCGAGTACAGAATGGAAGTCGGCGGGGGCGGGGGGGAGACAAAAAAAAAGAAGAAAGGAAAGAAGGGGTGTGCTTAGACCCAGGAAGAAAGAAGAACAGAGGTAAAGGGAAATCCTTTGGCATCGCTCCCAGTCACCTGTGCCTGTCAGATCCAGGCCAGGACCCAAGGCAGTAAGTGCCCCTTCTCTACGCTGGCTTGGTTGAAACAGGCTGGGAAATGCAGCCATCCCGTAGGGGAGGAAGGAGAAGGCAAACTGGGTTGAGAATCCCATTCCCGTAAGTGTCCAGTAGGACCCAGGTCACGATACTGGGCATAAAAGGGGAGGGGGATAAATAAACATTAAAAAAAATTTAAAGGGGTGGCTAAGTGGCTCAGCCGGTTAAGCGTCCAACTTTGGCTCAGGTCATGATCCCGAGGTTCGTGGGTTCAAGCCCCACATTGGGCTCTCTGCTGTCAGGGCAGAGCCTGTTTTGGATCCTCTGTCTCCCTCTCTCTCTGCCCCTCCCCTGCTCCCTCTCTCTGTTTCTCTCTCTCTCCCTCTCAAAAATAAACAATTTTTTTTAAATTAAAAAAAAAAAAGAAGTGGAGAGGACATGCCAATATTTCCCCACCTTTGTGATCCTTGAGGCTGCGGGTCTCCAGGGCGCCAGTAGACCCTGTTTCTGACTCAACATCATCCACAGATGGCCTCTCAGAAATGTCCGAACGTGTTGTCTCATCTGCTTCCTGGACGCTCGTGGGGCTGGAGAGGGGATCTAGGGGTCCTGGAGACATGGCCGGTGGGTCTGGGGGAGGTGAGGAGGGACCTCCACTGGTTCCTGCATCATCCTGCATTGAGGCCTCCAGGGATGCCGCATAGCCCAGAGACAGTGCCAACTCGTCCTGAGCGATGGGCACCTGGCAGGAGGGACACATTTTAATGGGCAGGACTGACCCGTTAGGGCTTTCTCCCTATCCCAGCTCCTCTCCTCAGAGCCCTGTTACCTTGGAAACGCCAGAGATGATGAGAGTGCTACGCTTGGTGGGTGTCTTTTTGGCTGCCCGCCCGCTGGGCTCCGTCAGCTGGCGAATCGCTGTCTCTGCTACAGGGTCCAAGCCGTTGGAAAGGTGGCTCTCCCCTGCTGGGGGTACAGAGGATTGGTAACATGACTCCTCCGTGGCTCCTTCTTGGACTTGGACTCCTGTGCCCCACCCAAAATGGTTTCTGACTCTGGTGCCAACCGCCACGCATACTTCCCGATCCCCCACTCACGGCTGCTGCTGTGGGAGGCACTGCTGGGGCCGCTGCTCTCACTCAGCACAGTCGTAGTCTTCTCGGTCACCTCCACCTTGGACGGGGAGCGGGAGGGGGAGTCTGGTGGGTGGGGGAGGGTCAGTGAGCCGGGAGGTGCCTTAAAGTGGCCCCCACCCCCTACTGTCTTTATTGAGATGCACACTTTGGCTGACTCAGAGGGCGGGGGTGACTAAGGGACAATTAATCACATGGGTGATTAATAAGATGCCATGGGGGCAAAAAGACAGCACGGGAAGCAAGGGGAGTGTGGAGAAATGGCATGGGACCCACTGAGGGTATTGGGGAGACACCTTGAAAATGCAGAGTGCACAGAGATGACACAGCAGTCCCCTGGGGGTGGGGGGAACCCCAAGAGACCTCTGGAGCTGGGAGAAATGTCCTGGAGGGCCCCTGGGAGTGGGAGAAGTACCACAGAGGCCACTGGGTTTGTTGGAGGATCCCAAGGATGCTAGGAGGTCGAGGGTAGAAGGAGGCGCAAGTAGGCAACCGGGGCCAGGGGGGAAGGGACGGCAAGAGAGCGAAGTACAAGAGTCTTGTAGAGGAGGGCCTGGCCGACCCAGCGCTAAAGCAGGATAGGAACAGCGGGGAAAAGGAGGGATGGAAGAGAAGGCTTGAGAGAGAAAGATGATGAGGAAGATGTGGCTGGAAAGCAGGAGGAGCTGGAATTAGGTCTTCCCTTGCCCTTCCCTGTCCTGCATGGGTCTGCAGCCAGGGACCCCTGGCCTAGTTTCCCTTCTAGTTCTTTACCTAGTTTCCCTTCTTTACCTAGTTTCCCTTCTACACGAGGCCGGGACTGGACGGTGGTGACTGTGGTCACGATGGTGCCATCAGGCATGATGGTCCGGTCCAGCTCGATCTTCTTGGTGGGAGTGATGCTGGGGCGTGGAGTGGAGGGAGCAGGTGTACCTAGGTTCCGGGGGGAGCCCTCCTCATACTGAAGCTGCCGAGGGGTAGAAGAGCAAAGAGGCAGCGCCTCAAAAACTGCGCTTCCCCAGTGTCCTCCCGTCTTCTCCCCAGGCTCAGCTTCTCACCTCCACTGCGATGGTGGCCGCTGGTCCCAGGGCTTTCCCCGGCCCTAGGGTGAGCGGGCATACCTGTCTTCGGGACAGCGGTCTGGAAGGGGAGCCCACAGGCAGCGTGACCTGGCCCAAGAGTTCAGCTGGGGAAAGGGGGAGCACTGTGAGCTGGGCCCACGACCGGGCCCCACTGAGCACCCATCCAGAGGGGTTCCTTCCTGCCCCATACTCACTGTCTCCAGAGCTGCCGTTCCTCAGCACTTTGAGGGTCAGCTCCCGACTCTGGGGGCCCAGATCCCTGTGGCCAAGAGGAGGTGGGGCAGGGAAGGGGAAGATTAGTAAACTGAATCCACCCTTGAACTGATCACAGGCCACAGGCCCGTGGAATAAGGGCTCCAATGGAGCCTGCCCTCCAAATTACCGTCTCTTCCCAGGGTGCCTGCCTGGCTCAGTCAGAAGAGCATGTGACTCCTGATCTCGGGGTCATGAGTTCGAACCCCACTTTGGGTATAGAGAGTAGTTAAATAAATAAAATTTAAAAAAAGTAAATCTTAAAAAAGTATATATGCTAGCTAATTTGGATGTAAATTTAAAAAACTAAAATTAATGTTTAAAAATCTTAAAACAATTAAACACAAGAACAAATACTCTTCCCAAGAGAACGGGACAGAACTCTGCTCAGTGAATAGTATGCTAGGCATTCAGATCCTCCCTGATCCTGCCCCATTTGCCCTCCCTGTCTCTCCATATCAAACCACCCCCTTCCCTTTGCTCAAGCTGTTTCCTCTGCCAAAAACACTTCTCTCTCACACTCTGTTGAGACCCTCTTCTTGCTCTAAGGTGCGGTTTAAATGCCACCTTCTCCACGAAGCCTACTCTGATCTTTATTCCCCATGGGAATTAATCTCCCCACACCTAAGCACGCCCACGGCATTCTGTGTAAATCTTGACTGGAGCCCTTATACCATCGTCTTTACATACATCTGTGTCTGCCTGGAGCCTGTAATCGACTCAGGGGTGGGGGTGTATCTCGGTCACGTCTGTATCCACAGGACCTGGGCCAGGGCCTGGCATACAATGGGGGCTCACACCAAAGTTCAGTGAAAGCAGAGCTGATTCGTGCTAAGGCTATGCTGGAAGGGTCTGATCTTCAGTCTGCCCGTAGGAGCAGGGGTGGGGTTGGAGGAGTCACTCCTTACAGTGCCAGGTCGTCAGTCCACTCCACGTCGGGACCGGCACTTGTGGGCTTGGTCCACTTCTGTTGTGCAGGGTTGTCGAGCTCAGCTACACAGCATAGCTCCCCAGTGCCTGGGAGGAACGAGAAATGAGAAGATGCTCAAAGATGGGAGGCCACTGAGGAATGATGAAACTACACCCGTGGAAGAAGGGCAGGCGGCACCTGCACCCATAGCCCTGGCAGGCCCCCAGCTGCTTCTAGCTCTCACCTTCCAAATCACCTCCCAGGTGAGATGCTCGAAGCTGCCGTAGGAATAACCGGATAGGTCTGGAGATGGCTGGCTGTGCCTGGGGCACCGTGGGTGGCTTCTCACTGGGTACCTAAGAGCAGAAGGAGGGAAAACGAACGCGGATCCCGACATAGCACCCTGGGGACGATATGCATACAGACTATTTGCTTTGAGTGCCTACTTACCAGGCCTCCAGGGGCAGAGCAAGCCCTGAGGTTGACCATCATGGCTGGCTGAGTGCTGACAATGGCATCCTCAATCAATTCCTCAATGGTGGAGAGCTCTACTTCCTCCTCGCCTCTCTGTAGGGAGAAAAGGAGAATAAAGAGGTGGGGCCCCCAGCTCTGCACCCCCTCCTTGCTCTGCCTCTTCCGCCGAGCCCTGCCCCCTTACCTCCCTGGCCTGCAGCTTGGGAAGCACCGTCAGGCTGAGATCTGGACGATCAGTGAAGGCCCAGGACACAAGCAGCCCCTCATCAGGGATTTCCTCCAGGCTGACTTCCAACTGCGGAGGAGGGACAAAGGGGCTGGGTTGACTTGCCTCACACCTCCAACTACTCCTACTCCCCAGGACCCTCCCTTCCCAAATTCTGTCCCAGAGGGAACCAAACTGAAAGGCTGAGGCCTTGAACCGCCCCCTGCCCAACTCAGTTTCCCACATCCCCTTCCACCTGTGTTGGTGGCAGTGTCAGAGTGACGTGGTAGGTCTCCATGGAGACGGCAGCGGGGGACTGCTGGGTCACGGAGACTGGGAACATCACCTCTTCAGCAGAGAGCTGGCAATGCAGCACCTGAGACAAGCGAAGCACGGAGGCCAGGAGGGTCAGGCATGGAGGAAGGTGCCCAACCTTGCTTTGCGCTGCCCTTTAGAGAGCCCTCCCCACTGGGTTTTCCTTGGGACTTCACCCTTCTGGGGTCACAAGCCCATAGAAGAATTAAAGTCAAAGACTCCTCTCTCCAGAAAAATGCAGATACACACACACATGTGCTACATTTCGCATGCAACTTTAATGGGATTCTCAGACCTCCTGAAGCCAATCCTTGCATCCCTAAGGCATTCACAGACTTCAGGCCAAGAACCCTCAGACTAAAGGGAACTCTTGGGACCAGCCCCCCAGTGCCCGGCAGCCCCTTACCATGGTGCGCTCTGATTGGTCTACGCAGGTCACATGACTAATGCTGGCTCTGGGTGGGAGTTGGGGCACCTCCTCAAAGGCGATTTGGATGGAACTCTGAGGGAGTAAGTAATGTGGACACAGGGTCAGGTCTCTGGAGCTGCCCCCCACAGGGCTGGCCTGCTGGGTTGCTGGCTGGGTCCTGACACTGCGGAGTCCTCAGCTGCAGGCTGGCTTCTGGCCCCTTCTTGGCTCAGGGTTTTAGGACAGGGAGTGTTCCCCTTGAACCACACCTCTCTGGGGCCTACAGTTGCTAGGAAGGACGGAGGAGCTAGAGCACCTCAAAGACCAGATCACCTTGAGCTGAAGACCCTAGATTCCTCCTGGAATACTAGGAGCCTCCCTCTTCTCCTCCCACCTTTCTCTTCAACCCTCAACCTACCCCCAAAGAAAGGTGCGCACCGGAAAAAAAAAAAATAATAAAGGTGTTCGTTGCTACCTACGTATAATGAGGGAGAGAGTGACTCGGCTGAGCTAAAGGTAAAAGCAATAGGGCCACTTATTCAAGATAAGAGCTGGAGAAATGAGGCTAAGCCTACGTCTACATACACAGGATGCAGAGGCTCAAGAGTATGACCCTATCTATATTCTTGGGGTTGAGGACTAGCTCCACATGGGCGTGGGGAACTTTACCAGAGGCACTGGCAAGAAAAGCAAGCTCAGAGAGCTCAAGCTTCCAGAGGCCTGGCTAATTCCCCAAGGCAGACAGCAGGGTGGTATTAGGCAGCAGAAAGCTGCTTAGCTTGGGTCTTGAAAGAGCTTCCTGATTCTTACACAGCAGTGGAAACAGCCTACTGCAGTCCTATCCAGAAAGCAGGATGGGAAGGAGAACTGAGGAAGGGGCACCCACTGAGCTGGCAGCCCTTCCTCGGGTCTTGGGATGGGAGGAAACAGAGCCACAGGGCCCGTGTGCCTGGCACACCAGAGAACACCAACTTCTCTGCGCCTGTAGCTGGCTTGTTTGAAGGCCAGGCCCAGGGAGATGGGGAGATGGATGCTAGGAACCCCAATCTCCCCACCCCCTGCAAGGGAGGCCAATGTCCAGCTGAGTCAGCTGTCCTGGGGAGTCTCTCCTGACCAAGGGACAAGGTACAGGGAGAAGTGGGTGGAGGCATGAGTTCAAGATGTAGACTTAACAGATGCCATCTGGCTTTCTGCTGGCTAGCTGGACAGAGGAGACTGAGCAACTTCTTACGTGGCCACTTTTGTTTCCAGGCATCTGGGGAGCTAGTGGAGCAAAGCCCTAGTGGGAGCTGGAAATGGAGAACCTTCTGGGTAGGGGGCTGATGGGCTGTGAGAGTGAAGACAGAATACTGAGCCGGGATGGGAGAGCGCCCCATGACACGGAGGCCTCTACCTCCCACCCCACCTCAGTCTTATGACCACGCTTCCTGCCCTACTTCCTGGGAGACCAGATGCCCATGGTGCAATGGGAGGAAGTAGGCTGGGCTGGTTTGTGACTGACCCTCAAGAGGCAGTTCCAGACTCATCTACTGAGAGGGGCATGGACTGTCAATCTGCTCTCCACCTTAACACCTTTTCCTCAATATATACACTGCAGGTCAGCAAAAAGAAGGGTGTGTTAGACTGTATCAGTGAAATTACTAAGGGCCTGGGGGGGCGGTGTATATTTCAGGCTCCTTGGGGATCTATCTGCCTGATCAAACCAGGGATTTGGGGCATGAAATGTTAACTGGGTGTGGTGGCATGAGGACCCCGCAAATTTCTTCTGCAGGTGCACCTGTTTCCCTTCTATCCTTGCTCCCCGACACAACCAGCACGCAGGCTACACGGAAGTGCCCTCGGCCCAGGGATTAGCGTTGCTATGAAAACAGCAACTTGTGCTTGGGTTTGCAGCCAGAGAGTACCTTGACCACAGAATAGAGGATCTGGGACATAGCTAGATTTCTGCAACCTCCAGCCTCACCTGCACCCTTTTCTGTGATCCCAGAGGGGAAGAGAAGCCAGTAGGGTTCTCCAGTTGATCCCCACCCCCATGTGGCCCTCCAGGCAAGAGCAGTCCCTCCCTCCCCGCCCTGGAAGGAAAGGCTGAGGGAACCACCTAGGTGCTCCTGTCCAACTCACCCCGTCCCTGCAGGCCTGCTCGTTCAGCGCTCGCACCCAAGCCCGTTGCCAGTTCTCTCGGAAAGACTTGAAGGCGAAGAGCGACGCCAGGAGGCCCCGGACGCCTGGCTCCTCGGGGGCACCAGCCCGAGTCGGCCGCAGCCGCAGCAGCGAGCGCCACACGCCCAGCTCCCGAAGGGAGCCCGCGGGCTCGGCAGCTAAGGCGGGTCCCGGCCCCCGGCCCCCGCGGGCCCGTGACAGCCACAAGCCCCGGGCATACTGTAGCAGCCAGCCAAACACCGTGAGCAGCGAGGCGGCGAAGAGGATCAGCAGGGCCGCCCAGCCCACGTCCTGCTGCCCCCAGCCCGGATCCATGCTCCGCACGGGCTCCGGTCCGGGCCCCGGCACGGGCTCAGCCGCTGCCCCGGGGGAGCATGGCCCGGGCGGGCCGCGGGGCGGGGGCGGGCTCCCCCGGGGCTGAGCGCGCGGGCTTGGGGGCTCTGCGGGGATGGGTGTCCGGAACTAGTGGATGCCACAGATCGATGAGAGGAGTCCTGGGGGCTCGCAGCGCCGGGGTCCCTCTCTGCGTGATCCGGGTCCCTCCTCAGTTGGTCCGGCAGTCCGACCTGGGTTAGTCGCCTGCCAGCGCCCGACTCCTCCCACGGCGTGGGCCCTTCTGGACCCGGGCGGGGACTCTTCTGCAGAGACGTGGGGGCTCGCGGACCGGCACCGGCTCCGGAAGGGCTGCGTGCGCAAAGCCGACATTGACAACACGGCCGGCGCCCCGCCCCCACCCGCCCTTAAAGGAGCCGCACCCGCGCTGGGCGGGGCTTGGCGAGCCCGGCGCCCAAGCGCTTAGAGGAGGGCGGGAGGACTACGCCGAGGGGAGGAGGTTCCGGGGTTGAAAATAGGCGGGATCTTTGACCACCCCGCCCCATACTGAAAAAGGGGTACTCCCTTTCCCCCCGAGCTCACAGCAAGAGCAACTTCGCTCACTTGAGGGATCTCCTCTGATTTCCCTTACGCACTTAGATTTCTATAGTTTGGACGCATGTGGGGTTAAGGACATGACCTCCGTGGATGGCGTCGGCTCCTTCTCCCAACACCCCTAGGCGCAGCAGCTTCTTTGGTTCCCATTTCTTGGCCTGAGCTAGGCCCTGGGTGAGTAAATAGGTGCAGAGCATCCCTCCTACATAGAAGTGCCTGGAGGAGGTCCAGGAGACGCCGACCAGAAAGCACTTGAACCTAGTAGAGTCTGAGAATAGAACATGGAATATTAATCTCCCTCCACCACCACCACCTCCCTTCTCCTAGCACCTAGGACCCAGGAACACCGTATTAACCTCCTTGCTCGCGTGGGTTTGTTCTGGAGATATTTCCCAAGCTTGGGGCTGCTTCTGTTTTTAAAAATAATATATTTCCATAGTAACAGCTCTTGCCCATGGAGCACGTGTAGAAGAGGTGGTAATGAGAAGGGAGCTGGCAGCGTAGCACTGGACTATCAATAGATTCAGCCAAAACATGTGATGCCATCCAAATATGTGATACCCCAACAAGTGCACACACATACAAAATGATGCTATAGGTACACTCTGGCCTCAGGATCGATCCCTTTTCCTGGATTTAAGGGAGTAGATTCCATCCGTATGGGACAGGAGCTTGTCATTTCCTTCTGGAGGGAGAGGAAGGAAACTCTTGCAACAGAATTAAAAGGAAGCCCCATTCCCCAAGAGGCCCTTCTCCATGTACATATGGCAAAGTGTTCAGCACACAGGGTAACAGGGTAGGTATTAATCTCCCTCCCAAATCCAGTCAGTAGTCCAAAGAAGGAGTATCTGGGAATAAACAATGCCTTCTAAAGTGCAGGGCTGCAGAGTTAGGCAGAATCTGGCAGGTCAGCAACAGGGTTCCTGAGCCAGAGGAGGTGGTGGGGTAGCCTGGGATGCTGGGAATTCACTGTAAGAAATGATGGGGGGATGGTTGGTAATGGACTAACCTTGCTGTCGTCCTGCCCATGCATGCATCATCACTGGACACCAAAAATAATGAAAGATTCCTAGAATGTGTTTTTTTTTTTTAAGTTTATTAAATTTTTAATTTTTATTTAATTTTTATTTTTTTTAGTAATCACTCAACGTGAGGCTCAAACTCATGCCCTCAAGATAAGAGTCGCATGCTCTTCGGCTTGAGCCAGCCAGGTGCCCCTAGAATGTTTCTAATCATTAGGTGAGGAAAAGACATGAAATGAAGGGAAGAAAGAATCCCAGGCAGGCTCTGCACGGCCAGTGCAGAGCCCAAAGTGGGGCTCGAACTCACGAACTGTAAGACCATGACCCAAGCCAAAATCAAGAGTTGGCCGCTTAACCGACTGAGCCACCAGGCGCCCCTATCATTTAAAAAAGTCTAACAGAAAATATTCCATTATGCATGTCAACACTAAGAATTTCTATACTGTTTCCATCTTTTGAAAACTCATTTTGGGGCCCCTGGGTGGCTCAGTTGGTTAAGCGTCCGACTTCAGCTCAGGTCATGATCTCGCAGTCTGTGGGTTCAAGCCCTGCGTCGGGGTCTGTGCTGACAGCTCGGAGCCCGGAGCCTGTTTCAGATTCTGTGTCTCCCCTTCTCTCTCTGACCCTCCCCAATTCAAGCTCTGTCTCTCTCTGTCTCAAAAATAAATAAACGTTAAAAAAATTTTTTTAAAGAAAACTCATTTCATCTCAATGGAATGGGAGATCTTGGGGCTTGCTTTCAGCTAACAACTTTTGATATACTGATAGGGGAGAGATGGGAAGAAAAGGAAAACGTAGCTCAGCTGCCTGGAAAGAGCCTGGATCCTGCAAGTGTCATTGCCCAGACTATCCAAAGCTGTCTCATGGACTTGGTAGGCACTATAAAACATTTTTGGGACAGGCTTTGACAGGGAATCAGACTTAACAATAGATTGGCCTTGCTCACTGGGAGGTGCTCAGGGCTCCCTAGTAGGAGACATGCATCTGAGATGTTGTCTCCTTAGCCCAAGAAACCAGCAGAAGCTACTGACAACTCACCTTATCTGTAAGTTCTAGGACCACCTTCAGCATTCAGGCAAATGCTTTGAACTTTAACCAGGAAAGCCACAAAATTTCAAGTGTGGCCAAGTCCTGTGTTTGTTTCTCCTAACTAGTCGGATAATCAACTGGGCATTTACCATCATGGGTACAAAAATATTGAGATTATAATGTAAGTACCCAAGTAACCATTTTCTGATGGTAAACATGTATATTGGATGAAAAATCCCTAGTGTCTTGACGCTGAACAAGCCCCCCCCCCAACCCTGTTCCAGTGGGGGTTGCAGGGGGGGGGTGGGGGGTTGGCTAATGATCTCTGGAGAAGGAAGAGTCAAATGTTCCCACTGCCAGGTTGGGAAGGAAGATTTATTAGGACTGAACTCCTAATAAAAAAGGAAATAGATACACTGTCCCTCAAACCTGCAGGGAGTCTCAACCTGCTCCTGATCAACAAGATAACTAAATGCTGCCTCCTCTGAGGCTCCCACAAGCTCCTCCTTTCCACCTGCTCCTGGAGTCTCACTTTCCCTATTTGGGAGGCCCTTCCACCCTTGCCACCGACTGAAATCTTTGGAGATGCTACTCTTCAACATCCTCTCACCTCCCCCTAATTGCTCTGTGTGCTCCTATTGTGATTTGACCCTCTTTCAAGACCCAGACTCATTGTGTGTGATGATGCCTTGTATACAGATATCTGTGTGTCCTTAGCCCCATGGGGATCCCCTTAGAACAGAAAACACTCACCTCTGGGGAGTTTCCAGTCTAAGAGGCACTGATACACACACACACACACACACACACACACACACACACACACAGAGAGAGAGAGAGAGAGAGAGAGAGAGAGAGAGAGAGAGAGAAACACTACCAGTGGAATAACAAGTACTTACAATCTGGTGGAATACTATCAAGTACGTTACTGGGATTACTTTATATATATAAAGTATATTTTATACAGAGATGAGTTTTTTCTTGCTAATTACAGCTGCCTTCAAGTCGAAGGGACATTTCACACCTGGTTTTGAGAGACAGGAGAGACCATCTTTGGCCCCAAAAGTCAACCTGCCTCTGACTCCTGGTGAGCACCATTTTTTAGAGTGGACAAAGTGAGGGGATACTTGAGTTGTCTTTGTACTCCCTGGTGGCGATTTCCTCTCTGTGGAATGTAAATCATTTTCCACTGAAAGCCTGCTGGTGAATGAAAGGGAAGAAACGGGGGAACCGTTATCTGCAAGGAAACAGGTGCCAAGGAAAAGGCACGGTAACCTAGAGGAAGAAACCTGACTGGCAGTTCCTCGGGCCCACAGGAAACCACGTGTGGGGCTCAGCCTCCTGCTTCCTTAGCTCTTTCCAATTCCACCTTCCAGCTCCACCTCTTAGGTTTGGGAGCTTGGCACAATGCAGTGTTCCAGGACTAAGGAAAGTCAAGTACCAGGTTGAATTCAAGACGTGAGGGCACTCTCAGTCCCTTCAGTGGTTAAGTGCCCCGCTGGGTTGCCCGGCAACTAACAGCTTCGGCGGGGGTAGAAGGCGGGTGGGACTTTGAAAGAAGAGTACCTGAATCAAGGACAAGAAAAACATGGAGTGGGAGGGAGTTTCCAAGTGTCTGGGCTTTAGAATTTACATCATCTTCCAAACTGTAGTTGCGTTTCCAGGAGCCAAGCTGCTTTTACCTTGGCTTCCGACTACGTTGGCAACAAGCTTTCTACCAGGAGCAGGGGTGCTCCTCATCCTCGTCCCTCCTGCCCTTCCCCTTGCCTCCAGGAGCCATCTTCCCGGCTCCAGAGGTACCCCAGAGGAAACGCGGGGTACTGGCCCTTTAAATGTGACCTGAGGCGGCCGGCCGACCTAAAACTGACGTGGAACCAAAAGAAAGCAGCGTCAGACACGTGGGACAAGGAGGTGTTCATTTTGGAACCGGGCAAGGAATTTTTCGGCTTTGGGCTGTACACCTTTAATATGGTCTTAGGAAAGTATCCACTCTTGTTTGTCTTTTTAATTACTTTCCCAATACCCTCGTGGTGACTCAACTCTCGAATAAAAGGGTGAAGTTTAAAATAACACTCCGGTTCCCGCTCTCGTGCCCGCATTAAAAATGGCCGCCGCCGCCTCCCACAACGCTGGTTGCTCTGCGAGCAAGATCCGGGAGGAAACCGTGGGAAGGCAAATGCAGTGGGGCCACAGGCGAGGTTGCTCTATAGAGGCCCGCCGGAGTCCCGAGGGCGGCTCAAGTCGGAGTTGTTGGGTTTCGCTCAGGCGGCTGTGGGAAGACGCAGCCACTTCCCCCTGCTGAGGGCCGAGGGCTCCCGCCCAGCTTGCCCTTTAGCTGACGGAGGCGGCGGAGCGGGCCCCCTGGCTGGTCATCATGTGGGCCTTCCCCGAGTTGCCGATGCCGCTGCTGGTGAATTTGTTCGGCTCGCTGCTGGGATTTGTGGCCACAGTCACCCTCATCCCCGCCTTCCGTGGCCACTTCATCGCCGCGCGTCTCTGTGGCCAGGACCTCAACAAAATCGGCCAGCAGCAAATGTGAGCGGCGGCACCCTGGTCCCGGGCGGGAGGCAAGGGCAGAGGGAAAGGGTGGGCCGGGCAACGGCGGGAACCGGGGTGCCTGAGCGCAGAGACGGAACGCTAACTCCGCAGAGAGCTCCGGGCTCTGGGAGGTGAAGGGCAGAGCTAGTTAACATCGGGAAGGGATGTAGTGGTTTGGGGGACCCTCGTGTGTATCAGGCACTCCAGCACTGGTGCCCTTCCCCCCTTCCCCATTAGATTGCTGTGATGCCTGCACTAGTGAGTGACCACGCCCCCTTTCCTCCTTCCTCCTCCCCCCCCTCCCGCCCACCCCTTTTGCTGCTGGGCCACAGCCCAGAGTCCCAGGGAGTGATCAGCGGTGCTGTTTTCCTTATCATCCTCTTCTGCTTCATCCCTTTCCCTTTCCTGAACTGCTTTGTGGAGGAGCAGTGTAAAGCCTTCCCGCACCATGAAGTAAGTGGGTGAGTGGGGGCGGTTGCTTGTTGGCTGGGGGCTGGCAGCTACTTGAGGGAGTCGGGGTTATTTGGGTTTGGGTTGAGGGGCTGAGGAACGAGCGCAAAGACAGGAATTTTTGAAAGGCGAAGTGGGAGTAGGCTTGAGCTGTGACCTGCCCGAGCCTCCCCCAGTTTGTGGCCCTGATAGGTGCGCTCCTTGCCATCTGCTGCATGATTTTCCTGGGCTTCGCGGACGATGTACTGAATCTGCGCTGGCGCCATAAGCTGCTGCTGCCTACAGCTGCCTCACTACCTCTTCTCATGGTCTATTTCACCAACTTTGGCAACACGACCGTGGTGGTGCCCAAGCCCTTCCGTCCGATTCTTGGCCTGCATCTGGACTTGGGTGAGTAACCCTGCCGCTGCTGACCCTGTGGCCTCTACTTTAGGGCACCTTATGCTGGGAGATACCTAGCAGAGCATCCTTCCTGATGCTCCAGATTCTCCCCTAAGTATCCCTGTCTTGTCCCTGTGTCGTCTCAGATCCTTTCTGTTGCTTCTGTACTTTTTCCTCGCCAGTCTTCTCTGAAGAATACCTTTAAACCCTCATTTCTATGAGTGGCACACTCCTGTCTTCTTCCCCCAGGGATCCTGTACTACGCCTACATGGGGCTGCTGGCCGTGTTCTGTACCAATGCCATCAATATCCTAGCAGGAATTAATGGCCTAGAGGCTGGCCAGTCGCTAGTCATTTCTGCTTCTATCATTGTCTTCAATCTGGTGGAGCTGGAAGGTAGGTGGGATTGGGGAGTAGGGAGAGAAGTCTGAGTGTTGAGGAACTTGCCTGATATCTGGCTTTGGGGAGGTTAGGGGAAAAAGCAATGTATTCAGATTTATTAAATGTGAGAAAAATAGCTGCCCTGTCCTTTATAGCTGGGTTGGCACTAATAGGTAGGTTATGGTCTTCTCCTATTGAACGTAAGCAATTTCACAGAACCTCGGAATCAGACAAGGGTCACTCTGTGACCATGACACAGTAAAACAAAACCAGATTCCTCCATAACCATGTCTGAATATAGACAAACTGCAAGAACACTGTGCATTAATAAAAACGACTAAGACCTCCCTCTTCTGGCCAACATGGGCAGTTGCTGCTGCTTTCTGATAACTCAGTTCCTGCTAATTCTTAGATAAAATTAAGATACTCAATCACAGAATCACTTCTACTGAGAGCACCCAGTCTAGGGCAAAGCTCTGTCTCCTTGCTTTGCCCAGAATGACTTAAATCCTATAATAGGCGCCTCTTACTGAGGCATCCCCTGGTTGCCTGTGATGTGTGGTCTCCAATGTCTCCCTTATTACAAGTCAGTAAACCCAGCTTTGACTACAGGTGTGTTTCTGGTGGTCTTTGGCTGATGGATATCAGTAAGTGCCTTTTAAAACTAAGTACTTTTAGGGGCATCTAGGTAGCTCAGTAGGTTAAGCGTCCGACTCCATTTTGGCTCAGGTCATGGTCTCACAGTTCACGGGATGGAGCCTGGCATCAGGCTCTGTGCTGACGGTGCAGAGCCTAGTTGGGATTCTCTCTCTCCCTTTCTGTCTGCTGTTTCCCTGTTGGTTCTCTCAAAATAAATAAACTTCAAAAAAAAAAAACTAACCACTTAAAAAAAAAATTTTTTTTAACGTTTTTATTTATTTTTGAGAGACAGAGAGTGCAAGCTGGGGAGGGGCAGAGAGAGGGAGACACAGAATCGGAAGCAGGCTCCAGGCTGTGAGCTGTCAGCACAGAGCCCAATGTGGGGCTCAAACTTGTGAACCACGAAATCATGACCTGGGCCGAAGTCGTACACTCAACTGACTGGGCCACCCAGGTGCCCCAAAACCAACCACTTTTAAAACATGATCTCATTTAAGCTTTGTAACATGTGGCACGTATTCTCATCAACCGTGTTTTACATTTGAGGAAACTGAGGGTTAGAAAATTTAAATGGTCATGATCAAAGTCACACAGTTAGGAAGTAAAGCTGATATGTCAAACCTCGGTGTGAATGATCTAAACCCAATTGAAGACAGTAACTCATTTAGGAGGGGTTCATGAACAAGGTGGAATATTAGGAGTTGCCTGGGTGACATAAAAGGGGTAGTGTGTTCTTGAATGTGACTGGGAAGAGGTGGAGAATACAGCTTGGAACAGAACTTAAGAGACAGACAAAAATAGGACCAAGGTATGCAGGGGAAATACCTATCAACTTGTGCTTTCTTTTTCCCCTGCTTCCAAAGGTGATTATCGGGATGATCATGTCTTTTCCCTCTACTTCATGATACCCTTTTTTTTCACCACTTTGGGATTGCTCTACCATAACTGGTAAGTAGGCCTGTGGCTAGGGGTAATAACTATTTGAATATGTAGCAAGTATGGTCCTGATCTTGACCCACCTCCTGCTGGAGAGGCTACACCTGTACACACCTGCAGTGAGTGTTTTCCGGGTCTTTAGTCGGTAATATTCTTCAATTACTCTCTATCCAATCATAGTTAGGGACAAGTGCTATAGAGCCCCCAGAAAGAAATGAACTCAGGGCTTTGGGTTCTGGACAGTTGCTGAAAGAGCTGGAGTCTCTGGGCCAGAACTAGAGTCAGGGCTAGCCCAGGGCCCAGGGTACGTGATGTGCGAGAAAAGATTGGTAGTGCCTCCTGCCCCTGGCTCAGATCCTCTCCCCCACACAGGTACCCATCACGGGTGTTTGTGGGAGATACCTTCTGTTACTTTGCTGGCATGACCTTTGCCGTGGTGGGCATCTTGGGACACTTCAGCAAGACCATGCTACTCTTCTTCATGCCCCAGGTGTTCAACTTCCTCTACTCACTGCCTCAGCTCCTGCATATCATACCCTGCCCTCGCCACCGTATGCCCAGGTAGCCACTTTGGGGCTTGAAAGGGACATCATAGCTTTCTCACTTGGGATGCAGAAAAGCCAGCCTTACACATATGCTGTGCAAAGGGAGTGGGCCCAAAGAAGGGCTAACTCTGGCCATGTGGTTAGCTCTTATAAATTACAGAGCACGTTTACCTACATAATCTGATCAGCTCTGATCACACAGTAGTAAGCAGAGCCAGAAGATCTTAGGTTGGTTTCCACATTCAGTGCTCTTCCTATTAACTGGCCACAGTGAGGAGAGTTCTTGTAGTGGCCCGGTCACATAAAGCTCTCTTCCCCCTGCAGACTCAATACCAAGACAGGCAAACTGGAGATGAGCTATTCCAAGTTCAAGACCAACAGCCTCTCTTTCTTGGGCACCTTTATTCTAAAGGTAACAGGGTAACAAGGAGGTAAGGCTCTAGGCCGCCATCTGGAATTCAGGGACTGGGGAACCTAGGCCTGCATCAGATCCGAGGGGAGTTTGGAAGCATGAAGCAGATCCCCATTGCTGAAGCATGGTTGATGTTCTCTCCACCTCTGATCCTTCCAGGTAGCGGAGAGTCTCCAGCTAGTGACCGTGCACCAGAATGAGAATGAGGACGGTGCCTTCACAGAGTGTAACAACATGACCCTCATCAACTTGGTACTTAAGGTCTTCGGGCCCATGCACGAGAGGAACCTGACCCTGCTGCTGCTGCTGCTCCAGGTGTGGTTGGGGAAGGGCTTAACACTGCCTCGGGTCCCTTTTTCCAGGGTTCTGACTCTAGTGCGTTTCCCCTCACAGATCCTCGGCAGTGCGGTCACCTTCTCCATTCGGTACCAGCTTGTCCGGCTCTTCTACGATGTCTGAGTCCCCTGATCATTGCCCTGCACTGCACGGTCTGCAGGGTTCCTGACTCAGGCCCACCTCTTTCTGGACGCGAAATGCCTCCTGGCCAGGCCTCTCCCACCTTTCATTCTCCTCCAGATTTTGTACTTAGCATTTCCTTCGTGCTGTGATTATTGACCTCTAACGACTGTGGATTGGATTTTGGCTATGGCTTCCTTCAACCTGCCACTCTCCCTCTCCATCCCGTCTTTGCAGCCTCCGAAGGTGGGATACTGCAGCTTTTATGCAGTTATCCACAACCCTGAAGGAATATGTTGGGCCTGAGAATAGAACCCTGGCTGGGGATAGGGACACGGGCTCGAAGATCACTTGATATCTGACTATAAATTAAGTATTCTGATCAGTAAGAGCAGACTGGGGGGCCAGGTGCTTCCAGTGGTGACAATAAAGTGTTGTCTTTTTCTTGTTGTTCCGGTAGGTGTATTTCCTATATGGGCATTTTAGGGTAGATTGGGAAGGTGGGTGGAGGCACCTCCTTCAAGAGGATGCTTCTCTCGGGCCCCTCTTTTTTCTTTCAGTGTATGGGGAAGTGAACAAAGAACGGAGACTGGATAGAATATGTTGAATAAATATTGAAGTCCCGCTACTTCAGGTAGCATGAAAGGCCATAAGATTGGACTTACCTGCTCTCTGGTGTGGGATAGAATTGGGGTGGCGGGCGCGTCTTACCTATTCCCTCTTCAACTTTACCTTTGCAGGATGGGAGGAGGGAGAAAAAAAGAGGGTGACCAAACCTGGAAGGAGAGGCAGTGGTGTTGACCCCTTGCCGTTAAAACTCCTAGGCCCGCAAAGATTTCCCAGAGGCTCTTGAGGTGGCGCAGACTCCACCCTCTTTGTCTTCCGGGTCTGGGCTCCAGCTGGAGCGTTTAAATCTGGCGCCCTTCACATAGATTGGCTACATCAGGGAGTGGCTGGCTGGCTGCGTGCTACCACTCCTCCTCGCCTTTTTCCCCGGGCAAAAGGTTTTCAAATTCGACCAATCGGCGGGCGCGCTCCCTCAGTCGTGGCACGTCACTGAAGGGTTAACTGCAGCCAACCGGAGGCGGGTATTAGAGAAAAGGGCCAATCAGGAGGGCGCGGGGGTGTGCCCTGGGGGCTTATAAGGGCGGCCCCTGGGCGCGCGCGGCAGCAGTTGGACTGCGGCGGGCGGCTGTTCGTCGGCCTTTTGGTAGGCGTCCCTTTTCACCGCTTCTCTACCTCGCGCAGCATGTCGGGCCGTGGCAAGACGGGCGGCAAGGCCCGAGCCAAGGCCAAATCGCGCTCGTCGCGCGCCGGCCTCCAGTTTCCAGTGGGCCGCGTGCACCGGCTGCTGCGGAAGGGTCACTACGCCGAACGGGTTGGCGCCGGCGCGCCTGTGTACCTGGCGGCCGTGCTGGAGTACCTCACCGCGGAGATCCTGGAGCTGGCGGGCAACGCGGCCCGCGACAACAAGAAGACGCGGATCATCCCCCGCCACCTGCAGCTGGCCATCCGCAACGACGAGGAGCTCAACAAGCTGCTGGGCGGCGTGACGATCGCCCAGGGAGGCGTCCTGCCCAACATCCAGGCCGTGCTGCTGCCCAAGAAAACCAGCGCCACCGTGGGGCCGAAGGCGCCGGCGGGCGGCAAGAAGGCCACCCAGGCCTCTCAGGAGTACTGAGGGGAGCCCGCGTCGCAGCCGGCCCCCCCATGCCACCACAAAGGCCCTTTTAAGGGCCACCACAGCCCTCACGGAAAGAGCTGAGCCACGTCGGGCTCGGGGCGGGAGGCCGCGGCGCTCGGCTCCCCCTCCCGCGTTGTCGTCGTCGCCGCCGCCGCCCGGCCCACCCCTCCCCCGCGCGGGCTCGCGGGTCCTCGCTCTCGGTGTCTCGGGCCGAGGGGCGGCCCCGCTCGCCTGGCGCAGAGACCAGAGAGCTGCGGCTGGGAGGGGGCTGGGGGCGCGCACCTGCCCTCCGCGGCGCCCGTGACTCAGCCGCGCCGGCCCCGGAACAGCCGGTGGGCTGCGGTGAGGCCGCGGTGCCTTCTGGAAGAGCCGCTCGCAGCTCTGACGCAGGGCTGAGGCGCGCGCCGGGGCCGGGACTCTATCGCACGCGGTGCGGGAAAGACCGATCGCCGTTCGTCCTGGCAGCACCCCCCCCCCCCCCCCCCCCCGGCTCCCGCCTCCTTCGCCCGGGGGGCCGGCCCGCGGCGGGGAATGGGCGGGGAGCCCGGGTTTGCGGGCCGTGGGGACCGCAGGAGGTGTGCGCGCGCCCGCGGTGTGACCGCCGCCGGGCCCTCTGGCTCCGCCGCTCGCCCCACTTCGCTTCCGGCGACTACTCTACCGGGCCACGCGCCTCGTACCAGCACCGGCCCGTGAGTCCCCGTCTGCACTGAGCCTCCGATAGCTTCGGAACTGGAATTTTGCAGCTATAACCCATCCAAGACTAGTACCTTACATATTGGGGAGTTTCAGATGGACTAATTTTGTTTATTAAAGGATTGTTTTTTAAAAACGCAATGTCTGTGGTCGTTCTGTACGAGTTGTAGGGTTGACTTTGTAGACGCCTATCTTCCTGAGGTCGTGGGGGCTAGTGGGGGAGGGGGGCTATCTGATACGTGGCTCACCTGATAGACACACGGGTTAGCCAGAGAGGGGCAAGTCCTAGGTTTGTCTGATCACGGCTTTCTTGGTGTTCCCTGGGAGACCATTTGTTGTTTGAAATAACTACGGTGGCAGAAACCAAAAATGTCCCAGAAGAACTTTGGACAGACGTCCCAGCCTCTAGAATAAAAGGTTTTCTGTTGGTCCTTGACTGCAACCCCACCAAAAGCAAAGTCGCCTTCAGAGCTGGTTTATTAGTTGAGTTGGTGACATTCAAAGGCTGTGGCTTGAACTTTTTCTCTAAAGAGATGAAACCCCCACCTACTGAGGAGGCAAGGCACTCACACAGCCCCAAGGTGAGGCAAGTCCCTGGGAGTCTCTGACCTTGCAGTTCAATCCCCTGGGGTAATCACTCCCCAGTTAGCAGTGAGACGGGGGCACTAGGGCTGGGATGCAGGCGCTGCATTATAGCAACCCAGGCACTTGTGCCCCACAGACCAGTTAGTGGGCGTCGTTAAGCTGTCGTGCAACATCCAGGATGTTCTTGGCTCCTTTGTTCAGCAGCAAGCTGGCCAGGCTGATGCCCAGGTTCTCAGCAGCCAGCTGGGCTTGTCGTGGAATGTTCCGGGCAGTGATCCCCACCAGCTGTGGATCATCCTCTGGGCCATCTTCATGCTAGGTGAGGGAAGGAGGGGGGATTTGGTGAGCACAAAAGAGGAGGTAACACGCAGGTTTGTTTCTCACCCTCTCCCTCACCCTCCAGCTTTGGCACCTGGGCAGTGACACAAATGGTGGCCTGCATGGTCTCTTGCATGCTATCTGAGCCGTCCAGACTCCAGACTCCTCCTGTCAGGTACAGCTGGGAAAGAAAACGGTTATCTCAGCATATTCTGAGAGAACTGGTTAGAAACCTGGGCTCTTGTGGACAACTTGACGTGCACGGGGACAAGTGTCACAGTGCTTACTTGCCCATCCTTCATAGCTGTATGCACGGCCACTGGCACACTGCAGCCTCCTTCCTGCAATGAGAAGTTGCCCGGTGAACTCCAAGGACTCTGTCACCAGAACCCTCAGAGACAGACTTCTGAAGACATAACTGAAACAGGCAGGGGCCCAGTCCTGCCTATACATCGAAGAATGAATTGCCATGAAATAAAGAGCATCAATTTGAGAAATCTCCCCCATGACTATTCCCAACTCCTCAAGTCCCCACCCCTCCAATCCCCGGAACACAGGTCCTACCAGGTGCCTCAGGAAGGCTCGCTCGGCAATGCAGCGAAGCAGGGTCTCAGGATCATGCAATACACCCACCAGATCCAGGATGTCCTGGTCCTTGGCTCGGACTTCCACGCCCAGGGCCCCCTGAGGGAAAAACAGCCTAAGACATCAGGCCTAATCTTTCCCCAACCAATGGAGCTGAGGATGGGAACCAGCCCACCTCCACCTGCTCCCTGGGGTCTCTTTTAGCCCAGAAATCTCGCAAGCCCTCCCCCTCCCTAGAAATGTTTATGCACAAGGTTGCAAGACCAGCTTTTTGGTTGAGAACAAAAGAGCACATCAACACATGGCTTCCCGGGTCAAACATACCTGACCCACAGCATACATGCACTCCTCCGGGTGGAGTATCTGCAGGGGCAGAATAGGCACTCAAAAGGGTGGAACTGGGGGTACTAAAAGCAGACAGTGGTGAGATGGGGCTTCCCTACCACACAGAAAGCCCAGGTAGGCAAAAGTGGGGGGTCTGTCCTCTGATCCCCAATCTTCCCAGCCTGGGACTCACTTCCAGCTCGTACCGTTAGAGACAGGGTGTTCAGAAAGAGAATACAGGCAGGAACAGGGGGAAGATTAACTGGGGATGGAGAAGGGACAGCCCCTTACCTGTCCCACCCGGTGCTGCCAGCCCATGCGCTGCAGGCCAGCTGCAGCCAGGATGATGGCACTGAACTCCTGAAATTCATCCAGCTTCCGAAGGCGTGTGTTGAGATTTCCCCGCTGTGCAGAGACGCTAAGGACCACAAGCGCCGGGCAGTTTGGAGCCTCATGCTGCTGCTCCCCCTGCCTGAGTCCTTCTGTATCCAACTAACATCTCACCTTTAGTTTTCAGCTTACGGATAACAGCTAACGTTTACTTAATTACTAACACTTAATTGCTACATACCAGACACTGATCTAAAGTGCCTTGCATACATCTATTTAATTTTCACAATCCTATGAGGTAGGTATTATAATTATTTCCATTTTACAGATGAGGAAAATGATCCAGACAGGTTGAATAACTTGCCTGAGATTACAAGATCTCTGGGAAGCATTCCCTGACCCCCAAGTCTGTGTTTATCGATGTTCCAGCTAGAAGCTTCTAGAGAATTCCCTACTTCGTGCACTGGAGCACTCAACGTGTACTATTTTGAAAATCAGCTTTATGAAACATTCGATATATTTAGAACATCAAAATATAGTAGAATATGAAACAAAAATGGAAGCACCCTCCACCTCCCCTGTTCCCCAGTAATCACTGTTCAGTATCACTCTGTATTATCAATGCCTGTTTGTCTCCAGGCAAAAATGTAAAACTCTATAAGCAAGGACATCGTTGGTCTCACCACTATCCCCAGTGCCAGGCACTGGCCTGGGGCTAAGAAAACATAAAAGGATTAGGGATGGATGGATGGATGGATGGATGGATGGGTAGATGGACAAATAGGGCAGACAGTGGAGGACAGACCTGCTGGTCCATGGTCCACTTCCTCTGGAAGTGGCCCCATGGACCCCATCTTCCTCCCTGGCTACTGCCCCCTCCCTCCTCTGAAAGGATACAATGCTCTTGAACTCCAGGTGTGGGAACTTTCTCTGCAGCTGGGCCGCCCTCCGCAGGGAGCTGGTTCCCACCACACTGCTCAGAGAGAGGGTGTAAAATGAGATATAACCCAAGAAAGGCATGGTTCCTTTCCTCCTCCTCTTAGCTCTCCGTCTTCTGTGCATGTCCCACCGGGATGTCTATCTAGGCCCCACTCACCTCTTCTCTGGCAAGGTTTCTAGGGTCTTCCCAACAAATTTTGGGTGAAAGACAACGGCATCATAGGGGTTCTCCCGCCTGGAGATGGAGGAAAAGTCACAGAATGAGAAAGAGATCTCAGTTCAGGTCACTTCCAGGGTCTCTTGATAGCCAACTAACTGGCATTTTCTGTTTTTGGCCATGCCTGACACCCCTCAGGGCAGAGGAGAGAGCCGTAGAGGCAGAGGGTAGCGTCCCAAAGGGAAAAGCAAAGGTCAACATGATGCCTGCCCCCCTGCCCATCCCCCCCGACTCGCAGCGTTCTTACTTGCAGATGGCTCCAATGGTGAAGCCAGGAGGAAGCACAGTGGGCAGGTCCTTCAGGGAGTGAACGACTAAGTCCACTCTAAAGAGACGGGAGAGGGAGGCTAGAAGGGATCCCAGCAGCAGGCCCCCACCCCTCCTCTAACTACACCTGCCTCTACTTCAGTGGTATGCTTAGAGCACATTAGGAAGCAGGCACGTCTAAGACCTCAGGACCCTGAGACCCGCTCCTCCCCACCCTCCCTCCTGTCCCCAATACCCCAGCCAATCCTGCCCTCCAGGCAGCCAGATGGCTAGGAATCAGAACACTCCCCTTTTGTGAGATCTGAAAAACCCGCATATGAGCCTCCTTCTAGCCAAGGGTTGAAGCCCCCAGTCTAGCTGATATCCAGCTCTGATGTGCACTGGGGTCCCAGCGAGAGACTGGGACGGAACCATGCTCTCCCGTCTTTCACATACTCATTCTTTTCCAGCGCGTGTTCCAGCTCCTTGGTAAACAGGCTCTTCTCGCCAATCTGCCGGTCAAGAAAAAGCCTCAGAGTGAATCTTTTGGGGGAAGGAAAGAGAAGGGAGGGAAAGGGATTGGGGGGGAATACGTTACCTTAGAGAGCGCAGTATCAAGAATCTTGTCCCCTGTGGTGGACATAGCAACTGAGGAGAGAATCAGTCACGTGCTCATCGATCGGCGTTTAATGAGCCCCTACTGAGCCCAGCACTGTACTAAGACTCCTAATGGATACAGGCACCCCCCACCCCCGCCCAATTCCTTGCCCTCTAGGAATGTATGATCTAGGAAGACCAGACACACTCATAATAAGACCCAAAGCAGAAGATGCAAAATGCCAGGTTAGCCCAGGGAGTCAAAGCTAGAGGTATTCAGAGGAGGAAATGGCCCTCCAAAATGGGGACAGCTAAGAATTCTCTTTTTTTTTTTTGGGAGGGGGGAACAGCTAAGAATTCTTAAAGGCACTGGGACCAAGCTTTGGGTCCAGGGAAAGCCAGCAGTGTTGTGTTTTCCCCTCTGGGGTGAAAGGGCTTCCCTTTAGCTTCCATTCCTGTCCAGAAGACTCACCGATTTCAAACTGCAGGCCTGGGTATAAGGCTTTCAGCACTGCCACCACACTGTCTGTTTGTATGCGAGCCAGCTGGAGGCAAACACTCAGATTAGTCCTATCCTTCCCTGGCACTGCCCCGAGCTCACACCCTCACAGGGTTTGGGAGACTCGGAAGGAATTGGAGTCAGAGAGGTGGCTGAATGCCCACGTAGGAAGGAGAGGGGCCTGGCCTGGTCTGCTCAGCCCAGGGACTCTCTCTCCACAGAACGCGATATACCATTCTGCGTGGGATTTAACACCCAGCCCCCCACCCCCACCCCGTTTCCTCCATTCCTAACCCTCTCGGCCCCCCAGCTTGCAATACTGTGGAGCACAGAACTCTTGTGACAAACTTGCTCTGCCCAGTAACCGTACTCACCTGGCTTTTTCGGGTACCCACGCGAATCACTCTCATCTTTGGGCTGTTTTCTTCCTGCAGAAAAAGTCCCCAAGTCACAGTCCCCTCTGTTCCTCGTGTGCCTCAACACCTTGTCCAAGAACCAGAATCCCTGGCTTGGAAGAAAAGAACCTCAGCCAGCCCCTGGCCTGTGGCCAGCTGAGCCTTGGAGTGGGAAAGTACTCCAAGACTGGTCCCTTTACCTGCCTCAGCACCTTGTGCCCTCTTCACGGATCCAGAGAAACAGAGACCTGAGGGAAGCAATAGCAGGACCCGCTGTTGCTGTTGCTGTAATAACCGGACAGTGGGTCCAGAAGCCCATCCCGGCTAAGGTGGTGGGAGTGCTGCACACAGCCAGGTGGGTAAAGAGATAAGGCCCATCAGCCTGGCCACAGCGAGGGTGGGCCCTGCAGTCGGCAGGGGCAGGGCAGCTGGGGCCTCGAGGGAACTTGCGCTGAGTCACTGAGGACAAGCTCAGTATCCATAATACAGCAGGCACAGGAGAAAGTTTCAGTGCCACCTAGATACGGAGAGCTACCCCACAGGTGCCACACCATGGATTCCCTAATCTGGCTGGAATGTACACATAAAGGACTGGGATCAACAGATCTTCTGTAGAGTCCAGGTGACCTTGATCCCATTAGTATCAGTTTGTTCATCTATAAAATAAAGAGGTTTGGACTCCAGGATTTTCTGCCGCTGATGTTTAATTTTTTTTTTTTTAATGTTTGTTTATTTTTGAGAGAGGGAGAGAGACGGAGCATGAGTGGGGGAGGGACAGAGAGAGAGGAAGACACAGAATCCGAAGCAGGCTCCAGGCTCCGAGCTGTCAGCGCAGAGCCCGATGCGGGGCTCAAACTCACAGACTGTGAGATCGTGACCTGAGCCGAAGCCGGACGCTTAACCAATGGAGCCACCCAGGCGCCCCGGTGCCGCTGATGTTTATAAGACTGAAAGGCTGAGCTGCCTACTGTCCATTCACCTAGAGTGCTGCCTCTGGTCTCACCAACCAGAAATATCAGGAGGTCAGTGACCAAGCTAGGAACTCAAAGGGACATGCCTCTTCCTCCCGCCAGGGCACCCTGGACAAAGGCGTTCAGTGCCTAGCAGGTAGAATTGCGTTCCTCAGTCTCAGGTCCTATTTCTTTCTAGACCAAAGAGTAGCCACTGCAGATAATGTCAATTTTCCCTATTCTGAGATCTTTAACCTGTGGAGTTGTTTTGCAGGCAGGATTCTGGGGCCTCTGTTGTTGGGGATGTGACAGCTGGCTGCTCCTGGACCCTAGTCTATTGCATTGCTGTCACTTCTCCCATAAATAAACCCTAGGGACCCTGAGCAAATTAGGCTAGGCCTGAAATGCTAAATATGGCCCCTAAAATTCTGGGCCACTAGGAGCCCAGAGAAAGAAATCTAAGGTCTCAGAAACTGCTGGGTTCAAACAATCCCTGCATCGATTCTGCACAGCATATTTTATTCCATTAAAAAGTTATTTATTGGGGGCGCCTGGGTAGCTCAGTTGGTTAAGCCTCTGACAGGCTCAGGTCATGATCTCACGGTTTGGGAGCTCAAGCCCCTATCAGGCTCCGTGCTGACAGCTCAGAGCCTGGAGCCTGCTTCAGATCCTGTCTCCCTCTCTCTCTATCCTCCCCTGCTCATGCTCTGTCTCTCTCTCTCTCAAAAATAAATAAAGGTTTTTCAAAAATTGGGAAAAAAAGTTATTTATTGAACATGTATACTATTGCTTTTAATTTTCATGACAACCTATCAGCTAGACAGGGCAGGATCTCCAGCACCATGTTATGGAAGCAACTGAGGAGTGAAATGACCTACCCAGAGTCACACAGCTAATAATGGGCAAAAAGTTGGAGCTAGAATTTTCCTACTCCTAGTCGAAAATTTTCCTACTCCTAGTGCTCAGGAATGTGTGCAATGGTAGGGGTGCCTGGGTGGCTCAGTCGGTTAAGCCTCCGACTTCCGTTCAGGTCATGACCCCTCGGTTGGTGGGTTCCAGCCCCACATCTGGCTCTGTGCTGACAGCCTGGAGCCTGCTTCAGATTCTGTCTCCTTCTCTCTCTGTCCACCGCCCCCCCTCTCAAAAATAAACATTAAAAAAAGAATTAAAAAAAAGAATAATGTGTGCAATGGCAAAAAATCCCTCTCCTCACCAGCAGGCTGGACAACGGGAGATAAGCATTTTTTAAAATGTTTGAGAGAGAGACAGAGCACTGGGGGGAAGGGCAGAGAGAATGACAGGGGCAAAGGATCAGAAGCAGGCTCTGTGATGACAGCAGAGAGCCGGATGCGGAGCTCGAACTCACAAACCGGCTGAAGTCGGACGCTTAACCGATTGAACCACCCAGGGGCCCCTGCCCATCTCAGGCTAGCAGTGGCCTCCACTGGCTGTAGTCTGCATCTACACAAGCCCACAGCTCCGGCGCCGAGCTTGGGAGAGGAAGGCGCAAGGGTGGCGCCCCACCCACCATCGTAACCCGAAGGTGTGTCTCAGCTGGGGACTCTGAGTAGGCCAGGGCTGAGTGACCGCTAAAACGGAAAAAGGGGAGAAGGCGCACTTCCAAGATGTGTGTGTGCAAGTGGAAGACTTGGGGTACACTCTCCTCTCAGGATCCGAAGTGGAACATATTCCTAAAGTGGCCGAATGCTGCCTCGGCCCTGTCTCGTATAAAAGGGTCCCGATCTTGTGTAGACGAACTTATCTGGGCTGTTCACTAAGTCTAGAGCGGATACCAGGCCCGGCGGAACCTCACCCAGATCCTCGCAGGGATGGGGGTTTCGTTCCAGACTATCCCTCCACTCTTAATCCCGCCCCCACAGCTCCCTGATCTCCCGTCCTTCCTAAGGGCAACTCAGCTACTGGTCCTTTAAAAAACTATTTCGGAAAAAAAAAAAAAAAATGACGGATAGTCGCTCGGACCAATAGACGAGCGAGGGTGGCAACCTGGGGCCAATCGTTGCCCGGCTAGTCCGGAATGCCGAAGTTGCGAGGATCACCGGCTCAAATACTCACCGCCGTCGCGGCCGCGTTGCCATTGTCAGACATGGCTGTGCTCAGGAGGTAGGTCCGGGAGGTGCCGCCAGGGTCCCCGGGAGTACAGGGAAGCCGGAGGTCCCGGCCAACGGGCACCAGGTGCACGCGGGGTGCGAACTCCTCCTGCAGCCTCAGACTCCGGGCTCTCCGTCACTTCCGGCGCCCGCCCCCGGAGGGGAGGACCACCCTCGGGGCGGGAATTAGAAGGATTGCGACAGACCTGACCTTATACCCTTCTGTTACCGCCCCTACTCCACCCGGCTGATGGGGACCCTGGGACCCTGTGCGCCCGTCTTCCTTGCTGGAGACCCGGGCCTATTAACCATTCATTATTACTTTTACATATACCTCGTTCTGAGCCGGGAGTACTGATGGTCAGTGACTAAGAGATGCTCCCCAGATTTACCCGCAGAGCAGCCCTCCGACGCCACCCAAAGGGCCAAGCCAAAGTTAGCAGGGCCCGAGAGGAAAAGTATTAACTCTAAAATGCTGCGTTTGAAGTAAAGCGTCCTTGGGTAACTTCCATGCCCCTTCCACTGGATTCAACACCTCCAGATAAGAGGATGCTGCAGAAAGTTGGTCACCCAGAATTCTACAGCTTTATCTCCTTGGCTGTGGCACAATTAGTGAAACTGATGCGGTGCTTCCTTTGTTCTATTAAAACCTCGCTCTGCCACAGCCCTGAAATAGGCAACACTCCTATTTCTTAACTGAGGAGACTGGCTCAGAGATCAAAGGTCATGCCCCAAGAAGGGGGGCGCCTGGGCGGCTCAGTCGGGTAAGTGTCTCACTTTAGCTCTTGGCTCAGGTCATGATCTCCCAGTTCGTGGGTTGGAGTCCCATGTTGGACTCTGCTGACAGCACAGAGCCTGGAGCCTGTTGTGGATTCTGTGTCTCCCTCTCTCTGCCCCTCCCCCTGCTCACACTGTGTCTCTCTCAAAAAATAAACAAACGTGAAAAAAAAAGACAACCCAAGTGGGAGTGCCGTTATCAATGGCACATAATTGTTAGTGGGAAAAGTGCTGGAGAAAGTGCTTGTATTAATAACCATGCACTGAGTGCCCACGTGCTAACTACCACCAAGGAACTGGACACCCATTCGCGCCTCAGGCCTTCACAACAGCTATACGCCATGTTGTCATTCCTAATGTACAGATGAAGAAACAGGTTCAGAGGAGGTAAGAGACAACCTAAATCAAGCTAGGATTCAAACTTAGGTCAGCGGCCCCGAAGTCTGTATTCGTAGCCACTGCAAATACAGTGTACTCTCCCTTTTCCACGTACTACCTAAACTCTAAAGCCCAATGTCCGAGTTACTCTTCAGCTGAGTAACACAGAAGAGCAGTCTTCCGACACATTTATAGGCAGACACGTAGCCACACAAACTTCAATGGGCAGCTTCCAAGAGGTAGGAACAAAAGCATTTCAACCAAGCACTTCTATCTTGTTTATCACTTGGTACTAAATCCGGCAAGACACCAACCTATCCATAATGAAGGCAGGCTCAAACCCCAGGATTCCCACCAGAATCTGCCTCCTGCTTGAATATTTTGTGCAAACAAGAGCCACTGAGACCAGCCAGACTACAGAGCAGGCGCTAGTCTGGGGGCCTTGGTCCAGGTTGCTCCTGGAGCTCAGGTACCAGGCCTTTCGTCACTGAGGCTCTTCAGTAAACTGGTCTACTGGAGGCCACCAGCCCCACCCATTACTGGAATGAGGTCTTGTCAACATAATCTTCAAAGAACCCTACAAGAAGGGAATTGGAGTTCTACAAGAGCAGAGGGAAAGTACATCTTGCACAATTAAGAATCACTAGGAAGTCCCAGAGCAAAACCTTCAACCCCCAAACTATTATATTCTTTTATTTATAGACTCTGGGAGCAAGGACCCAAGCACAGCCTGGTGCCCTTGGATAGAGAACAAAGCAGCTATTGTCCACACTCAGAGGTTGCTGAGGTACCCTCCCCCGCTGGTCTGGAATGATCCACACTGCTCAAAAAGTCAACAGGAGGAATGGCAGGCTGGCCGAAGAAGGGAGAAAAAGTCCTCTTTAGTCCTGAGGGCTATGGCATCAGATCAGGGTGGAGTCCTGGGCATGTCTGCCTGACTCCTGTGCAACAGCCCTGCCTCTGTCCCCCATGTCCCTACTACTGTGCCTCCACTATCACACCCCTTCCCCTGAGCTGCTTAAGTGCCCCTCCTGGAGTGCATGAGCAAGTCCCGCTGCAGCCCAGCCTCCAGGCTTGCAGTCAGCCTGGCCGTGGGAGGGTCGGTCAGCAGAGTCAATTTGTTGAAAACCCCTCGGCCGAAGTAGTCAGCAATCACAGAGAAGCTATCGTTGGAGCACTTGAGCTGCAGGGAAAGAGGAGAGAAGAATCAGAACTGCAGGCGTCCTGTCCTGAGGAGGAGGAAAGAAAAGAAGCGAATGCTCCCGTGACTCTCCGTGAGTGGGGCAGTCATCTACCCACTCATGCCCACCTGGTGCTGGAACTGATCATGGAGATCGCGTTTCTGTTCCTGGGCCCGGATCATATCCATGACCTTCCGGTTTTCAGGGAGGCAGGTGGGGCAGTCGGCATCACTTTCCGAGTAACTCTCAAAGCAGTGCTGGTGGAAGGAGTGGCCGCAGAGAAAGTGGACCGAGGGCAGCTCCAAGGCACTGTTACAGATGCTGCACTTGGTCTTCTGGAAAATCTTCGGACTGCAGGCAAGGGAGACCAGAAAGGAGTGGCAAAGAGTGGGGGCAGAGCCAAGAGCCGGGTGCAGAGAGAAGGTGGCTGGAGTTGAGGGGTCCCTGTCGAGGGACTACAAGGTCTTGCTCTTAACCACCAAAAGGGAGTGAAATGAGGATGCCGCCCGGGCCTGCAGAGTCTCAGCGTGCTTCCAGCAAGTCCGGCTAACCCGTTCAGTTTTCACAACCACCACTAAGTTGTCTTTCATGGTTTTTAAAAATTTTTCATGTTTGTTTATTTTTGAGACAGAGGGAGCACACACACACGAGTGGGGGAGGGGCGGGGAGAGAAGGGGACAGAGGATCCAAAGCAGGCTCCGAGCTGACAGCAGTGAGCCTGACATGGGACTCAAACCCACGAGCCTTGAGATCATGACCTGAGCTGAAGTCGAACACTGAACCCGAGTGAGCTACCCAGGCGCCGTTTTTTTGTTGTTGTTGTTTTTAATTGAAGTATAACTGACGTACGTTACATTATTTTTGGGTGTACAACATGGTGATTGACAAGTCTGTGTGTTGCACTACGCTCACCACAAGTGTACCTACCATCTGTCACCACACAGCACCATTACCACACCGACTACGTCCCCTGTGCTGTACCTTTCATCCCCGTGACATTCGTTCCACAGCTGGGGAACTTGTACCTTTCAGATCTTTACTTAGACGTGACCCTTCCAGTGAGGACCTTCCTGGCCACCTTATAAACGAGCGCGCACACACACACAGCACCCCACTCCCCTTCCTAAACTAGTTTTCTCCTTAGACCTTATCACCATCTGACATACTGTAATATTTCGTTGAATGTATTCAGCGCCTGCCTACCTCTATGTTGTAAGCTCCACATGGCAGGGCTTTTTTTTGTCTGTGTTAAGATCAGTGCTTGCCATCTGACTCCTGATTTTAGCTCAGGTCATGATCTCACAGCCCTCCCCTGCTCTCGCCCTCTCTCTCTTTCCCTCTCTTAAAAAAAAAAAAAAAAAAGTGTCTTTAGAAAAAAATACAGACTCATAAAAAGAAAAACACCTGCTGCAAGTTAACATCCTCCAAAAACCTAATAAATAACGATCTATGGAATAAACCATTCTTTGGAATTCTTCCATTAAAACAGATCTTCAAAAATGCAAAGTTCGAACACATTTTCATACAATCCTCTATGAAAAGTATTTAATGACACCCAGTGAAGAATAAGATTATCCCCCCTCCACATATCTAGTCGCCAAGTACCTCGCCTTGAGCTCCTGGATCTCCTGGCGGATGCGGGTGGTCTCCTCTCGGTACCGTCGCACCCGGAGCTCGTCCTGTGCAATCTGCTGGCTCTGTTTCTGTAGTTTTTGGACCAGGTAGTCCCGGATGACAGACAGGGTGGCTGTGGAGTTGTGGGCCAGAGTCTGCACCACTGAGATTGGGCCCGGAAGGAAACAAGACAGTGAACCGAGCAGCACCCTCTCGATAGAATGGAAGCGCCCCTGGCCCGGAGCTGCGGGCAGCCTGCACCCCTCCCTACCGCCCTCTGAAGTACCTAGAAGCGGTGGCATGAGGTTCTTGCTCTCGATGTGCTTGAGCACGGCCGCCACATACTCCTTGCAGTCCTCCTCCTTGCGGGCAAAGTAGCTGAGTGCCTGCTCCCACAGGGACGGCTCCTGCTCCCCGTGGCGCTCGCACACAGCAATCACCTGCCGGTACTGCTCATGCTGCATGTGGTAGTGCATGATCTGCTGGAACCTGGGGCCGGGGCAAGGCGCACCTCAGTGGCTGTCCCTGGAAAACCGGATCCTCCCCCTTCCCTGAAGTGGCCCAAATCTTACAGCTTCCCCTGCTCATAGAGGTAAAGGACCCCATCCTGGAAGTCGTGCATCTGGCAGAGGACCAGGGCCTTGTCAAAGACGTCGCAGAAGCGGCCGCTCTTCAGCAGGGAGATGGCCTCTGCATGAAGCTTCTCTTTGACCTAGGGAAGGAGGGTAGAGTTGCTGGGCATAAGGGGGAAAAAAAATCACAAAGGTCTCTTGTGACAAGGCAAGTCAACTGCCTCTTCGATCGCCTCTTCACGGAGGAACCAGTTAGCCCCCAAGGGTGAGGGGTCACTGGTCTAAAGAATGCAGCAAAAGGCAACCACAAAAGATGGAAGGGCTGTCTTTTCTCCAGCACCTGCTGCAGCTTTTGCCAGGCCTCACCTGTGGATCTTTCTCATGGGCCCAGTTCTGTAGCCGCAGCTCAAGGAGTGTGTCATAGATGCCCTGCGGGGAGTCAGGCTGTACTTCACTCATGTGTTCTAGGAAAGCTCTCAGCTCTCGAGGGTTGTTGGCAAAGATGGGGATGAACTCCTCTGAGTTGGCCTAGGATGGCAAGGGAGGAGAGAGGAGGCCGAGTGAGTGGGTGTGGTATCCATAAGGCCCCGGAAGTGATCCCTGTTGTCCAAAAGCCATTCTCCTTGACGTCTCACCCTGCAGCCTGGAGCCTCCCTGTCACCTCGGCCTTCGAGGCTAGGCTGATAGTCGGTACACAGTCCCTTTAGCAACTGGGTCGTCTGCTCTGGTATGTGGTGCATGAGGATCTTGCCATAGCGTTTCATGTTGCTCTCTGCCTGCTCAAAAGGCAGCTTGCCGATGTACCGAAGGGCTTCCTGATAATTCTGTGGAGAGGTAAGGGCAGAGTAAGCGCATGCTCCTGCCTTCCCACCAGGAAGTACTTTCATCATTCCGGGGATGTCCTGGAAAAAGAACAGGTCTCTGTCTGGGTCAAGAGTCTCACTTACTTTAATGTCCTCTAGCTGAATCTTTAAGTACCACTCATGATGTGCATGGTTCTCAGCCAAGTAGAGGGCATGGGAGTAGTAGCCAGCCTGCCGGAGGACCTTGATGGCTGTCTCCACATCAAAGTGGACTTCACTCTCACTCTTGGTCTGCCAGGGAGACGTCAGACAAAATCATTCACAGAAAGGTTGTGGTTGGGGAAGGGAGAGGAAACCTGCATCTGAGACCAGATTCTTTTTTTTTTCTTTAACACGAACTCTAGGCCCAATGTGGGGCTTGAACTCACGACCTGGAGATCTAGATTTGCATGTTCTACCAACTGAGCCAGCCAGGTGCCCCCTGACAGATTCTTAAGATAACAATAAAGTTGAGGCCGGGAGGGTTGGAGACAAGAAAAAAATGAAAGAAGGTCCATGGTTTTAAAACACTAGGTCCTCCTACTTCTCAGTAAGTTTTTAAGAGCTAAAGTCTTCCTCTTCCCCTACTATTACAGGGACACTTCTGGGGACCCAGGGGCCCACCACTGTTAATTCCCTGAACTTACATACCCTCAAAAGTTCAAGCATCATAAAACAAGAGGGAGACAGGAGAGAACTAGCAGGAAAGGCTATTCCTCTTCCCAGTTTATAGACCAGAGGGGTCCTGGTCCCCAAATAAGGTGAGCCCTTTCTTCTCCCTGCATCTGCTGAAAAAGGGGCAAACCCTGGTAAAGCCACCTCCCGCTCAGCGGGGCCCTCGGGGAATCTACCACCACCACCACCACCCTGCACCTTGATGAACTCCTCTAGCTTCGAACTGTCCTTGAGCTTGGTATAGCAGTTGAGCAGCAGGGTAGTGTGGTCAGCATTGGCCAGGGACTGCCGGTGCAGGGTCTGTAGGTAGGCGGTCAGGTTGTGGATGCGCTGGGCATCCAGAAACTTGCGGATCACATAGGATGGCTCCAACTTTCCAATGGTTCTAGAGAGACACGTGCATCAAACAGCATCTGGATCAGCGTACTTCTCTTTCATGTGCCTAGGAATCACTTGCAGATCCTCAGCATGTCTGGGGGGAGGCCTGTGAATCTGTATTTCTAACAAGACCTGGATGATATCAATGCTACTAGACTGCAGACCACATGAGATGCAAGGCTAACACAGCACTGGTTCTTAAACTTGGCTGAAGATAGGAATTCTAGAAAGGTAGAGAGGCCAGACAGGTTCACACCACCTCTTAGTAGGGCAGAAAATTTCAAGAATTAGGGTTTCTTCAAGGGAAGAAACTGTAGAAGCCAAGAGATGAATACCCTTTCCCTTTAAAGAATCAAATCAAGGGGCGTCTGGGTAGCTCAGTCGGTTAAGTGTCTGCCTTTGGCTCAGGTCATGATCTCATCGTTCATGAGTTTGAGCCCCCCATCGGGCTCTCTGCTGCCAGTGCAGAGCCCGCTTCAGATCCTCTGTCCTCATCTCTCTCTGCCCCTCCCCCACTTGTGCTGTGTCTCTCAAAAGAAACAAACAAACAAACAAACGAATCAGGTCAAAATGATATATATTTTTTTTAAACTAAGCTTTGTGCCCAATGTGGGACTTGAACTCATGATGCTGAAATCAAGAGTCGTGTGCTCTACCAACTGTGCCAGCCAGGTGCCCAAAAATGAATATTAACAAAGGCCAGCCTAAACAAGAACAGGTGCCTGGCTGGCTCTGTCAGTAGAGCATGTAACTCTTGATCTCTGGGTTGTGAGTTCAAGCCTCACATTGGGTGGGAAGCCTACTTAAAAAATATAGATACGTAGGTAAAAACAAAATAAAGTTTAAAACAAGAGATACTCATCAGCTCCACTGCACCCTGGTCACGTAATATTTGACCCTCAATGTTCCCTTTACAGTGAACTGTACCAACTTCTCACCCGGGCCATCACAGTTTCTGCAGGGAAAAAGGATGGCTCCTTTTGGTGGAGTCCATTCCCCTAACCCAAGCCCAGGTGTTAGTCTATCTGGCTGCATTCAGAGCTATATCCTAAAGCACCCAAGACTAACCGGATATACTGCTGAACAGCCCCATCGTGGTTGCCCTTGCTGTAGAGATGGTCCCCATACTGCATGAAGATCTGGGCCAACCCATCACTATCTAGGTGCTGGCTCTTGGCCAGGTTAATGGCCATCTCAAATAGGTTCTTCTTAAACAGCATCTGCAAGGGGAGAGAGATTAGAAAATTACTAGAAGCAGTCCCGAGGAGACACCCTACCAGAAAGCAGCTACAACACACAAGCCAGACGGTCCTGGATTTCTGATCTGCCTAGATCCTAGACAGGGCAAGACCTCTCAGATAACCCGAAGTCCAACATGGCCTTACTTTCCAAGGCTCTCTGCAGGCAGAATGGACCCTGAGAGTGGACTCAGGCTCTCAGCCATTACTTTACTCTTAAAACCTCATCCCAGGCCATTTGCCTTGTAATTCGGCCCTAAAGGAGCTAGGTAAGGCTGTGCCCCAAAGGGAAGGAAACACCCTGGCCAAGGTGACTTGGCCTCCAAGAGGAGCCTGTTCCTACACCTGCGTCTGGGTGCCCGTGGCCAGCTCTGGAAATCTGGTGGCCTTGCCTCCAGTTTGGTCTGTGTGTCCTTCTCCTGCAGCGCGTGGACCCGCCCATCCCGCGTCAGCACGTACAGGGAGCCCCACTCAGCAAGAACGTCCACTACGTCCTCAAAGATGGCACTATAGGCTATGAACTTGTTGCACAGGTCGTAGATGTTGAGGATCTGCTTGTCGGAGCTCTGGGAGTCCCTACTGGTAAACTCTGACCTGTGTGGGAAAGAAAAAGCACCGGCTATTTGCACCAGCTCCTCTTTCCATGACAACTTCGGTGCTGCCTACTCTGCCCAGAACAAATCACCCTCTGGCCCCTCTAGCAGCACATCCCATAAATGCAGCATTGCATAGGCAGTTGTAGGAAGAGAACTCATAGACCTGATCGTACCTTTCAGGATCCTACCATTAACATAAGGGGTGGCTTAAAAAATTAAGAACATCCAAACACCCATTCATATAATTAGCCCCTGGTATATGGGAGATACTGCGCTTAGTGCTGACTGAAGATAAACACTGACACGGATCATTCCCATCACGAGGAAGAGCCTGCCACCCCTTTTCAGGTGGCTCAGAATAAAAATACTGTGTCCTGCATTCCCCAGCCCTTTATAGCTTCCCCACTGTTCACTTCCTTGTTCCGCCACCCAGTGTGTTTTGACTGAAGAGTAAAAAAAACAAAAACAGGTCAAAAATTCCCTGGGGCGTTCTAGGGCACTTAGCAAATACCTGTAGCAAAAATACATTTTTTCAGTAAAAATGTTACAACTGAATCTAAGTGTGAGGACAATGTACAGAAAACCAAAGTAGCAGACTGACAGGATTGGGGTATTAGGATTTTAAAATCATGTTAATTCTGGCGAACAAGTGCAGCCTTCTCCCTTTCCCTTCCCCTTGGAGTCCTTACTTGGGAGAAACCTTCCGGTCACGGGAGACAATGACAAGGTAGCCTCTAAACCAGTGAGCAATGAGTTTATGGCCCTCGAAGGCAAAGCAGGGCCCACGTTCATCAGGCTGGTACAAGTAGACACATTCGTCTCCAGCCACTATGAACTGCAGGTCCTGAGAAGGGTCGCTTAGAGCTGAGCAGCGCAGGCCACAACCATGGGTGTCCAACTCCACACGAGGGTAGTCCTTTCCAGAAACTATATAGGACTGCAAGAAGAAAGGCGTTAACAGGCTCCCTTTCAGGAGGGGGCATCTAAGCCTTCCCAAAGGTATTCCCATCTCCATACTGGCTCTCTTTCTTTTTGACTCTTAGCACCCTAACACTTTCCCTGGCTCCTTGCTTTGTCCATTACCATCACCCACATTTTCTCCCTCTGTGTGTATGGTCACTAACTACAGGAAAACTGCCACTACAAGAAATGCAATAATTTTGAACTTTTACCAAGACCATACTTGAGAGTAGACTGTTAGAAATTAAGAGCATCAGACACCAACAAAGTAAAATAACTTGTCCGATGTTACTTAACAAGTTAGGGGAAAAAAGCAGGTCTTTCGCTACAAGCCCATTGTTCTTTTCCTAACTCTGACTCTTCCTTGCCTCTTAAGTGAAAAAATAAAATATTAAGCTGGGCAAATGACTCAAGGCTACATGATGAAGAGTTTAAGAACCCTACCTCTCGTCATTTCCTTATCGTAGGCCCCTTTCTTGCCTGCCCCTAACAGTGCAGGCCCCCATCATACCTGAACGTTCTCAGTTGTCACAACAAACAAATGAGTGGTCTTTCCCGCTTGGCGAAATGCCAGTCCAGTAACAGGATAGTTGCCCTTGTGCAGAATCTGGGTCTTGCTATGCCGGTCCCGTGTGATGTCTCCTTTGTTCAATGTAACACTGCCATCTGTGAAACCTGTAGGGGACCAGGAAACAGCACTTCATTGAGGCTGAAAAGATCAGGGAGCACAGAAGGGGAAAAAGACCATTTAAGGCACTTGTTAGAAGTGACAAGCTTTCAGGGTGCTTGGGTGACTCAGTCAGTTAAGCATTTGACTCTTGATTTCGGCTCAAGTCATAACCTCATGGTTTGTGGGATTGAGCCCTGCGTCGGGCTCTGTGCTGACAGCATGGAACCTGCTTGAGATTCTCTCTCTTTCCCTCTCTCTCTCTGCCCCTCTACCTGACTCATTCTCACTCTCAAAATAAATAAACTTAAAAAAAGAAGTAACAAGCTTTCTCCTTATATCTAACTCTTCCAATGGTTAACATAAAAATCGGTGCACACAGGCTCTTTTTCAAAGAACAAAACTAAATGCTCTCCCGCTCCAAACTTTACTATCTCAAAGACCTTAATTCAGTATAAAATGGTCTCATTAAAACAACGAAGACGAGCTGCAGAAGCAACTCTGAAGAAAATCTATAAAAACCACGGAGTGTTAGCTTTGCCTTCTTCTGCTTACCAATGGCCATAAAGTTGAGATTTTCATGGACAGTCAAACAAGACACAACAGTTGGCTCTGTTCCTGGGATGGCAGGGAAGATGCGAGTGCAGAGTGGATTGCCACCATCTCTCTTTTCCAGGTTCCAGATTTTTACCTGTGAACAGACCTCAGATATGTGAATACTAGTCACCCTCCAACAACCATTCCCAGGGCCTGGGTCTTTCCCACTTCCTTTCTGGGACTCACCAGGGGGTTGATGCCTTCTTCATCTTCACCAACAGATGCCAAAATATTGTGCTGCTTCAGCTGATATAGGTGTGTCACCCGTAGTTTGTAGGCTTGGAAGCCTGTAAGCTGTAGAGAGCGGGGCAAGAACCAAATTTGGCCTTCCATATGTGTAGAATAGTCAAGGAACCTCCTTTCCAAGGAGAGAGACTTCTATTTAGACCAGATCCCAGATAACTACTAACATATATTATTTAATCTCTCTCAAATTTTCAAGAATTTCTCCACATATTATCTCCTAAAAGTTCTCCATCTTAAAAACAGTGAAAACGGAGACCAGAGTTTAGTAGCAACAATATGAAGAACACAGCAGCAAACTTCTAGTCTCATGTATCTCCTTGCCCACAATTTGGGCAGGAGAGATCACGCCACCTTACACATTCACCTTGTAAAGCCAACCTGCATACGCTGTTTAGACAGATCTTAAAAATAGCCTTGCCAAACTGGTATCTTACACCTCTTTCACAGAGAAGTAAATGGAAGCCCCAAGAGGTTGCCTTGCCCACGATTGCTCAGTTGGCAACAAGTTACTGAATGGACTTCCTCCTTTTCTTCCCTCAGGCCACAGAAGGAGCCACTGGGCGCCCACCTAAAGGAAAGTGTCACGTAACACGAACCCCTCTGACCGACAGATTCCATCCCAGCTGGATCTCTTCAGGGATCCGGGGAGGGAACAGACAGCTCCAGAGGAAGGATATCTCCAAAGACGAGGCTCCCTCGGCCTGAGTCGCAGACAGTGATGCCAGGAGGAAGGCAAAGGAACTTAGAAGCAGCGGGTCCTGAGGCAGGTGCAGCCGCGGGAGCAGCACCATCGTTGCCCAGCGGCTCCTTCACCAGCTCCTTGTCGAAGAAAACGAAACGCCGCCACTGCAGGTAGGCCGCCATCTTGGCCGAAGGTCCCCGCCTCTGGGAGAGAGGTCATGTGAGAGGGGCGGAAGGATCACGTGAGCCGACAGCTTCCTGGGGCCTGAGTGCACATGCGCCCTGGCGGCCAGGTGACAGCTTCCCGCGGCGGGGAGAGTGGGCGGGGCCGCGTGAGGTAGGACTCCCCGCCGGTCCCTCGCCCGGCTGTTGGCCTGTTTACCGGCTCTGTACCTGCGCTGGCTAAAGTGCTTCTGAAGTGCTGGGCCCTTCACCTCTTTGAGCATCAGTTTCCTCCTTTATTAAATTCGTGGGCACTGAAGGATCAAGATGAGGACTATCACACGCTTTAATTGTAACCCACTGTGCTCAAGCGGATTATGACCTCCTACGACGGTTTTGAGGCATGAATAAACCAATGTATATGAAACTGGCTTTTCAGCTGTAGGAGCGGAGACATAAAGTCAGAAGTTTGTGTCTGCAACGAGATACGGATTGCGCACCACAATCAGTGTCTTAGGTTCATTTTTGTGTCCCTCTGTCAGTGTGGCATGAATTAGACATGTAAAATCTGTTTCTTAACGAAGCTAGGAAATACTTGTGGGGCAGGAACTCTCAAGAACGTGGGCTTTTTTTTCCCTTTCCGTAGTGGGAGGGTATGGGACATAAGCCGAACGTGGGAAAAGGCCTGGAAGTGGCAGCTCTGGGAGCTGAGTGATTGAACAAGTGGCAAGTGTCTAAGATATTCCATAGCCGCCCACCATTTACATCTCTGGCTAAAGCAAGTGTTCCTGGGGAAAACTGTAGGTGTACACTTTGGCGTCACAAGGAGCTCTGTACAGGAGTGACATTTTGAGATCATACGGACATATGAAAAAGTGACCATGTGGTATCTGTGAAGTTTGTTTTTGCACCTCTCTCCCCCACAGCTTTTTATTTCCGGAAAGTTTTATCTTGATTCCCACCAGCTGGAGATCCCAGAACGCGGGGGCTGTGTTTTGTTTACCATGACCAGTCCTAACAGAGCCCGGTAGAGGCTTCGTGTTTGGTTGAAGGAATAAATGTGGATGATTTTCCTCTTACCCCCGCCTCTCCTCAATCTGGTTGACGGGAAAGGTAGTGTCCATTTGCTAAAGAGATAAGTGAGGGGAAGAAACTGTATAGCACATAGATTTCCTGACTTCTAGCTCAGATTTCTTTCCTCTTTCACAGTTTCAACATCCAAACCCATGTGAAGTATAAATGGGGAGTAGCCTGGACCCACTTTCACCTGCTGAGTATATTTTGTACTACTCATCGGAATTTTTGCAAGTGTGTTACGTCAATCGTGAAGTCTATGAATAACATGTTAAAAGAAGTGATGTGGGGGGCACCTAGCTGGCTCGGTAGAGCATGAGGGTCTCTCAGGGTCATGAGTTCAAGCCTCATGTTGGATGCAGAGTTTACATTAAAAAAAAAAAAAAGCAGTGATGTGAGGACAAGGGGTGAAGGATGGGTGAAATAGATAAAGGGGATTAAGAGGTATTTACAAAAAAGACAGGTATGTAATGTACAACACAGGGAACACAGTCGATAATATTGCACAAACTTTGTATGGCCACAGATGGTTTACTGGATCTATGTGGTAACCATTTTGTAATGTATATAAACACCGTGTACACTTGAAATGAACACAAGGTTGTACATAAGTCACTTTTCAAGAAAAGAAAACAAGCAATGTGAAATATAGAGACGTGAACAGCAGAGTGGCATCTTTGTTGTTGACTTAGGTGCTCCCCCTACTGTCTAACAGCAGAGGTCCAGAGTTTTCCTACTTCCTATTTGAACCTGGGAAGGCCGATGCCCATTTGGTCTTATTGATGAGGGTACAAAGGCAGGGATTGGTGACCCACTGCATTTCTTCAGACTCACTGCCTTCCTTCCCTTCCTCCTTTAGAAAAACACGTATCAAGTACTCACTATCCCTGCAATTGTACTAAATGCCCAGAATATAAATATGAACAAGAGGTGGTTCTTGCCCTTTAGGGAGCTCAACCACCACCATGGGAGACAGACATAGAAATGACTGCCAGTAACCAGCCCTGAATTTCATACAATTAATTATACCTAACAGAGTGCTTTCACTTTTTATGGACTTTCCTAGCAACCATCTGCAGAAGTATCATTATCTCCGGTGAGAAACGGGAGTCTCTATGAGGTTCAAGTGACTCTCTGGGCAAGCACATCAAAGTTCTTCAGTTCCCTAACTATTAATTAGATGCTTTTCTGGAGTGTGAAGCTAGGCTGTACTTGTCAGAACATACACCAGGATTTGTCTTTTTGTTACACTTGTCTGAATCCAGGAACTTCAGTATAGTGAGGAAGATAAGCAGAGAAACTACACAGAAAATGATGTACTAATTGTTACAGTTCTGCATTTGGAGAACTTTGAGTTCTGAAGGGACTAAAGAAGCAATTCAAGTCTTTAGCTTGAAATTAAAGGGATCGCTACTCAGAATCAAGGATTGCCTGGCAATGGCCTCTCTTTTCTGCATTAGCAAAATGCTGCCCATGATGTATAAAACAGTCATATTCACTGGAGCAAAACAGGAACTTTTCTTGTTTTGGCTTCAAACTTTTATTTTCTATCAGGTTTTGGTTTTTTTGTTGTTTTTTTCCTGCCTCATGTGGCTCTCTGGGTAGAAAACCATTTTTTAGACTACTGAAAAGTCTGTGTTTTTTTCTCTTAACCCCTAAAAGGCTATCAAAAGTTTCCACCTTAGCAACAGGACAGCTAAAGTTTCCGCTTCAGCAACAAACTCAGAGGTCTCCCCATACAGGTTCCAAAGTTACAGGGAAACAGGAGGAAGCAATTAGCTCATTATTGATTGTGAAAATCTGGCCAAAAAAAAAAAAAAAAAAGGGAAGGGAAATTCCCCATGAACTTGGCAAAGCACTTAACCAAGCTTTTAACAACTGCAGTAGTGCCCATTTTTAAGTTGTATTTCTCTAGAGTAATAATAAAAACAAGTGGTTAACTAACATGTACTTGGTGCTTAGGATGTTCCAAGCACTCTACTAAGCACTTTACCCCCTTGTACATCAACCTTGTGAGGCATGTACCAGCGTGTCGCTTTTAATGATGTGGAAATTGAGGCTCAGGAAAGCTAAACAACTTGCCTAGAGTCACACAGGTAGGAAGTAGTGCTTACAGGCAAATCCAGGTCTGTCCAACTCTGAAGCCCCATATTCTGGGTGCTTGATTTATTTTTTAGACAATATTTATTTATTTTTGAGAGACAGAAAGAGACACAGAGCATGAGCAGGGGATGGGCAGGTAAACACAGAATCCGAAGCAGGCTCCAGGCTCTGAGCTGTCAGCTCGAACCCACAAGCCGTGGCATCATGACCTGAGCCGAAGTCGGACACTCAACCGACTGAGCCACCCAGGCACCCCTGGGTGCTTGATTTAAATTTTTGTTTTTAGAAGTCAATTCCATAAATTTGTTCATAAATCTGAGTGATTTTCTAGGTGTTCGTGAAATCACAGAATTCAAGAACACAAAAAGCCTTGCTTCTCTGGACACATAATCATTCCCATCTCAATGCAAACTGGGAAATGTCCCCAGTACTTTGTCTCCTCATCCACTCCTCACTCCATCCAATTCAAATTCATAATACCAGGACTGGAGAATTGCATCAGTATTTTTTTCCAATGTTTTTTAGTTTTATTTATTTTGAAAGAGAGAGAATCCCAAGCAGGCTCTGCATTCCTCAGTGTGGGGCTCAAATTCATGAACAGTGAGATCATGATCAGAGTCGAAATCAAGAGTCAGATGCTTAATCAACTGAGCCACCCAGGCACCCCTGTATCCTTAACAGTATTATTAAAGATACAGGGGCTGTCATTCACTGCTGTTGGTAGTGCATATAGTAAACTTTTCTGGAGGGCAACTCGGCAATATGTATCAAATGCCTAAAGAGGAATTTAAGCCTGCATAGGCACTTCTAGGAATTTATCCTAAGTAGATTATAGGGGACAGATTTGCATAAATATCTGTCAATAAGTGTCTACTGCAATTTTATAATAGAAGGGAAAAAAGGAAGCAACATAATTGTCAAATACTAATGTTGGTAAATAAAATTATTGTAGTTCTTTATACAAGTCTATAAAAATAGCCACTGAAAATTCTGTAGAGGAAAAATGACATAGGAAAATTAACGGAATTACAGTCACAAAATATTATCTCCATTAAAGTTTAAAGTGTGTGCATATACATCAGAATGCTAAATGTTTAATTTAAAAAATGGAATTGTGGGTGATTTTTATTTTATTATTTGTTTTTCCTATGTTCTTCAGTTTTCTTCAATCACATTTCTTTCGTAAGTCTAAAACCACTGGTGAAGAAATAGAAAATAAAAACAAAAACAAAAAAAAACTTATCTAGGTACAGCCTCTCCTGCTAAAAGTGAGTTTTCCCCCATCTCAGGGTTCCAGCAAAATCAAACCTTCTAGTCTTTTGAGTGACACAAAATAACTTCTAAAAATTTTCTAAAATAACTTCTAAAAATTCTATTAAGGTATAACGTATATAGAAAAGCATACATACCATAGCCCATTAAATTTTCACAAAGCCATTGCAACCAGCATGGTAACCAGAGGGCGGCAAGCACCCCCAAGAAGCGTGTTATGTCCTCTTCTAAACACTAGCACCCCACAAGGGTAAGCACGGTCTCCACCTCTATCACCATAGCTTAGTTTTGCCTGGTTTTAAACTTTATATAACTGAAATCATAAAGTATGTACCCTTTAGCTTCTGGCTTCTTTCACTCAGTATTAGCTTTGTGGGCTTTAGTTAAGTCGCAGACTGTAATCATAGACCATTTTCATTGCTGTATAGAATTATATTGTGTGAATTCACCACAATTTATTTACCGATCCAACTATTTTTTTATTTTGAGAGAGAGAAAGAGAGAGAATCCCAAGCAGGCTCTGAGCTGTCAGTGCATAGCTCAACATGGAGCTTGATCTCACGAACCATGAGATCATGACCTGAGCTGAAATCAAGAGTTGGATGCTTAACCGACTAAGCCACCAAGGCACCTCTACCCATCCAACTATTGATAGGCATTTAGGTAATATTCAATTTGGGGCCGTTATGAATAAAGCTATTACAAACAGTCTCTTAGTGAATATATATAAACATTACCTAAACCTAAGATGGAAGTTGCTGAATGACAACTAATTTTTTTTATTTTTATTTTTTTTAACGTTTATTTATTTTTGAGACAGAGAGAGACAGAGCATGAACGGGGGAGGGGCAGAGAGAGAGGGAGACACAGAATTGGAACCAGGCTCCAGGCTCTGAGCCATCAGCCCAGAGCCCGACGCGGGGTTCGAACTCACGGACCGTGAGATCGTGACCTGAGCTGAAGTCGGATGCTTAACCGACTGAGCCACCCAGGCGCCCCGACAACTAATTTTTAAAATTCTCCTGAACCAGGATGTTTGTCCTGATTAACACTGCCCTCAGCACATGATGTAACATGCACGGTTTATAACGTATGCACATGCTCCTGCTAATGTGTTCACTTTAATCTTCTGACAGTTGCACATGTCCTGCAAGATGGCAACTTTAGGGTTTCTGCTCAGGGTGGGGGAAGCGATGTAGTCCTCAAATGTTCTTAACATGTTGTTCTAAATGAGAACTAGTGAATTCAGCTGCCTTTGTCAATCTAAATCAGGTGTTTCACCTTAACATTTTCCCATCATTTTACAACTTGTTCTTGTGAAACACTAGGGTCCTCTCTGGTCAGAAAACAAAACAGGTGACTCCAGAGCACTCGCACCTGCTGCACCTCCCAAGGGGACAGATACCCAGGTTGAAAACCGTAGCTGCAGCAAAACTGTACTCCCACCAAGGATAACCCGAGGATGGGAGCTCATTTAGGAGCAGATCAAACTGACTTTCTTAGTGTCCCAATTTGCACACATTCAATAGGTTTTTAATAAGTACACTGAGAGGCGCCTGGGTGGCTCAGTCGGTTGGACGTCCAACTTCAGCTCAGGGCATGATCTCGAGGTTCATGAGTTCGAGCCCCACATCGGACCCTCTGCTGTTGACTCAGAGCCCGCTTCAGATCCTCTCCCCCTCTCTCTGCCCCTTCCCCTCTCGCTCTCAAAAAATAAACTAAAAAAAACAAATAAATAAATAAGTGCACTGAAACCATAAACATGTTTCCCAACAGACTGACTTTTCCAAAGGCAAGGACATGGTCATCCCCATCTCTGGAATCCCACACCTAGTGCAATGCTTATATCTGACAGAGGCCCAATAAATATTAGAAATGAATAATCTGTTTGAAATGGATGGAATCTATCCTACCAGACTGCTACCCAAAAGTTGGGTCAGTCATACAGTAACAAAATCTTTCTCTGTGGAACTGAAATGACAACTTAGCATGTCTCATAGAACTGAAATGACAACTTAGATATCCATCACTGTGGCTGACCAACCCCCATGCTATGGAATGTTCTACAGCAGTAAACAATGAGGTGAATCTTTACACACTGATCCGGAAAACGCTCCGTGATATGTTATTACTTTCAAAAAAGGGAGGAGAAAATGCAAGCTGCAAACAAACTTCATTACACAACATTTTATCATTTAAAAAGAAAGCAAAAGCTACAGATTTCAACAAATGTCCGTAAATGCCCAGGAGGAGGCCTGGAAGGTTACACACCACGCTGTTAACAGTAGATAATTCCAGAAAGAGTGAGATTGAGCATGGTATCAAAGGGATTTATTTCCCCTTATTTCTACCAAGGTCTCTATACGAAGACTGAACAGTCCACAAAGGGAAGAAAAATAGACCTCTCCCTGATACTACCAGTAGATGTGTTTATCTTCCAAGTACAGACACCTGACTACCCTGCCTCCCTAAGCATCATGAAAAATGTAGGGAAAGGAACAGGTTAAGAGTTCCTTAAACAAGTCCTGGCCGTTACAGCCAGGACCTTCTAGGGAACCTTCTGCGAAGGGAGGCTAGGAGTCGATTTCGGAAGAGGGAGGATACAGGAGACCGATTTTCCACATTTAAGAAAAGTGCGCTCAGGTCAACAAAACGGTGGTGGGGGTGGGGGTGGGGGTGGGGGTGGGGCAGATTGAAAAAAGAAAAGTGAGCTCTCCAAGCGCTGTGCACACTTCCATTAGGCTATGAAGTACACAGAAGGGAGGGAGGAGCGCCAAACCTGCCCGAGATACTTTAATTCTGACAGAAGCAGGAAAAAAGAAGATATACAAGATTTAAAGGAACGGAAACATGAAGTGATGCATTTATGCTCAGTTGATCACAGCCTCATAGATAAAAGTGTCTTTTGCGTGCAGCGCTTTCCATTTTGGAATATTCTGTCTCAGAAAAATGGGTCGTAGAGTAAGGGGTCCAGGCCAAGTTCTGTTATGTCTGTCCCACCAGCGAAGATCTGTCTTGGTGTCTTTAAGGTGAAACGAAGGTGGGGGTGGACCACGCCTGAAGCGTAGCCATTCTGGATTTCTATCCGAAGCCTAAGCAGTTCAATACCAACCAGCAAGCGAGAGCCTCTTCCGCGTGGCTGCGGAGGGGATGCCGGTCATTCCTGCTCCTCGGCCGGGGCTCCCCTGGTGACCGGAGTAAGGGGACCGACTGCGGGACTGTCCGGGTGCTCACTTGCACCGGGCACGAGTCACTCCCGATACCGGCAGTCCGGCATCCAGCGCCGAGGCCGGAAAGGTCCCGGAACGCACCGGGGCGCGCGCCAGGCCCCATGACGTGGCCCAATCCCGAGCCGGCGTCGGCCGTTTCCCACCCACAACTGGCGGACTGGCCCCCTCGGCAGCCTCCGGACTGAAGCCGGCGACGGAGGAGGGGGCGGGCCTAGGACGTGGCCCAATGGGAGCGCGCGCCGCGGCGATGGGGGCGGGGCCCGGCGCGCGGCGCAGGGCCGGGCGGCCGAGGCTCCAATGAGCGCGCGCCGCGTCCGGGGCCGGCTGGTGCGCGAGACGCCGCGGAGAGATTGGTGGCTAATGTAACAGTTTGCAAACCGAGGGGAGTTGTGAAGGGCGCGGGCTTGGGGGCGCCCTGCCGGCCTCGTGGGTACGTCCGCCGCCGCGTTTGTCCCAGAGCTGGGGCCGCAGGAGCGCAGGCAAGCGGTAACGGGGTTGGGGATGGCGATGGGAGCCGGCCACCCCTCCTAGGAGAGGCAACGTGCTAGCTCCGGGGGCGGGTCGGTAGCGGGAGCAAGGGCCGCACGGACGCCGGTGCGCTTGACCCCGCAGCTCGGTCCCGGGGCGCCCCCACGCTTTAGGGGAGGGCCGGGCCGCGTTTCCGGTGGTGGGAGCCGCCGCCTTCGCCAGGTGACGCTTAGGTGAACTCGGGGGACTCGGTACCTGCCCGGCTAGGAATCTTACCGTTGCAGGCGCGGCGTCTGTGTAGGCAGCGGGGCGGGGGGTTGGGATGGAGAACGGGCGGCGGGCGGGACAACCCGAAAGGATACCGAGGAGGAGACAGGCCCTTCTAACATCCCAGCCTCCTCCAACGTCACCACTTCTCAGTTCCCGTCCAGGCCCGGCCTGGCTTTCCCCGCCAGCGGGAGAGCTCCAGGTGTAGGGAGGCAGTTGAGCTCTGGGTGGGGATCCCTGGCCGCACCCCAGGTGTCTAACAGCAGGGGCAGTGCTAGGGTGAGCCAGTTACAGCCTATGCCGTGGACGGAAGGCTCTGGTCTCCTTTCTCCTGTCCCGGTACCTTTCCTGGTTAGGGATGTGGTGGATGGAGTCCAGGACCCTTTGTGTGATTAGAGTGCTGGGTCCTTATCAGGAGGGCGGGGAGGGGGATGTAGGCCCCTTTGCCCCCTGGTGAGGGTGGAGTATGAATCTTAAAGCTTCTCTGTTCTGGGATGAGTTTCTGTCTTCTTCACTCAGGGCATCCGGTTACAAGTGTTGTTTTTCTCCTCCCTCAGAGGCACAATGGCAGCCACCGTCAGGAGGCAGAGGCCAAGGAGACTAGCCTGTTGGGCCTTGATGGCTGTGCTCTTGGCAGATCTGTTGGCACTGAGTGGTATGTACCCCAGTAGTGGGCTCAAAAGAAGAATTGATGAATGAACTATGGTGGGAAGGGAGGCTTTTAGTTGGAAGTTGGACTCTTGAGTTGCTGAACCTAGGGTTTTATCTTTGCTATCTTTCCTTCTCTTTGGAGGGTGAAGTGCTTTGGTTAGAGGGGACTCGGGAGTGTTGGGGAACAGGGGGTAATCAACAAATCTCTTTCTTTTTCAGACACGCTGGCAGTGATGTCTGTGGACCTGGGCAGCGAGTCCATGAAGGTGGCCATCGTCAAACCCGGAGTGCCCATGGAAATTGTCTTGAACAAGTGAGGGCGGCCCCAGTGTCAGGGGTGGGGGAAGAGGGAAGTCTGTGCTCCAAGCCCGAGTGTATTCTTGCTAGGGCCCACAACAGGCTGGTGTCGGAGTGATTGTATTTGGGGTGTTGAGGCTCCTGAATCCACATCCTGCTGTAGGCACCTGGGCCCTGTGTCTCTTTTTTTTCAGGGAATCCCGGAGGAAAACCCCAGTGACTGTGACCCTGAAAGAAAATGAAAGATTCTTTGGAGACAGTGCAGCAAGCATGGTGAGCTAACAGCCCACCCCCTTCCCATAAGCGATGGGCAGAAAAGAGATGTCAGACCCCAGAGCCTGTTCTCTTACCAGCCTCTGATGTGAGAGGTAGGTGATGGTGGACTTGGGAACCTCACGCCATATTCCTTATTTATCTGTTCTCAGGCCATCAAGAATCCAAAGGCGACACTGCGTTACTTCCAGCACCTCTTGGGGAAGCAGGAGGGAAACCCCCATGTGGCCCTTTACAGAGCCCGTTTTCCAGAGCATGAGCTAGGCTTCGACCCACAGAGGCAGACTGTGCACTTCCAGATCAGTCCGTGAGTGTTGTGCTGGGGACAGTGGGCTCAGTGGGCCTCATGGGCTCCTCTGCTCATGGTTGTCCTTGCCTTTAACTCATCCCCTCCCCACAGGCAGCTACAGTTCTCACCTGAGGAGGTACTCGGCATGATCCTCAATTACTCACGTTCCCTGGCTGAAGATTTTGCAGGTGAGCAGCTAAGGTGGGGCCAGCGGTGGCCAGGTTCCCTAGGGTCTCAGTGGGACAGTTTTGCCTCCCAGGGAACAGCCAGCCATATTTGAGGACATCTTTGGTTGTCACAACTGGGGAGCTGCTACTGGCATCTAATGAGCAGAAGCCAGGGATGCTGCCCGAGATCCTACAATGCACAGAATAGCCCCACACAGCAAAGAGTTACTTGGCCCAGAAGGTCACTAGTAGCAAGACTCGGAAAGGGTCGTCTTGAGTATGGAGCTGGTGGGAACCCTGGTCTGTTGCCCTCTGTAGAGCAGCCCATCAAGGATGCAGTGATCACCGTGCCAGCCTTCTTCAATCAGGCCGAGCGCCGAGCTGTGCTGCAGGCGGCTCGCATGGCTGGCCTCAAAGTGCTACAGCTCATCAATGACAACACCGCCACCGCCCTCAGCTACGGCGTCTTCCGCCGGAAAGATATCAACACCACTGCCCAGGTGAGCTGGGGAGGAACTTCTCACCGGACTTGGAGGCTGGCTGGCTGTGACGACGGAGACCGCTTGACTCTGTTTTGCATCTCGTTTGCACGACTAGCCCTTGACAGAATGCAACACCAGGCCCCTCTCGGCTAGCGTTGGGGCTTTTTGGCTTTCAGTGGAGAGTCGATACAGCACCTTGGAGTTAGAGAAGGTTTCCGTGACAGTTGTCTCCATGTCTCCACAGAACGTCATGTTCTATGACATGGGCTCTGGCAGCACCGTGTGCACCATTGTCACCTACCAGACGGTGAAGACTAAGGAGGCGGGGATGCAGCCACAGCTGCAGATCCGGGGAGTGGGGTAAGTGGGTACTTGCTGAGACACCTTCGGGTCGGGGGTTTCTTCTTGGAGGGGCAGCTGCCTCCTTTTCCTGCTCCCTGCACGAACGTTCTCCTGAAGCATCGGTCACTGTAGGGTACCTCTTGGAAGAACCGGGGAAAGATGGAGAGAGAAGGGGACAGTTTGGGAAGATTGAAAGGCAGGGAACTTACCGAGAGCTATTACTTAGGAAATCCGTGGGGCTACCGACCATGCGCAATGTCAGATGCGGTCATTTGCTTGTTCTTGTCACTTTCAGCGTACTTACTGGTGACGTGGTCTGATTTTCTGAGCCGTTCTTTTCTGTGCAGTTCTTCCTCCACCACTCTAGTCCCAGCTTCCATCATCTCTGACCTGCAGGGTTACGATAGAAGGTCTCCCCGTCTTCACTGTGGCCCCCCTCCAGTTCTTTCTCCACGTTGTAGCCAGAAGGTTGTTTTCAAAATGCCAACCTGAGTATAGTCTATTTCTTTAAAAGCCTTCAGTGGCAGGGTGCCTGGGTGGCTTAGTCGGTTGAACATTGGACTCTTGATTTGGCTCTGGAGCCTGCTTAAGATTCTCTCTCTGCCCCTCTCCCCTGCTCTCGCACGTGCCCACATTCTTGCCAGCTTTCTCTTTCAAAGGAAAAAAAAAACTTAGTGGTTCCAGACCTTTATCGTGGCCTGTGAGAGCTCTGACTCCTCCCTTTTGTCTCTACCCAGAGCCTTTGCTTTTTGAGTTCTACCATGCCTGTCCTTTGGAGCTTATTCATTGGGCTGTTTCTCACCTCAGGGTCTTTATGCACACTGTTCCCTCCATCTAGGGTTGTTTGCTCTTCAACCCGTTAACTCCACTCAATCCTGCAGGTTTCAGCTCAGGCATCACATCTCCACAGAACTTTCTATGGCGTCTGTAAATAGGGGGCATTTCCCTCCTACGTCTTCTAACGCTGTTGTCTGTCTCCCTTATAACTCGGGGTGGTTGGCATTTTTTTTCGTGTAATTGTTCGATGCTAGACTGTAAGCTCCTTGACAGCAGGTTCCCTGTCTCTTTGCTGTTAATTGCATCTCCAGAGACAAACAGATAGTCAATGCCCAGTAAGTATGGTGGATTGGATACGCACGTGAACTCCCACTGAGGTGTCAGGCACGTGGGAGGAAGGTGAGGTTCCTAGGTCAATGAAGGGACACTGTGTGTTCCTCACGCTTTTTCTGTCTCTTTTCCCTGGATAGATTTGACCGCACCCTGGGGGGCTTGGAGATGGAACTCCGGCTGCGTGAGCACCTGGCAAGGCTTTTCAACAAGCAGCGGAAGGGCCAGGGAGCTAAGGATGTGCGGGAGAACCCCCGTGCCATGGCCAAGCTGCTACGGGAGGCGAATCGACTCAAAACCGTCCTGAGTGCCAACGCTGATCACATGGCACAGGTGCCCACTCATGGCTGGTCGAGGGCAAATATTCTCCATCCTGAGCTAGGCCCCTTGTGTGCGGTGTGGCCCATCCCTCTTCCCAGGCCTCCTACCATTCTCCCAAAGTCCAATTCCCTCGATTTCTGACCTGCCCCCCCAAAGAGGAGGACCTGGGTGGGCGCTCTGACTTGCCCCATCCTCCTCCTAGATCGAGGGCCTGATGGATGATGTGGACTTCAAGGCGAAAGTGACCCGTGCGGAGTTTGAAGAGTTGTGTGCAGATTTATTTGAGCGGGTGCCCGGGCCTGTGCAGCAGGCCCTCCAGAGTGCCGAAATGAATTTGGTGAGGGGGTAGTGAGATGTGGGCGTGGGGTGGGGGGCATGTGGGATAGAAAGTGGTTAGGTGGCAGGGGGGAGGGGGCGGGAATGTCACCGGATGCGTCGGTGCCGAGGAGGAGGGCTGATGATGTGCCGTTCCATTTCCCATTCTCTGTCTGTAGGATGAGGTTGAGCAGGTGATCCTGGTTGGTGGGGCCACTCGGGTCCCCAAAGTTCAGGAGGTGCTGTTGAAGGCTGTGGGCAAGTGAGTGTGGGTGCTGAGGCATTGGGGCCAGGGCTGCGGAGAGGGCGGCCAGGCTGGGTGCTCCAGAGTAAACGTGCTGAAGCGCAGGACTTTTGCAGGGAGGAACTGGGGAAGAACATCAACGCAGACGAAGCAGCTGCCATGGGGGCTGTATACCAGGCAGCTGCGCTCAGTAAAGCCTTCAAGGTGAAGCCGTTTGTAGTGCGAGATGCGGTGATCTACCCCATCCTGGTGAGTAGGCCTGTCTGATCACCTTACCGAGGGTGGTTTCTCTCGTCTGCCGTAGCCTGTACCCTTGTTTTCTGCCAGTTGACAGTCTCCACGTACCCTTACCCCAGAACCTGCTCTGGCTCTCCAGTGTGCTTCCTCTCTGCCTGCTGTGTAGGTGGAGTTCACAAGGGAGGTGGAGGAGGAGCCTGGGGTTCGCAGCCTGAAGCACAATAAGCGTGTTCTCTTCTCCCGAATGGGGCCCTACCCTCAACGCAAAGTCATCACCTTTAACCGCTACAACCATGACTTTAACTTCCACATCAACTATGGTGACCTGGGCTTCCTGGGGCCCGAGGATCTTCGGTGAGAGGGTGGGGCGAGGTGGGGGCTCCAGAAGGGAGGATCTGGGGCCACGGGGCTGACGGGGAAGCGGGCTGTGCGGTCAGGATTGGGGTGAGCATTTTCTCTGGAGGGCCCAACATTTTGTGCTGGGAGGCCTTGTAGTCAAAGGCTGGAGGCTGGCTGGCTGAGTTCCCTGGACTTGCTCTCTCCTCCCCAACCAGGGTATTTGGCTCCCAGAATTTGACCACAGTGAAGCTGAAAGGTGTGGGTGAGAGCTTCAAGAAGTATCCCGACTACGAGTCCAAGGGCATCAAGGCTCACTTCAACCTGGATGAGAGTGGCGTGCTCAGCCTCATCAGGGTGAGAGCAGAATGAGACCGTGGGTACAGGGCAAGGGTCCAGGCCCCACCAGCCTTTGCAGAGCGGTTCCACCTGGTATTAGAACATGATAAGCGGGAGAGGCTTATGGAGGTGGATAAGTCCTGGCTCTAAACACAGCTAACCAGGGACCTGGTGGGTCAGGGCCTATAAAAAGTTACAGATGTTGTAAATTTCAGGATCTGTAGAATGGCCAAGTAATCCGTTCTCAAAGAATGGTTAGGGGCTGGTGGGGGGGGGGGGGGGCGCCAGGGTTGCTCAGTCAGTTAAGAGTCCCAACTCTTGGTTTCAGCTCATGTCTTGATCTCGTGGTTGTGGGTTCAGGCCCTGTGCTGGGCTCCACGCTGGACATGAAGCCTACTTAAAAAAAAAAAAAAAAAAAAAAAAAAAAAAAGTAGTTCTGGGTGTTAACATCTTTTAGAAGGTACCGTGGGAAATCACGGCCCATTCTGTTGTCAAGTGGAGAAGTGCAAGGCCGTGAGGGAAAGAAGGAGCTATGACCCAGTCCTCAGGAGGGCTCATAATCCAGGGGGGTAGTGATGACTTGATTCAAGATCCCTTAGAAGAAGGCGGGTGAGGGAATAGGCCAGCACCGCCACAGGTCACGTGGATGTGTGTGAGTAGACACCCACTGTGGCAGGACGTTTGTGGGGACGAGGTGGGTTAGCGTGTGCGTCTCGTCACCTCGCATCCCTGTTTCTAGGTGGAGTCTGTGTTTGAGACATTGGTGGAGGACAGCCCAGAGGAGGAATCTACCTTGACCAGTGAGATGAGTGTGTGTGTGTGTGCGTGCGCGTGTATGTGTGAGAGAGGATGTACTTGTGTGCCTTTGGGGGAGGCGGGCAGGCCTTGCCCTTGGGCAAGGAGGTGGTGTCACTGCTGTGGCCCCTTTGAGTCTTTGGGTTTTCTTCCTCCTAGAACTTGGCAACACCATCTCCAGCCTGTTTGGAGGTGGTACCACACCAGACACTAAAGAGAATGGTACAGACACTGTCCAGGTAAGGCCAGCACGGAGCCAGGGGAGCTTGGAGGATGGTGAATGGGGCCGGGTAGTAGCAACAGAGGCAGGGAGGGATTGGGGGCAGGCATTCCAGCTGCCTAGGACTGACTAGACCCCCCCCCCCCCATCCCCGCTTTCCCCGGGCCCTTGCCGAGTGAACCATACCCTCCTCTGGACCCTGAGCTGTCCCTGTGCTCGGGCTCCAGGCCTTCATCTCGAAGCACTGCTCCTCCGACCAGACCGCCTGCCGTAGTCTGCACAGCCTGTGACCCTATGGTCATCTGCCTGTCCCCAGGCTGTGCTGGGAGCAGCAGGCCCCTTCGTAGCAGAGCCTGGGGGATTTGGCGTTGCCCTCTGAGCGATTCATCCATAGGCTCTGCTGGGGACCTCTTGTTTCCCAGGAGGAAGAGGAGAGCCCTGCTGAGGGGAGCAAGGATGAGCCTGGAGAGCAAGCGGAGCTCAGGGAGGAGGCGGAGGCCCCAGTGGAGGACACCTCTCCGCCCCCACCCACTGAGCCGAAGGAGGCTGCGGTCCCTGAGGAAGAAAAGGCCACAGAAAAAGAAAACGAGGAAAAGCCTGAGGCCCAGGTGAGCCAGAGGCAAAGGGAATAGATGCCTGCCTGTGGGGAATAAAAGGACCTGAGCTTCTCCTGACCTCCTCGTTTCTTTCCCCCACCAGAAGCCAAGTGAGAAAAAGGAGGCAGGGTCTGAGGCTGCCCCTCCAGCCCCAGAGGAAGAAAAGAAGCAGAAGCCTGCCCGGAAGCAAAGAATGGTAGAGGAGATTGGGGTGGAGCTGGTGGTTCTGGACCTGCCTGACTTGCCCGAGGATGAGCTGGCCCACTCAGTGCAAAAGTGAGTAGAAACGTGCACGTGTGTGTGTGTGTGTGTGTGTGTGTGTGTGTGAGCATGCACGCACAGGGTGGTAAGGGCAGTGGCACCCATGGGAGGGAGAGCTGTCTGCCCCAGGGTCTGAGGTCAACATGCTCTCTCCCTCGTGCTTGCTTCTGTCATCCCACAGACTTCAAGACTTGACGTCCCGAGACCTAGAGAAGCAGGAACGGGAAAAGGCTGCCAACAGCTTGGAAGCTTTTATCTTTGAGACCCAGGTTGGTGGGCTGGGAGACCCAGCTGCCCCGGGACCTGTGTCTGAGGAGGGTCTGCCTCTGTGAGCCCTGCTCTTGGGGTTCGGTGCATGCTTGGGCCCGTGTGCACCTCTCTAGGACAAACTGTACCAACCCGAGTACCAGGAAGTGTCCACAGAGGAGCAGCGCGAGGAGATCTCTGGGAAACTCGGCGCTGCCTCCGCCTGGCTGGAGGACGAGGGCTTTGGGGCCACCACAGTGGTAAGCGGCTTCCCAGGACGTGGTGGGTGGGATGGGAGCCCTCGCTTTGCTCTTTACAGGCAGAAGGTCGGAGAAGGTGAGGAGAGCTGGGGTGTGAGGCCAGGAGAAGGACGCGGGGCCGGCTTCAGGGCCAGCCTCTCATCCCTTCAACCCCCTCTGCCCACTCCCGCCCTGCATCCGTCAGATGCTGAAGGAGAAGCTGACTGAGCTGAGGAAGCTATGCCACGGGTTGTTTTTTCGGGTAGAAGAGCGCAAGAAGTGGCCTGAACGGCTGGCTGCCCTTGATAATCTCCTCAACCATTCCAGCATGTTCCTCAAGTGAGCAGCCCCTTCGATTTTCTTCCTTATTCGGTCCTGCCAAACCTGGAAGTCCATCAGCTTCCCATGCCCACACCCCAGATCCCTCTCTCCCCTGGGCTCACCGTCTCCTTCCTGGCTTACAGGGGCGCCCGGCTCATCCCAGAGATGGAGCAGATCTTCACTGAGGTGGAGATGACAACGTTAGAGAAAGTCATCAACGAGACCTGGGTAATCAATCCCTGCATGAACACTTACTGGGATGCTCCCCTGGCAAGGTGTGCTATGCTGGGCAGAGAGGAGATGCCGAGAAACCGGGGTTCAGCAGCTACTGCTGCCTCCTGGCCCGGCAGCTAATCGGGAAGGCGGAAGGCATTTACATTTGAGGCCACGTCTGATTAGCCCCAAGCAAGGGTCACGGCCATGAGTTTTGTCAGACTGCAGGAGCAGCAGAGCCCATCCCTCTGAGGTTAGAGCAGCTGCTCCAAGCAGCTGGGGCTTGAGCTGCGCTCAGAAGGTGAGCCAGGGAAGACTTGTCACGGGAGGCCGAAACTCTTCCTTTTGGGTGTGTGGAGAGTGATATTGAGCCAGAGCTCAGAAGTGGAGAGACCAGGGAATAATCAATCAAGAGCTTCAGCTGTAGTTGGTCCCTAGTATTGTAGGCCACAGACATGGCTACGAGTTTGGGACTCCTTTGTGGGGAGCCTCAGGTGCCGTTCTGAAGAGTCTGCTTACCATCGTGGGGCTGACGGCCAGGAGTAGTGGAGTGGTTTGCCATCTGAGGGAAGAGCCTGGGGCCGGTCTGGGGTGTATTTCATCCGGGCCAGAGATAACCTACCCTCTCCAGGGCTAGCTCTGAGCCTGTCCTGGGCTCACCCACAGGCCTGGAAGAATGCGACCGTGGCCGAGCAGGCCAAGCTTCCCGCCACAGAGAAACCCGTGTTGCTCTCAAAAGACATCGAGGCCAAGATGATGGCCCTGGACCGTGAGGTGCAGTATCTGCTCAACAAGGCCAAGTTTACCAAGCCCCGGCCCCGGCCCAAGGACAAGAATGCAACCCGGGCAGAGCCTCCCCTCAATGCCAGTGCCAGTGACCAAGCAGAGAAGGTCATCCCTCCACCAGGTGAGGGCAGGGTGCCTGGCTCCAGGTGCCACTGGGCGGGAAGAAGGCCTCCTTTCCCTCCGGGGACTACATTTTACCCCTGGTTTTCCTCCAGGCCAGACTGAAGATGCAAAGCCCATTTCAGAACCTGAGAAAGAGACTGGTGAGTTGAAGAAAGTGATTGGGAATATGGATATTGCTAAGCCTAGGGGTCGGCAGACTTGCAGGCACAGCCTGTTTCTAGAAGGTCCACAAGCTGTGAACAGCCCTTACGTTTTTAGGTTCTTACATATCCACACAAGCATGTCTGTGCAAAGAAGCCGGGTGTAGCCCACAACCCCTAAAACATTCACCATCTGTCTTTTTCTAGAAAAAGTTTGCCAACCCTTTCATTAGTCCCTTCCTCCCTTCTGCAGAGGCTAACCTCTTCCTCCCAAAAGCAGGATCTGAACAGGCAGACACCGAACCTCTGGAGTTAGAAGGTCCTGGAGCAGGTGAGCATGGGGCTGGGGGCACCCGGGAAGCCTAGTAGGGCCCAGCGGGGAGGATCTGCCCGGAACGGGGCCAGTTACCTTTGTCTCACCTGCTGCTGGCATTCCTTCGCTCTTCCCCACTCCCAGCAGAACCGGAACAGAAGGAGCAGCCGACAGGACAGAAGCGGACTTTGAAGAATGATGAATTATAACCAACCCCCCAGCTCCCCTTTCACCCCTCCCCCTTCTCCTACCTCCTCTATTTATTAAACATCGAGGGTCGGGGGAGGGGTTGCTCCTGCCTTCAGCGGCTTCGGTTCCTTTTCTCTCACCTTGATTGGAGGTGTGGAGAAGGGGGAGGAAGGGACAGCTCACCAGTTCCTTCGGCAGTGGTTCTGTGGTAAAAACTGAAATTGTTTCATTTCCCAGTCCCACCCCTGGTTCCTTACCCATCCAGGCCCTCATTTGGGGAAAATCACTATTATGTCTTAATTCTTTGCCTGTGGGTGGGTGAGGGATTGGCTGTTGATGGGGTCGATGGACCTGGCAGGTGGGCGAGGGATGCCCTGGGCTATTAGAGAGTCTCCAGTCTTCTCTGTCCTCCTCCCTGCTTCCCTCTTCCACTACCAAGTCCGCCCCTACAGGGGCCAGTGTCTACAGAGCCTTGGTTACCAGGTCTGGTTTCTGAGTGCCTATCTATGCTCTTTCCTCCTCCAAGGTCTTGTCTTTCCCTAAAAGGCCCCATCCCCGGTGACGACTCTTCCCCTGGTTTCCTTGGCTTCCGGTTGTGAGTAAGGCAGCCGTCTGCCTCTTGCCCCAGCCTTTCCATCTGGACTGGCTGCAGTAAAGCTAGATCCATCCCCACCCGCGGTGGCCAGAGTAGGCAGCAAGAACGTGAAGAAGGGAAGCCAGCCGCCTCTGTGGGAGAGACGTCTGAAAACCCGGGAGCTCCCACTTAAGGCCTCTCAGACACAGGAAAGCGTGCCGAGTGGCCAGGGTGGGATGCCAGCATCCTGCGAGCACTGTCGGAGTCTGCATCTTCCCTGTTCCTGTCCCTCCGTGTCCCTGTGACTCCTGGCCCTCTCTGCTCTCCTGTCTTCTGCCCTCCTAGATACGGCCTTTCCCTGGTCCCTTGGCCCCCTGGGCTGACCAAAATGTGCTTTCTACTGTGAGCCCCTATCCCAAGACCCCGGGAGAAGGAGAGACCATGGCGTGAATGTAAAAATGCCACCTCGCCCTCTTGGAGGCAGGCCGTGTGGGTGAAGGAAGAGGGTGTGGGCTGGCCTGCCTTTCTTGCATTGCTCTGCTAAGATGGAGGCTCTTTACCCATCATGCCGATGTTGGGGAGCCTGTCCTCCAGTGTTCGTCTGGAGCAGGAGCCACAGCGCCACCCGGCTCCCAGGGCAGGGGGGAACCTGGTTGTGTCTGTCCTTTGTCTTTTTTCCTTTTTTTTTTTTTTTTTTTTTTTTGCCACATTGGCAGATATGAGACTTAAGGGTCCCACCCCATCCTGTATGTTTGAGTTCTTTCACTAGCGGTTGAGGCTGGTTGGACAGGTTTGAGTCAAATTGTACTTTGGTCCATTGTTAATTGAGAAACTGTTTCAATAAAATATTCTTTTCTACAGTTTTTGTGCTATGGTTTTTAAAATGTTTGTTCCCTGGGGCAGCGTGGTGGCTCAGTTGGGTTAAGCATCCGACTCTTGATTTTGGCTCAAGTCATGATCCCAGGGTCAGGAGTTCGAGCCCCAGGTTGGGCTCCTTGCTGAGCATGGAGCCTGGTGCACTTGCTTGCTCTCTCTAAAAACAAATGTCTCCTGTGTATGAACAATACATGTTTATTATAGAAAATTTGGACGCTAGAAGTTTGAATCTTAAAATTACGTATCCTGCTACCGCCAAAATACATTTTGGACTTAGTTGAGATTCGTATATGTAAGTTGTTTTTTCATGAGAACACAATTGTGGTTTTATTTTTCTCTTGACCTTTGGACCCCTATGTCCCAGGCATTTTTAGGTGACTACCATTTTTTAAGATAACAACCCCATTTTGCAAGTAAGAAATTGACAGTTCACGGGAGACGGCCCAGCTGGCTCAGTCAGTGGAGCATGCGACTGTTAATCTCAGGGTTGTGAGTTCATGCCCCACATTGGGTGTGGAGCCTACTTAAAAAAGAAAATGAAATTGACAGTTCAGAGGTCTCGGTAATGGATCCAAGGAATCAGAGGTGGTAAGTGCCTCGGCTAGGTTTGAATTTAAGGCTGACCCATTAGCACTCGCTGTTAACTGCTCTGATACGAGAATGTGTTACTAAAGTCACCACTCAGCACCGTTAATTTGGGTTATCAGTGGTGATGGAACCATATTTTGCCAAAGGAAGATCATTCTAGTCCTTAATCGCATGTCTAAGAAGCTGAATAAATAATGGGAAGATTATGTTTTTCTCTAAAGTTTGAACAGGTCAGACATGTTTTAAAGCCTGAAGGTTTTTATTTTTTAAAATAGACTTTCTTAGAGCAGTTATGGGTTCACAGCGAAATTGAGCAAGAAATACAGAGACTTCCCATATACTCCGGCTCCACACATGCACAGCCTCCCCCACTATCAACATCCCCCGCCAAAGTAATACAGTCATACTAACGTATGACCCGATGTTGATTATTGTCATCACCCGAAGTATAGTTTACATTAGGGTTCACTAATGCACTAATGTTGACATTGTACATTCTTTGTAATTTGGACAAATCTATAATGACATGTGCCCACCATTACATGTCATACAGAGTAGATTCACTGTCCAAAAAAATCTATGCTCTATTGGTCCATCCCTCCTGCCACTTGTAACTCCTGGCAACCACAGATCTTTTTGCTGTCTCCCTAGTTTTGCCTTTCCCGGAATGTCGTGTAGTCGGAGTCCTACAGCACGTAGCCTTTCAGCCTGGCCACTTTTGCTTAGCAACATGCGTTAACATTTCCTCCATGTCTACGTTTATTTATTTATTTATTTAGAGAGAGAGCAAGAGTGTGTGCAGGAGGGTCACAGAGAGAGAGGGAGAGAGAGAATCCCAAGCAGGTTCCACACTGTCAGTGCGTGGAACCTGATGTGGGGCTCAAACTCACAAACCCCTGAGATCACGACCTGAGCTGAAATCAAGAGTCGGACGCTTAACAGACGGAGCCACCCAGGCGCTCCTGTAGCCATTATTTTTAAAGGATCAATTTTTAATTCTCTAGTTTCCATCATCATATGGGCATTATGAACAACTCTGTAATACACTGGCTAGATATGCCATAGTTTTTTTAAATCTTTCATCCATATTGCACCCCTGGATGTTTCTGCTTTTCAGTATTACAACAGTGACTACCTTTGGGCATAATATTGTTTTCTTGATCTCTTAGGTTACATTAGAAGGTAGGAATATTGAAGACAGCGGTTCTCAACCAGGGAAATTTTACCAGGGGTCATTTGGCAATGTGTGGAGACATTTGGGGCTGTCAAAATTGGCAGGTAGGGGGCTGTAGAGGATAGGTTTATTGGTATTTAGTGGATAGATGTCAAGGATGCCACTAAACATTCTCCCATGCACAGGACAGCCCTCCCCACTGCAACAAATTACCTTGCCCAAAACGTCCATGGCAGTGATATTGAGAAACCCTAATCTAAATTCTCAAGTATTACCTTCTTTTAATTCTTTTTAATTCTTAATGTGTATGGGAAGCAGCGCTGTTCATTGATTAAGGACATGGGTTTTGGAGTCCAACAAATTAGGAACTAGTCAGTAACCTACACCTGAGACAAATCATTTGACTTTGATTTTTCTTATCTTTTTAAAGCAAGACGAGACCCAACCCTACATAGTTGCTAAAGCCAACACAGTATTTTTTTAACCAATACGGTATTAATACTGTAATTTTGCCAGACTGATAAATTAAAAAGTGGCTTCGATTTTATTTTATGATTGAGGTTGAACATCTTATTTAAGAGCCGCTTGTATTTTCTTTTGCCTTAAGCTATTGTTCCCTATCCGTTGCCCCTTTTCCTTATTAGGTGGTTGGTCTTAATGATCTTTAAGAATTCTCTCTGCATTAAGGAAATCAGTCCTTAGTCCGTGACTTAAATCTGTCTTACCCAGTTTAGGTTTTGACTGCGTATGTGGTATTCAGCATGAATTTATTTTAGGTAGAATTTATTATTTTGTATTATTTTGTATGGCATACATTTATTTTAGGTAGAACTTACTATTTTTGTATGGCTTTTAGGGATTTGTTGTACTGAGGCCTTCCCCATTCCAAGATTACGTTGCCATGCTTTTGTCTGGTATTTTTGGTTCTACTTTTTTGTGTTTAGATCTTTTGATCCACCTACAGTTTATTTTATGGTAAGGTATGAAGCAGGATCCAATTAGCCAGTATTCCAATACCATTTATTGAAATCTGCTTTTTCTAGGCTGTTACAGAAAGCCACCTTTATTATATAACAAATTCTCAGGTGGGTTTGAGCTTCTATTGGGATTTTTAATTCTGTCTCAATGGTAGTTTATTTTATTTTAAGTTTTTAAAGCTTTTCCCTTCTTGTTTACATGTTTTTTAATGTTTATGTTTGAGAGAGAGACAGACAGAGCGTGACTGGGGGAGGGGCAGAGAGACAGGGAGACACAGAGTCTGAAACAGGCTGTCGGCGCAGAGCCCTATGCGGGGCTCAAACTCAGGAATGGCAAGACCACGATCTAGGCTGATGCTGGACTAAGCGCTTAACCAACTGAGCCACTCAGGAACCCCTCAATGATATATATATTTTTTAATAAGGCAGAGGTTTGGGGCACCTGGCTGGCTCAGTCAATAGAGCATGCAACTTTTGATAAATAAACTTAAAAAAATAATGCACAAGCTTAATTATTGTAGTTTTAAATTTTTTTCTTGGGTAATCTTGCTTATTTTTTTCCTAAAGCTTTAGAATTGGCTTATCTGAGAGGTAGCAGGAATGAGTGGGTTTAAATCCTGACTGCCACTTAATGGCCCTATGATTTGGGCAAATTTCGTAGCCCCTTGCCTCAGTTTTCCCATAAAAATCGTGCCACCCTCATACGGTTGTTGTGAGAATTAATGGAAATAACATAGGCAAGCTCTCAGGGCAGTGGCACGCACATAATGCGTACTGTCTAAATGTTTGCTGTTTTATTAACCAGAATCCTGAAACAGGGCTCCTGGGTGGCTCAGTCGGTTAAGTGTTCAACTTTGGCTGAGGTCGTGATCTCACAGTTTGTGAGTTTGAGTCCTGCATCAGGCTTTGTGCGGACAGCTCAGAGCCTGGAACCTGTTTCAGATTCTGTGTCTCCCTCTCTCTCTCTGGCCCTCCCCAGCTCGTGCTCTGTCTCTCTCTGTCTCTCTCTCTCAAAAATAAATAAACATTAAAAAATAATTAAAAAAAAAAAAAGAATCCTGAAACAAAATGATAAATGATGGCAACTGGAGATGGTAAGTAAAGGAATTTAAGGAATTTATCTTATTAAGGGGATATCAATTTTGGAAAGCTTAAGGAATAGAGAAAAAAATAAAGTCAAGTATGGATCTCAATAATTAAGGATACACTGCCTCCAAAACACTCACTTTATTTTTTAAAATATTTATTTATTTAAGTAATCTCTACACCCAATGTGGGGCTCCTGAGATCAAGAGTCACGTCCTCCTCCAACTGAGGCAGCTAGGTACCCCCCAGAAGACTGACTTTATTTTTTTATTTTTATTTTTGCTTTTTATTATTCTTTATTTATTGGTCCTACCACGTGACCCATGTTCCTATGTGCACTGGCTACCAAAAGACTAACTTTAGGTCAAAAACAGTAATATGTTGACAGTGAAAAAATGGGCAAATTATATTCCATGCAAATAGTGACTAAAAAAGTAGCTGGAGTAGTTCTACTAGTTTCAGACAAAATGGACCAGAAGTCAAAAGAGACTTAAGAAAGACATTCTAGGGGTGCCTGGGTGGCTCAGTCAGTTAAGCCTCTGACTCTTGCTTTCAGCTCAGATCATAATCTCACACTTTGGTGAGTTTGAGCCCCGCATCGGGCTCCATGCTGAGAGTGCAGAGCCTGCTTGGGATTCTCTGTCTCCCTCTCTCTCTGCCCCTCCTACACTCACACTGTCTCTGTCTCTCTCAGGATAAATAAATATATATATATATATATATATATATATATATATATGTATATACACATATACACGTATATGTACATATATGTACGTATATATACATATATGTACATATATATACACGTATATGTACATATATGTACGTATATATACATATATGTACGTATATGTACGTGTATATACATATACGTACGTATATATACGTATATATACATATATGTACATATATATGTACATATATGTACATATATGTACGTATATGTACGTATATATATACATATATATACGTATATATATGTATATATATATATATAAAAAGAAAGACATTCTCTCTATATTTTTGTTACGTACACATTTTTCTTCATCTTATAAGAGACAAAGACATGATGTATTAATAAAAGAATCAATTAATTAAGAAGCTATAACAATTATAAACATATGTACCAAACCAAGGAGACCCCAAATATATAAAGCATGCAATGACACTCAATGAAAAATTGAAGGAAGAAATAGAACTTCCACAGTAATAGTTGAGATTTCACTACCCCACTTTCAATGATGGATAGATCTTCTAGATGAAAGATCAGTAAGGAAACAGCGGGCTTAAAACTCACTATAAATCAACTAAACCTAACAGACTTCACCCAGTAATAGGACACTCCGCTGAGTGACAGCAGAATACTCATTCTTCTCTATTGTACATAGAATATTCTTCAGCATGGACTATTTTAGGTTCCCAAACAAGTCTCAATAAACTCCATAAGACTGAAATCATACAAAGTATCTTCACTGACACAGTCAAACGAAACTAGACATCAGTCACAAAGAGAAAACTGGAAAATTCATAGATACGTGGAAAGTAAGTGATACCATCTCTTTTTATTATTAAAAAAAATTTTTTTTTAACATTTATTTATTATTGAGAGACAGAGACAGACAGAGCATGAGCCTGGGAGGGGCAGAGAGAGGGGAAGACGCAGAATCCGAAGCAGACTCCAAGCTCCGAGCAATCAGCCCAGAGCCCGACCTGGGGCTCGAACTCACAAACCGCGAGATCATGACCTGAGCGGAAGTCAGACGTTTTACTGACTGAGCCACCCAGGCGCCCCGTGATGCAATCTTAAACAGCCAATGGATTAAAGAAGAAATCACGAGGGAAATCAGATACTACCTCAAGATGAATGAAAAGAACACTGGAGAAAGTAAAAAAGATAAGTGGTTTCTAGGGGTCAGCGGGACGGGAGAGAGGAATAGGTGGAGGGCAGAGGATTCTCAGGGCAGCGAAATCTTCTGTACACTTTCATGGTGGCTACATGTCATTCCCAACCCCAAAAAATGTACAACACCAAAAGTGAACCCTAATGTAAACTGTAGACTTTGGGTGATAATGATGTGTCAGTGCAGGTTTATGGATTGTACAAACCATACGACTTTGATGTGGGACGTTGATGGGGGGAGAAGACTGTGAGGGTGGGGGTGGGGGCAGGGGGTACATGGGGCCTCTCTGTACTTTTCCACTCAATTTTGCTGTGAAGCTAAAACTGTTGTAACAAATAAAGTCTATTGAAACACACACGCTTGTGTGTATACATATATATACACAACATATCAAAACCTGTGGGGATGACTGAAAGCAACGCACAGAGGGAAATTATAGCAGTAAATGCCTACACATAAAAAGAATAAACATCTTTAATGAACAATCTCACTCCACTGCCTAAGGAACTAGAAAAATAAAAGTCAACTAAACTCAGCGTATCTGGGTGGCTCATTCGGTTAAGCGTGGACTCGTGGTTTCAGCTCAGGTCACGGTCTTGCAATTCATGGGTTTGACCCCCGTGTCCAGTTCCACGATGATGGTGAGGAGCCAGCTTGGGATTCTTTCTCCCTCTCTCTCTGCCCCTCCCCTCCTCGAAATAAATAAGTAAACTTAAAAAAAAAAAAAAAAAGGTAAACTAAACTCAAATGTGACAGAAAATAATAAAAGTGAAAGCAGAGAGGAACAAGATAGAAAAAAAAAAAATAGGGAATCACCGAAACCAAAAGTTAATGTTTTGGAAAGATCGACAAAATAAATAAATCTATTAGGTAAATTAACTAAAATAGAAGACAGAGAGGAATCAAATTACTAAAATCAGAAGTGAAAGAAGGGATATTACTCCTAACTGTACAAAACTAAAAAGGATTGTAAGAGAGTGGTACGAATAACTATGTGTCAACAAAGTGGATAATCTAGATAAAATGGACAAATTCATAGACACACACAAACTACCAAAACTAAAAAAAACCCAGAAAGTCAGATTAGACCTATAACAAGTAAGGAGATTGAATCAATAATCCAAAATCTCTGGGGGTGCCCGGTTGGCTCAGTTGGTTAAGCGTCTGACTTTGGCTCAGGTCATGATCTCACAGCTGGTGAGTTCAAGCCCCGCGTCGGGCTCTGTGCTGACAGCTCAGAGCCTGGAGCCTGTTTCGGATTCTGTGTCTCCCTCTCTCTCTGCCCTCCCCCACTCACATTCTGTCTCTCTCTGTCTCTTAAAAATAAATAAACACTTAAAAAAGAAAGAATATTCATAAAATAGAAGAATAAAAAAAAAGAATGGAGTTCTTGGATGGCTCAGTTGGTTAACCTTCCGACTCTTGATTTCGGTGCAGGTCATGATGACACGGTTGTGGGATAGAGCTCTGCGTTGTGCTCCACGCTGAGTGGGGACCCTGCTTGGGAGTCTCTCTCTCTCTGCCCCTCCCCCAGTTGTGCATGTGCGTATGCTCTCTCTCTCTCAACATAAATAAACATTAAAAAAATTTTTTTTAAGTTTTTAAAAAGTTTTAATATGTATTTATTTCTGAGACAGAGAGATAGAGCATGAGTGGGGGAGGGGCAGAGAGAGAGAGGGAGACACAGAATCCGAAGCAGGCCCCAGGCTCGGAGCTGTCAGCACAGAGACACATGGGGCTCGAACTCACAAATCGTGAGATCATGACCCGAGCCGAAGTTGTCGCCCAACCAACTCAGCCACCCAAGCGCCCCCCCACAAAAATTTTTTTTAATCACAAATATCTGGAAAGGCTATAAAACTACTTCCTTTCCAGCTACATATCTGTGTGAGGCTCAATCTTCATATGCTTCAACCAAGCTAGCGCAGGCAGCAGTTTGAATGCAGAAGCAGATGTGAGAATACAGTGGTCTTCTCTTAAACCAGAAGTTAAAGAGATTTGCAAAAATGTAAAACGATCTCACTGTTCTCATAATTGTTTTTTTTTTTTTAATGTTTATTTACTTTTGAGAGACAGAGAAAGGCACAGAGTACGAGCGGGGGAGGAACAGAGAGAGAGGGAGACACAGAACACGAAGCAGGTTCCAGGCTCCCAGCTGTCAGCACAGAGCCCGACGCGGGGCTCGAACTCACAAACCGCGAGATTATGACCTGAGCTGAAGTCGGACACTTAACTGACTGAGCCACCCAGGCACCCCTCATAAATTCTTAAAATGTAATTATTTGTCATTTAAAAAGCTATTTACATTGATGTCCTATTTGGTTTATTAGCATTACTTTAAAATGTATTCATAAGTACTTTTTAAATCTCTCATTTTTTTCCGTTTATTTTTATTTTGAGAGAGGGATAGAGAGTGAGTGGGGGAGGGGCGGAGAGAGAGGGAGAGAGAGAATCCCAAGCAGGGTCTGCACTGTCAGCACAGAGCCCGAATTAGGGCTCAAACCCACAAACCATGAGACCATGACCTGAGCCAAAATCAAGAGTTACATGTTTAACCCACCGAGCCTCGCAGGCACCCCTCTGTTTCTTTTTTAAGTTTATTTATTTGTTTTGAGAGAGTGAGAGAGAGACAGAGACAGAGAGAGAGAGAGAGAGAGAGAGAGAGAGATAGCGTGAGTGGAGGAGGGGCAAAGAGAGGGAGAGAGAGAGAATCCCAAGCAGCCTCCACGCTGTTAATGCAGAGCCCAATGTGAGGCTCGAACTCAACAACTGTGAAATCATGACCTGAGTGGAAATCAAGAGTCAAAACCTTAACCGAGCCACCCAAGCACCCCCTAAATCTCTCAATTTTAATAATGTGAAAAATATCCACAGAGATAACCTACATGGCTCTTTAGAGTCTTCAATGATACTTAAGAAGGTAAAATTATCCTGAGAATACCGGATTCAGATGATCTTCCTCTACCCTTAAAACTGTTTTCAGATGACTTTATATATAGAAAACCCTAAAGACCACCAAAAAACTGTTAGAACTGATAAAGGCATTCAGCCTTGTGAGATACAAAATGAAGGACCCCCAAATCACTTGTGGGTGTGGCTTTTCTAAAGCCATATTGTTTTCCTTTTTTTTAATGTTTGTTTGTTTGTTTAGAGAGAGGAGGAGCACAAGTGGGAGAGGGATAGAGGGAGGGAGAGAATCCAAGCTGAGAGCGCAGAGTCCTATTCGGGGACGGATCTCATAAACCATGAGATCACGACCTGAGCGGAAATTAAAGACTCCAACGCTTAACTCACTGAGCCACCCAGGCGCCCCTCACTTGTGTTTTTTTATACACTAACCAGGAACCGTCCAATAAAGATTTTTTTTTTTTTCCCCTGCAAAAAGCATTATTGCTTCTATCTGGCCTAGGGCTTGGGAGAGAGCTGCAGGGTGGTTAAAAAGCTCCCTAGGGGCTGCGGGGAGAGGCTCTGGCAGAAGCCCCCACGCCAGGGGGTGCAGAAGGGCCCCTCAAAAGCCGTGGGCTCCGGAGGCTGCTAGGGGGCAGGAGGGTGAGTCTCTGGAAGAGACGCTGCGCAGTCCGTCCCCGGGAGCTAGGCAGGTGCACCCCATCTTCCTGACGAGGTTCACCTGCTCCTCTAGGATCCGGTTTTCCCGCAAGACCCGGAGTGTGTGTGGGCGGGGCTTGCAGATCCAGAAGGGCCTGCTTCGGGTTTTCTCCCGGGCTGGGGCGGCTTCCACTGAGTTCAGGGTTTTGCCCTGTCAGTCTTGGGAGGCTTCTGCTCGTCCTGGAAGAGGGCACAGCCGCGGTGCGGGGTTGACATCGAGGGGCTCCCAGTGCCTTGGCGCTGGTCCTCTGCCCACTGGCAGAGGAAGTGCCCCAGCCTTCCAGAGCCACACCGTCGCGGTGGAAATAGAAGCTGGGAGGGAGGGAGGGTAGGAGGCCCGCAGATGCAGGTTGATTAGGCGGCAGGCCACGTGGGTGGAATAATTCTGGCAAATCTGGGAGCTCAGTAGCTGGTCGACCACAAGGGGCTAATCTCAAAAGCAGGTGTTGGCTGGTCCCGGAGGCAGGGTGTGGTGTGAAGACGGTTCTGAAGGTTGCCTATGGACATTGATCAGATGTTGGAAGAAATTGAAGCCTGGAGAGAGGTCAGGTAGGCCCACAGATGAAGGTTGATGAGGCAGTACCAAAGTATGGACCCACAGATTACTAATTACAAAGAGATACACTTGACAATAAAGAAATCAGGCGGACACCATTTTAACTAAATGATCAAACTTATCCCAAGCCTCCCGATGTGGTACACACATCATCATCTATACAGTACTTCTTCCAAAATTAATATTATCATCGCAAAAATAGTTGGACAAATATCGAGGGACATTCTGTAAAACAACTGACCTAGACTCTTGAAAAATATTAGCCATGAAAGATTTTTTTCTCTTCTTTTTTAAAAATGGGAAACTGCTTTCTCTTTATGTAGGCCTTAGGAAGAAAATTAACTTTGGTCACATACTCCCTTTTTAAAAAATCCAGTTTTACATATAGAAGACCAATTGATCAGAGAAGTAATTTTTTTTATGTCAAATCGGGCCAAGTTTCATCAAAAATATAATACACTATGTAATTCATATTATGTAAAGATTGCTTGGGATCGTAACATTCCAAATGTATGACAGTTGCCATCCCATCCTAAGAGATGTGGAAGTATTTCCTTTCGTGTTGCTTTGGGTCAAAGGCCAGTACCTAATCTTATGCCAACAATAATTTAGCTTGCTATTGGCAGTAGAAATATCCATGATGAATAGTACTACTATTACAAAGAATAATACAAGAATATTTTTCATGAACATATCACAGTATCAGATAAGATTTTATAAGAGAAAAATATACAGGAACAAAAAAGGTGAAACAGTTACCACAAACTATAAAATGTCCTCCCTGTAACTGTATTTGAAAGGTTGTAAAAGGATGGGATTGGAAATTTGATGGTGCTGGGCTATCTGGGTGGCTCAGTGGGTTAAGCAGCAGGCTCTTGGTCTCATCTCAGGTCATGACCTCATGGTGTCGTGAGTTCGAGCCCCACATCAGGCTCTGCACTGATGGTCCGGAGCCTGCTTGGGATTCTCTCTGCTCCCCCTCCCTCCCCCCCCCCAACTCATACTGTCTCTGTCTCTCTCAAAATAAATAAACTTATACATTTTTTAATAACAAAGAAGTTTGATGGTGCCAATAAGAAAGAAAATTGAGTACTGTATTTATTTATTATCTTCTACAACCCTTACTCTTTGTCAAAATGGTTATAGTCATACCCATACAAGTGTAACCCATAGTATCTGCAGGCACTCTTTTAAATAATTATAATGTGGGGCGCCTGGGTGGCTCAGTCGGTTAAGCGTCCGACTTCGGCTCAGGTCATGATCTTACGGTCTGTGAGTTCGAGCCCCGCGTCGGGCTCTGTGCTGACAGCTCAGAGCCTGGAGCCCATTTCAGATTCTGTGTCTCCCTCTCTCTCTGCCCCTCCCCTGTTCATGCTCTGTCTCTCTCTGTCTCAAAAATAAATAAACGTTAAAAAATTTTTTTTAAATAAATAATTATAATGTAAAAGTCTGTGCTGTATAGTCCCCCACTGTCCATTATAATAAGGCTTTTATTTATATTCATTTTGATTCCAGTATAGTTAACATACAGCGTTATATTAGTTTCAGGTGTACAAGAGAGTGATTCAACCATTCTATATCTATACATTATTCAGTGCTCATCACGATAGGTATACTTTTTTTTGTAAGTTTATTTGAGAGAGAGAGAGAGAGAGCACATGCACGGGGGAGGGGCAGAGAGAGAGAGTGAGAGAGAGAGAATCCCAAGCAGGCTCTTCCCTGCCAGCACAGAGCCCAACACAGGGCTTGATCCCTCGAACCATGAGATCATGACCTGAGCTGAAATCAAAAGCTGGACACTTAACCCACTGAGCCACCCAGGCACCCCATCATAAGAACCTTCTTAATCCCTTTCATTTATTTTACTCATCCTTCACCCACCTCCCCTCTGGCAGCTGCCAATTTGTTCTCTATGGTTAACAGCCTGTTTTTTGGTTTGTCTCCTTTTTCTTTGTTCCTTTGTTTTGTTTCTTAAATTCCACATATGAATGAAATCATGTGGTATTTGTCTTTCTCTGATTTATATCACGTAGCATTATACTCTCTAGATCCATCCATGGTGTTGCAAATGGCAAGACTTTACTCTTTTTTATGGCTGAGTTACACACACACACACACACACACACACACACACACACACCACATCTCTCTCTCTTTTTTTTAATGTTTATTATTTATTTTGAGAGAGACAGAGAGAAAGAGAATCCCAAGCAGCTCCAGCCATCAGCGTGGAGCCCGACACAGGGCTTGATCCCATGACCATGAGACCATGACCTGAACAGAGATCAAGAGCCAGACGCTCAACCAACTGAGCCACCTAGGTGACTCTATCACATCTTCTTTATCCATTCACGTATTGATGGACAATCGGGCTATTTCCATGATTTGACTGTTGTGAATAATGCTGCAATACACATAGAGGTACATATATCTTTTTGAATTAGTGTTTTCATGTTCTTTGGGTAAATATCCAGTAGTGTAATTACTAGATCATATGGTAATTCCATTTTTAATTTTTTGAAGAACCTCCATACTGTTTTCCACAGTGGCTGTACCAGTCTGCACTCCCACCAACAGTGCATAAGTGTTTCTTTTTCTCGACATCCTCTCCAACACTTGTTTCTTGTCCTTTTGATTTTAGCCATTCTGCAGGTGTGATGTGATATCTCATTTTTTTTAAGTTTATTTATTTATTTAGAGAGAGAGAGAGAGAGAGTGGACGTGGGGGAGGGGCAGAGTGAGAGAGAGAGAATCCCAAGAAGGGACAATCTCTACACTGTCAGAGCAGAGCCCGACACGGGGCTGGAACTCATGAACTGTGAGGTCATGACCTGAGCCGAGACCTAGAGTCAGATGCTTAACCGACTGAGCCACCCAGGCAGCCCATCTCATTGTGGTTTTGATTTGCATTTCCCTGATAATGAGTGATGTTGAGCATCTTTTCATGTGTCTGTGGGCCATCTGTATGTCTTTGGAGAAATGTCTATTCATGTCTTCTGCCTATTTTACAAATTAATTATTTTTGAGTAATCTCTGTACCCAATGTGGGGCTTGAACTCACAACCTTGAGATCAAGAGTTGCATGCTCTACTGACTGAGCCAGCCAGGCATCCCTCTTCCACCCATTTTTAATTGGATTATTTGCTTTGTGGTGTTGAGTTTATATAAAGTATCTTTATATATTTTGGATACTAACACTTTATTGGATATGTCATTTGCAAATATCTTCTCCCATTGAGTAGGTTATCTTTTAGTTTTGTTGGGGATCCTTCACTTCATCCGGGTGCTCAGTTAGCTTGAAGTTCTTCAGCAGATTCTTCTTTCTCTGTGAACCACTTTCAGAGTCATTTGGACTTTCAGAATCAGGTGAATCATTATCATCATCATCATCATCATCATCTCCAGCCATATTACCTTCTGCGCCATGATCCTCCTACCTCACTGAAGCCAAGTCTACAATGTCCTCAATATCTTTCTGATAGTTTACTATCCGTACTTTGCTGATATTAAGACTCCCAGTTCTTCATTACTTTTATCTTCTCCTAAATCGGCTGCCTCCCAATTGCTAGATCCAAGATTGTCATCTGGGAGGCTGAATGCTTCATCTTTCTGCTCATGGGAATCCCTGGCTGCATTCATTGTTCTGGGTACCCAGACGGGAAATGAGGGGAAATACCGAACCCACCCACGATTCTCATCAGAATCCAATCAAGGGGCACCTGGGCGGCTCAGTCGGTTGCGCATCCGACTTTAGCTCAGGTCATGATCTCAGTTTGTGAGTTTGAGCCTGTGTTGGGCTCTGTGCTGACAGCTCGGAGCCTGGAGCCTGCTTCAGATTGTGTCTCCCTCTATCTCTGCCCCTCCCTCACTTGTGCTCTCTCTGTCTCTCAAAAAATGAATACACGTTAACAAAATAAAAATAAAATAAGAGCTTTCATGAGGCATTCTGGAGTGGCACTGGTGGTGGCTGATTGCAGGCTTCTCCTCCCTTCCCTGATCACCTTCCTAATCTAAAAGATCTTTGCTGTCAACTTTGGAACACTTAGAATTCTTTCAGCAATTCTCCAGTAGTCTGTGAAAGCGATTACCTAAATTTTCTAAATTCTTATCTAAATCTTCTGTTGAGGGGCTCCTGGCTGGCTCAGCTGGTGGAGTATGTGACTCTTGATCTTGGAGTTGTGAGTTCGGGCCCCACTTAGAGAATATTTAGAAAAATAAGATCTTTAAAAAATAATAATAAATCTTCTGTTGAGTCCTCACATGAACCTATGAGTTGGTAAGAAACTGGGGTTCATAGAAATTATTACCCGAGGTCACATTGTTAAAATGTAGTGGGTCCAGGATTAGAATTTAAGGTTTATTCCTGGCCAGGCACTTTAAACACCCCGTGTATTTTGTCTTAACTTTGTCCCCAACAGTCTGATTACAAGTCAAATGTTCATACTGTATTTATTGAAGACTGCTTTAATTTCTTACAGAAAAGACTGTGCTCTCTACAAGGCTTTTTCCAGACTGTTAACGCGGAACAGTGATTGGTAGCGGGAGGCGCTCACTAAAAACTGGTATGTTGAATGCCATCGGTTAAAGAAGGGACCTACGAGTCCAGCCCCTAAGGGGCGCTCTTCTCACCCAAGGACCAGTACTACGGGCAGCTTTGGACTACACCCTTGGAGGTGGACTTGGCTCTCAGCCAGCTAGGCGCAGGCGGAGGCCCCGCCCCCTAGCGAGAGCAGGCGCATGCGCATGCGGTCCCGCCTCCGGGCTCTGTCCTATTCCGGCTCCCGCCTGCGTGCAGGTAGCGGGACAAATGCTGGGGAGGGGTGCCGCCTGAAGGCGGGGCTGGAGGGGGAGTCTCGGGTCTTGGGGCTCCTTTGTTAGAGCCCCAGTAAAGGTTGCCGTAACTTCCGATCCAAAGCGGAGGTGTTCCTGCAGCTGCCCCTTCTGGGATGAGGGGCAGTTCCTAGGTCTGGGGGCCTCTGAGGCGCTGCTCCGCACCAGCCTGCACCTGCTTTTTTTTGTCGCACCAGTCCGGTGTCTCCGTACCTCTCCGGCTGCCGGGTCTGTGGCCTCGCAGCCCGAGTCAGGTGTCCTGGGTAGCTTGAGGACACGGGGCTGGGCAGGTGCCGAGAGCCTGCGCCTGGCCCCGTCCTGCTGGGCTGAGCCACTAGGCGCCTGGAGCGAGGAGCCTCCGGGAGACTATGAGCGGTCGCCTGCTCGGCTCTCGCCTACGCCTTCTGCTCCAATTGCTTTCCTAATCGAGCGGAAAAGCCGGGGGCGTGTTGCCGGGGCCCCAGAACGCTAGCGGGCTCGGCAGTGCAGTCTGAAGTCCGCGGGTGGACCTTCCCGCCCACGGGTCGTGCTGTCACTCGCCCTGCAGCCCCCAGCCAGCCAGAGGGCACCCCACACTGGCGTCATAGGGTAAAGGGACCCGAGGCAGCTGAGTGACCATGACCGCAGGCTTTACAGGGGCTTTCAGTGCAACAGGGGCTTGCGCTGGGAAGTTCCCCTCGCTTACAATTCTGCAACTATCCATAAACAGCTACATCCCGATGTGTGCTAGGCATTGGGAGTTACAGGGCTTGAGTCAGCAGCCCTAAGAAGGCTTGGAAGTGGGGGTATGTGTCTGAGTGTGTGTGTGTGTGCGTGTAGAAACTAACCGAGCACCTAGTGCAGTGTCTGGCAACCAGTAAACCTTGGCTGAATGAATGAGAAGGTAGGTGGCTGAGGGAGCAGGGCTAGAGAGGGCAGCTCTGTTTTATCCCACCCCTGCCTCCCCTGGGCTCAGGCAGACAAAAGTAATTAGGTTGAGCCTTTAATCACAGCTGGTTTCACAGGCAGGCGGACAAGGAAGAGCGGAGAAAGGCAGAAATTCTAGGGACACAGCGTGCTGGCTTATGGGCAGTGCCTCCCTCTGGGACCCCCTCCAGCCCCCACAGATTCTCCGACAGTAATCTCCTGTTTTCTTGTCTCCCTCAGGACACTGGGTTCCCTACGAGCTGCCCCAGGCTTAATGATTGTCCAGAAGGTGGCTATAAAGGGAGCCTGGGAGGCTGGGTGGAGGAGGGAACAGAGAAAGCCTAACTCAGCAGATCTGGTCACTGAGAGAGCCACAGGCAGGAGCTGTGGTCGGAGGCTTCGCGTCTTGGCCACTGGGGCCTGCTCCCTTCCACCATGGCCGCCCAAGGCTACGGCTATTACCGCGCTGTGATCTTCTCAACCATGTTTGGAGGCTACAGCCTGTACTACTTCAACCGCAAGACCTTCTCCTTTGTCATGCCGTCGTTGGTGGAGGAGATCCCTCTGGACAAGGACGACTTGGGTGAGCCACGGAAGGGCAGGGTGGTGGGCCCTGGGACCCAGGACCCGTAGGACAAGTTGGTGATGGTGGCAGTGTCGTGCATAAAGGCACGTAGCGTGTGTGGAGCGTCTGCACAGTGGAGGGTAGGGAGAGTCGGCACACGCCGACCGGACTCTGAAAACCATACGCCTGGCTGTGGGCTAAGCACCAGGAGTGTGTAGTCGGTACGCGTCTGAGGAGGGCTGCCTGTGTGATGTGTCTTCGTGTGCCTGTGACCCACATGCGCCCCCAGAGGTCTGGCTTATTCCGAGTATGTTTAGGGGGCTTCTGGGCATGGTTTCCACACCTCGTGGGTGCGTGCTGAGACCACAGGGTGCACGCTGGCCACTGACGTCGTAAGCAATGGGAACTGGAGACCTGGCACAGGAACTTCACGTGGCCCTGCACGCTACATTTCAGGGGGAATAACGTCCTCGATTCCAATTCTAAGCTCTTTGCCCCATGCCCAGAGGTGGGGGTGACGGAATTGCTAGAAGCCCTGGGTCGGCATCCAGGGTGAGGAGGAAATGTAATCAGGCATGGGTAAATCCCAGGGTGGGGCTGCCCTGTTCTCCCCTTCTTGCCCCCTGACAGCTGCAGCGGGAACTCTCCAGGTTGAAAAGTCAAGGGTCAGCCTGGGGCTAGCGCCGGCGGTGAGGAGGGGTAGCGGCGCCCCCTGAATGGGTGCTGGGATTCCAACACAGGCTGCTTCTGGTCCCCTTGGAAGGAACCTATCTCACCCTGCCAGGCACCTCTACACACGTGACCCCATGCCTTCCTCCGTCCCTCCTGTGCCCTTGCCCTGGCCCCTAACCCCCTAGGTGTGCTGCTTCCTGCTCCCCTCCCCTGCAGGGCTCATCACCAGCAGCCAGTCGGCAGCCTACGCCATCAGCAAGTTTGTGAGCGGGGTGCTGTCTGACCAGATGAGTGCCCGCTGGCTCTTCTCTTCCGGGCTGCTTCTGGTCGGCCTGGTCAACGTAGTCTTTTCCTGGAGCTCCATGGTACCTGTCTTTGCTGCTCTCTGGTTCCTCAATGGCCTGGCACAGGGGCTGGGCTGGCCCCCCTGTGGGAAGATCCTGCGGAAGGTGAGTGTCTGCTCCCAAGAAGCCAGTTGAGACTGGCCGAGGGGATACCTACAGGGCATGTGGGAGTACCAGCACCCCCATCCCAGAGCGGGTTCCTCGGGAGTTCCAGTCCAACTCCTGTTGCTCGTCGAGATATTTTAGGAGCTAAACATGGTGGGATCAGGTGGCAGATGAGGGAATTGGCCCTGCCAAGTAGAGGCGCCCTCTTCCTCGTCCCTGTAATGTGAGCTTCTAGGTCCGCCCCTGCCCCACCTGACCCTCACCTTCAACGTGTTTAACGTGGGCACCTACTCTGAACCCTCTGCCCCACAGTGGTTTGAGCCATCTCAGTTTGGCACCTGGTGGGCCGTCCTGTCAACCAGCATGAACCTGGCTGGAGGGCTGGGCCCTATCCTGGCAACCATCCTCGCCCAGAGCTATAGCTGGCGCAGCACGCTGGCCCTGTCTGGGGCGCTCTGTGTAGTTGTCTCCTTCCTCTGTCTCCTGCTCATCCACAATGAACCTGCTGACGTTGGGCTCCGGAACCTGGACCCCGCCCCCTCCAAGGACAAGAAGGGTGAGCACGCACCCAAGCCGAATCCCTGGGGCACCTTCATCCACCATTCATTTGGCAGACTTTCACTGAGGTCTGGCTGTATGCCTGGCCCTGTGCTAGCCGATGGAGGCAGGGGGAGGGATGGTGGTGGCAAGTTGGTGGGGAGTAAATAAAACTCCGTTCCAAGAGACACTTAAGTACCAGACAAGCGGCAGAGCCAACAAATGCTGTGTGACTCATGTTATATCCCGGTCCTTCCTCACAGCAGAGCCAGGCTTCCCTGTCCTGTCCTGAACAGCATCCTAAGCTTAAGTGGCTTGGGTGCCTTCCTCCATGTGCCCTGGTCCCTGTTTCATTTGCTGAGGCCTATAGTGGAGGCGACAGGGTAGAACAGTGGGTGAAGGGGTGCCTTCCTGCTGGTCCCTGGCTGTGTGGATGGACTCTGGCCCTGTGGCTGGCTAATGAGTGGTGGGGGCTCAGTCGGGGCAGAGCAGCAAGAGTGGAGCCTCAGGCCTGGCTTCTCCTGCCCCCAGGCTCCTCGAAGGAGGAGAGTACTTTACAGGAGCTGCTGCTGTCCCCCTACCTGTGGGTACTCTCCACGGGCTACCTCGTGGTATTTGGAGTAAAGACCTGCTGTACTGACTGGGGCCAGTTCTTCCTCATCCAGGAGAAAGGGCAATCCGTCCTCGTGGGTAAGATGAGTTTGGAACGGGGGTGGGCCTAGGGAGCAGGAGTCAATGAAGGGGATGGGAAGTTTAGGCCCAGCTTCTCTTTATCCCTTCCTTCTTTCCCTGAGGCCAGGCACTACTCAGACAGCTGTGGTCGGTCACCCTTGGGGACCCTGTACCTCTCTGGGTTTAAGCCAGTCTGGGACAACCCCAGTGTGTAACACCCACCCTTCCTTTCCCTCTTCCCACCACAACTCCCTACTCCAGGTAGCTCCTACATGAGTGCCCTGGAGGTTGGGGGCCTTGTAGGCAGCATCGCAGCTGGCTACCTGTCAGACCGGGCCATGGCAAAGGTGAGTGGGCAGACGGGACAGGAAGGAGGAGGGTCCCTTTAAATCTTCCCAGCGTGACTGGGACAGGCACCAGAGAGGCGGGAGCCCTGGGGCACGGGCAGGCTGGCATAAGCCAGTTTAGGTTGGGGGAGGTTGGAATGATTCCAGGCTGCTGTTATTTGCTGGGGGTGTGAAGGTTAAGACTCTTGGGGAAAAGGCTTCAAATGATGTCAAGGAGAGCTGGAATGTCTCTCAGCCTGGCAGTGGGCTTCTCCACAGCCCCAGGAAAACTGGGGTTGAGGAGGAAGCAGGTGCAGCTTGCCAGCACATGTCCCGACCCTGCCCCGTGGTGGAGGAAGGGATGTTGTGGAGTTTGGCCTCTGAACACAACGAGCAGGTCCCGGGGCCTCCCAGAGCTGCCCGGGGCCAAGAGCTGTGGTGGGATTGCCAAAGACCTGTCAGCAGAGGCCCTGCTGTATCAGAGTCCAGGGGTGGAGGTTCTCTGCTGCTTTTAGGCCCTGACATTGCTGGGACTGTATCCACAGGCAGGCCTATCCATCTACGGGAACCCTCGCCATGGCCTGTTGCTGCTCATGATGGCTGGCATGACCGTGTCCATGTACCTCTTCCGGGTCACTGTGACCAGTGACTCCTCCAAGGTAAATAAGGAGGGCCTGGCCCACAACAGGCACAAGGATGAGAAAGCGAGGGCCGCCGACTCTCAGGCTTCCTCTCCCTGGCTCCACGCTGGCCCAGGCCTTTCTTTGCCTCTCAGATCTCCCTTTCCAGGTCTGTCTTACCTCGTGTCCTCTTTGTACTTTGGTGCCCCTCCTGGACTCGGGACTTGGTTTCCTTTTCTTTCCTGTGCTCCTCTAGGATGTTGCTTTCTGGACTCCAGCTCTTCACCCTCTCGCTGAGCTCACAGGCTTTACGGAGCACGAGGTGCCTTACCTCTGGTTTTCTTCCTGGTTTGTCTTACCGTTGTCCTACTGTCTTCCTTGCCCCTAGCCAATCCAGCTAGCATGAGTTCTGAGAAGAGACAGCATCTAACTGGGAGGGATGGCTTCTGTACCTCCTTCACCTACCCACACAGGCCCTCGGGTTGGCTCGGTGCGGCACTCACTCCTCTAGCTCTGCCCTGTCCATTATATCAGAAAGTGGGGTGAGGGAGGTCATTTCCTGTGTCCTTACTACAGTTATTTGTTCTGTCCTCTGGCAGAGGTAGATAGGTAGGTAGGCTCTCTCAAACTCTGAATGCCACTCTGTGCTGCCCTTGCAGCTCTGGATCCTGGTGTTGGGAGCTCTGTTCGGTTTCTCCTCCTATGGTCCTATTGCCTTGTTCGGAGTTATAGCCAATGAGAGTGCTCCTCCCAACTTGTGCGGCACCTCCCATGCCATCGTGGGACTCATGGCCAACGGTAAGCGGAGTCTCCACCTCACCCCTACTTGTGCCTCGCACTTAAGCCAGCTGTAGGCTGGGGCAGGCCCCGCCGGCCCTAGCCTCACAAATGACCCAGACTCTTCCCCTCCTCCTTGGCAGTGGGCGGCTTTCTGGCTGGGCTGCCCTTCAGCACCATTGCCAAGCACTATAGCTGGAGCACAGCCTTCTGGGTGGCCGAAGTGATCTGTGCAGTCAGCACAGTCGCCTTCTTTCTGCTACGAAACATCCGCACCAAGATGGGCCGAGTGCCCAAGAAGGCTGAGTGAAGACAGTACAGGCACCTGTGCATCCTCTCCCACCTGTGGACCTTCCCCTGCACAGGGCTGGGGAGGTGCGGGGGCGGGGAGAAAGAAAGTGGGGCTGCTCTGGCTACCGATGAACCTTGGATCGCCTTTTTTGCTCCTTTTCCCTCGCCCAGGTGGTGCTGGAAGTTATCAGTGGCTAATGAGGTCCCAGCTCCCCATCCTGTGCTCTATTTAAAAGACAACTTTTGTTCTTGGACTTCATTAGCTCCAATTTCCTGCCTTCAAACAGGAAACCCCTACAGTGAGGGAGTCTCCAATACCCTCTTCCTCTCCTGAACCCTGCCCCACCCCCACCCCACCCCACCCCACCCCACCCCACCCCATCCCCACAAGAGGTGAGGCTCCTCCTGTAGCTGCAGGGCACCAATGGGCCATGATTTCTGCCCTAAGGCCTCTTAGCACACGGTGACTGTTCTTGCCAATACCTCAAGATTCCAGGCAGAGAGGAGGCCATCACTCTCACCAATACCCCGGGAACACCGGGGCCTGGGTGGGAGGGAGGACGACTTGATAAAGAGATTAAAACTAGATTTGATACTAAACACAGTGAGCCATTCTTTCAAAAGGGGTATTACAGACCAGAGACAGTTTTCCTTGGAAAATATTCTCTTGCTACCTGCTTTTTCCACCCCAAAAAGGACAGACTTCATTTCCTTGGAATGGGAGATCTGACATATACTCCTTTTAGCTTATGTCTCCTTTGCCTTCAACTTTCCACTGTATAATTCAATGATCATTTTAGAGATGAAGCTACTGGGTTTCAGACAAATTAAATACTTTGATGGAGGGAATCAGTAAACAGTGGCTTATAATTTTTTTTTTTTAATGTTTATTTATTTTTGAGAGAAGGAGATAGAGGGTGAGCAGGAGAGGGCCAGAAAGAGGGGGAAACAAGAATCGGAAGCAGGCTCCAGGCTGTCAGCACAGAGCCCGACACGGGGCTCGAACTCACAAACTGTGAGATCATGACCTGAATTGAAGTCGGCCACTCAACTGACTGAGCCACCTAGGCGCTCCGAACAGTGGCTTATGATAGCATAGTCAGAAAGCCTGGGTTCAAACTCACGCAGTTAGTAACTAGCTTTGAGACTCTGAGGCATAGAGTGTCTGTACCTTGCTAAATCTCTTGTCCATAGTAGAATGTACCCCCTGAGATTAGGGTGAGGTTTAAGTTTGATAAAGCAGTAAAGGCTGGCTATAAACATTTGATAAATATTCCACCATCACCCTAGAAATCAGCAATTCTGGAACTAGACCAAGGTCCTGACTTAAAGCCCCAAGTTCATTCATTTAATGAACACTTATTTTTTTTCTATTGGAACATATCTCATCTCAGAATTCTCTTCTCATTCCTGTCTACCCACCAGATCCTTTCCCCCCAAACCATCAATTAGGATAGCAAACACAGATCAAAGGAATGTTTATTTAGCATTTATGGACCTACTCCCTCCATAAATAAGTCTGTACAGAGTTGGGAAATAGGCCCACGATAGACACGGGAGGGCAGAGAGCAGTATTAAGGCTCAGGGATCAGTATGTGTCATCAGGCTCTGCACCCTCCCATTGTCAAGTGCACTAAGGAAGCTGTGAGGATCTCCATCGGAGTGGATACAGCAGACTTCCTGCTGCAGGATCTCTCAAAATTTGGGAGATCCATTGCAGGCTCAGCCTATGACCCAGGTCCAAAAGTTCCAGCCTTCTCTGCCACCTCCAGGGCTAACTTCAGGTTCTGGTCAAACAGCTCACACCTAGGCCAGACCCAAGTGGCACAGATGAGGACAAAGTGTAAAGTCTCAGACTCTTCCCCACTTTGGGTGCCGAGGTAGAGCCAGTGGAAACTCTTCCGTGAAGAAGGATATGAACCCCATAGGAAAGTCTTTAGTCTTTCAAAATAGCAAGAAAAGGCTAGTCACTTTTGTTTTATTTGAAAAATAACTCTTCTTACACTTTTGAAAAATATCCTTGGGGAAGAGCACAAAGAGAAGGGCGAGGACGCTTTGACCAATATCTGGGGAGGGCGACTACCTACCTGATAGGCATTTCCAGGGAGTAGAATGGATTCTTGAGGGCAAAGTCTGAGTAAATCTCATAAATCTTTCGGAGAAGAGAATCTATTCCAGCTTGCCTGGGATCTGCCAGTACCACAAACTTGATCCCTGGAGAAGGGCCAGGAATGGTTACCAAAGAGTGGAGAAAAGCAAATAACATCATCCTGTGTGTGTGTAGCATTTTCATAAGCCCATTTTTACTTTTATCCTATTGCTCCGTAAAGCAGGAAAACCAAGACTGTGGATCTGTAAGACCAGAGCAGTAACATGACTTTATCACATCACCCAACTGATTGAGACCAAGCTTTGATTTCTAGCTCTGTCACTTAATTCCTAGTCTTGTGGTCCCTCGGCAGCAAGTGCCAGGCAGGAAACAAATTCAGGAAGTTTTCAATTATCCCCATTAAGGGAGTGAGGCAATGACATGATCCAAAGGTCATTTCCATTTGGCATTCAAGTTTCATTTGGAAACACTTACCAAAACATGTGCAACATTAAGGTTTTATCTGCACACAAGGTAACCATGGCTGAGCGTGCTGGGTGGTGTGGGCAAAACTGGCATCAGATTAAATATTGGTTTTAGAGTTGCAAAACAGATGTGTCTGTGCAATCGTCCCAGGAAAAGCTAACCACCACCCCCTTGCTTACCAAAGTTGTCTCTGGTCAGTCCCTTCCCCCAACCAGCCCCCAGTGCATCCCTTTGGCCTATCTGAAGACGCATACCTGTCAGTGTCTGGAAACAGTGCAGTTTGAACGTGTCGGTCTCCAGCATCTCAATGCCTGAGCTGCCCTGTTCTGGAGACAGCTGGGAACCGATTGCGAACAGCCTATTTGCAAAGGAGGTAAGGTTGGGAATGCACCCCACTGTTTTAAGGGAGGGGTGCTGCTCAAACTTTTCCACTGAAGTAACCCTAGCTGCTGAGGAGTTTACATTACACTCTGAGAGGTCAGAAGAGGCAGTGTGATGGTTTGTGAGTTTGAGCCCCGCGTCAGGTTCTGTGCTGACAGCTCAGCCTGGAGCCTGCTTCAGATTGTCTCCCCTCTCTCTGCCCTCCCTCTCTTGCTTGGGAGCTCTCTCTCTCTCTCTCTCAAAAATAAACAAACATTAAAAAAAAAAAAGGAAGAGGCAGCTTCCTCAATTGCCTAGCAGAAGCACCAAAATTTCTTTAAAATTCATTTGAACTTTGCATGTAGTTTACACTCCTACTCTGCTGTAAAGCATTTTACCTTGAAAGCTTTGGGTGAAATTAACACCGGGACTATGCGCCAGGGTTACTTACCCCATGACTATAATTATCCAGCATAGGTCATACTATAGTTGAGAGCAGGAAAAGGTCTTAAAGATCATTTAGTTCAGTTACCTTAAAGACTTAGAAACTAAAGCTGAGGGAAGTTGACTTACACAAGATCACACCATTGCCAGTATTATCTAAAGCCTAGTTATACTGGACTCGTTCTTTTTCTTTTCATAACACAAGAACGGATGACCTAAAAGGAGGCAAAGAGGGGCGCCTGGCTGGCTCGGCTGGTTGAGCGTCCGGCTCTTGGTTTCCGCTCGGGTCACAATTTCCTGGCTCCTGGGTTCGAGCTCTGCATCGGCTCCCTGCTGACACTGCAGAGCCTGCTTGGAAATCACCCTTTCCCTCTCTTTCTGCCCCTCCCTTGCTTGCGCGTGCTCTCGCAAAATAAATAAGCTTAAAAAAAAGAAAAGGCAAAGGAAGGTAAGCACTGCTGCTCAGGAGACTTCCCGCAGAACCACACTAATCCAGCTAGCCTAAGGGCCAAGTGAAGGCCAAAAGGCACTAGACAGGGTTGGGGGACTTACGAGTGAAACATGGAGGCCAGCATGAGCTTCTCATTGGAGGTGAGGCGGGGTCGGCCGAACCGAATGGACACCGGGTAATTAGCAGGGTTGCCCAGGTACTCCAGCACCTCTTTCCCATCGGCCGTGTACTTGCCGTTCACGTCCACGCCATTGATGGCCAACACTGCGTGGCCCACTGTAGAGGTGAAGCTAAGGGTCAACGAAGCCCCAGCGTGGGGACTCCGCTGATGGGACCAGCGACCCGGCCTCACCCCCTCTCCCCCCACCCTACTGCCCAGCAGAGACACCAGCCCACTCCGCAGCACCGGGCCCGCCCATCGGACGCAATCCTAGCCCACCCCGGATGCCGTCGCGCTGGCCGAAGGCAACCAGCACACGCTCGTCGTGCAGCTTGAGCAGCAGATCAAGAGGGTAACTGAAAGTTTTCTCAGCCTCGGCCCGTGGCGCGTAGCTGTCCAACTGGTAGATGAGGCCGCCAGCTTTGTTCACCACGTACACGCTAAAAATCGCCATTGCGGCCGATGCCCCTCAGAGGCGGGGATTCGGCTTCTTCCAGACGGCCCCGCCCCGGAACCGCAGTCGCGGGACCCGCCCCTCGCCCCCGCCCCCTCCTCCCAGCCTCGCAAAGCCGGCGCCTGCGCACTTGTAGCACCACGCTTAGCGGGATCGTGGGGGTAGTTACGGAGGCCGGCAGATTGTTTTCTCTCTTTATTAGTTTCCAGGACCAGGGGATAGCGACGTGTGACTACCTCACAACTAGCGGCAAAGTCCAAAAGGCCGCGGACAGTGTTCGGGGTGCGCGGCTGGGGAACGACAACCACCCTCCCTGCCGCCCGCTGGACGAGGGGGCTGGACCTACGACCTTCCGCCGCTGGCTCCGCCCCTTGCCCCGGAAACGCTTGCTGAGGGTGGAGGTTTCTGGGCCCGTGCGTGAGCGCCGCTTCCTTTTTTGTCCGACATCTTAGCGAGGCTGCGGTGTTGGCTGTTGCTCTCTGAGCTTCGCTATGGTGAGCTCTTCCGAGTGGGAAACTAGTGCGGCTGTGAGAGCCGGGAAGCGCTGGGACGGGGTGGAGGCGGCACCAGACGCAGGCCCCCAGACTTGCCGGGCTGCTTCGGGCGGGCGGGGGGATTGCTTCACCCATGTGCTCAGGTAGTGGGGTTTGGGCGGGGTGGGGGCGCCGTTGCAGACGGAGCGTGGGGCTGCCGTGTGATCTGGCTGCGTTCTCCCTTTTCCGCACAGCCGCCCAAGGACGACAAGAAGAAGAAAGATGCCGGGAAATCGGCCAAAAAAGACAAAGACCCAGTGAACAAATCTGGGGGCAAGGCCAAAAAGAAGGTAGGCGTGGAGTCCTCCAAGAGTGGGAGACACTGGGGACGCCGGGCCCGTGTAGCTGTAGTAATAAGTGACGTGTATAGTAAATGGCTTTTAAGGTTGTGGCGTCTAGAGTCCGAGGACTAGAATTGTGCTCTCAAACCGTTTTGTGTTTGGAAGAATGGGGTGGTACACAGTGTGAATGTAGTCTGATGGTCACGTGGTGTTCTAATTGGTTTAGTGGGGCTTAGCCTACATCCGAAACGCTTGCAGATGTGTTCGGGGGTGGTTGTTTTTTTTCTTTTTAATCTAACTTATCTTGGATAACGTAAATGGCAACGGGGCCTTTTTTTTGTATCTTGGTTTCAGATTACTTGAATCTTAGTTTGCAGAGTTGCTGTAAATTCAAGTTTTGTAGATTTCTGCAGGGCAAGAACAGACAACTTTGCAGTATATTCCTATGGCTATGGAAGAAAAGTTCCGGTGACACAGATGGTTTGGTGAGGGAAAGAGTAATTTCTTCCAGGGAATGTTGACTGTCCTTTTTCTTTTGGGAGCAGAAGTGGTCCAAAGGCAAAGTTCGGGACAAGCTCAATAACCTGGTCTTGTTTGATAAAGCAACGTACGACAAACTCTGTAAGGAAGTTCCCAATTATAAGCTTATAACTCCAGCTGTCGTTTCTGAGAGACTGAAGATTCGAGGTTCCCTGGCCAGGGCAGCCCTTCAGGAGCTCCTTAGTAAAGGTGAGAGGGGTAAATCGTACCGGTGTGCTTTTGCATGTAAAACTGGCCTGACCATGTTAGCCATCTTAAATGTGTTTTTTACTGGAACTTATTAAAATGGGCGCAGGCTAACCAGTGATTGTAATATTCTAACATGCTATCTCTAGGGTAGACCTCAAAGCGGGGTTCTTGGCCAGTGTTGTGTCATGTGGTGAAGCACAGGGATTTCTTGTGTTCTCAAGTGAATAAATCCACTTTAAGAGTCACAGAATAGGGACATCAGTTGGTTAAGCATCCAACTCTTAAGTTCGGGTCAGGTTGTGATCTCCTAGTTCATGGGAGGCTGTGGGCTTATGCTAACAGTGCAGAGCCTGCTCGAGATTCTCTCCCTCTCCTTTCTCTGTTCACACTCTCTTGGTCTCTCTCAAAATACAGTTACAGAAGTAACCCAAATGTACTGAAATACAGTTACTAAAATATTAAAAGCTTTGATAGTAAATCATTTTTTATTTCTGTGTTTTAAAGATCGAGTGGTGGGTCTACTCATAATCTCACTTTAATAGGAATATATATATTTTAAGCCCCTGGAGTGTCTAGTATGGAAATATAGTGACTTCTAAGTTTTATTAAAGTGCAATAAGGGTAACCATCCCAAGAGCAGATAGTGGGTCCCTCGTTTAGAAAGGATAAATCAAATTAGATGATCACCAAGAAACATAGGCATGCTTGCCTTTGTTGTTAAACTCTCATGCTCAAATTCAGTATTTCTCACGTCTGTGAAGTATTTACTTCATAGGATTATGTGAAAACCTTATCCTTATTTTCTCCCCAGGACTTATTAAACTCGTCTCAAAGCACAGAGCTCAAGTAATTTACACCAGAAACACCAAGGGTGGAGATGCCCCAGCTGCTGGTGAAGATGCATGAACAGGTAGGCAGGAACCTACGGGCTCATCGTGTAGAAAGTATACATCCCCCTGCTGCATAAGGCTTTATGACTGTGATTTTTCTTTTTCTTTTGCAGATTCCACCACCAACTGTACATTTTGGAAAATAAAACTTTATTAAATCAAATAAGTGGGTATGTGTCTTTTCCTAAGAAAAGCAGTTACAAAGGATAAGAGAGAAGAGCAGGTATGGGTTTGTTGGCTTGGCTTTGTGCCTCATGGTGGTTGGAAAAGTATCCGGAAACATTTGGCTTTTTTTCTTTATGTGACTGTTTGCTCCTTGCTGCAGCTTCCGTTTTAAATTGATGTCTGAAAGAAAGTGAAGGGTTAACAGGATGAAGGCTGAGATCTCTCCAAAGGGGTAGTGGGTTGGGGTCCTGGCACTGGGCCCATACCTAGATTGCCAGCGGCGTCCATTATTCCAGACGCGGCCGAAAGAGGGCAGCCAGCCTACACTGGTGCTGGTGTTGTGATCAAAGTTGGCCCCAACTCTGTCTGGGGGGAGTTTCTTCAATTTCTGTTTTTCTTCTACAAAGAAGTAAACAGTTTTCTTTGAGTAGGAAAACTTAACCCATTCCCACTCTGGAATTTTTTTTACTTACTTTCTTTAAGAAATTCTTCATAGGAGGGCCCTATTTGTTGGTTTCCAGAGCTGTATTCCTCATCTTGGACCATCCAGGGAGGTGTAGCTCCTGGAAAAGACCCATTCAGCAGAAATTAAGGCAAAGTTTTAGGCTACTGTGAAACTGCCCAAGGTAAAAGCTCTTAACTGATTGATAACTAGAAATGTTCAAAAACAAAACCCAGGACCTTGGGAAGTTGAGGGCCCTGGACTAATTTAAAGAAACACACCTTACATGTGACATGATGTGCTGATATTTAATACCTTTGTTGAGGCATAACTGACATACAGCTGCACACATTGAAAGTGTACGATCTGAAAAGAAAAACCCTTAGAAATATTTCCTGTACCTCCCCATATTCCTGTTCACAGCCCCAGGGAACCATGGGTTTGCTTCTGTTACTCTAGTTTGCATTTTCTAGGACGTACCTGGTTTTGGTCTGGCTTCTAACAGTTTTGAGATTTATCTATGCTGCGCTTAACAACAGTTCCTTCCTTGTTGGGCACTACTCTGTCGTTGCTTTGTTGAGGGGCATATGGGTCGTTTTCAGCTTAGAGGTACTGCAGATAAAGCTGTGACCATGTGTGTTGTAAGCCTGTGCGCAGGTAAGCTTTCTTTTATCTTGTAACGTCTGTATCCTAGAACAGTGGGTATGTGTTTAACTTTTTAAACTCCTGAGCCATTTTCCAATTGGTTCTGCTATTTTACATTCCTGATAGCAGTATATGAGCGTTAACACAGTCCATCTTTAATTTTAGCCACTCTGATGAGCATCTTTTTACATGACTTCTGAGTTTTGAGTTTTTCATGTATTCAAGATACAACTCTATCTTGTTACCCACAAGATAGTACTCCATACTGTACTTTAAAATTTTTTCTAAATTTATTTTGAGATAATGCGAGTAAGGGAAGGGCAGAAAGGGGGAGAGAAAGAAACCCAAGTAGGTTTTGCACTGTCAGTGCACAGCCCAACATGGGGCTCAAACTCACAAAATGAGATCATGACCTGAGCTTAACTGACTGAGCCACCCAGGGGCCCCCGGTAGTACTTAATCAGTTTTACTCTTTAAAATAATTGTTTCTTACCATCTGAGAAACACTGCCTTAGGCCTTACCTGAGTGGATGTTACCAATTCCTGGCGTGTCCTGTAGTTAGAAATGGAGGGGAAAAATCCCAGATGAGAAGCCAGGACAGGGTGGATACTCCTAGCTAGAGAAAGGACAAACCACAGGAGGGGGGGAGGGGTAGTGGAAGCACTACAAGTGCTAGTTCTGTGCCCTGGTTTGAAGTTAAATCCTAAGAGCACAGATAACTGAGAAACAGTCTTGTCCTCAAGAGACTTCTGGGTCTCCGTAATGAAGATGTCCAAAAACAGAATGCCTGCTAGATGCCGGTAAGCAAAACCCTTTACTCATAGGGCGTATGTATCATAGGGGAAGAGAATTGAGCACAAATCACACATTATATTTGCAGCTTTTTACATGGTACTAAGTACATTTATAACAGGCAACCTGTTCAGATAATCATTCCATGAAAAGGTGACATTTGAACTAGGCTGAAGGAAGGTAAACGTTACTTAAGGCATGATAACTACATGTGCAAAGACAGGAAGCACAATATGGCTGGCGTAGACAACATAAGAATAGGTGAAGCAGTGACTTTCTGTGGGACAGGAGTGCAGGAGGAATAGAAACTTGCGGGAAAGTGTATGTATCTGGAGGCCATCTTCTAGTCAGGTGATGGAAGAGGAAATAACTCATCCACAGTTAATAGAATAATAGAATGGTAGAGGTTAGCTTCAAGTGCTTATGAGATATTTATAGATATCCTACATTGAGTGGGACTTGGGGGTTCTGCAAAGGCATTGGGGCAAAGGTGTGATGAGATCACTGGAGGGTGAGGAAATGGGTCTGAGAACATACTATGGAACAACACAGAAAAGAAAGGTAGGAAGGGTTAGAATAGGTACGAAACCCAGGAGAGATGGTGTCCTGGGAACTAAGGGGACATTGGCCCTTCCTGGCTGGCTTATCCATTGTACCTGATGGCCAATGAATGTCAAAGGTTGTCCTGTTTCCATCCAGTCAAGCTCCGGGGCTGGTGGCAGGTCCAAGTAGGAAGGCTGCTGCGAGGCGGAGGCCACTTGACTGAAAAAGACAGACAGGAGCCAGGCTGGCAGATGAGGTCCTTGAGCCATAAGGATGGCACAGATGAACTTTGTTCCCATTTCCCAGCCAGAAAGTTACAGAAGGCTCTAACATGTCAGACCCTCAACAAGAGTCCTTAACAAGTTTACCTGTTGGTCCCTTTCCAGCTTCCAAGCGCTGAAGAGCCTTCTTCTGGGTCTGGCACTGCCTGAGGCTGAGTTTGATTCAGGAAAAATAAATGTGTCTAGGACCCTTTAACAGTCTGTCTTGGCCATGCTCCCACCCTTCAGAAGGAAACTAGCATATGGAGGGTACTGTCCTCGCAAACTTCCCTCCGTCCCTCCCTCCTCCCTTCCCTGCCTTGCCCACATTGCCACTGACAAGGCCTGCCCCCCTGGCAGACAGTTAAGGGAATTCAAGCTGAGCAGATGAAGCATGGAGTCCATGAGTTCTCTTAGAAGAGCTGGTAGGTGAAATGCTGGGCCTGGAGAACCAGGGATCAAATGGATTTGGATACTGCTCTGGCTCCTCCGAGGGAAACCAACCTCTAAGACAGACCGAACCAGCTCCCGCCGGCTGTGCTCCACCTCACGGATCTGAGCTGCCATCTGTGGGAGAGAGGCTGCTTAGCTAGGTACAAGGTCGTAAGGTTGGGTCCTCCAGAGGCCTTTCTTTCAACTCACCTCTTTGATTACTTCATCCTCTTTTTCCTCATAGGAATCCAAACCTTTCACCATGGATTTCTTGAATCTAAAGAAAAAGGGCAAGTCAGCCAAGAACTCCAATCCCTGCCAGTTATGAAAAGAGCTTCAGATCACTTTTTCTTTTAAGTTTTGGTAATTTCAAAATCAAAATAGAACGAAGAACACCAATGTACCTTTCAACCAGATTCACTGTTAACATTTTGCCATACTGGCTCCACTTCTCTTCTATGCACACATTTCCTTTTTCCAAATCAAAAATGGGCTTTAGAACATCATGAGACTTAACTGAAAACTTCAGCATGCACCTAAGAACAGGAAGAGCCTAAGATACCATGAAACCATTACCATACGTAAGAAAATCAGTGATCGGAGCACCTGGGTGCTCTGGTAAAGGTCTGACTCTTGATTTCAGCTCAGGTCATGATCTCGTTTTGAGATCGAGCCCTGCACTGGGCTCTGTGCTGAGCATGGAGCCTGCTTGGGATTCTCTCCCTCTCCCCAACCCCCAACGTGCACATGTGTACTCAAAACTTTTTTTAAAAAAAAATCAATTATCCTTTTTGATCAATTATCCTTTTGAATTGGTCCATATTTGGAACACCACCAATATGCTTGCAGTTGTTTTTATCTTATATACACATGTAAAGGTATCAGAATAATACCAATACTACTGATCCCACTATCACAAAAAAACTAAGCAAGCCTCAATTTCTTTGCAGTGTTTTAGTCCTTAGAGCCTTCTTGAGGGTATACGGTCAGAATTTTGTGTTCAAGTTACTTAAATTCTTATTCTTTTGTGATACCAATTTATATACAGTTATGATAACTTGTCACTGTTGGCAGTTAATTTTAGGATTTGCTTTCTGGCCTGATTTGAATATGTAAAACGCTGAGGGAATGGCTCTACCATGGTGCCCTGGCAGCCTTGTGCCTATCCCTACGGGCAAAGCCTAGAACCGTAGCATCAGAGTCTTAGCCGAACGCTTGTGTGACGCCCCTGGAATACGAGAGGATGGCAGAGCTGAAAAGCTGCTGTGGGGCCATCTGCCACTCACCTCCCGACCTCCCCCAACACCCCCAGGCCGTCATGAGAGTCTGTCATCGCCTCCGGGCTCTGATGGCAGTATGCTGCTTTCTGCCCACTCAGATTAAAGCTGTAGGCCAGACTGGGCTCCCCAGCAGCAGGGTGTCCCGTGCTCACACTGCAGTTAGCTAGCTCTTTGTGTTTCAGGGTGGTTCTTTCCGGAGGGTGGGGCCAGGACCTGGGAAGTGGGCACTTGAGGTGTATTCTTTTTGCTGTGTATGTGATGAACAGTCTAAAGAGGGCTCATGGTATCTTCACTGGTCAAATTAGGCTTGGTTTTGCCTTGTGCGTGTGACCTTGAAATTTGTAAGATTCAGAAGTCAAAACTAATAAAAAGTTCAGGGGCGCCTGGGTGGCTCAGTCGGTTAAGCGTCCGACTTCAGCTCAGGTCACGATCTCACGGTTCGTGGGTTCGAGCCCCGCATCGGGCTCTGTGCTGACAGCTCGGAGCCCGGAGCCTGTTTCTGATTCTGTGTCTCCCTCTCTCTCTCTGCCCCTCCCCCACTTGCACTCTGTCTCTCTCTGTCCCAAAAATAAACAAACATAGAAAAAAAAAAAGTTCAAAGTGTCCATCCTCGCAATTCTCAATTATAACCTTTTCTGCTCAGCTATCCTTTATTCACCCACCAAAACCATCTGGAGCTGGGTCAGGATGTAAGGAGTGAGTGCTTTTTGACCTCAGTTTCCCATCTCCTGCCTGTATGAACCACAGATTTGAAAGCAAGGCAGTAAGTTTTAGGCATTTCTTACCATCCCCTCATCATTCTCCACACTGAGAACAGACATGAGTTTTTCTGTAACTTTGGCTCTGGGATCCCCTTGGGCTCCGTACCCCATAATCTCAATATAGTCCCAATAAACATAGTGTGAGGCTGCCTGTGTCCTCTTCCTGAAGCAGTCAGCACTCACCCCCACTCCGTGCTGACCAGCTTCCTGCACTCCAGTTTCTCAGGGTCCTTCAGAGGCCAGTTAAAATAGTCTAAAACTATTGACACTGGGGGAGTACCAGTTTCTTGCACACTATAACAAGCCTGTTCTATTTCTAAAGGACTTCATCTACTCTGTACCACGCATTTAAATAGTTGGTTATAGTCAATTTTTGTTATACACTATTCTCCATTTGCTAACGGCATTGTAAATCCCCCCCCCCCCACCAAGTAGATATAAACCTTTCAAGGACTGTCACACTTTTGTGTCCAGTATAGTGCCTAGCACCATGAGTACTATGAAAACGATAGATACTTATGAAGTCCCTACTGAATTTTCCAATTAGTAGAGGAAGCTCTAGAACCTGACACAGACCCAGAGAAGCCCTGTTCTGTTAGTTCACCTTTCACTACCAATGACTTACCGTGCATAGTCTTGGGAGGAGATCAGAAACTTCTCTTTCATCTGGAACTCCGCCTTGTTCTCCCACCAGAATCTGTTGGTTGCTTTCTTGTGCTCCGGGCTGAGAAGGAAGGAATAATCTCAATGATCTATTACAAAACATTACTCAGCTATGCACACATCAGATACGTAGTGCACACTGACATCGGGGTTTCTGCCTCTGGGCAAGGCTGACGATACTGTTATCAGTCTCTTCCAGATGTCCAGTCTCCCTCTTCCAAGAAAAACAGAGGCATCTGATAGACGATGCGGGGTAATCCCGAGCCAGCTACCCAGCTGGCTTTCCCACCACTACCGCTGGGGCCATGGAAGCCATAAACCCTTCTACCCCTAAAGAATGCAATGGCTAAAGGTGACTCGATCCACCCTCATCAGACCATCAAAGCGGTCTTCCTCTCCCCCACTCCTAAACCCTCCCTCCCACACAAGCAGGCGAGTGGGCTGGATGAGGCTCCCAGGCCGCTTCTCACCTGGCCAGATGCTCCAGCAGCCCCCCGTGCAGCACGGTCAGGTTTCCGTGGCTCAGGTGTTTCCGCACCTCACGGCCGCAGCACAGGCACCAGCAGCACCGCTCGTGCTCCGGCACGTAACGCTCCACCTGAGCGGCGCGGATGGCTTTGCGGGCGGCCTCCACCTGCGGCGGGGAGAGGCCGTGTAGGACCCCAGGGGTCCCCCCCGCACCCCACACCCTCGCGCTCTCACCGCAATGCCCGCATCCCCGCCCCCAGGCGGCCGCGGCCCCCTTCCGCCTCCCGCCCGCACCTGGGGCAGGAGCCGCTCCAAAGCCTCCTTCAGCTGCCGCTGGTGCTTGCGACTATACACGTGTCCGCGACCACAGAAGAAGGTCTGGCGGCACAGAGGGCAACGCTGCGCGGGCGCCATGGGCCCAAGACCGCGTACCCGCGACGACCTGCCGGTCTCCGGCCATTCGGTGACCCCTGACCCCCTCGGGGGCGGGGCGAACCCAGCGGCCCCTGCGGCCCCCAGCGGCCGGCAGGCGCCACTGCAGGCCCTTCTGCGGCTGCGCGAGTCCTCTCCGGGCCTCCCCGTAGACGCGCAGACCCAGCCGTCCTCAAGATCCCCAGATGCCGTCTACCTAGAAAAAGTGGCAGCACCGCTGTACAGATGCACCGAAAGGTCACACGCAACAGGGGACACTGCAGGACCACAAATCGCACGCATGTCGGGGCGTCGTCAAGGACCCGCATCAGACACTGCAACAAATCATAACTAGTATTATTAGGGTGCTCACTAATGTCCAGAGCTTTACATTACCTGCCTGACCTGATCCAAACAATGTGACGCACTACCGTTACCGGCATTTTACAGATGGGAAAACAGGCACGGAGAGAAAGGAACTTTGTGGAAGGTTGCACAGGTGTTAAGCATCAAAGGCAGCACCTTGGGTTTCAGTGTTCATCAGTACCAGCTGGCAGTAAGGAATACATGCTGGAGGTGGCCTTAATTTAAGACCTAATCACAGCTGTACCCTTGCGGGGTATTCTGAGCAGCTGTTCCTGTAAAGGGGAAGCTATAAAGGGTACAGAATCATGGCTGAGGGTTAACAGACATTTTTATTCTGTAAACATGCTCATCTAGGGGCGCCTGGGTGGCGCAGTCGGTTAAGCATCCGACTTCAGCCAGGTCACGATCTCGCGGTCCGTGAGTTCGAGCCCCGCGTCAGGCTCTGGGCTGATGGCTCGGAGCCTGGAGCCTGTTTCCGATTCTGTGTCTCCCTCTCTCTCTGCCCCTCCCCCGTTCATGCTCTGTCTCTCTCTGTCCCAAAAATAAATAAAAAACGTTGAAAAAAAAAAATAAAAAAAAAAAAAAACATGCTCATCTAGTGGAATTTTCATTCTTTACAAGCTGCTTTTCCCAGAAGGAACAGCCTTCCTGTCTGTCCTGCTCCCCTGAGCCTGAGGGTCTAAGGTGAAATGCTCCCTTACATGGCTGGAATCCCCAGGCTGTGATCTCCACCTTAGAGCATCCCCCCCAAAAAACCTGAGGCCCAGCGCAGACCTTACTTACATAATGTGTGATGTGCCTGGGTGGCTCTGTCCGTTAAGGGTCCAACTTCAGCTCAGGTCATGATTTAGCTGTGAGTTCGAGCCCCACGTGGGGTTCTCTGCTGTGAGCACAAGGCCCGCTTCCGATCCTCCATTCCCCACGCTCTCTGCCCCTCCCCCGCTGGCAGGCATGCACATGCGTGCTCTCTCTCAAACATTAAAATAAAAAAAAATTTTAGAATGTGCCAGACAGGGGCACCTGGGTGGCTCAGTCATTTAAGTGACTGACTCTTGATTTTGGCTCAGGTCATGATCGCAGAGTTTGTGAGTTCAAGCCCTGTGTCTGGCTCTGCACTGGCAGCATGGAGCCTACTTGAGATATTCTCTCTCTCTCTCTCTCTCTCTCTCTCTCTCTCCCTCTCTCCCTCTCTCTCTCTCTCTCTCTCCCTCTCTCCTTATGTACCCCTCCCCCACTTGCTCTCTCTCAAAATAAATAAACTTTAAAAAAAGATAAGAAAAAGAATGTGCCACACAAAACTAGCACAGAGTCCCAAATTTCCCTTACATTTGTTACCAGTACTGGCGCATTAACCTGGATGGGCCACCATGTCTGTAGGTGGATATTCAGTTAACTATGCATAATTCAGGCCCAGAAAGTAGCCAGACTCCCCTTCAGATCTTGACTTCCTCTTTGAGCTCCCCCTTAGATTCAGGCCTCTGACAGATGTGACTCATTTTGAAGACCCCCACAACACTCGATTCCTTGACCTCCCATCATTTCCCTGGGAGGGTCCATCCTGAATCTTGTCTGCCCCAAATTGCTCCTTCTCTGAATTCAAATTCTGCAGTTATATCCCGACCACCATCTTCCATTCTTGAAGATGAGCGCTCTAATCAGTTCACTCAGAAAACTATTCAGTATCTACCAGCGACTTTGGTCTAGGTTTTCAAAGTGTGGCCTCCGGGTCAGCAACAGTAGAGCCTGTCAGCTTGTTAGAAATGAAAATTCTTGGGCCCATCACAGATGTGCTGAATCAGAAACTCTGGAGCGGGGCCCAGCAAGCTTCAGTTGAATGAGTCCTTCAGGTGATTCTGATGATCAAGCAAGTTTGAAAATTACTGGTCTAGGTCTTCGGTCCTTGGCTTTGCTCTACCCACCGGATCCCAGGACTATTTCTACCATACTTTTATGGCAACCTGTTACTTCACTTGACCTTCCAAAACTTCATTTCATCAAACCCCAAATGCAGATCAACCCAGTCATCTGTTTTCCTCATTTGTTCCAAAGCTACTTTGTCTACATCGCTTCGACTTCTACCTTCTTAGCCCCCTGCAATTTTGCTTTCGAAGCCGTCTCCCTAAAGTTCTCCACTACCGAGTGTTCATTCAGTTGCCCACTGAACTTGACTTGTGTGAAATGGAACTCAACGTCTTCCACTTCAGAACATCCCCTATTATCATGCTTCCACTGAATACAGCCAAGCTAAAGCCTGGAGTTTGGGGGAGGGTTATCTTGACACTTGCTTTTAGTCAGTCCCCATATCCACCCCACCCAAGTTGTCTTCTTGGATTTCTGAGATTTCTTTTTATTTTTTGTTATTATTTTTTTAATGTTTGAGAGAGAGAGAGAGAGCGTGAGTGGAGGAGGGGAAGTAAGAGAGGGAGACACAGAATCTGAAGCAGGCTCCAGGCTGTCAGCACAGAGCCTAAGACAGGGTTTGAACCCACAAACCGTGAGATCATGACCTGAGCCGAGGTCGGATGCTTAACTGCCTGAGCCACCCAGGCACCCCTCTGAGATTTCTTGTATTTATTTATTTTGAAAGAGAGAGAGAGAGAGAGAGAGAATAAATCCCAAGCAGGGTCCATGCTAATAGCCCCAATGCTGGGCTCAATCTTATGAACCGTGAGGTCATGACCTGAGCCAAAGCTGGCCACTTAACCAACTGAACCACCCAGGCACCTCACAAATAATGCATTCTAACTTCCTAACAGGCCCCACGCTAGGCTTTGGGGGGATGGACATAAACATGATTTATTCCATTGTCCTCACTGGTTACCAGTGTCACTGTGGGTGAGCACCTCTGGGCAGGGCCTCTATTTTATATGTTGCTTGGTTCAGTGGTTCTCTATCCCATCCGCCTTAACACCCGAGGAACAGAGCAGACATTTTGTAGACTGTCTTTACCACCTTGGAATGAATCTTACTAATAAAATAACTGACCTACACATGCGATTTTGAAAAGATCAATATAACACTTTAACTGCAATAGAACAGAAAAATAAAGGGAAATTGTATTTCAATGGATAAACTGTATTTGAAAAGGAGATAGTTGGAAATTTGTACATACTTACAGTGAAGAGCTCAGATTTAAGAGCTGACAGTCATACGACTATTGACAATACTTTGTCTTTATATCGGCTGCCTGGATGTAATAAAGATTTGTTTATACATGCAGAATCCCCGTGAGTGCAGCAGACACAAACACAATCTGATACAGGCATGTGGTATTGGTGACTTAAATACCAGAGCAGCTTTGCTGTCAGTGAAGTGATTTTCTGAAATGGCAAACAACTCTTGGTCAACTTCCAAACCAAAAAAAGCACAATCATCCTTCATTTTACATAACAGTTGCATTCCTGGAAAGTTCAGTGTATCTTAAAATGGTGCCACAAATACTTTCTGCTGAGGTATAACCCCAGGTCAGGTTCTTGGCTGATCTCATGGCCAAGGGCCTGGGGTAGAAGGGTCAGTTCTTCAAGGTCAAAGACTGCCTCCTGCACTGAGGATAGCTGAAGCCCTGGGTTCTGAGGGTGGAGCCCTGTTTCTGTGCAGATCTCCTGGGGGGAGAGGGGAGAGCAGGAGAGGGAATGAGAAAGGTCATTGCAGCCCTGTGGGAAATTCAGTATTGCCTTCAAGCACTGTCTGAATGTCTGGGGTATCCCGATGCGGCTTTAAACCTCATTCCTCTCTCACTCACTCGGGCATCTCCGTACTCCCCTCGGACCCAAGGCTGGCATCTGGCCCTGCCCTGGACACCGCCCCTGCCGCCAGGAAATCCACAGCGCCCAGCTGGGATCCGAAGTCTCTAAGGACTCCTAATCCAACCAGTGCTGTGGCCTCTGCTGAGCCATGGTGGAGACAAACAGCACGGGGAGGTACCCCATCTTGCCTCCAACTTCCCACCCCTCACTGCCACCCCTCCCACGCTCAAAACGATTAAATGGGGGTGGGGGATGAGGCTTGAGCCTGACCATCCTTTTCCAAAAGTCTTTCCTCTCGCCCTTCTCACTGCTCCTTCTTGGCCTCCTAGGAGGGTTTGCCTTTCCTTCAACAGCCCTACAAGTGATGTGCTTCCTTCTGCTTCTCTCCACTGTCCCCAGTTGATTACATCCCCTCTGTGTGCGGGTCGTGCTGCTTTGGGCCTTTGGCAGGGCTGGCCCCTACGAGCTAGCATCTCCCGAGACTATCCTCATAATCCAGAAAAATGGGATTTGCTCCAGGCTCCTGAACGGGGCTGAGTGTTTTCTTCCTTTGAGGAAAGAAGTGTATGGGCTCCCTCGGCGGCGCGCCAGGCACCTGCCCTATTGCCTCTGGAGCATCCGTCAGCTCGAACGGCATCCCATTTCCAGCCCGAGAGCTGACCTCCACCTCCACCCCCACCCCGTCCCCACCCTCAGAGACCACACACACACCACCAGGCTGCTGCAGGTAACTTTAATAAGGGATGGGCTGACTCCTGCTTCTTGGATTTAAAGGTCAAAGAGGAAGGGCATCACATCTGTAAGAAAAGAAGAGAGTCAACAGAATCTACCTGCCCTTTGCGGCTGCCGTTCCCTCAGCCTGGCCCACCTCGCGGCAGAGGACCTATTTTTCCCCTCAAGGCCCAAATGCCACCCGGTCTCCGGAAAAAGAAATGAAACCTCTGCACGTCGCCGCTCATACCGTGCGTGTCTCGCTGCGCCGCCACCCTTTCCCTAGGCTGCCGGGCCGTGAGGCCAGCTGCACCTCAGCTGTTCCTCCGTCAACCCCCTGGACCTCAAGTACATGCCTGGGTGGCTGGGGTCCCACCCGGGGCAGGCCCAGGGTCTCGGACCACCGCTATCCCCTCCCCTTCCTACAGAAGGTGTCCCCCGCCCCCCACGGTGGGACCCGGTCTCCTTCCCCTCGCGTCAGGATGGTGGGGGGGGGGTGCCCCTCGGCCCCACGCGTGCCAGGGCCTCACACCTGGCTGGCTCATGCACCGCTGGATGCTCTCCAGCCGACTGGAGGCCAAGGCGCGGGCCTCCTCTGCAAAGCGGCGGCGTCCCTCCTCAGTTAACTTCCAGAGGCAGGAGCGGGGCCGTGTGCCCGCGCCACCCTGCACGCTGGCCGGCACTTTCTCAAAGCTGTCTCGGAAACAGAGATTGTGACGGACGGTATTCTTCCAGCCTTCCGGGGCCGTCCGGAAAAAGGGGAAATGCTGTCTGCGGACAGGGGGGAACGGTGAGGAAAGATACGCTGTCTTCGGGAGACGCCCCGTCTCGAGACGGCTGTCCCCCAGGCGCCAGGAGCCTCGGCCCCTCTGTCAAGGTGGACGGTGGCCTGGAACAGCTCTCTGCTGACGGAGCACGCGGCAAAGCCCGACCCGGTGTGTTGCTTGTGCCAACCCTCATTTTTTTTTTTTAATTCTAGAGAGGGCGAGAGAGCGAGCAGGGGACAGGGGCAGAGGGAGAGAGAGAATCCCGAGCAGGTTCCATGCTGAGCATGGAGCCCAACGTGGGGCTTGACCCCCAAGCCCCCGGGATCACGACCTGAGCCGAAATCAAGAGCCAGACGCTCAACTGACTGAGCCACCCGAGGCACCCCGCAAACCCTCGTCTTTTAAACCCAGTTTACTGCTCCCGTTCCGAGACTCATTTTGTCCTGCTTCCCTCTGAGGGCTCATGACTGTGACTTGTGACGTGAACGGACCAGAATCAGGCCAACCCATGCCTGTAAGAGGAATCCTGGTCAAGGAAGGATGCCGCTTGTGGATTAATATTCTGAGACTCTCCTGCTAGAGGGAAAGGGTCTGAGAAACCCCTCACGCTCACGTGTAGGCGACTGTCGAAGCTAAACGCACATCCCTTCTCAGCCGGGTGCCCCCCTGCTCCCCTGGGCGTGCGGGGACCTGTGCCAGGCAGTCTAGCCAAAGGGAAAGCATGTGAGAAACCGCTGGCAGAACCAGATTTTCTACTGGATCATCTTGACAGGGAGGATGGGAGAATTTCTGACCCAGGCGAATTTACGTTTTAAGGGACTAAGACGTAAAACGGTTAGGGTTTTCTAGACGTGAAAGGGGGTGGAGGTGGAGGTCTTCCCTAACGCAGGGTACGTGGACACCCACCTGGGGACAGCGCAGTACCAGTGTCTGGGGAAGGAGGCCTGGGAACACACTTATCCTTTCAGACCCAGATGGGGGAACTGAGGCAGCAGCCCAGGGCCAGGGGCAGCTTGGAAGGTGTCAGTCCGAGGGCCCTGACCCCCTCCCGTCCCGTCCTTACAGGGCCCCCCCCGCCCCGGGGCACGTACCGAGTGAAACTGTAGATCTGTTGCACGTTGAGGCCACAGGGGGCACTGTTTCTTAATGCCAGTGCAATGAGGTGGAAGTAATTGAGAGGGGGCCGGGACCAGAGCCTCCCCTCTTGGCTGCTGGCTTGCCGAAACCTCCGACTTTGGAGGGGGGCCCTTTTGTGAGGGGACGGGAGAGCCACAGAGGAGCTGTCATCCTGGTCCTCAGCCTCCTCCTCTTCTGTGAGCTAGAGGAGCACAGAGTAGGAACTGGTCCTAACCCCACCGCCTCTACTCCAGGGGTGCAGTGGCAGGGAGGGGGAGTGGTAGGGGGCCCTCCTCGGGGCTTCTCCCCAACCCAAGGGCACAGCCTATTTCTGAACCCGTTAACCCTCGGTGGTCCCTAAGGATCCCTCTCTGATCGCATCATCCCTGCACCCTCCCTGCCTACAGCCCAAGTCCAGCCCAGGACCCCAGAAACTCCTACCTCCCAGGTGCTGGGGGAAGAGGCAAACCGCTTCTGAGGGGGAGACTGCTCGCTGGAGGGCGAGGATGGTGGCAGTGACTCCACCGCCGTGGCCTCTGAGCAGCTGGCAAAGTCTTCCTCTTTGGGGGCTGGCTGAGGGGAGGGGAGTGTGCCTGGGAGATCCTCTCCCTTATGAGGTTCTGGGACCTCCAGCTTTCCGGGGGGATACACGATGTTGGGGTTTACCCACATCCACAGGTTGGGCTCAAGAGCTGGGCCTGTGCAGAGAAAAAGGAGACTGTGCGCCACAGCTCACTGGCTTTGGGGTCCGGCCCAGGCCGCGTGACCATGCCAGAGAACCCACTACCCCCTACTCACCATCTTTATCAGAGTTGGGCGTTTTTCCCACAGGTACTCTTGGTGGTTCAACTATTCGAAGTCTATACCTGGCAACTGGCAAAAAGAAAGAAGAGGGTCAAAATGTCCTAGTATTCCCGCTGTGGCCCCAGGGTCCTGGACCACGTGGCTGTGGGCCCTCCCTGGGGCGTTATGACACCATATTCGACTTCTCTGACCTCGTGCCACATACACTGTCCCGGAGCCAATTCATGAATGCCTGTGGCCTCAGCCACTATCTATCAACGTAGGGCTTCCAAATCCGTACCTCCAGCCCAGACTCCTCTGCTTGCCCGTAAGTACCACTGGGCCTTGGAGATCTTTCCTTGCATAACCCGCAGGTACTTCAGACTCCACATTCCTGCAACTAAACTCCACCTTCCTGCTCTCGCTCCTGTATTCGTCTCCGCAAGTGGCACCACCATCTAACCGAAGTGGCTTGGGTCAGGAACGCGGAAGTGTTCTTGCCTTCTCTTTCCCATCCAGCCACACCCAGTCAATCCCCAAGTCCAGCCATAACCCGAATGGTCTGTTTATCTGCTTTTCTCCAACTTAGTCCCCCTGCAGCTGGAGCATCTTCCTAAAATATTAATGCAATCCCGTCACCTTTCTGCTTAAACACTTTTGATGGCTTTCTATGACCCTTGGGCCAAACTGAAGTTTACTGGGACAGTCTGCAAGGCCCTGGCTCCTCATCAGTGTTGGGTCATTCCTCCCAGGCTCTCCAGGTCTCCAACAGACCACAGTCTAGATCCCGGGCCTCCCCACAAACTATTGTGTCTTTGCCAGATACACTCTTCTCTCTTCCCGCTGCCCTAGTTAATTGCTATTCACTCATCATGTCTCTGTTGAAACATCTTTCTAAAGCAGGCCTTCTCTGCCTGTCCAAACACTTCCCTAACACACATTTTATCCTAATTACTTTGCTTAGAGCCAATCACCAGGACTGTCTTTTTCACTGCCTGGCACATGGGAGGAGCTCAGCTTAACCTGGAGGAGCTCAGCTTAACTGGATGAATGATTACGTGGTGGGCTAAGAGTAAATCATATGTTTTCACTCATATGTGGATCCGGAGAAACTTAACGGAAGACCATGGGGGAGGGGAGGGGGAAAAATAGTTATAAATGGAGGGAGGCAAACCACAAGCGACTCTTAAATACAGAGAACAATCTGAGGGTTGATGGGGGGCTGGGGGAGACGGGAAAATGGGTGATGGGCATTGAGGGGGGCGCTTGTTGGGATGAGCACTGGGTGTTGTATGTAAGTGAAAAACCAGGGGAATCTACACCCAAAACCAAGAGCACACTTTACACACTGTATGTTCGCCAATTTGACAATAAATTATATTTAAAAAATTATAAAATCATTTGTGAAAATTAAAAAAATATCTGCATGATAATGTTCAGAGCAGCTTTAATCGTATTAGCCAAAAACCAGAAGTGACCCAGATGTCCTCCAGTGGGTGAACTGTAAACAAACTGTGGTCCCTCTGTACCATGAAATACTAAAAAATAAAAAGGAACAGTTAAAAAAAAAAGAAAGAAAAAGAGTAAATCGAGTGTATATTAGAGCTATCTGCTTGGCCCTATGCTGGCTCCTTGGGGGTTAGTGGCAACTATTTCCACCTCACCCGCCCCCCTCCAAAAGGACTCCTTGGGTGTCATCATACTGCAGCTGAATCTAGGTTTTTGTCTGGAAAATGATGATATATTTATTAGAGAGCTCAGTAATTAGAAAGAATGCCCATTACATTAATAATAATGTCCAACATAGTATTGAAAAGAGGAAAAAGTAGAAAGAGATGTAAAGTCAGAAAGAAACAGATATAAAGTCAGAAAGAAAAAGGCAAAACTAGCATTATTTATAGAAGAAAATGTTAAGACAGAAACCATACAAAATCAATAGACAAATTATCAGAACCGACAAGAGCCTAGAAAGTTTGCTGGATATAAGAACAAATACTAATCGCTGTTCCTCCATAGCTGCATGAAGAAACTGGAAAAAATAAAAAAAATTGTTTTAATTAAATTTAATTTATTTATTTTTATATTTACATCCAAATTAGTTAGCATATAGTGCAACAATGATTTCAGGAGCAGATTCCTTAGTGCCCCTTACCCTTTTAGCCCATCCCCCCTCCCACACCCCCTCCAGCAACCCTCTGTTCTCCGTATTTAAGAATCTCTTATGTTTTGTCCCCCTCCCTGTTTTTATATTATTTTTGCTTCCCTTCCCTTATGTTCATCTGTTTTGTCTCTTAAAGTCCTCATATGAGTAAAGTCATGATATTTGTCTTTCCCTGACTAATTTCACTTAGCGTAATACCCTCCAGCAGTTCCATCCAGGTAGTTGCAAATGGCAAGATTTCATTCTTTTTGATTGCTGAGTAATACTCCATTGTGTGTGTGTATGTATGTGTGTGTGTATATATATATATATACACACACACCACATCTTCTTTATCCTTTCATCTATTGATGGACATTTGGCTATTGTTGATAGTGCTGCTATAAACATTGGGGTGCATATGTCCCTTCGAAACAGCACACCTGTATCCCTTGGATAAATACTTACTAGTGCCATTGCTGGGTCGTAGAGTAGTTCTATTTTTAGTTTTTTGAGGAACCTCCATACTGTTTTCTAGAGTGGCTGCACCAGCTTGCATTCCCATATAAAAAATTTTTTTTAAAGAAGGTACTGTTTGTACACTGAAAACTATAGAAAGCTTATGAAAGAAATGGAAGAAGACACACACACACACACACACGCACACAAAGAAAAAATATCCCATACTCCTGGATAGGAAGAACAAATATTGTTAAAATGTCAATACTACCCACAGCAATCTATACATTGAATGCAATACCTATCAAAATAACACCAGCATTCTTCACAGAACTAGAGCAAACAATCCTAAAATTTGTATGGGACCAGAAAAGACCCCAAATAGTCAAAGCAATCTTGAAAAAGAAAACCAAAGCAGGAAGCATCACAATCCCAGACTTCAAGCTGTATTACGAAGCTGTGATCATCAAGACAGTATGGTACTAGCACAAAAACAGACACTCAGATCAATGGAATAGAGAACCCAGAAATGGACCCACAAACGTATGGCCAACTGATCTTTGACAAAGCAGGAAAGAATATCCAGCGGAATAAAGACAGTCTCTTCAGCAAGTGGTGCTGGGAAAACTGGACAGCGACATGCAGAGAAATGAACCTGGACCACTTTCTTACACCATACACAAAAACAAACTCAAAATGGATGAAAGACCTAAATGTAAGAGAGGAAGCCATCAAAATCCTCGAGGAGAAAGCAGGCAAAAACCTCTTTGGCCTTGGCCACAGCAGCTTCTTGCTCAACCCATCTCCAGAGGCAAGGGAAACAAAAGCAAAAATGAATATTGGGACCTCATCAAAATAAAAAGCTTCTGCACAGCTAAGGAAACCATCAGCAAAACTAAAAGGTAACCGATAGAATGGGAGAAGGTATTTGCAAACGACATATCAGATAAAGGGTTAGTATCCTAAATCTGTAAAGAACTTATCAAACTCAACACCTAAAAAACAAATCATCCAGTGAAGAAATGGGCAAAAGACATGAATAGACACTTCTCCAAAGAAGACATCCAGATGGCCAACCGACACGTGAAAAAAATGCTCAATATCACTCATCATCAGGGAAATACAAATCGAAACCACAATGAGATACCACCTCACACCTGTCAGAATGTCTCACATGAACAACTCAGGCAACAACAGATGTTGGCGAGGACGCGGAGAAAGAGGATCTCTTTTGCACTGGTGGTGGGAATGCAAGCTGGTGCAGCCACCCTGGAAAACAGTATGGAGGTTCCTCAAAAAATTAAAAATAGAACTATCCAAGACCCAGAAATTGCACTACTAAGCATTTATCCAAGGGATACAGGTGTGCTGTTTTGAAGGGACACATGCACCCCAATGTTTATAGCAACACTATCAATAGCCAAAGTATGGAAAGAGCCCAAATGTCCATCAATGGATGAATGGATAAAAACGTGGTGTGTATATATATATATATATATATATATATACACACACACACACACACACACACACACACACACACATACATACACACAATGGAGTATTACTCAGAAATCAAAAAGAATGAATTCTTGCCATTTGCAACCACATGGATGGAACTAGAGGGTATTATGCTAAGCGAAATTAGTCAGAGAAAGACAAATATCATATGACTTTACTCATATGAGGACTTTAAGAGACAAAACAGATGAACATAAGGGAAGGGAAGCAAAAATAATATAAAAACAGGGAAGGGGACAAAACATAAGAGATTCTTAAATATGGAGAACAGAGAGTTACTGGAGGTGTTGTGGGAGGGGAGATGGGCTAAATGGGTAGGGGCACTAAGGAATCTCCTCCTGAAATCATCGTTGCACTACATGCTAACTAACTTGGATGTAAATTTAAAAAATAAATTAAGTTTTTTAAAAAAGGTACTGTTTGCAGTAGCAACCAAAAGTATAAAGTAATCAGGAGTTAACCCATCAAAGAACGAACTAGACCTTCATGGGAAGAAGATGCAGTCACTATTTAAGGACATGAAAGCCTTGAATAAATGAAGACATAATACGTATTAAAAGATACCAATTACCCTCAAATTAATCTATACATTTTATGTAAATATAATACATAAAAATTAAAATGTTCTGCAGAGTAAAACCACGAACAACAAAAAAATCAATAGACAACAAAAAAAGCCAGAAAAGAACATTTCAACTCCTGAAGTTCTCAGCTCTCTACCAATCTTTCACTTACTGACTTGCAGAAGCTAACACAAACCTATAAGTGGGCAAAAGATATGAATCAGTATTCATAAGGAAGGGATACCTGAATTACTAACAAGATGTTCTTGGCCTTACTAGTAACAAGAACACAATAAAATAATGAGATAACACTTTACATCATACTGACAAGTATGAAAACAGATAATCCCAAGTGTTGGCAAAGATGCAGGGAACTAGAAGAGAATCCTTTCTCAGACTCGAGATCTGAACAGCAGCTGGTGCTATCACAGTGAAGGGCTGATTCAAGACACCAAGGTCTACTCCTGCGTGTGTCTATTCAAGTCAGTAGGGGAACTTATATGCTAATCTTCTCTGGTACGATCAGTTGGGTGTAGACATTGATTAACTGATTTCACAAACAAATTAAAAATCTTAAGTTTATTTATTTGAGAGAGAGAGAGAGAGAGAGAGAGAGAGAGAGAAAGTGGGGTAGGGGGAGAGAGAGAGAGGAGAGTGAGAGAATCCCAAGCAGGCTCTGCACTGTCAGCACCGAGCTCATGCAGGGCTTGAACTCACAAACTGTGAGATCATGACCCGAGGCAAAATAAAAAATCGGACGCTTCACAGACTGAGCCACCCAGGTGCCCCGATTTAATAAACAAATTAAAAAAAACATACTTCACCTATCTTTCCAGCTAACTCTCCCCACTCCAACTATCCTTGGATACCATGATATCACCAATCCGTTGGTCTATGGCTTTGGAGTACTCTTTGGTAGAGCTGGATTTAATCAGGGTGGTGGTTTGGCCAAGCGAGTGCTCCAAAGCCAGAGAGGGTCAAAGGAATCGATGGAGAGCATGTTTGACCACGGGATTACAGGTTGGTTAAAGAAGGAAAAACACCCAGGGCTCGAGAGCAGAAAAAAAAAGGGTGACATCAACAGGTTGGTGATCTCAGGGAGATCAGAGCATAGTGGCTCTGTTTCCCTCCCTCCCTCCCTGGCACAGATGCTCTTGAGCCTTCTCAGGGATAATGTTCCAACCAACCACTCCTCTATTTCCTGTTATTTGTGTGTGTGTGTATTTACTAGTGGATCATTCTTATTAGCATTCAAATATGATGTTAATTCTCTCATCTTATTGAAAAGATCTTTTGCCCTGGTTTTCTGTGCCAGGCCACTGCCCTATGTTTTTGCTTTCTTTTGAGGAAGAACTCCTCAAAAGAACTACCTATTCTTTCGGACCCCACTTCCCCTCCTTCCACCCTTAAGCCCTTGCCAATCAGGCTTTCGTCTCCACCGCCCCACCATCATCATGGTCACCAATGATGTCTGCTTTGCTAAACCAAATTGTCCGTGTACCTCCCACCTGACCTCACAGGGGTAGTCCTCTCATCTGACCAGTCCTTCCATGACACACTTTTTTCACTTGTTTCCAGGAAACCACGGTTTCTTGGTTTTGATTCTCAATGGTCCTTTCCTTAGTTTGGGCTGGTTATCTCTCTTCTCTCCGGTATCTTTACAATGGAATGTCCCCAGGGCTCATGTTTGGTCCTTCTCTCTCTTCTCGCTTCTCATCCTTTAAACGCCACCCACATACCAAAGACTCTCAAAATAAACCTCTCTCCAGTACTCCAGGCTTACACATCTACCTGCTCACTCAACATTTTTGCTTGGAAATCTAAAAAGTATCCTCAAACTCAGCAGGTCCCGAACAGAATTCCTGATCTTTCTCTCTGTCCGACCAGAAGCTTCCCCCATCTCAGTACTCCATCCTTTCACCGGATCAGCCAAAAACTTTGGAGGAGTCATCCTCTCTCCTTCATACACTCCACATCCGATCCATCAGCCAACCCAGCAGGTTCTGCCTTCTCTGCCACCACCCTAAGGGTCCAGCCTACCACCATCTCTGGTCTGGATTACAGTAGTGGCCTTCTAGTCTGCTGGCTTCTTCTACGTTTACAACGTACCCTCAACACAGCAGCCAAAGCGATCTTTTCAAAGTATAGATCAAGCAGGATTGGGTTACCTAATTTGCAGAGCCCAGTGCAAAGTGAAAATGAGGGGTTCCTTGTTCTAAAATGAAAATTATCTCAAGTTAGAAATTATCCTCCTATATATCCTACAGAAATTCTCCTCCTATATATCCTATAATAGATAGAAACTATTCCTCCAGCAGAGGAAGCAACTACATGGGTCACACACTTGGGAAGCCTGAATCATGGCACTCCACTGCTCAAAACCTTTCAACCTCAAAGTCAACCCCAAAGTCCTTAGAGTGGAAGATGGGCTTGTCCTGATCTCTGCTCCACATGCTCTGAACTTCCCTCCGTATTTCCTTTCATCCAGCTTCACTGGCCTCTTTCCTGCGCCTCCAACACTCCAGACATATTCCTTCCTTAGGACTTTCGCCCTGGCTATTTCTTCTGCCTGGGAAATTTTTCCTCTAAATACCCTTCAACTCTCTGCTCCAAGGTTATGTTCCCAAGGAAGCCCCACCTGACGACCCTATTTAAAACCGTGGCTGTCACCACCTCCCCACATTCCTGAGCCCTCTTACTGTATCCTTTCTCCCCCATCTCAGTTATCACCTCATACTATAGATATATTTTTATGTGGATTGTCTGCCCCCGGTGGAACGTAGGCTCCATGTATATTGTCTGTTCTGTTCATTATGTACCACGGGTGTCTAGAACATTGCCTAGCAAATTACAAGTGCTCAATAAATATTTGTTAATCAACAAAGATACAGGAATTCCTTAGCATTACTTATGGTGGCAGAGAGCTGGAGGCGATCCAGGTCTCCATCAGCAAGGTCCATGCAAAAGGTAGTATATGCAGATAACAGAATACCACCCAGCCATCAGAAATAATGAACCAGACCTTCACGTAGCAACCCGAGTAGCTCTCAAAAACAATGCGAGGAGGCACAAAAAAGCAATGAGCATTAAGTAAATGAAGGTCATCTATAAACATAAAATAACGTTAAATCGTTTTCAAAGATAAACCTATCTAAAGACATTAAATCACTTAGGGTAGTTACAAGGGAGTGTGCGAGGTGATGGAAGGCAGGGTAGGGGTGGAGGTGGGTGCACTGAAGTGGGGGTAAGGGGTTAATCCAAGGACCTTGCCTGACCAGATGGCAATAATATACCACGACCGTAGGAGGGGATCGTCTTTGCCTCTGCCTTTGAGGTCCAAAGAAAAAAATCATTTTTTTAAAAGACCATAACGGCCAACCATCCGTTCGGCAAAAATCGAGCACCTCTAGGTGTCAGCCAATGTACTAACGGGGGTGGGGGTGGGGGTACAGCCTCGAACAAAACCGGTAACATTTTAAAAACAGAACGAGTAAAATGTTCGTGGCGCGCCAAATGGCGGTAGGCACCATGGGAAAAGGGCCGAGGTGAGGCCTAGAAGGTTCTGGGACGCAGCGGACGGTGGGGGTGGAGGTGGCAGGCGGTGTGCTGTGGCGGGACCCACTTCCTGGGGGCTCTGGGTCGAGGCCAGCGTCGCCATGGCCCCGGGGGGGTGGGGCACGGAGGGGCTCCCGCTCGGCCGCGGTGGGGGGAGGGGGGGCGCGGATCCCGAAACCGCACTCGGGCGCCCAGCTAGTCCGCGGGGCCGAAGGTGGGGGGTGGGCTGGGGGCCAAGGGGCCGGGAGCCCCGCGAACACCCCACCCGGGCGCCCACCACGCCCCTCCCCCACGCCTCCCGCCCCCCACGCACTCACGGTTCTGCTCGGCCAGGGGCAGGTGCGCCGTGGTGAAGGCCAGGAACGACTCGTTGCCCATGTCCCAGTCCAGCAAGCCCGGAACCTGGCCATGGAGGCTGGCCCAGAGGTCGAGGTGCTGGAGTTTCAGGTCCACCTTCAGGGAGAGGAGAGGTCGCCCGGCAGGGGGTGGGAGAGTCCGGGGCTGAAGGCCTCGCACCACTTCCTCACTTCCACGGGCTCGATCTGGTTAGTTGGCGCCCGCTCAGGTGTGGAGAGTCCCCAATTTGACGCCTTTAATCGCCTCTGGCCTCCACCCGGTACTCCTGCGACGTGTCTCCTCAACCCCCTACGCTTTCATTTGGGGGCTTGGGGACCCTGGGGGTCCAGAAGGGAGGGATCCCAGGCTCTCCTCCCGCTCTGCATTTGCACAAAGCTCTTCCTGTGTTTAGTAAGTTTCTCTACCACTTAAGAATGATCCCGTGATAGTATTAATAGCTACTTTCTGATAGATTTTATGGCTTATCGAAGATCTCATCCGTAGCACCTATGGCGATAGGATTGGAGGGTGGTTTGTTTTGTTTTGTCTTTTAATTTGGTTTTTAATCATTTCGAATTTACAGAAAAATGCCAAGAATAGTATAAAAAATTCCTGTATGCCTAAATCCTGTAATCCACCAATGACACTAATTATCAACATTTTATCACATTACAATTTTTCTTTCCATATAGAAGACATCGTTGTTGTTGTTGTTGTTGTTTTTTCTGAACTATTTAAGAGTAATTTACAGACAATGCCCCTTTCCTCATAAATACTTCAGCGTGTGTTTCCTAAAAACAGGGATACTGGCCTGTATCACCAGAAATGAGAACATAATCAAAACCAGAAAATTGAACATTGATTCAGTACTTTATTTAACATACAGATTCCATTCAAATTTCACTGATCATCCCAATGATGTCTTTTGTATAAATTTTTTCTCTGGTCTAGGATCGAGTTCATCATCACGCAGGCATTTCTTCTTCATTGTCTCTTTAGTCCTCTTTTCATGCGAAACAGTTTCTCAGCCTTTTTAGTCATTCATAACATGGACATTTTGGGAAGAGTGTTGGCCATTTGTTTTGTAGAATGTCCCTCGGTTTAGGTTTGTCTGATGTTTCCTCATCATTCGACTTACACATTTTTGGCAAGAACACCACACGAGTGCTGTTGAGTGCTGTTTCTTTCTCAGTACCCTCACATCGAGAGCCACACCGTGTCAGTTTATCTCATTATTATTGACGTTAACTTCAATCACTTGGTTTAGTGGTCTCCACCAGGTTTCCCTACGGTAGTTATTTTCTATTTTGTAATTGGTAAGTAATCTGTGGGGAGGTACTTTGATCTAAAATCCTGTTCCTCAAAAAAAAAAAAAAAAAAAAAAAATTAAATACTAAAAATAAATAAAATTAACTAAAGTCCTGTTCCTTATCAAGTTTGGGCCTTTTAATTCCTATCTATTTATGATCCTTGCCTGAATCAATCATTACTATGATGGGATAAAATGATTTTTTTTTTAATGTTGCTTTATTTATTTTGAGGGGGGAGGGGCAGAGAGGGGGAGAGAGAATCCCAAGCAGGCCTCACACTGGCAGCACAGAGCCCAACTCAGGACTCGAACGCATGAACTGTGAGATCATGACCTGAGCCTAAATCAAGAGTCAGACACTTAACTGACTGAGCCACCAAGGTGCCTCTAAAATGATTTTTCTGGGGCGCCTGGGTGGCTCAGTCGGTTGAGCGTCCGACTTTGGCTCAGCTCATGATCTCACAGTTCGTGAGTTTGAGCCCCACATCAGGCTCCGTGCTGACAGCTCGGGGCCTGGAGCCTGCTTCGGATTCTGTGTCTCCTTCTCTCTCTGCGCTCACCCCCCCCCCCCCACCCCGCTCGCACTTTGTCTCACTCTGTTTCTCAAAAATAAATAAATGTAAAAAAAATTTAAAAAAAAATAATAAAATAAAATGATTTTTTTAAATCTATCACTCCTTTCCCATTTATTCAGTTGACATTCTATTGTAAGGAAGAGCTTTTCCATATCTCATATATTTTTTAAAATATTTTATTTTATTTTTATTGATTTTTTTTAACTCTAAGAGGTAAAGATTTTATTTTTTTTTAATTAATTTTTTTTTTTTAAAGAGAGAGAGAGCATGAGCGGGGAGAGAAACAGAGGGGGGGAGAGAGAGAGACTATTAAGCAGGACTTCCATGCTCATCAACAAGCCCAACGAGGGGTGTGATCCCACAACCCCTGGGGTCATGACCTGGGCTGAAATCAAGAGTCAGATACTCAACTGACTGAGCCACCCGGGTGCCCCTAAAGATTTTATTTTTTAAGTAATCTCTACGCCCAACATGGGGCTGGAACTTACAACCCTGAGATCAAGAGTCACATGCTCTACCAGCTGAGCCAGCCAGGTGTCCCCTTATCTCATATTTGTTTGTTTATTGTCAGTATGGACCCAAAGGATTCTTAGAGTGGATTATTTGTAATTATTGATTATAGCAATTTATTATAATTATAAAATTCTGTAATTCTATATAGTGAAGTATAACTCATTAATAGTATGTATTTTAATCCTCAAATTGTGCCAGATTTTGCCAGTGGGAGCCTCCTTGGATTCCTCCTTTCCCCTACTGTGCTGCCTGTGGCTTGTCTAATAGACCAGAAACTTTGAGAGCACCTGGCATATAGGAGACCCTCAATAAATGTTGTTTTAACTACATTGAAAACAACAGCTCCCTTTTTAAAAATTTGCTAGGACTCTACCTTTAATACCAATAATAGTAATTTTAATGATAATTTCCCTAATTATAAAAGTAATACTTGTTCTGGGTGCCCGGCTGGCTCAGTCAGTAGAGCATTGACTGTTATCTTGGGGTTGTGAGTTCAAGCCCCACGTTGGATGTGGAAATTACTTTTTATTTTTTGTTTTATTTATTTTTAAAGTTTATTTTATTTATTTATTTTAAATTTTTAAATGTTTATTTTATTTCTAGAAAGAGAGAGAGTGTGAGCAGGGGAGGGGCAGAGAGAGAGGGAGACATAGAATCAGAAGCAGGCTCCAGGCTCTGAGCTGTCAGCATGGAGCCTGATTCAGGGCTTGATCTCATGAACTCTGAGATCATGAACTGAGCTGAAATCAAGAGTTGGACACTTAACTGACTGAGCCACCCAGGTGACCCTGGAGATTACTTAAAAAAATAAAAATAAAGGTCAGGTCACGATCTTGGAGTTTGTGAGTTCGAGCCTCACATTGGGCTCTCTGCTGTCAGTACAGAGCCCGCTTCAGATCCTCTGTCTCCCTGTCTTTGCCCCTCCCCTGCTCTCTCTCTCTCAAATAAAATAAACATTAAAAATAAATAAATAATTTTTAAAATAATAAAAATAAATAAATAATACACATTCGATGCAGAAAACTCGGAAGTATAGAAAACACAAAGGGGAAAATGATAGAGCAAAAATCATTCTTTGTATCAATCAGATAATAGATCACATTTTGATGTATATACTTCCAAAAATTTTCCATATGGGTATTTCATTTTTGTGTTGTTAAAAAAAAACTTACCGTAATGCATCTACACTTTTATAGCCCTTTTCAAATTAGTCTACCATTTAAGAATGTTTATATCATACAAATCATATATCTGATAAGGAATTAATATCCAGAATATATAAAGAACCACAGCTCACACACACACACACACACACACACACACAATTTAAAAATGGTCAAAGAAGTTGCATAGACATTTTTCTAAAGAAGATAGACAAATTTCCAAAAGTCACGTGAGAAGATTCTCGACGTCACTAATCGTTACGGAAATACAAATTAAAAACAGAGTGAAATACTACTTCACATCCATTGGGAAGGCTTTTTTAAAAACAAATACAACGAGAAAATAATAAGTGTGGATGAGGATGTGGAGAAATTAGAACACCTGTGCATTGCTGGTGAGAAGGTACAATGGTACAGTCCCCAGGGAAAAAGAGTATAGCGGTTCCCCAAAAAATTAAAGAATCACCATACGATCCAGCCATCCCACTTCTGGGTATCTCTCCAAAAGAATTGAAAGCAAAGACTTGAACAGATATTTGTGCACCTCTGTACCAGCATTGTTCAAAAGAACGAAAAGGTGGACACAACCCAAATGTCCATCAGCAGGTGAATGGATAAACAAAATGTGGTCTATACATACAATGGAATATTATTTAGCCTTAAAAATGAATAAAACTCTGACACAGGCTGCAACATGCGTGAACCTTGAAAACATGATGCGAAGTGAAATAAACCAGACACAAAAGGACAAATCGTGTGTGGTTCCACTTTTATGAGATACCTACAACAGCCAATTTCACAGACAGAAGGTAGAATGGTCGTTGATAAGGGTGGGGGAGGAGGCAATGGGGATATTGTTCAGTGGATACAGAATTTCTCTTTGGGGTAAGGAAAAAGTTCTGGAGCCCATAGTGTTGGTAGTTGCACAACATTGTGAATGTATTTAATGCTGCCAAACTGAACACTTAGAAATGGTTAAAATAGGGGTGCCTGGGTGGTTCAGTTGGTTGAACATCTGAATCTTGCTTTTGGCTTAGGTCATGATCTCACAGTTCGTGGGATGGAGCCCTATATCGGACTCTGCACTGACAGCTCGGAGCCTGCTTAAGATTCTCTCCCTCTCTGCCCCTCCCTGACTTGCACTCTCTTTCCCTCAAAATAAACATTTTTAAAAAATGGTTAAAATAGTTAATTTCACGTTATGTATATTTCATCACAATTTCAAAAATGTTTATCTCTGTACGTTTCAAACTTTACTGCATATTCCAAATTTTCAAGATCTCCTGAGGATCTTGAAAAAATACTGATGCCTGGCTCCTACCCCAGTCATTCTGATTCTGGTATGGGGAATGGCCTAGGCGTTGAGGTTTTTAAAACCCCCTAGATGGGGGCACCTGGGTGGCTCAGTCGGTTAAGCATCTGACTTCAGCCCGGGTCACGATCTCACGGTCCGTGAGTTCGAGCCCCGCGTCGGGCTCTGGGCTCATGGCTCAGAGCCTGGAGCCTGCTTCCGATTCTGTGTCTCCCTCTCTCTCTGCCCCTCCCCTGTTCATGCTCTGTCTCTCTCTGTCTCAAAAATAAATAAACATTAAAAAAAAATTAAAAAAAATAAAAAATAAACCCCCCCTAGATGATTCCAGTGGGCAGTTTGACTCCCAGTCTGATGGTCTTCCCCCAGCATGGGAAGGTTGGGCTCCCAAACTCCCCTTGGCTGGTGCAGTGAAGTTAGGGAAACAGCCCAAACCATTCTCTCTGCTGGGCACGTCCTCTCTGCCTGTGTCTCCTGACTTTAAGCCTCAGCTCTGTTAGGCCCACCCAAAGTTCCAGTGTTTCCTCTCTCATTTCTCACAGCACTTACCACATTGTTGTTGGTTTTGTTTGTTTGTTTGTTTGTTTTTGAGAGAGAGAGAGAGAGAGAGAGAGAGAGAGAGCTCATGGCCTGTGCAGGAGCTGGGGAGAGGGAGAGAGAATCTTAAGCAAGCTCCACGGTCGGTGTGGAGCCCAACATGGGGCTCGATCCCATGACCCTGGGATCATGACCTGAGCCAAAATCAAGAGGCAGACACTCAACTGACTGAACCACCCAGGCGCCCCAGCACGTATCTCATTTTTAATTTATTTACTTGTTCACATTTTTGAGAATCTGTCTCTTGCATTAAGTTCCATCAACTCCAGGAGGGAGGAACAATGTCCTTCCACATTTTATTCTTAGCACTTCTAGCAGCACCTGGCACATAATAAATGCTCAACTAATGTTTGTGGGATGAATAAACATTGTTGCTCCTCTCTTCCATTGCCTCCCTCTCCGAGGCTCTCATGTTACTCTATAAAGGGGTCATTAACACCATTGTTCCAGCATCTTCGAGCTCTGTGTTGTTTTTTATTGTTTTCACAGAATTTTTGGCACTTGCCCGGTCCCCGCCTTCTCTTCAGGGGCTTATTCATTCCTTCATGGGTTCACTGATTCAACAAGTATTTACTGAGTACCTACTATGCCCCAGGCATTGTGGAGGAAAGGTACTTTGGGAACAAAATGACTGCTCTCATGGAACACACAGTCTGGTTGGGGAGATAACTGAATAATCACATACACATATAATTATAAGCCACGGTATTGCTATGAAAGACAGGAAAGGGGAACCCAACCCAATGTGGGGGGGGGGGTAGAAGTCAGGGGCTTCCCTGGAGAAGGTGGGTTACCTGTGCAAATAAGAATGGAGTAGGGATGGGGGGAGTCATAAAGGCAAGTCAGGCACGTGGAATAGTCGGTGCAAAGGCCCTGAGGCAAGAGGGAACACAGGATATTGGAGGGAGCACGGTGAGAACTGAGGGGCAGTTAGGGGAGAGTCCAGGGCTGGTCTTGAAGGTCGCCTTAAAGATTCTGGTATTTCCCCTAAGATCAGTGCAAAGATCACTGATCCTTATAAGAGTTGTGTATTGGAAAGGAGAACACTCCTACTCTTTTCCCTCAGTTCCCAGTTACTTTTCCCTCAGGTTACCAGACTGTACCACTGTTGTCCTCCTGCACCCAGGCTTCTTCCATTTCTCTGCCCTCCTCCTAGGTCCTCTCTAGAAAATTCTCCATTTCTCCCACCGCCCAGCACCCTGTCTGGGGTCTCAGCCTGGTAGCCCTCTCTGGCTCTCCCCAGTCGGAGCCCGCACTCCTTGCCCCAACACTTCCCTTTGCTCCACAACACCACACACCCTCAGCCTCTAGACTCACCCACACAGTGCACCGCGCCCTGGTTGGGTGGCCTGCTGTGGAGGGGGCCAAACCCACAGCCCACGTGGGCTCTGAGGACTCTTGACTCCTGGCATCTAATCCCGCCCCCCCCCCTTCCTGCCTCCTGAGAGGAGCAACTAGGTTGTTCTAGGGGGGCAAGGAGGGCGGACTGGGAGCCTAACGGGGGGATTCGGGGATTCGGTTCCACACAGGCGGAGCACATGAAAGGGAAACACACAGCAGAGGCGGCAGCAGACTTTATTCTGGAAACTTCCATCACTGCGGGAGGGGTGAACTGCTGAGGGAGGGGGAGATTAAAGAGGTGAAGTGGAAGGAGCGCCAATTCTGACAAGAGTGGGGGTGAGGGGAGGACAGGAAGTGTGGGGAGAAGGTGAGGCACTGGGGACAAGGGGAGGGGCAGAGGGAGGAAAGGGCTCCAGTGAGAGGGGGCAGGGAGGGGAGGTGAAGCCATTGAAAGAGCCAAAGCCTCCAGGTTGAGGTCTGGGAGCAGGCGGCGTTTTCAGGAAAGGAGGCAGGCACAGAGGGCAAAGCGGGGGGCTGGGGAAACGGATCGCGTCGCGGACCCTCTGGCGGCCTGCTGCCTGGTGAGGGCCTCCTCACCTTCGGGCGCCCAGTGCCAGGGCGATAATGAAGCCCACCACCAGAAGGAACATGGCGACAGAGAGCAGCACCGTGATGACTACCATGCCCCCCGTCCGGGCCATCCCCAGCCCAATGGATTCCATCTTCCTCCCTGTCAGAAGACAGAGCGGGGAGGCCTTCGTGGGCAGGAACAGCCCCTCTCCTGACCCCACGCTCTCCGTCTCATCCAGCCATCCTCATCCATTTATCCATCCAACCAGCCAACTGATCCACACATCCATCACGCAAACATTTACGAAGCAGCTCCTATGTTGGTCACTGAGGGTACAGAAATTAATCGGGCACCATCCCTACACGCACAGAACCTTTAGTTTATGAGACGAGCCAACAGGCACTTAAAATGCCAAGGGCTTAGTACGAGGACACAGGTACAAAGAAGCTAAGGGGGCACAGGGAGGGGCAGCCGGGGGATGGGGTGGGAGGGCCAGGGGAGGTTTGGGGGACCCTGATGTTACTTACGAGGAAGCGTGGACATTGGGATCGCTCTACTGGACTCAGTGGATGCCCCCTTCGTCACTAGGTAGGAAAGGCTTTTGTAGTGGGGTTTGAGAGAGAGAGTGGAGACTCCTCAGTGATTATCTGGGACTTGGAAGAAGACGGAGCCCAGGCACCCTCCTTCGTAGCCGTGCCCTCCTCCAAGAGAGGCCCCTTCTAGACGCCGTCAGCTGCACCCTCACTTCCTCCCCCAGGCTGACCATATCACCTCCCACCGAATGTTAGGACTCAGCTTCTCTTCCTATCAACCCCCACCCCCCGCCCCCCCCCCGCCAGCAGGTGCCCCAGGCCTGGATCTGGTACCTACTAGTATTTGGTTCCTGGCACAAGGTTTGTCACCTGGTATGCACTGAGCCGGGTGACGGTGAAGCCAGCCCCGCTGTCCACCACGCTCACCAGCTCCCGGCGCCCACGGCACGGAGGCACCATGAAGCTGGATTTCACCACTGGACAGGAAATCGGGGGGTGAAGTCAGGGTCATGTTTCTGGAGGGCCCAAAGAGAAGGGGCAGCAGAGTATGGATGGCTCAGGAGAAAGGTCTACAGGAAGGCAGGAGTGGGAGAAAGGGTGCTGGTGGTGGCCTGGGTAGGGGTCTCTGGGGATCAGGGGGCCACTTTGGGAGGCGGGTAGCAAACCTTTGCTGTCATTGGCTCTCCGGACCATCAGCGTGGCATTGCCCCCTGTGAGGTGACAGGGGGGCAAAGCAACTAGCAGGCTCTCCGTCAGCGCCGGGGACAGCAGACCAGAAACGCTTGAGATGTTGAAGTCTGCTGGGGAGCCAAGAGGGAGTTCGGGGTGGGGGCACGCAATCCCCTTTCCTGGCCCTGATCCCTGGGGGCCATTTCTAAGGATGCAGAGTCCTCCCCTGCCGTGCTGCAGTCGGCCAGCAGAACACAGGCCTTTGCTTGTGTGACCACCAGGTGGCAGGCTTGGGACGCAAAAGCCGGGTCCTCCGCCAAGCGGCCAGATCCTGGGTGTCAGTAGGGGGCAGCGGTCAACCTTACCCCAATCCTTAGCCCTGGGCCCTTCGGCACATCTCTCTGCCTCCTGGGTTTGGAAGAGGACCAGGAGCGTCCCCTGGGCTCAGTGACTGATGCATGGTCACTGCCATCATCAGCTCCCCACCCCCAACCGGCCAGGCCAGCTCTGCTTTGGGAGCCCTGGAAGGCCCAGTGCCTCCCCTCCCCACACCCCCGCCAGAGAAGGCAGAGACCTGCAGCCCCCAGGGCCAGGACAGTCAGCAGAATCAGGTTGAAGGGCAAGGTCCGGAAGGGCAGCGGGGATGCCATAGCTGGGCTGGGAGCTGGGACAGGTGCTGGCAGGCTGAGGCTTCCTGAGGCAAGTGAGGCCTGGCCCCTGGGGTGGCTGATTTTGTCTTGGGGTGGGAGTGGCTGGAGGGGAATCCTGTCCAACCTGCCCTTTGGGTCCTACAGCCTCAGGGCAGGCCCCCAGACAGGTTTTTCAGGATGGGGAGCTGGCTCTCAGGTCAGAAGTGGGGATGCCCTGGCTGGATCTTGCTGGCTTAGTCAACTGCAGAGGGGCAGAGTAACTAAAGTGGGAGGCGGAAATCACCCCTTCTTCTGGGACTCCCGCGTGTTAGGGCCTGAGTATTCTTGCCTGTGCGTGCATCTGGGGCATGGCCTGTGGAGGACTGGCCCCCTCAGGTATGGGCGTCTTCCCGGGAGTGCAGTGAGTTCTGAGATTGCCGTGGCATGCAAGAAAAGGAAAGCAACGCTGAGGGGCTTCTGCCAGGGCCTTGGCCGGGCGAGGATGGCAGGGAAACTGAGGCTGGTAGGAGGGGACGGGGGCAGCAGACCCAGGGGGGGTGTCCACCGAGGCCCAGGTACTGCTGCTCTGGGAGAGGCCGAGGGGTGTGGGTGCCAGGGAGTATGCGAGCCTCCAGGTTCCTCCGGAGAGCTGGGCAGAGGGACGCTAGGGAAGACTTCCAGAGAGACCGGAGGGGTGGCCACCAACCCCATCCAGCAGCGGTGGGCACAGTCAGCCTGGCTCAGCAACCACTGTTGAAACGATTGAGAATAAAGAGGAGAAACAGACCCGGTAAGAGAAAGTGAAAAAGAGACACAACTCCTCTGACCGCATCCCCCAGCCCCGTGCTGGATTAGACCGAAGTGAAAGGGGAGTTATAAGCAGAAAGCAAGGACAGACGAGGAGAAAGTGCCCACTGTGGACATGAGCCAACATACTTATCCCTACAGCCAAGGGGCCGCAGATGTCACAGGCTCCTTTTTGCAGATGTGGAAACAGACTCAGAGAGGAAGTCACCTGTGGGAAGCGGGATAGTCCACAGGGAGAGGCCAAGAGCTGTACAGAGCGCGCTGATGTAGATCTCTGTGCCATGAACTATTCTGTCTTCCCCAGACCCAGAGAAGGGCCAGGGTCCTGTAAGGAAGCAAAGGGTTGGTGGGGCTGTGTCCTTACTCCGATGGTGGGAAGAAGGGTAGGTTCAAAGCCTGGAGTGTGAGCCCGGGGTGGGGGGGTGGGGGTGAGGGTAAAGATAGAACTCACAGACCCAAGCAGAGGGTCAGAGAGTCTCAGACCAGCGCTTCTCCACATTGAATGTGCCTATGAATCACCAGGGATCTTGATGAGATGCAGTTTCTGATTCAGTGGGTCTGAGGTGAAGCCTGAAAGTCCACATTTCTAACAAGTTTCCAGGTAACATCGATTGATGCTAGTCTGAGAGGCCCACACTTTGAATTGCCAGATGTTCCATATTGCACCCCGTAAACACACACACACACACACACACACACACACACACACACATACTGGTGGAGATCAGGGGCAGGTGTGTTTCCCCAGTCTCCCAGAACAGGCTGCCTTGGGGTGAAGAACTGAATTCTGTTTTTTCCGGCACCTTGGCTTTTGTTTCCTTTTCCATCAGATCCTACCATCATTCTACAAACTGAAAGAGGACTGTTTGCACGTTGAGGAGAACTTTGGAGAGAGGGAGGAAGTAGGTGGTGGCATTCTAGGAGCGAGGGGATCTTCCTGATGCTCGCTCTTCAAATCCCATCACTAACCCGGAAGGATGTTTATGCTCAGGCTTGGGAGGTATGTCTTCCCATTTCACTCATAAACCAAGAAGCAGAAAGAAGAGGTCGGGTTTCTTGCAGGGTGCGTTGTGGTTGGGTCCACATCTCAGCCCCCATCCCATCTGAAATTGTGAGTGGGGCAGAGTGGGGTAGGGCAGGGCAGAGCCCTGGCCAGATTTTAAAGGGATAAGAGGGCCCTGTGCCTTTAAGTCCTCCCTTCTCCCTCCAGCCCCCCTTCCCCACCCGGCCCTCCCCAGGTTTCTGGAGGAACTGAGAGTTGCGTCTTCTCCCTGCCCTGCCGAGCTGCTCACTGGCTGCTCTGGAGGCTGTGCTTTGCGGTCTCCATGGAAACCATTAGTTGCTAAGCAACTGGAGCATCATCTGTGCTGAGCTCTCGCATCTAATTATCCCATCACAGCGGCCGAGGAGGGTTTGGGGAGCTGCGAGGAGGGGGAGGCCAAGCGCAGGAGCAAGAGGATAACTCTTTTAGCAGAGCAGATTCATTGACACACGGAAGTCATTTAAAGCCACAGCACCCTGTGCCTCTGGAGGATGTCCTCACGATTTGGAGTAAAGGAACCAGGGCCACAAATGTCTGGAGTTTCTCTCTTGGACCCACACCTCCTAGGCTGTCTCCCCCTCAGATGCTTGATTCTAAACTCATGCAAGTTTTGTCTTCTGCCTCCTTCCTTCCAAGCTCCATACTCAAGTCAACAAACATTTTATTAAGTACCAGAACTGTGCTAGGCACCGGGTACACAAAGGCAAAATAAGTTTCTGCCTTCAGGGAGTTCTTAACCTCTCTCTTCTGCCTGGACTAAATAAAAGGTTAGCTCTTAAAGCAGACTTACTCTTTCTGAATTACGGTACTTTTTATCTTTTCTAGAATGTAGTAGCTTTGCAGCCACGGGATCTCAGGTGGGAACCCAGCTCTGTCTGGTATACGGATGGTTCTTGCTCTGGATGCCACTCGTCTGCTTGCCAGTCAGTTAAAAACACGTCCACTTGGGGCGCCTGGGTGGCTCAATCAGTTAAGCGTCCGACTTCAGCTCAGGTCAGGATCTCACGGTTCTTGGGTTTGAGCCCCGCATCGGGCTCTGTGCTGACAGCTCGGAGCCTGGAGCCTGCTTTGGATTCTGTGTCTCCCTCTGTCTCTGCCCCTCCCCTGCTCACGTTCTGTCTCTGTCTCAAAAATAAATAAACATTAAAAAATAAAAATTTAAAAAAAAACCCATGTCCACTTGACTCCGTGGGCATGTGAGCCTCTGATGGGGACTATTGTCCTCCTGATGATAGGTGATGCCGTTTTGAACCTCAGTTTTCTCACCTATAAAATGGGAAGACTCATTCCTTCTCAATCATCTAGCAGGATATGACAGGAGTAAAAATGCTTTAAAATAAAGGTGCAGAAGGAATATCGGCCGTCACTGTCACAGTCGGTGGGAGCAGACTGGGGGAGACCTTGGATCGAGAAGTAATATGCAGGGCTTACCAAATATTGGTCTGATGGGAAACGGCAGGGCCTCGATCCTTGAGATCTGAGGAAAAGGCTGGAAGGAAAGGAAAATCTGTGTGTCATTCAGGGTTGAAAGAGACCTGGGTGCTCCTTTATTTTTTGTAATGCTCCCTATGATACAACCACTTACCCCAAATCTTCCAGCTTTGTGACCATGTTACCTACCTGAGTACTCTGTTGCACTTTCCTCTTCTGCAGAAAGGGCCTAAAATCTGTCTCACTGAACTAATACGACCATCACTCAAGCTAATTTATTTAAGAGTGCCTAGCATGATATCTGGTTCAATAAATATTAATTTAAGTAATTCATCTTATCTTCTCCTTTAACCCTTACTGCAGGTGAAGTCTAGAGGCTCAGAGGCAATAAATGAGTTTCCTGAGGTCACAGAGCTAGTAGGGAATGAGGTGGGATAGAATTTGATCAGTAGAGCTGCTCAGAATTTGATCAGTAGAGCATGCGACTCTTGATCTCAGAGTCATGAGTTCAGGCCCCACACTGGGTATGGAACCTACTTAAAATTAATTAATTAAAAGGGAGAAATAGGAATTTGTTTTCCCAATTCTGGCATCGATGCAGGGGGAAATGGTTGGGCAGGAAAGGTAGTGTGAAGGGGAAGGTGACGGAGATGTGAGCCAGCTGTTCCTTGTATGCTAAGCATGCCACCGGGGTCCCAGGCACACAGGAACTGCCTGCTCACTCGTGTATTCATTCAGTAAACATCTGTCAAACAACTGCTCAGTGGTAGTTGCCATGATAGGTGAGACACAGAGAGGACAAGAAGCCATTCCTGCTCTCAAGTTGCTGAGTTTTGGAGAATGAACTGGAGGTAGCCTGGTTAAAGTAAGTGGAAGAAGATGGGGCGCCTGGGTGGCTCAGTCGGTGAAGCATCCAACTCTTGGTTTTGGCTCAGGTCATGATCTCACAGTTCATGGGTTTGAGCCCCACATCAGGCTCCGTGCTGATAGCGCGGAGCCTGCTTGGGATTCTCTCTCTCTCTCTCTCTCTCTCTCTCTCTGCCTCTCCCCACTTGAGCTGTCTCTGTCAAAAATAAATAATAAACTTAAAAAAAAACACTTTTAATAAAAAAAAAAGAGAGATAAGTGGAAGAGGATATTCCAAAAAGGGAACAGCATATGAAAAGGCTCAGAGAAGCGAATGATCCTGACACTTTCTGGGAACCGTGAACAAACACACCTTGGCTAGAAAGAGGTCTTCAAAGATGAGTGGGACAATACCCCTCGCCAGCAGCTGGGTCACCAGTGGCACTGGATCCTATACTAAGGAGCTTGGTTTTTACCCTAAAGGAAACAGAGAGCCTCTGAGGAGTTCTAATTGTGGAAAGAGCATTTTGGAAACAGTGTGGGAAGGGATCGGCAGGAGGTAATGGATTGGCATGTTGTAGCAGGGTTAGTCTGTGTGACCAATAGAATTCAGCAGGGGCAATGGTCACTTCTGAGGCTAGATCATAAAAGAGTTTGAGTAGCTATTTGTGGGAAGAGGAGGACACAGCTACCAGGGACCTTGAGGAAGGCTGTTTGGTGGCTGTGGCCCAGCTGAGCTTGGGGACCACTGGTCTTCAGGGGCACTGGCTGCATTAGTCAGGGTTCTCTGGAGAAACAGAGCCGACAGGATGTGTATATATAGAGAGAGGTTTATTTTAAGGAATTGGCTCATGTGATCGTGGAGGCTTGGCAAATCCACAGTCTAAAGGGGGAGGCAGGCAGGCTGGAGACCCAGGAAAGAGTTGCAGTTGGAGTCCAAAGGTGATCTACCAACAGAAATCCTTCTTTGTGGGGCAGGCGAGAGGGGAAGTCAGTCTTTGTTTGTTCAGGGCCTTCAACTGATTGGATGAGGCCCACCACACCATGGGATAATCTGCCTTCCCCCAAAAGTCACTGATTTGAATGTTAATCTTGCCCCAAAAAACATCTTCACAGAGCCATCCAGAATAACGTTTCACAAAATATCTGAGCACCATGGCCCCGTCAAGCTGACACATAAAATTAACCATCACACTAACTTTGACATTTTGGGAGTTTTGCAAATTACACAACAGCTTGAGTGCAGCAATGATACAACTGTCAAGTTGTCCAGACTCAAGGCACGGAAAGTTGAGGGTATTGGCGAGCCTGAAGGGTTGGAGAACAAGATGGGGCTAGTTACGGAAAGGAGTGACTGGATGTGCCGGGAAGCGGGGCACTGAGGGGTGAGGTCAAGGTCGAATGAAGCATGGGCGTGTGGACGGGGACAGGAGGGAGAGTGGCGGCCATCCAGGTGGCTGCTGGGGAGAGAAAGTCGAGGCCCTCACTGCAGCTGGACGGATCACAACATTGTGAGGTCGGACAGGGGCTGTGGACCCCTGGGGCCAGGCAGGTGACCAAATCAGTAAAACAAGGTGAGTGAAACTGAACAACATACATCTTTGAGGCCAACTTTGCCACGGGGTGCCCCAGATGGTGTCATCTGGGACAGGGTGTCAGAAGGGGAGTGGTGTTTTGCTAGTGAGCAAGGACGAAGCGTATTTGAGGCTGAAGGGATAGAGGCTGCAGGGTTGTCAAAGCAGAGGGGTTCCCTGTAGCCAGCGGGGCAGAGCCTGGCAAGGAGGGATGGCAGTGGAAGGGGAGGGAGGGGAGGAGCCGATCTAAAGAAGCAGATCTTCTGGGCAACCGCCCTGCAAAGGCCTGGCCCACCATGTTTTCAGACTGTCAGGAGCCTCTGACAGGGTTTAAGCAGGGAAGTGGCAAACTTCAGTATTGTAGGAAAGGCGGAGGCTTGACTGCGGGGTAATTAAGCCTCTCCTTAGGCCTGAAGGAGAGCGAATCGACCCAAGAAATAATAGTGGCCCGAATGAATATGAATTAATTTATTCAATAAATGTTTCTTACATGCTTTTGTACCAGTCACTGTGCTAAGTACCGGGCATTCAGAGGTGAGTACGATTGCTCTCCCGGAAAATTATGGTATGATGGGAGATACTGAAGAGTCCACTATTTCACTGCGGCAGGATTTCAGTACAAAAAGTAACGCTAACAGCTATTATTTATCGAGTGTTTACCACATGTCAGGCACTGCGCTAAGTCCTTCCTATATTTTCTTGCTTAATCCCTCAGAGCAAACTCTGTGGGTGGGTACTGTTATTCTCCTCATTGTATTAATGAGGAAACTGAGGTCAGAGACATTAAATGACTCCTCACTGAAAGGGTAACTTACATGGGCTTGGGCAGTCCTGGAGGGCTTCCTGGAGGAAGTAGTAAATAAGTGAAGATCTGAAAGTTGAGTAGGCATTAGCAGGGTGAAGGTGGAGGGAGGAAGGAGTGAGAGGGGAGATTGTTCTAGGCTGAAAGAGCTGCAAATGCTCATTAAGCGACTGGAGGTTTAAAGTGGAATTTGATGGAGGGCACCTGGGTGGCTCAGTCAGTTAAGTGTCTGACTCTTGATCTCAGCTCAGGTCTTGATCTCAGCGTCGTGAGTTCAAACCCCACGCTGAGCACCACGCTGGGCATGAAGCCTACTTTAAAAAAAAAAAAAAAAAAAAAGAGGGGCGCCTGGGTGACTCAGTCAGTTAAGCGTCCGACTTCTGCTCAGGTCACAACCTCACAGTCCGTGAGTTCTCCATGAGTTCAAGCCCTGCGTCAGGCTCTGTGCTGACAGCTCAGAGCCTGGAGCCTGCTTCAGATTCTGTGTCTCCCTCTCTCTGACCCTTCCCCGTTCATGCTCTTTCTCTGTCTCAAAAATAAAAATAAACATTAAAAAAAAAAAAAAAGAGTGGAATTTGGGGAAGTCACTGGAGAAGCAGCCAGGACCAGATGAAGAGCTTTGTAAGCCCGTTTAAAGAATTTTAATTTTTATCCTAAGGATACAAAGAAGCCCTTGAAGGATTAAAACTGGAGAGTGTCATGATCAAATTTGTGTCTTATAAAGATGATTTTCGATGTACTGTAGAGATTGTGTTGGATGAGGGGTTGGGAGATATTTTAGATGTCTCTTGACACACTGTGGAGATACAATTCTGGGCAAGAAATGACCGAAGAGAAAATTCTAAGGTGATGGTTTGGCTGGGAGGGCTATGGGCGGGGTGGGGAGCAGGGTGAAGGATGCCTCCCAGGCTGTGGCTTGGGCAGCTGGATGGCGGCACCCTCACCAGCTGGGGTGCAGGTGGTGGTGGAAGGAGGTTTTTCCGGAGGGGCTGGAGATCTGCGATTCCCGGGCTGGAGCTCAGGAAGGCTGTGGGCCCTGGTGTGACAGCTGCAGCCTGGGGGAGGAGCGCGGCCCAGTGAGAGGACAAGAGCAAGGACGGAGCCTGGGAACACCACTAGGGTCAAAGGCAAAGAGGAGCCTGCCAAAGAGACTGAGAAGCTTCCCTAGAAGAAAAAAGAAAAGAGCCAGGAGGGAGTGGTGAACCAGGTCCCCAAAGAACAATGCTTCCAGGACCCGCGGCCCACAGCAAACTGGTTCATAGGCCACCAGAGAGATTCGAAGCGTGCTCCTTGGCTTTGGCAAGTAGAAGTCATGGAGATTGCTTCAGTCTGGGAGTGAGGGTGTGTGGATGAGGACAACGGGGCTGGACAAGAGGGTGTTGAAGGACTGGCTGTCTGGGTGGAGCTGGGTCTGGGGTTCAGGGAAGGGCCAAGGCACCAGACGGCCTCGGGAGGGCAGGTGTGAAAGAGGAGGGTAGGAAGAGTCTTCTTTGGAGTGGGGGGGAGGGGGTACTCCCTTCCACCCCCTCCCCTGTTCTTTTACCTCAGGCGGGGTCCCCTTCCAGTTGTCTGTAGAAACCTAACATGGGCAGGGGAAGGAGGTCAGGAGGGCTTCCTGGGATATTGGTGGAGTGTGAAGGGTGAGTCGGTCTGGGTCAGTCTTCCCTGCCTCATGTCTGCAGAGGAAAGGGTTCTATCCCCTCATCCCCCCCTACAGGGGTGAGGGGCAGAGACCTGGGAACTCAAACCCAGCGAACAGGTGGTGGGGGGGGGGCAACAGACCTGTGACCTTTAGCCCCTCTTGGGGTCCAGCCAATTTCTGCCCCCCCCCCCAGCCACTTCCGGGTTAGGCTGTGGCTCCAGCCAATCCCCAGAGAGAACAGGGAGGTGTTTCAAGGTGGCCGCTAGAAGGAAAAGCAAGGCGTGTGGGAAGGGGTCAGAATCCTCTGGAACCCCACTCCACCCTCTGGCAGGGAGGGGTAGTCTTGGCTCGGCTACCCAAGGTCACAGCCCTGAACTCTGCCTTCTCCCATCTCCTCAGGCCCTGTTTGATATGCGCATCAGATCCGGTGCCCTTTACAAAACTGTTATTTGTACAGCCGCCCCGAGGGAGGGGGAGGGAGGGGGAGGGAGACAGCCCCCCCCCCCCCCCCCCCCCCCCCCCCCCCCCCCCCCCCCGCCACCACATAGCCACTTCCACTTGCAGGGACCTGCAATCAAACACCAGCCCCCAGCCACACTCACTCACCAGCTCAGACGCTGCAAGCCTGAGTGCTCCCCACTGGGCCTTGCTGGAAGTTTCTCCTCAGCTCTGCCGGAAACGCCTGCCTCAGAGCTTCCCCTCAGCCCCACAGTCCTCTCCCCCTCAGCCCTTCCTCCCCACTCCCCTGGCCCTGAGCTCTGAGCTCCCCTGCGCCTCCCACTTAGCCTGGAGGCTGTGCTGGCTGTGGCACAGTTGCCTCAAGTGTCCCCAATTCTCTGTCTCTAGGAATGGAGCTCGAGCCTTGAACGGGTCCTCCCCCCCAGCACCTCCCATCCTGGCCTGAGGGGGCGGAAAGCAGGCCGCGAAGGGTAGGCAGGGGGCTCGGAGGGCAGAAAATGGCTTTGGAGCAGATGGGCCAGCTAGGCGGCGGCCACTTTCCAGCTTGGGACCTTGGTCTGGGTTTCCTGTCTGCCAGTGGGGGTGGCGCACCTAGCCCACGGGGCTGCGGTGAGGCCCCGGATGAAACAAGGCGCGAGGTGCCCAACACCGTGCGGGGCACACAGTAGGTTCTTAACACAAGTCCCCTCCCCGCGCTTCACTTGGGGGCTCCGAGGAGGAAGACGTGGGGAGGACAGAAAGTAGGGTGGGTGGAGCAGGCTGTCCCAGAGCCAGTGAGGCACGCTGAGGTGGGGGGGGGGGGGGGGCGGGTACAGATCTGTGCCAGCCCAGGCTGGAGAGGAGGGGAGAAAGTGCCAGAGCCCTGGGCCCCTCCCATGCTTCTGTCCCCACGGTCCTCCCTGGGCTGGCCTCTGGGAGGCCTCTCAGGAAGGCGGTCCTCACGCTGCGGGAGGGCTGCTGGGGCCGGCCAGCGGGGGTGGGGGGCACTGCCTCTGGGTCTTGAGCGACCCCCTCCCCGTTCCCCCAACTCATAATCCGATTGATATTCCTACTCCCTCCTCTGGACCCGTCACCATGGCAACAGTTTTCTCAGTTGCACTTCATCAGTTTCTCGGCAAATCTTTTTTTCTGCCCCCTCCTTCGGTCTCTCTTTTTCTCCTCCATCAGCCCGCATTTCTACCTACTCGTGGTGCCCACCTTGCCCTGCCTCTCCCAGCTTGTGTGTTTCTCACTCGCTCTCCATTTGTCCCCACCCGCTTCCGTCCAAATCTCTCTCTACAGGTCCCCTCCCCTCTCTCCCTTTTCCAGCCCATGATTGTAGCAACAAGCTAGAGTCTGTTGACCAGATAAGAACTCCTGTCCTGATATCAGGGCCGAGAAGCAGAGAGGCCTGGAGGGACAGGGTTCAGGTCCCAGCAGGCCCTGGACTGAGGCCCATGATGCAAAGGTGAATGTAAGGTCGAGTTTTTCCGGTTCAGCTCTGACAGGTGGGGGGGGGGGGGGGGGAGGGAAATCAGCGTGGCCCTGGGGTATCCTGCAGGCTACCGTTGTCGGTTCGATTCCCACCTTCCCACCTCACCCTCAGAGACCTGACCCAATGGCTACAGCTACCAGGGTGCTTCCGAAACACCTAACCTTCCCTCTGACTTCTTCTGCACACAGTTCCCCTTAAATCTCTCCACCCGCTCGTTGGTCATACCCCCTGGGATGTCCTACTATCCTGCCAACTTTCACCACTCTAAACACGAACGCTTCTATTTTTTTTTTTAATTTTTTAATGTTTTTTTTTTTTTAATTTTTTTTAACTTTTTTATTTATTTTTGAGACAGAGACAGAGCATGAATGGGGGAGGGGCAGAGAGAGAGGGAGACACAGAATCGGAAGCAGGCTCCAGGCTCCGAGCCATCAGCCCAGAGCCCGACGCGGGGCTCGAACTCACAGACTTCGAGATCGTGACCTGAGCCGAAGTCGGACGCTTAACCGACTGAGCCACCCAGGTGCCCCTAATGTTTATTTTTGAGAGACAGACGGAGCATGAGCCGGGGAGGGGCAGAGACAGAGGGAGACGCAGAATCTGAAGCAGGCTCCAGGCTCTGAGCTGTCAGCACAGAGCCCCATGCGGGGCTCGGACTCACGAGCCGTGAGATCATGACCTGAGCCGAAGTCGGACACTTGGAGCCACCCAGACGCCCCTGAACCCTTCTTCCCTAATCCATTTCCTCTCTTTGTGCTCCCGTGTCTCCTCTCTGTCATTCTCCACACACGTAGCCAGAATCCAAGGTGAATCACTTCTCCTTTTGAAATGTCACCCACATCCACTTCCAGCACTCCGCCATTTCGTATATATTGCCCTAGACCAATCATCCAGTCAATCTGGGCCTCACCAGAGGCTCATTTTACACTGGGATTTTTTCCTTGGGCCTATCATAAATTTGCCACCCCTACCCACCTCCCCCCCGCCGCCCCCGCCGCCGAAACTAAGCCTGTTCTAAACACGACTTTCTTCTCTCCTCCTTCCTTCTCCTGCTTTTTCTTCTTAGTTTATTGAGAGCCTTTTATGTATGAGGCTTTTCATATATATCATCTCACTTAATCTCCACAGTCGAGGAGGCATTATCCCATACTACAAGAGAAGAAATTGATGTTCTGAGTGGTTAATTTGCTCAAAGTTCTACAGCGAGAAAGCGACCGAGCTGAGATTCAACTTCAGATGTGCAGAGTTCCAAAGTTGGTGTTTTCTTTTATTTTTTGCTATATCAACCTGTTTCTTCTTTTTTTTAAATTTTTTTTTTTTAACGTTTATTTATTTTTGAGACAGAGAGAGACAGAGCATGAACGGGGGAGGGGCAGAGAGAGAGGGAGACACAGAACCGAAAGCAGGCTCCAGGCTCTGAGCCATCAGCCCAGAGCCCGACGCGGGGCTTGAACCCACGGACCGCGAGATCGTGACCTGAGCTGAAGTCGGACGCTCAACCGACTGAGCCACACAGGCGCCCCTATATCAACCTGTTTCCATAAGACTCTTGTGCTCAAAAACCTTCTGAATCTATTTTCTTATTCTTTCTTTACATGTTGGAGGCTCATTACCATCTGACCCCATCCCACCTACAAAACCATGTATCATCTTCTCAGTGTGACACAGACTGGTATCAACCAGGAGGACAACTGTGTCATTTAGAGTTTTGTCTTCATCTCTGTCCCGTTAAATATTTTTATCATTATCTGATATGAAAACGTAGTAGCACATTTCACACATATAGCCCTGGAAGGATAGTAAACACTTTGAAGGACAAGATAAGGATCCCCCAATCATCTCCATATGTAGAATGTCAGGCCAACTTAACAAGATGAAATGATCAAAGGTCCGTGTAAGACCTCAGCATTGTACAATGGTGAGGCTTAGAAGCAGTTCACGTGAGAAAAAAAAAAGAAAAAGAAGCAGTTCGGGTGAAACAGAATCACAGAAATGAGGGGTTTAGTAAGTTCAGTCTGAGTCATCAGCATGATACGGTTGCCAAAAGTAAATTCAATTTTAGGTCGGATTAATAGAGATACGGTATTTGGAATAAAGGAGAGGATTGACAGCCTTGCTTGACTCTAAGTTGGCCAGGTGTTATCGTGGGAGTGAGGGTTTATTGAACTGGGAATATTTAGGTTGGGTAGGAGGAGAAGAGTCAGGAGTCATTGAAGCTCAAATAAGTGAAGGGTTATCATGAGGAGGAAGAACTAGTCTTACATTTTGTGACCCGAGGAGGTAGCGCGTGCGGACTAATAAGTAAAGACCACTGGGAGAGAGTTCAGCTCAAAGGAAGGAAAAACAAATGCTCATTCCTAGGGCTGCCTGGCTGGCTCAGTCAGTAGAGCATATACTCTTGATCTCAGGGTTGTAAGTTCAAGCCCCATGTTGGGCCTAGACTTACTTTAAATACATGAAATAACTTTAACTAAAAACAAAAACCAGGGTCACCTCGGTGGCTCAGTCGGTTAAGTGAATGTCTGACTCATCACTTCGGCTCAGGTCATGATCACATGGTTCATGAGATCAAGCGTCGCATCGGGCTCAGTGCTGACAGCATGAAGCCTGCTTGGGATTCTCTCTTTCTCCCTGCCCCTCCCCCATTGGTGCGCAAGCTCTCTCTCTCTCTCTCTCTCAAAATAAAGAAATTAAAAAAAAAAACCCACAAATGTTCATAAATGGAACTGGCTTCCTTGGGAGACAGTAAGTTTCCCACGGCTGGAGGTGTTCAAGAAGACGGTGACTGATCCCCTGCTTGCCAGGGCTGTTAGCTGAGCATCAGAAAGAACCCGAACTAGGTAGCTGTTCTTTGTTGAGGCCCCTTCCCACCAAGATCTGTGATTCCATTGCTTTTCTCCTTTCTGTGCCCCTTACTAAGCCCTTGCCCTCCCCTGGACCTGAGGTCAATCTCCTCTTTCTCCACAGGTCTCCCCGAGGATGCCGCGCTGATCACATCAGGTCCACATCTTTCAATTATTTAGCAACGTTTATTGTGTTTTAACTGTCTCCACCTCATAAGCTCCTTGAGGGCAGGTGCCTGTTAGAGGATCAAAACTTATCCATCATTGACTGTTCTTGGCCTCCCTCTGCCTCCCCTCTCCCTGCCCCCACCCCAAGATAATTTTATCCCTCACCTCTTGTTGGAAATCTTGTCTAGGCCCACTCAGTTCCAGGGCTTTTGTGATACAGAGAACTGGAGGGATAGCCGGGGAGAAACAGGAGGCAGGAACCAAGCAGCTTCCTTGTGTGTTAGAATCTGGGTAACGGGTGAAAGAAACGGAAAATAATGAAGCCTGACAGGCTAAGCCAGTCCATACGCTAAGGAGAAGAGAGCGGGCAAAGAGAGGCAGAAAAGCTCTGTTGACTCCAGAGGACAGAGAGAGGCAGAGAGACAGGTAGCTGCTGCAAGGTGTAGCAGAAAAGGGGGAAGGGAATTTTAACAAGCGGCGTTGTAGGTAATAAACCGGAGCAGCCCCAAGAGATACAAGTGAAAATTGGGATTCCTTGGTGAAATCATTTTCGGTTGTGGGAAATTAGTTGGCGGGGTCGCAGAATAGATTCAGGTTTCGTATCCCGCAACTTCCGCGGGGTCCAGCACAGTGCGAGGGTGTGGGCACCCCGTGAGGCGGTACCCTAGTCCCAGCAGATGGAGCAGACGGGGTGGGGTCCCGAGGCTGCGGGATTCTGCGAAACGGACTGGATCGTGAAGCTTCTTCCCTTACCTCAGAGTTACGTCTTGTAAAAACATTTCCTCATCTGGGACTTCAAGTTTCAAGTACCCTAGCAATTAGAAGGGGCTGTGGGTCTTGACAGATGGAGAAAATAAGGCCCCCGGAAGTCCATCACAGAGCGGTTTCTGGAAGTCACAGAGCAGGCGTTAGGCCCTGCCGGGACTGAGGATATGCCTCGTTCAGGGGGTTGTCCACAGTCCAGGGGTGCCATTTTCCCCTTGGGCCAGAGAGTTCCGTGCCTGTAAAGAGACTCATGATGAGACAGAAAAGGGGGGATGGGGGTGCCTGGGGCATCTGGGCACCCCTCCCTGTGTTCAGAGCTCCGCACCAGGCTCTGGGGGATGTCCAGATAAGAAGGCCAAGCCTGCCTTCCCAGATCTCGTGGCCTCCCAGGGAAATGAGCCAGACACAGGAAGAAGTCCAATGGAAAGTTGGAAGCAAACGCTACAGTGGTGTGGTGGAAAGGGTCTGGACTGGGAATCAGGAGGCCTGGGCATCGCTTCTAGCCGTTGCTCACCAGCCACGTGGTGTGGGGCAAGTCCTTTCACCACTCTGGGCCTCAGTTTCCTTACCTGCGAACATTCTATTAAAAACAAAAGCTCTGGAGTGCTACACTTGTGAGCAAATTAATGCAGCAACTAAATGTGTCCTATGTGTGCTCCCTGCCCCCATGCTCGCTCCTCCCAGCACCGTCTTAGAAGGGCTCTTGCCTTCAGTTGATGGCAGAAATTAAATGTTTCCAGCACTCAGAATTGCCAGGCGATGGGGCTCCTGGGTGGCTCAGTCGTTTAAGTGGCCAGCTCTTGTTTTCGGCTCAGGTCGTGATCTCACAGGTTTGTGAGTTCGAGCCCCATGTGGGACTCTGTGCTGATAGCGTGGAGCGTGCTTGGGATTCTCTCTCCTCGCTCTCTCAAAAATAAAATAAATAGGGTGTGTCTGGGTGGCTCAGTCGATTAAATGTCCGATTTCAGCTCAGGTCACAATCTCGAAGTTTGTGAGTTCGAGCCCCACGTCCGGCTCTGTGCTGACAGCTCAGAGCCTGGAGCCTGCTAGGGATTCTGTGTCTCCCTCTCTCTCTCTCTCTGCCCCTCCCCCGTCGCGGTCTGTCTCTCAAAAATGAATAAACATTGTCATAAAAAAATTTAAATAAACATTGAAGGAAAAAAAAAACCTGCCAGTCAACGTGTAGGGTGAGGGGTAGGAGGTGGCTTTCTCTGGGCCCCTGCTTGTGGTAGCCTCTCCTGGGCTTCTGAAAGCTGCTATCCCTCCCCAAGCCCACCAGAGCTAAGTGAGTATTTCTCTCTTAACTAACCAAGCCTTCTATTTAATTGCTATCTTCCTGATAAAGAGCCTGAAGATAAACTCCAACCCTCTTGATTTCCATTTGAAAAAACTAAGGCCCAGAGACTGGGTGTGACTAGGCCAAGGTCACATACTCTAGATTCTCAGGTTAGTCCTCTTTCTTTTGGGACTTGGAAAATTTATTAGAAATAGGTTGTTTGGGGGACAGCTGGCTGGCTCGGTCGGTAGAGCGTGCGACTCTTGATCTTGGGGTTGTGGGCTCTTAAAAGATAAAATCTCAAAAAAAGTCAGAAAAATAAAAAATAAAATCTTTTTTTAAAATTTTTTTTTAATGTTTTATTTTATTTTTGAGACAGAGAGAGACAGAGCATGCGTGGGGGAGGGTCAGAGAGAGAGGGAGACACAGAATCCGAAGCAGGCTCCAGGCTCTGAGCTGTCAGCATAGAGCCCGACGCGGGGCTCGAACTCATAGACGGTGAGATCGTGACCTGAGCCGAAGTAGGAAGCTCAACTGACTGAGCCACCCAGGCGCCCCCAAAAATAAAATCTTAAAAAAGAAATGGGTTGTTTGGGAGTGCAGCCTTAGAGATCCCCCCCCCCGCCCCCAATAACATCTGGTGAGGTCCCTTGTTGGAATCTTGTTCTATCTTTAGGCCTCCAGTGAGATGTACTGTTCACCTGGGCGGAACCACACCTTAGGCTAGAGTAAGTCTCAGCTCAGATGTTGCTCCCAAGCCGGAAACTTTCCAGACTCCCAAGTCCAGGATAGGTGTCTCTCTGAGATGCTCCCCAAGGCTTCATGACAATGAACTGAGATCATTTGTTCACTTACCCATCCCCACCTAGACTGCAGGCTCTGAGGGTGACACATCTGTCTTGTTCCCCAACATAGACGCATCGTCTCATCCAGTGCCCAGTGCATAGTAGGTCCTGAAAAATGGTTTTTGAATGAATAAGTCCATGGGTTGGTCAGAGAAGGATTCCAGGAGGAAAAGGGAAATGTTGAGTCAGTCAGGGTCCCTGTGTGCGTGAAGTGCCTATATAAAAAGGAATTCTTGGGGCGCCCAGGTGGCTCAGTCGGCCTGACTCTTCATTTCGGCTCAGGTCACGAGTTGGGCTCTGGCAGTGAGCTCGGGGCCTGCTTGGGATTCTCTCTTTCTCTGCCCCTCCTGCCCCTTCCATGCATGCACTTTCTGTCTCTCTCTCTCCAAAACAAATAAACATGAAAAAGAAAGAAAGAAAGAAAGAAAGAAAGAAAGAAAGAAAGAAAGAAAGAGAAAGTCTTAGAGGATAATGGGAAATGGGGAGAGGGAGGGAAGTGAGCCAATTGAAAGGAACACAAAAAAAGAAGGAAGGAAGGAAGCCCGCAAGAACAAGGCCTTCAGTAACCTGGAAGGGCTTGGGGTGGAGGGGAGGAAGGGTCTCAAGCCCTGAGGGGGATAAGGGGAAGCGGTTGTGAGCACCTAGAACCCCTCAAGAGGGATTCTTTTATGAGGAGAAACCCCGAGGGCCGCTTGGCTGGAGGGGAGGGTAGCTGAGGTGTGCCAGGGTAGCTGGTAGGAGCTCCGAAGCCTGACTACAGGTTTGAATTTGATGCTGGGGTCCAGAGGGAATGGGAGTTCTGGGGAGGCTGGGGGCACAAGAAGAAAAAGAAGGTGAGGAGCAGCGCCCCGCGACTGACCTCCTCTATTAGGTTGAGACAGAGCCTATGTCTTCACTCCCTCCTCCCTCTTCCAGGTCCCTGGGCACCTGAAACCCGCGAGTGGAGTCCCCCAGGGCAAAGATCTGGAAGTGGCTGAGGCAGCCCGCTGAGTGAGGGGGACATGGCAGGGCCTGTGGGAGTTCCCTGCTTCCACGAGCTCTCCCAGAGGATTCTCTTTCCCTCCGGAAGTGTTCTTGGCGCGGGAGGAGTCCTCTAACTGTCTGCAAAATCTTTCCACCCATCCCCACCGGCGCGGCGCGCAGCTTCCGCCTGCCACTGCTAGGCCAGATCTAGCCACCAGGGGGCAAAAAAGCGGCCCCTAGGTGGGTGTCCCTCCACGTCCCCACCCACACACACCTGAGGGCCAAGATGGGCGGTGCCTCACCTGGCTCTCACACGGAGTCGGCTAGCTCCGTTAACCCCTTCCTGCCTGGCCTGGTTTACTTTGCTCGGGCAGAGTCATTCAGAGCCGAACTGGAAGGCCAATCTGATGGCGGAGGGGGTGTTGCCCGAGAAAGGGGCTAGGGTGGAGGTGAAGTCAGGGTTTCCAGGTACTCAAGCCCTTGTTCCAGCCGGGGCTGGCGGAGGCTACCATTCCCTGCCTCAGTTGGGCAGCTACCTCCGCAGAAAGGTGAAGGAGCCCCCTGGAGGCACAAGAGGTACGGGTTGTGGTCACCCGCGCTGGGCCTCACAGAGGATACAGAGAATGCTGGGGCAGCCACAGAACCCAGACTTCCGGGTTCTCACGAGCCTTCTGTCGGTCGGGGACCTTTGTAACGACTGGTGGGTCGGGTAGTGGGGGGAGGGTAGCCGAAGAGTGGAGGGAGAGACACAGAGGACCGGGGTGGCGGGAGTGTAGACGGTTAAGATTTGGCAGCAGAATGGGCCAGATTACGCAGCTCTCGGGTGCCGGGTTTTGTGTATCTCTCCTCGAGTACCAGGCAACCTTCCAGGGCTCTGACCAGCCCAGATCCCGAGACTGCGTTCCGGGCCACAAGGTGTTAAACGGTGGTGGGAGTGGGGTCCGGAGTCTCCTCCCTCCCTCCCTCCCTCCCTCCCTCCCAGCGTCACCACCTCGGAGTCCACCAGGCTGGCACTCAAGGAGTTAAGTCTGCCCGCAATCTGCAAGACTGGAGCCGGGGAGGGGGAGGAGGGGGGGCGAGGAGAGGGGGAGTGGAGGAGAAGGGGGAAACAGACTGCAGGGAGACAGCGCCAGGAACCCCCTCCCCAGGGACCTGGCCCCTGGGCCCCCAGCCCCAAAAGAGGCCCTGCCCTCCCCGGGGTCGTGCTCTCTTCCCCCGCCCTGCCTCCGCCCTCCAGCTTTGTGTCCCCAGGAGGGTGGGCTGCAGGATTTCCAGCCAAGCCTTGGCTGCCTGCTCAGTTTTTCCAAACCCTCCAGTCGGGGAAGGCGGGAGCCCTGTCAGGATAAGAGTCCCTCCCCCACTGCCCCTGCCGGCCCCCTCACCCAGGCTCCTTTTTCCTGCCCCCGCACCTTTCCCAAACTTCTTTCCCTTTCCACCCTGGCCCCCGCGCCCCCTATCCCCACCTCTTTTGGCTCCCAAGTTCCAAGTTCAGGTTCGAGGGGCCAGGTGGGTCCCACAATCCCGGCGAGGCGCTGGTAAAGCCAAACTCTGCAGGCCGACACTGAGACCTGCTGGGCGCCCGCCCGACTCCCAGCCTGGCGCCCGCCCCATCCCAAGACGTGGCCCCAGGTCCACCGGGGAAGGTGGCCCAGGGGTCTCCCGCCCGGGGATGGAGGTGGTGCTGGGGGAGCCGGCAGAGCTGGGCGGCGGGCTCTGGTGCGGCTGGTGCCAGACCTTGGGGCACGCTTCGAGGAGGGGGCAAAGTGTTCCGAGCGCTGGCACGGTTCTGTCCAGCAGGTCTATTATATAATAATCACCATCTATCAGGAAGCCAGGCAGCTGGAGTGAGTGGGGAAGCCAGGATGCCCGGATCTGCTCTTCCTCCAGGCCCAGGAAGGTGTCTCCACCAAGATAGGGGTGTGGGCGCAGCCCAGAAGTAAAATGATGTGGGGGTCTAGGGGCAAGCGAGGGGCCCTGGGCAGTCCGCAGGCGGCCCGAGAACCCCGCCCCAGAACTCTGATTGACAGTGCTCTGAGCCAATGATTGAAGCCACTGTAGGGCTCAACGTTAACCCTTTCTTGGGTCGTCAGTTCCTTTAGGGGATAGAGTGCCTTCCCAAGAACTGTTCTTCAGTCCTGAATTCCTCCCATCGGTATGGGGTTGGTGAGGAGTCTCAGCTGGAACCGACTTTCGTCCTAATCACTTCACGAAGTAATCTCTGATAATATGCAGCCCTAGAGCCGCCCTCCTCACTCCCCCTCCGCCTCCAGCCCCAAAGTAAATTGTATTCCATGATACGGTTGTGTGTGTACATTCTGTGGTTGCAGAGACGGGCCCGCATGGCACTGTCGCACCCACACTGCTCCATGAGCAGGCACCTTCACTCACCTCTACCCGTGCTGGCACTTCCACCGACACTCGCTGACACACCTGTGACACTCCTCGTGACACGGTGACACACAGATACACGGAAACACCTGGTGATTCCCCGAGTTCGCCAGTAGAGGGAGCCGCTCGATTCCGGCAGTGGGCCGCCGGCCCCTCTCCTCTCCTCGCTCGCTCCAGGGTTCCACCCAGAACTCGTGGCTGCTCGGAGCTCAGCTCCGCATCCCGACCTGGAACCTACGCTGGGGCCATGAGTCACAGCCCCACCCAGGGGAGCGCTCTACATGGCTGCTCCACAGGACATGCCGAATACGCTTGAACTTACTGTGTACCACATTTAACAGACCTCTTACAACACAGCTCTCACTCCTGCGAACAGTTTTCTGGACCTCCTGTGAACCGGGCATTGTGCCAAACGGATCATAACAAGCCCATGTGGTTTGTCATGTATGTAAGAGGAGACTGATCCACACAAATGGGGTGGGCCCTGCCTTCTAACCAGCACACTGTTTGAGAAATGGCCCTTTTGCCTTGGTGGCTCATGTATATCCACAGGACCCTGGAGAGAGGAGAGGAAATTAGCCTACTGCCTAGGCTCTAGGATCTTTCAAACCTGAGCTCAGTTTCTCTGGGCTTCAGTCTTCTTTTCCTTTAAGTGGGAATACCTACCTCATGAGGTTGTGATGATTCAACTCCTGACCCAGCTTGGTGTCTGGCACAGCAGTTAGTAGGCACTTGGGGAAGTTTTGTTGATTGGATCAAAACATGATCTAGAGATAATGTGCATGAAAATGATTTGTAAACCGATGTGAGGCTCACACAGGGGTTATCTGTTTTTGAGGGTTTGTCCCTCATCTCCACCTGTGCCTCCTCAGACCTTGCCCAGGCCCCAGCTGCTGGCACTATCAACCCACCAAATAAGTGTTTACAAAAGCCCTACTATGAGCCCAGCATTTGAGTGCTGTGGGGAATGTAGAGGCATAGAAAGCATGGTCTGGGCCCTCAATCTTTTGGGGCAACCAAACATACATACAGGAGAAACAAAACGTTAAGTAAGCACTCAGTTGAGTGGCATAGATGTAAGGAGAGGTAGTCAGGAGAGAGGGCGGTCTGTAAGGCGATCTGGGGACCATCTATTCGAAGGGGAGGAGAGAGGGCAGTGGAACTGAATATCGGGAGCAAACAGGTTTGCTGGTCTTCTTTCTGAAGCAGCCCATGCTTGTTACTTGTTGGTATTAATTTTAGGTGGGAGCAGTGGGATACAGGGAAAGTGTCCTGGGATGAGGACACCTGAATTCCACTCCTGGGCTTCCCACGTTCTAGCCGTATAAACCTGAGGAGGTCCTTAACAAATGCAAGTGTCAGTTTCCTCACCGATATATAATGGGGCCATAACATCTTTCTCACGGGCTTGTGGTAAACACCGAAATCACATTGGTGAAATGCTTTTTAAAAGGGCTTTACAATTTCTTTTTCATTGCATCTATCCTCCTATAGAGTCGTGTGTGTGTGTGTGTGTGTGTGCACGCGCGCCCACGCGTGGAGCACCTTGAGATTAGGAGAGAGTTCTTTTGCGAAGACAAAGATTTTACTTCCACAAACATTTTCTTAGCATTCACTTTGGGCTAAGGACTGAGATGAAAAAACTCAGTCTATGTCCTCAAGGACCTCATGATCTACTAGGAAAGAAAGATGAATAAAGAGATGCTCAGTGCATAATGAATGTGGGTGGGTACAGTGAAAAGGGGACCCAGTATTTGTGTGTGTGTGTGTGTGTGTGTGTGTGTGTGTGTGTGTGTGTGTGTGTTGGGGGTTGCGGGAAGTCCAGGCAACTCCCACTCCTTCCAATCAGTGTAGATTGGAGGGTAGGTTTGTCAAATCTCTCTGTTGCCTGGGATGGTGTTGGGGCGTCTCGTGCCCAGTCCTCAGGAATGGGGAGGAGAGAAGGGTAGAAGCCCCCTCCCCGCCCCCGGGCCAACCTGCCTCCCGCTAGCCAGCCGGCCGGGCGCCTTACCGAGTCAGACCACTGGGAGGCTGGGGGAGCCGGGTTGGGCGAGGAGGCGAGCGAGATGGGGGAGCTCTTATTTTGACAGGGGCCTCTCCGGGCTCTGGTATGAAGGCAGAAGGAGGCAGCCAGAGAGCCCCGATGCTTATTCAGGCTGGGGAGAGGAGCCGAGTGGAGGGGCGAGCGAGGCTCCGGCAGCGCAGGGGAGCCCGGGGAGGCGGCGGCGCGCGGCGGAGCCAGTGGCCGGACATGCCCCGGACCCGGGGCCGCTGCACCACCGCCGCCGCCCGGAGCCAGCCGGACGGACGCCCGCACGCCTGGGTCCCCCGGCGCCGCGCCGCCCGGGGGCTGCGACCCGGACCCTCGGCGTCCGACCAACAATAAGCGCCCAGACAGCCCCCTCCCCGCCCCGCGCCCGCCGTCCCCGCGGGCCTCGGGGAAAGTGAAAGGAGGAGGCGAAGGAAGGGAGGAAGGAAGCAAGGAAGGAAGGAAGGAAGGAAGGGAGGAGGAGCAGGAGCCGGAGCCCTGAGGTTCGGGGCCGAGACCCCAGCCCCGAGCCCCGGGCCGGGCGGGTGTGCACGCTCTCCCGCCGGTGTCCGGCGCCCAAGACCATGCTCGGCGGTTGGGAGGCAGGAACCCAGGCGCCCAGAGACCCCCGGATACCCTCTCCCGGCCCGGGCTGGTATTGAGATCAAGGCATCCAGCATCAAAAGATCACCGCCTGCCCGCCCCCCTCCGCACCTCCAACTGGCAACCCGGAGGACCCCAATCCAGTCACCGACCCTGACCTGGTCATGGTGTCCAGCTCCGGCCTGGCGTGAGGACCCCCGACCGGCGCGAGGTGAGGGGTGGGCTGGGGCCGAGGGCGAAAGTCATGCCAGGCAGGCAGAGGCGCGAGGAGGGAGATCCAGTTCGAACTGGGAAGGGGGAACACAGTCTGATTGTTGCCCTCTGGCACGCACCCCTAGGCTGTTTAAGGGGTGGGGGACGCCCTCAGGGTTTGTGGTGGCTACTCTTGGGCCCCCAATCAGGTTGGCAGCCCCAGAGCTCAGGGGGGAGGGCTTAGGGGCAATCAGGGGACCCTGCCACCCTAGCGCAGAGAACAAGGCCGGCCTTGGGCCAGCTGGAGCAGCAACCCTGCCCTGGGGGCTTCTGGGAGATGTAGTCCCCCTCCCAGGCTCACCAACCCCTTGGGTCTCAGCACCCCAGCACTCCTCCCCTGGTTAATGGGAGCCTCCAGAAAGAGGTACATTGGGATTGGGGATTGCTGGGGTTACCCTCTGCCCCCAAGCAGTGCCTAGGTGCAGCAGGGGCTGTGACTGGAGCAGTCTCCCGGCCAAGGATTCTCAGTGGTGTGGGCTTGGCTGGGGGGTGGGGCAGTCACACAGTTCCTTGGAGGTGTCCCTGCTCTGCTAAGGGGAGGCTCCCTCTGCCTTGGTCCCCCCGGAGACCGTGGGGGAGGCATATGGGGAAGAGAAGTGAGGCTTAGGGCTTCTCACTTGTCTGGGGGTATGTCCTATCCCAGAGCTACTGGAATTTGGTTTCAGGAGACACTAAGTCTACTCTCCCCTTCTCCCTCTTGGGAGCAGAGAAAGAGAGTGTCCCTCGCCGTCTGGGAGTCTGGAGGGTGTCTCTCTGGAGCAGTGAAGCCAGGATCTGCTTCTGTCTGTCTGTCCGGCCTCCTTCCTTCCGGGTTTTTCTGACACCCCTCCTCCCTCCTCCTTCAGTCTGTCTGCTGCTTGGGGTGTGTGTCTGTGTCTGGGTGTGGGGGGTGGGGGGTGCTCCGCTGCAGAGAGAAAAAGTGTTGCTTGGGAAAGGTGAGCTGGGCATGTGACTGAGCCATGGGATAGGGGGCTTGAGGCCCACTTGATCTTTGGCCTTGGTTTCCTGTTTTACCTAGGAAAGCTGTCTGCACACTGTATCAGCTGGAATCCTACTGATGCCTCTGGGCAGCTCTCTGAGTGAGACCTCCAGGGTGGGTGGGCTTCCACTGCCCCGGTTCTCCCTGCTCCTCAGCCTCTCCAGCAAGCAGCCACTTCTGTTGGGCCTGGCTTTTCTGCCCCCCACAACCCCCAGCACCATCTCGCCTTCTCTGGGTCAAGACCATGCTTTCATGGCCCCAGGGGAAGAGCGTGATTAGGCCCTGTCTTTCTGGTGTCATCTGTGAATTGTCTGCTGATAGAAGCCTCAGGACCCAGTGAGAATGGGCAAGGAAGGTGAGGGGCCAAGGAAGTCTGGTAAGGGAGGAAGGTGCTCACTCCCCTAAGAGATCAGGCTCCTTGGCCTTGGAGAACCTGGTCTGGTTCTCGCCGCCTCCCTCCAGAGGTTCTCTGCTTACCTGTGTTGTTCTTGATTAGGGGAAGGGGAGCTTAATGTTTCCGAAGGTGCTGGTCGGGGATAGAATGGCATAATCTTAGATCCAGAGTAACTCTTATGCTTGGGATAGCAGGGGCCCTATGGCTAGAGGTGGGTTGTGGAGGTCCATGTGGAGGTCCAAAAGGAGTCTTTAACTACTGGGGTTGAGGGTCAAGGCGGGAAGAGATTACAGAGTCCTGGAGAGGGATTGGTGGTCCACAGAAATCTGGGGCTAGCACAGCAGTGGTAACGTGGGGTCCAGTGAACTTGCTTATTGAACCTGTGCTGGGCGCCCGTGCCTGTCTGGGGAGTTCCCGCCCCCTGCCCCCACCCCAGTGTCTGGGTACCTGGGTTAAGCGGGAGCCCTGGGCTGGGGACTCGACTTCCATGAATGAGCAGGGCAGTAGCCTTCTGGGCAGAGGCCTAGTGGGTGGCAATGTCGACTCAGCCAGGGCTGGAATGCCTGGCACCTGCTTTAGATTAAAGGAGATGCCTGCAAAGGGGGGATGCCTGCCTGTGGGGGAGTGGCTGGGACGGAGCTCCGTGGAGCCCAGGAGTGGGGTGGAAGGAAGGGACCAGCGCCGCAGGTGGCAGAAGCTGTGGTGGGAGCGGAAGGGGCCAGCGGTCACCCAGCTCTGCAGCCCCTCCTCCAGGGAGTCTGAGACAGGATCTGGGGGCACCCCCACACTGCCTCTGGCGCCACAGGCTGAACTTCTGCCCCAGTGCCCAGGGGACGGGGCAGCTGCAGGGAGCCAGGGTGTCTGAGTGTCCTGTCTCCCCAGGACCGGGAAAAGCCTGCAAGGAGGTGGGGGGCACTTTGGAGTTCTTGTTGTCCATCAGGACATGCTTGCTCTTCTGGGGCTCCTTGGTTGCTGGTAGTGAGGCACCCCAAGAGCCTGGCATCCAGGGGTGACGGGGAAATGGCATCCCTTCCTTGCGCCAGGAGCCCTGGGCGCTGCCCGGGTGCTGACCCGGGGGGGAGGGGGCAGAGGGGGATGGCACCGTGGGAAAGTGGGCAGCCGTGGGAGCCAAGCGGGTACAGGCTGGGTGCCGCGGGCAGGGAGCCTCTGCCAGGCCCGCTCTCCCTGGGGTGGGGCTGGCTGTTCCAGGGACTGGCTCAACCTGTTGAGCGCCCGGCTGCTGTAGTTTGGCATCTGTGCCCCTGCCTGCCAGCCCTGGCAGCTGCCCACCCTTAGCCACACTGTAGGGGCTGCCCCCCGGGGATCTGGGAAAAGGAGGCTCTGAGTGGCCAAGGGGCCGGGATGGGGCTGGTGGAGGCTCGCCCAGAGAGTCCTAAGTTTCCCCAGGTCCTGTCCTTTATCTACTAGAGCTGGGGCTAGAGCCCATTGGAGGGCTAGGTAGCCAGAGGCTGGGAGCTGAGGGTCTCAGTGGAGGACGCCCCCGTACTAGCACTCTTGAGGTGCTGCATGCCACTTGGATGGGCGGCCCTAAAGGCAGCCTGGAGTTACAGCCTGGAATTTCCTCTGCCGGGTGCCAGGGCCAGGCCTCCAGAGCCCCACCCCCAGCCTGGCCTGACCTCCCCTCCCTGGGAGAGAACTGCCGACTTTCCCCAGAGGTTGGGGGAGGGGCATGGAGGGCATTCTGCTGCCCTGGGAGGAAAGGGGTGACTTCCTGGGTGCGGGGGTGTGTTGTACTCCCTCAGTCTCCCCAAAGCCTCCTCCCCCTCCCCCCCCCCCCCATGAAGAAGAGGGAAGCTCCTGGTTCCCAGGCAGCTGTCTCCCACCCTGCTCTGAGTATGGGGAGGCTCGGGTCCCAGGAAAGATCTCTGAGCCCTGCAGGCCCTAGCTATCCCCCCACCTTCTCGGACCCCTTAGCTTTGGGCCCACCTTGGGGCTCTGCTAGCTGGTGGAGAAGGGCAGCCAGGGGGCTACTCTGTAGGGGAGAAGGTGTTTACCACTGCCCATAACTGGGGGAAGTGGGCACAGGCAGCTTCCCTCTTCCTCTCACTCCTCAGGGGAGGGGTGGCCTCCCTGTCTTCTTACTTTTTCAGTCAGTGGCCAAAGGGGAGCCCTCTCCTTTTTTGCCTCCTTTCCACCCCAGGCCCTTCCTGCTTGGTCCTGGACCACCTGCCCCTCCTAACCTTGGTGTCTCTTCTAGGCCCCCTTCTCCCAGAGGAGGCTGGGATTCCCTCTGTCCAACCCCCTCCTCCAAAGGGCTGGTGGCCCTGCACTGGCCTGTCTTCCCCTCCCCCTTACTCCCCACCCCCCACCCCCCACCCCAGCCTCAACTGGGAATGGCCCTGAATCCAGCATTTCCAGCATTTCGAAACCAAGATTGTTTTGAAATCCCTGAGTACTTCTCCACCCCCCTCTGCCTCCCCTCCTCCCCACTAGCCCAGAACTTAGTCCTCTAATCTGACCTCACGCTGTGCATTGCCAGGGTGTGTGTGTGTGAGTTTGAGTGCTAACACTCAGCCACGTGCATACTACTCTGTGTGTGTGCGTGCGCGTGCACGCCAGTGTGTGTGTGTATCCCACTGTGGGTGTATCTTCTGTCAGCAGTTCTGTGTGACCGGCCCATGTGTTTTGTGATTCTTGAGATCTCCTCATTCTCTATGAGGATGGCAGCCTCTGTGGGTTTTGAGCCATTCTTACGGAGTTTGGGGTTACTTGTAGGAGGTATCTCGGATGTGTATCTTCGGGAATTGTGTCCGTGTCTCAGTTGCACCTACGGGGAGTATCTGTAAGGAGTGGGTATATACGCCTGGGGTTGTGTCTCTTTGATGAGCGTACGTGTGTGGATGTGTGTGCGTTTGTGCACGTGTGTGCTCTGCTTCTGTTCTCACTTCTCTCCTCCTCCCTTTGAACATGTCTGGGGTGTGTCGTCACAGGTCTCCCTGCAGCGACCTGGGACATGGAGTCCTCTGTCCCTTGATAGGGAGGTTTCCTGGAGTGGGGCCAAGGCTTCTGGCAGTTCCGTGGTCCTTGGAGAGAAAGTGGTGGAGTGGGGAGACTTTGGGATAAACTATCCCCAGGGCTGGGCTCTCTTCCTCTGCCCCTCGCAGATGCCCAGCATCTTGAGGGATCCCCAAACTATCAGTGCACCCTCTTCTTGACCTGATGATACAGTGGCGGCTGTCACAGGGAGGCCCCGGTGCCCGAAAGGGCTAGGAAAGGGGATTACCCCTCTACCCCAGTCACTTCCTTCCCGCAGGGATGAGGAACATCCAGCCACATCAGACCTGGGAGCTTGGTGGTGGCTAATTTAAGATTCAGGAAAGTTGACTTCTCTGGCTAGGGGCAGACAGTAAAACAACACAAGACGTTTGTGTTTCCCACCTTCACGGAAGACAGAAGGGGCTGGAATCCTAGGGGTGTGATGTTTCACCCCAGAAATATGAGGCATTTGGGGTGGGGCCAGCTGCCATTGCAGCTTGGATCCTGGGAAGTCCTTCCTGATGTTGAATCTTATCCGTCCCTTCTGCAGTTAGACTGTGCTCTGCAGTGGGGCGGGGAAGGGGTGGTGGTGCCAGAGGGGCTGTTTTTTGGTTTTGGGTTTTTTTTTTTTTTTTTGGCTAAAGCAAGGGTGGTGATAGCAGAGTTATGTTGTTATGTCAGCCTGGGATTCAGGCGCTGGAAACCCTGATGTCTCGCTATGACTCAGTTTCCCATCCTGGGATCTCTGGCTACAGTTGGATGCTTCCCTCCAGTAGCACTGGGGTCAAATCAGTGAGGAAGAAGAGGGCCACGGCAGGGGCTGTTTGTAGGAGTCAAGGGCCTGTGGAGACAGCAGCAGGAGGTAGGCAGAAGGATAAGCTGTCCTTTCCCCCCACCCCCATGGCCTCTGGTCCCAGGACACAGTGGGAGGAAGGGAGGGGTAGAGGCACAGGTTGGTACAGTGCTCAGTGACCCAGCAAGGGGAGGGCTTTGGCAAGGAATTTTCAGTTTGTTTCTCAATCTCTGTCTCTGAGACACGCACACACACGTCACTGCAGACACCTTCAGGAGATGAGCCTAGAAAAGTCACCCAGGTGGCGGTAGGGCAGGGTGCTACCAGATGGGGCTATGTGGAACCAGCTTCATTCTGGCAGAAACTCTGCACTTGCCCCCTTGAACTGGAAGTTGAGCTCAACTGGAAGTCTCCTACCCAACTCCCCCATCCTGGGCCTGGGAACAACACAGTCTGGACAGGGTTAAGTCTGGTTGGCAGGGACACCCCCCTGCCCCCAGTGCAGAGAGAGAGAGGGAGGGGTGGTTAGCAGCTTGCTCTAGTTGGCGTCTCTCCCAGAATTCTTCGGAAAAGAACTCCCCTTTGACCCCCAGTACAAACTGAGCCCAGCCACCAGCCTCCCTCCCGCCTGCCTGTGGGAGCTTCACCCAGCCCCCCTCCTACTGAACGGCTAAGCCTGATTCTCTCACCCCAGGTCCTCCCACCCAGGCCGGTGGGGATTTTGCGTCTTCAGGGGATAAGGGGTGTAGCCAAAGAGACCACACAGGGGCTCAGGAGAGGCACCCTTCTTTTCTCTGACATAGGATAGCCCTGGGGGCGGCGGGCACTGAAAGCCAGGGTCCTCAGGTCTCCCCATCCATCCTTTCCCCCAGAACCTCAGGCCAGGTCATGGGAGTCATCGGCCCCTCCTCTCTCTCTCTCTCAAAGGCATCTTCCAGTGCCTTCTCCTTTCCTGCTTCCAGGATAGGGAGGGGGAGCCGTGTGGTGCAGCAGCTGGGTCAGGCCTGGCTCCCAGCCAATCCACAGAAGTTCTGGAGTTGGGGGGGGGGGTGGTGGTGGTGTCCGAGTTGCTCAGAGACTTCCTGGAGCTGCAGGCTGTGTGTCTGTGTGTACACGTTTATGTGGTGTGCATGTTGGGGGAGGGGCTGGGGTTATGGGAGGAGCAGGGGCAGAGATTGCTGGCTTGGGCTTCTAGCTCTGACCGTCTCTCCACAGGGAGCCCCCTTCCCAGACCACACCCTTGAGCCTGAGCCCGTCACACTTTGCTCCTGAGGTGAGAGCTCCGTGTGCTTGTGTGTGCCCTCCGCAGCCTCCTCGCTGCTCTCTTGTCTGCCAGAGTCTCCCGCTTGGCTTTTTGTCTTGGGCGCCCTCCTCCTGGCTTTCTGCCCCCACTTCTCCTTTCGCTCTCTTACACCCATTGGAGGGGAGCTGCGGAGCCTTGGGGCGGGGCGGGGCAGGAAGGGTTAAAGCGCCACTCCAGTGAAAGTCCCAATCCTTTTCTTAGCTGGATCCCATCCCGGTGGGAGGTGGGGAGCTCCTGGCCAATCACCCCTGGAGGGCAAGGTACAGTTTCCTGGTCATCCCAAGTACTTGCCCCGCTCTGTCCCGGCTTTGGCCTTAGCTGGCTGAGTCAAAGCCAGGGTGGCTACCAGCCACCGTAATGTGGTTTCTGCCCTGGCCTCTAGACACACACACACACACACACACACACACACACACACACACACACACACACAGAGGCTCTCTCCCTACTACCACCCCCCTCCTTCCCTCCCTCCCCTCCCTCCCCTCCTTCCTTACTTAGCAACAACTCTCTGAATTCACAACAAACACGCCTGTAGGCTCCTGGACTGACTAGGGAAAGCTGGAGAAGGCTGAGGACCAGGAGGAGGCCCTTCTCTCAGACTGTCCTCAGGAGGGAGGGGCTTCTAATCCCCCCACCCTCCTTCCCTGCTGGAGGCCACTACCCCTCAGGGACTGGCAGGAAGTGGTCCTGTTTCCAACTGGAGCCCTGAAAAAAGAGGGGAGCAGTGACAGGTGTGGCTGAGCAGGTGTGGGGGCAGGGTTTAGACTCCACCCTCACCAGTGAGTCCTACTTGACCTTTGACCCCCACCTGGTGAGTGAGAGGGGCGGCAGACTCACCGCCAGCCTAGGGGCCTCTCTCAGCTGGGGCCCTGTGCTGTTGTCATGGTAACTTGCTTGGCTCCCTTCCCACTATTAGGGACCAGGATGGGTGAGGACTTAGCAGATTGGGGGTGGGTAGGACTGGGGGCCCTAGAGAACTTTGCTCTCAGGGCACCTGTGCTGAGGGGGTGGGGACTGGTGCCCTCTCTTTGATCTCTTCCCTGGGCAGGAACTGGGGGCCTCTAGCCAGGACCTGGTGCACATCAGGCGTGGAGGGAGTGTGTGCGGAATGAGTGAGGGGCACCCGTTCTCTCGTCAAAGCCGATCCAGGGTGAATCTGTATTGCAAAATGGTTACAAACCCAATTGCTGGCGGGTCTGTGGGTTCAAATCCTGATTCTTCCAATTCTGGACTGTGTACCTTCGGCAAGTTACTTAGCTTCCCTGTGCCTTAAAGGTGGGGATCAGGAAAGTACTTTTTTGTGGCGTTATGGGGAGGATTAAATCAGATCATGCATGTGAAGCATTAGGGGCAGTCTGATGTTACAGAGCCAGTGCTCAATAAACGCTAGAGTTGCTTCTCTTCATTATTAGTCACGGCTTTCTGCAGGAACCCCCGACCCTTCCCCTCCCGACCCTCCCAGTGGTGCTCCAGCAGGGAAGAACTGATGGCCGGTGGGAGGAGTGGGGGGGGGGGGCAACCTTTCCAGCACTTCAGATTCCTGGATTCTAATACCCTTCCAGACTCACTTTCTTGCTGCCTCAGTTTCCCCACCGTTGGAGCCCACCAACATCTGGGTTGCAAGTTTGCCAAATAGCCAGAGGCCCAGAGAGGAGCCTGGGGGACTTAGGACATGTCCCTCCCGGTCTGCCAGCACTTCTCAGGCTGAGCTTTCCCTCCCCCGGGCTGCTTGGCTCAGATCAACTTTAGCACCCCTCCCACCATCCCATCCCTGCTGCTCTGTTCTTCACCAGGCTGAAACGCTACATTCTGTCCTTAAATGGCTTAACTGGTTGCCTCCTCTCCTTCCTGGCCTAAGAGGTCAGGGACCTTCCTTGGGGAGAGCCATGGCAGTGTGGAGCTGTGACTTGGATGGCAGCTGTGAGGCCTGCCCCAGGGTCCAGGGTCCCCTAGATTCCCTGTACCCTGCCTGGACATTTTCCCCAAGTGTGGCAGAGCAGTGCCCAGGCCCGGGATATGTATAGAAGCCCAGATGGGCCTGCCTGGCACCTGCTGTACACAAGCCGGCAGGGAGGAGGCATCCTGAACCCCCGGGGGTGGGGTGGGGTCATATTGGCATCCACCGTGGCCAGAGGACTCTTTTCCTGGGCTGCTTGAGTGTGGGCAGTGCTGGAAAGAGTTCTGCTTCAGCCCTGTGTACCGTGGGGCAGGGGGGATGCTGAGTGACCCTGGGTGAGCAGGGTCCTGTGGGCCCTGGGGTAGGAGTGAGATAGTGGAGGGGCTGAGGCTTGGGAACTTCTGGATGAGGAGCCCAGGAGTAGGCAGCAGGCATGGGGTACCCACAACAGGGGGAGCTCTGCAGACGGGTGGTTTGGATCTTCTGGGGAGCGAGTATTCAAATCTCAGGACAAAGTGGATTAAGATGTGGCAGAGCTAGGATCCCAGGGCTCCTGGGTCTGAGACCTGGGCTTGGCTGGTCGGTACCAAGATGAGGACCTGGTACTCTGGCCTGGTACCAAGATGAGTGGGCTGGAGACCCTGGCTCTGCTCATCACCTCCTTCTGGGACCAGAGAGGACACCTCCCTTCTATGCGCCTGAAAGTGAGGGCTCAGAGTTGGCCTGGGCCATGCCTCACTGCCGGGCTGGCCATGCTGCCTGTGCCCAGCCCCTGGGGCCTGTTCCTTGGGCAGGCTGGGGCTATTTTTGGGATCGGGCTGGGGCTCTGGGGCTGGTTTCAGATGTTCCAATGTGAACAGGAGAAAATGGGAACAGATGGCTGGAGGGTTCCAATCAGCGGGTCCTGCTGGGAGCAGGTTATTTTTAGGGCCTTGTTAACCCTTTGGGGGCTCGGGGAGCCACCCTGAGAGGGACAGCCCTCTCTAGTTGAGAAGAGGACAGGTCTTCTCCCTGGACCCATGCTTTCCAGAACTGCCTGTGCCAGTTGCTTTTCTTGCTCTCTTGGACCCTTCACCCTTTAAAGATGCGCATGGCAAGAAAGGAGGCCCCAGCTTCCTCCAGCCCAAACCCTACAGGATACTACCAAGGGGTCGGACGGGCAGAGGGATGCCTGGCTGGAGGATACAGGCCATTACTGAAGGAAAACCCCTCCCACTTGCCTCCTGAGGCTTTGAGACACACACCCGAAGCTAAGAGAGCGGAGAACGTTATCAATTTGGGGGTTCACACTCTGGGTTCAAGTGTATGTCAGTACATCTCCTGATACCCAGGGGAGTGCTAGCTGAGGGAGCTGGCCTCTTCCAGAAGGGCAGAGGAAGAGCCCAGCGTTTGTACTTGGTACCATTAATATGATGTCCACAGGCCCCATTCCCTTGGATACTGCAAGGGCAAATGCCCACCTTTACCAAATGCCCACATATCTGGGTGCTATGCAGGGGGCAAAGAAGGGGATATCAGGGCCAAAGGTGGTTTCCTGAGGGCTGAGTATGTCATACGTATCTCACCCTGTAAATGTATCCTCATTTTGCAGATGAGGAAACGGGCTCAGAGGGACAAGTCCCATAGCTCAGAAAGGGCGGGATGTCACTGGCACCTTGTCTGTCTGACCGCAAACCCAGTTCTCACTGCCCTGCATCACTCGCACTGCCTACCAGTGTCCCGACCCCAGAAGGTGAGGCTGCTGGGGCAGGATCTCCTCAGGGAGCAGGTTTATGGAATGAGTGTGGGAAAGGAGGCCTGGGGGCAGGGGACCCTGCCGGTCACTGGTCTCACAATCCCCTAAGCCCTTCTGGCCTGAGGGTGCCAGGACTGACACCAGAAACCCCGTTTGGCCTTCCTGTCTTCCCTGCAGGAGGATCACAGGCACACATCCTGTCTCGTCAGTCCCCACCCCCACCCAGCCCTGGCCCACATGCCCCTGCTTCCTGTAGGGTCAGAGCAGTCTGGATGTCAACGTGGGCAGAGCTTGAGGGCCCTCCAGGTGCTGCTGGTGCCAGGGGTCTGGGCCAGGCGGGTGAGGGGAGGGGGTTGGGAGGACGTCTGGGCCGCTGGCAGTACCTGGGGGAGAGAGCAGTGCGGCAGGCAGGCCGGCTTTGGGTGAGGTCCCGCCTGGCTGGCTGTGCCAGCAAGTCTGCCCGCACTCCGGTCCTCCCACAATGGCCCCATTGTTCCCAGCCGCCAGGCAGTTTGGAGGAGGTTCCTAGGCCACCCCTACCCCCCCGCCCCCCAACAGGGGCCAGATTAACCCCTTGGAGGACAGGCCAGGTGAGGGCCCTCAGGGAGCCACCCTGCCCATTCCTCCCTTCTGGGAAGGCTTTGGGAGGTCACCTCCCACCCACGTGTACCCAGCAACAGGACAACTCCAGAGACCAGGGTCTCCCACTGGGTAGGGAGTAGCACCTAGACCCTCTCCCACCCCCACCGTGGTGCAGGTGCCAGGGGGCAGGAAGTGCCAGTGGGGTGGCAGGCGGAGACCAGATATATTTGGGCCGGTGGGGCTAATTCCAGACACCACCGCCTGCCCTACTGGCTCCTGAGCTCCTTTCCTTCCTGTGAAACCAGAGCTGGGTTGGGCCTAGCTCAGGATTTCGGTGGATTTAAAGAGGCAGCACCGTCCCTTGCCAGCCTGGCTTCCTCTCCCCCTCCCCAGGTAGGGTCTGGGGCAGAGAGAAGGCTGAAGAACTGCTTGCTCCCGCCTTGCCCCCGGCTAACCCCAGGCCCTTGCCCCAGTCGGGGTACCAGCCTCTTGGCAACTCCTCTCTCCCAGAGCTTTGGGCGGGTGGGGTGGGCGGGGGTGGGCTGTGGTTTCCTGTGTTGGCTGTTTGTGCCTGGCCCAGAGTGCCCGCCGCCTGCCTGGGCTTCCTGCCCTGTCTTGTTTCCTTGTGCCCCCCACCCTCCCTTCCCCCACCCCCCCCCGAGGGAGGGAGCAGCCAGGGATTGGGCAGCAGCCTTTGGGGGCACCCCACTGCCAGGGCATGACTGTGTCCCAAGGCCTGGCCACATTGGCACTGGCTGAAGGAGCCAAGTGAGGTGACTTCAAGCTTGTCTAGGCAATGCCACTTGTTCTGCGGCCTCCAGAAGGGACAGTGGGCACCAGAATGGGCAGCATCCCCCCCCCCCCCAGAAGCACCCTGTTCAGAGCCCCCAGACTACAGTAGTCTGGGGCCAGAAGTTGCCATGTCCCTGGAGAATTGAGGTTGCCTGGCGTCACCCTGGGGCTGCAGGTGGGGTGAGGTGGTTTGTCAACCAGACAAAAATTGTTGATTTGCATGGTCTCCTTTGGCAGGAGGTGGGGGGAAAGGGGGAGAGCTGCTAGGAACCAGGGCAAGGGGAAGGCCTCTGAGTCTACGAGTCCCCATAGAGGGTCCCAGAGCAATACCTTGGTCCTTGAGCAGATTTCCTGCTGGGGTATGAATCCTTGACCTCCCCTCTTGGCTGAGTCACCACCTCAGGAAGAGGAAGTGACCTGGGTGGTAGGGGAGAGCTTCTAGGGACCAAGGTATCCTGACACCCAGGAGGAAGGGGCACCCGGACCTTGTTGTCTTGGGAGCTGCGTCTCCCTGAGCCAGGGGACAATAATCCTACCCCTATTGCTCTAGCAGGGCCCTGACCTTTCGGCCATCACAGAGGGCCCAGGCAGCCCATTTCCTCTCTAGAGGTGTCTGCCCACTGTATGGGGGGAGCATGGAGCCTCCAAGCCATTTTCTCTCTGCGTCTCTTGGATGGTTTTGAGCTAGGCAATGAGACCGGTGGGCTGGCTGGCGAACCAAGCAGGGGCTTCCAGTGTGGGGGCAGCTGGAAATAAGCAGGTTGCCAACCGGTGTGTGAATGCCTGTTGTTACCTGTGGCGGTTCTGTGTTGAGCATCCATGGAAGCCTCCTGGTCTTCTCCCCCAGCTGGGGTCAGGTCCGCTGGCTACCCCCCCAGCCCCCACCTCCCCCAAGGAAGACAACCAGCAAAGCAGCTGATCTGAGGTTCTTTGTCTCAACTGCCTCCTGGGCTCTGTTCTCAGGGTGTGCTCCTGGCCATTCACTCAGGTGACTGAAGCCTGTTTGTGAGCACAGGTCACCACTCCCCACCCTACCCTCTGAGAGGGAGCCACAGCGCTGTTCCCAGAGCCCGGTGGTGCCTTTCCTTTCACTCATCCCAGGGGCTTCTGCTCTAGTTCTGGGAAGTCCCCTTTACTCGGTGGTGAAAAACTGCACCCTCCAGGAATTAGCCCTTCTACCCCCATCCCCAGGCCTTCCAGGTCTCTTCTGGGCCTGTGAGTGTGTGAGGATGAGGGGTCGTTGGGAGCTGGGGCAGACTCCTGAGGGGTAGACGGGGGGAGGTGTGAGAGATGGGAAAGTCCTGACTCATCTGTGCTTGACTCAGCTCGCCCTGCGGCGGGGTGGGAGCGAGGGGGTGGAGTCCGAGAGGGAGTCGGGAGGGTCACTCCGAGATTCTTCTGAGGAGGAGCCCTGGCCTGACTGGGGACACAGGAGAGGACTAGTTTTCTAACAGCCGCTTCCCAAATTATTACAGGTCCCAACATTTGAAGTAAACACAGGAGGTAGTGGGTGGCCCTCGCCCTGCCCCTCTGCCCCACAGGGGGCGGGCCCAGTAGGTGGCCTGTGAGAAGCCCACCGATATGGTGCAGGCTCTGATGCGTAGTCATGACACCAAAGGGGGGGGGGGACGCGAGACACTGCAGTGCGGAGAAACACCCCAGGAATGGGGTCTCGGCGCTCCCACATACTGGTCACATGACCCAGACCCTTTTCCCGAATCTCCGTTTCCCCGGTGTGAAATGGGGATACTGTCCCCATCGGGTGGTAGGTAGTTTTGAGGATCAGCGCGGTGGTGAAAGGGAGCGCTCGAGACTTGTCAGCCACGGGCCTGTCCCTAAGCCCAGGTGCCTTCTCCAGCCCCACTCTTTAACTGTTCCTGCTCTGACCTGTTGCAGGAGATGCGGGCTGGCAGCGGGCGGCTTCCCAGCCAGGCCCTGGACTTTGGAACCTTCCCCTGAGCAGCCTCTCTTCCCGGAGACAGAGCTAGAGCAGGGAAGGCCAATATGCCTGGGGTTAAATTAGGGTTAGACTTCCACAGGATCACGGGGGCGGGGGGTGGGAGGGAGCCTCGCCTCGCCTCCAGCTCCAGCCCAGCCTCCAGCAGCCTTCCAGGGAGCAGCGAGAATGTGTACCGGTGTCTGGCTGGGCCTATCACGAGGGCAAAGCTAGGCCCAAGACTCCTCCCCTCCCCCACTCGGTCGGTGGGGCGGGGGAGGGCAGGGTAGGGGGCGGTTGGGTGGGGCGTCGGTGCTTGTGTAAGTCTGTTTGTTGGTGTATCTGTGGCCCCGTGTGCGTGTGTGTGTGCGTGCGCGCACGCGCGTGGTTCTTTGTCACTATCAGGCTCAACTTTCCATGGTTCCCTTGTGGCCGGGCCTCAGTCTTTTCATCTGTTCAATGAGTCGGCCCGCTCCCTCTCTGCTGTCGGGCAGCCTGGGCGTCCGCGGGTGCCCCAGGCTGATTCCGTGCTCTTGCTTGGGCCAGCGCCTCCCTCGCCCTCCAGCACACCTCCTCGGGGTCGGCGTGGGCGCGCCTTTAGTTTCCTGGGCTCCGTGCGTGTCTTTGTCTTCCCGTCCACGTGTGTGCTGTGAGTGTGTGTGAGTCAGTTTGGGTGCTTGTGAGTCTCTGAGCCCCTGCCAGGCGGCGCCCGGCGCTAGGTTGAACCTCGGCCCGCCGCCGCACGCGCCCCGCCCATCGCCGCACTTGGCCGTGTGTCTGTCCGTGCGGCGCGTGCGGGGCCTGGCGAGGCACGCTGCAGTCCTGTCCGTCTCCCGCTCCCTCGCTCGCTCGCTGGCTCCCTCGCTCGCTCTGCCTCTCCGCTCGGGCTCTGCCGAAGGGGGCGGGGTGGGGTGCAGGGGCGGGGGGGGGGGGAGGGGAGGCTCCTGCATTCTTGCGGTCGGGGAGGAATCTGAGCCAGCGTTACTGGTCTCCAGAAGAGCCCAGCTGCAGCCCCGGGGCCCCGCCAGGCCTCTAGCTGCCCGCCCGGGCCTGCTGGAATGGGCACGGGCTAGGCCTCGAGCTGGGGGCGGGGCGGGGCATTGCCCCCACCCCGGCCCCCTCCACGCCCCGGGCGCCCTGGGGGCGGGGCGTGAGGAGGTCCCCACCCCGGGTGAGGGGCGTGCCTGGGAGCGGGAGTCCCCCAGGGGGCTAGAGCAGACCTCCTGGCAGCCCCACGCGGGCACCTTTGCAACCTATCCTTTTAGTGATTTGTGCCTCAGCGGCCCGGGGTGGGGCGGGGGGTGTGGGGTGTGTGCTTGCTAGAGACTGCAAGCTCCCTGAGGGTAAGGTGCGGGAGGGATGGGGGATAGGACCGGCCTCCAGGATAGAGACCCCACCTAGTAGTCCTCCCTTTCCATTCCCACCTTACCCTCTCTAGTTCCCTAGTCCCAGGGCTGTTGGGTCCTCCCGTCACCCCTCCCCTTCTCACACCCCCTCCCCAAGTCACAAGTTTTCTCTTTGGGGCTTGTTGCTGCAGTCCGTGCTCCAGTACCGAGTACCTGGCTGGGCCCTGGGCACGCACAGGGGCCGTAGCCCCACTGTGTGTGGGAGCCATGAGGATCCTGGCTAACAAGACAAGGTGTGTGGGTGTCGTGGAGGGCGGGAAGTGTGTGTGTGGAGTGCGGGGAAGGGAAGGGCCCAGTGGTCACGGGGCTGAGCGGTGCTGGCTTGGAAAGTGAGCCCTGTGGGCACTTGGCTTCCAGGCCACCGGTGGGCTAAAGGGGGGTCAGAATGGGAAGGCCTGCCTTGAGGCAGGAGCCCACGGCCTTAGTGCCTGGGCCCAGGGGACAGAGGGGAATGGCAATCAGCTATGACTGCTGCTCCAGTCCCTTCCAGCCCTTGCCTCCGAAAAAAAAACGGTTTGAGCAGACCCCCGCCCACCTCACTGTCGGGTCCAATGGCGCCCTCTGGCCTCAGTCTAGCCGGGGGTGGGAGCTGGAGGGAGGGGCGGTGCCTGCCTCCCTCCCCTTCCCCAGGAGAAGCCGGCAGACAGGGCCAGGCGGCAGCAGCAGGACAGCAGAGCTGAAATAAATCTGAGCTGGTGTGGAATGAGGGGGGATAAATATCCTCTCCCGTGATGTGATCTTTCCAGCGGCTATTAATAGGTCTCCGGGGAGGGGGAGGCGGTGGGGGGAGCGGGCTGGAGCTTAAAGGGCCCGCAGCCTAGGCTGCAGGAATCCTTGGCTTCCAGCTTCACTCCATTCTGCTTAACACGCCACTCCCCTCCCCCTTTCCTCCTGCTCCTGCCTGCCTGCCTGCCAGGCCTGCCGGTGGACCCCCTTCAGGCTCCCCCCCTCCCTGCTCTGGGGAGCTGTCTGGATCAGTGGGCACTACTCTCCAGTGTGCTTTTCCCCACTTCCCCAGAGGAAGGGGGCTGGGGCATGAACAATGACCCTCAGGTCCCATTTCCCTTACCTGCTGGTGTAGGGGCACATGAAAGTTGAGGTGTAGGAACTTGGAAGGAGTCTGAAAACAGCAAACCCTAAAAGAGGTTGTTTAAGTGTTGGTCAGGTGCTAGAGGAGGGGAGTTGCCATGGAGGCTCGCAGTGTGATGGATGTTGGGGGGGGGGCGGATTCTGCCAACCAAGGCCCTGGTGTCCACTTGAATCGTGGGGTCTGAGATGTGGAGGGGGTTGCCCTATCTTCACTCCCCAAGGTGGAGAAAGACCTCAGCCCTTGTCTGAGAAACCATGGAGGGAGATAGGGAATAGCTGGTGGTCTTAAGATGCTACTCAGCCCCCACCTCCACTACCACCAGGTGAGGCAGGATGGGGCATTAAAATCAGGTGCGCTAGGCCCCTAGCAAGATTAACTTTTCATGTCTCTCCCACCTTCTCCCAGGTTACCCCACCCCAGGAGGAGAGAAGCTCCAGGGAGCCCGCCGCTCTCCCCACGCGGCCACTGCCCCCCAGCCCCAGCCAAGCCAATGCACCCAGAAAATAAGTTGACCAATCATGGCAAGACAGGGAATGGCGGGGCCCAATCCCAGCACCAGAATGTGAACCAAGGACCCACCTGCAACCTGGGCTCGAAGGGCGTGGGGGCGGGGAACCATGGGGCCAAGGCCAACCAGATCTCACCTAGCAACTCAAGTCTGAAGAACCCCCAGGCAGGGGTGCCCCCTTTCAGCTCGCTCAAGGGCAAGGTGAAGAGGGAGAGGAGCGTGTCTGTGGACTCTGGAGAGCAGCGAGAGGCTGGGACCCCATCCCTGGATTCAGAGGCCAAAGGTATCCGTTTTCCTGGTCCCCAAGACCCCAGCATGTTCCATAGTCCAAGGCCGAAGCTTGCTGCCCTCTTTGCCCGATTCCTATCACTTGCTTCTCTCCAGCATTTATGCAGGGTCGCCTTTCTCTCACCCCCATTATACCCACCAACTTGGTCATTCTCTCAGGAGTGGGGTTGGCCAGGGTGGAGATTTCTCATCCTTAGGTGCCACCCATGGAGGGGCCACCCAGCGTGATGGGGCTTCCGGTCAGCCTCATTGCTCTTCTGCTTTCCCACCAGAGCCTCCAGAGGGGGAGAGGGAGGTGCTCTGGGGTGAGGAGCAGACCCACACACCTCCTAGGAACCTCCTAGTATCCCAGCTGGTGGGAGCTCTTGAGCAGGCTCTGGGGCCTGGAAGAGTAGCAGCGCCTTCCCCCTCCCTCACCATCCCCCCCCCCCCCCCAGCCCTAATTAGAACCAGTTGTGGTTGGGGATTATGCTGTGCTTGGTGCTGGGTGGGGGAAGGGAGACAGGCAGCGGGGCTGGAGAGAGAAATCAGAAACAAATGGCGGTGTGGTGGGGGCCAAGGGCTGGCAAAGTGCCCACCATGTCCTGGGCATTGCCCTCTTGGGGTGGGGCATCTGGGAGAATGGGCCTGTGGAGACCCTGGGTGTAGGAGGACAGGGCCTCTGGGCATTCCTTCTGACCCCTGCCTGCTCTGTCCTGCCCGGGCAGAGGTGGCACCCCGGAGTAAGCGGCGTTGTGTGCTGGAGCGGAAGCAGCCGTACAGTGGGGACGAATGGTGTTCAGGACCCGACAGCGAGGAGGACGACAAGCCCATTGGGGCCACCCACAGTGAGTGCCCATTGATCCCAGGATGCTGTGGCCCATTGTGCCCCTGGGGGATGGCTGCCCTGAGGGAGACTCCCTCTCCTCACCTAGGGCTTTAGCCGGCTGAGTCTGGGCAAGGAGCAGGGGTCAGGAGCCCAGGCTACTTGTTTCCCATCCTACCTGTCACTCTGTCCCTCCCGCGATGTGACAGCTTAGCCCCTGCCTTCCAGGTGCTCAGTGGCCCCTTTTCCTTGGGACAGAGATAGGGTGGGGTGGCCCCTCTTGGCCACACCACCTAGACCTCCTCCCGTGAATTCCTGGCCTCTGCTGCCACCTACTGGTCAGTGGAGGGAGGGTGGCGAGGGTCCTGCATCCCTGGGAGCAAGACATTGGCTCTGCTCGCGAAGTCTCGCTAAGCCTGGGTGTGAGCTGACAGTGGCTGTGTCTCTGGCACCCTTCCCCAACCTCTAATTGACTCCTGGCAAATGCCTAGAGTGCGTCACCAGGACGAGGAGTGGGTGTGGGTGGATGCCCCTTCCTCTCATTATTGTATTGATCAGTGTGTATTTGGGCCTTTGCTCACGTAATGGGGAGAACCAGATACTGTCCTGCCCTTGGGAAGTCCATATGCATTTATTTGGTCGGCCCCCTCAAAGATTACACCTGTTTGAGGGGTGAAACAACTTAATGCAGAAGAAGCCAGCCAGAGAAATGTTAAACTGTGAACTTCTCCAGGGCTGGGACCCTACAAAGAAGGAAGAAAAAGAATGTGCTGGCTACTTTGCTACTTTGTTTTAGTTAATCCCTACAAGAGCCCTATGAAGTAGGTGTTCTTAGGATGCCTATTGCAGAGGAGGAAATAGACTCAGCAGATGTTTGTGGAATGAGTGGACCGTGTTGGTGGATGGGATTAAATACAGAAGCCTCTGCAGCTGTCTGGGAGTTTAAAGGTCATCTGGTCCCAAGTCTCCCCCCCACCCCCGCCCAGGTGGTCCATGAGCCCCACTGAACCCATCAGGGATAGATGGGGCTGGTCACTGCCTCCCAGGACCCTCAGCCCCCCACCACCCTCGTTCACTTTTATAACATTAGACTGCCAGGATGTAGAAACATTGAAAGAAACAGGGAAATACAAAGGAGAAATTGATAGCTTCCAATACCCCAAACTAAGGCAACCACTGTTACTGTTTCAGTTCTGTCATTAGATTCCCAAATTCTTAGGTTGGGGGCAGTCTAACGTAGAGGTGAGTAGCACAGACTGCAGTCAGACCGCTTTGGTTCATACTCCGGGTCTCCCATTTATTATTTGTGTACATTTGGGAAAGAGCCTCGGTTGTCCCATCTGTAAAAGTATTTACCTCATAGGGTTGGTATGAAGAGAAAATGAGTAGTTATGTGTAACACTTAGAACAGTTAGCTTTTGCTATTGTTCTTATTGTACTAGAAAATTCCTCATTGGAATAAAGCCTGCCTCCCTCCCCTAACTTGTACCTGGGAGTCCTAGTTCTGTATACCAAATATGCACCTTCCTCTTCCCCAGGGCAACCCTGCACATTGAGGTCAGCTCTCAAGCCCCCCCTGGGCCCCCAAGCTTTTGGCTCTGTCATTCTATGTAAAATTTGTTTTTCTTTCTTTCTTTCTTTCTTTCTTTCTTTCTTTCTTTCTTTCTTTCTTTCTTGTCTGTTTATTTATTTTGAGAGAGAGCGTGAAGGAGCAGAGAGAGAGAGAGGGAGAGAGAAAATCCCAGGCAGGCTCCACTGTCAGCACAGACCCTGACACAGGGCTTGATCCCTCAAACCATGAGATCGTGACCTGAGCTGAAATCAAGAGTCGGATGCGTAACTGACTGAGCCACCCAGGCACCCCTAACTTTTGTTTTTCTTGGCGTGGGAATGGGTCTGCTGACTTACCTAGTCCCATTAATGACCACGTGTAGATCTTTTTTTTAGGCTAGGACTCAGAATCAACTTTGTGACCGTGGAACAAACTTCAGTCCATACTCAGGGCGGTCTGTCTACCCTGGGAGTGCATCCACTATGCCAGCCTTTCATAACTCTGTTTTTGGAGTGATTTTTTTTTTAGTTTGTGACACAGTTCTGAAGTTACCGTAAAAACAGATTTCTTTGGCCTGCCTCCTGTGCAGAGTGGGAGTTAGTATTTCCATTGTGTAGACGAAACAACTGAGGCTTAAGGGGACGGACTATCATCTTCATAAGGTCATAACATCCGTTAATGGTGGATTCGCTTGCAAAACCATTCATCGTTTGAATCATCGATCTGTACAGCCTCTTGGCCTCCTCCTACCGTCACCCACACTGTTGGAGCATTCGCAGGGGTGTGTGTGCGCGCGCACACACACACACACACACACACACACACACACTATAGTGCGTGGCTCAGAGAAGGGCTTTGCAGTCCCTGCCTGGGTTCAAACTTTAGCTCTGCACTGATGGGCTGTGTCACCTTGGGTGAGTAATGTCATCCTTCCAAAGTCGTTTCCTTCTCCGTAAAGTAGGGTGTGTGACACCTCCCTCCCAGGGACGTTGTGGTTAGATGGAATCACATCTGTAAGTACCCTGCAGAATGCCAGGCACACGGGAGCCTGTTTGCGGGGGTCACGCTTTCCCTCCCCCTCGGCTCCGTATGCTCCCCACAATTTATCCGTCGTGGTCGAGGACTGGTATCGGGCAAGTAAGCGTAGAAGCCAGACACACACCGCCAGAGTGTGACAACAAACGGCCCCTGCCGGCACGAGCTGCAGAACAGTGAGCCCGTCTGTCCCTGGGCATCTCTGGGATGGGGTGGCGGGGAGTGCCAGCTGGCTCTCCTTTCTAAATCTGGGCTGCTTACCCTGTTTCTCTCCTCTCTCACGCAGACTGTAATGTAGCAGACCCGGCCATGGCGGCCCCACAGCTGGGTCCCGGCCAAGCCGCCCAACTGCCCCTCAGCGAGAGCAGCGCCCCAGGCGCCCCCCACGGGCCTCCGCCAGGCCTCCGGCCTGATGCCCCGGGGGCGGGGGTGGGGGCGTCCCCGGAAAGCCTCCCTCGCAGTACGTGTACGTCTTCACCACCCACCTGGCCAACACGTAAGTGCCTCGGGGCAGGCCAAGCCGGCTCCCTTTCCCCGGTGCCCCTCAGCCTGAGCGTGTGGCTGCCGGGAGCCAGGCTTAGGCTGGGCTGGGTGAGGGCAAGGGCTCCCTCCCGGCCCCCTGTCTGAGCTCTCTGTGCCCGACCCTCCCTCCCGTACAGGGCTGCTGAGGCGGTGCTTCAGGGCCGGGCCGACTCTATCCTCACCTACCACCAGCAGAACGTGCCCCGGGCCAAGCTGGACCAGGTGGGTGCGGCGCCCCTGTGAACAGGAGGATTGGCCGGCGCATCCCCTTAGCTGTCTCACACTCTGCCTCTGTCGTCCTGCAGGCCCCGAAAGTGCCACCTACCCCCGAACCGCTGCCCCTAAGCACGCCGTCAGCAGGCACGCCGCAGCCCCAGCCACTGCCGCCGCCCCCGCCGCCCCCCGCCCCTGGCAGCGCCCCGCCCGCCCTGCCTTCAGAGGGTCCTCCCGAGGACGCCGGTCAGGACCTGACACCCAACTCCGTGGGAGCCGCCAGCACGGGCGGTGGCGCCGGGGGCACCCACCCCAACACCCCGACAGCCGCCACCGCCAACAACCCGCTGCCCCCTGGAGGAGACCCCGGCGGCGCCCCGGGCCCTGCCCTGCTGGGGGAGGCCGCCCCCGCCGGGAACGGGCAGCGGAGCCTGGTGGGCTCGGAAGGCCTGTCCAAGGAGCAGCTGGAGCATCGGGAGCGCTCCCTCCAGACGCTTCGAGACATTGAGCGGCTGTTGCTCCGCAGCGGGGAGGCGGAGCCCTTCCTCAAGGGGCCCCCAGGAGGAGCCGTGGAGGGGGGCCCACCAGCACAAGCCCCTCCCGCCCCGCAGCAGCCCCCTGCGGCCCCTCCCAGCGGGCTGAAGAAGTACGAGGAGCCCTTGCAGTCCATGATTTCACAGACGCAGAGCCTAGGGGGCCCCCCGCTGGAGCATGAAGTGCCTGGGCACCCCCCGGGCGGCGACATGGGGCAACAGATGAACATGATGATGCAGAGGCTGGGTCAGGACAGCCTGACGCCGGAGCAGGTGGCCTGGCGCAAGCTGCAGGAAGAATACTACGAGGAGAAGCGGCGGAAGGAGGAGCAGATTGGGCTGCACGGGGGCCGCCCTTTGCAGGACATGATGGGCATGGGGGGCATGATGGTGAGGGGGCCGCCGCCTCCCTACCACAGCAAGCCTGGGGATCAGTGGCCACCAGGGATGGGCGCCCAGCTGCGGGGACCCATGGACGTCCAAGATCCCATGCAGCTCCGGGGCGGGCCTCCCTTTCCCGGCCCCCGTTTCCCCGGCACCCAGATGCAACGGGTGCCTGGGTTTGGGGGCATGCAGGGTATGCCCATGGAGGTGCCCATGAATGCCATGCAGAGGCCCGTGAGGCCGGGTATGGGCTGGACCGAAGACTTGCCCCCCATGGGGGGCCCCGGCAATTTTGCCCAGAATGCTGTGCCCTACCCAGGGGGGCAGGGCGAAGCAGAGCGATTCATGACCCCTCGGGTCCGGGAGGAGCTACTGCGGCACCAGCTGCTGGAGAAGCGGTCGATGGGCATGCAACGCCCCCTGGGCATGGCAGGCAGCGCCATGGGGCAGGGCATGGAGATGGAGCGGATGATGCAGGCGCATCGGCAGATGGATCCGGCCATATTCCCCGGGCAGATGGCTGGTGGCGAGGGCCTGGCGGGCACCCCCATGGGCATGGAGTTCGGTGGAGGCCGGGGCCTCCTGAGTCCCCCCATGGGGCAGTCTGGGCTGAGAGAGGTGGACCCTCCCATGGGGCCAGGCAACCTCAACATGAACATGAATGTGAACATGAACATGAACATGAACCTGAACGTCCAGATGACCCCACAGCAGCAGATGCTGATGTCGCAGAAGATGCGGGGCCCCGGGGACATGATGGGGCCGCAGGGCCTCAGCCCTGAGGAGATGGCCCGGGTGCGGGCCCAGAACAGCAGTGGCATGATGGGTGGCCCGCAGAAGATGCTTATGCCCTCACAGTTTCCCAACCAGGGCCAGCAGGGATTCTCTGGGGGCCAGGGACCCTACCAAGCCATGCCCCAGGACATGGGCAATACTCAAGACATGTTCAGTCCTGACCAGAGCTCGATGCCCATGGGCAACGTGGGCACCACCCGGCTCAGCCACATGCCTCTGCCCCCCGCGTCCAATCCTCCCGGGTCCGTGCATTCGGCCCCCAGTCGGGGGCTGGGCAGACGGCCTTCAGACCTCACCATCAGTATTAATCAGATGGGCTCACCAGGCATGGGGCACCTGAAGTCGCCCACCCTCAGCCAGGTGCACTCACCCCTGGTCACATCGCCCTCTGCCAACCTCAAATCACCCCAGACTCCCTCACAGATGGTGCCCTTGCCTTCGGCCAACCCACCGGGACCTCTCAAGTCACCCCAGGTCCTCAGCTCGTCTCTCAGTGTCCGTTCGCCCACTGGCTCGCCCAGCAGGCTCAAGTCTCCTTCCATGGCGGTGCCTTCTCCGGGCTGGGTCGCCTCACCCAAGACAGCCATGCCCAGCCCTGGGGTCCCCCAGAACAAGCAGCCGCCTCTCAACATGAACTCTTCCACCACCCTGGGCAACATGGAACAGGGTAAGTCCGCCAGGCCAGGCCGGGGGACACCGGACTCTGGCGCTGGGAACCTCCGGGGGTCGGGGGGCGTGTTCGGGCTGGGGCAGGCAAGTGAGTGAAGGCGTCTGTATCCGGGCGCAGAGGTGGATGGCTCTGCTTAAGGGGCACGTGTCACCAGCTGGGCGTGAGCTTCCGCAGGGAGCGCCGTGGTGGTCTCCCAGGCGTTTTGAGGGGTTCGTACTTGGGGTCTCCCCACTGTCTGGGCCCCTGAGGCTGCAGGAGTTGCTTGAAGACGGGTGGGCTGTAGTGATAGCGGGGGTCCACGTTGAGGGTGCTGAGCAGAACACTGGAACAGAGGCGTGCTTGGAGGAGTCGGGAGATTCGGGAGCTGGCCTTTTCCTCACCCACAACGTGAGCAGCCAAATTCGTCTTCCCCTCCCCAGTCACTCCCGCTCTTTCTGTCTCCCCGCTTCTGTAGGTGCCCTCCCGCCTAGCGGCCCCCGGAGCAGCTCCTCGGCGCCTCCCGCCAACCCTCCCAGCGGCCTCATGAACCCCAGCCTGCCATTCACTTCCTCCCCAGACCCCACGCCTTCCCAGAACCCCCTGTCACTGATGATGTCCCAGATGTCCAAGTACGCCATGCCCAGCTCTACCCCGCTCTACCACAATGCCATCAAGACTATCGCCACCTCTGACGACGAGCTGCTGCCCGACCGGCCCCTGCTCCCCCCTCCGCCACCGCCGCAGGGCTCTGGGCCAGGTGCGAGGCAGGAAGGGGGCCGCAAGGAGAAGAGCTGGTGTGGGCACCGGGCACGGGAAGAGATGCCATGGCCAGCGGTCACCCCTGTGGTTATGCTGGCTTTCGTGCGCTTCCAGTGGGCCCTGGGGATGGGGGTGTGGCGTCCCGGGTCAAGTTCCCCCGCTTGTCGTCAATTTAGCGAAACGAAGCCCAGAGTACTCCAGTGGTCTTTCCAACATCCAATGATGACCCCATGGCACACTGGGCCAGAACTTGGGTCTCTTGGCTTCTAACTTGAATGCCTCAAGTCCACGCCCTTGCAGCCAGGACAGGCCCACGGTGGAGGCCCCTTACCCCTCCTGGCATGAGCCTGGCTGGGGAGTGGGGAAGGACTGAGTTCTGCACCCTCTCACAGCTGGGCGCACACAGCTTCTGACCCTCTTTTCTCTCTCCCCACAGGGATCAGCAATAACCAGCCCAACCAGATGCACCTGAACTCGGCTGCTGCCCAGAGCCCCATGGGCATGAACCTGCCAGGCCAGCAGCCCCTGTCCCACGAACCCCCACCTACCATGCTGCCCTCCCCTACCCCTCTGGGGTCCAACATTCCATTGCACCCCAATGCGCAGGGGACAGGAGGGCCCCCTCAAAACTCGATGATGCTGCCTCCAGGGGGCCCAGACACCCTGAATGCCCCCTGCGGCCCTGTGCCCAGCTCCTCCCAGATGATGCCCTTCCCTCCTCGGCTGCAGCAGCCCCACGGTGCCATGGCCCCCAGTGGGGGTGGGGGTGGGGGGCCTGGCCTGCAGCAGCATTACCCTTCAGGCATGCCCCTGCCCCCAGAGGACCTGCCTAGCCAGCCGCCCGGCCCCATGCCCCCTCAGCAGCACCTGATGGGCAAAGGCATGGCTGGGCGCATGGGCGACGCCTACCCGCCGGGCGTGCTCCCCGGGGTGGCATCAGTGCTGAACGACCCCGAGCTGAGCGAGGTGATCCGGCCCACCCCGACGGGGATCCCTGAGTTCGACTTGTCGAGGATCATCCCCTCTGAGAAGCCAAGCAGCACCCTCCAGTACTTCCCCAAGAGCGAGAACCAGCCCCCCAAGGCCCAGCCCCCCAATCTGCATCTCCTGAACCTGCAGAACATGATGGCGGAGCAGACCCCCTCACGGCCCCCCAACCTCCCGGGCCAGCAGGGCGTCCAGCGGGGGCTCAACATGTCCATGTGCCACCCCGGACAGATGTCCTTGCTGGGCAGGACAGGTGTGCCCCCACAGCAGGGCATGGTGCCCCACGGCCTGCACCAGGGGGTCATGTCGCCTCCGCAAGGCCTCATGACCCAGCAGAATTTCATGCTGATGAAGCAACGGGGCGTGGGGGGCGAGGTCTACAGCCAGCCCCCCCACATGCTGTCCCCACAGGGCTCCCTCATGGGCCCCCCGCCCCAGCAGAACCTCATGGTGTCCCATCCCCTGCGGCAGCGCAGTGTGTCTCTGGACAGCCAGATGGGCTACCTCCCGGCGCCGGGCAGCATGGCCAACCTGCCCTTCTAGCAGTCCCCGTGCGGGGCCGGAGCTGGGGCGATACTGCAAATATGATAACCTTAAGAAAGTTCCTTCCCCTCCAGTGTTGGGATGGCCTGGGTCAAGGGGTGGGGTGGAGGGGGTGGGAGGGGCTTGTGTGGGGCGTGGCATTTTGTGGAAACCAGATGTGCTGGCGGCTTAAGGGGAAGTGACAGAGCGGGGTGGGGGGTTTTGGATTGGGGTTCCATTTCGGCCACCGGGGCTGCCCCTCGCCCGTTCCTCCCCAGTCCTATGGAGCCTCTCCCTTCCCTCTTTCTCTGCACCCACCCTCTGCAGCTGTGCTTTCGGAGCCCTGTGTCGAGTCCGTGGGGGAGAGGGGAAGGAGGAGGTCTCCCCACTCTGTCCCTTTCCTTTCTGCCGCGGGCTTCTCTCTCCTCTTGGTTTCTCTGCTCCCACCTGTTTTTCCTTCTGTCTCTTCCTGCCTCATTTCCTCTCCCTGCTGATGTGGCTGACCCCCTCTCCCACCCCTCCCTGCAGGCGGCTGGCCAGGTGGGCAGGTGCCAGCCGCAGCTGTAAATAGAGCGCTGCGCTTTTGTGCCGGTTTGTGTGTGTGCTGTATTTCTGTGTTTTGATAGAAGTCACAAAAAAAGAAAAAAGGATAAAAGAAAACCCTTCCCTCCCTCTTCAAATTCTTGCCCCTTCCATTCTCCTGGACTCAGGACCATGCAGTCTGACACAGGTACCCAGTGTTTGCATTGTCTCTGGGTCTGTAAGGATACCGTTCCGGTCCCTTCCCCAAACGGTGAAATGAAAGATAGCCCGCACCTAAACTGAGGTCAGACCACCGAGGCTTCCTCCCGGAGAGCCCCATCCGGGCTGAGGCCTCCCAGAGCGGCAGTCTGTCTGTTGCTGAATGATTCAGGAGAATGTGTGCACGGGCGTGTGTGTTCGCCCCGCACAGGCGACACGGGGCCCTGGCTCCCCAGCTATGGATGGCTGGTATCCCCTGCTGCTACATCTTGGCCAGAACTTGAAGTCCTCCCTCCCCGGTGTGGGATGAAGGAAAGGAGGGAGAGGTGGAGGCTGTGTGGCCCCCTTGAGTGGAGCCATGGGGTGGTGGCACGGTGGTCCACGTGGTCCCGTGCCTGCTGCGGTAGCCCTGGGCCAGGTGACCCCCAGGCCCCGTCTCTTCCAGGAACTGCTACCTACACCTACTTCTTATCACCAAAGGTGGAAGGAAAAGGGTTTGGCTGAGTAGATCTGTCTCTCTCCAGCCTCCATCCTTTGAGCGTGGATTAGAGAAAGTGTTGGAAAAGCAGGGGGCATCCTGTCGCCTCCTCTCTGCCTGCCTTCTCACCGGCAAGGTCCCCCTGCCCCGGGCTCAGGGCTCTGTGCCCGCCCAGGCGCAGCCACTGCCTCCCCCTCAGTCCCCTGCTCTTTCCCAAAACTCCCCACCTGCCTCTGGTCAGAGCTGAAGCCATACAGACTCAGTGTTTTGCCCCCTTGGCCCCAGGAGTAAAACACTTCTCCTTTTCTCACTTCCTTTCCTGCCTTGTGAGGTGGCAGGGCAGTTCCCTGGCCTTCTGTGCCCCGCCTCCGGGGCCGAGGGCCATTTCTAGACAAGGGGTCTTCTGCCGTGGCCCCTTCCCCAGCCTTCCTGATCTGCAGGGTCTGGTCTAGCATTGGCAGCTGTGATACAAAGGGAATTCGCCCCACTTTTCCCAGTCTGGTGCTGTCCTCAGTCCACCGTCAGCCAGGTCAAGCGCTTCCTCTGGGGCCGGCTGGCTGCAGGCCCCGGCCTCCCCCAGCACCCTCCCAGGGGCCCAGGGCCAGGGCCCCGACATCTGTGTTTGGGGGCCACCTAGCTTCCATCCTGCCAGGCGCTTTGCCCACCCTGCCTCAACCTGGGCCTTGTACCCATGAACCCCCCTCCCCCCCCCCACCCTGACCCAAGACTCCCCAAACTGACTCTAAGTGTTTCCTGCCCAGAGGAGAGAGGGGTCAGACCGCAAAGGGCCTAATGCCCTCCCCATTCTCTTCTCCCATCTCCGCCACCAGACTAGCTTTCCAAGGTGAACTCCACAGGCCAGCCTACTTCCCTCCATCCACGGCCATACCCCCAGCCATTTTGTACCATTATATAAATATATATATATAAATATAAATATATAAATACAATATGTGAAGACATCTTCTCGGTTTTTATTTTGAAACAATTTTTAGGCTTGTTCCGGGGGTCTCTGTGCTGCCTGTACTGTATTGACCTGTTTTATAGGTGCCTTTTTATTAAAAAGAGAAAATTAAAATCCATCCTCTTGCCTTTTTGCTTCTGTGTCTGGCTACTCGACTGCCCAGCTTACTGTTGGATGCTGGGAGAGAACAAGCGGGGCTCCGGGGGCTTTCCCAGGGTCCTACGGTGAAGATATAGCCCTCCCTCCTGGGGTCACAAGCTCTGACTTCCACTATGGGGGCCTCCCAGAGAGCTTGGCCAGCTGCCTTGAGCGGGACTGGGCAACCCAGAGGTGCCCTCAGCGAGTGCTGGGGTCCCGGACATCCCGCCCTGGCGAGCCCAGAGGCTGTGGAGGAGGGAGGGAGAGCCCTCTCTGGGCAGGCAGGCACGGAGCAGCATCCTCTGGTTCCATCTGAGTAGTATCCTCTCAGGGGCAGGGCTTGGCTTCCTGAGGCTCGGGGACTTCCCTGCCCAGGCCTGCTTTTCACCCTGCCTAGACGAAGGGGATGCCTCGTGGCTCTCGCTGAGGCCCAGAGAGACAGGCAAGCTCTGGGTTTGGCCTGCGGGCAGGGCGCCGGATGTGATGACCCCCAGAAGCCCCTTTCAGTCTGTCGTCCTTCTCTGGGGGCGGGTCTCCATCTCCGTTCTGACTCGCGGCGAAGTGCTCCCTCCGTGCGATTGCGACCCCTTTTCTGTGTAGCTTGCAGAGAGGGGGGCGGGAAGGAACGGACTGCCTCCTTCCTTATCAGTGCCCGGACCCGCCAGGACCCCGGACCCTACTGCCCCTGGCCCTCTTTACACTGGGCAGAGAAGACAGCAGGCCTTGGTTTTTACTTGTGCCTCCTTGGGGCTAAGGAAGGAGAATCTTTCCTGTCAGTGGCTTCTCTCTGCTGGCTGGGCCTTCTTTCTTCTGTAGGACACTGGCTGGCTGGTCTCTGAGGGCGCCTGGAGTCTGCCCTCAGTCTGCAGACCTCCCAGGGCCCAGTGACGCGGGGCTGGCCCAGCGCCATTTTGGTCAGGGCCAGGAGCAGCTTCTGGGATTGGGTCAGTCTGAGTTTCCTGCCTGGCCAAGATGCTGCAGGGCTGGTGGCCCGGCAGAACGTCTGTGTTTGTTAGTGACTGAGACATTAAGGCCGCGTTCTTTTGCCAGCTGGCCTTTCCTCAGCCTTGACCTCCATCCATCCCCTGGTGCTCAGCCTCTAGCTTCTTTCGGCAGGTGGGGCGAGAGGAGTGGTGGGTAGTGGTGCAGGTCGGTGGTCCCTGAGCTGACGGAGTGCATTCTGGGAGGGGACTGACTTCCGCGATGGGCAAGGGCAGAAGTAAAAGTTGTTTCCTGAGCTTCCAATGGTTACGATGAAACAAGGCGTGTGGGGGGTCAACTCAGCCCCAGGGGATACAGCTGGGCACAGGTATCCTTTGCTTTTGCCTTTGGGCTGCCTCCCCTCCCCGGCCTGCAGCCCAGCCCTGGGGCCGGAAGAAGCCATGGCAGGGATGTCCTGGAGAGAGGGGTTGGTTCATCCAGCTGCCCCACGTGAGGACACAGCTAGGCCACGGCGAGCTCTTAGGATCCCAGGTCCCGTGGAAGGGGCTCCAGTAACACCGCATCCCCCAAGGAAAGCAGAAACGAAGGGGGCCGGGACCTAGAAGGTGGTGAGGGAGGTAGCATTCTCTGACTCAGAGAGACTGCTCTTACGCCAGGTAGGGAAGAACTGGCAGAGGGAGGCGGGGCCGGCACAGCCCAGCTTGGTCAGGAGGCGCGACAGGTCACTACGGAACTTGACGCCCGCGAACGTGTAGAGCATGGGATTGAGACAGCAGTGGGCCACGCCCAGGAACTCGCTCATGGTGATGGCCACGGAGAGGTAGCCGTTCAGCTCACAGCTGTTGCTCACGGTCTTCAGCCTCGCCAGGGTGTCCAGGAAGATGACGACGTGGTAGGGTGACCAACAGAGAAAGAAGACACTCGTCACCAGGATGGCCACCCTGACCGCCTTCTGCCTCTGAGGGCGCCGCTGGGCCTGGCACAGCCGGTGCACCACTCCGACGTAGCACCAGGCCATCACCAGCATGGGCAGTAGGAAGCCCCCGAGGTGGTAGAGGAAGCGGGAGGTGAACCAGGCGTTGGTTTCAGCTCGGTTCTCCTGAGAGAAGGTACAGCGCGGCAGAGAGTCGTTGCGATGGAGGCGGCTCACTTTGGCGAAGAGGATTTCGGGCAAGGCGAAGAAGATGCCCGCCAGCCAGATGGTGGCACAGGTGATGTGGATGGAGAGGAGGCGGCGGTGGCGGTAGGCGTGGACGGCGTGGACGATGGCCAGGTAGCGGTCCACGGCGATGCAGGCCAGGAGCAGGCTGCTGCAGTAGAAGTTGATCTTGTGCAGGGCGATCACAGTTTTGCAGAGGAAAGTGCCCAGGAGCCAGCCCACGGAGCCCTCGACCACGGCAAAAGGCAGGATGAAGACCAGGAGGAGGTCGGCCACGGCCAGGTGGAACAGGAAGGTCTCGGTGGAGCTGCGGGTTTGCCGGTGGCGTTCCAGGATCACCAGCACCAGGATGTTGCCCATCATCCCCAGGAGGAAGATGAGGCCGTAGGCCACGGGCATGAACACGGCCTTGAAGGAGGACAGGAGGGGCCCCTCCGCTGTGGAGCAGAGGTGATTTTCCACCGCGGGGCTCTCCGTGCTGTCGCTGTAGTTGCCTAGTTCCTTGTACTGCAAGGGCAAGGAGACAGCAGGGCGGGGAACTGAGGACCCATCTCCCCCCTCACAGGGGGACCCCGAGTCCCCTGTAGATTTCTCCTGTCCTCCCCACCCCCACGCTGCCTTTGTCCCTGGACTCCCGATACACCGCACCGACCAAATCCCGACCTCCCCTTGTGTGTCCACGAACAAATCGCTTTGCCCTTTCCAGCTGCAGGTTTCGACTGTAAACGGGACTGATTCCTCGCGGGGTGGGGTGGTGACGAAGATGGAGGGAGATACGTGGTGGGAGAGGCTTCACGGACTCTGAAGGGCTGTGCACCTGTTAGGTGCTTTGAGTTTACGCGTCCTCGGGTAGGGAAGGCCGCCGGCTCACGGCATGGAATTGGAACTTCAGTTTTGGAAATGGGTCTGGTTGGGGCAAGGGGCCGTCTGCTCCCATTCCCAACAGAGCAGCGGGCGCTAAAACCTAAGATCCTGCTGAGGGGGCAGCTGCTGGTGTGGCCTACGGGCTTCCTCTTGATGCGTCTCCCTGTTCCTGAATGTCTTCACTGTAGCTGAAATTGTAGTGCTAGCCTCCTGCTTTGTTCACTCCGCATAACAAGCTCAGGTATGTGCTATTCCTGTCTTTTTTTTTTTTTTAATGTTTGTTTATTTTTGAGAGAGAGAGAGAGAGAGAGAGACAGACGGAGAGCGAGCAGGGGAGGGGCAGAGAGAGAGGGAGACAGAATTGGAAGCAGGCTCCAGGCTCCTGAGCTGTCAGCACAGAGCCTGACACGGGGCTCGAACTCGCTGTGAGATCACGACCCGAGCCGAAGTCAGACGCCTAACCGACTGAGCCACCCAGGCGCCCCTGGGATTTTCCTATCTTATGAAGGTCAGGTGTGTTTGAACCCACGTTGATCTCCCTCCAGAGCCGATTTTTCCACCACTACGCAGCCCTGCCTGGGCTTCCCTCCCTGCTCCTGCCCATCACTTGGGAGCTCCCTCCTCTGTTTCAGAAGAGAGGAAGGGGTGTTGCTGTTCCAAGAGAGGGTGGTGCGCCCACTTTGTCTCTGGAAGCTCCTCCTCCTCCCCTTCCTCCTCCCCTCACCTCCTCCTCCTTCTCCTCCCCCCCTCCTCCTCCCCCCTTACCCCACCCCACCAGCGCTCAGGTTGTTTACCCAGCTAACCGCAAAGGAAGACACGGTGTCTGTTTTCATACCTTTCACTCGCAGCTGTCCCCCTGCACCTGCTCCTCCTCACTTCCCAGCCCTGTTCTCCACCCCTCCCACCGGCCCCCTCCCCATGGTTTCAAACCAATTATAACCAACTTATGTGGGTTGAAAAAGACACTTCTATAAATGATGAGCCCCGGGGAGGCAGAGGATGGGACAGGATACTCGGCACAGAAGCTCTAGATGGTCTCACACTGCCCTTCTTCCAGGAGAGTGAGGGTCTTGCACAAAGCAGGAGATGGTTACACTGCCACCCAGGGGCCCCAGTTGTGGGTCACACATTCGCTCTCAGTGGGCAGACCCAGGTCCCCAACCTGTGTCTTTCCTTCCGGTCCCCGGGGCAAGTGGGTCTGGGGGAAGGGGGTGGGGGATACATCGGTGCGATGGCAGAGCCCTCTGCCTCCCCCCACCCCGCATCCCTCTGCCACAGCCTCAGTCCAGCCCTTCTTCGCCCTACCGCCTCCATGGCCCCATGCCAGCAACTTCTCCACCCTTGTCCATCCGCCAAACACAGGAGGAATTTTCCAACCCGCAGATCCCATCAGTGTCCTGCTTAAAGTCCTTCGTTGGTCCCCGGTTACCTGTAAGCAGTGGTTTTCTTTTCACCTTTACCCCCCTCGCCCAGTTTCACATTTAATAGCAAAGCCAATTATAAGAAGTCATGTCTGTGATGCAATTACTCAATAGGAGATTGGCATAAGCCAGTCTCCGTGCATTCACACAACAGAATACGATGTAGTTCTCAAAAAGAAATGAGATTAACTGCCTGTTCTCTTTGACACACACGGCCACGTTTCAGATCCGATTGCAGGGCACTCCACACAGCGTGATCCCATCCAGGGACTGTCCTTGCAGGGCTTCCTGGGGCTGGAGGGGTGGGGAGGAGGGGGGAGGGGGAGGCTCAGCTCCTCTCCTTGCCTTCAAACCAGACTTCTCCACTCTTGTCTCGTGTGGTGTTTCACACAGAAGCTCTCGTTTAATAAAAAAAAAAAAAACAAAAAACAAAAAACAAAACAAAACAAAAAAACACAGCTCTACTTTCATTTGAAAACCATGGGCTTGCAGGGTGACGTCTGAACTCCCCTATGGGGGCTTGACGTGTCTACAAAATGTATATTCCTCCAACTTTTCAAGCCTTGCCTTCTACTTTATCGCCTTAGGCGCCCTGTCCTCCAGGTTCATCATTCCCGTCTCCAAAACTTTGCTCCAACTCTACCTTTTGCAGAATAACTCTTTCTCCCCACGACTGCCTGTCTCATTAATGCCTATGTTTCTTCCAAGGTCCCACTCAGCCCCACCTTCCTACCTCCCTCCTTCCTAGCTTGGAACTCGATTCTCTTCTTACATTCTCTGCGTCTTTTTAACAAAGTTTTTTCATCTTTATTTACTTTGAGAGAGAGAGCAGGGGGAGGAACAGAGAGAGAGAGAGAGAGAGAGAGAGAGAGAGAGAATCCCAAGCAGGCTCTGCACTGTCAGCACAGAGCCTGACCTAGGGCTCCATGCCACGATCCCACGATCCCGCTAACTGTGAGATCGTGACCTGAGCCAAATCAAGAGTCGGACGCTTAGCTGACTGAGCCACGCAGGCGCCCCTCTCTGTGTCGTTACTACCGCTGAGAGCAGTTTCTCAGAGAGGGCCGGGGGCCCTTGTATTCCAAAGTTTGAGGCAAGTCCCTCTCTGTGCCTCTGCAGAAACTCAAACACTTTTTTTCACCCTTCCTCGGTTCCTGCCTCCTCCCAATACCCTTGAGAGCCTAGAGCCCATCTTGGGTTCTGTCCCCATACCGGGAGCTATTTCCAATATGCTCGTTGACTCCTATTGGAATTGACCAGGAGGTACACGGGGGAAACAGTGAGGTGAGTGGTGAGCAAAGCAATTCAGACCAGGGGCGAAGAGATAGGGGGGGCCTGGGGCAGTGAGTGGGGCTGGACTCCGCCTACCTTTGGGGGGGGAGCCTGGCCGCCCACTGCCCCTTGGGCAACGTCTGGCCGGTGTAGGTACAGCCCGCCTACCTGACCCGGGAGGCCCTTTATGAGAACCACTCAAATCCTTACCCTCTAAAGCATCCAGGCTGATTGGTTTATTGCCCATTTAACATCCGCACGGCGGGAGGTGCCCCTAGGACCCTAGAACTCCCATCTCCTGAGAAGCTGGGTTTCAAAGAGGGTTGAGGGGAGCTATCTTTTCCTTCTTGCCAAGAGGTATTTGTTTGGAAAAGTGCTCGGGCAGGGAGGGCAACAACATGGGAGGAAGCCGGTTTGAGGGGTGCTGGGAGTTGTTAGTACATCTCAGCAGGAGGTGTCAAACAGACATTTTGGGGGCTCAGAAGTGACACATGTGAAAGCCACTTCCCATACCTAGGGGATCAGTCGCCCCGCCCCTCCCCGAACCATGGAGAGAGGTAGTGAGGCAAGGTTGACTCTGGCCTGGTGGGAAGATGAGGAACCTAATCCTAAATACGTCGAATCCTAAATACGCTGGGGAGTGGGGTGCAGAAGGGAACCCTCCAAGGCTCACACCCTGAGGGAGCTCAGTGCAGGCAATCTGGCCGAGCGCTTACTCATTCTTTGACATCAAAAGCTGCAGGAACCCGGGGCCCTCAGGCACACACATACCCTGACAGCAGCATGCACCGTGTAGAGACTCAGCCACGTGCCCAGGCCAGGCCACGAGGGCATGTGGCCTAGGCAGGTACCCAGCAGAGAGCCTGCACAGGAGCCGGGGGCTCATGCCCCAGAGAAGGCAAGGAGACCTGATGAGCAGGATAAAGCTGAGCAGTGAGCCAGGAATCCAGGTAGAAATTGCCCTGAGCACCGGGGACAGGGCGAGAGGAGTTAGAACATTCTGTGTTCTGGTGTTGAGGAGAAGAGAGGATGGGCCGGGGGGAGGAGGGGAGCAGGTGCATCGGGGCGCTGCACTGGCCAGCGTGAGGATTAGCAAACATTTGCTGATTAGACTGTGTGAGCTGGTGGGGCAGGGGCTAACCGGGGCATTCCTCCGGAGTCTGTCCCGGACCCTCACCCCTTTGACACTCTCCACCCTGTCTTAGCTGACACGGCTGGGGGACCCTTCCAGGCAACGCAGCGTCCTCCACAACCTGGAACTAGAGGCCCAAGCTGACCAGATGGAATCGGCAGGGGAAAACATAGAGACCTAGACGCGGGTTTAAGATTTCAACCGTCAGGGGACAAGTTAGGGAAGACCTGGCTTACCGACAGTTGATGAAGAAAAAGGCCCGAGAGTCTGTTGGTTGCTAGCTTAAGATGAGTCAACAGGGTGACGCGGCTGCCAGAAAGGCTCCCGTCACCTTACTTAGGTGAACAGAAACCTGTAGGTGGGCAGCCGACACCATCGCAGTTTGTTTGGTCTGGACAAGGGTGACCAGTTTGCTGAGGGGTCTGGAAATCCCCACCCTGGGAGGAAGTTTTCTGAGTACCGGGGTGCAGAGTCTTAGGAGAAGAAGACCCGAGCCCAGGACAGATGCCTTCTTCAAGGACTGGAAGAACCACCATAGGCAAGAGGGCGGGACGGGCTCACTGTTTGAGGCTCTCGAGGGCAGATGGGGAGGGATGGGCAGAGGCTGGGGGTTGGGTGTTTCAGTCAAAGGAGAAAGGAGCTTCTCACAGGCAGAACTCTCCCACGGTGGGTTGGGGTCCCCTGGGAGGAGGAAGAATGGGCTCAAGTATTCGGGAAGGGATTCCGGCCCTGGACGGGAGACTGGGCTCTGCCCTCGAGTGCCTCTCACTCACAGCTCCCAGATGCTCGGATTCTCGGGCTGTCATGCTCTGCCCAAGGATGAGCACGATCTTCAGGTAGCTCGGCACCTGTGGGGGAGCTTCGCTTCTCTAGCTGTCTGTCCTGTGGCCAGACTGACCTTGGCGTTCAGCCCCCCAGAGAGCGCCGGCCTGCTGGGTGCTGTGGCTCATCCGGGCAGAACCCCGGGAGCCCAGGGGCCTGAGTCATACTGGCCGCAGGACGCGTCTGCACACAGACGCAGGTCATTGCTCTGGCCTTAGGGAGCACCCACAGGTTCCGTCTCCTTTTGTGTCCTTGTCTGGATATTCCCAGCCAAGAGTCAAGAGCTGTGAATGGAGTCAGCCGGGCATCTGTCCTTCCAGCCTTCAGTGGCTTGAGGACTGAGATCGGGCTAAGGGTGCGAATGGGGGTCTGTGTCCCTGATCCCATTCTTCCTTTTGAGGGTCCACACTCCCAAAAGACCATCTGAGACTCTGGCTTGCCACTTGAAGGAAGAAGAGATGTGGGGCCTGGTTTGCCTCCCTCCCCCCTTCTCCCTCCCCCCCTTCAGAAGTGAAGCCGCCAGGCTCCTCTTTCCTCTGTACCCAGGGTTTTGGCCATTAGGAACATGGTACTGCCCCGGATGTGGTTCTGGGGGGAGACTTTAAGCTACTTCTACGTTTTTGTTTTTTTTTTTAATGTTTATTGATTGAGAGAGAGAGAGAGAGACCACGAGTGGGGGCAGAGAGGGAGAGGGGCAGGAAGAGAGAGAGAGAGAGAGAGGGAGAGAGTACCAAGCAGGCTCCCAGCTGTCAGTGCAGAGCCCGACACGGGGCTCGAACCCACGAACCACGAGATCATGGCCTAAGCTGAAATCAAGAGTCAGACGCTTAAGCAACTGAGCCACGCAGGTGCTCCAAAGCTACTTCTATCTTTGCGCAGAATCTTTAGGTTTTGGGGGAGGGTCCCCATGTGGCACCCCAAAGTCAATTTACACTTTGGGGACAGTCACCTAGTCTGAGGGACAGGTAGATGTGTACCCTAGGTTTTGTACAGCAACCATCTCGTGGGTCAGCACCCACTTGAGACATTTTGTCTGGTCATTCCTGAAAGACTATTCGTTCTTGTCTCCTGATTCTCAGGGCCTAGTCCGTGGCCCCTTTTTCTGCCGTTCTGCCACAGGGGTGGGATCTGTGTCCTTAAGGAAGGCAAGAGTTCCCGGCGGAGGCTGCGGTCTGTATGTCTGAGCCCAGATTCGCCCCAACACTGAACCCTCCCCAGGCTGGACCTGGGTCTCTCCCTCACCTCCGATTCCTCAAATCACCTCCAGTTGGGGCCCTCTGCCCTGGGATTCTTCTGGGACTTTTGACCTATTTGGCGTGGGGGATCCTTCCCTCTCCCAACGCATGGCCCGAGACAGCCTGGGCTGGTTTGGGTTCCTCTTCCTTGCACCTTGATGAAATGAGGTGATACACGTGGACGGGCTTTGATGCTCTGCCCACAGCGAAATGTTTTGGGGGGACCATCACTGAGGAGAGGATAGGGGAGTCCAGGTCCTGGGGTTGGACCAGATCCGTCCTGCTTTTTAGCAGCTTCCCCTCCTGGCTGGTGTGGTGGGGCTGGAGGTGAGGTTTTCCCCCAGCCCCTGTAGGTCCCCCAGCCCAGGCCCCGGGGCTGTCAAGAGGAGGCTCTGCACTCTCAGATCAAGGTTCCTGTGGACAGAGACTTCTCTAGGTCTGCCGAGGTCTGCCTTCCCAGCAGGATCGGTCCCTGGTACACCCACCCCAGGGACCTGGCTCCTTGTGCTTAGTCAGCCATCTAGAGTTTTTGTGTAGGTCCGCCACTCATGGGGATTGGCTGCTCATCTTTTAAAAATGGACATTTCCAGTGGCTGGAGTTGATCTCAGAATTCAAGAGGCGGAAGGGAAGACAGGATGACCAACACCTGGCTGTGGCCAAGGGCCCTCAGTTCGTAACAAGTAGTCGGGTCGCTCTCCCCGGGCTGCTGGTGGTCTTTGATATATGGGACGCACCCTGTTGTCCCCTGGCCTCTGCCACCACCTGTCTCTAGTAGGTCACGCAGTGGAGTGGCGCATGCAGTTAGGGGAAACTCCTGTGGTTTCTCAGAAGCCAGGAGTGGCCAGATCTTGGGTTGGTTACTATGCGTCCAACTGGGTCAGGGTTCGTGGTCAGCTCGAAGCTGTGGGCAGAGGAAAACATCCACTAACCTACTCGGGTGAGGCCAGGGGCCAAGACTGGGGGCCAGGGTGGGAGGTTGGCACCTTGTCAGGGCGGTGGGGTTTTAGCCTGATTGAGGGTACTGCCCAGAGTCTGTCATTTCTCTCAGGGCCAACTTTATGGACATGTGGCCTGTGCAGTCACGCCGGGCCCTGTACTGAGAAGAGCTCCACGCTTGGTTTAGGGCTCTGCGATGGCTATCTTGAAATTCTTAATTTTTGAACAAGGGGCCCTGCGTTTTCATTTTGTATTGGCTCCCACAGGCTAGGCGGCGGGTCGGATCAGACTGATGGTTCTGGCTCTGCTTTTTATCTGATTGGGTCTGAGGGACCAGACTTGGGGTAATTAGCTCTTGCCCTCACATTCTCGGCGGCTTCCTAGCTCTGGGATCTGGGCAAGTGGGCGGGCTTTTCCAAGCACGTCTGGGAACCCGGCTGGTAGAGTTCCAGCATGGATTCCAGCCGGTGGAACTGAAGGGTGTTGGAGAACATTTCAGGGTGAGTTTAGGGTCAGGAAAGCAAGTGGGCGTTGGGAGAAAGGATTTGGATCTTTTCTGATCCAGCCCAGAGTGTAGCTCAAAGAGAAGTCCTTTCCCTAGAAGTGCCATTGGCCACGGGAGGAAAGGAGGAAAGAAGTTCCCCAAAGATCCTCCTAAAGAGCCCTCTCCTGCCGACACACAGGAGCACCAGAGTCTCTGCTTTAGCTCTTCCCTACACACCTCCTTTGCGAGCCCAGTGACAGCCAAGCCAGCTGAACCTCTGCTTCACAGGAGGGACTTGGGTGAGAAGCAGAGTGTGATTCTCGGAATCATTTTCTTAGCCCATCCGAGAACACCTCAACTCTAGAGATTCCAGTGCTCTGACGGGGACCACAACATGCTTTAAAACATTTCTAGCATTAACACAGTTTCTCCCACCAATTTGGCATCCCTGTGCCCCCCCCCGACTCTGACCCCATGTGGTCCCCTCCCTTGCTGGCCACCTGGTCTCACAGTTCCTTGGTTTAGCACCCAGTTACTGTCTAAGTTTCCAGTGAGTGGGGGTTTTGTCTTCATGGGTAGACCGTGAGCTATCTGAGGGCCGGGACCAAATCCTCGGCTTCTCCATTCAATACAGAATGTAGTGCCCTGATGATACAATCATATAGCAAGTGATGGATAAATATCCTGGAACAGCACCAGGTTCCTGACGGTAAGAACACCTCCAAAGTACTTTCCCATCTAGACCCTTATTCCAGCCCTAAAAGATAAGAGGAGGACCTTTTTCTGAAGAACGGAGAGGCAAAGTGACTTGTTCCAGGTCACATAGCAAGCCCGGGAGGATGCAGGACTGGAACCCAAAATTCTGATCCCCTCTAAAGGATGTCTATTTAAAGCAACAACTCTACTTCTCTGCTTCCTCCTTGGAATGGGGAAATACAGTCTTAAAAGGCAGGTGCCATTGGGCCTGTCTAGATTCTGCTGATCCACAGCGGGAGGGGACTCCACAGCTGTCCCCTCTTCCCTAAGCCCTGGGCACAGGAAATTAAGAATTCCAAGCGGGGTCTGGGTGACCATCTGTCTCTACTCACCATGTCCTCCAGGTTGTAGTTGATAAGGTCCATGTCCAGGGTTAAGGGGTAGTTCATGCTTGTAGCCGTATGTCACCAGACTGGTCACTGTCTGATGTTGAGAGGCTCTCTGCCTGGTGCCTATAGAGAGGTGGCAGCCGTCAGCTGCAAATTTAAGCAAATGAGTTGCGCACTGTCTCCTGGGGCCGCGTAGGACCCGCTGTCTGCCTCACAACTCATCGCTTTTTTTTTTTTTTTTTCCACTGGGTCTTTTTTTTTTTGAAGAAAAAGGGAAAATCCCCATAGCATCAGTGCTAGTCAAGCATTTCGGCTTCTTTCCTGGCAATAGTTGTCTCAATGGGGCTTGTGACAGATACGAAGGCTGCCCCTCGCCTCTCCTCCCTGTACCTCCCAATAAGGGAGTTGTAGCTTGTAATGACAACCACCACACCAGTCAGTGGTGGCAACGAGGGACACTCCAGATAGAAAGGGAAGAGGAGAGCCCTTCCAGGACCTCCTCTCCAAGTCACCTCCAAGCCTTCACCTCTCTCGCCACTAGGGTGACCAATCATCTGGTTTGCCACCAACCGAAAGTCCCCTGTCCTGGGAAACCCCTCACTCCCAGGCAAATGGGGACGCTTGGTCATCCAACTTGCTGCTATCCTTTTGCCTGGTCAAGGGCAAAACCTCTTGCCTTTCCAGCTCAAGTCCTGGAGAGAAACGTTAGAAACTTTCAAAGGGAACATCATTAAAACATTACTGGAAGGCAAAAATAAAGTCACCCAAATTACCAGCACAAAAACATAAACAGTCACCGAGTCGTCTTCTGACTCAAAAGAATGATGTTTCGGCTACACATTAACTTGGTTGGCACCTAATTATTAACAGCAGCCACTACCCAGCTGGAGCAGAGTTTTACACAGGAGGATCCTGAGGCTCAGAATGGGAGAGGAACATCCCCAGGACCCACAACTAACCAGTGGCAGAGCGGGGACCCGAACCCAGGTGTCCTCACGGCACATTCAGAGTTTTCCGTATACACCAGGCTGCCACTCTCACAGGCTCATGTGACCCTCGCGTTTCCCTCAACTCTGTCCTGTCTGAGGACCCCTTCCTTTAAGAAGCCCCTTTGTAGGCACAGATCAATTTCCTCTCCACACCTCATCTTTGGGCCCTTTCTTCCAGGAGCGGGGCATTTCCTCTCTTGGGCCACAATGTCGTGAAAACAGTGACTGTGCACACAGGGGTACCCACACATGACATGCCACTTCTTTGCTCTTGTCATCAGCTTCCTTTCCAGCCAGATTACCCTTTGCTGGGACTCCACCCTTTCTAGTGCCTTCCTTCACCTTTTCCTCCATATTCATCCCCCCTCTTTCTCTCCTATTCGCCTCGTTTATAACCCCCGCTGCACCCCCAACAGACACAGCTTTCTTGGATTTCAACGACTTGAAGAACCCAGGCTTCTGTTTGCGCTGTTGGGGCCTGTCTTTCCCTCCTCATTCGCTCACCGCCTTTGGCAACTGCTTTCAAGGAGGAAGAACCCGAGGACAAGGGGTGGGAGTTCCTCTTCTGTATTTCCAGTCCTGAAATGCTCAGAAGGAAGCTGCCCCAATGTTTCCTGTGTCCCATGCTTGCTAAGCGCTCCCCGTTCTTCCAGCCCCATGCCCCAACATCTCTGCCCCTCCAAACCATTGATAACATTCAACTTAGTTTTTGCTACTTCTAAGGACATTGATCAGGAGGGAATACAGCATACGGAATCATATGGGAACCAGAAGGAAATTTGGAAGATAAGCCAGTCCCTTCTCATTCCCCGTCCCCTGCCCCCAGCAAATGCAAGATTCTTGTCACTACATCTTTATCACACGGTCACCCGGTATTGGACAAACATCACTAAGGGTGAGAAACTTGTTCCTCTCAAGAGCTTGGTGTTTTAAGGCAGGATGATTTAATCATCGCAAGCAGGTTCCTCATGCTGAGTCAAAGTGTATCTCCCTGTAACTCATCCCAGAGGTCCTGGCACTGCCTTCGTCCTGATTGTCTAATAAGCACCTTCTGAAGACGGATCCCACATCCCCATTAGTCTTCTCCTCTTCAAAATACATATTCTGCGTGTCTCCAGTCATTTCAGAGGACGTGATTTCTGAGTCCCTCATCAGCCTCTGGGTGATTTCTGGTTATCGGTCCACATATTCTCTGTCTAGGACAAAATATACAAAGGTAAGAGTTTCTTTGTTCGAGACTCCGTACGTATATAACCATGATTAAAATGGGCTTTCCTATAGGCTCCCGCTCCCCTTGACAACGTGCCTAACACACTTCATTTTGGTGGTTCTCCTGCATCATCTCAGCCTGTGAAGGACAACTTTTCAAATCCTGATTCGGTCATCTGATGATGTGTTAACAACATAGGTAAGCACGCCATTCTTCGGTCTCTCCGAGTCCCGATGGAAAATATGGGCAGGACAACGTCAAACACGGAGCTCTGCTTCCTGCATTAGAGGCCCATTGTTCTCTAAGGCCAGGGAAGGCTTTCGTGGGAGAAGTGGGACATGAGCCGGACATTGAAAGTTTGGATAAAGACCTGAAGTGACTAGAGGGGAGGGTGCATGGCTAGGGGGCATGGGAGATAATGAGGACTGCATGAAAAAAATACGTGGGGGTGTGGTCATGGTAGTGATGATGATGATGATGAAGGACAGCAGGAGGAGGAGGCACGAGGTCAGAGTGTGCCTGGGGAAAGATAGGAATTGCTCTTGGGGCCTTCCGCTCTCCTATTCTTCTTATAGTTGCCCATTTCCCATGATGCACTGCAGGCCCAGAAGAGGAGTTTGTGAGGAGGCTCAGGACTACTTCTTAAGTGCAGCAGCAAGCTGTGGTAGTAGTTCCAGCCATGATGGTGTGGGGCAGAGAGGTATCTACTGGCTTCTCAATGGCTGACCTGGGTTTCATGGACAGAGGGAACCGTGACTGTCCCCCAAACTCCCTTCTAGTCCTTTGACTTCCTGATGCTTCTTGCACCATGGACCCATTCAGATGTTCCTTTCTGTCTCTCCAGATGCTAGGACATACTGCAGGTCCCCAGAGCCCACTTGTCCCGGCCACTGGCCTTTGATGGTCAACTCATTTTGCCCTAAATGGATACATACCTCTCGACCATGAATTCTAACATTGCCTTAGAAGGTTCAGAGAGTAACTGCCTCTGGTCGAAAAGATGATCTTATGACCTTCCAACCCATCAAGTCAGACTAGCACCCCACCCCCCACCCCCCCAAAATAGAGAAGGCAATGCCTAGGCTGTGATCCCTTGACTTTATTTATTTTTTTTTAACTTTCTTTTAACATATATTTATTTTTGAGACAGAGAGAGACAGAGCATGAACGGGGGAGGGGCAGAGAGAGAGGGAGACACAGAATCGGAAGCAGGCTCCAGGCTCTGAGCCATCAGCCCAGAGCCCGACGCAGGGCTCGAACTCACGGACCACGAGATCGTGACCTGAGCCGAAGTCGGACGCTCAACCGACTGAGCCACCCAGGCGCCCCAGTGATCCCTTGACTTTAAAGATGAGACAGCACGGTTTCCACCAGTGTGTAATAATCAGATGGCTGGGTGGGGGTAGGAGGGAAAGCTTCCAGATCATGCAGCCCAAATTTTATTTCAACGTGCAACGTGCTTGTATTTCTATTATGTGGTCTCCCAATCCCCACACCCTGGGCAGCCTACCCAAGGCTGAATTATTTTCCAGGCTTCTCATCAAAATGACCGCTGTGGTTAGCTCAGGTGAGTCTTTCTCCGCTATTTTACTTCACAGTTTGTGGATTAGGTTACATTTCTGTCTATTTCAGACACCAGATACAATCACTTGTCTTAGAGTTCATTTCCCACATTCCACAGAAAAATTAAGCTGTTCTGCAGAGGGTGGGGTGCAGGGAATGGGTTGGGGTTTTTTCCTGAGACGCTGTCTTCTCTGATCCGGACAGAGGTCTTGTCTTCTTTCTACGAGTTTTTCCCAACTGTTCAGAACAGAGCTCCCCAGGTCCCCCCCCCCCCTCGTCCCCCCTCCCCACCAGTGAGTGGACCTTGGGGGAGCACTGGGCATCTCTCTAGGCACCAAAAGAGAACAGCAATGACATTCGCCTAGCATTTACCGTTGTACAAAGCTCTGCAATTTTGACATTTCATTTCGCTTCATATTTAACTTCATTTCGCATTTAATCCTATCTAATCCTCAAAACACCTTGTGTGGGAGGTATTGGCATCATCCCTGACCATATTTCGGGATAGGGGTGGGGGGCGAAGAAACAGAGGCTCAGGTCCTCGCTCATGAATGATTACAGGGAGAGTAATTGGCGGAGTGAGGGTCGGAAGCAACCCTGCGGACCCCAGACCTGAGGATCTCTCCCCAGGCCACACAACCTTCTCTCAGAGATTGTTTTGCAAAGGATAGGTAGGCACTCATCTGGCTCTCCGAGGAGAAAGCTCTGCCTACACCCTTGATGGGCTGTTCGTCAGGTACTTTCTATGTGCCACGAGCTGTGCTAAATTCACACACATTATTTCCTTCCATCCTCTGAAGACTCATAAGGTGTTAAGGTATTTTTGTCACATTATCACACACGTGGAAATTGAACTTCAGGCACTAGTAGGAAGTAGTTGTGAGTGTTAACAGCTCACTCAGGCACCAGGGACCCAAAAGCACAATACAAATCAACACAGGAAGTGGGGTGGTAAAGATTCTCAGTGGCGGCACCCACGCATAGCTCCTCTCTCATTAGGTAACAGGTAGGTGTCCTGCGGGAGGAAATGGGGTGCAGGTGCTGGTAGGCACATCAAGGTTATCTCAAGGTTACAGGGGCCATGAGTGTGCTTGGGAACCTCGGCCCACGGGTGGGCTGTGTGCCCAGAGTTAGAGAGTGAGTCAGGTGCTTGGTCAGGTGTTTGTGCAACATGAGCTGAACCCCTACCAGAGGGGAAATGTGGAGATCAAGGATGGCGGGATTCAGCCTCTGCCCTGGGAGGACTTTGTCTGACGGAGAAGGCAGAACAGATACACCCGTGCAACTTTGCACTCTCACATACACGTGCAACTTGAGAACATTCGCAGAGCCGTATGTATGAACGTACCGTATCCACGAACCCGGTGCGGGCCGAGGCTAGCAGTGCGGAAGGTGACCGAGTAAGAAGGGTAAACCCACCGTTCCCACCCACCTAAGTGCAGCACGGGAATGGGCCACAGAAATCGTGGAAACAACACTGGGTTTTATATCACAAGACCCAGACTGGAGGCCCAGCACTTCTGGTTTCCGACAAGGCTGCTTTTGGACCAGACCCTGCGTCGCTGTTCTCAGACACAGCAGAGAATGCCAAACGGCACCCCCGGGAAAAGAGTTCTCGAATGTTATGCCTCAGAATCACCTGGAGGGTTTGTTAAACACAGATTGCTGCCCGCCCCCCCCCCCCCCCCCCCGCCAGAGTTCTACTTCTAGAGGTCGGGGGTGGGACCTGAGAAGTCTCAGTTCTAACAAGTGTCCAGGTGAGGCTGGGTCACCAACCCGGGAACACGCTTTGAGAACCGCTTCCCAGTCTACACAGGATCGGCACACGGGACGGCTTGCCCCGACACAGCCGGTGTCCCAGCCTGGGGCTCCCAACCCACCCCTCCGCCGCTCTCAGCCTCTTCACACAGATGCTGCCACAGCTGAGGCCTCTCTAGAACAACGGCTAACACCTCACGCCCTCACATAGCTGGTACCACAACCCACAGCTGGCTTCCCCTGGAGCACCCGACCTCCCCGGGGCCCAAAATGGCACTACTGAGATTTAGATCACGCTGCCCGCCTGGCCCCCACCTCTGGCGCCTCTCTGCTTGGTCTCAGCCTCTGCTCCAACTGGGGGTGCTTACGCCCCGCTGGGTAACCTGCAGCGGGCCGTGTGACCCAGTCCCTTTGACCATGGCCCCCGGTAAGAAATATGTTTTACCTCACAACCTGGCTGGCGTAAGTACCTACACACACACGTTTCACAAATAATACTCATTCCTAGTAGGTGTATGTAGCGTCCTTGTTTCTTTTGCTCTCTGTTTGTTTCTTTCTTTAAACCAAATTGCTTTCACGGATCCACAAATCAGTCACAATCCTGGGTATACAAATTACCGATAAAACTTCCCTGAGCCTTAGTTTCCTAATCTCTACACTCGTGACTGCACTGCTTATCTGGCTACTGGATGCAAAAGTAATATCATGGACGCAAAAGTTTTTTCCAAATAGAAATCCTCCATGGGTACAAAGTACTATCACACACACACACACACACACACACACACACACTTTTTATTTTATTTTGTAATTATGATTATTTTTATTGTCTTTTTAAAAATATGATTTATTGGAGGGGCGCCTGGGTGGCTCAGTCAGTTGAGCGTCCGACTTTGGCTCAGGTCATGAGCAGTCTTTAGCAACAGAACTTCACAATGAAGCAGGAATTTATTTGTTCATTTCGAACTTCCAAAAAAACACCTATTTACTGCTTACTGTGTGCCCAGGTTTAGCAGCAAACAAGATAGTCTAGCCTAGTAGATGTTTCTAGTGAGGATGGGTGGGTGGAGAGGTCCTCCCGTAACTTATCCGCAAATCATTCCTTCAGCCTCCATTGCATTCCAAGCACTGAACTGGATGCTGGGAAAGCAACAAGAAACAAAACCAAACGTGACTCGTGCCCTATTGTAGTTTGCACCCTGGAGGGGAGGCAGGCATTAAACAAGCTTATGTGTTTAATAATAATAACTCCCAATTATAAAAATCTGAAAGTGTCATTTAGAGAAAGAACGGGGACGGGCACCTGGGTGGCTCAGTCGGCTAAGCCTCTGACTTCAGCTCTGGTCACGATCTCACGGTTTGTGAGTTCGAGCCCCGCGTCGGGCTCTGTGCTGACGGCTCAGAGCCTGGAGCCTGCTTCCGATTCTGTGTCTCCCTCTCTCTGCCCCTTCCCCACCTGCACTCTGTCTCTCAGTCTCTCGAAAATAAATAAACACGTAAAAAAATTAAAATATAGGGACGCCTGGGTGGCTCAGTCGGTTGAGCCTCCAACTCTGGCTCAGGCCATGATCTCGCAGTTCGTGAGTTCGAGCCCCACGTCGGGCTCTGTGCTGACAGCTCGGAGCCTGGAGCCTGCTTCGGATTCTGTGTCTCCCTCTCTCTCTGCCCCTCCCATGCTCATGCTCTGTCTCTCTCTCTCAAAAATAAATAAACGTTAAAAATTTTTTAAAAAGAATGCGAACTCAGTCTTCACAACCTAATAACCAGCATCGTCACACTCCCGGATTCATTTACAGTTTACGAAGTCCTTTCTCATTCTTTGTGTCAGGAGAACCTCATCTCAAGCCCATGGAGAAAGGCAACCAGGATTTCTCAGTTCTTTTATTTATAAGGAAACCAGGCCTCGGCCCATCTCATGAGCTGCTTAAGTATATCCACTTAGAAAGGAAGTTGAGCCACTTCTTCTGACGCCAGACCCTGTGCTCTGTCCTCCGAGGGCATGAGATGAACAGGCCCCCAGTGGGCCGCTTAGCCTGCGTGTTGTAGACGAGATGTCAGACAAAATGGCAAAAAGTTCATCTTGCCCAAGTCCACGTCCTCACAGCCCCATAGAGGGAAGAGGGAGGGAGGAGCGGGTAGGTGGGACGCCTGGTATCGGATGGCCCAGGGTGGGGTCCACAGGACGGAGCAGCCTCGACAGGCAAAGGCAGGAAACGGCTGAAGCAGGATCGTGAAATGACATTTGTCAAAGGCATCCACACCCATCTGCGGCAGTGAAAGTGTACCAGGCCCAAGGCGGAGGTGATGGGCCAACGAAACTCGCCACCGCATTCACCTCTGCGACTGGGGACACGGCGAGGCTGGCCCACCTGCCGTATCAGCACCTTGATCACGGAGCTCATCTGAGAGAGGTTTCCAAATGACTCGCCGGGCCCCGCTGCCCCAGGAAGGAAGCTTTCTGGGCTGCAGTGTGGGGGCTGCTGGGCGTGGGCCAGGCACTTGAAAGAGAGTAAATGATGACACAGCAGTGGGAGACAGGGCTGCTGACAGTGTGGGGCCGGCTCTGGAGAGGCAGGGATGGAGCGCCTGCCAAGGGGGGGGGGGGTGGGGGGGAAACATTGGAAAATCACGTGGGCGTCTCCCTGTTAGCGAGGAAACAAGGGCCAGGTGCTGTAGCTTGGCACTTCAGGCCCCTGTAACACGGCCCAGATGTGCTGTTGTTTGTTTTTCAGGCAATACATATTTATAGAATGTTCACCGTGAGTTTCCAAAGTTAACTTCCTGCTGGTTCCTTTTCAGGTGAGCTTTCCTCCAACCTTGAGAATTAATTCCTCTGGAGTGCCCCACTCCCCCCACACCTTTCCTTAGGCGTTTCCCGCCCCCATATCGCGCAGACCCAAACCTAAACATCCTCGAGGCCCAAGGCCGTCTCGGTGCCCCTTCCTCCTCAAGATTCCCCTGACTCCAAACAATCATTTCCTCCCTTGAACCGAATCTAACACTTTACCTGTATTTCTTACTTGTACCTTGCACTGTAGTTCTTTATGTACTATGCTCTATTGGGCGGAGGGCCTCCTGAGACAGTCATTTATAATTCATTCTTTCCCCAAGAGCTTTGCAGCTAGGAGGGGCTCAGTAATTGTCTTTGACGGACTGACTGACGAGGGAATGAAGGTGTGGGTCAGAGGAGAAGTGGTGGGAAGTCTGGGTAGGGCCCAGGGGAGTCTGACTCTCCCTGGTGGTTTGCTGGGGCTTGGGTACGCTGTACTTACCCTGGGACTGCCCGCAAGGTCGGGAGAAAGAACACAGGCTTTGAATCTCAGCTTTGGCCCTCAGTAGCTGCGTGACCTTGGGCAAGTCTGTCCTCTTCCTCATGTACACATTAGGAAACACCTACCTCAAAACACTGTGCCCATCGATATGCGATCAGGACATGAAAACACCCAATGCCTAGTGAGTGCTCAACCGTTTGTTTGCTAGCCATTCAAGTGAGAGTAATTTTTTAGCCTTTTTTTGTTTTCTTAGGTGGGGGTGGGATCGGGTGGGCATTCGCCTTACCCTTTGTAGTAGAGACAACTGTGTACGTGTAGATGCCTTTCTACTAGATTACGACCTCGCACAGTGTCAGGCACGGGGCAGGGACAGCAGTCCACAGAGGTTTGGTGACTGGGTGGATGAACACGTGAATGACAGGAGAGTCAATAGTCTCTGGAGTTTAGAATCCTACTTCCAAGTAAGCAAGGTGTTCTGGAAACGAAATGAGCATCAGCTGTCACTGTTACTAATGTTCTACTTCTGGCAGAGGAAATTCTAGTCCTCTGGACAGGTGATCCAGTCCCACGATGCTCCAGGGCCCCCAGCTGGGTGCCGAAGGCATGCCACTGAGCAAGAGTTCAGAGAGAGGCCATCACCGTTTACTTGCTGGCTGACCCAGAAACAAAGTGGGGCCCTTTGCCCTTGCAGGCCTGGGGTAGGGTGGAGAAAGCCACAATACTCTGAGCCTGACAAACCAGCCCAGTGTGTGGAAATTGGACACTGGCCCAGGCCTTATGGCCGTGGAACTCACTGTCCTGGAGATCGGTCTGGGGGGCTGAGCCCCGGTCGGCCCGCAAAGAGAGGACTCTTAGGGGGGGCGGTGGGGAGAGAGAGTGGCTGGGGAGGTGCCAGCGGGGAGCAGAGTGGGGAGTTGTCTATCAGGCGGTCGGATATTCAGATGTAGAGTTCAGAGGAAAGGAAGGAGCTTGAGACATAAATTTGGAACCAGTCAGGTGACATTTACAGCCCGGGAAGAGCGCAGAGACGAGACGGACCGTGTGGCCCAAGACGCACCGGGGCCCAGAGGTTAGGGAAAGGTACTCACCCATGCAACCCTCACAACAACCTTCTGAGGAAATTTTATCATCGTCATCTTACAAGTGATGAAGTTGAGGCACAAAGAAGTTTAAATAACTCGCCCAAAGCCACACAGCCGACAAGCGGCAGAACTGGGATTTGAACCAGCCAGTCTGGCTGCAAGTGTCACAAGCTTCGCCTCTGGGTTCTACGGGTGGGTCCTGTTGATGCCCACGTTTTACAGGTGGGGAAACTGAGGCTGAGGCGAAGTAATTTGCTAACACTGGTGGCGGAGCGGGGATATGACTTCTCTCGCGGGCTCTTTGAGAGATCTCTGCTTTTTAAATTTTTTTTTTTTTGACGTTTATTTATTTTTGAGACAGAGAGAGAGCATGAAGGGGGGAGGGGCAGAGAGAGAAGGAGACACAGAATCGGAAGCAGGCTCCAGGCTCCGAGCCATCAGCCCAGAGCCTGACGCGAGGCTCGAACTCACGGACTGCGAGATCGTGACCTGAGCTGAAGTCAGACGCTTAACCGACTGTGCCACCCAGGCGCCCCATCTCTGCTTTTTAAATCACTCCGCCGTGTGACCTATACCACTTTTTTAAAGCTGGGGAGAAAGCCTTCCACATCTCTCAGATTACAGCCTTTAAACAACTGCCTTTCCTGCTCGCACACGAGACTTTCCTGGCCTGGCGCTATGCTTGGAGAAATGGGATGCCAGGTCTGGCTGCCAAGTCACCCTCACCCTCTGTCACCCTTCCCCCTCCCCTCTCCTGGTCAGGAAGCCCATGATTAGACATGGTTCCTAACTTCTGGAAGCTCAGGTCTCAAGGAAGTCCTATGGGATGGTGCTGCGTGGCCATCAGCCAGCTGCTGCGGTTCAGGAAAACAAGGAGATCAGGTCCAGACGGCGGTTCTCGAAGCTGGCTGTGTATCTGATTCACCCACCTGGGGATTGTTTGGATCCTGTCGTGCCCACAGCAGACCTATTGAATCAGACTCTTCTGGGGTGAGGCCCAGGCGTGTAAACAGTGGTTCTGACACACACCTTGGTTAAGAAATAATGTGATCTTAAGGTCTCCTCCTGGGTCTAATGCTGTGAGGTTCTGGAGCCTTCCTCAAGTGAGACCACACCCCTTTGATGACTCTCTCAAGGCATAGCACAAGGAGCACCACTGCATAGAAGGCAGGAAACCTGAGTTCTCTTTCCAGCCAGGCCCGTAACTCAGCTCCAAAAATTTGCTTCCTCTCTCTGGGCCTCAGTTTCCCTATCTGCCAGAACGATTTGTCGGGGGGAGTTTGCTCTAGATTAATTTATCCAGCAAGTGTTCATTGAGCAGATACTCTAGGCTAAGATGCGCAATACACCGGGTCTGAGTCTAAGTCATGCGGAAAGGTAACATCACGGGGTGCCTGGGTGGCTCAGTTGGTTAAGCATCTGACTTTCTTTTTTTTTTTTAACATTTATGTATTTTTGAGACGGAGAGAGACAGAGCATGAATGGGGGAGGGTCAGAGAGAGGGAGACACAGAATCTGAAACAGGCTCCAGGCTCTGAGCTGTCAGCACAGAGCCCGACGCGGGGCTCGAACTCACGGACCGTGAGATCGTGACCTGAGCCGAAGTCGGCCGCCTAACCGACTGAGCCACCCAGGCGCCCTTAAGAATCTGACTTTCGATCTCAGCTCAGGTCATGATCTCACCGTTTGTGAGACGGAGCCTGCTTGGGATTCTCTCTCTCTCTCTCTCTCTCTCTCTGTCCTGCTCGTGCTCATGCTCTCTCCCTTTCTTTCAAAATAAATAAGTAAACTTAAAAACAAAAAAGAAAGGTGACATCGCAAGGGTGAGGGTGGGAAGGGCGTTACTGCCTGGTTGCCCAGACTTCCAGGCGGGGGATGCCAGGGGACTGTTTTAGCACCTGCATGCGGTCCCCTCTCCCCAGACCCTGGCCCTGACCCTGGCTGCTCCAGCCGGTCTCCACAGTCACAAGGAAACCTGCTGGGTTCGGGAAGGAAACGGTATGCAAAACTGGTCAAATAAAAATCAGTAGCTTTTCTGGATAATCACAGTAGCCAGTTCTGAAATATTAGACTAAACCGTCTCGTGCAGAACAGCGCGAACACAACCTTACTTTTCCAAGTACGGTCCCTAGCACGCCCGCAGCCGCGTCTGGGAGCTTGTTGGAAATGCAGGAACCCAGGCTCACCCCAGGCCGCTGCGTCTGCTGTTTAAGAAGATCCCCAGGGGACCGCATGTACATTAAAACTTGAGAAGCACTAAGCTCAAAGAAATCGTCTCAGAAAACCCTTAATAAGAAGAAATGTACGTGAGACGCGGATGAGGAGAAGCAGGTGACTCCCCTCACGTGGTGCTGAGACAGCACTTAGTCTGTTCCCGGATGCGGCGATGTGTTGCTATATAGACATCGGTTCTTTCCAACGCGGAACGTGTCGAGGTGATTTGTGAAATTCATCTGAAAGGATTCACGGATAAGGATGCTTCGATTTGTTTCGTTTTGTTCTTGGTTTTCTCTGGTTTTCAAGAAAGTAAGTGTAATTAGATGGGATTTCCCCCTATTAGACAGAAACGGCGTTGAATAAGAATTCAGGCCTGGAGGAAGTTTGAATGTGGTGCCACTACTTCCTGGACATGTCGCTCTTACAGACTGAATTGGGTCCCCCCCCCCCAAATTTACACGCCGAAGCCTTCACCTTCGGTGTGACTGTATTTGGAGATGGGTTCTCCCCACTTGCCACAAGACCGCAGAAGAAAGGCCAGGCGAGAACACAGTCAGGGAGAGCGATCAGTCATCTGCAAGCCGAGGATAGACCTCTCACCAGAAACCAAACCCTTCTGGGACCTCAGAACCCTGATCTTGGATTTTCCAGGCTCCAGAACTGTGAGAAAAGAATTTTGATTGTTTATACCACACAGTCTGCGGTATTTGGTTATTTATGGCGGCTGGAGTGGACTAGTATAGTCGCCTTGGGAAAGTTCCTCCGTTTCTGAGTTCGGTAGAGTGGGGGAAAGAATACCATTTACAGAACTGTTATGAATGTTCGATGAAATATTGTATGGAAAGCGCCCAGCACAGTGCCTGGCCCTTACGAGCTGTTCAATAAATGGCAAGTACGCGATGATAACGACCGTGGCCCTGGGACGAAAAGTCCTAGAGATACCAGTGGAACCAAATAGATAACCTGGAAATGTACGTCAGCGTTTGTATAAAGCTCCAGGCGCGTCAGGAGAGGGACTATGTTTTTACTCACCATGTGTCATTTTTCCCCATGCCTACCATAGTATGGCACGTAGTCAAGGCTTAGAAATACTTGTTGGCTGCCCCAACTAGAATTTAATACGTACTAAAGAAGGACTCATAAGTCAGTGGTGAAAGAAAAGACTATTTGAAGGATAGTCTTGGAATAAAACAATTAGATTTTATCATTTCATCCTAGAAAGGGGCTTTCAAGCATAATTCAGTAAGAATTACGTGAGTTGTTGGGGCATCTGGGTGGCTCAGTCGGTTAAGCGTCCGACTTCGGCTCAGGTCACGATCTCACGGTTTGTGAGTTCGAGCCCCGCGTCGGGCTCTGTGCTGACAGCTCAGAGCCTGGAGCCTGCTTCGGATTCTGTGTCTCCCCCTCTCTCTGCCCCTCCCCTGCTCGCGCTCTGTGTCTGTCTCTCTCTCTCTCCTTCAAAAATAAACATTAAAAAAATTAAGGAAAAAAGAATTACGTGAGTTGTCTTAGCTCAGTAAATATGCTCAGAAATATAAATTCATAATTAAAGCAAAAGTTTGTGAAACAACTGTCATTTCAAAGCAAACGTTAATCCATCTTCCTTCTAGGAAAGCCGCTGGAGGGGACTTCTGGTGCTGCAAATGTAGAACAGAGCTCCTCTTCTCAAACGGGGCCGCCTGTGGCCCGTGGGCACGAACACCACTCCTCCGGACAAAGCAAGTCAGCAGCCTATGTGTAGGCAGAAAGGCATGTCTCCAGATTCTGCTTCCCTTTAAAAATATCTGATAAAATATACTTTATGCAATAATGTTTAATGAACAATTACCATGTGCCAGATACTAAGATAAGCACTTTACACGGATTTTCTCATTCAATCTTCCTAATATACACGATATTATCATTTTGATTCTATAAATGGGGAAACCGAGGTTCAGAGAGTTTAACAGAAGTAGTGCATTTAGCAAGTGGCAGAGCTGGGATTTGAACCTCCCACAGACTCCAGACTGTGCAGAGCCTGCTTGGGATGCTCTCTCTCTCCCTCTCTCTCTGCCCCTCCCCCACTCACGTGTGCTCTCGTTCCCTCAAAATAAGGAAACGTTAAGAAAAAAAACCCCACATTGTTAACAGAGCACAAATGCCGCACGCGTCCTATCCCCTCCCCTTGTGCTTTCTGAGAATCCAGGTGGGGACTCCCCCACCTCTCCTCCAAGTCAGTAACACTACCTGTCTGCCCCAGCTCAGTGGTTACACTTCTATTGATGCTTTTTTTTTTTTAATTAATTAATTTATTTTAAGTAATTGCCCCACGCAACGTGGGGCTCGAACTCATGACCCTGAAGTCAAGAGTCGCATGCTCCACCGACTAAGCCAGCCAGGTGCTCCTACTGATGCTTCTCAACGTTATGTTTAAACTGTTGGTTCATATTTAGCTTGTGGTTGACACAAGCTGCCAGATCTTTTTCATACAAGCTGCTGTCAGGCCGGTTCTTCCCAGCCTATGCTGCCAGTACTCGTGCAACCAATTAAAAACAAAGCAAAATGTTAAGACAGGTCATTCCACCTTTAATTTTGTTCGATCCTGGTCTGCTGAAATCGTGTCGGCTTTTATTCTTGTCACCTTTTACAATAATCCCCTCGCCTTCCATCCTTATAACATCTGCAAAGCTGATGAGCATTAATTACTTTGTAGTTAATGAAAAATAGCTACAAAAATGCATTAGTGGTGAAAGAAAATGCAAAAGAGAGCAAAAACCTTGTGGCACGATGCTATATATAACAGGGGTTCTCAGGGTGTGGTCTGGGAATTGTAGAGTCCCCTAAGACCCTTTCAGAGGGTCTGTGAGATGAAAACTATTTTCGAAATAATGCCAAACTATCTCTTTCACTCTTGTTTTATCAAGAATGAACTATGGAGTCATCCAGAGGCTCCGTGATACGGGATATTGCAATAGACTATGCCGAATCAGTTATGAGAATCTAGCTGTCTTCTATGAGCCAGACGTTAAAGGGATTTACGAAAATAGAAAACAGAGCCATGCTTTCCCCCACTCGTCTTATCCTTTTGGAAAATATTCTTCATAAAAAGGTTATGTTCACATGCAAAAGTTTATTATTGGTATCTTAAAAGCAATTAGTAACTAAAGCATTGAACATTTTTTATTCATTTTAATTTCTTTTAAAAAATTTTAAAAAGCTGTTTATTTATTTTGAGAGAGAGAGAGAGACAGAGCACAAGCAGGGGAGGGGCAGAGAGAGAATGAGTGGGGGAGGGACAGAGAAAGAGGGGCGACACAGAATCCGAAGCAGGCTCCCGGCTCTGAGCTGTCAGCACAGAGCCAGACACGGGGCTCGAACCCACCAACTGCGAGGTCATGACCTGAGCTTAAGTCGGACGCTTAACCAACTGAGCCACCCAGGCGCCCCACCCTTGAATCTTTCAAGAACTCATTGGTGCCACTAAGCTTCTCAATCCTTCCAGAAATGTGATACTGGCTTTAGTTTACTGTTTTAGTATGTGGACACGGTTCTAGTGACTTGTACTTGGCCTTTTCTATCATCATCGTCTTTACTCCCTTGGTCAGAGGACCAATGTGGGGACTCTACCAGTTGTTCAAGGTATACAGTCAGATACCTCCTGAGTATATCTGAGCTGCAATTCATACCCACCTATACATTCTGGAGCTGAGGAATTAACAATCGGATGGTTCTGGGAACCACTGGGCTTGCTGAGAGAGGGAGCCAAGCCGTAACTTTCGAAGATCATTTAACTTCCATAAGCCGCTACTCTGATAGATCACAGCGGCATTTTGAGTCTCCAGGGATTAGCATCAGTTCAGAGCCACGGTTCAGTAATCTCCCCCACATCTGGTGGTTTTCCCTTCCTAACGTCACCTGGTAAATGGCAGTACGGGAACGGGCAGGAGGAACATTAACAGTGACTTTTCGGCAGTAGAGCAGGGGGTTGGGGTTTATGAACTGGGCCGAATCTGAGAATTGTGGAAGGACTCTCACTCTATTGTCAGAAGTCAGACTTCTGTTCACCGCGAGCACAGGTTCTGCGCTTATTCAAACCAAGGAAAGACTTTCAGTAGGCTGCCCAGGCATTTCTGCCCGAGGGACGCTGGGAGCCCCCAGCCAGTGCCGACGCTCTGCAGGCCAAATCACTCCGATGCCTGCTTTGGCCCTGCTGTCCTTTACAGCCGCCGCGCTGACTTTGTCTTAGTTACTAAAGGCCTGCACTTGACTCCCAACACCCTGGTATCCCATGGTCCCCGTTGGATCAATTCAGAGAGCCCATTTTGATGACTGCATTTCGCACGATTATGCTTTGCTTTTAGAGAAGAGCCACCACAGAGCCCTTCAGTGACGCTGGTGTTCTTCTCACTAATGCAATTTCTCTGCTGAAGGGAGTGTCCTCGGGATCTTACCGAGGAGTACGTGAAGCTGGCTCCACATAAATCCATTCTCACATTCTGGATGCCTTTCTCTTCCATATTGGATGTTCTGATTCTGTGCTTCCGATTCTGTGTCCTCTCTCTCTGCCTGCCCCTCCCCTGCTCATGCTCTGTCTCTCTCTCTCTCTCTCTCTCGAAAATAAATAAATATTAAAATTTTAAAAAAGCAAATGATTAGAGTCATTCCCAGCCAACCTGAACAAATACATTAGATTTAGAATCTCTGCTTAGTGCACCCATATTAATACGTTTAGCCCAATCCAAAACTATATTCCTTTCATCCTGATCCAACACCTTTAGGATCTATTCTCATACATATTCCCTAGGTTTCTGTCAATATAAATTGGCATTTGAGGGGTCTTGATTCAAGGTAAAGAGAATAATACGTGGTGCCTGGGTGGCTCCAGTCAGTTTAGCATCTGCCTCTTGAGCTCAACTCAGGTATTGATCTCACCTGATCTCAGCTCAGGTCTTGATCTCAGGGTCGTGAGTTTAAGCCCCAGGGTGGGCTTTGCACTGGGCGTGAAGCCTACTTTAAAAAAAGGTGGGGCAGTGCCTCGTTGGCTCAGTCAGTCAAGCACCCGACTCTTGATTTTGGCTCAAGCTGTGATCTCACAGTTGTGAGATCAAGGCCCTAGTTGGGCTCTGTGCTGGGAGCCTGCTTAGTATTCTCTCTCTCTCTCCCTCTCTCTCTCTCCCTCTGCCCCATCCCCCCTCAAAATAAGTAAATAAACATTTTTAAAAATCTTTTTAATTTTAAGATTTTAAACGTTTATTTATTTTTGAGAGAGAGAGAGAGAGCATGCGAGCAGGGGAGCGGCAGAGAGAGAGAGGGAGACACAGAATCCGAAGCAGGGTCCGAGCTCTGAGCTATCGGCACAGAGCCCAACGCGGGGCTCAAACCTACGAACCGTGGGATCGTGACCTGATCCGAAGTCGGATGCTTAACGGACTGAGCCACCCAGGCGCCCTAAAAGGTTTCTTTTTTAAGGTAAAGAGAATTGTTGTACTACTTGTGTAACTTTTCAGTAAGGCTGAAGTTATGTCAAAACAAAAAGTGAAACACCAAAGAAACTGACAAGCTCTCAATATTCTTGTGATGTGTGTGGTGTTTTCTCCTGGGCCACACTACGGCCTGCTGTCACTTGAATCTGGTTACATATCTAAAAGAGGTGGAAGGGTTACGTTCCAGGAGGATCAGCAGTCCCCTGGAAGGCAACTACCTTGGGGAAGCCATTACAGCTTTTTCAGATAAGGGAGGATTAACTATACTTTCACTGCTGAAGGAAGGTGAGCAGAATGTGGAGTTTACGGTCTCCAGCTTCATCAGAATCTTCCATATGTCCCCTAAGATTCAGGTTCTTATTCCTTCCAAGTAAATGTCTTATTTTTAACATGAGACCCTACTAGGTTATTCAATATTTATTGGAGGTCAGTTCTCTGAAAGTAGAAATTTAGAGTTTGGTTACGAGAAATCTTTACCCTAAGGCTACAAGAGATAAGAGTTTCTTTTAGGGTAGTCAAAGAATTTTTTTTTTGGTCCTTTTCCCAGATCTTAAGCTGGGAATTTAAAGCCCTAAGCTCATCATTTTCTTTCTCCAAACTCTCCAGCATACTTAGAAGCAACCAACAAGGCTCGTTATGCTACTATTTCAACTCAAATGTTCTATGGCAGCAAATATTTGGTTACACAAAGGCTTGGCTTCTGTATTTATCATAGATGACTACAGATAAGAATTTAAGTGACTGTTTTGCCACCAAATGCCATGGAATACCAATGTCCCCTTTACCACTGGCGATCGTCATTAATACATTTAAATTTAATCAGATCAGGGTGTCTGGGTGGGTCAGTTGGTCGAGCGTCTGACTCAGGCCATGATCTCACAGTTTCGTGGGCTCGAGCCCCGTGTCTGACTCTGTGCTGGCAATTCGGAGCCTGCTTGGGATTCTCTCTCTCCCTCTCCCTCTCTCTCCCTCTGCCCCTCCCCTGCTTGCACTGTCTCTCTCAAAATAAATAAACTTAAAATTAAAAAAAATTAATCAGATCAGAGAACCAATTCCAGACTCCCATCTTGAAGATTCTGTTTCCCTGAGACCACAGCCCATACCAATAAGCATAGCAGTCAGGGAGTCAGAGACACTATGAATTGTGAGAGGAGGAGTTTCTATCAGAAACACCGTTGCGGAAGGAGCAGGGGAAGTGAAGGACAAGCAGAGAAGTCAGGGAATCAGGAGTCACCCATATGGGACGTCAGGCACATCTCCCTGACATGGGACCGTGATGAGAAAGCTCATGCAGCCACCACCTTTGCAGACACACCAGCAAATACGTGGAGGAGGGCCTGGGCCACTGTTGGCTAACGGGGTCAGCGGCTGGGAAGACTTTCTGCACACTAATCAGAGCAAAACAGGACAAGCTTGAGCTCACTAACACTTATGTTTGCAACTGTCAGCACAGCTAACCACAATGACCTTCAGAAATAATACTTACTGCTTCATTTCTGCCTTGCAAATCTCATGCACATTCCTCTTTTGACCTACTCTAACCTGAAACCGTCCAGGGGAGGAGCTTCTGGCAAACAGAATTCCAGCTTCACCAAGTTCTCCTAGCACAAACCGCTGCCGCCATGTGCAGTGTGTGAGTCTGGCCTGGACCCTGGGTTGGAAGAGAAAACAACCCTTGAAACATGTCTCGGCGAAATCGGGATGATTTTTTCATTTTCGTCTTTTTTTTTTTTTTTAAGTTTTATTTATTTATTTTGAGAGAGAGGGAAAGCGTGTGCACGTGCGCGGGGAAGGGGCAGACAGCGGGAGAGAGAGAATCGCGAGCAGGCCCCACGCCGTCAGCACGCGGCCCGACATGGGGCCCGATCTCACGAACCGTGAGATCACAACCTGAGCCGAAATCAGGAGTCAGACGCTCAACCGACTGAGCCATCCAGGCACCCCTGGGATGATTTTTTTATATGGATTAGCTGTTAGGTAATCAAAAGGAGTGAATGTTAATTTTTATGCTTGAAAATGGCATTACGGTTATGCAAAATGTCATGTTTAGGAGTTGGGTACTTAAACATTTAGGGGTGAAGTTTCAGAGGGTTTAGCATTTGCGTATCTGGTTGTTTTTGCTTGCTAAGTGAATATGGCAAAATGTTAACAGCTGTTGAATCTAGGTGGTAGATCATTTCAACCTAGGGAAAATAGGGAAAATGAAAGACTGCTGTTGAATCTGACCTCTAGAGGCTTTTCCTGCCTGCCTCTTCTCTCCTACCACTTACATTTAACCTGTTGCTCTCCACGCATCCCCAGGTATACCTCTGAGGCATTTATCATACTGCACTTTAATTGCTTGTGTTCTGGTCTCTCTCCCCCTCTAAACTTCAAAGTCTTTGATTTTTTATTTTTACTTTTACATTTATTTATTTTTTAGAGAGACAGAGCACAAGTGGGGGAGGGGCAGAGAGAGAGGGAGACATAGAGTCCGAAGCAGGCTCCAGGCTCTGAGCTGCCAGTACAGAGCCCGACGCGGGGCTCGAACTCATGAACTGAGAGATCATAGCCTGAGCCGAAATCAGGTGTTTAACCGACTGAGCCACCCAGGCACCCCCGCCCCCCCTTTTTTTAATGCATCATTTTTATACAGGCTACATAGTAATTCATTGCATGGATACATAAAACCAGTAACTTGAACAAAAAAGAGATTTGACACATCCAGTGATCAAGGGAGTAAGAAGAGCTCAGCCTTAGGACACCTGGGTGGCTCAGTAGGTTAAGCGTCCAACTTCAGCTCAGGTCATGATCTCACAGTTCGTAGGTTCGAGCCCAGCGTCGGGATCTGTGATGACAGCTCAGAGCCTGGAGCCTGCTTCGGACTCTATGTCTCCCTCTCTCTCTGCCCTTGCCCCTCCCCAACTTGTTCTCTCTTTCTCTGTCAAAAATAAATAAATAAACATTAAAAAAAAAAAAAGAGCTCAGCCTTGAACTATGGGAAAAGTCAGGTTACAATGGCAAGTAAGGGACTCTACCAAAGAAGGGACTTTACTTCTGGCCTATTTATAGCATAGAAAACAGTGACCCAAGAGTGAAATTGAGTTGAGCCAACTGATAAATGTGAGACCTTCCCACTAGATTAACTTAGTCAGAGAGCCCTGAAGCAGCCAATGCAGACTGCACACAGCCACAACCACCAGGAACAAGTGAAAGCAGCAAGTGCATGGGCCACATTGATCTTGGAGGAGAAAGTCCCACAGGTTTCCCAGTGACGAGAGAAAGTTACCCAACCGAGTGCTGATGAAATCCTACCAGAAGATGTTTCGAGGTCCATCACGGCTCATCCTCAGCACCCCGGCCGCTTTCGCTTTCCCTATCCGCTTCTCCTATACAGAGACAAGACTGTTTTGCCCTGTCGCCCTCTCTCCTTTCTGAGAGTCCTCACCCAGCCTAACAATTCCATCTTATTTCCTTCTTAATGTCTCATAACCCCCATGTGTTCCACTCAGACCGCCAGTGGCAAACAAAAAGATGATGTTCTGCATAGAAACTGTTAAAATGGGCTGTACTGTCTTGATGGCCTCTACCGAGTCCAAAACACAGCAAGAACCTGTCCATGCCCATTTATCTTCACTGCCATGTGAGAAGTGGGTGTTCTGGCTCTGTCTGCTGCTCAGGCCAAGTATTCTTGTAAATAAAATAAATATAAATAAGCTTAGAGGCACAACTTGCTTGACAGAAATCCAGTGAGTGGTGATTCAAGAAGTAACAAGGTTTGTAGTCAAAGTTAAGTCCTTCAACTGTCAACTTCAATCTGGGATTCTGTGTGGTGCCAGGAAATCTGAACGTTGCGTTATTTGAATACTACTCAATAACGTTCATTGGTGCTTTTTTTTTTTTTTTTTTTTTTTTTTTGCTCATTGGTGCTTTTTAAAACGTTTGAATATTCGCTGTGGGTTATGGTCATTTGTAAATACTTGCACAGAAGAAATGCAAAGAGAGGAGATGTGAATGTTGCAGAATAAATACACTGACACGAAATCAGAAACTGATCTAAAACCAGAATTTGCAAAAGTAATACCAATTTCAACACTAAAACCAAATTGTTATAAATGGAAATGAGCTTGTATGAAGCAACATGAACCCTAATGCCTAACTTACAAATGCTTTTGGGTGCGTTTTTAGCAATTCAACTGATATCAATGCAAACACAACCAATTTCTTTTCTACCTGGAATATCTGTCATTAAACAAAAATTGCAACTATTAGGGCAATTAATGCTTTGTGTGTTTAAAATTTTCATTTTAAGAATGCTATCTTATTTATTTTTTAATAATTTTTAAAAAGTTTTTATTTATTTATTATTGAGAGAGAGAGAGCACAAGCTGCGGAGAAGCAGAGAGAGGGAGACACAGAATCCAAAGCAGGCTCCAGGCTCTAAGCTGTCAGCACAGAGCCGCACATGGGCTCAAACCCACAGACATGAAATCATGACCTGAACCGAAGTTCAGACACTTAACTGACTGAGCCACCCACGTGACCCAAGAATGCTACCTTTTAAATACTAAATATTTGTAGCATCCTCCTTCAATTTTTTACATAGTTTTTATTTGACATTTCTTTTGTGTTAACTTTTTAGATTGTCTCTTAGTACTTTCTATCAACAAATGACTATATCAAGTACAGATCATGTTTCCATGTTATTGAAATATATAATATTTTTTAAAAAGACTTTTAAATTCTTATTATTTATTTATTTATTCATTTACTTACTTATTTAAGGCTCCACGACCAATGTGGGGCTTGAACTCACAACTCTAAGATCAAGAGGCACATGCTGTACTGACTGAGCCAGCCAGGCGCCCCGAAATATATAATCTTGTCACAATTTGTTGGTTTACAATAATGATAAATGTGCATTTATTACATTGCTTTTTTTTTTTTTTTTTAAGTTTATTTGAGAGAGAGAGAGAAAGACAGCACTCAGGTGGGGGAGAGAGAGAATCCTAAGCAGGCTCCAGGCTCAGCTTCGAGCTCCATGTGGCCCAATCCTGGGATCCTAAGCCTGGGATCATGACCTGAATGGAAATCAAGAATCGGATGCTCAGCTGACTGAGACATCCACGTACCCCTACATTGCTTTTTTAAGTTTTAATTTATTTTAATTAATTTATTTTTTATTTTTTATTTTTAAAAATTTTTTTTTTAACATTTTATTTCTTTTTGAGACAGAGAGAGACAGAGAATGAATGGGGGAGGGGCAGAGAGAGAGGGAGACACAGAATCGGAAGCAGGCTCCGGGCTCTGAGCCATCAGCCCAGAGCCCGATGCGGGGCTTGAACTCACAGACCGCGAGATCGTGACCTGAGCCGAAGTCGGACACTTAACCAACTGAGCCACCCAGGCGCCCCGATTAATTTATTTTTTAAATATTTATTTTTGAGTGAGTGCAAGCAGGGGAGGGGCAGAGAGAGAGGGGGAGGGAGGATCCAAAGTGGGCTCTGCGCTGACAGCAGAGAGGCTGATGTGGGGCTTGAACTCACGAACCCTGAGATCATTACCTGAGCTGAAGTCAGACGCTTAACCGACTGAGCCACCCAGGCCCCCGGTACATTGTTTTTTTTTATAGCAAGCCTCTGAAACTTTTAGTAGACACCTATCACAGAAAACTGATGCACTGTTTATTATCATGATCACTTATTATTATTGTTACTTAAGATTTTTTTGTTTTTTTAAGTAATGTCTACACCCAACATGGAGCTCAAACGCACAACCCTGAGATCAAGAATCACATGCTCTACTGACTGAGTCAGCCAGGCGCCCCAATCATTCACTATTACTTAAAACATGCAAAGGGCTCCTGCGTGGCTCAGTCACTTGAGTGTCCAATTTCCGCTCGGGTCATGACCTTGTGGTTCATGGGTCAAACCCCACGTTGGGCTCTGTTCTGACAGCTCAGAGCCTGGAGCCTGCTTCAGATTCTACGTCTCCCTCTCTCTCTGCCCCTCCGCCACTTGAGCTCTGTCTGTCTCTCTCTTTCAAATGAATAAAATTTAAAAAAAATTTTTAAAGAATATAAAGCATGTAAATAAAGTGTTATAAAAAATACAGAATTGCTGGGGTGCTGGGTGGCTCAGTTGGTTAAGCACCCAACTTTGGCTCAGGTCATGATCTCACAGTTTGTGGGTTCGAGCCCCATGCCAGGCTCTGTGCTGACAGCCCAGAGCCTGGAGCCTGCTTTGGATTCTGTGTCTCCCTCTCTCTCTGCCCCTCCCCCACTCACTATCTGTCTCTCAAAAATGAATAAACGTTAAAACAAAACACAGAATTGCTTATAATATCAAGAATTTCTAGGAATTTCTATTCCTTTTTTTTTTTTTTTGATGTTTACTTATTTCATTTGAGAGACACAGAGACAGTACGAGTGGGGGAGGGGCAGAGAGAGAGGGAGAGAGAGAGAACCCCAAGCAGGCTACGCAGCACTGTCAGCGCAGAGCCCAATACGGGGCTCGAACACTGGAAATCGCGAGATCATGACCTAACCCAAAACCAAGAGTTGGATGCTTAACTGACTGAGACATCCAGGCACCCCAGGAATTTCTATTTTTTATTCCGGAATCCTGAGGATCGGCTCTAAGGTAATTTTTTTTTTTTTCCCTAGGGGAAAGTGCGAACGCAGTCCCCCACTACCACAAATTATGCAGTAGAGTTTCCCACATTTGGGGAAATCGCAGAGGTCAGCACACCCGGAGTGCAATGGATAAGCCTTGCCCCGGGAAAACCACCTTCGTGATGATCATGGTATCTCCCCTGCCAGGTAAGTATCTAAGATAATTTTTGAAGCTGGTCATGGGCACGTCGTAGGTCCTAATACTATTGTATCTGCTGTCATATGTGTTTACATTTTTCTGTAATGAGTAAAACAAAACTGGATCATGCTACATTCCTGCCCAAACTCTACCAATGGCTTTCTAGTGCCCTTAGGATAAAAGGCAACCATGTAATCGCCCTTTAAAGCTTTCATAGTTTTTGACCCTCCCACCTCCCTGGCTCCAGAGCGTCTCACTTTCCCACTACTTTCCAGCAACACTTGCCTGCTCTCAGTTCCTCAAAGTCAGCAAACACTTTCCTAACTCAAGCCCATGCTGCTCACTTCGAATACTCTTCCTGTCGTTATTTCCTAGGCTAACTCTTACTCATCTTTCAATGGGAGTTCCTCTTGGAGGCCTCCTTGGACGGCTTCCTCCCCCCTTCCACCACCCAATCTAAATTAAAAATCTGGCACAATTCCTTCATAGCGCTTCCCACAGTTTGTAGTTATATTCATGCACTTACTGGTTTCGTGACTATCACCCTCACTATATGGTAAAGGCCGGGAGTTTTTCTCACCCTCTGTTTTGCCTGCACCTAGTACACATGGTCCAAAATAGGGCCACAGTAAATACTAGTTTAAACAATCCCAGCTGTCAAGGGAGGTAGATAGATAACCATTAGGAATTGCAGCCAAATTCTTCTTAGTGAATATATGACTCTCAGTGATCACCAATTTTTTTTTTTTTTTTTTTTTTTTTTTTTTGTATCACTCACAAACCTACCTAAGAATCTCACCCAAGATCAACAGTGAGCTTGCTACTTGCTGTTTCTGGAGGCTACCTTTCTTCCTAGCAGCTTTCATTAAATCTAAAGTGGATCCTCCAAGGTTGGCAATGGAAGGAAAATAAGCATAGGAGATGTAAGAGACATAGTAACCAACTGCAATTTGCCTAGACTTTCAAATCTGACTCTGGTCCCAAGATTTAGGGTTTGTCTGTTTGTTTTTTCCATATCACTATAGTTTATTGTTTACCTTGGGTCAAGATTTAGTTTTTGGTGCAAATACAAGGGAGGATTTCACTACAGACCCTACAGATATTAAAAAGACAACAATGGAACATTATGAAAAATTTTACACCAATAAGAATTGAAAAACTTGATGAAATGGATACATTCCTTGAAAGACACTAATGATCACAACTGACTCAAGAAGAAATGAAATATCTAAAGAGTCCTATATCAATTAAATAAATTGGATGGGTAATGAAAAATCTTCCCTTAGGCCCAGATGGCTTCATTGTTAACAAAATACTAGCAAACTGAATTCAGCAGTACATAAAAAGGATAACATGGCCTTCCCAAGTGGGTTTATCCTAGGAATGCAAGATGGTTTAACATTGGAAAATCAATTAATGTAATTTATCATATTAACAGAATAAAGGAGAAAAACCATATGATTATTTCGATAGATACAGAAAAAGCATTTGGCCAAATCCAAAACCATTTTATAACAACAACAGCAAAACTCTCACTAAGGTTTCTTTTGTCCAAGATTCATTTTGTGTACAGCCTAGCTTCCATGCTTTTCACTGTGTACCCAGGTTCTCCCCCACTGCCTATCCTGAAGAAGTCAACACTCAACCTTAAGCAAATATTTGGGTGCCTATAATGGGTTAGGCAATGTTCTAGGAGCTAAAGATACAGTTATGCACAAACAGATGAAGTCCCTGCCATACAGAGCTTGCATTCTTTGAAACAGGTTTCATTTTATTAAAGGTTCTGGGAGAACTTCCATTCTCACCCTCCCCATGTCACTTATGATAAAGCTGTATGTGTGCCTATCCCTATCTTCAAAACTTCTCTTCGGGGCACCTGAGTGGCTCAGTCGGTTGGGTGTCCGACTTGGGCTCAGGTCATGATCTCACGGTCTGTGAGTTCGAGCCCCGTGTCGGGCTCTGTGCTGTCCGTTCAGAGCCGGGAGCCTGCTTCAGATTCTGTGTCTCCCTCGCTCTCTGCCCCTCCCCCACTCACGCTCTGTCTCTCTCTATCAAAAAATGAATAAACGTTAAAAAAATTTAAAAAAACCTTCTCTTCCCCAATTCTCCATAATTCTCACAGATTGTAGGATAAATAATGACTACACCTAAGTTCTTTCAGGGCCCTAAGACGTAACTTATCTGGGCTCTGGAGTCTTGGACTCCTTTAAAATACACAGAGGCTCGCTTATGATCTTTCCCACATCTTGGACTTCACAATGAACTCCATTCTCCTTGAGGGAACCCTAAATAGGAGAGGCACCCTTGTCTCTCGGTCACTTGTAAATCTGGCATCCTATGCCCGAGTGCTAAATTAATAATTATCTTCTTGCTCTAAACATTGAAAAAAAAAACCAATCTTATTGAAATATGATTCACTTACCATTTAAGGTGTATAATTTAGTGTTTTTAAATTATATTTACAGGGCTGTGAAGCCATCACAACAATCTTATTTTAGAACATTTATCACTGTCCTTAGCTGTTTTTCTCAAGCCTCAGTCTAGCACACACCTCCCTCACTAGCTTCAGCCTGATGCGCACAGTCTCTAAGATGTAACTTTAAAAAAAAATTTTTGTTTGTTTTTGAGAGAGAGAGAGAGAGAAAGCATGAATGTGGGAGGGGCAGAGAGAGAGAGAGAGAGAGAGGGAGACACAGAATCAGAAGCAAGCTCCAGGCTCCAGGCTCCAAGATTGTCAGCACAGAAGCTGGACTTGAACTCATGAACTGTGAGATCATGATTCCTAACTGACTGAGTCACCCAGGCACCCCACTAAGATGTATCTTTGAACTTGACCTTCTTCTGTTTTCTTCTCTCTGCCCTTAGTGGGTGATATTTCTACAACATCCATCCCACCTTCCCCACCTTGGACACCAGCATGCACATTTGGGGCTCTAGCTCCTGGGGAGGGGTGCACTTGAAGTCTTTACTTCCTTTGTACTTTTCAGGTAAATGAGCCAATAAATTTCCTTAATTCTTTAAGCCAGTTTGCATTGGATTTATTGTTAAACTGATTTGGGATCCTACTGGGATTCATTTATTATTTTTTCACAGCTTATTGAGATATAATTTACATATATACAACTCATATATTTAAAGTATATGCACAAATCAATGTTTTTTTAGTATATTCAGAGTTGTGCAACCATCACCAAAATCCATTTTAAAATATTTTCATCATCCCCAAAAGATATCCTGTACCCAGGAACAGTTAGTCTCTGTTTCTCCCCATATTAGACTTCTGAGCTCCAGAACTGTAAGACAATACATTGTTTTGTTTTTTAAAGATTTTATTTTTAAGTAATCTCTGTACCCAACATGGGGCTTGAACTCACAACTTCATGATCCACAGTCACACGCTCCACTGACTGAGTCAGCCAGGTGCTCTGATAAATTGGTATTGTTTTAACCCACTAAGTTTGTGGTATTTTAATTATGGCAGCAATAAGAAATGAATAAAGAAGTTCTTATTAGACATCTGTATATCTTCTTTGGAGAAATGTTTACACGAATCTTTGTCCATTTTTCATCTGAATTATTAATCTTTTTGTTGAGTTGTAAGAGTTCTTTGTATATTTTGGGTACAATTCCCTTATCAGATACATGATTTGCAAATATTTCCCCACATTATGTGGGTTGTCTTTTTACTTTCTAGGTCATGTTCTTTGAAGTACAAAAAATATTTAATTTTGATGAAGTCTAATTTGTCCATTTTTCTTTTGTTGTCTGTGCTTTTGGTGTCTTATTTAAGAAGGTTTCGCCTAACGTAAGGTCATGAAGATTTAATTCTATGTTTTCTTCCAAGAATTTTATAGTTTTAGCTTTTACTATTAGGTCCATGATCCAGTTTAGTTAATTTTTATGCATGATGTGAGGAAGGGGTCCAGCTTCACTCTTTTGCATGTAGATATCCAGTTGTCCCAGTACCATTTATTGAATAGACCATTATTCCCCCTTGCATTTTCTTAATGCCCTATTGAAAATCAATTGACCATAAATGGAACAATTTATTTCTGGCCTTTCTAATCTCTTCTACCAATAGGTCTATTCTCATGCCAAGAATGCACGTCTTGATTTCTGTAGCCAATTATTTTCAAATAAAAATTTTATTATAAAGACAATATATTATCAGTATAGAACATTAGAGGGAAAAGGGAATAAGAAGGAAAAGGAAAAATTGCCAGTGATTCCAATACCCCAAGACAACCACTGTTAATAAGTTAGTATATTTTATCCCCTTCCTTGCTTCTGTGTTTTGGGGTTTTATTTTTTAACGTATTTGAGATTATAACATATATATGATTTGGTATTTTTCTCTTTTTACTTAACACCGCAATAAGAGCATTTCCCCATGTTACTAGAAACTTGACTAAAGGTCTTATCTGATGGCTGCATTAATGTTCTATTGTGGGAGGATACTGAAATGTATTCAACCAATCTCTTCTTTTTTGACATCTAAGTTGTTTCCAGCTTCTTTTTCAGTCTTATAAACAACACTGGATCTTTGTGAATAAAATTTTTAATCTATTTTGGATCATTTTCTTGGGATAATTGGAAAGGAACGGAATGATACGCATCACTAGATTGTCCCTCTAAAAGTAGTATCAATGTATACAATCCCTAGCAGAGCATAGCGGTGGCCCCTCCACTGCATACTTGTCGGCTCTGGATATTCTTCTTTTTCTTTTCTTTTTTTAACTTTGCAAGTTCGATAGATAAAAAATGGTACCTGGTTTTTAAAATTTGCATTTCTTTTGTTATTAGTGAACTTGAACATTTTCCCACGTGTCTTTTAGCCCTGTATATTTCCTCTTTTGTGAACTGTTCAAGTTCGTTTATTTTTCATTGGGGTCCTTGTCTAATTCTGACTGATCGCTCTGGATCCTGACTTTCCTATCGGTAACCAGTTCTTACCACACCTGGGTCGTTTGTTCAGAACATCCAGAAAGGGGCTTTCTGAATAAAGGGGATATTAAAGAATATATAGATGTCTGGAAAGGGACCCTTCTTTAGAATGTGGAGGGATGAAAAAATGGGGTCAGAGAAGAAGCATCCATTTCTGAAAGGGATGACCAGCTCCAATGGCCAGAAAAGTCAACAAAGGTAACCCTGAGCAAAGCACTAAGGTCTTGAGAATTTCCATACGGGCACTTGGCTAGCACAGTAGGTGGAGCATGTGGCTCTTAATCTTGGGTTGTGAGTTCAAGCCCCATATTTGGGTGTAGTGATTGCTTAAATAAATAAACTTAAAAAAAAAATCTCCAAGTTTAAGTTCCCAATGTCTTACATATAACCTTGAACTTAAGCTTCTCAGGGCTGTCATAAGATCTAAGTGGTCTTATATGTGGGAAAAACTTCCAGGGGGTATGTTGGGGACATTGCAGAAGTTATGGGAAGCCATTATCTTTCCATGTCCAACACAGGAAAACACAGTCTAACCTTAAGCGGCCTTAGGACAGCTGTGGGTTCGTATCAGTAAGGACTAGCCAACTGTCAGAGGTCTGGGTCTGGGGAACAGACCATTGTAAAAACCTGTACAAGTCCCTTTGGTTACTTTGTAGGAAGAAGATTATAATGCCTTGATAACTCTTTGTCTGTAATAGATATGTCCTAATAGAGAATGGGATGGGCTAAGTAATTTGGATTCCAGCTAGTCCATGGAAGGTGATGTAAGGTGAAAATGTATGATCTCATGGGGCCATGACATCATCCAGCCATTTCTGAATTAGACAAGCCCATTAACATGCAGGGATTCTGGGTATGAGTGGGAATCCCATAAAAGTCACACTACAGGCCTGAAGGTACGTGGGGGAATACCAGACCGGAACTTGACATTTCATACAGCATCCCAGGCAGGACCTTTTCAAAGAAACAAGAACTGAAATGTATCTTGAACGAGCATGCAAAGCAGGCCGCTATTTCAGTCTGAATCATGAGCAGAGGCCACAGTGGGCCATCTGAAACTGAGTGGCAAAAGAAAACTGAATGCTAAGGCATAAGCTGCATATAATAAAGAATTGAAACTCTCCAGGCAACTGGTCAGTTCCAGGCATTAGCTGTGCTGGGAACCAGGCCAGGAAGCTGAATTTTAAAGCATTTTCTTCCTGGCTAGGGCCCTGCAACAGTGACATTCTACCTCCTCACCCCACCCCCACCCTTGGATTCCTGCAGTCTCCTGGCCTGTCAAAGGACTACAGGACAACGCAGCTCTTCCCACGGCTTTGCCTTGTACTGCAGTGTCCTCCCGTCACCTGCTGCTCTGCCCCTCCCCCGCAGCCCAGGGTCACAGCAGCCTGCAGCACTGACAAGGAGCCAGCATCACCGGGACCCAGACGCCAGAGGTGTGGGTGAGGTGGCCGGCCACGTCATCTATGACCGGAGTGTTTATGTTCTCTGCAGTCCGGCGATGCAAGGACCTGCCAGTGACCCTCAAGTATGTCCTGCGTTCTTTGGCCTTTGGGAAGTCAACGGCTGTCGTGAAAACAAAGCAAAGCAATTTCTGATGGGAAATCATTTCCGGCTTCCTTCTCTCCTGCCTTGTTTCTACCTGGTCATCTTCCTCCCGTCCCTTATAACTCCTGTGTGTCTCTGCTTCTGGAAAGGCCTTTCTGAACCCTTAAGACCCACTTCTTCAGGCTTCAGGTCATCTCTGCTATGATCGCCAAATAATTTTCCCTCAGGGCTCAGCTTTCTCCTAACCAGGGAAGCCGAAGGAGTGTTTAGAGAAAGTAAATAGCATTTAATATTAGCTTAAGTCACACACAGGTCTTCCGTACATGGTAGATGCTCTGTACAGGATGTATTTAACTTAATTGAAATCAAATATAAAACGCCACCACACTTGAGAGCCAAAGCAACTTTAATTCTTTTCTAAGATTTATTTATTTATTTTGAGAGAGAGAGAGCATGAGCAGTGGAACGGCAGAGAACTGAGAGAGAGAGAGAGAGAGAGAGAGAGAATCTCAAGCAGGCTCCAAGCTCCACGCTGTGGGTACAGAGCCCGGCTTGGCCCAAATCAAGAGTTGGACACTTAACCGACTGAGCCACCCAGGCGCCCCTAATTTTTAAATGATGTATGCACACATAACTGACAACATCTCAGGATCTTGGTTTAGACAGATCTAAGCGAAAGGCGGCCTTTACCACTTACTAGTTGTGACCATGGACAAGTCACCGCGCTTCTCTGAATTGCCTTATTTTCTAAAATGAAGACAACAATAACAACATGTCCCACAGGGCTTTTGAGCGGATTAAATGTGACACTCTGTGTAAATGAGCCCTTTGTTCGTGCTCATGAACAGTGAAGAGAGGGCAGCATTCTGCGTGTGCATGTTCTTTCCTAGGCTCTCTGAGCCTCTGCTTTTTGACCATGATCTCCGTGAGGGTGGGACCAGGATGCACCCCCTGAAGGAGTGTGGTTGGCCAGCTGACTGATCCTATGTGCATAATCCCAAGAGAGCTCAGATACCGTCTCATGGTGTTTAAGACAGACTTGCGAGAAGGGCCTGGATCCTTAATTCTGAGTCAGAGGATTAGTATCTGCGGAATGAACCAAGCATGATACATACATCAGGCCATGATGCGTAGTTGTGAAGCTTTAGGAAACTTGTTCATTTATTTATTTGTTTATTCACCCTAACATTTACGGCACCTCTATTGTGTCTGAGGTTACAGTGTTGAAACACATGCATGGTCTCTTTCCACCTAAGCTTACGGTTTAATGATTTAACCTAATCACTAATGGGCGATCAATAATGAGGCAATTAATTAGCATTCATTGAAAAACCATTCAATTCAACTGTGCGAAGGAACATTGTATTTTATGAAGCAAAACCACGACCCCTGAAGCTTAGCTCTTGGAGGAGAATATCTAGAGAGGAAGAACTGGCTGACCACACACACCTGCACCTGTCCTAGGTTCCCCTGTCTTCAGGTTTCCTGTCTTTGCTGTCCCCTCGCCAATCCTCTAGCCAAAACATAGATTTTTAAAACGTTTGCTTGTAGATGAAATGGGATGGAGTCCTCAACAAAAGATTTGACTAAAAATAAGGGAGACATCGTTGAAAGCAGTATGAATCAATGCTGTGGCTTGGGAAGTTGACAGTACCCACTAAAGCTCATCATAATCACATATATATGGGATGACCCAGCAACGCTGTTCCCAGGAACACACCCCATGTGCATTTTTTTGTATACATCTGTTCACTAAAACCACATGCTAGGGTGTTAATAGCAGAGGTATCTGTAGCAGCCAAATATTAGAAACAACCTAAACATCCATTTGCAATAGAATAGACAAATTAGGGTATCTTCACGTGAGGGAACACTCAGTATACAGCACAAAGATGGGTAGTACATGCAGCAAATGGGTGCATCTCAGCAACACAATGTTCAGCGAGGGAAAACCAGTAGGGGATATACTGTATGGTTCTACTCATCAAAAGTTCCAAATTAGGCGACACTAATCAGTGGTGTTTGAAATCGAGATAATAGCTGTCTTTGAGGCTAGCGACTAGAAGGGGCGCGGGGACTCCTGGGGTACTAGTGGTATTCCATTTCTTTGATTTGGATGCTGGTTGCGTGGATGGAAATTCATCAAAGTATACACTTAGGATTTGTGCACTCTTCTATACGTGTACTATGCTTCAACAAAATGTTTTTTAGAAAATAGTATAGAAAGGTCTGATCTCCTGATTGTCCTATAGCTGACTTACTCACAAGCTTGGTTTGAATGCTCTATAGCCCACTCTTGGACTGGACAAGTGCCCAAGCACTTTGCATGTATATGTCCTGTTTTCTCAAGCCTTTGAACACATATTGGGAGCAGGTGTGGTCTTATCTTCCACCACCCAAGAGCTAATGTCTAGACAGCTTTCTCCTCTTGGTGGCTAAGCTTACTCTCTCCCTGGGTCTTCCAACCAGTTCCTGTGTCCCAACCGAGAGATAGTCCAGAGCCCAGAAGATTGGTAAGACTGGTGAATAGGCGTATCTTTTGGGTGAGACCCCAGCCTCTGTAACTAAGAGAGGCACTGCCCCCAGCATAAACCCAATAATGAAATAATACGTTAGTAAAACAATAGTGATTGCGTTCATTCCGTAAGTTCTCTTCCCCTCCCCACCCCACCCCCACCCGCCCCTGAGAAAATAAGCTTCACAAGAACAGGGATTTGGTTTTATCCATACTTTAATTGTGTTTGACTCATGGCCGCTGTAGTCCCAGCACCCAGAACAGTCCCTGGCACATAAGAGGTACTCAATAAATATTTCTTGAATGAAATAACTATTTTCAAAGAAAAGCAGCATAGCACAGAGGATAAAAGCGTGTATTCTAGAATTAGATTGCTTAGGTCCAAGTTCCAGCTCTGCCACTTGCTAGCTGTGAGGTGTTGGACAAACGATTTAATCTAGCCATGCCTCGGGGCGCCTGGGTGGCTCAGTCGGTTAAGCGGCCGACTTCAGCTCAGGTCATGATCTCGCGGTCCGTGAGTTCGAGCCCCGCATCAGGCTCTGTGCTGACAGCTTGGAGCCCGGAGCCTGTTTCAGATTCTGTGTCTCCCTCTCTCTGACCCTCCCCCGTTCATGCTCTGTCTCTCTCTGTCTCAAAAATAAATAAACGTTAAAAAAAAAAAAACAAAAAACTAGCCATGCCTCAGTTTCCTCACCTGTAAAATGGAAATAATGCTAGTGTCTTCCTCTTAGGGTTACTGTGAAGTCCAAAGAACACATGTAAAGATAAATATGGAACAGTTTGGTGAACAGTATGTCGACAGTGGGCTTGTCTTATCTACACAGGAAAATTGAAGTCTTCTGTGACATACAATAGATTAAGTAACAAGAAGAGATGTTAAGAAAAACAAAATACATTAAATGAAGAAGACATTTTTTAAATGTTTACTTATTCTTGAGAGAGAGAGAGAGAGAAACAGAGTGTTAGTGGGGTAGGGGCAGAGAGAGAGGGAGAGAGAGAATCCCAAGCAGGCTCTGCAATGTCAGCACAGAGCCTGACACGGGGCTTGAACTCATGAGCTCATGACCTGAGCCGAAATCAAGATTGCTTAACTGACTGAGCCACCCAGGTGCCCCTAAATGGAGAAGACTTACAAAATTATTAAAATTTGAGATCCCAGAAAGAGGTTTTGTAGGTACAGACAGGCTGATTCTAAAATTGTATGAAAAGGCAAAGGAGTTAGAATCGCTAAAACATTTTGAAAAAAGAGGAAAGTGGGAGGAATCATTCTATCTCACGTTATAGCTACAGATTTACTGCAAAGCTACAGTAATCAACACAGCGTGGACTGATAGACACATAGATCAATGGAACAGATGAGAGAACCCAGGAAGAGACTCCTACAAATATGGCCATACGAGTTTTCACAAAGAGACAAGAGCAATTCAAAAGAGGAATGACGGATGGGGCACCTGGGCAGCTCAGTCAGTTAAGCATCTGACTCTTGATTTCGGCTCACGTCATGATCTCATGGTTCATGAGTTTGAGCCCCCTGCCGGGCTCTGAGCTGACAGTGCGGAGCCTGCTTCGGGGGGTTCTATCTCTCTTCCTCTCTCTTTGCCCCTTATCTGCTCTCACTCTCTCTCAAAATAAATATAAAGAAACTTACAAGAAAAAGAAGAATGATTTTTTTTTTTTTTTAACAAATGGCACTGGAGAAATTAGACATCCATAAGCACCAGAAGAAAAAAAAACTTGACCTAAACCTCACATCGTGTGCAAAAGGGAATTCAAAATGGATCGTGAATTTATAAGTAATACGTGAGAAAAGTCAACCACTGAATGATGCCATTTGCATGACATTCTCAAAATGACAAAACTATAGAGATGGAGAAGTGGCGTTAGAGGACAGAGACTCTGTGTGTGTGTGTGTGTGTGTGTGTGTGCGTGCACGCGTGCGTGTGTTGCTCACAAATGTAAGGGATAGCACAAGGGAATTCTGTTATGATAGAATAGTGCTTGGTCCTGATTGTGGTAGTGGTTCCACGAATCTGTACACGATTTAAAGTTACATGGGACCTCACACACACAAGTGAATGCATGCAAAAAATGGCAAAAAATGAATAAGGTCTGTAGTCTAGTTAAAAATATTGTTCCAGACCTGGGTAGCTCAGTCAGTTGAGCGTCTGACTTCGGCTCAGGTCAGGATCTCACAACTCAGGAGTTCCAGCCCCATGTCAGGCTCTGTGCTGACAGCTGAAAGCCTGGAACCTGCTTCAGATTCTGTCTCTCCCCTCTCTCTGCCCCTCTCCTGCTCGCACTCTGTCTCTCTCCCTCTCAAAAATAAACATTAAAAAAAAGTTTTTAAAAAGTATTGTTCCAATGTCAATTTCTTGGCCACGTATTGCACTACAATTAGATAAGATGTTACTATTAGGGGAGGTTGGATGAAGGGCAAACAGAACTCTGTGAACTGTTGTTTCAGCTTTCTGTGAGTCTGTAACTATTTCAAAATAAAAAGTTTTTTAAAATGTAGAACATTTCTCATAGCACTTGATACATAGTAAGTGCTCAGTAAACATTAACCATTATTCTTTTTCTTTTTTTTTTTTTTAATGTTTTATTTATTTTTGAGACAGAGAGAGACAGAGCGTGAGCAGGGGAGGGGCAGAGAGAGAGAGAGCGAGACACAGAATCCGAAGCAGGCTCCAGGCTCTGAGCTGTCAGCACAGAGCCTGACGCGGGACTCGAACCCACAAACCGGGAGATCATGACCTGAGCTGAAGTCGGACGCTTAACCGACTGAGCCACCCAGGTGCCCCTGAAACATTAAATCTACAAGTGATGCCTGGGGTGCCTGGGTGGCTCAGTTGACTATTGATTTCAGCTAAGGTCACGATCTCATGGTTGTGAGTTGGAGCCCCGTGTCGGCTCTGTGCTGGGCATGGAGCCTGCTTAAGAGTCTCTCTCTGCCCCTCCCCCTTCTTTCTCTCAAAAAAAAAAAAAAAAAAAAAAGAAAGAAAGAAGGAAAGAAAGAAAGAAAGAAAATCACAAAAAAAACAAGTGATTTCTATAAAGCTAGTTCAAAGAAACTCTGTAACCAGCCCCCCTAAAGTCCAGTAAAGGATGTTATAATTCAGAGATTTGTACTTCTCTTTATTTCTCCACCTGGCCTATTTCCTGTTTCTAAGGTACTTTGGTTGCCATGAAGACATAAACACAGCGTTTCCTCTAGATGGACTGCTGAATCCCACCCTGGGCTCTACCCCTCTGGTTTCCCTCATGACCATTCCCCCCTACATCACGGTTAGCCAGTTGCCTTTTGCCACTAACCTGCCCGCTTCCTCCACTCCCAACTTTCTCTCCCAATCTCCCCATCCTGGTGAGTCGCACACTTTAGTGTGTGTATAGCTATGGGTATTTGCCCTCCCAGTTTATAAATTCTGTGCGCAAACTCACCTCTCGCCACCGGGATTGACTCCTGCAAAGACTGTTTTTACTGAAGTATATTGATAAATGATAGATATAATAGATATTGATCTAAATTGGCCCAGTGTATATTGACTGGAATTAGGAACACCTCGGATATTGACATTTTGTTTCTTATTAAATAGCTGCATAAGGAAATAGTAATAATTTTTATGAGCAGGAATATAAATAACACAGAGCGTCAAGGAAGTGGTAAGATGTTTACAAGTTGGTACAAAATAATGATCCAAAACAATGAGTGACTTGGGTAAAATTAAGAATTGGGCTACTCTTGGGGTACCCGGGTGGCTCTGTAGGTTAAGCGTCCAGCACTTGGTTCTGGCTCAGGTCACCATCTCGCAGTTCATGGTTTCGAGCCCCGCATCATGCTATGCGCTGACAGCAAGGAGCCTGCTTGGGATTCTCTCTCTCTCCTTCTCTCTCTGCCCTCTGCTGCTCCCACTCTCCTCTCCCTCTTAAAATAAATAAATTTTAAAAACTTAAAAAAAAAAAAAGAATTAGGTTACTCTGTAGCCCAAATACAAAGGAAATAGGTTGAGGGGAACATACATAGTCTGGAAAACTCAGAAATGAGCTATGTATTAACCATTCCTTTTCTTTCTTTCTCCTCCTTGCTCTTCGTCTTCAGCTAGTCATAACTTGGGGACGATAGGTGATCACACACACTGCATGAAGTGCGGCATTCCTAATAGTATTCAGCAGCAGTACAGATCAACTGGGGAAGAGATTTCATTCTCTGTGCAGAAGCTCCTGGAATGTCCTGAAGCAGCAGGTGGATCTAATGTCAGAGCCATTTGTGAAGTGGGAAAAGGGGTAAAACGTTTCATCGACCGTGATAAGCCCTATCAGCATGAAAATCCCTGTGTGGAGCACCTGCTTCTGCCTTGTGCTGCCAGGAGCAAATTCCACCAACAGGTGCCCCACGAATGATGAAATGGCAGACGAGAACTCAAAAGATTAAGCACAGATCTGCAGTGAGATGTGTTTACATCCTATATATAGGTAGAGCGAGTATATTTTTAGGGTAGCAAGTTCTGGCCAAATGAGCTGAACATGAAAACATGAGTATTGCTCTACTTCAGCAGACCCACCCAATGTAATATTTCATCTCCGAGAGTGGAACTGAAAACTTAATTATTATGTAGAGCTTTCTACATAAAGCTCTAATGTATGACTAATTTAGTTTTCGTTGCATGCTGTCTTGTAATAAATCTACGCCATCTTCCCTACTGGATTGATTTTCCACTAGGACAGAGTCCCTGTTAAATCACCAGCTATCTGGGAACTTTGGGGCAAAGTCACATTGGAGAGACAAGCTAAACACGGAGGCGAGCACTAACTTTTGTAAGTACGTAAAATTTTTCTAAATGGCCAAAAACGGGGTATAATGAAATGTGCCAAACTATTTGTGCACTAAATGTCTCAGAATGCTACACGTCTAAAGTTTTTTATGTAGGATTTTTCCAGTTTTTCCTGTTAGTTTCCCTGTTACCGGCTCCCACTCTCTTTGCTCTTAGGATAGAGCTTACTTAGCACAGACCCTCTTCTCTTCTAACAGTTTCTTTCTTCTTTTTTTTAATGTTTATTTTATTTTTGAGAGGAAAAGAGAGAGAGAGAGAGAGATGGAGCACCAGCTGGAGAGGGGCAGAGAGAGAGGGAGACACAGAATCCAAAGCAGGCTCCAGGCTCCCAGCTGTCGGCTCAGAGCCTGACTCCAGGCTTGAACTCACGAACCTCGAGATCATGCCCTGAGCCAAACTCAAATGCTTAACCAACCGAGCCTCCCAGATGCCCCCCCCCCAACCCCAACAGTTTTTAATTGGCTTTGGGCAGATGATAAGTATTACTTACATGTGCACTACATTTCACCAATTATAAAGTGCTCATCCAGGGGCACCTAGGTGGCTCAGTCAGTTGAACGCTGACTCTTGGTTTTGGCTCAGGTCATGATCTCGCTGTTCATGGCTTTGAGCCCCTTGTCGAGCTCTGCACTGACATCGAGGAGCCTGCTTGGGATTCTCTCTCTCAGCCCGCGCTCTCTCTCTGCCCCTCCCCCACTCACGTGCACATGCACACACGCTCTCTGTCTTTCTCTCAAAATAAACACACACACAAAATAAAATCTTAAAATAGTTTCAGTTGAATGTCTGTCATTTGTAACCGAAAGAGCTCTGCCAAATATAAACTTCACATCAACGCTTTGAGGTAATAGGAATATTATTACTGGCTTTACAGGTTGAAAAACTAATGACTGACTCCATAAATGAGTATACTTCATTATATACAGAAAAAGAACTTCAACTCAGGCCTCACATTTCTTAATCTAGAGCTTTTTTTGGCTGCAATTTATTGCTTTTCTTTCTTTTTTCTTTTTCGTTCTTTTCTTCTCTTCCTTTCTTTTTTCTTTTCTTTCTTTCTTTTTTTTTTTTTTTAGAAACAGAGGGAGACGGAGCATGAGCAGGGGAGGGGCAGAGAGAGATAGAGGGAGACACAGAATCCGAAGCAGGCTCCAGGCTCCGAGCTGTCAGCACAGAGCTCAGCCCCACGAACTGTGAGACCATGACCTGAGCCAAAGTTGGACACCCAACCGACTGAGCCACCCAGGTACCTGTCTATAATTCATTGCTTTTCAAATAACCAAATGTATTAAAATGGCATATAAAGCAAGGGCTCTGAGAAAGGGCCCGCAGGTAAGACATTGTGTCTAAATAAATATTCAATGCTTCATGAGCATTTGGGGAACAGATTTGCTGAGGTCGGTCTCCGCCCTCTGCACCCCACAGCATGCCAGAAAGTTTCAACATTCAATGAAAGATTCCAGCCAGCAGGGGCCCCAAGAGTGCACTGGGGGACAGATTTTCTAAAACAAAGACCTTCAAAACAAGTTTCAACAGTTTCAATTTGAACATCTTTGCCCCAACAGGTAAAGGTTTGTCTTTTCTTCTTTCCTTCCTTCCTTCCTTCCTTCCTTCCTTCCTTAATTCTTTCTTCCCTTTTTTCTATGTTTAAAAAGTCTACAAGACCTTACAAAAAAACAAAAATAGTAGTCTCTTGCTTCCTCTGCATTTTACTGCCTCATTTTCTACTCTTTTAATTGATTCCTTTATGTTTTCCAGCAGACCTTGAAAACACACTTCTGTTACTTACTAACTTTTCCGTTTTGGATATTATCTATTGGCTTCTCCATTACGGAAGATGAAAATGTATTTCTCTTCCCTACACATCACCACCACCCATTTGTATGTCTCATCTCCTATTCCCCAATATAATTATATCCTAATTTTGGTTATTTAGTCTTAGGAAGGTCATTACGTCATTAAGACCATGTAAACGCTATTCACAACTGAGTCATGGTGAACTAGAATGCACTGTGATTGCTTTTCCTTTCTTGGAGAACTGACAGCTTCCCCAAAGTTTACACTCAGTTTGTTTGAATGCTTAGTTGTCTATGTACTCATTAATTCAGCCCCAAGCTCTCCTCCAACTATGAAATCCTGACTCAAAACACTAGGTACTTTGGGTGTCCTCTTGCTTTCATTCTGGAGACATCTCTCCAGGAGCCATCTGACCCACTCTGGTCTGGACTGGCTGCTCTGGCCCCGATGCACAGCTGTCTTCCTGGGACCTCCATCCACTGTCACGCGGAGATTCCCTCCCTCCACCTCTCCCTGTGTTGCATAGTCTCATCCCATGTTGTTCTCCTTGGTCTACTTCTTCATATCTAGTGAAAGATGGCCCTCAGCAGCTTCCTGAATAAAACGTAGTTGGAAAATAAGTTTTTACAGAACTTGCATGCTTGGAAATGTCTTTGCTTTTTTTTTTTTTTTTTAAGACTTTATTTTTAAGTAATCTCTACATCCAACATGGGGCTCGAACTTAGGACCCCAAGATCAACAGTCACATGTTCCACCAACTGAAGCCAGCCCGGTGCCCCCAAAATGTCTTTTCTTTCATATCTTATTGACAGTTTGGTTATATTGGGGTTTCTAGGTTGTAAATACTTTTCCATCGGAATCTTTTTTTTTTAGTTTATTTATTTTGAGAGAGAGTGCTCATGCACAAGTGGGGGAGGGGCAGAGAGAGAGACAGAGAGAGAGAGAGAGAGAGAGAGAGAGAATCCCAAGCAGGTTCTGTGCTGCGAACTGCTAACACAGAGCCGGACATGAGGCTCGAACCCACAAACCATGAGATCATGACCTGAGTCCGAGATCAAGAGTCAGACATCTAACCCACTGAGCCACCCAGGATCAGAATCTCAAAGGTTAAAGGTGTCCCTTAATTGTTTTTATAGCTTCCAGTGTGGCTGCTAACTGATCTAAAGTCATTTTGATTCGGGGTGCCATGAGTGGCTCAGTCGATTGGGCGTCAGACTTCAGCTCAGGTCATGATCTCATGGCTCGTGAGTTCAAGCCCCTCACTGGGCTCTGGGCTGACAACTCAGACCCTAGAGCCTGCTTCGGATTCTGTGTCTCCCTCTCTCTGCCCCTCCCCTGCTCACACACGCGCTCTCTCTCTCTCTCTCTCTCTCTCAAAAATAAACGTTAAAAAAAATTTTTTTTTTAAGTCATTTTGATTCTTAAGCCTCTCTTTGTGGCCTACTTTAGATTAGTTTTGTTTTTCCCTTTCCAGGACCTCTTCTCTCTGCCGGTTTTCTTCCTTGATGATGTGCCTTCTTGTGAGTCTGTTTTCATTCACTGTTGTTGGCATACTAGATGGGACGTTTCAGTCTGAAAACTCACATCCTTTAATTGTAGGGAATGTTCTTTAATTATTCATTTGGTGATTTCCTCCCCTCTGATTTTTCTGTTCCTTTTTTTTCTTGAGTACCTTTTATTTACAATGCTGGATCTCCTGGTCCAATCTAATTATCTTAGGACTTAGTTTGTTTTGTTTTCCCCCTCTATTTTCTATCTTTGTCTTTTCTCGCTGTAAGATTTCCTCAACTTTATCCTGCAAACTTTTCTCTTGAGTATTTTTTTTTCAAGGTCTCCCCCACTGGGGCCTTTCTTCACGAGGATCTCCCAGATCCCTCTAAATTCCCCCTCGAGCCTCAGCCCCCAGCGCCCCACCACTTGGCCTCCCGCGGGCTCTTAACTGGGGATGTCTGGAACAATCCGAATTAGCAGTTCCTCCCCTCCCCCCGCAACTTCTCTGCATCTCCGGACAAAGGTTGTCACTCCGGGGAGGGCTCTGTATTTTTCCTCAGGGGCTCCAGCATCTCCAGTGGTCTTGGCCTCTGGAGTAGGTTGAGGGTGAGGGGTGGTTGCCAGGAACTGCCATTTCCCACTGGCAGCTGTCCCTGTCTTGCTGATGCCGCATCTGTTCCTGGATGGCTTGTTCTAACAAGTGTGGGTTCATTCCTTCCACACAAGTCGGCTGTCACCCCAGAGCCATAGTCCTTCTGGTGCCGGAGCTCCCCAAGGACAAGGTACGGGGAGTGTACCTGGGCTTGGAAGGGCTCCACCAACTTGGTACAGACCAGGATCCGGGACTCGTCAGATCAGATCCATGCTGAGTCCTCAGAGTCACTCCAGACTGAGTCATGTCATAGAGGACAACCTGCCCAACATTCTCAGCGTGCCTCAGAATTTGGTGGCACTGACTTCCCAGAAGTAAGAGATCCCACCTGGGCAGCATCCCAAATAATTGAGATGGATTTTTGAAGATCCCTGTCCGGGCGCAGTGTCGGCCTTGGGTCCCTGCTTTCTACCCGGCGGGATCATGTGTCGAGGGAGGGACAGGTTACCGATGGCCTTATTCCCCACTCTTACCTTCCCCACCCCCTCACCCCCCCCCCCCACCAAATCACCCTTATGCCTACCTGCTGTAGTCTTTGAGATCTTTATCATGTTTTTGTTTTTAATTTTTATTTATTTAAAAAAAATTTTTTACATTGATTTTTGAGAAACAGGGTGAGACAAAGCGTGAGCAGGGGAGGGGCAGAGAGAGGAGACACAGAATCTGAAGCAGGCTCCAGGCTCTGAGCAAGCGGTCAGCACAGAGCCTGATGCAGGGCTTGAACTCACAAACTGTGAGATCATGACCGGAGCCAAAGTCGGATGCTCAACCGACTGAGCCACCCAGGCGCCCCTAATTTTTATTTATTTTGAGACAGAGAGAGCAAGCGGGGGAGGGGCAGATAGAGAGAGGGAGACAGAATCCCAAGCAGGCTCCATGATGTCAGCACAGAGCTCCATGTGGGGCTTGAACCCACGAACAGTGAGATCACGACTTGAGGCGAAATCAAGAGTTGGAACTTAACCGACCGAGCCCCCAGGTGCCCCTATCCTGTTTCTAGTTTGTAAGAGTTCTTTCTTGTTTGCAAATGTTTCTTTTTATAGTGCCTTGTTCTTGTTTCATTAATTTGATAGTTTCTCTTATCTCTGAGGTTATTGGTGGTACATTTTTTTTTTTTTTTTTTGAGGGAGAGAGAGTGTGACTAGGCTGGGTGAGAGGGACAGAAAGAGAGAGAGAGAGAGAGAGAGAGAATCTTAAGGATACACAGAGCTCGATTCCACAACTCTGGGATCATGACCTGAACCAAAATAAAGAGTCAAACCCTCAACCGACTGAGCCACCCAGGTGTCCCATTAATGATAGATTTTTAACTTTTCTTTTTATTATGAAAGAAGTTTAAATTTCCAGATGATTCCAAGAAAAGTGAAATTTTTTCCATAATCATTTGAGAGTAAATTGCCAACACAATACCCATCACCTCCAGGACTAGTGCATGTTTTCTCAAAAAGGGACATTCTTCTACCTAATAAAATCACTAAAATTGACAAATTAATACTGACACATGACTGCCATCTAATCCACAGACCCCAGTCACATTTCTCCAATTGTCCCAATACTGTCCTTCATAATAACAGGATCCAGTCCAGGACCATACTTTGCATATGTTGTCATGTCTCTTTAGCCTCTTTCTTTTTTTTTTTTTTATTTTATTTTATTTTTGGGACAGAGAGAGACAGAGCATGAACCGGGGAGGGTCAGAGAGAGAGGGAGACACAGAATCGGAAACAGGCTCCAGGCTCTGAGCCATCAGCCCAGAGCCTGACGCGGGGCTCGAACTCACGGACCGCGAGATCATGACCTGGCTGAAGTCGGACGCTCAACCGACTGCGCCACCCAGGCGCCCCTCTTTAGCCTCTTTCAATCTGGAACAATTATTCCTGTGTTTCTTCAACTTTCGTGTCCTTGACACTTTTTTTACAGGCCAATTATTTTGTAGAATGTCCCTCAGTTTGAGTTTCCTCATGACGGAATTCAGGTTATGCAATTTTTAAAATTTTATTTATGTATTTTGAGAGAGAGAGAGAGAGAGCAGGGGAAGGGCAGAGAGAAAGAGAGAGGGAATCCCAAGCAGGCTCCTCATTGTCAGTGCAGAGCTTGATGCGGGGCTCGAACCCACGAACCAAGAGATCATGATCTGAGCTGAAGTCAAGAGTCAGCCGCTTAACATACTGAGCCACCCAGGCGCCCCAGGTTATGCAATTTTTTTGTTAGGAATAGCAGAGAAGTGATGCTGTGTGTTTTTTATGGCCTCCTCTCAAGTGGTAACTGATTTCAATTTGCCCCATCATTGAGAATGTTAACTTTGATCACATGACTAAAGTGGTATTTGCTAGGTTTTTCCATTGTGAGGTCACTTTTTTGCCCTTTGTAATTAGTAAGAATTTTGCGGGGAGGTACTTTAAGACTATGCTTATATCCTGTTCCTCATCAAACTTTTACTCGTTAATTTTAGTTTTTCTTGACTGAATGAATTTTTACCATGATGGTTGCCAAATGGTGATTTGTATTAGTTGTCATTCTACTGTAAGGAAACGATTTTCTCCCCATTTATTTGTTTATTCATTTATTTATATAAGTATGGACATACAGTTTCCTATTTTGTTCAATGGATTATAAGCATTGACTATCATTCTTTATTTTGATGCTCTGATTTGGTTAGTGGTTAGCCCCTTCTGCATCATTTTGACATGTCTCCGCCATTCTTTAAGCACATCTTTACTTTCTGGCACAGAAAGATGGTCCGGGTTTATTTTGCACTTTCCCCATCTCAGTCCTGGAATCAATTATTTCTCCAAGGACCCCTGGTTCCTTTTGTGGAGAATGGTATTTAGAGACCAAGGTTTGGACACGAGGGGTGTTTAATCACTGGTGGAGTATTGCTGTCTCCAAGTTCTCTTGGCAGATAAACCTAGAGAATATGTGTACATGTGCACATAGTACGTACAAGCATATACACACATTTGCATCTCTATTTATTTCTCTGCCCAACACTACAGTTTTTTACCTTTCCATGTTGGCAAATTTCTTCCTGTTCAGTGAAGGGAGGAAGGAAGACAGAGGGCAGGTGTTGGCTTATTGTTTGGTCACTTTACCGATCCGGCTAGGCTGTTTTGTGGAGGAAATGTCTAAAAGCAGTAACTGTAGGTCTCCTCTGTTTTACTTGCTCGGGAAACTAGACTTCCAGCTTTCTGCTGGGCTGAGGGATGAGCAGGTCTGGAGAGAGGTTCTGGGCACCTACATGCATAGTACGCAGACTTTGAACCAATCTCTTGTCTGCAGTCCCTTCACCCCATGTTCCCAAGGTTCCTGTGCCCTCAGTGCCTGAGCCTTTGGGAGTTCTGTGGTGAAAATCAAGCTGCTTCTTGGTTTTCTCTCGGACAGTTTGGGATACAGATTCCCTGGTTCTGCTAACACAGTTAACATTCATCCCCTCTCCTGTTCCCTTTGTCCTTTTTCTGTCATTTCAGTGGAGCTTTGAAAGGGTGGGGAATTAAATGCCCATTTAATCTGGCAATTTACAGGAACTCCCATTCAAACTTCCAGGCTTCTAATGGCCTCCATGACTCTCTGCATCCAGGGCCAAAGACCCAGATGCAATCCTTTTCAGTCGCATATTCTTTTAATCCCTCACCCTTTCCTTCCCTTTGGCTCCTCTTATCATTCATTGACCTCCGGGCCATCTCTTTCACGGTGTCCTGTGGAATCTTCCTTGCAATAACAGCAATAACAATCATAATAAGGAAATCTTGACTTCTCCCTTGGCCTCACATCAAATTTATGCCCCAGGCCTATCGACCCTCCCTCCGGAAACTCTCTAGAATCTGCCACTGTCCCTCCACATCTGACCCCAGCTCACACCTTCACTTCTCACCCGGATCCCCTTCTGGTCGTCCTGCCTGTAGTCCAGCTCCATTCCACATATTCCAGTTTCTTTTTATGAATGTGACCGTGGCTCTCTGCTGCATAAAACCCTTTCTCAAGTTCACGGTTTTAAAATTTGGATTGAATCCTTTCAGGTGAGTGAGTACTCTTGAAGTCTTTGCAGGTCCGCCACACCCTCTTGTCTCACATTCATTTAGGGCACCTGCCCTCCCCTGAAGGCATCGGAGCTTTTAAGCCCTGCTTTAATGACTTCCCACTGGTCTGGGGGAAAGTACAAACTCTTTAGCTGTCCCTTAAGACCCTTCAGGATCTGGCCCCTGCGTCCTCTATTCTCCAGCCAACCTATTCAACTCCATCATACCTCAGGGTTTTTTGTGTGTGCTCTTCTCATTCTCCCCTCCCATTCATCTGGCTATTTCTGACCCAGGTCTCAACTTAGGCATAATTGCCTTTGGGAAACCATGCCAGTTCTATGCCCCTCCTGCTGGCTCTCCTTGGGGACTCTATCTATTTCCTCTGTAAGTGCACTTTATCACACGCTATTATAATTATTTATTTATTGTTTTATTGTCGTAAGCCCAGAACGTATTTGACACATACAGACCTTCGATAAATATTTCTTTTAAATATTTTCTAATTAATAAGCGCATCTGGGGTGCCTGGGTGGCTCAGTCAGTTGAGCATCTGACTTCGGCTCAGGTCATGATCTCACAGTTTGTGGGTTCGAGCCCCGTGTCTGGCTCTGCGCTGGCAGCTCAGAGCCTGGAGCCTGCTTCGGATTCCGTGTCTCCTTGTCTCTCTCTGCCCCTCCCCCACTCGTGCTCTATCTCCCTCTCTTCCTGAAAATAGACGTTAAAAAAGTAAAAATAAATAAATAAATGCATTTTTTTAATGTGGCTTAGGATGAGTTAACCCTGGGGTAAGTTTTTATAGATACATTATCTTGTCTTCACAACAGCTTTAGACGTAGGTCCTGTTGTCATAACCCTACTTGTCAATGTGAGGAATCAAATCTCAGAAATATAAACTGGGGGCACCTGACTGGCCCAGTTGGTAGAGCATGCGATTCTTAGGGTCGTGAGTTCGAACCTCACGTTGGGCATGGAACCTACTTAAAAAGAATAAATAAATTTTTAAAAATTAAAAAAAAAAAAAAGAAATACAAAGCAACTTGCCCCAAATCATATAATTATTAAATGATCCAGGTCAAATACAGGTCTGTCTAACCCTGAAATCTGTGCTACCAATTATTCAGGTTACTTCTACTTTAACCTAGTTCAGGAAGCAACCATCCTGTCCTTCTGGACTGAGACCAGGCCCTCCCCAGGCGCTTGTTCTCTCATAGTGCCCATGCCAGACCATTCATTCTTTATTCTTGTTCATTTTAAGTAGGCTCCAAGCCCAACATGGGACTCAAACTCACAATCCTGAGATTAAGAGTCATGTGCTCTACCAACTGAGACAGACAGGTGTCCCAAAGACTGTTCATTCTTTAATGCCCAGGTGTGCACAGGTTCAGAGGCTGGACAGCATTCTTGTGGTACCCCACAGCTTCTCCTTGGTAGGATTGGCAGATTTAGCAAACAGGGGTGCCTGGGTGGCTCAGTTGGTTAAGTGTCCAACTCTTTTTTTTTTTTTTAATTTTTTAAAATGTTTATTTGTTCTTGAGACAGAGCGTGAACAGGGGAGGAGCAGAGACAGAGGGAGACACAGAACCTGAAACAGGCTCCAGGCTCTGAGCCATCAGCACAGAGCCCAACGCGGGGCTCAAACCCACAAACTGTGAGATCACGACCTGAGCCGAAGTCGGATGCCTAACCGACTGGGCCACCCAGGTGCCCAAGTGTCCAACTCTTGGTTTCAGCCCAAGTCATAATCTCACAGTTTGTGGGTTCAAGCCCGATGGTCAGCATGGAGCCTGCTTGGGATTTCTCTCTGCCCCTCCCCTGCTCATGCTCTCTCTCTCTCTTTCTCTTAAAGAAACATTTAAAAAGAGATTTAGGAAGTAAAAATACAGGGAAGCCCGTTAAACTTGAATTTCAGGTACACAACAAATTATTTTCTTGTACATTGTACAAGAAATCTTGTACATTTCTTGTACATTGCATTGTCCCAATGCAATATTTTGAGGCATATTTATGCTAAACATTATTCTTTGTTTATCTAAAAGTCTACTTTAGTTGTGTATCATGTATTTTATCTGGCAACCCTGCACCACTGCTATTCCACCTCCTTTGAGAGGTCCCCTACTTTCAAAACATCCTACTTAGTGTCATCTGTTGATTCATTCATTCAACACATACCAAAAAGCCAGAGACTATGGGATGTGCTGTGATACAACACATTCCCTACAGGAAAGACAGAAATCGCTTCCTTACAGGTTGTTAGTCCTCTTGCTACTTTTTTTATGCATACTACCCTGAGCACATAAGCACACTCTAGCCTTTCATGCCTTTAAAATAATTGTCAACCCTGCTCTCCCTTCTCTGAATCACCCTATTTTTCTCCTCTACTCAGCCAAAATTCTTCTGTCTCCACTCCATTCATTCGAAAGATGGGGTAAAGCTTAGTGATTACGAGTACAGATTTTGTTGTCAGAACACCTAGGTTTACATCCAAGCTGACTCTTACTATTAGTAACCCAAAGTGCTTCATTTCTTTAAGCATCAATTTCCTTTCCTGTAAAAAGAGACAATTGCCTACCTCACTTCAGAGGGTTGCTGTGAGCATTAAATTAGATTATTCGCATGAAACACTTTGCACATGCCTGGCACATAATAAGCATTCAATAAACATTCATATTATGCCACTAAAATCTATATTCTGCCTGGTTTGCTACTGGAAATGCCCTGGCCAAGGTTAGCGATGATCTTGAAGTTGCCACACCCAAAGGGTAGTTTTCAGTCTTCATCTTACTGGACTGTTGTGACTCTCGACACGACTTCTTCCTTGACATTCCCTCTCCCTGTGGCTGCTGGATCCCCACTTTCTCCTTGCTGTCCCCGACCTGTCTCTTCTAGGCCTTCTTTGCCTCATCCTCTTCCTCTGCCTGACTCCCCCAGCGTGCTCTTCCTTGAGTTTATCTTTTCTCCTCCTGCCTCAATTCCACTCATCTTTGCTGGGAGGTGATGTCCATCCTGTTGTTGAATTGCCATTTCTGTGAAGAATATATCTTTCCTATCTCCACTTCTGACCTCTCCCCTGACCTCCAGTTCCACATCTCCAGGTGGATGCCTACAATATGCTGAATATTTGTGTCCCCCCCCCCCACCAAATTCATATGTTGCAACTCCCAATGTGATGGTATTTGGGGGGGGACCTTTGGAAGGTCATTAGGTCTTGGGGTTAGAGCTTCATGAATGGGATTAGTGCCCTTCCTTAGAAAAAGATGCTAGGGAGCTAGCTGGCTTTCTTTCCACCATGTGAGGATACAATGAGAAGTCAACTGTTGTCACAGCCAGGAGGAGAGCTCTCACCAGAACCTGACTATGCTGGCACCCTGATCTCAGACTTCTGGCCTCCAGACTGTGAGAAAGAAATTTCTGTGGCTGATGAGTCACCCAGTCTATGGCATTTTGTATTAGAGCAGCCTGAACTGATTAAGACAATGCCCAAGAGGTACCTCAAATTCAGCACTCAACTTAACCATCTCTGAAGGTATTACTTACCATCTCCACCATGAAACTTGATCTTCTTAGATTCCAACAGTGGCCGTTGCCTCGAACCTCATCAAGTCCATAGACCTAGGAACCTAGACATCATTCTTTCTCCTTTGTTCACCCTTCTTTCCCAAATCCAACTCATCTCCATGTTTTGTCACTTAAGTTACTACTGATCTCCCAAACCTGCCTTCTCTTCCTAAGCCCTCATGCTTGGGTGGAGGATGGGTTAGAGGGACCAAGGAGATAGTTAGCAGGTGTTTTCAACCATCTAAGTGAGAGACGATGTGGAACTTCCTAAGTGATCTTCTTGGTCCCTCCAAAATCCATCCCTATTTGGTTATCAGAGTAATATTCCTAATCTCCCCATAAGTCACCTTCATCTTCAAAATCCTCAATGGCTCCCCTTCACGTATAGGATAATATAAACACTTCAATGCCTAATATAAGGACTGTTTATAGACTGACTCCCGACCGGCTCTCCAGCCTCAGCTATTGCCACGTCTTTCCCCCACACACATGTTTACACCGAGGCTACTTGGGGTTTCCCACTCCCCACCCTAGTTCCCTTGCTATTGATGGTGCCAGTAACCCCTTCCATCTTGGCCCCTCTGACCAATCCCCACTCAACCTTCAAAATCCTGCTCTGAATTTCATCTTGAAACCTTTTCTGAAATACCGCACTCCTGCCTGCTTGCAGAGTTCGTTATTCCCTCCTCAGCACTCCTTCCAGACTTAGTACATTTCTTCTTCTCCTCCTCCCCCTCCTCTTCCCCCTCCTCCTCCTCCTCCTCCTTCTTCTTCTTCTTCTTCTTCTTCTTCTTCTTCTTCTTCTTCATAGAAGCTTCGTACATTTTTTCATTAGAACGCATCATTATATTACTCTTCATACGTCTATATGAAGAATATGTCTATATGTCTATATTTGCTACTACTAGAGCGTAAACTCCTCGAGGTCAGCTATCTGCCTTCATTCATATTCACTCCCCAGAGCCAAGTATAACTACTGCCATATGGTGGATGTCCAGTTAATGTTTATTAAACCAAGCTGCAATTCTGCATCGGTGAGGCATGAAGGAGGAGGGAGAGAGGATACGAAGAGAGAAGAAAGGTGGGAGCTAAGTCTGGAGAGGTTGGGAGGGGAAAGTGCCTTGTGTGCCAATCTATGAAATTTAGATTTCGCTCTGTGGAAAACCAGAACTAGCAGGGTCTTCAGGCTGGGGAGTGATTTGGACTTAAGAAGCCATTTCTAAGAGCAATGCGAAGGGGGGAGGACTGGCATATGAGAGGACTTTCTGAAGGCTACTGCAGTAATGCAGGCAATAGGTAATAAATGTGTACATCAAGATAATGGCAGTGGGTATAGACAAAAGAGCTAAGTTATAAATGGTATTTCTGAAGTAAGGTCATCGATTTAATTCAGAGGAGTAAGATAATGTGAGGAATGAAGGATAAGACCTCTAAGTTTCTGGCTTAGATGACTGGTGATACCGTTAAAAAAATATATACGAGACAACAGGGGCAAAAGGGTTTGGGCAAAAGGGTTCAGACAGAATGAAGGGCTAGTGAGACAACCAGAATAATACATAGTCACCAAACGGTGGCACAAGGCTAGGGGCCACGTATCTGAGTGATTGCCAACACGCTACAGCCTGGGGGCCTCATGATTATGGGCGAGATAGTCTCCAAAGGAAGAAAGAGAATTAGGAAAAGTACAGTGCTGGGGGCCAAGAAAGGAAAATATGGAGAAATAGTGGGTATGCGACAATATCAAACGCCAAAAAGCAACATGTGCTAGTGTGTGTTTTGTAAAATCCCTCAGGAGGTTGGGTGGTATTCTGCTGGGAGTGAGAGAACAAAGAGAGGTATGGGCGATCCAGTTGGAAAGACTGCGTGTTAAACAAATTTGAATACATTTCTTCTGTTCAGGTTTTTACATTTAATATGTGAATCCACCTTGCAATTTCCCAAATGGAAACATTTTCATTTATTCACTTTGGTAAAAATGAAACATCTTTCATGTGCTGGAATTATGGGGCTGCTACAGTAACAGAACAGACAGGATTCCTGTCCTCCAGAACTTACATTCCTGGGGTGCCTGGGTGGCTTAGTCAGTTTAGCTGCCGGCTCTTGATTTCGGCTCAGGTCACGACCTCACGGTTCGAGAGGTTGAGCCCCACAGTCGGGTTCGGCACTGACAGCATAGAGCGGTTCGAGAGGTTGAGCCCCACAGTCGGGTTCGGCGCTGACAGCATAGAGCTTGCTTGGGATTCTCTCTCTCCCTCTCCCTCTGCCCCTCCCCTGCTCATGCTTTCTCTCTCTCAAAATAAAGACAAAAATAAAGAACTCACAGCGTCTAATAGGACGAATGTGACACACGTGTTCGCCAGGGGAGTTCAAGGAACTCGCGTTTCGCAGAACAAAATTGAGGAAATGTGGCCGCGGAAAGGTCAAGTAGGCTGGGAACCAGAGCATACGTCCTTGGATTTAACGATGAAAAGGAGTCATTGATGATGCTAGTGAGAGCCATTTCACACAGTGGGAGTCGATGAAGCCTCGACAGACAATCTACTCTTTGGCAGCCTAGGGGAAGATGAAGAGGGCAGCAGCTGTAGGCAGAAGACTAAGTCGAGGGAAGGCCGTCTTTAGTCTGGGGAGTCTTCCACCAATTTGCAAGTTGAAAGGAAGGAATCAGAAGAACTAGACAGTTTGCAATTGAAGATAATGAGGACACGTGTTCGTGTGTTCGCTTGTAAATATTTGTTTGCTGAATCCTTTGCTCCGGGGACTGTATTAGTCACGTATGGTACAGTGGCGAACAAAATACACGTGATCCCTGCTCTCCTGAAGCTTATGTTCTTTTTTAAAAAAGTTTATTTATTTATTTTGGAGAGAGAGAGAGAGAGAGAGAGAGAGCGAGAGCATGTGCATACAAGCGGGGAAGAGGCAGAGAGAGAACCCCAGGCAGGCTCCGTGCTGATAGCTGGACCCCACGAACCACGAGATCATGACCTGAGCTGAAATCACTCAGTGAGTCTGACACTTCACCAACTGAGCCACCCAGGTGCCCCTGAAGCTTATATACTAACAAATAGTCAACAAGTCAGCCGATGAAGATCTAATCATTAGAGCTACAAGGGGTGCCTGCCCGGCTCGGTTGGTTGAGCAGCGGACTCTTAACATCGGCTCAGGTTGTGGTCTTGCTATCGTGGGATCGAGCCGTGACTCAGGCTCTGCACTGAGTGTGGCGCCTGCCTTCCCTCTCCTTCTGCGCCGCACCCCCCCCCCCCAAATAGATAAATGGTCATTTAAAAAAATCGGGAGGGAAATAAATCAGGTCTCGTGATGGAGGTCGGGGTATGTGTGAGGGGACAGAGGTCTTTAAGGAATGTCATTTGCTTGGAGCTATGAAGAATAAGGAGCCAACTGTGTGAGGAGGGGTGAGGGGAGTGCTTTCGATAGAGACAATAGTAAGTACAAAAGCTTTGAGGTGGGAAAGAGGTTTGGGCGATCCAAGAACTTCCGAGGGCCACTGCAGCTGCAGCCAGGTGAGCTGATGTAGGAGGGGTAGGCAGGATTCAGATCACGTAGGTCCTTGTCGACCAGGGCAGGGAATTCGGAGTGCACCTTCAGCTCATCGGGAAGCTGCTGAAAATTGACGGTAGTGATGCAGAGTAGGGTCAGGCAAGAGAGAATAGAGAAGGAGTCCGGGCTAGGCGCTTACAGCAGTCAACAGGTCAACGAAAGATGACCCTGTGGCCGAGGGTGGAGGCAATGGGGTAATAAGGAGTAGACAGATACAGGAAATATTTCAAAGGTTGAACCCACAGGCCTTGGGGATGGATTGGATATGGGAGATGAGGGGAAGATTGAGATAATATGCAGGCCTTCTGGAAGGATTATTTTTGAAGAGGAGACAAAAGGGAAAGTGCAGTTGACTCGAGAGCCCATTTAATAAACATTTACTGAGTGCCTTCCAAATGCCAGGCCATGTGCTGGGTGTGGGACATGCGGAGAAGACAAAGGCATGGGTAGAGCCAGTCCTTGTGGAAAGGCAAACCTACAACCAAACGAACTCTGATGCCACCTGATTTGCACAGTAAGAGAAATTTGCACAGTCGTGGCACAGAGGTGGGAGTGCTTCACGCTGCCTGGGGTACTGGAGGGAAGAGGCGTCAGGGAAGAAGGTAAGGCTAGGTCCTGTGGAAGGTGAGTGGAGAGGTGGGGAAGGGAAACTAAGGAATCCCAAGCTCTATGACCTTGATTTTTTTTGCATGAAGAAGGAGCCAGTCTTTTGCTACGTGTAGGCACTGGAAGACCTAAGAACTGCTGTATATTCTTGGCTGTGTTCTCCAGAGGTGGGGTGGCTGGATTTGTAGCTTCAGCATCCATCATGATGCCTTGGTTCTAGTCACAGGGCATTTATTTCATCATCCAGAGATATCACTGAGGGCATGGGCATATTCCGCCCCCCCACCCCAATCTTAATTTCCCCCAAGTTACTTCTTATTATTCTATTATTCATTCAGCAGCATTTAATAAGCATTTACTGTGTACCTGGCATAGAATAAATGAATGAATAATGAATGAATGAACGAATGCACAAAAGAATAAACGGTTAAATGAATGAACAAGAATTGTAGTTTATCATTGACAGTAGGAACAAGATGTAACTGAAAATTTGAAAACAATTATATTTTTAGCCACCCTACCTTTAGCACTGAAACAGGTTTTGAAGCTGCCTAGATTACGCACTATAAAAATAGCTGTTGTTTATTGAGACTTGCAATGAGTCAGGCCCTATGCTAAACATTTTACATATGTTTCTCCTTTACTCTTCTTACAATCACCCCAGAGGCAGATGTATCATCCTGATTATACAGATGAGAAAACAGGTTTCGGGAGGCTGAATGGCTTAATGGCTTACGCATTCAAACCCAGGTCTAATTATTCCAAAGTCAGATCTCAACACTATGCATAGTTTTCATTCTTCCCCTACTTTTAAAAGACACTATGCTTTTCCATTGCCATCATTTCACTCTTCCCTGAAAATTAATTGCACCAGTGAGTACCGAGCATGTCAATATCAAGCAATTTATACAGATGATTAGTTCATAGTTCTGCTATGTGTACTGGAGAGTTATAAGACATGACACTTGCCTTCGGAGAGTTTCCAATTTAGCAAAAATCAGAAATAAGACCACAAAAACTCAATCAAAGACAACTAGCCAGTGTGCCCTTGGGGACTGAATTGTGTGTCTATAAACAAAGAATTTGGAAGACACGACATTTGGCGTCATGTGGAGCAAGGAAAAGTAAGATCTGTTGAGTCTTTTTTTAACCTAACACATTACGTGTTAGATATTATGTTACATTCTTCACATACATGATCTCATTTTAATGTATCATCCAATCCTATTCAATAAACACTTCCTGAGCTTCTACTACATTTACGCAAAATACCAGGGGCGCCAGGGTGGCTCAGTCGGTTGAGGGTTCTGACTCATGATCTCAGCTCAGGGTCATGAGTTCAAGCCCTGCATTGGGCTCCATGCTGGGCATGAAGCCTACAAAAATCAATAAATAAACAGGGGCACCTGGGCAGCTCCTCGGTTAACATCCAACTCTTGATTTTGCCTCAGGTCATGATCTCATGGTTCCTAAGTTCAAGCCCCACATCAGCTTCTGAGCACGGAGGCTGCTTGAGATTCTCTGTGTCTCTCTCTCTCTATCTCTCTCTCTGCCCCTCCTGCATGTGCTCTCTAAATAAATAAATAAGTAAATAAACAAACAAACTTTATAAACAAAATAAACCCAAATCAAAATACCTTACTAGGTGTTATTGGTGAAAGAAATATGAACATGACTTTGTTCCTGTCCTCAATGAATTCAGAAAATAGACATGTATACAAATACAAATGTCTATGATACAGGGCTATAAATACAGTGATTATATAATTTATCGGGCCACTTTTGAGAATCAACAGGATATTAATAATTACTGAAGACAAACCCAAACATAAACCCAAACTGTTCTGAACAAACCAGGTCGTATCACCTTACGAATGAAAGAGCTTGAAGTGAGGGGCGCCTGGGTGACTCAGTCGGTTGGGCGGTCGGCTTTGGCCCAGGTCATGGTTTCACAGCTCGTGGGTTTGAGCCCCATGTCGGGCTCTGTGCTGCCAGCTCAGAGCCTGCCTAAGGTCTGCTTTGGATTCTGTGTCTCCCTCTCTCTCTCTGTCCTTCCCCCGCTCGTGTTCTGTCTCTGTCTCTCTCAAAAATAAAAACGTTAAAAAAATTTTTTTTAAAGGAAAGTTTAAAAAAGAAAGAAAGAAAGAAAGAAAGCCAGCAAAGAAAGAGCTTGAAGTGGTAGGAAGACAAAGGAGCAGTTGGGATGAATCAGGGAAGCCCAGGGACAGAAGTGGATTTGAGCTGGGCTTGCTGCAGGGGACAGCATAGGCAATAGGCATGTAAACAAAATAATTTCCAGTACCTTAAGGGGTAAACAGTGAGGCGGGGGTGGAGAGGAGGACTAAGGCATCTCAGAGGAGGTAACATTTAAGCTGACACTTGAATGATAAGAAGGATCAAGAAATTCAACGACAAAAGAAAAACAAGTCACAAGAATAGTCTTATCCCAGCAGTGATCTTCAAGGTCAGTAGGAACAGCCTCCCACTCATGGGGTTTGGTAATAATGAAGAAGCAGAAGTGGAAGGAAGTGATACCCCAGAGCAAGAATGGATGTCACCTAGCATAATGCCTGTTCCTAGGAGGCCCTCAGTAAATGCTTGTTCCTCCCTCCTCTCCCACTCAGCAGGTAATGAGAGTGAGAGAAGATTGTTTTTGTTTGTTGTTTAGAATGGAGAAAATGTTGGGCATGAACCCAGGTTATGGGGAAGAACCGGCAGCGAGGGAGATATTAAAAATGTAAAGGAGGGGCAGGCTCAGTCTATTGAACATCTGGGATTCCTGATTTCGGGTGGGATCATGGTCCTGGGTCCTGGGATCAAGCCCTGAGTAGGCTCCACGCTTAGTGTGGAGCCTGCTTCAGATTCTCTCCCTCTGCCCCTCTCCCCCACTAGTGGACACACTCTCTCTCTCTCTCTCTCTCTCTAAAAAAATAAATAAATAATAAAGAAAAAAAAAGAAAAAAGCAAAGGAAAGGTGGTAACCAATGGGATATTTTATTTAAAAAGGATGGATGTCAGGGCCATGTTAGCCTTAGATAGGAGGCATGATACTTCATCGTCCTAGGTAGGAACGAATAGAAGTCTGCATGTGGGAGGTGGAAAGTTAATGAAACTTCTATGGTAAGGCTTTGATTTGAAGGTGGGCTTATGGATAGAAGGACAGATTTGGAATGCTGCTGTGGGGGAAAAAAAAATACCCTTTAAGAACAGTGGTTGGTTCTCATCCTTGGCTGCATATTAGGATCTTCTTGGGAGACTTAAAAAATGATGCTGGGTGCCCAACCCCAAGGATTCGGATATAATTCCTCTGGGATGGGGCCCAGGCACCAGTGTTTTATAAAGTGGCTGTGTTGACGCTAATGAACAACCGTGATTGAGAACCGCCAGTAAGAGGCTTGCAGAGGGCTCAGCTGAGGTGTGGGAACAGGAATTTGTTGTTGAGCCAACAATCAGCTTGGTTACACGCCTCTCTCCAGCACCAACTATTCCTGGAGCAGAAGCTGTGAAATTAGAGCGTGGCACTTGTTTGAGGTTGGTAAGACGCTAAGCTGAAGAAGTGCGTGAGGATAGAGACTGGGGAAAAAGAATTGAACTGGCCAACCATAGGCTCTAATCTGATAGAATAAGAATAGATTCAGACGAAATCTAATAAAATAATAATAGCAATACCAAGCAATTTTTTTAAGTGCCATCTACCAACTACTAAAATAAGGGATTTATACAAATTCTCATTTACTCTTATACAGCTGTGGCTCCCATTATCCCCATTTTATACATGGGAAGGTGAAGCATAGAAGTTTCCCAGGGGAACTTGGCTGGCTCAGTCAGAAGAGCATGAGACTCTTGATCTCAGGGTTGTGAGTTCAAACCCATGTTGGGTGTAGAAATTACATAAATAAATAGATATTAAAAAAAAAAAGGAAACGTTCCCAAGTTTATAGAGTTAGTGAGTGTCAGAACTGGGATTTGAAACCATATCTGACTGACTCTGGAGCCTGAACTCTGGTTGGGCAGGAGCAACAAAGTGGGAAACTTGGGAGGACGGGAGCTTGCGACAATCTACTGGGTTCTGAATGGGACTTAGACCCAGAGGAAAGAAAATGAGAGGGTTTCCAAGGGCAACAATGAAAAGTGAGGGGATGGGTCTCCTATCAAGAGACCAAGGCCCCTGATGTATCTGAGGAAGAATGGGAAGCCAAATTGGATGGGCACATCGGCAGTCTCGATCTGTCAATGGCATATCTCCAGGTGGTAAAAAGAATCTAGGAGACACTAAAGGGTTATGTAGGGGATGGTTGATATGATAAAGAGCAATGTTTAAATTTCACCAACCAGATGAAGAGCTAGAAGGTCCCTGGGGAGACTTCTGCACTGAAATATTGTTTTCTCCCCATGTTCCTTGTCTTGTCCTGGTAGCCAGAGATGTTACTTACTCCAAACTTGGCACTCAGGGCTGAAGACATTGCCTACTCTTTAGCTATAAGATACCTTCCCAGGGCTCATACCTAAGATCACAGTCTATTTTCAAAGACCAATAAAAGGCTCTGCAAATTGACTAGTGTTAGGAAATCAGGGTGGGACCCTTGTCACAATTGTTGCTACCCCTGTAAGAGAAGGTTATTCAGAAATATAATTTTGTTATAAGGTCCTGGGTACAAAGGAGGCATGGTACACATACTAATACCATGACAATCCCACAAGTTCGTCATGGACCCCCATCAACGTCACCAGTCAACAACCCACCGCCCCTGAACTAATTCAAAAAGTACCCAACGGGACCAATGCATCATAGATGGGGATGGTGTAGGTTCTTTCTTGATCTGATTAGACCAAATGAAATGTATACCTAAAGAACAAATTTTCAGATTTTCGTGTCTGCCCAGCTGCGCATTATTTTCAAATTAATGAATAAGTTCAAATTGTTGGTGCACAGTAATTTTAGGAGAACCGAAGAGGCAAAACAAATAGGTAGGATTCTCTGGGTGATGACCAAAACAATGCTGGGACCTGGGGCACCTGGGTGGCTCACTGAAGCGTCTGACTTCAGCTCAGGTTATGATCTCGTGGTTCATGGGTTCGAGCCCCACATCGGTCTCTGTGCTGACAGCTCAGAGCCAAGCAGGCTTTGGGTTCTGTGTCTCCCTCTCTCTCTCTCTCTTCCCTTTCCCCGCTCACACTCTGTCTGTCTGTCTGTCTGTCTCTCTCAAAAATAAATAAACATTAAAAAAAAATGTTGGGACCTGATGAGGCCGCAAGAAACCTGGTGAGCTGAGCTAGCTGGTTATGGTACCCTGGGAACGGGGAGATTTTTTTTCTGTCAGAGGGAATATGAATTCTGCAAACTAAAGCTGGCAGTTTGGGGGAAATGTGTTTAATCCACTCACTTCCCTCTCTGATTGTCATCTTGCTTTCCTACTTTTCAACTTAAGTTTATCCTGGAAGTGAAGCATTTATCCCAACAAAATGTGCCTGGTGTGGTCTCTCAGTGATTAAAGACATCTGCTTAGTTTGCATTAATGTCTATGCGGTGCCTGGACCTCTCTGAGGGTATCTTTGCTAAGCATGTAGGAGGCTGATACTGCTTCATTTTCCTCGGGTGTATAAACTGAAGAAGCAATTTTTACCGGCTATGAGGCCAAAGAAAGTGGGCCCATTAGCCTTTAGTCTTAGTTAGCCACTACCAGATGTTGCTTGAGCATATTTCGAGAAGAACTTTATCTGTTGAACCTTCTTTTGGAAAATCAAAATATTAGCCCACAAACCACGTAAGAGGGAAAATGCTGTACTATAGAGCTTAGGCAGGTGTGATATAATCATTTTATCGAGACTATGGTATGGGCAAACATTTTTTCTTCTAAGTAATGAAGTAGCTTGAGTTAAAAAAAGAAGCCACATTTCCTTAAAAAAAAAACAAAACTTATAGAAAGCTAAAATCATGAAATCTGTTTTAGCATGTTGAAAACATTTGGAGTTTTTTTAAGGGGGGGGTTGCCTGGCTGGCCCAGTCGGAGGAACACGTGTGACTCTTGATCTCCACGTAGTGAGTTTGAGCCCCAAGATGGGTGTAAAGATTACTTAAATCAATAAACAAATAAACTTAAAAAAAAAAAAAAAGGAAACATTTGGGGTTTTTAAGAGAGCATCACAGATGTATATCTTCCAGGCTGAAATTACTTGGAATTCTAGATTCTAAATATTTTAAATTGAAGTCAAAATGAAATCATGTATAAATTAACCTGGGATTTTTTTTTTCCTTCTAGGTATTTTTAGGTAAATAAATGAGGACAGGACATGAGACTGGCAAAGAATATTTGCTGGGAGGACCCATTATGGTGATCAAATTCCAAGTACCATTTTCTAGTTGCAGCTCATGACTTACAAAAAAAAAAAAGAATTCTGTGTTTTAAACAGAGATGATGAAAACCTCAACTTTGTTTATGAATCTTTTTCTTTTTAAAAATATCTTTCCTACAGACCAGTTCTCTAGGAGCCGGCCAACAACGCAGGCCTAACACTTTAGCTAACAGTTTCATAGTTCAAAAGCCAATAAGTAGGGTATGGGGAAAACAAATGGAAATAGCCAAGACATCTTGGGAAGCACTTTACTACAATTAATAAGTGACCTCACTGGGGACAACTTACCTTCCAGAAGCCATATTTACCTCAGATCACCCAAACTATTATATTCAATAGTAACTAAAAGTCCAAAGGACTGGATTTGTGTGTTATTTTTATTTTATTGTTTTTAAGTTTATTTTTATTTATTATGAGAGAAAGATAGAGAGCAATCAGGGGAGGAGCAGAGAGAGAGAGAGAGACAGAGACAGAGAGAGAGACAGAGAGAGACAGAATCCCAAGCAGGCTTCACACTGTCAGCACAAAGCCTGACATGGGGCTTGAACTCACGAACCGTGAGATCATGCCCTGAGCTGAAATCAAGAGTTTCAGTTGCTTAACCAGTTGAATCACCCAGGCGCCCCTTAAATACAATTTATAAATATAAGGATACTGTGTACATTATCATATAATTCATTTCTATTCCTAAAGTGTCACATTTTCACTAATCTGTTTGAACTGGGGAGAAAAAAAAAATATATATATATATATATATATATGGAGATAGCAAGACTGGACCTACCAAACACTGAAATGGAACCCAGAAGAAGATCCAAGGATTCGTAGCTTAATTCTGCACCATCTATGCTTCTTACCAGAAAACTGCAAAGGGCTGACATAAGTAAGTTGTAAGGATATCTGAGTATCTTACAAGAACATTATGCAGAATCATTAAAGGTTTTAGCCCTGGCAGGATTCCTAGGTGAGAAAGGGCAGCTATTTCATATTCCCTCCTCACTTTTGTTTTTTGTCATGACCTCAACCAGACTCCTTTTGAAAGTAATCACTTATTTGTGAACACAAAACCCTTTCCTTTGCCTGGTCTCATTTCTTTCTTTCTTTCTTTCTTTCTCTCATGTTTCTTTGGTTTTGAGAGAGACACAGAGTGCAAGCAGGAGAGGGTCAGAGAGAGAGGGAGACAGAATCTGAAGTGGGCTTCAGGCTCTGAACTGTCAGCACAGAGCCTGATGCGGGGCTCAGACGCAGGAACGGTGAGATCATGACCTGACCTGAAGTCAGAGGCTTAAATGACTGAGCCATCCAGGCGCCCCTGGTCTCATTTCTTGAGTGGCCTGGGCAAAGAGACCCACCAGCAAGCAGTGGCCTGTTTTAAATTCTTAGGCTCCTCTCCCTCCCACTTATTTTTGCCCTCCTTCCCTTCACATTCCTGCTACTTGGAAAGGCAGTGAGGCAAACAAGGCCTCACGCTTTAATATTTTATTAAGAAACAGGGGCACCTGGGTGGCTCAGTTCGTTAAGCGACCGTCTCTTGGTTTGGGCTCAGATCATGATCTCACTGGTTCCTGAGATCCAGCCCCCACATCCCTGCTCTGCGCTGACCGAGCTGAGCCTGCTTGGGATGCTCTCTCTCTCTCTGTGTCCCTCTCTTTGTCCCTCCCCCAATTGTGCCACTCCCTCTCTCTCAAAATAAATAAATAAACATAAAAAAAAAGGAACAACTTAGCCATCCTCTCTCTAGGACGGGCACAAGGTGCAGGGTTATTCCCTTGCATGAGTGGATGTTTTAAAATCTGGGTGGGAGATGACATTCTAAATTTAAATTTATAACAAAAAAGTTCTAAGGGGAACTTTCTTCGTGATCTCAAGAATAGGCTCTTTACACTTCTGTACTACCTTTCCATTGGCTGTGTGAAAATAAACAAAGACGACCAAAGGCGAACAGGCTATTTATTCACTGCTGGCTAAGCGAGGGAGCCGGCCACCTTCGCTTAGTTTGGTACTCAACGGCAGGCAGGGAAAACGGGGAGGCTTGAGGTGTGCTCTGATTGGAGGTTGTTGGCCTGAGAAGCCGGAGGCAGGCTAACCGGAAGAGGCGCTGTTCTGTGATTGGTTTGGGGAACATATTTGGCTTTCTCTGATTGGCCCCGGGTCGGAAGCGGGGGCAAAACCCGGGGAAGGTGGCAGTCAGTGACCAAGCGCAGCTCGTTCTGGGCCCGTCACCGCAGAGGCTGTGGTCTGGCTTCCCAAGCCGGTTGCTGCAGAGGTGGAGGGTCGGAGTTCTGTTGTCGCACACGGTCTGGCCATTGTCCTGTACTGTCTCTCGGCTGCGGGAGACCCAGGTTTTTCTCTTCTTTTGACCTAGGAAGCTTCCCAGCTTCAAATTTTTGTTTTAGCTGGGACAAAATAGCGCTCCCGACGCCTCAGGACACGACAAGTATTTATGGGCACAAATACTGGAATAGCTTCCTAGGAGAGTCAGGCCTTGGGGAAGAATCGCCCTCCGCCTTCTGGTTCCTACTTGCACCAGAAGTGACTCCTCAGCAGCTCTCCCTTCCCCTCGGGACAGGCCGGCTCCCCCCCCCCCCCCCCCCCCCCGCGCCGCGTCTCCCAGCCTGGCCTCCCGGGGCCAGGCAGGTCGCAGCCCCGGGCCCCCGCGCGCCCCCATCCCGCGTGCCCCTTCCGGTCCCCACTCCCGGGCGCGCGCCGACACCTCCGGGCCACTAGTTCCGCGCGTTCCTGGGTGGAGGCGCGCCCGGAGGGGCTCGGACGCGACACCCCGGTCCTGCAGCAGCCTCCGCGGCCCGCGGGGGACGTCAGGTCAGCTCTCCTGTCCCCCCAGCCGCGGCCCGGACGGCTCGTTCTCGGAACGAGTCCTTGCTCAGGAACAAGCAGCTCCTCCTCTGGTCACAACCCCCGATTTCCACTGCCAAGGGGCGAAGACAGGGTGGACTCTTCCCGGCCACCGTGTCCCCCTCATTTCTCCTCAGCCGTGGAAAAAGCCAGCCCCGCTTCCCGCTCAGAAGGGAACCCGTATTGCCCCCTCGAGTCTCCGTCATCGGGGCCCCCATCTGTGTGAGAGCACGGCCGTCCATTTTCCCCTCAGGGAGGTTCCCCGGCCCGCGTCCCTCCGGCCGCGAAGCCGGGAGGCCGCGACTCCGAGGCTGGCGCGGCGGTGGCGGAGCTCTCGCCATCTTGTCTGTAGGAGGAGCCGCGGCCGCCGCCGCCATGCGGACAGGCAGGGGGAGGGGGAGGCGAGGGGGAGGGGGGCGGCGGGCGGGCGGGGGAGGGGCAGAGCAGCCGAGTTAGCTCAGCCCGGGCGGCGACTCTGGCGGCGCCATGAGAGCGGGCAGCGGCGGAGGTAGGGCTGGGCGGCCGGAGAGCCGGCGGGCGCGGGCGGCCCTGCGGAGCGGCCCCCGGAGCGGGGCGGGGGCGGGGGCGGGAGGAGGAGGAGGCAGCGGCGAGGGGCCGAGTGGGGGCGGGCGGAGGTTTCCGAGGAGGAAGGAGCCGCCGCCATTTTGGGAGCTTCGAGTCAACAATAAAGGACCGAGGGTGCCGAGCGGGAGTGGCCTCGGTGGTAGGACTCGGGCCCGAGCCGCGGGGAGTGGGGTGAGGTGGTGGGGTCGAGGTCAGCGGTGCGGCCGGGGCCGCGAGAAGCCCCTCGGCTGGCGTGGGGGGCGCTCTGAGGCGGAGGCCTGAGGCCTGGCCGGGCCCCGGGGAGGAAGGCGGGCGGCGGACGGCTGCCGTGTGGGGTGGGGGCGCCTGAGAGGAGTCGAATATGCGAATGTCGTGCGCGGCGGGGTCCGGAGAGGGAGCGGGCGGAGTACTCGGAGGAGCTTTATGGAAGTCGAGGGGATGTGGGACCACAGGGGCGGCAAGGACTTAGGGGGATGGTGGAGGTTATAGGGTACGAGGCGGCCCTATAGGGGGCGGCAGGGATATGCAGTGTCGGAGGGCTCGCTTTGGAAGAGGACCCGCTGCTGTTTGGTTGGAATAAGGCCTCGTAGGTCGGTAACAAGAGACCGATTGTGGAGCCCCCGAGTCGTGGAGGAAAAGAGGGGCTTTCTGACTTTAAGGGTTTCTCTTTGGGGCCTTACGGGGGGAATCCCTATTGTTTTCTGTCCGCGGAGTTGGTTCCCTGCTCTTGTGGCGCAGATGCGATTACAGGGCCCCAACCCCTTTGTGTTGATGGTCACGGGGGGCTCACTTGAAGTGTGTGAGGATTTTGGGGGGGGGGAGGGAGGCGTACGGGGGGAGCGAGAAATTATTGCCCCACTATTACGGGGCTCAAATCACTGGCTTGTTTCTTTCCCTCAGCGCTCACCCCCTTTTCTGTTCCACGGTCCCCTCTTCCCTTCAAAATAGAACAGTCACTCCAACTTGCAGACCAAGCTTAGAGAAACTGCGCCGCATTTGCAAACAAAAGCTCTTGTCTGAGATGACGATACTGTTTGGGGTGTGAAACTGTCAATTGCTAACTACAATCTGGGAAGTGCTGTAATTAACTCGGCAAGGGGCTCCTCCCAGCTAGTCTACGTTTCGTTCGTATTTTTGAAAATGTAGAATGTAACTTGCAAGGCTAAATTGGGAAGGGGTAGGAGGATTATTTCCTTCTCTGAGACATAAAGCTGCAGTGCAGGTTTTGGTTCAAGTGAGAAGGGAGTACTAGTTACATTTTGGATCTGGGGAGATAGGAGGTCTTACGTGCTGGAGGGACAATAACGATATCTTTTAATCTTTAGAGGCTGCCCTCTTCATCCTCTTACTGCTTTGCAAGCGAACAAGTCTTGTGTGAACTCCGTGATATTGTCGATCATAATATAAACCTGTCAATACAGGAAACTGTTTAATGCCTTGAAATGCTATTAACCACGGCCTGCATCAGGGATCAGATTCTAAGAGACTTAGAATAGACAGCTTTGTATATGTAATAATCAGGATTGGCTTGTCAGCAACTTTATTTACATTTTTAAAAAAAGACATAACCAGTTGTCTTTTAGAAAAGTTCTATTGTTTTTGAATCCTTGGTGTTTGGCCAGAAAATCAACACCAATCAATAAGCTGGTGTATTTTTGGTAAGAAATATGAAGGAGTTTAAAAAGAACCGAAGAGAGTAGTCCTTTATTTTCTGGCCTTTGTAAATTGTTTTATTTACTACATTGTAAAATAAGAGTTCGATTTGGGAAATAATTAAAAATGGCAGTTTGGCCAGTTCTTTTTTAAAACAACTATTAATTAGTACTCTGGATTTCTTGGAAAGTTTGGTTAAAGTTACTAGTGTATTTTAGTTTTTACCACATTTTTTTCAACAGGCAATTTCCTTTTTATGTTTTTATAGATAAGTATATTTAATAACAAAGCAAATATTTCAACTTAGGATATACTTTTTGAAAAGTGTTATTGGCAATGTATGTGGCTAATAGTTTTTGAGTATTCAAATTTTATTAAGGTGGCTAAAGATTTTCTTGGCTCTTTCTCAAGCAAAAGATTGTGACATACAGACGTGTATCTCTTGACTACTTCAGCTATAGTTTTAAAGGGCAAAACGTAAGAGAAAAAAGAAAATTTATTTTTCTTCATGAAGTTCAACTTCTGTGGTTGAAATTCATAAAGGCACAAATGTGGGGTTTTCTTCCTGAAAGCATAAAGTTAAGTCAAAAGCTCAATTTCAGGAATTCTCAGTTGCTGTCAGAAGTAGGGGAAAAAAATTAATACATTGTCTTGCCTTGTTCTAAGATGTGTATTGTAAATTTTACTAATTTTACAATTAGCAAAATTGTGTGATACTTCTTTGAGTTGTAATGCAATTAAGTGTAATGAATCATTGACTTTTAGAGGTGTCAGGGACTTTTAAAGAATTCATGAGGGAGGAAACTGAAGGGAAGATATTATCATTTGACAACTAATGCTAATTTAATCACAATGTCTTTTTACCTAATCATCTTTGGGTTGCTTTGAACTGACAATTTAAAATGTTTGAGATTGGTCTCATTTGGCCCGGTTTTTGAGGCAGTTAATCTTTGTGTGTCTCTCGTAGCATGGTTAGTTTTGGTCTAAGTAGATCTATATTTTTAATTCTTTAATAGAGTGATTTCCTCTAAAGGGGTTGTTTAAAAGGGAAAGTTTCTAACTTTCCTGTGTTTGCTAATTAAACTTTCTCTTTGTTTCAGATTGAAGTGAGTGAATTCAGATACATAACTCAACCTTGTTAGAGGGCTTTTTAAAAAATAAAAAGTTGATTCGGTGCATGAGAGCAAGTTACTGCTGCTTACCGTTCAGAGACTTACAGGTGCTTGCCTGCATTGCAATAAAGGACTCATATATTGAGCAAGACTTATATTTATCTCTTCGTTTTGGAGAGCCTAATAAACTGTTATTACAGTTTCTCTACTGACTTTCAAAAGTTTTGAAGTTTGAAAGAGACACCTTTGCAATTAATACAGCATGAGCACGGCCAGAACAGAGAACCCTGTTATAATGGGTCTTTCCAGTCAAAATGGTCAGCTGAGGGGCCCTGTGAAGCCCAGTGGTGGCCCCGGAGGAGGGGGCACACAGACACAGCAACAGATGAACCAGCTGAAAAATACCAACACAATCAATAATGGCACTCAGCAGCAAGCACAGAGTATGACCACCACTATTAAGTAAGTGTTAGAATAAATCAACACACTTGGGAGACCAAGGAGATTTCTTTTTGTTACTTTGTTGACTACTTTATACCTTATTTAACCATTTTGATTGCAAATAGAGGACAGATGGCTTTGTATTATGGGCAGTGGGTATTTGCAATGGAATAATGTATTTTTGTCGTAATTAATACAGGCTTGTTAAATAACAAACAGACACAGATGATATATATTAATTTTGTATACATTACTTTTTGAAACATTTCTGGCTTTCATAATTAGCTCAGATTCATCTTGTTTTTGCCAGTATGGCTTTTTCCCTAGTGTTGTAACTGTACCTTACCCTAGATGAAGTGGCAGTTAGAGCCAATTTCAAGTTTTAAATTTAAAGACTTATCCAGCCTTCTGAGTCATACTTAACTGAGAGGAAATTTATCCATAACTTTTTTTTTTTAAGATAATGTTACTTTATTTTTTCTTAAGATTATGTTACCTGTAGTTTAGTTTTGTTTTATAAGCTTTCTCGTTTTACACATATACAGTATTACAAGCTGTTATGTATCATAGGGAACTCAAGATTTTGAACTCAGGGAAATGTACATCTCTGAATAGTCCCAATTCCCTTTGTTGACTCTTAAAAACTTAGGAGCCTCATCTTACCACAGAATAATTTTTTCTTTTAAATCTGCTATTTGTCATCTAAGTGTACACTTTAAATTTTTTGAATCATAACTATCACTCTAGAGATTCAGTTAATAGACTAGAGATTCAGTTAGTTCGACTCGACCCCACTTCATGTTTGGCTTTATTAAGATTCTAGTCGTAGAGATTGATTTACTCTTGAAATCTTCATATGATGAAACGGCTTCACTGAACTAAAGTGTATGTATTACTACAACCTAGATCTTCTCCGTACCTAAGAAGCACTTCTAAAGAAAAGTAGCCCTTGAATATCATAGAGATGGTTACTGCTATGTGATTTGCTAGTGACCTGTAGAAATTAACTTCCAATGGAATTGATTTGGTCATTGAGAGAATTGGCATCAATACATGTTGTTATTTCTTGTGCATATTTTATGATTTTTAAGGTGAATGCTTTAGTATAGAAATCAAAAATATTTTCTAAATTGCAGTTTCTCTTGACAAAATATGAATAGGTTAGCAAAATTTAGGACATCTTTAAAAAATTTTTTTTTAATGTTTATTTTTGAGAGAGAGGGCGACAGAGCATGAGTTGTAGAGGAGCAGAGAGGGAGACACAGCATCTGAAGCAGGTTCCAGATTCTGAGCTGTCAGCACAGAGCCCGACGTGGGGCTCGAACTCACGAACTTTCGTGACCTGAGCTGAAGTCAGGCGCTTAACCAGCTGAGCCACCCAGGAGCTCCTAGGCTATTTTTAAACATAAAGCTGTGTTATTTCATTATTTTCTACTTAAATTCTGGCTTGAGACAACAGTAGATTTTGCTTTCTCTCTTTTGCTCATCCTGGGATTAATGGTTTCTTTTTAATTCTGGGTTCTTTTTTTTTTTTTTTTTTTTTTTAATTTTTTTTTTTAATGTTTATTTTTAAGAGAGAGAGAGAGCCGGGGGAGGGGAAGAGAGAGAGGGAGACACAGAATCCGAAACAGGCCCCAGGCTCTGAACTGTCAGCACAGAGCCTGACACGGAGCTCAAACTCAAGAACCACAAGTTCATGACCTGACATGAAGTAGAAAGCTTAACCGACTGAGCCACCCAGGCGCCCCTCATGTTTGTTTGTTTTTGAGAGTGAGTGAGCAGGAGAGGGGCAGAGAGGAAGGGAGACAGAGGATCTAGAGGATCTGAAGCAGGCTCCTGTGACAATAGAGAGCCCCGTATGGGGCTCAAACTCAAGAACTATGAGATCATGACCTGAGCCGAAGTTGGATGCTTAACCAGCTAGCCACCCAGGTGCCCCTAATTCTTTGGGTTCCTTAAATCTCAGTTTGTCCTCTTCTGTGAAGCTTTCTAGATCCCATCACTGTCTTCAGAAATCTTCTAATACTTTATCACTTATTTTCTCATTTTAAATAGTTTGGGTTTTTTCTCTCCTAAGATTATAAGTTCCATGTGGTAAGATTTTCCATTGTATTTCTGCATTTTTATTCACTTTATATATTGAATTTGACAGCGGCAAGTTAGCCTACTAGGATGTACAACTAAATTTTTTGTTCAAAAACCTTGGTGTGTTTTGTAGGCAGAGGTGAAAGACTTTGGTACCCTTGGAATTAGTAGCAAATAGTTACCTGTGTTACAGTATCTTAAATTACATGGGACCTAGCTTTAAGGAAAATGGCTCATCTTTCTAAATCAAGACTCTTGAGATGTTTTGAGGGCTCTGATTATATAAGAATTGCTATAATGAAACCAGTGAAAACTTTTGTTTATTTTATAAAGATGACACAGTGGAAAGCATTGTCTGCTTTATTGACATTTTTTTTTCCCTATTAGATGCTTTGGGTGTAATTTGAAGTTTTCACCCGAGCAAAAGGGAAATTTGTTTTACATGTTTCTCTTTCATGATTTCAAACATTCTCAGTAAAATAGATCGGGAGGTGTTCATTAACAGCTAACGCTGACTTCTTATTTTGCCAGGCCCTGTGCTGAGTGCTTTATATAAATTATTTGCTATAATTATTATTTTTAATGTTTATTTATTTTTGAGAGAGAGAGAAAGACAGAACATGAGCAGGAGAGGAGCAGAGAGAGAGAGGGAAACACAGAATCCGAAACAGCCTCTAGGCTCTGAGCTATCAGCACAGAGCCCAACGCGGGGCTTGAACTCACAAACCGTGAGGTTGTGACCTGAGCTAAAGCCGGGCGCTCAGCCAACTGAGCCACTCAGGCGCCCCATAATTCTTTTTTTTTTTTTTTTTTGATGGTTATTTATTTTGAGGGCGCATGCAGGAGTGGGGAAGGGCAGAGAGAGAGGGAGAGAGAGAATCCCAAGCAGGCTCTGCACTGTCAGCGCAAGCCAGACACAGGGCTTGATCTGAGGAGCCGTGAGATCATGACCTGAGCTGAAATCAAGAGTCTGACACTTACCCGACTGAGCCACCCAGGCATCCCCTATTTGATATAATTCTTAACCCACTTTATATAGGAGAGAATTAGAGGCTTAGAAAAGTAACTGCTGCAAATCACAGAAATAATAAATAGTAGAGTCAGGGCTTGACCTGGTTTGAAACCTAAAGTTTTGAAACTTTAGAGCCCTTAGTTTTAACTAGTCATCAGAAGTTAGAAACTCAGATGCTTACTTACAGGAGACTGTGCCAAATGAGAGGGTACTTACTTGTTCTGACTAAAGGAGTCTGCTGCTTGATTTAAACTCCCAGTTATTAAGCTCTTTCAAACTGTTGACATGCAGAAGTTTGGAACTAGTGTTGATGAAGCTTCCAGTTTTTTCAAGAAAAGCCAGAATGTGGACTTTTATATGAAATCTTTTAATGTTTAAATGTTGGCAACTAATTTAAATGAAAACACACTATGTACATCAAACAAAACACATGGGTTACCAGTTTTGAGAACAGTTGTACTGTATATTACACTGCTGCTCTTAAGAGGATGGATGCCCAGGGGTGCCTGGGTGGCTCAGTATATTAAGCATCTGACTCTTGATTTCGGCCCAGCTCATGATTCTGGAATCATGGAATTGAGCCCTGTGTTGGGCTTTGCGCTCAGTGTGGAGCCTGCTCAGGATTCTCTCTTTCCCTCCCTCTGTCCATCTCCCTGGCCCGGGTACTCTCTGTCCAAAAAAATTGGGGGTGGGGGGGGTTAAGTGCCTTATTCCCTTCTTTTTATTTATTTATTTTTTTATTTTTTAGGTTTTATTCATTTAAGTAATCTCTATACCCAACTTGGGGCTCAGACTTATGACCCTGAGATCAAAGAGTCACATGTCCTTCCAACTGAGCCACCCACGGTGCCCCTGCCTGTTCCCTTCTATTTTTGATTTTTTTTAAATCCTCTCTAGGTGGTTGTTCTTTTGTAAGAAGAGCGGTTTTTCTAAAGCTGTTTATGTCTGTTAACCGTATTCTGAAGTAAATAGCAATACATTAAACTTACTGTTTATTATAATTATGGTGAATCATCTTTGTATTATTAGAAGAGTGATGCTGTGGGGGCGCCTGGGTGGCTCAGTCGGTTGAGTGTCCGACTTCGCCTCAGGTGATGATCTCCCAGTTCGTGAGTTCGAGCCCCACGTTGGGCTCTGTGCTGACAGCTCAGAGCCTGGAGCCTGCTTCAGATTCTGTGTCTCCCTCCCTCTGCCCCTTCCCCGCTCATGCTCTGTCTCTCAAAAATGAATAAACGTTAAAAAAAAAAAATTAAAAAAGAAAAGAGTGATCCTGTGAATTCTCATGCTTCAATTTTACTGTATTCTCTGTAGACCTGGTGATGACTGGAAAAAGACTTTAAAACTCCCTCCAAAGGATCTAAGAATCAAAACTTCGGTAAGTTGGTTGTAAAATTCAAGTGGAAAAGTGGTGTGGAAACTCTAAAAATGAGGTAGTTACTTAACAATAGGCATTGTGTATTTACTCTGAAATAGGTTGAAATGGTTGAAATTATATAGATTATATATGATGAATTGCCGAAATTTTTCACTGTTTGGAGGAATTCTATTAATACGGTAATGTGTGTCTGTATATTAAATACTGTGTTTACACGTGTGTATTTTATCTAACCTACAGAGTACTTTCAGGATTTGCAAGGCATTTTCTCAAAATTCTCTTTTGCTCCCACCGACATAGTAAGATTCAGGTTAGGTATTAACCCTGTTTAGTGGATGAGAAAAGGAAGGTTGAAAGGTTAGTTCTCTTAGCACAGTGTTCCCAGCTAGGGGTGATTTTTGTCCCTTAGGGGTCATTTAGCAGTAGCTAGAGACATTTTTGGTTAACTCAGCTGGTTAAACTCAACTGGGGGGATGCTACAGGACATCCCCTTACAACAGAGAATTTTCTGGCCCAAATGTCAATAGTGCTAAGTGTGAGAAACCTTTATTTAGGATAGGATATTTGTAGGCAGTGAGTGGGAGTTAGGGTTTGACTTCACATCTTGTGATTTGTAAAAATAACGGTATTCTACCAGTCCTCAGAAGAATATGACCGTAGGGTGGCCTTTCCCCAAAACAATTTATTTTATTTTTTAAATGGTTATGTCTTTATTTTGAGAGAGAGAGAGAGAGAAAATCCCAAGCAGGCTCTGCGCTGTCAGTGCTGAGCCCGACAAAGGGGCTGAACTCATGAACCTGTGAGATCATGACTTGAGCTGAAATCAAGAGTTAGCTGCTTAACCCACTGAGCTATCCAGGCACCATTCACCAAAACAATTTTCATTTTATTTTATTCTTTAAATTTAATGTTTATTCTTGAGAGAGAGAGACAGAGCATGAGTTGGGGGGTGGGGGTGCAGAGAGAGAGGAAGACAGAATCTGAAGCAGGCTCCAGGCTCTGAGCTGTCTGCACAGGGTGTGACATGGGGCTAGAGGAACCTTGAGATCATGACCTGAGCCAAAGTCAGCTGCTTAACCAACTGAACCACCCAGGCATCCCCACCCCAAAACAATTTTTAAATGATTTGTGTGTATGTTAAAGAGTAGTTATTTATTCTTTAGGAATTATTCTTTAGGAATACTTGAAATATAGATCGAGACAAGCAATTTGCATATATTTATATTTTAAATGGGGTAGATAAAAAATTAGTCCCTGAAACAAATTTTCTTAAGCATACTAGCTACCTAAGGAACACAGTTGTACTTTATTATTTTGTTGTTGTTTTATTTCTTTTGTTTGTCTGAGTAGGATGTGACCTCCACAAAAGGAAATGAGTTTGAAGATTACTGTTTGAAACGGGAGTTACTGATGGGAATTTTTGAAATGGGCTGGGAAAAGCCATCTCCTATTCAGGTATGTTTCTTGTTTTTATCCATATAAAATATTGTGAGTTAAGCAATCCATACTTTTTGATATGTGTGGGTGATACAGTTAACCGACACTTTTGTGTGTGTGTACACATAGGCACTTTTTCTGAACATTTTAAGGATAAGTCACAAAATCATGGCCCATTGCCCCTAAATATTTCAGTGTATATTTCCTGAGAATAGGACTTTTTTTTTTTTTAAATAAGCTCTGTGCCCAGCGTGCAGCTTAAACTCACAACCCTGAGATGAAGAGTAACCTGTTTACCAACTGTGCCAGCCAGGCGCCCCTAGGTGCCTGTGAGTAACCGTAGTGTACTTACCTTTGGTCAGTTTAATACAGTATTTTTATCTCATCTGTCATTTGTATTCTGATTTTTAATTGACTCTAAAATATCCTTTATAGGACTTATTTTTCTTTTCTGTACAGGATGCATCCTAGGATCAGGTATATCATATTATGAAACTGTATTACATAGAGTTAGTTACATTTCTTTAACGTTTTACAGTTGCGAGCATTTCCCTAGTCTTTTTTTTTTTTTTTTTTTTTTACGTATAACATTCCTCATTTTGGGTTTGTCTCCTGTCTGTATGTGATGAGACTCAAGCTATGCATTCTTAGCCAGGATACTGTAGAAGTCATGTTGTAGCCTTCTCAAGCTGCCTCATTGGGAGGTATATACAGTGTCCATCTGTTTCTCAATGGTGAATTTAATTTTGGTTACCCTCTCAAGGTGGTGCCTGATTTTTTTTTTTAAGTTTTTATTTTGAGAGAGAGAGTGTGTGCACATGCGTGAGCAGGGAAGGGGCACAGAGAAGAGAGAGAGAATCCCAAGCAGGCTCCATGCTGTGAGTGTGGAGCCCAATACAGGGCTCAATCTCACTGTGAGATCATGACCTGAGCTGAAATCAAGTTGGACGCTTAACTGACTGAGCCACCCAGGCACCCCTAATTAACTGTTTTTTTCCCCCCTTCCCTTAAAACTAATAAGCAGTCTATGGGGAGCCTTTAAGACCATGCAGGTATCTTACTCTTCCATCAGAATTTCCCCTTAGTCTTAGTATCCATTGTTGATTCTTGCATACTTTAATCTTTACTCTGGTGGGTAATGATGGATTTCCAATGGTCGTGCTCCTTGCATGTTTGGCCTTGTGAAGAAGAGCCTTCCCATATCTTTTCATGTAGCTATATGTTATCAGTGTGGACGCATGAATTTTTTTTCCCCTGGTGGTATTTTTGTGGCCAAATTGTCCCATATTTGGCTATGGTGAGCTCCTTCAAGCTGGTTTCTGTGTTTTTGTAATATCCCCCCACTCCCTCCCCCCCTGCTTTTTTTCTGATAGACTATCTTTTGGAGCAATTTTAAGTTCATAGCAATTGAGCAGAAAAGGTATTTCCCATAAACCCTGGTCCCTACTCATGCATAACCTCTCATTTTCAACATCCCTCACATGAGTGATATATTTATTATAACTAAGGAACCTCTCTTAACCTTACCTAAAGTTTGTAGTGTGTTTATAGTATGCATTAGTGTTCACTCTTGGTGGTGTACTTTGTATAGTATGCTGTACAAATGTATGCTGACATGTACCCATCATTGTAGTATCACACGTAGTAGTTTTACTGCCCTAAAAATCCTCTGTGCTCTGCCTGTCCCCTCCTCACTATCCCCTCTTTTTCCTTGAGTACTTCCTTTTTGGTATATCATGGTGTCAAGCTTATCTGCACCTATGCTATCCCAGCCTTGGAATCAGTCATTTCTCCAGGGAACCCTCATTGTCTTGGGACAGCAGTATTAGAGACTTACATCTGAGTACTGAGTGCACCGTTTGCTCCTTGACTCTTTAGGTGGAAATGTGTATGTGCACACACATACATGTAGGCCTAAACATGCATGTTAATTGACAGTGTTGGTTCCGGGCTGTAGTAAGGACAAACCCTGTGACAATGAGCACTTTTTCATTGAGCAAACATGTACTGAGTGACCCAGAAAATGTTAGACACTGGAGATACTGTGATGAACAAGACAGATAGGGTTCCTGCCCTCACAGCCAGGTGGATGAGACTACTAACTGTACAGATAATTTCAGTGTGCTGTGATGAGCCCTCTTCTAGTTGAAATTGTGTATATGTGTAGCCATTAAAAGAAGATGGAATGACCTGGAAGAAGTGATCCATATTCTAAGCCAGAGACACTGGGATAGCGATTGCCTAGAGATTCTAAACTTTGTGTGCCTTTGTGGACGAACTAAAGAGGTTTATTATGGTTGGAGAAAGTATCAAGATAAAGTTATGTATCATCAGACAATTTGAGTACATACATTAAAAATACTGCAGAATTTATTTTTATATAATGTAGTTCATGTTAATCCATTTTATCTACAGGGATGAAAGTTTTATGAGTCTTCTGTTACAGGGACTGTATCATTCAACTTTGTATCTCCAGTATTCAGGTGCATGGCAGGAAATGGGCCTTCTGATACTCAGTAGTATTTATTTAGAATGTTGTGAAATTACGGTTGACATGTCCACATGCAACCTTGGTCTGTAGAACTATTGAACAGCACTAGCTTTGCAGTCAGACTGTCCAGGTTGAATTCCCGACTCCCCTCCTTTCTAAGTTGATTATTTGAGGTATCTCTCTAATCATCAGTTTCCTGGCCTGTAAAATTGATATAACAGTATATATGATATATATTATAGAGTTGTTGTGAAGGTTAAGTGAGGTCATTCATGTTAGTATGCTTGGTATAGTGCCTCATAGATGTTGAATGCTCCATAATTGGTATGGGTTGTTATTCCATAGACTTGTTTTATGAACAAAGGAAATGGGGGGAGGCAGGAAGGAATAAATGCCCCTGCCTTCCTCAAAAAGAAAAAAAAAAGACAGTGGTTCATTTAGGAGACTGAATTCTTAATGGAGCCTTGCTGGCTCCTGTTTCCCACCTAATGCAGGGCTTGATCTCACAAACCGTGAGATCATGACCTGAGCGGAAATCAAGAGTTGGATACTAAACCAACTGAGCCACCGAGGCACCCCTAAAATTGACATTGTTGTTCGCATCTGAGTATTAATATAACATAGAGATAGTTATCTCTCTAGCCACTTAACTAGTCTCACATCTAGCTTTCTCTGTAAAATAAAAATAAGTAATCTTCCTCACAGGGCTTTTGTGAGAATCAAATGCAATTTTTAAACAAAATATATATTTTTTAATGTTTATTTATTTTGGGGAGATAGAGTTGGGGAGGGGTATAGGGAGAGGTAGACACAGAATCTGAAGCAGGCTCCAGGCTCTGAGCTGTCAGCACAGAGCCCCACGTGGGACTCGAACCCACAAAGCATGGGATCATGACCTGGGCCGAAGTAAGACACTCAACTAACTAAGCCACCCAGGTACCCCTGTAAACAAACTATTTTGACATAGCAAAGCAGTGTACAGATATAAAGTATTATTTTAGACACCTAAATGGGGTGGACCACCATTCCCATTGTCTTTTTCTTCACTATTGTTTTGCCTGAGAATCTGTGGAAAATACAAGATGGTCCTTAGAATTAATTCAGTTTAACAAACCATAAATATTAAGATTTTGAAACAAAGAAATTTAGAAACCCTCTAGTAAAATCTAACCTCATGACTGGATGTCTTCTATTCATTCTGTTCTTACCTACTTTTCTCTCCTTGTTTTCCAGTTGTTTTTAAGGTGTTCTGTAATACTTAGTTTTACAATGTTGTCCAGACATTTTTTCCCGAAATACAAAAGCCTTTTGGATCAGATGGGTGTCATCTGCATTTGAATCTTTTTTTAAGAGATGGTGACTTTGTTGGCTGTAAGATTATTGGACAGTGAAGCACTTAAAATTACATCCTCAAAAAAGATTGTACCCTGACAGTCTGGAACCATATATACTACAGATTGCTTCCACACATCTTTCTTTGGTGCAACCATCTGTGACTCTAGTTCTAGTTCTGAATGCTATCCCCCAGAGCTAGCATAACTATGCCTTTCTAAAGGCATAGCTTTATAGGAGCCCAGACTTCTTTGGAAGGCCTAAGAATCTACTGTTTTATTCTGCTTAGCATCGTGAAGCCTTACAGAGTCAACTCTTGAACAACAAGGGTTTGAACTGCATGGATCCACTTATACACAGATTTTTTTTCAGTATTGTAAATGTGTTTTCCTTAGAACTTCCTTAGTATTTTCTCTAGCTTACTTTATTTATTTACATATAACATACAAAATGTGTTAATTGTTTACCTTTCCAATATCAGCTTCCAGTCAACGGTAGGCTGTTCGTAGTTGTAGAGGAGTCAAAAGTTATTTATACATGGATGTTTGAGTCTGCCGCAATGCAGAGGGGTGGAACGGGAGGGAGGATAACAGTGCCTGTAATTCCCTCGTTCAAGGGTCAACTATTTACTTCGAGATGGTTGAAAATGACAGCTCTTACTGCTTCCAGACCCTACGTACAACCTTTGAAGACTTTTTAGATAATGACGAAATGGCAAGTAGTCCATTATTGAGGGAAACATGGAAGTTCCTTATTGTTGGCAACAAAATTTCTCAACTCTTTTGAGAAATTATTTTGTCAACCAGGTCTAATAAAAATTGATAGTTTATTGTTGATAGCTAGGAATTATAGCATCCTTAATCCTTTGCAAATCATTCCTTTTGCTAATGTAGATTTCTTATGACTCTAGGAATTGTTTTCCTCACTTTGCAGAAAAGTGTTTAAAAGTGTTTCCTCATTGGTTACTGTGGCAAAATTGGAGTGTGTTCCTAAGTTAGAGATATTTTTGAAATTATTATCTTCCATATCTTTTTTTTTTGGGTAGCACTAGATACCTATGAGAACCATTGCCATACCACCTATGTCTATGACCATACCACCCTGAACATGCCTGATCTCATCTGATTTCAGAAGCTAAGCAGGTTTGGGCCTGGTTAGTACTTGGATGGGAGAACTATTGCCATCTTCTCCACCATAGTCATAGTATCTTTTCCCCTGAGATTAATATTGTTACGGCTCCCTAGCACTAGGAGGTATAAAGAAGCAGCTACTCCAAAAGCAGCTAATTGGGCAATTTTCAGTTTTTTTAGGTAAGACACTTTTGTCAAATGCCTCTCAGTATTAGGAAATTGGGAAGTATACTGTGCTTTGGTTGTAGGCAACAGAAACCAGCTTGGGCTAACTTAAGCAAAGGGAAATTTCTTGAAAGAGTATCAGAGGAGTTCACAAGAGTGAGAAAAATCTGGAGAAACACACTTGGAATAGACCAAGAACTGAGGCAGCTGTGAAGGGCTTAGAAAGCTACAAATTGTTATAGGATGTACTTTAACAATTTAAATTCTAAGAAGGGAGCATGGAGCTGGCCTGGCTTCAGTTGAGGTCTCCTCTTTGGCTAGAGTGTCCGGTGGGGAGACGCAGTTCCTCAGATGGAAGTTAGGGTGCTACTGGGAAAGGGAAAATGAATCCTAGGGTAACCAAAACACAACGAATACTTAGTGGATAAGTCCCTAGACCTTACAGTGGAACATGGACTTGGGGAGATAAGGTGGCAAAATCAGACCTCAGATTGTAGGGTTGTCATGGGTTTTTTGATAACTTGGTTGAGATACAAATCCCATATCACAGAATTCACACATTTAAAGCATATAATTCAGTGGGTTAGTATATTCACAGTTGTGCAACTGTTACTACAATCAATTTTAGAAAATGTTCATCACCTCAAAAAGAAGCTGCTTGTTAGCAGTCTCCCTTCATTTTCCCCTAGCCCTAACCAGCCACTAATCTTAGTGTCTCCATGGATTTGCCTGTTCCCTACATTTCATCTAGATGGAATCCTAGCATATATGGTTTTTTGTAAGTGGCTTCTTTGACTTAGCATTTTTTAGGGTTCATCCATGTTGTAACGTATCAGTCCTTGCCTTTGTATTGCTGAATAATAATTCTGTTGTATGGCTATACTACATTTGGTTTATCAGTCGACAGGGTTTTTTCCTGCTGTTAGCTATTTTGAATAATGCTACTGTGAACATTCATGGACACGTTTTTGTGTGGAGAGGTTTTCATTATAAAACAAAGTACCTAACTTGAAAGGATATAAATAATATAAAGTATCTGAGTGCCGGGCACACAGTAAGTTTTTAAAGTTTTTTGTTTCGTTCCTTCTTTCTTTTCTCCCTGGTAGCTCCCATGATTTCCTCTTGGGTTTCAAAGCTGTCTGAACTGACTTGAATTCTCTTTCTTCATATTACCTAATCTTCCTAGGAAACAGTGGTGAGACGGTGTGGATGTATTGAATTCCCTGCTTGCTAATCATAATGGTTACCATATGGGGCATATATATCTGTATCTTAAAGACTAGTTTACTTGGTTTAAAAAACAAAAAAACTTTAAACAGTTTCTGTAGACTATAAGCCCTTATCAGGGAGTGCAGGGGAACAGAAGTCTGTGCCTTAATCCAAGTTAAAAGGTGAACCCAAAATGGGAATTAGGATACCCCTAAGCTAATGCTGACCTGCGTCACTTTATTAAAAGTTTTATTCTTTTAAAGAACCTGACTCCAGGGCTGCTTGGGTGGCTTGGGTCAGTTAAGTGTCCAACTCTTGATCTCAGCTCAGGTCTTGATCTTAGGGTCGTGAATTCAAGCTCCGTGTTGGGCTCAGGGTTGGGTGTGAAGCCTGCTTAAACAAATAAAATAATAAAGAAAAATAAAGAACCTGACTCAGGATGTCACTGGGAGACCCTTTTATCCTGCTCTAGAACTGAGTAGTGTGCACGTAGCCTATTTAAAAACTGTAGAAGATAGGGCACCTCACTGGCTCAGTTGGAGAGCATGCATCTCTTGATTTCAGGGTTGTGAGTTCGAGCCCCATATTGGGGGTAGAGGTTACTTAAATAAATAAATTAAACAAACAAACAAATAAATAAATAAAATGAACCGTGGAGGTAATAGGCCTTCAGAGCAACTGAAGATTAACAGAGTTAACTCAAAGTAGGAGGAGATTAAGACCAAAGAGTCAAAGCCAAGGATTTTTCTTTGACCTGCTTTACTGTGATAAGCAGAGTGCTTAATGCTGATTGTAGGAAGAGAGGGTAACAGAGTATTGTCATTGGACCATTTTTTACGTCGTTTTGGCAGCTGTGTTTCTTTTTCTGATAATATGGAACCCATCTGACTCCTGTGATGGGTTCTAGGTAGAATGAGTACCACGGTGGAAAAAAATGCAAGTAATGATGTTTATTACTTAAATGTTTGTATAATAACTTTAAAGTGCTAGAGATACTTCTTTTGGTTATTAGCTCAGGCATAGAAACTGTTAAAGTAGTAATAAATCTTTTTCCTAATTTATTTTCCTAATTTTTTGGTTTTAGAAATTAAAATTTTTAGTTTTAGAAATGGAAGTGTTCTGCTTCCTCCCTGTTGATACCTATTCTCATTTTTAAATTTCTCTCTGTATATGAATATTTAATTTTCAGTAATTTTGGGGAGGCCTTTGCTATTTAGGTGATTTGTCCAAATAGGAAATGTTATCTTTACAAAATACACTTGACACAGTAAGCTAAATGTGAAAGTGAAAAGTCAGTCTCTGATGTGACCATCGATGGAGATAACTGGAATAGAATTGGGCCTCCAGTTGAGCACGCTTCAGGACAGAGAAGTTGCATGTGAAAACATTGACATTGACATTGTGAACTTATGTAATAAAATCAAATAGGAACTAAAGTTACACTTTCTAGCTGATAACTATTTTTTGCAAGGATGGGCTGCCCAAGGCACAATTTTTCATTGTGTTTAAATTTAAATTGGCTTCCTAGTCTCAAAACGTACAGTCTTACCTTTGTATTCTTTGTATCACTTCTTCTCCAGTTTTTAATTGTGAGATGTCCTTTGCTTTTTTTGTTTATTCAAGTCTTATTTGTGTGTCAGCCCAGGTTCCTCCTTTTCATTTGTTGTTTTCTTTGTTTAGATGCCCAGATTCCTTAGGCATACACATTCTTGCACGTACAAATTCACATATACAGTTTGTATTACATTGGGGTACAGTTTATACTGTACGCAGTTCTGATCAGTATTGGTTGGCAATGTTGATGACGTTGGCTGGTAATTTACCTCTGCCTATTCTTGTAAAATGCAAATGTGAGACACTTTAAAGTTGTACCAAAGAGGTATACCTTCAGTGCATTTAAAGAATAATTTCCTTATTTATTGTTTTTATTCATGAGTAATTTTCATTTTCTTGTCTCTTAGGAGGAGAGCATTCCCATTGCTTTATCTGGTAGGGATATCTTAGCTAGAGCAAAAAATGGAACAGGCAAGAGCGGTGCCTACCTCATTCCCTTACTTGAACGGCTAGACCTGAAGAAGGACAATATACAAGGTTAGTTGGTTTTTTTTTGTTTTTTTTTTTGTTTTTTTAAGTTGATTTATTTATTTTGAGAGAGAGCACAAGCTGGGGAGGAACAGAGAGGGAGAAAGAGCGAATCCCAAGCAGGCTCTGCACTGCCAGCGCACAGCCCAATGAGGGGCTCAAAACTCATGAAGTGTGAGATCATGACAGCGGAAATCAAGAGCTGGAGGCTCAACTGACTGAGCCACCCAGGTGTCCCAGTTAGTTGTTTGTTTAAGCTAAAAATTGCAGTTTGCACCTTGGAGCTATGTGGAAAATGTTACCATCTTTTTTTTAGTCAGAATTTATATAATCTGGAGTTAGTATTTACCTATCCTTTCACAGCTTGGGGCCCAGTTGTCTTACAAAATATCCAGCTTTTGGAAAGATTTCTAGTTTTCAGAAGAGTTTTACATATTACACAGTTTTGATAACATTCCAGTGAAATAGGCAAAATAAGCATTATGGCCTTATAGATAGGAAAGCTAAGATCATGAGAAGTTATCTGACATTGCTACTTAGAAATTATGGAACGGAGTTGTTTCTTGTGGCACCTGTGTGTCTGCAAGAGCTCATGAACTTTTTCTTCTGTATAAAGCCTTGTGGTTTGGGAATTTTAAGAGCTTAGGAAGTAGAGAAGAAAGAAATTTCCATAGTTGTACGCAGAGCAAGCTAATAGAGTTAATTTTTTTTTTAAGTTTATTTTTAAGAGAAACAGAACGCAAGTGGGGGAGGGGCAGAGAGAGATGGAGACACAGAATCCAAACCAGGCTCCAGGCTCTGAGCTGTCAGCACAGAGCCGGATGCAGGACTCGAATTTACAAGCCATGAGATGATGACGTGAGCCGAAGTCAGACACTCCACCAACTGAGCCACCCAGGCATCCCATAATTTTTGACCTCTAAAGCTTTATCTTAAATTTTCATAAATTGGTCTTGATCTATAATGATCATTTCTCCCATTTTCCCTTTACCTACTTTCATGTGATTCAAATGGAACCTGGGCAGCAAGAGTTTTCTATTCAGGTGTTTAGACTAGTGAATCTTTTGGTGAAAAATTAATAAACTTTGAGCTAGTTTTTACCAACTTAAAGAACCCTTTAAAGGTTTGTAACTAAGGAGTACCAGGTTTATATAGCAGTGCTGCTGAGGAAAAGTCTGAATCTGCAATAGTGTAATAGGTGGGTTTTTTTGGTTGGTTTTTTTGGTTTTGTTTTTTGTTTGTTTTTTTGGTAAAGGAAATTTACTTACTTGACTTTTCAGAATCAGGCCTATTATGATTCAATTTTCTAAAATGTCCTGAGTATCTAGATTGCAAGGGGCAGTATTTCTGTAGCTTATTAAAAACTCTTAAAATATGTTTTCTTTTTTTCTGTTTTCCAGCAATGGTGATTGTTCCCACTAGAGAACTTGCTCTACAGGTCAGTCAAATTTGCATCCAGGTCAGCAAACACATGGGAGGGGCCAAAGTGATGGCAACCACAGGAGGAACCAATTTACGGGATGACATAATGAGGCTTGATGACACAGGTAGGAAATGATGGCTCTAAGGTGGCCTGGCTCTAAGTGGAATTACAGACACAGGTGTTTCCTTTTAAACTTACTAAAAATTGTTTTTGAGAATTAAGGACCAGAAACATTGCAGTAGAAAAATGAGTAAAGGAAATGACCATTTCATTCGAGAAAAAAGACAAATTGATATTAATGGGAAGGATATTCAGCCTTCCTGGTAATTTTTTTTAATGTAAATGAAAACAGCAATTTGATACCATGCCTATCCAATTGGCAAGACTAAGAAATAGTAGTAACCAATAATAAAAGTTTGAGAAGAAACAGGCTATCTTGTAGCATGGGGGTATAAATTGATACAATGTTTATGGTGAGCAGTTTGTCATTATGTTTTGAAATTGGGAGTGTGTGTGTATGTGTATGTATATATATACATATATGTATATATATATATATATATATATATGTATATGTATATGTATATGTATATATGTATATATATACAAGAATCTTCCCTGAAGAAATAGGCAGATGCAGGGTCAGGTTAGTGCAGTATGGTTTGTAGTACTAAAAAAATTGGAACATCCTAAACGTTAGTGGAGATTGGCTAAATACATCGGGGTGTAGTCTGAATGGAATTCCCCAAAGCTGTTAAAAAATTAAGCTGAACTGTATTCATTTTCATTAAGAGTTCTCCAGGATACATCATTACGTGAAAAAAGATAACAAAACACCAAGCATGAAATTAACTTATATAAAATTATACATAAAGTTTGAGTCAGAATCTTATATATGGTTGTCATCTGGTAAATTACTTACCATGTGCTTCATACTGCACAGTTACTTAAAACGATTGTCTCATTTCATCTTTGTAATATCTTCTGAAGGCCATTCCTCTAGATTAGAGGGAAGCAACTGTATCAAAAGCCTGGTATGCCTTTGTTATTCACTGGGGATTGTTTTAATACAAGTATGCCCCTTATTTGGAGCAGGTGATTTGGGAATCTGTTAGCTCACCCCACGTAGAAGTGAAACAAGTATTTTCTGGCCAACCTAAGATGAAATGAAAATCCATCTCCTAAAACACATCTTTGCCTGTTTGTATTATTCCAACCTTTACAACAGTGTTTCTGATAAAATATGTATGATAAATCGTTATTGTATCCTGTTTGCCTAAGCTAAAATTAATGAGAATACATATTTTCTAATTTTGTGTAGTGCATGTGGTGATAGCTACCCCTGGAAGAATCCTGGATCTTATCAAGAAAGGAGTAGCAAAAGTTGATCATGTCCAGATGATAGTGTTGGATGAGGTAATGTCTCTTTATTTGGAAAGTATTATTTTGTGCTTTGTTTAGAACTGTCAGTGAATGAAGCAAAAGCTCTTTGTGTTTGTGAACCTTTAATAAATGTATGACTCTTGTCAATTCAAACTAATTTGCTTATAAAACCCATTTAACTTTTTTTTTTTTTTTTTTTTTAACATTTATTTATTTTTGAGACAGAGAGAGACAGCATGAACGGGGGAGGGGCAGAGAGAGAGGGAGACACAGAATCGGAAGCAGGCTCCAGGCTCTGAGCCATCAGCCCAGAGCCCGACGCGGGGCTCGAACTCACGGAGCGCGAGATCGTGACCCAAGCTGAAGTCGGACGCTTAACCGACTGAGCCACCCAGGCGCTCCTTCTTTTTTTTTTTTTTTTTTCCATTTAACTTTTTAAAGGCAATAGGTGATAGGTATTTATAGGAAAAGTTCAGCCTTGGGTCTTTTTCTTAGGGATGCCAGATAGTTTGTAAGTTTTGTTTTTATTTTTCAAGAAAAGTAATTGTTGAATACCTTAAAGCCAAATTCATTCTAAGTCTCTTTCCAATCAGTAATATGTCTTAAAAGACATGTAATGTCCCTCATCCCTCGTTTAGTATGTCTTCTTTTTTTCTTTCTTTCTTTCTTTCTTTCTTTCTTTCTTTCTTTCTTTCTTTCTTTCTTTTTTTTTTTTTTTAAGTTTATCTATTTTGAGAAAGAGCAAGTGAGAGTCCCAAGCAGGCTCCGTGCAGGGCTCAATCTCACGAACCGTGAGATCAGTCAAGATGCTTAACTGACTGAACTACCCAGATGCCCCTAGTATGTCCTTTGTACTGTTTGGTTTTTCATCTCCAGTATATGTGTTATCTCACCAGGTTGTAAGTGCCTTTTAAGAACTTACTCTGGCTCTGCATTTGTGGGATCTGGCAGTGTTTTTGTATATAAAGTCTATGGGTGTTAATGTTTTTGAAATAAAGTTGCTTTCCTATTTGATTTGTGTCTTAGATAACTAGATCAGGTTATTGTAGTCTATCAGACAGGTTTTTTTATCTTTGAGTAAGGAGAGAGAATGTTTATTAATGACTATTGGCTAGCAATAAGTACTGAACATGTTTCTTCATTTACTTTTTACGCCAACCCTGTAAGGTAGGTATCCTATAAAGTAGTTAACAGTAAGTGAAATTTCTAATTTTAAAGTTGTGGACTGAAGTATTGGGTGTAAATAACCTGCCAACGTAGCTAAAAAGTCAGAGAGACTAGATTTCAACTCAGGTAATTTGACTCTGCAGATTGTACTCTCAGCCATGTACTGTCTCTCATGGAAATCCCATTAAAATTCTGTTATGGGGGACGCTTAGGTGGCTCAGCATCTGACTTCTGATTTTGGCTTAAGTCATGACCTCACAGACAGCCCCAAGTGGGGCTCTGCACTGAGCACGGAGCCCGCTTGGGATTCTCTTGCTGCCCCTCCCACGCATGCACATTTTTCTCTCTCACTGTCTCTCAAACTAAATTAAAATTCTGTTCTAGGATTTTTTTTGCCTATCTAGAATATGGTATTATAGATTATCCGCCTTCTGAATCCCTGGGACTGTGTCTTGGTGCCATCGGACTGGATGATGTTACAGAACTTACTGTTTTACAACCAGGAGTATTACATGAATGCTCTTGGATGATGCCTTACTAACCAAAGACCTTAAACACTAATTGTTTTTGAAATTGTCTTTTCTTTGTACTGCAGGCAGATAAGTTGCTGTCACAGGATTTTGTGCAGATAATGGAGGATATTATTCTCACGCTACCTAAAAACAGACAGATTTTATTATACTCTGCTACTTTTCCTCTTAGTGTACAGAAGTTCATGGTGAGTATAAATCTACATGGAAGCAGTGCCATTCTGTTGCCCACAAGTATACCTTTATTCATAATTACATCCTGTAATCAGTCTCTACGTTATGCTGATTGTTTCAAGTTGTTGGCTTTTTCGTCAGCTGATCAGTTAAGATTTGTTGTGCATAAATTAACTTATTTTTTTAGTTGTAATAGTAATTTGATGAAATTATTCACTTAGCGTTTGGTGTCAGGCTGACATATAATCATTGATACTGGATAAATTGATTATAGTGTGATCCTATATACAAAGCACAAAATAGAAACTTAGCTACATATCTGAATGTTAGATCTTCCATTATATGGTGACTTGTTTCCATCATAGGTTATGTATACTTTGAAGAGAAGAGATCTGCATCCCTTTAAAGCGATAGTTTTATCAGAAAATTGTAGGATATATTTTGAGTTCAGAAATACACTCTGCTTTCATTGAATTATATGACTCTTCTTTTTTTCAGAATTCCCATTTGCAGAAACCCTATGAGATTAACCTGATGGAGGAACTAACTTTGAAGGGAGTAACCCAGTACTATGCCTATGTAACTGAGCGCCAAAAAGTACACTGCCTCAACACACTTTTCTCCAGGGTAAGTAATGGGCTTCAGCTACTGAATATTATAACCCCAATTAAACAGTTGTGTCCGTTTTTCCTACCATTTTCAGTGTAAAAAACAGTCCACAGCTTTTTCTTAAAAGGTAGCTTGGGTTGTTGATCTGAAGGTACGTTTAATTAAATCCTAAAATAATTTGACCTTGATTTTATAGTTGCTCTTCATTATCTGCATATTCTGTATTTGCAAATTTGGCTGCTCCCCAAAATTTATTTGTAACTTGTGATCAATACGCACGTGCTACTGAAGTCATTTGTGGATACTAGTAGTACAATGGAAAATAACAGCAGTTGTGCATAATCCCAACTGAGATTGACCAAGGTGACACACTGCCTTCTTATTTCAGCTCTCATACTTGTCTTTCTTGTAGTCTGTGCCACATTAATGCCACATTTTTTGCATTTTAATGCTTTGTTTTGGTTTTTGTTTATTTCATGGTTTTATTTAGTTATTTATTTTTTAACATTTATTTATTTTTGAGACAGAGGGAGACAGAGCATGAACGGGGGAGGGTCAGAGAGAGAGGGAGACACAGAATCTGAAACAGGCTCCAGGCTCTGAGCTGTCAGCACAGAGCCCGACGCGGGGCCTGAACTCACAAACCGCGAGATCATGACCTGAGCCGAAGTCGACGCTTAACCGACTGAGCCACCCAGGCGCCCCTATTTCACGGTTTTAAATGGCTCCTAAGCTTAGTGCTCTCCGTCTCCCCTAAGCACAAGAAGACTGATGTGCCTTGCAGAGAAAATGTGTATTGGATAAACTCTTTACAGCCAGGCAGGAGTTACACTGTTGGCCATGAGTAAATAAGGGGTCTTTGAATAGCAACACACATAAGATTATCTGTTGATGGATTGGTGAAAAAGATGTGACTAGAGGCTCACAGGAACCTAATCCTTTATCTCTCCTGGGAGCAGTGGTTTTGTATTCACGTGTTCAGTATTTTTTGTTTTTTTCACATATCCAGTGTTTGTGGCAACTTTATAGAACATAATTACTGCATATAATGAGAATTGAATGTGTTTTAGTCTTGATGATTTTTACAATTTTGCATCTCTCTTGTGTCATGAGATTCTAAGTCTTAGACCGTATTTTTAACATCTATCGGTCACTATTTTCAAGATTTGGCAAAGTAAGATGAAGGTTTTTGTTTTTCTTTCTCGTATCTTTTTTTTTTTTCCCTTTAGCTTCAGATAAACCAGTCGATCATTTTCTGTAACTCCTCTCAGCGAGTTGAATTGCTAGCCAAGAAGATTTCTCAACTGGGTTATTCTTGCTTCTATATCCATGCTAAAATGAGGCAGGTGAGTATAAAACTAGAACTTGTGTGCGGATTTTAAAAATCTTTTTCTAAGTATTTCTTGGATTCTGTTTTTTGTTTTAATGCTCCTCCATATGTCCTAAACATAAGAATGAATTATTCCTTAGTAAGCAAGGGACCTTTCACTGTGACCTCCGTGGTTCAGTTTTCTGGCTATAAAACATGGTATACACACTCTTCCCTCACAAGGTTGTTAGGAAGATGGAGATAGTTTATAAATGAGTTTATAAATGAGTAACTATTGTAAACTATTGAGCATGATACAAATAGGAGATTTTACTCCCTTTCCCAGGTAATGCAGATTTGCACTGTTTAATACAGTAACCACTAGTCACATGTGGCAATTAAAGGAGTTAAAATTAAAGTTTAAAATTTAGTTCCTCTGTCACACTAACCACATTTTAAGTGCCATGTTACATGTGACTAGCAACTACAGTTTTAGAAAGTACAGATATAGAACACTTCCATCATTGCAGAAGGTTCTATTGGATAACACTGCTCTAGATTTTTAATTTATGTACCTCAGCCCTTATGTTTTTCTTCACTGTTTGCCTTAAGGGCACAATCTCTAAATTTTAGAACTAAATCAAGGGTTTAAAGAAACGCAGAACTATAAAAATAAGATTTTTGTGTGTGTGCTAATTAAACATTGTGAAATTTTGTGAAAGAAAGCAGTTCCTGTAGACTAACAGATTAAGAGCTTAAGTTAATCAGCACACATACGGTTTTCAAAGCAGCTTGAAAATGGATCAGATATCATCATGTGGACCCTAATATTAGAAATTGTCACAGGAAATGAATGTATTAAGGTGTAGAGAATATTTCCAACTGGAAGAATGTTGCTTTGAATGAAAGGAAAGATGAGTTTGCCAGATGATAGATTTATTTCACTTTTTTTAGAGTCATTATGTATGTGTTTTCATTTTTGTATTTTAATTGAAAAGTAAATTTTTGTTTTTGCATACAGGTAACTCAAAAGACAAGTAGTAGATGTTTAGATCAAGCCAAACTTCTGTCATTTTCTGTTTGAAACATTGAAAAAATAGATAACACAAAAACATGGTGAAAATTGTTGCTTAAAACCCAGCAAAAAAAGATAAAAAATACCCTTAAGAGTTAAGATAAATGGTACATGAAGATACGTATTAAAATATGTTTTAGTTGCTCATTAATTCCCGTGGGAAACTAATGTATGGTTAACTTTTTTATCTTTTGTTTTTAACTTATGGGTTTTGAATTGGCTCCTCTCTCATTTGTGTAAATTTCGGGTATACTAAACTGTTTGGATAGGAGAAATTAATGATGGGAAAATTAGGGCTATGTGTATGAGATTTAAACAAACTAAGTGCATTACTTTGTTCCTAGGAACATCGAAATCGTGTATTTCATGATTTCCGAAATGGCTTATGCCGCAATCTTGTTTGCACTGGTAAGTATTTCCGTATTTATCCCTTGGTTTTCTCTTTAGTTCTGCTCTGCTTTCTCTATCCATATCTTCCATCAGAGTCTGTGACAGAGTTCAGCTCACCCTAATACTATTTCTGGAATTTCTGAAGTTGAAATGAGCTTAATTCCTGAAACTAGTTTCCATATCTGAAACTGCAGAACACTTGTTGGCGCTCATACCTCATCTCTGTCTTTTAAACAGCTGTGGAATTTGTGTGTTTTCTGAATAACCTTAGCATACAGGAATGAGATGTATGTAGTACACGCAAAATAAATTAACATTAAGAAACTATGTTTTGGAAATTATTTACTGTGGTCTCTTAATTTTTTTGCCAGAAACAGACTAGTCTGTATTTTGGTGTGTATTTAGTGTACTGAACTTTAACTCGGGAGCCAGGTGGACATTCAGAACAGACAATGAGTATCCTTCCATCTCTACACTGGAAGTACAATCTTAGTATTGGTATGAGATTAATCATCTAAACTAGGCTTCTGGGTAGAGAAGAATCTGGATTTAAAAAAAAATTTGTTTTTAGTGTTTAATTTTGAGAGAGAGAGACAGCAGGGGAGGGGCAGACAGAGAGGGAGACACAGAATCTGGAGCAGGCTCCAGGCTCCGAGCTATCAGCACAGAACCTGATGTGGAGCCTGAACCCACAAATCAGGCGGCCCAAGGATTTTTTTCTGTAATTGAGGTACACATACACAGAGAAATACAGTAATTGTAAGGATATCATTCAGTGACTTTTTTTACATATAAAAAAACTTTTTTAATGTTTATTTATTTTAGAGACAGAGCACAAGTGAGGGAGGGGCAGAGAGAGCCAGAGACAGAATCGGAAGCAGGCTGCAGGCTCTGAGCTGTCAGCACAGAGCCCGATGTGGGGCTCGAACCCAAGAACCACGAAATCACGATCTGAGCCGCAGTCAGACACTCAACCGACTGAGCCATCCAGGCACCCCTCAGTGACTTTTTGCATATGTATACACCCATACAACTATCATCCAGATCAAAATGTAGAGTAGTTCACAATTTGAATTTGTTAAAATGCTGCTCTAGAAATAAACTCCAAATTTTTACTAACGGAATATTGAATTTGCTAATCTACAAGAACCAAAAAAAGACTATCAGGTATCCTTGGTGCTTCCAGTTTACCTTTTTCTGTCTTCTAGCTAACAATACAACTGTGAATTAATACATGTATGTTTACTTTATCAGCAGTTCTAACCTTTATATTGAAATAAATGGAAAGGATATTAGACTTCTAGAATTTTTATTTTTGTTTAAAAAATTTTTTTAATGTTGGTTTGTTTTTGAGAGAGAGAAAGAGAGCGTGAGCAGGGGAGGGGCAGAGAGAGAGCCTGACACAAAATTGAAGCATAGACTTTTAGAATTTTAAGATTAGGGTTCAAGTCCTACCCTTTTTAACCTGTAATCATACGACCTTGAACAAGTCATGCTTTTCTTTTATGCCTTTTTTTAAATCTGTAAAATGAGAATGCTTTAAACCAATTCTGAACAAATATGTGTTTTATTTATTCAAAAATAGTTTTTGATATTCAACCAATATTCTGCCAGGTATTTAGTTAGTTGGTGCTGGAAAAATATTACTCCTCAGTTTTATGTATATTTTACCATAATTAAAAATTTTCAGATATATACACACATACTCCCTGCCCTTGGGGAACCTATAATGTAGAAAAGGAACTAGTTCATTGATGAAATGTTGAGAGTTGTTAAGCAAATTCAGCATGTGCAGACAGAAAACAGAAGAGTGTTTAATGTCATTAAATGAGTACTGAATGACGTATGTGTACAAAGTGTATAAATACATGCGAAGTATCACTCTTTATTTCAAGGACCAATGGTTTAATCAGAGATAATTTTAACAACCTTGAGAGTCTAAAGCAGGCCCTGCAACCTTTTTCTTTAAAGTGCCAGATAGTAGGTATTTTAGACCTCGTATACCATAAGGTCTCTGAAACAAGTTACTCAGCTCTGCCATTCTAGCTTAAAAACACCCTTAAACAGCACATAAACACACAGGCATGGTCCTGTGGCAGTAAAACTTTATTTTTTTTATTTTATTTTATTTTTTTTTAATTTATTTTTGAGACAGAGACAGAGCATGAATGGGGGAGGGGCAGAGAGAGAGGGAGACACAGAATCGGAAGCAGGCTCCAGGCCATCAGCCCAGAGCCCGACCAGTAAAACTTTATTAAAACAGCCTTCGGGTTGGGTCTACAAGGGGGTAAAGGTAATTTGCAAATGTGAGGTGTGTGTAGGAAAAAAGTCCTAAATTTTCACAGGAAAGGAAATTAATTAGCTGTGGTGATCTGAGAAGAGCTGGAATTTTAACTGGCTTCGTAAACTGTGTAAGTTTTAGACTTGAATAAGGAGTTTTCGGTTAGGGGACTGGTATAAAACATGATCCATAGAGGGCTTCAAGAACATGCATTTAAGGAAAGATAAGTGGATGAATTTCATGGAGGGGGTTTGAGGACACGTGTTAGAGAAGTATATGAGGATCAACACGTGTAGGGTGGAGGACCTTGTATGTCAATCTTGCATTTTATCCAGAGGCAAATTAATGAGTTACAAATTCAAAGCGGTGTTTTGGAAACAGTAGTCACCATTGTGGATTATTTTGGAGTGTGGAACTGATGGAAGCCCTAAAACCTAGTTATTAGTCTATTGTAATTGTTGCTACTTGTAGTTTTCATAGCCTAAATTAGCGTAGTAATTGGGGAACTAGAAAAGAGAAGGTGTGGCCTTGGCGCTAACCTCAGACTTGTAAATCACTTAGAATGAGATGAATGAATTCTAAAAGTGTAAGGAATTACTCGTAGTGGCTTATCTCTCCTTTTCACAGTATTCTTGGTTAATCTATTTTGATCTTGGATTGAATACTAAAAATTACTGGTTACTCCTGAGACTCATTTATAATGAGTTTGTAGCTTAACAGTCATTCTGATCTCTTCCTGCATTTGCAGTTACCTTACACCGTTTCAAAAAAAATTTATGGGACTTAGGAAAAGGTAACTTGGCTAGCAGAAAATTATTTATGATAATGTGCAGTAAAGATAATGCTAGTAATTTGCAAGTACATTTAAAATACCTAATGAATTAAAACTTAGGTTGCACTAGAAAGACATCTTAAAGAGTATTGTGGTACCAAGAAACATGCTTAAATTGAAAGATATAATGGAGATTCTCTCTTTCTTTTTTAAGATTTGTTTACCCGAGGTATTGATATACAAGCTGTGAATGTGGTAATAAACTTTGACTTCCCAAAGCTGGCAGAGACCTATCTCCATCGTATTGGAAGATCAGGTGAGGAAAAGGAAGATGTTCTTCTTTTTTTAATGTTTATTTATTTTTGAGACAGAGAGAGACAGAGTATGAACAGGGGAGGGTCAGAGAGAGAGGGAGACACAGAATCCGAAACAGGCTCCGGGCTCCGAGCTGTCAGCACAGAGCCCAATGCAGGGCTCGAACCCACGGACCGCGAGATCGTGACCTGGGCCGAAGTCGGACGCTCAACCGACTGAGCCACCCAGGCACCCCAGGAAGATGTTCTTCATGGAAGTGTTTTGAGAAGCGTAATCACTAAATTCTGTTCTTTTGTGAAATAGAGTATACTAGCAGTGAGAACAGTGAATTAAAACTAATTTAGTTGTTTGATATTTAAAACTGATTTGTATTCTAGAGCATTTAAGAAAAGTTAAAATAACTTTATATATGCTTAAGGTGAGGGAAAATTTAAGCGCATATATATATATGTGTGTGTGTGTGTGTGTGTGTGTGTGTGTGTGTGTGTGTATAAAGCATGACAGGCATGCTTTTCTCAGGTGGTGCAAACTACTGTTGATGTTTTGTGGCAACTTTTGACATAAATGAGCATCTGTTTTGTCATTTGAAAAAGGTAAATGAGGGTACTACTTAGGGCGTGAAACAAAGTTGTAATGTGTGTATGAGACCATAAGTGGTTTCGTACACTCACAGTGGCAGTGAACAAAAACAGTCCTGTATGGTTTTGCCACTAATAGACTTGCGTGCACACATCGATTCTCATATTTAACTCATTTTTATTAAAAACTGTTTTTCTTTAGGTCGCTTTGGTCATCTTGGCTTAGCCATCAACTTGATCACATATGATGATCGCTTCAACCTGAAAAGTATTGAGGAGCAGCTGGGAACAGAAATTAAACCGATCCCAAGCAACATTGACAAGAGTCTGTATGTGGCAGAATACCATAGCGAGCCCGTAGAAGATGAGAAACCTTAACAAGCATGTGCGTACCTGACAGAACAGTAGCTAAGTGAGTGTAATGTTTAAAGAAAAGAAAGAAACCAAAATCCTCTTTCCTGGGGAAAATCTCATGTGGCGCTACATATAAAAGCAATGATAGAGTAAAACACCAGTTGGCATAAATAAATGAACTGGGACCTGTTGCTTGGGTGAAGTTGTGGTCTCATTAGAGAATCTGTAAATGCTGTTCTCGAATGCAGTCTTCCTGTATAATGTGATATATGAGGAGTACTTAAGACAAACCCATACTTCCAAAATAATGAAAGCAAAGAATCTTTTTTAGCGGTTTGAATATGAAAATATTTCTTGTCTTTCCTTTATCACTCAGTCATCTCTCTGTTGTTAGCATCACTCTTAATTTCTACTGGCCACCTTAATAAATCGGGTTAAAAATTTTTTTTTTTTTTTAAGTTTATTTTTGAGAGAGAGTGTGTGCATGTGAGCAGGGGAGGGGCAGAGAGAGAGGGAGACCCAGAATCTGAGGCAGGCTCCAGGCTGTCAGCACGGAGCCCGACATGGGGCTCGAACTCATGAACCGAGGGAGATCATGACCTGGCCCTAAGTTGGCCGCTTAACTCACTGAGCCACCCGGGCAAGGCACCTCCTTAATAAATCAGGTTAAATTACCCTACACTGCCTCATTGCCAAATGTGTAATCAGGCTGTGAGGATAATTGTCTTTTTTTTTAACTGCCCACTCTGGTTTCCTGCACCATTTCATTTCATTGTTTGATGACTATCAACTATCAGGCTCTAATACTGATGCTCAAAAGAAAGCTCAACATAAAGGAATATAGGCTATTTTGCAGGTTTTTTTTTGTAAGGAAAATCTGATTTGAGAGATGATTGTTTCCAAATTAGCAATAAACCTTTTACCTGTTATTTTTAAGTTTCTAAGATCCTCTCTTCGCTTTAGTCTTTCCCCTCCCCTCCTTAATTGGAATGTCAAACACAAAGCCCTCAGGCAAACCTAAAAGTAGGCAATGTTTGCTGGTGTATTGGTAGGCTGTTGAGTTCGTGGAAGGTTAAAAAAAAAAAAAAAAAATTCTTGATTTTATTTGTTTTGGATACCAGAACTTTCAGGCTCTCATTCTATCTCTGGGATGCCTAGCAGAAATTCCTTCATCCTAAATGGATTCTGTGGGAGGCATAGGCTCAGTAGAAGCTACTAAGAGCATTTGGGATGGAGATTGTGAAAAAGTAGGTACCCTAGTTCGTTGCTTTCACAAAAGTTAATTTTAGGTTTCTTCCTTCTTTCTTTAGGCTTTGACAAACTACAGAAGGCTCGTTTGGATCTGTGACACATCGTTTGGGGGGGATGCTCTTCTCTTTGTGGGTTTTTCATCTTCTTTTATTTTGGAACTATGAAGACTTAAAAGAGCTCAGACATTTTTTTCTTTTTTTAACTGGTGAAGAGAAAAAGCTGAAAAGAAGGAATTTACCTTTTTTGTTCCACTTGTTTGCACTGTGTGCTGACTGAACATTAGTTGCACTAACTGCTGGTTTTTAAAAAATGTTTTCTGGGGAAGGGGGACAAGGAAGGAGGAGAAAGAAGAGAAGGGGAGAAACCCTAAAAAGAGAAGAATCTTGATGAACACACAAGCTTGTCTACAATTTCAAAATTCTCCAACAGCTGACTCTTGAGTGCATTTCAACTTCTCCCTAATTACTCATCCGTTTTTTAAGCCTGAAGAGCTTATTACTTATTTGTGCGAAGTGCCTTATGCTATGAGACCATTCAGAGTATCATCTTTTAGACACAGCCCAAGGAATCAACATAGTAATTCTTTGCTTTTTTTCTTTTTTCTTTTTCCTATCTTTTAAAAATTTTTTGTCTTTTCATTTTGGTTTCAAGTTGAAGTCTCTCCCTTCCCTTTTTACCCAGTACTCAAGCCCAGGGCTGGAAGATGAAACATATTAGTAATGTTAAACACCATTTTCTTTTCGTTTATGTGGAGGAGTTGATATGCAACTGCAGTTCATCCGCACTGTAAATACATGTATTTAAAAAAAAAAAAACAATCCCAAGTAAAGATTTCTTCTGGGCTGAGTAGATTCCAACATCATCGCTCCCAAAGGAAAGAGCAGTCTATCATTGCAGGAGCCATATGACACGCCTTTGTGCTCTATAGCAGAACACTAAAGACTGGTTTACATACGCTTCCATTAGCAGTTATGGCACTTGATGTGTAGACATGTCAGAGCCTTGACCCTCTTTCCTCCGTGGCAGAGCGTGTCCCATAGAAAATTGGGTGTGTATACTTGTATAAACTTTGTAAATAAGTTTTTTTCTGGGTTCATATATATATATACATATATATATATTTTTTTTTTGGATGAAGGTTGCTGGGATTAAGGGGATTAGAGTGATTATGGGAGCAGCTAAAGATGAGAGGGGCTCAGTTTTCCGCAACACTAAATTCTAAAAAGTACTTTTGGCCTCTTGCTGTAGAGAGCAGACCTCTGTGGGGACCCTGTGTTGGAAGAGGGACCCAGAAGTCTGGGATTCACTGTTTGCTGCCACACTGTATCATCTGATACCTTTGGAGAACACCTGCGAGAGAGAGCAAGGAAACTTCGAAAACCTCCGATTCAGGATGCTAGTTTTGAGAAGCTCTCTCTGATTTTGCTTCTTCCCCCTTAAAAAAAGTTTGAGGAACTTTTCAAGCTCAGCAAAAGGGGACAAAGATTAATCTCCCTTGCAGTGTGGGGATTCAGTTGAGTGGCAGTGTCTGAGCAGTGTATGTACAAAGCATGGATTTGCATTTCAGAATACTAGCCAGTACCAGCTTTGGTAACGTTAGCAGTTCTGGAGCTTACTTTCTGTGGATCACTTCCTGTACTCTGTAAGTGTGTTGCCCTCCGCCCACCTTGATCCATAAACTTCCAGGAATGGGCAACTCCTGAGAGCTGTTAACTTTCATGCTACAGAAAGCTGCTTGCCATCCTCTTGCTTTGTGACAAGAATTATCTGTCATTTTGCATTGTAAATTGCTGGCAAATGCTTTACAGTTAATAGTGTTGCTTTAAATTGTGCCCCTCCCAACATGCTTGATGTTTGGCCTGATCTCCAGGCAAAAGGAGTGAGATGAATCAAAACCAGTGAACTTTTTTTTTTTAATGTTTTTAATTCCCTTTTAACCCAGTGTACTAGGTCAGTCAGGAGGCATCTAGGGTTTTAAAAAAAAGCAAAAAAATAATATGAAAAATACCTGATTTCCATACTGCATTTTTTTCCAGACCCTAAAATATTACAAGGTAAATCCTGCATACGCTTTCGTGCTTAACTCATCTGGGTAAAGAAATCAATTATTCAAAGTTGCTTTTTTTTTTTTTGACTCTTGCCTAGTTCTAAGCAAAACTATTTGTGACTCACCCAAAACTCCTTAGGATCAAAATCCTGCAGATGCCTCCTGATCAGACATAGCCCTAACTCCTTAAAAAACTGTAGCAAGAGCTGCACAGTACAAACCCCAAAAAGAATAAGCTCAAATATTTGGTATCCAAGCTATGTTCTTTCCAGCCAATGTTGGTTACTAAATACAAACCCTAATTAAGGAATCATTTTCTTCCAGGGAGGGGTGGGGGAGGGAATTTAGAAGGCATCAACTTTTGACCAAAAAATCTTGTCCTTGTACTGATGCAGCTCTCTCTTTCTCCCCCACCTCTGGCGAGATAAGAGGGATCATTCATTATAGAAGAAAAGCTTGTAAATGCAAATTGGTATCTCGCTAGAGAGTGTGTGGGTGACAACAAACCGCGCAGTCTCCTTTGCCATCCTCAGACTGTGCCTGGTGCCACATGCCTGTGGGTCCCTCTTAAAGCACAGACTTAACTGAAAGTATTACTGAAGTATATAGCCTCTGATGAGGAGTGGCACTTAAACTATCTGGGACACCACTATTGGACACAGTCCTGTAGAGGCAGCTGTCCAGTTTTGGTGCTTGACTCTTGAATAGGAATTGCTAAATGGAAAGATGCTCTAAAGACTAGGTCAAAGCCTAGTCTCTTTTTTCTTTTCTTTTTTTTTTTTTTTTTTTAACACCCCCCCCCCCCCCCCCCCCGGCTATTAAGGGGTATTGTTACTGGAAATTGTTTTTGTGTTCTTTTCCAATATTGGCTGTTTTAAGTAACGGCGGTATTTTTTTTCCAGTGGTTCATTTGAGTGAGACTTCCCTATTTTTAATACTTAAATTATGTCCAACTCATGGTTTTGCCTGTGGTGTAGTAGTTGTGTAATGGTTTATGGATCGTTACACACCTTGATGCCTCTGGGCCTGTTTAGTTTTTCTCTTCCCATATATTCTGATGGAGAAACTTTCTTGGCTTTCCTTTGGGAATGGAATAAACTTATTCTAAAATGATCTTCCATGGGAAGAAGTTAAGGGAGAAGGAAATCTAAATATGTCTCTTAATTATTTTCAAGTTGGTCCCAGCATCATCATATGGGCGGGCCCCAGTGGCTGGAGGGAGGGGGGAGGCAATTGGTTATCAATATTATTTTTTTCAGAATGAGATGGGAGCATCTTTCCTTTGCTGTGTGCTTTGTGTTTGATACCATCATGCTTGGGTCAGAACCAGACAATTCAGCACAAAGCCTTGAGTGTAAATTGGTTGGAATCAAAACATCTCATTCTGATCACTTTGTTTAGTTTTTTTTTTTTTTCTTTTTCTTTTCTTTTCTTTTTTTTTTTTTTTTTAATAGGGGTGGGAGGGAGGTTACTATGCCCCAAAAGGGAGGGTGTCTGCACTAAGGATTTAGAAACACTTTGGAAGCTCATAACCTCATCAGAAATGGCCTTTAGCCACACTCCTGACCTTATAGATGAGTAAAAATGAAATAATTTTGGGGGAACTAAGCCATGTTATTTTAATTTGCTACTTTTTTCAATGTTTTGTGTATGTTAAAAATTGTTACTGTGGAATCATTTTGTGACAAAACACTTTTGTCCAGCAAAATTTTGGCTTCATGGGAGCTGAAGTCAGTCAACTTTTAGGTGAACTTAAGTGGACTTTGGTGAGCTTGTATCCTACTTTATATCCTTAAGAATTGCTTTTTAAAACTCCCAAAGAAAAACCTCTGGTGTAAAAAACTCATCTTTGGGGTAAAGAGTTAAGTGTCCAAAGGTTATAACAGTTCATGAGGTTAGAGGGAGCTAGCCTGGCACCTGGACTCTGCCCCTCCACAGCTGACAGATTCCAGCAGAAGTGTGTTTAAATTCTCCAGTAGACAATACTGGGCAGGGAAAGGGAGGGGGTAGGGGCTGGGTTACTAAGATACAGGCTACTGTATTTTAACCAGTGGTTGTGTGGGAGGGGTGCCTGGAGAAAACAAAGTCACTTCCCTTTTTTGAAACAAAACTAAAACTTGAAAAAATATTTTTTTGTTCAGTAAAAATGGAATGGAATTCTAATGTCCCTAGCCACAAGGGACCAGTTCCACTGAGAAGCGAACAGTGGGGACTCAAAATTTTGAAAACATTCGGGGAAAGGGAAAATTGGCTTTTTGTTAATTGGCAAATGTTCCGGTGGGACTCTGTTTTTGTTGGGATGTGTTATGTTGTATGTACACATATATGGACCAGAGTCTCTGCTGAGTTTAGAAGGTTCAGAAAAAAATGGTTGATAAAATCTTGGTTTTTGTTAATTTATCTCAATAAAAGCCCACTGGAACTCCAAATGTGTGTGTGTGTATGTATGTATGTGTGTGTGTGTGTGTGTGTGTGTTTAGGAATGCTTGCATTTGAGAACATTTTACTAAAGTAATTCACATGATGAGGCGTTAAGACCTTCCCAGCACTACTTCTGTAAGCCCAGTTGAATAAAATCGGAGTGGGCACCCTCATTCAGCGTAGAAAATGTCCTACCACCTTCATTTCAGTTTTTCAGTTCTCGTTACCTAAACTGAACCAAGATAGTAATCATTTGGAGAGATGTTAGTCCGTGCTACATGGAAGCGAGGTATCAGATGTTTCAGTAAAGCTAAACGTACCCACGAAGTTTACTTAGGAGTGAATCTAACAGTATGAACAGAATTCGTAGGTTTAGAAGCGCACAACACTGATGAAAGAAATCAAAGACCTAAATGAGAAATTTAGATACTTACAGCTGAACACACGGCTTTGTCCCAACCTCCAAACAAAATAGGTATAACTAACAAAAAGTGTGCAAGAATTGTATGCCAAAAGCTGCAAAAATGCTGATGAAAGAAATTTGAGGTGTGCTGTGTTCATGGAATGCCATAACAATTTTGAAAAAATTGAAGGGCTTATTACCTGGTTTGAAAGCTCAGCTACAGCAAAGTTGTAAATCTTCTTTCACTACAATACAGTGTGTGTGAGGAAATGTAGGGGGACGTGACATCAACCTTCCCATCTAAAGAGCAAAGATAAAATTGTAAAAGTGCCTCCAACAGACTTGAAAGTTGAAACATTAGTTGTTCCTACCGTATCTTTCAACACCTGTGCGTTTGGTTTATGCAGAAGACAAATGGATTATAGAGATTGATAGTGGATTATGATGACTTCAACTGCTATCCCACAAGTGCTTTTTTGTTCTTTTTCTGGAGAAAATCACATCCTCTTAAGGCCTGGTATGTAGTTATTGATGTGTTGAATACTTCCCGGGTCCTCCCCCCCCCCCCCCCCCCACTCCACACACACACACACACACACACACACACATAGCAAAGACCAGCAATACAACTGGCAGAACCAGCAATAACGACTTCATTGTCCTACGTCAGGGCTCTATGACTGCTCTTACTGGTCTACAGAGACTTTGGTCACCTCTGAATTCTACGGGGTATCATGCTGGCCCACTATATTATGGATGTGATGAGGATATATAGCATCTACCTAGATACTTGAATAAAAACTCCAGCATGCTAGAGGATAGGAAATAGATTTAACAAAACATCATGGACCTGCGTCAGTGGGATTCTAGGGATCCATAGGACCACGGTATGTTGAATATCCCTTTCTAGGTGAAGGACAAATTGCTACATCGGGCCTCTCCTACCGCCAAGAAAGGGACATAATGTCCAGTGGGCCTCTTTGGATTTTGAAGGTAATATATACTTCGGGTGTGTCACTTTAACTTATTTGCTGAGAAATCTGAATTGTTGCCTTTTTTTTTTTTTTTTAACGTTTATTTACCCTTGAGAGACAGAGTTGAGAGAAGCAGAGAAAGGGAGAAGACCCAGAATCTGAAGTAGGCTCCAGGCTGTCAGCACAGAGCCCGACATGGGGCTCGAACTCACAAACCGTGAGATCGTGACCTGAGCTGAAGTCGGACACTTAAGCGACTGAGCCACCCAGGTGCCCCCGAATTGTCGCCATTTTTAAGTGTGGCCCAGAACGAGAAGGCTCTGCACCAGGTCCAAGCTGCAGTACAGATGGCTCTTAGACTGTATGATCGAGCAGATCCAGTGACCTTGAAGTACCTATGGCAGGGATGCTTGTACAGAGCCTTTGGCAGGCTCCTTTTGGATTTTGAAGAAAAGCTATGTCATCCTGTGACAAAAACTACTCCCCCTTTTGAGAAACAGTTTCTAGCTTGCTATTGGGCCCTAGGAAGGACTGAATGCTGACCACCAAGCATTACCAAGTTACCTGAATTGCCCATCATGAATTGGATGTTGCCTGCAAGCCATCAGGCAATTTTGGGTTCTGCTGGTCCAACAGTCTTAGTTCCCAAGAGAGGAATGCCCCTCCAGAGAACTTGGCAGAAGTTCCGTTAAACTGGAAACTGAGATTGCCACATGGGCTTCTGCCTACTTTGGGCTTCTTACGCTAATAAACCAACGGGCTGCTTTGTGGTGATTGATCCAGATTTGAAAGGGGGAAATTGGGTTGTGATCACACAAAGAAGGTAGGGAAGAATATGAATGGAATGCGGCAGATTTTCTGGGGCTACTCTTAATTTTACCATACAATGTGACAAAAAGTGGAAAACCACAACTTAGTACAGGCTGGACTAGTACTAGCCCAGACCCTTCAGGAATGAAGGTCTGGGTCATTCCTCCAGGCAAGGGATCAGGACTATCAAAGGTCCTTACAGAGGGCAAAGAAAATATGGAATGGGTGGTGGAAGAAGGAAGAAAGAAATTATAGATACCATTTATGACCACGTGACCACTTGTAGAAATGAGTATAATAGTTACATTTCTTACTATAAGCTTACTAGGTATGTATTAACTAATTCTCTTTTTCTCTCTTCTCATTCTACCATCTAAGATGTATCAATAAAGATTAGAGGGAATTTTGACCTACTTTAGAAAAGGCTTGAAATCATCTGAAGATAATGTGACATAAGAATTCGTATCCTTGGGGCACCTGGGGTAGCTCAGTCAGCTAAGTGTCTGACTCTTGGTTCGGCTCAGGTCTATTTCTCACAGTTCGTGGGTTTGAGCCCTGCATCGTGCTCTGTGCTGATAGTGCAGAGCCTGCTTCGGATTTTCTCTCTCTCTCTCTCTCTCTCTCTCTCTCTCTTTCTCTCTTTCTCAAAATAGAAAACAAGAATTTGTATCCTCTTTTGGGAAAAGAGTATGCTTTTGATTTTTTGATGAACAATGGAGTATGTTAACCAGAAACATGATTTTGCTGTTTATTTGGAAGTTAAATATGGTTAAAAGAAGTGTGACTGAATGTCAGATTAACATAGGGTGGAGGGTTGTGGTTTTGTAAATTGTTTGCTGGGCTAATCTGGACCTGCCTTTCCCAGAATCCCCTTCCCTGTTTGGCTAGGGATCAGAGTTGGCCCAAAGAAAATTTGCACAAGATTTGGGAGGTGGGACTGAAGCAGCTTGCATTAACAATATAAAGGTCATCATGGTCAGAGGTGATAGGTGCCAGAAAGTTCTAGTTTCCCCTTGTTCTTTTTCCTTGTTGTGCATCCTTCTTCTTGTTTCTCCCTTGTCCACCTCTCCTTCCTTATTGCTAGTTCTGCTAAAGAAGCAATCCCAGACCCGTTACCAGACCACTCTGCTGTGAATTCACAGAGTGTAGCTATGAAGAGACAACAGCCTTCCATCGTCTACTCCAGTCCCCTCTGTGATCCCATTCCAGCAGCTGATGTGCCTCACTTCCACATTTCCCTGAAAGCACTAACTTGCTCACCAAGGCTAGTGTTGAAGAGGGCCTATGAGTGATTCCCCGCCCCTGGTTTTCCAACACTGTTATTTGAACCATTACTTCTCCAGTCTCTCCTCCAATATGTGAAGCAGTGACTCTCAGACTTCAACCTGCATCTGTATCACCTGGAGGGCTTATTAACACTAGTTTGCTGAGTCTCACCTTCAGAGCTTCTGGGTCAGTAAGGCTGTGGTGGGGCCTCGATATTTACATTTCTTTTCTTTTTTTAAATGTTTTTATTTATTTTTGAGAAGGAGAGGGACAGAGTGCGAATGGACGAGGGGCAGAAAGAGAGGGAGTCGCAGAATCCGAAGCAGGCTCCAGACTCGGAGGTGTCAGCACAGAGCCTGACACGGGGCTCAAAGTCGTGAACCACGAGATCATGACCTGGGCCCAAGTCGGATGCTTAACCAACTGAGCCACCCAGGCACCCCTAGATATTTACATTTCTAACAGACTCTCAGGTAATGCTGCTTCTTGACGCTGTTGGTTCAATGACTGCACTTTGAGAACACTGGAGTAAAATCTAATTCTTATAATAAACTCTTTATAATATCCATTTTAGTTCTGCATTCCTTGACTTAATTCTGGCCAACATAGAACCCCAGAGCACAAAGGGGAAGAACAGAAATTAAAAACTATTAACGTGCAACTAGGGACATGCCAGTGACCACTGGGGAGCAGGACTGCTGTCTTCCACTTCCTGCCAATGACCAACAACCAACGATACACAATATATGAAGTGACAGTTTTCAAGACCGCTGGACACCGGCCAATGAAAGGCAGTGAAACTTGAAGATGAGGAAGATGAGATGAGCCAGCTTGCTGATTGTAGTATGGTTCTACCATATGTAGTATGGTTCTACACTGTAGTATGGATCACCCAGCTTACTGCCCTGAAAGAGTTCCCCAGCCATCATGTGGAAAAGGGAACCCAGGTGGAGCCCAACAAACAGTTGAGGAAACAGAGCTGATTCTGAGAAGATGAAACCGATCAAGTTTGCAGGGCAGAGTACCAGAAAGGAGAGAGCTGCACAGGAGAAGAACTCCAGAGATGTGCAGAGGGTCCCCTTGAGTATTTGGCTGGGTAGTGATCAGCCCAAGAATGTGCAGAAACTAGCTGAGGCAGAAGAAAACCACTCAAAAGGATTAGAGGGAAGAGTGCCCAGCATTCACATGGGGTTGGGAATAGTGCCCCTTCCCACCAGGCAGACCGGAAAACCTCATGATTTGAGGGGCATGGGATAGAGTACTCAGAAGGTAGTGGGAAATAACTAGACTTAGAATGAGCATGGATATGGTCCCACTATCACAAATCTTAAAAAGCAAGACCTGAGAGAATCAAACACTTTCCAAATAACTCACCCCAGAACAAAGTTCAAGAATATTTATAGGAATATAAAAACTGTAGCACCCAACAAAGTGAGATTCATAATATCTGGAAGCTGATTTAAAAAAAAAAAACATGCAAAAAAGCAGAAAAGTAAAACCCAGAATAAGGAGAATTATCAGTCCATCTGAATTGACTCATATTAGAGTTACCAGACAAGGACATTAAAACAATTCTAAGTCTGTCCCAGATAGTCCAAAACATAAGAGACAGAAGAAGTTAAAAACAAAAACAAAAACCATGCAAACTTCTAGAGGTGAAAACTACAATGTCTGAGATGAAAAATATACTGAACAGATTGACAGCAGATTAGACACTGCAGAAAAAAAAAAAAAAAAAAGATGAGTAACCTTGAAGACACAACAATAGAAGCTATCCAAAATGTCTCAGTAAACCCCAAGCACAAGAAATATGGAGAAAACTATAAGGTATATCACAATCAAATCGCTCAAAACTAATGATAAAGGAAAATCTTACAAGCAGCCAGAAACACACACACACACACTTACTCACACACACACACACACACACACACACACACTATGTGCAGAGGAGCAAAGATAAAAATGAGAGTAGAATTCTTATCAGAAAGAATTCAAGTGAGAAGTCAGTAGAGCAACATTTAAAGTACTGAAAGAAAAAAAAAACATTGACCTTGAGTTCTATACCCATTAAAATACATTTCAAAAATGAAGGCTAAATAAAATATTTTCAGACATACAGAAGCTAAAAGAATTCATTATCGTCAGACCCACAACATAAGAAATGTTAGAGGAGAACCCGAAATGAGATAAAATCATGTGGAAATATGGATCTACAGAAAGGAAATAAAAATCTCTAAAAAGGGTAATTTACATGGGTAAACATGACATTTTTATTATTATTTTAATACCTTTGAAAGATAATATAGACGCCTGGGTGGCTCAGTCAATTGAGTGTCTGACTGTTTTTTTAAAATTTTTTTAAGTTTACTTATTTATTTTGAGAGAGAGGAAATGAGTGTAAACTGGGGAAGAGCAGAGAGCAAGGGAGAGAGAGAATCCCAAGCAGGCTCTGCACTGTCAGCACAGAGCCTGATGTGGGGCTTGAACTCACAAACCATGAGATCATGACCTGTGCCAAAACCAAGAGTCAGACACTCCAAAAAACAAATAATCCAGTGAAGAAATGGGCAAAAGACATGAATAGACACTTCTCCAAAGAAGACATCCAGATGGCCAACCGGCACATGAAAAAATGCTCCACATCACTCATCATCAGGGAAATATAAATCAAAATCACCATGAGATACCACCTTACACCTGTCAGAATGGCTAACATTAACAACTCAGGCAACAACAGATGTTGGCGAGGACGCGGAGAAAGAGGATCACTTTTGCACTGCTGGTGAGAATCCAAGCTGGTGCAGCCACTCTGGAAAACAGTATGGAGGTTCCTCAAAAAATTAAAAATAGAAATACCCTATGACCCAGCAATTGCACTACTAGGCATTTATCCAAAGGATACAGGTGTGCTGTTTCGAAGGGACACATGCACCTCAATGTTTATAGCAGCACTATCAACAATAGCCAAAGTATGGAAAGAGCCCAAATGCCCATCGATGGATGAATGGATAAAGAAGATGTGGTGTATATATACAATGGAGTATTACTTGACAATCAAAAAGAATGAAATCTTACCATTTACAACTATGTGGGTGGAACGAAAAGGTATTATGCTAAGCGAAATTAGTCAGAGAAAGACAAATATCATATGACTTCACTCATATGAGGACTTTAAGACACGGGACAGATGAACACAGGGAAGGGAAGCAAAAATAATATAAAAAACAGGGAGGGGGACAAGACATAAGAGGTTCTTAAATGTGGAGAACAAACAGAGGGTTATGGGAGGGGGTGTGGGAGGGGGGATGGGCTAAATGGGTCAGGGGCCTTAAGGAATCTACCCCTGAAATTATTGTTCCACTATATGCTAATTCGGATGTAAATTTAAAAATATAAATAACGTTTTTTAAAAAAGAGTCGGACACTTAACCAACGGACCCATCCAGGGGCCCGGAGCATCTGACTCCTGATTTCGGCTTGGGTCATGATCCCACGGTTATGATATCAAGCAAGCCCTGCATCTGGCCATGCTGAGCGTGGAGCCTACTTGGGTTTTCACCTCTCCTTCTGTCCCTCTCCTCTGCTCTCATGCTCTCTCTCTCTCTCTCTCCCTCCCTTCCTCCCTCTCAAAATAAATCAATAAACACTGACAAGCACAACCTCGGTCAGGTGATCAAGGTCAGGATCACGTGAAAGGTCATGTACTGTGATATGACATGATGAGAATGGCACTTCACCTCTTGTGGTTCTTCCTCTCTCAAAACCACGACCCGAGTATAACCATGAGAAAAATACCAGACACCTCAAATTAAGGGACATTCTACAACATACTTGGCCAGTACCCCTCAAAACAGTAAAGGTTGCAAACAAACAACAACAACAAAAAACAACAACAACAACAACAACAAAAGACAAGGAAAGTCTGGGGCACCTGGCTGGCTCAGTTGGTAGAGCATGCTACTCTTGGTCTCTGGCTCATGAGTTGGAGTCCCACGTTGGGTGTAGAGTTTACTTAAAAAAATAAATTACATTAAGGGCACCTGGGTGGCTCTAGTCGGTTAAGCGTCCAGCTTTGGCTCAGGTCATGATCTCGCAGTTCGAGAGTTCGAGCCCCGTGTCGGGCTCTGTGCTGACAGCTCAGAGCCTGGAGCCTGCTTCCAGTTCTGTGTCTCCTCTCTCTGCCCCTTCCCCGCTTTTGCTCTGTCTCTCTCCCTCTCTCAAAAATAAATAAACATTAAAAAAATAAAAAGTAAATTACATTAAATAAAAACAAAAACAAAAAACAAGGAAAGTCTGAGAAACTGTTGTACCCAAGAGGAACCTAGGGAAACATTACTACTAAATACAAACTAGTATCCTGGATGGTATCTTGGAAAAAAAGAGGGATAAGTGAAAAACTGAGGAAATCTGAGTATAGACTTTAGTTACTAATAATGTATCAATATTGGTTTATCAATTGTGACAAATATGCCATATGAATGCAAAACGTTAGTCATAGGGGAAGCTGGGTATAGAGTGTATGGAAAGTCTCTGTATTATCTTTGTAACTTCTCTGTAAATCTAAAATGATTCTAAAATTAAGTGGTTTTTTTTTTTGTGGGGCGCCTGGGTGGCTCAGTCGGTTGAGCGTCCGACTTCGGCTCAGGTCACGATCTCGCGGTCCGTGAGTTCGAGCCCCGCGTCGGGCTCTGGGCTGATGGCTCAGAGCCTGGAGCCTGCTTCCGATTCTGTGTCTCCCTCTCTCTCTGCCCCTCCCCCGTTCATGCTCTGTCTCTCTCTGTCTCAAAAATAAATAAATGTTAAAAAAATTTTTTTTAAATAAATAAATAAATAAATAAATAAAATTAAGTGTTTTTTGTTTTTAACTGAAAAGCCTCACAAATGCCTCTCTCTTGGAATTAGGTGGGTGTGGGGAAACTTTCAAATTCTAATTATAAGGCCAACGAAATCTCTCAAAATCTTAATAAATTCCTGAGCCTCCAAATTCCCCTAAATGCACCCCCTGACACATGCTTTCCCAACCTTCCTTAACCCTGCCCTGCCAAGAAGTAAACTTTTCTCTACATAAAAGCTTTTGTCTTTTTAATGTTTACTTATTTAAAAAAATTTATTTAAGTTTGTTCATTTTTGAGAGAGAGGGGGAGACAGAGTGTAAGTGGGGGAGGGGCAGACACAGAGTCCAAAGCAGGCTCCAGGCTGTTAGCACAGAGCCCGACATGGGACTTGAACTCGCGAACTGCGGGATCATGAGCTGAAGTCAGATGTTCAACCGACTGAGCCACCCAGGCACCCCTGTGTAAAGGCTTTTAAATGGCCATGTCCCAAGAGCTAATTATCTCACAAGCTGCTATGACTCTCCTCAGGCCCCACCTCTCATCGCCCCTCGGCCAATGATGACCATCAGACCCCAAAATAACTCAGTGAGAGAGGTAGAAGGCCTGGTTATACACCAAAGAGTTACAATGTCTTGCTAATCTGTATTAGCAAGAATCTGGGGGGTACACATGGGAGTGAATTCGAGGCATATCAGACCGAAAGGGATAGAATATAAGACTTGATCCAGCCACGTCCGTTGATACGGGTGCAGCCACTAACGGTTTGACCGAAGCAGACTTGAGTAGTATTCGTAATTTGCTAAATTGGCTAACGAAAGCGTGGACCTGGTTAGTGGGGGTTCCGAGAGTAGCAATACCAACACCACTCTAGAAGTCGTTAGAAATGCAGAATCACCGACCCCAACCCAGACCTCCCAAATCTGAAACCGTGGGGAAGGGGCCCGGCAATGTGTGTTGCAAGCCCTTCGGGTGATTGATGGACACGGAAGGTTGAGAACCACAGGCCTGCAATCCCTGAGGTCGAAATGCCAGGTCTTCCCCAGCATAAGGTCATCAGGAAAAGAATTCCTAAGGCTCCAGGTAATGAGTATGTTGGAACCGGATCCAACTTGCTCAGCCTCCCCTACGTGGAGTCCCTGGGAGAGCTGAAAGACTCACGCTTTGTTAAGGTGTCAATTGGTGAGGCGAGGGCCAGCCCCCTCGAAGCACCCTGTGATGGCCACTGGAGGGGACAGCAGGTGCTGGGATCGGTTCCCTAATTTCAGCGGGAATAATGGAGACTCATTGGCAAAGGCCAGGTGCTTAACCATCAGAGACAAGGTAAGCCTCGTTACCACAGTGAGCCCCGGAGGAGCCGAGGTGGTGTGAGAGAGTCTCAGGCTGACCCAGAAGTGGAGGAGGGCTCTGTTCCAGGGCAAGATGGCGGCGACGCAGGAAGGCCCTGAACGCACCTCCTCCACGGACACACCAACTCTACACTTACTTGACAGCAGGTCCTCCCGAGGAAGAACTGAGGGCTGACGGAACACCTTCTGCTTAAAAAATGGTAGTGAGACCACACCGAGAAGGGCGAGAGAGCAGGAGGCAAGGAGGGAAGGGAAGCCCACTCCAAGCTGTGAACTGCAGCTGGGGGGGATAGGACTGAGGGACCTACCCCGGGGCACAGAAGAAAAGCTGCAGTTTAAAAGGGCAACAACCGGGGCGCCTGGGTGGCTCAGTCTGCTAAGTGTCTGACCTCAGCTCAGGTCATGATCTCACAGTTTGTGGGTTCGAGCCCCGCTTCGGGTTCTGTGCTGACAGCTCAGATCCCGGAGCCTGCTTCTGATTCTGTGTGTGTGTCTCTCTCTCTCTGTCCCTCCCTCGCTCGTGCTTGCTCGCTCTCTCTCTCCTTGCAAAAAATTAAAAAAAATAATGATAAAATAAAATGTCAAAAATGCTGATTCCTCACCGAGAACTATGAAATTAAAAGCTCCGGGGCGGCACCTGGTTGGTTCCCCCCAGTGGAGCGTGCGACTCTTGATCTCAGGGTCGTGAGTTCAAGCCCCACACTGGGGGTAGAGGTTACGGAAAAGAATAAAATCTTTAAAATAAATGAAACAAAAGCTCTGAGAGTAGGCATGAAAATCTGCCTTAAGTAACAAATTCTGTGTAACCTTATGCTTGCTAAAGTTTTTAAAGAGCGACCTGATATTAGACCAGCAGATTTTAAATTCCTTAAGGTTGCTCTGTGCATGTACCAATTTGTAATGAAGTGTGTGTGGTGGGGGTGGGGAGGGAGGGTTGGGGCAGCAGGAGTGCCGAAGGTTGATAGATCCCATAGTCTGGGCATTGGTTACGAAAACGAATTTTCTTTTTATTTTTTTATTTTTTTATTTTATTTTTTAGTGTTTATTTATTATTGACAGAGAGAGACAGAGCATGAGCGGGAGAGGAGCAGAGAGAGAGGGAGACACAGAATCCAAAGCAGGCTCCAGGCTCTGAACTGTCAGCACAGAGCCTGATGCAGGGCTCGAACTCATGGACAGCAAGATCGTGACCTGAGCCGAAGTTGGACACTCAACCGACTGAGCCACCCAGGCGCCCCCGAAAATGAATTTTCTTAACGGTGGAGAGTGTGGCGATCAGATGGGGCGATAGAGAGACCATAGACCACATAAAAATGAGTACGAGTGACCGAGGTGCTTGATGGCTGTGGTTTCACTGTCTAAGTCCCTCTGGGAAATGAACCCTGTTACGGTGGTAGTTTTCAGAAACTATTATGAGAAATAAACTAGGTAGACTGACACATATAATGTAAAACATGTATTTAAATTTGATCAACTTCTAAAAGATAAAAATTGGTATTTTTAGGAGTGCCGTATCTTTTTCAAGCTCAGGTATCTCAGGACTCGTGATTTTGGGTAATTTTTACCACCACCCGTCACTCTCAAACCAATATGTACCTTGAACTGAAGCCTGTAACCACGAGGTTAAACAATTTGAATAAACTAGCCATTTGTCTTTAAAACTAAAGAAAAATAAAATAAAATAGAACCGGAGGACATAATATAGACAATCCGATGTGCCGTCAGGAAGACAAAGCTTCGGGACTAAAAGGACTGGTTTCCAGTAAATGTCTGATTTGAAGAAAATAGATAGCGTTGGAATTTTCTTGGGTGATGACGGGCTGATGAGAGGATGTCTCCTATCGATCTCAGGAGCTTTTGCTAGAGGCGGGAAGAGGAGATGACCCAGGTTGGGCTGGTCTCACCAAGTGGGCTGAATTGAGGTTTGCTTGGGTGACTGATCTGATCTGCTTAGGAAAATGTCGAAGGCTCCTCTCCATTTGTTGTTTTATTTTAAGGGGCTCTAACTGAGTTCCCCCTCTCTGTAGTCCCTGCCCATGAGTACAGCCAAACCCTCAACAGACTCACCAGCAGCTTGCTGTTTGCTTGCCCTCAACTGCAATCCCTCTGCTATTCCCGAATACACTGTTGTCCTGGCTTACCTCAGATTACCTCTTTATTTAGGTCAACAATGATCATCGAGTGTTTCGAACCGTGTGGATCTGTGGTCGTGGGTAGATGACCACAGCGTCTCTACTAACACTACAACCTTCTCGAGTGCTGCCGAACGACACCTAATGCCTCGGGGTGTTCCTCCATGACCGGGTAACGGACGGAGGAGGACCGTGCCGTGAAGGTCAATTCCAGCAAGCCTGGAATTGGCCTCAGTTGTTGGTTTAGCTAAAGTATTTGCATGGCACCGATCCTTGGAAAGGCATGAAACATAACGATTAATGGCATTGCTTTACAACTATGGCTCTCGTGACTTTCAGGGAGGTTGGTACTGGTTGTTAGCACTGTTGACTGATTACAGGGAGATTAGCTTTTTGCGCCCAGTCTCACTGAGACCCCTGGGAGATTCTGGTTTCATGGGGTGGTGGAATTATTCCGCAAGGTTGGGGTGCTGTCGTACAAGACCCACTATATGCTTGAAACCAGTGGCCAATATATGTATGGTGCCATATGTGGCTCCAAGAACCAAGGAGTAGAGGTGAGAATGTCCTCTTTCACTACGATTCCTAATAACCCACTAGAAAAATGCTTGCTTCCTATCTCCCCGCCCCCCAACCTTCGGATTGGTGAGCTAGAGATTCTGGCGCCCAAAGAAGAAACGCTATTTCCAGGGTACACAGCCATGATTCTGATGAGTCAGAAGCTGAAATGGTCCTGGGGCTCCACTGGCCACTAAACCAACAGACAAAGAAAGGGGTTAACAGCCCCGGGTGGCATGATTGATCCTGGCTACCAGGGCAAAACGGGCTTGCTGCTACTGAATGGGGACAAGGAGGACAGTGTCTGAAGTGAGGGGCATCACTGGAGCACCCCTGTGCCTAACCGTCCAAGTCAGCGGAAAACTATGGGAACCCAAAAATTAAGGCAACCAAGGACTCAGATCCCGCCAACGTGAAGACTTGGGTCACCCTGCTTGGTCAAGAACCCTGTCCCAAAAAGTGCCAGCAGAGGTGAAAGGGAATCGAAGTGAGAAGAAGGCATCTAGGGTTACCTTGGCCTTGGGGCCAGCCATAGGAGTGGAGACTGTCGCGTCCCGATTTCGTGAGCTGTTCTTGTTTCTTTTTCTCCCTTTGGCCCGTTACTCTATTTGAGGAACACCGGTGATTTCAGCTGAGAGTATGACCAGCCCACATTACCCCACGGTGGTATGATAGCTGGTGAGAAATGGCGGGTCCGCTATGTAGGAGAGACAAGATGTTCACCTGGGAAAAGGCCTAGGGTGGATGCTGAGGGGCCAAAGAGGTAGCCTGTGCCGTTTGCATTTCTTTGTCCTTTAGAACCACGTCCGCCCCTGCCACCTTCTCCACTCAGCCCTCTGCCCCAGGAGGCCGCCCTTGTGGTCCACGTCCAGTATCTTCTGTGTCCTGGTGGAGCCCCACAGGAGGTCGGAGACAGAGGCAGAGGTCAGGTGGCTTACTTCCTCTTGTGATCAACCACGATCATGTCTTCTCTCACGGGCCTTGTGGTGCCTTTCTCTCCCTGCGGAGGCCAGTGGCCATTCCCTCCCTCGTCCCTTCCCGCATCATGGGGGCAATGCTTGGCTGCTACCGAACTTGGATTGCTGCCCTATCCTTTGTGGTTCCCTGACACCCACATCGTTTTTGTAAATAAACCCTCCTCAAATTATCCTATTTTGAATGTGCCATCTGTTTCCTGTTGGGAGACTGGCTGATGCAGTGGGTTTTATGCCAAAATTACCCTGCTAACGGTTTCGTTATTTGAACTTCCACTCGTGGTGTCCTGACATTTCCCCCCACGCCCTTATAGGGGAGCTGTTTTGAGCCCCCTGGGAGGGTCTGCTGCCCCATAGCAGGCAAAAGGGTGAAATAATACAATGCAAGCACCCAGCACGATGTCTGTACAGGCAGACTCAATAAATGCTAGAAGAATCCCCCCACCTCCCACCGCCCTACCCGGCTCCACACTGCAGACGAGGTTCGTGGGGTTTGGCCTCTTTCGTTCCGTCATGCACTGTTAGCAATTTGAGTAGGGGAGGGTTAAACGAGCCATTTTGCCAAAAATGACTATTTTATTGAATGACGATTTTATTGTTCAATTCGTAAATTTTAATGCAAATTTGCAAAAGGCAAGAAGGGAAAACATGTAATTTAAGTCATTTGGAAGCAAAACTGGGCTGTAGGCAGGGCAAACCCAGGCTCACCAGGCAAGCAGACTTCCTACCAAGTTAATGACACTTAAGCTCCAGGGCCCCTCGTGCACATGAGGCCCCTTGATGGTCCGAGCCCTCCAAATTGTTTCGGCTTCAGGCCCTACAAAACCTGGAGATCCCCCCCTGCAGGGAAGATACTACATTCTGTGTCCTCTCTGGGGCACACTGAAATTCTGTTTGGGGCACTGTCAGCTCACAGGAAGCCACATGCGTCCTGGATGAATCCAACCAGAATAGGGGCCTCTGGCAGATGTGTGCCATGCCGTGCGACAGGCACTCTTCCCCAGCTTCTACGGGGGCAGGGCCTGGGGCCGCAGGCACACAACTTCCAGAACACTGGCAGTTATCCGACTTCCCAGTGAGAACTCATACATCTCAACAACCATTCCCCACGACCTCTGACCACCGCTGCTTTACTTTATGGCACGAGAGTTGTCCTCAGCTACGCGACCCCCCCACCTCCCCCACCCCCTCCACCCCCCCACCCCCCACCCCCCCCCACCCCACCCCCCCCCCCCCCCCGGGGCCAAAGGCCTCAACTCTTTGTTATTCAAAAAGAATGTCACCGAGGGGCGCCTGGGTGGATCAGTGGATTAAGCGTCCTACTCTTGGTCTTGGCTCGCTCAGGTCATGATCTCACGCTTTGTGAGATCAAGCCCTGGGTCAGGCTCTGTGCTGACAGTGTGGAACCTGCTTGGGATTCTCTCTCTCCCTCAGTCTCTGCCCCTCCCCCACTCACTCTGTCTCTCTCAAAATAAATTTAAAAAAAATTTTAACTCTCTGTTTAAAAAAAGTTAGAGTATAATTATGGGAAACCGACGTATGCCTACCAACTAGCTGTGTCCTATTTCCTTCATATTTTGTTTTTAGAATGGAAACATCCCAGAGGCAACTGAAGCGTTCTTTCTACTCATGCCTGCTGGGATCCCTGCCCCCCTCAGTGTAACTGCTCTCCTCCTTTCGCAATTTACCATTCTCACGCATGTCTTTATGCTTTTGCTGTATACACCTACAAGCTATGTATAGTATTGCTTTGCATGTTATTTTTATTGTGGGAAAATATACATAACATACAGTTTACCGTTTCCACCCTTTTCAAGTGTATGTTTCAGTAGTATTAAGTTGCATTCGCAGTGTCGTGCAACCTATCACCATTCTCCGTCCGTAGACCTGTTTCATCTTTCCAAACGGAAAACCTGTGCCCATCGATCAAGAACTCCGATCCCCTTCCCCACAGCCCCTGGCAACCATCATTCGATTCTACTGTCTGTCCCTGGGAATTTATGGTTCTTTATGTAAGTGGGATTACACAACGTTTGCCTTTCTGTGTCTGGCTTATTTCACTTAGCATAATGCCCTCACTGTCCATCCAGGTTGTCGCAAGATTTCATTCTTTCTTACGGCTGAGTGAGATTCCCAGGCATTCTCAAGGTCAAAGGATTCACAGATGTTAGGCTTTTGATACAGATTAGATTACAGTCTTTTTTTTTTAATGTTTATTTATTATTTTGAGAGAGAGACGGGTCGGGGAGAGTGCACGCAGGAGAGGCGCAGCGAGAAGGGGAGAGAGAGAATCCCGAGCAGGCACCACCACACTGTCAACACAGAGCCTGACGTGGGACTTGAATTCACAAACGGTGAGATCATGACCTGAGCCGAAGTTGGACGCTTAACCGACTGAGCCACCCAGGCGCCCTCAGTCTGAGTCAGTCTTGAGGCTGGCCTTCCAGTCTGGACTCTCCATGTTTACGGATCACTAATGACCTGGAAGAAGTCCAGAGGATGATAGAGGTGGATACAGGCTCTGGAGTCTGTGGTAGGTTCAAATCCCAGCTCTGCCACTTGCTAAAGGTGCTACCTCTGCACAAGTTACTTAAACTCTCTGAACCTCAGTTTCCCCATGAACCGACCTGGGGCTCGAACCCATGAACCGTGAGATCGTGACCTGTGCTGAAACCAAGAGTCGGACACTTGACCGATGGAGCCACCCAGGGGCCCTATACTCTAAATCTTGTAATATGCTTTGAGTTTTTCATAATCTGAAGGAACAAGATATTATGTATGCCTGGTAAGTAGGAGTCATTCAGAGACCCGACCTTAAGAATAAGCTCCTACAGGGAGCTCAGCTCCAACTGGGTGGCTCAGTTGGTTGAGCGTCCAACTTTGGCTCAGGTCATGATCTCACAGTTCGTGGGTTCGAGCCCCACGTCGGGCTCTGTGCGGACAGCTCGGAGCCTGGAGCCTGCTTCGGATTCTGTGTCTCCCTCTCTCTCTTCCCCTCCCATGCTCATGCTCTGTCTCTCAATAATAAATAATAATAAAAATAAAAAAAGTTAAGAATAAGCGCCTACCCTCCTCACATGGCCTGAGCAGCCTCCACTTATTTGCCAAGTCTGGAGCAGAGCCTGGACGTTGTGACGTCAGAACATCCTTCCAGGCCCACCCTCTCCAGGCTGGCCAAAGCACATCCTTCTTGCAAGAACCCCGGGGAATTGGAGGGCAGAGAAACCACTGGAGGAATCCAAGCTACCGACAAGCTGTGAGCTAAAAGACGCCTTCTGTGGGGACATGCAGAAACGTTACTTCCCAGTGGGTGGCCTCACAGCATGCAAGCCTCACCTCACGAGAGCTTGTAGGGACTGGGTCAGGGGGTCTGGAGTCCATTTCCACACTGATGAGGCTGTGAGGAAGGTGGTCGATGTCAGGGCTCAGCCTTCCCCATGAGGAATGATGAGAACCTTCCCACATGAGCCTGAGCCTGAGACAGAGGTGTTGACTACGATGAATCCCCATGTTTCCGACAAGGGTTTCCACCTCGTGTGTCGAGCTGAAGGCCTCTGCAGGTGGGCTGGCTCTGAGGAGCCCCTCTTGTCCCTCCTCACTGCCATGCAGATGACTGTGCCAAGAGGCTCAGCTGGACTCCGGCCCAAGGACAGTCTGGCTTTGTTGCCGTGAGGCCTGCCTTGACGCTGGTCTTTGCCTCTCTGAGCACCAGTGGTCCTCGTCTGTGAGGCTCAGGTGGTTGCTGGCGCCCTACCTCAGGCCACAGATTTGTGTCCTACGAGGCTCAGAGCATGAAGGGTCCCGAAGGAGCATCCCTGCGGTGACTGGCTGACAAGGAGGTCCTCCAGTGGAGGCCTGGCCTTAAATGCACCTTCTCGGACGCCTGGGAAATGCTTGTGCAATGTCAGACCTGCCTGGTGGAGTGGAGAGCACGGTCTCTCCCCCGGCCTTGGGCTGCTGGGATGGAGTTAACTGGGGCGTCTCACCCATTACCAAATAGGCACTACCCTTGGCTGGCTCCCTGCGTGCCTGAAACACGTCCTCTCTAATTCTTACAACGACCTCTAGAAGAGATACCATCCGCACTTCACAAACAAAGATGCTGAGGCTCAAAGAGAGACCATCGGCTCGCCTGCACTCGTGCCACAAATGTGGCAGAACCAAGGTCAGTATCTCCGAGACCCCCACTCAGAGGCAGCCTCTGTCAGCGGTCAAAGGCGGCTGGTGGGGGGGCGAGGGCGGGGCTCAGGCGCAGGTGCCGGGAGCCCCCCCACCTCTCCCCAGGCCCAGCTCATGGCTAGCACAAAGCTTGCAGGGGGAGTGGGCGGGCCACCAAGGCGGCGGCAGTCACGCACAGCTGTCGCTTTAAAGGCGAACTTGTTCCTCGCCTGCCCTTTTGTTTTTTTAACGCCTCACCACAATAGAAACTGCTTACCTGCAGGTGTGCCGCTATTCTAAGAGCTCCAACCCGGTGGCTTCTTCGCGTTGGGGTGGATCAGTCAACCCAGCTGCCGTCTGCTCAGCCCGGAGCCTGCTACGCTCCCTGCTCCGGCCGCCACAGGCCCTTTGCCCTCCTGCCCAAGTGGGCCAGACCAAGCAGGCCGATGGACTCTCGCGTAAACGGCCAGCTGATTTTATTACGAACTAAAGCACCATACAGGAAAGTGCGTAAAACACGTTGGCCAGGGTACAGATGGTCGTAAAGCAAACAGCTGGCAATCGGGTCATGAAATGGAACTCACAGCACCCCGGAAGCTGGGCCTGTTACTTTCCAGCTGGCAGTCACTCCCCAGGTTGGCCTTCCTGCTCCTGGAGACTCCAGGAATTGTTTGCACGCGTGCTAGCGAGAAGTCCAGGGGCCTGGAGCTGATTGCCGTGAGACGGGGCTGTGAGGAAGGTGGTCCGTGCACCTGCTCGGCCTCACCTGATACATATGGATCCAGGTGGGTAGGTAGACAGACAGACTGACACACAGATGGATCGGTCTGCCCCTCACACCTGAGATTAGGCCAGGCAGGCAGGAGCCCCACGATATTGCTGGGACGTTAGAACATGGTTGGACGCGTGATGGGAATGAAGGAAACTATAGTGACCAAAAGGCCTCAGCAGAAGGACCTGTTAGAGACTTTATTCGGCCACAAGCGACCAAAAACTGAAAGCCGGTGGCTTAAACAACTGAGGGGTTGTTTTCCTCATATAATGGGGCCCAGGGCTCTCATGACTCAAAGGCGCCACGGACAACAGTCTCCAACTTTCTGCCCTGCCGTCTTCAGTGTGTGGTTTTCAGCCTCACGAAGGCTTTCAGCTTTCATCGTCTCGTGGTCGCAGGGTGGCCTCTGCCATTCCTAGGACTTCATCCGTGCTGAAGGCGGGCAGGAAGGGGAAGGGCAAAGGGCCAAGGCAGCTGAGTCTTTCCCCTTTCAAGAAGCCTCTTCCAGTGACCCCCACTTCTCATTTGTCAGAACTGCGTTCTTGGCCACCCCTAACTGCAGGGGAGCCTGGGAAATGAACTTTGAAAAGGGACTGGTCACGTTGCTACCCTGAGGATAGACATTGAGAAGGAAGCTGGGAGTTCTTCCTCAAAGAAATACTTTGGAGCCATGAGGCAGTAAGAACAAGCCCCCACCCCCACCCCCGCCAGCTGCTTCCCAGGTTCGGTGGGTCCAGGAAGTAGCAGAGGGACTTCTGATCGGTGAGGGTGCAAGTTTGGGCCCAGAGCTGAATTAGTGAGGATTTAGAAAAGGCTAAGCTGCCTCTCGGGTCCCTTTCTCGGTCCTTTTCCTACACAGCCTGCAGCCTCACTACAAAATCAAAGCTGAATAAATACTTTAAAGTGTTGTCTCCCCACCGATGAGGCTGCTTGTAAATGCGTTAAGCCGAACTAAGTGGTAAAGCTTGAGTGAGGGCATCCCAGAAGGTCAAAGCCAAGACACCCCGAGGGCAACCAGAGGCTGCATCCTTGTGGGCTGAGGCCCGATCCAGACCCAGAGAAGAACAATCAGAGCATTATGTTTATCGACTATCCATAGTTATTCTATAGATGTTTTCTTTTTTTTTATTATTTTTTTAATGCTTACTTATTTTTGAGAGAGAGAGAGCGAGCATGTGGGGGGGAGGGGCAGAGAGAGAGGCACAGAATCCGAAGCAGACTCCAGGCTCTGAGCTGTCAGCACAGAGCCCCACGTGCGGATGGAACTCGTGACCACAAGATCATGACCTGAGCCGAAGTCGAACGCTCAACCGACTGAGCCACCCAGGCGCCCATCTATAGATGTTTTCTAAGCGTGACAGTATTGGGGGTTTTTTTTGAAATTTTTATTTATTTATTTAATTTGAGAGAGAGAGAGAGAGAGGGAGGGAGGGAGGGAGGGAGAGAGAGAGAACGAGTGGGGAAGGGGCAGAGAGAGGGAAAGAGAATCCCAAGCAGGCTGTGTACTATCAGGGGCTCAATCTCACAAACTGTGAGATCATGGCCTGAGCCAAAATCAAGAGCCGGATGGTTAAATGACTGAGTCACCCAGGTGCCCCGTGATAGTATTATTCTTTTACTTTTTGATTTGTAAGAGATCTCTACATATTAAGGATCTCAATACATACAGAGTATCTCAATATAAAGGGGCACTGACAGTCAAGAGTCAACAATGCAGGCTGAGGTTTAACTGGACCAAAGGACCCTGAATGCTTCGGGGAGAAGGGGGTGCCGTAGTCGGGTCAAATCTCCTCCTTACCATTCCTGACACCCACAAGGAACCATCCCCAGTCAGAATTTGGGACATTGAGACATTTAAAAATTGGGATATTTTGCATCAAAATATCGGGTCCCACCCTACTTCAAAAAATCAGAAGTTCTAGGGGCGCCTGGGTGGCTCAGCCGGTTGAGTGTCCGGCTTCAGCTCAGGTCATGATCTCACAGTTCGTGAGTTCGAGCTCCGCATCGGGCTCTGTGCTGACGGCTGGGAGCCTGGAGCCTGCTTTGGATTCTGTGTCTCCCTCTCTCTCTGCTCCTCCCCTGCTCATGCTCTGTCTCTCTCTCTCTCCCCTTCAAAAATAAATAAAAACATCAAAAAAAAATTTTTTTTAAATCAGAATATCTAGCAAATAAGGAGCCCACATTCCCTTGTGTCAACCACCTTCTGAGGCGGAAACTTCTTTATAAAGGGCATTTTCTCACCCTAGTTCTCCTAACTCCCCAAGATGATGCTCTTGTACTGTTAGTTCCCTTGCCCTCACATATTTCTGCACATTTGTGTTACTAGAATTGGAGTTTGCAACCCCTAATGGAGAACAAAGCCTTCAATTTATGTAGCAATGGCCTAGGATGATGGAGTGAGGGGCCCAGGGCACAGGGCCTGTAATGGCATAGTCAGGTCTTCAGTCAGGGTCTCCTGGGACCCGGTTCTGACTTAAAGCATCTCTCATGGACACTTACAAACACTGCTGATCACATTGCTTACAGGGCCGTGAGTTGGGGTCACCTGGGAGCATCTGAATTTTGTGGACACTGAGCTGTGGTTGTGAGACTCCTGGCCGGGCAGGGAGATGCCCAGGAGTCTGGGTGCGGCAGGAGCCCCTGACCCTGTTCCCACGGGGAGAGGAAGTCACAGTGGTTGAGGTGAGAACAAGAGGTTGCCCTGGGTGGGCAGAGGCAGCCACAGGCAGCTGCAGCAGGCTGGTGCCTGGGCCCAGATGCGCCCTTTTCACTCTTTCTGCAAAAATTGCTGCCATGTGCAGAAATACAGAAACGTGCAATGTCTGAGAGCCAGTGCCCAGGAGTCGTCCCCCGCCCTCCCGTGTATGCAGGCGGCCCTTGTGACACAGGCCCAGCCCGACCACGCACATGTTTCAGGCAACTCGGGGTTAAAAAGAAAGAGAGAGAGGTGTTTTTGGTCCGCAGATGGCTGTGGTTTGAGCAGGAGTGCAGAGGGAGGGGCCGTGAGGCTCCTTGTCTTGCTCCAGGCCTTGGCGAGCAGATCGGTCTTGCCTTGGGAGGAGGGCAGGGGGACCCTGCAATGCAGGCTGGTGGCCATGCTACAGAGGAGAAAAGCCCCCACCGTGGTCTTCCTAGTCTGTCGTCCTGTCCTCCTTATCCTCACTCTGCCAGCTCTCCTTCTCCTCTGGCCTGGACAGAGCTCACCCACAGCCGTCCTCTCTTCGTGCCACTGCCCGCGATCCTGGTGATGCCCTGTCTGCTGTCTCTGTCCTCTGGGGCCTCTCCTTCCCCAGGGACGGCCCAGCAGAGGGGGACGCAGCCACTGCATGGCCAGTACCTTGGGGCAAGTTTCTTCTGCAGCCTTCATGTGGTCGCTACGCAGCCTGGCCAGGTAGGAAGGAGCTGGGAGAGAACTGCGCCAGTGGGGGGGGGGGGGGCACGCTGCTCCCCTGGCTCCCATTGGCACTACTTTTCTGACAACACAGGCACCCACCCGCTCAGCATCACCATCCGAGACGTGGGGCGAAGTCACTGGCCCTCACACCAGAGTGAACGATGAGAGACTGAGAGGCTAGCGGGGCAGCTCCTTACCTGGGTCCCCCATAAGGGACAGAATAGTGATTCAGGACGTAGCTCTTCCCCCCCCGAGCTCACAGAGACGTTCCTGTGCTCAGTCCAGAAGTCCAATTCCAAAGCTAGGGTCCCGAGGTTGTCCCTGGGGCGGAGCCAGATACCGCCTTAGCCCAGGCACGCCCCCTCAGTCCCGCCCTGGGAGGTCTCAGGGACGGGGGCCTGCAGGGCAGCAGGGGGCCGGGGTGCCCACCTCAGGAAGGCGGTATCGTTGGTGTGAGCCACCTAGGAGTGCATCATGAGAGTCAGCGGGGGGGCTGGCTCCGCTGCAGGGAGTACACGCGGGCCCCGTTGGGGACATGTCCATAGCTGCCGAGAAGGAGGCCTGCTGAGGGGCATCTGCCCAGCGGCCAAGGCCAAGGCCAATCCAGCGCCAAGCCCGTCCCCTCTTACAGTCGCACCAGGTCCAGGAAGTTCTGCAGCATGCCCTTCACGGTCTCGGGCATCTCAGAGAGGAGCAGCCCCCCCCATCACCCAGTAGGAGTCTCTGGGAAAGGGGCAGCTCAGGCACCCACCCTCCCGCCCCCCCCCCCGCCACCCCCTGCCCTGCACACCCAGGCCAGTCAGGGTGCCCTACCCTGCTCAGGACAGCCTGCCGGCCCCGGGCTCCCCCACTCCCGCCCTAAAGCCCCAGCTGCTCACCAGTAGTAGAATTCACCAAAGCGCCCACCAGGCACAACGAAGGGGTGTTCTGAGTAGAGCAGAGAGAACTGCTCGGGGTGGCTGAGGACCTCTGGCTTCACCTGCAGTCAGGAGAGAGGGCACAGGGAGCCCAGGACCCCCACGGTGTGGAGTCCAGAAGAGGCCGGGCGGGGGGGGGGGGGGCCCTGGCAGCTGCGGCTTTGGAGCCAGGGAGCCAGAGCACGAGTTCTGGCTCTGCTGCTGGTCAGCCGGGTACGGCTGAGGTCAAGGCCTGAGCTGCGGGAGCCTGGTCTGCTCGGCCCCACGTGGGGGCCTCTGGAGTCCTGGCTAACCCAGCCCGGCCCTGGCAGGTGCTCGCCAAACAACGGCCATTATCAGGACCGGCCAGGGGGACCACGTCCTCCACTCCCCTGGCCTCGTCTCTGGGGCCACCACCAAGCCAGGCCCAGAGACTCGGGGCCCGCATCCTCTGACCCAGGCGTGGAGTGTGAAAATGAATGAAAGGAAACCTCATTCACAACCTCCGGGAAGCTGGCAGGTGAAGCCCTCCTGCCCTAAGACTCTTTGTCAAGTGCAGATCCCAACTTGCAAGTGGATGCTGCCTTCCTTCCTCTCCCAGCTGAAGGGGTAGGTTTCTTCCTCCCCAGCAACAGCCCAGCCAATGAGAGGCCGTCACAACTCAGCCAATGAAAAGCCACCGTACTCAGAACGCCCCAGTTTACCGCAAAGGGCTTGTTGTTCGCAGCAGCCTTCCCAATGCCCCCCCTTCCTCCACAAAGCAGCGTTCCTGTTCTGCGTGCTGCTGACTTGCCCACGGTTTTCCTGTGGTTTACTCAGCCCAGATGGCCGTTCTCTGCTATTCCTAAACGAACCCCTTTTTGCTGGTGAAGTAACTGGCAGTTTTATTTGTAAGGAGAAAGGAAACCCCAAACTGCTTTCCCAATGAGACAGGCGTACATGAACGTGGCCTCGGGAGAGCAACTGTAGGACCAGAGTAGAGATGGCTGCCTCCTTCGGGTACTTTCTCTGTTCGTGGCCTCCCGGTTCTGTCCCAGTGAGTGTGGTTTCAGTGGGAGAGCGGTGGGCTGTCAGTTATTTTGAGGGGCGTCGTGGAACAGAGCTGGGTCTGCTCCTGTGGGGCTGGGTGGGGAAGGGCCCTGGAGCACCACTCTGTGCCAGCGGGTGCCAGGGCCCCGGGGGCCGGCTGGGAGGACAGATGCTGTGCAGCCTCGGGCAAACCTCTGCCCACTCTGAGCCTCAGACAAAGGAGAGAAAGTACATAACAGACAGTGCTGACCACAGGCCACAATCAGCAGTGGCAAATAGTCCTGAGCTGAGGACTAGCTGATTAGCTCAGGGAAGGTAGAGCCCAGCTGGGGAGTGAGCAATTATAGGTATAAGAAGCAGGTCTGCGTGAGTTTACCTGGGAGGAGGCTGGTAAGGGCTTCAGGGAGGCGATGAGGAGTTAGAAGTAAACTTTCCCCTTCTACCGCCTCCCCCCGTCAATTTCTTTCTAGAAAACTGCAGTAGAATACAAGGGTATGCACCTTCTATCTAAACTAGTTCCACCCAAGAATATGCCTCCAAAGCTATGAATTACTGAAATTTGCAGAAATAGCACTGGGCTGTTTTGAAGGCCATCCTATGAGATGAGGAAAAAGATACCTGGTTTGACTATGCCCTTGAACATGGAAAGACTTTGGACTTTTATCCATTCAGCCACACTTCTTTTTGAGACAGCTGCTTTTCTGTCCCAGGAGTCGTGGGCAAGGCTCTGAAATATCTAGAGGTGAGGAGGGGGCAGGGGCAGCAGGGCGGGCTGGTATACTGGGGGCAGAACCACCTGCTCTCTCCCTGCCTCTGAGCTAGTGACCTCCACTCCCTCCTGCTCCACCCCTGTGCCTGAGCCTGCAGGTCCCGCTGGAGCCACCAGGGGGCGGCAGTGAGCCAAGAAGAGAAAGTCCAGGAAGGGGACCATCTGGCTTTAGGAGGGCCCGGCCCCTTGGCTCCTCATCCAGTCCCCACCCACGGTCCGAGAAATGTCTGGAACCTTCTAGGACAGCCAGATCTTGACCTACCAGTACGGGATCCCGACCTCTCTCCAGAAGACAGGCCAGCAGTGGGACTTCCCCAATGCCTGGGCCCCCTTGCAGGACCTGGTCATCAGAGGTAGGGAGGCAGCAGTGGGGCACATCCCAGGGCCTGCCCTCCTTGCATCTAGAGGGTCAGCCCCCTGGTACTGGGGAGGTGTGAACAGAGGATGTGAGGGCTTTCTCTGGCTCTTCTGTTCTCATGGCTTCCCCCTCAGCAGACATTTGTGTCTGCCCCCACGTGTCCAGGGAACCAGCCTTCCTTTCTCTCTCCAAACCCAGGCCCTGGGGAAAGAGCACGTTGGCTTTTCACGTGGTTTCAAGATGGAGGTCTTGAGGCTCGGGCCTCTTTCCCTCCTTGAGGAGAGTAAGGCTCAGGCCCATGCTCCCTCTGGGTTGGGGACTCAGGTGGCTCAGGGTCCCGCCTGGGGCGGGGTGGGGTCTAGGTCTGGCCAAGTGTCCTTCACCTCGGGCCCAGGAAGTGGCTTTGCAGCTGGCTCAGAATTGGATCCTAACCAACTTTGAGGTCTACTCCAGAAAGTCAGCCATGTATGAGAAGGTGAGCTGCTCCTGAGCCCTGACCCTCCTGGGCCTCCTCCCCACGAGGAGATGGGGGAATTGCCAGGCTTTGCAAAGCCCGGGGACAGTGGTGACACCCAGTGGCCATTCTTGGGCACTGCAGGCCAGGGCAGCTTCTCCCACAGGGGCTCCCGTTTCTGGCTTTCCCTAGAGGGCTGAGGTGGGGGGCGCGGGGGTGGGGTGGGTAGTGCCTGACCTTAGAGCCTGTCCTTTTGTTCCCAGTAGGACATCAGCAACGGTGTGGTCAGCCAGGTGGTGGAGGGGAGTATGAAGTTCAGGTGAGTGGGCCCACATCCCATAGGAACTACAGGGCTCTGCTGTCCCCGCGACTGGCCATGACCTCCGCTGTCTGGGCCTGTTTCCTCCTGTGGATGTGGGTCCACAGGGAGGAGCCTGCCTGGAGCTCCTTTGTCCTCTTGGGGTTAGGCAGTTCTAGAGCCCCTGGGTGGAGATCTCACACCCCCTAAAATAGGGCTTGAGGGCCTTCCCCAGAGATCCTGCCCCACTAGCCATTCCTCTCTCCAGGAGGGCTTTGGCTGGACCAGTGGAGTGGTCCCGATGCTCCTGGACCACTACGGCAACCGACTGGCTACGGCAATGAACCAGAGAGACCAGGGCCCCATCTTCCTGGACCTCACGTAATTAGCAGGGAGAGTGCCGATCGAAGCACAACTAAAAGTAAAATGAGGTGAGGGGGCTGCTCGGGGCCAGCGGAGGGCACAGCAGTGCAGAGGGATGCAGAGGGAAGGCGTCTGTGAGGAGGAGAGGTTTGAACAGAATCGTAGATGGAACCGTCTCTGTGCAGATCTGGAAGACCGTCCAGGCACAGAAACGGCAGTGTGAAGGCTCTGAGGTCACGTTCAAGGGTCAGGAAGAAGGCTGGGTCAGGGGTGGGAACAGAGGAGGACCAGGGCTTGGGCGCCAGTGGTAGGACCAGAAAGGTGAGAAGTGGTTCAGTCTGGGATGTATTTTGAGGGTGGAGCCAATGATCGTGGAATATAAAGGGAAGGGGGTTACCTGGGATGATGCAGAGATTTTTGTTCTGAGCAATTATAATTGCTGTACCCTCCCAGCCAATCCTTGGCCACAGTGCAGTGGGGTCAAGGTAGCGACCTAGAAGTCATGGGATGGGTCCTTATCCCCCTGGAACATCAATGAGGAGGAAATCTTGTTTTGTGGCGACACCTAGCTCTCCTACCCTCATCCCCCCTCCCATAACCCACACAACCTGGCTTCACAAACACATATTCCAAATGCTGTATTGTTCCGTGGAGATGCTTACGAATACTGAAAATCACCCAGCCCCAGGGTCCCAGCTGCCATGGGCCCCAAGTGCTGTGAAGGAGGGCCCGGAGGTGGGATCCGAACAAACATCAAACACTGTTTTCCTGAACTGTCCTTTTCAAAGGAGTCCGAATTTGAATGTGTTAGTCTAGATCATTTTATGCCCCTGGGAACTTTGGAAAACAATACAGGCATAGTGACATTTCTTTTATCAGCTTTGTGTGCTCAGGGAAAGAGAGGAAGAGAGGCCTGCTAAGACCACTGTCATCCCAGGGTGAGAGTGTATGTAAAAGTTGAATTGAAGGGAGTAATAGTTCTGTTAATAGCCGGAGCCTTCAGTGCCCCTTTAATGGATAGAACACTAGACAGAAATCAATATGGAAATAGGAGACCAAAACTGTAAAATAGCTAGACCTAAGATATATAGAACTCTGTACCTAGCAATAGTAGAAAACATATTCTTCTCAAATGTACACAGAACATTCTCCAGGATAAGATCATATGTTAGGCCACAAAACAAGTCTCAGAAATTTTTATTTTATTAAAAAAATTTTTTTAATGTTTATGGGGCGCCTGGGTGGCTCAGTCGGTTGAGTGTCCAACTTCAGCTCAGGTCATGATCTCACAGTTCGTGAGTTTCAAGCCCTGCATCGGGCTCTGTGTTGACAGCTTGGAGCCTGGAGCCTGCTTCGGATTCTGTGTCTCCCTGTCTCTCTGCCCCTCCCATGCTCATGCTCTGTCTCTCAATAATAAATAAACGTTTATTTTTGAGAGAGAGAGACAGAGCGTGAGCTGAGAAGGGGCAGAGAGAGGGGGAGACACAGAATCCAAAGTAGACTCCTGGCTCTGAGCTGTCAGCACAGAGCCTGATGCAGTGATCAAACTCAGGAACTGTGAGATCATGACCTGAGCTGAAATCAAGAGGGGGATACTTAACCAGCTGAGCCGCCCAAGCGCCCCCTGACTATATTTGACATGAGAGTTTCCTTTATTCATTTCATACCCTCACCATTGTGAGTCGATGCCATCTCTTCAGTTGAAGGCCTTAATAGAAAAACACTGACCTCCCCAAAAGAAGAGGGAATTCTGCCTAGAGACTGCCTTTAGACTTCTCTGGGCCTCCAGCCTGAGGATCTAACTTGCAGCCTTTGGACTTGCCAGCCTCCATAGTCACGTAAGCAAATTTTTTATTTTATTTTATTTTTTTTATATAAGCATATTTAAAAAAAAATTTTAACATTCATTTTTGAGAGTGAGAGAGACAGAGCATGAGTCGGGGGGGGGGGGCGGTGCAGAGAGAGAGGGAGACACAGAATCCGAAGGAGGCTCCAGGCTCCAAGCTGTCAGCACAGAGCTCTCAGCACAGAGCCCGACGTGGGGCTCGAACTCATGGACTGCAAGATCATGACCTGAGCTGAAGTTGGACACTTAACCGACTGAGCCACCCAGGTGCCCCATAAGCAAATTTTTAAAGATAAGTCTCTCTCTCTCTCTCTCTCTCTCTCTCTCTCACACACATACACACACACACACACACACACACACACACACATTCTATTGTTTGTTTCTCTGGAGAACCCTAATACAGTCCAAGACCAATGTCTTCCTTGGCTGACTCTACCACATATCGAAAGAATTAACGCCAACCCTTCTCAAGATCTTCCAAAATGCAAGAGGAGGAAACATTCCTAACTCCTCCTAGAGACCAGCAATGCCTAACGCGTATACCGTGTAAGGATATCACATGAAAAGAAAATTACAGTCCAATATCTTTTATGCATGTGATGGAAAATCCTCAACAATCACCTCTGCTATTCAACGTTGTACCAGAAGTTCTAGCAGAACAACAGAACAAGAACAAGAAAAAAAAAAAAAGCATGCAAATTGGAAAGGAAGAGCATATCTATTCCCAGATGACATGATTCTGTATATAGAAAATCCCAAGGATCCACAGGAAGGCTGCTGGGTCTAATAAAACAGATTCAGCAGAGCTGCAGACGCAAATCACCAGTCAAAAAAATCAGTTGTGTCTCCACACATCTGCCAAGAACAACCTGAAAAGGAAATTTGAGAAGCAATCCCATGTGCAAAAACAGCTAAAAAATAAAATACCTAGGAATAAATTCCATTTACATTAAGTGTCTGGAATAGGTAAATTTATAGACACAGAAAGTTGAATAGTGGCTTCCAGGGGCCATGGGAAGAGAGGACTGAGGGCTTACTGCCTGATGGTTATAGAATGTATCTTTGGGATGATAATTTTTTTAATGTTTTATTTATTTTTGAGAGAGAGACAGAGACAGAGACAGAGTGCAAGCAGGGGAGGAGCAGAGAGAGAGGGAGACACAGAATCCAAAGCAGGCTCCAGGCTCCAAGCTGTCAGCACAGAGCGTGACGTGGGGCTTGAACCCACGAACCCCGAGATCATGACCTGGGCTGAAGTCGGACGCTTAACCAACCAAGCCACCCAGGCACCCCTCTTTGGGATGATAAAAAAAAATAGTTTTGAAAATAAAGAGTGGCAATAGTTTCAAAATATTGTGAATGTAATATAAATTGAATTATACACTTTAAAATGGCTGAAATGGCAGATTTTATGTGATATCTGTTTTAACCACAAGAAAAACACTTATAAAAAGGAAGGAAGGAAGCATGTAGCATCTGGAGGCAGGATGGAAGGGGGCACGCTACCAGGGCAGCGGAGAGGGACAGGGCCATTTTGTCGTGTGACGGATACTGTTCTCAGGCACCACAACTGACGACCTGGACAGTGAGGCTGAGTCCTAAAGGGAGGGTCACGCAGTCACTAATCTCAAATGGTGACAGGTTTCCAGAGTATATCTTCCCATGCGCCCTTCCCACCCCACCCTCACCCCAACGTCATTTCAGGCCCAAGCCATCGATCCACACGTGGGACGGAACCTTGAGCCATTCTGTTTGAGATGTTAAAGGAAAAGGTAACTCTCTGCCGTGGTGATCTTGGAGCCACCAGAGCGATTGGCATCTGGGTCACAGATGTGGGACCAACTTGTGCCCCAGACACCGGGGCACCCCAGTCACCCACCACCACCCCACCACATGAGGGAAGGGCTTGAGCAGGTGGCACCCGATGAGACTAAGAAACGAAGAGAAAAAGTGCACAGTGGGGAGCAGGGGTCGGCTTCTGCAAGCTGAGCCGGGACAGCAAGGCCGCGCAGACCTGACATACAGTGCCCAGGGTGGCCACGCCTCAGTTGTGGACTTTGGCAGCCCGCGTAGGCAGGTGATCAGCCTGCGCCCCTGCAAGCAAGAGGTACCTGGGCTTACTCCTTGGCTGAGGCCACAGCCACCATGCCTGGGAGGGCCTTCACGCTGTGCCAGCTGCTTCTGCTGGGGCTGGGGTCCCAGGGTGCCCTGCCCCCGCCCTGTGACAGGTAGGAGTGGGGAAGCAGCTGGGGAAGGAGGTTGGGGTGGGATCTCAGGCGCTGAGGGTCAGTCCTTCTGAGGGAAGGGGAGGGAAGGATGTCAGCTTTCCTTGTGTAGCAGGCTGGGGGAAGAGGGTGCTGCCTCCTGACCCAGGCACCTGCTGGCCAGTGTCCTCCCTCCCCTCAACCAAACCATGCTCTTCTCAGGGTTGTTCTGGGAAACTCTCTGCCCAGCTTCCCTAGCCTGGAGGTGAGCAGCAGTGTAAGGACCTGAAAAGTGCTCCTAAGTTTGGCCTCTGTGACCTAGAGCAGGTCAGAGCTCTTTGTAGAGCCATAGCTCCCATTTCCCAAATAAGAGACCTAAGTGGCCCTGTCCTGCCTCCTAGACTCACAGGGCATCATCCTTTTCTCGTTTCAATGGCTCTCTTGCGCTCTCATGATGTCTCAGGCTGTGGCAGCAAACGAGAGAATCGAGATCCCCATCTTCCTGGACCTTACGTAATTAGCAGGGAGAGTGCCGATCGAAGCACAACTAAAAGTAAAATGAAGTGAGGGGGCTGCTCGGGGCCAGCGGAGGGCACAGCGGTGCAGAGGGATGCAGGGAGAAGGCATCTGTGAGGAGGAGAGGTTTGAACAGAATCGTAGATGGAACCGTCTCTGTGCAGATCTGGAAGACCGTCCAGGCCCAGAAACGGCAGTGCGAAGGCTCTGAGGTCGTTGTTCAAGGGTCAGGAAGAAGGCTGGGTCAGGGGTGGGAACAGAGGAGGACCAGGGCTTGGGCACCAGTGGTAGGACCAGAAAGGTGAGAAGTGGTTCACTCTGGGATGTATTTTGAAGGTGGAGCCGGATGATCGCGGAGTATAAAGGGAAGGGGGTTACCTGGGATGATGCAGAGATTTTTGTCCTGAGCAATTGTAATAAGGATTTCAGAGAGGCTGTGTGATCAAGAGTTTTGTCAAGTGCGAGGCTGGTTGCCAAAAGTATGGAAAGAAGACTGTGTCAGGGGTCAGTAAGACCACCCACAGCTTCGGCGATTTGCTAGTACTCACCACACAGTTACATCTGTGGTTACAGTCTATTCCAGTGAAAGGATGCGGATTAAAATTGGGAAAGGCAACAGGCACATAGGGCAGAGTCCCGGAGAGAAGAGACATGAGATCCAGTTGTCCTCTGCCGGTGGACTTGTATGAACAGCATTTACTTTTTCCAGCAGCACGTGTGACAACCTGCGTGAAGTATGGCCAACCAGGAAGCTCCCCTGGGTCTTGTGTTCAGGGCTTTCACTGGGGTTCAGTTATAGAGGCTTGGAGTGTCTGTATGCCTGACCTTAATTACTCAGTCTCCAGGCCTCTAAGTCAGAGGGATACTGGGTGGCTCTCAGTCCCCACCATAAATCACATTATTAGTATAAAATATCTGGTGTGGCCCAAGGTCCCACGTAAAGATTTATCAGACAGAAATCCAGTAGGTTATGGCTTATTTCTCAGGAGCTGGGCACACGCTGTGCTGTCTTTGAAATGTGTAGGGTGGGAACACAGCAAACCCATTAAGTCAACTTTTTGCTGCACAAGCTACTTGTTCTACAATGAATAATGTATTTAGTCTTTGTCTTGGGGTCCTGGGATATAACCTCTAAGCTCTTGGGATTTCCCAAGGGATAGGAGAGTCTTTGGTATTCGTGGTGGGTGCTGATAGTTTACATTAATGGGGTAACTCGTGGTGAGCCCCTGGGTGGTCATGCTGATGAGATGTCTCAGGCCATGCCAGAGAGATGGGCCATGTGATTGGAGGATTGGGGCTGTGGGTCACAGGATATCAACTTGACCTCCTGACCTCTGAGGGCAGAGGGGGCTGAAGATTGAGTTCAGTCACATGACCAGTGATTGAACCAATGGTGTGTATGAGACACGCCAATAAAAACTCTAGACACCAAAGCTCGGGGGAGTGTCCTGTTGGGTGAACACTTTGATGTGCCAGGAGGGTGGTATGTCTGGATTCTTTGAGGTGAAGACAGGGAAGGTCTGCATTCAGGACAATCCCGGACCTCTTTCTCTGTGTGTCTTTATTTGGCTGATCCTGATTTGTATCTTTAGAATAAAACTGTAATAATAAGGATAGTGCTTTCCTGGGCTCTGTGAGTCATTCTAGCACATTATTGAACCTGATGGGTTTGGGGAACCTCCAAATTTGTAGCCAGTTGGTCAGAAGTAGTGGAAGCCTGGGAAGCCCTGAACTTGGAGCCCCAGCTGAGGGCAGTCTTGTTGGGGACTGTGCCCATGGCCTGAGCTAGTTGGTTAGTACTGAGATTAGATTGCAATACTGTCGTCAATGTGACAAAACGTGTCATTTACTAGAATGACCTCAGTTCACTGGAACAGGTGGCTCGGGAAAAGCAAGACGAAAGGACAGGGGATGAGGACCCTTTGATTCCTGGGTGGCTGCCAGGTCACCCGTGGTTTGGAACAGCAGCTGTATTGGGATCAGTTCCTGGAGGTGAAAGTTGTCAGTGGAATTTAGAAATGATGGGTCCAGGGCCCAGGGTGTTGTCTCACTGGATGCCTAAGGAAATGCAGAAAAATAGGGGGGAAAAATGCGATCCTTTTGTTATTATTATCCTCTAATGGCAAACATGAGAGTGAGAGATGGGCCAGGCTTTGCTTCTGGCCAGTCCAAACCATAGCCTCTCTCGTCTCAGGGCCCCCGCCTAAGGAATGTGTTGGGGAAGATCCTGATTCTGGCTGGCCTAGGGGTGGCCCTGGACTCAGAGTCATTTCCAAAGGGGAAAAAAATAATTCTAAAATGACAAAGAATGAAGAAGGTTAGACTGATTCCCAAGAGAGTAGGATAGATAGAGGGGAGAGAGCCAGTGGACCCATCCCAGCAGGGCAGAGTCTTTAAACAGTTATTAAGAAGTGGGGCGTGGGACACCTGGGCTGCTCAGTCAGTTAAGCATCTAACTCTTGGTTTTGGCTCAGGTTTTTATCACGTGGTTCGTGGGATCGAGCCCCGCATCGGGCTCTGTGCTGACAGTGTGGAGCCTGCCTGGGATTCTCTCTCTCCCTTTGCCCCTCTTCCTTCCTCCCTTCCTCCCTCTCTCTCTCTCTCTCTCCCTCTCCCTCCCTCTCTCCCTCTCTCTCAAATAAATAAACTTTAAAAAAGATGGGGTGAATAAAGCAGCTGTGGCTACAGTCCAAAGAAAGTTGTTAATGCAGCACTTAGAAATTGAGTGGACCGATTGGACCCGCTGCACCCCCCCCCTCCCACCCAAGATGCGAGGGACCTAAACCCATCTCCATTTACCCTACTCTGGAGGAATTCAGAAAACTGCAAGGCAAAGCAGGTAATGAGAAAGCTGACCTCCAATCCACTGAGGCAGTGGCCACACAAGTTAAGATAAAGATTGGTGATGGGGTCAGGGTCCCTTAGCTCTGTCCCCTGCCTGGGAGTGGGCAAAATGTCAGAGGGTATGGAAGGTCCTGGAGTCTGTGACGTGGGGTCCCATGCGCCGCGGTAGCAGGAACACTGGTGAGTGCTATTCAGAGGACGTGAAAATGCAAGCCTTGGCGATCAAGGTGAATGCTTGGATGGAAAGTGCAATGTTCAGACAGACTTTACGTTGAGGGGTTGTTTCTCCTTCCCCTGAATGTTGTCTCGCAATGGCTTCCACATCTGGCCGGGGAACACTTACCCCGAGCAGTATCGTAAAATGAAAACCTGTTGGCAAAGCCACGGTTAGGAACACAAGGGTGGAAGGGACTATGGGGAAAGTGCCGTTGGTGTGTTTGAATAGTTTTCATGCGAAGTGGTTGCATCTGTTTTGCCTGAATGTGTTACAGGGGTGGATGTTGTGTCTGAGTGGGGAGTGTTTCCACTCTCTAGGATTATAAAGCAAAAGGCATATACATCTGCCATCGTGCTCCCGCTTGCTGTCTTCATTGGACATTCTCAATGGGCGCCGGGATGACTGCCTGAGGTCACACAGATCACATCCTTCTATGGAGCATAGGCTGCCGTTATAGTGGAAGTCTTGGGGCCCCTCCCAGCCGGCCAGACTTTGGGCTAGAGAATGTCCATTTGAGAGGCAATCACCAACTTGCTATCAGACGTTAATTCAGACCTCCTCTCTTAAAGGACGGAAGATAATCTTAAAACCTGACCTGCCCGTAACATCTTGGGTGGTGTTGGAAACATGACGTAAGAGGGAGGGCGGTGCCCAGCAGGGTTCCGTAACGCAATGGAAGTGGTTCATGCAGGAGCGTGCTGCTAGGGGAATGTGAGGTTAACTCCATGTGCTCGAGAGCAGATCGATCCCCTTCTCCCAGAACTGACTCTGGAACCACCTGAGGAGCTCTGGATTTTTTTTTTAAGTTTATTTATTTATTTTGAGAGAAAGCATGTGTGCATGCGAGTGGGGGAGGGGCAGAGAGAGAGAGAGAGAGAGAGAGAGAGAGAGAGAATCCCAAGCAGGCTCCACGCTGTCAATGCAGAGCCTGATGCGAGGCTCTCGATCTTACAGACCATGAGATCATGACGTGAGCCGAAATCAAGAGTTGGATGCTTAACCGCCTGCCACCCAGGTGCCCCGAGGGGCTCTGGATACTATTGCCACTGGGAAAGTGCCCTATAAACAGCTCTTGATTGACCAACAGAGAGCTGCTTGGTTCATGGACGGTCGTTCCGAGGTGAACAAACCGCAGTGAAAGGCTGCCGTTCTGACCAGAGACGACAAAACCAGATCAGCTTGGTGGGCTGAACTGCATGCTGTTTGCCACTGTGTTTGGGCCTTTACCTGTGCTTAGTCAGTGACCCCCGTCCTGGCCGCACGGTCAGGCAGAAGGGCAATGGGAACGTGGTCTGTAGAAACAGTGCCCTGTGTGGCACGGTCCTACGGAAGTCACTATGGGAATTTGCGGGGTTCCCGGAGGTAGAACCGCCGATGCCCATCAGAAAACCCCCTTCCTATGGGGCTCCTGGGTGGCTCAGTCGGTTAAGGGTTCGACTTCAGCTCAGGCCATGATCTCACGGCTTGCGAGTTTGAGCCCCTCATCGGGCTCTGTGCTGACAGCTCGGAGCCTGGAGCCTGCTTCGGATTCCGTGCCTCCCTCTCTCTCTGCCCCTCTCCTGCTCGTGCTCTGTCTCTCTCTGTCTTTCAAAAATGAATAAAAACGTCAAGGAAAAAAAAAAAAAAACCTCCCTTCCTAGACTGGAAAGTGACTAGAGCCAGCAAGCAGGTGTCCCAGTGCGTTCCCATGAGGTGGCCATTTGGGTTCACGAACCGATGGGACGTCGGGCGTTTGCAGCAATGCAGAGGTGGCCCAAATCTAGACACCTTGCACTCGCACCCCCTGAGGCACAAGATGCCGATAAGAGCTGTTCTGTCAACCAGAGAGACGGGCTCCACGTGGCTGCGGGGCAGATTCCCCGGAGGGAAGGACACACATGGAGCCGGCCAGTGAGACTGATGCTGGCAGACCCGGCACGATCAGACAGTGACCCTGAACTGGGTGTAGCTGTAAATGCTCAAAATACTGTAAAAGGACCAGAACAGAAGAGAATGCAGCAGTTTGGACCACGGAGTTACATTTTTTCGGACAGGGAACACACTTTCATCCTCCGAGTGAGGGTCTGATAGAGAGCTGGGATGGACGGTTACAACGTTGGTTGTCGGAAACGGGGAGACACAGACAGGAAGGGCCGGCCGACGCGGCTTCACCAGTGTGTGCTCAACACTCACCGTGAGGGGGTCCCGGGAGGGTGGCTACCAGCCGGACTGCTCTGCTTTTCGGGGGACTCTAGGGAAGAGGGGTGCAGAGGAGGCTGGTATGCCCATGCGATTCTTCCACAGGAGGGAGACGATGGTATGACGACGCTTTTTTCTTTCTTCCCCACATTTCTTCATCCTTCTTTTCTCCACCCGATGCAGAGATCCCAGGACCAAGGCAGCAGCTCCACACGTCCGAAGTAGGGATGATTCCTAAGCAAGAAAATGTAACTATACCCTTCGACTGTTATGTCCTAATTTCTAAGGGCCTGATGGGGGGGGGGGTGTTGTGCCTTCCCATCTGGCTAAATGGGGGTCGTCTCTGACTGTATTCGGGAACAGGGTAGGAATGGTCCAGCCAAAGCGCACCTGTGTGGCACCTGTGCGTGGGAGAGGACTGCGGGGAGGCACTTGCTGCACTAACGTTGCTCTGCAACCTGGCCCAGCACCGCAGCTGAACGTAGTGTCCTTTCCAAAGGTTGAAAAGTTTGGATAGAAATGGAGAGAAGGAGAAACAGTAGCCGCAGGTAAAGAAATGAGTGAGTGGATTGATAATAATGCAATGAAGGAAATCCACTATTACATGAACACTTTAATTTTTTTAAGTGTATTTATTTTGAGAGAGAGAAAGCCCTTTTCGGCGGGGTGGGGGGTGGGGGTGGTGGGAGAGAGAGGGAGAGACAGAATCCCAAGCAGGCTCTGCGCTGCCGGCACAGAACGCGGTGCAGGACTCGAACTCACGAACCGCGGGATCATGACCTGAGCCAAAGCCAAAATCAAGTTGGGCACTGAACTGACTGAGCCACCCAGGCGCCCCTACGTTAACACTTTAAAAGAGGCTCAGAGCAAGAAGCGATGCTGTTCTCAGTTCAAAAGGGTGAACGTGGGGCACCTGGGTGGCTCAGTCGGTCGGGCATCTGACTTTGGCTCAGGTCATGATCTCGCAGTTCGTGGTGGGTTTGAGCCCCACACCGGGCTCTGTGCTGACAGCTCGGAGCCTGGAGCCTGCTTCGGATTCTGTCTCCCTCTCTCTCTGCCCCTCCCCTGCTCACGCTCTGTCTCTGTCTCTGTCTCTCAAAAATAAACATTTTAAAAATTAAAAAATTTTTTTTAAAAAGGGTGAATGTACATATTGCTGAAATCACTCCTGCCCTGGAACCTGACAAGATCAAACGGAAGCCTGCAAACCTGAGTGGCCTCGCCAGGAAACATTTTGGCCATAAGATATGATGATGGAGTAGACTAATTATTCATGACTATATGAGACTATAATAGTATGCCAACATCTTCGACCTTCTTTTCAGCTTATATCTACCATAGTACGATATGGTGAAACACTAACGTTGTTGGTTAGATTATAATATTAATCTTGATGGTCGAATGTATTGGGAAGTTGAGTTAAAAGCCTCCTATCCCTACCCTCGCTCTAAATGTTAGGTATATTCGTGCTGATACTATTGCTTTATTACATAAATGCTACACCAAATGTAGATGCTCAAACAGGTAGGAATATTTTGCTAAAACGGACCCTTTGCCAAAGATCAGAGGGTAGTCTGCTGTATAAGAAAGAACGTGGCAGTCCTTCGACCCATTTTCCTGCAATGTAACCTCTGAGCTCTTGGAATTTCCCAAGTGATGGGAGAGTCTTGGGCATTCGGGTGGGCTCTGATAGTTTACATTAATGAGGTGACTCATGGTGAGCCCTTAGATGGTCACACTAATGAGATGTCTCAGGATGGGGGCAGACTGTGCCAGAAAGACTGACCGTATGATTAGAGGGTTGGAACTTTGGGTCATGTGATATCAGCCCAACCTCTGGGGAGGAGAGGGTGGCCGGGGATTGAGTTCAATCGCGTGGCCAGTGATTCAATCAATCATGCCCATGTGATGGAAACCTAATAAAAACTCTGGACACCAAGGCTCAATGGAGTTTCCTATTTGGTGAACACACTGAAGCGCCAGGAGGGTGATCAATCCTGATTCCACGGAGAGAGGACACAGAAGCTCCATGTTGAGGACCCTCCCTATATGTCTTGTGAAAGTGAACTGAGCGAGGACAGTTTTATTAGAGACTCTGCTCTTAAGCATCCAGAGTCTGCACTAACTCGAGATGGTCAGCATCAGAAGTTAAATCTGTCCACCACCCCTCTGCCCCTCGGCCTGGGCTTTCTTATAGCATAATTGTCATATTTGAGCATCTGCATTTATTTTTTTATATTTTTTAATGTTTATTATTTTTGAGACAGCATGAGTGAGGAGGGGCAGGAGGAGAGGGAGACAGAATCCAAAGCAGGCTCCAGGCTCTGAGCTGTCAGCACAGAGCCCAATGTGGGGCTTGACCCGTGAGCCACAAGGTCATGACCTAAGCCAAAGTTGGACACTGAACCGACTGAGCCACCCAGGCATCCTCAAGCATCTGCATTTAGTATAGCAATTATGTAACAGGTATAGCAGTATATTGGCATGAGTGTGCCTAACCTTTGGAGGAGTCAGTGCAGACTAGGGACAGACTGAAAGAAACAACTATTTTAACAACCAGCCTATAACGCCTTTACGTACGTTTTCGTATATTTGTACTGATTTGATTGCTCATTTCCTTCCTTGATCTGCCACTATTTGTATCTTAGGTAAACTTGTGCAGAACTACTTAGCATAGAAATTAGCTCAATCCAGTTCTTCCTCAGGCCAGGCATTTCCCACTGGTCTCCCATTCTGAGAAGGTTTTAACTCAATGTCCCAACATACTCAGTCATCAGTATCAGTGTGATTATGTGGCTAATTTACATAAGGTGGTTGAATCCTACCGATAATACCAGTATTATACCATATCCTGGTATGGTCACAGTACAATTTGGTTTCATTACAGAACAAATCTGGAAGAATTACAGAGGTATTCTCTGTTCCTTCTCGTTGGACTCAAACCTTGCCCTTATAGCAGATATTATTATGGACAGGCATCATTACAAATAGCCATGATTTTATTATTTATTATAACAAATTATTATGTGTTATTTCTGGGTTCCAAGTCCATTGGAGGCAAAGCCAGTCACCCTGTCTCTGTTCATAGGCATCTCAGGACAGGACCCGTCTCCTTCCTATGGGAGGACCTGGGTGGTATTCAGAATAGTTCCTATCCCTGATGATTGTACTACAGGGTATGTCTTCTTCTGATCTATTCTTGGAGCAAGGGCAGTCATAGTGCATCGAGTGTCCAGAGAACGAGGTTGTCAGGCCTCTAAATTCCCAGAGACGTGGCCCTTGAGCCTCAGTAGATACAATGGAAGGCCACTGATGCATGTGTACATTGGGTCCCATCAGCATTAAAATAGTCCAGAGGCCCTGTTGGGTGAGGGTACAGGCCCTTTCCCAGTGCTGGATCCTGGCATCATCCAGCATTATGTGTTGCCTTGCCCTGACCCATTTCACTAAAGCCTCATCATCTACCTGGTCTGACTCCCATCCTTCGCTTCCCTCCTGGAAGAGAGAACTCCTTCTCATCTGCTTATTCTAGTTAATAAGTATTTTTCCTCTGCCTCTCCTCATTAAAAGCAAATTCAGTTTGTTCAACAGTGGGGGACCTATATCCCCCAACGCTCTTTTATGCCTCATGGTCCAAAGTTGTTTAATCTACCGTGCATGTTGTTGCCATTAGATACTAAAAGCCTGAGTGCAGCTCAGATAAGGTGGGTTAGATAAGTGGTAGTCACGCCTAGATGCAATTTATTTTGAGTATGCCATAAGGCCTCCCATAGCCTTTCTCATCCCTGATGGGGCTATTCCCCAGGGGAATTTAGACACACTGTATGATGCCTACTGCTTTAATCCCACAAGAAACCCATTTATTCTCTCCTGTTTAATAGCTTTCTGTTCACAAAAACAAGGGTGATCTGCATTTGTGCTTATAGCACACTGCACGTGCTACTCTGTTTTGTCCGTTGACATCAGGGGCCTTTCCAAGTATTTGATTATCAAGGTTTATGTTACACAGCAATTAATCTGCCAAGAGTTGTAAACCACACAGTCCAAAGGCCCAGTGGGGAGCTGTTCTGGGAAATTCCTCCCCAACTGATATCCTTCGTAGTAAGTGTAATCTAAAAACTTGAAGTCAGAAGATGTTAGCACGTCACTAGAGTTCCCTTCAGTCATCAGCAGCCCAGCTCATTATCGTGTCCTAAAACCAGAATGCCTCCCAGAGAGATTCCAGTCATGTCTGCAGGCTTCCATTCAACTTCGTCGGGTTCCAAAGGCAGAGTGGTCATGGCAGACTCATGGCCTCACCCTCCCAGGCATCTGATACAACTGTGCTAAGGACAGTGTTAACCTCTTGCTCTCTCCAGGCACTAATGTCATGCTAGATTTCCCATTTTCATTGAATATCCATTTACTCGCCTCTCTGCCCTCATCTGCCATGTCTCCTTCTTTCCAGTTGTCTTCTTATCCATTCTGTTACCCTTTTGATTGAAGTGTTTAGTCCATTGACATTTAGAATGAGTACTGAAATATATGAATTTATTGCCATCATGTTGCCTGTAGAGTTGGAGATTCTGGTGGATCTTCTCTGGTCCTTTCTAGTCTTTGTTGCTTTTGGTCTTTTTTTTTTTTTTTTTGTCTTTGCTCCCCTCAGAGAGTCCCCCTTAAAGTTTCGTGCAGGGCTGGTTTAGTGGTCATGAACTCCTTTAGTTTTTGTCTGGGGAAACTTTTTATCTCTCCTTCTATGTTGAATGACACCCTTGCTGGATAAAGAATTCTTGGTTGCATGTTTTTCTGATTCAGCACGTTGAATATATCCTGCCTCTCCTTTCTGGCCTGCCAAGTTTCTGTGCATAGGTCTGCTGCAAACGTGATCTGTCTTCCCTTGTAGGTTAAGGACTCTTCTTCCCTTGCTGCTTTCATGATTCTTTTCTTGCCTGCGTATTTTGTGAATTTGACTATGATATGCCTTGTTGATGCGTTGATTTTTGTTGAATCTAATGGGAGTTCTCTGTGCTTCCTGGATGTTGATGTCTGTGTCTTTCCCCAGGTTAGGAAAGTTCTCCACTATGATTTGCTCACATAAACTTTCTGCCCCTTTTTCTCTCTCATCATCTGGGACTCCTGTGATTCGGATGTTATCCCTTTTTAATGAGTCACTGAGTTCTCTAAGTCTTATATCGTACTCTTTTGCCTTAGTTTCCCTCTTTCTTTTTCTGCTTCATTGTTCTCCAGAAGTTTGTCCTCTATGTCACTGATTTGCTGCCCTGCTTCATCCATCCTTGCCACCCTGGCATCCATTTGAGATTACATCTCAGTTATAGCATTTTTCATTTCATCCTGACTAGATTTTACTTATTTTATCTCTACAGAAAGGGAGTCTATGCTTTTTTTCAACCCCAGCTAGTACTCTTATTATTGTGATTCTAAATTCTGGTTCAGACATCTTGTTTGTATCTGTGTTAAGTCCCTGGCTGTCATTTACCTTCTTTCCATTTGTCATTGATTTTCACTAAACTTTTCAACCTTTGAAGAGACATTAGGTTTGGCCAGTGTACTTATCCAGATTGCCAACAGCAATACCAGTCTTGCTAGTGCCTTCCCTAGTTTCCTCTCATCTGTTCAGGATAGAGTTACAAGGCCCAGAATGCGTGGCTATTCCCACCACTAGAGAGTATAGCTGCATTCATTGTTAGCCCCCAGTTAGCCAGATGAGCTATGGCACAAGTCGCCCCACCAGGCCCTTGGGAATTCTGACATAAATATTTGAAAAGATGGACACCTGGGTGGCTCAGTTGGTTAAGCGTCCAACTCTTGATTTCAGCTCAGGTCGTGATATCACGAATCGTGAGTTCAAGCCCTGCGTCAGGCTCTGTGCTGACAACTCGGGCTTGGGATTCTCTGTCTCCCTCACTCTCTGTCCCTCTCCCCCCTGCTCAAAATAAAGAAATAAACATTTTTTAAAAAAGATTTGAAAAGATAGCTACAGTTTCTTGCTCAGGGATCATTCATGCTTCTGGCACCACATGGCAGTCTGGTCCACTGTGTAGGCAAAAGGTAAGTGGAGATGGTGTGGGAAAGAATTGTATAGTCCCACCAGCAACCTATCCACCCATCCCCCAGAAAACCAGAGGAATATATCCAGTGGGGACCCTCCTCTGGCCCTCATCCCATGCTGAGTGTGAGCACACACTTGTGAAGCTATGTAAGCCAGCCCCTCATGCTTTTATTTCTCTCCATTTTAATTTTTAATGTTTTATTTATTTTTGAGAGAGACAGTATGAGAGGGAAAGGGAGACACAGAAACCGAAGAAGGCTCCAGGCTCTGAGCTGTCAGCACAGAGCCCGATGCGGGGCTCAAACTCATAAACTGTGAGTCATGACCTGAGCTAAAGTCAGATGCTTATCCAACTGAGCCACCCAGGTGCCCCGATTTCTCCCTGTTTTATTATTATTTTTTTAATTTTTTAATGTTTATTTTTGAAGGAGAGAGACAACGTGAGTGGGAGAGGGGCAGAGAGAGAGGGAGACACAGAATCCGAAGCAGGCTCCAGGATCTGAGCTATCAGCACAGAGCCCGACATGGGGCTTGAACTCAAAATCTGTGAGATCATGACCTGAGTGAAGTCAGTCGCCCAACCGACTGAGCAACCCAGGAACCCCTTCCCATTTTAAACAAGAAAAGTTTCATTTGCCTGTTCCGATTCTGTATGGAGCCAGCACTCCGAAGGTGATAAGCCACGTTATGTGTCCGTTTGACGTGATCTCTCGGTCCATTGTTGGGACTGTGGGCCGACCAAATTGGCACAGTATCTTCTGTTCCAATGTAGTATTTTAAGCATATTCCTCTATAATCAGGTATGTAAAGCCTACTTTATCATGCCCCTTGAATTTCCAGAGTGATTTCCCGAGGGTTATGCCCCATACGGGCATCCCCTTGACGAGTCCAGTTTTTCCCTGCCTGTGAGTCAGTAAAAACCCCAACCTAGGGACTTTTTGCACTCACCTCTTCCATCACTGCAAGGGAAACAGCATGCAGTTCAGCCCACTGAGCTGATTCGTTCTTTCATGCTTTAAAGATTTCCATCATTTGGTCGGAGTGCATTGGCCTTCCAAACAAGATACTGTCTGTCTGCCTTGGAGCTGCCATCGGTAACCAAGCAGCTCTTTGTTGGTCACAGAGAGCTGTCCACAGGGCACCTCCCCATGGCTCCTCAGTGCTTCCCATGGTCCTGCGGGAAAGGAGGTGACTTGCCCACGAAGCCCCACGTAGCACATCCCTGCATAAAACGTTTCCACTGTATTGAGGAGCCCTTTGGGGGCACTGCCACTTTTTTTTTAATACTTATTTATTTAGAGAGAGAGTAAGCCAGGAAGGGGCAGAGAGAGAGAGCCAGAGATTGAATCCCAAGCAGACTCTATGCTATCAACACAGAGCCCATGTGGGGCTCGAACTCACAAATCGTGAAGTCACAGGGTGCCTGGGTGGCTCATCGGTTAAGCGTCCGACTCCTCATGTTGGGTCAGGTCGTGATCTCACTCTGTCTCTCAAAATAAACTTCAAAAAAAATCATGAGCCACCAGGGCACCCACGGGCACTGCCTTCTTTCTCAGAGTGTTTCTCTGACAGGACATTAGGGCTAGTTCAGGCCTTAGGAATGACTTCCATCCTTCATTCAGAGAGCTGGTTTCCACAAACACCCAACAGCAGGCCCGTAGTTGTCTTCCAAGGGGCATACATCCTGCCCCACACCTGCAGGTTTTCTGGTCCAAGGTCTCAGCAATTGCCACTGGGTGTAACTTACGGGATTTGGCCTTAAGCCCTTTTGATCCCTTTCACACAGGCCCCGCTGTACAGAGAATCCATCCAGCCCATTCTGTCGAGTCACTGATGACAGTGGTAGTCTCCTTGTTCCCGCTGGGTATTCCGCACTGTTCCAAATGACCACCCGGTGTGGGCTTGGGTACCTGTTTACATCCTGTACTGCAGAGTGTCCTCATTGTCTCAGCCTGGTTTGTCACCACCACCCGCACACGCCTACCACACATGCACACACACGTGCATAGGTGCCTACACACACAGCCCTGGTCCGGTCCAGGGAACATGCCCACATTCCAGCCTTTTCTCTCCCCTCCCGGGGGTGGCCTGACCTGCTCCCCTCCCCAACACTCTCGGCAGCCGGATTTACTGCTACGGGGAGCTCCTGCACCAGGTTCAGATGGCGAAGCTCTTCCAGGACGACAAGCAGTTTGTGGACATGCCACTGTCCTCGACTCCAGGTAAGGCAACTGGGGGCCCCACCTTCTGAACCTTCTGTACGAACGATAGTGGGACGCAGGGCCGGGCAGGGAGGGGCTCCTGGGCGCCAGCTGATCCCTCCTGGCCACCCGCACCCCAGACCGAGTTCTGCAGCACTTCCGGGAGCTGGCCGCCCGCCACAACCACAGCATTCCCACGCCACTGCTTCGCGCCTTCATCCAGGAACACTTCCAGGCCGCGGGGCAGGAGCTGCAGCCCTGGACCCCCGAGGACTGGAAGGACAGGTACAGCCTGGACAGAAAACGAGAGAGGGCCCTTCGGGGAGGGCTGTCTCCCTGAGCCCTGGGGTTCGGTTGGTGTTCTTCCAGCCCCCGGTTCCTGGGGAAGATCTCGGACCCCAAGCCACGGATCTGGGGGGAGCAGCTGCACCAGCTCTGGAAGAAACTGGGAAAGAAGGTGTGACTGCCCTGGGTGTTGGCAGGGGGGCCGAGCTGGGGGACAGTTTCGCCGGCTTGGGGCCCACCTTGCCTGTAGAGCACAGAGAGGGAGACGTTTCCTAAAAGTCTGTACCCTATCCACTGGGTCCTTGAAAAGAGTTCTCTAGAAGGAATTTCTGGAGGGGTAGAAGGGAACATCTACTTCAAACTTCTCACCTCCTCACCATCCTCCCCCCAGGCAAATTCAGCCTGTCCTGTCACCTCCAGGCTGCCCAACTGGGCTCTCCCTTCCCTGATCTCCTCGGGCCAGGTCTCGGCTCAGGACTATTTGCCACTGCTGATTGTGGCCTGTGGTCAGCACTGTCTGTTATGTACTTTCTCTCCTTTGAGGCTCAGAGAGGGCAGAGGTTTGCCCGAGGCTGCACAGCATCTGTCCTCGCAGCCGGCCCCCGGGGCCCTGGCACCCGCTGGCACAGAGTGGTGCTCCAGGGCCCTTCCCCACCCAGCCCCACAGGAGCAGACCCAGCTCTGTTCCACGACGCCCCTCAAAATAACTGACAGCCCACCGCTCTCCCACTGAAACCACACTCACTGGGACAGAACCAGGAGGCCACGAACAGAGAAAGTACCCGAAGGAGGCAGCCATCTCTACTCTGGTCCTACAGTTGCTCTCCCGAGGCCACGTTCATGTACGTCTGTCTCATTGGGAAAGCAGTTTGGGGTTTCCTTTCTCCTTACAAATAAAACTGCCAGTTACTTCACCAGCAAAAAGGGGTTCGTTTAGGAATAGCAGAGAACGGCCATCTAGGCTGAGTAAACCACAGGAAAACCGTGGGCAAGTCAGCAGCATGCAGAACAGGAACGCTGCTTTGTGGAGGAAGGGGGGCATTGGGAAGGCTGCTGCGAACAAGCCCTTTGCGGTAAACTGGGGCGTTCTGAGTACGGTGGCTTTTCATTGGCTGAGTTGTGACGGCCTCTCATTGGCTGGGCTGTTGCTGGGGAGGAAGAAACCTACCCCTTCAGCTGGGAGAGGAAGGAAGGCAGCATCCACTTGCAAGTTGGGATCTGCACTTGACAAAGAGTCTTAGGGCAGGAGGGCTTCACCTGCCAGCCTCCCGGAGGTTGTGAATGAGGTTTCCTTTCATTCAGTTTCACACTCCACGCCTGGGTCAGAGGATGCGGGCCCCGAGTCTCTGGGCCTGGCTTGGTGGTGGCCCCAGAGACGAGGCCAGGGGAGTGGAGGACGTGGTCCCCCTGGCCGGTCCTGATAATGGCCGTTGTTTGGCAAGCACCTGCCAGGGCCGGGCTGGGTTAGCCAGGACTCCAGAGGCCCCCACGTGGGGCCGAGCAGACCAGGCTCCCGCAGCTCAGGCCTTGACCTCAGCCGTACCCGGCTGACCAGCAGCAGAGCCAGAACTCGTGCTCTGGCTCCCTGGCTCCAAAGCCGCAGCTGCCAGGGCCCCCCCCCCCCCCGCCCGGCCTCTTCTGGACTCCACACCGTGGGGGTCCTGGGCTCCCTGTGCCCTCTCTCCTGACTGCAGGTGAAGCCAGAGGTCCTCAGCCACCCCGAGCAGTTCTCTCTGCTCTACTCAGAACACCCCTTCGTTGTGCCTGGTGGGTGCTTTGTCGAATTCTACTACTGGTGAGCGGCTGGGGCTTTAGGGCGGGAGTGGGGGAGCCCGGGGCCGGCAGGCTGTCCTGAGCAGGGTAGGGCATCCTGACTGGCCTGGGTGTGCAGGGCAGGGGGTGGCGGGGGGGGGGGCGGGAGGGTGGGTGCCTGAGCTGCCCCTTTCCCCAGGGACTCCTACTGGGTGATGGGGGGGGGCTGCTCCTCTCTGAGATGCCCGAGACCGTGAAGGGCATGCTGCAGAACTTCCTGGACCTGGTGCGACTGTAAGAGGGGACGGGCTTGGCGCTGGATTGGCCTTGGCCTTGGCCGCTGGGCAGATGCCCCTCAGCAGGCCTCCTTCTCGGCAGCTGTGGACATGTCCCCAACGGGGCCCGCGTGTACTCCCTGCAGCGGAGCCAGCCCCCCCTGCTGACTCTCATGTTGCACTCCTACGTGGCTCACACCAACGATACCGCCTTCCTGAGGTGGGCACCCCGGCCCCCTGCTGCCCTGCAGGCCCCCGTCCCTGAGACCTCCCAGGGCGGGACTGAGGGGGCGTGCCTGGGCTAAGGCGGTATCTGGCTCCGCCCCAGGGACAACCTCGGGACCCTAGCTTTGGAATTGGACTTCTGGACTGAGCACAGGAACGTCTCTGTGAGCTCGGGGGGGAAGAACTACGTCCTGAATCACTATTCTGTCCCTTATGGGGGACCCAGGTAAGGAGCTGCCCCGCTAGCCTCTCAGTCTCTCATCGTTCACTCTGGTGTGAGGGCCAGTGACTTCGCCCCACGCCTCCGATGGGTGATGCTAAAAGTCCAGGACAATGCAGGGCTGTTGAAAGACAAGCCAAGGGCAGGTGAGGCAACATGGCGCAGCCTCCGGCTTGGGCTTAGAGCTTCCTGGTGCCAGGACGCTCGCTTTCCTCCTCCAGGCCCGAGTCTTACAGCAGAGACGGGGAGGTCAGGCATCTGGGTGGGGCTGGGACCCTGATGTGTGTCAGGCCCCGGTCCCCGGTCTGCTGCTGCCTCATCATCACAGGGGACCGGGAAGCTCTGTGGGCCGAGCTCAAGGCTGGGGCCGAGTCTGGCTGGGACTTCTCCTCACGTTGGCTCGTCAAAGGCGGGAGCCCCAACTTGCTGAGCAGCATCCGGACCAGCAAACTCGTGCCTGTTGATCTCAATGCCTTCCTGTGCCAAGCAGAGGAGCTGATGAGCGACTTCTACTCCAGACCGGGTGAGCTCGCCAGCAGGAGGAGAGGGAGAACGGTGCTCGGCCGGCTTTGGTCCTGCCTCAGCCTTGGCCATGGAGCTGGAAGTAGGACCCTGGGTGAAGGGTCTGTACCCCACCCCTGGTACTGCTAGAGCAAGAGTACAAATGGAGCCCACTCTCCACTCACGGTCCCTTTCTCACCAGGAGGGAGTTATAGGTTCTGTGGGAGGGCACCTCAGTCCACACATTCAAACTCCCTCCATTCCCTTTGTCCTGCCAGAACTAGGGGAATACACACGGCCAGTGCCCTCCTAGGAGAGACCTGGTAACAGGCCAGTGCAGGTCCTGAGAGCTATACAGGGCCGTCTGCTCAGGAAATTCCAGGTCCTAGAGGCCTGAAATGTGGCCCCCAGGTATGCATGTCCCCTTGGTGCTCAGGATTTCTAGCCCTTGGGAAGGACAACAGGAGGAGGCCAAAGTAGATCTCTTGAAGGTATGGGACCCAGGTTGCTCAGTCTAAAGACAGTGTCACCCCAGGGAACGACCTCCAAGACACAAAATACAGAAATACGCGGGAACAGCGCTTGGCTGCCATGAAAGCCATCCTGTGGAATGAGGAGAACGGTGCCTGGTTTGACTATGACCTTGAGAACAGAAGGAAGAACCTCGAGTTTTACCCATCCAACCTTAGTCCTCTCTAGTCTGGCTGTTTCTCTGACCCGGGAGTCATGGACAAGGCTCTGAAATATCTGGAGGTGAGGAAGGGGCAGGGGCAGCAGGGCGGGCTGGTATACTGGGGGCGGAACCACCTGCTCTCTCCCTGCCCCTGAGCTAGTGACCTCCACTCCCTCCTGCTCCACCCCTGTGCCTGAGCCTGCAGGTCCCGCTGGAGCCACCAGGGGGCGGCAGTGAGCCAAGAAGAGAAAGTCCAGGAAGGGGACCATCTGGCTTTAGGAGGGCCCGGCCCCTTGGCTCCTCATCCAGTCCCCACCCACGGTCCGAGAAATGTCTGGAACCTTCTAGGACAGCCAGATCTTGACCTACCAGTACGGGATCCCGACCTCTCTCCAGAAGACAGGCCAGCAGTGGGACTTCCCCAATGCCTGGGCCCCCTTGCAGGACCTGGTCATCAGAGGTAGGGAGGCAGCAGTGGGGCACATCCCAGGGCCTGCCCTCCTTGCATCTAGAGGGTCAGCCCCTGGTACTGGGGAGGTGTGAACAGAGGATGTGAGGGCTTTCTCTGGCTCTTCTGTTCTCATGGCTTCCCCCTCAGCAGACATTTGTGTCTGCCCCCACGTGTCCAGGGAACCAGCCTTCCTTTCTCTCTCCAAACCCAGGCCCTGGGGAAAGAGCACGTTGGCTTTTCACGTGGTTTCAAGATGGAGGTCTTGAGGCTCGGGCCTCTTTCCCTCCTTGAGGAGAGTAAGGCTCAGGCCCATGCTCCCTCTGGGTTGGGGACTCAGGTGGCTCAGGGTCCCGCCTGGGGCGGGGTGGGGTCTAGGTCTGGCCAAGTGTCCTTCCCCTCGGGCCCAGGAAGTGGCTTTCCAGCTGGCTCAGAATTGGATCCGAACCAACTTTGAGGTCTACTCCAGAAAGTCAGCCATGTATGAGAAGGTGAGCTGCTCCTGAGCCCTGACCCTCCTGGGCCTCCTCCCCACGAGGAGATGGGGGAATTGCCAGGCTTTGCAAAGCCCGGGGACAGTGGTGACACCCAGTGGCCATTCTTGGGCACTGCAGGCCAGGGCAGCTTCTCCCACAGGGGCTCCCGTTTCTGGCTTTCCCTAGAGGGCTGAGGTGAGGGGGCGCAGGGGTGGGGTGGGTAGTGCCTGACCTTAGAGCCTGTCCTTTTGTTCCCAGTAGGACATCAGCAACGGTGTGGTCAGCCAGGTGGTGGAGGGGAGTATGAAGTTCAGGTGAGTGGGCCCACATCCCATAGGAACTACAGGGCTCTGCTGTCCCCGCGACTGGCCATGACCTCCGCTGTCTGGGCCTGTTTCCTCCTGTGGATGTGGGTCCACAGGGAGGAGCCTGCCTGGAGCTCCTTTGTCCTCCTGGGGTTAGGCAGTTCTAGAGCCCCTGGGTGGAGATCTCACACCCCCTAAAATAGGGCTTGAGGGCCTTCCCCAGAGATCCTGCCCCACTAGCCATTCCTCTCTCCAGGAGGGCTTTGGCTGGACCAGTGGAGTGGTCCCGATGCTCCTGGACTGCTACGGCGACCGACTGAGCTCGGGGACCCAGACCGCTTTCCTGGTGCCCCAGTGCCTCACAACTGCCCTTCTGCTCAGCCTCCTGCCACAGTGATGGGCCTCCCTGCCCCATCTGCCTCATTAAACCTCTGCGTGAGTCCTCATGTTTTCTTACTTCTAGAGACCCCATACCCCACCCAGAGCCAGTCCTTGGAGTGGTCAGGATAGGGACGTGGAAGTCATGGGCTGTGTGCCCTTATCCCTCCTAGAACCCCAGTAAGGAGGAAATCCTATTTTGCGGGGAACACCTGGCCCCATATCCCATACAACCTGGCTTCCCAAACACATACTCCAAATGCTTTATTGTTCTGTTGAGATGCTTACAAATACTGAAAATCGCCCAGCCCAGGCCGGGCAACCATGGCCCAGTGTTGGGCAGAGGAGCAGGGTTGTGGGCTTAGTGTTAAGGCGTGAAGGGCTGAGGCCAGACAGCTGGGGGCCTGGTCCTCTGCTCTCCATTTCTGTCATCCTTCTGAGGCAGAAGGGAGGGCAGCCAGCCCCCAGGGTCCTCCCCCTCTGCTCAGGTTTCCCCCGGCGGGCATCTGAGCGGCCCTCCATCCCTGTTAGAAACCCAGCCAGTTCTGTAGAACCCAGTCTAGCTGCCTCTCCCATCTGCTTCCTTCCTCCAGTCTCTGGATGTCCAAGCTTCGTCCCTTCTGGCTCTAAGCAAGGCACGAGTGCAAGGGAGAGGTCTGGACTAGGGGGCGGCCGGCTGTGCACCAGGGCCTGGAGACCTAGGGGGCAGGGAGCAGGTGCTTGGTCCCTTCCCCCGGCATGAGATGCACAAGGTCCTGGGCTGGAGAGGTCGCAGTACGTACCCTCGGATGGGCCCACGGCTGCAGCATGGGCGGAGCCACGGCAACGAGTGTATGACCATGGCGACGAAGCAGTCACTGTGGAGATCGTGGTTGGGGGTCTGCAAAAAGGGGATGGGGTTAGGACCTCAAGGATGGCACTGGAGGTCTCTGGCCCTTGAACAAAGGGGAGAACAGGGTAGAGCGGGGTTGGAGAAGTACACCGCCTGAGCTGTTACCCCACTCTTGATGTGGTTCTCCTCAGCCCCCAAGGCCCCCGCAAAGGGGGCTGAGGCAAGAAGGGATCTTTGGCAGATTCTGGTACCATAATTTGTCCTTTTGCAAAAGAGAACACAGGCTGGGGAGTGCAGGTGCCAGGTCAGAGCTTGAGGCCCCCTCTTGTGACAGCTCCTCAGGCCTGGGGCAGGGCCCTCCAAGGTTACTGCAGATTCTGGGCTCCCGGCAGCCTCCCCACTTTTCATCTGCTGGCTGGTTCTTCAGGGGGCCTGAGCCCAGAAATTCACAGGATGAGCTCCTTACACCGTAGAACAGTACAAAGTCACCTACAACAGCCCCAGGCACGCTCCGCCCTTCCAGGCCTCTGGGGGCACGCCTGTGTGGCCCGGTGTGCACCTCTGTCTCCAGGGCGGAGCAGCTGGTGGGCTGGCCCGAGGGTCCAGGAGGTCCACACCGGTCAGTTCATGAATTGAGTGTAGCCCTCAGCTCCGGTCACGATGACATCCATCCAGATGCGCATGGCCTCGGCAGATGGGGCCACCATGTAGTAGAGCCGGTCATGGGTCTTCACACAGAAGGTGAGGGCTGGGTTCGGGCTCTGCTCAGGGAGAGAGGAAGGTCTAAGCCAGGGCTCACCTCTGACCCCCCATCTGCCCTTTCCCCTCCCCGTCTCCAGGACACCCTAGAGCTCAGGACGGAGTCTGAAACAGGCCCCAAACCTAGTGCCCATCAGTCCAGCGGGCCCCCGCTGGAGACGGTCCCCTCCTCACACCCGGACCATCCTTGGGCCCTGGCAGGGCCGTACCCTGCCTCGTGGGGGCACTGTTCCTCAGCGAGCCCGGGGGCACAAAAGTATCACAGGAATCGGACACAAAGGGCCCTTCCCGTGAGGTCCAGAGTCTCCTCTCAGCCCAAGAGGGGCCGATGGAAAAAGCTGCAGGTGGGATGCTGGGCCGCAGAGGAGGGGAGGTCAGGGCTGAGGTGGGCACCCGAGGCTTGGGGGGAGGGAGGCTGATTACATGAGGGCAGACAGCCCAGGCCTCGGACACACCCCCTCTATCAGTCCCCCCGGCCAGAACCCTCCCGGAGAACCCCTTCCTCCCTTTAGCCATCCTTTCTGTGGTGCCCACCCCTCTCCCCACAGGGACACAGCCTGCTGTCACCTCAAGAGAGGGGGCCGCAAGCCGCCCCCCACTGCTCCTCCCTCAGGCCTGGGGAAGGGGGGCGGAGGGGAGAGTAAAGGGTCAGGGACAAGTAGGGGACAGGAGGCATTAATGCGCAGTTTTGGTTACACGTAGGTGGGGGAGGGGTACCTCGGTCACCACAGTGAAGCTGAAAAACCTCTTCTGGGAAGGGGAGAGGGAGAGAGGAAGAGAAAGTTTACAAAGAGACCAAGCCATGGGTCCAAGTCTCTGGAGGACGCAGGCTGGAGGCTGTCGTCCCACAACGCCACGGGGCCCGCCCTCACCTTGGCCGCACTGCGCAGGTGGTCATAGTAGACCTCCTCGATGGCCTGGAAGTAGATGACCCCCTTCAGCTTCGTCTCATGCTTGTCTGCAAAGGAAATAAGGCCGGGCTGAGGAGGCCTGTCGTCCCTCAGGTGACGTGCTGCTGAAGGAGCACCCCTGCCCCCAGTCTGAGAAATGGGGTGAGTCCCAGGACTCCAGAACAGAGCCCAACATGGAGCCCCGAAGATCTGGTCAGTGCTCAGCCTTGCTCAGAATTAGAGAACGCAAATTAGAACTCCACTGAGATACCACTTCTCACCTACCAGAATGGCAAAAATATGCCAACAATAAACAGCACCCCTTAGGTGGGGCTCTGGAGAAACAGGGGAGGTGGTCTGGTAAGTGACAGGTAAGTCCTACCAGGATTAGGTGTTTGCCCTTCGAGCCAATGACTGCACTTACGGACATTTATTTTACAAGTAACAAATTTACACGCGTATTCACCCCAACAGTATTGGTAGTCATGAAATACTGCAAACAACGCACGTGTCCCCGAGTAGAGATTGGTTAATAAATTATAGTTTAGCACATGAGGGGACACTACACCGCTCTTAAATGATTCAGAAATCTCTGACACATAGTTTCAGAAATACAGCTTAACTTAAAATGTATCAGATGTAGATCTATCTCACACAGATCTGATACGTTAGCAGTAAAACAAGGAATGCATTGTATGCCACCTTTTGTGTAAGAAAACGAGTAACAGTCTATGTTTGCATTTGCTTACATTCTAAAACTCTACAAGGATACACAAGAGATTTATAATAAAAACAGTCATCTGGAGTGAGCAGAGGCATAAGTCCCAATCTAAAGCTTTTTGGGCGTTTTGATATCAGAACTCTATGAATGCACTGGCCTATTCGCCTCTAATATTAAAAGACAGACGCGTAGCACCTAGAGGCAGGGGTGACAGGAAGAAGGTGGGCAAGCTAACAGCAGAGGGGACCGTTCCAGTGGGGAGGGAGGGGAACTGCCAAGGGAAAGCCCAGGGCCTGGGCCATCTTGTCTTGTGGCAAACTGCTTGGGCGCCACAACCGAAAGGTCACACACAGTCACTAAACTCAGACAGTGACAGCCGATGGCCTGCACCTTGCTCTGCACCCTTCCCCCACCCCTGTGTCCTATCCGGCCTGAGTCCTCCATCCGGGAGCACTGCTGTAGCCTCCTCGATGTGCCCCGGCCCCACCCTCTGCCCCTTCAACTCCTCTCCCCCAAGGACAAGGGAGCGATCTTCCTAAAGCAAACCTAATCCTGCTGCCTCAACCCGAGAGCCTCCCGGCCAGTTCCCTCCCCGGGAACCTGCCGCCATCTTGGCTTGCCAAAGGGTACTTACAGGCCGGTGCCAACACACCCCTCTGGTCTTATCTCACATCCTTGCCCTGCACCAACGCGTTCTATCTGGCCAGGTGGAGCTGCTGACCAGTCCCTTAAGAGTATGCTCTGCATACACTGGAGCGGTCTCCAGCCCATTCCCTTGGCAAATTCCTAAATGGTCGTCCAGACCTATTGCGAGTGTCACCGCTGTGGTGCCTGGCTGCACTCCCCTGTGTTCCCACAGCATGGATGTTCCTCTACAGAACTTACCATGCTAAATCTGAGCCCTTCTTTACCCGTCTGTAGGTCTACCTCCTCCAACACCAACAGCTATGTGCCTAGCACACAGCAGGTGCTCAGTGCTGAAGGAGCCCTAGGCGCTGGGATCACCAGCAATCACAGATCCTTCTCTTAGGAACCTACAATCCAGTGGGGAGGAAAGCACAGGCATACAGGCGTTCATTAGCTATGTGACCTCGACAGCACGGCTGGGAACCCCGAGAGAGCATCTACGCGTTGTAAGCGGTCGTGAGCACTAAGTGAGAGAACACGTTCGGAGGGTTCAGCACAGTGTCTGGGACACAACATGTGGCAGCTGCGATCGTTACGCCCCTGGGCCGATGGGCCCAGCTCCACCCGACGCTTCCTCTTGGGACGGGGACGCAGCCCCACCCTGGCCCCCAGGCCCGGCCACCCCTCCAGTAGCACCTCTCCCTTCACTGGAAATACTAACAGCTCCTGCCTCTGCTTCCTAACCAGCCACGTTTCCTCCTCGTGTGCAATGGCTCCCACCCCTGTACACAGCTCCGGTCTCTGAGTCCACATTATTCTCGGCCTTTCTGCAGCATCCCTCGTCCCCGGCGACACGACGCTCCCTGCCTGCAAACGTCTGCTCCTTGGGCTGGCTTCCCACCCTGTTTCCGCCTCTCATCTGAAAGTCGTCTTCCTTCGTTCCACAGACATTAAGGAAGGTCACAGAGGCCAAGGGCCAGCCCAGCACCTGGCATGTGGCTTCCTGCCCCTCATCCCTTTGCCCGTCCCTCTGCTTCCTCCTTCCCCAGGGCATGGACTTTCATCTCCCTCTGAGGTCCAGCTGCCCACGCTCAGCCTTAGCTCTGCTTCTTAGCAGCTGTGAGACCCTGGGGAGTTTACTTACTTAACCTCTTGGAGCCTATGTTCCTCATCTGTAAGATGGGCATGAAACAGTGCTTCCCTCCCAGGATGATGACGAAAAGTAGACGAGACGAGGCACGCAGAATGCTTAGCACGGCAGCCCGCTCAGGCGAGTGCTCGGTGAGGATGACCTGCTATCCCCATTACTCCAACCGATTCAACTCCAACCCTGACCTTTCTCCTCAACCTAGATGTCCCAGGGGCACTTCAACCTCGACAGGCCTAAAATGGAGCTCTTCTCCCCGGGCCTGTTTCTCTCAAATCCCCACGAAGTCCCTTCCCAGACGCATATGCCTCTGCCCGCACACCCAGGGCCCCAGGCAATCAGGGAAGGCTTCTTGGAGGGGGTGGAACTCAGGGAGCAGGTTAGAGGGGACGCAGGCACTCCAGGCCTGGATGTCCCTGGCACCAGACATTTAAGCCCTGACCTTTCAGGCTCCGAGCAGGATTGCTCTTCCTGGCTGGGGGCGGGGTGGCTGGACTGGCCGAGCAGCCCCGCTAATGACTTGCGGACAGACCCCAGCTGGGGCATTTCATGCCAGTGCAAGGCGCAGTTAAGCTTCTCTTTACCTTCCGCCACGGTGGCCAGCAGTGCTCTAAAAATGCATGCTCTCCAGCAAAGGGGGCGGTGACGCAGAGGGCCGCAGAGCCCCCAGCGACACGCCACGTACACGGATGCGTATCGGGTAAGAACGACCTTTGTGGTTCTGAGCCACTGGGGTCTCAGGACTGGCTGCCCCCGCGGCATGCCCTGGCCTCTGCTGACCAGCGTGTGACACGGCATCCTGCGCTCGAAGTGGGAACTGTCCAGAGAGAGGGAGGGGATTCTAGGGACCGGCAACCGAGCCGGAGGCCGGGCGGAGGAAGCTGTGGGAGGAGGCGCCTGTGGGCCCCCTCCAGGAATCCACAGGACTGCACACGCGCACAGCGTCCGGGGTCCCCTGCAGCATTCCCATCGTGTACCGCTTTCACTCCATTCAGTATCTGCCTCCCCGACAGCAAGCTCCGAGGGGCAGAGCTGTGGCCACCTGCCTGTCAGCAAGGACCAGGACAGTGCCCGGAACTTAGGATGCGCTCGGTTATGTTGCCAAATACACGAAGGTGGACCGTGCTCTGGATGCTGTCAGGGAGGGGACAAGTGCTCAGCTCAAGCCCCTGGCCCCTGGCTTGTAAGCCTGGCTTCCTTCCAGAAGCGTCCAGGCTCTGAGACAGTCTCACGGGAACTTACCCACATAATAGGAAAGGGTGCGCTTGAGCCGGTCGAAGACAAACCAGCGCTTCTTCCACGACTTAATCTTGCCCCCCATCTTGACCAAGTAGCCGCGGCAGACCTGGTGAGAAGCGGGAGTGAGGAGGGACCCGAATGCGCAGTCCCTAAACCTTCCTTCCCCGAGCAGCAACAGAAAGGCCATCCCCTCTGCCTGTATTTTGGGGGGCTGTCCCCAACATCTCTTTAAGCCAGCACACCAGATCCCGGGACAGAGACCTCTGGTGTTAGGGCAGGAACTAGGGCCACTATCCCAAGGGCCCGGGAAATGCCCAGAGCGGGGGGTCCTCCCCCCAGCACCCCGGGGGCCACGCACGCCTCGTACCTTGCTGCTGAGCACCACGTGCAGGCAGGTATCGACACCGTGGCCCGACGACTCAATGTGGGTCTTCAGATCAAAGTCCTCCTTCCGGATTGGCAGGTAGCGGGTCAGGGGTCGTGCCTGGGAGCAGAAGGCAGGCTCAGCAGAGTCTCTCTCTTCCCCCACTGTTCCCTTGTCAAGGTCTCTTGGCTTCAGCCCTGAACCCCCACCAATGCCAACCCTCCCTCCCACCCCCAGGGAAGTCACTCTGGTTTCACAGGGCTTGTGGCAAAAGCAGAGACCTAGCAGGCCCGCACTGCCGCAACCTAGGCCTGGGCAACTGTTGAGTGGCTCCGTGCCTCAGTTTCCCCACCTAGGACCAAGATACAACCTTTCCTGTCTTGTCCCTGCCCCTCATCTCCTTCCTGGGCTGAACGAAATAAGGCAAGAGGCCAGATGTGAACGTGCTCTGGAAAGCAAAGCCCAGTAGGAAATCCGGCCTCTGACTTCCTATTGGACCTTGTTTGGATCGCATGCCCTCTCTGGACCTCAGTTTCCTTATCAGTATTTTTTTTTTTAATTTTTAAATGTTTATTTATTTTTGAGAAACAGAGAGTGTGGGTGGGGGAGGAGCAGAGAGAGAGGGAGACACAGAATCCGAAACAGGCTCCAGGCTCTGAGCTGTCAGCACAGAGCCCAACACGGGGCTCGAACTCATGAACCATGAGATCATGACCTGAGCTGAAGTCAGACACTTAACCGACTGAGCCCCCCAGGCGCCCCAGTGTTTATTTTTGAGAGAGAACGAGAGAGCATGTGTGAGCAGGAGAGGGGAAGAGAGAGGGGGGACAGAGGATCCCTAGCAGGCTCTGTGCTGACAGCGGTGAGCCCCATGAAGGACTTGAACTCACAAACCGTGAGATCATGACCTGAGCCAAAGTCAGACGCTTAATTGACTGAGCCACCCAGGCACCCCCCTGATCGTTTCTTAATTCCCAAGCCCAATCCAGGTGGCCTGCCCCCTAGAGTTTATGCTGTTGCTTCCCAGGACCAGGGAGCTGTGGTCACTGGTCCCTGTCGGGGTAAATCCCACAGGACCAGACACGCAGGGGTGTTGGGGGACTAGAAGACCCAATGGGAAGGAACAGCCTGTGTGAGTCCCATGGGCTCTCACAGGGGGGCCAGGATTTGGGACCAGAGACACAGGCAGACCTCCCCACACAACCTAATTTCTTCTGCTCAAATCTTCTGCATAAGGCAAAAGCACAGGACTCCGGTGCCACGGAGAAACGAGTCCAAGTCTCTCTTGGAGATGTAAACCAAGAGTCAGAGTGACATCATCCGCCCACGGGGCTGGGGGTGGGGAGGGGGCCGGGGGGGCGGAGCTTCGAGTCTGGTGGAGTGAGGACCAGGACAGCCACAAGACACACGCACACCCAGGTGTCTGGTCCTTGGGGCCGAATGAGTCCCACGTAGAATTCTGCCTGGTGCTGAGCCAACAGCAACCTTTTCTGGAGGAGGGTAGCTTTCACACCCCAGGGTACCCCCACCCCTCCACAGCCCCGCCCAGCACACCCCAGCACCCACTCACCTGGGAGAACTGTTTCTCCCGCATCTTGACCTCCTTCTCCACCAGCTGCTGCCTCCTGGCGCTCTCGCTCTGCAGCCTCCGTTCCACCTGCTCCCGCCGCCTCCGCTCCTCCTCCAGGGCCTGCCTGCGGAGCTCCAACTCCCGCTCCTGCCCCCAAAGCCAGCAGTCAGGGCCCACGGCTGCCTTCTCCCTCCCCTTCCCCGGGTGCCCCTCCTCAGGCTGGGGCAGAGCTGCAGGAGGCGCCCACCTCCGAGAGCAGGCTGGCACGAGGAGGCATCAGCCCCAAAACCCACCTTCCCCAAGCACCTTGCTCGTAAGGGGCAAACGCTTTAAACCGAGACCAGGCTGGCTTCCAATCCTGGCTCTGTCACCGGTCTGAGCTCTGTGACCCTGACAAAATCGTGTAAACGCCCTAAGCCTCAGCTGCCTCGCCTGTAAAATGGGGCCAAGAGTGCCCACCTCCGGGGATTATAGTGAAAAGTAATGAGGTCGTGTATGTAAATGCCCATCACTGATTCCAGCATGAAGGAAGCACTGAATAAATAAGTAAACAGGGCTCTCACAATGTTTACTTCAATCCCTAAGACACCGATAATCTAAGCAACTGGGTTTTTGTGATACTGAATATATTCAGTAATCCTTCCCTAGTCCCTGAGGCCCTTTGAAGTCAAATTACAAACATTTGTAGTTGAACTTCAAATTTTACAGAGAAAAAAAGTGCACGTACAGAAGCCATTATTAGAAGATTTTAAAAGCCATTAAAACAAATCATCAGGGGTGCCTGGGTGGCTCGGTCGGTTAAGTGTCTGACTTCGGCTCAGGTCATTATCTCGCGGTCCATGGGTTTGAGCCCCCCTCATCGGGGTCTGTGCTGACATCTTAGAGCCAGGAGCCTGCTTTGGATTCTGTGTCTCCCTCTCTCTCTGACCCTCCCCCATTCATGCTATGTCTCTCTCTGTCTCAAAAATAAATAAACATTAAAAAAAAAATTAAAAAAAAAAATCATCAAACACAAAGCGTGTCAGAGATGCCCAATGTCCTCATCAACACAAACAACTTCCGTGCCATTGGCTCCTGCTTGCCGTTTCTTCCCGGCTCAAAATTTAGCAGGGTCTCCTTCCTCTCCGTTTGCCAAGAGCTGCTTGTAAATCTGGCCCCCGCGGATGTAAGGCTGAGAGGCCTTCCTTTCTGGCTGGTCTAGCTGCTGACCCCTGCCCCCTGCACCCCACTCTCATCTTGAGAGACGAAGAGCACCCCAAGAGTGGAGACAGAACAGACCCTTCACTCGCCCTCCTCCCCAGGCACCGACTCCTCAGCCTGGCTGTGCCCTGGGGACAAACCAGGGTCCCGACCTCGGGCCCACTTCCCTCTGCCAACCTCTGCTCTGGCCTGGACACCTGCCTTCTCTTCCGGCCCCACCCCCCCCCCATGCTGGGCCCCCATTCCCGCCTTTCTTCACCGTCCCCAAGGGGAAGGACCCGCCACTCGCGCAGACGCAAATCAGAACTCTCGTGGCGGCCAAAACACCCACAGAAGCAAACACTCAAAGGCTGCACGTTGCCGAAAGGGAAATTCCTGGCTGGACGAGGGTTCCTGTGCTGCCTCCTCTCATCCTAAGAGCCATGTCACCAGGCCTCCCCCATCTGACGAACACGACTTCTAAAACACTCTTCCTCAAGGGAAGGTCTCGGGGCGCCTGGGTGGCTCGGTCAGTTGAGCGGCTGACCTCGGCTCAGGTCATGATGTCGCGGCCCGTGAGTTCGAGACCCGCGTCGGGCGCTGTGCTGACCGCTCAGAGCCCGGAGCCTGTTTCGGATTGTGTCTCCCTCTCTCTCTGCCCCTCCCCCACTTGCGCTCTGTCTCTGTCTCTCGAAAATAAAAACTTTAAAAAAAAAAGGGGGGGGGGGGAGCGCTTGGGGGTGGGACACAGGCCCCGGGCAGCCGCGGGCCCGCCAGCGCAGGCCTGCCTCACCCTCGACTCCATGAGGCGGCTCTTCTCCGCGTGCGCTTCTTTCAGCATCTTCTCCATCTCCTCGATCTTCCCCACGTCCAGGCCGCTCACGCTGGGGGAGGGCGAGAGTGGGGGCATCAAGGGGCCGGGAGGCGGCTGGCGGGGGCGGGGGCAGGGGCGGGGCCGGCCCCCTCGGGCGGGTACCTGGACACGGTGTCCGGGGAGCAGGCCGAGGTGCCGCCCGTGGAGATGCTGGTCTCCATGCTGTCGGAGCTCTCCAGGCTCAGGGTGTCGTAGGCGTGCTCGCCGTCCTCCCCGCGCTCTCGGCCGGCCGGCAGGTGGTGCAGGATGGAGTGGTGCATGAGCGGGGGGAAGCCCGAGGGGCCGGGCGGGAAGGGGGCCGCCCCGTGCAGGGCATCCCACTGGCACTGCGCCTCGGCCGCAGCCTTCTGCTTCAGCTCGGCCAGGCGCCGCCGCTGCTCCTCGATCACCTGCTGCCCTGCGGGAGGGACGGGGCAGTCACGGTGGGCCCTGCGGGGGCCGCCGGCAGAACCACAGACAGAGGGAAGGGGCGAGCGGGGACAGGTCAGCACCGGGCCCACCCCTCGGCCCCCGCAGCTCCACGTCCGGCTGCCCTGCCAGGGTCTCTGTCGCCTGCACAGCTGGCCGCGGCCGTGCGGTCCGGCTTCAGCGCTCCTCCTGTTTCCTGAGCACCCGCCACCCCCCCCCCCCTCCGCCCCGGCCCAGAGCGGGGCAGGACTCATGCACTGCCCTGCCCGCTGGGGAAGGGGGAGAGGGAAGGGCGTGAGCAGGGCGTCCATGCAAAGCCAGCCGTGATGCAGAAGCAAGAGCCACGAGAGCGGGACAGAGGGGGAGACGACAAGGCAGGAGACAGCTCAGCGGGAGGCGTGAGGCCAGCCAGACACCCGGCCCCAGGTCGGCCCCGGGTCAGCCGGGGAGCCTGCCTGGGGGCAGCGAGGACCCGCGCAGAATACATCATGCGGACGCCCAGGCGGGGCTGCCTGACCAAAGCAATGCCCTCAGTGACCAACGCTCTACCTGCTGGGTCGTCGGTTGGGGGGGGCTCGGCAGGAAGCGACTCGCCTGGTGTGGGGGGCCCCGGGCAGAGAGACACAGAGGGGAGGAGACGAGAGAGAGGCACAGACATGGGCTTTCAAAACAACCAAAATGCACACAGGCAGCAAGGACTCCAGGGTCCCCAGAGCCAGTATCTTAGGGAACCATTTCCGGAGGTCATCACGTCCACCCTCTGCCTCCAGACAGGGCAACGTCCATCCCGACTCAGATCAACAAACATCTTCCTTGTTTGCTGTGCTCTCTGGGAAGACCGCACAGCCCCCAACCCCGAGTCTCTGGACAAATATCCAGGAAGCTCTCCTTTCAGTATCGAACCTAAATGCTTTCTGCCCTCACCTGGAACTCAAGTAAAGCAAAAACATCCCGCAAAACGTGAGGCACGGAGGGAGGGGGGCGGTGGCAGATATCCAGGCCCCCCGGGAGAGCGGGCGGGTGGGCACTGCGGCCACTCACCCTTCTGCTGCAGGGCCAGCTGGCGCTTGGTCTCAATGTCCTGCAGCGTGGCCGCCAGGTTGCGAGGAAGGCTGCTCGTGCCATTCTGGGCAAGGAGGACACTCTGCGGCGAGTGGGGGGGAGGGAAGTGGAGCATGGGGACCCGAGGCTCAGAAGACCCCCCCACCCCGAGGCTCCCCTGGGGCGGCCTCGCCCCCTCCCCGGTGTGGCAGTCTCCATCCCCCTACCACCACCTTGCCATACACTCAGCCCACCCGCTGTCCTCAGACCTTTGGGGAGGGGCTACGGCCCAGGGTAGCCACGCTGAGCTGGGAGGAGGAGGAAGAAGAGCCAGAGGAAGAGGGGAGAGGGCCGCTGCGGGTCCGGGGCAGGGGGCTGGTGGCCTCACCATCCATCTTGGAGCGGTAAACCTGGAGGGAAGAGATAGCACGGGGTCAACTCCGGCTCCCCACCGGCCACCACCCCCACCCCCCCACCCCACCCCCGTCACCTAGGCTGGCTGCGATCCAAGACACCGCCCTGGCACCGGGCCTCTGAGGCCGCTTCTAACTGACAACAGCATTGAGCTTCTCGGGCCAGACCAACGGACAGGTGTTACTGGCGGCTGCCAAGCCTCCTTTCCGGGCAGTTCCTCCCTCGGCCAATCCCCGGTCCCACCCCAGGTCTCAGAAAAGATCTCGTAAATCGACCCATGCGAGGCGCTAACATGGGCCGGGCAGAGCCGTACAGGAGACCGACTAGAAGCCAGGGTTCCCTCTGGTCCCAGCTCTGCCACTAACGGGCTGTGTGACCTTGGGCCCTGCGCCTCCCAGCTCTGGGCCCGGGCTTCCTTATCTGCAAGAGCAGGGAGCAGGGCTAGACCAAATAACCGCCAAGCTCCCTCACGGCCCTCGTGTTTGCGGGAACACCGGTGCCTGAAGTCAAGATCCCTGACTCTTGGCATCGGCTCTGCTACGTCCTAGTTGTGTGGCCTTGGCGGGACTGCTTATCCTCTCCGGGCCCCAGTGACTGAGCTGTAAAATCAGAGTTAACTGTGCTCACGATGAAAGGAATCAAAACATGGGAAAGTCTCTGACCAGCTGGACACAAAGTAGAGAGAGGGTGGCTCACAGGCTCCTCCCAAAGGGAGCACAGAATCTGAGCTGAGATCGGGGTCTTAGAGGTCCTGTGCCTTCACTCCAGGAGTGAATCTCGAAGGCAGGGGTCTCGGGCACAGCAGCAGGTCGGCGGCGTGCACCCTGGGGGAGGACGCTACCTGTGCCCCCCCCCCCCCGCCCCCACCACAGTCAGCAGCTTGCTCCAGGCTCAGCTCGGACTGCACCCTCCACGGAAACCGTGAGGAGGCCGGGCACGTCTCTGTCCCATCAGGACCGCCTCCAAGTGTCACCCCCGGGGAGACCAGGAGAGCAAAGTGCTGGCAGTTCTCCCAGGACACGAGTTCCAGCTGCCACGGGCCCAAGAGCGCGTCAGGCCCCCAGACCCAGGGAGAAACGCCGGGGTTGAAGGCTGCCAGGGACAGAGCAGGGCCACAGCCTACCGTAGCTCAAGGCACCAAGCCGATCTCAACCCGACCACTGCTCCTGGACCCCCCTCCACGGGACAGTCAATCCTGTACGTCATCCTTGGGACTCAGGGGCTGGCCCCAGCTGCCCGAAGTGCCAGGATGGCGCTAGGAGACCTACTGCCCTGACTCAACGGACCCCCACCCTCTAGGGAGGCACCGTGTGGCTGCTGCATTGGCAGGAGGTACCCGGCACAGAGAGCAGCAGGGCTTGGGGAGGAACGGGCAGGGAGAGAGGGGGTTACCTGCAGCTGCCGGGAAGCTTTGGCGGGCAGAGGCGGGGGAGAGGAGCGCGGGGAGGCTGTAGCGGGGCCGGGCCCCAGCCCGGCCATCAGCTCCTGGTACCACTGCTCTAAGTCTACAGCAGGGAGCAGCAGCTCCTCCATCTGGAGCGGGGCGTGGGGAGAGGGGCGTGGGGAAGGGGTGAGGAGAAGAGTCCGGAGAGCGGGGGAAGGAAGGGTAGGAGGACGGGAGAGAAGGCAGAAGAAAGGGGAAGGGTGCAGGAAGAGTAAAGGAAGACCGAGCAGGGAAACACGGAGGTGAGGGAGAAGGGAGGGAAGGAGGGGAGAGAGGACAGCATAAAGAGAAGGAGGAGAAAAACAGTGAGAAAACAGTTGCTGTGAACGCGCTAAGGGCAGAGAGGAACAGTCAGGACACAACTCCCAGACCAGAGACACGTGCCGTGCCCACCATGATGCCAGACAGCCAGCGTCCGCAGGCACCGAGCGCTCCCAGGGGGCCAGCCTGGAGCTCAGAAGCCAGGAAGCAGGGGCGGAACACACACACGCACGCACGCACGCACGCACGCACGCACACAGGCGCACACACACATACACAGAGCCACGCCAGCAGCGGGCTGGGGGTGGCAGGGACACACAGACCACCAACCTTGGGTGAAGGCGTGATGGAAGCGAAGGAGGAGGAAGAGGGCAGCACGGGAGGAAGGCAGGTGGTGGGAACCAGGTCCCGGGAGGCAGGGGCCCAGAGAGGCGGGCCTGGCACAGGGGCTGCGGGCATGGGCGAGGTGCCCCACATCGCCTTTAGCTGCTCAAGCGTCACGTACTTGGGGGAAAGGCCAGGACGCAGGAGGGAATACAAGAGGTTAATGGAACTGCAACCCAGGAGCTGGCCCTGCCCACAGGCGAGGGAAGGGTGAGCACAGGAAGCGCAGAGCAGCAGAGGCCTGCAGAGCCCAGGAAACAAGTCCTCTCTAGGCAGGACGACGCCCTCACGCCCAAGCAGAAGGCTGCCCGGCCTTGAGCCATCAGGAGCTGAAGCTCCCGAGGCCCCAGGCCATACAGGGAACCACTCCTCCCAACCCCCCTATGCCGGCTGCCCTTCTCCCTCACCGCTGGACACAGACCCATTGTCCCCCAAGCCCCACCCAGGACTGAGGGACAACCTGGGCATCCACAGGAGGCCCTTGGGCACAGGTGGGCTCACTCAGTGGCCGGTACCTCACTGTCAGGCAGGGGCTGGGCGAGCACGCTGGGGGAGGTGGCAGAAGCATGGGGGTCCAAGCGGAAGCACAGCTGGAGAACCTCTGCCAGGCTCACATACTCCTAGGGTGCCCGGTGGGAGGGGGAGGGATGGGCAGAGAAGAGGTCAACAGGGTACAACCAGGCACCTGACACCCACACTCCATGCCTTAGGGCCATCACTCCATTCAGTACAAGATCCAGAGCAAGGAGCGTGGCAGGGGGTGCAGGAGGGGGACTCAGCTGTCTACTGTGACCGGAGACAGCTGGGGGGAGGGAGGGGCCAGAAAAGGGCAGGCAGAACTGTCTGAAGGCACTTCTTGACCTGTACTTTTGAGGCTGCCTTGGCAGCCCGGCCCTGCCCAGGGCAGACTCTGAAGGCCTATCCCTGGGTTTGCTCTGGGCTAGGGACAGGAGAAGCCTAGGGAAGGCCTTCCGAGAGTCCACCGAGAATCAGGACCCAACTCCCAGAGAGTCCTTCCGTCTCCCCCATCTTGGGCCCCAGTGGGGCACACACACACTGCATCGAGCACCAGCCACCGTTCCCGAGGGTCTCCTCGCACCCATGTGCCGGGGCGGGAGCTGGGAGGGGTAGGCTCACTAAGTGGGTGAGCTAGATGGGCTTTGAGAAAGAGGCCTCAGCAGGGAGCAGCTAAGAGCCCAGGTGGAAAAACGGGCCCACCCCCCAAGGGTTAGTACGTAGGAAGAGACTAGCGCATCAGACTGCGGTGTGGGAGGACAGGGACTGTCACCCTCCCCGAGCATATCCTTAGTCCCCTGAGCTGATCGAGGCGGTGGGGGCACGGCAGGCCTCCAAAATGCACACTGAATGCGCAGGGTCCCAAGCCTGACCCATCCAGGGGGAGCCCCGGCCTGGCGGAGCCCCAGAGGGCAACTGTCCTCCGGGGGTCAGGGCAAGGGAAAAGGAGCGGGAGGATCCAGTGTGTTGTGAGCACTGATGAATGGCATGCAGATCACGTGCAAATTAACACGCAAGCCGGTGCTGATTTTGCATAGCCTGCCCGGGCCCTCTATGGAGCAGCAGGATGGCACGCTCGCTCACACTCTCACAAACTCTGGCCAGAGGATTATTGCCGCACGCCCCTGAGCCGGGCCCTTGGCAGGAGCTGGAGGCAGGAGCTCGGCAAGCAGGCAGACGGGCAGTGGGCAGAGCAGAGCAGGCAGTCAGCTGGGATTACCTCTTGTGCTTTGGGGCAGAGCTGAGTGGAAGCAGGTGGGATTAGGGGGACAGAGGAGGCCCCAGCCTGAGAAGACCCCGGGAAAGGGACCAGACTCGCAGTCCCTGAGGACTCGGAGATGAGCAGTTCGGCCTACAGAGAGGGGACATGGTGAGGGGCCGCCCACGCCAGGCCTCAGTGGCAGGGAGGTGGGGAGAAAAGGAAAGAGCTCGGGAACCTGGGCATGTCCTAGTTGGACCTCACGCCCCAAGCAGGCAAAGACTCAGGAAAGGACCGCCTAAGGGATGTCAGTGCCCACTACGCTGCCAAGAGCCTCGTTCTAGACTGAAGCCCGAGGAGCTCCGAGACCAGGGCCCCTGGATTCCTGTGCGAACCCTCGAAGTGAGGCTGCCCGGCCCCGGCCCTTCCCAAACCTCTGAGCTTCCCACCTTCCCCGCTCATGCCTCCTGAATCCCCCAGATGGATTTGATCGCCCAAAATGGTAACATCGGTAAGCTCCTAGGAGCCAGAAAGGTATCTGCAAAGCAGCAGCTGGTAGCCACAGAAGGTCACACCCCAGACTTCAGGGCCACTCGCACTCCAATCTCTCCAGGTCAGGAGAACGTCCCCAGTATTCAGCCTCAGCTACTGGGGAGAAGGTGCCACACGTCGCTCCAGGGCCTCCCAGGAAGCCCCTTGGGCCTGAAGCTAGGGCTGACCCAACCACGTTACCTCTTTGAGGGTCGACGTGGTCTTCGGGAAAGGCCTGCCTCCCGTGAGTGAGTGGTACCTTCTTTCCAGCATCGTGAGCTTCTCCTTCTCCTGCGAGCCCAGAGCGGCCGAGTCAGAACGGGGTGGGGGTGGCAGCACGGGGGGAGCCAAGTGAGGGGGGCCCTCCTGCAGCCGGCAGAGCTCCACCCCAGCCCCCCTGCACTCACCTCCCACTCCCCATCCTGCACCGACCCCGATCCCCCAGCCCAACCTGACCGAGGCTACCTTCTGCAGCAGCTGCAGGGAGGCGTTCTTGTCCCGCGCCAGGCGCTCGGACTCTTGCACGGCCTGGGCCCGGATCTGCCCGGCCTGACCGTCCAGGACTGCCAGGCGCTCCTGAAGGAGGGGGTGGGAGGTCGGTCAGGCCTGGGAGACAGGGCTGAGCCCACGGCGAGGCTTCCCTGTCTCTCCAGTCCAGAGACCCTTGGCTTGGGTGAAGGGAATCGACCGGCTCTTCTGCTTGGCCTTAACCCACCCCCCGGAATACCGGGGCAACTGTGGTCAGCTCCTCCCTTCACCCGTCCCTCCACCAGTGACTCCCGTGCCCCCCGGCACACCGGCTAGAACCCGAGTCCCCAGGTGTAACCTCCCCACCATCAACGAGTCCAGAATCCTGGAGCTACTGAAGAGTTCTCCACCTGCCCCACTCCCACGGCCACCCCCCAAGTCCAGGCCCGCTGCCTTCCCTGCCTGGACTTTGGCACCAGCCCTCTGCCTCCACTCCTGACCTTCCAAGTGTGCCCCACACTGCCACGAACACCTTCTCAAAATGGCCCTGGAGGTCTGTTTTTGTCTGCTTATCCGAATTTTCTAAGCCTTCCAAAAAGAATATGTACTACTTGAATAATGTTTTAAAACTCCACGAGTCAAGTTAGATCACTCCTCTCCTCAAAATCTTTTGACTCGCTACTCACAGGACAGAGCACAAACTGAAAATGGCGTCCGAGGGCTCCCGGGACTGGGCCTACGCTCTTCGACCCCCCGCCCCCGGCCTTCTGTGTCCCCCCCCCCCCCAGCCGTGGGGCACACTAAGCCACAGAGTTGCACACCCTCAGGCCTCACACTGCCCCCTTGCCCCAGGAGAGCTGTCCCTGTCTTTCTACCACCAAGAGCTCACTTTTCCTCCTAGACCAGTCCGAGTGAAACTTTTCTCCTACATCTTCCTCAATTACCACTCAATTCCTCGGCTCCCTCCTCTGTGCTCAGATTACTCTGTGTCACCATTTGCCTCGTATTACTGGTACTTGTGAACATGTGCCTCCATCACCACCCCACCCAGACTGTCAGATCCAAGGGCAAGGTCGGGGTCTTTTCTGTCTCCATATCCCCAGTAGGGCTGAGCACAGGGCCTGGCTCAACAGCCATGTGCTAAAAGGAAAAGAAAATCACGTGAGAGAGAAGAATGGGGTTAGGGGAAAACGGGCTGGGTTAATCCCAGGAGGGCTTCCTGAAAGAGGCAGCCTTAAAACCACCACCTTTAAGAGCAAGACATGAGCAAGGAGGGAGGGAAGAAGGGAGCTATCATAATCTGGGGTCAGCCCAAGCAGGAATTCCCACAGCAAGATCAGCTGTTTAACCAGAACCTGTGAACCTGTTAGAACGCAGTAACTGCTAAACGCTTTGCATTTGTGACCTCATTTAAACCTCTTTTGGGGCGCCTGGGTGGCGCAGTCGGTTAAGCGTCCGACTTCAGCCAGGTCACGATCTCGCGGTCCGTGAGTTCGAGCCCCGCGTCAGGCTCTGGGCTGATGGCTCGGAGCCTGGAGCCTGTTTCCGATTCTGTGTCTCCCTCTCTCTCTGCCCCTCCCCCGTTCATGCTCTGTCTCTCTCTGTCCCAAAAATAAATAAAAAACGTTGAAAAAAAAATTAAAAAAAAAAATAAATAAATAAATAAACCTCTTTTGACGCAGGTGCCTTTACACCCATTTTACTGATGAGAACACTGACATATTCAGGAGCTAGTAAGTGGTACAGCTGGGAATGGAACTAAATCTGTAGGACTCCAAAGCCAGGATTCTGAACCGTCCTGAATCACAGTGGAGAGGATAGGGGAACATTGGGCAGGAGGGCAGACAGAGCCTGGGATTGGGTGGGACACGGGGAGGGGAGGGGCGGGTGTGAGGGACAGAAGCTGAGCAGGGCTCACGAGAAGGCAAGGAGAAGGGGCACCTGGCTGGCTCGGTCAGTGAAGCATGCAACTCTTAATCTTGGGGCTGTAAGTTCAAGCCCCACGTTGTGTGTAGAGATTACTAAAAATAAAATCTTAAGAAGAAGAAGAAGAAAGCAACAGCAAGGGGAAGAATGTGACCCCTGGGGTCCTAGTGGCTGACCTCCTAGGAGCCAGGGTGGGTATGGGGAGGTGAGAACAGGAGTCTAATACTGTCGACCCCTCCCAAACTTCCTGGAGTTTACACCCACCAAGACCCCAGAGGAATGGGATTGGCTCATCTAGGGCTCCCTGCTGCTTTCTCTGCAGAGGAATGGGGAAGGTTCTTTGGGCCAGGCAGGCCTAGGGTCTCACGCTGACTCAAACTCATAAACTGAGAGGTCTGGAACAAATACGTAGCTTCCCTGAGCCCTCATTTCCTTGTCTGTGAAACGAGGATGAGAGCACCGGCCTTGTGAGACCATCCTAAGGTTGGCACAAGATAACCCAGGAAAGCCTCCTGGCTCACACCCACGCGCTTGGGAAATGCTAGCTTTCTTCCTTCCATCTGTCTCACAGCCAGAAGCAGACGCACTTGTAAGGCAGAGAAACTCAGGGAGAGAGGCAAGGGATCCGGACTCCGGGGGAGGTCCAGGAGCTTGCCACAAGCCACCAAACTCAGGCTAACCGTCGAGACGCCAGTCGCCACTTTTCGACACCCCTCCCCCTGATCTCGTGGCCGTCACCCCCCACCTACTCACTCCAAACTGCACACGCATGCGTGAGTGTGCACGGACACGGTAGTCTCAGCCAGAGTCACGTGAACTGCCCGGACCATCCTCCCCATTCTCTTTCCTGACCTCTTCCTAACACGTGCTCCACACAAACCTCCTCCCAAATTTACTACACACACGCACGCACCTCTGCCCCATCATCCTGTCCTGGTCTGGCTGAGATCAGGAGCAGGGGATCAGAGCATCTGGAGCTCCCGGACCGGTGAGGATATGACACGCAATGCCCTTATTTCGTGGCTCAGCTGAGCCACAGCTGGAAGCCAGGTGGTGCCCTTTCTAGGACCCCTGGTTGGCTCAAACGTCCGCACCTCAGGACCTTGCCCGCTTCCCAGCACGTCCACCAGACAGAACGCTCTGCAAGGGCGGCAGCGAGCCTCCTCTTCGGCCTCCTCCTCCTCCTCCTGTACCTCCACCCTTCGTTTCTTTGCCCGGCCGGAGCCCGGCTCTGGGTGTGAGCCCGGTCCACTCCCCACTGGGAGCCCACGCCTACTAACAACAGCTGTTGTCCGCTCCGCGCTTACTAGGATCGGAGCCCATGCTGTCCTCACGTACACCATCTTGCTTAGTTCTCTTGACAGCCTGTTCCTGTTTTGCGGTTAAGGAGACTGAGGCTCAGAGAGGTAAAGTTAACTTCTATGGGGTCATCAGCGGGGATCCAATTCACTGGCCTCCGCCCCGCCCCGCCCCGCCCGGCACCGAGGCCCCACAGGGGATGGGAGCAGGGCACACCTTCCTCTTGGTGATGCTCCGGAGCAGCTCGGCCTTGCTCCGGAGCAGCCCCTGGCCCGCCAGCTCACGCTCCTCCTCCACGCGGCTCTCCCGCTCCAGCTGCTGGAACTCCAAGTCCTCAAACAGCTTTGTCTCCGTCTCCAGGGCCTCGGCCTCCTTGAACGACAGTGACAAAGGGGGTTGAATGGTGCTCGCAGTACCGCTCCGGGCCTGGGAGGCCAGGCCGCAGAGGTGGGAGTTCTGAGGGCTGGCCCCAGGGAAATCGGGGAAGGGACCTGCCCCCAACCCATCCCCCTTTGCTCTGCTTGGCTTTTTGCCCCTTTCACGGGCATCGCTGCCTGGAGTAGCAGAAAGGTGGAAATCGATCCCCCCAATCCTTCCCTGTCCCTTCCAAGCCACAGCACCGACCCTGGTGTGTCCGGCAGGAAGTGCAGGGCCCAGGTGGTCCCGTCCCACCGCTCTCCTGTCTTCCGGGTGGGTGGCCCTCGGGGGCCAGGGAAGGGGGGCTGGTGAAACTGACCCTTCTCAGCTGCTCCTGTAACTGTTCCCGCACTGACTCGGGGCAGTTATCGAGCTGCGTCTGGAGCTCGGCGTAGAGCGCCTGGCGGGCCTCCAGGTGCCTCCGTCCCGCGGCCAGCTCCGCCCTCTCCTGGTCGGCGGGAGGGGTGGGGAGGGCGGGCACAAGGGAGAAACAGAACACACACTCCTCAACTCTGGCCCGTGGGCAGCAGCGGCCATGGGGGGGTGCAGGGCGGGAGAGAGAGAGCTGGGGAGCCGGCAGGGGGTGGGGTGAGGACTAACAGAGGAGAGTAAGCGGGAGAGGAGAAGGAAGAGAAAGGGAAAACACGGAAGAGAAGAGTGGAAAAGGCTAGGAGGCGAGGCTGAAGACAGGACGCTCGCAGGTGCAAGGGAAGCTGTCACACAGGCGCAGGTGTGGGTCTTGGGCAGAAATTTTGGTCTCCTGGAGTCCCCTGGGCTGGAAACACTGGGGTGGGTCCTAAGAAAAGCCTTCTGTTTTCTCTCCAAACCAGTCAAGGCCAAAGCTGGTCCCACATCACAAACACAGAGACTCTGGCTCCTATTTCCCCCTGACTCTGCCACTGCCTAGAGACCAAAATTTAACCCTGGGGGGTGGGGAGGGGTATAGACAGTGAGGGTTAAATCCAGGGGTCCGGCATGAATCGGAAGCTGAGGATGTTAAAGCTACGGCACTGTCGCAGAGGGGACCCCGGCCCGACTCCCTGGGCCTCCCTCCCTCCCGCCCTGGGTGGAGGTGGGTGCTGGCACTCCAGGCTGAACTCCAGCGGGATGAGGGCTGCAATTAGTTCGGCCGTTGCCATGGCAGTAGGAGCCCCAGGAGTGGGTACAGGGAGGAGGTGGATAGTTCTGTCTGGGGCGAGATGACACCTCCCAGGGCGGGAAGGGGGACGAGGGGAGGAGCTGGTGAGTCACCCCTCCGAAGGACAGGCAGAGGAGAAACTAGGATTACTGATTCCAAAACCAGAGCGGAGCCATGGGCTGGGGAGGAAAGCTGAGTGAGCCTGCCCCGCGGCCACTGCCTCCCCACCCCCCACCCTACCACCCCCTCAAATAACTAGGCCCAGAGAGAAGGCAAAGTCCAGGCCTCCAGGCCACGCCAGGTCAATGAGAAAGGAGGTTAGGCAGGTTCCTTCGGAAATGCTGAGCTTACTTCAAGTTCTTCTGCCGAATCCTGCCCCATCCCTCCGGCCCACTCTCGCATCAGGGAGAGGAGTCCTGGGTTCCAAGCACTTTGCCCTCTTAGGACTCAGGCTCTAGGATACCCCCTACATTCTGGATGGCTCAGGGGCGGGAGAAGAGGAGAGGCCTACTCATTCCCACCCTCCGGTTGGGGTATCTGGATTTTGGAAGCCCCAGAGGAAAGCTAGAAGGGCGGCCACTGTGTGGCAGAGGGAACTGGTCTAAACCCCCCAGGGCCATGCCGCCGCGGCCGGACCTCCTGACCCCTCCGCTCCGGAAGGAAGAGAGGGGCGGGAGGTGGACGGCTGGAGGGCAGCCTGCTTCTCCCAGCTGCACAGGAAAACCACCAACAATCTGTGGAGGCTGCACCTGGGCTCTTCCAAAGGGGGGACACTCCTCAGGCTGAGCAGCTCCTCAGCTACGCATTTCCCCCAACCTTTACCCTTCCTGCCAAGGCACCATTGAGTCAAGTTGAGCTGTGCCCCCTGCCCATTCCTTTCTGATCAAAACCCTGGAGTCCCGCACCAAGAAAGGAAGGAGGCAGAATTAGAGGGGAGAGGTCAAGGGCACAGTGGTGCCCCTGCAGTTAGTGCAAAAGCAGGCATGGCTCAGCCCTGCCTGGGTGGCACTGGCAGTTAGGGGCATGCGGAGAGCCCAGGACAGTGATTAGAGGGGGCGTTAGTGCAGGCCTGGTTGGTAAGCGTGGAGTTAATTTGGCACAGAATTTGGGAGTGTGGTTTTGGGGGCCAGAGCCAAAGCTCCAAAAACAAAAAAAGGAGTTGGGGGGTGGGGGGAGTTTGTTGAAGAATCTTTAAGAGTTTCAAAACTGGGACAGGAGGAAGACACTCTCAAAAAATTCAGAAAGAAAATTAAGTCTTGGAAAAATACTGTCAAGTCCAGAAATAGATGGCCCCTCTCCACACTTCAGAGCTTTTGGCACGTTGGTAGGCATCTTGGGCCTAGCTGGCACGGCCCCTGTGGGACGGAGTGACCCCTGCGGGCTGGCACGAAATCTGAAAGGGTCGGGGGCACGAGCTGGGACCACCTGGGACGGGAAGCTGCAGATCCTGAAAGGCTCAGGGGAAGCAGAGACCTGAAGGCCATCCCCCAAAGATCACATCCTGAGCACCCGAGGCATGCTGGGAGGGGCACGTTCTCTAGACAGAGGGACCCACACCCGAGTCACTCCCCAGCACCTGTCCCTCAGGCTGCGCTCACTGCCCAAGCAGCAGCTTCGGCACTTCCTAGGAGGGCCAGGAACGGGCAGGCACCCAGAGGCAGCACAGAGACCCAGACAGAGGAGATCCCAGAACCCAGTCCGGCCCCTGCCCGTGCCCTTCAAGCTGACACCTTCCGCAGAGGACAAGGTCCCCCCTCCCCCGAAGGGCACAGAGACCACCAGGCCTGTAGGAAGACTGAGGAGATGAGAAGTAAGGGGCCCAGAGAAGACGTTTGTCCTTCCCCGGGGGCCACTGGCAGCCAACACGGGGCCAGGCCAGCTGTGGGTTACCTTGTCCCTCTCCTTCTGGATGCCGGTTTCCAAGGTCACCAACTTTTCCTGCAGCTGGTCCACGGCCTTCTGCTCCTTCTGCAGCAACGCCCGCTCTGCCTCCCTCTCCCCCTGCAGCAATGCTCGTTCCATTTCAGCCTGGGGCCAACACCAAGGTCCACGTCAAGGCCAGTCAAGGCAGACGGACGCAGGCCCCTCCGGGGGCCTTGGCTCTGCCCGGGGAGGAACGTGGCCACAGCTGGCCTGGCTACGGGCCCTCCCAGCTCACCTCGCGGGCGGACTCCTGCAGCTGCTGCTCGAGCTCCTTCACACGGACCTTGAGCTGCTCCACTCGCCCCAACACCTGAGCCCGCTCCTCTTCCAGGGCCAGCACCTCCCCCTGGAGCTTGGCGCTGGGCGCATCTTCATGCTGGAGGGGAGGGAAGCCATCAGCTGGGGAAGCCTGGAGCCTTCCGTGACCAGACTAAAAGAGGGGATCCCCATTCCTCAGGGCGCTCGGAAGGGGTAGCCAGCCAGAGAGGAGGCGAACTCCCCTCCCTGCAAGGGGAGCAGTACAGCTCAGCTAAAGGGAATGAAGGTTTCCCACTCTGTGCCAGGCCCGGAGGCGGCCCTAAGGACAGGCAGGTCACAGAGTATAGGGAGAACCTGGGAAGCGCATCGACACCTCCCTCTTCCTTGCCTCCTCACATCTCAGCCTCTAATCCCCGATGTCTTCCCAAACACGATCCTTCAATTACCTCCCCCTCACTGAGCCATCCCTCCACCACCCCTGCCTCCTCTGCCCCCCAGCCCCTCACCAGGTGCTGCCCCCCACCACCACCACCCCACCTCCTGCTGGGTGCTCTCAGTGCTGCTGCACTCCTCCTTGAGATTCTCCTCATCTGAGCGGTCCACGCACTCCCACAGGCGCTGGGTGGCACCTCCGGGCTCCTCGGGGCCCCGCCCAGAGGCTCCGGTGGCCGCTGAAAGGCCTCGTGAGGGCCTCCGGCCCGCCAGCGCCAATGCTGCGGCGGCTTCCCCGATGCTGGGCAGCTCCCCAGCCTCGGGTGCCCCGTCGGCCCGGCTGTACTCAGCACACAGGTTCAGGATGGTCTCCAGGCGCTGGCGTTCCTGGGGAGGGCGGACAGAGCTGGGCGTGAGAGGGAAGGATGCTGGGTCCTGATGGAGGCACCGTGTGCAGTCAGGAGACAGAACTATGACACTAGGTGCCAGGGGCCCAGAACCAAGCCAGGAGAGCCCCAAACCCGGAGTCAGGAGAGGCAAAGGGCAGAAGGGCGCCCCAGAAGTAGGCAGGAGGAACCAGGCCATTGTGCTACCTGCCCACATGGCTAGCCCCTCCCAGCTTCCTGTTTCCTTTCCCTTTTCACTCTGCCCGGAATGGGCTTCCTCGGGGACACACAGCGACACAGACTGCTAAGCAGGCTGAAGACCACAATGGCACACAGATGAACACTCGGGTACTCGCGCTGACTCTCGTCCACCTAGATCTACAGACACGAGGGTACGGAGACACCCCAGCCACCAACACGGACACACAAGGACACAACATGTGCTCTGCACTCACACGGACAGGCAGGCACGCACACAGGTACCAGCCCTGGCACGCACGGATGCACCCTGGCGCACACTCACACAGATAAACACAGTCTAGCACACAGACAGGTGGGCACGGACACAGACGGCTGGAAAACAGACCCGTGGGCCGACAGGGATGTGACACAGGTTCGTACAAAGTTGTGCCCAGCGTGTATACGCCAGGCCAGACAGACGTGGGACACGGTCCTCCTCATCCCCTACCCCAGCTCCAGGTCACTCTCAGGCTGCCCTCCACTCCCTTCCAGCAAGGTGAGCTGCTGCCTCCGCTCTCCAATGCCCAGGCCCAGCTGGGAGCGCTCCAAGGCCCTGCCCCTGGCCCACCCCCTCCCCACAAAACCCCAGCCACACAGCTCTCAGGGGCCCAGGAGGAGGGACGGTACAATCACGCTCCCCAATCTGGGTCCCCCGCTCTCGTGTCCCAGCCTTGAAACCCCACCCCCAGCCCAGGCTCTCCAGGGTACCTCAACCTCAGGGGTCCCTCACTGCAGAGTTTGGCCACGACCCCCCTGGACACGTACCCCAGCTTCCCTCCTGCTGCTTGCCCAGTTCCACGTCAAAAAAAAAAAAAAAAAACAAAAACAAAAAAAAAACCAGGAACAGAGGAGCCTAGGCACCCAGGAGGCTGGGCCAGTGCCCCCGCCCCTGCCCCAGGACCCAGATAAGCAGCCTGCTGGAGATGGGAGGGGCAGGGCGGGCAGTCTCCAAGATTTAAAGTGGCAGGTGGGGCAGGTCAGGGCTGGCGGTGAGGTGTGCCCGTGTGCCCTCATGCCTGGGGGGTGGGGAGGCTGAATGGAGGAGCTGAGGGAGGCTGGGCCCGTCACTCTGCCTTTGCCAGACTCGGTGCTCCCTCTCCAGATTAAGACCCCAGGGTGGTCCGAGCACGCTCTAGGTCAAGGCAAAGACAGTGAAGGGAAGCTGTGGCAAAGGAGAAGACTGGTGATCCTTCCTCCTCTCTCCCCAACCCAGCCTGCACCTCACCTTGCCCAAAGCTGTCCCAACCTCTTCTGAAAAGCCCTCCAGACAAACCTCCCCATTTCTGGTTCTCCTCCTCAAACCAATCCCAGGGGCCCTGGGCCCCCCAGCAACCCCATTCTGCTCACAAGGGACAGAGGGCAGAATCCATTCTCCTGTACGTGTGCCCGACTGTCCACATTAGCCAGAGCCCCCTGAGCTCCCTGCGCTATCTGGGGAATCCTGGCCCCCACCCAGCTCAGAGGCCATCTCCAGGACAGCTGCCCGGAGCCACACCCGGCCCCCGAATGCACACATACGCACGCATGCTGATGCATACAATCACGATCACACAGTCGGCCCAGGATAAAGCCAGGGGCGACCTGTCCTGTTCTCTTTCTCTTCCCTGCCACCCACATTCCCAGATGATCCTCACTGGGCCAGGGTGAGCAGCTCCCACCCATTTGTAAAAGACCAAAAAGAGGGGTGCCTGGGTGGCTCAGTCAGTTGAGCATCCAACTTCGGCTCAGGTCATGAGCTCAAGGTTCGTGAGTTCAAGCCCCACATCAGGCTCACTGCTGTTAGCATGGAGCCCACTTTGGATCCTCTGTCCCGCCCCCCGCCCCCCCACCACCACTACTGTCCCTCCCCTGCTCGCACTCTCTCTCTCTTAAAATAAAAAAAAGTTTAAAAAAAAGAAGCAACTTTTCTAAAGAACAAGGTGCTTTTCTAAAAAACAAGCCTTAAGAAGACAGGCGTCTTGAATTCCAACACGGGCTCTGCCAGAACTTGCTGTGTGACCTTGCACAAACCCATTCCCCTCTCTGGGCCTCAGCTTCTCATCATTAAGACTTGCTCCTCAAACTGAGAGGTGCAAGACCTCACCGTAAAGGTGGTGTGTTTTCCTACAGCTTTGTTATCATCAGGTAAATAACGCAAAACTTAACTTACACGTTAAAACAAACGCTGTGTTACAGAATAAAAGCAAAGTTTACGTGCATCTGAAATAAAGCCTTAGAGACTTCAAAGAAAGTTCTTCCAGGCACCAGACCCCTGAGATATAGGTCACTAAGGTGCATCCCGGAAGGAGAAAAGCTTGAGAAGCCCAGGCCCTGTCCAAGGGCCCCTCCCGCTCTGCCAGCTGGCCTGCCTGCGCCCTGGCAGGGACCCCACCGTGGACGGCGGCACCCTCCGGGGCATCTGCTCACCAGCCTCTCCATCTCCTGCTCCCAGAGCCGTTCTTGGTGCTGCCGCCGGTGGTACTCCAGGAGGTCGTCCTCGTTGTCACTGATCTCCGTGATGCTATTTTTCCGCTCCCGAGTGACAGGCACCCGCAAGTCCCCACTGGACAGCTTCCTCTGGGCACGGGGGCTCTGGCGGGGCGAAGCCCCGGTCAGAGAGCCCAGACTATAGGCTGGGCTCAGCCTGCCACTGAAGCTGCCCTTGCGGGGTGCCAGTGACTCCCCGAGCGTGGGTGAGGGGCTCCGTGTCCTACGGCCCCGTGCCCCCAGCGTCAGGGAGAAGTCCTCCGGTGACGCCCCGTGGGCTGCCCAGCGCCGGGCCCGGGGACTCTCCACCACTTCCCTGCTTAGCTTGGGATCTGGCGTAGTCCTGGTGGGCATGGGGGAGAGAGCCCGTCGCGACAGAGACGGGCTCAACGGAGGGAGTTCCCGCATGCTGTCCAGGCCCCGCCGGCCCAGGCGGGGACTCTCAGGAGGCTGCAGGGTGCGGGTGGCTGACCCATCTGAAAATGTTCGGCCCACCAGCTGGCGGGAGGGGCTGGTTGTCAGCACCCGCTCGGTGCCTGGCAGCTCACGGAAAGGGCTGGGAGGGCGGTCCTGGAGGGTGCCGATCTTGTTTCGGGGAGCAGGGACCGGAGGCTGCAACTTGGGGCTTCCAGGAATGCTCGTGGGCTGGCTTCGGGCACCGGAAGCTGGGTATTCACTCAGGTTGATGGCCACCACGGGCAGCTGCCCACCCAGCCGGGGGCTCTCGGTGGCTCTGCGGGCCTCCGCCAAGACAGTGGCCGCGGGGCTGTCCGTCAGCAGACCTCGGAGACCGGGGCTGGGAGGCCTCTCGTGACCCCCTTTCCGGCCCAGCCGGGGGCTCTCGGAGGAGCGGGCGCCGCCCGGTCGGGACTGTGGGGGCTGCAGGGCCAGGTGGTAGCTCGAGGAACGGGCAGGCACCAGCGGCGGCACGGAAGGTGCTGGCTCCTGCCCGCTGGGTGAGTGGCTGGCACAGCTCCCACTGCTGGCTGGTGAGGAGAGCGGAGAGAAGGCTGGAGAGGTGTTCTCATAGCTGGAGCCCACAGACATGGCACCAGGGCTGGTTGGCGGGGACAGCAAGTAGCGCCCACCGTTAGCCATTGGCGACAGTGGGGAAGTCGCGGCAGGCTTCTTGCCGGCCGCTCCGGGCTCCTCTAGCACCAGCGAGTCCATGATCTCCTGCAGGTCCTTCTCAATAGAGCTCACCAGGGAACTGTGGCTGGCGCAGGCAGAGGGGCCCCGGGTCGCGGGCTGTGGCGCGTGGTTCCCATTCACCAGGCTTTCCGATTCTGCGGATGGGAAACACAAAGGTGCCTCAGGCCCTGGCCTCCAACCACCGGGGAGCTGTACGTGCCCAAGAACGAGGGAGGCGATCTGCCAGCTCTACCACTGACCTGCTGCACGACCGTCAATCAGCCGCCCTTGGTTTCCCTGTCCGGAAAGGAAGGGCACGGCTCTAACACCTCATGACTTAGGACAGAGCTGGTAACGACGCCAGGCACTTCTAGGCCCAGTTATCGCGGGCTCACCCCAAGACCGGGTTCCTCCCTGCCTTGGTTTCCCTCCCAGATCTCTCCTTCAGGAAGGGCAGATGGACATTCTATGGAGGGGATGCTGTGGAGCTGGCCAGAAGTTCGGGGTGGGGGGTCCAGTCTAATAGGACATTAGGACCTCCCAGCACAGCAGCTGAGACCCAGGAAAAACCACAGGCCAAACCTCCAGCGCTGGGCAAGAGGTGTGTGCCGTACTGCTCTGCCCAATCAGAGGCAGGGAGGGGCCTGGCACTGCTGGGTGGCTTCTGGAAGCCAGGCTGGCCAGCCACTAGGGGCGGCTCGGCGCCTCCGATCATGAGCCCATCAAGCCACGCCAGCAAGAGCCTGCCTTGGCCCTGCCCCAGGCCTCATCAACCAACCAGGAGTCCCAGGAACGAGTGCCCGGAACAGCTGAGGGAAGGAGTGGCATGACAAGGCTAAGGGAGAGCGGGTAAAGCTAGCCAGGGAGTGGGCTGGGAACCCGGGCTTCTGAGGGGCTCACCAGACACCCATGTCCACCTGTCCCAGTACCACACTGACACCTGTCATCCCACGGCCATCTGAACCCTCGTTGCAAAGCCTCGGACGGGAGGCTCACTGGCAGCCTCCTGGTCTACACCCCACCCCACCCCGCCCCCTAGGCAGCTGGGTTGAGGGGGGTGCTGTGCTGGTTCCCTGGAACAATCACCGACTCTCCTCTGGGGATCAATAATTCACACACAAACTGCAGCTGTTCCGCTGAGTAATCAGCTGGCATGGCCTGGGGGGAGGGGCAGGGCCCAAGGACCTAAGCGCCGGCAGGTGGGACCCGCCAGCAGGGGTTCGACCTAATGCTTCCTTCTGCCCCCTCGGGCCCCTCTCAAGGGTGAGGTTCCCCAGCGGCTGGCACATGAGGTTTAGGGTCCCAGACACCGAAGTGGCACCTTCCAGGGCAGTGGGGCTGGCAGAGCCCTCCGTCCCTTGGGCACATGATTCCCCAGTTCCAGCCAAGCGGCACTTCTTGGATCCCTCCCAGTAGCCAGACCGCCTGGCATTCTCCACCAATGGCCCATGGCAGGTGGCAGCAAGCCCAGATCATGGCCATTGTCCTGCCCTGACACTACGAGCATGGCCGGGATGGGCAAGGAGGAGGACTGTCCAGGAGAGCCACCAACCCGACCCCCCACCCCAAGTGGGCATCTACCTGAGCCAGGACTGTAGGGGGGCCCGGGGGCCCGGCCCCCTGCCGGAATCATACTCTTCATCCACTTGGCTTCAGCCGGGTGGTTAAAGCGGAGGAAGGTCGACTGACCCAGGCACAACATACAGCCTGCAGAGAAAACAAATGCTGAGAAGGGCAGAAAGGGCTGGGGTACGCCTCACCCCGCAGCACGAGCGGGCTCACCCCGGGCTCCAGACAGCCATCCCCACCTGCACTCACAGTGTCTACACGCACCACGCCTGACCTGACAAGCACCAGCAGGGCTCCACAGCACAGGGCAGAGCGGAAAGAGCTCTGGTTTGTGGGTCCCAAGATCTGAATATCCTGGTCCTAACTCTTGTTACTGGTTGTGAGACCTTCAGGTGAAGATCCTTCACCGCCGAGTCCCGTTCTGTCATTAGAAAAGTGAGGACAACACCACTGACCTTGCAGGGTTTAACGGGACAATGTCTGTGAAAGTGTTCTGTGAAGGGAGAAGGTTCTTCGGAGAACATGGACGCTCATGTCCCCCTTCCCCAAACTGTACCAATGATCCATCTATCTGCCCCTTGGGTGGAAAAGTCAGTTTCAGGGGCATCAATTTCCAGGATCAAAAAAAAAAGCTCTGAGAGAGGGGACAGGGAAAAACCGTGCGTCGGTCAGATGCCCCTCCGCAGGAACCAGAATTTGCTTCCTGGCTCCAAATCCTTACCATGACGTGGCCAGGGGAGAGCCACCACCTTCCTTCTCTCCGACAAAGCACCCTCTGGCCTGATATCTTCCTGCTCCTTGGTCTTCCGCGGAATCTAGCCAAGCCTAGGGCCAGTGGGCCCTGCCTCAGCCAAGCACATTCCCAGGCAGGAGACACAAGCCCAGTCCTGCCCAGTAAGGGTGACTACACGGAGAGGGGAGGCTATGTGGAAGCCAGAAATGTAGCCAGGGGCACCAAGAGCGTGCACGGCGGCAGGTGTGTGCAGAGGCTCCTGAGCCTGGCTAACGGGACTCCTCCTCCTCCTGGCCACACTGCAGGACTCCTGCGAAAGATGCTACGTTGGGAGAGCCCTGGTGCTCTCTCCAATCACCCTCCCGATCTGCCCACACCGCTGCGCCCAGCCTATCTACCCAATCTGGTGCCACTTGGCACCCCAAGCTTCATGCCAGTCTGCGCTGAGACTGGCAGGGAAGTCTACATTCCTGGACGCTGAGACAGTTCAGTTCAGGCAAGCCACAAGGGCAAGGGGCATCCAGGCCACGTGGATACCATGGCAGACCTCCCACTGAGCAGCTCGGGAGCCTGTTGCTGGGACCCTAGGCATTGCCGAGGCAGGCGGCGAAGGGGCCAGTAGGCTGAGAAGCCCACCACAGGTAACCATAGTGGACAAAGCCACCCACTTCTCTGGCACGCCCAGAGGCCCTCCCAAACAGGCAGGCACCAATAATTCCAAAGACTGACGGGTGGTTAGGAGAGAGGGGAGCCTTCCCAGACAAGCCGCCAATCAGGGATGCTGATCCCGGAGTAATCATAACCGGAATAAATAATAGCCAACCACACTTCCACCTAATTACAACCACAGCTGTTTCAGAAAGAGCCCTGCTGGCCCCTCCCGCTCCTCTCAGCCCTTTAACAAGCTAATTAATGATGAGTTCGCAGGGTCTAGACAGACCCACTCAATCCTAGATTGATGGGGGTGGGGTGGGGTGGGGGAGGATCTGGAGGCCGATTGCACAGCCCAGTCTGGGACGGAGGTGGGGAGTCTGAGTGGATTCCGGCCCATCAGAGCCAGGCCCACCCAAGAAGGCTATGGGCACCCAGGGACCCTCAGCCCTGGCTCCTGTGGCTGAGTTCCCTGCCCCCTCCTCTGCCCCTCACCCTCCTCCGCGCAGGGGGTGTGGCCTTGCTGCCTCTGGGCTATAAATAGGTGATGCCAGGCAGGAGAGCTGGATCTGTATTAATAGAGCAGGCAGGAGGGCAACAAGGACTGAGAGCAGCCCAGCTCCTGCCCAAATTAACTTTCTATTTGCACTCAGGGGCCCCAGGCATTGCCCCAACTGGGGTCCCTACTGCCCCCAGGAGCCTGGAGAGCCTATTTCTGGGAAGAAACCTCCTCTCTGTCCGCTCCTGCCCCGTCAGCCCACTCAGGAAACCCTAGAACCTCTTCTCATCCAGGCAAAGTTGTGGTCCGGCCAGGACCCAGTGGGGCCCAGGCCCAGCTGTGTGTGTGCAGGTGGGTGGGGAAGCTGCACATCTGGAGGGAAAACAAGGCAAAGAAGAGGGCGGATCCTACCTCTGAGAGACACCGAGGGGATGCACCACACACACTCTCTCCTACAAGCTCACACACAGACACACTCCCAGAAACACACACACAGGCATACGTGCTCACACACTCCCAGGGCCACAGTCACTGCTCAGCTGGCCACACCAATAGAACGGACCGGCCAAAGGGAGGCTGGGGTGAGGGGAAGACGGGAGGAAGGGCCCCCAGCCCCCCCCTCCCCCCCCCCTTCCTCTCAGCCCCCAGCACAGGCTTCCCCCATCCTCCTCGGGACCCCTCAGCCCCTTCCGGAGGCGGGTCCGTGGAGGGGGCTTCCAAGCGAGCGCCGAGGAAGATGAAGTCTGGCCGGCGGAGGAGTGGCCCCGAGCCCAGACCTCCCACTCGGAAACGTGCAGGGCACACACACAATCGTCTCACACCCCCGAGCTCGTAAAGGGGAGCCGAGGGCCCCGCTCCCCTAGTCGAGCCCCCCATCCCCCAGACGCCCCTCCCAGCCCGAGCCCCCGGGCTGCCCGCGGCCGGCCGGGCGGAGCACTCACCGCCGAACCCGGACCTCAGGAGCGCTGGCCCCCCGCTAGCTCGGGCCCTCGGGGCTCCCGGCCCGCCCCGGGCCTGCGAGGGGGCGGGCCGACCTCCCGCGCCGCGGGGCTCGGGGCTCGGAGCAGCTAGCCGCCAGGCAGCCAGCCGCCGCCAGGGCCCGGGGAGGGGCGGGCCGGCCACCGGCGGGGGAAGGGAGCCAGGGAGGGAGGGACAAAGGAGAGGAGGAGGGGAAGAGGAAGTGATGGAGGAGAGGAGAGGGGAGCGGGATGGAGAGGGCGGGGCGGGAGGATGCCGGCGACCGGCGCGGTGGGAGCTCCGCGGGGCGGGTGGGGGGTGAGGCAGGAGCAGAAGTGGGGACGGGGAGGAAAGGTAAGAGGTAAGTAGAGGTCAGAGGGTGAAGAGTCCGGAGGCAGGAGTGAGGCGAAGCAGGGTCGCCCTGAGAGCCCCCTGTGGTCGGCCTCCCGAGAGGCCCGGGAAGGGGCCGGCCCTGGACCCGGCCGGCAGGTCACACCCTCTGGCCTCAGATCCCTTATCTACAGAATGAGGTCGTCCTCAACGACAGCAAAGGTTAAGCTCTGACATTCCATGGCTCCCAGAGATCCAGCTAGGTCAGGAGGTCCAGCTCTGCCCCTCCACCTGCCACGGTGACAAGGTCACTCTTGGGCCGGGAGTTCAGGCCAAGGCAACCCTCTGTGCAGTGTGAGCAGCACTGAGCCCAGCTCCGGTCTGCAGCCGAAACACCTGCTCTTCTGCCCCTGCTCCCCACACTCCCAGCCCAGCCCAGCCCAGCCCAGCCCAGCTCACCCAGAGACCCAGGTTGGACCAAGGCACTGCCCCTTCCAAGCCAGCCCGCTCCCCTGGGGCTCCAGAAGCCAACCCCACCTCGTCCCCACCACCACCACCAGCTGTGCTAGTCTCAGCAAAGAGCTCTTCCACCCCAGCGAGGTACCTTCCCATCTGGAAAACACAGTGCCACCTGCCTCTGGAGTCCCAAGGGCAGGCTGAGCTTCTGCGCCAGGCAAGTACCCACCACCCAGCCTGGGCCCCAGCCAATTCCTCCTGTTCCAGGGACCTGCCCTCTGGACACCAGAACCCTAAGGGACACACTGTGTCTCTTAGCCACACGCCATGTGCTCAGAGCTCACACGGCCTCACACACATTCCCAGGACACTTGCTCAGTCTCGCAGACCCCACCTTGGCTGTGCACACTGAGTCGCACAAAGTCCCCAGGTAAACACACCCTGTCTCTCACACGCGCTTATTCTCACCCACTCAACACCCATCTTAGTTACACACTCATTCAGGCACAGATATCCTTCCACTCAGTCCCTGGAGAGACTCTGAAATCAAAGTCGGCCTCCGTAGAGAAATAATTGAATGATTTTTCCTCCCTCGCTAAACACCTACCCACACGGCCATACTGCACATACGCACACGTGTGTATCTTACTCCCCTTCTGAAGGGAAATGGAAGAACCGTATAGGGTCAAATGCAAAATAGGGGGAGGCTTAAAAAAAAAAAAATCTCAGGAAGAATGATTCATCGGTCTGGAAACTGTGACGGCCAGCTGGACAGACCCAGACAGACACGGAGGATGCCCGCCAGTGAGAAATAGGGCAGGAGGCAGGCACAAAGAAGTGAGGAGCTAGGAGCCTTTGCTTTTTCTCTCCCTCCTTTGAGCTTTATTAGGCAAGACCTTTATCTTACAACAGAGGACAGTTGGAAGCTTCAACTCCCATTTTACAGAAGGAATAACTGATAACTGGATGGGAGAGGAAGAGGCTCCGTGTCCCGGATCCCAGAGGGAGATAGCTGGATAGCCCAGGAATCCCAGACCCCAGTCACGTGGCAGGGAGCGCCCCCTGCTGGCCATCACGCAAGCCTCTACCCATCAATGAGGGGCTTAGGGAGGGAAAGGGACGTGGAGACAGGGCTGGCAGCGGAGGCTGGGAGCGGATGGGGACCTACTGTCTAGACAGCCTGGGCCCTGAGCTGTGTGGCTTTCTGGGTCCTCCCCTAGTTAGTCCCCTCCCGGATCTTTCATGTGGTCTGGCACTGTGGTCCCAGGGTGGGGCAGCCTAGACCCAGATTGAGATTCCTCCTTATTTCCTTGGTCGCATTCCCAGCCCCGCCTCTTGCTCTGTAGAGAAGCGGGCAACGTGAGATGGGCCAGAACACCGGGTATGGAGGTGGAATCAGGCTCTTGCCCGGCTCCCTCGCTTCATGCTCCCGTGTCCACAGCTTTAGCAAAAGGCCAGCATCTGCTCTCTGTGGGCCCCCCCACCCCGCCCCGTCCTCCCCTGGCCCAGGCATCGTCCTGCTGGAAGAGCCTGTCACTGCCATCTCTACTCATCATGACGTGTGCCTCTCCAAGTTGCCTATGGCTGGGCACAGTGCCCAGAATGATGCATCTAAGTAAAGCCTGGCCCAGCCAGAACAGGCTCCTTGTTTGTTACTTGCAGGGTAGCCCTCTGTTTTTCAAAGAGGAGGGTCCCCTCTACAAGGCTCTATCAGGGGAACAAGACAGGGAAAATGGTCCTCTTGCACATATGCCCACAGACAGGCACGGGGCCAACGAGTTCTCAAATACACCGAGGAGTGCGCACACGGACACTTCGGGACCATCAGTCCTGAGTTCACCCCTGTCCCCCACTTGAACACTCTGATCCATAAACACAAGGAAAGACACAAACAGAGATACACAAGCCCGGAGTCACAAACACATCCGGAGATATATAAACACACTCCAGTCACACAGACACACAGAGATAGCACATGCACCCCCCGAGCCACCCAGTTTCCAGGGAAACGCACTCCCAAGAATGTCCGGAGTGGGGCCAGGCAGGGCTGGGCTTGGTGCCTTGCTCCAGAGATGAGACAAGGAAACCCTCAGCTCCCGGAGCCCAGGGGAGGGGGAGTGCTAGGGAGAAGAACACCCGTTCCTTTGTGCCTCTGCCTACCCCTCCCCAGGCTGCCAAGCTCCTGAGACAGGCGAGCCCAGACAAGAAGCCTATGGGTGTGGGAGGGAGCGAGAGGGAAGGGGTTTAGGGTCAGAAGCGAGTGGGAGGGTGCATACTTGGCAGAGTGGGCTTTGGGCTGGGGAAGACTTAGGGGTCACCGGGGCCACAGGAAATGCCTAAGAATTCCATCTTGACCCAGGCCCTCCCTCTTCTCAGGGAGCGAAGTGATGCTCTGGGAAGACAGAGCAAGAGGGGCCTACAGGGCACCCGTTCCTCGACCCTGCTCACAACACGCGGGGATGGCTTTTCTTGCCCATGGATACGGGGGCTCTGGGGCTGAGGGAGTGAGGGCTGGGCTCTCTCTCTAGCTTTCTTTGAACCCTGCCCCTCCCTCTCCTTCCTGCTCTACTGTCTCACTTCCACACACCCACATCTTGGGGAAGATGTCCTCTTTGAGATTTAACGGGACTGTCGGGAGCCAGACGGCATCATAGCCAAAGCCCCAATTTATGCGGGTTCCTCCTCTCATCTGGAGTGAGACAACTTGAAGGCCTCGGAGGAGGCAAGGGCCTGCCGCTGGGGGACCTGCTTCCCTGAAGTCAGGTGTGCCCCTCAGACTCGCAAGGGCGGGAAGAGAGGAGTCGGGCAAGGTCAGGTCTCCTGGGTCAGCTGTGAAGGGAAGAGCATCTAAAGAGACCCTAAGGGATGTGAACACAAGGAGAGAGGGAAACAAAGGAACGAGTGGGATTCCCACTTCGAGGGAGCTGCCAGCCGGTAAGAGGCGAGAGTCCCCAGAAAACAATGCCAGGACCTAAGTGCTGCTCGGAGCGAGGCTGGGCCCAAAGCTCCCATCCTCACGGCCTCTACCCCCTACCCCAAATCTGCTTTCCTCATTCCCCTAAGGTGATGATTCATTGTATAAATTGATGCCCAGGGCAAACACACCTGGTCTGTCAAAGTGCCACCTGGGCCAACCCCTCAACCGCCCGGTCACCATGGTGACTGGGGGCCCGGTTTTCAGAGCTACCTAACAACAGAGTGGCCTGCTGCTTTGGGAAGCAGGGTGGTAACCATATTCATGACCCAAAAGCTACCGTCAACAGCATTTTAACAGGAGTGAGCACGTCCTCCGATTTTTGCCTTCACGTTCCACCTTTGCTCCATCCCCATCGGGGGGACTGTCCTCCTCTGCCCCCCCTCCCATCTTCTCAGAACACCTCCCTCTCGGCATCAGGAAACAATGCCATCGTTCAGCCCACTGCTGCACCCGCCGCAGTCCTCTAACAATCCCTACTGACCTCTGTATCGGGGAGTCCCCCTGCCCTTTGGAGGCAGTGATCAGAACCTCTGCTCCCCTCCCCCGACCGGGTGTGGAGAGGCAAGCTGGGGACGACCAGAGAAGAAAAGCAGGTTGAAGACGGATCTGGATGCTACAAGGGTTTGGGATGTTGTTTAGGCACATCCAGAGGCACCTAAGCACCCCACCCTCTGTGTGGCCACTCAGGCAGTTACCATGGCAACCACCACAGCAGGCTTCCCCGGGGCACCTCTCCTGCACCGGCTCTTAAACAGAGACCACCTCTGGTTGGGGGCGTCAAAGCTTACCCTGGGTGAGCCGGGTGGGCTGCCGGACAGGGAGCCCGTCGATACTGCAGGCATTGCCACACGGGTAGAGGGTGAGGGTGCCCCGCAGGTTCTCAATGTAGCAGTGCTCTGGAGCCAAGCCCGGACCCTGCAGGGAGATGTCCCTGGCCGCAGAGCCAATCACGGTCTTCCCTGAAGACAGAAGGCAAACTGAGTCAGAGGGCTTGTCCAGGTCGAGGAGGCAGGGATGGGGCAAGGAGGGTGACAAAGGAAATACAGTTGGACCTCCTACTTCACAAAGGATCGCCGCCTACCACTGGCCACCCCTCTTGGGCCCCTGAGCCCGGTGGACACAGCCAGTGGCAGGAGCTCTTGGTCAGGCAGAGGAAACTCTGGCTCAGAGACGGGAGGGCACAGAGGATCCAGGCTCCACAGAGAAGGGGAACTTCTTTTCTGCAGACGTTCCTTTAGTCCCTCCAAATCCTTCTCCCCAAGTCCTTTTCCTCCTTCACCAAGCTTCCCCTTCTTTTCCTCCAAATGTGCCATCTCTCCGTCTTCTCTCCCTCCTTTCTGCACCTGCAACCCTTGCCCCCACCCCCTACACTCCCCTCTCCCCTCCCTGCTGCAGCCTGAACAGCTCCCCCTGGCAGAGCCCCTGGGACCGGTATTTGGAGAATGTGGGGAATGTAGTATCACCCAGGCAACAAGTGCAGAGAGGACCGGCAGAAGCTGCAGCGAGGCGGTGAAGGGGGCTGTGCCAGGGCCTTATCTTGGGAGGTCTGCCCCCACTCCCATCCCTCCATTCTCCACAGGTAGCTTCTCCCATGCCAGGCACTGCCCTGGAACGGGGAGGGCGGGGGGGGGGGGGGCTCTCTTCCTGGCCACGCTGGTTGCTAAGAGCAACGTTCTCTCCTGTTTCAGTGCTCTCCTCCTTGTTTCTAAACTGATCTTTAAGCCCAATCATGGAGCCAGATTATCCACCAAAGGAGGCAGGCAGTCCGAGAAGGCCAAGACAAGGGACACACGCTGGTGGGGTTCGGTAGCATGGCCTCACATTTGGGAGAGGCAAACACTGAGGACACCCGGTGGAATGTCTGTAAGGATGTGGGGGGTGGCAGGTGGACCACCCCTCCAGACTCACCTTCCTCCAGCGGCAGAAGGGTGATAGCTGTGCTGAGCCGCCCACTGCCCAGGCTCACCAGATGGGGTTTGTCCGTTTGCACCTTCAGCCCTTTGCCTGTCTCGATCAGGTCCAAGGGCCCTTTCTGCAGGTAGTAGGGGTGGGGGATGAGCATCATTAGAGACTTCAGGCCTCAGACCCTGGTCCCAGTCACACTGACACTCTCTCCAGGACTGGCCCTCTCCAAAGGGCTCTGAGGGTGTCGAAAGGCTTAGCGCAAGATCTTGCACGGAGCATTATTACACTAAATTGCAATTAGATCTGAATCTAGGCCACTCACTCGTCCCACTGGATTTATCTCAAGTCTTGGCTTAACTGTCCCCTTTGTCTATTAAGACAGAAACAAGGAGAAAGTAAGGAGAGCAGGGTAGGAGAAGGGGGTGCTGCAGAGGAGGGCCAATGAAGACTTGTCCCTGTACGCTTGTCCGTGGCGATCTACTTGGCTAACGCTTGCCTCTTGAAACTAAGTCACAGTAGAGGGCAGGGGCATGGATCCAGGAGGGACACAGCCCAGGGTCAATCTGTAAAATGCTTCCTGACTTCCAAAGGGTATTTTCTGGGTGAACCAATTAACCTGATTCAGATAAAGACTTAGCTGTTAATAGGCTTGGCACCTGGGGAAGGGCAGAGAGGAGCTGCTGTCCTCATCCCTGGGCTGGGGCCGCGGGTGGGTAGAGAAGCGGAACCCATTCCCTCCAACAGCCCTCTTGCCCCTTGGCCCCGACCCCACTCACCTTGACCATTGCTTGGGTCCTGCATCCAGGGCCCACCTGGTTCCTATTAAGAGCGTCCATGGTCCTGGGGCTCCAGAGCTCCTGGGGACACAGTGGAGAACAGGTGTAGGTGGGGAGGCCAGGGGAAGAGAGGGAAAGGAGCAGGCTCTGTTGACCAGGTTCTTAGGGCGGGGCAGCACCTGCTACCATCGTTCGATGCAAGTTAGTGCCGAAGAAAAAGTGGAGGCAGCTCAGGAGCTTCCTGAGGGAAAGACAGTGCCACATCTTCAACCTCACCATGCCAGTCCTGACCCTTGACCATGAGCACAAGAACCCTAAGAGGGCCCAGCCTGTATTTCTATGCTTTCTAGCCTCTGACACCCAGAAGCCAGGCCTTGGCAGTAGAGGACCCTTAGATGTCTGGAGCCAGAGTGGGGAAAATCTACCTCAATGAGGGAAGCCAGGCCCAAGGAACTCACTCTCCCAGGGACACTGGTAGCCAGAGGACCCCCAGCAGGGCTGAGTAGGAGCACCGTCCCCCCCCCCACCACCTTCCCCACTTCTCCTCTCCCTTTGTCTCCTTCCCCCACCAGGAGTCCCCGCAGAGTATTTATTCTTTTCTTCCTTCCTTCCTTCCTTCCTTCCTTCCTTCCTTCCTTCCTTCCATGTTTATTTATTTCTGAGGGGGAGGGGACAGGCAGAGACAGAGGATCCAAAGCATGCTCCACAGTGCTTGAGAGCAGAGAGCCAGATGCGAGGCTTGAACTCGCGAACCATGAGATCATGACCTGAGCCAGAACCAAGAGTCCAAAGCTTCACCAACTGAGTCATCCAGGCACCCCTCAGCAGGGTGTTTTCTTAAAGGAGACACAACAGGAAAAACTCAACATTTCCTGTCACCTATATATTTCAACTCCTCTTCCCCAGAAAGCAATCTCACCCCCAGACATTCAGAAAAAACAAACAAACAAACAAAAACCCTCAGTGGTGACTAATGCCCAGAACACAGTTTTCTAAGGTTCTTAACTTGATCTGGTGTTGCAGGAGGCTTAGATCCTTAGAACCAAGGGTAAAGTAGATTCCAGGGCCAGAATGAGAACTCTTCCCACCCACCCACCCCTTTCTCCCTGGCTCACAATTTTGGTGCCAGAGAAATGTGTGGGACCTTTGGTTTCTAATGTGTGCCCCATGCCCACCCCCTGATCATCTGGCTAAGGTGCGAAAAAGGTCCCATTTGCTGCTGAAATGTTACTGGGGAAAACTGAGGCTGTGGCTGAAGGTAGGAGGGAGACCCAGGAAGGCAGGGTTTCCCTCCACTTTCTCTTCCGGCCCTTGACCAGGACCAGGTGACTTGGAGAGGAAGTGGGGGCAGAAGCCCAGCATTCCAAGGAGTGTCCGACCCTGCCCTGGCAGTGGGAACCAAGGGCCTCAGCCATAGGGTTACTAATTTTACCCTCCCAGCTTCCACCCTTCCGGACCTGGACGGCATCATGTCCGTCACCATTTCCACCCAAGCTGGCGGAAGAGAGACCGGAATAGTGCCTGGGGCCCACCCCAACTCTGCCTGGGAAGAGAGAAGGCAAAGGCCATTAACCTACACCAAGCACCGAGCTGGCCTGGCATCTCCTCAGGAGATCTGGCCACGGGGAAGAATTTCCAGGGTCAGGGTCAGTGGATTTCCTTCCACTTAGGGAAATCCCTCTGTGTTCTCTGCGGAAGAGAGGTGAGAGTGGGTTGGGAATGGAGAGTTTACATAAAAGCGTGGGGGGGGGGGCAGGGAGGGATGTAAGAAATAAAAAATAAATAATGGTGAAGGAAAGGCATCATCCTTTAGTGAAAAGAGGTTCAGACTGGGATGCAAGAGCCTTAAATTCTAACCCTGACTTTATTAGTTATTAGCTGTGAGATCTTGGACAAGTTACTTAAATTCTCTAAGTGTCAAGTCATTCTCTATAAAAAGTAGAATACTGATTTAAAAAAAAGATTGCCTGGATTAGTGCTTGCCTGTGGCTAAGGGTAGAATGGGGAGTGACTATAAATGGGCACAAGATTTCTTTTTGGGGTGATGGAACTGTTCTTAAACTAAATTGTGATGATGGCTGCCCAGCTCTGTAAATATACTCTGAAAGTCAATGAAAGGTACACTTACATTAAGGGATGTTATGAAATATACATTACACCTCGATAAAACTGCCTCAGTTTTTTCATCTTTCAAATTCGCCACTATCACCCCAGTTAGGCGGCTGGGGATGTGTTCATTTATTTACACCAAAGAATTTCAAGTAGAGATAAAGACTGTAAAGGAATAGGGTTGATGGCGAACAAGAGTGATTAGAGGAGAGAGCGGAATAATAAAGCGAAAGGAGAGGGAGAGATAAGGGGAGAAGTGTAGGGAGGGACCGAGAAGATAAGAAAAGATGTAGAGATCAGCAGGTTCGAGGCTGTGGCCCCAGCTCGGAAACCTAATCCAGGTGAAGTGGAAAGACACCAGACCAACGCGTCCCAGCGGCACCCAGGCGGCGCTTTGACAAAGGGGCTGGGCTGCGCCGCGGCGCGGGGAGCCGCCACCTGGGGGCGCCCTCTCCTCGGACCCCACCCCGGGCCGGGAAGGCGAAGCGGCGCTGCGTCCGGGGCGCCCCCACCGCTCAACCCGCTTCCGTGGACAGAGCTGCCCACTACCCCGGGCAGTAATTACCCACTCGGAGCGCCCCGCCCGGTCCCACTGCCAAAAAAAGGCCCCTGCGGCTCGAGGCCGGCTTCTGGGAAGGAGGGACTCGAAGAAGGCGCCGCGGTCAGCCCGGGCTCTCTACAGCTCTCCCGCACCTCCCGGGACGCAGGGTGGGGGGTAGAGGTCTGGGAGCCGGAAGCTGCCGTGCAACAAGGAGGACCCCGTGGCGGGCGAGGCCCGGGCTCCCGCAGGTGACCCTGCTCAGGCCCGGCCCCTCCGGCCTCCTTGCCCAGCGCGGACGCGCGGGCTCACGGGCCCTGAGGGATCAGCCAGTCCCCAGCCCTCTCCTCCGAGTGGGTGTCCAGAGTCACGGCTCGGGGGTCTCGGCACCCGAACTAGAGCGAAAGGAAGCCCGAGGAAGGGCCGAAAAGATCTGCAACCAACAGGCACTAGAGGAAGCCCAAGCTCCAAATCAGGCCCGCGGGCAAAAGGTCCCGGGCTACTCCCTGAGCGCTAGCCGGGCCCTCCGCGGCGCCCCTGCTCGGGAGCTCCCCGGGGTCCCGGGGGGCCGCTCCAGCCCTCACCTGTGGCCCGGGGGGCCAGCCGAGGCCTCGCCCCGGGCGTCGCATGGCCGCGTCCCGAGGCCTTCGGGGCCGAGCTGGGACCCTCTCCGCCCGCCGCCGCCTTCGCTTTCCCGACGCACATCCGCCTTCGAGAAAGGGCCGCCGGCAGGGGAAGGAGTCGGGACGGGAAGGAAACTGAGGCTGGGAGCCCGGTGGGTGGGGGCAGGGGTGGAGTGTGAAAAGACCGGGGCGGAGAGAACTTGAGGAGGGGGAAATGAGGGGTCTGAGGCGGGACTGGGTGGGGAAGGGGAGACGCAAGGATGGGGGGGGGGGGGAATGAAAGACGGAGACTGAGCGAGGAACAAAAATGAGAGCTGGGGAGATGGACAGGAAGGCAAGAAGTTGGGGGAACAACCCGGGGGACGCAGAGCTGGAGGGAGACGGAAGGACAGCGAGGTGGGGGGACTGGGGGACAAAGGAGATGAGACTGAGGACAGGGAGGTCGTCGAGTAAAGGGAACGACGGCCAGGGACAGCCCTAGAAGGTACAGAGGGCAGTGGAGGGGGAAACCGAGGGGGCGGGGAGACGGGGGAGGGGAAGGTAAAGGGGAGACTGAGGGCAGGCCGGGGCCCAAAAGTGGGGGCGGGATTGCAGGCGGTCACAGACGAGAGGCGGGAGTGTGGAGTGGGGCTCTGGTTCTCATGGAGGATGGGGGGTATGGGGGTGCTGGAAAGCGCCGCTCTGCGAGGTTGCGGGCGGGTGGGACGGCCGCCAGGGCGCGGCTCCTCGCTGGCCCTCGGCCTGCCCTGCCCGGGGCCGCCAGGTGGGACAAGGCCACAGTGTTGGGCCGCCCCGCCCGCCGCGGACGCCGGACAAGCGGCCTTTCTTTGGCCGGGCAGGGAGAAGGAGCCGCTTGTTTGCGCGGCCGGGGAAAGGGGCGGCCCCTCCGACACCGCCCGCTCCCCGCGGGGCAGCTGCGGGAAGTGGCGGGGGCGGGGGGGCGGTGCTGCGTGTGCACGGGAGGAGAGAGTGTGAGCGGCGGAATGTGCGTGCGCGAGGAGGTACTTGTGCAGGCGGGAACTGCGTGAGAGCGACGGGTTGCCGGAGTGAACGGCGGGCTCAGGAGTGCTGCGTGTGCAGCGCGTGTGGACTGCGGGCTGACGGCCAGGCGTGCGCCGGGCTGCCACACGTGCAACGGTGGCCGAGACCCGGGCTGCGCGCGCGGCGGGTGGGCGCGTGGGTGACGCGGGGTGGGGCGCGGTGCGGGTCTGCCGCGTGGGACGCCTGACGTGGTGGGCAGCGCGTGTTTGTGTGTGAGCGGTCCGATGAGTCAGCCCGGGAGCCTCCGGGACCGCTGAGCTAACGGGCCCAGAATGCAGCCCCGCCCCGGCGCCCTGGGTCCCCCGCCGGGCCGCGCGGTCCCCCGGCCGAGCCCCCCCCACTCGCGCCAGCCCCGGCGGAAGCGTCTGCGGGCGCCTCGGCAACCCCGCGCCGGGCGGCCCCTCCCAGGCCCCGCCGCCCCCGCCCGCCCGCACTTCCCCATCCCGGAGGAACCCGGATGACTGGCTCAGCCCCCCGCCTCGGGGAACTCCGTTAGGGATTCGAATCCGGACCGCGCGGGCGTGGCAAGAACCTGGAACTCACTGCCCTAGGGAGCCCCATCTGGCCTCTTGGACTCCTAAAGATGCGGGGCCTCGGAGGAGGGCTCGGGAGGCCCCGGACGTGCCTCCCGTCTGCTGAACACATCCCAGAGTCCCTCCCCGATACCCACCGCCTCCGGGTCGGACCCCGCACACACTCCTCATCCATCAGGGCGGGCCGGCCCGGGACAGGAGCGGAGGTGGCCCAGGGGAGCCCGCTCCCCGGTGCGGTGCTCTCAGTCCTGCCGTCGGCCGGAGAGTGGGCGGTGTGCGGCGCGGGCGGACGAGACCCCGCGAGTGTCCGCCCGGCCGTCTGGGAGCCCACGAGAGAGTTCGGAGGGGGCAGCGACCAGCGTCCCTACCGGGGAAGGGAGCGAGAGCCCCCTCTGGCGGCTGTGCGGACGGCGGCTGGCGAGGGCAAAAGCAAGCAGCTCGCAGAAAAACAGCGGAGCCGGCTCCCCACAAAGCCCCTTTAGGCCTCCCGCACTCACCTGGGGCGCCCCCACCTCCCCCACGGTTTCTTCTGAACTTCCCGGCCCGGAGCTGATCTGGGGGCTCCCGCCAGGCCCTGGGACTTCCCCTTATCCAGTCCCAGCCGCGCAGCCGGCGAGACCCACGGGCCTAGTGGGAGAGCGAGTCCTTACCTCGCGGGGGGAGAGTGGGACACCGGTTCCTTCGCCTGGCTGAGCCCGCCGCGGCCTCAGGCTCTGGAGGACACTGTTGCTTTTCCTTGGGAGCCCGCTGAGTGGGAGGAGAGCGAGCGGGTCCCGCCCCCCCAGTCCCCGCCCCCGTCCCCCGTCCCGTCCGCCTGGCCAGCCAGAGAAGACGCCCTTGTGGAGCTGGAGCCCAAGGTCCCCCCACCCACCCTTTCCCATAGCAGCACCTCCCCCCCTACTCCCCACCCCGCCTGCACAGCACCCGCTTTGTTCCTCTCTGCAGCTGGGCTCTCCACTACCATCAAACACACACACACACACACACACACACACACACACACACACACACACACACACACCTCCGCCTTCCTCCCCTCCCCTCCGGACTCCCCCAGACCCTCCACCCGTGGGCCTTAAGGCTCTTCTGAAAGGGTGTTTTTAACAATCTCTCACTCTCTGCCCCCGCCCGCTTTTATTTATTTTTTTAACCTTAGATGCCTGAGTCCTCCATGGCTCCCGTGAACCTCCTGGTCGCAGCCCCCCAGCCTAGTCAATATCTCCAGAAAACGTCTGCTGAGGGGACCCAGGTTTACCTCCGGTCACCCCTCCTCTTCACCCTATCCCCGGCCCTACCATGAAGAGTTGTAAATGGGGTTGATAACCCTGCACATCCGGCTTCACAGATTTTTCTAAGGCTAGGTATAAGACATGTTAAAGTGCCACGCAAACCATAAAGTACAAACCTGAACTGAATTATCATCCTGCCCCCATCCAGGTAGCTCCACCCTACCGCAACCTGCTGCTTTACGATGGCGAGGCAAGCTACAGGCAGACAATTGAGCCCACCGTCCTATAGCAGTTTGGGTCTCTCTAGGAGTAGGGGCTTAAGAAGGAGGAAAAGGAGGCACTAAAAACCTGAGTCTAGAAACTGAGCCTGGTTGAAGTCATTCGTCATCTCAACCCCCGCCCCGAAATTCAACGCTGACAGTGGATCCTTACCTTGCAAAGCCAGCTCTTGCCCCGGGGGACTGACTTGGGAGGCCCTAGGGAGCTGAACTCGGCTAGGCTGAGCGTCTTCTACCTTGCCCTAGAGGGATCCCTGAGACTCTTCCTCTCCCAACAAGGGAGTGAAAAGCCCCCAAGTCTTCCAGCGGGGGGCAGATAGCAGAAAATAATTCACCCTCTTTGGGATGAACATACCTTGTTCTGACTCAGTGGCTTTAGTTGGTGCCCTTTTTCGCTAACCGGGGAGCAGCAGGAGGCTGAAGTGCAGGAATCTTTGGTCACTCATTGACAGGACCAGCGTTAGCAGCCCCCCCCCCCTCCCCGCTGGAGGCTGGGGCTGACTGGAGCCAGGCAATGGATGAGAGGGGGGAGGGGAAAGACACTTTGCTGTTACCAGCTGTGGCTAACAGAGGTCAAACAAGCAAGGCTCCAGCATGCATCATGGTACCAGGAAGCCTCAGGATTTGGAGGGTAGAGGGTTGCTCCTTTTTTTTCCCCCCCTCTCTTCATACTGCTTGAAGCCGGGGAAAGTATTTTGACTCTGGCCACCTTTCAGGAAGCAGATCACAACAGTAATTTTCCGACTATCCTGGTAAAAGAAAAAGAAACAAACTGAAACTGTTGTATCGTATGTGCCAAATCCCAGCATTAGAGGGAAGGGGTTCTGACTGGGGTCTTTTCACATAGCTCCACAAGTCCTAGATCGTCTTCACCGCCTTGGCCAGGAGGAATTTCAGGGGATGACTGAGCCTGCCACGAGGCAGCTGATGCTGAGGCAGGGGGTTAAAACAGCACCCCACTCCGCTCTGCCCTCCCAGCCCGAGGACCAGCTGACCCCAGGACGAAGGCTCAGTGCAGTGTGTCCTCAGTCCTGCTGTGTTGAGGCCCTGTGTTCCCACAGTTAGAGCACTCAGGGGACTACAGACCTACCGCCCCCACCCTCCACCCCCACCCGCTGCACATCTGGAGCCCATCAAAAAACTCCGTGCTCGCTCACAATTACGCAAGAGGTCGAGCAGCTGGGAGCTCGGGAAAGGGGGAGGAAGAGAGGAGAAGAAAGCAGAAAACAGCTTTCCAAGCTTGCTTCAGACTTTCCGAAGTGGAAGCAGGGGGAGAGGGCAAAGGCTGGGTGTGGAAGGAAGAGCGGATTTGTGAAGGCCCTCTGCACTTGGCTTGGAGCGTCGGGGGTGGATTTCCACACCCCTCCCGCCTTTGCCTAGACGCATTTCCCACCTCTGTCACTTCAAATGTGCTCCCTCCAGCTCCAGAAGGAGGGGATTTTTGCTCATTATGGCAGGCAAACCCTGTAGATTCACACTTGCTCAAGCCATCCTTTCTGGTTGCCGTGGATCCTGAACTCAGGCATCGTTAGTGTAGGTGTGGCAGCAGTGATACCTCAAGCTAAGATGCATCAAAGCAGAGTGGGCAATGGGGCGGGGTGGGGGTGGGGTACTGGTCTTGTCCACATCCACAGCTCGGGACCTTCCCCTGAACTGAAAAGAACAAGCATTCATTTGGGCAGAAGAAGAAGAAACAAAACCTGTTTCCATTTCCCTCATCGCCTTGAAATTGGAATGCCTTTTTCAACTAGCCTGTTTGGCTATCAACCCGATCGCAGCGTACACACGCTTGTGGCAGCTTTCTAGAATTGGACTAAGCCCTAAATAACCACTTAGCCCCTGCCCTATGAACAGCAAGGCAAACAAACAAACAAACAAAAAAACCTGTTGGGGTGGGGGGAGCGCCAGGAGTGGGAAATGACCCAAACTTCTAACAATTGCCTGGTTGCTTGACCTTTTGTGTGGGAGAGTAGGCAGGAGCTCGGTTTGGAAAGGTAATATAATCTTCCTAAAGGTTTGCCTCCGTGTAAACCACTCAACTCCCAGGGGTTAAGATGGGAGACTGACACTTGTAGAAATGCTGTCAAAGTTCACGTAAGAGCGATGTACAGCAACCAATTACTGGTGGATCTTCTTGGAGTTTCAAAGCTCGATAGGTGCAATAGTCACCAAAGGGGCAAGGAGAGGAAACGGAGGGAGAGAGGGGTTGCAGTGAGATGTGCATGGTAAAGGAGAGTTAATTCTCAGTTTTTGCTTTGAGAGATTATTCTGAAGCCTACGCCAGGACCCTGTTCCCAACCCTCACTGAGACCCATGCTGAGTATCACTAGCTGTAGTTAGCACTTGTCTACCTGAGGACAAAAAGGCTTTGCAAGTAGGTACAGCCATTGCTTCTAGTTAGACTTTAATCTTGAGGTTGGGGGGAACTTTTTCCGTTCTTCTATTTTCCTCCGACGACGAGCCAGACCAGATGTGAACTTTTCTAAAAAGCCCAGTCTGTACCAACCCTGGAAATCTCTCAGATCCTACACAGTGTGAACAACTTCACATTAATTGGAGGGTAAAACTTCCTGTGTCTGAGATGCATGGGTTGATAGACTTGGAGGTTTGAAACGACTGAGTAGATGAATTACAGATCCTTCTTAAAAGGAATTCCTGACCACAGAGGTGTGTTCCCTACCTCCTCTATGTGGAATTAATTAATTCAAAGCAGGAACCACAAACCTCCTACATTAAACAGAATGCTCAGTCAGGTCTAATTAGTTTGTTAGTCTCCTTCACAAGAGGCCAACAAAAGAGTCCACTTGATGCCGCGGAGGGATTAGCTGCCAGTCAGGGGGTGTGACAGGGGTTTGGTGTGCTTCACCGGATTAAGGTTACAGGCTGAGAGCCAAGCCACACTTCAGCAACACAGACCAGATACTTGGGATTTCTCTTAAGGGGAAAAAAAAATCCAGAATCTTGCCTTTGACCGTGAAGATAAAAACTCTATCATTCCCAGACACTAATTACTCATTAGAGAATAATTTGTCTTCCAAAGAATCCGCTGACATTCGATAGTTTTCTAAGTTAAATAAAAAGAAAGGATGAAGACTTTTCTGAAGGAATTATCAAAACTCCCAAAGCATTCATCACTCACCCCTGGATCACTTACGTCTTACCACTATTTTTCTGATGGGGAAGAGATTACTCACCGATGATTGTTCTTTTTTTGTTTTAATTAGGAATGTTTAATATTTAAATTTTTTTAAATGTGAATTTACTTTTGAGAGGCACAGCACATGAGCGGGGGAGGGGCAGAGAGAGCCCGAGACAGAGAATCTAAAGCAGGCTCCACGCTGTCAGCACAAGGCCGCCGTGAACCCACGAACCATGAGATCACGACCTGAGCCAAAGTCTGACGCTCAACTGACTGAGCCACGCAGGTGCCCCCAACCATTGTTCTTCTTTAAAGATGGAGCCTCCCGTTTCTGACTCTACAACTGCCCCTGACAAAATTAAGACCGAAAGTCCGTAAGTAACATCAAATTCAAAAGCTCCACCATCAGGAGTGCACGCTCAAATGTAGAAAAATACACGAGGTGGCACGATACCTGTTAATATGCGGGAAGGCAATGAATACCCTCAGATAGAGATTATTTTCTCTTAAAAAAAACATATCATTAATTTTTAAACTTAGATCCTGTTACATCATCTCAAATCAGCAAGCAGACACCAAAGTACGAGAGAGTCGAGAGTCTAAGAAACATTCATTTTATAATACTCTTTATTTGATTAAAGAATCTTCCTTCTTTGTGTACACTGGAATGTTATATTCCCGATGTATTTTACAGGGTTACAAAACGTCTTTCATTTTAAATATTACCCCAAAAGTAATTTCAGAAAAAAAAAAAAAAGTTGTGAAACTAAACAGCTTTAAAAAAATCGTATGGACAAGCAACTTTTTCAAACAAAACTGGATTAATAAGATTTCTTGCCTATTTAACTACATGACAGATTTCTTGTCCCAGTCCCCTTCCTCAGAAAAACCTCGTGTGGAAACCAAGCCAGAGATAAGGATTCTTCCCTGATGCAGTTAAGGGAAAGGGAAAGGCCGGAAATTTCTTTGGCAATCAATTCCATCCATGGCCATCTGTGTGTGGCTGCTCTGCTTCGAGGACGGTACACTCTTTGCAGGGGAGGCCAGATGTTGTCCCCAGCGGGACTGGTACTCTCCAGCCAGCTGGAAGCGCAGCAGGTCACCTAGTCACCCACCTCGCCCCCTTCCTGGGGCTACAGCCCAGCAGCTCAGCCAGCACATTAAGTGCAATACTGGGTTAAAAAGCCACAGTGGGGCTGGCCGATGGGAGTCTTCTTCACTGCAAGAGTAATGGGTGAGATGGGGCATGAGGACACGCAAGAGAAAAGGCTCAAGGGAGGAAAAGGAAGGATTTCACAGACAGGGAGAGTCGGAAAGGACCGGGTAACGCACAGAACAGCCAAGAGGAAGGAGGTGGTGAAATCGAGGCAATGTGAGTAGATCACAAAGACCACGAGCTCTCACGTTTTAGCTGAAGTACTCAAAATGTAGAGAACTAGAAGCTTGGGTAGCACCAGCAGCAGACATGATTACCTGTGGATGTGAAATCCCTAACTGGACATAACCATTCTCCTCTCAGGCATCTTGAAGCGGGGCTATGCCATTTGAAAGGTGCTTCTCAGCTATCTTTAACAGTGACACAGGTAGGCTTCACAGTACTGTTCTAAACTGGAGGGACAGGACTGGAAGGAAAACAACTTGGCAGAGGAATGGAGGGATGAGTGGATATAGGAAAATGACAAAGGACGTCCTTATCTTTTAACTTCTAGACCTCATACCCCTTAAGCAGTTCGCCCGAATAGCCTGAAGATCGAGAATTGGTTAGCTCAACTGTTTCCAAGAGTGCCGAATATAATGCCTATATACAGATGATCCCAGCACTTGATTGAATGTACAGAAAGGAAAAAAATGAGGGTTAAAGAGTCTGAAAGATCAAAATGTGAAGAGAAAAAGAGGGAAAAAAATAAAAATAAAATGTGAAAGAAAACTTTTTAAACAAAGTACGAAATGTAACTATATTCAGGGATTAAAACAAAGGAGCAACCACTGAGGTGAAGGCAGAGAAGCTGTTTAACTGGGGGTATTCTCTGGAGAGCGTGCTTTCCTGCTGGCCAGTGAAATCTGCCAAAGAAATCAGCAGCCTTTCCCTTTATGTTTGTGTCTTTCTTTGCCAAAGAACGTCTCTGTGACACTTAAACACTGAGGGTGAGTTGAGGGTCCTTGCGCGCAGAGAATCGTGCATTGTACCAGGAAAAAAGGGTCTCCAATGGCTTGTAGATTTGGAAAAAACTCTTCAGCCACTGTTGGCTTCTTCTTTATTAATTTGAAATTTTTCCTTTCTGGTTCCCTCTCCTTGGTATTACAGGATTTCATACTTATCCACTAGGAAAGTGGTCTCTGTGGAAAACCTTACAGGGCTGTTTCCATCTACCTGGGTCACTTTGGTAACCTAGGGAAACAAACAAAGAATAAGGTAAAGCAGGAGGGCAAGTCTCCAAGGTGCCGACTAAATTCTCAGGACAGAATGGATCAAATTCCCTTAAAGCAGCGTTAAAAATAACTCAAAAATACTAACAAAGTTCAATTCACAATTGGATCTCACAGCGGCACCCTTCCCCACTGACATGATTAACCGGCTTCCCACACAGAAAAGACAACTGATGGGATGAGATTAGAGTGAGTGGTTATCAAGTAAAAGATCTGAATGAGTGGCCATTACCCAGGTCCTGCCCCGTAAAACCTATGAAGTTCACAGACATTTTATCAGGTTGATCAATTAATATTTTGACCCCAAATGCAAAATTCTAACTCTTCAACTTTATTTGCTTGACTTGCTCTCAAAGTCTAAGTGGCTCTATCACACGTATTTTCTAGACATGGCTGTGTCCTTCTGTGACATCTCGTCTTTTCCTTTTAATTATAAATGTCTAGTTTAACGAATTACCTGTAACAATAGTGCCTGTAATGGCATCAACATGATGCCTGAACCACTGATTCATATTTTCTAATGAAGTTTTTCAAAAGTTCCCAAACAGGAAAATGTATCCTTTTTTTTTTTTTTTTTTTTAAGTTGTTTTGTTGTTGTTGTTTTGTTTTAATTTAAGTATAATCTCTATACCCAGCGTGGAGCTCAAACTCACGACCCCAAAATCGAGAGTCGCATGCTCCTCCTCCGACTGAGCCAGTCAGGAGGCCTGAAAATGTACCATTTCTATTTAATGTCTTGGGTTCAACCACATGCTCCCAATATTGATAGCCTTATGCCTATAATTAAGAGTGGAGAGAGAAGAACTGCTTTTTAAAATGATCCAACACAGGAAGGAAACTTTAATCTCCCAAATACTTAGAGGACAGCCAGAGACCATCTGGGAAGATAAGATAGTGCCACAATAACAAGCAAATCACCAAGTCAGAAGGAACAATGACAATATGAACCGGGCCCTTGTAATGCAACTTCAAAAACTGGAGTAACAAGGAGTTAAAAATAACGATCTAAAGAAACAGCTCGCAAATTTCCTTTGCTTTGCCTATCTAAAGGGCAAACAAAGTTGGTAACAGAATTGGTTGATGATTATCTGTACTAATGAAGGGATGCAGTAACACAAAAAATCCAAATATTGTATCCATTTGTATTAGAATCACTTTTGAGAGGAAGTAATTTTGCCTTCCAAATAAACTTTCCTTCCTTGTGTTCAAACTGAGTGGCATATAAAAGGGATAAGAAAACCTTGGGTTGCATGTTTTGGTAAAAGGTTTTAAAAATATATGAGATTATTTAGAAAAGCAGAAAACTAAGAGATCTAAATCGTGCACAATCCATAAATACTTTTATTTATATTCATATTCAATTCCTTGACCTTGTCCAATCTAGAGAGGAAAGCTGAGTTAAAACAGGAGAAGAATTTGACCAAGACCATTCAATGAGAGTCAATAATGTAATCTGCAGTAATACCAGCTCTTCTGATTTTTTTTTTTTAACATAAGTTCTAGGTCCAATGTGAGACTTGAACTCACAACTCCAAGATCAACAGTCGCATGCTCTACTGACTAAGCCAGCCAGGCAGACGCCCAACTTTTCTGATTTTTGATCCCATGCTGCCTATCTGGCATCTGTCCCACCACTTTCCCCGTTACGTGCTATTAAAAGGTGGTACCTGTATGTTACAGTAGTTTCTTTTGGAGATGAAAGAGACTTGAACAGGGAAGAAATCATTGGGCTGCCCAGCAATGCTGAATTCGAGGCTGCCACTCTTATTTTTGGCATCAATCACTGGCAGGCACCACTCCAAGGTATTTCGTCGACTGTCATGTCGATACTCGCCATCAATCTCGCCAATCACCGGTGCGCCGACACCGGATCTGTCATGAGAAACACCTGTGTCACATTAGCTGTCCAGAGCTGGAAGAATTCTGCCAAGGAAAACCAGCCCCGAATTTGATTATGCTCCTCAAATTCTGCCCACTTTATATGATCCTTGAAAAAAAAAACGAGGTTCCCTAATAACCGTAAGGATCAAACAGTCTTAGCACCTTGGCCAAAGGGTCCCACTCACTGCCTCTTATAGATATGGATACATGCAACCATGGGTAACTGGCAGATATATGCGTGGGCTGCTCCAACTTGTGGATCAGATCTGAAGCTAGCAGGGGACTGAGACTGATGAACATGTGAAGGGGGATGTATTTCCAAAAGTCCTGCACCAAGGGTCTGTTGCCCTGTCAAGAAAGACTTTTAACATAATGCAGCTCTCTTTATAGGTGACAATGGGGGGAAAACAGGGTGATTGTAGTGGTGGGAAACCTTACACACCATTACGTGGTTATTTAGAATAAATTGTCTTTGAGAAGAGTTTTCAAAAGACCTTAGAACAAAAAAAAAAAAAAAAAAAAAAAAAAAAGACCTTAGAACATTTCAAAACTTGTAGTTGACGCCAACAGGTCTGATTTACAATCCAGTAAGCGGACTTTTATTTGATAAGTGAAAACACAATTTCCTCTGCCCAGAATGTGAACATGACGGGAGAAAAGACACACAGCTGTTCTTTAGTCTGCAAGAGAACCAGGGCTAGTTAGGATGTACTCTGTACCCCCAAATGTGGCTGATCGGCAGTGTCACCCCTCCTACACATTCTAAATTTACCATCTTTTAATTCGCCAATGACATTAAATGCTTGTATTAGGGACACAGTAGGAAGACAAACATTTTAAGGGCGATACAACATGATCAGCTCTTCCCTATCCATTTTATGGTCCCAGTTGTATATATGTTTCTTCCTCTGCTCTTGTTCCGATTCCGATTCTGATCTCTAAAATCGAAATCAGTTCTAGACAACAGAGTGAAATGTTGTGTAAGGGTCTTTTCTGGAGACTACTGCAAAACTGAACTAAGACACAGGAAACCACCATAACCACAATTATAGGGTAGATGGAGAGGCCTAAAAATTGTGGCATCCTAAAAATAGCGTAGTAAAACAAATCTTGACAAAACAAAACCCACACCTGTCACCAACGCCCAACCCCTACAATGGTTCAAGGTAGCCATCTATTGCTCTAAAAGAATAACCATGCTGTGAAGAATAAGATAGTTACTCCAATAAAGAAGAGACTGGTAATAAAGCATACTTTTTATTTTTTAAATTTTTAAAAAAATGTTTGAGAGAGAGAGGATGAGAAGGAGTGGGGGAAGGGCAGAGAGACAGGGAGACAGAGAATCCCAAGCAGTTTCCACATTGCTAGCAAAGAGCCCCATTCAGGGCTCGATCCCATGAACTGAGAGGTCATGACCTGAGCCAAAGTCAAGAGTTGGACACTTAACCTACTGAGCCACTCAGGTGCCCCAAGCATATTTTTTTTAATGGAAAAATAAGAATGACTAAAAACCAGGGGCGCCTGGATAGCTGAGTCAGTTGAGTGTCCAACTTTGGCTCAGGTCATGATCTCACAGTTCTTAGGTTTGAGCCCTGCATCAGGTTTGTGCTGACAGCTCAGAGCCTGGAGACTGCTTCAGATTCTGTGTCTCCCTCTCTCTCTGTCCCTCTACCACTTGTGCTCTGCCTCTCTCTCAAAAATAAATATTAAAAAAAAAATTTTTTTTAAATCCTTCCATTTAAAAAGAATGATTAAAAACCTGACCTGGCCACATAAATGTCTGAAGGACATCAAAAAGGAAACAAAACTACAAATTAAATTAGTACCATTTTCTCTGCAATAACAATATAACAATAAAAATACATTAAGAATATGCTTATTAGGTATAATGACACCCAATACTTAATCACGGGAGGTAGGTACTGAGAGGAAGAGGAGAGGGGCTAGGAATTCATCGGTGATATAATAGCGCACACTCAATGGAAGTGAGTGCTAGTGAGATTAACTTGAGGGAGAGAATATTTCCAGATGATCCTGGAAAGTAGGCCATTTAAGCACAGAACAAAAACTTATTGGAACTGATTTTCTAGGGGTGATGGATATTATCATTATCTTTATTGTGGTGATGGTTTCACAGGTGTCTATGTGTCAAAACTTATCAAATTGTACAATTTAAATATGTGTAGTTTGTGGTAGGTCAACTAAACCACAATAAAACTGTTAGAAAATTCACTAAAACTAATGTAGATGTGTATTCCAGCAAGAATAGTTCCCTGGAAAATGTACTCTCAGGGCACCTGAGTGGCTCAGTCGGTTAAGCGTCCGACTTCAGCTCAGGTCATGATCTCACAGCTCGTTGAGTTCAAGTCCCATGTCGGGCTCTGTGCTGACAGCTCAGAGCCTGAAGCCTCCTTCAGATTCTGTGTCTCCATCTCTCTCTGCCCTCCCCGCCCCCCCGGCCCATGCTCTGTCTCTCTCTCTCTCTCAAAAGTAAATAAACGTTAAAAAAAAAAAAGAAAGAAAGGAAGGAAGAAAGAAAGAAAGAAAAAATGTACTCTCATCTTTAGCTGAAAGTTTAGAGAGCAAAGTGAAAGATTCAGTCAGATTCAATTTCTTTGAGTAGCAAACAAAACTGAGAATGGTTTTTGACAGAGAACTGGCTCCTCCTTCTGGAAGTCTTCATTACTACAGGAACAAACAGGCCCAACATCTGAAAACACAGCTCTAGAACTACAACTGGCTGTTTGAGTTGGTTTTAAAACCGTACATCCACTCCTTTTAAAGTGTACAGCTCCGTGCACTTTGACTATGTAATCTCGTAAGCACTGTCACGATCAAGTCAGAGAACATTTCCATCATCCTCAGAAGTTCTCTTGTGCCCTGTTAGCCAACTGCCTTCCTCTCTATCTCCTGACTTCTGTTCTAGGAGTATGACACATTTTCACAATGTCCGATAAGTGGAACCGTATAGTATCGAAGCCTTTTGTATCTGGTTTCTTTTACAAGTGATCTTTTTAGGAAGCAGATTTTTATGATGGAGAGCCAACTGAGTGCTGCCTCCAAAACAAGTTCCGAAAGATTAGTTCTAGAAGCCCAGCACAGAAAAAACAGAGTATGTCGGGGACACCACTTACGGGAGTGGGATGGTGATAATCACATCATTCAGTTCTAAATGATCTTCTTGCAGCTCATATTCTATGTTGACATCACAGCCATTTCCACTCTCTGAGGGCCAGCAATTAACTGAGAAGAAAAGCAAAGCAGGAATACTCAAATACTAAAAGGAGAGTGGAGAAAAGTTAAGACGGCAAATCAAAACTGACAGCTGCAGGCCTTAAATATCCTAACATAAACTATTATAAATAACAGTTTCACAAGTAAAGCTATTAAAAATGAAAGCTCATATTAACATACACAAAACCCAGCACTAAGTCCATTTTGAAAGAAGGTCATTTTGTCAAAAAAGCATTCTGCTGTGGCAATGAATGTAGAGTGTACAAGCCGGGGCTATTTCTGGTTCTCAGTGTGGACTAGTTTAGTGGGACTGACCAGAAGCACTTACTTGTCAGTGGAATAAAAGATTCTTCTGTGGTTTGTAGCCTCCACTTTAGTACCCCTACGTCACTGTTGACTGGGAACGACTTCTCTGGATTCTTCAAGCCAATTAGAGATTCTGCAGTGAAAAGTTTTTTATCCACATTTGGATGGGTCTAAAATAAGAAGGAAAAGAAAACTTCTGAGTTTCAGGCATTATGAGACAGGAAATAGGGGTGCCTGGTGGTTTAGTCAGTTAAGCGTCCAACTCTCGATTTCAACTCAGGTCATGATCTCACAGTTCTTGAGATTGAGCTTTCAGCCAGAGCCTGTGTCTCTGCTTCCAGCCAGAGCCTGCTTGGGATCCTCTCTCTCCCTCTCTTTCTGCCTCTCCCCCACTCATGCTCATTCTTTCAAAATAATAAACATGAAAAAAAAAAACAACCAGAAATTTATGTTAAAAAAAAAAAAAAAGAAAAGAAATTCCTTCTGGTCTTACATGGCCCATAATCTAAATATCTAAGATAGAATACCATGGGGCACCTGGCCAGGCCAGTTGGTGGAGCATGCAACTCTTGATCTCAGGGTTGTGAGTTCAAGCCCATGTTGGGTATAGAAATTACTTAAAAATAAAATCTTATAAATAAATAAATAGAAGAGAAGAGAATAGGAGTGCCTAAAAAATGCCAATTCCTTTTGCTTTGAAGAAAAATTTCCCTTCTTTGAAGAATTTTAAAAAGATTTAAGACATTTTAAAAGTAATAATTAAAATAATTTCAAGTCTAAACTATTTTGTTTGTAATTGAACAAGTTAATAACTTTGTAATTGAAAAAAGTTAAATACATTCAACCAAGTCCTTTCTAAAAATACTTCACAGGAAGCAACATCATGGTAGAGCCAGGCAAGCCAAGTAGAAGACTAAGGTTAGATACTGATCAGTTGCCAGGGTCAGATATGAGTCCTGGCCTTAGAGTCAGCAGGCAGGAGAGGGAAAAGTTCTGTTGAAAGGTTAGCTGCAATCTTGCCAAGAGCACTCAGGTTGTTAAAATTCAGGCCATGTAAGATGGACTACAGAAATCATATTAATGGGGCGCCTGAATAGCGCAGTCAGTTAAACATCCAACTCTTGATTCTGGCTTAGGTCATGATCTCAGAGTTTGCAGAGTTTGATGCCCCGCATGGGCTCTGTGCTGACAGTGCCAGAGCCTGCTTGAGATTCTCCCTCTTTCTCTGCCCCTCCCCGGCTCACACTCTCAGTCTCTCTCTCAAAAAATAAATAAATAAACTTTAAAAAGAAATCAGGGGCACCTGGGTGGCTCAGTCGGTTAAGTGTCCGACATCAGCTCAGGTCACCATCTCAATTTGTGGGTTCGAGCCCCACGTCGGGCTCTGTGCTGACAGCTCAGAGCCTGGAGCCTGCTTCGGATTCTGTGTCTCCCTCTCTCTCTGCCCCTCCCCCCAAAATAAATAAATATATAATATAAAAAAAAGAAAAAAGAAATGTTTTCTGTGTTCTATGGTTCAAAGGAGAAACTCCAGTTGACTCCCTTATCCAAAACCTCTCCACACCTGTAGCTGCACCCCCTTCTTATCTTCATTCTCTACATGAAGACGAATTCGGCCAAACTTATCGTCTGAGATCCTAAGCATGATCATGCCATGCAATTCCATATTCTGCAATCCTCCATCTCGGCCACAGGTGAGTGTGATCTTTTCCTCAATCTTCATGTGCACACTGTAGGGAAAAAGTAACAAAATCTGTTCATAAAAGCAGGAACCAGAATTCCCTTTCTCCAGGGTTTAATGGTAATGAGCCATCAACAACTTATTTTAAGGTGCTACTGCTGTATGTACAAAATTTAAAGCACTAGGTTCAGCCCACAAAGTCTCAGCTGTGCAAACAATGTCATTCACTAAAGAAAGGGTTATAATAGCAGAAGTATGGAAATAACTCAAGTGTCTATCAGGAGGGAACTGCTTAAACACATAAAGGTACGTCCACAAAAATGAACACTGCTGTGAAGAAAGGGGGCAACAACTGAAAATGCTTTTCATTTGAAAATGATTTCAACAATGAAAAAAATTAAAATTATACCAGAAATACATTTATACACTTTTTAAATGCTGTTAACGTTTTGCCCCACCGTCTGTTTTATCATTTGCATACTCTCTAGAACTATTATTTGATTTCTTTTCCTGAACCATTTAGAGGCAGATTATACATACCATGGCCCTTTAGCCCTAAACACTTCAGAGTACTGCAAGAATAGGATATTCTCTCACATAACCAAAGTACATATTAACTTCGTAAAGGAACATTGGTACTTTGTTTCATCTACCAACCATATGCCAATTTTGTCAGCTGACCTAATAATGTCCTTTAAAGTTGTACAAGATCCAGTTTAGGATAAAGTCTTCCATTTAGATGTCACGTCTTTATAGCTTCAAATAAGGATATTCTCATCTCCAAAATAAGTAAGTGAAAAAAGCAACTGGAAAATGTACCTAGTATGTTATTACCACTTACATATAAAAAGAAAAAAAAAACACATATATTTGTATTCATCTACATATAGACTATACTCCTCAGAAGAATACAAGAAGAAACTAATTAATACTAGTTGCCTCCGAAAAGACAAACTTGCCTGGCTGGGTGGGAGACAGACTTTTAATTGTAACACTCTTTGAACCTTCTGAATTTTGAACTATATGAATGTATAACCTGACACAAAAAAATAAGTGAAACAAAAAGTGCTGCCTCTCTGGGCAATTACAAAGTACAAACTATCCATATCCTTTACTAAAACTATTTTTAACTGGGTGAACTGCAGAAGCTAAGAAGAATATTCTGGCATCCTATTTTGTTCTCTGTTCCACCACGGAAGTCTTCCCAGAAACAGAGGAATGAGACTCAAGACCACAAAGGAGCGCATCTTCAAACAGCGCGGGGGCCCGTGCGTCTTCACAAGAGTTTGCTCCGGGCTCAGCAAGTATTTCATCATTTAGCAAAGAACCTCGAGCCCTCTCTAATACATGACAGTTTCCAGCATCTTTTTAAAATAGTGCCACACACTAAGCAACCACCAGGAATAGCAAAGGAGCTTTAGTGATTTAAGACATTTATCCCAATGTATCCCTGTTCATTTCGTACAGAAAGGGATATACAAAACACCCCTCTTTCATGCACACCTCATGAAAGTATCCTCCCAGACTCATCTTTCACTTGACCCCAAAACCATCAGCAACAGTAGAAGGTCTGGGCTTCAAGACAAGAAATCTGAGTCATGAATATGTGAACTTGGTAACTAAAAATGTTACCAACCAATCCTTAGATCAGAAACAAATCAAAATATTCTATACTGAGTTTAAGTACTGAAAAGGCAAACGAAGTTAATTTGCCATTAAAGATATTTATACATTTCGTATTAAAGATTGGTTCTCCTGAAAGTTTAATTAGAAGAAGACACGCCAAAATACAGCGTAGGGCTGCTACACCTCTAGCTCTCTAATTCAAGTCCACTGTTTTTTTTAAATATGGAAGCTTCTCAAATTTGCGTGTCATCCTTGCACAGAGGCCATGCTCATCTTCTCTGTACCGTTCCTATTTTAGTTTATGTGCTGCCCAAGAGAGCACTAATTCAACTCCACTTTGAGAGACAAGGCACACACTAGGCATGAAGACAAGTTACTTATAAATTTAGCCAGCAGAGTTGATAAAAGGTAAGTTCTAAACTTCATAGGAAATAAATAGCTGAGAGCCACAGTTAAAATCACGGTTAAGAAAGAAGAAAAAAAAAAAAAAAAGACCCCGTGCTAAAATCTGGAATATATTCTAAGTCTTTTTTTTTTTTTAACACTTTGATTTTATCATTATTTTTTTAATGTTTACTTATCTTGAGAGAGAAGGAGAGAGAGAGCAAGTGAGCGTGAGCAAGGGAGGGGCAGAGAGAGAGGGAGAGAGAAAGAATCCCAAGCAGGGTCCACGCTGTCGTCACAGAACCCAACCCGGAGCTCAATCTCACGAACCATGAGATCAGGACCTGAGCCAAAATCAAGAGTCAGAAGTTTAACCAACTGAGCCAACCAGGTGTCCCTAAAATATATCCTAAGTCTTTTAAATTCTAGAAAAACTAAAAGTCACATAAAGAATTTGTAATGCGCTAAAATAAACATTTTTTTTTTTTTTTAACGTTTATTTATTTTTGAGACAGAGAGAGACAGAGCATGAACAGGGGAGGGGCAGAGAGAGAGGGAGACACAGAATCTGAAACAGGCTCCAGGCTCTGAGCGGTCAGCACAGAGCCCGATGCGGGGCTCGAACTCACGGACCGTGAGATCATGACCTGAGCCGAAGTCGGACGCTTAACCAACTGAGCCACCCAGGTGCCCCTAAAATAAACATTTTTAAATATATGGTCTGTTCTTACTGAAAAAGTTACTACTCACCTTTCCATATTAATGGGTGGAGCATGCACTTTGGTTGCATCAGAAGTACGCTTGCCCATATTGGAGGACATGATAGTTTCACCTTCAGATTTCAATTTGTCTACAAAATTATCTACTTCCTTCCCTTTGGCTCCAAGTTTCAAAGCCTTGCTGGGGCCTGAAGGCCTAAGTGGAAGAATAAGAAATAGCAAAGTAAGAAAAAACATACACATGATTTTTAAAAATTAGTGAATTTGTAACCCCATATCATTGAAGCTTTCCCTAAAGCTGTTCTTTAAGAGGCATGTGCAGATCTGAAGGGAAAAATCAAAGTATCCTAGGGTTTAGTGGAGGATTAGACTATTCCCTGCCCAAACTGGCAGCTGAGTCACTATCAATATGTAAGCTTCAAGTACCTAAAGAGCAAAGGTACATTTATGGAAGCATGCATGATCAGATGAAAACTTTGTACTTTTCGTCCGGATAAACACACCTGTGCATAAACTGTTGCACATAGTACTTTCAGGTAGTTCAGATTCTCCCTGAAAGCCATTCACACTTAGATTAAAAAATGCTCCATAAACAGTTAAATAGCCCCCTCTTTCCCAAAATAAGGCAACTCTCATGGTATAATTTGTAAAAGAACTCTTTAACACAAAAATTCTCTACCTTCAGATTTCTCCTTTATCCCTTTATTATGTAGCCAATGTAGCCAAATTTAGTATTACATCTTACTTCATCAAGTCATCCATAATTTCAACTTGCCAGAAATCAGTTACCACTCCGCAACACACACATACAGCCTTCACCTGCCATTCTAGGGTTGCTGGTGATACACTGGACTATACCTGGCTGGTGCAGGTGCCACTTTTGGTTTATCGGTTTCAATGATGGTCTCTGTGATCATGGCAGCTGTGCTGCCTCCAGATACTGCAGAGCTCCCAAATCCTCCAAATCCTGGTGCTTTCTTGCCCTGCCTCTCTGCATCTCTTCGGGCCTGTTGTAATTCCTTTGCTTTACGCCGCATCTCAGCCTTGGCTTCACGTTCTTGAGTCTACACAAAGAGACATCCGTGGATGTGGCTTTGAGTATAGGAAAATCAAAATACTAAAAGCCTAAAAGAAAGACACACGAACAAGAACTCCCAAAGAAGACCCTATTTACCTCTCTAACTGCTCTGAACACCTTCTCCTCGTGAGAATCCATTTCCGTGAAGGTTCTAATCTGTGCCAGGTTAACATTCTCCCGGTATCCCAGGGCAACGATTTCATCAAAAGCAAAGATTAAATCAAAACAGTGCTCAGATATTTCATTCTCCTCTAAGGCTCGGCAATACTCAGGTATCTAATAGTGGACAGCAATGGAAAAGAGATTTAAGATCTATCAGCATTTATGTTTCCCAAGTCTTATTCTTGAAAGTACACATATTAAAAAAAAGTAAAATAAAATACACAGATTTCAATAATCCTGAATCCCTCTGTTAGATCCTCTACCCTTTCTTTTAAGCAAGACTTTGGCATAAAGTGTGTGTGTGTGTGTGTGTGTGTGTGTGTGTGTGTGTGTGTGTGCGCGCGCACGCGCACGCGCGCGCGTGCATGTTGTGTTGTATTGTGTTATATCAATAAGTCTTATCTGGGGCACCTGGCTGGCTCCATAGATAGAGCATGCAACTCGATCTCAGGTTTAAGTTTGAGCCCCATGGTGGGTGTAGAGATAACTTAAAAATAAAATCTTAAAAAATAAATAGGGGTGCCTGGGTGGCTTAGGCGAATTAAGCAGCTAACTTTTTTTAATGTTTATTTTTATAGAGTGTGTGTGCACACTCTCTCTTAAAATAAATATTTAAATAGATAAATAAATCTTATCTGATAAACATGATCTAAAAATATGGACACACAAGTGTCAGAACCACAAAAACAGATCGAAGGAACCACTTAAGGTCTGCGAAAGGAAAGGTCAGTTTGCACATTCTCTTTTGGGATACTTAGTCTAGGAGGGCACAAAGTGCTGAATGAATAGGGAAGAAGCTGTAGCAATAAACTGCTGGGGTAGGGGTGGGAGGCATGCGGCATGCAAACTGATAGGTAGCAGCTGCTTTGGGGGATAAACAGTTTCATAGAGAAAATTTAAAGCAGAAAACTATAACCCACCATTACAAAAGGACTCTTACCACTCTTGAGAAAAGCCTTAGGGTCTCCAGATCTTCTAAGATGTTACTGTTTTTGGTAGTGATCAGCACCATATACAGTTTCTCCATAGGCTGGTAGACATATCTTACACTCTCCGTTTCAACAAATGTATGCTGTTTTCCAGTGTTCATGAGCTTTGGAAACGCTGCTAACAAGCCCTCAATACGAGTTCGGGTCATCTCCACAAACTGTCGAGAAACAATAGCCTTTCCTGCTTTCGTGCAGACCGCTGCTGCCAACAGCACCTGCCAGGAACATACGTGAAGTGAATACAAATTATTTCTTCAAATCTATTTTCTTAGCATCCTCAGATCTGACACAGAATGCCACACTCAGTTATTCAGTGACGTAACCTTCAAACTCTACTTCATTGTTCTTTTCATTCTAGTATGTAATTCATAAAGTAAAGCTACAATAGAGGAAAATGAAACTATCATTCCTATTTTTCAATACCGTAGCTTAAGAAAAACTTAGTTAAAAAAAACAAAACACCTTTTTCCAAGTCTACAAATAGGTTTGTTAACAGATTCCCTAGAACTCAGAAATGGACTGCTCTTTGCTTTGGCAGACCCATGAAGAATAGTTAAAAACTTTTTCTAAGGACAGAAATCTCCACAGCAAAACAGGTCTGACCAGGATTAAAGGTTTAAAGGAAGCCCCTTGACCTTTCCTTTCATTTTTACCTAGAACATGGATCCAATCTAGTGAGTCTAAGTTGATCTTTTGCTCTTTGATTAATAACGTTCCCATCCCACACTATCTTACCTCCAGATATGTAAACAATCTGTAAAATGAGAAACTGAATGACTCAATGTTTTACACAGGTTGTGACACCAATCAGTGATCAAGACCTACAGCCTTTTCTCACAGTCTGGCATTCATTAAACAAAACAAAGCACCAAAAGAAGACGAAGAGACCTCAAATGCCATTAGCAGGGGAGTAAGAAAATTAAGTGCAGTATTAACCGTCTCTACAGTGCAGGAACCCAAGAATTCACAAATACAAGTAACAAAAGGACTATTTACACATTTCAGAAGCCTCAACGCTGGGATACAACATCTGAAATAGCAGCATCCCACTAATCAGACTTCGCAGCTTTACAGAAACTGCCCTATAAGCGAGCAACTTGAAGAAAAAACAATTTAGTCAATTCAAATATTCCTATAGCCTCAGTACATCAATACAGTTCTATAACAATTAGATGAGAACACAATGTCCTTATCCACCAAGACTAGGTAATTAGGTTATTTGGGAGATAATTACCATCATGTTTATTTCCAAGCAGCTAGGTGAAAACAGTTTATATTAGAGAAGTGTTTGGTCTATAGAGGTTCAGGGGCTCCTGGGTGGCTCAGTCAGTTGAGCGATAAACTCTTGATTTCATCTCAGGTCATGAGATCGAGCCCTGTGCTGGGCTCAGGGCTGCTGAGCATGGAGCCTGCATGAGATTCTTTTCTCTCTCTGTCCCTCCCCTGCACACACATGAGCTCTCTCTCAAAATAAATAAGTAAACATTAAAAAAAAAAAGGTGGGGGGGGCTTCAAATCTTCATGTTCACTTTAAGAAACTGCCCGGGCCATCAGGGTATGCACTGGAAAAGCCACTAAGTATCTGAATGATGTCATTTACAGAAGCAATCTGTACCACTCTGTCACCACAAAGGTAGAGTTGGTAGGTGTGCCCAAGGCCAACCAGTGGGGCTGCACAAGGGTTGGTTGGTGGCCCAAAAAGAATACTGAATTTTTACTGTACATGCTTAAAAATGCACAGAGAAATGCTGAACTTAAGGGTTTAGACGTAGATTCTCTGATCACTGAGCACACCCAGGTGAACAAAGCCCCCAAGATGGGGAGAACTTACAGAGCTCATGGTCAGATCTACCCATACATGAGCTCTCTCTGCCACACTGAGATGATACTTACTGAAAAAGAGGAGACTGTTCCTAAACCAGAAGAGGAGATTGCACAGAAGGAAAAAAAAAAACCCAGAAGAAACTGAAGAAACAAAGACTGATGACCTGGGAGTCAATTCCGTATAAAATAAGTGCAAATATGGGGTGCCTGGGTGGCTCAGTCGGTTGAGCCTCCGACTTCGGCTCAGGTCATTATCTCACAATTTTTGAGTTCAAGCCCCACATCAGGCTCTGAGCTGACAGCTGGGAGCCTGGAGCCTGTTTTGGATTCTGTGTCTCCCTCTCTCTCTCTCTCTCTCTCTCTCTCTCTCTCTCTCTCTGCCCCTCCCCCACTCATGCTGTCTCTCTCTCTCTCTCTCTCTCTCTCTCTCTCTCCCCTTCAAAAATAAATAAACATTAAAAACATACACATATATTTTTAAATAAATGTAAATAAAATTTAAAGTAGGGAAAAAATGTTTTTTTAAAAAAATGTCCTAAATCATAAATACCCTCAGAAAAAAATCTTGTTTTGTAAATTACTTTTAAAAGGATCCAAAAAATATTTTATTTTTTTTCAGGGATTTTTATTTTTATTTATTTTTTTCAATATATGAAATTTATTGTCAAATTCGTTTCCATACAACACCCAGTGCTCATCCCAAAAGGTGCCCTCCTCAATACCCATCACCCACTTTCCCCTCTCTCCCACCCCCCATCAACCCTCAGTTTGTTCTCAGTTTTTAAGAGTCTCTTACGCTTTGGCTCTCTCCCATTCTAACCTCTTTTTTTTTTTTCTTCCCCTCCCCCATGGGTTTCTGTTAAGTTTCTCAGGATCCACATAAGAGTGAAAACATATGGTATCTGTCTTTTTCTGTATGGCTTATTTCACTTGGCATTAACACTCTCCAGTTCCATCCACGTTGCTACAAAGGGCCATATTTCATTCTTTCTCATTGCCACGCAGTACTCCATTGTGTATATAAACCACAATTTCTTTATCCATTCATCACTTGATGCATATTTAGGCTCTTTCCATAATTTGGCTATTGTTGAGAGTGCTGCTACAAACATTGGGGTACAAGCGCCCCTATGCATCAGTACTCCTGTATCCCTTGGGTCAATTCCTAGCAGTGCTACTGCTGGGTCATAGGGTAGATCTATTTTTAATTTTTTGAGGAACCTCCACACTGTTTTCCAGAGTGGCTGCACCAATTTGCATTCCCACCAACAGTGCAAGAGGGTTCCCATTTCTCCACATCCTCTCCAGCATCTATAGTCTCCTGATTTCTTCATTTTGGTCACTCTGACTGGTGTGAGGTGATATCTGAGTGTGGTTTTGATTTGTATTTCCCTGGTGAGGAGTGACGTTGAGCATCTTTTCATGTGCTTGTTGGCCATCCGGATGTCTTCTTTAGAGAAGTGTCTACTCATGTTTTCTGCCCATTTCAAGAAAATATTTTAGATAGAGAGTCACAGAGTATAAAAATTACCAGTTGATTACTTTAAGAATGGCAGGGGTGCCTGGCTGGCCCAGTCGGTTAAGCGTCCAACTTAGGCTCAGGCATGATCTCACGGTTCAAGAGTTCGAGCCCTGAGTCAAGGCTGACAGTCGGGTGCTGACAGCTCAGAGCCTGGAGCCTGCTTCGGATCCTGTGTCTCCCTCTCTCTCTCTGCTCCTCCCCCCCTCACCCCCCCTCTCTAAAATAAAACAAGCATTAAATTTTTTTTAAATGAAAATAATCTAGCTTAAAAGTCCAAAAACAGTTATTTTTCCCCAAATATTTACATATTTTAAAATAAATAGTTTTGCACTCAAAAAAATCTATCTATCACCAACACTGACCCCTTGGCCTTGGGAGGTTTTTGTCATCACCTACATATGAGGCAAAAAGATATACTGAAGACAGTAAAGGATACCAGAAAAAGAAAAAAAATGCAAAATGATTATGACACATTTCTCAAAGGAAATTATCCATGTCTTTAACTTTATTTATTTATTTTGGCTATAGATTTTTACTTTTTAATTTGGTTTTAGTAAGGTATGATTAACGTATAAAATTGTTAAGATATTTAAAGTGTATATCGTGGCAATTCCATGTCTTTACATTAATCGTGTGAAATAAAGATTTCTTTAAATAAACGGAAGGGTAATTTTTGGTACACAAATAATGCTAATATTTTAATCTCTTTGTAGATGAAACTGACCTAAAATTACTACCAGGTCAAGAGTTATATTTGTACAGAAGGCCAAAACTAAATGTACTCAAGAAATTTGATTTCACATTTTTTTTTAATTTTTTTAAATGTCTTATTTATTCTTGAGAGAAAGAGAGACAGAGCATGAATGAGGGAGGGGCACAGCAAGAGGGAGACACAGAATCTGAAGCAAACTCCAGGCTGTGAGCTGTCAGAGTGAGTGGCTATTAACTCCTTCCGTTCTCCATCTCCCCCCCCCCACCCGCCGCCACCGCCGCCGTAGTAGTGTTTATTGAGGACAGTAATGGTGAAAGCCATTTTTTTTTTTTTTCCAGCCATGAGATCATGACCTGAGCCAAAGTCAGTGGCTCAACCGACTGAGCCACCCAGGTGCCCCTGATTTCACATTAATTTTTATCATAGGTTCATATTTCAACCATCTACAGATTTCTGACAAAACAAAATTACTTTTTTCTTTTTCTTTTTTTTTTTTTTTTAATTTTAGAGGGAGAGAGAGAGAGAGCGCACACAAGTAGGGTAGAAGGGCAGAGGGAGAGAAAGAGAATCTTAAGCAGGTTCCATGCTGTGCACAGAGCCCAACCCAGGGCTCAATCCCATGAGTTACCTGGATCCTGACCTGAGCCGAAATCAAGAGATGGACACTTGGGGCACCTGGGTGACTCAGTCGGTTAAGCGTTTGACTTTTGATTTTGGCTCAAGTCATGATCTCACTGTTGGTAGGATTGAGTCTCGAGTTGGGTTCTGCATTGGCAGCTCGGAACCTGCTTGGGATTCATTTTCTTTCTTTCTTTCTTTCTTTCTTTCTTTCTTTCTTCTCTTTCTTTCTTTCTTTCCTCTCTCTCTCTCTCTCTCCCTCCCTCCCTCCCTCCCTCCTCATCCTACTCATGCTTTCTCTCTCTCAAAATAAAATAAACATTAAGGAAAAAAAAAAGAGTCCAACACTCTACCAACTGAGACACCCAGGTGCCCCTGGCAAAATAATTAAAAAGATAAAAATTTAGTCACTGTTTCAGCTTACTAATAAGGACAAGCAGGTAAATCTCTGTACTGGTTCACTATTGGTTTACATGCCACACATGTCCAAATAGTAATATTTTTGCTCCAAAATGTCCCTCAGAAAAGAGCTGTACTGCATAAAAAACTTGTACATCAATGTTCATAGCAGCATCATTCATAATGATGAAAATAAGCTAAAAAGCAAAAACCCAAAAGTCTATCAACTGATGAATGGATAAACAAAGTGTATATCCATACAATGGAATGTTAGTCATAAAAAGAAATGAAGAACATGCTACAACATGGATGAACTTTGAAAATATTGTGCTAAGTGAAAGAAACCAAACATAAAAGGCCACATCTTACATGCTTCCATTTATATGAAACATCCAGAATTGGCAAAACCAGAAACAGAAAGTTGATTAGTGGTTGCCAGGGGCTGGGAAAGGGGAAATGAGTGACTGCAAATGAGTACAGGGTTTCTCTTTGGGGTTATGAAAATGTTCTAAGTTTAGATAGTGGTGATGGTTGTACAACTTTGTGAATATACTAAAACATCTACTGAATGATATAAATTTAAAAGGCTAAATGTTATGGTATGTGATTTATATCTCAATTAAAAATAAAAAGAAGGGCAGGGGCGCCTGGTTGGCTCAGTAGATAGAGGATGCAGCTCTTGATCTCAGTGTCATGAGTTCAAGCCCCATGTTGGGTATGGAGCCTACTTAAATTAAAATTTAAAAATTAAAAAAAAATTTTTAAATTAATAAAACAAAAAGGAGAGCAAACCCACAGATTAAGAGAGACTGAAGAAACCTGTCAACCAATCATAATATATAAATCTTATGTGACTCCTGATTCAAACAACTGTTAAAAAATGTAAGACAACAGGAAAATTTGAACAGTAAAAGAATAGTGAATGATAATAAGGAATTATTGATAATTTTAAAGGTGTGATATATCAATTAAAATATTATACAGGGTGCCTGGTTGGCTCAGTCAGAAGAGTGTGTGACTCTTCATCTCAGAGTTGTGAGTTCGAGGCCACATCAGGTGTACAGCTTACTTAAATAAAATTAAAAAAAAAAATGCATCCATTCCACACAGATAGAACTTAGGTAAAAACTAACACCAAAGGCAACACAAAAGGGACAAAGAAACAAAGAAACAAAGGGCAACTTGTAACCAGAAAGGTATATGCTGTGAAGAGGAGCAAGTCACATCCTTTATTTTTTTTTAATGTTTATTTACTTTGAAAAAAGAGAGAAACAGGAGCAGGGGAGGAGCAGAGAAAGAGAGAGGGGGAGAGAGAATCCCAAGCAGGCTCCATGCTGTGAGCCCGGAGCCCAACACAGGGCTCTGTCTCACCACTGTGAGGTCTTGACCTGAGCATAAATCAAGAGTGGGCCATTTAACCAACAGAGCCCCCCAGGAACCCCCATCTACTTTGCTGTATTAATTGGGCTTGTCAAAGGCTATTTATAGATTGGTGGTCTCCATTTTAACATTATTATAAAAATAACTAAATGATTATTTATTGAACACCTACTATACACACCAGATGTTCTCCAGGAATACTAAGAGGAAACCGATTAGCATTCTTCCTTCCAAAAGCCTAGTAGGATCTTAAAAGGTCACAGCACAAGAAAATCCATTTTGTAAGTAAGTATGGTGAGGGATGTTAACTAGACTTATTGTAATGATCATTTCACAACATATACAAATATTGAATCATCATGCTGTACACCTGAAACTGATATAATGTTATATATCAATTATACCTCAATTTTATTTTATATTTTTAATGTTTATTTATTTTTGAGACACAGAGGGACAGAACATGAGTGGGGGAGGGGCAGGGAGAGAGGGAGACATAGAATCTAAAGCAGGCTCCATGCTCCAAGCTGTCAGCACAGAGCCTGACACAGGGCTCGACCCCATGAACCATGAAATCATGACCTGAACCAAAGTCGGACGCTCAGCTGACTGAGCCATCCAGGCACCCTATTATACCTCAATTTCAGAAAAAAGCCTACAAGGGATAAGACACAAATAAGTGTAATACTGGGCAGAATGTGTTAAGTAACATACTCTGGGATTTCAAAGAGATTACTTCTAGTTGGTAAGATCAGGGATGACTTGGTGAAAGAAACAGCGCTTAAATCTGCTTTGATTAACTGGGGAAAGTTGAGTGTGTAAATATGAACAAACAGTAGAGTAAAACAGTAGGTAGGACCTAAGCAGAAGAGCTCTACTCTGAGACTCTCTTTGAGTCATTCCATTATACAGATACAAGCAAAATAAGGCTTCTGAAGTAGTACCAAAGTGCCCCACACTAAGTATGGCTCTAAACCTTGAAATACCCAAGACACCACAATCAGAGGGACCATGAAGCTGACACAGGTTTCTATTCACTATGTTATTCATGTCACCTCTGGAAGGTATGGTCACCTCTAAACAAGATAAATTTAACCTATTCTAAATTAGCATTCGTCTTCTTAAGTGCCTTGACATAATAAAGCTTCCCCTTCATATCAGTGTTTACCAATGTCAAACATTTCCTTATTTTTTTTTCAATGTTTGTATATTTTTTGTGAAAGCAAGACAGAGAGAGCGGGGGAGGGGGGGGGGGGACAGACAGAATCCCAAGCAGGCTCCACGCCCGCAAGTGTAGACAGAGCTCAATACAGGGCTCAATCTCACAAACCATGAAATGATGACCTGGGCCAAAACCAACAGTCAAGACGCTTAAATGACTGGAGGCACCCAGGAGCCCCAACGTTTAACATTTATTAAAATACAGTATGCACAACAAGGTAAGTTAATTTTTCTGACTGTAATTTGATCTGATTTTCTTTGGGGAAGAATGAATAAGTATGATTCTCTATAAAGTTGCTTTATTTATTTATTACATTTTTGGAAAAGAACATTTAGACCTAAAAGGACCTTTCAAGAGCCCGTGGTGGTTTTATAGATGTAAAAACCGAGGGCCCAAAAGTTAGATGACATCTCCAGGACTGTTTAAAACAAAACAACAACAAAAAACCATTAAGTTGAGCTTCGTCAAACAACCTTTCTCTTAATAACACTTAAGATGGTTTGAGTATATCATCATTTGTGTTCGGATTAAATAACAACTCTCTTCTACCCAGATTTAACTACATGGATCAGAAAGTTCTTGGAGTAAAGAAACCTAAAGAATTAGTTTCTGTTCTGCCTCTGTCACTAATTATATATTGCATAAGTCACTTAATTGCTTCCCCAAAATAGAGGTTTATATGAAATCTACAGTGCCTTTGCATCTTTACAATTCTAAAGTTAAGCGTTTGAAAATTTTATAGCAACTAAAAGTGTACAATACCCCCACTTTACACCCACTACTCCAGTAGCAATTACTTTGGAACAGTATTTTACATTAATATTAAGCTGCTAAAAGGCAAACTGCCTCATCAAAACAAATCACGTGTGTGCAGACAGAGCTGTGTCTGAGATAAGCTGCCATACCATGTCTTCATCCCCACTAGTGATAAAGGTCTGAGAATAACAGGTAGTGATCCACCATAAACACGCACAATTCCCTAAAGAAAAAAAGCTGAAGATTTCCTCAAACCTCTACATGTTCCATATTCCTCACTCCCAGAACTAGGCAGTCACTTTTTCCTTTGTAAATGACTACAATGATGTCATATACACATATACGTGATTCATGATCATATTAAGGCTAGTTTCTACAACTGTCAGAGAGGATCACTTTGTCTTTCCTGTTTGCAGGAGGTAATTACAGAGAGAATCAGAGGGATGATTACAATAAAATCTACACCTCATACAAAACCTAAAACTTGAAAGTTACTCAGTGAGAGTTTTAAGCTCATCCCAAGTTTCTTGTAGAGAATGAAAATAAAAGGACATTGTTCTCACTTTCTGCTGTAAAAACTTTCTACTTGAAGAATAAACAGTTGGCAAATCAACAGAAACTCAAGAACTTTTTTCTTCTTTGCTGTGCTCTCAAACAACAATCAAAAAGAGACATAAAGAAAAGAAAAGCTGTGCAGCTGCTATGTTATATACGAAGGTAAATAAAAGCAATAATAACCCCCTAGTTGGGGACTGTTATTACTATGTAGGATTTCAGTTTCTCCCTCATTATGTGCAGATCATTCACAGGAACCCAAATCTAGCTTTCTAATAACTAATGACTTTTGGAACGGAATGTCATCATTTATATTCAATGTGTCCAGTCTAGTTTACTCATTGCTATCCTGAGTGAATAAAACAGCATTCTGTAAGTAACCAAAGATTTTACGGACTGTTGCCACCATGAGACTTCATATCAAGTTTATGCAATTCTAAATTTATTAAGACAAAGAACGGACCATACTATCTAACAAATGTTAAGAAAATAAGAACATGTTCTCATTAATTTGCAAAAAACTAGAAAGAAGATCTAATCAAAAGATGCCCTTTTTTGTACTTCACTTTATGACAAAGTCATCATAAGCCATTTGTTTCTGCATTTGTTCATTTATTTCCCCTACTAGGACTTCCTAATATGGGGCATTTTGCATTAACTTCTTTGCATTCACAAAGGAAATTTATTTTTCAAAAATCAACATTTATTATACCCAAAACTGTCAATACTGTGTGTCAACTTTAAAACTTTGAAAAAAAGAAAAACAGGAAAATGACATACCTACAACCCTCCCACCAACATTTATGTACTGATATCTTCAACTTACTCTGAAATGCATTTAAAAAATTAAAAATTAAAAAAAAAGGTGGAGAGAGGGATGAATGGATTAAATGAGCAATAAAATAAACATAGAGAAATGTTAATTATAGAATCTAGCTGCTGATGGGGCGCCTGGCTGGCTCAGTCAGTGAGTGGAGCATGAGACTCTTGATCTTGGGGTTGTAAGTTCAAGCCTGCACTGGCTGTAGAAATTACTTAAAAATAAAATCTTAAAAAAAAAAAAATGTGGGTGAAATAACTGTGAAGTTATTTCAACTTTCCTAGATGTTTGAAAGTTTTATAATAAAATGCTGAGGAAAAATCATCTTTCAGAAGTTCTGATACAACTTTTAGACAGAATAAATCTTACAAAACGTGACCTATTTGGACATTTCTACTATCTAGGAATCTTTTAGTAAAAGACTAAGACCCAAAAACATTATACAGAAATAATACTTAATAATTTCTTAACACTCAGCAGAGCAGAATACACTGAGATAAGTTTTTCTCCAGAGTACACCAATCTGTGGGTATCTGGCTCTCGCCAAGTCCCATATAATTTTTTAAAATATGCATATTTAAATATGACACAACTGTATGTATATGCACATATTCAAATAGCATGCAAAATTTATTTTTATGTTTATCATTCAATGCCTAAGGCTTTATCATCTCTCAGTTATCAATGAATTAAAAATATTAAGTTCCAGGGCGACTGGGTGTCTCAGTCGGTTGAGCATCCAACTCTTGGTATTGGCTCGGGTCACCATCTCACGATTCCTGAGTTTGAGCCGCACATCGGGCTCTTCGCTGATGGTGTGGTGCCTGCTTGGAATCTGGTCTCTCCTCCCCTTTGCCCCTCACCTGCTTGTGCTCTCTCATATATTAAGTTCCAAGAACTTTTCAACCAACACGGTTTTTGTAAAGACTATCTGTATTTGGTTTATGTACTACAAGACTTTAATTTTGCTATTAAAATTATAATATGCTCTAAAATGCACTAAATACACCCAGGATGTAAACAGCCAAGGAATTTAAGAATCCCTATCCCAATATTGAGCCTCCTAGTGGAAATGAAAAACGGGAGTTTTTGAAACATTTATGTCCAACAGTAAAGTTTATGAGGCAAACCTTCTGGGGGCGATTTATTTGCCTGAAGCTGAAAACAAAAATCCTTCAGTGGTGTAAAAACCAAGCATGAATCCTACCCCTCCACCATCCAAGTTCTCATCTAAAAACGCTGTCAACAGAACTTAATAGGATTGGCACCAAACTATACTGTCACCTCTCAAGTGTGTAGGAAGATGCTTTAAATCAATAATGAATTAACGGAATAAAAAAAAAATCCTTCAAAAGATTTCAGAGCATAAAGTACACTAAGTCACTAGCTCATCTGGAACCAAAGAATTTCTCCTACTTCATAAATATCCACAAACTGTAGTGATAAAGCGAGATTTCGTGCTGTCGGCACTGTTTTGTCCCATCCTCAAACACATTAATCTTCCCCGTCTCTACAATAGATGAGAACATGAAGATCACGCATCTGAAGGCAAGGAACATCTGAAGAAGGGTGCAACCCCTTCTTGTCGCACCCCCCCCCCCCCCGTGAGAGTTCCGATTACGATGTGCCACCTACACATTTTACTTCGGTAAGTTCCTTGAAAACAGAAAGCCTGTGTTCTCTATTACTCGCTCACATCTCCCTAACGGCCCCATACGCGGCATGTACTGGGTAACACTGACAAACGGACACACCTAAATTCTGTAGAAGTAGCGAAAGGTTTCAGGGACACCTGGGTCCTACAAATTAACGTCACAAGTTCCTCCTTCCTGTTCCATCTTCCTTTCGAACTTTCCTCTATTTCCCCCTTCCGAACAAACAAAAGAAGTCCTGAACACCAATGGGTTTGGATTTCGAGTATCAAGGGCCTACCAAACCCCGGGGATGAGAGGAGAGCCGATTACCGAAGAAAGGGAGCCCCCCGCCCCCCCCCCCAAGAGGAGACCAGCCTGCAGAGCCCGGGCCCCCAGGGAACCCTCTGGACACTAGCACCGAGGTCTGCAGCGAGACGCTCTAAGCCACTCCACTACGCGGTTCTCGAACAGCAACACCCCGGGCCCAGAAGAGGAGGGTGCCCAGCTGGGCAGGGAGAAGGGGTGTGGGCGCAACGGGAAAGGGACTGCAGGCAGGTCCGTCGGATCTCCTGGGAGGTCGGGCACGGGGCAGGGAAGTCCACACGGCTCCCCGAGCCCCGAGGGAAGTGTCCGGCTCCAGGCCCTCTGGGCGGGACTCCTCTGGCCCCAGCCAGCACCAGGCCGTCTGGCAGGGACAACGGGCAAGGGAAGCAGACCCCGGCGATTCGGACCGGCTCGGATCTTACCATGGTGAGGACGGTGATGGGGCTCACTCGCGCTTCCGGCTCCACTGGGGCTGGGGTCGGGGGAAGGGGAGCACCGGCCGCTCCGGACCTGCCGCCCCCCTGTCAGGAGCCGCTGCCGCTTCGCCTCTTGCCAAGATGGCGGCCTCGAGCCACGTCTCCAACCGGAAATGGCGCGGGTCAAAGGGCGGAGGGCGGGGCGCCGTGGGGTGGGGATGTGCAGTACCCGGCTGCTGGGCAGGTTTTGCCAAGGAGGTATAGGAGGCTCACGCTACGGCTCCGAAAGCTCCTGTTTCTGTGCTTTCCCAGATTGTCAGCGCGTTCGCTTGATTAGCAACACCTCTTACAGTTTATAAAGCTCTCGCAGCCACCGTATTATTTAATGTACAAACTAACCGGTGTGCATAAGGGACTAGTATTCAGAATATATAAAGAACTCTTAGAACTCAGTAATAAAAATATGAGCTCATTTAAAAATGGGGACAATCCGGGTACCTGACTGGCTCAGTGCAAAGAGCATGCGGTTCTTGATCCTGGGGTTGTGAGCAGGAGCCCCACACTGGGTGTAGAAATGACTTAAAAATAAATAAATAAGATAAATAAATAAAAATGGGCGAACTAGACAAGTCTCCACAGAAGACAAAAAGGGGTGCCTGGGTGGCTCAGTCAGTTGAGCTTCTGACTCTTGATTTCGGCTCAAGTCATGATCTCAGGATGGTGGGATCGAGCCCCATGTCAGGCTCTGTACTGACAGTACAGGGCCTGCTTAGGATTCTCTTCCTCCACCCCTCCCCTGTTTGTGTTCTCTTTCCTCCCCTCCCTCCCTCCCTCCCCCCCCCTCTGTCTCAAAAATAAATAAACTTAAAAAAAAAGTAAAAAAGATATACAAATGACCAATAAGCACACAAAAAGATGCTCAACATCCTTAGTTCTTAGGAAAATGCAAATCAAAATCACAATGAGATACCATTTCACACCCACTAAGATGGCTATAACAATAAGTGTTGGTGAGAATGTGAAGAAATTAAACCCCTCTCCCAATGCTGGTGGAAATGTAAAATAGTGCAGATGCTTTGGAAAAAGAGTTTGGCGGTTTCTCAAAAATTAAACAGAGTTACCATATGATCCATCAATTTCACTCCTTGGTACATACCCAAGAGAATTAAAAACATATGTTCATACAAAAATTTGTACACCGATGTTCCTAGAAGCATCATTCATAATAGCCAAAAAGTGGAAACAACGCAAATGTCCATCAATAGATGAATGAATAACAAAATGTGTCATATTAGTCATAAAAAGATAATGATACATGATACAACATGGATGAACCTGTTAAGTAAAGGAAACCAGTAACAAAACACAATAGCTTATATTGGAAGACTTGCTCTGAACCTGTTCATTCCATTTATAGGAAATGTCCAGCGTAGGCAAGTCCATAGAGGTAGAAAGTAGCGTTGCAAGGGATTAGGAGAGGGAAGAAATAGGGAGGGAGGTTTGTTCTGTAAAGTGATGAAAATGTTTTGGAATTAGAGATGGTGGTTACACAATCTTGTGACGATACTAAAAACTAGATTGTACACTTTAAAAGGGTGAATTTTTATGGTTTGTAAGTTGTATCTTTATTTTGTTTATTTTTATTTTTTAATGTTTATTTATTTTTGAGAGAGAGAGCACGAGCAGAGGAGGGGCAGAGACAGAGGGAGACAGAGCATCTGAGCACAGAGCCTGATGCAGGGCTCAAACTCATGAACTGTGAGATCATGACCTGAGCCGAAGTCAGATACTCAACTAACTGAGCCACCCAGGTCGCCCTGAGATTTTATTTTTAAATAAACATGGGGTTTGAACTTACAACCCCAAGACCAAGAGATCAAGAGACATATGCTTTACCGACTGAGCTAGCCATGTACCCCTAAATCATATCTTTTTAAAAACTGTTGTGTCGACTTTGGCTCAGGTCATGATCTCACAGTTCATGGGTTTGATCCCGCATATCGGGCTCTGTGCTGACATCTCAGAGCCTGGAGCCTGCTTCAGATTCTGTGTGTCTCTCTCTCCCTGCCCCTAACCTGTTCTCTCTCTCTCTCTCTCTCTCTCTCTCTCTCTCTCTCTCTCTCTCCCTCTCAAAAATAAAATAGACATTGAAAAAAAATTGTTAAGTGTGCAGGTGAAAAAAAGTGTGTGAGAAGCAGGGCTTATGCCCATTTTATAGATGAAGAAAATGACGACAAGTTTAGGAAATTTACACAAAGTTCTAAGCCAGTACGTAATGGAAATAAAACTCAAATCCAGTCTTCTGATTCTGTTGGCATTTCTCCCATGCCAAGGGTCAGACTCAGAGTATACCTGATTCAGCAGTTGTTCCCTGCGTCCTATATCATTTTGTCCCACACTACTAGCTCAACTCTGCAGCACTCATCCACGGCAGCCGTGGAAAAACAGCATTCTTTTATTGAGTGTTTATTTTGTGTCAGGTACTTTGCACATTATCTCTAGTCCTTTACAACAATCCAGATAAGGACACTGAGGATCAAAGAAGTTAAACACTTGCCCAAACTCAAACAGCCTGTAAATGATAGAGCCAGGATTGAAACCCCGGTTTCCTCATGATGCCACTGCCCCCTTTTTACCTCTTGTTTATTCCTTAATACTTACTGAACGCTTACAATGAGCCAGGTTTTACTCTAAATTCTTCACACAGATTATCTCGTTTCATCCTCAAGAGAGTCTCTTTCCCCCAGTCATCCAAGATGCCGAAAGGAAAGAAGGCTAAGAGGAAGAAGGTGGCCCCGGCCCCTGCTGTTGTGAAGAAACAGGAGGCCAAGAAGGCGGTCCCCTGTGTGAGAAAAGGTCCCGGGACTTTGGCACTGGACAGGACATCCAGCCCCAAAGGGACCTCACCTGCTTTGTCAAATGGTCCTCATACATCTGGCTGCAGTAGGGCTATTAAATATCGACATCTAGAGGCGCCTGGGTGGCTCAGTCGGTTAAGCGTCCGACTTCGGCTCAGGTCACGATCTCGCGGTCCGTGAGTTCGAGCCCCGCATCGGGCTCTGGGCTGACGGCTCGGAGCCTGGAGCCTGCTTCGGATTCTGTGTCTCCCTCTCTCTCTGCCCCTCCCCTAGTCACACTCTGCTCTCAAAAATGAATAAAAACACTGAAAAATTTAAAAAAAAATAACGTCACCACCTTGGTGGAAAACAAGCTGCTGGTGATAGCACATGATGTGGATTCCATTGAGCTGGTCTTCTTCCTGCCAGCCCTGTGATGTTAAGACAGGGGTTCCCTACTGCATTATCAAGGGCAAGGCCAGGCTGAGGCATTCGGTCTACAGGAAGGCCTGCACCACTGTCACCTTCACACCAGGTAACTTGGAAGACCAAGGAGCTCCGGCTAAGCTGGTGGAAGCCATCAGGACCCATTACAATAACAGATACGATGAGATCCACTGTCACTGGGGAGGTGACATCGTGGGTCCAAAGTCAGTGGCTCACATTGCCAAGTTGGAAAAGGCAAAGGCTAAAGAATTGGCCACCAAACTGGACTAAGTGGACGCTGTTGAACTTCCTGTACAGAAAAGTAATAACAAGTTCTCTTTCGGCCAGTGTCAAAAATAATAACAATAAGGGGCACCTGGGTGGGTAGGTATCTGACTCTTGATTTTGGCTTAGGTAGCGATCTCACGGTTTATGGGATCGAGCCCCATGTCAGGCTCTGTGCTGACAGCTCAGAGCCTGCTTGGGATTCTCTCTCTCCCTCTCTCTCTCTGCCCCTCCCCTGCTCATGCTCATGTGCTCACTCTCTTTCTCTCAAAATAAATGAGTAATCTCAAAAATAATAATAATAATCCTCACAAGAATTCTGTGAAAGAGGATCTCTAATAATCTCTTTTACAAGGTACAAAGAGGAAAACTATTCTACCACAGGTGTTGGGGCTAGAGAGTAGCAAAGCCAGGATTCGAACAAAGGCTGCTCAACTTCAGAACCCGTGCCCTTAAACCCTGCATTATAGAATACTCACTCTTACTGCAGTTTCATTGCTAGTGGCTTTCTGGCAGAATCTTTACAAAGCTCACATATTTCATTTTTTTTTAAAGTTTTTAAATTTATTTTTGAGACAGAGACAGAGTATGAACGGGGGAGGGTCAGAGAGAGGGGGACACAGAATCCGAAGCAGTCCCCAGGCTCTGAGCTGTCAGCCCAGAGCCCGACGCGGGGCTTGAACTCACAGACTGTGAGATCATGAGCTGAGCTGAAGTCGGATGCTTAACTGACTGAGCCACCCAGGCGCCCCAAAGCTCACATATTTTAAAACTTTTTTTTTTTAAGTTTTTTTTTAAAGTTTTTTTTAAAAAAAGTTTTTTTTTAAAGTTTTTTTTTTAAAAAAGTTTTTTTTTTAAGTTTTTTTTTTTTAAAGTTTTTTTTTAAGTTTTTTTTTTAAAAAAAGTTTTTTTAAAAAAAAGTTTTTTAGGGGCGCCTGGGTGGCGCAGTCGGTTAAGCGTCCGACTTCAGCCAGGTCACGATCTCGCGGTCCGTGAGTTCGAGCCCGGCGTCAGGCTCTGGGCTGATGGCTTGGAGCCTGGAGCCTGTTTCCGATTCTGTGTCTCCCTCTCTCTCTGCCCCTCCCCCGTTCATGCTCTGTCTCTCTCTGTCCCAAAAATAAATAAAAAACGTTGAAAAAAAAATTAAAAAAAAAAAAGTTTTTTAAAACTTATTTTACATCCCTGGAGGGATGTAAGTCAAACTGTATTTTTTAATTTTGGTTATAAAAACCATATTTTTTAAAAGGCAAATTCTTAATTTAAAAATAGTAAAAAATCTTGCCTGGAATTATTGTTTTCTTGTGGCCACTTTTGGGGATCTTCCATACGGACCACCGAAGTGCAGTGCAAAAGGGCAGTGCGGCAAAGACAAACTGACTCGTTCTTTGGAAATACAACATCAGCTAAATTAAACTGCATAAGAAAAGCACCCTTGCAAACACGCTTTCTGAGGAGTGCCTTAGGGGCAGTATGTCATAATGGTTCACAGCAGGGATTTAGAAGTCGGACTGACCCGCGTTTGACTCCCATTTTGACCACTTACTAGCTGGGTCTAGGCAAGTAATTTTAACTCTCCTAAACTTCGATGATCTAATCTCTCAATTGGCAGGAACATCTGTTTCAAAAGGTTGTGAAGTTAGATAATCCATTAATAAATAAGACTATATAATCTGAGTGCTCCTGCGTGGGGAGTGCTCAATAATACATATGCATTATTATTAGCAATAACAGAGGACACATTTTTAAGTATTTTGCAGTTCCATTTTTGGCCAGAAGTGTCTCTCATTTTCCTTTTTAAAGCCACTTTCCTGCTTTTGTCTGGCAGGTTTTCAGGGTCAGTTTCCAATATTCTTTTCTCTGTTTTTCTCACCCTCTCTCTGACTTCCCAAATTAATTTTTTTTAATGTTTATTTATTTTTCAGAGAGAGAGAGCGCGCACGCACGAGCAGGGGAGGGGCAGAGAGAGAGACACGGAATCTGAAGCAGGCTCTGAGCTGTCAGCACAGAGCCCTAAGGGGGCCTGGAACCCACTAACGGAGAGATGGTGACCTGAGCCGAAGTCCCACTTAACCGAAGTTACCGCTTAACCGACTGAGCCACCCAGGCACCCCACTGATTCCCCAGATTAACTATGTCCATGATTTTGAAATATTTATCCCTTACGTCTTCGTTCATCATTCCTCATTCACCCATCCAACGCTCATTTTAAAAGTGCCTAAGTGGGGCGCCTGGGTGGCTCAGTCGGTTAAGCGTCCGACTTCAACTCAGGTCACGATCTCGCGGTCTGTGAGTTTGAGCCCCGCGTCGGGCTCTGGGCTGATGGCTCGGAGCCTGGAGCCTGCTTCCGATTGTGTCTCCCTCTCTCTCTCTGCCCCTCCCCCGTTCATGCTCTGTCTCTCTGTCTCAAAAATAAATAAACGTTAAAATAAAAGTGCCTAAGTTATGCAATGCCCTAACGAAGCTCAGTCGTCAGCAAATAAAAATATAGGAAACTAGGTTCAATTTGAATCGCATATAAATAACGAACGATTTCTTGATATAAGCATGTCCCATGCAATGAGACACTGTGGAGGGGACGGACTCTAATGTAATACAAGTGCTATAAAAGCACATTCAAGGTGCTTCGAGGAATACTGCCTCGAGAGTCAGCCTCAATTCCGATTAGACCGATTTAGAACGAATTGCCTTGTTCTAGCGGGAGAAACGTACACAGCGTTTCCAGATTGGACGGCTAACTGTACGAACCGATACTCATCAGCCGGCTCTGCCAGCCGTGGTCGCTAGGTGCCGCCACAGACGCTTTTACTGAAACCATAGAAAAACAGGCGACTAGCCCGCCCAGAGAGGCTTCATGCAAAACCCTCCAGATCCTCCTCGGAACCTCCGCTGCCGGGAGAGATGCAAAGCGCGAGGGGAGTAGGTCTCACGAGAGCGGAAGCAAGTCTCGCGATTTTTTTTTTTTTTTTTTGCCTCCTAGCGACTGGCAACAAGGCAGGCAGCTCCAAGTCGAAGCCCGAAAGTGGCCTCGTCTGATATTGGAGTGAGACTCCGGCCGTAGGCTGGGGTTCTTTCCAGATAGAGGAGACGGATTCAGAGGGGCTACAGGTAATTCGTACTCACCTTAGCAGAAAGAGAAGTCCCTTTCTCCCTCCCGGGAGGAATCTAAGAGGACTCCCCTTCCCTCCATCCCCCCATCTCTTCCCATCTCCGTGACAACCGTTACTTCTCTTCCTTCACGCCACCAGCTATCATTCGGCTTCCTTTACTTCCCCAAGAAACTTCAGTGGGGTCCGACCTTCAAGACAGGGGGTAGAGATGGGGGTGATGCGCTTGGGATTATTGGATGGGACTGAGAAACTGGAGTTTACCCTCTCTGCAGGTAAACAAGGGGACCCCAGAGACAGAAGTCTTTTTAGAACCTCTACAGCCCCCTGGCTCCCTCCCCCCAGCCCCGACACCCCAACAGCCTTGGGGGAAACTGACCATAAGGAGAGAGCTGCCTCTTAAGACAAATACTGTTGTGCCCGTGTGCGTGCATCTTACAGCTTTGGGGAGCTGGTCCCCTCAGTTGGCTGTCGTTTCCCTCCACGATTCCCTCGATCCTCAGCCAGCCTGCCAGCAGTTCCTAAACAAGAGCTGCAGCAGAATGATTTAACTGCTTGACTTGGGCCAAGAAGCCAAGGAAAATTTGAATGGGGGTAAAGGTTTCATGTAAAACTGGTGTCTTGGGTGAGGAAGAGGAACCACTACTGGTTTGGAATCAGCTCGCATCCGGTGATGCGAGCTATGTAATTATGTCTCCTTTTACCTAGACCAAAATTGTAGAAAACCAGACCTACGATGAGCGTCTAGAGATTAACGACTCTGAAGAGGTTGCAAGTATTCATCCTCCAACCCCCAGACCCAAAGGTAAGAAAGGACGGGAGAGGAAGGAAATAGCTCTCAGAACAAAAGAGCAGGATGGATTCGTGAATGTCTCCAAGAAGTTCCTGTTTTACTGTAATAGCAAATGTTGGCTTTCAGAGTCCAGTTTGGCGAACAATTGGCCATATTTCCAACTAGTTAAGGGAGGAGAAAACCCAGCCCCCCAGATGCAGGGTCTTCCTCCAACCTGACCAGTGTTCCCTATCTCCAGTGGCTTGGTGCTGCGGCTCTGCTCACAGTCGGCCAGGGATTCACGTTTGTCTGTTTGCTTTAACTTCTCAAAACTGTTTTTGCACAGTTTTGAAGACGCTTCAGTAACCTGCCCTTAACTTGCGATCCCAGTCAAAATCTCAGTGGAACGTGTTAACAGGACTTGACCCCCTCATTTAGTCAACACACATGGTTTGAATGCCTCCTGTGTGTCAGCCTTCTGCCTGGCACTAGGTATACAGTATTAAAAGAGACACTGACCCTGCCATTCGATGCTCGTAATCACGGGAGACAGATGACAAATGGACAAAGAGACATAATGACAAATGTGGTGAGTGCACTGTTGGAGGCAAAGAGTGTGATGTTACAGAGGATAATGATGAGGAGTGGGATCTTCTTTTGATAGGGGGGTCAGGGAAGACCTGAGGGGGCGGTGACATTTGAGACTGAAAGATGAGAAAAATCCAGATATTGAGGAGAAGTGGGGCAGGAAAAGGAAGAAGCAAGTGAAACGTGAAAAGGAGTTTGGGTTCGTTTGAGGCCTTGAAGGAGACCAGCGTGTGGTAGGAAGGAGTGGTATCCAAGGCAGGCAGGCAGGAGGTAAGTAGGGAGCCAAGGCTCCCGTTGCAATGGCGAGCTGAGGCGATAGTGACCCGGATGTGGTGAGGAAGGGGAGCGTAGAGAGGAGAGGAAAACACAAGCTACTTGCTGATGGATTGGGTTTGGCTCTTGAGTTAGGAATCAAGGATGACCTCTGGGGTGGCGGTAAATATACCTAACATAAAATTTGCCATTTTAATCATTTTTGAGTGTACGATTCGGTGGCATTGAGTGCATTCATATTGTTGTGTAACTATCTCTACTGTCTATTTCTAGAGCTCCTTCATCATCCCGAACAGAAACTACTCGTTAAACAATAACTCACCATTCCCCTCTCCCTGGCAGCCCCTGGTAACCTCTGTTCCACTTGGTGTCTATGACTTCACTTATTCTGGGCTCCACAAAAGTGGAATCATACAATAGTTGTCCTTTTGTGTCTGGCTTATTTCACTTAGCATCGTGTTTTCGAGGTTCATTGATGCTATAGCACGTGTGAGTTTCCTTCCTTTTTATGGCTGAATAATATCCCATTGTAGGTATAACCACATTTTGTTTATCCACTCGTCTATCGATGAACACTTGGGTTTTTTCCCTCTTTTGGCTATTGTGACTCTGCTGTTGTGAACACGGGTGTCCAAGTATCTTTTTGAGTCCCTGCTTTCAATCTTTTGGGGATATATATATACCTAGACAAGGTCTTTGACTTGAGCATGCTTATAATCTTGCTGGCTGTTGACATTACAATTTGTTTTCAGTTTGGGCAAGGTAGCAGGCTGAAAAGTGGTGTTTAATTGGCATTAATTTGATTTACATTTTTTTAAGTGTTTATTTTTGAGAGAGAGAGAGAGACAGAGCACGAGCAGGGGAAGGGCAGAGAGAGGGAGACACAGAATCCGAAGCAGGCTCCAGGCTCAGAGCTGTCAGCACAGAGCCCGATGTGGGGCTCAAACTCACCAACGGTGAGATCGTGACCTGAGCCGAAGTCGGACACTTAGCCAACTGAGCCACCCAGGTGCTCCTGGCTTAATTTGATTTAGAAATCATTGAACATGGTTTCCATGCCAGTTACTATCTTATATCTGGTTATACTTTTAATTGTTCAGAATATTTTTATTGCTTTTCTGGACCCTGATTCAGTTCATATTTGTGACTATTACTTGCCAGGAGCTAGGTCAGTTCCTTTCACCTGAGTTTTGTCATTTGATCCTTGTAACGGTCTTGAGTGATGGATGTCACTGCCTTCCTTCAGATGTGGGAATACTGAGACTCAGGCTAAGAGTTTCAAGCCATAGAGTTGCTCTTCACTCCTGGCCTTCCCAGTGTGTAAACTAAGGGCAGATTGTGTATAATTTATGTAACAGCAGATAATCCACTAGTATAATGTCTAACCTAATGCCTTATGCACACTAATGCTTAGTATATATATCCTGAATTGAGTTGACAAAGCCATGACTAGAATTCAGACTTCTGTCCTTTAGCCATAAAGCAGAGCATAACATACTATAAACAAAAAATATTTGTCTTTAAAGATCATATTACTAACCTAAAAGGAAACTTTTCTTCTAAGGACTTCGTGGTTCTGCCCAGCTTCCTGACAAGACTATGGCTGACAACAGCAGTGATGAGTATGAAGAGGAAAATAACAAGGTATAGTATGACCCACAGTTTCTTGGGGACTTTGAGTTGTCAGTAGTCTGGCTGACAGTAGGTCAATAGTAAACATGTCTTTTTTTGTTGTTGTTTTAAGTTTTACTTATATTTGAGAGAGGGAGAGAGCACACAGGAATTGGTGGGAGGGGCAGAGAGAGGAAGACACAGAATCAGAAGCAGGCCCCAGGCTCTGAGCTGTCAGCGCAGAGCCTGACGCGGGGCTCAAACTCATGAACGGTGAGATCATGGCCTAAGCCAAAATCAAGAGTCAGGATGCTTAACCGACTGAGCCACTCAGACACCCCAGCAGTAAACATTTCTTGACTACTCACCTCCAGGGCTTGGGTTGGATACTTTTGAGCTCATGTAGGAAAATCAGCAAAGAGCCTTAAGATTTTGACTCCTTCGGAGTGCTTGGGTGGCTCAGTCATTAAGCATCTGACTTCAGCTCAGGTCATGATCTCATGGTTCGTGAGTTTCAGCCCTGCTTCAGGTAAAAACACAAGCCCCGCTGAGGGTGAGCCCCGCTTCTCTCTCTGTCTGCCCCTTGTGGGATTTTCTCTCTCTGCCCCTTGCTCACTTGCACCCTCTCTCTCAAAAAAAAAAAAAAAAAAAAAAAAAATTGTTTCCTTCTGGAGTCAAGCCTACTATTACAGCTGACCTTTTGGTGAGGAATATATATATTTCATATATTTCATATAATATAGGCATTGTTTTTGCAAACTTTACGGACAGTAAGAATCAACTAGAGTACTTACCCTTAACAATACAGATGTCCAGTCCCCACCCAGAACTACTGAATCAGGATCTTGAAGGTAAAAGCCTGAGAATTTATATTTTTAGCAAGCACTCCCAAGTAATTCTTATGATAAAGCGAGTTTGGAATTATTGGTCTAGGCATCTGTTCGTTGTCAACATTTGTGATACTGCCAATATTTTGTGAAAGAGACTTTAGTTTTGAAGTTTTAAGACCCAGATGTCACTTTGTTGTTGGTTCTGTGAACCTGGAAGATTGCTCTGTTTCCGAAAGAAAGATGGCAAGATGCCTCCAGCTCTAGGCAGGACCCTACAGGTGCACACGTGCTCCTACACAGCCATTGTGTTCAGCCTTAGCACATGATCCAATGGTTAGTTACCTTTTGATTATCCTTCAAGAACAGGAGCTTTGAAACAAGTGAAGAAGCATATTTGAAGTAATGCAAAAAGCTATAGTAATATAGACTGATTGTAGAAAGTGTAGCTTTTTATGCAAGGTCACATTTTAAAGTAGACCTGCTTTGGGGCACCTGGCTGGCTCGGTTGGAGGAGCACGCAACTCCTGACCTCGGGGTTGTGAGTTCGAGCCTCAAGTTGAGTGTAGAGATTACTAAAAAATATAATAAATAAATTATTAAGAAAAATAAAGCCGTTCCACTTGGTGACTAGTGTGCTGTTTTAACATCTTACCCACAAAGTAATTTTTTAGGCATCTGTCTGTGGCATAGGAAGCCCTCTGCCTTTAGATCAGAGATTTTGCAAAACATAGCTTTGAAGAAGCAGACAAAAGAAAAGTGAGCAGTTTTCCTAATTTGGCCTCCTAGTTTTACATGTTCACCCTAAATTTTTCTAGCCTTCATCATGCTGTGACCAACATTCAGGACTCAATTTATCTTTTTAATTTAGTGTGCACCTAGAATCAGAGATGTTATTTTTAATAACCTTTAAATTGGCCATCAGTGTTCTTAAAAAGCTGCCTTTGCCAAACTACTTCCTGTGTGATGAGGGATTGCTTTGGCAGATTTTGAGTTAAGAAAGAGCACTAGGGGCGCCTGGGTGGCTCAGTCGGTTAAGCGTCCAACTTCGGCTCAGGTCACGATCTCATGGTCCATGGGTTCGAGCCCTGCGTCGGGCTCTGTGCTGACAGCTCGGAGCCTGGAGCCTGTTTCGGATTCTGTGTCTCCCTCTCTCTCTGCCCCTCCCCCGTTCATGCTCTGTCTCTCTCTGTCTCAAAAATAAATAAATGTTAAAAAAAATAATAATAAAAATAAAAATAAAATAAATAGTGGGTTTTGAGGGGCACCTGGCTGATTCAGTCGGTAGAACATGAGACTCTTGATCTCGGGGTTGTGAGTTTAACCCCCTCTTGGGGCATACAGCTTACTTAAAAAAAAATAACAATAATTAATTAATTAAAAAAATAAAAGTAGGTTTTTAAAAAAAAAAAGTTTATTTCTTTTGTGAGAGAGGGAGAGGGAGAGGGTGAGGGAGCGCGACACGGGGCTCAGTCCCACGACCTTGAGATCATGACCTGAGCCAGTATCAAGAGTCTGATGCTCAACTGACTGAGCCACGTAGATGCCCCTAAAAGTAGGTTTCGAAAGCTTGGTTTCCATCCAGGCCACAGAGGCAAAGACATGGACCCTGTCCCAAATGCCCCTGCAAGTGCCAAAACTGGACTCCTCATACCCTTGAGAGTGTGGGATGATACTTAGAGAACCAGAAGCTCGGAAAGGTAGGTTGTAATGCCAAGGACAGAAGAGTCTCTTATCTTGAGATATAACATATAGTCGTTGCATTTGACTTCGGGGGGGAAGGGACGGGGACTGTGGGCAGGTCCAATACCCACTGAAGAGAAGTGTGACTGAGTGGAAGTGAAAAACCCATAGTCTCTGGAACCGCTGATTGGAATTTGGGGACGGAGTTGATCCTTCTGATAGTTATTAGCAGCTTACTCTGGGCAGTCTTGCAAATTAAACACTAGATTTCCTCCCCGTGAGCTTTGTGAGTATTAAGATTCCCCTAAAATTGTCTTCCAACTTCATCTGTCTTCATTTCCTTCCAAAATAACTAATCAGAGTTGCCTTCCTCTCCTTCAAGAGTCTCTAACTTTTAGAGTTGGAGCTGACTGGGGGTCTCCTAAGTAAAAGGTAAAATAGATATCTACTGGATAAAATCTATACCCAGGCCTCAAGGAGAAAAATCGAATGTGGTTATAGAAAGTGAGGCCCCAGGGTGCAGCCAAGCAGGAAAAGACGACAGTCCTTGGGGCCTTTCTGGGGAGAGCCACCCTCTCTTTCTGGTCATTTGGTGCCGGGCGGGAGGGTATGTGTGGGAGCACCAGGAGGGAATGGGGCATAGGCACACCGACCTTCCCTTTATGTAGCTCTTTCTATGCCCACCCTGCCCTACCTCAGGAGAAGAAGAAGCCCTCGCAGCTGACACCTCAACGGGGCTTCAGTGAAAATGATGATGATGACGACGACGACTCCTCTGAGACGGATACTGATGAAGATGATGATGATGAAGAGCACGGGGCCCCTCTGGAAGGGTGAGGAAAGCCCTGCCTCGCTGAGGACACTCAAGCCAGGGAGGAAGACACATCAGTTAGGAGTGAAATTCTAGCATCTCCCTTTGATCCTGCTTAGGATTTTCAGGTGTCTCAGAAGCCGGCATGATGCGTTTTCCTTCTCTTCCGGCCACACTGCCTCATTGAGTCCCATGACATCACTTGCATTATCTGAAATGTTTGCAGGTTCGGTGGTTTCATGAGGATTTGCTGAGTGAATATAAAAGGTGGTCCCTGCCTTCAAGGAGCTCTAATGTTGGGAACGAGAAAATAACATTTATATACATACACAAGCAATTCTGTTCAGCAAGGAAAACATACAGGCACAGGAGAGTTTCTAGTTTAGGCTCAGATCTTTGTTGGATGGATAGAGAATAAGTGCTTGGGAGCCCTACACTGAAGCACGTGTTCCTGGCTGGCGTTTCAGTAAAAACATCTCTTGGGACGCCTGGGTAGCTCATTTGGTTTGAGCGTCGGACTCTTGATTTTAGCTCAGGTCATGATCCCAGCATTGTGGGATCGAGCCCCGCCCACGTAGGACTCCACACTGAGTATAGAGCCTCTTTGGAATTCTCTGTATCCCTCCCTCTGCCTCTCTCTCTGACTCTCTCTCTCTCAAAAAAACAAAAAACAAAAACAAAAGAAAAACCTCACCCTGTTCCAGTCCTCGGGATAGATTATTCATGACCCACCCCTATAGGTTTTAATCAAAGTGGATTCTAAGGCCCATCCATTTCATATACCATTACTGGATAAAGTAATGATGGTGTAGCCAATCAGTGGAATTCTGTCTGGCCATTAAAAAGTATAAGGCAGCACTCTGTGCACCATAAAGAACAATCTCCAAGAGACAGTGTTAAATTTTAAAAAGGTATAGAAGAGTGTTTACGCTGTGCTACTAGGGTATAAAACGAATATTACGTAGACTATTTCTAGGAAACCCTAGAAAGTAATCCTAGTGATTACTTTGGGGAGGGGAACATGGTGGCAAGGGGACAAGGGTGGAAGTGAGCCATAACTTTTCACTTTGTACATTTTCTGCCTTTCCTTTTATATCATCTGTATGTATCACTTATTAAATCAAGCAGTTTAATAAAAAGTTACCTGTGGACTATCCACCCACAGGTAGACACTAAGCAAATGAGGCAAAAGTTTAATCCCAGACTGACTTTTCATGTTTCCCAGCTTACTTCATGATCATATCCTGCTTTCATAAATTATAGAATCTGGGGAAATGGAAACTTCAAGTCAATAATATATTTAGTTTTGGGCACCTGGGTGGCTCAGTCGGCTGAGCACCCAAGTCTTGATTTTGGCTCAGGTCGTGATCTCGTGGTTCGTGAGATGGAGCCCCGCATCAGCACGTGCTGTCAGCGTGGAGCCCGCTTGGGGTTCTCGCTCTCCTTCTCAAAGTAAATAAGTGAACATTAAAACAATAATGATATATTTCTGTTTTTTGCTAAGCTACCCTCAGACCTTTGTTAATAACTTTCCAAGTCACCTATGTACTTTGCCAATGTTTATTACATTTTACTTAATTATAATTAATGTGTTCTACTGGTTTTTGTTTTTGTTTTACTGTATACATTTCCTATATTCTGTATTTAATAACTATACAATATTTGGGGGCACCTGGCTGGCTCAGTCAGTAGAGCATGCGACTCAATCTCTGGGTTGTGAGTTCAGGCCCCGCATTGGGTGTAGAGCTTACTTAAAAATTAAAAATAATAATAACTACTAAACATTCAAATTGACATGCCTAACCATCTCTCAAGTATTGGGTATTTTGTTTCTAATTTTTTACCTGTATAAATAACACTGTTAAGGGGGACCTGGGTGGCTCAGTCGGTTAAGTGTCTGCCTTCGGCTCGAGTCATGATCTCATGGTTTGTGAATTCGAGCCCCACATTGGGCTCTGTACTGAAAGTGCAGAGCCTGCTTCGGATCCTCTGTCCCCCTCTCACAGCTCCTTTCGTGCTCACTCTCTCTCTCTCTCTCTCTCAAAAACAAACATTGAAAAAATTCTTAAATAAACACTGTTAAAAACATTTTTTTTTTTTTTTTAATTAAGTAGGCTCCAGGCCCAGCGTGGAATCCAAGGCTGGGCTTGAACTCATATTGAGATCAAGACCTGAGCTGAGATCAGGGGTCAGAAGATTAACTGACTGAGCCACCCAGGTGCCCACTGTTAAAAGCATCTTTGTAAAAATTCTTGTCTTTCTTGGGACAGATTATTTTCATGTCAGAAATTGAAGTCTCATGTTGTCAGTTATACTTGAATTTTAAAAAATTGCAATCTCATACCATATTTTCTCTCCATCCCTTTCATTCAAAAAAGGGAAACAAAATGTATGCTTCATTCTAAAATGTTTAGCAGTTGTTTTCCATTTTCTGCGACTCTTTCTTCTTCATTGGCAGAGATAACCAAGCTAATTATGATCCATTCTAAAGTTGTCTTGTGAACCACCCAGGAAGGGCAATTGTGGGCAGGGCAGAAACAAAGTTCAGAGTCAGGGAGTCTGTGGTCAGTGAGGAGGGGGCTGAACCAGGGCTCAGCCACGTCTGCTCTTCTCTGGCCACCTCGAACCATATTTTCCTTTTCACAGGGCCTATGATCCTACAGATTATGAACATTTGCCAGTTTCGGCTGAGATTAAGGAACTCTTCCAATATATCAGCAGGTGAGCACCAGGCCCTTCCCCCCATGACCTCCCCACCCGTTTCCTACCTCCAGTCTGAAATGGGGCTCTTCTCCTTAGATTTTTTAACCTGAACAGTAAAGTTCGTTTCTCTGACTTTCTCCACCTAACCTTGGCAATGTCTCCTAGATACACCCCTCAGATGATCGACCTGGACCACAAACTGAAACCTTTCATTCCTGATTTTATCCCTGCTGTTGGGGATATTGACGCATTCCTAAAGGTACAGTCGAAACATCCTAAAAATGACTCCTTAGGTGTTTCTTCTGACCCCTCTCTTACTCTTAACAATTCCACTAATTTCCTTGGCTAGCACTGGCTGCCTTCATATACATTCTTCATTTCATTGGCGTTCTTAATCTTGCTCTCCAAATTCTATTCATTGTATTAGGTAATAACTTCATTCTACCATTATATGTTAAAAATTTGTCATTTATTTGCCTCATTATCAGCTTTATATTTAAGATACTATAGATCATGTGTTTTGTAGTAGATCATATTTTATTTATTTTTTTTTTAAATTTTTTTTAACGTTTATTTATTTTTGAGACAGAGAGAGAGACAGAGCATGAATGGGGGAGGGTCAGAGAGAGGGAGACAGAGAATCCGAAACAGGCTCCAGGCTCTGAGCTGTCAGCACAGAGCCCGACGCGGGGCTCGAACTCACGGACCATGAGATCATGACCCGAGCCGAAGTCGGAAGCTTAACCGACTGGACCACCCAGGCGCCCCGTAGATCATATTTTAGTACAGCATGGTATGCAAACATGCTTTTTAATACTAGTAATAATGATGAACCGGAAAGAGTTCTTCCTCTTCAGCTGATTGGAAACAACAGATATGGCCTTTTTATGTATGCCCAACCCCATTTTTTCCTCTTTCTTCCTTTCTCTTAACCAGGTCCCACGTCCTGATGGAAAGCCGGACAACCTTGGCCTGTTGGTATTGGATGAGCCTTCTACAAAGCAGTCAGACCCTACAGTGCTCTCTCTCTGGTTGACTGAGAATTCCAAACAGCACAATGTCACAGTAAGATACTAGTCCAGTCCAGGCCCCAGCTGGAGATGGCCAGAGGCCCCACTGGTATCTGTGCAGTTGACTTACTATCAAAAGGGGTAGCTTGGTTTCAGGCCAGCCCTAGTTTTAAAAAGTTTTATTGTGATATAATTTACTTACCATGAAACTCGCCCTTTCAGATTGTACAGGTCAGTGAGTTTTAGTGTATTCACAGAGATGTACAAACATCACTGCTATCTCATTTAAAAACACACCTTTGGGGTGCCTGGGTGGCTCAGTCGGCTAAGTGTCCGACTTCGGCTCAAGTCATGATGTTGCGATTCATGAGTTCAAGCCCCACATCAGGCTCTGTGTTGACGGCTTAGAGCCTGGAGGCTGCTTCAGATTCTTTGTCTCCCATTTTCTCTCTCTGTCCCTCTCCTGCTTGTGCTCTCTCTCTCTCAAAGATAAACAAACTTAAAAAAACAAAAAAAAACAAAACACAAAGTGGCTGAGCCATTTTACTATTCCACCAGTAAGGAATGAGAGTTCCAGTTGCTCCACATCCTCACTCACACTTGTGATTGTCTGTCTTTTGAATTCTAGCCATCCTAGGGGCGCCCGGATGGTTCAGTTTCTTAGGCATCCAACTCGGGCTCAGGTCACGGTCTCACAGTTCATGGGTTTGAGCCCTGCATCCAGCTCCCTGCTGACAGTGTGGGGCCTGCTTGGGATTCTCTCTCCCTCTATCTGCCCCTCCCCCACATGCACGCTCACTCTAAATAAACACACAAACAAACAAACAAACTTAAAAAAAGGAATCGTAGCCATCCTAGTGGTATGAAATGCCATCTCAGTGTGGTCAGTCTTGTCCTATTCACCCACCCCCTTCCCATGGCTCCAGAAAATTTTATCAGGTGTTCCTCTAATCTTCACTTAGCTGCTGTTAGGCTACCCTATTCATCGGCTATCTGCTGTTTAAGAAACAACAGGGTATGATGAGCCATCCTGTTAAAATAAGAGAGCTATTTAATGTCATCAGCCAGGGTTTCCCCTTATTTTTCTAGCAACATATGAAAGTAAAGAGCCTAGAAGATGCAGAGAAGAATCCCAAAGCCATTGACACATGGATTGAGAGCATCTCAGAATTACACCGTTCTAAGCCCCCTGCGACTGTGCACTACACCAGGTAAGAAATACACACTCTTCACCAGAGGAACCCCTGGTGACCTTCCCCACTTGCGGATCCATTGCTTCTGAGAAGAGGGCCCACAGGCTGAGGACATACCAGATCAACCTGAGGTTCTGTGGATCCGGCCAGCCTGAAATCCTCATGTGGCTGACTGACCACCTTCCTTCATCCTAGAATCTCATGACCCAGAGGTTGCTGATGTTACCCGTTACCTGTCCTCGTTTCCTGTTCATATTTACCTCTGTGTTTGTAGGCCCATGCCTGATATTGACACGCTAATGCAGGAATGGTCCCCAGAGTTTGAAGAGCTTTTGGGCAAGGTAAGTGGAGGGAGCAGGGGCCATGAAAGTGTAGCATTTACTCAAGTGCCCAGTGTTTGCTCTCTTCCTGTATTTTTTAAATTTTTTTTCTTGAAATATATATATATATATATATATATACACATACATACGTATGTATATATACACACACACACACACACACACACACACACACACATACATGTTTTAGAGAGCGAGCATGAGAGTGCAAGTGCGGGAGGGGCAGAGGGAGAAGGAGAGAGAGAATCTCAAGCAGGCTCCATGCCCAGTGCAGAACCTGACATGGGGCTTGATCTCATAACTGTGAGATTATGACCTGAGCCAAAATCAAGAATTGGATGCTTAACCAACTGAGCCACCCAGGTGCCCCTAAAGATTTTTTTCTAAGTAATCTCTACACCTAATGTGAGGTTTAAAATTACAGCCACTTAGGGGTGCCTTGGGTGGCTCAGTTGATTAAGCATCCGACTTTGATTCAGGTCATGCTCTCATGGTTCCTGGGTTCCAGCTCCACGTCGGGCGGCTCTGTGCTGACAGCTCAGAGCCTGGAGCCTGCTTCAGATTCTGTGTCTCCTTCTCTCTCTCTGCCCCTCCCCCACTCACGTCTGTTTCTCTCTTTCACTCTTTCAAAAATAAACATTAAAAAACATTTTTTTTTCAAACTTACAACCCCAAGATCAAGAGTTGCATGCTTTACCAACTGAGCTACCCAGAAGCCCCTCACTGTCCTGATTTCTAACAGTATGGATCATGCTTGCCTATTTTGTGTGTGTCTAAATCTAATCACACTCTTTTGTGTCTTATTTCTTTTGCTTTTAAGAATCTTAAAAATCGGGGCACCTTTTTGTCTCAGTGTTTTAGTGTCCGACTTTGGCTTAGGTCATGATCTTGTGGTTTGTGGGTTCAAGCCCTGCATCAGGCTCTGTGCTGACAGCTCAGAGCCTGGAACCTGCTTTGGATTCTGTGTCTCCCTCTCTCTCTGCCACTCCCCTGCTCGCACTCTGTCTCTCTCAAAAATAAAAGAAAAACATAATGGGATAAAGAAAAACTAAGGGGCGCCTGGGTGGCTCAGACGGTTAAGCGTCTGACTCTTGGTTTGGGCTCAGGTCAGTATCTCACGGTTTGTGAGTTTGAGCCCTGCATCAGAGGCTGTCAGTGTGGAGCCTGCTAGGGATTCTCTCCCTCTCTGTCTCCCTTTCTCTCTCTCTATGCCTCCCTCTCTCTCTCTCTCTCTCTGCCACTCCCCTGCTCACACGCTGTCTCCCTCAAAAATAAATAAAGCGTTAAAAACATTTAAAAAAAACTTCAAAGTCATAATGGGGAAAATGTGACATTTTAGGTTTGGAAATAAAAAGTTCTCAGTACTGGTACTTACCATTAAACAAAGTTAAAGAGTGATGAACTGAAAAAAATTATATATTGGATTACTGTCCAAGCAAAGAGCTCTTCTATATCGAGAAAAGGAAACTGAGCAAACACAATTTACAAATTCCTTGGCTATCATATTTAAAATGGCCACACCAGCCATACAACGTTCGTCACCCCCTTGCCCTGCTTTTTCTCTAACACTCACCTTCTGACATACTGTATGCCTTACTTATTTCGGTTTTTGTTTCTCCCTATCAAAACTCCCTATAAGCTCTGTGACGACAGAGTTTTTAGGTAAATGTTTATTTTATTGAGGAACAGTGGTAAAAGCCAAGAATTTGAAAACAATCTCTTTCCTCAAAGCATTTTTTTTTTTTTAACGTTTATTTATTTTTGAGACAGAGAGAGACAGAGCATGAATGGGGGAGGGTCAGAGAGAGGGAGACACAGAATCTGAAACAGGCTCCGGGCTCCGAGCTGTCAGCACAGGGGCCCGATGTGGGGCTCGAACTCACGGACCGCGAGATCGTGACCTGAGCCGAAGTCGGCGCTCAACCGACTGAGCTACCCAGGCGCCCCCCTCAGAGCATTTTTAAGGCTGTAGCTGAGGAAAAATGTCTGATTAGGGAACTGAATAGACTGTAGTACATTTATTTGGTGAAATACTTACACAGTAGAATATTATTTGGTTTTATTTTACTCTGATAGGAGAAAATATCAATGACATGTTAAATGAAAACAGGAAATTGCAGACCTACCTACACTCTGATTTCTTGTAAAAAAAAGAACAAAAACTGTTTACAGAGCCAATGGTTTTTAAACTTACAGTATGACTTGTTTAGACCCAAAGCCTATCACCTCATCTGTCATATTCCATTTTTTCTGTTCCTATAGTGTTCCATGCCCATTAGGCATTATAACACCAAGTAGCCATAAATACTTGGCCGTGGCCTGGGATCAGCCCCTTCCTCACAAATACACACCGGAAGATAGCATGGCAGTGTATTTTTTTTTTGGTCCTGTTAGATCATCGACTATGGTTAACGAATGTCACCAATCTCATTTTATTGATCAGAGGGAAAAAAGCACATTGTATTGTTTGCCAGGGCTTTCATGACACAGATTGGGTGGCTTAAACAACAGAAATTTATTTTCTCCCACATCCGGATGCTAGAAGTGTGAGGTCAAGTTGTCAGCAGAGTTGACTTCTTCTGGCCTCTCTCCTGGCCTTCTTCCCTCTGTGTGTGCCTGTGTCCTGATTTGCTCTTCTTATAAGGACACCAGTTACTGGCTTAGGATTCACCCTGATGACCTCATTTTAGCTTCATTATGTCTCTTGAGACTGTGTCTCCAATGCAGTCCTATTCTGAGGTACTGGCTGTTAGAGCTTCAATATAGGAATTTGGGGGGAGCACAGTTCGGCCCATGACATGCCTTATGCTGGGAGCTCTCTTCCTTCAGAGAGAGGGAGGGGTGCTGGCCCCGCTGAAGCTTCAGCCTTCTGACTTTGGTCCGTCCCACGCTCCTCCTAGGTAAGCCTGCCCACGGCAGAGATCGACTGCAGCCTGGCAGAGTACATTGACATGATCTGTGGTAAGTTCCCCCATCCCTTCCCGGTTCCGTTTCTGGATGAATACATTGTGGGCTTTTGAAAAGGCTTGTTTACTCTCGGAAGACAGCATCTTGAGTTACGGCCCTCGCTTTAAGCCAGTTTACTATTTGGCAGCACTGAAGGTGGTATTTGGGCTTAGGTGACTCCCTGCCAGGTGTTTAACCCCCAGAGGCATAGTAACACGTCCCATCTGGGAGGGCCTTGGCTATTCTAAACAGATAATGCCCGGTTTTGTTTGGTTCTGCTCATGGGAGTTCTTGATTTCAGCCATCCTCGACATCCCTGTCTACAAGAGTCGGATTCAATCCCTACACCTGCTCTTTTCCCTCTACTCGGAATTCAAGAACTCACAGGTGAGGCTAGCATTAGAAAGTGCTTTAAGCTGTAGCGAGGATCACTGTAGTCTCCACTTCTCCGAGTTGGCTGTGATGTGTCCTTTGACAAGGATGTTTCTGCTGGAGTTACCATCACCCTTCTCTGTCATTAAAAGAGCAGCAAGCAGGAGGGTTGGGCTTTCACAGGAAGGCGGGCGGAATGGCTGTGGGCCTTTGGCGTGGCCAGGCTTGTGAGGGTCTACCAAGGACACTCCTTGTGGGACAACCATGTGGCCTAACGGATGGAAGCAGGACAGGAGAGGGGTTCATCTTTGAAGGAGGCGGGGCAGATTTCTAGCTGTTTTTCAAAAACAGCACCAAGGAGTTGTTCTGAAATGGAACCTAGAAAAAACTGGAGCATTACGGGTGGTAAAGAGGTTAGTTCTTGCTCAGATATAGCAGCCAACGTACCACAAACTCCGTGTACCCTCTCCTCTTTCCTCACAGCATTTCAAAGCTCTAGCTGAAGGCAAGAAGGCATTCACCCCTCCATCCAACTCCGCCTCCCAAGCTGGAGATGCAGAGACATTGATCTTCAGCTGAGACGCCCCCCCCAGGTCACGCTGTTGCAAGGCTGTGCTGGCTGAAGAGAGATGGCCGTCAGCCACGTGGCGTCCTTGCCTGACTCAGGGACGTGCGCTCCCTGCTGCCCTCTCTGCCAGAAAGTAACAGCGCGAGTTCCTTAAATGGCTTCTGCCTGTCTCAGGTTTCCTTCCCACGGGAATTATGCATCTATGCCATGGTGGGGATTTGAGTTAGAACAGAAGGATTGGAATGTCTGGGATTCCAGGGTGCTCAGGTTGGGAGGGAAGCTTAAAAGATGTTCTTTTTGAGATAGCGACGGAATTATTTTCTTTCATTCTTCAAGTTAGTTGGCAAAGATTTTGCAAATAAAATGCTGTATCTTTCAGGTTGTCCTGCTGTTCTGTAATGTGAAAGAGAAAAGACGGGCTCCTGGTGGCTCAGCCAAGCATCCAACTCCTGATTTTGGGTCCGATCATGATCTCATGGTTTGTGAGATAGAGCCCCATGTCAGGCTCTGCGCGGACGGTGTGGAGCCTGCTTGGGATTCTCTCTCTCCTTCTCTCTTGCCCTCCCTGACTTGCGAGTGCCCTCTCTCAAAATAAGTAAATACACATTTAAAGAGAAAAAGACAGGGCGCCTATGTGGCTTAGTTGGTTAAGCGTCCGACTTGGGCTCAGGTCATGATCTCGTGGTTTGTGAGTTTGAGCCCGTGTTGGGCTCTGTGCTGACAGCTCAGAGCCTGGAGTCTGCTTTGGATTCTGTGTCTCCCTCTCTCTCTCTGCCCCTCCCCCATTTGCATTCTGTCCTCTCTCTCTCTCTCTCTCTAAGTAAACCAAAATAAAGAAAAGAAAAGAAAAGAAAAGAAGAGAAAAGAAAAGAAAAGAAAAAGACAGACTGAGCACCAGGCAGAGGTAAGGAACCAGGCCTAGTAATGGCATTAAGTGAATAGCGGCTTCAGCAAATCAGCCTGTGAAATAAAATCAAATCCCAGTTCTCCAGGGTTGGCGGTAGAGGGCGGTTATTTTCTCCCGGAACTTCCTTTTTCTAGGGGTCTCTCACCAGTGGCTGCCGCCTGCCTTACCTGCCTGTCTGGCTCCAGACCTGTGTGGTTGTGGTCTCCAGAGAGCCTAGCTGGTGCACAGTGCAGGTGGGAGGTGATCGTGCCTTGGACCGGGGTGAAAGTAGTGGTGGTAAAGATGGAGCGATTCAGGAAATGATCTGGAAGCCACATCAGCCAAGCTCCAGTCGGGAAGTCAGAAGCCACACTAGTTACTTCTGACAGAGGGTGCTAAATGCGGGAAACCGGTCACAAAGTGTCGGAAGGCCCGCGGAGCAGAAGGGAGAGGGGAGAGCGTGCCGCAGGAAGAAGAGGTTCAGGGGGAGGCGTCCACTGCAGGTGCCGGAAGCAGAAGGGATCCTGCAGCGGTCCCGATGGGCTGCGAGGGGGCCACACTCAGGCACCGAAGCGTGCACACCGTCCCCTCACTACCACGGCAACCGTGAGCAACGGCCGCTCCTTCCTTTCTCCGCCTTCTGTCTTGCTGGTGCCTCCCATGGGCGGAGATCTGCAGCCGGCAAGGGGATGACCTCACAGAAGGGAGGGGTGGGGTGAGAGGCAACAGAGGGAGAAACAGCAGGGGTAGAACCGACAGAACTTGCTGATAGACTGGATGTGGGGGTGCAAGCAAAGGAATCAGGGATGACCCCCAGGCATTTTGGCTTGAGCAGCTGAAGGGATAAAGGAGCTACGGACTGATATGGGGGGAAGTGGGGCAGGAATTGATTGCGGGGAGAATTACAGTAAAATGCTACACTGTCAGGGGCACCTGGGTGGCTCAGTCGGATGACCGTCTGACTCCGGTCATGATCTCACGGTTTGTGGGATCAAGCCCCGTATTGGGCTCTGCATGACAGTGTGGAGCCTGCTTGGGATTCTCTCTCTCCCTCTCTCTGCCCCTCCCCCACTCGCATGTGCGCGCGCGCGCGCGCGCTCTCTCTCTCTCTTTCAAAATAAATAAACTTAAAAAAATGCTACACCGTCAGCCTAATACATATACAGTAAACACACAGGAGGGAAATTGTTTCTGACCGACTCTTAAACCAAGTGTGATGTTCACATCATGCTTCAATTTGAGGAGCAGGAACTTTTGTGCTCAGGCCTCGCTTTGACATCAAACTGGAACCCCAGGGGCTCTGCTCTCAACTGGATATCACCAATGCTCTCATTTAACTCATAGGGAAAAAAAAAACCAAAGTATGATAGTAACTCAAAAACCATAGCATGATGGTAACTCAAAGCTACGTTTTCAGGGAACATTCAGATTGCCTTCTTTGGCTAGAGCTAAGACTTAGCACTAATGAAAACGGTTGAATCTTGTTATCCACAGTAGTTATGTTCTATAAAGCCACCACAAACACCCAATTAGCAAATACTGAACCATCGCTCCTAGGGGAAATATGAGATTAGGCTTCTGTGTGCCCCGGTCATAACATTTTCATCAACCAGCCATTGATTCATTGACCTCACAGCCACGAGCACTGTAAATCATGCTGTACTGAAGTTCATCTAACACACTCTCTCCGTGAGCCACATGGTGGCCTTACTACACATAGGAACACTAGACAGCACCTCACTGCTATGCTTGGGGGTCATTTTAAATATTTGTATTTTTATTTTTGAGAGCGAGAGAAAGCACATGAGCAGGGGAGAGGCAGAGAGGGGCGGAGGACCCGAAGCAAGCTCTCTGCTGACAGCAGACAACAAGATGAGGGGCTTGAAATCACAAACCGTGAGCTCGTGACTCGAGCCGAAGTCAAACACTTAACTGACCGAGCCACCCAGGCGCCCCTGCTTGCAGGTCATTTTAAATAGCAAAATCACCAACAATAAGCAGAAAACATAGCAATACATAGAAAGTGCACAGAGCACTTGTTTCCAGTATGACGGCTGAAACCCGAAAGCAGAACGTCACCTTTCTCCGCCTCAGCATGGAAGGTAGGTGTCAGGTGACTTACATTTATCACTGCTCTGAGCATGTCTGCAAATAACCGTGAAAACACTACAAGTATTGATTGGGGATCGCAAACATATTTTAGTAAGCAAGTGGATTCACAAAGGCAGAATCTACAAATAACAGGGCTCGAGTGTACTTCCTGCCAAAGTCATTGTTCACGCATGGCCTTAGCTTACCTCGCCGCTCCAGCACAGCCCTCCCAGACATTGCTCAGGTGTGGGCTCCTCTCCTCCTCAACACCTGTTGTTACTCCCTTCTGGCTCCTTGCTCTGTGGACCTAGAAAAAAATCCGGTAACTTCTTTACCTCAGTTAACCTAGCTATGAAACAGTTATCATAGTGGCACCTGGGTGGCTCGGTCAGTTAAGCGTCCGACTCTTGATTTCAGCTCAGGTCATGATCTCGTGGTTCATGGGATCGAGCCCCGCATCAGTCTCTGCACTAACAGTGTGGAGCCTGCTGGGGATTCCCTCTCTCCTGCTCTCTGCCCCTTTCCCCCTCCCGCACGTGCTCTCTCTCTCAAAATAAACAAATAAACATTAAAAAAATAAGTAAAAGGAAACAGTTACAACAAACACTAATTAACTCTTAGGCTTTCCCTGTGGGTAAAACTATGTGAGAAGATGAAGTGCCACAAAATGTAAGATGTAGTAACTATGTTACTAAGTATAAATTTTCAACTAGGCCTCTTGAGACTGCGTTTGGCTGCTTTCTCCCTACCTCAAGATCCTCATTTTCCATAATCCCCCAAGGCAAAATACCAAACCAAACTCTGCTTGCTGTGCTCTACCCATATTCAGGAAGTCCCTCTTCTTCTTCTTCTTCTTTTGTTTTTTTTTTAATTTTTTAAATGTTTATTTATTTTTGAGAGACAGGGAGACACAGAATTCAAAGCAGACCCCAGGCTCTGAGCCATCAGCACAGAGCCTAATGCAGGACTCGAACCCATGAACCATGAGATCATGACCTGAGCCGAAGTGAGATGCTTAACTGACTGAGCCCTTTAATTTTTTTTTTTTAATTTTTTGATGTTTACTTTTGAGAGACAGAGACAGAGCGCAAGCAGGGGAGGGGCAGAGAGAGAGGGAGACACAGAATCCGAAGCAGGCTCCAGGCTCCGAGTTGTCAGCACAGAGCTGGATGTGGGGCTCGAACTCACAAGCTGTGAAATCATAACCTGAGCTGAAGGTGGACGCTCAACAGACTGAGCCCCCCAGGTGCCCCTGGAAGTCCCTCTTCTAACTAAACCTTTACACAGGCTATTTCCCCTGCTCGAAGTGTCCCTCACCTTCTCTGCTGACCCTAGGCTCTCAACACTTCGAAACAAACAAAATTGAACACAATATTTACATCTTCACTCTCTCCTTTCACCCTATACAATGATAGTATAAGAATAATAATTTTTAAAAAGACATAAACCAGCAAGGATAGATAATAGGAAAGAAAATGATGGGTGATTAGACAGCAACAGTTTTGGAATATGGGTAATGTATGGGGGTGTGAGGGGAGCCTGAAAGTTGCCTATAGAGACCGAGAAACTGATAAGCCATCTGACAGTGTAGAGCCCTGGAAAGGGTCAGGGGTTGAAATGCCAGATATTTCTGATGGCATGTGTACAGGGTGAGGCTGAAAACAGGAGAATTGGTTTAAGGTTTGTAGAAGGATTGGATCCCCAGAAATGTCCCCATCTGTGCTGCCCACCTCTTCATCCCAACAGAAGGCGGGGGCTCTGGACATGAGAGTACAAGCAATCTGAGCAGGACAGTAAGAGGGTGGCGGCGCCTGGGTGGCTCAGTCGGTTAAGCGTCCCACTTCAGCTCAGGTCATGATCTCGCAGTTCACAAGTTTGAGCCCCGCCATCAGTCTCTGTGCTGACAGCTGGAAGCCTGGAGCCTGCTTCGGATTCTGTGTCTCCCTCTCTCTCTGCCTCTCCCCAACTCATGCTCTGTCAAAAATAAATAAAACTTGAAAAAAATTTTTTAAATAAATAAAATAAAATAAATAAGTAAAAGAAGAGGGTAATACAGAAGAATGAGCCATGAGACCCTCAGCCCCCTTCCATGCTTATACCTCCAAAGCAGAATATTGCAAGAGTCCTCTCTTGGCAAGATGATCAGCCAAAGAGAAAAGACCTATAGATACTGTCAGGGAGTCTTGAAGCAAATAGCAAATATCTGTTTGCTCTCATTTCATGTGTGTGTGCACCTGTTTGCAACTCTCATGTTAAATATCCATGTACAGTCAGAGATTGCCAGACATTTGAAGAAAACCAGAAAAATAGAGACTAAAACTGGCAGAACAAAGGAAATCAGAGAAACAAAGCAGGTAAGCTAAGAAAATTAACAATAGTATTCATAGAGCAGTAGTTCTCAAACTTGGTTGCACATTAGAATCAACTGGAGATCTTTTATTATTTTTTTTTAAGTTTATTTATTTATTTTTGAGGGAGGGTGAGTTGGGGAGGGGCAGAGAGAGAGAATCCCAAGCTGGCTCTGCACCACCAGCCAGCGTGGAGTCCGCCGTAGGACTCTAACCCACGAACTGTGAGATCATGACCTGCGCCCAAATCAAGAGCCGGACGCTCAGCCGACTGAGCCGCCCAGGCATCCCCAACTGGAGATCTTTAAAAAAAATTTTTTTAATGTTTACTTTTTGAGAGAGAGAGACAGACAGACAGACAGACTGAGCAGGAGCAGGGGAGGGGCAGAGAAAGGGAGACACAGAATCTGAAGCAGGCTCCAGGCTCTGAGCTGTCAGCACAGAGCCCAATGCGGGGCTCAAACTCACGGACGGACCATGAGATCATGACCTTAGCCGAAACTGGACGCTTAACTGACTGAGCCACCCAGGCGCCCCTGGAGATCTTTTAAAGAAAAGTTGCCTCTCACAGACAACACACCAGACTAATTAAATCACAATCTCTGGAGGCAGGATGCAGGAATCCATATTTTTTCTAAGCTCCTCAGAGTATTTCAAGATGGAGACAAATTTGAGAATTGCTATTACAGAGAGATGAGCAGATTCTACATCTGTGAAGTCAGGAGACTTGACAAAAGGAACATGAAGCAAGAAGATAGAACCATTATAAACATTTATACACCTAATAACAGACCTCAGAACATATAAAGCACAAGTTGACAGAATTGAAGGGAGAAATAGTTGTACAATAAGAGCTGGAAACTTCAATACCTCACTATCAATAATGGATATAACAGTGAAACAGAAGATATATAAGGAAACAAAGGGCTTAACACAGTGAACTGACTAACTCTGTCAGACAAAGGCAGAACACCCTGTCCAGCAGCAAGAGCACACTTCTTAGGTGCACATGGGACAATTGCCAGGATAGGTGCTATGTTATGCCACAAATTAAGTCTCAATAGATTTCAAAAGGTAGATATCATACAAAGTATCCTCCCTGACCACGAGATGAAGTCACAAATCAATAACAGAAGCAAAACTGAAAAACCCATAATTTTGGGAAAATCAGAGAATATGCTCTGAACCAATGGGTCAAATAAGAAATCACGAGAGAAGGGCACCTGGGTAGCTCAATCGGTTAAGTGTCTGACTCTTGATTTTGGCTCAGGTCATGATCTCACAGATCAGGGGATCGAGGCCCGTGTTAGGCTCTGCACTCACAGCACAGAGCCTGCTTGGGATTCTCTCTCCTTCTGCTCCTCCACCATGCACACGTGTGCTCTCTCTCTCTCAAAATAAATAAATATTTTTAAAAAAGGGGGGGGGGCACCTGGGTGGCTCAGTTGGTCAAGTGTCCGACTTCAGCTCAGGCCATGATCTCGCGGTTTGTGAGGTCAAGCCCTGCGTCGGGCTCTGTGCTGACAGCTCAGAGCCTGGAGCCTGCTTCAGGTTCTGTGTCTCTCCCTCTCTCCACCGCTCCCATGCTCGTGCTCTGTTTCTCTGTCTCTCAATAATAAATAAACGTTAAAAAAAATTAAAAAAAAAAAGAGGTCTTAAAAAAAAAAGAAATCAGAAAAAAATTAGAAATCTAATTTCTAGGGAAATTAGAAAATACCTAGAGACAAATGGAAATGAAAACAGAACATACCAAAATTTACAGGACGTGGCAAAAGCAGTGCTCAGAGGATATTTACATTTAAAAAAGGTCACACATTAACAATCTAACTTTACAACCTGAGAAACTAGAAAAAAATAGAACTAAACCCAAAGCTAGCAAAAAGAAGGAAATGATAAAGATTACAGCAGAATTAATAGAGAATAGAAAAACAAAAAGAAAACCAATAAAACCCAAAATTGGTTCCTCAAAAAGATTAACAAAATTAAAAAGCCTTGGGGTGCCTGGCTGGCTCCACCGGTTCAGCATCTGACTCTTGATCTCTGGGGTCACGAATTCAAGCCCCATGTTGGGGTAGAGTTTACTTAAAAAAAAAAAAAAAAAAAGCAGGGTGCCTGGGTGGCTCAGTCAGTTTAAGCGTCCAACTCTTGATGTCAGCTCAGGTCATGATCTCATGGTTCGTGGGTTTGAGCCCCACTCAGGCTTCACACGGACAGTGTGGAACCTGCTTGGGATTCTCGCTCTCTCAAAAGAAATAAACTTAAAAAAAGTACCTAGGATCAGATCATGTAGGGCCTTCTAGGCAATAAAAGGGTTGAACAGATTAAATTACCGGTAATAATTCTTCACTCACCTATAGCATGCAGCCCCCTCTTACCATGGCTTCATGATAAGCACAGGATGGTTCCTTATCTTTTGATTTGGAGTTGGACCATATGACTTGCTCTGGGAGGTGAAAACCAACAACAACAAATTGGTTAACCTAATGAGGTGAACACATTTCTAGAAACATAAAACCTACCAAGACTGACAAAGTAGAAAGTCTGAGAGACCTGTAGCTAGGAAGGAGATTGAATCAGTAATCAAAATTTTAAAATCAAAGGAGAACAGATTGCTGGTTCCAAGAAGCAATGGGGGATGAGAGAAATGAGTGAACTTCTGTTTTTGAGTTTAAATAAATGGAATAAAATTTTCTAAAAAGTAAAATACACATCACATGAAACTTGTCATTGTAACCAGTTTTAAGTATACAACTCAGTGGCATTTAAGTACATTCACAGTGTTGTACCACCATCACCCCCATCTAGCTTTAGAACTTTTCCATCATCTCAAATTGAAACTTAGTTCCCATTAAACAGTAACTGCCACCTCCCCTTCCCCACAGCCCCTGGTACCTTCTCTATTTCTGGTTTCTATGGATTTGCCTATGTTAGGTACCACTTAAGTGGAATCATACAAAATGTGTCTTATTGCATCTGGTTCATTTCACTTAGCATAATGTTTTCAAGGTTCATCCACCTTGTAGCATGTATCAAAATTCCCTTCCTTTTTAAAAGGCTGAATAATATTCCATTGGGTATAGGTCACATTTTCTTTACCCATTCATCTGCTAAGGGACATTTGAGGTGTTCCCAATATCGGCGATTGCAAACGATGCTGTTAAAACTGGTATGTAAATGTTTGAGTCCCTGCTTTCATTTCTTTTGGGAATAAACCCAGAAATGGGATTGCTGGTTTAACTTTTTGAGGAACTGCCATACTGTCTTCCACGGTGGCTGCACCATTTTACCCACCCACCAGCAATGCACAAAGTTGAGCATTAATTTTTACAAGTCCTCATCAAACAGCTATTGTGTCGGGAGGAATTCAGTAAAACAAAGTCCAGGTGAGAGAATGCAACCTGAGCTATGCCTCCCCAAATGTTGGACTGCTGTACATTCAAGGTCAAGGTAACAAACAACATGCCTATTGTTGGAGGGTAAAGATCAAAGATTAGGTAGGGGTGCCTGGGTGGCTCAGTTGGTTGAGTGACCGACGTCGGCTCAGGTCATGATCTCACGGTTTGTGAGTTCGAGCCCCGCATCGGGCTCTGTGCTGATGGCTCAGAGCCTGGAGCCTGTTTCAGATTCAGTGTCTCCGTCTCTCTCTGCCCTAACCCACTCATGCTCTCTATCTCAGAAATAAATAAACATCAAAAAAAAATTAAAAAAAAAAAACCAGATCAAAGATTAGGTGACTGAGCTATATTAAAAACTTCCCAGGAAAGAGACAACTGTCATGTCAGGGACATATGTGGTGCTTGAAAACTTCATGATCCTTAGGTAAAAAAAGATCTGAGAAATATCAGAGAAGGAACTAGATCAGGAATCCCCTCCCAATATTTTATTATAAAAAATTATAAAAGAATTTTGGAAGAATTATATGTATATATCTACTACCCAAATCCTACAACTAACCTTTGGCTAAATTTGTTTTCTCAGATACCCATCCCTCTATCCATTCATCAGTCCATCTTGTTTCTTGATACATCTCAAAGGAAGTTACAGATATCAATACACTTCATCCTAAACACTTTATCATGCATATAATTAACTGGAGTTCAATATTTACTTATGGTTGTCAGGTGAAATTTATATATAGTGAAATGTACAAATCAAATTACCATTTGATGATCTTTAAAACTACAGCTTGGGGCGCCTGGGTGGCTTGGTCGGTTAAGCGTCCGACTTTGGCTCAGGTCATGATCTCAAGGTCCGTGAGTTCGAGCCCCGCGTCGGGCTCTGTGCTGACAGCTCAGAGCCTGGAGCCTGTTTCAGATTCTGTGTCTCCCTCTCTCTCTGCCACTCCCCTGTTCATGCTCTGTCTCTCTCTGTCTCAAAAATAAATAAACATTAAAAAAAAAAATTTTTTAACTACAGCTTTAGGGGCACCTGGGTGGCTCAGTCAGTTGGGTGTCCAACCTCAGCTCAGGTCATGATCTCACGGTTTGTCGGTTCGAGCCCCACGTTGGGCTCTGTGCTGACAGGTCAGAGTCTGAAGCCTGCTTCAGATTCTGTCTCCTTCTCTCTCTGCCCCTCCCCCACTTGTGCTCTGTATCTGTCAAAAATAAATAAATGTAAAAAAAATTTTTTTTTAATAAATAAAACTATAGCTTTATTGGGGTGCCTGGATGGCTCAGTCCATGGAGCATTCAACTCTTGATTTCAGGGTCGTGAGTTCGAGCCCCACATTGGGGGTAGAGTTTACTTAGAAAAAAAAAAAATACAGCTTTATTGAGATATAATCTGCATTCCATAAAGTTCACCCCTGTAAAGCATATAGTTCAGTGTTGGCCTATTCACAAAGTTGTGCATCAGTCACCACTAATTCCAGGACATTTTCATCACCCCAAAAAGAAACCCCTATTCATCAACAACTATTCCCCATCCTTCCCTCCCTCCAGTCTCTGGCAACCACTAGCCTGTTCCGTCTCTGCCCATCCTGGGCATTTCATATGAAAGGAGTCACACGTGGCCTTTGGGCTTAGCTTCTTTGTTCAGCATGTTTGCAAGGTTCACCCAAGTTGTCATCTGATGGGCTTTGACTTACATAACGAGCAGGCTTTTTCATCTGCATTTTCTCAGAAAAGAGTCTCATCAAATTCTCCAAGGGGTCTGGGACTCAACGAAGGAACAAGGAATCTCGGACGCTAGGGATACGTCTAGAGAACTGGAACACTAGTTTCAAAGTCCACCGCATCACAAATACTTGCAAGGATGGATTTGCCACGAAGAACCCACTTTTCTGACGAGGTAAGACCATGAGGGCAACCGAGGGGATGCACAGGGCTTGTAGCCTTGCCAAAGAACCACCATGGAAAGGGCTCCGGGACCTCCCAAAGGAAACGGCAGAGGACAGTCAACAGAATTGATAGCAAGGCACCCTGGCCTTTAGAATTTCTAGGCCCAAGCAGCTTGCATACAAAACCAGCAGAGGCTGGGGACACCTGGGTGGCTCAGTTGGTTAAGCATCTGACTCTTGATTTCGGCTCAGGTCATGATCTCACTGTTCATGAGTTCGAGTCCTGCATCAGGCCTGCTTGGGATTCTCCCTCTCTCTCTCTCTCTCTCTCTCTCAAAAATTCCTCTGGGGAGGCTGGGGCAGCCTTAGTCCCTCCCATGAAGGAAAATACCCTACAGAACAAGAGAGAAGGGAGGGAGGTAGCCGGAAAATTCAGAGCTACGCAAGCCAAGCCCATCTTTGTTCAAGAAAATAGGATATAAATCTGCCCTCAAAAACTTCATCCCATTTCTAGTCTTTTTTTCTCCCTTACGATCCTCCAGAAACAAATTCGGGAAATCAAAGCCTAGTCTGAGCCTTCCGTACCTCTAGTCAGGACAAAAGGGCTAGCATGGCTTAGCCACACTCCTGAGAGATGGAGAGTCTGGCAAGCGAGACTCAGTGGCTGGAGAGCTGGGGTCCCTGCGCCAGGACTCCCGAAATAGAAAACACGAGCCTTGCCGCTGAGAACAGTGTAATTACAGAAGTAACGTTATTTTTAAAAATAAAAGATCTGAAGCAAACAACGTAGAGTGATAAAATTTAACAGAGTTGAATAGTGGATACACAGGTGTTTCCCCTACTTAATGTGTGATTTAAAGGTTTCGTTTTAACACCATCTACGAAGAAATGAACAGACATGTCACATTCGTTGAGTCAAGTTTATTAAATTTACCATGTGCTCAGCACTGTCCTAGGCAGGAACATGAGAAAAATTACAAAACAAGGTTTCAACAAGGGAAAAATATACTCTGCACTGTATTAATTTGCAATCATTTCCATGTTGCTTTCCAAAGAGTTCTTAGATTGTTCTGTGGTGTGTGGTCCCCTCTTTCTCCATGTTCCCCTAAAGCTTCTAGCTCTGTCAAACAATGTGCCACTATGACCATCCCCTGAAGAAGAGGATGGACAGGAAGAGCGGCTTCCTGCCGATGAGGCAGTTAGGGAATGGTCATGGGGTCCCATGGTGGGGAGACATGCCAAGAGGGAAACTGTCAACCCCGAGGGCTCAGGGCGCTCACAGTGATTCACACGAAGGCCAGACTTAGGGAAGCCAAGGAGAGGGCCCGGAGGCCCTCACTTACCCCCTCCCCAGGGGATGTGCTTAAAGTGCTAACATAGTAAGAAGATGATGCATAGCTACATGCGGTCTTGGGTGCCCCTAGACTTCCCATCTCCCTCTTCTCCTCCTGACTTGTGCTAATACCAGGCACTGGCACCACTGGGGGCCAGGTCAAGGAAGAAGTTTAGTGCCCAGTGAAGAAATGGGAGAAGGTCCAACGTATAACCTATGATGCCCAAGAGGAGGCACAGACAGAGAAGGGCAGAGAGGTATGCGGCAAAAGGGACTGGATTGTGCTTGGCCCTTCCCTTTGGGCCAGGGGTTGGTTCCTGTGCAAAGGGCAGTTTGGTTCCCGATAGCTCTCCGGGTCCTAAATTTTCCCTGAGGGAACAAAGCTGTATAGCAGGGGAAGGAAACTGAAGACATGCTGGGCCCTCCCTCTCCCCCACCCGGGCATGCCCCCATGCCAGCCGTACAAAGCGCTAAGGGTACTGGCGTGTGACACAGGGCAGGCCCAGACCACACTCGGCAGGCGCGTGCCACAGTCAGATGCTGGATGACCTGCCAACACACCTGGATAAGAGCTCCACCCGCCTGCGCACAAGCATCAGTGAAAGCCCCCAACCTGAGTTAGAACAAGGGGCTAAGGTCCAGCTGGTGGCTCTGCCAAGGAGATCTGTGCCCTGAGGGCCAGATCCCAGTGAAAGGTGTCACGTGGATGACAGAGGGCACCCTAGCCAGAAGGGCGAGCAAAAGTGGTAGTGGCACGACCTGGCCACAGAGCCAGGCAGAGGCTGCCTTGGAGGAGGAGGAGGGGGCCCAGGAGCCAAGAGGGCACCCCCGCCCCCAATTTCGCCCGGCTCAGAGCCAGATCTCATCACTGCTCACACTGGACACTCGATAGATATAGCCCAGCATTGGGAGCCGGATGAAACCTGCAAGGTCAAAGATGCCGTGAGTCTCAGTAAGCCTCACCGCCTGGAAGCTTGGAGACCCAGAGGCCTCTGGCATAAGCACAAGGGCTGGGGAGGAGAGGAGGGGGGCCGTGGGCCCATGCCCCTGTACCTCGGCTGGTAAGGAGGCCACCAGGCTCCGGGTCCAGCAGCTCCGGCCGGCTGCTGTTCTGAGCCATCTGCCGGTCTGCTGGTTTCTCTGTTGGGTGACAAACGGGGTGGTGCCCACGATGAGGAGTGTGCCTGACAAGGCCTAGCCCCTCCTAGTACCACGGTCTCTCTTTTCCTCAGAAGCACCTCTGAAGATAAAGCGGGGACAAACAAAGGGTGTACCTCTGGAATCCGGAGTGAGGTCGTTGAGCTGAAGGTTGGACGGGAGGGACATGTTCTCCCGTGGCAGGCGCACGTTGTTGAGTTTTAAGTTGTTGGAGTCACTACAGGGTGGACAGAGCCCGGGATATGCCCTAGCTCCAGCAGGCACAGATTCCTGCCTGGGGGCCCATTCCAGAACTAGGGAGAACCCCGGGTTTCCAACCGTCCCCGTGCCGCATCTCAGTTCAGCTCAGCCAGCCAGCCCCAGGAAGAGTTACCTAGAGATCAGAGATGGGCGCCGGGAGGGGCCTGGGGAGAAAGAAACCACACACTTTCTCAGGGTGCCTACTCACTCTGGGCTCTTCCCCGATGCCCTTTCAGACCCAGGACCCCCAGGACCCCCAGGCAAGGATCTCGCCAATGCCCAGCCTCTGGGACAGACTGGGTTCCCAGTGCTCAGCCCTGAGTTGCATCTGGTTTTACACATGGCCATGCCCAGGGAGACCCTTTCTGCCGCTCGTCAGAGAGGACTTGCTCTGCCTAGCCCCACATGCTGCCCTCGCTGCTCCTCCTTCTCCCTGCCCCTCAGCCATCCTCTCTCTGCCCAGCCCCCTCCCCCTCCTGGCTCTGGACCTACCTTTGGTCTTCTTCTCTTTCCTGCAGACCAGGCAGGCCACCAAGGTGCTGAACCCCACCAGCGTGCCCAGGGCAAGCCCTCCCGCCACAACGATGCCCAGCAGCGGCACTTCCACTCGGGTGGCCAGGAGCCCTGCAAGTTGTCCTCTGGTTAGGTTCTAAGTGGGCGGGGTCCCCAACTCTGAGACGCTACAGGTGCCACTCAGTGCTCCTTGCCCAAGGTGGGCGGCACAGCTCGTTCACGAGACTCACCCAAAGGGCAACTAGTCGTCCCATTTATGTACCGTGATCCTGCACCCACCTGAGGCTTTGCCGGGCCAGTCGCTGGCAGTGCTCACCCGGGGCCGGAAGCGAGGCGCTGGTGACACCCACGTCGTTGGCGGCCACCACGGACAGGTTGTGCGCCAGGCTGCGGAGCTGCAGCTGCACTGTGTGGTTAGTGAGCCAAGGGTAGCTCTGGGCATCCAGCACCAGGAAGTCGGAGGCGTTGACAGTCACCGGCCCATCCTGGTCGATCCAGGTCACGTTGGCAGGTGGGTTGGCACGCACCAGGGCAAAAAGGACAACCAGGAGGCCTGGGCCCTGAGCTTCCTGGTACTTGGCCCCAACCTGGGCAATCTCTGGTTTAACTGGTACAAAGCAGAAGCCAACATATTCTCACCACACCTCTCGTACTCCTTGCCCACTCTTCCCAAACCCAGGAGCGAGCCGGGGGCCTCGACCTCTCCTTTAAAAGGCTCTGGGAAACAGGATGGTTGGGTGTCCCTGAGAGGCAGCATGTCATAGTGACCAGCAGTAGAAACACAAGAACCAAGCTGCCTGCATTCGAATCCTGGCTCTGCTTATGAGCCGTAGGACTTAACCAATCTGTGGCTCAGTTTTCTCACTGGTGAAACGGGGATAACAGTAACAATCACCTCATAGGATTACCCTGAGGATGATGTGAGTTCATATCTGCAAAGTACGTGTGTGTTAAATGCTCTATCAGACCACCTGCCTGGTGGCTGTTGGGGGTCCCAGGGCAGAGAACCTCTCTCCTTGCCCATCTCAGAGGCACTCACATTGCACATTGAGGATGACCGAGGCATTGGCTGACCGGCCACTGCCCGGGTCCTGCAAGGAGCAGTTGAGCTCATGCTGGGCCCTCTGGGCAGTAACAGTGAAGGTGCTGGTGCCTCCAGAGAAGGCCTCTCCGCCCACGCTCAGCAGTCTTGAGGTGCTGGCCTCCTGCAGTTGTCCATCCAGGTACCAGGCCAGTCGGGGGGTCCCAGGCCCCCCTGCCACCCGGCAGGTGAAGGCGTGGCGTTCGTTTTCTCGAAGTGCCCGCTCGGCCCAGGTCTGACCATCAATCTGTGGTGCCAATTCCCCCCAACCTGGAACACAGCAGGGAGTTGTGGGGAGAGCTGGGAGAAGGTCGGTACTGGGGTACTGGCCTGTGACCAGCACGACATCCGCTTACAGAGGGGCAGAGGACCAGGGGCCAGTGCACTTGGTTAGGTTCGCTCACCAGGAATTGGCTGGACCCTGGGGAGGTGGGTGAGGGGAAGCCAGCTCTGGTCCCTGTGGCCTGAAGCGGGTTCCCAAACCCAAAGTGCAGACAAAGAGGGGAAAGAGGGGGGTTGCCCCCAGAAGTGCTCGGCCAAGGGGTAAACGGGGGTGTGTACCTGAGCTCAGAAGGGCTGGCAGGAGCAGCAGTGTATGCGGGAGGGCAGCTGGGCCTGGGGGCAGCGCCATGGTGGCTCAGGCCTGGGCCCCAGGCTGCCGAGAGAAGGGGGCGGGCCTCGACGTTAGCCAGGTGACCGCACGCAGGCTCGGTAATTCCTCCGGGAATTTACTCTCCAGAAACAAAAATAAACCGTGCACCAACACACAAATAGAGCCTGACCCGCAGCGGCGAAGACGAGGACGCGAACAGCCCAGCGCCAAGGCCGGAGCCGACCCAGTGGCTACCAACCCACCTTGCGGGCTCAGAACCCGGCGCCGCCCCCAAGGCACCATCAAGCGCCGGCTCGCGGACGCAGAAACCGCGCGCCACCGCGCAGCCCGCACTGGGCGGCTCGCGCGCACGCGCACAGGCGGACACGCGGCGCAGTGCCCCTCCCCCAAGGGGACCGTCCTCCGGACCCCTCTCTCCCACTCCCCTTTACCCTCCCTTCCGTGGCCCCACGCCCCCTTTACCACCCTCCGGGGACCAGGCGGAAGCGGGCCGGCACGGCGGAGGTCCGGGCGGCGGGGGTCGCACGACAGCTCCGCCCCGCCGCCCCAGGCGGCTCACCTGGCGCCCTCCCCACGCTCCTGCCGAGCGACTGCTCCTGTCTGCGGGGCGCTGCAGTCCGCGGCGGGGCCGGGCGGGGCCGGGCGGGGCCAATCAACGCCCGAGCACGCCCACCCGCCCCCTCCCCTTCCCGCCCCGCCCCGCCCAGCTCCCCGGACCCCGGCCGACCACGAAGTGCCCTGCCGCTGCGGGGCCGGCGGCTGGACGCAGACACGGACGCGAGTGGGAGAGAGCCGGCAGCTTTATTGGGTCGTCTCAGCGGCCGTTGCGGGGCGCGCGCAGCTGCCGCATCATGTCGGCCAGCATGCGGTTGCACAGCGCGGCGTAGGGGTTGAGCAGCACCAGCTGGCGCCGCGCGAACGGGCTGCCCAGCCGCGCCGCCCGCTCGAAGTCCCTGCGGGCGTCGTCGTCCCGGCCCTGCAGCCGCGCCAGGAGCCCGCGCTGCACGAAGCCCTGGCGGGCGGCGCGACCCCGGCCGCCGCTCAGCGCCACAGCGCGTTCCAGGTCCTCCAGGGCGCCTGCGGGACGGAAGGCGGTCAGAACCGAGGCCCCGGGGCAGGGCCACCCAACACCCGCCTGCCCTTGCTCCTCGTCACACGTGCACACTGGAGGAGTTGGCCACACTATGCTTTAAAACAACTTTTTCCTGGGGCACTTGGGTGCTTCAGCAGGTTAAGCAGCCGGTTTGGGCTCAGGTCATGATCTCATGGTTCATGAGTTCGAGCCCAAGTGGGCTCTGTGCTGTCAGCCCCGAGTGCTTGAGGTCCAACTCTCTCTGCCCCTCTCGCGCTCTGTCAAAAGTAAATACACAGGGGTGCCTGGGTGGCTCAGTCGGTTAAGCGGCCGACTTCGGCTCAGGTCATGATCTCGCTGTCCGTGAGTTCGAGCCCCGCGTCGGGCTCTGTGCTGACAGCTCAGAGCCTGGAGCCTGTTTCAGATTCTGTGTCTCCCTCTCTCTGACCCTCCCCGTTCATGCTCTGTCTCTCTCTGTCTCAAAAATAAATAAACGTTAAAAAAAAATAAAAAAAAAAAAGTAAATACACATTAAAAAACGTATGTTTAAAACGGCTTCTCCCTCACCTGTTCTCCCTGCTGACTGCCTTTCCTCATTCTTTGTCTCCATGATCTTCCTTATTTTCTATCTATTTTCATTAAAGGAGGTCTTGGAGTCAGGGCTGGCCCCGCACATTGTCGTGTCTATCCTTCTCATGAAATACTCGGATTGGGCATTAAACTCTGAATTCAAACTCAGGCAGCTGTTGGTATTTTAGGGCCCAGCTGCAGTTTTTCTGGGCTCTGCCCAGGTCACTCATGCTCTCTAGTCTAAAGAGCTGTCAGGGCGCGTGAGAAGCTCCAGCATCACCCTACAGAGAGGCTGATCTCTGTCCAGTCTCTGTGTGTTTTGATCCCAGAACCCAGCGAGGGCTAGGCTGCCCAGGCCACCCAGATGGTTAAGAAGCTCTCTGATCGGGGCGCCTGGGTGGCTCAGTCGGTTAAGCATCCGACTTCGGCTCAGGTCATGATCTCACGGTCCGTGGGTTCGAGCCCCGCGTCGGGCTCTGTGCTGACAGCTCGGAGCCTGGAGCCTGCTTCGGATTCTGTGTCCCCCTCTCTCTGTGCCCCGTCCCCGCTCATGCTCTGTCTCTCTCTCTCTCCCTCAAGAATAAATAAAACATTAAAAAAAATAAAAAAATAAAAAAAAAGAAGCTCTCTGATCACAGAAACTCTCTGATCATAGCGTTTCTGGGTTTCCCTTGGAGGAGCCGGTCTGGAGGAGTGGAAAGCCTTTTCCAGGCAGCATCACCTCTGTTCCTCTCTGGGCTTTTTATCTACAGACTGTCCTCAGCTGCTTTTACAGCCCCACTCAGCCCCCTCCTGCCAAAGCCAGGCAACCAAGCCTGGAGAAGGGGTCCTTGGTTCCCCCCACTGTTCCCAGAATGTTCAAAACCCTTCAGGCTGGCGTTCCTGGCTGCAGGAGCACCTCAACCACCGTGACAGTTTCCTGTGGTTTACACCTTCAGTCTGCCCTCCGGTCTCCAGCACGGCCTTCTCTGTCCCATTGTCCCCCTTCCAGTCAGAGTTGCCCAAGGGCAGCAGGTTCAATCCGGTCACTCCCCAGTTAAAATCCTTTTAATGATTCCCCATGTGTTCAAGACACAGTCCAACCTGCCTAACGTTGCCATCAGGCCCCTGTTTACTTCTCCAGGCTCTACTCCACCCTCCCACCACTCCCCATTCCAGCCAGCCTGGAGTTCTGAAGTTCTCTGTACTTTTCCATGCCTTCTGGGTCTCTACCTGCCTGTACCTTCTCCCACTTCCTCTCCTCCATCCAGCTGCAGCCTCTTCACCCTTTCAAACTCGCCCCTGGCGGCAGGGGGTGGGGGGTGAGGGGTGGGGGGCAGACCCTGTGCTGAACCTTCTCAGCTTGTCTCTTGGTTGTGGGTCTGTCCCACCCCTCGGACCGTGAGCTTCTTGAGAAGCAGTAGCACAGGGGCATTAAGAGCACAGACCTTGGAGCCCCACCACCTGCTTCAAACCCCAATTCTGCTACAGTCTTCTTCTTCTTCTTCTATAAAAGGGAGGTGCCAATAGCACACAGCTTTGGGGGTTGTTGTGAAGTTACACGGAAAGTGCCAGACACCCGGCACGGAGTAGGAGTAGTTCCTGTGGGTGGTCTATCTCTCCTCTTTGTCGTAGCCCACCGCTACAACAGTAGACTCTCATTAAATGTTTGTTACATAAACGAATGGAATGCGATCTCTTTGACCTTCCCAATAGCCCCCAAGAGACTAGCAGGGCCCATGAGATAGCTCTTATAGGTAAGAACATAGGTTCCAGAACAGTCCCAGCCTCCAGGCCCCAGTCCCACAACCACTCCATCTCTGGTCTGTGGACCCCAGGGTCCCTTCTGTGGAAGTTCCAGGGCATCTCCCCTCACCTGCCACGTCTCCTTGGAGTCGGCGGGCCTGGGCTCGGTTGTTGTAGGCGGAGGCCCGCTCAGGCAGCAGGCTGATGGCTTGGCCAAACCTCTCCAGGGCCGTGCCGAGGTCGCCAGCCTCCGCTGCCATCACCCCTTGCAGCTCCAGGGCCTTGGATTGCTCCAACTGTGCTCGAGGGAAAACTCCATCTGTGTCAGGAAGGGAACAGGGAAGGGACAGGTGTGCAGCTGGGAGCAAGAAGCAAAAGCCAGCTCGAGCTTTGGAAAGCCGGGACCTGAGCCGGAGGGGTTGGCTGGGACGTAGGATTGGCTCAGGGCTTGGCTGGGAACGGTGTGGAACCCTGAATGCCTGCTGAGGCTGTGCATGTCGAGGTCAGAAACGTTGAGCAGAGCCCCTCCCCACCCCTTCCATCCTGTGGGGAGTGAAATGCCCCTGTTATGACAAAGATGTGAAAGTTTAGCACCTCCCCGCGGCCCCAGTACAGTTGAGCTTGGATTATGGGGTGGACTAAGTGGTGAGGGAAGGTCAGAGGCGTGAGGGCTGAAGGACAAATCCTGGCTTTCTCCTTTTGGCGGAGAAACTCTTGCCGAGCCCCCAGCCTGTGCACCAACGATCAGTAGACCTCGGATTCCAACCTCAACCGTCATTCAAGGGTCACGGAACAAGGGGCCTTGTGAGACTACCGTCCTCTGCCACCAGAGGAACACTGCCGTCCAAAGTCGAACTCACCTTCGTCTCCTTCTTCCTTCTCCACTTCCTCTCCCACGTCCAACCCAACAAGGTCTCCGAATGGGGTGTCAGGGTTGAAGATGGCCTGCAGCACTGCCTGATCATTGGGAGTCCCCATGGTGCTGGTGCCCCACTCCCAACTCCAAGGTGACTCAGGATGGAGGCAAGGGGGAAGGGGGCTGAGCCTCACAGCCAGCTCATCTGGAGGGCAGAGGTTCTGTTTGAGGTCCATCCCCCATGAGGAGTGTCTTGCAATCCTTGGCTGTAACGTAAACCCAACCTCATTTGGCCCGGGGTTAGCAACTCTGGCTTGGCAAAATATTTAAAAATGTTTCTTAACTCCCTACCCCGGTCCTAGGGGGAACGAACAGAGTAAATAAATCCAATTTCTGCCTTAAGGTGGAGTGAGAGGGGGTGCTTCCTGAAATGCCTTCATTTTATTACATTCATAGATTGGGAGGAAGTCATTAGAAGCCCTCTTGATCGCCCCGTGGCTTTACAAAAAAAAAAAAAGAAAAGGGGCTATGCAGGAGATAAAGCTCTTCCTTTGTCCTCTTTATGCCCTCGTCATACCCAGGATTAATTAGGTCCCGGACACACACCGTTGATGAGGGAGGGAAGAAAACACCGTTCAGGGTCAGTGTGGAGTGGGGCCCGGTGCCCGGAGGAAGGCGAGGCAGAGAGATTCAAGGATTCCACCTTAAAAGAAAGGACTGTGGAAGGTACTTTGCAGTCAGGTCCCAGGCCACTAGCTGCTCCGGTTCCTCCACCCCACCCAAAGCCAAAAGAAAGTTTGATCGTGTGCAGCAATAAACTTGACATGTTTATTAATTAAACTATCACTTAAATAAAAAAAAGTGCATAGAAAATAAACATGTTTAAAAACTCCTTTTTTTTTTTTTTTACAACTATGTACACTTTTTACTTTTACATTCAGTCTTTCGTAGAGAGCTTTCAGCATTATTATTTTTTGAACTATTAAAGTATTTTCCTTCATCCCTGTCACAGGGAGTTAACACTGATGGACTTTAGACACATTTTTTCCTTTTTTTTTTTTTTTTTTTTCTCTTTTTCTCTAACCAGAAGCTTGGAAGAACACAAGGAAAAAAACCAAAAGATCTGTTATACATGATAAAGTTGTCAAGAAATGTCTTATTTCTAGAAAAGAAGCTTGTCATCTGTTGAGCTTTTGAAACAATTATTCAACTACCTGTATTTACTAAAGAGACTGTTAAAAGTTCAATAAAAGAAACACCACAAGTCTATTTTCTTGGTTGAAAGACAGAACTAGAGTACCTCGGAACAAGATACCAGGAAAGCACAGAACACAATTTTCCCCTAAATGCAGGTGGTAACCCCAACATTCATAACCAAAAATAGAGAAACGAGGAGTACAGGTACTGACTGGCAACATTCACGGGCAGAAAAACTCCAGGTGACATCATTTCTGCATTCCTCTCTGATCCTAGGAATGGGTCGTTCCCCGGTCCCTTTATGGTTTGGGTCTCCCCCCAGGTTCGGAGGATCAGAGGAGCGCCAGACCGACACTTTCCTGCCACTACTATAGCAACTGTAACACAATCCTTATCTATAGTGTTAAGAGAATTAAAAGCCATGGACTGAACTAGGCTTTGTTACATGGTGCAATACTATATTAGTTCCTATATATATCATATTTATATTTATTTGAAAACCAAAACAAAACAAGTTGCAAGTTTTCAGAGTGTGAGACTTGACTGGTATTCGTGATTCGGCACAAAACCATCTGCTCGATAACCTTGTATTGCTTTAAAATGAAGGAAATGCAACATAAAATTACACCCAGCCCTTTGCAATGACCCGCTTTTCCTTTAAAAAGAAAAAGAAAAAAAACAAAACAAAAAAAAAACCAAAACCAAGAAAAACCCAAACTCGATTTCTAGTTTAAAAAAAAAAAAAAAAAAAATCCCAAATCAAACTTAAAAGTTAACATCTGACAAGGTTTTGACCTTTAGTATTTTCAGATATTTGATTGAACGTCAGTCCTTTAGAAAGATACATTCATTAAAAGATTTTTTTTGTTTTTTGTTTTTTGTGGTTTTTTTGTGTGTTTTTTATTTTGTTTTTATGTTGTTGTTGTTGTTGTATTTTTTAAATCAAGGGAGCTGCATGGTGCTCACTGCATTGGCCGGGGAGGGGTGGGGGGGGGTGGGGGGGGGCCGGGAGGGGGTTGACAGAGGCAAGTGGGGTGGCGGACCGTATCCCGGCAAAGGAGTCTGGTTGAAATCTTCCATCTAGCTGCCAGGGCTTCCCCCTGAATTCTGGTGATTGGTCTAAAACCAGGAGGGCTGTGCTGGAGGTGGTGGACGGTAACAGAGGGAGCCAGGGGACCAAGTTCCGGCCATAGGGTCAGCGCCATGCAGCTGTTCTGGTCACACAGTTGTCACTGGCCACCAGGAAATGCAGCCACAACAGGTTCTAGCAGCAAAGCTGTAAGGGAGCTGGCTCTCTCACTGAGAACTGACCAGGCTTGCAGCTGTGTTACTCCTTAGGGATTCGGGATGCCCCTTGGGGGGTTCCTGGGAATGACTCACCACAGTTCCTCGGTCTGCACTTTTGTGCGGAGATTCCCTTGGTCACTTTCAAAACAAACTCGGGTGTTTTTGGAGACAGATAGGCCGTGTTTTGTTTTTGTTTTTTTTTGCCTTCTTTCCCTCTTGTAGGGAAACCTTAGCTTATTCCCCAAGTTGCTGGCAGGTATGCTGAATTTTGGCAATGGACTCGAGGCTGAGCTAGAAGAGGAATTACTCGTTTCTATGGTTGACGGGGAGTGAAAAGGCAAGGCAAACCATCTGCAGCTGGCAAGAGAAGGAAAGATGTGGTCCCTCCTCTGGCCTCAGGGTTTGGGATTGGTAGAAAGAGAACGAGGAGGGGGCTCACAGTACAGCATGGCCTAGCAGGGCAGTGACTAGGTCTATTTAGCTGAGTCTCCCCCAACCCCTGACTGGCCTTTGGGTCTTTCTCAAGGTGAATTCACGACCCATCAGTGCATTAATCGTTTCAGTAACAAATGCAGCTTAAGGTTTTTTTTTTTTTTTTTCTTAAAAAAAAAAAAAAGAAAAAAGAAAAAAAAGGAGTAAAAGGATTTACAAAAAAACCTCACACAGTGCAATAATAAAGGAAACCAGACACTAGTGGGACCCCTAGGGCCACCGTATCTTGTTCACGGGCAAAGGAGGAAGGGAGGCGAGGTCTGGGTAGAGTGTTTTTTCCCCAGTCCCCTGCTGGCACTTCTCCACGATGACAAGGAAGTCTCTGCCATCCTGGCCACAGTGCTGGGCTCCCTGCATGACAGCGAACACAGTGACAATGTTCCAGCAAAGCCACCAGACACAGTTCTTAAGGTCACGGAAGAACAGGAAGCCCAGGGTGGAAGGCACAGCAGAGCCATGAGTCCTGGGGCAGAGAGCGCAGGGCTGGGTCGTATTGCTTTGCTAGACTTCCATAGGAATGGGCTTCTCGTGGGAGAAAAGGGCGCCCTGCCCTCTACTGGACCGCACTGCTCTGAAACCCAGTGGCCGACAGAGGCAGAGAAAAATCTGCTTTATCGTGAGTGGTCAGACTGTGCTTCAGTTTCAACGGGCTGCCCCGAAAGAGGGCACAGGGGGATCCGTGGGTTCTTTGCAGGTATGAGGACCTGGCGGGCAGACGGAAAGGGAACGAGGTGACCGATGAGGCAGATGGTGATGGGAAATGTCAGGTTGCCATTCAACTTGGTTGCTATCTCTGAAGTAGGGAAAGATGAGGGAAATGTAGATCACACCTCTCGCCGCTCTGAGCTGGTCCCAGAAAGGAGAGAGCGAGTGCAGGAAAGAAGGGGGGCACTGCTGTGTCAGGATACTCCCACAGCCTTTTGAGGAGCTTCAACACGGGAAGGAGGGGAGTGGCCCAATGGAGTTGGGTGACCTTCCTTTTCCATTTATTGTCAAAGAGCAAACCCAGGACACGTTTATGTCAACAGGGCACAAACAAGCTACACATTAAACAACAAAAGTACACCTTCCAGGGGGAAGTTGGGCAGGAAAAACCAGACTTTGTGTGTACAGCTGAATATTTTCTCTAACTTCATCCTATGAAAATAAAAAATTATTAAAAACCGATCTTCTTTTAAATTAGGATAATACCGCGGTTTAAAAAATAGCCTTGTCGTAAGTGCTTCTCCCTATGAAGTGCTTCTCATAGAAAAATATACAAAATATATTTACATTTATAAAACCTTAAATAGTAAACTGTAAACAGAACAGAGTAAAATCCAATGACTTAATTTAACAGGTTCAGGACACCGTCTTGGGGAAAGGAAGAGAAGAAACATTTGATGCTGTTTTGACCACATCCTAAGGAGTAATCAGGGCAGTAGTGTCATTTAATTTACTTAATCTGTGGATTTTGCGCAGGTGGCAGAGGTCCCTCGATACAAGGTGGTCTAGTCCCCAAGTTTTGGGCCTTGAAATCTGATTAGTGTTCTGCCTTCAACTGGACACCGACCGTTTAAAAATGAAGTCTTCCTATGTCTCAACAAGGGGAAAATAAAGTCACCATGTCCTAGGAAGGGGGCCCAGGGGTTTGTCCTGGTTGTGATACTCTGGTTGTTGCATGATTCAGATCCTATGTAAATAATCTTTTTCCTCTTCTAAAAAATCATGCTACATATATTTCTTTAAAACTCTCAGCGGAGCCTTATGTAAACTCCGAATTCTGTCTGGTTCCGGCCAATGGCTCCTGTCCACTTCCCCACTGGGAGTGCTTACAGGCTCAGGGATCGGTTCGTAGGCACGTACTATGCCCAACAGGGGGTGTCCTCGAGCAGGGAGTCACTCCTCTCTACCACCCAGAAAGATCGGGAAAGCGGTGGGATGAGACAGGGGAAACGAAGAAAGTGGAGTGAGGAGAAGGAATGAGAGGGAAGCCACTCCCATCGTCAAGAAAGGTCATTGGCTGAGATAAGGCTCATGGGGGGAACGCTCCCACTTAAAGCCCACAGGCTCAATGTTTGGTGATTAATTGGCACAACCCCAAGACAGCCTTTTGACACCAAAGGTGCTAAGAATCCTGTCTCCCAACCAGAAGTGAACTCTCAAGCGGGAGGGTAGGAGGGAAAACCACCAGACCTTCTCTGTTTGTTCAACAGATGGCTACAGGCTGGGCCCGGCTGGCACACTATCAGGCATCCGACCGACTCTATTATTTGGGGCCCTGCCTGACCCCTCGCGTATAGTGCTTGGGAAAGGGCCGAGGCGGGGGTGGCAACTTCTCTCTGAGGAGACACTCAGGCCCAATCTCCCAACGTAACTAACCCTCTACAGGCTCCTTCCAGGCAAGTCTGCTCGCGACCCCACTTCCACTCTTTAACGGCATACAATCAGAAGGGGCCCCAGAAGAAAGCCGGTCACGGAGCTTTGCTTTGAGACCTCGTCTCTCTCTCCAGGACCGCGATCACATGTGTAATGCGAACGTGGGACGTAAGTAGGGGAGCCCGGCCATCACGGAGGCCCCTCAAACCGTGCCCACTCAATCCTGGAACTCCTAGCTGCTGGCAAAGGCCTTCAGCATCGCTTTGGATGGCCCCGGGTCCTCGTACTCCACCACCGGGGGAGAGGAGCAGCCTTAGTTTAGGAACTTCCGGCATTTCTTGGCACCACAGTTACAGGGTAGCTTGTTGCTGGCATCCTCGATGGGGAACTTATAGTCGTAAGTGAGTTCCTCCCCGCGGTAGATCTTGCGCATGGCAAAGATGACAATGTGCTTCTGCCCATCGATGTTGATGACCCGAGAGTAGCAGTTGGGCTCACAGGAGTGGTTGATGAAGCGTGCAGCGTTTCCATGCATGGTGGCGTCCACCACCTCGGAGTCATCAATTCGGAACATGTAGCAACCGATGCCCTACGCGTGAAGGAGAAAGGACACCTTGTTACTTAGCACAGCTCGGGCCGGGGACCACCTCCCAACCTTCTTCTGCTGTGGCCGACAGCCGCTGCTGAGAAAAGTTCCTTCTAGGAAAGCGCCTCCCATCTCTCCAGATCCTTCCGTAACAACCTCCGATACTCCAGCCGCCGCGCTAGAGGTTTCTTAATGTCTCCACGGGAAGGAGAGGCCTAAAACGTCGCGTCGCCATGTGCTTTCGGTCCACTCAGACAAACCTACAAAGATTTTCTTTGGGTACCAATCCTTAAGGCAGATTCTGAGCTTTTCCTGGGGCCCACCATAGATTTTAAAGGTGTAAAAAAAAAAAAAAAGATGTTCAAAGTAATAAAATATCCTATTTCTTTTGGGCTGTAGGGATCGTATTTGTAGTTGATGGCCCCTTTCCACATGCAACACCAGAAGTGGGCCGGTGAAAGCGGGCCACTCACCTTGCTGTCGTAATACTTCTCTCGCTTGTCAGTCTGGATGGAACGGATGACATTGCCAGCATACTCAATCACCATCTCACCCGCATCGATGTTTCTCTTACAGAAAAGACCCCGGCCGTGAATGGGAGACCTAGGGCATAAAGACGGAAAAGAGATCAGCCATGGGTTTTGCAAATCTGGTTAACTGTGTGAACACATGAATAAATGACTAAAGCCTCCTGGTCTGTTAGTTCCCCAGGAAGGACAGACACTTGAAGAGAAAAAAAGAATCTGGACCCACTTGATTTGAGGAGTACATTCACTGTTTTACCAAACGGCCAAGGAAAGATTTCTTCCACTCTGTAACATACTAGAAGTAGCAGTATTTTAATGCTCACTATGTCAAGTTCCTTGTTCAACGCAAGGAAGTACAGGATCCCAGAACATCAGGTTCCATCAACAAGAGCGAGAAAAACCCCACTTACTGAAGGAGGGGGGGGATCATTCCAGCATTTGGTTCCCTTTGACTTTGGAAAATAGTAAGTTTCATATAATTCTTTCTACAATTTTAGCCATACCTGTAGACACCGACCGCCTCCTTAGAAGTCTTCTTTAAATGCCGGAAACGCATGGGCATTGGCAGGTCCATACTTGTTGCCCTCCTAAAGAGACAGGCATATTACTAATGAGTTCTCTTCAGGAGATAATCAGTTTTGAGTCTTGGATCAAAGGTTCCTAGAGAATATGACTGCACTGTTCTCTTTGTTCAGTGCCAAGCACAATAAGTGTCTTATAAAATTAGGCCTATAATTGGGGCGCCTGGGTGGCTCAGTCGGTTAAGCGGCCAACTTCAGCTCAGGTCACGATCTCACGGTCCGTGAGTCTGAGCCCCGCGTCGGGCTCTGTGCTGACAGCTCAGAGCCTGGAGCCTGTTTCAGATTCTGTGTCTCCCTCTCTCTGACCCTCCCCCGTTCATGCTCTGTCTCTCTCTGTCTCAAAAATAAATAAACGTTAAAAAAAATATAAAAAAAAAAAAAAATTAGGCCTATAATATACATAGTACTTGACCATGGGGACTATGGTGGTACGTCCAAAGCTGACAGGGTGTATACACTTTGGTTAAAGAAAATGAAAAACAGCCTCTTAGCGTTGTCTGGATTTCTCCTCTCCAACACATTTCTCTCTGTGCCAGCCCGCTTACTGCTACCTTACGCTTGATCTCAGCCAAAGGGCCAGGAAGCAATGCTGCTACCTTGACACAAACTGTATTTCATAGTCTTCTTAGATGTTATCTGGGAAACTGTGACGCGAGCAAACCCGCACAGTGCCCTCAACAGCCGGAGTAGAGGGGAGCAAAGAGTGTTCCTAATGACCCTTCAACTCCAGACTTACCGAGCGGACTTCAGCTGTACCTCCTCCTCCTCCTCATCATTAGGGTTGTATTCGGGAGGCTGCCGATGTTTAGAAGCCAGGAAGTTAAACATGTCAAATGCTGACTTCCTGGAGCCAAAAGATGAAAACGTGTTGTAACAGAAAGGCTTTCACAGAAGCAGTGGACAGCTTTGACGCTGGAAATCTCAAAGGTCGCGTGGGAAAATAATGCCATCATATGTAAAAATATAGGGACCCGAACCTGCTTCCGCAAGAGAATGGAACTTGCCTCAGGTGAACTTCGGCCCTGGCCGAGCCATGAGGGTTCAGGGGGGGTTCGTTGGCCTCCTCCGGTTTGTGGAAACGGAATTTGTAATTCCTGCAGTGCTTGGCACCAGAGAGCTGCTCAATCAGGAACACGACCGCATCGTGTAGAATCCCCAGCATCCTCAAGCCGTTAACACCTGTCGGACAGAAGGCACCAGGGTAGTGAGGGCGCAGTCAACAGGAGACTGCCTGGTATTAAAGAAACGCTTGAGGGGCGCCTGGGTGGCTCAGTCGGTTGAGCGTCCGACTTTGGCTCAGGTCAGGATCTCACAGTTTGTGGGTTCCAGCCCCGCGTCGGGCTCTGTGCTGACAGCTCGGAGCCTGGAGCCTGCTTCGGATTCCGTGTCTCCCTCTCTCTCTGCCCCGCCCCTGCTTATGCTCTCTCTCTCTCAAAACTAAACAAACATTTAAAAAAATCAAAAGAGGGGCGCCTGGGTGGCTCGGTCGGTTGGGCGTCCGACTTCCGCTCAGGTCATGATCTCGTGGTCCGTGAGTTCGAGCCCCGCGTCGGGCTCTGTGCTGACAGCTCAGAGCCTGGAGCCTGTTTCGGATTCTGTGTCTCCCTCTCTCTCTGCCCCTCCCCTGTTCATGCTCTGTCTCAAAAATAAATAAACGTTAAAAAAAAAAAAATCAAAAGAAAAATGCTTGAGCTAGAGAAGAGCTCTGCCAGAGGCTGCTCGGGGGTGAACTGCATTAAAGACTAGCCAAGAATTAGCATTAACTAGCCATTAGGATGACACAGGCTCAGATCTACCAATATGGGAAATGTTCACGATTGATAAAATTACATTTACTAGTTTAAAAAATTTTTTTTTAACGTTTATTTATTTTTGAGACAGAGAGAGACAGAGCATGAATGGGGGGAGGGTCAGAGAGAGAGGGAGACAGAATCAGCAGGCTCCAGGCTCTGAGCTGTCAGCACAGAGCCCGACGTGGGGCTCGAACTCACGGACCGCAAGATCACGACCTGAGCCGAAGTCAGATGCTCAACCGACTGAGCCACCCAGGTGCCCCTACACTTACTAGTTTTTTAATGTTTATTTTTGACAGAGAGAGAGAGAGACAGAGAGAGAGAGAGAGAGAGAGAGAGAGAGAGAATGAGTAGGGGAGGGGCACAGAGAATCCAAAGCGTGCTCTGTACTGAGAGCAGAGACCCTGATGCAGGGCTTGAACTCAGACTGTGAGATCATGACCTGAGCTGGTCAGACGCTTAACCGACGGAGCCATCCAGGTGCCATTATAAAAATAACATTTATATAAGTTGTGGGCATAGATGGTGAAAGTCCTTCTGAACTGTCTCCTTGCATTAAAGGGATGGGGCAATTCCACTACTTTGACACTAGAAATAGCTAATGTTGGGGGCGCCTGGCTGGCCCAGGCAGTAGAGCATGTGACTCTTGATCTCGGGGTTGTTAAGTATCATAACCGGCTGAGCCACCCAGGAGCCCCAAAATAGCCAATATTCTTTACATTTTTATAAAGTCAACAATATTCTTTCGTTGCAATATTGTTTTTGGTATTATTAACAGATATCAAGACAAGGGTGTCTGTTGTGCTAGGATCACACGCACAATTCCAACAGTCACACCCTGTGTGCTATGAAGCATATTTAGAGATGCAACCTCAGTGTAATTTGGGGACTGACAGTCATGCCTGGGAGGCTATCTGGGTTTATATGTTGACAAGGATTACTTCTGGGGGATGGGACCCTGTCTACCTTTTACTTTGTTCTTGCGGTTGCTTTTTCATATTTTAAAATTCTTCTATGTCCCTGATAATTTTTTGAGAAGCGTGGAAAGTTACTATTAGTTGCCTGATTCTTATTTCACTTAAGAGAATTTCTAAGGGAGATCATTTGGTTTCGATGCAAGTAGAAGGTTCAGTCTTCAGCCACATTCTTTGGACACAACTGTGTTCCAGTTAGAATTCAACCTAAGTATACAACTCAAGCCTCCAATAGAAGAGCTTATAAGCCAATTAAGATAATGGCAAACATCTTTTTTTTCCCCACACAACACTGATTTTCCCCAAGAATTTTTTCCTAGGAGTTTTAGATTGTTGTGGATTCCTAGGCAGAAAAAGACACTGGAAAAACATACTTATTTCCATAGAAAGTTCATTTTTATACTTAGACTGAGTGTTCAACTCTACTTTCACTGGAGGGCTTAAAGCGAGATTAAATACTGTGTCAGTAATGGGGAGAACAAAGATGAATTTGAACAAAGAATGGCCCCCATTCTCAAGCTCTTGGCAGAGAGAGGCCAACAGGTACCCAAGTCACACGCTGTGAAAGTATCCAAATAAAGGTACAGTATAAAACCCTGCGGGAGCAATCTCTTCTGTTGTGGACGATTCATTCACTCGTGCAACAAATATTTCGTGAGCACCTACTATATCCCACATTTTCTTTCCATCGTTCTGCTGTGCCAGACACAGCCTGGGAATACAGAGGTGAACGAGACAGGCAAACACCTGTATTTATGGAGCTCTTATTTCATGGAAGAGACAGACAATAAACACATCAAAGGAATTCCCACTTTAGGGCTTTTCTCTGTGCTGTTTCTTCTGCATCGAGGGCTTTTACTCTACTTGTCGCATGACTCGCTCCTTCTTGTCATCACTCAGGCCTCAGCTTTATTTAATGTCATCTCTTCAAGAAACTCCTCTCCTGACCACTCTATCTAGAGGAGGCTCCCTGCCACCAGCTACCCACCCTGTGCCCTTGATTTCATTCTTCAGAGTACTTATCTCTGCCACTAGATATAAAGTCGTGAGGCAAGGACCCCGTTGTGAAGGGGTCAATGGATTGGAAACCCTGGAGGGCAGGCCTGAGTCTGCTTCTACTCAGCACTTATATCCTAAGTGTCCCACATGAAGCCAGGCACATTCAAGTGTTCAGTAATATTTTTAAATAACCAGCATTGAAGGGCTGAACACTTTATTCTACAGTTAGTAGGCAACCAAAGAAGCTTCTGAGGTACTTCTGGGGACACTGAGGATTCACCACCAGGAGGAGACGGGAGACTCAGGGACCATTTCGAAGGCTTTTTGAGATTACTGGTGAGAGAATGACAAAGGCTATTCCTGAGGAAAGAAGGAGACAGAAGAAGGGAACATGACTCATACTTCTGGGGTAGAGTCAACGGCAGTGACCAACTGGATGTGAATGGTGAGGGAAAGGAAAAACGTCAAGATTTACTGGACTCTTTTGGCTTGAGATATGAGGGATGGTAGGAAGACTGGATGAATCACAGGAGTGTAATGTGAGAGGGTGAGAATGGCCGCACAAGCCTAGCACGAGGGTAGAGGGAGGGGCAGAGGCTGAGAACCTAGGAGAATCCGAACTCTTTTTGTCTTTGCTTTTTCTTTTTTTCTTATATACAGTATTACATTAGTTTCAAGCATGTCACGTAATGATTCGACAATTCTATACACTACTCAATGCTCAGAAGATCTTTGTAAAAGTTTATTTGCCATCTGCTTTTTTAACAACTGCACTTGAATTAACTCTTTGTTAAAGATTTAGAAAAGTGATATCCACTCATGGAAATAAAGTGAAACAGTACAGGAAGTCCAAGTTGCCCATTTGAATTCCCCAGGTGACACTCTGAGGCAACCATTCTATAGACTGAGACAGAGTACGCGTGTGTGGATATGTGGGTGCATAGCATGAACGTATCTAAAGGGAGTCATGATCATACCGGATACATACGGTTACAACCAGCCCCTTCCAATTAATTTACTTTGGACCTCTTTCTAAATTCTCCCGTTGAGGAGTATTTGGCTTGCTGCCTCTAGTTTTTTGCTAACACATGTTGGAATGAACACCCTCGTACATTTTTTCTTTTAAAGTCTCTTCCCAATCTCCCCTCTCCCAGTCCACCCTCGTACATATTTTTTAAGTTTATTTCTTTTGAGAGAAACAGAGACAGAGACAGAGACAGCGTGAACGGGGGAGGGGCAGAGAGGGAGAGAGAACCCCAAGCACTGTCAGTGCAGAGCCTCAGGCGGGGCTCAAACTCACCAGCCATGAGACCACGACCTGAGCAGAAACCAAGAGTCAGGCGCTTACCCCGCTGAGCCTAACTTAAGGATGCTTAACCTACCCTCATACATTTTTCATGACTTGGCTGAGACTACCTAGAGGATACTTTCCTAGAAGCGGAATTGTTGGATGGAGGGGCAAATGAGTCGAAAATTTTCATAGCCGTTGCTCAACCGCTCCTCCAATCAGCTGTATTCATAATTTATGTATCTGCCATTAATGTAAGAGAGAGCCTGTCTCCTCCGTCTTTATCTAGATCATCTCCAAGTTCTGACTCTTTGTTACTAAATCTGTGAATAAAATAGTTGGGGCTCCTGGTTAGCTCAGTTGGTTAAGCATCTGACTCTGGATTTCGGCTCGGGTCACGATCTCGTGGTTTGTGGGTTTGAGCCCCGCGCCGGGCTTTCGGCTAGCAGTGTGGAGCCTGCCTGTGATTCTCTCTCTCCCTCTCTCCCTGCCCCTCCCCTGCTCGTGCTCTCTCTCTCTCTCTCTCTCTCAAAATAAAAATGTAAAAGCCTGTTAAGAAAATAGTTAATCATTTTTTATTTATTTTTAATTTTTTTAAGTTTATGTGTTTATTTTTGAATAAATAATTCAGGAGGATATCTGTAACGAAAAGACAGCCAATAACAAGTGTTGACAAGGATATAGGTATTGGATCCATCAAACATTGCTGGTGTAAAATGGTGTAGCTACTCAAAAAACAATCTAGCAGTTCCTCAAAGTTTAATTTTTCTTTCTTTCTTTCTTTTCTTTTTAAAAAAATATTTATTTATTTTTATTTTTTTATTAAAAAAAAATTTTTTTTAACGCTTATTTATTTTTGAGACAGAGAGAGACAGAGCATGAACGGGGGAGGGTCAGAGAGAGGGACACACAGAATCTGAAACAGGCTCCAGGCTCTGAGCTGTCAGCACAGAGCCCGACGCGGGGCTTGAACTCACGGACCGCGAGATCATGACCTGAGCCGAAGTCGGCCGCTTAACCGACTGAGCCACCCAGGCGCCCCAAAAATATTTATTTTTGAAAGAGCGAGAGAGACAGAGTGTGAGTGGGGGAGGGGCAGAGAGAGGGGGAGACACAGAATCAGAAGCCGGCTCTGAGCTGTCAGCACAGAGCCTGACATGGGGCTCAAACTCACAAACCACGAGATCGTGACCTGAGCTGAAGTCAAGTCGCTCAACTGACTGAGCCGCCCAGGTGCCCCAGTTTCTCAAAATATAAACATAGAGTCACCACATGACCCAGCAATTCCACGCCTCGGTATATATCCAAGAGAAATAAAAACACGTCTATACATGGTGCACCTTGGTGGCTCAGTCAGTTAAGCGTCTGAAACTGATTTCAGCTTGGCTCATGATCTTACGGTTCAGGGGTTCAGAAGGTGGAAAAACACCCAATGTCCCTCAGCTGATGAATGGAGAAACGACATATGGTATATCCACAAAATGGAGTATTCGTTGGCAATATAAAGGAATGAAGAACTAATAAAAGGCACGTACTGACCAACCCACAGAGAATACTATATCCAATAGTGAAAGATTGAAAGCTTTCCCTCCAAGGTCATGAATGAAGCAAGGATGCCCACTTTCACCACTTCTATCAAGTAAAAAAAAGAAATAAAAGTCACCTAAATTGGAAAGGAAGAAGTAAGGTTATCTCTGTTTGCAGAGGATATGATCTTATATGTAGAAAACTCTAATGATACCGCAAAACACTTGTTAAAATAAGTGAATTCATCAAAGTAATAGGATAAAGTCAACACACAAAAATCAGTTGAGTTTCTATACACAAACCACGAACAGTCTGAAAAGGAAATTACAAAACGATTCTATTTACAATAGCATCACAAAGAAAAAAGGACGTACAAACTAACTTAATCAAGGAAGTGAAAGACTTGTACAATGAAAACTACAAAACACTGCTAAAAGAAATTAAAGACCTAAATAAAAGGAAACATATCTCGTGTTCATGGGTTAGAAGACTTAATACTGTTAAAATGTCAATACTACCAAAGTGATCTACAGATTCCGTGCAATTTCTATCAACATCCCAATAACATTTTTTTGCAAAAATAGAAAAGCTCATCTTAAAATTCATACGGAATCTGAGGGGATCCTGAGTAGCCAAAATAATCCTGAGAAAGAACAAAACCGGAGAACTCCAAATTTCCTGCTTTCAAAGTTTATCACAGATGTACAGTAATTAATCAAAACAGTGTGGTACTGGCATAAAGACAGACATACAGACTAATGGAATAGAACTGAGTCTAGTAATAAACCACTGCATATCTGGTCACATGCCTTTTTTTTTTTTTTAAAGATTTTATTTTTAAGTAATGTGCACACCCAACACGGGGCTCAAACTCACAACTCCGAGATCAAGAGTCACATGTTCCCCTGACTGAGCCAGCCGGGAGCCCCTGGTCACATGAGTTTTGACCACGGTGCCAAGACCATTTAATGGGGGAAAAGACAGTCTTTTCAACAAGTGATGCTAGGAAAACCAGGTATCCACATGCAATAGAATGCAGTTGACCCTCACTTCATACCATATATGAAAATATACTATTACCTCCCCCCCAAAGCTAGTCTTCGATGATTTCTCTGAATTGTCTCAAATCTTTTCCGTAAGGATAATGGTCTTTATTTGGCATATTCGGTAGATTAAGATGTATAAATAAATAACATTACTTGTATACATATAAATAACCGTATTTATCTACATACATATAAGTAGTCAATAATGTCAGGTCCCTTTTTTAAAAAATGTTTTGTTTGAGTATAGTTGACACAACACGTTAATCCTCGCTATAAATTTTGAAGGTCACATTAAAATTCCTTTTTCTTTTTTAAAAAATTTTTTAATGTTTATTTTTGAGAGAAAGAAAGAAAAAGAGTGTGAGAGGGGGAGGGGCAGAGAAAGAGAGGGAGACACAGAATCCAAAGCAGGCTCCAGGCTCCAAGCTGTCAGCACAGAGCCTAACATGGGGCTTGAACTCAAGAACTACAAGATCATGAACCGAGCCGAAGTTGGGACGCTTAACTGACTGAGCCACCCAAGCACCCCTCCTTTTTATTTTTCTTTCATGTTTTTATTTATTTTTAAGAGAGAGCGAGCGAGCATGAGTGGGGGAGAGGCAGGGAGAGGGAAGGCAGAGGATCTGAAGCACTCACAGCAGACAGCCCTATGTGGGGCTTGAACTCAGGAACTCGCGATCATGACCTGAGCGAAAGTCGAACTCTCAACTAAGTGAGCCACCCAGGTGTCCCAATATTCCCTTTTAGATAAGGATATTGAGACTCAGAGAAGTCAATTAGCTTGCGCTCAGTGGAATGTTGATAGCAAAAGGGCAGAAATGTGGCTTGTACTCAGTTTTTTCTCCCTCCAAAGCACATGGTTTCTTACCACCATTCCATGTGGCAGTAAAAGACTTGGATAAATCAAAGGAAATTCTGTCCTTTTGGCCAGAACAAAGGGCTGGCTACTCAGTTTGAGGCTGCGAACAAAGTTCAGAATGCTGGCTTACTCCAGGAGTAGGATTTTATACATATTATAAGTAATCAGTTCAAAATGACTACTGGGAGAGGCAAAGTACAAATTTAACTACAGTTCCACCCAAAGACCACCGCAGTTGGGCACGGGACCAACAAATCATATTTTCTTGCCCCCCAAATATCTCCCTCACAAATCTAAATATATATATGGTAAATTATCCCTCTCGTTAATATCTACACTGTGGAGACATATTTGCCCCCAAATATCTCCCTCACAAATATATCTATATCTAATCTATCTCTATACATAGATATGTATATTATAAATCATCTGTCTGATTAATATCTAGAATGTAGAGACAACTTTTAAAACTCAACCATAACAACAATAATAACAACAGGGGCACCTGGGTGGCTCAGTCGGTTGGGAGTCTGACCTCAGCTCAGGTCATGATCATGCAGTTCGCTGAGTTCGAGCTCTGTGCTGACAGCTCAGAGCCTGGAGCCTGCTTCAAATTCCGTGTCTCCCTCTCTCTCTGCCTCTCTCCCTCTCGCACTCTGTCCGTCTCCCTCTCTCTCTCAAAAATAAATAAACATTAAACAACAACAACAACAACAAAGCCTGATTAAGAAACAAGCAAAGGCCTTAAAGAGAAGCCTTCATTTTTTCCAAAGAAGACCTACAAATAGCCAATAAGCCCATGTAAAGATGCTCAACATCACGAATCGTTAGGGAAATGTAAATCGAAACTATAATGAGATACCATTTCACATCGCTTTAGCTGGCTTCTATCAAAAAAAAGAGGAGGTGAAGAGATTGGAACCCCCGGGCACTGCTCGTGGGCATGTAAAATGGTGCAGCCACTGGGGCAACTAGTATGGTGGTTCCTTAAAAAATTAAAAATGGGGGCGCCTGGGTGGCTCAGTCGGTTGGGCATCCGACTTCAGCTCAGGTCACGATCTCGCGGTCCGCGAGTTCGAGCCCCGCGGCGGGCTCTGGGCTGACCGCTCAGAGCCTGGAGCCTGCTTCCGATTCTGTGTCTCCCTCTCTCTCTGCCCCTCCCCCGTTCATGCTCTGTCTGTCTCTGTCTCAAAAATAAATAAATGTTAAAAAAAATTAAAAAAAAAAAAATTAAAAATGGAATTACCATTAAAAAAAACCCAAAAAACAATGATCCAGCAATTCAACTTCTGGGTATATGCCTCCCGGAAATGGAAAGCAAGGTCTTTTTTTTTTTTTTTTAAATAGGAACTATTTTATTTATTTGTTTATTGATTTTTTGAGAGAGGGCATGAGCAGGGGAGAGGGGCAGAGAGAGGAGAGAGAGAATCTTGAGCAGACTCTGCAACCAGGGTGGAGCCTGCTGCGGGGCTCAATCCCACGACCCTGGGATCATGACCTGAGCCAAAACCAAGAGTTGGACGCTTAACTGACTGAGCCCCGCAGGGGCCCTGGACAGTAGGGTCCTGAACAGATATCTATACACCCACATTCACAGCAGAACGACTCACAATGGCTAAAATGTGGAAGCAACAGGTATCCGTGGATGGGTGAATCAATCAGCAAACGGTGACATATAAATACAGTGAAATAGTATTCGGCCTTAAAAAGGAAGGAAATTTTGCACTCTGCTACAGCATGGATGAATCTTGAGGGCATAATGCTAAGTGAGATGAGCCAGTCCACTTATCGTATAATTCCATTTACATGAGGTACTGAAAGGAATCAAAATCCATACAGACAGAAAGGAGAATGGTGGTTGCCGGGGGCGGGAGACAATGGGGAAAGGGGAGTTTCAGTTTCACAAGAAAAGTTATGGGATGGATGGATGGTTGCGCAACGTGAATACATTTAACACCAGTGAATTGTACACTTAAAAATGGGTTACCCTGGAAAAAAACAAGGTTAAATTGGTAAATTTATGTTATGTGAATTTTAGCTCAATAAAAAAATTCATCTGTTTTAAAAAAAAAAAAAAAAAAAAGAAAGAAAACAATGGAGCTCCTGGGTGGCTCGGTCGGTTAAGCATCCAACTTTGGCTCAGGTCACCATCTTGTGGTTCCTGAGTTCAAGCCCTGTATTGGGCTTGTTGCCACCGTGGAGCCTGCTTCAGATCCTCTGTCCCTCTCTCTCTCTGCCCCTCCCCCGCTCACTTGTGTACACGCATGTGCTCTCTCAAAAATAAGCATAAGAAAAAAGAAAAAGAATACAATAAAGTACTGATGCAACATTACAGCAGAGAGAAAGCTTGAAAGCATTATGTTAAATCAAAGAATCCAGAGGCGTCTGGGTGGCTCAGTTGGTTGAGCGTCCGATTTCGACTCAGATCACGATCTCATGGTTTGTGAGTTCAAGCCCTGCAGCGGTCTCAGTGCTGACAGCTCGGAGCCTGGAGCCTGCTTTGGATTCTGTGTCTCCTTCTCTCTCTGCGCCCCTCCCCTGCTTGCACTCTGTCTCTCTCTCAAAAGTAAATAAATATTAAATAAATCAATCAAAGAATCCAGTCATAAAAGGCCATATAATTGTATGATTCCATACAAATACCTAGAGACAAAGTAGATCAATGGCGGTGGGTGTTGGAGCTGAGGAGTGACTGCTAATGAGTATGGAGTTTCCTGAAGGGATGATGAAAACGTTCTGGAATTATACCGTAGTGACGGTTGCACAACTCTGTGAATACACTGAGAGCCATTGAACCGTATGCTTTATTATTATTATTTTTTAATGTTTATTTTTGGGAGAGAGAGAGACAAGGTGTGAGCCGGGGAGGGGCAGAGAGAGACGGGGACACAGAATCCGAAGCAGGATCCAGGCTCTGAGATGTCAGCACAGAGCCTGATGAGGGGCCCAAACTCACAAATCACAAGATCATGACCTGAGCTGACGTCGGATGCTTAACCGACTGAGCCACCCAGGTGCCGTGAACAGTATGCTTTAAATGGGTGTGCTGTATACTATAAGAATTCCATTTTCTTTTTGAAAAAGTTTGACATTTTTGTAGAATCAACTCTATAGTTTTAGGCCAACAAGCTACCAGAATACCCTGAGACAGAGTATTCAGAATAAAATGACCACTGTGGCCGTTACCTGCAAATGAGAGCTGCTTTAGGCGGGCATTTGATCGAGCTTCCTGGACTTTATCTGTCAGTGACTTCCAGGCATCTGTGCAGAAATGAAATATTTGGTCAACTACTTCCAACACCAATGGCATGCACAAACGTTGAGCTTAGAATCCCTACAGGGTGAAAACACCCTTCTAAAATGGTTTTTTTGTTTTCTTAGTTTTAATGTTTTCCGTGCATAAGAGGCTGGGCAGGAGCACTACCCAGCAGTGCTTCCTCCTGTTAGAAAGGAGGTTCACACCTTCTGAAAATGACCCCCGAATCCCCAAAGCATTCACATCCCTTGATGGTAGTCCGGGTCCCAAACCTGAATGTATGGTATTACTTCTGTTCCCAATGCCCCTGAACAAAACAGTATTAGCATTAATGATTTAACCCAGACTCTGGGGAGATCTTTACCTCTGTTCCTTAAAACTATGAGGTATGATGAGAAAACCTCTTCAGTCCCTTCCAGCTCCAACTTAAGATTCTATGATCGCCTACTGTCTGTTGGACTTGTCACCAGCACATCACGCTCAATGTGTTGTATGTGGCACTCATACACTCAACGTAGTTTTTTTGTTCTCCTTACATATCTTTTTATTTATTCATTTATTATTTTTAGTGACCCAGGCCTGAATCTTCAGTCACCTTCTCTCTCTGCTCTCCATATCCAAACAGTCATGAAGTATGTCCATTCTTCTTTCCTCTCTCTGCCTGCTGGGAACGGGCTTTATTCCCGGACATCTCTACTGTAGCTATGCTCTCATCGGTGACCTCCTGCCACCTCCGTGTCTCTAATTGAGTCCACCTTACGCTTCTTGAAATTCTGCTTTTATTTCACTTTTCCAGATTTCCAAAGGCCTCATGGTTTGGCACTGAACGCCCTCCAAAACTTGTGCCCAATTAACCTTCGCAGTTTTCTATCTCACTACTACCCGATAAGGATTTCGAGGTCCTCTCCCACCTGAGGATGCTCTAAACCCACCACATGCAATCCTGTCTAACTGCGTGTGTCTCTTTTTAGAAAGCCTTTCCCATTTCTCTTTTCCTAACTCAAATCCTATTACCTCTTTTAATGGGATCTTCTATTCCACCATTTTTCCTGGGTTCAATAACCCTAACTGACCCACAGGGATCGCTCTTTCCTTCCAACTCCTCTAGTACTTCTTGCCTAGAGAAAGTTCACTAGTTCTTCAACAGCTAACGAACAAGAAAATAAAATGCCAGCCCTTCTAGGAAGTTCCCCGTTGAGTAAACTGTAAAAGCAAACAGACATTTACAAAACAAAGTTTAAGCTATACCGAGAAGCATTTAAGATTCCAAAAGGAGCAGAAAGGAAGGAGTGGGAGTGCTTATCTGCCTCAGAAGGTCAGGGAAGACTTTCCAAGCAGAACCCTGAAGGACAAGCTAGAGTTCACCAGGTATACTAGGGTAGAAAGATCATTCCAGGCAGAGGGAAGAAACGGAGAAGGCACAGGGGTGAGACAGAATGGCAGTTAAGGTACACAAAGAAATCACAGAAGACAAGGCTGGAGAGAGAAGAGGTCTCATGTGCTCAGCTAAGTTATGGATTATATCTCTCCAGGAACTTAAGGACAAGTTAGATGTATAATGCCTTCGAGTATCTTCCATAACACCTCGCACAAAACTACCCACATCAATGGTACTAATTAACGTACGTAAGGGCAGATCTGGCTGAGTCAGGGCCTGCGCTAGCGAGACAACCTGGTTTTTGTTTTTTTTTTTTTAAAGTAATCTCTACACCCAACGTGGGATTCGAGCTCACAACCCCGAGATCAAGAGTCACATGCTCCACAAAGCAGCCAGCCAGGTGCCCCCCAACCTTATTTAATCCACTCACCTTCGATACTTTCCGCACAGATCTGAAAGCCATCATCACTTGAAATTTCAAAAACAAGTCCTTTCTTGGGCTTTTTCTCAGCAATGCTTTCCTTTCTTTTCTGTTCTTGCTGGAGCCAAAGCATCAGTGGAGAGCTGAAATTGCTTTCTTCTTCTTCCACTGTTTTAGGTTCTACAGGGAGAAAACAGATAGGGGCCAAAGTGGTTGCATTAGCAAACAAACACTTACTGAGCACTGATACGTTATCTCCAAGCCTAACAACATTCCACTGTTGGTAGGATCACTCCCATTTACAGATAACAAAATCTGAGGCTCAAAGCCGTGGAGCAGCCTGCCCTAGGTCATAGCTAGAGAGCGACAGAAATGGATTTTTTTTTTTTTTTTACCTGAAGTCATGCTGTCTCTGTGGTATGACTTCCTGGTATGACAATTTGATAGTTTTTTTTTTTTTTTTCTTTTTAAAAAAAAAATTTTTTTTTAACGTTTATTTATTTTTGAGACAGAGAGAGACAGAGCATGAACGGGGGAGGGGCAGAGAGAGAGGGAGACACAGAATCTGAAACAGGCTCCAGGCTCTGAGCGTTCAGCACAGAGCCCGATGCAGGGCTCAAACTCATGGACCGCGAGATCATGACCTGAGCCGAAGTCGGCCGCTTAACCGACTGAGCCACCCAGGCGCCCCAATTTGATAGTTTTTCAATAAGCAACTGCCCCCAGTAGGGTCAAAGCTAAAAACTAATAATGATGGATATGAATGAAGCACTAGGCATCGAGGCACTCTTCTAGGAACTTCCTGTGTATTAACTCAGAGAAACCTCACAGCAATCCAGTGAGGGAAGTGTTATTATAATGTACGCTTCAAAGGCAAGAAACCTGAGGCAGAGAGTAAGTAGCCCAAGTTCATATAAGATGAGATTTCAACCCATATGGCTCCAAAGCCTGCCACCAACCCCCCCACACCCCCGCCTTCTTGCAGAAGGAGGTGTATCAGTTCTCCTGAGAAATCAGCCAATCAGCAGAATGGGATCACATCCCACATGTTACACTTGAGCATTTTCTCTAGCTGCCTCTCTTTTGAGAAGTTCCCTCGATGAAAACGGGCAAAGCTTTATACCCAGATCTAACTAATCTTGAAGTGACCGGTTCTTTACTGACCCAATTCATCAGCACAGATGACGGAAAGTGCTATGGAGATGCATCTGGGGTTGTGACCAGACATACGGCTTTCTTCGGTGACCACTGAGGGATGAAGTCAGGTAATCACGGGCTAGTAAAATCACACTGCTATAGAACAAGTAGAACAGAAGACCACTTGACAGCTGGTCATAGAAATGTAGTAGAAGGGCACTGGACCAGGAGACAGACGCTCTGAGGTTTAGTCTACACCTCTGGCCAATCACTGAACTTCTTTGGAGCTTAAGATTTTTTAATTTAGAAAACTAGTAGATAACGTAGGCAATTTTTATAGCACGTTTGGCTTTGGAATTCGAATTCTAACCTGTTACCTACCCACGTACCTGTACTTTCTTGTTCATTTGCTGAATTTTGTGTTGTCTGAATCTCAGGAAGAACTTGCCTAAATGAAAGGAAAACCAAATGTGAGATGTAACATCAGCTAGCTCTTTAATTCAAAGATAAAAACTGTCCATAGTCTGCCATACTGTTGTATGGGCTATATGAAACAACTGCTAGAAATGAACCACAGGATGATTTGTGTATTACCTGTTGAGTAAACACCATCACACTACTATAAGGTACATAACATAAAACTATCTCTTATGAGACTCTTTCCCAAATATTGACATTAAATTTCTGCTTTTGCAGTTTGTACATTATATCCTTGAAATTTTTCTCATACCCTCAGTATTCGAAAAAAAGCAGTTCTGGAATCACTTAAGTTAACTGCTTTAACCAGAAATAAAAGCCAGCTGCCCGAGCCAGAAAACCACCACGAGTTTCCCTTTTCTTAAATTAAATAACATTTGGAAACAACCCAAATGCATATCAATAAGGGGCGGTTTATCTTTTTTATTTTTTTATATTAATTCATTTATTTTGAGAGAGAGAAAGTGCAAGCAGGGGTGGGGCAGAGAGAGAGGGAGACAGCGAATGCCCAGGCTCTTCACTGTCAGAGCACAGCCCAATTCGGGGTTCAATCTCATGACCATGAGATCATGACTTGAGCCGAAATCCAGAGTCGGACGCTTAACCCACTGAGTCACCCAGGTACTCCGATAAGGGACTGTTTAAATAAATAACAAAACAAAACAAAACCAAGTACAGAACAGTATGTATAGCATTATTCATTTTATGTAAGAAAGGCATATACAGGGGCGCCTGGGTGGCTCAGTTGGGTTAAGCGTCCCACTCTTGATCTCGGCTCAGGTCACGATCACGTTGTTTGCGGGATCGAGCCCCACGTTGGGCTCCGTGTTGACAGCATGGAGCCTGCTTGGGATTCTCTCTCCGTCTCTCTCTGCCCCTCCCCCACCCCAATAGATAAATAGATAAATAAACAAACAAACTTAAAAAAAAAAAAAACTTTGGCAACAAAAATAATACAAATCAGGAAGAACTATTTTTTTTAAATGAGGTGGACAGAACTGAGGGCTTAACCTTAGAGAAATGATCTGCATATTTACCCTGTGGTCTGCCCACACTCCTTTTGGGACGACTGTTCCACATCAGCAGTCCCCTGCTGCTCAGCCTCTGCTCCTGGAGTCCTGGAACGGAACCATTTGTATCTTTTCAAGAAAAACCACCAGGAAACATGTGCCAAATGCGTAGCTCAGTCTAAAGAAATGCCTCTACCACGATGGATCTGATAACATTCACGAGCTGAGAAAACTAATCTGTGGTGATACAGGTTAGACAGTGGTTATCTTGAGGGCGTACTGACCAAGAGAAGGCACAAGGAGGCTTCTGGAACTCTAGGAATGTTCTAGATCTTGATCTGCATGGTGGCTACGCGGGTGCACACATATGTCAAACTTGTGTACTTTACATGCGTTACACCCCATGCTAGTGTTCTCAAAAGGGACTTCATGAGGATCTACAACAGGTGGCTTTGTCCTCTGGACGGGAATAATCGTCCTTCAGTATCCTAAGCCTCAGCAAAACAAAAACAAAAACACAAACACCAGCCCCCTCCCCCCCCCCCCCCCCCCCCCCCGTCCCCCAGAAAACCAAACGCCAAGAGCAAACAGCAGCACTGTTTTAAATCAAAGAGTAATTAGAGATGTGGTTCTATCCCAGAGACAAACTGCCCACGGATGGAACTAAATTTTGCTCTAGAAATCACTGCTGTGAGGGGAAAAAAAATAAAAAATAAAAAAGAAATCAAAGTCACAACCCAGAACACCCCCGAGCAATGCAACACGTCCCTCCCAGAAGACTGCCACTGCCCCAGCCTCTAGTCCCGAGCACAAGATCCCGCCCACCCAGCAGAGCGGATATTGGCATCTCTCACCCTGCGACTGAGGTCAGGGATGTCGCGCTGGCTTCCTGGTCTGGAATGTGTGCTTCAGAAGAACTGGTCCGCGAATGGGAAACTTTGTGCTTCTTGCCATTCCCTTTGTCCAAAGGCAGCTGAATCCGTTTGATTTTTGGTTTGGGTTTGGTGGGACCCGGCACGGAGGGGCTTGCTGACTGCTGCCCAGAGGACGGAGAGCCCCCAGGAGAGGCTGAGCGGGCTTGCATAGCTGAGGATAAAGCCTTGTTCTGCTCCAGCCCCACGCTGTTGGGGGCATCTACTGTCTGGGGAAAGCTGGCTCCCTGGGTCCCTGGAGCAGAATCAAGATCACGCTGGGAAGGGAGAATCCCAGTTTTGCTGGCAAGGAGCTGGTTCACGTGCTGAAGCTGATAGTGTTCTTCCGCTTCCCCCGGAGGCGAGGCGGCCGTTATGCCCGCGGTCTGAGCAGAGGGGAGCACGCAGATGCTAGATGCCGCTGTCATCGCGGCAGGAGGAGCCTGGGACGTCCCCAGTTGCGGAAACATTCCTGAACTTGGTGGCAAAGCCACAGGCTGGTCCTGCATCCCCAGGCTCTGCTGACTGGCTTTGATTAAAAGGTTGCTTATTGAGCCAATATCCGGGGTACCGAGCAGCCTGGGGTTGGTTAACGCGACATGTCCCGGAACTGACGCACTACTCGTGGGGGTTGTTGCGGTTTGCATGGATACAACGTTCAAGACGGAGGAGCCGGATGCCAAGCCAGACACAGGCCCCGCGGTGAGGTGGCCGGTGTCCTGGCTTATTGTTGATGCGCCCGCCGCCGCGGCGGCAGTGCCTCCCACACTCTGCGGTAACAGCGGAGCCTGTTCAAAATACATGATGCCAGATTTAGACCTTTTTATGATGTTGGGGACAGTTCGGTGAGATGAAGTGTTAAGTGAGCCCAAATCTAGCAGATTGGGATGATTTGGCAGCTGGGAGGGTGTGAAGTTAATCAGTGTCATGTTAGAAACCACATCGGAAGGGGCAATGTTTGAAGGGTTGCTAGAGGGAGCGAGTTTTTTATTCTTTCGGGTCTGCAGACGAGATATGGGTCTTTTCTTGAGTCCAGAGGATGGAGTGGCTACTGTGGTACTGAGGTCTGTCCTCTGGCTGGCTTCTGAAACCAAAAGTTGGGGATCTGGAGGAGGCTGAACCCCAATAAGTAGGCCTGAAGGAGGGCTGTTGATGTTGGGTGGGAAACTACTTTGAGTAGCTGCGGGGAAGGAATGTAAGTGCTGGCGATGAGACATGGGGAGCAATCCTTTGCTAGCAGGAGGGAAGAGAGATGGAGAAGTTGGCAAGCTTGGATTTAGTCCCGTGGCTAGGGTGAGACCACTTCCCATGGGCCCCAATACTGAAGTATTTGTCTCCATCACATTGGGTGTAGAACTAACAGAAGAGGTCAATTGGATTTTTTGGGTCACTCCATTTGGAAGAGTTTGGAGAACATAAAGTGGCTGCATGTTCTGGTTAACAACAATGAGTTTCTCAGTGGCTGGTTTCAGGTGGGGTGGAGTGGTCTGGACAGCTGCATTAGAAATCTGAGATGGGCCAGGACTCTCGGTAGAGTTGGGCACATATTTCTGGTTCTGGATAGGAACAGTAGGGGAAACAGGTACCTGAAGGCCGGGGGTGCTACTGTTTCTAGTTAAATCCTGATTGTTGCCATGACCCTGCTCCACTGAACCACAAGGAGGGCTGGAGATGTGGTCCGCGTCCATGTGTCCTTGGATAAAATGATCGGGAGTCATGTGGCCTTCGGGCGTCGGATCTACCCCGGGACTCAGCAGTGCCGAGTCCCCTTCAGAGGAGGCCACAGACTTCTCCGTGATGGTCACCCTCTTCTCTCCTGAGTCGGAGATCACAGCCAGTCTACCGGCATTCTGGCTGGGGACCGTGGGACTCCGGGTGGTCAGGACGGACAGATCAGACGGCAGCTCCAGGGGCAGCTCGAACTGCTCCTCTGCTGAGATAGAGGAGGAGACGCTACTGTCCACAGGTTCTGTCGTGGGCAGCTGCTGAGAAAACACTTCGAAAAGACCCATGTCCTTTTCCCGGTTACTGTCGAGACCCAAGCCTTCACCGAGATTTAGGAGTTCCGACGAAGAGGACTCTGGGCTCTCGCCCAAAGCCTGCATGGATGGGGTATTCTTTAGGACGAAGTCCATGATGTCCGAGGGCAGGATGTTCCCACAGTCGTCACTGTTGTTGTTATCCGAGTCCGATTTCAGGAGCTCGGTGTTGTAGGTGTCTAGTAGGTTCTTGTCCGACGGGGTGCTCGTGTGGACTCTGCGGCTTGACTCCAATGAGCTGAGCTGAGCCTCCAAGGAATCCTGCCCCTGTGTTTTAACTCTGCTCACAGAGTGGCAGTTATCCATCTTTGGCTCATTTTTGTGGCCCACGGAACTCTTAATGACGTGCTCTTTCTCGCCGGCGTCTTCAGGCCGCTCCATCTTTAAGTTCTCCGTTCCGTTTTCTTTGCCGTTTCTCTTTGGAATCTGGCTGCTCTTCCTCGCTGTGGCTGTGACGCTCGTATCGCTCTCTGTGCCGTCATCGACACCATCCAGCTGAGAAATCTTCGGGAGGTCACACTGTTCTTCCTCCCGAAATAGATTATGGGATGCCAGCCGTTCCTCTCCGCCTGAAGAAATCACTGTCCTAGTGAAATTGTAATAATATAAGTCATCTTCATCAGAAGTGCTTAGGTCATCGGCCCCATCCACCTGTCCCTCAGCTGATCTCTTGCCTCGTTTCTTCCCAGTTGAGCTGCTGTAGAATGGAATGTCTTCTTCACCGTAGGATCTTACCCCATAGAGTGGGGTGAGCCCGAAGAACATGTTAGAGCGTGCCCGGGCACTGCGACGGGGGTATCTCCTCTTGAAAGAGCCATCCTCCTGAGGTTTGGGACCATCTGGAAGCATCAGGTTTCTGTCCTGAACCGGAAGATTCTGATAATTGTTACTTTGAGAATCCTGGGATGAGGTATTATTGGGGCTTGGCTGGGCCACTGGACCATCTCCTGGACTTTCAGAGGCTGAGACTGGTTCTGTTGGAGATGCCGACTCTATTTGCAGAGGGGAAACGGGACTACTTTCTTTCAGGGTATTCTTGGACTGGCCCTCACTCTCCATTTTGAGAGGCGTCAGTGTCACTTTGACCGTGCGTTTCCGGGGTGTCTGTAATTCCTTGGCAGATCCTTCTACTTGCATGGATGGAGCTTTGGGGACTCCTGGAATAGACAGGACTTTGTCTCCAATCTTATCAGAAGAAACATTATTACATGGTCGTTGCCCCATAAATTCTGGAGTCAAAACTTCATCAACAAACTCCGGCTTTAGGTTTCCTTCCTCGCCGGTGGTCACCTGACCAGGTTCCAAAAAAGACTTACTGGAATGTTTTTCTTTGAAAGTTTCTTTACAAGACTTTTTCCCTTTCTGTCTCCTGTCCCTGGAACTAGATCCCACATGTTCATTGACAATGGATGACCTGTTGCTCACTCCAGATAGCTTCAAGGTTTTGACTTCCGCATCTTCCTCGGGAGAGGGGTTTACTGATTGGTTAGAGTCTGCGTGTTGGTCTCGATCGTTCCTTTGCCCTCTCAGATGGAGTGGGGGGAAGGAGAGGGCCTCTTTAGAAGAAAATGGCACCGAAGAGAGTTCAGCAAAAGTGCCGATCTTGCCAGCATTTAATTCTCCAGATGCTGTGTTATGAAGCTGCGGGGCCAGCTTGGGAATGCCAGGATAAGCCACAGCATGTGCAGATCCCTCTGAACCCTTGGAACCTGGCACTTTGGCCTTCTCTCCCTTCAAAGAGGAGTTCTTGGATGCCAAGTCGGAAGCACTGGAATGCTTCATTTCTGAAGATGAAGATCCGTCCAAGTGACTGGTTTTAGTGCCCATAGTAACCACTGTCCTTTGCAAATTTGAAGAGGTGGGAGTGTTTTGCCCTAAGTTACTGTTTGAGTTCAGCGGTCCTAAGACATGATCAACTGCTTTGGCACTTGACTCAAGATCTGTGGCAGTCCCGATGGCGGAGACTGAGGGAACACTATTCCTGGAGTAAGTACTCCCGGTTCTCACTGGAGACATTATCCGGAGTTTAGACCGCTGGGGTGACAGGGAAGAAGTGCTGTGTCGCCTGGAGCCAATGCTTCGGAGTCCAGAGGAGAGTAAAGGGTCACCCACTGTGACTATTTCATGAGTGGTTGGGGTAGGACTTCCTGAACAAGAGAGAGAAAATAATAGTCTATTACAGAGAGGGACAAACGTGCGGTAGCCACTGCTTTCAATGACTCGGCAATGACTTTTCACTGAAAACTGCAACGATCAAGATTTTCAACGAGCCAAAGTCACTGAGATAAAGTCGCCTGCAAGAACCACAGGCTAATCTTTGAGCTAACCTTTTCGGGTCAAGTTCGTCAACGAGGTAGGTCCTTTACCTGCAGAAGGCAATGGCCGACAGCCAGGGGATCTCTGTGTTGGAGAGTAACTAGGTGTCCGAATCCTAGGGACCTTCGAGATGACATGATAAAAACAGGAACCAGAGGTTTGCGAATGAGGTCGGTCTGGTGAGGGAGGACTTATAATTTCAGCTGTGCTCTGACTTTCTTTAGATGAAATTTCTGTGGTAGGAAAGAAACACTCGTTACTAAAAAAAAGTCCAATTAAAATATCCATCAAATGGGGGCGCCTGCCTGGCTCCGCGGGAGGAGCATGCACGCTTGAACTCGGGACTGTGGGTTCGAGCCCCACGTTGGGTGTATAAGGTTACTTAAAAATTAAATCTTAAAAGAAATAAAATAAAATAAAATAAAATAAAATAAAATAAAATAAAATAAAATAAAATAAAATAAAATAAACAAACCAATAAAAAGTAAGCAATTAAGGTAAAAATCAAAAATAGAAACAAATGACACCTCCCAGAGGGATGACGTTTTTCTGCCTTCAATCACGGTACTCCCAAAAATCAAACTCAAGTCCCATCTCGATGAAAGTCTCACCTGCAAAAGACGTGGGACTGTGAGCGATGGTCCTGTTTTCATCGTGCTCCACAGTGCTGTTGATATCTGGCTCTACAACCGGAGGACGGCACTCCACTATCTTGCACGTGTACACACAGCGCTTGCGAGCATCCGTGGTACTCCAGTACACCCTGGAACACCTGGCAAACAGATCCATCAAAATCACCACCAGCGAGAGTACAGAGGCGGAGACGAACACGTGCCCAAACCTCTCCTCATCCTCGGTTCCTTGGCCTCCTGGGTTGACAGAATTCAGCTTCACTTCATGGATTCTTATTATAGATCCCCCTGGCTAGGCCGTTCCAAGCTTTTTGAAATGCTTGGTTTTTCCTAGTCTCTCAGAAAATAGCATAACATCTTTTTTTATTGTAGCGTAAGCAGGAGACAAAAATAGTACAAGATCCTAAAATGCAGAGAAAGAAAAATACTAACTGCTACAAGAAATAGTTCTTGACCTGCGGGAAGGGATTACTGCCCCACCGGGTGTACAAAGTGAGGACAGAGCAAACCTGAAGTGTTTCCTTTGGGAGAAAAGCCCCACAAGACAAGGGAGATGTAACTGCTTCCAATCTGCGGGATGCTGATGGAGCCTGGTTTATACAAAGGGCTGCCGGCTAAATGCAGAGTATAGACTGTGCCGCCAGAATTGGAATGCAGAATAAATTGTGAGTATATATAGCAAAATGAGACTCCAAAATGGGAGAGCTAGAAAAGGAATTTTAAATTTACACTGTCAGCCTGCTAGAAGTTTCAAACATTTGCTTCACATAGGAAAGATGATAAATTCTCACTGGAGAATATGATTATTATTGTGGGGGGGGTTTATATTTTTGGACTGAGGACAGAGGCATGAGGGGTTTGTCTGATCCACTACAACAATCTGGACTTCTGAATCCAGATAAACGGAACTCTTAAGAGACTGACCTCACGTTTTCTATTTAGGTTTTGTTTGGAAATGATTCTGAAAGTATGTCAATAGTACTTTCCTTCTATACGTGGATTTAGCGGACATACACTGATACTTTAGTCCCAATCTACAAGAAGCAGCAAAAAACGGAGTTAATTTGCAGTAGCAGTTAAAAGTAGCTAACAAGTATGGCTCTCCATTCAACGATCTGCTCCTGGTTCGGGGTGCTCAAGCTGCGGGGGTTGGGGTCTTCTCTCTACAGTGCTACTTACTGATATCCAATAGGAAAAAGCTTATCTTCACAGTCAGAGAGATCATTCAGAATTCCTAAGCAGTCAATTGTCATGGAGCCTGACCAAGGAAAGAAGAACTAATTAGAGGAGATAATGAGAAGGCTCACTTTTAAACCAGAGACCAGAAAGTACCCCAGTGATACACGGAACCTTCCCCAACAATGGAGGCCCGTGTCATACCAATCATCATGTGGATATTTTCTGGTTCCAAGCCATTGAGAAACTTCCTTCTCAAGCTGATTCCTTCAAAGTCCACAAACACTCTTCTAAAAACTTCAAATCCATTCTCAGGAACCACCTAAAATGAAAATCCGGCTGTTAATAGGCTGCCCCTTTACACATTATATGCGTGATACCGATTCTCTCAGAGGGCAAAGTACAGAGCAGATCTCGAAATCACCCTGCTGTTTCACAGGAGGACTTCTGTATTTGCAAGAGAAGGTGATTCTAGGAACACACAGTTGGAAGGTAACACAAAGCTTACCATCTTGCTGTCCTCAGCCTGTTTTCCCTGAACTCCTACAGAATTCGAAAAGTAACGGGAGTTCTCACCTCGCCTTTGATCAAATCCCGATGTCGCTGGCAATATACTTTCTTATCATCCAGAAAGACACAGTTCTTGGCGCGAGAACACATGAAGTGATAGTTGCTGGTGCAGGATGTAAGGCAGCAACCCACAGTGGCTCCTGGCTTTTGGCAGAATTCACATCTCTAACCATCCAGAGAGAACAGAGGCCTAAGTCAGACTTTCAGATGTTTTAAGCCACTTTCCATCTCTAAAGAATTACCCCATTCTGCGTTTCCTACAATTCATTTCTTTTATTGGTAATTGAATTATAGAGAAATGATATGAGCCATAAATCCTCCTCTACAAATCCTCTCTCTCCCACTGCCCCTAGGCCCTAGAACTATTAAATATCACAATTTGATTTAGAACTTAAACCAAACAGTTTTGTTTTTTTTTTCTAGGATGCACGATTGCTTTAGAGAAGACCAAATTTCGAAGACTGATACTAAAAACATCATCTTGTTAGAAAGGTACTATATCCAAAAGAATTCAGTTCTGGAAAGAGTATACCAATCAGAAACATAAGGGTTCTCTAGTTACTAGGCTTATTAACAGATTAAATTTATCATATGATTCAAAGACTTCCTTCAACTAGCCTGTATGTCAGCACCTTATTCTGTCAGTCACAGCCTGGGCTCCTCCCCACAGAAGACTTCGTCCTCTCCATGCAATTGACATGTTTTCTTTGCATGTGCTTTTTGTTTGCTTGTCTCTCTCCCTTTTTCTTTCTTTCTTTCTTTCTTTCTTTCTTTCTTTCTTTCTTTCTGACAATCCTTCATCTTCGTCCCTCCTTCCAAATATAGTTGTTAAAAATTTTACTCCTTCGTGGCCTTTTTGGACTACTCTCAGCTTCTACTGATCATTTTCCACATCCCTCTTCCTGTGTGTATCTATGTGGGTTTATCCTATGGAACCACAGGGTGTCGATTCAGCTGGGACCTCTGAGGTCATTTTGTCTAAATCACTTAATAAAGTAACACCCTTCTTGCACAAATTATCTCCCAAACTAGACAGTACTTTGTTTTCTGTTTCTTTTGTACCATCCTCCAGGGGTCAGAATAGCAATCTGCCTATAGTCTACACCACTATTTGCTGCTGGCTAACCATTCTGAAGGCACTATGAAAAGCATCAGCGAGGCAGCATTTAGCCAAGAGAAAACACCTGGAAACAGAGAGAGGATCTTTTCTGTAACATTCACACAGGTCTTACCAGCTGTTTGCCCCTGATCACGGCCATGTGCACATTCTTTAGTGATCCATCATCGTCTTCAAACACTTCTGCTGACCACAAAGCGCAATTTACATGTGTCCACTCATTTTGGCCAATGTATAGCAAACGGCCAGCATCCTATGAAATCAAGAGATTTCTTTTTTCTTTAAAGAATATAATGCCAAAGAAGGTTTTCCTTGGTATTAGCTTTATCTCAGTCAAGGTAGCATCAACAGTAATTCTTTAACTTGGGGATGCACGCAAAGATCAAAAGTGATTTTTCGACGTTTCTGTTTCTACTTCTCACCTTTCTAGATTACCTCTTCCATGGACTGGAAATATTTTACAAACATAGGGAACACAAACATTAGCAGTACGTGCTAAGTTTATGAAAGTGCACACTGACTTCTTTAAAACCGTATTTCCAAGCCAGTTCTCTTAGCGTGCGTTTCTTTCTTATAAAACCTTTCGTATTGTAAGCTTACTATGGGCCAGGCACTAAATAAAGCTTTATGAACATTATTTCCTCTAATCCTTATAACCCGCAGTGGTTACGTATTATCATTATCCTCATTTTAAAGATGAAACTGAGAGTCAGGGAGGTTAAGCTCCTCGCCAAGGTCAATAAGTAGGCAGCAGAGTAGAGAAATGAATCCAGGCAGCCTGCCAGGGCTGGGGATCTTAACCACTCTGCTATCCTATGTTAAACACAAGCCTTTAAATATGCAACTTACATATTTTATGGACTCTCATAAAATCTTTTTGAGGAATTTCCTGTAGAAATTATGAGACATCAGCAGGTTAATTGAAGGCAAATCATCTTTTAAATGAAAGAAAAGAAAAAACCCCAAGTGCCACATGCCAGGTGACAAACATTCGTTAAATAAATGGCACCCAGTCATCAAATTTAGACACAAAGGACACACAGTTCATGTGAGCATCAGCTAAGTAGGACCCCTTACACCAAGGTACTTACATTAGCACTGTCATCACCATACATCAAACACAATGCACATTGTCTATTATCCTCGATGCCTGGGGGTGGATTCAGTTCTGGACTATCTTCTCGACTCCTATCAGTACCTTAGAACCCAAAAGACAACCAGTTAAAATTGGCAATACTACGTCTGATTTCCAGGAAGAAAAAAAAAAAAAACCCACTTAGGCTTCAATAGCCTGCAGCTTATAAAATAAACACTTTCAAAAAGTGTTCAAAGTCATGTTATCTCGCCATGTGTTACAGCGGTTCTATCGATTTCTTGTTATCGGTCCAAGCTAAGCGAAAACAATGATTGTATTACATTTGAGGATGACCTCGAAATTTCTTTCTAGTATTGAATTTAGATTCACGAAGTTGATCATTTGCATCTAGAGAGAAATGGATAATGACTCATTTGGTGCCTTACTCAGAATTGGCGGTGTAGGAGGATGGAGTGGTGTTGGAGAGTCTGGTTCTCCGGGCCCTTTAGGTTTGGGAGCCGGGATGATTTTCTTCATTAAAGGAGGCTGCTCAGTGTGGCTGTTTTCCTCTCGCTCCTGCCACTGAGCATAATTATGGTCAAGTGAAGGCGGAAGCACTGCGTTTGGTAACATCCCACTGCTGAAAATAATTGATTCAACAAGTATTTATTGACCTCCTACGACACACCTAGAACTACACAAAATTATCAAATTCTTGGCATCATCAGGTTACAGCCCCATGCACGAGCCATTCACAGAATGTAAGAACAAGCCACAGATTGTGAAAACGGCCTACACATACAGGACTTTATTATTTAAAAAAATATATTCTCGATACATGACTCATGGTGAAACTTCCAGAAACAAATGATAACTTTATCAAAGACTCAAAAGGATTTAGTAGAATAAAATTTTTAAGTTAAATATGGAGACTCAAGAGCAGGAGAGAGCACCATCTGAACCAAATTAAACAGAACCCGGTTATCACAAGTCCAAATACTGAGCTGCATATATAGCACGTGGATTGTACCTCTGCCACAAGTTAAGCCAAATTCCGGAAAACATAACATATAAAGAGAGAAAAAAAATGGGCAACAGACTATAATAAACATTAAGTATTATCTCTAAAGCAGCATCGAAAAGGCATTTCAAATGATTACTTGTTAATATTAAGACCTGGCCTAAAGAAACCTTAATCTAGAAATGTCAGAACTCTCAAATTTCTAGCTGATGAGGAGGAAAAAAAAGGAATACCAAGTTTACTTACTTGCTCGATACTTTATTTGGCTCCCAAAACCTAGACTTTTTGACACTGAACCATGGAAAAACACGTTCCATTTGCTAACAGAAAAATAAACAAACAAACAAATGTAAGCATGTGAACATCCATTTGGAAACCACACGAAAACTAACAACTTCACACCAGCTTCCCTGTCAATATGAGGATGATTTCAGGCCACTAAGGGAAGGATCCATCCACTCTGGCAACCTCGCCAATTTCCTCCCAAAGAATCAGAGGAATTAACTAAACCAAAAGATGTTTTGCACACATGGCAAAACAAATCGGAGAAGAGAACAAATCCGTGTTGCTCACAGAGTAATTACCCATAGATGCGCATTAAAAACATGAACTATTAATATCATTCACCCGAATAAAGAAGGACTTGACCATGCTGTTGGCTTTTTTAATTTCTGGCTGTCCTCCATCTGAATTAATGGCTGCTTGAATGATCTTCACGATATCATCACTGAACTCCAACTGTATACAAAAACAAAGTATTAATTATTCAAAAAGCAGTGTGATCTCAAAACCACTTCCTGTTCCCTCCTAAATCACCCGGCACAGAAATCCAACAGAAAATGGACACCCTACTTTAATGCAGTGTAATTTGTCTTTAGCGGAGGCTTTTTGAATTCAGTTCTCAATTAACTTGCGGCAGCCAAGAGAAGCCAGGCTAATAAAGCAAGTATGCAAATAAATTAGCTGTTATCATGGCAAGTTACCCAAATAGGACCATGATTTTTTACTCAGATTAAAATGAATAAAACAACTGAACAGCAAATGTGGACCATGAGATTACAGATGTTCCCATACGTTCTTTTTAGTTTAAATTCTGTAATTTTTTAAGTAATCTCTACATCCAACGTCGGGCTTGAACTCACAACCTCGGAGATAAGAGTCGAATGCTCCACTGACTGAGCCAGCTGGATGCCCCATCAACAAATGAAATGTCAAATATGGACCATGAGATAACAATCATCCCCATACATCCTTAAAACCATACATTTAAAAGACATCCGTCTATAATAAAGATCCTAGACTGAAAGACACGTTATTCAGACATGATTTCAAAAGGGGCAAACCAAGTAACTTCACGTTAGCATGTTCCCACAAAGTTTAAACATAAAAATAATTTTAAGGCAAAAATGATTTTCAGCGAACTCAGATGAAAGCCAAACCAGAGAACCGTTCTGAGACACTACCTCCCTGTCTTCGGAAACACAGAGCTAAGACAGCTCACATATTTTTAGGTATTTAAATCCACATGACGTTGCTAAATATAATACAAACCATCTTTTAATGCTTGCTCCCAAGCCTCATCCCCCAAAAGACCCAAAGAAGCTAAAATGGCACTTGGAATGTTGGTAGTTCGTTGGAGAGACGTACCACGGATGTGTAACTCCCTTGGTCCATTTTCCTCTTCACTCCTTCCAGATCTAAAGGCTGCTGCTCCTCCTGTTTGCTGACCTCGGTAAGCACCGGCGGGTCAGGCCCTTCCGGGGAGCTGCGGGAAGGTATGCTCTCCTCCGTCTCAGGATTTAAGTCTGGTGGCTTGGCAGCCTGTTGCCAGGAAAGACAGGTTTCTTTTACCTGACACTGAAAATGAGGCACCCGTGTAAATTCTATTAAAATTAATAAAGATAGCACGGAAGGATTCCTATTATTAAACCTAAAGAACGTGAAAATAATCAGAGATTTCTTAAATAACAGAAAAAGTAATCGGAACGAGCCAGTTCTCTAAGACTTTGACCATGCAAGTCTGTGACTCTGAACTTAGAAGCTTTGCCTGATAACTTCCAAACCTCGTATGAAAACACAGACACCCTCCAGTCCCTTCTGAGGAAGACAGAGATTGCAAATGTTCCTATCCAAAATGTGGAGTTCTATCAAGAGACAAAGCAACAGCCTATCTGAGTTCAAGTTATCCGTGCGGTTCTTTCAGCATTTTACCTTGAGTTTCTACTGACTACTCTACAGGTGTATATAGTTCACGACTAAAATAGACAAAAAGTAGTGATTTACAAATTGTGCCCCGAGGAGCCTAGGGATTTCCCAGAGGCAAAGGGTCTCTAGCCACATGACTATCATCTTAGATCAGGCCCTCAATCTCTCTCTTCCCCAGATTGATCTAACTGCCTCCCAACCACTCTCCCTGCTTCTAGCCTCAGTCCTCACCAATCCTTCCTCTCTCTTCTAGTCAGAATCACTTTTTCTCTAAAAAAGCAATTCTGATCAGGTTACTCTTGGGTGAAGCTCTTCATTGGTCCCTCTCAGACCCTTCAGAGTAGAAAGTCCAAATTTCTTATCATAACAGCAAAGAAGTTCCCTAGACAAGATCTTACTCTGGGCTCTAAAGATTTTCTTTAGAAAAAAAAAAACAAACTTTTTTTTTCCTAATGTTTATTCATTTTTGAGAGAGAGAGAGAGAGAGAGAGAGACAGAACAGGAGTGGGGAGGGGCAGAGAGAAAGGGAGAGGAAACACAGAATCCGAAGCAGGCTCCAGGCTCTGAGCTGTCAGCACAGACTCTGACGCGGGGTTTGAACCAGATCACGACCTGAGCTGAAGCTGACCGAGCCACCCAGGCACCCCGGCCCTGAAGATTTTCTTAATGGTTGAAAGCCACAACAAGTGACTCTACAAAACTGAACGAAGAATGACGCAAAATAAAACCAACAGTCCATCACCGGAGAAAACCCACTTCAGAACAAACTCTTAGGAACCGACATGAGACTCGGGCCTACCTGTCGGTAGCGGAGCAAGTGGCTGGTGGTCCGAGAGTTCAGCAAAGCTGTCAGGACTTGCTTCAGAGAGATCTGTAGCTCTTTCTCAAGGGCCAGTCGCCACTCTGCAGGGTGCCGCTCAGTACAGTTCACACAAGTATAGGCCACGCTTTCTGGCAGATTAGATAGAATCTCATACATCTCATCTGGAAAAACAAAAACCTACGATGCTGAGGTGCTCTGAAGGGTGGCAGACAGGGAGAAGAGGACATTACTCCACTGAGTTTAATATAAAGTTGTAGGTTAGGAACAGTAGCAAGACTCTAACGTCCCCGAGGAACTGATCCCCACATACTGAGCTCCAAAGGGACGCCAGCAACACTAACCCAGGATTTGGTTACTGGAGGATCGACCGGTTACGGGGCCCACCAAGAGCTAGCAAATGAATATTGTAAATGTTTATGTTCCCGATAAACGAGCACAACTTAACACGACAGTGTTAGAGACCGAAGTTATTTAAGCTATTCTAGAGACCAAGAAGGGAAATTTAAAACGACTCTAAGTAACAGCATGGCCGTCATGTTACGTTTACAGATTACTCTGGGGGCTGTAAATGTACCAAGAAAGAAGAAAACTGTAATAAAAAAAAAAGACTCCAACCTTCTGTACCTGAAAGATTCTCACATTTGGAGTGGACCCAGCGGTCGCACTTCCCACACTGCATCATCTTGCTCTCGTAGTCGTCGTCGTCATAGCACTTGTCACACAGAGGGCAGAAGTTCCCTGTGAGCAAAGCACGCGGTTCAGCGGGGCTCTGGGCCCCGTGCCGGCACCTCTGAGGCTGGGGCTTCTATGTGCCGGAACTTCTTAACAACGCCAGCATAGATCTCCGATGGGATGCTCACACATCTGTGCGGCGTCAAGATTATTCTGAGCTCTTAGAACATACCACTAATTCCATTTAGACTCCTTTTCTTTTGGAGTAGCCTCCACATCTAACGTGGAGCTTGAACTCACGACCCTGAGATCGAGAGTCACATGCTCTATGGACTGAGCCAGCCAGGCACCCTTACTTAGACTCATTTTTAAAGGTCGTGGGGTAGAGTCTACAGACGACACAATAAAAAAAGAATGAAAGAGAGAATTTTCTCTCTTGAACATCCCAAAGAAATGTCTATATTTTTTAAAAAAGGTGAGGATATGGGTGTAAAATAACACAGTTAATTTACACCTCCTTATTCCTAGTGATTTAAGTTAGAGCTTAGAGCAGCACTTCGAAAAGTTCAGCACAACATACAACCTTCGTCAATTTGTTTTATCCATAATATCCTCTATCATTCTTAATAGACTTAACATTGATTTGCTTATATTAGTAACTTGCTTATATTAGTATAACTTCCAATAGTAAACTTTGTATCATTATTATCCTAAATCAGCAAAACGAGTTTAATGTATTAGTTATTAATTTTTTTCTAGCATATCTATGAAAATAAAATGTTTGACTCAATACCACCTAAAATCACTTCTGAAACAATGAAACGTCTATGTACCTTACTTTTGGAAATAATGGCTTAGAGCCTTTCTTTGTGGTTAGTTATTACAACAAGTCCCCTTAATTCTTCCCATATAAGCTAACAAAATATTTCTAGTTGCTGTGATACTTCGCGTAAAGAAAAGAACAAGGCCGGGAACTTAGGAAATGCTCTAAATGGTACCCTTGACAAAACGCGCAAGACTTTCTACTTCACTTCCCTGGAGTGTTCGGTTCACCACCAGAGCAACCAAGTATAACCCCTGAGAGTTGATAAAACCGGCCTTTTTGATGTACCTTTAGCAAAGAGTTTGGCACAGTCATGGCACAGTGAGAAATCATGAGACCACTGTGCGTCCCATCCTTTGCCTGGAGTCGTGGATCCACAGCTCTTGCAGCGAACACACTTGGTGCAGATCTGGAAAAGAAAAGAAATTCAATAGGAAGTCACTTTTAGTATCTCATCTCATTTAAAAAGATCTCGGATGCAATCAGTTTCCAGAGTGGACTTCTTCCCTGGGACGCCTTTCCTTAATAACGAGACCAAAACATTGTTACAATGACATCCTCGAGCAAGGCTCTCCCTGTTACAAGGTGCACGAGCCCCAGAGCTCCATGCCAGTTCTCTCTGAAACAGCACGATGTGGGCACTCACCCAAACTTTCTTTTTCTTTGTGGGTTTGGTGGGGTAGTTTGGTCCCAGGCACTCAGGGTGATAGCTGTTTCGGCACTTATTACACTCCAGCAGCTGCTGTAGGAAATATAAAGGCAGAGGATGAATAGCTACCAACTTCCAGGTATAAAGTGAGTAGGTCACAGACGCGGAAAGTGCAGTGCAGAGAATATAGTCACTAGGACTGTAACGGTGTCGTGCGTTGGCAGATGCCGACGACACTTCTCACGGTGGGCACTGTGTAATGTACAGAAGTGCTGAATCACTAAGCTGCACGCCAAAAACTAACATAATATTGTGTGTCACTTGTAATAAAAAAGAAAATTTAAAGGCAAAGGTGGATATCACATCAATTCACTCGAAACACCTATGACTCAGTGTCCCTTTCATATTTATCTGCAAGTAAAGTATAGCACATCATGACAACAGTTTAAATTTTCTCACGAATTATTTATTCTCAGTGAAAGCATGCGGATTTAGGTCCTGCGAAAGGTCCTCGGTGATGAATGTTCTTATCGGGTAGATTTGATTTACTTTGGGGGATTTTACCTAATGACAATGTTTTCTCCTATATGCCCCAAATTAAAACACAAAAATAGGCAACGAATTATACCTAAATAGTCACGCTAGACTAAGCCAACAAAGAAAAAATATAGGTACAAAACCCAAAAACAAAAGGCAGAGACGGAGAGAGGGGATACTCCTCTAAAGAGTTCTATCACTTCGTTTTATACCTTTGTAGCCTGGTGCTGCCTTCCACAGACGTGACAGAACTTGCAGCGACGACAACACCAATTCTCCAGCTGGTCCTCCAGAGGGCGCTCGTTCTCCTCTAAACAAAACTTGTGGAAGGGCTCACAACAGACTTGGCAATACACAAACTAGGGTAGATGGGAACATAGAAGTTGTCAAATAACATGAAGAAATAGCAACCAAATCCTATCTATATACTTCAGGCTACAGGAGCCCAACATGTTTTATTCAACATATAATCATTCAGCAATGATTATGTAAAAAAAAAAAAAAAAAAAAAAAGTCCAATATTAGTCATTGCAGGTGATTCAGGGGACTAAAATAATAACAGTAGAATTAAAAAAAATAACTATATAGGGGCGCCTGGGTGGCTTGGTCAGTTAAGTGTCCGACTTTGGCTCAGGTCATGATCTCGCGGCTGGTTAAGTTCGAGCTCTGCCTCGGGCTCAGTGCTGACAGCATGGAACCTCGACCCTGCTTCAGATTCTGGGTCTCCCTTTCTCTCTGCCCCTCCCCCACTCATGGTCTGTCTCTCTGTCTCAAAAATAAATAAACATAAAAAATATTTTTAAAGTAACTATATAGATATGTATTTTTTAATATATAATAAATACATTCCCAGATTTAACAGAATGTGGCTAAGTGCCATAAGCAAGCTACAAGAGCTATGGGAAGGGGGAAATGGGGAGGTTTTGTGTGTTTGCAGGGGAGAGGCAGAAAGAGAGAGAATTCCGAGCAGGATCTGTGCGGTCAGTGCAGAGCCCAACGCAGGGCTCGAACCCATGAACCAGGACTTGAACCCATGAACTGTGACATCATGACCTGAGTCAAAAGGAAGAGTCAGACACTGAACTGACAGAGCCACCCAGGTACCCTGGGAAGGTTTTAAAGGTTTCCGACAATACACTAAAGACAGTTGTAAGCTCTGGTTTATCCTTTCCATCTGTAATTTTAAAATGATATTTTCATATGGGCATTTTTAAAAATTTTGAGTAAGAATTTTATTTTGCTGGGGCACCTGCATGGCTCAGTTGGTTAAGCATCCAACTCTTGATTTCGGCTCACGTCATGATCTCACGGTTCATGAGTTCAGGCCCTACATGGGGCCTGATGCTGACAGAGTGGAGTCTGCTTGGGATTCTCTTTGCCCCTCCCCGCTTGTGCTCCCCCCTGCCTCAAAATAAATAAATAAATAAACTTAAAAAAAAAAAAAAAAAGAATTTTATTTTGCCATAACAGAATTATTGGGGCAACTGGTCAAGTCTAAATGAGGTCTATAGATTAGGTTAACAGTAATATGCCAGTGTTAATTTCCTGATTTTGATAACTATACTGTGATTACATGAGAATGTCCTTGGTTTTAGGAAATACACACCAAATATTCAGACGTAAAAGGACACGTCTGCAACTTACTCCCAAAGTTTCAGAAAAAAATGTGTCTGCATATAAAATGTGTACACATATTTAACTTCTCACTTTGTAAAATACGGACACACAAAGAGAAAAGGATAAAGCAAATAAAAATATTGACATTTGAGGGGCACCTGGGTGGCTCAGTCAGTTAAGTTTCCAACTCTTGGTTTCGGCTTAGGTCATGATCTGGCAGTTGGTGAGTTTGAGCCCCACGTCCAGCTCTATGTTGGCGGTGCGGAGCCTGCTTTGGATTCTCTCCCTCTCTCTCTCTCTGCCCTTCCCCTGCTGGCTCTCTCTCTTTCTCAAAATAAATAAACTTAAACAATTAACATTTGGGAAATCTGGGTGAAGGATATATGGGAATTCTTTGTACTCTAACTTTTCTGCAAACCTGAAATAACATCACCATAAAAAGATTTTTAAAATTCAAATGCCAGAATTCATTAGGCACTGGTTATGTTTTAGGAGTGCAATGCAGGCAGTGGGCTATTCCTTTTCTAATTCAGTTTTTAGGAATCCTGTGGGATTGCTGTGCATAACTACACAATTTAAATTAAAGCAATTATAGTCTGAAAAAAATCGTTTTATCATAGAAGTTGAAGGACTGGTGCTACAAGTTATTCATGTGGATAGCATATGTATGGATGCAAAGTATAAAGATTACATACAAGAGATACAGCGGACCCTTGATGTTATAGACCGAATATTCTTCACTTGCTCTTAGCCAAAAGGCGGAGAATCAATTATAGACTGAATGCTTTTTTTTTTTTAATGTTTTAATGTTTTTTTTTTAATTTTTGAGAGAGAGGGACGGAGGAAGGGCAGAGAGAGATGGAGACACAGAATCTAAAGAAGGCTCCAGGCTCTGAGCTGTCAGCACAGAGCCTGACGTGGAGCTCGAACCCATGAGCTGTGAGATCATGACCTGAGCCAAAGTCAGACACTTAACCTGAGCCACCCAGGCGCCCCTACACTGAATATTCTTAATCTCAATGGTATCTAAAGCAACCCCACCACTTAGAACAATATTATAGTTCACGATAGGCACTAATAGATTTGCTTAATGAATGAACACCAGACAATAATGTATAATTTTGCTAATGTATAATTTAACATAGCAAGTGGGCAGGGCTGAATCTCTTAGCTAGTGAATGAGTCTCACGGACTGCTCAATATCCACATTACAATCTGGGTTTGGAATTTCGTTTTGATACTAAAATACATATGTGATAAAGTAATAAGCGAAGGAGGCATTCTGGAATTGAGGATTGTATGAATGACAAACTTCTGCTTTCTATTTAAATTGTGCTTTTTTTTCTCTCTTACTGTAAAGGTGGCAGATATTCACTGCAAAAGATTCAAAAGGATAAAGAAAAATAAAGAGAAAACAAGTCAACCATAACCCAACCACACTTTTAAGATTTTGATGTAAATCTTTCCACAACTCTTTCTGAATATATTTTTAAAACAATGTCCAAACCAAAATGGGATCACGCTTTACATACTACTTTGTAACCTGCTATTTTAACTCAGTGACGTGTCAAGGACACCTTTCCATGTCAATATCAATCTGTATTATTATGTAGGACTTCATACTTGCCCTTATATGCATGTCCTATGATTATTTTAAGCAAGCCCCCGCTCTTTACTGACAAACTTTCGGCTGTTTCCTATTTTTGATCACTCTAAAGAGTACTGAAATAAAGTCTTGTATTTATTACATATATAGAGAAAGGTTTATTATATACATGTACGTATACATGTATATATTATGTACATGTATGTTTATATACACGTGTATGTATTGTACACGCACATATGTATGTACACATATACCTATTTGCTGATCTAATTATAGCCTTAAGATAAATGCCTGGAGGACAACTGTTGGGTTAGACAGTATGCTCATTTTAAAGATAAATACGTATTTCCGAACAATCAGCTCAGAAAGAAAGACTGTAACATTTAGATTTCCACCAGCGGAAAGTCCCTATTTCCAAATCTTTTTTTCCCACGTGATTTTTTTTTTAAGATTTTATTTTTAAGTAATCTCTATACCCAACCTGGGGCTAACACCCAACACAAGCTCAAGAGTCACATGTTCCACCAACTGAGGCAATCAGGTGTCCCTTCCCACATGATCTTTTTAATGCTTAATGTCCAATTTTTGTTCATCAGAAGGCTCTAGGACACCTCCCACCATGTTTATTTCTCATTTTGTGAATTACATATTTCTGCCCTTAGCCTTTTCTTTTAGTGGGTGTTGTTCCTTTTTCTTATTAATTGCCAAGAGCTCTTTATAGACAAGGGGTTTTTGATATTCAATATAAGATAGCCATATCTTTCTCTAGAAGAGCACTGTAACAGTTTTTCCATGTTTGGACATGTAGCAGAAATATCAGAACTCTAATAAAAAGAGTGAATTTAAGAGATGAGACCATTCAACTTTTCACACTCAATACTTTTGCTACTCTACTAAGAGGCAGATTCCTTCCTAAAACCTCTACAAAATCTTCAAAAATACTTCGGTGGCTGGTTTCAAGAGGAGATACCAGGGCACCTAGAGGCCTCCTGTGGAGCATGCGACTCTTGATCTCGGGGTTGTGAGTTTGAGCCCCACGTTGGGCAGGGAGATTACTTTAAAAATTAAATAAAATTAAAGAGGGGGCAGCACCTGGTACACGCCAATGAAACAGAATAAATGATTCTTTCATTACAGCAAAACAATCTACCATTCAACTTTCTGGGGTACCAAGAAGCAGGATTTCTTACCTCTACATGCCCACTACTGGCACAGAGAAAGCAAACCACTCTGGGGGTTATAGGAACAGAGGTCAGGATTCCTAAGCCTCCCATCTCCCATACATTTTCTGCTTCACAATCCTCCTGCAGAGAGAGAGAGACACAGGTCATTTATGAAAGTGTTACAATGACACCGCTTTGGAACGAAAGTGAGGATGGAAAGCCTAGAACCAAAGTGACACCATAGTGTCCAGAATACTTCACTTCAGTGGGTTTGAAAAGAACTGCTGCTTTACAAAATTAGAATCTCAGACACACACACTGTTAAAAGATACCCTGGGACTGACTTTTCCTTAAAGTTTTGCTGATTCAAGCCATCATCGTGGTTCGATAATTCCTATGTGAATGAATTCTTTTCCTCAGACACTGTTCTCATCCAAATGCACTTTTATTGCTCACGATGGTCAGGAGTGCGTCAATGCCTGTGTTCTTTAGCCAGCCCACAAACAGTGGTGTCTCTCACCCCTGAACCCACCTTCTGATGGTAGTTCTTACTCCCTGACTTGGTGTCGAGTTGCCTTTCTTTCAATACCTTGGGTTAACATTGTTTTGTTTTGTTTTTTTAATGTTTACTCATTTTTGAGAGACAGAGAGAGACAGCGTGTGAGCGGGGGAGGGGCAGAGAGAGAGGGAGACACAGAATCCAAAGCAGGCTCCAGGCTCCGAGCTGTCAGCGCAGAGCCAGACGCGGGGCCCAAACCCACGAACTCAGATCACGACCCAAGCCGAAGTCGGACACTTAACCGACTGAGCCACCCAGGCACCCCTGGTTAACATCATTTTTCTGATTTAAAGTCCATGACGCTTGATACACTACATGGTCACGAAAACACCTTTACCTTAAAGTCCACTCTGATCCTGTGGACTCCATCTGCTGGGATTTTTTGCTTCGAACTATTGCCATTGGAGAGAGTGCTGAGGATGTTCAAAGTGCCTGTGTTCTCCTGCTTACTGACTGGAGGTGGCTTTTCCTACAGAGACAGAAGATGGATGAAGAACACCACCACACCCTATTTGCCTTTGCCTTTGTAACAGATAACGCAAACGACAAGTCTAACAGATCTAGAAAACACATCTCCACGGAAGTACCCTACAGACACAGAGAGTCAATCTGCAGATTCTTTTCTCCAGAAAGGCATTTTACATATGTATTACAACCCGAGAAGAAGAATTCCAGGACTCTCCCCTGTGGGTTCTTGGCTTGCTTCTTCATGGTCTGTGACGCCGGCCGAGGTTGTTGGCACAATGAAACGGAAGTGACAGCACGGGAGCAGTGTATTCTGCCATTTTTCTAGATCTTTCAGTTGCACATCAAATGTGGGGCCGATCGCTCCACTCCTGTTTAACCCGCCTGGGATGCTCACAGAAGCGTTCCCAGCTCTGTGATCGTCAATGATTTCAATTTGTCAGTATGACCATGCTTGATTATCACTACAGTCAGAAGCCAGACAATGACCTTGGAGTAAGGCCTCCTAAGACCCTGGCATCTGCCCCTCTTTGGCATTGCTGATACTCTTGAGAGTATCAACCAGGAAGTTCATACACACCATTACGGTGGCACAGAGAGACAGCAGAAAGAGCCAGAAGATTCTTGAAGACGCGTCTCTCTCCATATAATTATAACAGCGTGGACACAGGGAAGGGTGATATAGACAAATGTCACTAAAGGATGCTGAAGGCAGAAACAATTACCCTAAAGTGGCCTGCGACATAAGCCTAAGCATAGAGGACCACAAAGAAGGGGAAAGGAACAAGGGGAAAGAAACAAAAAAACAAAACGAGTGAAAGCCTAAACCTGAAGTTTGTCAATTTTAAGAAAGTCCACTGCCATCTTCCTAGAAGCAGATACGCGGTTTCATTCACGCAATCACGTAAATGCCAAGGGCAAGACTATTGCCCTACAGGATGGAACGCATCCCCGAGCAATGGCAGAGAAACGAATCTGTCCTCACCTTTTCTTTTGGTTTTTGTTTTACAGGAATACTTGGTCGAGGAGCCACTTTTTTCTGCTTGCTTTGCTCTGGACCTGAAGAATTCAACATAAATTACAGTCAGTGCTAAATAGCAATGACCACTTTTAGGACTTACTGGCCTGTGAGGAAAGGGGCATTAGAAAACACAGGAAACTATTGAAACTCCGGGCTTTAAATAGGAAACGAAGACAATACCTCCGACTTCACTGGGTTTTTTTGCTTCTATTTCTCTATTACTCTGTAAACAGGTTAAAAGAGAGCTAATTTTTCTGAATTAAAGGCTTCAAAACATACACGTCAGGTTTCCACACGCTGTTTAAGAAAGACAGAGGTGTTCTTCTGGTTCAGCTATTCCTCCTTGCCTTCCTCACTCACCTGATTCCGGTGGCGGAGGCTGCTTTTTCTTGGGCTCGCTAGGAGTGGTCTTGGGAACTTCTTTTCTTGGCGGTGCTGTGCTTGGTGGCTGTGGGGGGGTGACTGGAGGCGGCTGGGAGACCTGCTTGCTGGACTTCCTGGAAGTCGGGGTGGTAACTTGTTTGGATTCAGGTCCTGGGGCAGAGGCGTTCCCTTCTTCACTCTTTTCCTCGACGGGCTTTCGAGGGGGTGGTTCACTATTGCTTTTCTTGGGGGCAGGGTCCTCTCTTGCTGCCGGGGTAGGCTTCTGACTACAGTCCACCACATTCTTCACAACACTGCTCTCTTTGCTCTCTTTCTTTTCACTGGTCTTAGACTTTTTCTCTTTCTTTTTCACAGCTAGGAGGACACACAAGATTGTAAGTGAGAAGAATTTTACTTAAGACAGAAGTAGAGGAATGTAACATAACCTTATTCTCAGTTTCCTGCAGCTGAAGTTCACGCTGGAAGGCTCATGCTGGTCAGGTGAAATGGGGATACTTTTGTTGCTCTAGGAAATGGAATGCACTGTAATTTTTACAGGAATTAATTTTTTTTTTTTTTTATTATGGAAAATTTCAAGGTAAAGGAAATAATAAAATGAACCCTCATGTAACTACCATCCAGCTTCCACAAACACCAACTTGCTGGGAAAGAGCGGTACTTAAACAACAACAACAACAACAACAAATTAGCATTCTCTTTACGCTAGATGCACACGATTGTATGGCATTAAAGCAGGAAGCATTTGGGGAAGATCTTTCTACAACACTACCTTTTGCTTGCTTCTGAAGGTAGGCTTTGGAAGGCATCCACTGTAGATTCTGACATTTTCTCATCCTAGGATGACAAGGGATATCATAAAGTAAACTACATTTAGAAGAAGGCAGTTGAAACAAGTGTCAATTGGCCTGCGAGAATCAGTGAACCTTTATTCAGGTGCATTCTGAGAGTTGAAAAAAGGCACTGTTGATTGCTCAGATTCAATCTGAGCCTTTGAATGCTTCAATCAGCAATTTTACCTACCTGTAGGCTCTGAAAGGAGCCAGTATCAAATTATTTTTGAAACGGACTCAAATTTCTTATCACCTAGTACTGACCAGCACCACACACAAAATGATCAGCTGGTATTTCTTGTAGTCAGATCGGTTCTGCTCCCTTAGGAGATTAATATTCATATAGTAATCTAAATACAAATGGACTGAAATTAACCAACAAGGCCTCTGCGACTACAATGCTATAGGTCTATCTCAGGGCTTTGTATATATTCCACCCCTCAACTTAGTGAAACTGAAACTTAACTTGAAGTCTAAATCCATGTCAACCCCTAAATTATAGTGCAGGTTTATCTTGCAGTCAGGTACCTTTCTGCTGATCAGTGAATTATCTCACTTCTTTCTACTAACTGGACGGAGGCAAGATTCCTGCTTAAGGACAGACTAAACCAAAGCACAGAACTACTTACGGTCTCCTAGACACTGTCTCCCCTGAAGTACTTGCTCCCAACCACGTTTTCTATAAATCACTGTCGTGCTGCCATTCACTCAGCAAATACCTACTGCTAACATCTCCTCCTTGTCTGGGCACTGTGCTCCTTATGCTCAGTCACCAACATTTCTGTCTGTGCAAACGTCTCGATTCACTTCAAACAAATTATCCCAGAGAGCAGAAAGTGCATCCATAAGCTGACTAAAACAAGGGGAAAAGATCGAGTAATCAAAACTTTCAGATCAAAAATCCCATGTGCATGAAAATATTCCAGGAGTTAGAAAGCCAAGAGTTGGGGCGCCTGGGTGGCTCAGTCGGTTAAAGCGTCCGACTTCAGCTCAGGTCACGATCTCGCGGTCCGTGAGTTGGAGCCCCGCGTCGGGCTCTGGGCTGATGGCTCAGAGCCTGGAACCTGCTTCCGATTCTGTGTCTCCCTCTCTCTCTGCCCCTCCCCCGTTCATGCTCTGTCTCTCTCTGTCTCAAAAATAAATAAATGTTAAAAAAAAAAAAATTAAAAAAAAAAGAAAGAAAGCCAAGAGTTTTCTACTAACATATCACCACAATGTCCTGAATGCCATGATGTCAGTTGACTTGAAAATTTATACAGATAATATTATAATATATATGTAAATTATATATAAATGATAGATCGAGTATATGTAAATATTACATATATATGTGGCCTATATATAATTTATACAATATATAAAATATAAACATATAATTTATCAGGTTTTTTTTCTTTTCTCTTCTTTTTTTTAAGTAGGCTCCACACCCAGCGTGGAGCCCAATACAGGGCTTGAACTCACGGCCCTGAGATCAAGACCCAAGCTGAGATCAAAAGTCGGACGCTTAACCGACAGAGCGGCCCAGGTGCCCCACAGATTTGTCAGCCCGTGTGGCTATTTAAATTTAATTAACATGAAATGCAATTAAGTATGTGGTTCCTGAGTTATACTAACCACACTTCAAGTGTTTTACGTTTGGCTAATGGCTACCACACTGAACTAAGCCGAGAACATTCCTACTTGCAGCGGGACGTTCCCCTGGACAGCACTGCCCCAGACTATTTCTTACTGAAGGGCAGCCCAAACCTAGCCACGTCACAAAATCCAGCTGGGCAACTTAACCTTGCACCTCAAGGGGACTCATTACCACCACATTCAGTTTTCTGCTGCGTCCCTGCCACAAACCAGGCATAAACACACAACCTTCACGGCTGAGAGGCCACCGCCTCAGAGTAAGACCCCCACTCACTTGCAGCACTGCTTCTTTATATTTCGGCCACCAAACTTGGGCTTGTCTAAGCAATTAGTACAAACACCACAGTCCTCAGGCACCTGGCAGCCGGGACACTGCCCACACCGCCTGGACCGTCGTCCCTTCTTTACTGGAGGTTCCTGAGGCGCCTTGTTTCTGGTAACGGGTTTAATTGGTTTGATGGGTGGAGCAAGAGGTTCAGCATCTTCTGAGCCAGCAATTGATGACTTGTCTGTTAAAGAAACGGGGCGTTAGTTATCAGGGAGCATCTAGTTCCTTCTTGGGAGCAGAGGGGGGGGGGTCCTCAAAATCCACAGATGTTGTTATATACACGCGAGCCTCATTTTAATTGGGACTCCAAAAATGAAATGTGGCATAATAAAAATATCCCATCACAGATAATTCTTTAAATGTTTAAAAATGTCTATACCTTACAGCTTGATGAAAGCAGAAATCCAGACACTGAGAACACCACACAGTCTAACTTAAATATGAACTGAGTGCTTCCTAAGATTCTCTAAACCTCTACATTTTATATGAGCAGTCACCCAGCATCTAAATGCAACCATGAGAATGTACCTCAGACCTCCAACCACGGGGCATGTGACTAAGTGACCAAGGGCCCCAACTGCTGTGCTCTGAAATCCAGTGCATCACAGAGGCCACACTTACCATGAGGGTCTCTCTTAGGCAGTGACCGAGCATGGCAGGGACACTGAGGCGGGCTGGTCCTGGGAGACACATAACTACTCTGACAGTCCACTTCTGCCCAGGGACTCCTCGACAGCCTTGCCAAACTCTCTGGGAAAACAGTCTGGGAAGATTCTGTCCAACCCTCCTCCCCTTTCTCTTTCATAGGGATCAGACTTGCAAAGCGGTCTGATAGTTCCCCCAGCCTTCCCCAGCTCCCTCCCCATTTTTTCTCTCAGGCCATTTTCTCTAGTATAATCCTTACCCACTGAATGCACCCTTGCCATTTGTTTTTTGGAGAAACCCAGACTAACACATAATGCTACGAAGAGCCTACTAGGCGTCCCCAGAATGATCAGCAAACAAATCAAACGTCTGCTTAGACTCTGAGGCCGGCATTCCCTGACCTACCGTCATTCCCCATGGAAGACAAAATCTTTTCTCGTTCTTCCCATGGTAAGGCACTCAGGGTGGGCATGTCATCAGGAAACACAGCTCGTTTTCGGCCAAGGGCAACAGCAGCTCTTCTGCAGACATGTTTAATGCGGGGTCCTCGCACAGAGGTCTCTGATGAATCACTCTCTTGACCCTGAATAAGAGGCAAGTCAAAACAAACAACAGCAACCACACATGTTGAAAATGTAATTAACTGAAGCCAAGGTAGACTCGTTTTGCTTATTACAATCTAAAATCAACACATACAACCCTAGTTATTCCCAGCTGATAAGCCATGACAATCTGCAGAAACCGACTACTTCTGTATCCTAAAACTGGCAGCAAAAAAAGGGGGTGGGGCTTTAAAAAACAAAAAGCCAAAAAACCCCAGAAACTAGGCGATGCCTGGGTGGCTCAGTTGGTTAAGCGTCCGACTCTTGATTCCATCTCAGGTCATGATCTCAGTTTGTGAGATCGAGCCGAGTCAGGCTCTGAGCTGACAGCACAGAGTCTGCTTGGAAGTCCCTCTCTCTCCTCTCTCTCTGCCCCTCCCCTGCTCATGCTTTCTCTCTCTCTCAAAAATGAATAAATAAACTTAAAAAAAAAATGAACTAAGTTTTTATTCCCGATTATACTACTGCTTTAAAGTTCCCATCAAAATTCAAGCTGCCAATCTATATTATCAAAAAGTTTGGTCTGCAGTTAACAAGGCTTATCCAGTCACAGACTATTTCTTCTATTTCCCTGATCAACAGAGGGGTAGGGGGAACAGCTTACAAATGTACGGATACAAGGCCACAGCTCTAAACAGAAACGTCTCGCACTTTAAAGAGCCACTGCTCCTATCACTAGGAGGCTAACCAAAAACCACCCCACACGGTGTCAGAAACAAATCCCATCGTGTTCCCGCTAGAACTCTCAACTGATGAAACTGCTAAATGTCAATATGGCCCTTGGCTGAGTAACATGAATAAACCTAAGTGTGTGGCCGTCTAAATCTAACTTGGTGGGTTGGCATGAATATGGACCTACTACATGGCAATTTTAAAAAAGAACCTGAAGATCGGTGGGCTTTCTCTGAAAAGGCTGGTGCCTGAGCTCACTTTGTGAAAAAAATAGTAAGACGTAAAAAATTAATAATGCTGTTCTCTGTAAAATTTGTTTGTCATCATCTTAACTAACTGAATCCTACAGCGCTCAGGCTAAGCGCTTCTCATTTGTAGTCCACAAACGCCCTATTATCTGTGGCGCTAATCACTCAGTACTCAGAGGAAGAGAATCCCCCCACCCCCGTTTTCTGTAGTAAACAATAGCAAAACAATTTGAGTACAAAAACGCACCTTCAAAATTAAGTCACAGATTCCATTACACCAAACCCATTAAGCACAAACAAGTCAGCATTCTGTCAAGTGGCCCCAAACTGCCTTTCAGTCTTAATTCACCACCTTCCTGTGTGTCCCAGTCCAGCGATCCGCCGCTGTTGCCGTTCCTCTTCGTACTTCTGCCTCTCTACCCACACAGTGCCCTCTGTTTAGAATGTTCTCCCCTCTCATCTCCCACCTATCAAAATCCTACCAGTCCTTGAAGGACCGGTGCGAGTGCCCCCACCTCCTCTGCCCTTCTCCTGATTCCCGTAACTAGATGTCACGGAAACCCTTCGCCTAAAACTTGCTCACAGAAGGAGCTGTTGACTTTTAACAGGCAAGATGGAAAAGAGTACCTGTGCTTTGGGCTGGTCAGTTTGTTTAAGACTCTTACTCTTCTCAATCTTGCAGAGCTGGGCTTTGGCCTTTTTTAGGAGGCTGGCAACCCTCTTGTCCGTCATTGGAAGCTTGTCTGCCTGAGCCAACATGGAGCCTATGGAGGAAGTGGAATGTTTAACAGTGCTAGATGAAGGAGTGGAAAGGCAGAGGGTTTTCTCCTTCTCCAGGGATGGGGCAGTTGGGCCGAGGTCCAAGTTGTTTTTTTCCAGATTTCCTCTCCCCTTCTTTAGAAGTATTTTGGTTTTGACAGCTGTTGTGTCCCCAAGAGTCACGGAGGCCATATCAGTCCCAGAATCAAGCGACGAAGACTTCTTCCGCCCTGTTGCTTTTTTGGCGGAAGATGAAGTGGCAGCATCTTCACCAACGGCCTTCTCTTTGGAAACCCTACTCACAGGATACAATGCAGAACTACTCTGAATCTCTGATCCCTTTTTCCTTTTCTCTTTCCTCGACTCCCGCTTATTCTCTTTTTCTCTCTCCCGGTCTCGCTCTCTACTCTTGTCCTTCTCCACGCTCTTGTCAGCATCTCGATCTTTGGACAGCTCCTCAGGGGCCTTGTCTTTATTTCTCCCTCTCTCAGTCTGAGAGCCTGGGGTAAACCAAGGGAAGAGAGGAGAGGGGCTGCTGGATGAAAACGGCTCTGCCGGAGCACTAGCCTGCTTCCTTGGTCTCTGGCTTTTCTCCGCAGACTCCCCAGACTGAGTCAGGGAATGAGAAGGAAAAGTAAAAGTTGGGTTTAAGGCACTAGTGGCAAGAGGACTAACAGATATGCTTAACGAGGAAGAGACAGAAGACGGCGGGGTGAGAGGTGACAGCTCAGCAGTGCTAAGCCTTCCGCTTCTTGTCCTCATGGAGTGAGAAGGAGATCTTGGTTCAGATCGAATGGGACTAAAGACTTTCCTCTTCCTTTTTCTGTTGGACACTCCTGAAGAAGACGTTCCAGCAGAAGTCCGATTACTAGGCAAGGTTACAGACTCAAATATTCTAGAGTGAGCCTCGCTTGGAGTAAATCTGGGAGCTCTCAGAAGAGGGCTCCTTTTGTGCATATCGAACCTTGTTCCGGAGTGGAGCGGTGAAAACAATCGGGCTGAAGCAGCAGTACCAGATGGAGAGAAACCCGACGCGAAGCCAACGTCCTCAGGAGTCAGCGGAGGGGGTCGGAAATTATCAAATATGGGTTTGCGAATAAGACCTTCTTTGGCATACTTTGCTGAGGAAAAGTACTGTGGCTCTGACCTAGAATGCTTTAAAGAGGTCCACCTAAACGTCGGTTCTCGCAAGATCGACTTTCGCTTCCCTTGCATGGGAGCGGCAGAAGCAGGCAAAAATGGTGATGCTAAGGGGATGGTGGGAGGCATGAGCCAAGGTGTGTGGTCAGAGATGCTGGAGGCCGGCTGCAGCGGCGGGGGTGGGGTGAGCAGGGGCGGAGGCGGAGAGGAGGAGGGCTGCTGCTGGGGGGCACTTTGCAGGGTGGACAGTTTTTTTCGTTGCTCTCGACCCGAAACTCCTCTCGGACACGGAATACCTTCTGCTCCTCCTGTCGTTGCCGTCGTTTTCTGGGGACTGGGAAATAGGCAGTGGGGTGTGAACTTCGGGGGTATCGCTCCGCTCTTCAGGAAGTACCTGGATCTCCTCCGAGGCCTGAGAATCTGTGGAGGTATCGACGCTGGGGCTACTGGATCGGGAGGAGTCCGAAGACATTTGAGAGGAGTGCTGAGAAGCCGCGCTTGATTTTTCAGAAGACCCACAGGACGTGGCACTGAATCTGCTGTTCGGGGTAGACTCGAGTCGGGCAATTTTAATTGGAGGGTCATAATCCTCATCCTCTATGAACCGCCGAGGGGTTTTAATGATGCGCGAGGAGATGGCACTGACGACAGGCATAATGAACTGCCGGATGTTCTTGACCTGTGTCTTCACCTTTCTGCCTTGCAGCTGGGCCGCTTCTTTCTCGATTTTCTTCTGAGCCCCCTTTTTCGCCCTCTGCAAGAGCTGCTTAGCAATTGTCGCATCTGTCCTTTTAGAAGAAGGAATAATCCTAACCGGCTTAATCCTTCGAGGGCTTTGTCTGACTACTGTCTTATCTTCTTTTGTGAGTGGAGGTGTTCCTTCCTTGTCCTTCCGGACCTTCTGGGGCTTTTCCAGTTCAGAGTTAATGAGGAGGCCGGAAGGGGTCTTTATCCTTTCTGTGGATGGAGGCCTTCCTCGCCGTCGGACAATCTGTACCCCCTTCCTTCCTATTTGAAGCTTCCCTGTCTTAAACTTAGACTTGAGAGGAGAGAGTTTACCTGCTCTTAATTTTTTAATCTTTGTGGCTTGCTGAAACGTAGCAGAAGGTGTCCGTTTAATCTTTTTCAAGCTATCTTCTTTGCCTCCCTTTGGTAGCTCTGAAATGTCCTTTCCGTGTGTTATTTTGATTTTTACTCCAGGGAAGGTGGGGGGTCTTCCTCTCTTCTTTTCTATGCTTTTAGAATCTTTCTTCTTGATCTTATCTCCAGATTTGGTCTCCGATTTATTTAGAGGGGAAAACACAGACGGGTCTGAGAGGAGAGCCGAATTCCGGTCAGAGCCACTTCTGGGTCTCCCGCGAGGCTTTCGAGGGCTAGTTTTAACTGTGTATAAAAATTAAACAATGGAGAGCATATATTTAGCTTTGTAGTTCAGGTCGCTACTAAGCTGAATACACTTTTAGCACAAGTCATTTTGTACGGACCTCTAGCTGGGTCTAGTGAGTCAATAAAACACCTTAATTGGGTTTAGTTTCCTTCCAACAAAAACTTGCCTCAAAGAAACCAAGTCAATAACATTCCACCTAGAACATTTGACAGAAAAACTAAGATAATGATAAGAGATTTTGATTAATATGCGAAACGAATTTTCCTACAACTTCAGGTGAGCAAGGAGGTTTTTTTTTAATTAAAAAAAAAAAAAAAAAGGTTTAAAAAAAAAGCTGCCACCTTTTCCGTGTCCTAGCCTCTAAGATTAATATTTGAGAACATGTTTGTAGAAACATCCCATCTTTTCAGCGAAATTTTTTTTTTTATTTTCAGCGAAATAAATTTGAACAAGGAGCTCTTCAATCAATAGCGTAACTTCCGTAGGGAAAACACCTGGGCAGCTCGGCTTCCTACATTTGCAATCTGTTTTGTCAAAGTAAACTAAGAAAGCTTCACTAGATAGAAAAATATTCATTCTGGAGACATCAGAATAAGATCACTGAACTCAGCGGCATGTGAACTAATGAGTGAAGGAAGATGATGATGTGTCCATTAATCTATTCCCCTACTTACAGGTTCTTGAAGTAGTTAGTCCCAAGTGACAAAAAAGATTTAACTCTAGTTGATGTCAAAAACAAATCAACGAATTCATAAATCAGACTTCTTCTATTCTAACTAAAAGGAATTTGCCAATTTATAAATCAGCTCAATTTGCCACTTATCAAGAGATGTGAGAAAACAAGGCTGTTTTCGAAAATTCTTTGTTTATACCTATATTTTCTAAATGTATTAAGAGTTTCCTGGTCTATCACATCTTCTCCTCCCTCGTGACTTTCCAATGTTTTATATGACAACATTCTTCTGAAACGAAAATCTCCCCTAACAGGCAGCAAAAGAGATTCAGGCCAGTATGATGAGCATTTGAGACTACAGGACCCACTTTCTAACAGAACAGAAATCAACAAAGGTCTCACTGCTGGGCTTTCTAAATATAAATGCTTTTTCTCACCAATTAACTTGCAACTTCCTTTTTTAATACATTAAGAATTCACAAATCCATTCTCCATATATACTAATTACAACAAAAGTAATGGACTAGGAGACAACAACAAAAAGACGTTTTCATTTCTTAAATAATGAAGTATATTCAGATGGCTTAAAACAAAAACAAAAACAAGACAATATTCAGGGTAGACTGATAGCCAATGGGGGGGGGGGGGGACCATTAAGAAATGGTTGTGAATTCACAAAATAAACTTCTACCCAGAAGTTTATCACAAGATTCCTTATCATCATGGTAGACTTAAACCTGGCCACTCATAGGGCTTTGTTGATTCTGAAAACCTCTTCTAACCACTTTTAAAAAGAATTTTTTTAAATGAACACGTGAAAAACCAGAACAGAGAGAAGCTTGGCCCTGTTGCTGATTTCCACAAAACTCAACACACACGAAGGAGTCCTAAGTCGGTTATGAGCAACTGCGTCGTGTATTTTCTGGACCTCATTTTGTCATCTACAGAGGAAGGGTTCGACCAGATGGTCTCTAAAATCATGTTCCTATAGGAAGTTTTAAGATTTCATCGCAACTCAAGGAGAACGTGGCTATGGTGTAAGTAGCACAGATCTCATGATACTGCTGGGTAACTCCTCCCAGCTGGGATGGCAATACTACCACCATTTGGGAAAAAAGAAACTGTCAACTTACGTGTTTGAAACAAATTACGACACACATACGGTGAGTCTTAGGTGAAACTCAAATGCTAACTAACATACATGACAAACTAAGTCAGTGTCAAAGAGCAAAACCACCTAAGAACATCACATTTAACTAGACTGTCTACCCAAATCAGAGCAAAGAAAACCAAACGAGAAGTCAGAATGGCAGCACAGATGGGGAATGTTTTTTTCATCAAAAGACTCATAGCCTTCTCCTATACAGAATGGAATTCTGCAAGCCATTACATGTTATTTCCACCGAGGATTGTCTCTCAGGAAACTGCCATAAGTCTAGAATTTCAAGACATTCTAGATATTTTCTTGGCGAGAACAGTGACAAATATTGCTTATAAATGGAAACTTATTTATGGAAAAATAAAAATGATACCCCCATATCATTTTTATTTTATTTTAATACAGCCTTTGAAGGATCACATAAAATAGTTTCATACAGTGCTAATATTTTGTTTTTATTTCTTTGACAACAGTAGACCAAATTTCATCTGTAAAAAATAGCCAGATTATTCCCGCAGTTGCATCTACTACCGTTATCATTCAAAACACAAGAATCTGAGGATGCTCATTCAAGGTTACCTTCAATGCAACTCCCTGGTTTTTCAGTCATTCCATGGAAATCAACCCTCCCAGCCTCCCATGCCTCAAGTGGTTCCCACAGGGAAGCATAATAAAGAATAAGGCAGAAGCGGCCTGACAAAGAGCCCCGTAAAGAGGTCTAGTTCATAAGCCATCTCCTACTCAGTGTGAGGGAAAGGCAAGGATGCACAAAGAAAACCCCGGTATTTAAGATCATCCTTTAAATGCAAAGAAGGCAAGGGGAAGCCACGGTCTTTTTCATAAACAAAAGGCACCGAGCACTTAACTGGCCATACCTGAAGGAGACCTTGTGGGACTTCGTACTCGGACTTCTTCATCTGAGCCAAAACCTAAGAACTGCTCATCCTACAACAAAGGAAAATTATTTTAAAATCAGAAACAAAAACATGGGTGTGAACATATCCCAAAGAAATGCCCAGAGGAGACACAAATGAATTTGGAAAATCAGACTCTATATATTAATCATTATCATTTATATGGATAATATAAAATAACTGATATTGAAATAAATGGACCCAGTCATATAGCTTCATTACAGACAAATAGGAGCTGTGTAGTATTTGAACAATGCATTGAAATGTCATCTTTGGTGCATAGTACACAGGGGATAGTCCTAAATTTCAAACTGTAGATACAGCCCAAAACAATTAAAGAACGACTTTAATTCAAGTAAGCAAATCAGTTCAATGGCAGAAATACACAGCCCCAATAAAACAAACAAATCTTTTCAACAAGTAGTTAAGTCTACGCACACATAAAGAATAAAATAAACAATACCATAATCGCTTGTCTACTAAATATTAATAGAAGAGACTGAAATTGCCATAATTGTCAGTTCCTTAACTCAGGAATTGACATTTAGATGTGATTTCTATACATTTGAGATCCAAAGATTCTCAACATGCATTTTATGGCATCGTTTGAAAATGCCCTGTGATAAGAGACTTAATGGTGGGCAGCAGCATTTGTGAAAGGGATCATGAATTGACCGCATACAGGATGAAATGCATTCAAGAATAACTTAGGGAAGCATCTTATTCTCAGTTACTCCTGGGAAAGGCAAAAGGCAAAAACTTCCCTTACCTCTAATTTTCAACCTGCCCTTTCAAAAAAATCCTTAAGGATTTAACTTATTTCGGACGAGTTCTCAAGAAAGGTGGTCTATTTAAACAAACTGATGAACAGAAATTCACTGACTCAGAAACTGAGTTCTTTCCAGAGGAGAGACGAGAGAGAGAATTTCAGATTCCCGAAACAAAATCCACAAAAAACAAGAATAAAATAAAGATCGAAAGACAGATTTTCTTGAACCTCCAATGTATACTGATAAGCCAAGACCCAAGCTATGTTCCAACAATTAAAGCCCCCAGATTTTCCTCTCAAGAGCAAAGACCACATGCATATGGACAACATCTGGATTTTCTGCAAAGTTGCTTCCCCAGTTAGTTTAAGGCTACAGTCAGGTGCTAATCTGTTTAACCACTTATTCACCAGGAAGCTATGAAAAGATACATACAACCTTTTAGACAAATTAGCAGGTTCAGCTCTTAAATCTGAATGCTTTGAGTAGCACAATGTTTGGGTCCGAGGCTTTGCACACGACATAACTGAGAAACGGTTCTTAGAATCTAAGTTGCTTGTTCTGATGTTGTTAACATTATTCACGCCTTTAACTATTTAAGAAAAACCTGAAATTGTCCTCTTCAAAGAGATTTGTCTGAAAGGCACTGTAACTCCAAGAACGTGTAAAACCCAAATTTAAAAAGTACGAAGTAGGCCTGCTTTTTACAGTATCTTCTCTCATCATTAAAGTTTTCATCGTGAATATCATTTGTGAGTGAGAATAAATCTACCTCTTCATCTCTTTTTAAGATTTTATTTTTAAGTCATCTCTCCACCCAACGTGGGGCTCAAACTCACGACCCAGAAATCAAGAGTCTCACGCTCTACCTCTACCGACTACACCAGCCAGGGGCCCCCATACTGTTAATTTTTTTTTTTAAGTCTATTTATTTATTTTGAGAGAGACAGAGACAGAGCGAGCTAGGGAGGGGCAAAGAGAGGGAGAATTCCAAGGAGACCTGAACCTACAAAACTGTGAGAGCATGACCTGAGCCAAAAGTAAGAAAATTAAAAATTAAGAGTCAGACGCTCAACCGACTGGGCCACCCAAGTGCCCCCCGTTAATTTTTTAAGTGTACTTTTGGCTAGAAAAAGGACATTTAAAATAGTTAATCCTAAAATGTACCTTGAGGGGAAAAAAAAAAAAAAAAAAGCAGACAAATAAAACAGCCCAGGGTAAGTGGCCTCAAATGCTGTAAAAAATTTTTAAAAATAAAAAACAAAAAAATAAATGAACGACAGTACCTTAGAATTTTAGAAGGGGGCCATCCCAATCTCTCATGTGAGCACATGACACGACTGAGGAGCACGAAGGACTTGACCGAGGACTTGGTTCTCACACTTGCAGGCTATATATTAGACAAGTCTCTTACTACTTTTGTATTTCGATTTAATTTTACTGAAGTGTTGTAAGGAGTAAACGAAATAATTTATGTCAATTATGTAATTTATGTAAAAGCACTCAGAAAACTGTAAGGCGACATCCATACCCTACTTCTTCTTGATGTGGTTTCAGAAACTGAAGTTCTGAGGGGCCAAATGACTTGCCCAAGATCATGCATGTAGTTACAAAGACTTCCTACCAAAATAGTGACAATTTAAAATGATAAATATTTCAAGGAACCAAGTAAATCATCTCCAGCTATTCTTTCAACTACTATGAAAGTTAACTCTTTTCAGATCTTTAAAGTTTGATTTTACTCATTCTTTTCCTGCATCATCCTCATGGAACAAACACGTGGATCTAGACACGTCACAGACACCTGGAGATTTCCGAACACTTCGCCAGGGGACAACGATGCTAAATGCCTGAATTTTATGCTCCCAGTGTGGCCGTGAGAGAGTTCTAGCAACTGTGCACATAATAAACTATGGGGTGAAGTGCTCAACAGGTGAGGTAATGAAAGATTATGAATCTTGAAAATTAGAAGAGCTCCACACTGCTCTGTTCACCATCAGCGATCTTAGTGGGTCACTTTTCTCTATTTCAAACTTTTCACAAAACGTAACTACAAACTCCTAATCACAGTGGGCTCCAAAACAGAGTACTACTGAGCTAGCGAGTGGTAACTGAACTGCCAGTGTCTAAATTTCGCAAGTACTTTCCAACGTGACAGAAAGCGTTAACTCTTTCCTTGTGATCTTGTAGTTGGAATGAGAAAAGAATGAGTAGTCGAAAAAAGGCTACACTTCTACCCAAGAACTTTCTTTTCACTTGAAATCTAGGTTGACTTCTGCAAACCTGCTTAAAAAAAATAACTACCCATTGTTTAAATAATCCCGACAGTTAAGCCAAAAACAAAAGCCATCATTGTTATGTTAAAGAGCCCTAGCCTTCTGACTCTGAACTTCCAATTCCAAGAGCTCTAAAAAAAAAAAAAGGAGAGACGCCAAGCCGAGAAAGCGCTGGGAGAGAATTACTACAGGAGGGTGCTCAACGCAAGCCCTTCCTGCCTCCCTCTCATCTTGCTCCCATCACACCCTTTAACACGTGGGGTTCCTGGAAGATGTAGCCAGCAAGGTAACAGTGCTGGCTTCCCAAGGATTCAGACTTGTCCAAAAAACCAAAAGGCTAAGGCAAAATGACTACACACACACACAAAAGACGACAAAAGGAGCTGCAATTAACTCCACGTTTGGCACCGTGGCATCATAAGCCCGGACAGTCCTGAGACGGGCGACAGGAGACACCATGCTACACATGGTCAAGTATTCCTGGGAACGGGGCCCAAATGGCCATTCATCACACATACTTCTCCTTTCAATATGGCTTTCCCTGATGAGCACAGCCTTCCAAGACAGAGTCCAGGCAAGAGTCATCAAACCGATGCCTTCTGAACAGTGATGTCCTTGGGAGACCAGACTGCCAAGATTTTAACACTTTCTTTTCTCCAAACATAGAAACACACCTGCCAAGTAAAATACTGTGATATCATATTTAGCTTCCAGTGATTAAGAATGCAATGGGGCTGTCTAATGTCACTTCCTAAATGAAACCTAATGGCAAAAATAGTTAACGGTGTAGAATGTCTGTATTACCCATACCCCTAACTCGAAGGTAACCAGTTATTTGAGAACTTCCAGCGTACCTTTACCAGGTATACCTTTACTAAATTCCACTTAACTCATAAATGTCTTGACATTTGACGGTTTTTATTTTTTTATTTTTTATTATTTACAACATTTTTTTTTTTAATGTTTATTTATTTTTGAGAGAGAGACAGAGTGTGAGCCAGGGAGGGGCAGAGAGAGAGGGAGACACAGAATCGGAAGCGGGCTCCAGGCTCTGAGCTGTCAGCACAGAGCCTGACCCGGGGCTCGAACCCACGAACCGTGAGATCATGACCTGAGCCGAAGTCGGACGCTCAACCGACTGAGCCACCCAGGCGCCCCTGACGGCTTTTATTTTAATGAAAGAATTTTAAAGTTTTTGTGTCTGGTTTTATTTGTAAGCACTAGAGCAGTAAGAATATTTTTTCTCCATACGAGAACCTAAGTGAACCCAAAGTAAGTATTCAGATAACAATGTTTATATATAAAATATAATGAAGACATCTGAGAAACATACATGAAATTCTGTGTCTCAAGGAATTGTGTACTACCAAGCCAACTTTTCAAACAAAGTATTATTTCTTTTACCTGTTCATTCATTCAAAAACCGTCTATACGCCTGCCATTTTATATGCTATCTGCTCTAGATGCAAAGATAATTAAGACATGATTCCTGACCCCATGAAGTATCTAAAGGCAGACAGGCAGGTTCACAATGTCACTCTTGCTTTCAAAAACCAATGCCAGGGAAGGATAAAATACCATGAAAATCATATTCTGGAAGAAAAGTTGGCTTACATCTTGGAATAGTTCATTCTTCCTCTTATATATTAGTATTTGGTTCATAGAGAAATATTCAACAAATTTCAAAATCCTTCCAAAAGACAGCAATATATATCTCCATCCCTCAGTACTGTAACCAGGCACCACTCCAGCATTAGCGATCAGAGTTTAGGTAATCGACCTAAACCATCCGCAGTGATTAGATGTGACACAGTTCCCAGGAACACCAGTGATCTGATAAACTTTCAACTGGTCGACCTCAACGCCTTTCCTCCCCACCCTCAACTAAATAAAATACATCGATTTTTGGTTCCTCTCTTAGATTCTTCCCAATTTACCATTGTCAGGGCAAAATACTCACCTGGAGTTCACCTCCCCAGGCTAAGGTGGAGGTTCCAAAGCTACTTTGAAAACTTCTCCATTAAATAAACGAGCTCAACCTCTTCTAGCCTCAGATGACTAAGGTCTAGGATGAGTCTGCTCACACCCTTCTTTTCTAGCAAGAGACTCCTCCTCCCTTCAGATCACAATTTGAATTAAGTGGTAGATTTCTCAGACATGCCCCTTGGCAATAGTATCTTCTCATTGGGCCTTCAAAATTTTAGTCTCAAGAGTCTGAATAATCAAACTTTTTCAACTACAAAGGTTCATCATTGAATCAACTGAAGATTAACATCAATAACCACAGACAGCATCAAAAATCACCCCAATACCATAACTGTTCCAAATTCTTTGAAATTTGAAGCTTCTGACTGTTGATATCATCATATATTGGCTTCACCATATGAGGAGGCCACAGGAGGACTAAGACAATTAAGAAGAACAACTCAAGAAGGTGAAGACACATACAAGAAGCGTACGGTGTATTTCAGTTCTAGTTAAAAAAGAGTAACACTTGGGGCACCTGGGTGGCTCAGTTGGTTGAGAGTCCGACTTTGGCTCAGGTCATGATCTCGCTCGTGGGTTGGAGCCCCAAGTCGGGCTCTGTGCTGACGGCTCAGAGCCTGGAGCCTGCTTCAGATTCTGTGTCTCCCTCTCTCTCTGCCCCGCCCCTGCTCACACTCTCTCTCAAAATAAATAAACATTAAAAAAATTTAACGGTAACACTTAACACTGTTCCTTTAGGAGTTTATTCCAGAGAGCTGTCGCTTCTGCTGGGATATTTCCCTCTGTGTCTCCTGCTACAAGCTCTAAAACACCAAAGTCCTGATGTGGCATTTTAAAGACAGGTATACATAATCACTAGTATTTAATTAGCATAAGGGATTTTTAAAAAATGTTCCCTGTTTGTTTTCTTTTCTAGCGTGTTCACTCTTTGAGGATAAGGACAGTGTACTTATTCATTTTTGTATTTTTTCTGTATCTGGCACAAACTTGGCACTCCATAAATGTAAAATGAAAATAAAAGAAACACAATTGTTTATAAGACACTGAGTAGCTACTGTGGTAATAGCACTGTAATAGAACATACTGGTGGAATCCAAAGAATTAAACAATATGATTCTTCCTTTTAAAAATGCATAGGGAGAGGGGCACCAGGGTGGCTTAGTCGGTTAAGCATCTGACCTTGGCTCAGGCCATGATCTCAAGGTTCATGGAGTTCGAGCTCCCCAGTGGGCTCTCTGCTGTCAGGGTGGAGCCCGGATCCTCCCTCCCTCTCTCTCTCTGCCCCGCCCCCACTCATGCTTGCTCTCTTTTCAAAAATAAACTTAAAAAAAGAAAAAAAAGAATGCATAGGGAGGGATGCCTGGGTGGCTCAGTTGGTTAAGCATCCGACTCTTGGTTTCTGCTCAGGTTATGATCTCACAGTTCAGGAGTTCTGCCCTGCGTCAGGCTCTCTATTGACAGCTGTAGAGCCTCCTTGGGATTCTCTGCCCCTCCCCCGCTTTCTCTCTCAAAATAAATAAACATTAGAAAAACAAAGAAAGAATGCATAGGGAGAATGTCCTCAAGCTAGCAGGACAGAAAAGCAATTCATTCATCTATTCAACCATTCATTCATTTAAATATGTGAGCCCCTTTCTGGGTTAAGGGATGAAGACAGCTCATATATTTCCTTTTTTTTTTTTTTTTTTTAAGAATTTCTTAAAGTTTATTTATTTTGAGAGAGAGTGCAAATGAGGAAAGAGCAGAGAGAGATAGAGGTAGAGAGAGAGAATCCCAAGAAGGCTCTGCACCACCAGTGCAGAGCCTGACTTGGGGCTTGAACCCACGAACCGTGAGATTATGACCATGACCTGAGCCGAAGTCAGAGGCTTAACCAACTGAGCCACCCAGGTGCCCCCCTTATTTTTTTTTAATTTTATTGATTTTGAGACAGAGACAGTGTGAGTGGCAGAGGGATAGAAAGAGGGAGACAGAAAATCCCAAGCAGGCTCTGTGCTGCCAGCACAGAGCCGGATGCAGGGCTCGAACCCACAAAACCGTGAGATCATGACCTGAGCCAAAGCCAAGAAAGAGTTGGACACTTAACTGAGCCACTCAGGAACCCTGAAGACAGCTCATAAAGATAAAAAACAGCTTCTGCTTTCCAGGACCTGCTAGCCTGTTAAGAATAGATGATTAAATTAATGGAATACAAGTGTGTTGCCTGCTAATGGAAAGAATATGGAAGCACAAGAGAAAGACGAACCCAATCAAGGAGAAAGAGTCAGGAAAGGCATTACAGAAAGGATGAAAACTTTTGAAGGATGAGAAGTCAGGGTCAGGGAGAGATATTGCAGGCAGAGAGAAGAGTACATACAAAGCCACAGAAGTACAAAAGACCATGGCATGGAATGAAATTACAAACAGTTTAGAATGGCTGAGGGGGCCCTAGCTGATGTGCGAAAGGGGTGTCAGATATTGAACGGGAGAAAAAGGCATAGGCAGATCTCAAAAGGTGTTAAATGACTTCATGAGTTTGAAGTTTATCTTCAGGGAAGTGCAGACCTCATCCTGAAGGCTATAACTGATCAGTGATGCTTTCAGGCAGCAGAGAAGTATGAATCAGATTGATATTTTCAAAAGATCACTATGACAGCTGTGGGTACGTAGAGACTGCCTTTAAAACCATAGGCAGGAGAAACAGCTATAAAATGACCGCAGCAGCATTGGGGGTTGAAGGAAAAGGACAGATTCCGCAGACAGGAGGCAAAATGGACAAAGTTTTGATATGAAGGGTTAAGGAAAAGGAAAGAATCAGTAAAGACTGGCGAGTGTTTGGCTTGGGTTGATTAGTTTGTGGTGATATTTACCAAGATTGGGAATACAAGGAAGAAGAAAGGTTTACAGAGGTGGGAAGGGAGATCACTTCAGACATTTGAATTTGAAATGTCCATCCAAGTTGTAAGATAGGATAATGATCTGGAGAAAGCACAACTGAGTCCACGAATAAATATATTTATTTTCACAGAATATATTTATAAATTCTGAACCTTTATGTATAAATGGAATCACCCAAAGAGAGAACACCAAAGAGAAGAGGAGGGGCAAAGGCAGATGTCTACAGAATACCCACACTTAACACAAAGGTGAAAGGGAAGCCAAGGAAGGAGATGGAGATGGAAGGGCCAAGAGGAAGGTCATGCGTGGAAAGGTACACAACAGTCAAGGGAAGGAATACATAGCAAGGGATGGTCAAGTGGAAGTTGGGGAAGGACTGAAACTTGTACAGTAGGGTAACAAAACTGGGAGGGCATCTCTAACCTTAGCACAGCTGACTTGAATGCAGCGTTAGAGGTAGGAGGAAACGAACCGCAAAGGGCAGAGGTGTGATTAGAAAGTGACAAAATGGGGGGGGGGGGGGGGGGACATGGCTTGGCTCACAGTTCGTGAGTTCAAGCCCCGCATCGGGCTCTGTGCTGACAGCTCAGGGCCTGGAGCCTGCTTCAGACTCTGTCTCCCTCTCTCTCTCTGCCCTCCCCAGCTTGCACTCTGTCTCTCTCTCAAAAAGAAGTAAAACATTTAAAAAAAAAAAGTGACAAAATGGAAATGAGTACAGACTAGTTGAGAGATAGGGAAAGACTAGCTTGGGAGGAATTTTTTTTTTTTTAATTTTGTTTTTAATGTTTATTTTTGAGAGAAAGAGAGCATGAGGGGCAGAGAGAGAGAGGAAGACAGAATCTGAAGCAGGCTCCGCGCTGTCAGCACAGAGTCTGACGTGGGGCTCAAACCCACAAACAGTGAGGTCATGATCTGAGCTGAAGTCGGACACTCAACCCATTGGGCCACCCAGGAGCCCCTGGCGGATTAGTTCTTGAGTGGAATATGTTTAGATGCCAAAGGGGAACACAGCAGCAGAAAAGATGCTGAAAATCCTCAAAAGCAAAGCGGTAATAAACGGAAAAGGCACTGGGAGAAGGAGGCATCAGCACTGGGAGGGAACGAATACAAAGCACAAGGGATGGAAATTCTCTTCTTCTAGGAAAGGGGTTAAGCAAGGATTTAGCTGCAAAAAAGTTTATGGGCAGGAGTAAGGAGAGAAACTTCTCTGAGACGACAGGCAAAAATTGGTTTATATGGGGATCTGTCAGATGAGAAACACGACAGATTTCTCCAGCTTTCAAAGAGGCTCAGAACCTACAGCAGTTTTGAAGAACACAGCTCTGAGGCACATAAATCATGGACAATGGCTAATTAAGAATAAATGGGAGGGCAGAATAATGGAGAAAAAAACCAGATGCAGGAATTAGTAGAAACTGATTTGGTTGCAAAGGGGTAGCCACAGCAGGGCCAAGATAAAAGACAAATGAAGTAACAGAACCTTGTTAAATCTGGGATGGTATGGTCAAAGCTGGTCCAATAAGCAGCAGGGAGCTACCTACCATCGGTTCTCAAATGCAGAAAAGCCGGGGCTCTGTTTGAAGTTTACCCTGGAAGCGCACGCGCGCGCGCGCGCGCACACACACACACACACACACACACACACACACACACACAGAATAGGACAGAGACTGAATAAATAGAGACCAGATAGCAGTCTACAGCCACGATTTAACTATGCTTGGCATTCATTCACTCAGCAAGTATTTACTGAGAACTGCCAGGCACTGTATGAGACTCTAAAGATAAACTGACAAAATTCCTGCCCCATGAGGCTACGATCTGGTGGAGACAGAAAATAAACACACAACAAATAAATAAAGAGACAAAGGCAATAGGATGATGGGAGTTCACTGTGGGGGTTATTTTCTGGGGTCAGGAAAGGCTGCTCTAAAGTGATGCTTCACCAAGGGCTGGCAAACTATGGGTCACTTGCTAAATCTGGTCTGCCACCTGTTTTTGTTCAGTCCATGAGCTAAGAATGGTTTTTAATATTTTTAAATGGTTGAAAAGAAATCAAAGAAGAATATTTTGGGAGCACCTGGGTAGCTCAGTTGGTTAAGCCTATGACTCTTGATTTCGGCTCAGGTCATGATCTCGCTGTTCATGAGTTCAAGCCCTGCGTCGGGCTCTGGGCAGTCAGTGAGGAGCCTGCTTGGGATTCTCTTTCTCCCTTCCCCTTCCTGCTCTCGTTCTCCCTCCCTCAAAATAAATAAAAATAATCATTAAAAAATAAAAAAGGAATATTTTGTACACATGAAAATTATATGGAATTCAAATTTCAGTGTACATAAATAAAGTTTTATTGGAACACGGCCATGCTCATTCATTTTTTTATTTTTGCGCTACGGCAGCAGAAGTGAGTGTTAAACAACAGAGACCATCTGGCCCTTTGCAGAAGTAAACTTGCTGAACCCTGGTTTAGCCCTAAATGATGAGAAAAAGACAGACATACAAACTAGGTGGAGGGGCACCTGGGTGGCTCAGTCGGTTAAACGTCCTGCTTGGGCTCAGGTCATGATCTCATGGTTCATGAGTTCGAGCCCCACATTGGGCTCTCTGCTGTCAGCACAGAGCCTGCTATCTGGGTCCTCTGTCCCCCTCGCTCTCTCTCTCTCTCTGCCCCATCCCCGCTCACACCGTCTCTCTCTCTCAAAAATAAACGTAAAAAATGGTTTTTAATAAAATAAAAGATCTAGGCAGGGCAGTATTCTTGCTTTATAGGAAGTGCAAAGTCCCAGAGACAGCAATAAGCACGTATGTGTGGTAGACGAAAAAGCCAGCATGGCTCTGCAGCAGAATTAGTGAGAATGAGAAGAGATGGTACCAGAGAAGCAGAGTTGACAAGAGGCCAGAGCCTGTGTGGCTTGGATGGCCCCAACAGGGCACCTGGACTTATTCTAGCAGTGGGGGGGGATGGACGGTGAGGGGAGAGTCACTGGCAGGTTTAAAGACAGGGAATAATAAGACTTGACTAATTTACACTTGGAGCACATAGTTGCTGTGTGAAGAACGACCTTCAGTGAGATAAGCACACAAGCAAGGAGACTTGGCTGGCTCAGTACGTGGAGCCTGTGACTCTTAATTTCAGGGTCGTGAGTTCAAGCCCCACATTGTGTGTAGAGATTACTTAATAATGAAATCTTTTTTTAAAAAAAGGTTGGGGGGAGAAAAGGCAAGCAAGGAGACGACAGAGTAGTCCAGCCAAAAGATTATAAGAAGTCTGGGGTTTGGGTGGCAGAGTTGAGGAAAAGTGGGATTTAGGGCATTTTGGAGGTCATACAGAAAGAATGCGCTGATGGGTGATTTGGGATATGAATAAGAGAGAGAAATCCAAGGTACCTTTTTAGTTTTAGGCCTGAGTTATTCCAAAACACAGAAAAGGACAAAACTGAGACTTTTTGGCTGTGTTAAGTGTAAGATATCTATTACACCCCCAAGGGCTTCAATGCACACCTGTCTTCTTGCCTGGTAGTAATGGAGGCCACCTTGGAGGATGGTGGAGAAGATTAGGTAACATAATCCATGTCAAGTACTCAGAATACTGCCTGGCCCATAATAAACATTCAATAAATGCTAACTACTTCTATTATTATTATTATCCAAATGGAAATGCCAAATAACCCTGGGACTCCAAGAAGTAGTAAGAATAAGAGACAAAGATTTAATAGTCCTTGGGCATGTAGACGAGGCCTGGAAGAGAGGGTGTAGACAGAGAAGGTAGCCAAAGTTTGCCCCCTAGATGACCCCAACATTCAGGAAAGTTAAGCAGAGGAGGGAAGCCATACGGGATACTGTAAACAACCAGTGAGTTAAGAAAAGGGCAGGTGAGGGTGCCTGGGTGGCTAAGTCCGTTAAACGTCCGACTTCGGCTCAGGTCATGATCTGGAGGTTCACGAGTTCGAGCCTGGTGTCGGGCTCTGTGCTGACAGCTCCGAGCCTTGAACCTGCTTTGGATTCTGTGTCTCCCTCTCTCTCTCTCTCTGCCCGTCCCCTTGCTCATGCTCTGTCTCTCTCAAAAATAAATACACATTAAAAAAAAAAAAAAAAAGAGGTGAGTGCAGTGTTACAGAATCCAAGAAAAGTGTTTCAAGAAGGGAGTGGTCAGCCAATTCAATACCGCCCAGAGGTTTAACAGGATGAGGACCAAGAATTATCTATTCAATCTGGCAAGAGTGGGCTCCTTGAGGACTGGATAAGAGCTATTTCAGTAGAAGCATGGGGAGAAGAGCCCAGCTGCAGTGGCTGAGGAGGAGGGAGAGGCGAGGAAGTGCAGACTGCAATGACACACGGCACCTTCAAGGAGTTTTGCTGTAAGAGGGAACAGAGAATGGGGTAGTTGCTGGAGGAGGCATGTGGGGGTCAAGGGCTTGTTTGTTTGTTTTTTTAATAAGGATTATATTAAGACAGTTAGGGGCGCCGGGCTGGCTCAGTCACTAGAGCACACGACTCTCCATCTTGGCATCGTTAAGTTGGAGCCTCATGTTGGGCATAGAATTTACTTAAAACAAATAAATAAATAAGATCTTAAAAAAGAGAGAGAGAGAGAGAGTTTTATATGCTTTGAGACCAGTCCAGATAGAGGTGAGAAAAACCGCCAATGCGGACACAACCCTGAGTAGAAAAGAGGGATGGAATCCGGAGTGCAAGAACGGAGTGGTACTTTGTAGAAGGTGCCAGAGGATGTGGTAGTACTTAAGTTCCCTTTTACCAGGAAGGGAAAAACAATTAAAGACCTTGAGACTATGTAAAATACCTCAATCCATATATTACACTTGGCATAGCTGATTCAAGAATCAGTAGATCAGTAAACGAAGACTACTACTCAAACTGCTCCCACGAACAATTCTGTTAATATTAGTTTTGGGAGTTTCAACCTTCAAATGGCCAATTTCCAAAGTTAACCTTACAAAGTATTATAACTTTAGTACTTACACTCATGCGATATTTTAAGCAGAGCTCCATAAAAAGAGGTCAGATAACAAGTTCCATGGGAGAAGAGACTTGTTCAATGCTAATGCCAACACTTGGTCATCTGTCTGGTACATAAAAGAGGTTTTTTGAAAAATGAATTAGAGGGGCGCGTCTGGGTGGCTCAGTCAGTTAAGTGTCCAACTCCTGATTTCAGCTCAGGTCATGATCTCACAGTTTGTGAGTTCGAGCCCCACGTCGGGCTCCACACTGACCACTGACGGTTGGGAGCCTATTTGGGATCACCCTCCCCCCCCCCCACTCTCTCCTCTCTCAGCCTCTCCTTCTCTGCCCCACTTGTGCTCTCTCTCTCTCAAAAATAAACAAATAAGATTTTCCAATCTCTCCATTTCTTACTGTGTAGAGTGCTACATTTCATTTATGAATACCATTTAGGGGGAAGATGAGCCTCTTGGCGAGTACTTTTTCATCATTTATAATAGAAGAAAATATAGTGACATCTGTAACTCATTTCCAAAAACTGGAATGTGGCAATAATGCTGGTTGATTCTACAAGAAGGGAGAAGTATAGTATACTCAGGCATAGTCAAGACATTAACAGACAAACTTCCTAAGCCAAGATGGTTTCTGAAATCCAGCTAGTCAAGAAGTGTGCGCAGTTATTGAACTAGTATCATAGTCTTGACAACAGATTGGCAGAGGTATGGCCAAAGCCAAATTCTCTCTGGTTACTGGTACATTAAAGAGAAAAGTGGTTATTTTCATATACAACAGACAGGAAGAGACAAACTGTTTTAAGTATGATCTCTGCCTGATGTTGAGAAATGTTAACGTAAGAAAGTCACCTAGGATTGAAGAGTGTAAAGCCAACTCTTCTTCAATAACAGTAGTCGGTGAAATTTTCACCCACAGAAGAAGGAAATTCAGTTTTCAAATATTTAATCAATTCTACCTAGCAACTGTCACCTACGTAAGAAATATTACCCACTTTGTAATTAGAGAAAGAAGTAGCACCCCTGGGGTGCCTAGGTGGCTGTCAGTTGCTTAACTGTCCGACTCCTGATTTCAGCTCAGGTCATGGTCTCGCAGTTCTTGAGTCTGAGCCCTGCGTCAGGCTCCATGCTGACAGCGTGGATGGAGCCTGCTTGGGATTCTCCCTTTCTCTCTTTCTGCCCTTCCTTCCCCCTCGCGCACTCTCTCTCCAAATAAATAAACTTAAAACAAAAGAAGTGGCACCCTTCATCCTCATTCCATGTCAACAAGAGCAAGAAGCAAAGATGCTCAAAACAGCCAAGCAAATGAGCAGGTGAACTCCACCCATCCTGCTTCAGAAAGACGTACTCATAAAGTGGCTCACTGGTCTAAGGAAAGGAAAGGAAAGGAGAGGAGAGGAGAGGAGAGGGGTGGGGAGGGGAGAGGAGGGGAGGGGAGGGGAGGGGAGGGAAGGGAAGGGAAGGGAAGGGAAGGGAAGGGAAGGGAAGGGAAGGGAAGGAGAGGAGAAAAAGAGAAGAAAAGAAACACAGCAAATGAACACACTACATCAGATAGTAAGCTAGACAGATTCTTGGCAATGTCCCAAATGATTTTGCAGGATCTTAAAAAACCAAGCCAAAACTGATCAAGAAAGGTATACTTCCAGACTCCTAGGTTCCAAGTCTGAAGCAGAAGAAATAAATAAGCCTGATATACTGTAGAAATGAAGTTAATCATCATCATTCACAGGGTTTCTTCTTCTCTAAAAGGAAAGTACCACAACATGACCAGATCCCTCTGAATAGGCTAGAAAAATTAAGCAAACAAACACCAACATTGTTTTCAGAGATGGTTCTTTTTATTCCAAGAGGTTTGGGTCCCCCATATGCCAACTTTAAGTAGTTAACTTCATTCTGAGTTATACGCTCATTCAATTACAAGTTTCTACCATAAAACTGCAGCTTTTTTCTTCCAGCTTGTTGGTCATATCTTGGTACAAAAGTCAGGGTGCATCCTTCCTTCTGGGAAGATAGACGCACTGTTGAATGACCAATAGCAACTACAGTAACACGAGGTTTTCACTTCCTTCTCTCTGAAGGTAAACAGGGTTTATCATTCGGTAAAGTCAGTTTTCTGAAGGAGCAACATGAAGTTAGATGTCAAAAGTGTCAACATTCTCCTTGGCAAAACCACAAAGCCACCGAGTCAGCCAACATCATTTTGACCTAATATTTTTCAGGAATTAATGTTCCATATAGGAGCTGGGAAGTTTCGTGTTCTTCGTATCTTGAAAAACCAACTGACTCTCCTCTGACTACCACATCATATTTGGAAGTTTGCCATCACATTCTGAGAAGCCTACATTCTGTGGCATTAACCTATTCAAAAAAAAAAAAAAAAAAAGTCCCCGGTATTTTTTTTTATTATTACTCCACCTCTAGAGTCTCTCAAGTAGAATAAAGAATCATGAGAATTATTCTTTGCGTTCATAATCGCTTGCTTTCTGAATTTATACCTGTAGGACTAGCAATGAAAAGTTCCAGAAAAAGTAAGAATCTCTTATATTTCCAATTCCCAGAGTTTCTTAAGTGACACCCGATCTTACAGTTAGGGAGTCCAAAGTGCCCTCACTTTGCCACCTTGCAGAATTCCTGCAAGAAGCCAGCTACGTCTTTGACCTCCAGTCATCTACTGAGACTGTCTGGTTAAGAGTAGACAGCATTTACTATATGCAACTTAGAAACCTCATTATATGTATATGACCTTAAATAAATCTCGTGACCACTTCACCTAAAAGAAGGAATTTATATACAATTCCAGGACTAAATTCAAAGTCCTAAAGCTTCAGTAAAACAATGAACATTTTGGAACTAAGAATTGGGAGGAAAAAGAGCTGGCGTAAATATCGGCTCTGCCCAGACTCTTGTAATCTATATGAATAATCCCAATTCACAGTTTTCACTCTGACTGTACAGGAAATGCTTTCTGCAACCCAACATATCTAAAAAGGTTTCATTCTGAGTGATGCAAGCCCTCCACGCAGCCTCAAAAACCAAGGGTCAGAAGCCTTTGTAATCCTCATTCGCATGAAGCAAACTTGTATTAGACAGGGAAGGATTTACAAAGCACTCGTTAGAATAGGCCCACAAGCAGTGGAAACCTTACCAAGGGCTATTCTGCAGCACATCTCTTGAAACTACAACTGAAAACGGACATAAAAGCTACAAACACTTGTTTCCTATATTGAGACCGCACCTACTGTTTTCCCCAGTTTCTCTGGATGTTAAGATTTCTCTCTTAGCTCCATTTACTGAAGTCTTATTTGCCTATAAAACCACTATAACATCATTGCATAAAGACATTTCTCTGGAGCTGACTACTGAAAGTTAATTATTGCCACAAATTGACGATTCAAGCCAAATACTCAGGGAGCCAGTAGGGCCCCAGGACCCCTGGGGGAACATTAAGAAGTCTAAAACATGATCCATGCTTTATTTATTTATTTAGATCCTCTAAGATCTGAATAAAAATACACTTATTGATTCACAGAATGAGAAGGTAGCTTGAGAGGTCATCTTATACATATACAGGCAGGACCGTACTTTAAAAATTCACCTCCACAGAAGATCATAAAGCTATTCTGGTTATCTTTTTCATCGTCACTATAGTGACAAACGTCATTAGTAACGAGTTCTTTACGTATCTACCCTTTGCTTCAGTTTAAACCTATTTTTCTCTTACTCTAGTATCCACTGACTTGGAAAAGAACTGGTTACCATTCCTAATAATAGACCCTTTCAGTGACTTTTGAAGAGTTATTAAGTTGCCTCTTAACCTTTCATTCTCCCAACCTTTCCTCACAGGACTGACTTCCAATCATATAATCATCTTTTGAGTCTCCTCAGAACCGCCTCCAACGTCTCCTCATCCCCTTTAAGTTGAGGAACCTAGAAACGGAAACAACACTCAAGTGAGGGGATGGTCAGCACTGGCATTATCTGTACAAAAGATGACGGCATCATGTCAGGATAGCTCAACATCACTTGTAAAGCCCCACCTGGTACTTTTTTTTTTTTTTTAATTTTTTTTGATGTTTATTTTTGAAGGAGAGAGAGGGACAGAGCATGAGGGGGGAGGGGAAGAGAGAGGGAGACACAGAATCCGAAGCAGGCTCCAGGCTCTGAGCTGTCAGCACAGAGCCCGACGTGGGGCTCGAACCCATAAACCACGAGATCACGACCTGAGCCGAAGTCAGAGGCTCAACCGACTGAGCCACCCAGGCACCCCCCACCTGGTACTTTTACAGAAATGATCTTCGATGGCTCTTCAACGTTCCTCTGCCACACTTAAGTTAGCTTCCTATTTTGAAAAAATTACTCACAATTATCCTGCTTATTAATAAGTCTTGTACAATGTAATAGCTTATGTCATACTGTCCTGGCAAAGTATTCCTAAAAGTTGTGTGTGTACCAAATTTTCAATTCAACAGACATTCACTGACCACCTTCTATATGGAAAGTCACCACGATAAACAATACAAAACCTAATCGGTGACTTGGAAATGGTCAAGTCTTAAGCAAATCACAGTCTAGCGGGCGAAAGACGACACAATCAAAAGTATTTACAACATAAAGCAACCTGGAGTAAATTCTTTAAGGGTGGTATTAAGTACAGTAAGAAAAGAGGAAAGGAGAAGTTGACTTTCCACTAGTAGTGACATTTGTCAAAGCTTCTTGGAAGAGGTGGGATCCGGGGATCTGAGCCGTGAAAGAAAAATAAGCCAGAGGCAGGGCAAGATGGGAAAGACTTTAAGGCAAAAGAGAAGCGTTAGCAAAGGTATAAAGGCAAGTGCAGACTGACCACAGAGAACATCTCAAGATGGTCGAAGCATAGAAGTGAGAATGTGTGTTTCGGGAGATAATGTTGAAAAAGTAGAAATGTAGGCCATAAAGGACTGAGAATTTTAAATCTTATTTTATATTCTGCGAGGAGGCAAAGGGTTTTAGGAATAAAGTGACATAATCAGATGTATATTTAAGAAAACCACTGGCAACGCTGCCTATAGTGAAAAGGAAGGCAGGGAGACCAGCTACGAGATTATGGTAATAATCCACGCAAAGGTAATGGAAATGTAAAGTAGGATGGTAAAAACAGAACGGCGGGGACAGATTAAGGAAACGCCGCAACAGTATCACGGACAAGCCTCACGAAACTAACTGGACGGGGTACGGAGAGCAAAGAGGTGACGCCAGCAACAGAGGGAGCACGACTGAGCCTTCCGATGGACACAGGTTTAGATGTGAATTCTAGCTCTGTTGCTTCCTCGCCATATGATTTCGGGAAACCATTTAGCTTGTCTGTGCTTCAGTTTCTCCAGCTGTAGACGATGGGGTGTACTCGGTATTTCAGCAAACCTTTTTTTTTTGTTGTTAATTTTTTTTAATGTGTTTATTTATTTTTGAAGGGGAGAGAGAGAGAGACAGAGCATGAACGGGGGACGGGCAGAGAGAGAGGGAGACACAGAATTCCAAGCAGGCTCCAGGCTCCGCACTGTCGGCACAGAGCCCGACACGGGGCTCAAACCCACAACCGTGGGATCGTGACCTGAGCCGGAGGCGGAGGCTCAACCGACTGAGCCGCCCAGGCGCCCCCTCAGCAAACCTTTTTTTAAGAGGTAAGGAGTACTGTATGCTTCCTCCTTAAGCATACTACCCTCTACTAGTTATTCTTAAACTTTAATCTGGTTCTGATTATTCTACTCGTGATTATTTTGTATTTCTCAAGCTAAGTTCCAAGCCCCAGTATGGTAACCTACAACTCAGCATTTATTCTATAATTAAATTATTAATCGCGTTGATCTCTGTAGACCAACACTTAATTCTCCCCACGCTGAAACTTGAGAGCAAATGTCAACGAGTTACCAAGTATAGACGAATGGAGCTGAACCTGGGGACCCTGAAGAGCCTCAGAATCATGGCAGGGGATACCCAAGTACTCATAGTCATTCATAAAAAGGTAAAGAACACTAGTTACAGGGACAAAAAGTAGCAACTCCCACAAAGGTGCCTTGGCCTGATAACTATGCAACTCACCGAGGCACTGAATTCCTCAGTATCCTACCTGCCTATTTACTGTCTTGTTCTTTCTCCTCCCTTTTTTGCCTTATCTCTAATTATGTGCTACTTGGACACCGACGGTACCCACTGTTGCCAAGATGTGTGTGGCTGGCCTTCAATCTGGTTACACCTAGCTTGTTAATGAACTTGACACGGGGACCCAAATCAAGAACATTCTAAAATCAAGATTATACAGCCCTCAAATAGGTATGTATGTGCACACATATACACGCAGACATCAGAGTAATAAAACCCAGTTATCTCGGCAGAAAAAAAAAAAGATGACAGCCCTCATGGACTTTCGTGGACTTTGAGTCCTAATAATAATTAGGGATTTCTATGTGCCAGGCAAATTGCTGAGTACTTTGCATGCATAATTTCAATTAAGCCTCACAATAATTTTAAGAAGCTTGATTACTGCTAATTTACAAATGAAGACACTGAAGCATGGAGAGGTTAAGAAACTTTTCCAAGGTCATTCAGCCAATAGACCGGTGCAGCCAAGATTTGAACCCAGGCAGTCTAAATTCAGAGCCCATGGTCTTAACAGCTCTTAATTACTGTGCTATACTATCTCACACTATTACAGATTAGATAATGAGATTCTCCCCATCTTTATAAAGGTATTTATATACGCACAAATAAAAAATCCTAGCCGGAGAGATTACAAAAGGATTTCCTCATTAACCAAGCTTAAAGAGATGTTATCCACATGGTTTTACTGCTTATAATTAAAGGCAATCATCTAGGAACACTGTTGTATGTTTGCGTTTGATCTAAAAATTAGTCAATACTCATGGATGGACAGAAGTTGAATATACACATGTGTACGTATTTGTTCCTCTAGGTGTAGATATTTATTACAGAGACATTTGTGATTAACTTCCCCCAGTTTTTCAGAGCTGAGATAGTACAAAGGACGGCTTGGTGAAAAAACTGTACTCCAACCACACTCCTCAGCAGTAATATTACTCTCCTAATTCAAGACAGAAAGCCACAGTTACTTTGATGCTGTAAAAGGAGAATGAAACAATGGTGCTTCAGCAAAGCACAGATCGGAAGGGTTGGACCTCCCTAAAACAGTCCCCATGTTTGAAAGGTTCATCGCTCATACAGCTCAAAGACATCAAACCATCTATGCCCAAACATTCCAACCAAACAAAACCAAAAATGCAAGAAAACAGATAAAACATATGAGAGAGACTCCCAACTCTAGAGCTAAATGCCAGCGGGATAGATCCAACCCACTGGTAGGACACAGAGCACTGCTGCAGTGATAATTAAAGGTAAGTTTTCTGGGGGAAATCCCTTCGGTCTATTTGTCAAATAGAAAAACAACTACTCATTTCAAAGGAAGGGGAATTTTCATACCCAGTACAGAAAACTGCCAACTAACTCTTACATTTATGTCTTTATTTCCTTAAAACTAAGGCTCATTAAATATGTCCGGCATCTAAAAAGTTTAGCCAAGTGTGGCCTCTAAGAAGTTTCGTACTAATCCTACCAGAGGACTTCTATCGTCCCAAACAACTACAAATCACACGACCAAACCCGTCTTTCAAATATCTTAGTCTTTGAAAGCAAGCGTCTGGCAGTGTAGCCTCATGGTCGGCTTCCCCTGGTGTGTAACCTGACAAGGTACAAAGCTCATTGAAATATTTAACAGTGGTGGTATGGATTTCTCTGGATAGGTCAAGAAAAGCAGCTCATCCTTTTTAAAAACATAAAGAACCATTTTATGGGATGTCATTCCCTCTGTTCAAGTGTCTGTGTATTTCCTCGGGGCTTTCTCAGAGATCTTATTGAGGGGGAAAATGAAAAGGCTAACAAAAGGACCCCTTTTCTCTCCCTATTCCCAATATAATCCGCCTCGGCCACAGGGCCAGTAGCATCCACACCGTCATAAATGCCAGCAATTAGAGAATTAGGCCATAAAACCACCCACTCAGGTATAAGAGCGCAGGCCTCCAGCTTTATTTAATGCATGCCATAAAGATCCTGTACTTCCTTCTTTCAGGCCTTCTTCACAACCAATGAAATGACAATAACAACAAAAAAAGTAGCCCTTTGTCTGCCTGCCCCATACTGATGTGATCAATGAAACCATCTGGGTCCAGGTGAAGGATTTAAGATTCCTTTTTCCTAATAAAGACTCCATTTCCTCTCACATGCCACATTGAGATCCATTAAAGGCCAGGCTGCATTTAGAGCAGTGATATGATGATGGAAAGTGAAGTGAAATGACATTTTCCAATATTTGACTTTACTCTGAAACTACTCTAGAAGCCTAGCCAATTCCTGAACTTCTCAAGAAATACTGGAACCTACAAGAGTATTCTTCATTAACTCAATAATTTCTAGAACCTCCTGAAGTCTTTGCTAATGAAAAAAGTTCATTCAAACCTGAAAGTTAATGTTCATTCAGTCTGCGTTTTACAATCTGATACAGTTTAGGAGCAGATCAATAACTTCATATGATTATCTTCACAACCTACCGGTCCACACAAATCCCGAGTGTGTGTGATTTACTCCATGATAAAGTTGTATTTATCAAACTTTAGACCAAACTAGGTAAGACCCACACAAATACTTTTTTCTAACAGTGAGCTCTTCAGGCTTCCTCTTTCCGCTAGGGCCCATGGGGTTAAAAATAGGATTTAGAAAGTACAGGTATGTTATGTCAGACTCATTAGTAATGTAACCTTTCTTAATCCCTGGAAATAACATGTGCAAACAAAAGAAGTTCCCATCCCAGCAATCCTAGAGTAAATTCCTCCCCAAGTAGTGACAGTCACATAGCTTCCCCCTTTCTCAAAGGTCTATGCCACTGGGCTCTCCACCTTGGCAGAGGAAAAATGGAAAGACAAGATATTCACAAAAGGCCCTACCAAAGGCCTTCAAGTTAAGTGCTAGAAGGAAACTGAAGTTCTGTGCCAACACTAGTGGAATGTGGGCAGGCACAAAGAGATCTTAATTAGGAGACCTACAATTAAAACAGTGAGTCTCCAAAAGAGAGCGAAGAGTCTGTTCTGCCTCCGAGCAAGCAAGGCACCGTTGCCCCCCTCCCCCGCCCCCAGCTACGGGGCAAGGAAGGCAACTCGCGGAGTCGGAGTCTGCACAGATGCTCCACGGAGGGACAGCTCCAAGGTGAGCAAAGAGATGGAAAGTGAGTCAAGATGGGAGTATTTTCTCTTCTCCACTTCCAGTCAGGAGGCAAATCACTATTTTGTGAATGATGATTCACTAAAGGGGAAGAACTGTGCCTTCAGAATATTAAATGGAAGGAAAAGACTGGCACATGTCATATGCTTTTCAGTGAGAATGAGGAAAAGTTCTCAAGACTGCCTTTCTGATGCTCAGTATAAACCAAAGTCCTAGATTTCACAGCTTAGTAACAGCTACTCCGGGCAACGTAGGTACTGTCACTCTGGATGCATATATTCGTTAGCGCACAGAAGTTTTCTTCTCATTTAAAAGCTGTCCCACCTAAAGGAATACACCACCTGGACTGAAATACTTCCCTTTTGCAGTCCGGAATCCACAACACTGAAAACCTGAAACAAAAGTCAGCCAAACGAGAGGGCCTCTAAACACAAGACAATGACTTGTATTTAAAATCTGATCTCCAACTGTCTATAAATGAAATTGGTCAATTTCAGCAAAGAGCTTCTCCCATACAGGTAAGTCCTTCTATCTTCATACAATGAAAACTTTCCCACTAAGCTGGAATTTCTCTTCCCAATGATAACACAGGTTAACTGGGCAAACGGACTAACATTAAAAATTACCAAGTAGGCTCACCGACTCTTGACTCTTTAAATAAACTCAGAATACAAAGTTCTGACCCGGCCCCCCAAAAATAATAGAATAGAAACGAATCAGAATACTGGAGCAGAAAAGATTCATGAGCTAATATTTAGCCCAACCTTTTCATTGTACAGATCAGATATGTAAGGTTAAAAGTGAACTGCCCAAGGTCCCATCACTGGTCAATGAGAGATGAGGGCGGGGAGAGCCCTTGTCCGCTGACTTCCATGCTGAGGCTTCTTCTGCTCCGCTTGTGTTCTCTGCTTCACTTTCTTTCTGTCAAGCTCAGGATTAGCTGTGAAGGTGATGAAGGAACAACTCCCCCTCTTGGTACACATGCCCAGTGAACATCCAAAACAAAAAACAAAATCACTCTCCAACTGCCCTTGGCCTACAGGAACATCATCTTTTCTAGGCCCAACCCAAGAGCGTGCCTTGGTCCACCTCAACTAAACTGCCATTTCGAATGAAAACAAAGATCAACCAATGCTATCATTCAATTTCCACTTAGATCTACTTAAAATGTGCCATGTTACGATCGCAAGGGAAATTCTGCCTTTAACATTTTATGAGGTGGTTAAGGAAGAAGGTAAGTGGACTGTGAAAGTAATAACCGAAGACTAGCTGCTGATATATAAACCATTTCTGGGGTTTCTATTAAAAACAGCTCAAATTCGAGTCGACAGAGAAGATGCTGTGCCATGTTTATTGAGATGGCACCGTATGGTGGCATTAACAGGACCTGAGACAATCCTCAGAAAAGTGGGACAGTGTGGAGGGGAAAGGGAGACGAAGAAGCAGACCTCTGTGATTTCTTACTGTGCTCAGTTAAGTCAAACTTAAATTCGGCTTCCTGATTGTCAGACAAAAAGCCGAAACAGAGGAGACCAGCAACACCTAAATATTTGCTTAAAATAATCCCGTTCTGACAGAAGTTGGTCATGAAGAACTGTTACACGTAGTCGTTACCCAGAGATATTCAGTACAAGGGAAGTTACGGACCTGTGGCAGTGAAGGACAAGTCTCCATGGCTAAAGGAGTTTAAACAGGGAAGTGATCTGGAAGTTCTATCACCTTTCAACCACCTGAACTTACTAGCTGTGTAAGTATCAGCTTACATTTTGTTATAGACAAGTTATTGTCATCATTCACTTAAAGCAAACCAGAATTTCAAGAGGCTAGCCTCATTTTAGGTCACAAAACCATTTCTTCATGAATCCAGACAAGGCTTGATACAGATCTGTGAGTGAATTCTGAGAAACAATCTTTAGAATTCTATGTCAGCCCAGGGGAACCCTGAACTTCCCCTCTGGAATCTTATCATTGATTTGCGAGACTCTGTAACAAAACGCTTGGTTTCTACACTGAAAACTACCAGGTCAAAGGACCCAATCACTACGGTTTAGTACTGAACCGTACTATGGGTTAGTACTAATCAACACATACCATCAACCCGTATACATCTTAGATTGCCTCTAACTACCACATAAAAAGCCTACCAATGGAACAACAGCTCATTCAAACCCAATTCAGAAAAAATACTGAAATTTAATATAAGGAGTCAACCACTCTTCTCATTGTCAAGTAGCAACAACTGTTCAGGCAAAAGTTTTAAAGAAAAAAAAAAAACGTACTAATATGATCTTATTTGAAGTAACTGCAATTCCTTAACAGGCTTTACACTACACACTACTGCTAAGCAAAATAATGCCAGTGGATAAGGAAGTGTTAGCACCTGATTAAAACTTTAAAAGTGATTTGTCAAAGACCAACAGATAAAATATTCTGGTGCCCAGACATTAGGTCCCTGAATCCAGGTGGTTCTCTTTCTAACCAGTCTCTTGAAAAGCTACGATTGGAAGCTGTCAGCATAAAACTTTGCTTTTGAATAGGTGATAACATTTGGAATGTGAACACTTGGTCCCTCAATACAAAATACATAAGCATGCTACACAAGGAGAAAATACGTCTCAAGATCCCTTTAAAATAGACTAACTTCTCCTAATAGAGACTTTCTTATCATACTCAAATATACATGGGGCTAAAATTCTACATATAACCAGGCAAGTCTCAATTTTGAAAATAAGCAGGTAAATGAAATGTCAGTAAGTCTTTTTTTTTTTTTTTTTTTTTTTTTTTTTTTTTTGCTGCCGTATCTTTTAAAAAAGCAAAATCAACTCACATTTAAGCACCAACTCCATGCAAGTAACCTGAACGGTTCAGTCTTTTTGTCATGTATGAGGCCTTTGGTTCTCCAACTACATGGGATCTGTGTTGTTAGCTTAAAAAATACAGAATTGGCCTTTCAAAAAAAAATAATAATCTACAGCAACCAATAAATAGTCTCAAACAACCCTGCTGACTGCAGCTGCCTTCTGAAGGCTGGGAAAAGGAGGTGGAGACAGAGCGGAGAGAGGCAGGGAAAAGGGACGCTGCGGCTAGCTACATAGCAAGGAACACGCCCCCATCATGTCCTCCTTGCTCTGTCAGAAGGCGGGCTGTTGTCAGTCTCCTGATCAGGCTGCCTTAGAAACGATTTTTAAAAGGAGGCAGGAAGACTAACAACTAAAAAATGCCAGCTCCTTGAAAGGAGGGGCCAGGGTCTCTGGGATCTTCTCCCTCCCCTTCTTCCCAGGATCTTTCCGTATATCTAAAGGGGTGCAGGGCACAATAGGGGACAAGGGGTTTGCCCGGGACCAACGGCAGAGCACGCAGGAAACGGCTGGTTGTTATCTTTCCCTTTCTGTTTCAATCAAGAGCACTCCAGAGCAGCAACCCCCTACCCCCCCCCCTTCGCTTCAGCCCCTAGCAGCTGCTCTTCCTCCTCCTAGCATCCCCCATCTCATCCCCCCTCCCCTACAATTCAAACTCCCCCTTCTGCATCCAATGGAAAACAAATACGCAACGCCACTGGCTGAACCTGAACTCAACTTCCCTTCCCAGGGCAACTTTCCTTTTTGCTGAAGGGGGCTGAGTAACGCTGATCAAGGCATCCCCATTCCTGCCCCAGTACTAATGGGGAAGGGGCAAAACTCTTGAGCCTTCGTCCACCTTGGGTCCCCCTATAAGAATCAGAGAGATAACCCTAACTCCTCCTTCTAAGGAATAACTTTGCTTCATGGCCCCCCTCTTTCCCCCAACCAAAAGCAACCACCACCAGAAGCATAATAAAGTAAAACTGTCCCTTATCTACTCTCCTCACCCCAACCCTGCTTCCCCCACCCCTTCCAAGCCCCAGGATTGGCCTAGGAAAAGGTGGATCAATAGTGAAATGACGGAGAAAAGGAGAAGGGCGGGAGGGAGCTAGGGCTGGAGACTGCGTGCTCTCAGGCACAGTGGGTGGGGTAGGAGAGCAGCTGCTTCCCCTGGGAGGATGCTGCCCAAGTCCCCCCACAAACACCTCCCCTCACAGGGGCCCCCTTCCCCAGAGCTGGAGGGAAAGCCTGCCTCCTCTCCAGGGGGAACGGTGGAAAGCGGCTCCTCTCTGAGCCTAGGGGACAGTGGACTGTTTTCCTCTCAAAGATGCCACCAATCCTTCATTCTAAAGGAGGGAAAGGGTGGAGTGAAGGTAGAGTAATTCCCTGCTACCAATAGGCTAGAAACTGTAGCTCTGTAAGATGGGGGAAACAGACTGCTGGTCGAGGAGATCACCGTTATCTTCAGCGGGAAAGGAGGTGAAGGGAGGCAAGGTGAAGAGGCAAGTAGATTCTTCCTGGCGGGGTAGGGAAGGAGGAGGGAGGATCTCTCTGCACGGGGTGGGGGGTGGAGGGTGGAGGTGAAGGAAGGGGGAGTGGCTGGTAGTGCAGGGACCTGGCCCGGGGATGGGGCGAGGGTTCATCAGGTTTTCGGAAGCAAGGTGCTGCAAGAGACATCGGTCCCCAAGGGGTAGGAGAAGAACGTGGCCCTGGATGAGGCCATCACCCGAGAGATGCCCAAGAGGAAAACTGCCCCAAGAGTAAAACATCTGCCCAGAGAGGGAGGCGGGGATGTGGCGGGATCAGGTCTCTAGGAGGGAGGGAGGGAGGAATCTTGCTCGGATGAGGTAATCTGTGAAAGGGAGGAGGGGTTCAGTCCCGGGATGGGAAACCCCGGCGAGGGGTCTGTGCCAAGGGATTTGGGGAAGGGTCAGGGGAAGGAGGCGGGGGGCAAACGCCCTCAGCCGGATGGGTCCAAACCCCGGGGTGGGGGCGCCTAGGGGTCTGCACCCATGTATGGGGGGGGGGGGTCCCAAGATGGGAGGGCCGTTTGCCCCGGGTCAGGGACCCCAGGAGGGTCCCGGAATTGGGATGCTCCACAATCCCGGATGGGGGAGGGGAGGGGGCTCCGCAGAGGGTCGAGACCCCGGGCCTGGGGGTTCCTCGCCCCCTTACCTCTCCGCTGCCGCCTCCCCCGCCGCTCTCCCCAAACACGGCCCGGAACCGGCGCAGGTTGGTGCCGATGGCGGCCGAGACCTGCAGCGCCGCGTCGAAGCCCGGGCCCACCCGGAGCAGGGCCGGCCCAGAGGAGGCTGAGGACGATGACGAAGACGAAGACGAGGCGGACGACGAAGAGGCTGCTGAGGCGGCGGCCGCTCCCCCTGGAACCCCAGCCCCGCTGCTTCCCGCCGCCGCCGCCGCGGCCGCCACAGCCGGGGGGGAGGGGGGCGCCCCGGGGCCGCCGCCGCCGACCGGGGGCCCGGGGGGAAGCAGCAGGGCCGGGACGCGTTGCCGCGGGGCGCCCCCCAGGCCCCGGCGCCCCCCGCCGCCGCCGCCCCCGGTGGTCCCGGGTCGGGCGGGGAAGCGCCACCGACAGCTGTGCGCCATGTTCGCCCCGTGAAGTGAAGCAGCGAGAGGGAGAGGCGACAACACAGGGGGGCGGGGAGGCGGAGGGGGGGGCCGAGGGCCCCGGAACCTGCCTGAGCCGCTCGGCGCCGCCCGGCGGCCTGCACCCAGCCGGCCGCTATGCAGAGCGCCGGGCCGCGCCCGCCCGCCCCGCAATCTGTATAGCGGGCTCGGGCCTACGCTCCAGACGCCGGGCCGCGGCTACGCCAGGCCGAGGCCCGGGCCGCCGCCGCCCGCCCGCCCGTCCGCCCCGCAACCTGGATAAGTGCATGCCCCGCCCTCCGGGAGCGGCATTGCTGGGGAAAAGGAGGGGGGAAGGAAGCCCAGGAGCCCGACGCGGAGCGCGGGTTCCGGGGAGAGGGGGAGGGGGCGAGGACTACAGGGAGGATGGAGGCGGAGGGAGCCCGGCCGCCTGCAGCCTCGAGAGCCGAGAGGCCGCTTACACACGTTCCCGGGATGCGCTGGGAATCGAACCGCCCGGGAGAGCAGCTTCCAGTATAGCGCGGCTGCCGGGTCGGGGACGAGTGAGCCTCCTGCTCTGCCTCGAGGCACGGAGACAAGATGGGTTAGCCCTCATTTAACGCTTCTAGGATAAAAGAGCCCTTATTGTACCATATGCAAAACGGAAGCGTTGCCCAGTTTACTACATGCAGAATAGAAAGGCCCTCAATGAACGCGCTTTAAAAATTAAAAAAAAAAAAGAGAGAGAGAGAGAGGGCCCCTCCCATTTTCACGCTGGAGCTCTCTCCAAAATGCACACATCGAGGGGCAGGTCTCCCGCCACCTCCTCGCACTCGGGGCTTTGGAACCTCTGTCTCTCGTGCCCTTCTGCAGAGAGTTGGGTCGTGTTTCTCCAGCCCGGGCATTGGGGCCACGGCGTGCTCCGCTAACGAGGCGGTGTTACAACGAAGCTGAAGCTGGATGGCTAACGGGGCCTGGAGGGAAGAGGCGGGCAAAAGCGCCCCCGCCCCTTCTTCCTCAGTTCTCTGCCTGCCGCTGCATGCAAAGCAGACCCTAATGTATGCATGCAGAGGGAGGGGGGCTCGCGAGCACGTTTCTGATTAAGAGAGGGGGAGGAGAAGAGCGTTGGGCATTATGATACACTGGGTGGAAGGGGCCCGCCGGCGGCGAGCTCATTGCGCGGGGTTAGTAGGCTGAGGGGGGAGGGGGAAGGAAGGAGGGCGAGGGCGGGGGATGAATATCCACCCGGTTTACTTTATTGCGGGAAAGAGGGGAGGGCGCCTCAAGCTGGGCGTTAGAAGCCTCCAAGGCTGGGAGAGCGGAGAGGGGAGGGAGGGGTTTGTGCCGGGAGAACTTGTGTTGGCCGAGGCTGGGGGATCGATACACACAGCCTGCAGGCCCCGGGGTAGCCTCCATCCCCCCAGCCGAGGTGGAGTTCGCTGGAAGGTCACGCAGCCTTCCCGGACTCCCGCACGGGTACGGCGCACACTGCTTGTAATATTACAGCCCGGGGCGGCGAATTTGGGAAGGAGGGGGAGGGTCGTGGTGAGCAGGTTGCAATCAGCTCTGGCCCTCTGGAGGGTGCACTGCACGCCTCCAGAGAAGGTCCACGGCCTCCTGGTGCTGAAAACCTACGTCCCTCCGCCGCCGAAACGTTAGTGCTGAGCGAACGACCGGGTGGGGGCTGGAGGGGAGCAGAGAAAGGGAGGAGACACGGGCAAGCTCCAACTCCCCCAACTCGTCCGGGATCGATCGTCGTTCCAACCGCGCAGGATGGAGCCCAGATGGTTTGCAAAGCGCACACTCACAGGGCACACGCAGAACCAGATTCCGTTGTTACATCGCCTGGTTTACTGGGTGCAAAAAGGGTGGGAGTAGCGGGAGAGTCTCTTAAACGGCAGCCCCAGGACTCTGCTAAGGATATTAGACACCCCATTGTGGACGGTTTCTCCATTGCAATATATTTGGCGGTAGGAGCTGGGGGGTTTGCTTCAGTGTAGCTGCTCTGATCAGTTACAGATTGGCGACCACGTGGATTCCCTCATGCATCCTGATTTGTTCACTCTCTCACTCTTTCTCGCTTATTTTTCTTTTGTATTTGCCGCCCCCCTTCTTTAATATGCATAACGGTCTGCAGAGGTAATAGGCAGGGGACTGAGTGACAGGCTTTACATAACTATGTCAACAGGATTTCTTCCCGTCCTCCACCCCTGAGAAAACATAAACGGCCGGGTTCTGAGAAACCTCACTTCAAGCACACTTCATTTGGCACAGGTGGGAGGTCGGTAGGTTGGGTGGGGGCAGCAGGAAGGAAGAATGCCAGTGAAGATTGTCAGAAGTCCTCTAGACTCAAGCATCTGGGTAGAAAAACTCCTTGAGAAATCTAGCTTGTCTCTTTGCCTCCAGGCTAGTCCAAAAGGAGCCAGAGCAAAGCAGAATTTGGTTTATTGTTGGGGCTTTTAAGGCAGAAAGAATAATAACTTACATTTGTTGGGTGCTCTCTTTGACCTGGGTGCATTCGCATCTCACCAACCCTCTGAGATAAGTCTGATTTTACAAGGGGGGAAACTGAGGCCTAGGATAATGTCCAAGGTCGCACAGCTAGTAAGCGGCAGCACTCAAAGTCATGGGGGTCTGACGCCTATATCCGCCAATCATACTGCTGATCCCCAAAAGACATACTATGCCACCTCACACCCATTAGGATGGCTACTATAAAAAAGCAAATAGGGGCGCCTGGGTGGCTCAGTCAGTCGAGCGTGGGACTCTTGATTTCAGCTCAGGTCATCATCTCATGCTGGTGAGATCAAGCCCCACTTCAGGCTTTACTCACACGCGTTCTCTCTCTAAAAAACAAAAACAAAAAACTCAGAAGACAATAAGTGCTGGTGAGGATGCAGAGAAATTGGAACCCTTGTTGGTGGGAACGTAAAATGGTACAGCTGCTGTGGAAAGCAGTCACAGAAATCATGGGGGTTCCTCAAAAAATTAAAAATAGAATCACCGGGTGATCCATCCATTCCACTTATGGGTATATACCCAACAGGATTGAAAGCAGGGTCTCAAAGAGAGATTTGTGCACCCATGTCCGTCGCAACATTATTCATAATAGCTAAAACATGGAAGCAACTCACGTTGTCTGATGAATGGATTCAACATGTGGTACATTCATATGCTGGAATATTATTCAGCCTTAAAAAGGAAGGAAAACCTGTGCTATGCTACACTATGGATGAATCATGGGGACATCGTGCTAAGTGAAATAAGCCAGCCACAAAAAGACAAAAGACAAGTACTGTATGATTCCACTTATGTGAGGTACGTAGAGTATTCAAAATCATGGAGACAGAAAGTATGGTGGTTGCCAGGGGTAGGGTGGGGAAGAATGGTGATTTTCTGTTTAATAGGTATAAAGTCTCAGATTTACAATATGAAAAGAATTACGGGGTTGGATGATGGTAATGGCTGTACAACTATGAATGTACTAAAAAGACATGTGCTTTATCTGTTAATTTTAGTTCAGTTGTTTTAAATGTTTATTTTTGAGACAGAGAAAGAGAGAGAAGAGCGTGAGCAGGGGAGGGGCAGACAGAGAGGGAGACAGAGAATCCAAAGCAGGTTCCAGGCTCTGAGCTGTCGGCACAGAGCCGGATACAGGGCTTGAGCTCACGAACCGCAAGATCATGACCTGAGCCGAAGTCAGTCGCTTAATGAGCCACCCAGGCGCCCCCAGTTTCTTTTTCTTGAATAGCTAATATATTCATATGGTTAAATGTTTAAAGGAATTAAAGTCTTTCCTCCACTGTTGCTCTGAACTCCCCTCCTGCAGTCATAGCTTACCTCTTCTTAGGGGCAGCTAACGTTATCAGTGTCTCATATAATTCTTCCAGGGATAGTTTGTGCCTATACAAGCAAGTGCGTATAGAAGTTTTCTCATAAATGAAAGAATATCACCCCCGCTTCCTGGATCTTGCCTGGAAATCTATATCTTGGAAATAATTCCTATTAGTAGATGGCATTTCCTCATTCTCAGGGCTGCACGGAATAGATATAGCATAATTTACTTCACCAGTTCTCCGTCAGTGGGGACTTACGTTGTTTCTAAACTTTCGCTCTTTCGAACAATTTTACAGTGCATTGTTTTGACTATTTGTAATTTTGCCAGTGTGCAAATATATCTGTAGTACAGATTTCTAGAAGTGGGATTACTGAGTCAAAAGGTACGTATATTTGTAAATTTGAGAGATGTTGTCCCCAGTAAAGATTGTACTAATTCGTACCCCCACCAGCAATGTTTAAGAGAGCACCTTTCCCCCCCATCCTTCCAGAAAGGATTTTTAACTTCTTGATCTTTGACAACCTACTGGAAATGCACATATTTCACTTTTTTTTCCCCCAAACAACAAAAGGAAACATTTAAGACAAGAACCCCAAATCGTGCCCCTTTCTGCAAGCTCATGTTCTGGTTTGAATGGACCTCTAGATGTTTACTCCCTTTTCTCCTCCCTGGAAAGACTTTTCATAGCAAACCAGTATGCCACAAATCTGGGCTTGAACTGTAGGTCCGATAAAACTGTAGCCATGTGATCTCGAAGCAGGCCACCAGGCTCATTACGCCTGTTTCCTAATTTGCAAAAATAAGGATATTAGTAGCAACTTCATAAGAGTATTATGAAGGTTGAATGACATAATGTAAATAAAGTGTCTTCTCTCTCATTCAGGTAGACACATTTCCCCTCAGGGATTTCCTTAGGCATTAGTGAAGATACCCTCTCTCAAATCAGCAATTTCCTTTCTCCAAATAGGCCCCCACTGGAAAACATTGCAGTAGTGGTCCCAAAAGTCATCGAACTAAGAAAGAATGGTGGCTGATGGGGCTCCTGGGTGGCTCAGTCGGTTAAGCGTCCGACTTCGGCTCAGGTCATGATCTCCCTGTTCTCGCGTTTGAGCCCCACATCAGGCTCTCTGCTGACAGCTCAGAGCCTGAAGCCTGCTTTGAACTCTGTGTCTCCCTCTCTCTCTGCCCCTTCCCCAATCATGCTCTGTCTCTTTCTCTCTCAAAAATAAACATTTGAAAAACAAAAAAAAAGAACGGTGGCTGAGTCGTTTCAACTTGCCCATTGGAAGACTTGAGCATCACTGAACAGAAGACAGTTCAGAATCTTTAGATGCTACTGTCTTGTGGGGAAGAAAGGGTCAAGTCCATTACCCTTTGCACAGGCATCCTTCCTAAAGGAAGAAATGGTTACATTTTGCTACTGCCCTGAATCCATGAGTTCCCATTTCTGAGCTCCAAAAGAATTAGGTATGGCTACGTCTGTGACTAAAAGGACTTTAAGTACTGACCCCAGTGTGGACAGCTGGCTTTAAGTAAAGGATTAGTTATAGTCCCTGCCAAAGGTAAGGACTAGATGATTTGGGAGCCAGGAACTCTTTGAGAACAGGAATCGTGTTTTACTTCTCTTTTATTTTATTTTAGTATTTTTGAGAGAGCGTGAGCGGGGTTGGGGCAGAGAGAGAGGGGCTCTGCAGTGACAGCAGTGAGTCAAAGATGGGGCTTGAACTTACAAACCTTGAGATCGTGATCTGAGCCGAAGTTAGATGCTCAACCGACTGAGTCACCCAGGTGCCCCGTGTATTACCTGTCTTTGCATCCTCTGTGCTAAGCAGTGTCTGTACCAGTCCAATTAATGTTTGCAGAATAAGTGACCCTTCCCTGCTGAACTCTCAGTCGTTAGGATTCATGCCCAAAGACTCTTGTTTTATCAGAGGAATTCAGCAGTTGCATATACTTATTTGTTTTAAAAACACATTTTATTTAAGGGGTGCCTGGGCGGCTCGGTTGGTTAAGTACCCGACTTCAGCTCGGGTCACAATCTCCCCGTTCCCAAATTCAAGCCCCGCATCGGGCTCTGTGCTGACAGCTCGGAGCCTGGAGCCTGCTTCGGATTCTGTGTCTCCCTCTCTCTCTGCTCCTCCCCTTCTCACACACTCTCTCTCTCTCTCTCTCAAAAATAAACAAACATTAAAAAAAAAATGTTTTTTAAAGGTACATGTGGAAAAGCGTCAAAAGAGGGCTGCACAGATCATACCAAGGGTTTTGGATTTTATGCAAGCCAGGTTAGGAAACAATGGAAAGATTTCAGGGAGCGACCGGCATCATGAACTTTGTGCCACATCACTGTGACAACTGGGTGTAAGAAACAGGCTGATGGTGAAACCAGAAGCAGAGAATGCAGTTAGAATATCTCTGAGCTCTTCCAGGATTTAAGACTCATACATCCGTATGCGGTAGCCCAGATTATGTAGATTATGGGTGCAGTGGTAGTGGAGACGTAGGAATGAGATTCCAAAGATAGTTGGTAGAGGGAATGACTTTTGGTGTCCATTCAGATATGGAGGGTGAAGAAGAGAGGCTTTTCTCAGGTTGCCAGCTAGGGTCGATCAAGCAGATGCTGACACCACCCTCGAAGACAAGGACAAAAGGAGGAAGGTGATTTTGGAGGTGATGAGCTGCCTGCAGGTGTGGCTTTTAATAGGCAGCTGGATAGATCCGACTGGAGCTCGAGAACAGGCTAAAAAAATCTAGATCTGGGATTTGGAGGCATCGAGGTGGCCGCCAAGACCATGGGCCTGGATGAGACCACACAGAAAGAGTGTGGGTCGCGCTCAGAGACAAATGGGTCAAGAAGGGAACCACAGGAAACCCATATCTGCTGGGTGGGCTGACAAAAAGTAGCCGAGGAAAGGAAACTCAGAAAGAATGCTCAGTGAGGGAGAAAGGGGGCTAGAGAGAAGCCAAAGGAGAAAGCGTTTCAAACAGAAGAGCTGTAAACAATGTCAAATGTGGCAGCCAGATCAAGAGGCGAAAGGACTGAAGAGTGTCCCTCATAGTCCTAGGGAAGTCACAAGCGATCGTGGTGAGAGAAGTTGCAGGGAAAAAGCAAAGTCTGAAGTCAGGTCGCATTTGGTTGAGGAAGAAATGAAAAGGACGAGAAGCGAGTGGAGGCAACTCTTTGGAGGGGTTCGGCTGCAAAAGGAAAGAGAAAGACTTTCGCTGGAGCCCCTTCACATGTGGTTAAGAGTTTTTCGTTACTTTCTTTTAAGTTTATTTATTTTGATTTTTTTTAAGTTCACTTATTTTGAGAGAAAGAGACAGAGCGAGCAGGGAAGGGGCAGAATCAGAGAATCCCGAGCAGGCTCCTGGCTGCCAACACAGAGCCTGACATGGGGCTCGAACTCATGAACCGCGAGATCATGACCAGAGCCGAAAACAAGAGTCAGATGCTTAGCCTACTGAACCACCCAGGTGACCCATTGTTGTAGCTTTTTAAGCTAACTTTTGATTGTTATAAAAGTAATATATGCAAGGTGAAATTTTTCAAACAGCATGGAACAATTAAAAGTCTGAATATCCCTTCCTTCCCTCCAAAGGTAATCACTGTTAAGTTTGTGGTCTAATACTTCAGAATATAAATAAGCACATATACATATAAAATTCACCAATCTCTACGTATAGAAACATACACAGTCTGTATAGAGAGATACTCAATGTGATTATAACATACAAACTAGTATGCCTGATCCCCTCATTTTTTTCACTTAACAATACGACCTGGAAACCTTTCCAGATCTTTCCGACCTTATCACCTGCCTCTCTCTCCCCTAGTTCATTGTGCTCTCGCTGCACTGACCTCCTCGCAGTTCCTGGAACACACCGGGCACACTCACACCTTAAGGCTCCTGCACCTGCTGTTGCCTCTGCCTGGAATGTTCTTCCCCCAGATATCCTCTTGGCTCCCTCTCTCATTTCCTTCAGGTCGCTACTCAGTGTCACCTCCTCAGAGAGGCAACTCCCTATCACTTGTGGAACCTGACCCGACTTCATTTTTCTTCCCAGCACTTCTTGTCTATTACGCGTCTGTTGCCCTGTTGGGTCTCGTGTCCCCCACAAGGATATGAGCTCTGTGAAGAGAGGGACCTTGTCTACCTCACTGCTCTATGTCCAGGGCCTAGAATTCCTGGCCCTTAGCAGGTACTCAGTAAAATAGGAAAGAAAATGTACAGAGGTAGCGTAGCATAGCGGTATGGATAACAGCACAGCGGTTAAGAGGGCTAGTTCAAATTGCCTGGGTTCTGATCTCTCTCGGGAGGCGTGTGCACTTGGGTGAGTGAATCGGCGTTCTCTGCAAGATAGGGACACACCAGTGCCTAACTCCCCGGGTTGGTGTGAGGTTTACGGTGCGAACATAGGAAACGTGCTTCGAACGGTAGCTGACACGGAGTGAATCGGAAGGCATGATCCCTGCTTGATTATCCGGAGCGTCCTGCGAAGGCTCTAGCAGCTCGGAGGTCAGCGGCTCCTTCTTCCAGCTCTTTTTCACTTCCTTGATTATTATTATTATCCCTTCTTGGCCTCCTTTCTCTGACCTTCACCCCTTAAACATCGGTGTCTCCCGAGTGCTTTTCATTTCTTACATTCTCTTAGGGTGAACTCATGGTTTGAACTACTGGCAGAGTGGCCCAAACCGCACTGTTCCCCGGGGCCTCAGACTCTCGAATCCAACTGCTTTGAGCGTTTCCATCCTAATTACTCGTTAGGTTCTATGACTCACGGACGTGTGGGTTCCTCAAGGGCAGGGATAGTTTCTATGTTATCTTTACCTCCGCTTCTCTGGAGGAGGTGCTCTTGGTAGCTGTACTTGGTAGGTGTGCACAGTCTAGGGAAGGGAAAGAGACAATAAATGCATGACTGTGATGGGCCGGCTGGGGACAAGTGCTATTAAGCAGGACAAAGAGAAGAGAAGGCTGCGAGGGAGGCGGCGGTGCGATGGTTTTGTGAAGGTTGGCCGGGGAAGACCTTTGGGTATTTGAACAGAGCGCTGAGGGAGACGATGATGTCTGAGGAGAGAGTGTCCCGAGCGTGAACCCGCAAATACCGAAGGCCTGAGGTGGAGTGTGTTGAGAAGGGGGCCAGTGAGGCTGGTGTGGAGTGGCTGAGGGGACTAGTGGTAGGAGATGAGGTGAACAAAGTAATGGCGGGGGTGGGGGTGGGGGTTCAGATTACACAGGGACTTAAAAGGAGATGACAGGCCATTGGAGGGTTCTAAAGAGAAGACTGACAAAATATGACTTAGGATTTTCTTTACACTTTTTTAAATGTTTATTTATTTTTGAGAGAGAGAGAGAGAGACAGAGCGTGAGAGGGGGAGGGTCGGAGAGAGGGGAAGACACAGAATCTGAAGCGGGCTCCAGGCTCTGAACTGTCAGCCCAGAGCCCGATGCGGGTGTTTGAACTCACGAACCGTGAGATTGTGATCTGAGCTGAAGTCATGACCTGGGCTGAAGTCAGTCGCTCAACCGACTGAGCATCCCAGGTGCCCCATGACTTCATACTTGGAAGGGTGACTCTGGCTGTGGGTAAAAGAACAGACTAGAGGGATGGGAGCTTGCCTGGCTCAGTGGGTGGAGCCTGTGACTCTTTCTCCGGGTCGTGGGTTTGAGTCCCATGTTGGGTGTAGAGATTACCTAAAAATAAAATCTTAAAAAAAAAAAAAAAAGGAAAAAGAATAGATAAGAGAGAGGCAAGGGTAGGAGCAGGGAGATCTGCTGGAAGATTACTGCACTGGTCCAGGTGACAGATAATGGGGTCTTGGCCTTGGGTGGTAGTGTGGAGGTGATGAGAAATGGTCAGATTCAGGATATATTACAAAGACAGAGTGGGAATTTGCCGATGTGTTAAGCGTAGGGCATGAGAGAAAGAGCATCGAGGATGAATGGATACATAAATGATTAAGTGAATTGAATGTATATATTTATGCTCATTATAGAGTGACGGATTACAAGAGCTGCCTAGGTCAGAAAATAAATAAATGGTGGGCTCCTGGGTGGCTCAGTTGGTTAAGCGTCCGATTTCGGCTCAGGTCATGATCTCACGATTCGGGGGTTCGAGCCCCATATGGGACCTCTCTGCTGTCAGCGTAGAGCCCGCTTTGGATCCTCTGTCCTCCTCTCTCTGCCCCTCCCTTTCTCTCTGTCTCTGTCTCTCTCTCAAAAAAATAAACCTTAAAAAAAGATAAAATAAATGGGGAAAATTGCTTAATGACCATGCAACCAAGTTTCTGAAAAGAATATCCACGTTCACGGCCTCCATTTTCTTACCATGCCTATAAGCTTCAAACCACTATCACCTGCCTGCCATCCCCACTGATACGGCTGTCATAAAAAAAACCCTGTGACTTTCGGGGTGCTAAAACTAATGAAGACTTTTTAGTTCTTGTTCTCGGTCTTTTCGTAGCATCGTTGAACTTCTGGTGTCTGTGACCCCCACTCTTTCCTTCCTACTTTTTCCTCCTACCTCTCTCAACTCTCTATCTCAAACCCCTTCACTGGCTTCTTTTCATGTAAATGTCGGTGTTTCTCAGAGTTATGTTCTTAGCCCTCTTTTCTTTCCAGTATTTCATTCATTTAAATACTTACTGGGGCACCTGGGTGGCTCAGTCGGTTAAGCGTCCGACTTCAGCTCAGGTCATGATCTCGCGGTCCGTGAGTCCGAGCCCCGCGTCAGGCTGTGTGCTGACAGCTCAGAGCCTGGAGCCTGCTTCGGATTCTGTGTCTCCCTCTCTCTCTGCTCCTCCCCTGCTCATGCTCTGTCTCTTTCAAAAAAAAAAAAAAAAAAACATTAAAAAAAAAACACCTTACTGATTGTTTATTAAAGTCCAGGGACAATTCTAGGTGTTGGGAAAATAGTAATAAACAAAACCTGGAAAAATGCCTGCCTTCCCCCATGGAGCTTACTCACTTTTCCCAAGCAACCTCACCTCATACTCAAGTCCCCAGTCATCCCCGATGTGCTTGTGACTTCCAAATTCACATCTCCGCCACTAACCACTTTTCAGTTTTCTTTATTTCTTTAAGTTTTTATTTAAATTCTGATTAGTTCACATACAGGGCAATATTAGTTTAAAATTCTTTGTTTTAAATTTTTTTTCAACGTTTTTAATTTATTTTTGGGACAGAGAGAGACAGAGCATGAACGGGGGAGGGGCAGAGAGAGAGAGGGAGACACAGAATCGGAAACAGGCTCCAGGCTCCGAGCCGTCAGCCCAGAGCCCGACGCGGGGCTCGAACTCACGGACCGCGAGATCGTGACCTGGCTGAAGTCGGACGCTTAACCGACTGCGCCACCCAGGCGCCCCAGTTTAAAATTCTTTAATGTTTATTTCTTTATTTTTTTTAAGTTTATTTATTTACTTATTTTGAGAGACAGTGTGCGCCCGAGCAGGGGAGGGGCAGAGAGAGGGGGAGAGAGAGAGAGAATCCCAAGCAGATTCTGTGATTTCAGAGCAGAGCTCCAAGCGGGGCTTGAACTCATGAACCATGAGATCGTGACCTGGGCCGAAACCAAGAGTCAGACACTGAACTGACTGAGCCATCCAGGTGCCCCTGATTTGTTTATTTTGGGGAGAGAGAGAGAGAGAGAGAGAGTGAGAGAGAGGCAGAGAGAGAGAGGGAGACAGAGAATCCCAAGCAGGCTCCTTGCTGTCAGTACAGAGCCCAAATGTGGGGCTCTGAGCCACCCAGGCGCTCCTAACTTTTACACTGCAGACACATATAACCAATATTCTGTTGGGCACCTTCACTTGTATGTCCTTAAACTGAATTCCTCCTTACATTGAAGTCTGCCTCTTTCTGAATCACCTCTTCTAATGGCCTCACCGTGCACTCCCGCTTGCCCATTTGTCTTCAGGGTTACTGCAATAGTTCCCAGTCTAATCGTCCTCTGCTGCAAGACTGAACTTCCTCAAATGCAAATTAGACCGTACTTTTAATACTTAAATATTTAAGATACTTGCATAATTCCTATCGTCTTCAAGATCCTTATTATTTGTTCAAACGCTCCCTCACTTCTTACCTCCAAACACACCTCTGATTCCTTGTGTTGTTTGCCTTCCTGGATGGCGATTTTCTTGCACGGTCATGCTTTGGTGCATGTTATTCCCTCTGTTTAAAATGCCGTTCCTTCCCCACTTGTCCCGTTGGCCAACGTCTGGGTCCGGCTCACGTGTTACCCGCTCTGCTCCAGCCTTCTTTAAACTGTCCTGTGTGTACAACCACCGCGCAATATGCAGACTTCTGCTGTGGCTATTTACATGCTGTATCGTCACTGTGTGGTTTGAAATTGTTCATTTTGCTACCTCTTCCACTAGACTGTGAGCACTGTGAAGGTAGGAAAGATGTCTTTTGTTCTAGTGTCCCAAGAACCTAATATGACCTGTAACAAGAGCGTGATAAATGCTTGTTGAACCAATAAATGAACAAACGAAAATGGGGGGTGGATAGGGAGAGGGCCCCGAAGAATAGAAAGGGAGAGAATCAAGAGCAAATATAGAAGGATAGTTTTGGAAAGAATGTCCAAAATGCTTCCCTCTAGGACGATAGAAAGAGGGGAAGGGTAGTTAGGAACAGATTAGTTTGAGGCGAAGGGGAGGAAATTGAAGGAGTCCGTGCTGGACAGTTTCGACTTTCTCCTTTTTTTTTTTTTTTTTTTAAAGTTTATTTATTTTTGAGACAGAGAGAGACAGAGCATGAACGGGGGAGGGGCAGAGAGAGAGGGAGACACAGAACCGGAAGCAGGCTCCAGGCTCTGAGCCATCAGCCCAGAGCCTGGCTCGGGGCTCGAACTCACGGACCGCGAGATTGTGACCTGAGCTGAAGTCGAACGCTCAACCGACCGAGCCACCCAGGCGCCCCTCCACTTTCTCCTTAATGCAGTAGGTAAAGTATACCTCTTTTCTGGAAGACTTGCATGTGAGTGAAGATTCTGAATCAGCTTCTTCGAATCTCAAATTTCACACCTGGAAAACACTTATTCTGTTCTCTATCCCCAAAACCTTATCTTCTGCCAAGTTGCGAGAACCAAGGAGATCGTACAGGATAGGGCTTTGAGCTCTTTAAATAAGTAGCAATGGACCTACTGACCATTATTTAAATAGGACTTCAATTCCATGCAGTTGAAACCTGTTAAATTCCAAAGTCCCTTCCATTTTATCACTCCTTTTAATTCTGTGTGTTGTCGATCCCGCAGTTCTGGAATGGGAGGCATTTTGTTGGCCTCCAAATTACTTTGAAAAAATTCACTGGACCTAACATTATCAAGTGAGTGTTTTCTTTTTACTAGGGGGAGAAAAAAGGGTACAAGTGAGCAATAGTATCCTCTCACCGAGATGTCTAGCTTTTTTTTTTTTTTTTTTGGAGTCATGCTTAAAGTCTAACTAAATGGTCTAAAATTGGTTTAGGATTCCTTTCAGCCACCAATGCCAACTTATCTTAGGCTAACAGGAATAGAGTTCAGTTGATCTAATTTAGAACAAATTTTTATCCGTAGATGGGATGGAAAATCTAGGTGAGGATTAAGGTCATGGCCAAGGTACAAAAGGAGGAGGAAGTCTGAGTTAATTATAACCTAGGTTCTGCAGTCTTAATTCCAGGAAGCTGTCCCTTAGCTAGGTGGACAACTTGTTGACTGGAGAATATTCTGAGGAACTAGATGCTACCAGTTCCTGCACTCTGAGATGAGTTTCCACAAGAGAAGGTGTTCATACTGAAAGACTAGAATTTCTTGTCTGGTGAAGAAGAACTTTGAGTAATAAGCGTTTAGTTATTTTCTCTTCAGCAAGCAGGACAGGCCGGGAAGATTTCCTAAAGGTTATCTTTTTCAAGGCCAGTTGGGTAAGGTTGCTTTGACATGTTTCTGAATCTATATTACAATGCATGCGTTGTGTTTAGTTGTTTGTTCCTAGACTCTTTTGGTAGATGACTGGAGTAAAAAAACCAAAAAACCAGAAACCTGTGAGAATATGACCATCATTGCACAAGGCAAAGGTCTTATAGTCTCTGATGCAAAATGTAAACCTGAATTAAAAGCTACATGTATTAATGTCTCTCCTATGTGAAGTCATAGGAGCTTCTGATACGAAGTTTAAAAACTGAGAACTTATTTTGAGACATTATGGGTAGAAACTAGGTAATTAAATGATCATTGGTTCCTTTGACTTTTAAGATGTTTAGGAGCAGGGGGCGCCTGGGTGGCTTGGTCGGTTGAGGGTCCGACTCTTGGTTTCAGCCGGGGTCACGATCCCACGGTTCACGAGCCCCGCATCGCACTCCAGCTAGTGGTGGGGGACCAGCTCGGGATTCTCTGTCTCCCTCTCTCTGCCCCTCCCCTGCTCACTCTCTCTCTCTCTCTCTCAAAATAAATAAATAAACTTAAAAAGAAAAGACGTTTAGGATTAGGTTTTAGCCTCTCCTCTTTAGCCTTACTCTCTTCTCTGTTTTGAGCCCTATGAACACCTAGTCAATTCCATTGCTTGAGATGCAGGAAAAATCGTGGTGTCTGAGGCTCCGATGCAAATTATATGTTAAGAATCATCACTTGCTCCTGCTAGAGTTTAAATGGAGTGTCTTACATGTGGCTTAGAGTTCAGATGGAAGTAAGTTTCTGAATAAAAATATAAAAAGGAAACCATCCCCTTTCCCATTCCTGCCACTCACAGTACAATAACCAGCCTGAATGTCCGAGATAGGGAGGATGTGGTTAGGGTTAGGAAACCAGGAATCAAGTCCTGCATTCCAGTCCTCTGTCCCTGACTCACTCACCTCAGGCAAACGGTTGGACTTCATTTCGTTTTGCGGTGGAAAGTGAGGAGAGGGACATTTTGTTTCCAATCTTCTGAGACGAGTGGCTTCTGTTAACCTGCACCGGGTCTTTGCCGTCGCCGAGATGGACAAATGAGGGACCCATGTAGCGACAGACACGGTCTTAAGAGAGATAAAAAGTGGGTTTTGTTGCTGATTTGTATTCTTCCCGCAGAGGACTTTGAGAGGTTATTACTCCGTCTTTGCAGGCAGCTTTCTTCTGGGGCAAAGAGTCAGATGGTGATGGCCAAACAGACTCAAGGGTCCCAAATCTAGGACCATTTGGCCTCAGTGTTTACCCTCAGTGCAGCGGGGGTGAAATCTGGAGCCTTGGGTGAAGCGGAAAATAGTTTCCTCTATGTGGTAGTAACGCGTCTATCCCATAATAAAGCACAGTCCTCTCTACCAGCATATTCGAGGCAGATGACTTCCTAACACCGTCCAAGGTAGAGTAATGATAATCAAGATACCACTTTTGACTTCAGATTTAGTTGGCTGATGTCACCTGTTTGTTTGTCCGATCCTGGGCTTTAAGTGGCTTTCATGCCATAACTCCGCCCGAAGGTCATTAAAATTGGTAACTAATTTCCTCTCATCACCTTAGACTTCACTGTTATCTCAGAACTCTATTCGTTCTGTTACGTTCCCTGCCCCCTTGGGACCCAAAGTGAGCCGACATCAAGGTAAAAATGCAGGCTGTCCTCAGGGGAAACAATAGCTATTTTAACAAGTAGGCTATCATTCGAAACCACACAACAGGGCTTTAATTGCTCTTGGTTTTGACAAGCTGGAGTGCATTAAAACTTGGAGCCTCTAAAGATAAGCTTTCTTACTTTGCAAGTGTCCAACATACAATTCCTAGAAACCCCCCCCCATGGGTTGTATGTGTAAATCCTATGAGGACGAGTGTGGGCTTGCAAACCTGTCTATGATGTGGTCCTTTCAGTTCTAAGGATATAAACAAACCCAGCAATGCAGCTCGGCGGAGGAAAGGAGTTACAATGGTCAGTTGCTCAGGAATTTCTGCACTTCGCAGGTTTCAAGCTAGGTTTTCTAGCAAAGATCTTCGGCTGCCCACCGTCTCGTTCTTTCCTCGCAAGCCTTGTGCCAAAGCAGGGCGGCACTCACCTTGCTCAGTCGGGGGCTGTTAATCAGGGATCCCAATCTCTGTTTCAGAGTTAGAGGCCAGGAGTTAGAGGTGCAGGAGTGACTCAGCGGGCATCGGCTCTGTGGCAGGCTCAGCCTGCAGGCCTTCAGGAAATGACTCCCCCAGGCCTGCATCTCCCTCGGTGGCAAACTGCCACTAAAGTCTGCTGTTTATCAACCAGGTTCCAAACACAGTAAGGAGAGTTTGCTGCCTCACTGTTTGAAAACCTACTATGCAAGCCAGACAGATAATGTGATAGGCCAGGGTTACAAAGGTGAGTTAGATATTGTACCTTCCTTAAAAAGCTTACAGTCTAGTAAGGGAAATAAACAGACGTAAATATATCATTAGAGTACAATGGTACGTGTTGTAAGAGGTCCAACAGGAGGGCAAAAAGAAGCAGTTTAGGAAAATCAGAAGAGACTCCTAGAGTGGAACAGGGATGTGCCAGGTAGAAAGAGCCAGGATGAAGGCAAAGGGAACAGCAGTTTATAAAGGTCTGCGCTCACTGAAGGGTAAATTAGTTTATTCATCACATCTTTAGTGAGTGACTTCTAGGAGCTTGGCGCTTGGAATGCATCAGTGAACAAACAGAATAAAATAATTTTTTTAATGTTTATTTACTTTTGGGGGGGCAGACTGCGGGGGCGGGGAGGAAGGGGCAGAGAGAGAGAGAGGTAGAGACAGAATCAGAAGCAGGCTCCAGGCTCTGAGCTGTCAGCACAGAGCCCAATGCGGGGCTCGAACCCACGAACTGCGAGATCATGACCTGAGCTGGAGTCAGACGCTCAACTGACTGAGGCACCCAGTCAGCCTGTAAAAATTCCTGCCTTTGGGGGGTTTGCATTTATTTCAGTAAGGTAAAACAAACAATAAACATAATAAATCAGTGAATCATATAGAATGTTAGATGTTGATTTTGGGAAATTTTGGGGGGGAAGAGCAGGAAAAAAAAGTGTATTTGGAGAGAGGCTTCTTGGAATTGTAATTAGCATGGTTGGGGAAGCCCACAATGAAAACATTGAATGTGGGAAGGGAGCCAGCCCTGGAGAGATCTTGGGGAGCAGCATTTCAAGCCTAGGGACCAGCCAGTGCTGAGACAGGCATGTTTGAGGAAGACCAAGACCGGTGAAGCAGTAGGAGAGAGGGGAAGAGTGGCGGAAGGTGAGGTCAGACACAAAATAGAAAGCCAGTTCTTGTTGGGCCTTTGTAGTCCCCTGTAAGGATTTTAGCTTTGAACTTGAGTGAGGTGGGAGCCACTGAAGGGTTCTGAGCAGAGGACTGACATGGTCTGACTTACTTTTTGGTGGGGTCACTCTGAATGATGTTTAGAATAGACCGTGGACAGGCAAGCCTGGAGGCGGGAGGCCATCTAGGAGCTCATTTCAGGAATCCCAGCGAGAGACGGTAGTGCCTTGGCGTTAGGAGTAGAGGCGGTAGAAAGGGACAGATCCTGGGTGTCTTTTGAGGCAGAACCAACAGGACTTCTTGGTGGATTGGTATGGAATATGAGAACTGGGAGTTAAGGATGACTGTAGCCTGAGCACTGGAAGGATGGAGTTGCCATCAGCTGAGAGGGAGAAAACTGCGGAACAGCTTTCTGGTGGGGATGGGACAGAAAATCAAGAGTCTGATTTTGGACACAAGTGTGAGGTGTCGATTAAACCACGTGCAGGTTGTGGAGGTATCACATGGGCAGTTGCATATGTGTTTAGAGTTCAGGGGAGGGGTAGGAGCTCGAGATAACAAATTTGAGAGTCATCAGTATACAGATGTCATTTAAAACCACGGGACTGGATGAGATCACCAATGGGATGAATACAGATGGAGGAAGGACTGAGCCTTATCTCTGAGATATTCCAAAGATAGGAAGCCAGAGAAAGGAAGAACCAGAACAGGAATCTGAGAAGTGAAAAAAAAAAAAAAAAAAGTAAGGAAGAAGGAAGGCCACAGGAAAGCCCTGGAAGTCAAGTGTATCATAAAGTGCATCAAACAGGAAGAGATATTCAGGGGAGTCAAATACCGCTGAAAGGTCAAACGAGATGAGGATTGAGGATGGACTCTTGCATTTAAGGTATAAGGAGAGCAGTTCCAGTGAAGTGATAGGAATGAGCACCTGACTGGAGTGGGCTCAGGAGAGAACAGGAATCAGAGACACTATTGGTAACTGTTGAGATGTTTTGCTGCAAAAGGGAGCTGATTTAGTAAAAGGTGGGCTTGATCATAGCATACGTATACACTCATAGGAACAAGGGAGTAGGGGAAGAAAATTAATGATGTTGGAAAGGGGAGAAGTTATGGCACGAAGACACTGAAAGGAGGGAGTGGCTTTAAAACGGAGCGTGAGCAACCCAACACAGACAAGATGGGGTATATATACGGGTACAGATAGTAATGAGTAGATGATACTGTGGGAATCAGTGGAAGTTCTCCAATTGTTTCCATTTTTTTAAAGCAAAGCTGTTATTTAAGTAATCTCTGCACTCCACGTGGGGCTCAAACTCACGCCCCCAAGATCAAGAGATGCACACAGTGCCCCACTTCAGTTTTCTTAGTAAAGTAGGAAGCCATCTGCTGACGGAAGTTACCTGTTGACAGAAGTAATTATAGCTCAGTGAAATACAGTATGATTGTCAGGTAGCATTAAATGTGTTCTTAAGGTTCTGATCAGGAATTTATATTATTAGTGAGACCAGCCACCTTAGTTGTTTTCTCCAGCTACATCCAGCTACATAGGTGCAAGTACAGAGCACAGACACTTAGCCAGGGTTGTGGTTTGGCAAATGAGCACGACAACAAAGTGAGAGGCAAGGACAGTGGGGGTATATTGAGGAGAGTGATTGCGACTGACCGTGGAATAGAAGTTGGGTAAGGAAGGAAAGGAGGACATTGGGATGGTGAGGGAGGTGGTAGCTTATGTATTTTGATGGTCACAGTGACTCCAAATGAATGTAGTCGGCGTATTAGTGGAAATGGGCTGGCAAGATAATAGGTGGTCAGATGGATGCGTGAATTTCAAGCTATGGAGTGGTGGAAAAGATTGGTGATGACATGGGAAAAGGAAGGGAAAGACCTAATCAATGGACTTTAACAGGAACCAAGAGGCCAGTTCGTTGGATCATTTGTGTCAGTGTTTTTCAAACATCAGTATGTATCGGAATCACATGGGAGAGCCGATTAGAACAGAGATTGCCAGAGTCCATCCCCAGAATTGCTAGGTAGAGCCTGAGAATTTCTAAGTTTCCTAGTGATGTTGCTGCTGCTGTGTCCAGGGACCATACTCTGAAAACTACTGATCCATGTGTGTGTTTAAACCGTCAATTATTAAGATGGAAGTAGTTTTGTAGTGACAGTGAGCCAGGAGAAAAAAATTGTCAAGAAGCAAAAAAATAGTTTGGCGACTGATAAATTGCAACAATCGGGGATAGCGGATGTGTAATTTGATGAGATTTAAAGCTGGCTTTTATGGGGACGGGTGGGAAATTGAGTGGCTGACGCAAGGGTTGAAAGATTAAGGCAAGGCTACAGACAAGCAGATTGTCCAGGGTCTTACACATCGATATTTTATTGCCAGGAGGTAAGCTGGTTAATTCCCTTCTAAGAGAATTTCCGGTCGAATTGCTACTGTATTTATCTTGAGTGATCACAAGTGTACCAGTTCATGTTATGGTAGAAATAAAAGCTACGCTAATTAGGAAATATTAAGTCCTACGAAGCTAAATATGACCTTGCCCAAGATTAGGTAGGATGACCTTTGATGGGACAATAAAGCTTCCAGAGATTGACAGTAGGGCAAAACAGGCCTGAGAGTATACAAAGTAATAAGGCCCTGTGAACATACAATGGAGGCGGGTCTACTAGGTGGTCAGGCGTGGTCAGGGCATAGACCACAACACGGCACCACTACCTGGGCCCAACTTGTGGTAGCACTACGTGTTACTCATGGGATCCTAGCCAAATCATTTCATGTTTCTGCTACTGAATTCCTGTTAAATGGGTCTATCACTGATGCCACCTACCTGGGAGGAAAGTAGAGGGCGAAACGAGTCAGTGCAAGTGCTCTGAAAATGGAAAGCACTATACAATTATGAAATACGAAGAAAGTAATTTGTATGGGGCTGTCCTTAGAAATCAAGGTAGAAGAAACTTAGGTATGGAAAAGATGAGTAGAAAAGAAAGGAGAAACTGTTATCCAAGAAGAACAACGTGACATGTACAGAACAGAGGATTAAGCAGGCAATGCGGACAGTTTCATGTTCAATGTGGTCTTGAAATGAAAGCCTCATAAAAAGGCTGGTATTTATTGACATTTAGGTTCAAGAATTTATTTTTATAAAGTGGTTTCCTTAGAAGTCACACCTTTGAAACACAGTGACTGGGATACATGTAGAGTTGGCTTGAACTTCAGAAACTATAATCTCCCCTCTCCTCATGATGCTGTGTACTAAGAGTATCTGCATCTGGTTTTTTCTTTTTTTTTCAGTTTGAGAGAGAGAGGCAGAGAGCTAGAGCGAGAATCCATGCAGGCACTGTCAGCACAGGGCCTGACACAGGGCTCGATCCCACGAACCGTGAGATCACGACGTGAGCTGAACTCAAGAGTCAGATGCTTGACCGACTTGAGCCACCCAGGTGCCCCACGAGTATCTGTATTTCTACGTATGGAGAGAAGTACAGGACCACCTGTACTCTCACATGTCCCCCATGCATGTTCCTGTCCTAGCCTCTGTTACCTGGAAGTGAAATTGCCTGCTGCTGTTAGACCATACAAACTGAGGACAGAAATCGTGCCTTGTCAAAAGTCTTCAACAGTTCTCCATTCACTGGCCTTGAGACAACCCGACCCTTTGTAAGGCATAAAAGGCACTTCATGATCTGGTCCCCATTCTCTGGTCTTACATGACTACTTCTACCTGGCGATTCAGTCGTACTTCTGTTCTTTCAGACCCTCCAATATGCCAGACTTTTTCCGACTTAATAGCTTTTACACTGGCTGCCCAGTGTACCATGTCCCATTCTTGGCTAACTCTTGCTCCTCTGGTTTATTTTTGATAGTAGTTGCTCTGACAGCCTCCCTGGAACCCCCTTCTCAAATCTGCCTTAGACTCTTCCAAGCATACCTCCCGCTTCCCTCATCATAGCACTTCTCACGTTACTGTAACTGCACGCTTAATTACCTGTCTCGCCAGACCAGGCACATCACGAAGCAGGTAACGTTCAGTCTCGTTTCCTGATGTTTCTCCCACTTAGCACAGCGCCCCGAGTTAGGAGGTGCGCAGTGAGTATCTGAGGGGTGCTCAAGTTGTCAGTGGCAATCACCGGGCACACACAAATTCGGTGAAAGACGGCCTCGATGGTTCTTTACTGGGAGATAAGGCATGCGGGATTTAGGAGGGCAGAAGGTAACTGGCTGGTGAGGGGAAGGTGCCACTTTAAGGAGCCCACTGCTCTTTTAACCTAAGAAAACTCTCTACATGCACTTCTAGCCACCACACATCAGAGGTGCGCTGTACAGCAGACGAGGAAGTTGCAGTGAAGTGAGCAGTCAATGTTTATTTTGAGAACTTTCTGGGGTGACCAGATGGTTGAAAAACATGACACGTCGCCAATCAACTAAGCCTTGTAGGTTAGTAGTGCTAGCTGCCTCCACACCGTGAAATGTGTGTTTTTGTTAATCTTAATACTCACTGTATGCAATGGAGAAACTCATAAAGATCACCCTTATTGTAGTAGTCAGTGATTCTCAGTCTTTTGCAATGCATATTTTAAGTTACCGAATGCCCTTTGAAGAGGCAGTTTCGGTTTTGACCACCTGTGATCAGTGCAAGAAGCAGTAAGTCAGGCATCGCTTCATTTCAAAAGAGCAGCAGCCTCTGTGTTGACGTTCCTGCCGATCACTTGGGAAAACTGTGCCGTTTACTAAGCTACAGCAGTTTTCTGAATGCGGTGGACAAATGACTGGATACATGTTTAGTGCTGTTAAAGAAGTAATACTATACGGTGAGCCACGATGCTTTTCTAGTATGCAACCACCTTTTGGTTATCATCAGCTGGTAAAACATGTTTTGCAATGGTTGCAAGACCGTTCTAATGGCCTTAGAAACATACCAATAAGCCATTCAAAGATGGTATGATCCCCAGAGAAGCCAACAACTGGTTAAGTCTCTTTTATATCCTCAATAAAACAGCTCAAGAAGGGGCACCTGGGTGGCTCAGTTGGTTGGGTGTCCGACTTCAGCTCAGGTCACGATCTCACAGCTCCTGAGTTCGAGCCCCATGTCGGGCTCTGTGCTGACAGTTCAGAGCCTGGATCCTGCTTTGGATTCTGTGTCTCCCTCGCTTTCTGCCCTTCTCCCATTCACACTCTTGTCTCTCAAAAATGAATAAACGTTAAAAAAAATAAAAATAAAACAGCTCAAGAAGACAGGCAGATGGCAATCATTTCTATTTATTTCAGGATATAATGTATTATTTAGACCCATGGATGATACTAAATTATAACTATTTATTTATTTAAATGTTTGTTTATTTTTGAGAGAGAGTGAGTGGGGGAGGGGCAAAGGACGAGGGGGGGATACAGAACCTGAAGCAGGCTCCAGGCTCTGAGTTGTCAGCACAAAGCCCGACGCGGAGCTTGAACTAGGGAATGGTGAGATCATGACCTGGGCCGAAGTCGGATGCTTAACCAGCTTAGCCACCGAGGCGCCCCTAAATTGTAGCTATTTAAATACCCACAGGGTATCTTATTTTTGCAAAGATAGGGTCTAAAAATCATAAAACTGGAAAAAACAGAATAGATTAATAATATAATACACATCAAAATTAGATTAAAAATGTACATCCTGGCTCTCATTTGCTATGTCCTGCGGTTAAAGACGTTACAAAGATACTCAGAATATCACCAAGTACTCCAGCATTTATAAATACAGGTGTTATCAAAAAATTCTATCTCTGATTTTGGCAAAGAGAAACCATCCAAATTTTGTTCTTTGTATTACTAACACGATTTAACCATATCAGTTTGGGACGTGGTATTACTGTTTTTCCTACTGTAGCGAGTTCTAGTTTTCCCAAGTCTTTCCCTGGAAAGACTTTCCCTATTCTGGAAATAAATTTATCATCCATTTTAAACACTCAATTAGAATGTTAATCTGTTGTTCAAATTACCCTCATAAATGCATACACCAGGTTGGTATGTTCACATAGATCCTTTCCGATTTTAGGCTAAGCAAAAGACATGCACTTAGAGCCGCATTAAAGCAAAAGACAACTCCTCTTATTATCAAGAGAAACTGTGATCCTTCCATGTAGTGTCTGATAGAGAAAACATTGATTTTGATACATTATCTTATTTTATTCAAATACCAGTCTGATCACATATTGTCCAAAAACACTCAAATAACAAACCAAATACAGACAGACAGATGTTAAAGATTGGTCTTCAAACATCATAGCCAATGATGCCACGCTTGCCTATGATCTCGCCGACATAAAACCACATCCACACCTCAGTGGCCACCAAACCATTCAGCAGAGCTTCCTGAAAAAAGCAGCATAAATTTTAATGTACATTTTTTTCTTACATATTTAAAAGTATTCTTTTCCAGGAGTAAGCAATAGAATATAAGGATGCTACTCACTTAGAGGGCGATTTTAGCCCAAGTCAAGAATCACGGATGTTAAATTTGTTCAACTGCTGAGGACACTTGAACTTTCAATTATGTAAGGTAAATAGTCCAGAGCTTATAAATTCTTTCAAAGCGTTCTTTAAAGAGCTGAACTGACTTAACCCTTTCATTATTAGTTTATGAGACACTTTATGAGCCCTAAAACAACCCACATCCTGGAAAGAGCTGACACATTTAGACAGGGCATTCATATGAAAGGATAGGAAGGCAAGTCTCAGAACAGACAATTCTGTCTGGCCAAAGAGAATTTGTTGAGAGTTGAAGAGCTTGGTCTTCCCCTTTATTCATTTATTATTTGGTTTAACTCTTTCCAAATATTCAGTGAATATTCAGTTTCCCAGATCAATGTTGTACTGCCCTGAGAGCAAAACAAGCACATGACTGGTTCCTAAAAGCAATGCTGCATGCAAGCAACCATGGATCTTGAAGCTCTAGTTGAAAAAAGTACTTTTCCACAACACAACTGGGTCTGTTCCTTTAAGTACCTGGATGCGAATTTTCATTTTCCCCTTCAAAAGAGACCAGAAATATTGGAAGTCTCCTGAAAAATAACGATTTTCCAGGATGTAGATTCTAAAGGCAGCAGTAATTTAGTTATTTAGGTTTTTTTGTATCCTGTGTTTGGCTCAAGCAAGCAAACATAAAATCCAAGCTCCAATTCTTACAGTCTTTAGATTTTATCTGAATGCAATTCAATAACCCTTCATGTAACAGGATGTGCTTGCTAGGTTTTGTATTTTTATCTTCCATATGAGTGTTAGCCTCCTGATTGTGATATAGTCCAAGAGATCTTTTGGCTAAACTGGGAATATTTCCAGGACTACAGATTGAAAAAAAGTATAGAATCAGCAAAGTAAGCCATCCTATTTCAGCATACTATACTAACCAAAACAGGAGAGGGAAAAAAGGTGCCCCGTAAAAATGCTCACTTCTTTGTTATACGACTAATAGGAAACGAAGACATAAAATAGCTTGAATTATTTCAACCCAGATGACAAAATTAGAAAGGTAAATATCTTTCGCAGCAGTCAAGAAACAGATTATCTCTCATTATTTAGGTTTCGGCCTCACTGGAAAATACATGTATTAACCAAAACAATCAGAATAATCCCAAGGGAAGACATTTTCTGTTATGCACATACGTTTTCATTTAGCCTATAGTTACCTTAACTGTAAGCTGTTTGAAGCTACCAGTTTGAGCGCTCTTGACTATTTTTTTCAAGCTCTGAATAGCTGTAGGGATCTCAGCAGGGGTTGGAGGAACCAGCTCAACCTTGGCATAGTGCCAAAATGTGGCCAATCGAGGCTTCGAGTAAGTCACAGCAGCTGGAAAACAAAACAAAACAAAACAAAAAACCAGGATGAACTCACTAGAGACCGAAAGAAGCAGATGTGTGGGCTGGACACAAATATTTATTCATGCATCACATTCATTCACTGCTTGTACCAAATGTGCACCCGGTGTGAAAAGTCAAAGCTGCTCCCTGGTAACAAGAGGCTTTTAAAGATGCAGAACACCTGTGTCACAGGGACGCTCAATCAGGCAGGAAGCTAGAAACACATTCAATTATGCCACGACTTCGCTAGTGGCCAGCTAGTACTGTTACTTCATTTATGAACGGCAAACCTAGTTAACTGTAAAGTTACTAGAAGCTGGATCCAAAAGCAAGAAAACAGCAGCAACGTAACCATTATTTTCTTGGCAAAGAGAGTAGAAAATTTGAAGGGAACGGGGCAGAAGAGGAGGGAAGGAGCTACACAGAACAGCATCCTTAAGAATAAGATTAAAACTTGTCACAATGTTGGCCACAAATCCAGATGGAATTATACCAATTAGGGCCCATTTTTGGTATCCTCATCAATATGTGAATTAAATCTTTCTTTAACAAAAGCCCAGCTGCTACTCCTTCAAAACGCCACCAATGACAATAAAACCTACAAGTATTGTTCAGAGTAGCCAAAACTCAAATCTATTACTATGCTGAAATTCCTCAAGGTATTTACGATTTCAGAGAAAAAAAAAAATCCATTAATAACCAGGGTAGATGTGAAACTATGGTAGTCATTTCAGCGAGAAAGGCATTTTATAAAAAATGTCACAAGACAAATGCTAACAAAAACAGCACAAATGCATGAACATCCATAAAGTGCCCACTATTGACAGATCGATTATCCAAGGTTCTTGGTACTTTTCCTATTATTAGCTTCCTGTATTTGGGTATTTCACTACTCTTAGAATTACTATCTGTATCATCCTTTGTGCTTAGAGCCATGGGTAAATCTTCAAGCAGACACAAAGCTCTAACAGACAATTCTACAAAGAAGATGAGGCCATCAAAGAGTACCAAGTCTTGTGTGATTGTCTTTAAAACTATCCTCAACACACAGATATTTCATCTTTTAAAAAAGTTTTTTATGCTTGAGAGAGAAAGGGTGTGAGTGAGCAAAGGGCAGAGAGAGAGGGAGAGAGAATCTCACGCAGACTCCGCACAGTTAGCTTGGAGCCCAGAGCCCGGACCATGAGCTCATGAACCGTGCGATCCTGAGCCGAAGTCAGATGCTTAACCGACCGAGCCACCCAGGTGCCCCTCATTCTTTTTTTTTTTTTTTTAAATCAGTACTCTGTACACAAACACTGTACTTTAGTTGGGAAATTTGTTTTTCAGGGAGTACAGATTAAAAAGTTTGAAACTGCTTTACATATATATAAGGACTAAAACAGAAATAAATGATGGGCTCAGTCAGGTAAGTGTCTGACTCTTGATTTCAGCTCTCACAGTTCGTTGGACTGAGCCCCACGTTGGGCTCCACACTGACAGCGTGGAGCCTGCTCGGGGTTCTCTCTCGCCCTCTATCTCAGTGCCTGGATCTTAGTTTCAAAATACCATTGTCCAACAAAAGAAACTAGGGCTCCTTGGATAAATGGCTGATTCTAAGACTGGGGCAGGGAAAATGTAACATGAGGATCTTGTAGTACAAGTCAATGGGACAGAGATGCCAACCCTGAAAGAGTTCTGCAACAATTTGCACCAAATTAATAACATACTATTGGAGGCACTAAGTATGAAATAAACGTACAGGAGTCCACACAATAAATGACTGAATAAACAGGGAAGGAGAACAAACCCTTCTCATAAAATTCCACTTAATTATATGTAAATACTCCTTCCTACAGGAGATGGAATCCCTGCTGTTGGCTGCTGCTCCTAGCCCCTGCCATGGGGTAGACTTAGTTACTTGTTCTGGAGAACAGGTTATGGGAAGAGAAAAACAGTAACTTTACAGTGGAGAAATCTAGTAACACTACGTTAACCAAATGATGAAAGTTAATTTCACCAGTGATGGATGTTACATGGGTATCATGTACATCCCGATATGTGATTAGGGCACTTGTGGCATTCTTTCTCAAAACCCATAGCTCCAGACTAATCCTGAGAAGAATACCAGACAAATCCGGACTGGGGAATTTTATAGGATACCTAGATAGATATCTACATAGACACCGTAAAGACTGTCAAGGTCATGAAAAGTAAGAAAAACTATTAAAGTCTCACATGCCAGAGGAAACTACGGAAATAACAATACAACGTGGAACCTGTACTGGCTCCTGGGACAGAAAGTGATTAATGGAAAAACTGGTACAATCCAAATAAAGTTTCAAGTTTAGCAAATAGGAAAAAAACCTTAGATTCTATGACTTCTCCGGAGAAGTCTGATTATAAAATTACTTACTTTTATAAGCTTCTTTGTATCCTTATGGGAATTAACAGACATAGGTTTTTTGTTTGTTTGTTTTTTTAAAGTAAACTATGCCAAGCACGTGGCTTGAACTCATGGCCCTGAGACCAAGAGTCACATGCTTGACTGACTGAACCACCCAGGCGCCCTTACAGACAGTAATATTTTTTAAGATTTTATTTAATTTTTTAATTTTTTTTAGAGAGCGAGAGTGAGTAGGGGAGAGGGACAGAGAGAGAATCTCCAGCAGGCTCCACTCTCATCTTGGAACCTTGATCTCACGGCCCTGGGATCATGACCTGAGCTGAAACCAAAAGTCAGATGCTCAACAACTGAGCCACCCTGGCGCCCCTTAAGATTTTATTTTTAAGTTATCTCTACACCCAACGTGGGGCTCAAACCCACAACTCCCGAGATCAAGAGTGCATGCTCCGCCAACTGAGCCAGCCATGACCCCCAATTTTTATTTAATACTTAACATTCACATTTAATACACTGAAGTATATTACAAAGCAAAATATACTTCCATTATCTAACCTCCAGGTCCCAGCTGAGTTCTCTTCTCTGAGTACTTTTGGAAGAATAACTGCTATCTTTCAATTACTCACACTAATAGAGGGAAGAGTTAAGTTCATAATAAAAAAATTCCTTGTATTACTTTTATTTTTGGATTTTATTTCTAAAATTCGTTTGCAATCGCACCACCTGAAAGATGTGAAAGCCAAGGTCGGGGGGAAACAATCCACCTGAAAACTTAAAAAATTTTGCTTCAAATCACCCACAAAGTCCAAAGGATGAAGCCACAATCCCCTCTCTTTTCATTTATGTAAAATTGTATGGAACTTTATCACCAACAGTCATCACAACAGTTACTGAGATGATCTTAGTAACACAGGAAACTCAAGTTCTTTGGGAAAATGTGTAAATTAGTAGACTGCGAGGGGCTGTGTAGGAGGAGAGAACCAAGCATTATCGCAAGGCCTTCGAGAACTCATTGTTTGGCCGCTGATGGGAGGAAAGGAAGAAGTTGCATAAAAAGGTACCAATCACAATAACAATGGTTCAAAAACATTGCCTTTATTTAAAAAGTTTACCTCGCCTTGGAAATAAAATGAATGGCCTGCTACCCAGCAGACAACTGCAATTATTTCCTGACAGAAGACACTCCTACTCGGGACTGTCACTGTTCGGGATTGTTCTGAAATACAGCGGCCTACCAGCGAGACTTCAGATTTATCAAACTGGAAAAACTCTTCGAATGTTAAGCTAGATAGTAAAGACTACTGTTTACAGACCTCCCTTTCTATATTTGTTGGAGCGGGGGTACTTGCCCACAAAGTCCAATTCCACCTAACATTTCCATTAAGGAAACATTTCCCAATCCGGCCAGGACAGAAAGCAGTCAACGTCCCAAAGCACACGTATCCCTAAAGATTTATGTAAACTTCCAGACACTCCATGCGAGAACCGGACAACCCGATGCGGCCGAATTTACGGTGCTTTCCCTCGTCTCTGCCCTCCTTTTCCCTCGCTCTGCTGCCAGGGCCATCCCCTCCATATTCCCAACTCCTTGAGATCGAAGGGGGCGTAATGGCGGCAGTGCCGGGCGACTGCAGGCTTCCCGAACACCTCTTCCCTCCGACAGCGTCGTGGTTACAACTCAGGGATACTAGGCCGTGCCGAGAACCCAAGCTGCAGGACAGGCGAAAGGAAGGCTAGAGGAGTCGCAGACCGGCCCCTGCTTCCCACCCCCCACCCCCCAGCCCCGGCCGTCCCGCCCCGGTTCCTGCCGGCCCCTCGAGGTACCACCGCCCGCGTCTTCCTCTCAGGTCCTCCCGTCCTGGCAGCCCGCAGCCGCGCTCACCGTTTACCAGCGCCGGGGCCTTCTCCGCGAGGTTACGGACAAACTGGGCCATGGTTAGAGGATGGAGAGTCCGTCGCCCCGGACGGCCGCTGAATGTCACCCCCCGGAAGGACCCGCCGCAGGACCCCGTTCCGCTTCCCAGGTCAGGCCTCCTCTTGGCGCGCCGGTCCCAGGTATTCAGGTGTCCTGTTATCTTTCCGGAATCTAGCTGGCCAGATTATTTTCTTCAGTCGCAGGGGAGAAAGTGGATATGAAAAGGTGAGGTCAGAGAGCACGTGGAGAGTAGTGGGATTCCGCAGAGAAACAGGCATTTCTTGGGGCAGCCGCTCGCGGAGGCCCGGAAGGCCGGCGAGCGGAGGCCGGGCGCATGCGCCGTGAGCCTCCAGTGCTTAGCGCGGCGCGGATCTGTAGTTTTTTTGCGTGGGGTGTCGTAGGCGCTTTTCTGAGAGAACGTGGGAAGTTAGGGCTGGAAGGCATCTCTAAGGTGTTCCTAGGCCAGCACGATCGTCTTCTAAAGGCAGACAGGGTCCTAAGCCAAATATGGAAAGTTATGGGCAGAGCAAGCGCCACATCACATCACCTGTCATCTGACCCAGTCCTTTGCCTTTCATTAGCTCTTTTCTAACCCCGATCTCCCCCACATCTTGTATCGAGATCTGGGCTCTCCCGGTTCACTGGTGAACCACAAGGAACTGCGCAGATGTGAACCAGAAAACATTGACTGAGGGCCTCCAGTATGCCAGGCACTTGGGAATTTAAAGAAAGCCTGTGTTAGGCAGTGACCCCATTTAAGTCTGAGATTGATAAATGGCCACATAGCTAGTGAGTGGCGGAGTTGGGATCGCAAGAGGGTTCAGTGTAAACAGGCAAGGGGCATCAGTATCCCATGAGTGGTGGTGATCTGGGAAGACTTCCAGAAAAGATTGAATTGGTGTGTAACGGAAGCTCTCTACTACGCGGTTGAAATTTTATAGTTTAATATGACCGGAAGCAAAGATTATCATGTAGGGAAGTGGCATTTGATGAGAAAAACATAATGGTATGTACCCTGGAGAAACCTGAGCAGATCTGATTGATGGAACAGAGGTGGAAAGAAAAATTAGGGGTGATATCAAGGAGCCAAGAGCATCATTTCAGTGCCAAAATCAGCTGCCAAATGTTCCAGAGAAATCAAACTAAGGATGAGAAAGTTAATTTACCAATATGGAAATATTAGAGCAGTTTCAGAAAATGAGGATAGAAACCAGAGTGAGTGAATATGGCTATAAAGGAAGAGGAGTCAGAAAGCTAAATAAGGATGTGGAACATAAATAAGGTAGAGAGAAGATGGAGAACTGATACCCGAAGAGACCAGAAATTGGTGGGATTGGCCTTGGAAGCATGGGGGGCCTTTTCCATGGATGGGATGATGGGAGGGAAATTTGAAAGTGGAAATTCTGAAGTCTTTATCTTCCCAGTAAAGTGAAAAGGCAAGATCTTCAGTGAAGGCTACGTGAGAGGTCGGAGAAACTGGAGGGAAAAGGTTCAAGTTTGAATTTCTGGACACACAGAAGGGTTGCTGGGCACTGTTGGCAACCACAGATTTGTGTTCACACTGCTCTAAAGACTGTCATTTTCCTACAACAGTGGTCTGGAGCTTGGATACTGGAACAGAGGGGAATGACTGGGTTAATCCAGGTTGAGGTCTTGCATGGCAGAGGTATAGAAACAAAGGGCAAGACAGGGGACATGGTAGTGAGTGATTAAAATGAAAGACCTGGGGTTCAGGCCTGATAAAGAAAAGTGAAGCCAGAAGTGAACTGATTAGGAAAAAACATGCCCCAAGACTCATCTGGGTAACTCCAGGACCAGAAGCCTGGTAAGGCAGGTCAGCCAGGTGACACACATTTGATAGCACCTTGAACAGAAGTGAAGGTCAGAGTCCTCTAAAATTTCAAGGGGATTTCTGAAACTGCCACTAGCTTTTCATGCCGTAATGAAGGAAGTGATAACAAAGGTTGTAAGTCAGGTGTTCATTTATTAAATACAAGCTTTGAACAAACACCCCCAGGCAAGTTTGACAAGAAGTAACCTTCCTGGAATGTTTCAAAATACAGTTACGTTGATCAAATTTTATTTCAATCAACCTTTTTGTTGTTTTGTTTTATTTTTTTTTGTTTATTTGTTTCTAGGTTTTCCTGTGTTGCAGTTAGAGCATGTGCATTATTTCCTCGTATGACATCAACAGTGCAGCGTCAGCCTCTCTGGCTTGTAAAGGCACCCAGTAGACTTCTGCTCTGGGCAATGGCTGCTTAGCAACCAGCATCAAATAAAGTAATGAAGCTTTTGTAGACTGTGATACCAAATAGGAACTGGCACCTTCACCTGCACCGGTAAAAAACTTTTAAAGTCTCTTTGTTTTTACATATCCATTAAAAACTATATATATTAAAAAAAAAACAACCACCAAATAAACCAAGATTGCTTGATAAAACCTACTTAAATAATTTTCCAAGTTTAGTTATTACCCTCTTGGTAAGCAATACTAGAGCTGATAAAGAGTCTTCATTTTCCTATCATACTCCAGCAAAGCCAGCACTTAAAACTAGAGATATCAGAAAGTCTGCTCGAATAGACTGAGAGCTGCTTCTGAGTTTCAGACAACAAAACATCTCTTCAAGCTTCTGAGCGCGTATATACACCACGGTGTATCAAGATGATAATTTTTTAGTCTCGTTTTTGGGATGTTCTTAAATTAAGGAAAGAAAAAGAAAAAAAGGCACAGAGGACACTTGGTTTCCTAACCAACAGTGGCCTTAAGCTAAACACTTGCTTCTGTGATGAGTTTAAAGATACTCAGCAGCATTAATGGTGCCACAGCCATTCATAAAGAGTTTCAGGAAATAACTTAAAAAAAAAAAAAAAAAAAAAAGGCTTGCCAGAAAAGGCTTACAATCTGAAGACCACGGAAGTAGAGTACAGACACAGATACAAGAGGCAGCATAGAGGTTGTTAACTAGAAAGCTGCTGGCAACAGCTGCCTTCTGAGGTTTTGTACCCATTTTTCCTCCAATTTTGTCCTAAAACTGGTCTTTTCTGCGCTAAAAAAAAAAAAAAAAAACAAAAAAAACATCCTATTACATTGGGTATGGAAAATAAATGCAAGTAGGTAGAAGCTTATTTTTTTATACACAGTTCATTCGCAGAGCAGGAGGCTAATAAATATGAAATGAAGCTCATCTTAAGAAAATAAACAAATCCTGTTAACCCAAGCCTGAAGGCCCAGGTTGCAGGCTAAGTTAGTATCTTACATTCTGGCATTTCCAAGAGTCCTAGACTCCTTTTTTTTCATTAGAAGCAACAGCAACAGGCAGCTTTACCTAGTGTGGGATTCCCGCTGATACGAGGTTTTCCAAGTGACCCCATCACAAGCACATCGAGGACTGCTTAGAGCAACTTGTGCTGGAATATCGTACAACTACCATCTTCTCTGAAAGAGGCCACGGTTAAAAATGAAGCAGTGACCCCTGTTTCTAGATCGTATCACTCTGTCACTTATGATATATTCAGGCTTACGGGATAGCGCTATAGTCCATGGGGGAATGTGCCCCACTTAGCATGGTAAGCTGCACCTTTGAGTAGGGAGCGCGAGCTCAACTTGGACAAGTGGGGCCCATCCGCCTGCTAACTACACAGGGCTAAGTGGCTATTTAAATTGGCTGTGGACAAGGTTGTGCTCAAATTCCTACTTTGCTAATTGATGATCTAAGGCTGAGTTAGAAGCAGATCTTGGAAACTGGGTCACAGGCCCAAACAAACGTTAACTATATACATGTTACAGTCTCAGAATTTTGTCTAGAATAAGTGTGTCAGTAAACATGGCCACACACTGCATACATCTTACCATGGAAGAGACAATATAAAGTGGTACTCAGTTTACACTAGACCAATATAAAAATGTACATGGTGTATATATATACTGAGATATGCTGTTGATGAGTGTCTTAAAATGACATTTTTCATGGTTACCGTATTTGTTCCCTAACTTTTCCACTCAAGCCTAGTCCTTATAGCAACAGTTTTCTTCCTTTTTTCTTTCCCCTCAGAATTTTCTGAATAAAGTGTCAACAATTCACGTCTGTCCTACCAATCCTCCTAAAAATATTATAGGGTATATATAAGTTTTTGGGTAGTGATAACCCCAGGGGCGATTTCATGGGATCTTTTGAGTTACAAGAGAACACAAAATTAAGAACTACCAACAGAAATTGCATCAGATTCCTTTTTGAAAATCTCATCTATTATATTCAAAAGTCTATTTAAACATCAAGGTATCTGCTTTTATGTGAAAGGTTATTCTGTAACATGGCGGGGCCGTAACAAGAAAAGGGCTGACATCCGGGTCATGAAGACTAGTAAATAGCTTGACGACACTGGACTTTCTGGTGGTGTCAGCTGTCACTGAAATATGTGACCCCATATACTTAAAAGCTGTGTTCACCAAAGGTGTTCGAGCAGTTCTTGGAAGAACAACAGTAAGATGGCAGGAAGTTTTAGTAGCTGAAGTTAATATAACTTAAGGTAGGAAAAGGAAGAAAAAAGAGTAGGAAGAGAGAACAAAGGGTACAATTAGCAATCGTTTCTAAACTTGGTGCTGCTATAATAAACATAATTTCCTGCAAGCCAGGAGAGCATTGTAAAGTTCTTAGGAATAAATCTAAAGTATCATAATTTGAGCAAGAGCAGTTCTCTAATCTAGTAAAAAAAAAAAAAAAAGAAAGAAAAAGAAAAGGAACAGAACCAAAAAAAGAGAGAAACCACAAACAATTGTTTATCTACACTCTGGGATTGGGTTTTTGGTTCGTTTAGTTCACAGTAATTTATTCAAGTTGCTCCTTTTGTTGTTGTTTCCTCTCTGCGAGCCACCGTTGTATTTTTTCTTTTAGTTCTGTGTTTGGCCGGATCTGGTCCATGGTGAGGGGACTACGGTTAAAGGGATCGGTTTGGTCACTGGGACAAAGAGAGAAAGGGAAAGGGGTTATTTCCGCAAGTTCTGACACCCGGAGCCCAAGCCAGACCAGCCGGTGCATCTCCCTGTGGGACTGAGGCTAGACCGCACTGTGACAGAGTCGAGTGCCGACCTGAGGCCAGAAAGAATGAGATGAGAAAGAGTGGTTTTTGGGTGTTCTGCAGACTCTTTAGCTACGTGGTCTCTCTGCTTCTTAACAAACTTTATTTCGACATTGCTGTTCAGACGATCCTTGATTGGATTTCCCTGAGGCAGGGAGCCTGTGCACTCACGTCAGCGTCGTAAAGAGCTGTTTGTAGTTTTAGTGACAGACTCTCGAGACAGTCTAAGATCTTAAGGGATAAAGCCCTGTACATTGATACCTGAGTTAGTTGGCTGATTGCTACACGAGTCAATGCAGATTATGGTTTCCTGACAGGTAAGAGGTTCTAGTATACTTTAAGGGCTGCTAAGTTTTCTGTCTGTATCCTGAGGCCACAATAAAATATAAGTTTCCACTGACGCTTTGGAAAAGACGTACCACCTGGTACAGCATTATGCATATAGTAAATGCTTAATACCAAACACCATGAAGTCGAAAATCCCTTTTTGCGATGTTTAAGCAACAGTATTTCCTTACGTTTGGGTCAACTTCTAGAACTTAATTTCTAAGTAGGAAGAGTCTCTCAGTACCCATTTCTATCTAATGTAGCACGTACGGCCTGCAGGCTTGGTGAACCTCGTGGCCACCATGGCTGAGTACCGTAGCAGCAGCAGCAGATGGGTTAACCCATGTGACGGCCACAGTGTAAAAACCAAGTTAAACAAAACCAACTGGTCGTTTATGTTTTTACAACTGAAGTAAAATTAAAACAAGTTTCGGTCAACTCCTACTTCAGGTTGACCTAATTCATAACATACACCGCCAGAGAGGACTTCCTTAAGGAAATTTCTCAACGGAGTGTCTTGTGGTGGAGGTTTCAATCCTTACCAATCAAGCGATACACCTCTACCGAAATGCCTCCCCAGCTCGCCAATAAATCAAGAACGTGGGACACCTACTGGGCGCACAGCTCTCTATTAGGAAACTGCGAAAAGAGGAGAGCAAACAAACGTGCCTCTGCGGCCTGGGGCTGCTCTCTGGGGCCGGCATACCTGAGCAGATGTCTGGCAATGGTGGATCTATCCACAGTGACTCTGGAGGATGGCAGCACCACAGGGTCGGACATGAGCGTGCTCATGATGGGATCCAGGAACTCATCGCAGGCGTCTGCGTACGTCTCCTCTTCCTGTTGCTGGAGGTCTGCTAGAGACTAAGCACAAAACCCGGTAGTTAAGGTGACTTCACAGAGTCGCTGAATTCAAAACGCTCACTGACTATACCTTAATCTTCAAGGGTTACGTTTGGGTGTTCTTTACAGAGACAATGACAATCCTCAGCCTTCTTTTCTACACAAGCCAAGACAGGTATTATAAAAGCGAATTTAACATTCAACCCTAACTCTGAAACTTCAGTTTGCCTCAGCTGCTGGCGGTCATGACTAGAGACGGGTTTAAGTGTTAACAGAAAAAGAAACACATCACATGGGAGATCCTTCTGGCAACAGCCCTACTGTAAATGTCATAATTGAAAAGGGGATGGTGGGAGGAATTATTTACACAGTCGCTCCATCACTCATGCAGTCTATGTATGAAAGGCAGCTTCTGGTTTTAGTTACAAACAGGTATAGGAGGAGTTTAAAGCAGCTTCAACATTTTGATCTCTTCATGACTCTAGTTCCTCAAGAAGCCACCTGGGTAAGCTCTAGGCAAGATGGAACCCAACTCAAAAAGTAGTTCAAGGAAGGGAACACTGATGTCAGTAAGGAAGATTTGCTTTTTTTTTTTTTAAACAGTTTATTTATTAAAAAAAAAATTTTAATGTTTGTTTATTTTTGAGAGAGAGAGACAGAGAGAGACAGAGAGAATGTGTAAGCGGTGGAGGGGCAAAGAAAGAGGGAGACACGGAATCCGAAGCAGGCTCTAGACTCCGAGCTGTCAGCATAGAGCCCGAAGCAGGCTCTAGACTCCGAGCTGTCAGCACAGAGCCCGATGTGGGCTCAAACTCATGAACCGTGAGATCATAACCTGAGTTGAAATCAAGAGTCGGAGGGTTAACTGACTGAGCCACCCAGACACCACTCTTTTTTTTTGTTTTTTTAATAAGGAAGGTTTTCTATTAGAGTCGGTGCCATGATTTTTCCCTTCTTTGTAATGCTAATGAAGGTCGATCAAACTTCAACCAGAGGGATTAGCTGAATATAAGACGGTATTTTTATCTATCAAATGTATGACTCCTCCCATATAAGCCAACTACTAAGTACAAATATAATGAACAGAGAAAATCCATAAAAATCAAATGACTAAAAACAACTGATCTTGAATTCTATTCGAAAAAGTTCTGGGTTAATGACATAGATTTTCAAACCTATTGGTAACACTGTGCAGAAAAGTTTTCATAAAAACAGCCTATAAAAATCTGTACATTCTTCTCTTCCAGTAGAAGTTTCTTAAATCGATTTTCTGTTCTTCCCTCTCGTGTTGAAAAGAGAATTAATATGGTAGTGATGATATGATATGGTGATGTGTGGAAGTGCTGAATCACTATACTGTACCCCCGAAACTAACACAACATTGTATGTTAACTAACTGGATTTAAAATACAAACTTAAAATAAAAAAAACGTAGTTCTACTTATTCACTGCCTGGCAAGAATCATGTTTGTTTTCTCAAGACAATATCCTTTTTACCCTTTGAAACAGGGTAACCAGAAGAACAGCTGAGTCAACAAAGCGGTTTCTATTGAATACATTAATAAACAAATTCTCCTCCTCACCTTGATTCTCTCTGCTAAGTTGCTGAAAGCCACAATCATATTCCCGGGCTTATTTATTTTCTTCAGGACTCGGACTGTCTGTGCAAAGAGAGTTGGGGAATAGGAACGTCCATCCTTGGGCACGGTGGCACAGAAGTTCTCCTCATCCCTGGAAGGTCAGCATCAGAAAAAAACTGAACATCAGAGGGTAGGTCAACGAAGGAGATAACATCTGGGTCGAGGAACAAGGCTCCCCACCACTTACACGCCATGAATGTTCTTTTGATTATAGAAAAGATTTCTTCTAGTTTTTAGCAAGGAAGTCTATCAAGTATCCTGCAACCTTAAAAGAATACTGCTTTTCCAAACATTGGTTAAAACTAGTAAAGTTTATCTTTGCACAGATAAAGGCAGAATGTTGAAAAATCTGAACAATGTCCCATAGGTCATACGACACTTCATTATTAAAACGACATAATAAAATTCCTTCATCTAACCAACTAGAAATGAACCATTTTTCTATTCGCACATAATCACCAGTCATTCCATTATCCAAATCCCAAATTAAAACATTAGCATTCCCTCTGGCTTGCCCAATTAAATCTCAGGTACCCAAGATTTAAGTAGATCGTGCAGATATCTGATACGAGCTGCTGGGGTTTGAAGTCAAATTCACTGAAGTCCTTGACTTTCAAGGCCCCCATCTTGGGGCCAACCAGGTGCTGCAGGAAGTAGTTCAACATGGAGATGATGCGCTCAGCCAGGAAAGGATGCACAAAGAGTGATTTGATCTCTAGAAAAAAAAGGCAAAGTCTATGAAAACTCAACCCATAAACCATCTTTTATTATGTCTTAGAGTTTCACTTGGAGACCTCTGGGAAATAGTTTTTAAATTATACAAGTAATACATTTTCATTGCAGTTGTGTCAGAGAACTGCGGTGAGCAAAAACAAAATATAAACCCAGCACCCAGAAATCAACACTGTGAACATTTTGCTAATACTTCCTTTTAGCTTTTGTCCATATTTACATACACATTTTTAAAACAAGATGATTATCATGGTGTACATATTCTGTAACTTACTTTTTCAGTTAACTGTATCATAACTATGTTACCATTTTAGTAAATGTATGTTCCTGTGTTGTCCAACATGGTAGCCACTGGCCCCATGAGGCTATTTAATTTAAAATTCAGTCTCTCAGTCACACTAACCACACTGCAAGTGTTCAACAGCCACACATGGCTAGTATCTACAGCATTAGTCCAGATTTACAGAGCATTTCCATCAGACAGACTTCTGCAGAATAGCAATGATTTGCACTTCTTTAAAAAAAGTATTTATTTTTTGAGAGATGGAGAGAGAGAGAGCAAGCACGTGCACAAGCCAGGGAGGGTCAGAGAGAGAGGGAGGGAGAGAGATCGCAAGCAGGCTCCGCGCTGTCGGCACAGACAGAGCCCGACGCGGGGCTCGAGCTCATGAACTGTGAGATGGTGACCTGAGCCAAAACCAAAAGTCAGATGCTCCACCAACTAGGCCACCAGGCGCCCCTGCACTCTTTTCAACGACCACATAGTTTTGCAGTGTGCGATTTCACCTTAAGTTATTCATCTTTATTGCTAGCCATTCTACTATAAGCATTTCACTTATTTGTATTTATTGAAAGAAAGATTTTATTCTTCAGTCATCTCCACACCCAGCATGGGGCTCCACCTCCCGGCCCTGACACCAAGTTGCAGCGCTCCGTCGACGGAACCAGCCGGGCGCCCCGGCATTTCACTTACTGATGAATTTCACTGTGTACGTATTTTGTAGACTTACTACTTCCTTACAATGAATTTTTAAGGAATTGCTAGGGCAAAAGACATAAACTCCACAGAAATGTAAAACAAAACATTAACACTTGTCAGGTTTTAAGAAGCCAAACAGCACGATATGGCTTGCTTAGTACTACCGGTTCTGGATCTTATAATTTTAGTCACTGTCAATATTGACATCACTACTGATGAGAGTTTAACTCTTATTTCCTGTCTCTCTTTCATAAATACAAATCCTCCCAGTACATAGTCATTAAGATTATATAAATATCATTCACGGTAGAGTGACAGAGTGTCCTAATGATTACATATATAAAGTAATACATATACAGTTTTTAATAAACTTTTAACAAATTGGCTTGCTTATTTTTAGAGTACCAATCACTCAATCTTCCTAAACTCTCCCCAAGAAATGTAAAGCTCTCGATAGGATCATTTCTAGCCCTTCTTTTTCGAACTGCTCCTTCTGGAAGCTCCCATCTGGACTCCTGGCTCTACAGGCCTGCTGTGTGGTGGTCACACAAGCTCCTTTTACCATCATCCTGGGCACTTCTCGTGTCTCTCTTAGGGGATTCCACCTTCCTCCTTCTGGGTTTACTCTCTCACTTTAATGGAGAAGATCTTTTTGTAGCTTCTCAGGAAAGGGTATTCTGGAAGTAAATCTGACACCTTCATGTCTAAAAATGTCCTCAGGTTCACCCTCAAACAGAAGTGATAATTTGGCTGGCTACAGAGTTCTAGGCTGCAAAACTATTTTCCATGAGGAGTGTGTGCCAGCTTCCATTGTCGCTGCTATGAAAATCAAAGACATTTCATACTTCAACCATTGACATGACCGGACTTTTCTCTGGGACCCTTTAGGATCTTCTCTTTACCTTGATTTCCTGTCACAATAACACCTTAGTGTGAAAATTTAAAAATTCCTTGTGTTGGGCACATGATGGCTCTTTCAATGTAGAAGCTTTTAGTCTTTGAGAAATTTTGGTATTATTCTTTGATAATTTCCTCCACCCCATTTTTCTCTTTTAAGACTTTCTACATTGATCCTTTATTTTCTTATCCTTTCCATTCTAAGTCTTTCTGTTCTGCTTTCATGGAAGAGCCCCTTAAGTCGATCTTTTAACCATTCTACTGACAGGTAAAAATTACTTGTCACATTTTTAATGTCCAAGAGCTCTTTCTTGTTCTTTAAATAATTCTTTGTTCTCGTTTTATGGATGTTGTATCTTCTCTTATCCCTCTGAGATTATAAAGATTTTTTCTATTTTTTAAAATTTATTTAAAAAAAATTTTTTTAACATTTATTTATTTTTGAGAGACAGAGAGAGACAGAGCATGAGTGGGGGAGGGGCTGAGAGAGAGAAGGAGACACAGAATCCGAAGCAGGCTCCAGGCTCTGAGTTGTCAGCACAGAGCCTGACACGGGGCTCGAACTCACAGACCGTGAGATCACAGCCTGAGCCGAAGTCGGATGCTCAACCGACTGAGCCACCCAGGCGCCCCTAAAGATTTTTTTTTTAAGTTTTCATCAAATATCTATGTTTCATGTTGGAGGATTTCCTCAAATGTCTGGTGATCCCTGGTTATCATTTTACATGTAATCAATATAAAATTATTAATGAAATATTTTACATTAAAAATACTAAGTCTCGAGGTGTTTTATGTATCTCAATTCAGACTAGCCACATTTATTTATTAAAAAACAACTTTTATTCATTTGGCAAGGGGGGTAGAATCCCAAGCAGTCTCCACGTTGTCAGGGCAGAGCCTGCTGTGGGGCTCAAATTCATGAAACTGTGAGATCATGACTTGCAACGAAATCAAGAGTTGGATGCTCAACTGCCTGAGCCACCCAGGCGCCCCCAGACTAGCCCAGTTAAAAATGTCCGATAGCTACATGTGGCAAATGGCTACTGAATTGGGACACTAGCTCTAGAGGGAGTGGAGATAAATGTGGACCTACCACATTTAACCAGAGTTCAAGAATATTCTTCAGGTTAACACACACACACACACACACACACTCTCACCGCCCCCCCCCCCCCCAACATATATTTATATGGCTACCTTGTCCTCAAGAAAAATCATACCAACTTATGCTTTCTGGTAGCAGTGTGAGGATGAACATTTCCCATGTCAACAATGGGCATCTTGAAGCTTCTCTAGGGATTCATTTCCCGATGGAGGACACATCACCAGAGTCTGAACTCTTGGTTTCATCTGGGCTGATCCCTCACATGAAGCAGGTCTTGACCACTGGGACTTTTTGGGAAGACAGTGCTTTGTGTCCTTACCTGATGTCAGAAAGGCAAGGGTACCAATTGTTTCATTGGACATGATGTTATGGAAACGTGCCAGCTGTCCAAACATCTGCAGGCCAGCCTCCTTCTCTCGGCGGGCTTCTGGAGTCAGACTGTCCCATTCGCCTCGGTCTTTCTCAATCTGTTGAATCTTTATCTTGCTCAGATACTACAGAAATGAGAGGTGAAACGTATCAGAGACGAAAGTGCATTTGAAGGGAAGACGGTATTTAAGTGGTTCTGCTTAAAATCTAGTTTACTAAGTTGGGAAAACCAGGCACTATGTGAGAAACACGAGCCTTGATTTCTCAGCATAGGGCTGGAGCTCTATATAGATGGAGCTTGGGTCGACTTACGGGTAGTTCTAGTCTGCACAGTATAGCCTGTGAAGTAGAAAGGGGGGTAAATAATGTGATGTAGGAAACCTAGGCAAAAATAAACAGGCTGAAGTGAAAAAAAGAGTGAATCCTTCCTGAAACATGGAAAACAAAACAAAACAAAAAACCAGACTCCAAAACTGCCTATCAAGAAACAAAGCTCTATCAAATATGCAAGCTGTCTGGAAGGAGAAGCATAAATATTAAACACTGTCTACTTCTCATTCTTACAGTCCTATGACAATGCCATCTGGTGTCATTCTCTGTGTCACATGGCTCTGGCTTAGAAGGGGCTGTTTCTTACAGGACTTGTTCTTGTTTTCTAAGAAAACCTATCTAAAATCTCAAAGTATGGGCTTATGAAAAAAGCAGGAGCTTTTCACACACATTAAAGACAAGTTACTGGGGTGCTGCTAATCACTATGAGGACCTTGTGTCTGTCCAACAGACTACCTTCACTGTTCACCAGCTTCCTCTCCCTTTGGGTCACTGTCTTATCTATCTGACACCTGTCACAGAGAAGGGAGAGTTTTAACAGGAGCAATAAGCAGCTCCGTAAGGGGTGGGTGAGGATATGATGCACTGAAGTTGCTGACAGGCACCCTGGTGTATACTCTGGGAAACTTATGTTTCAAATACAAAGATTTGGGAGGCCATGGACAGAGGGAGTATTGGTGACTTGGTAGTGTTTATGTGAAAAAACAACCTAAACCAGAGATTTTTTCCGCACCCCCCCCCCCAAATGGTGGTGCAAAAATCAGGATCTTTTAGGAAAGGGGTAAGAATCATTGCCTGTGTGAGTCACTGTTACTGATGAGATGGGATGGAAGGTGGCTGAAAGTCACTGACCAAACGCAAAGTCCTCTTGATTTCTTTTTGTGGTGCTGGCCTGATGAATCCTGCCAGTGTACCTTAGTTTGGCCTCATCACACTTTCTTCTACCTTCTTTTTGTTTTCGTTTTTAAAGTTTATTTACTTATTTTGAGAAAGAGCGCACATGTATGCATGAGTGGAGGAGGGGCAGAGAGAGGGAGAGTGAGAATCCCAAGCAGGCTCCTTCCTCACTGTCAGTGCAGAGCCCGACTTGGAGGTCGATCCCAAGAACCATGGGATCATGGCCTGAGCCAAAATCAAGAGTTGGACGCTTAACCAACCGAGCTACCCAAGCGCCCCAACACATTCTTTTCCACTCTGCCAAAATATCATCCTAGCTTACGAGGCTTCAATGACCCTTGATCTTGATCTCTAACGGAACAACACCTATCAAGCTCTGCAATGGCAAGGTGGGTGGTACACTACTACTCAGAAATTTTTGGTGTCCAAACTGCTACTAGGGGCATAAGGATTGCTCTATTATAATTTGATGGTAAAAAGTATGTATTGATCATTATTTGATGAATCAGGGGCAGTTAAATACGTTTTAAAAATTATTTATTTATCTATTCTCACCTGTATGGCTTCATCCAGAAGGAAGATGGCATCGTTCATTAGCAGGTTAAGAAAGCGGAGGAAAAGTGGGGGATTCATGGCTTCTAAATTCTTTGAGGCATAGTCAGCCAGATCCTGTAAGTCCCAGCCCAAGACAAAAGCATTTTAGGACTGAACCAAAACTCACTGGGACTTATCTGAAGTAAAACTCTGGATCAATCGGCTTTGGCTTCAGTGAAAGCTCTCTCACCTTAATGCTCTCTCGATAGGTATCCGTTCCCCACATATACCTTAGGATAGGATACATGGGACGTCGGTAATTAAACTTCTGTTCAAACTGATGGGGGTCTCCTGGAAAAGGGCAAGAGCAAAAACCCAGCAAAGGTAGTGCTATTAGAGAAAGAGTAAGAGCTTATGTCCACGTGGAGCTATTTTATTTCATTCTGAATGTGTCAAAACTACTGGCAAAATCTGCCCTGGGGAGTTTATAAAGGCCCAGAGTTACAGCCAAGTGTTTACTTATTTCCTTACCGACAGAACAAGAGGGAGACAGATGTAAAGGGTACCTTATGCTGAAAAGGACATGGTCTAAGTTGTAGAATAAAAGCCAGGGGAAACAAAGGCCTCAATATCCAAATGTAGAGTACTTTCAGACTTTGAATGAGGCCTCTGAACTGGCCACTGTGGCAGTGGCAGTGACAACTGTTGCAAAATGGGAAACTAAGTAACGCCCACATTCTTCATGGCTAACATCCAAGCTGCGAAACCAACTGGTAAATCAGGTCAGGGGCTAAAAACCTGATGCTTACACTGTTTTGACCTATCAGAGGAACCACTTGATCTCTGTAGCTTGGGTCATATAATAAAAGAAGAACATGGGATTTGTCGTCAGAACATCTAGGCTCCACTTAATACAAGTCTTTTAACATTTTCAACTTGCAAATTCAGAAATAAAACAGGAATTGTAATACATTCTCTACCAGTGCAAGTGAAGGGCTGAAATGGTTATATGAGTTAAATGCAGTACCTTATTGTGTGACAGTGTATGTATTATGAAGGTTTACATGCACTATGTCAGTCATCACTTCAACCCGTTTTATGGATGAGGAAACTAAGGCTCAGAGGTGAGCAAGTGACAAAACCAAAATCCAAATAGGAAAGGCAGTCAGTACAATGTTAAATGTCTCTTTAAATGTTAGTCATATTTATTACTGAATGGTAGGACATCTCTTTTAAAGGGGGTCTTTTTTTTTTTTTTAAATTTTTTTTTTAAACGTTTATTTATTTTTGAGACAGAGAGAGACAGAGCATGAACCGGGGAGGGGCAGAGAGAGAGGGAGACACAGAATCGGAAGCAGGCTCCAGGCTCCGAGCTGTCAGCATAGAGCCCGACGCAGGGCTCGAACTCATGGACCGCGAGATCGTGACCTGAGCTGAAGTCGGACGCTTAACCGACTGAGCCACCCAGGCGCCCCTAAAGGGGGTCTTAAATAACTGCTTAACATATACTGTTTACTGAGATGGCGTAGTTTACTCTTGATCTCAGGGTCATGAGTTTGAGGCCGATGTTGGAGACAGAGTTTACTGAAAAACAAGGAAAAAAAAAAAAAGAACCATCCCACTATTCTGCAATTATGAGGCACATAAAAATAAAGACCTAGGTTGTGATCAGACAGCCTGCTTTGTTTGAGCATGATTAAATCAAGCATATAATAAAATTGGTAAGAGCATATGTTTTGATGTGAGACAGAATCAAACTGATTCTACCACGTGGTTGTAAGACACAGACAACTCATCTTCTCGAGCACTCACATCCTTATATGTGCAATGAAGACAGTACAGGAAAACTTGCCAGATGGTGACAAATTAATGAGGCAATGTAAAAAAAAAAAAAAAAAAAAAAAAAAAAGCACTCAGCATCAAGACCGGCACATAGTAGATATTCAATAAATGATGGCGCTTCTCAGTTCTAGGCTGTGTTACCTGTAAACTCAATGTCCACAAAGACCTTGATTAGAGCTTCTGCAAGCTGCGGTGCGTAGGGAAAGTTGCAGAACACACGTTTCCGGTGGAACACACTAGATACCAAGGGGTTTGGGGTCTGGTCCAGGTGAGGCATCACTGCTTCCAATACCTCAGCCAGTTTGGCCCTCAGGTGGGGATTCTTCATCCTGCAAAAAGGGCGGAAAGCAAGATGAGCAGGTAGAGAACTTACCTCTCAAATTCATGGCTATTTCCTCCACATGAGGAGCCAAACACCCTCTATCACTGTTACAGAGAAAAACAAGACTCTGAAGTTTCAAGTCTTGGCAATTTCTGGGGGGGATAATGCAGGGTACATCATTTAACTTTTGAGATAACAGCTTACCAAGTATGAGGATGAGTACTTAAGTTTCTATTTAATATGTACTTGTCTATAATAATCCATCGTTTACTGCCTACTATTCTCTGACAGTTTCACTGAAGATCTTCAGTTTCACTGAAGATTCTCTGACAGTTTCACTGCCTTCCTAAGCTTTCTGAGAAAAAGGTCCGGGATGCAGTTATTCTAGGTTACTGTTATATAACGCACCCCACATGTACCTAATAAACACCTGTTGACTCAGGATTTTTCATTAGGTCTGCTCAGCTCAGCAAAGGACTGGCTTCTACCTACTTCTCACTGATGTGGCTCAGGGGACTATGCATCATTTTCTTTGGGTAGAAATCTTCACTTATGTACACAGCTTCCTTTGGCCTAGATACCAAAACAAAACAAAACAAAACAAAACAAAAAACCCAGAGAAGCAACTCTACAGGTCAGTGAGCATCTTTCTTTGAGAAAGAGGACCAGAAGCTATGAATGAAAAGATGAGATTAGAAAGCATCTACATATGTTTACTATCCATGCAACTCAGAATTTCAAGGGTAGACTTTGTTATCATACAATTATTAGCTCATTAGAAGCTGCCTGCCACTGGTAAGGTTTCTGGCATTAAGGGAACTATTTTAACCAGGGACTAGCAGTGGAACTCCCATCGGGTATCTTACGTGCAGGTTCAAATTCTCTGTGGGCGAAGTCCTTTGCTTATTGTGCCTCTCAAGGGTGGGATTTGTGGGCTACCCATAAGGATGGCCACGTGATTCATTAATGCTAACACAACTTCTGAAGGCAACCCCTTATGATTCAGGCGTGTGCGTTGCTTGGTTTTGCACCTCTAAACAGTGTCAGAGCCAAGCTCTCAGCCTTTCACCTTTCTATGCTTCCAGTGAAAATGGTGATAAAGTGGAGGACATGTTCCAGGGAATCTGCTGACGTCTCCAAGATGTCATCAGCAAAGCGGCGGAGAAAAATGAGGAAGTCACCCAAGTTATCTGCAAAAAATTCTGAAAGAGAAAATACTCGCTGTAATTAGTGAAACACCTAACTTTCTGTACTAAGCAATATTGAAATTCCTTCCTTTTGCTCTACCCAGTAAAGGTTAAAAAATCCCAAATGTTTTGTAGATACTAGGAATGGTGACCAGTTCATAAGTGTAGAATCTCCTTTAAATCTAAGTCAATTTTTATTTCTATCCTAGTAAATATGAGAATAGCAGAGACACAAAATACTGTTAAACACACCAGTGCAATTTAAGAAACTACACTGATTTACATTCTTTTCCATACTCAAGGTTAACTGTGCATTAAATAACCTTTTATTTATTTATTTAAGGTTATTTATTTATTTATTTAGAGAAAACGAACAAGCTGGGGAAGGACAGCGAGAGGGGGACAGAGGATATGAAGTGGGCTCTCTGCCGACAGCAGAGAACCCAATGCGGGGCTCGAACTCAAGAGCCAAGCCGTGAGATCGTGACCTGAGCTGAGGTCGGACACTCAACCGACTGAGCCACCTAGGCGCCCCCACGATCTTTAATAAAGATGAATACATTAGATTAGATGACTATAGTCATCAGTCTCCAGGATGGTCCTCCAATTGTATTGGCTTCCTGGCATTCATGCCCTTGTGTGTCCCCTCCTACACTCTTCTAGGGTAGAAGCATACAGAAGCAATGGTGTATCATTTCTATGGTCAGGTTATAAAAGCCTATAGCTTCCATTTTGGTCACTACCGCTGGAGAAAGCCAGCTGCCACATTACGAACAGTACTCAGGAGAGATCCATGTGACCTGGAAAGGAGGCAATCGGGGTTTGCCAACAACCACATGACCAGGCTTGTAAGCAGATCCTCCAGTCCTGGTCGAGTCCTCATATTCCTGTGGCCCTGACTGACAGCTTGGCTGCAACCTCCTAAAAGACCCAGAGGCAGAACCATGAGGCCAAGCCACTCCTGGATTCCTGATCCTCAGAAAACTGTGTGAGATAATGTTTGTTTTAAGGTGCTACGTTTTAGGGTGATTGGTTACTCAGCAACAGATAACCGATAGAGCGATCAACAACACATAACCTGATCTTCATGGACAATATCGGCCAACTCCTCACCAACAAACATACATACATGATCTCCCTTGTGGGTTAACCAACAGGAGGTGATTTTTTTTTTCCCTCTGAAGAATAGCACTGGGCGAGGCATGCAGATACATTTGTATGCTGAACCACAAAAACAACATGAATGCTAAGACTAAACAGCTCTGAAAACCCTGGCTGCACTTAATCCTTTGAAGATTATTTTCTAATACACAAAGAAGTGGGGACACACGGCTGAGGAAAAAGCTGTTAGTTCTCCCATACTTCGACCAGTAGATAGTAGCTACATATTTGTTTCTCCAAAAACAGTGGAAAGGGTATTTTGAGGATTAAACTTCTGAAGTGACCCAGTTAAACTCAGACAGTTATAAATAGGCAGTTCCCGAGGGAGAGCCTGCTTACCTGGCACATAAGCCAAAGAGCTGTAGCCATCTGGCAAAGGAAAAGTTAGCTCTATTGGCTGTGAGCCCTCATTGCCTATGGCCAGTTGAACGAGTAGAACAGCCATGGACACCTGCAAATTCAGACAATTTTGTAGCATCTGTGGCTCGGTCATGGCAGTCTTGGTAGAAAGATAGATGGTCATCAGTCGTTCAAACTGCTCACGAAGGTTGTCAGCAGCAGGGCTAGAACTCTGCTGAGCATCCCGCCAGGCAACCTGCAGCCGATGCAGATTTTGGTTGATTTTTACCATCTGATCATGCAACCTGCCCCCAAGAAAGCAGAAGACACCGGGTCAGGAGCCTCATATAGGACAGCTGAGTACAGACTGTTGGAAAAACAAGTCCTCATTTACTTATTCTAGTATTCTCTTTTAGGATATAGGGCGCTGCAATCGTGATGACACAAAAGGCACTCACAAAAATCGCTGACAGGGCAGGGGTCATAGCATCGGGAAAATGTTACCCGGTATTTGACATAAATGACGCTAATTACAAATAGCACACTTCAGCTGAAATGCACCGTCCAAAGAACAGCAGCTTGGCCGGACAGGGAGTAGAATGGGCTGTTATCACGTAAAATAACTATGAGACCAAGTACGAAAAGCCTAGCAGGATACTTCGACACTGTATGGTTGCAATGCTTCTACTTGGATGTGGTTATATGGACAGTCTTTCTACGGTTAGTTGAGAACTAAAGCTGGTGAAAGAAGCCTCTAGATTAGTAACAACCACATATAAACCGGCAGCCACCTGGGATGCAACCTGAGAACAGCTTCCACGCCTCTGCTGTTCGACATAAAATTATTCTTCACAAAGGGTCAGCCAAATGTTCTCTAATGAAAGGAAGCCCCATAATTCAATGTTATGGATAGCTGTCTCTATGGGTACGGTCCAAAGCCATCTTCTTTGGTCCTACAGAGAGCGTCTAGGGTTAGCTAGCCAACATGGGGGAAACCAGATGACATTCATTCCTGGGTCTGAAGCTAGGTGATTGAACAGGCTGAACACAAGCTGCATTGTTATCTAGTACCTCATTTAAAACGTCAATGATAGGGACAGAAAAACTATCTGATAGAGATATAATCTCATTTTTCTAGAAATTTGCTGAGGTTTAAAACATGCTCTGTGCCCATGTAAGTATCCTGAAAAGACATTAAAAACTGCTATCCTCAGGACCTCTTCCTACCGACTGTGTCATCTTTCTTCCCTTAGTTATACTTGCACTGACAATCAGTTAAACCAGAGGGGTGAAAATCAGAGAATGACTTGTGGCCAGCCAGAACCAGAACCATTTTTGGAAGTCAGACATTCTAGTTCTTAAATGTTCCCACTTCTAGCATCCTTTTGATCTTTGATCTTTTGTGGTCCTACTTATCTTACTGGAATCCCATACAAACATCTTTAATTTTGTCAATTTTGTCCCTGTATCAGAGAGTAGAGCTTTGTCTTTTTTCCATCAGGAGTAGTAAGTCATGAAAATTCAAGAGCAGGAAGTGGAAAGTTAAAAGAAAACAATTCCACTATCACAGATCACAACAGGAAGACAGCGATTTAAAAAATTTCAAGTTTAGAGAAAAATAGTAGTGCGTCTTTACTTTTTGAGAAGTGTAGCAGGTCAAGAATGAAAAGTAAATTCAGGTTATTTGGATAAAGCCAATTCACGTAAACACAAACGCATACAACTCCCATTCCGCTGAGATCCTAATGGGAGCGTGCAGAATAAAGGGAGACTCACTTTCAACCTCCTGGTTATCAACGCCACGAAACAGTTCTTTCTTAATAATATCAGGACAGTTACCTGTGAAATCCCAAGTACAAGGTGTACTCTGTCAGGACAAGGTTCTCCGTCACAAGGTTGTAGTTCTGGGGAAACTTTGGCTCCTGCACAGCTGGGATCAAACAAGTTTCTTTGTCCAAACCTCGAAGAGGGTAAAAGGAACAGTAAATGACTCGGCACGGACTTCTGTCTGGGGTCTCCAGTGTCCCCTTCCTCTAGCTCAACTTCCACACCGCTATCAGTGAGGATTTAAAAAAAAAAAATTTTTTTTTTTTTTGGTGTTTTTGTTAGTAATTTCTTTTAAAAAACAAACATAGAAAACACTGGAGTTTTTCCCAGTGATAGACAGTGGATCATCTGTATGTATTTGTGCTTTTCTGTATTTAAGATTATTTGCTTTTGAGCAGGTATCGCTTTTATAATTAGAAGAGTCACAAAACTGAGAGAGAATACACCAAAATTAGGAGTGATTCGTTTTTTCTTTTTTTTTAAACAGTGATTCATTTTGAGTGACTTATATTTTGATTTCTCTGCATTGTTTTCTCCAAACCGGCCCCAATATTCTCCCGCCCTCGTCTCATTTCCTGCCAATTCCCATATCCCTGCCCCAAATGCCTTTCCCCCCTGTTCTAGACCCACTGAGCTTCCCACTATTCCCCAGCCAGGCCTTTCATAGCTTTGTACCTTCATACTTTAAACCCAACTCATCTTTCCAGACTCGGCCACGAAGACTTCCACCTTCTGTAGAATTTACTACTCACTCCTTCTTCTGTGCTCCCATAGTTAAGCCCTATACCATATTATGATTATCTGTTAATATTATCTGCCTTCTTCTGGAGACTTTGGGTTAAAATACAAAACAGGGATTGTGTTTTATTTATTTTTAGAAAGAATGAATCAATCAATACCCAAGGCTGCTAAATTCAGAAGGGTCTCACTAAGGCACAACATCTAAAAGCTACCAGTTTTTTTAAACATCTGTCTTAGTTATACCAGCTCTTCTTTCTGCCTCATCTTGAGAAAGAAGCACCTTTGTGAAAAAGGATAAAAGTGAACGCCTTAGATGTTACACACACACACACACACACACACACACACACACACACACACACACACGCAGTCTTGAAAAGCCCAGTGCTCCCCTACCTCTCATGTGTACATTTTTAATTTTTCGTTCTTCATCATTCAACTCCTTCAGGGCACAGTAAGTGGGATTAAAGGTGAGGAGCCGAGAGGATCTGGGTTTGCAAAATGGCTGGCACAGCTTCAGGAGAGCAGCACCCAGATTCAGAAAGAAGGCATCCGAGGCATACATTTGGAAGAAGATTTCTGGCATCTGATTGGCCCAAATCTTGGTGCGGCCTGCATTTGCATGCAAACAGTTTCCAAGCCAGGACAAGATACAGTGTTTGGTTTCTGGAGAGAGCTGGAGTAAGTTCTTCAGCATCTGGTAGATCTTTTCATGGAACTGGGCCATGAACTGTTTAACCAGAAAACACAACCACAGAAGATTCCACTTTCACAATCCTCATATTTGTTACTCCCAAACCTTAGCCCCTGGCAATTTCCAAAAATAACCTAATCCTAATCTTTTCCCTCACTCTCCCTGTGCTTTATGCCCTAGTTCTGATTAAAAAAAAAAAAAAAAGAAAATTGCGGGCACTTATGACAGATTCCCTGAGGAGCCGCCAAACCGCACATCGCATTCATGTAGCTTTAGAGTAGGGGTCAGTAAACTTTGTCTGCAAAGGGCCAGGTGATAAATATTTTTGGCTTTGCAAGCTATATGGTGGGTGTGGCAACTATTGGACCCTACCACTGTGGCATGAAATCAAGCCACAAATACATTTATGAATGGGTACAGCGATGTTCAATAGAACTATTTACTAAAACAGGTAGCAGGTCGGATCTGGCCACTGCAGTAATTTGTCAATCCCTGCCTTAGAGTGCGATGACGGGGGATTTAAACCACCCCTGACTCAACCATTTACTGCCTCATGTTGGCCAGACTTCTACTATAAATTACACTAAGAAGCCATGTGGAAGGAAAGAAAGGGAAAAAAATGGTTTACAAGCTGGAGTTCAGCCCAAGATTTTAGGAGCTAAGGTTGGAAGAAATAGCTTAGTGGTGGGGCACCTGGGTGGCTCAGTCGGTTAAACATCCGACTTCGGCTCAGGTCATGATCTCGCGGTCTGTGGGTTCAAGCCCTGCATCAGGCTCTGTGTTGACAGCTTGGAGCCTGGAGCCTGCTTTGGATTCTGTATCTCCCTCTCTGCCTTCCCGCCACCCATGCTCTGTCTCTCTCTCAAAAATAAATAAAATAAAAAAAAGAGCTTAGTGACAACGATGAAGGCAACAATGAGAGGAAGCGGCTGTGCCACAGAAGAGCAGCAGCTTACTCTTAAACCGCACACAGGTTTCTCCTCTTCCTTCAGCCCATGCTAAAAAGAGGATAATTTCTTTACATGATTACAGTAGAAAGCCAAGCAGATCAATCTGCTTTCCCAAAGAGGCTCAAGCAGCCTTATGTGCATCTGCTTCCCGAGGAAACTCGACTTAATCTAAGATCAGGGCACTGGGATACAGTGGTAAACAGTTCCACCTGATGGATGTTGGCCTCTTGCACTTTGATCTCCTGGGGACTGGAACGAGATGGATTCAGGAAGTAGCCATGATTTTCTACTACACCCGGAGTCTTTAGTAAGCAGGAGACATTGAGGATTACTCCCAGCAAGGTCTTCTGGTACATCTGCCCGTTGCTAGGGTCCTTGGGCTGAATGTATTCTACAAAAACCTATAAAAGAAAACAAGTCCTTATTCATCTGTATGAGGAGATAAAGGTGGTGAGATGACAGGGTCTCAAAGAGTTAAGTCTACACAACGGCCAGTGTATCTTTCTTTTATTTGATAGGGAATATTTGAATGCCCTCACGATAGGGATGCATAAAGTAGTAAACGTCCAGCTCAGATGAATACATACCACTTTTCAGACTTACCTTTGCCATATCTTTCTGCCTAGTGAAATAGAGAAGAATGTCCAGATATGCATAAAACAGGATCTGACAGAGTTCTAGGTCTTTTATTCGGCTCAATAAAATATCAAACACTGGAATCATGACTTCTGGAAATGTTCGAACTTCCTCATCCAATATCAAGGCTTCAATGACCTCTTCCAGAAACTCAGTTACATCTTCAAAATCTAACAGATGACAAATGAGAGAAGAAGTGCACAGCAATTTTTATATGCTTTTACACAGTGGATCTCTACTTTTCTCATACTGCTGATAATTCCACTGGCATTGAACCCCAAAGGTCAAGTTATGAGCTCTCTTCTGGCACCGTAGTGGCTCTGAGGCTTTCTGAAGCAATTAGAGGAATTTTAAATTGTGAAGTCAGGATGCAGAAATGCACAAATCTTGCTTGTGTACTCACGGGCTCCTTGGATGGCTTCCAACATCAAATCTACCAGTTGCTCATGGATGTTCTGGTCAACATAGATCTCTGGGGTGAGGAGAACTGTTCGGGTGTTGGACACAGTGAGGTTCCTGCACTGTACTGCAAAGGGGAGCAGGTTCTCTGGAACTTTGGTAATCTGGAAATAGAATGAAGAAGAGAGGGGAGAGTCTAGCTCTATGACCTGAACAAAGGAGGACACAACAAATAGAATGAAAAAGACAATGTGTTCCAAACAATACTGCTGTCCTGCGGATGCTTGAAAATTCAGGAGAGTTCATCCTTTGGTTTAAGGAATCACCTACCTGCTAGGATTCTAATCCTAGAAGTGACCAAGCTTAGACTACTCTATTATTTATACCTTGGTGGAAATGAATTTATTAGACCTTTTATTTTCCCCCAGACCTTTTCTAAAGGTATGCTTTTTTTGAATTTTTTAAACGTTTATTCATTCTTGAGAGACGCAGACAGAGCGTGGATGAGGAAGGGCAGTGAGAGAGGGAGACACAGAATCCAAAGCAAGATCCAGGCTCTGAGCTGTCAGCACAGAGCCCGACGTGGGGTTTGAACCCATGAACCGTGAGATCATGACCTAAGCTGAAGTCGGATGCTTAACTGACTGAGCCACCAAGGTGCCCCTAAAGGCATGCTTTTTTAAAATTTTAGGTTTATTTATTTATTTTGAGAGAGACAGAGAGAAAGCACGAGCGGGGTAGGGGCAGAGGGAGATGCGAGAGAGAGAATCCCAAGCAGGATCCACACCCAGTACAGAGCCCAATGTGAGGCGTGATCCCATGACCGTGAGATAATGACCTGAGCTGAAATCAAGAGTCAGTCATTCAACTGAATGAGCCACCTATGTGGTTCAAGGATGTGATTTTTTTTAATGTTTTATTTTTGAGAGAGAGAGTGTGAGTGGGGAAGGGGCCGGGGGCGGGGGAGGGAGGGAGAGAGAGAGAGAGAGAGAGAGAGAGGGAGAAAGAGGGAGACACAAGAATCTGAAGCAGGGTCCAGGCTCTCAGCTGTCAGCATAGAGCCCAACATGGGGGATGACCTCACGGACTGTGAGATCATGACCTGAAGTCAGACACTTAACCAACTGAACCACTCAGGTGCTCCCAACAGTATGATTTTTTAAGAGGTTTGTAAAAAGAACAGGGGATACTGGTTAATTAGGGAAAGGAGTAGACCCCAAGCCACGGAAAGGAGAGACTAAAGTTTTAGACATCAAATAGTGCCTGTAATATCTAGTTTCAGATACAATATGATGTATATAAACTGACATAAAAAGCCAGTGATCCAACTCTCTGGCTTACATATTGAAGTCAAACCCAAGATGACCACACAGTTCTCGATAGCGAGTATTCCTTTACCTCTTCCTTAGCTCTTTGGAAGCAGGAATAAAGGTAACAAAAAATGTGCCTCTCCCCTGCATCTCGATCAGCAGAGAGATTCAATGTTGTAGAAGAAGTCATGTTAATCAAGTGGTTGCCTGGATCCTGAAGTAATAAGCGAGCGAAGACAGCCTTTAAGAAGAACATATAAACAAAACACTAAGCAACTACAGAATTCATCTTAAAACATCAATATGAAAAGGTCATCTGGACACAGGTTATTGTGAGAATCACAGGATGTAGAGTGAAGGGGGAATAAAGGACCCCACTCACTACTTTAGAAAATATTATATATGTAAATATAACTGTATATGCTGTTGATCTTTGTTTTAAAACAAAATTTTTTTTAACATTTATTTTTAAGAGACGGAGACAGAGTGTGAGTGGGGGAGGGGCAGAGATAGAGGGAGACACAGAATCTGAAGCAGGCTCCAGGCTCTGAGCTGTCAGTGCAGAGCCTAACGCGGGGCTCGATCCCACCAACCGTGAGATTGTGACTTGAGCTGAAGTCAGATGCTCAACCGATTGAGCCACCCAGCGCCTCTATGCTGTTGATCTTTGAACAATATGGGTTTGACGTGGATTTTTTTTTATAAATACAGAATGCTATTGTAAATGTATTTTTTTCTCTTGCTTATGATTTTCTTTGTAATATTTTCTTTTCCCTAGCTGACTTTGCTATCGGTGAGGCTTCTGATCAACAGTAGGCTACTAGTTAAGTTTTTGGAGTCATGAGTTACATGCAAATTTTCAACTGCCCCTAACTCCCATGTTGTTCAAGAAGCAACCGTACAGTTATCCTAAACAGAGCTCAAGTGTCTGTCTAGTATAAGCCTGGCACAGAGTAAGCACGAAAACAGATTTGTCGAATGGTGTGGACAATTAGCGATTCAACTTATATACGAAATCTGCTTCTCTGTGTGATTGCTGGCCTCATTCAGACTTACATAAAGATAATTTAAACACAGAAAGTTAAACTACAAGTTGTGGAGTGTCTTCCCTACCAAACTCTTATTCCTTTAATGTTCATTAGGCACTTATAAGGCAAAACACACAGTTTGATTTTGCAAACGATATAAAGAAGAAAGGCATGGGCCCTGCCCTGGAGAAGTTAAAGATCTGATAGGGGAGATAAGACAGGTCCATAAAAAAGCCACTACATGTGACAGAAGGTGACAATTCCCATCAGAGAGGCATAGATAGATTACTCCAGGAATTCAGAGGAGAGAATAACAACTCCTACTTGGCAAGGCTTCATAAATAAGATGGCATTTTAACTGGGCCTTAAAGAAAGGGTATATCCGGATACGTGGCCCTGGTAAATGAGAAGATTCCAAAAGAGGCACACCACAAACAACGTTAAGAGATGGAGCTAAGCAAAGTCATGGTTGCAGAAAAGTGGCCAATTTTTGCTGAAGGCATCAGAAAAAAACCGTAAGAAGGGTACCTGCTCAACATTGTTCATATCGAGCCAGTCTTGATCTTCCAGGTCCACCGCCATTTCTTCCAAATACACACAACGGCTGGGGATGCCATTCCCACTTTTCAAGCTCGGGTCACCTGGGAAATGGTTTTAATCTGGTAGGTTAAGGATAACGCTTCTGTCTTATACGGACAGCTGATTTTGACAGCATTTCTCTTCAACTCCAAGTAGAGCTCCGGTAATATCAGAATAATCTTGGCACACAAAATAGTAGCTAAAGATTTAAATCTTTTTAAAGAGTCCAAAAGCATGAGCTCGGTTATAAACCTAACATCATGACATTTAAAGAATACATCCCAGACACTGGCACCGATCTTGGGGTTTAACTATAGAGAGGACACAGAAGGAAAACACCGACACCTCTTGAGCTTTCCATCTAAATGTTTAGGTCACCTCGGAAAAGAAAAAGGATTTGGCTGCCATTCCCACTTCCCTTTCAAGGTAGTGAAGACAAGAAGCTACATGGCCCAGTCAGTACCAAAAGGATAATGAAAGCTGCACCTGTGTCTAAATACTATTTTTAGGTCACATCAGGAGCTTCACTGAAATATCAATCTTGTGTTCCAGGGAGCGTAGCAGATTTGTTTAAACACCAGATACGATAGATTTCTAAGAGCAAGTTGCCAGCCCAAAGCAGGAAGGGCAGAGTTATGAAAACTGGCTGCAAGTCTGTAATCCATTGTTTGTTTGTCTTTTGAGAGAGCATGTGTGCTCGGGGAGGGGCAGAGGGAGAGGGAGAGAGAATCTTAAGCAGGCTCCATGCCCAGCGTGTGTGTGTGTGTGTGTGTGTGTGTGTGTGTGTGTGTGTGTGGGGCATGGGGTGGGGGTGGGGGGCGCGACAGGGGTCTCCATCTCACAGCCAGGAGATCGTGACGTGAGCTGAAATCAAGAGTTGGACATTTAACCAACGGAGCCACCCAGGTGCCCCTGTAACTCACTGTTGTCCAGAGTAATGAGGAAGATCCTTTGGATCATGTGATTGATGTTGAGTTGCTCACATATTTCCTGCTGTGAACGGAATGAGCGGCTAATCTCAGCCACAGAGTAATCAAATTCATCCAGGCTTTCTGACACACTATTATCCGAGTCATCTGGGGTAGCTGGGAGTTCATCTGCCAGAAAATGTAAGCCATTAACAGTTGAACTCCTCTCCGTAGGAGGGAACCAAGTATACTATCAAAAATGATAAAAGTAACCAAGAGGAAGATAATTTCAGATGTGAAACAAGTTAATCATCTAATTAGTAAACATCTCAAGTCAGGCACCATCTTTTTTAAAAACTTGACATAGAAATGACATGCAACATTCTATTAGTTTCAGGCACACAACATAATGATTTGATGTATGTATATATTGCTAAATGATCACCACAGTCAGTCTAGTTAACATCTGTCACCATATAATTAAAAAAACTATTTTCTCTTGTGTTAAGAACCTTTAAGATGTACTCTCTTAGTAACTTGCAAATATGCAATACAGTATTAGGAGCCACAGTCACCATGCTGTTCATTACATCCCCAGGACTTATTTATTTCTAACTGATGTTTGTACCTTTTGATCCCCCGTACCCACCCTGGGCAACCACCAATCTGTTTATCTGAGAGCTTTCTCTCCTTTTTTTAGATTTCACATATAACTGAGAACACCTGTTTGTTTGTATTTGTCTTTTACCGTCTGACTTATTTCACTTTACACAATGCCCTCAAGGTTTGTCCATGTTGTTGCAAGTGGCAACAAACGTGTGTGTGTGTGTGTGTGTGTGTGTGTGTGTGTGTGTGTGTGTGTGTGTATGTATCATATCTTCTTTATCCACACATTCATCAACAGACACAGGATATTTCCATGTCTTGGCCATTGTAAGCAATGCTGCAATGAACATGGGGGTGCATGTATCTTTTTAAGTTAGTGTTTTCATTTCCTTTGGAGAAATCTCCAGAAGCGGAGTTGCTGGATCATACGGTAGTTCTATTTTTAATTTTTTGAGGAACGTCTATACTGTTTTTCCATAGTGGCTGCACCAATTTACATTCCCACCGACAGCGCACAAGGGTTCCCTTTCCTCCTTTCCTCCACATCCTCACCGACTTGCTATTTTTTGTTTTTTGATTACAGCCATTCTAACAGGTGTGAGGTGATACCTCCCTGTGGTTTTGATTTGCATTTCTTTGACGATGAGTAATGCTGAGCACCTTTTCATGTACTTGCTGGTCATCTGTAGGTCTTCCTTGGGAAAATGTCTGTACGGACCTTCTGCCCATTTTTTAATTGGATTATTTGTGTTTTTTTAGCTACTGAGCTGCATCAGGCAACGTCTTAAGTATAGGATTCTGAAATCCCTGGCTGAAATCCTACCACATTTTACACATCAAAAGTTTTATTCTTTCTATTCATTAATTGATTGCACTCCCGATTAGGAAAAATGGCAACTATGTTCCCCACAGAATCCTAGTGAACGAAGATTTACCTAATAGATCAACATGCCTTTAATTATTTTAAAGACATGCTTTTTCCTGATTTTAAGAGAACACATATGTTTTAATAATCTATTAATAGCAAAGCATTCCAGATATTTTTTTCTATTCTGAGATGCTAATGTTTATTGCTAGGATTTTCAGTTACAAAAGAGGAAGGGGTATCATACTATATACACTGTTTTTCAGCTTGCTTTTTAAACTTAATCAGCACCAACACCTTTCTCTGTTAGGTCATTTATAGGCCTACCTCATTCTTTGCAATAGCTCACTGTATTGCATTGTTTGCACACCCTCTGATTTGTGTAGCTACTTCTCAATTGATGAACATTTGGGCTGTTTCCAACTTTTCATGATTTCAAACACTATTGCACCGAATAGTACTCTTTTTGTACACCTGTCTGAGTATTTCTGTAAGGTAAATTTGTAGAAGCAGAATTGCTGAGTTAAAGAGCTTGCACATTTAAAAGTTCACATACACTACCAAATCATTCTCAGAAAGGTTGCTCTCATTTACAAGCCCATCACAAATTTCAGGGGCGCCTGGGTGGCTCAGTCAGCTGAGGGTCCGACTTTGGCTCAGGTCATGATCTCATGGTTCATGAGTTTAAGCCCTGCATTGGGCTCACTGCTGTCAGCAAACAGCCTGCCTCAGATCCTCTGTCTCCCCACCCTTCGCCCCTCCACTGCTTTCTCTGAAAAATAAACATTAAAAAATAAAAAAAAAAAAACTTCACAAATTTCATAGGTAAAAACCTAAATATTATTTTTTTTAAGTTTACTCATTTTGAAGAGAGAGAGAGAGTGAGAGAGAGCAAGCAGAAGGGCAGAGAGAGAGGAAGACAGAGAATCTCAAGGAGGTTCTGTGCTGTCAGTGCAGAGCCCGACATGGCGTTCGAACTCACGAACCATTAAGATCATGACCCGAGCTGAAATCAAAGGTTGGACACTCAACCGGCTGAGCCACTCGGGTGCCCCTAACCTAGTTGTTTTTTTAATGGGCAGTATTCTAATTATTAGTGAGACTGGATTTTTTTTTAAGTTTATTTACTTATTTTGAGAGAGAGAGAGAGAGAGAGAAAGAGAGAAAGAGAGAAAGCACAAGCAGGGGAGGGACAGAAAGAATCCCAAGCAGGCTCTGTGCTCTCAGCTTGGAGCCCAGCTTAAGGTTTGAACTCACAAACTGTGAGATCATGACCTAAGCTGAAACCAGGAGTTGGATGCTTAACCGACTGAGCCACCTTAGCGCCCCAAGACTGGATTCTTTTTTTTTTTTTTTTTTTTAATGTTTATTTATTTTTGAGACAGAGAGAGATAGAGTATGAACGGGGGAGGGTCACAGTGAGAGGGAGACACAGAATCTGAAACAGGCTCCAGGCTCTGAGCTGTCAGCACAGAGCCTGACGCGGGGCTCGAACCCACGGACCGTGAGATCATGACCTGAGCCGAAGTCGGACGCTTAACCGACCAAGCCACCCAGGCGCCCCAAGACTGGATTCTTTAAATCATTTGATTATTGTATATAAATTCCTTGTTCAAATCTTTTTTTCCCCCTCTGATTTGTTACTATTTTCTTATTGACTGGATCTCTTTACATCTTTCTAAAGCAGCCTGAATGAGTGCCCCTCAGAAAGGAACTCCTGCCGAAGGAGAAGCAGTGTGGTGCTGCTCGCTGAAGGCCACGCGGAAAAAAAAAAAAATAAGTAAAAGCCACACGAGCCCGCATCTGTTTTTCTCTGCCGACGCAGTGATTATTCTGAAAGTCCAGGCAAAATTCTCAGAATGTAAGAGTTGCTTCGGGTGGTGAGTTTCGCCAACGTGAGGCTCAACATAGGAGGTCAAAGGTTCTGGCACAGCACTAGGTGGTGGCGGAAAACAGGTTAGATCTGGTGGCAAGCTCAGTGTAAACCAACGAAGATGAGGAGGAGCCAAAACAGTAACAGAAGGGCATGCACCTGATCTGTCCCCACTGCTGGTGCCTGCAACCCTCCCGATTCCAGCCAGTTGGGATGTCTGCCGCCAGCCAGAAGGACAAACATTCTGTTGCTCTCCTATATGGCTAAGTTCTCCTCTGAACCCCGAGTGCGACAGGAGCTAAGAACCTATGTAGCAGAACTCCCCTCAACCACACCCTCATAAATCATATTTTCCCATTTCCTTATTTTTCCTATTCCTCACCCCCCCTTTGTCTCCTGCAGTCTCCTAATTCAAGCTTTCTCCTCCTATATCTTGGCATCAGCAAGAGATTTCAGAGACTGAGACCCAGAGCTGCCTCCTTCTATCATGTTAGAAAGTCAGCGTTACATGGATTTCTCCCTAACTTCATCCATCACCCTGTCTACTACTCATCCGTCTTGCCCTTACCTCCCTTTAATTCAGTCCCGATCGGAGCGCAAGGCCACAAGTCAGCTATGCATATGAACACTTTTGAAATAAAATAAAGGGAAAAGACAAACATTTCTCCTTTCCAAACAAAACTATTATTCTTTTTGGAGAGAGAAGGACAGCAACTTCTGGCTTGCAAGACTGTGAATATCCTCAGAAGACTAATTTTGAGAAATATCATCCCAATTCTTCTTGGCTATATGTCTTCGCATAGGAGGAAGCTAGCCTTGACCTTAATTTTGGTCCGAGATGAGGAACACCATTTTTCTGACTAGTGAGATATTATTATTATTATTATTATTATTTTTAATTATTATTTTCACATGCAGGTTTTCTTAGAAATCTGTTCTAATAGCAGTACGCTATGAAAGTAGCCATTCTACAAAATGGGAGAGGTATTTTGTTTGGGTTGGACTCTGAAGCATTGAGCTTAAGAACAACTTTCATTTATTTGTCTACCAAAAAGCCAAAAGCTTTTAGAATATTCTTCCTTTTACACATCTGCTTTCTATAGCTGCGTATAGTCTGCTTTCCACACCTATGCCTACAACCTCAGCTTCCTATGTTAAAAAGATTTCTTTAAATATCTTTTACTAGGTGATTTTTAAAAGAAACAACTTGACAGCTTTGGAATCACGACTGGCGTCTGTTACTACGGAACCACCTGTTAACTGGTCTCTTTTCATGCAGGGGGAGGACAGGACCCAAAACCAAAACAGATAACAAAAATGAACACCCCCACCCCCAATTTATGGCCTAAACAAACAAAAAATGACTTCTGCCCCAAACCTCAATTCCAATTGCAATTACGGACCCAAAGAAGACTTCATCCGGGAAGACCCCATTCTAGGTCATCTCATCTGCTGCTATTGGCCCCTCTACTTACCAGATTGCTGCTTCAGCTGCTCTTTTTGGATTGCTGCAAACTGCTTGGCATCAGCCAGGGAGCCAAAAAGAGCAGCAAAGGGGTTACTTGAGATGTTGTTGTTATTCTCCTGGTCTGTCATTTCACTTTAAAGTATCCTCCATCCAGACCTAGGGGGAGGGGCTGCAGAGAGGACAGGTATCAGACACAGAGGGGCAGGCAGGACAGCCGTAACATAGCCGCAGTCAGGTCTCTCCAAGCGTCTCGAATACAATACGTTTAAAAGGCTTTGGGTGAGACTTTTCCATTCCCGTTCTAAGGTGCAAGTCGTTTTTAGCAAAATGGTTACAAAGCCACCGACTGGACAAGTTGGCCTGATCTGGGGGCAGCTAAAACCAGAAAGCTTTAAAAATAAAAATGCTGGAATACATTTATCTGTTGACATATTTCTATTTGCCGTACCTTTAAGGAATAGGTTAAGTAGAAAGAATTACTAAAGTCAACGGGGGAACCCATCTACTCATTGTGATGCGGCACCGAGTGAAAAATAATATGACAAGAGCTACACATTTCCCATAAATCGCTAGGCCAGCCAATGAGTTCCCATTCACCATGAACGTAAGATGGCGCTCGCTCAGGCTTCTAGGACTTAGAGCTGGAAGCGGGAATTCCTCAGCTACAAATAAACAAACAGCAAGCCTTCACCGGAGATGGAAGGGCAAACCAGGACAGGAACCTGATCGGAAGCGTGCTGTGGGTTTTCAGTATGCATTAGGCAATTTATCTCTACTCCTAGGCTTACAACAATTGATATTTCTTCCACTAAAAACGAAACGGTCTTTGATTATTTCTATATTTAACTTTCACGATCTGATTTTTTCATACCCCCGCAGACACACACACGTCCCTAACGTGTAACAGGAAATAGATACATACCTGGAAGGCATTTAGTGGAGCTGACTGAGCCTGCATTTGCACCCTTCTGACTACAGGTCCTCATTCAAGCGCCAAGGGGACTCAGTGGCACAGTGGGAGGAGCAGAGCACCCTGAAAGGCTTTCTCCCCTTTCTGAAATTTTAAGGCCACGGCATAGAAACACAACCCTGAAAAGGGTGGGAAGAGACAAAGGGTAGGACTATTCTGCCCACAAGGATGTGGACTGCTAAGAGGACAGAGGCCTCAAAAGGAGTGGGGATGGGGTCTGAAAGAAGGAGAAAAAAAACCTGGCCTATCTTTAATCTACTGATGTTAAGACTCCTTATAGAATCATATTAACAAAAGCCAATGTGAGTTGGAAAAGTTACCCTTATTATCGGGTGGAAGAGAGATTTTAACACTTGACAATCCTGCGCCACCTCCGCCAGCTGCTTCACGCTCCTCTGTCCTGTTTTCTACATAAGAGCTAATGGCTAATTATCTGTAATGACTTAGGCACGCAGTCTAGACTCCTCTCAGCATGGTTCTGGGCTTTAATGCTCCAGGAACTGAACTGTTAGATGTTGCTCTATGTATTTTATTTTTTGTTATGTACGGTTTAGTTAAGCTTAACAATCAAAAATAAAGATAGCACATTTAGTGCTAGAATTCACAACAATCCTTGAGAGGACTTTCCCCTCATTTAACCACTGCATAGGCTTAACTGTTACCCCTAATTCAAGTTAAGACATTGATTGTCTATTGTTAGCTGACCGCCACTCTGCCTCTATCCTAAGGTACCCTAAAGTCCGGAGGAATGCAAAAAGTGTAATGACCTCTTGTTATTTTCTGTCTTCAAAACATCATCCTCTTTTTTCAACGTGACACCCCACATTCTTCCTTTGGGGATCCATCCCATTCCCAGCCCATGTGTTCAGAAGATGGTCTCACACATTAGCTTTAGGAATGGGCATATGAATCTGGCCTGGCCAAAAAGAGTGCAGCGTATTCTGGCCAAAGTGACTGAGGGATGGGCACAAGACCCTAACAAGGCCTATCAGAATCAATGAACATCCAGCTTTAGGCCTTTGGCTGAAATGTACAGAAAAAGGAACTCTTTTTTCCTGCTTGGATTGTTAGGGGGTATGATATAATCCTGGAATTGTGATCTTTCCATTATCTAGAAAAGCCTTAGCCCAAAACTAAGTAACCTATAGGAAAAGAGTTGAGAGATGGAAAGGAAAAGTCTTTCAGTGTGTGTGTGTGTGTGTGTGTGTGTGTGTGTGTGTGTGTAAATATATAACATATAGTATATAACATATAACATATAATATATAATATATAGTATATATATACACACATATATACAAATATATATAAAAGCCAATTCAAAGGGGTTTAAAAAAATTTTTTTTAATGTTTATTTTTGAGAGAGAGAGAGAGAGAGACATACAGAATGTGAGCCGGGAGGGGCAGAAGGAGAGGGAGGCACACAATCCGAAGCAGGCTCCAGGCTCTGAGCTGTCAGCACAGAGCCCGAAGTGGGCTCGAACCCACGAGCTGTTGAGATCATGACCTGAGCCGAAGTTGGACGCTTAACCGACTGAACCACCCAGGCGCCCCTCCAAGGGGTTTTTAAACACACAACTGAGGAGCGCCAGGCTGGCTCCGTCAGTAGAGAACGCAACTCCTGATCTCAGGGTTCTAAGTTTGAGCCCCACATTGGGTATAGAGATTACTTAAAAATAGGATCTTATTAAAGAAAACCCCCACAATTGAGAAGAGTTTAGTTTAATACAAAGGAGATGATGCATCATCTGCACCATGTTTGTAGAAAGGAAGTTGAAAGCTAGGAATACAGAACATATGAAAAGATAGGATCCTAAGACTATCAAGACAAATGAACAGGGTTTATGATAATAAATGGCATTATTTCCTCCTTTCTCAATAGTATACTGTCATATTATAAAAAGAAGCTAGCTTCCCATTACATTTTATCTATATTAATAGGATTTATAACTTTCTTTGCTGTATTCCTAATGCAAATCTCCTACCCTGCTAGACAGGAAGCAATTTGAGTACATTTTCATGTCTGATTAGTTTTTCTTCCGTGTCTGGCATTATATATCACCATCACAAAATCCCACATACATATTTATTAAATGATTTAACCTTACATGTAATTACTCCTGACCTTGTAATCAATAGCAGCACCCATGATCCTACAAGGGCTTTGCTATGTGTCTTGGGTCACAGTAGCAGCTCAAACTTCTGGGCCAGACACTTGTGGCTCTTTGGTATCTCAGCATGTGTAGGGTACAGACGGAAATAAATCTCTTGTCATCTCCGCTATATGTCTTTTTGAAGAACAAAAGCTTTTGCCTGTCCTCACTAAGTTCATCTTTTTCATATGAACTTCAACTCTGTGCACAAGCTACTGTCGTAGTCAAACGGCAAATACTGTGTAACCACTTACAGAAAAGTTTCATAGGAAAAGGGAGGAATGATCACTTGATGGGAGTCTTTGTGGAGATGATCAATGGTCTCACAAATGTTAAGAGCACCTAGATATCACCCACTCCAAAAGATCTGATAAAATGGAACCCTGATATTTTGTTTTAATATTCAATGGCACGGATTATTTATAATCTTCTGTTTTCAACTGCCATACAGAGATACAGCACCATCCTGTTGGTGACGCCACCAACCCTTAAGAGCTTTTGGATTTGATTCCTTTTTTTTTTTTTAATGTTTATTTATTTATTTTTGAGACACAGAGAGAACACAAGCAGGGCAGGGGCAGACAGAGAGGAAGACACAGAATCCAAAGCAGGCTCCAGACTCTGAGCTGTCAGCACAGAACCCGAGGTGGGGCTTGAACCCACGAACTGAGATCATAACCTGAGCAGCCGTCGGACGCTCAACTGACTGAGCCACCCAGGTGCCCCGGATTTGATTCCTTTTTAATATTTCCTACTTAAAAACACAATTCACTCAGATAATACTCCCTGCAAGGGTCTACATCTATAATAGCTACTTATTTCCAGTCCTACAAAAATCCTTTCATCCCCACCTCCATTCAATCTTTTGTTTATGAACCGTACTGCTAATCCCTAAGGACCAATGTCAGCTCTTAAAAAGGTGAGCACACAAATGTTTTAACATCAGACTTAGTAATGCTTTTAAACAGAAATATGTAGAATACTTCATAAAACTGGATTGGCAAAATCAAGCTCTACTAAACCATACTCAGTAAGGTCTCTGTCCTGGTGAGTAATACATACATTAAACCAAAAAAGAATTAAAATGTTTTCATTGTTATATGTTCCACGCCCAAATCCTTTCAGGTCCTGATAATGTGGCAAGAGATCCTAACAACATTTCAGCAAGTTAGAAGGATCTCATCAAGTTAAAAAGCCGACAGCATTCTTTCCTGGGTCCCATTTTATCTCAGGAGGACTCCCATGTGAGACCAAAACAGTGAGACTAAACACATCCTTGTTCTGGGAGTGAAAAACGGATCCCAAAGAGAAGGCCCATCAAATATAAGCTCCCGAGCTGTGGTTACGCAATCTCATTAGTGTCTTCTACACCCTTTTACTGAAGGAGAACGAAGCAGAGTGCCAGGAGAGTTCTGAGTAGTGAACTGATCAGGTGGCTGAAGAAATGTCACCATCTTGCCATATGTATTCAGCTGGCTTGATTACTGCGTCCCGTGCTTAATATTACCTTCTTTGGTATCTGGCTATTTGCTGTCTACGCTTTACATGTCATCCCTCCAGGTTCCATAAGGGATTCGCGGCAAGGAAGGAGACCCACCCACTCGGCGCTCATTCCAGAGGAAGGAAGTCAAAGATAATGCATGGCCAGTATTCTGGGCTTTTCCTGGAAGGGAATGGCAAAGGAGGGGAGAGATGCCAGAAGCTGGGGGCACTGTAAAGGGTTCCCAAATCAGACAGAGTCGAAGTTCATGAAGGAGAGGGTCAAGGGTCAGGAAAGCACAGGAGAAGGAATTTGGAGGCAAAAGTGCAGAGGCCCGGAGCGGCATTCAACTAGGAGAAAAATATCCCATCGCAGACTCAACGACCCCCTCCCCTGAAGCTATTTCCTCTCTTACCAGAGCCTGAAAGGCCAGCAGCGACGACACGACAGAAGTCTTAGCGGCCGAAGGGTTCCCACTTCCGACTCAGCACGACAACCGGAGCTTACATCACGACCAGGCGCCAGGCCTTGCGGAATCTCATCCGGGCGCCGGAAACAGGGTGTGCCGCCCAGCTCGGGGAACTGGCGCGCAAATACCTCGACGGCGCATGCGCCAGCCTGGTGGGCGGGGCGGAAGTGCCTCTGGGCTCCTGGGGGGCGGGGCCGGGTTGGAGGAGGGGCTGAGAAAGACTGCAGTGGGGAGGTGGGGTGTCCGCGGGGCCGCCTGGAGCTTGGTGAAATATGAGTGTCGTGCCTTTTTGAAGCAGCTTCCGTTGCTCTTCATAGATTATTATTATCTATGAGGCAACAACAGCAGCAATAATAACAATAATAATAACAAAATTTTGAGCTCTTATTAGGTGTCAGGCAGTGTGCTAAGATACGGTAGCTTTGGATTTTATTTTTCTTGCTGTAAAGTGTCAATATGCATGCTACAAGGTTACTTTGAGGTACACAAAGGCTGTGAAAGCAGCATACTTTTCAAGAGTGCAAGTGAAAAGACAATTCATAGCATGAAACACAATATTTGTAAATCATATATCCGACAAAGGATTCACATCCAAAGTATATAAAGAACTTCTACAACTCAACAACAAAACCCCCACACAATGTGATTGAAAAATGGGCAATGGACTTCAATCGACATTTCTCCGAGGAGGATATACAAATGGCCAATAAGCACACGAAAAGATGCTCAATGTCGCTAATTAGGGAAATGCAAATTGAAACTGCAATGAAATAACACCTCACATTCTGTAGGAAGAAGCCTATTACCAAAATAAATAAATAAATAAATAAATAAATAAATAAATAGAAGAAAGGAAAAAAAAGAAAAAGAAAAAGAGGAAAATATGTGTTGTTGTCGAGAAAGATAGGAACCCTTGAGCGTTGCTGATGGGAATGTAAAATAGTGCAGCACTTTGGGGAAATTTTTGGTGGTTCCTCAAATGGTTAAACATAGAATTACCATATGATGCAATAAATTCCACTTCTGGGTGTAAACCTCAAAGAATTGAAGGCAGAGACTCAAACAAGTACTTGTACACCAATGTTCGTAGCAAAATTATTCATACTAGCCCAAAGGTGGAAACAACCCAAAATGTCCAGGGACGAATGAATGAATAAACAAAATGTGGTATATGCCTACAATTGACTGTTATGCAGCCTTAAAAAGTCTGAAATTCTAATACATGCTGTAACATGGATAAACTTTGAAAACATTGTTATGTGAAATCAGCCAGAGACAAGAGGGCAAATGTTGTGTAATTCCATTTATATGTGGTACCTAGCATAGACAAATTCATAGACATAGAAAAGTAGAATAGAGGTTATTAGGAGCTGGGGGGAAGGGAAGAATGGGGAATTATTGTTTAATGGGTACAGAGGTTGAGATGATGAAAAGTCCTTGAAATGGATGGAGGTGATGGTTGCACAACACGTAAATGTACTTGTCTGGTGAGATTGGAGTGGGGACACCACTTAAAATCAACAGGCACAAGATGGATCATTCAAAAAATAGTCCCGGGGGGCACCTGGGTGGCTCAGTTGGTTAGGGGTCCACTTCTTGGTTTCTGCTCAGGTCATGATCTCATGTTCATAGGTTCAAGACCCTCGTTGGGCTCTGCGGTGACAGTGAAGAGCCTGCTTGGGATTCTCCCTCTCTCTCTGCCCTTCCCCGTCTCATGCTGAGTCTGTCTCTCTCAAAATAAATAAATAAACTTAAAAAAAAAATAGTTCTGGAATAACTGGATAGCTATACAGTTTAAAAGTTAGTCAATATATTTGGCCTTTGCATTAAAATTAATTCAAGATGGATCAAAGATTTAAACGTATAAAATGACACCATAGAAATGCAGGTGGAATTCATAGGAAAAAATTCTTAAAAGAATAATCTTAAAATGGGGAAGACCTTTCTAAATAGGAAAGAGCCTAGAGTGCTTGAGCTGCAGGAACTGGGTCCAGCCCTCGAGGGACCTGTGCCCTGACCCTCCCCAGTGGCCTTCTTTGTATCAGCTATTTCTGCTGCTGCAGTAGATACTTTCAGGTGCAACTTCCTGCAAGGTGGGGCACCCATCTCAGGCAGGTTTTGTGCACCCCACTGACTACTCCACAGGGCCCTCGCTGCCGGTGGCCTCAGGATGAAAGCGGAGACTCCTGTGAACAGCACAATGAGTACTGAGCAAGCCCGCAAGATGGTGAAACAGCTGAAGAGTGAAGCCACCTTGTGCCGGATAAAGGTGTTCAAGGCAGCAGCAGACTTGATGGCTTACTGTGATGCCCACTCCTGCGAGGATCCCCTCATCACCCCTGTGCCCACTTTGGAGAACCTCTTCTGGGAGAAGAAGTTCTTCTGTGCCCTCCTTTGAATTGCTCTGTCCCCCCCCACAAGCTCTTCACCTTTCCCTCTCCTAGGCCCTTCTTTAGGTCAGTAATTGTTGTGAGACCCCGAGGGTCCCTGCATCCCATCCCTAGCCCTTGTCCAACCCTGTGAGGTACTCTGAAGCTCTCTGTCACCTATCTGTCGACCCCATTTTGTCGCCCACTGCAGCTGAGCTTAAGTACCCCCTGACTGGGGGAGGCCCCTTTAGCTCCATCCCCAGAAGGGCCGTCAGACTCTGCCAGCATCCTGCTGGCTTCTCTCTGTGACTGGTCAGACAATGGAGAGAGGGATAGCCCGGGTCAGTGCTCTCAGTCTCACCTGGAGCTATGAGAAGGGTAAAACCATTTAAAGAATAAAGTCATCCAGACTCTCAAAAAAAAAAAAAAAGGAAACAACCTAGAAGACATAAAAGACCAATAAATTCTACTCTATGCAGATATTTGTAAAATGTGCACAGAAAACCAATCATCATCAAGTCAAAGAACAAATACCAAAGTTGGAAAAATATTTGCAACTAATATCACAGACAAAAGATCTAGTTTCCCACATATGTAAAGAGCTGTTGCAAGTCAATAAGAAAAAGATAAAGAGATATGAGCCTATATATCATGAGAGGGAAAAACTCGTGGCTCTCATTTTTTATAAGAAGAATGTAAATTAAAACTACACTGAGATGCTATATTTAACTTATCAGATTGGCAAAGCTCAAAAAGTATGGAGTAAAAGACACTCTCAATTATTATTATTAGGAGTATATACTGGTCCAACCTCCATTAAGTGCAATTTGGCAATATTTGATAAAATTGCAAGTGCAAACACATTACAGTATCCAAATTTCATTTATTCGTATTTGTTACAAATAGTCTTAAGCATGTTCAAATGTCACAACTAAAACTATGGAAATTTTAACTGTAAAAAGAAGACATAGAAGAAATCTTTGTGATCTTGGGTTTGGCAAAGAGTTCTTAGACATCATACCAAAAGCACAATCCATAAGAGAAAAAATGGATAAAATGGACTTCATCAAAATTAAAATTTCTTTGTGCTTCAAAAGTCACCATGAAGAGAATGAGAAGGCAAGCCGCAGACTGGTAGATGTATTTCTAAATAATGTCTTGTAATAAAAGACTTGTATTCAAAATATATAAGAACTCTTTCAATTCAACAGTGAGACAAAAAAAAAACTAAAAAAAAAAAAAAGATTTGAATAGACATTTCATGAAAGATGTAAGAAAGGCTAATAAGCATGTGAAAAGATGTTCAACATCATTAGTCATTAGGGAAATGCAAATTAAAGGTCCAGTAAATACCATTTTATACCTACGAGAATGGCTATACTAAAAAAACATATAGTAACAAATATTGGTGAGGATGTGGAGAAACAGAAACCCTCACCCATTGCTAGTGGAAATGTAAAATGGTACAGGGAGGTTCTTAAAAAGCTAAACAGAGATTTACCATACAACCTAGCAATTCTTCACACCCATGAATCAACCCGAGAAAAATGAAGACACCCACACAAAGATTAACATGAGAATGTCCAGAGCAGCTTGTATAATTCCATTTATATGAAATGTCCAGAAAAGGCAAATCTGATGAGACAGAAAAGATAATAGTCATCGCCTGGGGCTGAGGGTGGGAACAGGGAATGACTGGAAACAGCACAAGGAATCTGAAGAAGGCAATGAAAATGTTCTACAACTGGTTTATGGTGATGAGGGTACAATTGAGTAAATTCTCTAACACGGAGAACAGGAGAAATTGCTTAAAATGAGTGAATTTTATGGCATGTAAACTATACCTCAATACAATTATTTTTTTTAGATGACACTTATACAATGTTAGTCATTACAGCATCATAAGAACAAAATATTGGAAGCAACTTAAATGCCCATCGGTAGAGCATTGGTTAAATAAAATATAGCGTATCTGTACAACGTGGCTGCATTAAAAAAAAAGTTCCTTTACTTATTGATATGGAATAATCTTAAGGTTATTTTTTAAAAAAGTTTATTTATCTATTTTGAGAGAGACAGAGAGACAGAGAGAGAGAGGTTGGGGCAGAGAGAGAGAGAGAGAGAGACAGAGAATCCCAAGCAGGCTTCACGCTGTCAGCACAGAGCCCAACGTGGGGCTTGAACTCATGAACCATGAGATCATAACCTGAGCTGAGATGAAAAGTCAGATGCTCAACTGACTGAGCCACCCAGCTGCGTCAATCTTAGGGTTTTATTAGGTGAAAGTGCAAGATGGAGATAGTATGATACCATTGGTGTGAAAAATAGGGAAAAGGAGAATAATATGTACTTAAGAGCTTGCTTGTGTATGCCTAGAATACTCTGATTTATAACACCTTATATGAAACTAGTATGCTGTTTTGTCTCTGGAGAGGACAGCTGAATGGCTGGGGTTGGAGGTGGAGGGAGACCTTTCATTGCATATTTAAACCAAGTAAATTATGACACATACAAAAAGTAAACAAAAATTAAAACTTTAAAAAATAATATTCAAATAGAGGGGGTTATTAGATCTTTTCAATGTTCTTTTACAGAAAAACTACCTTCCAATAGGTGGCGCTCCTGCAACACCATACATATTATTTTCCTTTAATTTTGTTTTATTTTGAGAAAAATCCAAATTTGTTCTGATGGCCTTTCTTCTCCATTCGTCGCCTTTGGGAAACTTGAATCTAGATTTAGGGCTGAAATTCTCTCAGCTAGGAGTGCTCCAAAACGTATTGCTATGTTCCTGAGACCTATCCAGAAGGGAGGACACCTGGATTGAAAAAAGAAAAATTGGGGTGGGTTCAGAAAACCAAATAATGCTTGGGTCTTGTTTTCCTGATAGACACTTTTCCTGCTTGATTGAATCAGAACTTCTGATTGATTGATTGGTTGATTGAAAGTTAATAGAGGTCAGTGGTTCTTAACAAAAGGTGATTTTGCCCTGGAGGAGACATTTGAAATATCTGGAGATTTAAAAAAAAAAAAGAAAAAAAGGAAGGTTTATTTATTTTTGAGAGAGAGGCAAGCGAGCAGGGGAGGGGCAGAAAGAGAGGGGAGACACAGAATCCAAAGCGGGCTCCAGGCTCTGAGCTGTCAACACAGAGTTGGAAGCTTAACCGACTGAGCCACCCAGACGTCCCTATCTGGAGATATTTTTGATTGTTACGGCTGGGGGCACCACTGGCATCTGGCAGATAGAGGGCAGCGATGTTGCTAAAAACCCTACAACGCACAGAGCAGTCTCGCACCACCGAGAATTATCAGTCACCCACTCTCCCCTAAGCTTTAGAGTTGGTTGGGGAAAGGAGACAGACTTGGCAGCAGTTGGAAGGGCAGGTAAAGGAAAGGTAATTTCTTAGAATTGGTATAGAAGAACACACCTACTTTGAGTCCTGAGTTCAATTTTTCCTCAACTGTTTTCCTTGAAGGTGGCTGTAATGGTCATTTTCCCGATCCTTGAGGGGCTAAAAAGGACAGCACGGTCATAAACTCATCCTCCCTCCCCCTCTCTGAATTAATCTGATGCATATTTATTGAGTGCTTTTTCACGTGCAAGCCTTTGGAGTGGGTGCTTCCCTGTCCAGGGGGTGGAGAGAGGACAAGGGGGAAGGGAGGCTCTGTATACAGTTTCTTTATGGGTCCCTCTCAGTGTGTCCTTCAACTTTTTCTCACTAGATCCTGACCTCAGTCTCTTTCAACCCTTCTTTTTCTTTCATCCATTCTACTCAAAGGGTAACTATGTAATCATCTGGTATGCCCTAAGTAGTTCCTTATCTGTACGGTATCTTCCAAATAACTTGTCCCCCCCCCCCCTCCAAATTTTACCCCGAATTGTAGCAATGTCTCTTTCACTCCCCCTTCCCTTACCTGGTAGAGCTGGTCATTGGACAACAGAGTCTGCTTGTCCGAAGCTGCACAAAAAATAAACAAAACACTCAAAGTAGAGTGGCTAACAAATTGGGTTCTATTCACACACTAGAGTACTAGCTAGCAGTAAGAATTAGTGAAATACATCTTCATACGAGAATACAGATACATCTCACAAACATGTTTTTGAGTGAAAGAAACACACACACGAGTATCTGCTGTATGAGTCCACTGACATAAGGAGTGAAAACAGGCAAAATTAATCAATGCTGTTAGAAGTCAGGATAGTGCTCACTTTGAGGGCTAGGGAGAGGCCGGAATTGACCACAGAGGGGACTTCTAGGGTGTTGGTAATATTCTCGGTCTTAAACTGGGTGTTGGATTCATGAGTGTGTTTGCTTTGTTTAGCCGTATGCTTGTCACTCATGCATTTTTTTTTTATTTTTTTTATTTTTGGGACAGAGAGAGACAGAGCATGAACGGGGGAGGGGCAGAGAGAGAGGGAGACACAGAATCGGAAGCAGGCTCCAGGCTCCGAGCCATCAGCCCAGAGCCTGACGCGGGGCTCGAACTCACGGACCGCGAGATCATGACCTGGCTGAAGTCGGACGCTTAACCGACTGCGCCACCCAGGCGCCCCAGTCATGCATTTTTCTATGTGTAGGTTTTACGACAGCGAAGAGTTTTTTTAAAAACACGGAGGAAAATCAGAGGGAGGTGGATCTTGTGACGGGCACGCGTGCTGTGAAAAAGCGGTGTCCTTTTCACCCAACTGTGCGCGTCCACAACGCATGCCTACCTCGTCTCTTCTATTGGGTCTATGTCGGTAGGAAGGAAACTGAGGGTCCTAGGTGGCCCCCTCCCTCATTCAAGAACCTTCTTCTTACCTCTTGACTGGCGAACTCCATCCTGTCCAGCAATGAAGTAGACCCCAACAGCAAGGAAGAAAATGCTGATGATCTCAGCGAAGACAAAGCCGGAATAGGTGGCTCCGCTTAGTTCAATGCAGTTCTGACACACTGTGGGGAAAGGGAGGGACAAGGTCCTTCAGGGTGTGAAAGGGGTTCTTCTGCATCTTTTTCTCTTGCCTACAAGTGATAACGCCTATATTTAGGGTAGCAGACTCCTCTGTGCATGGTATGGGAAAGGAATTGCCTGGGAGGACACCTGCACTAAGAATGCAATACTTCTTGATGTCCTTCTGTGGCCCAGGTGTCCTGGGGAAGCAAGCCCATGTAGTCTTACCACCAGGAACTATAGGAAATAGAAGGAAGATCAGATCTTCTTCTCCGTGGTCAACTGCCTTCTACATTTGATTGCCGCTCACCTTATAATCTCCTCTGTCTCCCCTAGCTACACCAACTCAGTTTATAGCAGCAAAAGCCGACTGCTCCAATCCGTGGGGGTCCATCCAAAATCAAACCATCCTTTATAGGACCGGTTATGCTTTTCCAAGAAGACTGGGGGAACTGTGTTGTTATATTCAAAAAGGGGCAAGCTGAGATTAAGAGAGCCAGAACGGTTTCGTGTCTATTTCCATACTCGCCCACCCGGGGCAGGAGGCCCGCCAGAACAGCAAGTACTGATTAATTGTACGACAAACAAACCGAAGGGGATTACATACTTCTGAAATACACTTGGAGTGTTCTTGAGCGGTTCTTGGATCCTTGACACCAATATATCCCTTGAGGGTCCTTGATACTGCTTCCCAGATTCTGTATATTTTTATTCTTTTCGTGGGACTTTATTTCCTTCCCATCTTTAAACCATTTGACATCTTTGTCTGGTGACTCACAAGTCAGAAGTACCGAACCATCTTCTCGATCGCTGTTTACTCTTACCACAGGAATTTCTGAAAAGGGAAAAAGCCATGGTCTGTTAAGGATCTCTCCTCTGGAATTCTCCCTGCCCTGGGGTATCAGGACCAGACCATCACAGCAGTGCTTCTCAAACTTTAATGTGCGCATGGATCACATGGGGATCTAGTGAGAATTTCAGGTTCCATTTAGTAGTTCTGGGAAGGGATTGCAATGTGGCATCTCCCAGGTGATGCTAATGCTGTTGGTTCGTGAGTCTCACTTTGAATAGGCCGTCGCTGCTAGTGTCCCGTTTCTACTCCAAGAACTAGAGAATGAATTGCTTAGCTACAGGAAAACTGCCTGTTCATGACTGGCCACTCATCTGGAAGGCAACGAGAGATTTGCTATTTATCATTCATCATCCTATCCCTTCCATCACTCACTCCTGTAGGACCACTATGGTAGGAACCATATTTCTATGAGATTTGAGGATAGAAAGAAGCCATGCACCCTACCTTGTTTTGACTGGGCCAGAGTACCTGTAGAGATAGAAGACAGAGAGCGGATTAGCTGGGCATAGAGTCATTCAGATGCCCTGAGGTAGCATTTCCATCGTCATTTGAGGCCAAGATAGAGAGAGATCCTAATCTACGGGAGTGGACGGTATTTATCCTTATTTCATTGAAGTGTAGCCTAAATCATCAAATTGAATTCAGGGTGCTGTATAATAATGTGTCTGGTGTTTGTCCTGGATTCCTGGGAGGGAGTTTCTAAAGCCTTGGAATTTCATGAGCGATAGGATTGTCTGTTATTCTTAGTGGGCTTTTGGACCGTATATGAGTTTATGCTAATGAGATGACTCAGGATGGGGCTGGTCAAGAACCATGTAATCTAGGACTTTGAGCCCTGGAAGGGAAGGGGGCTGGAGATTGAGTTCCGTCACATGGCCAATTATTCAATCAATTATACCTATGTCATGAAACCCCAATAAAAACTCAGTGCACAGGCACCTGGGTGGCTCAGTCAGTTGAACGTCTGACTCTTGATTTCAGGGTGGGTCATGATCCCAGGGTCGTGAGATTGAGCCTCATGTTAGGCTCCGTGCCGAGCAGGGAGCCTGCTTGAGACTCTCTCTCTCTCCCTCTGCCCCTCTCCCATGCTCACACGCTCTCGCTGTCTCAAATAAACAAAATGAAAAAAAAAACAACAACAAAACCAACAACAACCAAAAACCTCAGTGGAACTTCTTTGTTGGTAAACACAATGTATTAGGAGGGTGATATACTCTGATTCCACAGGGAGAAAACACAGAAGCTCTGTATTCAGGGCCCTCTCAGACTTTATGTGCTTCTTCATGGAAAATCCTGATTTTATTTTTTTATACTAAAACTGTAATAGTAAATGCGGCACTTTCCCGAGTTCCGTGCATTGTTCTAACATATTATCAAATCTGGGAACCCTCCAGATTTGTACCCTGTGTGTCAGAAGTGTAGGTGGTATGGGAACCTCTGAACTTGTGCCTGGAATTTAAAATGAGGGCAGTCTTGTTGGGGACAGTGTGCCCTTAACCTGTGGAGTCTGATATTAACTCTGGATGGTTAGCATCAGAACGGTACTGCAATATTCATAAGGGTATTGCCTGTGTAGTCTGGAATGCTCTGCTTTTTTTTAGCAGCTAAAGTTCTGGCCAAACGTGGGCTTACACCAACTAAAGCTCCCCCTTTTAAAAAGTTTTTTTTAATGTTTGTTTATTTTTGAGACAGAGAGAGACAGAGCATGACTGGGGGAGGGTCAGAGAGAGGGAGACGCAGAATCTGAAGCAGGCTCCAGGCTCTGAACTGTCAGCACAGAGCCCGACGCGGGGCTTGAACTCATGGACCGTGAGATCATGACCTGAGCTGAAGTCGGACGCTTAACCAACTGAGCCACCCAGGCGCCCCTACCAACTAAAGACCTTTTTAAAGAAATGTTTATTTATTTATTTTGAGAGAGTGAGAGAGAGTGTGAGCAGGGGAGGGGCAGAGAGAGGGAGAGAGAGAGAGAGGGTCCCAAGCAAGCTCCGTACTAACAGCATGGAGCCCAACCTGGGGGTCAATCCCACGAACTGTGAGATCATGATCTGAGATGAAATCAAGAGACCCTTAACTGACTGAGCCACCCAGCCACCCCTACACTAAGTAAAGACTTTTTAAAGTACGTACTTCTAGAATCCTCAGCCTTGGTGATCCGTTTTTTTGTAGAAACCCTGGATGCCGTAGGGGAGGTAGGTCTTCAATAGCCCTCAAATCTGTCTCAAAACTCAGGGTAGTAGAGTTGTATGGTGGATGTACTACAGAGCACTGACACGGGAATTCAACTCAAATGAGTTTAATCCAAACATGAACTAAGCACTGTTATGTACCTGGCATGATTAATCAGGGTGGAAAAAAAAAGACTGTAATACAAGAACTAACTTGCTGCTTCCAAAGCGTTTACAATGAAGTAGAAAAAATAAATATGTATGGAATTAATACAATAGAATTTGTCAATTATCTTTAGTACTTCCATGAGTGCATATGAAAGGGGGCAGAAGCTATTGATTTTGCCCAAGAGTGAGGGACAGGGAAACCTTAACAGAGAAGGTGATGTTTGGCTGGGCCTCAAAGAATGATTAGGAATTCACCGGACAGAGAAGAGCATTCTGGGAAGAAAGAATAGACGAGCAAAGACACGGGTTGGAAAAGGACAGAGAGGTAGTGCGTCTAGATGTAGAGAGTGTGATGGGGACAGATAGGGCAGAAGTGAAGTATGATGGGAAAAAAAGGTATGATGGAAACGGTTGGAAGGAGTCAGCTGTTTTAGAACTTCTAGCAGGACTGAACGGATTACTAATAGTACCTAGTACAGTATGTGGAACATGGTCAGAGCTTTACATTTGTTGAATGAATGCATGCATGACTGGATGATTGAATTAAAAAAAAAAAAAGAAAAGCAAGACAAACCGTTAAGAAGATTTCTTGCTAGCCTTTCTTCCTGACCACCTGGTCACCATGGGAGGGACAAAGAGGTCCCTCATTCTAACTCAGATTTTATAGGAGAGAGGGTCCACCTGCTTGCTGACATCTTTTAATTTTGCTTCTCTGAGTCTTACTCCTTTTTAGGATTTGAGAGCTCATGTAGCTACATTTCCTAGGTTGACTAGTGAGCCAACAGAGCCCCAGAAAGGAGGCATTGCCCAAGTTCACACAGCTCACTGGTGGCTTGTCTTCTTCAAGTCCCCCGCTCAGCCATCACCCAGCTTGGTTTCAGCAAGTGGCATTGCCTTCTACTTAGTTCACTGAGAATGTAGATGCCGTAACGACCTTCTCTGGCTTCCTTTCCATCTACATGCCTACCCATGACTAAAGCCATCTTCCTTTCTCTTCGTCTCAGATGGTAAGGTTGTCTTCTCTGCATCCTTGAGCCCACTCTTGACTCCATCCTTCCAACATCAACTCCAGGACCTTGGTCTACTATTGTTTCCTTCAGCCTAGAAACGTGCTCAGATTTCTCTCACACTCAAAAATAGTTCATCTTAGACCCTATTTCCTTTTCTACTTACCACTTAAACTGTCCTCATCCAAACATCTTTAAAGAATAGTCTGGGGGTGCCTGGGTGGCTCAGTCAGTTAAGCATCCGACTTCAGCTCAGGTCATGATCTCACAGTCTGTGAGTTCGAGCCCTGCATTGGGCTCTGTGCTGACAGCTCAGAGCCTGGAGCCCGTTTCAGATTCTGTGTCCCGCTCTCTCTCTCTGCCCCTCCCCTGCTCATGCTCTGTCTCTCTCTGTCTCAAAAATAAGTAAAAACATTAAAATAAATAAATAAATAAACACACAAACTGAAAATTCTTGAAAAAAAAATAAAGAATAGTTTGCATTTGGTGCACTTTATCACCTGCCCTGTATCTTCTACATGTTTCCATTCAGTTTCCACTCATACTACCCCACTGAAACTGTTATAAATCAGGCATGGCCCTCCTTTATTTTGCCAGATTCCACAGATTTAAACTTTTAAATATATTCTATCAGCAGACCTTTCTATAATATTTCATACTCTTGGTGATTCTTTCCTTCTAGAAGCTCTCTCCTCCTTTGGTTTTCGATGGTATTGCACTCATCTGGTTATTCCAGCCCTGTGATCATCCTCTTCTCTCTTCTTCGAGATGTTTTTCTCTAATGACCCTTTAAAGGTTAATATCTTCTCGGTTCCGTCCTCACTCCTCTTCTTTGGGGATCTCACATTGTACTTGTGTGATTTCAACAACTTTTGTGGCTTTAGCCTCCCCCCGGTATGTGGAGAACCATCTCTAGTCCAGATTCCAGGCATTGACCCAGTTCATCTACTTCCTATTGTTTATTTCCAACTGCATATGCATACAGACACCCTTTACTGCACATTACATTCAATCTGGTGACACTGAAGCTTCTCTCTCCAGTTAGACTATAAGCTCACTAGGGCAGAGGTTTTTATTCATCCTTATACCCTTCTAGCCTGTTATGTAACAGGATCTCACTCATATTTGTTGACCAGTTGACCAGCTGACCAACCGAGTGAGCAAATGCCTTATCGGTCTGTCTGCTCCTCACTCCAGCTCTGCGTTAAGGAACACATACTTTTTCTCTTCAGGTTCCTGCCCTGTGCCCTTTGGGGCTACATTCGACCTAAGATGGCGACATCCGGGTCCTCTCTCTAGCCTGTAAAGTCCTCTGTTTTCACTTCTGAAGAGACAGGGACCCCATGTCTCTCAAGGGACACTGCTTCTCTCTGGCAAAGAACAGTAAGAGGCTTCATTTTTGCCCTTCCTTCTCGGAATTCTGATGTGATGGCTCTGGTAGGCTTGAGGTTAGAGATCCCAATATTGTTTCCCCCCTGGTGATGATCTCTTCCCCTGAGCCTTCCTCCAGGCGGCCAGAACCCCTTACCTTGAAGAAGAGTGACGGCCAGGATGAGGCCAGCCAGCTGCTTCCCCTGCTCCATGCCAGTCTCTGTCTTGTCCCTGCAGAAGCACTAAGCAACCCCTAGCAGCCAGCTGACCTGTTGAGCAGCTAGTCTGGCTCCGCCCAGCATCCTTCAGGCTGGGGCCCCTGAGAGAAAGCACTGAATCTGAGCCTCCACCCTCTCCTTGAAATGTGGGCAGAAGGGGGCCTCAGCAGGGCTGCAGGTGCAGATGTATTTTGCTTTTCTGTTAAGGAGTGGAGGATGGGAGGTGGCAAGAGGAAGAGGGAGAGAGTGCTGGATCCCCATTGCAGGGACAGCTTGCACAAGAAAACCCCTTGGGTTCTGGGTAGGAGATGGCCTGGGCCCCTCACTTCGTGAGAGAGGTAAACATCTCTGCCCCAACCTGTTGCTAGGATCTCAGCCGGTTGCTTGTTGCTAGCTGCCGTTGCCAGAATTAAGGAATTTAGGTGGGGACACTCGTGCTCAGGGCTGGAGATCTGAACACGAGCCCGTCTCAGTCCAGGCGCTTGCTCAGGAATTTTTCACTGCTCTTTTGAGACAAGATCATCAACAAAGTGCCTGCCTGGAAGAGAATAGGAAGAATAATTGCGAGGGGACAGGCCATATATTTCCAAGGGCCAGAGCCTGAACAGAGCTTCCAGGATGTTAAGGTTCATCTCCCTCAGCAGGTCAGTCAGTGAGTCAACAAACACGTACAGAGATCTCGCGACGTGCCGGACATGAGCCAGATATTGGAGATACAGAAGGGAACAACCAAACCCACGCTATCTCTGCCCTCGGGTAAATTATAGTCCAACTCCGGCAGTGTAGAGAGTTTGGACCCCCATAGGCCTCAGGGGGAAAAAGTCCACCTGTCTCCTGGGGAGGCTCACTCTGCCTGTGGGTCAATCATATTGTTTTTAATAGTTACTTCTTATTGAGCAAATATGATGTGTCAGGCACGATGCAAACTTTTTGTCCAAATCATTATTGTGATACTGGGGTAATCAGGCTCTGAAAAATTCCCTGACTGGCCCAGGCCCTGTGGGTAGGCAGTATAGGAGCCAGGATTCCAATGTCTGGCTGAGGGCGGTGGGGGTGGTTGGTGGGGTTCCAAAGCCCAGCCTCCTACTGGTGGGAAGTTACTTAGTCTGGTACCCCAGGCTGCTCGAGGAGGACCTTGGGCAAGGTCCCAAGAAAGCCCAGCAGTGGGAGGAACCTTCTGGGATGGCTTATGGGATGGGGCTTACAGCTTTTCTCCAGTGTTTTGAGAGCTGGCTGTTTTCAGGTGGTGAGTGAATGCAGTTATTCTGTCGACAGAAATTCTGCAATTATCGTTTTTCACCAGTGACGCAGGAAAGAACATTCTAAATCTCCTTTTACTTCCTGGAGGTCTAGACAACCTTTTTCATAGTCTCTACTCTCCCTCCCACCTCACCCCCAAGCTCACTGCTTGCAGAAAGAGCAATTTGCACCTGCTTCTTTCCTACCCCACCCCCAGTCTACCCCTACCCTGACAGTTTCCCATCACCAACGGCAGAGAGCAGAGAAATAGGCGTTTTCTAGTTCCTCCCCCACGCCTTTACTTTTTCCGGGTACCCGTGAGTCGGTTGGGGGAGGGCATCCTCTCTCACCCTGGCCGCTCATTCTGAGACCCGGGGCTGTCTGCTGAATGAATTCTGCCGGAAAATGGAACACTCCAGTTTTCTGGCTGGCCTGACACTGTCTGTCCTTCTCTCCCAAGGTAAGGCTTCTCCAGGTGGTGGGGGCATCTTGGGGAAGGGACGTTGGAGAACGTCCCTCCCTTGGAGAGGGACATTACCACCCGGAGGGAGCTCCACTTGAAAGTCCTCAATGCTAGCTTCAAATCACAAGGCAGAGCTGTCAGGGGAGCAGGGCTGGGATACAGCCCAGGGCTTGGGTTTGGGAGACAGGCTCTTGGCTTTGACGGACTCTAGGTAGGCATGCATGTTGCCCTTGAATGTCTTTTTAAAGGCCTTAGGCCAGAGATCTCTGCAGGAAATGTTGTGGTCTGCAGGGGTCTGAGCCTGGGCTGGTAAGGGAGCACTATTCCTTCCAGGGCAGAGGGTCTCTGGGGTCTAGGGCTCTTACTCATTTGGCCATCATTTGTCACCACCAAGAGCCATGCATGACCCAGCATTCAGGGGAAAGTTAAAGAGAAAGTTAGCTTTAGGTTGAACAGGAAGGAGGGCAGATTTAGGGAGGTAGGCTCATCAACTCATTTGTTTGCCTGGTTTTAAAACCGATAGTCCCTTGTTCCAGAAACCGTCTCAGCCTCAGGCAAACTGGGACTAACGCTTTGGGACATCCAGGATTTCCACTGGAAACAGGTTCCCCGTGGGAGACACGACTGACTGTAGGATGTGAAGCATCTGACGTGCCTGTATCTCCCTGAGCGAGTGTACACGCATGTATCATCCTGGCCTGCTTGAGAGGCATGAGAAACAGCTCTTTTGGGGGATTTTCTTGAGGATGCTCTTGTATTCAAACGGGTACCTGAATATGAAGTTCAGGGAAAAATCTGGATTCCACTTTCCCCGGGGATTGGAGATACAGATTCTAGGGCCTCTGTGGGCTGTGGACATGCTCTCAGTCAAAGCAATTCAGGGGATCTAGAAAGACGCTGTACATACGCCTCCAGCCTCTAAACTCCCTACAAGACTTGACTTGCATGGAGCCCCACGAATGAATTTGATAAAACTGTTTTTCTGTTCCCCTCCCCCTCAGCAAGGGTAGAAAACCTAAAAATCTTTACATGGCATTTGCCCTGGGTCTCCTTCTGGATCACTGGGCTGGTAATTCTACTAGCTTCTCCCCTCCCCCAGGTGGACTTCTACTTGTCCCCTATTTGTTCCTTGTAATTCTAGAAGTTTTGTTGGGGAACAAATGTAGACATCTTCAGCTGAGGAACGCTCTTCTGCCTTTCATGTTTCTCGGATGCTTCCGCAGCCTACGCTCCCCTCCGACTTCCTTTTATTTATTTATTTTTAATGTTTATCTATTTTTGAGAGAGTGTGACTGGGGGAGGTGTGGGGGCGGTGGACAGAGGGTCTGAAGCAGGCTCTGCGCGGACAGCAGAGAGCCAGGCAGGGCTCGAACTCCCGAACTGCGCGATCATGACCTGAGCCAAAATCAAAGGCTCAACCAGCTGAACCACCCAGGTGCCCCGAAAGTGGTCCTTTTTAAGTATAAGCCTCAGCAGAATCAGGCATCTGCTGGAGATCAAACAGCTGACTCGAATCATGGTATTTCCACCCCCCCCCCCCACCCATCCAAGTGAGTCCCTACAAGATATCCGTGGAGGAACTGGAGGACAAGGTGTTGCTGAGTTGTAACACTAGCATCATATGGATGGAGGGAACGATGGGAACGCTATTTCGCAACGATACAAATCTGGACCTGGGAAAACGCATCCTGGACCCACGAGGAGTGTATACGTGCAAGAGGCCAGACGAACAAGACAAGATACCTTACACGCAAGTATATTATCGAAGTATGTGCCTTCTGGACCCTTGGGGTTGAAATGGGTGGGACCTCTGGCTATGAGAACTTCAGAGCCAGAGGGGACTATAGTGGACCAATCTGTTCTCCAAACAAACTGGGGTCACTCTTGTAATGGTATAAGCCAGGCTTTGGAGCCCTCGGAGTGAGAAAGAGCTTAGCTGGTGGAAAAACAAAACAAAACAAAACAAAACAGTAGGGGCTTGTGACTCGAGCAGAAGTTTCGTCGGGAGAAAGGTTTGGCCCACCGCCTTGTTTACATTCCTACAAAGCTGACATTACTTCTTGGCTCTTCTCAGGGATTTCTGGGGATAAAGGGCACAGGTGGATGTAGCCAGGGCATCAGCAGGCCTTTCTCCAAGGGTCTTACTGACGTTTGGGTCTTGGTGTGAGAGATCCCGGGGCCGCCCTAGGGAGGCAGAGATGCTTCCCTGGTCTTGAAGGCTCCCCTTCCCCCTCAGTGTGTCAGAACTGTGTGGAACTGGACTCAGGCACCCTGGCCGGCATCATCATCACGGACATATTCGCCACTCTTCTCCTCGCTTTGGGGGTCTATTGCTTTGCGGGACATGAGACCGGAAGGCTCTCTAAGGGTAAGTGGACGGGACAAAGTGTGTGTGCGTGTGTGCACGCTTATGTCGTGGGTGTGAGTGTGCCCCTGCGAAGCATGGGGCTGGCAGTGGGTGGGTTGTGTCTCACCTGGGAGCCGCTCTTGCAATCTCCCAGTGACTCCTAAACCTGGTTCTGGGAAGACCTGTGCCCATCTCGCTCACGCGGACTTCTGAGGATGCCACCAGCTGCGGTCGTCCTGCAGGGTGCGTGGGGTTTCACTGTCCCATCCTCCTAGGCCCCTGATGACTCTTTTTCCCTGGTTCTTCTAGCCGCTGACACTCAAGCTCTCCTGGGAAATGACCAGCTCTATCAGGTGAGCCCTGAGGGGGAGGAGCCATGAATGGGGGGTGGGGGGCACGGGAGGGGACATGAATGGAGGTGAATGGATGAAGGGTCCTGGTGGGGAACTCATCAGAGCGGATGTGGGGGCTGGAAAACTCAGGCAGGAGTTCTCATCTCTGGGGTCTGCTGGGGTCCTCTCTGGGAGAATCCTGACTCTGCCTGCCTCACTGTTCCCCCTTCTCACCTCCTAGCCCCTGCGAGATCGGAATGATGCTCAGTACAGTCATCTTGGTGAAAACTGGCCTCGGAAGAAGTGAACCGGAGACCGGTGGCTTATAGGAGTATCAGCTACATCGACTGCACCTCCTTTCCTTGTTCAGCCAATAAAGATGTCTTCTCTCCCTCAGCAGGTGCCTGGACTTTTCAAGACTGCCGGGCAAGGCACGGGAGTTGTCCTGCCTCAGTTGGGCCCTTGCCCTCCCTGGCCACCTGTGTCCTTCCTTCACTGCTTCCATTCCTCTGCCCCAGACGGACCGTGTGACGGGCACTCTCCCACCCCCATCTGGCCCACTGGTGCTTGCTGCCCGGTGGGCTCCCTGGGTGCAGGGCTCCATCACACTGCCTCGGCTACTTGTTGCCTCCGGCCCCCTAGTGCAACCCCTTAAAGGCTTTGGCTTTCTCACCACAGCTGAGGGCGGGCTGCTATGTTTAGAGACCCAGCCACACAGAAGTTTCCATGACATCGTAAGCAGAGGAGGTGGGAACATCAAGGGCCCAGGAGACCGTTTCTTATCAAGATGTGGAGGGCGTGTGTGGCAAAGTCCCACTTCTGCCAAGGGGCTGGCCCTGGCTTTATGGCCCCTGTGGAGTGGTAGCCACCGGCTGCAAGGAGGTTTCTACGTAGGTCTGCTCAGGACCCTTTCTTTCCTCCTGTATAGAAGATACCATTCACCTTCCTCTTCTCAGAACCTGTCCCCGTCCCACCCCTGCCTTCTGCATCACAAAGTAACATCAGAAGCTCATCAGCAATCCAAATGCGTTATTCCCCTTCAACCACCCGGAAAGCTGGAATTTGAGAGCGGACAGGGGCCAGGGATGTTTTCAATACATGTCATCTTCAGCTAGTGGTTAGTGGTGAGCCTGAGAGATTCTGAAACCTTGGGAGCCTGAGAGATTTATTAAAAGTATAGACGCTCGATGGGGCGCCTGGGTGGCTCCGTCGGTTGAGCGTCCGACTTCGACTCAGGTCATGGTCTCACGGTCTGTCGGTTCGAGCCCGGCGTCGGGCTCTGTGCTGACAGCTCGGAGCCTGGAGCCTGCTTCCGATCCTGCGTCTTCCTCTCTCTCTGCCTCTTCCCCACTCTCACTTTGTCTCACTCTGTCTTTCAAAAATAAATAAATGTAAAAAAAAAAAAAAATAGACACTCGGGCCCCCCTCTCGGAACGTGGCCCCCAGGTGATTCTGAAGCACCTCCAGTACAGAGAGTCTCTAGAGGAAGAGCTGAGGCCACTGACTCTTTTGAGGCCCTTATGCTCATTCCTGTCCACCATAAGGGCAACCCTTCCCTTTTGTTCTCTGCGTTAGAGTAATTGGAAGGACTTCAGGACAATTTAATAAGAGTGGGAGTTCCCCAGACCAGGGTTTCCAAAGGAGGAAAGAATTAACAACCACACAGGCAGGGATCTGTATGATTCTGCCCACTATCTTCTCGAGCTATACGCGGATGTTAATTCTGTTAGCGACAGAAGTTAGCGACAGAATGAACTTGTAATTTACACATTGAACTTGTGAACTTGTAATTTACACATGCTTGGATCATGGTTACAGTTTATTTCTACCCTTTCTATCCCTACTACCGTAGTCCTCTGAAACCTGCCTCCTGCTTTCACATTGGGTTCCCTCCGCCTTGGGCAACTTAACCATGGCTTCTACAGCACCAAGGCTTGTACCCTTCCCATGCCCTGCACTCTTCTCTTGTATTCCTCGTATGCTCTTACATCCCCCTATACCTCTCTCCAGTCCTCAACATTGGGTGCGCTTGGGACTCCTCTGCACTTTGGAATCTCCAAAGATTCTGATTATCTTGGGCTAAGGCATCAGGACTTTAAAAACGGCTTAAGGTGATTTCAGTGTGAAGCCACGGTTGACAAACCTGCCCTCCACCTGAGCCCTCCTGGAAACTTGTGTCCCTTTGGTTCTCTTTTTGGTGCTTTGAAAAAATAGCTTTACTGAGGTAAACCGACATGAAAAACCTGCGTGTATTTAAAGCGTAAAGTTTGATATTATGACATATGTATGCACTTGTGATACAACACCACAGGCGAGGTAATGAACATATCCAACAACGTGAACAGTTTCCTTGTGCCCCTTTGCATGCAATCCCTCCCTCCTTTCTCTCCTTATCCCTCCACCCTCCAGGCAACCGCTGATCTGCTTTCTGTCATTATAGATTAGTTTTTGTTTTTTGAGATTTATATAGGAGTGTAATAATGTAACATGTACCCTTTTTTGGTCTGGCTTCTTACACTTGAGCATAATTATTTTGAAATTCATACATCTTGGTGCATCAATCAATAGTTTACTGCTTTTTACTGTCCAGTAGTATTCCACTGTATGGATATACCACAGCCTGTTCATCCATTCACTTGCTGATAGTCTTTTGGGTTATTTCCTGGTTTGGGCTATTACAAATAAAGCTACGATGACCAGTCACCATAGAAGTTATTGTGTGGTCTATATGATTTTATTTCCTTTTTAAAAAAATTTAATGTTCATTTATTTCTGAGAGAGAGAGAGAGAATGAGAGAGAGACAAAGTGAATGGGGGAGGGATAGAGAGAGAGGGAGAATCTGAAGCAGGCTCCAGGCTCTGAGCTGTCAGCACAGAGCCCGGTGTGGGGCTCAGACCCACAAATTATGAGATCATGACCTGAGCCAAAGTCAGACGCTTAACCGACTGAGCCACCCAGGCACCCCTCATACGCTTCTATTTCTGTTGGACAAATACTCAAGAGTGGAATGGCTGAGATGCAACTTTTTTTTTTAAGTTTACTTATTTACTTTGCACGTGGGAACAAGTAGGAGAGGGGCAGAGAGAGACAGAGAATCCCAAACAGGATCTGCACTGTCCGTGTGGAGCCCCACGTGGAGCTCAAACTCATGAACCATGAGACTATGACCTGAGCCAAAGTTCGACCCTTAACCCACTGAGCCACCTCTGAGATGCAACTTTGAAAGAAAGTAATCTGGCTATTCTAGGTCCTCTGTAGTCCCATGTGAATTACCTTCTCAGTTACTACAGAACACCTGCTGGGGTTTTGATCTGGATCATGTTGAATTTACAGATCAACTTGGGGAGAATTGACTTCTTAATGATACTGACTCTTCCAATACACAAACACGTCTTTTGTCAGATTTACCCCCTAAGTATTTTATATTTTTTGACGCTATTGTATATGGCACCTTTAAAATCTCAATTTCCAATTGTTCACCGATAGAATCTAGAAATACAGTTGTTTTCGTATACTGATCCTGTACCCTGAAAACTTCCTAAGATCACGTATTAATTCTAGTAACTTCTTTTTTTTTTTTTTTTTTGTAAAGTTCATCAGAATTTCCACACAGATGATCGTGGTGTTTATGAATAAGGACCGTTTAACTATTCAATTTCTAAACTGGATGTATTTTACTTCTGTTTCTTGGCCTATTGCGTTGGCTACCTCAAGTACCATGTTGAATAGACGCGGAGTGAGGACATTCTTGCCTTATGTGTGATTTTAGGGGGAAACATTGTCTTTCATCATTAAGTATGATATTGGCCATAGGTTGGTTGGTTGGTTTATTTTTTGAATTTATGTATTTTATTTTTTAGTCATCTCTACATCCAGCATGGGGCTCAAGCTCGTGACCCCGAGATCAAGAGTCGCATGCTCTACCAACTGAGCCAGCCAGGCTCCCCTCTTCTTTTTATATATTATTAGATTAAATTTGTTAAAACTTAGTGAATAATTCTTGCATCTATTCAAAGGGGATATTGGTCTGCTGGCTTTTTTTGTTTTTCTTGTAGTGTCTTTGCCTGGTTTTGATATCAGCATTTGGCATTAAATTTCTCCAGAGAAACAGAACCAACAGGATGTGTATGTAGGAGATGGAATAGAGAAAAGGAACAGAGGGAAGAGAGAAGAGACAGAGAGGGGGATTTATTTTAAGGAACTGGCTCATTTGATTGCGAAGGTTGGCAAGTCCAAAGCTGGCAGTAAACCAGGAGGCTGGGGACCCAGGGAAGAGTTGATGTTGCAGCTTGAGTCCAAAGGCAGTCTGGAGATGACAACTTCTCTCTTCCTCAGGGGACCTCAGTCTGCTTTTTCTGTAAGACCTTCAACTGATTGGATGAGGCTCACCCACCCACACTATGAAGGATAACCAGCTTTACTCAGAATCTGCTGATTTAAATATAAATCCCCCCATATACCTTCACCACAATATCCAGGTCTGTTTGACCAAATATCTGAGCCAGGTTGACACATAAAATTAACATGGATGAGTTTGGTCTCCATAGAGTGAGCCGTAAGTATTCCCTCTTCAATTTTCTGGAAGAGTTTGTATAGAATTGGTATTATTTTTTCCTTCAATGTTTGGTAGATTTCACTATGAAGTCTTCTTGGTCTGGAGTTTTCTTTGTGGAGAGTTTTTTTTTTTTTCTTTTTTTAATGTTTGTTTGTTTTGAGGCACACACACACACACACACACACACACACACACACATCATGAGCCAGGGAGGGGCAGAGAGAGAGGGAGAGAGAGAAAGAATCCCAAGCAGGCTCCATGCTTGGCATGGAGCCTGAAGTGGGGCTCGATCTCATAATCATGAGATCATGAGCTGAGCCGAAATCAAGAGTCGGATGCTCAACTGATTTAGCCACCCAGGTGCCCCTGTGGAAAGGTTTTTCACTATATAAGTTCAACGTATTTAATAGCTAACAGCTTACTTACCAGGTTACCTGTTTCATCGTCAGTGAGTGGAGTGCCTTCTGCTCTGTCTTCAAGCTCTACCCATCCTTCCCTTCAAGGCCCAGGCGAGGTCTCTTCTCTGTGTTGCTCTCTCCCTACCACGGCAGCTCTCCCGGCTTCTCCCGGGAACACTGTCCACAGCCCTCACGGCCGCTTAATCTCATTTGTTTTTCTGTTGGTGTTCAACCTTCTGCATTCTTGGCCACCCTTCTATGATCGCAAGCTCCTTGAAGGCAAAAACTGTTTATTTGCACCCCCTTAGCGCTCAGCACAGTGCTGGTCTGCCACACGAGTGTTGAGAAAAGCAGTCGCTGAAGAAGTACCTAAAGGATTAAATACAGAGCTTTTAAGCCGGAAAAATGGCGAGCACTTTTGTATGGTCACAGCCGGCACACGGAGGTGCTCAGAGCGTTGGAGTTGGACAGTCCCGGCTGCTGATTCCAGCGCTGTCCCTCACCAGCCGTGCAACTTCAGTAAATAACCTCTCCGAGTCCCCTGACCCCATCAGGGCAACCTCTGTCTTATCTGCCTCGTTGGGTTGTCGAAAGGATTAAAAATGAGATTACGCGTGGAAGGCGCTAAGGGCGATTTCTAGAGCATAGTCAACGTTCACCAGACATGGGCTACTATCGCTTGGATCACCCCGAGCCATACCTCCCTGTGTCCGTCATCAAGGGACACAAGGGCCAGGTTGCTGATCAGCAGCTAGGCATGGTCAGCATCACAGAGTCTCCTGGTGAGCCTGCGTGTTGAGCGTGCAGAGGCAAAGAACCGTCGCTTTAACAGGGACCGACACATAACACGGTCCCAACGAGCCGGCCGAGGCTGAGTGTGCACGCCATGTGGCAGGCTGCTAACCGCGAATGGCCTTTTCGGTCACGGCCACACGCAGAAATAGCCCTGTGGTGAGCAGGGAGGTTTCTGAGCGCAGAGAGGGAGAAGGGGGCCCGCTGGGGCTTGTCACAGCTCCAGCCTCCGCCGGGTGTAGACGGAGCGCTGGGCGCTGGGTCAGGGCGAGGCCTCCCACTGGGCCCCCCAGCCCACATCCTGCTGAGACAAACCACAGCAGCTGCCTTCTGGCTGCTGGCTCAAAAGGTGAAGGGAGGGGTGCCTGCTTGCTCCCCAGCACATCCTTCCCCTTGGGCCGGGCTCAGCCCTGGCTTCCTCTCCCAGGCAGCTTGTGGAAATCGGGGTCCCCAGCCCCTTACACCTCACGCTGCCCATCCGCCGCTTTCTCCTGCCGTTGAAGGCTGATGCTTCTGTCCCTCCGTTTTCTGAACTGGCCACTCCAATCGGGGCCCATCAGCCACTCTCTGCCATCCTTGACGTTTTTCTCCAAGAGAAGTTAGTCAGGGGACTATCTTTTCCCTTCTTTCCCGTTCTCTTGTTTATTTCTTCCCTAACGCCCTCTCCAAAGACAGGGTCAGATGATGCCCCCACCCGCATGCATTTGAGATCATAGCTGGGAATTTAGTCAAACGGAGGGAGGACCTGAGGAAACAAGGCAGCCTCGGAGGGCCTCCCAGAAAAAAGGGACGGAAACTCTTTCAGCCAAATACACTTTATTTCTTTTCTCTCTCAGCTGACAGGGAGCCTAGCGCATTCGCGCAGATGCAAATGACCATCCAGGGGCCTGCGGGGAAGACGTGGGGGAGGGCCCAGAGGGCTGGTTCGGGGCCAGGGTCTGCGAACGGGGCAGGACCTCTGCCAAAGTTACCCGGTCCATCCCCACAAAGGGTCACCGAAGACGGAGCTGGGAAAATGGAAAGGTAGATGGAATAGTTAGGGATGGGGGCAACTTCTGTGCAGGAAAGGGGGGAAGCGAAGGGAGAAGGGGGCTCTCCTGCAGGGTAGGAAGGAACTGGTGATGGTGGGGGTGGGAATAACAGAAATAAATACCCAGACGAGGGGCCGTCCAGGTGGGGGGGCGGGTAGCCATGATGTTTCACAATAGTGAATAGTGCCTGTGCTATTCTAGGACTGAGCGCCAACAGAGAAGGCAGGATGGAAGGAGCTGGCGAGAAGGCTGCAGGGTGTGAGCTCTCCAGAAGGCAGAGGAGCTGTTCTCTTCTGGGGTCCAAGATTTACTCAGGGTACAGGGAACAGCAGGCCCCGAAGAAGCCAGACCTGGGCCTGTGGGAGGCAGCGTCCTCAAGAGCCATCAGATGCCTCTCTGATTCAGGCCAGAATACAGATCCTGCTGGCCTTTCCGGATGGGCTGGGGGTGGAATAGAGAGGTGGTAGTCAGCAGGGTGGCAGGAGGTAGTTCCTCAGAAAGAAGGGCCTCTGAAGATCTAGCTTTAGTGCAATGGAAAGACTCTTAGACTAGGAGTCAGGAGGCAGGCTCAAGTTCTCACCTGGACCAGGCACCCATTCGTAACAGACTTGCCGCCTTCCGTAAACCTCACCTTTCCCATCTCGAAAATGGGACTCTAAAGACCCACCTCTCAGGGCATTTGTCGGAATTCAGTGAAGTCACTCACGCATACGACAGCGAATATAGCACATGCTTGGCTGCTGCTCGATAAATACATATTTGTCGAGCTTGCCCAGGTGTGCTATTCCAAATATTTAGCAATTGGTGGTGCGCACACCCACCCACCGGTCGGAACGGTCCTGCTGGGGGTCTGCCGCGCCAGACATTAATTCTTTAGCTGTCTGATCGGGAGGCAGTCTGGTGGGGGAGAGGCTGCGAGGTCTGGCGGTACGTGGGTTGGGGCAGGGTGGGCAGGAAGCTTGGGGCTGTTGACCAGCGAAGTACTTTGATATTTCAACAACGGGTGTGACGGTACCGGTGCGCGCAGGTGGGACATCAGTCCCGAATGTGTCACGTTAGAACGTGCGGGTGTGGTCTCCCCTGTGCTAACGAATCAGCCACAGAAATAGGAGCGCTGTTTCCCTCCCCAGGCCATGGTTGTAGAAGCCACACGGCCTTGGAAATGGCCCTGTTCCATCACGAAGGAGGCACAGGCGGGCACAAGGCGGGTTGTCCTGGAGCTTTGAGTGAGGGGCTTCGAAGGGTCTGGAGGGCAAGCTAGACGGTCCCACCTGTCCCCTTCTCCCCTAGAAAGCTCCCCCCACCCCGTCCCTTGTTACCTCGTAGTCTGGATTGGGCACAGGTGGTGGTTTCTCCTTGTTTTGTCCTGCAGGGGAGGGGGTGGGGGAAGGATTAGTTTCTAGAGGGAACACCCATCTCATGGCAACGAGACCCAGATCTGTTCTCTCGTCTCTGTCTCCTCTTTTTCCATCTTGGCCGTTCTTTCTCTTGCTTCCTTTCATCCCATCTCTAACGACCCCCACACTCTCTATCATTGTATGACTTTCCTCAGCTCAAAGTCCTTTCATGTTTCCTTTCCTACGGGTAAGGGAAAGGAGAAGGCGGGCGCCAGTATCCCAAAGTCTCTGTCCCCACAGACTGGGAGGGGAATCTGGTTACTCCAGAACACTCAGGCATTTGGGGAAGCCATCCCGTTAATAAGCTTTTTGTACTTTTCTAGGACGGGAAAGAGAAGTGATCTGAGATGTGAACCCCTCCGTCCAGATGCTGGCCACACGGTGAATGTTCTATAGGAGCTGTCTTGACCTGGCTGTGGACTTGCCACCCCGGCTGGACTTTCCTTTTGGTGGGACTCTTTTCCGACTGAAGCCCGCGGTCTTACCCCTGGGCCTGCCGCCTGCACCTGGTCCTCGCATCATGGTCACGGAACTGGCCTTTTTATTCTTGCTCCAACAATATACCAGCAGCAGCAACCCCAGAGTGATACAGACATCAGCCACGATGATCGCGGCCACTGCCATCAGATCCACCTCCATGCAGTTCTGACACACTGTGGGGGACAGGGGGAGGGGAGAAGAAGAGAAATCACCGGGAAAAGAAGACACAGAACAGTAGACCCCAGCAAGGAACCCATAAAGGCGATTTTCCCTTTCTTACTCTCACGCTTGCCGTGGCCGGAGCCGGACCTTCCAAAGTTTGTAACAACAAGCAAAGGAGGACGGTTATGGATAGAGGCCTTGGAGTCAGACAGTCCTGGGTTCAAGTCCCAGCTCTGCGCAACTTACTAGCTGTGAGGATTGTGAGAAGTGTTTTCAACTCTCAAAGGCTCTGTTTCCTTTTGTATAAAATGGGAATAAAATAGTACTTAACTCGTATTGTTGTTGCGAGGGCTAGATGAAAAAAAAGTTCCTGGCAAGTGTTTGGTATACAGCCCTTGGAGCTTAACAAGCACTCAGAAAATGTTAGCTGTTGGGGCGCCTGGGTGGCTCAGTCGGTTAAGCGGCCGACTTCGGCTCAGGTCATGATCTCGCGGTCCGTGAGTTCGAGCCCCGCGTCGGGCTCTGTGCTGACAGCTCGGAGCCTGGAGCCTGTTTCGGATTCTGTATCTCCCTCTCTCTGACCCTCCCCTGTTCATGCTCTGTCTCTCCCTCTCTCAAAAATAAATTAAAAAAAAAGTTAAAAAAAAATTAAAAAAAAAAAAAGAAAATGTTAGCTGTTATTACTATGCCCTAGTTTATGACGCTTTATTATTCGTGTATTTATTTATAAGTGTTTACTTATTTTTAAGAAAGAGAGAGAGAGAGAGGGAGCATGAATGGGGGAGGGGCCGAGAAAGAGAGAGAGAGAGAGAGAGAGAGAGAAAGAGAGAAAATCCCAAGCAGGCTCTGAGCTGTCAGTGCCGATCCTGACTTGGGGCTCGATCTCACAAACCATGAGATCATGCCACGAGCCGAAATCAAGAATCGGGCGCTTAACCGACTGAGCCACCCAAGTGCCCCGACACTTTTTTGTAGCGGCTTTGCGAATCTTTCTGAAGAATTTATCTCTGGATAAAGCATCAGCTGAACCCATATCTATGAGCCATAATTCTGGATTCAATAGAATGCAAACGATGCAATCCTGTCTCTTGGGAAGTTGTTGTTTTAGATCTAATGCTGAGTTCACCCAGATGACCCCACATTGGTGTTTAATCTAGATTTCAGAAAACGCTGACACTGTGTGGCCCCTAAGAGTCTCAGATTGAGTGTAAGAGGAACACAAAGATGCCAGGGGACTGTGAGTTGAGTTAGGGGAAATAATTGAGAACACCCTCTTGAAGTGGTCCTTTCTAATGGTCCTATATTACCTCTTGCTTTCAGGTAGAGATAGTTCTTCTCTAGCGTGTTGCTTGTATAGCAGGCATAATAACCACTGTCTTCCATTTCTGAAAAACCATCCAGAAATAGCTGTTCTCCATATTCATTGGGCAAGAGGTCACCATTTCTTTCCCATTTTATTGATTCACTTCCCAAATCCTCAGGGCATGTCAGCACCACTGTGGTTCCAGAAATGGAGACTTTATACCCTGGGAAATGGGAGAGGAGAGAAGGGAAATCGGAGGGAGAAACCAGTAAGATTTTGGCAAAGGCAAATTAGTCACAAAGAACCAACCTGATACAGAAGGTCATTTGTCACCCAGGCCTTGGGTTTTCTTGTCGAAGGGGATGTCTGCTGGCTACAGGGCGTGAAAGAGGGAATCCGAAGGCAAAGGGGAACTGGACAACCTTTTTTTTTTTTTTTTTTGTAGTTTTTTTAGTGTTTATTTTTGGGGGAGAGAGAGAGAGACAGACAGAAAAGGGGAGGATGGAAGTAAAGGAAAGTCTAGAAAAAAGTCCCTTTGGGAATATTTCCAAAACGGGAGTTGGAGATGTGATACTGGAAGGACCTGAGTTCTTGGGGTTAATCTCTCCCGACCAATTCCTTCTCCTCTAGCCACCCACCGGCATCCTGAGGGCACCCATGAAAGACAGCTGAACTTACGTGCGGAGGCAGATGTCTGTGGAGGTGGCTCTTCACCAGAACATGAGAAAAAGAAAGCACAGTAAGAAAATAACCTTGGCTTAAGTTTCAGTTGTAGACACAGATTTTCAAGTGGGGCTAGAAACTATCCCCCCAGAACGGCCAAAGAAGGCCCATCCTTTAGTGAGCCCCAAGCCTTGAAGGTAAGTCGTGTACTCGGCGCACCAAGTATGCTCCTAGACGTAGCTCGGATGCATCAGATTGAGGTTATACCGGCACGCGTTTCTAAATCCAGATCCACGGGAGTGCGGGAAGTCTTAAAACCCTAAAGGTGAACAATTCTCAGTCTTCAAGCTCATTCTCCTGCATTGGCGCGAACCGTATTCTGGTTAGACACGAAAGGGTCTTCTCAGAGATAAAGACCCTCACTCGTCGTCAGGAGATCTCTGAGCCACTGATCCTTGGGCTTACCTATTTTTCATCATTCAGAAGTTCTCTCTTATGATGAACAGAATCCCTCATAGGAGATCAAACAGCTTTCTTATTCTCTACCACTTTCCTGTTGTTGCCTTTAAATTGTGTAAAGGACTGCACTCCTTTCAAGGGAATGGTTCCTCCCGTAAAAGGTGGCTTTGTTTTGAACTATCTCCTGAGTATAATCAACTCTCAGTTATTTTTTGTTAGAGGGAGGCAGTATTGGTGTGGACAACGAAGAGCCGCTAGTATATATAATTTGGGGCCCAGGCACATTCCCCACAGCAGGCCATGTTGTCCTGGGAGGTGGGGCTGGGGCGCCTCTTTGTTTTCTGGAAGGTTTGTGGCCGGGACACAGGGCGGCACTAGGTTATGCTGAAGCCTGGATGTGGCAGCTGGAAGAGAGGAGAGGTGCTCAGAGACCGCTTTTTCTCTGTTGGGGGCTTTCTGCTATAGTAGGCTGTTAGGGACAGGGCATTGGACTGAATCAGAAGCCCCGTGTTTGAATCTCAGATCTGCTTTAGGCTGTGTGACCCAGGGCAAGTCATTGAACTTCTCTGAGCCTCAGTTTATTCATCTGTGAAATGGAGATAAAACACCAACCTCACAGGGTATTTGTGAGTGGTTAATGGATTATGAGGGTGAAAATGAATGGCATATAGCAGATGCTTAAGAAAAATGTTAGTTACTTTCTTCCTTTCCTTCTTGGGGTCCTGCTACAATGGAGAACAGGACTGAGTTCTGACCCAGTTGCTCAGGCAGCTCTCTGGCTGAGATCATGTGGGATGTAAACAAGTCATTCTCCAGATTTGTCTATCTGCTAATAGTTGGGATTTGAGTATAATGACGTAGATAGTTGATACTATTTGGACTTAGAAATAATTTTTCAAAACTATTTCTTAGAAATGTTATATAAACTAGAAATCATACGTAAAATAATTTAAAAGTAAATAGACATTTCACTCTGCTTGGTGTTTGTTTGAAAAAGAAATGTACGGGGCGCCTGGGTGGCTCAGTCGGTTAAGCACCTGACTTTGGCTCAGGGCGTGATCTCACGGTTCTTGAGTTCGAGCCCTATGTCGGGCTCTGTGCTGGCAGCTCGGAGCCTGGAGCCTGCTTTGGAATCTGTGATTCCCTCTCTGCCCCTCCCTGCCTCGTGCTCCGTCTTTCTCTCTCTCAAAAATAAATAGACATTATCTGCTGGCTCTCAGGCTATCTGCCCTACTTAAAAGTCTACAGTTCTAAACTAATTCTAGATACACATTTTTTTTTCATGTTTGTTTATTTTTGAGAGAGAGACAGAGACAGAGCATGAGAAGGGGAGGGGCAGAGACAGAGGGAGACACAGAATCCAAAGCAGGCTCCAGGCTCTGAGCTGTCAGCACAGAGCCCGATGCGAGGCTCAAACCCACGACCCATGAGATCATGACCTGAGCCGAAGTCGGACACTTAACTGACTGAACCACCCGGGAGCCCCTAGATACACAATGATTAAATAAAGGTATTTGGATTCCATTCCTTCTACCCCCTTTTCCCAAAACCAAACCAAAACCAAAACCAAAACCAAAACCAAAAACAAAAACACCGAGCCTCATTTCTCTTATTTATTGTGGGCCTGACAGAAACATTCTTAAGAAATCTGGGGGACAACCTGTGGTTTATTTTATGCTAAGTGTAACCTCTATTGATTTAAAAATAGGACATATGTTTATACACTGGAGTTGAAATAGAAACTTTAATGCAGATTAGCGTAAGAAATTTTACAAATTCTCTCTGGAGAAACCAACTCTAAAACTAGTTTCAGAGGTGAATAGTGTTCTATTTCAACTCCTTTTACCTCTCTAGTTTGTAGTTTTTATTGGTTCAGTTTAAATAACTTTGCAGGGCCCTACAAATTAAGAATCCATACAAAGTATATATATTAGAGGGAAACTAATCTTACTGCTCAGCAGTATGTTATACAGTGAATATTTGTGTTTTGGAATTTAAAAATTATGTAAGGTGGTAGTATCATGAACGGTTTATAAATGTGTGCTGACTTGCCTATTTTAAGGGATCTTATCCACCACCAGGTCAGAAAAATGTATTTTTAATTTTTTTTTTTAACATTTATTTATTTTTGAGACAGAGAGAGACAGAGCATGAACAGGGGAGGGGCAGAGAGAGAGGGAGACACAGAATCAGAAGCAGGCTCCAGGCTCCGGGCCATCGGCCCAGAGCCCGACGCGGGGCTCGAACTCACGGACCACGAGATCGTGACCTGAGCCGAAGTCGGACGCTCAACCGACTGAGCCACCCAGGCGCCCCAATTTTTTTTAATTAAAAAAAAAAATTTTTTTTTTAAATTTGAGAGGCCTTTTGAGGGGCGCCTGGGGGGCTCAGTCTGTGAAACGTCCGACCTCGGCTCAGGTCAGGATCTCACGGTTCGTGGGTTCGGGCCCCGCGTGGGGCTCTGTGCTGACAGCTCGGAGCCTGGAGCCTGCTTCGGATTCTGTCTCCCTCTCTCTCTGCTCTTCCCCTGTTCACTGTCTCTCCCTCTCTCTCAAAAATTAATAAACATTAAAAAAAAATTAAAATGCCTTTTGAACATTTTTAAGCCATGGATTTAAACAGCCACATAAAATAAATTACCACGTTTAAACAAGAAATAAGCATTAAAAAATATAAAAAGATGAATTTGTGATTTATACAGAAACTCCCAGTGGCTTCTATCCACACTTCCCAGAATGTATGCTCAGGGATCCGTGACAGTTAGCAACAAACGCAGGCCCATCCCCGATAGATCCTACCGGTAGACCATTGTTGTTTTCGTCTAGTAGTTCTCATTATTAATATGATTGTCCTCAATACCTTTTTGTCTCACGTTTGAAAAGAGGTCGTGTAGAGTGAAAATCCTCTTACCTGAAGGGTCGTCGTTGTCTGAAAAGGAAATGATAAGCAATTGTTAGCTACCCTTGTATCAGCTACCAAGAACAGACCCTGTTCCCCTGGGTTAGGACCTTCTGGTACTAATGTAACACTGTGTGTCAACTCCACTCAAACAAAAAGAAAAGAAAAAGAAAAGGAAAAAGAAATGCATCCTTGGACTGCGTCAACAGGTCAGTCATGTTGATGACTGGTGAAATGATTATGGACAAGTTTATATTCATCTTTCAAATTCTCTATTGGAGCACCTGAATGGCTCAGTCGGTTAAGCGTCCGACTTCGGCTCAGGTCATGATCTCACAGTCCGTGAGCTCGAGCCCCGCGTCGGGCTCTGTGCTGACAGCATGGATCCTGGAGCCTGCTTCGGATTCTGTGTCTCCCTCTCTCTCTGCCCTTCCCCCGCTCACACTCCGTCTCTGTCTCTCTCTCTCTCAAAAATAAACATTAAAAAAAAAATTCTCTATGGTATTAAAATGTAATTTTCCAGATTGAAAGAAAGAAAGAAAGAAAGAAAGAGAACGGCGGATCTCCAAATTCTTCATGGCTGTATAGGAAAAGTTGTTTTGGGCCCTACCTCCTACATTAAACAACTGATGGCGATTTACAAAAATAGATCCTAAGTAGTCATTTTGCAATAGCAAGTCATTACATCATACACCTTAAACTTCCATTGTGCTATACGTCAATTATATCTCAATAAAGCTGGGGAAGAAAATGAAGCTCTGCATTGCACATAAATCGATGAGAAAGAAAATCAACTGTAAATGGCAACGGCATGCAGAAGAGATTAGTTATCCCGAAGCATGTCAGTGCTTTCGACGTGCTCCATCTGTCAAGAAGGTAACGTTAGGGGCGCCTGCGTGGCTCAGTCCGTTAAGCGTCCGCCTCTGGCTCAGGTCATGATCTCACGGTTCGTGAGTTCCAGCCCCGCGTCGGGCTCTGGGCCGACGGCTCAGAGCCTGGAGCCTGCCTTGGATGCTGTGTCTCCCTCTCTCTCTGCCCCTCCCCTGCTCATGCTGTCTGTCTCTCTCTCTCTCAAAAATAAACATTGAAAAATTAAAAAGAAATAAGGTAACATTAAAGCATGCTGCATGGGAAAAAAAGAAAGACAGTGTTCTAAAAATATTACAAAAGAGGCAGTGTCACGGAATGTAGACGGGCGCAGTGGCCTCCTTTTAACCCAAAATTGCTTCACGGCAGCTCGGAGGAGCTGATTGAACAGAAAGGCTTCCGATATTGGGACATTCCTGACTCTACCGCTGTGATTGGGAAATAAGTCCCGGCCAGGCGTGCTCACACGCGTGTGCACACAGGAACGCACATGCACACACACATTCAGAGCATTTGGACACGTGACTCTAAACCTGCACCCAGAGGCTTATTCGCCGCATGCCCGTGTATACGTTCCTATCCTCTACAAGATTCCACATCAAATATGAAGTGCAAACAAATGAAAACTTTCAGCACTTTCAACCTGAACAGTTCCAAGTTTTTTCTTTCAAATAGTTACCATTGGGGCGCCTGGGTGGCTCAGTCCGTTAAAACGTTGATTTCAGCTCAGGTCATGATCTCACAGTTCGTGGGTTCGAGCCCCGCGTTGGGCTCTGTGCTGACAGCTTGGAGCCTGGAGCCTGCTTTGGATTCTGCGTGTGTGCCTCTCTCCCTGCCCCTCCCCCGCTTGTGCTCTGTCTCTCTCTGTCTCTGTCTCTCAAAAATAAATAAATGTTAAAAAAATTAAAAAAAAAATAACTAAAACTCATTTTTCCTGGGATCTCTGTTCCTTTCCTCTTGCTGTAACTACCTCTGGACTGACCAGATAGTAAAAACTCCTTTAATAGGTCTCTGTGGAAGCTCGGGGGGGGGGGGGGGGGGGGGGGGGGGAGGGGGCTGAGAAATGAGGGGGTGGGGGTGGGGTCTAGCAAAAGCTCCACTCATAAAAACAAAAAGACTGCTGGGCTGATTGCATAACAAGGAAAGAAAGCATATTCTTACCTTCCTGCCCCCAAGCGCCAACTAGAAAACAAATAAGGAAAAAAAAAAAAAAAAAGAGTTAGTCAATGTTGTGGGTGCCTGAAATTCCAAGCAGAACGAGTAATGTGGTCTAGTTTGGCCATGTCGGAACCACCCCTGGACCAGAGTCATACCTGTACCCCAGATAAGTGACATGAACTGCTGGGTACGGACCAGTGTCCAGTTCCTGGCCCATTGGGACGAAACAAAGCGAAGAAGCATCTAGCGTTAAACATGAACACTCAATATTTGACCAAGAGTTAGAAAAAGCTGAGACTCCTTTTCAGGCCACCAGGGAAATGGCAAACGAATTTTGCAGCCTAGCCTCCGTTTTTGAAAATCGGACTGTGGAAGAAAAACAAGCTTTTGTTTAGGTACGCGCGTTGAGATTCTTGTTCCGTCTCTGGCTCCCGCTTGTCTGATGGTTCAGTTTTTCCATCTGTTTTCTGCTCGAGCCAGAGATGGAGATATTTGAAACTACAATTACTCCTCCGTTAGAGCCTGTGTGTTGAAGAGCCTGGTCACACTTCCACTGGGCTCCTCACTCAGCAATAACCTGGATTCATTACGACGACCAGCTTCCCTCGTGTTGTCTTTAAGTTCTCCGTATACCCGGGCCTCCCTTTTTTTTTTTTACCAACAGCATCGAGTGAGACCCCTCCACCCACCCAGAGCCGACTGGGCACATTTTCGTGATGCCAGATCTTTAGGGATGCCCGGGACTTTGGTACTTCATCTCGCTCTCTTTCCATCCCCCCCCCCCCACCCCAGAAAGCATCGTTTATATTATAAGCCTTGAAGAAAATGCCTGACCTCTCCTTGCAGGAGTCACGTCCTGCCCCTTGACACTCAAAATGTGTTCCTGGGACCGGCAGCAGACTTATAAACGCAAGAGCTTCCTCGAAAGGCAGAATGGCGATCCCCACTCTGGTCCTACTGGAGCAGGAGCTCCAGAATCCCAGGTGATTTGTGTGAGCGTTCAAGCCTGAGAAACTCACAGTGAAGCAGGAAGCAGAGACACCATGGCTGTGGCTCTGAGATAGGAGCCCCAGCTCTGATAGCATTTTCTAGGCCTCTGAACTAAAGCCGTCGTGAACCATTTTGCATCACGTAGCCTTGAAGGGCACAGGCCTTCTAGACAGACAGTCCTGGCTTCCCGGGTCAGCTTTAGCACCGACTAGCTGTGCGGTTTTCAACAAAGTTATGTAACATCTCTGCACACCAGTTTCTTCATCTACAAAACAGGGGATGTAACCTTCTCCTTCCAAGATGAAGCTAAGAATTAAATTAGTTGATGCATGTAAAAAAGTTTTCTTTAGCCAGTCTCTGGCACTTAATAAATGGCAACTTTTTTTTTTTTTTTTTAAATCTTATCTCCTATGAGATGTGGAATTGCTCTCGGTCGTTTACCTGCCTATATTCTCCCTTGCTTCAAAAAGGACTCAATTAATCGAAAGTTCTTAGTCACCTGAAAAGGACTGAAAATTATGAGGTATGTTTTGTCTCAGAGACCAACCTTGCTGTACCCCCCCCCCCCCGCCCCCCACTTCGGGTTTAGCTCTCTGCTCTTCTCATCTCTTTTGTGTTAGTTCTTAAAGGCTGGGTAGTTCACTGACGAACAAGCCTGTCCTTGGAGGCAGAGAGACTTCTTTGTTTTCAATAGCTACGATCCCAAATGTTCCCTGAGTGGTGGCCCATGCGTCCGTCCCATATCTCGTTCGTCAGCCTGCCGTCTTGGATCCCCAGCCTAACATAGCACAAATAGTTCCTTATACCTTCTGGTAAATGAGGCTCCCTTGGTACCACTGGGCATCACCAAGGGAGGCTGTGGGCCTTCCCACAGCCTGGAGAAGTACGACCCTTTCTCATTTCATCCTACTTACCTGACAGGAGACAGAGTCCCAGAACTCTCCAGAGGCTTCCCGATGGCATCATTCTCTCACCGGATGGACCCTGAATTCTACCTAAGATGGTGGAGGCTGGTGGCTCAGCACTTCTGAAAAAGAAACCAGAGGACTTGTTCAACCCCCCTGCTGCAGGTGAGGACCCTGAGGCCATTGTTCCCAATGCCGGGATGATACAGGGGGCCTTGTTAGGGGGAGACTCACCATTTTCTGAAGCAGGCACCCAAGGCTGGGAGGGGAGGCGAGTGACAACCCCACACAGGAAGTGTGCAGGGGCCTCTGGGCCTGCGGGGTTCTACGTCACTTGGAAACGTTCGAGGCAGAGGCGGCCACCTGGGTTGGCTGGGGAGACATGGGCCCCATATCTTCATCTTCCCATAGCACAAGCAAGAGCACTCTGGCAAAACCTGGGGGTGAAATAAAAAATACCTGCAATTTAACTGCCCGGGGCCTTGTCCCGCATTGGGACCCCCCCTTCTCAAATGCCCCCTCTCCCCAAATAAGCTGTGACAAGGAAGAAAGCGCTTAAAAAAAAAAAAAGGATTTAAAGTAATCTCTACCCCCAACATGGGGCTTGAACTTACAACCCTGAGATCAGAAGTTGCATGCTCCACCCACTCAGCCAGCCAGGTGCCGCCCCCCTTGCTTTCTTTATGGTGTGTCTGCCATGGAACAGCAAAGGTGCAGACGTCTTATTGGCAAAACCTGGCTTGGAACTACAAATTGGCTTAAAACCGTTTTTGGTGGTTTGTTGTTTTTTTCTTTTTGGCCCATGATAGTGACAAAAATACTTTATTTTTTTAAATGTTTATTTATTGATTTTGAGAGAGATAAAGAGAGAGGGAGGGGCAGAGAGAGAAGGAAGAGAGAGAATCCCAAGCGGACCCCGCACTGTGGGTGCGGGGCCTGACGCGAAGCTCGATCCCACACACTGTGAGATCATGACCTGAGTCGAAATCAAGAGTTGGACGCTTCACCAACTGAGCCGCTCTGGTGCCCCTACAAAAATATTTAAAAACACAACATTCAGTGTTGGGAAGGGTCCAGGGTGAGAGTCTCAAAATCTGCTGCTGCCAGATTGATACAGCCTTTATTTTTAAGCTTGCATAAATCAAATGCTCATTTTATGCCGGGCACTGTGCTCAGGGCTTTGCCAACACATCTCATTTAATGCCCAAAACAACCCTCCAAGGTAGGTATTGCTTTTATCCCCATCTTATACTTGAGCACACCGCGGCTCGGACGGGTTACCTAACCTGTTGAAGGGTACAGAGCTGGGACTCTACAAGACATGTTGGCAAAACTCACTTTGCAAATATATAATATCTATTAGGCTGTAGTTATGTGCCGGGTCCTGGTAATGACAGCTGTTAACAGTCCTTGTGGATGTTAAGTGGACGATTTCAGGAGACTGATACTAAGAAAGAGGATATACAGGTGCCCTGGGGATGATAAGGGGGGGGAGCCTAATACAGTTTGGGGGGCAGCGACGGTGTCCCTGAGGACGTGACATCCAAGCAGAAATCCGATGGGCCCGGTAAGAGTGAACCAGGCAGAGGGGAGGACGGGTTAAGGTATTCCTCCAGATGGAGCAGGCATGTTTGAAGCTCGGGTTAGGAAGAATGGCCCATGTGAGAATCTAGAAGTCCAGAAGGCTGGTAACTGAGAGAGTCAGAAGGTGTCAAGAAATGAGGTAGGACAACTCAGCAGGGACCACACGGGGAGGGATTTAGGAACCATGTTAAAAATTCTTAAGGATTATTCTAAGTGCAATGGGAAACAGTTGAAAGGTTTAAATCAAAGAGCAACAGTATGAAATTCTTAGAACCTGTTTTTTTTTTAAGCTTATTTGTTTATTTTGAGAGAGAGAGAGAGAGAGAGTGAGTGCACGAGTGGGGAAGGGGCAGAGAGAGAGGGAGAGAGAGAATCCCAAGCAAGCTCTACACGGTCAGCACAGAGCCCAACACAGGGGATCGAACTCACGAGCTGTGACATCATGACCTGAGCCAAAACAGAGAGTCGGTGGCTTAACCGACTGAGCCATCCAGGTGCCCTGATGGTGTCAACTTCTTTAAAAAAGCTTAGGGGCGCACGGCTGACTCGGTCAGTGGAAGGAACATGCGACTCTTGATCTCTGGGTTGTGGGTTCGAGTCCCACGTTGGGTGTAGAGATTACTTAAAAATAAAAATCTTGGGGCGCCTGGGTGGCTCAGTTGAATGAGTCCGACTTCGGCTCAGGTCATGATCTCGCGGTTCGTGAGTTCGAGCTCCGCGTCGGGCTCTGTGCTGACAGCTCAGGGCCTGGATCCTACTTCCGATTCTGTGTATCCCTCTCTCTCTCTCTGCCCCTGTCCCGCTTGTACTCTGTCTCTCTCTCTCAAAAATAAATAAAAACATTAAAAAAATGAAAAAAAAATCTTTGGGGCACCTGGGTGGCTCAATCAGTTAAGCGAACGACTCCTGATCTCAGCTCAGGTCTTGATCTTGGGGTTGTGAGTTCTGGCCCTGCACCAGGCTCCATGCTGGGTGTTGAGCCTACTTAAAAACAAACAAACAACCGAAAAAAAGAACAACTTAAAGAAAAGTTGAAGTGAAAAAAGGTTTTAATGACAGAATTAATACATGCACATGTTACAAAGAACGAAGGGCACGGAAGGGTACATAACGACAGCCTCCTACCCCACCTCGCCTCAGCCCTATTCCTCTCCCTAGAGAAAACCACTTTTAACTTTGTGAACTGTTTCCTTCTCGTGGTTACCTTCTTATCTCTGAACGTGCACCGTCATCATTGGGGTTCTCTGGGAAGCAAACTCTGAGATGGAGACTTGTGTGCGGGAGGCCCAGTGAGGGGGCACAGGAAGAAGGGGCACTAAGTCACGGTAGCAACAGAGAGCTCGGCCAATCCCACAGGGAGTTCTCAGGCTGGGACGACCTCTCCGGACGGTCCCGAATTGAGGCACCAGGCCCATCATCTAGTCTTGGATGCGAAGTTCACCCCTTGCTGTGTAATAATTTCACCCTATCCTTAAACAACCATTTCAGGACTCTGCTTGATCTCTTTTCCCGGAGAAGCTTATAAATGGCAAGTTAGTGGGACAAATTGCGGTCCCGCTCTACCGCAGTTCTGGGGCCCCATCTGGTAGTCATCTCCCTCCTTTGTTACCCGTATTCTGGATTGCTCCCAGCCTCGGCTAGCACTTCTGCTAACCCACGGGAAGACTTAGCTTGAGGAGTCTGAGCCCCAAGAGTCTGGTCGCCTGGCCTTTTCAGGCAGTGAACCCCTCCATTTTGTATGTATTCTCCTGTTCCCTGCAGCCTTGATTCCTCCTGATGATAAAGAGAGATTCCTTCTGCTGGGAGAGTGAATCATTTTTTTTTTTTCTTTAAAGTAAGCTCTATGCCCAATGTGGGGCTTGAACTCACAGCCCTGAGATCAAGAGTCACATGCTCTACTGACTGATCCAGCCAGGCGCTCCAAGAGAATCTTTTTTTTTTTGCCTCCCAGTCTCTTGGCCATGGTAGGGAACAGTTATAGCTTAGTTTAATGGAACTCTTGCTGGATACCATGATGGAAGCATCCTGCTTCTGGAAACCATGGCCTCTAGAAACTCAGAGTCTAGAGTTATGGGGACAGGAAGCACGAATTCCCTGAATGGTTCACTGGGAGTAATGGTAAGCACGAATACTCTTATTTCCAACCCTTAGTTCCCGGATGCATGGATTCTACCTCCTGGGGACAAACTACCAATGGATCCTATGGTCACGTGTCCATATACCTTTGTTATAAAGTAGGTCCCATGCGGGGCGCCTGGGTGGCTCAGTCGGTTAGGCGTCCGGCTTCAGCTCAGGTCATGATCTCATGATCCGTGAGTTCAAGCCCCCCGCATCGGGCTCTGTGTTGACAGCTCAGAGCCTGGAGCCTGCTTCCAGTTCTGTGTCTCCCTCTCTCTCTGCCCCTCTCCCACTCATGCTCTGTCTCTCTTTCTCTCAAAAATGAATAAACGTTACAAAAATTAAAAAAATAAATAAATCAAGTAGGTCCCATGGTCCCTAGTGATGCTACGCAGGATCTGATGCTGATGGATCCGCCAGTATGCGAACTCGTGGATGGTGAGCTTTGCAGGCAAGAAAGTCAAATCCACGCCCAGAACGTGTACCCACTCGTATGAAATGAATCAAGTCCTTTCCAGGTTTCATCTGGAGGGGATCCAATGTAATTAACTGGCCAAGAAGGGACTCCTTGGTTTCCTCTAGGGAGGGTACCACATAGGAGGCTCAGCATTGGACTGTTTCAGCAGCAACAAAATCTACTCCAGCCTTGGTGGGAGCCCACACTGTTGTACCTAAGTACAGCCTTTACCGCTGCTGCCATAGCTACGTTTATAACCCCCAACGTTGCTGTTTTGGGATGGCCAAGGGCAGAGGCCAAGGGCAGAGGCCAAGGGTTAGCCAAGGCTAGCCAAGAGGCTAGCCGGCCAAGTCAGTTTCTTCTACTTTGTGTGGTAGTGCCTCTTCCATGATGGATGTTCTCTGGTGGGTGTTATATGACACAAAGACCTTCACATTTTATGATTCCGTGGGTCCATATCCACGTGTCTTACTCCCTTGCCCCCAAACTTCTAATCTTACTCGTTCTTGTCCCCTGACCAATAAATTAAGCCACTGTTCACTGTCCACGAATCTCTATATATTCTAATAACAGGCCACTTCTCTCTCCACATGAAGTGGATGACCACGGACAGTGCCAGAAGTTCTGTCCTTTGGGAGGATTTCCCCTCACTACTGTCTCTCAAGGCCCACTTCTGAGTGGGCATTCAGGGCTGTAACTGTTCATTTCGGCTTGCATCCCCATGCCGAGCTGACATCCGCCCTACCCTATTGTCCCTCGTTTATCTATCTCCCTTGCGCCATTGGAATTCCACAGTACGGAGATGGCCCGAAATCCTCAACCTCCTCCCACAATGCTTTTCTCCATACTGCCTATCTTGCAGAAAGCTTGGCTCTTCTCCTTCCCTCCTCAGGACACTTCTTTTCTTGCTCTTTCTCCAAATGCTATAGGACAAGAATAAAAAGTCTGACTCCTTGCTCTTTATGATCTCTTCCAGCCCATTGTATTTCCACCCTCCTGCACAAGCCCCTTGCGGAGATGCTGTTGATGTCTATGCCACATCCCCCTAGCCCATGTGTGACTTCAGTGGCAGCTCTGTGGTCACTTCTGATGCACACTGATGTGGTGTCCCCTCAAAAGCCTGTGCAGGCAGGCGTGAGCCTGAATGAGCAGGAAAGAGTAGGGACTTGCTGCCCCCAGAGGCAGCCCTGATCTAATGGGAGAGGACACAGTGGACCCCGTCCCCAGCCTTCTATCAGTCAGAAGATTGATTCATTTCTGAAATGCATTCTACTTGGTTCCTCAGAAGGTCTCCTAAGAGACTTTGAATTGCAGGTGACTAGAGCAGTAACTAGCTTACTAAAACACTCTTCATCTGGTCTTTTTTTCTTTTTTAATTTTTTGATGTTTATTTTTTAGAGAGAATGAGCAAGAGAGAGAGAGAGAGAGAGAGACAGTGGGGGAGAGACAGAGAGAGAAAGAGACACAGAATCCGACGCAGGCTCCAGGCTCTGAGCTGTCAGCACAGAGCCCGATGCGGGGCTTGAACTCACGAACCGTGAGATCATGACCTGAGCCGAAGTCGAACGCTTAACCGACTGAGCCACCCAGGCGCCCCTGATCTCCCCTTTCTCGTTTACTGTCCCTGCAACCTCATTTTGGCTTGGTAGGATCAATTCCCTAATAAACCGCAAGTGTCTGAGTCCTGCCTCTGGCTTTCTCCCCCTCCTCTTTCGAGGGTTTGCCAACCTACCTCTCCAGCATTCCTTCCCGTTCGCTAGTGACTTATACACCAGGTTGGCACTTTTTTCTCTGCCCTCAATATTTGAGTAAAACCCGATAAGCCATCCTTCCTACTCTGGCTTCACATATCCTTGACTTCCTCAGTTTCTACGGCCTTTATCCCCACTCCGCCTCAGGTAATTGCGAAGACACGCTGACTTTGTCATCACCGGTATCTCTCCGCATCTGAAATCCCAAACTTTCGAGCTTTTTATTTTTTCTTTGTGCTGTCTGCAAAACATCCCGTTGGCCAGAGTACTGTTATTTATTTGACCAATCCTCTACTGGTAGTCGTTTGGGTTTTACCCACCTTTTGTTGTTGCAATGCTGCAACAAAATTCACATACACCTATCGCTTTCAGCAAGTATATCTGTAGGATAAGCTCCAAGAGGAGAGATTGCTGGACCAAAGGCTATGTGCAGCTAAATTTTGGCAGATATTTTCAAAATTGCCCTCCCCAAAAGGGGTACCAATTTATACTCAATCAGTGTATCAATGTTGTTTTTCATCATATCTTTGTGAATGCTGGGAGTTTTTCTCCCTTAAAAATTGTATTCGTATTTTAAAAATGGATGTATATTTTCATCTAAATAACACAGCTGTCATATTCGCACTGCAAGGCTTATAACAAAAACCAATAATCTCCTGCCTGCCTCTTCCACCCCTTAAACCATTTGGAGTTGATTTTTTTTTTAATGCTTATTTATTTATTTTTGACAGAGAGAGGGAGAGAGAGAGCGAGAGAGCGAGGGCACAATAAGGGGAGGGGCAGAGAGAGAGAGAGAGGGAGACATAGAATCCAAAGCAGGCTCTGGGCTTCGAGCTCTCAGCACGCAGCCCGACGTGGGGTTCGAACTCATGAACTGTGAGATCATGACCTGAGCCAAAGTTGGTCACGTAGCTGACTGAGCTACCCAGGTGACCCTGGAGTTGATTTTTGGATCTGATACCACTAGAAATCCAATTTCATTTTTTCCCGTATGGCATTTTCCCAACATCCATACTGTTGTCTTCTCTTCCCCCAATCTTCTGAAGCACCACTTGCATTATATATCAAAGCTTCATATGCGTAAAGGTCTAACTAATGGCCTCTGCATTGTTCCATCTCTAGTCAGTACCACACCATCTCAATTTTTACAGCTTTGTAATAAAGTTTGATATCTGATAGAGTAAGTTCTGTACCCTCATCTTTCTTTTTGGAAGTGTCTTGGCTATTCCTGGCTTCCTACTTCCCCATACAAATGCTAGAATCATCTTCACAATTTCATTCAAAGCTGCCGAGGGGCTCCTGGGGGGCTCAGTCAGTCGAGTGTCTGACTTCAGCTCAGGTCATGATCTCGCGGTTCAGGGGTTCAAGCCCAGCGCCAGGCTCTGTGCTGACAGTGCAGAGACCGCTTGGGGTTCTCTCTCTCTCTGACTCCTCCCCGCCCCCGCCTCCCTCCCTCCCTTCTCAAAAATAAATAAATGTAAAAAGAAAACTGCTGAGATTTTGTTAGGAAATGGAATAAACTTAATTTGGGGAGAATTAATATCTTTATGATGGTAAGTCTTTGGTTACATGAACATGATATAGCTTTGGTAAAGTAAAAAAATCATGTCATCTGCAAACAAGTACAGCTTTATTTCCTCTTTTTCGTTCTGTAAGCCTCTAATTTCTTACTCGTGTCGTACAGTTCTATGTAGGGCCTCTGACACGACAGTAAATAAAAGTGAGGACATCAGGCCATCTTTTCAATTCTTAATTTAGGAATGAATCTCCTATTTCCCCACTTAGGATAATATTTGCTGTAAGATTTTAATAGATCCTCTTTATCAGGTTAAGGAACACCCTATGGTTTCGATTTACAAAAAGAGTTTTTAATCCTGAATAGGCAAGGAAGGGACTTTATCCAATGCTTTCCCTGCTTCTATTGAGACGTTCCTATGGTTTTTCTCTTAATCTGTTTTTGTGGTCAATTTCATTTATAGATTTTCTAATATTAAACATTGTTGTATAACTATTTGGTAGTGGTGATTTTTTCTTCCTGTCTTCACCTGGTGAGATTCGTTTTGCCAATATTTTTTAAAAATTTTTAAAAGTTTAAAAAAATTTTTGAGACAGAGAGAGACAGAGCATGAGCAGGGGAGGGGCAGAGAGAGGAGGAGACACAGACTCTGAAGCAGGCTCCAGGCTCTGAGCTGCCAGCACAGAGCCCGACGCGGGGCTCGAACTCACGGAGTGTGAGATCATGACCTGAGCTGAAGTCAGACGCCTAACCGACTGAGCCACCCACGCGCCCCTCGATTTGCTAATATTTTGTGTAGGATTTTTGTTTCTGTTTTCATGAGTGAAATAAGCTTGATATTTCTATGTTATGTCTTTATCTGATGCATCAGGTTATGCTAGCCTCAAAGAATGCATTGAATAGTATCTTATTTCTTCAGTATTCTAGAAGAATTCAGCTTTTTCTGGCATGTTAATTTGTTTAGCACTCATTCACTTATCGTTCAACTTCTAAAGTTTTGTTCCGTTTCCTATGTGCTGCTGTCTTCTTATTCTCCTTGTCTTTTATGCGCATATGCCATTTTAGCAGGGTTTCAGACGTTGAAGATCAGTGTTTGTTCTGTTTTTCACGTTTCACCCCAAATCTGGTATCTCTCTTTCCTTTCTCATTTATGCATTTATCTGTAAAGTTTGACTACCTGAGGGTTGATTATATTAAAGAGTAGGTTCAGGTCTGAGCCTGTATGTTTAACTTTAAATTATTCATTTTAATAGATGACCTAAGAAGCCTTTATGTACCATAAGACGGTATATAATTCAAAAGATACTTTACCAACCCAGGAGCAATGCACTCTATCAGTACGCAGATCGTAGCTTCGAGTACTATTTCCCACTAAAAGTAACCCAGAATCCTTGGAGAATTATGGATGATTTCAAGTGTACGAGAAGTGTACGAGATCAGCCTGGAACATCTTGTCACGGGTCAGAAGGATTAGCATGTGAGAAATTACCGTGATGCTTTGATAGCCCTTTACCATACTATATAACAAGCGATTCCAGAGATCACAGAACAGTATGGCTCATAGGCAAAATTAAGACCCTTGGATCATTTGGCTTATTGAATCAAGGAAAAATATTTAGTGAAAAGCCGTGGAAAAGAGGTGGGGAAGGTTCATCCCCCTAGGATAGGGTGCACATCAGTGGCAGAAGGACCTGAATCCTGTGTTCTATGGTGTTCATAAATCCTATCTTACTCTGCTGCACCAGCCTGTTACAGGGACTGGAGTTGTGGGTGAGCAAGGGGCCTCAGCAGATTGATGGTGACCGAGCCCCAAATGCTCTCGCCCTTGATGGGGTTCAGGACCCGCTACCCCAACTATGACACCTTGGCATAGCGAACGCTTTGAGCTGAAGGGATCTGAGAAAATGGCAAAGGCAAGATCACTCTGATCTTTCCCGGTCCTTCTCCCCTGAGACAGACCATAAATTCCTTGTAAGGGGTGCCTTCCCTGTGCCTGCAGGAAATGAGTACCCTTATCTCAGCCTCAAGAGGAATCTGAACAAACAGTCCTTGCTAAGTTTCCGCTCTGTTTACTACAATTACCTCATGCTCCTCTACTTACCTTTCCTTGACAAGCGTCCACTCTTCATCCAACGTTGCGTCGAATACTCAGGTCTGTCTTGGAGTTTTCATTTCCTGGCGAAGGCTCCTGTGTCACGTAAAACTCACAGTAAATGAACTTGCAGGATTTTCTCCTGTCATTCTGTCTTTGTCAGTTCGGGGAGAAGAAAGCTTTTCCTCTCCTGCACTCTGTTGTGGGAATGCAAGGGCAAGAATTCCAGGCAATAGCTGGAGCTTGCAAATTACCATGACGGGAGCTGCGGGTTTTATCTGTAAACCTCAGGCAGAGGACGCAGTGACAGGATAGGTGTCACAAAGAGATAGCCGAGGTAAGATCTTATACATGCTGAGTGTCTCACACACATTTGGAGTTTTGTGTGGCTAGTGAATATCCAGTGCCGAGTTAGCCTGACCATCTCTTCCCAGATCAGCAGGCATCTGTTTTACTCGTCAAGGTCTAACTTGTTTCACAAGCCACTTGCTTCCACACTTAATTTCATCTGTCGTCTTTGTTTGTTTCCTTCTCTTATTTTCTATAGCAGACTTGAATATTCTTTTTTTTTTTTCATGTTTATTTATCTTTGAGAGAGAGGGAGGGAGGGAGCAGGGGAGGGGCAGAGAGAGAGGGAGACAGAGGATCCGAAGCAGGCTCTGTGCTGACAGCAGAGAGAGACCATGGTGGGGCTTGAACCCATGAACCGTGAGATCAGGACCTGAGCCGAAGTCAGATACTTAGTTGACTGAGACACCCAGTTGCCCCACATATTCTTTTTTTTTTTTTTTTTTAGTTTATTTATTTATTTTGAGAGAGAGAGAGACAGAGAGAGAGAGAGAGAGGCCGAGAGAGAGGGAGAGAGAAAGAATCCCAACCAGGCTCTGTGCTGTCTGTGCCGAGCTCTACTCGGTGCTCAAACTCACGAACTGTGAGATCATGACCTGAGTTGAAATCAAGAGTGCGATGCTCAACCGACTGAGCCCCTCCCGGGTGCCCCAGACTTGAATATTCTTAATATTCTTAAATTATACAACAAACGCATATTACAAGGATTCAGGAGCCAATTTGAAGAGGGTCCCACTGCTCAAAGATGGGAAAATGTGAGAATCCATAAGGATAATAATTATAATGTGTGAACTGCATCAAACATGTTTAATGACATGAGTTTGTAATGACACTACAAATAAACACAAACAAAGATAAATCTTTAACTGGTAACCATTGGATGATATCAGTGAACTAACTCATTATGCTCAAATCGGGTCTTTCCTATATGAACTATCCCACTGGGCAACTATTTAGTACATGAGGAAGTTTCTTTTCCTAGCCAGTAAATGAAACAGGAATGATAGAATTAGAATATTGCCATTTTGCAATACCAAATGAATGAATAGATCCAAGCACTGGGCATTAAAGGCTGTTAATATCGCAAAAAAAGACAACCACCCGTTATGTACCTCTTGAAGGAAGAACACAACCCCACAGGACAGGTAGTCTTGGATACAAAAAGTCCACTGTGACTCTGAATGAGCCCCAGTGTAGTTAAGGTCATCGGCTGTTGGGTGTGGCCAGCATCAGCTTGCTGATAACTTGTTAGAAATGCAAATTTTCAGGATTGCATCAGACCAGAGTCAGACACTCTGAAGGTGGGGCCCAGCAATCTGTTTCAACAAGCCATTCAGAGGATTCTGATACCTTTGGGAAGGACTGAGACTCACTGCTTTAAACACAATACCAATTTATAGGAAATACCAAGGAACCTATTACACAACATGATGGTGATTGCAGGCAAAAAAAATCCAGACTGTGGAAAACGTTATCAGACAAATGACCCAGTTTCTTTACATTTAAATCATAAGAAAATAGAAAAGAGATGAAGGGCAACCTATGTTTTAAAAGAGACTTTTGGGGGGGGTGCCCCGGTGGCTCAGTCGGATCAGGTCATGAGTTTGAGCCCCGCATTAGGCTGTCTGCTGTCAGCACAGAGCCTGCTTTGGATTCTCTTTCCCCCACCGCCTCTTACCCTGCCCCCCTCACTTGCACTCTCTCTCTCAAAAATAAATAAACACTAAAAAATGTAAAAAAAAAAAAAAAAAAAAAAAAGAAAAAGACTTGGGGAACATACAGACCAATGGCAAATTTTGTATCTGATTTGGATAATTCAAATAAACAGACTGAATTTTCAAATAACGTTTATGAGATAATTGGAAACTTTAACACTGGATATTTCATATTTAGGAAATGTTAATTCTTTTTAGGCATGATGATGGTTTTGAAGCTACATTTATTGGTGAAATGATGTCTTCAATTTGTTCAAAATAATATTGGATGGGTGGGTGAAGGTAAAAATGGAAAAAGGTTGACCATGGGTTGACGGTAAGTGGGCTTTTTTGTTATTTTGTTTTACTATTTACTATTTGTTATACTATTTTGTCTAATTTTGCATATGTTTGAAAATCGTCATCGTTAAAGCTTAAGGAAAGAACTGCCTTTGCCTTTGGGGGTCTTTGTGGGAACCCATGGGAAGAATTTTGGGTTTAGATACAGAATCCCCAGAATGAGTCCTAGTTCTAGCCCATTTATTTTGTAGCAGGAGTGAGGTGGGTAGCTGGGTAAATCGCTTCATATCTGTTATCCTCATTTTCTTCATCTGTAAAATAAAGTGGTGAGAATTACATGATGTGTTCAAATGCTTTGCACAAAGCTTTGCAAAGGTTCTAGTATCCACAGACTGAGTTCAATGAAGCCAGATATGGCATCTTCTTTTTAGAAGAAAAATTTTTTTTTATGTCTTTATTTTGAGAGAGGGGCAGAGCACGAGCGTGGGAGGGGCAGAGAGAGAGGGAGACATAGAATCCAAAGCAGGCTCCAGGCTCTGAGCTGTCAGCACAGAGCCCAACACAGGGCTCGAACTCAGGAGCCCTGAGATCATGACCTGAGCCGAAGTCGTATGCTCAGCTGACTGAGCCACCTAGGCGCCCCCGGCATCTTCTAATATATATATATATATATATATATATATATATATATATATATATATATATATATATTTTTTTTTTTTTTTTTTTTTCAGCAGTGTTGATCATATAACAGGTGCTTTGTAAGTGTTTAGCTTCAGTATTCTTATTCAATCAAGTCATTATTTATTAAATGAATGATAAATAGGTACATTCCCAATTCTAGGTTCCAGACACCTAGAGCATTCATTTAATATTTTTTTGTCATTCATTCGATAATTAAGACTTTTAATGAATGAATGGAAAGTAGGCGAGACCTTCTGACAATTATTGAATATGTTACATTATACACATCCAAGTAGAACCTGTTATATATGTTACAGATTATATTTGCTCCTCTTATTTCACGACGGCTCCTCAGCAGGAAACAGTGAGAAGTTCTTGTGCAGTGTAGATTTTTCAGTCCTGGAGAGGATCTTCGTGAAAACAGGCCAAGTTCAAGCGGAGACTGGTTTCAGGGCTTCACTCTTGCAACTTCCTTGGGTTCCACCAGAGGGAGCTCCATACCGCTTAGCTTTACTGAGACTCTTCCGCAAGTATGCATTCACTCGTTCAGCAAATGTGTATCGAGTGTCCACTATGCGCCTAGCAGTTTTCCCTGCGGAGGACTCTGCCCTCCAGGGACTCAAGTCTAAAGTGGAGACAGACATGTAAACAAGTAACGATGGCACAGTCTAGCGAGGGCTATAATAAAAGCGTGTCGCAAGGTGTTAAGGGGATTATTAACTCTGGCGGCAGGGGGCCAGGAAGTCTTCATAGACCGGGAGCTGAAGTTTGAAAGGCAAGCGTTTATCAGGTGGACAGAGTAGACAATGGTTTATCAGGTAGGACATAGCTTATACAGATACACGTGGGGAAATAAGAAGAAGCATGTGATGAGTTCGGAATGGCTAAGAATTAAGGTTCCGGGAGGCTGGAGAAAGCGGAAAAGGGGCTGGATAGTTGGCAGGGGCCAGATCATCAAAGGCCTTAATCTGTGAAAAGAGAAGAGCCACTTAGTGTGTGTATCAACTGAATAGCTATATGAGGGATCTTAAACTGTAGGAGAGATTATACCCTTCTCATACTTGTGCACAAAATAGTTGTTTAGTTTTTTGTGGGTTTTTGTTGCGGTGGTGGTTGTTTTAAGATTTTACTTGTAAGTAAGCTCTACACCCAACGTGGGGTTCGGACTTACAACCCCCAGATCAAGAGTCACATGTTCCACGGGCTGAGCCAGCCAGGTGCCCCTAGTTTTTTGTTTTTTAGAGGGTCCTCGGGGACCATGTACACACTTCACAAGGTCAACGTTCTCTTGATTTCATAATTGATGCCTGGTTTGGTGCTCACTTTCTCTCACGTTCTTAGGGTTTGGTTTTTGTGACTGAAATGTGTCCAAAAATCAAACACCCTCTCAAAAACCAGGGAGATTTGCCACTATCAAGGATTTAAAAAAATAAATCAATAAAAAATCGTGGTTCAGCCTTCTGAGGCAATTCCTAAAGACTCATTCTAGAAATGTCTGGGAGGATGTCAGCAGCATTAGAGTAAAAAGCTTGCGGGGCGCCTGGGTGGCTCAGTCGGTTGAGCGGCCGACTTCAGCTCAGGTCATGATCTCCCAGTCCGTGAGTTCGAGCCCCACGTCGGGCTCTGTGCTGACAGCTCAGAGCCTGGAGCCTGTTTCGGATTCTGTGTCTCCCTCTCTCTGACCCTCCCCTGTTCATGCTCTGTCTCTCCCTGTCTCAAAAATAAATAAAACGTTAAAAAAAATTAAAAAAAAAAAAAAAGCTTGTGCTGAAGGTGACAGTTTTAATTAATTAGGTAGTTAAATTTACTTACAAAATGGAAGTATAGTTGATACCCAAGGCCAAGGTGACAGCTTTAAACCATAATTTTTGCTCTGCCTTTAAAAGAAAGACATTTCCTCCGGTTACCTACTACTGTGGCCCAGCAGGCATCGACCCTTGGGCCTACGACACCGGAAGAGACAGAAAACGGCAACGGTGCGGAAGTCTCCCTGAGTTTTCCCAGTACTGAAGCTGGGGGGGGGGGACCCCCACCGAGAGGGGCGCCGGGCCTGTCCCTCTCTTGCTCTGACTCACCTGAGGAGACTCACATCCTGTTTGCCTGGGCAAGCGGCTGGCTGCCCCTTCCACCCAGAAACACTGAGCAGACAAGTCCAACCTGCTGGTTCCCTTCAAGGCCTCAGGCCTCAGTGGGAGTGGAGGGGAGGCCGGAGAGGCTAAAATGCCTTAGCCAACTCAGCGCCTTTGCTCAGCATTCCGCAGATCCCTGATGGACACCAGCCGCCCTGAGGCCAGGAGCAGCTTCTTAGTGACAGAACAGCCTGACTCTTCTGAGTGAAGACCGAGTTCGAAGGATGAAGCCCTTTAAATCAGCACGGTAGACTTTTAGAATGTAAAGGGCTGGAAGGATTCTTGGAAGTCACCTGGTCCACTCCCTTCCTTTTATAAATGTGGAAACCGAGGACCCGAGAGTTTAAAATAGGGTGACCCCACCTGCCGGTGTCCCTGGGGCAGTCCCGGTGTCTGTTTTTCGGGTGTGAGTATCAATAATGCTGCTTACACTCTCTGAGGTGTCCCAGCTTGGACAATAAATTGTATGGGCACCCACACCCTGACTTAAAAGAAAAGCAAGGCTATGAATAGGTGGGGAGCAGTGGAGAAGGAAGGTTAGAGGGAGGAGACAGTATGAAAAAGGATAAAGGCACACCTGGCTGGCTCAGTTGGTGGAGGCTGTGATTCTTTTTTTTTTTTTCTTCCAATTTTTAAATCATTATTATTATTATTTTTAATCTTTATTTTTTTTTTTAATTTTTTTTTCAACGTTTTTTATTTATTTTTGGGACAGAGAGAGACAGAGCATGAACGGGGGAGGGGCAGAGAGAGAGGGAGACACAGAATCAGAAACAGGCTCCAGGCTCCGAGCCATCAGCCCAGAGCCTGACGCGGGGCTCGAACTCACGGACCGCGAGATCGTGTAATCTTTATTTTTGAGAGAGAGAGAGCATGAGCAGGGGAGGGGCAGTGAGAGAGGGAGACAGAGAATCTAAAGCAGGCACCAGGCTCTGAGCTGACGGCACAGAGCCCGACGTGGGGCTTGAACTCATGGACAGTGAGATCATGGCCTGAGCCGAAGTCGGAGTCTCAAACGACTGAGCCACCCAGATGCCCCTTTAAAAAAATTTTTTTTAAAAAAAAAGTTCCTACTTTGGGTGTTGTATGGAAACCAATTTGACAATAAACTTCATATATTGAAAAAAAAAAGTTCTTATTTGTTTATTTTGGAGAGAGAGACAGAAAAAGCAGGGTGGGGGGACAGAGAAAGAATTCCAAGCAGGCTCTGCACTGTCAGCACGGAGCCTGATGCGGGGCTTGAACTCACAAACTGTGAGATCACGACCTGAGCGGAAACCAAGAGTCAGACGCTTAACTAACTGAGCCACCCAGCTTCCTTGGGACCTGCAGTTCTTCATCTCATGGTCGTGAGTTCGAGGCCCACATTGGGCATAGAGTTCATTTTTTAAAATTTTTTGAAAAATGTTTATTTTTGAGTTAAAAAGTGCAAGTGGGGGAGGGACAGAAAGAGGGGGGACAGAGGATCTGAAGCAGGCTTTATGCTGATGGCAGCGGGACCCACGTGGGGCTCAAACTCACGAGAAGGGAGATCATGACCTAAGTTGGACCCTCAACCAACTGAACCACCCAGGTACTCCATATTCTTTCACGAGTTGTTGCTTCTCAAGATAAAAGAGAGAATCATAAATATAAATTGTAAAATTTTAGCTAATTTGGAATTTCTTCGTCCTAGCACTCTGGTTGAATTGTGTTTGGCTGGTATAAGCAAATTACTACAAATCATTCATATGCAAATACCAAAGAGGGGAGCCTGGGTCAGTTGGGCATCCGACTTCGGCTCAGGTCATGATCTCACGGTTGGTAGGTTCAATCCCCTCGTTGGGCTCTGCGCTGACAGCTGAGAGCCTGGAGCCTGCTTCAGATTCTGTGTCTCCCTCTCTCTCTGTCCCTCCCCCGCTTGTACTCTGTCCCTTGAAAATAAATAAATGTTAAAAAAAAATTAAAAAAAAAAAAAAAGAATACCAAAGAAACAAACTAGGGGAAAAAACTCAAAATTGTAGTAGCTTCTTTTTTTTAAGGTATTCTTTTTTTTTTTTCAAGTTTATTTATTTATTTTGAGAGAGACAGAGACAGCACAAGTCAGGGAGAGGCAGAGAGAGACGGAGACAGAATCCCAAGCAGGCTCTGCACCGTCGGCACAGAGCCCCGTGCAGGGTTCGAACTCATGAAACCATGAAATCACGACCTGAGCCCAAACCAAGAGTTGGATGCTTAACTGACTGAACCACCCAGGCACCCAGGTAGTGGCTTTTTGGTGAAAGAGCAACCTGACCTTAGTTTTGCCAGGAAGAAAGAATTTTTACTCAAAACTTAGGCTTTCACCATTATCCTTAAAAGAACTCACTTCTGCTAAGCCAAGATCAGTTTACTCACTCACTAATGTTTACAGAACACCTACTCTGTGTTAAAGGACTGTGTTTGATCAGTGAGCTGGGGCACTTCTTTTCAAGAGGCTGGTAAATTTTTAATGACCGTGTGTTTCAATGAACGATTACAAATATCTTATGAGAATGTCACATCTGGCTTATGGTTTGGAATTCTCTTTGCTACGGTGTACCTTCATTAAAATGTAAGGTCATTGGTGTAGAGACTTTTTTTTAAAGAAATGTTTATTTTGAGAGAGAGAGAGAGAGCAGGTAGAGGGGCAGAGAGAGAGGGAGAGAGAGAGGGAGAAAGAGAATTCCAAGCAGGCTCCTTGCCATCAATCTGGAGCTCGACTTGAGCTGAGATCAAGAGTCAGATGCTTAACTGACTGAGCCACCCAGGAGCCCCTCAGCGTAAAAAGTTAAGACACATATTGAGAGGGGCACCTGAGTGGCTCCATCGGTTAAGTGTCCAACTGTTGATCTGAGGGTTGTGAGTTCAAGCCCTGCATTGGGCTCTATGCCAGGCATGGAGCCTACTTCAAACAAACAACATAGTAAGGATAATTAAACAAAACGATGTGACAGTATGAGGCCTGCCTTTCTCACGGCGACAAAGTGGCTGGAGCTGGGGAGCAGATGTGTCTGCGAATGGCCGTGTGTTCTTTCTTGTTCGCCACAGTCCCCACTCACTCCTTATCGTCTCATCCTTGGCCAGCTTCACTCATTTGTTGCCTTGCCTACACCTGGGTCTGGGTCAACGCATGGCTTTCCCACTTTGTTCAGGTGTGTGCTCTTTCGAGGTTGAATTTCCTCAATCCAGTTCATTCTGGAGATTCTTCCCGGATTTTGGCATTAGCCTGATCCGTTTGCCTGAGTTGCCACGGGCACACCGTTGTACTGTTGCTGGGTGGGGCCCTGTGTCGCTGGATGCCATTTAAAACCAGAATCCCACCGTCGGGGCGCCTGGGTGGCTCAGTCAGTTAGGCATCCGACTTCGGCTCAGGTCATGATCTCGCGGTCGGTGAGTTCGAGCCCAGGCTCGAACTGAGCTCAGAGCCTGGAGCCTGCTTCGGGTTCTGCGTCTCCCTCTCTCTCTCTGCCCCTCCCCCACTCACGCTCTGTCTCTCTGTGCCTCAGAAATAAATACATATTAAAAAAAAATAAAAAAATAAATAAAAACCCTGAGAAGTACTGTGGCTATAAACGAAACCAAGAAAACCGTTTAATTTTGTTTCACCTAGTGTTTCCCCTTGCGCATAGAATTTTCTTTTCAGTCAGTACCTACTAACACCCGGCGGAGTGGTGTTTGTCTGAATGATCATCGAGGGCATCTTAGTGGCAGTGACAGAGCTCCACGATGCCTCGCCGTTCTAAGAGTTGGACTCCTGATCCTGCGCTCTCTTCCTGACTCCCGTATCCATCTTTCCGCTTGCTTGGTTGCGGATGCCGTGCTTCTCTGGCCTGTGATACTATCTTAAACCTAGTGTGTCTGCAACCCCCCTGCCCCCTCCCCCCCAGCAGACACTTGCTAAAAATAGCGACGAAGGAGAGGTGGGCTTACGGTATATCCAGGGCCCAGGGCAGAACACTGCTGACGTTGCGGCCAGGGGAGAACAGACCTGCTGATTCAGATTTCAAGTCAGGACTTGCTGCACGTTTCTCTGGGAAGCCTCCACTTGCAGTCACGCTGTAAACAGGCTGATTGCAAGTTCAGCTTTCTTCCAAGAAGGGTAGGTCTGTTTTCAAAGGTGTAAGTGCGCTGTCTCAGTGATGTTTACGGAGGCAAATATTTGCAGGTGTTGGAAAAAGGGAAGCTTTTTCCCACTCTGCCTGGCAGAGTGTGGCTCATGTGGAGACTCCGTCTTTTAATTAACCAGCAGATTATTCTCCACCCTTTTAATGTTAGAATTCGGCGGGTGCTTGAGGCAAACACTTTTGATGACCTATGCTTAAATCCTTAAGTGGATGTAAAATGTCTATTACGTTTAGAAAAAGTCAAGTCTCCTTAGCATTACTGACGGGTAAGTCCTTATTGCCTGTCTCTTTTACTCATATTTAAAATTTCCATTATGGGGGCACCTGGCTGGCTCAGTCAGTGGAGCACTCTTCATCTCAGGGTTGTGAGTTCGAGCTCCACGCTGGGTGTAGCGCCGGGTGTAGCGATCGCTAAAGAATAGAATAGAATAGTATAGAATAGAACTTCCATTACTTATTAGAATTTCCTCTTACCTTATCTGAATTTAACTGAGAACCCTTGTAATACAATGCAGAGAAAAGAATCCCACCTTCCAAAGCTCCTTTCCTGCTGTCCTGCTCTTACATCCTAAACTTGCTTTGTAGAAGAGGGACCACAGGGTTTGGAATTAAAGCCCAGCTACACCGTCTCCCAGCTATGTGATCTTGGGCAAGGTACTAAATCTTCCAGACTCATTTTCTCATCCGTGAAATGGGCATATTAACAAATTACTCTCTAAGGTTGCGGTGAGATGTAAAGATACGAAAAGTTATGTAACAAACGATGGTTATTATTACTGTGCTCCAGCATTCTGCTTGACGCTGAACTTGAAGTTCCTATACAGGCCGTGCTGTCTTAAAACTAATGACGAGACCTTGGCCCAGAAGGCCCTGCCCTTTCGTCAAGTGGATGCCAGGGATGTTTAACCTTTTCGGAGCTGGCTTCCCCAGTGCTCCCAGGTAGGGTTTGTCCCTAGTCCTGTGCTAATGCTGTACCCAGCATGTACTTTACCATTGCCTATCACCCCATAGAGTGACTGCTTGTTAAAAGCCTGATCACTCCTTGAGAGCTAAGCTATTATCTTTTCTTTAACCTTGGAATTCCCGAGGACAGCATTGGACTCCTGTCATTGCTCAAAACTCTTTATTTTCCAGGGCACCTGGCTGGCTCAGTTGGTTAAGCATCCGACTTCGGCTCGGGTCATGATCTCACAGTTTGTGAGTTCGAGCCCCGCTTCGGGCTCTGTGCTGACAGCTCAGAGCCTGGAGCCTGCTTCCGATTCTGTGTCTCCCTTTCTCTCTGCCCCTCCCATGCTCACGCTCTGTCTCTCTCTCAAAAGTAAGTAAACATTAAAAAAATAATTTAAAAAGCTATTAATTATTATTTAATTTAAAAAACTATTTAATTAATATTTAATTAAAAAATATCAATGAGTAATAGGGTACGGAAGGACCAAAATGATGATCTTTTGGCATAATCCAAACCTCATTATAGACACAATTTCTAAGTATTTTCCCATCAAATCTTTTCTTTTAGGAGAGACACTGAGAAGAGGATGCCTAATGTTTGCTTCATTTACTTTTGCTTCAAAAGTCTTCCAAGGGCATCTGGGTGGCTCTGCCAGTTAAGCGTCTGACTCTTGGTTTTGGCTCAGGTCATGGTCTCATTGTTCATGAGTTGGAGCTCTGCGTTGGGCTCTGTGCTCACAGTGCAGAGCCTGCTTGGGATTCTCTCTCTGTCTCTCTCTGTCTCTCTCTCTCAATAAATAAACTTAAAAGGATAAGCATAAAAAAACAAAAGTCTTAGAGAACGGTAGAGGTGGTAATGGTGTGGAGGGAAGGGAGGCCACTACATGTCAAAGAGTGGCCTGTCTTTATGGCCGAGGTTGACTGTAGACATGTTTGGTAAATTCTAACGAGGAAGGGAGATTAGTATCATAGAGAGACTTCCAGTTGGCTCTGGAGAGGGCTTGGGAGTTAAGCCTGGCTCTGGATTCTGGTCACATCATTGGATAGGAAACCCTGGGTGTGTACCTGACCTCTGAGTCTCAGACTTGGGCGAATTCCCTCTCTCGTTCCTGTCACCACCTATGGCAGACCTCCTCCTCTGTCTTTCAGACATCTGCTCCCCCATCTCCTGTCTCATTCTGGAACTTTCTTTCCTATGAAGTGCATAAAGGAGAAGCTATCAGGGGAGAACTGCCTCAGGAGGGGAGAGAACTTTATAAACACACACACACAGACGAAATCTCCTTCAGCTTGTGTTCCCGACCCTTTTCCCTTCAGAGTGAGCCTGATCTGTGCCCATCCTGGGGTTCCCCTTATCTAGGTTGACCATGTAAATTATTTTCCAAACTGTAACACCGACATCGGAGTGTGAAAGGGGTACTATTAATCATTATGGCAGGACAACAGCTATAAATCAGGATGCTCTTGAGCACCCAGAACATTCTTTTTTTGTTGTTGTTAACGTTTTATTTATTTTTGAGGGGGAGGAGGGGCAGAGAGTGGGAGACACAGAATCTGAAGCAGGCTCCAGGCTCCAAGCTGTCCGCATAGAGCCTGACATGGGGCTCGAACTCACGGAATGCAAGATCATGACCTGAAGTCAGAGGCTCAACCGACTGAGCCACCCAGGCGCCCCTTGAGTGATCTTTTTAATACACAAATCTGATCAGGTCACTCTTTAAGTTTTCAATGTCTCTCTACTATCTTCAAGATAAAGTCCAAACACCTTAACCCTTATCAAGAGCTTTTAGGGTCTGGCTTCTGATTAGATTTTCAGCCTCACCTCTGGTTAATCATTCTTCTTCTTCTTTTTTTTTAACGTTTATTTATTTTTGAGACAGAGAGAGACAGAGCATGAACAGGGGAGGGTCAGAGAGAGGGAGACACAGAATCTGAAACAGGCTCCAGGCTCTGAGCTGACAGCACAGAGCCTGATGCGGGGCTCGAACTCACAGACCTCGAGATCATGACCTGAGCCGAAGTCGGACGCCCAACTGACTGAGCCACCCAGGCGCCCCAATCATTCTTCTTTTTTACCCTTTTCTCTCTACCTACCATAGGGCTCAATAGGTACTAGAATGAATGTATCTCTGTGAGTCTCAATTTCCTCTATAAAATCTCACAATTACGGAGATCAGAAATAATATACGTAACATGTCTACCACAGAACTTGGTACGCAGTAGGCACTTAAAAAAAAAAGATTTTAGGGGCGCCTGGGTGGCTCGGTAGGTTAAGCAGCCAACTTCAGCTCAGGTCATGATCTAACGGTCTGTGAGTTCGAGCCCCGCGTCGGGCTCTGTGCTGACAGCTCAGAGCCTGGAGCCTGTTTCAGATTCTGTGTCTCCCTCTCTCTGACCCTGCCCCATTCATGCTCTGTCTCTCCCGTCTCAACAAAAAAAAAAAAACGTTAAAAAAAAAAAAAAAAGATTTTATTTGGGGGCGCCTGGGTGGCTCAGTCGGTTGGGCGTCCAACTTCGGCTCAGGTCGTGATCTTACAGTTCGTGGGTTCGGGCCCCACATCAGGCTCTGGGCTGACAGCTCAGAGCCTGGAGCCTGCTTCGGATTCTGTCCCCCTCTGTCTCTCTGAACCTCCCCCGTCACACTGTGTCTCTCTATCTCTTGAAAATAAATAAATGTTTTTTAAAAAAGATTTAACTTTATTTTTTAAATTTTTTTACTGTTTATTTTTGAGAGAGAGAGAGAGACAGAGAATGAATGGGCGGAGGGCAGAGAGAGAGGGAGATACAGAATACGAAGCAGACTCCAGGCTCTGAGCTGTCGGCACAGAGCCCAACACAGGCCCTGAACCCACAAGCCGTGAGACCATGATGTGAGCCAAAGTTGGACCCCCAACCAACTGAGCCACCCAGGTGCCCCAAAAGACTTTATTTTTAAGTAATCTCTATACCCAACGTGGGGCTCAAACTCACAACCCTAAGATCAAGAGTGCCACTGCCTGAGCCAGTCCGGCACCCCAAGTAGGCTCTTGATAAATGGAAATGTTTTTTTAATGGTAATTTTTATCTGTTAAAAACTACCCGTATTCTAAGGAATGATGTCTAGAATACTAGACATATTTATACTAGAATACTATAAAATTATGAATCTCCAACACTTTATAAACATTTACTTAATGTGAAGGAAACTTGGCGAAAGAGGGAATAAATTTTGCCAACATCTTATTATGAAAATTTTCAAACACGCAGAGAAGTTGGGAGAATCTTACAGTGAATATCTGTTTACCCCACCTAGGTTCTTTGAGCAACATTTTACTATACATTTTATCACACATCCGCTCGTTTCTCGTCCACCCTTTACCCATCCATCCAGCAATGCATCTTACTTTACTTTTCTGGTGCATTTTATTTTATTTTTATTATTATCATTATTCTTTTAGAGACAGAGAGAGAGAGAGAGCATGCAGACAGGGGAGAGAGGCAGGGGGAAAGAGAGAATCTCAAGCAGGTTCCATGCTCAGCGTGGAGACTGACACAGGGCTCAATATCATGACCCTGGGATCATGACTTGCACCAAAACCGAGGTCCAGACGCTCAACCGACTGAGCCACCCAGATGCCTCTGATGCATTTAAAAATGAAATTGCAGGGGCGCCTGAGTGGCTCAGTCGGTTAAGCGTCCGACTTCAGCTCAGGTCGCGATCTCGCGGTCCGCGAGTTCGAGCCCCGCGTCGGGCTCTGGGCTGATGGCTCGGAGCCTGGAGCCTGCTTCCGATTCTGTGTCTCCTTCTCTCTCTGCCCCTCCCCTGTTCATGCTGTGTCTCTCTCTGTCTCAAAAATAAACGTTAAAAAAAAAAAAAATTAAAAAAAAAAAAAATGAAATTGCAGACATCAGGACACATCCCCCTACGCACTTCAGCATTAATGAGAGTCCGATATTCATTAATCATTCTTTTTAAAAAAAATATTAAAATAAAATTTTCATACAATGAAACACACAAAACGTTCAATGTGTACCTTTCAAAGAGGTTTTTCAGGGTGCCTGGCTGGCTCAGTCGTCAGAGCACGTGACTCTTGATCTCAGGGTTGTGGGTTCAAGATCCACGTTGGGTGTGGAGATTACTTAAATAAATTAAAAAAAAAATTTTTTTTTAACTCAAAGATTTTTTTTCAAAAGCACAAGCCTGTGTAACCCAAATTGCTATCAAGATGGAGAACATTAATATCCTGTAGAAATTTCCCTCATGTCCCTCCTGCCAACTCCTGTCCTCACTTTCTCAAGGGCAAACACTGTCAGGATTTTTTCCACCAAAGATTAGTTTTGCCTGTAATAGAACTTCATATAAATCGAACCAAAGAGTACATACTGCTTTACATCTGACTAATTTTGTTCAACATAGTATTTTTGAGATGCCCTCATGTGGCTGAACATCTCAGAAGTTTGCTCCTATTTTTTTGCTGAGTAGTATCCCATTGGACGAGTATTCTACAAAGTATCCATTTTTCTGCTGATGGACCGCTGGGCTGTTTCCATCTTGGGAGTATTATGACTAAAACTTCTACAAATATTCTCATACAAGTCTTTTTGTGGATATATAACTTCATTTCTCTTGGATAAATACCTAGGAGTGGAAATGCTGAGGTGGTTAGCTTTATATGATTATTAAAAATTTTTTTAATGTTCATTTTTGAGAGGGAGAAACAGTACGAGCAGGGGCAGGGGAGGGGCAGAGACAGAGGGAGAGACACAGAACTCGAAGTGGGGTCCGGGCTCCGTGCTGTCTGTGCACAGCCCGACATGGGGCTTGAACTCATGAACTGTGAAATCATGACCAGAGCCAAAGTCGGACGCTTAACTGACGGAGCCATCTAGGCACCCTGAAACATGACCTTGTAAGAAACTCTCAGACTTTTTCCCAAAGTGGTCATGGGAGCACTTTTCAAAACCTTAACTAAGTACAATCACAACCAACCAAACTTACTGAGTGTTTTCTATGGGCACCAAGCACAGAGCTGTATTTAAATGCAGTGTTTTATCTGATTCTTACACCAAGCCTGTGGGGCAGATATTACTATTCTCATTTTACATAAGGGACTATCGAGGCACAGAGAATTAAATAACTACCCAGGTCTCCTCACAGCTAGCGAGTGGCCAAGGGTGGATTTGGATCAAAGCAAAGCAGGTGAGATTCCAGCCCCTGCCTCCTGCCTCCTAGTATATAGCAGCCAAAAAAAAAAAAAAAAAGAAAGAAAGAAAAAAAGAAGTTGCTGTGTTTTCTCTCAGGAAATGAATTAATTTCCTAAGAATGAAAATTGGTCATGGTAACCAGAAGATACTATCTTCATCAGTAAGCAGGATATATATATATATATATATATATATATATATATATATATTTTTTTTTTTTTTTTTAGTAAGCAGTATATAAATGTAAATTCTCACTCATTATTTCGATGTAGTACCTTTGGTGAACAGGGAGGTTCTTCGGTTATCTTGCAAGACACCCATCTCTCCAGCTCTGTGCAAATCCATCTAGCTGCTCTTTAGAGTAAGGGAAGGGTTAAACTTCAGAGTCTCTTCTCTGGGCCAGTTAATAAGAGCCTGATGCCCCTCCTCTATAATTAAGAAAGAAGCCCCGGGCTTTACTGGGGAGGTATACAAGCCGCAGTGAGGAGGGAGATTCGAGAGCCAGAGAGCGAGAGTGTACCCTCCCATGGTTTTTCTAAGCTATTAGAGCTGAGTCTCAGATCCAGACTTGCTTTGGAGTATCTCCAGGGAAGGCAAGGCCAGGAGGACCAAAGTGAACACACCTCCTCTTTTGGACTAAGAGCTCAACTCTCATCTAGGACTCTGACATTCTGACCTCCCTCTCTCATCTGTGGAAAGCTCACCAGAAGTTTAAAAAAAGAAAAGAAAAGAAAAAGAAAGAAAGGAGCTATAGAGGGGCACTGTTGTTGGGAGGGGTGGCTGGGAGTCCCTGAGTCGTCTGAAAATGGGTATGAAGTTTGTACTTTTCAAATTCTGGCCAGGGGACCTCTGAGAAAGCTGTTTGAGTATGTGGTGGTTGAGGTTCCAAGGCTTTCCCTCATTATGATTATTATTTTTCAACGTTTATTTTTGAGAGGGGAGGGGAGCCAGCATGCAGGGGAGGGGCAGAGAGACAGGGAGAGAGAGAAACCCATATTGTCAGCGCAGAGCCGAGCGCAGGTCTCGATCCCACAGACTGTGAGATCAGGACCTGAGCCAGAATCAAGAGTCAGACACTTAACTAACTGAACCAATCAGGCGTCCCTCCCTCATGACTTTTTTTTGGTCCGGTAAATACCAAAGTCATTCCGCTGTTTTTGGATCACGTATCAGCCACTTCCAAATGGTGTATTTGTCAGGATCAAGTCCATACTCCTTAAAATGCAGAATGAGGACCCTCAACATCTGGACCCAGCCTCTCTCTCCAGCCTCCTGGCCAGCCACCCCCCCCCCCCCCCCCCCCCGTTTATTTCAAAGGAGCGGCTTTGTTTCTCCTCTCTGTCCTCTAAGGACCCATCGCAAAAGTCACAAATATGGTAATTATTTGTTAACATAAGAGTCCACCTCCCAATCTTCTTTGGACTCTGATTCCCCGCACCCCCACCCCAGGCAGAAATATCTTATTCTACTTTATATGGCTCGCCCAGCATATAACAAAAATTAAATAAAATCTTTCCTAATAAGAAAACATATGGGCAGAAGCTTTTGAGTAAACAGACCTTTATCTGAACCAGCCGAGGAGCGAAATCATTTGTTTCCCTTGCTTCGAATGCTAATTTCATCTTGTGGTGAAAAAGGCATTTTGCCAGAATGTTAAGATGACAATTTTTACAAATTTCAATACAAGCCAGTTGTCCTTTATGTCTTTTGGGCCCCCGCTGTGAGTTTCCAACTGGCCGGTGGGTTTCTAGGTATCCATTAATGGGGTGCCTGGGTGGCTCAGTCGGTTAGGCATCCAGCTCTTGGTTTCAGTTCAGGTCGTGATCTCGTGGTTTGTGGGTTCGAGCCCTACATCGGGCTCTGTGCTGACAGTGCAGAGCCTGCTTGGGATTCTCTCTCTCCCTCTCTCTCTCTGCCTCTCTCTCTACCCTCCTCCACTTGTGCTATCTCTGTCTCTCTCCATCTAAATAAATAAACTTAAAAAAAATTTAAAAATATTTTTGAGGGGTGCCTGGGTGTCTCAGTGGTACTTTGGCTTGGGTCATGAGCTCACGGTTCATGAGTGTGAACCCCACTTCGGGCTCTGTGCTGACAGTGTGAGCCTGCTTGAGGTTCTCTCTCTCTCTCTCTCTCTCTCTCTGCCCCTTCCCTACTCTCACTCTCTCTCAAAATAAATAAACTTTTTTAAAAAAGGAATATTTAAAAGGAAATGTGTAGGGGGTGGGGACAGATGAAGTGCTTCGAAAACTAGAGTATGCCATCAATTTTAATGATAATCAGGATTTTTCTCTGGAACAGTTTAGGGAAAAAAGTGATAGCTCTGAAACTTCATTTTTTCGTTTTAATCTTCACCTTCTTCCTTTTCTCTTGTTCGCCGAGACACTAAGTGCACCGGAGGCCTTATCTAGATGCCTCCGGTTTTGATCAAAGTCCTGCCTACCGCCACCCTGGGGACCCTCAGGGGCAAATGTCCTTTTTATTCAGTGTTTTCTCTACTGAAGGAGTCCAGCCTTTGGTCTCCTCCCTCCCCTCCCAGGGAGGGGAACTGGATGACTCTGGAGCCACGCCTGCTAACTGGAAGGAATTGGGCGTCGCTGGGCACAAAGCCAGGAACTCAACCCTGCTGAAGAATGGGATCTGGGCAGCTGCTGTCCTTCAGAGCACGGCGGGCGGCCAGCACCCAGGGCGTCTGGCTACCTGGGGGAGAGATTCTTCTCCTGACAACAGGCAGTTTGTTCAGTGCTGCCTGCCCTGATTCCTCTCCTGCTGCTTTTCTCTGTGTCCTTGAGCTCTCTGGTAACTCTACCTCTCACCAAATTTTGCAATTTGTTCTAGACTTCAAGACCTCAGGCTCTACTTCCCTTTCCTTTAGAGCTGCATTTCTCCGCAAGCTGAAGGCTAACAAAGCGGATAAGTTTTTCTAACTCCTTTTCTTTGGGCTCTTGGAGCTGAACTCCACAGACCTACATGCTGGAGAGCCTCTATTTTATCCTACCACCATTAAAAAAAAATTTTTTTTTTTAATGTTTATTTATTTTTGAGAGAGAAACAGAGCATGAGCAGGGGACAGGCAGAGAGAGGTAGACACGGAAGCTGAAGCAGGTTCCAGGCTCTGAGCTGTCAACACAGAGCCTGACGCGGGGCTCGAACTCACAAACCGTGAGATCATGACCTGAGCCAAAGTTGGATGCGCAACTGACGGAGCCACCCAGGCGCCCCAATCCCATCACCATTTTGAAGATTCCCCCAGCATTCTGATTTTAGGTTCATCTCTGGTCTAGAAGCCGACATAGGAGCCACTCGATTTTCAGGAACACTCATCACAATAAAATACTCATGTTAGGAAACACTTCATTTTGGTTAGCCCCTGGGTTTCTCAGTTCTTTCTCTTCTTTTTATTTTTTTATTTTAAAAAATGTTTATTTAGGGGCGCCTTAGTTGGTTAAGTGTCCGACTTCTGCTCAGGTCATGATCTCAGAGTTTGTGGGTTCAAGTTCTGCATCGGGCTCTGTGCTGACAAGCTCGGAACCTGAAGCGTGCTTTGGATTCTGTGTCTCCCTCTCTCTCTCCCTCTCCTGCTCACACTTTGTCTGTCTCTGTCTCTGAAAAATAAATAAACGTTAAAAAATTGAAAACTGTTTATTATTATTCATTGAAAGAGAGAGGACATGGGCATGGGAGAGGGGCAGAGAGAGAGGAAGAGAGAATCCCAAGCAGGCTCCACACTCAGTACAGAGTTTATCATGGGGCTTGATCTCAAGAGATCATCAAGAAATCAAGAGATGGCTGCTTAACTGACTGAGCCACCCAGGCGCCCCCAACAACTGCGTTTTGTTGTTTACCTTTTTTTTTTTTTTGCCCCATGATCATGACATCTTTCTCCTGCTGCTTTGCTTTTCTTTTTGGCTTTTCTTTTTCACTTCTGCAATCTGCCTCTCCCTCGGTGGAATTTTCTCTTTTCCTCCCTCTTTATGAAGTTTTCTCTTTTTTCCCTTTCCTAGTCAGCCTGCCCCTTCCTTCCTTTTCTGGCAACTTCTCTGTTTCAGGGTTTAACTAGACGTTATGAATCACTCCAGTTTCTAGGTTGCTAATCCAGGGAATCCGGGCAATTTGTTTCTGTTCAGGGTTAGACTCCTGTCAAGCTTGCTTCTTAACTTCATGTGGAATCTTCCTTCTCTTCTGCTGTTTCGCCATGCTGCTTCATTAATCTGTAACAATTACCCACCCTCTTTCCAGACAAAGAGGCACCTTTACTCATTTAAATTCCTCAACTCTTCAGATTTCAGATAGATGGCTGCCCTCAAAATGGCAGGTGAAATCTGAGGCACAAAAATGTTATTTTTCTTTCAAAGATTATTTATTTATTTTGAGAGAGAGACAGAAAGAATCCCAAGCAGCCTCCCTGCCCAGTGCCGAGCCCCACGCGGGGCTCGATCTCACAACCACAAGATCACAACCTGACCTGGTATAAAGTCGGATGCTTAACTGAGCCACCCAGACCCTGCCAAAAAAGTTATTATGGAAACCTCTTCCGCGAGAGTCCTCTGGGTCTGCTGGTCCACGTCGGGTATAATTTTGCAGAAAGAGCGTTAGACTTGAGAGCCAGAAAAGTTTTGATGTTCCTATCTATTGTCTGTGCAAATTTGGGCAAATCACTTACCTTCCCTGGGCTCTCTGGAAAAATGAGAACACTTCATGGGAATATTGTGGAGATGAAGAAAGAAGCAGAAAAGTACCTGCAAACTGGACCGAGATGGTAAGTGAGCAGGGACGGTGTTCTGCTTCTTTAAATTCTTCCAAGTGAAGGGGTCACTAAAACACTGACATTTGTTCGGTCAGTTTCGCCCCCGCCCCCGCCCCGCCCCCCCTCCCCGGGTCTCAGGGAAAGCTACAAGCTGGAAAAGGTGCAGAGATCCTTGTGGTAACATTTGGCTCAAATGTCTACGCTGTAGGACTTTTCGTCTGGAGAGGGTCTTAAGGAATTCTGATTGGAGTTCTGTGAATCCAGTCCAGGCCAAAGCGGCCCCAGGGAGGTGCTTTGGGAAGGGCAATCACTGCAAGGTGGTTGCAACAGTTCACTTCCCAGGCTAGCAGGAAGCCTGATTAGAAAAAACCGTGTGTGTGTGTGTGTGTGTGTGTGTGTGTGTGTGTGCGCGCGCGCGCGCCAAACCCAAAGCAGCCTGGGACGTTTCAGGCTGGCACCACCTCCTCTGGCTGTCTCTGAGGCCATCCAGAGGCCAGAGCCCAGGCCGATTAACTGCAAAGTCAAGAGAGGACCGCAGAGTTTGGAACTGTGTGCGGACCGCTTGCAGCGCAGAGGGCGGGAGGGAGGAAAGGGAGGAGGGCGTAGGGAGCTGAGGCCCCACCTTTCATTCCAGCAAAGTGCAGCGGCGGAGCAGGGATGAGTCACAGGCACTGGAGCTCAGGTTCCCATAGGTGAGGGACTGGCTCTCTTCTCTCTGGGTGCCAGTTCTTACTGGAGCGGCCTTGGCAGGGTGTTGGAGCCCTCGGTCTGCCCGGTCTGGTCTCTGGGGCCAGGGCTGGGTTCCCTCATGTATGGCAAGAGCACTTGGCGTGCTGGGCTGCTTCTCCTTGGCGTGCAGCTCACAGGTAAGGGCTGCGGGGAGGGGTGAGGGTGGGGCGGGGGGTCCCTCGCCATTTCCTCCTTCACGGCCGACCCTGCAAGGTGGTCGCAAGAGTGTTGCTTGGAAGCCTGAGCCACGGTTGCCGTTCACTTTAGGTTTTGACTTTGCTGAAACCGAAGTTGGTGGGTTGTTTTTGGAGAACTGATTTTGGACAAACAGGTTTAGGTGTGTTTGGGCTGCTAGTGATTCAGGCACAGAGAGGGCTTTCTAATCTCAGGTTACAAACCATTTTTTTTTCCTTTTTTTTTTTTTTTTTTTTTTTTTGTGGCCACTCTCAACCTCCCACTGCAGGCAGGATCAGGCGCTTGGATTTCTGTGTGTCTTGTCTGGGACTCTCAGCAGCCCTGGGAAAGCTGAGAAACTTAAGGAGAGAGACCCACGGTGATTTTGAAACTGCCCCAATATGCACATTCTAAATGTAAATATCCTGGTTAAAAAAAAAAAAGCGCCACGTGGTGTAAAGGTTCCAGGGGTGCAGACAAACAGAAGCTGTCCGGGCTTAATTAATTTCAATTTCTGCAGAAGATTGGGGACAGTATGAAATCAAGGACCCTTTCTGGACAACTTGCCTTCTAGGGGACCATTATACACACAATACATAATGCTTCATCTGAATACATGTCTAATCCATGCTACGATTAGTTTTGATTTTTGTTCGTTTGTGCTTTCAATTGTATCTGCCGACGACGTTTGTAGTTGGTTCCAACAGTGTGGGAGCGGGGACCGTGAGGCTAGGGTATCGCACTATGGAGAAAGTTGAGAGCACCGAGAAGGCTCGCCATGTGGTATTCTGAGTCACGGTTGCACGTAAGTGGGAGCATGCAGACTCAGGATGGAGTAAGTTTGAGATCCGGGACATTGACTTCTTTACAGGACTCACTCAGACATTTATTTTGGCCGCGTCGGCAGAAATTCTCTTAATCTGCATCTTCCTTTCTCCTTTTCTCTCTGGTAGCCCTTTGGCCTATAGCAGCTGTGGAAATTTACACCTCCCAAGTGCTGGAGGCTGTCAACGGGACAGATGTTCGGTTAAAATGCACTTTCTCCAGCTTTGCCCCCGTGGGTGATGCTCTAACAGTGACCTGGAACTTCCGTCCTCGAGATGGGGGCCCCGAGCAGTTTGTAAGTAGATTATTGTCATAGGCCCAGGGACCCCTGGTTGGGGAGACAAGCTGGTCCATTTCTCCTTGCCCTGCCTGTGTTTTTTTCTCAGCAATAAGCACAGGGTAAAGCTGAGACACGATTCTTGGCAGAGAATGACTGGCAGAGTTGAGAGGTCCACCAAGGGGAAAGCAAGAGGTTCTTGGAAGAGAGCTGCATATGGGGCAGTGAGGCTGGCTCCCCTTTCTCAGCCTCCGTGCCCCGGCACTGAATAGTAAGACTTTTGGCCGCTTCTGCCTTGTAGGTATTCTACTACCATGTGGATCCCTTCAAACCCATGAGTGGGCGTTTCAAGGATCGAGTGGTCTGGGACGGGAACCCTGAGCGGTACGACGTCTCCATCATCCTCTGGAAGCTGCAGTTTGACGACAATGGGACATACACCTGCCAGGTGAAGAACCCACCTGACGTTGATGGGCTGATAGGGGAGATTCGGCTGAGCGTCGTGCACACTGGTAGGTCACACAGGGGAAAAGGGTTTTGGGAAGCTTGAGAGCTTATAGAAAGGAGAGGGGTGGTCTTTTGTGACGGCTGAAAGAGTAGCGAGAAGGGCTAGCCCTTCGGGTCTGGAATCTACAGAGGGAGACTCAAGAGTCCTGGGGTAAAAAGAGAAAGGCTTTGTTTGTCTGTGGAAAGAAACAGAAAGTTAAGCAAGCAGACTGCGGAATCTGTTACAGAAGTGGCATTGAGATTGTAAAAGGGAGAGGAAGCAGTTCTCTGATAAAAGGCTAACAGATCTGTTCATTCACTCGCTTATTCACAGGATACTTACCGAGTACCTACTCTGTGCCAGGCACTGTCCTGTGCTTGGCCCGTACTATCTCACTTAATCCTTACACCCTAGGCTGCGGATGCCAGTGATGGTGGTAATCCTTTATTGAGTGCCTCCCACGTGTCAGGGGCTTTGCATATGTTATTTAATCTTTATATATCGCATCAGTTTCTTGTGCTCTTAGTGCCCCACATTTTACTAATGAGGAAGTTGAGGTTCATAGAGGTTAAGTCGTTTGTCTGAATTCATGGAGCTGAGGGAATGGAATCATTTGGAACTCAAACCCAAGCATCTTTGACTCCAAAACTGTACCCTAGACTAATGCATTGTAGTGCTTGCAATCTTATAAAGGAAAACCCGGAGCACTGGGTGTTGTAGGGAAGCCAATTTGACAATAAATTATATTAAAAAAATAAAATAAAAAGAAGGGAAAAAAATAAAAAGGAAAACCCGGAAGCTGTGCAGATAAGACCATAAAACTTAGGAGTTGTAAATCTGGGCTTGAATCACTGCTATCATTTACCAGTTGGCAATAAATCTTTTTTTCCTTTCCTTACAGTGAGAATAATCTAGCGAGGCTTATGGTGAAGGAAAAATGAGACAATGAATGTAAAAATTCCCCAAACTCTGAATTGCACCAAAAAAACTTTTTTTTTTTTTTTGCACTGAAAATTATAATAACTACCGTACAGTGAGTGTTTATTATGTGTGGGCACAGCATGGAACCAATTGATACGAATGTCTTTTTTAAATAAGAATTCAATAAATGAATATTGTTGTCTCTGTTTGATACATTGAGGAAACTGAGGCTCAAAGAAGTTAATTACCCCAAATCACATAGCTAGTAAATTGTGGAGCTGGCATTTTCACCCAGCTGTCTCTGGCGGGTGCTCTTAACTAACACATGATATTACTACCTGTAGAGTAGTAGGATTTCCTCCTTTCATTCCTAGTGTCATCCTTCAGGGCTCCATCAGTAGGGCTGCGTGACCTTGGAGAAGTCGGTTGAGTACCAACAGACGTAATGGAATGTCTTTGGACCTCAGTTTCTGAATTCATCTGCGTGTAACCTGCACGAACAGGTTGGACAAGAACACATGTTCTTAAACGTGTTGTGGTCACTACCCTGAGAACCTAATGAAAGTCGTGGCTCTGCTTCCCACAAAAGTGTACACATACACACACTATGACACAGAGTTTGTGGGCTTGTGGCCCGGCTCTCTTCCCATCCTCTGTCACAGACTCCAGGCTGGGAACTTCTGGGCTAGACATTTTCTAAAGTCCTTCCTGGCTCTGAGGGTTTATTGAAGTTTTAGTCAGAAATCAGGGCACCTGGGTGGCTCAGTGGGTTTAAGTGTCTGCCTTCAGCTCAGGTCGTGATCTCATGGTTTGTGAGTTCGAGCCCCGCGTCTGGGTCCGTGCTGACAGCTCAGAGCCTGGGGCCTGCTTCGGATTCTGTGTCTCCCTTTCTCTCTGCCCCTCCCCTGCTTGCACTCTGTCTCAAAAATAAATAAACATTAAAAAATTAAAAGGCAGGAGACCCAGGCTTCACAGATTCTGCCTGGTGTTAGGGACCTTTCCCACTGGGTTCCCTCTTGCATCATTTTATCTACTGGACTATAGTTACAGATTTACTTGCCTGTCTTCCCAGTGGGTATGAGTTCCTTGAAGGTAACGTCTTTTTTGGCTTTGTATTTCCGTTGCAATGTCTGAACATAGTAGGCCCTTAATAAATCTGAATAAATGACCGGATGAATGCCAGAGGTGAGAGGGAATCGAGGAGAAACAGTTTGGACGCTGGGTTTGGCTAGGTCAGCAATAACCTTACCCTACTGGGTGGTTTACTGGCTCTGTGGTTCTCAGAATCTTAGCATCAGAATCACCTGGAGGACAGGTTAAAACAGATTGCTGGGCCCCACCTACAATTCAGGAGGTTGAGGTGGCCCTGATGATTTGCATTTCAAAGTTCTGCAGAGTGCTGCTATTACTTGTGGGACCATAGTTTGAGAACCACGAGAGCAGCCTTCATAGCTTCCTTACTGCTGCTAGAGTTCACAAGATCATATGGTAGGAGAAAGGAAGATTCCATTTAATGCTGAAACTACATCCCTCTTATATCGTTAGGTTTCATCGTATTCTTTCTCTTTTGAGAATCATGACATCCTCTTTTTGTCCTTACAGTACGCTTCTCTGAGATCTACTTCCTGGCTCTGGCCATTGGCTCTGCCTGTGCCCTCATGGTCATAATAGTAATCGTGGTGGTCCTCGTCCAGCATTTCCGGAAAAAGCGATGGGCCGAAAGAGCTCATAAAGTGGTGGAGATAAAATTGTAAGGCTGGGCAGTTCTGGGCAGTCTTCCTCTAACCCTCTTCTATCGTGACTCTTGGTATTTTACACTTGGGCAGAATGATTGTTGAACAGATGTTTTTCCCTCCGAGTGAATCTTATAAAAGAATTCAGATTCACAGGATGGAGAAAGTAGGGTGTGATCTGGTAACTTCACAAAAGCTTTTTTTTTTTTTTTTTTTTTTAAAGTTTTTTATTTATTTTTGGGACAGAGAGAGACAGAGCACGAACGGGGGAGGGGCAGAGAGAGAGGGAGACACAGAATCGGAAACAGGCTCCAGGCTCCGAGCCATCAGCCCAGAGCCTGACGCGGGGCTCGAACTCACGGACCGCGAGATCGTGACCTGGCTGAAGTCGGACGCTTAACCGACTGTGCCACCCAGGCGCCCCCACAAAAGCTTTCTTAATTGTATAGAAGATTTCATTAGAGGCTTTCTTTATTATGGAGGATTTGACATTGTCAAAATCTGCTTATGTGAAGCTCTTCTAGGATATTCCTTACTTAAAAAAAATTTTTTTAACATTTATTCATTTTTGAGAGACAGAGCACAAGCAAGGGAGGGGCAGAGGGAGAGGGAGACACAGAATCTGAAGCAGGCTCCAGGCTCTGAGCTGTCAGCACAGAGCCCGACGCGGGGCTCGAACCCACAGACTGTGAGATCACGACCTGAGCCGAAGTCAGACGCTTAACCGACTGAGCTGCCCAGGCGCCCCTGCTATTCCTTACTTTTTAATGTAAAGTGTATATTTGTAAAATCTGCTGGGCAGGCAGCAGGGGCATCGTAAGTCAGTGCCTAGGAGAGTCAGCCATGCTGATATAAGGTGCTCAAAAAATATATATTTTTTGAGATGAAATTTACCTATCATAAAAATTTGTCTTTTTAATGTTCACCAAGTTACATAACCATCACCACTAATTCCAGAATTTTCGTCACCCCCGAAGGAACTCCATACGTTTTAGCCATCACTATTTTCCACTTCTACCTGCCCCTGACAACTACTGATCTGCTTTCTGTCTCCATGGATTTGCCTGTTGTTCGAAGGCAAGGAGAATGTAAAGTGCCCCCCCCCCCACCCCGCCCCGAGACTGAGAAGGCACTTTGAAACTGGAAGAGATACAGAATACGCAGAGTTCTATGTTAAGTGACTTCCTGCCAGGGAGGATCAGGAGGACCGCCATCTGGACAGCTGCGCAGCCAGTCTCCTCAGAAGCCCTGCGTTTTAGCTTACTGGCTTTAAAGGAGCTGGACATGCGGGGGAGTGTTTGCATATACGTGACTGGTGGCTAATGTCTGGCAGACCTTATGGCACTATCCATGCGTTTGCAGAAAACTATGTTATCTGCACTGGTATCTTAATGGGCCCATTGAAATCCAGAACAGATTCCCTGGACATTCTGGTTTTAGAAGGTGAGCCTAGAGTTTATACATTAACCTTTTACATCTTATACATTACTCTAGAACATGTATCCCTGACGAGGTCATCAAGCAGACAACAGCAAGATGCTAGGGCAAAGATGGAGGCAGTATGGCCAGCATTCCTACACCTATTCTGGACATTTCGTATAAATGGAGAATCATCCGATGTGGCCTTTTATGTCTGCTTCTTGACTCAGTATAATATTTTCAAAGTTCGTCCACGTATGGCACTTCGTTCCTTTTTATGGCTGTGTCATATTCCATTGCACGTATATACCACAGTTTGCTTATCCATTCATTCGATGGACATTTAGATTTTCTCTACTCTTTGGCCAACACGACTAATGGTGCTATGAATATTTATTTATAAATTTTTGTGTAGGCATGTTTTCAGTTTTCGTGGGTATATTATACCTAGGAGTGGAATTGCTGGAACGTATGGTTACTCTGTTAACCTTTTTGAAGCGTTGCCAGACTGTTTTACAAAACAGTTACACCATTGTATATTTCCACCAGCAACATTCCAATTTGTCCATATCCTTGACAACCCTTGTTATTGTTTGGCCTTTTGATGATAGCCAGCGGATGGATGGGTGTGGAGTGTTATCTCCCTGAGGTTTGGATTTGCATTTTCTTAATGACTAATGATGTTGAGCATCTTGCCATGTGTTTATTGGCCATTTGTATATCTTATTTGGAGATCTATCTATTCAAATATCTTGCCCATTTAAAATTGGGTTATTTGTCCTTTGTGGGTTGCCCTTTCACTTTCTTTTTCATGTCCTCTGGAGCACAGAACTTTTTAGTTTTGATGAAGTATAATTTATCTATTTTTTTCTTGTGTTGCTTCTGCTATTGGATATAGCAGAAGCTATATATTCTTAGATATAGATTCATATCTAAGAATCTGGTGCCGGGGTGCCAGGATTAAGTGTTAAGCATCTGAGTTTGGCTCAGGTCATGATCTCAGTGTTCGTGAGTTCGAGCCCCGCGTCGGGCTCTGTGCTGACAGCTCAGAGCCTGGACCCTGTTTCAGATTCTGTGTCTCCTCTTTCTGTCATCCCCCAACTCGCACTCTGTGTTTCTCTTTCTCAAAAATAAAAATAAACATTAAAAAAAAAAAAAAAAAAAGAATCCATTGCCTAATCCAAAGTCATGAAAGTTCATGTTTTCTTCTAAGAGCTTTACAGTTTTAACTCTTACAGTAGGTCTTTGGTTCATGTCGAGTTAATTTTTGCACATGGAGTGAAGTGGGAGTCCAAATTCATCCTTTTGCAGTTGAAGTACTTGAGTTGTCCCAGCACCATCTCTTTTTTTCCCTCAAGTAATATTTACTGGAGTAAAATGGAATTGATTTGAAGAAGCTCAATGAGCCCAACCCTGAGGTTAGGGCTTGAATAGAATATAAGCAATAAAGATGACTTCTAGGTCAACATAAAACTTTGTATTTTCTGAATAAGGAATGGAATTAGAGGCAGCATACTAATGATAAACTAAGGTTTATTCAAGTTCCCAAATTGTATTTCCCTCCAAAAATATTCTGAAACATGTCAAAGTTCAGATACCCAGGGTCATGTGGAAGCATGTGCATTTTTAGACGGCACTAGTGGTAACTTTGGATCTATTCCCAGATGCATATAATTCTACCCAAAACATGGGAGAAAATACATCAACCGCAGCTTTGTAAGATTTGCCTCCCTTGCCTTTTTTTTTTTTTTTTTTTTTTTTTAGCCTCCCTTGCTTGTTAACATTAGTTTCTGCTTCTTTGTTACAGAAAAGAAGAGGAAAGGCTCAACCAAGATAAAAAGGTCTCTGTTTATTTAGAAGACGCAGACTGACATTCTTAGATGGTGAGGTTCATAAATGAGTTGATTTCTTTCCTTAGCTTCCTTGTCTGGCCCATCTCTAATGTGGATCCTCCAGATTTTAGGACTGTTAGGTATTTTCTACGTGACGTTAGAGGAGCTGGGTCAGGGAGATGAAAGTCTTCTATTAGTGTTATGGATGGCTTCCCCTTTCAGTATGTTTTGTGCAAAGGATGAGGGAGTTAGACCCTACTGCCGTTGAAGATGGAAAATTCTAAGATTATCTGAGGCTTTGTGGTTATGTTTACCATGACCACGAATAATAAATTAACTTTCAACATGTAAATCTTTATTTTTTATTTATTAAGTTTTTTTCACGTTTATTTATTTTTGAGAGAGAGAGAGAGAGAGAGAGAGAGAGAGAGAGAGCGCGAGCGAGTGAGCATGAGCGGGGGAGGGGCAGAGAGAGGGAGAGACACAGAATCCGAAGCAGGCTCCAGACTCTGAGCTGTCAGCACAGAGCCCGACATTGGGCTTAAACTGTTGAACCGTGAGATCATGACCTGAGCCAAAGTTGGATGCTTAACCAACTGAGCCACCCAGGAACTCTGACATGGCCTGACATTTTAGCAGGAGAACTTTTATACTATTTGGAATTGATTTCAACTCCTTTCATCTAGTTATTGGGAATAGGAATCCCATTTTAGTAGCGTGTAATTTTATTTTACCAGTTTTCAGGCTTATTATGCTTAAAAAATACGATGACTTATTTTTCATATGATTGGAATTCTTTTCTATTCTCTGAAATAGGCCTGCTATTATTATTTTCAAAAAGAGTCATATTTTTGTAGCCTAAAGTCTCAGTGAAAAGTCTCAAGGACTTATAAAATCGAATATGGAGAAAAATGATTCTATTGTAAACCCAGAAGAACAAATTTGGTATCAGAGAGATTTTACCAAGGGCTATTGTCTTTTAAAAACCAAGCAGATTCTTGGGGCACCTGGGTGGCTCAGTCAGTTAGAATGTCTGACTTTGGCTCAGGTCATGATCTCACAGTTCATGAGTTCGAACCCCACGTTGGGCTGTGTGCTGACAGCTCAGAGCCTGGAGCCTGCTTTGGATTCTGTGTCTCCCTCTCTTTGCCTCTTCCCCATTCACGCTCTGTCTCTCTCTCAAAAATAAACAAACATTAAAAATAAAATAAACAAAGACAAAAAACCCAAGAAGATTCTCTAGCAAGTCCGGGTCATGGAAAATGAAGATGGAGATGAAAAGAAACTTTTAAAAAAGTTTATTTATTTTGAGAGAGAGAGAGGGGGAGAGGGGCAGAGCGAGAGAGAGGAAGAGAGAGAGAGAATCCCAAGCAGGCTCTGCGCTGACAGCGGGCAGCTCAAACACATGAACTCAACCCATGGGCTCTAACCCATGAACTGTGAGATCATGACCTGAGCCGAAGTCAGATGCTTAACTAACTGAGCCACCCAAGCACCCTGAGATGAGAAGAAATTTTAAGGAACTCACATGATCAAGTGCATTGTTACGGCATGTCCTAACTGGATGGATACTAGTTTGAACAAAGTAGTTGTAAAAAGATTAGGAGGGGGACAATTGGGAGTCTTGAATATGAAAATGTGAATATGGATAATATTAGGGAATTACTGTTAATTTTATTAGGTATAATAAAGGTATTGTGGTTATAGAGGAAAATGTTCCTATTTTAAATATGTATTTATATATATTTATTATATATACATTTATATATACATTTGTTATATATAAATTTATTTTCCCTATATTTGTTTTTTTATTATATATAAATACATATATACATTTGTTATATATAAATTTATATATGTATTTATATATAATAAAGTACCAAATAAATATTGGGAAAATAAGGCAAAAAATGCTTTAAAATTAGGTGACAGGTGAATTCTATACACTGTCTTTTCTATTCTTCTGTGTGCTTGATTTTTTTTATATAAAAGAGTGGGGGAGGGGCAGAGAGAGAGAGAGAGAGAGAGAGAGAAGGCATGTATGTGTGTGATCGAGCTATAGATCATCTGAGTGTCTGTGCAAGGCAGAAGCTATGAATTAAGGACACTGAGAGCTATGTAGTTAAGGAACGGGAAACATCTTCTAAAAGTTGAATTAGAAGGAGAACAAGTACATTTAAGAATAGTTTCCTTCACAGTGGAGAGCACATTCGATAAAATAGATGTAATTCGGAATTCCATGTTACCTCTATGCACTCTTCCCACGTGAATAATCCATTTAAACTTCTGTATTTCAGGAAGCTGAAGATTCCCAAGAACAAGCACCCTAGGATAAGCTGAAGTTAATGGAAGCTTTTCTTTGGCTTTACCAGTTGTGACTTGTCTTCCAACCAGCCCTGCAGTACATAACCACCCAGAGAAGCAACGTCTCTCTGGAGCCAGCATAGGCCCAGGGCCCTCTTGAGCTGATACCGGGAGACTCACACACAGCCCATCACTACGGTTTTATTTAATTTCAGAGTGCAAATACTTTTCAAATGCTCGTGAGCTTTTTATACTGAGAAACTACATTTTTGCCCTTGAACACTCCTTGGGGATTATTAATTGTATGCACGCCCATTGGTGTCAAATGAGATGAAAGCCATCGTCTGTCATGACATTTCCTTTAACGTATTAGTTTCTTCAGAGCAGCACTCTTGCTACTAAGGTTAATGTGTTTACTTTTTCCTTCTCAGTCTCAACTAAAAGATGAGCCAATTCTCTCCGTTTTTGATCAATTAACAGGAAACCCTAAATCCCGTTCTTCAACAGTTTGATTTTTATGGCTCTCCTTGAGTATGGGACACATCTTGTTTTATTGAATTTCTTTCAGTATCCCAGATGATTGTTTGTTTTGGTTGATCCCACATTTATAATTAGCACAAATCTAAATCACAGAGTAGCTAGAAGAGTTTATGTAAATGCTTATGGATTGACAAATGCCACCTCAGGATGAATCACTTGTCACCTTTTTTCTCTGTGTTCCGAAAAAACAACCAACAGAGCAAGTCTTCCATGAGCAGTGGATACTGTTCAGCTTACTGTTCAGTTATAACAACAGAGCAAAATCTGTGCTCTTTTGCAGACTGGAATCATCAAGCAGTTACACAGAAGGTTCTGGAATAGTATGACTAAAAATTTAGGGCTGGTGAAAAAAATCAAGCCTAAGTGATGATAATTTTGTACAGTGTTATATAAAGCTCTGAGAACTGGATGAGATTTTTTTTTTCCCTTTCCTTTCCTTTTCTTTATATTATTTTTGCTTTAATTTGCTTGTTTTGAGGGAGGGAGGATTTGGTATGGGGCAAAGAAATACCAAAACTAACAATATGAAACCAACTGTATTCTTTCTTCCCTTATACTAGTAGAGACAGCAAACTTTATAAGTAGGCTATGGAAAGAAGAGTGCTTTTTCAAAAGTGTTTAACCTCCCAGTGTCTTTCCAAACTTAAGTTATGGCAGCATTTATTAAAAAAATAGAAAACATCTGAAAGTTTAGTTGCCCCCACCCCCGCCCCATCTTTATAGCCTAATAACTTCAGTTTTCACTGACTGGGCCAAAGATGTTCTTTCTTTTAACAAACTGGAATTTTCAAATAGGTTATCTGTATTTAAATATGCTGAACTTTGACTAGTCTTTTTAGAAAAATTGGTACAATATTCATATGAACCTTGATTCTGCATTCATTCTCTACCTATCTCATTTTGCCTTTTACACGAAAAAAGTAAAATTTTAACACTCAATTTGGAAACTAAAAGTTACATTAAAATATTTATTATTATTATTATTTGAGAGAGAGTACAAGCTAGCGGGGGAGGGGCAGAGAGAGAGGGGAGACAGGATTCAAAGCAGGGCCCACGCTGTCAGTGCACCGTGATGTGGGGCCTGAACTTAGGAACTATGAGATCATGACCTGAGCTGAAGTCAAATGCTTAAGCGACTGAGCCACCCAGGTGCCCCCAAACTAAAAGTTGGCTTTCAGGTCTATATTACTTTTAAATTACATTTTCTACTTTTCTCCATAATTCAACCTTTGAAAATAACAATATTTTTTCAAACAGATGGCCTGAATGGTGTCCCAAAAGTGTAATGAAGTAGTTAAAACCTCATGGAAAATCTTTTCAGCAAAACTTGTAGTTTGTGTCTTGGCTAAATATTCAGGGGTTAATATGGCCCTATTGTTCAGTATCTTTTTCCTAAAGAGAACTTTTGTATGGTAATTTATTTTTTATTGTGCCTAAACACATATGTAAATAACCTTTAGTAGTAAAGAATTATCAATTGTATAATTTGCTTACATACAAATCTAAAAAGTTTACATAGCAAGTACTCAAAAACACATGGTTATGTACTTTATCATTACTGAGAAGTTTTCTTAGAGCCTGGAAGTCAATAATGGGTGAAATTAGTTTATACTGGATAAATAAATGTTTATACTGGATAAAGAATTCTACATTGCTTCGGATAACTGGGAATTGGGCACAACAAACTACTTAGTCTGGGTACTCTTTCTTAGGAAGGGTATCATGTTCTGTTTGGTATTCTAACATCACGTTTTTAATAGAGAAAACCACTAGCTTTCACATCTAGTAACGGAATGGGAACTGAAAAATGTAAAGTTATTAAGCCTTCCCAAAAGCTGAAACGTGGACTTTTGTTCTTCTCTTGATTTCATTAAACACGCAGATTCCAGGAGAATAGGTTGACCAACAATTGTAGCAGGGTACCATCCCGTCTCTTAGAAGAATGTGACACCATCGCATAGCTTCCAGCACGGTGAAAACATTACTTTCTCACTTTTCCCACCCAAAGATACATAAATCTAGCTCCTTTCCCCCTCTATTACATGTGGTACTGATTTCATCATTGCCACTGTGAACGGCAGTTTAATAAACACCCAATTTACGTAGGCACTTAGCTGGCTGCTGAACAGCAACACACAAAAACCCAGGCACTAAAGACACTTGAGCTACACATTTATCATGAAGGCCTAATACATATTTATTGACTGATGCTGTACGATCTCCTAGATCTCTCCTAACCAAACCTCTAGAAACCTATTTAAAGACCTCTGGAAGAGAGTCGGAGAATCGAGACTATTTAGTACTGCAGAATCCCACACAAATAAATTGTAATTTTTCCAAAGTCGGTGGCTTACTTCACCGTCAAGCAACAGGGAGTAATTAATTCTTACTCGAAACTTAAAAGAATCGCTTGTCGGGGCAAGTTTCAGGTGTGGCCCTGGAAAGATGCCACGTTCCTATGGCAACCTCGAATCGCCATTTGAAGCGTTCTCGCGACCTCCCGCCCTGACGTCACTTCCGGTATCACCTGTGTGGTTACCGGGAGCTGTAAACAAGGTGTGCAAGCATCCAGAGAGCTGTCGGGATGCAGCAGAGCGGAGCGGGTGGAGGCCGTGGCTGCGCTCTGCTCCCACTGCTGGGCGTCCTGCTCTTCCAGGGTGAGTGCGCCGGCTGGTTCCCCCAACTTCCGGCCGAGGGGGTTAGGGAAGATGGTCGGTTTTCCGGTTCCGGTGGGGGGGGGGTCTCAGGAAAGCCCCCACATGGCTTCTAGCAATGCAGGAAATGTGAGGGTGTGGGGAGGCTGCTCTCTTCCAGTATTCGCCACCCACTGAGCAGCCTGTCAGTGCTTTTCCTGAGCGCTGGGGACGACGGACCCTTTGCGTGACTCGCTTTGTATTGTGGTGCTGGCACGACTTGCTAGAACCACGGAGGGCTCTGGCTTCGGGGGCACCCCGTCCTATCCTGTGATGACTTATCAGCGGTTGACCCTGCTGTGGTTTTGTGGGCTGTGTGCCCTGATTAGGATGGGGCAGTTCTAGTGCTCAGTAGTTTGGCTCAGTAACTGTTGGTACGTTTGTTTTTTGTAGGTGGTTGTCAGGGACTAGGAAGTAAAATGGGTATTGGTCACAGAAGGGATGTGCTGTGATTTCGTTAACGCTGGAGAGGCATTTGATTGAGGAAAAGCCACTGCTGGAGCATTTTAACGACATTTTTAAACTACAAGAAAGGGCGTACCTTTTCTGTTAACATTTTAATCTATTAACCAATATCAGAAGTGCAGTATTCACGCTATGGCGCGTTCTAAGGATTTGGATACATTTTGCTTTGATGCAATTTTCAAATTGCATAAATTTCAGCCCGACCTAATTGCCTTCGTTTTAGGGTGCCATTATGTCCTGCATTTGTGTGTGTGTGTGTGTGTGTGTGTGTGTGTGTGTGTGTCTTCTCAGGAAGTCGTATGTTAATAGATCAGAGTGAATTGTTAATTTCATAAAATTTCCCTGTGGTTAAGAGGGAATTTCTGAAGGGGGGCTTTAACGTAAAGACATCAGTTGTTCTAAATCTTAGCATGTAAGGCCAGGAAGTTTTTATTTATTTGGTGACTAATATCCAGGTTGCCAGCACACTCCTTGGTCCCTCCCAGCTCTCTGTGTCATCACAGGTGTCCAGTTTTTCAGCTAAATTATTTTGCAATATAATATGTAGACTGACCTACTGTAATCCTAGTTTCATCTCTCTCCATCCCCCAGATATTCAAAAGTTGTCCTATTGAGAAAAAAAAAAAATCTAGAAATGATGAGTGGTTTCGTAAACTTGATGTCATTTCACATAGAAAAGCATCCATCAATTATAGCAGACCAAATAATTCAAACTTAAAAGTTTGTGACCTGTATGTAGCTGAATTGATTTATCTTTGTCTTTTATTTTATTTTTTAATGTTTATTTATTTACTTTTGAGAGAGAGAGAAAGCAGGGGATGGGCAGAGAGAGAGAGGGAGACAGAGAATCCCAAGCAGTCTCTGCCCTGTTAGCCCAGAGCCCCGGGAACCCCTGAACACAGATCATGACCTGAGCTGAAACCAAGAGTCAGATGCTTAACTGACTGAGCCATCCAGGTGTCCCTGTCTTTTGTTTTTAGAGCTGACTTTGGCTCAGGCCATGATCTCTTGGTTTGGTTCGTGGGTTTGAGCCCCCGTGTGGGGGCTCCACATGGGGCCTGCTTGGGATTCTCTCTCTCTTCCTCTCTGCCCCTCCACACTCTGTCTCTCGCTGTCTCTCAAAATAAATAAGCTCAACATAGCTTTATTCAGATAGAATTCACATGCCATACAATGTACCCATTTAAAAGGTCCAACTGAGTGTTTTTTAGGGTGTTCACAGACTTGTGCAATCACCACCATAATCAACTTTAGAATGTTTTCATCACCCCAAAGAGAAACTCCATATGCATTAAGTCACTCCCCATTCCTCCCTTCCCCCGCCCCGGGGCAGACACCAATCTACTTTCTATTGCTATGATTTGCCTATTCTGGACATCTCACATAAATAGAATCATACAATATATATTCCTTTGTGGCTAGGTTTTTTCACTTAGCATGTTTTCAAAGTTCACCCATTTTTTGGAATCTGTTTCACACCAGTGTTTATCTGCTTTTCCCCTTCAAAGATAGGACCCATTAAATGATTAGCTTGTTTGAATTCTCCAATTTGTAAACATAGTCCCGTTATATCAGTTGTCAAGTACATGGAAACGATAGTTTAGGCAGCCTAGGGTTCTTACACTTTTCTCCATATAAGTGTGCACTTTTATGAAACAAACGTTGACAGCTTTGTATTCTGGGAAATTGAGTGTGTAAAACTTGGAGTCTTGTTTTGTCATATTCTTTTCTTTCCTTCTGTGCATAAAATTACATATGTTTCAGTGTGATATTCTTGTTTTCCTCCCAGATTAAAAAAAAAACTTGTTAATGGTTATATTTCTATTGTTGGCTATTTTGACTTGACAAGAATGCTTTTTTACTCAGGAGAAAATATAAATATCCCTAAGTACATTGGGTTTAGGATGAAAATTTCTGAATGAATGTAACAGTGGATTAGTTATTTTATTTATTTTTTTCTTTTGGGTAGAGTAGACAAATTATTTTACATCTATTGATTGTAACATACTTTTAATTTTTAGAAACTAAATTTTTAGAAACGAAACATACCTGGGTAACTGGCACCTAAGTCAGGGTTTAAAGTGTCACTGGTACTCCAGAAGCCTTCCTTATACTTCCTTCCGGTCATTATCCCTTCTCCCTGAAAGGGAGAGACAGGTACATTAGTTTAGTTCATCCATGGATCTTACTTTTCTCTATATACTTAAGACCCACTTATCCAATTTTTAGATTTCAGTAAAGTGACTTTACATATTGATAACTTTGTGGTGAAATCATGCTAATGAACACGGAGTTAAGATATATTAACAAGAAATTGGTTGTTAGGTAGACTTCTTAATGGGGTACTTACTCTAATTCAGTAACCAAAACTTGCCCAGAACTTGTAGGTTTTATGCTTGTTTGGCAAGAATTTTTGTTTCATAAAAAGGAAACTCTGTTGGTTTGGTTCAGTTGAATATTACTGAGCATCCACAGTGCCCTAGCTTCTGTTTTGATGAGCTCAGCCTCTATTGGAGAAGACAGACAAGCCAATAGATAATTTTAGAATCTGGTATTAAGAGAGAAATGTGCAAGAAACTGTGGGAGCACAGAAGAGATGCCCTTAATCAGCCACGAGGGTACAGGGAAGACTTCCTGGATGTGCCACCGAAGTTCAATCTCGAAAGAAGTTGAGGGGCACCTGGGTGGCTCAGTGGGTTAAGCATCCGACTTTGGCTCAGGTCATGATCTCATGGTTCCTGAGTTTGAGCCCTCTGTGCTGTCAGTGCGGAGCCTGCTTCTGATCCTTTGTCCGCACTCCCCCTCCCCTGCTTCCCTGCCCCTCCCCTGATGATTCATTCTCTCTCTCTCTCTCTCTCTCTCTCTCCCCCCAGCCCCAAATAAATAAACTTAAAAAAAGAAGAAGGAGGAGGAGAAGGAGAAGTAGTAGTTAGAGATAGGGAGTAAGTAAATTCCAGACAGAGAGAGGAACATGAATAAGGCATAGAGTCTTTAAATAACTTTCCAGCAGATTTTTTGAGACGTATACTTTGATTGGGTTAACTGAAATCACATGTGGAGTGTGTGTGTGTGTGTGTGTGTGTGTGTGACACAATCAGTGTGGAGTGTTGGCTGGAGGGCTGGAGGGACATTAAGGAGATTCTGGCTTATAACTGTAACTCACATATTTCTTCTTTGCTCTAAACCAGGGCCGGCAAACTTTTGTAAAAGGATAGAGGATAAATATTTGAGGCTTTGTGGGCCATAGGTCTCTGTTGCAACTGCTCACCTCGGCTTGAGTAGCGCAAAAGCAGCCCTAGACAATATCTAAATGAATAAATGTGGCTGTGTTCTAATAAAACTTTATTTACAAAGAGTCATCGTACATTAGATTTGGCCAGCGGGCCATAGTTTGCTGACCCTTACCCTACACCAACTGTCCACTGACATTATCTCTTGGCTATCTCAAAGGCCCATTAAACTTACCGAAATCAGGCTAACGCTTTCTCCCCTTCCCTTCTCTTGTCTTTCCTGTGTCAGTGAATGGTATCACCAAGTCAGAAACCTGGGAACCGTCCTTGATACTCTGTTTCCCTAACATTCCACAACCAGTCTGCCACCAATCCTTACTGATTTTACTTTGTAAGTATGGTCTTCCTGGGTCTTTCCATGTCCACTACCACCAACTTAGTTCAAGCTTTATTTTTCACTTGGCTATTGGAGTAGTTTTCTAAGTAATCTTAGATTTACTCTTGACTCCTCCTCAGTGTCTTCCCTAGAGTGATCTTTTAAAAATGAAAACCTCATCATGTCTTTTTCCACTCAGTCCCACATTTAACTGTTTTCCTTGGCTTCCCACTACTCTGAGAATAAGGACCCAAATCTTTAAGGTTCTGTATGACCTGCTGACCACCCATCCACATCTCCCTTTCTCTCATGCTGTTTGCCTTCCTTTTGGTTCCTTGGCTGCCTGTGCTCCTACTTGGCACAGGACCTTTGCATATGTTGTATTCTCTACCGGGAATGCTCTCCCTCTCCTCACTTTGTCACCCTTCCTTCAGAGCTCAACTCAAAAGGCAACTTTTTCGGGGAAGCTTTCATTAACCACTCCCTGCTCCCCTACTGTAATAGGTGCATTTCTGCTACTCTCTTGGTCTTTGCTTCAGAGTACTTGCCAGGTTTTGTAATTACACGTTTGTCTTTATGATTGATTTGATTGATAATGTTGAACTTTTGATGTATTTTAAGCTCCAAAATAGGGAGCATATTTATTTTGCTCATGTTTAATTCCAGGCTCAGAGGGTGGCACACAAATGGATGCTCAATTACTATATGTTTGAAGAGTGAGTGAGTGAATAAGTGTATTGTCAAGAAAGCCTTGGGATGGAGAAGGTCTAGGAGCAAGCAGTCACTGCTTTAGAGAGATCCAATAAAATCAGGATAGAAGGACACCTATTGGGGTTTTTCCAGTTTTAGGACATGATGCTCTTTACCAGAAATGGTAGTGGAGTCTGGATTGTGCTATAGGGGTCCAGAAGTGAATGGGAAGGGGGGAAATGGAGATGCCAGGTGTATACTGCTCTTTCACAAACTTGGCTTAGAAACGAAAGAGAGGGCAGTAGCTGGTAACACATAGTATCATGGGGTTAAGGGAAGATCATTATTATCTTGTTTTTTTTTTTTTTTTTAAACGTTTTTTATTTATTTTTGAGACAGAGAGAGACAGAGCATGAATGGGGGAGGGGCAGAGAGAGAAGGAGACACAGAATCGGAAGCAGGCTCCAGGCTCTGAGCCGTCAGCCCAGAGCCCGATGCGGGGCTCGAACTCACGGACCGCGAGATCGTGACCTGAGCTGAAGTCGGACGCTTAACCGACTGAGCCACCCAGGCGCCCCCATTATTATCTTGTTTTATTGTTATTTGTCTACCCATTTTTAAGGATGGGAGAGACTTCTCTGTGTTGAAACGAAGAGGCTGAGGGGGGAGAGGGCCCTCCGGAAAGGAAGAGGTTGAAGATAGTAGAGAGAGAGGGTTTTTCTGCTGAAGCAGGGCTTGGAGGGGAGGGCTCCAAGGCAGGACCAAAGAGGATGGCCTTGCATAGGAAAAGGGATACCACACCCTTTGAGACTGAAAGTATGGGTGGGTGTGGCTGCAGGAAAATGCGTGGCTGGGCAGTTTGTAAAGCCTCACATTTCTTGAAAAAAGTAAGAGGAAACGTTTTCTTCTGAGAAAGAGGGATTTGGAGGTTGCATAGAGGATGGTGAAAATGGCAAAGGTTTGAGGAATCCGAAAGAGCTGCTGATCAAGGCTGCTTCGTTAAGGGCTCAGCTATGGGTGGAATCCATGAATTTCTCATGGTAACTATCTGTGCAGTTGTGTCATTTTTCTCCTTTACCGCACACCAGCCACGGCCGAGGAGGTCATCTCGGGCTGAGCTTTTCCTGAACGGGTGCACTGGAAAGGGAAGGGTGTAGAGGACTTAAGCCTGTTGGAAATACCGTAAAAAAGGGGGAGCGGAAGAGACCGCGTGACTAATGAGCACACTTGGTTCCTATACGAGAATTTCTGGTGACCTGTCCACCTCTTTCTCTCAGTCTGCGTCTGCTCCCTTGCCTCTGAATTTTTGCCTTCAAGGTGCTCACGAACAGGGGAAATAGTCTTGATAAATTGAGGGCAATCAGCAGTATATGTACCTGAGGAGCATTACGCATTATTTGTTATGAAAACAGTGAAGAAAGAGCAGTCAACTGCACCCGGAGGAATCTGGGAAGGCATCACAGAGGGGGCCGCTATTTGGACAGGGTCTTGAAGGTGCGTGAGCACCGTGGGGGAGGCACACGCAGGCAGGATTGGTAGGAATGGGGAGAGCCTTCCAGACAATGCCGCATTCGAAGAGAGGCACAGTGGCGTGAAAGGACCTCGTAAATTTGGGAAATGGTGGCTATCCTGGGCGTGGTGGAGGGGATGGACGGGATGGGTAAGTGGGTGGAGTAGCAGAAGTTTGGGGCCAGGCTGTTCACTGTTTGGATTTTATTCTACGGCTCAAGGAGGAATTATTGAAGGTTTTGGAATGTTTGTGGTGTTCATTTAACGACAACGGCCAACATTTATTGAAAGACTCTATTTCAGACGCTATGCTAAGCATTTTTGTGTTATCTTATTTAATCTTTCTAGATCCTAGCAGTGATCCAAGGAAGTAGGCCTTGTCACTCTTCCGTTTACCAAGTGAGGAGACTGAAGCTCGAGTAGGTTAGGCAACTGTGATCCAAATCTTCCAGCTAGAAAGTAGCTGGGCTAGAACGGAGGTCCAGGCCTATCTAATTCTAAATCTGTGCTTTCAAATCTCTCGACTGTACTTACGTCTTAGGATAAAGGAGTAGTATGGGGAGAGTGTAGATTATCCATCCATTTTCAGCTCCCAGTTAAAAAAAAAAATTCTTTTTTACACTTATTTATTTTTGAGAGACAAAGGGAGACAGAGCGCGAGTGGGGGAGGGGCAGAGAGAGAGGGAGACACAGAATCCGAAGCAGGCTCCAGGCTCGGAGCTGTCAGCCCAGAGCCCGACGCGGGGCTCGAACCCGCGGACCGTGAGATCATGACCTGAGCCGAGGTTGGATGCTCAACTGACTGAGGTGGCCCTCCAGCTCCCAGCTTTTGAGCTTGTTCTTGAGTAATGAGTAAGGTGGATCGGGAGTGAGGGCCTAGGAGAGAGTAGGGGCTGAGGGATGAAGGCTTTTGGGGCAGAGGAACATCATTTGCAAAGTCATAGAAGGAACGACAGATCTAGCATGGCAAAGCCAGAGTGGATGCGATGGAGGAAACAGAAGTAAATCCTTATCTTTGAGATGGGTCAGATCTCATTCGAGTTGTGAGCTCAGCCTTGGTCTCCTCCTTTTAAGAGGAATGCGCACAGACTAGATTATCTTGAGAAGAGCAAGAAGAATCATTCAAAGCAGACAGAGGTGAAGGCGTTGATGACTCATAGCTGGGTCTGTGACGGGCAGGGTTGAGAGAGTGTAGGCAGGACTGAAGAGGTGGCCATCATAAGGTTGAAGCCATCTAACATGCACTGGGGTAGGCAGGCTTTCCAGTGTTACACCTATTTTCACTCATTTATTCCTCACAGTGACCTACTGAGGCCAGCGCTGTTGTTCTCATGCCCACCAGGGTGAGAAACTGAAGACTAACGTAACTTGCTAAGACCACAGGGCCAGCAAGTAATTCAGCTGGGGTTTGCCTCGACCGGAGGAGGGCCTGCTGGTTTTCAGATTGGTGTGTGGGTTTGCGCTCTTCTGAAACCTTGCTGCTCTGTTCGCCTTTGGCCTGCCGAAAGAATCATGGCTTGTTGCAGTGGAGGAGGAAGCAGTGAAAACAAAGTGCGGGTGACTTTCCTAAAAAATGACTCCCTGGTGGAAGATAAACTTCTCCTCTGCGTTCTCTGAACGCGGAGGGGATTGGTCAGAGGAAAGCGGAAGCTCTTCCTGGGGGAACTGGGATGCCAGATTTGGATATCTGAGCCAGTTTTGGCAAGAGTTCAATCTCTGGAGGGTTTAGAAACGATATCTTATTTTTACATTTTACAATCTTGGTTTTTTTTTTTTTTTTTAAATGTTTATTCATTCTTGAGGGTCAGAGAGAGACTGAAGGCGAACGGGGGAGGGGCAGAGAGAGAGGGAGACACAGACTCCGAAGCAGGCTCCAGGCTCTGAGCTGTCGGCACAGAGCCCAACACGGGGGGCTCCAACTCATGAAGAGTGAGATCATGACCTGAGCCCAAGTCAGACGCTTACCCGACTGAGCCATCCAGGTGCCCTTTTATTTTTACATTTCAGAATGCATTAAATTGTTCTGTTTTCTTCCCCCATGATTTACGTTTAATGGATGTGGGATTCATTAACCAGAGGGAAGAATAAAATACAACCAGATCGAACCTTGGAGCAGCTTTCTAAAATTCTTTGAAACAAAATGCCCTATTCTTGTTTCCTGTTCTCATTTTGCTGGTGGTTGAGACAGCGGTAGCTTTGGGTTACAACTGTGCTGTACTTGGGGATAAGTCCCTTCGACCACAACAGCTGCCATAATTCCTGGCGGGGAGTGGGGGTGGGGCGGATGTGTGTGTGTCGGGGGGGAGTGAGTGGCGTTGCCTTTCAGCTGCTGTGGGCAGACCTACTTGTTTGTACTTCATTTGACCACAGTCTGTCTTTGGAAAGATGCTGGTGTTTTAGATTTTTTAGGTTTTAGATGGTGTTTAGGTTTCAGATTTTTACCCAAGCATTCGTGCTGTGACTGAATATCGTAAACTGACAAAAACACTCTCCTTGGTTAACGCAGATATCTGCTCCTTGTCCTTTTGGGCCTGCCTGACAAGATATTTGTTACTCCGAGAGCCCTGAAAATGATAGTGTCTGCGCACTGTTCACTCACATCTGTATATCCCGCCCAGCTGCATACCTTTTAAATGTTTGGGCTTTGCTCTGATTAGGTGTTTACATCGCCCTTTCCTTGGAGATTAAAGCGGATGCGCATGTCCGGGGTTATGTTGGAGAGAAGATCAAGTTGAAATGCACCTTCAGGTCGACTTCATCTATCACTGACAAACTCACCATAGACTGGACGTACCGAGCCCCCAGCAGCAGTCGTACTGAATCCGTGAGTATTTCCTCTTGAGGACACTTCTTTGAGTCTTCTGTGGCCCACAGCTCTGGAGTCCTTTTACTCCAAGTCCCAGGCCCCCCTTAGACCTTCTCATCTTAGAATCAAAGATAAGCTTCTGTCCTATATGGCATCCATTTGGTCACATACGGCTTTTTTTTTATGGGAGGATTTTGTAAATACGCTATATAGGAAAAAAAAATTGCCAGAAACTCAGAGGAAATGTGGTTCACTTTTGTTTCCCGTTTGTTGTTTCTTTTTGCATGTTTTCCTAGCTTATTTTCAGATTCCAAGTACTACCACGAGTATCTCCAGGACTGCTGGCTAGGAAAAATTCTATCGGTCCCAGTCATAGACATCCTGTCTCATAAAGCTGCTCATTTCCTGTGGCATGAGGTTGTCTCCATGGGTGTATCTGTTTGCGTATCTGTACTCAGTAGATTTATCTTGGCACCGTGTCCTAGCATGTAAACATCTGCACTGATTTATATAGTTCCCTTCAGAGGGGATGGTGGCACCTCGTGTTGATGACAGATGCTGTTGGTGACGGATGGCCTTGCAACGTTAGAAGCAATATACTTTATACACACATATAACACACATTTATGGCCCAGATCCCATTGTTGATGTCTAATTGGAGATTGCAGTGCTATTAAAAAACCCTTTCTCTTTATGCTTCCAGCAGCATCCTTTGTTCAGGATAGATGCTATATCGAGGATGCAAATGTCATAGCTGTATTTTCGAAAGTATCCCTAGTTTGTTTATACTGCGTTCTTCCCTGGGAAACTTTCTCTTTGATCTTAATATATAAGGTTTGGGTTTTGTTTTAGGACCCATTATTGAGAGCCACAGAGCTTGGAAGCAGGTAGGGGGCTGCAGTGAAGGAAGCTAGGCTGTATTCCTGGTCCCTCTTCCTCAAAACAGTTCCTTTTGTTTTGAGTTATCAGAAAACTATAGCTGGCCTTATTTGGCTCTGCCTCCTTGGCCAAAAGCAGGACAGGGCAAGCAGTGGGAATCTTCTTGGGTCAGAAACCTTCAATGCAAATAGCAGTTCTCATATGGTGCTGTTTTTTTCTGGGAGACTGATTAGAAAGCCAGCAAGCTCACCTGCATTGGAATCAGCGGACCTTTATTTAGTGATTAAAAACGCTTATTTATTTATTTGAGAGAGACAAAGTGCTAGTGGGCGAGGGGCAGAGAGGGAGGGAGACACAGAATCCGAAGCAGGCTCCAGGCTCTGAGCTGTCGGCACAGAGCCCGACTCGGGGCTGGAACTCACGAACCGTGAGATCCTGACCTGAGTCGAAGTCAGCCGCTCAAACGACTGAGCCACCAGGCGCCCCCTGGAATCAGTGGACTTTTAAAGCCCCGTTACCTGATGTCGCAGTCCAGGCCAAGTCAGTCAGGATTCTGTCTGAGTAATCGGTTAGCGAGTATTAGAGAGTCACCAGTTTAACGTGGAACTTACAGGTTGGGTTAATCTCAGAGATACACAGCAGGATTTGTTTTGTCAGTGAGGAGCTTCAAGCCCTTTTACAGAGATGCTGATGATCAGTGGTCGGCATTCTTCACCTCCCTCTTTGTTTGTTTGTTTGTTTTCAAGATTTGATTTTTAAGTAATCTCTACACCCAAAGTGGGGCTCGAGATCAAGAGTCGCTGATCCACCGACCCAGCCAGCCGGGTGCTCCCTCCCTCACTCCTGTCTCATGGCGCTCGTCACACACGTTATTATTTCTTCCTATCTGAATTTCCCCCTTAGACCGGAAGATTCATGACAGCAGGGACTGACTATGCCTGTTTGGCTCTCACTATATCCTTTTGCTTAACCCAGTGCCTAGCGCGTAGTAGGGGTGCCGTAAATATTTGTCGAATGGATACATGAATAATGGAACTGAGAAGTGATTCAGCATCTTCTCCGGGAAGTTGCTCTTCAAAATTGGGCAATTGAGTGCTTGCAAATGGGAAGGTACCAAGTAAACAGATAAAGAGGAAGGCCTTGAAACGTTGCATAAGAGGGAAAGATCATATTGTATTGTAGTACTTGCCTGGCCCACCACCAGACATATACTGAAGTGCTTTTGGTGACAAAGTGTCTGATAATTGATCTGAAGCAACGTCATTTTGATTCAACAGACATTCATTGAGTACTGATCACGTATTTGACTTGCGATTGGTTTGTAATAATGGCCAAGATAACTTGAGAGACGCTTGACTATATCATAAGAGAATATTTGAGAATGAACAAGTACCTTCCCTTGCCCACTTACTAGCTGTGTGCCTTTGAGTAGCTCGCTTAGTTTTTGGACTTGTTTCCCTTTCTATGAATTTGGAATAGTTGTACCAGCCCCATGGAGAGTTCACCGTTGTTATGACACTCAAGTGAGTAAATCTATGGGAATCATTTGCAAACCATAAGGTAGTATACAAATAATTAGCTGCGACTTTAGAGTAGGGTTTCCCTGGGGTGCCTGGGTGGCTCAGTCGGTTAAGCGTCCGAATTTGGCTCAGGTCATGATCTCACGGTTCGTGAGTTCGAGCCCTGCGTTGGGCTCTGTGCCGACAGCTCAGAGCCTGGAGCCTGCCTTGGATTCTGTGTCTCCCTCTCTCTCTGCTCCTCCCCTGCTCATGCTCTGTCTCTCTCTGTCTCAAAAAAAAAAAAATGTTATAAAAAAAAAAAGAAGAAGGGTTTCTCAGCTTTGGCACTAATGACATTTTGCGCTGGATAATTCTTTGTTGTGGGGGCCTACCTGGCACACTGTAGGATTTTTATCAGTATCCCTTGACCTCCACCCACTAGATGCCAGTGGCAGTCTCCCCACCTGTGACAACCAAAAATGTCTCCAGACATTGCCAGATGTCTCCTGGAGGCCCCAATTTGCCACCACCCAGTTGAGAACTACTGCCTTAGGACTTCAGGGAGAATTTGGAAGAGCTTTGAGAGTTAGGATTCTGGGACTCTTTTGTCAGGCCTTTTCCTGATAAGTCGTATTAACTTGTCTTTTAGCCTATAGGATGAAGGTGAACAAAACATTAAAAAAAAAAAAAAAAAAAAAGGTCCAACCGAGAAAACCCATCATGCATTTGTATTTTGTTTTGGACCTACTGAGCTTTACATTGTCACTGCAGTTTGGAAATGAACTTTCTTTCCTTCTGGTGTTTGCTTTTCTTAGATTTTTCATTATCAGTCTTTCCAGTATCCAACCACAGCAGGCACGTTTCGGGATCGAATTTCCTGGGCTGGAGATGTGTACAGAGGGGATGCGTCTATAAGCATCAGCAACCCTACCCTCAAGGACAATGGGACATTCAGCTGTGCCGTGAAGAATCCCCCAGACGTGCACCATAACATTCCCGTGACAGAGCTGACAGTCACAGAGAGGGGTAAGCTAACTGCCGCCAACCTGCTGCGGGGCTTTGTGCCTCCTGTGGCGCTTCCCCGGGTGGTCAGGGACAAGCTAAACTACCTGTCTTTGTGAGCCAGTCAGTCAGTGGGGGCTTCTGCCTTGCTAATTGTCTCTTAGGATGAATTTCTTAATCTTTACTTTGCAACCTGCAGTTGTCACTCAATTGTTGTTCTAGTTTTCCCGTGAATCTCTTTTATTTTAACTTCAGGTGACCAGAGGTCTTGTGGGATGCATGGCAAACCCCTCCGTAAAGGGGGGCTTGTTCCCTGTGTGAAAGATAGGTCATTTGATTTCCCTAGTCCGTTTGCACCCTCAGTTGTGAGGCCGTGTTCTTGCCCGTGTCTTGAAAGGGTGCCCCCTCTAACGAGGGGGGCAGCATACTTCTTTTATGTTGGAAAGGGCAGCGGTTTCCTTTTGGTGTGAAACCCAAGGAAAGTAGGTTAAGGACTGACCTTTTTTTTTTTTTTCGACATTATTCCCTGGTGACTCCTGAGTGGCCATTCTAATCCTCAGTTGGATTGGAACCAAAGACCTAGAGATACAGAACGGCATTGTGGTTCGTTATAGATGGCCTATCATTTCACAGGTCTTTCTCAAGTCTGTCTGTCTCCCTTCCTTTCCCTTCTCCGTCTCTTTCTTTAAAAAAAAGTTGTTTTTTTTTTTTTTTAACATTTATTCATTTTTGAGAGACAGAGCATGAGCTGGGGAGGGGCAGAGAGAGAGAGAGAGACACAGAATCCGAAGCAGGTTCCAGGCTCTGAGCCGTCAGCACAGAGCCCAGCGCAGGACTCGAACCCACAAACTGTGAGATTGTGACCTGAGTCAAAGTCGGATGCTTAAGGGACTGAGCCACCCAGGCGCCCCTCTTCTTTCTTTTGTTAAGATGGTAACTCAAGGTTTAGGGGCGCCTGGGTGGCTCAGTCGGTTAAGCGTCCGACTTCAGCTCAGGTCACGATCTCGCGGTCCGTGAGTTCAAGCCCCGCGTCGGGCTCGGGGCTGATGGCTCAGAGCCTGGAGCCTGCTTCCGATTCTGTGTCTCCCTCTCTCTCTGCCCCTCCCCCGTTCATGCTCCGTCTTTCTCTGTCTCAAAAATAGATAAACTTTAAAAACAAAAAATTAAAAAACAAAAAAAAAAGATGGTAACTCAAGGTTTCAAAGATCCGGTCACGCTCATGCTGCTGGCTGCCGTAGAAAGTAGTATAGTGTTTTTGGAAGAGAGTTTGGTAGTATGAGTCTGTGTGCCCCTTGATCCAGTAATACCATGTAAAATTTTATCTTAAAGAAATAGACGTAAATATGAAGATTTACGTACAAAGATGATCATCATAAAGTAACTTGTAGATTCAAGGAATTGGAAACAATTCGAATGTCTAGCATTCCAATCCTGGTTCAACAAATGACTCAGTGTGCTAGAATACCATGCTGCCGTTAAAAAATAACACCCAGAAGGAATTTTTAATGACCCGAGAAACATTTATTATATGGTACCTAAAAGAGGGGTCTAGAAACAGTCTGTAAAATATGATCCATACTTCTTTTTTAATTTTTTTTTCAACGTTTTTTATTTATTTTTGGGACAGAGAGAGACAGAGCATGAACGGGGGAGGGGCAGAGAGAGAGAGAGACACAGAATCGGAAACAGGCTCCAGGCTCCGAGCCATCAGCCCAGAGCCCGACGCGGGGCTCGAACTCACGGACCGCGAGATCGTGACCTGGCTGAAGTCGGAGGCTTAACCGACTGCGCCACCCAGGCGCCCCTCCATACTTCTAAAAATGTGCACTCTCCTCCCTACCTGCAGACCCATACCCACGTACTCCAAGAAAGCACTGGACGGGTAGATACCAATGCGTTAATCCTAGGGAGTGGGACCGTGGCTACGTTTTTATTCTTTTTGTACCTTTGTGTACTTTCTACCCCTTCTACCACGAATTTATTCCTGTTGTGATCAGAAGAAATACAAGAGCAGGAGCACCCGGGTGGCTCAGTTGGTTGAGCGCCCGACTTCGGCTCAGGTCACGATCTCGCGGTTCGTGGGTTCGGGCCCCGCGTGGGGTCCTGTGCTGACAGCTCCGAGCCCAGAGCCCGCTTCCGATTCTGCGTCTCCCTCTCTGTCTGCCTGTCTGTGTCTCAAAAATAAATAAGCATTAAAAAAAAAAAAAAAGAAATACACGAGCAAAAGTAAAAGCTTTCTCATGTCAAAGGAGGCCCTTTTGCGCGTCCCGCCCTCTCACCTTCCCTTTCCCCCCGTCTAGGGTTTGGCATCATGCTCTCCTCTGTGGCCCTCCTCTCCGTCCTTGTCTTCGTCCCCTCAGCCGTGGTGGTTGTCCTGCTGCTGGTGAGGATGGGGAGGAAATCAGCTGGGCTGAAGAAGAGGAACAAGTCTGGCTACAAGAAGTCGTCTATTGAGGTGTCAGATGAGTAAGTCCGGCTGGAGCCCTGAGCAGCCTGTCCCTTTCTTCTTCGGAGCTGTGCTTTGTGGACAGTACCCAGAGATCTGAATCCATGCCTTTCCTTCTTCCCAGGCCAAGTTTAGTTCTGCCGAGGAGTACCAGAGGGAAGGTTGGAGGTGAAACTGGTGGATATTAATTCGGAGAGAGAGGTAGAGGGGTGAACAGTATGGTCCTACTCTCTCCTTTGGAAATCAGATTAGACTCTGCTATGGTTCTGCGTATACATCCCCAAGGAGATCACATTCCTTCCAACTTACCAGGAAATTCCAACAAGTCGGTTATTTTTCCCTTCTTGTTTCGACACCAAGCTGATGTCTCCCGACAGAAAATGCCTAAGCAGTGAGGAAGGCCTTAAGAATAATAGCCTTAGACGGCAAAAACCGATTTAAAGCAGCAAGATCTGTTCTTGGTCAGCAGATGCTCTGAGGGGCTAATGGGATTGTGATTATCCAATCACATTTATGAAACGTCATGTTGCCAGTGAGCAGGCATGATCCAGTATTTTCTCTAAGAATAAATCTACTAAAAAAAAGGTGACAGAGTCTGCATGAAAACCCTTTTCATTCTCCATTGTCTATACCAGGTGTTCCTAACGTTGGGAGGAACGCTTACCTGGGGAGGGTCTAAAATGTTCTCTGTGTGTGTGTGTGTGCGGGCACGTTCATGTGTGTGCATTATTTCACGGGAGAGAGAGGGCCCTTTCCAAGGAATCTGTGGGCCCGCTAAAAAGGTAATGAGCTCTTGGTAGAAATACTAAAATGTCTATTTCTAAGCACAATGTAACAAGCCTCCTCCTTAGGTCACATTGTTTCCTGACATTTCTTCTCTTTCACTCCACCTACCAGCTGCATTGAGCTTATTTGCTTCTCTGAACACACTGTATACCCTCGAGTCTTTTTTTTTTTTTTCTCCCACATGCTTTTCTCTCACTTGGAATCCTCCCCTTCCCTCTCTTGTTTGCCTGGAAAACTCTTCCTTGTCCTACAAGACCCAGATGAAGTGTCTCCTTCTCGTGAGTGTCCCTGAGTCGTCCCCCCCCCCACCCCAGAGTAGGCCACTCCCTCCTCTTTGCTGCCATAGCAGTTTGACCTTAAGGACTGAAACATTTTATTACATCGTGTCATAAAGTACTCATTAAGTTTCAACAGGTTTCTCACACCCATGAGATTGTGAGCTCTTTAAGGGGCAGTGTTTTATTTATGCCTGTACCCCCAGCTCAGCACAATGGCTCATCCGTGGTGGCTCATACATTCATTTCTAAATGAACGATTGGGAACAACCCCTATTTATTGGGCACTTCCTATGTGTCAGGCACTGTGGGACGTGTTTTACATGTGGTTATTTTTTATCCCAGAGCTTAAGTCACCTGCCTAGTCACCCTGCTAGTAAGTGGCAGAACTGGAATTTAAAACGCCACCTGTCTGACTTCAACAGCGGCGTGCTTAACTGCTCTACTGTGCCGAGGACAGTCATTGTTCAGATCTGGTTTGTCCTTTTTCTCCAGCACTGACCAGGAGGAGGCGGACGACTGCATGGCGAGGCTTTGTGTTCGTTGCGCCGAGTGCCTGGTAAGCCCGTGCCATTTCTTGGTTTGCTCTTCACGCTCCTTCTTCCTGCTGACTTACAGGGACCCTTGCTCCTAGAGGCAGCAGAGGATGCTTGGGTAGATCCGAAGCAAGGTCTTCCCTTAAAGCATTTCGGTCTCAGGGGAACCCCTACTGATTCTTTTTTTTTTAAGTAGGCTCCATGCTCAGTGCAGGGCCTAACACGGGGTTTGAACTCACAGCCCTGAGATCAATACCTGAACTGAGATCAAGAGTTGGACGCTTAACCGACGGAGCCACTCAGGCGCCCCGACCCCTGCCGATTCTAACCATTATTTTGTTTTCTGTCTCACGGGCATAGAGCGATGTCCTTAGGTTAGGGAAGGGACCGTGTAGAACTGTGTCTGCCAGCTGACAGCGAACCCCCTGAAAGATGGGTGCCTTAAGCCACTGGGTCACACTAGCAGATTTTGTCTGGTCGGACTCAGAGTCCTGAATTGAACTTTCCTGCTGTGTGTCAGTCCCCCCCGCCCCCCCCCCCCCCCCCCCCCCCCCCCCCCCCCGGGGAATCAGCGCAATACAACCTTTTGGGTGACTTGTGGCTTCATCAATAAGAAGTACCCCTGTCGGAAGGCCAGAGTTTTGATTTAAATTTCAAAAGGCTGTCACCCCTCCCCTTTTAAGCTCTTACTGTGATTGGTTGGCTCCTGCGGCTGTCCCAGGGTCCTAGGAGGAAAGACTCTCTGATGTGGTGCAATTGGAAACAGGTCAAAAGCAACTTACCATCTAATATGAAACATACCTGTCATTGCCGGGTTGAAGCTGGAGTTCTCTTTGTACTCATCGCCAAGCTCAGCCCTTGGCCAGGTGACCGCAGCGTTCTTTTGTTCCTCTCGTTTTCAGACTTGAGTGTGATGGGTAAGGCGAGGGACAGTGCCAGTGAGGAGGACCTAGTTATAACCCCTCGGGGTTTGAGTACTTTGATGACACAAAGTAAGAGGGTTCTCATCCAGCTTTCAGATATTAATTCATTCAGCAGTTATTTAGTGAGCATCTGACATGTGCCAGATAGGATTCTGGGTACTTAGGAAGCACGAGTGAGCAATACTGACAAAAATCTCTGCCCTCAAATAACTTACATTCTTTTCCATGCCTAGAAAACGCTCATTCTCGGGGAGCCTGGCTGGCTCAGTCTGTAGAGCACGGGACTCTTAATCACGGGGTTGTGGTTTCAAGCCCCACATTGGTGTAGAGATTACTTAAAAAACAAGAAAGAAAGAAAGAAAGATAACTCCAAGACACAACTGAAATGTCACTTTCTCATAAATTGGGGTACAAACAGTAACTAATGAAATCTTTTAAAAATAAGTGAACATATGGTATATCAGATGGCCCTCAATGCTATAGAGAAAAATAAAATAGGGCAGGGAGACGGGATGGCTGGAAGGCGGTATGGTATTACATAGGGTGGCTGGGGATATCATCATCACTGAAATGATATTTGAGCAGACACCTAAAAGAAGCAGATAGGAAGCCATATAGCTGTTCTGGAGGAGCATTTCGGGCAGAAGAAATGGTAGGTGCAAAGGCTCTGGGGAGGTGGGGCATGATTGGCATGTTCTAGGAATAGCCAGGAAGCCGGCATGGCAGGAACGAAGCAAGCAAGGTGAAGAATTGTATTTATTGGTATCAGAGAGAGAATGCTCGATCTTATAGAACATTGCAGGTGATGCGAGTGATCTGGGCGTTTATTCTTAGTGAAATGGGACGCGCTAGAGGTTTTCGAGAAGAGCAGAGCCGTGAACTGATGTCTGTTTGCAAAGGGTCATCCCGGCTTCTGTATTGACAAGAGGTAGGACCATGGTCCGGGGACCCTGACAGTCAGAAAGCCCAGCCAAGAGACCTTAGCAATGATGCAGGTGAGAGAAGATGGTATTGGTTTGAACCAGGGTGCTAAGAAGTGGTTGTGTTCTGATTATAGTTTGAAGGCGAAGCCAGAAGGATTTATGGGTGGGTTTCACGTATATGGGAAAGAATGAGGAGTCAGGGATACTTAATTCCCTGGTTCTCGACTTTAGCAACTGGTGGAATAGATAGAAAAGGTAGATTAGATGTAGACCAGAGCCCTGGATCTCTCCAAGATGGATAGACCTGGCAAAGGAAGAAGAATTGGTGGAGGAGTCTGAGAAGGAATGTCCAGCGAGCTAGGAGGAAACCAGGAGGGTTTGCTATCCTGGGAGCCCAGTGAAGATTGAGTTTCAGGGAAAAGAAAGTGATCAGCTGTGTCAGTTGCTGCTGAGTCAGGTCAAGTAAAATGAGAGCTGAGGGTTGATTACTGGCCGGTCTGGTGGTGTGGGGGCCGTTGGTGACCTCGGCAGAAGCAGCTTCCGCGGGGTTAGCGGGGAAGAAAGCCCGACCGGGGCAAGGTCAAGAAAGAACACGACGAGAGACACTGGCGACAGTGGGTGTAAACAGCTCTTGCGAGGAGTTTTGCCGTGAAGAGGTGCAGAGAAAGAGGGCAATAGGTAGCAGGGAGATGTGTCTCAAGGGTTACCTTTCTGTTGAAGATGAGAGAAATTACGGCACGTGTGTATGTGATGGGAACGATTCAGTAGAAAAGGGAAAAATGATGCTGCAGGAGGGAGAGAGGAGGTTGCTGGAGTAACTCCAGGATGCAGTGGACAAGCGGGGATGCTGGCCTTAAATAAAGGCGGGGAGAGCAGGCTCCTAAGAATAGTAAGGAAGACCGCACAGTTGGGCCCCGATGCAGGTGAGTGGGCACATACGGTGACGGGAGCTTGCGAAGCTTCCCTGCCGACTACTCTATTCCCAATGTGGGGAGAAAGCAAGGTCGTCAGCTGACAGCAAAGTGAGGAGTAGGTGCTGGAGGGAGGTTTGGGGAAGGAGGGAAGGCTATGGAACAGTAATCCAGGAAAATGAATGGCCTAGAGAAATGTGGTCTGCTAGGTAGTTCTAATGGGCCAGTTGAGGTTAGAGGTAATGAATACAAATGTAAATAATAAGAGTGAGGGGCACCTGGGTGGCTCAGGGGCTAAGGGCCCGACTTCGGCTCAGGTCATGATCTTGCTGTTCATGAGTTCGAGCCCTGCGTGGGGCTCTATGCTGACAGCTCAGAGCCTGGAGCCTACTTCGGATTCTGCGTCTCCCTCTCTCTCTGTCCCTCCCCCGCCCACATTCTGTCTCTCTCTCTCTGAAAAATAAGTAAGCATTAAAAAAATATATATATGTTTAAAAATAAACAAGAGTAAGAATGAGAATAATGGTACCAGTAGCCAATCTTGAACGAGCACTGACAGTGTTAGGCACAGGGCTAAGTGATTTCCATACATTGTCTCATTCGATTCTCATAGCCTTTCTGTGAGGTGTCTATGAGTATTTTTATTACCCCCATTTTACAAATAAAGGAAACTGAGGCTTAGAGACGTTAAATAACTTTAAAGTTCACACAGCCAGCAAGGGGCGGAGCTGGGGTTGGCGCTCAGAGAAACCCCGAAGCCGCAACTCCTCACTATAGTCCCGCGTGTTCTGCTGCAGACAGGCGCCTTTTCCCGCGTGTTGAGGTTTTAAAGAATATCCGCCACGGAAAAGGGAACCACTAGGGTCTCAAGACAGAAATTAGCCCCAAAGACACCAAATATGTTGAAGTCCTGTGACACTTCATGGGGATGTAGGTGTGTGGATGACGTTAATTTCACCGTTAATGTCGCCCCACGCTGAGCTCCATCCGAGCGGTCCTAGAATGTGGTCTTCGTCTAAGCTCTGAACTACACCTGGTATGGTGTCAGTGACATTATACTTCATATAGACACCACAGCTGCTTTTCTTTCCCTCCAGGATTCAGACTACGAAGAGACATATTGATGAAAGGCTTCATGATGTAAGAAGAGTCACCTGATAGAAAATATCCCGTCCCACTGGCAGCTAAAGCCTCTCAGAGAATCGAAGCTGCTCGGATCGCTGTGCCAGAGGATTCTGGAAGCCATCCGTAGAGACGTTAGGAACCATTTATTTATCGAACAACTGTTCTTTTTATATTTATGAACTGTTCAAGAACTCCCAGAAGAAACTCCTACCTACCCGTTCTAATAACTTATGCTCTAATCGAATGAAGGAATTCTCTTCCTGAATAGAAAGAAACTTTTTGTTTTTGCCTTTGCCCTTGAACATGTTACGTGCTTTCTTCTGGTTACTTGAGGGAAAATCCTAAATGTTGGCCACACCGCTGAGGCCAAAATATTTTTAAAAAATGAAATGGAGCTTGTAGTGTCCAGATGTGCGACGAGACGAGATGTTTGGGATAAGTATTCTTTGGCATTTGCTCCGTGAATGTTTTCAGCTGCGGATCAGCGCACAGCATGTACTCATTGGTTTAATGACATCATCCGTTGTGTTTGGGTGACTCGGAACTCTAATTTCCATAGAGTCGGTAGGGCCCGGAGCCCATGGTTTGCTTTGACTGGGTTTTTAAAGTATTAAAGTGTCGTCAGTGTCCAATTAAGGAAAGGAACGGTGACGTAGAGGGATCCCTTTCTTTTGTGTTGCTAGGTGCAGCTTCGAAAGGTTTTTTTTTTTGTGGGGAAATGTATAGAATATTTTATCAGTTATTTGCAAGGAAATCATCTTTTTTTTTTCTTTTTTTTTTTTTTTAACAAATGCCACTCCAGAGTTCAAATGTTGGATTTACTTTAACGAGGCTTATGTTTATCGGAAATCATCTTTTGACCTTTGTTATTCTTCGGAACTTTTCTGAGTTCTAAAATGCGCCAAATATGAGTGAACCAAGGTATTTACAAACTGTTTTTGTTTATGTCGTATTTGACATAAGGAAGTGAGGTCTATACTTCTCTATAGTCTATACTTCTCATTTCTATTCTCTCAGTACCTTATATCAGCTTCCTCCATTTTCCTGCAGCAACTGATTTCAAATTTTAATTTACATGGGATTTTCTACAAGCCATTAAGTAATACGTGTGACATGTCCGGAAGGGCTGATAGTATAGTCCTCTGTAAAAGAGCGATAGAGTTCACTTCTCGATTATGAGAGACAAAAATTATCCTCCCTCCTCCCATCTTTGTTTTTTGTTTTGTTTTGTTTTGTTTTCCCATGGTTCTTCACTAGGTGGCTAGGGAGGTTTCCATATTACAGCCTGATACGCCCCATATGTTACACAAAAAATCACTTTGCCAAGATTTATGTTTAAAATTTTGGGTCATTAGTTCTGGAAGTCATCAGTAAAGACTTTAAGAATTATGATATGGGTTCGGCCTGGCCTCTTTTGTTAATCTAGTCCATACATCAGAGAGTCTGGTTCATTAACAGATATTACGATTTACCTCTGGTCACGTAAGGAAGTGAAAGAGGCAAAGACACGTTGACTGTTTATTTCCAGTGGTTGAGCCTCAGAGTCTTGGGCTGTTTGTCAAGTATATGGTTGTCTGGGGCCAGCCTGGTGACAGACACTCTGACACCACAGCAGAGAGGGGAAAACATATTTGAGCAACAAGAGTAAATAATTTGGGTTCTGGGAGATTTGAAGATAGAGACCCAATTGTGGGGTAGACTTTTTGTGGGTCTGAGAAAGAGATGATGTGACAGGAACCCAGTTAAAACCGCATTTCATGAATTGAGGAACCGGGTTTGTCTGGGGTTTCTTGTAATTTCCTTTCAGGTGTGTTATGAGGATTAATCCAGTTGTAGTAAGCTTGTCACTGTAGGTAAAGGGTGCTGTGTGACCACTTGGTCATGTTATTTTGTAGCCTCGACCGTGATTTGAACAAGTCCCTTTCTTTTTAAGTGACCGAACAACAGCATCCTTCGTGGTAAGAGAGTAGGCTGGGGATTTAGTCGTCTCCGTGGGTTTATGGTCACACCAGTCATAAGGCTGCTGTCAGTGTTCTTCTTTATCTCTTACACTGAGGTCTGGGTTACAGCCTTCCCCCCACCCCCAAAAGGAGCAAAAAGCAGTTCCTTTTTTTTAAAGATGGAAGAAAGATAACTTTTTTTTTTAAACGTACTCTTTTTAATACCTTCTAAGGTGCTATTCTCCCTCTGTCTCGTTTTCTTTTCGCTGCTCTGTATGCAGAACACATCGAATGAAGACCAGCCTTGTCTAGAAAGGGAATTGAATTCTGAAAGCTTCAGAGGGGGTTAAAAGCCTTTCAGAATTTTTCTTTGGCTGCCGGAGGCTTTCCTCGGGGCTACACTATCTTACAAGTTTCGTGCATTGAGCTCTCAATTCCGTTATCGAATGTGAATTTATGAAATGCTTTGTGTTTCCCACGGGTCCCTTTGCCCCAGGCTTCGTGGAGAAGGTACTAGGTCTCCGCAGCTCCCAAATCGTGCGCTGGTGTTTCAAGAGGGAATGTTGAATGTTCCTGTTTAAGGAGAATTTTTGGAGGTCAAATCCTCAATCTGAACGTTCTGTCGTGTCACTCAGTTACGGTTCTAAAAGGGAGCCGGGAAGACCCCCAGAGAGCGGACCAAGACTGTCATTTAATTGCACAACTGGAAACTTCGCTGCCAGAAGAGGCAGCTGCATTCGTTCGATTCCTGCGTTGGACTGTTGTTAACCGCTGCATTTCACAGCGTTTTTTTTGTTGTTTTGTTTTGTTTTGTTTTGTTTTGTTTTGTTTTGTTTTGCAGGAGAATGTGCACTGTTAGGCCATGTGCACAGACATTGTAACTCTTGATATCTTTACCACATCACAGTTAATAAACTGCTTTGCACTGTCTGGCTACTTTCTGGTTTGTATCTACATGTAAAATGAGAGCTGTCATGTGAAAGGGGAGGAGGTTGTGGTTTTCAGCATCAAGCAGCCATTCGCGTCTAAGCTTTACCCCTGCAAGACCCTGCACGGATTCAATGGGGTGCTGGAGCCAGTTCACCCAGCAAGAGCTGATCGTTAAATTTTTAGGAATTTTGCAAACTGATTGTTAAACTACTGGTGGCTTGAAATAGGCTGTGGTGGGTGTTTATGTAAGTTGCTGGCTTACCAGTACACTATTTCTAAGAACCATGTAGCATAGGGGCGCCTGGGTGGCCCAGTCAGTTAAGCATCTGACTTCGGCTCAGGTCATGATCTCCTGGTTCATAAGTTTGAGCCCCTCATCGGGCTCTGTGCTGACAGCACGGAGCCTGGAGCCTGCTTTGGATTCTGTGTCTCCCTCTCTCTCTGCCCCTTCCCTGCTCACACTCTGTCTTCTCTCTCTCTCTCAAAAATAAATAAACATAAAAAAAAAAGAACAGTGTAGCATAGTCCTTGAGAGGAGCAAGTATTCAACAAGTTTTCAAATGATATAGGACAAGTTCCAAAAAACCATGATGGCCGTGTGTAGGTAGGTCAAGCCAACCCAACCAAGGTTGAGGGTGTGTACAACTGAGAACACTTATTTTGAAGTGGCAACTTATTTTTTAAAAAAAATTTTAAACATTTATTTATTTTTGATAGAGAGAGAGAGAGAGAGACAGAGCATGAACGGGGGAAGGGCAGAGAGAGAGGGAGACACAGAATCCCAAGCAGGCTCCAGGCTCTGAGCTGTCAGCACAGTGTCCGATGCGGGGCTTGAACCCACGAATCATATCCTGATCTGAGCCGAAGTCGAACGCTTAACCAACTGAGTCACCCAGGCACCGCTGGAATGGTGACTTAAAAGCAAAAGATAGTTTGAAGCGAAGAAGCTTTGAGTTCTTATCTACGATGTCCAAATCACTCAAGGGGTTCTCTGGGGGAATAAAATGCTACTTGCATTCTGGAAATGCTGATATCACATGGTCAGAGGACACCGACATGGTAAGCTGGAGGACTGAGCAGGCTTCTCTTTGGAAGCAGGGGTTGGGTGATTGCCTGGCTACATTGCACCTATGTGTTGAGAGAAGAAAACAAAAGAGGCTGCTATAATTTTACTTTTATTATCTTATTTTATTTTTAAATTGTAGATAAAGCAAGCATAGGAGAGGGGCAGAGGGAGAGAGAGAGAGAGAGAAAGAGAGAATCTCAAGCAGGTTCCACACTCAGCTCAGAGCCCATCATGGGCTTGATCCCATGACCTTGGGATCATGACTTAGCTAGAATCAAGAGTCAGACACTTAACCAACTGAGCCACCCAGGCGCCCATTATTTTGTCTTATTTTATTTTATTTTGTCTTTTTATTTTATTTTATTTTATTTTATTTTATTTTATTTTATTTTATTCTATTTTGTCTTATTTTATTTTGCCTTATTTTATTTTATTTTATTTTGTCTTATTTTATTTTATTTTGTCTTATTTTATTTTGTCTTATTTTATTTTATTTTATTTTTGAGGTTGCTGTATTTTAAACAGAGCAAAATGTGCTGTGTTCATCTTAAATCTATCGTTCTTTGTTTGCATGTAGCTGATTTCTCTCTTGGGGAATGTGTGCCTGATGCCTTTCAAGACCCCACCCTCAGAGAGCTCTCTAGAAGGGGAGACAGCCCCTGCTCAGGTCTGGAATATGAGGCTCTCCTCGGTAAGTTGAATATATATCTTCTTTTTAGAATGAAAATATAAATAAAAATTGGGTCATGGGCCAGATAACTGAAATGAGAACCTTGATTTAGAGGTTCCTGTTTGCATCTCTGCAGCCACTTCAGAACGCACGCATTTGGTTTGCTCTGAGCCTGACCTCCTGTGCCGGCAGAAGTCTCTTCAGTCGGACTTGGGTATTGCAGATGTAGCGCAGTTCAGTGCTTGGCTTCCCCTCGGTGCGCCTCATCTTGGGTAAGCAATTGCTTCATATTTCTTAAGCAGGGATTCACACTTTGCTGTCTCAGGAGAAGGCTTTAATTTGATGGCCACGTTTGCAGGGCTCTCCACCTCTGTAGGAAGAGATGGGTATAAGGTAGCCTGGTGGGTGCACTTTTCCTTTCCGTGGGGTAGAGTTGCTTCTGTTAAGATCCTCAGAGAGAAGAGGGGTAAGGTGTGCCCTTAATGAAAGAGTAGGTGATGATGATGATGATGATGATGATGAAGAACAAGACTTTCATTTATAATTTGCCTGTGGTTTTAGGTAGAGCAGTGACTAGCTGCCCTTGAACTCATGGCGGGACTTGTCCCTCACTGTTTCTCTTCCCCCAATCCTAGACAGACCAATATTTAACCTTAAGAAGTCAGAAACTTAAACCTCTCAAGAGAGCTAGGCTATACTGTCCTTACCAATCACGTCCTTTGCAAAGCTCTGATCTCATGAAGGCCTGATGTAGGGTCCTTTAGGTGTAACCTGGTCTGAGGAGGGAGCGGGAGTAATGACTTCCAAAGTCCCCTTCACGTAGAGGGTTGACCAGTGATGTCAAGACTGTCTTACAAGGAGCCATGTGACCTCCCGGCCCAATGTAGGATAAACGGTCTTGGAAGGAAAACTGAGGATGCATTTCAAGAACTTCATGCCTCAGAGGGGTTATGTGGGTAACTATACCTCAAAACAATGAGAGCCCAGAGGTGCACAGCCAGGGGTGAATCGAGGGGACTTAGCATCGCGAGGTGAGCGGGGTAGGTAAGGGAAGCCTGTGCAGGTGTCTATTTGCTCAGTGGTTGGTTGTCCTTACAGGGGCCAAGCACTGGCACTCAGAGGCAGCACCTCTCCCTTATCTTGTTTTGTGATATTGTAACATTAGGGGGTCATTTTCACATCCTGTGTGGTTGTCTCATTGTCACGAGTCCCTTTTCTGAAGAGGTTTTCTATCACAATCGTGCCAAGGGTGACCCTTCCTCTGCGCTGTTAACAATGGGAGAGGTGATCCCGATGGTTACAACCTGCCCCCCCCCCCAACTCCCACACCGGGAGTGATAGAAGATATTTGCCAGGAGTTATATTGTGAAAGCTCCGTGAGCTCAGGTCAAAACGTTTGGCCAACACATGAGATTTCTGACCATGCAGAATTATCTTAAGAGCATCTGCTGAGGAGATGTCAGGATCTGAAGAAGCGAGGTAAAAGTTGAGAATTTAAACGGAATCCTATTATCAAGGTGCTTAAGGTGCATCTGATGCTTTGGTTGGATTTCTAAAGACCAAGATTCATTTTATGCGTGTATTATATATCTGTATATATAAGATTCTGATCTTCATTGTTCAGATAGTAGAGCTTATAGTCTTGGGAGGTGAGCGTGGAGAGCAAGACTTTAATCAAACAAGCCCACAAATAAATAGATAATTAGAAATTATGACAAATGCCCCAAAGGAAAGATAAATAGTCTTATTAAAACATGTGGCTTGCCGGGGGCTAGGTGGGGGCACCTGGGCGGCTCAGTTGGTTAGGGCGTCTGATTCTTGGTTTCGGCTCAGGTCACGGTCTGATGGTTCGTGGGTTTGAGCCCCACAGTGGGCTCTGAGCTGACAGGGCGGAGCCTGCTTGGGATTCTGCCTCCCTCTCTCTCTACCCCTCCCCTGCTCTCTCTCTCTCTCTCTCTTTCTCAATAACTAAACAAATACATAAATATTAAAACAACAATAACAACAAAACAAAGCATGTGGCTGGGCATCTGACCTGGTAAGTGTGGCTCAGGAGAGATTTCCCTGAGGAAGCCACACTGACTTGACATCTGAAAGCTGAACAGGAGTTCACTGGATGAAGTGGGTGGGAAAAGCACTCAGTTGGGGGAGCAGATTCATCTTGTTTGGATACATGAAGTTCCGAGAAGTTTTGCTCTAAAACATGGAATACTTTCAGAAACACGAGGGGCAGTACAGGGCAGTGAGGGGACAGGTTCTGATCCAAAATGCCTGGGTTTGAATCCTGGCTCTGCCGCTTGCTATGAGTTATCGGGCAAGTCACTTCACCAATCTGTGCCTTAGCGTCCCAGTCTTGGAGACCTCATAGGGTCGTTGCAAAGGTTACGTGGGTCAACGTGTAGAGCGTTCAGGCGGTACCTGGCATGTAACCCTCTCGGAATTATTGCATATGTAACTACTGATTTCTGGCATGGTCCTATATTAACTAGGGGGGAGAAAAGGTCCGATCTTTTAATGGTAAGGAGGAGGCCCAGGACACTGAGTGATTTCCCAGAGATCAAAGAATTAGTTAATGGAAGGTCTGACCCAGGAAGAGAATTTTTTAGGAATTCAAATCCGTGCTTTTTCCACGAACTCATTGCTTTTCTCTTCATTCACAGGGAGTTCTACCGGTGCATATGAGTACTTAGAACCAAAAATGATATCTCGTATTCTTTTTTAAAAAAATATAATTTATCGTCAAATTGGCTAACGTACAGTGTGTAAAGTGTGCTCTTGGTTGCAGGGGTAGATTCCGTGGTTCATCGCTTACGCACAACACCCAGTGCTCATCCCAACAAGCGCCCTCCTCAACGCCCATCACCCATTTTCCCCTCTCCCCCACCCCCCATCCACCCTCAGATTGTTCTCTGTATTTAAAAGTCTCTTATGGTTTGCCTCCCTCCCTCTCTGTTTGTAACTATTTTTTTCCCCCTTCCCTTCCCCCGTGGTCTTCTGTTAAGTTTCTCAAGATCTACATATGAGTGAAAAAATATTGATCTCTTGTATTCATCAGATTATTTGCACGTTTCCTAAGATTTGTTTGAAAACGGTTGGGTGTGGCTCTGAGTGACTAGAGTTTGGTGACGGGGTTCAGAGTCTCTTTGGGATCACCTGTGTCCTCAGGATAGAATGGCCCGAGTTGTAGGGAATGTAGGGAATGGTTTCAACGTGGTGGTCATTTGGGCAGCTATTTGCACTCACCCAGCACATGCCAGGCACTTTAGTGGTGCTGCAGCACAGGCCTGGGACACTCGTAAACAGGAACATATGGTCCTTCTTGAGAATCTAGACTTGGTGCGGTTTGGTGTTAGACCTGTAAATCAACTGTTCCTCCTCCAAGCAGAGGGCGCGCTGCTCTGGGGGAATGTACAAGAATAGTTTGCCGGACAGAGGAGGGAACACAACCAACTCCCTGAAGAGGAATTCAGCCAGAACGTTCAGGGATCTCAGATATCCCAGATATGATGAATTACAATGACGCATGCTCTCAAGGAAGCTGTTTTTCATGGATGTGTGGGGTGGGATGGGTGGGGTGGGATGGGTGTCGTGGAGCCAGAAGACAGCTGTTGCTATCTTGAGAGAGATCTGTGTTTTTATCAGAGGTGTTTGGGGGAAACTTAGTATGACTCTTGGTATATCTGAGTCAGTGTAATTATTATCTACATTGTGATGGGGTTCAAAAATTGAAACTTAAAAGAGTTTCCAGTTCATTCTGATTCATCACTTGCCATTCTTATAAATGTAGACGCTCAGAACCCAAATCTCTCTCGGCGCTACAAATTGTTTCCTATCTGATTTTTAGGTTATGAGAAACAGGATCTTATGTGGTAATGACTTCTACTTTTCGAAGCACTGTTATCTACATCATCCTGTTTGATCCTTGCATTATTGTCCTCATGTTATAGGCAAGGAAACTGAGGTTCCGCAAGGTCAACTGACTTCTCTGCATAAGTGGGACCTAGGGTAGGACCTCCTTGAACAGTTTGACCCTGATTTTCCAGATGGAGGATTTTGTTGTTTAGAACGCAGGTAAGGAATCTCTTAGGTAATTGTTGTGTACAAGTTAAAATGGCCACAACATGTGGACTTCCCACCAGCGCTGGGTGGGGTACTGTGATGGAATTACACAAAGACAGCTTTCCTCCTAGCAGGTTCTAGGTAGAGTTCTTTTAATGGCGGGATGTTCCGGGGGCAGGGATCGTGGCCGAGCCCAGACATAACGGTTGGTGGGAACCCAAAACGGGTTGGATTGTAACTCCCTGGAGTTGGTGTTCTGTTTCATTAAGAAAATTGTGGGGCATGGTGAAAAACAACGAATCCTTTCCCAGAGCTGGTAGACGCAGCGAAATTAATACCACAGAGATAATATAGATGCTTAAAAAGTACTTTTTTGCCCATGTGCAGTCCAAGTCTCATTCTATCCCTGCTGCCTTGCTTAAAAAGGTGGAGGGTGGGGGGGAGGGGAGGGCAAAAAAAAAAAAAGCTCACCATGTCTATTTTATGCGGCTTCTTTCTGCCACAGAATGCGGTGAGTGCCTTAACTGGGTTGAAAATTTTCTCATTTGTGTAGCTCCTTTCCCACATGTCCTGAACATTCTCTATATGTTTAAAAGTAATAATTTTAATTTAGTTGGTGAGATAGGCAAAAATCTCACACCGAGTCAGCTGTCATCTTTTGTTTATGTGACATCCTTAGGTTGTAGAATGGCCAGGGTTGTCATCTCAAGGACATCCTGAAATTATTTGCTTTTTTCCTCTTGAAAAGCAATTTTCATCTAATCTTCTCGTACAGCCAATCTGAAGCGGCCCCCAAGCGACTCTCCAAACACTGCTTTGTTTTGTTTCATGACAGCACTTTCTAGCATCTGCTATTTTCTTGTTCATCCACTTGCTTCTTTTTTTCCCCCCTCCGTCTCCCCCCCCCCCCCCCCCCAACTCGCAAACTGCAGGCGAGTGGCACCTTGTCCTTGTTCGGGGCTGTAGCCCAGTGCCTCAGGCACAGATTGGCCCACAGAAGCACTCACAGTGGTTCGTTAAGTTAACAAACTTCTCTTGATGCTATTTTCCGATCTTTTTTTTCTTTTATCTGAAGGTTGGAAAATTGGAGAGCAGCATGTGTTGCCCACTGAAACTCCTCCTGATGCCAGTGTTACTGGGTGAGTAGAAACCAAGGAACCAAGGAGGGCGTTTGATTTCCTGTAAGTCTCGTGCGTTTTCGAAAGCCGGCTTTATAGATTTTCATTTCCCTTTGGTTTGCTGAAAACGGAAACCCCAACCTGGAACATCATGGTTTTGCTGAAGCAGCTGTTTTAGAAGCTAGGTAGCAAACTCTTTCTTGGAAAGCTGAATCTTCCTCTGTTTCTATTAGAAACAGAAGGCCTTCGGGTCCTTGATTGTGTGTTCTAGGATCTTCCGACGTGGTACGAAGAACATTTCTGGCATTCCTGCGCTTTAAATCGTGACCTTAAAAACACAGCTAGTCTCAGATCAGGAAATGAAATTACCGAAGAGAGTCCCAGAATCCCTGTACTCTGCTGTTGCTGTAGCTACACCAGCCTTCTTGTGGTTCCTCAAATGCACTGAGCTCTTTCACAATTTGGGGTAGTTTCTTTTGCCAGGACTTTCTCTCCCCGCCTTACCCTAACGAGCCTGCCTAAAGCTTCCTTATCCTTCAGGTTTCTCCTTAAGCTTCCTTCCTTCTGGAAACCTCCTCTGAACCATGCCACACACCCCCCCCCCTGCCCCCCAGCCCCCAACCCCGGCCCCGGCCCCTGGCCCTCAGGTCAGGTTGGAGTCTCCTGTTCATGTAACTTCTGTGCGCTGGGCTGCTTCTTGTGTATAGTTCGTGTCTTCTTTCTAAGTTGTCCGTCCTTTCTCCCTGCCTTTTCTTTTTTTTTTTTTTAAAGCTTATTTTTATTTATTTTGAGGGGGGAGGGGCGGAGAGAGAGAGGGAGACGGAATCCCAAGCAGGCTGTGCACTGACCGCACATAGCCCCTTGCAGGACTCGAACTCACAAACCGTGAGATCATGACTTGAGCCCAAACCAGGAGTCGGATGCTTAACCGACTGAGCCACGCAGGCATCCTTCTCCCTGCCTTTTCTCTTTATCCCATGGAGATAGCTCTGTAGGAAGAATGAATGACTAAGGTGCTTTGCTCTCATAGTCTCTTATTTTTCCTCTTTATTATTAGTTTTTTAGCTGTGCATGGTAACCTAAACACTGACTCAGCAACGTGCACATAAGAACTGCCTTTGCTCTAATTCCAGGAAACAGAGAATGTGCACCAATATGCAGACACACACACACACACACACACACACACACACACACACACACAAATGGTATGTATTTAAGAGAAGCTTTTAGAACCATGCAGGCTGGTCATGTTCTGAGGCTCTTTAGACATTTCCTCAGAGGCACAGGAGGCAGCCTGCAGATTTCTGCCCTTCCAGCCAGAGACTTAACAATTCAGCCCCGTAGGCGGTGGCATCAGGGCATTTTGTATTTCTTTGCAGAGAGCTTTTTCCTCTGTAGAAAGTCTCATTTTCTCCATCCGTTGTTCTACAAAGGTTACCCGTCAGGTGTCAGTTTCTTGTTGCTTTGGCGGCTGCCTCTGCTTTCTAGCTAACCTTCACTTAATACTACATAGGGCGCTCTTAATATTAAATGAAATTAGCTTAATATTAAACTAATTAAATTAAATTAAAGGTATAAGAACACCTTTAAGCGCATGTGAAGTTGCTCAGTTCTTCCTTACAGGAAAATTCCAAATCGGCTTTGGAGATGATTTTGATGTCTTTCCAAACACTTTCCCTCCAAAGGGTGTAGGGTTCATGTTTTCTTTTCCGTCTTCCCTACTGTGCGCGCCTGCTGTTGGGCAGGAAGTTAACCCTCTTCTCTCAGGGCAACAGCTTGCATGAAAAGACTGGCACATTTTCTGTTTATTCCCATACGTGTTCACTTGGCTCTTCCTCGATAGAAACTGGCCAGCACCTAGAGGGGTCTTGCTCAATGTTGTCTCTCCACACAGGGCACATCTTGTGCAAATGGAAAGAGCCGTGTAATGGTTTCCTCTTTTAATGAAAAGAGAGGTGATTTGAGCGATATATAGATAGCGGAGTGGTGCCTGTGCATAAACACCTGGGATCTGAAAAGCCGGGGCTGACGGCAAAGCTGGGGTGGGAAGCGGGGGTGGAGACAGACACAAAGAAAAAGCGAAGGGGAGAACCGTGCTCGTGCTGGTCTAATTACAAGGACCTGCACTGACAGCCAGAATCAGCCAGCAAAGTCAGAGAGAAGCTTTTGTAAGGGAACTAAAGAAAAGGAAAAGAGGAGGGAAGCAAAGAATACCTGTGAGTTGGCTTTTTAGATAGGGAACCCATGGGAAACTAGGAGCAGGAGACATGTCATTTCCTGTTTGTGGGTGTCTAAATGCATGACCCGGAAGGAGAACGTCAGGGCTTCCCTGAAAGGGAACTCAGAGAGGGGCACCTGGGTGGCTCAGTCGGTTAAAGCATCTGACTCTTGATTTCTGCTTAGGTCATGATCTCATGGTTCGGGAGATCGAGCCCCACGTTGGGCTCTGCGCTGGGCGTGAAGCCCGCTTGGGATTCTCTCTCCCTCTCTCTCTGCCCCTTCCCTGCTCTCTCTCTCTCTCTCAAAATAAATAAATAAACTTAAAAAATAGAAGGAAAGAAAGGAGCTGGGAGAAAGGAATTCCAGAAACAGGGAAGGGACCAGCTAGGAGAACAGGATCAATTTGCATTTTTGCAATATGAAGATTGCAGAACCCCTCCAACTTGAGGCATGTGCATAACTAGAAGGTATTTCTCTTACCCTTGGGAGTGTCCTGCTGGTTTGAGTGAGGGGCCTCTGAGTACTTTGTCTGTGTTGGGTCATCTGGGGAGGGAAGACGTGTAGTACTTAGTGATTAATACTGATTTTTGTGGTTGAGGGTATTTGTCTAAATGATGTCTCCTCTTGCCTTTGGCTTCTATAGATTATTCCCTGGGCCTGAATGACTTGATTGTTTCCTCCCTTGAGCTAACGGTCCATGTGGGTGATTCAGCCCTGATGGGGTGTGTTTTCCAGAGCACAGAAGAGAAACGTGTGACCAAGGTAGACTGGATGTTCTCATCGGGAGAGCACGCCAAGGTAACAAGGAGGAAATACAACTCTGTGGTAGAAACCCCTGGCCAATGGTGTGAGGACAGCATGGGGAGAGGGAGAATCAGGTCATCAGGTGCCATGAGGTGGTGTTGCCAGAGTTTGGGTTCTGAAGCTGGTCAGAACTGAGCCTCTTCCTTGCTCGGCCCTTTGGCCGTGCGACCCACTGGGCCAGTAACTCCACCTGGCTGACCTTCAGCTTCCTCATCTGTGACGATGAAAGTCATTATCATAATGGTAATGCTTACCTTTTGGGTCCTTGAGAAGCAATGAGAGACGTGCCCATGAAGTTCTTTTTGTTTCTTTTCTCGATGTTTGCCCTTTGTAGAGTAGTTTAGGTGGTTGGGAGGGCTGACAAGGGTGAGAGCATTGGTCTAGACAGAAGAGGCATAAGAATGATGTCACAATAATCTTTTTTGGCGGGGAGAGGACCAGATCCTTTCGGCATTCCATGCCCCATTCATGTGCCGGGGAATCGTCTCTTTCTCCTTCATGGCCGCTTCAGGTGTTGGGATTAGAAGATGAAGCATGGCCGAGAGGGGGTCTTTCATGGGCGCTCTTTGGAGTGGGGAATAGTGTATACAGCCTGTCAGAGATTCTGTAGAGATACCTGTATGTTAGGATCATTTGTGAAATCTATCCTAAGTAACGTGTTACTAACGGTAAGGTCCCGAAATGTACAAACGAAATACTCTTTATGTAGCTCATAGCGTGTTATTCCTTTAATACTTTTCTCACTCAAATTTTTGTTAGTATTTTGTATTATGAGAGGGATAGGCCCATGGTGTACGTAGAAATAAGAATTTCCCAGGGCTCCCCTTCCCATCCTGCAAGCCAGTCCGTGATGATGACTCCGTCTCAAGCTGTATGATATGCTGCCTGGAAGAGGGCAGAAGGGGGGGTGGGGAGTGATGGCCAACATGCCAGGGACCGTCACCACTACCGGTCTGGGGGATTGCCTCAAGGCTTTGAATGCCCTTGAATCCAGGGGCCATAGCGGAAAACGGGGTGGAGATGAGAGAAGGTGTTCAAAAGTTGTGAGTTTGAGTCCCCAGAGTGACCTTCAGAGTGGATGTTACATTTTAACTCAGACTGTAAGAAATGGATATGTGTGGGCCATAGTCCGCCATTTGTGCGTGAAATAAGGCACAGGGCCTTGCTCAAGTTACAGTGTTACCCGGCACCAAGTACTTTTTAATCATAAGGACAAGGATGATGACAGGTACGATGGCGATGGTGATGATGCCGTTGCCTCCACAGAACAGGGTCTTTTGCATCCAGACTCCTAGGTCTGGTGCCCGTGACTTTAGATGTGCCCCCCAATGTTGTGTTGCCCTCCAGGATGATTACGTGCTATACTATTACGCCAACCTCAGCGTGCCTGTGGGGCGCTTCCAGAACCGTGTGCGCTTGGTGGGAGACATCTCACGCAGCGATGGTTCTCTCCTGCTCCAAAATGTGGAAGAGGCTGACCAGGGAACCTACACTTGTGAAATCCGGCTTGAAATGGAGAGCCTGGTGTTCAAGAAAGCGGTGGTGTTGCACGTTCTACCAGAAGAAACCAAAGGTATGCGAATGCTTTACCTAGAGAAGGGCGAAGGGGCAAGAGATCTGATGTGCGAAGAGGGCAGGGAACCGACTTTGTTGAACAAGTGCCAGCCTTTGGTCTAGACACTTACCACAGAGTGAATCTGCGATAGTTGGTGTGCTTTTTTTTTTTCTTTTTAATTTTTTTTTTACTGTTTATTTAATTTTGAGAGAGAGACAGAGGCAGACTGCACGTGGGGGAGGGGCAGAGAGAGAGAGGGAGAGACGGAATCGGAAGCAGGCTCCAGGCTGCTGAGCTGTCAGCACAGAACCCGACGTGGGGGTTCGAACCCACGAACGGTGAGATCGCGACCTGAGCCGCAGTCGGACGCTTAACCGACTGAGCCACCCAGGCACCCCGGTAATTGGTGTTCTTTAAAGAAAAATCTTGACAGTGGTAATTTTATTATCACCTTAAATGTGTCCCATCATCATGAAAATGCCGTGGAGGAAATATTGGTCTTTTCATCTTACACATGAATTAACTTGAGGCTTAGAGAGGCTTAGATGTGACTTGTCTAAGGACGCATGTTTATTAAATGGCGCACCTAGTACTTAAGCCCTGGAGCCTCTGACATCAAAGTCCCTATTCCTTTTACTCTGTCCTGGTGGTACTTCCCGTCCGTTATCCTCAGTGACGCCATGTCCATATTTAGTAGGTTCCTCTGGTAAGCGTTCTAGGGGACAGAAAAGAAATGAGAGGATCTCGGTATCGTCTTTGGACTTCATCTTCCCATTTGTAAATGGAGGGTGTGGCTTCAGTAGACTGGTGGTGTTCAAACTGTGCTGTGTGGAACCCTGAAGGTCCAAGGAACCTGGTAGGCTGCGCAAAGGGTGAGAACAGGGCAGGGGTTAATAGAGGATCCGGTCTAATAGGACCTCAGGCCTCCAACTGCAACCAAAGTCCTTTCTCTTTCTCCGGTTTTATTCATTGGGCTGCCAGAGAAGATTTTGTTTGAAGAAAGAATTCTGCTGCCTTAAAAAAAAACCTTGAAAACCCTAGAATTAGATATATTCTTTCAAAGTGTTGAGGGACGAGTCTACGGTCTCGGGAAAGCTTGCTAGAATCTGGACCTCCTCTCCTCCCCCAGCTGGTTAGGCCCGCTGTGCGCGCCTCTTTGGTGATGCCCATCACGCCTGCCCAGATGTGTCTTCCCTGTTCACCTGGGTCTGTATTCTTTGTCCTCTGACCAGCCTTGGACCCCCTGCCTGGCGCAGAGTAGGCCATCGATAAACATTTGTCGAACGAGGGGCGCCTGGGTGGCTCAGTCGGTTGAGCATCCGACTTCGGCTCAGATCATGAGCTCATGGTTTGTGGGTTCCAGCCCCACATCAGGGTCTGTGCTGACAGCTCAGAGTCTGGAGGCTGCTTCCGTTTCGGTGCCTCCTTCTCTCTCTCTCTGCCCCTCCCCCATTCATGCTCTGTCTCTCTCTGTATCTCAAAAATAAATAAATGTTTTAAAAAAATTAAAACAAACAGACATTTGTCGAATGAATGAAATTCTGGAATTAGCACCCTTCGCTTGGAATCCTGTTTCTAAAGCTGGAGCTGTAAAAGGGATTGTAGAAGGTGGCCTCTGACCTCCCTCCTAAACTTTTCTACTTTTTTTCCTTTTCTTTTTTGTTTTAAAGTTTATTTATTTTGAGAGAGAGGAGGGGGAGAGAGTATGCCAGGCTAACAGCACAGAGCCTGTTAGATGAGGGGCTCGATCTCATGAACCATGAGATCATGACCTGAGCTGAAATCAAGAGTCAGCCGCTTAACTGACTGAGCCACCCAGGCGCCCCGCCCCCCTACTTTCTTTCAGTTGACGTTTTTCTTTTGATTTCAAAGCTGTAGTTCTCCAGAAAGGAAATGAATCAGCTATTTCCCCAAGGATCATCTTTGGGCTACTCCTTTCTGCTTTGTCCTCTGATGCCATGCCCAAATGCTTGTCCATACAAATACAGCCTATAAAATAGGAGCCTTTTCCCTCTTTGAAGAGACGCATAAGGCCATGAAGTAAAAGGAGCCAATTTCAGAATTGGAAAATCCATGGACACAGGCTAGAACAATTTTAGGGTTTGTCAGATATTTCCCCCGTAGCCAGTGGAGCAACCTGTATTTATTTTTCCCTTGTGGCCGGAAAGGGAGTAGAGCCAACTCCTAAAAATCTGCCTGCTGGCCACTGGAAAGTTGTCCAGCTTGCTTGGTGGAGGTTGTCTTCCCCCATGTGAAGTCATCTATACTTTGCTCTACAGAGTTGACTCCTCAGTTTATAACTTTTCTATGCTCCTGCTACCATTTAGAATTTTTTCCATGATCCTACTCCTTCAATTCCTTTTTCCTCATAGGTTTTATTTTAAATATCACAGACAGTATTCTTGCAAACAAAAATAGTGTTAACTTCCTGTACTTTTGCTCTAGAACCAGCCATCCTTCACTTACGTGAGGGGGCCCGGTACAGTGAGTGAGAGCTTTTGTGCGTTTCTTCACTTAGGTCTGGGGTGTGTGCTTGCTCAGCCTTTTATGGGCCGTGTGCCTTTGGGCGCTTTCCACCTTCTTCCTCTGAAAATGGGCAAATGATAGTGCGTATCTCAAAATATTGTAATGACTGGCTGATATGTTACATACACCGTGTCTGGCACATGCCTGGTGCAATGAAAGGTGCAGAATGGGTCAGTTATATTTACTGCATTTTAAAAATAGAGCTCAGTTGGTGAAGCGTCCAACTTCGGCTCGGGTCATGATCTCACGGGGTGAGTTGGAGCTCCACATCAGGCTCCTTGTGAGAGTGCGGAGCCTGCTTGGGATTCTGTCTGTCTGTCTGTCTCTCTCTCTCTCCACACCCCCCCTTCTCTCTGCCTCCCCCTCCCCACTCACTTGCCATCTCTCTCTCTCTCTCTCAGAATAAATAAATAAACTTAAAAAATAGAGTTCAGCTCTTAACGTGCTGTTGGATTTAGGGGGACCTTCCCTCCCTATCTGTCTTCTTTGGAATGAATTTTTGTTACTTTCAAAATGACTCCCTCCATAGAGTTTCAAGTTCAGAATATTTTCTTTTGCTTTCCTCCTATTGTGCATCTCCCCTGCTGGGCAGGAAGTTCATGTTCTCCCAGAGCAACAATTTGGATGAAAAGGTCGGCTTATGCCTCACGTTTGCTCCTTCATGAGCATTGCTTAATGCTCTTTTGAAGGAATTCTGTCCAGTTAAGCCCTAGGCTTGTGTCTCCCCAAACACCATCCTGCCTTTCATTTCTTAACTGACTTTGGGGTTGATTTGTGTAGCGTATTCTTGAAAAATCAGAATCATTTTGCTAGTTTTTTTTTTTTTTTCCAGGGGCCCCTTGAAATGATTTACGCAGTAAACACATGATGGGGTCAGTTGCGCGTATAAAAAAGCAGAAAGAAGAGTCTAGGAGTTGGGAAGCCAGAAGCAAGGGAATCTGTTGGGGGAGTGGGGGCAGGGATTAAAACAGAAAGACAAGCCAGGAGAAAAGCTGTCTATTGTCTTGGCCTAATTAGCAAGCGGTCCTGTGACCTGTACCATAGCCAGAGCTGTCTTAAGCCAGTCCTAAGACAACCTGTAAAAAGAAGGAAAGAAATTGAAGAAAGTCACCCGTGATTCAGTTTTTCAGCTCAAAGAGCCAGTGGGTTATGTATAAGCATGAGAATTATATAACTTTCCACTTCCTGTTTATGTTCGGCAGATGTGGGCTTCTAAGCTGGTGATCGGAAAGAGGGGGGCTTCGAAAAAAGAAGAAAGAAAGAGGGGGCTTCAAGATTGTCTGTCCTTTCTTTAGTATAAACCTGAAGTTGAGTTGGGACTGGAGAGAACTTCTGGAAAAGGGGAAGGAGCAGGGAATTAAAGGGAATCAGAATGTGTTTACCGTAGATTGAAGACCCCTCAGAGTTGACGTGTGTGGGTAGCCACGGGTATTCTCTCAGCTGCGGGGTGTCATGTGAGTGAGACGCCTCTGAGTGCTTTGTCCACACGGGATCAGCTGGCTCATCTGCGGAGTGAATGTGTGCGGTTTTGGGGGTGGCATTGATTTTATGGCTGAGGATCTTTGGCTAAACATGATCTCTTCTGGAAGTTCTTTGACTTCTGTAGATTATACCTTGGGTTTGACTTGAGTTACCATTTTATCCCCAGAGCTCATGGCCCATGTGGGTGATTCGACTCAGCTGGGCTGTGTTCTCCAGAGCACAGGAGAGAAACGCATGACCAAGGTAGACTGGACGTTCTCATCAGGAGAGCATGCCGAGGTAAAGGAGAAGGAACCACTGCTGTGCTGTCGAAGCCCCTGGCGGATGGCGTCAGGACGGTGTGGGGGCAGGGGGAATCGGGGCAGCGGGTGCCGTGTGGTGGCGTTGCAGGGCTTGGGCTTTGGAGCTTGTCAGAACTGGGCCTCAGCTCAGCCACTTGGCTGTGGGCAACTTTAGCTTCCTGGTGGGAAAAATGGCTCTGATGCAGATGAGGAAGAGGAGAAGGATGATATTCTTGCTGCTGCTGCTGCCTGCTCAGCTTTTAGGGCCGTGGGGACACATGTATTAGATCGTCCGTGCAAAGCATTTGTACGTGACTTGGCCACTGCCTTTTAGTTTCCTTCCTCTTTTCCCTTCTCTTTGTAGAGTCCATGGGAGAATGAGGGGGGTTGACTTTGGTGGCCTTGTCTCTAAGCTCCGGGCTGGGCATAAGAATCGTTGCATTCTTATTTTTATTTCGGTTATTTTTATAAGTTTTCTTCTGTGCCCCGCCGCCCCACTTCTGGGATGGAGGGAATTTTCTTTGTCTTTATGGGTGCTTCAGGCATTGGCGTTAGTAGGTCCTGGGGGCCAACGCGCAGACTCGTTCATGGGAACTTGCGTGCAAGCAACAGGGGAGTTCACGAGACCATAGGCGTCATTTGTGCCTGCTGATGTACATGTGGGGCAAGGTGCACTGCGGGGGATATCCCAGGTCGGTTACTGTTAATCAAAATTAAGGTGCAAAGTTTATAAAAGATCTATCTTTTCTAAACTAAGACATATTCCCAGCCACCTCTGTTAAAAAGTCGTTTGTACTCACTCGATTCCTGTATGCCGTCTGAGTGGGCCTGGAAGTGTGGCATCACAGTGGCATATGGGGAATTACATGTGGCCCCAGGTTCACCTCTGGGAGCTTGTCGTGCGTTTAGACGTCAACTGCTAAGTGAGTCACAGCAGAAAATATGTTGAGAATGAGCCTTTTGAGCTGTGAATTCAAAACACAGAGAGGTTTCGCATCCATGTTTGTATCCGTATACCCATTTCCTTTTCTTAAAAGCCTTAAAAAATGTTTTAAGTTTATTTATTTGAGAGAGACAGAGACAGGGTGAGTGGGGGAGGGTAGAGAGAGGAAAGAGAGAGAGAGAGAGAGAGAGAGAGAGAGAATCCTAAGCAGGCTCCTTTAACAGGTATTTACTTACTCATTTAACAGGTATTTTAAGCACCTATGTAGCAAACACTCACAGCTCCTGCCCTGATGGGAGACTTACGATCAAGATCAAGGGAGATATGCAGTAAAATACTGAGGAAACAAATACATGCTATGTCAGATATTAGAGCTATGAAGAACAAGAAGGCAGACGTTTGTGGTTCTTACTGTATATAGGTGGTCAGAGATCCCTCACTGAACAGATGACATTTGAGCAGAGATTTGAAGTGAGGGAGTGAACCATGTGTATTTTGAGAGGGAGGGATGCCCCAGGCGTAGGGAGCAGAAAGTACAAAGGCCCTGAGGCCAGTACTCAAGGAGAGCAAAGAGGCCGGTGTGGCTGGAATGAAATGGTGAAGTGACCCGAAGAGGTAAAGTGAAGAAAAAGTGTAAGATGAAATCAGAGAGGAAAATGGAGCGGGGCGGATCATGGAGGGCCTTGTACTTTTAGCAGAAATGGGAGGGGGCATTGGAGGGTTTTGAGTAGAGGGATAACATGATTTAACTTCTATTTCCTTTTTTTTTTTTTTTAACATTTATTATTGAGAGACAGAGAGAGACAGAGCATGAGCAGGGGAGGGGCTGAGAGACGGGGATACACGGAATCCGAAGCAGGCTCCAGGCTTTGAGCTGTCAGCACAGAGCCCGTCGCGGGGCTCGAACTCACAAACCGCGAGATCATGACCTGAGCCGAAGTCGGACGCTCAACCGACTGAGCCACCCAGGCGCCCCTTTTTAAACATTTTTTTAACGTTCATTCATTTTTTGAGAGACAGAGCGTGAATGGGGGAGGGGCAGAGAGAGAGGGAGACACAGAATCTGAAGCAGGTCCAGGCTCTGAACTGACAGCACAGAGCCTGACACGGGGCTCAAACCCACAAACCACGAGATCATGACCTGAGCCGAAATTGGACGCTTAGCCACCTGAGCTACCCCGGCGCCCCTTAACTTCTATTTCTAAGGGCTCATCTGCTGAGAATAGACCAGTTTGGAGAAAGCGGGGAGACAAGTAAGGAAGCTTATTGCAGGAATTGAGGTGAGAGATGCGGTGGCCTGGGTCAGAATGGTAACCATGGAGGAGGTGAGAAATGGCCAGATTTGGGATATATCTTCAAGGCAGAGGTGACAGGATTTGCTGAGGGATTTTCCATGTGAGTTTAAGAAAGCGAGGAGTTTAGTAGGATGACTTCAAGATTTTTGGCCGGAGCATCTGGAAGAAGGCATTGCCACTTACCAAAGTGGGATGGACTGGAAGGGGCTGGTTTGGGGGAAGAATTTGGAATTTAGTCTTAGACGTGTTTCCAGGGTCTGTCGGAAGTCCGACTGGGAGTACCGTAAGAAGTCAGGGCGCCCTTGTGCTTCTTTTTACGGGAAGGGAAGGCCTCTTGTGCCACTTTCCTCATCCTTTTCTGCCCAGGGGACAGGCGTTCACGGTTCGGTGGTGTCCTTCACAGTGACACAGGCTGTGCCCCTGTGTGTGTGCATGGCCTCATGTTGTCTGATATTTCACTGCCCACACACGCAGGGCCCTGCACGTCCTGAGAGCCCCCCACTCAACCTTGCCCATGCCCCGACCCCCTTGGTCTTTGCAAACTCATACTTTGCCTTTCCCTTCTAGGAGGAGGTTATGTTACGTTATCACTCCAAACTCAGGGTACCTGTGGGGAACCCCCAGAACCGGGGCCGCTTCCAGAACCGTGTAACCCTGGTGGGGGACACCTCCCGCAATGATGCGTCTATCATGCTCCAAGGAGTGCGGGAGTCTGACAGAGGAAGCTACACCTGCAGTATCCACCTGGGGAACCTGACCTTCAAGAAAACCACCGTGCTGCACGTGATCCTGAAAGAGCCCCGAAGTATCTGACGTTCGGCTGGGGAGGGATGGGGGGCCTCGTAGCGGGTGGGCATGGCCGGGACTAGGGTGAGGCCAGAGAGGCATTCAGGGTGCAGAATTTCAGGGGGCGTCTGTCTCTTACAAGCACTTGTGCCCTGGACTTCAGTGGCCTTGACAGTGGCATTTGGAGCCCTAGGCACCTTGCTTGCCTCTCTCTAGTTCTGGCCCTGAGGATGTATGAGGTCAAGGGAGCTGGTATTTGGTGAACACACGCCTTCTGCCAGAACTCACTCGTTGCCGGTGTGATAGGCTGATGGAAAGGTACAGGAGGTCAGAGGTGGATTGGAGTTGGTGTCCGAAGTCACTTTTCACTTGGGTGCTGTATGCTCCGTAGTGGGAGGGAAAATGACCCTGAGCTGGGGAGAGACAGCACCGAACAGAGAGAAAACAGGAAGAGACCGGAGCCCCAAACAGAGGCGTTTTCTGTATTCTGGCCAACCCTGTGCATTAAAGCCAGTGGTATGTGGGAGAATAAAGACTCGATTGTGTGGACGGAGAGGGTGATCGGTGAGGGGTTAAAGTTAAACCAGAGCACAGGTAACAGTCAGGATGTGGCCTGTGGACTTTGCCTTTCGCTACAGCCCTTCGCTGGGGGTTGGCTGCGGTTTTTTGGGGGCGGGGAAGTGAATGAGGCCAGAACACAGCTCGGTACCTCTGACCAGAGATCTGGGTCGATGGAAGCACCTCCCTGTAACAGCAAAGGCTCCCGGCCGGAGAGGGAAGCAGGACAGATGGCTTTCTTCACCTCCTCACGAACATGAAGTCGTGTTTTCCACTTCACGGAGGAAATACACGCCATTAGTGGGGGCTCGCTCAACCTCCAAGGCCTCCCCGCCCGCAGGCCTACCTCCATCTGCCCCCCTCCTTACCTCCGTCCTGCCCCCCAAGGCTCCCTTCCGCCCCGGGCTGATCCGAACCTCTGTGCTCAGGTGACATGTTCTCCCCCTCGGGAACCTCGTGCTTTCTACTGGCTTCTGCTCCTCGGCCTATAAATACGCTCAGCTCTTCCTCTTACCTTCTGTCCTCGTCTACTTTAGCTCGCCCCTGTATCTTTTTTTCTCTCTTAAAGCAGACACAACTCACATACCGTACAGCTCACCCATTTAAAGCATGCAACTCAGGGGTTCCAGAAAATTCAGAGTTGTGCGACCATCACTGCAATCAGTCGTGCCTTTCTTTCTTGACTTAGCCAAGTAGCTTGCTCAGAGGCTGAGTGTGGTGTCTCCTCTGTCACCTCCACTGAATTCCTGAGTGCACTGCAACCTGTCTTCTGCTCCTGCCTCTACTTACCTCACATCACTAATGGTACTCTAATCACCCGTCCTCAGCCGCCTTTACCCGAGTAGGATTGGACACTGCATCCTCTCTATGTTCAGTAAATATTATGTTGGATTCCCTTCTTCTCTTCTTCCCTCCTTGCCTCCTCTCTCCTTCCCTCCCTTCTCCATCCCTTCCTACCTCTCTCCCTCCTCCCTTCCTTCCTTTCCTTCCTTCCTCTCCTCCTCCCTCCTCTCTCCCTCCTCCCTCCCTCCATCCCTTCCTTCCTCCTCCCCTCTCTTCCTTCTCTCCTTCCTTCTCTCTCCCTCCTCCCTTCCTTCTTCCCTTTCTTCCTTCCTTCCTCCCTCCCTCCTCCCTTCCGTCCTTTCCCTCCTTCCTCCCTCCCTCTCCCTTCCTTCCTCCCTCCCTCTCTCCCTCTCTTCCTTCTTCCCTCCCTCCCTCCCTTCCTCCCTCCCTTCCTTCCTCCCTCTCTTCCTCCCTCCCTTCCTTCCTCTCTTCCTCTCTTTCTTCTTTCCTTCCTTCCTACCTCTCCCTCTTCCCCTCTTTTCCTTCTTTCCTCCTCCCCTCCTTCCCTTCCTTTCTTCCTTCCTCCCTTCCTCCCTCCCTCCGTCTCTTCCTTCTCTCCTTCCTTCCTGCCTCTCCCTCCTCCCCTCCTTTCCTCCCTCCTCCCCTCCTTCCCTTCCCTTCCCTTCCTTCCTTCCTTCCTTCCTTCCTTCCTTCCTTCCTTCCTTCCTTCCTTCCTTCCAAATTCTAGCCAGATATTCCACAAATTCTTCAAACGCAACATATCCAAACCTGCCCCTGCACACGTCTCCACAGCTCATCTCCAGCTTATCTCCTCCACCTGCGTTAACGCCGTCACCATCTACACGGTTACCTAGCCGGATGCCTGGGAGTTGTGCCTGATTCTTCCCTTTCCCATGACCTCCAATCTAACAGGTCAACAGGTCCTGTCATGTCTGCTACTGATTTTGGGTCTGCCTTCTCTCCAGTCCCATGCTAGGCTCTGGCTGTCTTCCCCTCTGGCTTGGCCTGCAGGCCCCCAACATGTATCTGCTCTCATCCTCGGCCCCCGCTCTCATCCTTCCTGCGGCTCTCTGTGCCATCCTGTCAATCACAGATCCCCACATTCTGTCCAGTGCTTGTAATCTTTCAGTGGTTTCTCCACTGTCTACAGAAACAAAAACCAGACTCCTGGCTGGGATAGTCAAGGCCCTTCATGACTGGGGACTCTGTTATCTATCCAGCCTAATTCTCCACCATACCCACGAATGCGACCTTGAACCAGACCCCCAGAACGATTTCTACTTTCTGAATGTACCATCCTGCCGGGCCTCCAGACTTTGCACACACTGTGCTCCACCACCCTTCCCCATATTGTCTGCCCAGCAAACTTGATGTTTCCTCAAGAGTTTTAAACTTGAAAACTTTTGCTGAGGAATTCTCATCTGCCACCCCGTAGAAGTGGGTACCCTTTTTCCTCTGTGCCCCTCTGTGCCCCATGTGGACTTCCGTCATAGCGCCTAGAGCAGGCTGTGGTTCTCTGTCGATGTGTTTGTCCCTCTTCTTGAGATTAGGGACCACGCGTTGTCTCTGTAGCTTCCGTGCCTAGTGATATCTGGCACCCAGGAGGTGTTTACGTATGTATTTAGAGGGACGTGAGGAAATGAATGAGGGGTGCCATGTGGGTAAGAGTGCCCCTGAAGGCCTTACTTGGCATTCTGACTATGAGGCTGGGTGTTGTAGCATCTATCCTTTTGAAAGCAACCACTTTCTCATAGAAAGATCTACAGCCTCTGAAGCATCTGTTATTTTATTTTAAGATAGAATTGTTAATGTAAAAGGAAACTCTGCTGTAGGTAAGGTGCTATTCTCTTCTCCCACCCACCTTGATCTATACTGTAGGGGTGAGCAAGGGAGCCAGACTTGGCTCTCCATCTAATGGGGACCGCTGGAGTCCCAGGGTTTCCACATGGGGTGGAGTCTGGCTTTCTCCCCCAGCTTCCTGACTTGGCTGTTGCTCCTTGGTATAGAACTTGTGGGACTCTCAGCTCTTTTCCCGAAACACTAAGACCCTCTAATTGCTTTTCTCCTTTCCCAAGCATTGGTGACCCCAGCAGCCCTCAAACCTGAGATCCTGGGTGGTAATCAGCTGGTGATCATTGTGGGGATTGTCTGTGGCACTATCCTGCTGCTTCCCGTTCTGATATTGATCGTGAAGAACACCCACAGGAATACGAGGTACAGGGCTGGGTTGGGACGCTGGTGGTACCTCTAACCCGAAGTGGGAGAGTGACAGCACCCTGACCGTGCCATTTTCCCAGAAGGGGGTTACTTTAAAATAGAATCATTTGTGGTTGCCAAATTAGATGTCATCTAGGTAGGGACCCCCACCCCCTGCTCACCGTGCTCCAGAAAGCCCTTGCACGTCCGCACACCCTCTTCATTCGCTTTGGTATTTCACAAAGATTGCCAGCTCTTTTGTAACTGGTGGCCTAAGGAGAGCATTATTAAGAGTATAAACCTTTTGCGAGAGCTATAATGGTGCCAGTCCGTGCCCGAGAGAAATGGTTTTTGGATTATCCGCGACATCCACTTCACCTAGAGGTGCAGATCTTGGTGCTCTGACCCAGCAGCAGTGTTTCATTGGCCATTGGCAGGCCCACGGCCCCCCACCCCGCATTTCCCCAAGTGTTGATGACGAAGTCTTGTGGCTGTCTTGTAGGAATGCTGCCCACGGGCAAAGGCCCCCATTCAGGCTAAGTAGTTCCGGCTTCTGAGTCTCTTTTCCCCGTAAAACACCCATTCCACGGAAGGTGCTGGCGTGCCTTCTGGCTTTGCACCTCCTCCCCCCGGGGCCTCGCTGACTCGGTTTGAACTTGGCTGGCCTCTCCAAGGGTCTTTACGCTGGGCATGAAAGTGGCACTGAGCCCAAAGTTAGACACCCATGTCAACTCACCTACCCACTCTGGGCCTCAGTTTCCCACCAAATGAAGTCAGTGCTTCCGTGTCTACTCGCTTATCCTAAAGAAATAAGCAGACGGCTATGCTGAGATTTGTGAACACGGTTGCTGTAGCACGGGTGATAATCGAACACTGAAAATCATCCTCAGTGACGGTCAGAAAGGTAATGATTCACCGCATAGGTGTTCCATTCAATGACATGGTGCACAATCCCGAATGGGACGACATGGAAAGATGTCCCAGAAGCCGTATTACAGAATGTATGATACGATCTCATTTTTATAAAAAAAGAAAATTACATACAATGAACATATCTTGTGTGAGTGCCCCTAGGCCCATATTGAGAAAGTTTGGGAGCATAATTCCCAAGTATTGGTAGTGCTGTTTGGGAGAAAAGAGAAGGTGGGTCCCCTGAGGGCGGGAGGTTTACTGGAACTTCAATTTCCAACTCTCTGTGTTTCTTTTGTTTTTTAAAATGTTTTATTTATTTATTTTGAGAGAGCGTGTGCATGTGCGGTGAAGAGAAGCAGAGAGAGAGAGAAAGAGAGAGAGAGAGAGAGAGAGAGAGAGAGAGAGAATCCCAAGCAGGCTTTGTGCTGTTAGCACAGAGCCTGACTCAGGGCTCAGACTCACGAACCCTGAGATCATGACCTGAGCCGAAATCAAGAGTCGGACGTTCAACCGACTGAGCCACCCAGGCACCCCTCTCTATGTTTCTTTATTATTTGAATTATTTTACAATGAGAACACACAGCTTTATACTCAGATAATATGCGAAAAATATTTCCTCCACTTAAAGACAAAAAAAAAATCCGGTTTCTTTTCTAGCTTCAACCCTGATTATTATTATTATTATTATTATTATTATTTTTTAGCTCTTGCCTAGGCCAGAGCAGAAAAAAAGGAAGTGTATTCAGTGGCAGATGCAGAGGGCAGATGGTCAAGAGATCAAAGGCCGAGGGCTGGGAAGGGGCCAGGGCTGGCCGCTCAGGGAGTTTCTGGCGCCAATTCTGCTCTGCCTCCCCCCCCCCCCCCCCATGGCCAGGAACCCTTTGAAACTGGGTGTCGCTGAGCTTCTGTCGCCCCCTGCTGGTCCAGCTACATCTCCCTAGTCCTCGGTTGTGATAAAATCTAATCCCGTGGCCCTCACTGTTAATTCACTTGAAAGTGTGTGGCCAGAAAGATGTTAGCTAGGTTAATAGGGAAGTCAACGCTGCTGTTCAGCCCAGACTATCTCCAGAATCCCTTCCTGCCCTTCATCAGAGAGATGCACTCCTCAGGTTTCGAGGTGGGCTGACTGGTGCTGGCGGTGGGCATCTAGAGAGAATAGTTCCTCCTCTGAGGTCCCCCTCTGCACAAAGCTCTGTGGGGTCTCCTGCAGGGACTCTTGAACATACAGTGCTGGCCGGTTAATTCCCCATGATTTTCATGCCTTGCAGCTCAGGAACGTCCACAACCCTGGTAAAAAGCCTGGAGAACGTACAGAAGCCTGATCCAGAGGTAAGGGAAGAACTCTACCGTTCTGCTGCTGGGCCCAGCGCGGGGCCGGGTGGATAAGGCTCTAGCATTTCAGGTTGTGCCATCAATTCCTCTGCGAACTATCTTCCTCAGTGTTATGTCTCAGCATGCCGGCCGGTGCTGGGCACGGAGCAGGGGCTCAGGAAATCTTCATTAAGCCAGCGAGCGAGAGCCCCTGCGGTGGGAGTGGGGTGGGGCTACAGGGCCTCCTGGTAGGGCTGGAGGAAGGAGCACTGGACTCAGAGCCATTTGTCCTGTTGTAAGGTCCAAATAACCCGATGATCTGCAAGAGCTTCTTCATCTGTGGCATCATGAGGGAGCCATGAGGGAGAATTGTGGTGAATTCAGGAGTCAACAGTTCAGATGAAATCATTCAGGGACCTCAAGTAGGAGGATCAAGAAGTTCTTCTTCCATATTAGTTTGTAATGGAGCTATAAGTAATTGCTATTAGAGACTGAGAAATGAATTCATTTCCTTGAACTTCCTTTCCTTTCCTTTCCTTTTTTGCTTCCTTCCTCCCTCCCTCCCTCGCTTCCTTCCCTCTTCCCCTTTTCTCCCTTCCTCCCTTCCTTCCTTCCCCCTCTCCCTCCCTCCCTTCTTCCTCCCTCCCTCCCTTCCCTCCCTTCCCCTTTTCTCCTTTCCCTCCCATCCCTTCCTCCCTTCCTTCCTTCCCCTTCTCCCTCCCTCCCTCCCTTCTTCCTCCCTTCCTTCCTCCCTTCCTTCCTTCCCCTTCTCCCTCCCTCCCTCCCTTCTTCCTCCCCCTTCTCCCTCCCTCCCTCCCTCCCTTCTTCCTTCCTTCCTTCCTTCCTTCCTTCCTTCCTTCCTTCCTTCCTTCCTTCCTTTAAAAACTCCTCTTTGAGTATTTACTTTTCCATCTTTCGGCCTGTCTGTGACCCAAGAGTAGGTTTTGTCGCAGCTGGGGCCTCAGAAGCCCAAGAATTTATCACTGGATGACATCGCCTCCCCAAATAGTGACAGGAATACTACCACCGACCTCACAGATGTGAGATTCAGGGAGGGCTGTTCCTGCCACATAAACCCTGTCAAAGAGATAACCGCAGTTAGCTGCTGATCAGTGCCATCGTGCCAAGCCTCTAATTAGAAGGAAATAAGCACAGGGTACAAGTAATCTGGCAAGACAAGGATTCCCTGCTGCTACCTAAATGGCCATCCAAAGATGTTTATCTTTTGAAGCAAAGAATGTGGTTAAAATAGTGCTCTTCCCCGACTAGCCAATTTTCTTAATTTGGGGGAAGACTGGGGACTGAATTGTCATTATTGACGATAATTTTCTAGCTCTCAATAACCCTCTGGTGTTGATGCCCTGTGAACAGTAGCAGATGGCCATTTTCTCTGGCATATAACATTTGCCGATTTTTGGGAACGTTTATCCCGTTTCTCCCCCCGTTCCCCCCTCTAGAAACATGTTTACTCCTCAATAACCACACGGGAGCTGATTGAGGAAGAAGAATCGAGTGGAAGGGCAGAGGCCACCTACATGACCATGGTGAGAGTGGTTCTGGGCCTGGCTGAGCCAGGTGACGGGGGTTGGACAAGGAGCTGGCGAGGATATGGCAAACTCCTAGGCGGTGGGCATGGCTGGGTCACCCAGGGAGGTGACTCTGCCGAGGGCTCCTGCCCTGTGATGCTTTCTAAGTAGTAGGGAAGTCTGAAAGGCTGAGGCCCTGCTGGGTAGAAGACCAATCTTGCCTTCGTACCCAATCTCGAGTAGTTAAGCGTCACTAGGGCCAACGGTGATGGATTTTAGTGGCGAGAAGAGGCACCTTTATCAGGCATGAGCAAAGTGCCCCTGCCTCATTGGAGGTTAAACACGACTAATGAGGAGGGTACCGTAGATCCTTGGACAAACGTTGTGTGGCAATCTTCCTTCCTATCCAAGAGTCCCTTCCAGTTCTTCCCTTTTTATTTTTTTATTTTTAAAAAGTCTTTAAAAGTGTATTTATTTTGGGAGAGAGAGAGAGAGAGAGAGAGAGAGAGAGAGAGAGAACCAGCGGGAGAGGGGTGGAGAGAAGGAGAGAGACTGAGGACTCTGCACCATCAGCCCGGGGCCCGATGTGGGGCTCGAACTCATGAACCGTGAGATCATGACCTGCGCCAAGATCAAAAGTCAGAGGCTTAACTGACTGTACCACCCAGGTGCCCCAATTCTTACATTTTTAAATTCTGTGACTTACGATGCGTGGACATAATCTGATCGCCAGGAGGGCTGCCTGCTGCATTCCATACAATAATAGGGAGTCGGATTCCTTCTTTCCCTTTCCTCCACTCCACAGGGAAGTACAGCACGTAGAAAAGCCAACTGGGGCGCAGTGAGTAGGAATAAGGACAGAAGGGGTGAGCTGGCGACGGGCACGGTACTATTTGTAGACTAATTATGGGCACCCCGGCCATGAAAGGAGTGGTGTTCTGCTGGGCCCAGAAAGGCTGGCCTCTTGCTCGTGTTTGTTCCCGTCACGGCGGCACTGAGAACACATGACTCCCAGATGATCGCGGCAGAGAAGGACCCTGCCAAGGAAGTGTGAGGTCAGGGACCTGGCCTGGTTCCACCAAGTGCAACAGTAGCTCCACTCCGAAGTTGCGTGTAGTCATGTTTACCCCTCTGGCCTTCTCCTGCTACTGCCCTGTGACGCTGCGGTCCCTGCCAGGCCTTGTCCGGCCTCTCAGAGACCTGCTGATGACCTTTGCATGGTAGCTGCTGCTGAGTGCGTCCTCACCTGGGCGACACGATCTGCAGAAACTCTGTGAGGTCCACCTTCCCCGTGTTCAGTGTAGGTACTTGCATTGAAACTGGAAAACAGCACTTCTGTCCTCTTGAAACGGAACTGAATAAAGCAAGGGGGATGAGAGGCCAAAGCCACAAAACTCAAAGGCCTTTAGGAGCTGGTTAAGTTATTTCTAAAGACCGCGTGCCAAGTTCAGTAAGCGTCTGGACAGATTTTGGCCCGCAGGCCATTTGTTTGAGACCTCAGGTATAGAGGTGATACTCGATTAGGGAGCAGGGATAACAATAAACCCGCAATTTTGTTGTTGTTGTTGTTGTTGTTGAATTGATCGTATTTATTTCAGTGAAGGGGGCACCACGCCTGTGTCCCCCTCTCTGAGGCTGTATGGCATACTGATTGACGTCACAAGCTTTGAAGCTGGGCAGATGCGAGTCCAAATCCTGGCTCTGTGATTTAGAAGCTAGATGGTCCTGGGCAGGTAACTTAGCTTCTCTGAGCCTCAGTCTTCTCATCCTTAAAGTGAGAAGAAGAAGACTACCTCCCTCCCAGGTGGTAAGGATCTAAAGAGTCAGTGCTTGTGAAATTCAGAATTGGGCCAGATCGATGGAGAGAGCTCAATAAATGGCAACTATTACGATCAAAATACTTACAAATGTGCTCTGTTTCTTCCCTCCCTTCCCCTGCAGCACCCAGTTTGGCCTTCTCTGAGGTCAGCCCCAAATAACCCGCCTGAAGAAAAGTCAGCTGGGGGAATCCCCAAACCAGAGCAAGCCTTTTGAGAAGAAAGGAGAATTCCTTTTGTCCTTAGCAGTGGCACAGACTCTGTCCTCTGTGTGTCCCGAGTCACTTTCTGGTCATTCTGGACCCCTGCCCCCACCCCAGTTGGTTTCCTGCCTCATTGGTCAAAAGGCTGAAGAAGGAGGGTTCAGAACCTGGCAGAAAGACGGGACAGCTCGGGAGGAACGGGCTCCGATGGAGAGAAGCATGGTGGCGCTCCTTCCGGAGCGGGACACTGGCCCTGGGGACCCTGGCCGAGCCGCCGCAGTGGCCTCCTGCATTCCATCAGGTCCTCCCCTTGGATGTTGGTCTCCATGGATGGGTTACTGGGAAGAACCACAGAAGTCAAAACCAACCCAAACGGTTCCTTTGGCAAATTACCCCTAAATAAACGTGGCTTGTGGAAATCATCCTGTTTATGCCCCGGCTGAGGGGGGAGTGGAGTCTTTGGTGAGGAATTTAGAGTCAGGAGTCCCTCAGACTGAAGTGACTGCAGGCCAGTTTTGGCCCTGGGACAGTGTGGGAGTGAATGGGTTGGAGTGAATGGGTTGGAGTGAATGGGTTGGAATGAATGTGGCTCAAGGATTTAACCCGGCAGCTGTTGGCCTGGCTGGTATCAGGATGGCTGGTGGCTCTTTCCTGGGCCTCACCGGAGGCATCCTTGGTGGAGTTTGGGCATCTGTCTGTCTTTTTCAAAAGTGGAGCTTGTTGGTTTGCCAAAAGTAGACGGCCGCCGAGTTAACTCTTGGTCGGAAGGGGGAGGTCCCTATACGTTTGGTACCATTGTAAGATTTAATGAGGTTCGTTTCAAAGATCCTTTGGTTCTGGGCTCCCGTCTCTAGCCTGGGCTCTGCTCAGGCCTCCTTTCTCCGACTGCCGAGGCCCTTCCTCGTTCTCTGTACCCCATCCTTCCCGCTTAGCCCTTCAGGGAGTGGAGTTCTGGTCCAGTCTCAAGTGCAGCTGCATTTTTGAAGGATTCCCCTGACTCTCCATACATCAGGACCCTCTCATTACACGCCCATTATTGCCTCTTTCTCTTTTACCAACTGTTCTTGGGTGTCTACTCCGAGGCCTGTAGCCTCATTTTCGTTCTTGTGCAGCATGGCTAAGAGTCGTTAAATGTTTCCTTCTCACCTGTTAGCTCTAAATAAGGAGGATGTCAATACTTTGCAATACGTGCATCCTGTCCAAGACCTATCAGAGAAGTGACACGTATTGCCATGATAAGTAGAGTGAACGGAGAGACTCTTTCATATCCTAAGGATTCATGGAGAGGAAGTGATCTCATTTCTGGGCTATTAAGTAACATGCTCTCCTGGGCTAAGGAGAGCCCACTTTCCACTTCCTCAAATATTATCTGCAGAGGATGAGGACCTTCGGGGTACAGAGTTAGGTGGACGGATGGTGATTTTAACATCTGACGTTCTGGGTCAAAGAGAATAAATTAGGGTAAGAGCTGGAGGGTGGGATGTGCAGTTACCCACACGCTCCTGCGGAGGGCGCTGGGGTCGGGGAAGTGGGGGCACGCCCCCTCCAGAGTTCCACGTGCCCGAACTGGAAGTTGATTCCTTCAAAGTTTGGTTTCCATTCTGGGTAGAACAACTGTAATTGAGGAGGGGGAAGAGGAAGCCTCCTTCTGTCTCTCAGCCCGACCTCCCCACAAATGTCTCATTTACACACAGGCCTCAAGTCAAGGTTGAGAGTGGAAATCCACAGCTGTCAAATACTAATTTTGCCTAAAACTATAACGGCCCCGTGGGGACCATCGGAAGAGCTGCCTGCTCCCTCATGCCCTCCTCCTGCGGGCGGTTCTCTATTCAATCCAGGAGCATGAAGGCAAATGGAAGAGGGAATGGGCTTCGAGCTCAAACAAGCCTGGTTCAACCCTGGCTCTGCCTTTTGTTCTTTCTTCGATATGGCAATTGGTTGACTCAGGATTTTGAGGCTGTTTCCCGATACATAAAATGGAGACCCAGAGGGTTTTTTGTGGCGACTAGATGAGGTGGTTTAGGTGCCAGTGCCTGGCGTGGGCCCTCCATCCCCTTCCAATGAGTTCCTCCTCGGTTGGATTGTCTTCTAATGATTCCGTCCCCATCTCTCGTTACCTTTTATTTCTGTGGGCAGGAAGTGCTTGAACCCCGCACACCCCGAACCCCTCTATCCCACCCAAAGGAAGAGAGGGCTCCGAAGCTGAGCTGAGGGGAGGGTTTTGCACAGCTCCCAGGGGGCACGTTTGGACGGTGGGAGAGCTGCTGGAAACACGCAAGCTGGATCTCCTTGTTGTAGACCTTTTAGCAAGCAGTTTTGTTACTTGAATTTGTACTATTTTAAGTCCCTAGAACACCAGATGCTCCCATGTTCAAAGGCTTCCAGAAGTATGCAGGCTTTTGCCAACAGAAATTGGCCTTGAAGGAGTAGAGCGGGTGGGGCCACCCATGAATAATAGAGAAGCTAGCAGCCTCAGAGCTTGGCTACCAGAACTGAAAACACTTCAGCCTGTCCACTGGGAACCTGGAGACCTACCTCCCGGAAAGGGCTGCAGCTTCCGCCAGCCCTTTTGTCTTCGTTCCCCTTGCCACCCACTTTTTCTCCTTTTGGCCAGTCAATATGGTTACATGTCTACACTGGCAGTTTGTTTGATAAAATACTAGCGCTGTGCGTGTGTGTGTGTGTGTGTGTGTGTGTGTGTGTGTGTTTGGGAGGGGTCTCGCTGCCCCTGACTTAGTTACTCAGAGCCAAAGAACCCTCGGTTGCAAGTTTTGTCCCCACACAGACCAGTTATCCTCTTACTAAGCATAAACACGGGTTCTAAGCACTACTGACCTTTGGTCTTAGCCAGCTGGTTTGCAAATGTGGTCTGTTCTTCCTCAAGGGAGATGAGGCAGTCCATCGCCACTTCTGTAAAACTCAACTCCCAAACGTACCTTCTTTATCAAAAAATAAGGGAACTCAGAGTTTTCTCAGAGACCAGAGACCTTTCCTATTTTGTAGATGGTGCAAACAACAGAGATTTGCCTCTCCCAGGACTTTCAGATCATGTGTTCATGGCCTCCTGGGTTTGGGTGCCATTTTGTCCACCCATCCATGCCTCTCATTTTCTTTTCATGACGGAACCCTCTGCTCCATATACCTTTGTCTTTCTTGCTTCTGACCCTTTGCTCTGGGTGTTTCCCTGCCTGGAACTCCCTTTCCCTTTCTGCCTGCCCAAATCAACATTCTTTCAAGGCCCTGCTTCAGTCCTGCCTGAGTGGATTATTTCTCCCATCTTCCCGGATGTCTCTACACTTACCAGATTTTATCTCCTCATGTTCTCTGTTTGTTTTACGAGTGTGAGGCTTTATTTTCTCCAAGAGATCTTAAGCTTTTAGAGATCCTGCTTTGTGTGTCTTTTCTTTACATCTCTCCTGTGACCACGTGGGTCCATCCCTTGTTAAATAGGATTCGTGGAAATGGCGTGGAACAGCATGTACCGGGAGGCCTCCCGTTCGGGTCCTACCATGCCTTGGCCGCATAAGTTCTGGCTGACGGAGTTTCTGCCCTCTCCCCAGATGTAGACATTTATTCTCATGTGCTCAGGGACCAGTAGAGGCTTAGCTCAAACTCCAAATAAGACCCAGTCCCTGTCCTTAAAGAGCTGTAGTTTAGTTGGGGGGGTAAGATGTGTAAACAAAAGGTGACAATATTTTCTGACACCCAGGCAATACCAGGCGTGCCTTTGTTCCTGTGCCCCCTGGAGAGGGACGCTTACACCTTTGTCTCCCTATCTAGAACGTGAGCTCTCCGAGGGTGAGCTGTATCTCATTCACGTCAGAGTCTCTAGCTTCTAGTCCTAGTACGTGGGGGACACGGAATAGATATTTGAGTCTGCTGAGCGAGAGAGCTGATACACAAACGAGGGAATGTACCCCGCGTCACAGGCGTCTACGTCTCTACGTCTCTGCATAGAGAGACGAGGTACGAAGAAGACAAAGAGCGGGTGAGTTGGTAGCCGCTTTTTGAAGAAAGACTAGGAGGCTGCTGAACAGACCAGAGAGGAAGGGCCTTCCGGGAAGAGGAGACAGCGAAGGCAAGGACACCGAGGTGTGAAGTCCTGGGTCAGAGAAACCACCTGGTGTGCAATGGCTGCAGAAGGGCACGGGGCGGAGAAGAGAGGTGAGTAACGAGGAGTCCCTTCCTTGGTGGTTTCTCATCGGGCAGCTGGGTGCTCTGCAGATCCTGAGACCAACATTTCCTCCTAAGCTTGTCCCTGCTTACCAATCCCTTCTCCCCAACCCCCGAACCTGGCTTCTCACCGCCCATGGCTCACGGGATGCCAACCTTTTAATACGAGTTGAAGTCAGGACTTTAATGTGCTCAAGAATCACCCGGAGATCTTATTAAAAATGCAGATTGTGGTTTCTTAGGTGTGAGGTGCGGCCTGGGAGTCTGCATTTCTAAGGAGCTCCCATGTGATGCTGAGGGTGCCGGTCCAAGGACCAACCACACTTCGAGAAGTCAGGCTTTCAGGCGAACTACCTAGGGAGGCTCTCGGTAGCCTCAGTGAGGCATTCCAAGGGCGAAAGGAAACCACCTTCCTTTGGGTTATTTAGAACACGGCTTCTCCCAGCAGGGTGGGTGATGGGGTGTTGTCCAGTAAAAAGTTAGGGGTAAATGGCACCGGGTAGAAATGCCAAAAGCAGGGCTTCACTCCTCAAATAGCCCGTCTTTGATACTGGTGTCTACACTCCGCAAAATACCTCTTTGAGTTTCAGCTTCCCAGCCTTTCACTGGCTTCTGGGGAAGCTTTACGCTTTTGGCGCAAATGGGCCTTGGGAGGCCCGAGTGAGCCATGAACGGTTGCCAGGCCTGTCTCCTCCCTCGGGACCCTGCCACAGGCCACCGCCCCCCTGATCTCGTTTGACCCTGAGTCCTGGAGGACTGAGTCGCTCAAAGGCCGTCCTGTTATAAATCACGCACCTGGTTTCTCTTAGCCACATTTTGGAGAGAAGCAGAGAGACGCGTCTTATCTTATGTCCCCAGCCAGGATAGAAGTTTCTGGTCCCTGCGTGAGACCCAATGAGCCGAGTAAGCTGCTTCCCTGAGCCTCACGGGCTCCCTCGACTGCATTAAGGAAAAGGAGGAGGCCGGCTACGTCAAACCAAAACTCTCTGGCTGACATGTGCCTGCGGCAGCACGGGTGGCTGAGTGGCTGTTCCGCAGACACAGACCGGGACCGGCAGAGTGGAGGCCCCGGGCTGGTGGCGAGGTCTCTCCCTCCTCTCCCTCCCTGCACACCTAGGAGCCCGGCCGCTGCAGCAAGGAGGCCCGGGCCAGAGGGCAGCAGGGATGGGGACCGGCCGTGGCCACTGGAGGACAGTTTTCCCTAGGCGACCTCTCCTCTCTCTCTACCCCTCTGCCTTCAGCGACTGGCACCCAACCCTGGCCACCTGGCCTCTCCCAGCCTAGCGGCTGCGGCTAGATTTTCCTGCCAAGTGCTGCTCCCAGCTCCCATTCGGTTCCTCCACACCCTGCTTGGGGCACCTTCCTCTTGCATCCTATGCAAAGGTTCCTTGCTACGTCCCTTCCGGTCTTCGGTCTTCTCTTTCCCACGTCTCTGAACAACCCGAGAGAAGGACTTGCATCTCCACGGTGGGCCATGTAGAGTACCGGGAGAACCCAGTGTTTCACACAGGCCTCAGCTTGCGTCCTGCCTCTGCCTCTGCCCTTGACGACCATACGTAAACTGGGGTGGGTTCGGTTCTGTCCGCCGCAGCGACGGGGCCTGGGACAGGTGGCAGTCCAGAGCTGATGGCCAAGAAAGAATTCTCGAGACGTCTTTGGTGCCAGAAAAGGTGACTCCGTTAAAGCACGGGGACGGGACCCTGGGCAGAAAGAGCTGTCCCGGGACCATGAGAAGAGACTGATTATAGACTTGGGAGCCAGGGGAGGCAAAGGCAAGGGAGAGTTTCCAAAGTTTATATACCAAAGAAGACTCACAGGAGAGCGGAGGCCTAGCTATTGTCAAGCTCAGGTCGTTTTTGCCTCTAGCCAAGCATGAACCTTAAGACAGAAGGGAGTTCCTGGAGGCATGTTCTACTCCGCCTGCCTCGAGTATTTATCAACGGGCTGCAGGTTATAAGGGAATTTAATTTTTTTAATGTATTTATTCTGAGAGACAGAGCGCTAGCAGGGGAGGGGCAGAGAGAGAGGGAGAGAGAGAATCCCGAGCAGGCTCCGTGCTGTCAGTGTGCAGCCCTGTGTGGGGCTGGATCCCGTGAACTGTGAGATCATGATCCAAATCAAGAGTCGGATGCTCCACCGACTGAGCCACCCCGGCACCCCCAGGACATTTAATTTTATCTGCCATTTCCTTCTGCCTCCGTTTCCCACATCATCAGTTTCCTAATTTACAGTGAAAAAAAGAGAAGAAGAAATCACCTGGCCCAGAGTTACAGTTCAGTTGAGATGTCACATGTAAAGTTCTTGGCACAGAATTAGTGCATAAGGATTTTATTTATTTTTTTTATTTAATTTATTTTTTTTTAACGTTTATTTATTTTTGAGACAGAGAGAGACAGAGCATGAACGGGGGAGGGGCAGAGAGAGAGGGAGACACAGAATCTGAAACAGGCTCCAGGCTCTGAGCCGTCAGCACAGAGCCCGACGCGGGGCTCGAACCCACGGACAGTGAGATGGTGACCTGAGCCGAAGTCGGATGCTCAGCCGACTGAGCCACCCAGGCGCCCCAGTGCATAAGGATTTTAATTGCTTCCTCTTGCCCATGGCCCAATGGCCCATCACAAGTGTGAGGGACTGCCACACAGGAGTCTTTGTTCTATTTAAATGTCTCCCCAGAAGAGCTGGGGCCACCTGCTGTGTTCAGGGCCATCTTGGGACTTCACCCCAAGTTCTCCTCCTTGTTGATTTTTGCCTTCCTTTTCCAAAAGTTTTCAAACATACACATCAGAAGAGAGACCTGTACAATGAGCCCTTTGCAACGGTCGCCGGTTTCAATAATCAACAGCGATGTCCTGTCTTGTGTCACCTCCCCCAATTTTTCCCCCTGGTATATCTTAAAGCAAATTCCAGTCACCGTATCATTTCACCTATAAACACTCCAGTATGTATAACAGATAAAGATGTGCAAGAACAAAACCACAATATTGTTACCACGTTCAACAAAATTAAGAATTATTATTATTTAAAAAAATTTTTTTTAATGTTTATTTATTCTTAAGACAGAGACAGAGCGTGAACAGGGGAGGGGCAGAGAGAGAGGGAGACACAGAACCCGAAACAGGCTCCAGGCTCTGAGCTGTCAGCACAGAGCCCGAAGCGGGGCTCAAACCCACGAACCGTGAGATCATGACTTGAGCCGAAGTCGGACGCCCAACCGACTGAGCCACGCAGGAGCTCCAAGAATTATTATTAATATAATTTAATACCCAGTCCATATTTATTTTTTCCCAATTGTCTCAAAAAATGTCTTTTCACTGTTGATTTGATCGGATATCAGGATTCCCAAAGGTTCGTATTACATTGGATTGTAAAGTCTCAGGTGGTTTTGCATCAGCCTGTTTTGACATGTTCTGTTTTCAGTGGAAATGGTAGAAAAATGAGGAAGCCCTTACTTCCTGAAAGTCTCTCCAACTCACTTCCCTGAACCCTTTCCAAATAACACAAAACAAACATGTCCTTTTTTGGGTGTCTTTAAATGACAAAAAGAGTTCCCCCCTTTACAGCAGTTTTGAAATGAATGAGCTCCTCTAACAGCTTTCAAAACCCAACAATCATTCAGGAGGAGAAGAAGAAGAAGAAGAAAAGCAGGATTTGCTTTAGTTCTTGTTTTTGAGGGGAAAAATTCCTGGGAACTTTGTCCTTTTCAGAAAGACTTTTTTTATGCCCTCCCACCTGCTTTTCAAAATCCACCAACCACAAAATTTACTCCATCCCCCTTTTTTCTCTCTCCCTTACACACTCCCTCTCTCTTTTTAGCAGCAACATATAAGCCGGCCATATTAGAGAGATGGAAATAAAGCTTCCTTAATGTTGTATGTGTCTTTGAAGTACATCTGTGCATTTTTTTTTAGCATCTAACCATTCCTCCCTTGTAGTCCTCGGCCCCTCAAACCACCCTCTCCCATATCCCACCCGACTAACATCTCAGTCTCTGAAAATGCACAGAGATGCCTGGCTACCTCGCCCTGCCTTCAGTCTCACGGGGCTCAGTCTCTTTTTCTCTTTGGGTAAGTTAGACGACACATTTGCATGCTCCTGAGGGTCCAGAAGTGTAGCCGCAGCTGGAAGAGGGTGGGGGCTGGGGGGCAGAAAAGAAGACATTGCTTGAGTTTCCCTTCTTGTCCTTGGGAAGGGAGGTACCGGGGGACCGGGGGAGACATTGCTGAGGACTGCATAACACGGGTATGACTTGGCCACAGAAATGTTGGGTCGGGGGATCTGAGTGTTCCTTGGGGGTGACAGTTATCACAGGGGGTGGTTTTTCTTTGGATTTCCCTAAAACGGACTTATGTGGGGGTGGGGGCAAAAGATAGGTTGATCTGCCAAGTCTCCTCGTGGATTTTTTTTCAGCTGCTGCAGATGTGGGGTCCTGGGCCTTAATGCTCCCTTAAGGGGCTTCTTTTGTGGACCTTGATCTTTGGAAGCTGGTGGATTTAGGATATTAGGAAAGAATGCTTGGGGAGCCGGGGGTAGAAAGTTGAGTCTGGGTCTTGTTTCCTGGAAATCTGTACCATTGATTTGTTGAAATGTGTGGGGGTGCAGGTGGCAAGTTGGCTTGGGGTATGGTCTCTGTATTGGGAAGACACTTTCTGAAGCTGATGGTGGCCTCTGACTTGGGCCAGACGGAGTGGGGGAGGGGTCAGGTGAAGGACTCAGGAAAAAAAGAAAAAGAAGAAGAAGAAAAAAAAGGAACTCATGGGCTGAGTGTGGCTTCAAGACCAGCCCAGCCTTGGAGACTGCCATGTCAAGTGATCCAAATGTTAATTTCTTACTTGACCCCTCATGACTTCCTGGTGAGGAGGTGGGCTCCAAAGTGATTTGCAAGCCTGCTTTGTGGGTAGTTTCATTCTTGCTCCTAAACTTACTCATTGCTGGTGTAGCAGTTGGTCAAGTCCAAGGATTGTCAGTGGGGATATCCCCAATCGCAAAATCCCTCTTCTGCCCTCCCTCCCTCCCTCCCTCCTTCCCTCCCTCCCTCCTTCCCTCCTTCTCTGTTTCTCTGTTTCTTGGTTTGCTGTGTTGGATATTGGGCAAGAGTGCTAGACAGAGACAACACAAAGCCCCTGGCAGCTTGTATGATATGGCCTATTGGCTTTGCGGAGTTACTGGACATATTAACAACAGAGCAGGAATGTTATGGAAGCTCAGGCAGTACAAAGAGGGCGAGCCTGGGAATCAGATCTGGGTTTAAAGCCATCTTGGCCATTTACTTCATGAGCATAGGCAAGTGACTAGACCCTCCTGAGCCTCAGTTCTTTCATGGGTAAACTGGAGAGGGCCTGGGTGTTTTGTGAGTCTGGCACAAAGCAGGTGCTCAATAATAGCTGAACTTTGTGAATGTTTTCAAGCACCCGCGCGCTGTGTGTCTTATTTAGTCTTCGCGATAATCGGTAATCATGCGAGGTAGACACTGTTATGATCCTCCTGTGACAGATGACGAAACAGGCACAGAGAAATTAACCAAATGACTGAAATTAAATAACTTGAAGTCACACGACTAGAATAAGACGAGCTGAGATTTGAACCTTTTGTCTGACTACGGGTACTTAGTTGTTGAGTTCTACTGCCCCCAATGTTCAAGAAGCGGTACTGCTATATTAACAATAATTGATCAAAGAATCTCCATCAAGTGCAGGCCAAAAGATGAGGAATTGGGTGGATGGCCTGTGTGTAAGGAGCCAGGGATGGAGGACAGGTGACTCCTTTTGGAGTTAAGGAGAGCTTCCTGCAGGCAGGGGCAGTCTTGTGAGAGTGAAGAAAGGAAGGCGGCTCTGGGACCAGGACCAGGGTGTGTCTTAGGGGAGGATGGGGTCTGGAGGGAAGAGGTCAGGGAGTGGGGGTTGTGAGGTCGTGGTGGGAGGAAGCTAGAGCCCTGGCGAACCTGGGTGGTAGAGAATGCAGGAATGGGGATCTTGAACTCGAACTTGACTGATGCTAAGATGGGGTATGCTCTGGCATTCCCAGGCTAAGGGGTTCAGGTGGAAGATGGAACTTTGGCGGTTGTAATGGCATCGGTCTCCAAGATGGGGGAACAAATGACAAGGGAGGGGCCGCATCAGGGGCAGGGTTTGTGAGAATGACTATACAGCTGGTCACGGGGAAGGGGACCAGCTGGGCAACCTGCCGCACACACAACAGAAACAGGTGGGACTAGTTTTTAGCTAGACGCAATCCACGTGACTGGACTTCCCGGAGTTTTTCTTAAGACCATTGGCTCTGCAGCCCCAGCCCGGTTACCAAAGTCTGGGTTATGTTAGGCAAGGCCTAGAAAGTGGAGTCTGGTCCTCAGTCACGCCCGCTGCACTTTGCTGCTGGGGGCAGGGGTCCAGACACAGAGGGGAGAGTGCCTTTCCTTCCTTCTGCAGACTTTTACGGAGTGCCCATCTGTGTGTCACACACTGTTCTGGGTCCAGGGATACCAAGGTGACTAAAAATCAGCCCTGGAGCCTCGTGAGAGACACAGGCACATAAACAATAACAACGCCACATCATAGGTGCTGTCATAATCATAACAATCATGACAACGATAGCAATAACAGCAGCTAAACTTTGTCAAGCGCTGACTACGTCCCAGGCAGCTGTGAGCTTTACATGTTAGCAAGCCACTTACTCCTCACGGCAGCCCTAGGAGTTAGGTTCTATTATTGCCCCCCCCTTTTAACAGATGAGAAAACTGAGGTCTGGAAGGTTAACTACCTCGCCTGAGATCAGACCACTTGGCCACTATGCCGTTCTGCCTCCCGGTCGTGTACAAGTGGAAGCGGTAGGGACGGGGGCCGCTGCCGCGGAGGTATGCCTTATAAGCCGGGAAGTGTAGGCTATGCAAGGGGTGTAGAAGGGTGAACGAGTTTCCCGAACAGATTTAAAAAGGAATGTAAGAGGCCTGGAGGGGTGAGAGAAGGTGGAGTCGCTGGGAAAAGTAAGAAGTCAGGGATCACTGAAGTGGAGGAAGCATGGATTCAGGAGCTGGCGGGAGAGGAGGCCAGGACCTAGGTTGGCCCCAGATGGCAGAGGGCTTGGAAGCTGTGCCCAGGAGCCTGCGCATGATCCCGAAAGCAACAGGGAGCCAGCGGAGGGGTGATGAGGACAGCTTGCTCATGCTGCGCGGGGGCGGGGGTGGGGGGGTGGCTTAGACTGGGCTTGGAGGGGGAGATCCTGGCACGGGGAGGGGGGAGGGTCTGAATGCAGGAGGCAGGATCTGGGTGCCACGCTCTCCTGGGATGCAGGGGCTGCCCCGGGAGACAGTGTGCTCAGAAGGTTGGGGGGACACATTCTCTACTTAGACACATTCTCTCTCTTTTAAGCAAGAAGAAAATAAACCTACCTCATAGGGGGCTGTAGGGTTGGAAAGAGGAGTGGGAGAATTCACTTCTGTCTTTGCAGGAGACAGGGCTCAGCCGGAGGTGAGCAAATTTTTGTGATCTCTGAGAGATGGTTCAGTTAGAACAGTCGATAACAGGGGGCCTGGGGTGCCCAGATGCGCCCTGGAGAAAATGGGGAGGGCTGGGCACTGGTGATGTTTTGGAACTAAGACCAGAAGCCACATCCTTACCGTACCCCTGTTGATCCCCATTTCCTTTCTGTGAGTTGGTAATCACGAGACCCAGACCTGGTCCCAAGTGGGGCAACCAGGAGGACTGGGCTTCCTTGTATGGAGGTTCCTTTAAATAGGCCCATTCTCCTCTAGCCAGCCTGCCCCGAGCTGGGGGCTGGCAGTTTGGGGCGGGGTCTGCCATGGAGACGGCAGGAGGCCTGGTCCCTGGCTTTGTCACACCCTCACCCAGCCCCAACCCCTCACCCCTGTCTGGAACCTTGGCAGCCTGGGTTCAAATTGAGCTTTGCCACTTACTAGCTATACACTTGGGCTATTCACGTACCTTCTCTCTGCTCAATTGCATATTCTGGAAAGTGGGGTGGTATTAGGGTTATTGTACGTATCTAATGAGGCCTGCGTGCATCTTATGAGGAATGCATAAAACAGCATCTGGCCTGCGGTAAATAAGCACTTTGTTATTGTGAAATCCTTTCTGTGGCCCTAGTTGTGGACTCGGCTACTTTCTGGAAGCAGCAGAATTTATCAGGATTTTGCTCACAGCTCTGACCTTGTTGCACGATGGCTCCCTCGTCTCTAATGGGAGCCTGGATCTGTGAAAGGCCTAAAGCCCCGGTGGGGACTCAGGCTGAGGTGGGCGCCTTGGAGTCAGGAACCACCTTCTGGCCCCGGCTTGTCCCTGGCTTTCACTAATTTGGTGATCCCATCCCTCTCTGCTGTTGGGATTTGCTAGATTTCTCTGACCACTAGAGGGCACGCGTGTTCCTCCCGGCGCCTGCTGCAGGGGTGCAGGAGAGGGACCCTGCATTGCACCTCTGCTCCCCTCCTGCCAGCCAGAAAAGGCCTCCCCACAGCTCTGTCCTTCCATGCGGCAGGGTGCTGGCTCCTTCCTCATGGAGGGAGCTTCCCTGTGGCCGTTCAAGTTCTAATCTGAGTGATGTGGGCTGGCGTGGGAAAGGGGCCAGGGATAGGTCAGCCCGATTCACAGCACCTGGTTTCTGGGGCCACCTGGAGGCTCTTTTGGGGGTAGGGGGCCCTGGGAAGGTAGCAGAACTTGGAAGGGGCTAGAGAAGCAGGGCCGTCCTCGGATAAGAGGTAAGCTCAGGACAAGGCCCTGCCAGGTTCCTTCCCTGCAGATCTCTCTGCCTCTGCAGAGCGGGGGCGGCAATGGCATTTTCTGCACACCTCCTCCTTGCCCGGTGCTGTGCTAGGTGCTTTCATAATGGTGATGAAAGCGGGGATGGGGGAACTGGGCTTTGTTCTTCTCAGCCGGCCCACCCTGCGTCCCCAGCTCGTATTCCCCTGGTGAGTATTCAGCCCACACCCCGGAGCCTTGGCCTTGCAGGGGGCTCCGCACCCCTAATCCCTCCACCGAAGGCTCAGTCGTGACCTCTATGGCCAGCATTTTATTGCATTTCCTGCTCGTCAGCGTCCCGCCCAAGAGCCCCGGCCATTGCATCCTAAGGGATGGGCTGAACAGAAGGCTTCCAGGCTGCGATGCGGCTGCTGGTGTGGTGGGGCCCGGCAGGTCTGTGCTATACAGCAGCGTGAAAAACCTGCTATACTGCAGGGCCTCCGCTGCCGGGCCTGGGCTGTGTGCCAGACCTGGGGGAACTCCAAGGGGCTGCCCTCTGCCGGGAGGAGACTGTCCTGGAAGGCCTTCCTGTTTAGGGGGCAGAATTTGAGAATGTAGGATGACAGACTGTCCATCAATGCATTTACATGCAATTTACATTGCATAATTTGAAAAATTACGGTGGCAACCCCAGGAGGTGGGTGTGGCCAGCCGTGTTTTGCAGAGCTGGGGGGACCGAGGCTTGGAAGGTGAAGGGGCTTGTCCACATTCTGCGAGCCGACTACAGGCAGCATGGGACCCCGTGTCTCACGGGGTCTCCTGGTCTATGCTACTCCTGTATCAGCAGCCGCCTAGCCACCCCTCTGCCCATGACTCCCTGCCCCCAGGCCCCTGGTGGCTTTGTATCTCACCCAAAGAAAATCCTAACTCTGAGTTCTGGCCCCCAAGGTTAAAGTTACATTATTATTTTTTTCTTTGTTAATGTCTGTTGCCTTCCCTAGGACACAAGCTTCATGTCGCAGCAGTGACGCTGCCTGTCACAGCAATGTCCCCTAGGGCCTAGGCTAAGTGCAGGGGCGGGCATGGTGGGTGGCTTATAAATATCAGGTAAATGAGTGAATGAATGGCTGATGCTGAACGTCACTGTTTATCCCCTCTAAAGAAGAGGAATCTTTGGGGATGACATTTTGACGATATTGGTAGAAAATCCAAGCCTTAAGGTCAGGACTAGGGCGAGGTGCCCACGGTGTGTGGTTTAAGGAGGCCTTTGCCTGATCCCAAGGGGGGGCGCCCCCTTAAATTTTGTGTCCCAGGCTTTCTGCCCTCCGAGGGTCCCTGCAGCTTCGGCTGGAAGGGCCTGGGTTCCCTCACCTCCCCCTAGACTCTGCTCTGCTTAGGATGTCTCAGTGGGACAGAACTTTCTCAGCCCCAGCACCCAGCTCCTCTGGACCAGGTCTGGTGCTGCTTATCGGATGTGACAGAAACCTGCTGTTCCCACCCTGCCACCCCCTCAGCCTGTATCAGCTCCCTGCTGTGGCGTTTCCAGGCCTGACATCTCCCAAAGGGACTCCTGTCCTTGGAGACCCATCAGTTGGTCCCTTGGAATCGTACCTACTTTTCTGGGATGGCTCTAGCCTTCCGCTGCTTGTCTGCCTTCTTTCCTGTTTGCTAGGGGCCGGTGGGGGGTGGGGAGGATAAGCGGCGGGGGGGGGGGGGGTGCGGGGGTTGGGCTGGAAACACTGCTTTCCTCCGACCTTGGGGTATAGAGAGCAAGGCCTTCTGAGTCTCCATCCATCCTCAAGGCTTTCCACCCCGTGGGGGACACTGGAGGGGCTTTGGCTCAGCAGAGACATCTGGAAGCGGTGGGGAAGGAGGTGAAAGCCGGGGTCGGCACAACGGAGCCCCTCGTCCGAGGTCTTCAGCTAGCAGGTGGCAGTGGTGGGACTAGGGCAGGACAGCCGGATGGAATGGCTGCATGACATGGTCCTGGGAAAGTCTTAGGGCCACTTGTCTGCCCCACCCTCAACAGACGGTTTGGTTTCTCTCCACCCCAGCCTTGCTCTACCCAAGGGCCACATCAGGTGCCCCTTATGAGCTTGGCCCACCTGACCCCACTCCCTAGTTTCAGCCAGAAGGGCCCCCACCCGCTGCCAGAGCTCTCTCCACGCCCACCTGGTGCAGAAGGCTTGCGCCCTGTCCCCAGCCCTGTCAGCCGGACTCCTTACCAGCTTGCGGCTTCATCCGCAGTGCCACCAGCGCGGAGCATGGAGATCACAGTACCTACCACCCTCAACGTCCTCAATGGCTCTGACGCCCGCCTGCCCTGCACCTTCAACTCCTGCTACACGGTGAACCACAAACAGTTTTCCCTGAACTGGACCTACCAGGAGTGCAGCAACTGCTCTGAGGAGATGGTGAGTCCTGGGAAGGAGGTGGGTGGGGGTGAAAGGGGAGGCAGGAGCCCTTGCGAGTGAAGCCCCCATTTCCCACCACCTGTCCCTGCACTGGATGAGGACCCTGGTATTCCCGGGGACGGGGGGGGGGTGCTGTCTGCTCCAGAGGGCTTTGGCAGAAGGCGTGTCGTGCCGCCCGCGGGGGCCCCGAGAGGGTGACAGAGACCTGGAGGTAACCGCCTCTCTTCCGGGAAGACAGGCACATGGGGGTGGACCCCCCCCCCCACTCTTCTCACACCTCCTCATGCATCCAGCTCCCCTCCTGCCCCTTGTCCTAGTTCCTCCAGTTCCGCATGAAGATCATCAACCTGAAGCTGGAGCGTTTCCGAGACCGCGTGGAGTTCTCGGGGAACCCCAGCAAGTACGATGTGTCGGTGACGCTGAGGAGCGTGCAGCTCGAGGACGAGGGCATCTACAACTGCTATATCATGAACCCGCCCGACCGCCACCGGGGCCACGGCAAGATCTACCTGCAGGTCCTCATGGAAGGTGAGGGGCGAGGGGGCAGAGCGGGGAGCCCGATCCCAGCCGGCCGCCCTCGGGGTGCCCTTGGAGAGCCCGTGGCCCTCCTGGGGCTTGTGCCAGCTGGGAGGCCTCCGCTTTTCTTCCGCTGCTCCCTGGGGACCGGGGCCGCGTCTCAGAGAGTCCTTACCGCGACCTCGGTCGCGATCATCATCCGAAAATAGCGGCTTTTCGTGCGTGGGGCCCTTGCTATGTCTCCATGAGAGGGCTGACCTCGAGGTGGGCGCTATCCCAGGTCATCGTCAAAAATGCCTCAGTGGGGGAGGCATCGTTACTGTCCCCATTTTACAGACGAGGAAACAGGCTGAGAGCAGATCAGTCAGTTACCTAAGGTCACACCATAAACGGAGAGTGCAGTTGGGACTCAGGTTTGGGTCGATTCGATCTCAAAATCCGTGGTCTTAAATCCTGCGTTTTACTGTCATCCCCTGGGGTTTTTAGGTGCCCCGGGGACTTGGGGGCGGGCCCGTGGAGGTCAAGGGCCTGGGTTGATTTTGCTTTTGACCAACGTCCTTTCCATGGGGAGCGCCCAGTCAGGACCACCCCGCACATACTGTGGGGAGCAGGGGGCGGCGCGGGAGGCCCCCTTTTCCAGCCCCGGGGCTCAGTGGGTCCGTTTCTTGTCCTCCAGAGCCCCCTGAGCGGGACTCCACGGTGGCGGTGATCGTGGGCGCCTCCGTGGGCGGCTTCCTGGCGGTGGTCATCTTGGTGCTGATGGTAGTAAAGTGCGTGAGGAGGAAAAAAGAGCAGAAACTCAGCACGGATGACCTGAAGACAGAGGAGGAGGGCAAGACAGACGGAGAGGGCAATGCGGACGATGGCACCAAGTAACGCGGCGGCCCGGCCGCCCCTCCCTCGCGTCCTGTCTTCTTCCCCCTGCCCCGCACCGTGTGCCCTGCCTGCCCTCTCTTGGTGTGCTTCTCTTGAACCAGGCTCCCAGTGCCGACCCGGGGCCCCCCGAGCCCCTCACTTCGCGTCCCCCACCCCGCACCAAGAGTGACCCACCTCTCTTTCATTCGGGGGAAACCTGCCATGGGGTGTGGGACACGTGGGCCCTGGGGGAGGGGGAAGTGGGCTCCAGACTGCCGGTCCCGGAGGGGAGGCAGGAGGCCTGTGTGAGGGTCCTGGAAAGAGAGGCGGGGAGGGTGGGCAGTGGCGGAGGGGGAGGTCAGCTGTCCAGCCTGCCCGGTTTGTGGACTGGTCCGGTGGGGCCTCAGGGAGGATCGGCGGGTGGCAGAGGGGCTTTCCTGTGCTGCCTCGAGAAAGCCTGGGCGGTGGCATCGCCGTGCTCCCCGGCTGCTCCAGGCCGGGTGGCCCGGTCAGGCTGGGGTGCCGATGGGTCCTGTCACTTGGGTGGAGGCCACGATGAAGGGAGGACCGTGCATTTCCTGGGCACTGAAGGCAAGCAGGGGCTGGGGGCAGGTGGAGACGAGCCTCGGCCCAGGAAACTCTGCTCTTACCCCCTCTCCGTCCATAGCTGCTACCAGGGAAGCCTCGGGGGTTTTCTGGCAGCTGCCAATCCCTCGGGAGTTTTGGTGGGCATTGCACAGAGAGTCACTGAGCTGGGTCACGGGCGGGTCGTAGCGTCCCAGGTGGCGGTCATGTCCCACCATAGTCGCCCACTAACAGGAGACAAATTTCGAAGCCGGCTAAGGTCTGAAGGGGCAGGGGCTCCATTGTGAAGTGGAGTTGGCCGCAGGCTGCCTTCTCCCACAGGCTGACCACCCTCACTCCTCCCAGGCCGGGAGCGGCCAAGGTGGGGGGCTGAGGAGGGGCGGGAGCCATGATGGGGGAGCCGACGTGCAGAGTGGGGGCTTCGTTCAGGCCTTCCATTCAAACTTTCCCAGTTAGCAGGGTTTGGGCTGGCTTTTGGTAGAAAACAGGGAAGGAAACGCCCTGAGGGAAGTGTGAGGGGGCTCCTGGAGCCTCTGAGATCCTGTGGTCGCTCCCACCCTTCCTGCCCCAGGGCCTCCCTCTGTGGGGAAGAAAGTAGCGTTTATGGAGAGCCAACTTTCACTGCCATTATACTCACATCAGGAAGGGACTGATTATTTAAGCCTCAGGAGAGGGAGCGAGACAGAGAGAAGCTGCCGACGTGGACACTACCTTGGAAGACCCTCAGAGACCAACCAGGCAAGCCACTCACAACAAATGGGGAAACTGAGGTTCAAACTGGCAGAGACCGAGGGTCCCGCCGTCTCCTCCTCTGGCTCCTCAGTCTCCAGTTTGACCCAACAGAGCCATAGTTTTCTGGGTGGGAAGAGCCTCTGCGGGCTGGTTCACGAGGGAGGTGAGGTGAGGGAGACGGGCTGTCCAGGCCTGCTGCTGTCCCAGGGTGGCAGCTTCAGGCTGTGATTGAGGCCGGGGGGGGGGGGTGGCGGGATGGAGGGGTGGAGTGGGAGGGCAGAGCTGCTGGCAAGGCCCCACTCCTGCCCCCCTCCCCCCCACCCCAGGCTGACCTTCTTCAGCACTTCCCAGCCTTTCCAGGAGCTCAGAGGCCACCGAGGCGCAGGAAGTCAGTGCCCAGGGCAGGAATGAGTCTGAGGAAAGGAGGCGAGGACAGGACTGGGACAGTCTCGGGGACCATCCTCTGCCTCTCCCCATCAGATAGCCGATTTGGGGCGAGAACGATATGGGAGGTTCCGTTTAATTCATTCCAGTTCAGCATCCGTTCATTGAGCATCTCCCGTGTGCCCGGCACTGTGCCGGGCCCCAGGGAGGCACACGAAGCCATAGATGAGTTGGGAACTGCAGGTCAGCCCCGTGGGGGCCAAGACTAGTTTTTTTGTTTTGTTTTGTTTTGTTTTTGGGGTTTTTTTGGTGCATCTCATTCCACCTGTGCAGCCACTGCTCCCAGGGCTGAAGTTGGAGAAGAAGGAAGAAAGTCCTGAATCCGGGCCCTGGGAAGGAAAGGAAGGATGGAAAGGGGGGAAAAGATACCGCAGGGAACAGGGTGGTAGGCCAGGAAGAGTGGGCACAGCGTGGGGGACAGACAGCCTGAGTCAGGTGAGTCCAGCTCAGTACCTAACTGCCAATCAACACACTGCCAATGGGGGTGGGCTAAGCCCCCAGGATGCCTGGGGCAGGCGGACACAGCCCATCCTTGGAGCCAACCAGCGAAGAGGGGAGCGACGGGCGGTGGGCACCCCATGCCAGCTGAGACCAAGGTGGCGACGCACTTCTGCAGCTTGCAGATTTCACTTTTCGGCAACCCCTCAAGGGCTCTCCTCTCCCAGGACCAGTGAAAGTCTGTGCCGAGGATCGGAAAAGTGGGGCAGCTTTCTTTTTCCAGGACTCCTAACATTTAGGGGAGTTTTTGCACGATCCCCTAGGTTTCTTCTAAGAAGTCCTAGCTCTCTGTAAAGAAGCCCCAGACTTCCGGGTTCCTTCCTTGCAGTGCCCTGACCTAGTGGGGCCTCAGAGGCCCGAGCGGATGGAGGTGGGCCAGGAGCCACCTCTGCCCCAGGTGCCCACCCCCATGCGCCCTTTCTCCTGCAGCCGCTTAGAATCTCTTCCAGGGGCCTCCTCGAGCTGCCTCCCCCAGGGCGATGAGGTTGGGAACCAAATGGGGCTTCTGCGCGAGTAGAGGTGGGAAACCGGTGACATGTTTCCACGGCTGCTATCTCTCTCTCCTGCTTTCTAGTTTCTACCAGCAAGCTGGTCCTCTCCCTGCAAAGCCCACTTCTGGCTGCGTGTTTCCGTCACTGCGCTCTCGGCTGGGTCCAGTCTCCTGTTTTTCTCAACCACCCCTGCCTCTCCTGTTGTCTTGGAACTCCTTGTCTGTCTCTTCCTCCTAATTAAGGGCCCCTGTAAAGAGCTGGGCTGGCCGACCCATGGGATTTAGCTTATAAGAACAAAGTACAATTTTTTCAGGACTGAAATGCCTTGAGGTGCCTTGAAACTGGCTTTGAAAATAGCTGTCCGCCCCTTCGCTGGGGACTAATCACAGTGATTCCCAATTTATAAAAAGGAAAAGCTGATTAATTGGATTCGTTAAGTCCCCTTGGGGAAGCGGGGCTGGGAAGTATTTACAAGGTCAGGTTAAGCAGATGGACAATTGAGAATACTGGCCAGGTCACCAAAGACAGTCCCAGGCCATGGGAATGGCGTGGTGCAGTTAGATGGAGGGATGAATCCAGAAATTTCCCTTGCTACTTGTCTTAAGGATAGACAGCCCGTGTCTCCTGCTGTGCCTCTTGCTGATGTCTTCCTTTATTGAAGCTTGCTGATGCATTTGTACATAGTCTATATATAGGTATAGATATATTATATATATACAAATATACAACATCTCACTGCATCCACCCCACAAGTTATACTGGGTGTGGGGAGAGGGGAACAATCATTTCTCAATGTTTTGAGTTGATTCACCAAAGGCAAACTACAGAATGTTCTTCTAGCTCTTTGTGCCCTTGGAGGAGAAAATTAGGCACTTTCTAGGTTTCACGTGCCACCGGGTGGTTGGAAGGGGTGGTGGGGAGAAAAACTTCAACGGTCCTCGGGGGCCCAGCTGCCGCGTTTCTTTTGCAGTTTGTCTCATTGCTTGGATCTATTGGCTACAATAAACAGATCGTCTCCCTGAACATCCCTTGAGTGTGGCTTTTTTGGGGGGCGCAGAGCGGGAGAGGCTTTGCCAGGATCCTGACAGGGCCCCCTGATGCTCCTTTCCTGGTAACCCCACTGACATTGCCGGGTCCCCAGCAAGGACGAGGTCCTTCTGCTCTGCCCATGTTGACAAATGCCTTCTCTCTTTCCCCGTTTGCCTTGTCTCGGAAACCTGGGGGACTCCATCCAGCTTGAAAGCACCCTGAGGACAGGGTGGCTGAACACCCACTTCTTGGCGGTGGCGCCTGGTTATTTCTGGGATGCTGACAACCATTTAAGTCCCCACCACTGTTAACACTGATGTTATTTTTTCCGTGGGTGGAGGGGCCATCCTTCCTGCCCCCTTTTTCTAACCTGTGTCTGATTAGGCAGACACTTCTTTTGCCTGTTCTGGGTTCAGGAAAAATAGATGACAGCTGGTCAGAGACTCCCCTGATGCACCTTCACGGGTGAGGATCACTGTGGGGAAGGGTCAGGCTGTCCATGTCCCGTCTGAGTGCCGCCCTATCCTATTTACATGCAGTCGAATCTCCCTAAGTTCAGGACCAAAGACGACCCCCTGGCCCAGGAGCTCTACTGTTCCAGACACAGTCTTTTTCTCTCTTGCTTCCTGTTTTTATGTCTCTGCATCTCTCTCTCTCTCTCTCTCTCTCTCTCTCTCTCTCACACACACACACACACACACACACACACACACGTGCCCAGGGGCTTACCAGATAAGAAAAGCCTCAACTTTCTGAATGGCAAAGAAATGCTGACGCGGCTGGTTCCTACTTTTCTTCTGGTTTCTTTGTCATTTCTGTCTACTCCCCGCTGACCCGGAGGCCTTTGCCAGCGGTTAGTGGTCAGCTGCATTTTAGAATATTCCAGAAGGATCCTGATATTGGTAGTTGTAACTTTGGCAAGGATTACAGCTGCTACCTGAGAGAGAAGCCAGAAGGGAGGTGCCCGGTGTTTAACAGAACCAAAGACACCTTGCTTTAAAAGGATGTCTGTCTTTCAGAGCACCTGGGTCCTTCCAAGGATGGGATGTCAGAGAGGGTGCTTCTCTAGTTAACAAATAGGGAAACTGAGGCAGGGAATGTGGACCGAGGAGCAGCAGAAGGCACTGGGGATTCTGGCAGGTTCTTTCTGGGGTGGAGTCAGCATCTTCCTCATTTGGGGGCTCTTCTCCCAGAGCACTTTGGAGCTGGGCTTGCTTCCTGGGAGGGTTGGATTTGGCTCAGGCATCTCCCTTAAATTGATGTTCTTTAGCCCAGGGTGCTTGGGGCCTGGGGCAGGTAGCTGTGATGTTGCAGAATGAGCTGCCTCGTGGGGGAAGGACTGGCTCCCACTCCCGTGCTCAGAATTGGCCACCAGCTTCCTGTCCCCTCCCTGCACCCTCCCCCCCCCCCACTGAGATAGAGGTGCCCGTGCAAGAATCTCTCAATTCCCAAGGCTCCTTCACTTCCTGCTGGCGCCCCCTGCAGGGCTTAGGCACCCCATCCTCCTGCCCACTGCCTGCTGCCATGGAATAGGAGACTACCTAGTGGTGGGAGGGCTTTCAGAGTCTCTAGGGCAAGTCCTGAAGGCCAAAAGGACCGGGAAGGGAGACTAGATCTTTACAACATCAGAGACAGGCGGGGTCTTGGGAACCGTCTGGCCAAGCCTCCTGACTGTCCTGAAGCAGAAGCTGAGGACCACAAGGCGGTGATCGGCGTAAGGCCACAGGGTGGGTCAAGGACAAGACAGGATCTCTTCTCAGGCTCTAGGTCTAGGCCTGCCATTCTTCCCACAGTCTGGGCACAGCTGGGCACATCGGCCCAGGAGCCTGCTGCCCCTCCCCCGCTGGGCCTGGTTGAGCTAGAAGAGGCCCCCACGCTTTCTGTAAGGGCTGTTTACAAAACTGAGATCCAGAGAGGGAAAGTGTTCCTCCCAGAGTCACACAGTTGGCTAGCGACAGAGCCTGGGCGGGAAACCAAGTCTCTCCTCCCCAGGTAAGGCCTTCCCCCAGGATGACCCATCATCAGACGCGAAGACTCACGTCCCCTGGCTCCAGTTCCCAGGGTCGCGTTCCTCACCCCCATAGCGTGACTGGCCTCATGTCGGTTTGTATGTGGGCCCCTCTTAGGTGACTTGTCTCCCTCTCATATTGCGGGGGTGGGGGTGGTATCTAAAAGCCATCAGTGAGAGGGGGCTGGGCAATGCCTGGGGGCCTGGGGGCTGGGCGGCTTGATGCACAGGATTACCAACCCCCACTAGGTCCCTGGCCCTCCTCTGTGGCATCTGGAGGGCTCAGAGGGTCCGTGCTGGCAGGGCGCTGCGGGAGCTCTTCTCAGATGGCCCAAGTGAGGTGGCCTTGCCTACGAGCCCCCTCCCCTGTAGGGCTGAGGAGGCCTCTGGCTAGAAAAGGGAGAAAGACTGGGAAAGTAACTTCTTCCTTTTCTCTGGCAGTGATGACCTTTGAGCGTCCAGGAAGTGCTAGGGAAGGGGGCACGTGGGCACTGGGTGCTCAGCTGGGCTACTTGGGATTCCACGGGAGGGGCTTTCCCTCGCAGCCCTGACAGAGTCACCTTTATCCCAACCACAGCTGCTTCTGCTTCTCAACCGGGACAACTGGCCCGTAAAACAGGTGGCACCGGACCAGGAGCTGTTTGCCTCAACCGACTTCGAGCCCCTCCTGTGGGCACGTGGGCAGCCGAAGAGGGTTCATCCCACCAGGAGGGGAAGCGTGTGTCACAGCTCTTGGCCGATACGGTGGCCAGGTCTGTGGCCACGGGGTGAGGGATTAGACTTGTGCCGTTGTGCCCCAAGGCGACACATTAGGGCTGGTGGGCAGAGGCAGACAGAGATCCAATGGAAGTCAGAGCTGTGCAGAGGGTTGGGTTTCTCGGAGGTAATGAGATCCCCATCCCGGAAGGTATTCAAGCATAGCTTGAGGGTGTTGTCGAAAGATTCATACATCAGGGCATACTTCTGGATGCCTCCAAAGTACAATGACCCTCTTCAGGCCTCATTTTCAGATTCAAGTGCTAGAAGGAGGCTTAACTCTTGCTTGGCTGAAGATTAACATGACGTGCACGGGCCAGCTCCTGTCCCTCTGCCTCTTACTCAGTCCCAGCCTTCCCCAGCTTGCCTCTGTACCCTCGTGCCCCTTCATCCTATTTATCTTTACTTGATTCATCCATGGTGGGGAGAGGGGAGGTGGCGAGCGCCTACTGGCGGTGAGAAACAGTCTGGGAGAAGGTGGAGATTTGGGGTCAAGCATCCTCGGGGACTTCTTTCCAAAGACCAGGCCAAGCGCAAATTGTGTCCTTGGCCCTGCGGCCAGGGCAAAGCTTCCCCTGTCCTTCCAGCCAAGACTGTTAGAAGGTGCCAGTCTTCACCGCCTTCTCCTCCGTGGGCCCTCCCAGCTTCACCAAAGGCTTCAGCCTTCCCGTCCCTGCCCTGTGGCCCACTCACACCGTGTGGACACCCCGCTGCAGTGGAAGGGTTGTGGGGCTGGGTTTGAGTCCAGCCTGAGAGAGCTGGGGAGGTGGGGTGGGGGGGGGGAACCGATGAGAGAGTCGGCTAGACTAGTAAGAATAACCGCCATTTACTGAATACCTACCCTGTGTCTGGCCCCGAGCTAAGCATTCCAGGGACGTCAGCTGACTGAATCTTCAGGACAGCTCCCCAAATATGCATCCTTTTCTCACTTTTCCAGATGGGGAGGCCAAGGTTCTGCTATACTTAGGACGTCTACACGCAAGGTGACATGGCTAGAAAATAGCAGAGGACTCAAACCCAGGGCAGAGCGATGCCAAAGGCGTCACATCACACTGCGAGGAAGGACAGAAGGGGGCAGAGGACCGGCCTCTCGCAGCCCAGAGGTCGAGGAGCGAGTGGGGGAAGGGTGCCTCAGAGCCAACCTCGAAATGACCATGGACGAGGTAAGGGCAAAAGTGTTTGGAAGCAGAGGCAAAGCCTTCTCGGTGGACTCCTAACATCCCCCCTCCGCCCTCCGTGGCCTGGCCCTTGACCGCACAGCTCTGTGCCAACAGCCCCGGTCTCTGGTCCCTGGTCTCTGGCCACCTTCTCCTCTAGGCTTCTGGAAACACGTAAAACCCCTCCTTCGCTCTCAGGGCAGCTGCCTCCTGCTTCCTACCCCTCCTCCTGGGCCTGGGTCACACTCCAACTTCTCCAAGTTACCCTTCACTCCAAGGAGCCGACTCTCCATCTCCCCCACCTTCTTCCCCTGCCATTTCTCCCCTCCTACTCACATCCTCCCAGCCCTCCCCTTGCGAAATCCCGAGGGGACCGCATCAGAACACTCAGGGAGTCCCGTCTGGGGCTACATACCACTTTACATTTCTGTTTCGGTCTGTCTGTCTCAGCGCCCCGTTCAGGGCAGACCCGGGTCTCGGGTCCGGGAGGGCACCTGGCCGTCCAGCTGACAAGGTAGTGCCAGGGGCAACCGGGCTGCAGTGGCTAAGAAACCTTCCCAATGCCCCCAGCCCCCAGCCCTCCCGAGTCCCCAGGCTCCCTTGACGGGAGGGCAGGGGTCATGGCAAGCCTCGAAGCCGTGAGTAAACAACCTCTGGGGTGCTGGGCGGGGTAGCTGAGACCCTGCCCCGGGGCTTCGCAGCCCACCCCCACGTGGCCCGGAATAAAGAGATGCCGGGGACTCACCCCATCTCTGAGCTGCCGCAGGGAAGCGGATGCCTGCTCCCGGAAGTGGACACACACGCCCCTCTCCAGCTTGGGACTGCCCGGTGAGCACCTCTCTGGTCAGGACGGTTCAGCTCCCTCCTCCCTCTGCCCTCCTCCTCCCAATGAGCTCATCTGTCTGGGGCTCCCCACCCCCTTTGCCCGAAAGGATGTTTGGATAGAACCTGGAAGAAAACAGAAAAAGAGGATGATGGGTGGCATGGAGGCGGTGGCTGCCTTGCCTGCCTGTGCCCAGAGCCCTTAGAAAGTGGAGGTGGGTGAGGAGGGTTCAGGAAGAGCTGATCTTTACTCCAACTCCACAAGGCGAGGTGGGCTCGGGGAGCAGGGGCACGGTGGCCAGGACCGGCTCCTGGCCGGCCGCTAGACCACGTGCCTGCGGGCTGGTGTGGTGCGTGCTGTCCTGTTAACCCCCTCGGCACCTGCCAAACTTCAGTGGGTGCCGAGCCAGCGGCCGGGGGCGGCTGAGCGGGCACTCGGAGCTGGAGGGAACGAGTGGCGGGGAGGGACGGGCAGGGAACAGACCCAGGCGCACTAGGAAGGAGGCTCCCAAAAGTTTGTGCGGGTGGCGTGCACCCAGCCCCAACCCGAGAGGCAGAAAGGTTTGAGGGCATTTAACTTTAAATTAATGCAGGCAGAGGATCTCGGGCGCCTGCAGTTCCGCCGTCCTGAGGTTGGGGCTCTGTTTATAAGCGAGGGGTCGGGGTCGGGGCGGCTCAGGGAAGGTGGTGGGAGAAGCAGCCTCTGGGGGTAGACCCCAGGCTGGTGGGAGAGGAGCTGTGAGGTGGGAGGGCGGGGGCTCCCCGCAGAGCCCCGTGGTCTCTGAGTCTCCGAGTCTACACCACTGCCAGTGAGCTCAGTTATCGGCAAGGCCGGGCCAGGGCCAGGGCCAGGAGCCGCTTGGGGGGGCTTTGGGGGAGGAGGGGGAGAGGGGCCTTGGGGCAAGGGCATGGGGGAGCCAGCGCAGGGGCCGGGGGGTGGGGGGAGGGGTGGGGGGGAGCGGGGGGAGGCTCCCTGCCAGGCCCCAGTTACTTAGGAGGAACTCCTCTTAAAATAGCTCCCGAGACCTCATAGGAGTGTCCCTTTCCCCTCCTCCCCTGCCGGGGTCTTGGCCACCTTTCCAAGAACTAGCAGGGGACTGAGCCTCCCATCTGCCTGCCCTGCTAGAAGCTGGGACCGCCCCTGGAGTGAGTTCCTTCGCTTGGGAGAGCATTTCCCGGGCACCGGGGGCTGGGGTTCTGCTCCCAGAACTGTTGGGGGCTCCCCCTTTCCCCAGCCACACACCGACCCTCCCTCCCTCCTATGCTCTCCCTCCTGGCTCCGCTCCAGCTCCCCGAGGGCAGGAACCGATAGGGCACCTGAACTGTTTCAAAGAACCTACGTGACCCCTACCCAGGAGACAACCTCCTTCCCCCTAAATCGAGGCCCCATCTCCCTCCCTCCACCGGAGAAATGACAGCACATCCTGATACTTCAGAGGCCCACTCCCTCTCTGCAACCCCTGAAAACTTGCTCTTCAGGGTATTTCTGAGCAGGCTGCCCAGGACCTGAGTGTGCATCAGCCACCAGCAAGGATCAAGCCTCCAGGGTGCCGCTGGGGGCTTATATCCAAGACACCATCCCGGCCCTCCAGGGATTTCCAGCAGAAGGAGGGAAAAGAGCCAAGTGCCGAAATCACGTCCCCCACCCAGAGACTGGGGGCTCTTGAGCGGGGCGAAGGGGGCTAAATCAGGGAGGGTTCCTCAAGGAGACGTTTTTCAAAGGGTCAGTCTCTCCCCAGCACACTCAGGAGGACCCTCCAAGCTGGATCAATGGTCTAGGGTTTTGAGAATTGTTCGGGAAAGTGCTCTATAAATGTAGAAATCTCCTAGCCACTAATGCATTTCTCAAGCACTTCTTCTGCCCAAGTGTGGAACCCTCCTGATGTTCTTTAAAGGAAAGCTGGGGGGGCGTGGACAGAGGGAATCACATAGTGGGGGAGGTTCTAATCCTGGCTCTAAGACTCGCTTTCTCTGTGACCTTGGGCTCCACACTCTACCTCTCTGGGCCCGTTTCTTCATCTGTGAAATGTGTGTGTCTCCTAAGAATTCTCCGGGCTGTGAAGAATGACGAGCAGCGAGGCAGCGGGGACGCGGAGGGCACCGGGGACACTGGCCCCGTTTCCGGTCGCCAGGATCTAAAGATATCCAGAGAGCTCTGTCCCCTCCCCTCCCCCTTCTCTGGGCAGGGGTCACTTTCCTTCCCTTTGGCTCACCTCCTCCCTCACCTCAGCCTCCTGTTCTGAGAAACATGACCCCTGCTGTAAAAATAAAGTGGGCAGCTTTGATGCCCGCCCTGCTGGTCTAGTGTCCAGGATCTCGGGTGGGGAGGAGAGGGTGAGGTGAGCCTGGAGATGGGAAGAGACTGAGCATTTTTGGGTCACAGACCTCTTTGAGAATAATACGAACGAAAAGGTACTGTGCGCTCACCCTCTGTCTAGCACTGTGCTAAGCACTTTTTGCATAAAAGAATATCTCATTCAGGCTTCATCGTCAGGTCCGCTTCTGACGTTTGTAAGGCCCGGAGCAAGTAGACGAATGGAAATTACGTCTATGCCTAACTAGAAGTTAGATGTCAAGATGCCAAAGTGTTAAAGTTGATCTGTTGTCCTCCGAATGGATTAATTTTCCTTGGCCTTAATTCGAGGCCCAGGTCCAAAAAGGATTCCCTGGGCTGCTTCTCGGCTCCTGCAGGGGTGGGGGCTCTCACGTCTGCCTGGCAACGTTCCACCCTGCATGTCGGGTTCTGTCCACTCCCCAGCCCCGGCAAACAGCTGACCCTTGCCCACTCTCTGGGCCTGCGGGTGCATCTGGCACGGTCAGCTCCTGAGGGGATGCGCCTGGGGACGAGGCTGGCTCCGGGTTGAGTCATCTGAGCAGGGAATTCTAGGATCCCGGATACCCGGAGCGCGGTCTAGAAGAGGAGGTGCGTGGACCACCCTCCTTTCTGACAGGCGAACTCCTTTTCCAGTGAGGAGATTAGGGCCACAGGAGGGCCAGAGCGAGGCCCTGAGGCCCCTCCCGGTGGCTCCGTCTCAGTAGCACTGCTCTTAACCATCCCACGAGGTAACTATCACAAAGTACAGACGAGGCTTCTGCAGGAGATTGCATAACTTGCTCAAGGTCGCGCAGCAGTGAGCTGGGATTGGAGTCCCCGGCGCCTAACCCCAGGGCCACCACAACACTGTCACAGTGACACGGAGGAAAGGCAGTGCGCCTCTCTCCTGGAAACACAGAGCATCTTCCCGACAACCTCAAGGAGCCCAGGATCTCTTTAAAGCCCGGCCGGGGGACCCCCAGGTTAAGAAAGTGGGGGCACTGACGGGGCTGTTGCAGGGCTCAGCCCGTGACATGGGAGCAGGCTTCCAAATCTGAGCCGGTGTCCAGACCTGCAAGGACTGGAGGGTCAGGGAGGCGGACAGGATCCGTGGTGGAGGGAGGGGGTCTGGGTGGCCGGCAAATAGCCCTACTCGCTTGTCCCTCCAGGTTGGATAAGGCTCCCTCCTCTGCCATCGCACCTCAGCCCTCCGACCTGGCTGTAACCCCAAGCAGGGAGGCCTGCCCTGGGCTCCTTTACTCCCCACCCCCAAAAGGGAGACTCAGGGAATCCCTTGGAGGAGGGAGACAGAGCAGGTTCCGGGGGAACAGCCTGGGTGGGCAAAATGAGAAGGACGGTGCAGCGGGCGCACATAGGGAGTGTCTGGCCTGATTCCCCAGCCAGGAGCATCACGATTTCGGGAGAGGTCTGTGGGCGGGGGAGGGGGGGGCGGGGGGGGGGCGGGGGCCGTTTGCAACTGGAGGCTCTGTTCTCCGGGCCCTGAGCGGCGGGGGCGCGGGCGGCGGGCGGCGGGCCGCAGGCGCAGGGGGTCCGCAGTGGGCCAGCCCGCGCGCGCACTCACCCGCTGCGGCAGTGCCGGCCGCGGACGTTCGAGTGGTCCTTTTGCGGCCCCGGGAGAGGGAGCCGCCGCCCGACTCGCGTTCCCCAAAGCAGAGCAACACAGCCTCCCAACACCCGAAAGGCTCCACATCTACCCCCACCCCCAACTATCCTCCTAATTGGCAGCTCGGCGCACGGGATGCTGCGGGCGGCTGCGGGTGGCCCTGCAGTGCTGAGCCGCAGCCGCCCAGCCCGCGCTGGGGAGGAAGCGGGGTGCCCGGCCCGCTCCCGGGGCTCCCGGCCCGCGAGGCGGGGCAGGGTGCGCAGCGGGCGGGGGCGCCCGGGGTTCCGCGGCGGCCGCCGCCCCTCCTGCGGCTGGAGCGCGTCCAGAGCCGAGGCGCAGCGCCGCTCCCCTCTGCGCCCGGTCGGCGATCCTCCTGCTCGTCCTCCTCCTCCTCCTCCTCCTCCTCCTCCTCCTCCTCCTCCACTTGCTCCTCCTTCTCCTCCCGGTGCCCTCAGCAGCGGCTCCAGCAGCCGGCCCCTCCTCTCCCTCCCTCCCCCTGCTCTTGCGCTCTCCCCGCTAACTTTCCCGAGCCCCGACCGGCGGCGCAGAGCTCGCGGCGGCTCGGCGGCCCACTGCAGACCGCGGGCCGCGAGCGGCTGTGCCCTGTAGCCCGTCCCCGCGCCCCTGGCGCGCTCCGGAGACCACAGAACGATGCCCGGGGCCAGGGACCGAGGCGCGGCCCCGGCGAGATGGCTGGGCACTGGGCTTTTGGGTAAGGCAGCCCCAGCTTGATCTCTTCTCCTCTTTCTCCACCCTGTTCCCCCAGGGGAGGGGACACTTAGAAGAGAAGTGCCGTGGACCGGGTGGGCTTTGGAGTGCGGCACGGAAGGAGCCGCGCCGCCACCAGTTTCTTGCCGGCCGCCCGGCTCGCACGGCTGTGCTCTCTGGGGACGGTGCGTGTCCCCCGCCCCAACGGCCGCCAGCCCCGTGATTAGTTCTTTGCTGTCCCTGGCGCCTTCAGCTCCGGGCTTCTGGAGCTGCATCTTGGCGCTGCAGCAGGGGTCTCTGGAGTCCTGAGGTTTAGGCTTGCTGGGGGAGGGTGTCTGTGCCCCGGGCGTAGGGGGGATGCCAGGCGGGCTGCACCTGTGACTGTCGGGATGGTGGTTTCTCCCCCTACCCAGAGCTGCTTGCAACTTGGAGGCTTGATGCCCAGGCATCGGGATGCACCAGTTGGAGGGGGTGGAGGGGGGCTCCCCTTCCTCCTGGCCCTTTTCCCGCTTGTCTCTGCCCTCTATCTCCTCAGTGCCCACTGTCTTTCCCGCAGCCCCACACTAGGGACTGGGGAGGGTTGGAAGGACTTGGAGAACCGTTCAAGCCCCCTTTTAGGAAAGATCTTTTCCTTCTCCTTGCAAAGAGATACCACAGGGAGGACCTGTTTAACCTGCTCCCGGGCTCTTCGTTTTGGGATGAGCACGAAGACGGAGGAGACAGATCCAGAGGACCCCGAAGGAAGAGAGTATTAATATCTGTTAATATACACGTGATAGTTTTGAGTGGCGAACTCCAAGAGATTAGAGAATGGTATCAGTCCAGAATCTAATCCCCTCATAAATCATAGCTGGATGTCAATGTAAGCTGACCCCATCTCTGGCACCTGCCCTTCTTCCTGTTTATATTTGTCAGATTTGGCTTTTGGCAGCTCCCCTCGTCAGGCTAGGTACATGATGTAGGCGTTTGTGCCGGAAACAGGGAGACCGAAGCTTTTAAGGGCGGCCGCTGCTGTGCGTGCAAATGTAAATAAACTGTATGCGGACCTGGGTGGCCACGTGTATGCACGTGGTGCGGAGGAGGGTAGAGTATTTCTTTCACTCGGGAGCCACCGATTTACTTACATCCCTACAGCTGGCGAGAAGACACGGGTGTCGTCTCTCGTCCCTTGGGCGCAGGTTTGTGCTGCTTTCGCAGTGACCCTAATGAGGTTGGCGTCTGGGAGGCCTGAGGCTCCCTCTTCATCGGGTGGGCGCGGGCAGCTGTGTGCCAGCTCTCCCCACCCCCATCTTGCCTCTGATCAGCCCGGGTGCCCACTGCGGCCACGGCAGGGGTAAGGGGTCCCTGGGGAAGTCAAACTCCTACAGTCATTAAACCAGCCCACTTATCAACACCTCTGCCCTGCCTTCTGCCTGCGGTGGGCAGAGTCCTGGTACTTTGCTCCAGGTGGAAAACGTCCCCTCCCCCCTCCCCCCAAGGACTGTTCAGCTGGGTAGACTTAGGACCACCAGGGTCCCTCCTTGGACCCGGCCCAGGCGGCCGCTACTGAGCCCTCACAGAGGGCATTGCTTTGAACTTGGGACACAGGCGCCATCTTTGCTCCCCGTCCAGCGGGGGAGATACAGGGGCAACTGGACAGCCAACTTGAGAAGCTCCCTGGCAGCATCCGAGCTGGCAGGAAGTTTGAAAACCATATCACAGAGTTCCCCTAAGGATGAGGAAGCCAGGGTCCAGAGAGGGAAGGTGACTCACCCAACATGGCCAATTGATGGTCAAGTGGGACACAATCCAGTTCTCTTGGGCTCTGTCAGCCCAACTTGCCCCCCAGTTGACTAAAGTCTGGTGAGAGGGAAGGTCAGTAGGATTGTGCTCTTGAGCTGAAGAAGGGGTGAGGCCTGTAGGGATAGAGGCTTGGGGGCCCAGACACCTGCAGAGACTGGGCACAAAGCAGTAAGCTCCCCGGGGTCCCTCCCCCGCCACCCCCTCACCCCATGTCAAACTCAGTTTCACTTATTGAGACCACAGATTTCTCATAACCCCACAACACATCCCTCTCTTAAACAGAGAAGCAGTTTCCAAGGTCGTATTGTTGCGGCTGGGGTTTACGTGGGTGCCAGTCCCTTCCTGAGCTTGTAACTGGTAATATGTCTGTCCTGCCCGCCCCTTCCTTGTTCCCCGATTTGCTTAATTGCTGTGATCTGTGTTTAATTATCACTTGTGAGGGTGCTATGTTGCACAACCCTCTTTCCCTTGGTATGTATTTATTAAGGGCTTGTTTAATGAGAACACAATTAAGGAGAAGGTGCTCAGACCCGCTCAGAGAAAAGGAAAGGAAAGGGTGAGGTAAGGAGTTCACGGAGAAGAGGGCGGGAAAGAGGAGGAGTGGAGAGATGCCCTTGGTTTTGAGCTGGACTGGGTGATGGGCTGGTTTTCTGGAGATGCGGGCCGTGGGGGTATCCCAAAGCCCTCCCTCCCCCCCGCCCTAGTGCTAGGATCAGTGCGATAGGTAGGCCCCGGGCACAGGTACTCCCACTGCTTGCTGAGAGTGCAGGGATCTCTGCATAAGCCGCAGGCTGGTTGTGCCCACACACCCATTCCGTGGCTGCAAGGGGGGGGGGCAGGCTCGCTGTTTGGACTTGTTGGCAAAGCTGGTTTTGCTGAGCATCCAGTACTCTCTCGGGGGCACACTTCTGTCTCAGCAAAGCTCCTGGGGGTGGGCAGGAAGTAGGCAGGTTGCCTAGGGAGAGGGAGCTGAAATCTTTCCTTTGTCTCTGGGCCCAGGGGCCTTGGTTGGCCCAGCCCTGCCTCCCACGGTCCCCAGGGCCCTGCTCCTCAGGAGGGGTCTTGTCCTGCTGCCTCGGCCCACTTTCTGCTACTCAGCTCTAACTTTGAGCCTGTCTCTGTCTGACTCCCCCGGGGCCAGGGACCAGAGCGTATCAGCTCCCCTGTTACAGTCAGCCTGCTTCCGCCTCCCATGCTGCCAGGCCAGCCCTTGGAGCTAAACTTAGAGCCCATGCCACCTTGCCCCTCTTTGCTCCCTCCCCTCTGGCGGTGTGTGTGTGTGTGTGTGTGTGTGTGAGAGTGAGTGATTGATCCTTGGATTTGCGGAGAGGTGGCAGACCATTTCCTGCCTTGGCATTTGCCTTGGAATGTTTGATGGTGACCGTAAGATTCCCGCTGGTGTGAATATTTAATGATAACATCTGCATGCACCAAGGACTTAAAAAATTTTTTTTAAATGTTTATTTATTTTTGAGAGAAAGAGAGAGAGAGAGAGAGAGAGAGACAGAGCATCAACAGGGGAGGAGCAGAGAGAGAGGGAGACACAGAATTGGAAGCAGGCTCTAGGCTCCGAGCTGTCGGCACAGAGCCCATCGCGGGGCTCGAACTCATACACCACGAGATCATGACCTGAGTCAAAGTCGGACGCTTCACCCACTGAGCCACCCAGGCGCCCCTAGGGCTTTTTTTACTTTACTAAAACTTGGGCAGCTCGAGTGACTCCTCAGACAATACCCGCAGCACCCAGATGAGAGTGGAGGGACCGAAGGCTTCCCAGAAGGGCAAAGAAAATGGAGGCTCCGAGAGTCGCTGGGTAGTCAGGGCCTTTCAGGGAGCAAAGGCAAAGATTTGGGGCTCAGGGTGGTATTCCACGGGGTGAGACCTTGTTCATCGACCCCTGAGCCAGAAAGAGGCCCCCAGTCCCAAATACAGGCACACACTGAAATTCTAAACAGTTGAAATTCTAAGCAACGTCTTCACTCCGGGGAAATGGCCGCACAGACACAATCACCTCCAAGTGGTGATATAGGGCACGAGTACAAAGTAGTGTGCGAACGGCCTGGGGGCATTTTCGGCTGACACCGGCCATTGACCTAGAGGTCCCCTGGTCGCGTCCAGACCTGTGATGGGGGTGAGCCCTGTCCCCTTCCCTCCTTTCAAATACCATCGTCCTCTCCCTTCGAGGTGCCTAGGTCAGAGGGGTGGCCTCACCGAGGCCCTTCTTGGGCTTTGTGAGCTCATGTTTTGTCTTTATACCAAGCTCAGGAGGTAGGAAAGACAGGCGTCCCTGGTCTGGGGTGTGCATGCGGGCTGTGGCGTCTCTGACTTTATCAAGGTCAGCAGGCAGCGTGGGGCCTGCTTGGCACCTGCTGACCAGTCCGCTCCTGGCTTGGTCATCCTACTGAAGCACTCTTCCGGGGGCCTCTAGTGGACCAACATCTGCCCTTGTTCCCTCCTGTCCCCCCAGTAGAGCATTGCCAATGGGAGAACACGGGAGACAGGCCCCTGGCTTTTCTGTGCACGAGCCTCCCAGGCATAGCGGCCAGGACTTCCAGACCGCTGGGAGGCTGTGCGGTGCAGAGCCCAGGCTTGCCCGCCGTCTCTGATGCCTGAACTTGGGCAGGGCTTTGGACTTTTCCGTGGAAGCCTCTCTGCCTTTCCTTTGTCCCCTCCAGGCTATGCTGGGAATGGCAATGTTTCACTGTGGGAGTCCTGAGTGTATTAGAGTTAAGTCATCCACATAGGCACACGCTAATCAGGCAGAAATATGCATTGTCATGAGCTAGACCTTAAAGAAATAGCCTGTCCTCCGTTCTGGACTCTTCTTTTGCCCTTTTTGGCCTCTCCCTATTTAAAGCAGTCAGAAAGATTTTGCTTTCGATGTGTATTTTTGGTGTTCTTGGATATCCCATTCTGGCGGGGGTTGGGGAGGGGATGTCACCCTTGACTTGAGTTCCCCCCCATCTGCCTCAGGATGCGGGTTCCTGGCCAGAGGTGCCAGTGAGCACTGGAGGCTGGAGCTATGGCTGTCCTTGGAGCTTGGGCACCGAGGGAGGCCTGTGGTTATTAGGAAGCTTCTGAAGGCTTCCCCGTCATAGTTCCGCACTCTGTTCCTTGGTTTGGGGGAACAATGGGGGTCAGAAGCAGAGCTCGTGTTGCCTACAGAAGGGCCATCTTTTAAAAAAATTTTTTTTTAAATGTTTATTTACATTTGAGAGAGAAAGAGAGAGAAAGAGTAAGAGAAGGGCAGAGAGAGAGAGACAGAATCGGAAGCAGGCTCCAGGCTCTGAGCTGTCAGCACAGAGCCCGGTGCGGGGCTCGAACTCACAAACCGTGAGATCGTGACCTGAGCCGAAGTCGGCCGCTTGCTCCTGTCTGGCTGCTGTCCCCAGACCTCTAGGGGAGGTGTGTTGCAGGGCAGGGGCAGAGGGAAAAAGGAAACCAGGAGCAGTGAGCCGAGCTAGCCTTGAGAGTGTGAATGCTGCTTATTCCACTCACCGGGTGTGTGGCCTTGAGCAAGTGATTTTCTCTGAGCCTGTTCCTTTCATTTTGTATATTAAGGATAAAAATAACTACCTCCTAGGATTATTATGAGGATTAAATGAGACAGGGCATATAACATGCCCTGGGCTCAGTCCCAGATTCACCAGTTACTATGTGGCCCTGGGCAAGTTATGTAAGCTCTCTGAGCCTCAGTTTCACCATCTGTAAAATGAGAAAAATTATACCTACCTTTTGGTGTTCTAATAAAAGCTGGCGTTAATATGGATAAATCCTCTAGGACAGTGGTTTTCAAAGTGTTGTTGCTGACCAAAGTATTCCCTGAGAACATGAAGAAATGCAAATTTCTTTTTTTAAAAATGTTTATTTATTTTGAAAGAGAGAGAGAGAGAGAGACTCCCCAGCAGGCTCTGCACTGTCAGCACCGAGCCCAATGTGGGGCTCGAGCCCAGGAACCATGAGATCATGACCTGAGCCGAAATCAAGCTTCAGAAGCTTAACCCACCGAGCCCCCCAAGGCGCCCCTAGAAATGCAAATTTCTAATTTCCGGTAGGCTCTCTGGACTGAATCAGAAACTCCAGAGGTGGGCCAAGCCATCTTGGTGATTCCCATGCTGTCTCAAGTTGGAAAGCCACATTCTAGAACAATTCCTGGCACATAAGAGCTGATCGAAGAATGAGGGCTAACTTCTCAACACTCATGGGAACCTTGGCAGGCAAACCCTTCTCTACTAGGATGTAAGAAAGGAGTTTCTTGCTTTGGGGCTTTGGAATGCTGGAAATGTTTCTTGTTGACCGAAAGGCGAGCCACTTAACTTCTCTGTGCTAGTCGTCTCATCTATAATATGGACTTATCATAGCACGTCGCTCACAGGATGGGTATAGATCCGATGTGCCTGGCACATAGTACATGCTCAGTAAGTATCGGCTGTGATCGACACTGGCAGGGGCCACGATGGGTTCCTGGACCATTGCGTGTTTCTTCTGACCTTCGAGGTGAGAGCCCTCCACGTTGCCTTCAGCAGCTGAGGGGACGTGAAGAAGCTGAGTGGAGCCCTGAGTGCAAGAAGCGGGGCCGTTGGCTCTCCTTGGAGCCCTTCGCTGTCATTTAAAAAGCACTGCTTAGGTGCATCATTACCTCCGGTGAGCAAAGCAAGGAGAAACTGATGAGGGACCATGAAGGAATCACGGTAGACAAAAGAGGTCCCTGAGAGTCAGGATGGGACAAAGAGAGAGGTTGGTGACCCCTAAGACAAGGACTGACCCTGGCTGTCTTGGGAACAACACCCATCTACGGACTGTCTGCAGAGCGGATCTGGGCTGGGGCGGGGGGGGGGTCTCAGGGGGCCCAGACATCATGCCCGGTCAGTGCAGCCAAGTCACTTCCCATGTGGGGCCTTGCTGTCCCGTCTCTAAGATGGGCAGTGAGAGTAACGGATCAGCCTGGGGCCTCTAGCTCGGGCACTCTGGGAACGCCAGGCCGGAGGTCCAAGCAGCTGGGAGGAGCTGCAGTCTGGGAAGAAAAATCAGGGAAACTTCGGGACAGGAGTCAGTGCAGGAGTCCCTCCTGCGCGCTAGCTCTTGAGTCAGACCTGGGTTCACGTTTCCAGAACCCCACGAGTTGTACAACTTTGGGCAACACGCTTTGCTTTTCTGAGTCTCACTTTTCCCGTCTGTAAAGTGTAGGATTGCTAATACCCACCTTTTTATTTGTAATGCTTATTTTTATTTTTGAGAGGGTGAGACAGAGCGAGAGCAGGGGAGGGAAAGAGCGAGAGGGAGACCCAGAATCGGAAGCAGGCTCCAGGTTCCGAGCCCTCAGCTCGGTGCCAGAGGCAGGGGTGGAACCCACAGTGAGATCCTGACCTGAGCCGGAAGTCCGGGTGCCTGAGTGGCTCAGTCTTACAGAAATACCCATCTTCCAGGTGTGAGTTGGGAATGAAATGGGATCACCCACGTGCGGCCTGTAGCAGAGCTCTGGGCCCAGGAAAAAGGGTCATTATTCCGGGGATGGCTGGGAACCTGAGTAGGACCCTCTCTGAGACCTCGCTCAGGGCCACCCCAGGTGCCCCTTTCACTTAGGGGCAAGGACAGCTAGGCATCTTATTCTGACGCCCCTCCTCCCCACGCCCCCTATCGCGGGGCTCCTCAAAGGACTCTGTGGGACAGGAGGAGGGCCAGGGCCACGAGGTGGGTCCCAGAGGCGAGTGGAGACTGGTGGTTCCCAGGCCCAATGATGTCCTGAGTAGTGGGTGCGAGGTTGGGAGAAAGAGACCGGCGGGGGGGTGGGGGGTGGGGAGGCGCTCGAGGAACGTTCCCGGAAGGAGGGCCGAGAGGGGCTGTGGGGTGTGGGGGACAGTCCGGGCTACTCCGGGCCAGGAGGGGACAGCGGTCCGGCACCCTCCACACCGCCCGTATCCCGTGCATCCCTGTCGTCTGGACTCTGCCTCCAGCGGGGTCTGCCCGCTCCCTTTCTCTCCTACATTCGCCTGACCCGAGCCCCCGAGCCACCCCACCCCCTCCCCCGGTCCCCTGGTCCGCCACCCCCCCCCCCCCCCCCCCCCCCCGTCGGTCCTGCCCCGGGGGGTCGCCTTCCTCCTGTTCTCAGGGTCCGGCAGGTGTCCAGGGGCCGTGGGACCCGGCCCGGCAGGCACGGTCCGGCGCGAGGTGGCCCTCAGCCTCTCAGCCCCCGGGGGCCGGTGCGAGGGTCCACGGCTCAGGACGAAGAGGCCGCTGCGCGGTGTCGGGGACGGGGTTTGCCCATTTTCCCTTCTTCCCCGCGCGGGACCTCGCCTCGTCCCCACCCCCCACTCCGGGAAATGTAACGAGGGGGCCGCGCAGCGTCCCAGGGGCCATTCCCACCGCCAATAGGCCGAGCCCGTCCGGCACCTGCGGGGTGCGGGAATGGCACTTTCAGGGACTGCCCCGCAGGTTAGGGGGCGCCGACTCGCGGCGAGGGCCCCTTTTTCTTGGGTTGGGGTGACCCCTGGTGGTCATTCCGTGTGCCACAAGGGCGGCTCACCGGCCCGGGCCAGGCGGGAGAAATGAATGAGGGCGGGTGGCTCAGGCAGTGTGAGCTGCAGTGAAGAGGACCGTCCTCCCCAAGTTGATACCGAGGGTGACAGAGACCTCCCTGCCCGGCCAAGCCACTCCTCCCTGCCCGTGTGTCCTCTTCCAGAGCTCCAGGCTGGGGATTCCCGTGGAGTTTTATTAAGGGGGGTGGTGTCTCTCACACAGGTCTCTTCCTGCTCCCCGTGTCCCTGTCGCTGGAGGTGTCCGTGGGAAAAGCCACCACCATCTACGCCGTCAACGGCACGGAGATCTTGCTGCCCTGCACGTTCTCCAGCTGCTTTGGTTTCCAGGACCTCTACTTCTGGTGGTCGTACAACAGCAGCGACACATTCAGGACTGTAAGTCGTGGGGGGAGGGGAGGGGACAGCTCAGCTCCCTGTGCCTTACCCCTGCCTCCCGTTCCCCTGGTCTGGTCCCTTCTGGAATGACATCCCTGCAACGGTCCCCAGGATCCACCTTGTGTCACCCTTGCTCCTAGCATTCTTCCCAGAGCTGTCCAGAAGGATCCAAGTGGGAGGAATGCTTAGACTGTGTTTCCGGAATTGGGGGATTTGTTGGCATTCTTGGCTAGAGTCCTTGTCTGGTCTGAAGGAATACCTGAAACTTGGATTGCTTGTGTGAAAATAATTTAAAAAACGGGAGAGGGAAAAGACCTCTGGAAGGCTTGCAGAGAGGAAATGAGAAGAGGCCAAGGGGAGAAGGGCTGGGGAGCTGTACCTGAAGGGAGGCAAGAGGAAGCTCTCCAGGAGTATCTGGCAGGGCTGTGGGCTGGGGGTGGGGTGGATCAGTCAACAGGGGCTCAGGGAGGAGTCACCGCGTGGTCCAGTAGGGGTCCCAAGGTGTAAGTAAGGAAGCCACAAGAGACCAACTCTGGATGTAATTAAACGCCGAACTCAGAGGCTGTTGACGGACAGTGCCGTAGGATCGGGATTGACCCAGGTCTTGACGGAGGGCCAGAATTCAGATGGACAGGGGACAAGGCGTCAGCAAAGGCTGGGGTGGGGGGTGTTGACAGAGGGAAATGAGTGTGGGATTTGCCGGAGTCATTATGTAAAAGGCTTTTAAGAAGAAAGCAGTAAGCGCTGTGCTGCGTTCCAGGGAGACCTTAATGACAGAAAATGGGTTTAGCGTGAAGCAAGCAAAATTCAGGTTAGACAGGCAGAGTCATTGATATTGGGAGGAAACCAAGTGGGGGGAGCGTCTCTGGTGGCAGGCTCTTTCTGGACCTGGGCAGGGAGGCACCTAAGGGATGGGCTTGAAGTGATGCCGTGACTTCTGAGGACTCTGATTCTTTCTCGGCCATCTCTTCCCCACCTCCTTCCCCCTATAGATCATAGACGGGACAGTGAAGAATGAGAAGTCTGACCCCAAGGTGAAGTCAAAAGACGATGATCGCATCACTCTGGAGGGCTCCACTAAGGAGAAGATGAACAACATTTCCATTCTGCTGAGGAACCTAGAATTCAGCGACACGGGCAAATACACCTGTCATGTGAGGAACCCCAAGGAGAAAAATATTCATCACCAGGCCACCATCACCCTCCAAGTCGTCGATAAACGTAAGCAGTGGGGGCTGGGACCAGGGATACCCCACTCAGTGTTACAGTGAAATGGCAAAATGGACCCCACTGGTGTTTTCTTTTGTTTTGTGCTCTCGAGAGTTACTGGGGTCACATCTGGAAGCTCAAATAACTGAGCAGGAAGACTTCATTCTGCTGCTGAACAGCTCGTGATATACATTTCGCTCCTCTGAGCCGGTTTTCCTCATCTGTAAAATCTGCATTCTCCTAGGGTACCCATGAGAAGTAGAGACGTGAGCTAGGAGTGTTTTGTGGGGGGAAGTTCGTGGGGTGTGCCGATCATTACTGCTCTTGTGGATTCCCTTAGCAACTGTTGGTCGCATGCCACGTATCCGACCAAAAGGGCTACGACTGATCCACAGTGGTCTCCCTTGAGGAGTTTAGAGTTCAGGGTAGGACAGAAGACGGGTGAGCAGAGACCTGAAGTAGGGGTGGAGCGTGGAGAGGCACAGGCAACCGAGATTGATAAGAACGATCGCTCCCCTCTGGAGCTTAAACCCCAGTTGGGGGTTGCCGTCTGGCACAGATGGAACGGTTGGGCGGTGAAGAAGCCGGTGGTGAGGAGCCAGGTGGTCACATGACTCCAGGCGCTAGAGGTGGTTAGAGAAGGGGCTGGAGGTGTTAGGCTGGGCTTCGCGGATGGGGCGTCTGCCAGGCTAAGGAGGCACAGAAGCAGAGAAGAAAAGGGAGGGAAGCTGATCAAGGATCCTACTTGTGCTGCATTTCTTGTGTTCCTGGGGGTTCACTGCCCTCCCGGATGATGTGGGGCCTGGAGAGAGAGATGCCCGTGGGTTCACTGTTGGCCGTGTCAGGGGCAGAGCCAGCGGCCGTCCAGGCAGCTCGCCATGAGCCTGGAGCCATCTGGGTCAACGCTGTGTAGAGCATCACCTCCTCTACTATGTTTGGATGTTATCCCACTTTGTGCGCAGCCTTTCCATGAGGGAAGAGGAGAGGCAGGGAAGCCACATTTACGGAGCATTTCTGGGTGCCAGACCCTGAGTTAGGCGCTGGGTCTTACCTTCGCTCCTTTGATCCTCACACGTCCCCTTGAAGGGATCTTTTCTCCGTTTTTATAGACTCCTTCATTCCTCTATTCACCAGATAGTTATTGAGTACCTACCGGGTGGCAGACGTTGTTCCAGGTGCCGAAGACACAGCACGAACAAGGTAGACAAGGTTGCGCCCTTCTGGCGACGTCCTTCCAGTCAGGGGAGATATATAGTAAACAAAATAAAGAAGAAGATGATGTCGTCGAAGAGAACATAGCCGGCGTTGTGAAGAAAAAGCAAAACGGGGAAGGAAAGAGGGGAAGGCCGTACCAAAAAGGCAACAGAGAAGAAGGACATTTGAGGAAGCAATGGGGATATCTTTGGGAAGATAGTCTAGGCAGAGGGAACAGCAAGGGCAAAGGCCCTGAGGCAGATACTTGAACATCAAAGAGACCACTGTGGGTGGGAAGAAAAACAAAAAAAGAGAGAGAGGCCACTGTGGCTGGAGCAGAGCAATTAGAAATGAGTCAGATTAAGCCATATTGTGTGGGGCCTGAGGGAGACGGGAGCCACTAAAGAGCTCTGAGTAGAAGAATTAACCTGGAACAAGCTCTCTGCAGGGCCAAGAATAGATGATGAAGTAAGGAGTCCGGTTAAGAGGCTCCTGCAAACATCCAGGCCAGGATGTCTTGGGCCAGTGTGGCACTGAGAGGTCAGATTCTGGGATTTTTAAGTTAGGGCCATCAGGATGCTCAGGTGAATGGGATGTGGGGTTTGGAGAAGGGAGGGGTCAAGGATGACTGCAAGCATTTTGGCCAAAACAACCGGAAGGGTGGAATTTTCTCGACGGAGGTCGGGGTACAGGGAGTGGAGGGGGTTCCGGAAGTCAGGAGTTCAGCGGAGGCAACCGAGGTAGAAGGGTTAGTGACCAGCTCCAGTTACCAGCTCGTTAGTGACTGTTGAAATCCTGTAGTTAAAATCCGGACGACCTGACCCTGAAGACTTCCTGCCGCAGAGAAGTTGTTAGAGGGAGATGCTTCATTTTTCCTGCACGGACAAAAGAGGCCCAGAAAGAAGCAGTGACATTCGATGTGGCAATTTGGGGCTCAAAAGCCGCTGTGGCCCCGCGCCTGGATTATTCCAGAACGGCGTGTGTGCCTGTGAGAGGGTGTGTGCACGGAGGGGGTCGGGGGAGGGCCCTCTTCATGTGGTGCCTTAGCCTGGTGGACGCCATGTTCCAGCTTCTACTTCCTGCTGCAAGGCCTGGGGAGGGCCGCGGACCCGGGGTCGGAGGGCTGTAGCCGCCGGGCTGCCAAAATGCCGGGCTCCAGGTGACTCCCGCTCCCCTCACCCACCCCCTCCTCTCCCTGCTCTGGCCATGCAGTGGAAGAAGTGGACAACACGGTGACCCTCATCATCTTGGGCGTCGTGGGCGGGGTCATCGGGCTCCTCATCTGCATTCTGTTGCTCAAGAAGTTCATCGCCTTCGTCATCAAGAAGACTCAGGAGAAAAAGTGAGTTGGCTCCACCGCACGCTCCTGTCCCCCCCACGGGCCCACCGCCCCGTCCCGTCTTCTCTCGTGGGTGTTGCCGGGGTCGTCTCATCCCACTGCCGTCTGCCCCCCGTCCGCCTGCATCCTTCCATGTGTCCCCTCACCCCATCCTCGCTTCCCACGCCTACCCCTCCTTCCCATCCCTGCGCCCCTCCTCCCGCCTCCCAGCCCCTCTTCCTCTCCCTCCTGGAGGAATTTATTGAGTTCCCGGAGTACACGAATACAACCTGCCTGCTCTTTCTCCTCTAGCGGTCTTCCTGTCCGTCCCGTTAGCTCCTCTCTTTCCATGTGCACCTCCCCAGCCTAAGTCTTACCAGAGGACTGACGACGCCTGCTTTGTCGAATCACAGAAAATGCGAGATTCCGTGTACAGAAACTCTAAAATGGGAAGACCCTTGTTCTGAAAGTTCACACGGGGGAGACTAAAATCTAAGAAGGCCGATAGGGCCTTGCCGGAAACCCCAGGGCGAGCTCAGGTTTAAGACGGATGGGAAGGGAGGGAGGGTACGAGCCCAGCCCCCGGGGCCTGGAATTGCCAGAACTGTGTCGGGCTCCTGAACAGCAGGAGGAGAAAGTGAAAAGGCATTTGGAATGTGGGGCTCGAACCCATGAACCGAGAGAGAGGTCATGACCTGAGCTGAAGTTGGGTGCTTAACTGTCTGAGCCACCCAGGCGCCCCAGAACTGCTCTGTTTCTCTTCCCGTCATTCCGCTTTGTTGAGAAGAGGGAGTTAGGCTGGAAAGGGCAGAAACTGTACTGGTGAGAAGGCAGGGAAGCTGAAGGCAGGGGGGACATTAAGGGAACAGCGCTGGGGGTAGAGAGCGGGAGGCTCGGGGTATCACCTCCAGCACTGGCTGGGATGAAGAAATCTTGGACTGTCTCCCCGCATCATGACCAGGGTTTTGGAGAGTTTGGAGAGGGACCAGGAGCATGGAGTTGGACCACATTTTGTTTTTAATAACCAGTTTTGCTATTGACGGTTAGCGAAATTGGAGAACGGACTGTTCAGCATATGGTTTAAAAGCATTTAGAAAAGAAAACAGTGGTTCTCGGGAGCCACCAGGGGTTCCTCAAGGACCAGGCAGACCAAATGTTTTCTTGCTAGGGCGCTGGTAAATCAAGAGGTTGCTGCAGATGGTAACACTTCACGCAGAGGTGCAGTAGAATGCTTCAGGGGTTCAGGAGAGGGTGGAACACTAGGGAAGGATTTCTGGCCAAAGGGACATTTGTGATAGGCCTTGCGAGATGGATGTAATTTAAGCCTTGGGGAGGGTCAGGAGAAGGGTGTTCCAGAACTGCTGAGAGCAGAAGAGGACAGTCTGGGAGGAGGGATGTGTCTGAAGAACAAGGCATTTTGTTGGATGGGAGAGCGGGGCGTGTGGTTGGGGGGCGGGGGGGAAGGAGAGAAAAAGCCTGCAGAGGGGGCTGCGGGGAGACCCCTGGGGACCTGGGAGTCCGGGTTGAGGTCGGTTTTCCTTCTGGCTGCATTGGAGCCTGTGAGAGCTCTCAGGGCCTGGCATGATCAGAGGGCTTTGGAAGAATGGGTCTGGCCTCGGTGAGCACAGGGACTGGGTGGGAGGGGAGGCTGGAGGTGGGATTCAGACCCCGGGGAAGCCTGCAAGGGTCCTCTGAGTGCAGGAAAGCCTGCATTAACAGCAGAGATGGGGTGGCTTCCCGAGCAGAAGGGAGATGCGGGACAGCATCTTGGGATCAATTCTGGGCTTCTCCTCAAAGGCGCAGTTCCCTTTGCCTGGAATGTCTCCTCCCTTTTTCCTGCTCATCTTTGTTGGACTCAACTTCTGTGACATGTCCAAAGAGCCCTCCCCGATCCCTAGGAGGAGGCCTCCTCGGGGAATCCCTCCTCGGCACACCCTTCACCCTATCATTGTGTTGGGGTCATGTGTTTAATGTCACATCTCTGGAAGACTGCAAATTTTCTGAGAGCAGGCACTCAGCGCCTGCTAGTCTGACACAGTGCTGGGTACCGAGTAGCTTTTCAGTAAAGAAATCTGGAGTGCTTGGGAGTACAATTAGGTAGATTGTGGTTGTCTGGTTGGCTATAGGTATAGGGATAGGTAGGTAGGCAGGCAGGTAGGTAGATAGATAGATAGACAGACAGACAGAAAGATAGACAGAAAGGTAGATAGATCCATCTGAATAGAGGTCTTTAGTGGTATGCCACCGGGCCCTGCTTATTCATTGTTACTAGGATTTGAGTGACACCAAGAATATCAAATTTCCAGGAACCGAGTGACTATTAGAGAACAGAATTGGGATCTAGGAGGAGCTCGGTAGGCTGCAGCTCTGGAGTAAATTTTGCGAGACAAAACCGATGAGGACAAAATAGCAAGTCCTTCCCGAAGGCCTCGAAGCTGGCTGCACAAGTCCGGGGTGAGGCGAAGATAGTCTGTGGCCACAGCAGCCATGAAAAAGCCTCGGAAGCTTTCACAAGCAGAGAGCTCGGAGTGATGTAGCGGTCAGGGCTTCTCTGGAGAGCCGTATGCAGCCTGGGTACGGGCATTGAGGTGGGGCATTCTTATCCTGGAACACGACCAGTTCTGAGCAGGCAGGGTGGTGGCACTCCTGGGGGATGTCTTCCCGTGTAACCATCTCTCCTTCCTCCTGCCGTCTCCCCATCCCGCCATACTCTGTCCACACCTGCCGCCCTCGATGCCCTGCTCTTTCTCTCCGCCTCTTCCGTGAGTGTTCCTCCACCTCTGGTCACAGCCGGCTCAGGGAGCCTTGAAGGGCCCGCGGGGGGCCTGGGGAGGAGCTCTTTGTCCTTGACGTACTGCCCGCTGGCCTGCACCCTTCCCCTGGGCTGGCCCAGCCTGGGAATTAACCTGGCTTGGCTTCCCCGGAGCCCTGACCCCTGGGAACAGCGCCTGGTACTCTTTCTTGCCTTTTGCCACATTGGGGCGACTAGGTGACGGTGAGCCTTCCCGGGTCCTGTCCACGTGGCAGGCACCGTTCCAGGTACTCGTTGATGCCTTGTGGCACCCCCACGAAGAAGGTGTCATCGTTACGTCCATTTTATAGATGAGGAAACTGAGGCCCAGAGAGGTTAGATGACTTGACGTCTCGCCACCTGTGCCCTCCGGAAGGCCAGAGAGAGGGCCTGGGGCGGGTTGTGGGGCCCACCGCTTCTCTCCAGAGCTGACCCCTTACTCTTGCTCCTGTCCTCACCACCTCACCAGTGCCCTCTCCTGCTCTCTCCCTCTCCAGGAAAGAGTGCCTCATGAGTTCCTCAGGGAATGATAACACAGAGAATGGGTTACCTGGCTCTAAGGCGGAAGAGAAAGCACCAACCAAAGTGTGAGCCCTTGCTGGGGGCCGAGCAGCCGCCGGGGGCCTCACTTTCTGATGATGGAACTGATGCTTGAGCCGTGTCCGTGAACCCACGTGCCTGAGACACCTGCTGCTTGGCTCCAGCTGTAGTCTTTCTGGGGAGAAACCGGGGTCCTGGCCAGCCTGCCTGCCCCCCTCCCAGCCGGGGCTCCCCAGGGATGAGGGCCGGCCAGGGGAGGGGGCCTGTGGAAAGTTCAGGGAAGGAAAGGAAGGCTCCGCGGTGTGGAAGGTGGGTCCCCCAACACCTGGGTACATGCGGTCTTCTTCAGTCTCCCCACCTTGTATGAGCAACACCTTGGTTTTCCTCCAGATTTCTGTTTAAGAGAGGCTTGGCGGGCGATCAGTGAGGCCTGCCCCGGTAGCTGGACCCAAGTGAACAATAATGTGGAGATCTAACCCTTTCGGTGGTGGCTGTGGCCTACAGGCCTCTGTTCAGGGTCGGGGGTGGGAGCCTGCTAGCGGGGGTCCTACCGTGAGTGGCTTTGATGGACACCTGACCCGCCAGGTCCCTCTGGGGAGGCGCTTCCTCCCCTCCACAGGGTGTCCCGCAGCCCCTGTCCCATCTCCACCCCCCCAGACCCTCCGTCCCCCACTGCTGCTTGGAGTCCGTGAACCTTCCCAACTGGGGCTGACCGTCTTGGTCTTGGAGGGGGGGTCCCGGCCTTCCTGGAGCACTGGGGGTGCTACTGAAGCCTTTCCTAGCATTTCTTCTCGGGGAACCAGCACTGCGGACGTGGGCGAGCCGGTGTCCAGGGCCCCTCGGCCACTGGGATGCCCGCCCCGGCACCTCCAGTGCGGGCTGCCCCTTCTCCTCGGCATGGCAGGACCATGGCCGCCCCTGGGAACTCCCGAGCTTGGCCCCTCTGCTCCTCTTTCCCTGATGCGGCAGGTGGCATCATCTTGCTTGAGGTGTTGCACTCTCAGACCCTCCCTTCCCGTGGGCTCACTCCCCCACCCGTGCCCGTGCCCGTCCATCACACCTTCTCCCCTGGCCCTGGGTTGTTCACCTCCAACTTGGGGTCAAGCCTTGCTTTCACCTCCGGGATCCTCTCGCTTTGGAAGAGAGGGCCCTTGGGTTTCCTGGCTGCTTCCCGTTCAGCTGTGCCACCCTCCCCCCTCGCCCCCCGAGGGTGGGGGAGGAGCAGGGAGAGAGTTCTCGCAGTCTTCTCTGCTTTTCTAAGAACTGGTTTGCACACCCCCCTGTGTGTGGGGCTGGACTGTGCCTTAGCTCCTCATGTCCTGGCTCATCCCCTCTGTCCCATCTCCAGCCTGGACGCGATGGCCATCTCTGGTGTAGTGCTGCCTCCTCCCAAGACCATGCTGGGGACCAGGGAGCTGAGGGGGCCCACCAGTGGCCCCTTGGACAGTGATGGGATCATGGAACTGTCAGGGTCCCTGACAGGGAATTCGGCGGTGGTGTCCCCATGGGGCGGGAGGAGGGGTGAAGAGAGCCGTGTGCGGTTAGGGGAGGCCTCCACAATCTGTTCCCGCTCGCCCCCTCTCTGGCGCTCTGTCCTCTGGGCCTGGGAGGGATAGGAAGGGAGTAGCCCCCTTTCCCAGAGGTTAGGGGGCTGCCACCAGATTCTCCCTATCCAAAAGCAGCCGCAGGCTTCCTCCAGGGTGGAGGGGATGGGGGCTGAATAACAGGTGCCTGGCTGTGACCCGTGGCCCTCACCCCACCTGACGGGTTTACAGGGTCCCACTCTGATCTGCCTCTAGGGCTCCCATCCTTGACCCCCCAGAACTCTAGGCTCGGGCTCAGATTTTTGCGGCTTTGCGAACACACAGACTGCCAGCCTTTTGGAAAACTTCTTGTGGCCACCTTCGTGAAAGCTGCTTGCTTCTCCTTCCCGGTTTCAACATTTGAACGAGCTGAATCCGAATCGGTTGGGCTCCTCTTACTCTCTTCAGAGGAGGCCAGGGTTTCCAGAGCAGGGGGGTGGTGGGGGGAAAAGCATCATCCTGTCCGCTCCGGGGTCTACTGCTGACTGATAGGTGGTCACGCATCTGCTCTGGGCTCCGCTTTTCCCGTCTATAAAGTGGGTGTAATGATACTTACCTACCTCCCAGGACTGTTGTGAGGCTTGACGGGTTTTTGTTTAAAAAAATCTCTTTGGCTTGGAAAGGGATCTAGGAGGCCAGGCCTTATCATTGGAGGAGTCGTTCCAAGTCTGTCCTGTCCTCACCTGTGTCCCTTCCCCACGAGACAGACACAGACCCACATCGATGCACACGCACGCATGCACTTTCTCTTTCTCACCCACTCTCGCTCTCTTCCCACTCCTCCCCCTTGGAATTATTTTAGTCTCTGCAATATTAGAAACCTTGGCTCTGATGCTTGAAGCTTCTTATCCATGGCTTCTGTTTGGGAGTTTTCAATAGAGGGGGTAGAATGGGGACCGGAGGGGGGACACTTTGGGTTGCCCCGGTGCCTGGGGGCACTACGGGCGTTGAGCGAGTGGGGACTAAGAATGCTCAGCTTTGTCCCCGCAACAGAGAATGTTCTGCCCCAGCGCTGGGAGGGCACCCGGGAGGCACACTGGCATGGGTTTGCCATAGAATGTAGACGGGCAAAGCCATGTTCCCAGGCCGTCCCTCAGTGCGCGCAGATCTCAGAGGGTGATGTGCAGGGGTTGGTGAGGGTGTCTCCAGGGCTCCTGGGCTAGAGAGAGCCATTCACGGAGTTAGGGTTGGGAGCCCTGGAGGCACGCAGCTGTGCCCACAGTAAAGTCCGCGAGACCCAACACGAGAGTCTCTTCCAATTCCCCATCCTTGGCCTCAAACGAGGACCTCAGCTTTCTAGGCCTTGCGTCTCTCCCTGGGCCGGAATTGAGCAAAAGGCCGCCAGAACGAACCTGTAAGGCTAGAGAGGTCTGGGAGAGGGGCCGACGGAGCGCAGACTTTTCCCTCCTGGCTGGCTGACCAGAGCTGGGGTGTGAAGGGAGGGGTGTGAAAGCGTGCTCCTGACATGGTGGCAGGTGAGGGTGTGCCCGTGGAGTTGGGAGGGGGGGGAGGGGCTGTGCACGGAAGCGCGGTTGTGTAGGAGGCGTGTGTGAAGGCTGAGTGTGCCTGAGATGGGGGGAGACTCGGCACATTTGGGGAGTCATCTTTCCTGGCCTGGGCTATAGCTGTTGGGCCACCCGGAGGCTGAGAGAGGATAAGAGACAGAGGGGAAGAGCAGCCATGCTTCTGGGCCCCATTACCCCATGACTCCCTCCCACGGTCGCAGGCAGCTGCCATGAGTGCTGGGAGTGGGGGGGTGGGGTGGGTGGGGAGGGCAAGGAGGGGAACTTCTCGAGAAAATCCTACAGCTTGCTTCACCTTACTCTGTCCCGGGTTGGAGTCCCTCCCCTCCCACCTGATATTCAGAGCTTTTGACTATCTTATGCATGGTTTATTCCTCTGGCTTGGATGACAATACCCACAGTCAACTTTTTAAATATAACTATAGATCAAAACAGTGCCGCAATGGGTCCGGGAGGCCTCTGGTCCGTTGGCGCCTCTGGGAGGCACGGATATGCACACCCCCAGCCATGACTTGTGTCCAAGCACAGAAAGATGGATGCAATCAACTCTCTTGCCTTTATACCACGTTTGGCATTGTAGAACTTTATTTAGCTTTGCCTTGGATGAAATAAAAATTATGTTTAATAGAAACGGCTTGGGGCTTCCATTTTTGGCTTTTGGGGAGTTGGGTTCCGGTTTCATTACCTGCCAGCTGTAATGGGGACAGGTTCCTTTCCCTCCCGAGCCCCGGTCTCCTGGTCTGAAATGTTACCTGCCCTGGTATGATCATACGTGGAAAATGTCTAAGAACGTGGGGCACGTTCATTCATAGGGAAGTTGGAAAGCTGGCCCTTTAACACTGGAATCACTGCCAGGGCCCTCCCTATACTGATGACCTTGGCGATGATTCTGGTCGGGCTTTGCTTGGCTGGTCCCTCCAGCTGGCTGTTCCAGGGGACAGGCTCTCTACCTCTACCCATGCACATTCCATATTGTTGATCTTGAACTATCCTGAGCATGGATGGATTACCCAAGCGTTCCTGACTTTAGAAGAGTTTCTGCTGGGCATAAGGCCAGGCTGGGAAGGAATTGGGGGTCGTGTGTGTGTGTGTTTGGACTCAACAGAGTAGAGTCTACTATGACTCTGTACTTTTTTTTTTTCTCATACCTGAAACCCTTTTATCAGCAGATCTCATCAGCTCTATGTTCAGAATACATCCTGAACTCAATTGCCTGTCACCACAGCCATCTGTGCAATCCGGGACCAGGCCACCGTTGCCTCTCACCTGCATCACTACAGTACCTTCCTCACCGCTCTTCCTCCTTCCGCCCTTGCTTGTCCTTGATCTGCCCTCTCGAGTGGTCCTTTCGGCACAAATTGAGATTCCAGACAAGATAGAGACTTGGGGACCCTGTACCTTTGGACCTCAAACGGCTGCAACACTGGAAAGAGTTTATGATATGGTGGTTTTCAGAGGTAGGACAACAGGGATTGGAAGACGGTGATTCCCGAGAGGGACAAACAGGCGAGGTGGCCCTACTACTTATTGGCCAAGCTTACAGCCTGGAGAGGATTTCCAGGCTGCAGTGCAGGGAGGGGAATTTCGGCCAAGCCCGGTGTTTCTCTGAGTTGATGAGAGGCGCTGAGAAACTGGAAGGTGAAGGCAATTAGGATTCACAGGGCCGGGTACCTGCCCACGGTCCTCTTGAGTCCTCAGCTGATACTCATGGTGGGGTGTGGGAGCAGACCCCGTGAAGCCAGGGCAAAAACCACCAGAAAGGCAGGGGGGTGAGGACCCTGGGGCTGATGGGGCAGCCTTTCATCTTGGGGTGATCTCGCCCCACTACTGTGGCAGTACCTTTCAATACCCTTCCCATCTCCCATGAATTACAAAGTTTTCCCATGCCAGTTGGTGGCAATGTTTCTATTCTGGGCCGGTGTGAGCTCCAGATCATTCTCGCCACCCCTCTCCGGTGGGTCTTTCTCAGTCCCGGGTGATATCCTCACACACGCGGCCCCCATTAGAAGCCAAAGACCCCCAGGGGATCCTCTGTGGGTCTCCAGAATTCTCGCCGTGAAGCTCTCTCTGCTCCAGGACTTTCCGAGGTGAGCCCTACCTGCTTCCTACCCCCATCTCCTTGACTCCTGGAGGTTGCCAGGCTGTGCCCGGGCCCCCCTCCTGTACCGTAGGGTGCACCTCTCTCAGGGCTCACTGTCCTGTGTTGCCTCGTGTCCCACGTCGGAAAGCCGTTCTGTGTATCACTTCCCCAGCTTTTGAGTCGTTTCAGAGGGGAGAGTGAATTTACTCCCCGTCTTTGTCAGAAGAAATTTGTGAAAGGTTATGGGCGTGTAAAAACCTGTACGCAAATGTTTGTAGGAGCTTTATTTGTGATCGCCCAAAATGGGAACAACGCCAATGTTCCTCAGCTGGTGAACGGGTGGACAAACCATCGTACGTCCATATGTGGCGTGCTCGTCAGCAATAAAAAGTTCCGTGTGCCAGTGTGGATGAATCTCTAATGCGTTATGCTAAGTGAAAGACTTCAGCCTCAAGAAAGCGCCTACTATATTGTTCCAGTTCTATGCCATCCTGGGAGAAGCAAAACTGTAGGGACAGAAACAGATTAGGTGGGTGTGGGGAAGGCTGTAAATAGCAAGAGAGTCTTTTGGGGGGTGATGGGGCTATGATCGCTTGTTTGTACACAGTTGTCAAAATTGGCAGGCCTCTAGACTAACAAGGATGAATTTTATCGTACGTAAAGGACGTCTTAAAAAAAAATCACAAAAAATTAGATCTCTTTTGCTCAGAACTTTCAGGTATATTTTACCCCTCACAACTGCCTAGAAGGCTTTATTGTTCTGCCCCTGTTGCCTCTTTGATATCTTTTTCCAATACTCTCCTTCTGCTGACTCATAGCCTCATCGTTCTCGTTGCTGTGCCTCAAACATCAGGTCCTCTTGTCTCAGGGCCTTTGCACATGCTGTGCCTCTGCTGGAATGCTCTTCCCCCGCATACCCACAGGAGTCATTCTCTTGTTTCAATCAGGTCTCTGCTCAAATGTCCTCTCCTTAGAGATTTCTCTGGCCATCGTATCTACAATCATACCTCCCACCAGCTCAGACACTTGCTACTTAACCCGTTTGATTTTACTTCAAAGCATTTATCTCTAGGAGGCCTATGTTTGTTTACTTGTTTATTATGTATCTTCTCTAACTAGGATGTGAATTCCATGGGAGCAAGAGCTATGTCTATTCTCTGGGGGAAATCTAGATTCCTCCCCCTGCCCTTTCCTTGAAGGGATGGGATCTAGAGAGAGGCCTGGGGTCTCTAACGACGTGTCTCGTCTGCTCAGAGGGAAGGCAGCCCTTTGAGGCCAGAATGGACTGTGAGGTCCGTTGTTCGAGCCCTTGACATTGCAAGGCAGAGCATCTGGACATGGCTTTCAGGTGGCCCATGGGAGGGGCAGGGGTCCTGGGCCCTGGCTTCTTAAAGTACGGTCTGGGGACCCGCAACATGAGCATCACCAGTCCGCTTGTTAGAAAGGATTTCAGGCCCCACCTCAAATCTACTGAAGCAGAATTTGCTTCGTAACAAGTTTCCCAGGTGACTTGCGCGCACATTTGAGAAGTCCTAGTTGAAACTACAGGTGTGGGTCCCTGGCCCAAACCTGTCTCTCACCCTGGGCACTGCCTTTCCAGAGGCTTAGAAAAGCGGGAGGTGGGGCGCCTGGGTGGCTCGGTCGGTTGGGTGTCCGACTTTGGCTCAGGTCATGATCTCGCGGTCCGTGAGTTCAAGCCCTGTGTCGGGCTCTGTGCTGACAGCTCAGAGCCTGGAGCCTGTTTCGGATTCTGTGTCTCCCTCTCTCTCTGCCCCTCCCCTGTTCATGCTCTGTCTCTCTCTGTCTCAAAAATAAATAAACGTTAAAAAAAATTTAAAAAAAAGCGGGGGGTTTGTCCTGCCCAGTGTTCTCTTCTCCTTTGGCCCTAAACGGGAAGCGCGGAGGCCTCTGGGAGCAAGCTAGAGAGACCTCAACACGGCGTGGTAATGACGAAGGCAAATATGGATCGAATCCCTAGGGTCCCAAGTGCCCTTCCTACAGCATATTGAAGTGTCCTTGTATTCCTGGAAGGCAAGTATAATTATCCCCATTTTACCCGTGATAGAAGCCAAGCACTGCGACGTTAAAAAGAAAAACAAAAACAAAAAAACGCCCTTCCCGAAGATGTAACTCTTGTGTAGCAGAACTGGAATTTAAAGCCAGTGCATTTTGTAGAACAAGCAGACAGCCATTTACAGAAATCTGTAAGTAATAACGACATGATCGTCACTGACCTACACTGAGCCCCTGCTGGACCAGGGGCTTCTCTGAGTACCTTACACGGATCTGGTTATTTAACTCTGATGGCAAAACCCTACGAGGGAAGCACCAGTGTTATTGGCCCCATTTTACAGATGAGGAAATGGAAACCCAGAGAGGCTCAGTGTTTGTACAGAGTCTGGAAAGATACGCATCCTACTGAGGTCAGTGGCTGCCTCTGAGGAGGGAGGTCGGGGATTAAAGGGGGAACTTTTTCTCTTTACTTGAACCCTTCAGCCTTACTTAGAACTGGGTAATCCATTCACAATACGCACACACGCACGGAGTTTTGGGTGGAGGCGTGCCTGCCTCTAAAGCCCAGATTCTTTTCGCTGCGAAGCCATCTTAGAGCTCTTTTCACCTTCCCGTTCTGTCCTCTCTCGCCCTGTCCTCGGAGCACAGGGCTTCTCCCTTCCCTGCTTTTGTTCCTGCTGTTCCCTGTAACTGGAATCGCCTTATTCGGCCATTAGCTCTACTTCAGATGCTGCCTTCTGGGGCATTTACACACACCTGGATTACAGAGCTCGCCACATCAGGTCTCCCCTTAGCTCCCCCACCGCACTGATGGGCTGCACCCCCCTCTCCCCGTCAGGGTCACACTCGGGCCTCTGTCACGCTCTCTCTGATAGCTGGCTTTCAGGTGAATTACGGGTTTTAGCCTAGGTTTCTTAGAAAACTTGTCTAAATTAAATGTACAACTTAACGCTTTAGCGTGGGGTTCCGTCCCGGGGAGGCGGGAGTTAGAGGGAAAGGGCTGGGAGGCAGGGACGGAGACAAAGCAAACACAAGGTGAGGTGTTCCTGAGCTGACCACAGCTCCATAAGCTGACTCACAGGACCGTCCCTGGGGAGCTAGGCTTCTCTGAATAGTTCCATCCTGGGAAGGAGGAGGAGTAATTTATCTGCTGGCTCCATCCTGTCTCATCTTCCATTATTCAACATTTGTCCTGTAGATGATAATTTCCGTGTTTCGTTACTCAGCCTTTCTGGGCAGGCCTGGGGAAGCCAGTGGGGACACAGTCTGCTGGCTCTGGGTGCTAAAGCTGCCCGTGGCTCCCACCATGGTGGGCGCCATGAAGACCGACCAAGCCAAAGCCCGGCCCTGGCCCCAGTGAGGGGGTGGGGAGACTGGTGCGGTGTTAGAAATGATGGCAGTTCCTAGGTATCTAGAACCATGGACACGAAAGAGCTGGGTCCACGCGAGGCAGGAAGGTGGGGCCTAGAGGTGGGAGCGTGGGGGACGCAGGCAAGGCTGGGTGGGGATTGGTGGCACAAAACAGGGTGTGGGGTGCCCATACTACTTCTGAAATGTGTCGAGACTTTGTGGCCTGGGACATAGTTAACTTTGTGCAAATGTGCTTGAGAAGGATGTTTATTTTCTAAGGGTTGAGTGGTAGGTTCTACACTTGTCTGTGAAGCCTGCTAATCGGATTATTTCATCTTCTATACTAATACTGTGCCTGCCTGACCCATCAATAATTGAGAGAAGTATACTGCAGGCGTCCTCTGCGATGGTGCATTTATCGACCTTTCTTTGGAGTTGTATCACTTTTGGGGCTATTTTTGTTCTGTTTATATAAGTAAAAAAAAAATCTATTTGCTGAGAAACATTTCAAATGTACAGAAAAGTAGAATCGTATCTCTTCGATTTCACTCGATGACGTTTTGTCATAACTGTGTCAACTGTTACTTTTCCCCCAAAGTAAATGACAACTTCACGTTATTTTATCCTAAATACTTCTGCATGTGTGTCTACACATGAAGAATGTTTTTATAAAGTATAATGTTATTGTCACACATAATGAACAATCCCTTCCTGTCCTCTAGTCCCCGGATCCTATTCACGTTGCCCCAGTTACCCCTTTGCACAAATGTCCTTTGCTGCTGGTTGTCAGGCCTCTTAAGAGCCTTTCGTGACATTGTCTTATTGAAGAGATTGGGCCACCTGTGTGGTAGAATGTCCTTCCTTCTGGGTTTGTCTTTGAGCTTGCAAGTGGTATCATTTGTTCTTCCAACTTTTATATTTCCTAGAAGCTGGAAATTAGATGTAAAGGTGTAGGTTAAGCATTTTTGATAAGGTGCCTTTAGGTGATGTCACCTGCATAATTTATACTCCTATTGGGAGGTGCATAATATCTGGTTATTCCGCTGGGCGGTGTGATGGCAGCCTGATTCCTTGATTTAAAAAAATTTTTTTGTTCATTTATTTTTGAGAGAGAGAGAGAATGTGAGCGGGGGGAGGGACAGAGAGTGAGGGAGATACAGAATCCAAAGCAGACTCTAGGCTCTGAGCTGTCAGCACAGAGCCTGACGTGGGGCTTGAACCCCTGGACTGCGAGATCATGACCTGATCCCATGTCGGATGTTTAACCGACTGAGCCACCCAGGAGCCCCTCAATTTTTAAAGTTAGGTTTTCCTCTTGAGATCAGCAAGGCATCTGTGGGGTGACACTTGGGCGTTAAGCAAATATCCAGGTCTCCATAAACCTTTCATTTAACGGGTTTCGCCTCCACTGAGGATTCTTGCCTGAGTCCATTATTTCATTAGAAGTTGCAAATTTTCTATCATTCACTTATATTGATAAGCTACATTTTTCTGTAAAGAGCTTCCCCTCGCCACCTTGAGCCACCATGTTACCTGAAGGTAGATTTCTTCTTTCTAAAATACATACTTGAATTTACCCAAAGGATGCAAAAACACGAATTCAAAGGGATACATGCATCCCAATGTTGATAGCAATGTTGTTTACAATAGCCAAATTATGGCGACAGCCCATGGCTCCATCTACTGATGAATGGGTAAAGAAGATGTGGTGTGTGTGTGTGTGTGTGTGTGTATGTATGTATATGTACACACACACACACACACACACACACACACACACACACATGATAGGATATTATTCAGCCATCAAGACGAGTGAAACCTTGTTACTTGCAATGATGTGGAGCTAGAGAGTATTATGCTAAGGGAAATAAATTACAGAAAGACAAATATGATTTCACTTCTAATGTGGGAGACAAAATTTTTTTAAGAGCGCGAGCACGAGCAGGAGGGGGCGGTGGGAGAGAGAGGGGATCTTAAGCAGGCTTAAGCGGGCACAGAGGCTGATATGGGGCTGACCGTGGGATCCTGACCTGAGCCGAAATGAAAATGAATGCTCACCCACCCAGGCGCCCCTCGTATGTACTAAGAAACAAAACAAATGAGCGGGGCGGGGGGAGAGGGTGAGACAAACCAAGAAACAGTCTCTTAGCCATATAGAACAAAACTGATGGTTACCAGAGCGGTGGGGGGGGGGGGGGGTGCTGGGTGCAGCAGGTGGTGGGGGTTAAGGAGGGCACTTGCGATGAGCGCCAGGTGTGGTATGGACGTGTTGGATCGCTACATTGTACACCTGAAACTAATATACACGGGATGTTAACTACCTGGAATTTAAATCAAAACTTAAAGTACATACTTGAGATTTTCCTTCAGAGAAGACCTGGGGGGGGGGGGGCAAACTCGCGGTTGTCACTTTCCTGAACATGTCTTTATTCTTGAAGGATAGTTTTGTGGGGTTCACAATTCTCGATGGACCTCTACTGTCTTGGCACACCGAAGACAGAATCTTCTCTTACGGCCGTGGGGGAAGTCTGCTGGCAGTCTAACTGGCGTCTTTCTGGTGCTGTAGACAGTCTGGCTCGTTTCCCTGGCTGCTCTAAAGAGTTTCTGTTCATCTTGGGTGTTTTGATGCTTCACTACCCTCCCTAGGTGAGGGTTATATTGGCATGTTTCTACCTTGTATGTGCATACGCTTTGTAGATTCATACCTTTTATTGGGTTCTGGACAGTCTCTGCTGTTATCTCTTTAGATATTATTTCTCTTTAATACTTCCACTCTCTGCCTCTGAGGGTTTAGCTGGATACGTTAGACCTTATTATTCTAGCCTCCACTGTCCATAGCCTTGTTTTTGTATACGTGTATATTTTATCTCCTTATCTCTTTGTGCAGCAACCTTAGTGACGTATTCAATTTACCTTCCAGTTTATTACTCCTCTCTTGGTCTCCATCTTAAACGCTATTTACCCCAAACATCTGTTTTTCATTTTAATAATTATAGTTCTTATTTCTAAGGGCTCCATTTAGTTCTTCTTCAAATCTGCTTGTCACATTTGCTTGATTATGGAAATACCTACTTTTTTTTTTTTTTAACAGGAAGTGAAGTGTTGGTGAGGATGTGGAGAAATTGGAATCTTGTGCACGGTGGGTGGGAACGTAAAATGGTGTGATCCTTAGGGAAAGCAATGAATAATGAAAAACCGATACCATATGATCCAGCAATTCTGCTTCTGGGTATACACCCAAAGAATCAAAAGCAGGGTCTTGAGACATTTATGCACCCATGTTTACCCCAGCTTATTCGCAATCGCCAAGAGGTAGATGCAACCCAGATGTTCGTCAATAAATGGATGGAGAAACAAAATGTGGTATAAATAATGGCATATTATTCACCCTTAAAAAGGAAGGAAAATCTGGGGCGCCTGGGTGGCTCAGTCGGTTGAGCGTCTGACTTCGGCTCAGGTCACGATCTTGCGGCTCATGGGTTCGAGCCCCGCATCGGGCTCTGTGCTGACAGCTCAAGAGCCTGGAGCCTGCTTCAGATGATTTGTCTCCTCCTCTCTCTGCCCCTCCCCTGCTCATGCTCTATCTCTCTCTGTCTCTCAATAAACATTAAAAAATTTTTTTAAATAAAAAAATTTGTTTAAAAAAAGAAGGAAAATCTGATACATGGCTATAACCATGGGTAAACCTCAAAGACCGTGTGCTAGCTGAAATGAGCCAGGCTCAAAAAGGCAAATACTATATGATTCCACTTACATGAGGGACCTAGAGTCGCCAAATTTATAGAGACAGAAGGTAGGAGGGTGGCTTCCGGTATCTGGGGGGAGGAAAAGATCGGGAGTTATTGTTGAAGGGGATATGGAGTTCTGGAAGGGAAAAACAGTCCTGGAGATGGACGGGATTGATGGCCACACAACAGTGCGAATGGACTTAAAATCATTGAACCATATCCTTAAAACGTGGTTAAGATAGTAGATTTTATGTGTGTTTTAAAAGTGTTTAAAAAATATTTTAAAATGTGGAAAAGTGCCCATTTTTAATGAAAGATTTATAAGCTCTTGTATTAGAAGCCCTACGGTGTGACGGTTCATAGCACCCTGGAGTCTGAATGCTCTTATTCAACTTACCCGTGTGTAACCTCACGCGAGGTACCAGCCTCATTGCGTCTTAGTTTTCTTACCCGTAAAAAGAGGATACGGATGGCACCTCTCTCATAGGTTTGGGTGAGTGTCAAATGACTCGGGATGCAGTGAGGTGCTTAGAATAGTGTCTGGCATATAGAAATATCCTACGGTATCCGTTCTTGATGATGATTATTTTTTTAAGTTTATTTATTGTGGGGAGAGAGAGAGTGTGCGCAAGCAAGTAGGAGAGGGGCAGAGAGAGAGGGAGAGGGAGAGGGAGAGGGAGAGAGAGAGAGAGAGAGAGAGAGAGAATGAATCTCAAGCAGGCTCCACATGGAGCCCGATATGGGGCTCGAACTCCCGGACTGTGAGATCGTGACCTGAGCTGAAGTCGGATGCTCCACTGCCTGAGCCACCCAGGTACCCTATGGGTTTTTTATTATAATCCGGTAATGCGAACATGTAAAGTGCTTGGTTTTCTGACGATTTGCTGTTTTTGATGATTCCCACCGTGGGGTTAAAAAAAATTTTTTTTTTAATGTGTATTTTTGAGACAGAGAGACAGAGCACGAGTCCGGGAGGTGCTCTGAGCTGTCAGCACAGAGCCCGATGCAGGGCTCGACCTTGAGGAACGGTGAGATCTTGACCTAGGCTGCAGACCGATTGAGCCCCCCGGGCGTCGCTCATGGGGTTTTCTTTTTGATAAATCTTGGCTGATCTTTGATTGTGAGCACGGGCTCTGGGGTTTGAGTTCTCGTCGCAAGCAACCACGCCCTGGGCTCTCCAGGCAGGACTCAGAGGTGCAGTACCTCCTTGCAGCCACTGGGGGAGCCATGATTGACTTCAGCCTTGAATGCCTAAATTACCTCCCTCCCAAATCCTAGGTGTTATCTCTGGCCCATGGCTGGGTAGGGCAGGCAGGAGAAACGGGAGGAGGGCAGTGGGAGACGGCCTTGTGTGGGAAGGAGCCGTGCTCACCCTGGCTTCCCCAGTCCGCAAGTTCACTGTTGCCCTCACTCAGCAGCTCCAGTCTTGGGTCTCCTTTCTCCTTCTTTGAGAATCACTGGGCTCCCCAGGACCTTTCCCTGCCCCGGCCCAAGGATGATGCAGTAGGGGTGCAGTAGTCCTCGCTCAGTTCTTACCACGCAGCCCAGTCAGCCTGTGTCAAAGGCTTCGCAGGCCTTTTGAATAGCAGCAGCCACGGGGCTAACAATGACAACAGTGACGTTAGTTGTGTCAACAGCAGGACAGTGCATCTTGCGTTACATTTGGTTTCTTGCTCTGAGTGTGCTTGGGGAGGGGTGGAGGAGGGGAGGGCTGGCTCAGACCTCTCCTCCTTCCGCTCCAGCCCTTGGTGATCTGGGCTCTCACCAGAGAGCCTACTTCCGTTCAGTAGAGGAGGAGAATTTCTTGGCTTAGCAATGCCTTCTGAGACCTCGGCGGGAAGGCTGGCCTGTTCAGTCTTTCTCCTTGGGATGCCCGGAGCCCCAGGGGTGGCCGGGCTGGGGCTGCTGACTTTCTTCTGGGGGCCTGTGGCCTGTGAGGTCTTTGACAGGAATGGAGGCCCTTTGCTGCACCAAGAAATGCTGAGGCTGTGGGCAGAGAGGTGCGCCCGAGGGGGCACTTGCTTCGTCTGACTTCTGGGGGATCCCCAGGGAGGCAGGACAGGGGGGAAGGAGCTCCCAGCAGTACGGAGGGGCGGAAGCATCATAGTGTAGACTACAACGAAACACCAACAGACAGGCAGGTGATTTGAAACTGGACAAGGTGGTGACGTGTGCAAAAATAGCCTGCCTTTTCTGAAGCGCTTTGCTCCTCTATTTTCGAGGAAAGTTTCTTAAGCCTTTGCACCCTCCTCAACAGAATCTGTTCTCTGGAAACTTGCTGAGAGTCGCATTCTGCCAGGGAATAGAGAGTGATAAAGCTGGGTGTGTTCCGTACCCTAGGCCGTTTGCATTGAAGGGGAATCTCTGATCCTAGGGACTTTGAGTTCTTCATGGTGGAATCTCAGGCTGTCACTGGTAGGGAAAATTACTTAGGATGCAAGGCGTTATCTCAGAGCCATTTGAACCAAACCTGAGGATGGTTTGATACCTTGAGGGTAGAGGAAGGGAAGGAGGACACAACAGGGAGGCTCACCTTCCGGACGCTGTAGATCCAGTCGAGATAGCTTGTGACCTTGGTGTATACTCCCGGGGTACTTGGACCCCCACAGCCATGGCCCCAGCTCACGATGCCCACCACTTGCCACAGGTCAGAGTGATACATCAGGGGCCCACCGCTGTCACCCTGTGAGACACCAGAACAGGGGCTGCTGGAGGGGGCAGGCAGGGGTGGGGTGGAAGGGTGGGCTTCTCTTTCCCGCTCCCCACCCCCACCCCCCGGCCTTGACCCATCTATTCTCTGCTTCCCAGTGCTCGGTGCTGTTCTGCCCTCACTGACTTTGCTCATGCTGTTCCTGCAGCCTGGAATGGCCTTCCAGTTGGGGCAAAAGTGTCTGTTTGTGGTCCAGTAAGTTGTCGGCTGCTGTTAGCCTTCTCGCAGGCATTCACAACACACACTAGCAAACTGAAGGCTCTAAGGGGTTCTGCGGTGAGAAGCCTGATTATCTTTGTTTAACCTAGCATTTCCCAAATTTATTTAGCTACTCTTGGGGTGCCTGCTGTGTGCCACCTACTGTCCTAGACAACTGGGGTTCGATCAATGAAAAGAACAAAGATCCCTGTCCTTGGGGAGCTTAGAGTCAAGCGGAGGAGAGAGAGAAAGAAAACACAACAAAACAGATTATGAACATGGCAGATAGTGAAAAGTGTGCTTATTTGGGTGTCTGTCCCAGCTCTTAGAGCCCCCGAGACTTCCTCCCCCCAATAACACCGTAGCCTGACTGCTCCTTCCCCCACCACTGTGAGCTCCCTGAGGGAAGAAGACACTGTCCCCCAAACCTATTTACCTGGCATTCAAGAGATGACCAAGAGATCCCTCTTGAGTGGAGGAATTGAATGACCGAGAATGGGGGCGGGAATAGGGCGAGGGGCTTTAATGCAAAGGGATCGGGAGATCCTCTGGGAACATGTATTCAGGGACCCATCAGTGGGGTCGGTGGGGGGAGTTGCGCCAGGGCTTATCCAGCATCAGATGGTTTTCTCTAGTGTAGTTCGGCATCTTGACGGTTCTAGAGAACGTAGACCCGGTGTTCCTGCCCTCGAGTGACAGGAAGTAAGATGAAGGGAAGTAAGAGCAGGTGAGGCGGGTAACGCCATCGTGGTATGCGAAATACACATTGGAAATCTTTCTGCTTGTTTCCATCCTTCCATCCTTGCCTTCTCTCTGTCCCCCTTCCTCGCACATTGAGTGCCCACCGCACGCAAGGCCTCAGGCGGGGCAGTCCGCCTCTGGACTTTGTCTCTCCAAGACTAACATCCCATCCAAGGAACTCCCTCGGGATCCCACCTGGCAGGTGTCCACGCCGCCCTCCAGGATGCCCGCGCACAGCATCTTCTCGGTCACCTCCCCCTGGTAGGCGTCCTCTGCGTTGCACCGAGCGTGGTCGATTAGCTGCACTGAGGCCTGCAGCAACGTGTCAGACATCTTTCCTAGGAAGTTGAAAACACACTCACGTTCCCATTTTTGCCTTCTACCCCCAGCCCGGGACAATTCTCTGGGTTGCCTGGCACCTTGGTGCTTGGACTTCCAGGATGATTTTTCTGAAGCACGGCGCTCCTTCCCATCACTTCCAAGAGCTGCTCCCTCAGCCCTGTGGTCCCGAGCCCAGGACTCACCTCCATCCTGCTCCGTAAAGCCCCATCCAATGACCCAGAGTGGGGTGGCTGGAGGGAGCTCCTCATCAAAGAAGGGCAGGCAGATGGGCCTGACTGTGCCTGCCAGGAGCAGAGAGAAAGAGGGGGAGAGCCTGGTGGCTAAGCCCTCTGAAAAGGTTGACAGCAGGGTTTCTAGGACATATGTTCCAGAGGACGTTAACAAAAATGGCACGAGGAAAAAAGTTCTGTGGTCAAATAAGTTGAGGAGATAGGGGTTAGACATAACAAAGCAAATTAAATATTAAAAAAAACCCATATCTTTAATACACTAGTATGGCCCAAGAAGAGAGCTCTGCTATAAAAATGTTTCCCAAACTTACTTGGGGAATAGAGCCCTCTTTTCTCCCGAGGGACGAGTGTCCTGTGGGAATGACATTTAGAAGTGCTGATATAAATACTATGCAAGCATGAGTCATCTACCAAGCTGTTCAAAGATTCCACGGGCTGCCCTAAAGGTAATGAGCTCCCCACCCCTGGGGGAGACCAGATGGGCACAACCCCTTGGCAGAGATATCGTGTGGGCTCTTGGCATTGGTTGGGGTGGCGGATGGACTAGACGATCTTTTAGGTCCCTCACGACTCCAAGATCGGATGAATCTACGGTTCCCACTTGAGGTGCTGCACATGGAGAAAACAGACCCCAAAAGAACCCAGCAGGAGCTGATGGCTTGAGGGGGCCTCAGGGCATCACTGACGTTAGGCTGGTATATTCACGGGAAACAAATGCGCAGCTGAGGGCTTGAGAGGACAAGTGAGGTGCCGAGGCCACTTGGTGAACGAGTGGCAGAATGGGAGAATAACCTGCCCTACGGGGGTCTGTTCCCAGATGCCGCCTCTCACCGGAGAACGTGAGCGGGGATTGCAGCTTCACAAGGGCAATGTCCTTCTCTTTGGGGTACGTGGTGTTGAGCTCAATGACGAAGATGTCGGCCACAGGCAGGGATGGGAAGTTGCCCAGTTTGTCCGAGCCAGCCCTCACCTTCCAGTTGGGTACATCGAGATGCTTCCTAGGGGCAGAGACGGCAGGGTTCAGGCCTGCGCTGTGCAGCCTCTGCCAAAAGCTGGGTCCTCAGGGCCCTGGAGACTGGGGTGCCGCATGTCCCTGCTTTAGGAGACAATGATGGTGGGGGCAGGGGTGGCAGAGAAGGAGCGGGTCTGAGGAATCGCCTACCAAAGGCCCAATTCTAAAAGGGGATTTGATCCTTTCCCCTGGTGAAATCTCTCCAAGGAAGCTTCTAACTGGAGGCCTGGGGAAGAACTGCTCCCTGTGCCTGAGCTCTGGGGTCCTGGCACTCTCTCCCACGATGCTTTCTACGGTCTGTGTTACTCACGTGGTACTTGTCAGTTGCGTTACGTACTTGGCTTTCTTCCTCCTGACTCCAGAAACTCCTGCCCGCTGAGTGTGTGTGTGTGTGTGGGGGGGGGGATTGCAAGAAAGAACTTGGAGTTCATCAGATCCCAGAAAAGGTTAAGAATCACTGGCCTACCCTGTGAGTTCCTCTAAGGCACTGATGGGATCTAACACACATGGGCACATAATACAGTACTCATCATTTGATGTTGAGTGAAAGGAAGGAAGGAAAGGAAGTAAGTGAAGAGGGCCTGGGAGTAGTCCTTCCCCAGAGGTGTGGGCAGGGCTCTGCTAACCTGTAAGGGAAGGTGAGGGCATCGAAACACAGGCTGGGAGACAGGGGACCCAGGCACTCCGGCCCCTCCAAGGCTTTGATCCCCCAAGGCCTCCTTGCAGTGTGGGCCTCACCTGAAGCAGTGGGCTGCGGTGAGAATCCAGTGGGGGTCCAGGATGCTCCCTCCACAGATGTGTTGTTTGTTGTACTGGATGCTGACCTGCCAAGGCCAAGAATCCACAGAGGCCGCCTCCCCGCCCACCACCCGAGGGGACTTCAGGCTCTCCCCGCAGGCTGGAGGCAGGAGGAAGGAGGGAGAGATCAGAAGTCAGGCTCTGGAGGGGATGGCCTCCCCTTGGAGCCCAGAGTCTGTCCCCTTAGAACAGGGCCCTGATGACGGGGGCCTGGAGGGGTGGGGAGGACCAGGCCAGTTTTGAGCTATTCGTAGGAAGGCTGTGAGAATCTCCAGACCATAGGCTTCCCCCCCCCCACCCATCTCCCCCCTCCTTTGTTCAGCTTTGGGTGTGTTGAAGAGTTTCTATCGTGGGAATCGTGTGCTGGGAATTCACGACCTTCAAACCAAACAGGGATGCAGAATTAGGAAAGTCCTGCCCAGGTGGAGTGTCCCCAGCCGTTGCTGCTGAGTGTGGGCAAACAGATGCCCACGAACCGTCCTGGGAGAGTGGGAAGGAAGTTCCACACACTGGATCTTCCTATCTTAAACTCCCCGCTCCCGAAGTCCCTCCCCCCCCCCCGCCCCCCACGCTGTGTGAGTCTCCCAGTTTGACACCTTTCTTTCCCACGCTACCATCCTTGGCTTTTCCATCGTGCCCCTCAAGCTCTTGTAAAAGCCTCCGTTCGCACCTCCCTGACCTGCTCTCCGCCTCTCCAGTCCTGGAGGTCACTGCCACAGCCGTGCTTCTCAGAGGAAAAGAAAAAGCCTGCTATACTTTCGGGGCCTGGGCTAGCCAGGGTCTTTTCGGACACCTCTTATTCCAAACTCTGCTTTCTCTCTGAGTCACCTCACCTCCTCAGAGCCCCGAGGTATCTCTCTTTTGAGGGTAGAGTTTAAAGTCCCTCCTCCGGCAGCTGCCTGCTGTCCTTTTATCAGGTTTCTGTCTAGCCGAATTGATCTGCTTATAGCTCCCTAGAGAGTCATTCTGTTTTTGCTCAAGGAAGCCCCTGTCCCTGAGATGCTGTCCTCTTTGCTGTTTATCTAAACCATTGATTCATTCGGCAAATTTGTATTGAGTGCCTACTGTGTTCAAGGATGCAGGGAAGAGAGCAGAGGACCAGACAGACCAACAGATGTGGTCTCTCCCTTCCGGGAGCCTACAGCTCAAGGTTCGGCCTGGGCACCACCTCCAGGCCACCCAACCCCTGGGCATTTTTCTTGGCTTGGAATTTCCGCAGCCTGTCTTGGGTGTCGGCCAGACGTTCGTTTTGGCTGTGCCTCAGTCTTCCCAGTGAGACTCAAGGGAGGGTCTGTGACTTAAACCTCTTTGTGACTTCAGTGCCATTCAGCGCAGACATCAGATGACGTGACGGTTCGGTCATTGGCTAGCCACCACGCGTCAGCCCACCCACGCCAGGGATCGTGGGTGTCACATAACGACAAAAAGTCTTAACACCCAGTGGGGAAGCATGTATACTGCCCGACTGCAAAAGCAGTGATGATGACCTCGTTCTACTCAGCCCGTCCAGTTTCTGGCCATCCTTCCAGGCTCTGCTCGGGTCTACCATGAGGCTGATTGGGTGAGCTGGACCACAGCACTTGTTGTCTCTTCTGATCTCCTCTATAAGAGCAGGGAGTCTCCCAGGATCCCCTTGGGCCATTGGACGAAAGGCCTTCTTGGGAAGTGGGACCCCACAGAGGTCAAGTGCATTACTCAAGATCACGCTGGAAGCCAGTGGGTCTCCTGGCCTCCGCGAAGCTCTCTCTGTGGCATGTCGGCTGTGGCCACTACTCAGCTGGGGGCCACACGTGTAACCTTGCCTCTCGCTCTCTGCTCAGACATAAGCTCCTGAGGAGAGTGGCCAATTCTTTCACTGGTCAGGTATTTTCTATTGCTCAGCAGCATCTGACCGTGCTAGACACAGTCTAAGTGTTCGGTGTATTTTTGCTAAACTGGATGTGGATAATTTGATCTTGGATAACGGGGCAGACTGTGACCCAGTGACTGGGGAGGGAGCATGGGGCGGCCCAGTTCCGTCCTTTCCAGTTTTCTGTTCCCTGCTGGCTCTCTGCTTAGGTTGTAGGGATGTGTGTGGATGGTGTGGAAGAGTTCTTAATGTCACCCACTTGAAGGAGTGTTGACCTACAAGCCCAAGGGCCGAAGAAGGAAGTTTGGGACGAAAGGGAGAGAAGCTTAGTCTGGGAGATCTAAGAGTGAGGCTGAATGTCTCCCTGCTCATTGCTGGCCCAGGGCCCAAACCCTCAGAGATGGGGCGTACTCACCAAGACAGTGCAAGGAGACCAGGGAGCCTGAGAGACAGGGCCTGGAAGGGACAGACGGGGCCTTGTGGTTTCTGTCGCTCCCTTGGATGGGAGGCGAGGACTCGGGTCCCCTGACACCGTTGACCCCAGCCCCCTCCCGACACTTGGGAAATCTGGAACCCACATACTGGGGGACTGCATAGAGATGGCTTGACCACTTGGTACAGTTCTGCCTGTGTCCGAGCCCATCCTGAGCTCTCGGCAGCCTGGAGTGGAAGAGGAGAGGCTGGGACAGTGGCTGTTGGACTGTGGGCTTTCCAAATGGACCAAAAAAAAGGGGGGGGGGATTTCAATGGAATTAGAGGCAAAGGATCACTCTGCTATCATCTTGGTCCTTTTTAAGATTCACTCTTTGATGAATAAGCAGCCCTCAGCAGCATCCTTGAACGCTAAGAAGCTCGCGTCCTCTCTGAGGCTCTCTGCTGCATTGTGACCATTTTTATCTAGCTGCTGGGCTCTAATGCAGGGCAGTGAGGCATAGGAACAGGCCACTGCCGAAGGCCATGCAGTCTTTTCTCTGGAGAGCTGGGAGTATGGAGAGGTCTTCCCCTGGCCTGGGTGAGTGGCTGGGAAGGACAAAGTGGCCTTTGGAGTCTTGCCTATTGGGTTTAATCGGGAATATAAAGCAGTAGGAAAAATGTCGGTTTTAGCCACCGACATGTGGACTGCACACTTTGTCCTGCTCTCTATTATATATATAAAAAAGGGAGTCAACCCAGAAAACCTCTCAGAAATCTGGTAATCTGATTCCCTAGCCCTTTCTGTCTAACCATCTGCATGGCCTGGAGTTCGTCCCGTTGTCTGGCTTACATCCCCCTTTGCTGCACCTGCTCAGGGGAGTCTGGCTGCCTCCCTGATGGCAACCTCTGTTACCAGAGCCTCTTGTGGGCCAGAAGGCGTTTTCTCACTTACCCACTTAGGTTTCGCACCTGAAGCTCCTGGCTGTTCTCTGTGATTCCAACAACATCCAGATCTTGGTCTGGGCCAATCCCCACAGCTTTGAAGGCGGGTTTGCTGTTCATGTCGGGAGGGAGGGAGAGAGATGTGAGGTGGGGTGGGAGATTAGAAGGTGCTGGGAGCGGCCCCCACTCCCAGGAGACGGGGGTGGTAAAGAACACGTCCCAGGACACTGCTCTGGGCACAGCGTGGATGTGGTCTTGCTTCTCCAGTAGCAAGGCAAGTGGGGGAGGGGCAGAGGGAGAGTGGGGGAGAGAGAGAGAGAGAGAGAGAGACAATATGCATATCCCAAGCAGGTTCTGCACTGTCAGGGCAGAGCCTGATGCGGGGCTTAAAACTCACGAACCGTGAGATCATGACCTAAGCCGAAATCAAGAGTTGGACGTGCTTAACTGACTGAGCCACCCAGGCGCCCTGGTGCTGGGTTTAAGAGCCCTGGAGATGGAGGTTCTTGTCCTGGCTCTGAGACTAGCTTGATGGGTAACCTTGACAGGTCACACACACCCTTCTCCGGGTTTCCTTAAGCCTCAGTTTCTCCCTCTGTAAAATGATAGGTGGACCTGATGATCTCCAGAGCCCCTCCCACTTTGAACCATCTAGGGTCTTACGGTCCTGAGCGAGAAGGGCTTCCTGTCTAGGCGGAGGAAGGAAAGTAGAGAGATCTAGACCCAGAAGGAGGGACGGGGGTGGAAATGGACAGTCCCAGGACAGTTGACCTCTGTTCACCACTTACATCCTAATGAATAACCGACCAGCTTTGATTTTGTAGAACTCAAGAGCCGGCTGGTTTGGTGCATTAGTGAACTCTGGAAGGACAGAAACTCCAGGAACCTATTACCTTAAAGGAGCCCCGGAGACACCTTGGTTGCATAACCCAGCCGCAGCAGCCTGCAGGGCCGGGCGCTCCTGCTGCTGACGCCGCAGTGGGCTGGGCTGCAGGGGGGAGGAGGGGCTGGCTGCCGGGGAGGCTGGTCTGGGTGGCTGCTGGAGGAACCCAGGGAAGAGCAGGGGCAGGGCGTGCCTTTCCAGCTCGCCTCAGAACTGAAGGAGGCAGAGGTGTCCTGTCCGGGGTTGCGCACTGTGGCCAGCGGGGAGCAGCAAAAACCTGGTAACCAGGAAGCAGAGGGGGCGAAACGATCTGATGGATCCGTGACGCTGCCTGGAGCATTTATTGTAAGAAGGACCTTGAGGCTGCTTTAAGGGTCGACAGGAGAGGGCTCTGTGATTGATTGATGATGTCTGCCTGGCATTTCTCATTTTTGCCTCCACTCTGGGTCCAGTTTCTTAGAATCCTTGGGGCTTGCCAGGGAGCAGGTGCCCCACTCTGCAGCCGAGTAAACGGGTTCTTTTTCCTCCTCTCTGGTTAGGCTCTCTGGTCAGTGGCCTCCCCTCTCCTCCCTTTACAGGTAAAACCTTGGGAGAGGAAAGAATGACCCAAGCTAGAAACAGAGATGCTGCTGGAACTCGGGATGCCCAGGAGTTCAGGGGTCTTGGGCACAAATTCCAGGCCTCTCCTACCCAAGCAAGTTCCTGATTTTCGCCAAACCTATTTCTAAAATAGATACAATGAAAACGACCTTTTTGCTTTTGCCAGGATCAAACGAATATAAACTCATCATGCAGATACCCTTGTTATGATTACATAACTCTTCATCCACCGAAGGTTTGAAATTGCTTTTGAAATTTGCTGAGAGAGCTGGGGTTGCTGATGGGGCTCAATGAAATCAGGATCATTTAAACGAGATTTTAATTGATGGGACATTGAATAAGTAAATTATATTCTGGGACAGGGTGGCCTCCTGCAGAGCCAAGAAGGAGCGAAGCTGGCAAGGAGCCGGAACTGTGTGTTGGGGGTCATGGTGAGGCTTACTTTCTCTCGCTGCACCTCACAGGCATCCTATGAGGTTTCTCCAATTGACTCTTGGGGAAACTGAGGCTTATGAGATTGAACTTCATGTTGTTGTATGTGAAAGTGCTCAGATTCAAGACTGGTTCTGTCTGACTCCAGTATCTATATTTTTGGGAAAGGGGGAGGCAGGGAGGAGGTCCTAAGGGTGAGGGGACAGCCTCTGGAGGCTTGGGCTTGGGTACCTGTCATAGCCCATCTGCCCACAGGCTATCTTGGCCAGAGCTTCTGTGAAGTTGTCGAAACAGGCAGAGACCCAGCTTCTTGTGGCCGGGTCTAGCACCTGCAGAGTGGATCGGTCCCTGGAGAGGCGGACTGAGAAGGCAAGAAATTGGGTCAGCTGCATGTGGCAGGGGCCCGTCTGGCCCATCTCCCTCAGCATTCATCATGAGACCAGCACACCCTCCCTACACCCAGACCCTGGAGCATCATAGAACACCGACCCTTTCAGCCCCAAGGGAACTTCTTCCATTTGGCTTTGCCCAATTGAGCCTCGTTTTGATGGTAGCTAGGGTGACCCGATGTCCTGGGAACAACCTCCATGTTGACCTATTGTCCTGGGACAATTGCTAATAACTTTTCCTTTTGCTCTTATAGGTATCAGTTTTGGTGATAGGTTGTGGCTCTCCTCATGGTTACACACAGCTTGCCCAGCCTAGGGAACTTCTCGGCGGGGAACCTAGCTCCTTTTTCCACGTGAGGTCAGAGGGAGGGGTTGAGAGGGAAGTACTATTGGCAGTAGAATGGCAGGTGTCCATATGCATTTGACTTCTGATTTAAAAAAAAAATAAAAAAGGATATATGCAAGAAGTCCCTTCGTCCTGCCCCTCAAAAGCCCCAACACCCATCTCCTGGGCTATCCTTTCTCTCCAGAGCCCAAGTACTAGATGGATGATGCCGGGCTGGCCCCATCCAAGAAAGAATAGGAGTTTTTGTTTGAAACCTCCCCTATTCCTTTGAAGGACCTCAGTCCTTGTTGCATAGCGTCCTTGTTGCTCAGTCTCGTTGCATAGCATGTTACAGTGAGCACTTACCTAACGGATAGAGGAATCAATAGCTAGTCAATGGCTATGGCTATTGACCTTACTTTCCTAGTCCCCTTTCTGGTCTCCTGTAGAGAGGAGGAAACTCCCCAGGGTCATCCAATCCAGCCCCCTGCCTCAGTTCCACCCCGGTGCAGCAGAATGGGACAGACTGTGTTGCAATTTCCTGTCCCCTCTGGTTCCCCCACTTGTTATCAGATATTCACTGAGTATTTGCTGCATGGTAAGTACTAGGATCTAGTTGGCAAGACCTGGTCCTGTCCTTGAGAACCTTACAATAAGGATGGGAACTGACCAGTTGGCAGATGCTATGCTGTGGACCAAGGGAACCTGAGCTGCTTTCCTGCTGTGCCCGTGCCCCTGGACTCACCTGTCACCGGGGACCCATCGGGGAAGTTCTTGACACAGAGCTGCTCATCCTCCCCTGAGGCACAGTCCTGCTGGCCGTCACACACCTGCTTCCTCGGGATGAAGTGGAGAGGCTGCCCGCACAGGAAGTAGTATTTGTCCAGAATCACCTTGACTGGAAGGTAGGGGCAGGGAGGGGGCTGTGAGGGCTGACAGTCAAGCAGGCAGCCAGGGGGGGCGGGAGAGGCTGTGTGTGTCCCCTAAAAATATGCTGGGCTCTAAGGCAGATGAGGGTTCCAGACCCAGTTACTCCACTTGGTAGTCCGTGTACTTGGTCCTGAGCCTCAGTTTCCTTAGATGTCAAGTAACATCTGTCCTGTACCTGCGAGATGGGTGAGGAGTTCAGCGAGAGGATGTGTGGGAGAAATTTAGAAACAGCCCCCACTGGCCTCCTGCTCTCCGGTGCTGGTAACGAAAAGACAGCACTGGGCCTGCCCCCTCCTGTGTGACCTTAGACCCATCAATTCCCCTCCTGGGGCCTCGTAGCCTCATCTGAGCTGAGGTCATCGACGGCATTTGGCAAGCTGGTGGTTGTGAGTGTCTTGTAACTGTTAAGTGCAGTTCTAGAACTGGGTGTTTTTATCTGGGACTGAAGGACCCAGGAAGAGGCTGGTGTTTTGTTGGGTCTTCTGCCCGCCTCTTTCGAATTCGGTGGCTCCTTTGCTGTCTCGGGCTGATGGGAATGAGTCTCGTGTTTGTAACTCTTCAGGGAACAGATACCTCAACACATTTCTAAGGTCTTCTGGTAGGAAGAGAGCCTCTCGCCTAGCCGAACCCTCCCCTGGCCCGAAGCTCCCCCCCTGCAGTCCACCATCACCCCTGGCGGGCCCCACAAGTGGCGGTCCTCGGTCTGACCATGGCCTTGCTTGTCACTGCTGAGAGCTTTCCCTGCACTGCCTCCTGTAATCTTGACAAGTTCGGAGGCAGGTGCCGTGAGGAACTCACGTTGTAAGGGACGACACTGATCCATCAGCTGATGAATAGATAAAGAAGATGAGGTTTATATATACAATGGAATACTACTAGGTGATGAGAAAGAATGAAATCCTGCCATTTGCAAGCACGTGGATGGAACTGGAGGGTATTATGCTAAGTGGAAAGAGTCAGTCAGAGAAAGATATCATATGATTTCACTCATATGTGGAACTTGAGAAACTTAACAGAAGACCATGGGGGAAGGGAAGGGGGAAAAATAGTTGGAGGGAGGCAACCCATAAGAGACTCCTGAATGCAGAGAACAAACTGAGGGCGGAGGGGGGGTAATGGGTGATGGGCATTGAGGAGGGCACTTGTTGTTATGAGCACTGGGTATTGTATGTAAGCGACGAATCATGGGAATCTACCCCCCTCCCCCCAAACCAAGAGCTCACTGTATACACTATGTTAGCTAACTTGACGATAAACTTAACAAAATAAGTGAGGACGCTGAGGTGTGGAGAGTTAGGGTTGATTTCCCAAGGCCACACAGCACTTAGGTGAGAGCTGGGATCCCAGCCAGGGTCTAACTCCAAAGCTCGCTCTCTCTCTGCCTCTCCACACCTTTCCTGAGGGGTTTCGCGATGAGATCCACTGGCCTTGGTGGCTCTGGTGCGAGTGAGCAAGGGAGGAGCAGGCTGAGTATTTCCTAGACCTTCAGACTTGGGTTCATGGTCCGGAGCCAGGGTAAGGCAGGATCACTCCAGCCTCCTGGGATAAAGCCAGGACACCATGTCGCCCGTCGAGACCCCAGAAACCAAGACGTTGAGGGAGCCTAGCCTGGGACGGAGGCTCAGGTTACCTCCTCTGGTTGCAGAACCTGGGGGCCCAGGGCATGGAAGCCCCACAGGGCCTTGTGGGACGGGGAGACCCCCGTTCTTACTCTGGCACCACTGCCTGTCTGGCGTCCCCTGGAGGAATTTGGCTCCTTTGTCCCTCTCCAGTGTGGCAGGACGTGTGTGCAGAGAAAGCAAGCTTTCCTTCTTACTAGTCTCCATAGAACAGACCTAGGACCACAGCAAGTCTGCTGCTGCTGCTGAAAACCCATTGCCAAGGCCCCCCGTGCCCTGCTCCCCACCCTGAGTGTGAGTATGGGGAGGTGAAGGCAAAGGCAGTCATAGGAGTGGGAGCTGCGAGGAGGGACTGCAGGCATCACAGGTAATTCGGGTCACTCTGTCACAGAGTGCCTGGGGGAGATCACATGGGGTCTAGGCACTGGCCCAGAGGAAGACAGCACTAAAGGCAGGGATGGTGTGCTGTCTGCCCTGGGGGGTGGGCTGGGGGGTGTCTTCCCCAGGGTCTTTTCTCAGTGTTTCTATCTCACAAGCCAGGGGGTTCTCTGCTGCTCTAGCCAGTAGGCCTGCTCAGGGGTCTGCAGACCGCCCCCTCCCCCGCCGGCCCGGCCAGTGGCCTGCGTGGGTTTGTAACATGTGCTGCTGTGTTTTCCCCGTGGCAGAGATCATCTGGGGGTAGGTGGGGGCTGAGCTCACCTCCCCCTCTCACTCCCTTCAGCGCAGGGGTGGATGCACAGCACACAAGCTTTATGCAGATCACCTGCCTGTGACTGCTGGCTGGAAGGGTGGAGGGTAGGACTGTGCTCAGAGAGGCGGGTGGGGGCGGCCACTTACTGAGGACAGCCATGATGATGATGGTCGCCAGGCTCAGCAGTGCTGCGATGATGGGGACTCCCACCTTTTTGAAGGTCTCCAGGGGAGTGCGGGGTTTGCGCAGAGGGGTGACATCTGTGAGACGGAAAGAGCCTACAGTCAGCACTTGAAGACTGCCCCTGCCACGGCCCACAGCCTCCCTGCCCTCTGGCCCTGGTGCTGAGCCACAGGATGCTTTGGGGACGGTTTTGCTTCGCACTGGGGGTTTCTTCCTGCAGACTGGGCTTAGCTTCAGTGGCACAGGGTCACTCCACCTCCTTCACTTACCCAGGCTTAGCCATCTTTCACCTGCGCCCTTCCAATGAGCCTCCAGACCATGATGTCCTTCCCTTGTCTTGACTTAGTCTCTTCTGGGGTGTTTCACCCTGTCCCGTCTGCCCCGTGCCTGCCCCAGGAGAGGCAAGTACTCACTTTCCTATCCTTGATCCTCTTTTCTGACTTCTCTTTTGATGAAACTAGAAGCTTGACGAGGGCAGGGACCTGAAGCTCTTAATAAATACTTGTGAATGAATGTGTCCTCGTGGCCTCCATCTCCAACTCAACAAACCAGTGAGTCCCCAGAACGGTCCTTGTCTTTAAGGCGATGGAGGTTTGGGGGAAGAAGCAAACAAGGACGTAGTTGCCGCTAACCCCAGATATCATCAGAGCTCTTAAATGGGTCTCTGTAGGTGGAGATGGGTGGGTGGGGGGCTAGACCAGCTGGGCAAAGGCCCGGGGGTGGGCCTCCGTGAGCTCCCCATGTGCCTGGGACGTGACGGGGGCAAACGCATGTTGTGGAGGCGGGACTGGCCTCGTCACTTTGTAGAGAGTCTTGAATACCACGCCAGGAGTTTGGATTTTATGCTGAAGGCAGTGTGGAGCTAGGGGAAGCTTTTGAGCAGCAGAGAGACACGATCCCATTAACGCTTAGAAAGATGAACAAGAGTTTGGAGTTAGGAGTTACAGGTAGGAGCCTGGAGATGCCTAAAACGGAAGCCATAATGACCGTCCATTTCATATCGTTATCCAAGGAGGTGGTGCGGGGGCAAAGATTTGAAAAAGTTAAATTCTCAGGAAGTTTCCCAGAGCGATTGGTTCTCTGACGCCCCCTCATCTTGCAGGCAATAAGCTGGAGGAGGTGCCTCGGGACCTCTCCTCCGGGGGAGCTAGGGCAGGAAGTGTGGCAACCCTGAGAATCCCTGGAAAACAATAGGTCAGCTCTCTGCCCCTCACCTCCCATGGCTTGTTCTCTCATCTTCTTCCAGTTATCCTTCAAATGTCACCTTCCACGTGAGACCTTCTTGACCTCCCGTTTTCAAAGGTACTTCTCCAACTGCCTGTCCTCCTCCCCTATTTTTTTTAAACACCCATCAGCTCTAACACACTCTACAACTCTAACACACTCTGAAGTGAAGGCTCCACGAAGAGAGGGGTTTTTGTCTTTTTTGTTCACTGCTGAGTCCCTGGTGCCTCGACAGATATTTGCTGAGAGAATACATGAATTGTTCTTGGCTTGATCTTGTAAGTATATCCTTTCCGTCTTTCTTACGGGTCTTGTTTTCTGGCTTGAACGATGGCTAGTTCTACGTCTGTCTTGCTCTCTTTCCTCAGCTTTTCAAAAGCAGAGAATGGCGCCCAGCCAGAGGCTGGGTGCCCGGTAAGTGCTGATATCATTGAATCTGTTGAAAGGGAAAGCACAGAAAACTTTGTGTTTCCTCCAAAGGGAGAGTTTAAACCTTAGACACAGAGCACAGGCCCTGGGGGTGTGGACGGGTATTGCCTGTTAGCCCCAGGAGCTGGGGTGAAGGAGGCGATCAATCTTTTTTTTTTTTTTAATTTTTTTAAATGTTTGTTTACATGAGAGAGACCGATGAGTGGGGAAGGGGCAGAAAGAGAGGGAGACACAGGATCCGAAGCCGGCTCCAGGTTCCGAGCGGTCAGCATAGAGCCCGACGCGGGGCTCGAACTCACTGACTGTGAGATCATGACCTGAGCCAAAGTCAGTTGCTCAACTGACTGAGCCACCCGGGCGCCCCAAGGGGAGGAGGCTATCAATCTTAGCAGATATTGTTTTAGAGTCCCAGTGGTCAGTGTGCAGAACTGTCCTCTTTCCTGTGGCCGTGGATATGGTGACATTTTGCGCATCCATTCATGCATGATTTCTTTACTGAGCACCTACCACTGGGGACACGAGGTGGGCTTGTTTTCTCAGAGGTGAATCATCTATGGGGAGCCCTTCGATGAGTTCCCGTGTCCAGGTCCTGCTGTCTCTGCCTCCCTGAGGTTCTCAGGGAGAGCATCACCAGGACGGGTAGAGTTTTCCTGGTTTGCGTTTCATACTTAAGGTTAACAAAGCCACCGTGAGCTATGAAGAGCCTCCCCACCTGCCACTGTTCCTTCCTCCAGCCTGCCCTGCACACTGCTGCCAGATAGAGCCCCCCCAAATATCGTTGTCCTGTCATTTCCCTGCTTGAGAACCCTCCATGGCTTCTGTCCCTAGACCACACTCTTTGCCGGACTTTGAAAGCCAGCGTGATTTGGCCTCCCTCTCTTCATCACGTGGACTCCGCACTGCCGATCCTCGCCAGCCCCCGGCGCCACACAGGCGACTCATGCCCTGGTCATTCTTCCCTCTGAACTTTGGCACCTGTTCTTTCCTCCGCCCCTGAAACCCCCATCATTTCCTTCTGATCCTTTACTCCCGTGGGGACTTCGTCAAAGCTCGCCCGACCCACGACGCTATGGTCTCTGATCACTTGGCACTAATCTCTCGCTCTCGAGCTCCCTTCACACGGACGTCGGTGGCAAATTTAACTTGTTTTCTGGTTTGGCAGTTCTGGGGCTTTCTCAGCTGGCGGAGCGCTTGGATGTCTGGTGTTCTCTGGGGACACTGTGGTCTTTTGCTATATCCAGTTCCAAAGTAGGTACCATCTTACTTGGGGGAGATTGTGTGGTTTCCGATCATTATTAACTTGGGACCCCGAAATTGTTGAAGGAAGTGGGATCGGTTAATTCCTTGTTGATCTGCCATATTAATTTGTTCTTTGCCCCCTTGTTTCGCTGATACAGCGGGCTATCAGGAGTAGCTATCAATGGTTTAAGAACATGGAATGGGAGGGGAAAAAGCCCCCTAAATTTGGGAACACTTCATCTCTTAAGTTATTCAGGCAAACACTATACTTTTCTAGTCTAGCAGGGAAAATAGCTTTGTCCAGCTTGTTCCGTGGCAGCATGGTCAGACTGTGTAAACTTCACGAGGGCAGGGACTTGGCTGTCTTACCTCCTGCTTTAGTCTAGCACCTAGCCCAGAGCCTGGCACATGGCAGGCACCCACAGTGTCGTTGAATGAATAAGAAAAGCAGAAACTGAATGAATGAGTTGGAGAAGAACTGCTTTCGGGGGTTTAGGTTTGTTGGTCCTATTTCTCCTATTTGCTTCCTACTTCTAGAATTATCCTGGACCTTAGAGTTGCTTCATACTTTTTTGTTGAATGATGAATGGGTGGGTGGGTGGATATCTTCCATGCCATTTAGCCGTTGGTGGTGGCAGTGAGGGCCATGCAAGAGGGGTTTAGTACCTATCTGGTAACTGATTGAAACTTGGAGGCTGAGGTGGTCAAGGGAAAGCCGGACCTGAGCTTACCAAAGCTGTTCAGGGGTTGATCGCTGCCAGGATCCTGTAATTGAAGGAAAAACAGTCAGTGAGTTGAGTGAGGGAACCTGTCAAGCTGGGGCCAAGAGCCCAGGGGAGGCTCTTGGTTCTTATCTCCATCCCCTTTTTCCTGCTGAATCTAAATGGGGAGGGCTCTGTGGGCTCTGTGATACCTAATCGGTTCAAAAAATAAAATTCAGTTATGCATCTATATTACCTGGTACAACTCGCTTACTAATTGTAGCAACTAGTTGGCAACTGTAGAAATGACTGGCCGTTGGGCTGTTGTATTGCTGAGTCTCTGAGGGCGATTCTCTGCTCTGCTGTTTTGGTCCACCGTTTGTCTACTTCAGTCGATGTTGTAGTTCTGTAAACACTTGGACACGTCACAAAAGGGGATACTTCGATGGCCAGTCGGCGCCAAAAGGTGCTCGGTATCCTTACTCGTCCAGGCAAATGCAAATTCACACCGCAATGAGATCGCTCCCCACGGACACCAGAACGGCTAACGTTCAAGAGACTGACAGTGCTAAGTGTTGACGAAGATGTGGAACAGTTGGAGCTCTTACACTTTGTCGTTGGGAGGATCAATTAGCACGGATACTTTGGGAAATGGTTTGGCTGAATCTGCTCACGCTGTATGACTGTTCTACGGTTCTGTGACCCGGGAATTAGCCAAGAGAAACGAGTGGGTGTGTGTCTAGCAAAATATCTGTACGTGAATGGGTGTAGTGACTGCACTCGTAATGGCTAAAAACTGGCAAAACCCAGCGTCAATCGTTGGGGGAATCGATACCTAAATTGTGGTATATTCATATCATGGAATGTGTTTCAAGAATAGACAAGCATAACCTAGTGCTAAGTGTGATGAATCTCATAGACATAATGATGAAGGAAAGAAATGCGACACAAGAGAATATATTCACTATTTCATATGTATGAATTTCACAAGGTAAATTTAATCTATGGTGATATAAGTCAGAATAGGGATTACCACTGGGGGGTGGGGCAGTTATTGGAAGCAGCACGATGGAACCTTCCGGAATATTAGAAAACACATAGGTCTTGATTGAAGTGTTGGTTACACGGGGGTACATATGTTGAACATTCATGGAGGGGGATACTTTAGATCTGAGTACTTTACTGAATGCGTGTCATGACATCATGACGTCAGTTATTTACAAACAGACAAAAAGCCATAGGAGAGCACTACGGCATTTCTGCAAGTGTCGCCTTAGGTCACCGTTGACGCACATCCCCAAATACACACAAGCCTCTGTTCTTCCACTTATACCACTTCACGTGTGCACTCAGCGCACACACAGCCACACAGGGACACACACAGGCGCCGCGCACACAGGGCTCACATACGAAGTCCATACACCCCCTTTCCTGCAAAGCGAAGGTTTAGGGGAAGCAGTGGGTGCGGGGGGACTGCCAAGGCTCATGCCTCACTCTTGTTCCTCCCAGAAATCTCTCCTCTCTGCTCCGTCTCCAGCTAGTACAGGATCTGGAGTCCTTGGGCTGGGGGAGCGGCGGGCCTGCCTGAGGTCTGGGTCTCCATCCTGGGACCGGTCTGCCCATTGTGCTGAGGTCATGACGGTTCCACTGGCCGGTGGAAGAGAGTTGCAGGACCCCGAACACTTCTGCCTGGGAGTTTTTCTAGTCCCGTTTGGGAGTGACCGGGCTGCTTCTAACCCTGTGGGGGGTCCCAGATTAGGTCTGGTGGGGGTGTGTGCGTGTCCCTGGGTGTTTGCCATGGCTGAGCGCGGCAGACATGCTCTTTGGGAGAGGGAGCCCCTTCCTTATCTCCCGGACTCTCTAACCTGCTGGAGGGACGTGCCTGGCTTGGCCCTTCGGTGACGTGGGGCCTCGGGCTGCGGGGGGACGTAGCAGAGACAGCAGGCTGTGGAGTCTGCAGGGGCTGAGTTGGACTCTAGGTCCTGCGTCTTATTACGTGTGAGCCTTGGGTGTGAGATGGTTAACCTCTCCGAGCTTCACGTTCACCCTCCTCAAAGTGGGGGAAATGACACCTACTCGGAAATGCCACCGTGAGGCTGAAAGTGAGACGTGGAGCGGAAAGGGGCTGGCTCACGCGTGGGAGCTCCCTTCCCTCCTGGGCCCCCTGGCATTTGCTGTAGCACTTTCCCACTGGGCACCCCCTTGTTGCCCTTGTGCCCTCAGAATTTTGCACCGGGCTCGTCCCCAGCAAAAGACCGGATCAATGGTTGTTCGAGGGAACTGGACTCTGGGCTCTGTCCTGTGGATGACTCCCAGCCACCTCCCCTCCACCATCTCCAGGGCCTGGGTGGGGACTATTTCCAGGATACAGATGAGCACAAATCCTGCACCACTGCATTGCTGTGGCTGCAGAGTTGGGTAACAATAACATCAACGGTACTTAATCTACATCTTGGCGTGTAACGCTTCACCAGATTCTTTTGTCTGTCTCAGTTCAAGTTCAGGGGCGCAAAGGATACCAGCTGTCTGATAACCAGTACGGGTAGTTAAGTGTTCAATTAAATATTTGGCCAGGCCCTGCTCTAGGGGCTGTGGATTCAAAGACAAATAAATAAGCACAATAGGACGGGAGAGGTGCCCAGACAGGCCGGGCCGGGCCTGTCGTGCCTTCACCTCTGGGGAATCGGGAGTAGAGGGTGTTGGGAGGCAGGGGGAGGGCAGGTGTGAACAGATGAAGCCCGAGTGGCAGGTGCCATGCAGAGTGAAGCGGGCCATGGGAGAGCACGCCTGGTGGGTGCTTAGGGCCGGAGGCCTAGGGAAGGGGCCAGGGTGGTTAGGGACAGCCTCCGGGCTGAGATCTGAATGACAGGGAGGAGCAAGGTTGACACTGGAGGGACAGAAGATCAGCAAGGACAAGAGGAAGGAGAACGAGGGTGGTGGTGGGGAAAGTCACCGTGTGTTTGGAAGAGAAAAGCGGCAGCCGTGGCCAGTGGGTCGGACGCTCTTTGGTCTTGAGTGAGCAGGTAGGAGGGTATTTGCTGAGATACAAGGGCTGCGGGGGGAGGGGGGAAGGTTAGAGGGGTCAAGAACACCCATTTAGTGGCCCTTCCCTGTCCGCTCGTTCTTTTTCACTCAGTCTTCCTGTGCTTACATGCCTGCGTTAGTTGAGGTAGGTAGGGCGAGTCTCTTTTGTTTATTATTAATTCAGCAAATATTGACTGTATGCCTTTGACGGGCCCTGAACTGTGCTGGAGGCCGAGACACAGAGGGAACAAAAGAGGCTTACGGTCTGCGCTCTCTTGGTTCCTCGTCTGTGAGTGGAAGTGACCTCAGTGCCCCTTTAGCTGATACGTGTTCGACTGTGGCCCACGGAACAGTGTGGTTGCACAGAAAACATCCCACACCTTTTTGAAAACAGAAAATAAACTAAATCAAAACCACAAGCTTGAATTACAGACTGTGACTAATCGGTAATTATGGCATCCTAGGTGTCTCCTACGATGCCCGGCATAGAGTGGGCGTTTAATCAATATTTGCTGAGCGAAAGACTTAAGGAAAGTATCCTGGTTTCAGGGCTCAGTCCCAGGCCAGCCTTGAAGAAGCTGACGGTGGCACATGCATACAATGGAATATTATACTGCCGTCAAAATGAACCATGGGGCCACAGAATAGTACGGACGGCATTAGTAATTTAATGTCAGAGGCAAAAGCAAATCCCAAAAGATGACACGTAACACAGAATCTTTTTCATAAGGGAGCAAGGAAAGGATCAACATGGGGTTGGGTATGGTGCTTACTTTCAAGGGGGCATCCTGGCCTCACAAAGATGTATAATCAATATTTGCTGAATTATTAAACATCAGACTTGCCCACCCACCTGAGCAGGGAGGGAATGTGTGTGTTGGGGTGGGGGGTGGGGGCGCAGGGGAATCTCATGGTTAGATGCAGCTTTTGTCTGGGGAGGTGGATTTATGGAGGCTTACATTGTTAGAGCCATCTAATGAGCTGGAGAGTTACAAGGGGGCCCTGCAGGGACCGACAGTGGAAAAAGAAAATGGCATGAATCCAGGATTAGGATCTGTCCTGTGGTGTGCACCTGAGGTTCAAAGAGAAAATAAGAAAGCAGTCGCCTGGCTGTGCTGAGGGGTTAAGGAGACAAACTCCTATCTTCCCATCCTCCTGAGCTCTACTCTGACTCTCATGCTGCCCAAGTTCTTCTGTCAAGTGGCCTGCTCTTTGTCTGGCTTTCTGGAAGCCTCTCTGGCACACATCTCGGACACAGTGAGATCAGAGATGCTGGGTTGCTAAACTTCTGGGAAGGGGAGCTGCTGAAGGTCACAAGCATCCGGGGTCATGGGCAGGGAGGTGGGCACCCTTAGGTCTAAGAGTGGCAACTGGGGAATGTCCATGTCAATGACCTTCCTGAGGAGGGTGGAGATGGGAGGGGATGCACGGTAGCTGTGTTGCCTTTCAGTCCAGAATCCATCCCGAGCTGGGGCCGAGAGACGAGGACACCAGGTAAGATTCAGGAGCCTGGCCATCCCCCATCACTGGGTGAGTCCATGCCGTGATCAGAGGGCACAGAGCCGAAAGGGGTTCTGAGGACCATCCCAGGCAACTCCCTCATTTCCAATAACAGGCCAGATGGGGGAGATGCCTAGCCCTGGAGTTGATAGAGGGAAGGAGATTGAGAGGCCACCCAAGACCAACTGTGCTGCCTTCTGCCTTGTGGGAGGTGTCTCAGTTTATCTCCAACTTGAACTCAGCCTCAGACCACAAATGCCACAGTCCAAGCCCAGCCCAACCCTAGGAAAGGCACCGGCCTTTCCCGTGTTGTTGGGGCTGCTGGCGGGGCAGGCCTGTCTGCTGTGTTGATTCAGTCTGCTACAGAGCCCTGACTCATGGGTCCAGCCCAACCGGTGTCCGATTGAGGGGTTCATCTGGGAAGGAAGCTCCTGCTGTGTGGATTACAATGGAAGGGCAGGAATGCCTGGGCCCCCAGAGCCCAGGAGTGCTGGACTGGACAAGGCAGGGGTGGGGAGTGGGGAAGGAGAAGTTAGCAGGTGGGTGTTAGAAGGCAGAAAAATCACCTATTGATTGCCTCATTGCTCAGAGAATCACCTTTCCCTGTTTTTCAGTTGGTCACTGGTCACAGAAAGACGTTAATCCAAAACCCAAAGGTTGAGGCAGAATAATTAACTACTGCATTTGGGGATTATTACAGAGCTTACGGTATCTTTCGTAAATGCTGTCCCTTTTTTAAAAAATATTAAAAAAAATTTTTTTAAGTTTATTTACTCTTGAGAGAGAGAGAGAGAGAGACAGAGCATGAGCAGGGGAGGGGTAGAGAGAGAGGAGGAGACACAGAATCTGAAGCAGGGTCCAGGCTCTGAGCTGTCAGCACAGAACCCGACGCGGGGCTCGAAGTCACAAACCGCAAATTCATGACATGAGCCGAAGCCGGAGGCTTAACCGACTGAGCCACCCAGGCGCCCCTAAAAAATACTTATTTTGAGAGAGAGCACCCCCAGCAGGCTCTGTGCTGTCAGTGCAGAGCCCAACGCAGGGCTCAGTCCCACATACCGGGAGATCGTGACCTGAGCTGAAATCAAAAGTCGGATACGTAACCAACTGAGTCACCCAGGTACCCCAGTGCTGTCCCTTTTAATCTTCAAAACAACTCTGAGAAACTGTCCCCATTTCCCAGAAGAGAAAACCAAGCCCCATGTAGATTAAGTGGCTGCTATAGCCTCAGAGCAAGTAAGTAACCGATCCAGCTCTTGGGGCCAGGGTTTTGGACTCGGTGGACTATTGTTTTCACCCCCACCTCCCCTATCCAGTTGCAGAAACCTATTTCGGGAAGTGATATTAGCTGGCACTGGGTCCTTTCGGTTCTCTACTCCCTGGCACGAAGTCTGGTTGCATATAGTTAGCGTGCAGTTACCGTGCAGAGGTCACCCCGGCATCTCCTCCGCCCTTCATCGGTTTGAAGGCAAACCCCTGTCTGCTTGGTTCCTGGCTCTGCCGAGTCTTCCAAGAACGAGGGTCAGAAGTCCCCTTATCTGGGGAAGGCGCTGCCTTGCTTGGTGCGGATAGCAGGGACTTCACTGTTCTCAGCGTCCCTTCCTCCCTCTCTTCCGTCAGGTTTGCACGTTTCTCCGCTCCTCCTCCTCCCCTCGCTTCCCCTCAGCCCCTGGTGCTGCAGATCTTGGAGAATCCTGATCGGGTTTAGCTCGGCTTTAACCTTCCAGCTCAGAGGTGATGAACCCGGACACCAGGCAGCTCTTGTTTTTAAGTGTGCTGCAGAGGCGACCCAGAAGACCGGCCCGGGGAGTAGAAGTTCTCTTACTGCCTTGTCTTGTGACTCCCTGTGTGGCCTTGGGAACACCCCTCAACCTCTCTGGACCGCAGCGTGATTGGAAACTCTCTTTGAGGGATGGTAAAGCGGGTAAGAGGGTTAATAACCACACGCCGACACAGGCAGGCGCTCCACCAGCCTAATAATGAGGGGAAGCGGAGGTGACCGCTCGTAGAGGCCGAGGGAACAGAAAGCCTGGCCAGCTCTTTTGTCTGCTCTCCTTGCCAGGCGGCCTGCCCCTGGGCCTTATTTCTCTGTTCCTCTCTGCAGCGCTGACTCTGAGCTTCTTTGTTCTGGAAAGAAGTCCACAGGGGCAGAGCTCGGATGACCGCAGGTGTAGAGGAAGGGAGAGAAGCAGAGGCCCGCGGTGAGGGGCTTTCTGGCCCTGCTCTGGTGTGTGACAATCTCAGGCTCCCTTGGGGTTCCAGCCCCAGCTTCCCACGGTCTCCCGGGGAACACCCAGAGGCTAGAGGCAGGGATGCTGCTGTTGCTAGGTGATGAGATAAACAGGCCTTCCGTGGCTCTAGCAGGTGGCAGCTGTGTTGCTGAGGTCAGGGACACGGCAGCAGGGGCGACCCAGGGGACCAGGTGGGGAGAGTTCTCGGGTGTGCCAGGAGACCCAGAGGTTGCTCTTTGCTCGCAGAGAAGGGCTCGGCCACTGGCTGGCTCAGGGGCTGCTCCGAGGGTGCCTTGCACGGTTCCCTGACCCCGAAAACACATCCCGCTCCCGACCTGGCAGCAGGTGGCTGTGAGCTCTCCACCTACAGCAGAGATAGGGCTGTTTGATGCCTTGACCGGGGCTGAGCAAGTACCCTCTGTCTTGGGTGCTTCAGCCATGACAGGTAAGGCGAGGAGTGGGGCCACGAGGGCTGGGCGGTTGTGAGTCACAAGAAGGGGTATGGGTTTCTGGAGATGGGCCTGGCTGTGACACGGCAGCCCTGAGTGTACAGAAAGTTCTCAGAGATGGAAAATCAGGCCGGCTCTCCAGGACCTTCGGAACTATCCAGACAGGTCCCCCCCCGCCCCCACCCATCCGGGGCCACACACAGGTGGGTAACCAAGCTCTCCCTTGCAGGGGTCTCTGCGAGCGTTCTCACTCGCTCTGCCTTGTGCCAGGTGCCCACGGCGGCGCGTTTTCCTTCAGGGCTAACCTCCGCCTCGGCTGCTACATGAGAAACCGCTGGGCCTTGTTCTAAGCCACATAGGTGCTGACCTGTTGGCAATCGGAGCTGAGCACCTCGACCCCCACGGCGGCACACAATGGCTCCAGGGCAGGGCCTGGGGCAGCCGGGAGGTGTCGGGTGACCTGCCATTATTCTGCTGCCAGCCTGCTGCTCAGCTGCCCTCCTCTGCGGATCAGACCTTGTGTTTAGGCGTAGGTCTTGATTCCAGCTGGGGTTACGGGCGAGGTTGAAGGTATAGCAGCTCTTCTTGTTTCAAAAATGGGGAAACCGAGGCACGGACTCGTCCTGTTGTCTCTCCCCGGGTCACGTGGCAAGACAACGTGCTGTGCCAGAGTGAGGTCTTAGCACATGCCCGTTGGGTTGAGTTGACCTTGCCTCCAGGTGATGCTGTTGTTAACTCTAACGGGTACCAATCCCTCCAAGGTCCTTCTCGTGGTGCAGGGGTGGGGAAGTAGCCCCGTTCTCTGCAGCCTGAGTTCTCCACCATTCTATTTCATTCTACTTACTTTCTGCCCTAGGGTGGCGGGCCAATCCTGCCCCGCCTTCCCTCCCAGGAAGGTCTCTTGGAAAGGGGGACCTTTGCACACCCGAGGGCACTGCGTGGGCAGTGGCTGAAGGGGCCATGAGAGAGCCATCAGGAGTCAGGCTGCTCAGATCGAAGACGACCCCAGGGGTTTGCCTGATGGGGACTCTTGGAGGTTTGCCTTTAGGTGGTGCTTATGGAGCCTGAAGTTTGGGGGAGGGTTGTTTCCAAACACTGCAATTTACCTGAACTAAAGAGCTGCCACCCCAGGTAGAGTCTGGCGTTTATAAAAGAATCCCGTGAATTTTATACTGCATTTGAAAAATCATGCTCTCTTCTGCTTATTCCAAATTGCCCTTTAAGTAGTGGGGTGAGAAGAGGGGCTCTGGGGTCATAAAGTCGAACTCTACAATTTACCTGCTCAGCAACCTTGGGCAAATCACTTAACATCTCCCGGACCCTGTTTCTGCCTTTGGAAGTGGGTGTGATAAACCTGTGATAAGACCAGAGAGAGAGAGAGAGGTTCTGGGAGGGGTTCTACCTGCCAGTGATGATGCGCGTTTTCAAGGTCACAGGAACCCTGTCTGGTCCTCTCGTGATTTCACAGACTTCCTCACGGTCGCCCTCGGTTGGTCTTTGCGGTTCGAGGGGTCTCAGCTGCTCTGGGCAGATGGAGGGTTGACCCTGTGTCTGCTCTTCTGAGCTCTGTGTCGGGGGCTCTGGCCTGAGTCCAGCTCTGGCCCTGACCACTCATGTGCTTCTGACGCGTTAGTTTCCTCATCTGTAAAGTGGGTAGGGTGTGATCTGCCTCCTGATGTTGTGGGTGATGGACGAACAAGGTAGTGACCCTGGTGAGATGCTCAGCATAGAGACAAATTTAAATTTAGTGCTTGGGCATTGCCCTCAGCTCCAATTACCTTGGAGGCTTGGGGAGCAGACCTCCACATGGCGTTCAAGGAGGGTGTGCATGGCGGTGCTGTTCAAGGGCAGGACTGAGTGTTCTGGATGCTCCCGGGGAAGCGGCCCCAGGGGGCTGGCTTGGCTGCTGCAGCAGCAAAGAGCCGCCGCCGTCTCCTGGCCAACGTCTGCAGTGTCTCCTGGGTCTCTCCTGTGAACTCCGAACTCGTGATCCCATAAAGAGTGCTGCCGTGGTGTTCCAGTGACTTCTCTGCAGCTAGTGCTTGGGGATTACATAACCGAAGCTCCCTTTTACCACTTTTACCACCTTTCCTGCCCACTCAGTAACTCAGTGAGGCTTCGTAAGATTTTCCTCTCCCGTCTGCCGTTGGCTACGCAAGTTATTTAGGCACTGGGAGCCACATGTGTGCGTGCGTGCGAGCGACAGAGAGATTGATTCTAAGTCGTCTTAATGACACCCAAATATGCGTAGCCTATAGCGCACTGCCTGGTATACAGTAAGAATGCGATAAATGTCAGTAACAATAAAAATAACCACAATAAGACTATTTCATCCATCCAGTGAAGCCCTGTTCTGGGGGCTGGTTATACAGCAGTGAATAAAAAAGGCAAAGTCCTTGTGCCCATGAAGCATATGTTCCGTTACTTCTTATAAGTAATTAATAACTATCACCATAGAACTATTACTATAGAAGCTAGTAAGGGCTTGGCATAGCCCATGCTAAAAAATCATTAGTTATTAGTGGGAAGAGCCTGGCAGGGGGCCTCACACGTAACGGGTGCTGGGCAGATGGTGGCCATTTCTGTGATTTCCCTGGGCCCAGACGCCTGCCTTCAGGAGGGAATCAATGAATGCAGTGGAGCGCACTGGGTGGAGAGGCGCCAGGGCAGTTTGGTGTCCTGAGATGTCACCTGACCTCTCTATGAACAAAGGGAGGAGGCTTCAGGCCAGAGAAGCAAAGACCTTTGGTAGCACAAATGTGGTCCTTGACCATGTGGAGGGCTGTGTCAAGGAAGTGGCCAAAGGGATGCCCAGGATGAATGAGGGACATTACAGAAAGGAAAGATCTCTCTCTCTCTCTCTCTCTCTCTCTCTCTCTCTCTCTCTCTCTGTCTCTGTCTCCCCCCTCCCTGTCTCCCCCTCCCTCTCTGTCTCCCCCTCCCTCTCTGTCTCCCCCTCCCTCTCTGTCTCCCCCTCCCTCCCTCTCTCCCCCCCTCCCTCCCTCTCTCCCCCTCCTCCCTCCCTCTCTCCCTCCTCCCTCCCTCTCTCCCTCCTCCCTCCCTCTCTCCCTCCTCCCTCCCTCTCTCCCTCCTCCCTCTCTCTCTCCCCCTCCCTCTCTCCCCCCCCTCCCTCCCTCTCTCTCCCCCCCTCCCTCCCTCTCTCTCTCCCCCCTCCCTCCCTCTCTCCCCCCTCCCTCCCTCTCTCCCCCCTCCCTCCCTCCCTCTCTCTCTCTCCCCCTCCTCACTCTCTCTCTCTCTCCCCCTCCTCACTCTCTCTCTCTCTCCCCCTCCTCACTCTCTCTCTCTCTCCCCCTCCTCACTCTCTCTCTCTCTCCCCCTCCTCACTCTCTCTCTCTCTCTCTCCCCCTCCTCACTCTCCCTCTCTCTCCCCCTCCTCACTCTCTCTCTCTCTCTCCCCCTCCTCACTCTCTCTCTCTCTCTCCCCCTCCTCACTCTCTCTCTCTCTCTCCCCCTCCTCACTCTCTCTCTCTCTCTCCCCCTCCTCACTCTCTCTCTCTCTCTCCCCCTCCTCACTCTCTCTCTCTCCCCCTCCTCACTCTCTCTCTCTCTCTCCCCCTCCTCACTCTCTCTCTCTCTCTCCCCCTCCTCACTCTCTCTCTCTCTCTCCCCCTCCTCACTCTCTCTCTCTCTCTCTCCCCCTCCTCACTCTCTCTCTCTCTCTCCCCCTCCTCACTCTCTCTCTCTCCCCCCCCTCCTCACTCTCTCTCTCTCTCTCCCCCTCCTCACTCTCTCTCTCTCTCTCTCTCCCCCTCCTCACTCTCTCTCTCTCTCTCTCTCTCCCCCCCTCCTCACTCTCTCTCTCTCTCTCTCTCCCCCTCCTCACTCTCTCTCTCTCTCTCTCTCCCCCTCCTCACTCTCTCTCTCTCTCTCTCTCCCCCTCCTCACTCTCTCTCCCTCTCCTCACTCTCTCTCTCAGTGAAGGGCAGATCATCTAAGCAACAGAAGGTGTGTGAGTAGAAGCTCATGTAGATGTCCACAGTAGACAGGGCAAGGCCAGATGAGAGCTCTGTGGCACCCCTGGGGACTTGATGGAGACCCGTGAGGTTGTTGCAAGAGGAGGGAGGCAGGGCAGGAGTGGGTGGGGGTCTGTTTTCCATGTGGGGGTTCTAGGTTAGATTTTGCTGGGCAACAGGCTCTGAGGCTGAAACAAATTTGGGGAAAACATTGACCAAGAAGACCTCTAAGGTCCTTTCCTGAGGGCCTGTGACTCCAAAGAGCTCGCTTGATGTTAGCCTGCAGCTTCTGTTGCCCCCTCCCACAGAGAAGACTAGTTCAAAGCCTGATTTACTTGTAATTTCCTCTCTCTCACTTAGTTTTCTATCCTCAGTGATCTCATGGTAACTTGCGTGTTTTTTTTCCCAAGCGGCTTTGGGTATGAAGCTTTTTCCTGGTATTCTTGAAAGTCTAAGTTAATTCTGTCCGTTGGTTTCCTTTGCCGTGTGTCCTTTTCCTCCTAGTGACCTTTGGCAGGGTAGTGAGGGATGAAGGTCTCTGGACAGAAAGGACATTGTCTTTCCTCCACTTGGTCACGCCAGCTGATGCAGTCTTCACTCAGTGCACACTTTATATTACAAAGTTGATCAGCTTCTAGGTAGGGAGATACGGGGCTCCCTGGCTCTGCAGTTTCCACTGCAAGTTCAAGTTCGAGGTCTAGTCTCAAGTTCAGGTCTATGGGTTCACATCTGGGAGGAGAAGGAGGGCATTATGAAAAAATCTGAGCACTTGATATTGAAGTCCCAGAACTTAGAGATCTTGGCGGAGTGACCCTTTCAAGTCATGAGCCTCTTGAGTCTTGGCATTTCTCATCTCTAGAACGAGGGTCATGATGTCTCGGCTGGTGTAAGATGCGGGGAGATTCGGGAGGTGAACGTGCTTCTCAGGCTGCACTTGCTGCGTTCAGGTAGGGGTGACACATTCAGCGAGTCCTACTCACCGGGAGAGGTGCTCCCGATGGCCTGGCGGGGTACCCTCCTCCTTGGGGATCAGAGACGTGATCATGAGTGAAGGCCCCGGTGTCAGGGTGAGAGTAGGCTGGGGTGGGGTGACCTCAGCTGCATCATCCTCTTTGTGTTGAGGTCTGTGGGTGAATAAGTGGCCTGTTCTGCCTGGGGTGGGGTCAGCACTCGGCTCTGCCTCTGTTCCACCTGTACGGAACCGAGGGCTTCGCTTGGGTGTGTTCTTCTCTGAACCTTCCGGAGTCTTGCCAGTGCCTGGCACGCAGTTGATGCGTGAGGAACACGCGACGAACGAACGAGTGAATGCGTATTGTAAAGGAGAAATTGAGATCCCAGGAAGTGCCTAACCCTGTGGCGAGCTCAGCCACACCAGCGGGCAGAGGCCAGCCTGACCGATATGCGGGACATGGCACAACGGGAGACCGCTGCCGCCCTGGACAGGTGCCGTCTCAGTCTCTCGCCCCCCTCCCTCAAGCGTTCCATTCATCCGCTACCCTGTGCGCGTCCCTGCTTGTGCATGGATTAGGCCCGGGAGCTGGAAGCTGCTTTGGGAAGGAGTGGTAGGGGAGGGGTGTTGCGGTTTTGAGGCTTGTTTACAGATTTCTCTGCTGTAATCAAGACAGAGCCGCAGGCTGTGAGGTGGAGTCGAGCACGTCGCAGAGGGATTGCCACATTGGTTCTGCTCAGACTCTCTTTCCAGTCCCTGGGGTTTCCAGACAGGCTTGGGCTTGTCTCTCTCCACTTCCGCACCCCCTGCCCCCCACGACTCCCACCCCCCGCCCTGATTGGGATGAAAGCACTTTGGTGACACCCCTGGTAGATTCTGGCATCTTTTCCAGTCGGACTTGACTGACTTTGTTATCAGTGTCAGATACATCAGCAGGTTCTGGGAATCCAGTCTTTTGTCACTTACTTGTTATTCACTCGCAAGCATTCATCACATGGCTATTGTGTGTCCGGCCCTGTGCCAGGTTTGGGGCTAAAAGTGGGAAAAACCCAGTCCTCAAGAAGCTCCCAGTCTGGCGGCCACACGTTTACATGAAAACGTGGCAGCGGAATGCATTTTAGGTTGTGAGGAATTCGCCGTCTTGGGGATGGTTGCTTGGGCATTTGAGGGGTGTTACTGGGTAGATGTTTTTATGTGAGCAAGAAGGAAGCCCCGGGGGAGCTGCTGGGAAATGTGAAACGCAGATTCTCAGGCCTGAGAGCCTCTGTCTCTTGCCATCCCGGGTTGGCTCTGGGGCTTTGGAAAGTTTGTCCAGAGTTCCTGAGACCTGTTTTCATGTCTTCCCCCCCCCCCCCCCCCCCCCCCCCGCCCAATTTTCCCCCTTACTCTTCCCCGCCCGCCGCTTCCCACCCTATCTGCCTGGAGAGAGCCTGTTCATCCTTCAAATTCCAGTGCAAATACTGTTTCTTCTGGGACAACTTCACAACCACCCTGGAGAGGATTCACTGCCTTCTCTGCTCTAGGGGTCCCTTGTCATCACCTCTGGTATTGGACTTGCCACAGTCTCTTTGGATCCTTGGCTTAAGGAGCTCTCCTTCCTCTGGATTTGGGCAAGCTCCAGGGCAGAACTGAGGCATTGTACCCTTGTGCCCCCCTTGCTGCCTTCTGGAGGCTGGCCAGTTGTAGGGACTGATTAAATGGCTACGTGGAGGGAGCTACTTCGGGGGTCAGAGCAGCAGCAAGCCCCCCACCCAGGTAGGGAGGGCACTGGGGGAGCAGGCAGGGGCCTTAGCCTTTCTTTGCCGAGCTTGCCCTCTAGGGTCTTTCCGGAGCCCAGGATGGCATCACCAGGGCTGAGCCTGCCCGTGCTCCTAGACCCCCCATTGCCGCAGGCTGGCCCACTGACCTGGCACATTCCTGAGTCCTGGCCAAGCCTAGCAAACTCCTTGGTCTGAACCAGCTGGAAAAGGGGAGAGGGAAGGAAGAACCTGCTTCCTCTAGAGCAGCCAGAGGGCTGGGACTGACCTCAGGTGTTTAACACTCTACTCTGGTGGCTCATGGTCTGTCTGGGGCCTCGTGGGCAGTAAGGAGTCAAGACCAGCGTGGCCAGTCCCAGGGTCCCAGGCTTCCCTCCAGGCCTCAGCCGCAGCTGAAATATCAAGGGAAACATTCCCCTCGGGGACAGAGATGGGGCTCAGACCTCTGCCCACTGCTATGAGGTAGTAACTGTGCAGGACTTGTCTGTCCAGGGCGGGGCTGGCAGGGGTGAGAAGAGGCGGGGAGGGGGAAGGAAGGGCTGGGCCCCAGCATGAATTGTTTCATCTTTCCCCAGGGCTGGGCGCTATGGCCCTCCCAGCCTCATTAGAGGGAAATGACTGGGTTATTAGGCACAGGTGGTTTCACGGCTGGCTCAGGGGCCAGAAGCTCTCTGGTCCTACCCGGGACCCCGGCAATGCCACTGCCAGCAACGCCCAGCTCCTTGCCTGGCTGGTGAAGTTCAGTGGGGCCATGCCGCCCACCTGTCACTTCCTGGAGGGGATTCCTCTTTGGCCCCACATCCTTACGCTTACTAGCCCAATCGTTCCACTAGTCGTCGGCATGCATAGGCGTAGCATGGATAAGATTCCCATTTTACAGAGGAAGAAAATGAGTCTCAGGAAGAGCAAAGTCTCAAGAATAATACGCTAAGAAGGGAGCTGGCTGTTCGACCTTTTGATTCTACAGTTTGTGCTCTGGTTAAGTGCGTTAGAAACTGCCCTCTCCCACGTCACTCCCTCGAGAGGCACTCAGACCGCCTCGGTGTCACCAACAAGCAGCTCACAGCCGCGCAGGCAGGCAGTGCCTCCTTTCTATCCTGAGAGCCCAGCAGGATGCAGCTTCTAGGCACACAGGCTCGGCTTCTAGGTGCTTCCTTGGATGGGGCTGTGGGAAGCTGGTGCTTCCATCCTGGCTGGATCGCAGAGGAAAGCAGGCAAGCCCTTCCCCTCTCTGATCCTCAGCTACCCCAGCCCTGGGTCTAGAGTTTCACCAGGAGAATGCCACTTGGGGGGGCCCCAGCAGGTCACCTCTGTTCCCCTTGGACGGAAAGCTTCCCCTTCCCTCCCCTTTCATTTTCGTGTTGGTTTTTGGGTAACTGCAGCATCTTTGCCAAGAATTAGAGATGGAAAGATTCCCTGAGTTCTACCTCAGACTTGGATATGATCTCTTCCCCTCCCTGTCCTCAGATGTCCTTGAGAGATGGGATTGAATCTCTTTGTCCCAAGACAGTGCAGGTGCTCTGGGCGTTCGGAGGAGGAGGAGAGAGGGCAGGGTCTAAAAAGAGGCCAAGTGGATCTCCACAAACACTTAGATTGTTTTGAGGCAACTGTTCCTTGTTTTCTGTAGGAAGAAAGGGAGTCCATTTCCCCACGGAGGCGGCAGAGGGCCATCAAAACAGCCCCTTGCCCTTGGAAAAACAGTGCCAACCTCCAGCCAACAGACCAGGAGACCTTGGACAAAAGAGCACGAAGGATTTAGGAGGAGGATCAGGGAGGGGAAGCCTGGCCTCTGTGTCCCAGCATCCTCGGTGCTGGTGCAGGGGCTGCTGGCAGGGAAGGGAGAGGAAGGCAGACGGGCACGGAGACTTGCAAGGGCTGGCATGTGGGGGTGATTCACTGTCCCCTCTTTTTTTTTTTTTTTTTTTTTTTAACCGGGAAGGTGTTACAAAACTCTCAGGCTGCTCGAAGGGCCCTTTCTGGGGAGACCTGCCCTCCCGCAGGACTCGGAGCAGGGGACCCCCACACTCACCATGCCGGTTCTGCGATCTTCCATATTTCTCTACAGGCCGGAGCTGAGGTCGGGAGGAGGACCTCCTTGGGTCGGGCCCTGGCTGGTCCGCGGGTCAGAGCCGCCCTGGGCAGCACTGGCCGGAAGAGGCCTAAGTGCAGGGCAGGCGTTGGTCCCTCGTGTCAGGCATCCCTCTCCCCTCAGCACCCCGCTGCCTCCACCGCTGCATTCCAGGAGTGATTTGGGGACTGCTGGCCAGTTGATTAAAACAACCCTACAGGTGAAGTTGCCAAACTGGAATGATTAAGTGTCTTGTAACCTCACACCCATTGTAGGGGCTGGGACACACCTGGAGTCATTCGTGGCCTTTGGCCCCAGAGCAGGTGACACACCTAAGATGTTGCAAAAAGCCTTCCCGCCTGAATGACATCGCCCCCCCCCCCCCCCCCCAGCCGGGTGCTGGCTGACGGAGATGTTCGGAGGCGTGCACGCTCCCTCGCTCGCGCTCTCTCTCTCCAGGTTGCGTGACGTCTCCATGTGTGGGTGCTTTTGACTGGGGTTGCGGGGAGGTGGAGGAGAGTGGGGCGCTCAGCGGAACTGGCTCATTGCCATGTGTGGAGCAACAGGATCGGAAAGCCCATGGGGCGGTTTCTACCCCGTCCCTTGTCCGCCCCCCCCCCCCCCCCCCCCCAGCGCCGACCTGGCCCGCGCGGGACTCATGCCCAACGTCCCTGCCAGCATCCCTCCCAAGGGTTTCTCACCCCACCTTACCGGTTATTACCTATTTGAATATCTTGGCCTGAGTTGGCCCCTGGCCAGGGGATATACAAGGTGAAACCTTGACCCACAGAGCCAGGGAGCTGGAAGGAACCTGGGTGACTGTCTTCTCCCATCTCTCCGTTTTGTGGGCGAGGAAACGAAATTCCAGAGAGGCGAAGCCACACAGCTCAGATCCCACGGTAAATTAGCGCCAGATTCCGAACCAATCCAGACGCTCAATGCCTCCTGGAGACCAGTCCAGGGTGGACATGTGCCTCGTCCCTTCCAGCGATGGCACGCTTGCCGTCCACGTGCAACCGTGTGAGGGACGTTCTGTGTCGCCAGTCGAGGGCATCCGAGCTCGTGCCCATGAAGTGACCGGCCCCCAAATCACACCGAGGTTTTGGCAGAGTTGGGACTTGAATCTCGTTCCCCATGTGGACGGGCTGATGGTAGTACAAGTGTCTGAGGCCCTAAGTCCACGGTCTGGGGGAATATGGCGCCTGGATGACTGTAGTGACGTCTGAGCGGGAGGATAGTTTTAACTGATTGATGGCTCCACCACCGCTGCTCAGTGTGGTGTGGCCTTGGACTTGTCTCTGAGCGGCAGAGACCCAAGGCTGGTCTGGAGGGCCTCTTGGGCCAGTATGGCACCAGCCCTTTTCCCATCTAGGGCAATGAGCCAGCCATTCATTCATTCATTCATTCCGAGTGTTTTATGCTTTATTTATTTTAAAGGGGTTTTTTATATTTATTTTTGAGAGAATGAGAGAGAGAGAGAGAGAGTGAGTGGGGGAGGCGCAGAAAGAGATGGGGAGACACAGAATCCGAAGCAGGCTCCAGACTCGGAGCTGTCAGCACAGAGCCCGATGAGGGGCTCAAACCCACGAACCGCGAGATTGTGACCTGAGCTGAAGTTGGACGCTTAACCGACTGAGCCACCCAGGTGCCCCGCTTTATTTATTTATTTATTTTTAAATTTAACAAGTCAGTTAACATATAATGTATAATAATTTCAGGAATAGAATTTAGCGATTGATCACTTACACGTAACACCCAGTACTCGTCCCAACAAGTGTTCCCCTTAATGTCCCATCACCCCTTTAGTCCTTCCCCCCCCATCCCACACCCCGCCAGCAACCCTCAGTTTGTTCTCTGTATTTAAGTTTCTTATGTTTTGTCCCCCTCCCTGTTTTTATATTATTTTGGCTTCCCTTCCCTTACGTTCATCTGTTTTGTATCTTAAATTCCACACGTGAGTGAAATCACATGATATTGTCTTTGACTGATGGATTTTACTGAGCATAATAGCCTCTAGTTCCATCCATGTTGTTGCAAATGGCAAGATTTCATTCTTCTTGATCGCCAAGTAATATTCCATTGTATACGTGTACCACATCTTTTTATTCATTCATCCGTCGATGGACATTTGGGTTCTTTCCATACTTTGGCTGTTGTCACTAGTGCTGCTTTAAACATTGGGGTGCATGTTAGGGCAGCGGGCTTTAGAATTGGAAGTTTGGAGTGAAGTGGCTATGACCTTAGAACAGGTGGCTTCAAGGGACAGGCTGCAAAGACCTAGGCAGGTGCCTCCCTTTTCAAAAGAACTTCCACAGTCAGACAACGAGGGGCCGATGGGCCGTCCTGCACAGGCTTTCCCTGGGCTGGAATCCTCTCTATGCCAGTCTAAACATCTGGCCCCAGGTTTTGAATCGCCTTGCCGGGCACTCAGGTGATGAACAGGAAAGAGCGCTGCACAAGAGCGCTGCTGGGTGTGACGTGTTGGAGGGAGGATTACTCAACCCTGCTGGCTCAGCTCTGGGCCCAGCTTCCAGGTGGGTCTGGGAGCCCGAGGAGAGACAGGGATGTTGTGATACCTGGGGAAGAGGCTTGCAGAATCTACAGGGGGAGGCACAGAGGCTGGAGTGAGCAGGGAGCCCACACCTCCCAGGGCCCAGGCAGGGGGCTACCACTGGACACCCCCCATTCGTCCAGGGGCAGCCTTAGCTTCCCACTCGACCTCTTCTTCCTCCCTCTTCCTTCCTTCCTTCCTTCCTTCCCTTCCCTCCTTCCTCCCTCCCTCCCTCCCTCCCTCCCTCCCTGCCTTCCTGCCTTCCTGCCTTCCTGCCTTCCTGCCTTCCTTCCCTCTTTCCCTCTTTCTCTCCTGCCTTCCTTCCCTCTTCCTTCATTTTCCCCCAGGACATTTTTACTTGGATATGCAATTTTTAGGACAATGTATTAATTTGCCAGTTGTTCTGATGGCACATTCAACCTTCGTATCGGCAACCATCCACTCATCCATCCAACACTTATTTTCTGTGGTGGTAAAGAGCACTGTGGTTTGATCCGTAGTTGGAAAAAATACATAGCTTGTACCTTGCGAAGCTCAGTCTGCCCACGCCCTGCACGCCTGCTATGCAAGCAGGAGCTTCTGAGGGCAGCAGGCCTTCCAGATCCTTCCTGCTCCAGGTGTGTCTGTGGAGCCACCAGCATCCGTGCATCACCTGGGAGATTGTTAGAGAGGCAGAACCCCCACCCCACCTCCCCCTTGCCCCGACAGACCTACGGACTCAGGATCTGTATGACAAGATCCCTGGGAGATTCGTATGTACCTTGAAGTTTCAGAAATGCTGTTCCCGATCTCTTCCCACGCTTGGGAGTGGGTAGAGGCTGTTATTTCTGGAGTGAGCTGAATTTAGAGACTGGAGCTTGCCATCGATGAACCTCTGGGGTTCCTTCCAGCCAGCAGAGCCTATGGTTCTTTCCTCTGAGCCCAAGTAATTTGAGCTCGGTTTCAGCGACAGACCCTTCTGTTGGGACCTCTCCCGGGAAGTTCTGTGGACAAGGACGCAGACGGTGGGATGTGCCAGCAACGGCCCATAGCATCCGAGCCAAGTGGCTCTGAAATGAGGCGGATGGGGGAGGCAGTGTGTGTCTGTGGGGACAGAAGGGACGCCTTGGCTCACCATGAGGTGTGCAAGTGTGGCTCTCTGTGGATTCGCTCACTTTTGGGAGAGGATTTTCACTGCTAACCAACCCTTCTCCCAGACATGGTTTAGGCCCCAACGCTGTGGAACGAAGCCTCACATGTCTGCACCAAAGAGGAACCGGGGACATCGAGAATCCCTAACTGTGGCTGATCTGTTCGGGTGGGAGCTGACCTTGTCTTGTGGTCCTTGCTGGGATCAATCCCCCTCAGGCTGAGGGTAGGGAGTGGGGGCAGACAGGAGTATCTGACAGAACAACAGGGCATGTTTGGTTCAATAAAGCCGCGGAAGTAAAACATCGCTAATATGTAACGTGTTCCTGTGTGCCAGGCTTTTATGCCTGTGTAAAGAAATTTCATTACCTTATTCAGACCTCAGGGCCACACTAGGATGTGGGTGCTTGCGTTACCTCCGTTTTATAAAGAGGGAGGGGTGCCTGGGTGGCTCAGTCAGAAGTGTCCAACTTCGGCCCAGGTCATGATCTCACAGTTCACAGGTTCAAGCCCCGCATCAGGCCCTGTGCTGACAGCTCAGAGCCTGGACCTGCTTCAGGTTCTGTGTCTTCCTCGCTCTCTGCCCTTTCTGTGCTTGTGCTCTGTTTTGCTCTCAAACATTAAAAAAATCTTTACAAAGGGGGAAACTGAGGCCCAGAGAGGGCTGTGCCCCAGGCTTGTGTCACCTAGGACACCTGGGCCTTTTCCACTTTTTCATGCATGGTTGGGTCCTGCATGGGCCATGGAGAGGGTCTGCAAGGGCCTCAGCAGTTCTCCAGGGCCCTTGAAAAGCCACTCACGCCCCCGTTGCCCCAGAACTCTGGGCCATCCCTGGGGACAGTTTCCACATTGCCCATGTATTTGAAATTGGTCTCAAAAAAATACGTTGCCATTTGGCCTTCTCCCCACAAATTAGGCAAAGACTGAATTTCCCATTATTGCTGAGTCCAGCCTTTCTTTTCAGGTGTCTTTAGAAGATGCTCTGAACTTTACCCTGGAACTGCTTGTGGTTGAAAGAAATAGGGAGGCTGATGGGGTGGGCGACATTGCCTTTCGTCCTAACTGCTATGCATCTGAGACCATGAACATATAGGACTTGCATGATTTTTTTTTTCAAGAGCATGGTTAGAAATTAAATTGTATAGATGAAAACTTTATTACATTTGTATTCCCAGCTTGTACACGGAATAATCACCATGTATGGTGTTACATTTTTTTAAAAATCTTTTCTTTGTTGAATGTTTATTTTTGAAGGAGAGAGAGAGAGACAGCGAGTGAGCAGGGGAGGAGGAGAGCGAAAGGGAGACACAGAATCCAAGGAGGGCTCCAAGCTTCTAGCTGTCAGCACAGAGCCCGACCTGGGGCTTGAACCCCCAAACCGGAAGATCATGACCTGAGCCGAAGTTGGAAGCTTAACCGACTGAGCCACCCAGGAGCCCCTTGTGGGCGTTACATCTTAACTTTAATGGCTCTGTCACTTTCCAGCTATGTCACCTTCAGCATGTTATTTAACCCTTCTCTGTCTCACTTTCCAAATCTCTGAAGTGGGTGGCAATAAATAAGCCCCACCTTCTGGGGCGGCTGTGAGGGTTGTGACTTAACATCGAGACAGTGCTTACGGCAGGACGCGGCACACAGTAGGTGCCATGGAAATACTGCCGGTGAAGGAAAATGAGGATGATTTCAGTTGTGGGTTAATGAATCGTCACCCTTAGAATGTGTGTTTTGATTACCGTGGACCCTGTATTCTGTGCACGTCGTTCATTCTTTAAACCTTCATGAACAGTACGTGTTGGTAACTCACGTTCCAGCCGCATCTTCTGCCAGTTGTGTGGGAGAGGGAGGGACCCTTACCCCTTTTGAGTCTCTTCACGGTCGGCCCTGCAAGGTGGCTGGGAACACCGGGGAGCAACGCGGGTGGGGAACTTGGGGGAGCAACACGGGTCGGGAGGCTCCGCCCACCCCTGAGCGCAGGCAGGCGAGGTAAGTGACTAGCTTGAGTAAAGGCCTTATGAATTTCAAGGACCCGGATGTAGATCCCTCCGCCCCCGCTCGGGGAAGGGCCGGACTATCCCGCAGCTGCGCCCCCTCTCGGTTCTGAGAGCTTTGCTGGGCTTTGTTCATGCTGTGCTGGGCTCCTTCTCTGGGCTCGTTCTGCACCTCACTGCCTCTGTGAACCAGGCGGAGGCTTCACAGGACAACACCCCTGATTCCCTGTGGCCCAGCTGCTTAAGGGTGCCGTCTAGAAGCCCTGAATCACAGCATGATCCAGCTTTGACTTTCTGCAGAGGTACGTTGGCAAAGGCTTGTCCGTGTGATCAGGACAGGTGCTCCCAGTTCACCCAGGGAGCCAGCTCGTGGCTCATGCGAGATTGGCCCCACAGTTGCAGAGGGTATTCTGGAATGTAGAAACCGTGGGCCTAGAAAGGAGGCAGGCGCAGTACCTGTGGTGTCTTACCTGGCATTGTTGAGGGAAACATCACCCGTGTTTCCCGGCACAGAGCTTTGCAGTAACCAAGCTTTTTCTTACGTGACCTTCAAAACGACCTTGTGCAGTTGATCAGAGAACTGAGGCTCAGAGAAGCGGAGTGACTTGGCCGGGGCCACTAAGACGTCCACCTGGAACTGACCCGTCCCAAACCCCTTCACATGGTACTTTCTTCTTCTGCCTTTTGTTGACAACCGGGCGGGATAGCTTTTTGCTGGGTTGGATAGTGCCCTCTAGGAATTCATGTTCACCCGCGTGCTCAGAATGCGACCTTATTGGGAAGCAGGGTCCGCGTAGGTAGATGTTGTTAGTTAAGATTAGGTCCTGTTGGGGAAGGATGGGCCTTGAATCCAACACGATTCATTAGAAGAGACAGGGATGGACAGGCACAGAGGAAAGAAGATGTGAAGACGGAGGGATTGGGGGAAGACTGATATGGGGGGGGGGGGGTGGGCAGAGATGGGGAGGTGCAGCCACCGTGGAGGAACACCTGGGGCCACCGGAAGCTGGAGGAGTCAAGGAAGGATCCTCCCCCAGAGGCTGCAGAGGGAGCCTGGCCCTGCCAGCATCTTAATTTCAGACCTCCAGCCTCCAGAACTATGTAACCCTAGGTCTCTATCGATTAAGCCACCTCATTTGTGGGCCTTTGTCACTGGCGCGCCAGGAAAGGAACACAGCGGCAGCTCCCAGGCTTGTGTCTTTTTCTTCTCTGTGTTCTTCCTCTTTGCTCTAGAGTTGCCCTGTGTCCTTGAGGATTATACACACAGAACAGCTAAGTCCTGGCAGCTCGTGTCCTCTGTGGACAGGAGTTTTGATCCTTGACCTAGATTACGTTTATTGCAGCAAATTCACTTGTCTACTCCTATTTGGCTCTGGCTTTTTTTTTTTTTGCCCCAATGTAACTTGTACCACGCCAGCTACACCAAGCGTCCTGCGTCCGGGTGAGATGATGTCTGGGGGAGGGGGTAGGCAATGTGGCCATCGCGCATTGGGAGCGGGCTTTTTTTTCTCGCAGCCTGGGACTGGTGGTCTCAGGCTGGAGGCTTGGGGCTGTGCTGGCTCTTGCTCTTGGCCTTCAAGTCCAGGCTGGACCGGTACTGGCTGGCTGTTTGTCTGGGGTCCTGGGCTGGTTTCTCCTGTTTCTGTCATCGCCCTGGACGGCCTTTTTTATGCTGGGACTTCTGCTGCTGGTCCTTGTGCTGAAGGTGGGCTGGGAGGGAAGGGGGGGGTCAAGCGAGGGGCGATGGAGATGGGGTGGTGACCAGTTCGAGTCCCAGCTTAGTGACCTTGTACAACAGCCTTAAGTACTTAGGGACCCTGCGCAGCACTTCCTAGGAGGGGCCGCGTGTATCTTTATACCTGCAGCCCCAGTTTGGCACGTGCACACGAAAGGTGCTTAAACGCTGCTTGGGTAAAAGTAGCTGAAAACACAACTCCTGCCATAGGGGAAGATGATTCTGGCAGCCGCACAGGGCAGAGGAGGGAGGTGGGGAAGAATTGGTCGTAGTAGTTGAGGTGAAAGATGGACAAAACCTCAATCACTGCTTGGTCCACAGGGCCAGGGAGGATGGAGAAAAGGAGGAGACCTGTTTTCTCTGGCTTTGCACTTCGCGTTTTGCCCTGTGCTGCCTGCAGTGGGTACCGTGGCTGCTGTCGTCCTAAGAGCCTTGCAGCCTCCGTCTTCCGGTTCCCATGATGGCTGCAGAACGGAGGTGACTGGCCTAACAGCCCACAGCCCATACCGGGCGGGCCGGCCTGGGACCCAAGCTGGTGCAGGATGCTGGTGCAGGACCAGAAGGGCCCCCTGGGGGAGGGGTCGGGGGTGGCTGAGGCTTCTGTGTGGCTGCCGGTGTGGATGGGGGGTCCATTAACAAGTGAGTTCGTTGGGTTGACCCAGTTGGAAGCAGGAATGCTTTTAGATTGCCTTTGTCCGGGCTTTGGCAGGTCCCCCACTCCATCATTTATTGATGGTGCTGGTGCCTCTCCCTTGACTGAGTGCTTTTGGCCACAGAGCGATGCTTGGGGGGAGAGGTTGCTTGGCTCCTTGAGGCTCCCTGGCCTCCCTGGGGTTGCAGGTGCTGCCACGGTGCCTCCAGTGCTCACTCCCTCGCCCGGGGTCCCTACTTCTCCAAGTAGGCTTCGTGTCTCGCATGGAATGCCATCAGTGAGCAGACTTCATGAGGTTCACCATGCAGACATGGTCCTGGATGTTCCCCGCACCATCTCCCTTGGCCCTCATCCTCTCCCTGCCTATTGCCCTGAACCAAAGTTCTTGAGCCTGGAAGTCTCTGGCCTGGACCATCCCTTGACCTCATTCCTGGCTCTGTGAATCTCTGATTCATCAGACATTGACTGAGAACCTACAGTGTGCTGGGCACTGGGGACACTCAGATGAAGTGCCTTCCCTGCCTCCACATCTCTTGACCAGGGTGGAGAGGTGGGTGGCGAGTGACTGGGTGGGTGGGGGTGACCTGGCCCAGACCTTGCCCTCTGATCCGTAGGAAGATGCTGTACTGAAAGAACAAACAGAGCCCGAGGTCGGGGCACTCTCCGCGGAGGAGGTAACATTTGAGTTGAGCTTATGAGGCTGAACAAGGACTTGCTAAGTGAAAGAGTCCGGGCTCTAAGGGGGAAAAGAACATTCACAGTCCAGAGAGGAGGCTGTATGTGTTTGGGGAACCAGCTATTAATTCCACAAATATTTACTGAGCACCTGCTCCACGCCAGCCTCGTGCTGGGAACATAAATCCTCCATAGCCCCGATTAGGAGAAATTTACAAGACATCTTCTTTGGCGGGACCTTTACACAAAATGAGGAATTTGGACGCAGACCTTTTGTATACACTAGAAGTTCTCAAACTAGGGTTTTTGAGCCCTGGAATTATGCAAGATGATCCACTGGGAGAGGAGGAAAAAAATCGAAGCCTCTATTTATAAGCATTTTTAAAAAAAAAGAATTGGAGCTTCTCGAATATTTACCTTACGGGTTGACCCTGGTGCCTGTACTTAGCCCCTATGCCATGCATGTTGCCTGCGTCAGGGAGGGTCGGAGGGAAATGGGGTGAGGGGTTCCATGAAATCGCCAGGGGCTCCTTGCCGTCCTCCCTCACTGTTAGCACATTGTAACATATTTACATCTGTTCCTGCAGTGGATTTATGGGTGCTCTTATCTGACTTTAACTAGCTGACCCTCACACAATGGACAAGGTCTCAACAAGTTTCCTGGAAAGACACTGGGGGCTGGAGAGAGGGTGGGTCACCCAAGCGCAAGCGGGACAGCAAGAACTTGGCAAGGCTGTTGCTCCCTCCCCCACCCCAGCCTGCTCTCAAAGGGCCCCTTGTCCTCTTTCCATCCTGAGTTAAAAGTGGTAACAATCCAATTGTAACCAGTGGAAGCCAGACCAGAAATAGTCAAAATTACCAAGGTAATTGGCAACATAGATTCAAATCTCCTGATGTCAGTAATATTCTTTCCCTAAAGGTTTGTGGTCTTTTAGATATTGCGGGGGATGATGGCACATGTAAGTGCATAGACACATAGATAAAAATACACCGTTAGGGATGGATACCAGCATCTGTTTGATTAGACACAGCAGTCAAAGTAGTTTGGGCATCCTGGCTCTAGGCAGTAAGGAGCCAGTGGAAGCTGTTGAAGCAGGACAAGGACTTGTTTGGTTAATTTCGGAAGCCCTTCCCTGGCAGTGGTGGAATGAGAGACTGGGGGAGAGAGAATAAGAAGGGCTTCTGCAGAAGTCCAGGTGAGCGAGGATGAGGTCCTGAACCCAGGTGAAGGGGACAGGAGAGGAGAGGGAAATTTTACACGTGAACTGGACTCGGTGACTAATAAGTTTGGAAAACACGGCAGGGGGAGGATCCAGGGTGAGCCCCGGCTCTCTGAGTGACTGTGGGCGGATAGTGGTACCGTTGACCGAGGTGGCAGATGGCAGTGAGGGGTGAGTGTGGGGAGGGAGATAAAGAGTCTGGATTTGAGCAGGTTGAGTCAGAGATGCCCGTGAGAGCGGTGGGTGGAGCTATCCTGCTTGGTCAGGCTTCTGGGGGTCTTGGGCTGCGGGCACCCCTCGCCCAGGCAGGGCCCAGGTGAGTGAGTGCTTGAAGGAAATGCAATGAGTTCAAACGTGATGAGTTCATAAGGCAGTACTGGTGTCTCCTGTCCAGTCTCTAGCCTTCCCAGGGGCCAGACCTTTTCCATATCGTATTTCTGGGAACCACCCAAAGTGTAGGTTCCCCTTGTTTTCTTCCTCTTCTGAGCCGTCTTAGGCTGTGGGCAGGCTCCTACTCATGGGGCTTCAGGCAAAAGTAATTGGGAAAGCCTGATGAGGCTGGGTGTGCCCTTGCTCTCATCTTCTGGTGCGAAGATAAGCAAAGTGAAGGGCAGGGGAGGAGCCTGGTGGGGCAGGAGGGGGTGTGGGTGCCGAGCAGGTGCCAAGGCTGGGATAGGTGTTGGGTCACTGAGGCTCCGCGGGGGGGGGGGGGGGGGCATCGTTTCTGAGTCCGGTCATTTCTGAGTTGCAATTTCTGGGCTGTCCCCGGTCAGGATGTGCTTGTCTGAGGGTCCACCTGGGGCTTGACACGGAGAAGGCTAGTGGTTTTGTCGGTGACGCCTCTGAGGACGGCATGTGGAACTACCAGCTTGCCCCTCTGGTGGGATCCCGGGCTCTGTGTGTTTGGGGGACAGGGTGTGTGACGTGGACGGGAGGCTCGTGGTTGTCTTCTTCCGTTTTAGTATTTTCCTGTGGCAGGGAAAAGAAGAGAAGAACAGATTGGGGGGGGGGGGAAGCAAGAGAATGAAGCAGAGTTAGGAATGAAGGAAGAAAAATGAAGAGGAGAGAGGAAGAGAAACAGAAAACAAGAAGGAGAGAAGAAAGGTATCTAGGAAATTCCTTCCCCGCTGAAAGAAATGGAAAGATCAGGATTGAGACGGGAAGTGAGGGCCATGGACAGGAAAACAGAAGGCGGTGAGAAGGCAGAAGCACGGAGATGTGGACGAGACAGAGGGCGAGGGGTGGGGGGGGGGGGTGGTGCGGAGGGAGGGATGGAGAGAGGCCTGCTTGGATAAAGCACTTGGCCCCACCTTCCTTCTGCCCCCACCATCTGCCCGGTTCTCAGTTGCAGAATCAAAGGGGCCAGAGCCCCAGCCAGCTGCCCGGTCTCTATTCCCGACCCCCCAGCTGGGCCGCGGGAAGGGGTCAGAGGCGGTGTCACCATTGCTTCTGCTGGGCAGGGGGCCCTCAGGCAGGGTCTGGAGAGGAGCCAGGCTGACCCGTGGTCCCGGCCCCTGGGAACCAAAGGGGTGTCTGCCTTCACGCAGTAGTCCTTCCTGGCTGCTTCTCTCGACTTGCTTTTCCCTGCGATGGAACAGAACCGTGAGCCCGCGTGCCGGGTGGTCACTAAGGACCTTACAGTGCAGAGCGGGAAGACTGGGTCATAATAAACCGGGGCCGAGGCAGTGCGTGGGGTGAAGCCCTTCGTAACCGTCACACCCTGTGCGTGGCAAGCGGCACACGCTTGCACCCTGGCAGCCGGGCCGTGGGCTGCAAAAGCGGTGAAGCCTCTGAATACTGAGGGCTGGTTTTCTGAAGCCAACTCATAATGGGAAGAGAAATGCCATCTCAGAGGCCTGGGGAGCAGGGGCCTACTCTGGCTTGAGTCGGTGACACACGTCTAGACAGAGAAGGCGTCGTCACAGGGGGGATCCCGGGTGCACAGGAAATAAGCTGCATGGCTCTGAACAAACCCAGGTCAGAGGACAGGGCCTGGGAGTGGGGGATGCTGGTAGGTTCCTGATGGAGAGGAACTGTGGTGGAGCCCTAGTGGGGGCTGTGGGGCCTTTTCAGAGAGAAAATTTCCCTCACACCCCCCCACCCCCTTCCCTTGATCTGATTGTGTGTTCATTTGGTGCCCAGTTACTGATTTGGCTTCCATGGGACCCTGATGCCAGGAAGGAGGTCACCTGAGGTGGGGACTCATCCCGCTGGTCCCTGGAGTAACTATTTTAAAAAATCAATACGTTGGCGTAACCGCAGCAAGAAATGCTACGTGTCGAGTGAGAACTTACCAGACTCTGCTGAACGCGTTGCGTGAATATGGCACCCGGCGTTGCCAACGGTCTCGCCAGGCGGGCGTTCCTTCCTCCGCCTCGTAGATGGGAAGCCGGGCTCGGGTCCGGGGTTTGCGGCAAGGCTCTGGAGGCCAAGAGCCTGGTCTCTTCACCCTTCTCTTCTCGGAGGGGGTGGGGGCGATGCTGGGCTCGGAGCCCGGGCCCAAGTACAGCCTGAGTCACCCCCACTGGACGTGGGCGGTGTGCGTCTGCCCCTGAGAAGGCGGTGTGAGAAGCCCCGTGTCTGGACAAGCGGGGCTCGGGCCACGTGCTGGCACCGGCCAATGCCTCTGGCGGGGGGGGGGGGGGGCGGCATCTCTGGGAGGCTCTGCTGGCCCGGGGGCCTCCCCGCTGGACTCCCCCAAACCTGCAGCCAGGACCGCTGCATCTGCAGGACACGGGGCTGGATTTGTAGCGTGGAGGTGCTCGCTCCGTCCCTCGTTCTGGGATCAGTAAGGGAAGATGAAGGGCCGGCGGGAGTGTCAGCCTAGGGATCCAAAGAATGAGGGCAGCTGAGCAGGAGGGGAGCTGATGTGAGGGCCGGTGTCTGGCTGAAAGGAGATTTGGAAGCCAGATTGGAACCAGCATTCCAGGGGACCGGGAGCTGGCAGGGAACCAGAGGAAGAGAGGGGAGAAGGGGATTTGCTAGAGGTGAAGAAAAGAGGGACCCTCTGTAGGCCCGGGGGTGGGGCTCCAGCCAGCCAATGGCAGCTGCTTGTGCCCCACCTGGGACCCAGGGGCACAGAGGACCCTAAGCTTGGGAGGGAAGTGAGGCAGCCACCTCTGGGTCTCCACCACGAATGCTTCCTGGGGCTGCCGGCTCCCTGTCCCGAGTCCGCCGGCAGCTGGGGAAGGGAGACTGGTGGCAGCTTTGGCTGCTGCCCAACCCTGACTCATGCCTTCCAGAGCCACCACATCTTATTTTAACATTTCCCAGGGCTGTCATCGGCACCAGGAGTTAATTGCAAGAGGGCTGTGGGGGAAGTGGGAGAGGGTGTTCGCACTCGGAGCACGGAAAGGGGCTGGGACTCCTGTTGCTGGAGGAAAGCCTCAGCCTCCCTCCGCCTCCCTGCTCTGCAGGGCGGTCAGGAGAGGAGATGTCTGGGCTCTGGGCGCAGACTCTAGGCAGGCTCCCCGGGGAGAGGCACCGGAGTGGACAGACAAGGTCCTGGCTGCGTTTGCCCAGCGTCCCACAGAGGCGGGCATGCAGACGCGGCTCCCAGGCTCGGGGTGCAGAGATAAAATGCTAATCGCATTTTTTTCCACCTTCTGGGCCTGCAGGGTTTTCGCTTGCTTCATGGGGCCGGTATTCCCCTTCCGCTTTCCCTGCCAGACAGGGAGTGGGGCGGGAGGGGGGCGGGCACTGATCATCTTACCCAGCAGGGGCTGAGCACCTCCCCCTGGGCCCCCAAATCCAGAGGCTCCCAAAGACACTCCAAGGTTTCATCTGGGCCCGAAGTGAGTGGGGCCATCCAGACTGCTTTTCCAGGCAGAGCAGCCAAGGAATAGAGCTAGAACTACATCTAGAAGGCCCGGGGACTGGGGCATCCCGATGGGCCCCGGTGCACCCAAAGGCCCATCATTTTGCTTGTCCTGGGAATGGAACTCCTATTTTTATATTTCCTTCCTTCCTTCCTTCCTTCCTTCCTTCCTTCCTTCCTTCCTTCCTTCCTTCCTTCCTTCCTTCCTTCCTATGTTTGTTTATTCTTGAGAGAGACAGAGCATGAGCTGGGGAGCAGCAGAGAGAGAGAGAGAGGGTGACACAGAATCTGAAGCAGGCTCCCAGCTGTCAGCATAGAGCCTGACGCGGGGCTCGAACTCACGAACCAAGAGATCATGACCTGAGCTGAAGTTGGACACTTCACCGACGGAGCCACCCAGATGCCCCTTTTATATTTTCATCACTGGGGGCAAACGTTTGTGCAGTGCTTGGCAGCTGGCAAAATTCTTCCACAGGTTTTCTGATTTAAGCCTTAAAGCGCTCCGTGAGGTGGGCCTTCTAAAGCCACTCGTTGACGCAGATGAGGGAGGTGATGCCCCAGTAAGTACCAGAGCCAGGACCCAAACCAGTCTGAGGGCTTGGCGCTGGGAGGGCCCTGCCTCTGAGATAAGGACCTGGCCCCGTGAGAGCAGCCTCACCCCAACGATGCCTGGGCCTCTGGCGACATGTCTGTTCAAATTGTAAAGTGCCTTATTTTGACCTCTGCTGCTTCCCTAGAGTTACCAGCGAAACCTCAGAAGCACAGTTCTCTGCTCTACGGACAGGGAAGTTGGGGGGGGGGGATACTCTGAAGTCATTAGTACCTCTTCTGCAGAAGGGCGTCCACACCCCGTTTCTTCCCCAAGTCCCTAAGTCTGGGCTCATGGTCAGATTCCAGAGCCTTCTCGCCCGGAGGCAGAACACACACTGTACTCCTGTCCTGGAGTCTGAGGTGGACCCAGCCCTACCCCTACCTCAGCTCTTGGCTCCCCAACTCTCTCTCTCTCTGTTTTTAAAAGTTTTATTTATTTATTTTGAGAGAGAGCAGGGGAGGGAAGGAAGAGGGAGAGAGAGAGAGAGAATCCCCACTCTTGGCTCCTCAACTCTGTCCCTTTTTTCCCCCCCAAGTTTTATTTATCTGTTTCTTTAGAGAGCAAGGGAGGGGCAGATGGAGGGGGAGACAGGATCCCAAGCAGGCTCCGCACTGTCAGCACAGAGTCCAACATGGGGCTCGAACCCACGAACCAAGAGATCATGCCCTGAGCTGAGATCAAGAGTCAGACGCTTAACTGACTGATCCACCCAGGCATCCCTCCCCGACTCTCTTTAATAGACATGCCTATACCCGAGTTTCCTCAATGTGTGAGTTTTTTCACGTTCTTGCAAGTGGGTTTCTGGTTTGGTCCCTATTTCAAGCCCTTCTTCCAGGATTCTGCACTCACGCCACTTTGGTCCCTGACCCTTGCCTCTCACCCACACATTGGGCACCCCTTCCTGAGGTCTCTCGTTTCTCCTTGTGCCCATGTCATGGCTGCCAGACCCTGCCCACATGTGCCTAGGCCTGCGTCACCTCCTCCATGGGTCCCTTTCCAGCCCTGGCCCTGGGATGAACACTAAACCTGAGATTGGGCTAGGAAGAGAGAGACCTGAATGGAAGGAGGGGAAGACCTAGGAAAGGGGGCAGTGGACCACCACCCAGGGGGCTACAGGGAAGCCCTGAGAGGGACCTGGCAGAAGGGAGCCCAGGAGGGTGGCCCCTCTGCTTCTGGGGCCCTCCTCTCTTGGCCTCCAGTGTAACGGCCCCCATAACAGAGTGGCTGGCCCCCCAGGGCACGGGTGCCTGAGATATTTTTAAAAACCATTACAACAGTTCTAACTGGGGAGAACCAGCCTCCAGCTAGGCCATAGGGTCAATAGCGTTTAATCTCCTGCCTGTGATCTTTCCGCTCTTGTGGCCAGCTGTCAAACGATCAGCTTGGATCAGCTGAAGACGGAAATGTAATTATTTATTTTGAAGCCGTTCGTGTTTAATTCCACAAAAATTGCTCCACAGAGCAGAGGTTATGGGGGATTACTGGAAAAAGGGAGATCGGAGTGACTTCGGGTCTGATTCACATCTGCCTCCCTTCCAACAGGTTGGCCCCTTGCAAGGGACCATTGGTTTTGATGGATGGCTGCGTGTGTAGGCCTTGCCTTTAAGACATAGATGCTTCAGGTCTCTGTGCCTTGAGCAGTGGGAAGTCGGGCGGGAGGCCTGAGCCCTGTGCTTCGCCAGGGTGAGTGCTCATCTCCTTTTCTGTTCTTAATCATCCTAGTGACGGCATGCCCTCAGACTGCCAGGAGGGCAAGGAGTGGGGGGGGGGAGTCGGTGCCAAGTTGATTGACTGGAGCGTGTGTGCGTGTGTGCACCCACGTGTGTGCGTATGAGGTTGGATGGGGAGGAGCGGGGTGGAGCGAATCAAGGTTCCATGCAACCCGGAGGTGGTTGGGGAGTGATGGGGATTGTATTCCCTTGGATGGACAATCCAGCTGGACAACAGCAGCTCTTTCTGGAGAGGCATGGGTGGCCCCAGGAGCTTGGTCTGCTGCTGTTTTGGAGTTCTAGGCACGGGGGGCTGGAGCCTGGCTGGTCCTGAGACCTGTCACTGGGATTTCTTGGGGGAGGTGGGGGCCGTAACCTCTCCCGGGCGCGTTCAGTTTAGAAACCCATGGGAAGGGTGTGCCGTCCGGCAGGCATTCCCAGGCCTCTGTCCTCAGGAGCCTCAGTCTGTTCTGAAGTTAGAGTTCTGGCCAGTTGTCCCCTGGCCTTCTGTCCCCGTCATCCAAATTTAAGTGCTAGATGCAGGCTGATCGCAGCTCTCTTCTCTCCATACTGCTCTGAGTTCCTCCTCCCCTTCCTCCTCCTCTCCATTCTGGGAGAAAGACTCTGTGTTCTCAACGTTTCTCTGAAAGACCCCTTTCCTTTCCCAAACTCAAACCTGAGGACCCTTGGCTGCTTTTTGTCCACAGCCAGTGGTTAGTCTTCCGCTCGTCGTGTTCGAGGAGGTAGGAGGGAAGACGAGGGGGCAGTATTCTTCCAGCTCACTGCTGTCACTGCTTAAACATTTCCACCTCCCAAGGCCACGTGAAATAAAACCCTTTCGCGTCTGGGACTTCGAGCCTCCAGGCAGAACCATCCGTGGCCCCTCCTGTCGTGTCTCCCAGTGCTGACCCCGTCACTCTTTCAAGGAAGAGTCTGACGTCTCTAAGTCCAGCCCCCCTCCCTGGGTGACGTGAACGGATGCTTCCTTGACTGGCACCTTAGCGCCCCCCCCCATTCTTGAGAAACCTTCACCTAGGCCTCAGCCCCGCTGCCCGCCATGTTGCCCGCGGCTCGGTGTCTTCTTGGCCTGGTGAAACTCAGGCGCCAGCTGTCCGTCCTCCCGCCTTGCTCTCTTGTCCTCCCGCCCTCCCACTCCCTCGTCCTCATCACGCCTGCTCCTCAGTGTCCTAAAGATCCAGCTCCCGGACCGTCCAGTCTCTCTCAACCCGGCAGCCCCTTCTTGGCTTTGCCCTCTATCCTCCCCCACCCAGCCCCCAAGGCCAGTGCCCTCAGCACACCTCTCTCCTGCCAACACCTGGCCAGCCAAATGCCAGCCCTCCACCTCCTCACGCCTGCACCTGGGATGCTGGAAAACTTCAGCCTTGGGGACGTGACCACAGCAACAGCATTGTCTCCGACCTCCCGCCTGACCTGTCCCCGCCCCCGACGATCCCTCTCCATATCCATGACCGGCACTCTCCCCATGGTGGCTCTGTCGAACTTTCAGGGCTCTCAGGTTCCCCAGCATGCTGCCCGCTCCCCCAGTCCTCTCAACCAATGTTGGGACCGCACAGGGGCAGTAGAGACCTTCGGTTCCTTGCCTCTCTCCACCCCTCGCACAACCACAGACGAATCTGTGTCCAAAACCCTCTGTATCTTTCCTTCGGTTGCAGCAGAAAGTTCTTCATCCTTTCAAAGCCTTCTGAACCCCCCTCTCCAAGCATTAATTAGCCATCCAGGTCGCCAGCACCCCTTTCTACAGCGTGTAGCATCATCCAGGCCTCCTCCTGTCAACTCCCTGGACTCTATGTCCAGCTCTAACCACTGCCAGGTGGCTTCCCTTCCCCTCACTGCTCAGCCAGGGGGAGAGAGGTCAGCCCCCTCTTCTCGTGGAAACACGTGGTCTTTCTGTGGTGCCCCGCTCTCGGGCACCCCTTCTGCCCACGTTTGCTGCCACCCACGTGGTCTGGCCTCGCTCCCTTCCTTCCTTCCGCCGGGACTGCTCCCGCCGAGGCCTGACGTCCTTGGTGTTGTGACCACTGCCAAGTGCACGATGGCCTCGCCGCACTTCTCTGCAGAGTTTGCCTGCCGCCCCGGAGACTTTCTGCTACCGTGATTCCCGTCGCCTCCTGGTTGGATGATCTTTTCTGTCTCCTCCACCTGGTGGTTGGCATAATCCTTCGGGCTCCCACTGTGGCCCTCCCTTTCTTGCTTGTATCCTCTCCCTGGGGACTTGGTCCACTTCCAAGGTTGCATCTGTCACCTGGGTGCTGCTCTCTCCCGAATTAAGTTGTCTAGTCCAGAGAATTGTCCCAAGCGATAAATCTGTATTTCCGTTGCCCGGGAGACCTCTCTTGAAGGTCCAAAGGTACCTGGAATCCAACAGGGCAGAACGAAATTGCCTTCTGCTGTGAGCGGACTGCCGTCCCCTGTTGCCCACATCAGCATCCCAGGGTTGTCCCCCCTTCCTTACTTGCATGGAGCTGATTGCCAGACTGGGCTGCCTCCCCACCTTGCCTGCCCTGGACCGGGCTCCCAGCATCTCTCTCAGCAGCAAGGCCCCTGGTGACCTGCCCTTGGCCACGACTTGACCCTCAAAGCCTCTGACCACACTGAACCTTCAGTGTCCGCCTCTCCTGCCTCTCGTTTCCTTGAGGTTAGAGCGCCTTCTTTCATCACCTCCTCTGCATGGCAGCTGATGACTTAGTCGTCCTTTCCAACTCTGCACATGTCACCTCATCCGGGAACACTTCTGTGACACCACCCTCGAATCGGGTTTGTGCAGCCCTCAGTGCCCTTAGAGCCCCCCTGCTCACCTCTTAAAGCACCAGCTGCCCTGTAATAACCACTGTAATATCACCTCCGCCCCTCTGTCTCCCCCACCGAGGTCTGGGGCTGTCTCTCTTATTCCTGTGCATCAAAACAATGCCATATGATTATTGAGTAATCAAGGAGGACTTCCTGGGAGAGGTGATTGTTAAGTGGCATTTTGTAGGCAGCCATAAAATGGTGCGAAAAGGAGGATGTAAGTGAACTGGGTAGAGTGTGTGGGTGGGTGGGTAGTCTCAGACTCTGACTTCTTCAGGAGTAGGGAAGATAGAGAAATGACTATATTTAACTGGCGGGACGGAGGGTGGGGGACACCGGCAGAAGGCACGCCTCAGTGACTGGCATCACGGTCTGGAGAAAGCACAGGGGTTTGCTGTTGCTGGTTTCAGGTGGCAGGGCTGGGGTGGGGGGTGGCACCGTGTGGTACAGATGGAGGGAGGCAGTTGGGATAGAGCCACTGGCGGGCTCCTTCAGAAACCAGCAGGTGGGGTGTGACTTTGCCCACCCTCCCTGGCACGACTCCCAGGTGTCTTGGAGGCGCTGGGCCTGGAGGTCCAGCCTCACTCGTAGGCTGCCGGGCCGGCCCCGGAAGCCACAGGTGGGCATGTTGGACCAGAGACACAGGAAGCAGGGACGGCCTTCCCTTTTCTTCTCTGAGCCCTCCTGAATGGATGGAGCCCATCGTCCCTGTCGGGGGAACCGGGTCCAAGGCGGACGGGGTGTTTGAGACCACAGGTGAGATGAGTCCTGTTGTAGTCCCTTCCAGGCCAAGGAATTACAGACTTGAGCCTCCATGTGAATAAGACGCAGGTAAACCCAGCGCGCTGGGTGGGGATCAGGCATCTGTGTAGATGCTGGTAGAGGAGGTGCTGGTGGCCGTTTCAGCCACAAGAGGGCGCACAGGCTCCAGGAACGGTTTCTCAGGGCTGGCCAATAAGGTGTCCAGGAGGGGTGGCTAGATGTGAGAGCATTGGCTGCAGATGGGACACCAGGACTCAACTCTCACCTTTCAGAATCACTCTGTCATTGTCCCTAGCACGAGGGCCATTCGTGGGTTCATTGATGTAAGAAGCATTTGCCGAGAACCTGGGGTGGAGGTGGGGCCAGCTCTGAGCCAGCAGGCTCTGGGGAGGTAGAGTCAGACAAGCCCACGTGGATATTGTGGGGGAGCAGACAGTCTGGGCAGGGAGTCTGACCGTCAAAACTGCAGTCTCCGTGTGGCGTGTCTGTGCTGTGACAGAGGGACATGCCGAGTGCAGTGGGGGCGAGTGTTGATTCTGCTTGCGACTTGGGAAAAGGCTTCCCGCTGTGGGTAGTATTTGCTGTGGGTCTTGAAGAGTGAGTAGGAGTTCATCAGGCCAGAAAGTTAGGGAAAAGGCAGTCCCGGCAGGGGAATGTCGTGAGCCGGGGCCTGGAGGCAGGAACCCAAGCTGGCTAGGCAGGTGAATGTCCGCTGGGAGGAGGCTGGCTGGCAGAGGGTGTTGGCTACTGGGTTGGGGACGAGATGGGGAGGGAGTCTGGGCAGATCCAGGTTGTGTGGGGCCGGAAGCTTTAAGGTTTTGGAGGCTTCTTGGAACATGAACACCAAACTGGGCAGAGGGGCTTGGAAGGGTGCACATAAGCGAGAGATCTGAGGCTTAAGCTTATTAGCTGCATGGAAAATCCCCCTGTGCGTGGGAGACACATCTGCGACATCTTCCCTGTTTCCTTTTAGATTTCCTGCCTGCCCTCAGCAGCTGGCTTCCCTCGGGCAGCAAAGAGTTTCTGCTTTCTCCCTCCCTTCGCGGGTGCCCCGGAGCCTCTGGCAGTGGTTCGGGACCAGATTCAGGAAACCAGAGTCCGGGGCTCTCCTGGAGGCAGGGAGGCCGCACTGCTCTGCTGGGGGAGGGGGCTGGGGATGGCTTTTCACACCCAGTCTATGCAAATAGTGGCCCACGATTTTTCCACGGGGCGTCTGTAACTCCGTCCAGGTTAACACCTTAAATAATTCACAGGTGTGGAGCATTTTCTGTGGCCCAAGCACTTTTCACACCTCGCCGCACCCTGGTGAAGGGCAGGTAAACCGTTCCCGCCGCAGAAGGCTCATGATTGGCCCAAGGATACCTGGCGTGCTGTACCCTGGCGTGTGGACCTCATGCTCGGAGCCCTCGCTGCTTCACCCTGTTGCCTCTGGCTCGCCGTCAGCTCGACCAGATACTTAACCCCGAGATCGCTTTCCTTGGGCACCTGCACAGGGCAATGATTCACCATGGAAGTGAAACCACAAATGATGTGGCTGGTTTTGATACTCTCCTGTCTTGCTGTGTTTTGATGGTAAAGGCATACGCACAGGTAGGGTGGAGCTTGACCGCCTTTCTGACCCTGTCTGTGTCGACACGGTGGTGAGAGCACGTTCTCACCTTTACCCCCTTCCTGGGCCGATGGGAGCGCTCACACCTGGGTGACCTCTCCATCTCAGGCTGTCACCCGTGCAACAGGTCTCTGAGACTCAGCACTGATTTGCAAGATTTCCTAGGTGCCTTGAAGCCTGTATTTAATTTGGGCGTCTCAGCCAGGGCAGGGCGGGGAGAGGGGTGGCCGCTCATTCCAGCGGCTTTCGTCAAGCAAGCAGTACGAAGCATCTGCTGTGTTAGACACTGTGCGAGCCCCGTAAGGATAGAGCTGAATCAGCCGCACCTTGTCCTCGCGGCTCGCTTCGGCATCTGCCTGTTCCGGGTACGGAACTGGGCGGGGAGACGGGAACATGGACGAGCAGCCAGCCGTGTGTCTGTGCACGAGAAGCTCACGGAGTATTTCAGGGTGTCAGCAGAGAAGAGGAAAAGGCCTGACGTCATCTTTACAAAACTGGGAAGGACAGTTTCCCTGCTTCTCGTGCCATCAGCTGTAGTGAAAAGCAGTGGCTTTGACCTGCCCTGATTCTTGGCCCCAGACACAGGCAGAGATGAGCCTCTGACCATCGTCACAAAAATGTAGAGTAGAGCCTCCTCGCTCTGTCTCTCTCCTGCTTCCCCTAATGGCAAGGATCAGAAATGGTGAAGTATGTGGAGTGCAAGCGTATTTCTGCTCCTGGACGAGTTCTTTGGCAGGGACTTAAGGAAATAGGATGGGAATGGGTCAGGGGAGGTCAGTGGAGACATTTTCTCCAAAGGCTGCACAAAGGTTTGGGAGCCTCTGGTGTGGGGTTTCGTACACATCAGGGTGAGTAGGGCTACAAGAGAGAGAAAAGGGGGGGGAATCACCCAAGGATTCAAGTGTTTCTAGATGCTTCAAGGCCAGATGCAGAAAACCCCAAAGCCTCCGAACCTGCAACCGTACAAAACAGCCCAAGTTTAGTGTGTTCTCTGCAACATGCACGACTCAGCCTGTGCTGTGGCCAGGAAGCAAGAGGCTTGGGTGATAAGGATCACCTCTGAGGCTAGAGGACCCCTGGGGTGCTCAGAATGAGTACCTGCCTCTGTGTGTGTGTCAGCTGTCTCCCCTCCTCCCTTCTCCCCCTAAACATCTGGCAGACATCAACAAGAAGAGTCAAAGAGTGAAAGCCTCCTTGCCCTTGAACTTTCCCAGAAGCTGCGGGAGCCTGGAGACAGCAGAGGTGGCTGATGGTCGGTATGAGTGGCTGAGAGCCAGTGCTCTAGCTCGCCTGGGCTGTGCATGACTTCTGGTCCACTTGAGCAGGGGCCTGGCTTTGTCTGGGCAGGGGCCTCAGCGCAGGTACCCCTGGCTGGCCCTGCAGCACCTGCTCTTTGCAGGCTTTGGAGCTTTGGGACCTCTGGGGCCACCCCATGCCTAGGATAATACCTGGGAGAAAGAAAATGCTGTGTGATTTCCCAAAGCCCTTTTGTCTTCCCTCGTATGAGTCTCTCAACAGTGCCACAAGGTATATATATATCAGTTATTAGCTCTTGATTTGACGGAAGATGAGCTTGAAGTTCCCAGTGGCTCACCCAGGATTGCACACTAGTGTGTGCTGGGGCTCCAGGGTTCCTCCCTCGGAAGGTAAGCTCTGTGCTCCTTCTGGGACTCTGAATGGACTTTACAGAGCCTCCCTAAACCCTTTGCTCCTGAGAAGCCTGGGTCCTCCAGTCCCTAGAGACCCTGATGCAGCAGAAGGTAGTGTGAACTCAGTGGGACGGGTGCCCCCAACAGCTCCTCAAACCCTCCCTCCCTCCCTCCCTCAGCATCTGGTCGGGGAGATATAGTTTACGCAGAGGAAGTGTTGGCGGCAATCCGGGCAGGTGGAGTTAGATCCTGCCCGGTTTTTGATCCCACCTCCCACCCATAAGCCATTTTGAGTATACACTTGGATGTTTATGTATTTATAAATTATATTTGTATTATGCTCTAGTATAAATGGCCATTAATCTCACACACACACACACACACACACACACACACACACACACACGGGAGAAAGATGGGACAAACATGCAAGAATACAGGATTACAGCTTCCTTTGAAACGCTCCCAGAGGGCGAGGGCGGTTTACCTTCACTCTTTGTGGACTGCCCTCTCGGCCACCTCCTCCCCCTGCCAGAGCTGTTCCCTTCTCTGGCTCACTGTGGCGTCGTCCCCGTTGCAGCTCATGCCGGGGCAGTGGCCACACTCCTGCCCTTGAGGTAGGGCTCTCATGTCCCGAGCTTGCTAACAGCATCAGGGAGACACTTGTCTCCTATTGCCCCAACGGCTCCTGCTTGCAATGTCCCATGGAAAGTTGAGTGAAACGGCACTGTTTTTTTTTTTTTTAAAGCTAAAATAATACTTGTTACAAAAGTAGCACGTTATGATTATTGACAAAACTGCTGTGGTTTTTACTTGTTCTTTTTTGCAGCTCTTCAGCTTGGAGGCAGGCATGAGTTGTGGGCGGAAGGAAATGTGAGGGGTGGTTTCCCCTCCCTAACCTTACCCAGGGCCTGTGGCATACTGTTCCTTGAGGACATTTTCCTTCCCAGAGGGCATCTCTCTGTCTTCTGGGCTGGCCTGGTGTTCGGCCATTCCTCATAAGCTTAATCCAGAGCTGTGGTTTTCCAGCCACTTTGTCACCTGTGCCTTACCCCCAAGCCACTTGTACTGTTATTCATTTTTTTTCTTAAACCTGGCTCACTTGCAAGAATTAAATCTCTTGTTTCTTGAAACTTGTCCTAACTCACGAAATCCACAAAATCCAGACCTGCTGTGTTAATTTCTCTTCTTAAACACATTGAGATACATGCACGACTATTAAAAACATGGCACCAGGTACCGGCATAATCCCCTCCTGATCTCCCGTGGGTGCACCCACGCTCTGGGGAAGACCGATGTGGTGGGGCGGTGGGGAAATCCTTGGCCAGGTTCCGTCTGAACCCGAGAGCCACCTCCTAGAACACCGTTGACAAGTCTTGAAACACTCAGGGGTGCTGTTGCCATTCCACACGTCCCAAGACACAGACCCTGTCCAGCAAACCTTAGGCACTGAAACTGGTGCCCCGGGGTGGGGGTGGAGGGCTACAGTGATCCCCGGCTCACGGCAGTCATTTACTTAAGCTGATGTAATGGCACCTTGGCCTTGAGTTCCCTTGGGGGCTTATTGAAAATTACTGATTCCTGGGCTCCCACTCTGCAGAGTTTGAGTAGACAGGTCTGGAATGGGTTCCAGTTAGCTCCATTCTTGGAAGGATCCTTAGGGGACTCTGAAGCATTTGGGGGCATCTGCTCTCCACTTGCCCTGGCTTGCCTAAATTTTGGAGAAAGCTTGACTCAAGCCTTGAGCTGGGGTCTGTGTTGCACAGGGGTGTATTGAGGCCCAGGGCTGAGTAGGCAGGGAACCAGCTGATGTCAAGATTGCATTTCTGCCTGGGCAGTTGGTTACCAGGACTAAGAAGCTGTTGAGGTTTCCTCCTCCATAAACCCTACCATTACCATAAAGAGTGATGGTTCTCTTCCTGTGCGCTTTGGAAAGAGACTGTATCCATCTAATCTAAAAGTGGCATCAAATCATGTGGCGTCACTTAAAGAGCAAGGGCCCCACCGCTCAGCCTTGTTGTAGGTCCTGTGAGATGGTGATCCGTCTGGAGACCATTTCTGCCTACCCTCATTCTTATATTGGAATCAAAGGCAGGCTTTTGAACAGTGTCGTCAGATGGTGATTGCTGTGTGGGCTCATGTGGCTTGGTGCCTAGCTGATTTCTGTCCTGGGGGTCAAATGCAAAGATAGATCAGTGCAAAGCTGCTCACTCTAATGCTGTTCCAGATTTGACCTTCCGAAGGAAAGTAACATACTGAATATCTATTAGGTATCAGTACGTGTATGTATCTTACTACCTCCCATTCTCCCACATACCTCCTTTCAATCTCCACAATAGCCATTGGAAGTTAATATTTTTATGTCCACTTTGATACAGGCAAGGACTGAAACTTGATCTTGTTCAAAGTAACAATGTTTCACTCTGCAGAGGGCCTGGTGCTCTCACGCCATAATGTCATATCACTAGAGCGAGTACTCTGGTGGCCAAGAATTAGGAAGAGCCGTCTGAAATCTGCTGTCTGATCATTCGGGCCACTGGATCAAAAGAATGGGAGAAAGGTTAAAGTTTGAGGGACAGTAAACGTATCATTGTGTTTTTTTTTTCTTAATTAAATTTTATGAAATTGCTGATATCTGTTCTTAACTTACAAAAATGGCAATTTTATGTGTTCACTTAATACAAAGGCAACGTTGAAAATCTCTCTTCACTCCTACCCCTACCCCACTCCCACACAATTAGAGTGTCCTTTCTGTGTGTGCATGCGCACCAGTGTGTGTATAAATAGGATCATAATGTATCCTTTTGCGACTTGGATTGGTCTTTTAAAAATGGAATTGACTTTTTAATTTGGCTTTAATTTGGAGTAATTGAAGTAAAAAAGAAATACAGCTGACCCTTGAACAACACAGGTTTGACCAGCCTCTGTCCTCTTATATGCAGATTTTTTTTTTTTCTCCTGCCAAAAGCTATACTGTTTCCATTTGGTTAATGGCTTGGGCAGAGCTAGAAAGCTGCCTAGGGGCTGCGGGTAGAGGCTCTGGCAGAAGCCCCCACACCAGGGGGTGCAGAAGGGCCCCTCAAAAGCCGTGAGCTCCGGAGGCTGCTAGGGGGCAGGAGGGTGAGTCTCTGGAAGAGACGCTGCGCAGCCCGGCCCCCGGAGCTCAGGCAAGTGCACCCCATCTTCCTGGCGAGGTTCACCTGCTCCTCTAGGATCCCGGTTTCCGGCAAGACCCAGAGTGTGTGTGGGCGGGGCTTGCAGATCCAGAAGGGCCTGCTTCGGGGTTTTCTCCTGGGCTGGGGCGGCTTCCACTGAGTTCAGGGTTTGGCCCTGTCAGTCTTGGGAGGCTTCTGCTCGTCCTAGAAGAGGGCACAGCCGCGGTGCGGGGTTGGCATCGAGGGGCTCTCAGTGCCTTGGCGTTGGTCCTCTGCCCACTGGCGGAGGAAGTGCCCCAGCCGTCCAGAGCCACACCGTCGCGGTGGAAATAGAAGCTGGGAGGGAGGGAGGGTAGGAGGCCCACAGATGCAGGTAGACTGGGGCTGACCATGGCTGGCACTTGGGTGGAATAATTCTGCAAATCTGGGAGCTCTTGTAGCTGGTGCAGATAAGGGGCAAAGCTCAAAAGCTGGTGTTGGCTGGTCCCAGAGGCAGGGGGCAGTGAAGGTGGTGGGGAAGGTAGCTCCTATGGAGGAGGTTGGTGGGTGGTTGGAGGCTGGAAGAAGGGGCGTCCCTGCGTGGGTTCCGTCCAAATACTGTTGCAGCAAGAGACAGACCTGAGGGACCTAGGGTCACACTGTCTATATAGGTTTGTTTGTTTGTTTTTTTGCCGCACCGTGCTGCAAACGTATTTTCCTTATGGTTTTCTTAACATATTTTTTTCTAAGCCGAGTTTATTGTAGGAATACAAATCTATACGTGTTATATACAACGTGTGCATATATATGTATATACATATGTACGTATATAACACATGTACAAAACACGTGTTAATTATGTTATCGGTAAAGCTTCTGGTCAACTATAGGCTATTAAGTTTTGGGGGGAGTCAAAAATGATACTTCGCACCCCTAGCCCTGAATCTGGAGGTTGTTCAAGGGTCGGGTGTAAATTTTAGGGTTCACAGTTCAGAATGAGTTTAAACAGACGGAGAGAAAAGAGCTGAAGTTTGCATCATTTTATAGCATTGTTTGATAACAGGAACAATGAAAACAAGTGGGGGGCACTCTGGGTTCCAAATGCCAAGTGTAGGCTCCATAAAACTTGATGTATGGGGAAGCAAAGGGAACCAGATTTACCAAAAGTCCGCGGAGGTCTAAACATCTCGTTTTCTATTGCCAAAGCTGTACCCTGGCTGCCCTTTGTGGCTGCTTTCACCGTTAATCCGAGTACTGAAGCCTGGGTCTTGCCACTGGGGTTCATTATACCGAAATTTTGAATTTCAACTCTTCCGTCTAATTTTGTTTGATGCAGTTGCTAATTTTACTGTTTGTTTTTAAGCCCCTGGCCGCAGGAAGCTAAAACCTAAAGAGACCCAACTACCTGTTAGAGCTTCCCTCTAATTGATCAAATTGGAATTTTTTTTTTTTTTGGTCAAAATAAATTGGTAACTGGGAGTTGGAGGAGAATCTGGAGGGAAAATCATGGTGTAGGTGGGTGGGCTAACCATTTGCAAACTTGGGTGGCTTTGGGTCGATTCATCTGCATGGTTTAGGGAGCACTGTGTTGCATAAAGAGTCATAGCTGCGTCTCCCCAATCCTGGCGGATTTCCCAGTGACCGGGACGCCTCTTTGTAGAACATGAACAGGTGGGACCCTAACTGTAACGATTTTGGCACCTCAGCCTTTTGCGTGGGCTCTAAATGTTACGTGCCTGCACGATACCTGGATCATACAAAATCCATGTTCATTTCTTCGAGTTTAAGGATTTAGAGACCTCTTCTTTCCAGCTGCGAGAGGGCATAATTAGAGATAAATGTAAGCTGGCATTTCATTTTTTAAAAACAGCTTTATTTAGATGTAATTTACATAATATACAAGTCGCTGTTTTGGAGTGTGTAACTCGGTGATGTTTAGTGTATTCACACGTATCTGCCGCTATAGTCACAGTCGATTTTAGAACGTTTTCATCACTTCAAAAGACCCCCCCCCCCACCAAATCCCATACCCTTTATCTATAAACCCCCTTACCTTCCCGTGCCTCCCACCTCGTACCCCTAAGCAACCAATGACTGGTTTCTGCCTCAGTGGATTTCCCTATTCAAGACTTCTATATGAATGGAACTGTATAATATGGACTTTGGTGACTGACTCCTTTCCCTTGGTCCAGCCAAGTAGTTTATCATGTATCAGTACTTTATTCCTTTTTATGGCCAAATAGTACTCCATTGTATGGATATAACACGTTATGTTTTTCCGTTTGTCGTTGATGAACATTTGGGTTGTTAATGTCTTTCAGCTATTAGAAACAGGGCTGCTGTCACCATTCATGTACCTATTTTTGTGTGGGTATGTTATGTTTTCATTTTGGGCTTCTGCCTGGGAGTGGGGTTGCCGGGTCGTGGTAACTCTGCTTTGAAGGACTGCCAGATTCTTTTCCAAAGAGGCTGCACCATGTTATTTCTGTCAGCATTGCCTGAGCTTTCTAATTTCTCCACGAACTCACCAACACTAACCTGACTCTGTGATTCTAGTGGATGTGAATCGGTATCTCTCTGTGATTTTGAGGAGCATTTCCCCAGTGGCTAATGATGTTGAGAAAATCTTTTCTTGTGCTTATTGGCCCTGAGTATATCTTCATTATAGAAATATTTATTCAGATAGTTTGCTTATTTTTATATTGATTTGTTTGCCTTTTTATAGTTGAGTTGTAAGAGTTTTTTTTTTTTTTAACGCTGATTCATTTTTGAGAGAGAGAACATGAGCAGGGGAGGGGTAGGGAGGGGGGGGGGGGGGACAGAAGATCCGAAGAGGGCTCTGTGCTGACAGCAGCAAGCCTGATGCGTGGCCCAAACTCACTAACCGTGAGATCATGACCTGAGCCGAAGTCAGACACTCCACCAACTGAACCACCCAGGCGCCCCTGAGTTGTAAGAGTACTTTATATGTTTTGGATACAAATCCCTTATCAGATAGATGATTTGCACATAATTTCTCCCAATTTGTGGGTAGTCTCACTTTATTGATGGTGTCCTTTGAAGCACAAAAGTTTTTCACTTTCATGAGGTCCAATTTTTTTCTTTGATCACTCATGAAATGCTCACTCACACTTTGGGTGTCTTATTTAAGAATCCTTAACCAAATCCAGGGTTGTATTTACCCCTTCATTTTGGTCTAAAAATTGTGTAGTTTTAGCTCTGTTAGGTCTTTGACCCATTTTTGAGTTAATTTTTGTATGTGGTGTGAGGTAAGGGTCCAACTGTGTTCTTTTGCATGTGGCTATCCAGTTGTCCCAGCACAACTTGTTGAAAAGAGTTCTTTTCCCATTAAATCGTCTTGGCATCTCTGTAAAAAATGAGTTGATTATGGTTGCATGGATTTATTTCTGGATTCTCAGCTATATTCCATTGATCTATATATTTATCATTGTGCAAGGCTGCATTGCTTTATAGTAAGTTTTGAGATCAGAAAGTATGGATCTTATTTTTTCTTCTTTTTTCAGGACTGTTTTAGCTATTTTGGGTCCCTTGTAATTCCGTGTGAATATTAAAATCCACTTGTCAATTTCTACAAAGAGGTCATCTGGAATTCTGATAGTGTGTGTTGAATCTGTAGGTTAGTTTGGGGAGTATTGCCATGACATGCCATTAACAATGAATTAAATCTTCTCCTTGAACGTGAGATGTTTCCCATCTGTTTAGATTTTCTTTTTTTTTCAACAGTGGTTTGGAATATTCAGAGTTTGGTTTTACACTACTTTTAATTAAGTTTATCCAAAGCGCATTATTCTTTTTGATGCTATTGTGAATGATGGGTTTTGTAATTTTGTTTTTGTTTTTAAATTTTAATGTTTGTTTATTTTTTGAGAGAGAGAGCTCTGGGGAGGAGGAGAGAGAGAGGGAGACACAGAATCGGAATCAGGCTCCAGGCTCCGAGCTGTCAGCACAGAGCCTGACGCAGGGCTGGAACCCACCAACCACGAGATCGTGACCTGAGCTGAAGTTGGATGCTTAACTGACTGAGCCGCCTAGGCACCCCTGTAATTTTGTTTTTGCACTTTTCATTTCAAGTGTATAAAAATACAACAGTTTTAATTATTGATCTTGTATCCTGCAGCTTTGCTGAGCTTGTTTCTTCTAATAATTTTTTAGTGGATTCCGTAGGATTTTTTCATATGTAAGATGATGTCATCTGTGAACAGAGATAGTTTCGTTTCTTCCTTTCCAATCTGGATGCCTTATATTTCTTTTCTTTAAATTATTTTTTTAACGTTTATTTATTTTTGAGAGAGAGAGACGGAGCATGAACAGAGGAGGGGCAGAGAGAGAGGGAGACACAGAATCGGAAGCAGGCTCCAGGCTCTGAGCTGTCAGCACAGAGCCCGATGCGGGGCTCGAACTCATGAACCACGAGATGATGACCTAAGCTGAAGTCGGATGCTCAACCGACTGAGCCACCCAGCCACCCCGAGGATGCTTTATATCTCTTTTCCTTGCCTTTCCTGCCCTGGCTAGTACCTCCAGTACAGTGTTGAATAGAAGTGGTAAGAATGGGCATCTTTGTGTTGTTCCTGATCTTGGGAGGAAAGCATTCGTTGTTTTTACCATTAAATCTGATATTAGCTGTGGGTTTCTCATAAAGGGTTTTTTCAAGTTGAGGAAGTTCCCATTTATTCCTAGTTTGTTGAGTGCTTTTATCATGAAATGGTGTTGGATTTTGTCAAATGCTTTTTCTGCATCTATTAGATAATCATGTAATTAAAAATTCTACTGACATTATGTGTTATATTAATTTATTTTCAGATATTGAACCAACTTTGCATTCATGGGATAAATTCCACTTGGATGTGGCATATAATCTTTTTTATATGTTGCCGGATTCAGTTTACTCGTATTTTGTTGAGGATTTTTGTGTCTATGTTTATAAGGAATATTTGTCTGTAATTTTCTTGTGATATCTTTGTCTGGTTTTGGTATTAGGGTAATACTGGCTTTAAAAAATGAGTTGAGGGGCACCTGGGTGACTCAGTTAAGCGTCTGACTTAGCTCAGGTCGTGATCTTGCAGTTGGTGGGTTCGGGCCCCACGTCTGGCTTTGTGTTGACAGCTCAGAGCCTGGAGCCTGCTTTGGATTTTGTGTCTCTCTCTCTGCTCCTCCCCCACTAACGTTCTGTCTCTTTCTCAAAAATAAATAAACATTGAAAAAATTTAAAAAATGAGTTGGGAGTATTCCCTTCCCTTCTGTTTTTGGGGCAGAGTTGGTAAAGAACGGTTATTAACTCTGAAGCGAAGATATTTGGGCTTGTCCCTTTGTTCATTTCTGATTTTAGTCATTTGCGTTTAGTAATTGAGTAATTTTTTTTTCTTGGTTAATCTAGCTAAAGGTTTATCAATTTTGTTGGACTTTTCAAAGAACCAACTTCTGGTTTCCTTTACAATGTCTATTTTTCTGTTTTCTGTTTCAAGAATTTCCTCCCTCCTGCTTGATCTAGGTTTAGTTTGTCCTTCATTTCCACTGTCTTAAAGTGGAAGATTAAGCTATTAATTTGAGATCTTTCTTCTTTCTTAAAGTATGCATTTACAACTGCAAAATTCCCTCTAATCACTGATTCCGCTGCACCCCATAAGTTTTGGTATGTTGTGTCTTTATTTTCATAAATAATTGTTCCATCCAGTATTGAAAGTAGGACGTTGAAGTGTCCAACTATTACTGTTTAGTGGTCCATTTCTCCCTTCATTTCTTCCGGTTTTTTACTTTATGTATCTTGGTGCTCTGTTATAATTATTATACCTTCCTGATAGATTGACCCTTGGATCATTACGCAATGTGCCTCTTTATCTCTAGTAATGTTTTTAAGTCTGTTTTATCTGATATGAGTATAGCTACTTCAGCTTTCTTTTAGTTGCTCTTGGTACCATCTTTTTCCATCCTTCTGTATTCCACTATTTGTTTTCTTTAAATCGAAATGCTATCTCCTGTAGACAACATTCAGTTGAACCATGGTGTATTTTTAAGCCAGTCTGACAATTTCTGCCTTTTTCTTTGATTGTTTCATCCACGCCTCTTTAATGCTGTTATTGAGACAGTTGGATTTACGTCAGCCCTTTCACTTTTTGCTTTCTGTGTGGTTTGTGTCTCTTTGCTTGTCTAGTCCTCCTTTACTGCTTCCTTTTGCACGAAATGGATATTTTCTAATGTAGCGTTTTAGTTTCTTTAATGTTTTTTCACGATCTAAAATTCTTTTTAATGTTTATTTTTGATAGAGGCGCGAGTGACGAAGGGGCAGAGAGAACGGGAGACACAGAATCCCAAGCAGGCTCCAGGCTCTGAGCTGTCAGCGCAGTGCCTGACATGGGGCTTGAACTCATGAGCTGTAAGATGACCCCAGCCGAAGTCAGATGCTTACCTGAGCCACCCAGGCGCCCCTGTTTTTCCAGTTTTTTAAAGTAGTTGCTCTAGGGTTGGCCATACACAGTTTAGCTCACCAGAATCAGTTTCAGATTTACACTAGCTTAATGGTAGTGACCTAGTACATTTCTACATACTACATAGAAATATTATTTCTATATAGCTGTATTCCATTTTCCCCACTTTTGTGTATTATTGTTATACCCATCACATCTATTACCGTTACAAACCCAAGTATATGTTGTCATGTTACTTTACGAATTGCAGTCATTTCCTTAGCCCAATATAGCTTTGCTCCCACCCATCTCCTTTGTGTTGTGATTGACAAATATTACATTTCTGTATGTTATAGGCCCAACATGTTAACTCCTACAGTTGCTTTTCAATTAGTTAAAAGAAGGAAGGACAGAAATGTGCACTCATACTTTAAACATAATTACCTTTATTGGTGCATAATTACCTTTGTTTTCTTTGTGTGGAGTCACATTATCATGTAGGATCATTTCCTTGCAGCCTGAAGAACATCTTTTAATAGTTCTTGTAAGGTGGGTTTGCTAATGACAGATTGTCTTAGCTTTTGTTTATCCGGGAAAATCCTTACTTGGCTTTCATTTTTGAAAGATAGATTTACCAAATATAGGATTCTTGGCTGATGCTTTTTTTGCTTTGAACAATTTGAATATTGTTATTTCACTGCTTCTGGCCTTCATTGCTTCTACTGAGAAGCTAGCCGCTAATCTTTTTGGGAGTCCTTTGCAGGTGACGAGCCATTTTTCTCTTGATGCTTTCAAGATTTTCTCCTTGTTTTTGACTTACAGCCTTTTTTTTTAAATCATAGCATATTTGTGGATCACTTGGTGTTTATCATATTGGGGTTTATTGAGTTTCTTGGATGTATAGATTATTTTTTTTTTAATTTTTTTTAACGTTTATTTATTTTTGAGACAGAGAGAGACAGAGCATGAACAGGGGAGGAGCAGAGAGAGAGGGAGACACAGAATCTGAAACAGGCTCCAGGCTCTGAGCTGTCAGCACAGAGCCCGACGCGGGGCTCGAACTCACAGACCATGAGATCATGACCTGAGCCGAAGTCGGACGCTTAACTGACCAAGCCACCCAGGCGCGCCGTGTAGATTATTTTTCAATTAACTCGGGAAGTTTTTCTGCCATTGTGAAAAAAAAATGTTTTCTTTGCTTTTTCTCGCCTCTCATCCTTGTACTTCTATTACATGTATGTTGATGCACTTTTTGGTGTCTTCTATTTCTCTGGGCGTAGTTCATACTTCTTCTTTCTTTTTTTTTCCTGTTTTTCAGCTTGTGTAATCTCTACCAATCTCGCGATTCAAGTTCTTTAATTCTTCTGCTGGTTTAAGTCTGCTGAGCCCTTCTAATGAACTTCTGATTTCAGTTTTTGTACTTTTCACCTCCACAATTTCAGTTGGACTCTTTTTTATATAGTTTCTGTTGCCCTACTAGTATTCTCTATATTGTGTGGCATTGTTATCATCCTTTACTTTTTATTTTTAAAGTTTTATTTATTTAGAGAGAGAGATTGGGTGAAGTGCAGAGGGACAGAGAGAGAGAATCCCAAGCAGGCACCTCGCCATCAGCAAGGATCCCCACGCAGGGCTCGAACTCAGGAACCGTGAGATCGTGGCCTGAGCCGAAACCAAGCGTTGGACGCTTAACCTGCAGGAGTCCCTATTTCTTTTTTTATTTCTTAGTGATTGGCTGGATTATTTGAGTGAAGCCTATTTTTCCCTGCTAGCGTCCAGCCTCTGATGCCATTTGCTCCTCAGGGAGACGCAGCTTCGAGTACAACCACAGTTACCCTGGGATGACTGGTGTTTATAACGCTCTCTTCCTCGCTTTTCTTGACCATGCCCAACTGTTCAGCTCCACTCATGGCTGGTTGATGGCTCTATTATTTTCAACACGCTCAGAGGTGTAAATTGCCCTACAAATGAATCCAATCAAATTGTGGCTTCTTGGAAGGAATAGTGTCTGAGGTCTGTGTTTGAAATATGGTTGGGCCCCGCAAAGGTTTCTCCCAGCTGTCTTAGTCCTGCAGGCTAGCTAGCCTGCAGTCGAGCTGTATTATCTTCAGTAAGTCCCTGAATCTCTCTCCATTTGCTTTTCTCTGCGGACTGCACTTGTGTAGAGAGCAGATCTTAGGTTTGAACTCCCATCAGGTTCTGCTGCAAAGGAAGTCTGCTCCTGTGGGCAGAATACTATGAGCTGTTTTATGCCCCCGCCCCCCTGGGGAGAATCTGAGCCAAGGCTATGGAGCTGGGGATGGGGACGATGGCAGATCCCTCTCTGAGCGCCACCTTGCCTCTGGGAGCCAAGCACCAGCAGCCTGAGGTCCTCTTGGTTTGCCTCTCCTGGTGTGGAAGCTCTCCCTCAAAAACTGAGCCAAGAGTAATCGGGGGGATGAGGTTTGGGGGAGACGGTGGGGTTCATGGGGTTCAGAGCTGACGGCCAAGAAAGAATTCTTGAAGATGTCTTTGGTGCAAAAAGGTGATTTTATTAAAGCACCGGGATAGGACCCGTGGGCAGGAAGAGCTGCCCTGGCGTTGTGTAGAATGGCTGGTTACCTACCGTGGACTTTGGGGGAAGTAAAGTCAAAAGAGAAGTTTCCAAAGAGTCTTTCATAGGCTACAGACTTACAGATGATTGGAGGCCTAGCTGTTGTCAAGCTCAGGTGGTTTTTCCCTCTAGCAAAGCATTAACAACATTAAGACAGTAGGGAGTCCTTGGAGAAACGTTCCACTCCATACTTGGCTTCAAGTATTTGTCAACGGGGCTGCAGGTTATAAGAAACTTGAATTTTACCTGCTGGTTTCCTTCTTGCCTTTGTTCCCCCGTCACTGTGGAGGGGTGATGTTGGGGCCCCAGGAAATTGAGTCTGTAGGTTTCTGGAGATTAGGCTATTGATAAGATTGCTGTTTTCTCGTAATTTGCCGAGGTATTTGTAAACTGGTGGAGACTGGAGTTTAACCGTTTGTTTTCGGTCCTTTCCTTTATCCTTGGACAGCCAGGAGCACCTGAGGGATGTCACACATATCCCGCCTGGGGGGTAGGGGTAATGCCAGCTTGTGCTTGGCCCTCAGCTTGCCTTATTGTTCCTCATCAGGGCGCCCCACCCCCCCCATATTCTCAGCATGCCGTGCCCGTCCACTTCTCAACTGCACTCACCCGGAACTTAGCCTCAGCAACAGTGGCTAGGGACAGGATGAGAAGTGCTGAGGTCCTGTTCCTCCTGGGAAGAAAGCCCTCTAACTGGGCTCGATGGGAGAGGGAGCCCTATGTTCCTGGATGCAGCAGTCGGGTCTGGAGTGTCTGCTGAGCCGAGAGAGAGGGGAGGGAGGCAGTGGTCTTCGTTCAAATAGCACATATCACTGCCTTTCTTATCAAATTCTCGTAGATTTTCTTGCGTAGGTGTTTCGTCCTTGGCTGTTTGCCCTTAGAACCATCTCCAGAGCTTTACATGTTTTTGGTTGTTGTTGTTGTTGTTTTAGTTTTTCATCAGTTTCATTGGAGAAGGATCAGTGGATCTTCTCATGCTGTCAGGCTAGAATTTTCTGTCTCTAACTTCTTTATTCTGGAACAACCTTAAAGAGGCTGCTACAGAGCTCCTGGACCAAGGCAATCAAATACTGTTTTGGCCCAATCTAGTTTCCTAATTAACTGAACATAAGCCTTAATACTGTACCTCTTCCAGCAAAGCTACCTGTTCGACTGCTGGGTGTTTGGATTCCTGATTCCGTGTACTCCATAGCCGAGATGATAATTACTCAAGCCCCCCTCTCTCTGGTCTCCCTGCCTGTCTGTTTGCTCTCCCCTAATTTATTCTGCTCACATCAGTCAGAATGGCTTTTAGAAAGGACAGATTTGGTTACGACATTACACCGCTTAAATGTTTGATTGGTTTCCCATCTTACACTGAAGTTCAAAATCCTTACCGTGTACTACAAGACCCCATTTATTTCTTCCATTTCCTCCTGTGCCCCTTCCTCTCTGTGCCCCACTTCCTGCTGCTTTTCTCCCCCCATCCCACACCAGCACATACTCTAGTCTCACAACTAGCCTTTCCAGTTTCTATTGTGCACTTCCCTTGCTGTGTTGTATTTCAGGCCCTTGGCACCCAGAGTTCTCTTTGCCTTAAGCTTCTCTTAACTTCTGATTCAGTCTTGCTTGAATGTCACCTCTTCTGAGGAGGCTTCCCTCACCTCCCAGAATAGCTCAGGTTCTCCTGTTCTGATGGCATTCTGACACACCATATTTCCTAGAATGTGTGTTTTTGATCAACTGATCACTAGGATGGTTATTTAGCCTACGTCTTCCCTGTAGAACACGAACTCGTGAAAGCAGGGATCCTGTCTGTCTTGACCACTCTATGCCCAGTGCCCCTGGCACAGAGTAGGGACTCCATAAATACTGTTGAGTGTGGGAATGAATGCTGTATGTGGGCGGAGAATGCCAGGTATGGGAGGGTGGTCCTGGGGCTTGACGTAGAGCTTGATAGGGGACCAGAGGAAAAGTTCAGAAGAACGCTCCTTGCCACTTACCTTCATGACTGCAACCTGGTCTTACCCAGGGTCTTCTACCCTTGACACTGTGGTCCCTGAGCCTGCTTTAACTCAGATTTGGAATCGTGAGGTAGGGAATATAGATTGAGACAGTGATGATTTTTATTAAAAAAAGTAATCAACAACAACAACTATAATTTCTGCTTTTAAGTGTGCTCTTTGTGATAGACATATATTATTTCAAAGCAATCTATATTAATTTCAGGCAGTGGGCACTTTTATTTCCATTGGGTAGATAAATAAACTAAACTTTGGAGACATTAAGTACGTGGCTCAAAGACACATGATGAGTAGAGATTCAAACTCATGTCTGTTAGGCACCAGCAGTCAAATTCTTAACCTCTGTTCTGTATTGCCAAGGGATTCTAGAGTTCTGTAAGTGATTTCTTGCTGTCTGACGGTCTCCTGAAACTTATGTGAACTTTCATCTGAAGTGCCTTTTGAAACTTCTACCTGTAAGTGCCTCGAGAGAGGGAGGTTTTCTTTTCATCTCTTATCATGAGATCATTGAAAACTAAAATCTCTTCGAAGCTTTCTGTGTTTGAGTAGACTTTCTTACTCTAGACTTTCTTGATTTTACACGGACGTTATCAGGAAGCCAAACACAACAAAAACAGTAGGAAAAGCCCCTTGACTGTACTAATAAGGCAGCACGTAAACAAAGGTGGAAGAGAACACGCAGGGGTTTTGTCTCATCTAAGCCCTATTTAAACTTACTACCTCTAAAATCTTTTAAGTTGGGAAAATGCTTCTCAAAGGTCTTAGAACCAAAAGGAGGGTAGGTTTGAAACCCTATCTACAGGATGAGGTTTTGGGGAGATAATCAGTGAAAGCACAGACTTAAATTAATAAATGAGAGGGTTGGGGCACCTGGGTGGCTCTCAGTTGGTTAAGCGTCCGACGTCGGCTCAGGTCATGATCTCGCGGTTCATGGGTTCCAGCCCCACGTCGGGCTCTGTGCCGACAGCTCGGAGCCTGGAGCCTCCTTCGGATTCTGTGTCTCCCTCTCTCTCTGCCTTGCCGTGCTCGCAGGCTCTGTCTTTCTCTCTCAAAAATAAATAAATTAAAAAAAAGAGGCTTCTTTTCTTAGCAACGTGGTAACTGCCTTGAAGTCCTCACATTCTAGAATCCTTGCTAACTGGTCACTGAGAGAAATTCCTCGGATAGATCTTTAAATTAAAAAGCCAAAATTAAATAAAACACCGGGTAAAGTCTTTCTGCCGCCAAAATTGTTCAAAACTTGACTTAATTGAAGATGTCTGATCCTTGCTTAAACTTCACCCTAATTACAGACACTTTTAAAAGTGTATGCGTGCCAGTGCTTAACATATTTATTCATTCATTTGAATGCATAAAAATAGAAACAAAGATGGCGCATCATCTCACTTTCCAGAAGACTTCTGCTGTTGTTTTTTTTTTTTTTTTCTAAACTAGACTAATATACATACCTGGTAATAAAACGGAAACCATCCAGGAAGATATAAAAAATAAAAGCATCTTCCCACCATCACCCAGTCTCTCCACCAGGTCACCCCATTATTTTTCTTCTGCATCTCTCCAGAAAAACTGTGTGTACCTGCGTAACAAAATATATTCTTGCGAAAAATAGACCAAAAGTATATAAATGTATATGTGCAAATGTATGTACAAAGTATACACACGTAAGAAAAAATATATTCCTTTGAAAATCAAAATATATAAATATATTTGTACAAATATATGTGTGAGACATATACATAGACATGCCACATTCTTTTAAATTTGGCTTTTTTCATTTTTAAAATGCCTTGGCCATCTTATAAACCAGTAAATAGAGGCCACTGTGTTTTTAAAAATTTTAACTATTTTTCGACATGATTACAAGCTTATAGGAAAGTCGAAACTAATATACCGACATATGAAGCAAATCACAACTTTTTCCCTGAATGATTTGAGAGTAAGTTGCTGACCTGATGCCCCCATCACAACTGAATACTCTAGAGTATGTTTTCCTGCAGAGATGCTGCCCTACATAACCGTGATACAGTGATTGATCAAAATCAGAAAAGTAGTATCAGTATTAATTACTTTTGTCAGATGATTCCGGTTTTGTCTGTTGCTCAGCCATGGCTTTTATAGCAGGAGGACCCAGTTCAGAATCACAGGTTAGCTGTCCTGTCTCTGTAATCTGCTTCAGTCCGGAGCATGCCTCTTGCACTTTGTGACTGTTACACTTGACAATTGCAGGCCAGCTCTTGGGTAAAATGCCCTCCATGTGGGTTTGTGTGTGATGTCTCTTTGTGATTAGACTCCGGCTCCGCATCTTTGGCAGGAAGGATGCACCGTGTGTGTGTGTGTGTGTGTGTGTGTGTGTGTGTGTGTGTGTGTGTGTGTGATTGCTGATGATGTTTGCTTTATCGCTTGATTAGAGTGGTGTTTGCCAGGCTTCCCCTCTTTAAACTTAATCCTCTTTCTCTTTGTAATTAATAAGTATTTGTGAGGAGGGACTTTGAAACCGCGTACATATCCCGTTATGCACTAAACTTTTAATTAATTAGTCAATATCTATATGGATGTAGGTTTCTGTGTTTTTCAGGGGGTTGTTACTGCTGTTATTTCTTTTGATGCTCAAGTTTTCACGATTTGGTCAGTAGAAGCTGGCTTATGTGTCCCCTCCCCTTTTTAAAAATAAGCTCTACATTCAAGGTGGGGCTTGAACTCACGACCCTGAGGACAAGAGTTGCAAGTGCTGCTGGTGAGTCAGTCGGGTACCCCTGTCCAGGTCCTTTTGACACGTCCCAATTATTCTTTAGGCCCTTTTCTTTTGTGGGGAAGCAGGAGACCAGAAGATTTACAAGTTCGTCCTGTGCTTTGCATGCCAGCCCTGGAATCAGCCTTTTATCCAAAGAGCCCTGCTTTCCTAGAGCACAGACTGGTATTTAGAAACCAAGATTTTGGTGTTAGATGTGTTCATTGATATTGGGGCACTGCTGTTCTCAAGCCCTCTTAGAGGACCGAGCTACATACATACGCATTTCCATTTATTTCTCTATCTTTTCGTATGTGGAAAATCTGAATTTGTATCAATAGCTCCAGTTCAGCACAGCACCAGAGGGTGCTGAGAGATGTTACATCTCTCCCTTTTTGTGTGTGTAACTCCTTTATCCAAGAGTGAGAAATCCGGCCTCGATTATTAATATGTTTATTTATTTGGTTAATTCCCCGGATGTATTCACTTGCTCATGCTGCTACCCACCCGCTGTCTGTCCCCATCCTCTTATCACCCTGCTTGGGATCTGACGCCTCCTGTCGGGCTGCCCCATCATGACTTTTCAACTCACTTGGTGTGGGCTAAGTTTCTGTGAAGAAGTCTGAGGTCAGCCTAAACGATGTTCTATCCTCTTGCTCTTCCCCCAAGAGATTTTTATATTTCTGCCCGTCGGGGGGGGGGGGGTTCAATAAGGAAACAGAAATCACACCAAGTATCGTAACAGAGTTTATCCCAGAGGATTGCGAAGTAGGTAACTGAAGCGGCAGGTAGAGAACGCGAAGTTGTCATGGAGGTAGCAGTCACAAGAGGCAGCCGCTACCCTCTGGACTGACTGGGAGACCAAAGGCAAGAACTTGGAAGTGTTAAAACAGAGCTTTGAGGGGAACCTCAGACCTCGGGGGGAGGGGGCTTTGGCAGTCTGGTGCTCATGTTTCTGGAGTGGTGGGTGGGGAGAAAGGAGGCTGGTTTTATGAATTTGAAAAATTGCAAAGCAGACCCAGTGGCTTGTGGAAGAAACAGCTGGGATGAGGCAGCGGTGGGTGGTGCTGACAGGAGGAGGAACTCCAGGAGAAGACGGTGAGGAGCAGACAGGACAGTGCAGCAGGAAGGAGACAGGTGGGAAGTAGTTACCCCCTAGCCGTTCAGTCTCCTCCCATCATTCCCTATTGGCAGAACCTGCCCCAGCTGGCAAAGGAGAAATGTGGTTTGCAGGGTCCCAACTGCATCGTCACAAAGCTGAATGTGGGGACTGGCCTTGAGGTTGAGACACGATAGCTTAATAACTGGAACAGCACTTTAATTAGAATATACATTGGTCTTGAGTGCTTCCAATCAATTTTTTCCCTGGAGCCTAGTATGCTCTTAGTCTTCATATGCTACCCAGCCTTTTCAGGGAAATTCTCTTGTGTCCTTTAAAAAAACTTTTTTTCTTTTACTGTTTATTCGTTTTTGAGAGAGAGAGAGACAGACAGACAGGGGGCAAGAGGGCAAGGGGCAGAGAGAGACAGAGGCAGAGATCAGGCTCCAGGCTCTGAGCAGAGCCTGACGCAGAGCTCAAACCCACGAATCGTGAGATCATGACCTGAGCCGAAGTTGGATACTTAACCGACTGAGCCACCCAGGCACCCCTCTTGTGTCCTCTATTTTTGCAAATATTTTCTGTTTAATTTATTGGGTGCTCAACCTCAGAATTACCAATTTTCCTTTGATTGGGTTATCTTTGTCTTCCATAACTGTTAGCTTTTTCTCTAATTGCTTTAATCTCTGAGTTTTTCTTCCCCATCCTCCATGCTTTTCTATTTTTTTTCTTTCTCTTTAATTTTTTTTTCAATTTGTTTAAATTCAAGTGAGTTATCCTAAGTTTAGTATTGATTTCAGGAGCAGAACCCTGTGGTTCATCACTTACATATGACACCCAGTGCTCATCCTAACAAGTATCCTCCTTAATGCCCATTCCCCTTCTAGCTCATCCCCCCCCCCATCCTCCCTTCCAGCAACCCTCAGTTTGTTCTCTGTATTTAAGCATCTCTTATAAAAAAAAAAGTCTCTTATGGTTTGCCTCCCTTTCTGTTTTTGTCTTATTTTTCCTTCCCTTTCCCTGTATTCATCTGTTGTGTTTCTTAAGCTCCACAAATGAGTGAAATCATATATTTGTCTTTCTCTGACTTATTGCACTTAGCATGATACACTATAGTTCCATCTACATTGTTGCAAATGGCAAGATTTCATTTTTTTCATTGCTGAGTAATATTCCATTGTATATATGTACCACATCTTCTTTATCCATTCATCAGTTGATGGACATTGGGCTCTTTCCATCCTTTGGCTATTGTCGATAGTGCTGCTATAAACACTGGGGTGCATGTGCTCCTTTGAATCAGCATTTTTGTATCCTTTGGATAAATACCTAGTAGTGCGATTGCTGGGCTGTAGGGTAGTTCTATTAAACTTTTTGAGGAAACTCTCTACTGTTTTCCAGAGTGGCTGCCCCAGTTTGTATTTCCACCAACAGTGCAAAAGTATTCCCCTTTTTTCCCACATCCTTGCTAACATTTGTTGTTTCCTGAGTTGTTAATTTTAGCCATTCTGACAGGTGTGAGGTGGTATCTCATTTTGGTTTTGGTTTGTATTTCCTGGATAATGAGTGATGTTGAGCATCTTATGTGTCTGTTAGCCATCTGGATGTCATCTTTGGAAAAGTGTCTATTCATGTGTTCTGCCCATTTCTTCACTAGATTATTGTTTTTTTGGGTGTTGAGTTTGCAAATGACATATCAGATAAAGGGTCAGTGTCCAAAAACCTCCATAATTTTCTTAGGCGTTGTCTCTATGTCAGTAATGTAGTTTTTTTTTTTTAAATTTTTTTTAACGTTTATTTTTTTTTGAGACAGCATGAATGGGGGAGGGGCAGAGAGAGAGGGAGACAGAGAATCGGAAGCAGGCTCCAGGCTCTGAGCCATCAGCCCAGAGCCCGACGCGGGGCTCGAACTCACAGACCGCAAGATGGTGACCTGAGCCGAAGTCGGACGTTTAACCGACTGAGACACCCAGGCGCCCCAGTGTGCTTTTTAATAATATCGATTCTATTCCTTGCTGTTTCTGTTGAATATATCATCTCCATTGTGATCTTATATGGTCCTCAATTTGTTTCCTTAATCTTTCTTTCCCCGTAACCTTCCTTTATTTTAATGCATGCTTTTAGTAAGTGCTTCTAAAGAGTGAAACTATTTTGAAGAGTTTCATCCTACTTTTTGAGTAATGTTCTGTTCTAGGTTGGGGTTTTGGTCCCTTCTTTGCATTTGGTTTCATTTATATACTTATGCTACGCTTTGCATGTGTGGTTGCTATGCCGTCGATTTGGGTGGCTAAGTCCCGACATTATATTTGTCTGACATAATGGCAGCTGACTGTAATTCTTCATCATGATTCTGTTTTCAAAAAGGGAAATTATGATTTTCATCCCAAACTCTATATATTCACTCATTTCTTCATCTTCTCTTAATTCTCTTTTTTCTCTCTCCATCCCTACCTCCTTAATACTTCTCACTCTTCTTTGTTCCCAGATTCTTTTTTCCTCTCTCACTTTTCCGTGTTCTTTATCACCTTTCCAAGTATATTTTCTGCCAGTTTTCTTCCTTACCAAAAACCTGAGTTTCCTAGGTCAATATTTTATATAAGGACAAGCATAGGCTTGTTTGTGAAGTCAGCGTGTACAGGTTTTTTAAAAGGCGTTTTAAGGAATTGATGACTTTTTGGCCATATCCAGAGATACAGAAGCCCTACCACAGATGACACAAAATCTCCAAGATGTCCGTAAAGAAACGGGAGGTACATGTTAAAGTAAGATAAAGTAATATCATATTAGAGGTTTTGTGTCTTAAGTCCCCACCGGTCTAACTTGCAAACTTGGTGGGAACTTGGCTGAAGATGCTTGGGGCATTTTTTCCCCCCTCCTCCTTACCCAAATCCAAATCCAAATCCAAATCCAAATCCAAATCCAAATCCAAATCCAAATCCAGAATCTTACCATGCTCTGGCCTGTAAGGACAGGGAACTGTTGTAAGGAGAGTGGCTGAGCCTAAATGAGGGACGCATGATGGATAGACTGGGTCCTTACTGCTCCAGACACATGGAAGGAGGGAGTGGAGCAGGACAGCCATCACCATGGTCTTTTGGCACTCACTGACCCAGCCCAGTAGGGAACTTGGGCCGGTCAGCCTGACTCAGGGGAGTAGTAAAGTAGGTTGGAAAAGAAGATGTCAAGGGTAGTCTTGAATGCATCTCTTTCCTTAGAGCCCCACGGTCCTTGTGTGATCAGACTAATAAAATATTGTAATATGGACTCCTTATTAGCCTTTGACTATATGGCCACTGAGCCATACACAAATCTGTCTCTTATCGATAAGAGTGGGGAGTTGAGAGAAATGGCCTCCATGTTTATTCTGAAGCCGTAGTAATTAAGATAAGGTAGGGGTGTTAATGTGATAGACATTCAGACCAATAGAAGGCATCAGAAAGCCCAGGAAAAGAAACATACGTGTACGGAAAACTTCATACGCGAAAGTGACAACAGCGAAGACCATTAGGGAAAAGTACGGAAAAATAATTTTCCATATAAAACTTAGATCCTTACCTTGCAATGTAGCCAAAGACATGAATTCCGGGCAGATTACTGTTCTGTGAAAAACGTAACTTTAAAACTTGTAGTAGAAAACTAAGGAGTAGGGGCCTTGGAGCAGAGATAGATTTCTTTTAAATAAGAGTTGGAAAATCACAACTCTATGCCCTAAACAAATTTGTTTTTTATGTTTTTAAAAATGTTTATTTCTTAGAGACAGAATCTGCAGCAGCCTCTACACTGACGGCAGAGAGCTCGATGTGGGGCTCGAAATCACGAACCGTGAGATCATGACCTTGAGCCAAAGTCGGACACGCAACTCACCGAGCCACCCAGGCGCCCCCCCCCGCCCCCACCCCCCCAAGCAAGTTTAAAGGACAAATCACAGCCAGAGACACCAGGGGACCCCTTTGCAGACTTCTGGAGATCTCTCTGTGCAGCCAGCCTTCTTCTCTGGTGTTCTGGTCCCATAAATTTGAACTGTGGTGGTCTCCTGGATGCCAGCTTTTTTTTTTCCCTCAGCCTGGACTATTGGACTCTCTTTGGGTCTCACCTCCCGGTATTTGGAGTTGGGAGCCGACCCCAGGCAGTAAGCTGGGCAGTCACAGAGTATACCTCAGTTCATCTCTGCCTCTTGGGAATCATCCTCTGGCGTGACCTTTTCTCCATTATTTTACCTACTTTTGTCTGGTGTTCTAGTGATTTAAGGGCGGAGGGGAGTAAATCCGGTCTCTCTTACTCTGCCACGGCCAGAAGTGGAAGTAACCCTACCATCATTTTTGTAAAGTTTGAAAAGCAGAACAGTGATACAGATAGATACACAGACACAAACACATTTAATGGGAAAAAATGAAACGGCATAAAAAATGCCTAGGGCAGCTGAACATCAAATTTGAGAGAACGGGGTCTTAGAGGGAGAGGTGGGAGAAGGCTACTCTGAAATTAAGGTGACAGACCATAATGGCAGAACTTTAGGATTCTTTGAAGCTTCCTAGGAGGTCCTTGGAAGTTCACCATGTTATTCTGTGCAGTTTCTGTGTGCGTGAAGTCTAAGAAAAATGGAAAGGCGTACCAAAGGGAGACTAGGTACAGAATATTAGTTCCAGAGCATCCCAGAGAGATGAAGAAGTGAAAGAGAGTGGTAACTGTGTCTGGAAGCTACCTAAGCCGGAAGGCACCGTTGGTGGGGACAAAATCGCAGCCACGGAGCTGGTGCATCTCCTTTCCTCACCAGCCGGGTCTCCGGAAGGCCTGTGATTTCCCTGCTGGTGCTTTCCTCCCGGTACTTTTCTGTGATGAAACCCTTCCAAATCTCAGCTTCCACGAACACCACGTTGCTGAGTCACCCATCCACTCACCTCTGGGTCGCTCCCCCTCGCTCCCGAAGACTGGAGCTCTTGGGTCGTCGTCACGTTCTCTGTTGTCCCCTCGGATGGCCTCTCTCCGACTTCGGCCTCTGGGTTTCTCGCACCACTTTCCTCCAATGAGCGTCTCCTGCTTGGAGCTTCGCGGTGGCCTCTTGACTGGTTTCCCTTCATCATCATCATCACACCCCTCACCCCGCTCCAGTCTGTTCTTCGCACGGTAGCCGGCAGAGTGTCCTTTTAATACAAGGTCGTGTCCTTTCTCTGCTCCAAATCCTCTGGTGACTCCTGCCCCTGCCCGCCACTTGGGCCTCCTCGACCCTCCTGGAACCTGCTTGGCGTGCCCCTGCCTCGGTTGTATCCACTGCCCCCTCTGCCTCGCGTGTTTCTACTGCAGCTACGTGGCGTGTTCCTTTCCTCAGCTTCTGTGGCACCTTCTCCTCAACTGTCCCCTTCTTCACGAGCCTGCCCCTGACTGCTTTATTTAACACTGTACTCACATCCCCACAGATCTTTCCGTCTCTTCCTCTGCTTTCTTTCCTTCTCCCTGCCACCTATCGGTATGCTATACTTTATGTATTTACTTTGTTTATTGTCTGTCTCTCTCCACGGGAATATAAGGTCCTTGAGGACAGGGATTTTTACGTTTTACTTATTGCCGTAATACAAGTGTCTACAGGTGCCTGGGCGGCTCAGTCGGTTAAGCATCCGACTTCGGCCCAGGTCGTGATCTCGCAGCTCGCGTGTTCGAACCGACGGCTCAGAGCCCGGAACCTGCTTCGGATTCTGTGTTTCCCTGTCTCTCTGCCCTTACCCTGCTCGCTCGCGCTCGCTTTCTCTCTTTCTCTCTCAAAAATAAACATTAAAAAGAACATAAGTGTCTAGAACAAGAGCCTGGCACAGAGAAGGTGCCGTTAGTGGCTTTGGGGATCCCTGTCGCCCCCGTTTTGGGGGAACTTAGAGAGAGGGGGAAGGATGCATTGCCCTGGGTGCCATCTGCTCATGCTGGCACCTGTAGCAATGGCCATCACCTGCACTGGGCTTTGAGTATCAGCTGTGTGGGGTCCTGAGATCCCTGAGATCCCAGCTGTGTGACTCCTTCCACTCCTTCGAGGGTCTCTCCGTGACCCCTCTGCTTCTCCTGGGGACACACAAACCATTTGGTTGCTCCCGTGCCACGAGGGGACAGAGCAACACTTCAAGGCTGTCTGAGGCTCCATCCGCCGAGGTGCTCCACGAAACTCTTCCTTACTGGGCTCTTGTCTTTTCTGGGGCACAGTTCTGGCTCTCAGATCCCACAACTCTGCCTGGACGTTCTATTGCCTTTGGCTCAGGGAACAAGGACTTTCTCTCTGGGACCCTGTTGAAATCTTTTCAATATTTTCCCGTGCTTTTTTCCCCCTTTTCTGGATCTCGCTTTTTCCCTTCCCTCCCCCGGGCTGGAGACTTTTTTTCCCTGGTGTGGCGAGGAGGGCCGTCTTGCTTTGGCTCATCTCCTGTCCAAGTTGTGAATCCGTCCCATCTTTCTAAGGGCCTGGGCTTTTGAAATCTAAAACTAGGAGGACAGGCCCTTTCTTTCTGCACTGGGCTCTCCCCTTCTCTTTGCTGAGTAGATGCTCACTGGTAATAACCGGGATGCTTTTCTGGAAAGAAGGGGCATGGGAGAAAGGAAAGGCTAGGGCAGGGGAAATCGTGAAGTATTTAAAAAATACAGTCCCGCCATGTGACGATAATACCGACAACAATAATGTTGTCGTTAACGTTCACCGGAGTCGTCCGAGTGCTGTCCGTATGATGCCTCCATTAACCATCACAACGACTCCAAGGGTATACGTTCTCATGCCTTTTTTTTTTTTTTTCCCCATAAAGGCAAGTTGAAATCTAGTGAGGGAAAGGGATTTGCTCAGGTCCCACATTTGGCAAATAACGGACCTGGGCTTTGGAAGCAAGCCTGCCGTGCAGAAGGCTGTGCTTAGCCACTAACCTCCTGGCCCCTTGGCACCCCGCCCCTCTCCCCCCACCGGAGCCTTGGGACCCTGGGCCATGGAGATGGGGGGGTCGGTTGATTCTTCCACGCTCCTGGCACTCATCCAGCAAGAATGGCACTGGCCTTTCTCGTCCCTCCCTGGCCGGGCAGACGGGTCTCTCCATGGTGCTCCTGTTGTCAGCCTCTTCCTGGAAAGCTGGCGTCCCTCTCTGCTTCAGGCCCACGTCATTTCCCGGGAGGTGTCTGGTCCTTCTTCCCCCCTCTCCCCTCCCGCCCCCACTCCCTGCTTCCCCTTCCCCCCCCCCCCCACCTCCCTCCACCTCCCTCCACCTTCCCTCCTTCTTCCCTTTCTCCCTTGGGTTTGGCTTTACAAATAAAACATAAATTTAGCTCATACCACAAAAAGGGAAGAAGAAGCGATAAGTATAAGCAGCACACAGTTTAAAAGTAAACACCCTGCCACTGGGGCCACAGGCTTTGCAGGGAGGGTACCAAAGGTCTTGAGGTCTCTGGGCTGTCCTTCTCCACTGCCCAGTGAGGCTGAACAGAGACCTCCTGGCCTCTCCCCCCAAACAGCAGTGCCTTTTCCAACAAGCAGAAGGCCTGTGGCTTCAAGAGGCCCTCCCAGTTCCATACTATCTCTGTTGTCAAGGGCTGTTCCTTTGGGTAAACGGGCTAACTCTCAAAATCTCCAGTATCAGACTCTGCTGTCTTAGTATGACTTGGCTCATCTAGCTAGCTCAGGTCAAGACTCCTAGGGGGCGGCGGGGAGGGAGGGGAGGAGACTTAGAACATGGGGCGGGGGACTGGGAGAGGGCTCTGGGCAGCCGACCAAGGGTGCCGTGTGTGTTTCTGCAGGTGAGGACTCCATCAGCACCCTGGGCCTGATCCTTGGTGTGGGGCTCTCGCTGCTGCTCGTGTCCGTCCTGGGCTACAGCCTGGCCAAGTGGTACCAGCGTGGGTACTGCTGGGAGGGTGAGTGAGCGCCGGACCCTGCCATCCCAGCCCCTCCTCTCCTGTCGCAGTGGGCAAGTTCGGGTGCGGCTGCACACCCTTCAGCGTGGCATCATGCAAAGATATTTCCTGTGGTGGCTGCATTAGTTGAAGACTTGAGTGGCAGTGGCTGAGCGCTTGAGGAGGGGGGTGTGGGGTACTGGGCTTTTATTGAGGGAGTAAGGGCTCCTCCTACCCAGCGGGTAGCTGCCTTTCTTTTCCCTCAGAGCCCACAGGAGTCCATCCCCAAGGCCCGTGTGGGGCCCGAGGCCAGGGGCCCCACTCGGGCTCCTTGTGTCTCTTTTCCCCTGCCCGTGGGTCCTGGGCACCCCCCTCCCGAGTTTGCTTCAGCTTCCCTGGGAGTCTCCTGGAATTTGCTGCGGGACCCCCAGCTCTGAGCCACATCTGTGCTTCCCACAGGACCGGGGAGAGTTGGCAGGGCATGCGGGAATCCCCAGAGGGAGAGAACATTTCTCAGGTCTGCAGCGGATGCCCACAGCATCCATAAATGTTTGTTGAGCACCTACTATGTGCCAACGCGCTTTCGCCTAATACGATTTTCTTTAAAATTCCATGTAAGGATGGGATTCTTAGTCTCTGGTTTTTATAGACGAGGTGGAGGGCCGAAGTCACAGGGTCAGAGACAGGCGTAGTCCAGGTTCAAGCCCAGCTCTCCTTCTTTTGGACTCTAAGCTAGGACTGTCTCTTTCCCAGGGTAATCAGTACCGGTAATGGAGGGGGGGATGCCTAGCGGCAGGATCTGCCCCCCAAAACTGGTGGTTCTGTCTGGGCAGATGGGGTGCACCAATGGGCGTGGGGCCCTCCCACAGCATCCTGAGGTCCAGCCCAGCCACCTCCCTCCTCCCAGATGGGGTGAGGGAGCACCAGATGTTCTCAGACAGCTGATGGGCAGGTCTCCCTGGAGGTACTAACTCTCTCTTTTCTGCCTGTCTTCCTAGGGCCCAATTTTGTCTTCAACTTGTATCAGATCCGGTAAGTAGATCCACGGCAGGGGTGGGGTTAGGTACGGAGCCAAAACTTAGGGTTTCTCTTCCTTGTCCCTTCCCCATCCCCCTAAGCACACCAGAGAAAAGGAAGGAGCCAGGGTCTGTTTACAAAGTGTCACGAATGAAAACTTGAACTTGGACCGGATTACGTAAGACCATGCTGATGGTGACCCTCTTAGCATTTACCCCCTGGCAGGGACCAGTCATCCATTCCTTCATTCACTCATCATTTATTCAGGAAGGATCTATTGTCACAGGGGCTGTGGAGTTAGTGTCTAGGGGTACAGTGAGCGTGGTCTCTGTCTTCAGCCATTTCACTGCTGGTGGTGGACACAGGCCTGACTACAAATCAGATAACCTCGGGCATAGTGTGACGTCAAAGGAAAGGAACAAATGAAGACCACCAGGGATTTGGGGAGTGGGGGTCAGAAAGTCCTCCCGAGCCGTCTTGTCCACTCTCTGCCACAGGGCCGGCCTCCTCCTCCTCTGGCCCCAAGTAATGGTCCTACTCCTGTTCTGGAACGTAAGTCAGTCTGGGAGTCACTGCCGGGAAGTTCTTCCCATGCGCTGGTCTAGGGAGTTGTGGTCCCAAGGAGGGATCAGGTTCTCAGCCCCCAAAAGCCGATCGGATCATCTTTCTCAGGAACCTGAAGGAGCCGGAGGTGGGTCCACCCTTCACCATCAGTGGCCACGTCAGCAGTTCAGATGGCGGCTACGTGAAGTTCTCCGACAGGCTAGTCTGATGGGGGAGTGTCAGCCTCTGGAGCCCTGGAGAGGTGAGTGGAAGGTTGGTGAGCTCCTGGGTGAATCTCCTGTCCTGGTCAGTTCCACAGATGGTCCAGGCACCCAAGCCTAGCACCAAGCACTGCTCGGAAACCAAGAGGTGATTGTCTTCATCCCTCCCCACTTCTTGAGGGGTGGGGTCTCTGGGAGGTGACCTCAGGAACCAAGGCCTAGCGTCACACTGTCCCCACCACCTGCCAACACCAGACAACTCCTTTCCACCTGTGCATTCAACCCGTGTCCTGCCTTCCCTTCCTGGGGAGGTTCTGTTTCTAATCAGATGGCAGCTTCTAGAGTCAGGAGAGTCAGGCTTTCTATCTCAACTCTTTGCTCTGAGCCAAAGGTTCTAGATGGTCACTCTTTCCAAGAAGCACCGCTCCAGAGTGTCATTTCTGAACTGAATGCCTAGGAGCCATCTCTGCTTCGTAGCTGGCTGGCCCTTGGGTCACATCTTCCCTCCGCCTGCCTTCAAGCCCCTCCCCCTCCACATTGCAGTTGCTTTTTCCCATCCACCTTCTCCCTCGAGCAGTTCCTCATGGACCCTCCCCCCCCTTTTTCTCTCAGCTTCTCTTCCTGCCTGGGAAAAGCCTCGCCTGGTGCAGTGGTTTAGAGGAATTCTTTCCAAGCCTCATCTCTTTGTTGCTCTCCCTTTGCTTTTTCTGCAGGAGGAGGCTCCCGGCTCAGCACCTGCTCCTCCGGGGTCCCCGGGCTACTTTTACCCTCCTAGGTCTTCAAGGTCTGGCCTGGTCCCTTGTTGTGGACAGTGAGGAGTCACTCTGGGTGCACCTGGGAGAACCCCCAAGAGGGGTCTGGGCTCTGGAGACAGTCTGGTAGAGTAGCAGTGGCTTTCTCATACAAACCAAAATGGCAGGCATTGCCTAAGAGTAAAGACTCCTTCCTAGGTGTCCCTGGGGTTCCTGAGCCTGTGGAGGGGTTCCGGGTGTCCTGGAGAACAAAGCCCTCCCAGCTCAGCCCTGTGTGACCAGGGCCTGCAGACCCAGAAGGGTGCTCTGCATGGGGCGTCCCCAGTCACTTCCCCTTAAAGGGCTGACTCCAGAGGCCGGAAAACCAGTCAGATCTTCAACAGGCAAAGTCATGTGGGAGTGGAGGTGATTCCAGATACTGTTTTTAACCTTCCTACCATAAACCAACTTCCTCTAACAGCTGAAGGCTGAGCTTGGCCTTTGCCCTGCCTTTCCCCGCTCTGTGCTCAGTTCTGGTGCTTTTCAACCCTCCCGTGCCCCTGTCCGCCAGCTGGGTCTGTTTTCCCTGCTGCTGACCAGCCACCGTGCCTCCCAAATAATTTGGAGATCACTACTTAAAATAGTCTAGAAACATGATCTTACTCGATTTTCTAGGCTCCTGCAATGGGTGGGCACGCGTTGGTGGTGGAGAACTCTCCCTGTGTTCTGCATTTCCTGTGCAAGCCTTGACCTGTGATGGGGAGGGCAGACCAGAAATGGTAGGAGTCGGGGAGGAAACCAGGCGAGGCTAAAAACAAAAAACAAAAAACCCAGCTAATGCGCGAGGGAAGTCACGAACCAAGTGTAGGCTGATGGACGGTAGAGCTGTCTGCCTTGGGAGTCATTACTTGTTCCTCTGGTCTGTGCCCTACTCGACCTGAGGTGGAGGCTGCCCTGGGGTGTCTTCTTAGCAGGACTTTAATGCAGAGTCGTTCAATCCAGAGAGACTGAGCTCCTGGGGCAGCTGTGGACAGAGCAGAGCCCAAGAGAGGCCCTGCCAGTGCTGAAACCTGAGTGAAAACAACCTGCCGACGTCCCAGGACCAAGGCCAATAAGATGCTGGAGCCCAGGACAGTGATAGGCGAGGAGGAGAGAAGTCATATTATTCGTCTTCCTGTCCTTGCTTCCTCAGGGCATGGTTTCTTTCTTGCTTTGGGTTCTAGCCGATTGAGAAAGAAGGAAGGAAGGAGAGGGGGCATTACCAGCCCCTGTGCCCTCCCTCCCTGCCAGGATCCGGGGGCCGTGCTCTCAGCGTAGCCAAGCTCTGACTTAGTAAACCAGATCTCTAGATTTGGAGGTCTTGATCTGGGCCCCAACTCTCCTATCCCTGAGTTGGTGAGAGTCGGGTAGAGCCTTCACAGGCTTTGTGTCCCTCTCTCCCTTGAGGGCTTTATTGGGAGAGCGGTGGGAGAGCAGTGAGGAGGTTTGGATGGGCTGACTTTGACATCCTTCTTGGGTTTCAGTTCTGAGGCTGGGCCCCATTCCTGAACTCATGGGGTGTCCAGCCTCAAAAACACTCTCGACAATGCCCTGCTCAGCATGGATCCTGGGTGTGCAGCCCGTACAGGTCCCTGAATGTGCTCAGGGCCTCAGCAACCTCAGCAACTTTGGGGAAACATGAAAGGTTGGGGCCCGGGGCCCAGGCGGTCCTGCCCCAGGTTTGGTGGCTTCAGGTAGGGAGGCAGGAGCAGCTGCTGAGGGCTGGGAGAACGGAGGGTATTTCCCATCCTTGGGAGGGGAACTGAGACCGGGCTACTTCCTCTTTTAGGGTCCTCTGACGTGCTCCCTGTCCCCTCTGCCTCCTTCTTGTTTTCCTGACTTCCGCAGTCCTCGGGGCTAACACAGCTTTAGCCTTGACCCCGGGCCTCACCCAAGGATTTGACCTGAATTTTTTGAGAGCCCTGAAGTGGCGGCTTCCGGCGTATTCAGGAACGATTAGGGAACAGATGCCTGGAAACCTGGCTACTGGTCCGGGTGGGCTGGGCACTCAGACCCATGGCCCTGCCGGGGCCTCCCCCACAGCCTCCTCTTCCTCTTGACGATCCTTTCTGCCAGCCCCAAGAGCCAGGATGCAGTCAGGAGAGCCAGCAGTTCTATGGGCTGGCCGTTCCCGGTCCCTCTGCCACCCTGTTCCTCTTTAGTGCCTTTGCCAGGGCTTCCGGAAATGTCTTCTCCCTCCCTGTGACCCCCTCCTAGCCACAGCTAGTCTCCAGGGTTGCCTCAAGTGTCCTCTTCCCTGTGGCTTCCTTCAGGATTCCCGGCTCATTGTCCCCCGTTAGATCCTGATGGGAGGTGGCCGTGTGTCCTCCATTTGTGTTATTCCCCAACCGGGGTGAGCCCTTTGTGGGCAGGGTTATTGTCCCATAGGTCTTTAGTAACTGCCGGAAATAGGCCACGTAGGAAGTGCTCCAGAATACAGTAGGAACCCCCCCAGTGTGGCTCCGGAGGGCTGCCTTGTCCTAGAGAAAGACGCCCAGTGACCGCAAGAGCCACACTGCTTGCACAGCACAATGTGCAGAGGACAAATTATCTTCACGCGCGTCGCTGCGACTTAAACCCTGTGGCAGCCTTGTGACGTGGGGAGTCTAGTAGTGGCCGCATACTGCCTCTGGTGACACTGAGGCTCAGAGAGCTAGCCTGCCTTACCTGAGGCTGCACAGCTGCTGACTGTCCCGGAGCCTGAGTAGAGTTGGAGGCCTCACAGATGGAGCCTGACCCACAGGCTTAGTGAGCTGACGAATGAACACTGTCGAACAGGGTCCAGCCCTGGCCTGCCCTGCCGTGCCGGGTGGGGCCACGGGCTCGTCACTTCACCATGGATCTGTGTCTCTGCATCTGGAAATCGAGGGATCGGACTATTTCTCTAAGGCTCTGCTCTCTTACCTGAAGGAGCAAAAGGATCGTCTGTTTTTGTTGTTGCTTTTCTCTCTGTGTTGTGTCTAGCGTGAGACCTGGCACATAGTAGGTGTTCAATAAAAGATGCAAATACAAAGTATATAGTTCTGATTTTCTAACTTAGGAGGTGGGTGGTAAAACGTGACTCCTGTAGCCCCTTTAGACTCCAGTGGTCTAGGATCCAAAATATTACTCAGCCTCTGACCAGCATCTAAGACTGGACCATTCCCAACCGAAACTTCTTTATCAGCAAACTAACGTTTGCTGAGCACCTGTGAGGGCGGGCAGGGGCTCTGTACGCACGATCTCCCTTCATCCTCACAGGGGAGGGAACAGAGGATCAGGGTCTGGTGAAAGGATTTGCTTAAGGCCAAGCAAGAATGTATTTTCTTTATAATCCTTTGTCAGCCACTTTGAGCCTCGGTCCAAGCTGGCAGCTTCCCTGAGTCCCTGGTCCCCCAGGAAGCAGGCCCCTCCCACTAGCTTCTGATCTCTTTCCCGGGTCCTCTGGTGTGGTGAGAAAGGGCCCTGTCCTCAGCTCTGAGCTTCTCATTGACCCATTCCTTAGTTTTCCTTTTATTTTTTCTTACACACCCCCCCCCCCCCAGCCTCCAACCTCAGCCTCCAAATCATCAAATTCTGCCCCTTCTTTATGCCAGCTCTGTTTTCACTTCCCCACTGGTGGGTCTTGTTGTCTTCTCAAATTTAATTACAAATACTCTCTGGCTTCCTTAACTGAATTATTGATTATTCCCTTCTATTCATTCATTCATTCACACAGCTTCTCTAATAGGCCAGGAACTGTGCCAGGCACCGTGGGGGCCTCCCAGTCTCTCTTGAGATTAGCTGAGCTCCCCTCCTGTTTGATGGGTACTTTGCCGCAGGCAAAATTCAGGCCTGACATCTTTTCTGAATTTTCTGTGGCAGCTTGTATGGCTCTGGCCATAGCCACGAATGTCTCAGGAAATCATAGGGAATATTGCTCAGTCTTTTCGGGGAACCTCGGGCTTTGCTTGATCCCCAGTCTAGCTTTGGGTGCTCTAAAAACCAAGGCTTTTGATTTTCTTTGCTCGTCCTCAGTCACGTGCAACCCTGTGGCCATCATCAGGTCCAGGTCTGGACCCAGAGCACACACGAATGGTGACTTTGTCTGTTTAAGGGCTACCTTAAGGAAGGGTCGAAACCAGGAAGAGGCTGGGCAGGTGAGGAGGGGTCTCGGCTCCCCTCTAGGTTCTCTCTCAGTCGTACTGATCTTGCTTCCATGCCAGTGGCCATGCGGGGCCAGCTTCTGTGGTGCTCTCTCTCTGCCCCAGTGGTATGAGAACCTCAAAGTGGGGGCACACGGGAGTATCATTACCATATTTAAAAAACTGCTTAGTGATCAAAAGCTGTCTAGAAGCAGTGGTATTTAAGCAGATCTGGTACAAAACAGGAAGCCAGTGGCCTGGTGAATTCTCACATTTGGGGACCAGAAGTGAAAATGTTCTGTCTGCCCAGAGTAGCAAACAGGCCAACAAAACAACAGGTGGGGCGGTGCTGGATGTCAAGGCCTTGGTGGGCTCCCCGTCTCCTGGGTTTTTCCCTGCAGAGCCGTGTGTGTGTGTGGTGGGGGGTGGGTGTCTCCCCACTCCCCAGAGCCTAGGATAAGGCTTTTCATATATAAGCTGGGAGCCTTTGGGAGGGAGATGGGTGGAAAATGTAAGAAGCCTCCAGTTTCATTGTAGCCCCAGTAGCTGGTGGGCCCCAGGTGCCATCGGACCTGAGGACGGTGAGTTCCCTTCCAGCTGTGAGGCTTTTGCAGAGCGTGGGTGACTTCAGTGCCACGGTGCTGGGGGAGGGGAGCAGGGGAGGAGGTAGGTGGAGACACCTGTGCGTGTGTGTGCGTGCATGCTGCAGAGATGACTTAGCCAAGGAGGAGAAGGATCTCCATTATCGCCCGCTGTATTCCCAGAGGGCCTGCCCGTGGCAGGTGCTCAGTGAGTGTTAGCTGAAGGAGTGAATGACTGCATGCTGAATATCGTCACGGTCCTTTGCCTTGCCTCCTGACCACATCCCCTTGCATTAGGCTTCCTGTTGGGTCTGTAGCCCCGAGTTCCTACAGTACCTGAGAGCCATAGGGTGCAAATTGCAGGGAAGGGCATAATCATGGTATGATGCGACTAAGCTAAGGAGACAACAGGCCTGCAGACAAAATTTAAATCACATTTATGTGTATCGCCTGCTTTCTCTTGGGCTCAGTCTAGTGTGTCCCAAGGAACCACGCAGCTGTAGGTTACGTTCCCAGCATTGCCATGATACGTTTGGACATCAGGCATCTTCACCGTCTTGTCATGTGCTTTTCCTTGTGAGGAAATCCGTGCGTTTGTGCATTCGTTATTCATCACATTTACCGAGCACCTAGGCATCGGCGGGGCGTGAAGCATACAGAGACGTTTCTGCTCTCTAGAGCTCTTAGTGAAGCGAGCGCTAAATGTGGTGGTATATTCAGTGACAACAGTATGCCCGGGGCACGGAAGAGAGAAGTCAGAGTGAAGCATACTCTCTGCATTTGGCTGGGGAGACTGAGGGCCCCGCGTTGATACGACGTGACCTAGCTGGGTGGTCCGAGAACCCAGGTCTCCTGAGTTCCGGGCCAGCCCAGTGTTCTTTCCACTTGGTGGCTCTGTGGCCTATTCCTCTTTGTGGGCCATCTCCAGACTGACAGCCTTGCCATGGAAACTTGGCTGTGGTCCTGTCCATTAGTCTGAGGGACTGGTGGACACTCCCTCCGTGTGAGGGTCCTGTTTCCTTCGCTCCAGTGCGTTGTGCCCTCAGCACCTGTTAGACGACACGTGTCGTCTCTCGGCCCCAGGTTTGAACTGTGGGCTCGGATCTTATGATCTCAAGCTTTGGGAGAGTCTCCCAACCTCATTTTGCATAATTTAATAAATCTCATTTTACTCCTTTTAATTCAGTCCAAAAAATGTGCGTTGAACACACTAGCTGGGCCAAACACCCCTCTGTGACCCCCATGAACGTCTCCGTCACAGGTCGGGCAGCAGGGGCCTCTGTGCTGTGCCTCCCATCCTTGGATCCACCTCTGATTCCAGCCGGTTGTCAATGGGCTACAACTTTGTGCCGACACGTCTCGTCTCCAGTGTCCGTTACACGTCACTTTCTCTCTGCCCTGGCTCCTCGTGTTCTGGGGGAGCCCAGACAGCCCCACGCACCAGCAGCCTGAGAGTGCAGCACCTCTGGCGGAAGCCTCGACCAGTGCAGGAGCTCAGGACTTCTGTCAATGCTCAGGGGACAATTGGAAGACGCTTCTACACTCTTTAAGGAACATTCCAGTGGGATCAAGGCCAGCACAGCCAGCTTGGTAGCATGTCCTTGTTTTGGGTTTTTCTTCTCCTGGTTTCTCACTCTCTCGTTCCCTGTGATCACCTTCCAAAGAAACTACCTGCCCACAGTCCTTGAATCAAGGTTCTGCTTCTGGAGGGACAGTCTAGGCTAAGACCATACTTACACCTTCCATTGTACGTTTTCCCTTAATCATTTACTTGCTCATTCATTCTGCAAATATGGATGTCTGCTGTGTGCTCTTAGTTGTGGGACTGCGGGAGTGAGCAAAAGAGAGGAGGTCTCTGTCTTCATAGATCTTTCTCGGGAGAGACAGGCTGTGAGCAAATAAACACATAAATAGGTCATATAATTTCAGGTTATAAGTGCTCTGGAGGAGAAAAGCTAGGGGTAGGGAGGGGTGGAAGGGAGATGGGGAGGAAACTTGGATAGGGGTTCAGCAGAGACCTCCCCAAGGAGGCTGTGTTTGAGAAGACACTCGAATAAATGACCTGAGATGGAGATTAGCTAAAAGCAGGATGGGCAAGAGAGAGAGTGCAGGAGGTGGTGTCGGGGAGCTGGCAGATACCAACTCATTTGGACTTTGCCTCTCCTTTGGCCCAAGAGCAAAGGGGAGGGCTTTCCACAAGGCAGTTGTATTTTATAAGGATCATGCTGGCTGCCGTACTAGACTACGCACGTGGTACGAATCCCACCGTCGGAGGCTAAGGCAGCAGGCGTGGAAGCAGAGGGACGGTGAGGGGATGAACTGTGGTCCCGGTGAGACGTGGTAATGGATTGGACCAGGAAGATAGTGTGGGGGTGGGGACCAGCGATTAGACTGACCACATATCTGGAAGGTAGGGCTGATCGGACCTAACTGATGGATTAGATACAGAGTGTGAAGGAGTGACTCCTGGTTTTTGTCCTGAACAACTGGGTGAATGGTGGCATCGTTACTCAGGAGGGGAAGATGGGAAAGATTGAGCGTGTGAGGGAATCCGACCTTCTTTTGTGGACATTACAATTTTGAGGTGCATGCCAGACATCTCCATGGAGCTGCTGAGGAGGTGGGGTTCAGGAGAGAAGTCCCTGCTGGGACATTTGGAAGTCCTCGGCCTCCAGGTGGCATTTGAAGGCATGGTCTGGGTGACACCATCTAGGGGCAGTGGGGGGAAGGGTAGAGTTTAACAGAATAGACATCCAATCATCAAATTCTTTAAAGCAGTGGCCTTTACATTTTAGTGTGCATGGGGGGGGGGGTCACCTGCACCTCCAACACCTGTCACCTGTTTACTAAGCCGGACCCTGGGAATTCACATCCATAAATCCTGGGCCTTGGGGAGAAGCTTAGGAAAAGCACACTTGGGTGATTCTGATGTGGGTGATACTTTGGAAAACTGCCCTTGGGTACAGGTAGATGGGAGTGTTAGGCGGTGGAGGGCAAGAAATACCGCCATGGTCACAGTGACCGGGATCCTGAAGAATGCTTTTCTTCTCTCCAGAGCCATCATGAGGCCTTGACCTCCACCAACCCTTCCTTCCCTGTGTAGGTAGAGGTGTATGGGTGCACCCTCTACCCAGGCGTTTGGCAGTCCTGTACCAGTGTGCTCGGGCGCCCCCCCCCCCACGTCCGCTCCAGAGCTTATCAGCTCTATGGATCCGCTGATTTACTAAAAACTCTCAGCTGCACCTTCGTCTAAGCAACGATGAGGCGTTGATGAGGCTCCCCTGGGGTCTACGAGATGGGTGCCGAGCACACACACGGCTCCTGTCACTCTAAGGGCAAAGGGCTGGTAGCCTGCTTTTCCTCTAGGCGGGGGGTCAACAGGTGAGTGTTTCAGCTGCAGGTTGGCTGCGGGGTTGGGGGGCGGGGGGAGTGTGTGGCCATCACCATATCTGTGTCCTCAGTTCCACACCCAGGTGTGGGCTCTCCCATCCAGTGGGGGCAGCATGAGCACAAAGGCCATCACATCTGAATCCCTAGCTCTGAGCCCTCACCGACTGCCAGGCCTGCCTTGCCAACTGCCGGAGGACTTCTTCTTTGGGTGACTTGTCCTAGGGCGCCAGAACTCATCCCCCACCGCGCCCCCCCCCCCCATGTCTCCTTCCCATGTGCGTATTTCGCTTTTCTCGTCCATGTTTGATTGGGATCAGTGCCTCTTTCACTCCAGCCTGCCACTGAGTCTTGCCAGTTCTTTCCGCAGAATGCCTTTTGAATCGGTCACCTGCTCTCCATTCCTGCTGTCCCTGTTCAGTATTGTCATTGGATCGGATTGTCATTGAACCCTGTGGCGGACTGAATGTGTTCCTTCCAATTTCACGTGTTGAAGCCCTAACTCCTAATGTGATGGTATTAGGAGGTGGGGCCTCTGGGAGGCTTTTAGGGTTAGATGAGGTCATGAGGGGGAGGACCCCATGGTGGGATAAGTGTCTTTGCGAGAAGAGGAAGAGAGACCAGAGAGCTCGCTTAATGGGAGCACGCACTCGCTCTCTACTCCCTCTCCTCCCCCTCTCTTCCCCCTCTCCTCCCCCTCTCTTTCCCCTCTCCTCCCCTCCCACCTCCCCTCCCCTCCCACCTCCCCTCCCCTCCCACCTCCCCTCCCCTCCCACCTCCCCTCCCCTCCCACCTCCCCTCCCCTCTTTCTCCCTCTTCCTTTAGTGAGGACAAAGGAGAAGGGGGCATCCACAAGCCAGGAAGAGAGCCCTCGCCAAGAACCAAATTGGCTGGCACCTTGATCTTGAACTTACAGCCTCCAGAACTATGAGAAATGTCTGTTATTCAGCCCGTCCCCCAACCCGGGTGTGGTATTTTTCTATGGCAGCCTGAGCAAAAGAAGACAGCTGCCTCTTCCTTCCCCTCCTCTTGCTTCCACCATCCCTTTTTCCATCTTTGTTCCTCTCAGGGCGCCTATCACTGATTGTAATGATGTATCTGTCAGTCTGTTAGCTTGATATTCATCTTCGTAACCAGATGGCTTCCTCCATGAAGCTGCACCTCTTTTGTTCACTGCGGACCAGGGCTGAGCACCATATCCGGCACATAGTAGGTGCTTAAAAATGCTTCTTGAAGAAATGAAATGCTGACTGTAAGTGCTTCTGGCCAGGTCTCAGTACATCTTGCCTTGGCCCTTCTGACTCATGCCATGTGCTTTGGCCAGGGTTATCTTTTTAAAACACTGACCCAACCCTTCCTTGTCAAGAGTGTTTATCGGGTACCCCCCACCCTTGTCGAATATTTATGGGAGCCATGCGGACCTAAGATGAAGCGGCTAGTGAGGAAAGGTGCTGTGAATGGTTAATAAAAATGCATTTAATTTTAAATTGTGGATTTGCTTTAAAAGAAACCCTGAAACCCAGAAGCACTACAGGAAATGGATGAGTCATGCCTCCTACTACCTGGTGTCCTCTAGGCTGGGGCTTCAGAAAATCTGCCCGAGCTGCCCGAAACACTCCCTCTCTCAGTCACAAGTGCTCTGTCCCGGTTGGGCATGGCCCATGGCATCCTTCTCTCCGCCGTTCCCACGTGGGGTTCCTACAGTTTCCACCCAGCGGGTCAGTGTGGGCTCTGCGGCCATGACCACCCTCGCGACCCCGTGACCGTGTGTGTGTTCTGTGATAGTGTGTGCCTTGCAGGTGGGGTGAGGAGGGGTAGAGATCTTCGGGGAAGACAAGGCAGATTCTTTGACATAGCTATTTAGAAAGTTGGGAAAACAGTTCAATAGAATTTCCTGTTCAGTCAACGTGGGTCCATTTCCCCCGTCTCCTGGGTAAGAGGAAGTTCCATTAGCTCACAGAAACGCAGAATCACACATTCCTCAGCCTGGAAAAGCCCTTGAGGGAGATTACTCAGTTTAAGAACAAAGAGGGCCTTCTGTTGGGGACTTGAATCCAAATTGCCGAGAAGCCTGTGAGCATCGACTGTTGGAAGATCGCTGTTTGCCCCACGAGCCCTGGCTGTCCGGGCTGGGCAGGCAGAGAGGGGCTTCAAAGCAGAGGGGACCCAGCACAAACTCCCACTCATGCGTCACAAGGGAAGCAGGTGAGCCCACATCCTGGGACTCCGTTCTTCAAGCTGCTCTGGGTTTGGTCTCTTCCAGCCGAACTGTCCGCGGTTGCTGGTTCCTTTTACTCTCTCAATCTGTGTATTCACCTCTCTGCCGCTCTCCACCCAGCCTGCCTCGGGGGCCTTTTCCTTGGGGCTGAAGCCATCTGCAACATTTGTTTCCAGGAGTAAGTGGCCAAATCCACACTTCTTAGGAATAGGACAGGGAGGCCTCCGGGGCAGAAGTCTGAACAGGTCCCAAATGGCATGGTATTAGTCAAGTTCTCTGAAGACGATAGGATCAGCACTTCCCCAGAATGGCTGCTTTTCTCAGAGTGGAATGGGGAGAAGCGTCATTGGAGATAACCCAGGGGAAAGGAGATGAGGTGTCCCCATTCACCTCCTCGAGGATCCAGGCTGTGACAAAGGGCAAAGTGCACCAGAGACCCTGGCCCTGACCCTGAGTTTGCTCCATCTGCCGGGCTGAGCCTGGGGAGAGAGTCAAACCCACGTGTGGCTTTTCGTGGAAAGAGAAGGTTGCTTTCAGAATCAAATGCAGATGGCTTCCGCACTTATGAGAAGCACCCGTGGGTCACACCTCCAGGTCGAAGGGGTCAGGTGGCGGGGCTCCAGGAAGGTCTGCTCTCTTTTCCAAGTGGTCAGAATCCACACTCAAAACATTGCCTTGGGGGCACCGGGGTGGCTCAGTCGGTTGAGCGTCTGACTTCAGCTCAGGTCATGATCTCATGGTTTTTGAGTTCGAGCCCCCGCGTCGGGCTCTCTGCTATCCGTGCAGAGCCCGCTTCGGATCCCCTGACCCCTCTCTCTGCCCCTGCCCCCACCCCCATGCTCTCTCAAAAAGAGCAAACAAAAACAAAAAACCTTTGTCTTCTACGTTTCCTTTTCAGCTTTCCAAAGGAATGTTTCTTTCACTTACATACAGTGTCATGATCTATTACATTACATACCCATTACGTCATGTTAGCACGAGGGCTCAGACCTGTGTCCCATTTGAGCCTAAGTCTTCGTCCCTGCTAAAGCGACATCACACATTTTATTCCTTGTCAACCTCCATGAGCAACAACTTGAGTCTCCCACCAGCCACCGTGTCATCAGAAATTTGGTTTCACCAGGTTCCTGTGGTCCTGACAATTTATTGAAATAAAAAAAACATACACCACTGACGTACAGAGCTTTTCTTTTAAGACCCGTTCATACCCACCCCCTCGGTGGAAACTCACGTCCCTGTGAATGAAACGCATCAGGCATGGTTTTCTAGATTTGCAGATGAGGAATCCGAGGCGCTTCAGTTTACAGATGAGGAAATGCTACGCACAGTGGGGTCAGAACTGGAACCAGGGGGGTCAGAACCGGGTTCTTGAAATACCCAGAATTCTTTCATGGTACGGTGCTCTCTCTTCAATAAATAAGGGAACAAGATAAATAAATAAACCTTCCGAGGGAACCCTGAGGAGCTCCTCAAGCTTCAGCGTGCAGAGGGAGTCATCAGATACCTGAGAACCTCTTGGTAGAGTGTGGTGGGGGAGCAGGGGCGGTTCTGGCTGGATTCTCTGAGCCGCTTGTCTATTCTTGGAATGCCACAGAAAGATGTAGGGCCGAGTGGTGACTCTTCGGGGGCGGCTGTCAGGCCTGTCACCCCTCCCAGCTTCCTTGCCCATAGACTGTAAACTGGCTTTGAAGACAGAATCTTAACCCTGAGTGTGGGGACGCAGGGCCCACAGCCGCCCCCTTTCTGGGCCCAGGTTCTCTGATGGTTCTCTCAGCGCGACACCGTGGACTTTTGCTAAATCTGTTAGTCCTCAGCGTGAGAAGGAAGCTGGTTCTCTGCAGACGTGGGTTCTACGGTCTGCTGCTTCCCAGCCCAGGCTCACACCGGGCCGGAGTCACCCCCGAGGCCAGCTTGGTTAACGTCCAGCGGGGAGGGGCCCCCTGGAGACTGAGTCCTTATTCCAACTGTGGCTGGTCCCAGCGCACACAGCTGAACCCTGAGAGAGCAGTGACATGTCTTGTGGGTCTGGAGCTGGGTGTTAGCAGTAAACACAAGTGCAGGTCCCATCCCGGACCCTCTGGGGCAGGCGAGCTGGTGCCCAAGTCCACAGACAACCTGGAGGGCTGAGTTTCGACCAGTGACCGGTACAAATAGCCACGGCTTCTCCAGTGCTGTCAGCAAGATGGTGGAGGCCACAGGGTGGGGTAGTGAGTGGCTTGGACACGGGGGCTTCGTCCCCTTGTGGCTCCATAATGGTGGTTGGTAGACTGGCTGACCAGGGCAGATTCATCTGAAGATCTTCTGTGACAAGCTCCCCGCCTGGGAGGACTGCCAGTCTGGAAGATTCTCCGTGTGACCATCCTAGAGACCACACCTGATCTCCGGGTCCTCCTGTTTCCTCCTAGAAATGACCCTGCAGGGAGGCTCTGAAGCCCCCACCCTCCCAGCACTGCATCCTGCTGGAGGCCCTGGCACATGGTTAGCCTGAGAGGGAGGGCTGGGTCTGAACCGACTTCAGCTTGGTGCCCTCACCACCATAGCTGGCCTCACCACATTTCCAGAAAACCCTATGATTCCCCCGAGCAAAGACTCTTTTACAGTATAGGAAGAGCCCCTAGAAGGGAGGAGATCTCCGCCCTGCCCTTCCTGGTCCTGCCAGAGTCTCTGGGGCCCTGTCTGCATAACCGGCCAGTGCCATCTGGATACCCTGCAATAGTATAACGAGATAGCCTCTTTCTGCCCTGGGCACCTCAGGCAGCCCTGCTGGGCCTGGCGAGGGCTGGACCTCCGGAACTTGCAGAAGAGTGCTCACACTGGCCTCATGAGTCACTTCTGACCCCTGCGGCCCCTCCTCCTGGTCCAGGAAGGGCACGGCTGACATCAAAAGCAGCCCCTTAGCCTGAGTCACTCATTCGAGTGCAGGCTGGAGATCAGAGGCAGAGTGACCAGGTTTGAGTCAAAGCGGTCCAGGAGACCACCTGGGGCTGCCGTACAGTCCAGAGGGGCCAGGTCATGGGCCAAGTTGCGGTCAGATGCTCCTAGGTCCCTGGAGCTGGTCAAACCCAGAAGTGACCACTCCTCAGTTGGCCGACTCCACTGTCCGGTTGGGGTCCCTGATGCAGGGCGAGTCGTTCCCGGGTCCTGTTTCAAATAGCCCTTGGCCAGGGCCAGCGGGGGCCAGCCTGCCTCGGCATCCAGGCATGTCCTGAACTTGGGGCCGAGGCCATCTGTCGAGGCGGGCTCTTCCTCCAGGCAGCCTGCCGTGGTTGCTCTCTCCTGTGTGCATCTGGTTTGCTTTAGGTAGCCCCGGAATGCCACTGAGGCTGGGTCTTCCTCCCCAGGCACCTCAGGCCCTGGGGGATTGACACGGCCCAAGTCTGAGACCCCCTGCACATCCCCAGGCTGCCCTTCTGAGTTTTGGGCTAGACCGAGGCCGCTGTCGTCCTGGCCCTGGCTGCTCTTCCTCACCCGCTGCTCCCAGTGGGGTCCGGTGCCAGGACTCGGGCTGGGCTCCTGCAAGCAGATCCCGCTGTCTGTGCTGTTGTTGCTGCCACCGCTGCGGCTGCTCTCCGGCTCCCGGGGCGCCCCCTTTCCCACAGTCCCCGCCGCCTGGGGGTGGGGGACCGGCAGGAGGAACTGGGACCCCTCATTCTGCAGGGATGACTTCGCACTGCCAAAGCCGCTGTCCGTGCTGCCGTGCAGTTCTGAGTTCTTCAGCTCCGGGGACACTTTGGGGAAGGCCCCCTCGTCAAGGGGATGGATGGTGTCCTGGGGCTCTGGGCAGGGGAGCTGGAGGACCAAGTTGAACGGATGGGGCTTCCCGAAGACCTGGAGGGGAGAGGGCAGAGTGAGAAAAACAAGGGTCACCTGCAGCAACCCACTCCAGCGTTGCAGGTGAGGCCCCGGGTCCGGGAGGAGAGCCCAGGGAGGCTCCGCTGTAACCGAGGGGTCCCTGTGCTTTTTGTTGTCATTTCAGAACCGACCTTTCCTCTTAATGCAATTCTCAGTTTGGTTCAGGCCTGTGTGCTCACAGCCCGGGTGGAAAGGCAGGTGGGATGGGAGCCTGCAGGGAGCGGAGAATGTTCTCGGCTCCCTCGGCACTGCTTTCCACACCTGAGAGCAGGCCGGATTCCTTTGGATACATCTAGAAGTGAGTGCCAAGCTTTTTTTTTGATGATGGCCCAAAATAGGGAATGTGTTACATAGTAACCCACCTACAAATAGCCCGTAAGTCTGTAACTCACGTTTAAATAACTGTCACTTAACCCCTCTCCCCCTTGCTGTTCTGTCTCGGTCACACTGGGGTTCTTTCTGCCCTGGAACGCATCAGCTCAGTGCTCTCAGGGCCTTTGCACATGCCATGCCCTGTGGTCGGAACACTCTTCTCTCAGCCCTTTCTACGGCTGTGTCCTCCTTAACACTCAGGTCTCAGCTCAGCTCAGCTCTCCCCAGAGAGGCCTTCCCGATCATCCTGGCTAGAGCAGTGCTCCACACGGTCTCTGCATTAACCTAGTTTTTAAAAAAATTTTAAGTGTATTCATTTTGAGAGACAGCAAGAGGGGGAGGGGCAGAGAGAGAGAGAGAGGGAGAGAGAGAATCCCAAGCAGGCTCCACACTGATAGTGTGGAGCCTGATGCAGGGTTCGAACTCATGAAATGTGAGATCATGACCTGAGTCGAAACCAAGAGTCAGACTCTTGACCGACTGAGCCACCCAGGCGCCCCAGCATTAACCTAGTTTACTTCTTTCTAGTACTTGGTTCCTGGAATTATTTTTTGGTTTATTTTCCGCCCCCTACCAAGACCCACGATACAAACTCCCCACACCCAGCAGAATACAAGCACCTTGAGGGCAGGACCTGCCTAGTTTTGTTTGCCACAATGTTCCTGGCACTTAAGCTGAGCTGGCACATACTGGGCACTCATAAGGTTTGCTGACTGACTGACGGACTCACTGTTGCACATCTGCCCTAATTCCCTTTGTAAGTTTTGACTCCAGTGCAACTCTTACTGGTTGAGTTCCTATTGCTATCCTATAGGTTGGCGATGAAGGACAGCTGTTTCTAGAACCAGACTCCATGGCCCAAATCCCAGCTCTGCCTTTGCCAGCCATGTCACCTTGGCTCAATTATTTGTCCTCTCTGTGCTTTCGTGTCTTGCCTGTAAAATGGCAATAAGGACAGTACCTGTCTGGTCATGTTGCAGTTAATGCATGGAGAATGCTTTGAACCGTGCCTGGTACATAGAAGGCACTCGGTGAATGTTCGGTGAATCGAATTTTATGCTCCCATCTCTAAGGAAGTGTTGTTTCTCCATTTCCTAGAGGAGGAAATGGAACCTCAGAGTGGTTAAATGACATGCCCAAAGTCACAGCAGCAAAGAACAAACCTGGGATTTGTACTCTGCTGGCCTGATTTGAAATCCCCATTTGTCCAAAGATCAGATCAAAACAGCTAATGAGTGGGACTAAGCAAGTGAGTGTGAAGGTGCTAGAAGGTGCCAGAAGTTATTGGTAGAGTTCGTAATGGCCGTGATCATTTGATGAAGGGAACTGGGTTGCCTTTATCTTGAGGAGGCAAAAATTCTCAAGGAGAGCTCAATTCTGTGATCCAGATGTCACAGAGGAGCAAAACCCCAGAGGTTGCTTGTCCTCTCCTTTGGCATTTTGGATCTGTGTCGATTTCACTGGGTCGCATTAGAGTGAAAAGAATATATATACGTCCGCTGCCCCAACAGGCTGTGATCAAGCCCCTTGGGACCAGGGGCCACTGCCGGTTTGTTCATCTCTTCCTGGACGCTCATCCTGATGCCCAGCTAGGAATCCCCGCTGCAGTTACCAGGACCACTCCTCCCCCACCCCTCTGCTTTCCGGTTCTCCAGCCCGAAGGGCAGCCGCCATGAGGCACTCACCTCTAAACCTCCCCCATCCCAGCCCCAGGCCCTGCGTATCGGATATGCTCCAAGTACGTGTTAAACAGGCCAGTGTATACACGTTTATAGAACTGAATCTCCCCAGAGTACAGAGAAGGAGCCATGAGTGACATACTTCAGTTAGACACAAGGGAGAACTTTTTAGTCTCCTAAGGTACCCAGGGCACAGGAACACCGTCCTCTGCTTCCTGGACAAGGCTCTAAGTAGGGCAGGCAGTCGCTTCTCTCCCTGCCTCCCCACTTCCTGGAGTTCTTACTCAAAATCATTCCAGAGGACCTGTGTCTCTCTTCTTATTTTTCCCAGAAATCCTGGGATCCCTCTGAGTGGGGGGATACCCTTCCAGCTGTGGCCTTTCCTAGGGCCCCTGGCTCCCTGATGGGGCCGGTCCTCCCCAGCACAGCCCACGGCTATCGCAGTGATGGCGGCTGGGGGGATGTGGCCGCAAGCTCTGGAGCAGCCTGAATCCCAGGCGGGACGGGCGGGACAGTTTGGAGATGCTGGCTTACTCGCACAGGTGCAGCCGTTGCACGAGACGCTCTGGAAGAGGGTCAGAGACCCTGGCCATGACCTCCTCGGCATTACCACCCGCTCTGCTCTCTGCCACTCTGGTGGCAGCACTAGGTGGGTGCTTCTAGGCCTGAGTTCTCCCTCTTCCGGAGCACTCGTCGTCACCAGCCGGTAGGTGGGGGGAAAGACTGGGCTTCGGCCTGACTCTTCCTGGCCCTGTGACCCCTGTGCGTGGAACAGTCCCTCTATGCCTCCCCATAGGGGAAGATAAAATGAGGATAATACCTGCTTCAGAGGTACTAATGCACAGGGGCTGATCCATGGCCGATGATAGTAAATAGTAACAAAAACACCTTGGGGGTTGGGACTACTCAGTATGGATCTTATCGGGGCTATTAGAAGATAATGTTCTCAGCACCGGGCTCTGCATGTAAGCCTTGCCTCTGTCCCCGTGGTCCCTGAGGAAGGTGCCTGCTGATAACGTCAAGGCTGAGGGAACGGACCGTCTGGGGGGAGCCCGCTGCCTCCTGGAGCCCTGGTGCGGCTAGGGAGGATGGGATAGTGGCCCCTCCTGGAGACTCACCAGGACGGTAGGCAGCTTCCTCTGGCGTCGCACGTACAGCTGGAGGGCCAGGCAGTAGGCCAGGGCTCCGCAGAGCAGCAGGACGAAGGTGAAGAAGATGATGAGGTTGGTCACGGTGAAATCTGTAGGCCCAGAGAGATGTGTTTGTGGCCCGGCAGTTGTGGGACGTTGGAGGGGTGGCTCCCGGGAGCCACCGAGTGCGGGGCCCAGGTGATCCCCCAGGCTTCCTCTAGGCTATACAGCTAGATGTTTCTGGATTCTTGAGAATCCCTGCCTGGCCTTCCACCCTCTGTCCTGAAGGATTCCCTCACTAGGCACACTGACTCGGCTTCCGGCTTTGCGCTCGATTCACGCTACGGCACGTGGAACGGTGGGGCAGGGTGGTACAGCGGGTGAGAATGGAGGCTTTGGGAGCAGCCAGACCTGGGCTTAAGTCCCAGCTCCAGCACTCACTAGCCGTGAGGGTATGGACAAATTACACAGCCTCTCTGAGCCTCCGTTTCCCCACATAAGATGACTGTGAAGGACACAGCACCTGCGGAGAGCCTGGCTTCAGCAGCTGTGGCAGGGGGCAGCTCAGTTCGGCTTCCTCGGAGGGGGAGGCAGGGTTAGAAGGCCCTCTGTGCCCAGCTCCAAGGAAGGACGGCTGAGGAATGTAACAAACGGGAAAGACCATAGGTGGCGGAGGTAGGCTGGGGTGGGGGCGGGTTCTTGGGAAGCACGGCTGTGCTCAAGTGGAAGCAGAAGCAAGAGGCCTGGCTTTGCCACCATGTCCTAGAAAGTTGTTTATACCCACAGAGCCTCAGTTCCCGCGTCTCTGAAATGGGGACAATAGGAGCTCACCCACAGGGCTGTGGGGAGGAGCGCCCATGGCATCGGCAGCCCTCAACCGATGCTTTTCTGGTTGTGTGAGGCCCTTCCTGCCTCCCTCCCCGCCCGGACAGCAGCCCTGGCCGCAGACTCACACTGTCGGGTAAGCACAATGCACTCTTCCTTGGACCACAGCCCCCTGTTCACTCGGGAGGCCACAGATGGCTTCACCTTGACACAGAATTCTCCCAGTTCTCCAGGAGGTGAGAGGCTGAAGGTTTCACGGTTTATCTTCTGCTTTATGAACTGAAACGAAAGCAACACAGCCATAAACAAAATATCCCTGGCTCATGGGCTGCGGGAGCCGAGAGCTGGGGAGCCGTCAGAGATGCTCCAGGCCGACCTTTCTTCAGTGTCCTTTCTCAAACATCACAAACCCGCTATCATCAATGCAGCCCAAGATCTCTGTGATTAACATGATTTATCTCGTACTAAAAGAGAAGTGGAACATTTTACGGGACACTGAGGACCTTTCTAGAAGGGGCTGGAATCAAATGGTGGAAAGAGCCTCCTCTTTCCTGGCAGATTCCAGACATCCCACATACGGGGTGTCCATGGGCAATCACATAGCCTCTCGGAGCCTCATTTCCCCACTTTCAAAAGGGAGTAAAATATCCACCTGCAAGGGTGTCGGAACTAACAGCTATCAGATGTGTGGCATGGTGCCTGGTGCTAGCAGGCAGGGTCCTCCCTGCCACCTGGCAGGTGCATCTTAACCGAGGGCTTCTCGACTCCCTTCCCCGCCCCATGACCGCCCTCCACTCTGCCAGCAAAGTCCCCCACGGGTGCACAAAAGGTCCTGCCGGCCCGGGGTGACAGGGAGGCCCAGGGAGCCCAGGGGCTGCGGCCCCGGGGAAGTCCATACCGTAGAGTTCCCCGGCACCTTGCGCAGCTTAATCTCGTACTCTCGGAAGTGTTGGAAGATGCTTTCGTAAGTGTCGCCCGTAGGGGCGATCCTGGGCCTGGGGAGCTGGATCCGCCCGAGGATGATGCCGTTGTCCACCTCTAGCTTCACGCTAACCATCAGAGTCACTGAGCGGGGAGGCAAAATCATGAGGCCGGCGGGCTGGGGAGGGCGTGGGTGCCCCACCCGCGCTTGGCCTCTAGAGTCCAGCGTTACCCGCCCTAAAACCTGGGCCACTGGTTTGCAACCCAGCAGAACATCAGGACTTCCTGGGGGCTACCTTAAAAATATAGATGCCCCAGGCCCACTCAAGACACAGTGAATCTCAAGTTTTGAAACTGGGCCCTGGAAACATTTATTTTAAACACGCTGCCCGGGTAATATTTCTGCAGCCAGCTGAACACTGGCCTGCGGGCCGGCATTTGGGAGCCAGTGACCTCAGAGACCATTGGTCCTGGCTCTGAATTCTGGAGAGTGGGCTCACCACACACATAGAGTGTATGGTCAGTTCCAATTTGCAGAATAGAAGAATCCCATCAAGTTTGGGGCTTACCCTTTGACCTCTAGAAAGAGAGACCCCCAACTCTTCATCAGCATCTCCCTGCCTCAAAGCCTCACACCCTGACCCCTGGGAATTCAGCCTGAAGCAGGTGAGGACTAGATCTAATTCGGCCTACTGTTTGCTGCCCCATGCTGAGAGCTTATGGATTCACTTCCTCTTCCAGAACTCTATAAGTACACAGGTCTGGCCCTTGTGACTCAGCTGCTCCAACTCGCCCCGAGACTTCTCTTCTGTAGGATGAACAACTCCAGTTCCCTTTTAAATCTTGAACAACTTGGCTACTTTCATCTAAATCTTCCCAAAAGTCCTGACTAGTTGTTTGGGCAACGCGGTGCCCGGCCAGGAAGCCTGGCTGGATGGCAAGCTATGGGAGCAGAGTAGAGTTCTAGACTAGAGTTTCTGGCAGGAAGGGACCCCCAAAGCCATATTCCAGGTCCAGGGGAGTTTCGAAAAGCACCTTCATCCAGGGAGAAGCGGGTGTTGGTGTTGGTCCAGTTGGAGTACCGGTTTCCAGCCATTGCCCGGACTCTGGCTTTGTAGCTACTGTCGTGGTACAGGTCCAGGGTCATAATAGTGAGATCACAGGACAGCACCAGGGTCTGGTTACAGCTGGGGGTGGACTCCCAGGAGTCTCTTCCATACCTGGGGAGATATCCGGATCAGAGCATCAGTAGGGAAATTTGTGCTCAAACCTACCTCCTTTAAGAGGAAAGCAAGGGGCCCGGGGAGAGAGCTCAACGATGGTCCAGCCCTCAGGGCATTTTCTCTGGCCCAGGGCATCTAACTGCAAGAATCTCTCTCTTGGTTCTGGAACCGCATACCAATTTCTCTTAGATTGGAACATCTAACGGACATCCCCTTCCTCCAGGAAGACTTGCTAGCCACTGCCACACGGCCTCATTTCTCCTTTCTCCCGACTACATTTGCAGTCCTTTGGGCTTTTACTTGTTTTCCGACCATATTATGGATGCACTTCCTGTTTTTCCAGTAAGATGGAAAAAACCTTGAGGGTAAAGGCAACACCTTGGCCTTTTCACCCCAGAGCTCCCAGCGCACTGCTCAACGCACGAGACTCAAATCAGTACTCGTCAACTGATGGATATGCACCAGGGTCCTTCCTGGAGTCACTTCGATGACAAGAAGACCGATTTATCTTCCCGTGCCAGGAAAGCGCAAGGGGATGGCTCCACCCCCTCCCGCACCCACCTCTCTCCTTTCTCCATCTCCCCTTTCCATACCTCAGAAGCTCCACTTCATAGTAGGTGCCTTCTGACTGATTCGGGATGGGAGTCCAGTGGAGGATATGGGAGAAAAATTCTGCTTCAAACCACACAGATGGAGGGCTGGGAAGTTCTGTTCCTGGGGCAAAGAGTGTGGATATCAGAGTTGGTGGAGCCCGCCTCCCGGGATAACGAGGCTGACGGTGGCCATCAATCTCACAGCCTCCATTTATCGAGTCCTTTGAGCTGAGCACTCTGCTAAGTACTTCTTCTATGTTGTGTCAGTTAATTATCCCAGCAGCCCTCCAGGGTAGGCATCTAGTACTCCAATTTTACGGAAAGGTTAGGTGACTTGCCCAAGGCCAATGGAGTGAGTGAGGGTCAGGGTGAATCCAGATGGGTCTGGCTCCAGCCCCAGGCCTCCTCTCTGCAGTTCTTGGGGGTACACAGATGTCCTGCTTGTTGGCATCTGTTTCTCTTCACAGCTCTCCTGGGCAGTCCCAAGCTGAGTGCTTGCCCCATTCCCCCGCTTCTAGAAGGGCTTTAGGCTGGCTGACAGAACGGAGCAGTTTTGGTTCTACACAGGGCTGACGGCATTTCCACCCAGAGCCAGCACCCTTGGCTCCACGGCGAGATACTCAACGCCACAGCCGAACTCCCATCTTCCGCCCTTTGCTCCTCCCATTCACCAGGGGGAAACTCCAACTTCAGGAGGCCTCAAATGAACTTGCCAGGGTGACTTGGGCAAATTACTTAACTTCACCAGACCTCTCGTTTGTAAGAATGTAATAAATACACCTATGCTGAGAGTCTTGCCACTCAAGTGCAATGAGGTAGGTCAAGGCCAATACCCAGTCAATCCCTCTTCTCTCCTCCTTGATCCCTTAATGTCTCTCAGTCTGCCAGCCACTCTCCCAGGCTTCCTTTGTTCTCTAGTTTCTCACCATCTGTAGTAATACTTCTTCTAGAGTTGTCATTCGCACAGAGTATATTTCCCCTGTCCCTTTCTTTCTTTCTTTCTTTCTTTCTTACAATGTCTTTGATCCTCAAGGCTGTGTTTCGATTTCAGAACATTGGATGGAAAGTGAAAAATGCAGCGGGTCTCTGTGGTGTTTGGGCTGCGTGTCCCCGACTCAGCTCTCGATCATGTGAACGGCTGACTGCATGTTTTACTTTGTATTTTGGTGTAGACGCGGTTTCAGTCCCTGCTCTCCCTGCCGCCACCTCGCTGCCCTTTCATTCTCTCTCCAGGCTCGTCTCACCTCCCCTGCAGAAACTTTCCGGGACAGCTGGCTGGGTTAGAAGACTGAGCTAAGGGGTGGGAGGAGGTAGGGGGAGGCAGGTGGCAGTGGGAGCACGTTAGGGGCTAAAGAAGAAGCAGGGGATGATCAGATGGAGCCACAGGTGATAGTGAGGGGAAAGAGCTGGGATGAGCCAGGGCATGGCACGGGGAAGAAACAGGTTAAGTGGACCTCTAAGGGAAGGTGGAGTCAGATGGGGAATCAAAGTCATTCCCCAGGGGGGGAAGCAGTCTTAGCTGGCCGAGAACAACAACCAAAAAGGCCAAGGCTAAATTTCTGATCGGCCTGGAAGTGGATGGACAATAAGCCGGGCGCGGGGGTGTTAACGGACTTCTCTATCCACCCCCTTACCCCCCCATCAATTTAATGCTCTTACCCTTCCACAACGGGGAGCCTAAGACTCAGGCTTGCCGGAATGAGGGAGCTTCCGGGGGTGGGGGGGTGTTGGACAATGGACTCCCCTCTCCCCGGAGGGACAGCCAGACGGGGTTCCCCGTGGAGCGCACAACTTTAATGTAGGGGCGACGAAAGGCGGGGGTCGCGTGTGGACACGCACACAGCCCAGCCGGGCGAGCGCGGAGCGGGCAGGGGAGGGCCGGGCTGCGATCCTTACCGTGCGCGCCGGAGCAGAGGCGCAGGCTGAGGAGCACCGCCAGCGGCACTACCAGGCGCGGCAGCATCCTGGGCGCGCCGCATCCTCCGGGGGCCGGAGCCGGGCTGCGCGCGTCCAGCCGCGACTCCGCGGCTCTGCCTCTGAGCGCTCGGGCTGGCGGGCTGCCCCGCCCGCACTCCGCCAGGCTGCGTCAGAGGGGCGGGGCCCCGAGACGCCCCGCCCCCCTCCCCCCGAGGCCGCGCCTCCGGATGCTCGCGCGGGCCGCTGCCCTCAGCCCCGAGCCCGCAGCTCTGCGCTCCCCGCCCACTCGGGTGGGGAGGATGCGGGGGTGGGGGAGTGGGCGGGCACAGGGCTGTCCCGGGGAGGGGACGCGGTTCTGGCGTCCCTTCCCCGCTTCCCAGCCCTCCGCTCCCGGTTTCCAAGGCCGCCCAGTGCGATCGCGTTAAAGCCAGCCCGGGCAGTCTGGGCGGGGGTGCGGAAGGTGGGGTGAGGGTGTCAGAGCTGATTTTGCGGGATGGACAAACAGGGTTGGGATTGGAGCTGTGGCCAAGGCCAGGCGCTCGCTCAGAGCTGGGGAAGGGAGGAGAGTGCCCCAGGCGCTCAGGCAACATTGTTAGGACACGTGTGTGACTCTCGATGTGGCCCAAGTGCCTGGGTGTAGGGTTATAAGCCAAGCCAGCGGTAAAGTAGGCGGTCCTCTACCCGACTTAATAGTTTGGGAGGGGTGTCCGAGGCCTCCTTCAGCTGCTTTTGGCTTCCGTCTTTTGCCTGAAATCTCACATTTAGAGCCTTTCTCTTTTCTTTTCTTTTCTTTTCTTTTCTTTTCTTTTCTTTTCTTTTCTTTCCTCTCTTCTCGTCTCTTCTTTCTCTTCTCTACTTCTCTTTCTTTCTCTCTCTCTCTCTCTCTCTCTTCCTTCCTTCCTCCCTCCCTCCCTCCCTCCCTGCCTTCCTATAAAACTCCTGGGGGACTGGTAGCATATTGTCCGTTACTCATGCTTCGGTATCACTTGACTCAAACGACACTTCACTCCAGGTGCACTGAAGATGTGAGAGCATGGGAGACAAACTTGTCCACTTCACTTTGGTTGTGTGGTGACACCTGCTTAAGAGCATGTGGGTGTCTTGGGGAGGGAGTCCTCTTCTGGGCTGAGGGTCTACTGTAGGGCTAGTAAGACCTCACTTTTTGATGATGATTAGTGAAGGTCAGGGATGCCCCAGCTATGTGGATAGTGGAGAGTGGTATAGGGAGGCAGGACACGGTGTCAGTCAGAGAGCCACCCTAAGCGGACAGCTCTTGTTGCCACACCCTCAGATCAGCTGGGAGAAAGAGTTCCAGGGTTTGTAATGTGCGAGAATGTTTTCTGCACTCTCTGTTGCCCAACTGGAAGATTAAGTGGCCAAAAGTATCCAGGCATGACCCAAGGGGTGTGGCTGCCTTCTGAAATGACTTTTCAGTTCCCACTGACCTTTTGAAGGAGGAGTACACGACAGTTTCTTGTTGAGCTTGTCTTTACTTTTTTTTTTTTTTTTTTCAGTTATAAGAGTTTAAAAGTCTTACCCCATTGCCATTGTGAGGGAGGGTCAGGATTCTTAATTCATTCACATGACAATTTTTTTCTGTACACTCAGTTTGGGCCAGATCCTGTATTAAGGCTGAGGAGAAAACAGTGATCAGAACAAGGTCCCTTCCCCCCAAGAACCTTACAATTTAGCTAGAGACGGAAAGTAAACAGAGATTTTAATATGCCATGGGAAGTGTTCTGGGAAGGAAGCATAGGCCAAAGTGGTTACACAGGAAACGGGCACCCAACCATAACTTGGAGTAGAGGATAGGGAACGCTTCCTGGAGGAGGTGACATCCAAGCTGATACTTGAGGGATTTGTAGGAGGTGGCTGGCTGGGTTGAAGAGCAGATATGGAGGATGTTCCGGACAGAGGGCAGTGTCCACTTAGAGATGGGGGAACGTGGCGCTTTTGAAGAACCTTGTAAAATGCGTAAGTCAGCTTTCCTGTTTTAAGATGAGAGTCACCATGGCTGACATAGATTACTGTGTTGCTCAGGCAGAGCCTGCATTCGAATATAGGCTATCCCCATGTGTCCTGCTGCCTCCTAGCACTCAGAACAGGAATTAGGTCAGACATGTGATTACCATACCTTTTCTTTTTTCAATGTTTGTTTATTTTTGAGGGCGAGAGAGAGAGAGAGAGAGAGAGAGAGAGAGAGAGAGAGAGATACAGAATCCGAAGCGGGCTCTAGGCTCTGGGCTGTCAGCACAGAGCCCGACGTGGGGCTTGAACTCATGAGCTGAGAGGTCGTGACCTAAGCTGAAGTCAGACGCTTAACCGACTGAGCCACCCAGGCGCCCCCACCATACCTTTTTTTTTTTTTAAAAAGAAATTCATGTGTTTGTTTTGGTTTGTATGCAGTTACGTATTCTTGGTGTTCTGCTCTAAGGTTCTGCTATTCGTAGCAACTAGATTTCCTGCTTCCCTTGCAGTTAGGTGGAATATGTGACTGGGTTTTCACCAATGTAAAGTTGAATTGATGGGTGCCACTTCCTGGCCTGGCCTGTAACTTTCCCTTTGTTATTCTGTCAGCTCGCTGGAGGGGGTCCGGTGGAGGATTCCAAGGGGGTGGAGGGAACCTGGGTCCCTGAATCACATCTCAGAGGAGAACGATTCGGTAAAGACGCCCAGACTGTGTGAGCCTGTGACCGGAGCGAGGAGTGAATTCTTGTCGTATCTAGTTACTGAGATTTGGGGATTTTTGTTACACCATCTGGCGTTGGCTATCCTGGTTCATGCGCAGACGTTGTCTCGTTGAATCCTGACTGCCACTCTACGAGACTGGCTTCGTTACCGGTGTTTTAGAGGAATGGTGAGGTCCGAGACTAAGTCGCTTGTCTGTATCACTCAGCCGGTGAGTGGCAGGCTACAGCCCAGGTCTCTCCAGAACTCACGCTTCCAACACTGTGTAAACAATGCCCTTTCCTATCTTGGAAGAGCTGTTGGGGAAGGCAAATGTGTGGTGAATTGAGAGAGAGAGAGAGAGGGCGGGGGGAGGAGGAACAGCTCAGGGCTGAGGGTTGTGGGTGGAGGGAGTGTGGTGAAGCCCCAGAAAAGCTGTGGGTGGAGCTGGGTAGGCATCTTGTCCCCATGGCCACACTGGGAAAGTTTTAGGGCAAATTTTGAGCTCTGGATGGTTCCATTGTCTCATTTTCGCTTTACTTCATCTTGGTCTTCGGGATGACGCTTCTCAGCGGGCATCCCTGGGCGGGAGGGTGGACATCTGGGAGGGTAGGAAGCCCATGTTCAGTTGTGGTTATAGGCAGGACTTGCAGTTTCTGTCCCTGACTAGTGACTAGGGAAGTTCCAGGCCTTGTGATTGCTGTGTCAGAGCCACACATAACAGAGAGCGCCCTAGAGGGAACAGACCCTGAGAAGCAGACAGAGGGAAGAAGTCTGCCTGAGGACACTTGGTAGTCCTTGGGTCGAGGACAGCCGTAGAGGTGAGGTGAAGGGGCCACCGAAAGCCAGCCCCGGCTCTAGGAGAAGCCTTCTGGCTCTTGTCTACAGAACCTGACTGATGTCCGTGTGTCCCCTCCCTGTCTGCCTAATTCCCTCCTGGCTGGGCTCAGAAGGGACAGAACCCCCTTCTCTGAATGGGTTTAGATGGTGACTCAGACTTGAATGGGGAGTTGTTTGAATATCAGCTGGGTAGGTGATAGGCATCCCTGAAAGGTTTGGGGCAGGCGAAGGACATGCGGATTTGCACTTTAGACAGAAGAGGAAACTCAGAGCACGGAGGGGACCAGCTGAGGGATTTGCTAGTTAATGGCAGAATCAAAACCCTGGTCTTCAGATTGAGGTTCAAGTCTCTTTCCCTGACATTCCACAGCAGCTAAGCTTGTGGGACACTAGGAAGGCTACAGCAGAGTGTCTTGCCCATCAGCCTAGAGGAAAGGGGAAGATATATATGTGTGTATATATATGCGTACACGTGTATATGTGTATGTATATACATTTAAGTTTATGTATTTATTTTTGAGAAGGGGGAGGGGCAGAGAGAGAGTGAGAACATCCCAGGCGGGCTCCTTGCTGTCGTCACAGAGCCCAATGTGGGGCCTGAGCTCATGATCCATGAGATCGTGACCTGAGCCGAAATCAAAAGTCGGACGCTTAACTGATTGAGCCACCCAGGCGCCCCAAGAGGAAGAAATACTGATTTACCAGTTGAGGAACCTCTCCTGCTAATTCCCTTGAATCAGCAGAGTTGGAGCAAAGAGCTTTCTCACGCCTGCAACCTCACGCCGGGACATTGTGCTTGGTCAGTGCCCAAGGTTCAGTCTTCTCCTGGGAGAAGACTGTGGGTCTTGGAAACTGGAGACCCAGTTCTAGCCCCGGCTCGGCCATTGCCGGCCGTGTATCTTTGGGCCAGTGCTTTCACCTCTGTTAGCCACTGACAAGACTGGAATCATTGTAACCCTTCCTGGCCTGTTGTAAGGCCGGATGCAAAGCGTGCTGACAATTGTCAGAGGTTCCCCAGATGACAGGGGGTGTGGTGATTAGAAATATTCAGCAGAAAGGCCTCATACTGGCCAGAGGGAGCCAGTCCTTTCTCTGTGTCTGCATGCACTTGATTTTCCTCCAGGCTGTATATGGTGCTGAGTCCCACTCCATTCTAGGGACTGGGGCCTTTGATTGTACTTGGGACCTCTCCCCTGCAAGTGACTTTTAAGGCAATCCTCTTATCAGGGAGGGAGAGGTCCTAGTCCACTGTCATTGCTTTGTGAACTTGGGGTGCAGCAGGTTAAGAACAGAACATTGACAAAAATACCCCATGTCACTTCAAGAGGCAGCTGGGTATTCGTTCCGTGGCCCAGAGGACCTTGATTTCTCCAGTTGTTAGGGGTGTCATTTCCCTTTAATTCTGAAATTAACAGCAGCCTGAGCCCCCATCCCACGAATGTAGGAAGTCTACCTGCTCTTGGATTCTCACTCCTGGATCACTTGTGGAGTTCTCCAGGGAAGCCTCACATGCCCAGAGCCATCGGGGGACCTCACAGCTCAGCTCTTAGTGCCTCACAGTGGTGGCCTCTGGGCTGAGGCTTCTACTTCATGCGTGGACGTAGTGCCCATAGCATTCTTCTTTTAAAAAAAATTTGTTTTAAACATTTATTCATTTTTGAGAGACAGAGACAGAACGCGAGTGGGAGAGGGGCAGAGAGCTAGGGAGACAGACTCTGAAGCAGGCTCCAGGCTCTGAGCTGTCAGCACAGAGCCCGACACAGGGCTCGAGCTCACAAACCGAGAGATCACGACCTGAGCTGAAGTCGGACGCTTAACCGACTGAGCCATCCAGACGCCCCTTGCATATTTCTTTACATCTGCCTTAGTCTTAAATAACAGTACCGGTGGGACAGTAGCTGTGTGGCCTCAGGTGGTGGTGGCATGTCAGGCCCAGTCCAGGGCCTTGCCACAGTCATTCCTCCTTGGGTGGGGGTGGGGGTGGGGTCGGGGTGAAGACCAGATCTGCCTGCTTCTCCTGCCCTTGTCTGGGCTCCCGGTCCTCTGTAAATAATACCGGGAGAAAGAACAATGATTTTACAGGTATTGGACAGGACAGCCCAGACTCAGACTTGGGGAGAACCATTTCTCTAACTTTGCAGGGCCATGGTTCTGCGAAGGAGATACTCAGTTGACATTGCCCAGAAATACCTAGAACACTTCACCGGAGACACCCGCCTTGGACCCACGGCCGATGTCCAGGGCTTTGCCCAAAATGAGGGACGTGCACTTACCTTACATTGACGAGGTTCACCCAGGACAGAGGGAGGCTCCCACCTAAAGACAATCTTAATGACTACTTTGTGGTATAGAAACTGCCTGTATCTCCTTGCATTACGGTATTTAGTTTCAAGTATTTTAGTTTTTTCTCCAAGGTTTTATTTATATAACAGTTAGTTAACATACAGTGTAATAGTTTCAGGTGGAGAATCAAGTGATTCATCATTTCCATTCAACACCCGGTGCTCATCCCAACCAGTGCCCTCCTTAATACCCGTCACCCATTTAGCCCACCCCCTTGCCCACCTCCCTTCCAGCAACCCTCGGTTTGTAATTTCAAGTATTTAAAGGTTTGTGTCCCACTGCATCTCTGCTGGCAGCAATTGCTTGATGGGAAGACCTAAGACAGGGGTTCAAAGATCCAGTTGTTAGCTGTCATCTGTGACTGGGTCTCAGGTCTCGGATTTCTTAGCTGTAGAATGAGGACGATACCTCTTCATTGAGATGCTGACAGGAATAATGTAAGCAAACATTTTTAGGTGCCCTCCACTAGGCACCGTGGGGTACAAAAATGAGTCAAACACTGTCCTTATCAGGTGTATGACCTTCAGGGCATTTAAACCTGTAATAAATAACTCCGATATATTATCAGAAGGACCAGCTTAGATAGATAGCGTTTCGTCAAATCCAAGGTGTAATACACATGTAGGATATTGGTATTGTTTTTATCTATCTATCTATCTATCTATCTATCTATCTATCTATCTCTCTGTTGGATCAGGTCATCTATCTATTTATCTATCTATCTATCTATCTATTGGATCAAGTCTCCTATCTCTCTATCAGATCAGGTCTCCTATCTATCTATCTATCTATCTATCTATCTATCATCTATCTATCTATTGGACTAGGTCATCTATCTATCTAATCTATCTACCTACCTACCTACCTCTCTACCTACCTACCTATCTATCGGATCAGGTCTCCTATCTATCTATCTATCTATCTATCTATCTATCTATCTATCTATCTATCTATTGGATCAGGTCTCCTATCTCTCTCTCTCTCTCTCTCTCTCTCTCTATCAGATCAGGTCTCCTATCTATCATCTATCTATCTATCTATCTATCTATTGGATCAGGTCTCCTATTTCTCTATCAGATCAGGTCTCCTATCTATCATCTATCTATCTATCTATCTATCTATCTATCTATCTATCTATTGGACTAGGTCATCTATCTATCTAATCTATCTATCTACCTACCTACCTACCTACCTACCTACCCTCCTACCTACCTACTTATCTATCGGATCAGGTCTCCTATCTATCATCTATCTATCTATCTATCTATCTATCTATCTATCTATCTATCTATCTATTGGACTAGGTCATCTATCTATCTATCTAATCTATCTACCTACCTACCTACCTATCTACCTACCTACCTACCTACCTACCTACCTACCTACCTACCTATCTATTGGATCAGGTCTCCTATCTATCATCCATCCATCTATCTATCTATCTATCTATCTATCTATCTATCTATCTATCATCTATCTATCTATTGGACTAGGTCATCTATCTATCTATCTAATCTATCTACCTACCTCCCTACCTCCCTACCTACCTACCTACCTACCTATCTATCGGATCAGGTCTCCTATCTATCTATCTATCTATCTATCTATCTATCTATCTATCGGACCAGGTTATCTATCTATCTATCTATCTATTGGATCAGGTCTCCTCTCTCTCTCTCTCTCTCTCTCTCTCTCTCTCTCTCACATCAGGTCTCCTATCTATTATCTATCTATCTATCTATCTATCTATCTATCTATCTATCTATCTATCTATTGGATCAGGTCTCCTATTTCTCTCTCTATCAGATCAGGTCTCCTATCTATCATCTATCTATCTATCTATCTATCTATCTATCTATCTATCTATCTATCTATTGGACTAGGTCATCTATCTATCTATCTAATCTATCTACCTACCTACCTACCTACCTACCTATCGGATCAGGTCTCCTATCTATCATCTATCTATCTATCTATCTATCTATCTATCTATCTATCTAATCTATCTAATCTACCTACCTACCTACCTACCTATCTACCTACCTACCTACCTACCTACCTACCTACCTACCTACCTACCTATCTTATTGGATCAGGTCTCCTATCTATCATCCATCCATCTATCTATCTATCTATCTATCTATCTATCTATCCATCTATCTGATCAAGTCTCCTTTTTGTTCACTGCCAGTCCAAGCATACCTTGATCAGCTCACAACCCCAAACCGTCTCCTCCCAGTCCTTCATATCTTGAGATTCCGATGTCCCCATGGAATCCTGAAATCCTTGTATGGAGGTCAATTCATCTGCCCACAGCTTCTGTCCCAGGTCATATTAGAAACACAGTCTTTCCTCTTTCACAGAATTGACAACGAGTACAAGAAATGGTAACTAGAGGCCGGCCGGGGATACTGAGTGGTGAGTGTGCCCACATGTCCGGCAGATGGGTGTGTGGGAGGGGGTCACGGAAGAGGGAAGCTACGGTCCTAGGGAAGTTCTTATAATTTATAAGAAAATGAAAGTCAGAGAAGAAGAGCTCATTTAGACAATGGCAGATTCACACCTCACCCTCAGATTCATTTTGTGGCCATCTGACCTTTTGGGACATAAGAACGAGTGAGTTAATGCTCTTTGCACCTTCTTGCAAGCTCTTTTTCATAAGCCAACTGTGGGTGACTAATGCAGAGGGATCCTGCTGGCCTCTCTGATGTCCAGTAGCCAACATCCTTCCTGCCTGCACTATCCTGCCCTTCCCTCCTGCCCCCAGCCCTGCTCCCAGGACACCGAATAACCCCACGTGGAAAATTCTCAGGACCTGTGAGAGGAAAATTAGCATTTCTTCTGCAGCTTTTTTAGCATTCTTGGGTATGGCACGCTTGTTTTTACATTTCTTAAAGCTTTGGTTTGGTAAATAAATTTCTAACACACAAAAATCCTTTGATTGAGTGATAGATGTTCAGAAATATATACCATTTTTATTGTAACTTTGATGCACGGTATGAATTCCACATAGGTGCCTCATGCTTCATGGTACAAATTTGTAGAAATTCCAGTTTTAGAAGGCTGGAGGAAACAAATGCTCTGAGGTTCATGAAATTCTCATCAGCGGTCACTACTTGCTTTATAAATTATCAGAAGGGTTTCCACGTAAGTCCTGGGTGTTTGTGCACCCACTGGTCCCAGGACCAGTTATGTTCAACCACATAATGAGATACTTCTGGCTCTCAGTCCAGTAGCCTCTTTCTGTCACACTGTGCTCTTGAGCTCAGGACTTTATTCTTTCCCCTTGTCCATTTAATTTTCCTTCCCAGTCCAACTGTGGTCACCGCATATTAAGGCCTAAGTCCGTAACTCAGCTCTTCTGATATCCCACTTGATGACAAATCCATAACTGCCACACCTTCCTCACGGCCCTTCTCCCTCGGGGGTCAGTAGCTCAAATCTGCTAACATCCATTGAGTACTTGCTTTGTGTCGGCCACTGTGCTAAGCACTGGGGTACAAAAATGGAAAAGGTATGGTGTTTGCCTTGGAAGCTGTTTAGCTGGAGAGAGAGGAGGTAAGGAAACCTGGCACTCATTACTATGCTAAGCTAGTGTGCTGCCATTACTTCCCCTGATCCTAGACGATGCAGTCTTTCCCCGTTGACACGGGGGGAAACCGAGTCTCAGGTTATATGGTTTTCCCAAGGTTATGCAGCCAATGGTACAGCCCGGGTCTGTGTCACTGCTCCACCATGTTCCTCCTCCTTTCCCCCCCTACCCCTGCCAGCCACAGACAAAAAGCAGCAGATGGGACGATCCCAGCTACGGGCCCAGCTGGGGGCTGCCAGGCACGGAGCCAAGTTGGAGCCTGCTGGCAGGAGTCCAGGGCCCCTGTGGCTCCACACTTCCGTCCCCGTGAGAGACCTGGAACCGGGAGCAGCCAGGGTGGGGTCTGTAATGACTCTGCGGTGCCTCTTGGGCCCCCTGGGTATGACAATGACTAGGAATGGTAAGAAAGGCTCCGATTTGTGGCGAGGGGTGGGGAGGTGCCTGGGTGGCTCAGTCGGTGAAGTGTCCCAACTTTGGCTCAGGTCATGATCTCATGGTTCCTGGGTTTGAGCCCTGCGTGGGGCTCTGTGCTGACAGCTGGGAGCCTGGAACCTGTTTCAGATTCTGTGTCTCCCTGTCTCTCTCTGCCTCTCCCCTGCCCTCGCTCACTCTCTTTCTCCCTCCCTCTCTCTCTCAAAAATAAATAGACATTAAAAACAAAGAAAGGCTCCGATGGGGTCTGTGTTTGGCACTGAGATCTATGGAAGAGGTGGCTGGGCGGACGGCTTCCAAAGCAAAGGCTTGCTTATCCTGCTCCCTGCCACCTGTTCCCATCTGCACCTCTCCATTTGCCCCAGAGAAAGGCCCTCTGAGAATGTTTATTCATTCGGCAAATAGTTCTTGACCACCTACCATGTACCAGGCCTACTTTTAGGCAAAGTAGCCTGAACTCCTGCCGCATAGAGTATTCATGCCGGGGGAGGCGGAGGAGGAGACTTGTAAATAACTAATAAGTTAGATACATATGTAGTATGTCAGACGGTGGTAGGTGCTACAGGGAACAATTAAATAAGGAAGGGGTAGAGGGAATGGGGTGAGGGATCGCAGTTTAAATAGGGTGATCAGGGAAGGCCTCATCCGGTAGGTGACATTTGAACAAGGACCTAAAGCAGGTGGGGAATGAGACGCGTGGATATGCGGATGAAGAGCATTTCAGGCAGAGGGACAACAAGTGCAAAGACCCTGGGGTGGGGGTGTAAATGGCAGTGTTTGGGCAAGGCCAGTGTGGGGCTGGAGGCCAGGGAGTGAGGCTCGCCCCGGCTGTAGGTTGGCTCTTCTATGGGGATCGTGGCCAGGGGGCGGGGTGGGGGGCATGAGGCCGAGGAAGGACTTGAGAACTTTCAGCCTCTCCCACTTCCGCTTGAGAATATTCATTGGGGAAGGGGAGGGGAGGCATGAACACGGGGCTCCTCTTCGCCAGTTGTGGCCCTGGCTCCAGCATCTGAGTCAAATCCACTCCCCCTACCCACTCACACTCCAGCCTTTTGTGCTACCCTCTCCTCTCCTTCTTCTTGATTACCCCCTTTCTTTTTTCATCTCCCTCCCCCCAATCTGAAGTGTCTGCTCATGGGGGGGGGCTAGTGGAGGAGGGCCGGGGGGTCACAGTGAAGAGGCAGGTCAAGCTTGGGAGGTGTATCAGTTTCTGGGGGCCGCTGTAACACATTAGCCCGCATGTGGTGGCTGACAACAACCGAAATGTGTTCTCTGACGGTTCTGGAGGCCAGGAGTCCGAAATCAGCTTCCCCAGGTTGAGATCAAGGTGCTGGGCAGGGCCTTCCTCCCTCCTGGGGCTCTAGGGGAGAATCCTTCCTATCATAAAAATTTCTTTTTTTTTTTTAATGTTGATTTATTTTTGACAGAGAGAGAGAGACAGAGCATGAGCGGGGGAGGGGCAGAGAGGGAGGGAGACACAGGATCTGAAGCAGGCTCCAGGCTCCGAGCTGTTAGCACAGAGTGCGATGTGGGGCTCGAACTCACAGACCGCGAGATCGTGACCTGAGCCGAAGTCAGACACTCAACTGACTGAGCCACTCAGATGCCCCATCACAAAAATTTCTTAAGAACTTAAATGTGATGGCATTTAGGTCCCTCCCTGATAATCCAGGATAATCTCCTTGCCTCAAGAGCCTTTATTTATTTGTTTATTTATTTTTATATTTTTTAATTTACATCCAAGTTAGCTAGCATACAGTGCAACTGTGATTTCAGGAGTAGATTCCTTAATGCCCTTCCCCATTTAGCCCATCCCCCTCCCACAACCCCTCCAGCAACCCTCAGTTTGTTCTCCATATTTATGAGTCTCTTCTGTTTTGTCCCCTTTCCTGTTTTTATATTATTTTTGTTTCCCTTCCCTTATGTTCATCTGTTTTGTGTCTTAAGGTCTTCATATGAGTGAAGTCATATGATATTTATCTTTCTCTGATTAATTTCACTTTGCATAATACCCTCTAGTTCCATCCACGTGGTTGCATATGGCAAGATTTCATTCTTTTTGATTGCTGAGAAATGCTCCATTGTATGTATGTGTGTATATATATATACATACATATATATACATATATGTATACATACATATATGTATGTGTATATATATATATATATATATATATATATATATATATATATATATATATACACACCACATCTTGGATCAAGAGCATTTATTTAATCACAGCTGCAAAGACCCTGTTTCCATAGAAGGTGACATTTACAGGTTCCGGGGGTTAGGACCTGGCTGCCTTCTGGGGAGCCATTTTCCATCCTAATCACAGAGGGTGATTAGTTTCTATGTTAATTCAGTCATTCCTGTATTCAACATATGATTATTGAGCATTCACGCAATACCATACCCTGCAGGATGCAAGGAATGTATGAGAAGCAGAGGGGAGCCCTTCTGGAGTTTGTGGGTTAGAAGGGGACATGGATGTTAATCCAATAATCACCCAAATAAGATGGAAGCTTGCCACTGTGGTAAGTGCTAGGAGGGTCTGTGATTGACCCTTGACTTGGTGAGAAAGACCCAAGAAAGCTTCCATGAGGAGGTGCTGCTTGAGTTGGGAATCTGAGGGCCAAGTTGGGGTAACTGATAAACAGGGGAGGGAAGAGTGTTCTAGCAGAAGAGACATGGCAGAGTTGGGTGCCACCAGCACTGGGGGGATGTGCTGGGGCTTGGGGTGGAGCCCATGGGAAGAGGGATATGGGTTTCAGGGGCTGTGTGGCAGTCAGTATTATATGTCACCTCCCCACACTTTACCCCAATCCTAGCCCATGGCCACTACTCGGTATCCAGGGGCCCTGCCTCACTGCTCTGCCTTCACACCCCATCTTTCCATTTCCTGCCCAATATGGCGTGTGGTTTAGCAAGGAAACCCCCTGAGTGAGTGTTGGGCAGACCTCTGAGCTTTGGTCAAGCCTACCGTGTGGCAGACATCGTGTCAGAAGTTACGGGGAATAGGATGAGAAAAATGACATTATTCTGGTCCTCGAGGCAAGATAGTGGAGGGTGGAGGGGCAGGCACACTGGGGCTTATGTGCTGAGTAGTCTGTTGACCTGGGTGGAATCTCACTTCCGCCACTTACAGGCTTGTGTGGTCTTGGGAGAATGACACCCCTCTGTGCCTCCGTCCCTTTCAGGAGCACCTAACTCAAGTCAAGAAACATTTAGTGTGGCTCCACTCTGTGCTTAGGCGGTAGGCCCAGAGCTGGCAAGCCTCGGAGGTCTGTCTGCCTAGAGGCAGAACCCTAAGGTTTCTAGTTTCCTCTCCCGGGGCTCCGGCTCCAGTCCTGCTGTCCGGAGTGCTTGATCCAAATGGATTCTCAAGGCACGTGACACCAAGGGGTTCTTACACCGGACCCCACAACAGGCACGGAGCTCCAGGCGATGGCAGTTAGAAGAGACGCGTGTTCTTGGAGTATGGACCCATCTGGCCTTGTTTCTGCTGTCTCCTCCCTCCTGCAGAGCATCCAACAGTGTCTACAGAGAACCTTGTCTGACGACACTAGCCATTCTATTCTTCCTGAATGACCCCCAACTTTGCGGAGCACTGTTGTAACCAACAATTCTCACCTGCCCCTTTACCAGCCACCGTTGCCAGCTGCCTCTACGTGCTTGTTTGTTTGTTTCTTTTTTCTTCCTTTCTTTTTTTCTGCTTTTGTGATGGCAGTGGCCCAGGTCTCTTCCATCAAATCACTTGTGTGAAAAGCCCAAGGCGGGGGTCGCACAACCTGCCAACTGGCTGTACTGTTTGGCAAATGACTTTACATCTCTAAGCCTCCATTTCTACGGTCAAGTGAGAATATGAATCCCTACCTTGTCATCCTTTGAAGGCTTTTGTCCAAATTGGATGCGATTCTGCCCCCGAATCCTGTCTTTACCCCCATTGTGGTGCCCAATATGAGACCTAGGGGTAAGGGTGAGGAGGAATAAAACCTTGAGCCTTGAGGGATCGAACTCTCCAGAACTGGCCGGGTCTTTTATTCAGTGATACCCTCCTCCAGGGGCCGTTGTGGGGGCAGGTGGCTTAACTGCCCAGAAATTATCTTGTCTGGTTTCTTTTCCAACCATAGTGGCTTTTATGTCTTCAACTCCCTCCTTGCTCTCTCGCCTTTTAGCATCTGGGTGGGGGATTTTGTTCAGAGTGTGAAACAGGCTTCTGACGCTCTCAGGTCTTCTTGGGTGTGAGATGTTCTTTTTGTCCTTTGGCAGGGGGGCATCTTGCTGTGTGAGCAGCGGTGACCCTCTCGGTCCCTGGGGCTGCTCTCGTGGTCAGGATCTTGCCATCTGTGATCAAGCACTCAGGCAACCAGGGGGGAATCGTGTGGGACTTGATTCTGGGGTGGGCTCTGGGGCAAGCCGACATGAGCACCCACTGACTACACAACCAGGTCCAGCAGGGGAGAGAGGACAGGGAACCTCAGAGAAAGGCTGGGAAACGTGTGAATGAGAAGATTCGGAACAGGGCTCACCCAGCAGAACAGGACCTGGATGAGCCAAGAGTGCCTGGAGAATGCACTCCATTTTTACGGTGTGGCGTGAAAAGCACGCAGAAGAATACGAGGGGGTTCTCGAGTAGAGGAGCTCTGTGAGTCTCAGTTTCTCTGGCCATGAAATGGATCTGATAGTATTCACTGCACGAGGTTACTGTAGGGATGAAGCGAAATAAGATACACAAAAGATGTCCAGGTTAGTGCACCATACGTCGTAAGTGTCCAACAAATGTTAGAATTGGGAAGATCCAGTTCAGGTTGGAATGGTGCTCTGGCTGATAGCAACGACAGACTCTGCATAAAATGTGAGCAATCCCAACCGGGAGAAGAGATGTATCTCCTGTGTAGAAGAATTCAAAATCATTCAGGCAGACACTTCAGCCTCACTTGAGGGGTGAGCATCTACTCCCCACTCCCCAAGTGTGGGCTGCACATACCGACTTCCTTCCAAAAGGGACAGTATGGATGGGGTGGGGGTGGGGGGTGGGGAGAGTAGCTCTTCAGAGGAGAAACCTGACAAACACTATCTCAGCCAGGTGATCAAGGTCAATATCAGCAGAGGTTACACCTGCCCCTGATGTCAGATGATGAGAATAGCACTTAACCTCTGTGATCTTCCTCCCCCAAACCTATAATCCCAGCACAGTCATGAGAAAAGCATCGAATTCCAATGGTGGGGGGTGTGGTGCTCCGGGCTGAGAACAGATGGGTAGGATTACTGGTCTGGGTCCCTGCCCATGGGAGGCTGTAGGATGGGTTGTGTGGTTGTCTGGGGTTCTCTAGCTTCCTAGCCGGGTGGTACTGGGTACCTTACTCGGTAGGTCGGGCTACAAGTGAGCTACCCTGTCCTGGCCACGTGGCAGAAGGGACCCAAGACCTGCGTGGCTTTTTTGGGAATCCAAATCAGGCAAGACTGTGCGCTGAGTTCTCTGGCCAGATGGGGTCACTGGTTTTGCTCTGCAGATGGAAAGAGCCACTGGCCAGTTCTCCATTCAAGTGCCACTGTAATCGGGGCCACAGGGCAGACTACGGAGATTCCCAGGAACTCTGAATGGGTTTCCTGCCCAGCAGGGTTGCAGGCTGTGTTCAGCAGTGGGCAGAACTTTGAGTTAGCTCTCCTGCCCAGGTGCAGGGGCAGACTAGGCTCCAAGGCCAACAAGGCTCTTTGGAGGTTCCAAATCAGGCGGACTTATCCCCTGCCGAGTTTCCTGGTCAGACTGTGCAGCAAAGCTCGTGGTTGGGACTACTACTTGGGTGTTACTAGTAGGAACTCATTCTGCCCAAATCCACGAGCTGGTTGCTGCAAACTCCTCCCTCTTCTCCATTGCAATCTGATTCCCAGTGGTCACACTCTGCAGATTCCCCCGTGATCCCCTGTGATCTTCCCTGTGACCCCCACAAAGTGACCCACAATGCTGGGGGAGGGGCTGGGCGTCCATCCTGGGCTCTCTTCTCACTCTGGGGGAACCATAGGCTCAGAGAGGAACTCTCACTGGCCTGTGGGAATTGGAGGTGAGGTCAGAGCATAGCGGCTTCCCTTACCCTTCCAGTGCCTTCTGTCTCAGTCTCTGTGCTGCAGAGGGGCCTCAGCCTCATTTCTGTGTTCTAGGATTCTCTCAGTGATGTCTTGCCCATGGATAGTTATTAGTTGTTCTTCTCGTGAGGGGGAGAGAAGTCAGGAAAGCTTATATTGCCGTCTTTGTGGGGTCACTCCATCCCTGCCTCTGTTTGAGGCATAGGTTAAACATTAAAAAAAAAAATACATATGGTTTTATTTGTACCATAAGCATAATCTGTATTTGGCTTTTTTTTTTTTTTAGTTTATTTATTTATTTTGAGAGAGAGAATCCCAAGCAGTCTCCATGCCAAGTTCAGAGCCCAACACAGGGCTTGATGTCTTGAACAGCGAGATCATGACCTGAGCCGACATCTCGTCCATCAAGAGTTGGACACTTAACCCACTGAGCCGGCCAGGTGCCCCTGTATTTGGCCTTTAAAATTCATCCATGTATATTTGTATACATATGATATGTGTGTATATACATATATATATATATATCTATATATATATCTATATATATATCTTTGGTTGCATGTATATGCATCTATGTATACATACATGTATATATGAGATACATAAGATACATCTGTATGTGATTACATGTGTCTATGATCCATATGTATATCATATGTGATGTGATATATAGTATATATGTTTTTCCATATTATCAAATGGTAGCTAACATTAATAGCTAACACTAAATGTTGAGCATTGTGTTAATGTTTTTTCATTAATTATCCTTCTTAATTTCACAACAAGACTCTGATGTGAAAACTATCATCATCTTTGCTTTACGGGCAGGAAGTCAAGGCTTAGAAAGGGTAAATAACTTGCCTGGGAATTAGTGGTGCTGGCATTTCTATTTGAGTTCAGAATACAGGCTTTTAGCCACTAAGCCGTACCACAATAATTTAAAAAATTGTGACATAATCGCATACAGTAAAATCCACAGGTCTTAAGTGTATAATTGGGTGAATCTCAACAAACGTATATACGTATGTCTTGATCATTTTTCATGACTGCGTATTTCTCCTCTGAGTCCTATTTGAATTTTGAGCTCTGTAAATAAGAGGTAACTATCTGTACCATACTCCATCTGTCTTCGACTCCAGGCTGCCTGGGACATCCCTCCTGAGCCTTTTCATAATCTGGCAGCTGAGAGGTTAACCCCAAGTACGGCACACCCTTCAGAGCCCTCATTGACTGGTTGTTCAATGTTTGAATATTATTTCTGAAAACACCAGAGTCTACCTTGCCAGTTTCTCTCTTGTTTGATGTTAGACTAAAGAATTTTCTTGCTTAAAACACTGTAATGAACGTCCTTATACAACATAACCTTTGCGTGGTTCTCTGCTTATTTTCTTAGGATAGATTTCCAGAAGTGAAATTACTGGGTTAAAGGGCATGTCATTTTTAAAAAAATCGCTTTTGATGTATCATTTTCACGTGTAAGTTTCTCCTCTTTTTAAGATCATTTCCTTAGAGGAAATTTCAAGAACTGGGATTACTAAGTGCAAAAACATTCTAAAGGTCTTTGATGTGCCTTAAGGCAAGAGTTTTGCGTCCTGACTAGGCTCTCATCCCCTGGCTCACTTGGCCGATTTGAGTTTTGCCGTAGACTAGTTTTACTTGGGACGGCTGACTGAGGGTCGTGCCCATGTCTCTTCCGTGGCCAACCCCGGAGAGGGGACAACTGGGTCTCAGTGGACCACTCCCCAACTTCTGGATTCGTAGCAAATTACCTGGAGGAAAAGAAGGATATTCGTATTTGTGGGAAGTGCCCCCCGCGCTCCGCCAACCTCTTTGGTTTTTCTTCTAGCTCGTGGTGGAGCCAATGCCTGCCTCCTCCAGAACTTGGAAGACACCTTGCAGAAGGGCATCTCCTCCAAGTCATCTTTGCGCCTCCAAAGCTAGCACAGCGCCTGGCACATATCGGCACCTCATAAATAGTTGTCGAATATACAAATGGGCATGTGCTATGCAGGAGGTACTGCTCTAAGTTTGTTCACATACATCATCTAAGTTAAAGGCATAGCCATCCTGAGAGACAATGGCGTTGCTGTGTCCGTTTTGTAGATGAGAAAACTGAGACTCAAAGAGGGAACATTTGACATTTTGCCTGAAGTCTCACGGCTAATAAGTTGCAAAGTCAAGATTTGACTCCAGATGTGATACTTTCTTTTCATTACCATTGGGTTGTGTTAGTCACACCATTTTAAAAACCGTGAACGGTGCCGTCTGTGCTGGGGTTGAAGGCAGACGTTGAGCCTCAGAGGAGGGGACTGTGGGTGATGCACTCAGGGAGGGGGACAGGGCTCTCTCCCTGTGGCTGTCACTATCACGGTATGTGGCTCTGTCTTTGTGTCTGTAGATGCCCGGGGACTACAAAGAGAATTATCGTCCTTCCGTTACGGGATTTCTCCGAGTGGGCTGGCTGCATCAGGACCCTCCCTGCAGCAGGTATAAAAATGCAGATTCCTGGGTATCCCAGAGCTACTAAATCACACTTTCAGAGAGTCAACCCGGTCAAATCTGCATCGTAGCAGCTTTACCAGGCGATTCTCAGGAGCACAGCCTCGCGTGTGAGAACCTCTGCCTTACAAGCGGGAGCCCATGGTGGGAGCCGTAGGCCCAGCGGGAGGGGTTGTAATCAGGGACACACGTTCTGCGTTTGTGTTTGGGTCACCGAGGTGCACCGGGACTGTCTAGCGTGGTGAGAGGGCCCTGGGCCCGTCACATGTGGCTGTGTCATCTCTGACGCACGGAGCTGCTGTGCTGTGATAGGACCCAACCCAAAGTACCATCTCAGCTGACATTCGGTGGAAGCAAGCTGCCATGCCAATTATCCAGAAGACTCTGCCGCCAGACCACAGACCAGGGAAGCGTTGCCTTGAAGCATTAAGTCTGTTTCTTTCCTTTTTCCTTCGTGTTTGTGGGAGTGTCCTTTGCTCTTCGCGTGGCTTCTGGGGTCAGAGATTTCAAGGGCAGAAAAGGAGGATCCAGAGGGGAGTACGGCACTTTATAACTTCCCAAGAGAGGAACCGGGTGGGGCCCCGTGTTTTATAGAGAAACAGCTGGAGAAAAATGTCAACTGTGGTTGTTTGGGTGGAAGAGACTCGCTGAATTTTTCCTCCAACTTCTCTGTCTCCTCGGGTTTTCTTTATCAGACGCAGAGCCATCACACCTACTGTTATGTCGTGTGACAGACAGCGTCGTAAGCGCTTTATTTACCTCACCCCATCCTCACAATCACCCTGTGATGGGAGTACTATTCTTTAAAAAAAAAAATTTTTTTTAATGTTTATTTGGGGGAGTGAGTGAGAGTGCAAGCGGGGGAGGGGCAGAGAGAGGGGGAGACACAGAATCCGAAGCAGGCTCCGAGCGGTCAGCACAGAGCCGGACGCGGGACTTGAACTCACGGACGGCGAGATCACGACCCGAGCCGGAGTCGGACGCTTAACCCGCTGAGCCACCCAGGTGCCCCCTGGGAGTCCTATTCCAACCCCCCTTACAGAGGAGCAAGCTGAGGCACAGAGATGTTAAGTCATTTGCCCGAGGCTGCACAGCTGGTAAGTGGCAGAGGCAGGATCCAACCCGGGCAGTTGGACTTAGGGGCTGTGCGCTGGCTTCTGCACCACACCGCATGCGATGCCCACGTGTGTGCCCATATCATGTGAAAAAGAATATTAAAAAGGTACTCGGACACAGTTATTCAAGTGCCACCCCCGTGTTACCCATTTCAAGTAAAGTCATAACACCAACCTTCGTGTACTTACTTGGGACCAACCGATTTATCTCCGTGGACTCATTTAATTTTTACAGCAGCCTAGGGCTACACTGTCTGGGGTGGCAGCAGCTTCCCCAGCGTGCCTGCTGCGCGCCTGCAATCTCGCCAGTCTGCACTGAAAATACGCGCTGGACTTCCAAGACGGCACGGAAAGAAAAGACTGTCCGGGCGCCTGGGTGACTCGGTCGGTCAAGCGTCCGACTCTGGATTTCGGCTCAGGTCATGATCTTACGGTGCGTGGGTTCGAGCCCTGTGTCTGGCTCTGCCCTAATAACATGGACCCCACTTGGGATTCTCTCCCTGTCTGCCCCTCTTCCTCACGTGTGCCCACGCGCTCTCCCCCCTCTCTCTCTCTTTCTCAAATACACTGAAACGAAAATTTAAAGAAAGAATATAAACTATCCCCTTCATTTTTAAAATTGATGATCCATTGAAATGATAAGCTTTGGGATACCTTGGGTTCAATAAAAGATACTAGGATCGACTGCCTCTGTTTCCTCACTTGTCAGAGGAAGAAGCCCGCAGGTTAGGTAGCCTGCTGGGGTCGCGCAGCTGGGAGACGGCAGAGGCTGGGTGAACACCAGGACCCTCAGGCTCCCCCTGGCCACCCTGCTTTCCCTTCTGCCCTCCTGTCTCAAATCTACACTGGTTAGACAAGCATGTGTGTGTGAAACGAGTCGTGGACAAGGGGTTCCGTGCCGATTCCCCGAGTCAGAAACACGTGCTGGGCACGTACCGTGTGGGCAGCGTGATGTCAGGGGCCAGCTACCCCCGCTGGGCCCCCTTCCGAGTGGCGGCCATGCGGTAGCTAACATTTATTCGCCATCCGCCAGGCCCTGTGCTAGGCGCTCGATATGAACTACCTCATAGGATCGTCACCACCCCCCAGGACTGTTCTTGGCCGCCTTGATTACCCACGAGGGAACCGAGGCCCGGTGAAGTTTAAATCTGCTGCCCAGGGTTACGCAGACGGCGTATGGCCGGGACTCCACCTCGACTTTGCCCAGCGTGAGAGTTTGTGCTGTGAGACCTGCCTTGTCACTAACCCTAGACTCAGGGGCAACGTCAACGTGCACACTCCAGGAACTAGTATAGTCTCGGAAGGGACATGTGACTGGGCACAGGGCCAGAGCCCAGAGGCACGCCCATGAACTACAGCTGGTGAGCAAAGCAAAGGAGAGGGGCTTCCGAGGGCTAAACCAGAAAACCAGCACGTCTCAGGGCAAATAAGGAGACCTGTTGGCTTCAGGCTGCAGGAAGGTCGATGTGCCAATGGCAGGAGGAACGTGTCAGTGAGGAGGGCGTTGGCAGTGTGGAATTCAGGTCTCCCCGGGACTGTGAAGCAGGGAGCCTATATTCAGTACTAGAATCTTTCTAGAAGGGTCTGGCTTGATCAGTCCTGGGCTGAGGAAGGCACTTTACAAAAGCAAGAAACAAAAAATGTCCATTTGTTTTTGGGAGAGAGAGAGAGTGCACAAGTTGGGGAAAGGCAGAGAGGGGGGGCACGGAGGACTCGAAGCGGGCTCTGCACAGACAGCAGAGAGCCGATGCGGGGCTTGAACTCATGAACTGTGAGCTCATGACCTGAGCCAAAGTCAGATGCTCAACCGACTGAGCCACCCAGGCACCCCGAGGAAGGTACTTTTAAAGGCAGAAGAGCCTATTAAGTTCATTCTCCTGTGAGGATTCCCTTCAACTGAACGAGCAGTTAGTTTTTTGAGGGTTTGCTTGTGGGGAGAGAACTCATCTCTATGCCAATGAGAAAATTCTAGACTGGGCGACCCCCGGGTTTCTCTGTGACAAGTTAATGAGTGCAGCTTCGGAGAATTCAGTGGTCTCGGCTGGTGGTATTTGGCTTCCTTCCTGGGCTCTTTCCCTTTGGTTTTACCCCTGTGACTCGGACTGTCTCCAGGTCTGGATATTTCTAGAAGGGCTGCTTCAAGTGTCTGTCCCTGGGTGCCACCACAGCAGCCCTAGACGGGTGGTGCTGATGCCAATCATTTCTTTAGGACCTCATCATCTCAGAGAATTCACAAAAGCTTATTTCTAGGTTCCACAAGCTGAGAAACTGACCCCCGACGGAGGCTGAACCATCAAGATAATGTCATGCTGGCCAGTTAGCTCCTTTGCTCGACGACACGTCCTGTACAAGAGTTTCTCAACCTCGGCACTCGTGATATTTTGGTCTGGACAATTCTTTGTTGGGGAGCCTGTCCTGGGCACCGTAGGATGTGGAGCGGCACCCCGGTCTCTACCCACTAGAGGGTAGTGGAACCTCACCACCGCCAGTTGTGACAACCGAAAATGTCTCCGGACATTGCCGCATACGCCCTGGGTGAGAACCGCAGCTCTGTTGGGTTTCGTTCACATTTCACCAGACCAACTGCTTTGGTGGATTCCAAGGAGTGAGGAGTTTCTTGTGTCCGGATGTGTTAGGACGTATCTGGATGTTGGGGCGGGTGGCAGGAGGAACATTCATGTAACAAAAAAAAAGTTTATTTATTTATTTTTGAGAGGCAGAGAGAGAGAGAGAGAGAGAGAGAGAGAGAAGCTGATAGCGTGGAGCCTGAGGCGGGGCTCGATCTCACAAACCGCCAGATCATGACCTGAGCTGAAATCAAGAGTCAGATCCTTGGGGCGCCTGGGTGGCTCGGTTGGTTAAGCATCTGACTTCAGCTCCGGTCACAATCTTGAGTTTCATGAGTTCGAGCCCCGCGTCGGGCTCTGTGCTGACCGCTCAGAGCCTGGAGCCTGCCTCGGATCCTGTGTCTGCCCCTCCCCTGCTTGTGCTCTGTCTCTGTCTCTCAAAAAATGAATACATGTTTAAAAAAAAATTTTTTTTTTTTAAAGAGTCAGATCCTCAACCAACTGGGCCACTCAGGTGCCCCGGAACATCCCTTTTTAAACTCCTTCATGTATGTCATACATAGAGCGTAGTTCGGGGCACAGGGTTAGAGTCAGACCTGAATCCAATCTGCCTTCTCCCGCTTAGCGGTTACGTGAGCTTTGGCAGGTTACGCAGCCTCTGTTAGCTTTGGCTTCCTCATCTGTCACGCGGAACTAACAGCGGTGCCTCGGTGCAAAGATGAAACGCAACGTGGGGAGCGAAGTGCTTGTCAAATGCACGTTAAACGTGGGAATTGCATCCTAAGGATCAGCCGCGCCTCCTTGTTCCCCGGGACCTGGCTAAGGTGGGCTAGGGTCCGAAGCCCTGCTCCAGAGGGCCTGCCGGGGCGGGGGCCGGGGGTGCGGTGAGCTCCCCGCCCTCTCTCCCCCCCCCCCCCCATCGCCTGCCTTCAGCTCTCAGCTTCTTTTCGGACGTGTCTTTTCTGTTCTGCTCCATGGGTGACCACCTCAGTTCTTCCCTTGATTTCTAGCAAAACCAGGAGAGAAACAAAAGGAAAAAGGAAAACCCCCCCCTCGCCAAAAAAACATTCGTGTGATCGACTTGCTGAGAGTGAGGGGTCACGCTGTTCCCCTCGTTGCACACCCAGCTGAGCTTGTACGTTGATATTCCCGTCCTTTAGAGTTACCTTGGTTACCTTGCGTTCGGGGTCTCTTCCCGACCGTTTCTCTGAGTCCTCTCCCCGCTCTTCCTCACCGTCCACTCTCCTCCCTGTCTCTCTCTGTCTTCTTCTCACTCTTAGGGCCTTGGCTCGCCTTCTTGGAGAAGCCATCCCTGACATCATTTTGTACAGTGTCTCCCCTCTCCCGCCAGCCGCTTCCTATGGCTTTATCTTCTTTCTGACATTTACAGCCACAGAAGCCAGGTGTTTATTGCCCATCTGCTTCTGCTACAATGTAAACATCATGGGGACAGGGCGTCCTGTCCACACGGCCCTCTTGTCCAGATCTGACCTGAGCTGTCCCGGCGCCCGTCTTCCCGTGACAGAGTTAGGTCTGCGTATGACATCATGTTGACCTTTGCCCTCCCTTGCTGGCTCCGTGTTGACTTATTTGCCAGTGTAACTTCCTGCTTGATTCCCCCCTTGCTGTCTCTAAACCTTCTGTAAAGTGTGCTACATGCACAGCCTTTGGTAGGTGGCACTGGTACAGAAAGGGAGCAACACGTAAAACCCAGAGCAGTGAGCAGGAGCTGCGACGCCAGCAGAAGAAAGAGTGCAGATCTGGAGGTAATACTGGGAAACCTAAGTCCTCCTCCAGAATCCCTGGAGGTGTGGTGAGTGTCCCTGGATCCCCCCACCCGCCCCCCGATACCTGGCCTAGGAAGCATAGGGGAACCCCAGACAGTTGGATGCTTTAGGGACATCTAAGAAGCTGGCTACAGGTGTCATTTTTCCCTTAAGAAGATGTGCAGGGGCGCGCCTGGGTGGCTCAGTCGGTTAAGCGTCCGACTTCGGCTAGGGCCATGATCTCACGGTCTGTGGGTTCGAGCCCCGCGTCGGGCTCTGTGCTGACAGCTCGGAGCCTGGAGCCTGCTTCCGATTCTGGGTCTCTCTTCGCGCGCTCTGCCCCTCTCCCACTTGCTCTCGCTCTCTCTCTCAAAAGTGAATAAACATTAAAAAGAAAAATGTTCAGGGCCAAGGCCACATAGCTGGTATACAGGAGGGAGAGGTGGCAGATGGTTGATTCTGCTGTTTTGCAGAACTGGGACCTTGGGGTCCTGGTTTCTGGTGATTCTCAGCCTGGAAGGTTCAGAGGCTGGCCAGCCTGGGGAAGGAGGCAGAGTGAGCAGGAGCGCTTTACCTCGGGGTGTCACCAGGTGGCGCCTTAAGCCAAGTGCTGGAAGGCTCAGCGAGCAAAGGGGGAGGTCACCCTCCAGGCTACTTCCCAGGAAATGACTCACCATGATGACGTCATCCATTGGGTGTTCTTCCCTAGTTCAGTGGGCCGACACCCAGGGAGACTGTATGATCTCATTACAGCTGAGGCGGTGGGTGCCGTTGGGGTAGTCTTCTTGACTCATTCGCTCATTCTACATTCATCAACGTTCTAACAAGTGTCCGTGAGGCCCAAGACATTGCGTCTGGTCCAGAGGGACCTTGCAAGCATTTCCTCAAAGACACCCCTGTCCTGTTCCTTTGAGTTGCCCAGTGTAGTGGGGGATGGGAGTGAGGGCCAGAGATGGGTGTCTGAGCATGGAAAACGGGGGCGCTGGGGGTCGCAGTGGAGAATACCCCAGCCCAGCCCATAGTTCTATCTTATATTCTCCCTCCTCCGGAATTGGGTACCGCTTGTCTCGGGAGAATCCGGCCCCTCCAGCACCCCACAGAGGCAGGAAGCCGGCATGGAAACATGTCTGGGCGGAGCTAGGCTGTACCCACGTCTCTGGCATTTCTTACAAACCACCCCACTGTCTGATAAGCTTTTTCTAAGTACGTATCTTATCTCTCCAACCAGCAGAATGGTAAAACATGCTAGGCCAGGAATTACCCCTCTTGCGTCGCTGTTATTTCAACAGCCCCCCCCCCCCTCCCCAGCCACTGCCTCCCCAGCTTCCAGTACCGTGACTAGAACACGGGCACGTTCAAGATCGGCTGTTGCTGATAGACCCGTGTGCCATCTGCACTGAGGCACTAGGAATGTGGCAGAGGCCCTGCCTGGCAAGCCCTGAATGTCACAGCTATTAATAAAGATGTCAGAGGTCACTGAGTCAGGGAGGTGCCTGGGCCGAATATGGATTGAGCAGAAGCGATCGTGTCTCAGGAAGCAGGTAGCAAAGAGAGGCCTCTCCACGAGGCCATCACCACCCTCATTATCATTCCTGTATCTCTATGGTTCAGATGAATATGGATTCGTTTATCCTAACAGTGTGGGCCCCACTGGGCAAGGACTTAACACGTAGCTCCTCCTGGTTTGAAACCTCCTGGTGGTGTACAGGTACAAGTCAGTGTTTTTCCTTGGGCATGGTGATAGGTAAGGATATTCATTATTCATTCGTGCACGCGTGCGTGCATTCGCCCATTTGTTGAGCCCCTACTGCGTGCCAGATACTGTGCTAAGTGGTGAGATGCGATAGTGAGCCGAAACAGACACGGCCCCGTCCTCCCTAAGCTTAAAATCTTAACAGACATCAGTCAGGTCATCACACAAAAGTGAGCTTACTATTGTGTTAAGTGCTTCAGAGCAGAGGTCCGTGGTGATGTGAAAGCTTGTCTTAGGAGAATTCAGCCCCTCTGGCGCCCCACCGAGGCAGGAAGCCGGCATGGAAACAAGTCTGGGAGAAGCTAGGTGGGGCCTCCGCTGAGACCACCTGCTTCCACACCGACTTCCGGCCCCTCGGAGGCTAATTGACTGCTTGGATTTGAGTTGGGGAGATGTCGTGTCCCGAGGCACAGCTAGAGACAAAAGCTCTACCACATGATGCGTTTGATCAAATAGCAAGATGCCCAGTTGGTTGCCCAGGATTCACTGATTACCAATTCTATCATCTTAAGTGGAAAGAGCTACTGAAAATAGGGAGCTGAACATTTTAGGTAGAATGGCCAACTCAGCCCGGGTTACCCAGGACTTTCCTGGTTTTGGCACCGAAAGTCCCCTGTGCTGGGACTCTTCTGGCTTTAGAACTGAAAATCCTGCATCCGGGGAACCCCCTGAGTCCCAGGAATTCCTGTCCTAGCCTCTGCGCAACTCTGCTTCTCAACTTCCTCCTCTGTAAGACGAAGTTGGACTAGAATGGGGGATCTCAGTTAAAAATTACCAGAGGTGCCTGGGTGGCTCAGTCGGGTAAGCGTCCGATTTCGGCTCAGATCTCACGGTTAGTGAGTTTGAGGCCCGCATCAGGCTCCGTGCTGACAGTGTGGAGTCTGCTCGGGATTCTCTCTCTCTCCTTCTCTCTCTCTCTCTCTCAAAAATAAATTAAAATAAAATAAAAAGCCTTAAAAATTCACCAAGGAAGCACTCTGAAATTAGCAATGCCCAGGCTCCACTTCCAGAGATTTGTTTGGGTGAGGCTTACATATCAGTGATGCTGCTATGAGACCAAGATTGAGAACCTTTGCTGTAGATAATCTAAAGTCTTTTCTGTGCTCTGATTCTCATCTATGGCGACTTGCTTATACCAGGACCCATTTATTAATTATCCCCAAGCTCTAAGCTCTGGCCTGTGTTGCTATCATTGTTCCTATCAATGACAGAAGGGCACCTTTCTCTTCTCTCTCCCTCTTTCTGTCCTTTACTACTCTCTTGGTCTTTCTACCTCTGATTGCCTGGCCTCCTAATTGATGCCTTCCAGACATACCCACTAGGCCTGGATTCAATCAGTGGTATCCCTTCCTCTGTCTTGCCTCTGTCTTGGCCATTCCCTTCCCCAGCCTCTCTCACTTTTCACCAGAGAAGCTGAAAGAGATCTCTACGTCCAGATGGTTAATCGAGTTTTTAGCAAAGCTGCTAAGGTAATTCAAGGGGTAAAGATAATCTTTTCAACAAAGGAACAATTGGATATCCACCATGAAAAAAAAAGAAAGGACCTTGACCCTTACCTCACACCATACACAAACATTAACCTGGAATGGGTCATAGATCTAAATGTAAAAGTTAAAAATATAAAAATTCTAGAGGACAATAGGAGAAAAATCTCTTGGGTCAGGCAAAGACTTTTGGTAAGTAATGCAAAACACAAACCATAGAGGAACAATTGATATATTGGATCTCATAAAAATAAAACTGCTCTTTAAAAGACACTGTTAAGGAAATTAAAAAATAAGCCACAGATTGGAGGAAATACTTGAACACATTTATCCAGAGTGTGAAAAATGTCTTCAGACTATATAGAGAACTCTTACAGCTCAATAATGAGGAAATGAACAACTCGATAAAAATAAGAGTGGGGAACAAAAAGATTCAAACACACACTTCACCAGAGAACACATGGAAATGCCATTCAGCGCATGAGAATATGCCCAACATCATTAGATGTTAGAGAGAAATGCAAATTGAAACCACATTGAAATACTACTGCACAGCCACTATTAAAAGAAGGTTGACAACACCAAGTGTTGAGAAGGATGCAGAAAAACCGGAATTCTCATGCATTCCTGGTGGGAATGCAAAGTGGCAACATCCCTTGGGAAAACAGCTGGGCGTGTGTTGTAAATTTAAACATAAACTTCCCATGTGACCCCGCGATTCTACTCCTCGATACTTACTCAAGAGAAATGAAAACGCGTCCATACAGTGATGTTCGTGAATAGTCAGAGATGCTTTATTCCTAAGAACCCCTAAAAACAATCCAAATGTCAGTCAACTGGTAGAGGGACAAATCGTGGTATATCCATATAACGGAATACCACTAGCAATAAAAAAGGAATAAACTCTTGCCATATGCTGACGTGGAATAATCTCAGAAACATCATGCCAAGTGAAAGAAGCCACAGCTAAGTAGTGCATATTTAGGGTTACATTTATATGACATTCGGGAGAAGCACAAAACAATGAATCTGTGGTTGCCAGGGGCACGGATGTGGACAGAGGATTGATTGAAAAAAGCATTAGAGAAACTTGCGGGGAGATGGAAATACTATTTTGATTGCAATAGCAGCCACACAACTACAATATGTATCAAAGCTCATCAAACTTTATACTCTAGAAAAGTGAAGTTTATTATAAATAAATTATAGTCCACTAAATTGGGGTTTTAAAATAGGTGTTTATTCTTTCTTTTTTTTAAAGTTTATTTATTTGTTTTGAGAGAGGCAGAGACAGCGCAAGTGGGGGAAGGGCAGAGAGAGAGAGAGAGAGAATCCCAAGAAGGCTCTGCACTGTCAGAGCAGAGCCCGATGCAGGGCTTGAACCTACGAAGCCGCGAGATCATGACCTGAGCTGAAACTAAGAGTCAGATGCTTAAACGTCTGAGCCACCTAGGTGCCCCTAAATCTGATTTTTTTTTTTTTAAAGTGGGGCACCTGGCTGGCTCAGTCAGTAGAGCTTGAGATTCTTGATCTCAGAGTTGTGAGTTCAAGCCGCATGTTGGGTGTAGAGTTTACTTCAAAAAATAAAAATAAATTTAAAAAGAATCAGATCATGCCACTACTCCCCCCACCCCGACTTACTTAAAAGGACACAATGGCTCTTCACTGCACGTAGAATGAAATTCAGATCCCTGCCTGTTATCCCTAGGGCCCCAGGACCGCCCTTGTCCTTGCTCATTCTACTGCCACCATGATGCTCCCTTTCTGGTTCCTCAAACTCACTGAGCTCTTCTAATTAGAACACGGCCTCCATTTTGCCCAGCTGGATCTTTTTCATCATCTGGGGCCTTCCCTAGCTGCTCCATCCAAAGCAGCTCCCTCATTCTGTCCTGTTTCATTGGTTTTCTTTCCATTGCTGTGTGGGATGATTTTGTTTCCTTACTTTTACTTGCTTGCTGCCTGTCTTCCTTATTAGGATTTGAGCTCCATGGGGACGGGAATCACATCTGTTTTGTTTACTAGAACTTGATCAGATATTTTCACCAGATATGTTCAGAATACCCAGCACCCAGGGGCGCCTGGCTGGCTTAGTCGGTTAAGCGCCTGACTTCAGCTCAGGTCATGATCTCGCGGTTCGTGAGTTCGAGCCCCGCGACTTCCAATTCTGTGTCTTCCTGTCTCTCTGCCCCTCCCCTGCTCACGCTCTGTCTCTCTCTCTCTCTCTCAAAAATAAATAAACATTAAAAAGAAGAAGAAGAAGAATGCCCAGCACCCAGCCTGGGCCTGGCACAGAGGAAGCCTTCAAAATTTTTTTGTGGAAAAGTTTCAAAAAAGGTTAAATATGGAGTTATCATACGCTCCAGCATTTCCACTCCTGGGTATATGCCCAAGAGAACTGAAAGTGTGTGTCCACACAAACACGTATATACGGATGTTCATAGCAGCATTATTCGTAACAGCCAAAAAGTGGTTATTTCCAAATAGCCTAAGTGCCCACCAACTGCAACATAGATCAATTAAGTGTGGTATAATCCTCCAAAGGAGTATTATTCCTCGATGACAAGGAATGAAGTTTTTTTTTTTTAAGATGTTTTAAAAAGTTTATTTACTGAGAGGGGGAGGGGAGAGGGAGGGAGTGGGGGAGGGGCAGAGACAGAGGGAGAGGGAGAGAACCCCAAGCAGGCTTCTGTCTGGCAGAGCAGAGTCTGATGCAGGGCTCGATCCCACGAGCCGTGAAATCCTGACCTGAGCCGAAATCAAGAGTCAGGCGCTTAATTGACGGAGCCACCCAGGCGTCCCTAAAGATTTTATTTTTCAGTAATCGCTACGCCCCACGTGGGGCTCAAACTCACAACCCCAGGTTCAAGAGTTGCAGGCTCTACCGACGGAGCCAGCCAGGTGCCCCAGGAATGACGCATTGATACAAGCTACAGCCTGAATGAGTTTTGAAAACTATTATGAGTGAGAGAAGCCGGTTACAAAAGACCACGTATTGTGTGATTCCATTTAAGGAAATGCCCAGAATAGACAAATCTATTGAGACGGAAAGATTAGTGGCTGCCTGTGGCTGAGGGAGGGAAGTTAGGGAGAAATGAAGAGTGCCACTAATGAGTCGGGTGTTTCTTTTGGGGGTGAGAAAAATGTCCTAAAATTGACTGTGGTAACGGTGGCATAACTGTCAATGTACCAAATGGCATTAAACTGTGCACTTCAAGCGGGTGAATTGTATGGTATGTGAATCTTAGCTCAACAAAGTGGTTACATGGTGTGTGTGCAGATATGTCGGTGTGTGTATAATGAATGAATGAATTTGCTCCTTCTTACCACGTGCCGGCCCTCAGGGGAGACAAATCAGGTGAGACCGTGAAATGGTCTATGAGCCCGCGCGTCTGGACTGAACTCCGTTCTGTTTTGGAAATGCGCAATTGAGGCAGGCAGCTCAGACCGTCTGTGCCCGTGTCCTGTGCCCCTTGGGGATGCTAGTCCCATGGAGGCCACAGGGGTGTTGTACGAGACCTCATGGGAATGGTGTCCTGGAGGGCCAGACAGGATCCAGGCCCGGAAGGGGCTCCTGGGAATTTTCTCTCCAGCTCTCTGCAGCTAGAGCAAAGCATTCGCTTAGTCACCTGGGCTCTGTCGCCCCACCCGGGGTAATTACCCCTCGTGAGCCCCTCTGAATGTGTCATCTGCACATGTGGATAATTAAACTGAACTTGGGGCTGATGACTGGGGCAGCATTGCATCACATTGGCCTTGGCCCCAGTGCAGACTGGGAAAACTAGATCTTCTGGACGCCTGGGGTGAGTGGAAAGCCAGGGCACCCGGTACTGGGAGGAGGGGGGTGGTGGCCGCCCAGGAGGGCTCTCTGGTCTTCCTCACTCCTCACTCCGAAACTGGAACTCAGAGCAGGTGGGGCCATCGTGGTTCCAGCCAGGGCCGAGGGCAGCTGGCTGGTTAACCCTGTGGTTTGTCTCGAAGCTTTCGTCTTTGTGTACCAGAGCCTGTAGCAAACCAAAGGTGCCTCGGGCAGCCTTTAGACCCCAGGGTGAGGCCTGAGGCTTGGGAGGGAAGGCCGAATGCGGGAAGCAGGTCTCTCGACTCCCGGCTTCTCCAAGTCTCTGATGCCTCGTGGCGGTGTGGGTTACCCCAGACTCAGAAACTTAAAGGAATGATTCAGAAAAGAGGCTTTCTGAGGTTCCTTCTGGGTCTGACACTCGGTAAGTCAGATCGTGAGTACCTACTGAGCACTTAGACCGTGCAGTGGCCCTGCACACATCATCTTGGTTCATACTCGTGTGGCCCTAATGAGGTAGATCCTCTCCACAGTAATATTTAAAAAAAAATTTTTTTAACGTTTATTTATTTTTGAGAGGCAGAGAGAGACAGAGCACGAGCAGGGGAGGAGCAGAGAGAGAGGGAGGCACAGAATCCGAAGCAGGCTCCAGGCTCCGGCTGTCAGCACAGAGCCCGACGCGGGGCTCGAACTCACGGACCGTGAGATCGTGACCTGAGCTGAAGTCAGTTGCGTAACTGACTGAGCCAGCCAGGCGCCCCCACAGTAATATTTTTTTTGTGATGGGGATATCAGTGGAAGCAATTTAGGTATTAAGTAATTCCTGATTTGCACATAGTAGAGATTCAATAAAGACTTGTTGACTGACTAACTGATTGCTTAGATATGTGCTAGGTGCGAGAGGGACGCAAAAGAGTCCTATCAATCAATCAATCAGTGCGTACTTATCGAGTGCACGTTATGGACAAAGTATAGGCCAGTCTTGGAAGGGAGACCAGACTTGCTTGGATTTCTAGATGTTGGCAATTAGCTCAGATCAAAATAATACCATCCAAAGTGAATGAAATATGCTGGGAAATAATGAGAAATCTATATCTTGAGTTTCTGACATAGGGCTCACCGAAACGCTTGTAAATAGGGGTGCTAGGAGGATCTCTTGTTCCAGTCTTCAGTCTTTGACCCTGGTTCCTAACCCAGGGCTCCTAAAACCCTTGGAATTTCCTAGATGATAGGAGTACCTTTTGTTCTAACGAGGCAACTCCGGATGGGCTCCTGGATGGCTCCTGGATGGGCACTGGTCACCAGAAAGACCAAGCCCTGATTAGAAGCTTGGAACTTTTAGCCCTGTCCCCCATCCTCTGGAGAGGGGAGAGGGGCTGGAAATGGAGGTAATAGTTGATCATGACTATGTGAGGAAGCATCCGTAAAAGTCCCAAGAGCATGTGGGACATCCGGCCGGTGTCACAGAAGTGCTTGGGGGGGGGGAGGGGGACCCTCACACCCCTGGTGTCAGCGTGTTATGAGTGTGGTAACAAGGAAGAAATACCAGAGCAACACGGGTATTCCCAACACAATCGTCTTAATCCAGCTAGAGAGCAGCCAGTTTTCAATGCTTGATGTGGACGTTGTAAATATATTGAAAAGCTCCAATATCCAAGACGACTGAAAAAATTGGGATGAAGAGAAAAGTTGTATATCACGGCACACACTACCCTTTTATTGAGCACTATCTCTAATCCTTGTAATTCCACGGGACAAAGAAGGGATGTTATAACCCATGGCATGGGTATTCTTCTCTCTCTTTTACAGATGAAGAAACAGGTTCCGATAGTAAATTTGTAAGTCATGGCAGAATTCCAAACTGGGCTGTTATTTTATTTTATGTTTTTAACCGTAGTCTACTCTGCATTCCTACCATGATGTTCTTTTGCCGTTTAGATGAGGAGCCAGCTTAGAACAGAGCACCAACCACAGAGAAAGTTGGAAACTTATCTGTACCAAGAGCTGTCAGGTAACACTCTCCAGGATGCTCTGAGGGAACAGACCTTATTTCAAGCCTCGTGAATTTTCTGGAAGACCGAATGACCATGAGTATTTATATGGCTGAAGTTGACATTGAATGGGGACACTGTCGCCTGAAAAGCAGTTTCAGGAGGTCAGACAGATTTGGATTCAAACCTCATTTCCAGCACGTCTTGGGCATTTTGAGACTTGATTGCTTCCTCCTTTGTAAAATGGGAGTAAAAATATCTGTTTATAAGGTTGGGGTGGCAATGAACACTGCACATAAAGGGGGTTCAATAGACATTAGCTATTCTTTTCTAGTAGCCAAGTCCTAAGGTGAGAAGGGCAAGGATAGAGGGTGAGGTCCGTGAGGACAGGCACGATGTTGAGCTTCTCCTGCTCTGTTTTAGTGGCCTGAACAGTACTTGGAACATGGTAAGTACCCAGTAGATAATTGTTTACAGATGTATACGCATTAAGCATGATCTTAGGGGCTGAGGGAGTGGGCTTTGATTCACTAAGTGGAAGGGAGCCCATCTCAGCAAGATGATCCATGCACTAACCATAGAGTCACAGGCCTGAGTCTTCTGTTTTTACGCAAGAAAGGGATGTAGGAGTCACTCCAGTTTTGTGAATTGCTAAAAAGATTTTTTTTTAATGTTTATTTACTTTCGAGAGAGTTGGGGTGGGGGGAGGTGCAGAGAGAGAGGGAGACAAAGAATCTGAAACGGACTCCAGGCTCCCAGCTGTCAGCACAGAGCCCGACACGGGGCTCGAACTCACAAACTGCAAGATCATGACCTGAGCTGACATCGGACGCTCAGCCGACTGAACCACCCAGGTGCCTTGGAGTCATTCCAGTTTTTTTTTTTTTTTAAAAAATTTTTTTTTTCAACGTTTTTTTATTTATTTTTGGGACAGAGAGAGACAGAGCATGAACGGGGGGGGGGGGGGCAGAGAGAGAGGGAGACACAGAATCGGAAGCAGGCTCCAGGCTCTGAGCCATCAGCCCAGAGCCCGACGCGGGGCTCGAACTCACGGACCGCAAGATCGTGACCTGGCTGAAGTCGGACGCTTAACCGACTGCGCCACCCAGGCGCCCTCCAGTTTTGAATGCAGCCTTCTAGCAAGGGGTCCAAAGAGCAGTCATAGCCCAAAGGCTAGTGGAATCTGGGTATTTTCTGGGATGATTCTGGGCATTTTCTGGAAATCTTGTCTTCCCCCCCCCTCAGAGCTTTCATGATTGGGGGCATTATCAGGAACTACCAGGGACATCAGGACGCCCCAGTGGGGGAAAACTAAGGCTGAGAAGAAAAAAAAACAATATAAACCTATAACTCCTGGAAGGTTGGACTTGAATTCCGATGTGTTGCAAAAGGGCACAGAGTAGAGATCAGAAATGTTGAGTGGAGACCTGTTTGTGTAGTTTTAAAGCTTACAGTAATAACGTGTGATGTTCTTAGAGCACTTCAGAGTTTTCTAGACGCCACCTCCCGGTACCATTTGGTGTCTAAGGAGCAGGCAGAGCCCGCGTTATCTTTACTGGATCCCATTTGAGAGGATTTAAGTAAAGTAACTGGCCAAGGTTCCACTTCTGGGAAGTGGCCAAGCCGGGGCTGGACCTGGGTCACGACGCATTGTCCCTAAGAAGAGCTATATGTTGGCAACAGGGACAGGTTCAAGGGAAGTATTCATATCTTCCTGGATTTTATGTTGCTCACAGTTACTGAGGGACTTTGAAGCTGTTTGGGATGTATTAATTTGTTCTAAACTGAGAATCGTTTGAGAGCCAATGAACCAGAATGTTTTCTTTCCCAACTCTGAGTAACCTATAGGAGAAATGGAATAATGCAGAGGCACGCTCTGATACGTAACGTTTCTCATGGTAACTGGATTTAAAGTCTGGATAATTCTGTAACTTTGGAAATGATTCACCTTTGAAAGGCAAAAAATTCAAAACGCATAACGTTTCCCTTTCACTGAGCAGACAATAGAAATGTCTGTCTCTTGGTGACAGTTGGCAAAACACAACGTGATTAATCAGAGGACCTGTGGGGCTTCACCTTCGGTGACTTCACCTGATCATCTGCTCTGATAAAAACACATCTGGGGCAGCCGAAAAAAATTGAACTAGGAGAAGACTTGCACCAAAATAAGGTATTTCCTTTAAAAGACTCTTGGCGGAAAAGAAGATAAAGGTTCTAACAAGGATGCACAGACTTTACACGTTCAACTTTATCATTAAAAGAGCATATTGATATTCAAGAACATTTAAAAGGATAGTGACCCATGATACCTGTCACAACTGACACCTCTTGGTAGGAGCAGAGATGTGGGGGCTGCAAATGTGGATTTGAGATTTAGTTAGTTCTATCCTTATAAGCTGTTGACAGTGGGGAGTTTCTTTCTTTGAGTCTTCGCTGCTTTGTTGCAAAAAGAGAGGGTGATATTAACCGCTGTGCCCTTGTGTTCTGAGGACAAAGTGAAATAATGCATGAGTGCAGAAGTGCTTTGCAAATGTGAGTTTTTATTTCCTGGTGCCTTTGTTATTTTTAACCATGAATATATGTGTATAGTTTCTGCTCAAAAATTTTATTTATTGCCCGTTGCACCTGTTTTTGCTTTCTGTCTGGTTTCTGATCGTTCTTCTGTTCCTGTGTCTCTGGACAGTATTTGGGGGTATTTCCTTCCTCCTCAAACTGTGACTCTGTTCCTGTCAGATTCTCCGGTTCTCAGCTCTTTGGCAAGGAGCTCCACACCACCCGATTACCTTCGTTGGCTTTCTTCTCTGGTGCCAGATCTCTCTACTTAGAGATTACCAGGCTCTCTGGGCTTGAAGGAGACCTCACTTTGGAAAGAGGAACTGTCTGAGCTCTGGGGGCCCTGGGAAGAAGTGGCTAGAAGTTGTAGCTCTCTTAGCTACAACAGTAACTCAGTCCTGAGTCTCAGCCTGGGGCTTTCTCTGCCCAACTACCAGCTAAGGACCCTTCTGTTTGGGCTTCCGATTCAAAGCACCCGTCGTAACGCTCTCCACACCTGCTCAGGGCACTGCTGTTGTTCAACCCAACTTAGACATCGTAACCTATCATAATGGCTACTCCTTATTGGTGGACGCTGTGTACTAAGTCCTGTGCCGACTGTCCTTGAATGAACATGAGTACTTTTTCTGAGAGCAACAATTATCCCCCTTTTATAAATGAGGAAACTGAGGTTCTAACATAGGAAGGAACCTGCCCAAAGATGTAGAGGTAGTGCCTGGAAGAGTTGGGATTCCAGAATTATCTGCTCTCCGAGTCCCTTCTACAAACCGCTCGACACTCACTGCTCTGAATGTGCCTTTCCTTCCAGGCCCATCAAGCTCCCCGTGACAGCCCCAGAATGCCAGGCTGTGGTACCGCCTGTCTTTCTAGAACCTTCTGGAATCTTACCCCCTCCTCCAGAAAGCCTTCTCAGACGGATCAGAGGGAAGTAAAGGCATTCCTGTCTGAGTGTGGGAGTCTCGTGCTCACCGTTGCATGCTTCCCGTTCACCCCCACTTAGGCTGTGAATGTTTGGCTCCAGCTGTGTGCACGTGGGCTCACGTTCGCCTCTGCTGGGCTTAAGCCCCCCATGCCTGTCGGCATTGCCGGTCTGTCCGTAGCTGCTTCAGTTCTGTGGAAATAGCAGAAGCCCAACGGGCAGTTGGCTGGTGTTGTCTGAAGGAGGGGCCCGTGGAAAAATGGCTCTGGGGCCCTGGCTCTGGGCCCGCCCTTCAGGAGGGCCACAGTGTCTGTGGGGTTTGTTTTGGAGAAATCCACGGAGGTGAGGGGACTTGGAGTAAGTGAAGGAGGTGGGTGCGTTCCCGTGGCAGAGTGCAGACTCCCCAGGCTCCCCACGCCGTCGCCCTCAAGGGAGAGAGGAGAGTTATGAAGAAGTGGGATTTGACTTTTGCAGAATGTCCCTGTGGAGGGGAACTGGGAACTCCAGAGAAACGGGTGTGGGCGAGTCACGAGGAAGAACAGCTGGGTCCAGTCCTTCTTTGGAAACAGGTGGCGCCTAAGTAATACCAGATGGTGGCCGTTCCCACCCCTGGGAGCCAGCTGGGACAGGTGGGTGGCCACCAGAGGGTTCACCTGGGAGGCCTCGGCTGCGCTGGCCCCGGGGGCCCCTTGGGGGGCAGGGCCGGTGTCCCATCGTCCAGTGCCCGCTGGCTGCCCGCTGTTCGACAGGGTGGGGACCAGCGTGTGCCGAGGGAGCCGGGGATTCTGCGAGGGGCTTCTGACCTAGTTTGTCCCATCCGAGTCTGGAGTTTTGATGTCACCATGAGCCCAATGACGATTACAGGGAGAAGCATGGGGCTTTGTTCCTCTTTGTCCTGGGCTGGTCCCGAATGAGACACAAAGGGGCGGCCTAGCCCATGACTAAGAGAAACACTGGATCCGTGGTTCACGATTCGAGACTCTCCGAGGTGCAGACCGGCTGTGGGGTCATCAGGTGGTCCTTTGGCCAACCTTACGCTTCCCGCCCGTGTTTATTTTCTGGCTTCCCCTCCTGGGTGTGCCTGTCCTTCCTCCCTCTCCTCCCCATCACCCAGAGGAGAGGCCCCAAATCTGCTGGAAATAGGGAGCCTCAGAGTTGCCCCACCAGCAGAAACCCCTGTAAGCCTTCCTTCGGGTGGCTGAGAGGCCAGCTGGGGACCAGGAACTTGGTTTAGTCTTCTGGCCTGTTTTGTCTCGGCTTGAAAAAACAAACAAACAAACCCATCCTACCTGGCCTCCCTTTACAAAATCCAGGAGCACCGTTGACAGAGTGCCTGGTGTGGGTCCGGGGCAGTGAGCCAGCTGCTCTGTGCTCAGAGAGAGCCACCAGGCCTAGGGACAGGGGCGTACAGGCTCTGGCTCAGGGGGTTTCTCCCAGCGACATCCCCTTGAGGGTGGGCTCAGTGTCTCCTCTCTGCCTTGACTGGCCTCTGAGTATGCTGTCTGTGCCCGGCCCCCTCAGGCCCGGAGGGAAGCCCCTCTGTTGTGCTCTGAGTGATGGAGAAGCTCCAAAGTGGGGTGCAGAGGGGGGAAGGGTGCTCAGGGCTTCCACGGAGAGAGCTCAGGAGGTGATCCGGAATAAAGCTGATGAAGGAGGACTCAGGAAAGAGAAGCATCGATAACAAGGCAAGAATATAAAGGCCAAGAGCCCTATTTCCATCCGTAGCCCCGGGAAGGGGCTCCCGAGGCCTCCGTGGTGGCAGCTGGGGCAGCCGTGAAAGCAGGGAGGCGGGACTTTAGTCTCAGAATAGGGAGTGCGTTGTCTTCCTCTGGCTGCCTTGAGGCCCATGCTTGTTTGCGTGGCTGATGTTTTGTTTTGTTTTGTTTTGTTTTGTTTTGTTTTTTAATGTAAAACTCCACCTCAGATGGAAATGACCAGGAGGTGGGAAATGACCGGGAATGAATGGGCCTGGTGGCTGGCAGGGATCCTGTAGGGGTCGGTGGCTCGGTCAGCAAGGACCCCGGGACAGGCCAACTTGTGTCTCTGATAAAACAGCAAGAAAGGGCCTGCCGGGTGCCGGACACATGCTCTGGTCTGATGTGTCATCGCCTCTTCCCAGACGTTCGGTCTGAAGACCTCCAAGTTCATGTAACTGGCCTTCACCTCCAAGTCGGGGTTTTCACCTGCTCCACTTGGCCCAGAACCCCAAGTCTGAGCTCTTTCTTCCCAGAGGCTGGTGGGGCCTTCGGGGGAAAAGGTGGAGGGTGACGCGAGGAGGCCGGTGGTCCGGAGTGGGGAGGGGGGCACGGAGTGATGGACATCACGGCCCAGCAGCAGCCTCGTAGCTCTCTGGTGGCCAGAGTGGGGGCTGGGTGCTCCCTCGGACAGAGGGAAGAGGAGGCGCTGGGGACGTGATCCGGTGCCTCCTCGGGACCGGATGACCATGTGGTGGTCCCTCTGCTGTGACAGGCTGCTCAAGACAGCAGGAAGGGGACGTGGCCTGCGGCTAAGTTCTGCCCTCTTGGAGAGCCAGGAGTGTGACACCGAAAATAACTCAAGGTTGGAAAACGCCAGGGTCCCTGCCTGGGCCCTCCAAAATCTCTCTCCCCCATCTGCCTCGGAATTAGGTTTTCCTCGAGACACCTGAAGCTGGAGCTGACGGTTTGCACTCTGTGCTAGAAGTTTCTGTTTTCTTGCAGGTAAATGGGGAGAATATGGTCACTTCCTTTAAGTCTTTGCTCAAGCGTCAGTTCCGTGAACCCCTGAGATCAGGGTTGTTTCAAACTGTAACTCTGCTCCCAGCCCTCTTGATCCCCTTCGCTCCTTTATTTTGTTTCATAGCACTCCCTCCCTCTTCCTCCCTCCCTCCCTCCCTCCCTCCTTCCCTCCCTCCCTCCCTCTCCTCCCTCCCTTCCTCCCTCCCTCCCATCCTTCCTTCCTTCCTCCCTCCCTCCCATCCTCCCTCCCTCCCTTCCTCCCTCCCTCCCTCCCTCCCTCCTTTCTTCCCTTCCTTCCTCCCTTCCTCCCTCCCTCCCTTCCTTCCTCCCTCCCTCCCATCCTTCCTTCCTCCCTCCCTCCCTCCCATCCTTCCTCCCTCCCTCTCTCCTTTCCTCCCTTCCTCCCTCACTCCCTCCCTTCCTCCCTCACTCCCTTCCTTCCTTCCTCCCTCCCTCCCTCCCTCCCTCCCTTCCTCCCTCCCTCCCTTCCCTCCTCCCTCCCTCCCTCCCTTCCCTCCTCCCTCCCTCCCTCCCTTCCCTCCTCCCTCCCTCCCTCCCTTCCCTCCTCCCTCCCTTCCTTCCTTCCTTCCTTCCTCCCTCCCTCCCTCCCTCCCTCCCATCCTCCCTCCCTCCCTCCCTTCCTCCCTCTCTCCCTCCCTCCCTCCCTTCCTTCCTTCCTCCCTCCCTCCCATCCTCCCTCCCTCCCTCCCTTCCTCCCTTCCTTCCTTCCTTCCTTCCTTCCTTCCTCCCTCCCTCCTTCCCATCCTTCCTCCCTCCCTCCCTTCTTCCTTCCTTCCTTCATCCTTCCCTCCCTTTTCCTTCCTCCCTCCCTCCCATCCTTCCTCCCTCCCTTCTTCCTTCCTTCCTTCCTTCCTTTCTTCCTTCCTTCCTCCCTCCTTCCTTCCTTCCTTCCTTCCTTCCTTCCTTCCTTCCTTCCTTCCTTCTTTCCTTCCTTCCTTCCTCCCTCCCTCCCTTCTTCCTTCCTTCCTTCCTTCCTTCCTTCCTTCCTTCCCTCCCTCCCTCCCTTCTTCCTTCCTACCTTTCTTCCTTCCTTCCTTCCCTCCCTCCCTTCTTCCTTCCTTCCTTTCTTCCTTCCTTCCTTCCCTCCCTCCTTCCTTCCTTCCTTCCTTCCTTCCTTCCTTCCCTCCCTCCCTCCCTCCCTTCTTCCTTCCTTCCTTCCTTTCTTCCTTCCTTCCCTCCCTCCCTTCCTTCTTCCTTCCTTCCTTTCTTCCTTCCTTCCTTCCCTCCCTTCTTCCTTCCTTCCCTCCCTCCCTTCTTCCTTCCCTCCTTCCTTTCTTCTTTTCTTTTCTTTTCTTTTCTTTTCTTTTCTTTTCTTTTCTTTTCTTTTCTTTCTTTCTTTCTTTCTTTCTTTCTTTCTTTCTTTCTTTCTTTCTTTCTTTCTTCTTTTTAAATTTACATCCAAGTTAGTTAGCATATAGTATAATAATGATTTCAGGAGTAGAATCCAGTGATTCATCCCCTGTGTAGAACACCCAGTGCTCATCCCAACAAGTGTCCTCCTTAATGCCCCTTCCCCATTTAGCCCATCCCCCTACCCAACACCCCTCCAGCAACCCTTACTGTGTTCTCTTTACTGAAGAGTCTTTTATGTTTTGTCCCCTGCTTGTTTTTATATTAGTTTATATTATTTTTGCTTCCCTTCCCTTACGTTCATCGGTTTTGTATCTTAAATTCCACATACGAGTGAAATCATAGGAGGTTTGTCTTTCTCTAATTTCGCCTAGCATAATACCCTCCAGTTCCATCCGTGTAGTTGCAAATGGCAAGATTTCATTCTTTTGACTGCCAAATAATATTCCATTATAAGTGTATGTATATGTGTGTGTGTATATATTACACACATATATATACGTATATATATGTACATATATGTGTGTGTATATATATGTATATGTACACACACATATACATATACATACATTCATATATCTGTCGATGGACATTGGGCTCTGTCCATGCTTTGGCTCTTGTCGATAGTGCTCCTATAAACATTGGGGAGCACGTGCCCTTTTGAAACAGCACACCTGTATCCCTTGGAGAAATGCCTAGTGGCACTTCTCACTTTCTAATATACTGTTCTATCACCTATCTGTCTGTCTGTCTGTCTATTCATCTATTATCTATCTACTATCTATCTACCATAGATATCTGTTTGTCTATAATCTATCTATCTATCCACCTATCATCATCATTTATCTGTTTGTTTATTTTTATCCCCATACGAGTGCCATGGCGCGGGGTATCTGCCCGCTCTGTTCCCCACGTCCGCAGCCCCCAGCGCAGTGCCAGGCTCCTACGAGGCACCGAAGTGTTTGTCGGGTAACCGAGTGGAGGATGGGTGAGTAGCATTGTTGTAAAGATGCGTTACCCACGTTACTGTATGTAAAGCATTCGGCAGGGTCGCCAGCGCCTTATCATTATCGCCGCTGCTGTTTGTTAGATGTGAGTTGTGCAGATTCGTCAGCCTCTCCGGCTGTCTCTCCGTCTGTAAAACCAGCAGCTCGAATCACTGGATGGTCCCTGGGCTTCCTTCAGTCTGTAAAAAGTCTGCAGTTCCAGGACCTTGGTGCCCCCAGATGCTCAGCTTTTGGGAAGTTCTTCCCAAAGCCCACCTGAAACTTCTCAGTAGCAGCTCTGCTGGGCTTGGGGGTGCTGAGCACCCCTTTGGAGGCAGCTCTTTTTCTGTTTCTTTTGACAGATCAGCATGGGGCGCAGCTGGGAGACCGTGAGTCAGCTCGCTACTTCTTAGAACGGTTTCCATTCAGATACTTCTATGTTTTATTTTAATTGGCTTTTGACGTGCCGTCTCATAACGTTTTATTGTGTTCAATAGAGGCGATACATTATGTGCATAATTAGAAGCCGTTTGATTTTAACTTCTTTGGTAAGAGTTTTCACGGAGAAAAAGTTCGGCAAATGAAAATTTTGCCGCACCGGGTGCCTTGATTTGGGGTTTTGGACACATGGTCCTTGGAGGTGAAGGTTGACACTGTCCTGTCCTGGGTGGGGCTCTGGTCCCTGGCCTTGGACGTTCCCTACAGGAACAGGGTCATACACCTCAGAGGGCCCGGGAGCATCTGTTTTAGGGGCTCAGGTTGACGGGACTAAGACAGCCCTCACAGGGCCTGGACCTTTTCTCTCAGAATCCCCCTCTGAAAGAAGCATCCTGGAACCCCTTGTTTCCTCATAGCTGACTCTGTGGGGGAAGTTTCAGAGGTAAAGCCAGTTTCACACTCCTGGAATTTGGTATTTGGTATTCACTGAGTAACTGGGATGGCCTCGGAGGAGGGGAGAGGGACAGGTCTGGCCAGTTCTGTGGTGCTGTTTATACTTGAGATTACCTCACAGGTCCCAACCCGCTTCCCCGCCCCATCTGGTGGGGGCTGGCCCTCAGCCTTCCAGCCCCCTTTTGCCCACATGCCGGGGAAGCCAGGGGCCAACATGGATCTCCCTGTGGACATCAGCTGAGTCTGGAAGCCTCACCCCTCAGGAGACCATGGAAAGGGACGGCAGCCAGGTGAGTGTCCCCGGGCCTCGGGCCAGAACTTCCCGGCGGTGAGGAAGCAGGGACAGGGCTGGGAGGTAGGTGGGGCGCCACCTGTATGCCTCTGGTTTGGGGGCAGATTGAGTGTGCCTTTCCTCATTTGAAGCTACTTTGGCCTCCTTTTATCCTGTTTCTAGGAGGGGCCCCTGGGAGGAGCGGACAGGATTTGGGATCTGCTCAGGAAGCACCACCGAGCTGTGCCTGAAGTTTGGGCTCCTGCTCTGTGTCCTGGGAGCACCCTGGCCAGGGCATTAATGCTGTTAGATCATCACTTTTGCTGGTTTGAGAGATCACTGAACCTTGGCCTTTTAACTGGATTTTGGCGTTATCCTGGCCAACCCCCTCACTAGACTCGTAAGCCATCCTAGAAAAAGTGACTTTCTATGAGTATTTGGGACCTTCAAGGAGACTTGTCATTATCCTTTGGTTACTTTCAGGCTTCATAACATCCATGCTTGGAAAGGGCTTCCTTATGTCTAACCATAATTCCTTCTGCTACAACTCAGGTTCCTTACCTCTTCTTCTGTTCTTGTTGGTGGTAGAGAGCGGCTAGAATGTCGTCTGTGGAAAAGCCAGTTATATACACGTGAAGGCGTCCGGAGATTTTGTTCCACTGTGCCTCAGCTCTCTTTCCTCGAGGGACGTACTTCTTGTGTTCTAATTTCTCCTTAGGTCTTGCTTTCTCCTCTTCCCCACCTTCTTTTGTTCTTTACCAACGTCCTCTTCTGCTGACGTAGTAGAATCGGAGACTCTGGGAAGGATGGGGCAGCTCTGGGTTTGAGAAGGATCAGCTCAGCCTACGTTTTGGCTTATAGTTGACTTGTGGGCCGTTCTGAACCCAAGATACGTTTCTGCAACTTTCACCGTCACCTTTTCCGCCATTCTTCCAGCCCCCTCTTGACTTTTCTTTCCCGTGCTTCCCTTTTGACCTCTGCACTGTTCTCCTTGGTTCCTGTCTCCACCTCACCAAGGTCACTGGGTCCCAGGCGTCTCGGGTCACTGGAGCCTCTTGTGAGCAGTAAGGGCAATGCATAGGGCAGAATGGAGTTTTGTCTGAGGTGTGGGGAAGGTGAACCCACAGTTACAGCCATGGGGCATGTTTGTTGGTGACTTTCTGGGAGCCTGCCCTTGATGATCCCTAAATACAGAGGATGAGAAGGGCTGATTTGTCTGAAGGAGGGTAGGGCCAGTCCCCGGGCAGGGTCATAGAGGTGACCTCTGCTTATGACGCTCATCTTTCCAGGGGTAGGGACCACCATGGAAGGTCACTGGAGGGGCACAGTGGCGAGAACAGACTTTTCATTCCCGATGGAAGAGGTGTTAAGAGGTGTGTTAGGTGCCCTGTTCATTGTGGGAGCCTGTCCTCACTTACTTTGGAATGAAAGAATTGGACCACTCTTCCCTCATTTAAGGTGCTTAAAGTCAGCCCCTTGTTTAGGGTAGAACCTCCAAGATAGTGAGCTTGAGGTGGGGAGCAGGGGGAGCTCCCGGGGGCTCTCAATCTTATCTGCAGCAGATTATTTCAGATCGGTTAGTTGAATAGGAGCAGACTGGGAGAAACTGGTTGGCTAAGTCCGTGCCTTCTCTCAGAGGGCTTCACCGCAGGGAGATGGACATTGTGGCTTTTGTCCTTCAGCTCCTTAAAGTGATGAGGCAGATGATGGCCAACGGACGTGAGCCTGATGAAGTTCCTGTGCATGTCGGTTGGGTCTTCAAGGGGACCTTGGACAGGAGGTAGAGAAGGCTCACAGCCTCTCTGTCTTCAGAGGAGGCGCTTCCTCCTCGGTGTCATCATCCTCTAGGGGCTAGTCCTGACTCCCCTAACAACGTGTACAAATATCTCTTCTCCGTGCCTCAGGTTTTCCACCTACCAAAGAAGAGGGTTGGACAAATGCTTCCCCCCCGCCACCTCTGGCCCCTTTCTGGCTCCGTGACGGTCTTTGGAATTATACAGAATGGGGTCGGAGGTGCCTGGATATGTGCATTTGTTCTTGAACAATAGTGTGTGTTGTGGTTTTTTTCCAAAAAGTGTCACGTTCTTCATGCTTACAGAAGTGCAATGCTTATTATAGAAAACCGAATGGACCCGTTGATAAAACAATAAGACAATGTAGACGGGTCTTCTTCAAATAGACCAGGTTCTCAGCCAATCAGTCCAAGACCACAGATGCTGTGGACTCGAGAGCGGCTGGTGGTCCCAGGTCAGGTCTAGGATGAGGTACCCTCCCCTCAGGGGGCTGGGCAGGCTCCTAAGACGGAAGGCCAATAGGCTCCGGTCACCGTGCCATCAACCCCATAGTGCAGGCTTCCCCGGACCCTTGGCACCTGCTCTTTGCCCTTCTAGGCATGCTGCCCTCCCCTGAGACCTCTGTGTTCCATGTTATCATTGGTGCTGAGCAGCCTTTCACCTGGCCTGTCCCACCTGCCCCCCCCCCGCCCCCGCATTGTCCCTGTGACTTGGCAAATGTGAACGAGAATGTGTGGGAGTGTGTGTATGGGGCTGCAGGTTGGGGTGCTGGGCGGGAAGGCCGACTGATGTAACAATAGCCACTTAGCTTAAGTGTGTTGTTTTGGCAAAACAGCTTCCTCTTGGTACAGCAACAGCGGGGTGGACTGTGCCCAGCCAGGCAGGCAAGGGTGCTGCAGGGAGGGGTGAGGGAAGCCGGCACAGGGAGCCCGGGGCTTTGGCAGGACCTTGGCAGGACCATGTGGAGTGTGCCTCCTCTGATAGGACCATCGGAGAGCCTCCGTTAAGTACCAGCCCCGAACTGTGTCACCACCCCAGCATTGGCGTGGGAGGGAAATGGGGGGAAACTGAGGCCGCCAGCCCCTGGGCAATCAAATATTAGTTGCTTGGCAGTAACGGGCCCCCGATGTTCTTTAAAGTCTTTGATGAATGAACACATGCATGAATGAATAAACTAATGAATGGACAAGAAGGTGTTTTGATTCTGGTCTAACGGGGATCCCCGAGGCTTTTTCATGAGGCACCGTAAATTAGAAGACACTTTAATGCTCACCCAGGCTGGTCATTTTCAAGTTCTTTGTAGCCGCAGCCTCTTTGGTTCAAATGAAATCGTATGTGGGGCCCATTGTACAAACTGCAAAGTGGATCTCCTCTCTTTGAAGTGGGGTGAAGGACCCCAAGCCCTTTCCCTGCTACAATGGTCCCTGAGACATTTCCACGGAACCTCTAATGCTCCGGGAACACTGCTTGAAAACAGCTGATCGTCTGCTCCCTTCATTTGCTAGATCGGGAGCTGAGACTCCGAGAGGGATGCCGCTGTCCTTCAGGTCATGTGGATACGGGAGCAGAGCAAGCCTCCCCTGGGTCTTCCAGGCCTGGGACAAGGGACGCCTCCACTCGGCTTCTTAGTCTGGAGCCCAGTGTGATGCCAGGGGTTCCCCAGTTTGGAAGGAGGGGCTGGCGAATCTGCCTGTGCTCTGAGGGGAGCCTGTATTTGTGGGATTTCTCCGGGTTCAGGGAGAGGGGGCAGTGGGACGGAGCCCCGTGTACCTGGAGGAACAACGAAGCCAGGGTTGAGCAGTAAGGATGGGGAAGAAGCATGATCCATTCCGTCCCAGTTCAGACCGGTTCCTTGGAGACCAGTTCAGTCCAGTCCAGTCCACAGTAGAATGGGTTCAGCCTCCCCTGCCGTGGCCCAGGGGCTCCCCAGCCTCCCAACAGGCCAGGGGGCCTTTTAGCTTCCTTGTACCTTTTAATGCCTCCCGTAGGGACTGGGGGCATCTCTCCCTGCCTAGCCCAGGCTGGGGCCTGCCTATGCCTCCCACTCTGAACATGCTTGATACTCACTGCGAGAGAGAAGCTCCCATAGGGGCCTCAGTCTGGTGAGGAGTCCTTCCCCATCGGAGCCTGGTAAGGGGCGGTGGGAAAGCACATTGATGTGCAGCAGCCGAAGAACGGGAGCCAGAAGGTTAGGGTTCGGGTCCCGGCACCACCCCTGACTGGCTGTATAACCTTAGACGAATCCCATTGCCTTTCTGGGCCTTCATCACCTTCTCAAGTGAGGTGATGCAGGCTGTATGAAGGGATGGGCCAGGGCAGAGGAGGGAGGCCCCACCAGCTTGGGCTGGACTTGAACGGGCCCTGACGGGCCTGGCCTTGGGTCACGAAGTCATGTCATCATTGCTGCCTGCCGCCCAGGTGGACATTCTTCGGGTCTCGAGGGAACCCTTTCCTAGGCTCTTCTCCCTGGCATTGCCGGCTGGGCCTGCAGGAGACCCAGAGAGATCAAAGGCGGGACCGCTCGGGCTCTTGTTCACTCACTGCCATCCCCCACCAGGTCAGGGCCCACGGGACAGAGACTGCCACCAGAAACCATACCTGGGGTGGGGAATCTGCCCCTGGAAGCTGTGGAATAGAGGGCCGCAGGCCAGGTGCAAGGGGCCTTGGGTTTTAGTCCCTATTCTGCTGTAAGAGGTACCTAAGTGACTCTGGGGAGAGCACACAAATGTTTCAGGCTTCTACTTCCTTGACTGTAAAATGGGAATAATAATTCTTATTGACTTCTGTTCAGGAAAGTGCTTGGAAAGAACCCCAGAGCTGGGGACTGCTCTTCTCAGCCCTCTCCCTGGCCTGTTGCTCGCTGCCTTCCCGTGGATCCCTGCTCCACTGGCCTTCAGGCCAGGCCACCTCATGCCCCAGGACACCCCCAGGGGTCTCTTGTGAGTAGGGACCCCTGGGGACTGCAGAGGCCCAGGCAGGTGGTGGCGGCGACAGCCTGGGGTATAGGCCTGGTCTGTGATACAGTGAGGGCTCACGACTGTATTACCCCAGGGGCTCACCTCAGAGAGCACCCTAGGGGGAGGAGGGCAGAGAGAGGCAGGGCCAGGGAAGAGTGGCTGGCAGTGCTCGGCCAGGGAAACGGTCCAGAGTCAGCCACACTCTGGCTGTGCCCTGTCCATCTGCCCTCCGTGCGGGCTGGGGAGAGCCTGGAGTCGGCCATCTGCGTTCCATTCTGGGTCTTCTGCTCACTGGCAAAGGCCAGGATTGGGCCGGTTCTGGTCCCAGCTCAGCCCCTTGTATCTTGGGACTTTGGGCAAGAAGCCTCCTCTCTCCTTCTCCCCCACCTACTCCAGGCATCTGCTCTGAGGGTGAGGCCAGGCCACCAGGAGGGAGGCTGGATGCCAGCAGTTGCTCTCCAGGAATTGAGGAAAGGAAATGAGTTGCTGCTGTCGCAGGTTAGACAGCAGGAAGAACTTCCAGCAGGGTGGGGCGGCAGGCCGTGAAATGGGTAAAGAAGGATGGCGGTGGAATCTTCTATTCCAGTGGCCCCTGGAGACCTCTTCCCAGCCTCCTGTGATGGTCCGGGTTGAGGTTCGGAGTCAGGGAGGTAGAGCGGACAGCCTCCCTGTGGAGGCTGCTTTCCTTGGGTCTTGGGCTGTCTGTCCACCCTGCTGTCCCTGCTGGGGTTCACGTTCCCCACATGGGAGCTCTCCTGTGGGGCCGGGGCTCGGGCCTCTTCTCTCGCCCTGGTCTTCGGGGCCCGAGACTCTGTACGTGCCTCCCCCAGGCTCTGGCGCCAGAGGGCTTGCTCTACGGAGGCCAGGACTCCCAGGACCCCCAGCTCTTTCTTGGATATTGCTCTGTCAATCCCCACATGCCTACTCCCCAGCCCTGGGCAGACTTTGTGCTGAGCTGAGGCTCAAAGTCAGCGGCTTTAGAGTCTGGCCGGGGACTACTCACCCCCTTGGGTACCGAGCCCAAGATTAGTCCTATTTTACATGCCCCAGCTCTCTCTGGACTCCGAGAAGAGGGACCCATGGGAGTCTCCTGCCTAGACCCTCGCTTGCCTGCTCAGGGGCTCTTCTGGCTGCTTCCTGTGCACCAAGGCCGTGCGTGGGCACACTGGGACCTACCATGCAGGTGGAACATTGGGGAGAAGGTTGGGCAAGGCTCAGGAAGGCCCCCCCCCCCCCCCCCCCCCCCCGTTGCCTTTCTGGCTGCTCCAGGCTTCCCGCTGTGCCTGCCCCCCCCCCCCCACCAGCTACCCCTCTGGTCTCATTCCCTCCCCCTAGCCTTCCCATCATCCCCCTCTGGGCCTCCACCTGCTGTGACCCCCTTTGTTCCTGCCATGGTGATGTGGTACCAGGACCAGGGCCCCGGGGTCCTGCTCAGGTGGGGACAACCTGAACTCTTGAATGAGAATCAGAGGCTTATGATAAGTCCCTGCAAGCCCACCAATCAGTTCAGCGGCTTTGGGCATGCTCTCTAGTCCCCTGCACCCAGTTTCCTCATGTATAAACTGGGGATCGTGGTTCCTGCCCGGTTTGCTAGCAAGGCCCTGTGAGAATCACATGAAATAATGAGTGTGGAAGCTTTTTGCACACCGTAAGCCTCAAGGAAGGGAAGGAAGTCACTGGGGACACTCGTGATACCGTGGGTCCAGACTCTACCTGCTCTTAGTAGGTCTGGCCGGGACCCCAGCCCTGTCACTTACCTGAGATGGGAGTTTGGGCATCTTCTTAACCTCTCCGGACCGCGGTTTCAAGATCTGTTAAGTGGGGCTCACACTAACAGCTGTAAAGAGCTTTGATGAGGTTGAGATGGGATCCAGTTAAGTTCCTAACAGGCTGCCACATTTGTTGTGGCGTGCCACACATTTACAGACCAGGTTCTTTCATGTGTATCCTGCGGTGATCTGGGGGAAGGAGGCGAGATCGGTCCCATCTTACCCGTGTGGAGATAGACTGAAGTATTCACTTAGTTGCCCAAGGCAGCCCGTTCGGGAATGGATGCAGTCATATTTGAGCACACATTTTTCTATTTCAAGTCCGTCGTCTTCAACAAACAGACACCCACTGTCACAGCTGATGGTCCCCAAGTCCTTACTTTCCATATGGCGTCTATAACAAACAACGCTGTGAAGCAGGGTCATTGGCTCACCTTACAAATACGGAATCTGAGGTACAAAGAGGTTAAGTCACTGGCCCAGAGTCACTTGCTGGCGTGGGGAGTGCTTGATGACTGGCAGACTGTCTCTCCTGTCCCCTGGCTCCACCAGGTCCTGGCGAGTGCAGCACCCACCCGTGATTCCTGCCAGAAAGAAGTTCCACAAGACTGAGATCCCTGTGGAACCACCAGCCCCACTTCCAGGCTCCCCATTGGTGCTCCCAGCCCCGCAAGGGCCCAGCTCTCAGGCCATGTCACAAATGCAGAATGAGCGCCCTGTATGCAGGTGCAGGGAGAAGACTGTGCCGGGGCTCTTGCTACCGACTCGAGAAGGCAGGGGAGCTCAGACACAGGCAGGCTTGGGGCAGAATCCCGACTGTGTGATTCTGGCCAGTCTGAGCCCTGGGCGTTGGTTTCCTTATCTGTCAAATGGGCTTCTAAAAACACCAAACTCTCGGGGACCGGGACGGGACGGAGTGAGGACCTCACGAGCTCACAGACAAGGAAGCTTTTTGTAAATTGTAAAGTGCTTTGCATGGTGACCTAATTATTTTATTGTCTCACGTAATGGAAATTGGCCCCCAAGGGTAGGGAAGGCTTATTGTGTGAGCACAGCAGGGAAGGAAGCCTGGCAGGCCAGTTGAGCTGCCCAGTGCCAGGATCCCGGGCAGGTGCTAAGGCTTAGGCCACCACTGGTGGGAGGCACGGGGCTCTAAACAGTCTGGGTCTTAGGAGGGCCTTCGTCTGGCCTTTATCTCCCTAAGATGAGCTCCCGCCACCTTTCGGCCCTTTGGTCATGCCTCGTGGCTGTTGACGTTCATCCAGGTGGGTGCTGTGTGGGCCAAGGCGAAGGCAGAGAGAAATGGTCATTTCCTGCCCAGCCGCCATGTGCCAGATACAGGCAAGACATTTTCTATATTTTATCTCACTGAATCCTCAGCATCATTAGTCCTATCCTACAGACTAAGAAAAAGAAAGGTTCAGTGGCTTGCCCGAAGTCACGCTGCTGGCTGCAGGATCGAGACCCGGTCTGCCTGCCTCCGAAGCCATCGGCTGTCAGCTGACGCATGCTGTATTTTCAACACACCCTCAGCGCCTCTCCTTGCCCCCTCCCCCACCCCAAGTCCTGTTCCCCTTGGAGCATCTAGGGGCTCACCTGTCTTCATTTTATGGAAGTCTAGTGTCTGAATCCGAGCTCTGGTTCAGCGGTGTCGGCTGCAGCCCATCTTCGGGTCCCCGAACACGTACAAGTGTGTCCCTGCTCAGCTGGCAGGGCCACCTGGGTCCATGTGTATTTACCCACATCCATTAATTAACCCCAGTAACTCCCTGGGATAATGGCTCCTGGTCCCTGCCTGTGGGAAGCCCGGGAAGCCTGAGTGTGGTCAGGGACTGGAGATTCCTTTTTGAATTCATCGCGCAGCCTCGAGAACAATGAGGAAGTGACCAAACCAATGACCTCTGACTGACTCTTAGAAAAGGGAGTTTTAAAAAAGGAAAATAAGAAGCCCCCGCGGGGTAGAGATGATGGTGTTGCCTTGGGCCGATGTGCTAACGAGGAGGACTTTTTCTTAACTGGTTTGCTTACTAATGACAAATGTTAAGCATGGTGGCAGGTGAGGGTGGCGAACAGGTCCCAGCGGTCCCAAGCCTGTCCCCTCCACACAGCCCTGCCGACTGTGCCCCCCCCCCCCTGCCGCCCCCTGCCACTCCTTCTCCTGGGCTGCCTTCCTGAGCAGACCAGTCAGTGCTCAGCAGAACTTGGGACGAGGGGCAGGTGCGGTCCCTGCGGCAGGTCAATTCCCAGCTCCCCCTGCTGCCCCTGGGGACTTCCGGAGGGGGCTTAAGAGGTAGAGATGGTACAAGGAGCCTGAGGGAGGTGACAGGGACCGGGGGCCCTGCAGGACTGCCCACCCGCTCCCTCTTAGATTTGGAGCACCCCAGAGGCTCCGCTTTCCAGGAAGGAACAGGCCCCACATTCACGGATGGCCTCCTAAGACCAGCTGCTGCGCTGTCACCCTCGTCCCTCCTCAGAGAGGCAGCAAAGCCTCGTGGTCGGGTTGGCCGCCGAGCCGGACTTTCTGGACTCCCCCTCTGGCCCCGCCGCTCGCCAGCTATGACGGCATGATCGCATTGCTCAGTCTCTCTGCTTCTGTTTCCCTTGTGCAAGGTGGGGGTGACGGGGCTGTTGTGAGGGTGAAGTGAGTGAATGCATCTAAAGCTCTGAGAGCACGGGAAGTCCTCTGTCCCCGTCCGTTAGAGCAGACGACTCCAGCAGCCGCTGCGTAGGGTTGAGGATCTTGTGCGAGAGGGACGCACTCCTACCCCAGCCCCTACCTTCTTCTGGCTTTGCCTCTCCCGTCTCCCTGACGCGCCGGCGAATCGGTACATGTGCGCCCACGCGAGTGCGTGTGGGTGCAGGTGCGTGAGTGAAAGCGAATTCTGGGGTCACTGAGAATGGTGGGCTACAAGGCAGGCCAGGGTTTTTCCTTGAGTGAGTGCTTTCCACACTCTTCGATGACAGCTCGTAGTAAGAACGTGGTTTTCTCAATCTGGGGCCCACGAAAGACAGGGGCAGGGTGTGGGGTGAGAGAAGTGAAGAGGGGCCGAAAGAGTGATTACTTCCCCCACCGGGGACCACACCTCCCTGAGCGACTCTCAGAGCGAGGGTCCCTATACCCAGGTAGCCAAAGCAAGGGCCCCCAAGCCCCAAGCGGATGGCCCACGGCCCTCTGCCCGCTCCGTAGATTCCCGTGATGGGAGAGGGGTGTAGGGAGCTGGGGAGAGTAGGCTTTTTGAACTTGCACTCTATCCTGAGACACTCTTCTCAGATGCTTCCCTGCCAGGGGGCGGTGGTGGGGGAGGGGGGAGTTGCTCAACCCCTGGCCACTTGGCCTGGGGCATTTATCTGCTGGCTTAGCAGGGCTGACAGCTGGGTGGGTTCTCAGGGGAGTAGCCTGAGGGATGCCCTTCATTCTGTTTCCAGAATGCTTCCCCCGCACGGACGTCTCCAGCCCGGGCATCCCCTTCCAGGTCAGCATCCGGCAGGTCATTGTCCGCCAGGTCAGCCTCCACGGCCTCCTCTCCGACGAGAGTGTACCTTGTTAGAGCAACACCAGTGGAGGCCGTGCCCATCCGGGCATCTCCTGCCAGGTCGGCCCCGGCCACCAGGGAGAGCCCAGGTAAGGGGGACGCTGCGGGGAAGGCAAGGGCACAGGGAAGGAGTCGATGGGTGGGGAGGAGGGGGGAACAGTCAGACGTGGGCAGGGGGGGCGGCCCGGGGAGGTAGGGGCCGAAAGGAGCCATCCCATGCAAGCCCGAGACCGTGGAAAATTGTGGCCAGCGGGGTAGGGGAGAAGAAACCAGGTCCAACGAAGCAGCTGTCACTTTGGGGGCCGGGCAGCCTGGGTCAGAGGACAGATTTGGAGAGCTGGGGTTAGAGAGCCCGGTTAGAGACTGGGGTTCTTTCCTCAGGCTGCCCCGTGGGTCTGCCGGGAGGCCAGGGTCTGCCCTAGAATAGGGTCCTGATCACGGGTCCATCTGTGGTAGAGGAGGAAAGGGAGAGATTCTGACCAGATAGGCGCTCTCACACCCCAACTCTCCAAACTGGCTTCTGTGGTTCAGGTGCTGGATGGAAGTCACAGCGGCCAGATGGGCCTTGGGGCTGGCTCTGCCCCTAACAGAACAGTGTTCCTGCCCATCCTTACGCTGCCCTCCTCCTATCCTAGACTTCGGCCTGTCCCCACCACCACAATACAGACTGGCCCGGAGAATTGTCCATATTTGGGGTCCCTTTCACAGTCTTGCCCTCCTCAAGGGCTGGTGAGGGACCCTCGGGTCGTGGCCTCTGGAATCAGACACACTTCATTTGAATCCCTGCTCTGCCATTCACTAGCCAAGTAACCTTGAGCAAGTTCTTTACCTTTTTGTGAGACCCAGTTTCCCCGCCTCTAAAATGAGCCTGGTAACGCGCAGCTCACACGGGTGCCTTGAGAATTACATGAGAGAACGCTTGCGAATGCCTGGCTGGCCCGTAGTAGGTGCTCAGTGAAAGGGAGCTGCAGGTACCAGGTGAGGTGGGGTCACATTCTGGAGTGCAGGGGTCCTAACGGGGCCCTCCCAGGCCAGCCTGCTTCCTTCTCCCTCCTCCACTCCACCGGACCCCTCTCAACAGCCTTACCCTCCCCTGCTCCTGCCCTGTCCCTAGGTGTCAGCTTGCCCAAGTTCACCTGGCAGGAGGGCCAGAAGCGGCTGCCACTCATCGGATGTATCCTCCTCCTCATCGCCCTCGTGGTGTCGCTCATCATCCTCTGTGAGTTTCACGGAGGGAGCAGGGGCGGGCTCTGGCCATGGCAGGCTGGAGTGGGGTCCCCGGATGGGGGTGCGGCGCAGGGAGTCCTGAGTGGGGAACGCACACTCGCTGGCTACCGTGCCCCCCGGAGACACTCCTGCAAATGGCCTTGGACCACAGGGCCTGCAGGCCCCTTTGAGGACACGGGGTGAAGGGGAACCGGGCCCGGGCTTCGTCTGTGCTACTTCCTGGGCATCTTGCCCGGGAGAGTGAACCACTCTGAGCTCAGCTTCTGCATCTTCGGATGGGATTAAATTCATTCAGTTCGTGTGACTTACTCTGTGCCCTGTCCGCGCTCATAAAGACTTCACTGGGTTCTGGGGAATAAATGAGATGAGGGCACGAAATCTAAAAGTGCTCATTATTTTTTTAAAAACTAAAAAAAAAAAAAAAAAAAACCCCAAAAAACAGAGTAGAGAAAGTCAGGCATTTTCAGACAATGAGATAAAGTGCTCAGGGGCTTAGGTTTCCTTAACCTCCCCACCCCCCCCAAAATACCCCACACATGTACTTTAGAAAAGATACCCAGGACAGGGTCTGGGGCTCTCTGCTGGGGAGCCCACCGTGGGCCCAGCACAGCGTGGGACCTTAGGAGGGAGCACACATCAGGCCACACTGTCCTCAGGGCGATCACAGTCTTCTGAGGGACATAGCTGGAAAATTAAGGTCACATGTGACCGTCAGGAACAGGTGACAGCTGCGTGGGCTGGGACGGTAGAGGCCAGCTCACGAAGGGTCAGGTGACGGCCTGGAAGACGGGAGGGCATGTTGACAGGGGATCTGAGCGGGATGAGCAGCTGCAGGAAACACAGGGGGCAGGTGGGCAAGGTCGGCGTGGGGAGAGGGAAGGGACCCACTTAGCCAGAGAGGGAAAAATACTATTTGGGGCCGTGGGGGCCGTCTGGGTATGGCTGCGCCCCACTGTAGAGAGCTTGAAATGCCAGGCGGGGGGTTAGGCTTCTGTTAAAGAGGCAGCACATGTGGTGAGGAGCCGGCTGGACCGCCGCACGGAGACACGGGCTGGCCAGGCTGCTCCAGGAAAGAGGTGACGCAGGGAGAGCTAGTGTGTTGGTTAAGGGCATGCCCCGTCCCCCCGCCCACCATAACATCCGGGCTCTGCCCCTTACCAGCTGGGCGACCACAGCAAATGGATTAACTTCAAGCCTCAGTGTCCCCACATGCCTGACAAGGTGGTGGCGTCACCGTCACGACGCACATAAAGGTCTCAGCCCGGTGCCTGCCACATGGTGTCCATGTGAACCTCCAGCCAGGACTTGCTGCCCCTCCCGCACAGGGCAGTGCTCCGCGGAACCCCCCCGGCCATCCTCTGAGAGGGGAATGACCCCTGAGGGGATGAGATGGCATCCAAGGGCACCCCCCCGGATAGGCTTATAGTCATGGTGTGGTTTCACAACGTTTCTTGAAGTCCCCTGACTGTCAAGGTGGCCCCTCCATTCAGAGGGGGACTGACCCGGGTTCCCGGGAGCCTCAGTGCCCAGGGCGTGGGAGGGGGAAGACCAGGGCACAGAGAGGAAGGGCAAGTCCAAAACATTAGGTGGCATTGGTGCCGGGGCCTGGAAGGAGCAGACACACAAGGGTGACCTTCACCTTGGGTGGTAGGGTCAGTGGGGGAAGCAGGGGGTCAGGCTGAGGAGGAGATTGAAGACGAGGGGCAGGGTGAGGAGTTAGACCTCGGGTTTCTTGGGCACTCGAGGGAGGCTGTCTCCAGGCAGGAGGGATGGGACTCCCAGTTTGAGAAGAGGTTGGTGTTTGAGACAGAGGGAGTCACGAGGCTGACTTTCACACATGGTTTGTGAAGCTTGTGCATTTGGGAATCAGCCACCTAGAATTTTTCTTTGAATGGAAAGACATTTACAGGCATAAAGACAAGTAATGGGGCAAGAACTGAGCAAAGGAGACATCCCTTGTTTAGGGGAGAAAGAGAAGGAAGAAAATCCAGGAGTTTCTGGGACTAAGGAATGGCCTTGGAGAAGAGAGGATGGCTACTGCTTGCGTGTGGGGACTGTGGAGACAGAAATGTCTCTGCCATGACCCACAGAGCAGAGATGAAGGGATGTCAGAGGGGCTCTGAGAGGGGGGCTCTGGGATGCTGGAGGAGGGCTTTCTCTGGTCACCGCTCTGGCCCATGTAGGGCATGGGAGCTTCCAAAGCAGTACCTGCCTCCACACCTCCCTCTCCTCTCTGTCTCTCTCTTTGTCCCTCCCTCTTTCTCTCTGTCTCTCTCTCTCTCTCTCTGGTGGCTGCTTGAGTCTGCCTGGTGCTACCCTGCTTGCAGGAGCTTTCCAGAGCATTCTGGAGCATTCCTGAGCAGCCTTTCTCTCCATACAGATGGGGGAAGAGAGCCCCAGAGTCCAAGAGGGATTGCAGGTCGGTGTCTCAGAACCCCCAGGGCCTGGGGCTGCTTAGCGTCTGGTCTCCCGGGGGCTGGCAGTGACCCGGCTGTCTGCTTCACTGTTTTCCAGTCTACTTCTGGCGGGGCCACACAGGAATCAAGTACAAGGAGCCAGTGGAGAGCTGCCCCATACATGCCGTGCGCTGTGATGGGGTCGTGGACTGTAAGCTGAGAAGTGATGAGCTGGGCTGTGGTAAGGACGCTGGGCACGGGTGCGTGTGTGAGAGGGTGTGAGTGCACACTGCAAACCGCCCATCAGCTTGAATAGGGGGCAGTGGACAGAGAGCCGGAGGACCTGGGCTCTGGTCACGGTCGCCTTGGGTCTGAAACCTGGCTTGGGGTGCTGTGTGACTTGGGCAAGTCACTTACCTTCTCTGGGCTTCAGTTTCTTAATTTGTGAAATGGACGAGATTAGTAGTTCTCAGAATCTGCCTACTCCCGAGTAGCAGACAAAATGGAGCTGCTCTGGCCGGAGGCAGGTGTGGGGTCCACATGCCCCTGCTCTTTGCCCAGCAGGTGACCCCTGACTTGGCACCCCCTGTGGTTTCATAAAGTCAGTTTGTAACAGCTGGCCTCGATGAGCACAAAGGTCTCTTTGAGCCCTGATCCTCAGTGCTTTTTCGGTGCGTTGTATATGTATAGCCCGGATGCAGGTGTCTGTGGGTGTGTATCGCCTGTGTGTTTACGCGTATCGTTGCCCATAAGCACGTCTCTCTGTGACTGAACACGCAGTGGGATCACAGACCCTATTCCCCTTGTCACTCTCTCGTTCGGGCATGTCACTGCCCTCTTGGGGTGCTGCCTCCTGGCATTGCTCACCCCGTTTTCCCAGCAGAGGTCCCCTGGGTCCTGTGGCATGGAGGGCTGTCTGCCCTGCCCCAGCCCCTGCCTTGGCTCTGCCTCTACTGAGTGTCTGGGGCTTCTGAGCCCTGGCCAGTGATCATTACCTCCCGGATCTGGCTCCCGGACGTTCCCCAGGCCCCAGCGAGGAGCCTTAGGACAGGAGCATCTCAGAGCCTCACTCAGGACATTCCTCAAGACTTTGGAGCTTCCTGGGTGCTGAAAGCCCGCTCTGCCCTTTTCTTGCCTGGCAGTGCGGTTCGATTGGAACAAGTCTCTGCTTAAAGTCTACTCTGGATCCTCCCATCAGTGGCTTCCCATCTGCAGTGACAGCTGGAACGACTCCTACTCAGAGAAGACGTGCCAGCAGCTGGGTTTCATGAGGTAAACCTCTCCCCAGGGTCCCAGCTTCGGGGATGCCTCGGGCTCTTTGCAGGGGCCTCTCAGGCTCATCGTGGGCACCTTGAAAGGGCACCTGGGTGGCTCAGTCCGCCAAGCGTCCTGTTCTTGATTTTGGCTCGGGTCCTGATCTCGCGGTTTGTGAGTTCGAGCCCCGTGTGGGGCCCTGTGCTGACAGCGCGGGGCCTGCTTGGGATTCTGTCCCTTGCTCTGCCCCTCCCCCACTAGCTTGTACCTGCTCTCTCTCTAAATAAATAAATAAATAAACATTAAAAAAAGAAGATAAAAAAGATCCTCGAGGACCCGGGATGAGAGCACCAGCTCAGGACACTCTTGAGTTAGGCAGAGACAGTGGCCTCGGGAGCCCAAGCCTGGGGGTAAGTTGTTCCCACGAGGCCAAAGCAATCATTTGTAGATCTGCAGGAGGAGGTCACTCCCGCCCGGTTCTCTGCATCGAAGTGGCCTTGTGTCCAGTGATCGCATTTAATGGTCGCGGTGGCCCTGTGAGGGGGATGGGCTTTGGGGCCTGTCTTGTCCTCTCCTCACGGCTGGGAATGAGGGGCTGGGGCTCTGAGCTACAGCCGTTGTGGCTTGAGCTGGAACGCATCAAAGGGGGAAGGGGACGGGCAGGTGTGGCCAGGTAAAGTCTTAGAATCTTCGGCTCTCAAGATTTCCAACCAAAGCTGATGCTAGTGGGTGGGGCGGGGAGTAGGGTTAGGACAGCCTTCCTGCTTGAAGGGGTCCCCCATCCTTCCCTTATTTGCAGGCCACATAGCCAGCTCCGTCCTCCCTGCTGGTCTGCGCTTTGGGGGGGTTCACCAAGGTGTGTGAGGCCGTGGGGAGAGGGGTTTAGGATGTCGCTGAGGACTCTCTGTAGAAGAAGCACCTTGAGAAGCGGGGCTCGGAGGCTGGGGCTTAGAACCTGTTCTCTGCCCTCACTTCAGCCTCAGAGTTCTGATCATCAGAGAGGGACCCAAGGGATCCGGCTGGAAGATAATACACATCTTTCATCATGGAGTTGTGAGGCCTTATGCAAATCTGAGCCTCCCTGGGGCTTCAGTAGATAGTGGCGTTTATTCAAAGAATGTAATTGAGATTTAATATGGGCCAGAGACCTTGTGGCCCCCAGACAAGATCCCTGCCCTTAGAGAGTCTCCGGTATGGTGTGGGCAAGAGAGGCTCGAACGAATAACCATGATACAATGTGATGTGTAATGATAAGGGCAAAGGAGAGGGTGCACCTGGCAGACAGCAGGGAACGGAGGAACCCCCAGGGAGAGGAATGGCACGCACAAAGGCCCACTCTCGTACAAGGGGTATCGTGTTCTAGAAGTGCGCAGAAGTGCCACACCGATAGTGATCCATGCATTCCCCGCATCCGAATCGCCTGGGGTGCTTGTTAAAATGCACCCCAAAATCAGAATCTGTGGATTGGGGTTTAGAACCTGCTTCATAAATGCCCCGAGGTGATGCCTATAGACACTGTGGTCTGAGGTCTGGTAAGCGACTACAAGGTTCTCAGACTTTAAGGTACAAACCCATAACGTGGGGATCTTTAAAAGGCAGAGTCTGGCCCAGCAGGTCCGGGGTATGGCTGCCGCTGGCCCGTGGATCACAGTTTGGCTAGAGAAGGGCCGGGTCATTGTTTCTCGAACTTGCGTGTGCACCCAAATCACCCGGAGAGCCTGTTAAAAACACGGGGCCAGAGTTCCTGGTTCAGTAGGTCTAGGGTTCAGAGGACCCAGGAATTTGCATTTCTAACAAGTTCCCAGGCGGTGCTGATGCTGCTGTCCGGGATGGGACCACACTTTGAAAACCACTGGGCTGGCACACAGGGCTAGTGGGGACAGTGGTGGACTACGTGGGACGGGTCTGAGCGTTTTGGGTCTTAACCGCCTCTGGCCTCTCCCAGCAGGACTCTAACACATGCCTGGGGACCGGGAAGGGTGCGGTCTGTCTCAAGGGGGGCTCATTCTTCTTTCCGTCCCCTCCCTTACAGTGCTTACCGGACAACCGAGGTGGCCCACAGGGATCTCACCAGCAGCCTCTCAATCTCCAAATACAACTCTACCCTCCAGGAAAGCCTCTACAGGTGCGGTGGGGCAGGCCAGGCTGCCTGCCTGTGCGCAGGGAAACGGCGGAGCGCTTTGAGTCGGGGACCCCCTCTCCTTTGGCCTTTCTGGGACCCAGCCTCCGGGAACCCATCGCGAATGTCAGGAGCATCCCAGAAACAGTCCTCATTTGCCACCTGTCTCCTGACTTGAAAGTTCTGATTGAAGCTCGGTGCCGAGAGCACCTCAAGGTCAGGGGTGGCACAGAGTTTATCCGGTTGCCGGAGACCGCGAGTGAACCCTGGGGCCACCAGGCGGCCAGGTGTTTGAGCTGGAAGCTGCTGCAGGGAGGGGGCTTGGAGTGGGGGGCGGGGGAGAAACGTCACTGGGGTGAGCAGGTGCAGGGTAGGGAGCAGGAGCAGGAGCGCCAGGTGCCTGTGGTCAGGGACAGGGAGGCTCCACTGCCAAGCACTGGCCCCCTCCTGGGCCTTGCCCTCTGTCATCTCTGCACTGTGGCTCTGCCCTTGTCGCAACCCCACCCCCCACTCAAGGGGAGGCTCCAGCAGCTAGCAGTGTTTACCCTGGGGAGGGGAAAGAAGAAACAAGACTTCCAGAGCAAAAGGGATGGGGAGGGTAGGGGAGGGGGGGGGGAAAGGAAGGGAAGTGGATCAGCCGTACCCTGGATGCCTGCTTTGTGTAGGTGTTTTGCGAGCTACGGGGCCGGCAGAGCATTGAGGAACTGTCAGAGGAGGGTCAGGCCACCTGTTCAGCTGTGGAAAGATGCTGGGACAATGAAGTCATGAGTTCAGAGGACACGGATCTATGCAAATGTGTGCCATCTACAGGGGTGGGGACAAGAGTGGGGATGGTTTGCGCTGAGCCATCCCCATTCCTGGAGAAAGCACTAGAAGGGTCTGTCTCTCTGCGAGGGACATCAGAATCTCTATCTGATGCAAAGGAGACGGGATAGGAACTTAGAGTCAACCAGGGAAGGCTTCCTGGAGGAGGTGTTTAATGTGCCCTTTTCACATCTTCTGCGTCTCTTCCTGCAGGTCTGAATGCCCTTCCCAGCAGTATGTCTCTCTCCAGTGTTCCCGTAAGAAGATGCTCTTCCTCCTGGACTGTGGCCTGTGTGGGGTGGGAGTCAGGGAGCAGAGGGGTGGGACCTCTCTGGGGGCGATGGTCAGCCCTGGGGGTCCAAGCCAGGAAGATGGTCTTAACTAGCAGGACTGCTTCAGGGCTGGGGGCCCCGTAGGGCACTGGGACAGTCTCAGGGTAGCATTTGCCCTTGTCCTGACTCTGCCCAGCTCAGCAACCTTGTTCCTACAAGGGAAGCCATTCAAATCTCATGGATTCTGGGTGGTGGGAAGGACTGGGAGAGCCAGTCTGGACCAGCTTAAAGCTCCCATATCAGTAGACGCGGAACTAGATCTGGGGCCAACATTTACTGAGTACCTTCTGTGCCATAAGGCACCGGGCTCTTGATAAACACGATTGCGTGGGATTCTCACGGGGCAGATGCCATTACTGTCCGCTCACTGGTAAGAGGCCGAAATGTTTGCCGTGCTTAATGCAGACCGCTGGTAGGTGGGGAGTCAGTATCCAACCTCGGGTCTGACCCCAAACCCCAAGCCATGAATCAGCCCACAAGTGCTGTGTTCTCTGTAATGACCAGGTAGGGATGCTCCCCTGGGCAGGCAGCCACGGGGACTACAGACGGAGTGCCCACCCCCTCCGATCGCTGCTGGTCCTTCACTCTGTCCCCTTTCGAAGAAAAAAGGACACGTGTCTGAACACACTTGGGGACTGCCCTCCTTGTCCACAATTTTGGGGGCACGATTCACTCCTTCTGGAAATGTTCCCTTGGGATCCATACAGGGTCCCCAGTAGCCCTGAATGACCCACTGGGGAGCCATGTGGGCACAGACCCACCCGCACAGCAGGGAAAGTTCATTTCTCCTTTGTCTGCAAATGATAGAGGTCCCTGTCACCATGCCCATCAATTCAGGGTCATGTCAGACTTGGTCTGCTTCCCCGACCTCCTGATAGCAGCCTTGGGGTTCACCGTCACCACCTCGATGCTTGGCACGGTGCCCAAAGCTTCAGGCACTTAGTAAGCCTTTGCCAAGGAGAGAAGGAGTGAGTGGCAGGAAAGAGGAACCTGCCTAGGATGCAACTTCGTGCTGGGTGATCCCAGAAGTCTGACCTACTGCTCTGCTTTGGCAGGAAGCAGCCGAGCCACATCAGATGAAGTGAGCAAAGCAGTGTCCGTGGGCGGGTGGGTGCCCTCAGGATGAGGCTGCCCGAGCCCGCCCTGGATCCAGGGAGCACGGTGGCGGCTCTGAGGACAGCAGAGGTCACGGTTTGTCTCTTCTGCCTGTCCCCAGACTGTGGACTGAGGGCCATGACCGGGCGGATCGTGGGAGGGGCGCTGGCCCCAGAGAGCAAGTGGCCTTGGCAAGTGAGTCTGCAGTATGGCACCACGCACATCTGCGGGGGCACGCTGATCGACGCCCAGTGGGTGCTCACCGCCGCTCACTGCTTCTTTGTGTAAGTACCCGAGGGGGGGCGGTGACGCCGTGCCTCCCGGGTTGGGGATCCCCAGGAGGGCCCGATGGCAGACTCACTTGTCGGTCCGCAGAGGAGGGCTTGGGCTGTGACCCCGGCCCCCGAGGGCAGGCGCCACTGGTGCGGCCGGGGCCGTGGTTTGTGGTTGCGATTTCGTCCTGGGGAGTGTGAGTTGGGGCTTCTGGTTCCGAGCTCGGCCCAGAATGAGAAAAGAACCTTGATGACCCCCAGGGAGGGTGAGGCGGGCCTACACAAGGGCTTGGGAACCTGCCCCTGAAGAGGCCTCTGCTTCCTGCAGCAGGAACTTACAGGAGGGGAGCCCGAGGAATCGGGAACGCGGATCCGGGAAGTGAGGGATGGGGATTGTAGGGAGGGTGGAACAGTCAGCTTCTGACCGTCACCAGCCAGGCTTGTCCCGTTGAGCCGGTGAGCAGGAAAGGGCGTTGGGGGGGGGGGGCGGGCACTGGCTTCCCCAGTCGCGAGTGAGTCTCTGGCAGATCCATTTGTTGCCGAGGTGTGGCCTGTCCACCTTGTAGGAAACTTGGTGGCATGACGAGGAGACGGTGGGGGTAGATGCTCACAGCTTGTGCCCGTGCCCTCTCTTTATTACTGGGAGGTGCAGAGTGGCCGGTTCACGAGGGGCTTGTGGAGGCAGGGGATTGTTTGGAGCCCTGGGCTGGGATAGACGGCTCCCCTTAGAGGTCATTTCGTCCATCCTCCTGCCTGTAAGCTGCAGCCACGGCCGCGGCTCCCTGGGTGTAGCAGGTGCTGCCACTGGGCTCCACCAGACCACGGTCTCTTGTGGCTCCTGCAGGACCCGGGAGAAGATCCTGGAGGGCTGGAAGGTCTACGCGGGTACCAGCAACCTGCTCCAGCTGCCTGCGGCGGCCTCCATCTCCCAGATCATCATCAATGGCAACTACACGGATGAGGAGGACGACTATGACATTGCCCTCATGCGGCTCTCCAAGCCCCTGACCCTGTCTGGTGAGTGGCTCGACACCGGTCACACCCACCCCGGCTCCTCCAGGCGACCCTCAGGGCCCAGCCTTGTGGCCTCCGTGCACCCCTCTTGGGGTTCCCGAGCCTCAGCACGGTGGCGGTCAAAGTCTCTTAGGGGTCATTTATTGCAACACCTCTACTTTTACCATTGAGGAAACTGAGGCCCAGAGGCTAGAAATAAGGTTGTCCCAAATGACACATCTCGCACCGCAAGCTGGTGACAGGGACATGGCTTGGATACTGGTCTCAGTCCAAGTACATAGATTGAATTGTTTCATGCGTATTTATTGAGCACTTACTAGGGGCCGGGCACCGTGGTAGGCGTTTTACATCTGCGGTAACACTAAACCCTTCACAGCCAGTCCTGTAGAGCAGGTACTCTTGCTAGCTTCGGTTTACCTTTGAGGAGATGGAACTTTCCAGAGAGAAGATTACCCAAGGCAATGAAGTAGTAAGTGGCCGCTCCGGAACTGGATCCAGGAGGGTCCCCCTCCCTAGCAATGCCGTTTGCCCTGGGCTCTCCGCTGGCCGATTGCTATGACGGCCGTGGAGAACACATTCCAAAAGTGGATTGCCACGGGGTTGACTAGAGGAAGGACGTGCTCGGAGTTGTCAGGAGATCAAAGGAGGCTTCATTCATTAATTCACTCTCTCCTGTGCAAACTTACCAAGTACTTACTGTGTGTCTGCTGCTAGGTAACAGGCTGCACAGTTGCAATTCAATTCTATTCAAATCGAACAATGGGTGACCCACACAGACAGTCCCCAGAGGCCGATGACGTGATGATGAGGACGGCTGGGGGAGCCACGGTGGCACAGATGGGGCTTCCTTGAAGGATAGCTGAGTGCATCAGGCTCTCCAGAAGCCTCCGAGGGCTCTCTGGTTAGTCCTGCCTTTCTGGTGCTCTGAGCCCGTGAGCTGGTCTTTCTTGGCACATTAATTACAGAGGTGGTATCGGTCATGACTCAGACACTGGGTCATCAGAGTGGGGTGAGGAGGAGGAAACCACAGCAGAGCTCAGTTGGGTGGGGCCGGTCCAGAGCCACACCACCCAGCCACCCAGCCACCCAGCGGGCAAACCCTCCCTGCCCTCTTCCTGTCCTCCAGCCTTGTTTGGGGAGCCTGGGACTGCGAGGTGAGGGGGCATTCCTCTGCCCCCACCCTGCCCTGCCCCTCACGCCCACCCAAAAGGGGGGCAGTCAGGTCTGCAGGACCAGGATGGGCCTTTCCGACCTTGCCGAACCCAGACTCCATTTGGCTAAGCTTCCAGATCTCCAACCGCCCCAACCCCCCTTAAATGTTATTTGGAATTCCAAATCAAATTAAGTAATTTGTGAAACCAAACGAAAGGTATTACGATATCGCACGTGCTTTTCAGACCGTGGCAGGCCCCTCTCCGGACTCCGATAGGCCCCTGGGCAGGAAGCACACGTGTAGTCTGAGAAGCACAGCTTAGATTTATGTAGTCCTCTGGTCAGACCATGTGCCCTGAGTTTGGGTTTAGAAATCAGGCATTTTCTCCAACTCCTTCGACAGGCCTAGCGCCTTGAAGTCACGGTACTATCGGTGAAAACTTACGAAAACTCACTGATACGTGTGATCCCCCCATAAAAACGAGCGGGATGTATAACAGTGTGACATGTTTTTAAGACCCTACATCTTAAAAATGAGCATATTTTAAGAAATTAGGTTTTGCTTTTTTTGGTTAATTGATGCCATTCCCTCATTTATTTTTTTTTATTAAATTTTTTTTAATGTTTATTTATTTTTGAGAGAGAGAGAGGGACAGAGCATGAGCGGGGGAGGAGCAGAGAGAGAGGGGGACACAGAATCCAAAGTTGAGTCTGTCCGCACTGAGCTGTCAGCACTGAGCCTGACACGGGGCTCGAACGCACCAACCGCGAGATCACGACCTGAGCCAAAGTCGGACGCTTAACCGACTGAGCCACCCAGGCGCACCCCCCCCCCCCCGCCTTTTTTTTAACCCTCATTTATTTTTTGTTTGTTTACTCTCCAGCAGACGAACGTGTTAGACACCAAAACTTAAAGCCCGCTTTATGGAAGAATCTAGCATTGATTCTCACTCCCGCCCTCCCTTCCTCCGTGTCTGTCCTTCCTTTCTTCCTTGCTCTGTTTGTTGAGCACGTTGCACATGTTGGGCACTGTTCCAGATGCAGGAGGCTGCAGTGAGGGTAACAAACAATTGAGGACACTGCAAACATTCTATCAACTGAGAATTTCCTCTTGCAAATTGGGGTGTGGTGGTCCATGCCCTGGTCTACCTAAGGATGCCAGTCCTCAGAGAGAGCTTGTGAAGTGATCTCCAACAACACCTTCTAGATGTTTCTGAGCACGGGAGCGAGTGAGCAGTGGTTTTGCGGTCTGTGCCTCTAGGGCTGTGCTCTTCCCGCCTGGAGAGGTTGTCTGACCTGGAGGGAGTGCCTCAGGCCCTGACCACCCAGTGGGTGCTCTCCCCAGACCAGGCTGGACACATCACTGAGATGCCATGGGGAGAATGCCTGCAACTTAGCCTGTGGCTGCTCTTTGCTCTGATGGACGGGCACGGAGGAGGCTCAGCCAGGAAAGCCGCTCTAAGAAGGGAGAGATGTGTGGCCACCCAGGATCGGCTTGGCACAGGGGAGCTTCCAAGGCCTATGCTTCTGTCCACAGGGCACCCACTGAAATCAGAATGCTTGAGGGACTCTGGGAGTACCCTGAAGGCTGGAGGGTCAAGATGAAGGGACTGAGTTTCTTGCCTGGTCAGTTCAAGGGCCCAGAAGATTCAGAACCAGTCTGGGGGCAAGGAGGAGGGTCCTAGGACACTGGGACTCCCGTCCCTTGGAGCTGCCATCCCAACCAAAATCTTCGGCCTTGTCCCCGCACTGATGTCTCGAGGTCTCCTTGCAGCTCATGTCCACCCTGCCTGCCTCCCTATGCATGGACAGACCTTCAGCCTCAATGAGACCTGCTGGATCACAGGCTTTGGCAAGACCAAGGAGACAGATGGTGAGGGGACAGAGATGCTGGGGTGTGTGTGTGTGTGTGTGTGTGTGTGCATCTGTATGGAGTGAGTGGAGGTGATGTGTTGGGGTATATAGAGGAGGGCCTATCTAGATGAGGGTTTGGGCATTATGGATTCATGGGCCTGGGTGTGGATGTCTGCGTGTTCACCTCACTCCCACACAAGGCGGACTCTCTGGTAGCCCGTAACAGAAACTTTTAATCTCGCGAAGTCCACCCTCGACCCAATCTCCCCATCTTACAAATGAGGAAACCGAAGACCTCCGGGGCTAAGTCACTTGCCCACGGTCACCCCGGTAGTTTCCAACAGACAGAACTGAGGCAGAACACGGTTCTCCTGCCTCACACAGCGCGGCTTGCTCGCGGCCCCTCAGTTGTTACTTTTGTATCCATTGGATGAACTCTTCCATGGAAAAAGCCCCCGTTCAACTGAAATGATTCTGAATTTCTTTTTAAAAGTGAAAAAAAAGAGAAAAAGGTCGTCTTGGCACCGGCAGCGTTAGTCAACCAAAAGGAGAAGTCCCAAATGTACGAGTGAAAAAAATCCCAGCTGTTGACACAGGCTTAACGAATCTCAGCTACTTTTTCATACAGCTACGGAAGTTCAGAAAGCTATCCTGTACGTAGACACAAGACGTGTTTATACACAGGTCCGTACATAAGGGCCTGGACATTTATTTCCTCCGAACTCTTAGGTGCCACCTCCCGGTGAGGAGGCACCAATGCTTCGTTCACATACCTTACGAGAAAAGAAAGACTATTTCCAGGACTGACAACACTGTGCAGCCTGTGTTCAGACCACGTAGGCTTCGTGGCTCAGATCCTTGCATCGCTGCAGACCACACCAGGTGCCTGCGTCCCCCTAAACAGCTTTGCGCAGAGCGTTCCAAAGTAAAAGCCTGTAAACCAACCCAAGGTGGGGGTGTATATCCCCAAGTATATGTCAAAGCGGTTGGTGCGACAGTGCCCTCCAGCCAAGCCCACCGGGAAACCCTCCGTAGTTGTGAACACCTTGGGTTCCTTGCTTATTGCACTGAGGGGGGACATGTACCATGGAGAACCGTGAAAGTCTTACTAACAGAGTGCTAGACAGGACTTATCATAGGACCTGGGTGGTTTGGGGATGCAGGTTCAGAGAAACGGAGCATTTGTCCAGACTGGATGCTTTCAGGAAGCAGGAGTAATTCCACGATTGGGTATCTTAATAGTGTCCTCTAGGAGTTAAGAATAAACTGAGTCGAAAGCTCTGATGGGTGAATAAGCGGTAGCCACTCCTACTGGCTGGGAGAGGGGATATTTGGTATTTTGGTGGTTTGCGCAGTAACCTCCCTTAGTTTCGTTTATGCTCAAACAAGAGTAAGGTGGCTTCCCCGCCATCACGGACGGAGTGGCCTCGTCTGATGTCGGCTCCGAAAGATCGGTTACGTTTGGCCCGAGAGCGCCTGGCTGGCCTCACTGTTAGACTCTGGCTAGCTGCCGGGGGCAGAGCCGCTGGTCCCTTGCTCAGTGTGATGGAGCGGTGACCGGCCCGGGAGCAGCCCGGTCCTGATCTCGGCCCCAGAACTGACCAGCCGTGTGACCGTGGGCATGCTGCAACTTCGGCCACGAGTTTCTCCAACTAAACGGATTCATTGCGCCTCTTCCGGGCACCTAGTTCCTGAAAACCAAATGAAATGGTGGATCTGATGGTGCTTTGAGTACAGAAAGGCGCTGTGCAGCGTGCAGGCAGCCTCGTGGGCTGAGTTTGAACGTGTACGTACGTGTATGTCTCTGTTACGTGTGTGGGAGTGTGTGTGCGTCCGTACGTGCTGGGGGGCCAGCCGTGGGAATGGTGCCCTCCGCTTCCAGGAAGCTGGGAGTCCGGGTCGGGGGGTGAGCGGCTAGAAGGCCGGTAAGCTGCCGGAAGTCTCACTCCTTCCCATCTTCTCTTTCCTCGACTCTACTTCACTGAAGAGAAGACATCCCCCTTCCTCCGGGAGGTGCAGGTCAACCTCATTGACTTTAAGAAATGCAATGACTTCTTGGTCTATGACAGTTACCTTACCCCAAGGATGATGTGTGCTGGGGACCTTCGGGGAGGCAGAGACTCCTGCCAGGTGAGGCTGCCTGGGAGAAGGCTGGGGTGTTGGGTTTGGAGTGAGAATCTGGTGCCCACTGTCGCTTGCCCAAGGACCGCCTCCCCTCCCCTGCTGATAATGTGTGCTCCCTCCTGCCCGCCCCCCCCCACCCCCTGTAGGGAGACAGCGGGGGGCCCCTGGTCTGTGAGCAGAACAGTCGTTGGTACCTGGCAGGAGTCACTAGCTGGGGCACAGGCTGTGGCCAGAGGAACAAGCCCGGTGTGTATACCAAAGTGACAGAAGTCCTCCCCTGGATCTACAGCAAGATGGAGGTGAGAGCCTACAGGGGGCGCTGCGCGGGGCAGGCTGGGAGCTCCCAAAGGTGGGGTGCCTGCAAGAGGGCCCGGGCTTTCCCCAGGGGCTCGGCAGAGTTCCCCTCACCCCCTTGTGCTTGGGGTGTTCAGAAGACTGGGACGGGACAGCAGTCGAATGGTAGGCCGACCCCAGCTGCCCGTGTTTCTGTCCCTCAGATTCTTTCCTCTGAGGGGTTGAAAAGGGGTGGGCCCAGGCTGGGTGCCGGCCCCGGGAGCACCGTCCTCTCCCCGGGATGGCCGGGGTGTGAGTTCACACAGCCCGTTGGAGGGGCGTGTGCAGGCGGCCTCCCTCCTTGGCAGGAAGTTAGTCTCATGGAGATGGGGGAGGAGGGAGATTTACCTCCTCCTCTGCTGCCCCCGCTCAGCCCCTACCTTCCCTGAGCCTCCTGTCTTGGCTGTAAAGCAGGAGCTCCGTGCTCCCCTCTCCTTCCTCTGCCAGAGCAAGGGCAGAACAGAGAGCTTGGGTGGCCGCTCTGGAAATCCAGTCCGGTCGGTCTCTCTGCTTCCATGGTTCCTCGTTGCTGCTTGTCTCCGAGGAACAGTGCCCGTGACAGCTGGACTGGATTTTAGGCTCTGGACCCCCACCTTCGGCCTCTGTATTCCTGGCCCACCCTCACCCTGTTCTCCCTTGTTCTCTTCCTCAGAGTGAGGTGCGCTTCCGGAAATCCTAAGCAGCTGTCCTGTCCCACCTCACAGCCCTGGCTGCGTAAAGACTCTGGCCAAAGTGACTGGGCCATTTGCAGTGTCATCTGGGCCAAAGGTTCCGAGGCACCTGCGTCACTCCCACCTCCGCTGTCTACTGCCTCTGTGAATGTGCACGTGTGTGTGTGTGTGTGTAGTTGCTCTCCCAAGGTTTTCCAGAAACCAGGAGAGCTGTCAGCCCTTTCCAAACCCCAGGCTGGAAAGCACCTGGAGATAACAGTTTGGGCGCTGTGGACCTTCCTGTAAGGGCGTCCGTCACGGATGGAGGAGGTTGAGCCCAGACAGCGCCCAGAGGAAGGGCCTAGAAGATCACATCAGAAATTCCTGCTCCTCGGGCCCTGGCTCAGAGACTAGCCCAGACTGAGAAGCCACCAGCATCGCCGCCGTCCTGGGATGGATTGCGGGTGTCGTCGGAATACCGGGGCCGTCCTCGGCGGGAAGGTGCCCCCCCCTCGGCATTACAAGCATCCTGCCCTTTCTCAGGCCTCCTGCGGGTGCCCTGGGTGTGGAGGGCTGACTGAGCGGTGGCTGCCCAGGCTGACAGCTGGCCTTGTGTGGTCACAGGCTACTGGGGCAGATTTTTATTGTATTTTTATATTCAAGAAATGGAAGTAGATGTATTTTTAAAGATTCTCCAAAACTTCCAGGAGCCTGAAGAGCTAACATCCATCACCCCAAACACTCCAAGAGACTCTTGGGGGCTGTACCATTCCAGAGTCCTGCTGAGTGTTCCTGACATCCAGGGACCCGAGGAAGGAGCCCCTTCGGCGCGCTTAGGGAACTGCGTGCTCGCGTGGGCTGGCGGGCAGGTCATCACAGAGAGCCACGACTGTCGCTGCGTCCAAGGGCTACACCCAGGGCGTGAAGAAATGGCTGCTGCTGCTTCTCCGTGGGCGTCGGAGCCCGGGGACAGTCCAGGTGGACAGATACCCCTCATACCCAGCGCTGTCCCGGACCTGCCAGTTTCTCTCAGCCCCTCTGCCTTTCAATTTCTCAGCTGCTTCAGAAACAGCACGGACACGAACGCCGCCGTCGAGAGAGGGTGGACACTGTCCCCAGGCCCTCCAGATTGCCGTCGTGAAGGATCTGAGTTGCTGTGCTCCTGTAAGTTGTCAGTGTGCCTGGCCTCCGTGTCAGCTCGAGGTCTGGGCCTCCCTCAGCCTTTCCTGGCCCGTCCAGTTCTCCTCGCTTTCCTGGGTCTCGCCTGGTGATACTAGGACTCCCAGAGGCAGGGTCCAAGCAGGGCAGCCCAGCCCAGCTCAGGCAGGTGGCTGCCCGGGGGCTAGAATGCCCAGGAAGAGCAAGGCTGGGCAGAGCCAGAGGGGGCTGGTTGCATGCTATCGAGGCCGGGGGTCCGGGAGGGCAACGTTCATGTCCACGGCATCCCCAGCAATAGTTTTCAGCAATAAAAGTTGTGTGACCCGAAAAATGTCTTATTGGATGTTCTAGGGATCTCCTACGTAGAAAATTGAGATTCCCCAACCAGTGCCCAGACAGCCTCAGTTTGAGTTCTTAGTTTGGGTTCCTCTGCTGTGGATTCTGCATATATATTTAGCCAGCCGGCCACCTCCCCACCATATCAGCACCTCCTCTGTCCTGGGTACCCACGCCAGGCCCCCGGAGTACAAAGATGATGACAGTGTCCTCAGGAAATCTTGGTTGTGACCCGGTGGAAGGTGGATGAGTGTGGACGCCATGCTTGGAAGCTCCCAGTTGCACCTAGAGAGGTCAGGGAGGGCTTCGCGGAGGAGGTGAGGTTTGAAATGAATCTTAAAAAGTAGGTAAACCTTCACAAAAAATCAGATGGGGTGGATGAAGGGCGATCCAGTGCTTGTCCTTTTTCCTTTTTCCCTTCTTCCTCTTCCTCTGCCTCTGCCTTTGTCAGCCCAGCAAGAGGCATGTTTACCAGAAAGCCCCAAAGCCTACTCCACTATTTCCAAGACACTCAGATAGCTGGTCCCACTGGCTTCTGGAAGATCTATCCCTCCTAGCTGTGCACCTACTTTTCCTGCATCTGATATACTGACCTCCGTCATTGTGGTCCTGCTGATGAGTGGCCAGTAGCTGAGTGGGTGAGTGGCAGAGAGAGAGAGAGAGAGGGAGAGAGGGAAGGGAGGGAAGGGAGGGAGGGAGAGAGAATCCCAAGTAGGCTCCACGCTGTCAATGCAGAGCCCGACGTGGGGCTTGATCCCACATGATCTGAACTGAAATCAAGAGTTAGATGCTTCACCGACTGAGCCACCCAGGTGCCCCAGATGTGTCTTCTTTACTCTCTCATACCAACGTGAGGGGAAGTCCTTCCTTCCATTTTTTTCTCGCTCCATCTGACAAAAAGGCGTGGGGGAGGGGCAGCCACCAGGCTTAGTGTGCCAGCAGTGGGGGTAACGTAGCTACCCCCGTAGATCCCACGGCTCCCCACAACCTCAGTGGCTTAACCCAAAGGTTATTTCTCATCGATCTAAACTTCCAGGGAGGGTGTCTGATCAGTGGGTGGCTTCCTCCTGCATTACTTTTCAGGGGCTCAGATTCTTTCTACCTCGTGATTTTGTCACCTGCTTCTGGTCACGGGAAAGAGGAAAGAGAAGAGGATGCTCTGGGCCAGCAGCGATGTGTGTCAATTTTGCCCCCGTTTTGTGGGTGTCGACATGTAGGCACCCCCCAGGTGAAGGGGGACAGGGATATGCAGTCCTTGGTCGGTCCCCGGGCAAGAGCAAGCCCTCATGTTGGAGGACAACCAGCTGTCTGCGCCCACCAGACGTTCATGGGTCACAGCCCAGAAGCCAGGCCTTGTGGCAGAGAGTTCGAGTGTAAGCCATTTATTTTCATTTCCCCTTAGAAACCAGACCCTTTTCCTTCTCTGCCTGGCTTCCTAGGACAGAAGCGACTTGTAGGGTTACGGGGATGTGGGTGTTGGAGGAGAGATGAGGTAGAGAAAAGGCCTTTTCTTTTGAAAGGAAAAGAAAAAACACCCCTTAGGTCCAGGACATTTATAAAGGCCATAAAAATCATGGAAGGGGGTGATGGGACTTTCCAAATTGGTCCAGAATTTCCAGGAAGATGGTGCGTGTGTGTATGGATGGGGAGGTAGGGGAGGTTGCTGGTGACACTGTCCTCTGGTCAGTGCCTGGTTCCCAGGCATCTGCGGGTACCAGTCAGGCTCTCCGGCTTTGTCAACTCCATTGCCTGCTGAATTTCCTCTGGGAAAGGGAGGGCGGGGCCAAGTGAGTGTCTCGGGGGGGTGGGACAGTCTCTGTTTGGGGACAGAGCCAGTTAGAGCCTCAGCCTCGCTGCCCATCCAGCTGCCTCTGGAGTTTGGTTAGATTCCCAAGGGCTTTTGTTTCCCAGAATTGCTCAGCCGATGTCCTCATGTGCTATGGGGGGACATTGGGAGATGTGGAGAGCTCCTTGTAATGAGAATCAAGAGGATAATGATGCTAAACGTTAACACTTGCTGAATGTTCGCTATGTGCCAGATGCTGTGCTCAGCCCCTGACGTCTCTTCTCTCCTGTAAGCGTGAGGTAGGCATCGTTATTATCCCTATTTTACGGATGAGGATGCAAAGGCCAAGGCAAGCCAAATAAGCTTCCCCAAACTACACAGCTACTGAGTGGGGGCGCCGAACCTGAATCCAAGCTGTGTGATTTTAAAAGCCGCCTTCCACAGTCGGGTAGGGTTCCCCTAGCTGTGACCTCATAGGCTCGGCCGCCTGGCTCGCTGTATCTTTCCATTCTCCACCAGGCCTCTGCTGTGGGAGGGGCAGGGCGGGAGAGCTCCACGGAGAAGGCTGGGCACACCCCTCGGACAGTCACATGACCAGAGGCTTAGCTCCTGCAGTTTCTAGAACCTGAGAGAAACGCAGGATGAATTATGAACTATGAAAGGGAGGTGGCCCCCTAACTCCTCTTGTACCCACGTCCCAAGTGGATGGTTTCTGGGAGGCCCTCCCGTGCCACAATGAGCTGTCACCTCAGGACACCTCCGTGTCTCCTCAGTGTGAGTGGGTGGCTCCAAGAGTCGCATGCCGCTCATTCTCTACCTCCTCCGCCCTGACCCGGGCTTCCCGTTCCTTGGAAATCTGCTGCCCAGCCCAGGCAGCAAGCTCATACGGGTCTTACAACGGGTCCACTCCAAACACGGAGGACCATTCTCTGCAGATAAGCCGCCTGGATTGTCCAGACAGAGATTTTCTTAGATGAGTCCTTGGAGAAGGGGAGGGTATGGCCTGGTCTTTGGTCCTCCATGGCTCAGTTCCTGCCGGCGGGACTTGAGATGTGGACATAACAGGATGCCTCCCCTGTCCAAGGCCCGAGTCTCGAAAGAAGTTCTTCATTTCTCCTACAAGGAGGGGGCTGGGGATCTTCTTAGAATTCCTCCCGATTACCCTGTGGTTTAGTGGCAAAAGCACAGAAGTTGGAATCGAGGGACCCGGGGGGTACAAACTCCAGCTACGCCACGTACTTAGCTGTGTGATCTTGGGCGAGCCGACCTCATGTGACCTAGGCGCCCCTCAGAGGATTTTATAGGTACAGGCAGTAGCTTAAAAATCTGCCCCTCTCTGTACCTCTGTACCTCTATTCTCAAGACTGCCGCCCCCTTCCCTGGGTCAGGCTCATGCTCCCTTCTCTTCAGCTTTCAAAGCCCTATAACAGACACAGTTCGGGCCTGTCTCCATTGTAGACATCGCACAAAGGCCTATAAATTCTCTTTTGAGTCAAAGCCATTCCTTCCTGATAAGATCATGGCAGAAACCAAGATGGGCATAGATTTTAATAATTGTGTACAGATTTTCACGTAACCTAAGTTTTCACTCCCCCAGGATAAATTACTATGGGTCATATGGTGATTGTATGTTTATAAGAAACCGCCAGGCTGTTTTCAGAGGACTTGTACCAGCCTGCATTCCCACCTGTAAAATATGAGTTCCATTTGCTCTTCATCCTCCCAGGAATCGGTATTGCCCATATTTTTTTATTGTAGCCATTAAAATTTTTTTTTAATGTTTATCTATTATTGAGAGACAGAGAGAGACAGAGCGCAAGCGGGGGAGGGGCAGAGAGAGAGGGAGACACAGAGTCCGAAGCAGGCTCCAGGCTCTGAGCCATCAGCACAGAGCCCGACGCGGGGCTCGGACTCACCAACCGTGAGATCACGACCTGAGCCGAAGTTGGATGCTCAACCGACTGAGCCACCCAGGCACCCCTATTGTAGCCATTTTAATGGGTGCGGAGGTGTATCTCATTTTAATTTGCATTTCCCTAATGAGTAACGATGGCGAGCATCTATTTTACGTGTTACCAAAGATCCTCTTTGGTTAAGCGTCTGTCTGTTCAGATCTTCTTCCTCTTTCTTTGTTGGATTGTTTGTTTCTTCCTTTGAATTCTGAGAGCTCTTTATCTATTTTAGATACTAGTCCTTGTAGGGTATGTGATTTATAAATATTTTCTCCCTACGTGACTTGTCTCTTCATCTTCTGAATTGTGTTTTTATAGAGCAAAAGTTTTTAGTTTGCTGAATTCCGATTTATCATTTTTTTCTTTTCGGATTGTGCTAAGACCACTTTGCCAAATCTAAGCACTCAAAGATTTTTCTCTGATGTTTTCTGTTAAGAATTTTGGTGTTTTATGCTTTTTTATTTGAATCTAGGACCCATTTTGAGTTAACTTTTGGATACTGTTGTGGTCTAGATTGAGGCTCATTTGTTTGTGAATGGACGTCCAGTTGTAACAGCATCATTTGTTGAAGACTGCACTTTTCCCATCCAGTTGCCTTTTCGTTTTGTCAGAAAGTCAATTGAGCACATTTGTGTGGGTGTGTTTCCAGACTCTATGTTATTCCATTGGTCTATGTGTCTGTTCGTTCACCAATGCCACCCTGTGAGCTTTACAGTATGTCTTAAAGTTGGGTAGGGTGAGTCCTCCAAATTTTTTTTTTTTTTCAAAATTATTTTGGGTATTCTAGTTCCTTATTTTTCCACACAAGTTTTAGAACCAGCTGGTTTCTATCTACAGAGAATCCTGTTGGAATATTTATTGGGATCGTGGTAAATCTGTACTCCATTTGAAGAGAATTAACATGTTAACTATTGAGCCTTCCAAACCATGAACATGGTATGTCATCCATTTCTTTAGATTTTCGTTGCCTTCTTTCATTTAGGTTTTATAGTTTTCAGTATATAGACCCCGTACCTATGTCATTACACTTATAGCTAAGTATTTAATCCCATGTTAACATAAATAATAATTTTGTCAAACTAACTCTATTTTTTAAAGAAGAAAAAAAGGTGTTTTACACTTTCGCAAATCTCTTTAATATCTGGCTTAATGAAAGCTAGCTGGATTCTAACACTTGCTTCAGTATTCAATCTTTTGTGATATATTATTTGGGATGAAATATATGAAGAGAATCTGATCTCACACAGAGATGGAGTTGAAAAGTGAGAGTATTTTAGTAGCCCTTTCGAGTGATTGTGATCACTGTGACACTAGACACAAACTTGACAAGTAGCAGTTCTGTAAAGGTCAGTTGCAATGTGGAATCTGAAATCTGTCAATGAACGTTGTGTGCTTGGTTATCTTAAGTCTCTTGGTCTATGTTGCACTCTCAGTGGGTCTCTTACCCATTGCCTGATTGTGTAACATCACACATTGCTCATTTGGAAAATATTGGTTCTGAGTTATGAACATCTTCCAAATGTTGATACATTCTGTTACAATATAAAAAATAGTATCTGTTCATATCACCCCTGATCTCATCAGAAAAGCCTTTAAGGATTGGGAAGCTCGTGGAGAAGGATCCAAATTTTCCACAATTCGAATTTTCAATTGTAAGTTTATATCATTAGTAGCAAATATTGCCAGATGTTTTCTTTGAGGTGACAGTCTCATTTTGCTCATTTTCAAGAAAATGGTTGCCAACTATCAAGTTGGAGTAATCATAGTTTGTCGATCTTTCAAGTAGAAATGGTGTTTCATGAAAACAGTGGCTAGTTCAGCCTGCAGCTGAGACTTACAAGTGCTCTTTCTCGAAACGAGCTTAGCATCTCGGTGTGTAGCAGGACTGCTTTCATTTTTTTCACACGGAATATTAAAAAGACATGTATTGGGGATTAGGATTTAAACAAATGAATACATTCGAGTCATGAATAATCTCTGCTGCTTCGATGTTCCTAAGTGAAACTGGCAACTGTGTAATCGTGAAGGCAACAACGACTACAAGTACGAGTTGGTGTCATTGCCTTGATTCATGAGAAGGAGCCAATGGTTTTGCCCACCATTGCTTTTGGTGGTGCAAATGCTAACACAGTGAAAAAGGCAACTGACATCATAGTATTATTATGGAAATAGTTTTGACCTGCTGATCCCCTGAAAACGTCTCAGGGACCCCCACACTTTGAGGACTGCTACCTTAGACAGCCGAAGACAAAAAATGGAAATCTGCGAGTATTGTCTTTGGATAGTTACTTCCCGGAAATGCTATTGGAACCATGTCTTCATCTGACTCTAACGGCCCACACTCAGGAAAAAGTGAATAATGTCTCATCTAAAGAAGCGAGAGTCTAGTCAGTTTATGTATGCGGTGAGGTTGGGTCTTGTTGAAGAAGAGAGATGTTAATTTAATTGCAGTTTAATGAAGAGCTCAGTGGGTGGGAGAAAGAAGAGCGGGGATTTGCATTTCCTTAACTTCTTGGGCTTACTGAATCCCAGGGGAGGGCTCTTCTTCTAGTTAGAAAAACAGGATCACTCTGCCCCATTGGGGAAGCATGGCTGATGCCCTCAAGGTCAGCGGTGGAGTCTGGGTGGGATCTGCCTTGTGGTGGGACTAGAGATCAGTACTCCATCAGGTTCTTCTCTGATAAACCTTCTAATAGTTCTGAGTAATAGATGCTCCAAATCCAGTGGAATTCAACAAATTGTCACAAGCACTTACTAATACCCAAAACCATGTTAAATGCTGGGGTTGGAGGTAGAGGTCGAAGACATATACCTATCATTTATCATGGTGTCCCCTCACTGGCCCTTTCCAGCCTGGTCTATTTTTTTTAAGTTTATTTATTTATTTATTTTGAGAGACGGGGGGGGGGTGGGGTGGAGAATGTTAGTGGGGGAGGGGCAGAGAGAGGGAGACAGAGAATCCCAAGCAGGCTTTGGGCTAACAGTGTGGAGCCAGATGCAGAGCTCGAACCCATGAACCATGAGATCATGACCTGAGCCAAAACCAAGAGTTGGATGCTCAACGGACTGAGCCAGCCAGGCCCCCCCCGCCCCCGCCTGGTCTGTTTTTTAAAGCTTCGTTGTTTTTGTTATCTTATAATTTAGCTCTCACTACAGGAGAGTTTTTAAAAATCCAAATGATCCTGGAAACTATAAAAATAATGTAAAGAGAACTGTTTATTTGTGACAAGCATCGTGTGATAAACTCTCCGCATCCTCACACACTTTATCTCATTTAATCTCTCAACAACATTATGAAATAGGTACTCTTGCAAAGAAGAAAGTAAAAATCACCTTAAATCCCACCATCCAAGGGTGCCTGGGTGGCTCAGTCGGTTGAACGTCGGACTCTCGATTTCCAATCAGGTCATGATCTCCTAGTTCTTGGGATTGAGCCCCACATTGGGCTCTATGCTGACAGCACAGAGCATGCTTAGGATTCTCTCTCTCTCTCTCTCTCTCTCTCTCTCTGCCCTTTCTCTGCTCATTTTCTCTCTCTTTCTTAAATAAATAAACTTAAAATTTTTTTTAAAAAAGTCCGACTCTCCAAAGGTAAATAGTATTAGCATTTGGGGAAAATGCTACAACTCCATGCGTCCATAGAGAGGGCTACAATTTTATGCCAGTAGGATCATATTTTATAGATTGTTTTGTTTCTTGATTTCATCTTCTCAACAGTAGGAGATAAGCACCTTTCCCAAAGGCATGGGTATTATCATCTTTAACCATTGCAGGATATTCCATTGGACAGATGTATCAATCTGTCAGTGGACATCCGAGGAGGAGTAGTTGGTTTCCAGAGTTTGCTGTTATACACACTGCTGCTGTGAATTTCTTTGCACCTGCTTCATTCCGAAACAATGATCTTCTGAGGGTAAATTTCAATAAGGAGGCTTGTTTACATTTCCATTCAAAATGCTGCACGGTTTTCCAGGAGAGCTGAATTAACTTCCATACCTCCAACAGCGTCCCAGTGCGCTACTCTCTTCTTCAAAGAATGTTAAGGGCAGCATGAAAGCACATGTGAATGTGTTGTCGTGTCAATACCTGTGTGTGTATGTGAGCTGCCCACGTGTGGGGTGGGGGGCATTCATTTATTCATTTAACAAATGTTTCTGGGCATCTACCACGAGGCAGACATTCAGGTGGGGCTGTAACTGTGAGAAGCTCAACATGATCCCATCTCTCACGGGGTCAAACATACTTGAAAAAGAAAAAAAAAAAAAAACTACCATAACAGCGTGAAGAAAAATTACGTGAAGATGTGACCACCTGTAATGAGGCTCTGCCCTGGGCTAGTGATGGTGGCCAGGGTAGTAGAGGAAATCAGAGAAGTCTTCCTTGGAAAAGGGCTATTAGAGGGGCACCTGGGTGACTCAGTCGGTTAAGTGCCCAACTCTTGGTTTCAGCTCAGGTCACGATCTTCACGGTTTGTGGGTTCGAGCCCTGCACGGAGCTCTGAGCTGACAGCATGGAGCCTGCTTGAGATTCTCTCTCTCTCTCTCTCTCTCTCTCTCTCTCTCTCTCTCAAAATAAACAAATAAACTTAAAAAAAAGAAGAAGAAGAAGAAAAAAGGCTGTTAGAGCTAAGGTCTGAAGGGTAAGGAGGCACTAACTAGACATAGAGTAGCAGGAAGCGTGTTGCAGGCAGAGAGAAAGCTTTGATCTCTGGTTTTACCCTCAGTGGGAACCATCTTGCCAGGACAGTCTCCTGCCATTCCCCACATTCCTGCCTTTTCCGAGGCAGGAGGAGTACAGCCTGAAGAAAGAAAGAAGACTGGAGAGGCCAGAGCCCAGAGAATGAGTGGGGAGAGTGGAGCCCAAGGACGCAGAAAGGGTGGCAGGACCTTGTGTCTGGTCGCATATGTCTGAACGTGTACGTGCACTTGAGCACACGTGTGACTATCTCAGAGCTTGGTGGGTGGACGAGGATGCGGTTTCTCCATATGTGGTCCCCTGACCAGAAGCACCCACATCCCCCGGGGGTGGAGCCCAGCAGCTTGTGTTTTAACCCCTGGCCGTTGGGTCTGCACTTCTGTTTGAGAAGCACTCCGGAGGATGTGTTTGTCAGGATGCACCTGCGTGAGAGGCTTTGGGATATTTGACTTGCAGGTGGAGGTTTGCATATAGGCGTCCTCATGGCAGGAAACTCCTTCCATCTTCTCGGCTTTGTCCTCTCAAAGCACCCCCAAGTCCAGGGCAGTCACTCTGAGGCACTTAGCAGAAATTAAATGATGATGATAACGATGATAGGCGGCTATGTCTCCAGCTGAGCCCCTATTTCTTACCAGTCCCCGGGAAGAGCAGCCACAAGGCGCCCTTCTTTTATCACAGACAGAAGTTTAATCTCAATGGTGCAGAAAGCAGGAAATTCACAATGGGAGAGCAAGAGAAATGGCTTATTCAGAGTGGAAAAATACCTCGCTGCACCGCCCCTAGCCAGATTCCCAGGGCAAAGAGAACAACTTCTGGCCAGTCCCTGGCTAATGACACTGGGGGTGCAGAGAGAGAGACAGAGAGGGTGGGGTGGGCGCCAGGGCCTGGGGGCCACACAGGGCAGGGGGTGCGGGTGGCAGGTGGCCATGAGACGGTGTCCTTGTGACATAGGACTGTGCACGGTGGGAGCCCCAGAGAGCAGGATCTCCTCATGGGAAGAAGGGTCCAGGATGCCCGAAAGCCAGGCACTAAGGTTGTATCTTCACTGAACAAAACCCCAAGCATGTATCCAATCAGATTCTCGTCCTGGCTCGGCCCCTTATCAACTCAGAGACGCTAGGGAAGCTGCTTCAGTTCTTTCGGGCTCGGTTTCCTTGTCTCGGAAATGGGGGTGATCACGGGATCTTCATCGCAGGGCTGCTGTGTGGGCTAAGGGAGGTGATGCATGGGAACTCGTCAGCGCTGTGCCAGCCTCACGGGAAACGCTCACTTCCAGCTGGCGGTGGCATTTGTGTCAATTCCTGGAGACGCAGTTCTCTGGCCGCACTACCCGAGCCAGCTCAGGGAGTTCAGTTGGGTTGTTCAGGGTCCCCGAGACCTGGGGCGGCCAGCGGTGCTTTCCTCCCTCCTGGAACACCCGGTGTCCTGGTGATCTGCAAAGGTACGGAGGTCCGAAGCCCAGGGCGTGTTCCTTGGACCCCGCAGTCGCTGCTGTCTTGTGTCTCTGCATTCCCTCTGTCGCTTTGTCACAACGGCTGCCACGGGGTGGAGCTCACCGTGAAGAGGGCCACAGGGAAATGGGGGTAAGGAACACCTAGCTCTCAAGGTTGCTGTGTGACAAGGTGTGTAACACACCTAGTTTCATGCCTGGCATCTGCTGGGTCCATAGCAGGCATCAGTTAAAGATGGAGTCGTATCGTGGGGCTAGTCAAAGTGGGTGCAGTTAGTGCAGGAAGTCACGAAATAGATGTTCGTTGAGTAACTGCCCTTGCCAGACATCGCAGCAGGGGTGTTCCGTGTGCTCTCTCCATCAGTCCCCACGACAACCCCACGGAATGAAGGCTCTCGTTGCCACCACCTTCCCCGATGAGGAAACGGACACACAGAAAAGTCTTGAACTTGTTCGAGACCAGCAGTCCTGGATTCTAAATCGTGACTATCCAATTCTCATTCTACTAGCCTCTTACTACTTGTCCGAAAGAACCTGTTCTTTGGCAGTGGAAACTGCAGACAGCGTTACTGATTTGTCCACTGGGCGAGAATTATTTGCCAAAGAAAGAAATTTACCAACCTCACTCATTTTGCCCACCCTGACCAGAGGGGTAGTTCTTCTCTCTGCTTGGCCTTGACCTCTCCTACTACGAGCAGGATCCCTTCTCTCTTTTTTTTTTCAACGTTTTTTTATTTATTTTTGGGACAGAGAGAGACAGAGCATGAACGGGGGAGGGGCAGAGAGAGAGGGAGACACAGAATCGGAAACAGGCTCCAGGCTCCGAGCCATCAGCCCAGAGCCTGATGCGGGGCTCGAACTCACGGACCCGAGATTGTGACCTGGCTGAAGTCGGACGCTTAACCGACTGCGCCACCCAGGCGCCCCCCTTCTCTCTTGTTCAATCCTCAGCAGAGGGCAGCTGGGAGCATTTAAGTTATGTGCTCTGTGCACAGCAGCTCTTGGGAAGAAAGGGAAACAAAAATAAACTCGCTTGGGTGGTATCTCGGCCTCCTCTAATGATAAAGGGGGGGCTGGGCTTCGAGGGGAGACAAGGGGAGAGAGAAGAACCCCAACACTGGGTTGAGAAGACTTGGCCTCACAGAAATAGTTCTGGGGGCCACTTCTCTTCCAGGTCCCAGTCAGCTTTCTTAGCAGCAGAGGGGGGCAGCTGGGGACTCAGGAAGTCCGGGTCATAGGCCCTCCCAATTGGGCGGCTGCCAGCCCTGTCTCTCTTCGGCTGGTGGAGGAAGCAGATAAGAAAACTGACCCTGGATGGAATCTTCTAATTCCCTATTCCCTCCCAGCAGGCCTTTCTTTCTTTCTTACTTTCTTTTTGTTTAAAAAATTTTTTAATGTTTTTTAAATTTATTTTTGAGACAGAGAAAGACAGAGCATGAGTGGGGGAGGAGCAGAGAGAGAGGGAGACACAGAATCCGAAGCAGACTTCAGCTCGGAGCCGTCAACACAGAGCCCGACGCGGGGCTCGAACTCACGAACTGCGAGATCGTGACCTGAGCTAAAGTCAGACGCCCAACTGACTGAGCCACCCAGGCGCCCCCCCCCCGCCCCCCCCCCCCCGGCCCCAAGCAGGCCTTTCTGAACCTGCCAAGTATCTCACGCTGTATTTGCCACAATCTCATTCCAACCTCTGTGCCTGGGCTCACTCTTCTACCCCAAACCTCCATCCTCTTCCTTCAAAGGTCAACTCTTCCAGGAAGGCAGCCTAGATTAGTTCCGCCTCTTATTCTGATCTTTTCTCTTACCCTGGATTAATTGGGACATTAATAATAGGTATTCACAAGTACATGGCTTAGTTAACATTTAAGTATTTACCATGAGCTTAAGAAAGTGTATGTTTTTCTCACTCCTCAGTTATGACATGGAAATCCTGGGAGATAGGTCTCATCCAGCTCAGATCTCCATCCTGTGACTCTGTTCAGAGCTCTGCACGCAGAACTCTCTCGTGCCCTGTTTCTTCCAAGACGTGGCCTTGTCTCTCTCGCTGTGTGTGTCCCTGCTCCGGGCTCCTGTGCACTCCAGGACTTCAGACCCACTGAGTCTGCGAGCCATGTATGAAGCAGTTCATGGGGGTATTCAGCTCTTTCCCGGTCCCAGGCAGGTTCTGTTAAAAAGCTGAGGCCCAGGCCCCGTTCTTGGAGAATCAGATTCATGGGCCTGGGGTGGGGCCTAATCACCTTGCCTGAGTCGTCTATTGCTGCAAAACAAAATGCTCCCAAAGTAATGGTTTAAAAAAACAAGAACCATTTTATTTATTCAAGATCTGAGGAACAGGAATTCGGGCAGGGCCCAGCTGAGTGACTGGTGGTCAGGGTCGCACAGCGGGTGGCCCTCGGCTGGGATGGGAACGTCCAAGGTGACCTCAGGCCTTTCTCCATGTGGTCTCTCTCCATCTCTTTCCAGCAGGGTAGTCTGACTTCTTCTAAGGTGGCTGGCTTCCAAGAGGTGGTGTTCCAAATACCTACAGCAGAAGTTACAGCTCTTTTTCTTTAAAAATTTTTAAAAATTGTTATTTATTTTTGAGAGAGAGAGAGTGTGGGAGCAGGGGAGGGCAGAGAGAGAGAGAGAGAGAGAGAGACACACACAGAATCCGAAGCAGGCTCCAGGCTCCGAGCTGTCGGCACAGAACCTGACGCGGGGCTCGAACTCATGAACCAGTGAGATCATGACCTGAGCTGGAGTCGGACGCTCGACAGACTGAGCCGCCCAGAAGCCCCTTGTCAGTATCACTCTAATCTTTTGCATCAGTAAATACTGATCATCCACCAATTATATTGGCAGGTGTCAGGGAATGGGTGTTAAAAACATAAAATATAAAACCAACAACTCCCCCCAAAAGACAAAATAAACAAACAGAAAACATCAACTAGACACCCTTCCTGTCTTCAGATTACTCACCGTCCAACAGTACCCAGCTTAGGTGATTCCCTGGGTCAAAATCATTGTGTTCCTCCTCCCGATTCGGAAGCTGAAGTTTCTGAGTTAAACTTAGGAAGACAATTGCACACTCTCTTTTAAACACTGTGCCAGGAAGGAGTTGCATTCCAGGGCTCTATAAATGTTTAATATTAGGATAAATGGCCAGAATGGTGAGAGTTGTAGGCCCATCCCCTCCTGTCAGCCACATCTTAGGTTCCATCCGAGACCTGAAAAGTGAAAATCAATAGAGATAATGCTTTAAACGGTGGGCATCAAATATGCTTTTGGTCTGGGAGGCAATTACATGAACGACATCATCAAAGAGAGAACGGAATGGAAGGAGGGTTGAGAGAGATGGAGAAGCCAGTGGACCCAAGAGTCTGTTTGAAACCGACGAGAGAGGCAAGCGGTCTGCTGACCTGCTCGGCGTCCCTCTTGGGTGCCCCTTGTCATCCGAAATGAACCCCCTTCCCGCGACAGGCCAGCCACAGCCCCGGGATGCCAGGCCTCGGGCTGGTGCCGTCTGCTCCTTGGGAGAAATGAGGTTTTATCCTCAGGCCCCGAGTTCGCCCTGCAGGGAAGTTGTTCTCCTCTCGTGGCAGTTAATCTGCAGGCCTTGCATGATTTCCCTATAAAGTTCAGCAAACCAGCCAGCCCCAAAACATTTTATTGCTTCCCTCAACTCTCGCTTGGGCTCTGGGGAGGGGCTGGGTGGGGAGGATGCAACAGAGAAAAAGCGGATTCAAGGCTTTCCAGCCTGGAAACGTGACTGGGCTCGTGGGGGATCGTCTGATTGCGGGGCTGGTCTAAAGACTGAATGGAGGCGCCTGCTGTGTCCCTATGGTTCTTTCTGGCCTCTGTTCTGAGCCTGGATCCGGGGGGGGGGGTTGGAAGAAAGTATATGATGATAAACAGGTGCCTCGCCCCGCAAACGTTGGCTCCAGGCACTCAGGGAGGGGTGGGGAGTTCAGATGCCTGCTTATGCTAAAAGGCTGTCAGCTTCTCTGTGCACAGGGGAAAGCAGAAACCGGAATCTATTCTGGTCTTGTCTAGGGAGCCATTATGTATTGAATCTCCAACGTCATTATCTCCAAAGGGCAACATCACTCGTTTTCTCCCATTTGCATTCGCTGGGAAGAGACAAATGGGTGCATATTTGCAGAGTGGAAAGGCTGGGGGGAGGAGTGGTCATGTGCCCCGTTTGGATAACGAGCGAGCGGCTCTGGAAGAGGCGTGCTCATAATTAGAGATTGGCACCTCGAGGCGACACTTCACACTTACAAGACAAGTTTAAGTTAATCAGGCAGAATTAGTTCTCCAGACTAATGGGACTGGGGTGGATTTTTCACTTAGAAACAAATCTCTTGCATGCTTTGGCATGCCTTGTTTCCTGACATATGTTATAGTTTTCCTGTGGGAAGACAGGGAGAAATTTTGTTTCAGACTTCCCCCACTCTGCCTGCCTCTGCTTTCTTCCCTTTCTCAAAAATCAAGATCCTGAGGTACAGGTAGCTAAGGGAGGGGAAAATGGGGGACCGACTCCAGGAAGAGCGGGGCTGGCGTCTGTTTCTCTTTGGACGTGCTAGCATGTGTCACGCGTGTGTGAGTGGGGCTGGGATTGACAGGTAGAGATCCTGCAGGGGGGGGGAAGTTTCGCTCGGGCTCAATTTCTGCTTTCCCATGATGCCAGGCTGTCTCCCCCCAGCTGTTCCATCCTATTTGGACAAGTTGGGACTGTGTTGGCTGCGTGCAACAGAAAACCAGCTACGGTCCATCTTCTGTAATGGGAGCTGAATTTTCTCAGGTGACAGCAACTCTGGAGGGCAGGATGGCTGCTTTACCTCCAGGCATCACGCCCAGGTTTCTGACAAAAGAGGGTGAGGAGGAAGAGGTAGAGAAGCAGGAGGGAGGAGAGGAGGGGGGAAAGGGGAAAGAGGAGGTGGAAAGGGAGGGGGAGGAGGAGGAGGAAGAGGGAGAAGAAAAGGGCCCAGGGGCGAAAGTCACATGTCTTTCTTAGAATTCTTACTCAATATAATTCTGTTGCTATCTCCTGGGCCAGAACTGGGTCACATGGACACCCCTAGAGAGTCTGGAAAATGAGTAGTTTACACAGAGCACAGGCACCTCGGTTAGAAAAAGGCGACGATCTGGTCTGGGGAACCTGCCGTGTCTGACATCCTCCCCAGTCCCTGCGGCTCCACACATCGGCAGGGAAGTCCTGCTTTTCAACCCCCAAAGTCAGTGCCAGGGTCTCCTGCTCTAACTCTGCAGACGGCCTGGCCTGGGAACCCTGTGAGGCTCACTGCTCGCCTCTCCTCTACCTGTGGCCTCAACAACACCGCTACTCCGTCCCGTCACCTTGCGAAGAGAGGACAAAACAATGGCAGGGCACACGTGTGGTGCAGGCCCCCGGGGTACCAGTGCGTGGCGGGGGGGCGGGGGGAGGCGGGGGGGCAGATCTGCAGGCTTGGGTTAGGCTGTGAGATCGCTGGGAGAGTGGGGGAAGAAAGTGTTCAAAATGAATCTGGAGAGGTTGGCTGGTTGGGTCACCAGGCAAGACACGGGGGTCTCAGATGGAGCGAGAGCCGGGCTGACCCCAAGGAGTTCCCCTGCTCATGCTCTGTCTCTGTCTCAGAACATAAATAAACATTAAACAATAAGGTACAAAGTGAGCGTGAAAGGATCCAAAGTAGCACTTGGTGGAGCTGCTCTGAGCCTACAGCCTGCACCCCAGGATGAAACGGTACCTCAAAAGCCACTTTGGAGGGGTACCTGCTAGGAGAGGTGGGGCATCTCTCCCCGAGACTCCTGGTCTTGCCGCTTTCATTTTCCCTGCTGGCCCTCCACTTCCGGTCAGTGGCGGCGTGGCCCCGGTGCCGACACGCTGAAGAGCTATTTTTGCCTCCGATTCTGGAGGCCCGGGGAGCGTTTTAGAAACGGTTTCTGTCCTTTCTTGTCCTACTTCCACCATGGCCGTGCACCCCTGCCCGGCTCTCTCCTTTTGCTTCCAGCGCCTTTAGAGAAACAGGGTTCTCTCCATTTGGGGGCCAGGCCCGTGTCTCAGCCTTACACGGGCACCGCTCTCCTCACAGCCCCTGGCTCCTCATTGAGGGGGGGCCCCTACATCCTAAGCTACCCATTCCCCAGTTCTCGCTTGGGTTTCCTACCGCCCTTCAGTGGCTTCCCAGTTTCCTGAGGATAAAAGCTGGATTTGCCCAGGAACTACCAGGCCTGCCTGATCTGGCATCTGTCTCCTTCTGTGACCCGTCACCCCTGCTCCAGGGCCACCGTGGCTCCTTCCGTGCCGTGCTCCTTCTGCCTCAGGGCCTTTGCACATGTTGCTTCTGTTGGTATGTCAGAATCTTTTCCCACTCCGTCTGTCCTTCCAATTCCTGGCTCCTTCACCTCCTCTCTTTTAACACCACCTGACCCTTTGGCTTGCTTTTCAAATGCTACATCCTCAGGGCTCTGGACCAGGTTTTACTTGCACACTTATCTGTAGGACTAGTTGATAAATATCTATCTCACCCATTAGCCATGAGGGACCCTGACTTTCCTTTCACTGTTGGATCCTGGAGCTTGGCCCAGGGCAGAGTGGCTCCTCACATCAATAAATGCGCTGAAAGAACAGGGCAGCTGGTGACCCTTTCTGACTCACGCCCACATTTCATAGGGGCTGGATGCCTCTTTTCTCCCCCTGGAGGGAGATGCTACCCTTCCTAGAACAAGCTTGAGCGGGATCATAGCTACGCCGCCCCACACTTCTTCCTCAGTGGTCCTGGTGGGACTGTGAAGAAGCACCGTTTGAGAGGCAAGCCGTGGCCCTTCCTCCAGTGATCGGAGGTCCTGTTCTCCCTCTGCAGCCTTTTGCCAGGCAGCCGTGGCGGCAGGTGTCCCCAGGAAGTCGTGTGGCCAAACACCTTGCAATTCTCTGGCAGAAAAGGGGCTGGTACTCCAGGTGACCTGGCTTTGGGGTTCCTTTTTCCCCAACAGGTGTGCCAAGCCCTGGGTTTGATGTGTCTCCAGCAGTAGGGACTTTGAAAAAGCAGCGCAGAGAAATGGCCCAAAGGCAGCACTTAAGGGCATCTGGGAAGGATGAGTCCACTTGCCCAAGGACACGAGCCTACCAAGGACACGTGCCCAAGGACACGAGAGACGAGTGGTTTCGTCTCTCCCCCCCACTGAAAGCAGAAGACAATGGAGGACAGCTGTCACCAAGTTCTCACTTGTAGAGGAAAAGACAGGGACAGAAAGGCTACTTGGTCCCTGTCAAGACCCGTGGATTCGCAGGATCGGAGCCAGCCTTAGAGTTTTAGCTTTCGGAGGCACCCACAGAACTTGGGGACTGTCCCAGAACCATGTCCGTTTTGTCCAAGGTCCTGTGCCCGACGGGTCGGAGCTGTCCCCCTGCCGGTCTCCCTTAGGGGGGGCTACCCACTTGTTCTCAGTAATCCTTGATGGTGTCCACATCTGTGCAGAGCCTTTTTGAATTCTTGAGTATGTCCTGCCTTGGGATTTTGAGAACTTCTCATTTGTTAAAAATTAGCTAGTCTCCTTCATTTTGCAGATGAAAATACTGAGGCTGGGAGCTGGGGGTGTTGGAGGTGGGGCTGGGTCTCTTCCTGGCCATATCCCTCTGTCCCAGGGTCTGTAAGAAAGTCTCTGTGGTCCTGCCTAGGTGTGGACAACCAGTCTCTCTCAGGAAACCCCTCTCACCCTGACAGCCTCATGGCAGGCAACGTGACTTCCTGGCTACGACTGTGTGGCCAGCCAGCCTTTACTGTGTTTTTCTGGTTTCTGCCCCTGCCTGACTTGGTCCCCTCTTATAAGCCCTGCTGCTCACAGCCCTGAGGAGTGAGCAGCTTGCTCCTTCTGCCTCAGGGCCTTTGTACCGGACTATTGAGCACTCACTCTGAGCTCCTGGGCTAAGCCTCTCAAGAGGTGAGTGTAACCCAGCCATCGTCATCTGTGAGGAAACTGAGGCTCAAGAGCTTCCTTTAGCGATTTGCTCAGGGCTACCTCCCAGGGAGAGTCGCAGAGCCAGGATTTACATCTTGAAATTCAGATGTCATCTTAAATTTGGACCCTGAGGACTGGGTTGGGGGGGTGGGGGCAGTCCTGCGACCTGGCAGGACCAGGATGAGGGGCCCTGAAGAGGAGGTTCTAGGCAGCACACCTGTCACTCGGGTGAGCGCCCCCCACCTGGCTCCAGCTGAAAATGACAGCTACAACCAGGGCGGGCTCAGGCGCCTACGACACAGCCATTCATGCTTTCGGTACACATTCCCCCTAATTGCCAAGGCTCCCAATTAACGTGGGTTGCTGTGTCTGGTGCTGGGTTATTTCCCCGTTCCCCTCGGTTTACTATTTCGGAGAGACACTAGCTCTGTCATTGTGTTTGTCTCGCTGCCTTCCCACCGTCCCCGGAGGAAAACCAAAAAGCAGCAGCTGGCGGCAGATCCCGGGCGCGGGCCCGCCCCCTCGGCGGCCGTCTCCTGTTGCTTCTGGAGCGGGGCCTGCCCCCCCCACCCCCCACCCCCCGAGAGGCGCCCTCCCTCACCCCGGACGCGCCACGCTCCCCGGTGACACCGCGGCGGCCCTTCCCGGAGCCCGGCCCGGCCGAGCCCCGCCCCCCTCTCCCACCCGCGCCGGCCGCGCCGCTCCCGCCCGCCCCAGCCCTGCGCAGGAGGGGAGGCGGGAAACACGCGAGAGCCTCTCCCACCGCCCTGCCCCCAGCCCCGCCACTCCCAGCTCCTCGGACTCCGTGCGTCCTCCGGGGATTGTCTCCGAGGGGCCCGCGCTGTGCAGGTAAGCGGCGGCGGCGGGAGGCAAAGTTGGGCGCTTCTTCCGAGGACGGCAGGAGGCCGGGGTGGGGACCGATCGCGGCGGCGCCGGGAGCTGCCGCGTTTTGTTTGTTTCGGTGGGTGTGAGCGGCCCCCGAGGGCCCCCGGCAGCCCGGGCGGCGGGAACGCGCTGGGGGCTGTAAACCCGGGGGGGGGGGTGGTGGTGGGGTGGGCGTCGGAAGGGGAGCGTGGCCTCTCGCGGGGGAGGCCCGCCAGGCGGTGCGGGTGAAGCCGGTGACGGCAGCGCCCTCGCCTCTGCCCCGGGGCGTGGGGCTACGGTGTTTTGGAGAAGGGGAAGGGGCAGCTCCCACCCCGATCTAGCGGGAGCCTCCCCTTTGTTACTGGGCGGCCATGGACACTTGAGTGGAGGGTGGGCATGTGAAGACGGGGACGTGGCTGGAGGCGAGTGTAGACACACGGAGCCATGCAAAATGGGACGGCTGGTTTGGTGCTCGGGTGGCGTGGGGGCTGGGGCAGGGCGGTGGGCAAGGGGCTGGGGGGCGGCGGGGGGGTGGGGAGGTAAAGAAGGGCTGGGGTTCCGAGCGTGGATTCATGAGAATGTCTGCATCAGTTGTTTTCCCTCCTTCTTGTTTATCCAGTCCTGTTTTCTTCCAGGGGGCCTCCCCGATCCCCGGTTCTCTCCTTTCCTCACGCCCAGCCCCTTTCCCCAGCAGGGCCGGCCCTGGCTGAGCCTCCCCCATTGTGTCTTGCTGGGCTTCCGTGGACAGTTGGAAGGGCGGCTCTGGCTCCTGGCGCTTGCTTCTGGCTCTTACAAGTGGTGGCTGGTCGGGAAAGCACCCGAGGGTGGGCGCAGGGAGCGGCGGTGCTGGAGAACTGGGCCCGGTCAGGCCCTGCTGCCAAACCCCACACATGGGGGGGCGGGGGGGGGAGGCTGTGGCCTCTTTCTTCCTCCACTTCCTTTGTCTCCTTGGCGTTGGGCCCTCCGGCTGGGCCCGGATTTCCAGGTTCGGAGATGGGTCAGTGCGCAGCTCCCGTCTTCTACGGAAGGACCCCCGCCCCGGGGGCCCGCCACCCTCATATTGTGGATGCGTGGATGTGTGTATCTGTTTCCGCAACTTAGCCTTTCGCACGTGACCTCCCTGGCAGTTGCCATGGAAACCCCTCTTCAATTCTCAGCCTCCCTCCTTTTCCTGCCCATTCCTCACCTCCATATCGCCTCCCCTCCCCCCCCCCCAACATGGTTGCCTAGAGACTGGTTATCCCTGGCTTCTCTGGCTCGGAGACCCTGGGTAGCCGGCTCCCACCTGGAACCCAGGCAGTGGCTTCCTCGCTCCAGCTGCCCCCCACTACACCCCGCAAATGTGCCCCAAACGCCCCAAACGCATATCCGTGCATATCCGTGCATACCGCCCCGCACACACTCCCTCACACACACGCACCACGCGTTCTGTCGTGCCACGCACTCGAACACACTACAGGTACGTGTATCTCATCCCGCCGATACACCGCGTGCACACCCAGTTCATCCTGCACAGCACCCTCAATGCCACTCCCACATTGCGTGTGCTCTCACACCAACGAAAACACGCACACGCACACACACACAGTACTTCGAGAGAAGTCTGGAGCTGGAAGAGAGAGGGCAGTTTCCTGCCTCATCTGGCTCTGTGCGGGAGTGTGTGTAGGGAAGGCCCAGGGAAGGCCAGAAGGAAACATCTCCCTGGGGACGCCGGGTTAGGAGGTAGAGAGAAATGCACTCGCAACTTCCAGCTTCCCTCAGAGAGGAGCCCCTCCCCTAGGTCCTAGCCTCAAGAGGCTGAGCACACAACCAGAATTTAAAGCCCTCCCTGCCCGGACCCTGAGAAAGCCTGAGGCTCCTGGCCCACCCTGGCGGTCTCATCTCAGCCCCCCGGAGTCTTCCTGGCTAACAGGATCGGGCAGCCTGGGGACCAGCAGAGGGCTGAGAGCCTCCACAAAGGAGGGAGGACGGGTGGTAGGGCTGAGCGAGGGAGCAAGTGGGGGGGAGGGGTGCAGGGAGGGCAGGAAGAGGACCGAGTGGAGACAGGGCCAGGAGGGGCTGGAAGGAGAGGAGCCAGGCGGTAAGAGGGCACGCGTCCGGCGATCTGCTCCTGTTGGGGGTCCAGGCCACCCTCTCTCCTTTAGGCACATTTCCCCGCTTCCTGTGGCCCCTCCGGCCACATCTGTGCATCTGGGAGAGGAAGCCAGTTTGCAAAGGGCTCCTGCATTGCTGGGGCTTTTCCAAGACCCGTGGCTTCGGTGGTGTTCAGGGCGAACACCTGGGTGGACAGCAGAGGGAAGAATTGCCTTCCCGGCCTCCGCTTGCACTTTGGACTGACGGAGTATCTATTTCATTCATTCATTCATTCATTCATTCATTCATTCAGTGACTTGTTTTGAGTACCTACTGTGTATTAATTACTAGGGACACTAGAGTGAGGAAGAAGAGAATCCTAGATTTCTGAGGGTCACAAGGGGCCCTGAGGGAACATCCAATCAGGACGTCGTGAAGACGAGGAAACAGGCTCAGAAGTCACACACACACACACACACACACACACACACACACACCCAGCGGTGGCTGAGGCTTTCTGACTTTTCAGCTAGGATTTGTGACACCACACTCCCATCCCACATCTCTTGCCTTCTTTTCTCTATTGCTGGCAATCCTTGGTGGACTGAGCTATCCCTCCCCAAAGGGCAGGTGCCCAAGGCGGGTACCCGAGTGAGCCAAGAGCCTGCTCTATTGTATTTTCTTGGAGGGTGTGGCTAGGAGAGGGGGGAGAAGGAGCAGTTCCCTGGACCCTGGAAACTTCCCGCAGCCTTAGGTGAGTCAGCCCACCTGGATCCCCCATAAACCAGAGCACATGCTCCCCTGCCCCGCAGCCCTGTTGGACTTAGCTGGCTGCCATCTGGAGGGCAGACTGTGCCAGGCGGCCCCTAGGACTCACTGTCTAACAAATCACCCACCTGCTTCTGCCCCAGTGCTTGAGCGCCCCGGAGGAAGCAAACCAGTCGTGACAGGCACAGTCCCTGGAGGCAGAGAGCCTGAAGCATAAAGGCTATGAGCCTGGAGGCACAGACCCAGGTTCTAGTCCTGGCTTTGGCCCAAGGGCAAGTGCATTCATCCCACAGATACCCTTTTGGATGCAAACTGGGCTTCTGGTGAAAGTCAGAAATAGTTTAGACTGATTTCAGGCAGGTGAAAGCCTCCACAATTTTAGACCTCTGTTTCCACCTCTGTCAATAAGGGGTTTCGATTCCATGATTTCTAAGCCATTTCTTCCTCTAATTTTGGTAGATTATACAATCTTGAGAGCCCTTTTCTCTCCTGGTGCCAAATTGTGCTCATTATTTCATAATACAGGGTTGTAGCTGAGCTGAGCAAGAGAGGGTCCGGTCTCTGGTTCCTTTGGAGAAAGCCTCCCCTTTCACCCAGTCCAACGGGAGTTGCCCCAGACACTGAAACTGGGTTTTCTTCTCTCAGGGTGTAGGAGCCAGCCCCTCCTGGACACTGGTCTACCTGTTCTGTTCTGCCAGGATTAAAACAGGCTGGGTAGAAGGTTGAAAGAGGTGTTCTCTGCAGAGGATGAGACCCGGGGCCACCATTTGGTGGGTCTGTGAAATCCCCGAGAGGGAGAGCCTTTGGCCAGCTTGTGGCCGTGGCCCCGGGAGTTGAGCAGGGCTTTCTGTGCCTGATGAGAAGCAAAATCTCTCTGGCCGAGACAAAAGCCTGGAACCAATTGTCAGCATCGTCTCTGCTCTGGAATAGGAGGGAGGAGGAGAGACCTTGACCTGGGGAAGTCTGAAGTCAGCTTGGATCCCACACAGGAACACATTTGTTACTCAGATGTTCAGAGCGGCTGGGGGGGCGGAGCACGAAGTCCAGGCAGGGGGCTGGGACCCTGGGGACCAGGCTGGGCCATGGGAATGTGACTGTTCCCTCAGAATATCTGACTTGGGCCTCCTTTTAACAAACGTCAGCCGAGTCCCTTGGATGCATTAGGCCGCGTCTCAGGACCCAGCAGAGCCGTGAAAAGAATAGCTTCTCATTCTCAGAGCCCTCCTGCTCACCTTGATCAGTCGCCTTGTCCCGTCCTTTCCTCCCATCAGGAAGGCTCTGCAGCCATCTTCAGCCGGAAGGGCCCGGCACTCATGCGCACGTGGGCTCACACGTGCACGCACTTTCCCTTTTTGACACATACGTAACCTGCCATCCCTCTCCCGTGGGCACGTGCTCGCAGGTCCCCACACCCCTTCTCGCCTCACCCAGCTGCAGTCTGGCACCCAGACCGTTGTGACGGTCCCTTGCCTTGTTCTGTCAGCCCCGATCCACTTGACCGGTGGTCCCGCCGATGGAGTCCGGCTACGTCACACCTCCCGTGGCTCTCCGTGGTCCGTTAATAAGGACAGGTGCCTGGGCATCAGCACTGAGGCTCTCGTAACCTGGGTGTGGCCATGCACCGGGCATTGTCCCCAGGTGGGGCATCCCTGGCCTTGTGTTCTCCTCCTGTCTGCCTGTGCTCAGGTCCTACCCGGAACGAGCCCTCCCTCGGGCCTGCCGAACAGAGGCTGGCGCGCAGACTTGGGTTCAAATCTGGGTTCTGATGCCTCCTAGGTTTCTTAACTTTCTAGGCCTCGGTTTCCTTATCTGTCACACAAGCATGGGGATGACGGAGGTGAGCTGTGTAAGGTGCTTCACACGGCGCCTGGCATGTAGTAAGCAGGAGATATTAGCTGCTATGACGATAATAACAGTGATGACATTATTATTATGGGAATGGAGTAACTCGCTGTTGTTACATCAGCCTCCGAGGCTCCTCTCCAGTGCTCATTCCTGCAAATAGGTTTTCCTAATTCCCAGTAAACAGAAGTGCTTTCCTCCCCCTGGGCCCCCTGAATGCCCTGTTGACTCTCCGCCTAGAGTACGAGGCCCGCCGTCTCCCCTCCACCTTTCTTACCTCTTCAAAGGCAGGATCTGTCCCCCACACGGTGCCTGGCATGGTGCTGGGCACCTGGAGAAAGTCCAGTGAGCATGTGTGAACTGAACATATGGGAGAAAGTCCTCGCCCACCAGGAGGTGTTGAAAGCCCACTTGCCCTGCAGAACTGCCTCCCTGCCAGTCGCTCAGACCCAGGAATGCATCCTGCGTGTCCCTAAGGCGTGCGTTCCTTGGTGCCCATGCGCCGTCGCGGCGGGGGCGGTTCCCCTGGTAGAATCCAGAAAACAAGAATTCGACCCCATCCGGGGTCTGGAGGGTGCCGAAGGTCTGAGGTCAGCGGAGGGAAGCTGACTCATAGCGTTTTGGTGAGTGGGGTTTGACACAGCCCCAGAGAGCAGAAATGAGGCAGTGGAAGGGAGGGGCGCTGAGAAAGTTTTTAAATTCCTGACGAAGCCTATGCAGGTGCCCGGGGTTGTTCTGAGCTGGGATTGGATCATAACCACAAGGGATAATCATACGCAACATCCATGCAGTGGGGAATCGACATTTACTGAGCGGCTGCTTTGCTGAGTGCTGGAGCCCCGAGGATGCCTAGCATGTGCCTCCACCCCCAGGGAGTTCATAGTCTGATGGAGGAGACACACACTAGTTATGGCAGTGCATACGTGGGAAGAGGTAGGGGCCTTGGCTCAGCGGGAACAGGGGAACGAGGGCTTGTGGCAGGAGGGAGGGGACAGTGTGCTTCCTGGAGTGGAGGCACACGAGGTTGTATAAACCCTCCGAACGTGCACGTGTACCCACCCTTGCCATCTGGAGGCAGGGCAGATTTCCCTGGGGTCAGGGTTTGTCCCCATGCCCCCACCCCTGCCACTGCGAAACAAGACGATGTGAGTACATTCAAAGCGCCCTGCAGGCTGGGACGTGCAGGCCAGAGCTGTGCTTTCCAGGAGCTGGGTTGTTGGATGGGGAAGGGCAAGGGGCCTGGCCAAGCTGCCTGGTACTGTGGTCTGACCGTGGGCAGGGTGCTGTGGGCCTCTGGCCTTGGCAGCTGCTCTGAGTTTCTGTTTCTGCCTCTGGGAATGCTTGTCTGGCCTCTCTTGAATGGGTCTTTGTCAGCGGGCATGTGGAGGAGGTGATCCCATTGCTGGCCTGACTCATTCACGTCTGCCCAGCCTCCCCGGGGCGGGGGGGCTGGCCCCGGGCTCCTGCGCGATGCCGCCCACCGTCTAGATTCCCTGGAACAAGATGGAGTTCCCCTAGGGGAAGGGGCCTGGGCCCTCTGAGCTTGCAGCCGGCAGGCAACAGTCCTGCTCCCTGACCCTGGGCAACTTGTGTCCCTGGCCTGTGCCAGAGTCGGCCACACAGCCCTGCTCTGTGTCTCTGGGCTGTCCTGTCCGGAAGAGCTCTTGGGGCAGTGGCTGGGATGGCATCGTGAGGATCGTCACAGTTGGCAGGGATAGCGGGGGCCAGCGAGGCACCGGGCCCCCACTGGTGGGTCAGCTTGGGGTCTTTCCAGGGAAATTTTTAGAAACCAGGCCTGTGTTTGTGCTTTGTGAACTCTGTGTATCCCTTTCCAAGGAAAGGGCCTTATTTCTTTGCGTGGTCCATTCTTTTTTTCCTTTGACTGTGTGTCTCTTCCCCCAAAGGAACTCCATGTTAAAGATAAAGGTGCCTCTGGGTTGAAATAATAAGTCCTCTCTACATAATAAAGGACCTTTGTCCCTCCCACTCCCCCTGTGCAGCCAGGCTAGATTGGGTTTGGGCTCCAGAGAAATAGCTTTGAGTCACAGGGACCTGTGGGCTCAGCCTCCCACCCTCCTCTGTGAGTGAAGGAGGGTGGGGGCAGACCCAGAGAGGGGGATACTCGGGGAGGCCCCGCAAGACAGTGAGAGGGATTCAGGAGGAAGGGGCCACCCTGGGAAGTGTCAGCATGATGGTCTGGGCCCGAGGTGCCCTGTCATGCTTATAGCCGCCTTGGGGCAGTGCAGGGAATTCAGTAACTCAGGCCCCTTGGGCCTGTGACAGTGTCACTGCCCTCTGCCGTCTCCTTAATCCCAGGCTTAGAGTGCTCTCTGTTCATCAGCCCCTCTTTGGAACTTTGTAAGGGGCCAGTCATTTCAAGTTAGGTTATTAAACCGAATAATTGATGTTTACTGTTTATTTGACGGGCATTTAAAATGCAAATCAAGGGAACAGGTTGCATTTTCCTCTGGAGGCCACAGATCCATCAGTGACCTCTGGTTAGACCCAAAACACTTGTTTTAAATGCAGCTTTAAAAGCCTTTGCTGGATTTTGGCTCTGTGCTTCTGAGCTGTAAAAGCCTGGCCTCTGTTACAGGAGCGTCAGACGTCATGAACAGGGCACAGGGCTGCACCCTGCTTGCCAGGAAGGTGAACAGACGTGGGAGGTGATGGGATGGGCTTGGGGGCTGTTTTGTTTCTAACTGAAATAAAAAAAAATTTTTTTTAAACATTTATTCATTTTTGGAGACAGAGAGAGACAGAGCGTGAGTGGGGGTGGGGCAGAGAGAGGGGGAGACACGGAATCCAAAGCAGGCTCCGGGCTCTGAGCTGTCAGCACAGAGCCCAACGTGGGGCTCCAACTCACGAACTGTGAGATCATGACCTGAGCTGAAGTTGGACACTCAACCGACTGAGCCACCCAGGCGCCCCACTAATACATTGCTATTAATTAAAGTCCATACTTTCTTCAGACGTCCTTCGTTTTTACCTAATGTTCTTTTTCTGTTCCAGGATCCTGTCTGGAATACCACATTCCACTCAGTTGTCTTGTCTCCTTAGGCATCTCTGGACTGTGCCAATTTCTCAGACTTGCCTTTTTTTTTTTTGATGACCTTGACAGTTTTGAGGAGGACTGGTCATCCATATGGTAGGATACCCCTCAACCTCGGATTTGTCTGACTTTTTTCTCATGACTCGACCGGGCTTATGGGTTTTGGGGAGGAAAATCACAGAGGCGGAATGCTATTTTCATCATGCCACATCAACATCAAGGGTACGTGCGATCCGTGTGAATCATCACGGTTGCTGTTGATAGGACTGGGTTTTCGGTGCCCCCCACGCCTCCCCGACACAATTCTAGGGCCTGGCGATTACAGCTGTGCTCCTTCAAACATCCGTCTGTCAGCTAGCACTCACTGGCTGGCTGTCCGGCCTCAGTTTCTTGCAAGTCACGGGGTGGCACAGAGACTTTTCAGCTAGGAGAGCCTTGTTAAAGAGAGCCTGAAACAGAAAGTGCGGTGTGCCGGATCAGTGCCAATGACAGGCGACAGGTGCACGTTGAGTCTGGGGGAAAGAAGCATACAGTTCAGTCCGTAGGCTGGAGAGGTCGTTGGACAAAGACAGCATTTTTCAACCTTGGCTGCACATTAGGGAAGGGCATACTCTCTCTCTCTTTTTTTAAATCTTATTATTTTTTAATTAATGTTTTTCAGGAATAGAATTTAGTGATTCATCACTTATGTATAAAACCCAGTGCTCATCCCAGCAAGTGTCCTCCTTAATGCCCCTTGCCTGTGGAGCCCATCCTCCCCCACCCCCGACCCAACACTCCACCAGCAACCCTCAGTTTGTTCTCTGTATTTAAGAGTCTCTTAGGGTTTGTCTCTCTCTGTTTTCATATTCTTTTTGCTTTAGGGAAGGGCATTCCAAGCGGTGGGAACAGCAGGAAACAGGAGTCGACTATCTTAGCTGAAAGTATGGGAGAAAATACTGGAAGGGTAGAAAATGGATAGACTTAGAGGTATTTATACGCCACAGTAAAACATTTCTTTCTTTTTAAAAAAAAAAAAAAATTTAGAGAGACCATGAGAAGGGGATAGGGACAGAGAAAGAGAATCTTAAGCAAACTCCTCACCCATTGCAGAGCCCAATGCAAGGCTTGATCCCATGACTCTGGGATCATGACCTGAGCTGAAATCAAGTCAGACATTCAATTGACCGAGCCACCCAGGCTCCCCAAAAAGTTTCTATTATTTATTTATTTATTCATATAAATTGTATTTTTTTTCAAGTTTATTGATTTTGAGAGTGGGGAGAGAGAGAAGGCCAGATCGTAGAGATATTGCAGGAGTGAGCATGGCTGGGACCATGTTGTTTGCCCTAGAAAGAGCTGTCAGGTCCGACAGCAGTGTGGAGGCTGGGGGGCAGGGGGGACCCTGTGAATTCTGTTAGACTGTAAGCTCCTGGAGGCAGTGACTGTGTGTGTCGTACCCTCGGTGATGACTAAGTTGCCCAGGCAAAAGCAGGCCATCAATAAAGCCGTATTAATTTGATTCCCGGAAGGAGAATAGTGCCATTCTCTCCCAAGTTACACCCCGTCCCAACCTTACTTTTCTTTGCTCCGCCTAAATGCAGGCCGATCTCAGCGGTCTGGAAAGCAATCTGATCTAAGAATGCAGGCTGAAATATACGCGACCGTTAGGATCGGATAGTATTTGAAAAGAAGCATTTGGTGAAGTTAAAGCATCTTCCCGTGGGACAATGTTGTGGATGTGGATCTGTTTTTGAGGAGGGGTGGTCTTTAGTTCAGTTCTATACCCTGATCTAATTCTGAGCCATTCTAGAAGAAAAAGGAGGGGGGGGGGGATCTGCAGCTTGGCAGCCCGCTCTGAAAGGCTGCTGGGGGCTGGGCTGGTAGTTCTGTTGGCTTCCCCAAGCTCTGATGGACGGGAATCACCTGCGGGTCGTGTGGGACACAGTCCGGCTGCGGCATGAAGGCGCTGATGTTCGCGGGCCAGAGAGCGTCAGGGTACCCGGCAGCTGCTGTGGGCGGTGGGGGCTGAGGAGGGACACGAGGGTGCGTCAGCTGGGGGTGAAGGGGCAGAACTGTGAGCCGGGGTTCGGCGATGGCCGGCAGGCCAGGCCTCCCCTCTCCTCCCAGGGGGCTCCGGGGTCCCAGCCCTCCCCTGACATCGGTCATAGTGGACAGCGCAGAGTTGAGCCGGCCGCTGTGAGGGATGAAAGTGACATGACGCGTGCGTGCGGAAGTTAAACACAGCTATCTAACTTAATTTGCGTTATGCTTACCCGTGTTTCCCCTCTGGCCTGGGGGGAGAGCACGCCCATCAAATGAGCCCAGCTGGGGCGTGGGGTCAGGGTCAGTATTTTCATCTCCCTTAGTCCCCACACATTGCCACACTGGCCAGGGAGGCAGCAAGAGTTGGAAGGGCACCGTCAGCATTCGGCCCCCCAGAGACTCAGGAGCCGATACCGTTTGCCACGGGGCCGCGGGCGAGTCACGGCGGGCCTCACCTCCTCTGGTCCGTAAAATGGCCGGTTCCCCAGCGTCACACGTGGTTGTGATACTCCTTTGAGCTGGCGCTTGTGAAACCGTCTGGTAAGCAGGCTGTCTTGCAAATGATGTTATCAACATCGCCATCGCCACCCTCGGCCCCTTCGGCCCCCCGTGGGTGGGGATCGGGAGCAGGAAGGGTGCTCCCCGTTTCTTTGACAGCAGCCGCAGGTGCACTCGGAGGTCCAGGGTGGAAGAGTCTCTGTCCTGGTGTACCTTGTCCCAACGCCCCTTCAACCCAAGAGGCAGGGGGATTAGGGCTGCCCGAGGCGTGAGTGTGCTTGACCCTGTGCCTGTGAGTCTCAGCACCCAGCCTAGGGCATGCAGGGGTAGGGTGGAGGCCCAGAGAGGGCCTCGCAGGGAGGACGGTGGCACGAAGGCTTGTTTGGTGTTTCTGCAGAGCAGACTGGCTCGTCTCACAGCAGTCCCGGCCTTTCTGCTTTGCCACCTGTGTCTCTCTGTCTCTCTTCCTCACGTTTGGTCTCTGCCGGGACTGCCCTTGGCCAACCTCGCTTGGTTGATTCATCGGGTCTTTCCTTTGTCAGCCTCCTCTCGAACTTCCCTTTGGGTGCCTCCCCTGTTCAGTTTCTCTTCCTCTGGGATTTCCTTCCTCTTCTGCTACCTTGGGCCCTCTGTTTCTCATGCTGCTGTGTCTCTGGGTTGGGGCTGCCCTGTGGTGGCCGACGTGTCATCAGCTCCGGCTGCCCCGGTGAGACCCGCTCTCCCCCATGCCGCCTGTCTGTGGCCCTGGATGACACTGGCAGTTTTTCTTGGGGCGAGAGAAAGCAGTGGCTCTGGGGGGCCTCCCCAGACCCCCTCTCTGCCTGCCTGTGTCTTCTGAGGGCCGAGGGCCCTTTCCCACCGGTCAGGAGGATGCCAGAGCCCTCAGAGATTGGAGGGTGGCTGGAGGAGGAAGGGAGGGAAGTGAGAGGAAGGGACCAGGGCCCTTTCCCTGGCCCCGTTCTCTCTTTCTCTTCCCCATTTCCCACGAGAGGGTAGAAGAAAATGGAGGGGAAGCTGAGGAAGGAGTTGGGGAGTGACAGTAGTCATACTGTCAGCCGCTGATGCTTAATGAGCAGTCTCTGTTCGCCCGGCCTGGAACCCGACTCTGACCTGACAGCTCTTTCCAGTGCAAACAACGGAAGGCCAACTCCAGCTTGGTTAGACAAGGCAGGTACCCCGTTCAGGGCCAAACCACAGGATGCACAGCCCTGGTGTGGGAGCTGCGGGGGCTGGAGCACACCCAGCCCTGACCTGCTCCCTCTCCCTTCTCCCTGCTCCTCTGTTCCCGCAGGTGAACTGACTCCCCTACAGGCTTCCCCGCCACTCCCCCCCCCCCCAACTTCACAGCTTGGCTGCTTTGACCCTTCCTCCCTTTGTTCCCACCAAGTGACAGTCCCTGGGGGACCACTGACGTCTCAGACCTGCTCCTTTTAGCCAGGAGACCTGTAGGGTTGGGGTGGGGGAGGCGCCCTCTCCCCTCCGAAAGGAGATACCCTTCTCAGAAGGGAAGGGCGTGGGCCGACCGGTGTACTTGTCGACACACAAAAGTGATGTCTTCTCATCCTCATGGCTCCTGAGATACATGTCGTTACCCTTGTTCTACATTTCAGAAGCAAAGCCTCCAAGAGGTAGAGTAGCTTGTTCAAGGCCACAAAACCACCGAGAGGCAGAATGGCAGGTGAGTAGAGTGGCTCAAGGAGAGGACTCTGGAGCCACGTTACTTGGGTTCCAATCCAGGCTCTGCTACTTTCTAGCTCTGGGACTTTGGGCAAGTTACTTAACTTCCCTGGCCTCAGTTTCTCCATCTGTCTAATGGGGATGATCCAAATCAGAGCCACTCCCTAGAGCCGCTGTAAGGATTAAATGAGTTAGTATATTTAAACCACTGAGAACAGTACTTGGTGTGGCCCAAATGCAGCCTCATCAGCTGTGCAATTCTGTAATCTGTTAAAAAAAAAAAATCACCCTCCTGAGTAAACAGCTTTCTGTCCAACAAGGGAATATAAATTCTCCCTCTGGGGTGAGCTGGCAGGCACTGTGTGTTCACTGTATGAATATGCATGAAGCTAGAGACGCTGGGGAGCTTGGTTGGTAAAGGCTCACCCTGAGACAGGAGCGCCCTCTGTTGTGGCCCCCGTGCAGAGCTCAGCCCAAGAGGCTGGGGGAGGAGCAAGAACAGAGTGGCAGCTGCCTGGGGAGGTGCCCCCCCGCCCCTCCCCTGCCTCCAGGGAGCCGCAGTATAGGTGGCCCTCCCCTGGGATGAGTTCTGGGCTCCCAGCAGGAAGCCCACAAAGCTGGGTTGAAGCCTAGAATCCAGCTCTCACCTGCCAGGGGACCTCTCTTTCTCCACCTTAGTTTCTTTGCCTCTAAAATGGGTTTGATGGTAATATATACTTCCTAGGCTACTCATCATGATTATTATTATCACCTCTTATGCCACTCCAGGCCCCAAGACTGGGCTTCGGATATGGGCTTTCCACCTCAGACTTTTCCATCCCTCACACTGCCTTCCATGGGGTTCACAGAAGGACTCCTATGTTGCCGGCAGGCCTCTGTCCCCAGCCCCCGACCCCCCATTGCCAGCACCTTGCTTCTTTATTCCTACCACCGAGCTCACCGTTTCCTACCACCTCGAAAACTCCCCTGTCTTTCCTCCGCCTTCCTTTTCACGCTCCCGTCAAGGCTGCGCCCCGAGAGGTGTGTGATGTGAGTGGGGACTGGGCCATGTGTGAGCTGCGGGGAGAACTCCGGGCCTGAACGTCCCTCTTCAGGAGGTCCGTGTTCTGTCGCCCTTGGCTCCTGGGCGTGAACCTGAACCTGAGGCCGAGGCGCCCTGGCCTGGGGTGGGGGATGGGCTGCACGTTGCACAGAGGCGTCTACGGGTAGGGAGGCCGCAGCTATGTCACGAGGCTGTATGAGGAAGGGGGATTTTGAGCAGCTTCCCCGAAGAGGGCCCAAGATGTATTTTACACATGATGAAGCTTGGGGGAGGGGCCGGGGGTCCTGTGGTTGGGGAGCTTCAAGGCCGGAGTGTAGCGGTTTGGGGCCACAGTGTGGTCCTGGCCGTTTCCAGGTTCACTGGTCACGTGGAACATGAGATGAGGAGCAAACCCGGCCCCCCCCCTCCCCTCCGCCCTCCCCATCCTGCAAACAGCCGCGTGGCAGAGAAGGAGCCAAGGGAGTTCTGGGCTCAGCAGGACGGAGCCTGGAAAAGTGCCCCCTTGAGCTCTTCCGGACACAGCTGTCAAGTAGATGATGACTGTCCTTTTGTTCTTTGCTTTCTCTTTATTCTGGCACATAAAAGCCCGAGAGAGCTTTAGGCCAAAGCATCCGGGGTGGGAAGCAGAAAGGTGAGGAGCGGTGCAGGGAGGACAGGGTCTCTGTGTGTGAAAGGAGGTGGGGGTGTGTCTGAATGCCTGGCTGTCCCTGCGTGGATGGGGAAGCAGGGAGACCTCAGTGGTGGAAGGGGTGCCCGAGAGGATCAAGAACATTCCAGTCTTTCCAGCACGGAGGCGTGATCACACCTACGTTCTCTTCAAGGTACAGCACGGGTGTGGGCTTTATCTGCTGGCTTGTGCTGGCCACTTCCCCGAGCCCCATCCATTAGCACGTGTCATCGGAACCGTCGGTACCACTCATGAGGTGCACACACGACCCTTTCACAGAATCCCAGGCGATGGAGGCCTGAAAAGGCTGCTGGGGCCAGTGCCCCGTCTGTAATACGATCTTGACACAAGTAGATCAGACAGTGTGGTCCTGTTTTCCTGACAGTCAGACTTACCAATGTCTTAGGAACTTGAAGAACCCACCTCTCTGTCAGTAAATCAGACCCGTTTGTCTTTGACGTTTTTTAGTCCTGGGCCTTTTCTCTTTTTGGTCCTTCGCCGAGCCTCAGGCTGTTCAGATCTAGGCTATAGGTAATAGCCACCTGCACCAAGATCAGCCACACGGCATGGCTGGGATAATTGGAAAGGACTGTTAATTTTTCTTTTCTTGCCTTCCTGTTTTTTGCCCCCCTGTTGAGAGACTAAGAGTGGGGCTCCAAGCCTCCTGAAGGTCTTTCTGGACGTGATTCTCTTTCTCGCCTTCCAGAAGCCGGCGCTGCCCCCCCCCCGAATGTCCTCAGTCAAAGGTGGTCTTCTAATGGAGAGCTGAGGAGCCTGTCAGGTGCTTCCCTCCCACCCCCTCTCATTGCTCTGGTGCAACCCCATTCCTATCTCCTTCCCGGCTGCCTTCGTGGCCTCCTGTCCTGCAGGCCTGGCCTGCCCGTCTCCCTATCCGAGCCCACCAGAGCCTCAGACGGGAGCCGCAGACAGTTCTGTGCCCTGGCTAGCTGTGTGAATTGGCCGCATCACTGCTCTGCTGGGGCCTCGGGCTCCTCAAATAAGAAGTAAGAGCTTTTATCTCAATCATTCTGACCCTGGCCTGCTGTGATTCCAGCTCCATCTGGTAAACCTCACATCTTGGCTTTGTCCTATTTATACACAGTGGAATCTTCTCTTAACGGGCTTCTTTGTTGCAGAGATCTGGATACATCACAGGCTAAGTCGTGTCCCCTGGCATCTGATTACACAGTCGAGGGTGACCAGTCAGCCTAAACAATGGGGCCCAGGCATTCTGTGGCCCCGTAAACGGGTCCCATCCAGCATGTCCTGTCTGGAGTGGGGGGTGGGGCTCATGTTTCTTTGGGGATCCTGCCAGGACTCAGGCGTCAGTGATCCCTCTGGGCATGTTTCTGATGGGCTGAGCCTGAAGAAAGACAGGCAGGCCAGATGCACTGGACAGGGCTCGAGGCTTTAGGGGCGGAGGGAGAGAGGCATGAGCGTGAGATGATCAAGTTCCACTGTAATTTGGAGGCTGTGCGCGTTAGAGGGAGGTTGTTTCGGAGTTATTTTCACAATAGAACTGGGTATTCTGATCTACCTCGCTGCTGCATGGAATCAAAAATAATAGAGCATATGTTGCTATATCATCAACTAGTGGCTTCTTTTTCTGAGCAGCTTTTACCCAGCAATTATGTGAAATTATGTGACTCAGAATGGAAAGATAATCGCCGGAGAAACTCTTCTGATTGCTTTCTCCCGCACATGCAGAAAGCAACTGTGCAAAAGGCAGGAAGATCGGGGAGCGAAATTAACGTGGAAGGGTTGCTGTCACCTGAAATGTCAGCTGTTTACCGACATAGAGGTGACTGTGAACGTGGAAAGGAGGAGAAGAACCACCAGTGGAAACCTGAAGTCTTTCTCCTAAGATGCCACGGGTCACGGAGGAAGCAAAACGTGGCTGGTTCTATTCCACCCCCCCCACCCCCCCCACCCCCCCGCTGGGAAGGGTGGTCTAGATGGTGTAGAATTTCAGAGCTGGGGAGCAGCAGAGTAAGGGGGCCAGGACCCCGCCCCCCGCCCCCTCCCCCCACTGTCCTGAGACCCTGTCCCTGAGAGCCAGGTCCTCAGGCTCCCCGCAGGCAGGGTTCCGGGGCTTCACGCACGCGCATCTGGAGGCTAATGTGGTTTCCTGAACCCTTTCTCCCAGCTCTGCCCAACTCAGCCTTGCTTCTCCCTCTTCCAGAGATCCCTCCCTCCTTTCTTCCATCTACTCCTTAGACTCTGTGGCCCGGAAATGAGACTTCTCACTTCTATTGCCTCTTTCTCTGTCCCTCCCGCACCCACCCTTAGCCAGCCCCAGACGGCCCTGCTTCCCTCCTGGGAGAGATGAAATGTGTGGTAACTGGGAGGGCGTGGCACACACAGGGGCGGTCGTGTGGGAGGGAGGGGAGGCCCCTCTGGGGTTTCTTGGTGCGGCGGTGAGAGAAGGGCATTGTGTGTCTTTGCAGAGGCTCTGTGTGTGTGTTTGGCCACTTGACTCAGGGGCAATGCCGACGGTACCGACGAGACTTTACAAAGTGGGCGCAGGGGCCGAGAGTCGCCCCGAGGAGGCCTGTGCTGAGGTGTGGCTGGTGGAGGCCGGGCCTGGGCAGCAGGTTGGAGGAACAGGGAGTTGGTCGCTTTCCAAATCCGTAACCGTATTTCTTTCAGCACACTGTAACTTGATCAGAGATGTTTTCTTCGGAACACAAAGACGAGTCTTTACTCTTCGGCTTGGCATTCGAGAGCCTCCACAATCTGACTTCTCAGAATTCTCACCGCCCACCCCTCATGCCTCGCTCAACAGGATCGTTCACTGTTTGGAGGGTATCTTGCTCTAGAAATGGCCAATACTTGGCAGATGGCCGTCCCGGGCCCTCCAGTGCTACGCAGACATTACCAATGGGGCCAGGCCCCCTCTCCTGATGGACCTCATTCAGAATCCTTCTGAGGTGGCCGCTTCAGGCAGCCACCATCCAAGGAAGTGCCTCGAGGCTCAACTCGAGCTGAGCTTGAACTGAGTACTGTTTGTTATCCCTGCCTCCCATTTGTCCTTCTCACTGCCTTGGCTCATGCTATTTCCGCTACCAGGGAGCCCTGGCTTTTCTCTCTTCTTGCCCCTGCCCATCGGAGTCCCATCCTCCTTCCGAGGTCCAGCTGAAATGTCAGCTCCTCCACGGGAACGTCCCAGGTTCCGTGTTGTAATCCCTGCTCCCCCTTTCCCTGCCCCGATGGACCCTCCTTTGTAGTCTTTACGTCTCCTGAAGCTCTCTTCGCACTTGCTGAGGTACTCGAGCCCTTTGCTTCCAAACCCTGCCAGTCCTTGGAGGCTGAAGCTGTATCTTGTTTACCCACGTATCCCTTGCAGAGCCCAGAAGAGTGTGGCTCTTTCTAGAATTCAGTGTGTGTTTGTAGGATGGACTTGAACCTCAGCAGCTGTGAAAGGGATCTGGGGGGGAGTTGAGGGGAAGGCATGGCAGTAACTGCTTCCCTGGAACCCTTAACATGTGTCTTTCCTGCTCCTAGGAGGGACCCTGTTGCCAAAAATCCCTCTCCTATTGAGAAAATTAATTAAAAAAGGGGGCACCTGGGTGGCTCAGTCGGTTAAGCGTCCGACTTCCGCTCAGGTCGTGATCTCGCGGTCCGTGGGTTCCAGCCCCGCGTCGGGCTCTGTGCTGACAGCTCGGAGCCCGGAGCCTGCTTCGGATTCTGTGTCTCCCTCCCTCTCTGCCCCTCCCCTGCTCGTACTCTGTCCGTCTCTCTTTCTCTAAAAATTAAACATTAACTCCCCCCCCAAAAAACAGCCCCTCTCCTGGCTAGCAGCCAGTCCCAGCAGCGGTCCCCACTCAGGGGGAGGGCATCACACCAAGGCCGGAATACTAGGAGGTCAGAATTCCTGGGATTCCCCTAAGAGTTTGTCCGCCGGAAGGGTGAAATGAAAACATTTTCAGTAAACAAAACCTGAGTTTGTAAGTAATAGATCTTTGTTAAAGAAAATTGTGAAAAGATGTTCTTCGGGAGTGAAGAAAAGGTCTTGATGCATGGCTAAGGTTCAGCAGAAAGAATCATGAAGAAATCAGTTAGTAACTACAACGTATCGGTTATCTCCTGCCGCATAACAAATGAGCCTCAAACCACAGCATTAGTTCTCTCAAACAGTTCCCGAGGTCAGGAGCGAGGGAGCAGATGGGCTGCGTGGTTCGGCTCCGAGTCACTAACGAGGCTGCAGTCAGGCTGTCAGCCAGGGGCGGGGATCGTGTGGAAGCTGGAGGATCTGCCTCCAGGCTCACTTACGTGGTTCGTGGCAGGTCTCCTTCCTGGGGGGCTTCTGAACCGAGGCCCTCAGTCCTCTGCCGCATGGGCCTCTCGGCAGGGATGCTGGAGGAGCCTTACGACACGGCGGACGCCTTTTCCCCTAAAAGCAAGCAGTTGGAGAGAGGGAGAGAGCAAGGGAGCAAGCTCAGGCAAGAAAAGAAAGCCATAGCGCCTTTTATACTCTATTGTTTGTTGGAAGGGACATGTCAACTCTGCCGTATGTTATTGGTCACACAGATGGTGCAGTGTGGAAGGGGGCTGTACAAGGATGCAATACCAGGGGGTAGTGGGGACCGTCTTGAAGGCCGGCTACCACACATGCGAGGGAATCTAGACAAACATGTTTCCATGAAATATACATTCTAATATCTATGTCATAGAATTGCAAACGGAACTGAAATTTTGTATAATAGCACATGTATTAGGAGGGCGGTGATTTGTGTTTTTGCCTTTTTCAGGAAGGGTGTTATACCCAGTAACTCTGATACGTTTTAACTTTAGACTTTGTTAAATCGAAGACTGTCTTTGTCTGCTCAGGCTGCTACAGCAGAGTACCTTCGACTGGGGGACTTACAAACAACAGAAATTTGTTTCTCACAGTTCTAGAGGCTGAAGTCCATGGTCAAGGTGCTGGCCAAGCAGGTTTACAGATGGCCATCTTCCCACTGAGGCCTCACTTGGGGGGAGAGGTGAGAGAGCTCTCTTTTGTAAGGGCTCTAATGGTATTCATGAGGACTCCCCCTCATGACCTAATCACCTCCCAAAGGCCCATCTCTAAATACATCCCATCGAGAATTAGGTTTCAATATATGAATTTGGGAGACACAAACATTCAGTCTGTAGCCAACACACGTGGTAAAATTCCAAAGGTAACCACTAAATGACTAGAAATAGCTTGTATAATTTCTTAACCAGTAGAGGGAGAAAGCGAATAAGAAAAAAAAAAATCTAAAAAAAAAAAAAAAGGTCAAAAGAGAAACAAATCAGACCAAATATGTCAATAGTCACAATAAAATTAAATGGGCTAAACTTGATAGTTAATAGAAAATTATCAGGTGGAATTAAGAAAAAAAAATTTTTTTAAATCTAGGTCTTTGCCATTTACAAGATGATAAAATATACGTACAACACATAAGGACACAAGAAGGTGGAAAGTGAAATAGAATTTAATCCAACCCATAGGACAATATAGCAATTTTAATTTTTCTGTTAAATATTATAAGAAACACAGGGATAAATATATAAATCCTTCCTCATAGAGGTATCTTTTAAAGCACCTATTTCCATTGTTGAGAGGCCAGTCAGAAAAAATAAAGCGTGTAGGAATTTAAACAACACAGTTTAATAATCTTGATTTGATAGGCACATAAAACTTTCTTCCCAACAATGAAGGAATTCGCAGTCTTCTAATAAATGGAATATAATTTTTAGAATAACTAACCATATATTAGGTCAATACATTTTGAGGCATCTGTATCCTCAGACCACATTCTCTGACCACAGTGCATTTCAGTTAGCAGTCAATTATGAAAGTAATTTAAAATCACTATACTTTGGGGTGCCTGGGTGGCGCAGTCGGTTAAGCGTCCGACTTCGGCTCAGGTCACGATCTCGAGGTCCGTGAGTTCGAGCCCCGCGTCGGGCTCTGGGCTGATGGCTCAGAGCCTGGAGCCTGCTTCAGATTCTGTGTCTCCCTCTCTCTCTGCCCCTCCCCCGTTCATGCTCTGTCTCTCTCTGTCTCAAAAATAAATAAAAAACGTTGAAAAAAAAAATTAAAAAAAATAAATAAATAAAATCACTATACTTTTGGACATTTAACATACACACCGCTTTATAACACTTGGGTCAAATAAGAGGTTACAGTGCAAATTTAAAGTACTAAGAACTTAACAATAAGCCGTAAGCCACATTTCAGAGTTCATGTGTTGGGGTAAATGTAGCACTTGGAGGATTACAGTCTTAGATGCTGATATTAGAAAACAAGAAAAGGGGGCGCCTGGGTGGCTCAGTCGGCTAAGCATCCGACTTCGGCTCAGGTCATGATCTTGCGGTCCGTGAGTTCGAGCCCCACGTCGGGCTCTGTGCCGACGGCTCGGAGCCTGGAGCCTGCTTCAGATTCTGTGTCTCCCTCTCTCTCTGCCCCTCCCCCGTTCATGCTCTGTCTCTCTCTGTCTCAAAAATAAACGTTAAAAAAAAATTAAAAAAAAAAAAGAAAACAAGAAAAGCTAAATATTAATGAACCAGGTATCCAACATAAGAAGATAAATATAAAGAAAGAATAATAGAATGAACCCAAAGAACATGTAAAGGCAGAATGAAGGATAATTTAAAACACAGTAAAAAGGATCAGCAAAACCAAGAGCAGGTTCTTGAAAAGACATACAATGAGTGAACATCTGGTGGAGCTGATGAAAAAAAAAAAGTCGTCACAAATAACAACGTTAGGAATGTAGAAAAAGACATAACTACAGATCCAACAGAAGTTAGTGATTTCTAAGAGTAAGTATAAAATGCTATAAGCAACTTTCTGATAATAAATTTGAAAGCAGAAAAGGGCAAATCGCTATAAAAAATTATACTCATTGAATATGTTCCAGAGGAAGAGAAATCTGAAGAGTGTCATGGCCATTAATGAATTGAAAAGGCAATTGAAAATCCTCCCACAAAGAGAAGACTAAGTCATACAATTCTACCAGGTGTTCACAGAGCAGATTATTTCTGTCTTCTGCAAACTCTTCCAGGGAATAGCAAGAGAGGAAATACTTGTTCTGTGAGGCCAGGACTATCATGATACCCAAACCGGGCAAGGTCAACACAATAAAATAGAAATTACGGCCCAATCTTACGCACATAAACGCAAAAACCTCAACAAGATAGCAACAAACCAAATCCAACAATTTATTAGGAAGACAATAATACATTGGTTTTATCCCAGTAGTGTAAGGATGGTTTGACATTAGATAACCCATGCACATAATTTACTTCGTTGATGGATTAAAGGTTAAAAGCTATAGATCCAGAACATTCATTCATAATTAATGTAAAACAGAAACATCTTGGAAAGCCAGGATTACAGGGGGACTTATAGAACATTAGAAGAAATCTATTTAAAATCAGTAATTCCCTTCTTTTTATGGTTGAATGAATGATATTTCATTATATATATGTGTATATATATATATATATATGCGCCATATTTTCTTTATCGTTCCTCACCATGCACACAAAAGGTAATTATGTGAGGTGATGGAGGTATTAACTGACTTTATTGTGGCAATATGTGGCAGCACAAACATGCATCAAATCATCATACCTTAAACGTACACAATGTTAGGTGTCCCATCACAGTAAAGCTGGGAAGAATTAAAAATAAACACACACACAAATGAAATACAAGTAAAAAATAAAAACCAGTAATAAGACTGCATGCGTGAATGTATATGTGTCCTGTATTACTGCCTCTATTCTACATTTTACTCTAAGGCCTAGCAGTACAGAAGACCAGAAATAAAACCCAACAGTGTAAGCATTGGCAAAGAAGAAACCGTACTGTATCATTTGCAGATGATATGTCGACAGAGAAAACCCAGGGGAAATCTGTAAGTAAATTATTAGAAATATTAACAGAGTTCAGTGAGATCGTTGGATTTAAGATCAAGATGTACAACTCAATTGCCTTTCTCTGTACCAGCGAAAATTAGAAAACACACATGAGGTTGCATTTAAAATGGCAATAAGAAGTATAAGGCACCTAGGGATAAATCTCGTGGGAGATGTGCAAGACCTACATGAAAGCATTTATAAAACCAATATAAGACGTTGAAAAGGATGTACAAATGGAAAGGCAGACTGGATAGGAGACTCGAGATAGGAGTCTCAAGACTCCTTTATGGATAGGAGACTCAAGATTCAGATCCACTGTCTCAATTCCAGTGTGAATCCCAACAGTTTCAGATGAATTTGACAGGCTGATTCTAAAATTTATATATAAGAGCGAAAGACAAAGAGGAGGGAAGATATTCCTGAAGGAAGAGGGGGAAGAGGGAGAGAGAAGAAGTTTCTCCTACCACACGGGAAGATCGCTGTCAAGTTGTAGCAATGGAGACACGGATTCAGAGTCAGGGATGTTGGGCAAATGCCCAACCCATTTGCAAAGTGAGCAGAAGACCCGAAAGACACGTGACCGATGAAGGACCAGAAGCCCGACTCCTTTAGTGAGCGAGCAGATTAAGACCATATTTCACACCTCTAGATTGGTGGAAATTAAGCAGGCTGACCACATCAAGTGTGGATAAGGATGCCGAGGGATAGGCACAGTCACGCAGGTGGTGTGGTGGGGTGTCGAAACGGGGATGACCGCTTTGGGAAACAATCCGGAAGTATTCTCTGAGGTTGACAATTTGTACTATACGACCCAGTGACCACACTCCTAGGCCTGTCTGTAGAATATACATCTTCCTACTGCAGTATGACCCGTTAGTGGGTCTAACCATTTTATTTTAAAGAGGGAATCAGAACAGGAACTGTCAGAGGGGATCATTCATTTTAAGGTTAAGAGTTCTTTTGTGATGTTGTTATCCCTGGTATACGTGAAGATGTATTTGCACTGGGTTCCGATGTAAAAAGTATTCCATGTGAAAATGATGGCAAAAAAAAAAAAGAAAATGAAAAAGTGTCTTACGCTGTGCAGCACGCATAAAAATGTTCACAGCTGCATTATTTATAATCGCACAAAATGGGAAAAGCCAAAAAGATCTCCACTGAGAGGAGAATGAACCAATATGTGATAATTAAGCTGCACAGTGGAATACTACACAACTTTGGAAAGAAATGAACCGAAGGTTACGTGTCCTAATGGGTGAATCTTAGCAACAATGTTGAACAAAAATAGCCAGTCCCAGAAGACTGCAAACAACATAGTATGATCATTACAAAGCTCAAAAAAGCTCCACCACCCGCATCTTATTAAGATAATACGTGCATGACGAATAGATTTTGAAGAAGAATGGGAGGGATAGCCATACAGAGGAATATTACTCAGCCATAAAAAGGAACGGAGTTCTGACACGGGCCACAACATAGATGAACCTTGAAAACGTGATGCTAAATCCCAGAAGCCAGACACCAAAGGCTACATAGCGTATGATTGTTTTATGTGAAGCGTCTAAAATAGGTGAATCCACAGGTGCAGAGAGTAGATCAGTGGTTGTCAGGGGCTGGGGGCCGGGGTGCAGAATGGGACCGATGGCTAGTGGGTATGAGGTTTCTTTTTGCGGTGATGAACATATTCTGGAGTTAGTGATGATGGTGGCACAGGTTTGTGCGTATACCAAAACCATTGAATTGCGTGCTTTGTGTTTACTAAAAAAAAATTTTTGGACGTTTTTACTTGGAGAGAAAGCACGAGCTGGGGAGGGGCAGAGAGAGAGAGGGAGAGGGAGACAGGACGTGGGGCTCGAACTCACGAGCCGTGAGATCATGACCGAAGCTGAAGCCAGACGCTTAGCTGACTGAGCCACCCAGGTGCCCCGAAAATTGTACATTTTTAAATGATGAGTTTCATGATGTGTGAATTTTATCTTTCATTAAGAAAAAATTCTTTGAGGAAGAACAAGGGAATGATGGAAAAAATGTATGGATTTACATTGTCCGGGATACTGTTTACCTCTGGGAGTGAGGCAGAGGGACGATTTGGAGGAAAATGTAGGTAAATGTAGCAGGTGCCTGTAAAGTTCTAGCTTTTAAGTTATGAGTGTTCATCTTATTACTATGTATGTGAGCGTGACACATATATTTTTATACGTATAAAATGTAAAACTTATGTAAAATTGGAAAAAATCACAAATAATAGATGAGATGGCATTAGAAGCAAATTACTGCCTTTTGATGAACACTGAGCGGCTCTCTCCAAGTCCCCGGCTGGGTCTCAGCGCGACTCTGGATGCAGCTGTTCTGACCCCTGGTGGCCGAGAGGTGAAGGGCAGCCGAGGATGCTTGCGTGGGGACTGGCAAGTAATGGGGGCGATCCCTCAGGGCCAGCATGGTCCTGGCCACTAAAAACTGGTCTGGGGTGGGGGGGTCAGACCACTGCCAGTCCCACCCCCTGGAGGAAGACAGACAGCCTTGCGCTTTCCTGGTGTGGGTTTCTTTATGCCTTTCCTTGATGGCTCTTCACCAAACATACTTCCTTAAGCCCAGGAGTGACTTGCGTGTGACTCCACTGAAATCTGTCCCTGGCCGCCCGCTGCCTCCATCCGGATGGCCCATCCTGGGGCCCCTGGCCCCAGAGTCCAGGGGCTCGATGAGCTCACAAACAGAAGGGGAAGGTCAGGATGCTGGCACTCAGAACCGGTCTGCACGTTGCCTTTGTTTGACCAAACGGCCTTTCTGGAGGATTATGAACTGAGACTGGAGGAAGAATTGGCTCGGGCACCTTAGAGGTGAGGGTGTCGGGGGCAACTTAAGGGAGAGCTGTTGGCATTTCAGGGTTTACCCTACGGAGACCAGTGAACAGCAAGTCTCCCGCCCCACCTGGCGGGCTGGCTGGGCTAGAGAGGCATTCGCTTACCCGCCCCATTTAATCTCCTAGAAGAACAAACTTCCGACTGTGGGTGTTGGCCGTGGGGAACCAGGCCAGGAAGTCCCGGAAGGATGGCCTCGAGAGGCGGGTACAGCTGGGGTCATCACCAGCTTGGGGTTTTCCGGCTTCGGCCCCAGAGAGGCAGCGTGGTGGAGGGGTTAGGACCTGGGCTCTGCCACTCACTATCAGGAGTCTCATTTAACTTCTTTAAACTGTGGTTCTTCGCCTGCAAAACGGGTCAGTCATTGCGCCTACTGATTGTCATAGTAGGCAGCTGTAGTAACTAAATTAATGCGTGCGGAGCCCTCTGTAAGAGCTCAGTAAGTGTCAGCCACTTCCATTCTGTGGCTTGAACTTTTACTGTGTGGAGGGTACTCAGAATAGAGCCGGGAGCCCTACGCGGCCCCTGACCCGGCCGAGAGCTGGGGTGGGGGGTCTCCTGTGCAGAGATTCACTTTTCTTCCTTTGTCCCCAGACACCATGGAGGTGGTGCTGATCTTTCTGTGCAGCCTGCTGGCTCCCAGCGTCCTGGCCAGTGGTAAGTACCCCTCCAGGTCCTGGCCCTTTGGGACATAGGGCTGGGGGGCTCTCAGATTCTCCATGTCTGATCAGTGACTCCCCTGTCCCCGCTGAAGTCAGCAGAGAAACTGCTGGAAGGCAGCATGTATTCACAGACCCTGTTCCAGCCCGCCCACCTCTCCCCAGAGGGTCCAGCAGGCTCTACTTTTAAGCTCTCAAGCACTCCAGATCCCTGTAGACTTTTTGCCTGAACCTTGGGAGCCAGGCCCGCTCATCAGTGTCTAGATTCTGGCTTTGTGCAAGTCACATGTTCTTCCTTGGTCTCAGTTTCCCCACCTGTAACAGGGGGCTAACAGACCCTGCCTTTGGGGGGTAATGTAACAATACAAAGGGGCAAGAAATGTAGATGTGCTGTGCACCGGGGCTCTGAGTGGTACCCAGTTCTGCTCTCGGGCTGGCCTTAGTGGGCAGGCCCTTCTGTGCTTCCCCAGGCACCTCTGCTTAATGGGCTCTCTCTCCCAGGAGTCCCTTTGTGGGAAGTGACACTGGTGGGGTATTAGGGAACCAGATATGCAGCTGTCTTCCTCTTGCCCACACTCGTTTATTTTTTCAGCAGCTGAGCAGGAGAAGGAAAAGGACCCTTTTCATTATGGTGAGCGGTGATGGTAACCCTGGGGGGGGGGAGGGGGAGGTGGAGGGGGAGGTGTGGCCCCGCCCAGGGACGGGAAGCCGTGCTCTTCCCTTCCTTTTGTCACCTCTGCTCCTTTGGCAGACTACCAGACTCTGCGGATCGGGGGACTGGTGTTTGCTGTGGTGCTCTTCTCCGTGGGGATTCTCCTTATCCTGAGTAAGTTTGTTCGTTCCTGTTGGCTCTGTAGAGTGATGTCTCCAGCTGCCGGGGGGAGTGGAGAACGGTGTAGGAGCCCGGCCGTGCTCTCTCGGGGGGAGAGAGAGATGGTCCGTTCTCCCTGTTATCTCCAGCACCTAACATAGTGCGGGGCACATAGTAAGTGCTCAGTAAAACAGGGCAGCATGGACAAAATAGGGGCACCTGGGTGGCTCAGTCGGCTAAGCGTCTGACTTCGGCTCAGGTCATGATCTTGCTGTTTATGAGTTAGAGCCCCGCATTGGGCTCTGTGGCGATGGCTTAGAGCCTGGAGCCTGCTTCCGATTCTGTGTCTCCCTCTCTCTCTGCTCCTCCCCTGCTCTGGCTCTGTCTCTGTCTCTCTCAAAAATAGATAAACATTAAAGAAAAGTGAATAAAATAAATGCTTGATGAAAACAAGGTCATCAGAAAGGGCAGGGTGGCTGTCCTGGTGCTGTGTCCAGTAGGCAGAGGTCGGGGAGTCACAGGAGAGAGCAAGGAGCTGTCCTTAGAGTGCTCTGAGAGAGGTGCCCCCCTATTTGTTTTCTGCACACGAGAGCCCAGGCCGTGCGGAGCCCTCTGCACTTGCCCGATCAAGCAGACTGTGGTACGGTCATCATCCAGGCATTTGAATGTTGACCCTTGACCTCAGAAGAACCCTACTCCCACAGAGGATTGCTACATATAACTGTGCTTTTTATGTAGCCCCCTGTGGCAGCTTTGCTGTGGTCAAACCAGGAGCGTGACCTTGAACTCAAGCCGGGAGCGTGACCTCGGGTGGTTTCTTTGCCTTTCAGGTCGCAGATGCAAATGCAATTTCAATCAGAAGCCCCGGTAAGGATGGCCTGTCTGTGGATATCGGAGGTGACGCTAGGAGGGGACAGGGCGGGGCCCCCTGGTGTGCGCCAGGCATGTTCTGGCGAACACGAGGGCAAAGCATGGAGGGTTAGCCCCTCGATCTCTTCTGATGTATATTGAGGAGGGGAGGGAAGCAAGAAGATGCTGGACGCGCGTCTGAAAGCCCTTGAGACAGTTGGGCTTAGGAGAAGGGAAGCAGTGGGCCTCAGAGCCTCTCCGGAGGTCCATCTCGTCTCTACAGGACCTGCGACGCTGTCCCTGCTCGTCACCTGTGCATGGGGCTCTTTGGCTGAGGAGGAGCTCGGGCTCCGTCATTCACCTCTCCCCCCACCCCATACCCCATTAGTCTACCACAAAAACCAGGGGCAGCAGTGGACCTCAGAAGCCCAAAGTCTGGCAGGACACGATGCCAGCCCCCAGGGGGCCCCAAGCCACTCCTTCCCAGTGCTCAGTGGGGCCGGCACAGAAGGGTGCCTGCGAGTTCCCCTGACACCCCTTCAATCCCAGCTTCGCCCCCGCCCCCGGCCCCACGCGTCCCTTGGTGGAGAGTGCCACAGCCCTCCAGTGACTCGCAGGGGCCTGCTCCAGACGGCCCTGCCCCAGCAGGGACAGCGGGTTTGCCCCACAGAGCGCCGACGGAAGCTTCTCCTTCTCTTGCAGGGCTCCGGGCGATGAGGAGGTGCAGGTGGAGAACCTCATCACTGCAAATGGTAGCGGTCACGACCACCGGCCCGGGTGGGATAGAAGCAATGGGGGAGGGTCCTCGGACGGCTCCGGGAGGGATGGTGGTCAGACACCGTGGCCTCCCTAGAGCCCACCGGACGTGCTCCTGTGTCTGTGCGGGGAGAGCGGTCTCCGGGGCCCCTGCTCTGGGCCGTCCCCTCATCTCCACCAAACCGGCTGCTACCCCTGACCGCCGCTGTTTATAGGGCATGTGCTTTGTGTCGGGCACGAGACACGTGCTTCATAGAGCCCCCTTCGTGTGCGCACAGCCCCGTGACAGAGGCTCACGATCCATATTCGGTAACCCAGGGTCTCAGAAAAGTTAAGGAACGTGCCCAATTCCTATAACCAGCAAGTCTGTCTGACTCAGAATCCTGCCAAGCCCCCTCTTTGCTGCACGGTTCAGACTCCTCCAGGGTCAGGCCTGGGCACGGCTGCTGCGGCGGGTGGCCCGTGGGGGTGAGGGGTCCGTTCACTGCAATCTGTTCCATTTTTTCCAGCAACGGAGCCCCAGAAAGCAGAGAACTGAGGTGCAGCCCTCAGGTAGGAAGGTAGGATCCTGTCTTCCCGTGTCTTCCTCTGTCTCTGTCACTGTTCATTCCTCAGGGAGGTGCTGGGCCAGCTTTTGCAGCGGGCACAGCGTTTATTCTGAGCCAGGCTGGCGAGTCTTGTGTCTGAAAGGGCAACGGGACAGATGGACGGAAACATCTGAGGGCACCACACATGCGCGGTGAAAGGCTGGGGAATGGGGCTTCTGCTTCTGCACGACCGGACGCCAGGTTAATGGAAGGTCACCTTCCCTGCGATGGGGGCAGGACTTGGGAGAGAATGACAGTTCGTGAACTCCTCCTAATATCAGGGTAGCTCAAAGATAATGGCTTTTAGCGATGGTTCAGAAAGTAGCTTAGGACCGCTTAAAAAACATTAACACATTAGAATGAAACTTGCTAACTCTACACAGAACTAGGGAGAATAGTGTATCTCCCCCTTCCCCGATGCCAACGTTAGCCGTTCTCAGTTCTCAGCTGTAAGGGGCACCATGTTTAGCATTTGCTTCCGTTGTTCATTGTAGGGACACGGGAGAGTGTTTGCCGTTAAATGTCTTAGTTTTCAAAATGCTGCCCCGCACAGACTTGCCTGAGCCTACCGGAAGAAGCAAGTAGGGCAGGTGGGATTGAGCCCCACTTTATAGATGAAGAAACTGAGGTCAGAGAGAACAGCCATCCAAGATCGTGTTATCACAACAGCCTCGTGGGTGGGCAGCGCGGGGCTCAGCTTGTCCATCTCCTAGACGGGGCTTGGGAAGGTCAGTGATCTCCTACACACGAGGTGGCCCTAGATGCCAATCCAGGAGTCAGGTGTCCTGGCTGGTGGCTCGGGGTTCTGTCCATTCATGGCCACTGGCAGGTCCGATCTTGGCTCAAGTGGGGGGAGGCTCAAGGGAAGGAGGCTTGGGTTTTTTTGTTTTTTGTTTTTTGCTTTTTTTCCTAAACTAGGACTTCCTCAGAAACCCTGTTCTCTTAGGTTTCGGGATTGTGAGCGACGACTGGGGGTGTCCTGAAATAGAAACCCCGGGTTTAACAATTTTCTTTCCATGTCTATCAGGTTCTAGCCTTCCTGGGAGAAGCGCTTCCCTGGGCCCCCCTCCCCCTCCCAGGCCCCTCCCCCTTTCCCTGCATTTCAGCCTCGTCCTCCTGTGTCACCGGGGACGTGAGCTCGGAGTGGGTCTCCGAGTTTCAGGGGGGCACAGGTGCTGCATTAAGGCAGGGAGACAGCCAGTAAAGACGCCAGAAAGGAGGCAGAGTTGAGTTTTAATTTGGATTCTCTCCCCCTTTAGCTCCCAGAACCTGAAAGGAGCTGCTTGAACCTTTAGACGCAAGTGTTGATGCTTAAGAACACCGGCCACTTCAGCAGGCAGATCTTTCCCCAGGAGAAGCCAAGAGTGTGTGTGTGTCCCCCTGCCCCTTCGCCGTCCCCTGGAACACGATCCTCAACTTAACGATGCACCTGACACCCGCCTCTCCTGCCCGCAGCCCGCGGTCTCGTCCACGTCCTGTGACGTGTCTGTGTGTGTTTGATGACTGTGATCTCTGTGGCTGCTTGTTTGTGGATGATGTTGTATTTTAGTGACCCTGAACTCGCTTTCCCGGGTGGGTGCTGAGCCATGTCACCGTCAGCCCCTCCCTGCTCCCCTGTGGCCCCCACCCCCATCATCTCCCACTCCCGGGAGTCCGCTTTTTCCCTGAGAGACCAGTCCCTTCTCTTGATTTGGGGGTGGGTGTAGGGCTAGGGGGTGTGGGCGGGGGTCTCCAGTTGTCTTGGGACTTGGGAAGGTTTACATCACCTCCGTGATCATTTTTCTTGGCCTCTCTTCACTTCATTCACAAGAACCTTGCTTCTGTATTCTAGTCCGGACCCAGGTCTGTTCTGAGGGTCTCTTGGCAATCGGGAGGTTCACGGCAAGGAGCTGGTGAGCCCAGCTTTGCCTCCAGGCAGGCTGTGCCCCTTCCACGGTCCTTTCCCTCTTGGGGCTTCCACCCTGGGGTCCTCATCTGCCCTGCACCGTCGCAGAGCAGCCCGGGATCCCGGGCCCCGGGCTTCTAGTCTGCCCCTGGGGAACGTGCCCCCTGCATATCTTCTCAGCAATAACCCCATGGGCTCTGGAACCCTGCTCCTCTCTCCTACCTTCCCTGCCTCCCAGACTCCCAGCTACAGCCCGGCTCTTCTGGACTCAGACTCCTGTCCCTGAATGAGGTCTCTGGTAGGCAGTGGCTGAGGGGCTCCATTCTGTGGGGGCCAGCAAAGCAGCAGGGAGAGGAGGCGTCCTGTGCTTCTCTGCCTGCGTCCCGTTGGTCAGGGAGCAGCGATGGCTCCCAAGCCCTTTGCTCCACCTGTTACTGGTTAGAGCGGCAAGTGCAGCGGCTACACGTGGCTTAGAGACCCGGGGCAGGTGGGCACAGCCCTGCTGCGGAGGGAACTGCCAAGAGGTCGAAGGTCACACGGAATGGAAAATCCAAGCAGACCCCGCCCCTCCCATCCATCGTGTTCTCGTGGCATCCAACCAGACGTGCCGCCGTGACCGGGCCGCTGTCCTCCGTGCTGTGATCGATCCTCTCCACAACAAAAGGGAATAAAACACCATTTGTTTCCTAGTGGCTCTGAAGTGCTTTCCTTTGTGTCAGAGAGCTGGAGCGTTTGTAGGGCCGAAGGGACTCGGTCCTTGGTCAGAGGGAGGAGGTGACAGCTGTTTGGTCCAGCTTAGCTCCTCCCCTCCCCCTGGACCCCTTCCCCCTTTCCTCCTCCCACCTCCCCCTGCTCCTGGGTCGGTGCGCCCGCGGCAGGACCTGAACCTTACGCATGTCGTGGGTTCAAGCCCTGCACGGGGCTCCATGTTGAGTATGAAGGCTACTTAAAAAAAAAATACAAAACTGTGGAGGCCACGTGGATGGTGTCCATAGTGGCTCATAGGGGCCAGGGGTCACCCACAGTGTCCTCCCAAAGACCTTGCAATTCAGGCTTTGGAAAAGTGCTGTTGGCCAAATAAACACAGATGCAGGCTGATTCTCCCCGAGGTCACTGCTGCCCACCGTCCTCTCTACGTGCTTTGTGTGTCTTTATCTGAGACGGTTCCTAGTGGACAAGGACTGTGTCTCGTTCTAAGGTAAGAGTGCCTGGAACACCTTCACCCCGCCCCCCCCCAAATCTTCAGAGTCCATCTAGAGTCTGTGAGTAGTTTCGGGCTGCAGAATTGGCAGGTGCAGGTCCTGAGGGACTCGGGGGTCCAGTCACCCCCCTGGCTGCCCCTGGGACACTTCCGCACCTGCCTTTGCCCTGTGTCCCCCCCAGGTCTTTGAAAAGACCTGGGGCTTATCGCTGAGATCAAGCTCCACGCTGTCAACTCAGTGATCGCGGAGGCTACACCATCTCCGGTCACACCGAAAGTTTGTTAAGTCAGCTAATGAGCACCATTTGTGGGAACACTCACGGGTCAGGGAATTACAAGGCTGGCAGCAATTTCGGAGCTTGGCCGGATGAAGACCCTCCGGGGCCCCAGGAACACAAAATATGGTGGGTACCTCCCCACGTTCATTCTTAAAAATAAAACCTTAAACTCTAAAAATAAGTATGAGGAAGTATAATGGGGGAGATTCGGGTTTTTCTCATAGTAATCATGTTATCAACTCTAGGGCATTCTAGAAAATAGTTTTCCCTTCTTTGCCAGACTCTCAGCACCCGCTCATCTTTCCCCCGGATAACCCGGTCTCATTTCTGAGGTGGGTAGGATGTTCACACTTTATAGATTCTCTGAAATGTTTGTGACTGGTTGAGGTCACACGGCTGCGAAATGGAAGGGCCAGGAACCCGGCCTGGGCTGTCTGTCACCAAAGCTCTCTCTGGCACGCCATGTGGCCTGGCTTCCTTCTGCAGGGGAGGGCTGACGTCCAGGGGCAGGGAGAGGATCGCCTGGCACGGTGCGACCACATCTGGAGCCTGGCTGGCCCTTCAGGGCATACGCTACCTAACCTGTGCTCTGGGGAGGGTCTTGTGGCCTGGAAACAAGACACATAACGAATAGTCAAAGGAACTGGTGATCAAGATGATGGCAATATTATTATTCATAACTAAATAAAGCAGCTAATACATCGAGCACATGCTATTACCAAACACGGGGCAGACGATGTCACATAGATCAACTCGTTCAGAACTCACGGCACTACCTGATGGTCTCCTGATTTTACGGATGGGGACACTGTGGCTCGGTGAGACTGGCCTGAGTTTGTGCTCCGAGGGGCAAAGCCAAAGTCCAGCCCGGGCCCGCCCAGCTCCAAGCCCGGCTCACTCTGTGCTGCAGAGGAAAGGGCTTAGACCCATCAGGTGTACGTGAGAGGAGGCAGAACTTGGCCTCGTGTGAGGGAGTCCTGGGTTCCCTCAGCTGTGACAATCCCCAACCGGAGTGGCTGTCCATCTGGAGGTGTTCAAGACCCTCCGGGCAAAAATGGACTCTGCGAGTCTGCCCAGGACGGCCTAATCTGGCCAGGTCCGGGCTCCAGTCGAGGACTCCACTCCCCCTCCCCCCCCCCCCGACATGGATGAACCCCTTCCCCCTCTCTGGACTAGCACTGCAGGGCCAGGGAAGAAGACTCCAGAATCCAGGCACGGATTGCTGTTTAGTGTGTGTCTTCCTTCTGGACCAGTGCTCTGTGCTGGCAGGACTGTGTCTACCCGTCCACTTCGTCCCCAGAGAGGTGACTGAGGTCTGTCATTTGGTTGGATATAGGAACTGTATAACTTGGTTATATGGGAAAGTTGACCAGTTGTGCCATTTCCCGGAAGGGAATGCTGAATCCCCTGGCCTTGGACAGTGATCTCAGGTGTCCTGCACGCTTTACCTCCCAACTACTGCCCCCCTCCCCAGGGATCCCACTCCAAAGATTTTCAAGTCTGCGCACAGAGGTGTTTGTGTTACTTAATACCACATAAAAATAGGTCATTCTGCCTACTGGTCCCCTAGGCTGTGGCCCTCCCTCCCATTCTGGGTTTTTTTTTTTTTTTGCAGGTTGTGGATTGGAACTTGCCAAATTGTTCTTGGAAGAGAGTCAGAGGCAGAGTGCAAGCAGCAGGGAGGGTGGGGTGGGTGAGGGGGATGCCAGGCTGAAGCACATGCCAAGGTCACTGGGCTCTTTCTCTCCTTCCTCTGGGGAGGAGGGCTCTGCCTTCCCAGGGATCATGGGCTGGCAGGGGTGGCCGGGCAAAGCCAGGGTGGGAGAGCGGTCCAGCTCTGTCTGGTTCACCCCACCTTGTCCCCAGCAGAAGAGAGAGAGAGAGAGAGAGAGATCAGGTGTGTTTACCTGAGCCAGGGGAGAGGCTTTGGAAATACCTGTCTCCGGGCCACGAAGAGGAAGAATGTCACCTCTCGCCATTAGTGTGATTCATTGCTGTCACAGCTGAACTCCAGGGGGGCAGAGACAGCCAGCTCAAGCCAACCGGTTGTTGATTTTATGGAGCCGGCTCCAGCCCTGTGCCTGCTTGCACAATAATGGGGCACCTGCCAAGGCAGGGATGGCAGAGGAGGTGATGCTGGATCGGACGTCATGGAGGACGTGGGCTGGTCGGGGCTGTTGCGGGGAGGGTCTCCCGCACTGCTCAGGGGAGTGGGATCCTGCCTCAGAGCCAGGCTCGGAGGCAGGCCGGTGGACGAGGAGGAGGCTCAGGACATTCTCTGGCATTCCCCTCTTCTCTCTAGCTGTGTGAGCTCAGGCAGACGCCAGCACCTCTGTGACTGTCTTCACAAAATGAAAGGCTTCCTAGCCATAGGGTAAGCTGGGCCCCAGTTATCACCCTGAGAAAGCCACCGAAGCCTCGGTTTCCTCACCTGTGCGATGGGTCCGCCGATCCCTATCCCGTTCCCTCCCAAGGTCCAAGTGATACGACGGGCCTGGAAACCCTTTGAAGAGTCTACACGTGGGTATTGTGTTGTTAACATTTTTACTACCACCCATTTCCTTATGCATCCTTTCTTTGAAAGCAGGGTGGCCCTTCCGTGAGACCTGGGCCTGAGTTCTGACTTGCCTCCGTAACACTGCCGTTTCCTCCTCTGTGAGATGGGGACCACAAAACCTGCTTGGCCGAGTCACTGGAAGGAACAGAGCAGATCCAGGAGGCAGAAGCTCTTCAGAACTATCGAGATCCATGAAGTGGACGGAACTGTTACCGAGGAGGGATTTCTGGCCACCAGACTGACATTTAACAGACACCAAGAGCTGAGGCCTGGCACAGGCCAGGCTCGGCCAAATAAAGGACAAAGATGATTATAAAGCCAGATATGAGCCATCTGGGCCCTGCCCGTGTAATCCAGAAGGTTGTGGAGGAAAGGCAGGAGCAGAGAGGGTGGGCTTGCTCCTGGAGGTCTTCCTGGAGGTGGTGAGCCTGGAGCTATTTTTCAGAGATAAGGGGGAATGGGGTTACCAGGAGGTGAAGACGGCAGCTGGGGAGAATAGCCTCTAGTCTAGGTCAAGCCCAGACTTGAGTTCTGAGAAAAGTCAAGAATGCATTTCTCTCCAGGGTATTCACTGTGGGAGAGGTGGGTCAAACAGGTTTGCCCTCGTCACCAGCTGTAGAAACAGAAGTGGACGTCCCCATCCCCTGCCAGCTCAGGGAGCAGAAAGCTCCGGTGACCTTGACTCTCACAGTACATTGCCCTTTGGCAGCTCCCACGACCTGTGTGCCCCACGGCTCAGGTCATCTTGAAGCCAAGACTTAAGGAATGGACCCTCCAGGACCCACCTCCCCTGGCCTCGCCTTATAAGACCCCGGTGACCCTGGCATCTGAGGCTACGGCAGGAGACAGGAACCCACGCTCCTTGGGGTTCGGGAACTCTGGGCAGCACAGATGGGTCCTGGGAGCCGCCACCTTCCTTGCCAAGGGGCCGTGCATGCCATGCAGCTGAAGACCGACCCCAGCCCGGAAACAGAGCTTTCTAGCGGTTTCTGGCTTCTTTCCAGCTGGGAGCCAACACCAGGAGGATTGGCTGGGGACCTCGAGGCCGGGGCCGCGCACTCTGACGTGCAGCCCCTAGACACGCAGGGCCGGTGGAGCTGGAGAACCCCATCTTGGGAAGGCTGGCGGAGGGGGAGCCCCAGGCGGAGAGTGCTCCAGTGTGCCGCCTCCTTATCTTACCATCTCCAGAGCGACCACCCAGACTCCTGCCCTGAGACTGAAGATTCAGGGCACGGGTGGAAGGCTGCCTGGGGAAGACAAGGGAGACGGAGGCATGGCACCCAAGGACATTGTCCCACTGGGTGTGACAGTGCTAGAAGAGGGACCCGGGACTCGGGGCTACCTCTTCGTACCTCCCGAAGATCGCCTTGATCTGTGGGGCTTGGGAGGAAGGCAGTGGATGGCTGGAAGGCCCCCTCTGGCTCCAGCCTGGAACACTCAGACGAAGGGAGGGAGGCTGGGAGGTCTTTGCCTGCCCCGGAACCTTTCCGGGACTCCCACCCCCTTTGGCTCCGTATCCCGAGAATGACGAAAAGAAATGCAGCCGACCCCGACCCCGGCAGCGACCAGCAATGCTGTGTAGGTGTCGCAAAGGGGTGGGACGGAAGGCTGGAGGTCCTGGGGCTGGGGCGGCTGGCAGAGATTGTGCTGAGGGGCAGGCGGGGGAGGGGCTCTGGGAGCCTGCTTCAGGGACCATCTTGGCAGGGGTCTGAGCCCGGGGCAGGGATTCCAGTGAGCGTGCTTGCCTCCTGGAAGGCCATTTCAGGTGAGGCTGGCGAAGCGACCATTTATCAGGACTTTCTTTGGTCAGGCCTTTTACCCACATCCTCTCAATTCCTACAACGACCACGCAAGGTAGGTGCTGCCACCCCATTTTACAGACGGGAAGAAGGAGACCCGGAGACGTGACCTTCCCCCAGCATCACAGAGTCCACAGTGAAGAGCGGGGGTGCACAGGGGATTGAGCGTGGTGCGGACCGCTGGCCGCAGGCGGAAGGAGCCGGGGGCTCCCTGATGAAGAGCGGGGCGTCTCAGAGGGGGACTTCCCTGTCCCCAGTGTCAGCCAGGCCGATGACCTCAGCTGGAGGCGGAGGAGAAGTCTGAGGGAGGACTTGGGTGTGAGCAAGAAAGGGTGGACCTTCCTGACTCAGCCTCGGCCTTCCCCCGAGAGGAGAAATAAACACTGTCCTCAAAATCGCCGCAGGGCTCCGGGCGGAGAGCTGGGGGTGGGATGTCCCCGAGGAGGACTCCGGGGGAGGTGCTGGCAAGGTGTGGGGGTGGCTGGCCACCCACTGGCTCTCCGTGGGGGCTCCCTAGTTCCTGCCGCCTCTTACGGAGCAAGTGATTTCAGAGAAGGAGGCTGCGGTAGGCAAGGTCGGGGCGCCTGTGCCCCTAGAGAAAGGATTTCACCTCTGGGACTTGCTCATTCGCTGAACAAAGCCAGGGGTCCGCCACAGGCCAGGTCCTTTTCTAAGCACCGGGAATCGACGAATGAACACAGCAAACAAAAATCCTCGCTCTCCAGGGGCGCCTGGGCGGCTCAGCCGGTGGAGCGTCCGACTTCGGCTCAGGTCATGATCTCACGATTCGTGGGTTCGAGCCCCGGGTCAGGCTCTGTGCTGACAGCTCGGAGCCTGGAGCCTGCTTCGGATTCTGTGCCTCCCTCTCTCTCTGCCCCAATCCACTCGCATTCTGTCTCTGTGTCTCTCAAAAATAAATAAACATTAAAAAAAAAAAATCCTTGCTCTCCTGGAGCTCAACTTTTAGCTGGAAGAAAGACCAGAAAACGATAAGGAAAATAATTGGTAACCCACCATATATGGTAAGTGTCAGAGAGAAACAAAACAAAACAACTAAGAAGGGATTTGAGATGTTGCAGAGGGTAGGTGTGAAATTTTATTATTTTTATTTTTATTTTATATTTTTAATATATGTATTTTTAAGCTTTATTTATTTATTTTGAGAGACAGAGAAAGAGCACGAGCAGAGGAGGGGCAGAGAGAGGGAGCGAGAATCCCAAGCAGGCTTCACACTGTCAGGGCAGAGCCTGACGCAGGACTTGAACTCACTAACCGTGAGATCATGACCTGAACTGAAATTAAGAGTTGGATGCGTAACCAGCTGAACCACCCAGGTGCCTGCCCCTCAGAGTGTGAAATTTTAGATCGGGATGTCAGGAAGGATCTTCTGAGTCAATCTATGAAGAACGATGTGAGCAAGGTTAGCCAGAAGTTCTCTGGAGGAAGAGTGTTCAGGAAGCGGGAACAGTCAGTGCAAAGGTCCTGAGGCAGGAGCACGCCTGGAGGGTTAGGAGACCATCAAGGAGACTGGTATGGCTGGAGGAGAGAGAAAAGGCGGGAACGTTGGAGTCAAGGTCAAAGAGGTCGTTAGGGTCAGATTAAGGAGTGTCGTAAAAGAAAGGAGTTTGGTTTATATCCCGAGCCCTCAGAGGGTTGGAGTAGGAGAGTGAACCCTTTGTAAGTGATGGGGATGGGCGGGATGACTTTGGAGGTTCTTTCCAGTTAGCGAGTTCATGACACAGGGTCTCCTTTTGGGATCCAGATGCCTTCCTTCACTGCATTGGGGTCCGGTAGGTAATGCAGACTGTGTCCGTGTGTGTGTGTTTGGGGGAGGGTGGGAAGGGACTTCCGGCTGCGATCTTCACTTTTCTGAACCACCGATGTGTTTGGACCAGGTAGCTTCCAAAACGTCATCTAGCCCCGAGATGTATGAATCTCCCAAAGCGCCCCGCTTGGGGAATTTCCGCTCGGCAACCCTGAGCTGTCTCAGTGTGCAGGTTTCCCCTTGGGAACGTGTGACACGGCCTGGTCGTGGGAGCAGCTCGGCCCCCCGAGCAGGGCCCTCAGGACAGACCTCAGCCCCTCCAGGTCACGCCCCTCCAGGCCCCCGGTTCTCCATTCCCCCGGGGTCTTCCAGCTTGGAGGTGGCTCTCGCGTGGGGCAGGGTCGTCAGTCGTCCCCTCGGGGCAGGAGATATGGCTAAGGAGGGACAGAGAGGCAGGCTGCCCTCTGACTGGAGCCAGGGAACAGAGACTTGGTGGAGAGCCAGCTTGGGGGGCTGCTCTGTATCTCCTGTGTGGGCTCCTGGCTCCTGCTGGGGACAGGCCCCCTGTATCTATCTCCCTGGGACCAGAAGTGCTGTCTTCCGGCCATTCCCCGAGGCCTCGTGAGGGCTGCTGGTGTCTCCGGCTGGGCCGCTGAGGTGGGGCGGGCAGGTCTGATGTCACAGCCTGCGGGAAGTCACCGGGGGCTACGAGAGGGGGCCCAGCTGAGGAAGGGCAGGCTGCCGTGGAGCTGCTCCATCCGGCCCCCGGGCCCCCGGGCCCCCAGCTGCTTCCCTTCTCTGCCTACTACCTAAGGACACAGGAGGCTCAGCTGAGTGAAGGCCTACAGAGATCCACAAATGGCCCCGAGTATCTCCCTCAGTGGCCCCTAGGGTGACCTTTGCAGGCACCCTGGGCAGCTTGGAGGGCACTGGCTGTGGCCTCTCTCCCGGGCACACAGGGCCCGAAGGCTGTGGCTCGCTTTGCTGTGGCTCCCAGCTTCCCCCCTTCCTCAGGTGCCCGGTGGAGTTCAGAGAATGTCTCACGTGGATCCCCGCCCCAGCCCGCCCCAAGGGGCAGGCAGGCGCGAGGTGAAGGCTCCCCTGTCAGTCCCTCCTCCTTGACTCTGTCTCTTCCTGCCTGTGGGCTTGGGCTCGCAGGGGCGCGGAGGGAGGGAGGGAGGGCCGCACTTTCCATCCAGACCCTTGGCCACCAGCACGTCACTGCTCTCTCCCAGCGAGGACACAGCCGGCAGCTCCTGCCATGGACAGGTGGTACCTGGGTGAGTCCCCTCAACCCCATGCCTCCCCCCTGCTCAGAATCGGATGCAGGTGTCTACCTCATCACGTTCAGGGGCACCACCTGCTCCCCAGAAGTGCAGAGAGGGGGGGAAGCAGAAGCCAGGACAGGCAGCGTTGCTAAACAAGGGCATCTCAAGGTGGAGTCCTGGGCACGTGGTGATCTCTACTCTGAGCGTCTCTGTGCCGCTGGGGCTAGGAAGACAGCCGGTCCCGAAGCCTCCCTTTCTGTCTCTCCTCCTGTTCATCTGCAGGAATTCTAAAGCCAGGCTGCTGGGTTTAAATCTTGCTTTCCCCACGTCCTAGCTGCCTGACCTCTGGCAAGGTATTAAACTTCTCTGTGCCTCAGTTTCCTCATCTATAAAATGGGGACGATGATAATACTTCCCTGACCTCAGAGCTGCGATGATTATGCGACTTGATTTTCATTACTTGCTTACAACAGGGTTAGCCTTGCACACTAGAGTTACAAATGCAGATGACAACTTGTTTTTCCGATTTCCCCTTTTGTCTGAAACCATCTCTCACTCTTTCCCCTGTCTATCTATTTATCTATCATCTATCTAACTTTCCACCTATTTTTTTTACCCCTTATTCCAGATGGAATCCGCAATAACTTACAGAGACAGACAAAATGCACCAAGATTCCAGGAGAATGTGTAGGAAGGGGCACCGGTGTCTTGTGTGGGAGAGTGACGGTAGCTTTGGGAGCCCAGCGTTGGGGGTCTGGCTTTCCAGCCCTGGCTTTGTTACTAATGGGAGGTTTCGGTTAAATCCCTCAAGCTCCATGCCCCTCAGTCTTCTTGGGCTGCCCAGTGGGAGACACGGCACCTCCCCGGCCACCTCCAGGGGCCGTTACAAGGAGCAAATGACCAGCCTCAGTTTCTTCACCTGTAGAACAGAGCAACCGCGCACTCAGTGGGACAGTGCGTTTACAGAGCCTGACACGTGGTCGGCCCCTACTGAGCATGAGCTGGGTTGTAATATCCTCATGGATATTCATCGCTTGGTTCTGGAAGCTGAAGGTTGCCGAATGGGTGTCGGGGCTCCTGGTCTGCGAGGTCATGACATTCTCTCTCCGTCTCACCCCGTGCTAATTTTCACTGGAGGGGAGTTGGCTTTCCTGTGTCCAGCAGCTGACGTTCAACAAAAGGTCAATGCCGTCTATTTCTCTAGTCGGCACAAATCTGACAGTGACAATAGTGACACCTGCTGTGTATCTGGTCCCGTGCCCGGCTCCCTACGTGCATTTTCTCCTTTTCTCCTCACCACAAATCCCTCAGGTAGGGAACAGTCCCATTTTATAGACGAGAGGACTGAGGCACAGAGAGGTTCAGGAACTCGACAGGGGTCAACCCCTCGTTGGTGGACACTGACTGCTAGCTTGGGTCCCTTGGCCCCATGGAGCATCAGCCTCTTCTGGAGGCCAGCGCAGTGAACTAGAACTTAGCCGGGAATGTGAACAGCCATGGAGTACCCAGCCCTGGGGTCCCCGAGGCGAAGGAGGCCACCACAGAGTGGGGAGGCAGCCTCAGAGGTGTGGGGAAGCACCTGACCCCTAAAGCCTAAGGCCTGCCTGTCATTCTCCACTCTGCCCGTCACTGGCTGTGTGTCCTCGGGCCAGGGCCCCACCCTCTCTGTGCCTCAGATGCCTCATCTGTAAAATGGGAGCTCACACAAGGCACAAGGAAATAATAATTAGGAAAGCGCTTTGTAAATTGTAAAGGCAAGACGTTCTCCCCGTGGCAGGACTTGGCCCCTTCCTTGAAGGAGCCTACGTGCAACCTGGGCAGCTGGTGTGGAAGCAACCGGATTGTAGGAGGAAAATGCCAGAGGCGGCAGGAAGAGAGAGATTAGTGAGGGATGGCTGGAGCCTTTCTGGCTGAGGTGCGAGCTGCTAGAGGCAGCCTTGATGGATGAGGGAAAGAACAGGAGTGGGCAGGCGTGGGGGTGTGAACGTGCACGGTGGGCTCGGCGCGGGCCTTGAGGTGGGAGAGGGGCGGGCACCTCGGGACCCCCTCAGGGAAGCCCTGAATGCCGGGTAAGAAATAGCAGCTGAAACAGTGATCTCCACGGTGGTTGGTGAGGTGGGCGGCTGCTGGGGTTGGGGGCCTCTGGGGGCCCCGTGACATCGTCCCCCAAGCTGTAGAATCCACTGAACGTAACTTTGAAAGTGCCGCTTCCCCGTCGCCACAGCCCCAGCCACGATGTCTCTGGCCTACCTCTCCCCGCCCTGTCTCTGGAAATTTCCTTTGGGAGGATTTGGGAGCCCAGCCAGCCCCTCCCTGCCCCTGCCTGCCCCCTCACCTCCTCGTGCCTCGGAGGGAGCCCCTCCGCTCACACTAGGGTTTCTCTTGTGACTGGGGTAAATATTACCCGGCACTGTTAATGTTTAATGCCCCCACCTCACCCCTGGCCACCCCACGGCCCGGCACTCTCCCCAAAGCAGAGGCAGAAGAGGGCAGTGGAGACCAGCCCAGGCCGCTAGGGAAATGGCAGGGCTATTGGCGGACGACGGTGAGTGTGTGCGAACGTGTGCGAAGCAGGTGGTCTCTCCTTGGGCCACCTTTGGAGGGATGAGTTGCACCCCTGCCCCCCTGCCTTCCGGAGTCCCCGGCACCCCTCCCCGACCCTTGCCACCCAATCCTAAGAGGATTTTTCGAGACAATTTCTTTGAAAAGAGGATCCTGCCTTAACTCTGCTTGAAGGCAGAGCCTCGGCGGCCAGGGAGGCGCTGGGGGGTGGGGGTGAGGGTGAGCTTCCGTCTCGGCCTCCTGGCATGCACCTATCCTGGTACAATGCATCTTGGGGGACTATCCAAGCTCGGAGCAGGAGGTGGAGGGGGCCAGGCTGGCTTTGGGGTGAGAGCCCCTCAAGTTTGGGACACCCCTGGAAGGATCCTGCCATGGGGGTGATTCGGGGCTGGAGGCTAACAGGGGCCTCTGTTGACCACGGTGGGCTTTGAGCCAGACCTAGGAAAGATGAGGGCTTTGGGGGGGGGGGTGGGCTCACCAAATGGATGGTTTCCTGATGTGGTGAGGGGAGCTGCCAGGCCAGTCGTGGCTCTGGCGCTCACCCCCCATGTGACCTTGAACAAGACCCGAACCGGATCCTGGGAGACAACCTTGGTGGGCTCCTGCAGGAGGGCGGGATCGGGCCCCCGCAGTCACCCCCGTAGGCCCAGGCACTGACCCCGCCTGGCCAGGGAGGCTGCCCTGGGGATAACCGGGCTCACCAGGCCCCAAAGCCCCCCACCGTGACCCAGGGCACGGTTCGGCACGCCACTGGAGGTGACAACTTGTGCCTTCCTTCTACCTCACGCACGGCTTACTTACTGCCCAGAAGGGGCTGGAGCAGGGCAGGACAGAGGGGCCACCCTCAGCTATGGCAGCAAAGCTCTGGCCAGGTGCCCCCCGGCTGCCCAAAGATAAGTGTGCTCTGTTTACGGGGCTGGGGGGCAGAGCTCCACCCCTGGTGGGGAAACACCACAAGAGGCAAGGGACCGGACCATACTCGACCTTGAAACATCTTGTTCCTTCTGACCATCTGAGAGGCAATGTAGCAAAGGGGTTAAGCACCTCGATTCTTGGCAACCCATTGCCTGGGTTCGAATGCCAGCTCTCGCCCTTTATGGCACGTGACCTAACCCCTCGGTACCTCCGTCCTCTTATGGATTATATTGGAATAATATTAATGCTTCATAGGGTTGTTTGAGGGCTAAATGAGCTAATGTTTTGTTAGCCTTGGCCTGGCATGTGGTAAACACTATGTATTAATGTCTCTTCAAAGGATTTGCTTCCCGTTGAGGATAGAAACATAAGCGAGAAGAATCTAGAAACCTGAGTTCAAGACCCAGTTCTGCTTCGAACTTTCGTGGGGACTTTAAACAAGTCTCCAGACCGGGCCTCAGTTTTCCCCTTCTGCTCAGTGAATGTTAAGGGCCTCTCCATTCGTTGCATGAATGTCGCTAGGCATCTGCTAGGCGTTCAGTAGTCACATGGAGAGGGACTAAGAAGTCACGTGGAGGTGAGTCTAATGGGAGATGTCTCCCTCGGCCTTGCTTACTACTGTAGGAAGCAAAGAGAGGAAAGAGCCAACCCCGCAGGGTTTCCAGAGGCCCCCACAGGCAGCGCAGAGCTCTGCCTTGGATGTTTGGTATTTGGTCCCAAGGTGACTCTATCTGAAGCAGCCCAGGACAGATGTCCCCGTTGGCAGTGGCATTAGCAGGCCCACCAGCCTCCTCTTGCCCACTTGGCCACTTGGGGCTGACGGATGGGACGGATGTGACTTCCACTATTTCTGCGACAGACTCACCCTGCCTCTGGCTCTCTCTGCAGGTGGCGACCCCAAAGGGGACGTGGACCCATTCTACTACGGTAGGCCTGGTGGGTCCCTCCTCGGCCCCTCTTCTGGCCACCACGCACGGATGCCCGGGTCCCGGCATCCCCCAGTTATGTTCCCCCATCTTCCCCTGTTAGCATGGGGCTGCTGCTGGGGTGGGCTGTGGGGAGGGGTGCCTGGGGCGACCCATCCCACCTCCTTGCCCTCTCCTTCCTCAGACTACGAGACCGTCCGCAATGGAGGCCTGATCTTTGCTGCCCTGGCCTTTGTCGTGGGGCTCATCATCATCCTCAGTGAGTGGGGCTGGCCTCATGCTGGCGTTGGGGGTGGGGGGGAGGCGCTGCATGGAGCCTCATCTCTTCTCAAAGCCACTGGGCGCTGGTTCCCCAGGTGGGGGTGGGGGAAAGCCCTCTCACTCCCTTCCCAGATCCCAGAAGGGAAGTGAGTCTTTCCGCTCGCCTCCATTGCCCCATGCAGGATGTGGGAACTGAGCGACACCCTGATAGACAGAGGCACCCCGGGATGCCTCCCTACTTGGTCCTTGGACCACCCAGAGCAAGTTCCCTTTTCCTCACGTGCGCCCTCTGGTGGCCAGTGGAGGAGCTGCTGAGATGGGAGGGCAGGCTCTTCCAGCCTGGGACACCGCAATGTCCCAGGGGTTCAAGGGGAGGGAACCAACCTCCAATGGACGCCTCCCTTGACCAGATCCGGTCACTTTCCTTTCTTGGCACGAGCTACATCTCAGTCCGTTTATTTTTTTTAACCTTTATTTTAGAGAGAGAGACAGACAGAGCATGAGCAGGGGAGGGGCAGAGAGAGAGGGAGACACAGACTCGGAAGCAGGTTCCAGGCTCTGAGCTGTCGGCACAGAGTCCGACGCGGGGCTTGAACCCACAAACCGTGAGATCGTGACCTGAGCTGAAGTCGGACGCTCCACCGACTGAGCCACCCAGGCGCCCCCATCTCAGTCCATTGAATCCTCTGGGCAACACTGAGGGATGGTCAAGACTATCACATCTGATAGATGAAAACCACTGACCGTGGCAGGTGCAGCAATTTGCTCTGGGTTCCACAGCCAATCAGAAGCAGAGCTGGGTTCAGCTGTTCCCCCCCCCACCCCTCCCCACCCCCCGGCCCCCCCCCCCCCCCCCCCCCCCCGCCCACTGCTGGAAAGCAAATGAGGCTGGGAGCCAGAGGCATCAGGACCCACTGCTAGTTTACTATGGATCCCCAACTCCCCGGGCCTCAGTTTGCACATCTGTTAAATGGGGACGATCCCACTGATAAAGCCAGGGCTATCACCCAAAGACATGGCAGCCAAGAAAGCATTGAGGCATAGGCATAGAGTGTTCTGGGGGAGCGAAGGGTCCTTGTATATCTCCCAGCCCCAGCCCGGCCCCAGCAGGCACACAGCAGGCACTTAGTAAAGGCTTATTGGCTTGTTTTGCTGCAACCGGAAGAAACACACCCCGAAACGCAATCAGCCCTGTGTCCTCGGATTCTAACCCGTCCATGGTCGGTGCCATCCCATCTGAAGGCTTCGGTCTGCAGACATGGCCGGTCTCCCCAGTTCATCCGGAAGGTGTCTCAAGGGCAGCCCCGTATAGTGGTTGAGCGCACAGCTGCAGGAGGCAGACCGGCCTGAGCAGAGATCTTGGCTCTGGCCTCACAGTGGTCCTCCTCCGAGAGCTTACTGAGCGGCGACTATGTGCCCAGCCCCGGTGCTGGGGGCACCGCGATGGCCCAGGCTCGGCTACTGCTCTCGGCGTGCCCAGCCTACCATGGATCCGCTGCGGTAAATGTTTGTTGCCGGACTGACCGAACGGCTTGGGCCCCTGAATGCTTATGGCCCCGCCATATGTGAAGAGAGAAACAGTCACCTGTGGCTTTGGCAGAAGGGAGGGAGGGAGGAAAGGGAGGGTCTCCTTGGAAGCGAGCGGTTGAGGGAAACTCACCTCCTTTCTCTCTTCCAGGCAAAAGACTCCGCTGTGGGGGCAGAAAGAAACACCGGTGGGTGTCTGCCCAGGGTAACTGAGTGAGGCAGGGACACGGGGTGGAGGGGGATGGGAAGGAGGGCCAGGCCAAGGGTTTTGGTCTCTGAGGCCTTTGAAGGGGGGTCCCCAACCTCAGGGATCCCCCCGGACTCACCACCTCCTCCTCTGACCTCTCACCTGTCTTTTTCCCTCCCCCACCCCAGGCAAGTCAACGAAGATGAGCTGTAATGATGGGTAAGTTGGGGAGGGACAGGGGAGGGGGCCAGCCAGGGAGGGCTGCGAAGAGAAAGGTCGATGAATCAGGAATGAAACAAAAGGCCCTGCTTCGGCCCCCACTACAGCCCAAATCCCATCTTTGTCTTTTCAGAGTCTGCCGTGCCCCCGTTGCACTGGGGTCATTGGGAAGCCTTCCCTGAGCTGTAGACCTTTGTCCCCAGCACTGCCAGGCCCTCGGCTGAAGGAAGCGCCAGGCTCCGTGTGACCCCTGGGTGCACATGGCCTCCTCCCACCTCTCGGCCACCTCCTGTTAATAATAAAGCCAGCCTCAGAGATGGCTCCTTCCCTGGCGTCCCTCCCTCCTCCTCTATACCTGCCACGACCAACTCGCCCTTCCAAGCTGGGGTGCAATGCAGCCTGGTCTCTCCCGGTTTTCAATGAACTGCTCAGGTGCCCGTGCCTATTAAAGCAGGAAGTTTCGTAGGACCACCTGCAGGCCTCTTCTTGCCCCCCGAGCCCCATAGGCAGAGGACTCAATGTGTCTTCCCAAGGCAGAGAGAGAGAGAGAGAGAGAGAGAGAGAGAGAGAGACAGCCGGGAAGTCTGAAGGTCAGCGATGATCGGGTGCTGCTTGGGTTTCTGCCTCAGGCCCTGGATGCTGCTATTGGAGCTTTCTGCTGGGGGTTCCCGCAGACGTGCCCTGAGCTGTCTGTGACCACAGCATGTGCCCTGCCATCTCACACGTGCGCCAGCGTGCCGGGCCGGGCGGGTCCGGGGGGCCTGGCACAGGCTTTGGCACACTCTCTCCCTACCCGCCTCCCAACCTTGGCGCTGAGCTCAGGCCGCGCCCTTTCCACTCATGGGGCTTGGGGACGCCCATTGGGCCTATTCTCATCCACGTATAGGGGTGCTACCTTGGCGAATCCCAGGGCCGAGGGGTGCACAGTGACGGTGGGGCCCCTTGGTACCCTTTCCTCCAGCCCCGTCCACGGTGGCAGGCAGCCGTCCATGGACAACTTGATCCGAGATGGTGCCGGGCTGCCTCTCCCACCAGTGCCCAACTTCCTGATGCCTGTGGCCTCCTTGCAGCACAGCACGGTCCCCTCTGGCCGTTTCAGAAGGAGCCTGTCTTCCCTCTTCCACTCTCCCCTACGGAAGGGAAGGATCATGGCACCACCTAGTGTCCCATCAGGGCCTGCAAGCATGCCAGGGCAGGGAGGAGAGAACAGGCAGGGGAGCCCGGACAGCAGCACGTTAGTGGAGTTTAAAATGAACAGGGTGTGTCTGGGGGCCAGAGGCAGGCAGGCCACCGTTCCATTTGCAAACTGAGTCCTCTGTCTTCTTCCACGGCCCCCAGGCCCTGAAGCCCCCCGACCCTCGCAGAATCGCAGGAGGTTTGAACACGGAAGATCCTTAGCAAAACAGACAAGCTTCACTTTTCAGAGAGGGAAACTGAGGCCCCGGGAAAGGCAGTGACTTGTGCAGGTGATGCAGCCCGCCTGGATCAGGGCCAGAGCTAGAAACCCGGTCTCCGGTGACTGGTCCAGCTTTCTTCTCACTGACCCCTGGGGGTGGTGGGCAGAGCCCCACTGACCCCCTGTGGGCTTGGAGAGCTGAGGGAAAAGAGAGAGGGGCTGGCGGGAGGACACGTTCCAGGGAGACCAGGAAAGCCTGGCCGCTTACAAGCCGGGGCCAAGGTCTTTGCAACACCTGCTGCAGATGGGGGCCCACCGACGACAAAGGAAATGTGACAGGCCACACCCCTAAATAGAATTCAGTATTTCCATACACAAGATGGGGCGTGGACTCGAGCTACCGGTGATGATGGGAGAAGTGAACGGGAATTGGGGGAGGTCTGGTCAGGGGCGCTTTCCACAGGAGGTTGCCTCCTGAAGCTTCTCCATGCAACCGCAGGACAGACAGGAAGAGGGGGTGTTCCAGGTCTGTGGGCCACCTGGGGAGGAATACGAGCAGTGGGGAGGAGTTACACTTCTAGAATGTTCTATAACACGGGCCTCTCAGGGTGCCCGCTGGGAGGGGAATTCCACGGGGGTAATGGTCCCAGGTGAACCGCTCCCCTCTCCACCCCTGGCCGCAAACCCTCCACCCTTGTGAAAACTGAGGCTCCTTTGGGTCCCGGGTTACACACCCCAGAGAGCCCAGACACCCAGCATTCCCTCCAGAATATTGAATAGGAATCTTGGGGTGGGTGAAAACCGATGCGTAGCTAGCTCCCAGCCGGTTCTGGAGACCAGCGAGGGCTGAGAACCATGGACCCAAGTGCCATTCTGAGGTCTGTGACCTGTTCCCGGTCAGGGCCCTTTGCCTTCCCTGTCCACAAAGCTCACATGGGCTGGGAGCTACTGACTTTCGCTTCACTTTGGGATTTCTCACAATTCAGACATGGTTTGAGTCACAAAGAACAATTGGATGAATTACTCTTCATCACACAACAGCAACAACAACAAAACGCCTGGTCCGAGGGGATGCAATTCCCACCATCACCACCCGGGGGAGCACGTGTCTCAGCCCAAACCTTCGAATTTGGCTTTTTCAACTCTGTCTTTCCAAGGCCCTTGGCTGACAGTAGGCCCCCCTGAACCGTCTGCCTGGTGCCCTGGTTTCCTGGGAAAGCTGGGAGCTCTTCTCATTCCGTTTGCACATCCTTCAGGTAGATCACTTGCCCTATTCTGGGGGTGCTTCTCGGCTGTGGGTCTGGAGCTCTCACTCCTTCCGGAAGGTAGGGATCCAACGCGGTCTGTGCATCTTCCCCAGTGCTTGGGGTAACCACGAAGCCTCTAACCCTATGGTGTGAGTTAATCAATGGCATGAGCAGGACCTGAGAGAGGCAGAGCACGCTCCTCTCGACTCCAGCCACAGAAATTCTGACTTAACTGTTGAGATGTTGGTAGTTTTTAAGCCCGCCCCCAGGTGGATTTGTCACGGAGGCCCAGCTGCAAGTTACTGGCCTGGTAGGTGGGCCCAGCCAGGGCGGTGAGGAGGGTGGAAGGCAGGGGGAACACATGGGGTGGAGACGCCGAGGGTCCAAGAAAACGACCTGCTTCGAGGGCCGACAGCGCCACCCTGCCCCAGAGGCAGCCTCGCCCCAGCACCCTCCAGAGGGAGCTTTCAGGGCATAAAAGGTATGTGCTGGCCTTGGATCCTAGGGCCATGGGCTCTGTTCCCATGCCTGCTCCGCCCTGGCATTTCCTCGCGGCCTCCGTGCATAGGAAGAGTGGGGCATGAGGGCAGGAGAGGCAGTATTAGGGCGGGGACCCGATCAGCTCGCGTCGCCCCCGCCCCAGGCTGGAGTGCCCAATGCCCGATCTCACCCAGCCTCTGCACACTGGCGCATGGGGAGCTCACATATGTGTGGGGTGGGGGCCGAGAAAGAGCCCAGGGTGGGGAGCGGCGGGAGATCCCCTCTTGGGCGTTCTGGCTAGGTGGCCCCCTGCGCTTGGCTTCCCCATCACAGGGACTGCCGGCTTGCACCGAATGGTCCCTGGATCCTGCAGGCATTGACCTCCTTTCCAGAGTGAGGGTGCCCCCGGCATGGGCCTCTGGGTTTTCTAAACCTTGGGGGACTCCCCTGCGCCCCAGGCAACCCCAAACTCTCCCAGGCTGATCCAGGACGGGTGCCGTAAATGGGCCACCGTAAGCATGTACTCTGGTCCCACCTCGATCAGAGGCAGTGGGGTCTCTGGGCAGACAGGGTGGAGGGGGGGTAGTGGCCTTGCTGAAGAGGGCCCGGAGCCGAGAGGGGAGTTGAGTCCTCCCCCAGGGGCTCCTCCTGTTCCTGCCAGCTCTGGGGCAGTGGGCGGGGGTGGGGGACGGGCTGCCGCTGGAGAGATTAATGGCCTCCCTGTTGATCTGTGGCCCCAGGCAGCCGAGCTCTGAACTGCGGTTCAGCAGAGGCCTCTGGGGCGGTGGCAGCGGAGCGCCCCTTCATCGTCCACCTGACACACGCTAGCCTGGAGGGAGATCAGACGCAAATGCCACCGCTGCTGCCATGGTGGTGAGTCCCTGGCTGGGAACATGGATCAGCTAGGGCCTTGGAGCCAGGGCCACTTGGGAGGACAGTACTGAGCCCCGGGCTAGCCGGCGGGAGCCAGACGGGCACCCAGGTGACCCAGCCGTGGAGGGAAGCCCCCTGCTCAGCCTCGGTGGCCTCCCTCCCGCAATGGGGACACTTCGTGTTTGCAGTCGAGCGACTGAAGGCTTGGAAAGACATCCTTCTTAGAACTCGGAACCTTGGCGCTCGGGGCTTCAGCCTCAACCCTGGAGGGCTCGGGGAGATGGCAGGGGCGACCCGAGTCAGGGGCTCTCCCCACAAGGTGCCGGTGGGCGGCCTCGTGCCTGGAGGGAGCTGCACGGGGTGCGGGTGGGGCAATCCCCAAGCTCTGATTTGGCATCTGATTTTCTCCCTTGTTGGGCTGCCTGTTCCGACCCTGTGTCACCTTCCAGAGTCCTGCCTCCCCAGGGTCTCCTGGCTGCTGTTTGTCTGTAGAGCTCTAAACTTGGTTCCCTTTTCAAGAAATTCTCTCTGTCGCTTCCCCAAAGGGCTTCTTTGGTATCACTAGGAGGAGTCCCCCAGGTGAGCGCGGCAGAGGAAGGGCAGAGGAGTGGAAATTTCCAGCTGGGGCAGCAGGCTGTGGCCCCAGAACGTCACCGGTGCAGCCGGTGCAGGAGAAGGCGGAGAACGGGGCTCGCTGCCAGCTTTGCCCTCAGCCTGCTGTGTGACCTTGAGAAGAGCCGAGTCCGTCTCTGGACTTGGCTTTGGGAAATGCAAACACGAGACAGACATTCCAGGCATGGGCTTCAAAGTCAGGGGGCTGAGGGCAAGGGTAAGTGCGGGAGCTGTAGCTGACCCCCTGCTCCTTCCAGCCCCCGGGAGAGCCATGCTCAGGGGGAGCTGGGTGTTTGTATGCACATGCACACACACACACAAACACACACACACACCCCACAAATACACACTTGCTTCCTCTTCCTGGTAGTTAAAGCAGAGGCACCCTGTAAGTGATGAAGGCAGACAAAAAGACGCACTTGACAAAGCGTAGAAGATGAGGCCGGCTTGGCCCTGAGCCAGGAGCATGTTGAATTCTCTCGTGGTCTTTGTTTCCTGAAAGGCCTATCAATCAGGAACAGAGTCGTGCCAAACCCAGCCTGCGTGGGGAGTCGAGTGTCCTCCGCTCTGAAGTGAATAATATTTCAGGTCTCATGTCCGTGGACCATAGGCTTCCGACACAGTTAATAACATCATCGGGGAGTGGCCTCAGCCCTCAGATGCCCGCCCAGGGCGTGCGTGGGACAGGCCCTGCTGGGTCTCAGCTACAGCTGGACCCTTCCTGACCTGTCCTCCTCAGCACCCCTGGAGACTGCTGGGGGGCCCCATCCCTTCCCGTCTGTCTGCCCTGCGGCCCGATCTGATGGTTCACCCACCAGTCCCCAGAGCCCAGCCTGCCCCGGGCACGTAGTACGTGTCCACGAAGTGTGTGTGGAATGCACGCATGACTGGCCGACCAGAGGGCTGAATGAGTGACGAGTGACCACCCGCAGCTGGCCCTACCACCTCCCGCTCCCCCAAGGGGCCAGGAGAGCTGCTGAGTGTTGCCCTCCGGGCAGGTGGCTGGGGGGTGGTGGGCATGTGGTCACTCAGGAAGTCCTACCGCGGACCTGTCCAGGGGACAGCCAGCATTTCTTCCTTGGCATCGAGGTTAAGATCACAGGCTTTGGGACCAGCCAGCCCGGCTTTCAGACCCTGGCTTAGCTAATTGTGACCAACGGGACTGTGGGCAAGTCCCTCCTGAGCCTCAGTTTCCCCAGTGGAGAGACGGTTCCTAACTCTCCGTGGTTCCTTGCTCCCGACCAGTCTTTAACGAGCTGAGGCTGTTGATGATTGTTGCTGAGGCTCTTTCGGTGCTAACACTGGATCCGTGGCCCCTTCCCGGACCCCTCGAGGCTCCTCAGCCCTTTACTGCTTTCCTCTTTGTTCTTCAGTGCGTTTTCCTCAGGACACTGTTCAAGAGGATCAAGGGGTAGGGGTCCTCGGGGCCGCTCTCACCCTCGCCAGGTCTCAAGGAGAGGCCTGTGCCACCAGAGGCCCTGGCTTCAGACACACCTTAGCACCACGCAGACCTGGCCTGGTCCACCCTCGAGGAGGTCCCACCCCTGGGCCACGGCCAGCTCAGTGTGGGCGCCCCAGTCCCTTTGAGACGAGTGGAGGGGGGGTCTCTGGCTCCAGTGCTGGGACCGGGGAGGGTTTGTGAAAAAAGGGGCTTGATGACAGGTTTCCCCTTGGTGTATTTTTGAGTGTGAGGGCACGTGTGTGCGTGAGAGAGGGCGTGCGCGCGTGCGCGTGCGTTCCTGGTGGTGTTGGAGCTGGGGAGGGGCCCGCAGACGGTACGGGGGTGTGGCCCCAGCAGCGGGAGACCTGGGTACCGGGCTGAAGGCACCCTGCCTCCCTGCGGGCCCCTCTCTGGGCCTGGGCCCCTCGGCTGAGAGTAAGGGCCTGGGTCAGAGGATTCCATTTGCTCATCCCCTTCCAGTAGTTCTCCTCTGGAGGCCGAGGTGGAAACAGCTGGGGCAGGGAGTGAGTGTGTGAGGCACTGCGTGGGGTAAGGGCAGAGACTCTGAGCCGCGAGGGAACACAGAGGCCCACGGTGCCCCATCCCCTCTCATGGCACTAGGGGGAGGCAGATACCCAGATTCCCTGCACACAGCCTTGTGGACGAGGGGTCTGTGGGGCCGTGGAGACTACCCGGCGGTGGGAAGGCAGCTGGATGGCTGACCCCGGAGGCCAGGCAGAAGAAGGGGAGGCAGGCTCCTGCCCTTCCCGAACCGCCCTCTCCGGGGAGTAGAGCGCCGACGTTCTGGGCCACCTGTCCACCCTCCCTGGAGTTCGGCACCGAGCCCCTTCCGCAGATGAGGCAGGATGTCTCCAGACCCTGGGGTCTCTGGACAAATTCCTGATGTCACCTCTCCCCAAATTTGAGGTCATTCCTGACAGTTTAGGAAGACCGACTCTCTTCTAGATCTGATATTTTCCCTCCTCTCAAACCATGCAGTGAAAACGCTATCAAGCAGGCATTGTGCCATGGGAGAGGCCCCGGAAGTGGGGCAGAACAGACGTGGGTTCGAAGCTTGGGTCTGTCACTGACTAGCTGGGCAGCCCCGGGCAAACCCCTTCGTGTCTCTGAACCTCAGCTTCCTCTTCTGTAAAACGGGGACTATAGTACTCAACTCGTTAGAGGTCAAATGAGATCATGTATACAACCATGTCATAAAATGCTACAAAAACACAATGTGGATGTTAACTGAGTGGTGAAGTAATGTCAACCAAGGCTTTCATTGACTTGGGGACTGCATACTGTTTCGGTCGCTCGTTCAGCAAAATATTGAAGTATTTGAATATCAAGTGATGTGCCGGGCACTGTGTTAGGGGTTTTGACAAGCGCAAGTGGAAATTCTTTATGAAACGACAGAACATAAACCCGTGAAAGATTCTTCCAGTCTAGCGTTTCCCAGATGCCAGCCCCTAGTCTCACGCTAAGCTGCTTACATACAAATTACCTGGGAAATGTAGAATGTAGATCCCTGGTTCTGCAGCCTGGGATTTCTCTGTCTCCTTTGCCCCGCCTGTGCGTGCACGTGTGCGTGCACGCGTGTGCGGTTGTGTGGTTGAGTTTGGGAGCCACTGATCTAGTTCACTGAACAGTGGAATCTGAGCCTCACAGAGGGAAGATGCACTCGGAGGTCGGCAGATCACACGTCAAAGGCTTTGGGAGCACCCATACCTTTTACGCTTTTCCACAGGGGCAAGGACGGTCATTCTCAGGTCTCCTCATAGAGGTTTGGTTTCTGAGGATGTGCCTCCGCAGAGTGCCCGGAATATGGGATCAGAAGGCCAAGCTCTGTCATTTTAGTGGCTGCTCCCCTCTAGCAAGTCACTCGCTTCTTGAAGCCCCAATTTCCTCATCTGTCAAATGGGGCTATTGAGGCCTGTCTCATTGCGGGGTTTTCCTGCGAGCATGCTTTGAAGGTGGCAAGGCTCCACTTTTTAACTCTGGGAAGAGCCAGACCCAGATTGACTTTAAAAAAAAAAAATTTTTTTTTAACGTTTATTCATCTTTCAGAGACAGAGAGAGAGACAGAGCATGTGCGGGGAAGGGGCAGAGAGAGGGAGACAGAGGGTCTGAAGCAGGCTCCAGGCCCCGAGCTGTCAGCACAGGGCCCGACGCGGGGCTCGAACACACAAACTGCGAGATCGTGACCTGAGCCGAAGTCGGATGCTCAACTGCCTGAGCCACCCAGGCGCCCCAGATTGACTTTTATAAGGAGAAATCTCACAGACTAAACTTCCTTCCACTTCCCCCAAGTCCAACTGGATCTAATGTGGAAAGATAATCCCCTCCAGGGAGTGGCCCCCTGCCCACCTGGCCGCGTCCTGCTGGTCTTTGGGTGACACCTGCTGGCCATGGCAGGTACTGCATCCTCCCCTACCCAAACAAATCCACAGGGAAAACTTGCCCATCTCTTTGGACATTCACAGCCACACACACACACAGTGAGGTAGGTCGGTGTTATGCTCCCATTTTACAAACGAGGAAAGCGAGACATGGTTCTCCCAGTTCATGAGTGGATCTCTGACTGTGGACTGAATGCAGGTGGTTCAGCCACATCTCCTCCACACCCCTCGCTCTTAGCCTGGGCAGGATGGGGAATCATTCCCTCCTAGGCAGAGGAGGGCACCTTACATCATCTTGAAATAGGAACTGGGATGAGAGGAGCGGCCAGGGTTGGGGGCTGGGTCTAGGCTGGTCAAGAGAGACTTAGGTTTGTGCCACACCAGGCAGAAGACCAGCACATCCGGCTGTTTTCCACCCCCGCGGGAGCTAGACTGAGGGCAGGGGCTTCGGCTGCAGCAAGATAGTCCGAGGAGCCCCAGAGAGGCCATTTGGCCAGGTCGTGAGGTGAGGGCTTTGGGACAGGCTGCCCAGTGAGCCGAATGCCTCTGTACCCAGGGGGCACAAATTCAGCTGTTTTAGGCAGTGGCTAGCCTGACGTCCAGTGCGTGTGTATGTGTGGGGGGAGGGGGCCATACCTGGCCACAGCTCCTTCTCAGCCGGGACACGTAAAGTGTGGTGACTGAGAATGAGGATTCAGCCTCATTTTTTTAGAGATGCACACTGAAAGATCTACGGGTGTAATTATATAACGCATGCAATTTGCTTCAAAAAAATCCCTGGTGATGGGAAGTGGTGGGGGGCGGGAATATGGGAATAAAAAGGAAACAAGATTGGACACGAGTCAACAATTGTGGCCGTTAGAAGACGAGCACGTGGCAATTCGTTATACTATTCTCTCTACTTCGGATGTGACATTTTCCTATATTAAAGCCCTTTACAGAAAACGTGACAGCCGGAACACTACCAACCACCTCCAAGGGCGATAAAGCAGGATGAAGGCTCTGAAATCAGCCTGTCCAGCTCAAGGCTTGGGCATCTGATGTTTACTAGCTGGGTGCGTTGGACAAGTTACTTAATTTCTCTACGCCTCAGTTTCATTACCTGTAAAAGGGGGATGATGATAATTCTGGTCTTAGAGGATTGTTTTGAGGTTTAACTGATATTATGCATCTATAGTACTTAGAATAGTGCGGGACCCACAGCAAGTGTTCAGTTATAACAATCATTATTATCAGGAGTGCGTGACTCTAGTTATAATTTGCCAAAAGGAAAAAAGCTACCCTGGCTGATTCAGACAAGCAATTGACCAATCCGTTCAGCTCCAAGGTTCTACCCAGGGCGTCTGGAACGACACAGCGCTCGCCCCCTTGTTCTGGGTGTCTCAGATGAGTGGGCACACATCACAGAGCCAGGTTCTCTGGAAACCCCTTCTCCCAATGCCCGATGGCTGCTGTGTCCTTTTCCTTCCAGCTCGGCCTATCCAGGGTCTTCCTGTCATGCAAGCCCACCTCCTGCTTTGGTTTTCTCTGAGCTTAAGGAGCTGTCTTTACAGATTCATCAAATCTCAGCCCTAGATGGGGCATGAAGGGTCATCCAGCCCAGGGACGCCTGGGTGCCTCAGTTGGTAAGGTGTCAGACGCTTGGTTTCAGCTTGGGTCATGATCTTGCAGTTGATGGGATCGATCACCTGCCTCGGGGACAGCACAGAGCCTGCTTGGGATCCTCTCCCTCCCTCTCTCTCTGCCCCTCCCCAAGTCATTCCCCCCCAACCTCGAAAAAAAAAAAAAAAAGTCATGCAGCCCAGTCTGTGTGACCTGGGCCATGAGGACCACAGTAGACGGAGTATGGGCCCGGAAGTCAGGAGACCAGCAGCTAAGCCCTGCCCTAACACTCAGGCCAAGTGACAGGGGATGTTCTCCATCCACCTGGCCACCACGTCCTCCTTTGTGACACAAGGTGCTTGTGGCAAATGGTCTCCAGCCCCCTTCCCACTCCGATCTTTTGACTCGGCATGTGGGCCTCCCTTTGCTGCTCTCTGTACGTCTTCCCCACGGGGGTGCGAGCTCCCCCGAGGCAACACGTTCCATGTTGGGATTTCTAGGAACGCTGGGCGCTGCCTGCATGGAAGCTGGGAACTGACTCGCTGAAAGAATAAATACACTGACAAGATGCGGGAAGTGGCCGGCGACAGGACAGAGTTTTTAGACCAGGAGATGCGGGAAACAGATCCCCAGATACCTCGCACTGTGTCCGCCACGTGGAGGTTCGCCACGCCCGTTAGCGTTTCCAAGGTTCTGGGCACCTGCTTACCTTCGGTCGTTCCAGTGTTTCCCAAACCTATTTGATCGTAACTCCGTTCTTGCGTATAACCTATTTCCTTCTCGTGACACACTCGAGGAACGTGGTGTTCGATCTGTTTGCCTTTTCAGCTGGTTTTGTTCAACGTCAAGTCAAGCCTGGTAAAGATACTAAGTGGGGCGCCTGGGTGGCTCAGTCGGTTAAGCGTCCGACTTCGGCCCAGGTCATGATCTCGCGGTCCGTGAGTCCGAGCCCCGTGTCAGGCTCTGTGCTGACAGCTCGGAGCCTGGAGCCTGTTTCAGATTCTGTGTCTCCCTCTCTCTGACCCTTCCCCATTCATGCTCTGTCTCTCTCTGTCTCAAAAATAAAAACTTAAAAAAAATTTTTTTTTTTAAAAAAAGATACTAAGCTCTCGGTGCCATCGTGGCCTGAAATTGGGCCATCTTGTTCCTTAGTCCCGTGTTCTCAACTGAGGTCTGTCGCCCTCCCTGGGGCCGTGAGGATTTCAGAGGCACGGACAGTCTTACCCCGTGAGTATGTATAAGTGGCAGCGTTTGACCCACAAGGTATCACATCCACCCACCATTCAACAAATGTGTCTAATCGTGCTCACCTCCCCCGCCCCCCAGACAATCCACATCAGGGTCACGGGGCTGAGGGGAGCGTCTCGGCAGTAATTCATGGAAAGAGGCCCCGCTTTGAGCATATCGGCCAAGAAGGCCGTCCAAGCCTTGGTCAACAGTACGAGTAGTTTAGAGACCTCTCGAGGGGGTGATAGTGCCTGTCCTCGGGGCTGCTCACATCTGGAGGGTTGGGTCCATTCTGGTTCTAAGGGAGCTGGAGTCAAAGTGACATATGTGTAAAAAGGGAGACCGGGAGAGTGACGGGTCTGGAAATTAGCTCAGAAGAGAGGAGGTTGACGAAACTGGACTCTTCAGCCTGGTGGAAGGAAGGCTTTGGGGGAGGCCACCGTAGCTGTTCTCAAATATCTGAAAAGCTGTCGTCGGGCAGAGACCGGGCACATCCTGAGCGCGACGGCAGACTGCGTTCGATAAAGAAAAGAGTGCGTACGTGATCACGAGTAGTAAAGTTAGAGTGGACTTCTGTTTGGGCAGGGAGCCCCTCGTCCCTGGAGGCATTCAAGCAGGGACTGTATTAGCACCTGTCCGGTGGTGTAGGAGAGCCTGTGGGTGTGATGGGCCGATACAGCCCGCTGTCCCCACACAGCGTCCTTGTCTACCCTTGCTGTCCCAAACAGCCTTTCGCCCACTGCCGCAGCACCCTGGCTCTGTCACTTTGACCTCTGGCAGGTGGATTGCCTGTTCAGAGTGACTGGAGGGGCTCGCTGGGGTGTTCCCCGGCTCTCAGGCTGTGAGGGGCATCTCAGCCCTCCATGCATATGGCCCCCGTCACAGTGACAGGAGGGGTGTTGCCCACAGAGGGGGTGTAGAGACCACTTGGGCAGCACTGTCTTCTATCCCCAGGATCCTCTGCTTTGTGGACCGACAGGTCAGGCCCATTGTGAGATGGCCAGACTTCTCAGGAAGAGGACTTGTCATCAAGTTGAGGTCACTGCCACGGGCCCAGCCTGGACTTCCCCTTCACCGTGAAGGACAGTCCCCTGGGGGAGCTGTGGCATTTCTGAGTAACTTCTGTGTGCATAGCACTGTACAAACTCATAAATTACACACTGTCTCTGAAGCAAAGGATTGTGGGACGAGCCCTGGGCCAGAATCCAGAAAATCTGGTTCTAGACCCAGCTCAGCACCACATTGTGGCCTGAGGAGTGTTCCTGGGATGGGTTCAGGTTTTGCTGGACCCAAAACTTACACACCCCTTGGAGGGACTTCTTTAAGGAAAACAGTACAAGGTTATTATCATAATATTAGGCACAAATGCACGGAGTTCCTTAGAATGATAAAAAGGAAAGTGCAACAAATTACAGATCTTGAAAAAATTCACAAATACCACAAACATCACAAAATCTGAACAGTGTTTGTGTCCACTGCCCGACACACCTCTATAATGCTTTTTTTTTTTTTTTAATTGTTACAATGTTGCACAGACTGGCTTCTGGCTCCACGCGAACACTTTGACCCTTTTTCTCCACGATGCACGCACGCACGCACGTACCTCTCGGGCAGGCCCCTTAGCGGGTGGGCTTATTGTGATACAACTGGGGCCCTGCCATTCTGCGGGACACAGCCCCGCGAGCAGGTGCGGTATTCACGGAGTAGGAGTATTCATGAAAGCCACTCTCCATACCGGGATGGCTACACCCTCCTGCCTGTGCAGTCCAGAGATGTATCTCACCAATCCCAAGTCAGATGGGGCTTTCCCTCACTCACTTTCGGGGATCCCGAGTCACATCCCCCGAATGCACATCAGACCCATCCAGAGTGGAAAAGAGGAGCGATCGTAACGGATCACGCTTAAAACTGTTATCCCAGAGTACCGACGGTGGCTGACCGTGTGAGCACGTGACCCGGGCCCTATAGGACCCAGAAGCTTGGGCTGTGTTAGCTCCGCGGTATATCCGCCTCTGGGACACCACAAACCTCCCTGGGCTTCAGTTTCTTCCTCTGTATATCGAGCAAAAACAGTTCCGGGCCCACCTGTCTATTTGTTGGCGAGGATCTGAAATGAATACGCACTGAAGCCTTTGGATCCTGAAGGCCGCGCTCAATGACTAGGACAATGAAGCCGACGGTGACGCTGGCTGAGACCGGCATTCGGGTCAGAACTCCCGCAGGCTCTTCTACCCTGCCAAGTGCTCACCTTCCAGGCCACAAGCTCCAGGTCGAGAATTACGAAGCTTAAGGCTTTGATTCCGGTTAAGGGACACGCCTCTCTGGAAGGCAGGACCCATGACGTTGTAATCAGGTCTTTGAAACTCTGTGAGGATGAGCTCGTCCAGTTGTCGATCAACATTTACCAAGTGCGCCGGGTGTGAGCAGGCACCGGGCTAGGCTCGGCAGGTGCAAATCCAAAGGGAATGTGTCTTGAAGAGGAGACAAGTCAGACACGTGCATGGATAGCCACAGCACGGGACGAAGAAATGAGAGCCACAGGCCGTGCTGACACGGCCAAGCCGAGCTAGGCAAGCCGAGCTAGGAGGAGGGCTGGCTGGGGCTGGGGCTGGTCCTGGAGAGCTGCCGTGTCTGGCCAGGCCTCGCGGCCGGAGAGGGCTCACACAGGTGGAGAAGGGGCACTGTGTATTTGAGAAGGAAGGAGTGGAGAACAGCACGACCTCCCCCCCCCCCACCCCCAGACAGAAACGTGACCGTGAGCTTCAGCTCGACAAAATTTGGACTTCAGGGAACCTCTCTGGGTTGGCTTCTTGGCCCATCTGGGAGTTGTGAGCTGAGAGAGAACAGCCAGAGGGGGGCCATGGGTACTGGGGGAGCTCCAGCCTTGCTGGGGGCTACTGCAGCCCCTGACCAACCGTCCCGAGACAGTGGCGTGAAAAAGAGCAGTGAGACCCCGGAGATCCCATCCGTGGGGGAGAAAGCCTCTGGGATTTAAGCCTGGAACCATGATGTTTCAATCCAACGCATTGAGAGCGTAAAGTGGTACCTACCACATACCTAGACATCCCCCTAGACAAGCATATAGAAACGCGGTTTAAGGAAAGCCTGGGTAATTTAAGGATATATACTACCTTTTTATGTAGGCATCACTACTTATGAATTGCAGTGATTCATCTCAAAAAAATGGAAATATTTTAGATGTACATGCATGCATTTGAAGCGAAACTATTTGTGTGTGTGTGTGTGTTTGCTTCTGAGTATCTATGTATGAAAATTTGTATCTCTTTGTTTCTTTGCGTGTATGTTTGTGGATACGCACACACCTCCCTACATAGAACAGGACTGGGACATTACATATCTGTTCTCACCTCACCTCTGGTGTTAGGAAGGGATCTTCTTCATGATTCTTGCTCAACTCATTTGGTGAGGAAACTGAGCCCAAAAAGGCAAAGTGACTTGTCCGACCAAGATCACACAGATGGCTAGGGTGGCCTAGAGGAGATTAGAACCCAGGATTTCTGATTCACAGTCCAGGACTCTTTCTATAACATGAAAATCAATTACAAAAAAAAAAAAAAAAAGGAAATCCTTATTTGTTTTTTTCCCTTCCAGTCAATGAGTTAGTGTGAAGAAGGTCAATCCTGAATTAGCTATATAACCCCAAATGTTAAGTTTTCAACATTGATCTGGCTCAGTATCAGTTTCTTTTTATAAAAACCCTATCTATACTGAAGTTGTTAAAGAATTGCAGAGCACATATGAAGGCTTTGCTAAAATAATTATATGCCTTTGTTTTTGAAGGAAAGTATCCAAAATATAGAAGCTGTTGTTTGAATTCAACAATAAAAGCATGTGTTTCTTCTCCTGATGGCTCTAGTCCTAACAAGGCAAAATAATACCCCCCAAATATCCATGATTAACCTGAATTGGAGAGGGCTCTCGGTGCCTTCATATAGCTGCTTCAGCTAGAATTGGTAACACACACACACACACACACACACACACACACACACCCCAACCACGTTATCACCCAGCATCCTGATGTAACAGAATATTGAAATTAATCACTGTTTTTAAATGAATCCCACACATTTGAGGCTTTGGTAAAAATAAATAAATAAATAAATAAATAAATAAATAAATAAATAAAATAAAGGCATCTGCATAGGAGCCAACGCAGAAATTTTGGACTACACTCAAATTGAATTTGGGCACAGGTGTGCTGTCAAGTGTTTACACTTACCTGTACACATGAATGTTTGCCTGGGCAACTGTGTTTGTTCTCACTTTGGTGTGCAAGTATTTGCGTGTGGGTGTGAGGGCTTCCATTTAATCGGGGACTGAGAAGGAATCGTCCCTTTCAACAAAATAAAAAAAATAGCTCCTCCCGAATGAGCAACGGAGTTCAAGTGCACGTGGGGGAACCCAGCCGCCCCCTCTCTGGCCCTGAGACTCACTTGTTCCTTGGGGTTCACTTGCTAGGATCCTTGATGGCTCTGTCAAGCTAGTTCCCGACACAACTCCAGTTGAGAGGGGACTTCTGAACACATCTGAGCCAGATTGTCATTTTCCACAGATACTTTCCTAGATGCTAAGGAGGGACAAAACAGCTAGAAAATGGAAAACACAAAAAGCCTGAAAGTGGGGGAGACCACTTTCGGGTCCTTCCCTTGCTGGCGGTTTCCCCACACGCTTCCAGTCCTGAATGCACCTTCCTTCCGTGTTTCTGTGACCTCTGGCTTTGTCAAAGCACAGAGTACGGGGTGTTATCCCAGCATCTCCCCGGTAAAGCGATTCTCTCTCCCACCCCTGAGCAAAGCCAGTAGCATCAGTGACATGTGTACCTGTGTCTACGACGTGTTGGCCCCTGGGCTTGTCTTATTTGATCCTTATGCCAGCTGCCCGAGGTAGAGGCTGGGGCGGTCCCCACTTTACAGGTGAGGGAACCGTGGCTTGGCGCACATAAATTCCCCCAGGGTGCACGGCCCGTGAGTGGCAGAGTGGGGCTGGGAACTCAGCTCTGACTCCAAAGCCACGCACTTAACCGTGACATGCTGAAGCCTCCTTGCCCGGAGCATCGCCAGGTCGGCCCTCCCCACCTGCCCCACCCCCTGTTCCCACACACGTGCCTCCTGTTCACGGAATAGCCAGACTGTAGTTACTGACACAGTGAACGACCTCATCCCGCAGGTAACACTCGGACCTCTATACACAGTGCCGTGATCCCTTAAGGGCCGGCAGGTGTAACCTACATAGACGAGACATCCAGGTTCCAGGACGTACTTCAGGTAAATGGAGAAGGGAGGAGCCTCTTCTCTCCTTTCAGCATATGGGACCCAAGCAGCTGTACGCAACCCCGCTGAGGGCCTGTCCCCTGCCAGCAGGCAACAGCCCCTTTCATCCTGCCTGATGGAGCAGGTTATTTTAGGCATGGCCCGACCAGGTGCTCTGGGTCAATAGGCTTGGTTTGAAATAACTGGGTTCCTCTCAGCGACTGTCTCCTTTAGAAGGGAAGGGACGTGACGGGAGAATGAGCCCAGCAGGCTGGGGGCGGTGAGGGAGGGGAGCTAAGCCAGAAGTGTGGCGACATCTGGGCTCTGTCACTGCCGGCATGACCTCAGGCGGCTCCGTGTCTTCCCCCACTCTGGGCCTCAGTTGTCTCTTCTGAAAGCAGAGGGTTGGGCTGGGTCCTCTGGAACGCCTGTTGCAGTCTACCCCGCGTCTCCGTTCTCCGCCTCTTTCTAGAGGATGAAACCCTCTAGTGAAAAAGCATCCGCTTCAGAGAGGTGACTTAGCATCGTAAGGCTGAGCACCAGGGAAGGCAGCGCAGGGCAGAGCGGGGAGCTCTGCTCCCGAGTCACGAGACCCAGGTTCCGGTCTCATTTGTGAGGCAAACCGGGGGACCTTGAACAAGCTAAGCTTCAGCGTTCTCCCCGTTTTCAAAGAGGGTGATAAAGCATCAAAGTGCTTGTGAGGATTACACAGAGTAAGTGCAGGTGAGAGTCCTTTACACCCTTAAAGCACACGCTACAGAAAAAGTCAGTGCACCTGGCACTTCCTTAAAAAGTTAAAAACACAATGACCGTATGAGCCAGGCATTCCACCCCCAGGTGTAGGCCCGGCTGAGTCGAAAGCAGGGTCTCTAAGAGGTATTTGTACGCCCGTGTTCAGTGCAGCATGACTCCCAGTAGCCGGAAGGTGGAAACGACCCAAGTGCCCCCTGACAAATAAGCAGATAAACAAAACGTGGTCAGTGCATGCCGTGGAATAGTATTCAGCCAAGAAAAGGAGAGAGATGCACCTGCTAAAACAGGGATGAGCCTCGAAGACATAACGCTAAGTGAAATCCGTCGGACGCAAAAGGACGAATACTGTAGGATTCCACTTCCACGAGGCCAAGTGAGAGAGACGGAAAATTAGTGATGCGCAGGGGATGGGGGGCAGGGGAGGATGGGGAGTTATTGTTTAGTGGATACACAGTTTCTGTTTGGATGATGGAGAAGTTCTGGAAACGGATAGCGGTGTTGGTCGTACAACATCGTGAATGTACCTGATGCCGCTGCACGCTTAAAAATGCTTAGAATGGTAAATTTGCTTATGCAGATTTTAACATATCAAAAAAGTAAACGCACGCTTTCAAACTTTTAGCTAAAATGTCTAGAGATATCTTGGCAAAACCCGGGAATGAGGAGACCTACTTCTTCGGTCTGAACTTAGGCAAGACATTTCGGGGAAGTACATTTTCTTCCTCTGTCCAATGGAGCTAACCGCAGCCCCTCTATCTCCCTCGCCCCTCCGCATCCCCCTCTGCCTGCACACCTCAGAGAAACGGGTCGAAGCGTGCCAAGCCAAGCAGCCAGAGCGGGTCGAGGCGGCCTCCCTTATGCTTCCTGAGAGGCGGTCCGGTCCTGTCTCGCATCCCATTCTCAGGGCTACCGTGGCCCCCTTCTCCGGGTCCTGCGTGGGCCCTTATTCTGGAATCACCAACACAAGGAGGGCTTCCTAACCACAGCAGCCTTGTCACACAGCAGACCTGACTCGGCCGTGCCTTTGTCCCCAGCGCCAAAGCCGGTGCCTGGCGCACAGCAGGTCCTCCACATTCATTTTGGAACTGAGATGCCCTCACTCAAGCCCCATGGAATCCCATGCCAACTCTAGGCAGATTGGTATAAGGAAGAAACCAATTTCTGCTTGCTGAGAAAGCTATGTGGGTGGGGTAGGTGAAGCTAAAGGAGGAAGATACACGAGGTAGAACAGACATTAAACTATTTATTGCAAATAATTGTGCCAAGTGCTGAAGACAATTGGGAAGTCGCGCTGGGGGGGGTTTGGCTGGGCTCAGCCCCGGCTCCCCAGGGGCCAGGCTTGCAGACCTAGAGGTTGGAAGGGCACGCAGCTTTGAGCTTTGAGGTGGGGAGTAGCTCCGGGGGACGCCAAAGGATCTTAGTCTGGATTTTATTCAGAGCATCCATGGGTAAACTGAGTCCGCAAGAGGCAGGCAGCCTTCGCCCCAGGTGCCGGGCCGGGAGACACAGGGCCTCCTTGGCCCGAGCATGGCGGGCCCTTGACGCACGTAGGACACATGTCACCCTCCGAGCCGGCGGGCGGCGGGGACCCCTGGCTTCTCGGACGGCGAACCCGGGCCGGGGGCCGGCTGGTCCCGGCCCCCGCCCCCGTCCCCGGGCTTGCGGGGCCGGGGGCCGGCTGGGCCCCGGGCTCGCGCGGCGCTCACCACCCGGGGTGCCGCGGGGGGGCGGGGAGAGCGGCCGCCTAGCCCAGCCCCGCGGATGACAGGAGCCAGGGAGCCGAGGAGGGAGGAGCCGCCGCCGCCGAGCGCTGGGCTCAGGAGCAGAAAGAGCGGGGCGCGGAGTGCGGGCGGCTGGGAGCGCGCTGAGCGGGGGAGAGGCGCTGCCGCACGGCCGGCCACAGGACCACCTCCCCGGAGAATAGGGCCTCTTTATGGCATGTGGCTGGTAACTTTCCTCCTGCTCCTGGACTCTTTACACAAAGGTGAGACCCGCGCGGGCGCCAGGGCGGCGGAGGCGGCGGAGCCGGGGTGCGCGCGGGTGGCGGCGAGGCGGGGCGCCCGGCGGGCTCCAGGTGCCCGGGGGCGGGGGGCCGACCTCGGTGCCCGGTCCGGGGTGGGGCGCAGCGGGGGCGGGGCCGGCCCTCGGAGAGAGGTCGGGGGAGAGGGTGCCCTCGACCGCGCCGCCGGCCGCCCGCGCCTGCCGTTTTGGGGCGCGCCCGGAGGGGTGGTGGGGGACGAGCCCCTCGTCTCCCCGCGCCCTGCCGGGCCGCGGTTTCTGCCCGGGACCCCTCCCCCAGCCCCTCGCCCGCCTCCTGCGGCTTGGTGGCGCCGGGACCCCGGGGTGCCCTCCGAGCGGAGGGGTCCTCAGGCCGTGACTGTTGGTTGGCCCGGGAGTCCTCGCTTCTTCGGGCCTCGGACTCCGCGGCTCACTCCTCCTCTGCCGCCCTGCGCCCCTCCGCCGCCCCGGACCCCCAGCGCCGCACCGCAGGGCGCTGATCCGCGCCCGGGCCCGATGCAGGGCGGGGAGAGCTGGGGGTGCCGACAGCCGGGGTCTCTCGGATGGCAAGTTTGTTCTCCAGACCCAAAGGTCGCCTTCCCCCAGCCCCACCTCACCCCCCCCCCCCCCCGCCCCCGGCACTAGCCGCGGCTTCGCTGCGCCGCCTGAGCCACCTCGGGCAGCGCGCCCCAAGGTGCGAGACTCTCCGCTTCCGCGCCGGGTCAGCCGGACACGGGGACAGTCTTCAGTTTGGGGGGGGGGGGCGTGTCGCTTTCCCCGGAGAGAAGGCGTTGCTAGGGGTGGGTCCAGGTGTCCGGCTTGTCCAGACCTGCCGCTCGGGCGCCGCGCACCTGATCCTCGAGGTAGCCGGGACTGGGGGGGGGTGGGGAGGGGGCAGACATTCCTGACCGGAGGCACCTGGGCACTGAGTCGGGACCGGGCTGTCGCCGGCGTTAGGGCTTCCAGGCTATGGCAGAGGACGTGCCCCCGGGCGCGCAGATGGCGGGAGATGAGGCGGCCGAACTCCGCGCCCTTGCGCAGCGAAGCACACACGCTCGTACCAGCTCGGCTTTACCTGTTCAGCCCTCTAACTTTTCTCCTCCGCGCCCTGGGGGCGGCTTCTCCCCCCTTTGCCCCGCCGGGGGCCCCCGCCGAGCCGCAGCTCTTGACCCCTAGGCGATGGGGGAAGGGCAGTCCAGCAGGGGGTTGGCGCGCCGGGAGGGGTCTAGTTTTTTCCCCCGTGCGGATGCCCCAGGGTCTGGAGTCTGCAACCTGCCGGAGCTGACGGCAGTATCTCGTGGCTTGGGGGTGGGGGTGGGGGGGCGGCGGCGCGGGGAGCAGGGTGACCCTTGTTTTATCTGTAAAGCCCGGTCAAGGCCAGAATGAAGGCCCAGGTACTGCTGGGGTTTGCCTAGAGATCGGGGTGCGGGCGAGAGGTGGCCTCTGAATCGTGGACAAAGTAGTTGAGTTTCTCAGACCCAGCGGGGGCCCACTGGGTGACACGCCAAGCCAAGGCTGGTCTAGGTTGGTTAACCCCTTGTCCCCTGCTCAGCACCCTCTCCTCCCACTTTTGCGGAGCAAGAAGCCAGTCTCCTGCGCCAACCCCCCTAACCCCCTCCCCACACCCCACTCTCCTTCTCCCCAGGCTCTTCCTGCCTCCCTCCGCCCCCGCAGGCTGGCTCGGCTCGCAGCTTTAATTACATTAATATTAAAAATACATAAGGTGAGGAGCGGCAGCTTTCTCTCTCTCGCTAGTTCTCTCTCCACCCCCCACCCCCTTTCCATTTTGTCAGGCGAGAAAGCACAGGCCCAAGGTTCTGCCACACTCTTGCCCAGCTTTGTCCCCGCCGGGCGACCTCACTCCTTCCAGAGGACTCCGTTCCCCAGCAGTGGATGTCCCTCAGCAAATACCTGAAGGGCCCCGTCCTCCCCCTCCCAGAAGCCGGGCATTAATAAATGAAGCCTGAGCTATTTGATAGGGAGGAAAGCAGATGGGGGCTGGGGGGAGGTGGAGAAAGGCCCAGAAGGGACAGGACAGCCTGAGGGGCAAAACCCTTTCCAACTTGAGAAGGAAGTTGCCACTGGCCTTGGGCCTAGGGGTAGGCTGGAGGTGCCAGGTGAGGCGGGACCTCAGCGGCCTTTCGGTCTGCACGGCCCTGGCGGCCCTGCCGTTCAGAGGCTCCAGCATCTGTGTTGGGCACCAGGGCGCCTCGCCAGACAGGCCTTTCTTTCCCTTCGTGCCTTAATTGGGTCTTAGGTGCCAGGCTGGTCCCCAGGGCCTGTTGTGCTTGGCGTGGCGTGGTGGCGGGGGCCGACAGAGGCGGCTGGGGGAAGATGTGTCGCCGTGAGAGCAGGGAAGATGGGGTTGGGTGTATTTTCTCTCTCGTTGCCAGTCACCCCCACGGCACCAAGGAAATGTAAATGTGAACGTTCGAGCCTGTTACAGAAAACAATATCCTCTTGCAATAATTTGTACGTCCATCTGTGAGGAGCGAGAGGAGGCAGAGAGAGAGCGGAGAAGAAAACAAAATGGGATGGAGCGTCCTCTGGATGGAATTAAGCAGTTATTGAATGTGTTTTAAGCTTCTGTTACTTCCATTCCTCTCGAAATACCTTTTTTTTGATGCCTGAGCTCAGGCCGATTCCCCAGAACTGAACTGGGAAGGTGTTTTAATAATCGATTATCGAGTCTCCAATAACTGCCTTATTATTGCCCAAACAAATCCGGATTTGGGCAGCCAGATGAACCCCAGTGAGGCTCTCTCCGTTGTTACATCCAGCGGGCCAGCATCTGTGTTGGCTGCATTTGCATTTTTACTGTGTAGAAAAACAAGCTTCCCCGGCACTAAAATTCCTGTTTTCTAAAAGCCAAAATAATGGGTTGCATTGATTTTTTTTTTTTTTTTCCATTTCCCACCCCAACCTCTCGGATGGGGACTCATGGTTCTTCTCTCTTGAGAAGACTGAATTAAAAGGCTTCGTCAAGCCATTAAGAAAATCTCTAACACTCTGTTCAGTGTCTAATTAGAAGGGGGGTGGGGTGCGCTGGGGGAATGTGTTTTGAAAATCTTGAAATGGCAGACACAACTTAGGAGCAGGTGAGGGACTGGCGAGCACTGGGAGGGGGTAGGTGGGCGTAGAGGCCCCCGTCGCTAGAATAACGTGGCGGAGAACCGAATTGCCATCATGCCCGGTGAAGCTTTCAGATGCTTCGTATTTCTGGCCATCAAAGTCAGCTGCCTTTAATATATTTCTGCAGCAGAATGGGGAGCTCAATTAGAAACAAAAAGCAAGTAAGCAGTTGACCCAAAGGCAGTGCTTAAGTTGAGCAGATCCCAGGAGACTGGCTGGAGAGGCTTGTTTTTCTTAGACTGAGGAACGGGGAGGAGGTGGGCAAGCCAACGGGTGTTTGGCCCAACCGTGCTTTGCTAAACAAGCAAGCCCCCAAGCAGGCAGGCTGGGAGCCCCCAGATACCGGGCAGGAGTCTGCCGAGAGCATCTCTTGGGTTGTTGGCCTTTGACGGGGGCGGTGTGGACCTCTGGCCCCATTTACCTTCTCCATGTCTTCAGGAACCCCATCCTTGTCACTTGTTTGGTCCCCCGCTCAGCCTGGTGAAGGTGGATTTTATTTGTGGTTGAAGGGAGGGTGACTATTCAGAGCGCCTTTTTTTTTTTTTTTTTTTTTTTTCAGGGATAGAGCTACCAGGCTGAGAGAATCTTTCCTCCCGTGTGATCTTGGAAGAAGTGTTTCTTGGAGACTTTTGAAGTAGTCTAGGGGAAGAGCCCCCCAAGTTCCCAAAGTGCTTTCTCAGCCCCTACCCCAGTAGGTCTAACTAGGACCCAGTTGCCTGAGTGGGGTGAGCCACAGGCAACAGCGATGACAGGGTGCCAGGAACCCAAGGGCAGGCCCTAGATTTGCATATGATTTGCATGCAGATTTGCATGCTGACCTAGCCCGGCCTAGAGCCTCGCCCTCTCTGTGTGAGTAGCCTCTTGATCTCAGCCTCAGCAGCAGCTGGTCACTTTTTCCTTGCGTGGCATGGGTGTGGGGCAGGAGTGTGAAGAAGGACCATTGCTTCTGGCAGTGCTCCTCTCTTGCCTCTGAGTTCGAGGCCCACAGGGGCTCGAACTGCTATCGGGGTAAGATGAGTGCTGGTGGGCAGGGACACCTAAGGCAGGCCAAACTTGGGGTGTGGGTTGTCCCTCTCGGGCTGCAGGAAGGAGAGCATGAGGAGAGGGGGCCACACCTGCTGTGGAAATCCAGGGTCAACACCAGACTTCCGGTGAGCGCACCCTCAGAATGCAGGAAGCCGGGTGCTGAGGGCTGTGGGCAGAAGCGAGAGAAGCGCTGTGGATGGGAAGAGGTATGATGGGAAGCAGAAGGCTCTTTCACCCTCCTGGTTTGTCCACTTCCAGCTCGGGATGGGGCCGTGGTCTCTGCGAGATTAGGGGAAATGCCCCGGGGCTGCTTATTCTGACCCTGGGAAGGCAGGTGCGGGGTCACGGAGGGAAGGAGGTGGCCAGAGCTGGGAGGAACACTTGAGAAGCAAGCATTTAGGGCAGCCGGAGTGTTCCTTCCCAGGGAGCCAGCTGGGATGTCTGCAGTGGGAATGTGGCTTCGGGAATGGTTTCGTCTGCATTTCCGGGGCAGGAGCAAATCCTGGCCAGGCAGGTGCAGCTCGAAGGCCTCCCAGAGTTGTTTTTTTCTGCCTCTCTAATGATCCTGGAGGGCCCTGGTTCACCTGGAGCCCACAGAGCTTTCTGAAGGAGGTGGTGTGGAGCCCTAAGGCATTGGGTGGAGCCTGGGGGAGGGCTGGAGGTAGAGAGGGGGAGGGCCAGCAGGCAGAGTTTCAAGCTCCTCCCTCCCCAGTTCTTTCAGTCAGAGCATTTTATGTATCGGAGTTGTAAAGAAAAATAAAAAAGATCGCAACTCACCAGTGTGGTGGAAATTTGGAGTCAAAGCAAACCCTTCATTCACATCCCGGCCCCGCACTTACTAGATCTGTGACTTGGGGTCTCCCTGAGCCTCACTTTCTATTAATTGGGATTAAAGCCGATCATACACATAAACTAGCCAGAATGCAGTTGGTACTCAATAAATACTGACCTCTTCTTTTTTTTCCTGCACTGCTCCCGCTTTCCTCTCTCTGCCCATACCTCCAAATAGATCATCGGATCCTGTCCTGAGTAGTTGACTCAATCAGCTTCAGTCTTGGCCAGCCACCTGGCTTAGATTTGTAGCAGTAAGAAAAGCTGTGTGGTGGCTAAAAGCAGGGGACATCACGGCTTCCTTCTGTCACGTAGCCCAGTAGCCTGGAGGATCCATCCTCCGCGAGATAGCGGAGGCCATGCAGGCACCTGGGTGTCCCTGGGGAGCCCGGCACACCCCTTTCCCCAGCCACAGCTAGGGCAGCAGAAAAGGGCAGAGGTCGGCTCCGGACTTGGATTTGAGGGTGAGGCAAAGGCCAGTCACACACGCCTGCTGAAGGAAGGCCACGTTGGTTATTAAATCTGTACCGTGTAGCCGAACAGAGTAAGAACTACCCTGGATTTCATGACCTAAAGCCTATGTGAATGGGCTCCGCAGGAGAAGCCCCCATGCCTTTTGGCTGGGTAGATTTCTGTGTTTCTCCCTGGTGGGACGAACCTCGCTGTTTTTCAGGCAGTCCCCTGACAGCCCATGACCTTGGGGGGTCCCTCGGCCACTTCTCCCTTTATGACCCAGTCAGCTAGCTGCAGGGACGCGGCATATGATCCAGAGGTCAGGTGCTGCCCATGGCAGGCTGCGGCCTCCGGGCTCCACGAGTGTGGGAGAGGCTGGGGGCACGACAGCCCGTGTGCCCTGTTTAACAGATGTTTGTCCAGTGCTGCTTTAGCGTGAACAGCATTAGCCTCGGGTGCCACCCGTGCCATCCAGCTGCTACTCCCCTCGTCCGTTCAGCCCCACCTCCCCGTGTCCTCGCTCTTCGTGATGCTGGCATTGACAGTTTCCAAGGTCACCACCTTCATTAGGAACCGAGTTATTCAAATGCTAGTTGCACTTCCATTACTGTGTGTGTGTGTGTGTGTGTGTGTGTGTGTGTGTGTGTGTGTGTGTGTTGGGAAGAATGTCGTCTGCAGACCTAGATGACAAAGCCCAGCCTGATTTAGGCAAGTCACCTAAGAGGTCATGTGTCTCTATTTCCTCATCTGTGCAATGGGGGGAATGACCCCTGTCCTGACTGTTCCGCAGGGCACCTGTCCTTGCATGTGTGCAGGAAGGATGCGGGGCCCATCATCATGTGATGATGCTTTGTAAACCAGACAGGGCAACAGAGAAACACACACATGTAAGAGCCACAGTAAACCACTTTTATAGCCTTATAAATCCTTTGCTGAAACGTGAGGTGTAATTACTGTCACTTCATCATCCAGGAACAACGAAGGTCTCCCGGCTGTGTGTGGCTGTCTCCCCACTCCTCGGGCCCCCCACATATGGAGAATTTTGCCAGCGACATGGGGAACGGCTGACAGGGCACAGCCAGGCTGGCAGTACTCTTCTGGGAGCAGGCTTGGCATCGTCCCTGTGGCTCCGGTGTCTGGTGGGAGTGGGAAGAGCCTACCTCTGCTCCCTCCCCAGGTCCTTGGGTGTGAATTGCTTCCGTTAGTCCTCTGGACACCCTTCGGCAAGGGTGATTCTCCCTGCAGAGGATGCACGGTCTTTTGTGGGAGGAGCAGTAGGCATAGAGTCTTATCTTGTGCGACCTCGTTTGAGGTGATGGCAGTTACTGGAATCCGGGCCCTGAGAGCCCGGCTGAGTCAGGGTTATGGCCACCCTGCTTCTGGGATGGCCTTCCACAGCCATGGGGTCTGAGGGTTGGGGACCTGCTTTGCGGTGTGAGAGAGAGAGAGTGAGCGAGCGAGCGAGCAGATGACTGCCATGGGCTCAAGTCTTCCGGGTTGGAAGGCAGCTTTGAGGACGCGGGATCCACCCCTAATCGGATGTGTGACCCCATGCAGGTTTCCCACTAGACCCACTGTTCTTCTGCTCCGGCCCTTGCAGCCACAGGAAACCCCTTCCTCTGAAGGCAGCCCCTTCCGGCCACACAGTTCTATTACAGAGCTCGTCCTTAGGATCCGCGGTCTGGGTCCTGTACCTTCTGTTCACCGGCCTTGGTTCTGTGTTTTAAGCACAGGGGTATAGGCGAAGCCCTCTTCTGCTGGATAACCCTTTGGCCCTCTGCAGACAGACGTCTGCCCATCGGAGGCCTCTCCTCCGGGTATCCAGCCCCTCTGGTTCCTCGAATGCTCCCTCATCCACGTCATTTCATTTCTCCGTGAGGCTCCTTTATTCCTCGGCTGCTGGGCTCTGTAAGTGGGGTGGCCAGAATCGAAGGAACAGTAGAGACAGGGGTCAGGTCCCAGCCAGGACACTGGGTAGCTGTGTACCTGAGGTTACTTACTCTGTGCCCCCGGCTCCCCATCTGTAAATGGAAGAGATTGGACAAAATAATCTCTTAAGTCCCTGAAGCGTTAACAATCTAAATCTGGGAATCTCTAGGGACAACTGTGCTGTCTGAGCCGACTCCCTAGAAGGACCTTCTGGCCGTAAGAGGCCTTCCCTTCCCCAGGCCTGTCTAGAAGGGGCTGGGAGATTAAAGAGTCTGTTTGACTGTCAGCTGTTGGCTCATAGCTTCTGGAGCCGGTGGTGAGGGGCCTTGTAGGTTGGAAGATGACTGATCTTTGCTGGGTCTCACAGGTGGCTGGTTGCAGGAAGTATGTTTGTGCTGAGGATCTTAAAAGACCAAAATCAGAACCGAAAACAGAGGTTTCTGATGGGGAGGTAGAGCCCCTGGGTGCTTGGAGCTGTGCTGCTCAGTGGGGGGCGGGGGGGGGGGGTAGGACTGCTTCCCTAGGGAAATTTGGAGCTGGAGGGCTGGCATTTAGTTGTGGGAATGGGGGGTGCACTAGGGATGAAATGTTGGAAGCCCGGGACAATCCCAACTCAGTAAGAAATGTCATACCCCAAATTGCTCTCCATCGGAAACCCCCCTGATGGTACGTTCACACCCTGGAGACGGTCTGAGTCTAGAATGTGTGATGCCCGTTGAGGGATAGCGGCCGGAAGGGAGGGAGGCCTGGGTTGGACGTGTAGGTCTGCCATTGTTAGCTGCGTGAAACTAGGAGATTGCTTCACCTAACGTCCCGTGTTCTCCTCTGTACAATGGGGTCTCGTGGTTAGAGGTGGTTGTAGGGGTTCAATGAACAATAACGCGGGGGAAGGGCGTCTCACGGTGCCCGGCACCAAATGAGTGCTAAAAACGAAACGATGGCCGTGATGATGGTGAGGACGGTGGTGAAGCAGGTGCGCCAGGTTTGGGGGACAGCGACGGACAGGAGGCCTGGGACTTGGTCCTGGCTGTTCCATCGTGCCCCGGGGCAACTGCCAACTCTGATGGCCTGTAAATGCTCTGGTGCCGTCTGGGGAGACCTTCCCCAGGGTCTAGCCACAGACTGTGTCTGAGGCGTGGACGCACAAGAAGTGAGTTTCCTGATGAAGGAGCCAGACCCTGTCTCGCTGGTCCAGACCTGGGGTTTTGGATGGTCGAGTTGAGGTCCCGCCGGTTGGTCTCTGGGCCTGAGTGTGCCCACTAACTATGGGATAAGAAGAGTCCGAGCGAGGGCAAGTAATATATCGCCTATGGAAACCTTTGTGTGCAAATGCAGTGCAGTAATGAACCTGGCAGATTAACCTAAGAAACTCACCAGGCCACATCTGCATAAAAAAAAAAACCGTGTGCGAGCCTGCGGGCAGCAGCGTGAGGCTGTTGCAATGCTTTACTGTTATCGATCACACACTATTACTTCATTAACTCGATCGCCAAATTAAGTTAATTAATGTGGTGCTAAGGTCCTGTCAGCCAAGCCCATGGAAACTGCCTATTGTTGGAAAAGGTGATGTCGGAGGTCCAGCGTGGCAAAGTCTACTTTTCTCTGGGGAGTGTTGCTCTGAGCTGTGGATGGAGGACCGCCCGCGTCAGAAATCGTTTCCTGGCCCTCGGACGCACTTGGTGAACCTGTTGTCTAAGGATCTGTATTTTTTTTTTAATTTTTTTTTTTTTAACGTTTATTTACTTTTTGAGACAGAGACAGAGCATGAACGGGGGAGGGTCACAGAGAGAGAGGGAGACACAGAATCTGAAACAGGCTCCAGGCTCCGAGCTGTCAGCCCAGAGCCCGACGCGGGGCTGGAACCCACGAGCCGTGAGATCGTGACCTGAGCCGAAGTCGGACGCCCAACGGACTGAGCCACCCAGGCGCCCCTAAGGATCTGTGTTTTTAACCAGCTCTCCAGCTGATTCTCTATCAGACCGTCTGAGAACTTTGTTCAGTAGTGGTAGTCGTTATTGCTGTAGGTGAGGGGTAAGTGTTTGTTGTGGGATATTTATTCTGCAAGTGCCGCTTGCCTGTTATAATGAAAATACTCATGAACAATAGCGACGAATACTCAGGTGGTGCCGGGCGCGAACGTATACCCGGACAGTGTCGTTGACAGGGACTCGTCCAACCTGACAACGCTTGAGGTCACCCCCATTTTATGCACGGGGAAACTAAGGCACAGAGAGGTGAGGTCATCTTGCCCGAGGTCACATTGCTTGTAAGCGGCAGAGCAGGGATTCAAACCTGGGGAGCCCGGCCCTGGAGTCTGGGTGCTAAGTGCCCAGTGCTGTGCTAGGCCCAGGGGATAGAGTGGTGGCCGGGACAGGGAGCTCACAGCCCTGCAGGGGAGCCCTGCCGGTTCCCCCCCGCCTCTACTGTCCTGGGGACCCACTGCTTTCCCCTCATCCACACTTGCCGTGCCGGGGCATGGAGACCCCTGAAGCCTCTTGCCCGTCTCTGGGGGACGGGTGACAGGTCCAGTACTGGCAGATGTTCCTGGATGAAAAGTCCAGTGAATGAGATGAGTAAATATTGTAAAGGAGGAGAGCAAAATGACTCACTTCTCCCAGTGGAGGTGGCGAGGTGTTAATATTTCAGCCCCCTTGGGTTGTCATTTATGCTGACTGGAGACGATCACATGGGGACAATTCAGCATAAACCTGGGAGGAAGCCTCGGTGGGCCCACCCCAACCCTGGCCAGTAGGGTGGGGGCCCATGGGCGTCAAGTTTCCTTCCCCGAACTAATCCGGATGGCCAGCCGGTGGCGGGAGGGAGGGCCAGCGCTCAGAGAGTTGAGGTGATGGATATTCAGATTTCATTGGTGACCCTGGGGGCAGCCCAAATGCCTGGGGGCGATTTCTGGTTTAAAAATATTGCGGTGCTATTTCTACACTTCTAATCTCCCAGCGATTTGGAGCCTGTTTTCTGACGGCGTCAGGGTGGTGCTCCGCGTTAAACGGCAGAGAAGATTAAATGGGTTTAAGTCTGGGCGTCTGTCACATCACAACCGAGCCCATAACTTCCATTTTCTATTAAAAATCCATTTCCCCCTTTGACCAGAAGAAGCTTTGCTGTTGATCTGAATGTCTCCCTCTTTATTTATGAAGTGTTTCCCCCTCCTCTAGTTCGCTCTGTAAATATGCCTGGTTGTGTCTGCGGAGGGAAGAAGGAGCTGGGGCAGGGTTGGGGTGTGTGTGTGTGTGTGTGTGAGGGGGCTTCCCTGAGACTTAAGGGGGCAGTAGGAGTTTCCGGTGTGAGGACGTGCTTTCCAAACTGGGACTGGCTTCCAGGGAGGGAGTGAGGGGGGACCTCCCAAGGCCCCTAACTTTGAATTCTTTTCCTCAGCGTCATGACAGAAAAAACTCAGGCTTGGGACCGGGCAGACCTTGACCGAATGTTGGCTCTGCCTCTTTCTAGCTGAACAATCTCTCCGTGAGCCTCTCTCTCCTCACCTGTAAAATGAGACGGACAGGACCACCTTGTACCTTTGTGCGAGAATCAAGTGAGAGAGCACCCTGGAAGGTCAAGACCCCTGACCACCCCCCCCCCTCCACCCCACGTGCCTGGCACACAGCAGGTGCTCAGTCAGTGTTAGTCTCCTTTCTTTTGAGAACTTGCACCGTTAGCTAAGCCACTAAGCCGTCAGGGAAGTAAGTGTAAGGTGAAAATGAAGTCGGGCCTGGGGCGCCTGGGTGGCTCAGTCGGCTAAGCGTCCCACTTCGGCTCAGGTCACGATCTCACAGTTCGTGGGTGCGAGCTCCGCATCGGGCTCTGTGCTGACAGCTCAGAGCCTGGACCCTGCTTTGGATTCTGTGTCTCCCTCTCGCTCTGCTCCTCCCCCATTCACGCTCTCTCTCTCTCTCTCTCTCAAAAATAAACGTTAAAAAAAGATTTAACAAAATATGAAGTTGGGCCTAGGGCTACAAGAACTTGCATAAACTCAGTCCCCCAGCCTGCAAACCTCCTCGTGGTCTTCTATCCCTGAGGGCCAGCTCGCCACTCCAGCTGTTCCTGCCTCTCGTCCCCAACGCTGCCCCCGGCAGGTTTCTGTGGGGCTCCCCAAACATGCTGTCCCCACCTCTGCCATAGCGCGTCGTTTGGGCTGGCCTGGGTTCTGGGAGTGCCTTCATTTAGATCTTATTTCAAGGCTCAGCTTGAGCCGCCATCCCCAGAGCTGTCCCCCTGGCTGCTGAGTAACGGTGCTCTGTAAATGTCTTCCGAAAGAGCAAGACTTATCCGGTCCCTAGGTCGGGAAGGACCTGGGGAAGGAGAGCCTTGGAGGGTGGAGGAGGGTCTTGAATTCTGCAGGGCTGCAGAGTGGCGCTTGTGCCCCGGCCACCCTTTGCAGTAACCGTAAGCACCCTGGATCCGTCGGCCAGTGGGGGGGTCCCTGGGACCGGCATAGCAACCTCGTCCCTCCTACTCACGCCTCGTCTTTATGGGGAACCAAGTACTCCCGCATTCTGTTTGCTCTGTTCTGCAGTCCTGGAGGGCAGGTCAGATGGCACAGTCCCCGTCTTTTGTGAATGAGGACATCGAGGCTCAGAAAGGCTCGTGGCTAGCCCGGGAACCCACAGCAGGTCAGGGGTGAGTCCCAGGAGGGAAGGCAGCTCGTCAGACTCCTAGCACAGCTCTATTGTCCCATGCCTTGCTCTTCTCGGTCCTTGCTGAGGTTTTGTCACTGCTCTGAAGATTCGAACCCACCGTAGAGGCCATGCCGGACTCCGTGTGGTTGGAGTGAGACCCTTGCTAATCCCCCTTTTAGGGCCGGGTGACCGAATGGACCCATTGCTGCCGCGGCCACTCACTGGTGCCCTTGTGCCAACCTTTGCATTGGCACGTGGCAGAGATTTGAGATACTTGGTGGTCAGTGCCTCAGTTTCCCCTTTATAGATTTGCTCACTCCTTTCTCTTGGCAGCTGGGGTGAGGCTAAATTAATGTTTAGTAGAGGGCTTCTGCATGCTGGGCTGACAGGTGCCTTGTGATGGTAAAGTATGAGCCCGACGTAAGTGCAAAATGCTATTGTTTTACACCTGAGGGTGATGTTTCATAATGGCAATGCACTGTCAGAGCCGTAAGCAGAAATGAATGGTTTGTCTCATCCTCCCCAGCTCCCCCAGACTCAGAAGACAGCAGCTCGCATCCCGGGGTGGGAGAAATATGAGGCTACTCACCTTTTGCTATAAATCTGCCGTTTCATCAGCCCTGACAGGTGGCTGGACAATCCCAGTCAATTCATCAATTAAACCTACCCATTTGTAGTTGCTGAGAACCCCGTGTCCTTGGCTCTGGAAGGATCCAAGGCTCAGAGTGCGGGAAGGCTGCTCTCATTGTGGCCGATGCTCCTGGTGGCAGTGGAGGAGGCCCGACGAAGGGGCCGTCTGGCAGGTGGAGGTGTGGGACGGATTTCCAGCCGGGAGAGAGGGAGACGAGGGCTGTGTGTTTGGGGTGCGGTTGAGATGGAAGAAAGGATGGGGCGGGGCGTACCCAGCCCGGAAAGCCAGATTTCGTGGTTTGTCTCCACCGTGGTTCACGGAATAGAGCGGTTCTATCCCCGGGTCCAGAAGTAAGGCGGCGTTGGGATTCAGTCCCAGCTCTGACACTTACACTGTATTACTTTGGAGAAGTTAGTTAACTTAGAGTCTTAATCTCCTTATCTGTGAGATCAAAATAACAATAATACCACTCCCAGGGAGTCGTGAAGATTAAGTGAGATAGTATCTACATCGGGTCTAGCCTATTATAATTGCTGGTGGTATTATTATTACTGAGGGCTACGTCACAAATATTTTCTTACCCTGTTCCTTGAATCAGATAATTCTGAACTCCTCTCTGTCAGGAATCTTTCTCCGCTTCCCCCGTCCATTTGTCAGGCACAATGTAGAGTCTTGCTGTACCTTGATGGATTTTGGCTCCCCAAATCCATAAAGCTGCCATGGAGAGGATGTCTGATTAACTAGGTTGTCTCAGGAAGCCTCCAGAACCCCAGAGTGATGGACCTGCTCTCACAGGCTAAGCACTGTCTGAGATGTCGAGTCCAACAGGGGGCTCCTCCCAGGAGTGTGTGCGTGTGTCTATGTGTGCAGGTGCACAGGTGTATTAATTCTGTTCTTGGCCATCTCAATATGGATGTTGGTGGCCAGGCGGTGTTTGAGGAAGGCGAGGGCCCCCTCTTTGTTACCGCAACGGTTACAATCATCTAATTGTTCCGAACAATTGTTCCAGACTCTGGGCTCAGATTGCCTGTGTCTGCATCCCCGGGCCCTCGCTCACTGGTTGTGTGGTCTTGGGCAAGTTGCTTTGATCTCTTGGTGCCTTGGTTTCCTCATCTGTAAACTGGGATGGACAGTACCCCCTACTGCATAGGGTTGTTGCAAGGTTAAAAGAGGTCGTATAAGTAACGTGCTTACAACGGCGCCTGGCGTGTGGAAGACGCTTCGCAAATATTTGCTGAATGAATCGCAGTAAGGAAGTCTCTCACAAAGGGGAGCAGGCCACGGAAAGGGAGCCTGGCAAATCTGGGTCCAAGGAGAAGCCTTCCTAGGCCTCAGTTTGCTGGCCCGTGAGGTTCCGGGGTTTCGTGATTTTGGAGAATACTCTAGCCGCTGTGAGTGAGGCACGTTTCTGAGCTTCTGAAAGTCTTAGGAGACGGGCCGCTCCCCTCAGAGCAGGCTTGCTCAGTCATCAACACCGGGACCGTCACCAGGGGAGGCAGTGTGAAGAGGAGGTTGGAAAGGTGACACCGTTCCCTCCCCAAGAGCCTTTCAGCCGCTAAGGGTGCTGCGCCTGGTGGGGACAGCAAATGCATTTGCCGCTAAGAGGATGCCCCTGACACCCCAGCAAGGAGCCCCTGGACGTGTTTTCCGGCACTGATGCTAATGGCTTCATCGTGGCTTTTTGTGAGATGATGGGAATTGCTCTGACCAATGAGGCTTAATGGCCTCCCTCAACAAGTTGCCCGGTGCGGTCTCCCTGGAGGCTCCGCTCAGAGTTAAGCCAAGAATATTAATACAGTCCGGATGCAGGCCCTCCTCCTTCTCATAAAGTTGTGGAAATTGAGGTCAAGTTGGGTCCCCTGCAACGTTCTTTAAATAAGCCGCGGAGTGGTTTGTTTGCTGCGTGATCTTCCTGGTGGAGAGGGAGGGGCTTCCAGCCGGAGACCTGGGACTGGGCTGTCTTCTTCTTCTGGGTCGTCGCCACTTGCTCAGAGGTGGCCCTTCTTAGGGAGGCAAGGCTCCTCAGCAGGGAGGGAGGCCCCGATTCCACCATTCGGCGCTGCGTCCCATCAGGCAGGAAAGACTGAGGCCGGGCGCCGGTGTGAGAGCTGCGGACAGCTGTCCTCCCGGTCAGGTGGCCCTGCTCTAGTCAGGCAGCTGCACTCCTGAGCACGTCCTCCCGGTGGCGGAGTGCTGTGATGGAGACCGGTCACAGATGCCTGAGGTCTCTGCAGCCCTGTCCACCCACCCCTACCCCCACCCCACTTTATAAGCGAAGGAGCAGAAGGACAGAGAGGGGAGCGTCCCCACAGTCAGTCAGTGTCAGGGCTGGGTGGGGTTGGGGCGCCTGGGTGGCTCAGTCGGTTGGCTGTCCGACTTCGGTTCAGGTCATGATCTCGTGGTCTGTGGGTTCGAGCCCCGCGTCGGGCTCTGTGCTGACAGCGTTGAGCCTGGAGCCTGCTTCGGATTCTGTGTCTCCCTCTCTCTCTGCCCCTCCCCCTCCCTCTCTCTCAAAAATAAATAAACATTAAAGAAAAAAAAAGCAAGCTGGTGGGGCTCTTGCTTCCTCACCCAGGTCTTGTCCACCCACGGTACCTCCGGTCCTTGATCAGTCCCTCTGGGGCTGTGCCTTTTCCAGAGTGGCCTCCAGAGGTGGAAGACTGCTCGCAAGGTCTCCTGCCATTGTCTCTGCTTCAGGCGAGCATTCCCCTTCTTTGTACCCCATGGTCTTGAGACCTTTCACCTATGGTATGATAGAAAGTGCTCGAAGATCCTCCCTAGAAGCAGTGGGTTCACATTTCAGTTCTGCTGCTTATTAGCAGCGTGATCTCTGGCAAATCACATGACTATTCTCAGCCTATAAAAGGGAATGATAGGGGCACCTGGGTGGCTCGGTCGGTTGAGCGTCTGACTTCGGCTCAGGTCAGGATCTCACGGTCAGTGAGTTTGAGCCCCGCGTCGGGCTCTGGGCTGACAGCTCGGAGCCTGGAGCCTGCTTCGGATTCTGTGTCTCCCTCTCTCTCTGCCCCTCCCCCACTCGTACTCGGTCTCTCTCAGCAATAAATAAGCATTACAAAAATTTTTAAAAATTGGAAAGGGAATGATAAAAAAAATGATACCAGCTCCTCTCAGGGTTGTGCAGATGAATTGAGGTAATGGGTGTGAACCTGCCTGCCATATAGTAGGTGCTCAATAAATACTTACTGAAGCCATTTCAGTACTTGTCCTCACGTGTGGTTGCCAATAGTGGATCATGGCTTCAGACCCTTCAGCCTAGTGGAGTGTTGGCCGATCCCCTCTCCGTGGGCTCGGCTTGGTATGGGAGGTGAGATGTTTTCACTCAGGCCGTTCATGTGCTGGGCTGGAAGCTTCTGTGGGGCAGGAACTGTCTCACATCTGCCTGTGCCAGTGCCCGGGGCATCGTCAGCTCAGTAAGTGCTTCCTGAGTGACTGGTGCTTAAATTATGAATGGGCGTGGGGCACATGGCTCTGTGGTGTGGGGGGGTTATTATCAGAACACGGCTAACCCAGCCTCTCCCCTTGGCTCCCCTGCAGCTCGCCCTGAAGATGTCGGCACCAGCCTCTACTTTGTAAATGACTCCTTGCAGCAGGTGACCTTTTCCAGCTCCGTGGGGGTGGTGGTGCCCTGCCCGGCTGCGGGCTCCCCCAGCGCGGCCCTTCGATGGTACCTGGCCACGGGGGACGACATCTACGACGTGCCACACATCCGGCACGTTCACGCCAACGGGACGCTGCAGCTCTACCCCTTCTCCCCCTCCGCCTTCAATAGCTTTATCCACGACAATGACTACTTCTGCACCGCGGAGAATGCGGCCGGCAAGATCCGGAGCCCCAACATCCGCGTCAAAGCAGGTAAGGTGTCAGCCACCTGCTGCCTCCTGGAGAGCTCTGTCTTAAGGGTGGTGACGGGGAACGGGCAGAGCCCCTTGTCCTGAGGGTCCATGTGGGGGGCGTGGAAGAAGTCTGTCTCTCAAGGAAAGTCTTCTGGTCCTTTGGAGTCTTGGCTCCTTACGGGGTGGGCGTCCTTAGGCGAAAGGAACACCGTTCTGAGCCTTCCTTCCCATTCTCCTCTGCAAAGCTGATGCCAACACCTACCCCATTCATCACGACCTGTGATGGTAACTGAGCTGGTGCTCGTTTATTTATTTTTTTAACGTTTAGTTTTATTTTGAGAGAGAGAGCACAGGTGTGCACGCGAGAGTGGGTAGGAGGGGGGAAAGAGAGAGAGAGCACGCCCGTGAGAGAGGGAGAGAGAATCCCAAGCAGGTTCTCTGCACTGTCAGCACAGAGCCCAACTTCGGGCTTGAACTCACCAAATGTGAGACCGTGACCTGAGCTGAAATCAAGAGGGTGCTGAACCAACTGAGCCACGCAGGTGGCTGGTGCTCATTTATTTAAAAAAACAATTTTTTAAAAAATAATCTTTGTTTATATTTGAGAGGGAGGGAGATAGAGTGTAATCAGGGAAAGGGCAGAGAGAGAGCGAGACACAGAATCCGAAGCAGGTTCCAGGCTCTGAGCTGTTGGCACAGAGCCCGATGTGGGCCCTGAACTCATGAACCGTGAGATCATGACCTGAGCCGAAGTCGGACGCTTAAGCTTAACCGACTGAGCCACCCAGGTGCCCCAAGGCAGCTGGTGCTTGTTTAAATTAAGTGTTCATTTCAGTGCTTGAATCATGGAAAATATCCAGTGAGTTGCTGGCTTCAAAAAACAAAAACCCCCAAACCCACCCCTTTTATTTAAATATATAAAGAAAAGTACACATATTACGAGCAGGTAGCTTGATGAATTGTCACAGACTTTAACATCCAGATAAAGATACACAACATCAGCACCTCGGAAGCCCCCCTTGTCCTCTTTTCTGTCACCACCCCCCTAGGGGAAACCATTGTCCTGACTTCTAGCAATACAGGTGCTTGCCTCTTTTTGTGCTTTATATAAATGGAGTCCTGCATTGTGTATTCTCTTGAATCCTTTGCTCACTCTCGTTTGTGGGATTTACCTCTACTGCTGTGTGTAGTTGAACGGGGTTGTTCATTCGCATGGCTGTGTAGTATTCTATCGTTCAACTACGACATTTATTTATCCAATCCACTGTTGATGGATCTTTGAGTATATCTTAGGAGAACAGGCATTTAGATAAAACCCGTGATGGAAAATTGTAGCAGTGAAGCATTTTGGTCTTTGGAAGGGTCAGTGGAGGCAAGGAAGTGAGGTTTCTCAGCTGTCCTCTTTATTTTGTTTTTAATGTTTATTTTTGAGACAGACAGCGTGTAAGTAGGGGAGGGGCAGAGAGAAGAGGGAGACACAGAATCGGAAGCAGGCTCGAGGCTCTGAACTGTCGGCACAGAGCCGGACTTGGGGCTCGAACCCACAAACCGTGAGATCATGACTGAGCCAAAGTCGGATGCTTCACTGACTGAGCCACCCAGGCGCTCCTCGGCTGTTCTCTTTAAAGAAAATAAAAAATTTCATTTCTGGGAGCGAGGTCAGGAGGTGAGGGAAGGGCTTAGGTGGAGCTACTTTTAATTAGAATTTAATCTTAATTAATTAATTAATTCTAATCTTAATTAGAATGCCCTGGTATGTCATAATCCGTTGTAAGGTATACCTCAAGTAGCAATAAACCACTGACGTTTTGGGACTGATTTTCTTAGAAGAGTTTTCTGGGTGGGAGAGGACAGATGATGTTTTAGCCAACCCGCTCTGATGGCACCAAGCCTTGGGTGTGCCATCTTTCCTGGTGATTGTGTTGGGCAAAGAAGGGTAGGTTCTGGGGAAGGCCTCCCAACCTGCCGGCCAAGATCCTGCAAGATCTCTGACTTCCAGGATCCTTCTGCCTTAGGAGTGCCTCTCACAGGTCCAAGGTTCCAAGGAGCTGGCAACAGGTGTCCTCAGGGGGTGAGGTGGGGAGGGCACTCTTGATTAAAGAGCTGGTCTTCATCCAGTTGTTTTGGTTGGGAGTAGATGTGAGCTCTTCGAACCCAGGACCGTCCTCAGGGTATCGCTCCTGGGGCTCCCTGTGGAACTTATTCTTAGGAGTAGACCCTTTGCACTGTCCCCCTAACACCATCACGTGCCAGGCTGGAAGCCCTGAGGCCAAGGTTTGGTGCAGTGCCGGCCTCCACAGCCTAGAGGACTGGTTTAAGAGAAAGTAAGGTCATATTTCCAGTTGTGTGCCTGTCACTGGGTTAGGATGCAGTTGTCATCACAATCCTGTAAAGTCCTTTTTTTTTTTTTTTTTTTAAATACAAATGAGGGACTAAGACAAGGAGAGGTTAAGTGGCTTGCCCAAGGGCACATAGCCAGCTAGTCAGAGGTACAAGCTATAATGACAAACAGTATTTTTGCAGTGCTTTCCTGGGCCAGGCCTTCCACACGCTGCTGTTATCATTGTTGTGATTTCCTTTTACGAATGAGGAAACCGAGGCTCCAGAAGGTTAAGTACCTCTTGGGCAGAGTCACACAGCGGCTCAGAGGAGGAGGCAGGCCTGCTTGCTGCCGAGCCCGGCCTCTGCTGGCCCCCTGGGAGTCTTCAGGGCCGGGTGCACCCAAAGCCCAGCTCTGTCCTCTTCCACTCTGCTTCCTTCCTGTGTCAGCTCTCCGTCAGCCTCCTGGGTGCTTCTCTCACAGCCCTGGGTGGTGCCCTGCCCACACCCTTCTCCACCTCTCCTCCACCTCAGCTCTCTCTCTTCTTTGGCACAGTCACAACAGGGAGGTGGGGAGAGAATAAAGGCCTGGGGAGGCCGGGCAGGGCTGGCCTGACTAGAGACACAGCCAATTAAGCGGCTCTTGATGAAGCCAGAGGGGCTGCAGGTGCACAGCCAGAGGGGCTGCGGGGCCCTGAGCGTCACCCTGGCAACCGTGGCAGGGAGAGCAGGAGGGCACGCTGCCCAGGTGCCTGCTGAAGGACAAGGTCGGTAGACAGCGGGGATCTGGCTGCACCAACTCCGCTTGGCAGAGAAGGGTGGAAGGATGGAACGATCCCTGGAAGAGGCCAAGCAGAGGAGGACAGGGGAGAGGCAGGGCCCCTTGGCCCCACCCCCGAGGCTCAGCCAGCCCACCCATGGGACCGACATGCAGCGTGGCTGCAGGTGACAGCGGCCTAGAACCCAGCCGCGGGACTGAGGCGGGAGGTCCCCACTGCACACTGTGGGGAAGGAACGGAGAGTTCTGGAGGCAGGGGCAAGCCTGGGGGTCAGGCTGTAGGCAGTGTCAGGAGGTAGGAGAGAGCAGTAAGGATTCTTTGTTGCGGGGAGTCTTAGAGACCGCCCATTTTCAGACCATCCCAATTTCAGATATTCTCTTCCGTTGTCCTCATAAAGCACCAGGCCCTTCCGGAAAGTTTGGTGTGTGAGCTACATTTTCCCAGGCTGCCTGTCACGTTGAAGTGGCACAAAAGTCTGTTGTTACATCCCGTGTCGCAGTTTTTATTTTTGGCAGGTTATGGTCGCCGTGCCTAAAACCATTGCCACCCGGGGCCCAGGAAGCATGTAGGAAATCAAGTGTGGTTTGCTTAGAGGAATTCTATCGCATTTCCTCGTTGCCTCCGTATCCCCTTGTTGAATGTGATCACAACGCAGCACTTAGCTTGCTGCCCTCAGGCCCTCCCTATCGAATGGTTTGTTAATCCTCCCTGAAATCGGACAGGTTAGAAGCTGGGCTTATGGTCTTGCAGAGGAAGGCTGGGTATTTCTGAGGGGGAGTAGCCTCCCCCATAGGGCAGAGAGGACATGACTCAGGCAGGAGGAAGATCATGGCAGGAACCTTGGGGCTGGTTAAACGGGAGGTGGGGGAGGAAGTGATGGGGGGTGGGGGCTGGGGGGGCTGAGCTGGCTCTCCGTTCCCTTCTCAGGGCCCTACCAAGTCCCAGCCTTGTGACGTCCCCCCTCTTTCCCGCTCCCTCATCTTTCTGCAGTTTTCAGGGAACCCTACACCGTCCGGGTGGAGGATCAAAGGTCAATGCGTGGAAACGTGGCCGTCTTCAAGTGCCTCATCCCCTCCTCAGTGCAGGAATATGTTAGCGTTGTGTCCTGGGAGAAGGACACGGTCTCCATCATCCCAGGTAAGGCAGGACTGTGGCGCCGTGGCGGGCAGGGGTGCTGCGGGGCGGGCGGGGACTGGGGGAGAGATAAAGCAGAGGTGCTGAGTTGGTTGTTGAGCTGAGATCTTGAGGTTGGTTCTGGTGACTGATTTGTTATTGTTCTAGTGATGCTTCGGCAAAAAAAGCATCTTTGGTCTCGGCTGGGCACGTCTCTCCGTGGGGCGGTGGAAACCCACGTGCCAGCGGCCTCTCTCTCTGCTGGGCGTGCGACGGTCCTGTCTGGCACAGGGTGCATCCTACTCCCCCAGAGAGCGGGGTCTCCATCCTTCCTGGCCCCTGGACCTTTGCTTGCCCTTGCTTTTTGCAATGGGAGGTGAGGCTGGAGGCTTCTTCACCGTGGCGGGCTGTGGGGAGAGGACAGCCAGGAGGCTGGCTGTGGTGTGCATTCTTGCATGGAATGACCAAGCAATGAGCACCGGATCCTGAGGGCACCAGACACGGGTAACATGCGTGTGGGACTTTGTTTTCATGACTTAGCCAAAGACCCCATTAGGATTCTAGCTGGCCCGAGCCTGCCTGTGCCTGGTATCGGGAGAAGAGGTCAATGCCACGTCGTGGGTTCACCTTGCTAGAGCCGCCATGATCGCGAGCCCCTCGTTCTTGGTTCCCTTTTCCTATGTGGTGTTGTCCCTTCAACAGGAAATCTGGTCTGGAAACCCCAAGAGAGGACCTCAAGTCCTCAAAACGCCTCCAGGCCTCCGGTTCCAAAAGGGTGGTTTTCCCCCCACCGCTCCTGGCCCCTCTGCCTTCATCCCGGCACGGTGCACACGATCTCCTGCTTTTTCTTCCTCTCCCGGCTGAGCACCTTGGTTTGTCCTTTCTGTGAAATGGAGGAAGCTGACCAGGTGTTGAGCGCCCTTGCAGCTTTGATGTCTCATTGTTGGTCGTATGAAATGATTCTCGTTGCTTGGGTTTTCGGGTTGGTTAGGGAAGGCAGACTTCGATGCCTGAAAGCTGTAAAGCCGGGTTTCTAAATCGTGCTGCGCAGTTGAGTCCCGGGGGAGCTCTTTGGAAGACACTGGTGCTTGGGACCGCCCCCAGATCAGTATCTCGGTGGTAGAGCCTGTGCATCAGTGTTTTTAAAGCTCTTTACCTGGTTCCAGTGCAGTTAGGAGGAGAGCCAATGCTTAGGCATATTTACAGCTGACATGGCGGGATACTCTTCTGGAGACATTAATTTGTGTTTTGCTCCTGGTGCTTTTTCCTTCTCTCAGTTCCAAGCAGATGGCCAGGCCGTTATGTTTCCCGGCTTCAGAGCTTGTAGCAGGACAGGAATCCGAATCTACTTTGAGACAACCGCTCTTCCTGCCTTTTGTGAAACCATAAGCTCATAGGAGAGGTTAGGATGGGTGTTCTGGCTGGGGAAGAGGGCCTCTGAGGACAAGGAACAAACGGGACATAGACGAGTCCGAATCCCAGGGATGGAGATGGGACTGGAGGCCGCTTAGTGGGTGCAGCTGGAGGAAGCAGTTGGGCCCCACAATGGGTGGCTGTGTGTAGCTCTGCGGGGTCTGGGACTGAGTCCAGGGTTCTTGCGTCCAAATGAGGCATGGGGTGCACAGCTCAAGACCCAAAGGGGTCATGCAGGCAGGGGCAACCGGCTGGCGAGAGACCGCGGACCTTGGCACATCCCTGGGGGAAGCCCCAGTAATGAAGATCGAATGGCCCATTTATCCCACAGAGTCCGATGGAACGTGATTGACAGAACATAAAGAAAGGTGGTATTTTTTATACACTTGAGTTTATGGACTAAGAGTTATATTCATTAAAGTAATATCAATTAGTAATATTATTAAATAATAATTATTATTGTTTGAGTGCTACTGCCTGCCAGGCACTGGCTAAGAAATGTTCCTATGTGATCTCATTTTGTTCTCATAAAAAGTCTGTTAAATGTATTTCTTCCCTCCACTTTACAGAAGAGGAAGTAACTTCTTCCGGGTAAGGCATCTATTAAGCAGAGGGCGGGGGCTCGAACTCAGGTCTGTTCTTTCGACCTGTGCACTAACCCCATGCAGAACTGCCTCCCAGCACCCATCCACGTATATCCAACGCAGTGTCACTCTGACTACAAAGGAGGCTTTAAATGTGTGCTCTAGACAAGGAGGCTTTTGGCCTTAGGAAGGGGAAAAAAAGTCCCTGTTGCGTTTTAGGGAAGGCTTCGTGGAATTGAGTCCCTGGAGTTGGCGACCAGACCACCTAGGTTGAGACTCATCCCACTGTTTAATGAGCTGTGCAAGTCTTTTGCCCCGCTGTGCCTCAGTTTCCCCAGCTATAGTAAAATGGGCATGATGATTGCCCTACTTTACACGGTTTAAGAAGTCAATATTGTAAAAGGTTCCAAACGCTGCCTGGCACACCGAGGACCGCTGTGACCATGATGATGATGACCCAGTGGGAAGAGGGCATTCCTGTTCCCGCTGTTTCCCATGGCAGTGTGTCTGTTTCCATGTAACAGGCCCTGTGGCCCCCCTTTTTGAGTTTCCCAGCGTGGGAAATGGCTGGCTCATCCACACATTCCCTGGCTTCTAACACGTCACCTTGTACATGCAGGGCAAGTGCTTGCTAAACGTTCCGTCGGAGCATGTATGGGTGGTTGGAAAAGTCGAGAAGGAATGTGGGAAGAGTGTTGAAATAAGGGTGATCGAAGTGGGTGTGGGGTCGGACGACATGATGACATCCGGTGCAGACGGGAGAGCAGGAAGGTTAACCCGACTCCTAGGCGTCGGAGCTGGAGGCAGTGAGCTTCCCCGCGGCAACCCTTGTAGTTGGGGCTTCGGGGCAATCTTTGATGTCAAGACAGGGCTGGGGGCCCCAAAGGGCATAATTATCAGGGAAGTGGGCTTGGTCCTAATCTGCAGGGCTCTGTTAAACTTCAGTTCTGTGGCACCTCTTTCTTTCCTTTAGCCTTGGAGAATTTTCCTCCCCTGCCCAGCCCTCGGGCACCATCCATAATCATTCTAGATCCTTCTACAGCCACGTTTTAGATCCAGGGACAGACTTTCCAAAGCACACAAATCCAACTAACACGCTCCCAGAGGAATCCATGAGAACCAGCGACTAGAGTTTTGCTTCCTCCAGCCTCTGTAGATGAGAAGCCAGAACTTGGGCCCACACGCCGCATGCTTTAATTTTGGAAAATGCAAATTGTTCATTGTTTTTTTTTTTTCTCATAAAAACAGGATTATCTGCCTTCCCTACTCACACTGTACCCAGTGTGTGTGTGTGTGTGTGTGTGTGTGTGTGTGTGTGTGTGTTGTCTGGGAGGTCGGATAGCAGCTTCTCATGGTGGGGGAAGGTTTAATGATTAGGTTGCCGTGAGGTTAGGGGAGGACCCAGGAGCCGGTTATCCCCCCTGATGCTTTAGAGTAGGCTTCTGGAGCAGACAGAACAGTGCTGACTTTGATCTCAGATCCTTCACAGACCACAGGGCCAACAGAAGCAGGTGATGGAGAGCAGGAGGAGGAATGGGAAGGCTGAGGTGGGTCGCTCAGGGCCCCAGGGGACATCTTCTTGGGGAGAGGAGCAGCCCTTTGAGGAGGGGGCGCGAGGGGGTGGGTGCAGGCCTCTGCTAATGAAGAGCTTACCCTTCAACCCCTCTCTCCGAGGGTGTTTGGAAGGAATTAAGGGCTTGGTGCCTAAACGCGCTCTGTGAGTTGGGTGTTTGCTCACAGGTTAGCCTTCCCAGCTGTCCGGGGTGGGGAGGGGCAGATAAGCCTCCGGGAGCCGGCCGCAGAAACTCTCAGCAGCTTTTTGCCTGTACTTTTCCCAGGTAGAGGCTGGAGAGACCAAGATGCAAACTTTCCCCAAAATGCTACTTCCCAGAACTCCCTACTACACCCCTGCCTTTTCCCTCCAAGCTGGACGTCTCCCTTCCATTGGGGTATTTACAGATGTAAGAGCACAGGGCCTCTCACCTATGATCTGGCAATTCCTACCCTTTACTCCTATCTCGGGGGCCTTGGTCTTGAGGAGAACTGGCTGTCCAGAGTGGGTGGGGTGGGGGTAAGAGGGCAAAGGGCTGTGCACAAACATAAATCAAAATTAAGGCCTCCAGTGAAGCTGAGATGTGGTTTAATTTCCCATCTGCATGATCACCATTACAATGCATGTTATTGGATATAAAGATAAATCCGGCCCTGTTCCTAATAGCTTTTAATTTCCACCAGACCTGATTATATCGATGCGGGCTCCTTGTGGGAGTTTCCCAGCATGCTCTTCACCAGCATGTTGACTGGCTGTCGTGGCCCCAGAGGGGAGTTTTGGACACTGCTCAGATGTGGGCCAGATGTGTCCACCGGTGCTTTGGAAGACAAGCCTGGATCGGCTCCCTTGTCTCTGAGGATGGGGCTCTGGAATGCTGGGTTGTCATCAGGCCCTGGCTGGGCTGGGAGCACGCTGGGGGCCCTGTGTGTTGGTGGTGGGGGAGAGATGCAGGGGCCAGGAGGAATCTGGTCAGAGGGGGTCCGGGGCCTCCTAGTGGGCAGGGCTCCTGGACCGCAGCCTACCCTTGACGGAGGAGAGTCAGCGAGCCCACCTCCCTGATGGTCCCCAGGGTTCCACGTTATTCCCGGGTTTTCTCAGACCTCTTTTCATCGCTGTGATGTCTGCTGTCTCCTCTGTACCTGTCCCCTCCTCTCCTTATTGATACCCTACTTCTCTTTTGTCCTTTAAACTCGGTCCACATGGGTCCCCTTCCGGGAGGCCTTCCGTAAGCCTGCCGACAGAACTTATGTCGTATTCTCTTAGGTGATGGGTGGTTGTTTCTGTCTCCCTGCTGCAGGAGGGTATAAGGCTGTATCTTTTCCATCTCTTTATCCTCAGGGCCCTCTTAGCACCTGTCACAGCATAATAGTAATGAGATTAATGATAATATCTATCATGTATTGAGACCCAAATTATCTCTAATCCTTGCAATAACCCTTTAAGAGATAACATTTTTTGTTTCTTTTTTTTTTTTTTTCCTAATTTTATAAATGAGGACATTGAAGCCCAGGGAAATGAAACACTTTACCCAAGGTCACATAGCTAACAAAGGCTGTAACCTGGGTTTGAACTGGGGTCCTCCTAGTCCTTCTATCTCCCGCTGTCTCTCCAGGGCAAGCTTCTCATTAAGAATGGACTGTTCTTGGGGCGCCTGGGTGGCTCAGTTGGTTAAGCGACTCTGGATTTCAGCTCAGGTCATGATCTCACGGTTCGTGATTTCGAGCCCCGTGTCGGGCTCCGCGCTGATGGTGTGGAATCTGCTTGGGATTCTCTCTCTCCCCTTCTCTCTGCCCCTCTCTGGCTCGCTCACTCTCTCTCTAAGTAAATAAGCTTTTTTAAAAACCGGACTGTCCTCAGGTTTTCTTACGGGAGGAGGGCCTGTCCCTGTCTCCTGCACTTGCCTAGGGACAGAAATGTGTCACCAACCTTTCTACCGACCTCTGGCTGTGTGTTCAGTGACCAGAGGCCCTGGCTTTTCTGAAGGGCAACAGATCTCTAGCTGAAAGATCAGTGAATAAAACAGCCATTCTAACAAGAAGGCTTTTTTGGGCACTGGCTCTGTTTTTGGCCCAGTGGGTGACACAAAGACCGTCCTCATCTGGGGGTTTAGGATTCAGTTCATGCTGTCAGCTCTGATGGACAGGGATAGATAATCTCCACGCAGTAAACAGTCATATATGATCTTGGTTGCTTTGGAATACAGATTCAGCGTATTAATTGCATTTTGCTCAGACTGATACCAAGACTACCTCGGATCCCGTATGTCTCCACCAACTTGGATGGGGGACGCAGCAGACAAGAGAGAGCTGGGTTGTGCCTGGAGACCAGTTTGGATGCATGTAGGCCACAAACGGAGAGAGTCACAGACTGTCAGGGCTGGAAGGGCCCTGGAGGTCCGGGAGCCCAGCCTCCACACTTACTGATAAACTGATGCTCTTTTGGGCCCCCCTTCACCCCTTCTCTCTTGACATTCTCAGAGCCCATTATTTCAACTGCTCATGAGGTGTTTTGTTTTTACTATCAGACTTCCCTCCTTCTTTGTGTATCTAAACCCTACCCATCTTTCACAGCCTGGTTCAAATACCACTTTTTCCATGATCTCTTTCCCGATTTCTGCTAAGAATGGATTTAAAAATCACCCCGATTAACCTTCTTCGAGGGGATCCTTTTGTGAACTCCCTCCGGACTTTATCGGTTCCTTGCTCAAGGCACTAATCGTGTTTTGTCTAGTATATTTGCAATCTGTGTTCTCCCCACTACGAGAATATATAACCAGCAAGGGCAGGCTCCTTATTTTATTCAGGCCCCTCTTCTCTCCAGTCTTTTAGAAGATGATTAATGAGGATGACAAAATGCCAGTCTCTCCCCCACTAAACTGTCATGTGGCAGGGAGGAAAGAGGCCTAGGTAAGGTCACACAGAAACCCGGTGGCATTACAGGGTTTAAGTTGGGTGGTCCTTGGTCTTTATTTCACTGAGCTGCTCCACAGCTACCCAGAGAGAGAAGGCTTCTGTGGGTTCCCCTGTGATGCTCTGTTGAGACGCAAAATGGGGGATCTCAGCTCTCGACTCTCCCGGGCCGTAGAGAAAAGGGGTTGGGATGGTCAGTCTGGGCTAATGTGAACTAGATAGTGTGCTCAAGGCCATTTAACAATGGGGTTTGGGCCCCTGCTGGGTGAAGGGCACAGGGTCAGGGCTTGAAGAGGAGCCGAACTGGCCCATGACCTTCTTCTTCCCTTCGGCAGAGCTCCGGAGTAGGGTTGTAGTATCTTCCCATGGAGAGCATGATATGACAGAGCTGCGATTCTTTCTGATGGTGGCCCAGTGAGCCATCACAAAAGGGAGGGAAGCCTGCCCCTGAGTCTTGGGATACATTCCCCGGGGCCATGGGGGCAGAAGGAGCGCTTTGGGTAGAGGTGGCAGCAGGGGCAAAGGCAGGAAGGCAGGAGAGGGGGTGGGGGTGACCCAGAGGGCAAATTAAGTGGTGAGAGCAGTTTCAAAAGGATGCCAGGATATGACGTTCGTGCCAGTTCTGGGAAAAAAGCAAAAACAAAAGGAAACAAAATGTGTGTGTGGAGGGGCAACATGGTAACGCCCAACACTTATGAAACCCTTACTAGGTTTCCAGGTTCTGCGTTGGCTCACTTAGCCTTCAAAGCAACCTGATGAAGGGACTATTATTCCCCCATTTTACAGATGAACAAACTGAAGCACAGCGAAGCTAAGTGACTTGCCCAAAGTTAGGAAGCGTTAGACCCACCCGTACACATCCGGATGCCATTCTTTGCATTCCTAAGCCCTACGCTATATTGCCTCCGGAAAACTTGACACACAAAATATATTTTAAAAACTGCTGCAAAGCCGCAAGAAAAAGACAACCGGATAGGAAATTGGGTGACAGATGGGAGCAGACAGCTTACAGAAGAGGTAGTGGGATGCGGCAGAAAGAAGGCAGGCTGTGGTCTTCTAGTCCTAATCCGTGCTCTTGAGCAAGTCAGTTTCAAAGCCTCTTTCGTTCGTCTGTGAAATGGGGATAAGGAAACCTGTGCACGGAATCCCTGCCAAGGAAAGCAGGCCTCTGGAGAGGCTTGAATTCTCAGGTGGGGAAGGAGGGGTCTAAACACGGCAGGGAGACGCTACCCCCGACCCCCAGCTTCGTGACGTTGTCTAGCCTTGGGCTGTGCTGGGCGCCGGGCTGGCGGTAGAACACGTGACCTTGAGAAGACAGGACTAAGGCGAGATGGGTGACCACGGGGGCAAGATGAGGGAAACAAACCGCCAAGACGGTGTGGAATTCCTCTCCTTTTCACCTGTGCCTTGCACGGTACCTGATAGAAATGACATTAAGGGAAGGGGTGAAGGCCTGTGGGGTCCGGTGGCAACACAGCAAAGCTCCCTTCCCGGGACACACTGCCCGGTCTAATCTCAAAGTGCTCAGACCCTGGTTCAGTAATAACTAGTGTCTCCACAACCCCACACCGTGTAGGAAGAGCTTTTTCGTGATCTCATTTGCTCTTTGCGGTAACCCCCATTACCTTCCCCACTTTCCAGACGGGGAAGCAGATGCAGTGAGGCTTGGGGACGCGCGTGGTTAGGCGAGAAGCGTATTAAGACACGTGTGTCTGTAGGGCCCGGCGGCAGGTGCCTGGACGTCCTGCCATTGAATTCTCCTCTTAACCCTGTGAGGCAGGCCTGCTACCCGCCCTCCCCTGACTCGTAGGTACACAGGAAATGAGATTCAGAGAGGCCAAGCAATTTGCTCCGGGTCACACAGCTTCTCAGTGGCGAAGCTTTTGTCGCTGGGACCCAGAGTCCATGGTCTTTACCTGTAATGCACTTTGGTGACTCTAGCCTGAGGCCTGTCTCGGGGACTCGTGGCAATTACTATTTCCCGCAGCAAGGCAGTTACAGAGAGGAAACAGCAGCTGGCCCTGAATTCTGTTATTATTGTTTGTTTATTGTTTGCTTTCATGGGGGAAGGGCCATCAGAATCAGACAGCCTTAATTTATTCCTTAGAGTGCAGAGAGAAAATCCTACCTTCTAAAGCCGTAAACCACACTCTGCAGGTGAGAGATGACAGGGAAACATTCGGAAGCAGCAAAGGAATTCTCTCCCGAGTCGGGTGGCCTGACTGGAAATGATAATCATGGTGATAATAACGGTCAGTAAGCAAAGAAGTGATCAATCACTGAGCTCTTCTGTGATACGTGCTTTTCACGGGCCATTTTGTTTCATCCTCCCTGGTGTCTTATGTAGCGGCTGCTATTGTTAGCTCCATTTTGCAGATGAGAAGCCTGAGGCACAGGGTGGTCAGTCACCTGCTCAAGGCCACAGAGTGAGGAGCTGGGCCCAGGGCACGCTGATTTCAGCTCTGAGCGGTGACTTGGGCCACCTCTCACACCGTGCCCTGTGCCGCCTTTCCTCTGTACAGCGTGCTCTGGCTTATAAAGCCTGCTCACAGGCATAATCTTACTGAATCTTTTCCATCCCATCTGAGGGGGACACGTTCTCAACTTCACCTAAGAGGGAAACCAAGGCTTGGGGGGATTGCGAGGCCTGCCCAAGGTCACCCAGCCAGGAAAGGGGGGGGGTACAGGAACTCCGGTGTGATGCCCGCCCCTCAGGAGCCCTTGAGGCCCCCGCTGGACCGCACGCCCACGGCTCCCCGGCACCCCTTCCGATCTCCCGGCGGGCGGGCTGCTCTGCAGTTGCCTGCCAGTTGGTTGGTTCCAGAACCATCAGCCGCGGCTCCACAGTCGAGCAAAATAGTCTGTGTTCACAGGTGCTTCTGGTGGTGTGTGCATGTGTCGTGTTTTGCTTTTCCATTTAGTTCATGGCAGGTGCTGCATTTCCAGAGCACCCACTGGGTGAATTTCAGCAGATTTAAGACAACTGCCGGCAGACGCTTTGCCCCGAGATCACGCCGTGGCAGTGGACGCCGAGCAAGCGGCATTGTTTGGTTAAGTTGGCACCTCTGTAAGTTACCCTGAAATCAGAGCGGGGTGCTTTATGGAAGGTTATCCTACACATAAATCATCATTAGACTACCTCATTTTTGTTTAATGCCTACCTAACTGTGCTGTAGTCTAAAAATGTGTGTTTAGTGAAGTCAAGGGTTGCAGGGAAATTATAGGGTTTTCAAAAACCCATTTGCTTTGCTGGTGTTCACATCAGAATCAATCTTGCTTTTAGTTCTCAATCTCATTGCAAACATGCAGGACTGCTCGCCGAATTCTGGCATTTAATGTAGGGTAGCGTTTATTCAGGAGAAGCCAACGGTGCTTACAGAATGGCAGAGCTATGTATAGATGGCACTTCCTGCCAAGCCTGTGATTTTGAACTCTGTTGCGTATCAATGAGACCTCACCGCCAGAACGTGAGCCGCCAGGGGACGGGCTGTGGTTCCAGGCAGAGGTCCACGCCGGCTGGGTCGCTGCGGGACGAGGGTCTACATCCGTAATGCCACAAGCGTCACTGAGCTCCAGCACAGAGTAGGCGCTCAGATGAGGTTTATTGGATGCCTACAAGAGACGTTTAATTGGGGGGGGGGGGTGCTGATCTCTGGATTGGGCTGTCAATGGCATGAATTAAAATAAAGGGAAGGGGGAGGCCCTGGGGCTGCTGTGATGCCTCAGGTCGGCAGGGCTTGCTGGGAGCCTCTTCTTGATGGAGTGAAGCTGTATAGCAAAGCAAAAACCGTGTAGGCTCTGGCCAGAGATCTGGGTTTAAATCTGAGGCCCGCTCCTTGCTTGCCGTGTGACCCTAGGTGGGTCTTTTTAATCTCTCTGAGTCTCATTCTCAGCAGCTGTGAAGATTAGAAGTTAGGTACTTTTTCTATGTGGAGAAAACATAGTCTCCATGTATAGCTAGCATTTTTTATATAGACCTGGTTTTTTGTTTTGTTTCCGTGTTTTGTTTTACATAGAGATCCTCTCGATGTAGGGTTTCAACTCTGTTTTGTGCTGAACAGATACAGGCTAACTGTTCCAGGGTTTGTCATCCCCTCCAGGCCTGGAAGGTCTCCGGGAGGAGTGAGGGTGCGGGTGGGAGCAAGTAGGTGGGGCATCCAGGGGGTGGGCGTCTGATCGTGGGCATCTAGGAGTGAGCATGTAGGGGTGAGCTTGGGTCTCATTACATTGGGGCTGAGCGCCTTAGGGCAGGATGTTGAGGGAACAGACCCTCATGTTGGGGCAGTGGCAGAGTATTTCCCAGAAGGCCTATATACAAGCCCGATATTCCATCGGCTTTTGTGGTCCAGCAGGCACCTTGCCGTGTGCAGAAACCTCAGGAGCTTAGGCATGTGTCTTAGTCAGCCGAAGCCTGCCTTTCTCAGTGGGATGCTGAGCCAGCGGAACCAGGAACAGCCTTCTGCATTCCAGGACAGTGACAGTAGGGGCTCAGAGGCTGGCACGAAGGCCTCTAAGTTGGAAGCATCTTCCTCTCACACCTAGAGGCTTCTGCCCTCCACATCAGGGTCAGAACATACCTGAACGCCCGCATCTTTAGGAACACGGAATCTGCTGGAAGCCCGGAGGGGCGGCTGCGGAGCAGACGACAGAGTGGGAGACAGAGCCTGTGACAGTGAGTGGCAGTGGGGGTGGGAGTTGGAAGCGGAGTCTGGGTTTTCCGTTCAGCTGCTTATGGGCTCAGGAGTCAGCCAGGTATCGGATGCTACCTCTGTGTGGGGGTCTGGTGGGCTCTCTGAGGCCTTGTTAAGCAGAGGAGTCCCTTCAGAGAGGATGCCGGGGGATCCTCCTCACCACCCTCGGAGTGGGACACAGAAAGGAAGAGGCTCGCTATCTAGAATATTCCAGAGCCTGCCGTTACACAAGCCCGGGGAAGCCGGGGTACCTGCTCAGAGCCTGCGCCCAGGAAAAGGCACAGACGCCATCAGGCTGCAGCTGGCAATGCCACGTCTTACGTTGGCTTCACCCCCCGAATCTGTCTAAATGGCTATGTTGGCATTAGCAACAAGCAGTGGTTGAATTTTCCGTTCATTATTTAATTTAGCAAATGTTTTTTGAGCATTTCCTGTGTGCAAGATGCTGTGTTATGTAGACAGGGATTCCCAAGGGTCTTTGCTCGAGGCTCTCAGGGGATTTGGAGAAATTCCTCTTTCCACACACCAAGGAAACTCATTTTAATTAAACTGTGTATGTGCGAATGGGTGCGAATAGTATGTGCGATGTAATTTGTACACGGTGAATATGTACATACATGTACCCACGCACGTACGGCTTTTTTAAGTTTTTGCTTAAATTCCAGTTACTATAGGGTGTGATATTGATCTCAGGTGCATGATATGGTGGTTTAACGCTCCTAGACGTCACCTGGTACTCATCGCGACAAGTGTACTCTTCAATCCCCGTCACCTCTTGCACCCATGCCCCACCCACCTCCCCTCTGGTAACCATTAGTTCTCTATAATTAAGAGTTTGTTGCTTGGTTTGCCCCTCTGTCCCTTTGCTTGTTTGTTTGTTTTTATTTTTAATGTTTATTTATTTTGAGAGAGAGAGAGAGAGAAGGAGAATAAGAGCGGGGGAGGGGCAGAGAAAGGGAAAGACAGAATCCCAAGCAGGCTCCATGCTGTCAGCACAGAGCCCGACATGGAGCTCGAACCCACAAACCATGAGATCACGACCTGAGCTGAGATCAAGAGTCAGATGTTTAAGTGACTGAGCCACCCAGGCACTGCTGTTTTATTTCTTAAATTCCACATATGAGTGAAATCATACGGTATCTGTCTTTCTCTGACTTGTTTCGCTTCGCAGAATACTCTCTAGCTCCATGCGTGTTGTTGCAAATGGCAAGACTTCATTCTTTTTAACAGCTGAGTAATATTCCAGTGTGTGTGTGTGTGTGTGTGTGTGTGTGTGTGCGTGTGTGTGTATACACACACACACATACACACCCCATATCTTCTTTATTCATTCATCAGTGGACACTTGAACTGTTTCCATAATTTGGCTATTGTAGATACTGCTGCTAGAAACATCACGGTGCATTAATATTTTTGTATTTGGGTAAATACCCAGTAGTGCGATTGCTGGATTGTAGGGCAGTTCTATTTTTAGCTTTTTGGGGGACCTCCATACTGTGATCCAGAGTGGCTGCCCCAGTCTGCATTCCCACCAACGGTGCACGAGGGTTCCCCTTTCTCTGCATCCTCGCCAGTACGGGTTGTTTCTTGGGTTGTTGATTGTCGCCATTCTGACCCGTGTGAGGGGATATCTCATTGTGGTTTTGATTTGCATTTCCCTGACGATGAGTGTCGCTAGGCGTCTTTTCATGTATTCAACACTCCCGGTTTTTGCCTCTGGAAAGAGGAGACTCCCCCTCACCTGTGTAGACCCCCACACGCGCCCTCAAGAGCAGAGACCCGAGGCAGACACCTTGGCCACTATCTTTGGGGAAGGGCATAGGAGCATCTAGCTCCGGAGTGCGTCTGGGTGAGTGTACAGAGCTTGGCCTTTTCTCCCGAACAGCAGATGGTCCCCTGTTCTCCTCTTCATCTTCTGCGCAGGAATGAGGGTGAGCTCGGTGTCGTGAGTTTTGTGGACACCCTTGGAGCGGTCACTATTTGATGAGGCCTGTGAGGTGTAGGTATAGGAAAGGTGGGCAGAGGCCTGGAAGATGCAGCGACCCGTGCCGGCCGTTGAGGGGCTTGCTGCCTGATAGGCAAGTCGAACGTGGGACACAGGTGACCCCCAGTGAAGGAGGCTGTGATTAGGGCACAGGAGAGGCACGGCCTCTGCGGGCTCACGGGTGGGAAGCCCTGTCTGCTGTGGTTAGAGCAGGTGCCACACCAGAAGCGGCGTTTCCCAGGGGTCCTGGAGAATGAGTTGTTTTGGCAGGCGGTGCTCCCGCAGGGGACAGTGTTCTAGACCTGTCTGCTCTCAACGTTAGAATCACCACTATCGTCCAGGCCCACCCCAAACAATGAAGTCTGGATCCCGGCGGTGGGGGGAGGCGACGAGGTAAGACCCAGTCGTCTGTATTTGTGAAAGTCCCCTAGGCGATTCTGGTAAGCAAACCCGTGCTCTGCATACAGGAGGCCGTGGCGGGGGTAAAGTCCCCGGGTGCCCGGTGAACAAAGGCTGTGCTCTTCGGGGAGACTGGCTGGTGTGTCTGGAGCTCACGATATATTTATTTAAGGGTGGGGAGTAATTAATGCTGTACCGAGTTTTATGTAATTAAAGGGGAATGGGGAGTCGTTGAAGATTTTGAGTGGGGAATGGTCCGGACTTTGGGGAGCTGGTCTTCGGTGGTTAAGGATGTTCCCAGAAACCTAGAGATCATCTGCCTCCCGGAGTCTAAGCCTGCCCTTAAATTTCCCAAGAATTATCACTGGGCCTCCTTTGGGCAGGCGCGCCTCAGAGTCTAAGCAGTATAGGGGTTAAAGACAAACGGAACCGTCTCTCTCTTTTTACATTAGTGAGTTAAATTTGCATTGTGCATTTATAGTTTATAGCTCACTTTATACATATTATACTTTGACTCTCACAAGGTTTCTGTGCAGCACAGAACGGTCCTTCCCATTTCCAGATGAGCAGACAGAGGCTGTGAGAGATTCGGTGACTTTGCTCTTTCCTCCGGTACCTCCGATGGCATGGGCCAGGTACGGAGCCAGGCACTGTGGTAGATGTGACGTCATGTTGTAAAGACAGAATATATTTCCTGTTTCCACGCGGTCTGTGGCCCACGGTGAGTGGGAAGAGGCTCTGCCCCACCAGCAGTTACACGATTGGGTAAATAAGACGGTAAGAGCTCCAGTGCGTCTATTTCGTGAGCTGACCTCATCAAGGCCTGTTGCATTGATTGATCTCATTGTATTGTTGGGATAAAGTGGGATCACGGTGGCATTGTCCCCATGTTCAAGTGAGGAAATGGGGCCTCAGAAGCGCCCTGCCCAAGGCCCTGCCCAAGGCCCAGGAGTCAGAGGGGGAGGTGAGGCCATGCTGTGCAGAGCGCGTGGAGTTTGGAGGGGAGGGTGGTGATAAACCCATGGTACCTGCATGTGCCAGGCACGGCGTGGATTACTTTATACAGGAGAACTTGTGTCGTCCCCCCAATATCATGATAAGGTGGTTGGGATTGCCAGCCCCATTTGACTTATTTATTTATTTATTTTTAGGGAGAGAGAGAGAGAGAGAGAGAGAGAAGGGGGGGGCATAAGTGAGCAAGGGGCAGAGAGAGAGAATCCCAGGAGGGGCAGAGAGAGAGAGAGAGAGAGAGAGAGAGAAGTGGGGCTCACCCGAAGCGGGACTTGAGCCCACCCGATATGGGACTTGAACTCACGACCTGTGAGATCGTGACCTAAGCCGAAGTCGGATGCCCAGGGGCCCTACCAGCCTCATCTGAAAGATGAGAAAAATGAAGCACGTTGAGGCGAAGTAACGTACCCGAGGCCACACGGTTGGTAAGGAGCGGACTAGGGACTCAGTCCCAGGTCCTGTGGTGCCAGGCCCCACTCTTCACCTCTAGGCCACGTGTCGGGGTCTCTCGGGTCCCAGGCCCAGGGTCTTCCTGCGACACAAAACAAGACCACAAAAGGCAGACTTCGGTCTGGGTGCAGGGCGTCCAGATCCGAGGTCTCTGTCTGCGTGTCCAGGAGTGAGATCTCATCCGGAGGGGGAGTGTGAGACGACCCTCCATGCTGGGAGGCCCAGCGCCCAGGTATAATCTCCTTAACACCTCTCTTCCCTTTGTCTTTGCCCTCTCTCGTGTGGATTATGTGCCTGCTTGTCACCACCTCCCCCAGAGTATGCTGAGGATTGGACCAGAAAGCTGGGGGAGGGGCACAGGTTTCTGGCTCCCGCTCTCTCGTTGACTGCTTTCATTTCCCTTCTCTGGATGTCACTTTCCTCATCTGTAAGCAGAGGGGCTGGAAGAGATGACTCCACACATCCCTTTCGGCTTGGTTCAGTTTAACCCACTCTTTGAGCCCCATGCGCCCACCATCATACCGGGCACCGGGGGCACCGTGGGTGACAGGTCTGTGTCCTGCTGGGGAGACAGACATGTCCGGAAAAGAGCTCCGACATGCATGTTCCTTAAAGACACTCTTACATATGGGCAAGGCAGGAATTGTCATGGCAACTGTGTGTGTGATAGTAAAAGGATTGGAAACCAATATAGATAAATTAAATCTCTTCTATTTCCGCAATGAAATACTATACTGTAGGGGAAATGCATGAAGCAGAGCTTTACAAATCAGCCTGGACATGTCATGAAAAGAAAACCGAAAACAAACGTCGAAGGGGAGAAAGCAAATCGCAGAAGGATGTGTACATTATGGTACCATTTGTATAAAGTTTGAAAACATGCAAAGCAGTACCCTGCATTGTTTCTGGATACATACATATGTAGCCAAAGTAAAAAAACATGCATGAGGATGATAAACACCATATTTAGGGTAGTGCTTACCTCTGAGGAAGGAGGCAACGGACTCACTGAGGGAAAGACAACTGTTTCCAGAAGGTTTTCTTTCTTAAAATGTTTCTTCCTAAAAAGAGCTGAAGAAAATATAGCCAAAATAAACATGGGTGCTTTTGTATTATTTTTACCCTTTTTCTATAAGCGTGGTGTCTTCCATTAGGAAGAACCCGTTTCAACACAGGACGCAAAATGCGGGGAGAAGGGTGGGGTCACGCTTGGGGTCCTTCTGTGGCATTCCAGGGTTGGGGGGCTGGGAATGCCGAGAGAGCTCGTGGCTGGTGAGTGTGGGATTTGGGAAGCCGATCCCAGGGGCTCTTTGTGGGTGGAGCTGGGGAGAGGTAAGGAGACATGCCCACATCTCAGTGATGCTCCCCCCACCCCTCCCCGCCCCACCGCCGCCCTCCCCACCTGTTTCCCGCCTCCTCTGCCCCGGCCACCTTGGGCAGGGCTGGTGCTCAAGAGCTGTTAAATAACTACGTTAAAAGTGGTATAAATATAAGAGGGGGAGAGATGTATCTACCTCGGGACTTCATTGTAATCTGTTTCGTGGTTTAATGAGAGTCTGGAGACCCAGCGTGAGGGCCCTGAAAATGAATACCGGATATTCGTGGGGCTGGGAGACCCCTTGCTCTGCCATTCTCCTAAGAGCTGGGAGCCTAGGGGTGTCCTGGCAGCCGTTGTCATATGCCCTTCTGTCCTGAGGGGCAGTAAGTCAATGTCAGAGGCCAGCTGGGGAGGGACAAGTGACTTGGGGATCCGGGGAGGGGCCCCGATCGTTACCTGCCTTGAAGGGTTTACTCCCAATCCCAGCTCAAATGACAAGAGAAATCTGGGAGCCCAGGTCGTAGCAGATGAGGAAAGCTGAGAGAGAAAGATGATCTGCCCGTGCTCCGCAGGGGCAGAGTGGTGAGAGGAGGGGGGGTGCCCCATGGGACCTGGAGAACAGAGGGTGGGTTGGGCAGGGGGCAGGGTGGGGCTCTCCAGCTGCCCCCTCCTCCTTCACCTCTCACAGCACCTAGTTCCATCCCAGTTTATCCTGCAACAGTGATTTCCTGTTCCTTCTCTGGTTCTCCTGCCCTCTTGCATACCCAGGTCTCAGGTAGCACCTGCACATGGAGCCCATTTTACAGATACCCTCTGTGGCCTTGGTTGGGCCTGGCACGAGGCCTCAAGAAGCCCCCTACCACATGACGAGAGAGGCGGTCTCATGGTCAATGGGGTGCATTTGTGTTGCGATCCCCCCAGGTCTGAGAGTATTGCCAGAGTGACAAAGAACACAGAATTAGCGTGCGTGTGTGTGCAAGACAGAGTTTCTACCCGGTTTGGCCTAAGTAGGCCTGTAATAGACGTGTTCCTGAAAAGCAGTGTATGAGATCTCACCTCAAATGGAAGAGTGCTCTTTCCAGGGAAACCCGGAGGTGATGTTGGCAAGCCTGTGAATAGCTGGGCGCACTCACGGACCACTGGTGCAAATAGACAACCTTTCCGGGAAGCAGTTTGGCGACGTGGGGCCATCAGGGCCTGCACACTTTGGGTTCTGTCCTTAAGAAGTAACCGAAGATGGCAGTAAAGATTTCTGTTTGCTGCAATGTTATTTACGACGGTGAAAATTTTTTTTAAAGGTCCCGAATACCCAATAATAGGGGGATGATTAAATAATTTATGGGTACAATAGTGTAATGAAATATCCCAGTGCATTTTTAATTACATGAGAAAAGGATCATAAGACGTTAAGTGGAAAATACATTTTTATCTATGTAATAGGAGTCCAACTGGTTAAAAAAAAAAAACACCTACCATAGATGAATGTCTTGAAAGAAATGCTTGCATTAGTGATAGTGATCGTTGTGGTTATCTTTGGGTAGTGAGATCGGGAATGATTTCTGATCTCTTTCTTGCAGTTTTCTAAATTTTGCAAGGATGTGTTGAGATTAAACGTGAGGTGGGTCGAGGATGGAAAGGCCATATCTAAGTGCAGGTACTTTGCAAAGTAGCCGCTACTCCTGTGTGGTTTTTTTGGTTGTTTTTTGTCTTTTTGTTTGTTTGTTTTTAGCAACTGCCTCTTTTACGAAGTTCCTTTTGATGTTGGGCTGAAATGTGCTTTCCTGAAATTCGCCCCTCTGGTCCCCTTCCTGCCCGCCCCCCGCCCCCCAGACTAACACAGAATGAGTTTTCCTTCTTGCCTTGTGGCACCCTTCAGAGGACAGACCTCATCCTGTCCTGCACCCCCCCTGCCCCCCCATGTCCCTTTCTCCCGGCTCTAGGGGACCGTTTCTGCAGCAGGTCCCTTCTAGGGTTTGATCTCATATGTTATCCTGGGTGCCACCTCCGGTCAGACTCCAGTTCGTCAGCATCTTTCTCAAAACACAGGGCCAAGAGACGCCCCGCACCACAGATGGTAATGAGACTCCAGCCTCTCCTGGGCCGGAACATGCTGTTTCTACCAGTACAGCTGGGATCAGGTTTTTATCAGCCACCCTGTGGCCTTGGCTCCTTCTGGCTCAGTAGCTCTGGGCCCTGAATTTTTCAACTGCCTCATTTCTAAAATAAGAACAATAATATTTTTCTATAACCCGGATATTGATAGGGTGGCCCCTGCCTCTTACAAGCTACAAAATTACCCCTAATCTTAATTCCACTTCCTTGGAAATGCTTCCGGGCTCATAGCCGTCCCTGGCTGTGGTTCCTTAGCTCCGCCAAATTCGCATTTTTTTGCTCTGTGTTTCAGGGATGCTTCTTTTTCTTTGTCCTGATGTGGAGCGAATGTGGCATCAACCTCCTTCCTGATTTTCCCCCAAATCCCACCCCCCGACCTGGGCCTGCAGGTCTCCCGCAGAACTTTTTGAGGGCTTAGGGGATACGGGACAACATGGCACCAGGAAGGCATGCTTGTCCTTGGGAATCCATTGGCACCCCCCATGTTGAGTGGCCTTTCTCCCTGTCCCCAGCTCTGAACCAGAGCTGCGAATCCCGTCTCTGAGAGGAGGCCAGCACCGGTTTTCTCTCTCCCACCTCCCAAGTTGACCTTCCAATGGGGAAGATTCAGAGGGTCATTCAGATCTTTCACACAATTCCAAGGAGTCTGTTGGCGTTGATGAGTAGGAATGTATTTCATAGAAAACCCATGACGGTGCACTTACCTCTCTTCCTCTCCTCTGGTGTTTTACCAAAGATGGGGCTTCCCTCCTCCCAGGAAAAGGGCCTGTCCTCCCGAAGGGAGAGGATGTAACAGTGACTCCAGGCGCACTGGTGGGATGGGTACAGGTGCGGTGTCTCGTCTCAGGGCCGGGCCGGGACCAGGCTGCCTTACTCTGTGGCAAGGTGCTGCCTTGTTACAGTGCTGTCAGCCCTAACACTCGGAGCCCACCCCCCGCCACGGCCAGGAGAACTTTCTAATCTGGTTTTGCGACTCGATGAAGAGAAAATGTCAGAATTTCTTAAGAAGGTTCAAAAACAAGAGCTCCTTAAAAAGGCTCGTTTTGCATTTCTGACTCCACTCTGTGGTTTGATTAAAGTCAGGAAGGGTTGTTGTCTACTTGGAATTCCTGAGCAAGTGGGAATCTTCCAGAGGAAAAAAGCTCTGGTGCAGGAGGGAGAGGGCAAGCCAGAGGAGGCAGGAAGGAGGCCAGGGCCTGGGTCTGGGCTGGGTCTCACCTTGGACCCAGTTGGTTCCCTCTCGGAACTTTCTCATCTATAAAATGGGGGTACTGATGTAAGTTATTTCGCTAGGGCTATTTCCTTGGCTATCCCTCACCTCAACCAGGAGCTGGGACCAGCTGCTGGTACTTCCCTGGGGATCTGCCTCCTTCCTTTAGGGAAATTCTTCCTTAAACCTCTCTTCCATCATCGATGAGCATTCACATAATCCACCTTCTCTCTCCCTGGCCTTATGACTATTTTATATTTCCTTGCAAGCCCTTTGGGGCTCCGTTTAGAAAGAGGAATTGGACTCCAGTGCTGCCTGGTGACTTACACGGGAGGTCATTGAAGGCTTTTGAAGCATTGTTTTCTTGGACGGACAGATCTCAGAGCTCGGTGCCCTAGGGCAGGGGTTCCTGGTTCCACTTCTCAGCACCAGTAGAACAAAGATAATACTGGTTTGGCGTGTTGCGGGGAAAAGGAGGACGATCTCCCACGGAGGGTGACCAGATCCCACAGGTGGTGGTGGGGGTCCGCCCGCCCCACGTCCTGCCCGACTTCTCTCGGAGCGAGGTATCTCTGCACATGGGTCTCCCATCTCGGAGTCCGGAGGAAAGCCCGAACGTAACAGGTAGGTAGGAAGGTACCTGTAGGTAGGTGAGGGGGGCAGTTGGAAGCTGATTTTCTGTGGATGAGGAGGTGCCGTGACAGCACAGAGTGACCCAGGTAGCTTCCCCGCAGCCCCTTCTCTTTTTCTCCATCTCCCCGTGACTCCTCCTGGGGGGACTTTAATGGTACAGTCACTGTGTCAGGAACAGCTAAAAAGGGGCGAGCCACTTAGCTGTCACCGTCAGCTTTCAAACCTCTCCTTCTTCTGCTGGTGGTGGTGAAGGATCCGTCACGGCCCGTGTTCCTTCATCTTTGTATGACAGCATGTGTGTGTGGAGCCATCTATCCACCCATCCATCTGCCCTCCCCCTCTGGGCCCCGGGTCCTGGCCCATGATATAGTCACAGCTCAGGTGACAGTCAGGGGAAGCTTCCCTTCTCAAGGAGAACTTTCGACACGAAGGTGGGAAAGATCAAGGAGCAATGGCTGCTGAGGGGAGCGGGTGACGGAGACAGAGTGATGGCAGTGAGTTGAATTAATTCCCTGGTGTCGGATTTAATGAAGGGCTGCCTTCTGTGCTTCAGAAAGGCACATCATGGAGTGATCGGTGCTGGATGCACGCACAGCTCCAATTAAGAGTTTCTGCACCTCACAGGGGCAGGGTGCCTTTGAATCTCTAGACTCAGGGGGCTTTTCAGCCCCCACCCCCTTCCCTGGCTTGCACAGCCTAATCCCGAAGTCAGGGATCTTTGCTCCTCTTAAAGGGAAAGGACCCCAGGATCTTTTTCAGCTGCCTCCATGCGTCCCCCGAGTGGCCCTGCCTTCCCCGACCTCCCTCCGGTGTCCTTAGGTCAGGCGTAAGCCTCTCCTTTGCAACCTGCCCATTTCTCCTGATCCCCAGTGAATGAATCCTGGAACCACAGAGGCTTAGTACTGGGAGGAGACTTGCAGGTAATCTGGTCCAGAGTCCTGTAATCAGTGACGGAGCTGGGACTAGAACCAGGCTCTCTAGAATCATCTCCCCGGCTTCCTGTCTCGCTTCTGGCAGCAGGCGGGGTGAGTGACGGCTCTTCCAAAGCCCCACTGGGTCGTAGGTCTCAGCTGTCAATTCAAGGCGATTCTCATGGCCGTCGTCATCGGAAGGAGGCAACTTAGCCACGTGTCACTCTTGACAATCGAGAAAAGTGTATGCACATCGTCTCCGGTCGTTACTGTTGTGTTGAAGCCCAGGGAGACACCCTTAGCCTGGGGTCTGAATCCTAGCTCAGCCACGAATACATGACCTTGTGCAGCATCTCGAATTTGCCTTCTCGACACCCACGTTTTCTCATCTGAGGATGGAGAATCACAACACTCATTGCACAAGCTCGTAACAGAGTAGGCTCTCGTTTTGTAAATGAAGGATAAGGCTCTGAGGCGAGGTGACATGCCCCCAAACACAGCAGCAACACATGGCAAAGAGGGAGCCAGAACGCAGGTCTCCTCACTGGCGAGCTGGTGCTGTGTTGCATCACGTTGGGCTGAAGTGACATTATCCTTATGCTTCTCCGTCGTCGTCGTCATCGTCATCATCATCATCATCATCATCTCTGCCACCATTTATTGAGCCTTTACTATATGCCAGGAACTATGGTAAGTGCTTTATAGACTATACCATTTACACTTGACGACGACCCTGTGGGGTAGGTGATTAATTTATTCCCATTTTACATTTGAGGAAGCAGGCATAGCATTGCCCGAGGTGGCTTGGCAGGATGCACAGCCAGGACGGCCCAGCCCCCATGCCCATGTCATTCATGGTGTCCCCACCGCCCCTACCACCATCCTGGGGTGATGGCTGGCTCTCCCTGGCTCACACACCCTGGGATGGGGGGTGGCCCACTCGGTCCTCCTGGAGTCCTTGTGTCACTATGGGGCCCCCGTGCCAACCCACCCCTTGAGGTTAGAATTTGCAGTGTTCCCCCACGGTGACAGAAATAGGCTGCTTCCTCATTCCCAGAGTGGGAAACTGAGGCCCAGAGAGGAAGCCGTGCTTAGCAGGTTCACCCAGAGCCTCTGGCAAACGGCGACTCCTGGCGATCTCTCAGGCTCCTCTGTGGAATGTGCCCTAGTCCTGGAGAGCACCTGGAAAGACTTGTTCTTTGATACTTAAAGAGGTCTTCTTTGTCCCAGTGACCTGCTCGTGGCCCCTCTCTTCCACGTGTGCTGGCCTGGAGGGGTCTGGCTGAAGCCCTTTGGTGGGTCCAGGGGACTTTCCTGTCCTCCGAGGCTCTGTGTCCTAACTCACCGTGGGGTAGGACACGGCCGAGAGATGCATTTAACATTTTATGTGCCCCAACACCCTTCCTCTTTCCCGGTGGAACTACTCCTGAGACCCTGACGTGAGCCACTAGAGTACATAAACACAAATTATCGTCCCACCCTGTACCCTTCAGGTTTGGGCTGACAGAGCGTTCCCCTTTCTGCTCAGCCGTGGCTTTAATAACGAGCCACTCAGCTTTTCCAAGCATTGCGTTCAGTTCAGTCGAAGGGGCCTCCTGGAATCAGAGCTGAGAGTGCCTACGTCCCCTGCCTTGGAGTTGGGACTTGTGATAGAAACGGGAGGCCTCACGTTAGGGAGGCAGACTCTGCCTTCTGTAATATTCTCTGGATCATTTAAGTCCCGCACATGCGCACACATGCAGACGTTTATGAACTGGTGGCGGTAAATAACAATTAGGTCAATAATGCCTTTTGTGTGAAACCTTTTAATAAGTGAGTGACATCCATTGATAATTAGCCCCCATGAGAATCTTAGTCCGGGGAAGCCCCGATGAAAAGAGGATCCAGACGCAGACCTAGTGTTGGTGGTTGAAACTCTTCTTTTCGAGGAAAACCTCTTTCCTTGCTCAGCTTCACTTGGGAAGGGCAAGGCCACGGCCCTGGGTCAATTTCTGCAATTGCCGTGGCCTTGACCTTGAACAAGGGCACTGTCTTTTCCCCGCCCCCGCGCCGAGCCTCCGTTTTTCTCCCCAGGTGGCATCTGGGGTTGCTGAGGAGGCTGTGGGTCGAGAACGTGGTGCTGACTCTGTGGCTTAGGACACTGCTCGGCACCCAAAGCTCATCTGAGATGTGGGCTCTTTCCTCTGCTCGTCCGTGGCTTTCCAAGGAGGTGGTGACTTCTCTTGTCTGTCTTCCTGCCCAAGCCCAGAGATGGTGCCCAGGCATGTTATAGGGAGAAGTAGCTTGAGAGGGCTGAGAAACTGTCTGAAATGATTCCATCCTTCCCTGGAGACTTGGCGTGAATTTTATCTAATCACCATGGCAACAGATAAAAAAAAAAACGAAAAAAAGGTGTGAGCATATCGCCTTTGCTGTGATAATTCAGATTTATATATTCAGATCAGATTGGAGTTGGAGATTTTTTTTTTAAGGCAGCAGATGCAGCAGAAGGTGTGACTGCAAATAATGTAGCACAAATGTTTGATGATCCTGCCCTTTAAGAAGTGGGACGCAGTTTCCTGCAGTTTTTCCAGAATATAATTATTCCATCAAACCCATTGCAATGAGGACTCATTACGGGCCAGGATAATGCAGAGTCACGTCCCTGCCAACAACACGCCTGCGCACACACAAACACACACAAACACGCATGCATGGGCCGCCCCCGCCCTCAGCCTCTGGCCTCCCCCAGATGGAAGCCTTGGAAAGCCCCAGAAAAGCACAAGGCCTGGGCAGGGAGCCTGAGAAGGCTGACACTGAAGCCTGGGGTCCAGACAGCGCAGACCCGACCCTGGAAGGGAGGGCTACCCCTGCCCCTCGCCCCCGGCTGGTGCAAGGTGGTGGGACCGCCCTCCCCCTGCCATCCTGCCCACATGAGCCCGAGGCCGTGTTGTAGAGCATAAGCCCTCGGAGGGCAGGGGCTGGGCGGGGTGGTCCCGTTGTACGATCTCTGTGCAACCCGGCTGATGAAGTCAGACGTTTTCGTAAATTACACGATTCCGCTCATTTGCTTGAGGTGCTCTCTGATCTGAACCGGTCTCCCAGCTCCCAAGCCAGGCGTTTTTCCTCTAGAGGCTTTACTTTGGGATTAGAGTTAGCACGGAGGCCTAGACTCTGTTTTCTTGTATCCCTCCCTCGCTTACCCCAGGGAGGGCAGGCATGCGTGCCAATAGCCCATGAACCTGGCAGATTAGACACACCCAGCAGGTACTTTGTGAATGTTTACCGGGCATCATTTACCCTTCTCTGCCCAACACACGTGCCTGCAGTTACCGCCTTTGGGAAGCTGACAGTTTCCCTCGGTCTCTCGGTTTCAAGTCACTGGAAGTCCCCCCAGTGTGGTCAGCTGAGACTGAAAACACTCCTCTGGTTCTGCTGAAGGGACACAGTTTCCCTGCCCCTCCCCTGGGCCCGGCGAAGAGGCAGGTGTCTACCTGCCCAGACCAGCCCTTCCCACCACCCCCAATCAAGAGTAAGGGCAACGCCAGAGTATGCAGCATGCGGGAGCAGGGGGCAGGGAGAGGAGACAAAGCCCGAGAGGCTTCGGGGAATCCCTGAGCGTGGGGTCCCCTTCGTGCTGTGTCCACTTTCTATTTTATTCTTTTTATTTTGAGAGAGACAGAAACAGAAGGGGAGGGGCGGAGAGAGAAGGAGAGAGAGAATCCCAAGCAGGCTCTGCACCGTCAGCACGGATCCCGATGTGGGGCTTGAACTCATGAACATGAGATCATGACCTGAGCCAAAACCAAGAGTCGGACGCTCAGCCGACTGAACCTCCCCGCTGCCCCGCCGTACCCACTTCTCGCTGCCGGATGAATCCTCCATTGTTCTGTCTCCTCTACCACAGATGCCCCTGAACCAACATGACCCAAGTGAGAAAGCCAGGCCCGGGCGGGTCGCGTGGCTTGTTGGGGGCAAAGGGAGAATGAGAATGCAGGCTCCCAGCTTCTACGCTGTCACTCCTCTGTGCCTCTTGTCAGCCAGATCAAACCCTGACATGTCACCCTGGTGTCCGCCTTCCCTGCTCGGGGTCTCCCCTGGCCTGGGTGCCTGCCTCATGGAGGACCCCCAGAGCTCGAGTTCGCACAGACGGCCATCATCTATCCCAACACCTCCTGCTGGTCAGTCCTTGGACTTGGCCTCAACCGTCTCCCTGCTGGAAGGGCGGCTCCACGCGCCCTGTGTTTTGTGTCGCGAGAGCTTTGTGCCCGGGCCTGGCTCCCGGCAGACCTGTACTTCCCTCCGATTCAGCTTAGCCTGACGGAGTTCCAGCCCATTAGGAACCCCCACTGGCAGGCTGGGGTCATCTGTGTCTGGGCCAAGCGTCTCACCAAGGATTCAGGCCGCCTGCCACCTCCTCCCCAGCAGACGGGCAGGTTCCGGAGGCCGAGGTCCGCGGGTCGCGTTGAAGTTCCTTTGCCGGCCATTTACGTGGGGTGTCTAGGCTATTAGATACGGAGCGCTGGAAGGTTCCTGCACGCAGTGCCTGGGCTCTCAGCAACACTACCAGCCTGCAGTTCAGCCCTCCTGTCCTCCAACCCACATCTCCGAGCGGATCCCAAGTGACACAGGGCCCGGATCCCTGCACCGCGTACCAGCCGGAATGGGCGCTCTGTCCTGGGCCGCTCCCTGCAGGGTGCTGGAGGAGTGTGAGCTGGGAGAGTCGGGTCTGCGGGAAAAGCTGATAGACTTGTGCTGAACGGCTGGGGGTGCGCAGATTTGGGGAGACATGGCTCCTGCCTACCTTCCAGTGTCCCTGGGGTGCTACCGCAGGGAAGGGGGAGCGGGCCTGTTCCAGGAAGCTCCAAGAGACGGAATGAGGACCAGCGGGCGGGCAGACATGGGGAGGACGGAGGCGGCTTAGCGTCAGTGGAACTTTTCTAACGAAGCATCAAGCAGCGGCTTAGATTCCCTCACGAGGTAGCAAGCTGGCCGTTATGTACAGTGTCCAGAGCAGGGCCAGTTAATAATAATGTTAGTTACCACGTATTGAATGTCGACTATGTGCCAGTTTTTCTTGATCTGTGTTTACTTTCTCATGTCAACCCACAGTTTATATCGTCTTATCCCCGTATTGCACAGGAGGCAGTAAGCTCAGAGAGGTCAAGTCATTTGCCCAAGGTCACACAGCTTGTAAATAGCAGAGCAGGACTGTGCCCAGCCAAGCCTATGTTCTTCCTGGCATTTTGCAGGGCTCATGGAAGGGAAACCTGCTTCCTGGGGGAAAGGCTCTAGACCCTTCTCCTTCTGCAGACTTGGTGGCTTGTTACCCCGTGAAGGCATCTTTCCTCAATCCTCTGTCTTTGATCACCTTGTGTTTCAGTCTGACCTTAACACGTTGGCTTGTCTGAACCCTCAGGGCTTACAAAAGTGCCCCACAAAGTCGTGCATTCCATACACGCCACAGTTGTGGGAGTTGGGCATTGTCCCTCTCCCGTGTCATCTGAGGGGACCGAGGTCAGAAGACCCAGATGGTCTGTCCAAGGTTGCAGAACCTCAGGGTTCCATGATGAAAGCAGAGCCCTCCCTCCCGTGCTCAGCCTGGCTGCTGTGGTGTGCCAGGCCCTCCCTCCCCCGAACAACCCCATCGGGCCGCACCCCGTTTCTGAATAGGATGGGTTTTTGTGGAATCATCTGGAATTCCAGCTTGCCCTTAGCTTTGTGCCGAAGGCACATGTTTGAGGAGGGACGGGGAGAGGACAGTGGACACTTAGGAACTGGCCGCTGGTCACCCAGGCTACGGAGCGACCAAGGCTACTTGACATAGGGAGGTGTGCGTGTGTGTGGGGGGGGTGGTCCCTGAGCGGGCCCAGGCCGGGGTGATGTCAAGGTAGGACCTAGAATTGGAGGAAACGCACTTCTGGGTCTAGGTTTTGAGACGGCTGCAAGACCTCTGTGGTGCCTAGCTTGTGGGGAGAAGGACCGCGTTGGCAAAGGTTAGGGTTCAAAGTAGGGGGGGCACAGGAAGGAGGGTGGCAGAGACGGTGGAGACTGTGAGTCTGGATGCTGGGAGGGAAGGGGCAGAGGTGGGCAGAGGAAGCCAGCAGGTGGCAGGGAGCCTGGCTTCTGGGCCCTGGGGGAGGGGGGAAGTGTGGGTGGCCCTTGGATCGGATCCCCTCAATCTGTTATTTATCTCTCGCGTATTGGGTGCCGTCAGGGAGCCACTATCCGGGGTGGGACAGGTCTCCAGAACTGCGAGTTCTCAGCCAGAGTTACTATGTGTTACACAGGAGGCGTGTCCGAGGGGCTAAGGGAGCCCTGACAAGACGGGGGGCCGGGCCGCCTTAGGGGGTTTCCACGGAAGACGTGGGAGTTCAGGTCCCCCGAGTCCTGAAGTACGAGCAGGAGTTTGCCAGGCGAGGAGTGGGTCGGGAGAGTGGGTCCCGGCTGTGGAGACAGAGTGTGACAGAGCCTAGAGGAGCGAGAGAGCACCTACCCTTGGGGAGCGAGCGCCCCGTGGTCCCCAGCGGCCACCGGCACACCCAGAGCTGCGAGGGGTCCTGAGGTGGGGGTGTGTCATCGGAAAGATGTCTCTGACAGCAGTGGGAGGATGGTGTGGATCCGAGGAGACCGGCCCCTCTTCTGAGGGCTCTGAGCACTTCCCTGGGCCTCCTGGGTCCTGTGATGGGGCAAGAGGCACAGAGAGGGAACTGCAGAGGCCTCGGCCACACAGCCGGCTGCAGACAGCCCTGGCACGAGGCCCGGGTCCCTGTCTCCTGACCCCTGGCCTGTTCCCAGATGCTCATATTGGAGGTGCCTAACACATCTGCAAAATGTCGAGTGTAATGAGAATTCACGTACAGAGCACGTACTATGGGCCAGGCGCTGCTCCAAGCACTGACCTGTAGGAATTCACTGGATCCTCAGGATAACCTAGGAGAGGGGCGTTGCTCTTCTCCCCATTTGATGCACAGAGACACCGAGGCACCGAGAAGTGGAGGGGCTTGACCAGAGATGCATACTAGGAAGTCATACAGTTGGGGTTTGAGTCTAGGAGGCCTAGCTCAGACTCTTCCGCGCGTAGCCAATACAGCACAACGAGGCGGAAGGTGGGGAATCTGGGCCCACTCCTGGGGCGACATGAGTCTCTCTGGGTACCGACGTCCCTCAGCCTCCGGCCCTGGTGAACAAAGTGCGGGAGAGAAAGCGGGGCGGGGGCCAGGGGGAGGCTCCCTCTGGTCGGTGCCGATCTCCACGTGCACAGAGGGTGGCAGGGTTACTGCTCCCTCGCCCCTGTCTCCCCGCCTCGCCCCACCTTGTCTCAAGGGGAGGAGAGCTCCCTGAGGTGCCACGGGCTGGACTCCCTCGGCAGCCTGCCCCGGTTTTGTTTTCTTCTGTTTTCGTTTGGCAGCCAGGTCGTGCGGTGTTGTTGTTGTTGTTTTTTTTTTTAATTGACTTTTTAATGAGGTATAGCAGTCGTACGGAAAAGCACACAGACCTTCCGTGTACGGTTCGGTAAGTTCTTACAGAACGAACACGCCCATGGAGCCACCCCGAGCTCAATCTCACCAGCGCCCCGGAGCCTCCCGTGTGTCCCTCCAGCTGTTACCCCCGCCCCCCCGGGTGACCACCCTCCTGATGCCTGTCACTGTAGATTAGTGCTGCCTGGTCTTGAACTCCATGCAAATGGAAGCGTGCGTGCAGCCTGCTGTCCCAGGCCTGGCCTCTCCTCCTCCACACTAGGTTTGCGGGTGAGGTTACTGCTGTCTCGCTCGTTAATCGCTGCTGCTATCGGGTGGCTCCTGGCCCTGCCCGCCCCCCCGACACCCACACCTCCTCTGGGTCAGCTGGCCCTCAGTGGTGGCGGGGGAGGCTGGGCCCCGGGGCCTGTTTATCTCCGAGCTGACCTGTTTTGTTTCTGTGACTTCCTTCTCTGGGACCTGTAGCTGAGAATTTACCCCCAGCGCTTTCCTGTCTCTTTGTCTGCAATCAAAACCAGGCCTGGGGGCAGATGTCCCCTTTCCCTGCCTCTGGGCTCAGGCCTGAATGGGATGCGCAGACCAGGCCGAGGGTAGGGTTGGCGTGGACTTTGCCCCGCTGGAGCTCTGGTTACCAGGGGGACTCACGGCTGGGGCTCGGTGGAGAGTGGAGGGAACACCCAGCAACCACAGGCCCCGTAGGATGCTGAGCAGGGAGCGGGGCTGAGGGATTGCCGGGGTTCCTTCCAGCTCAGAAATCCCGGGAATCCAGGTTGCTTGTGAAGCCGGTCTTTCTGCAAGAAATGAAAGGGAAGGCGGCCTGTTTATCCTGTGGCCTCACCTGGCAAGGCCTGGGACTTGTCAGGCCCCACCCTGCCCTGCAGGAAAAGAATCTGCAACCGGCTGTTACTTCTGCACCTTAGGGTTTGAGAGGCCCTGCTTTAGGCAGTACTGAGGCAGTCAGGAGCTTGGACTCTGGGGCTAGACTGTCTGGGTTTGGATCCTGGCTCAATTACTTGCTGTGTGACCTCACGCAAGTTACTCAACCTCTCTGAGCATTATCCATAAAATGAGGATAATGATAGTACCTGCCTCACAGGGTTGCTGTGAGGTTTCGGTGAGGTGACCCGCGTGAGCCACTTTGGGCGACACCTAACACGTGGTGAGCAAATATGTTACTATCTCTTACTAGGTTCCAGGCACTCGGCTAAACGCTGGCCATTCACCATCTCATCTAACAACAGAGCCCTGACGGGAAGAGGTGTGATTGTGCCCATTTTACAGATCGAGGAGCTCATTTTTCAGATGAAACTGAGGCCGATGAGCTAACCGGTTCCAGGGACAGACGGAGCCAGCGTTCGGAAGAAGGGCTCTCTTAACGCTGTGGGGTAGAGTGGGAGGGGCGGCCAGGAGCCACCTTCTCCCCCCCCAGATGTGACACCTGCAGGCCATAAGCAGGCTGCTGGCGTGTTTGTGGATATTACATTCTGCCAGTTAATTGCTCAGGATTGCTTGTTGAGGATAAGCACAAGGGGTTTCTCTCCCAGCATGCTCTAAATTAAATGAGAAAGGGAGAGGCAGAGGCCTGTTGGAGGGCCCGTGAGAGAGTCCAGGAGGGGCCTGGGCTTCAGGAACGACCCGCCGGGCCGTGGCCACACAGGTGGTTATGCCAGAGAGTGGGAGACCAGGTGGCCCCGAGGTTTCGGATTCCACTCGGCATCCTGCGTCTCACAGAACTGCTGGGCTCCCTGGGGAGCTTGGTGTGGCTGGAGATGTCCAGAACTGAGGGTATCTGGGAGGCTTGGGGCATAAGCTGGTCACAGCTGGGCTCCGGGTCCCCTCCTGTTCGTGTGTGTGTGTGTGTGTGTGTGTGTGTGTGTGTGTGCAGGCGAGTTGTTCCCATGGCCCTCAGGGGGACTGGCCCCGATCCAGGAGCCTGGTCTCCTGTCCGGGCCCCCTGCGCCCCTCTGCCTCCACCTCTGTGCCCGTCTCCTGCTCGTGTCCTGCAACCTCTGTCTGCCTCCTGCTCTCTCTCACCATCTTCTTCGGGTCTGCTCCCCGGCTGTGCTACCTAAGATCACGCTGTAATTGCTCGCTTATGTGTCCGTCTCCCCTACAGACCGTGAGTGCCTCGGGGGCAAGAAGCCGTGTCTTATACCCTGCTCAGGGCTTGGCACGGAGCGGATTCTCTATACCTGCCGGAGGGGCGGGTGGGATGAATGGATGGGCGGTGGGAAGAAGAGCGGGGGGACCATTTCCATAGATGCAGTCCCAGAAGGGACACTCAGGAGACGGGGTGGGGCCACCTGAGGCCACAGTGTCACGAGTAACGCAGCTCCCCAGTGTGGGTCGCTACTGTCGGGTAGGGGCCCCTTGGTGTGCCAAGGCTGGATTCGAGAGAGCCCGCTCTTGATCAGAGACAAGATGGGCCCCTCCCTCCCCCACCCCCAGTGGCCTTCTCCAGATATTTATTCTGATTCAAACATATTGAGCCTGCAGACAGACCGAACTGGAGCTGAAGGGAGAAATCCAAATGCTGCTGTGCTCCTTGGTAAATGGCGTCCCTGGGAACTTGGTGCCTGTGCCGCGCAAGGGCCCTGGGGCCTGCCTTGGCCCCCCGCATGAGGCCGCTTGGCTCTGTCTCCCTACCAGGCCCGCTGCGCCCAGCCGCCTCACTCCCTCCAAGCCCAGGGTGTCGCCAGATGAACTTGATCCTGTTATTTGTCAGGGCATTTGAGATTCGCGTGTTAGTGAACAGGAGTGTCTCACAACAAGGCTCGAGGTGGGGCCCCAGGGCCTCCACTGGCCCAAGGCGCAACGTGGGTGCTTAACTATGTAGGCCAATCAGCCGCATGGTTGTCCTGTGATCGCTGGATTGGGAATCAGGAGGGCGGGTTCGGATCTAGGCTCTCCCTTGAATGCAGTGCACGACCTCGGGTTAGGTCATTTGGTTGGGTTTTATAAATCCTCACCATGCCTCCTGAGAGTCGGCTAGATCCAAGCTTCTGGAAGTGAGGCCGGTACACGGAAGGGTGCTGTTGTCTAGCCACGGGCCAGGTTGCTCTCCGAGGACCCATGGTCAAGGAGCAGGTGCTGGGGAGAGACGATGCCCTCTTTTGTTTCGTCCCCAGCAGCACGAAAGCCATATCAACGTGACCAGTAAGGACCAAACCTGTCGGCTCCATGGTCTACTTTGCCTTCCCCGGGGAGGAGGAAAGTGGTAACAAAGCCAGCCTGGGCTCGGCCTGGGGTGTGGAGCTGGTGTGCCGTGACCCCCTGACATCCCCAGGGTACAGGTGGCATTCCAGGTGATGCTGAGGTGACCAGGGACGGGGTCGGGACTGAGTCCAGAGGCCTGCAGCCCCAGCAGGGAGGGAAGCCGGCCTGGCTCGGCCACGAAGAACACCGCCCTGTGTGGAGGAACCTGGGGAGCCACCTCCCCTAATGACCGTGTGTTCTTAGGGAATCCTGGAGCATCTTTGAGCCTCAGTTTCCTTGTCCATCAGTGGGAATAACACTGTATTCGTGAAGGTGGCCCAATCCGTTTTAACACAAAAAACCCAGGTCTCGGCCGCTCAACACGGCTTATTTCTTGCTCATGGAGAATGTGGTAGGCCGTTGGCCGTGTGTGTGTGTGTGTGGGGGGGGGGGGGGGTCTGTTCCACCTGGTCACCCAGAGCTCCAGACGAACCAGGGGCTCCCTCTGTTGAACCATCCGTGCTCTCAAGGTGGCCCTCGAGGTCGGCACCCAGAGGTGGACGGCGGCGGAGGAGACAGACGGTGGAGGATGAAGGCGCGAGTTTTTGGCAGGCCGGGCCCAGGTGTGGCCTTCACGCACACACCCCGTTCACAGGCCCGTCGGCGCCCCGCAGAGATGTAAGGAAGTGTGGGAGAAGAATGCTTGCCCCTGGCTGGGCAGCTGCTTCCAGCAACAGGTCCACAGTGTGGAAGGGGAGGCCCAGCCTCTCTGCCAGAAGCATGCGCCTCCGGGATCGACGTGACTATGTATAAAAGAGAGCACGGAGAAGAGGCGCCCAGGCCCCGGTAGGTCCCGGGTGGATGTCCTTCCCCTTCCGCTTGCCCTTGCGTCTGGATCAGAAGGCCCGCCGGGGCTGCTTGTCGCGGGGACGCCCCTGGCCGTGGACTGGCCGAACCGTGGCCCTTCAGCACGCTGTCCGGGGTATCCTTGGAGTCGGGGAGGCTCAGGACAGGCCGGCCACGGCCAAGGCCTGCCGCTTCCTGAGCCCAGGCTTGTTCGTCCCCAGCATTTGTCAGGTGGCTGGAATCAAGGGAAGACGAAGTGACAGGGTCAGGGAGCAAGGGTGTCGGCAGCGGGCTTTTCCCGGGATAGCCGGGCCGGGTGCAGCTGGCCGGGGTTGTCCGCGTCGGTAATGAGGTCCCTGACTGGGGCTGGGCTGGAGAAGAGAGAGGGGTTGGAAATGGAGTCCTGGCAGACCCCAGAAAGGAAGATTCGTGGTGTTAGGGTGACTCTCTCGTCCCAGTTTGCCCAGGACTTTCCCGGTTTTAGCACTGGGAGGTTCCGTGTCCTGGGAACTGCCCTCGCAGCCCTGTCACAGACACACCGGGGTAGTTGGTCACCTAGTGCTGGACGGAGGATGATAAAGGGGAAAGAGTACGAACTTTGGAGTCAGGCCCCAGTCTAAACCCTGGTTCTGATATTTACTGGCTGTGCAACGCAGGGCGAGTTCTCCATGCTTCCTAAACCTCAGTTTTCCTCATCAGTAAGTGGGGTTAACAGTGGACACCGCCCACAGCCATTTCCATCCTTAGAAAAGACAGTATGTGCGGGGAGCCTGGTCCTCCCCTACTGTGGGTGATTGTTCAGCCTCTGCCCGACTCCCCCTGTGACCAGGGAGCCCCGTCCTCCTGAGGCAGTCTGTTCTCTCTCTTTCTCACTCTGGCTGTTAAAAACATCCCTTCTGGGAGTCCTTACTCACTGGTTCTTCTGGACTGGTCCATACCACGGCCCCTAAACTCTAAAGGTGATAGCTGCGTGCTCAGTTGAACAGATGGATCGGTGTGGAGATCGAGATGTGCCGTTGCAGAGGGGGCTGGCACTGGGTCTGTGGTGAGGAGCCCGGGGGCTCTAGACCCGAATGGTCATAAATATGTGATGATGCTGGGTCGGCCTCCTCATCCTGTTTCTGGTCAGTCCCAGTTTTGCAGCCACCAAACGAGACCCGTAAGCACGGCCACCACGAATGGCGGTGCGGCCCCTCTGCTTCTGTTTCTTCCGAGTTGTGCAGTGCACAACCTGAATAACCACGCACAGGGGCCAGAGTATATACTGGAGGTTTTAGTGGGTAACTAAGGTTAATTTCAGTGAGAGGGCTCACGCTGTGTGCAGTTGAAGCAAGCAACCACCACCTGCTCCCGGGCACTCCCTGTCCATACGCAGCCTTTGTGGGATTAACGTCCTTTTATCTGTTACACCTCATTAGCCATCTCCACGTCCTAGGTCAGTGTCCTCAAACTTGCAGGCACATCCGAGTCGGCTGGAGGGCTTGTTAAAACATAGATTGCTGGATCCCACCCCCCGAGTTTCTGATTCAGTGGGTGTGGGATGGGGCCCACGACGTTGCATTCCCGGCGATTTCTCAGGTGAATATTGGTCCGGACCCCAACCGAGGATGTGACCACACACCTCTTCGCCTCAGCATCCACTGCAGGGTGACTTCCGCCTGGATACCCGGTAGCCCTCAAGGTGGGCGCTCCCCAAACAGAGATGCTCTTATATACTGGTGTAGCCAGCAGCTCATGGACGTTGATCTAGGAGAGGCCTGTGCTCACCTCCTCGCCTGGTCGCCAGCAAAATCCCCGCCGAGCAAGAATGCCCAGGCAACCCAAGGCTTTGGCCCTGGAAGCCCGATGGAATGAGCAGAAGGCTGATGGTTCATATTTTTATGCATACATGTGTAGGTAATCTTTTTTTATAGAGTGTGTGTGCGACCAAACGTGCACGGGAGCCCATGCTTCACGATAGCAGGTAAGGATGAAGTGTGGTTGACATTGACGTCGTATGACTAATGCTGAAGTCAGCCAGAGGGGTCTGGCTGAAGTCAGCATCCGAGGGAAGACTTGAGAAACAGGGAGCTAATTACTGCTGGGCCCACAAAATCCTTTATAGGGAGGGAATGACCTAGAATGCAAAATAGGCTTCGTTCTGTTTGGGAAACTGGGAGGATTCTAGCAAGAAAAGTCCCGAGAAAGTAGAAATTGCTGGGGTGCTGGCAGGAGGTGAGAAGGGAATTCAGACTGTGTGGGTGGAGAAGCAATGAATAGATGCCACTTGAAACAGTCCTGTTCTAGAACGGGGCATAAAACGTATCTGGGTGTAGATGTACACTCGCGCGCAATCATTCAGCAACCTACATTTCCGCGTGTTTCAGGCAGCCATCATCTTTCACCCCTGCAGCCTGCAATTGCTTCCTGACTGATTTCGGTGCCTCCAATTTCTCTCCACCTCTGTCTAAAATAGAGATCTGATCATATCACTGCCCGACTTTAAACCTCTCGTGCCTCCTCGCTGTCTGCGTAATAGATATCTACACCCACTGGACTCTTCCCAGTCCCTGGAGCCTACCACGCCATCTCTCGTCTCTCTCCGGCTTTCCTCTAGCCTGGCCCACTGCCTGGGTCACCCTTCACGTGGGAAACCCAAGCGGTCCTCCATAGACCCCTCTCGGCATGTGTCTCTCAGACACGTGCCTTCCCAGAGCCCAGCAAAAGGAACCCGGCGTGGTTGCTGGATTGGAGAGTATCATTGATTTTGAGCTAGACTACCATCTTTTTTTTTTTTTAATTAAAAAAAATTTTTTTTAAGTTTATTATTGGGAGACAGAGAGAGACAGAGCATGAGCAGGGGAGGGGCAGAGAGAGAGGGAGACACTGAACCCGAAGCAGGCTCCAGGCTCGGAACTTGTCGGCCCAGAGCCCGATGCGGGGCTCGAACCCACGAACCGTGAGATCATGACCTGAGCCGAAGTCGGACGCCCAACCGAATGAGCCACCCAGACGCCCCCTGGACCACCATCTTCTTAATCAAAGTCAACACTACCTTAAATGTACACATCCATTGTATCACGGATCCCAGATTCAGGACCTTCTACCTGCAGAGCGGCAAACCCCTTTGGAGGAAGGTTCTTTGCTCTGTAGGCCCACAGCTCGCTGTTCCAATCTCCTTCCGCCTCGGGTACGGCTGATGGGCGTTAACGCTTGACACATCGTGGTCCCTCGGTGTACATTTGCCGGTCAAGTGGCCAGACTCTGTGGGGACGTGAAATCCAGCAGGCACAGAATCTCTGCTACACTCAAACTTTAAATCCTGAAAGGCCTTCTTCTATTTATTCTTTCTTTTCCATCATTACATCCCTGGAAAGGATAAAATAATGAGAATTGATTTGTTTCCCGGATGTAACCAAGGGAGTTGGGGCCCAGGAAAATTTAGAGCGACTCCCCCAAAGCCAAGAGCCGTGTTTGAACTTCCCGATTCGCCAGACCGTGTTCTTGCTGTGACAGCTGGACATGGGGTACTAAAGAAACAGCAAATTTCTGCCTGGAGCCTGATATCCGTGCCAAAGCAAGTGGTTTGCTGAGCTCCTACTATGGGTGCTTGACATACATACATTGTCTCGTTTACCGCTCACCACAGCTCTGCAAGCTGGGTCTTATTTACCCCCATTTCCCAGATCAGGAACCTGAAGGAGGATGGGAAGTGACTTGCCCACGTTTATACCAGCTCGTAAGAGATGGGCTATGAATCCAGACCCAAGCGGCCCTGTGATTCATGGTTATTCTACTCTACCCGTTTACAGATGGCTTCTGCATTATTGCCAAAGCTTCTTTCTCATCACATGCTCCTGAGGGCATGGGGCCAATGGTCCTGTGGTAAGAAATACTCCTGAGAAGCTTCTGGAAGTGTGTGGGATGGAGAGAGATTGAGGCAGGAGAGGGAACCGGGGGTTGTATTCTGATTGCAGAGCGACTCGGGGAGCCCCTGATGTTTGGAGGGCAGGGCCAGGGATGCCACCCCCGGTGGAGCGATGTCTCCAGGAAGGCGATGGCGCCCCCCAGGCTGGTCCACGCCCCCCCGTTGCACCCTCCCACGCGGTACCTGGGTTGGTCTGTGCAAACCACCGGCCAATGACAAAAGCGATGAGGTCACTTCTGAGATGAAGCTTTAAAAGACTGTGGCTCCGGGCTGGGGCTCTTGCCCTTGGATTATCGGTTCTGGGGAAAACCGGTCACCGCATCTACAAGCAGCCATAGGGAGATGCCCGCGTGGGGAGGAACTGAAGCCCCGAGCCAACAGCCAGGAGGAAGCGACCCACCTGACACAACCACGCGATGGGTGGGCTGGGGACGGATTCTCCAGCCCTGGTTGACCGCAGCCGTGGGCAACGGCGGCGCGGTCTCATGAGGGACCCTGAGCCGGGACTCCCCGGCTCGGCCACTCCCGGTTGTTGACCTTCAGAAACCATGTGGGATTATACACGCTGGTTGTCTGAAGCTGCTCAGCCCGGGAGTAATTTGTTATGCGGCGGTAGGTGACGGATACAGCCCCGTTAAGAGACGCTGCTGGTCTGATTTCTGGGAGAGCCCCGAGGAGCCCTGCGGACGGGGGCTGGGTTCTGAGAAGCAGTCACACTGCTGTGAGTCCCTGTTTGCCGATGGGATGAGCCGTGGCTTTGGGTGTCTGCCCTGGGCAGCTGGGCTCTGGGCCTCCTGGCTTCTCCCTCAGCCTGGCGTGAATGTGTCCATCTGTCTGCACCTCTCCTGGAGCCCCGGGGTTGGGGCAGAGCCCGGGTGCGGGAACAGCCCGGCCGCTGTCTCCTCGGCGGTGACGGTGACAGGACACGCTGGACACAGCTCTGCGCCCAGCACAGTCTATGCTTTATTAGAGCCCCTCTTGTTTTTCAAAACCTCTTTCATTTTGTATGAGGAGACAGATGTGAGGGCCCCGCGGGCTCACACAGGCTGCCGTTCTGGGAAAAGAAAAAGATATTTTGTGTTCCCCTCTCTTTCTGCGAAGGTCCGGGCTTCTCCTTGCTTTATTTTTCATGTGCCTTTTAAAGGGGTGATTGTTCCCCTCCTGGAGACACACACACACACAGCCTCTCCTCTCTCCAGGGGCAGGTGTCCTGGATCTGCCTTTTTTTTTTTTAACCTGTATGACCTTGAGCTCAGTGTTGCACCATCTCTGAGCCTTAGTTTTCTCATCTATCAAATGAGGATAGTAATATGTGCCCCGTGCGATGTGGAGTAAGGTAATGAACGCGCGAGTTCTTTGCACGCTAGGGATCACGGCTCTGCCATTGCTGTTCGGTGTGACCTGGGACCCAGTGCTTCCCCTCTCCGGGCAGAGGTCTGCTTTCCTTCCTCCCTGAACGCGGTGCAGCGGTGGCCAGGAGCTCCTGGAAAAGGAGACACGAGACGATTCTCAGAGCCCATCTCTCCGCACCACCTCCCCCAGCCCTCCACCTCCCGAGATGCGCTGTGAGGCCAGGTGATGAGGTCCCCGTCCCTCAGGAGGGCATCTGCCGTGTGGAGTGAGGGCCTCCCACCGCATGACCTGGATCCCCGCTAAATGGCCCCCAGGCTTTCTCGTGGAAAGGTGACCAGCCACCTGGAGAGACGAGAGCAGCAGCCCCACCTCCAGATCTCCAGGCTGTGTCTCTGCTGAGTGTCACATGCCCGAGTCCTTCGCCTCCAAAGCTCAGCCCTCGCCTTGCCTCCTAAGCGCTTCTCCCGCTCCCGGGCCCCCGCCTCGTCTCTCCACCCAGAGATCATTTGCTCAACAAACACTGTGGAGGAAAACAGTCCTGTCCCTGTCCCCAAGGAGCGCACAGAAAACAGGAGACAGACGTTAGCCAAACACAAGTGCTCGAGAAGAAGACATCATGAGGAGAGAACAGAGGTGGAGGGGCGGTGCCCCAGGAGACTTTTCTGACCAACCGCCAGTGAGGCAGAGCCCTCATATAGGAGTCCGGGCAGAGTTGGGGGAACAGTCTCAAGGTCACTTCCAACATCCTGTCCCTGTTCGTCCCCCGCTCCTCCCAACTCCTTCGTCCTCCCATGGCTGGTCAGGGCCCTCGTGTCAGACCGCTTTCCTCTGCAGGCTGGTATGACCGTGACCTTTGGGCAGCCGTCACCGGCAGGTTTCATCTGTGATCCTTTATTAGCCTGTTTTAATGGCCTGGTACCCCCTTGAGTCTGCCACCTCGATGCTCACGAGGACGAAGCAGCCATTCCCGGGGAGCAAAGGCCCACGACGTCTGAGCCGTGTCTCTCGGCCTACACTTACCGAGCCCTGCCTCGGGCCGGGGTCTCTAGGTGAGGGTGTGCGTGACCAGTCCCTGCTTCCGCTACCCGTCATCTGCGATTTGCAGAGATCCTGCAGGGTGCCAGGTGCTGCTCGAGGCCTAAACGGGGAGCATTATTTTGTTCTAATTTTTTTTAATGTTTTGTTTTCTTTATTTTTGAGATAGAGCATGGGTGGGGAGGAGCAGAGAGCGGGAGACACAGAATCTGAAACAGGCTCCAGGCTCTGAGCTGTCAGCACAGAGCCCGACGTGGGGCTCGAACCCACGAACCGTGAGATCGTGACCTGAGCCGACGTCGAACGCTTAACCGACTGAACCACCCAGGCGCCCCCACGGGGAGCATTTTTAAGCACTTTCAGGAAACGGAGTTTCACAGCATAGAGCCAGATGAGGGATAGCTGCGCTGGTCTTCTGGGCTTTGCAGGCATGGAGCCACCCACCCACCCGTTTTGAGCTTCCCAGGGACCAGGCCTCAGCCTCTTTGGAAGTCAACTGGCCCACTACCCACTCCCCCACGCCCGGGCCTGGCTGCTACGGCACAGGGCCTGGCCTCCCTGCCTCCTTCCTGCCTCCACCTCGTGTCACAGGACTTTTCTGTCCTCCTCTCTTGCCAGTTCACCCCCAACGATGATATTCCTATTTAAAAATAAATCGCTGCGATCTTTAATTGCAGACTAAATAATTGCTTCATTTTATTTAAATGTGGCTCTTGGAGGCTCTGGGAACAATTAGAAGAAAACATAGGGCAGTGCTGGGTGCATGTTTTCAAGCATATAATTTTTTTTTTTTTATTATTATCATACCGATGTTTGTAGGCTCTGGGAAAAGAAAGCGCGCCCCTCCTCCCGAGTTAGTCATGCACAATTTACATGCAATAATAACACTAATAATGATAATAATAATAATTCCTGGCTTTTTCTGGATTTCATGCTTGGCTCCCAGGGAAGCTGGGCAGTCACCGTGCACTTTTCAGAAGGAGAGAGGTGAGAGCAGACCAGCCTGACAAGTGACCCATACCCTGGCCCTTCCTGTGTGAGTGTGGGTTTGACGTGGGCCTGGCGCTGACTGTGTGTGTGTGTGTGTGTGTGTGTGTGTGTGTGTGTGTACTCTGGGAAGCACTGGGCAATTGTGTACTCTCAGGGTCCCTGCCCGTGTCTAAAATTCCACTACTCATTCAGTAGTGTAAGAACTCATTGGGTCATTTACACATCTCTCTCTCTCTGTCTCTCTCTCTCTTTTTTAAATGTTTCTTTATTGAGAGAGAGAGAGAGAGAGAGACAGTCCCAAGCAGGCTCTACGCTGTCAGTGCAGAGCCTGATGCAGGGGCTCATTCTCATGAACCACAAGATCAGGACCTGAGCTGAAATCAAGAGTTGGAAGCTCACCCCACTGAGCCCCCCCAGGCGCCCCTACGTGTCTCTTTTTATAATGGAGGAAGCTGGGGGCAGAGGAGTGATCTTTGCCCTCAGGGCACAAAGCTTGTTAATAGATCCACAAAGAGGGTTCTGTATGTGACCTAGGAAAGCAGAACTCTTAGGACCAGGAAGACCCAGATTTGAATTCCTGTCCTGCACATCACTCTTGGTGTGAGCCCAGGCATGTTTTTTTTTGTCTGGAAAAATGAGCAATAATGATGCTTGCTTACTTTGAGGAACAAAGACTACAGTGAACGTTCCAAGTCTCTACATTCAGTGGATCTTCAACAGATGATGGTCTTTTCTTTCTGATGCTCCTCAGTCTTCAAGAGTCTGCTGATTATATACATCTGTCCCTGGTGGGGGGGGGGGGACAGCTGGAGGACAAAAAGGCCATTGAGTGTGGAGGGTACCTGCTAGCAGGAAGGGGAAGGAAGGGAAAAAGGATGGCACCCACCCGAGACACCCACCCTCTTCTCCACCCCTACCCCACCCCCCGTCCTTGACACTTGTCCTTCCTTGCTCCCGTGTGTCTCAGCTGGGCCTGCCCAGGTTCAGGCTGGGAAAATGGCCTGGTGGGCCGCTTAATCCACCTTGCTGAACACCTGCTGTGTGCCAGCCACGCTAGATGCTGAAGCTGCAAAGACAAGAGTGGCTTCGGCCCGCAAGGAACTTCAAGCCTGTGGTGCAAGACTTATGAACACTTGCACTTATTGTGATGTCAGATGATAGCAGACCTGCCTTCATGAAGCTGGGGAACCCCAGGAAGCATGACGGAGGGCAAAATTGCCCCGCTTCTGGGGGCTCAGGGAGGCCACCTGCAGGAGCCACACCTGAATAGGGTCTTAGGATGTGTAAAAGTTGCAGAAAGGAGGTCTACGGGGAGAAGTGGCAGCCCGGGTGTGTGGACGACCTCATATTCCAGAATTACAGCCTGTGTGCTCTGTGGCTGGAACAGTGGGAGACAGGGTTGGAGAGGGAAGCGGGGTACTTTGTGGGCTAGCCTTCCGGTGTCCATGTTGAGGACCCTGTGCCATGAGAAGGCAATGCCTACCCCGGGCTGGAATCCCAACTCAGGTAAACCAGAGGGCTGTGGTTGGCTAAGGCCGATATCTAAGGGGCCCTTCGATGATTAACTACCTCCTCAGGGCAGGACAGGGAAGGCAATCTATTTTTTTTTTCAATAAAATATGTATTGAGATCTATAACTCACATACGGTATGATTCACAGTTTACAATTGTAAAGTGTACAGTTAGGTGATATTTAGTATATTCACAGAGTGGGGCAGCCGTCACTACAATCAACTTTAGAACATTTTTCATCGCCCTGAAAAGAAACCCTACGTCCATGAGCAGTCGCTACCTATCTCTCCTCCTGACCCACACCCTGACCAGGCAAATGCTAATTTCTGCCCGTATGGATTTGCCTGTTCTGGACAGGCAATACAATATGTGGCCTTTTGTGTTGAGCTTTTTTTTTCACTGAGCATGAGGTCTTAGACGGTCTTCTGTATAGTAGCATGAATCCACATTTTATTCTTTTACCTACTGAAGGACATTTGATTTCTTTCCACTTTTTTTGCTATTATGAGAAACGTGGCTACAGACATTACGAGTGCATTCACAGGCTCCTGGAGGTTAGGGTGGTGGTCATCTTGGAGGGTCATTGTTCTGTCACAAGAGCCACTCTCGTGGGTGTCAGGTGCTATCTTACTGTGGTTTTGATTTCTATTTCCCTCAGGGTTGATCACAGTGAACATCTCTTCATGTGCTTATTGGCCATTTGTGTATTGTCTTTGGAGAAATGCCTGTTCAGATCTTTTGCCCATATTTCAGTTAGGTTGTCTTTTTATTCAGTAATGAGAATTCTTTATGTATTCTAGGTACAAGTCACTTATCAGGTAAAGGGTTGCAGATTATTTCCTTCCATTCTGTTGTTGTCTTTTCACTGTGATGGTGTCTTCTAAAGTGCAAAACGTTTCAATTTTGATGAAATCTGTTTTATCTATTTTTTTTTCTTTTGTTGCTTGTGCTTTTGGTGTCCTATACATGAAACCATTGCCTAATCTGCAGTCTTGAACATTTACCTGTATGTTTTCTTCTAAGAGTTTTGTATTTTTAGGTCTCACATTTAGAGCTGTGACTCATTCTGAATTAATTTTTGTATGTGGTGTGAGGTATGGGGTCCAGCTTTATTCGTTTGCATGAGGAAATCCAGCTGTCCTTCTCCCACTGCATAATCTCGGCACCCTTGTCAAAAATCAATCGACTCTAATTGTAAGAATTTATTTCTGGACTCTCATTTCTATTTCGTGAATCAAAGTGTTTATTCTAATGCAAGTACCACACTATTTTGTTTACTGTAGGTTTGTAGTAAGTATTGCAGTTGGGAAATACACATCCTCCAGCATGTTCTTTCTCAGGACCGTTTTTGGCTATCCTGGGTCTCTTGCAATTTTTCGTTAATTTTAAGATAAGTTTGTTGATTTCTACAAAGAAGTCAACTGGAATTCTGATAGGGACTCTTTTGAATCTGTAGATCAGTTTGGGGAGTATTGCTATCCTAACAATATTTTCAGGCTATGGACATGAAATGTCTTTTTATTTATTTAAGTCTTCTGTAACTTCTTTCAGTCTATTATAATTTAAGTTTGGTGCTTTTTTTGTTAAATGTATTCTTAAGTGTTTTCTTTTTGGTGCTACTGTAAATGAAATTATTTCTTAATTTCATTGTTGGATTGTTCATTGCTAGTGTATAGAAATGCAACTGACTTTTGTGTATTGATCTTGTATCCTGCGATCTTGCTGATTTCATTTATTCCAATAATTTTGAGTGAATTCCTCAGGATTTACTATATACGGGATCATGTCATTTGCAAACAGAAGATGGTTTTACTTCTTCCTTTCCAATCTGGGTGTCTTTTATATTTTATTTCACTGCCTCATTTAAATTCCCTGTCTAGAACCTCCAAGTACAACGTTGACAGAAGTGGTAAGAGTTGACATCCTTGTCTTGTTCCTGATCCTAGAGAAAAGCAACCACTCTTTCACCATTAAGTGATGTCAGTTGTAGGTTTTTTTGTAGATGACCTTTATCGGATTGAGAAAATTTCTTTCTTTCTAGTCCTGGTTTGTAGAGTGCTTTATTCATGAAGGGTGTTAAATTTCATCAAATGCTTTTTCTGTGTCTGTGGAGATGAGCACGTCCCGTATTATATTGTTGTGGTGTATGACATTAATTGATTTTATAATATTAAACCAACCTTGCATTCCTAGGATAAATCCCACTTGGTCATAACAGAATCTTTTCTTACGTGTTTCTGGACTCAGTTGGCTGGTAATTGATAATAGTGGGATGATCATCCTTGGAGCCCACTGACTTCAAGACATGGCTCAGATATCACTATGGGTAGGAAACCTCCCCCAGGAGCTCCCCTCCACCCACCTAAACAGCACCCTCTGCTTCTGTGCTCCTACCCTTTCATCCTTCCCGTGTAACTTGTGGCAGCACTAGCCATTTTCTCCTAAGGTTGACTAGTTGACTTTCTCCCCTGCTCGAGTGCTAGCTCTTCAACAACTGGGTCATTATCCTACTGGCCTGGCCAATGCTCAGTCAGTGTTTGTCAAATGATTTGTGTCGATCTGCCCAAGAAATTTTCTAGGAAGAGAAGAGATTAGAAGCTCTTGGAGATGATTCAGTATCTTGGGATAGTATACATGGGTTTTAAACATTTTTTAAAGCAGCAAAATCCTTACATCAAGTGGAATCTTACATAGAACCCTGACATTTAGAGCCCATAAAAGAGGTGGTTGCTCAAGTTGAAGCAGGGGTAGAGGCCCTGAGCCCTGCCCCCTGTGCCTTGTCCTGCTCTCTCTTTCCTGCTCCCTGGCACATCTTTAGGGAGTTCCTCAAAAACCTTGTGACTTCACAGGACAGAGTTTGCAAACCACAGGGGAGTGGAAGGAGCCCTGGGCAGTCTCTGTCTTGGTGACCTTGGGCATTTGGCCTCACCTCCCTACACCTGGAGTCTTCACCTTAACAGGAAGAGTCACACCCAATTAGAACTGGCCCAACTTGGCTTGAATGGCAGCACTCCTGCCTCTCATCATTCACCCCAGCTGTGTTGGAACTCTTTCTCACAGAATCCAGAATTCTCCATACAGAGGTCTAGGGAGCCTCAGCAGGTCATGAGGGAGGAACCTGTGTACCGTACCAGGATGAATCGACCCTCAAGGAGGCCTGCTGTGGTGCGGTTTGTATGAACGGGGTCTTACCGCCTTGCTCAGAAAAGGCAAGTTGGGTTACAGGTTTGGCTAGCTCTAGGATTTACCTTGGTTTTGGGGATGCTTCCTAGGATCCGGAACTGAGTGGTTAAAGACCAGCCTTATCCCCTGCTAAGCAGGAGGGTGTACATGGGGACCAGGCCACTCTGCGATGGTACAGGGCAGGAGGGGACCTAAGGCTGTGGGAAGACCCCATGACAGGCAGAGGGTCACCAGCCTAAGAAATACTCTCACGGAGTCCCTCAGAGTTATAGAGAGACCTAGAAACAAGAGACCGTGAATAACGACAACAGCAATGATCCTGATGTTAGCGTGATTTACAAAGCTATCTCTTATACATAATCCATTTCTGATTTTGAGTTGCCCCACAGCCATGCTAGGCAGGCAGAACAAGGTTTCACACCTCCGCTCTCATTTCAGGAAGCTCAGTGACTTAGCCAAGGCCGCACAGCTGGTTAGGACTGAACCGGAGTTCTTTTCTGGCCTCTCGGCTCTTGACCAGTGCTCGCTTCGTGCTACGTGTCCCCACTTCACCCAGGCTCCTCACCTGGACTCAGGAGCTTGTCCCACCCCGGCACTGGGAGGCCTGACAGGCTTTAGAAGGTGACTGGCCAGCAAGGGCCTTCACCCTCAGGCCAGCAGCAATAGCTCTAACTGTAGGGGTGCAGTGAGGACTGAGTGTGACCTGGGAGTCAGTAACAATGACAGCAAAACAAAAGACACAAGCAGTGGGGAGGCCAGGAAAGGAGGAGACTGTGACCATTTCTGGAGACGGCTGAGCCCATGGCAAACCCCGATCTCTGGCCCCAATTCGTCTTACGACCTCCAGGAAGTACCTGACCCCCAGTCCCTCACCTGAGCAGGGGCATGAGGGCTGCCTTTTGAAAGATGAGAACTCTGTGATTCTGACCCCACTTTGCTGGAAGCGCCCCAACTTTTGTTAAGTGCCTTTGTGTCGCTCAGAGATGACTTCCTTCCAAACCAGTATCTTTACAGAATCAGAGCTGAAACACCAGCAGTGAAATGGCTCAGCCAGATCCGAGGTGATGGGAGGAGGCCAGGATGAGTTTCTCCAAGCAGATTCGGCACTGCTTCTGACATGGGCTGTGTCCAGACTGCATGAAGGAATGTGGATCCCTGTCAGTGTTCACCTGGCTGTAGTCCCTCACCTCACTGGGCTCTGATATTCTGCAATGAGAAGTTCATTCCTTTGACTTAAGAATTTGTTTCAAGCTGAAAGGCAAATACATCAGGAGAAGTAATGTGCTCAGTTCTGCGGTCACACTCCATCGTTTCTGGAGAGAGGGTTTTGCTTGGGGACAGTGGAGAGTATAGGTGCTAGGGAGGTAAGAAGAGAATGAAAAGAAAGAGCTAGGGTCATTGTCACCTCTGGCCAGTGACCCACTGTTTTCCCAAGGCTTGTCTATAATCTACGCATCCTCTTAACCCCACAGTGTTTCAAAGGGTTAACACGGTCTTGGTGGTTGAGGTGGGGGAAGATCTAGAACTTTCATCATCAACAATGATAACCGTGGATCTGAGTTCAAATCCTAGCTCTTCTACTTATCCTAGCTCTGTGACCTTGGGTAAATTATTTAACCTCTCTGTGCCTCCGTACTTAATTTATAAAGTTAGGGGTAAGACCACTACCTACTTAAGAGAGTTTAGTTAGAATGGAATGAGTCAGTGAATGTAAAAGGTATGAAACCATCTGGCACATGAGCACACTCGAAGAATGTCAACCATCGTCATTAACGGGAGCCAACATTTTTTGAATGCTGTGTGCCTGATATCAAGCTAAATGCCCCCTGGGGGACAGTATGCCATGCCATCGCTTTGGCTGTTACCCCAGGGTCTCCTGTTCCTACATGTTGCCTGTGCTGGTCCAGCTTCCTTACAAGGGCGGAAGCCCCCACACTTCGTGTCACGATCCCACCATCATTCTCTAAAGCCATCTTGATACGGCCCCTTTCCCTCGCTAAGCCTCTCCCTTTGGGACCCCTGGGGTTCTGTCCTGCTTTCAAACCCTCTTTAGTGCCACCCCCAGCTTAGCTTTACCTTCCGACTTTGCAGAGAAAGGGTTGGAATTCTGGGTCCCCTCCCTTCTGCGCGGCCCCACCTTCCCGTGGGCCGTAAGCCTGCAGGAGGGAAGCCTTTCTAAAGCCCAGAGAAAACATCCTGATGTATGTACCCTTTGCTTGGGTCAGGAGCTTCCCAGTGGCCTTATATTCATATAAATAAATGTAAAAATACGATATGAAATAAAAATAAATCACCCAAGAAATTTTTCCTATACTAATAACAACAAAAATCGCACTGTTGTGAGGTCCCCCCTCTCCCTTCCCCCACACAGAAGAATCTGGCTTAATGGTTTGTTTATTTATTTATATTATTTTATTTTGAGAGAGAGAGAGAGAGAGCACACACAAGTGGGGGAGGGCCAGAGAGAGAGGGAGAGAGAATCCCAAGCAGGCTCTGTGCTGCCAGTACAGAGGCCGATGTGGGGCTTGAACCCACGAACTGTGAGATGGCGACCTGAGCCGAAGTTAAGAGCCGCATGCTCAACCGACTGAGCCACCAGAGTGCCCCTGGCTTAATGGTTTAAATGCCACCTCCTAAAGCACCTAGTTACACACGTGACCTCCTCTGATCTTTGCACCGGTGGGTATTATTACCCTTGTAACAGATAAGGGAACTGGGCTCAAAAAAGCCAAGCAGGCTTTTGGCCGTAGCACCGACGCTCTTGCCCCCTACACTCTTGGCCCCTCGCAGGATGGGGTCTTGTGGGCTGCCGTCCCCTCTGGGGATAGCGCATCCAGAGAGGGCGGCCGACTGGGCGGAGGATGTCAGGCACAGTAGGTTTCGTATGTCCCTTCAACATGGGCCCGGGGGGGGGGGGGGTGGGGGGGAATGGGGGGCAGGGCAGGGACTGTGTGGGGCTGGTGGCTCAGGCCCAGCGGGAGCAGCTGTAGTGGCACAAGGCCCAAGGGGGACAGATAGATGAAGGGGACGGATGAGGGGGACAGGGAGTAAAGCCTGGATTAAGAGCAGCCTTGGGGCTGTGACGCCTCTTGCTGAGGCCCAATGCCTGCCGCCTTCTCCCCCGGACCCCCTCCCTCCTTCTCACCACATAGCCACGGCCCGCTCCCTCTGCAGAGCCTCCGTGGGTCTCCAGGCCCCGGGAAGGTCTCCCCTCCTTCCAGAGGGCAGGCCTCTCTGCCACAGGCAGCAGGAGGGGTGTGCTTTTTGGCTCCACAGCCGCTGATCGGAACGGATGATATGTTTTCACTCTGGTGTGTTCAACAGTGCGGATCGGACAGGGAGCGGAAACGGGAAAGATAAGTGGGAAATAAATCACCCAACTTGATTTAGTCATAATAGTAAGGAGAGGGTGATTGCTGAGCCGCGATCAGAGTCGCAATCAGCGCTCTGGGGGCCGGAGAGACGAGCCGCCTCTGCTCCGCAGAGGCCCCGGCAGAAAGAGGTCCCGCTGGGCCGCAGGGGCTCCCTCTGAGCCCCAAGGCACAGAGGCCTGCTCTGCCCGATAAGCCTGCACCCTCCGAAGGGGCAGACAGAGGCATCCGGCCTGCCTCCTGGCCAGGGAGACCCTGCCCAGCCCTGCCTGTTGCGTTTCTCAGCGGGACTCAGGGTTCGCGCAGGAACCGCCGGTGCTCTCTGATTCCTCCTATTTTTAATGCTTTCCGGAAAGCGTCTTAGCCTTCCCTTTCTCTAGGCAAGACTGGGCCCGACGCCACCAGCTGGCCTTCGAGGATGTCCGGAGAAGGAGCAACCGCAGGGACTCTCTGCCCCCCACCCCCACCCCAGGGCTCACCCCTTGGAATGAGCCCAGGTCTCATCTGGAACCTCCCCGCAGTCTGAGCCGGTTCCCCTCTGCCGGTGTGGGGGGGCGGTGGATGGTGGCCGCCACATTCGGGGAGACCGGCTCCTGTCCTCCACGCCCCCCTGCAGGGCTCTCGGGCACAGGCCCTGGAGAAGCGTGGTGGAAAAAGGGCAGTGATTCTCAGAGGCCTGGGTGTTCGGGAGAAGGCAGCTTAGGTGACGCAGGAATATCCATTCCAATTCGCGAAGGGATATCTGCTCTGGCAAGTTATAAAATACCATTTCCACCGAGGCTGTAGAATTACTTACAGGAGCCACAATGAAACCAGACAACCTTTCAATCAAGCTGCCTGTTGTTCCCGCTTCAAGGCTGGCGAAATAAATACTGAGCAAATAAAGTTAGTCGGCATCTGAGCATTTTAATGAATAAAGAGTAGCAGGAGGGCCTGGTGTGGGGAGCGGCTGCACGTCCCGGTGGGCAGCCTGGAGGCGGCCCCGTGTGACGGCTCCGGGCTGGGGCCCTCCTGCCTCCCGCCCTCCTCCTGGGGGGCGGTGGTGCTTCCTCCTCTTGCTTCCGGCTCTGGCCCGGAACCCCGGCCTGGAGACCCACCCAGAACCCCTCATGGCAGGACCAGGGGCCTCAACCCTGTGCCTCTAGCCCCGGGGGGGATTCACATTCTCACCAGACCGGAAGGAGTTCTTGGGGTCAGCTCATCACGCTCTGTAAGACAAGGGTCAGGAAGGCTAAAGCCCACATGAAGTCAGCCGGAAGGAAAGAAAATGTTGTTGAAGCCTTAGGAAGGGACTCTTAAAGTTGTTTTTGTGGCAAGAACAAGGAGGTGTGGGTTTGCTGATGGGCACAGATGGCATAGTGCTCGTGGGAGTTGGGGGCAGCTGGCAGAGCCAGGCTGAGAGAAGGGTGGTGGGACGGGGGTGCAGGGGGCCTCCGTGAGGGACGGCCACGGCCCAGCCCTGTGATGGGGACACCTGGCCGGCACAGGGGGCAGGCGCTGCAGGTGAGGTGGCTAGATCCCTGGGCTCCCAGAACTACAGACAGAGCTGTAAGTCGAGAGACAGTCAAGTGTTCTCCCCAAGGGGGAGAGCCGGGGAACGCTGCAGACAGCCCACGGAGGCGCTCAGCGCCAGCCCCAGGCAGGCTTCTAGAACAGATGTGGAACGGATGATGGTAGACGCAGGCAAGTCAGGGGCGATCACCCCGAATCAGGATGGCTTCCTGACAGACAAACCTCTTGTTTTCTTGTGAAGAGCTGGTAGGTCAAAGCCTGTTCTGGACGGGGGCTGAGGATTTCAGCATGGTGGTTGGCATAATCTTTCATGGCATCCTTGTGGACCAGCTGGAGGTTTGCAACCCGGATGGTATCCCACGAGGAGTGTTTGTAACAGGTTGAAGACCCGGGGGGTATGAACGCTTAATAGACTGAGATCAATCTGGAGGGAAAGTTTCTCGGGACATGGGGATCCCGGTTCTTTCAGTGACTAATGATGTGGAGGCCATGCTAATAAGATTCGTGAATGGCCTCAAGCTGCAAGGAGATAATACCTTGTGCACTAGTGATAAGGAAAATAATAGTCGATGGTACAGGACACCTACTCTGTTCTAAACATATCGCGTGTGTCAACATTGAATTTTTTCAGCATCCCGACGAGGTAGGTAATATCGTTGTGCCCATTTTACAGGTAAGGAAGCTGAGGAAGAAAAGGTTAAGGTAACCAGTTACGGAACCAGGATTTAGTCCCAGCTCTTCTGACCCCAGAGCCTCTGCTCTTATCCCCTGTGCTATGAAGGAAAAAAAAAAAAAAGGATTGAAAGTGATTTCAATGCTGGAATTATGGGCAGAACATAAGATGACATCTAATAGGGATGCATTGGAACTAGTGTTTCTGAAATCAAAGGGCACCGAGACACGATGGGGTGCAGGATTTTCAGTAGCACACCTGAAACACTCTTAGGGGCTTGGTTGACTGGGTCTTGGCCTGAATCGGTAGGGGGATAAGCCTTCCAAGACAGCTCCGGGACAGTGACAGGCCAGTCGGTTGATAGCCGTGACCCCAGGCTCCACGTTTTCAAAAGGACGTTGACCAAATGTAGCAGGTCCCCGCCGAAGGAGGGGGTCAGAAGGGTGGAGTCACGAAGCTCTGACCGCAGTAACTGACTAGCTGAGTAATATGTCAACCATTGAGGAATGGCCTGGCGTAACTGGAGGCAGGTTGGGGACGGTATGGTCGTTACCCGTGTGGCACCTGTGTGGCTGGCGTGTCCGCAGGGACTGGACCGACTGCATCTCCAAAGGGAGGACCCAGGACCCAGGACCCACGTGGGCAGACTTTACAGGGAGGCGTGTTTTGGCTCAGTGCAAAGAAGCACTTTCTAGGTCTTTAGGCTATCCGGCATCGGGCCCGTGACTGGAGCATTATTTGGGGAAACACCTCAGCACTTGCTCAGCACCGTGCTTAATGCACGATCATTGGGCTTATGGGGATTTCCTTAAGCATGCGAGCCCAGAATCTACTGCTTGTCGGCTCACCCGAGCCTCAGTGTCCTCATCTGTAAAATGGGGACGATAAGGCCTACCTTGGGCATCTTCTAAATAGGCACCGGTAAATGCTTCCTCGGAGGACAAAGGCTGTGCCCTTGCCCCTGTCGCGGGGTTTCTTTAGCTCAGCCTCAGGAGTCCACGGCTCGCAGTGACCATGGTGGCTGCCGCGTGTTTCTTGAGTGCGTGCGCTATGCTAAGAGCGTTTCTTGCCTTTAACCCTCGCCGCACCCCCTGGAGGTAAGTGAGGAAACCGGAATGCAGACAGCGGGACAGCCCAGGTGGAAGCCAGGTGTGGCTGACTCAAGTCCATGCTTGGATGTCACTCTGCTGGGACAGAGCGGCTTATTTGGGAAGTGAGGAGGAGGAGGAGACAGAGAGGGGCTCGAAGGCCGCAGGGGGATCGGTCCGGCGTTCCCCTCGAGTGGCATTGCTGCGGAGCCCTGGAGGGGGGAGCTGGCTCGCCTCGAGCTCTGGCCCCGGCTCCTTCGCCCCCCTCCTCTCCTCCAGCAGCAGGCTTTCCCCTTTCAGCCTGTCTGACTCGATCTCGGCACTTTGTCCTGCTAATTCCCAGGCTGGAGGGCGTGTGCACTCTTTATGCCGTTCAGCCCTAATTAGAAGTTCCTGACAGCTTGTTTGGGGCTCTGTCAGGCGCTCTGCCTCGCCTTGCACCAATAAGTAAAAAGGAAAATTGCTATCTGCTCCCTACCTGGATGCCTGGATGTCACTGTGAGCGGCATGTGCGGGCGGGGGGGTGGCGGGGGCTGCTCGCAGGCGGCTCCTATTCTGGGCCTGCCTCTGCTGACTGGGCATCGGAGGGGACCAGCGGGGGCTCCTTCCCTTCAGGGTCCGCCAAGGGCTCCGGCGCCACGGCTGGGAGGGACTAATTGATAGGGACTCGATGGAGGCTGGGAGGGAGGGCAGGTGAGGTGGTACACCACTGGAACTTTCCTACCCAGATTCCGAGTCCTTTCTGCCTTGGAAAACCGCACGTGTGTTCAGGGCCAGAGGCCACAGACCACAGTGGGCTCTTTAACTGGCGATCTGTTACGGGGACGTGGTGCGAGGTGAGTTCGGGTCGGACATTTTTCCAGGGACAACAGAAGGAGACAGCAGAGGCCTAACCCCCTGAACCTTCTGCCCACTGACCAGCCTCGAAAGACTGTCTCAAGAGATAAGCAGTTAAGATTCTAGAACGGTGAACTAGACCTCCTGGGTTCGGATCCCTCGTCTGCCCTTGCTAACCTATGTGCCCTTGGGTAAGTCATTTCACCTCTCTGGACTTGGTTTCATCATCTGTAAAGTGGGCATAATCATAAAGTGGTAAGGATCAAGAAAGCCTTCGGAAGAGTACCAGATTTCTAGTAAGCACTCCACACTAGGAGTATTATCCTTATTCCAAGATTCTTAACGAGAACAAGCGGGTTCAGTGGTTTGAATTCCAGCTACACTGCCTGTTAATGTTGTGATCTTGGGCAGAGAAGCTAACCCTGCCTCTGAGTTGCTTGATTTCTGAAAAGGGAGTGTCCTAACAGTGCCCATCTCCTAGGGTGACGGTGGAGATTGAATGAGATTATGTGTGTAAAACACGCAGCACGCTGCCTCGTAGAGGGGTCAGGAAAACTGTAGCCCTCAGGCCAAATCAGACCCACCACCTGTATTTGTAAATAAACTTTAATTTGAACCCAGGCACCGTGTTTTTTTTCCCCCTTTAAAAACATGGTCCATGCTGCTGAACTGAAAATATTTATTATGTAGCCCTTTAGAAGAAAAAGCTTGCTGCCTGCTGGCCTAGAACATAGTAAATGCTCATTAAAGGCTAGCTGTCGTTATTACCAGGGGATTGTAGCTGAAATCCCCTAGCTGCTTCACAGAAGAGTTTTGACCCCAAGCCGGCACTGGCAGGTAACCGGAGGGGCGCCCGGGTGGCTCAGTCGGTTGGGCTTCCGACTTCGGCTCAGGTCATGATCTCACGGTTCGTGAGTTCAAGCCCCGCATCGGGCTCTGTGCTGACAGCTCAGAGCCTGGAGACCACTTCGGATTCTGTGTCCACCTCTCTCTCTGTCTGTCTCTCTCTCTGTCAAAAATAAAGATTAAAAAAAAAAAAAAAAAAAGCCTTTCTAACCAGAGAGGGATTTTTAAAGGTCTGATATGATGGGGGTGAGGGGAATGTTTATCTTGTTTGTGTGTATTTTTAGAAAGGAAATTGGCAGCAATATTTCGTAGGCCATACGCCCTCCCCCTGAGCCACGTATTTTCTGTCTTAAGGGATATCAGTAATTTAGGAGCTATTCAATTAATTAATTAATCCTATTAATGAATTCTGTCACCGAGGAAAGTCTCATCCCCCACCCCCTGCCCATACCCCTTACTCCAAGAAATCTCTTGCTGGATTTCAAATATCCAGAGCTCTCTGTGTTATTGGACAAAGGCCACCTCAGCTTTGCTTAGAACTGTCCACACACTTCTGTCCTCTGAAGCGGGGGGCCTCGTGAAGGGTCTGGGAGCCTCCTCGGGGTCATTCCGGCCTGAGAACCCTGCCGGCCCGCAAACGCCTTGCTGGCCCAGGCCAGGCCGGGGGAGGGCCCATGGGGGGGGGGGTGTGTGGGCTGGTGGGGGAGAGGCTGGAGCCCGTGTCTGCCGTGCCCCGCCGTACTATCGCTCAATTGTTACGCTGTGTTCCGGAAGCTTCTCCTCCTGCGAAGGGATGTGCGGCAGTTAGAATATTAATCTCTGGCATGTGGCAAACATTTAAAATATGCTGAGACATGGGAGCTGTTGAGCGGGGGCCTTGTTGACACGCTGCCTCACCTGGGTACTGTTTGCTATGTAAATGCCACGGATTCCTCCCGAAAGTTGGAACTGGTGCTTTGTATTTCCTCCTGTTGACCGACGGGTGGGGGGCAAAGCGGTTCGTCCCCCATCCTAGCAGGTGCCTTTCTGGGCAGTTCTTGGAGAACAAGCCAAGAGGTGTGTTTTCGTGCCAGTTGCCAGGGAGCCCTTGAAAGGACTGATTTGGGGGTCTCGTCAGGACCAGCTGTCCTGGCCTGCCTTGAGCCCGCCCTGGGCCCTGCCCCCATAAGGGCAGTGTATAAACACTTGACCCTTGAACTACACGGGGTTGAACTGTGTACAGATTTTTTTCGATCGATGCAATCCAGTGCTGTAGATGTATTTTGTCTTCCTTATGATTTCCTTAATAACATTTTCTTTCCTCTAGCCGACTGTATTGTAGGAATACAGTATAGAATCCATACAACAGACAAAATATGTAGTAATCTCCTGTTTATGCTGTTGGTGAGGCTTCCGGTCAACAGGAAGTTCCGGGGGGAAGTCAAGAATTAATACGTGGGGGTGCCTGGGTGGCTCGGTCGGTTAAGCATCTGACTTCTGCTCAGGTCATGATCTCATGGTTCGTGGGTTTGAGCCCCGCATCGGGCTCTGGGCTGACAGCTTGGAGCCTGGAGCCTGCTTCCGATTCTGTGTCTCCCTCTCTCTCTGCCCTTCTCTTTCTCTCTCTCTCTCAAAAATAAACATTAAAAAAAATAATATGTGGATTTTTGACTGCACCCCTTTTGTTCAGGGCTCAAGCGTAGTTCACAAGGGGGTTGACGCTGTTCCTCAGTGCCCAGCACACAGCATAGAGCAGGCGAGGCAGGGACCTAGGATAGTCCCAAGCCCTCCCCGCCCCCCACCCACGGCAGCCATTGCTGGGGGAGCAGGATAGCCTTTGCTGAGCTCCCAAGCAGCTTTGCGCTCCTTATCAACACCGGAAGCCACCTCCAGTCACTTGGAAGCGGGCTGAGACGAAACCACTTAGTTGTCCTCGGTGCAGGAAATGAGGACTGATGTCAGAGAAGCTCTGATGGAGGGCTGAGGGGCTTCTGAAGGAGGATGGAGCCCTTCCAAGCGGAGACAGGCAAGGCTTCATGGAGGAGGTGACCTTTGAGGGGTGTGTAGCACAGAACGTGTGGCTGGGGAAGGACGGTGCGGGTGGAGGGCACAGTATGGAGCACCAGGGTGTGTCCTTGGCTTCTCTCTCTCTACCAGGTGGCAGGAGCCGGCCTAATCACCCGTCCCAGTGATGGAGGCTCAGAGCTGCCTCTCGACTCTGGCTTCCCTCGGGGGGCTTCCCTTAGCTAGGAAAAACCACCAGAGATCCTTTCCTCCCTCTGGAAGAGTCTCCATCCCAAACAGAGCAGAAAGCAAATGCCACCAACCTGGTCTCAGACATGCCAGTCATCTAGCCGAGGTTTGGCAGACGTTTCCCTATAAAGGACCAGAGAGGAAACATTTTGGGCTTCGTGGGCCATAAGATTTCTCGCAGCCACACAGCTCTGCCGCGTGGAGCGAAAGCAGCCGCAGACTGTACGTGAACAAGCAGGTGGGGCCGTGTTCCAAAACACCTTTATCCGTGGACGCTGGAATTTGAATTTCATGTGACATTCATGTGTCATGAAATAGTCTCCTTCTTTCGATCCCCCCCCCCCCCCCCCGCCCCAGGTATTTCAACTATGTAAATGGCCATTCTTAGCTCTCGTGTGGCACAAGGCAGGTGGCGGGCCGGACTTGGACTCCTGCTCTAGCCGGATTGCGCCTCACACTCGGTTGGCCCTTCTGACTTCGAGCTCTCCGCTCTTGCTCGGTGCACTCACCTGTTCCGACAGGGTAGGGTCACGCAGAGCTCAGGGCGTTCATGTGGCCGCGGTCTGTCTCCCAACGGGGAGGTGGGCGCAGGGTTGTCGAGGTGAAGCTCGTAAAAGCCAAAAGCCAAAGCTCTTGTGTGGGGACAGCTCTCCAAGCTGCCCCGGCTCTTTCCGGGGACCTCAGTGGCCAGAGAGGGTCAAAGATGAGGAGGTGGAGACCCAGGGAGCGGAACCGATTTGCTCAAGTTGCTCAGCTGGTTAATAGCCCAGCTGGGACGAGGATGCCGGGCATCCGGGCCCCGGCGTCTTTCTGCTCTCCGAGCGATAAAAGGGTCTCCGGGTTAAGCGTGTTCTTGTCCCCTTGCTCCAGGCTGTCAGAGAGGGACCCTGGCCTCTGCTGCCATTGTCGCTCAGGCCCACTTGGTGCTGCAGCTTCTGAGAAGGACACAGCCAATAGGCACCAGCGTCGGGTAGCAGAGAGAGAAGTAAACCATGATAAATTGCTCCTAATGCTGCTGGGTGACTGAGATAAAGCCTTGATTGTTTGGGCAGCATAAATCAACACCCTGAGCTGGATGGGAAATAAAGCAATAATTTAAATCTATTTTCAGGGTCTTGTGGGCCGAGTGACCGACTAGGAATTGATATCCCAGAATGGAGTAATGGATGGGGGAGGGTTATATATGGTTAAACCACACCGAGTGGATATCTCTGTACTCCCCCAGGCCTGTCGCCAGCCCTGTGGGTGGGCTCCAGGCAGAACCATAACTCCTGCCTCTGCTCTGTAAAGAGGTCCCAGTCATCCACCTGCCTGCTGGCCTTCCCCAGCCAGCCCACCCACAGCCAGCCTCTGCCCCTCCCCCTCCCCCTCCCCCCAAGCACCCCAGCCCCTCCCGCATCAGGCTTGTTAGGCCCTTGGTGGGCACAGGATTCAAAGACGCACAAGTGAGATTAGTGTCACTAGGTGGTAAGTTCCATGAGATCAAGGGCTGTGACTCTAGTTCACCACCATGTTCCCAGTGCCAAGGACAGCGCCTGGCACGTAGCAGGTGCTCAGTATATTTTTTGGTGAATAAGAAGATGGCCAAGCCAAAAAAACAATGACGTCGCAATGCAGCATTAATTGCCACACAGAGAAGAGATCGTGGCGGGGCTGGATGGGCAGCAGAGAAGGGACGAGGGCGCCATTATTTCTGGGACATCACGGGATGGCTAAGGGAAGCTGAAGAAGAGGGAAAAGCTCAGCTGAGTCTCGAGATAGGAATGGAGTTGGTCAAAGGAACAAGGAGGGGAGGAGGGCATTTCAGGGGGTGGGACCAGCTCGAGCAAAGACCCAGAGACGATAAGAACTGTTGGATTCAGAAACCAAAGAGCGTTGGAAACTTGAAGAACGGCCACACCAAGCCAGCGCGTTATGGTTTCTGGTTTCAATTCATTATTTTCCCACACTGCTTTCTCTTCTTCCTGGCATGGTCTCTTTTGGTGTATGATAAACCGCGTGGGTGGGAGGATGGGCGTTTGCGCGTTCAAGGGATGGCGCGAGAGGAAGACACCTGGACTGGTTAGAAGCCCCGGGGTGACCGGTCCAGCCTCCTTGGACAAGCCCCTCTCGAACCTTTCTTGTTCTTCCGCTCCACCTGTGGAAAATGGCAAGGTGGGTAGAAGGCCGTTAGATGACCTTCTGGGCTCTTACTGATGCTTTAAGCCATTTCTGGACAGACACCACGGGTCTCGCTCCTTCAGCCCTTAGCCACGTACGTGTTAGGCACTTGGTAGACGTCAGTGCTTGGTGATGGGTAACTTCAGGACAGGTTTCCCTGTCTCTCAGAAAAGGGGAAAAGTTGAAGCTCCTCAAGAAACATCGGAGCGATAGATGGTTTCCCGCCTTTTCAAACCGTAGTAACAGTAAGGCCCAAAGAAACACAGGTGACACAGTCCCGGCACCTTAGATGCATTCACTCAGTTAATCCAGCAAAAAACCCCGAGGGATAGCTGCTCTGGCTACTTCCCCTTCCACAGATGCACAGATGAGGATCCGGAAAGATGAACTAACTCACCCAGCGGCATATAGTTATTAAGCGGTAAAGCCGGGGATCGGACCAGTAGTCAAGCCAACCACGATGATGTGACCACTGTGCTCACTTGCCCCGTGCCGCTCTGTGGGCTGCAGAGATGGGCGGTCAGGATGGTGGTTCCAGGTCGACTCCTCCCTCAGCGGCGGAGTCTGGCGAGGCATTCCACCCCTGCCACCCGCCACCTTCCCCGTGGCCACACAGCCACAGGCCGTTGGTCCCTACAAGGTGTTGACATGGACGGGCTCTGCAGAATCTGTCAAGGCCTGACAAGGGGACACATCTGAACGGGTGACGGAGGTCGTAAATTTTTATGTTCATTATGTTTGTTTTGTTTGGCGTAATTAATGGATCTATTAAGCTTAATCAAGCTCTGACCTCTTTTATAACCATTATAAATCAGCCCAAATAGCTCTGGGAGGGGGGTTGGCGTCGTGTTTGCAGGCCTCCCTGGGAGAGAGTGGTCATTCCCTGGACAGGGATGGGACTGGAAGCTACCAACAGGGCATTGGGAATGGAGGGAGCCATGGGGAAACTGAGGCAGGGAGGCTTGTTATGTGAGTCCCGCTTCAGCGACCATGGTTCATGTTTCTGTAAGTCCGACGTGGTTGGGGGTGGGGGTTTGCTGCTGGAAGGGGGGTTGGGAGGGAGGAAATAAAGAATCTCACATACCTTCTACCTCTTGGCCCTAAAATTGGCTTTCCTAAGGAGTGGTTTACTCCACACGGCCCCAGAAAGGGGGCTGGCATGGAGGAGAGGTGGGGAGGGAGAAAACGGGGGGGCACTGGGGGAGGAATTAGAGGGGCAGAGCTACCGCCCAGGGCACGAGCCAGGACGAGGACAGTCATGTCTTTTGCATCTCTGCTCTCTCTGGTTTGGTGAGCAGAGTGATTGGGTGTGATTGAGCAGGGACGCAGACGCTCGTTCTCAGCTATTAGGATGAATGGATCCCCGGGATACCAGCAAGGATGCTGTCGCCTGCGTGCACCTTAATACTAATAAAAAAAAAAAAAGGAAACTAACAAAATACCATGCCCCATCATTAAAATGCAGAAGCAGATAAAGAGCAGCTCCTGTGTAATTACCAAAAATTTTTATTTCCATAAGAAACCAGCGCTTCATAAATGTTCCAACCTGAGCCTTTCTCTCCAGGGAGACTGGATTTCTATGAATATAGAAATTTGGTAATTGCCCCCGAAACCGTGCTTTTCTGTGTTAATGAGTAGCTGGATGGAGCTTGCTTTTTGCTTATAGCCCTAAACAGAACCGGTTCCTTCCCCATCGCAGGGTCCGCGAGCACCCACCCCCACCCCCACCATCCACACACATTAGACCCATTAGGGCCTCAGGGTTTGGGTTTCAGGAGGAGTGATGTCTTCTCAGGGGAAGAAGGAAGTGGAAGAGGTCTGCCAGTCAGGAGCCTGGTTCTGCGTTTCCCCAATTGCATATATATTCTTCCTTACCACGGGCATGCATTTTTTTTTTTTATTTCAGTGCAACGTGCTCTAAAAAAAAAAAAAAATACATGCACTATTAGATTAAAAAATGTACAGCATTATATAGCTTATAATGCCATGGTAGATTTTAAACCTCTAAAAGCATATGCATTAAAGCAATTTTCTAAACTAATATAGCAAGAGGTCCACAAAAGCATTGCAACATTTGATAATGGTTGCCATCTTCAGTTGGAGATAATGATGTTAACAAATGTAATGGGAGTAATGAATGGAGATTCAAAAAAGCTGCTTTTGTTTAATTTTTTTGTAATGCAAATTCAGTTTGGGACTGCAAGAGAGGGGAATGGAGGGAAAAACCCGCTTATTTGAAACGAATCTTAATCCTAGCGGATGAGAGGCCAGTTACAAGCAGAAGTGGCTCCGTTGTGGAATTAAACAATCCAGAGATGCAATTATTAAGGTGATGGGGACGAAATTGGAAGGAGGAGGGGAAAAAAGGAGCTGCAGAATCGAATCTTCTTTCTTGAGGGTGGAATTGCAGATGTTTGAGTAAAGAAGCCAGGGATGTTGTCCCTGGAGTTACCTGTGCCAGGGATTGGATGCCTGTGCCCGGTTGGGAAGAAGCGTGGAAGACAAGAAAGGATGGTAGGGGAAGGAAATGCCCTGGATGCTCATCCGGGCCAGATTGCTCTATGGGACCCTGAGCTTTTTTATCAAGCCCCTTTTTTATCAAGCTGGTTCCATGCAGGGACTTCAGCAAGCTCTTCTGCCCCTCAGCTTTTCTCGTCTGTAATTTGGGAGCACCCGTGCCTTCTCACAGTGAGTGCAGCTTTGAGGGCGGTGGGGTTCACATCTTAACTCTTCAAAAGAAAGGAGGGTCGCCCAATGCAGAGCAGCGGTAACTTCGCCCAACCTCATTCTGCTTTGCCCTTCGCTGGGCTCAGCCTGCCCCACGAAGCAGAAAGCATAGCTACAACTTTGACGCACAGAGGAAAAAAGGCTGTTCAAGAATGCCATCCTGGAAGGCTCCGCCAGGGTCACTTAGGAATGCACTCAATTTTCTTGGTTTTCTCTGGAGAAGGCAAGAGCAGCAAAGCTTGACCACTGGATACGCTTCTCCAACATTCTGCCCAGCTTGGGGGCGGGGGTGGGTGTAGATCCAGAACAGGCCTCCCTGAGTACAGCCGTGTGACCTTGAAGTGATCCAACTCCAGTTGCATTGATGGCAGGTACCACGCGGCCTCGGGCTCAGCATGCTCTTTCTTTCGAGTATGTTCCATTTCCCCAATTAGACTGTCGACTTGCAGAGGGCAGAACTCTAGTGTGGCTGCTGGGTTGTGTCTAGGGCCGTCCAGATGCTGGGACCAGCAGACATCACCTGACAGTTACCATGTCTTGAGTCCCCTGCGCGCAGGTACGTTTCTAGCATTTTTCATCTCATACTGACGGCAACCTACCAGGTAGACACTGTGATCATCCCCGTTTCACAGACAGGGAAACTGAGTCACGGAGGGGTTAAATCACACAGTCACGCAGGTTGTGAGCGGCAGACTGCGGTTGAACTGAGAGTCTGTTTCCCCAGTTCTGTCTAGTCCCGAAGGATCGTGCTGGATACATTTGTGGGTCGCTAAAACTGGGGAGGCCGCTCTTTGCCCAAAATGTGTGTCAGATCCCAGTGTCCACGGGCAGGAAGCCGTGACTGGAGCCCAGCCCAAGGAAGGCTGTCTGCCGGCTAAAGACAGGTTTGGGGGGTAAAGTTACTCTTAGGAAGAGTATCAGAGAATGATATGATTTTGAGAGGTGCAGAGAAGTGGGGAACATGGCTTACAGTCCCTAGCTTCCCCAGTTTACATGTTAATTAATCTGAAACTGCAACATAGATTTTTATGATTAGCAGCGACATCTCAGTGAGCAGAGAAGGAACCTTTAACGATGATCCCAAGATGAATCCGGGAGTTGAAATACCCATGCAATAAACAAGGCCGTGTTAGAGGAAGCAAAGTAAAATACAAATCCCGGGCCATCAGAACAGGAATCTGTCAGCGGGACAAGGCCTTCTTGGACCCGTTCCTCGCAAAGGGGACAGCCATCCTTGCACCAAGGGCAGGACTGCGCTGAGGCTGGGTGGAGTCCGGTGATAGATTTATTCTTTGCATGTCTTACTGAGGAGGCCCGGCATGAGGCAGGGATGCTGAGCCGGCTCTCTGCATCTGGGTCTGTCTTAGTGTCATTGTCACCTTTAGGGATTGGATCCTCAGGGACCTGGGCCCGGACCAGCTCTCTGGGGTCTCCTTTCTCACAGCTGCTGTGCTGAAGCTGGTGGATCAGGACACTTGCCTGTTGCCCAGAAGGTGCTAACCTATTGGCTTCTGTCTTGTGAAACCTGACCCCAAGCCTAGTGAAACTGGAAGGAGCTTGGGGGTGGGGAAGGGAAGGATGTGGTTATGTAACGATCTGCCTCCCCGTGAAATTTATTGAGATAAATAGCCCCTTTTGGGCTACTTTAATGGACTGAATATTTCTTTACCCTCCCCCTGTCCCGACGCCGAATTCATGTGTTGAAGTCCTAACCCCCCACGGGACTGTATTTGAAGACTGCATCAGTAGGATTAGTGTCTTTATAAGAAGAGGCACCCGAGAGCACGCTCTCTCCCCTCTCCACCATGTGAGCGCACAGCAAGGAGGCAGCTGTCTGCAACCCACAGAGAGCGTCCTCACTGGATACTGAGCCTGCTGGCACCTTAATCTTTGGATTTTCACTCTCTAGAACTGTGAGAAAAGAAATTTCTGAGATTTAAGTCACTTAGCCAGTGGTATCTTGGTATGGAAGCCCAGGCGGAGTGAGATGGCTGCCATTTTGTTTCACGATGGCTACTGGCTGGCTGTCCCACCCATTGATACTAGGCTGTATCTGAAGTCCTGTAGTAATTTATTGAGTTTGGCATAAGTCAGGTACCTCATTTCAACTTATTCCAAACTGAAAAGTCCACAAGGTGGGATCAATATCCTTATCTCACAGTTGAGGAAACTGAAGCTCAGAGAGCTTAAATTTCTTGCCCAAGTCAAAAAGCGAGTGGGTACACTTGAAGAAGCTTCTCCAGCTTGGGCATACTATGATTCTAGGATAGGACTCTGCCTTGGATGAAATCGGGATGGTTTACTGGGAGGCGTGCCATGGGAGCCTGTACCTCAACCCAACGCCGACCTCCAGTAGGACTCAGATAGCCTTGGGCCTTGATGGGACGCTATTGTTTCACTTGTGTGCACTGTGCCAACTCTGACCCACGCTCCCTGCCCATGTCTCCAGAGCACCTGACAGCACCCACTCTCGGGACAGCCTATGTCCCTGCTGAAAATGAAAATATCGGGAATGCCTTAGGTACAGAGGAATGTATCAATTCCTCAAAAGCAAAATATTAGCCACTAACATTTCTTGAGGGCTTACGATGTGCCAAGCACTGTCTATTTACTATTTCACATGACTTGCACATCCATCCTTTGAGTTCGGTATTACTGATCATCCCCGTGCTATGAGAAAGGAAATTGAGACTTAGAGAGGTTAAGAAACTTGCCCAAAGTTCAACAGAATTTAATTGGTTTGGGAAGAACACAAGGACCTTGAGTAACGAAGGAAGTTTGAGATTAGTTTGAGGAAGTAGGAGACCAGCCCACTTTACAGCAGGACCGTCCAAAGAGATTTGGACAGATGGTGAGTTTCTTGTCAGTAGTCTTCCAGCAGAAGGGAGATGCCCCCCGCCAATGGAGACGATGTGACAGAGCTGTGGATACTGGGGTTACATTAAGCTGGTTTGAAGTCCCTTCTGACCCAAGTCTTCTTGGCTGCCCACAGTTAGTGTGGGAAAATGGAATGTCACACTGTCCTGTGGATAGGAGCGGGCAGTGTAGGGCCCAGAGCAAGCGGCAGGGTATATGGGAGACATAGTCTGTCCTTTGCGACAGACGGTTCTCACATTCACCATTGCCCTAATCCAGTCTGGTGAGTTTACACTGGGAGTCCGGTCTCTTTTTTAACCTCTCAGGGATGGAGAAGGCTACTCGCCCATGCTCCAAGACTGGAAAGATGGCCTCATGGTACCACTTTCGAAGCTTCTGGTCTACCTGCGGCTCAGACGTCTGTCTCCACCAGCAGTTTGGTGCCCTTGCAGGGGGCTGAGCGTGCTGGCTCGGGAAGACATTTGGAAGACTGGGCTTGGGAGGCGCTCCCTTTGGGAGGGGGGTGAAGGAGCAGAGGAGAGAGATATCCAAAGGAACGTCCAAGATCATTCATTCCCTCTTTTCTTTTTCTCTGGAGACCAGGACGCTGATTCCACCATGTTTTTTTCTGGCTTTCAAAGGTAGTATTTACTTAATCACCCGAAACGTGAGCTCTCTGGACAGGGAAGTAACTACCCCTAACTAGTGTGCTCGGTCACGGGGGTCTCCTTGCCCACTACCACCCACCTGCCGGGCCGGGGGTCAGTCATGTCAGGGACTTGGAGTGCCGGCTCCCCCAAAGTACAGACTTAATAGGTAATTTAAAACCCCCTCGGTCACCACCAGGAGTCCGGCCAAAGCCAAACAAGACTACAAGCTAGAGCAAAAAGAGAACTAGGATCTCTTTGCCCCCATGCGTATGTGCATCGGGGCCCCTCTGCAGTGCTATATTTTCGCATGCGACTTGGTCACAGAGGCGCGTAACGTCTGTGCTGGGACGCGGGCCCCGCGATGCTGCTTTAGGAGAGCCTTTGATCTACTCCCCTCGTTTTGCAGAGCAGAGAACAAAGGTCTGAAGCCCGGGCTGTCAACCTGTGGTTTGTGAACTTCTTGAGACTCTATGTGATGTGATTCTAGGTCACTAGTTCCGCGAAGATTCCAAGGATCTGCGCTTTAAAATAAGGGCCCCAGGTGGTATTTATAATTGAGCAAGTTGAAGAGAACCGAAGTTAGGGCCTTGCCGGAGATATTAGTGGCAGAAGCGGGGCTGGACCCTAGGTCTCCTGCCTCCCCTCACGCTACACAGGTGTGCGCAGATGAGGGCATTTGTTCGGGGGCACGAGCGTTTGCACCGATGTGGCCCCCTCCCTCCTGGCTTGCGGTTCACCAGGAGAAGTCAGTGTGGCCCAGGGCACGCGTGCTGAAGCGATTCGCCGCACAGAGGGTCTCAAACTCATACCTCTGCCTTCTAGCCCTTAATCCTGCCGCATTACCTAAACTAAACACCGCTCTGATTGCAGTCCTCCCTGGGAACAGGCCAGCATGGGGTCACGGGAAAATTAGAGACGATCTGAACTCTGCTCTCTGCCTAAGTGCCGGCTTCGGTGTCCCCCACTGTAACATGGCGAGGCCGAAGCCAGCCCACCGGCCAATCTCCAGACCTAGGCAAGACCTGCGAGCAGAGACTGCTCATAGAAGTTGGAAGGGAGGAGGGGAACTTCGTGGAGGGGCCCCCGTGACACGTGGTTTTGGCGTCTGCAGCTAGCAGGAAGAAGTCTGGATTTATATGAGGAGGGGGCGTACTCTGTCTGGTTCATCGAGGGTCCTTTGTTCCCAGTCGCCTCCCCAAATAAAGCTCAAAGGCACCCTCTCCTTTTCAACTGTGTCAAAGAGGACCTGGCTGGGCAGAGAAGCCAGGCGTGCATCCTGAAGGTGCTCTACCTGTCCAAGTTCGCTGTTAACAGAGGTTTGGGAGTGAGGTCCGCCTCGAAGTGCTCTTCTTCCGTGCCCAGCCGGCAAGTGGGCACATCACGGTGCAAGGTACATATTCTGTCTCCGTTGTACAAGTGAGAAAGCTGAGGCTCCGAGATTAAGCTCTGGCTTAAGGTCACACTTCTTACCTCATCCTGCTTCCTGCCTCCCCCATCATTGAATATGTGGGAATTCAGAATTCCAGATGTCGCTACCAAAGAGACAAAACATTCTGAGACTCTGGGGGTGGGGGTGGGGGGGTGGAGGGACTAAGAAGACATACGCCTGCTGGAGACTCTGCGGTCATAGTTCTGCTGAGAGGCAAGCGGGTGGGCAAGATATGTGGGTGAGTGATTTGGACCCTTATCAGGCTCTCTTTCTGAGCATCAATTTCTCCACTCGTAACTGGAGATAATTCTGGACCACTCCCATGGTGGTTCTGAGCCTCAGAGAAGTCCTGTGTTTATCACAGAGAGTATCTACTGTACCGAACATATGTTAATCACGGTAGATGATGGGGGTGAGAAGAAGTGGAATTTTTAGCAGGGGAAGAAAATCTTTCTCCTTCGCGGCTCTGGAGGGTGGAAGTGTCTTGTCTGTAACAAAAGAAAAATATGGAATGTGATCTTAAAAGGAACACAGTGTTCATACTTAGAGTTAATTGGCTGTGAATTAGGATCGTCCAAGACAAATGCAGACTCCCGGGCTGGATTTACACGCCACCTTGCACTCACCTGGCTTCTACAGCCTTGCGGGGGGTTCTCGGAGAACACAGATTCATTTGAGTAACAGCCTGAGCCCAGTAAAATTAGGGAGGTGATTTTGCTGGGAGGGAAATCGTATATTGCCAGTCAAAGGCAAAAGCGCACTATTTTTAGGTTAGGCATTGTAGGGGGTTATCTGCAGTCCCCACCCTTCCCAGCCCCCCCCAGGCGTGCCTCCCCTGGCGTGGGCAGGGAGAGTCGACACACAGCACGCACACCGGGGCGCACGGGCGTACCTCGACAGTGCTCTACTTAGCTCACCGCCTTCACCACCCACCTAGTGCGCGCAGGAGAAATGGAAATGCTTTTCCAGTGTTCCCCTGAATGAAGAGTTCTCTATTAGTCACCACCAGCCCGGCTGGGCCCCCGGCGGATAGTACCGTCCCTCCTATGAGGTACCGAAATAAATGGCTTTAGAGGCGCCATGGGGAAGTATGCTGAGACTCGCATACAATTAAAACAGTTATTAATACTCGCATTGTTCCTGGGCTGTGGGTGTGCGTGACATCTACCTTTTCCCTTCGGCTGGAGCGAAACCGGGGAACATATGTTCTTGCTGCCGGGGCTCCCGGCCCAGTCACCAGGAGGATGGTGAAGCGTTTTGAGGACCCTCAGCCCCTGTTCCTCCCCACCAGGCTGCCTGGCGCGGCCCATGGTGTCTGTGCTGGGGAGCCGGATATGTGAGTTTCAACCATGAGATTCTTCCAGACTTCATTTTTGCCATCTGTTGGAAGACAATTTTTAAAGAGCGTATCTGGGAACGGGCGAGGGTGAAGGTGGGGCTCGGGACAGGGGCGGAGGAAAGGAAGGAGAGCTGGCCAGACCCCCTGGCCTGCCTTGTTGGGCTGTAGGAAGAAAAAGGCACAGATGTGAGGGCACTTTGAGCTTTTCAGGGAGCATAGCCAAGGCATGCTAACCAAGTGCTTATTTCTTTGCTTATTTCGGGAGTAAATTTCATGATAATCACCTGGCCTCCTTTGCTTTCAGGTCATTGTGTTTATCGTCCCCTCCTTCCTTCCTTTCCTTATCTCCTCCTCTCTTCGCCAGGGTTAGGAGCATGAACCTTGTCAACTGTGTGATCCTAGACAAGCTATTTAGTCTCTGAGATCTCAGTCTTCCTGTCTGTAAAACGGGCACAGTCCTGCTGGTAAGAACTGACCTAGATGATACCAGTGAGGAGTCCAGTGTGGGCGGAGCACACAGCGGGTCCTGTATAACTGCGGGGGGGGGGGGTGATAGTTGGTATTATTAAGATCATCATCACCGTTGTTACTTCCCCTTCCTTCCGATGTTTATTGCGCTGCCTCTAGCCATGAGGTTCTGGGCCAGGCTCTGGACAGAGGAGGTCTGTCCCACCCCATTGTCTTAGGGGTTGACACGTTTGCATCCACTTCCACTCAGCTCTCTTTAGACGTGACATTTTGCATGGAGTTAAGGCTGAACACCGAAGGAGAACCCCTAATATCCAAGTACTGGCAAAGGTCAGGAGTGGAACAGAGGGTTAGATTTGGTGTTTTGATGACAGGATAGCTAATGGGCCTAAAATCCGTCTGTCACTTGGGAACCGAGGTTTCCCGGGACCAGAAAGCTAGCAAGCGCATTAGCAGTAGGTTTCAGTGTGCCTATTTGCCACGCGCGGTAAGTAAACAAACTCTCCCAGGTCGGAGTGCGGCGTCTGGGGAGGGGCCCTGGTGGAGGGCAGGGGCCCGGGCGTGGAGCAGGTGACTCTCTTAGAGGCAGAGCAAAGGATTCCAAATGGGACGTGGGACTGTCTTTCCGGGTCCCCCTTAGAGCATTAGGTGGATGGCAAAGACAGCCGGATAATCTGGAGATGCAATAGCCCTGGGGTAATTGAGAGTTGGAGGCCTGAGCTCTGAGCAGTATTCCTTCAAAATCGCTGCTTTGCATAATGGAGTCGCCAAGCAGCCCTGGAATTCTCTGTGGTTTCCATCTCCTTTCTCCACTCGTCCCACGTTCTCCACGGGCTGCTGCCCCTGTATCTGCATGTTTATGGGACGAGCCGCAGCAACCGTGGTCACATTTTCAGAGAAACTGCAAGAGTGCTCCGCTAACTTAAAGAAACCTCCAAATTCAGGGGCACCGGTTGAGCATCTGGCTTCGGCTCAGGTCCTGATCTCGCGGTCCGTGAGTTCGAGCCCCGCGTGGGGCTCTGTGCTGACAGCTCAGAGCCTGGAGCCTGTTTCAGATTCTGTGTCTCCCTCTCTCTCACTGCCCCTCCCCATCCCTCTCAAAAATAAAGATTAAAATAATGTTTTTAAAGAAACCTCCAAATTCAAACTTACCAAGTACATAAATTAGGAGATGGTTATTCGTACTCCAGAAAGTCTTTTCTTTTACAGTGAGCCTTAACCACAAGAATCCCTTAACTATCAGCTTCTCCTAGATCATTTTGGGGTTGAGTTATACCTGGCAGAGGCTTTGGCGGGGGGGAAGACATATAGAGTTAGAGAATTAGAACCACGGTTGATATCTTAACAGTTGGAAGTGAGGATGAATCACCTCGGATATTCTAACAAAGCTCCAGGGGAAAATAGCGTTTGATTCGCAAACACTTGGTGATTACACAATTTTTATAAAGCGGTGTGCAATTTTCCTTCATCCATTCATGCAACGAACACGTATTGAATACCTACTGTGTGCCAGGAAATGTGAGAGGAATAACTATAAATAATAAATAGATAAATACCGTTGTTTTCAGGGAAACCTCAAGGAAGAAGAAACGGACATTGATGGTGTGGGATGGAAATTGCCGCCAGGGGGTAGACAGCAGACACAGCAGACTGATAGAGGGGGATCTAAATCAAAGGTGAGGAGGAGCAGTCAGGGAGGGCTTCTTGGAGGAGGTGAGGCTTAAGCTACAGAGAGTGAGGGTTTGCTATTTGAAGAAGAAGAGAAAGGGCTACCCCAGCAGAGGCAACATCCCACAGGAAGGGGATGTATGTTCTAGGGGACTCCAGGGGGTCAGTACCTGGAGGGTATGTGTGTGTGTGTGTGTGTGTGTGCGCGTGCACGTGTGCTGGGGGTAGAAGGTTAAAAACTAGGGCAGAGGCCAGTCGAGGACACTAAAGGCTTTCTGTGCCTCTCCAAAGGGTCCAAATTTTTCCCGAAAGCAAACAGGGGCCATTGGATTATTTCACGTGAGGGGATCGAGATGATCCTGGTTGCATGTGAGAAAGATCGTTGTGGCAGCAGCAAAGAGTGTCAATTGGGAAGCCAGGTAAGAAGTGGCAAGAGCCTGAGGGGTGAGAAGAAGGACTGGAGAAGTGGGCTCCAGTCCCAGACGAGGTGTAACTGGGCGGTGTGTATGGGAGGGAGGGGAGCCCTCTACAGGGAACACAACAAAGCCACGACCACAGCTACCGCACACGGTCTGTGTCGTGCACAGCGCCTGCTGTTTGTCCTCCATACGTTTGGCGTGGGGTGAATGGGAGCCTGGGGGGTGAGGAGGCTGGGTGTTCAGTGTGACGTCCCCAGGACAGCAGGCCACCAGACCTGAAGGTAGGAGGGTGAGGACTGAGCCGGGAAGCGGAGGCGTGGGTGACAGAGATGGACGGGTAGAGGGGCTGTGCCCAAATGGCAGGGCTGAGCTCCTAAGTGGCATTTTGTTGGAAGGTGCTGGAATAAACATTTGGGAGGTGGGAGTGCGGATGGAGAGGCTGGCCTCCTCCCACCCCCAGCCCCCTGCTGCTTTTGCCGAGGGGGGGGAACCTTTGCCCCAGCCCTCCGGCTCTTCCTCTGAAGCAGAAGGCAGCCTTGCCTCCTCACCCCCGCCCCCCGCCACCAGAGGTATCTCATCCTGAGTTCGGTGACAAATATTGAACTATTTTTCAGGAGTGTTAATTGGGATTTTTAATTGACCATAAGCAGGTTATCAAAGCCTGTTTGTCTCTAGTGGTTGTTGATTCTCTGGGGGGGGGGGGGGCGCGAACGTGTCCAGTGGTGTCATCGCTCAGTAAGCACGCGTTGCCCTGCCCGCCACCCCCCCCCCCCACCGCCCCATTGCTTCTCTTGCTTTGGTTTTGCCTCATTTAAAAATAAGAGAAAATAGGGGCGCCTGGGTGGCTCAGTCGGTTAAGTGTCCGGCTTCGGCTCAGGTCATGATCTCGCGGTTCGTCAGTTCGAGCCCCGCGTCGGGCTCTGGGCTGATGGCTCAGAGCTTGGAGCCTGTTTCGGATTCTGTGTCTCCCTCTCTCTCTCTGACCCTCCCCTGTTCAGGCTTGTCTCTCTCTGTCTCAAAAATAAATAAACGTTAAAAAAAAAATAAAAATAAGAGAAAATAAAGCAAACTCCGTTCTGTCTTCCAAGGCGGGGCCCGAAGCGGTTTGTTTAAGAGCTGGCAGTGAACGGCTGTGTCCCTAGTGGTGATCTGGTGGAGCACAGCACGGTTAGAACATTGAAGAAGGTTCGTGGCTGGGTGGAGGGGAGCCCCTGGGCCACATCAGGGCTTCTGCTCTCGGCAGCCCACGGGGCGCTGCTCCCGTGGGGGCAAGTCAAGCAGAGAGTCCCCGCTGTCCCATCGCTGCCCCTGCCAGGAAAGCCGTGCTCCTTGCTTCTTGCTGCTGATCTTCCCTCCTCAGATACATCCTAGGAACCCGGTTGGTCATGACTGAGGTATTAGTTCTTGATAGTGCAAAGTAGGTCGGTCGATAGCCGGCTGGCCTCATGCGTCTCTTTTGGGTCTAACTCCGGCATTGTGCTCTGAGCTGCTTGCTGCTTCTCTGGGCTTGGGTTGGGATCGGCTGGGATGCCCTGGTGGTCACGAGGGAGCTGGGGAGCAAGGGCCTTGCACTGCTGTCCAGGGGCCTTTAGATGGAAGGGTTTTATTGCCCTGAGCCCTGAGGCTGCAGCCGGCTTCTTCAACCTCTGCGGACCTCAGGTTAGCATCTTTGAGGCCATCTCTGCCCAGTCTGCTTGATAGGGTCATGGGGAAAATGAAGTGAGTGTTCAGGTTGCAGGGGGGGTGGCGCCAGGGTAGCTCAGTCATTGGGCTCCAGGCTCAGTGTGGAGCCTGCTCGAGATTCTTTCTCTCTCTCCTCCACCCATGGGCTCTTGCTCTTTCTAAAAAAATACATACATCCGTATCTTTTTTTAATCAGCACAGAACTAGGGGAAACTTTGGAGTACGATTATGAATACACCCATTCGTTCTTCAGATATCTGTTGAGCAGCTGCCAGGCGTGATTCAAGGCCCCCTGGTTTCAGAGTTGAATACGACCGTAAACTTAGGCTGCCCCTGTTTGGATTACCATTCCGCCTCTAGAAGCGCTGGGGAGGCCGAGCCCGGGAGGGAAGTGGGCTTTAATGGAGGGCTGGATCGGGTGGGGGCCGCAAGGGTGATTGGCTGTCTTCTGGGTCGGTTCGGGTCCCCCGCAAAGCAGATGTGAGGCGGGGTTAGACTGCAGCTGACTTACTCAGAGAAAGTTGTGTGGAGGACAAAGAGGAGAGAGGAGGGGGCGGGAGTGGGTGAGGTCCTGCTGGGCTGTACCAGCAGGGAGAGGAGAGAAGGAAGGAAAGGGCCTCGGGCAGGCAGGGCCTCAGACCACAGTGCAGCTCCAGGAGGAGTCTGTTGGGGGTGGCCCAGCTCTCGAGCCTGTGCCGGCTCCGTCGCTGGCACGGGAGCTACGGTAGGGGCCCAGGTGCCGGGGATAGAGGCCGGTGGCCAAGCACGTGGCATGGTCCTGTGGCCACCAGGTCCTGCTGCTGTGTATCACTGGCCCCTGGCCTCTAGCATCTTTCTTTTTGCTGCAACTCCCACCCCAGACAGAGCCTGGGGTGGCCTTGTGAAGTCAAAAGCCCCCGTTGATTCGCCTGGACCTAGAATCTCCTCCCCTAAGCCCACCTCCCTTCCCTCCTCCCATCTAAGAGCCTGTGTTCCTGGCCCCTTCCCTGTACACTAACCCCTCCTCACTCTGCTCACCAAGGCCAAGGCTTTCTGCGCAAGCCTGCCTCACTGCCACCTTGGCCAGCCCCTGCCCGTGTTTGCTCATGCACGTGCTGCCTGGTCCCCTCTGCTTCCCTCCATGGCCGGATTCCACCAGGGCCTGCCTTGGCCCCGTCTGGACCTGCCTGTCTGGTGGCCGTGTCCTTGCTTGATGACCAGGTAGCAACACAGGTTAAGGAATCCAGGCCGGAGTGTTAATGAGTCATAGTGACTCGAGGAGTTACCTCTTCTGGGTAATGCTGACAGGCTGACGGTTGTCAGTGCCTTAGCCCAAAAGAGTATGGCGCTGTTCCGGAATGTTCTGTGCTTGGCAATCCTAGTGGGATGGGGTGGGCAAAGGAATCCTTTTCACCTACATTCACAGCAGGATTATTCACAACAGCCTAAAGGTGGAAGCAATCCAGGAGTCCTTCCGTGACAGGTGACTGGATAAACGGAATGCGGTCTAGACATACAATGGATGAGGTATTAGCTATTGATATTGAGCTTGGGTATTGATATTCAGCCCTAAAAGGGAAGGAAATTCTGACATGGGCTACACTCTGGGTGAACCTTAGGGACACCATGCCAAGTGAAATAAATAAGCCAGGCACAAAAAGGCATATGTTATATGATTCCATTAACATGAGTACCTAGAGTGGGGAGCTTCGTAAAGGCAGAAAGTTCAGTGGTGATTGTCTGGGGCGAAGGCGAGGGGGGAATGGGGAGTAAGTGTTTAATGGCTAGGGGGTTTCGGTCTGAGAAGATGGAAAAGTGCTGGAAATGGATGGTAGTGATAGTTACATAACAATGTGAATGTACTTAATGCCGCTAAACTATATACTTCAAATAGTTAAGATGTATGTGTGTAGTTAAATTGTATGTGTACTTTACCACAATAAAAAAAAGTGGGGGCAGAGGAAGCATGGTTTACCATAAGAGAAGAAAGAGACATGGGGCGCCTGGGTGGCTCAGTCGGTAAAGCGTCGACTTTGGCTCAGGTCATGATCTTGAGGTTCGTGAGTTCGAGCCCCGAGTCAGGCTCTGGGCTGACAGTTGGGAGCCTGGAGCCTGCTTCGGATTCTGTGTCTCCCTCTCTCTCTGCCCCTCCCCTGCTCGTGCTCTGTCTCTCTCTCTCTCTCTCTCTTTCAAAAGTAAATAAACATTTTTAAAAAATTAAAAAAAGAAAGGAAGGAAGGAAGGAAGGAAGGAAGGAAGGAAAGAAAGAGAGAGAAAGATTGACTCCAGGTTTGCCCAGAGAATCTCTACTTCACATCTTCCACTCAGGCTGTGCCACAAGGCAGGACCAAAGTTTCGAACACAGGTTGGAAACTGGAAAGGACTGCTGGAGGGGGTCCCTACAGATGAGAGGTGCTCCGTGAGGGCAGGCAGCTGGGTGTGGGGAGCTGAGCACAGGAACTGGGAGTCAGCCAAGCCACAGCTGTATCGCAGAGAGCTGCTAAGTCAGTGCTGTGTGACTTTGGACAAATGAGATAACCTCTCTGAGCCTTTGATTCCTTATTGATAAAATAGGGTAACAAAGTAACAGCCCCTTCCCCCTACCCCATCCCCCTCCCGAGCTGTTGTGAAGCTAAACATAATCTGTCCGCGGCGTGCACGAGGAGGTTCCTGGCAAATAGAAGGCCCTCGCTGAATGTAAGCTCGGGTACCAGCCCCTGAAGTTTGTGTGGAGGAGGTGGGGTTTGCAGGCTGTTTAAATGCCAGCGGCTGCCTCAGATGACAAGGGAGGTTGTACTATTAATGGGCGAGCATGCGAGCTGTCCTTTCCCCGGGTGTTGAGCAGGAGTTTAACATGCTGAGAGCGAGCCGAATAGCGAGTACGAGCTTGTGGTGTCACTCTGAGAGATGAGCGTTTCTAGCCCCCATGTGAGTCCAGATAACTTCGAAAGGAAAGTCTGAATCGCTGGGCGCTGGGGAGAGCCCAGATGGCAGGACGTGGGGCCGCCTCCCCGCTGCACCCGGCGGGGGGTGGGGGGGAGTGGGTTGTGAGGGGAGTGTGAGGGGGACGAGCCAGGAGCCCACCCTGGGGACCGCCTCTGCTGGGGAGATGGTGGCCGGCTGACGGGCGATCAGAACACGAACGAGCAGAACTCCCTAGTTTCTGTTGCTCTGTAGTAAGTGATCTTCAAATAGCACCCTGTAAATGTCTGGCCTCCAGCCTGAGCTGTGACACCGGAGCTCCTCGTTCTTGTGGTCCCTGCCCCCGTCCAGGCCTTTCCCTGTCTCCACAGCCCAAGCCAGCCGAGCCCCTCTCCGCACAAACACACCCCCGGGTGCTGTTAAGCATCCACACCGCCGGGTGTGGACCGGCTCGGTCTGCTGTCTGTGGGCCCCAAGGTCGCCTGCTGTTGGTCTGGAAGATGGCGGTAGTTGGACCCTGGGCCAGGTTTCTGGCTTTCTTCCGCCCAGTTCTTCCAGGATGTCCCTTTGTCATCAGAGATCACTCCTCCTCAAGCGTAGTGCAAACCACCAATGCGGCCCTCCCACATCATACGATGGTGAGTTGTTCAAGTGTGTGCCTCCTTGGCTAGGGGTGGGGCGGGTACCTTGCTCTCCTCAGCTGTGGCTCTCTCAGCCCTGCTGTGAAAGTAGAAAGAATGAACACTCTGTAAATGTCTTGATGCACACAGCAAGGGTACCAGGAGACGATAGGTGGAAACATATCTGCATTTGCAAAAAAAAAAAAAAAAGGAGAAAAAGAGAGACTAAAAATGACAGGGGAGGGAACCACACCGCATTTAGAAAAAGATGTGAGGTCATTAGGAACTAGCTTGTGTTTGCTCAAAACGAGTCACGTGAGAAAACTCCTCTCCTGTTTGCAGAAGGACACCGGAGAAGAGAATATTATAGCCACGGGATATCTTGACTTGAATGAGGCTCTTGACAAAGACTCTCGCTGTGTCCCTGTGGGCAAGTCTGAGCAACGTGCTTGCAGGATGGTCGTTGATCCGTCAAGAGTATTGAGCTAAAGGGGCACGTGGGTGGCTCAGTCGGTTAAGCGTCCGACTCTTGATTTCAGCTCGGGTCACGATCTCACGGTTCGTGAGTTCAGGCCCCACGTCGGGCTCTGCGCTGGTGGTACGGGGCCTGCTTGAGATTCCCTCTCCCCCGTCTCGCTCTGCCTCTACCCTGCTTGCTCTCTCTTTCAGAATTAATTAATTAACTAATTAATTTAAAAGAAGAGTATTGAGCTAGGAGAGAATATGGGGCCATCCAATCTAACTCCTCCCATATGGGTGAAGAAAACGAGAGTCTAGAGGCTCAGTTTTCTAAAGAAATGCAGCCCATTGGTCCCGTAACAAGGCCCGTGGTCTATTTCTCCCAGTTCCAGAGCCTCTGCTGACACAGGGCTTTTCCTAGAGTCTGTGGTCTGTGTCCCACTAAGCGATCGGTGGCCAAAAGAAATCGGTGACTGACGTCTGCCTGGCAGGAGATGCGTGATGATGACTACAGGGCTTCAGCCTTGACCTGCCCATTGAGTAATTTATCAAGCCTTGGAGTAGGACCCAGAAGGCGTGTTGTTCAAATACGGGAATGACAGAGATGTAGTAGGGGCGGCTGATATGTGGGACCCCAGAATCGGGATCCGAAATACCTTGCAGCCTGTGGTGATGGGCTGAGACCCCGGAGATGAAACTAACAGGAATAAATGGAAAGTCCTGCACCGAGGTTTCCAAAAAAAATCAATTCTGTAAGCGTAGGCTGGGGAAAACTTGACTTGATGTAGGTTCAGGTAGCAAAGGCCTACGTGTTTGAGTTGATAGCAGGAACATCTTAGGGTGTCTTGGCTGCTCAAACAGGCACAGCAAGATGCCAAAGACAGTTCTCGCTCTGAATCAATAAAAAGTTAGATTCCAAAGCAGAGGACGTGATGCTTCTGCCACATCCCGCGCTGTTCGAATCGCGTCAGAGCCCCAGTGTTGAGCACCACACCTGGGGAGGGGCTTTGGCAAACGGAACATCTTAGAGGCGGGCACTCAGGATGGCGATGAGTCTAGAGATTTTGTCGAATGAGGCACGCTTGAAGCAATGCGAGCTGTTGGTCTGGAGAAAATGCTCAAGGGCGTTGCTCTGTGTGCCTGGCTCTGTGAGCTCCCGAAGGCAGAACTGGGGAGCTGTAGGTCGGCAGATCTGGGTCCCGGGCAGGGAAAATATTTCTGCTGGGTCTCCCCAGCCAGCAACACATCCGTGCAAACCGTGAACTCCGTGCCGCTGATGGTGGGCTAGTATAGGGCCTGGATGACCCCCCTCCACCCTCGACAGGGAAGCAGATGGGAGGCGCCCCTGGGAAAAGGCTGACTTAGGTGTTCTTGAGGGTCCCTTCCGATCATTAGCGGCTATGATTCTCTGACCCTGCATTCTTTTATAAAACCAGGCTTGAGAAAAACGATGCTCCCCTTTCTCGCCCCAGTACCATTCTCCAAGCTAACTGGTCGTTTTAGTGTAAAATCCCAACCGGCACTTAGCCATTGAGCACCTACTATGAACAGAATCCTATCCTAGGTGTCTTTTTTTTTTTTTTTTAAGCTGAATAAGATTAGTTTATTAGGTAACTTAGAAATGAGGAAAGGAAATGATGGTGATGGTAAATTTACAATATAATTCATGTTCTGGGCACACTACACAGTGTATACCTAGAATTTTATCCTTATGGCGATCCTTTATTTTTAATGTTTGTTTATTTTTGAGAGACAGAGAGAGAGCGAGCCCAAGCGGGGGAGGGGCAGAGAAAGAGGGGAACAGAGGATCTCAAGCGGGCTCTACACTGTCAGCACAGAGCCCGATGTGGGGCTTGAACTCACTGTGAGATCTCGAACCGTGAGCCTGACTTGAGCCGAAGTGGGACGCTTAACTGACTGAGCCACCCAGGCGCCCCTGGTGGTCCTTTAAAAAAAAAACAAACAAAAAAACAAAACAGTTTGTGGAGTTATGGTAGATAAGATAGATACAGAAAGCTGTATATATTTAACGTATACAATGTAATAAGTCTTATATTTAGGGGGAGAGAAATACACACAAAAAGGCTTACGTCCTTTTGCATCTCGTGACAGTGCAAAGCAGGCCGGGAATGGGGAACAGGGGCTGAGACAAGGAGGGGGAACCACCGAGCTTGGCCAGACGAGCTGTGCCCACGGACTGTATCACCGGGAGCCTCGCCGTAGGGGAGGGAAACCGCACCTGTCCCTCTGCAACACAGCTTAAATGCTTTACGCTCCCTTAGGCCCGGCTCTCCAGCCCAAATGGACTTATTTATTTTTAATAGAGCCCATTTGAGGTAGTTGTGTTTTCAAAGGCTGATGGACTCATAAGTACTTCTCATCCTCGCAGGTTACAAAAAATCCTTTCATCGCAGAAATGCCGAACTGGGGTTGGGTGGAGGGAGGAGAGGCCAACCCGGAAGCCCCTGGGAAGAGGAGGGGGAGGGGGGGAGGGGGGGAGGGGGGGACAGGCCCCAGCCCACCCCTCCCCCACTCCCTCTCCGGAACGAACGCACAGCGTCGATGTAGTCATGGCTTTTAAACAACATTACACACACTTGTCGTCCAAGATAAAATGTTATTAAGATTAAATGCCGAGCAGGGAACGGAATCCGACTTCCCACTGTCATATTTCAGCTATGGTGAGTGATTGCCTTTCGGTAGCCCCAGCTCCTAAGCAGGGAAACGGCATTATTATCATTAATAAGCCCATAATGGGGAAGAGAAATTATAAACATTTCTGCAACAAGCGGCCCTCCAATGTTAATATTTTATGAGCACACAGAGAAGCCAGCGACTGAATGTAAATGGCAGAATTATACGTAACTGTAATGTAAACACGCATAATTGGGTTCAGCTGGTGGGAGGAGCGGGAGGCTGGTGGCCCTGGACACTTGGGCTGACGGTGGCACCCGGGATGCCCAGTGGATCCCCAAAGGCAGAAAGTCGGGAGCCCGAGGTCCCTGTCGCCAGTCTGTGTGTTTTCCGGGAGGCCCATCTCTCTGGGACCGCCTCAGGCAGTGGCACCCATGCTTCCACGCCCTACATATCAGCCTGTGACATGGGTCACTCTAGACTTACTCTGGGGACAGACGATTACTACTGAATGCTGTTCCTGCAGCTCTCGAGTCTGTTCACGTGTGTGTTTCCTTCTCCCTAATGTGGCTGTCGTGTCGCGGGCCCGAGAACCCGTCTTCTCTTCCCGTGTCATCGCTAAGCGCACGATCCTTGTGTTGCAGGAACCCGAGGGAGATTTCTTGGGGTGTTCGTTCTGGTTTGGGTGTTCAGCCGTGGACCCTTTGGTTCAAACGGACTGTTTGATGAGAGCCCGCTGAACAAGAGAGCCCCTCTCACTGAAGCAGGGGCTGCCCAGAACCCCACCGGCCAGGCCCCCGCCTCTCCCAAGGGTCCCCCAGGCACAGCCGTAGAGCACAGCGTGAGAACTACTGAAAAGTTGCCCCCTCTCTGTTTCCAGAAGACGAAGCCGAGATCCAGAGAGATGGGACTTGCCTGCCCCAGGGGCTGAGCGAGGTCCCCTGCCCCCCGGGGAGGTATGAAACACGGTCCGGGAGAGGGTCTGGGTTCTTTCTGCAACTCTGCGGCTAACTGGCTGGTGGCCCTGGCAAAGCTCACTCCTCCTCTGAACCTCACTCTTCTGTTTGTAAAATGAATAGGGACAGCAAGATGGTCTCCAGTGTCCCTTCCAGGTCTGAAATAGAAGGCGCGTATAGTCCTCGAGGAAATCACTTCGTCCAGTGCAGCGGATGTGAAAGGCTCGTCAGGGAAACCTGCACGCCCCTGGACGCCTGCATACCTTTACTCACATCCCCAGTTGCCAGGGCTCTGCCCTTGGGCTTTAACCTTCCCCGGCAGGGGTCTTGACAGCCCTCCCCTCTCCGAATTGCCGGGTTTCCCCACAGGAGGCTCAGCGCACGGCTTGACCTGGCTGTGAGGGCAGGGACCGCAGTGCCCAGCACGGTGCCTGACCATAATAGGTGCCCGATAGAGTCTGTTGAACAATTGAATGGTTGGATTAATGAATTGCTTAATAGTCCGTCGGTACCCTGAAGCAGTTCTCTTTTTAGCTTTACTCCATTGTTTGTTTGTTGTAATAGCGCATGGCTTTTGAAAACCGTTGAGTGACTACTGTGTGCTGGGGCCGTGCTAGTGACTGTATGCAAAGACGAGAGCACCTCTGGCTCGAAGCCCATCTCTCTGCCTTCCCCGTCCCCTGCCTCCTTGATTTTCCCTTTCCCTCCGCTCCTATTCATTATTTCTGTCTGCAGTTATGTTATTATTGGCCTTGGCAAAGAGTTTCAGGGGTGTCGTTTGTCTGAGCAACATTATGCAGAATTAAGTTCCAGGGTAATTTCTGATGCAAATACCTATCCTCCAGGAGAATGTGAATTAAGCCTGCTGGTCTCAGCTCCACAGAGGTGGCTGCATTTGAATCCAAGTCTCCAGCCGACAGGGGAGCTCCAGGGGCATATGGGACCCCCTCGGGCTCCTCCTCAGGAGACCCCAGAAGGGCCTAGGATGTGGCTCCCAGGGCAGGAGGGAGCCTTGAGCAGTCCTCTCGGTTCATCACCCCCCGTATCTCATCTGAGCCTCCCAGAAACCTGAGGATCTCGGCCCAGACCTCCTCCCTCCCCTCCATAAGCGTATTTGTATAACCAGCTGGCAGGAATTTTTTCTTTAAGGCAAACTCAATCTTTCTTGCTATGGGCCACTCTCCTTTAGATCCACGCTTCTCAAACTTAAGTGTGTCTACTGCTTACCTGATCTTCCTAAAAACAACGGATTCTGGGGCAGGGTCTGTGATTCTGCATTTCTAACCAGTTCCTGGGTGGATGCTGTTCCACAGGGCACAACCCAGAGTAGTGAGGCTTTAGAAGACAGAATGGGCAAAAAAAAAAAAATACATAGAGAAGCAAACATATAAACAAAAATAAGTAGCCCTACTTATTTGAGTGAATTTGTATGGTCCCTTAAGCGTTTCTGGCTCTGGGGCGCCTGGGTGGCTCAGTCGGTTGAGCGTCCGACTTCCGCTCAGGTCACGATCTTGCGGTTGGTGAGTTTGAGCCCCGCATCGGGCTCTGTGCCGACAGCCAGAACCTGGAGCTGCTTTGGATTCTGTGTCTCCCTCTTTCTCTGCCCCTCTCTTGCTTGTGCTCTCTCAAAAATGAATAAACTGAAAAAAAAAAAAAAGCTTAAAAAGTGTTTCTGGCCCTGCTGAAACTACTTGGTCTGCAAATTCCTTAGCCTCTGTGAGTCTTGGCTTCCTCATCAGTGAAAGAGTAGAACGGCTCTCTCTGCGGTTGTGGTGAGGGTGACCATCACCGTGCCTGGCACAGAGAGGGGCTCAGCACCTGCCTTGGCTTCCTGCTACAACAGACACCCCTGGAAAGAGGGAGGGGGAGGGTGGCCATGCCACTTCCTGGTGCTATAGGGTAGGGAAGCGATCCGTGCAACTCTGGAGTCGGTTTGTTCTGTGGGACGAGTGTCCTCAAAGGTACATGGTGGCCAAGTGCTGAAAAGGTTACTCAAGCTTCCACGGGGAGTTTGGAGGGTGCCCGCAGGGGTGAGCCAATCCCCAGCCCCGTTAGGCTGACCTCAGTTTAAGAGGGAGAAAAAAAGACTGCGTACCTCAGGATAGTATTCGGCACTTAATAGGTTTGAAGATGATGCTGGTGATTAGATAGTACATTCATCTAGAGCTTTTATTTTTTTAATTTTTTTTAACGTGTATTTATTTTTGAGACAGAGAGAGACAGAGCATGAACGGGGGAGGGTCAGAGAGAGGGAGACACAGAATCTGAAACAGGCTCCAGGCTCTGAGCTGTCAGCACAGAGCCCGACGCGGGGCTCGAACTCACGGACCGTGAGATCATAACCTGAGCCGAAGTCGGCCGCTTAACTGACTGAGCCACCCAGGCGCCCCTAGAGCTTTTATTCTTTTCGAAGTCTTTTCCCGGTTATTGTCCTTGCTGCCCTTAAAGGTGGGGGCTGCAGGTCTGCGACGAGAGGAGACAAGGAGGGGGCGAGTCTGCTTGGCTGACGATGGGCTGAGGGGGCTCCCCTCCCTCCTCTTCCCAACTACCGCTCTGCTGAGACTCGGGACCCTTGTCAGGGCCCAGCTCAGAGCACAGCCTCTCCACGCTTCCTCTGCCTGGAGGTGAGAGGAGATCCCGAACCCACCCTCCACGTCCACGGAGGTGCCACCCTCCATGGTTCATGGGCACAGCCAACCGTGTTCCTGCCTGCTGGGTCTCTGGGGTTGGCACCGCAGTATCAGACGGAGTCCTTGTCTTCCCGGGACACCGTTCTGGTTTTCTCTGTCGTCGTTGCTGCTGAGAGTCCCCTTCCCCCCTCCCCCCTTCCCCCTCCCCCCTCCCTCCTCCCTTCTCCCAGCACCGGCTCTTTCCCCAAAGGGGCCCCGCAGGAGCTGCTTTTTCTTCTTCTTCCTCCCGCAGCTGTCAAGGAGAATGGGAATGGGCCGGCCTGGTTCTGGGCCTGCAGGAAGGGCCTCCTGGGTTCCATCTCAGGGCGCCGCTGGACCCCCTCGGGACCTGGACCACACGGCTTGCTGGCCAGGAGGACACTTGTGCTTGCATTCGCCATCCCAGCCACCCAGCCTTCTTTCTCCTGAGCTCCCTGGGGGGCTTTTGTGTGGGAAGGCAGGACACCTGCCGTCTGGGAAGCTGCCCGTAATGGTTTTAATTTGTCGGAGTCTTGATTTCTTTCCTTACAGCCTAAAGAGATGACTCTCCGAAGCTTTGATTTCCTCACTTTTCAAAGGGAATGGTAATGTGAACGTCCCCGGGTCCCGGGGAGCCTTCTGTGTACCCATAACGCTGGGTACACAGACACACGGTCAATGGTGACAGGAACAAAGTGCTGCCGAAGGCCTGGGGGATTGGGATGCAGATGGGCCCCCAAATCCAAAATACCCCTGGACGTGTCCCTCCTCCTGAAGTTCCTTTAACCGTGAGCTCTCCCGCTGTCCTCCGCCTCCTCCGGCCTCTTCTCCTCGGCCTCCTTTCTTTCTTGTACATCCTTCCCCACCTGCAGCCCTCGGCCTTCTACCTGGTCCACATTCGGCATGACTTCATGCACCCTGTGCCTGCGGCCCCTGGAGAGACGGGGTCCGTCAGAGACTATCCCCAGCGAGCAACCCCCTCACACAGTCATGGAGGCTTAAAGACGGTCGACGCATTCATTGTGTCGCAACCCACCTTCCCCCCACTCTGTGCCCGCATCAGCTCTTCTTGGAGCCAAGGAGGAAGGACTTATCTGAAAGGCCGAGCTGAGTCGATGTGGGTTGTCACCATCACCGTGAGCACCGTTGTCCTGGGGCTCGTAGAGGGTATGACAGACAGACAAGCTGTACCCATGGCCAGGGCACTCCTTGCCTCTGTGGTTGGATTTCACAGGCCCTGGCCTCCCTGGTGTCCACTCTTGCTTCTGTCTCCCACCCCTGGTTATGTGCCTGCCCCTTCCTCAAAACTCTGGCTCCCTTTCACATTCAAGCACCCTCAGGAAAGGAAACTTGAAGTCGGTAGAGCCATTCATACCTGACTGTGACTGCGTTGGCCCCCATCAGTGGTAAGGGGACTTACTTGGGGACTTACTCTCCTTACTTGCTCAGGAAGGAGATGACAGGTCTCAGAGGGGCTCATAATGGGAGCTCTGCGGAGGAGGGCAAGGACCCAGGCTGGGGAGGCTGGGAGGCCGGTGAAATAATGACGGCTCTAGACCTGCGGTGAGAAGGCCAGGTTCTGCTCTGCCAGTGGGATGAGCAGGCCTAGTTACCACTGGGTCAAACCCAGTGACGGGCTGTCATGTGCTCTGGAAGCGACCCACGGCTGGTACTCATGGAGGACTGTATAAGCACTTTTACTGCACTGCCCCCTGCCCCCCAGCCCCCGGCCATGTGCAGGGCGGGTCAATATTGGGGGTAGACTCATGACTGAGCTCTATGCCAAGGGGTGAGCCACCCGAGCCCAGTACCCCCCACCCCTGCCCTCCTCCAGCCCACCGTCCAAAGTCAGGCTGAACTCTGTCTACTTCACGTCTTTGGCCAGGAGCTGGTGCCCCCGGGGTGGGGATAGATCCTGGGACGTCACCCCCTCTTCTCTACAGCCTTATCCCAATAGGCTGTTGCCTCTGGGCTAAATCTGGGAATGCACATTGACCAGGAGGTGCGGCTATAGGGAACCCGCTGGTGAAAAACTCCCTACGTCAGGGAAAGCGATCAGAGCACATTTTCAGGGCTCAGGATTTCTCCAGGTTCTGCTTTCCAAAAGTAAGCTTGAAATGAGGTGGGCACTAGGGGTCCATTCTCACTGTCTGTAGAGTGGTGGTTGTACCACCACTAGCAATCATCATCCGCCTTCACATGGACAGGGCCGTACAACTTTCAGGACTTTGGAACCCACGCCTGATCTCACCACACCCTTGGGAGCCAGACAGGGCAGGTTTGCAGAGAGGGAAAGGCTTAGAGAGGTGGAGTTCCTGCCCAGACTCCCCCAGAAGGAAGAGTGCTTTCCACCTCTTCTTGGAGAGTTCAGAGCTCACGACAGCTCAGGGGTAGAAAGCCAAGCTTTGGCCTTTTCCAGAACATCTATCGGGGCCATTTAGAAGCCTCATCCCCTCAGCATCCTACCACAGGCCCGTTAGCTAGAGGCGATAGGGCTCCAGAACCGCCACTGGGGTCCTGTGTGCCCCGTCACTCTGCCCGGGGTCCACATTGCATGCCCTGCCCGTGACCCCGGTGTCCTTCCGCATGCTGACCAGACCAGAAAAGGTGAGGAAAGGGGGTGAGGGGAAGGTGGGGTGATAAGAATAGCACCTTCCTGGAAACCAGGAGGCCTGGACTCTGGCCCTGGCCATTAATTTTCTGTGTGACTTTGGAGAAGTCACACCCTCTCTGAGCTTCACTTTCCTCGTCTGTAAAAGAAGGGGCCTTAGGTGATCTCTAAGATTCCGTGCAGCTCTGAAATCCTACCCCTACGAGTCCCCCCACAATTATATTGCCCACTATAGGATCCAATGCCAGCGTATGTTGAAAGACCAGGAGGAAGCCACCTGGAGGTCTCGAGATACCTCCCTTTTGATGGGGGACCTCCTCTTTGCCAAGCTTTCCTGTGACAGGCCCCGCTGCGTGGCCCCGAACTCCCCTGGGGCCCACCTTGGCTTTCACATCAGGGAACTTTGCAGGCCTTCTCCCCTGCACTGCAATAAGCAAGCAAATTCAATCCCACCTTTGGCTAAAGATCTGACAGCTGGCAAGCCCCAGCCATATAGGAAGAAAAGGGTTAGACCCTGCTCAACACCTACTTTTCCATTCTCAAGCACACACACAAATACCCTTCGGTTTTATATTACTGACTAAAAGCGTTTAACGTTCAGCGATATGTCCTAAAGCACACAGGCACATCTCATCAACACAGAAAAAGTAGCACAAAGACAAAACGGGCCCCCTCCTTCCAAACCTGCTCTTGTCTTTTTTAAAGGAAACTCCGTCCCCCCTCCCACTCTGTTCCTCCTTACCTCCGAGTCTCTGTATATAAATTAGTTAAATGATTTTGCTATGCTAGCATCTTCACCCCACACACCCTCTTTCTCTTTTTTTGGTTAATGAAATGTGTGAACAGTTTGTTCCCGGCTAAAAACAAGCACTGATGGGTTTCCTACCTTTCTGTGTGGGAGGGAGAGGTAGGTTCTGAAAGATGCACTGACTGGTGGCGGGGAGGCCGCTGTTAGGAGGTGAGGCGGGGAGGAAGACGGAGAGTGGAAAGATCAGCACAAAACTTCATGTGTGATCTGTCCCTCTTTCATTCTCCCTGTGTGCCAACCCTACCGTGGTCTGTTTGATCGATGTATGGGCACAGGGACCTGGGGAGGCCCCGCCCCTTTCAGAAGTGAATCAGCACATCCACAGGTTAGGAAAAACGGATAGATGCTGGGGATGGCCTGAACAGGAGGGAAAATCCTCCTAAGGGTTCATTCCTTGGCATCCATTCCCAGGGAGGGAAGGCAAGGTGTGGAGAGGAAAATGACTACTGCCTACTGTGGGTGCCATCAGCACATAGAAATCTGTGTGCGTTTGTGTCCGTCTTTCCCTGTCCTTCCTTAAATCCAGTATCGGGACTTTGATGGGGGTAATGGCCAGGAGACAGCCAGCTGTGTGATAAGAAAATAGTCCCAGGATACAGACGGTACCCTATTTCTCCCATTTTATATGTGGGCACACGGAGATTTTGAGACGTCGAGTAACCTACCCAGAGTCACGCACCTGGGAAATGGCGGGTCCAGGATATGAACGCAGGCAGTATGGTTCTGGAATCTACATGCCTAACCCTTGCGCTATACGGGAAGGGACCTGGAGGCAGAGGAGGATAACTAGGGGAGAATGAATGAACGGATCAGTGAGTGGACCACCCAGGAAAGGAGCATACCTTTCCCAGAGGAGTTGCCCTCAGCTCCTGGGAGGTGGCCTGGAGCTATTGTGGCCTGGCGGAAAGGGCAGATCTGGGTCTGGTCCCTGTTTCAGCCAGCTAATAACAAAGGGATCCTGGACAAGTCACATATTCTCTTTGATCTTCAGTTTCCTCATCTGTAGAATGGGGGGAAGACAGTCGATGGAAGGGCCGAGAAGCCGGCTCAGGGCAGTTCTCTCCCCTCCCACATCTCTCCATGGCCTCTCCAGCCAGCCTCTGGTCTTCATACTCTTCCCCAGGAGGGTCGCATACTTGTCACATACCTGTCTCTGTCACCCTCAGTCTCAGGGACACGGGTCAGATTGCCTCCAGAACTCTTCAGTGCACGGTGGCTTTAGGTCCCAAGAGCTACAGGGTTGGCTGTGGGTGAGGGTTTGGGGGGTGGAGGGGTGCATTTTCCTTATTGCCCCAGTGGGGAAGGAAGACACAAAAGTAGTCTCTACCAGCCACCACACTCTCACGAGACTCCGGGAGTTTTGTCATGTGTCCCGCTCAGAGTTGGGCTTGAGCTGACATTCGGAGACAGACCAGAAGGTCCCATTTAACCCCCTTCACGGTTGGGGCGTGAGAGGGGCAGCATTGGTGTTGAATCGGCAACATGAGCAGGAGCTCCTCGAGACGAGGGGGGAGGGAGCCTGGAGGGACTCTCAGGCAGCAGAGAGTGGTTCACGTGAGCACATGTTCTGTTCAAGTTCACGGCTGGAGCTGGAACAGGTAGAAAGGGGGATGGCCGCTGTAGTGGTGGAGGGCATACCAAGGTCACGGGAAGACGCGACCAGGAGGGTAGAGAAGGGCACCCTGAGGCCGCGACCTTGCCCTTGCGCCTTTCACGATCAGCCGCTGCCAGCATTCGAGGGGGAAAATTCTCGGTACCCGGGCACCTCACCTCGGTGACACCCCCAATTCCCAAACACCACCCAGGAGGGGAGGGTCGTCGCCTTACTGGGAACCTCACTGCAGGTGGTAGGAGGCCCCTGAAGGGTGAAGCGGGAGTGACGCGACGCAGCCAGCGCTCGAGAAAGCTCTGTGTGGTTCTGAGTGGGGCTGGTGGAGAGACTGGAGGCGGGGCGGCCAGTTAGGAGCTTAAATAATCATATTAATTTGCAGTGATGTTAATAGAAGAGGCTCCTGCGAGCTGGAGGACTTTATGTGGGTGTTTGCGATTCTTCCCAGTGCCTTAGGAGGGTGCAGTGAAGAAAAAAGTCCGAGGGTTAATTTCTTAAATTAATTAAAGAAGCTGTATCCACTAACGATGTCCTCACGTGGGTTTTGTGTTTCCTTTTTAAGTGGAGGAAGGGGCGGGTGCTGGTGGTAGGCAAGGCGGGCAAGACGGGGGTCGGGTGGCAGTGGAGGAGAAATCAGTTTCCTGCGAATTAAACGTGGAAATTCCATAAAGGCCTGGCACGTCGAGGGGCTTTTAGTTTTCCAACTTGACATCCTGCCTGACTTGGAATAGCCTGAAAAAAAAAAGGGGGGGAGGATTCCTTTTGCTTTCCTGGGATCAGTGGGACTCTGATGCCCTGTGATCCAGCCAGGGGGCCATTCAAATTTGGGTCAGTCCCTGTCTCCAAAGTGGTTTTTCCCAGACCTGAGTGCACATGGGACTCACTGCGGGCACTTGCTAAAAATGCAGATTCTGGTTCCTTGGGCCCAGCTGGGGTCCAAGATTCTGCATTTCTAAGGAGCCTCCACGTGGTACTCATGCTGCCGGTCCAGGGTCCACAGTTCACGAGGGGCAAGACCTCAAAGCCTTGTTGATCCCAGGGCCATCCATTTGCGGAGGGGTTTGCTGGGTGCTGGCCAAGTCTGGAGGGCGTGGGACAGAGAGAGAAGGGTGAGTCTGAATCTATATGGGTTTTGGTCACTGGTCTGAAACACGCCAAGGCGGGAATCTGGGCTCAGAGGGGGACGTGGGGAGCAGAGTCCCCTCCGCATGCAGACATGCACACGCTTCGAATAACTTGCCACACCGGGGGCTTCATCCTCCTCACCTCTGTGCTCCCAGAGCTGGCCAGTCCCTGAGGAGGCATAAAATCCCGTGGCCAGCTCGTCCCGTGTCTGTGTTCACTAAGGCCGTGAACACATGCAGGCCACCAACCCCCGTGCTTCTTTGGCGGGGAGGGGCCCCAGAGGCCTTGCCGGTGGGGACGGGACCGCCTGAGCTGTCAGACCCCGCCCCCCCCACAGATGCCTGGTTTGATCTCCCCCCACCCCCACCCCCGCCCCCGGCAAAGTGGGAGGATTCAGGAAGCACGTCCCCAAGGAGGCTTGGAGGACTGTCCCGGTCATGACTGACCCGGTCATGACAGCGGCCTGGCTGGCACAGCCACATTGCAAGAGTGATGGGAAGGTAGTGCCAGTACCTGGTTACAGACCCTGGCTCAAGTCAGTAGTCAAGGGTCCAGGCAAATCAGAGCAGTTAACCCGCAGGTCCCTCCCAGCCCCGGACCTCTGTTCCTGCGCTTTCTAGATCTGTGGGAAGGCCCCTATAGCTCTGCAAGCCCCTTCCTGCCCTTTCTGCTTACTGGCCTGGTAGGATATGAGGGGCCCCAGTGCAGACAGGTGGGATTCCCTGCACGGGATCATTCAGGGCTGGGGGGACTCTGGGCCCACCAGGCGTGGGAATTGGAAGACCAGGTTCTTGCCATGTGGTCGGGAACAAGTCACTTGGGTTTGCTTGGCCTTGGGATTCCATTTGCATAATAGAAAAAACAATCCTTGCCCCATTTTATAGTTCAAGAAGATGGAGAAAGAAAGCTGGATGGTGGAGCCCCAGAGATCATGGGTCGGGTTCCTGCCTTCGGCTTTAAGAGGGCGTCACCTTCACCTGCCAGCTGAGCAATAAGGGAGGCACAGACGGGTCACGCAAGGTGCCGGCAATCCAAACACCCAGAGCTCTAGCAGATGAGGACCTGTTCACGTCCAGGGAATTATGAGACTGAACTTGTGAGCCTAACTCCTCCCCACCCATCCAACTCACAGAGAGGAGGGCCTTGTATCCAACTCCAGAATTCTGTAGAACCTTTGCAGAGGGGCTGGTCTTCGTGGTGGGCCCATGCTATCCATTCTTAGAGGAAAAGGCTGCTAAGCTTAGTTTCGGCCTTTGAATAAGGAGCCGAACCAAATCTGCCTGGTGAGTTTGTAGGCCTCCCGCTGCTGTTCTGGAATCCAGGGGGACTTCGGCAGGCTTTTGGTGGATTACATTAGAACAGGCCTTGGCTCAGACAGCAAGAAAGGTGAAGGTGCCAGGCACGGAGGCCCCCAGCTCCCCCCGCCTCACCTCTGCCCAGAGAGCCAGAAACTGTCCTAGAAAGGGAGGAGAGGCTGCGGGCGGACAGGCATCTGGGCGGGTCACGCTGGGGCGAGGGGCACAACGAAAGTCAGGGGGACGTGGCCGCTCACCAAGGACCGCAGAAAGCACCCGTCACCTACCCATCTCAGCCAGAGTTCAGAATAGCAGTTACCCTCGATCTCCAGGCCTTCTCAAGCGGCCCTCCTCCCGTTGGTTCTCCCTGATCCTCACCAGGAGGGGGAGGGGGACTGCCCCCTTCTTCCTGCCCCTGCTGATGCTGCTTTCCTGCAGCTCTGACCCCCGCCACCTTGCTCTCTGGTGAGCCCAGGATCTGGTTCACGAATCCTGGCGTCTGTTAGGGCCCTGCCAACTGCCAGACTTGGGGGTTTAGACCCCCCAAACTTGGGGGTTTGGCCCCAAGGCCAAGAGCGTTAGCGCTGCCCGTCGCTCCGCCTGTGCTCCTGCCTAGCGATGACCGCCAAATGGCAGCCAGGCCCGCAGGCCGCCTCTGAGGTGACAGAGAGGAGGGGACGGACCAGAGGAGGCCCCCCCCCCCACCATCCAGCAGCAGGCCACGCGGCCACTGAGCCTGGGGACCCCTCCCGCTGTGTGCCCTCCTAGCTTAGCTTCTGCTGCAGAAAACCTCGGCTTGAATCCCTCCTCATCCCCCAGGCTCACTCTGCTCATCCATAAAATGGGGGAAGCGTCCCCACCCCCACCTCATAGGGTTGCGGGGATTAAGTGAGACAATAAGTTTAAATACTTAATACAGCACTTGGTATGATGAAGTACTCAGTGAAGATTTGCTAAAAAGCCTTCTCAGAAATGCATAAATCAGCGTTGATGTCTCTACTTTATTGAATAGGCTGGGCTCCTAGAGGAATAGCTTGATTTTCCTCTCCCTCTGCCCTTCCAACGTGCTCTGTTTTCCTTCTCGGCTCCTGCCTGAAATCTCAGGCCATCCTATGGCATTTCCGCTCTCTGACTTTCTAGTGTTAAAGACTCTCTTTACTCTCCCACCTAGAACCTTCTGATGGCTTTCCTGTGGCTCAGAGTCAAAGCCAAAGCTCTTGCCCACAGGACCCTGGCTCCTGCTATCTCTCAGACCTCATTCATCTCCTACCACGCCCCCCACCCCTGCCCCAGGCACAGTGGCCTCTTGTCTGCCTCAGGCATGCCTCTCGTGCTGGCTTTCTGCTTGCCCTTCCCCTTCCTGGAACACTCTTGCACCCACTGGGGCTCACCCCCACCCCCCTGCCATCAGGACCATCTATCTGAAATACCAGGAATTGCTAGGAATACCTTCCATGACCCCTATATAAAATAGCATCCTCTCCCGTGCACACTCGCCTTCCTGAGCACTTATCCTTGCCATAGTCGTCAACACCACGTGGCATACAAAATATTTACTTGTTCGTCACTATTTGTGCTCTGTCCGCTGGATTGTAAGCCCCAGGAGGACAGAGACTGTCCATGTTCTTTTTTCCTGCATCCCCGGGGCCTGAAACAGGTCCTGCGCTTCTCGCGGATGCTCCGTAAACGTTCGCTCATGACTCTCCATCAAAGCCTCAGTCTCTCTCTCCTCTGTCAAGGCATCTCCTCACGTCCTTCCCCAGGCGTGGGCCTCACCAATACAGGGCGACCTGCAAGGACTACGGAGGGGTGACTTATTTTTGCACGCTCCTGGCCGCACCGACGGGGGCGGTGAGAGGGAAAGGCTGGAAGGTCGTTGACTCTGCTGCTGCCGCCGTAGCTCGCTCTTGACGGGCAGCCGCCCCCTCCCTCATGGATTGGTTTGGTGAGGTCTTTGGAAGCGGCTCTTTGGCACCATTAACACCGCACCGTTTCCCGACGCAGGCGGTGACCTTTTTGCTTGATATCTCCTGAGCCCCTATTAGCGCCTGTTCTAGAATACAGCACACGGCCTCATTCTTTGGCCTTGGCGGGCAGTCCTTGGGAGCGGTTTCCTTCAAGGCAGCTCTACAGAGGGGAGGTACAGCGTGGTGGGTGGGAGCAGGGCTCTGGAGCAAGGCTGCCTGGGTTCTTATTCCGGCTCTGAGCTCTGCAGCTCTGCGACCTCGGGCACGTCCCTTCACCTCTCTGAGCCTCACTTACCTTCTCCGTAAAATGGGGTTAATAATAGCATTTGGGGGCGCCTGGGTGGCTCAGTTGGTGAAGCGTCCGACTTTGCCTCAGGTCGTGATCTTGAGGTTCGTGAGTTCAAGCCCCACGTCGGGCTCTGTGCTGACAGCTCAGAGCCTGGAGCCCGCTTCGGATGCTGTGTCTCCCTCTCTCTCCGCTCCTCCCCGCTCACCCTCTGTCTATAGTAATAATAGCATTTTGTTGGTGGGGTGTTGAAACAAGATGACGTGTGGAAGGTCCTTAAAAAGGAGCCTGGCCCATAGGAGGTGCTCGGTAAAAGCTAGCCATGGTTATTACCCTTCTGCCCTCAGTGAAGGGTACTGCCACCCTCTGCCCCCCCAGGCCGGGTTCATTACCAGGCCCTGCCTACAACCTCGGAACCCATGGCTCACTCTCCCGAGGGCTTCCTGGAACCTTCTCAAGTTGCTGGGGCTTCACCCAGCCCCTCCCTTGGACAATGGTAGGACACGCCCTTCAGACACTGCAGGGAACCCACGGAGCGCCCACTCTCTTGAGAGAGACCCTCCCACTATTGTCTCTTCAATCTCTGCTGGAGCTGGTGGCGGGCTCAGGGCTGGAGGCCAGCGCGCCTCACCCCTTAACCAGCCCCTTGAGGGAAGTCTGGTGACTCTCACCCTTTGGGCTCCACCAGAAACACCGAGACCGTGGGAGGACATCTTGTTTTATACCCCGTCATAATAGATTTAGGGCGTTGGAGCAGGAAGATGATTAATAATGATCTCCTGGTTCAAACCTTCAGGTAGATGTGAAGAAACCAAGATGCGGAAAGATGAAATGATTGACGTGAAAGTCTCCCGCTCGTCGGGGGCGTCCCCATCGGTGCTTTGCAGCCTGCTTCTCGGGGAGAGAGGTGCAGTCCTCGCCCTGGGCATGGCCCCCCTTTACTCAGCTGAGTCTCCGGGGCCTGCCCACGCTCCCTGGGGAACGCACGCCTAGCGGAGGACTTAGTGGAGGCCGGACAGCACTCACAGCCTGCCCTCGGGCCCGTTTCCCAGTGACGGTGGCCCTGGGCCCGCTGGAGGCCTGTGGCTCTGGGGGCTGCTCCATGGGGGTGAGGTGAGGCCCCGGCCCATGCTGCTTGCTGGGGAAGGCGTCCCCTCGTCAGCCACCGGTCCTTCCAGACAGCCCCGGGCCCTCCCAGCCCGCCTGCTATGGAGGCTGATTGGGTGGAGGAAGCAGAGGGGAGGGTCCGGTTTCGGGACGTGCCATGTGGGGAAGGGGGTCATAGGCTGTGAGGGGCAGGTCTTCACCCTTCAGCCCGTTCTCGTGATGGGGGGCCATGGGACTGGAAGGAGAGACCCAGGTGTCCCCACTTTTCCAGAGGGGCTTGCATCCAAAATGCAGCCTTAGGATGTTGACAGAAGGCTTTCCCTGTGACCCTAGTCCCGGATCTTTCCTGGCTCCTTTTGGAAAGTGGAGACTTCTAGAACTTGTCAGAAGCGTGTCCATTGTCTTTTGTTCGCAGGATGGTTGGCTCCTTTCCTGCTTGTGACTTAGGAAAACTATACCGTCCAAGGTGTTGCCTTCCCCTTCCTTCCTCCCTTATGATTGCTTTTTTTTTTTTTTGGTAATCGAAACTGGTAATGATTTTTTTTTTCTGCCAACTTGTGATATTATTGCCAGTCCTTTAATTGTCTCTCTGCTCTATTTTATCGTTTCCATCGTGATGAACTTTTTTATGAGGGAGTCTGGTGGGTTTGGAACCTGTTAGCAGACTCACGGCTTGCAGGCCGTGTTTGCTCTTCTGCTTCCTGGTCTCTACCTCATGCTCCCAGCCCTCCGCTCAGAGTCCCCGGAGCGGGCCTCCCTCAGTATGGGGACAGTATCACAGTCAGAAGAGTGGACTGTTGGGGCGCCTGGCCTCTTCGGGGGAGTGAGGGAGACTGACACCTGGCAAACCAGCCTCGCGGCCGGCCTGTCCTGATGGCGGCCCTGTCGTGGGCAGCTTTCTTCCCACAAGTCCAGCCATAGTGGGACCCAGGTCCAGATCAAAAGAAGGCCCTGGCCTGCCCGGCCGAGGGGGGGAGGTTTCATGATGGTTGGAGCCATGGTGTTCTGCGTGCGTGGAGAGCAGCACGTACGGATAGACCGTCTGTCCACGTGTATTAGTATTAAAGTCACCCTATGCTGTTCTGAGTCCTTCACGTATGGCAGCCTAAAAAAAAATTTTTTTTTTTTTGAGAGACAGAGTACGAGCAGGGGAGGGGCGGAGAGAGAGAATCGCAAGCAGGCTCTGAGCAGTCAGTGCACAGAGCCCGACGCAGGGCTCAGACTCACGAAACGGGTCATGACCCGAGCCCAAGTCGGGTGCCTGACCGACTGAGGCACCCGGGCGCCCCGCGTATAGCGACTTCTCACATCTGCGTGACCACTTTGTGCGGGAGTCTCTGCTGTCGTTCTCGTTTGATAAACGGGAACCCGAGGCACGGCACGAGCACTCCCTTACCCGAGGTCTGTTCTCTTAACTGCTCCACTCACTACCTGAGGAGATACTTGTACGTCTCACAAGTCTGCGCACGCACCATCTCCCGCGGTCCTGAGTACCCCTAAAGGGCGAGTAGAGACCGCAGATTTACCCCTTTTTACGTGTGCAGAAATACAGGCCCAGAGAGGTCATGTGATTTGCCCGAAGTCACGCAGGGGGTAGCAGCAGGGACTTGGAACACACAGGCAGGGGAGATGTGAAACACCATTTCTTTGAGGGCTTTCTGAGGCTGCTCTTTCTCTCGGACCACCCACTCAGCCCCTCACTCAGCGCGACGGTCTGTCTTCAGTCCATACGGAAGAAACGGGGGACCTGGCTGGGTACCGTGTGGAGGAATGGGGAGATCCTGAATCTGAAGTAGGATATCGAGGGTGAGATAACATGCAGGGCCGCTACCTTCGTGAACGTTCCGTTGATATGCAAGAGAGGGCTTCCCACGGGGAGTGCGTGGCACCAAGCACCGTATCGGGACAGGGTGCGTGAGTCATTTGAGAGGCCCTGTCCCCTGGGTCCGCGGGGAGGAACGTGACAGATTCACCTGGTCTGTCAGAGATGCCTCTACCCGGAAGCCCCTTACCTTGTCATAGAATGGGCCACCGCCTCAGCTCCCCCTTCTCCTAGAACCCCCTAGAGCCCCAAAGGTCCGGGAGTGACTGCACCCCGGTGCACCCGCCCCCCCAGGAGCCACCAGTCCCTGGAGACAGGCCTGTAGGAAGCCTCAGAAGGACCACTGGCTCTGTGCCCGGACCACGCGTAGCACATGTCAGGCACACATGGGCGTGAGGCAGGGGAGGATGGAGCGTCCCCAGGAAAATATGTTCAGGTACACAGAAGACCTAGACAAGTATTGACAAAGTAAATTGCTCTGGATGCCTTGCTGTCGCTCTCACTTTTCCTGTGGGGACCCTTCTATTCAGGGCTTGGAAGGGGCGGCGGGGGTGGGTAGGGGGGGATGTGGGGCATCCCACCCCATGGGTGAGGCCGAATGAAAGGTGGGACTCCGAGGGAAGAGAGCGGAGTGGATGCTTCTAATTGAATCCATTTCCTGGCACCGTCTTTCCAGTCCAGAGTCACCTGCACGTGTGCACAGAAGTAAGGAGATAAATAAATGGAAACGCCGAGTTCCAGGGCAGCCTAAAAGGTTGGGGAATGAATCGATGTTCTCCCCAGGCAGCTGTCCGGAATGAAGTGTAATAGTTAATAAAGGCTGATTGTGCACACACAGCTGGGGCCAGCAAACAGAGCAAGCCGAGGCCCGGGAGGCTCATCCTTTTCCCGAACCGCCCCCTCCCCCTCCCCAGTGGTGATCACCGGCTGATTAAATCAGACTTCTCGGCCGCGGATCCAATTAGGGGGGTGCGGGAGGCTTGGACATTACCAATGACTGCACAGAGCATGTCAAGTAATCCTTAATCTCTCTGATTTGCTTCTCTGGGCACGGGGTGCAGGGTGGGAGCGGAGGGGGGCGGTGAGAACAGGGGACGGATTCCAGAGGAAGGTAGAGAATCAGACCATGAGTGCTCGGGGTAAGCCCCGGTGGGAAGCGCTGTCTCAGGCATTACGGGAAGAAAGGGAGAGGAGAGGAGGCAGGATCCCCACCCTTGGGGAGCTGACCGGGCTACTGGTTATAGTCCATACTCAGGAAGGTGCTTAACGTAAACAGAGACACCAGCACAGATCTTAGAAAACCAGAGGATAACTCAGAAATCATTGATATTTGGCTTTGGAATGTATTGATTTTCATCCCAGAAGATTTACCTACCTAATTCCGCTTGGCTTAAGCAAGTAATAAAAACGGGTTTGCCTTTCTTGATCACATTTAGACTGGCAGCAAGGGGCAAGGGGGTTCCGAATCCTGTTGGCTAGCTGGAGGAAGGTACTTGGGATTTATAGCTCGTCTACACAGAGCCTTAAAAACGGGTGGTGAAGCAACCCCAGGGGTTGGACGGACACAGCAGAGCACAAGTGGTCTAGAGAGACTAGCCTCGGGCGGGTAGTCAGGGGTGGCTTCCCGGAGAAGTTTCCACCTAACCTGGGGGACAAGTATGATAACTTACAGCCTGCCCCCGTGTCCCCCTGCCCTTTCCGGTTCCTACCTCCACACAGAGGAAAACCCAAACAGCGTGTGTCTCCTTATCTGGCCTAAAAGGCTACGCGTTCGGCACAGATGATTGCCCTTGGTTGTCACAGCACACCTCCGTTCAAAACACACATGTCAGGCCTATAGTGATGCTCGATTTGAGGGCTACAGGAGAAGCATCAGACAGAAAACCCTGGATGGTAAAGCCGCGGAGCCTATAAGAAACAGACACCTTGACAGAGTAGGTCTCTGTGCATTGTCCGCTCATGGGATCACTGGGATGCCCTTGGGCTTGTTCCGGAGTTTCTGCTCCTGCTTCTCCAGGAGCTATTTGACGCGCCCGTGTTCCCGTTGGATTTCCTGAGTGAGGCAAATCCTCATCCTTAGAGCACCCTTCCTTCTGACTTTGCCATCGATGTGGAAGGAGAGGCCATTGACGTAGAAGGCATCTCCAGGAATCTCTGTGTTAATGGACGGGCCATGTGCTTGGGGTGAGGAGAAAATAGCCCCTGGGGAACCTAGTGGGTGCCCCTAAGGGAAAAGCGGCTGGCAAAGCATCAGTGACCCCAAATTGTACACCGGGGACTGCCTGCCCTTTCTCTTAAAGGGCACTGGGCCAGGAGGCAAGAGGCCCGGGTGGAATCCTTGCTTTGACCCTGAAACTCACTGGTTTCCTTGGGTAAGTCCCTCAACCTCCAGGGGCCCCGGCTTCCCCCTCGCCAAAATGAGAAACGAGGGCACTAAACTGGAGGACCCTCAAAGTTTCTTTTGACTCTGAAGCTCTGTGATGCTGTGAGATGAAGCGCCTCTCTCCCTCTCTCTCCCCCCTCCTCCTCTCTCCCCTCCCTCCTCCTCTCTCCCCCCCCCTCCTCTCTCCCCCTCCCCCACTCTGATTCTAATACTGTGGCCACAAGGGTTCTATTTTTATTTCCTTTCATGTTCCAGGATCTGAGGGTTGCTTTTGACTGACTGTAGGTGTAATAGAATTTGTACTTTCCCCCAAATTTAATTACTAGCAGTAAATGATCAATCAATCCATTGATTAACCACTTATTGATTCCCCCTGACATGGCTCTGAGACAGTTAGGCTGCGTTTGGAACACAATCCTTTGGTAATTGGCTTACCCTGCTGGGCCACAGCCTCTGTTAAAAGGCATTTGGGTCTTGGTAAATGACGTTTTATCTAAGTATTTATTTCTCAGATCCCGGGACTGCTGTTGGGAGACATTTTGTGTGCACTGGGTTTAGCAGGTAAGCCCTGAGATGTAAATACAGACTCTGCGTGGCCCCCTGACATCCAGTGTAAGAGTTGCAGCCCTTTAACTGAGGGCCCCAGGATAAGTTATTAACTGAGGGTCCCAGGATGAGTCATTTTACATTGGTGCGGCTCTGATAGCTTCCCTATGAAAGGAGGGCATAGGGCTCCCGGGTCTCTCAGGCAAACTCCTTAACTCTGATTCTAACTCTGTCTCACAAACAGTCTAGCTTAAAGAGATGGGAGATTTGCATATCAAACACTGCTGCAGGCACAGGTTGCCCAGGCTTCGTCCCTCTCTGGGGAAGATGTGGACTGGGTTGGTGCTTTGAAGTCTAGCATCGAGTGCCTTCCTTATGCCAGATACCGGCCTCACGGTTTCCAAACGTGCACCACTTTCAAGGTGCAGCCAGCTCTCAGTTATCCACGTGGATGTGAGCACAGAAAAAGGAAATCTGGTCCCCCTTCCTCTGCCACCCAGGCCCTCTGGGATCCCTCCCTTCTGTCTAGTCATTGCGTGCCCAGGAACGCAAATTCCTTTCACTGTCAACAACGGCCACGCCACACTAGGGGGTGGGCCCAAACCCTTAATGGATTCTAAAGTCAAGAAGAGAGGAGCTTTGCAGTATCTGTTGGTTTTCAAGATTAGGGCCAAAAAGTAAGCGGGATACACTGGAAATAGGAACAAAATGGCCCCCAGGCACAGAGGGGTGTGAAGCTTGGTCTTGTCCTGGGCAGTAGGCACATGCCCCGAGGAGTAGTCGTCTCTTCTCACCGGGCAGTCACAGTGGCCTCTGCCTCCTCGGTGGACCCCCCCCCCCCTCCGGTCCCCTCCACGCTGCAGCCGGAACCTCCTGGTGCATTAGAGTCTGAGTCTGCGACTCCCGTTTCCAAACCTTTGTGCAAAGGGTCTCCAGGCTCCGGAATCGAGTCCAGACTCTCTGCCGTGACACACGGAGCCCGTCCTGCTCCAGCCAAACTTGTCATGTGACTCCTACCCACCTACCTTTCTGCTGTGCACTTAGTAGGTAATCAGTATTTACTGGCGCGAATGCATCGATGAACGAAGGGTCTGGCCTCCAGCAGTAAAAAGAGGCCGAGGCATACAGAGCGTACTGAAAATTATGGGGATGAAAAGCCTCGGAACTGCTGTCTTAACTTTTTCCCCCGTCCTTCCCGAAAGGCAGACAGACAGAGGTCCCTGAAGACCTCGGGGCCAGAAGGGCTTCCTCCTTTCAAGAGAGTCTAGCATCCTAGGCTCGGCTGGGCCATCAGCTGGAGCTTCAAGTTCCACTGTTAACTCCAGATGCCGCACAGGGGTCCTGAAGACCCCTTGGTCTGGCCCTTGACACTGAGCCCATTCATGCCACAGTCCCCATTGCAATCTCAATGTCTCAGGCAAGCCAGGATCTTTCGCGGCCACCTCCACCCCCGGGGCCCTCGCATGTGCTGTTCTGCCTGGAAAAGCCCTTCCCACACACACTGCCCATTTGACTCCTTCTCGTCCTTCTGGTCCCAGTGTAAATGCACTGTTTCCCAACCCGTCTAAAGTAGCCCTTGTCCATTGCTGCCCATCTCACTCCCTTCCTGGTTTCTGCCCTAAAGCTTTACTGTTTTTTCCTGATGCTTCTGACGAGGCTACAAGCCACCTTAGCTCCGCGTGTCTGTCTGTCCGTCCGTCTGTCTTGGGCACTGGTATTTTCCCCCACCTAAAACCGTGCTTGGCATTAAGAGTGTGCTTTAAATAGCTGCTGAATGAACGAGCCAACAACATAGAACGGCTTGGACGGGGAGAAGCCACGTCAGCCCAGGCCTCTTCCTCTCCCTTCCGCTCACTCAGCTCAGGCAGATGGGGACCTTCCAGGTCTCTCGGGGCGGCATGCCACAGCCGGCCATGTGAGGCAGAGCTTTCTCAGAGCAGGCCCGAGGGCCTGGCCCCAGCCATCTGCCCACCCTGGTGCCCGCCCAGGCCAGTGCTGCCAGGCCCATTGAAGCTGCCTTGCAGCGGAGGGTTGCCTTTGAGGCCTGCACTTCCCAGCAGGGACCCCTTTGGCTTTCTTCTTTCACGGGGAATTTTTGCCGCCGGATTGACTATAATTGTCGGATTTGCATTTGGTACACCTGTAGCAAGAGGCCCCGGGGGCACCTAAGCCTTTGGAAATCAATAGGAATAAACAAACAAATATATTCATAGGAGGGGGGCCTGGAGAAGGAGGGGAGGCCAGAAGGGAAGGGAGAAAACAAATCAAAGTGCCAGGCTTACCCGTCTGCAGCTGAGGCCCCTTCCGCCTCCCCCTCCGCCGCCCCCACCAGACCGACGCCAAGCTGTGTGCCAAAGTCCCCGCCTCCTATCACCACAGTGAAACAGAAACTGTAATTTCAGGGCTAGCCTGAATGGGCTCATTTCTTTTTATTAACTCCAGCACCGGGGTTTTAGGCAAGTTGGCTATTGTTCGAGCCACACTCCTCTCCTCTGCACTCCCCACGCTTTGAAGCCCCAGGAACAGCCTGGGCGGCAGGAGCGGCTAGTGTGGGTAGACGTGTGGCCGGTGTGGTAGAAGTGGCTAGACGGGGACATGTTGCCGTCACCCGGAAGCCGGGGCCAGAGCGGTGCTGAGAGGGTCAGGGAGGGCAAGCGCTCTGCTCTGTTCAGGGACCGGCTCAGGTGTCTTCCTGGGTGCACCTGCTGGGGCCTCGCAATCAGAAGGGGACCTGGCCGACCTCCTGGGTACCCACAGGGCTGTAGCATCGTGAGGCAGAAAACAACCAACACATCGTGCTCTACGGTTTAAAGGGAACCCTCACATATCTGTGTGTAAGTCACTTCCTGCTGGGAGCTTGTGCCACACTTCCTGAGGCATCCAGCTGCTGGGAGCGGGGTGGGCGGTGGGGGGGCGGGATGAACCGGTCCCATGCGATCTGTAGACCTCCAGCCTCCCTGCAGAGAGGTGTGAAGCATGAAATCACCACCGAGGGCAGATATCACGTGGCCTTCGCTAACCTCTCCGCGTCTCAGTTTCCTTATCTGGATCGTGAGCTCCCACGAGGACAGCAATCTTATTCGTCGCTATATTCCTTCGGCCATATGTGGCACGTAGTGGGCATTTTAAAATGTTTTCACAGGAACGCATAAATAAGAAATGAAAGGACGGACAGAGGGATAATAATATCGACCTCCTAGGGTTGTCGTAGGAATAACTGGGACGTGTATAAAACGCTTAGCACATAATGCATGCTGATGCTGTTCCGTTGTTACTCTCAGAGTGGCTAACTTGTTCCAATGTCAGACGCCACACGAGTGGCGGTCACTAGGTCTCCTATCCCTTCTTCTCTGGTGGAGGAATTACTAAAACAAATACAACTTTAATATGTTTAGATACAAGGTCGCCCCTGGGCAGGAGGGAGCGTTGGGAAACAAATCGGTGGGAAGCAGCATCTCCTCCTGCAAACGAGAGGGACAATAGCAAAGGCAGAAAAGGGGGCCAAGTCTGGGGGTCCTAGGTCCCCGGGCAATCACAGCAGGTGTTGGTAGACGTGACTCGCACCGTGCCGAGCAGACCTGCAGCCGGGAAGGGCCGTGGTAGCTGCTGCCTCAGCTAAAGCAAAGCCAGGATGAATGGGTCTGTGGGCTTATTCTTTCAAAGAGAGCCGGAGGCCTTCGAGAACGTCAGGTCTCCCTTACTGCACTATGTATTCTCATTAGCATGTACACCAGGCCATTGGGAGACCGTTCTGCAAAACCTGTGAATACTCATAATGCTTGCCGGCTGAAAATGGACTGAGCTACCTTGATGGAATATCCATTAAGAGCTAGGCATTGTGCTAGGTTGGTTTTTATAATTGAGATGAAATTCGCTTCAAGCACTGGGCACTTGTCTTACATGACCTTGATGCTCCGAACCAGCAACGCCAGCCAGGTACATATTGGCATCCCTATTTCTGCAGAAAGCGAAGAGGTGCCTCAGGTTATATGACTGTGCTCTAGGTTGCCCAGCAGACAGGTGTCATAAGGGACATTGAAACAGATTTCTCTGCATCCAAAGCCCATGCCCTCTCTAGCACACCACAATTTATATCTTACTTATTTATGTAAACTGGAATAAATTAAACGATCCACGCACAAAGGCTGTCACCAGCCGGTGCTTCCTTGAGTGTCACTGTTGCAGATCTGGGCCCCAGTGAGCCTGGGCCTGTGGTTCTCTGCAAGCCTGGCTGCAGGTAGGCCCCTCAGCTCTTTGCCTAGAGACCCCCCCCCTTTTCCTCTCCGCCGCCAGGATCCTTTCCCTCTGTCTTCTCCCCTTGCATCCTGGAGCCACACCCTCTCTCTTCCCAGGCACTCAGCCCCTTTGCCTCGTCTCCTCCTGGCCACTGTGAGCCACGGCATTTTCCGGGGCGCGCTGTTGCGTTGCAAACGTTTGGTGTTTGCGCTGAGCGCGCAGGCTCCCTGTACTTGTGACAGCTCACTGGAAACACCGGAGCTCTTTGGAAGAGCAGGGGAGGAATAAATGTTTCAGTCATGCTATAAATAATGTAGCGGGGAACGATGTTGCAAAAGTGGTGCTCTGGGTTTTGCCAGAAGGTATGTTTTCCTTCTTCCTTTCTTTTTTTTTTTTTTTCTTTAACCTTCCTCCTCCCCCAGCGCCCCCCCCCCCCCCCTTGATTCAGTCCGATACAGAACGCCTCCCACCAGGGATCAGAAGAAAACAGCTCTGCTCCCAGGGAAGGAGAAGATTAAACCGTTGAAACTAAACAAATCAATCCCTGTAGGGAAAGGGCAGAGGGGAGGGGAGAGTCTGGCCGGACTGGACACTTGGCGCTGATTTGGGGACTGAAAGAGAGGGACCGTTCTGGCAGAGGCCAGGTTTCATTCATTCTGAGGCAGTGTGGGGGAGGAGCAGAAGCCCTGAGGACAGGGAAAAGGAAGGTTGGGATGAAAGTCTAGCCCCTTCTTCTTTTTTTCTCAACCCAGCAAGTGAGAGGGGGTGCTGGGTGGATTCTCCTTGCAGGACCAGAGCACAAAGTCGAAGGAAATGATAGGGGACAGCCCCGAGGGGGAGAGTCCTGGGAGCCAGGCTGGGTAGCTCAAGGCAGTGGAGCCAGAAACAGAGCCCAAATCATGGTCAAGGTAGGAGCCAAGGACTGAACCTAGGAAGGAGGACCAGGTGGAGCCATCAATGGGAAGGAAGTTGCAGGACCGGAAGCATCAAGGACATGGGCCAGCTCCCAGGACTGAGTCTGTGGTGGCCAGGGTCCCAGAGCCCAGCTTTGCAGTGGCACGGAATGTATTGCTTGGTGATGGGTCTTGGGCCGAAAGTTGCCTTCGTTTTTTCCTGGTTACTCTGGTGGCAGAATTTTCTGGGGTTCAGCCAGACGAGATGGGGGCCTCTTCCGTCTCCAGGGGCAAATAGATGTGGAGAGTCCAAGGCAGGAGCAGCTCTGATGGGGCTGATTACCAGGGAACCAGAGGAACCCACGGCTTTTTAGTGTCGGTCTGCATTTCTTAAAAGTATGTTCCGGTAATCCCAGGCATAAGAGTCATCTGGAGTTTATTTTAAGATACAGATTTCTTGGGGCGCCTGGGTGGCTCAGTTGGTTAAGCATCCGACTCTTCATTTCGGCTCGGGTCATGGTCTCATGGTTCATGGGTTCGAGCCCCACATCGGGCTCTGTGCCGAGGGCACGGAGCCTGCTTGGGATTCTGTCTCCCTCCCTCTTTGTCCCTCCCCTGCTCACTCTCTCTCTATCTCTCTCTCAAAAGCAAATGAACAAACATAAAAAAAAATAAAATAAAAAAAAATAATAAAATACAGATTTCTTGTCCCAGTTCCAGACCTACAGAATCCAACTTTTAGGTGGGGCCCAAGAATCTGCACTTTGAATAAGCACCACGGGTGACTCCTAATTATTTTGATAACCCCCAGGAGGAGCCACGGTCGATGCCTTTGGTTGCAAAGAGGTCTGCTGGAGAAGGTGTCTACCACCTGCTTGAAAGCTGATTCCCTGTGTGATTTACTATTGTCCTTTGAGCAGTCTGAAAACATTGATTGGGTATACACTGTGTGCGAGGCCCTATGCCAGGAGCTGCTGTGTGGAGTCACGGACGCAGAATCTCCGAGTTGAAGGGACCTCAGAGCCCATCTGCCACCCAGAGAGCAAGTCTTTTCTACGGCTTCCTTGACCAGTTGTCATCCACGAACCCCCTACTTTGTGAGGTGGCGAAGTCCATGGTTGGCTGGTTTGCAGATCCGAATCTGCCTCCAGGCACACGGGCCAAATCTGCTTCCTCTTATACACGACAGCCCTTCAGATTCTGAAGCCGGCTGTCATGTTCCCTTGAAGTCTCTTTTCTAGACTAAAAAATACCAGTTCCATGAAAGGAAGAGTTTGCCTGGATCTCATCCTTCTGGTTTCCTGTTTCTGGGTGCTGGGGTTTGTGACCGTCCTCTTTACAAGTGGTGCCTTATTCCTGGAAGTAAGTTCACCAGCAGAGGGAGGGACTAAAATCACCCCCCTTCCCTTTTCTGGGTACAGACCAGCCTTTTCTCTGGAGAGGGAGACTGGCCCCCCACCCTCTCCCAGGACAGCCTTTGGGGGATAGAAGGACTCCCAAGAAAGGCAAGAGACAGGTGTATCCAGGCCCCTCCAACCCTTTCCCTCTTCCTACTGCTGAGGCCTCACTTGCCCAGAGTCTGTGGACCAGTATCTGGCCTTCACGGAACTGTTTTCCCTGCTCCAGCAGGCGGGTCCCAGCTTGCATAGACTGTGCCGGAAGGAGCAAAACTTCTGGTTCGCAACCTACCATTCTCGGTCATAGTCCCTGTCTCCGCACCCATCCGACGTCCTTGGCTCTTCCCCTCCACCAAGGCAGCACCAGGAGACAGGTGCCCATTAGAGAAAGAAAGGGGAGAAAAATACCCTTGGTGCAGACCAGCCACAGAGGGACCATGCCCTGCGTCGTGCTCTGTTGCCTTGGCCTTGGGAAGGAATGCAGGGGAGGAGACCCCAGAGGACCAGGCGGCAGGCAAGGAAGATGATTTGAGCAGTGGCATTTGGACTGATTGGAGGGGAAAGAGTCTGGGGCTAGGACGGCTTCATTATAATAATTGTCTCCTTCCCCCGTAGTTACGACCTTGCAGAATGTAACTTGATGTTTGTAATGAGCCATAATTAGACAATCACCAAAAGTTTCCGTGAGTAGAGTGAATGCAAGCCCCAGCCAGCGGTGGTATTCACTGTTGGTGTGCACCTGTTATACGCTCCTTTTCCTCTCCCTTGTGGTTGGAGCCGCAGGGGAAGGCCTTTCATTGCCATGGCTACCTCCTCAGCGGCTCTGTTACTGCTTGGCCAGGGCCTGGGGTCCTGTGAGGCACCCCTCTCTGGTTCCCAGCCCTTGGATTTCCTCCTGCCATTTTGGGGTTACGTCCCAGGATCATCAGCCCTAAGAAATTTGAGCATGATTCCAGGGTTCTGGGTCCCAAGGAAGAGAGTCCAGGGGCCAGGCCACGGCAACACCCCTCGCCCCTGAAGAGGTGGCCAAGCATTTTTGTCACTGTTTCCAAGAAAGAACAAGACTGGTGCCCAGGACTGCACAGCTGGGAAGTGACTATTAATAAAACACATTTTCTCTTGTGTGCTCTTTGCCTACTCATAGGAGTATGATCCCTAACTCAAAGGAACCCCTAGTGATGGGATTTTATATGGCATGTGTATATAAAATATGAATATATATGTGTCTCTAATAGGATGGGAAGATATTGGGGGCCAGGGGTCTTTCTCAAAATCAAGGCACAAGACCACCTCTAGATATATGCAACCCACTAGAGGACACCCCATCTCCTCCTGCATGGGTGTTCCATACGAACGAGATCCCCCGATAGAATTTTGCATCAGCAACATGTACAGGGCACCTGTTAATGCTAATGATGGCACACGGTGCCCTGACCCCTCTCGGCAGCTGGGCCCCAGCTCCCAGGGTGGAGTGGGTTTGAATGTTCACAACATTTACGTTTTAATTAAAATCCTTTTTGGGCTCTCTAGAGTTTCCACGAATCTATTAGTGCCTGCTCCAGCCGCCCCTTTTATGGCAAAGTCATTTCAGAGGATGGGATCTATGCTAAGGCTTTGCTCTTACTGCTTATGAAATGAGTCCTCCCAGAGTCTCTGAGAGCAGTAAGGAACTCAGATGTTAGAGGATCCAACCTGTCCTTTTCCAGATGAGGAAACTGAGGCCCGGATGAGAAAAGCCATGTGCCCAAGGATGCATGGACTGTGGCTGCCCTGGGCCTTCTGTTTCTATCTGGAACTGAAGATAGGTCCTCACTGGCACCAGTGAGGTCATGCTGCCAGCTCCTTCCCAAAGCAAAGGGACTGGGGAGGGGCAGGCTGTGGGTGGTCTCAGTCCCCCTTCCTGGAACTTTGGATTCTGAGCCGCTCCTATAGGACTGGGGCCCGGGGCAGGGACTTGGAGTCAGAAGCACAGTACTCTGCTTGTGCAGTTGGACCATTTCCTGCAGCCTGTCTCAGGAGGAGAGAGAGGAAGAGTAGGAAGCAGGAACGGGTGACAGGAAAAGAGATAAATGGTTCTGGTGAGGTAAGGACACGGCTGTGAGGTAGATGATAGAGGGTCAGGGAAGGTGGGGAACTCAGTAGATGGCCCAGAGCAGCCCTGATCACCCCACAGAGCCTCCCCCACCACCCCCAGGAGGTACTTAAGCAAGCTAACCATGTCCACAAACCGGTGCCTTTGGGCCTCAAGAGGGTCTGGGCTAAAATAATAAAAATGTCTTGACAAGGGGCTGGATCAGCCAAGCTGTTCTGGAAGACCGTCTCATTTCACCAAGGAGGCAGGAAAACAAATCTCTGCTTCTGACTTCGTCATTAACTAGCCGGCCTAGATCAGGGCCCTTAACCTCTTGTGGCCTCGGTTTCCTATTGTTCTATGAGACTATTACCATTGGCTTCATATTCTGTGGTCAGGCTTACATTAGATACGTCTAAAAACACTCCATAAACTATAAGCATAATAGTGATATCCCGGGGCTGGGCGTGACCCCCACTGCCAAGGGAGCCGTGTACGTCCGGGTGCTGGGGAACGTGAACAAAGACATACTGGTCAAGTGTACTAGCTCTGGGTTACAGCAGGGCTACCCTGAACTAAGCTCGCCTTAAACCCCAGCGACTTCGCCCTCCAGAAGCCCGGAGATGGCAGCAAGGCCCTACGGGGCTGGGAGGCGTGAACAGTGCCTACCACCTGATGGGGCTGCCTGGGGGTCGCGCTGGCCGCATGGGTCAGCAGGGGAGGGAGGCGCCTCTATTTACCACCGTGATCACAGGCCCGTGCCCCTGGAGGTCAGATCGACATGCAGACCGGAGGGTGGGGACAGATGGGCTGGCTGGAGAAGCTAGAGGCCCACGCCTCACCTCATGCCCTGGGAGCACAAGTGAACGGATCTTTCCTGAAACAACCCAAGGAGTATCTGGACCTGGGGCCGCTGGGGAAAAGGTGCAGGCTGTTTGACCGACGCTTTTGTTTGTGAGGTTGGTTCACGGCTAAGCCACCCGGTTTACCGAAGGGGAGAGTCTTGGCCACTTGAGAATGTGTTTATCCTGCTCCTGAGCTGTTAATTGTCTTCCTCTGGCTGGGCTGACTCCAGCTTCTGTCACTGTCCTCTGAGATGTTAACCCTTCACTGGTCCGGATCGGAGCCGTTACCTTGGGCCCTGGGATGAGATCTAGCTTTGCCTGAGCCCTGCCGAAAGTTGTACCTTCTTCATAAAGGTAACGCCCCGCCAGTGCCTGCGGGAGGCCCCGCCCAACCTCAGATCTCGCTCTGAAGATGTGAGTTGTAGCTCTTGCTGGCTAGTACACTGGCAAGTTGTCATTTTTCTGGGCTTCGGCTTGCCAGACTGTCAAACGAGGGAGTTGAACTTCGTCGCCCTGAAGAGGTGGATCAGGAAGGCCTCCTTGACGTCCAAACGTGAGATGAAGGTAGCGGGCCCATTACCTGGGCTCGATATCGGCAAACAGCTCAAGCTTAGACCGACACGGAGCCCGGCCTGAGCTCCAAAGATTCTCGGGCTGCAGAAGGGACGCCGTGGTGGCTCCTGTTTATGCTTCAACACGAGTCCTGAAAGAGGCTCGCGTTCCATTCTGTGCTTGTCCTAAAGACAGCCTCATGACTTCACAGTCCCCGCTAAGCCTTTGTTGTCAATTAGCAGGCAGTTGCGTCGTGGAAGGGCCATTGTTCTCGAGTAGTCGGCTCCTTGTGCCTCCGTGCCAGCTGGCGTCCTGTGACCAAGCCCAGCTCCAGCGCCGAAAGGTGACACCAGCAAGAAGCGGGTCTGTGCTCACTGTGCCGTGCCAGCACATGCCCTAGAGTCGATCGCTCCTTGGCATTCCAGAAGCAGAACACCCTTTTCCAGGAGACCGTGGAGAGGCTTGGCTTTTTTGTGGGGGAAGAGTGCAGGGTAGACTATTTATTGATCACTGTCCCAGAAACGCAGGGTTAAAAAAGGGCCTTAAAAGGTCACTAATCCAGCGCCCTGTTAATGCTAAAATCCCCCACTGTAATCCAGGGGCCGTCTATATTGCGCGTCCTACCAGCTTCCTTCCCAACAGGAGAACGGGGACCCTTGACAGCTACAAATACAGTCAGCAAAGCGGATCCCAGATAGATGAGAGGGTGGGATCAGGAGGGGGCCGTTCTGCCGGGGCCCTGGGATCAGACGCTTCCTGACACCGTGCATGAAAGTCAACTCTGAGCTTTCGTGGCCGCCAAGGCAAAAGTGGAAATATGATTGTTAGAGGGGTGTCTGACAAAGGGACTCTGGCAGGGGAGGCGCTCTCTCCCCTGGTACTAAATTTTAAAGCAAGCCACGTTCATTTACTGGCCAGGGCACCTGACCCTGGGGGTTGTGACTTCTCGTTTCCGGTTCCCTTCTCTTGCTGCGATGCCCGTCTGTTCCAACTTGCTACGGGACTTTCAAGGCTTTCTCTGCCTGGTTCCTTTTCCTCTGTTTCTTCTTTCAGGGGCCCACTGAATTATGCACAGGCCCGAAGTCCTAGGGATCCAGGTTCCTTTTGGAAATGTAAGGGCTTTTGGGAATCTGGAAGGAAAGCATTAGGATAGGCGTCTGTCTTACCTGAGATTCTGCACCCTGCTTCTTTTAAAAAATGTTTTATTTATTTATCTTAGAGAGAGAGAATGAGTGGGAGAGGGGCAGAGAGAGAAGGGGACAGAGGATCCAAAGCGGACTCTGTGCTAAGAGCACACAGCGTGATGCGGGCCTCGAGCTCACCAACCGTGAGATCATGACCTGAGCCAAAGTCAGACGTTTAACCGACTGAGCCACCCAGACGTCCCGCTGCACCCCACTTCTGGAGAGTGCGAGTAAGCACCCTCTTTGTTCCACCCTTGAGCTCGTGGGTGGACCCTCCCTGAATCTCAGCCACACTGCACACTGCCAGCCCCGTGCCAGAGGCACGGACCAGGAGCCACCTATGGGGGGTGGGGAGGGGAGAGGGTGAGTTCGTCTCAGCCACTCTGGCAAAGGGAACTGAGGGGCAGGGCTGCGGCCAGGCTCCTTCTGTACCCAGGATTGCTTTTCAGACTAAGAGCTTCGAAATATGCCTGCCCTCTCCCATGTCTCCGTCGTGAGGTTAAACAAAGGCCCCTCATGGCATCTGACCTAAATGTGACACTTGGGGCTGGGCCCAATTCCCACAGGAGCTGAGATTACCCTTCTACAGAGCAGTCATTTTCAGGATGCTTGGGTGGTCTTCGTGTTTCTGACTCCTGGGAGAAATCCTGAGGGGGGAATTGTAGATCAATTACACTTTCCACTGATTTTTGCATCAGACAGACCTAGTTTTAAACCCTACCAGTAAAGGATTTATTAGCTGTGTGACCTTGGGCAAGATACGTAACCTCTCTGAGCCTCAGTGTCCAGATCTATGACATGAAGATGATGATATGTACCTCATCAGGTTGCTGTGAGTCCTGAGTCATACTACCTGTAAAGTCTATGCCTGTGACAAAGTGGAAGCTATTTATTAATAGTATCGTTTTTATTGGTAGAATGATCATTATCAGTATAGGATCCCGTTGCTCCAGAATTCAAGGCCCCGAAGTAGCCAGCCTTCTTCTGCGTGCACATTGAACCTCCACCTGTCAGATGTCCGTGACGTGGCGGCCCCAGCCCCGTGTCTGCGGGTGCGGATCCCCCCCGCAGATGGACCGCGGTATCGGGATATCAAGATGGCAGGGCGGGGGGCCTGGGTGTGGGTGGAGCCACGCCCACAGGGGGCTGCAAGGCTGGCGGCCACGGTCAGCCTGGGGCTGTCCGCTCGGAGTTCGGAAAGAGGGAAGGAATGTGCCGGCAGCTGCCGTATCGGGACACCTGGCACGGGGGCTGGGAGGCAGACGTGGGAGGCGGGTTTTCTGTTTCAGAGAGATTTCAGGGAGCCTGCGTCTGATTCTGTTTTACGTCCTGGGGTGCAGGTGTGAGGGAATGCCATTCCAGTTGGCCGTTCCCACCAGGGTACCCTAAGTAAAGCATTGCCAGTCCTTCCCGCGCCTTCTCCGTCGGCTCGGTGGCCTCCCTGCCTCCGAGAAACGTTTGTGGGTGGGGGGAGGGGGGCATATGTACCTGGGCAAGAACAGCATCATCCTACCTGTGTCCTTGATTGCTCTCTCAGGCCCCCTGTAACTTAACATTCCACGGGGCTCGGAGCCTGTAACTCAAGGACGTCGCAACTTCCCAGAGCAGTGACATCTCGACAGTAAATCTTGCCCATTGAAATGATGCCTCTGTTCCTATCCCTCTTGCCAGGGAACCTTCCATCCGTTCTTCCTCTCAACGCTCCTCAGAGGCAGGCATTAGTCTCTCCCTGGCTCGTGGAGGGGCCGGCGGCCGGAGAAGGAAGCCGCTTCTCCTGTGTCACAGAGCAGACCGGTGGCAGATCCAGAAGGTCGGCCCACATCTCCCAGGTCCAGGTTGATGCTCTCTTTAAAAAAAATCTTTTTATAATGCTTTATGGAGATGTAGTTCACATAACATACAATCCACCCCTCGGAAATATACAACTCAGTGGTTTTTAGTACGTTTCCAGCCATGGACAGCCACCACTGCCATTTTCGAACATTTCCATCACCTGAGCGAGAAAGCCCCTACCCTTTTCGTGGTGCCCCCTAAACGCCTCCCCCGCCTCCCCCACGTCCTCAGCAACCCACAGTCTACTTCCTGTCCCCGTAGGTTTGCCTAGTTTGGACATCTCATGTAAACGGAATCCTGCAACATGTGACCTCTTGCGTCTGGCTCCTTTCGCTTGGGGTCAGGTTTTCGAGGTTCACCCCCGTTGTGGCCTGTAGCCATAGCCCCTTCCGTTTTATTATGGAGTAATAGTCTCTTGGATGGATATGCCTCCTCTCCTTTATCCGCGTATCAGCTTAATGGACAGTTGGGCTGTTTCCATCTTTTGGCTGCCGCAAACAACGTCACCATAAACAGTCACGTACAAGTTTCTGGGGGGACATACGTTTTCATTTTTCCTGGGTATGTGCCTGGGAGTGGAATTGCTGGGTCAGTGGTAACTCTGTGTTTAACCATTCGAGAACAGAAAACCCACTCGGGGCTAATCCTACCGGGGCCGTGTCTCCCAAACGGACAAGACGCTGCAGAGGCCGAGTCGCCATTTCAGAGTCTGGGGCGTCGTCTGCTAGGAGGCCTCCATGGCTGCTGGATCATTCAGATGGTCCGAGGGTGGCCTTTCAGCCTTGGAATCTGAGAGCTCTGACAAGGCTGGGGCTGCAGAGGGGAGCCCCAGGGCCAAAAGCATCAGGCCGTGCTGGTTTAAAATTTTTTCTTAATGTTTGTTTATTGTTGAGAGAGAAACAAGAGTGTGAGTGGGGGAGGGGCAGAGAGAGAGGGAGACACAGAATCCAAAGCGGGCTCCAGGCTCCGAGCTGTCAGCACGGAGCCTGATGCGGGTCTCGAACTCGCGGATCCTGAGATCGTGACCTGAGCCGAAGTCGGACGCTTAACTGACTGAGCCACCCAGGTGCCCTAGGTCTTGCTCGTTTAGAAGAGCCACTCTGGGGGTGCCTAGGTGGCTCAGTCAGTTAAGCATCTGACTCTTGGTTTCGGCTCAAGTCGTGATCTCACAGTTCATGAGTTCGAGCCCCTCATCAGGCTCTGTGCTGACAGTTCAGAGCCTGCTTGGGATTCTCTCTCTTTCCCTCTCTCTCTGCCCCTCCCCCGATTGAGTGAGCACGTGATCTCTCTCTCTCTCTCTGTCTCTCTCAAAATTAAAAACTTAAAAAAAAAAAAAGAGCTGCTCTGAAGACAGAGGCTAGCCTGGGGGCCCGGACTCACGGGTACAAATGGTGGCAGCCACACTTGTCCTGTAGTATACACACTGGCATCCCGATGGCTCCTTGGGCAGCAGGAGAGAATGAGAACCTCCGCCTTGAAGGGATACTGTGACAAACCAGATAATGTCAAGGAGATACTCTGCAAGTCTGAGGGACAGCACATTTTAAAGGGTCTGATTATTCCTACTTTGCTAGAGATGCGGCACGGGGCTCAGATGGCAAGCAAAGCATCGGCGAACGTAGGAGCGGGGAGGACGGGGTCCTCGGGACACAAGTCTTCCACCTTAGCTCCCGCCAGGGTGGTCTCTGTGGGCTTACCCATTTCATTGTCCCATCCCCAACCTAAGACCAGGGCACGGGGACGCTGGTCCAGCTGCCATCACCAGCCTCAAGAACAAAGCACTCTGGACAGCAGTTTTGGTCAAAGCCTGGCCTTAGTCTGTGCCCTGCGGTTGGGGGAAATGGCTCACAATGCAGGTCCTTTCTGTGTCCCTCACGGTCACAGGGCTGACCTCCAGGGTCCCTCACTATCACCCACCCACCAGCGACATTCCCTCATGCTCCCTAGAGGTCCCTGGGGAATCCTCACGGCCTGGACTTTCCCGGGGCCCACCCAGACTGTTCTGACCCACTTAGGCCCTGGTACGCATGCTCCCTGGAGCTCGAGGCCCTGACTGCAGCCACAGTGGGAAGCTGGGCACTTGTAGCTGCTTGGTTACCTTCAGCTTTTCCCAATAATCTTGATAATCCTAGCAAGCCCCCCCGCCCCCCGCCCCTCATCACACACACACACACAAAACAGGACGATTCAGCCCAGCTCTAAAGAGAGACTTTGATTCACAGCTCAGTGCCATGACCTTCCTTTAGGTGTGTGTTCTGACTGTCACAGGCTCCGACCGCCCCTTTGCACAAGCCTGTGTGTGATCTCTTTTGACATCCTACCTAATTGTCCTGAAAAAGCCAGAGAGAATGGTTTCTAAAGAGCTACAACTGCTTCTCTTCAGGGACTTGGTTCGTTCGTTTGTTCGTTCATTCATTCATTCATTCAACTATCATTTGCTGAACATCTTCTGAATGTCACAGCCAAGGCCTTGTGAGGCTTCAAGAGAGACACAGGTCCCTTGAAATCGGTAGTTGCACAAGCCTTCAACACCTGGACAATCTATAGGTTCTGCAGTTCGGGGGCTCCCCAAACGGGCCGTGGCTCTGAATCACCTGGAGAGTGTCCCCAAACAGATTCCCAGGCCCCACCCTGCAGATCCAGGCTCAGAAGGCCCAGGGTGGCGCCTGGGAATCCGTACTTCCTTCAGGTACCCAGATGAAGGCCACGAGGTGCCATATGTGGGGACCCCTGATGCAGTCCACTCTCTGATTTCACCAGTGAGGAGACGGAGACCCAGAGGATTATTAACTTGCCCGATTGGTGGCATGGCCAACCTCCATTCAGCGCCCTTTCTAGGATGTTCTGCCAACCAAAGGGAGGACCAAGCAGGGCACTCCAGAAAGGCACCACCTAGAAAGGCTTCCCAAGAGGCAATACCTGGGAGGGTTGTGTTTCAGATGGGGGGAGGAAGGACCTTGCAGGCTGCTGGTACACGGGGGGACCACGCTGGTGCTGGACGTGAGCACACCCTGGGCCTTTCTGGGGAGAGAAGCCCAGAAGGGTAGTTTGGGAGCAAATCTGGGACCAAGAGTTCCATATTATCCAGGAGGCATTTCAAAAGTTTTAGCAGTAGTATTTTAAGACAATTACTCTCATGATGAAGTGAGTGGTTAGTTCAAGGGGGCCAGCCCAGAGTAGGAAGGTCAGTGGGGAGCCAGCCAGGAGGGAGTCCGGTGTGGGGCTTGGGCTGCCCCGGAACCGGAGAGAGGCAGAGATGCCGGACCGGGTCTGGTGACCACAGGAAGCGAGGGCGATGGAGGGCCAATGAGGTGAAGGTTGAACCTTTGCATCTGGAAAGACAGGAATATGGCCCGGGGCCACGGGAGACTTGTCTGGGCCGGGAGACTTGTCTGGGCCCGGAGACGTGGATTTTCTCCTTTGGGTCTGCAGCAGAGATAATGTGAGTAAAGCACTGGGCACAATTCCTGGCCAGAACGGATGCTCAGGAGTGAGTTTGTTGCCCTCTAGACCACTTAGGCCCGAGCCTATGGGAATCTCGCATTCCCCACCGGGGTATACTCCTCTTGGCGGGCACTCACCTCCCGGGGAACCAGCAAGCATTTGCAGAGAGCTTCGCTCCTGTCTCTGGAGGAGGTCCCCGTGAAGTCGGGGCCACCCGGCTTGCCAGAGCTGGAAGGGGAGAGACCTTTATTGAGCAGCTAAGCAGAGGTGAGTGTGCACCGGGCCTCTGGCTGTGTGATTTCTCTCTCCACACAACCACGGGGTGAGGCATCGCCACCGTCCCCATCTTGCAGACAAGGTGAGTCATACCTGGTCCCTCTGAGCCAACCACAGACCCGGTGTCTGCGTCACTCTCCTGACCAGGCCCCATGACTTTCACGCCCCGCCCCCCGCCCCCGCCGGAGACCTTCCTTCTCTTTGCTCACACCTGATTTCCTCTAATGGCCAGGAGTTGAACTCAGCCTCTGAGTGACCAGGGCGGGCTGAGGTGGGCGGAAACAAGTCTGGCTTTGCAGCTAATCCTTTTCAGAAAGGGCTGTGGCGCTTCGGAGATTGGCTGCCCGCTCAGCCTGGCGCCTGCCCCTCCCGGGAAGCCGGGAGCACCCCTCACAGCCTGCCCTGCCTCTTCCCCCCGGGTTTCCAGGCCGGAAGTCACTTACCCCAGGGACACACAGCTGGGCAGAAGAGCCAGCCCTCCCGCTCTCCAGGTCACTGTCGCTCCCCTCCGCACAGGGCGAGTGCTCCAAGAAGGCACAGATGGCAGGGAGAGGGGGTGAAGGGGACCGGGCTGGGGGGGCAGTGGCCGGTCGCCAGGGGTGTGGACAGGCAGAGCCTCCGTGCAGGGCCGGGCGGCATGGCCACCGTGGGCTGCTCCTGGGCCGCAGCGCCCGTGTTGGGGCACCTCTCTGAGCCTGTGCGTGTGCCACTGGACGGGAAGTCCCAACGGGCGGGCCGCAGGGTCCCCACGCTGCCCCCCAGGGAGGGGAGGAGGCGTGAGCAGAGGCCGGGCCAAGCATGGCTCCGTGGGGCAAGTCTCCCCGGCTCCTGTTTCCTTCTCCCCCCTTTCTGGGCCCGTCTTCCTGCACTTTATCTCCTTGCGTTGCTGTCAGGTTCTGCTGCCTGCTTGCCATCTTCTAGCTACAGTGGTTCTTCTCAGCTCCGTCTGTCCTGCCGCCCCACTCCCCGAGTCCCCCTTCTCCGTCCCCTCCCCTCCCCTTCGCTGTCAGGTTTGGCCCCAGCTCCTGCCTCTCTTGGTTGTCAGCACCGCGTTCCTGCTCCAGCGACATAAAAGCCTGAGTCCATGTAAGAGTTTACTAAGCACCTACTAGACACCCAGCCCTTTCCTGGGAAAGCAGGGTGAGGACAAAGGGACAGGAAGTGCTCGGTGCACCGCCGTCTCCCCACCTCTGTGCCTTTGCTGAAGTCGCCTGGGCTCGGCCTCAGGTGACCCCGGTCTCCATCTCCAGCTGTGGCCGGGCAGCCTCACAGGGAGGTACAGGGTGGTGATACCGTGTTAAAGTGCCAGGAAAGGAGGCTGTGTCACTAGTGAGCTTTGTGACCTTGGAAATGTCCTGTTATCTCTCTGGACTTCGTTTCGCTCTCTCCCCGAGGGGCTTGGACGACGTAGCCTCTAGGGACCCATCCAGCCACAAAACACTAAGCAGCGGCTGCTTGGCTGAGGTGAGCGCTCAGACTCATACCTGAAATTTGACCATTTGTGATTCATTCCTTTGACTCCTGAGTGTTTTTCTCCTCTGGGAGAACCCTTGAGTGCAAATACTCTTGGAACGCTCAATACCGGTGGTGTGCCGGCAAAGGGTTAACAGCCAGCTCTCGGGGAGAGGGGAAGCCTGAACTGTAGCGTCTGCAGATTGATTTGCGTGGCATAAACACTCCTACAGTGGCCGACCGCAAGCTACTAACGTGATGTCCCTGAATAAGGGGCTGGGAAGAGGGACACGACTGGCTCTCTGAGCTGGTATGAGCAGGTCCAGCACATACAGTTAACAGTCTGTTGACACGTGACGGGTGCACATAATAGATGCTAAATAAGAACTCCAAGATCAAGATCGCTGGCAAGAAGAGAAGAGCAGAGGAAGGTACCGGGGTGTGGGAGGGGAGTAAGGGGTTCTAGACAGGATGAGGCTTTGGGGGTACCTGGCAGAGACCGGCCAAGATTAGATTCCCCCCTCCCCCCATTCCTCCCTTCCTCTCCTGTTCCTTTTTAGCCAGCAAACATTCTGGGCGGGGGGTCCATCTTGAAAGCTTGGAAGAAAGCATGGCTCTGGGATTTCACTTCTCCAGAGTCTAGGGAATCTGCAGCAACCCCCTTCCTCCACCCCTACCCTCCAAGCGGGCCAGGCTGCAGCCACGGAGACCGTTTTTTCCAAAAACAAAACTCAGGATGCATGGCCTGACAGAGGGCCCTTTTTCCTTCCTGATTTTGAATGTATTTAAATGAAGTCTTCCAGGGTCTAGAAATTAAATCCCGGTTATACATTTAATGAAATGCCTTTATTGAAAAGAACAAAATTATTTTACATTTGAAAAGAGCTATGAAAATTCAGCTAACCATATAGCAGCTAATACCATATTTGAAAATAGAAATCATTCAGGTTATTAGGATTTGTTAATACTGGTAGTGGGTCTACAGACGTTGGTTATAGAATTCTTCCTGTACGTTTGAAATATTTCATAGTAACAAAGAAAAATAAGTGACTCGAAAAATCTAGAAGCTTGGCTCTCCTCATTTCAGTCTTAATCCTTTCTGGGATTTCTTTCCCACCCTGCTTTTAATCTTAGGGAGGGGAGAAAATCAGCCTCAGGTGTCCTGGGCCCTCAGATAAAGGGGCGTTGAAGGGACACTGGGCAGGGGGGTAGAGGATTCCAGTAAGCCCCTCTGTCTTCCTGGGACTCATTGTCCTCATCCATCAAGAGGGGAGGGAGTTTCCAGGGCCTCTGAGGTGCTTTGAGGTCCTTTAAGGCTACAGCCTGCTGTCCCCACGCCTCCTTCCCGGGCCCAGGCAAGCCCTACAGGCTCCTGTGGAAAATGTTTCCCTTCCCTGCTCCAACGTGAACGAACCATGTACAGGGCTGTCTCTGGTCTGCGAGCTCAAAGGCGGACTGAGCTAGGCCAGCCCACATCAGGGGAGTAGGGTCCCCACACCGGAGCTCCTAGGCCTGGTCTATGAGTCTGAGTGGCTCCATGGGGGTCTGGGACAGAGTAGGAGTGAGTTTGCTCTGCACTGTTTGAGTTGGGGTCTGACGCACGAGAGGTGGGTGTTAGTTAGGCTAGATGCGCTCCGTCCTTGTCCAGCCAGCCCCAGCCGAAATCCCTCGGCCACCCCATTGTGGTCCCCCAGTGGCTGTTTGAGAGTGGGGCCAATTGCTTTAGAGCTCGGGGTGTCCCTTTGGCTCTGCCCGTTCTGGAGAAACATTTGTAGAGAAACATCCCCGACCCAGAGGCTGAAATGCAGGCTGTGCAGCCGAGAGGGCTCCCAGCCTCCCTGTCGGCTTCACCATGACAGCTACAAATAGTCTCTTGAACGTATTTAATAAACCCGGGGAAGGAGTTGTGGCTTCCTCGGCTCTGCTGGGGAAAGTGATGGATGTCTTCAGCGAGGAGAGGAAAGAAAACTTTCTAGATGGGTTCAATTTAAGGAAGGAAAGCAGTCTGGAGGGAGTTTTTGGGTGACAGCATGTATGCACCAGTGCATGGGGGGGGCGTAAGCGTCTTTGTGACCCCAGCAGGTGCTAGAAACTCCTGGAGCTTTAGGACGTGCTGCTCGTGCAGGCCCAGCCCCGGCCTCAACTCTCAGGACAAGTGAGCCCCACCCGGAAAACCAGGCAAGCCCTGGCTAACCTCTCTCCACTCGACGCGTTAGGCTCCTGGCCTCTAAAATGAGGGTTGGAGGGGCGCCTGGGTGGCTTAGTCGGTTAAGCATCTGGCTCCTGGTTTCAGCTCACGTAGTGATCTCACATTTCACGGGTTCGAACCCCATATCGGGGGGCTACACTGACAGTGTGGAGCCTGCTTAGGATTCTCTCTCTGCCCCTCCCCTGCTCATGCTCGCGCGCTCTCTCTCTCTCTCTCAAAATAAGTAAACATTTAAAAAATAATAAAATGGGGGTTGGAGTGGCTGACGTCTGACACCTTGGGATTCTACCCTGTCGTTTCCAGAGAGGGGGCTTTGCATCTTGTACCTGGACCTTATCAGGCCTGGGAGGTGTGGCTTCCAGGTGTGTTTCAGTAGGGAGGAGGGTGCAAGTCGAGGGGTCGAACAGACCTACGTGACCGAGAGCACAGACCATGACTGTGGCCGCACCCAGGGCCTGTGGTCCTTGCACAGAGAAGGAAAGCTCTTGGGGTAGGAACTGCGGGAGCCACGCAGGTGTCCAGCCAAGCTGTACCCCAACATTAGTTTCGTAGCCCGAGGGAGCCTCTCTGTGCCCTCCACCTAGACAGGCTCATACTAATATGCTGCTGTGCCAACTGCCCACCTTCCGCCTGTGGATGGGTCTTCCTACTTTTCAGACCTCTTTTCTTACCTGTGGAATGCAGATAAGGCTTTCCCAGCTCACCCCAGGGGTGACGGCGAGGCTCACCAGAGCTGAGATATGTGCGGGCACTCTGAGCCTGCAGGATGGGGCTCAGTGTGAGTGTTGACAGGTGTATGGGTGGTTACCCAAGCATCATTTCTCTGCAGTCGGGTCACCCTGAGGCCCCTCCCCGCCACTGCAGGAAATAAAACGTCCGGGTCAGTTTCCCGGGGCTGAGGGTGGACCGCCCAACCCACCAAAAACTATACGAGCCTAGGTGGGGGCAGGGGAAGTCTTTAAAAAGTGATTCGGCTCTTCTGCTCTGGTGAATGAAAGGCATACAGAGGAGTCCTCCACCTTCTGGAAAATTAAAAGGTAAATCTGGCGTCTTCAAGAGATCAGACTTACAGGGGAGGATTGAATTTTCATCCCTAACGCCAGCCGCAAAGAGTGGGGCCGTGGAACAAAAGATGTGGGAGTTTATATTAAGGGGGGGGGGAATGCCTTCCCCCTCCCCCACACACAGTCAAGTACACATCCAGTCACTTTGGTTTCCTTTGATTATCCATCATAACCTGACATCCTGCAATGAGCGAAACCCTCTCCGAAGCTCTTTATAGTTGGAGCTTGTCCCGCCTCTCGGGGTCAGACGCTCTCTAAGTTTACAGGCTTCCCTATGAAGTCACACTTTTCTTCTCCCAGTTTTCAGCTGGCCCCGTCAAAGCCTCAAAGGGAACCGCGTGGATGCCAGCAGATGTAAAGAGAACACGGGGTGGATAAATTCAGACTCGGAGCTAGGTAACACGTGTACCGAAGGAGACGTCTGAAATCCCTGCAGCATGAGAGGTGCAGGTTTTAGTGGAGAGCTCGGTATGCACAAATCAGGGGAGTTTTGTGTTTCCAGAGAGGAAGGCTGGGGAAAACCATCCTGTTGCTCCCTGAGGGCATCCTGGAAGAGGAAGCCTTACCCAGACTGCTTAAACCCGGGACAGCTTTGGCAGCCTGGGCCAGGGTGGGAGGAGGGTGGGACCCAGGAGCAGCATGGGCATCACGAAGGGGTATTCCTCAGCCCCACCACGCTGATGTCTCATCTCAGCAGCAGCAAGAGCTGGAAGGAAGGAGACCCCACAGAACCCACTCCGGATCATGGCAGTCCAGCCGCAGGGACACAACTCTCCTATGTCTGCGTCGCTCCTTTCCAAACCACCACCCGGGTGCCTTTCTGTGCCTCTGCCAACCTGGGGTCCCACCGAGCATCTTGGCAGTGGGGCCTGATTGTTCCCATTCTTGTCCCCCAGACCGCGCCCAGGCGGCCCGCGGGGGCAAGGCTTATGCGCCGACCCGGGTGGACGTGCTGATTTTTGCAGACAGAACCAGAGCCCTGAGCAAGACAAGGGGAGGGCGGGGATGAACTTGGAGGCAGAGAGGCTCTGAGATGGGCAGATGGGGGGTAATACTTGTATCCACCTCATAGGGGCGCTGTGGGGATTAAAGAGAGCACCTGCACACCGCCCTTGGCCAGCAGCTAGCTCCTAGTAAGTGCTTAATGAATGACAGTCAGTAGCGTCCAGCCCTGGAGGAGACACCTGGCCTCAGTGTGGCCTCCTGTGACCGGCTAGGGTGAGGTTTCTGGGTTTGACAGAACTCAACGACTTCCTGTTTGTGGGCTTTCCCCTAAGGGGAGGGGATTCAGTCCCCTTGCAGGCATGGAAGAGGAGAAATACAGAACTGAAAATAATTTAGTGAGCATCTCCTATGTGCCAGGGGCAAAATCCCAGATGTAGTATATCCTTTTTTTCCCGCATGTTTTATTTTTATCCTTTTCGGTATGATTATTATGAAAATTTTTTTCAAATATATCCGGGAGTAGAGAGAGAAGCTACACAGTGAACCCCCTTACGCCCATCACCCAGTTGTATCAATTGCCGTGAATTTGCCGCGCTGAGTTCATCTTCTACTGTCTGGCTCGTTTTATTTTTACTCTTGCTGAGTTATTTTAAAACAAACCCCAGACATCCGATCATTTCACCCCTACGCACGTTAGTGGCCGTTTATACAAAATAGGAACTTCTCGCTGGACCATCGCACTGAACGAAGTTAACAGTAATGACCTGGTATCATCTAATACCCAGTCCATACTGAGATTTCTGCCCCCCCCCAATTGTAAACATACTGTTTTTCATCCTCTTGACCTCCCTGTGGAGTCAGGATTCTCGTGTTCCTACTTAACCACGCAGCACAGAGGTTACGTAGGGCACCTGGGTCCCAGCCACCAGGAAGTGACCAAGCCCATGCATTCTCCCTGATGCCAGGCTCAGTGGGGGGTGGGACGGCCTGGGAAGCTCAGGGGACCAAGGGAAACAAGGACAAAGTCCAGGTGGCACCTCCCACTGGCGTGGGCCTGGCGGCTCCTGGCAGGTGCCACCCGGACTTACGTGCTAGCTGTCTTTAGGGCCTTGCATCTGCTTAGCGAGTAGCACCGCGTCGTCCAGAAGCGTGTTAGAGACTCAGATACAACAGGCCCCCGAGCCATGGGTTCTGCCCTTTAGGAGCTTATGATCCCGTGGGGTTGGGGGCGGGGGTCACAAACCGGATGCGGGTGAAGAGCAGCGGTGAGGGCTCAGGGGGGAGGTGGAGATCAACACAGGGGGAGCTCAGAGGAGGGACTGGAGGAGTCAGGGAGGGGGCCGGGCAGAGGCAGGTGGCAGAGTAGGACAGCCCTGGCTTGGTGGCAGAAGATGTGGTCTAGAACCCCAGCTGTGCCACTTATCAGCTGTGTCACATCAGCCCCCACCCCCAGCCTCAGTTTGCCTCGTTGCTTAAATGGACTCAGTAATACCTCTTTGTAGCACGTGTGGCATATCGTGGGAGGGACATACTGGAATTGTCCGTCTCCTCCTCCCTTAGTTTCGTGGGGGTACAGGCCAAGGTGGTACCCTCAGCCTCAGCTCCCTCTGTGTCCTAGGGCAGGAATCATCAATCGGTGATGCTGCTGTCATGGTCCCCAGCCTCAGTCTCATCCTTCTCCTCTCCAGGTCCGTCTTCTGCACACAGAGCTCCCTTGTCTGGGAGTTTAAGGCAGGTCTAGTCTCTCACTCGGAGGCTGCTACTGACCCCGTACCCTCCGTGGCTCTGCTAGGCAATCAGAAGCCTCCACAGCAGCAACCCCTGGCCGGGTCACAGGGGAAGCTGCTATAGCCACATGCAGCTCTGTGGAGGCCGAGCAGGTGTCTGCCCCCGGGGGTGGGGGGAGGGGGCAGGGGTGTGCACGCGTGAGACACCAGGGAGGTCGTTATATCCTCATCTTCGATGCCGACAACTAACTACAAGAGGCATGATTGCACCGATGCGATCACAGGGGATGTGATGTCAAACTGGAAAGATAAAGAGTCAGGACCCGGAATTGCCCACTCGCCCTGCTGCCCTCAGAGTGATCAGGCTCCGTCATTGTGAGGGCTGGGGAGAAGGTGGCACTTAGCCATCTGTGTCACAGATGATCTCTGTCCGGGACCCTTAGGTCAACCAGCCCTTGGTCCTGGCACCTGCTCTGAATGGCCAGAACCCGGGGGCCGGCTCTGAGCCCTGACCTTGACATTTGCACCTGCATGATCTAGGGTAAGTCATTCAGATAAACTTCAGCCCATCTGTAAGGTAAGAGCAGCCACCCCTCCCCCACTTGCTTCCCACGATTCTCCTGAGGACTAAATGAGATCCCGTATGTCAGGGTCTATGCCACCAGGGCGTTAGGATAACAGCGGCGGCGAGTAGCGGACGGGCCACGTCAGCAGAGAAGGAGCTCTTGGTCTGTCAGGGGGCTGTGGTCTGGGTTTTACGTGTGTGAGCGGGGAGCGGGGCGAGGAAGAAACGAGGCAGGAGAGCCGCTTCCGCAGCCCGAGCATGAGCCCTGAGTGCGGCTAGCCATGTATTTGAGGACTCACTGCAGAATGAGGGGTGGCCGCCGCCCCCGAGGCTGCCTGGGGGCCCCAGAACTGGGGTACACCCCTCCTCGCCCCCACCCGCCCAGCTCCGTGCGCCCCGTCCGGTCTCTCGCGTCTCCTCCTCGAGGACGTTCCCGGGTCGCTAGAAGTCCCTTCCGTGATGAAAAGACAGGAACGGAGAGGCCAGGTGTCAGAGGAAAGAAGAACGGATGGGCAGCCGAGCCCCATGAGAAGAGCGGGAGGCACAGGGGAGGCAGCAAGGGCAGGGTGGTGGCTGCGGTTTCTGGGGTCTCTGTGGCCACCGCCAAATCTCCCATACTGGGTGGCACGGGCCCAGCCGGCAACACCTGAGCCGGTCCTGCCACCCGCGACAAGCAGGCCTTCAGCAGAATGGGGCTGGAGCGAGCCACAGCGTCCATACCCTCCTTCCCGCGTCCCTTTGCATTCCTTCGCCGTCTGTCCCTTTCCAGAACCTTCCTCCAGGCCCCGCAGTCCCGAGAGCAGGGTTAACAAAGCCGAAGACTTTTAGACCTATTTCCCTCCAACCTCCCTGCCAACCTGGGCAGACTTTCCCCAGGCTCCCGTAGCTCTGCTGGGACACTTCTATGTCAGGGGTGTCACCACTTGCGGGCACCCTAGCTCGTTTCCTCCGGGCTCTGGCTGTGGCAGTGTGCTGGCCACACGTGCTGGGATGACTGTACTCGGAAAGACAGACAGACGGTAACGGGGGCAGAGGGCGCGGAGAGATCAGAACCCTCATGCGCCGCTGGTGGGAAAGTTTGCCACTTTGGCAAACAGCCTGGCAGTTTCTCCAACAGTTGAACGTAGAAGTACCATATGCCTGGCAATTCTACTCCTAGGCGTCCACCAAGAGAAGTGAAAGTCTACATCCGCGCAGGAGTTTGTGCATGAATGATCATAGCAGAACTGTTCGCCATAGCCCAAAGCTAGCAACAGCCCGAAGGTTCATTAATGCATCGAACAAGCGGTCCATACTGTAGTATATCCATACAAGTAAAGGGAATATTATTTGGCTGTGAAAAGGAATACTGAAAAAATGACGAGGAACCTGGGTGGCTCAGTTGGTTGAGCATGCGATTTTTGGCTCAGGTCATGGTCCCAGGGTCGTGGGGTCAAGCGCCACGTTGGGATCTGCGTTGAGTGTGGAGTCTGCTTAAGATTCTCTCTCTCTCTTTCTCTCTCTCTCTCTCTCTGCCCCTCTCTCCTGCTTACACTCTCAAAACAAAACAACAAACAAAAAACCCCAAAAATCGTTCTATAATACTATGCTAAGTAAAAGAAGCCAGTCAGAAAGGGCCACCTATGATGTGATTCTATTTATATAAGGTATCCAGAATAAGCAAATCTATAGAAACAGAAAGATTGGTGCTGCAGGGGGGAACAGAGAGGTTTGCCTGAGACTGAAGGGCTTCCCTGAGGTCGTCCTAGGCAAACTGGATGGGTGGTCACTCCATGTGGAACTGGGTCTCCTTCCCCGTGCGGATTGGTGTGGGGTCTCCCCCTGGAGTCACCCAGAACACGTCCAGTCCCTGTGTTGCCCCAAAGCAGCTCAGCTTTAAGAGAGGCGTCGAGAGAGGCCCAAACCACTTCTGCTAAGATGCTGTCTTCTGCCCCTCAGCCATGTCTCAGGACATGAGAAGTGGGATCCCCTCACCATGCACGGTGGTCTCCAGAGAATGGGCTCTGCCATGTTGACGGGTGTTTCAAACAACACCCAGCACCCCTCCGGCGGTTACCCATGGAGGGGGAGCAGAGACCTCGGTCTCTCTATCTGGAAATTATTTCTCTGTTAATGCAGCCACATTGCATTGGCTTCTGACGGGAAACCATATCTCAACAAGTGATCCTGGTTAGACCTCTAAGTTGTTCGTGTGTGAAATTGTCACTTCTCTTACCACTTTTCCCTACTCATTTTGATTCTGGTTGTCTGATATTCCCTCCCCTATCTCATTTATTGAGCACCTACTATGTACAATAACCTGGGAGACACCAAAGTGCACAAGGCCTGATCCCTGCTCTTTAAGGAGCTCACAGTCTCAAGGGAGGATTCCAGACTCTTACACAGTTAGGACGCTCTGGGACAGATTCTAGAATTGTAGCAAGCACAGGGGGCCTGGGCGCACAGGGGTCAGGCCTTGAGGTCCAGATGGGAAAAGCTTTTCCAAGGCAGTGACTCCCAAATTCAGAGTTGATGGATGAGTAGGACTTAACCAGATAAGGTAGGTGGGAATGTGGGGATAGAACAGCGTATGCAAAGGCTAGGAAGCAGGAGAAATTGTGACCCCACGAGCTGTGATATAGCTAGTTGGACAGACCAGCATGGACTCATGTGCTCACGGAGCAAGGTGCATTTATCGGAAGCTTCTGGAAGTCCTACCTCTACCTTGTCTACGAATAGTAATATAAGAATAACTCTTCCTGTTTATTTGCTCACTACTGCTCGGCCGCTGTACCGGATTCTTTTCATATGTAATTTTGAATCCTTCCAACGATGCTATAAGGTAGATGTAAATTTTACATTTTGCACATCAGGAGACGGAAGCTCCGAGAAATCAAGGAATGGCCTGTGGCCACACAAGCAGGAAGTGGGGAACCAGTTTTCAAGCCCAGGACCACCTGACTCTGCGGCCGGGTTTCTTGCCAGCCGTGCTTTGAATAGGAAGTTTGGGGGCTTCCAGTAAGTTTTGGGGGGGATATGGCTACGTGCTGCCTCCCTCGGTGGGGAGGGGGGAGATGAGAGGAGCATGGGACCCCCTCCCCTCCGCTGCCCCGTGGCCTGCATGCAGTGGAGCCCGGGGAAGCCATTTGCGTAGCTGGAGGGGAAGGGGCAGGTGTAGAGAGACTTTCTGAGGAAAATGAGTCTGGTTAGGGTGTTCACACATGCTGAGCTACTGGGTCTCAGGTGCTGGGTTTTGCTAATCCGAATACATTGGGAATTGTTTAATAGGATTTTTTCCTTTTAATTAAAATATGATAATGAAACTTGCTGTTTCACTCTTAAAAAAAAGGAACGCTTTGAACATACTCACCTATTCCCCAAATGTCTGGCCAGGAGAAACGCGGGTGTGATTTTATTCACCGCAGCCGTAGCACCAACAGAGGACACGGTTTTTCCTCATTCAGACGCAGTGCTTCCCCCGTTACCGCTCTGACCCCTTTTCCATGTTCTCCCCTCACCGGTCAGGGCACAGCCCCCGGCATCAGGGGGCAGGGCAGGGTGGTCAGGCCTTGGCTGCGATCTGGGCCTGCACAGAAGAGAAGTTGCCAGAAGCCCTGAGTCTGAGTCTGAGTCCAGTTTGGCTTGGCTGCTCTTTGGAAGGGGTGGGGAGGAAAGGACCGAGCGGCAGGGGTGCAACCCTGGGACGAGGCATTTCGGTGATACAGGCCTTGCTGCCGCATCTGTTCCCCGGCCCTAGATTCCCCCTTCCAGACCTCCCGGGGGCTAAAGCGCCCTTTCCCAGCCCGCGTCCTGCCTCTGCTGCGTCCCCACCTCCTCTCTTGCGTGTCCTAAGGATGGGCTCCTCTTCTCCCCCCGCTTGTCCTCCTGTCTCCTAAACCGTGCCCTGCTTTCTGCCTGCCCACCTCCCTCCGTCTCCTTTGCTCCGTCTCCTTCCCATCGCATCTTCTTTGTGGCCCCCCGCCCCCCGTTTCCTCATTTCCTGCCCTTCTCTCCTTCCCCAGGCAAGCATGAGTCCCAGGCGCACCCCGCTTCCTTCTCCTGAGCCCCTGGGACACCCTGCAAAACGGAGGATGACAAGTGAGTCGCAGAATTTAAAATAAATAAAACACATCGGGAAGTGGGGCATTTGAGGCCATAAAACCCACCCACCGGCACCACTTCTCTCAGACACCCGTGGTCCTGGTGCTGTGGAAACACAGCCCGCAGCTCGCTCAATTCCTGACCGGCCAGGGATGAAATGGTACAGCTGAATCTGCCCGGAAAGAACGGGCAGACGGAGCCGGGGCCCTCCCCCCGCCCTCCCCGGGCCCCTCCTCCTCCTCCCCCTCCCCGTTCTGTGCACCAAACTGAACACGATTGTGTGTCGCTGCAGAACATCAAAGAGCAGAAGAATCGCCTAAGAAGAAAATATTGGGGTTATGCATCCGAGAGCAGCCCGGGCTCCCAGTGACCTCGGGGGCTGCACATCCATCTTTAATCAGCCCCCACGAGGCGATTTGCTCACTGTTGAGCAGCCGGTCGGGGGCTTGGTGGGCGGCAGGCGTGGCATGCCAGCCGAGGAAGGACAGGGTTTATGGTTTGGCCACACTCCTCCAGCGCCTAGCCACGGCACGGCGTCACAGCAAAATCTGATTTCGAGGCCCGTTTATTGCCAGAGGCCTTGGCTCTCAAGAGGCTCCCGCTTCGCCTCCCTCGAGGACCAGGAAAGGAGAGCCCAGGCCGTGTGGCTAGCTGAGGGTCCGGACCCACCAGGCTCCGCGTCTGTGACCTTGAGGGGCAGAGGGGGCCACCTTGTGGCTGGGCGCCCAGATTCAAGGGTACGTCGGTGGCAGCAGAGGGGGGCGGCGTTGGCAGGAAGGGAGAGGGTGTGCGGGTGAACGTGGCTTTGGGGCTCTGCCGATCAGTCCCTGCCTCCAGAGCATTGAGGAGAGATCCCCAATGCAAGTTCTAGGGGGCACGGACTCCAGGCTTACTCCTAGGGCGCTGAGCACCTTGGACTGAGCCTGCAGGCCGGTAGCATCTCGCACAATTGGTTTCCTTTTGCTGGCCTTCTAGAGCCTCACGTGGGAGCTGGAAAGAGCCCTAAAAGATGGCCTGTTGTACCCAGCCAGGAGAAGGCATATGGTGCCGCCGTTTGTACCCTACGAAGTGGAGGCAGCGATGGGTATAGTTGATTCCCAGCGACCCTTTTCCTGCTCAGTACAGGACGACCTTTGGGGGCATCCAAGGTTCCGGTCCTTAAGAAACACAGTCCCCACCACCCAGGCTCCCCCAGTTCCAGGGAGCCTTCACGACAGTCTCCTCCCTGTCTGTCATTTGCTGCTCCTTGTAGCCCCCCGTGCCCATCTGCCCTGTATCCAGAATCTCTAGCCGCCTCCCCTGCTCGACTGTGATTTCCTCCAGGCCAGGGGAAAACTTTACTGATGGTCGTGCCCCTCCCCCAAGCCCAGCACAGCGCACGGCACATGAGAGGTTGTTACTACGTATTTGTTGAAACTGAATTTGAATCGCCTCCCCCACCTTGCTCACGGTAGGGTGGGGAGCAGGGTCAGGTCAGCGCCCATCCGTGCCGGAGCCTCCGACCTTCCCTCCTCTCGCAGAGCCCCGCCGAGTGAGTGGAAAAGTCTGGAGGGTGTGAAGGGTTGGTGCCGTCGGTCCCCCCAGGTGGTTCTGCACCTTCGCTTCGCCCTCCAAGGGGCCGAGCTTCCCACGCAGCGTTGCATTTTGGAGACACAAGTGTCTTCCCCCACCCTTCGCTCCTGAGGAGGGATTTGCACTCTGATTATTTTTGAAAACAGGTTTGTGTAAAATTTGATTTAAGAAAACATTCTTCTCCCCCATGCTGAAGGATTGAGGGTCTGTAATCCCTCTCAAATCTCCCAGACGAGGCTAGTACTGCAACATCGGTATCAGAGCTAACAAAGGGGGATTAGCCAGGAAAATTCTGCGTGAAAAGCTGCCACGCGCTGAAGGCTTTCAGTGTAAAGCAGATAAGATAGGTACAGCCAAGCCATTTTTAACCCAGTTTTGAGAGCACTCAGAGCCCTCCTTCTGCGCTGACAGAGAGCTAAGGCTGGATGTGGCCGTGCCTGTCTCCTCCCTACCACCCCCCACCCCCCACCCCAGCCTTCTCAGCTGGGAGATGTGTTTTTAGTGGGAGCAGAAGAATCTGCTGGACCCCGGGCTGGTCAAGTGTGGCCAGGGGCAGGAGCCATGACCCCTCAGCCAGCGGACGCCCGGGTGCCCCCAGGCCACAGGGAGTCACACACCGTCCCCAACTGCCCACTCTTCACGGTCGCTGTTACCCCAAATTCCAAGTGGCAAAGAGAGCTGGCTTTGTGTTGTCTTCCCTGGTCAAAAGGCCAGAGGCCAAGGTGGTATCCTCCTAGGGTCGTTAAGACACTTAGAGCCCAGCCGGACAGGCCTTCTTCCGAGAGGCCGTGTAGCCTGCTGGTTAGGAACTCTGGCTTTTGAAGTCACCACTCCCTGCGTAGACACTGTGTAAACGTCGGCAGGGCTCAGTTCCTTCAATAAACAGCGTCCGCCGCCTCGCGTTGTTGGTAGAATTAAATGAGCTAATAGAGCTCTTCTCATGGTACCTGGCACACAATAAATGCTTCGTAAATGGTGGTGACGGTCACCGTGAATGACAGTACTGCCGCACACAAAAAAATCAAAGGAAAAGGGACCCACGTGAGCCTGGATTTTTTGAATAGGGGACCTGATGGGGTTCATCCTTTAACAAAGCCACATCCGGACCTGACCACATGTTGGGGCCGTGCCATAACATTTGGTGCAAGTCTGAGCCGCGCTCTGGTGTGACTTGTTTTGACCAAATTAGCCAGTGGCCTCCCGGCTCCCGGAACTGATGCCTTCCATAGCCTGCTCCGTTGAAGCAGGACGAGGGGCTTCGGGCTGGTGAGGGGCTGGAAACTCATCCTATGAACAAAGTTTAGAAAAGAAAGCTTTGAGGGGCGCCTGGGTGGCTCAGTCGGTTGGGCATCCGACTTCAGCTCAGGTCGCGATCTCGCAGTCCGCGAGTTCAAGCCCCGCGTCGGGCTCTGGGCTGATGGCTCAGAGCCTGGAGCCTGCTTCCAATCCTGTGTCTCCCTCTCTCTTTGCCCCTCCCCCGTTCATGCTCTGTCTCTCTCTGTCTCAAAAATAAAGAAACGTTAAAAAAAATTTTAAAAAAAAAAGAAAAGAAAAGAAAGCTTTGAGCAAACAGTCTCCACCATCAGCTACCTCCAGGCCTGGGAGAAAGCAGGACCAGTGCCATGAGTTCGGGGTTGGAGAGAAGGGATTCTTGTTTACGGTAACCCAACAGCTAGAGTGGCCCAAAACTCAGTGGCCTCTCCGGATAGGTGGTGAGCCTCCCATCCCCGGGAGCATCTCAGACCGCAGGTGGATAGCCTCTGTGAATGAGGCCACAGAAGACCTTTCTCTATGGTGTGGAGGCTGCAGCTGCTTTGTAAACTATGAGTGCCCGAGTGCGCCTTGGGGACATTGGTGAGCATGTCCCGTGGACATGTGTGAGTGCGCCCGTGTAGACGTGTACGTGTACGTGACGTCCCGGAGCCGGTCAGTGCTCCGCCCTGGGCCGCGGCATCCTCCTCAGCAGGTGCTGGCCTGGCGTGAGCCTGCGACGTGACCAGGGGCTCCCGTCTGGAGACCTCCCCTCCTCTGCTGAGGGGGCTTCTCCCCAGGGACAGGGTCCAGATGGCTGTCCTCTGTCATTGCAGAGCTTGGCTTGGGGCCTGGCCCTGAGGGAAAAGGCTTGAGTGGTTGGAGGGTTAGATGGGCAGATGATTGATTTATGGAGTGCCGGGCACTCGTGAACGTGCACTTATGTGCACACACACTGACCGCATGCTCACACAGGTGCACACACACATGCACACATGTCCACAGGGCACACCCATCACATGTGCGTGCACACACACACGCTCACTGAAACATCGGCATGCCCCTGCTGTCTGATATATGAACGCATCCTGTCCTAATAAGCATTGTTCTCTCCCTTCGGGCTTCTTTCGAAATGCAAATGTTCCTAAAGAGACTGCCCTTTAGGCTGAACTGAACTAATTTCTCCGGTCTCTGAGACGAGGCCGCTAAGAGTTCTGGATCCAGTGGAGAGAAGACGCTGGAAAAGATTGTTTGGGGTGTGCGAGGTGAGCATCGGCTGGGGCCCGCCTGGGTCTCCTCTCGGGAATGCTCCTTCCCAGGGAATACTGAATATGGAAGCAGGTGGGTCTGTGATTCCAGAAGCCCTGGGGAGCTCCCCTCTCTTTGTCCCCTGGTCCAGCAGGGAAGGTGTCTGCAGGAGAGGCTTCCTGAGACGTGTCAGCTCCGCTGAGCAGAGCTGAAACTGGGCGGCAGCAGGAGGCCCCCAGGAAACCCGGATTTGGGCCTTCCGTGTTGCTGTGTCCCAGGCAGGGACAGGATGGTGAGCAGTGTTGTCTTTGCAAAGACGCCTTCGTCCTTCCCAAGGGCCTCTTCCTCTTCCTCCACCCACCTCATCCCTGCCTTTTGGCATCAACGCTCTCCTTCCTATAAAATAATAACAGCTCATGTTTACTGAGCACCTACTATGTGCCGGGTTCTCTTCTGAGCATGTTAGGTGACCGATTTCATTCGGTCTTCACAACCCTTGTCCCTAAAGGCTGTTACCCCAGCTTTATAGATGAGGAAACTAAGGCACAGGGTGGTCATATGACCTGCCCGAGGTCACACCTCCAGGAAGAGTGTCAGAGCTGAGGTCTGAAGCAGGCTTTCTTGATCTGACTGTGCTCCCGGTCCCCATGCTAAAAAGGTCTGGTACGGTTTTTCTTTAGGATGAGCTTCTTCTCACTCCCAGAGTGTGGAGTCTGGAGTCCAACTGCCTGCTTTCAGACCCTGGCCCTGCCCTCCACTCACCGTGTAACTGTGGGTGGCTTATTTTGCTTCTCTAAGCCTCGGTTTCCACATCTGTAAAATGGGTGCAACATGAATTCTTATTTCTCAGAGCTACGGTGAGCCTCCATGCAGTGGGACCATAGGCTCCTGTCACACTGGCCGAGTGTGTGGTCAGCCTGGGTTTATGGGAAGACAGGCCTGCCAGGCCTTCCTTGTGCCCCCAGGAGGAGGCTTCCTGGCAGCGTGGGCTGTCTGCCGCCCCCCCCCCCCCGCCCATACTCTGCCTCGTTGCCCCCCATCCACACCCAGAGCATCCTGGGAGCCAGCGCCTTCAACTGGAATGGCAGAAGACGCTGTGTGGAGTCGGATGTCTGCATGTCTCCAAGGCCACTGAGCCGAGCAGATGCGTGTTTTCTTTGTTAGGCCGATTAGGGAGCCGGCATATCGAGTGCATTTGGTGGCCCGCTCAGGCAGGGTGGCCGGGCCCGCTCGGCCTGTCTTGCTGTCTGTTCCCTTCCTCCCCACTCTCCTCACAGTAGGTTAGGGGCCTTTGAGATGAAAGAGGAAGGGGCTGCAGAGTGGGAGACATCACCCCTGTGTCCCACAGGAACACCCGTCTCCTCCCCCTGCTCCCTCTTCCCCATTTCTGCGCTTCTGTGAGACTCAGACTGTCTCTCCCATTGTCTGTCACTTGTGGTTTCTGTTGCTGTCCGCCTGCCTATATGGTTAGTAGCTTCTCATCATCCTGTCCAGGCCTCTCTGGCCGGGAGAGCATTGTCCTCTGTCCCCAGGGCTCCCAGGGCGCTGTCCCAGATCCCAGAGCAAGCAAGTGGCCCTCAGGCCACCCCGTCCTGCAGGCCCAGCAGACACTCAGCACAGACAGCCGTCGGCTCTGCTGACCCCTAGCTCGAGGAGGAGGAAGCTTGGAGCTTCCTGTCCTGGCCAGCTCAGCAGTGACACAGGCCTCTTCGAGAAAGCGGTGGGAGCCCTGGGAACACTGGGGGATGTTGCCTTGCCGAAGGCGCTTGCCCGTCAGCACCGCTGAGCCTCCAAAACTAGACCTCACACCCTGCCGCACCCTCCAGGTGGTGACACATCCCAGTGAAAATCACCAGACCTCTCCGCGAAGCACATTTGCTCTTGAAGTAGAACTGATTTCTTCTTATTTTTTTTAATCCCTAGATCTGTTGGGTTTTTTTTTTCTTTTTTTTAAGCTTCATTAACACTGCTCAGTCTGCCATTTCTAATTTCCATCTGCGTTTTGGGGAGCGCGTGCACGTTCTACTTGGATTGCACGTGCTCGGGGCCCGGCTGGGGCCACGCCGTGTGGGGACTTTGAGTGACTTTGGCAGAGGGAGACAGGAGCAGGGCGGATGTGGAAGCCCCACGAACACATCAGATGGAAGGGAAAGCAGAGGCAGGACTGTCTGGGGAGTCCAGAAGCCCCAGTCCCACGTAGGGGGAGAGATAAGCCTGGAACCAAAGAAAGTGGGGCAACTGGTCAAGCGAGGGGACGGGGGGGGGTGGTGTGTGGAGGAGGGTCAGTGCAGGGCATGTGTGGGGTTTCGTGCTCAGGAACCAGGCTGTCCCTCAGGGACCGTGCCCCAGGTGCTGGAGGTACATGGGCACGTGAGGAACCACTCCCGGCCCACTGAGGTGGACTTAATAGGACTTGGCAACAGATCAGCTATTCAGGGCAAGAGCAAGAAGGTCAAAGGAAGCCAAAATAATGAAAGCTAACACTTAGTAAATGTACAGTATACAAAGGAGGCATTATTGGTACCATTCCCATTTTACAGATGAGGAAACTGAGGCCTGAGATGGTCAGTATTCTTGCTCAAGGCTGTGCCTCTGGGAAGTGGGGGCTGAAATGTGAGCCCAGGCAGTCTGGCTTCAGAGTCTAAGCTCTTTTTTTTTTTTTTTAAAGTTTACTTATTTATTTATTTATTTATTTATTGAGAGAAAGTGCGAGCGAGCGAGCGCACGGGGGTGGGGGTGGGGCAGAGAGAGAGGGAGAGAGAGAATCCCAAGTAGTCCAGTGAGGAGCCTGCTGTGGGGCTCAATCCCATCAACCCATAAACCATGAGATCGTGACCTCGGCCAAGACCAAGAGTCAGACACTCAACCGACTGGGCCACCCAGGCACCCCCAGAGTCCAAGTTCGTAATCAGCTAAGTTCGTCCAAGGTCTGAAAGGCAACTGACAGGAAAAGTGATGGTGCCGTGAAACACACGGAGATCGCTCGAATGAAATCCACAGTCTGGCCTCCAAGCCTTCCTTGACCCCCTCTCACCCTGGCTCACTCCGCCCCAGTCACACGGGCCCCCTGCGTCAGGGCCCTTGCACTTGCTGGTTTCCCATCAGGAACAGCATCCACAGGGCTCGGTCCATCCTGTCCCTCAGGTGTGCACTCCTGCATCCTCTCAGAGGCCTTCCTCGAGCTTCTAGGTGAAATACTTCCACATCATTGGCTTCCCCTTTCCCCCACTTCATTTCTCCTCATAGCACTTATCAACCACTTGACCTACAATATCAAATTCCTTATTTGTTTATCATCTCTTTTCCCCAGTAAGAGTGTAGGCTTTGCAGGGGCAGGGATTTTTTTTCCCCCCTCTGTTTTGTTCACTGCCGTGTCCCCACAACCTAAAACGGCATCTGGCCTATGATAGGCATGCAATAAAGCTTTTTAAAAATAGCGATTAGCTATACATAACATAAAATGTAACCATTTTTTTTTTAATTTTTTTTTAACCTTTATTTATTTTTGAGACAGAGAGAGACAGAGCATGAACAGGGGAGGGGCAGAGAGAGAGGGAGACACAGAATCTGAAACAGGCTCCGGGCTCTGAGCTGTCAGCACAGAGCCCGACGCGGGGCTCGAACTCACGGACCTTGAGATCGTGACCTGAGCCGAAGTCGGATGCTCAACCGACCAAGCCACCCAGGCGCCCCTGTAACCATTTTTTTAAAGTTTTCTTGTCTTCCTTAGCAATCTTTATACCCAACGCGGGGCTCAAACTCACCACCCTGAGACTGAGTTGTGTGTTCTTCTGACCGAGCCAGGCAGGTGCCCCCATCTTGACGAGCCTGCGGAACTTTTTCATCGTCTCAAACTAGAGCTGTGTACCTCTTCTACGGTAGCTCCCCACCCCCTCCACGCCCCCAGCCTCTGGCAACCATCATTCTGCTTTCTGTCTCTGTGAATTCAATTTCTCTAAGTATCTCATAGAAGTAGAATCATGTAATATTCGTCCTTTGGGGACCGCTTTACTCCTCTCAGCCCAGTGTCTTCAAAGTTCGTCCACGTCGGGCCACGTGTCAGAATTCTTTTTGTTCTTTTTGAGGCCGAGTAATAGGCCGTTGGATCTATTGACCGCATTCTGTCCGCGCGTACTCGGATTGCTTTGACCTTTGGGCTTTTGTGAACAATGCTGCTATGAATGTGCGTGTACAGACATCCGTCGGTAAAGATTCAGCAGAGGAGCTTTGAGTGAATGAATGAATGAATGAATGAACGAAGCCTGGGAGAGGAGCTGTGTGCAGGGAGGGGGTGACGGCAGGCCCCTGTGAAGACTTGGCTTGTCTGAGGGGCAGGTGGGGCTCAGGGGACGGGCTGGGGGCTGGGCTCACAGACTGAGGGCCCGGCAAGATCCAGGAGGGGGAGCGGGAAGGGGAGACTTGTCCTGCTCTAAAACCAGTGGTTCTGACTGTCCTGGGAGGCTGGGCAAGGAAGGCAGCGGTGCCAGGACTCAGAGTCTTGCTGTTCCCTCCTTCACCCAGGGGACATGGGGAATGTCTGTGCTTCCCCCCCCCCCCCGCCAGGGAGGGGCCCTGAACACAGGCCGCGCCTGGTGCCCCTCCTTCACGGGTCCCCTACACCACTGTTTTGCTCAGGAAATCCCGGGACAAGGGGCCAGAGATCTGATTCTGGTTCTGTCTTCACGTCCTCTCAGCTGTGTTAGCTTTGGGCACTTCGGCCTCCAACTCTGATGCCGGAATAATGACGCGCTGACGTCTCCCTCACAGGCTGTCGTAAGGTTCAAATGCGCCATGTGACGAATGGGCCTCAGGAAAGGCAAACGCCTTCACCATGTCAGGGTGATGATTGCGAAACCCCAGGTGCCCCGGCCCACGCTGGTCTCTGTGGGCCACGCGGGGCAGCAGAGGATACAGAGACGCCTCTTGTCCCCTCGGGGAAGAAGTGTAGTCTTGTTAAGTAATCCTAGGGCTGGAGGAGTGTGGGGCTCTGGTGAGTTCTGGAAGGACATGAGGAGCCTAATCCCTTATAAAAAGAGAATGTGTGCGCAATGGGGCCGGGGCCGCTGGGGGAGACTCACTGGCTTTGGGCCCAATGGCCATCCCAGGCTGGTCACATTCCCAGCTGTGTGCTCTGGGACAAGGCACTTAACGCCTTTGAGCCTCAGTTTCCTTGGCTCCTTCTCCAAGATTTGAAACCTCCTTTGAAATTTAAATGAGGTAATAGATGCAAAGAGCCTGGCCCAGAAGTTCCTGAAATTCCCTGCTGGGCACTCTAGAGATAAGCTCCCGCAGAGTTACGGCTGAACCAAGAACCAAGCCATGGTCATGGACCATGGGCGGGGTCTGCATGGAAGGGTGTACCTGGGCATCCAGATGGTAGGGAACATGAGTGCGGTGGCTCAGAGGCTGGAGTGAGTTCACCCCGTGTACCCTGGCTCTGCCACGTGTCCCACCATGAAGGGCACGTGACAGCCTTTAGCCAAAGCCTTGAAGTAAGCACCAGCCACCTGCCGAAGGAGCCGGCCTCAGGGAAGCTGGGCAGAGCCCCTGAAAATCCCCCTCAGGGGGTGTCGAGGAAAGCTTGACATGCAAGAAAGGGCTGGAGAGGTCTCTGTAACCTCGAGGGGTATCTCTCGGTGGGCCAGGGAACCAAAGAGCGAAACTCCCTGCTCTCTCGGGTTCTGGTCCGGCAGGAGGAAGGGACGAGCCCTGTCATATCCGTCCAGGAAGAAAAGGAATAAATTACGTTTCTCTTGTAATATGTGGCCACCTCAAAAAAGAATTAGAAAATTAATTATCTGCTGTAATTAGCGTAATGACCTACGCTACCGGAGGTTATTTACCACAGAAATAAAACTTCTCGCCATAAATGTCAGCTCATCTTCCTAAATGTAAAGTCTCACAGGAACCACCGCCAACAGGCCTGGCTGGTTTCTTCTGTCGGTTTCCTCCCCGCCTTCCTCTCTCTGTCTTCCTGGAGAACTAAAGTGCTGGTCGTGGGTAACAGGCCCTGAGGAGTATATTATGAGAGTTGCCCTACTATGTGCCTGCTTGCTAGGCCCTCTCGGTCCTGACCCGGGTGGGTAAGATGTGGAGGACAGTTCTTGGGGACCTCAGGCCGGCGAACTGGGCCCCGCTGGGCCCCGCTGGGTCCTGGGTGTGCAGGTGTGGGCCCTGGAGACCGAGGGGTGCTGGGACCCTGGGACAGATGAGAAAATAAGCCCCCTCCACCCCGCACAAAGGGGGCTTGTTGGTGAAGCGCTTTAGAACCCGCCACACGCTTTTACACGCTTCGCTTCCTGTGGTCCTCACGACAGTAAGGCAAGCAGCATCACCACCCTCCTTTACAGATGAGGAGACTGAGGCTGGAGGGGACACATGACTGGCCCAGTGACTAAAATAGCCCTGGAGTCTCCCTAGCTGATAATGGCTCATCAATCCAACCTTGCCCCCCACGCCAAACCAAGAAAGCATGAAGATCCTTGGATTAAGAAGAGAGAAGCACCCCCCGAAAACAGTCAGCGATCGAAATGCCCACCACTCCCCACGAGCATCCTGGAAATGCCGGCTGGCGTCCCGTCTGTTCGAGCAAGGGTGGTCGTCCCTGACGTGCCCTTCCCTTTGTGTAGCACTCGCAGGGGACCAAGGCCACTCGGGCCGAGCAGGGGCAGATGGGCATTTGGTCGGACCCTTTGTCCAGGTCTGATGCCGGGAGAGGGGCGGGTCCGACAGGAGGAGCCTATGTTGGACGTCACCCCCCCCCAAGGGGCATTTTTACCTTCTGACCTGAAGCTGGTCTCCGGCCTCTCCTGTACCCACGGCTTAGCTCCAGATCATGGGGCAGGAGCCCGCCGGAAACCCACGGCCCACATGCTGGCCTCACAGCTGCACAGATGCTGCTTCCTCTGCCAGTGACATCCCAGTGCGACCAAGCGTGGGACCGGGGAAAGAAGAGCCTCATAAGCAGCTGCAGCCCATGGCTTAATTGTGTTTCTCAAGGGGGACACCGGTGGCATCTGGGGCTGGGCAGGTCTTCTGTGGGCAGCACCGGCCCATACATTACAGGATATGGAGTGTCCCTGCACCCTGCCCACTAAGGCCAGCAGCATCCACAGACACGGTTAGCAAGAAAAAAAGAAAAAAAAAATGCCCGACATATTTCCACAGGCCATTTTGGGGCAGTGCGATGTCTGATACGGGACATCTGTGGGACACGCCTCCATTTTTCACAGTCAAGGCCGTTTCCTCACCAAGTTGTGTCAAGGGTGGAGAGCACCCTCTGTGCCCACAGGCTCTACTGCTGACCTGCTGGATAGATGGCCCTGGCCAGGTCCCACCTCTGGGGCCCCGTTTCTTCATTTCTAAAATGAGGGCACCCCCCCGCCCCCCGCTCTAGGTTTCCTGTTTCCACAGGCAGGCAGCATGGAGAAGCTTCTCGTCAGGCACAGCTTAGCATGGGTGGGAGTCACTTTCTCTCCCCGCAAGGGCCCTATTGTTTTCAGCCTTATGGCTCACTGTGGAATGAAGAGGTTTGTCCGGTGAAAGGAGATTCAGGGCGTAGGGAGAAGGGGGCAGAGGTGTTTTGAAAGCCAGAGAGGGACCTTTCTGAGGGCCCCGGAATCGCTTTCTTCGCGTTCAGAGGGCTTTGCCGAGCTGGACTCCCCCTGCCCAGCGGTGTGTGAGGTCCCCGTAGGGACTCCCTGTGTCCCTTGGCGGGGAGAGCCTCAGGCTGGGTGTGAAGGAGGTCCCAGACCAGCGACTCACATTCGAGTCACCCGGGGCACTTTGAAACTGTCCAGAGCGGCGGCCACACTGAGACCCATGCCATTCAGGCATTGGTGGATGTGGAAGTGCTTCAGATGATTCCAGGGTGCAGACAAGTTTGGGAACCTGGACCCAAAAGCCAAGCCTGCCCCCCAAACTCTGCTTCTCTCTTCTCTTCCAGGCCACAAATTAATCTGTGTCCCTGCCAGAGAAATCCTTGCTAGAAATCCTTGCTAGGCTTCTCCACCCCGCAGGCTGGCTCTTGAAGCTGTGACTCTAGCCAGGGGCTGCACTTGAACCCGGGGCTCATGAAGTCTGTCCACAAGGGACGGATGGGAGTGCCCCCCTGGCCCCAGCTGGGGAGTGAATTCGAGGGCCGTGGAGTGAGTGTGAGGCTCTTCTCTGGGGGCCACCGGTGTACCTGGCAATGCCTGGTAGAATAAGGGGTTATCTTACCTAGATGTGAGTGAGCCGTAAAACGAAAAGGCCAAAAGACAGAAAAGGACAAAAATGCAAGCGTAAAGGGTGCATCCTTTTTAACTTGTAAAGGGATTACTTCCCACCCCCTCCCCCTCACAGCCCACTTACAGGTGGGTTTGGAACCTCCAACCTCGCCTTCCATTTGCAGGTTAAGATCGCCTTGCCATTCATTCCCCTGTCGAGAGCCACAAGGTCAAAAATGGCTCCAGTCATTCTTCGGAGACTAAATATGAGTCACCTCCTCTTTCCAGGCCTTGCTGAGGGGCCCTCCTCTGGCTGTTGCCACTGCACTGAGCCTCTGCACCTGACCCTTCTCACCCTTCTCAGGGAGCACCTTGTGATGCTGTCACTTCAATTCAGCTCATTTCAATCAAGTTGAAGCTGGTGGGTGGCTTAGCGAGTTGGCTAGACTTAATCTGGAACCAACAAACGGTAAAAGGAAAGTTAATGGTTTACTGAGACTAAGCTATTCTCTGTCTCCACTGTGCCTCCTGTACAGAGAGCCCGCTCCCCCCTGTCCTTTATGGCACCCGACACCCACCAGTATCCTCTTTGGAGTAAAGCCTTCACAGCGCCTGTGGAAATTGTAGCTCCCTTTCATTCAGGGGAACAGCAAGCCATTGTCCCCCAAGAGTGATAGCCACTGGTGTGGGTACCAGAGAGCTGGGTTCAAATCTCACGTGTGTGATCTTGGCAAGTTACTTCATTTCTTGAGCCTCTGTTGCCTGATCTGTTGGGAGATTTAGTTAATAATAGCCAAGGTTTATTGAACACTTACCATGTATCGGGCACTGGGCTAAGTGTTTTAGAGGCATTGTCTTATTCAACTTTCCCAGCAATACAGTGAGATCCGTATCAATATTATCCTCATTTTAGAGGCAAGGAAACCGACCCTCAGGTTATTTAATCTCCCCAAGTTCCCATAGCTGGTAAGTGATGGAACAGAGACTATTTGACCCCAGATCCCACGCCAGTGTGCTTTCCGGCGGAAGAATTTAGCATTTTAGACCAGCAGATGCCCTTTACCATCCTAGGGGTTTTATCTGATGAAAACCAGGGTTCTCATGTCCCTGAAGAGGGAGGAGGGGTGAGATCTCGAATAACGTCGCTGAGGCCCCAGAGCTGGGGCGGAACCAAGATTTGAGCTCAGACTAAGCCTACATTAAAGTCAACACTCATGGGGAGCCTGGGTGGCTCAGTCGGTTGAACGTCTGACTTCGGCTCAGGTCATGATCTCATGGCTCATGGGTTTGAGCCCCGTGTCGGGCTCTGTGCTGACAGCTCAGAGCCTGGAGCCTGCTTGGGAATCTGTGTCTCTCTCTGCCCCTCCCTTGCTCATGCTCTGTCTCTATCTCTCCCTCTCAAAAATCAATAAACATTAAGAAAGTTTTTAATTAAAAAATATAAAATCAAGTTAGGTCAACACTCATGATGGCCGTGGTATTCTGCCCAGCCAAAGATCTTGGGTGTGTGTCTGTATCTTGTAGTGACTCATACCCAGTATGGACTTGGTGAATATTATTCTTTCTCTATAAACATACGTTGTATATATGACTTACTGAATCTGTTGCCCACGCGATCCGGTAGAAGCACCACGTAGGAAACGTCTTATGTGCTAACGAGGAGCCATGGTCTCCTTCCTCCGAGACCTGCAGTGGAGTGGAGGCTCCAGAACGTACACACGAAACTCCTCCATACGAGGATGAGGGGAACAGTCAGCTCATTTGGTTAGGACGGCTTTCTCGGAGACCCAGGAAGTTCTATGTGTCTGCTCCGCTTTGGGCTGTTAGCTGTACAGGCTCCGCATCGCTGCACGTTGTCACCAGCTCCGTGCGACCTGCATGCCGTCCGGCGCAGGGGGAGGTGTGAGGGAGGGCATCTTTGTCCCGAAAGACAGATCAAAATTCACGTCTTAGAGATAGATGGTGGCTGCTCAGCTTCATCGTCCCACCCCAAAGAGGCCGTGTATCTCCATGGCGAAGCCAGGGGACTGGCACAAAACTGCCTCCTCCATGGAGCTTCTAGGCCGCTGGCCCTTTGGGATGAGCAAAGCTAAATATGGATCTGGTGGAAAAAATCAGTGTGGTAGTGATCTGGCCAGACCTCCTCTCCTCTCGTGGGGGTCGTCATTTTGGCAAACAGCTGAGCCTGGCCTAGGCAAATGGTAAATGATCTCTGGGTCCACCACTCGTTCATCCCGCAAACGCGGAATGAGGGTCATCTAGGTTTCAGACCATGTGGTCTGATTGCCATACTAAGAGCGAAATATTTAAATAGCATTTCAATTTACGGAATGCTTTTTACAAAACACATGCTTTCCTTTGATCCTCAGGGTAACCTCACGATGACCCCACTTTTCCGATGGTAACACTGAGGCTCAGGGAAGATGTATGTGTTACTTTATGGGCATGCAGCTAGTAAGTGGCAGGTATTTTCACACATTATCTCCTTTAAACTTTGAGTTTAATTCTTTGAGGTAAATATTATCTCTAGTGGGTAAATAAGGAGATGAGGCTTAGTGATGTTGATTAACTTACCAAAACCACACAGCCAACAAGTGCCAGAGCCCAGCTCCTAGTTCCTTATCTATAGTATCTTCCCCAAAGAAAGACATACAGCCCTACTCTTGGAATCCTAGAGTCTGGCTGGGCAACAAGGTATATAACATTTTCAGGAAAAATGTACCTGCTAATGTACACATGGATCCTTTTCCTGAGCCTCAGACTCCCCTGATATCTTCTTGGGAGCACTATCCTCCCGGCCTTGACCTTTGGTTCAGATATTTCCGGGTCTACTAGAGCTGGTCTGCAGTGCCAGATTTCACAGATAGGTGTCACCACAGAGCTCCCTGCAAATTACTCAACCTTGGGTTTTCAGACATCAGCAGATGCATCGGTCCCTAACTGTGTACAAAGTTGAGCATCCACCTATCATGTTTACTTATGATTGAGTTTTCTCTATAGTCTGAAATGTGTTCATAGGTGCTGAAAGGCACCCAATAAAAAGAACAATAAAACTTGAGTGGTTTGATCAAAGTGAGGCTTCCTAACGGAAGGAAGTTTTGAGCAGGGCTTTGAAAGGAATGCGGGTATCTCCCATTTTCAGTTGAATTGCCCCAAGTGCCATGTCCATAGACAGTGAACTATGTAGCTGGAATAAAGAAATTCTTGCAGGCTGGGAGGCTTTTCTATCTCTGCCGCAAAGCTGAAATTCAGGCTTTAACCAGGCTGTCCTTCATTAAGCACCTACTACGTATGCCTGGTGCTGCATGAAACGTCTACATGTGCATCATTTTCCTGAGTTCTCACAACCACCCCACCCTAGTTGTTGTTATACCCATTTTGCGGTTCAGAAAACCGAGACCCAGAGAGGTTTAGCGACTTGCCCGAGGTCACCCAGCTAACAGGTGGTGGAGATCGAATTGGAATCCATCTGTCTGATTCCATGTCCACTGTTTTTAGCTTTCTACACTGACTTAATTTCCTATGCATTTGGTCTCCACTTGTCCCTGTGGGGTCGGCACCCCATCCTGCCTGTCTAGGCCTAAGATGGGCTTGTAGGGGCAAGGGTGTTTCCTCCGTGACACGGAGAAGGAAAGAGAGGAGGTGTGGCAAGGTGGGGGGCTCTAGTCGAAACCGGTGGCAAGCAGACAAGGCTGTCTGAGCAGTGGCTCGGAAATCTCCCCCTCTGGAGTTAATTTCAGTCACAGTGTCTTTCCTATTAAATGGAGCAGCTGGTTGGCTATAGGTGTCAGAATGGCCTTATAAACTGGAATTCAATCTAATCTTAGTGGGGAGGGGTATACGTCAGTGTGGGGGAAGAGAAGAGAAGGGAGGGAGAGCGAGAGGGAGCAGGCAGTGTTTACACGTACTAGCAGGGTAAAGAGACCAATTTGTTAGCTCTCTGCTGTTAGCGGCTGCTGAAATTCAGACCTAGTTCAGGTTTGTGCAGAGAAGCTGGATCGCGTCTGCTGTTCCCGGCTGCTTCCTCGTCTACTTTAAGAGCTTCAGCCAAGGCTTTGAAGCTAGGATGCTGTCTGGGGACTGTGTGCATTTGGGACCTCAAAGTCACAAGGCGGTAATTTACCAGGATAATCTACTCAGCAGTGATCTGTTGTTTCCAGTGGGCCAGCCTTCGTGCTAAGTGCCTTACCAAATTTGTTTTAGTTTTCTCACCAAATTGATGGAGTAGGGATTACTATCCCCGTTTTATAGATTGGGAAACTGAGGCTCAGAGAAGTTGCCCGAAGTCACAAAGCTAATAAATGCAAGAGTCAGAATTTGAACTCGGATTTTTTTTTTAACATGATTCCCCCGCATCGTGCCTTTTAGTGCCCTGTCAAAAGAATTTGCTAAGGAACAGGTAACAGTACCCTATGACCTACGACCGATGACAGGCTGTGGATGTGTGGAAGCATATAAAGGTGCATCCATAAACCACGTCTCCACTAACAAAAAAAGTAGGAAAAATGAGAGGAACTCGCATTTCCAAAATGTTGTCCTAGTTTTCAAATCTTCGCTTATGCCCCTTGAAGTATACCAACACGAACATCTTGGAATCAAAATATGTTATCCGCAATCACTTTGAAGTTCTTCAGTGAAAAGGAACAACAGATTTGCAAAGGGCACAATAAAAAGATTAAACGTCCTTTCCATTGTCCTGCAAATAATAATTTTTCCGAAATGTAATCTCTGCTCTGTGTGACCTACAGATTCATAATGGGTGGGACCCTCCAGCCTGAGAGGGTCATGCTCGTCTGCACTTTTCCGAGGACCTGGATCCTGACTGGGGGTGGTACCCCCCCCCCCCCGTGCTCATCAGGTGCCCTGGGGGCCAACAGAAAGGGTTCTGCTGCACCGCCACCACGCGGAGACATGGCCCTGACGTGGCAGCTGGGCTGTTTCCTAGCGACCAGGTTGGGCAGAAAAGGCCTCAGTCCAGCCACTGGGGCTGGAGGCGAGTCGCCGAGCACTGGTCCCGACTTGGCAGTCCTTGTGGGAAGCATATGGGACTGAACAGATGGGCTGGCATGGGCGCCCTGAGCTAGAACCGTAAAGGCAAGAGTGGAGCTGGGGAGGGGACGCAGAGAAAGGCAAAGAAGACAGGGCAGGCATTGGCTCCCTGAGCCCGGCTGCGACGAGGCGCTTTGAGACAGCCTTGACGGCGGGATGGTACAAAGGGGTACAACTTTGTACATGATGATGTTGTGCATCATCGCGGCCTGGCGTAGAGGTCCCGCTCCAGTGTGACACCTTCCCCAGTGAGCGCTGCTGACACTTAAAACTGTCCCAAGGGGCTGAGGGACAAGCCTACTGGTGCCGGACTTGGGCTGCCTAAGACAGCCTTAGCTGCAAGAGATCCCATCTCTCAACCCTGTGCTTTCCTTTACCCCAATGACACGCCTCTCCCCTTGCCTGTGCATTTCCCCCAGCTCAAATAGTAGCATCTATTTGCCTGCAAAGACCGATTCTTGTTTTGTTTTAAGCTAACCAAACCTAAGCTACTATAAAGAGATGAAGGTCACGTGAACACTGTAGACCAGGGACCTGTTTTGTTTTAAGGCTGGAATTTGCTCTTCAGATGGATGGGTTCCGGAAGCTTGCTTGGAATGATAGAAAAGGTGACAAGAATCCAGGATCCCCTGCCTATAGAAGGGAAGACTTGGGCTGCCCGGGGGGGACCAAGACTCAGTCAGGTGACGAAAAACTGAGACGGTTGTGTGAAAGAAGGAGTTCATGTATTCTCCAAAGAGCAGAACCAGCAGGTGGGAGCTCCAAGGAGATAAAACTCAGCTCCATTCGTTGTACAGAAGATGATTCCCCTATGTACAGCTGTCTTAAAATGAAATGGATGCCTTTATAGGGTAGCGAGCTCCTCATCAATGGAGGTGTCCCAGCAAAGACTGAACAACCACCCTGTAGAATGTTGGGGAAACCATGAAACACTGTAGCGAAGAGCTCAAATATTTGATTCCGGTAGTGTTGAATTCCGTGTTCCTTGGCAACTATCCTTTTTGATAAAGTCATCCCGAGAAATGTATTGTTGAGATCAAAGGCAGCACATGAGAGACAGAGATAGACACAGAGACAGACAGAGACTAAGAGACAGAGAAACGGAGACAGAGAGACAGAGACAAAGACACAGAGAGGCACGCAGGGGCTAGTGTAGACCCAGTTTATTAGGAATCTGTGCCAGTCACTCAGAAGGCATTGTCCTGCATGGTCACCTGGGCATGGACAGCGTGTCCTTCGACAAGTGCCAGCAGGACCTGGCCCTGCCAGCCCCTCTTGGTGGCCAGGAGGGACAAAGGAGAGAAGGTGCAGGCGTGTACTGAAGTATGACATGAGCCATTTCTCTTCTAGCATCTCAGAGAGGCCCCGCCATCCCGTGGCCTGGAAACGGGGACTTATTCTGGGTCACGAGACTGCAGGGAGTGAGTGTGCGCCCGTGTGTCGTCTTGTGTCAGTGTGTTGTAGGTTGTTGGTTTTTTCTTCCCCCTAAATGGCTTAATACGCCAATGTTTGTGGAGCATCCTTGGAATCAAAGTGTCTTTGGCGTAATTATTGTTAATTGCTCAGACTATTCTATAAACTCATCCAATTAAGAGAAAGTTATTAACTTTATAAAATATCGCAGGCATCCCACAGTGCCATGTGTAGATGGAATACCAGTTTGAGAGGCAGAGTCAGCGTGAAATATCATGCAAATGAGGAGGCTTATTTACTTCTTTTTAAAAATACGACAACATCCACACTATGGGGGTGCGTTTCCTCTCGGGTGGCCGGAACCACTCGGGCCGGTGGCCGAGGCTGGAGGGCTTCCCAGTCCGGCCCAGCTTCCCCAGAACCAGCTTGGGGGTGCATTTAGGGAGGCATCCTATGAGCTCAGGAGCTGTCAACGTGTTGGACCCCTGACAGCGGACTCTGGAACCCCAACTCTACCACTTACTGGCTGTGTGACCTTGCAGTGCTTACTTAACCTCTCTAAGCCTCCATTTCCTTCTCTGCGAAATGGGAATACTGACGTCCTAGTGTTGTCTTAATTATCACTAGACTTGGGGCGCCTGGGTGGCGCAGTCGGCTAAGCGTCCGACTTCAGCCAGGTCACGATCTCGCGGTCCGTGAGTTCGAGCCCCGCGTCAGGCTCTGGGCTGATGGCTCAGAGCCTGGAGCCTGTTTCCGATTCTGTGTCTCCCTCTCTCTCTGCCCCTCCCCCGTTCATGCTCTGTCTCTCTCTGTGCCAAAAATAAATAAAAAAAACGTTGAAAAAAAAATTTAAAAAAAAAAATTATCGCTAGACTTTTCCTTTTTTTTTTGTAATTTTATTTTATTTTATTTTTTGAATCTAATTTTTTGTCAAATTGGCTTCCGTTCAACACCCAGTGCTCATCCCAACAAGTGCCTTCCTCACTGCCCGTCACCCACTTTCCCCTCTCCCGCACCCCATATCAACCCTCAGTTTGTTCTCTGTATTTAAGAGGCTCTTATGGTTTGCCTCCCTCCCTCTCTGTTTGTACTATTTTTCCCCCTTTCCTTCCCCCATGGACTTCTGTTAAGTTTCTCAAGATCCACATATGAGTGAAAACATATGATATCTGTCCTTCTCTGACTTATTTCACTCCTATTGCTAGACTTTTCACTATAACTATAAAAAGGTCAGCATTTCCCTCAAAATTTCCTCCTCTCTGTTGCACCTCAGTAACAAAGTGTAAAGTCCTCTCATGCTAGTCATTAGAGCATGACTATTTTAAGATCAATCATGGTGGGGCTGTAATGTTGTTAAATATTGTAATAAAGAATAACATACATATGTCAAAGGGCATAGATTATAGATGTACAGCTTGATTTTTCACGAAGTAAACCTATCCGTATAATCATCAATTTAACTTAAGAACTAGAACATCACCAGCACCCCAGGGACCCCTTGCATTCCCCTTCAGTCATTAACATCCCCCACTCTGGAAAAAAAAAGCATAAAATTGAATTATACAAAGGATACTCTTTAGGGCTATGATTTCTTTTGCTCAGCCTTGTATTTATGAGATACGTTCATGTGGGATTCATTCACTCAAGATTGAAACAAACTCAAACGTCCATCAGCAATAAAATAAATAGGGCTGTATTCAGGGGTGCCTGGGTTGCTAAGTGGGTTGAGCGACCGACTTCGACTCAGGTCGTGATCTCGCAGTTTGTGAGTTCGAGCCCCGCGTCGGGCTCTGTGCTGACAGCTCAGAGCCTGGAACCTGCTTCGGATTCTGTGTCTCCCCCTCTCTCTACCCCTCCCCTGCCCATGCTCTGTGTCTCTCTGTCTGTCAATAATAAATAAAGGTTAAACAACTTTTTTAAATAGGGCTGTATTCATATGATGAAATACTACACAGCAGTGAAAAGCAACACACACGTCTACTTGGGGATCTGAGGTCTAGCTTGTTAGGACTGAGGTTCTTGGACCACCACGTGTGACCACTTCCTGAGCCCCTGAGACAGCTCCAGCAGCAGGGTCACTTTCTCGGGCTCTGGCAGCGGGCCTGGTGACTTTCTGGACTTGCCGAGAGGACCGATCCGTGCCCCAATCCAAGAAGACAAGTCTAGTGCATTTGAGTGGAAACCTAGGGAGGCAGTGAGCCTCGCATCATGAGATGCATGTTAGTAGACACTAGAAGCCTGTCCGCAAAGGAGGTTCAAGCATCGATAGGCCAGCTGAGCCGATGACAACCCCAAAGTCCCTTCCCTCTTTGTAATTCTATTAATTACAAGACTGCCATGTTTAACCCCTGAGTGGTCTGTAGCCATGAGGCCTGACGGTGGGACAGAGTCTCAGCACTACAGCCTAGAAGAGGTAGAAAGGGTGACGGAGACCTGGCTGCAGATCCCAGCTCTGTCCAAGCAAGCAAAAGCTTTCCAGCAAGAAGCCACTCCCCACGCCGCTCCCCTTCCTGCTCGTGGGAGCAAGATTCAGTAAATGAACACTCACTCGTGACCCCAGGGTCGTTGATGGGGACACGTTAGCCAACAGCTGCTGATTCACCGGTGCCAGGCAGATGTGTGACACTGCCTTTGTGAGGCTTTCCTTCCCGGGAAGGGGATGCTGCCTTTCTACCCACCCGAAACACCTGCCTGGGGCTCAGTGAGGTCCACACCTCGATGCACCCCCTTCCCTACCACCCGGCCGGCCATATTGCCTCAGCAAGAATGGAGGACATCTGGGAAGCAGCCGCCTCTGAAGGGTGAGACACCTGCCCCACCTGTCCCTGAAACTGGCCTTGCTGACCAACAGGTCCATGTCACGGGAACGCCCCCCACCCGCCCCTCTCTATACACGCCTGCTTCCGTGAGATCTTTCCCAACGTCAAGAAAGCAAACTCCTTCTGGTCCAAAGGTCATGCGCTGAAGATCACCAGGAGGATTAGCTGGCTCCCCTGGCAGGCCCAGCGCCCCAGACTTCAGGATGCGATGGGCTCAGATGTGCCGGAAAAGGAAGCAGAAGCCAGCAGCTCTTCCCCGGGACGAAGGACACAGAGCAGCATTTTCTTTCCATTTTGACATCACTGCACCTGCGTTTTTTTCCCATCACCCTCACAGCAGCCTATGAGGAGGGCACTACTGTCCCTACTCCGGGGTGGGGGTGGGGGTGTTCTGCCGCTGGGGACCTAAGTCACCCCTCCCGGATCAACAGACCTTGGTTCCACATGCACCAGAAGCACCCTGAGACGGACTGGTCCGCTGTAGGTTCTCTACCGACTTTCTCCTGTGTGCAATTAACTGACCACAGGCTATGCCCTCTGTCTGTTGGCATCAGAACCACCCTCCTGCCTGGCTCTGCCCCCGGCCAGGCTTCATGCAGTGGCAGTGCCCACCATGCTATAAAGGGGAACATGCCAGCTCTTGCATGGCGACGGTGGCTTCTCCTTGGCCCCCTCAACTTGTCTGCAAGAAATGAACTACACTGTTGCAGGTCAACTTCCCGGATGTCAGGACCCTTCCCGTGGTTTCCTTGGGAGCCAGCGAGATCAGACAGGGCCGGGCACCACGAGGACCTCAGGCCTCTATCCCACCTCCGGCACCCGTTAGCTGTGTGACCTCAGGCAAGTTGCTCAACTGCTCTGAGCCTGGGTTTCTTCTTAAGTCTCATGGGGAAAATCGCTGCCCCACCTACCTCAGGAGAGTGCTTTAAGGATCAGCAATGGAGTATTAAAGGAGGAGGGGGAAACAAACTGAGAGAATAAAAGCCTTTTTATTAGATAATGTAGCTTCACATTAGAATCACTTACGGAGCTTTTAAACACCTCCCCACCCACCCAATGCCCACGCGGCACCCCAGACCGATCAATCAGAATGCAGGCGTCCAGGTGATTCTCCACTGAGCGCCGAGCTGAGACCAGAGGTAGAAAGTACTCCACCCACACGGGGGGGCCTTGGACTCACTGGTATTTCGTCTGTTAATTCACTCACCGAGGACCTCTGTACGCAGGCACCGGGCTAGACGTGGAGGGTTGCAAAGTGAACAGACACACGGCCCTTGTCCTCAGAGGGCTTCCGATCTCAGGGATGACAGACATCAGATGAATGACCATCCCCGTGAATGCAGAGTTGCCCACTGAGCGCATGCTCTGAGGGAAAGAAATGCAGATATGTGTACGTGTATATACATCTGCAGGCAGCTGGAGGGGCGCTCCTTCCCTGATCTCTTTCCTCTCCCCATTCCAGACAAGCATGCAGGAAAAGTAATCATAAATACCCACAGCACCCCCTCCCTCACCCAGAGAGCCCCTAAACTTCCCTCCAACCCCCGCCCCACCCCAGCAGCCAGATCAGGTATGGCCAGTAGACCTCAGTGGCCCTCCCTCCAGACTCCCCACATTTGGGGAACGGGAGGGGCGGCCATGGTCTGCTTGCAGCCCAAACCTCTGTCCTCTGGAGGGCCTGCCCCCCCAATCCCCGCTGCCCTTCCCTGACTCTGACAGGACGCAGCTGGGAAGAACAGCCTCGGTCCCAGACCCCCTGGGGCGGGTTATATTTGGATGTTAAAAGTAATGACACATCTCCACGAAGTTCTCCCTCCTGCCTGCCTAACACCGTGAAGTCTCCTGGCAGGGAGGGGGCTGGCTTATATTTAGGTCTGGCATTCCCTGGTAGGCATCCTGTTCTGAAATGGAAATTCTTTTAATAGCTAGCCAGCCCTGAGCATTTAATGAGCTGGTGTTTGACTTTTTGATTTCTTGTTCTTGGTGGAGGACTGTGAGCTGCCTCAGCTAATTAGCGCCCCCCCCCAACCCCGCGAAGCATCCCATTTTTTCAGCATGGGGAAGAGGAGAGAGCACCCCATTATTTGTAATGCCCCCTTCACCTTTCCCTTTGAAGCTTCTGCATCACCTGAGAGTTCTGCCTCCTTATTGAAATTTACTTCTTCCAGGAAGTCTTCCCAGATTTATCCACCTGCCTCAGCTGTCTCTGTACTATTACTCTGAACGTGCCCTGGAGTCGTTTTCTGAGGCGCCCTCTGTGTGTCCCCAGCAATATCAACAGCACTGTAAGAGTGCCTGTCTCCCGTTTGGAATCAAAGAATGCCGGGGCTGAGTTAACTAACCATCTAGGGTCAAAGAGCCCTTTAAGAATCTGACATTAAAGGGCATCGGGTAGGGAGGAAACATGGACCCTCTACCCGGCGGGGGGGTGGGGGGGGAACATGCAGAATTTGAAGAGAATTTCAGGGGAACATGGGCCCTCAGAAGTGCATCCGTGGACCTTAGATTATCTGGTTAAACTCCTTGACTCACAGTAGAAGCTGTGGCCACATCAGAGACACCAAGTTACTTCCCAAGGTCACACAGCCAGTCAGTGGCAGAACTGGGACTCAGACCGTGGCCTCCTTTCTGTCCCCTCACCCCACCAGGCTTCTTCCTTCAGTGCTGCCCTGTTTCTTCATAGGCTGCTCATCTACCCTCCAGGCCACTGGCCCACAGGGCCCAGGCAGGGGGCTCTGTGCCTCTTGGTGAGGACCAGTGAGTGATTTCTCTGCAAGGAGAAGCAGGCTTGCCTGGTCCTGGGCATGCCAGGCCCCTGCAGGTGCCGAGGTGTGGAAGGAGGGAGGCAGGGTGACACAAGGTGGGGAGAGTCGCACAGTGCGATCCTGCTGGTGGAAATGGCGAGGGTGTTGCTGGCCTCCTTGCTCCCGAGCATTCCAGAATAACCAGTATTGATCTCTTTATTACCTCCTGGAAGGGCAGCTTCATTTGTCAAGCAAAACTACCTTTGTATCTGCAACACAGGAATTGATCCATAGCAGGACCAGTGGTTGGTATGTGAGGGGTGGGGGTGGGGAGGCAGGAGACGAAAGCAGGCTGGAGAAGAGATTGATAGCATGATGCTGATGTGGAAAATGAAAATAGAAACCTTCCAGACTGATGGGAAACATCTGCCTTGTCTAATGATATTGCCTGAATCCTGGGATGGGGAAAATGTAGTTTGAAAGTTGGCAAGCCCTGGGGTTTGGCTTGCCTGTGCTGGGGGGAAGGCGGGAGGAGGGGAAGAGGGTCTCTCAGCCTTGCCTGAGAGCTCTGTCTGGAAAGCCTCTCCAAAAGTACAAGAAGCCCAGACGGGCCCCTTGTACATGAACGTCATTTGGTCTGTCTGGAACCTATCGAACACCTACCGCGTGTGAGCACTGTGCTCGGGGCATTCACAGGTGAGTGAGGATGGCTCCCTGCCCTCCTCACATCCCTCCTTCACATCCGGTGGGGGGAAGGGAAATTCCATAGACGATTCCAAAACTCAGCCAAGTCAAAGGCCCTCAGGAGCTCTCGTGACTGGGCTGGGGGAGAGGTTAAATGTGACTGGGAGGGCTGGCAGGCGTTGAAAAAGATGAACTATGATCTCGAGGACGAGCAGGACTTCATCAGGCACCTGAAGGAGGACAGGGCACTTCAGGGAAGGAAATGATGTAACAAAGGGCAGAGAGGGGGAAGAGTCATTGCTGCCGTGAAGGGATTTGACCATTGCTGGATACGGAGGGAGGAGACAGAGGAGTTAAGGAGAATATGGAGGGAGGAGAGAGAGGAATTAAGGAGAATATGGAGGGAGGAGAGAGAGGAATTAGGGAGAATATGGAGGGAGGAGAGAGAGGAATTAAGGAGAATATGGAGGGAGGAGAGAGAGGAATTAGGGAGAATATGGAGGGAGGAGAGAGAGGAATTAAGGAGAACTGTAGGGTTTCTTGCCAATATGCTAGATGGGTATTGATCTTTCACTGAGAAAAAAAATGAGTGCAAGACGGGAGGTGTAGATGCAGGAGGTGATGATTTCGTCTGTCTTTGGTCACCCAAGAAATACATCAGCTGCCTTCTGGAGGCCAGACACTGCACCTGCTCTTAGAATACCAAGGTGACTGGGGCGCCTGGGTGGCTCAGTCGGTTGAGCGTCCGACTTCGGCTCAGGTCATGATCTCACAGCTCGTGAGTTCGAGCCCCGCGTCAGGCTCTGTGCTGACAGCTCGGAGCCTGGAACCTGCTTCAGATTCTGTGCCTCCCTCTCTCTCTCTGCCCCAACCCGCTCACATTCTATCTCTGTCTCTCTCAAAAATAAATAAACATCAAAAAAATTTTTTTAAAAATACCAAGGTGATCAGGAAGAGACATGGTCCCTGCCCACATGGAGCTTAGAGTGCAGTCGAGAGACACACCTTTGGCAAGCGATCCCATAACCACCGTAAAGAGGCCAGTGACAGGCTCAGGGATGGGCAGCACACCCTAGGAGTTAGGCCAAGGGGCTAAGCGCCGGCCCTGGAGATTCAGAGAAGGCTTCTATCTGAAGAAGGCTGAGATCTGACGGGTAAGCAAGGGAGAAAGCAGAGGAGAAACTTCCAGGCAAGGGAATGGCATATACAAAGGCCGTGCCAACAAGGACAGGGGGAGGGGAGGACAGTCACCTTGCAAAAGCTGACAAGAGGCAGGCTGGGGCCACATCATCAGGGCTTAGTTGGCCAGGTGGGGAGTTTGGGTTTTTTCTAAGTGGACCGGCCTCCTGTGCTGCTGGTGGGGGCTCGGGGTGGGGGGTGGCTAAGCAGGTCCACTGTCCCCTGCGGGGAGGGGGAATTTGGCAGGAGATCATAACACTGGGACCACGCACACCTCCGTCTCAGCCATCCTACTTGTAGGAATTCACTCTACAGAGACGGAAGTAGCCATTAGCACGTGAGCAAAGAGACGTGTGCTCAAGTTGGGGATTTGTTGATGTTGTTTTGCAGTGTTGCTTGTCGTAGAAACCCAGAGGCAGAAGTTTCCATGCTCAGGAACGGAGAACTAGTTAAATAAATAGACACGGTGGTGGATCATTGAATGTGAGGGACCCGTGACTTTGCGGGTACCGATAAGGAATAACCTCCGAGATATTTCAAGAAGAAAAGGAAAAGCAGAAAAGAGGAGGCCAAAGGGTATTGCAGAGGTGCGTGTCAAGAGACCTAATACCACCATTACCCCTTCACCCCAAGTCTGTCCTCGCTGTCTGCCCCCAGGAACCCTGCCACCTGCTAACCCGTGTATTGTCACTCCATGGGGGCGGGGGAGAGGAGAGGTTGCCCCAAGAAAGTGACTAGAGATAGTTGTTGACAAGGTCTTTGTTGACATAGCAAACCCTTAGTCGGAGGACCTGCTGAGCATCTCTCCCACTGCCCAGTGTCTTGCATACCGGGGCACCTGAGTGTCCTGTGTGGTTGGGAGAGAGTCGTTTAGAAAGAATGTGTGGCCAGAAAATATAGTTGTAGCAACAAAAGCGGGTGGGGGGGACTGGTCTCTGGAGGTCCCCGTTGACTCACAGCGAACGAGCCGAGCAGTCGAGAGTGTCTTGTTGGCATGAAGAATGTGTACAAAGAATCCATTGGAACTGGCCTAGATTTCTCTCTCCCCAGCCGTCGGCTGGCAACAGTCTGGAAGCCCAGGTGTGGACAGCGCTGGTGCCTCCTTGAGGGGCAGCTTACTCTGTGGCATGTGTTGGGTGGTTTGTTACTCTGCCAGGGGGAGGCGGGGAAGAGATGGTTTTCAGGTCAAGAGCGACCTGCAGGGCATCGTCAGAAGTTCCTCTCAGGCAGCCTGCAGGTTTTGAAGAGTGCGGGAGACAAGGTCAGTTCCAGAAAACCCCTCCGTTTTGGCGCATTGTGGCCAGGGGCAAAGGCCAGAGGGCAAAGCCAGTCTTCCAGACTGTTCACCATCACACCTACCACACCACTTCATCCAACGAGTAGTATGTAACGCGAAAAGCCAGCCACACGATGAGAAAAGGCGATCTGAAACGAATATAGCAGGTGGGCGACAATAAAAACCCTTAAAATACGGTGCTCTTCCAGGTTATTAAGAAAAGGCGAACATCCGGAAAGAGAACCGGGCAGAGAACATGTAGAAGAAAGAAAGAATAGTTGCAGAAGCCTAAAGAAGAAAACCGACCCCACTAGGAATCACACATGGGAAGTAAAGCAAGTCTCGCGATTTGCCGCGTATCTAAAAATCTGTATCATTTCATGTTGGCAAAGGTGAGCAGGGCACTGAGACTATTTACGGTGATAAGTGTCAACACCTGTGGCAATATGTATCACACAGCCTTACAAATAGGATTTCCTGTCGACCTAATAACTTCATTTCTGGGAATTTATCCTAAGAAAATAATCAGAAATACAGATAAAGATTTATAGGAGCGAAAAGTTAGAAATAGTTTAAAATACCGACGGCGGGGGGGGGGGGGGGGGCTATCCCATGGGCATCCTACCTGCTGGTTCATGAAGAATGTTCAAAGATATAAACGTGTTCTCAGCTGAATGTGAAATGAAATAAGCAGGAAATATAAGTGTACGGTATGATCTCAACTATACCAGAACGTATGGGTGTATATGTGGGTGTGCGTTGTGGGGGTGTTTATATATACATATAAAAATAAAGAATGATGTTAAGGAAATACACCAAAATGTTAATAGAGGAAGTTGGCTTCTGGGTTTCAATTCTTTCTTTTATACTTTTCAATATGTTTCCATTTTTTTTATAATCAGTATACTTTATTTTTATGATCAGAAAAAATTACTCAATAAAAGTTACATCTATTTGCAAGGCTGTGTTAACCATACCAGATCATCAAGTATTAATGTCATCTCCCCGTCGTGGAATTGTTATAGTCCACAATTGCGTTGCTACTAAACTTTTCATTTGCTCATGCGTATCCCCTGTCTGCGTTTCCCCTGAGGTCTCATCCGCCCAGCATCACCCACAGTACTTGGCTCGATGCCCTTACCCAGGAGCTCTCGAGACACATGTCACGAATCAAAATGTATACGCGGCCGTGCAGAAACTTCTGTTAGCTTCCATGACTGGTCTCGTTGCTTAAGAGCCGCCATGATGCAGGTGGAGAGAGAGGAAGTCTTACAATTGTCCCTTAAAGAGAATGCTGTCTCTTCCAGTTTAAAATGGTCTGTTGGGACGTAAGGTGCAAATACGCTTGTGAGGGTCCCACTCTTCTTGGGGACTCTTTCTTCCCTACTAATAAGGCCCCTGAAGTCTTTACTACCCAAGATGGCTTCTGGGTGCCAGGGAGACAAGGGGTCAGACCCCTCTGGTTTCTCTGCCATCCTCTTGCCACAAGGTCCTGCCTTGCTCACCTGTCCTGCTAAGGTCTCCACGGCTCGTGGAGGTACTGTCCAGCAAAGTCTTTTCTCTCAGCAAAGGTGAGGTGTGGGACTGTCTTCTAGGAGCCAGGGTCCCTCTGTGTGATGCCTAGGTCCCTACTCCAGCTTTTGCTAAGGTGCTCTGGATCCACTCGCACTGGCTGCACCACGCCTCTGCGGCTAGTCCCTTCCTTCAGACCTTTGCTTGTGAAGCTTTTGAGTTGACTTCTCTTTCCCACTGGAACCTTGGTGGCTCCCAGGTGGCCAGCATTGGTTAGGGCGGTGAATGGCAGAAACCCAGACCAGAGCAGAGACAGATGGCTTCACTTTGGTTCTGCACCTATGTGTGCACTCCTTTCCCCTGAGATTGATAGGCTGACCTCCCGCTCTGAATCAGTGGGCTGCCGCCCCATCTACCCCTCCTTCCCTTTCCTCTGAAGCATGTCCTGACTTAGTCTCCAAAGTAGATAGACTCAGTCACAAACATCAAGAGCCCACGCTGGGGTCAGGAAACGAGGTGGTGGGGAGCTTACCCCTGGAGTCATGGATGGCCGAATGTGCACGTCTGGAAAGAGTGGGTATCCACCTTGCCCCCTTCCTATGAAAGAGACCCTCGCTTCTGGGTAGTCTGCTCTTGGCGCCTTATGCTTACAACTCTGGTCCTAGTCGATGGTGAGCTTCCTGAGGGCAGGACCGATTTAGGCATCTCTGTATTCTGACCACTCAACACTCTGCCTGGCATCTGGAAAGTTCTCAGTAAGTGTTGCCTGAGAAAACAAGTCAACACTCTCCGTAAACCGATTCCTATATCAAATTCCACTCTTCCTCGGTGAAACACTTCCCCAGAAGGTTTTCCTGGGTGAAGAAGCTGTAGGCTGTTTGTAGCACGTTTGAAGAAAAGGGACATTCGAATCAAATCCACATTTCCTTCCTTGGGCTACAACACGAGCTAGCCTTAGCAAGATGAAAACTCACAGAGATAAAGAAGATCCCGAAAATCTCCCATTCAGGCAGACAAAGGGGGAACCTGGCAGACTGATTATCTTTGGAGCCAGAACAGGGTCAGGGTGGGTGGGATGGATGGGATCCATGTCAAATTAAGAATGACCTTTTTGGAAGCACCTGGGTGGCTCAGTCGGTTAAGAATGACCTTTTTGGGGCACCTGGGTGGTTCAGTTGGTTAAGCATTGGCTCAGGTCATGATCTCACCGTTCGTGAGTTCGAGCCCTGCATCAGGTCCTGTGCTGACAGCTCAGAGTCTGGAGCCTGCTTTGGATTCTGTGTGTGTGTGTGTGTGTGTGTGTGTGTGTGTGTGTGTGTGTCTGCCCCTCCTCAGCTCGTGCTCGCTCGCTCTCTCTCAAAAATAAACACTAAAAAAAAAAAAAAAAAGAATGACCTTTTTAATCAGTATATCTAAGAGAAGAGAGGTATTCCAGAGAATTTTATAGCTGTCTCGAATACTTGAAGGGGCCACAGTACAGAAAACAGAGCACGTTCCTTTAAAGGTATAGCTGCAATCTGGGTGAACCTTAGGCAAGTGGGTTTACTTGTGAGGGGGTTTTAGTACTTAGAGCTGCTTACAGGTGGAGCAGGCAAGGCGTGCGGTGGTGCACTCCTGTCACAGGCAGGGCTGACACAAAGACTGAGCAACCTTCTCCAGGAGCAGCGAAGGTCGGGAGGCTCCTTCCGGCAGCCACAGAAGCCGCGGGGGGACAAGGAGGTGTTCCCCGGTTTCCTCTGTGTTCCTCAGAATCCACTCACAGGGAGACCTCAGGAGGGGAGGGAAGAAAGGACCCCAAGAAAGTGGGATCCCCAGCCCCCTGCACACCTGAGAGCTCCGTGAGGAGTCATCATGGCATCACTGACCGTTTCAAGAATGATTGTCCACGTGCCCAACGGAAAAGTTCAGCCTTGCTCTCCCCGTTACACAGAACAGAAGACTGAGGCTGGGGAATGGGCAGGATGGTAACTGTTGCCACGTTCTGAGCGCTTACCAAGCCCTGGGCTGGGTGTTGTACGAGGAAGCTGGGGTTCACGCCGGTGGATGGATGAGGAAAACTCATGCCCAGGGACATTAAGTGACTCTCCTACCCCACAATGGAACAACTAGAAAGAACCCAAGCCAGGGTCCAAATCCGTGTCTGCCTGGCTTCGGCACAGCAGGACATCCCCTGGAACAGGAAGTTCTCATCCAGACAGCTTGAACTGGGGCCAGAAACCCCACCTTGACCCCCTCATCTCTCCCCAGCACCCCAGACATCTCTGCCACTTGTCCAATCACCCCATCCTCAGACACCTCCCTCCTCCGCCCTTGCGGGCTACCCTGACCTACCGGAGAAATCTCATCCAACAAAGACAGACTCCATGTGCCCAGGACTAAAAGAAGCCAGGTGGTGGAGTAAATGAAAGTTGGCTGAGAGCCCCCGTTTAAGTGCTGTTCCATTCTGCCTTGTCTTTGCATTCTGGGCTGGGCTGCATTTACTGTGACTCTGCATGGTGAGAGGGCTCTGTGCCGTCTGCGGAGGGAGGCTCTCCGGGCTGGAAACGGAGGGTTGGTGCAAGGGTTGGCGCGAGGATGTGGGAGGCCTGAGCTGAGCTCTGCGAGATGAAGGCGTGGGCAGCCCCATCTTTGCCAGCCCTGCGGGTGCCCCCCGGGAAGTATTTGTCAGACTGCCCCCACCATGGGGTGGGGGTAGGGGTCCGGGCAAGGAGAAGGAGAAGGGCCTTGAGGACTTCAAGCCTGGGAGGATTGGAGGGAGGCAGAGGAGAAGGAGGAGGACGCTCTCCAGCTGCCGTGGGCTCCATCTACAAGAGCCCCTCCGATCGGGTCCCTCCCCAGGCCCACAGCCAACAGACAGCCTGTGCCACAGGCCAGGTGATAGCGGTCCCCAGAGCACCTGTCTCATGTCTCCGTGGCAGGGAGCCCTGGATCCCAGACAAGCCTTGTTGCCAGGGAGGCACAGGCAGGCAGACTGGCATGGGAGCGATCTCCTTCCGTTTCCATCTCTGGCCCCTCCGTCCGGGCTCCTGGGACCATCGAGCTACTTGGCTTTTCCACCTCGTCTTCCACGGGAGCCCTCGGAGAGGAGCGAGTACTAGAAGGAAAGGGGGTGGAGAGCAGGACTCAATGAGGAAAATGATGTCTGCGGCCGGGCTTGGCCTACCCCACTGGAGCATGAATAAATAAACACCTGCAATAATGAGCCAGCCGCCATGCCACACCGCTTCACCAGCCAAGAGAGAATGCCTTCAAAAGAACGGAGCCTGGTGTGGGTTCGTTATTCATGAGCGGAGCCCTCCAAGGTGGGGCCTCTGTTGTTTGGTGTGATTTAACATGGGCCTTGGGGGTAGGAGGCGGTCCTGGGAGGAAGGGAGGGAGATCTCTGCGCAGCAGCCAAAGCCGGTAAGAGGCCAAGTTCCCAGGATTCATCTCAGAAACATGGCGGCAGCTTGTCCTCACCGGGACACTGGTCTGTGTGCCACGGCCGTACTGGGCCACTTCCTGTCAATGGCACCTCTCCATCCCCTGGTAGTACGTGAAATGGATTTAGGCCACCAGACATTCGATTCGCTGTCACGTGCGGGGCATGTGCCACAGGCCAGACACTGTGCAAGCGCGCGAGGGCTTCTCGAGGTGGCTGAGAGGCTCACGTAACCTGCGAGGAGCCTGTGTGGTAGTAATACCTGGGCAGGGACGGCAGCCTGCTTAGGAGGAAGCCCTGGGCTCTGGGTCAGACAAGGCTGGGTTGGAATTCTGTCCCTGCCGGGGCCCAGCCCACGGGGCCCTGGCCACGGCACCTGCCCATCTGAGCTTCCTCCGGATTAAATGGGGATAATACTGGAATTTGTCATTTTGGAAATGTTGTTCTGAGGATTATGAATAAGGCATTTGGCACAGTTCCTGGCACGCTGTAGATGTTCAGTAAATTAGGGCTTCTGCCTAAAGTGATATTGGACGACTGTACGACCCTCCTACAAATATCTGTCTTCAAGATCATTCAGGAAATCGCCTATGCTTTTTCCGTTTCTGTCCAGATTGCTCGACACTCCTGAGTTCCTCTTACGCTGGCCCTCCTGACCTCCAAATGACTGCACCGTGGCCCCTTGCTGGACGAGACGAGTTGGTCTCCCGCTCTGAATTTAAAATTTTTTCCTTCAGAACGAATACGGGGGCATCGCCCTGTGGTGTTAGCCTTATGCTTTAGGAAATAACAAAATTAAATGGTCAACATCTAGTGAGGGCTCACCGTGTCTCAGGCCTCGGATCCATTGTGTCAGGTAATCTTCGCAGCAAGCTTTGACCTAGGTAGTTCTCTGTCACCATTTTACGGATGAAGACACCGAGGCCTGATGGGGTTAAGCTCCCCACGGCCGGTCAGCAAGTGACGTGGCGAATACTCAAATGTGCCCGACCCCAGAGCTCTCGGCCACCACGCTATTGACACGTGGATTTCCTTCCGCTTGGAAGCCGTGTGCAGTAACATCTGATTCAGGATAGAGGCGCCACAAAGGGGCAACGTTAGGACCGAGCGTAGCAGCGAGCCGCGGGTGAGGGTTGCAGCCCGTGAGGATTTCCAGGCCGGGCGCTGGAAGGCTCTGCCAGGTCAGTGGACTCTGCCTGCCCTTTCCCATCAGGGACCTTGCGCTGCTTTGCCCCGGTGGTAGCTGTGCGCGGGGTCTTGCCTTCCTAACCGGACCGTGATGTACTCAAGGGCAGGGGCGGGCAACCAGTCAGCTAGTACTCGTTGAGCTCCAGCCTTGCGCCTTGCCTCGGGCTGAGCGCCGCAGAGTCTAAAGAGAGGCCCTTTCCCCTTCAGGAGTCACAGGCACGGGGAGAACAGTGACCCGCCCGGACAGCCAGCCACACCAGGCCACCTGTGCCCAGGGCCTGATGTGGAGCAGGTGGAGTTCTCTTGCCAGGCACCAGCTAAAAGTCCGCCCATCTTAGGGGCACAAAGTAGAGGCTTGTACCCGCCTGCCAAGTTTAAGTTCCTCTTTGTCGAGATCAACAACAGGCAGCACTTCCGGGCACAGCCAGCTAGAGTTGCTGCTTTGGAGGCGGCAACAGAGGCACAAAATGCAAAATGACTTCTTGATCCATCTGTGCCTTTGAACGAGAAACAGACCTGGGCTTTGTGGGTATGTTGCCTCAACACAGCAGCCGAGAATGTCGTGAGACCGAAAGGCGGTCCTACCAGCTCCCGCTCAGGGATTGAACACAGGGCCTTGCTGTCCCGGAAAGCCTATCTCTGGATAGATGCCACTCAGCTGGGCTGGTTTGGACCCCCGTGTGTTCAGGTCTCTCCATCCCAGGAACCAGTGAGTCAGAGCTGGTCCTGGGGGGAAAATCGGAGCAAGGCTGGGCTTCCCAACCCAGATTGTCTTGCCCTGCATTTTCCCTCCTAGTAAGACCTGCTCCCACCCATTCAAGGGCGTGATACTCTCCTGTGTCTCTCTTTTCCTTTCAAATCAATGCTTATCCTCGGAAAAGGCTATAGAAATTTATTCTTACTAAGAAGTAAATAACTGAACACATTTTATAGTGTTCCCTCTCTCAGGGATGTTAGCATTTAAACCAGGATCAAAGGTTTAAGCAAAAGGAATAAAACATAAATAGTGGAATTTCAGGTCATAGTGGATGCTGAATAGTGTTTTGGATGGTGTGGTGCTTCTGGATCTTTCATAGTGGTACCACCTGCTCTAAATGTAGGCTGGTCCTGACTTTAGGAGGGGAGGTCTCAGCTGGACGCTCTATTGACCTCGAAAGGTTAAAGTAAATCTCCTGATGAAGAGTTCCAGCACCCCACCCCACCCCCTTTGTCCTGGGGCTAAGGCCCCTGAACCCTGGTTTCCTGATAGGCTGGGAAAGGTTGATGATCCAGGGTCAGGAATCAGTGTGAGATCCTGTGCCTTTGGTGTTTTTTTATCTCTGTGTCTGAGACCAGAAATGCTGGACCAGCATTCCCTGCCATCATAGCATTTGGATCTTACGGTGGTTTATTTCGAGCTGGGGGTATGAGAAGGACGGAGGGAGAAGCAGTGGGTGCAGGGTGGGGGCAGGGAACAGCTGGCCTGCCTTTGAGGAAGCAGCTGCTATGGAGCCTGCTCTGTGGGTATACAGCAAAACGGTGGCTTTTCCTAGTTTTCAAGGGATCATCCCATTTAAAATTCCAGCTGAGGAGGTGAGAACTACCCTCAGATGATTCCTGTCCTGCTTCCAATCCTCCTGCAGTGTCCTGCAGAGACCCTCCCCAGTGCCCAAGCACAACTGGGTCCGTGGGGTCCTGTCAGCTTGTCCCATGCCGCCGCCTCCTCCCGCTGTAGCCTCTGGGCCTCCTGCAGAAGCCAGCTCGGGCAAGAGAAAAGGTTCCGGGCCCTTCATCAATCACCTTCTCCCTGCCTGGCAGTGCCCAGGGGAGGGAAGCTGCCATACAGCCGCATGGCACGGTTACCAGCAATGCCAGGAGATAATGACAGGTTGAGTGTTTTCTGCCTGGTGAGGAGTTGCATGCAAATGACTCAGCTCTGAATAGGCTTAATTGTCAATGCCTGATGTGGTGGCTCAGACCATCCCCCCTCCCTCCTCTGGTGGGGAGAAAAGGGAGTAGGGAGTGAAGGGGATCCTGTGGTGTGGGGAGGGATAGGCTCAGAATGGCCAGCGGGACCCAGAGCCCAAGGGAGAGGGAAGCTGGCATTTCCCTTCCACAGGGCCGGGCCTGCTAGTGCACAGCTGTGAGCAGAGAGTGGGGATTTACTCCCCGACATGATCCAGAGTGAGATGTGACTCTACAACCGTAAATCCCTTTACGCATCGCAGCTCAGCCGAGAGAGGCTGTCACGTGCCTGCAAGATGTTCCCGCTCGGCCAGCCAGGCCCAGGCCCAGGAGGAGAAAGGAGGGGCTGCAAAAGACAAGGCAGTGAGTGCCCTCCCTCTGTGGTGCATGAAGCGCTGCCCCAACTTACCCCCCAGGAACTCCCACGTGGGTGCTGGCAAAGCCAGCCAGAGACCAGGCAACGAAAATTCAAGGGTGGTCGGTGGTAGGGAAGGCCAACACTTACGGAATGCTTCCTTCGTTTCAGGCCTTTTGGAAATCAATGCTTATTCTCAGAGTAAACTCATCCACTCCTCACCCTATCTCTGTAATGTAGGTTCTGTGAGTATTGCCCACTATGTTTGCAGAGAAGGAAGATAAGGCATAGAGAAGTTAAGTAACCTTGTTCCAGATCACACACTTAGGCAGAGCTGAGATTCAGACGCAGAACTTGGCCCTTCACTTTGTATCCTGCCATTCCCTTCCCGAGGGCAATGAGCCACTCACCCTGTGCTCTCCTGGAGTCAGGGCAACAAACAGCTGAGTCCTCGATGCTAAGCTGGGCTTTAGTGTCTGTCTGTGAGTGACCACCACTGTTGGTCTAATGTTTGTACATCTGTGTGTATTGTATGCGTATCTTCTGACCCAGCTGGGAATCCTTTGACCCAACAAAGGCCGGGGTCCTGCGGCCCTTACTGGGTTGAATACTGGATTGGAGTCTATTTGGATGAAAGCACAGAGTGGTGCCAGACAACTTTTGTAGGAAGAGGAAAACACCATGTTCACAGAGACCACCTTTTTCACCCATTTTCTACCTGGGGGTTCCGTGTGGGATTTCATTGGGAGAAAGACATCCATACCCCAAAGAAAATGATCCAATACTGGAAGATCCCTAAGGGCTCATTCCATAGTTCCATGAATCTAGATAATAAGGAGCCACTGAAGACTTTTGGGGGAAACGGTTTGGAAATCCTCTTCCAGCCACTGGTATCCCAGGGTATGGGAGTAAGGACTATAATTAAACTTGGACTTCCAGTGGCTTCGGGCTGGATAATGAAGGGGAAGCAACTGCACGTTCCCAGTAGCAACCAAAATATAGGGATGGATCCAATATCACCTAGTCATGCTAGGGTCTGGGGCAAAAAAGAAGGAGGTATACACCTGTGAGGTTCTAAGAAAAGGTTCCTGGTTTTGCAGCCACCACCCAGGAGTTACCCCAAGCTGGAGCAAAATGTGTCATGTTAATTGGTCAGAAGTTCTCTAATTACTGAAAGGAAATTGGTGCTGAGATCTGTATTACTATAATAACTATAATTCCACCACATTAGTGTTATTAAATGTCACGGAGTGATTGCTTTCCAGGTGTTTAAATTCTTAATGCATTTATTCTTTCAAAACTTTGGGCACCAACATCAAAAAAAGAAACCCAGCCCCAAATGAGACAGTCAGAAGGCCCTCTCAGAGATCTTACTCAGTTTAAACCCAAGCAATTTAGCCCTGGTTTTGAAATCACAACAAACGTACTTGGGGTTTGTAGAACTGCATCCCCAGGATGCTATGATGAAAGTTGACCCATTGCCACACAAAGTGCCTCCCTGCTCATGTTCCCCCCTTTTCAATAGCTCACCCCACCCCAAACTCTGAAATTATATAGACAAGGGCAAAGAAAGGTTTGGAGTTTATATTTGATGGGCCTGAATGTAGACAGAGACAAAAAAACAAAAACAAAAACAAAAACAAAAACAAAAACAAAAACAGCCAGAATTTCTCCATAGAGTCAATAACTCCCAAGGTGGGGAAAAAGTATACTGAAGCCCAAACCTGTTTCAGCCTAGGGTCCTGTGCTGCACTTTGGAAAGCTATCATCCCGTAAATCACCCTAGACACCCCAGATGATATAGCAGGATATATCTGGGATATAAGCAAACCTGAGTTCTGATTTTTCCTCTACTCTTCAGTCTTGGGCAAGTTGCTGAACTAATTCTTACCCTTAAGTTAAATGGGGTAATCAGTTTCACCCATAGGATATGGGAAAACGTTAAGGTTCTATGGAAACTACCATCATTTTTATTGTTGCCGTGTCAAAATGCATTATACCAAAGGTAATCCCCTTGGAAAATCTCAGGAAATAACCAGAATAGATACATCTGTTAGGCTGGCATTTCAGGTCTCTTAAGCTTTTACAGTGGGAGAGAGGAGAGTTGGACAGAATGTCTGAAAGTGTCGTATTTTGCTTTTTCTCATCCACCCTGTCGGGGGAAATGTTAAACAACTAAATGACCAATGAATGTTTTACTTCTTCACTCTATGTATGTTTTTGGATTCTCCCTGCCCAGGGCTTGACCTAAGTTTATGGATAGGACTAGACATAGCATGCCTTATATGCTCAATATGCCTAGACTCACCGTATTTCTGGTTGATTTTGTTTTCTTTTTAGTGATGATATTTGCAAAGATGCAAAAAAGAAAGAGGGCTTATGGATGATGATTCTAGGATTAACAATTTTCTTTTCAAGTTAAAGAAGAAACAAACGTTTAAGTTGCAAAAAGAGGTCAGGAGAAGGCAGCACCCAAGTGAAAAATTAACAGTAATCGATAGCAGCTCCTTCTCCCGGGCTGACAGAGGCCTTGGCCTTGAACTCCGGTTGGGTCTTAACTGCTCACTGCCCTGCCCTAGCACACCTTCCTTCCAGATGCCTTCTTTACAGAGCAGTCTTTTTGTCTAGCAAGGGGGCGGAGGCCCTTCTGGCGCTGTCCCAGGTCCTGAAATGCCACGGGTTCCTGTCTTCGTGATTAAACTGGCTCTGGAGCGTTCCCCTCCAGTCAGCTGTTGTGTGGAAGCTAATTTCCATATAATAACATTTTGTTATTTGTAATAAATCATAGCCACAGTAAGGTGACTGGGTTATGTCATTATTTGCAAACCTACAGAATGTAATTATAATATGTCTGAAAACCTCCATGCAGAACAGTGCAGTTCCAGCCACAGCACCGTCCAATAATAATAAAAATTTATATTGTGCTTTATGTGACCGCTCATCACTGTAACCGCTCTATGCCAAGGGAAAAGAAAGCCCACACCAGTGGCAAATTCACGGACGTGGAAACCTTGTAAATGCCAAACTAGGTGATCCCGAAGCTAGCTACTGGGTTTCCTCCTTTCTTTTTCTATGAACCTTTTATTGTAACAGACTGGATGTCCAGGTTTGCCTCTGCGTTCAGAATTATAAGCTCTTTTTGGAGTTTCCATTTTATACATCGAATACACGTGTGTCAGCCTTGGCTAGTCTTGGTTCATAGGGATTAACTTTTTGAACAATATACTCGTGTGTGCTCTCTTTTGCATCTTTCTCCCCACATCTCTATCTCCCACCTCCCCTGCCTCATCATTATTTTTCTAGAATGCATGGTTCCACAGTGCTTTTTGTGAGCACTGTGAAGCAGCTTCCATAGGCAGTAATCCTATGCAGTATTCATCCTGCATCTGTTTTCTCTCATGTTGAGTTTCACTCAAGCATAGAAATATATTGTTACAATTAGACGTGGGGTTCCAGTTGTCTCTCCTTCCCAACCGTCTACTGCTCTATGCCCTTGGCATGCCCAGCTGGGATTTTTTCCTGATACGAATGGCAGATTCTGATTAGAAGATGCTCTGAACTTCCAGGGAGGTTGGTTTCCTGGTAAGAAACCCATTAAAAGTAGAGCTTCTTGTTTCAAAAGCTCTGGACTTAGGACTAGAATTCTCCACCATCCCATGCCCGAGATCTTGTATAACTCTGGGAGGAAATTCCCCCACTTGAGCCACAGTGGTCTCACTTTTATTGCATGCATGGTGGTGGCAGCTCTCTCAGATAATTTTGCTTAGGGCTGTGAAATTTGCCTTCAAACCTGAAATTGAATTCAATCCACTGCTTTCAGCCAGAGCGATAGCCTTGTGTGTATATCTCTTTCCCAGGTATGTTTGCAGTTATTGATGCTGAGTGTGGTCATTTATCATGGACAATACAGAACAAAAAAGAATTTATTAATAAATTTCCTGCTCCCATATGATTTTGTCTTGGAGCTTAAGACATGACATTTTGTTCCTTAGCCACTTTTTCCTACGTATTTCCACAGCTGCTATCCTTTTTATCCTTTTACTTTGGGAGGGTTGTTGAGAAAGGTGGTCTTACGTTGGTTGTGATGGAATTAGAACTTGGAAGGTGCTTTTGTTTCTGTACATGAAGTTCCCAAAAGCCCATCTCAGAGTAGCCCCCACAGGGGTGCAGAGGGGGAGGGGGAGGGGGAGGGGGATGGGACCGACATTGGCAAGCTCTTCCTGACTGTGAAGTAAGGTAGGGAAATGCATCATTAGGGAGAGAGGCCCATCTTCTGTCTTATGAGATTTTTGTGGAACTACTAAGCAGGGCCAACCCTAGCATCTTAGGGTTCTGGAAAACTCGGGAGGTCTATCACAGTCTATCCACACAGAGGAGTAGAGGAGAATAGTAGGTAGTCTTAAAGTGGTGCTTTCAAAGCTGACTTACTGATACAGAAGAAAGCTCTTATTATAATATAAGGTGGGGGAAAAAACAACACAGAAAATATTGCAAATAAAGCCTGATCTCATGCCCCCCCCCACAAAAAGACTGGAAAGAAATGCACCCACAAAGCATCTGAATATTAACTAATATCTCTTCTTGGTGGGATTGCCGCTGATTTATATTTTCTTATTTCTGCTTTTTAAAATTTTCCAAATTTCTTCCAATGAATATGTATCATGTTTTAATGAGAAAAAAAAAGCAGATGTTTTAAAAGCTCTTCAGAGACAGTGGCTCCACTGACTTCCTTGATCCCTATTCTAATGACTCTTCCATCCGTCCCCCACCCTCACTATGAAGAAAGCCTTCCTCATTAAAGCTCCCCTATAGCCTTCCCTCACCCTCATTTCTTCAGAGAAGTGCCTTAAGGAAATATCAAAGGGTGTGTGTGTGTGTGTGTGTGTGTGTGTGTGTGTATCTGATTGTGTGAATGAAAGAGAAAGAGTAATCATTATATCAGGAAGGAGGAAACCCACCATAGAAATGCAAAACAGAACCTCCAAGAAAGGCAAGGGTGAACTAGAGAGGAGGCCCATCTTGACAAAGGTAACAATGGAGAATTAAAATCCCACCATAGAAACTGTCAGAGGGCAGGGGATTGACAGAACTGAATAATAGAGAGGGTCTATCCAGGGGGAAAAGGGGGCACACCCTTTGCCCTTCCCTTGCCCCCTTCTCTCCCTGGGCTCCAAACCTAGGGGACTAAAGACCTCTGAGGAGAGGAATGGGGATGCCACAAACCAGGAAGGGACCTGAGGAGTCTGGCCAGGGAGAGAGGAGCAAATAGCGAGTTAGAGGATCTGGCCCCACTACAGGAGATTGTCTAGCCCACTGGGGACATCTAGAGCACACATGTTAAGGCCGGAGCACAGCGCCCTATTTTGCAGAAGCTGATGCCCAGAGGAAGTCGTGACTGTTCCTGGAGTCTTAGAACAAGAGACCCAAGCAGGTGTGCATGCCATGTTAGGAACACTGGCAAGTTGGAAGGGCTTCTCCGCCTGGGTGGTATCCCCATCCCTGTGGGTGTGTGAACACCCTGGGGCATGTTTGGTTGCTACAAATGACCACGGGGTGCTACCGGCATTGAGTGTGTGAAGATACCTAGACTCACAAAAGAAAGTGCTGGCCCAAAATTCCAATACCACCCTACGTTGAGAAACAGCAGGAAATTTACTCTGGAGTTGAAGTCAAAAGCAGGGACCAACATCCGTGTATGTCTCTTGGAATTCCTTGAGATTTGCCTTTGCTCCCTTCTCTTTGCTTTGGCAAAACTGACAAAGGCTGATGTCTCGCTTCCCTGTATAACCACACCAGTTGGGACCTACCTCCCATTTTAAGAAGGCCCTTAGAAATAAAGCTGGTTTGGGGGTGCCTGATTTGGTGAAGCATCCAACTCTTGATTTCAGCTCAGGTCATGATCTCACCATTTGTGAGTTTGAGCCCCACATTGGACTCTGTGCTGACAGTGCAGAGCCTGCTTGGGATTCTCTCTCTCTTTCTCTCTCTGACAAGAAAGGAAGGAAGGAAGGAAGGAAGGAAGGAAGGAAGGAAGGAAGGAAGGAAGGAAGAAAGGGAAAGTGAAAGGGAGAGGAGAGGAGAGGAGAGAAGAGAAGAGAAGAGGAGAGAAGAGAAGAGAAGAGAAGGTGCCTGGGTGGCTCAGTCGGTTCAGCATCTGACTTTGGCTCAGGTCATGATCTCACGGTTTGTGAGTTCAAGCCCCGCATCTGGCTCTGTGCTGACAGCTCAGAGCCTGCCGCCTGCCTTGGATTCTATGTCTCCCTCTCTCTCTGCCCCTCCCCTGCTCATGCTCTCTCTCTCTCAAAAATAAACAAACTTTAAAAAAAATTTTTTTTAAAAGAAAGCTGATTTAATACAATGGTTCAAAGACAATGGGAACCCCACATCCTGTGACAGGCAGAAACCAGGTTCCGCTGCTCTGTTTCTGGAGGCCTCAAACCCATGCAGCCTTTGGTCTTCTAACAAATGACCTGGCATCTGGGACTGGGGGGTTGTCAGAAGCCTATACGGCAGCCCCGGGGTGGTTAGGGCCGGCTTCTCTCCGGCCTAATGCTCCCCTCTGCAGGGAGCATGGGACGACTTTCATCCTCTTGTTTTGTTTGTCAGACTCTAATTAAGGCGCCCGCCCAGCAGCCCTGAGGTGCTACCTAAGTGACCTGCGGCCCCCGGGTGAGGCCCACGAAGAGGCAGCTTCGCAGCTGCCGGGGGAACCTGCCTTTTTAGGCAAGAAGTGCAAGAGGTGGGGACGGGTGGAGAGGGTGGAAACAGAGCTGAGCTAAGGGGCAGAAGACGTCTGTTTTTCTCGGTAGCGAGGCCCGAGTTTGCTGACTGCGGAGCATTTCTCTGTGTAGACCGGTTTGATCAGATAACTGTCAAGGGCGAGACAGGCAAACACGTGGCCTTTAGACCATTTATCAGCGGATCGAGAGAGGCCGGGCCATTTCCCGCTGCCACCTCTTTGCAGGGGCGGAGGCAGGGACGCCCTCTTGTTTCGTGATGCATAAGTACCCGGGACTGTGCTAACACTTGGGACCCTTATTCCCTCTAAGCTTCACAGTCCCCCTCCGAGGTGGCTGTTCTTAGCCCATTTGTGGGAGAGAACACCGAGGCCGGAGGCAGTCACTACACCAGGGAAACACTGCTGGAGTTCACGCCCAGGGCAGTGTGACGACAGAGCCCTTCCTCCTGAGCCCCGTCATGGCAGCAGTTTGCTGGGGCAGCTGGGAGCTCAGGCTCTGGAACCAGGCTGCCTGGATTCAAAGCCTGCTTCTACCCTTCGCTAGCTGAGTGACCTTGAGGCACAGAATCAGCCTTATGACGCCTCGGTTTTTGCATCTGAGAAATGAGGCTAATAATTATTCCCACCCCACAGGGTCATGGAAGGGACTGTGTTACTGAACACTCTCAAGCACCTCGAACATCGCCAGGCATGTGGTGGAGACTCTGTGACTGTTAGCTATGGATACAATGCCTGCTGCCCGTTAGTGACCCTAGGGGTCTCCAGCCTTCAATAGGGAGAGCCCTTCAAAGTTAGACGTCCAGGGTGGATGGCGCTTTGTGGCCCTGTGCCAGGACACAGGGGAGACCCTAAAGATGGCAAAGACACAGACCCAGCCCTCAGGGAGCTTCTGGGGAACTGGAGGGCCCGCACGCACGCGCACGCACCCCATGCTTCAGACACCGAGTGAAGACAGCATGAGCTCGGGGGGTATAAAGTGCCGAAGGGCCGCTCAGGCTCCACCCGAGCTGTGAGGCGTTCTTGGCCGGCACGGCATCCGGGAGGAGGTGCACTCTGAGTTAGGGTACAGAGGGACTGCAGGATGACAGCCTGGAGTCTCTGATCAGGAGCCTTCAATACGGAGGGAGGCCCCGGTGAGGGCTTTGCGTGCGCCAGCAGGAGAGTTCTAGAGGAAGAAGGAATCTCTTGGAGCCGCCTCCCCGGGAGCTGCTCCTCCCTTTTTCCAGAACGTGCAGCGAACGGGGCTCCCCAAGCCTTCTGTGACACCAGTCTCTGAGGGAGAGAAGTCAGACGCTGGCCCCAGGTCCGCTAAAAGCCCGACGGAGAGCAGAGGTAATTTATGAGGAGGACGCTGAAGCAATGCAGGCAGAGCAAGGGAGGCAGAGGGAGCGCAGCCCAGACACATAAATATCAAACACAGAAGCGTGGGTTCCTACCTCCCCATGTCCCGAGACATATAATATTACAGATCGCGGCTTGCACGGGCGCTCGCGTATTCCTGCAGCTCTGATACAATACAGTAAATGCTTTGTGACAGTAGCTGAGTGGATTCTGTGTGCTGAACAGATGTCTTCCAGCAGACGAGGTTTCTGTGACTGTATCACATTGAGCTTTCATCAATTATACATCCCTCCTCATTACAGAAGCTGGCGCTCATGACGGCACGCAGCGGTTGAGTGAGAACCTGGCCAGGCTGAGAAGCCGAAGGCAAACTTTGAAGGTGCTTTTTGGGTGAGGGGGTGGCTGGAACCACCTCCTTTCCCCAAAGACCCCCGCCTCACCCCCCCCACCCTGCTACCGCCTTATAGGTCTGATACCCCCTTTCTTATGCTACCTGAGCTAGGGTGATTTTTTTTTTCCATTTAAAAAAAGGACTATTACAAACATTTCAAATTGGGATCAATAGTGAACTTCATGTACCCATCACTCGGATTCAACAACTGTTAAGATTTGTCCACGTTAGCTTCCTGTCTCCCTGCTACTTCGTGCTGAAGTGTTTTAAATCTTTTTTAACAGTTTATTGTTTAATTTTGTTTAATGTTTGTTTATTTTTGAGAGAGAGAGAGACAGGCAGATTGCCAGGGGCAGAGGGGCAGAGGGGCAGAGGGGCAGAGAGGGAGGGAGACGCAGAATCCGAAACAGGCTTCAGGCTGTCAGCGCAGAGCCCGACATGGGGCTTGAACCCACAGACCATGAGATCATGACCTGAGCCAAAGTCGGACGCTTAACCGACTGAGCCACCCAGGCGCCCCTGATGTTTACTTATTTTTGAGAGAGAGACAGAGACAGTGGATGGGGGAGGGGCAGAGAGACAGGGAGACACAGAATCCAAAGCAGGCTCCAGGCTCTGAGCTGTCAGCACAGAGCCAGATGCGGGGCTTGAACTCCTGGACTACGAGATCATGCCCTGAGCTGAAGTCGCACGCCCAACCGACCGAGCCACCCAGACGCCTCTGAACTGTTTTAAAGTGAATCCCCGCCTCTTGTAATTTCATGTCTATAAAACTCAGTAGGAATCTTTCAGAGAGGTAGGGCATCTCCCGTAGAACCATATCATCATTAATGCTACTTACAAAATCAGCAACGCTTCCCTGTCCTCAGCCAGTACAGGACTCTGTATTTGGGGGTCTTTGCGGCTTACGTTCTCCTCCCTGCCACTGCCCTGAACCCCACTCTACAGGTAGAATAGCTATTGGAGCTAGCCCAGTGGTCTTTCTGCAGCAGCTCTGAAATTCGCCCGTCCCCAGACCCTAGCCAGAGCTCAGATAATATTCTGTCCTCAGCCTCCTCTTCGCGGGGACAGCAGGGCCATAGTTCTGAAGAGGACCCTGTGCACACACCCTCCAGGCGGGACTTGTGTGGCAGGACAAGCAGACCCAGCAGGTATTGGGGGCGGGGTGGTGACAGGAACAACTTAGATGTGTCAGGCTGCTGCTTTTGTGCGTAAGGCCTCACTTCCCAACATGTGGTACGCGTGCCCTTGTGGTGAAGCAGGCGATTCTAGGTGGCGCATAGACCGGCACTTAAAAGGAGAAGTTATGCACTTAATTTTTATTTTTAAAAAGTCAGAACCAGCACATCAAGCCCATGGTTTCATGGACATGGTGATCGTCAGATGGGTTCGGCCAAAAAATGTCTGCTAATTTAAGGTCTGTTTTGAGAAGAACGTTACATAAATGATAATGCAGAGGCATGTGGAGAAGGTGGAAAAATTCCTAGGGGGACCCAAATCCCTGAAGTGTAGGAGCCCCAGTGTGGTGGAGGTCGGAGATTTGAACCAAGGTACTTTGAATTTCAGTCCTAGTTCTGCTAGTTACTAGTCAGTAACCTCGAGCGGATCACTCAGTGTCTCCGGGCCTCACCCTTTCAACTGTATAATGAGACTATGCCTGTCCTTCTCAGGAATGTCTAGCTGGGTGTTTTCTTTCTTTTTTTTTTTTGAATGTTTATTTATTTTTGAGACAGAGAGGGACAGAGCATGAATGGGGGAGGGTCAGAGAGAGGGAGACACAGAATCTGAAACAGGCTCCGGGCTCTGAGCTGTCAGCACAGAGCCCGACGTGGGGCTCGAACTCATGAACCATGAGATCGTGACCTGAGCCGAAGTTGGACGCTTCACTGACTGAGCCACCCAGGCACCCCTAACTTGGTGTTTTCAAATGGGAAAACCTACAAAGGCAAATTTTAAGATACACCCAGAAGTCCCTAGTTTCGAGCTTCCTGTAGCTCCCGTCACCTACCCACTCCCTGGGGTTCCACGCAGCTCAGAACCTGGACCCAGCCACTCCAATCATCTCTGAGTGCTGCAGGTTGTTAAGCCTGGCCATTGTAATAAGCATCGATTATCATTATCAACATTATTATATTTACCTAAGATCCCTGGTGCATACGAAAATGCAGAGGGCCCTCGCACATCCTTTGCTTTACAAGAACGATTTGCCGTGTCTAAAAACCATTTCTAGAATTAATTTGCCTACTGCAAACAATTTATATTAATGAAAACACATTGAGTTGGGGGAAGGGAGGGCGGTTCTGCCTGCAGAATGTGTTTGCTTTGTTCACCTACAATAAAAAAGACTTTGAGTGCGTGTTTGTTTTGAATAAATGAATATCTGGGTGACAGGAGCAAGGGCTGCCCCGTGCCTCTGATGCAACTTGGTCTAGCGGTCCTCTCCGAGGCAGATCGCGGCATCGGCAGCAGGCAGGCTCTGGTCGCTTGCATTTTAATACGTAGTGATGCCTGTCATCTGCATCGCTGTATTCACAGGCCCCCTCTCGGGCTCGTATTTGATCATGGCGAAGAAAGACGCTGCCGCCCCCTTCCCCGCTCTCATCTGAGGCTTGGAATAGGCCAAAGCGGGGCGCCTCTGAGCCCCAACCCCAGTTCTCCCTGCAGGAGCCTCCCCCAACCATGCCTTGTGCTTCTTTACAGCGGCTACTCTCCCCCTGCATGTGCTTATTCTATTTATTTGGGTCGATGAGGCTCATTTTCCTCTCTACAGATGGCAGCAGGGTCCCCTGATCCTGCCCTGATGCTCCCCGCTTGTCCGAGGGCACGGGAGATGGGAGGCGAAAGAGGAAGAAAAAAGTAAGGAGGATCCAGCGAAGTGGGGTGGCTGTGAGGATGGGGACGGGAACCCCAAGCCCACCTCACCTGCCTGCTCCCCACCCTGGGCGCCGAGGTCAATGTGTGGACCTCAGCCTGGCCCACCCGCCTCACTGGATCCCCCTGTTCAGATCGCAAGCATCGCAAATGTTTAGCGCTCGACGGTCCCTTGATGATATCGTGCACCAGGGCCCCCTGCGGCAGCCCGGCCGAGGCTGTGGGGCGTGGAGCCTCCAGTTCTGCCTCGCTGGCATCCAGGGCGCCTGTGTGTCTGCAAAACAACCTACAAAACGCTTCCTGCCCCTCGACACATCTGCTCAGGGGCCCCTGGGAGAGGAGGGCTTTGTCGATGTGGCTTTGTTTGGGAGCCGTAGCCTGTGTTACCCAGATTAATCTGCCCCTGCAGCTTGCACAGGCTACCTAAGGCCGGACGGGAAACCAGAAGTGACCAGACTGGGCCCTCTAATTAGCAAGGTGGCACGCAGGCCTCGGTGAGCGGACCCCTCGGTCCCGAAGGGAAAGGAAAGGCTGCGGCAGCTGCACGTCATGCCTTCCGAGAGGGGTCACAGACGAAGCCGGCAGAGAGGCAGTGCTGGTGGTGATATAGAGCCTGGACCCTGGTGCCAGCCTGCCGTAGTCTCCCCCTGGCCCTGCTCCCTACTAGCTCTGTGACCTTAGTGCCTCAGCGCCGCCCCCCCCCCCAATCCCGAGCTGGGAGTAACTGCGAAGCCACCCAGAGTTGCCCTGGGATTCGGGGAATTCGGATCCCCGGCCTGCTTGGGATGGCGCCTGCCATACCGAAGGGCCGTGCCAGTGTCAGTGACATAAACGCGGGGAACTGTTTGTCCCCTAGCGGTGGTGGATCGTTTGTCCCCTAGCGGTGGTGGATCATTTGTCCCCTAGCGGTGGTGACGTTTAGGAGGGTAGGGTCGTCACGTCCCAGCATGGCAGACTTGAAGATCCTAATCCCAGGCGGAGAAGGGCAGCGACTCCTTCGGGGCCACTGGGCTCTTTCGGGCGCAGGAAGACGACCCGGCTCTCCCCGCTGCCGCCAAGGAGGGGGCTCCCTCTGCGTCTGACTCACTGTCAGGGCCGGTGGAAGGGACAAAGAAGAGGTGTGACCAGCACGAACGGCCCTAAATCCTGAAAACCGAGGGAGACTTTTTTTTTTTTTTAAGTCGCCTTCCCTTCCCTTTTTTCCCCACTCCCAGAAGAGTCACTGCTCCGAATCAATCCTCTGCCCCTTTCGTTCATCATCTCTGCGATGGCTCTGCAAAGGCAGCTGGGGCTCCGGGCTGCAGAGAGGCATGGAGAATATTGGCCTGACTCGGCTCTGACAGGCAGTTCCTCCACCTGGGGTCCCAGGACCCCTGAAGGGGACAGGAAGAGGGAGGGAGATGTCACGAGCACTCGCAGCCCGGACCAGAGGGACAGCACTCACTGGCATGCCCCAGACCTGCCGTGGGTCTGGGGAACAGAGCAGGCACTGGGAGGCACAGTCTGGGGCTGCAGGGGAGCAAGGTGGCCGGGGCAGCATGGTGGGGACATTGGGAGAAACACAGAGGGCAGTGTCAGGAGCCTGCCTGGCTGGAGCCCTGGCTCCGCCAATCTTCTGGCCGGTTGACCTCAGGCAAGTTACTGACCCTGTTTCACTGTCAATTCCTTCAACGCTTAAATAGCGATAACGCCAGTATCTACACCGCGGGTCTTTGTGAGAATTAAATGAGCTAGTGCTCCTGGCACATGTTCACTGCCTGGCATGTCAGCTGTTTCGGTTATCCAGAAGAGTGAGGGTGGTGATGGCAGATCTTGACCTAAGAAGGCATCCCCGGGGACAACAGCAATGGGAGTGATCCCCGGCAAAAGTTGAGCGCCTCCCCCCTGGGCCTGCCACAGCGCGTGGCCACCCAGCCAAAGGATTTGTCCAGAGAAGAGCCAAGCTGGCTGTGTGTGCGCGTGTGTGCGCGTGTGTGTGTCTGTCCTAGAAGACGGGATCCGAGGGGGCTGTGGGAGACGGTGAGGCAGCAGCTCACCGAACCTCACCTTGTGATCGTCACCATCCTCTAAAACGGTCTGCTGGGCCTTGGCACTGGGCAGTCTCTCTCCCCCAAAGCTAGGGTGCCAGGTGCAGTAAATCACTAAAACGCTGGGAGCTGTGGGCCTGGGTGGGGGAAACCGTTCCTCCTTGGGCAGAGCACCCCACAGTGTGAGAGCGCTTTGTGTTGCTCTGCTCTCGGAAGGGCTGGGTCCCGAAGGCTCCTCCCTGGAAATCCATCACGGAAGCGGCTCAGTTTCTCTGACCTGCCTTGCACGCTCCCAGCTCCTGTCTCTGGACTTGCTGGAGTGTTCCTGCTCTCTGCTCTGTCTCGCCTCCAATCTGGATCCGATCCCGCCCGCCCCATCGAATGGAAGGGATTGAACAGCCCAGCTGAGAGCAGAGAGAGCCAGGTCGAGGGCTCAGCCCTGCGGCCTCAGTCCAGCTGCCCCCCCCCCTTCCCGGGCCTGGGCCCCTCCACTCCGAACTCAGCTGGGAGAGGGGGTGACTAACTTATTGCTAAGACCTTTTTCTGTTCCACCTTCCTATCAGCCAAAGTCTAGCTTAGCTATCCGGTGGGGCCCCAGCCTAATGTCTGCGAACCCTGGAAAGGGCTGCCGGTGCAAAAGGCAGCATTCCTTGGTGTCCCCACATGGCCACAGAGAACAAACCTCTGAAAGATTTTGTTCTTTCTACTGGAGCTGGCCTCTGCCAAGAAAACATCCCTTTTGTCCTTTCTGTCTTATTGGTGCTGCTGCTGCCATTACCACGAGGGTCCCTCGAACTCTTGCCGTAGTGACATCAGATGAGGTCCGTCCCTCTTTGTTGGTGCTGTCTGACTGTGACATTCAGGAGTAGAGACGTGTCGTACAGCCTTCCGGTCACTGCTGGCTGGGGGCTGGGGTGGGGGGGGATGTCTGAAGAACAACTTTGACCAGGGAACGGTTCCGAATGGCACTTCGAATGGGCCTCCTGCTCCACCATCGCCAAGGAAACGCAGACTCGGGCTGCAAGTGGGAAAAGACGAGGCAGAAGGAAGAGGGTGGTGGGGGAGCCGCGTGGAAGGAGACAGGTCCAGCCCTCACCGGGCTGCTTTGCCAAGGCTCCTGGTTTCTAACCACCATTTCCCTGGGAAAGGCCTGTGCATGTGCTCAGTTGTTCTCCAAACCCTGCCGAGGGGGGCATCCTGGTCCCTAGCGAACGTAACTGCTGCCCAGAGAGGGCAGAGCTTGGTGGATGTTGCACAGCTAGAAAGAACAGAGCCAGGATTCCGGCATCCGTGTCCACACATTTTCCAGGATACTACACCGAGCTTCAGTTAGTTCGCCTGTAGAATAGTTCACCTGATTGCACGTTGCTTTGTAAACAGTAAAGGTAAACATACATGTGGGGAGAGGAGTGGATGATGGGGGCAGATGTGACAGCTGGGCAGAGTTGAGGCCACCCTGGCCGTCAGCCCCCTCCCCAACACCGTTTAAACCCCACCCCGTGCCTTAGGTGGGGGAATGGGCACTGGAGAGAGCAAGGTCAAATCCATCACTAGTATGGACTGTCTGATCTCCCCCAAAGGTCCCAGGCTTGGACTTTCATGTCTCGTGGCAAGCTTACATCTGCACAAACAGGGCAGTAAAATGCGCATTTGGAGCTTGGGCATGAGGTGTCTGGGAAGAGACTATCGGAGAAAGAAAGCGTCCTTGCTAGGACTGATTTTGGATCTGCAAAAGGAAGAGGCTGTCCCAGTTGGTTCTCAGGTCCCTACTCCTGGCATTCCAGTGATCTGGAAGTGGTCAGTCACCCAGGGGCGTTCATGCCTTTATCAGCGAGCATTTCCTGAGAGCCTCCCCTGCTCCAGGCATGAGCCCGAAGTTCAGGACATTCCATGAATCAGAGACCATCCTGCCCTCGGGGGGCACCTTCGGTGAAAGGCCCGTGGTATAAACACAAATGCTCTGAGAATGTGGAAAGGTGTGATTCATTCTGACAGGAAATTGGCCAAAAAGGTTTCGTGGGGGGTAGGAGTGGGGAGTGACATTTCAAGCGAGCCCCCAAGGAATGAGCCGGGTCCCCGGCCTGGGGACTCCATGTCTCTGAGCTCCCCAACAAAGGCTCCAGTTCTCCCACCTGCTGCCTCCTTCTGCAAGCGACAGCTCAGGGAAGATCAACAGTGGTTGCCGTCGCAAGTCGGCTGGTTGACCCCCAGAGCACTGAAAACATGCCCTGAGTACTGTTCTTATTTCTGCGCGTGTACAGATGTATTTGCAGAGGCTGTAAAACCACCATTTCAAACAGCAGATAACCCCTCCCCAGTCATCTCCATTTGATCCGGAACATGCTTTTGGGGTAGAAAATACGAATTCCTAATTCCGTTCTGCTGAACATCGAAATGAAATGAGTCACATGGAAACACTGAATGACTGTGAAGTCAGGAAGCCCTGAATAATCCCGAGAGAGAATACTGGCAAGGATAATCTGAACCAAAATCATCAAAATGAGGCTGCCGCAAACACCCGGGCCGCCCATTACTCACTGGTAATATTTGCGATGGCCCTAAGTCATTTTGTAATAACAGGAGCTAATATTTTTTTGAAGACTTGCCACGTGCTAAGCACAGGTCCGGGTACTTTCCTCCTCCGACGACTCTGGGAGGTAGGTACTGCTGTGAAGCCATTTTACAGATGGGGAGACTGAGTAACCTGCCCCAAGCCTGTGCTCTTTGCCAGTGTGTTACACTCGGATATGCCACATCGTCTCTGTTCACATCTAAAGAGCAACACTCCAAGTTCCTGAAACCGGCAAAAGCGACCGCACACAACACCGGCGATGACGCGCACGTCTGATGTCTCCTGACTCTGAACACAGAGCAAATCGTGGAACTGCCAGAAGCCGTCCGGGCCCCGAGAGCTTTGCTCTAAGGACTCTGAAACATCAGGAGAGCAGGGGTCTGCGTTGCTCTGAGCAAGTGACATTGATTCCACCTGGCATCCATGGGCGCCCTCCGGATCTGGGCAAACCTGGGCGAACTGTGAGGTTCCTTGATACAGCTCTGATCAGGAGTAAACTGGCTCGGCTTTGGGATTGGTTCTTCCTCCTGAACATCCCCGTCTTGGGTCGAACCTGGCTCCTGACAGCCGGCAGGACTCTGACCTGGCAGGGTGGGCGTGGGGGTGGGTCGCAGGTGATGAATCACACCGAGAGTCCCCTGCCTGAGTTTCAGACGTGAAAAGGGATCTAGAACAAAGACAGTGTTCCTGCCCCTCGGGGTTAGAGCCCAAAGTTAGAGACAGGGGAGATGGGGCCAGATGAGTCAGTCATCTAAATGCAAGGGGACAGAAGCGGAAAAGAATTTAAATGTGTTTCTATTTTCTTAGTTCCCTGAGGATCCCTCAAGGTTGCATGGGGAGGTGGGGGAGGAGGGAGTGGGGAGTAGGAAAATCTCTACAAAACAGGCCTGGCCCTTGGCAATGAGGAGTTGCCCCCACCCCCCGCCCCCACAGGGTACCGGGGAGCTCCCCCACCCCCACCCCAAAATGTCAGAGCTTTGGCTGAAAGCACTGCACCTGTTACCATGCAAATTCCTGGAGATCAGCGATGTTAGAACATGTGGGTCTTTCACACCCCTGGCTGATGAGGCCCTCGATCATAGGGAGCGTGGGCTGGAAAGGGACTCTGAGACCTTTGGGCTCCACGCCCTCCCATGTTGTGATTGGAGATGTGCAGAGGGCACGCTGTGCCCCAGGTCTCCGGTCAGAGGGTGGTCTGGGCCCGTGCTGTCAGGCACTCCTGAGGGACCCCCAGGCTAAAGGGGGTGCAGGGAGGCAGACTCGTACATAGAAGGAGGGGACTGCAAGGCACGGCAGAGTAATGGTGCTCCAGATAGCCATCGAAGGGGCAAAGCTGCAGGCTGGGGTAATCAGAGTCACCCCAATGAGGTGGTGCGGCAGCTGAGCCTCGAAGGGGGGCAGGCAGGGGCCTCATGGGGGGCGAGGTGACGTCAGATCACAGAAGCTGACCGAGCAGGCGCCCACGGTGCATAGAGTCCCTTAGGTAAAGGAAGCCCAGGTGTGTTGGGCAGAGGGCTGCTGAGCTGGCAGCAGCGTTCTAGAAGATTTGCCTGCTCCCAGAGTACCCAGGAGGAACTGGAAGGGGATGGACCAGAGGCGAGGAGGCTCAGGTGTGAGGGGTCTGGTGATGGGGATGGAAGGGGCACTAGAAACAGGGAAGAAGAAATGAGGGGTGAGGATCCCAAGACTGTCCGGTCCCCCAAAGCAGTGTGGAGAGGGGAAAGGCTGTGGTTTCATGAATGAGCAAGTCACCTGGTCACTGGGTGACCTTGAGTAACTCACTTCATCTCTCTGGGCGTCAGTGCTCTCATCTGCAAAATGGGAACGACCATACTAATACCACCACCCCATACACACGCACAAAGCTGCTGTAAGAATAACATGGGATTATAGTACGACAGCTCTTTGGAAAGAATGGAGGGCTCAGTGTTTGGCCCATCTTCCCCCATAAAAATCAATATTGGAAATTCCATCCCCATACCCTTCCCCCCCCCCCCCACCAACCACCCAGGCTCCTTCCCCTTCAACCTATTTACTTTAAAACACAAACAGAAAATACTTTCCAGCAACTAGGACAAACTGACCAGTCTGGTGGCAGCCAGAAGTCCGGGTCTGGGCTTTCCCAGGCCACCCCATGCTGCGGGAGCTGCCCTGGGGCTGAGGGATCAACATCCAGCGTAGACACAACCCGTTGGCCAGGGCACCAAGCTCAGCCAATCCCAGAGACAGAGGGTCCTGGAGTCAAGGCAGGGCCCTGTGGGGTTTTTCCTCTCCCTTATAGTACTCTCTTGGTTTAGCTCGGCAGGCCATCCAACCGTGAGCACCTCCCCCTCCCTCCCCACATGCTTGCCCAGGCGTCCTTAGGCATAACCATTTAATTTATATTTATGAAACCTTCCAACTAGGTCAGTGCACTTTCATGCACATCTTAATAATTGTTGATATCGTGGGGGAAGAAGGGGGTCACGTGGGCTGCAGGAACCGACTCATCCCCCTCTCCTCCAGCGAGGTCATCGGGGAACCCGTGCAAGGAAAACTCTGTCGGGGTACTAATTGCTGAACCAATTTCTGCACCGCCTTCCCCAGCCCTGGCCCGCTCTTCTCCAAGGATACGGAGAATGGTTTTGTGGTTTCAGACCACATTGTACCCCCAGGTCCCCCTGGACTTGTAAGTGGATACAGAGCCCAAAATCAGCAAAGCAGCGGCTGAAATGAAATTAGACGCTGAGTCCAAGAGACACCAGGTGGTGATTCTCAAAGTCAATGGAGCCCAGCCTTTCTCTTCTGTGAAGTCCCGGATGCCCTTCTTGCCCCCTGGATTCATCCCTGTCTTCTCAAAATGCACTTGCTCTGACTCGATCCAGAAACCCACATCCCACGGTCCTGGAGGTTTGTGCCTCCGTGACAACCCTCAGAGCTGTAACCTAGGGGTCACTGAGTCATGTAGAAAAGGAAGTTCATTTTGAGGAGCTAGCCATGAGCCCAGGGGACAAGAAGGGCCCCTGGAAAAGGAAGTAGAATCAGGGCAAACAACCAACCAAATGTGCCCATATGGGTTTCTAGAAAAGCTATACCCGATGGGCTTGTGGAGTGCCACGGTGATAAAATCCATGGCCTTTGAGATCAGAAATCCTGGCTCTGTGATTTACTGGCCGTACGACCTTAATCGAATTAACATTTGTAGGCCTCAGTCTCTTCATCTATAAAATGGGGATAATAACAGTGTGTAAATTAGAGTTGTCTTGAGGACGAAAGGAGATAACGCGTGCACGTAAGGCTCTTCGTGCACAGATTTCACACGCATCCATCTCAATGCATTATGCTCAGATGCTTGTCCTAGGTGCAAGGAGCCCGTCTCGAAGGCTGTTTGCCGTATAATTCCACTTCTGTGACATTCCATAAAGGGCAAAACTCTAGGGACAGAAAACAGATCAGTGGCTCCCCGAAGCTGGGCGTGGGGAGAAGGTCTGATGACAAAGGGACGTGAAGGCATGTGGCAGGTGATGGAGCAGCTCTGTATCTTGACGACGGTGGCGGTTACAAGAGTCCTCGTGTATGTCACAACTTGCAGAACTAGGTAGAAGGGTGAGCCTTACTGAGGGCAAATTGGACCTCAGGAAACTGACCCCCCCCCCCCAGAGAAAAAGACCGTGCATCGTGTCAAATCCTTAACGCACGGTGTTCACTAGATAACTACGCTTTCATGGTGAGTAGGTGATACGTGTCAGCCTGTATTACTCTCACCATGGGGGGAGGGGGGCCCGCCTTCCCGCCTCCAAGGGCACGTGGGTGTGGCACATTCTTCAGAGGGGCCAAGGGCTGGGGCTGTCTGCAGTCCTTCTCAAAGAAGGCGGCTTTGCTCCGTGGCCTGCCTTGGTCCTTTCCGGTCTGCGACATTTGTCGAAGATACTGCACCTTTTTGGCTCACCAAGTAGTTTTGCATAAGAATGACTGCAGGGTTTTGAGTCCTGGTTTGAATGCCCTGGCAGGCTGGCAGGCCTGGGCCCCAGCCTCAGAGCTTAATAGCCACTTTCCCAATGATTTCATTGTTCTGTAATCTGTATAATTTTAGGACCCTGTTCGGCACCTTCTCCATGCTCACGGTTCCCATTAATAATCATGATCAGCACTTACCTAGGTGCTTTTCATTTTCAAAGCCCATTAATTAACACTAATTAATCCACACAGCAGTGCTGGAAGGAAGGGGAGCTATCATTATCCCGGTGGCAAAAAAAAAAAAAAAAAAAAAAAAGAGGAAGAAGGCTCCAGGTGACTTGCCCGTGGCTGCAAAGCAGGGAGGGAGAAGGAAATCTAGGCAAAGGACCCTGGTACCCCAGATCTCAGCTCAAGGCCACAAGTATTCGCGATCGTTACAATGGCCAACGTTTACTGAGCAATTACTGTGTGCAAAGCACCTCGCAAAGAGCTTTCCATGCATTTCTCATTGAATCATCACCGCAATCCTGTAAGGACCTGAAGCTGGGATGCATTCCTTTTTATGAATCAAGAAGTGGAGGCAAAGAGAGACGTAGGATCTGCCCAAGGTCACGCAGCCAATGCACTGTCCACACGTCACTCTGGCCTCGCTACCCCTAACCCTAACGCTCACCCTGACCACCTCTGCCCCTTAGAACTCAACTTGCGCCGCGTTCCTCCAGCCGACGCCTGGTGGAAAAGCTGCTGATGGCTTTGCCTTGTTCCCCTCGCACAAGGAAGGAACCAACGTGGCTCCGGAGGCAGCACCAGCCCGGAAGGTAGAGAACAAAGTTGAGCCCTGGGACCGACACGGGAGCTGTAGGCATCATGACCCCCGAGCACATTTCCTCCCTATTCTCTGCCTCAGTTTCCTTCCTTAGCTCACAAAAAGACCACGCATTCGTTCTCACAAACATTGATGGACCTCAGCGCAACCCTGAGCTCCTGGGGACCCTTGAACATGAGTAAGGCATGTCCCTGTCTTCCCAGAATTCACTGTGTCCCCGAGAAGCAAAGCTTGGACGCCTGAGGCCTCCAGACAACTAAACCGCTATGGCACGCAGTGCACTACTTAACTGATTACCTTCCAAACCGCATTCTCGGGCTCCCCAAAACTTTTCCCTGGAATAACATAATTCATCATTAAATATTCCAAATGTGTCGTGTACCCCTAGACCTGGATGGGAGCTTACATCTATTCACTTATTCACAAATATGTGTTGGGTACCTACAGAGTGCTAAGCGGCTCTAGGCACTAGGAATACAGTGGTAAGCAAAACAAATGAAGTCTCTGACCTCGCGGATTTTACGACCTGCGGGAGACGGTCCACAAACGAGAAAAACGGCACCAACTATTAAACATCAGACAGCGGTATGTGCTGGGCAGGGAACAGAAACCGACAAAACCATAAGGGGGCGCTCCATTTCGACGGCGGGTCGGGTGGTCTGGGGCGGTGACATTTAGTGGAGGCCTAAGTGACAGGAAGGAGCCAGCTGGGTGATGGTCGGGGACAAAGCTTCCCAGCAGGGGGGCAGCCGGTGCAAAGGTCCAAGGTGGAAATGGTCTTGTACTCAAGTGGCCAGGGTGGCGTCCCAGGAAGAGAGCCTCAGAGATGGGGCCAGGCTATGTATGGAAGGCTTTAGGTCCCAGTAGGGAGTTTGGATTTTACGTTAAGTGTCCTGGCAAGCTATTGGAGGAGATGCGTGTTTTTTAAAAGCAACACTTTGGCTGCCTAGTAGATGGGTTGCAAAAGTAGAAGCAAAGGGAACAACCTGTGGTGAGCAGGTGGAGGGTGAGAAGCCTTAGACCGGGCCGTGGCAGTGCACGTGGAGAGATGGGGCTGGGGTGCATTTGGACATCAAGCCAACAAGACTTCTTTAAAAAAAAAATTTATTTATTTTTGAGAGAGAGAGACAGAGCACGAGAGAAGATGGGAGGAGATGGCAGAGAGAGAGGGAGACACAGAATCCAAAGCAGGCTCCAGCTCTGAGCTGTCAGCACAGAGCCCAACATGGGGCTCTGACTCACGAACCGTGAGATGGTGACCTGAGCCCAAGTCGGACACTCAACCGACTGAGCCACCCAGGTACCCCAAGCCCACAAGACTTCTGATGATCAAGTGAGGGCGGAAAAGAAAAAGGAAGAATTGTGGATAACTCCTATAGTTTTGGATTAGCGTCTAGTATGGATTGGAGTCCTATGTGGAGACCGGGAAGATGAGAGAAACAGGTTGGAGGGCAAAGGTGGAACTCAGCTGTTTGGGGCACTGGAAGGACCATTAGACATCCAGGTGGAGGCGAACAGTAAGCATTTCTGGGAAAAAAAAATCAGGGCTATAGATTCACACCTGGAAAGCCATTGGCATAGGGGTGGTTTTAAAGCCCCGGGAGTAGATGAAAAGCCCAGGGAGAGTCTCAACAGAGAAGGGGATTCCGGACCTCAGGGCACATCACACTGAGATGTGGAACAGAAGAATCAAGAAAGGGGGTTGAGACAGTGTGGCAGTGAGGGGATAGGGCCAGGATCTGAGAGCCACGAAGCTAGTCCAGCTCCTGGCCCAGAGACCAGAGAGACCGAAGACCCAGCGCTGACACCAGTACCAGGGGATCCTACGACTAGAGCAAAGGCTCCCCGTTACCTGATGCGGTGCTTTGTTCATGACGCTGTGTTGCTGCCCCAGTTCGGGGCAGACAGGATTTGCCACACGGAAATGACTTACAGAGTAAATTTGACTCTGATTCAGGGATTCCGTTTTGCGATGAAGCTCGAGCCATGTGGAAAGCGTGGTACCTCCATGTAAGACGCCTAGAATGTTCAAATCAGTGGTAATTAGCCTCTGAAGGCCACCGTTGCTCTGACTCCAGCCCGGTTCTCAATTATCCGCCCTTGGATTATCCACTTGCACTGCTGAAAATGTTGACTGTGCCGCTGATTACTCCCTGACACTCAGCACACAGCCGGATCCTTCTCTCCAGCTGCCTTTGCACGCCCAGGAACTGAAAACTAAAAGGGTTCGGGGGGTAGCAGCACAAAAGAACTATCGCAAACGAAAAGACTTCACTGGTGCCGTCTGGGGCTGGGGAGGGGTGGAGGGGAGACTCCCGTTTCTCGAGGACGCCTCACGGGCCAGGCGCTGTGTTAGGAGCTTCCCGTATTGTATACTCTGCCCTCATACATACAATACCTTAGTTCTCTTATTCATTTGTATTGACTGAAGTAGACACTGGAAGCTGGGGGGCGGGTGCAGGAAACGTTGGCAGTCAACTGAGGGGGGCTGGGTAGAAGGCCAGCAGACAGATGTGAGGGGAGCCCGCTGTTGCAAAGTCATCTCCTCACCCGTGCAACGGGGAGGGGCGAGGCTGGGCCCACTGGATGAGCCAGGTCCGTCCTCATGCTCTGTGGTAGCCGCCCCCTCACATCTAGGAATGGTTGTTACCCCCTCCCCACGGACGGGAACCCCCTCACCACTCAGTATGGAGTCAGTCAAGCCAAGAGTGAAGTTCTGACCCCAGGCCAACTGGCCCTCCCAAGGCAGGCTCTTCAACATGGCCTGGTTTTAAGTGGGAGCAGGTAGGTTTGGGTGAGGTCATGGCTGTCTCAGCACCGAGGCCATCGGAGGGGGCCCGTGAGGATCAGTGCAGAGCCGGGGTTCTGATGGAGGACAGGAGCATCACTGGACAAAGGGTGGTCTTTATCGAGCCCGAGTTTCAGCATGTCGGCCTCTGGGTGTCCCATCCATGGGCCAGATCACCCGGGGGCCAGCCACCCTCTCTCTGATCTGCGGTGCAGGTGGGTGCCCCCCCCCCAGCGGTGTGGGCACGCGCCATGTGGCATGCCCCCCCGCCGTGTGGGGAGGAGACCTCTTCTTGTTTCAGAGACCGTGATTCACAGCAGCTCATTGCAATGGGGGGGGGACGGTGAGGGCAAGCTGTGGGTGCTTCTCGCACTGCGCCCGTCAACTCCGGCCATGCAGCAGGATCACCAGGAGAAGTGTGATAAAAGCAGGTGTCAGGACCTCCCCGCAACCTACAAAATCTGAACCTTCACGGTTGGACTCTAGGCTTCTGCACATTGGAGAGCGGTCCCAGGATGCATCAAAGGTGGGGAACCACTGATCTAAACTCGGCTCTCGGATCCCCTGCAAGACTTTCCTCTCCCAGCGCTTTTCTGAAAACCACATTGGCTCCTGACCCTGCAGTTTTAGGACATGGCCAGCTCGCTGGGGGCGAGGTCTCCCTTCCTGGGCCTGGGCCTCTTTCCATGGAGTCTGGTGGGTGCTGGTGCCCAGGGGCTTCTGCGGTTTGCCGTAGGCCCCGCAGCAGGCAGGGGGCAGAGCCCAGAGGGCCTGGTGCCCCGCTGCTCACCTAGTCCTGGACCCGAACCTGCCCTTGGGAGGTGGAGGAGAGCAGCTTCAGGGGCCCATGTACAACTAGCCTCAGAAGAGAGATGGCGACGGAGGCCCCATGCAGATGATACAGGTTCATATAGTTCATGTCCTGTGGCCTAAAGAATCCACAGGTTGGGGGAAAGGCCAGTCCACAGCTGTCTGGCAGAGGCCTAAGAGCGAAGGGCAAGTAATTTGCAGAAAAGACAAGGGCCTCCAAGGCAGTGCAGACCATGAGAGCTCAGCTTCCGGATAATCACAGCAGGCAACCCCTCACATCTGTGCCCCTCACATCTTCTCCTCACAGTGGAGGAGACGAGGGGGGCTTTTAAGACCAGAGGAGACACCCTCAACACCAGGCCTCTGTGGGACCAGCCAGAAACTCAGAATTCACTGTTCCTTCCCCCAGCTCCTAAATGAATGGGTTTTCTCTAAGGATGCAGTGCCCAGTTTTTCTCCTGCACCATTGGATCCTAAAACTGAGACCCAGGACCAGAAAGTGGCCCTCCAAGAGTGGTCCAGCAACCAGGGTCAGAGGGTTGGCAGGCACCGTAACCTTCCTCCCAGCCCATCCGCCTCCTAAAATGCGGGGTTTGGTACTCCCTGGTTCTCAGCTCCAGAAAGCCACGGAATGTTAGCGCTGGAAGAACCCAGAAACAGGAAGGGAACGAACACCTGCCCACCTGAGAGCTGCTTTGGACCCGGCCCTTCACTGCAGGGAGGAAGAAACTTTGCTAGAACAGGGCTCGCATAAAGCTGGAGCTTGGAGACGGTCCTGGGATACAGCTTGACTCCTCCCGGGGCTCATGCCACCACTGCCCCGGGGACACCTAGGGTCACAGCTGTCCCGGAGGGATGAGGAGGACCCAGGACCCAGAGAGCTGTGGCCAAGGTAAAGACCCAAGGGCTCTGGCTTCCCAGCCTCTGCTCTGACACCAACCACAGCGTCCTCACCCCAAAGGGCAGTCCCACCTGAAGGTCAGACTTGTAAAGGTCTGCCTTTGAAGGTCAGGCTTGTAGTAGCAACCGCCTGAAGAGGGAATTAGCTGATCCTGAGACCGCTAGAATGTTCGCCAATGCCTGCAGACAGGCGTTTGCTCCAGCTGTGCCTCCACTCTGCTGACCAAGTCCCTCACCGCCTTGGAGCCTGAGTGCCAGTGCTGACCAGAGCTGGAGCTGCCTTCGCTGCCTGTGCACCTGCACTCTCTCTCCTCTGACCTCGGTACTCACTCCCTCATTTCGGGCATGTTTAGTGGAGTCTGGCTGAACACCCTGCCACCTGTGTCTGCCCCATCTCCCCCACTATGCTGCATGCTTCCTGAGGGCAGGGGCCGTAAAAGATGCTTCTTTGCATCGTTTTCTTCTTGCCCTGCATGCACAGAACGCAGCTGAGCACATCTCATGTGTGTGTGTGTGTGTGTGTGTGTGTGTGTGTGTGAGTTGGGGTGGGCCAGGCTGTGCTAACACACATCTTCAAAGGTATAATGGCTCAAACACAGTAGAAGTTTATGTCCAAGGCAATGGCCTTGTTGGTAGGTAACTCTTCAGGCAGTCGGTCTTTTCCCGTCTTTTCTCCTCCACCGCTAGAGCCTGGGGCAGGGTGGGGGGGGGGGGGCGAGTGGAATAGAACCTGGGAATCCTCAGCTTCCAATAAGTCCCAAGACAGCACCCCGGGGGCTGGGAGGTGAGGTCTAGCTGTGTGCCCAGGAAGAGGGGGACGTGGGTGCTGCTGAATAATTACCAGTGCCACCGCACCCTCGACAGGATGCTCGGCCTGAGTCACAAGGTTTGGGGCTGAACCAACCCACCAGGGGTGTCTCCCCTCTCTGGCCCTCAGTTTCTTTGTGAGTGAATGAGCCTTAAGCACCTGGCCTTCCCGCCCTCAGGGCGGTGCTGAGGGCCAAAGTTGTAACAGCTCCTACAAGGATTTCATCCCCCCAAGTACTGGACAAGTGAGTACTTTCATACTATTCCCAACTATTGCTGCCGCGGACAGGCCCTGCCTCCTGTGTGGCTCCTGGTCTCCAGCAGCCTCTGGCTCTTGAATGTTCCATCAAGTTCAAAAGACCCGCCATAGCAGAGGAAGGCCGGGGTAGCTGGCAGGCGCTGGGCCTTATCCTTCAGCTGTGCTGGGGTTCCCAGAGGATGCGATGGGCTGGCTGGGAGGAAGAGGGTGGCTACGTCCCCCTTCCCACGATCTCCTTGGGACTCTGTCCTTCTGCTCTTGCCTGAGGAGGTTTAAAGGAGAACTTGGCGTTTAGGACTTAGCACCACCAGGGGATCCGAACGGGTTCTGCTTTACTGATGTAATGCCAGCGGGGTGGGCAGCAGGGGCCCAAGAGGAAAAAGGCTGTGGCATCACTGGGAGCTGAGTCTCGGCAGGACCCTGCTGTACCTCTCGGGTGGTGACTCAGGGCTCCCACCCTGGGGGATCAGCTGGGGCCGGCAGGGCACAGGGGTGAGGCTGCCCAGGGCCTGGGACTCTGGGGTCAGGGGAAGGTTCTGGATGGAATGGAAGATAGGCTCCTCTAACCTCCCTGCAGCCGCCAGGGGCTGACAGAGGTAGTCCAGCCTGAGCGGGGTCTTGCAAGATTCCTCCAGACCAGCATCTGATTGATCAGCCCCCGTGTCTGGACACCTAGACCCGTAAGTAAGGACGGGAGGCTCTGAAAACCTGGCTGTGGGCACAAGCTAGCAGAGGGCATATGGACAGGCCACTCTGGGCACAATCTGCCGACAGTAGGGGATCAGGTTTGGAATGTTCGGATCAGCTCCGACTGCTTCAGGACCCGCATGAGCTTTGAGGGCTGACCCGTGCCACCCGGGAATAGCAGCCTGAACTTGAGCCGGCCCTTAACCTCACGTTGCCCATTTGGGAAAGGGATGCTAGAACAATAGCTCTCTCACAGGCCGGGTAACAACGTGCAGGAAAGCGCTGGGCTTCCCGGGCTGACACCTGGGATCGCTATGGTTACCGCTGTGACCTTGAAGGCTGAAAGGGACCACTGTGTGAAGGTTACTTTTCTCTTCCCTCTGTCCGCGGGCAGACCCCACGCTCTGAGGGGCCAGGGACTCTCAGGCCTTCTGGCCTGTGCTTGAACTAGCCGGGAGTGGGTAGGATAACAACCTTGATCCGACGAACAGGGTGTGGCAGAGAACCATCGAAATTTGGCAAGGATTGTTTTGCCCGCTTTCACTCAACTGAATTTTGAGGACCAGCTCTTTGCAAGGCACATTCACTCAGCTACTGGCTTTCCTAATAAGTAATTACTGAACATCTTAAGAGCCCATAATTGGTGTTAGATCAGAAACAGAGCTAGTGTTGCCTGAGTGCATACCCCAGGATGAAACGGGGAGGTGGAGGGGAGGCAGGAAGATCCCGGCAGAAGAACAGGGTCTTGGGAAGGGCAATGAAATGCCAGATCCAGAATCAGGAATCCTCACTTGTCCTTAAGTCTTCTTCACCTCTGGCTGGGTGACCTGGGGACAAGTCCCAGCGCCCTGCTCACCTGCACCGCCCCCTTAGCTCCGAAGACCGGGCTGGAAATCCAGCGAGGCCACAGCCAAAGTGAGCCCTTCTCACTTCTTCTGCTCTGTGAGAGCTGTCCCTTACTGGAAGAGGAAGGCCAGAGCGCACAGTGTGGGTGGGGAGAGCAGACGGTGAAGACTTTCCTCTTCCACCTTGCTCTCAAATAGCCGCTCTGAACGCGACGGCAGAGAAACTGGGTCCCAGAGCCAAGCCTTCACCTGGGAATGCCCGGAATCACAGCAGCACAGAATGACAGAGGCTAGGGCTCCAGGAGGCCGCAGAGAATGGAGGGAAGAGCACTGGGCAGGGAGTCCAAAGACTGGATTCCTCCTCCCAGCCTGGCCACTCACTTAGTCCAGGATCTTGGGAAAGTTAACCTCTCTCCCCCCTCTCCCTCTCCCTTCTCTCCCCCTCCCCCCTCCCCCTCTTCCCCTCCCCCTCTTCCCTTCTCCCTCTCCCCCTCACTTCCCCCCCTCTCCCCCTCTCTCTCTCCCTCTCTCTCTCCCTCTCCCTCCCTCTCCCCCTCTTTCCCCCTCTCTCTCCCCTTCCCCTTCCCTCTCCCCCCTCCCTCCTCCCTCTCCTCCTCTCCCCCTCCTTCTCCCCCTCTCCCTCTCCCCCTCTCTCTCCCCCCCACTCTCTCTCCCTCTTCCCATCCCCCTCCCTCTTCCTTTTCCTCTCCCATTCCCCCTTCCCTGAGCTTCAGTGTCCTCATTTGTAAAATATCATTAATAATACCTACCTCTAGGGTTGTGGAGGGGACTCTGCCAGTGTCTGGTACATAGTAACTGCTCAATTAATGGTTGCAATGACAAGGGTGACCTCCCAGGTCCTCTCCTGCTCTCCAGACCTCTGGTCCCCAGCCAGAAGTATATCTCAGCCCCCTACAAAACTACTTGTGCCAGAGCAAAGAGACCCGGGCCCAGCCGTGCGTCCTCTAGAGTTCTTGTCTCCCTATACCTTCCCCACCAAGGCTCAGTTCGCCGGGTCCTGCTGCTTCTCCATAATCAGGCTTGGATTTCATTATCTCATTTGTCCGGGGCTCCTGGCGCCCCGCTGAAGATCACCTGACGTGGGAGCTGTGTTCTGCACGGGGCCGGTATTAATCCTTAAAGGTTAGCATCTACCCTCAATTGCCATGTGTGGAAAGCTGGCCTTGCAGCTGGCGTGGAGCCAGGCTGGCGGGGAGCAGGAGACCTAATCCTACTTTGAGCTCCCCAGGGAGCAAGGCTTCAGCCTCAGCACCAGGTTCCAGCTGTCGTGGCCAGCGGCTTCCTTGTGCTTTAGCCGAGCCTCCCCGCCTCCAACGCCATGAGGGGTCATGGCCCTCAGTGGCCCCTGGAGTAGGTAGGCACAGTCAGCAAAAAGCTCCCCCATCTGCCACCGGCCACCAGAGCAACATTTACAAAGTGTGATAGTCAAGGGGAATATTAATAGGTCTTGCACACAGAGTAAGCCAGTTCCTTTACTGCAGGACTTCTCAGAGCCTTTGATTGCTCAGTTACCCAAAATGCATTGAACACCTGTTAGGTGCTTGGTACTCGTCTAGCTGCTGGGAAAAGGTGGTGAGTAAGACAAGATTTATGCTCTCATGGGGCTTATATTCTTGCACAGGGAGCAAATACATTTGTAAGTAACCAAGAGAGCTTCAAATCATGGTGGGCACTAAGAAGAAAGTACACCAGTAAAGGCACAGAGAGGGATTGAGGTGTTAACGTGCACTCTCCAAGGGTAAGCAGAACCACGTTTTCCACGAACAGCTCTCTGGACTGGAATTCCTGGAAGGATCCTGAGGAAACACAGCACTAGAATGATCCTTCCAGAGTTCATATTAGATGTGTCAGCCTTCGGCATAAAATCCCCAGAGGCACCCCCGACCCGCCCCCCATCATCTCCAGGACAGCATTTAAGGCTTTCATCCTCTGGCCCCGACCCCTTTGGCTCTTCTTCCACTGCCCCTCTATAAAGTCTGGCAGCTTGAGTTTCCTCCGTCACATTCTACAAATTTGCTCAAGGTGTTCGGGCTTCTCAGAAAGTCCTTCCCTGCTTTCCTTGCCTTGCAAACATGTCCTCATCCTCCGAGGCTGTATTAGCAGTAATAAATCTGCTGTAACAAAGAGCTCCAGGGTCTCAATGACTCAGTACCTTACAAGTTTATTTCTCACGTCACATCCCTCAAGTCAGTTGGAGACAGAGCTCTCTTTCTCCCGGGGTCTCGGAGCCCTCCAAGGGGGTTCCATGTATCTGGCCGGCAAGGGGAGAAGAGGGAGGGTGGAGGAACAGGAGGAAGTCATAGGAGCCCAGTCTGAAGGGGGTGTGTCACTTCAGCCCACGTCCCATTGGCCAGTCTTACACGCCCGTCTGGCTGCAGGGAAAGCTGGGAAATGTAGTTTCACTTTTAGTCCGCAGGAAAAGAAAACTTGGCCAAAGGCCTTGTCTGGGCCACCAAGATCCAGTTCAATTGTTACCATTTCTGTGAAGCCTTCTAACCTTCCCCTTAGCAAAAGCAGTAGGGGATAAACGAGGGGCGGTAGCTTGGTGTAACAGAAGGGGTGTAGGACGGGGATCAAGGGACCCGGGCTCATGTTCTGTCTCTGCCGTCTGTGAGCCGGGACAGAGGGGAGCCTGACTTCTGACTCTTTCATGTCACCACCTCTGTGCATTTGTACACGTGGCTCCAGAGGCCTGGAGTCTCTTATCTGTCAAAAAGAGATGATGATGGTGATGCTAACAATGACCTGGGAGGATTGTGGGGAGGGTAAAATGAGTCCAGGCACATGAAGTGCCTGACCCACAGTGAGGACTCAGAAATGTTGTCATCAGCCAGGTCAGGCCATCAGTCCTCACACCCCGACTTGGTCATGAGGGTGACAGCGAGGGGGTAAAAGAGATAGTTCTCCAAGAGCTGTCTGCCCCTATCACAGAATGCACCTGCTTTTCTGCAGCTTTCAGCTCCAGCATGCGGGGGACAGGGTCTGCCCTGTCCCCAGTCTGGCCACACTCCAACTCAGGCTTCCAGCTGCCCAGCCCCGAGTGAGTGTGCCTGGTTGTGCCCCCGTCATCCCCAGAGGGCAGGCAGTGTGGCCTGGCACGCCTAGGCCAAGAGACAGGAAGGCCAAGGGCAAGGGGAGAAGGCCTGAGGGCCACCAGCAAGGTGATATATTGGACCTAAGCCCGGGGGATATGAGCATGATGGAGTCATTTCATTTCATAAGTACCGGGCCCCTTCTATGTGGTAGATACTGATCCAGGATCTTAGGACAGATCAGTGAATATAACTGAGATCCCCACCCTCGTGGGACATTCTAGTAGGAGGAGACAAGGCAAGCAACATAGGAAATCAGCACTTCCTGTGTAGATAGTGCTGAGGTCCTGTGCCGTGAGAAGGTAGATTACGGAAAGGGGGGTGGGGAGGAGAAGGGGAGGCAGGACGTGGAACAGAGCCTCACTGAGAAGGTGGGATGTGAGCAAAGACTTGAAGGAAGTAAGAAATGGGCGACATAACCTGTCGCCAAGAGCTTCCTGGGCGGAGGAACAGCCACGGCGAAGGCCCGAGGCAAGAGTGTGCCAGCTTCCACGCCAATGACGGTGGGAATACCGCCGGGGCCGCAAGGCCCGTTGACTGAGAGATGATTCTGGAGCAGAGAAGCATCTTATTGGCCTCAAGAGGCATATGTTCTCAGGCGAACAAAAACAATTATAGCTAGTAACTGCCTTCCCAAAGTATTCAAAGAACAAAGTGATTTCTGAACAAAGTAGATTTCTCTGCTCACGCACATGGGTTCCCTTGGCAAAGGCTGTGAGCCCGCCTGTTGACTCATAAGTCCAAAGTGACAAGGACAGGGTGACGTTGCGTTCCCCGGGTACGTTTCTACGAAGCAGGAGCATGCGTCCGTTCTTTGAAGCCTTAAAACCGGACGACTCTTTTCCATCTCGCGGATGTGATATTATCGGGCTTCTTTTTCCCCAGACAGGTCTGTTTTGGGGACTTTGAAAGCCTCCTGAGGCAGGTAACCCTGCGCCTTGCTCGTCCCCACCAGTGCCCCGGGAGCTCCTACGCGTCAGCACTGGCCGCCTGGCCGCCTCCTTGTGATGTTGGGTGGACCCCCATGGGCCCCGAGTCTGTAGACCCGCCCTCGGCTTGTTGCCAAAGTTCTGCCTCCGAGCCCCTAATTAGGCACCGATGGCGAACGGCACACAGAGCACACTTTCCATTCATCCGGTATTTCTTCTTGCCGCATGCTTCTATCGCCAGGCCGCCTGGCCTGGCCCCTCTCACTCCGTGGCCAGTGAATTCTCTGCCCTCAGAACGGTCCCCGCTGTCACATGCGCCATCATGACACAAGCAGGGCAATGTGTGCTACTGTCTCTGCCCTTCTTGCTTCTTTTTTCATGTTTGGTTATTTTGAGATGGGGGGGAGGGGCAGAGAGAGAGAGGGAGAGAGAGAATCCCAAGCAGGCTCCGAGCTGTGAGCATGGAGCCCGATGCGGGGCTTGAACCCACGAGCTGTGAGATCATGACCTGAGCCAAAATCAAGAGTCAAATGCTCAACTGACTGAGCCACCCAGACGCCCCGGCCCTGCACATCTCACTTTTAAAATTACCCTCACTCTTGGGGCGCCTGGGTGGCTCAGTCCGTTGAGCGTCCGACTTCGGCTCAGGTCACGATCTCACGGTCCGTGAGTTTGAGCCCCGTGTCGGGCTCTGTGCTGACAGCTCAGGGCCTGGAGCCTGCTTCGGATTCTGTGTCTCCCTTTCTCGCTGCCCCTCCCCTGTTCACACTCTATCTCTCTCACTGTCAAAAATGAATAAATGTTAAAAAAGTTTGTTAAAATTACCCTCACTCTGGAGTCCATTGGAATAACCTTCCCGTTGTTCCCAACACATCCTGCTTTTATGTTTTCCAAACGGGAAGGAGTTGACGTAGTGGTCCCCAGGTTCCTCAAAGCTGAACACAAAGTCCGCGAACATGAACATGCGAGGGACAAACAGTGGGGCAGAGGAGGCCCGTATGAGGCAGGCGAGCGTCAGGAGCCTCAGCGCCGCCGATAAGACTTGATTTCCCTCTGGCACCTGACTTCGTTCACATTCGTGCAAGTTTGGAAGTAGAGAGCTCACAAGAGGAAGAACTTTTATTGGTTTTTTAAGTTTATTTATTTATTTTGAGAGAGAGAAAGAGAGAGGAGGGGCAGAGAGAGAGAGGGAGAGAGAGAATCCCAAGCAGGCTCTATGCTCTCAGTATGGAGCCCGACTCAGGGCTCCGTCCCACAAACCGTGAGATCGTGACCTGAACTGAAATCAAGAGTCAGATGCTTAACCGACTGAGCCTCCCAAGTGCCCTATTGCTTGTTTTTAAAATGCAGCTGGCCCCGTCCCTCCTTCCCAGCCCATCTGGTTTGCACCTCAGCTTGGGGTTCAGTATTTAACAAGCTTCTAGAAGCTGGGAAACCAGAAGGCCCAGCTGCTCTGCCTCAGCACCAGCGTGCTCCTGTGCCCTCCGTCTTGTATGGTGCTGATTGGTTCTTTGGGTTTGGGTTTTTTCCCTCTTTCTTTTATTCTGAATCTCTTGACTTTCGCCCTATACACAAGAAATAAGCATGCTAAAATAAAGTGGCCAACTGCCCCCAAGTTAACTGCAAGCAGCCTCCACTCCAGGACTGGCTTCGGGGTGGGCAGCACACCATCAGGAAACGGGCTTGGCCTTGGTAACCGCTCTTGACTTTGACCTCATTTCAGTAATGAGGTGAAAGGGAGGGCTGGGCTGGACGGGGTGCGTGGATGAGTAACAATAATAGAAACCTTTGTTTTCTGTGTCAGACCCCTCCATGTAGTTTCTGCTGGCCTCAATATCCCTGTGATACAGATACGATGATCCCCATTTTAGGAAGAAGGAACCGGAGTTTAGAAGAATGAAGCACCTTCATTCATTCATTCGTCATTCATTCATTCATTCACAAAGGGTCTAGTCTATGCCGGCTACTGGCTAAGAGCTGACATTGAAGCCCAAGTTTGCTGGATTTCCCCTAACTCGTGCTTCCTTGACATCGGGCCTCAGAGAACCTGCCTTCCAGCCAGGCAGACCACACGGCAACATTTTGCTGCGACTCGCATAGCGATGTGAAACGGGTACCACGTGCTGTGGGAACTCAGAGGGGGAAACGGATCCAGGGGATCCGGGAGCCACCCAGAAGTGGCATTTGCACGGGCGTTGGTACGCACACCCTGGTGAGGAGCCCTGGAGTCCAGGCACAAGGGGGACAGAAGTTGTAATGTGTTCAGGGAGCGGCATATTCTGGGTGCGGAGCATATATGGGGCTCAGGGGCCACCAGGGGAATCATGATGTGCCACTAATGGGAGCTGGGGCCCTTCAAGCCCTGCATGGCACCCTTGCAGGGAAGGACACCCTTCCCTCACCCCTGCCCCCACCCTGCAATACGTTCCTCCTGAGCTTCTATGCCCATGAAATCACTGTATGCAATCATTTATTCATTCCACATCTGCCAAGTGATACTATGCAAGGCCCTGGGGATACAACCAGGGTCAAAACAGACATGGCCCCATCCTGAGGGAGCACATACTTAACAGGGCAAGGCCTACATAAAAGGACATTGCAGGGTGGTGGTATGCAGAAAGCCAGGTGCCCTGGGGGCGGGTACAAGGGCCCGCAGCCCTCACTGATGGTCCTGGAGGGGTTTGCGATGAAAGCTGAACTACAGCCTGCAGACAAGATGTCAATGGAGGGGCTGGGTGGGGGTGGGAAACAGAGACCCAGACCAGTGTAGGCGGGAGAACGGCATGTGCAAAGGCCCGGAGGAAAGGGAAAGAGAACCAGGAGGAACTGTTAGTGGTTCTGGGCAGGTGGAGTAAGGTGAGGGGCAGGGGATGGCAGAAGACGTGGCTGGAGGGGTGGGCAGTACCCTTATCACAAAAAGCCCCACTGAATTATGGATGGGAGTTGCCTGCCACTGCCGGGGTTTAGGAGGAGGAGTGACAGGATCACAGAGTGCTCTAGCTGGGCAAGGTCTGGAAAGTCCTCTGGCACAACTCCTATGTTGCCCAGTAAAACTAAAGGAGAGGAGAGGGGAGGAGAGGAGAAGCGAGGGGGCCGGGATCACACCAGAGAATTGGTTCGGACGCAGGACTCCTAGCCCAGTCAGTGCCCGCTGCCCTGGGCCACAGGCTGACTTCCCATTAGGGAGGGATCCGGGGGTGCACAGGGAGAGGACCCATGCCCACCTCACACGGCCCTGTGAGAGGCGGGCAGTGAGTGCACCTCACTTCAGCTGCCTGTGGTCCCCACACAGCCCGGCCGTGAGCCGTGGTCACCAGTGAGCCCTGTGCCCCCGCCCTGGGAGGGGCTGCCCCTGCAGTGGGAGCTTTCCTGCCCCCCTGCTGGACGGTGGCTGTGCCCAGGGGCCCCAGTGCCCACCCTCCGTCTCTAGCCCCGGGCAGCCCTGGAGGCCAGCCTTCGGGACAGCTCTCCGGCCAGGCCAGACGGGACTGAGGAGTTCGAGCTTTGTTAAGTCTTCCCCACCACCGCCTCATGAGTCTTTTAGTAAATGAGGATGAATTTTACAACGATAAGTAAATCCTCTGAGGGAATGGGCAGGAGGGGAGAGGGGGGCGCCGGCGTGCCCCGGACGAAAGCCCTTGCCCCGGAAGCAGGGGTGCCGGGCAGGATTTTTTGCCAGGTTGCTGATACTCTGTGCCCACGGGGCCTCTCCGAGATCTAGTACACCGAGTGGGGAGATGCCTCCGGTAAGTTGCACAGGAGCTAGATCAGTGCCACCCTCATGAAGAGGCAGGGGCAGAAGCAGGGCAGGAAGGCTTGCCCTCTCCATGTTCTAGAGGGTTCTAGGAAGAGCCTTGGCTAGGAGTCAAGAGGCAGAGTTCTGGTTCTGGCTTTCCCATAATTAACTGGGTGTCCTCTGTTTTCTTGGACGTAAACTAGATCATTGCTCCTTGCTCGGCCTACTTTGTGGGGCAGCGTGCTAATCAATGAGAAGTAGATTTGGAAGCACCGCTAGATAAGGCACGGTGGGAATATGACAGCAGAGAAGGGACTGTGGTGGCAACAGGCCTGTTTCTACACAGCTTGGGACATCACCCCTCGGGCTTCGTGGCATCCGGCGTGGGGTTGCTGTGCTGATTAAATGAGATACGACATTAAAAATACCTAAGTGGGGCACCTGGGTGGCTCAGTCGGCAGAGCATCTGACTCTTGATTTCGGCTCAGGTCGTGATCCCAGGGTCGTGAGATCGAGCCCTGTGTCAGGCTCCAGGTGGAGCCTGCTTAAGAGTCTCTCTCTGTCTCCATCTGCCCTTCTCCTCCCATCCCTCTCTCTCTGTCTCTGTCTGTCTCTCAAAATAAGAATATTTAACTGGCAGCTGTATTAGCTATGTACATGATCCTCGTTATCACAATAAGATACAGTCCTTTCCAGTCCTTGATTTCTTGGGTATGTCCCTGCTCAGAATGATCCCTCTTCCCTTCTTTTTTTAAAAAAATTTTTTTTAACGTTTATTTATTTTTGAGACAGAGACAGAGCATGAACGGGGGAGGGGCAGAGAGAGAGGGAGACACAGAACCGGAAGCAGGCTCCAGGCTCTGAGCCATCAGCCCAGAGCCCGACGCGGGGCTCGAACTCACGAACCGCGAGATCATGACCTGAGCTGAAGTCGGATGCTTAACCGACTGAGCCACCCAGGCGCCCCCCCTCTTCCCTTCTAAAGAAGGGACCTGCCTTCTCTCTGGGGCCCTCACCACCTTCCATCCTGCCTGCACCCCTCCCAAAACCTGCCCAAGGAGCTCACCTGGGGCTGGAGCTTCTCCGGGCCTGGGGAAGGCCTTTTCAGGGGCTTCCTCCCCGCCCCCCACCCCGGGCCCCAGCTCCCCTCTAACCTGGCTGTGACTCACCACAGCCAACCCGCACATCTCGGCCCCTGAAAGTGCCCCTCCTGTGACTTCTGTCCCTGCCCAGGGTCTCCCTGTGTTCCCCTTTTCCTCTTTGTCCACCGTGGAGCTCCCTGTCCCCTTCTGCAGCCCGGCCACCTGCCATCTGACCAGTGCCACTGTCCCCAAGGCGCCTGGACCCGAGGCAGCCGCTCAGCCTCGTAGAGCCAGCCGCCACTCCTTCCGTCTGCTCCGCAGCGGCCAGAAGGGCCCTGTGCCTGCCAGACACTGCCGAGAGCTGATGCCCGTCCCTCTCCTTTCTGGTTTTCTCCTCTTTCCTCTGATTCCCCCCCAATCTGGGTTTCTCAGCCTCAGCGCTGTTGGCATTTCGGACCTGATCCTCCTGTGTTGGGGGCTGTCTTGTGCTGGTAGGGTTTCTAGCAGCATCCCAGGCCTCTGCCACTGCATGCCAGCTCCCCCCACCCAGTGTGACAAGCGACAACGTCTCCAGATGCTGCCGAGTAGCTTCGCGGGGGTCCCAATCACCCCTACTTGAGAACCGCTACCCTACACCTGTACCCTTTTGGCCCTGAACGCCCACCCCAGCTTTCCCTGTGGGATCCTTTCCCTCTCCCTGCCCCTCTCCTCATCCCAGAGCAATGTCCCTCCCACTACCACCACCACCACCACCACCACCACTCTGCACCCCAAACTGGACTAAGCACCTTCTCTGGCTGGAGCCGCTGGTGTTCCTTCTGGCTGCTCAAAGCCAGGGCCACTCAAGATGGAGACGGAAAATAATGCAAATTGCACATGTGCCGAAACGCTTTGCTAGTGCCTGGGGCCCCCCCTTGTTTTCTGCTCCGATGAAAAGCAGGGAGAGGGGCTGAGCTGAGTGAGGCAGGCTGGGGCTCCAGGGAAGCCACAGCTACACCCCCTCCAGGCCCCACTGCACCCTGGGCCTCGATGAGGCCAAGTACGTCCGGGCGGGAGGGCAGGAGGAATGGGCTGGGGCTGGCCCGGAGGAGGCCTGGTTTCCCAGGATAGGGAGCCTGAGCAAGGTCTGTGCTCTACCGAGGTACAGAAGGCAGGTAGGAGCGGGATGTGAGCCTCTTCTCTGGAAAGCAGGCATCCTGAGGCCCACGTCTGTTCCAGAGTGGCACCCGGGCTGGTGCTAAGCACTTGCCCAGAAGGTCACCTTCTGTCTCCCGTCAGGGCCTCTGCTGCTAAACGCGGCCCTTGTGCTTGCTTCCGCAAGCCTCCACGCCCTTGACCTCCCATCCAAGGATACTTGACTCTCGCTAGAGGATCTTGGGCACATTTTCAGTTCCTCCAGCATCTTTACATAGAGCTCAGAAGACACCCTCATGCCCGTTTTAAAGATACTTCATCTAACATCTAGTCCGGGTCCTAGCCTGCGGGCGCCCTGTCGGGCCTGGCCCTTCCCTGCCCTTTCCATCTCCGGGAAAGGCACGACTCCCCTCTCACTTGGAAGATGCCAACCCACCACCCCTTTAACTAGCACCCTCTTCCCCACTAGACCAACTTGACCCAACCAAAATGGATTAGCACACAGCCAAGAAGATGTAGGCATATAGGCTCTCAGGCCCTAGACGAACCGCTGTCAGAGGATTGCAACCCTTCCCCGGTGCGTGCAAAGTCCCGCCAGACGAGCTGGCTTATCCAGGCCCTTGCCCTTCACCTGACAGTTGAGGACACCTGTCCCTTTGGCTCACGGTGTTCACCCAGGCTGCGTGGGTGCGTGGCTGCAGCACCAGGCAGAGTCCCCAGCCCCGGCACCCTGGAGTCGGGGGGATCCCATGCAGGGCATGTTGATAGTGTGTGTCTTGTCTCCAGCTTTTGCTCATGTCCCCGGCACCTACTTCCTCTTGGGACCCCCTAGTAGAGCCAAGTTGGAGGATGAGGGAAACTGGGAGGGACTTGGGTTGATGGAGCTGAGCCTGAACAGGAACAAGTCCGATTCTCCCTTCCGCCCTCCCTGCCTCTCTCCGTCTCTCCCTCCCTGCCCTATAAGCATAGCCCTGTTCACCTTCCTAAAGCCCTCCCCCTGTCCTGCATGCCAGCACCCAGTAACCTTCAGTGGCCCTGCACGGCTCATCAGAGGCCATCCAGCTCCTCACGTCGGCATTCAAACCCTCTGCCCTCCAGGCCTCCCCTCTCAACTGCCTGGACCTCCCGTAGCCCCCAGCATAGCCCTCAGCTCCAGTCACAGGTTTCACTGTCTCTGAACATCCCACAGGGACCAAGGATGTCCCCTCGCCCCCATCGTCCCTCAGGGCCACTGAGCACTTGCTATGTGCCAGGCCTCACTCTCATCGCTTTGTGATGGTTTGTCTCATGTCATTCATATGCCACAACTGTGAGATCGGTGCTGTGATGAACCCCCTTCTACAGACATGGAAACTGGGACACAGAGGATCGAGAACTGGCCCGAAGTGACATCAGTAAGTGACAGAGACGGGTCTTGGCCCTAGACAGTGTGACTTCAGTCTCCCCGCTTCTGCACCCCACATTCTCCTCTCCCCCTCCCCTCCCCCGTTCTGCACCAGGACGCCTGCAGAAGATTCCTCCTGGTTCCTGCCCCCTCCGCACCCACCAGAGAGCTTTTCAGGAATCCAAGCTGGTTACACTGGTTGAGAGCCGACCGTGCACCTGGCTCCGGGACCTGAGCCGTGACCCGTGACACTCTCTCCCCTGCCCCAAAACCCTCAGCAGTTACCTCCCATGCACAGACTAAAAGGGAGGCCCTTCACACTCTGGCCTCATCATGTCCAAACTCATTGCCCCCCAAAACCCTGTTCTCCCTCTGCTCTGTGCAGCCCCTGCTTCCTAAGGCTCCTTGCTCTGTCGTGACACATGGTGTTCCCTTCGCCTCATCCCCACACGGGGAGGCAGACACACAGGTGTCCTTCGGGCCCCCGCTCAACTTGACTTTCTCTGTGATGGAGTCGTCATTCAGTCCTCTGGGCTGCTCCTCTCGGGGAGTCCTTTCTGGGGGTGAATCCTCCTCCCCAAATTGTGAGGCCCCGCAAGTCAGAAGAGTTCTCGGCGACCTGTCCTTAGTGAACGCCTGCCATGCGCCTGACACCCACATAGGCCCCGGGGGTCCAGACCTGAACAAGACCTTGACCTTCAAGGACCTCACCATCTAGAGGGAAGATAGCATGAAAATGGCCAATTTAGAAAAAAAGTGGTAAATACCATGAGGGGGGTGGGCATGGGGTGGGTGCTAGGGGAGCCCGAACAAGGGGTAATGCACCCAACCAGGGCAATGCCCAACCTGAATGCAGAAGGCTGCAGAGGAAGCTGTCAGGCCAAAACAGGAAGTCGCCCCGACGGAAGAGGGCCCTCTGCGGCAGCCAGAGGCACAGAGCGTGGTGTTTCCAAGGGGTAGGAGGTTCCAGCATGCCCGAGAAGCTTGAGCAGGAACAGGGAAGCGCTGGAGGTGAGAAGAGTAGGCGGCCAGAGGTGATGAGCTTTGGGTGCGGTCTCTGTTGGGACCGCATGTGGCTGCATGCATACAAGTCCTGAGCAGCGACTCAGCCAAATTGGAGAGGTGTGTTTGTTCATATAACAGGGAGCCTGGGAGCGGGCAGTTCAGGGCTGGTCCAATGGCTAAGAAAGCAGGCTCCTTTCCCCTTCCTGCGCTGGCCCCCTCATGACCACAAGACAGCCACTGCGCCCCAAGCCTCGCGTCCATCTATACAGCGAGAAAAAAGGAGGAAGGGCACAGGCTAAAAGGTCTGTGCAGATAGAATCTACCTTTGTATTGTTTGTTTAAATTATGCTAGGATAGGGGCCCCTGGGTGGCTCAGTCGGTTAAGCGTCCGACTTCGGCTCAGGTCATGATCTCGCGGTTCCTGGGTTCGAGCCCTGCCGCCGGCTCTGTGCGGACAGCTCAGAGCCTGGAGCCTGCTTCGGATTCTGTGTCTCCCCCTCTCTCTGCCTCTCCCCCCGCTTGTGCTCTGTCTCTGTCTCTCTCAAAAATAAATAAACATTAAAAAAATTTAATAAAATAAGTTATGCCAAGATACATACAACAAAAGTTGACGGTTGTAAGCATTTTCAAACGTATGGCGTTAAGTACCATCACGCTGCTGTGAAGTCCTCACCACCATCCATCTCTGGACAGGAGTGTTTAAGTTCACTTTCATCTTGCAAAACTGAAACTCTGTCCCTGTGAAACAAGTGCCCGTCTCCCCCTCCCCCTGCCCCTGGCAACCCGCGTTCTATTTTCTGTTTCTATGAAGCTGACCGCTCAAGGTACCTCGTGTAAGCGGAATCATCCAATATGCGTCCTTTTGTGACTGGCTTATTTCACTTAACCTACTGTCCTCAAGGTTTATGCATGCTGTGGCACATGCCGGAGGTTTCTTCCTTTTCAGGGCTGAATAGTATTCCATGGTGTGACCACATTTTGTTCACCCCCCTCCCCATCTGTCAGTGGGCACTAGGGTTGCACTCACTTTGGGGTGACTGTGCACAGCACTGCTGCGAACATGGGTGTGTAAGTACACTTCAGAGTCCCTGCCTCCAACACTCTGGGGTCTGAAGTGGATTTGCTGGATCGTGTGCCTATGGTGCTATTTTGGACTTCGGCGGGACCACCTGCTTTCCGTAGTGCCTCACGGTGTTCCCTTCTGTCCCGCACGACGCCAGGCTTTCGTTTTTCCGCATACTCGCCAACGCTTGCCGAGAGGCTGGACTTGACCACTAACAGGTTTTAAGCATCTTTGTGTACGTCCCTAACATAGCACAGCTCCAGGAATGTAATAAGTGCTCCCTAAATGTTTGTTGAGTGTTTATCTGACTCCTCCTTTATCTGCCCAAACCCCACACATCCTTAAGCCTCACGGAGGGTCCTGACTCCTCTATGGAACCCTCCCTCCGGGTGCCGGTCCAGTGGTCTTCGCCCTTGTAAGGCTGCCATGGCCTTAGTCCCATGCGCTTGAGTATTTCGGGCGACAGGGGAGGGACCCCGGCTTGAACTCTTTTCACTCCGTGGATCTGTCTCCTCCTCCCCGAGTGGATGATAAGCTTCTTGAGGATCAGGACTTTGTCCCCGACCTCAGCGGTTTCCCCAGGCCAGCTAGGAGAATACTGAGTGTCATAAACAGACTCTCAGGTTGGTGCCAATTGAATTGCCTCGTGACTGCCTGGCCTAGGACAAGGCAGTGGAGTGACTTCGTGGCAGCAGAAACGACCCTGGATTTCACGCTAAAGCTTGCCGCTTCCTCTTTGTTACCTGCGACAGGACACGTATCCTGTTACCTCCGCTCCAGAGTGACTGTGGCAGTCACTCCCCTTGACGGAAATGTCTCACAGATTGTGAGGCCCTCTGGCGTGCATTATCCTTTTGAATCCCGGCAAGGACCCCGTGAAGTGGGCAGGGCAGAATTTATTTAACCTGTTTTCAAGATGAGAAAATGATGGCTCAGAGAGGTTAAGTGATTGGCCCAAATGGCTCAGCTGGGAAGGGCCCGAACGGGCCCTCTGACTCCCCAGCTCTGTCATCCCCTCCCCGTCGGTCCAGCTCATGGGAAGGCGGGGCTGCGAGGAATCTATGAGAGTCTGGACGGCAAAGTGCTTTGTGGGCACCGGGGTGCCTTCTGCTCCGCAACGCCTGTGCAGGTTGGGGTTGGTCCTGGCTGATCCGCGGGAGATGGGATCAGATGGGGTTTGGGTCAAAGAAGGAGGGTGGGAGGAAGGTTCTGCTTCTCTCCCGGACACCTGAGGGTTCAGACAACTGTCAGGGCAGGGAAGACGTTTGCACAGCCGAGCCGGGAGGTGGCTCTCAGGGAGAGTGTTCACCCCTGTCCCCCTTTTGAGGGGAGCAGGGACAGACAGGCAGGCGCTGTTCCTCCAGACGCCTGCCGGCCACGCACCTGCTCCCCTGGAACCCGCGGGCTCCGGTGCCACATGTTCCCTGCCTCTCTCCTTCCTTCTCCAGGGCTAACCCCCTTGCCCTCTCCCCCCCACCTCCTCTTCCCCCTCCTTTCACGAGTATAATGAGCTTGATAAGAAATTGTCTCGTTAACAGGATTAGCCACGGAAATCTCTTGTCCCCTCCCATTCATTCTGTAATGCTCCCGTCTCGTGTCCTGTAATTTTCTGCTCGTATCAGAGGCTGCGGACCACCTCAGGGATATTAATTCCTACTTGTTCTTTGATGGTGTGACTGCTGATATGCCGGGATGCCCCCCACAGCTGCCGGGCCCCAGGGCCTTGTGGGTAAATCACACCGAGGCCCTCGCAGGCTGTCTCCTGCCAGCGTCAGCTGCTCCCCGGTTTTCTGCTGCCATCACCCCCCCCCGCCCCCTCCCCTGTTCCTCCTCAGCTTCCAGTTCTGGGGGCAGTGACTGCTTCTAACTTATAGGCCAAGGAGGCAGAGCTCAAGCTGGAGCCTAGGCGGCAGAAGAATGATAAAAATGATAGATGCATGCCCCCAGTGTGCTCCTTTCCTTCCCTCTCAACCCCTTCCCCTCCCCACCCCCACACGTGTCCCTCAGAAGACTCTAGAGAGGGGACATGCGGAGGTAGTTCGGCCCAGGCGGGTAAGAGCGTCGAGCTTTGGGCCCGGGTTCACTTCCTGGGTCTGTGCCGCAGACAGCATCTTGTCCAACCTCTCTGAGCCTCAGTTTTGTCATCTGTACATTGGGGATGATAATACCCATCTGGCAAGGTTGCGGTAATGCACTAAATATAGTACCTGACACATAGTAAGTGCTCAACTAATGCTACTTTCCTCCTCTGCTCTTTCCAAGACTGGAATTTGGTGGGAGTGGGGAATACAGTTCCTAGAACTTACCGAGATATTCTTGTTTCAACCCTAAGTTGTATCCCAAACTCTTTCCTTGCACCGACGTGCTCTGACCTTTGCCCTTCCAAATTTCTTTCTCTTTATGCATCTTTAGGGACTTTTGCAGAGGGACCTTATGACCCCCTCAACCCAGAATGCTAATTACAAGAAAGCTCAGCATAGAGGATGAATCCCAAGAAGGGGTAGCAGGAAAACAAGGGTCCTGCCTATCCTGTGCCCCTCCACTGGGGATGAGGGCAGAGCAAAGAGGCATCCTGAGAAAGAGACCAAGTCTAGAATAGTCCATGACCGGGGGCAAGAGGGTCATGCTGGGCGGAAGCCCAGGCTCTGGGTCAGCAGGGCATGTTCAGGGAGAGGCAGAGATGCAGGGAGGCCAGAGGCTGGAGGAGGTCACCTCCCTCAGCTAGGAAATTGCTAGAGTCAAAAGAGGGGAGACCAGAGCAAAATCTGGGTAGATTTGGAAGCAGTTTTGTGATGGATTACCCAGAAAGCATCAGAGAGTGAGAGGTGGGACATTGTACCTGTCTGGTGAGGGGGCTCAGCATCCCAAGTGCTGGGGCCACGCTGCACAAGGTGAGGGAGCAGCACGGGCCCAGGGACCTGGCGGGGCCAGAGCTGTGCTCAGAGGACACTGGTCAGCGTCACCGCTGGGAACGGCACTTGCACAAAGAGCCTAGCGCGTGTCATCAGTAAGTCCCCAGCGTGTACCCCAGGAAGCCTAGGGTAGTCTTCATCTGTGCTTCTCATTTAATGTCTGTCCACCCTGAAAGATGGCCATCGTCCACAGCTAATGTCAGTAAACACACCTTGGGCTCGCAGGCCAGGCCCGTGGAAATCCCACGGGGCAATGTGAGGCTTCTGGCCTCAAGGAGTTGTGGAGTCAGACAATCTGGGTTCATATCCCAATTGCGTCGTTTTCTAGCTGTGTGGCCTTGGGCAGGTATCTCATCTCCCTGAACCCGGTTGCCAAAGCTCTGAGATGGGGATGATCTTGCCTGCCCCCCAGGATTACGATGAGGCAATGCGTGTGAAGCATCTATAGCACTCTGCCTGGCACGTCGTGGAAATCCGTAAATGAGAAGCACCACCCCCCACCCTCCCCCTCTCCGTCCCCTGCGCACTGTCACCAAGGAAGACAAGCCACTAACGCATCGCGAGTATGCATGCGCATGAGCAGGGTAGGGGCAGAGGGAGAGAGGGAGAGAGAGAGAGACTCTTATGCAGGCTCCAGGCCCAGCATGGAACCCAACTCAGGGCTCAATGAGATCAGGACCTGAGCCAAAATCAAGAGTCGGATGCTCAACCGACTGAGCCACCTTGCATTTCTAAGATGAATGACAAAAACTGAGTGTGTCGTGAAAGCCTAGCAAGGGGTACAGATACCACAGGTTAGGGGAGGAAGAGAGGGCAGGAGGCCTGGGTGGGGGGAGGGGAGGCTCCCAACAGGTAGGATGTAATTTAGAGCTTAAAGGTGCTGTGATTGCACAGCGTCGGGGAGAAGCGTGTGGACCGGTACAGCTGGGGCAGAGTGCTGGTGCGTTTCGTCATTTCAATAAGACAGACTCACTTCGAGGGCCGATAAAATGCAAACGGTGATGGGACTGTGCGCGTTTCTCCCTTTCCTGACGAGCTCCCTGGCTGGCATCCCTGGCGCGCCATACAGCCAGGATGATTAGCCTGCGAATAAAAAAGGTAGGTGTTCAGAATAACGGGATAGCCTCTGCTATTTGAGCAACGTCAGAGGATTTTCAGGGGCTCTAGCGAGAGGGAAACGGGATGCGGGAATAACCCAGATCCACCTACACGAGCGGTCACTCCAAGTTCCTGAGTAGCTAGAAGTCAGCGTTAGGTAGATTCTGCTCTCCCCAGAAGCCGTGTAGTAATAACAATGAGAGCTGTCGTCTACTGAACAATTACTGGCAGGCACCGGGCCAGGCAGTTTATTTTTGCGACAAATCCAGCCCTGAGATTGGTATGGATGAGGAAACTGAGTCGCAGAGGCAGAGGACCACACCGTGGAGCCAAGATCTGTCTGACTTCAGAGCCCAAGGACTTAACCACAGAGGTGAAAGGGCTGAGATCCACATACTCATTCATTCATTCATTCATTCATTCATTCATTCATTCGACAAATATCATTGAGCACCACTGTATGCGGATGTTGAACCCGAAACTGAGCCCAGAGTCATGGGCAGGCAAGCAGCCCAAGCGTCATGGAGGTCACGGTCTCATTCACCGGCACGCACTTGGCCTTTAGCAAGTGCCCGATATGGGCCATACCAGGGCCTGGGAGGCAGAGGTGCTGCCAGCTGCTCTTGGCCTTCAGGGATTCTGACCATTCGTTACGGGAGCTTCCTCTCCCTGCAGCGTGTGGACACCGGAGGCCTCTGAACCAAGCAGGCACCTGGAGTGGAGGGTGGTGAGTCAGGAGGCAAACATGGGAAGGACAGAGGGATGGTCTCCACTGCCATCCCAGTGCCCTCGGAGCCACATCAGAGGGCTTCAAGAGGTCACAGTATGATGCCCCTCGCAGCCAGACCTCCTCCTGGGACACTGTAGGACCAGCTTCCTCATCCTCTGTCTCTACCCACCCAGTGGTCGCCAGACAGTCCGGAGGAAGGACGGGGACAGAGAAGGGGAGCGTCCTTGAGGTGCTGCTTCTGAGGCAGCTCACTGAGACCCCGCCAGAGATGAGGAGGCTGGGGCTGAGGCTTCCTCTCCAAGACCTGCATCCAGGTCGCACAGCTTCCACAGGGGGCGGCGCCCGCGTTTCTGGTGACAGATCCACTGCCGCGTTCCCGGCCCTGGCCCCGGTGTCCCAGGGGATCGGAAGAGTGGCATACAGTATCTTTAAGGAACGTGCATTCGATCCGGGAATACCAGAATGGCTCCTATGGGCCAGTAGGGAAACAGTCTAAATGTGAGACCTGAGGCCCCCCTGGGTCTCAGGGTGTGGCCCCACAGTAGGCACGTGCACCGTCTGGAAAAGGAGAGGAAGTCTACATTAGATGGGCTTTCCAAGAGGACTTCCAGAAGAAAGAAGGTTCCAGAAGGGCCTTGTTGGGGTTCGGGGAGGCTGGTGGCCTTCTCTATGGGCAGGAGCTGGTGGGAATGTCCAGGGCAGTGCGGGGCACAAGGAAGTGGCATAGCAAAGCAAGGCTTTGGATTTGGACAGCCCCCGCTCGGTGATTTGGGGCGAATTAGAGGGGAGGGAAAAACCTCTATCTCAGTAAGGCCGTAGCAAGGATTAAATGAGACAGCATATCAGGAAGAGCCCCGAGCATAGTGCCCAGCATCGGTCCCATTGTTCTGAGCCTCCACCTGTTCTGAGCCAGGGCTGGGCCTACAGGGGTGGCCGGGACCCTCAAGGAGCCTGCCAGGCCTCTGGGCTTCTGGTGACTCAGCACACATTCCATCACAGCTGTGACCATGTGCAGGGAATCAGGACATGGGACACTCGTGGGGAAGGTCGTCTTGAGGAAGGGAAAGTGAGCCGAGCTCTGACAGGGGGGTGGCCAGAGTGAACTCTAGGAAGGAAGGGGGCAGGTGTCCCAAGTAGCCAGGCTTGGAGGAGGAAGGAGGTGGGACTTCTGGGGGAGCAGAGGAAGGCCAGTGTGGCTGGAGTTGGAACCAAGATGGCACTACGTGGGGTCAGGGGAAGGATGCTGGGTTCTGGCTGCCCTGTTAAGGATTTCAGTCTTTATCCTGAGAGACATAGGAAGCCTCGGTGGGATCAGATGTCCGTGGCTGTAGCAAGGTGCGTGAATCAGAGGAGGCCACACGCGGGTATGGACATACAGTAGGGGGCCGGGATGGAGAGGCGGCCCTTCATAGGACACGCACGTGCAGCAAGTGCTCGCTGGGGAGGTGGGTGGGGCCCGAGCGAGGCCTCCAAGGACCAGGGGGTCAGAACGGGTCTCCTACTCCGTCCATCACCGCAGAGCCACCCAGGGTACAAGGAAAACCCCAGCTTTTCAGTGGCCCATGGGGGTTCGAGATGCAGCGTGGTCACAGAGGGGAGGGTGGAGAGCAGGAAGTGGGAGCCACACCTTCGAGGCGAGCCCTGGGGGGGGGCGGGCATCCCCATCCACCACCCCCAGGTCCAAGCACCCAGGGTCCCCCTCCCTGCCGGCCGCCTGGTGACCAGGGTTCTGTAGAAGCAAGGCCGCTTTCCCAAATCGTAATAATAGTTATTTCCATTACGCCATGAGCATCTGACACATGGAGCAGTGAGGAGCTGTGAAGCCCCCCCAGTGGGTAACATAAAAGTGGGGGTGGGGGCTTCCGGGAGGCTGGGAGGCCGCCTCTCGGGCTGGGCTCTGCCATGTGCAGCCGGAGGAGGACGGGGAAGAAAGAGGCTTATTTCAGCACCCTGTGATTATGGCATCTTGTTTTTGTAGTTTGTTCAACAGACCTCTCTCCCTCTCCCTCCTCCCCCCTCGCCTCTCTCTTTTTCATCTTCCTCTCTCAGCAAATCCATTTAAATGCGATGCTATTCTTAAAGCGCCCCTCTCATGCATGTCTAATGAATGTCAGGAAAATGCTATTACAATGGGGCTGAGGAGGATCCGATCGGCACTGTGTGTACAAGTCATTTGAAAGGAAGCCGGGGAGTGCTCCAGTTTTATTACAGCATAATTAGAAATAAAATCTTGTTGCAATAGGAGAATGAGAGATGTGTGCTAATCCTGGGGTAGAGAAGGAGAGAGCTGTATTTGGAGAAAAGGACTCAGGGAGAGAGGAAGCCGGCCACTGCTCTCTGTCTCCCTCCACCCAGGCTCTCCGGCTCTCGTTCCCCTTCCCGAGTCCTTTCATCCTTGTGCCCCCTGTGAGCTGCAGGTCCCTGGGGGCTCTCCAGCGACAGTGCTGACGCCCTTGTAGGTCTCAGCGGCCCAGAGCAGTCAATCTGCTCTGCCGGGGCCCCAGGGAGCCGAGCCTGGTCCCTCCCTGGGAACCCACACCCTCCTGCCTGCTTAGGAGGCCAGCCTGTGGGCAGCTGGAGGTGGCGGGAGTGGTCAGGGCCCCCCGGCGCTTGGAGGCTGAGGCCCAGGTCAGGCGGTAAGTGCCCCCACCCCCGCCGCTACGACAGTTATACATTTGTTTATTCATTAACTCCTTCCGTTATTCAGTAACTTCCAACTGACTCCTTGCACACCAGGTATCGCACTGGGTGTATTCACTGACCCCTCTCATTCTCACAGGAGGTAGGCTCAAAGAGGTCCCATGGCTCACCCAGCACCTTCGGCAAGGAAGGGAAACTTTCGAATCCGAGCCCTTCTGAATCCAGACGGGGCCTTTTCTGCTCCATTGTGCCGTCACCTTCCTTGGTCCTCGTGAGACCTCAGGTTCCTGTGCCTCCAGTGACCCCATCTCCTGTAGAGGCCACAGGCAGAGATAAAGATCGGGGACCTGGCTAATCTCCCTTACAGGGCAGAAATGGGGACTCCTGGGTGGTAGCAGCTTGGCATGATCAGGCTAGGGCGACGGCGGGAGTCAGGGGCTGCTGTATCCGTGTAGACGACTCTGGCCCTGGAGGGTTGAGTCCGTCCTGTCTCTTGCGCTCAGCACCCCTCAGAGCCCTGACCAAGGTGGGGTTAAAAAGAGAGACACCCCCCCCTTGTCCAGCCAAGTGGAGGGAAATCGTAGAATCACAAGGAAAGTGAGGCTTGGGAAGTATCTTCAAGACCAAACGGTTCCAGCCCCCTGTTCATCATTTAGGGAAACGGGCCCAGAGGGGCACCACAACTTGTCAGAAGTCACCCAGCAAGTTCAAAACCAGGTTTCTCCTCTCCCAGCCCCACCAGGCCTGCCTCTGCGTAAGTGTTTCCAGAAGAGAGACTCCCCTAGATGACATTTCTAGGCCATGGTAGCCTTCCGAGCAACGTCTCATCCCTTCTTGGAAGACCATGGCCGGGTGGAGGTATGAGGCGTGGAGATGAGGGGACCGCCTCAGTGCGCCTAGTTCAAAGTCAGCCACGTGCTGGAGCTAAGCCTGGCCCGTGGCTTGACTCAGCCTAGGGAAAAAATGACCCCTGTGGGCAGCTCTGGGACCCTCCCGCCTTGCGGGAGAAACTGAGTCTGAGCCACACCCCTCCAGAGTTCCGTGCCCTCCGCTCTGACACTCACCCTCTCACCTACGGGGGTAGTGGTGGAGACAGAAGGGCATAGGCCTGTCCCCCAGGCCCCTGGGAACACGTGTGGTACATGGTGCCACCCAGGAGCCCGACATGCCAAGCCCAGCCCAGCCTGGCATCAGATTTGGGGGCCATGGTGCCTTCCCCAGCACCTGGGAGCCCTTGCGCCAGGAAGCAGGCTCTGGCTTAGCTGCCCACTGGAACCCTCGCCTGAGTATTCCCTTGTGCCTCCTGCCAGCTGGACACGGGGCAAAGTTTCTGGCTCTACGTACCCCATGCAAGCTTCACAGCAGAAGTCCTACCGCCCGTCCCTCTAAGTCCCCCTCGCAACCCAGGGGTGCGTGCCCTGCCCGACTTCCGTTCCGTGGGGAAAGGGCAGTGGGCCCGGACGAGCTGTGTGACCCTCTGTGCCTCCGTCTCCTCGAGTGTCGCATGCAGTGGACATTCCATTGTGCACTGCATGCAGTGGATCCATTGGATGGATCAGATTCGGATGTTTGAGAGCAAGTGCAGACAAGGCCGTCCCTGGGATCCAAGGCCCACGCCCAGGGCCGGTTCCCCGCCCACGTCGTCATCGCTGCTTCTGGCACCCAATGCCCACTGAGGGGGTCTTGGCTCAGTCCCCGCCCCTCATGCTCTCACTGTCTACACCCAACCTGTGTGGCACGCCCGACGACCTTCAGGACCAGCTCGCCTCTGTCCTCCTCCCCGTTCCTTCCCTAAAGTCCTCACCCCGCTATCTTCACACGGCAGATCCCGACTCTAGAATCTTAGTGCTGGAAGGGCCCTCAGAGAACAGCATGTCTGGAGGAGGGGTGTATTCGTTTTCTGGCGCTTCCGTAACAAAATGACCGGAGTGGCGGGTTTGGTTTCTCCTGAGCCCTCTCTTCTTGCCTTGCAGATGGCTGCCCTGTCACTGTGTCCCCGCTGCAGTCTTCCCTCTGTGTGCATCCGTCCCTGTCATCTCCCCCTCTATTTATAAGGACACCATCAGGGGCGCCTGGGTGGCGCAGTCGGTTAAGCGTCCGACTTCAGCCAGGTCACGATCTCGCGGTCCGTGAGTTCGAGCCCCGCATCAGGCTCTGGGCTGATGGCTCGGAGCCTGGAGCCTGTTTCCGATTCTGTGTCTCCCTCTCTCTCTGCCCCTCCCCCGTTCGTGCTCTGTCTCTCTCTGTCCCAAAAATAAATAAAAAAACGTTGAAAAATAAAAATTAAAAAAATATATATATAAGGACACCATCATATTGGATTAGGGCCCCACCCTTATGATCTCACTCAGCCTTAATTACCTCTTTAAAGGCCCTATCTCCCAATACAACCACACTGGGGATTAAGGCTTCATATAGGAATGTTGTGGGGACACAATTCAGCCCATAACAGGGAGAATCTAGGACTTAGAGCCAGCCAGCACTAGCGGTCGGGACCTGAATCCAAATTCCTGACTCAAATGCCATGTGCCGTCCACCTTGCGGCAGGCAAATCTGTCCTGGGATCTTGGGGTGGGGGGCTTACAATCCTGGGAGGCCAGAGTCGGAGGCAGAATGGGCCTTGGCTTCCCTGGGGCTTTTCAAACCCAGGCTGGCAGGTACCCCCAGGGTCTCACCATCAGCAGGAGACACAGGAAGGAATAAAAGGAAGCAGCTGGGCAGAGCTGGCCTTAATAGCTTCCTGCAGGGGAGCCTGGTGCCGGACCCCCAGGCAGGGCTAATTCTACCAGCCAGAAGCATCAACCACCCCCACCCACCCTGCCCCGAGGGGAAGACAGCCCGGGAGGGAAGAGCTTGCCTGTGGTTGGGCTGTGTTGCTCACCTCTGAGCTGCAGGCTGACCACATCGTTGCTGTAAATCTATATTGGATGGAGCTGTAACTCATAACCTGTATTGATCGCAATTACTCTTGTGGAATTGGGACGGCCCTGGGGGCCGAGAGAGGCCCTTGGAGGCTCTGGCATCCTGAGGCTGCCCCAGAAACAAACTTGGGCCTTGGCAGGCTAAGTGTGTCTTCTTTTCCAGGACACAATGAAGGATTTTTCTAACCCTAGCCAAGTCCCGCTCTCGGTGCAAAGCCACGCACATTTCTTCCCACCTCCCTCCGTCCCCAACTCCATACCCCTGTTGTGTATTGAGACCTTCCTTGGAGGGGTGAGGGGTGTGGGCAGGGTTGAAAACCCCTCCCTCAGCTTCTGGGTTTCTTGCTTCGGGAAGGAAGCAGCAGCTTCTCTAACTCCAGCAGCTGAGAGGCATCGTCCCAGAAGCATCTCTACAGCCAGGATTCGCTCATTCAACACGATACCTGCAAAAATACCTGTGCTCCACGTATATGTCATAATCACGCATGCATTTGTGACACTTCATATTTGCACACTTGCCTGTGCTATTTGCATACTTCGTATTACGGTAGTAATCCCTTACACACGTATAGTGTGGTATATGCCACAGCACCCTCTCGTAGACGTTGTCACGTGGACCTTGCAAAAGAATGCTGTGAGCCGAGCACGCCAGGGGTCAGTATCCCCGGTTAGGGGATGAGACAGCCGAGGCCCAGAAAGGTGAAGGGATTTTCCTAAAGCGACACGGTTGGTAGGGGGCAGGTCTCAAACCTCCCATTTCTGACCCCAAGTATGCACTTCCCCGAGCTGCCAGCCCCTTCTCTGGCCCCTGCGATGCCCCACCGGCCTGTGTCAGCGCACCTGACGTTGTGCACGTGACAGGACACGCGCTCTCTTCTGTCACAGACACATGCAGCCACCAGCCCCCGATCACGCCTTCCTGCTGACACAGGGCACCCCGACATGGCAGGGCGTCTTTGCTGCCTAGGTCTGAGGCCTCCACTGCCGGGTGCCCCTGACCTCTTACGTCACTGCCCAGCAGCCTCCTGGGGGACGCGGTGCGTCCGTTCTTGCAGTCGGGACTGTAATGCCTTCTGGAGCTGGGCTCATCTCACCCCTCACCTCCCTGCTCGCCCACCACGCTGGTCCCGGCCAGGGACAGGGCAGCCGCCTCTGGAAGAAGCCAGAAGGGTTGGAGAAGTCTACCTCCTGGCTCTGGCCAGCCCCCTCCAGATTATGGCACACACCCTCCTGGCAGCTGGGCTTCGGGAAAGCGGTTCTGGGTTGGTTCAGGAGACCCAGGTGGGAATCCTGCCTCTTCCACTCTACTAGATGCGTCACTTGAACTTGGGCCCCGCCTGAGCCACAGTTTCCTCATCCGTAAAACAAGAGGAGTAGCTCGTGCTGCTGGTGATGGGCTGCGGATGACGCTTCAGAGAGGGGCCATGTGGGAACACGCTTGGCACATGGGTGCTCACTGATTCATACACCTTGGGGTGTCTTTCTTGCTGCATTTATAAAATGATTTAAGACACTTTACCAGCTAGGCCTGGATTTGTCTCCCAGCCCAAGCAGACCCTACCCATGAGGGATGCCCAAAAGGCATCCATTGTGCACTCCATGCAGAGGATCCATTGGATGGATCAGATTTGGATGTTTGATAGCAAGCTCACCGCTACGGGTTCCTGGACATGGGTCGCCTTCCTCAAAGGCCCCAGCCGTGGGAACCTCTAGCATCTGGAGGCAGGGAGAGATGGCCCCGCCCACGGCAGCTCAGTTCAGCTGCTGCCCACAGAGGGGCGAAGTGCCTCTCGGCCTTCACCACTGCATTGCATACCTCTGGTCTCACAGCGGGTCCCGGGACCCTAATGTGCTTCCATCCTGGAACCAGTGACCTCTGTTGTTAGTGGTCTCTCCTCCGGGCGAGGGTAGTATTTCCCCTCCAATCAGCTAAGGGAGAGGTAGGTCCTGGGTCGGGGAAGGGCAGTGGAAGGCCAGCCTCAGGCACGCTGCAGAGGGGCTGTTTCTGTCCCTTCTTCTCCCTGGGCCGGCTGCCCTGGGTCTCCATGTGCTTGAGTAGTTCCTGGGAAGGTGAGGTCGCTCCCTGCAGGGGCCGCCCCCTGAAGATGAGTCAGCCATAGTTTATTCTCCAGATTGCCCAGCCACGTCCTTGTCTGTTTACATCCCTGTGTTAGCTCCAAACCATCATCAGTCTTGCTTTAATGTCCCGCCTGGACTCAGCTGAGCTGGGGAACCTAAGGGGGGAGCAGTGGCCCAAGCCATGACAGTATGGCAGCCGTGGGTAAGAGGGGAGAGACCCCAGGGTGTGGGGGACCTCGGGACAGGACTCCAGGCTGGAGAGCCTGATGTCTCACTCCATGGGTGGTGCCTCCTCTCCTGCTGGGGTCCCTCCATTCACTCCGGGTGCACTGAATATCTTCTATGTGCCAGCCATGTTCTGGAGCGGGAATACTAAAATAACTCCTTGCTGTCAGCGAGAAACACCACGTGCTCCGAAGACAAACAGGCAGGGTAAGGAATTGGGCAGGGACGCGGAGCACAGTCTAATTTTGATAGAGGGGGTCAGGCAAGGCTTCTCCAACGAGCTGGCACTTGAACTGAGAGACCTGAATGGGGCCGGGGGTGAGTCAAGGAAAAAGCATTTCAGGCACGGAGGAATAACCACAGCCAGAGTCCTGGGGTGATGACGAGCACATGCACCCTGATTTAAAAACCACTGTAGCGGCTGATCTCCAAGAAGTCTCGCAGCTTTGCCATTCTTTAAGCTAGGAATTTATACATATCTGGGAAGGGAAGGACCTTAAAGACGACCCAATTTGTTTCTCTTATTCAATGCTTAAATCCTCTATGCTGTATCTCAGCCAAGTGTCTCTTCAGCCTCTCCTTAAATACACCTGGTGACAGGAAACTCACTACTTCATAAAGACACTCATCCCAATTCTTTATAATCTTGACTTTAATTTTTTTTTTTTTTTATTTTAGGGGCACCCGGGTTGCTCAGTCAGTTAAGCATCAGACTCTCTTTTTTCTTAATTTTTTTAATGGTTCTTTATTTTGAGAGAGAGACAGAGAGACAGAGTGTGAGTGGGGGAGGGGCAGAGAGAGAGGGAGACACAGAATCTGAAGAGGCTCCAGGCTCTGAGCTGTCAGCACAGGGCCCGATGCACAGGGCTCGAACAGGGCTCGAACACAGGGCTCGAGCACAGGGCTCAGACCCACGCACCGTGAGATCATGACCTGAGACAAAGTCGGCCACTCAACCGACCTAGCCACCCAGGCACCCCCAGCATTGGATTCTCTTGATCTCAGCTCAGATCTTGATCTCAGGGTTGTGAGTTCAAGCCCTATGTTGGCTCCATGCCAGGCATGAAGTCTACTTAAAAAAAAAAAATAACAATAACATCTTTTTTATTTTAATTGTGGTAGAGGACACGTAATATAAAATTTACCATCTTAATCAGTTTTAAGTGTTGAGCTTTAATGTCAGTAGAATTTCAGCCCAGCCTGAAGTCCAGTCGTGTTTAAGGGCAGCTTTATCTCGCAAAACTGAAACTCGGTACCCGTGGAACATCTACTCCCCATTTCTCCCAGCCCCATTCTACTTTCTGTCTGTGTGAAGCTGATGGCCCCAGGTAGTTCATATCAGTGACATCAGACAGTATTTCTTTTTTGCGACTGCCTTATTTCACTTAGCACAGTGTAGTCAGGGTTCATCTATACGGTAGCCTGCATCAGAATTTCCTTCCCTTTTAAGGCTAAGTAATATTCTATCGTATGTCTCTACTATCTTCTCTCTGTCACTCATCCATCAGGGGACACTTGGGTTGTTTCTATCTCTTGACTCCAGCGAATAATGCTATGGGCATAGGTGAGAGAACATCCTTTTAAGAACCTGCTTTCAATTCTTCCGGGTATATGCCCAGAAGTAGAATTACTGAATCACGTGGTAATTCTATTTATATTATCTCAAGGAACCACCATGCTGCTTCATCTTGACTTTTGAATCCTCAAAAGTAATCCTTTTTAAAAATCTGGTTGAATATAGCAGGAACAGGGATGAGCAGTGCAAGAGGTTTGCCAGATGTAGAAACACTCAGAAAGGGCAGTGGGAAGCCTGGGAAGGCTTCTTGGAGGAGGTGGAATTATCTGACTTCTCTGAGCGGCCGTCTCCTCGTGAGTGGAACGGGGATAAAACTACCTTAGAGTTTGGGCAAGTTTCATTCATTCATTCATTCTTTCATTCACTCTAGAAAGATTTATTTCTAGGGCACCTATTTGGCCATCAGCACTGAGTGAAATGAGAAACTATTGGAGGGTTTGGGGCAAAGGAGCCACATAATCTGACTTGGGTTATAGAGCACCACTCTGGCTGCGGGTTGGGCACGGTTGGAGGAGGGGCAGGGGCCAAAGCAGGAGCCAGTTCGGCAGCTGCTGTCCCCGTGGCATTCGGAGTAGGCCTGAGTAGGAACTGTCCAGCTCACACCTTCCCGAAAGACCCTCAGTCCTTCCTCCTCCTCTGCCCGGCACCCTCTCCCCACCAAACTTCCCCTCACACTTGCCTCTGAGAGCAGAGAGAGGCCGCACCTCTGCAGAGGGCAGCTGTTCCCCCTCACGGCCCTCTGGAGCCACCAGGAGCCCCGAGGTTTCTATCATCCTCTGTGCGAGGCTCCTGCAGCTCTCGGGAGTCTCGGAGGCCTGGCTCCCTGACCTTTTAGAAAAAGACAGAGAAGATGCCGTTGGCTCCCTTAGCACCTGTGTGCGGGGCCTCCGAATTGCAGAGGAGGGTCCCCTTTATTCCCAAGCTCCTGGGGAAGAAGGCAGGGTGGAAATCTGCAGGAAGCCTGGCCACGGGGACTGAGAGCCCCTCACGTCCTTGAGGTGGGGCCGCTCCTGCTGGGGACCCCCGCATGCTGTATTTCGTCTGACTCTCCCAACAGCTCTGGGACACAAGTCCCGTTTATTAAGTCGTTTTTCCTGAAGGAGAAGCGAGACTCCAAAGTTTGGTGCCATCATAGAGACATCAGTTGTCAGAGCAAAGGGGCCCCAGGAGTTTATCTCACCCAGTGGTTCTGTGCCCTGGCTGCACATTACATGACCCGAAAAGCTTTTTTTTTTTTTTTTTTTTTTTTTTGGATACCGGTTTCCAGGCCACACGCCCAGAGATTCTGAGTTTAATTTAAAAGCTCCTTAGATGATTCTAACGTATAGGCATGCTTAAAGACACACACCGGATCCACCTTCTTCCTCTTTTTGCAGACGGGACACCGGAGGGCCTGGGAGATGACCAGACTCCCCTCAGGTCACCCTGTGTCGGTTGCCCGGGGCTCCCGTAGCAAATTGCAACAACCAGACGGCTTAACCCAGGGAGATTTACTGCCTCACAGTCCTGGAGGCCAGAAGTCCCGAATCAGGGTGTGGGCGGAACCTGCTCCCTCCTCAGGCTCTGGAGGAGGGTCTTCCTCGACTCTTGCCTAGCTTCTGGGGTTGCTGGCAATGCCTGCGTCTGTTGGCTTACAGACGCATCGCTCCAATCTCTGCCTCTGTCTTCCCATGGCCTTCTCCCCGTGTTCGTGTGCCTGTGTTCAAGTTTCCCTGTTCCTAGAAGAACACACTGGATTCGGGGCCCACGCTCATCCAGTATGACCTCACCTTAACTTGATTGTGTTGGCCAAGATCTTATTTCCAATAAGGTCCCATTTGTAAGCTCTGAGTAGACATTAATTTGGCGGGGGCGGGGGGAGGGGGGATGGGGTAGATACTCTTCAACCCAGTACACACCCCATCATTAGTGGCAGAGCCCGGACTCCAATCCAGTCTCCGAAATCCAGTCCCGGGCTCGGCCAACCACACCAGCTAGCTTGGCCCGTCTTAATCTTCCTCTTCTCGCCGATGGCCTCCGTTGAATCCCCTCCCCACCCTTCAGCAGCCCCCAAACAGGCCCCTTCCTGGTGGTAGGACATTGTCTTCTAACTGTGGAATCCCAAAGACCAGAGACTAGGTCCAAGACCTCTCCAGGGAGCCCAGTCCAGGACTGAGGGGTGCCCCAGAAAGACTTGATAAATCAAGCCAAACTGAACCGAACGGACAAGCGTTCCTTTGTAAGGTAGTGACCACCCCACTGACAGAAGCGGCCAAGCAGAGGCTGGCTGACCATATGTTCCTATGAGAGGTGCTGCTATTCTAGAAGACTCAGTCGACACCGAGATTTGGAAGAGCGTAAGAAGTAGACTAACGATCTGGGCTCTGCCCCTTATTAGCTGTGTGACTATGGGTGGGTTATTTAACCTCTCTGTGCTTTGGTTAGTAAAAATAACAGTATCCATTGCAAAGGGTTGTGGGGATTGAATAAGATAATGTGTATAAAATCCTTGCCCTGACATGTATTAGTACTTGGTAAATATGCAGCTTTAAAAAAAGGAGAGGCCTGCTCCAGATCACCTGGAAGAAGGATGGTGAAGCAGGTGGAGTATTTTTAGTAATAGTAAAAAGAAGAGGGGCGCCTGGATGGCTCAGTCGGTTGGGCGTCCAACTTCGGCTCAGGTCATGATCTTTGGTCGACGAGTTCGAGCCCCGCATCGGGCTGTGTGCCGACAGCTCGGAGCCCGGAGCCTGCTTTGGATTCTGCATCTCCCTCTCTCTCTGCCCCTCCCCGACTCATGCTCTGTCTCGCACTCCTTCAAAAATAAATAAACATTTTAAAAAATTTTTTTAAAAAGAAAGGTTTCAGGGGCGCCTGGGTGGCTCAGTCCGTTAAGCGGCTGACTTCGGCTCAGGTCATGATATCGCGGTCCGTGAGTTAGAGCCCCGCATCGGGCTCTGTGCTGACAGCTCAGAGCCTGGAGCCTGTTTCGGATTCTGTGTCTCCCTCTCTCTGACCCTCCCCCATTCATGCTCTGTCTCTCTCTGTCTCAAAAATAAATAAACGTTAAAAAAAAATTAAAAAAAAATAAATAAAAAGAAAGGTTTCCTTAACCACACTCAGCACTTTCCTGGTCATGGGCCTGTTCACAGATGAGCCACGGCCTGTGACATGTGACACACAAGCAGCATCAATGGCAGAGTCCACGTTTAAACACAGTCTTTTTTTTTTTTAACGCTTAATTATTTAGTTTGAGAGACAGAGACGGAGCACGAGCAGGGGAGGGGCAGCGAGAGAGGGAGACAGAGAATCCCAAGGAGGCTCCTGGCTATCAGCACAGAGCCCGATGCCGGGCTCGACCCCTCGACCGCGAGATCATGACCTGAGCTGAAATCGCGAGTCGGATGCTGAACCGACTGAGCCCCCCGGGCGCCCCTGCACACGGCCTCATGTCCCAAGCTTGGCACCTAAGGGAAAGTGATCTTGCAGCATAATAAACCCATGCTGACACTACTGGCATTTGGGGTCAGACAGTATTTATTACCCAAGATATCCAGCATTGCTGGCCCCTGACCACGAAATGCCATTCGTACCTCCCCATCTTGGTGTCGACCAAACATGACCCAGACGCGCATTCCCACGTGGCCTCAGGATGCAAGCTGGACCCAGTGGTCACGGCTGCCACTCTGTCCTTCCTCCGGCCGGACCCAGCCTACCCGCTGGCGGAAGGGGCCAGGGTAGAGGATAGTTGCCCCTCTACCCATTCCAGGGATGGCTGGTCCCATTTGGAGTGCAGGGTGGGGGCTGCCCGACTGCCAGGGCACCCCATCGGAGAATCAGCCTTAGAGGCCAGCCGTTTTGTGGGGCCCTGGCCCCTCTGAACCCCCCACCAGCTGGCTGTGCCTCCCCCCGCCCAACGCCGCCTGCCGCTCACTCCACAGGCCTCTTGCTGCTTCCCTTCCCCAGCAGGGCCCGTCATCTGATTCTCATCAAACATGCAGAACTGATGTTGCACGAGCCCCCCCCCCGCCCCCAGGGGGGATTAACATAATACCCTGATTTCTCCGTCCCCTCTCTCCAGCACTGTGCATCCCCCTGGCTGCGGCCGGCCCGCCTTTGTTTCAGGAGGAACGATACACTGTGTCTAGAAACGTTACTGCAATTAAATATGCACAAGAAGGGGGGAAGGGAGGGGGGAAATGAGGACAATGAAGGATGTGAAACATCAGATGCAGCAGCTGCTTGTTGCTATAGAAACCCCAGCTCCCCACCACATCACCGCAGCACCCCTTCCCAGCTTCGAATTCCAGTAGGACCAAATGCACCATCTTCCTGGGGTGCGGGGAGCTGCGAGATCACGGGGGCCAAGCTGCTGGTGCCGGATCGGGGGTCCTTCCTGTTTTTCCTCACCCCGCCACCACGCCCCCGGCCGGGTACTTCTGATCAGCAGCACCCTCCCATACTTCTGCATTCCAGTCCCAGTTACATAATAAATCACGGGAGAGCTTCCGCATTTGACTTTGGGATGTCACAACATGGAGACAAAACGGCACGTTCAGAGTCTGGCGGGGAAGCCAGGCTTTCTCTGTGCTTCCCCCGGGTCCTCTCCGACTGCCGGCAGCAGGGCTGGGCTCCCTCCCACTTTCCTCCACGTCTCTTACCCACAGCACTGAGCGGGGGTCTGCGAGGTGTGGTCCGTGTGCCGGAGGGGCACGGCGGGGGTCCAGAGGACTGGCATCCTGCCACATGGCCAAGCATGCACCCGGGGCGGGGGGGGGGGTCCCAGCAACACGTCACTCACCGGGGGGAACCATGTGACGTCCCAGGTGTGGGCCCACAACAGCCAGGTGTCCGAGGGTGGAGAGACGGCAGGTGTCCTCACAGCGGTTCACAGACACAAGACCAGGGCGCTGGCTGAGTGCCAGTCGAGTGTGAGACCATGGGGTGATGGGGCTGCCTTCTACTCCCGCTCTGTCCCCTGTAGAAAGCAAACCATGTTGGGCTGGGGGGGTTGGCCCCAGCCCTCTCCTGTGCTGGTCACGCGAAGCCAGTTGCTAGGTCCCGGCCACTTGGCCAAGTGGTGGCACATAGTAGGTCTAGTCCTATACAAAGGTGTATGGGAGAGCGGGAAGATTGGGAGATGTGCGGATAAACCAAAGTTTATTAAGAAACAAGAGATCACCCAGATTGACGAAGGTATTTGAAACCATATTAAATAAATACTAAAACACAAACCCCTACGCTGCTTAGGCTGCAGAAACATTGAAGGGCACGACAGCTCCCTTCCAGTGTGTGTGGCAGTGTGGCAGTGACCCGGGCTCAGGATAACTCTGTGGGGCTCTCATGAGTAGAACCAGGACCCATGGAGGGAGCCTCGAGGAGACCAACTGTGACCCAGGAAGATCTCTCTAAAAGTCAGAGCTCTCCACTTTGGGAGGGGCTGCTGAAGCCACAGATCCTCCGAGGAAGGCTGGAGAACCTTGTCAAAGCTGTGGTAGACACTTGAAGCTTCTCAGCCCTACATACAACGTGCCTTGTCGCAAAGTGTCACCGGTGAGATCCCCGTCCCCCGGTACTGAGGCTTGTGCTTGGTGGGTGGGGCGTCACGGAATCTTCCTTTTTTTAAAAAAATATATATGTATGTATTTTGGGAAGAGCACAAGCAGAGGGGCACAGCCAGGGGGACAGAGGATCCAAAGCAGGCTCAGCGCTGACAGCAGTGAGCCCGACGCGGGGCTCGAACTCACAAACCGCGAGATCATGACCTGAGCCCAAGTCGGATGCTCAAACAACTGAGCCACCCAGAATATTTCTAATAGGAGAGTGAGCCAGTATCAGAGCTCTTATCAGGGGTTGAGGGGGAGGGGGGTGTCACTCAGCCCCCAGGTGGGAGGAAGCAGACTTCCAAATAATAGGATTTGAAGGGCACAGGCTACCCCGGATGTTTCCTTATGAACGCCTGTCATTCTGATGTTAGAAGGTCCTCCCGTTCTCCCCTGCAGCTTCTTTTTCAAGTCACTGTCACTGTCTTGATTCCAGTGCCCACTCCTGGTGGAAATGGCCACCTAGCATCTTCCATGCCTGCGGGAGGAAGCAGCCTAGCCCCCAGAGAGCAGGCAGAGGGACCCAAACTTAGCTCCTCAATCCCAGTTTGGCTGGCTCTTGGGTGGGAGGGCCCTGCCATGAGCTTAGGGGAGTCTGAAGCTGATTGCAAGCCCCTCCCCAACTGCCAAGTCCACATTCTCCCCTTTTAAAATCAGCGCTCACTAGCTCAAATTCAAGGTCTGCCCCAGGACCTTGGAAACCCATTCCATCTCTAAGTGGAGTCATATGTCACCATCAGCAAAATGGGTGTCTTACTGCCTGTCCTTCTGGCTTCCCTGCCGAGTCCTGACGGTAGGACCTGGAAAAGCAAAGCACAGTGCCTGCACCTGCGCCTTGCACAAAACGAGCGTTCGAGAACTGTGTGTTGAATTAGTACTGTGTATCTGGATCTCTATGTCCCCACTACTGGCAGAGCTTGGCCTCAGTAACTGTTTGATGAGTGAATATATGATTGAAATCGAGAGAAAGGGATTTACGCTTGTGTTTGGTTTAGTGCACAGAGCTGGGAACCAGAAGGCTGAGTTCTGCTCTGCTTACTGGCTGTGTGACCTGAAAATGGAGAGGACACACAAACGGTTGTAAGGACCAATGAGCGATGGGTGTGAAAGAGCTTTGCAAGCTCTCGCACAGACATAGGAGAGATGAGGCCTGACATTCATTAGGCGACACTGACCCTCACTTGCTATGTGCCACTTTATTATTATTTTTAATCCTTATATCCACCCCGCGAGGTGTTATTTGCACCCCGTTGTACAGATAGGGCTCAGAGAAGTTAAGTAAGTTTTCCGAGATCACACAGCTGATAAGTGGACAAGTCAGTTTGGAACCCAGGTCTCGGTCTGATCCTAAAACCTACTATGCTTCTATAAAACTCTGAAGCATCTAACACTGAAAGGAATAACGGTTCTGGGAGAAAGGCCGGCCGCCGGCCTGAGTTGCTTCTGGTGGTGTGCCCAGCCAAGGGAGTAATGGATTATATCTTGATTCTGTCTCCAGAAAACAGGTTTTTTATTACTCACCACGGCGGGCTGTACATCTCTGACGTGCAGAAAGAGGACGCCCTCTCCACCTACCGCTGCATCACCAAGCACAAATATAGCGGGGAGACCCGGCAGAGCAATGGGGCCCGCCTCTCTGTGACAGGTAGGCGAGGGGGTTGCAGCGGGCGCCAGCCCAGCCCTGGGGTGGGCACGTCCGCACCAGGGACCGGGAAGGCTGCTGTGTATCTAGGCAGTCGGGAGCCTCGGAGAAGGAGCTTAAGGAACACAAACATAGGACCTCCTGGGGCAGAAGTGGTCCAGCTTGGTGTGGAGGGCCCTTCATGTAAGAACTTCAGAGTCTGTACCTAAGGAAGCGAGCTCACCTGAAGAACTGATGTGTTGTCATTTATCAGATAATGAGGGTTAATGGAATCCATCTTCTGTTTCCTTTTTTGCCTTTGCTGCCAGGAAGCTCCTAAATAGAACCTGATATTCAAACATAGTTAACGATTAGGTGCAATTAGATCAGATAGGGAAAGTTTTTTTTCCTTCGTGTCTCTAAATGTATTTTAAGATTCTATTTGACCTATTTATGAGTGCATGTGTCTCTTTTGTTATAGCTTAAAAGTAGGCGGAATAGAATTCAGAAGCAAAACTATTTGTAAATTAAATAAAGGATTCTTATTCTGGAATGATCATCACTTTAAAAAAATTTTTATGTTTATTTTATTTTTTTTTTGAGAGACAGAGACAGAGCGTGAGCAGGGAGAGGCAGAGAGAGAGAGAGAGAGAGACACAGAATCTGAAGCAGGCTCCAGGCTCTGAGCCCTCGGCACAGAGCCCGATGCGAGGCTTGAACTCACAACCCATGAGATAATGACATGAGCCGAAGTCGGAGACCTAACCGACTGAGCCACCCAGGCACCCCAGGAATGATTATCATCACCTTTTAGGAGGGATGGAAGCTAACGGTTATTAAGTCCCCTGCATGCCAGAGATCTCACTCCTCTGCTATCCTTTAGGCACCGTGATAGCCTTGTGGGGTATACACTGATGTGTTTTACAGGTGAGAAAACCAGATCTCAGGGAAGCCAAGCGACTTGCCCCAACTGTTTAACCAGTGGGAGGCAAAGCCAGGACTCACACTCTGCATCCGGAGTGTGGACACCCCCATGGGAAGGGTCAGTTGAACACCCCATTCATGCCCCAGTCACAGAGTAAAGGAGGACACATGGTACCCCTCAAGGAACAGTGCCTTTCTGGAACTGTACTTTTTCAAACTCTTTTGACTGCGATCTACAGATACATCACATTTTTATCCTAACCTGTGCCATGCACTCTGGTATTTCCTACCATGTGCATTTAAATGCACTCGGATATTTTCTATTCGATGCTGTCCAATTTTGATTTACTTAAATGCTGGTTGCAACTTACCAAATGGATTTCACAAGTTCCTCGCGGTTTGTGACCTGCAATTTGACCATCTCTGCTGTTCGAGGAGGTGGGATTGGAGTGGCTTTTGGAGGGAGGGTGAACGGATAGAGCAGTGGTGTTGGAGGCTCGGCTCACCCAATCACGTGACCTCTCGGGGACCCCAGAGAAGTAGCTTGACTAGACGACCGCTCTGATTCTGTCTGACTCTGACCTTCTGGGGTTTGGTGAGGACCCAGATGAACTCTAGCCCAGACCCCTCTCTCATTTGCCTGGCACGTTTGGAGGCAAGAACAGGAGAGTGGGAGCCAGCAGGGCAGGGGTGGGGCTCTCCCATTCTCCCCTGTGTCTCCAGCACCTGGGCCTATGCCTGGCACATAGTAGGTGCTAAGTAAATATTTGTGGAATTAACCAATGCCAGGGGAAACTGTCATGCGGGAAGGCAAGGGGACTGTACTGAGAGGCCCTATCTTCGTGGCTGGACTTCAGAATCTGCAGCCCAGCTCCCAAATGTGTTGGAGTGCTTCCCTTCCAAATTATGGGGACTTGTCTACATGCTGTTTTGCATCTCATCTGCATGCTTCCCATAAAACGTGGGCACAGTGCAGACATCCCCCTCCTGCAGGCCGGCTTCTTTCTCCTGCACACATACTTGGCCCCTTCATCCTGCCAATCTCACCTCCACTTCTGGGGGGGCGTGGGCAGGTGTCTCTCAAAAAAGACACTCTTTAGACTGGAGGTTATGCCAGCCGTTCTCCTTCTGGTCTCCATTCCCCGCCGGCGGTGAGGAGAAGCGGGGGAGGTAGGAAGAGAACAAGAGACGCACCAGAGACGAAGAGACACGGGAGTAAAGATAGGGAGGCCCCCGGCCAGACGAGGGGAGAGGCGCAGGCACAGAGTAGACCCGGGACAGGGAGAAAACGGAAGAAAACCTACGCAGAGAGACAAAGGCGGAGGGGAAGACAAGAGCGAACGAGATCTGAAAGAAGCAGGAGGGACCTGGAGGGAAGGAAGCGGAGGGAGCCAAGGGGAAGGGGCCCCGCCGGTGACACGGCCCTGATGTGATGTGATGTGACAAGGCCATCTGCAAGCTGCTTGTCTCGGCAAAAACGCAAGTGATACTGGACCAAGGCGGTACAGAGGGGGTGCGAGGGGGGCACGTCGGGGAGCTCGGGGCCTCAGCCTCCGGCCCCACACACCGCAGATCCTCTCCGGCTTGAGGCGGGGCTCCGTCAGTCCTGAGCGAGAGAGGCTGGCCGTGGTTGCCGCTGAGACGGTTCACTCTGTAGTGGCCCGCACCCCCGAGGGCTCCCCGGCTGGTGGCTGGGAAGGGTGCGGCCCCTCTCTAGCCGGAAGCTCCAGGTCAGCAGATGGAGAGGTGGCACCGGGGCGGGGGGGGAGGGGGTCTGAGCCCGCGCACCCCAAGGGACGGCTGCCCCTGTCTGCCCAGGCCCTAAGGCGAGAGGAAGGAGCAGAAGGACCCACGTGGCAGAGTGTCTCTGATGGTCATCGGACGAGGGCCTCCACCATCCCCTTCGGTCCTCGCAGAGCTCGATACAGAGGGCGGGAAGGAAGGACTCTGAATCCAGCCCAAGGTTTAGGCTTAGCCTCACCACGTGCAAGTTGGCCCAAACGAAGGGACGTCTCAAACCTCAACTTCCTCATCTGTAAAATGGGAGCGACAAAACATACCCCGCCCCCGGGGGTTGTTGGGAAGAATAGATACCAGATGGAAAAGGCTTAGTCTGGGCTCTGCCCCGCAGGGAGCGCTGTGTTTTGGCAGTGGCCTCTTGTTGCTGCGTTAGTACTCCTCCTCCCTTCCAAAGTGCCTGTGTTGGGGAAGGGGAGGAGAGCCATTTTTCTGTATTGTCCAAGGTGAAGGAGGCAGTGACAAGAGTAGCCAGAGCCCCCTATAACACACCCCCGAAACAACCATTCTATGCATGTACGTGCTTGTTTAGCGTTTACCAGGCGCTTCCGCGAGCATTAACTCCGTGGAATAGACATTATCTGCATTTATAAAGAGGAAACCAGTGACCAGAGAGGCTGGCGGACTAGCCCAGGGCGCCCCAGCTCGGGGAGTGGGAAGTCAGGTGCAGAAGCCGTGTTCGGGGTGCCTCTCCGGGGCAGCGCTGCTCGTCCGACCGGGGGGGAGGTCCCAGCAGCCTCCCCGGGGCGCCCCCAGCCCTCCAGCCCCGGCACACCCCCGGAGAGTTCTCGGGGCCCAGCCATCTGTCTCCCCCAGCCCCGCACCAGCCCCGGCAGCGCCCGATCCCCCCGGGCTATCGCCCGTACACGCCGCAGCATTTTACTTCGGCTCCGGAGTAATGAAAGAGGTTTCTTTCCCTCAGAATTTAATTTCACGCCTGAGACTCGGTGATTAATTCCCTCCCCCCGCCCCTTCCTCCACCGCCCCGTCGGCCCCTCCGCTTGTAAATTCTGCGCTGTGCCACGGAATTTGTGTATTTTGCATCAATTAAGTGTCACATTGAGTAATTCTTGCCTGGCACCGGGTTTGTTTATCCCCACCGTTCCCACAGGGTTGTGTGGGGAAGAGGCCGCAGACGCTGGTGGGGAGGGAGGGCGGGTGCCAAACAGTAATTGCCGGGCACATCTGCATAGTGGTTTCGCTCGGCCAAGCTCTTTGGCTCTGGGACACAACAGGACTCACCCACGGTCACACAGTTTATCCGTGACCCGCACCGGCACTGCGCTGTCCTGATCCTCAGCCCAGGCTCCCTCGGAAGAGCTACGAACGGTAGGGAGGGAGTAGAGAGTCTTCGAGAAAGTCTTTCCCCCAGAGAGCATTCCTAGCCCAACCCTTCTCCAAGGGAGATGCGCCGATGACGGGAGAAATTTGCCATCAGTCAAGGAGGGGCCAGGGGGGGGGGGGGGCGTCTGCCGCTCTCACCGTTCGCTCGGGAGCAAAAGTCAGTATTGGATTATTCCATCTCCGGTTCCATTTTCTCAGCAAGGGTCAGGGAGACCATGGCCGGTGATCTAGGCTCTGCAGTGTGATCCTGGATAGGTCACCGCGCCTCTCTGGTCTCAGGGTCCTCCCCTGTCTGTGGTCTCCAAGACTGCTAAGCCAGCTCTCCTAGTCTACGAGCCTATAAAAACTCTGCAAGCTGGCAAATCAGCCCACTGGCCCGCCCTGTGCCCGAGTGCCCCCATTCGTCCTCTTCCCGACATCCGTGGTTCAACAGCCACGGCCCTGCTCTCTGCAGGCACGGGAGATACAATGGATCACCACTGTCTCAAGATGCTGGCGGTCTCCTGCAGAAGACAGATACGTGGCCCGGTGCTAACCGCTGTTGCAAAGGGCCGCGGGCAAAGCGGCAACAGTGGGGGCCTCTGGGGAGGGAGATGAGGTGGCTGAGGGCAGGGGCGAGGGAGCCTCCCTCTCACACTCATGCCCTCATGCCTCTCTCTACTTTCTGAAGTTTTGCCGTGTGCGTGTGTTACATTTTTTTGCCCTTTCATTACAACAAGAAAAGGTTGTTTGAAAATAAAAGAGAAAGAAAGTCTATGGGGACGCAATGAGAGTGGCGGGGGGAGGAGGGCATCCAGAAGGGGCGACATGGAAGCTGGTTTGTGAAAGATGAAGAGGCATCGGCCGAGCAGAGCGGGAGGCTGGGCATCCGGCGGGGAGGGCAGTGTGGGGACACAGCACGACACCAGTGGGAAACCACTGCCACGAGGAGGTAGGTGAGGGGAGCCTATGCAGGTTTTATAGCAGGAGGAGGTCCCCCAAGGCAGAAAACTCGGGGTGGCCTCTGAGGGTAAGAACGAGGCTGTGAGCAGCCAGATCACCACTCAGAAATGTCACAGCATCACACACAGAACCCTGCCAGCCAGGGGCCCGGGTCTTCTGCGGTTCCGGGCCACGGGTCCGGCAGCCACTGGTTTCTCTTGGTACGAGAATGGAAAATAGAGAATCGTTCGGGATGGCAGGTGTGGTTTGCAGAAGGCTTAACTTCTGGATCCTTCTGGGTGCAGATGGAAATGCACGGCCCTCTCTGAGTTTGCCAGGATTGCGGGTGGGAGGAGACAGGACAGGGCAGATTGTCCCCGCATCCCTGAAGGGCACCCCCAGTCCAGTCTGAGGCCCAGAGCAAGACTTAACAAGAATCGCAAATTCGAGAAGTCCTGATTCTCGTGTCACAGGGTATGTATGACTGCTCCTGGGTCTGGGCCAGACTCCAGGCACTGTTTCTGTGAAGGGAGCTCTCACACACACCCTCTCCTTCTCTGCACCTCTCGCTGTTTCCGTTGTTCCATCTGTCTGTCTGTCACTCTAGCCTAGTCTGCCCTCCCCAGCCTCTTCCCCCACAAGCCCCTGCTTCCAGTCATGGTTCTCAGGACCTATGTCTGGCCCGAGTAGGAGAGCTTGGGCCAGAGTCCGAGGCCCAGGGGACATCAGGAGGTCTTGTCCACACCGGGCCATCCGGGGGTAGCAGGTGCCTGTTTGGGGGCTTGCCTCCCCACCCCCACCCCCAATTCATCCTGTTCAGGCCTCGCCAGGGCCACTGATGCTCTCTGCCTTCCAGACCCTGCCGAGTCGATCCCCACCATCCTGGACGGCTTCCATTCCCAGGAAGTGTGGGCCGGTCACACCGTGGAGCTGCCCTGCACGGCCTCCGGCTACCCCATCCCTGCCATCCGCTGGCTCAAGGACGGCCGCCCCCTCCCGGCCGACAGCCGCTGGACCAAACGCATCACAGGGTTGACCATCAGTGACCTGCGGACTGAGGACAGCGGCACCTACATTTGTGAGGTCACCAACACCTTTGGCTCAGCAGAGGCCACAGGCACCCTCACAGTCATTGGTGAGTGGGAGAAGCCCCTGTTCCAGCCCCAGTAACCTTTGAGAACACTGCAGTGTGACAGGGAGGGACCGCACCTGCCTCTGGCCGGCCCCAGGGGATAATCCCCTGTTTTGGGAAGACAGTTTCACATCCCAGAAAACTCTGGGCTTGAAATCAGAAGGTCTGCTTTTGGCTCTGGTATTAATTTTTTTTTAATGTTTATTTATTTTTGAGAGAGACAGACAGAGCATGAGTGGGGGGTGGGGGAGGTGCTGAGAGAGAGACACACACAGAAGCAGGCTCCAGGCTCTGAGCTGTCAGCACAGAGCTTGACATGCGGCTCGAACTCACGAGCCATGAGATCATGACCCGAGCCGAAGTCAGACACTTAATCGACTGAGCCACCCAGGTGCCCCTGGTTCTGGCTTTATCAGATAGTAACCGACTTTGGGCAAATCACATAACGGTGATCACCACCACAGTGTCCTCTTCCGCAAAATGGGATAATGATCCCGGCAGCTTCCTGCCTCCTGAGGTCACGAGGGTAAGAAGGAACCATGAGGGTGACAGTGACCGTAGTGAGGTCACAGGACTTCCCGGCCTGTTGGGAGAAGGGAGTGTCTGAACTAGTCTAAACAGTGCTGATGTTAATCCACTAGAGAGGATGTATGTATCTCATCAGAGACAATATTCAGAATATTTAGCAATAATTGAGCGGGGCACTGATCAATCAGCTCAGACACAGGCATAACTGACCAAGGCAACTTTCCCAGGACCTACCAGCGGGGCATCGGCTCTGGTCCTGCCTTTTCCTTCCCCCATCCCAGATCCCCGGGCCTCCTGGGGTCCAGCGAGCCCCTGGGGAGAGTGGAAAGCCTTAGCAGACCCCTGCTGCTGCTGAGCCCCCAGGTGGGCAGAGGGGCCGGTGCCAGAGAACCCCTCCCCACCCCCGCCTCGTGTGACCTGGCCTGGGGCTCCCCGTCGGCAAAGTGGAGAGGCCCCTTCCAGCCCTGGAATCCAGAGGCCGACTCTCTGAGTTGCCTGCTGTCTGGGCTGCAGGAAGGGCGTGGGCAGTAGGTTGCCTGGGATTTGGAGACCCTTGGGGAATCTCACTCCTGCAGAGCAACAACACAGCCTGAGGCCCTGAATGCTGTACTGAACGGCATCGTGAGGGTCACTCAACCTGGGCAGTGGGAGGAGGCCGTCCAGAGAGGATCCAGCTCCCATCCTGCAGAGAAGTTCCCTCCGTCATAAAGATTGAGAGCAGGGAAGCCCTCCCGCCCCACCCCCACCCCCACCCCCACCCATGTCAAGAGCATAGAGCTGCAGGTCTGCAGACCCCCCGATGTTCTCCCCGCCGGGCTGGCCTCCCGGGTCTGGTCTCCTGTCGTCCTCAGCTCAGATGTGACCCCGTCTCCTTCCCATAGACGAGGGCATCTTGACAGTCGGGGTACGTTTATCATCTGCATGCAGTGCTGGGAAGAAGTCCCCCCACATGTGAGCACATGTGAGACAGGAAGAGCAGGAGCCTCAGGAAACACTCTGGGAGGGACGGTGCACGATGCAGATGCTTGGGTTAGAGCCCCGTTTCGGGGGACGGGGGCTCCTCACGTGCTAACGCGCCCCAGCCAGCAGGGCAGACAGGGGGAGGGACCAGGGCTGATACCCCACTCCTTGCCCTAAGTATTGTCCCAAATCATTCAATATGCCTTCCCCCCTGTTCCCCACCCTCCTGCTACACACACACACACACACACACACACACACACACACTCTCTCTCTCTCTCTCTCTCTCTCTCTCTCATCTCATGCTCACATACATACACACACGCTGTCTCAGGGCACAGGTCAGGAGGGCAGCACGCCCCTGAGTCCTCGGAAAATTAGCAAGCCTGACTCTGGGTAATGTGGTGTTCACAGCTCCCGCCTCAGGACACATAGGCGAGCAGATACTCACATACACACGTAGACACACGCACATGTACACACACGTTCAGGCAGGTGGGTTGAAAGTTCACATGCCCGTTTCTCCGTACGTACATGCCCACGTATACCGTACCCATACACATCACACCCGTACCCATGCTACTCGTCAACATGCTCACATCCGGGCACACGCGCCCGGACGTACGAGTGGCCGCCCCCAGCCATGGGCACACCCCAGCTGGCTTGTACATGTAGGTGCACCTCATTCCCCCTCTGACACTCAGCTGCCCATCTTCCTCCCACACTGGGCTCAGCTGGACAGCCAGGTTCAAGGGAAAGTGACATAACTTTTCTCTGCCGTCCGTCCGCTCTGACTGCCCCTCTCTGCCGGGGCCATAGACAGGAAAGCATGCTTTTCACACACACACCCCCATTCTGCCCCCCAAGCCCCTGCCCATCTTGTCTCCAAGTGTGCAGGGCAGCAAGGTGGGAGCCCCAGCTGGGGACTGGGACGCGTGGGATGCTACCTGCCTCGTGTGCACTGACGTTTCCAGGGCAGGGACTTCGGGAGAGCGGGAGAACTCAGCATGAGCAGATTCCTGTGCACTTTGACTACACCCCGCCCAGCCAGGCTGGGGTCCCCTATCCTCCAGGCTACGTCACGGGGGGTCCTGTATAGGGTTCTCCTATAGAAAACCCCAAGCCCACGGGGATCTGGGGAGAGAGGCCAGCCTGGGGCAGAGATGGAAGGTGACAGACGTTGTTCTGCTCTCAAGTGCTCACCACCCAGAGGGAGAGACAGACACAGAGAAGTGATTAAGAGACCACGTGCTTCGTGTGGCCCTAGCTACACACAGGGAGGCCCAGAAGAGGGGTCCTGACCCAGCCTGGGACGGGAGTGGTATCTAGGAAGTCTTCCTGGCAGAGATGTCCTGAGCACAGTGTGAAGGATGAGTAGGCCTTAGGCAAAGGGGACAAAGAATGCTCTAGGTGGAGGCTCTGGGGCAAGAAATAGCCCAGGGTGCCCAGACAGGGCACTGCTGCTCGAGGAGTGTGGAGCTGAGAAGGGGGGGCAGGTCCTCAGGGGCCCCGGTGGCCTTGAATGCCACACGGAGTTCTTGGGCACCATGGCCATTCCAAGCAGGGCAGTGGCCAGCCACAGCACAGAGAATGGATGGAGGGACGCAGGAAGGGAGGAGGATGGTTGCGGGCTGGGAGCTGGGGGCCTGCAGCGGGGCAGGGGAGGTGGGGGTGAAGAGCAGAGTCCTGGTGCGTGTAAATTGGTTACCTGTATGGGTGTGCGAGACAGGTGGCAGGGCCCCGGGGGCCTCCCTGGTTTCTGGGGTGGCGGTCAGGGGAGATGATGAACCAGCCAATCTCCCGTCCTCTTTATGAGCTGAAGGGTGCTCCCCGGCCCCACCCGGCCTGACGCTGACATTTGACAGACGGGTAAACTGAGGTCTAGAGAGGGAATTCACTTGGCCCGGTCCCCCTCACCAGGAGTCTGGAGACAGAACCAGGGCCTCCCCCAGCCCACCCCCAGCCACACTGCTCCACGGTAAGCCCTTTCTCTTTTCTTTTCCTCCCCCCACCTTTCCCCCTCACCCCTCCTCTGCTGGCTTGGCCCAGACCCCCTTCACGTGACCCTGACACCAAAGAAGCTGAAGACCGGCATTGGCAGCACGGTCATCCTGTCCTGTGCCCTGCTGGGCTCCCCGGAGTTCACCATCCGCTGGTACCGCAACACTGAGCTGGTGCTGCCCGACGAGGCCGTCTCCATCCGCGGGCTCAGCAACGAGACCCTGCTCATCACCTCGGCCCAGAAGAGCCACTCTGGGGCCTACCAGTGCTTCGCCACCCGCAAGGCCCAGACCGCACAGGACTTCGCCATCATTGTGCTGGAGGGTGAGCTGGGGCAGCCAGCACAGGGGTGGGTTCAGGACCCCCGGGGCCTGGCCGGGAGGTGCCCTGCCCCAGGCTGCCTCCCTCCCCTCCTGATAGCAGACATCCGTCCAGGCAGGTGCCTGGCTTAGTTCCTCCTCCCACGGGCCCTGTGGGGAGATGCTTTTTTTTTTTTTTTAAGTTCCCTATTTTTATAGTTGAGGAAACTGAGGCTTCAGTCATTTGCCCGAGGTCATTCAGCTCTGCCAAGAGTCAAGAGTTGGGATCTGAACTCAAGTCTCTTAACCACTGGACCGTCTTGCCCCTGCCCTCAGAAATCGCCAGAATCTTACTATTAAAGGAGTGTTCTTTAGGACCTCAAAGGCTTTCAGTCTCACCGAGGCCCCGGGACTGCCCACCAGGAGTCACTACCTTTGGCCCCTCCTCTGCCTTCTTCCCTGAGCCCTCTTTTTCTAGCTGTCCTTCTCTCCCCATTCTCTGCCTTTCTTGCCAGCCTCATGGGTTTTTGAATCCTCTCCATGACCGAGGCTTCTTCACAGCAGGCTCTGTTTCTTATCACAGACCTGGGTTTTCACTTGCTTCTCTCTCCCTGTAAAGCTACTTACTACCACCCAGGGTTCCTCACCTGGCACATATGTATGGTTGCCCAGGTTGTTCACTGCACAAAGTGCCCAACCCAGAGGGCCGGACCAAGAGTAAGGACTGAAATCCAGCTTGAATCCCACTTGCCAAGCCGAGAGCCCTGGCACCAGGCTGTGACCACACAGAGGAGGCATCTTTTTCTTATCTGCACAAAGAAAGATACAGTGGGGGTTAGCAGAGACCCTATCCTCACCAATAAATTTAGTGGTTTCCCGGCTCCTTTGTCGCTACAAAAGCAACAACAACAACAAAAAAACCCTCAATCCTATTGCTTCCAAGGATTTTTCACTGTAGTAACAAAGGCACCAAACCCAGGCAAGCCCCACAGGTCTACCTGTCACAGCCTGTGGGTCCTCATTCCTAGCCGTGGGACTAGGCATCCCCTTATCCCTCACCCCAGGACAGTACCCAGTAAAGTGCCGCCCTCCCTCAGCCCCTGCCAGATCCTGTCCAGCCAGATCCTGGCCTCTCTTCCTCACGAGGAAGCACAGAAGGCAGGCACAGACCAGTTCAAGATGGGCCCCTTACATCTCTGGGAACTTCCTGACTAACTGACTGCCCACACTGCGCATTTTCTCAGAGGACAGCCGTCGATGGCCGGTCCGGAGTAGGGATGTGGGAAATGAGGCTGGTGGGAAGGGCAGAGAGTGGGGAGGGAGGGGCAGCCAGAAAGGGAGAGAGTTCAGGAAAGGAAGTGGCGGGGGGGGGGGGGTGACGGCTGTGACCCCTAGTGTGCAGTCCCAGGCTCTGCCAGGCGCCACGCTCTTTCCGTATTTTAGGTAAAAGTCTCCCCCAGAAATGGAGCTGGGGACTGGCAGACCAGATTAACGTCAGCATCTTAGTGTGAAATGTGGGTGGGATGTAAAACACCATGTTACATTTGCCTCACCTTTTTCTAAATGTTTGTTTCGGTTTTTACTTGCTAAAGTGCGTAACACGTACTTTAATCCTTTCCAACGACCCTGTGCGGAAGGATGGCCAGGGTCAGGAATTACGTGCCTCCTGTTCCCTGGAGGAAGGTAGGGCGGCAGGGTTGATTGTCCTGTCCAGGGTTACTGAGCTAGCCGAGACTTAAGTTCCAGCCACACACATGCACCAGTGCCTCTGGGCAGCAGCTAGGCCTCAAACTTCAGGCTCTTTGCTAACAGGACCACAGCACCCCAGCTCCCACCTGCTGGAATGAGGGCTGGAATCAGACTCTGCGGGTCTGGCCCAGTCAGGTCCTGGTTCCACACGGGGTTCTTGAGCCCCGTCGTCTTTACTGACGCAGGGAGGCGAGAGGCAGAAAAAGAAAAGGCGACAGGAGCTGACATTCACTGAGCATTTACAAAAGCGCCCCGCAAAGCATCTTTAACGCAGTCGTCCGTTTCAACCTCCCAGCATCAGTATGAGGGGGGTAGAGTGGCTGTCCCCAGTATCTCCATCCTCCACAGATAAGAAATGGGAAGATTCAGAGAAGTTGAGCAGCTTCCCCAAAGACACAGAGCTCACGAGTGGCTGCAGGAGGATTCAAATCCAGGAGTCCTGAATCGTGGGCGGTAGTAATGGGCGCGTCACAGGGCTGTGTGGATAGCACATGAGTCGGTGTCCATGGGAGCTCTGTCGTGATCATTGTCGTCAGCATCCGCTTTGTCTCCTCCCCTTCTGCCAGGGCGGGGTGGCCTGGCTGGCGGTCTCCCTGTGGCTCCGTGACCCTCAGGAGGGGGGGCTCCTCTCTCCCTGCAGATGGCACGCCCCGCATTGTCTCGTCCTTCAGCGAGAAGGTGGTCAACCCCGGGGAGCAGTTCTCGCTGATGTGTGCGGCCAAGGGCGCCCCGCCCCCCACCGTCACCTGGGCCCTGGACGACGAGCCCATCGTGCGGGACGGGAGCCACCGCACCAACCAGCACACCATGTCCGACGGCACCACCATCAGCCACATGAACGTCACGGGCCCCCAGATCCGCGACGGGGGCGTGTACCGGTGCACGGCGCGGAACTCGGTGGGCAGTGCTGAATATCAGGCGCGAATAAACGTAAGAGGTGCCTGTCTACATTTAAATATCAGAATAGGCTTTTGAGTTCCTTTGCCATCTCTGTGGTTACCATCATTCTTGTGGTGATTAGTACTTATTATTAACTGTCATTTTGATTTTAGTAGAGGTCTCTCTCCTCTCTTTCTCCCCTCTTCCCTGCCCTCCACAACCCCATCATCCGTGTGTGTGTGTGTGTGTGTGTGTGTGTGTGTGTGTGTGTGTGTGGTACGGTCACCCCCACCCTTTGCATTCTTGTCCCCTCCTCCTCCCCCTTCTCCTCCTCCAGTGGGACCTGCCCCCTACCCCAACCCTCCCCATCAAGACTCTCTGGCCCCGGGTACACGACACACCCCATGGCAACCATCAGCCCTACCAGGGCCTTGTAAGGACAAGGACAAGGATGGGGCAGTGGGGCCAGGCTTGACCTATGATGGGGGTGTCCATCAGAGCTGTGCTCCCAGCGTCCTCCCCCCGAGCCGGCCCTCGAATGCTGCAGGAGGCGTAAGCAGCCGGGAGCAAGCACACCGTCTTCCCCCCAGTTTGCCGTCCCCTCTTCCCCACCGAGGCCCAAGCCGTCAAGAGCGGGAGGCTCAGGCTGGGCGGGGGTGCCCCGTGGCAGACACCCCCAGGAGTGGGGGAAGCAGTCCTCAGATGATCATCCCCGTATCTCAGCTCTCCAAGTCACTGTGGTGAGAAGGGCCCCCTCAGAAGCTTTGCGGCCCTGTGGGTGAGACGGTCCTCATCTGGCCCCTCCAGGGACTCCTAACCCAAGGGCACAGGAGGAGGAGGAGGGAGGGGCACGGGTGGCTGCCATGGGCACAGGAAGGGGAGCAGCGGTTCCCACTAAATTCACCTGTGTCAGGCCTCCAACCCCACATGAGAAAGGTGGGCTCCCATTGGCCACCCTCCTGCCTTCTTCACATGGGAAGGCTTAGAGCTACAGGGTCCCGGGATCCCCTGGTCCAGTCCCTCGTCTTCTCAGGAGGCACCTGAAGCCTGGAGTTGCTTGTACCCACTCCAGCACTGACCCTGCCTGGTGGCCTCTGAGCCCTCTTTACCACTCCCACGTTGCCACCTGCCTGGCAACCCAGCTGAAGACACCCCCTCCCCACAGTCAGTGCGATCAGAGCCCCTCATTTAAGGCCCCTTCTCAGGGACCCACAAAATGCGCTTAACCTGTTTGGAAAAAAGTCATCGGCTCATCCAACGAAGACCTTCCTACTGTCCTTTAAACGTATAACGTATACAAGATCCTTTTTGGTTCCAGACCATGATGAGCAAGTTGAATGAAAATAGCCAAATCGCCACATGTCCACTGGGACCCCCAAATCTGAATCTTGTAAATGAGGACCGTCCTCCCAAATCCCGGTCACTTCCTGCCGAGGCTTCCCTTGGCTCACACACCCCGTCCCATCAGAGGGATGGATTCTGGCCCCAGACACGAATGGAGCGTGTCTGTCTGCACCTCTTTGAAGCTAGTAACAGGGAGTCCTGGAGGGACCAAGACTGCCCCCGCCCCAGTCCAGCCTCTGCCTTGAGCCTTGCAGTAAAGGCTTCCCTCCCTCCCCCCTGAATTTCCATCCCCCGATAGTTTCAGAGCCAAGCAACTGAGAAGAGAGTCCCAGGGCAGCTTCCGGCTGTCCCTGGCTAACCACACCCCCTGTCCCTCCTGACTCCTGCCCAGGCCCCCCCAGCATCCGGGCGATGAAGAACATCACAGCTGTCGCCGGGCGGGACACCCTTATCAACTGCAGGGTCATCGGCTACCCCTACTACTCCATCAAGTGGTATAAGGACGCCCTACTGCTGCCCGACAACCACCGCCAGGTGGTGTTCGAGAACGGGACCCTGAAGCTGACCGATGTTCAGAAGGGCATGGACGAGGGCGAGTACCTGTGCAGCGTTCTCATCCAGCCCCAGCTGTCCATCAGCCAGAGTGTCCACGTGGCCGTCAAAGGTAGGCCCCCTCCCCAGACCCAGAGACCACTTGGTCACCCAGGACTGTGGGTGCCTCCCTGGCTGGGTGCTCAGGCAGTCCTGAGTCATTGGAAGGTGGAGGAAGAGAGAGTCCCGACCGGGTGTTTGGGAGAAAGGGGGCAGCGTGGAAGACTGGAGGGAGACAGAGAAGGTCAGGAGCACCTGTGCACCTAGGATCCCTCCGCAGTCTACAGGACAATGCGGGTCTGATCCACGAGGCATGAGGGGCGGGGGGGGAACAGTGACACACAGAGAGGGGCCTGCTCACCGTCTGGACGAGAGGCCCTGGGCAGAGATGGTGGGCAATGGGGAGCCACATGACGTCAGCAGGGAGCCAGCGAGAACTCAGTCCAACAAGAGGGGGCGAGAGGCGGGAGCCAGGAGAGCAGAAGCGGCAGGACGCTGGTGGAGGGGACACATAGTGGGTGCCCTGACTCCCTCCTGGGGCACAGCTTGGCCAGCTCAGGCTGCTTTTAAGGGACCGGCCAGTAGCTTCCACCTGCTAACGCCGCTTGAGGTCTACAAAGCACCGCCTGGGACTTTGGAAACCTCCTCCAGCCCAGGCCCTTCTTTCTCACTCGGTTGGGATACGTTTTATGCAAGGGTACTCAGCGCAGTGTCTGGTCCCTGGTGGCCGTTCAGTAAACGCCTGTGGATTAAGTGAACGGATGAACCGAACTAAGGAAACGAAGGAACGTGTGAGTAACTGACAACTGTCCCCTTGGCTCTGGGGCCGTGTGGGTGTGTGGACGAAGCGCCCTCCCAGATACGTTCTTTGGAACTCCCAGGCCTGGAGACTTTCTGGGCAGTGAGTGGGAGCAGGGGGGCCTGGTTGCTCGGGGACAGGATAGGGAAGTGCGTCCCGCCAGGCCTGGCTGTGGAGGGGTCTGGAAAAGCCAGGCGGCTGGGCTGGGAGGACAGAGTTGGTGATTGGCTGAAATGGTTAAGGGTCAAGGTGAGTTCGAGCACTGGGAGAGCCTGAGGCTCTGGGAGCACAGAGATGTCGCCTGGGGCTCCACGTGGGAGGCAGGAGAGAAGCGCTATGGTCCCTGGGCCACCATCCGGGTCTCCAGCCCCAGACGGCAATCTTGGTCGTAATCAGACAGCTATCACTGTGGCCGGATGCTCTCCTTGCTCTGTTTCATTTAACCCCACCCCTGCCCACTTGTCTAAGGCAGGAATAAAGAAAGAGGACTTCTGGGACCCCGAGAGGAAGTCTGAAAGAGAGAGGAGGTCCCTGAGGGTGCTGAGAGCCCCTGTCACCTGGGCATCTGTGTCACCCCAGGGCAGCAGGGAGGGGAGGCCCCCTCTGTATCCCATGGGACACATGAGCCAGGAGAGGAAAGCTGGTGTGGCTCCCGGGGCCCACTGGCAGGAAGAAATGGCAGGGGAGGAGGGTCCCGGCCTAAGGAGGGACCCGGGCACAGGGGAAGGCCGCAGTGGGTCCCAGACTTCTGGAGCAATTTCGAATAAAGGATTTGTCGACAGGAAGAGGGAAGTCTGGGCGAAAGAAGAATCTGGGGAGACAGACACATTAAGTTGTGACCCCTTCCAGAATTGGTGGTAATGGCAGATCCGGGTGGAAATGTCTGGTGGACAGCCAGAAAACTGAACACTAGCAGCAAAAGGCGTGGTCAATACCTCTCTCCCTTGCTCCTTGTCACCGGGGCTCATGCTCGTCAATGCACAGGGACCGTGTCACATACATCCTTGTGCACCCACCACCTGTCACAGTGCCAGACGGTGAGCATTTCCCCAACTGCGACGGAGACAGTAGCCTGGGTTGGAGTAGCTTGCCGGGAAGCCTCACGTTGTGCCCCGGGAACGATGGGGCTGTGGCCAATTCAGGCCCGGGGAGGTGACAGGAGACCTTGACGGCGTGGGCCTTCCGCCTCCCTGCCTCCTGCCGCTGCACCCCAGCTAGACTGAGGGGCACCCCGGCCCCGCCTCAGCCTAATGCCTCTGCCCGGGTTGGGACCTTGTGCTGGCGGGAGCCTCACCTCCCCCCCCACACCCCAGGCCACATCCCCAGCTTGGTGGCCGCTGAATACAGCACAGCCTGCCTACCCCCTCCCAGCATCCAGGGCGGCCGTATCCATTTCCGTTACACGCAGTGGACCGAGAGTTTACATTGTAAACATCACATATTAAAACATCTAACCTTTGCTCCACTCCCTTCGCCCGCCCGCACCAGTGAGCATTTGGCCGGGTTTGTTGGCTTAAAAAAAAAAATAACAGGGCTCCAGCGAGCCTCGGAGTACGCCGAGCATCCTGAAAGCTGCTTCTGCTCATCAATTATTCAACCCCATTCAGGGAGCGATCAGTCCTAATGAATTGAATCTGATGCATTCCGTCTCAGCGACTCTCTGGGCCTGTTGTGATTGTGCTGAGCGACAAGAGGAAAGTGAGTGTGTGTGTGTGTGTGTGTGTGTGTGTGTGTGTGCACGTGTGAGAGAGAGAGAGAGAGAGAGAGAGAGATACTAGAGGGCAGAGCCCATGCACCAGGCACGTGTGTCCCCCACACCCAGCACAAAGCCTGGCATTCGTCAAACAGGGCATGTGTGTGTACAGAGTAGGGACACATGTGCACACGTTCCCTCTTCCCCGCCCTCACAGTCTGAAAATCCAGCCCTAGGAGGGGTGTGTCGTCCCTTGTTTTCTCTCCAGACCAAGAAGCAGCATTTGTGTGAGGGGCTCCGGGACCCCAGGCCCCTGCCACTCTGAAAGCTCCGGCCCTTCACCCTCCCACCCCCTGGCTCCCTCCCCCCACCTCATTAGAATGCACTTTTGCAGAAGAACCCATCAGAGCTGATTAGGAGCACACGGCTTGATTAGCTGATGTGCTGTTCCAAGAGCTACTCGAGGAGGAAGGTGGAGGCGGTGGCCCTGGGTGTCGAACCGCCACGACGTGAGTCTGGGTGAGGAGGGACAGGCTCTGCCCACTGCTGCGACCTGGCTGGGACACGCATCCCGCTCAGAGGATCAGAGCAGAGACCCAGAGTGTAGACGAGGGCAAGGCGGAGGTGGGACAGGGCACCGGATGCATGGGATCGAGCGGAAGTCGCTCCCGCCCCCCCCCCCCCCCCCCCCCCCGCCTCCCTGTGGGGTCATGGGCTTGCAGGCGGGAAGGGGCAAAAACCCACGCTGCTCCATGAGCTGGAAAAGCAACCGCTGACTCCATTCCTTCTGGGACTGCTTGTATTCTGATGAATTTTTCAAACGCTGGGCTGAGAGCATAACACACCAGACACGCGTGCACACACATGTGCAGAGATCTTTGTGCACGCGTGTGCACGCATGTGCTTATTAGCACATACTATACGCGTGTCCGTGCAACAAATGTGCACACACATAGGTTAATATACGTTAACCTGTCCACCCTTGCAGGCGCATACACACGCACGCACGCACGCTGGCAGCCACACGTGCACAAATGTTTGCTCTGCCCCTACCCTCCCGTCAGGCATCATTCCTGAGCCACAAAAGGTGGCTGTAAGTGGAACCAGATGAAATATTGCCCGAGTCCGCCTACCGTGGCCCAGCGAGGTGGGAGGGCCGAGGGGAGAGAGTGAGGATTTGGTGCCTGTGACACTGACTGGCGGGGGGAGAGCAGGGCTGCAGGGAAGGCAAGTGCTTGTCTCTGGGCATCCAGAGACATCCTTGGCAGGATGCTAAGAGGAGGGCACATAGATCCAACCTAGATTTGATGTCTTTAGGGCCCCCTGTAGCTGAAAAATAATGTAGCATAAAAGCATCTCTGGGCACGCGGGCTGAATGTTTAATTAACTAAGAAGGCAGGCTGCAACTGGGGCTCCTTGGCTCTGGCTCAGTGAGAGAACATCTCCATCCCCAAATCTGAGCCTCTAAGGGCCTTTGGAACGAAAACAAGGGCATAAGGGGCTTTCTGCCCATGCTAAGCAAGGCCGGGACCAGAAGATAGTACCAGGTCCCCGTGGAGAGCTAACAGGAAAGGACACCCACATACTCTCATTCCCCAATGCCCCTGCCCCCCGCTGCTCTAACCAGTGCCTGCCACGTGTTTGGAACCTTTGGAAGAGGGCCCCTTCTACCTTTGTGAATGGGTTGGGGGTTTCTGTGATCATAGGGTGGGGCTTAAGAGCCAGTCACCTAGCCACTTGCCTGCTATCAGCAGAAGTGGAGGTTTGGAAGGAACCCACCAGCATCCACAGGAAGGGGACAGAACAGGTTCCACAGGGGCAGATAGCCCAGTGGCACTTGGGAGAAGGGGGCATCAAGAAAGCCGCTGCCAGTGGCCCTATTCCTCAGCAGAGGGGCCCTGGCACATAGGAGCAAGCGTCCTCCACTGGACAGAGCTCAAGATGATGACAGTGGTCAGGGTGATGATGGTGACGTGGAAACAGCATCTACTGATTCAGTGACATTTATTGTGCTGCCTCTAGATTCTGGGCACTATCCTAGGAACACAGCTATACTCAAGACAGACAAAAATCCCTGCCCTCAGGGAGCTTCCATTCTGGCGGGCAAATGGAAAATGCATAACGTGTGTAAAAGATGCCCCGTGTCGAATAGGGAGCACGGATGAGAGTGCCAAAGGGAGGGGGAGTGGTTTGCGATTTTAAATAGGGTGGTCAGGGGAGGCCTTCCTGAGAAGAGAGGGTTGTGGGGCAAAAAACACGGAAGCGAAGTTATTATTATTCCTAAAATATAGAGGCTTTAGAGATTACTTGGCCCAACTCCTCCACTTTTCCCATGAAGAAACTGAGGCCCAGGGGCAGAGGCAGGGTGGTGGTGGGGAAGTGACTGGCCTCCGGTCACTTAACGGAAAGCAGAGTCTGGCCCCTCCGGGCCACAAAGGCACCCACTCCAACTTTCCCCAGTTTCTGCTCTCTGCTGAACAGGTGCAGTAAATAAGAAGGATCAGTCTCAAAGATGGATGATGAGAGGGGCGCCTGGGTGGCTCAGTCGGTTGGGCGGCCGACTTCGGCTCAGGTCATGATCTCCCGGTCCGTGAGTTCGAGCCCGCGTCGGAGTCTGTGCTGACAGCTCAGAGCCTGGAGCCCGCTTCCGATTCTGTGTCTCCCTCTCTCTGACCCTCCCCGTTCATGCTCTGTCTCTGTCTCAAAAATGAATAAACGTTAAAAAAAAAGATGGATGATGAGAGACACCATAGAGTGTTTACGGTCTGGGCCGGTGGTCAGCACACCCGTGTCTGTGCAACACTCCCAAGCAGCTGGCCATAAAGGCTTTATGGCGGCCGGACACCTCCTGGACCTGCCATGACCACTGTACCTCCCCAGCCACTCTGCCCTCTGGCCTCTTTGCCACTGTAGCACCTTGCTCCGGCCCGCCTCTCTCAGAGCAGAGTCGCCCTCTTACCAAAGATGACTGTGGCCAGAGCAGGGCTTTCCCGAGACAGGACCGTGGGACACATGGTGTCTGTGTCGCCTACGTTCCGGCTGGGTGCTGGGGATATGCTGGGGCTCAGGGCCAGGAGGGGGGCCTTCACGCAGTCAGCACTCAAGAGGTCTCTGATCATTGCTGCCACAGAGGTGGTCAGCACCCACCCCACCCCCCACCCCCGCCGTCGCTGAGGCTTGCTTTCCCAGAGGCAGAAACGGACACCCACACATTCGATTAGCTCATGCCCACCTCTGAGCGCTGGGGGAGACATTACGGACTCACAGGTCAGAAAGCAGCCCCACGTCAGCTCAGCTGCCCACGTACCCATCACAGGGCCCACACACACTACTTCTCAGGGCCTCTCGCTCACAGGGCCCCTCCTGGTGGCCGGCGAGTCCGTGAAGGAGCCAGGATCCCTAGACTTTCTTCTTCCTCCCGCTGCGCCTGCAGTTATGGGGGTATCGGAATAGTCGCCTGGAGCCAAGAAATTCTGTGAGCAGCTCTAGCCCCTAGCACTTCCACCGAAAGGTTCCTAAGGGGACACGTATCAACCACACCGTCGCACCTGCCCTGTTGGCCTGCAGCAGGGGCAAAGGGTGGAGAGGGGCCAGGAGCCCGCCCCCAGTCTCTGGTGTGTTGTCTGGTCATCTGCCTCCCACAGGACATCTCTGGCCAGTCCATGTGAATGTCTAACCGCCCCCTCCCCCGATGGATATTGGCCACTGTCTCCTCCACTGGCCTCTCAGTAACCATCCACGTTGTTCCCGAAGGCCAGAAGGGAATGACAGCCCCCGGGTGGCCTCTGCCCCATGGCTCAGCCTTTCCCCTCTCTCTCACCCCATGTCCTTTTGACAGCAGGCGGGTCCTTTAACTCTCCGTCCAAATGCCACCTCTTCCGTGAGGCTGCGGTCACCCAGCCAGATGATATGTCTCGCTGCTCAGAGTTCAGCATCTGTATATTCCAGTGGGGCTTGTCCAATAATCACTGAGGGAAATATCCTGCCTTCCTTAGCAAACGATGAGCTCCTGGGGGTCTATCTGTATTTGAAGCATGTTTCTACTTTCCCCAGCCCACACAGAGCATAATAATGCCTTCACAGAGTAGGCATTTCATAAATATTAGATGAATTAGTTAATTAATGAATTAACCTGCCTTAGTAACTTGTTCCATTATCCAAATCCCTTCTTACTGAGAGAGAGTCTTCCCCTTCCTTGAGCTAAACCTCCCTGCCTGACTTCAATCTTTTGCTCTCTACTTGCTCTGTTCTCAGTGGAAAGGTAGCACTTGACCGCCCATCCCCAGGGCACAGTCCTTCAGACTGGACAACCCTCGGCCCTCTCCTCCCTTGGCGGAACCTCCCGGCACCTTGCTTTGTCCACACGTCCTCCTCCGCAGCCCGTCACTGCAGCCTGTCTCCCCTTGGTCATGGTCAAGTGTGCATAGGAGCCAGTTCTGGGGCTATGATAGCAAGGGCCTGACCCCCAGGAAGGACCAAGGGACAAGCTCGTGGTTCCAAAACCCCATAGCATAAGTGCAGTATCTTGAGGAATGGCATAGAACCCCTGTCTTTTTCTGGATGGACCCCTCTCCTGTGTTCTCCCCACCCCTTGCCCACCTGGCAGTTCAACTTCTAAAATCAACCCAGGAAATAATATCCGAATATACATTCGTTCTTACCGCGCCCCCCCCCCCCCACCATGCATTTTGCCACGAAAATCAGTCCTAGTTACTGCCCTAAAGGAGCTCCAGCCCCCCAGGGAAGGTGGCAGTGCAAACCACCACCTCACCGCCATGTGACAGCTCTCATGGTGAAGGTGCACACCGGGTGCTGCGGGCTCTGGCTTTGGGCCTCTGTGGGAAGGAGAACTGGACCAGGACCGGTTCTATTTGGCCTAAGGAAATAGATTGGAGGCATATCAGGGTCTCTGCCACGATGTCATCAAAAAGTCCAATGAGGCCAGAAGCCTCGGTCTGATCTCGGCACCCAAACAAGCCAGGGGGTAGGGCGGGAGATCAGCGGAGCTCAACAGAGAGACCTCTGGGAAATCTCAGCAATGGGCATTGGGCTGTTACCAGAGTCAGGGTTCTAGAGAAATCTATGTGGAGATACCCAAGGCCCAGCAAACTATCCAGAATACTGGGGCAAGGCCCCAACCCAGGGGAGATGGGGATGGGGAGATCCAGACAATGACCAAAGCCCCAGAAAACCTGGCTGGACTTTGGGCCTGGATGTGGCCCCTTGGTGGAGCACACGGTGGGAAATAAGGACAAATGCCCAGCGGTGTTCACCCAGGCACGAGCTAAGGGTGGGAGTGGTGGGTGTTTGTGGTGCATTGATGGAGCCCCTGTGGCCGCATGAAGGGTGAGGTGGGAGATGACATTGGGAAGGTTCATACCCGACTGAAGGGTATGGCTCTATTCCCAGAGGTCATGGGGGCAATATCCCTCCTAAATATCGCTTCCTCTGGACCTAGGCTCTCGATCAAGAACTTTCCGAGGGATCCAAAGGGCTGCCAAAGGTTATTCTATGCCCACACCAGGCCTCTCTGCTACAGCAGCTCTCTGCCGAGCCCTGAGAATGTTTAGGGTGCAGGGAGGGCCTCCGGCATGCATAGGATGCTACCCCTCCTTTCCCCCCAGGGCTCGCCCTTGCTGATGGCCACTGTGAGTGGGCCTAGCGTGGAAAGTGGCAGGCTTCCCTAGGGGGTGGGGCTGGTGCCTGGGAGAAGGCCAGAGGACTGTGGACAGCCTTGTAATTTAATTATTTGACTGCAGAAAGGAGATCTCATCTACTGGGTGCTCATCCTTGTTAAGCTAATTGTCTGTCTCCTTCTCTCCCTTCTCCCCCCACTTGCTGGGGAAGTCACTGTGGCCTAATTGAGTTATCATAAAGATAATGGCTGGTGCTCTAGCCAGAGCTGAGAAAGGAGGATCCCTCTCACGGCAGCTCAGGCTCCAGACAGGCCCCACAGGGGCCAAGATGTGGGCGGTGGGGCGGGCTGGATCTCGGGGGATGGGGTGGGGGGAGAGGGAGGCTGTGTGGATGCCACTTAGCGGGACAAACAGCAAACTGCTTGCCTCACAAATGACAGGACTCTCTCTCTGCTCCTCCCTGCCACCCAAAGGGAGCTCACGGATGAGACAAAAGGGTCACTGGGCTGGGCTTGTCTGGGGCTCTCTCAGAGAGGCACCCAGGCAGCATAAGGGAGAGGGCTTGGACTCTGAGAGCAGGCAGACCAGGTCCCAAATCCCACTGTCACCTCTTAGGAGCTGGATGACCAGGGCAAATTACTTCTCCATTCCGAGCCTCAGTTTTCTCATCTGTAAACTGGAGACAGTTAAGCCCACACCACGTTATTGGTGGTGAGAGGGTGAGCGTAAGGCAGACACAGCAACCAGTGACGAGGGCTTCCCCTCACCTGTGCTAACACTTGATGACAGCGGACAGGGCAGGGGCGGGTGACGGCACCTCGGCAGGAGGAGGCCAGCAGGCAGCACCCTGGGTTTAGATGCACAGCTGTGGGGCGTGCAAAGGGGACAGTCTCAGAGCCACCCTTCCTCCACCCCCAACATTCGGGGCACGGCATCCCTGTCGATCCCAGGCCCCCAGAGAGCCGATGCATCTTTGGGATGAGAAAGTGACACAGGGCCATCGAGGAGCAGCAGGGCCGTCAGGGTGAAAGCCAAGCTGTGTCCACAGGCAGATGGGAATCAAGAGGCACGTGAATCATCACCAAATTCCGGGGAAAATCTGAGGATCAGGATTAATGCCGGCCAGCCAGTGCCCTACACAGAGACAGTGGGTCCAGGCCTGGGTGGGCGAGGAGATGGGCACCAAGGGACAGTGGCACCCCAAGGGATCCTGAGTGTATAGAACAAGGCCCTGGTGCCCCCGGGAACTCTGTTCCCAGCCCCGGGGTCAGGAGGAGTCGGGGTGGGGCAGGGAACCCGTGCTGCTGGCCAGGCTGGGGCGAGAGGGGCTGGGGGCTGACAGCAGCACTCCCCCTTGCCTTCCCAGTGCCCCCTCTGATCCAGCCCTTTGAGTTCCCACCTGCCTCCATCGGCCAGCTGCTCTACATCCCCTGTGTGGTGTCCTCGGGGGACATGCCCATCCGTATCACCTGGAGGAAGGACGGACAGGTGATCATCTCAGGCTCGGGCGTGACCATCGAGAGCAAGGAATTCATGAGCTCCCTGCAGATCTCCAGCGTCTCCCTCAAGCACAACGGCAACTACACGTGCATCGCCAGCAATGCGGCGGCCACCGTGAGCCGGGAGCGCCAGCTCATCGTGCGTGGTGAGCAGAGAGGCCGGTGGTGAGGGAGGGAGGGTCCAGCTCGGTCCGCTGCTGACAGTCTCTCTAGATTCGAGCCCTGAATCACGGGCTGAGGGAACGTTGGCTCCATTGGGAAGCCTTAGAGATCAAGAAATCCAAGTCTCTTACTTTCCGGGCCAGGACCCGGAAGACCCTTGGGGGAGGAGAAGACCCTTGTTCAGCTAGTCATTGACAGAGTCAGAGCCGGGGACTCAGGACTCCCGGTGCTCAGCAAAAGCCCTCAGCATCTTGGGTTTCAGAGCCGCCTGCTGCCGGCTTGATGACGGTCCAGACGGGGCTGGCACAGAATGGAAGGTACCCAAAGCTCTAGAAGACCCGTTAGAGACAGATGATCTGTTTCTCCCCGCCTTCCCTCTTTCCGCAGTGCCCCCTCGATTTGTGGTGCAGCCGAACAACCAGGACGGCATCTATGGCAAAGCTGGTGTGCTCAACTGCTCAGTGGATGGCTACCCCCCGCCCAAGGTCATGTGGAAGCATGCCAAGGGTGAGCCCCTGGCCAGCCAGCGTCTCCGAGCACGGTCAGGGAATGGGGAGAAGGGACTTGGGCCTGTTTCCTGCACACAACTCCCAGCCTTGGCGGGGGTGCAGAGGGGTGGTGGGAGCCGGGTTCTGAGCTTTAATGGGACGCCAGGCTATACTTGCTCTGGAGATCATCCTCAGCCACCCCTAGGGCTCTGCAGACCAGGAACCACGGTCGTGCCGACTCCAAATTTCCTCTTGTCCCCTCCGATTGATCTCTCCCCTCCCCCCATCCAGCCCTAGAACTCCGCGTCTGCCTGCTTTCCCCAGCCCTCCCCACCCTGCCCCGGGGACCCGGAACCTCCTTGACTCCCGCTTGTCACCAGTCAACTTATGCTGGGATTATGGTCCTTCTTGGAGCCCTTCCTCATCCTAGGGGTACATCTGGTATCTAGGTGCCATGCCAGCCTCTTGTTGTAGACCATGCCCATCACTGATACTGGGGGAATGGGGAGGAGGTACCGCAAAGCCCCCCTTGGAGGACGGCTGGCCTCTAACCAAGACCAGGCGACTGCCACTGGAGGGTTCCATCTTCCCTTTGCCTGTGGCCAAGCGGCCTGAAGACAACTCTTCCTCTCCAAGCGCAGCCCCGAAGCTCAGTGCCCAGGTGGGCATTGAGCTGAGGCCCCCAACTCCACCTCCTTACCTGAGAGCCGGGGCAGGGCCCGGCCTCTGTGAGGCTCTTCCTGTCGCCCCGAGGAGTCCTTCGGGATGCCACAAAATAGGCCTAGAGCAGCAAGAGAAGGCCATGAGGGCATCCCTTGGGGCAGCCTTTCCCGGCCCAGATCATTTGCCCGCTCGCCCGGGGAACCAGCCCCCTAATGGCCGCCTCCTTCCAGGGAGCGGGAGCCCGCAGCAGTACCACCCGGTGCCCCTCACTGGCCGCACCCAGATCCTGGCCAACAGCTCGCTGCTGATCCGCCACGTCCTGGAAGAGGACATGGGCTACTACCTCTGCCAGGCCAGCAACGGCGTGGGCACCGACATCAGCAAATCGATGTTCCTCACCGTCAAGAGTGAGTCCTGCCCGCACGCGGCCCTCCCAGCCCCCTGACCACAGGCCGGGGCCCGTCTCCGCACCCACCCAGCCTCCCGGCCCGGCTGCCGCTGTTCCAGATGTGGGCGGGAGGCAGGGAGGGCTCCCGGTCGGAGGTGCACTCGGGACCCCCGCTCATCTAAAACAAGGTCCTCTCCCTGAGCAGCCCCAGCTCACTCCACTGCCGTCGTGATAAGCTCCTGGTTTGCTGAACCCGAGTACGGGGTCCCATGCTGTGCACTTTGCTCCACAGGTTGGCAGTTCCAACTGCACGACCCTATCAAACACTTAACTTCTGCCGCCCAATACATACCTGCTGTGTGTAACGTGTCTGTGGCCTAGAAAGGAGGATACCTCATACGCAGTGTGGGGGAAAGGCCTGTGGGCGGAAAACCTTGGGCTCCGAGTCCTACGGGATGAGCCTTGGGACCTTGGCCAGGTCACCTCACCTGTCTAGGCTCCAGCTTCTTCCCTGGGCCCGAGGTTTATTTCCAGCCCACCCACCCGACCACACTGTCTGAGTAACATGGGAACTGATCACAGAAAGGGGAAGATAGTTGGGGGAAGCCAAAAGAGCAACAAGACGCATCACTAGATGCTCTATGGTTTCCAAATCCCCGGACCTAGAGCTGGCCTCGTGGGCCTCGGAAGCCCAGAATATTCCAGAATATTCCAGAATATTCCGGAATATTCCTGAGGATCATAGCCGAATATTCCTACCAGATGAGCCTATCCCTTGACAGTCGTAGGGGACTGTATCATGGGCCCCCAGGTATCGCGTCAGGGGAACGGTGTCCATCTGGCTCTGGGTCAGGCCACGGACCGTGGGCCGCGAGGGACAGCGGTGGGAGCCTGTGTTGTAACACCAGACCGAAGCCAAGCGTGAGTCTGGGCGCCACGTTGTACGTATTGTGACCTTGACGAGCTTGCCTGGCCTCGCCGTGCCTCATTTTCCCGACAGAGAAGATGAAAACCGTGGTAGTACCTTTGCCTGTTACGTTCCGTGTCGAGCGTGAGTCCGATAACATATGTCAAGCAGCCAGTACGGTCGCTGGCCCCCGGCACGCTGCGGAAAACTTAGCAGTTTTGTTACTCGTACTAACAGTCCCTGCAGGGTAGGTGTGGGAACGACTGCCCGGTGTGGGGTCCCTCGGCTGAGGATCATAGCTTCTTTATCGCCTGCCGGCGCCGGTGTTCAGCTCAGCACAAGACAGGGGAGCCCCAGCGATCGATGCTCAGGGAGCTCCGAGCGCCGGAATCCCCGCCCTGGGGAGCTGCTTCCTCACACTATCAAAAAGCACTTTGTCCTTAATAACACCAGGCAATCAATCTACATCCCTCAGCCGGGGCGGACGTCGCTAATTCTGCCTGCGTGAGGTGAGAGGAATAGCAGGCTCCTTCTGGAACCATCCCTGGTATTTGATCCTTATCTGGCCACTGTCAGAGGCAGAGAGGAGGGAGCCCAGACCCTTAGGCTTCCCCCCCCCTCCTTTTTTGCTCTTGTTTTCTCTAAACTAGGGCATCCTACCAGACGAGCCTGGCTGTGGCTTTGTGGCTCACGGTTGGTGGGACAAGAGGGACCTGGGTGATGGGTGATGCGGCAGTCAGGAGGCGGGCTGTGTGAGGAGACTCAGTTCACGTCAGGCCGTCCCTGGTGTCCTGGGGGGGGGGACCCTGAGCAACTCACCTCACCTCCCAGGGCCTGCATTTTTTCTGTGCTGTCCGCACTGCACAACCCAGGAAGCAGCTATGTGACACCCAGAAATACTCAGAGGAAGCACATTTTGTAAATCCAGCCTTGCGAGCATGTGCAACACAAAATCACACACACACACACACACACACACACACACACACACACGGACCTGCTCCCTAATCTCAGCCGCCTTGTCGCTTCCCTTTGCTTCCTTCCACAGCGAGGCACACGCACATGCCTTTCTCACATCTGCTGTCTCACCAACACCTCGGGTCACATTTTCCCGCTCGCCGCACCTCCCTCCCCACCGCCTGTGAGTCGGTGTCTGTCAGCACCTCCTCACACAGCCTCTGCTCCGCCACCGCCCTCAGCCGCCAGGCTGCCTTCCAGCTGTGCCGTCTCACCCCCCTCACGCTCGCGTGCTCCTCAGATGGCCTTTTCCTGACACGCTTTCTGTGTCGCAGACGCCCCCTTGTATCCCATGCTCCCCAGTGACCTGCCCCAACCATGCCGGGGGCCCCTGTGCTGCCCCGAATGCCAGCAAGACAGGAGGCGCAGGGCCAGGGGCCACTGAGGCCCGAGGGCAGTGGGTATGGGCGGACTGAGCGCGGCAGGGCCTCTGTCTGGGGCTGGAGGGTCTGTCTACCCTTCTGCAGCAGCCCGAATCATGCTACATACACACTACTCAGCTCAGAAGATTACCCGTGACAGAGTGACAATGTTGAGGAACGGGGGTGCACGCTGGGGTGGGGCACGGGTGTTCCCAGTTTTCTTCGGGGACTGTCTCGGAGCTAAACCCTGCTGCGTGCACACAGCCGTACTGTTCCGACCCCCAGCTACTCCCCTCGCACGTCCCCCCGTGCTGCTGTCCTTTCCTCCTCCGTTCTCCCTGGGCCTTCTCCCATCTCCCCGCTCTGACTTCAGCTAAAAGGGCCCCGGAAGGGCCCTGGAAGCTAAAAGAGCCGGGCGCATGGGTCATCAATGAGACTGCTGGAGGGCAAGCCATTCCCAGCCGTCCCGGATCCATCTCGGACACAGCACCACCAGTGCTCCCCCCACCCACTTGCAGAGCTGGCCACAGAGACCTGCCATTTCCAGGCCTCCCTCAAAGCCCATTTCCAGGCCAGCCTCAGTGCCTGTAACACACTCGAGAAAATGTTGACCCAATATGGCTCCACCTTATCAGACCACGCGCTTTTTTATTGACCTTAATCCCCACTTTAGACGAAAAGAAAGAAAGTAAACACATCAAAGGGACATACGTTATAAAAAGCATCATTTGTGGCTGGTTTCTGTTGGGAAGTGTCTACACCGTGGACCCCTACAGTTTCCAATGATAACTCAGTAGATCTCCACTGAGCACTCACTAAATACATCAATAAAACTCTGTGACCACGAGCATAGACTTTAGAACCAGGCAGATCAGGGTTCGAATCTCAGGTCTGCCCCCCCGAGAGCTATGAAGTCTTGGACGGTGATCCCTGCAAGCCCCAATTTCCTCCTAAGTTTGAGGTTACAATACTTTTTATTCATCAGGAAGGTTCACACGAGACGTGCGCTCACAGCAATCGATACAGTTCGTGGCACAAAATATGCATGCGATAATCGTTAGTAATCATTAGTTTTAGGTGCTGAAAATCTAGCGATGAGTAAGACACCGTTGCTGCTTTCAGGGAATTTAGAATCTTGAGGAGGAGGTAGACCTATACCCCAAATGACTATAGTGCACAAAATAAATGCCTCCAAAGGCTGCAAAGTGATACAAAGAGAATCGGGGATGGAGAAATCAATTTTAACTTTGGGGTGAACGAGGGAGTGTCAAGAAAAGCTCCACAAAAGCAGTAGTCTCTAAGCGGGGCTGGAAGAACACAAGGATTCTGGCAGGAACGGACAGCGGCGGAGGTATCCCGTGCCAGAGGAAAAGGCATAGCGCGGGGCATGGAGGCCACGAAGGCCACGAGTGTCGTCTGCTGAGCTGGAACTTAGGTGCCTGCCACACACTGGAAGGAGGAAGGACAGGGAAAATGAAATGCCAGGTGCTTGTGGTCTTTGGAAGCTAGGTATTTTCTTTCTAAGTAGCATGGACTTTTTTTTTTTAATTTTTTTTTTATGTTGATTCACTTTTGAAAGACAGAGAGAGACAGAGCACAAGCAGGGGTGGGGCGGAGAGAGAGGGGGACACAGGATCCGAAACAGGCTCCGGGCTCTGAGCTGTCAGCACAGAGCCCGACGCGGGGCTCGAACTCTCGGACCGCGAGATCATGACCTGAGCCCAAGTCGGACGCTCCACCGACTGAGCCACCCAGGCGCCCCAGTAGCATGGACTTTTGATGGGAGTTGGCATTCCAGAGCTGATGCTTATAGGATTGCCATGCAGAGCCTATCCTCAGGGCCCTGGGTTGCTAAGGGCATGTTAGAGTGGGCAGGTGGTTTTCCAACCCCCGGACATCCCTGTTGGCAACCAACCGGGCCCTCCTCGTCCCCAGAGTGCTGGTGTGAGCTAAGCCCGTGATTGCCTGAGCGTCCAGGCCAGTCTTGACACTTTCACAAGGCCAGCACTTAATAGTTTACAAAGTTCTTCCCCTGCCTTGCCTGTGAGGTCAGCAGGCAAAAGCTCCTTCCTAAAGAAGGTAGGGCACTGGATCGAGGTCACTGGCACATACAGTCCCAGCTGAGACCAGAGCTTGCCTCTGTGGACTCACGGTTTGGTAGGAAGAGCAAAGATCTGCAGCCGGAAGACCGGATGCTGGTCCTGGCCCCGTGACCCACCAGCCACGTCTCCAAGAGCCATCCCTTACTGCCTCTGAGCCTCGGTTTTCTCGTCTGTACAAGAAGAGGCCCACACTAGCAGCTAGTCGCTAACCGATCCCAACGTCCTCTCCAGCTCAGACGATCCATGACTCTAGCAGTGTGCACATGGTCCTTTCGGGACACCAGACCTCCTCCCAGAACTTGGTTGAATAAATGCAGTTAACAGAAGAAAATACCACACCCAGCTACCTTTTATCTCCTTTTTAAAATGCAAAAGAGAGAGAGAGATAATGACCAAAAGGAGGAGGAGGAGGAGGCAGTCCCTGCTCCAGCGGGCACACAGGAAAAAAAAAATAAACCATCTTCAAAGGGAATGCTTTATGGAGAGGCAGGTACAAAGCCAGGCTGCTTAGTCTGGAGTGCAAGGGGCTGCTTGTGTTTTGATGTTGTGCCACCACACGGCAGTGCCTCCCTGGACTCAGAAGCCCTCTTAGGCAGCAGGTTCCCTGATTAGACAGGTTCCGTTATATCCCCCAGACTCCCCTCCACTTTGTAAAGGCTCCAGTGATTGGGCCAAGGCAGAACCCATGGCCAATTAAACCCATAAGGGCTCTCTGTTTGGTCTGAGTTTTGATTTGTTTGTTTAGCAAAATGTCAGACCAATTAAAGCCAGATCCAAGAGCCCTCCACAGGCACGCACCCGGCCGCAGAGTCACTGGAAGGCAGGAGAACGGAGAATGGAGCCCAAGTGGGGACTGGAGGAGTGGAGGGAGCCCACCCGGGGAAGGGGGGTCCCAGGCCCGGGTAGCGGTTGACCGTTGGTGCAGTACAGAGGGCGGGATGCAAAGTCTGGTGTATCCAATGACCCGAGATGATCCTAATTTCAAATTTGCCCAAAGGAAAGACTTTCTTGTCGGGCAGAAGCAGCACCTCCCACAGACCCGGTGACTGGGGCTCCGGCTCTAGAAGGCCTCCTCTGCCCTCAGAGCCCCTGCCCCTCCCACAGGGCAAGGAGTCTATGGCCAAAGGAAATGACTCCCCAGAGCCCACAACTCCCTTTCTGGACCACATTCCAGGGAATGCCCCGAGCTGACTTCTAGGATCTTCCACAGTGTCTTCCTCAGTCTGTCCTCCCAGGGACCTGACTCCCTGCCAGCAGCATGACCCTGAGGCCTAAGGGACGGCTGTTTGCAGGGCACGCAGAAGGCCCTGGGATGTGTGGATTGGGATGTCCGCACACATACTCAGAAGGGCCCTCTCTGCACACAAGAAGAAACAGGCATGAGGAGGCCAAGTACCTGGCCCAAGGTTTTCCTCTGTGCTCCCTGGCGGGAGGGCCTGTGTCCTCACCAGACTGGAGTCCCTTGCAGGCCGGGCCCTCTGTGGGAATGCCTGCCTCTGGCATCTAGCTCAGCAGAGGCCTCTGCCCACTCTGGCCTGCCCTGCTGGGGACAACAGGCCAACTGACCCCAGCCCAGAGGTCTGGTCCCATCACGCAGGGTCACAGGTCACCCCCTTGGTGCTTCCCTCTGCCCTGATGAGCCTCCCTGATTGGCCGAAGGGTGGGTAGGATAGCCTCTCTACCAGTTCGGCAGTCAGGGGACGAGGCAGGAAAGCAGAGTGGCAGGTGGCAGAGAAGGACAGTGCTTGGCTGCTGAGTCACACCGGCCTGGGTCCGACGCCGGCCCTGCCACGGCCGGGGAGTTTGGGCACATTACCTACCCTGCCCACCCCAGTGCTGGTCACCAGTCAGCCTCACCTGCCCAGCCTCGAGGCAGCCGAGGGAGCACCACCCTGGTGTGTGCCAAGCCTAGGGTCTCTGCAAGCCTGGGGCCTGGCCTCCCAGCCTCTGGTAAAGGAGGGAGAGATGGGAGGGGAGGAGGGAATGAGCCATTGCCGTGATTTCCATGGCAATAATTATCCAGCGGGCTCTTTGGCCTTATTGATCTTCGACTTCATAGAGTGAGGAGTGGCACTTTGTCTCCTGCTTCCTCAAACAGGGGTGAGCGGAGAGGTTGGACAGGTCCTGTCACCAGGCCAGGCTCCGTCCTGCAATCCCCGCCCCTAGACCCTCCCCAGGGGTACGCAGCCAGGGGCCCGCCCAGGCTCTCCCCACCCTGTGCAGGACCCAGGGACGCCGAAATGAGTGCATGGCTCAGGGGACAGGAAGGCCCTGAGCAGGGACATGGGAGTCCTGATCTCTTATCCCAGTGTCCCCCATTACACCCTGGGTGACCTAGGGCCAGTCACTTCATCTCCCTGGACTCTGTTTGCTCCTCTGTTAAGAGAAATCACAATCCTTCTCTCCCCTTCCCTCAGCCCCTAAGGCATTAACAGAGCTCAACAAATGGGCCACGTTCAGGGTTTACAGAAAAAGACAAGTCTGAACCAAAGAAACGTGGGAGATCTTACTGACCTCAAGAGGCCAGCTGTGTCATTGGAGCAAGTCACGTCACATGCCAAACCTAGCCCCCGAAGGGTCCTCTGCACAGGTGTCAGGGTAGAATGACAGTCTCCACGTGGGACAGCCCCCTTCCCTGACCTCTCCTCCCCTCATCACCATGACAAGCCGGGCCCCCTGACAAGTGGAGGAGTGTCTTACTGAAGGGATAGGAGGAGGGAGTGACCTTGCCCATGTACAACCTCCGCTCCCGATGTGAAAGTGCTTGGACTGGGGCCGTCTTGTCCCCAGGCTCTTTGGGGCCCCTGCGCCCTTGTTAGAGGCTTTAGGCAGTGGGGGCAGGCAGTCCCTGTGACCGTGACCACAGGAGAGCATCCGGATGGGTCTGGGCTCTGAGGTGTCATTCAAGGCCTTCCTTACGTTCAGCTCCAGCAGATCTGATTAACAAAGGATTATGTGTGTCCTGCGTGCTAATCAAGGTACAGTAAACACTTGGAGACACAAGGGAGCTGGGGTTATCACTGGGTGGCTCAGTTTACTGGACAAGAAGCAGGCCGGCAAAGAGCTGAAGCAGCGCCTCCAAACCCCACCGTAAGTGAGGAGCCCAGATCTGCTCTCCCCGTTATGATCGAAGCCTCTCCGCATGGTAGGAACAGAGTAAATCGTTGGGTCAGTCAAGCAGGAAACATGCATTTCCTGATAAATCACCACTCCTGCCCCCCAAGGAACTGACAGACTAGTGAGGGAGCTGGAAACAAGGCAAGATCACGTGCAAGGGGTCTGGGGCAACCGGTGCAATGTTAGGTCCGGAAGGAAAACCCCACCGTGGACAGGCATGGTCAGACAGAGCTTTCTAGAGGAGTGGGACTTGAGCCTTAAAGAAGAGGTGGTGGAAGGAATAGCACGAGCAATGGCCCTGGGGTAGGAAGCCGTGTGGAAGGCCGCGAGGAGAAACTCTAATGACAGGGTGGCAGCCTGGGATCGGGGAGAGAGCTCTCGTGGAAAGAGTGGCACCGACAGCTGGAAGTGATGCTAGGATCTTGAGCAGGGGATCTAACAGTCATTACAAAGGAACAAGCACCAGGCGTTGATGATGGGTTGGACCAAGGCGCCGGGAGAGCCAAGGCCTGAAGCCACGATGAGAAGCACCGTGGTGCCACCAGTAGAAATACAGGAGATGAGAATGGAGGGCGGGTGTGTTCGCTGTGGCCAGGGCAAGGTGGGACGGCGGCGTGCTCTGAGGCAGCCGGATACTGGCTGCCACACTGCCAGGGTTTCTACCTAGAGCAGCCTGCTGGCCCAGATGCAGTGCCCACCCCCCTACGGTGACTCACGAGTCTGTGTGTAGCTGGCCGGTGTCCTGTCCTGGGCCAGAAAGGAGGGGACTGGTGGGCACACTGGAGAATCCCCCCCAGAACCCCTCCCCCTCCCCCGTCCCTGCCCGGTCCTCGGGGCCTCCAGCCCAGGAGCACCGGGCTTGCGTCTGGCCTCTCAGGTCTGCAGAGGCTCGAGACACGGCCAGATGGAGTCTCTGAAGACTTTCTCCAGCTCACGTCTGCTCGTGCCCAGGCCTGCCGCCGTTCATCCATTATTCAGCAGTCACGGAGCGCTCACTGAGTGAGTGTCTATCTCTGGGGCTGGGGGTAGGGGTCGAGCGTGTGTGGCCCTCACAGACCCTCGAACCTGCTTGCCTACCGCCAGCCCGCGCGTGGGGTGGGAGTGTAACGGGGAGCGGGCTCCCCACGGTGCAGGGGGTGGAAAGTCCCCTCCAGCTCCACCGAGGAGAGACGCGGCCTCTCCTCCCTGGCACTTGGCGGGAAGATCTCTCTCCCGCCCTGGATCCCTGTGTTTGTTTCCTAGGAGCGCGAACCAGGGGGCCTAAAAAACCAGAAATGGGTTCTCTCGCAATCCAGGGAGGCTAAAAGTGCAAAATCAAGATGTCGGCAGGGCGGTGCCGTCTCTGCAGCCTCTGGGGAGGGTCCTTCCTTGCCTCCTCGGGGACTCCCCGCAGCCCTCGAGTTGTGGGTGCAGCGCCCCGGCCTCTCCCCGGGAGTCCTTACACCCCTTTTCCTCCGCGCCCGTCTCTCCTGGGGACTTGACGTATCCCTTTGCGGGGGACACCGTTCAGGCCGTACCGGTACCCGTGCCCGGTGATGTATTCGACACACGCGTGCTTTCCAGAAGTCTGCAAGGCGAGACGCCCTCCCTTCCAACATCCCTCGGCTGTCCTTGTCTCAAGGCAACCAGTGTCCCAACCAGAAACTCCTGTGTGCCGAACTCTAGGGCCGGGGTGGGGTCAGCACACCGGGGCTGGGGCCAAGCCTGGCCGGCTTCCAGTTTTGCTGGAACGCAGCCTCTCCCGTTCCTCCCGTCTTACCGTCCACGGCCGCTTTCGAGCTACGGTGGCAGGGCTGAGTCATCTGAACAGAGACCTAGGGCCTGCAAAGCCTAAAATGTTTACCGGCTGGCCCTACACACAGAAAGTTTGCTGACTCCTGGTTTAGGGTGCTCTCGCGGCGATGACCTGGTGCTTTCCAAGTAACTCAAGTCGGCACCACCTCCTTTTGTTCCTGAAAGCGTTCCGGTGTTCAGGGTAATTTCAGAGTCGAGTGTTCTCGCATCTCGAAAATGGGAATAAAAACGCCTCCCACCTTCTAGAACGGTGGGGGAGTCGGGCCACAGAATTTAATGAGATAATTCATTAATCGAGGCGCATGGCATGTAATAAGCATTCCGTAAGTGTTAGCTATTTTTGTTATGAGCGATCATTTTCCCAACATTCTGGAGAAGGAAGACCAGAGACGGGGGAGAAGCGGGTTCCCACCCTGACGTGAGAATACTCCCCAAGTCCGCTTTGTACTCCTTGGCAAGGAGCCAAAGAAGAACCGCCTGACCCCATTTTATAGCCGGAGAAAGCGAGGCCCGGTGGGTCTCCACCGAGACCACCCTGGAGCAGGAGCAGGTTTGCGGTCCAAGTCTCACAGATGCCGCCCTTCACGACCCTCAGCCCAGCCCTTCACGCACACGCCGACCCTGCCAGCTGTGCCCGCACGCACGCAGGCGGTGGGCAGCTAGGGTCCCACGGGCCCCCGGCTCCCCGGGCGTCTCCCCACCACCCCTCAGAGCGAAGCTGATTGCTTCCATGCAATTTGAATTCATCTCATGCTTCAGGTGGAGATTGGCAAATCAGGGGAGACATGCAGCCCAAGCGGGTGCAATCAAATTAACAACGCCACGGCCCTGGCTCTTTAAGAAGGGAGAAAACAAAGCAGGCACCAGAAGGTACCCGCCCCCCCCGCCCCCCACACACACACCAGCTCTTCTCTGGGGAAGCCTGGAGCTGCTGCCTGGCTGAGCTAAAAGAGCCACCACCCGCCCCGCCACCCCGAGCACCAACAATGCCCCTTTGTGGCAGCTTATCTCACACCTCCAAACAGGGCTACGTTCTTGTGTTCTTGTCACGATCTTGTTAACAAGGAGGAGACACAAGCCTGGGGGGGAGGAAGGGGAGTGGGCTGGATGGGGGGAAGGAGGGGCCCACTCACCTCAGATGGGTACATGTAATCCTTCCAGAAACAAAAGATGAGAGCTGCTGAGCCAGGAGGCTCCCTTCTCCTCTGACAAGTGGGTTTACAGAGCTCTCAAGAGCCTTCGGGGGGGGGGGGGGGTATCTCCTGTCCCCTGGAAAATCTTCTCTCAGAGGGCAAAGAGGGGGATATCCAAAAAAAGCATTTTAGCATGCCCAGAGCTTCCTAACTAGGGAGAAGCTCTGTGCAAATCCTGAAGACATTTCAGTTAGACTCTCAGAAGGACTTCCTGGAAAAGGAAAGCTTCTTCCTTGGAGACGGTGAAGAAAAGCAGGACTTTGCCGCCCTGCCTCCAATCCTATTGGCTTTAAGATTGTCCTCCCTGCCACAGAGGAGGAACCAGAGGTGGAAGATGAGGCCCATCCAGCCCCACGGTTCCTCCCCAAACCATGTGTGACAAGTCCCCCCCACCCCGGCCTCCACCCTGCACCAATTAAACCAGAGGCTCTGAGCATGGGGACTGTGCAACAAGTATTTTTTTGAAGCTTTCCAGGTAATTCGTATGTGCAGCCAGCCCTGAGGACCTCCTGCACCCTCTTCCCCAGGCCCCCCACCTAGGAGAGCAAAATAGCCCAACCCCTTAGTCTCCTGGTTCCCAGACCAATCTTCTTGCCCCCAAATGTGACCACATTTCTCTTCGAAGAAGCTGGGCTCTTTGCCCCCCACCCCAGTGCTGACGACCCGGTCGCCTGTCTACTGCCCTTCTCTGGCCGGTGTCGCATCGTGGGTAAAACCACGGGCCCCTGGGGCGAGTCCTGGCTCTGCCACTTACTAGCTGTGTGACCTTGGGCGGTTTACTTCTCTGAGCCTCAGTCTCCCCATTTGAAACGTGGGAACCAAGATAAGGTGGTTGTGAGGATGACGTGAGTTTATGCACTTGAAAAGCCCCGGACGGTGCAGGCCTCGGGAACGTAAAACACCGTGGGGACTACATACTCCGGTCCGGGAGTGACATGGAGAGGTGCCCGTCCTTCCTCTCGGAATGTGACACTCCGTGCCTTTTCCGCATGTTATCGGGCCTCTCCCAGCAGCCGGTGGCATTCCCGTTCTGTGTCTTCCACATTCCCCTTCCCACACACACTGTTCCTCTCCTTTGGGTATTCATAACTGAATCTTCCCTCCCTGGTGGCTTGGGGACTTGTCAGAAACACCAGCTGAGCTCCACTCACCAGGCGGAAGAGAGGGAGGGAGACGGAGACAGAGGATGCCTGACTCACGGCCAGCCCCACCTGGCCTGGCCTCCTGGCCCCACCAGCCCAGCCCCGCTCCAGATCCCGGGCTCCTGCACTCCCCCGGGATTCATCGGCACTACATCATCCGCACACCCCCCCCGCCCCGCCAGCTCCCCACTCTTGGGATAAAGCCCAGAGTGGGAGAAAAATCAAGCAGGCAGAAGGAGAAGGCTGGAATGGAACCAAAGGAAAGGGAGCTGACGAATTGTTAGGGGACTTGGGGCTTGGCCTCCTTCCTGCCATTCACCAGCTGTGTGACCTTAGACAAACCACTTAACCTCTCTGAGCCTCCACTTCCTCACCGGTAATGTAGGGGCTGAGACCCCCCCCCCCAGGCCCCCTCCTTAACAAGAATTAAGCTCCTTGCAAAGGCTGCTCAAGGTCTATGCAAACTTGCCAGGAACTTTCCCCAGCCTGGGAAGTAGGGCCCCAGACAAGGGGTCAACTGGAAGTGAAGGAGGGGCCAAATAGATGCAGAGTTCACAGTCCCCATGGCAGAGTCTAGGGGCCCCAGAGCCCCATCTCCAAGCCTGGGGTTGGTGGGAAAGTCTGTGGAGGCTGGGGGTGAGCAAGGAAGCAGAGCTGTCTCGCGGTGTTTTAAAAATCTATCAGCCTCTCACATCAAATTAAAATGTAAATAGCAGCTGGTCCGGGCAGGACCTCAGGGGTGACAGGAGCCGGCCTGCGAGTAATTTCACAGACGGGAACCGGTTACATCGGATTCTGACAACTGTCTTGTTTCTGAAATTGATTTCCTCTCCCCTCGGCTTGCTGCCCCAGGAGGGTCCCGGAGCAGGGGGGGGGATTCCGCCCAGCCTGGTGCCTTTCTCCTCTCCGTGACGCCTGCCAAGAAGGCCCCAGAGGAACCAGGAGGAGAAAATCTGAAATTTCGGCATGGCTGTAAAGCAGCGGCCTGGGCACCAAAGGCCCGACAAGGTTCCTCCCTGCCCTGGAGCGAGTCTGACTGCGGACCCAAGCAGGTGGGCCCGGGGCACTGGCAGGGAACAAGAGAGGTGCCTTGCGCGTGGGAGCTTTCCACAGATATGCTGAGCCCTGAACAGAGATGCTTCCGCCCTGGGGAGTCTCACAGCCAGAGACAAGGATCCCAGGACACTGCCGTCTAAGACGCGCACCGTGCCGGGGATGCCCTATGCCCACAGGAGGGACAAGTGCAATGACATGGGGTATCAGGGAAGGGGCCCTGGATGTCATCTGTGGCCTCGACCAGAGTTGCTCTGATTTGGCCACGTGTGGTGCCAGGCAGCGTACCGGGCGCGGGGACTGTAACGCTTTGGACAAAACTGGCTCAGTGCACGCAGGACTTCCTATAGGACCTCGGGGAAATGGCCCGCCCTCTCCCTCTCCGCCTAAAGGGGCCGTATTGGAAGGGGCTGTGTATTAGAGGCGGCTGGCCTACATGGGTCTCCTCGATGCCTCTCCGCCCAGCCCCTCCCTGTTCCCGAGTCCCCAGAGAATCTCCCCCTGCACCCCTCTTCGTAAAAAGAAATTAGGTTTTCCTGGCTGTTAATTGAATTACACTGCGGGAAAGCAGAGAAATTGTATCTCATTAAAGCCTCCTGTGTCCCATTGGCGCATCATGTTGCCTATGTGGCTGCTATTAGCATTTGTCACACAGGACTCAGCCCTGTGCATACAATCCCTTCTCTTCCTCCCCTGCTGTGCCCCCAAAGCTGCAGTCCCTGATGCCTGCCCGGGAGTGTCCTGCTGGGGCTGCCCACCACAGAGGAGCCACAGCCCCTCGGCGCCAGCCAAATTCCACTTTCCAAGGCCAGATGCCGTGTGTGCGTGCATGGCAGACAGACAGTAAGAGGTGGCCGTCCCCTGCAACCACAGTAGCGGGGACTTAGAGAGGGAAGAAGTGCCTTCTGAAAGCCTTGGTCTCCTCATTTGAAAAATGAGGATAATCAGACTTCTCATGGTTGCTGCTGAGGGGGGAATCCCTGAGCGGTAAAGCCAAGAGGCAAAGCACGCGGCTTATCGCCCGCTCCATCGTGGGCATCACGGGCCCGGGGAGGCCGTAGAGCTTAGTCAAGAAACACGTCGGGACCCAGGCTTTGGAGCCGGGAGTATCAACAGGACCTACGTCCCCTGAGTTAATTCAGTTAAAGTACTAGAATCCTCCCAGCACATGGTAGAGGGTAAGTTCCCGGTGAAAGGTAATCATAAAAGTGTGTGTGTGTGTGTGTGTGTGTGTGTGTGTGGACGGCGGGGGCACTTATGTAACGGAGGGCTGTGGGTAGGTGTACCTTAGGCAACATCAGGGTATCGACATGCAGCCGACAACCGCATCGTGTTATGTGTATGTGACGCCAGGTATGAGTATATGGTAAGGATGTCAGAGCACAGTTGACTGTGTTGGTGACTTTGGGGTGTGCTCTTATCACTGCTTGTGTGTGTGCGTGTATCTGTGCTCCTGTGGGTAGGTGACTGGACATGAACATCTCTCTAGGGAATCCTTAAGGGCAGGGGGGGTGAGGGGGGGGGCTGCCTTCAACCCAGAAAGCCCCCTGGGGCACAGAGCAGTGAGTGTTTAGGTTCAGTCGTGTTGGTGACCGTGAATCAGTGGGGCAGAGAGACCTCGCCATCCGGAGCAAGAGGCAAGGGGGAGGGGGAGGGAAGAGGAGAGCAGATGGGCCCCCAGTGTGTGGGCACAGGAGGGCACTGTGGCCCTTGGAGGCCGGGGACGAGGCTGGGGAAGAGGCGCAGCGGTAGAGTTCTCCGTTCTGGCGTTGGCAGGGAGACCGTGCGGGGCAGAGAGAAGAGAGGAGGCAGGTTGTCTGCTTCTTGCCGAGGACAGAGGGCTGCAGACTCCTGCAGGCAAGGAGAGTGTAGTGGATCATAGAACTGCCTCCCAGAACAGTGAGCCAGATTCCCAGAGACCCAGACATTTTTCCCTCTCTCCAGAGACCCAGACACTCCCAAGGGCGAGGTCCTCTGGTCCTGCTTGGGTTGCCCAGGGTTGCCTACTTCTGGTGCAGGGGATCACTGCCTCCCATTGCAACACTTTCCCTAAACAGCAAAACTACCAGAAAATTCTTTCTTCGGCCACACAGGACGTCTGTCCTTCCCCCTTTATCAAGAACCATTGTGTCTTGTTGCTGTGCCCCTCCCCGCAAGTTACAGACCCCCGGTTTTCGGCCACTCTTCAGATTTCACAGTCTGCCTTGTGCCCATCTTCCTGGTCACACTCCAGCTTGTTAATGTCCTCCGTGGAGTGCCCGGGACGAGCCGTCCTGTTTCATGAGTCACCTGGGGCTGTCCTTGTGATGCTAAAGAACTGGGGAATCTCTCTCCCAGCATCTGCCATCAGTGTTCCAGCCCTGTGTGGCGAGCTTCCCCTCTCCCATCGGCCCGCCCTTCAGATACACTGCGGTTTCCTAGCGGTGTGACCGTAAGCAAATCACTTCCCTGTATGGCCTCAGTTTCTTCTTTTGTAGAACAAAGGGTCTGGGTCACTCAGCAGGAACAAAGTCGAGTCACCTGTGTAACTTGAACTCTTCTCATTGTCCCACGTTCAAAAAGTGAAAAAAGAAACAAGTGAGATTCATAGTAATAGTTTGCAGTTGACTCTTGAACGATGCAGGGGGTAAGAGTGCCGACCCCTCAAAGCAGCCAAAAAATCCGCATATAACTTTTGGGTTCCCCAGAACTTAACTGCTAATCGCCTACTGTTGACCAGAAACCTTACCATTACGTAAACAGTCCATTAACACATATTGTGCATGTCGTGTGTATTATAGACTGTGTCCTTAACAATAAAGTCACCTAGAGAAAAGAAAATGTTACTAAGAAGATCGTAAGGAAGAGAAAATACATTCACAGTGCTGGACTGTATTTATTTTTTAACATCCGCCTGTAAGTGGACCCATGCAGTCCCAACCTGTGTTGTTCAAGAGTCAACTGTGTTTCATTTAACTCGGTGTCTCTAAAATATTAACGTGTAACCAGTGCGACATTCTTGAGGATACAGTTTGCATTATTCTTTTTCTTCCTACGTTTTCGAAGCCCAGCGCGAGCCGTACATTCACAGCACATCTCAGTTCGTGGGAGCCACATTTCAAGCGCCCAGGAGCCACATGTGGCTGGTAACTGCCATATCGAACGTTACTTGGGTTCTGCAAATCTAGGTCTCTGTGATTCTGTGGAATAGTCTGGCAAGTGACATCTTAAGAGGTGCATGCGTTTATCTGGGGCTTGTCTTGGAACAGCAGAGGGAGGGGCCTGAGAGCCCCGGGATGGGAATAGTACCCAGGTTTCTCCAGCAGCTGCTACGTGGCAGGCCCTTCACGTATACGGACTTATTGGCCCCCAAAACAACTCTGCAGGGAGGTGGCCTGTCTTCATACCACAGGTGGTGAACCTGAGGTTGACTATACTGTATTAAAGGCTCCGTACTTGGTGAAGACACAAGTAGGGCCCACGCCTGCCTGGCCCCCAACCCCTTCAAGCTGGGTGGGGGGGCCACAGAAGAGCCTCCTCTTCTTAGATGGGCTCCTCTGAACATGCTCTGAGCCTTGAGGCCGTGAGGAGAGTGTTGGGTTGTACTGAGCCGATACTCACTACAATAACCGTGGTTGAAAGGAACCCACCCCCGCCCCGGGGCTAAAGGACCAAGTGGGCTCTGAGACCTATCCAGGATCTCCCGAGGCCCTCTTTTCTCTAGTTGCCCCCATGTCTGTCTCTTTAAACAAACATGATTGGGAAGACTCCCTGGGGTGGGACTGGCATGTACGGATGCACAGGTTGTGCACTGCTCAAAGGTGCAGGGCCTAAGGGGCAAGTGGAGCCTGAAGCCCAGGTCTTTTCCCACTGGCCAGACTACGGTTCTTGGCACCGGGTTGCATCCAGCCAGAGGGGTGCCTTTATGATCCCCACACATGCCCTGGACAGGCTAGGGCAGCCCTGCCTGGAGAACAAAACAGGGATGTGCTACAAGTTTCTCGATCTGGTGCGGAGCTTTGAAGTGCTCCTACCGGAAGAAGATTCTTCTTTTCCTCCGACTTCCTCAAACCTCTTCTTCTCCAGGAAGGCCTCAGGGCTTGGCCCACTCAGGGGTCCCCGGCCCCTGTCTCTGGCCATTCACCGTGGGGAGAGCAGAGATAGCCCGTGTGCCCCTGCCCCCACACCCCTGCATTTCAATCCTTCAGAAAAAAAAAAAAATGGAGGCATCTGCAATGCAAGGCCTGACTTGTTGATGTAAAATCTCACTCTATATTCTACCCAGGTTTATACGAGTGAATTATGCAAATCTTTGATGGAAAATATTCCTCCACACATCCTTGAGAGTGTAAAACCTTAGTCAATAATTCATACACGGATGTCTCTGACTGCAGGCTTTTTCTTCATTATAACTTGCACCTCGTTATTTGTCTTTCGCGTTTTATTGTATATCCTGGTGTAATGCTGTGCATTATAAAATTTATCTGCTTCGTTATTTGATGAGCTAGGGCTGGGGATTGTGCTCGGAGGCTGGTGCAGGGGCCAGGGGCCAGGGCTGGCTTCAGTGTCAAGTCCCGTAAGACAGAAGGCGGAGAAGGTGGCTGGCTGCATCGTGTGACTTCTGGGACACCAGACACTGCCCTTCATCCCCCACACATGTTTCAAATGTCTCCTCACCCACCGACTGGTGTCTCAGGGCACATCATCGTTAGGGCTGCATGGCATCCTTTGTCCTTAGAAGTCAGGTGACCCTGGAGAGTTGCTGGGAGGAACTTTGAGTAGGTCTGTAATACTGGAGGGTATTGCAGGGAGAGGGGCGCCTGGGTGGCTCAGTCAGTTAAGCGTCTGACTTCAGCTCAGGTCATGGTCACGCGGTTCATGGGATCGCACTGTGCTGACAGCTCGGGACCTGGAGCCTGCTTCAGATTCTGTGTCCCCCTCCCCCCGCCCCTCCCCAGCTCGCTCTCTCACTCTCTCTCACTCTCTCCATTTAAAAAGATGAAAACTGGAGGGGAGAAAAGTCCTGAGGACACTGGGAGGCAAAGAAAAGATCAGCCCCTGACATGGAGCAGGGACCCGGTGCCCCAGAGGGCAGCTGGGGGGTGTTTGGACAGAGACTGGGTGCCGTCTTGCACGGTTGCCCAAGCAGGCCATTGATGGGGTATGATGATGAGCTGGGTCTCTGCTCTGCAGAATTCGGTGTGGGGAGGGGTCCTCTTCCCACCATGGGTGGGGGTGGGAAGGTGGAGTGATGTCTGATTCTCACTGTCAACCACTGCCAGCCCAGTCTGTGGGCTCCAGAGTGGCTAATGGGCTAACGGGCATCCCGCAGACGAGAGCCACTGCGTCCTGTACTCAGACAGGCAGGTTTTCCCAGGAAGGGGGTGAGGAGAAGGCAGGGGCAAGGACAGTCTTGCAGGTGCATCACACCACTTTGCTTCCTGGGGTCTGCCCTACGTACGGCTGTCTCTGCTCTAGCAGGCCGCATGGCCTGGGGTGCCCACCTAAGTCCCGCTGTGTCCCGTATGCATTTCCCCAGCATAGTACTTGCCATCCTGTGCCAGGATTGCTAGTCTTGTCTGTGCTCACCGCTACCATGAAACTCCTTGAGGTCTGGTTTGTCCTGTTCACTGTTGGAACCCAGTACAAAGCCTGGCACATAACAGGTGCTCAATAAATGCTCGCTGAATGGATGGATGGCGCCTCCCCAGATACCCTCAGTCAAAGGTAATTTCTCCTAATACCTCTGTGCGACACTGCTCAGATCCTCCACATTTTCATGGGGTTCCTGCAGGGGTCTCTGTCCCCCTCCCCTCTCCCCCTCCTTCCAAGAGGCAAGGACCCTGTCTCACAGCATGCGTGTCCCCCAGGCCTGCCACAGTGCCACGTAATGGCATGGACGCTCAATGCATATTTGTTGACTTGGAGGGAGGAGAGTGGGGACAGGATTTCCCTGGCAGCCGAGACCATCCTTCCCTCTGCCCGGCCCCTCCTCCTGCTGCTAGCCAAGGTGCTCAGGCCCAGAAGAGGGTCAAGATCTAGACGCTTCTTTTCAGGGCACTGGGAGTGGCCTCCTGATGGCCAGCTGGGGCCTTGGTTGTTTCCTGGTGATTTTCTCAGCTCAGCGGGGAGGTGGGGAGAAACCTGTTAAAGCTGCTTGAGGGACCTTAATAATGGCGATGCTCTGCAGGGTTTTCTGTTGCATTTTGTTTGGATGAACAGGGGAGCTTCTCAGCTGTTCGAGAGGAGTAAACCAGCTGAGCCTGAGCCTTGGAGAGAGCCTGAGCCATGGACACAAAGCAAAGGCCCCAGTACTTTAGAGTAGGGTTCATAACTAACCTAGGGTCCAGAGACCACCCCCCCACCCCCCTCAGAAAGTCCATGGATCTGATCCAAGGGGTCTATGAATTTGCATAGGAGAAGAGAGCACATCTTTTTTCCCACCAACTTAGAGCTGAAATGTAGTATTTCCTTCCATGTTGAATATAAGCAACAAACCACAGCAGGAGCAGCACTCGAGGCCCCCACCAGCAGAAAGCCCCCACAGATGCTTTCATACCACACTTCTCGCATTTATGCTTATCGCCGTTACAGAATCGTGCTAATGGAACTCAGCACTAGACAGCATTTGATAAAGAGTAATAAAAAAAAAACACATATTGATATGTGATATACTATGTGAAAAGTTTGCCTTTGAAGGTTTTTAATATTTGTATAGCCATACTTCAATATATCTGGTTTCCTTTGTAGTTCTGTATATATTGTGCATTTTAAAACATGCTGAAAAGGTGTCCGCGGAATATAAGAATCCCTGGTGAAGAGAGAGGCCACTCCAGTCGTGGGTGGGGAGGCGGAAAAGGAAGATAGGCAAGTGGGGTTTCTGACAGCCCCCACAACTTTTAATAGACCCCGTCCCTGGGGCTAAGGAGCTCTGCAGGGGAGGGGTAGCGGGGGCGGGGCCTCTGCACAAGGCACACGCCCCTCCCCCAGGCTGGCCACCCCCCCACCTCACTGGGGCCTCCTGCACCTCCTCCCCTCCCCAGTCCCGGCCATGATCACCTCCCACCCCAACACCACCATCGCCATCAAGGGTCACGCCAAGGAGCTCAACTGCACAGCCAGGGGTGAGCGGCCCATCATCATCCGCTGGGAGAAGGGGGACACGGTCATCGACCCCGACCGAGTCATGAGGTACGCCATCGCCACCAAGGACAACGGCGACGAGGTTGTCTCCACGCTGAAGGTGAGCAACCACGCCCCGGTCTCAGGGGGACCCCACTCTCTGAAAGTGGGGAGCCCGCAATTTTACTGCTGTATCTGTTGGAGGTAGATGGGGATCTGGGAGCCCCTCCCCTCACCCGGAAAAGCACCTTCCCTTTCCTACCTATCTCCCTTCTTCATTCGGGAGCCTCTGCCTTAGAACCTCACTATGCCTCCTTCCTGACAACCCTACAGCCATTAAATGTGTGGAACCCTCAGCCCTTCTCCCTTTTCTGGAACCCCTGGACTCCATCCTCCCTCCTGGACCCCTCTGCTCCTCCCTCCCTCTGGGACTCCTCAGTTCCTCCCCTTCTCCTTCGACCTTCAGCCCTTCCCTCCCTCTTGAGATCCCCTCAGCCCCTTTTCCCCACTCTCCTGGGGTCCCTCAGCCCCTGTCTTTCTCCCCCTTGTGCCCTCTCAGCCCCTCCCTGCCTGGACTCCTCCACAGGAGCCCTTGACAAAGTCCCTTGTGGGCCCCTCTCCCAGGAGACGTGGCCTTGCTGCCCCCCACTAGAATGAGCCCCCTTCAGCAGACCAGCTCTAAAGCACTCTCCCCATTTCCTCCCTCTCTCCCCATCCTCCTGCCCTGCGGGCCACCTCCCAGCTCAAGCCAGCTGACCGTGGGGACTCTGTGTTCTTCAGCTGCCACGCCATCAACTCATATGGGGAGGACCGAGGCTTGATCCAACTCACTGTGCAAGGTACCTGTGCCCCACCGTTCCCAAGCCCTTCCCCAGGGAGCCGGCTGCCCGCTGCCAGCTCCACCTCAAGAACGGGGTCATCGCCCACACCGTGGTGGAGGATGATAGGAACTGGCCTCTGAGAAGAGCCTTCCTATGCTCTCCCTTCCAGCCAGAGCGGGGCAGTAAGGGTCCTTCCAGGCACACTTCGGACGGCAAGGTTTATACCGACCACCGTCACTGTAGAACGCACTGCTGCTTCCAGAAGTGGGGGGCATCTGGGTTTGAGGTCCCGGACCCGGGAGGAGATGAGGGCAGGGAGAGTCAAGCCGGGAAAAGTTGAGAGCTCTTCACGGAGAACAAACAGACTCTCGGGTCAGGGGGATCCCTGCAAGAGGGCCTGCCCTCCCACCGGCCAACGAAGAGAAGGGGAACAAAGCAGGAGACCAAGCTTAGGCCCCACTCTGCCTCTGAGCCCCACCGCTGGGCCTCCCCCTGACCCACCTTGCCCTGACCCCGGGTTCAGAGCCCATGGGAAGACCACAGCTGGCACCAATTCCCCTGGCCTTCTCTGGAGATAGGCAGGAGGCCATGCTCTCTGCTGCCGTCCTCACTTCTGCTCCTTCCTTCTGCCACTCCCCAGAACCCCCTGACCCCCCAGAGCTGGAGATCCGGGAGGTGAAGGCCCGGAGCATGAACCTGCGCTGGACCCAGCGATTCGACGGGAATAGCATCATCACGGGCTTCGATATTGAATACAAGAACAAATCAGGTAGGGTGAAGGCTCAGCCTACGGTGGCCCTGTGCCCATGCCCTGTCTGTGCCCCCCTGTGGGAGTCCTTGGGCCTCAGAGCTGCCCATCTGAGACAAACACACCAGCACCCACCAGGGCACAGGCCCTCATCTCTCCCTAAGGGCAGGACTCTGGTTGGGCTAAGAGCTCTGTGAGAGGGGCAGACGATGAGGCAGTTAATGGGGAGGGAGGAGCGTCAGTCCCTTCTTTCCAGGACTGTCCCTGGGCCAAGGGTGACAAGGTGGTCTGACTTAAAGCAGCTGAAAGGCCCAGAGGCAAAGGGCTATGGGCTGAATCTGTGGGGTCAGAGACATCATGGATTTGGCTAGTCATCTGGACACTCCTGGTTTGGGATTATGGGAGTGCTTGGGGGTCAGAGAGCTGGACCTTGGTGGTCTGTGGGGGATGGGATCCCCTGGAAAAACCTAGATCTAAGTCTTGTCCTCCTGGTATCCCTTCAGAGCCCTCCCCTGGGACCCTAGCTAGCACCGATGAGGCCGTGAAGCCCTGTGGAGCAGAATGACAATGGGCCCCCAGGTCTCTGGGGAAATGGGGGACCCGTGGTCAGGTGGCAGGAAATGGCAAAGAGGGGGCCTCAGAGGGGGCGAGAGGCCTGGAGTGGACCAAGCCACAGAGTTGCCGCAGGGGCTCATGCTTATGTCTGTTTGACTCTCTCTGGAAGGTACGTGAGAAATGGGCCACCGGGGTTACCCCCGAGAGGGCGCCTGGGTGGCACCCACATGGGAATGCGAGGCAAGCCTGCTTCTCACTCTGGCTGCTTCTGGACCTTTTGCATTCATTTAAGCCTTTGTCAGCTTTTCAAAAACAATTCAGAAATGGGAAAAGAGAGCCTGGAGAACTCACCCCTCCCCAGCCCCCTTTCCTCTGCCAGCTCCAACTATTTTTCAGGTCTTCGTGTAGCTCCAAGGTTTTGTTTCTCCTGGGGGCTTCTAGACCCTTCCTTAGCACAGCGCACAGTCAGTGGCTGGCTGGGTGTCCTCTCCTCGGGAAGGACCAAGTCTCAGTCCCTGCTGTTTTCCCAGCACCTGGCACACTGCCCGCCACGGGCTTAGATGCTCGGCAGATGGCTGCTGAGTGAGTCAAAGTGAGACCCAGGAAAGCAAAGTCAGAGTTGCATATTCACCTCTTGAGAAGCAGCTCCGTCCGTGACACCAGGTCAGTCATCTCCGGTACAGGTTTCTCCAGGGAGACGCCCTGCCCTTGGAAGCTTACTGTCTCGTTGGGCAGAAGAGTCAGGCTGCAGCCGGCCACCCAGGAGTCCATCCCTGAGTGTGGGAAGAGGGTGACAGAGAGGACTGGCTGCCACTATCAGAGGCACCGGGGAAGGCTCTCTCTCGTCCCTGCAGGTGCCGCATTGAGAGCTAGGACGTGGGGGTTGGAAGGTGATGGGCCTGGGTTCAGGGAACGGGGAAGGGCAGAGCCCGGAGCAGGTGGAGTTTACCGCAGGGAGTGGCCTGTCTAGCACAAGGCTCTTGGATACAGTCCTTGGGACTAAAATGTGTTCTGGGGCCTCTGGGCTGAGCTTTTTACTTTGCTGGGGAAGGTCACTGAGAGCCACTCTCGATGAGCTCCCAGAGAGAGACTTGGGTAACACGGCACCCTGGAAAGATACATCTGGCGTCCGTGGAAGAATGGGGTTCTGGGAAGGGAGTGGGAGGCTGTGGCTGGGGAGAGGTGGTGAGTGGCCAGGCCTCAGCAGAGACGCGGGGCACGAGGGGAGAGGGGGCTGACTGTGTCCATATCATACGTCAAGACCTCCTGCGGCTGCCCCGGGAGAGGGTGGGCCTGTGGGCCCAACCCCCGTATGGCACTGCCCGCTCCGTCTCCCTGCCAGGTTGCTATGGCTGGCGGGGCTCTGCCCTGTCATTGTCAGAGGAGGGGAGGGGAGGCCTGGGCTGTCACTCGCACCCCTCTCCGACTGTCCCTTGCAACCGCCTCCCCGCCCTCCTCCCCCGTGCTGCCCCATAGCCTGCTCCCCCTCCGCGGACCACTCTCTAATGTGTGGCAACCTTTCCCGGGGCCCCGCTGAGCAGGGCAAAGCTGAGAACATCACACATCTGGAGAGCAATGCAGGAGGAGAGGGGGGCAGGAAAGATGCTATCTTCAGAGCACATCCATGCCTTCCCCAAGCCCCTCCGGCTCTCCCGCAAGATGAGGGACTGCCATAGCCTACCCCCAAGCCGGGGGTGCCAGGATGGGTGGGCAGAGTGGAGAGGGAGGGGTAATGAAGACGCTCCCTTCAACAAGGGCTTTGTGCCAGTAGGAAGATAAATCACAGGATCAAGAGCAGGGGGATGCCGGCTGGTCCTTTCCCCTACCCTTGGGTTGGACTGCTCCATCCTGGGGGGACGTCTGTCCTGGCATTTAGGAAAGGGGGTTCTGGGGGAGCCGTAGGGAGTCATCCCTGGCATCAGGCAGAAGCCGTGAGCACAGCACAGCTTCCTCGTCTATAAGGTGGGAACGGTAATGCCTATCTCGTGGGATTGTTTTGAGGATTAAAGAGAAGGCATCTACAGGGGCACCTGGGTGGCTCAGTCGATCGAGTTCCAGCTCTTGATCTCAGCTCAGGTCTTGATCTCAGGGTCGTGAGTTCAAGCCCCGTGGTGGGCTCCATGCTCGGTGTGAAGCCTGCTTTAAAAGAGAGAGAGAGAGAGAGCATCTAGCACAGGGCTGTCGTAAACCTTTAATAAATGTGAGTTCCTCTCTCCCTTCTAACTCACATACCTCATGTGGCAATTTATAGTCCTATGGGACTCGCAGGCTGAAATATATGTCTGTCAGTCAGCAACATGAACTGAGTGCCAATAATTTTTTGCAGAATCATGCAGCAGCCATGTGGTAGGGAAAGAAAAAGAAATAGAGTGTTGCCCTTGAAGCTTACAGCGCAGTTGGCGTGAGAACATACACTGCGCGCGCACACACACACACACACATGCACACACGCACACACGCCTTCAGAATCATTACAAAGCACTATCCAAGCATGTGTAATACTCCGCAAACAGTATTACGTGATAACTGAAAAAGGTATCCTAGGGAACAGATGGGTGACTCAAAGGAAGGAGGGAGCTGTGTGTGTGTGTGTGTGTGTGTGTGTGTGTGTGTGTAAGTAGATCTCCTTCCACACAAGGAATAGTAGAACAAGAACAGTTCTTGAAAGCAGAAGACTTGGGTTGACCAAGCATCAGAACTGTGTGATCTTTAGCAAGCTACTTTGGACGTCTCTTTGTCAAATGGAGACAATAGCGTGTAATTCTCAGAATGGCTGTAAGGATTAAACAAGTGTGGAGACTTACGTGGAAGCACTTAGCACAGAGCCTGACACATCCTTACCCTCCACGGGTCCCTGTCCTGTCCCTCTCTCTCTTCCTCCTGCCCTAGACCACCCCCAGGCTGGGTCTCCCTCCCTCTCTCTTCCTCCTGCCCTAGACCACCCCCAGACCAGGTCCAGACCAGCTGCTCCTGACCCCCTCCTTTGCCTCAGTTTTGTCTTTGCCAGGTTTTCTGCCATGTTGCTCATCGTGCTAATTTTCCAAGGGAAATTACCAAGTCTGCCCTTTCTAAACCATCCCGCTCACGCTGACTTCTCCTGGCCCCGGGCAGCAGAGTAATAATACATGAATGCTGAATGATAAATAGCACCATCCACACAAATCTATCAGATGGCGCTGTGCAGTTTTAAAAATGCAGACACTACATTTCACTTCTGTTCCCCAAGCAAGGAGCAGGAATGGGTTCTTTGAGGATGGCCCTCCAAGCCCAGAAGGCAGCCTCCTGGTGCGAGCTGTCGGCCACTGTGGGGTGAGCCAGCCTGGTGTGTGCTGTGATGTTCTGTGTTAGCTGGAGTGTGGCTGTGAGAGGGACTGATGCTGGGATGTCGTGTGCGGTCGTCGTGACCCAGGGAACCTCTTCTGGGTGCTGCAGAGAGATTGCCATGGGTGGGGGTGGGGGCGGGGGCTTAGTGCTGTCATGCAAGGAGAAAGTCAGAGAGGCAGAATGGATTTGTTTCCCAAGTGCAGGCAGCTAAATGCTCCAGATGTGGCTTTTGTCCAAGCTGCTCTCCCTCTACAGCAAATGTGTCTTCTGAAAGACCAGAGGCTCCAGGTCCCCTCCCGGCAAGCAGTCCACAGAGTAGAAGGCACTGACATCTCCCCAGCCACTTCCTTATTTTTTAAGAAGAATATTTTTGCATCAGAAACCCTTTGATGAAGAAAGGGAGAGAGCGCCCTTAATGAAATATGTTAATCTGGGTAAGCCAGGCTCATATGAAAGGGAATATTAAAACAGACAATATTCACCAAACCCAGCTCAGTACTCAGAGCTGAAAAGGAAAGAGAAGAAAATAGGGCCCCTAATTTCAGCTATTCAGGGTCAGAGAGATGACAGTGATCAAGTTTGGAAAATCAGCTAAAGGCCTTCAGATTTGACTCTGATGCATTAGCCTGAAAGGGCTGTGGGGAGAGAGTTTTTATGCCAACATCAAAGATGATTTGGGAACACAAGGTCAAATCCACCTGCAAACGACTGGTAAAAGCAGAGAGAAAGGGGCCACTTTCTGGGACCCTCCAGGCCCCAACCCTTCTGTGATTGGCGGCCTAGTGTGGCAGGGAAGGGAAAGGCAAGGCGGGGTATTTATTGTGACTACAAAATGCAGAGGAACTCTGAGTCCAAAGTAAAGGACACACAGTGGCTCGGATCTAACACCAACAGTGGGTTTTAAGTGCCCAGCACATGCCAAGTGGAGACAGGCAAAGCTTTATACATGGCTCCCGCCTTTAGGGAGCTTAGTGTCTCCTTGGCCAGTTGCTACTGAAACAGTGAGCCCTGTGCGGCAAAGAGGGCTGTAAATGCTGTAGGAGTTCAGACGAAAAGAGTGGAGAAACATGGAGCCCGAAAGGTATACACAAGCCAGATGTTGTAGGGCCTGAGGTCCTGAGAAGAAATTTTGTTTTTGTCCCAAGAACAAGGAAAAACTATTGGAGAGTTTTATGCAAGGGGACAGCAGTATCAGATTTGTGTTCGAGAAGACCACTCTCAGGGCCGGGACAGTGTTCGGCCGGCAGAAAGTGCTTGATCCTATTTGTGGGGTGAAGGATGGCTGCAGGGTGTTGAACACATGGAAGGGGGTGCACAGTAGGTTCTGGGATGTTGTTTCCCTGGTCCAAGGGGGAGGTGACAGTGGCTTGCCTGGGGCGGGGATGGAGATGGAGAGAAATGGAGAGATTTAAGAGATACATGGGACACAAAAGCTATAGAAGAGTCCGGAATAACACCCGGCACACCGTGCGCCTATTTCCTGAGGTGCAGATGTGAGGAAGGTGATGGGTTTATAGGGGGTATGGTCAAGACTTCTGTCTTGGACATGTTGAATGTGAGCTGCCTTTGAAACCTCCAAGAAGAGACGTCAAGTAAACAGTTGGCTGTAAGAATCTTGAGTTCAAAGGAGATGTCCAGCTGGACACAAATCTTCACGTTATCTGTGTATAGATGGAAATAGAAGGCAAATATGGGGAAATTCTGTAAAACGAAAGAAGTAGAACCTAGGATGGACTGGAAGAACCCCATCTAACCATTAATGGGAGGGTGGGAAAAATGCACCTGCAAAGCAGAGAGAGGAAAAATAGCCCAAGACGTAAGAGAAAAGCCAGAGAGTGTTTTATCAGGGAAGCCAAGGAAAGAGTATGTCAGGAAAAGGGAGAGGTCCAAGTGTTGAACACTCTCGAGAGGCCAGGTGAAGAATTGGATTTGGTGACGTGGGGGTTGCCGATGCCACGGAGATGTAGTGCCGATATCATGGGGGTGTGAAGAGTAAATGATGAATGTTTACATTGTCCAGCACCACACCTGGTGCATCACAAGTGCTTGGGAATTATTGGCTCTTCTTCTCCACTAGAGTCAGCTGGTGCACCCCACCCCCACAATCTCCCGTGGCCCTGCTAAAGCCAGCAGGTGCACACAATCCACATTAGGGACAGCCCTTGAGCATCTGGGTCTGGTGGCTAGGCAGGCTTATGTTTCTAGGCCCCATGGGTCTGAAACAATCAGAGAGACAATTCTTGGCAGGCTCTCACCCCCGGGACACTGCACAGACAGCAAACTAAAACACACCCCAGGCTTCTTGTGAAAAGGACCTATTCACTTGTCCTAGAGCTTCAGCCTAAAGGGCAGGCTTCGGGTTATGACACATCCTAAGACTACTGAAATGTTCTAAGAGAAGGTGGGCTAAGGGAATGCCATCCTTGTGCTTTCCCTTGGCCTCACTACAGCATACCAGTACATCCCAGGAAGGAGCTCATACACTTGTCTGGAGCCTTGACTTTTGCAACTATTGCCAAGGGGACACCTCCAGATGGCCTGGTCTGGAGGCCAGCAGGGTTTGTGATTGCGGTCCCATTGGACAGTATGTATTTGTATACTTTAAAAGCTGCTGTCTAAGAATCTGGCTTCCAGTCAGCCTGAAAGTCAGCAGGTGCTAAGATCCCTCCCTCTGGAACACTGACAGGTCTTGGCACACCCTCAACAACTGGGACCGATCCAGAATAAATCAGGCTGTTTAGACAGTCACAAAGGTTCAAGAGACAACCAAGGGCTAGGGCAAGGTTAAACAATATGGTTCATCACCCACACAAGGCCACTCCTTCAAGACAAGGGGAGGTGGCTATTTTACCTAATGCACAGAAACAAACACAGAGTCAAGCAAAATGAAGAAACAGTGGAATATGTTCCACATAAAAGAATAACATAAAACTTTAGGGGGAAAGAACATAATGAAATGGAGGTAAATAAATTACCTGATAACCAGTTCAAAGTAATGGTCATAAAGATGCCCATGGAACTTAGGAGAAGAATGGATGAACACAGAAGACTTCAATAAGGAGACAGAAAATATTAAAAAGTACCAAAGAGAAGTTACAGAGCTGAAGAACACACCAGGGGGTTCAAAGCAGACTAGACAAAGCAGAAAAAAGGATCAGTGACCTGGAAGACAGGGCAGTGGAACTCTCCCAAACAGAGTGGCAAAAAGATAAAAGAATTTTTAAAAGTGAAGATAGCTTAAGAGAACTATGCAGCAATATCTAGCAGAGTAACACTCCCACTACAGGGCTCCTGAAGAAGCAACAAATGGGCAAGAAAACTTATTTAAAATAATAAAGGCTGGGGCACCTGACTGGGTCAGTTGGTAGAGCATTGGACTCTTGATCTTGGGGTCATGAATTCAAGCCCCGCATTGGGTGTAGAGCTTACTTTAATAATAATAAAATTAATAATTAAAATTATTTTAGTTTGATATTTAACTATTATTTATTATTTAATTTATTATTAATTAATTTTAATAATAAATTAAAAATACAAAAATAAAGTAATAATGGCTGAAAATTTCCCTACCTTGGCAAAAGAAACAAACATCCAGATCCAGGAAGCCCAGAGAGTTCCAGACAAGATAAACCCAAAGAGAGCCACACCAAGACATATTATAATTAAAATGTCAAAAATTAAAGATAAAGGGAGGATCTATAAAGCAGCAAGAGAAAAATATCTTGTTATGTACAGGGGAAAGCCCATAAGATATTAGATTTCTCAGAAACTTTGCAGGCCAAAAGGGAGTGGCATGGTGTATTCAAAGTGCCAAAGGGAAAAAATTTCCAACCAAGAATACTCTACCCGGCAAGGTTATCATTTGGAATTGAAGGAGAGACCAAGAGTTTTCCAGACAAGCAAAGTTAAATGAGTTCATCACCACTAAATTGATCTTACAACAAATGTTAAAGGGACTTCATTAAGCTGAAGAGAAAGGGCACTAAATAGTAACAAGAAAACATACAAAAGTAAAAATCTCACTGGTAAAGGTAAATATATAGTAAATATAGTGGGTTAATCACTCATACGGCTAGTGTGAAGGTTAAAAGACAAAAGTAGTAAAAAATGCATAACTACAATAATTAGTTAATGGACACACAAAAAGATGTGAAGTGTGTCATCAAAATCATACAACAGGAGGAATAAATAATATAGAGTTTTAGAATGCATTCAAACGTAAGTTGCTCTCAGGTTAAAATAAACTATTATATATATAGGCTATTCTGTGTGAGCCTCATAGTGAAAACCTAGGTACACAAGAGAAAATGAGAAAAGAATTTAAGCACACTGCTAAAGAAAGTCATCAAACCACAAGTGAAGAGACCAAAAGAAGAAACAGAAAGAAACTACAAAACAGGCAGAAAACAATTAACAGAGTGGCATTAGTAAGTACTTACTTATCAATGATTATAGGCATACATCGGAGATACTTGCAGATCACCAAGAGAAAGCAAGTCAGATGAACTTTTTGGTTTCCCAGTGCATATAAAAGTTACATGTACACTATCCTGTAGTCTATTAAGTGTGCAATAGCATTCTGTTTGGAGAAAAAAAAAACTATGTACCTTAATTTTAAAATAGTTTATTGTAGGGGAGCCTGGGTGGCTCAGTCAGTTAAGCCTCTGTCTCTTGATTTTGGCTCAGGTCACGATCTCATGGTTTGTGAGTTTGAGTCCCACATCTGGCTCTGCACTGACAACACAGAGCCTGCTTGGGACTCTCTCTCTCCTCTCTCTCTCTGCTCTTCCCCTGCTAGTGCTCGCCCACGCTCGCTCTCTCTCTCTCTCTCTCTCTCAAAATAAATAAACAAACATTTAAAAAAATAATTTATTGTAAAAAAAAACGCATACTATCATCTGAGCTTTCAATGAGTCATAATCTTTTTGCTGGTGGAGGGTCCTGCCTCAATGGTGGTGATGCCTGCTGATCAGAGTGGTGGTTGCTGAAGGTTGGGGTGGCTGCAGCCATTTCTTAAAATAAGACAATAAAGTTTTCCACATCAGCAGACTCTCCCTTTCACGAGTGATTTCTCTGTAGCAGGTGATGCTGTTTGATAGCATTTTACCCACAGTAGAATTTCTCTCAGAATGGGCATCCAGTCTCTCAAACCCTGCCTCAGCTTTATCAGCTAAGTTTATGTCATATTCTAAATCCTTTGCTGTCGCTTCAGCAGTCTTCAGAGTGTCTCTCCCAGGAGTAGATTCCATTTCAAGAAACCGCTTTCTTGGGGCGCCTGGGTGGCTCAGTCAGTAAGCGTCTTTGCTCGGGTCATGGTCTCGCGGTTCGTGAGTTCAAGCCCTGAATCAGGCTCTCTGCTGTCAGCACAGAGCCCACTCTGGATTCTCTGTTTCCTCCCACCTCTCTCTCTGCCCCTACCCTGCTCACCCTCTCTTTCTCAAAAATCAGCAAAACATTTAAAGAAATTTAAAACAAGAAACCACTTACTTTGCTTCTCCATAAGAAGCAACTCCTCATTCATTCAAGTTTTATCCTGAAACGGCGGCCATGCAGTCTCCTCTTCCTTCAGGCTCCGCTTCTGATTCTAGTTCTCTTGTTATTTCCACCACACCTGCAGCCTCTTCCTCCACTGAAGCCTTGAACCCCTCAAAGCCCACGCGAGGGTGGCAATCAGCTTCTTCCAAATTCCTATTAATGTTGATATTTTGACCTCTTCCCATGAATCACAAATGTTCTTGAATGGCTTGTAGAATGGCAAATCCTTTCCGGAAGATTTTCAATTTACTTTGCTCAGATCCATCAGAGGAATCACTGTCTGTGGCAGCTATAGCCTCATGAAATGTATTTCTTAAAATAATAAGACTTGAAAGTCGAAATGACGCCTTGATCCATGGGCTGCAGAAAGGATATCGTGTTAGCAGGTGTGAAGATGGCAACCGTTGTACATCTCCATCGGACCTCTTGTCAGGTGCATTGTCATCGAGCAGTAATATTTTGAAAGAAATCTTTTTTTCTGAGCAGTAGGTCTCAACAGTGGGCTTAAAATATTCAGCAAACCATGTTAGAAACAGATGTGCTAGCATCCAGGCTTTGTTGTTCCATTTATACAGCATAGGCGATGTAGATTTAGCATAATTCTTAAGGGACCTAGGATTTTTGGAATGTTAAATGAGCATTGGCTTCAACTTTAAGTCACCAGCTGCATTAGCCCCTAACAAGACAATCAACCTGTCCTTTGAAGCTTTGAAGCCAGACATTGACTTCCCCTCTCTAGCTATGAAAGTCCGAGGTGGCATCTTCCAATAGAAGGCTGTTTTATCTACACTGAAAATCTGTTGGTCAGTGTAACCACCTTCATTAATTCTCTTACCCGGATCTTCTGGATAACTTGCTGCAGCTTCTACATCAGCACTTGCTGCCTTGCCTAATACTCTTATGTTACAGAGATGATTTCTTTCCTTAAACCTCATGAACCAGCCTCTGCAAGCTTCAGGCTTTTCTTCTGCTGCCTCCTCACTGCTCTCAGCCTTCAAAGGATTGATTACACAAGAAATAATAAGTGTTGGCAGGGATGTGGGAAAAAGGGGAACCTTCTTGCACTGTTGGTGAGAATGTAAATTGCTGCAGCCACTATGGAAAACAGTGTGGAAGTTTCTCAAAAAATTGAAACAAGAATTATTGTTTGATTCAGCAACTCCATTTCTAGGTATTTATCCAAAGAAACCACAAATACTAATTCAAAAATATGTATGCACCCCTACGTTTGTTGCCGCATGATTTACGATAGCTTAAGATATGGAAGCAACCTCAGTCCATTAATAAATGAATGGATGAAGAAAGATGTGGGATGTATGTACACACACACACACACACACACACACACACACACAGTGAAATATTACTCAGCCATAAAAAAGAGTGGAATTTTGCCATTTGCAACAACACAGAGTGGACCTGGAGGGTATTATGCTAAGTGAAATAAGTCAGACAGAAAAAGGACAAATACCACATGATTTCACTTATATGTAGAATTTAAAAACAAAACAAAACAAACACACGTAATAAACTTTGTAGATGTAGAGAACAGATTGGTGGTTGCCACAGGGAAGGAGTTTTGAGAGTGGGTGAAATGCGGGAAGGACGTCAGGAACTACAAACTTCAGTTGTAAAATAAATGAGTCACGGGGAAGTAATGTACAGCATGGTGACTGTGGACAATAATATCGTATTGCATGTTTAAAAGTTGCTAAGATGTGGAGCCCCGGGTGGCTTAGTGAGTTCAGCGTCCGACTCTTGATTTCAGCTCAGGTCGTGATCTCACATTTTATGCGACAGCCCCACATCCGTCTCTGCACCAACAGCATGGAGCCCACTTGGGATTCCCTCACTCCTCTCTCTCTCTCTCTCTCTCTCTCTCTGCCCTTCTCCTTGCACTTTCTCTCTCAAAATACATAAATAAACTTATTTTTAAAAAGTTGCTAAGAGACTAAATGATGAGGATTCTCATCATAAGAAGAAAACTTTGTAACTTTGTATGGTGACAGATAGTGACTGGACTTAAGGTAGTGATCACTTCACAATGTATGAAGTACTGAATCATTATGTTGTACACCTGAAACTAATATAATGTTATATGTCAATTATACTTCAGTAAAAGAAAGAATTCTGTGAGGTAAATGGATGCATGAAACTCTTGTACTGTTGAGGAACTGGGGCACATAGACTTGAAATTTCTAAAGTTAGTTCTTACAAAGAACATGGAAATTTCAAAGTGGAATGGGAGATTCGGTTTGCTCATTTTAAGGAGGTGCGTTGTGCCACAAGGAAATTACTGTCTGAACTTTGGAGGGTCGTGTGTGAAGCCTCCACAGGACTGGAAATGACTCAGCACAGCACACGTGATACCTGTCTCTGGTGTTCCTGGGATTTCTGAACCAAATCCCCACTAGCTCGACCGTTTCCCTTGCAAGTTTCTCACACGAGGCAGAAGCAGAACTCTAAAAATGCCTTAACGCAGAATTCCTCAGAAGCGCGCCCAGATTTTCCCAGGCCCCTAAAAGTGATGGAAAAGCAGCCTCACAGTTCCAGGGGACAACTTTGGGCCTCACTGTGAACGTGACAGAAGTCCACTGGAGCAGAAGATGCCTGGAGGGTTGGGGAGGAGTCTCCCTCTGTGACAGCAGCAGAAAACTTAGGTGTCTCAATAATCATTTCCATTGAAGCAAATCTTCCCAAACCATATGTTAAGGTCTGGCTTCCTCTGTGACCTCTGACCTCTCACCTGTGTCCTTCGCTTCAATCACTCCCACCCACCCGGCTGGGTTGGCTTTTGTCTCCTTCCTCCTCACATCCCACGGCTCCTTCTTTTGCTCCAAAAAAGTGACCAGGTTGAGTTTAGAGACAGTAAGCCTGTTTATTAGAAAAAGGGACATGGGTTTTGCTGGAGATTCTCCAGTTTCCAATCCAGTGTTGTGCCTGGGTGAGAAGAGAGGACATTGTAGGATATTAGAATATTCTAGAACATCATGTCCCAAAATACTGTTTTCTGACAGCACCTTTACTGTTGCTAGTATAGTAAAAACTTCAGATCCTAAGTTCCACTTCTAAGTATTTCTGGGTCAAATCTAAGGGGTGGAAATTGGATATTAAGATGGGGGCCACAATAGTTTATGCCACTGAATTTATAGAATTACCACTAATCGCAAGTAAAGGGTGTAGGTTACCTCAGGAAAGATGAAGTTTAAAGGCATGATGAAACACCATGAAGTCATTCTTCACCAACAAACCCCCAATTCCATCCTTGAAAGCAGGGATCTGAAACTCTGTCACAGGAACTGGAAGCTCCAAGAGAGATTCTACAAACAGTGGAGCCAAGAGCTGGAGGGTAGACTAGAAGTTTCTGGGGGAAGTCTTCCTCACGTACAGAGGCCAGGTTCCTGCAGTTCAGCAGTATCACATCCCTGTACAATTCCTGCTCTGCATGAGACGGTTCTATGTCTACACCCCTGAATGTCAGCCGTCCTTGAAACACAAAACAATCTACTACGTGGCCATGGGCAGAGTTCATAATCTGACCCAAGATGAAACCAGAGAGCTAAGAGAACTGGTTGTGACTTAGGGGAGTGTCCTGCATTATCCAGTAAGATCATTTTTTGCACGGTAACGTTCTCCAGCTCTGGGGAAAGAAGATACCATTTGCTCCATGAAAACCACTGTGGAGCCTCTATTTTTCTGGATGATAAATTATAAAATTAAGGCATCAACACAGGCATACACATTTTTGAGTGTGGTATTTATGGCATACAGGATAAATTGTGTATACGTCTCAGATGGAAAACTTATGGTGAGTCAGAAATGTGCTTCTCAAATTTTAATGTGTGCAGAAACAAAATGGAGCCCTTGTAAAAATGCAGACTCTCTCTAGTTCACTTCTGGGGCGGGACCTGGGTTTCCACATTTTTAACAAGCTCATTTTTTACTAGTGAGCACCAATGTCTGTGGTCCAATGAAAGGGTTGTATGGAATTTACAGGCCTAATAGGATCGTGAGCATAGCAACAACAAACCCTTTCGAAAATTTACTATGTACCGCGTATCTTTCTAACAGTTTTTTATATATGAATGCATGAACCACATAAATAATCTGAGAATAATAATATTATTCTTCCTCTTTTATGAGAATATTTTGTCAAACATCCAGTAAATGGTAAAGCTCGGGTTTTACTCCAATTTATCTTAACTAGAATTTATCTGAAAAGAACACAGAACAATACGCAGAGACAGCCCTAATGAATGTTTATAGCAGCAGTTTCTGTAACTGAGAAGAATAATAGAAACACGTTAAGAAGGTAACAAGAAAGAATGAATCAAATAATGTTAACATTTTATGCACATAAACATACATAAAAATAGGAAGTATGCATACACGAGAAGTGATAGAGACCAAATTTTCATGTCAGCGAAACCAAGATTATTTTCAATTGTGTCAATCTTGTAAATCTATTTTTGGATGTTGCTCTTTGTATTTTGTAAACACACTAGGGAGATGAACACACACACTGAGATAAAATGAGTTAGAGCAATCGTTTCCAAGTCTTCTATTTCTTTGAAAATTTGTATCATTTGTGCTGAGCTATATTTTAGAAACTTAACACACTTGACATGCGTTAATAATATGATTCTTGTAGACTTTTTTTGAAAATACAAAGAAGTAATAAAGAAGAGAATGTGACATGAATGTGTGAACTATAATGGAAACAGAGGACCGAGGCCTGATGGATTAAAACCCCGGTTTGCAAAGGCTAGTATCTCCAAGGAAACAAAAGTGACAGCCTTCATTTTCCAAAGCAAACTACAAGCAAAGAGAAACTAAGAAGACAATGTGATGGTTTATATACATCTCTCAGTAAATCCCTCCGACGCCTTTACTAATGATAGAGGGGGAAGTATTAACTTTATAATAAGTAGAGGAATCTGACGGAGGGCCACCTAAGCTAAGTGAACAATGGTAACATCCACTGTCCTGGGACAAATCGATAGCAGGTGACTCACACACAGAGGGACACGTTATCGCTGCTGTGATATTGGTAAAAACGAGGAACTAATAACCTGAATCTATTGTGAAGAAAATGTCAGTTTTATGTATATTTCCATCCAGAGTACCTCCCATGTTAATGTTTCTTACCAATATAGAGAGCAAGGCTCTTCTAATAATATGTATAAGCAAATATATATATTTTGTTTTTCCTTAGTCTCTCTGTGTTCAGACACATCATGTGGGCCTCCTCCCTCACTGACTCATGGTTAATATCCCTCTCCCATAAACACGGGCAAATTGAGTACGATGCGTGAGCTGGCACCAGCTCCCAGAATGCCACAGAGAGAGGTGTAGCCCATTCCCTCCCAAACCAAAGAGGTGTCCGCAGCAGGTAGGAGCCATCGTATTTGCAACCCTGGCTTAACCTGCCAGCCACAGAGTGACTCTCTGGGTGGTTGGGGTGTTTTTAAAAGACAAGGAGAAAATAATGTGCCTCTGAGCATCCACAGCCTGCCATTTGTGACTTTGGCTCATGAAACCAAAGAATTAAATGCAAAGCTGCAGATGGGGAGCTGGGCCTGTGCCCTCCACAGATGCTGAGCCTATGAAGCTAGAAGTGGTGTTTTGAAAACCATCAAGACCTCAATTAACCAGAATCTGAGGGCATGGGTTAGTCTCTTCTGGTGAACTGATTTATCAGGCATAAGCCTTTTTTTAAAGGGGCCAGGGGAGGGGGGGGAATCTTCCTAACAGTCTTTCTAGAATATGCTTGCCTCCTCTCCTGTTCTAGGGATTAAACAGCAGTGAATGCAATTTAATCTTTTCTACTGAGAATTTTCAGGATCCTCTACTGTGGATTTAAAAGGCGTAGAAAATTAGACTGAATAGTGACATCAGGACATGCCCCGGGAAGATTTTTAAGCCTTACTATCAGCTTGTTTCCTTGTGCTCTGCCTTTTTTTCTTTTCAAAGTGAAGGGCCAATAAAGTAATCTAGTTATGAATTCTGGGTTTGGAAGATCCTAGCTGAGGCTTTGCTGTAACTGCAACCCCTTCCCATTTTTCTTGGGAATCCCCCGGTAGAGGCACAGCAAAAATATATCGAATGAATGACTGGGTTCCTCTGGACATGCAGAATGTTTACTGTCACAGGATTCCTGTGTGGCATTTTTCACTTGCTAAACAGCCCTGGAATGGCCTGCCAGTCCCCTTGGATGAATCAGGAACATGCTAATCTCTTTGTTGGCTCCTGACCTTAAGGACTCAGAGAGCATTCTTCTGCTAGTGAGCAAAAGAGGGTAAGGTTTGGGCTGGGGACTCTGGCACTCAGTCTGTCCACCCAAAGACCAAGTAGCACTCAAGACCACCACCACACAAGTGCACAAGGAAATGAAACATGGAGGCATACACAGAAGGAAAAAGGGGGAGACTTGGCTTCACCCTTGGCACTGGGTTGATAGGTATCTCATGGTTACAACTGGTCACTGATGTGGTGTGGGAGACTGGGAAGGAAGGCACTGGCTAATCACACCCTTAAGGATAGCGAGCAAATGGGGATCTTGAAAGGGACCTTGAGGAACATATTGTTTGACCCCTATCTGAGGCTTAAACTCACAAGCTGGCTCAGGGCAGAGGAGAGCCAGTGCATTGGCTGCTCATGTTCTCCGGCATCCCTTGGTCTCCTTGAGTTTCATGGAACAGAATCCTTGTACTCTCTGTGAGGTGGTTAAGGCCTGTGCCCTCTGGCTGCAGTCTGTGTGAGCTGGCCCTCCTCTGGGCATCACAGTGGAGATTGGGATGTGCTGGTGCTTGAGGCTGGGGAAGGGCTGTGAGGTTTTCCCGGCTGTGGTTTGAAATGGGTGCTCTCTCTCCAGATTCCTGGGACTTCAAGCAGTCCACACGCAACATCTCCCCCACCATCAACCAGGCCAACATCGTGGACTTGCACCCAGCCTCTGTGTACAGCATCCGCATGTACTCCTTCAACAAGATCGGCCGCAGCGAGCCGAGCAAAGAGCTCACCATTAGCACCGAGGAGGCCGGTGAGCACTCTGGCCTTGTGGCTCTTTCCCGTGACCTTGGGGATCAGGGCCATCTGAGGTCTACACCCACCCTGTGCACTGACAGTGGGCTTACAATTAGAACAGGGAAGGAGAGATCCCAAGGTATTTGTTTGTGTCTGCCTTTGGATCATTGGAGGCTCTTAGGTTTGACCTTTTCCAGATGGAGTTATAGACACTGGGCTTTGGGGACCTGTCCATGGTTCTTACCCACTCCTCTGGCCCCAGCCTGTCTGGAAAGGGTGGAGCACTAGTGCCCTGTATTATTTTCTGTGACCTTTGTTTGGAGTTTTTCTGAAAACTCAAACAAGCCTTCTCTCCCTATATGTTCTCCTGCTATTGCAAAATAGAAAACAATACCAAAAGTACATGTCACGTATATGTGTAGCTTTACAAATAATAATACACCGGGGCACCTGGGTGGCTCAGTCGGTTAAGCATCTGACTTCAGCTCCGGTCATGATCTCTCAGTTCGTGAGTTCGAGCCCCACATCAGGCCCAGAGCCTGGAACTTGCTTCAGATTCTGTGTCTCCCTCTCTCTCTGCCCCTTCCCTGCTCACACTCTGTCTCTCTCTGTCTCTCAACAATAAATAAATGTTAAAAAAAATTAAAAAATAATAATAATAAAGCAAAAAATAGGATAAGCAACACTCACTATCAATTACCAGCATGCCAGGGGTCCTCCCTCTGCCCCTTCCCAACCATAACCCCATGCCTCCCTTTGAGGTAACCAGTAGTCATTCTTTATTTTCTCTTTTATACTGTCACTACAGTGTATGTATGCAGAAGCATGTTGTTTGGTTTTGCCCATTTTCCCAGGGAATGTATTCATTAAATTATTCTTGATATATTCTGTGTCTTCCTTGCTTTGATTGTTAGTATTTTTGTGAGTTTCATCATTTGTGCATTTTCAGTGCTCTGTAGTACTCTCTGCCATGATTATACCACAGCCTCTTTGTCCATTTTAACGAAGATGGACATTTAGGTGGCTTGCAGCTTGGACCTGTGAACATTTTCATACTTGTATGCTTACAGAGGCCTGTGAGTTTCTCTATAGGATAGAAGTAGTTGCAGAATTACAAAGGCATCAGATGAGGACACTCCTACCGTTAACTGGAAATGCCAAGATGTCTTCTAAAGTATTGGGCCAGTTTCCTTTCCCATGGCCAGTAGATATAAGAATTCCTGGGACACCTGGGTGGCTCAGTCAGTTAAGCATCTGACTTCAGCTCAGGTCATGACCTCACAGCTTGTGAGTTTGAGCCCCATGTCTGACTCTGTGCTGACAGCTCAGAGCCTGGAGCCTGCTTCGGATTCTGTGTCTCCATCTGTCTCTGCCCCTCCCCCACTCATTCTTTCCCTCCTTCTCTCTCTTTCTCTGTCTCTCTCTCTTTCAAATATAAATAAACCTTTAAAAAAAAAGAATTCCCACTACTACACACCCTTACCTACACTTGATACTATCAAACTTTTAAAAATTGTTCCCAGTCTGCTAAATGTAGAGTAATATCTCGTTGTCATTGCTCGCTGCATTTTTAGCAAATGATGATGGAGAATGGAGAGGAAAGGTAAGCCCTATGACTGTTTTATGGGGGGTTCTCTGCTTTCGTGTATGAGCTTTTCCTTTGTTCCCAGCAATCCTCCAGCTGAAGAGGATGAGAGTGAGCACATAAGACTCTTTTCTTCCCTGACTTAACTTGTAATGTTGTTTCCCCCTCCACCAGCTCCTGATGGGCCCCCCATGGATGTCACCTTGCAGCCAGTGACCTCACAGAGTATCCAAGTGACCTGGAAGGTAAGTGAGGTCGAATTTCCCACTGAATGCCTCCATGCCTCCTCCCTTCTCAACCCAGGAATGAAGCCCCAACAAGCTTGCTGATCTCTGATTTCTTATAATTCTCATGCCCAGTTTTTGTTTTTGTTTTTGTCTTTGTTTTTGTTTTTGTCTTTGTTTTTGTCTTTGTTTTTGTTTTTGTTTTTGTTTTGTTTTGTTTTGTTTTGTTTTGTTTTGCTAACCACAGTGAGGCCCGAGGGGAGGAAAGACAGGAGGATAAAGGGATGGGTCCCCCCACCACTCCCCACCCCCTCTCCGCCTTGGCACTCTGAGGCAGGCCTGTACCTGAGGTGGGATGAAGAATTTGGCAATGCTAAGCAGGGAAGATGGGTTTTCCACCACACCGGCCTCTCTTCTAAGCCCCACATGCTGTAATAGGTCAGGAGTTGGGTTTGACTTTGTACAAAGTTCAAGGGAGCCCTGTGGATGATGAGAGATGACAGAACAGGGTCTTGCCCTCATCTTGGCCCTCTGACTGGAGCTGGGAGGTATAGCAATGTGATCCCCTATCTTCTCCTGGTGAGGCCTTCCACAGGAATCTTGGTGTTTTCAGGCCTCAGTTTCCTCCTCTATGAAATCACTGAAAATAACTGTCCTCCCTACCTCTGGGGCTGGATGAGGGGCAGAGACCTTAAACTCTACAGGATGTCCTGAAGACCCTGTCACATGAGAAAACTCTTAGAGGAGACCTCACAGCTGGGCAGAGAAACAGATCGGAATAACCTGGAGCAGGAGGGAAACACCGTCCTGGGTAATTCTGGCGAACTCACCACCACATCGCTGCCGTGGGCCCTCAGGGCCGCCTGTTGCACTGACTCTTCCAGGCTTCAAGTATTTTCTCACACTGGCTTATCTGACCCTCTGTTCCTGGAGGTAGCCAGAAGAGGTACTTTTATCCCGACCCATCAGAGGAGGCCACGGCACGGAGTTTGGGAACAGGGAGCTTTCGTAGGGCCTGTATGTGTTCTTCTTGGAGTTTTCCCATCCCAACAGTGGGGCTTGGGGGGAATGCCTCCTCTGCTCCTGGGATCCGACCTCCACAGTCATTTTCTGGCTCTAACTGAAGCTCAGGCACTTTAGTTCTCCCCCAGGCCCTTCAACAAGGTAGACTTAAGAACGGGAGAAATGCAGAAGGGCTTAGTGATATTTTCCTTAAAAACACTACACTCTTGTGTGTGTCTCCCCATCCCAACCCCCACCCCCCACACCCACATAGACACACAGCAGAGCCTGTTCCTTCTTTCCCCAGAGAAATGACCAGAATGAAAGTGAGGTAGGGACTACACAGTGAGGTAGGGCCTTCCTGGGAACCATGCCCAGAGCCATGGTTCCACTTCACATCCAGATCTGGGCACCAAGGCTTTCCTCAAAAACTTGGGGGGGGGGGTGAAGCCTAGAGTCCAACCCCAAGTCTGTCTACATCCTGGTTCTGGACCCATTTCCTAGGAATACTGTCAGGAAGCCAGGAGGTGGGGGCAGGGAATGAATACGTATGTAAAACACTGAGCCGTTTGGCTACAAAGCTCTGACCCGGAGGTCGATAAAAATTTAGAATCAGATTTATTTCTCCAAAGTCTCATAATGAAAAATAAAATTGATTAGAAAGTTAGAACTTCAGAATGAACCAACCCATCAATAAATTTTGGCCTGACTTCTCAGGGGATTTTTTTTTAACACCAAGAAACAGATTAATGAAAAATAAAGATTCACTTGAAAGATAAGTCACTTCATTTTAAGACCCTTTCCGCGAGATGGATCGCCACTGCTTTATGACATAAATTTGCAATCAGCCCTATTGATTTCTTAATGCTTCAGAGAAATATTGTTAAGATTGATTTAAATCCTGAGTGTGCCTGTTGGGGGTGAGGGGAGCAGTGGAAGGGAGAAGAGAGAGAGAGAGAGGGAGAGAGAGAGAGAGGGAGAGAGAGAGAGAGGGAGGGAGAGAGAGAGAGAGGGAGAGGAGGAAAGAAAGAGGAGGGAGGGAAGGAAGATCTGTCAAGATTTGTATAAATATGTGAATATATATATGTATATAGCAGCGTGTGCCTGGATGCCCATCCAAGGCCTCTGTCAGTATATGTTGATGTGAATATGTTGGTATATATCATGGCCTAGATGGCTGTGGTCATGTGGACACGTGTGTTACTCTCTGAGCGTGGCAATATGGATGTGTGTATGTAATATAAGAGTATGTGTCATTATGAAGGTGGGGTATCACTCTTGAAGGTATGTTTGTGTCTATAATAGATGTCTCTGTGTGTGTGGGTGTGTATGTAGATTTACATGGGCAGATATGAGAATTCAGAAATTTGCTCACTTACAAACTAGCAAACAGGACTGCCCAAGTGCAGAGAAACATTATTCAGGCATTAACAAAAAGTCAAGTCAATTAAAAACACACACACCTATTTAGTGAGTTCAAAACAATTATGTTAAATTAAAAACTTCATTTTATTGAGTTAACAGCGAGCTGAAAATGCAGTTCATTTAAAACATTCATTGAATTAAAAAAAAAAACAGTGGGGCTGTTTTACTAACTTAATTGTTTTTGATCTCACTATTTTTTTGTATAATAAAAGGTAGGCTTTTAAATTAACTTCATTATCTTTAAAACCCTGATTCAAGTTGTTTTTATATGCACTGGGGTGGGTGCTGTCTCTCAATTTCTAGATGGGCAAGTCTGCTTGTTAAAGGAGCCAGTTTCTGTCTGTGAGTCTAAGTATACATGACTGTAGGTAGGTGGATGGATTACGGTGTTTGCTTTGATGGGTCCGGATGTGTGTGTTCGTGGTTCCGGATGTGAGAGGTATTAGGATCGCGTGTGTGCATCTGGTTGTGTATCAGGGTTGAAGCTTGGAGTGAAAGCATGTTTTCTAGCCCCAGACTCATGGCACTGGTGTTTTCTCTGTTCTCCTGGCTGACTGGGGCCAGTCCTTCATCCCCACCAGCCAAGCCAGGGCTCCATAATGCCCCCTTCTTACTGCGTGTCCTCATCTACCTCTGTCCCTGCGTCTGGGGGCTGGCTTCAGGCCCCAGTCCCCACATACCCCAGCCCTTTACCATGATGCCCAGGGCAGTGTAGCTCCCTGCTCCAAGAAGGGCTGGGCACACACCAAAATCAAGGACTCTTTTTTTCTGTTTTAAATGTGGTAAAACATATCCACCATTTTATTCATGGCTAAGTGCACAGTTCAGTGGCATTACGTACATTCACAGTATTGTGCAACCATCACCACCGTCCATCTGCAAAACTTCTTCATGATCCCAAGTAGAAACCCTGCCCCCTATTGAATGATAGCTCCGCCCCCAGCCCCTGGTAACTTCTAGTCTGCTTTCTGTCTCTGTGAATTTGACTATGCATGTGACCCCATGGAAGCTGTATCAACACAATATCTGTCCTGTTGTGTCTGGCTCATTTCTCTTAGCATGATGTTTTCAAGGTTCGTCCACGTGATAGCACATGTCAGGACTTCATTCCGACTAAATAAGAGGCTAACTGTCAGGCTGAATAATATTCCATTGCACTCATAGGCCACTTTTTGTTGATCCATTCATTCGTCAGTGGACACTTGGGTTGCTTCAACCTTTTGGCTGTGGTGAATAGGGCTGCTCTAAACGTGGATGTACAAGTATCTGAGTCTCCACTTTCAATTCCTTGCGGTCTATACCAAGGAGTAGAACTTCTGGATCATATGGCGATTCTATGTTGGGCTTTTTGAGGAACTGGCAGACTGTGTTCCCCGGCAGCTACACCAGTTTGCATTTCCACCAGTAGGACACGAGAGGTCCAATTTGCCCACATGGTCACCAACACTTGTTGGTTTCCATTTTTTGATGAGACCTGTCCTACAGGGTGTGATGTGGTATCTCGGGCTTCTGTTTTTATTCAAGCTAATTGCTCACCTCCTTCTCCGTCTGGTTACTTTTTGTCTGCTGTTCCCTTTCTTTCAGGTCCCCGAGCCCATGCCAAATGATATTCCTATTCATTCGTTCATTCATTCATTCATTCATTCATTCACTAACCGTGTGTTGAAGGCTTGCTATGTATCAGCCATCATTGTAGACACTGAACACAGAGCAAAGAGCAAACAAAACAGACAATGCTTTTCATCCTCATGGTGTTTACATTGATGGGAACAGATGGACACATAAATAAAATATCCAATGATGCTGAGTAAATGCAATGCAGAAAAATAAAACACGGGGAAGAAAAGATGGGTTCAAGAGGTAATGGGGGCCAGGAAGAAATGTAAGGAATACCGAACAGAGGGCAGGGAGCAATCTTACAGAAAGAGCGTGAGGAGGGACAGCTGGGTGGCTCAGTCAGTTAAACATCCAACTTCAGCTCAGGTCACGATCTCACGGTTCGTGAGCCTGAGCCCCACGTCGGGCTCTGTGCTGACAGCTCAGAGCCTGGAGCCTGTTTCAGATTCTGTGTCTCCCTCTCTCTCTGCCCCTCCCCTGTTCATGCTCTGTCTCTCTCTGTCTCAAAAATAAATAAACGTTAAAAAAATTAAAAAAAAAAGACAGGTATTTCAGCAAGGATGCCACAGGGCCAAAGAGGCAAGCTGTGGGGGTATCCAAGGCAAAAGCGTTCCCCTTCAACGGACATGGGCCCAGCGTAAACAGCAAGAGACCAGTGCTGGAGCCTAGGGAGCATGGGGAAGAGGAGATGGGCCCAAGTGGTAATGGGGGTCAGATCATATAGGGTCATATAGTCATTGTAAGAACTTTGGCTTTCACTTCAAGTGAGACAGGAGCCTTTGAAGGGTTGGGAACAGAGGAGTGACATGATCTGACTTTGGCTTTAAGAGCAGCATCTCAGAGCACCATTGTGTCTTTGTCTCCCCTCCCCTACCGTGCTCACAGGCGCCCAAGAAGGAGCTGCAGAATGGCGTCATACGGGGCTACCAGATCGGCTACAGAGAGAACAGCCCTGGCAGCAATGGGCAGTATAGCATCGTGGAGATGAAGGCCACCGGGGACAGCGAGGTCTACACCCTGGACAACCTCAAGAAGTTTGCCCAGTACGGGGTGGTGGTCCAAGCCTTCAATCGGGCTGGCACAGGGCCCTCGTCCAGCGAGATCAATGCCACCACGCTGGAGGATGGTGAGGGCACCAGCAGAGGGTAGGGGTGCAGAGGCAGGCTGCCAGGGAGGACTCAGGGCCCTTCCACAGCTCCTGGTCCCCATCAGGGTCTTGTGAGGCACACAGGCTCCCTGGATCCCTCCGTCTCCTCTCGCCCACTGGCTCCTCTAGAGATGCTGGTCCACGGAGCCCCGCAGGTCCTCAATCCAACGGCCAGCGCTCTATCCACTGCTTGTCGACACTCTGCCTCCCTAGCACCTGCCACCCATCTGACTCTCCATCCATGTTTCTCCCTCATTCTGGCCTTTGCTTCTCTCTCTCTCCAGGCCCTTTCCTCTACATCCTGCTCCTGTTTCTCTTCCCTTATAACCTGCAGGTTGGACAAAGGGCAGAAACCAAGTTACCTTTGTAGTTCTGGGCTAGAACCTGTCCACTAACTGTTTCAGGGACCTGAGATGAGACTGGGGTTAAGAGAGTCTAAGATCCATGTGGCAGGCGATTTAGAGGCTACTGTTTAAAACATGATTCTTTGAGGACTAGAGAGGACTCAAGTAAATACAGGGCCTGGTTTTCAGGGGAACAGGGTTAGGAGAAAGCAGGAACGTGCCCGCTCTCTGAGCACAGAGGAGGGCCCGCTGGTACCTGAGCCTGTGCCAGGTCGAAAGAGGACACATGGCCCTTGATGCCTGCAGCCTCCCGAAGGGCAGATCAAAGAAGTAGGGTGTTCTCCTCGGCTTCCGGCTTGATGTCCCTCAACCCCAAACCAGAGTCTGAGACCAAAACCTGCACTAAGTCTGACCCTGCCCCAGCAGAGGGAGGGGACTAACTGTCCACAGGGCATAATGCCATCAGAATACCCAACATTCCACTGTTAGAAAGTCATTCCTTTAGTTTAGGCAACGCCTTCTACCTACTTCACCTTCTCTGAAAATGTAGACACCCTTGGGAGGGAGGACGCGTCAGATCGGAAACACCTGAAAGCGGATTAGCGCGTACCAGTGGTCCTTAACGTTAGCTCCAGATTGGAATTATCTGGGGAGCTTTCAAAATAATGGTGCCCAGGCTTCATCTTCCAGGATTCTCATTCAGTGGCTTTGGGGCACAATCTGGGCTTCGGGGTGGAGCACTGAGCCCCTGGGGAAGGGGAGAATGCAAAAAGAGGGAAAGGCACATAGAAAGCAGAGAGGCACAGAGAAGCCTGGGTGGTGGTGGGGAGGACCGCAAGGCAGCCAGCTCCCCCATTCCACACTGGCTCCATGCCCCCCCACCCCAGCACCTCCCCTCCGTGATGCTGGCCACAGACCTGGCTGGGTGGAGGAGGACCACCAGCTACCTCTTCACACGAGCAGTACTAGTCCCAAGTGGTGCTCTAACCCGGTGGTTCTCAAACCTGAGTGTATATCAGAATCTGCTGGAGGGCTATAAGCAGGTTGCTGGGCCCTCCCCCACAGAGCTTCTGCTTTAGCAGGTTGAATCAGTTTTGCATTTCGAGTACATTCCCAGATGATGCTGGTGCTGCCGGCACGGGAACACCTATGAGAACCATAGCACTGACCTCTAGGGCCTTACCCACACAAGGAGCCAAGGTTCACGCAAGCTAAGTAGCCTGTCCAGAATCACCTATGTCGTAACGAACGGAGCCCGAATCAAAATCCAGGTCAGACCCTGAATCCCGTACTCTATCTGCGCCCCGTTGTTATACTCTCGCTTGGGAGCGAGGCGGGATACGGGACCAAGTGACGTGGATGCAGGATGCCCCGGGGAAGGCGCGTCCAGGGGAACAGCTGCCCTGAGCCCACACGGACATGCCCTGCCATGCACTGAGCTTCCTGTCCTCCAGGGCCAGGCCCGCCTCTGGCCTTCATCGGGTCACCGCCTCCCTGCTCTGGGGTGGGGGTGGGGGGCGCAGAATTTCCGGGAGGGCGAGATCAGCGTGGGCCGTAGAGTCATTTTCAAAACAAAGGAGGAGAGGGAAGAAAGTTTCCAGCAGCAGTTGCCCAGCACTTTTTCATACTTAATTAAGGCCCTCGTTAGCCTGTCAGATCCCGATCGTTTCCTGGCAATATTAGCACTCCTCCTGGGGTATTCAAGGGCCCCTGCTTTAGCAGTAGTGTCTTTTCCATAATTATATTACCTTCATTTTGTTCGAACGGGCGATCTGTATTAGTTTATTACACTGGGTCCCTAATTACATGGTGCTTATATTTTTACACCTAAGTAATATGAAACAATAATCATTCTCAAAGAGGATCGTTACGATGATGTATTATCATTTAAATGCTCATAAAAATTAGAGTTGCCTCTTGTGGGGCAATGGGATCTAATTACCTTCCATCCAGCCTGTGCCTCCTTCCTCCCTCTCAGAGCAAAGCACACATGGCCTTTCCCTTTGGCCCCCGCAATTCGGAAGCCAGCAGGAAGGGCCACCAAAGTTCTCCCCAGCCAAGGTGGCTCCTAGAACCTGGCATCCCTGCCGTCTGCCATCTCAGAAAAAGTGGCCTGCACCGGGGCAAACCCCTGAGGGAGGGGGATAGGACTTGGGTTAGGCTCAAAGATGGCTTTCCAATGGGGAAGGTTAGAGGCAGGGCACCTACATTGGCCTCAGAAAGTGCTTTCTCGTCATCCCGGAGATTTCGATATATTCATGTTACAGGGACAAGGGACAAAGGTGTAATGGTCCCAGAAGTCCTAAAGGTGTCTATGGCTCCCCTTCTCCTCTTCACCAGGGTGAGGGGACCGCTTCCTTCTTTTCCTTCCCTTCAGCTTGGCATTAAGGACGCAAGGGGCCCGAGAGCCAGGCTGGGCTCAGACCACCTGGTCAGATGACACAGCAGGGCCAGCAGCCATCGGATAAGACCCAGGGCTGGCGTGGAGATCTTTCAGGCTCTGTAGCATCCACCCTGGGCTTTGGTGCCCACTGGTGAATCCCCATGGGCTCATGCCCAGAGTTCATCACCTTCTGCCCCCGGCATTTACCCGGAACGGGGAACGGGCCACCGGGAGACCAAGGTGCGAGACTGTGAGGACCTCTGTTTACCCAGAAGAGGACACTTGCTTCACTTCCCAGCCACACAGCCCAGACTCTCCTCACTCGTTGTCAGGAGCTCCTTCCATGTTCCTCTGGCGGGGGGCACGGATGTCGGGCTGTACCTCCTGACGGGGCCCTTTGTCTCTCTCCCCGGCCCATACAGTGCCCAGCCAGCCCCCCGAGAATGTCCGGGCCCTGTCCATCACCTCAGATGTGGCGGTCATCTCCTGGTCGGAGCCCCCACGCAGCACTCTCAATGGCGTCCTCAAAGGCTATCGTGTCATCTTCTGGTCCCTCTACGTGGATGGGGGTGAGTCTGCCAGGAGTGAAAGCCGGGTCTCGGGGTGAGAGGTGCAGGGTCTGTGTCCACGCTTGGAGCTGAGCATCTTCCCATGGGATGGCCGGCGGAGGCGCAGCTCCCTCTGCTGCACGTGCTACCCCAGCCAGAGCCAGAGACCAGGGTGGGTCACCCCTGTGGTGGGGGGAGGGACGCCAGCTGCTCCTGGACGGCAGTGTGTCTGGAAATGACTGGAGCTGTGATGGTGCACGTGTGCTTCTAATGTAACATGTGGATGTTCGGTCAGGGTCCGGGCAGGGAGCAGGAGGTACCCGCGAGTGGGGCAGTTGAAGAGTTTCATGAAGGCGCTGCTTGCAGAGGGCTGTGGAAGGAGGGCGGGGCACCGAGGAATAGTCCTCACCACCTAGGCCGGAGGGGACAAGAGGAGGAAGCGGGGCTACCAGGACCTGGGGGAAGGGGGCACCCCTTGGCCAGGCCGTGGGGCAAGCGGTCTGCGCAGATGAGCCGCTTGGGACCCGGAGAAAGGTGGGGAAGCGCATGCAGTGAAGCCGGGGTAGGAATGGCAGAGGGACAGCAACCAACCCTGTGTGTGCCTTCCCCGCCCTGGGACGCGCGGGTCCAAACAGTCGTGTGTAGCCTCACAAACACACCAAGTCCCCGCCCGCTGGTGTCACGGGAACCCTGCAGTGATAGGGAAGTCTGCAGCTGTGCGAGGCAGAGACCCAGCATCCCCAACTATGGAAATGTTCTATTGGGGGCCATAAGGGCCCCCGTGAGTTTACCTCCCTGGATCCTGAACCTTCTGCCTCCAGCCCCGGGGCCCTCCCTTCTCCCCAGGAGGACCTGAGACTCCAGCTCATGGTCATTTCTCCAGGGCATCTGCCTTCCCCTTCCCCACCTGGATGCTGCTGTGCCCGGATACACTGCCAACAGGAAGTGTCCTTCTTGCCTCTATCTCTGTCATCTCCTCTAAAAGCACAGAGACCTGGAGCTCAGGAGCTGGATCTCTGGCAGTGTCCTCAGTTCACGTGTTGGGAGACAGCCTCATGCATTTCTGCTGTGCCGCATAAGGGGTGGTCCCTGGCTTTCCAGAGCGTGCTTCCTCTTTTCTTTTTTCTTTTTTTCTAATTTTTTATTTATTATTGAGAGACAGAGACAGAGCATGAACCTGGGAGGGGCAGAGAGAGGAGGAGACAGATTCCGAAGCAGGCTCCAGGCTCCGAGCTGTTAGCACAGAGCCTGACCCAGGGCTCAAACCCACAAACCGTGAGATCATGACCTGAGCCGAAGTAGGACACTTAACCGACTGAGCCACCCAGGCGCCCCTTGCTTCCTCTTTTCTAAGCCTGTAATCTTCCCTAAAGTCACCTGGGTTGTTGGCCATACTGTCCTCTTTTGGGGTCTTTCTCTGGCTCCGGTCCTGGACAGGAGTACCCTGGTTTCTGATTTCCTAAAAAGAAAGGTCCCACTGTTCAGGCTTCTGAGGTTCCCCCTGCACTCACCTGGAGTTGCCTCAGGCCGGGCGCGGTGTTCTCATGCCCCTGGCCCCGGGCAGACTGTTGCCCTCCCCTGGCCAGGCTCTCTGCTTCGGGCTCTTTGCCTGCACCGGGTCCCCGGTGAGGTGCTGGGGTGGGTTGCAGGCACCTGTCTCCTACGAAGCCCTTCCTCAGCCAGTGCGTCTGGGCCCATCTTTTGGAAAGCCCGGTGGTCCCAGTGGATGGCTGTCAGCTCAGGAGCCTGTCTCTTTTTCTCCTTCTAAGACCCTGGTCTTCCCGTGGGACCCTCTCCCTAAACTCGTCTTCCGTCTATAGCAAGTTCCTTGGCAGAGTCAGATGACGGGTCCTCACTGAGCCAGAGGAAGGCCCGGCCCTTCCTGGCGGGGGCTGTCCCCTCTACCAGCCTCGCCCAGGTTCTCTGTGTGGGTGCTTCCTGGGGAGGGTGTCCCCAGCGGTGGGGAGAAAGGTGTCCCCCGCGGTGGGGAGAAAGGAAGGGGCTTAGCCGCTCACAGACACCACTGAGCGTTCAGGGTGCTGGCCCAGGAGCAGTCAGACACAGAGGAGGCAGCCTCAGCCTGTCCCCCGTCATCCCAGGGTAACACACTGCCTACTGACCTGAGAGCCGAAGGAGGCCCTGGGACAGCAAAGAGGAATGGCTGTGACCATCCCACCTGGCCTAGGCTCCCTTCCAGGAGATCCTTGGCATCCCTCACATGGAGAGGGGAAGGGGAGGAGGGGAAAGGTGCTCAGATGGAAAGGGAGAGCATTAAGCTCAATTTGGTACGAGGTCAGCTGGGGCTGAGGCCTGGCATATGCCGCTCGCCCCAGTTGGGCCGCTTGCGGAGACACGCGGCCTGGGAGCAGTGCCCCAGACCTGCCCCCGGGCGCCTGAAGGCGGCGGTCCCCCCGGTCGCCACTACTGTGGAGTCGAGGTCTGAGCCCAGTGGAGCTGGCCCGACCGGAGCCCAGGCTGGCCGAGGGCTGCGGCAGGGGCCCCAGGCCCGGCCGGCCTGGCCGCGCCCCGACGCTGCTTGTCTCGGGCAGAGTGGGGCGAGATGCAGAACATCACGACGACGCGGGAGCGGGTGGAGCTGCGGGGCATGGAGAAGTTCACCAACTACAGCGTGCAGGTGCTGGCCTACACCCAAGCCGGGGACGGCGTGCGCAGCAGCGTGCTCTATATCCAGACCAAGGAGGATGGTGAGTCCCCTCCACTGCGCCCAGCCCGGCCTCGGGCCACCGGCCAGGCTCCCTCCCCGCCCACCCCGGACCCGTTGCTGAGCACTGCCCAAGGGGAAGGGTGAGAGCAGGGCACTGTCCTGTCTCCTGTCCCCGTAAGTCATTGCAGGGTGGCTTTGAGCATGCTGGGGCCCCGCTTTAGGAGAACACAGCTTACCGCAGGCGGCAGTGAGATGCTCTGGGACTCCCCACTCCCTTAGCTCCCCTTGCAGCCCTAGGTCGGAGGCCAGGTAAAGTCTCTCTTCCCACCCCCTCCCCAAGGGCATCCTTTTTGTGGCAAGATTCTGCCTGGTTTCTTCTGGATACGGATGGTTGGGGTTGGGGGAGGAGGGGGAGAGGATCGTCACTGCACACGTCTCAGGTTAGGGGCGTGGCAGAGGCCCCAGAGTGGTCCAGGCCCTGGACTCTGGCATGCTGGGGAGGCTCTCAGGGCGAGAATGGGATGTGCCTCCATTTGGAGCTGTGATCTCCAGGCCCTCCACCCTGGGGCAGAAATGGAGGAAAATAAGGAGCCAAAGCTCAAGGGCAGAATGACAAAGTAAGGAGGTGGGGGAGTGGAGAGCCCAGCAGAGAACAGGGTGGGAGAAGGGCCACACTCCCAGCCAGGCCCAGAACTGCCAGGGGGCCTCCTTCATATGGAGCGTGTCCAGCAGGTGCTGTGTGTGCCCACGAGCAGCTCTGGGCTCCTGCTGCCAGCCTCTGCTCCCTTCCTCACGTCATCCCAACACCGTCACTTTTTTTTTTTTTAATGTTTACTTATTTTTGAGAGAGTGCGAGTGGGGGATAGGCAGAGAGAGGGAGGCACAGAGTCCGAAGCAGGCTCCGGGCTCTGAGCTGTCAGCACAGAGCTGGAAGCGGACTCGACCTCACAACCTGTGAGATCACGACCTGAGCCGAAGTCGGACGCTCAACCGACTGAGCCACCCGGGCGCCCCATCACTTAGCTGATTCTTAAACCTTCTGAGGCAGGTGCTATATTTTAAAAGAGTTTCTGTGAAGAGGGGCTGGCACCAATGGGCGCTTAAACTGGCCAACATTGCCGTCATGGCTTCCTACCCTCACTGCCTCCATTTTCTCAAAGTTCCCACAGTCTGGGCTCCCCCTGTGCCACTTGGCAGAAGGCCCTGGAGGGTGAGAGTTGTTGAGAGGAGGGTCTCAGGCTGGGTCTGATGGTAGACAGCTTCCCAGGGCAGCCCAGCACTCGGGGAACAGAGCAGTTTAATCCAACTCCCCACTCTCCCTAAGCCCTGCCCTTCTCTCAGATCGGCCCCCTCCACGCCGTAAGCTCTGAGCAATTAAATATTTACCAACCTGCCTGCCCTACTTTTCCTGCCATTAATCCCCCCATCAAGGTTTCCTGGGACGGCTCCAGGCAGAGCCACCTGCTCTTATGTGGAGACCAAAAGGGGACTGTGCTCAGAGCCCGGCCCCTTCCAGAGCCTCTGCACCACACACACGGGCACCTTCCCAGCCTCCAGAGAGGAACCACTGGGGCCCCCAGACTTCTTGCAGCCTATTCTGACGCAAGGTCTGAGCCATAAGCACCTCCACATGTTTCACAAAGGTAAGGGATTCCCCACAGCGGAACCCAAAGTTCCGAGGAGCTTTCAGCCTTTCGATTTAGAGCTGCCTGCAGAGGCTCACAGGGATGATCGCGGGCAGGGAATGGGGCCCTACCGTGAGGCTCCGCAGAGCGGAGGGGCTCCCGTGAGCGTGGCAGAAGAAGGGTCCCAGCCCTGCCAGTTATCGGCAAGTCACTTAACCTTTCTGAACCTCAGTTTCCTCGTGATAAAATGGGGACAGTGATGCCTCTTTGGGTTGTCCCAAGAAGCACGTTAACTGCAAAATCCTTTCTAAAACGTGCAGTGCTAGCAAACAGCAGGTGTCTAATGGCTGCCAAGGTGCTGGCAGTGAAGTGACTGCTTTGGGAGGACCCAGGCACCCCGGAGAGGCTCAGTGCCCCCCAGAGGGAGGTCCCCGGGCCAGAAGGAATCCACTGTCAGATGAGGTCTCGTCAGAACAGCGGCCACACTTGACATGTGTACCACATGTGGTCATAAGCATGGCTGAGCCTTGCCAGTAGCCCTGTGAGGTACGTATTATGTCCATTTTAGAGGTGAGAAAAGTGAGGCATAGGGAGCTAAAGCAACTTGCTGAATGTCACTCAGCTCCTCGGAGGCAAATGAAGACCTTCTTGCCTCCATATCCTCTATTCTGTAGGAGACAGGAAGCTTTGGGCTGTGAGTAATACAAGTTAAAGAAAAAAAAAAAAAAGGTTTCAGAAGTAAGTGGATTTATTATCACACGTAACAAGAGGTCTTGAGGAGGCAGCTCCACAGGGTTGGTTCACTCCGTGGGCCCCCGTCCTCGGCACGTCACCTGTTCCTCCCGCGGCTCCCGGCATCACGGCAGACAAGACCGAGTTCAGAGTCGGAGAAGTGGCCTCCTCCTATGGGCCTGCCTCTCTCGGGGAGTGAATAAAAACCGGCCCAGAAACCCCTCCTCAACAGATTTATCCTCATGTCCCATTGGCCACCCTGGGGCAACGTGCGTCTTGCGAAGCCAGTCACTGAAAGGGGAATGGAATGACCGCGGCTGACTTCCCCCGAGTATGGTGAATCCCCTGGTGGAGGTGATGGGGACGGCTTTCTCTGAGGGACGGAGGGGCATGGGTCCCCAAGGATCAGGAAAGAACGACAGCCGATGGGCGGGCAGACAAGCGGGCACTACACCAGCCCGGCCCCACCTCCTCCAGGTTCTCCAATTGTGTCGATGGCAGTTATCACAGCTCTTTCCGGCTGACTTGGGAAGCAGACAGGCCCGCATTCTGGCTCCAGCTCTGCCATGGGAGCTTGGACGAATAGCCAAAGACACTGTGACTCCCTACCTACCTCCCCCTGCCTGCTCCCCTCCCCACCCCACCGCCAGCTCAGGATTTTGCATGTTTCCAAGGAAGAAATGAGCAGGAAAGGTAGAGAAAACCAAAAATAAAATGAAAACAAAGTCAAATAAATTCAAGCTTATTTCTTTCTTTTTTTTTTTTTTTTTTTTTTTTAATTTTTGAGACAGAGAGAGACAGAGCATGAACAGGGGAGGGGCAGAGAGAGAGGGAGGCACAGAATCCGAAGCAGGCTCCAGGCTCTGAGCCGTCGGCACAGAGCCCGACGCGGGGCTCGAACTCACGGACCGTGAGATCGTGACCTGAGCCGAAGTCGGCCGCTTAACCGACTGAGCCACCCAGGCGCCCCCAAGCTCATTTCTTACGTCCGAATCCCCCAGTCTGTAACTTGGTCCCAGGCTGACTTGACTGGACTTTGCTGTTCATGAGCAACAAAGCCTCTTGCTAACACCCCAACTCCCCTGGGGATACCAAATCAGAGTGAAGGCTGAGCTGGCTTTTAAACCATTTTAAAGATATTTAGCCAGAGAGGAGGCTTGACTGGACCTGTGTTGCAGGAAGGTAACCCTCACAGAAGCGTGGACGACAGATGGCAGGAAGGGGCTGGGGGTGGGGGCAGGGATGAGGACTGGCCTCAGAGAAGCCTGTTAGAACCTGTGGGCATCCAGGCAGAGAAGCAGAAGGTGTGTGCTAGGGAGGCAGGAGGGGAAGGTGGAGGGAGAGGTGGAGACAAGCTCAGAGAGACGTGTCAGAGGCTTTACACTTCCAGTAACGGTGGACTACGTGACTCAAACCCACTCTCCTTCTTGCTGAGAACACTAGGAAATCCGGATAAAATATTTTTTAAAACACCTGCTTGAAGGCATCAGAGAGCTGGCAGGAGAGTGCAGAATTACTGGGCCAGGATCCAAGGGAGAGTGGAGGCCCAGGAGGTGAGCCTGGCATTTGGAACTGCGCTCCCCGTAGGGGACATTTGCCGAATCTGGACGCAGTGGCTGAGAATCGGAGCAGCACTAGAAAGCCGTGGATTGGAGTCAAGGGCCTGTTGGGGCAGGCGGGTCCCTCTCACTTTGAGTTGAGACCATGAGGGCAGCACTGTAGGATTAAAGGTGCACCAGAAGTACACAGCCCAGCTTCAAATCATCTCAGTCCTGGAAGTTAGAGTAAGGTAACCCCAGATTGCAGGTCCCTGTCAGAAGCAAACACAAATTCTCCCTTTAGGAAGATTACATCATCTGAGGCCTCAAACTATTTCTACAAACAATTTTGCAAATGATGTGTCTGGCACCCAGTAAAAAACTATGAGGAACAACGTGAACAAAAGCAGGAAAAAAAGAAACAGATAAAAGAAACAGACCCACAAAGAGTCCAAACACAGGTTTTAGCAAATATGAACTTTCAAATAGTTATTCTTAACAAGATTGAAATTTTAAGAGAACTGGAGACTATCGAATGGAAAATCTAGAAACCAGAGTAACTATTAACCTGAAATTAAGGACTCGGTAGATAGATTTAATAACAAATGAGACACAGCTGGAGAGATAACTAGTAGACTGGAAGGCAGATCAGAAGACCCAAAAGCAGCTCAGAAAGACAAACAAACGGAAAACAAAAGAACAAGTCAGAGATAGAGCAGTGATTTTCAAACTTGACTGTGCATACCAATCCCTTGGGGGTCATATTAAAATTCATATTCTGATTCGGTAGGGTCTAGGGCGGAACCTGAGATTTTGCATTTCTAACATGCTCCCAGGTGACGCTTCTGCTGACAACTGGACCACATTCTGAATATCCAGGGCACAGAGGATGTGAGAAGAAGTCCCGAAGAAGAGGAGAAAGGGAAAGGGGCAGAAGATAAAACGCCTGAAAACTTTTCAGAGTTGATGAAAGACATCCATCCCCAAAGCCAAAAGCACTGCAGACTCCACAAGCAATAACTTAAGGAAGTCCGCACCTAGGCTTATTGCAATACAGGAAACGCAAAGGGAAAATTCCTAAAAGCAACCGAAGCGAAAAAGACCAGTTATCTTCACAGGACCAACAATTAGATTAACCGCTGCTTTATCAGAAACAATGGAATAATAAAAACAAGACAAGAAACAGTAGAAGCCGCGGAAGTCAGAAAACAATGCAGAGGTATAAAGTGTGTAAGGAAAATAGTTGTCAACCTGTGATTTTATGCCGAGCCAAAATACTCTCCAAGATTAAAATGAAATAAAGACGTTTTCAGACAAAAACTGAGAAAATGTATCACCAACATACTTGCTCTAGAGAAATAGTAAAGGGTATTATTCCTTAGCTAGAAGGAAAATGATCCCAGCTATGAGTTCCATGACGCAAGAAGCAAAGAACGAGTAAATGGTGAATGTATGAGTAAATCTCCATTAATACTGACTGTGTAAAATGATGATGACAGTGATATCATCTTGGGGAGAGTCTAATATCTGTGTGTGTGTGTGTGTGTGTGTGTGTGTGTGTGGCTAAAATATACAACAAAGGCATAGAAATTGGTTAAGAAGTTTGAAGTCTCTTGCATTGTCTGAGAGGAAAAAAAAGGTGCCAGTTAATGTTGTTAGGCTTTGGTAAAGATTCACGTTGAGTAACCCCTAAAAGGCTGTCTAATAACCAATCTAATAAAGAGGGGGAATAAAATATTTTTTAAAAGACTCAATTCAAAAAAAAGAAAAAAGCAGGAAAGAAAATAAAAGTATTTAGTAAGCTGAGGTATTTAAACCCAAACATATAAGTGATTGCATTAATGATAAATCAACTAAATTATTCAATTAAAGGATAAAGACTGTCAGACTCATCCAGCAATGAAACAAACCCAACTATGTGCTGTTCACAGGAGACACCTAAGACATAAAGGTAGAGAAAGGTTCAATGTGAAAGGATTAAAGGCATCATTAGAGATACAGAAAGACACTCTGTTAGGATAAAAGACCCAATTTACTAGTCAAATACAACAGTTTCGAATTTGTAGTGAACCTAATAACATAATCTCAAAATATAGAAAAGCAAAGACCGACAGGACTACAAAAATAGACAAATACACAGTCGTGGGGGAGATATCAACATACCCCTCTCGATTACTGCTGAGAAAAGAAGTGAGCAAGGACGGAAAAGATCTGAACCTGAGTTAGCACACCAGCCAGCCCCAGTGGCCACCCGTGGCCCCCTGCACTCCACAGCATACAGAGACACTAGCAGAAGCAGGATATCAGGGCCGTAGCTGTGAGGGAGGGCTCAGGCCCCTGGATGGATGGCCATGATGGATCATCATTTTATTTAGCCTAGAATTGTTGACCACTTACTAGATTTTTTTAAAAATCACAGTAGATGCTAGAGCAAAACTGATTATTGTCACCATTTATTGTCTTCTATGTGGCAGGCACTGTGCCAGGTGCTTTATTTTAATTAGTACTAACTGTCTCTACAAACCTTTAATGTGGTTGTTATTATGTCCATCATCTATATGGGGAAACTGAGACTCAGGGAGGCAAAATGAGTTGAGTAGGATGCCATCACTGTCCTCAAAGGAGCATATAAAGCTCCCAGGAGGGAAGACAAGTGCACAGCAATTCAAGGGACAGATGAAGGGGAGCTGAAAACAGGAAGCTTCCAGTCTCCCAAGCAGAACCCTGGGACCCAGCTGGGCCAGGCAGGACCAGAGATGGGGACAGTGGGAGGGCAGAATACATATGAATTGGTATCCCCTTAGGATGAATATCCCGGCCAATTCTCAAGTAGACTTGCCCTCCTAAAAACAGAAAGGGCCTAAACAGCATCCCAGGGGCAGTGCCCTGGGCACATGGCAGGAAACCCTGTCACCCATTTGGCTGACACCAGCCCCTGACCCTCAGGACACAGTCCACTCTGTGAGTCCATGGAGCCCCCAGCCTCAAGGAGCTCACAGGCCAAAGAGCAAAGTGACCAGTATATATGTTTGGTCTGTATACAAGCTAGTAGTTGAACGTTGGGAGAGGAAGCAGGTTAAGTTCCTAGGGATCAATGTGAAATCCCCATGGGTTCTGTTTCTCTCTTGAGTGTCCTAAGTCCTTGGTTCTGGCCAAACAGTTTTGAAGCTGGCCCTTCCTAATGCCTTCATCTTGGAAACTTTGTTACAAGCCCCAAATGATCACCTTTCTCCTTACCTGTTTGCCATGCTGGAACCTCCCCCCTTTAAACCATGGCTCAAGGATGCCTCCTCCAGGAAACTAACCCAGATTGATCTGCCTCACTCTCCCCACCATGTTATTCTTTCCCAAAGGTTAACCTCCTCCCTTCTCCAAACTGACCTGGCCTTCTCCCTACTTAGTTCCAGGTCCCCCTGCAGGCATCAAAGCTGTCCCTTCGTCCGCCAGCAGTGTGGTTGTCTCTTGGCTCCCCCCAGCCAAGCCCAATGGGGTGATCCGCAAGTACACCATCTTCTGCTCCAGCCCTGGGTCCGGCCAGCCGGTAAGTGGGCCCAGTGCCCAATGATGAGAGGGACAGGAGAAAGGGAAAAGTACCCTGAAGACCAGCTGGCTTCCGGGTGAAACCCGGGGGCTGCTTATGTCCATGTTTCTACCTAAATTCATGGATAAGAATGGGCACTGGTCACCCAAGAGCAGCTGAAGCCTTACCTGGTGCCCATCTTGGGTCAGTCCTCCAATCCAGGGGCTGCAAAGTGGTCACAACCCCTGGAGGCTTCTTTGAGTCAGGCGGTCACCACCAAGCAGATGTGAAAGGGAGAACAAGGCCTGGGCTCTTCTGGTCTTCTGGTCTGGCTGACCAAGGAAGGTTCTATCAGGCCCCAGAGCTGGTGACTGGGGCCTGCCTGGTCCATGGCCTCTGGAAATGAATCACGCTCCAGCGTGAATGGTCTGGCCTCCGAGGGCTGCTGGAGCTCTGCCCTGAGCAGCCTCCTTAGCCTGAAGCCCACTGGAGGGAGGAGGAAAATGGCAGACAGTAGAAGGAAGGCAAGGGCATCTCTCTCTGGGCCAGGGCTGGGCCTCAATGCTGGGGAGAGGACTCAGACTTCAATATCTGCCCAAAGCTGGGAGTACAGTGCAGTACTATGGATATGCATATCCATAGACTATGCCTATCCATAGTATGCATCCTTCCCTCTACCTTTCCCGATCTCCAGCCTCTCCAGCACTGAGTTCTGCTGGGGGGCTACTCTGGAGCACAGCCGTTCTAGTTACTTGAGCAGGTGCACCTGCCCTCAAGGGGTGTCCAGTCTAGTGGGGAGGGGGCGGGGCGCACCAGGGGTGTGCGGGAGTAGTAGCCGGGAGATGTGCTCAGGACATCTCAGGCAGGCAGCAAGGAGCAGGAGGTGGCCAGCTTCCCCCTCCACCAGCAGCTTGGGATGGGACAGCAGCCTGAGCATCTGCGGATGAGCTCCTGGCAGCCAGGAAGCATCTCTAGCTCCGCTCTGCTCTCCTGTGGTCTTTCTGAGTTACCCTCTGAGCAGTTGGTGGCCCAGCTCCGTACCAGTGAGGCCAGAGTTCTTTTGCCAGAGGAGAAGCCCAGAAATGTGGGCTTTTTAGTGACTCTGCGTCCTCCCCTCCATCCTCACGGCCACCAGCCCATATGCAGAAAAGTGCACATATCGTGGGCGTACGGCTCCATGACATCTCCTAGCACATTGGGCAAGCAGCACCCAGAGCAGGGAACACGACATCAGGACACCCCAGAGGACCTCCTTGTGCCCCTCCCGGTCACCACCCTTCCCCTGCCAGGGTGACGACCATGCTGACTTCAGATTAGTGTTGCCTGTTTATGTCCATTATATAAGTGAAGTTCATACCATTAATCTGGCTTCTTTTACTCAACATTATTTTGAACTTGTGAATTTCCTCCACACTGTTGGGTGTGGTTATAGATCATTCACTCTCACTTCTGTATAGGTTTCCGCTGGGTGCGTGTATAGAATTGTTTCATCCATTTCACTACCCATTGATATGCATTTGGGTAGGTTCCAGTTTGGAGCTGTTCCTTGCGGCACTGCTGTGCACACCCATACACGTGTGTACTGTCGGGTGTGTTCCCAGGAGAGGAAATGCGGGGCCCTGGGGTCTGGACATTGAGAATGCGCTGCCATTGTTGGGTGTCTGTGCCAACTTTCCAATCGATGTTTTAGCCGTGCTGTCTGCCCCTCCTTCCCTTCTCCCTCTGTTCCCCCACCCCCACACACATCCTAAGCTTATCACCATTCTGGATGCCCGTTGTGCCTTTTCCCAGCCCACGCCTCTGCCACTGCTGACCCCTGCCGTGGCATGGTCTTTATCCTCTGTCATATACTGAATGCGTTTGATGGCAATTAGCTGCTCACTTCTCTGTCTCCTGTGCTGGTCCGTGGGGCCCTGTGAGGACAAGGGCAGCATCTTTTCATCTCTGGGTCCCCCAGCTGCCAAACACTGTGCCTGGAACATCATTGTCACTAAATGCATGTTTGATGAATGGATTACGAGCAGCCTGGCAATTGTAAAGCCTTAGACGTTGGGCAAGTTTCCCTTCATGAATTGATGGGAGAGGGTAGTCATTCTCCAGCTTGGTTTTGTGCGGTCATTTCCTCCTCCGACAATGAAGCCTTTCAAATGAGTGCTGCCTCCTCATTAACTCAGGCTTCACGAGCCCCCAGAACGGAGCTCCTGGGTCCCGTGCCCTGCTGGAGACCCTGGGGCCCTCCCCGCTTCTCTTCATGTCCTGAGCACAAGCACATAGGAAGCTCCTCTCTCCTGGGGATGGTTCCTATCTGACAGTGGCACACAGGCGCCAGGGGGCCTGTGCGATGAGAACTTCATTCAGTTCAGCCACCTTATAGAGGAGGAACTGCCCTCAGCGAGGGACCCAGACACCTGACCACCACATTGTGTGATGTGTGATGTGTGAGGTTACCGCTCTGCACAAATATACTCCAAATTCCAAACAACTGCACTACAAATTCGCTTATGAAAGAGACCTAGGAGTGAGCGCTGGGGGTGAGGACACAGGCGTGTACATGTGACAGGGCAAAACCACAGGTGTGAGTGTGAGGTTAGAGGCAATGCACGTGAGTCTAATGTATGCACACGTACTAGAGTGTGGAACCCTGAGAATAGACGGGAACCGCATCTGGCGTGGGCTCCCGCAAGTTATGCCCTTGGGGGCAGCCAGAACTGCAGGGAGTCCCGTTAGAAATTGTACCAAACGTGTTCATACACTTGTTGTTTTTCTCTGATTCTCAAAATGATGCAATTTTATTGTACAAAATTCTGTAAATACATAAAAGAATAGACAGGAGAGTAGAAATTACTTGTACTCATTCCCTGAAGATAAACGCTGGCAGTGTTTTGGTAGATAGCCTTCCAGCCTTTGATCTGTACGTATATTATGGGGGGGGTTTTAATAAAAAATTAAAATGAATTTTTACATAATGTTATATAATCTGTGTTTTCCATGTAATATATCTAGGCACTTTCCCACACCATCACATACTCTTTTCAAACATGACCTTGAATGCCCATATGTATATAATCTATTTAACTAGTGCCCTCATTATTCTTTCATCTATTTTCAAATGTTCAACATTGTAAATAACATGTCATTGAACATTCTTCAGATAAGTCTTTATGCACATGTTTTATCATTTTCTTAGGTAAATTTCTATGGTAATTCCTGAGTCATAAAGAATATGGATATTCTTTTTTTTTTAACGTTTATTTATTTTTGAGACAGAGAGAGACAGAGCATGAACCGGGGAGGGTCAGAGAGAGGGAGACACAGAATCGGAAACAGGCTCCAGGCTCTGAGCTGTCAGCACAGAGCCCGACGCGGGGCTTGAACTCATGAACCGCGAGATCATGACCTGAGCTGAAGTCGGACGCTTAACCGACTGAGCCACCCAGGCACTCCCAGTGATGTGTTTTTAAAAGCGATTTCAGGAGATTCTTGGGGAGCCCAGGTTCAAAGGAAGACCCCGGGATCTGGATTCGAAGCTAACACCTTCAAAGGGAAGCCAAACCTTTCCTGTGTAGACACAAACGTACGCTCACGTACACACTGACACACAAGCACGCACATTCGACTTTTCTCCACACGTGCACATGCACACCTCAATCCTCACGGAAGAGTGAGCCGGGAGAAGAACGCGTCCCAGTTTACAAAGGACTCGCCCAGCCCTCGCCTATTTGTGCCTCTCTGTAACCACACGGGGTAGGCAGAGCAGTATCGCTTTCTTAGTTCACAGAATAGGAAACCGAGGCCCCGGGAGCCTTGAGAGAGAAAGGTGTATGAGCTGTGAGACTCACACTTGGTAAGAAGGGCAGGCGGGTGTTGGAGCCAGTACACCACCCACTTCGTGCACAGACAGGAACTACAGGTACCCGCACGGTCCCCTGGGTGCCATGGCCTGCAAAGACTTCCCAAGTACCAGGGCTGAAGGTGGCTTTGCACCTGTCTGCAGCAGGGACCCCCCTGGGTCCAAGGCCAAATCTCCATTAGGGAGGCAAGAGGGAGACTCTGCCAGGGAGCTCTATGCGTATTGAGGAGACGCCTGTGCCTCCTTCCTAACATCTCCCTGCAGATGGCCTGGGGCCAAAAAGGATGGTTTCTCCTGCCATAAGTCATCGGGCCCCTCAGTCCTCCCGTGGGGCACAGAGAATGTCCCTCTGTGACCCCATCTCTATCTGCAGGTCTGTCCCTCAGCATGTGGATGAATGCGTCCACGTGTCCGTGTGCGTGTGAGCGTGCATGTGAGCATGTGTGTGCACGATCCCGTGACTGCAGAGATAACTAATTATTAGCTCCCTCTGGCCTCAGGGCCCCCCATCTGTTCCGGGGGCTGCTCCCCCCTCCCTAGACTTCTGCCCTGATTTCAAAGAGGCCCCAGTGCTGCCCTCCTTTCCCTTCCCCGCGGCTGACCAAAAAATAAAATGAAAGTCAGCCCCATCCCGCCTGGACCAGGGAAGGGGCTGACAGGAGGTCTGCAAACTAGCGCTTATCAAAAGCTCCTTCTCAAATTCATTTCAATATCTGAGCCTCTGGTTTCCAAGGCAACATAATCTTTTCATCAAAGCAACTGGTAAAACCACTGGGATCCGATATTGTTTTGTTGGCAACTTGTCAAAAGTGTCATTTGGTTAAAAAAAAAATTTATAGATTTATACAACCTACAAATATATACGGTGATCTATACCACTAATAATCATTAATAAAGTGTTGTCCCGTGAAGCTTTCCGGGTTCCGTCTCCCACCCCTTCTTCCCCCAGACGGTTTGCTCCCGCAGAATGAAGGAGTGGTAATTAGACGGCGGGGCGGGGAGGTGGTGCGGAGCCGGCTCGGGCTGGGGGCGCCCGTCTACAGCCCTAATAAGGCAAATGCGGTAATTTAGTTTCTTCCCAGAGACTCCCTTTCCCCGGGGTCTTCCTGGGACCCTCCCTCCTCCATTCTCCCTTCTCCGGACTCCCTCCATCACTCACCCGAAACACTCACATCCCCTGACCTGCAGCCACACTTGCCAGGGTCTGGGTCGGCCAAAGAGGTAAACCGAGGCTGGCCCAGCACCACGCCAGAGAAGGCCCACGAGCCCCCAGGGCCAAGCCCGGTGCAGACTCTGCTCACTGTTGCTCCCAAACCACAAAGGGCGAACGAGGCAGGATCCTGCCTCCTCTCCCCACCCCCCTGACTGGCCCACCCCCCTACTCTGAGCCCAGGTCCCCCGAGGAAGGTTGGGGTTGGAGGCTGGAGGCCCAGGAGGCTGGGTTTTACACTTCTCTGCCCCTGTCCCGCAGGCTCCGAGCGAGTACGAGACGAGTCCAGAGCAGCTCTTCTACCGGATCGCCCACCTAAACCGTGGGCAACAGTACCTGCTGTGGGTGGCCGCCGTCACCTCTGCCGGCCGGGGCAACAGCAGCGAGAAGGTCACCATTGAGCCTGCGGGCAAGGGTAAGCGGCGCAGGCCGGAGGGGAAGAAGCGGCCAGAAGCCCCCTTCTAGAATTCCGGCTCTCCCAAGAGAGGGGGTGTCTCTCTCCACCCTCTCTGCCACCTGGCCGAGAGGAGCTGGCGGGCCACCCGCCTCTGTCCCGCATCCGCCAACACTGGGCCTCTGCTGCCCCCTGACTCCCAGAAAGCCTTACAGCACGCTCCAGGCCGCGCAGCTACTCAGGGCCCGGTGGCATGGAGGGCCCCGGTCCCTCCTCCAAACTCGACTCCAGGGCTGAAAGAAGGGACATCAGCCTCGCTCCCAGCTCGAGGCAGAGCCTTTGTCCCAAGGCTCGGCTCCTCCAGAGGGGGCGGTGGCAGGGTACGCGGCTTCCACGGGGCCGAGAGCCATAAAGGGAGCTTCGTCGTTTCAAAGCCTAGAGGTAATGCCTCTGATGGCTGATTCACTCGATGCACGGACACTTAAGAGAGCGCAGACCTAGGAGGCCCTGGGCTAGATGCTGCACGCGGAGTTTGTTCTTAGGGAACACCCCCATCGAATCCCTGGCCTGGGCAGAAGTATGGCATGAGGGCATATGCACCCCCGCGTTACAGGGAATGACAGGTGTGGGGCCCCGGCCCGGGAGCAAAGAGGCAGCCGCACAGCAGCTGATGTGCCCTCCGTGCAGACCGCAGGCCATGGGATCGACCCGCTGCCAGCCCACAACTTCAGTCCTCTGCCTTGGTTCTGGGCCTCCGTGGGAAGGCCACCTTCCTCTCGGGCCGGCCTCCTCCCTCAGCCACCTGAGTCTCTAGCCCTGGGGCCCTGGGAACCCACCCCAGCCACGTGGCAGCACCAGGCCTGGAGCTCTACAGCGTTTGGTGGCCTGGTTAACTTAACACCTGTGACACGGCCCGGTGGTCTGAGAGGGACCTGACGCGACTACCCTCTCCGGGTGCCCTTGACGTCTTTGCCTTTCTTGCTTTCCGTGAAGCCGCTTGTGCATCCTGGTGCTCCGAGCGTGCTCCTGTCAACCCCGGGGGACGTTCCTTTCTCCTCCGTGGCTGTATGTTACTGCCAGCCCTGTGTCAGTCTACATGCCTGCTCCCGGTGACTCCGTCCCTGGGCCGCTGACTCCCACATCGGTGTCCGTGGGACACTTGTATATCTGGGTGCTTCCCAGTTACTCCACGCGGGCGACCCCAGGTTCAGTGGGAGCGAAGTATCCCCGTTCCTCCTCCTCCTCCTTCCGTGTGCCTGGTCTCTGTGAGGGCACCAGCACCCAGCCGGCATCGGGCAGTCGTCATCCCCTCCCCCTCTATCGCTTCCTCAAAGCCAGGTCCTTCCCCGAGTCCTGCCGGTGCTTCCTGGAGCCCCTCACCTCTTGCCCCACTTACATCGGCTCCAGCCGCCATCTTGCCACTGAGCCACGTCCTCTGCCAAGCCATCCTCTGCCGGCACCGGGGCTTTATCTGCAACCCTACTTTGAACACGTCACTACTTACTTATCGGCTCCCAGTGGCTCCTCATGACCCCAAGAGGAAGTCCAGCCTCCTTGTTCTGCCGACAGAGCGCCCCCCCCCGCCACCCGCCGCCCATGCTTCTGCTCCTACTCACCACCCGTCCCCCTTCACCCACCCTGGGCTTTGGTCACGTCAGAGTATTTGCAGACCCTCACACTTCCCACGGGTCCCAGGCCTCCAGGCCCCTACTCGGTGCTGCTGCCTCTTCCCACCATGACTCTCCTTCCCTGCACAGGGCCTTCCTTTTTAGCCTTCAAGATTCAAGGTAAAGCTTCCAATTCCAGAAGCTTCCCTGGCTGTCACCTCCACCACCACCGAGCTGGCGGAGTCCATTCTTCCTGTGGGTTCCCACGGTTACTTGTACCTATCCCTACCGTAGTATTCTCGACCCGTGGGGAAAAAAATGTTTTTAAGTTGGGCTCCACGCCCAGCGTGGAACCCATGACCCTGAGATCAAGACCTGAGCTGAGAGAGCAAGAGTCAGATGCTTTACCGACTGAGCCTCCCAGGCGTGCCCCTGCCCCCATAATGATCCTTTTTAAGTGTCTGTCCTGGACAATGTGCAACTCGAGGACAGGAAATAGATCTTCTTCACTGTGTGAGTCTTCAGAGCCTCATGGGAGACCTGGCCCATAGCAAGTATTTATTTGATAAATGTTTGTTGAACCAATGACTCCCATCTGAGCTTGCCTGCACCCACCCCTGCTCCAAGCTCAAAGCGGAGGTCAGGTAGGAGATGGGGGGCTTGATGCGTAAATTTGGGGAGCCCCAAGAAAGGCCGCCCAGTACAGCATTGTGGGTAGGAGTGGGGTGCCCTCACGTTCTCCTCCCCGTAGCCCCAGCGAAGATCATCTCATTCGGAGGCACCGTGACAACACCCTGGATGAAAGACGTCCGGCTGCCCTGCAATTCAGTGGGAGATCCAGCCCCTGCTGTGAAGTGGACCAAGGACAGGTATGTGCGGGACCCTGGAGGGCTGAGTGACCCAAGTGATGGGTGGTAGATGAGCCTTAAAGAAAAGAATCGGGTGCCTTTACCTTCCAGCTGACCAGAGGCCCTGCCGGGTGCACGGCTACTGCTCTCCCAGGAGGCCTGGGCTCCCTGGCTCCCCACTGTTGACGGCTAAGCATCTCCCCTCCCTGGGTGCCCGAAGAGGGCAGGGTTACGGGATATCCCCAGGAAGTGCTGGGCAGAGCCAAGGGCCCTGGGCCGCCTAGCCAGCCTCCTTCTGCTCCCAGCCCTGTGTGCCTCCAGTCCTGAGGGAGGCCCCGGGAAGAGGGGGTGCTTACCATAACCCCTCTCTGCCCCCCCACCCCTGCAGTGAAGACTCGGCCATCCCTGTGTCCATGGACGGGCACCGGCTCATCCATACCAACGGCACACTGCTGCTGCGTGCTGTGAAGGCTGAGGACTCAGGCTACTACACCTGCACGGCCACCAACACTGGAGGCTTCGACACTATCATCGTCAACCTTCTGGTGCAAGGTAAGACCCTGGAAGGCTGGCCCCCCGGCAACCTCCCCAACGACCTGGGCGACAGACCCTCAGTGGGACAGAGGTGCCACATGGAAGAGAAGGCAGGAGGGATGGAGAGAAGGAGCGGGAGCCGGGGAGGCTCCAAGAGGGTGGGAAAGCCAGGCCTTGGCCCTCACTTGCAGCTGGGAGACCCCACGCCCCCGTCATCGGATGTTAACGCTTTGTGGTGAGGGCTGGTGGCTTTCCCTCACAGTTCCCCCGGACCAGCCCCGCCTCACTGTCTCTAAAACCTCCGCTTCATCCATCACCCTGACCTGGATTCCAGGTGACAATGGGGGCAGCTCCATCCGAGGTGAGAGGGGTCTGGATGAGGAGGGGGGGAAAGGGGGAGAAACTCTGGGCCCAGGAGCAGGGGAAGGGCTTCACCCACTCCCACCACTTGGTCCCCATAATGCCCCAGAAGTGATCAATGGCCAGGGGGATGGGCAATTCGGACCAGTAGGAAGTTACCCAAGTGCCACAGAAAGTCACCAGCCTAGGTATCCCACGTTCAGACGGCCCACCCCAAATGCTGCTGGTGAGCTGTGTGAACCTGGAGAGATCTGTTTTCTTCTCTGGGCCTCAGTTCCCAAATCTGTAACAGTAGACAGAGAGTGCTTCTCGGCCTCGAATAAGCACATGAATCACCAGGAGGCTCTTAAAGAATGCAGATTCTGATTCAAGAGGTCTGGGATGGGATCTGAAAAGCCCCCAGGTGATCTAATACCGCTGTCAGGGGGACCATCCCTGGAGTAGCAGGGTCTAAGTAGGGTCCCTTTTAAGCCTCAAGCCTCTGGATTCTGCTCCCTTCCCCACCTTAGCTGCTAAAGAGAGAGCGGGAAAACTCCTTGCAGCTTTGGGTCCAACCTGCATGGGCCCTCCCCCCATCACCAAAGGCCCCACTCTGCCCCTGCCGGAGCCCAGCCCCACGACGCCTGTTGGGGTGTCCCAGGCCCCGCCACGCCCGCCCTGAGCCAGGCAAACCTCCCGGGCAGGCTTCGTGCTGCAGTACTCGGTGGACAACAGCGAAGAGTGGAAGGATGTGTTCATCAGCTCAGGGGAGCGGTCCTTCAAGCTGGACAGCCTCAAGTGTGGCACGTGGTACAAGGTGAAGCTGGCAGCCAAGAACAGCGTGGGCTCCGGGCGCATCAGCGAGATCATCGAGGCAAAGACCCACGGGCGGGGTGAGGCTTAGCGATCACCCAGCTGGGGAGAGATGGGCCCAGGCCATGGGGATGGAAGATGGCTGGGGTAGGCAAGGAGGGCGCTGGGAAGCGGAGACTGAGGGGAGGGGCTTAGCCGCGTTCCGGCCTATGGATAGCACCTTGACCAATCACAGTAGGAGAAACAGGCCCCACCTCCCTGGCGGGGTAGCCGATGGTGACAGCCTCCTCCTTCTCCCCACATCCCTTCCTCCTCTGCTGAGGCCTTCTCTCCAGGTCCTTCCCTCATCCCCCTCCTCCTCTGTCCCCTGGGGCATCCCTAGTCCCGTGTGTGCCAAACGCTGTTCCCCAGAGCCACTGCAGCCCCCCTGACCCAGGGTACTCCTCCCCCCGCGGATGAACGAACCCTCCTCCTCTCTCTCGGTCTCTAACCACGCTCTCTCCCTGTGCCCCCCCTCCCCCCCCCCCGCCCCCCAGAGCCCTCCTTCAGCAAAGACCAGCACCTGTTCACCCACATCAACTCCACGCATGCTCGGCTTAACCTGCAGGGCTGGAACAACGGGGGCTGCCCTATCACAGCCATCGTCCTGGAGTACCGGCCCAAGGGCACCTGGGCCTGGCAGGGGCTGCGGGCCAACAGCTCCGGGGAGGTGTTTCTGACCGAGCTGCGCGAGGCCACGTGGTACGAGCTGCGCATGCGGGCCTGCAACAGCGCCGGCTGCGGCAACGAGACCGCCCAGTTCGCCACCCTGGACTACGACGGGAGTGAGTCGGAGAGGGTGGGAGGGGCAGCACCCGGACCGCGGGGAGGTGTCCCCAGGGAAGCCGGCAGAGAGGCAGACGCATAAAGACAGGACAGACAAATCGAAAAACAGGGAGGAAAAAGCTGGAGACAGGGAAGGGAGCAGCAGACCCGTAGGCAGGCAGGCCGGTGGGCAGGTGCGCCCGTGACCATACAGACCTGCAGACAGGCAAACGGGTCACACTAAGACAGACAGTCTTGGAAGGTGCAGTCCTTGCTCTCTGTTGCTTCAGAGAGATGGAGAGGAATGTAGAGGTGTAGTTGAGGCCCTGCCCTCGGAGGACCCTCTGCTAACATGGTGCATTAGCCAGGATGGGACTGTCTGTGCTGCAGTAACAGATAAACACTAAAAGCTCCAGGGCTTAGCCCAGTAAAGATCTGCTTCTTGCTCTCATAATGCCTTGAGAGGGTTGGCTGGCCACCGTCTTCTAGCTCTGCCATCTTGAATGGGTAGCCTCCAAGGTCACCAAGAAGAGAAGGATAAAAGAGGCACCCCAGTTCTTAACTGCCTTGGCCAGGAGGTGACGCACGTCACTTCTGTTCACACTCTGTTGTCCGGAACTAGTTACCTGATTCTCATCTAACTGCCAGGAAGTCTGGGAGGTGTAGATGAGCACGTGGATGTTTGGTGTCTGCCACGTGGGGCACTTCCTACACATGCATACGCTCACACACACGCATGCACACGCATGCACATCGTGCACACACACACGTGCATGCATACATTAAAGGTACATGGAAGGCTGAATTCATAGAGATCCATTGTCACAAGGTAAATGAAGTCGACCTGTGCGTTAAGGAAATCGAAGAAAAGCAGTAGCAGAAGGGGATGGGCTCAAACAAGGAAGCTTCATGAAGGAGATGGCTCTTATTCAAGGCTTTGAAACAGGCAAAAGAGGGGCTTTGCAGAGGGCTATGTCAGCAGAACTTACTGCCTCTGTGCAGGCACCCAAAGTTAGCAGATACTGCCCATGGGAGGGGGGGATCAAGGAGACAATGCAGCATTGAATGGCTTTGTTCCCATCTGGGGAAGAGACCCTGGGATCCCACTGCTCTGACAGTGGTCTCTCAGATTCCCGCTATCCCTCCCCCATTTTACGAGCTGGATGGGGGCATCTAAGCTCATCTGTCCCCCCTCTAGAAATGAACATTGAACTCCAACAGGAAGGAGACTATCTCTGAAAGACTTCTAATTCTAAAACAGCCCCACGAAGTCATCAATTTCATAATGCAGCATAGAAACTACATGATTGTTCATGGATGTCCTGATCTGACCAGAATTTGGGGGGTGGGGGAGGGCAAAAGGGGAAGGCTGGGGCTCTGTGCCAGGAAGTGGGGGTCAGAATGAGACCAAGGGCAGCAAGAGAGGTTCAAGGGCTACCCCACCTGGAGGACTCTGTATAGATCCTACTCATAGGGACATCTGACTCCCTTCTTCACCCCATTCAGGTACCATCCCTCCCATCAAGTCTGCTCAAGGTGAGGGGGATGATGTGAAGAAGCTGTTCACCATTGGCTGCCCGGTCATCCTGGCCACTCTGGGGGTGGCGCTGCTCTTCATCGTTCGCAAGAAGAGGAAGGAGAAGCGGCTGAAGCGGCTCCGAGGTAGGCAAGTTTCCTACGGGCTTCCCAGGAAGGAGTGTTGGCCCTCAGCCACGCTGGCCACCTTTCATTGGCTCATGGCACCATCTGGGCAAGAGAGTGTGCCTGTGTCTCATTGAAGGGAGAGCTGCTACTCCAATCTTCTGAAACTTTAGTTCTCACTGCTTCCTCCTCTGTGCCCCCAAGACTCTGTGCCTGACCTAACCAGGGCTGAATTTTAGAGGTGCACACTGGTAAAGCCATATTGGTTTAAATATGTAAACATTTCCATGTTAGGGGCACCTGGGTGGCTCAGTCGGTTAAGCATCCGACTTCAGCTCAGGTCGTGATCTCGTGATTCGTGAGTTCGAGCCTCTTGTCGGGCTCTGTGCTGACATCTCAGAGCCTGGAGCCTGCTTCCGGTTCTGTGTCTCTCCCTCTCTCTCTGCCCCTCTCCTGCTTGTGCTCTCTCTCTCTCTCTCTCTCTCTCTCTCTGTCTCTCAAAAATGAATAAATGTTAAAAAAAAAATAAAGAATAAACATTTCTATGTTGTTCCCTTCCACCCTGGATCTTCCTTCTCTCACACAGGATCCCTGCGATTCTTCTAGGAGCTGGCCACTAAAGCATAGACCTGCAGGTGGTCTCTAGGACCTTGCTCAGTTCTGACTGTGTTGCTTCCAGAATGTGTCTGATGTTAAATATTTTGAATATCACCCCTGTCCTAATACATGATACCATAGACTGGCATGAATGGGTCTGATTTACCTTGATTTCCCCAGGGCCTAGTACAGTGTCTGGGACCTAGTAGTTTCTTAACAGATGGTCATTCATTCATTCGGAAAACATTTATTGAATATCTGCTGTATTGTAGATACTTCCATACATTGGAGATATAAAGACGAATGAAAGAAGAGTCCATAGTCCTCATAGAGGACTCCTATGAGTCAAGTCCTCATAGAGTTTAGAGTCTAACATGAGAAGCCAGGGCACAACAGTAGTACAAAAGAGGGAATTACTAACACTGCCTTGTGTGTTTAGGAGTCAAGTGGATGGATGGATGGATGGATGGATGGATGGATGGATGGATGATTGGATGAATGGTTGAGTGATTAATTGGATGGTTGGATGGAAAGATATATAGGTGGAAGGATGGCTGGACAGATGGTTAAATGAAAGGTTCAATGTATAGGTGGTTTAATGGATAGGTGGCTGTATAGATAGATGGAGGAGTAGATAGATGAACGATTCGATAGATGGAAAGATTAATGGTTGAATGGATTCATGTGTGGATCCATGGGTAGGTGGATGGATGGATGTATATTTGAATGGATGGATAATAGATGAATGATTAGGTAGATGGATAGATAGTTGAATGGATGTTTGGATGGCTGGAGGATGGATAGATGGATGGATAGATAGATGGATGATAAGATGGACAGATGATTGTATGACTTTATGGATGTATGGGTAGGTGATTGGATGAATGGTTGAGTAGATGAATGGATAATTGAATGGATAGATGGATGGATGGATGGTTGAACGAGTGGATTGTTGAATGGGTAGATGATAGATGAATGACTGGATGGGTGGGTGGAGAAATGAATAGATTGATAGGTAAATGGATCAATGGTGGATGGATGGATGGATGGATGGATGGATGGGTGGGTGAGTAGATGGTTGGATATATACATGGAGCTAGATTCATTCTGACAGATTAGTTTCATGATTCTCATTCTCCTCAGAGGTCTAATGAATTAACTAGGCCCTTTGCTTCTCTCACTCTTTTTTTTTTTTTTTTTTTTTTTTTGTCAATTCATCCATGGACTTCTTGGGGACAGGTGCCCAAGAGGAAGAAATGAAGTCTCTTGGTTGATAGTCATTTAGGGATGCCCACTGACCACCTCAGCTTCACTCTCTTCTCTTCTCAGCAGACAACTGAGGATGGACCCTCCACTGGTACCCATTCCCAGCCTGCTGTGTTGTCTTGTTTAATTAGAGTCGATTCAAGAAACAGATGGAGCAGTTTACATACCCTCTCCTGTGGGAAGGACCTCCATATTAGATAAAAATCTGAGGAAAGGAAAACAGACCTGAGCCAAACCTCACACCAGGAGCAGTCAGACCTTATTGTGTTTTAGACCATTTTGGAAGCCCTTTCACTTCTCCCTCTTCTTCCCAGGAGACCAGCTCTGGTCCCATTTTAGGGAACTCCCCCACCTTTTCCCCCATGCCTCTGCCAGTTTTCATCCTGCTCAGACTCTATTCTCACCGAGCCCCTCTCTCTACTCTTTTGCAGATGCAAAGAGCTTGGCAGAAATGTTGATAAGGTAGGTGTCACATGGCTGCTTCCTCCCCTGCAGAGGACAGGCTTCTAAGACCCCACTGTCCTGCTAAACCCTCTCCTCCAGCCCCTCATGGCTGCTGAGTCACCCACCACTGGCCCTTCTCCCCACAGCAAGAACAACCGAAGTTTTGACACCCCTGTGAAGGGGCCTCCCCAAGGCCCGCGGCTACACATTGACATCCCCAGGGTCCAGCTGCTCATCGAGGACAAGGAGGGCATCAAGCAGCTGGGTGAGTGACAAGAGCCACAGGCTCTCTGTCCCGCTCTCCCCAGGCCACAACCCACAAAGGGCAGCCACCAGCCCTCCCAGCAGTGCCCAGAGCTCTAGCAGCAGCCCCACCAACAACTCAGCAACCTCAGAACTCACTGAAGCTTCTCTCAAGGGCTAAGTTTCCTCCTCTGGCCGAAAGAATTATTCTGTCCTTTCTGGGTCTCAACGTGGGATAAAGACAAAAAGACATTTGCAACGTCCAAAGAGAAGGACTCCTACTCATTGTCCTTCTTCCCCCAGGAGATGACAAAGCCACCATTCCTGTGACGGATGCTGAGTTCAGCCAAGCTGTCAACCCGCAGAGTTTCTGCACTGGTGTCTCCTTGCACCACCCAGCCCTCATCCAGAGCACGGGACCCCTCATCGACATGTCTGACATCCGGCCAGGCACCAGTATGCCTTATCCCCAGGGAGACAGACCTCTTCCCACACAGGGTGTCTTGGGCACAGCATGGGGCATGGGCAATAAAAAAAAAAAAAAAAAAGGTGGGAGAGGAACAGCATGGAAGAATGCAAAGAGCATTGGAGTTAGAGTCTACAGACCTTGACTGAAGACTTACTTAGCTGTGACCTTGGGTATATTGCTAACTTTGTCTCTCTGGGCCTCCGTTGCCTTACCTAGACATTTGAGGGTTGGGTGTTCTTGCTCTCCAAGGGCCTTCTGCCTCTAGCGCTGCAGCTCTGGACATCAGGATAGAACACATCAAGGGCTATAGGGAATGAGTGCACAGGAGGCAGCAGGAGAGGAGGCGACATTCTTCCCCCCGCGGGAGGAAAAGATGGGGTGGGTGGGGAGGACCAGGATGCCACCCACTGCCCCCCACACCTCACCACCGTAGCTCCGTTCCTCCGGGGCCAGCTATGTGGTTGGGAAAGGCAGCATGCTCAGCCTCCCCACGGGAGCTTCTGTGGCTGCTTATGCCTCTTCCCTGGCTCTGCACTGCCCTTCTGGTAAGTGCCAGCTGCCCAGGCCTCAGTGCCCTCAGCGGACGTGCTAGCCATCGCTTCCTGTTTGCAGATCCAGTGTCCAGGAAGAACGTCAAGTCAGCCCACAGCACCCGGAACCGGTACTCAAGCCAGTGGACGCTGACCAAGTGCCAGGCCTCCACGCCTGCCCGCACCCTCACCTCTGACTGGCGCACCGTGGGATCCCAGCATGGTGTCACTGTCACTGAGAGTGACAGCTACAGTGCCAGCCTCTCCCAGGACACAGGTGAGCCCAGGGCCCTGCCCGCGTCTTGCTCTCTGTTCTTCACTTCCCCTACCTTCCAGCTCCCCCTTCCGTTTTCCCAGCCTCTACCCACCAGCTCATGGGGGCCAAGACACGAGTCCGCTTCATTGCCAGCTGGCCACTGACTTACTGTGTGGCTGGCGCAAAAACACTTGACCTCGCTGAGCTCTGCTTAGTCAAGGATTTCACTTTGCTATCCCAGAAGATGTCAGAGAAAATGGTATGTGTGATGTTTGTTGGAGAAAGAGCGGAGTGTTCCAGGGGGTGGGTGCTTATTTTCAAGAATGGAAGACATTCTGCCCTTTATTCACCGAAGACCCCACTTCGGCCACCACTGCCACCTTCCCAGGGGGCGATCAGGGTCCTCAGAGATGACCACTGGGGTCAAGGGTAGGGGCACTGCTCAGTCTGGTCTCGTTTTTGTTTTTATTTTTTAATGTTTATTTTTGAGAGAGAGAGAGAGAGAGAGACAGAGCGCGAGCAGGGGAGGGGCAGAGAGAGGGAGACACAGAACCCAGAGTGAGCTCTGGTCTCATTGGTAAATGAGACCCTTCTCCCCATGACCCGCCCCCCATTTCTTCTCACCTCCACGCTCTCCGTCTCCCCAGACAAAGGACGGAACAGCATGGTGTCCACCGAGAGTGCCTCGTCCACGTACGAAGAGCTGGCTCGGGCCTACGAGCACGCCAAGCTGGAAGAGCAGCTTCAGCACGCCAAGTTCGAGATCACCGAGTGCTTCATCTCCGACAGCTCCTCCGACCAGATGACCACAGGCACCAACGAGAACGCGGACAGCATGACGTCCATGAGCACGCCCTCAGAGCCCGGCATTTGCCGCTTTACCGCCTCCCCGCCCAAGCCCCAGGATGCCGACCGAGGCAAGAACGTGGCTGTGCCCATCCCGCACCGGGCCAACAAGAGTGAGTGCTCGGCCCCCCGCCCCTGCTGGGTCCCCTGCCCTGCCACCACGTGGGGCCGGCCCGCCTGGGCAGGGCTCCTTGGCGGCGTGGGCAGCGCAAAGCAAGTACTCGGGAGAGTCCAGGTCAGGGTCCCTATCCTGGCTCAGCCGCTTAATACCTCCGTGGCCTTGGGAAGTCACTGAGCCTCTCTGGCCTTCCTTTTCTCGTTTGTAAAATGCAAGTGACAGCATACACTCTGCGTTGTCGTAGCGGACACCGGAAGTTCTGGATGTGCCCGACGCAGGGCAGGTTCTCAGGACGTAGTGATCCTCCCCTTACCCCGAGGCTGTGCCAGCGTGGGGACACGGCTGCCCAACGGCCGTGGGTCTCAGTGCCTTTCAGATCAATCCAGACGCGAAGGAACAATCCTGGTAGCTCAGCCCATGGTGGCCAAACCTCAATAGTGGACAGTGACCTAGCCTGACTGGGAACTGTCTGACCCAGGGGCCTGGCCAGAGCATACGCCCTTCGGGGTTGGTGGGACAGCCGTAGGATAACCGGAGGGGGGTCCATCAACGGGCACTGGACCTCACTATACTGTGCAAATCATGCACAGTCTGGTCTGCTCGCTACTGGCCTTGCTCAGTGGCCATGCTGATCGGGGCCCTCGGGACCATCTAGAGAAGAGCCCAGGGTAACGAAGTACAAAGGCTTTGGAGATTCGCAGCCCTGAATGACACCCCTACCCCTTCTAGCTGGGAGAATCGGGGCAGATCACTTAACCTCTCTGAACCTCAGTTTCCTCATTTGCAAAATGTGGGCAGGTATTAACCTATATCCAGGGGGCTACAGGGACTAAATGAGATCATGTAAGGAAAGTTCCTGGCACAGTCACAGGACAGAGGCACATTTACAGGTGAGGATGCTTATTGAGCCAAGGGATCAGGGTGCAGGGGTCCCGGAAGCGTGTCATACGGAGGTGGTTTGAGAAATCAGGAAGATCCCACCTGTGAGAAAGGAGAGGGGCGAGGACACGTAGCTGACTTCAGACCTCTGGACGGCAGCCGTGGGAAAGGTGGAGGTGTGGGGGCGCTTGCTGTGTGGCAGAATATGTGGCGGAAGGCAGAATCAGGCTCAGCGTGGGGAGTCGTGGTTTTCAGAAATGAGCTCTCCCCCAGCTGAAGCTGAGCAGCGTATATCGGCCATTTAGCAACAAGTATCAATTTATTGAGCAACTACTACATGTGCTAGCCACGGTAACTGAAGCACTTTCCGTATTTGATCTCATTCACTACTGACGGTAATCCTATAGGGAAGTGCGATTGTCCACATCTCACCGATAAGGAAACCGAGGCTCAGAGAGGCCAAGTAACTGACGATTGCCTGGCTTGTGGAGGGACTCCCAGGTCAGATCGGGGGAAAGACTGGGGGGTAGGGGGTGGCACGAGCAAGCTGGCTCCCAGAGGCCTCTGCCTCCAACCTTTTCTGGCTCTGTGATTTCAGGTGACTACTGTAACCTGCCCCTGTATGCCAAGTCGGAGGCCTTCTTTCGAAAGGCAGATGGGCGCGAGCCCTGTCCCGTGGTCCCACCCCGAGAGGCTTCCATCCGGAACCTGGCTCGAACCTACCACACCCAGGCTCGCCACCTGACCTTGGACCCTGCCAGCAAGCCCTTGGGCCTCCCGCACCCAGGGGCCCCTGCTGCCGCCTCCACAGCCACTTTACCTCAGAGGACCCTGGCCATGCCAGCACCCCCAGCCGGCACGGCCCCCCCAGCTCCCGGCCCCACCCCTGCCGAGCCCCCCGCGGCCCCCAGTGCCGCCCCTCCGGCCCCCAGCACCGAGCCTCCGCGGGCCGGGGGCCCACACACCAAAATGGGGGGCTCCAGGGACTCACTTCTCGAGATGAGCACATCGGGGGTAGGGAGATCCCAGAAGCAGGGGGCAGGGGCCTACTCGAAATCCTATACCCTGGTGTAGGGGCACGGTGAGAAAAGCGGCCCCACGCTCGGACCTGTCTGCACCTCCAGCCCTCACACACCAACTTGGCTGTCTTCCTGCATTATTTATATTAAACTGACAGACAGAAACCAACCGACAACGAAAAGAAAACCCCCCGAGTCATGAACGCTTGTACATAGAACTCTTTTGTACAAATGAAACTATTTTCTTCTTCTCCATGAAGCCAGGGCACAAAGAATTTAACAGTACAAATCAACCCCTCCAACCCCACAAAATATGCGTGGAGAGATCTATATACATATATAGGGAGATGGGAACGTGTCGACAAGCTATGTATCTATATATTTCTCTCCCCTTATTTTGAGACAGAGGCACAAAGACTCAGCAATTTTTCCCTCCTACTCACTCAACCCTCCTTTCAATCTAGGCGGTTTTGACAAAGACCAAACTCCCAACTCAGAGACACTGCATGCGATTTTACTGTTCCAAGAAAACCAGGACTTGCTTCAATTTGCAGATGCTTATGTGTTAATACCTTTTTCTATGAAAAAAAACCCAGCGCCGTGTGCAATAAAGGTTATGTTTCTACGTGGTAGCTTTTTTCCCATCTGGCAAGGGCCAGTGGGGAGGGGGGGGAGAAAGGAAAGGCCCCCATGCCTAGCTGGCTATCTCTCATGGGGAGGCTGTGAGAAGCGCGGGTTTTAGCTCAGCAGGTTAAACTTTTTAAAAGGCTTTTAATTAGCCCGGGTGCATTCTTGAGCACCTGTTCTGTTCTCAGATCTGGGCCGGCCCCTAAAGGGGGCCAGCGGTGTGGCTTTGAGCAGCTCCTAAACCCCTCCGGGCCAGTTTCCTTATCTATAAAATGAGGCAACCTTGCTGAGAGCTTGGGGAGCTTGGAATGGGGGGTGGGGAGGCTAAGTGCTGGCTTCTCTCCTCCAGGAGAACATGACCGTGCCCAGGGAAGTAAAGCTAGGCAAACCACAAGTGCTCACTTAAGTCGTATAAGAGGTGCCTATAAACTGGGAGGGGGAGGAAGAGATTCTATGTATCCTGGGGGTTGGGACAGAGCCGGAAGTTCTAGGCTGTTAAGGCAAAGTGAGGCCAAGGAGAAGGAGTGAGGCCATCAGAGTTTGGAGAGGTGAAAGGGGCTCATGGAGGAGGGAAATGGAGCTCCACCAAAGAGGATGGGCCAGCAGGCATGCCGGGGACCTTGCCTGGTTTTGGAGGAGTTGGCATCAGGTTGCCAGGTGGAAGGGAACGTGGGCACAGGCAGATGCGCCAGGGTCCTTATCTGCTGAAAGGACGTGTGGGCGGGGCCTCCAAGGACGTTCAGGTTTGAGTAGGCCGAGGAGACGGAAAGACCGCAGGTGGCCATTTCCCTCCTCCCTCCAGCACCTCCAGGAACCCCTGGGTGAAAAGACAGTGCACCTAAGAAGCACATAGGGGGTTCAGTGCCCCCAAGTGAAGGCTGAGCTCTGGATCGGGAATCTGGAAGGAAGGTGAGTCTCTGAGACCTGCCGTACCCCCGGAAGCTGAGAGGAGGGACTGGGAAGGGGCCCAGAGGGCTGGAGAAGAACCGAGGGCTTTGTGCAGGATGCAGGTGAGCTGTCCCTGCCCGTCTGGGCCACAGCAAGACCCTGCCTGGGATGCATGACCTTTAATGGAAGCCCTTTCCAAAAAGCGACTCCTTCCTCAAACACTCCGTGAGCACCCAGGGAGTGTGGGATACAGAGGAGCTGTCCCTGTGAGTGTCCCCGGTACAAGGTAAGGGGGTAGGCACCATGACGGGGGGGGGGGGGGGGGGGGGGGAACGGCCTTGTTCTCCGTGGTGACTCCTAGGCCCAGGGGAAACTCCATTTCAGCCCCCACGCCGAGGACCCAACCAAGAGAACCAGCCAACAGCAATAATGAGAATAATGCGAAGGGCCTGCATTCCAGACACCGGCTGATAGCCCAGCTTCACTCCTTCAGTAGCCAGGCAGGACGCCTCCCGTGGCTGCGTGCGCCATCTGCAGGTCACCTCCCGAACTGCAAGCACAGTGATCCAGCCTGGGAGTTCTAGATGGGGGCTGAGAGCCCCCATTCTGCGCCCCGCCCCCACCTGCGCTGGACACTGGGGAAACACGAACCGGACCCAACCCGGACCAGCATGAGGGAATGAACAAATCTAGAGTAGAATAGAGGCACCTGCTTAAGGTTGCAGAGGGAAACCCTGTCGTGACCGTACATTACCGAGCTCTCCACCATGTGCCAGGTATTGGGCAGAACGCTTTCCTCGTGTCGGACCATGTGACCTCAATGCAGTTTTGGGAGGCAGGTGTCACAGTCTCCGTCTGACTGGTGACAAGCTGGGGTGTGGGGACTTAAGTAACTCATCCAAGGTCAGAGGGGCAGGAAAAGGTGCACTTAGATCCGAGGCCCAGGGTGTCTGATTCCTTAACCATAGAGCCACACTGCCCGGGGTTGTGCTCACTCAGAGGCTGAGCTGCAGTTCTGTCCCCAGGACGTTGCAGGCGGGGCGTCTGCCAGGACCAGGGAGACCAGCTGGACTGACTGTCCGGAAGGCGGTCAGTGTGGAGCCGTGAGTGACTGACTCCGAGAGGTGAGCCAACATGCCGGGGCTGGATGGAACGGGGAGCCTGATGTACCTCATTCTGTCGCGAGGCGGTGATAGGGAGGGAGGGACGGACTGAGCTCTGGGGGCCGCGGTGGGCCAGGCAGGATGAGACGGATTTGGAGAGGCAACAGAGCATCAAAGGTGAACGAGCCAGTTTCACTTGTGGTCAAGCTAGCTCTGGATCCTTAACTCTCAAACACAAGGGGCAGAAATTCAAACTTGTGCAGAGTTGTGCAGAATCCACAGTGTTGTGTGCTGATCATCTCTGGCCTCGGTATGTCCTTTAGGTAAACTGCAGACCCACCTGTCTGAACTGTCCCCGGAAGCGAGTTCCAAAGTCAGCCAAACCCCCAGTTAGTTACCACGAAACTGTCTGGAGTCATCATCCCACACACTTCCTTGCTCCTTTCCAGACCTCCACTCTGTCCACCACAGATGAGGCCACTGTCTGTCTCTAGAGCACCGGTAGTCAAAGCACAGGCCACAGACACGCAGCATCAGCATCGCCCAGGACCTTGCTAGAAAGGGACGTTCTTAGGCCTCACTCCAGACCCACTGGATCAGAATCTGTAGTTTAACAGACTCCCCAGAGGACTCACGTGCACCCTAGAGCATTGGAAGGATTCAGAGAGACCTCTCTCCTGCTCTCTCCTGGCAACAATCAGAGAGAGCTAGAGTAGTGGGGCTCAAACCTAGTTAAGCATCAGATTCACCTGAAGAGCTTGTTCAATCCCAGCTGAATCACAATTTGTGGGCCTGGACTCCAGGCATTTGTATTTGTGTGTGTGTGTGTGTGTGTGTGTGTGTGTGTGTGTGTGTATGATAAGAGAGCCACAGGGAAATTTACCATTTTAACCATTTTTAAGTTGACAGTTCAGTGGCGTTAAGAACATTCACTTTGTGCCACCATCGCCACTATCCATTTCCAGAACTTTGCCAGGTCTGCAAACAAAAACTCTATATTCATTAAACGCCCACACTCCCTTCCTCCCAGCCCTGGCAACCACCATTCTACTTTCTGTCTCTGTTAAGTTGACTACTCCATGATCACTCATAGGGTCTTTGTCCTTTCTATTGGCTTCTTTCACTTAGTATGTTTGCAAGTATAATCCATGTTGTAGCCCGTATGAGAATTTTGTTCCTTTTTAAGGCTGAATGGTATTCCATTATAGGTATGTATAGACCACATTTTTAATCCCATTGCTTTAAAAAAAATTGTTTAATGTTTATGTATTCTTTCTTGAGAGTGAGAGAGACAGAGCTTGAGTGGGATAGGGGTGGGGTAGGGGGCAGAGAGGGAGACACAGAATCCGAAGCAGGCTCCAGGCTCTGAGCTGTCAGCACAGAGCCCGACGTGGGGCTCAGACTCAGGAACCGTGAGATCATGACCCGAGCCGAAGTCTGATGTTTAGCCAACCAAGCCACCCAGGTGCCCCTTAATCCCATTATTGATGGACCCTTGAGTTGTTTCCTTCGGCTATTATGAATACTAATGCATAAACATCAGTACGTAAGTTCCCGTTTGAATCCCTGTTTTCAAGTCTTTGGATATATAGCTAGCAGTGCAATTTCTAAATCAAATGATAATTCTATGTTTAACATTTTTATGAAGAAAAATATTTTCATTGAGGTATAATTGACATATAACATTATACTGGTTTCAGGTGTACGATGTAATGATTTGGTATTTGTATACATTGCAATACGATCCCCACAATAAGTCTAGTTAATATCCTTCACGGTACATAGTTACAAGTGTTTGTTCTTCTAGTGAAAACTTTTAAGATTTACTCTCTCAGCAACTTTCAAATATGCCACAAAGTAGTTTTAGCTATAGTCCCCATGCATATTGCATCCCTGTTAACTATAACTGGTAGTTGTTTTTTTTTTTTCCTTTTGATCCCCTTCAGCCATTTCACCTACCCCAGACCACACCCCTGTCAACCTGTCAACCGCCAGTCTGTTCTCTGTATCTATGAGCTTGGGTTTTTTTTTTTGGTTAGAGTCCACATAGAAGTGAGGCCGTACAGTTTTTGTCTTGGACCAAGTTGGTTTAGCACACAATGCCGTCGAGATCTATCCAGGTTGTCACAAATGGCAAGATTTCACTCTGTTTTATGGCTGAGTAGTATTCCGTTGTATTCCAGTAGAATCCCATTGTGAATTGTACCACATCTTTATCCACTCATCCATCAGTGGACGCTTAGTTGTTTCCATATCTTGGCTGTTGTAAATAATGCTACAACGAACATAAAGGCACATATAGCTTTCCAAATTAATGTCTTGGTCTTCTTTGAATAGATACCCAGAAGCAGAATTGCTAGATCACGTGGTAGTTCTATTTTTAACTTTTTGAGGAGCCTCCGTACTCTTTTCCCGAGTGGCCGCACAAATTTATATTCCCGCCAACAGTGCATAAGGGTTCCCTTTTCTCCAAATGCTTGCCAACACCTGTTTATCTTGTCTTTTTGGTAGCCATTCTGACAGGTGTGAGTTGATATCTCACTGTAGTTTTGATTTGTATTTCTCTGATGATGAGTGATGCTGAGCATCTTTTCATGTGTCTGTTGGCCATTTGTATACCTACTTTGGAAAAATGTCTATTCAGGTCCTCTGCCCATTTTTTATTGGATTTTTTTTTTTTTTTTGCTATTGAGTTGTATGTGTTCTTCATGTATTTTGAATATTAGCCCCTTATCAGATACATACTTGGCAAATATTTTCTCCTTTTCAGCACGTTGCCTCTTCATTTTGTTGACAATTTCTTTGCCTGTGCAAAAGCTTTTTAGTTTGGTGTAATCCCACTTATTTTTGTGTTTGGAGTCAGATCTAAAAACTCCTCACCAAGACCAACATCAAGAAGCTTACCCCCTTTGTTTCATTCTAGGAGTTTTGTGGTTGTAGGTCTTATGTTCAAGTCTATCCATTTTGAGTTAACATTTGTGCAAGGTGTAAGATAGTGGTCTAGTTTCATTCTTTTGCATGTGGCTGTCTAGTTTTCCCAACATTTTTTGAAAAGACTGCCTTGTCCCCATTTTATATTTATGTCTCCTTTGTTGTGAGTTAATTGACCATATATGTGTGGGTTTATTTCTCGATTCTCTGTTCTGTCCCATTGATCTGTGTGTCTGTTTTTATGCCAATACCATACCCTTTGGATGACTATAGCTTTGTAATATAGTTTGGAATCAGGGAGCATAATGCCTCTAGCTTTGTTCTTTCTCAAGATTGCTTTGGCTATTCCAGATCATTTGTAGTTCAATTCCAATATTAGGATTCTTTGTTCTGTTTCTGTGAAAATGCCATTGGAATTTTGATTAGGATTACAATGAATCTATAGACGGCTCTGAGCAATAGGGACAGTTTAACAATATTAATTCTTGCAATCTATGAGTATGGAATACCTTGCTATTTATTTGTGTCCTTGTCAATTTCTTTCATCGTTGTTATAGTTTTCAGTGTACAGGTCTTTGATTTCCTTAGTTGAATTTATTCCTAGGTATTTTATTCTCTCTGATGTGGTTTTAAATGGGATTGCTTTCTTAATTTCTCTTTCTAGTATTAGTGTATAGAAACACAAAACATTTTCATATGTTGATTTTGTATTTTATCAAATTCACTGATTAGTTCTAACAATCTTATGGTAGAGTCTAGGGTTTTCTGTATATAATAACCAACCATCTGCCAAAGTGACAGTTTCACTTCTTCCATTACAATTTGGATGTCTTTTATTAGTTTTATTTTTTTGTTTTATTCCTATATAATAAACAGTGTTATATTAGTTTCAGATGTACAAGATAGTCATTCAACAATTCTATACCTTCCTCATTGCTCATCACAGCCACCAATTTGTTCTCTATAGTTGAGTCTGTTTTTTGGTTTGTCTCTTTTTTTTTTTTCTTTGTTCTTTGGGTTTTTTTTTTTTTCTTAAATTCCCAAGATGAATAAAATCATGGTATTTGTCTTTCTCTGACTGGCTTGTTTCACTTAGCATTATACTCTCTAGATTCATCCATGTCATTGCACAAGGCAGGATTTCATTCTTTTATATGGCTGAGTAATAGTCCATTCTATGTGTGTGAGTATGTGTGTGTGAGTGTGTATACTTCATTCATCCATCAGTGGACACTGTGTTTCTTCCATAATTTGGCGATTGTAAATAATGCTGCAATAGACATAAGCATGTATATCTCTTTTTAAATTAGTGTTTTCACCAATGAAATTACTGATCATATGATAATTCTATTTTTAACTTTTTGAGGAACCTCCATACTGTTTTCCACAGTGGCTGCACCAGTTTGCATTTCTAACAATAGTACACCAGAGTTCCTTTTTTCCACATCCTTGCCAATGTCTCTTGTTTTTTATTTTAGCCATTCTGACAGGGGTGAAGTGATATCCCCTTGTGGTTTTCATTTGTATTTCCCTGATGATGAGTGATGTTGAGCATCTTTTCATGTGTCTGTTGGCCATGTGCAAGTCCTCTTTGGAGAAATGTCTGTTCATGTCTTCTGCCCATTTTTAAATGGACTATTTGGGGTTTTGGTGTTGAGTTGTATAAGTTATTTATATATTTTGGATACTAACCTTTTATCATATGTGTCATTTGCAAATATCTTCTCCCATTCAGTAGGTTGTCTTTTAGTTCTGTTGATGGTTTCCTTTGCTGTGCAGAAGCTTCTTATTTTGATGGAGTCCCAATAGATTATTTTTGCTTTTCTTTCCCTTACCACAGGAGATAAATGTCAAAAAATGTTGCTATGGCCAATGTGAGAAAAATTACTGCCTGTGCTTGCTTATAGGAATTTTATGGTTTCAGGTCTCATGTTTAGGCCTTTAATCCATTTTGAGTTTGTTTTGTGTGTGGTGTAAGAAAGTGGTCCAGTTTCATTCTTTTGCATGTGGCTGTCCAGTTTCCCCAGCACCATTTATTAAAAAGACTGTCTTTTTCCCACTGTATATTCTTGCCACCTTGGTCGCAGATTAATTGACCATATAATCGTGGGTTTATTTCTGGGCTCTATTCTATTCCATTGATCTATGTGTCTTTTTTTGTGCAGGTACCATTCTGTTTTGATTACAACAGCTTTGTAGTATATCTTGATTTGTGGGATTATGACCCTCCAGTTTTGTTCTTTCAAGATTGCTTTGACTATTCAGGGTCTTTTTTGGTTCCATACAAAAGCTTTTATTTCTTCCCTAATTGCTCTGGCTAGGACTTCCAATACTATGTTGAGTAAAAGTGACAAGAGTGGACATCTTTGTCTTATTCCTGATCTTAGAGAAAAGGCTTCTGGGTTTTCATCATTGAGGATGATGTTAGATATGGGCTTGGCATAAAAAGCCTTTATTATATTGAGGTAAGTTCCTTCTATACCCACGTGGTTGAAATCTTTTTTCATAAATGGATTTTGATTTTTGTCAGATGTTTTTTTTTTTTTTTTTGCATCTGCTGAGATCATCATATGACTTTTAGCCTCTTGTTAATGTGCTGTAACACACTGGCTTTGTGAAAATATTGAACTATCGTTGCATCCTTGAAATAAATTGCACTTGACCATGGTATATGCTCCTTTTAACATATTGTTGAGGCGCCTGGGTGGCTCAGTCAGCTAAGTGTCCAACTTCAGCTCAGGTCATGATATCACAGCTCTTGAGTTCAAGCCCTGTATCAGGCACTGTGCCAATAGCTCAGAGCCTGGGGCCTGCTTCAGATTCTGTGTCTCCCTCTCTCTTTCTGCCCCTCTCCCTCTTTCTGTCTCTGTCTCTCTCTCTGTCTCTCTGTCTCTCTCTCAAATAAATACACATTAAAAAAAATTTAAAAAGAGTTAATGTATTGTTGAATTGGGTTTGCTAACATTTTGTTGAGGATTTTAGCATCTATGTTCATCAGTGATGTTAGTCTGTAATGTTCTTTTGTGGTGTCTTTGTTGGGTTTTGGAATCAGGGTAATGCTAGCCTTGTAAAATGAGTTTGGGGGTGTTTCTATTTTTTGGAACTGTTTGAAAAGGATTGGTATTCATTCTTCAAATATTTGGTAGAATTCACCAGAGAAGCCATCTGGTCCTGGACTATTGTTTTGCAGGGGAGGGTGGGGAGGAGGTTTTTGATTACTGATTAAATCTCCTTACTGAAAACCAGTCTATTCATATTTTCTTTTTCTTCATGATTTAGTCTTAGAAAGTTGTATGTTTCTAAGACTTTATCCATTTCTTACTGGTTGTTTAATTTGTAGATATAATTGCTCATAGCAGTCTGTTATGATCCTTTGCATTTCTTTGGTATCAGTGCCTCCTTTTTCATTTCTGATTTTATTTTTTGAGCCATCTTTTTTTTCTGGATGAGCCTAGTTCAAAGTATGTCAATTACATCTTCTCAAAGAGCCAGTTCTTAGTTTGACTGATCTTTTCTGTTGTCTTTATTTCATTTATTTTTCACTCCAACATTTGTTATTTTCTTCCTTCTACTAACTGGGCTTCATTTGTTCTTATTTCTTTAGTTCCTTGAGTGTAAAGTTAGGATGTTTGAGGTTTTTCTTGTTTCTTAAGGTAGGCATGTATCACTGTGAACTTGAGATAGGCATGTATCATTATGATCTGCATCCCATAAATTTTAGTATGTTGTATTTCCATTTTCATTTGTCTTGATTTTTTTAAATTTACTTACCAATTGTTTAATCTCCACATATTTGTGATTCTCTTCGTGAAACTGATTTCTAGTTTCATATCATTGTGGTTGGAAAAGCTGCTTGATATGACTTCAGTCTTAAACTTATTAAGACTTGTTTTGTGGCCTAACATATGATCTATCCTGTAGAATATTCCATGTGCACTTGAGAAGAATGCTTATTCTGCTGCTTTTAGATGGAATGTTCTGTTTATACCTGTTAAGCTCTTCCTGTCTAATATGTTGTTTAAGGTGGATGTTTCCTTATTGATTTTCTGTCTGGATGATCTATCCATTGATGTGAGGTATTAAAGTCCCCCACTATTACTGTATTGCTGTCTATTTCTTTCAGGTCTGTTAATATTTGCTTTACGTATTTAGGTGCAACTATGTTTGGTGCATAAATATGCTAGTACAAAGGTTAAAAGACAAATGTAGCAAAAATAACTGTAGCTGCAAAAATTAGTTAAAGGATACACAAGATAAAAATGTAAAATATGGGGGCACCTGGCTAACTCAGTCGGTAGAACATGCAACTCTTGAACTCTGGGTCATGAGTTCAAGCCCCATATTGGGCATGGAGCCTACTTTTAAAAAATGTAAAATGTGACATCAAAAACATAAAATGTGGGTGGGGATAGAGTAAAAATGTATAGAACGCATTCAAACTTATCAATTTAAAATAGTTATAAACATAGGTTGTTATATGTAAGCCTTATGGTAACAATAAAACCAAAAACTTACAGCAGATACACAGAAGACAACTGGAATAAAATCTAAGCATACAACTAAAGAAGTCATCGAACCGCAAAGGAAGAGCGCAAAAGAAGTAGAAAGGAGCAGAGAAGAACTACAGCAAAGCCAGAAAACAATGAACAAAATGACTTTAAGTACATACGTATTAATAATTGCTTTTGATGTAAGTGGACTAAATTCTCCAAAAGACAGAGCAGCTAAGTAGATGAAACAAACGAAACAAACAAACAACCACGAGACAAGACCCATTTATATGCCTCCCAAAAGTGACTCACTTCAGATGTCAGGGCACACACAGACGAGAAGTGAAGGGATGAATAAAGATGTTCCATGCAAATGAAAACCAAAAGAAAGCTGGGATAGCTATACTTATACCAGACAAAACAGACTTTAACACAGACTATAATGAGGCAAGGGCATTACATAATGATAAAAGGGTCAATCCAACAGAAGGATATAACTTAGGTTTAACTTTCTGAGGGACTACCAAAGTGTTTTCTACTAGGCATCTGTATTTTTAACAAGCAAAATGCTACTGAAGCCTTTGTTCACCCACCAGATAGCTGAAGCTCTGCCTGTGACCTGCCATTGAGCTAAGCACTGGGGATGCAAAGGATGTCCTTGAGCTCAAGGGGCTCATTACCTGGTGTGTGTGCAAATTGGCAGAGCCTGAGGAGGGAGGTCCGTGGTAAAGGGATATGTCAGGGATGGCTAGCTGTCTGCCAGTGCCTCATGCTCCCCCTCCACAGTGCAATTGTTCCCAGGAAGCGTCTGCCCTGACAATGACTACAGTTCCTAGCTCCTTGACTTGTAGATAGGGCCCTAAGACCAAGTTCCCACTTGGAATGTGGTAGAAGTGAGGCATGCTACTTTCAGGCCTGGCTTACAAAATCTCCTTGACCACCCTCCTCTCTAACTGCCTGTCCGTGCCCAAGGTGAGTTTGGAAGTCACTGACCAAAGATGTCAGTGCTTCTGTTAGCCTGGGTTCTTGTACATCTGTGCAGATCAGAGGCCCCTCTACCCCACTGATGTCAACTGCATTTTACCTGAGCAAGAAATAAGCGTGTAATGAATTAGACAACTGAGATTTGGAAGTTTGTCTTAACAGCTAGCATCATCTTGCCTTATGTAGGAGATGAGGGGGAAACTGGCTCCCCATGGAAATCCTCCCTCCATCACCTAGGTCCAGGGTAAACCTCCCACCCATGCCACCTTCCCTTCCCCCGTATCTGTATAAGCAAAAGGTTGGGGAACAGCAGCTGATGAGTTCACAAAGGGGGAGGACAGTTGTGTGAACAGGACAGAAGGCTAGGAGGACCAATCAGGGCTCTGTCCTTCCTCCTAGAATTCACTTCTTCTGGGCAGTGGAAGCAATGCTCTTAGGCAGAAGGGGGAACAGCTGCTGGCTGTGTGTTCATTACGCTAGAGGTTGTCCACATTTGGTTGTAGTGTCTACAAGAATCAGAGAATCCCAGGAGTCAAAGCCTTCAGGGTCCCCTAGTCCAGGCTCCCATCCTGATTTTGAATCCTTTCTGCAGTGAGCAAGGGTTGCCCGTCCTTCACATCTATACCCCCTGATGGACAACTCCTCAATTCCCAAGCCAGCATACTTCACCCTTGGACATCTCTGCTGGCAAAGCCTCCCCGACACTAAGCTTAGTCTGCCCCTCTCACCCAAAAGCCTGGTACCACCCTTCCATGGGGTCCCCACAGAACAGGCCTTATTCCTCCTCAGCATGGCAGCTGTCCACATGTGGTGCTTGAGCGTTGTTCATAGCTAGCTAATAAGCTCCCCCAATGGAATAGAATGGTCCCATTCCTTCCCAGTCACACCCAGGACTATGCCTGATTCTATCATGTGTTAGACTCGTGAAGGGTAAAGAGGGGGAGAAATGGACAGGGAGTAGACGGTCAGTGGACACTGAGTTTTCATGAACTGTTGGCTCTCTCGGCTTGCTGTCCCAGGCTACAAGAAAACAGTACAACAGAATACAGTCAGAAGTGCTGCTTTACTGACACTTTATGGTAAGCACTCTGTTAATCACTTAACAAAAGATTCTCGTACCTTTACAACGATCCTGTAAGAAAGTGTGACTCCTGTGGACACGAAAATCCATGTGGTTCAATCTCAGACCAGCGGTGCCGACCAAAGAACTGGCCAGAAAACAAAAGAAAAGTTTTATTTTTATTTTTAAAGTTTACTTATTTTGAGAGAGAGAGAGAGAGAGCACATGCAAGGGAGGAAGGGGCTGAGGGAGGGGGAGACAGAGAATCCCAAGCAGGCTCCACACTGTCAGCGTAGAGCCCCACATGGGGCTCGATCCCACGAACCATGAGATGGTGACCTGAGCCAAAATCAAGTCAGACACTCAATGGACAGTGCCCCCAAGGAAAAAAATTTTAACTAACTCATTATCTGCTTTGGTTTTGTGACCCTGAAGGGGATCCAAATGAACAGTTGAGAGTAATGCCCATTGATACCTTTGCAATATTGTGATATAATAAGAATTGTATATTTGGTCTTTGTCTTCAGTTGCAGGCACAGAGCTCCTAAAACCTTTGATGTTTCCTGAGTGATAGGTGTGAGAGGAGCATCTCTTGTTGTTGATAATAAACCCCTTTCAACCACTCCTGAATTTATGCTTAAGGGAATAACTCTCAGTCACTAGATAGCTTTAGGATAAGGACTGGTTTTCAAAGAAACCAACCCCATGATCAGAGGGTTGGAACTTTGAACACAACCCCTCATACACAGGGAAGAGAGAGGGGCTGGAGATTGAGTAAATCACTAAGGAACAATGACCTAATCAGTTATGCCTGAGTAGTGCAACCACCGTAAAAACCCTAAACAACAGGGTTCAGAGAGCTTCCAGGTTGGTAAGTCCATCTGTGTGCCGAGAGGGGGGAGCATCTCAAGTCCACAGGAACAGAAGTTCCTGTGCTCAGAACCCTTCCAGACCTAACCCTGTGTAACTCTTCATCTGGTGTTCATTTTTACCCTTCATTATTATGGTGTGTCATAAATGACATTGTAGAGTGTTTTCCCTGAGTTCCATGAACCATTCTAGCAAGTTTTCTAGCCCGAAGAGGAAACCCCTAATTTGTAGTTGGTTAATCAGAAGTGCAGGAGCCCTGGGAGTTGCATCTGAAGTGGGGGGCAGTCTTGTGGCACTGAGCTCTTAACCTGTGAGGTCTGCTAACTCCAGGGAGTTAGTGTCAGAATTGAATTGAACCTTTGGGCACCCAGTTAGAGAACCGGTTGTTGGTGTGGGAAAACCCCACATATTTGGTATCAGAAATGGAAGTAGAAAGAGACAGAAACCCTGCGTTTCTAACCCAAGTCCTCGCATGCTGCAAAACTCACTATCAAGTCCTTGGGCTCCATTGCTCTCTGTGCTCCCCATGCTCCCCTTTCTCCTGACTTTGCATTACGAAACAGCAAAGGCCAGGTCCGGGGGCACCAGGGGAGGTGGGAGAAATGGAAAGCAAGGCAGGAACCCTCTTTGGTTGTGCGTGGGAAGGGGCTAAGGGTAGAAAACAAACCTTGTTCATAATTTTTGCCCTTAAGAGGTGTCTCCGTGTTACTAGCTAAGAAAAAAGTCAACAGATTTGGTTTGTTGCACAAAGTCACTCAGCAATAGACACAGCCAGGACTTGAATTCCAAAGCCAGAATTCACCGAGCCTCTTGGGACCCCTTACGGAATCCCAAGTGACACCCGTAAGGTAACATTTGTTCCACACTTACTACTCAGCAGGAATTGTGCTAAGCCCGGTGAGGGGAGAGCAGCGAATGGGGAATCAAAGCTCACTGCTCCTGTTCCAACTCCATAACTCTGGCAAAGTAGCTTTACCCTCATGGGCCTCAATTTTGTTTTCTGTGAAATAGGGTGCCACCAGGTTGGTGAGACTGGAAGGCCATAATGTGGGTAAAGATGCTTCTAACTGTAAAGTGAGGATTGATTGGCAAGATGAAGGTCCTCCTATCAGGGGCCAGATCCCAGGGAAGCCAAAATCTGCTCAGTCAGGTTTGCTGTGCCCAAAGGAGCAAGGGGATATGAAGGTCATTTGCTGCCCTAGAGAACCTACTGAAAGTCACCATGAGGACCTTACAGCATCTGCTGTCCAGAAGGGAAGCTCAAAGGTAGGGGGGGGGATATCCGCAAACCCACTACCATCGGTTGCAACCAAAAGCTGGCACTTGGCCCCTGACTCCAAACAGGAGTCACCGAAGCAGAGGGGACAACATGTGGTTAAGCACCATCCTGCCCCCACCATGTTAATGCCCTGACTGTCCTCCGGGAAGACTCAGCGGTGTGGCGAGCTGTGCCTGAAGCCCTCCTGCTGCTGTTGGTCGTGGTCTTTGTCTCTAGTTTGACCTTTCCCCCGGTTGTTGGATGGAGGTAGATGGCACGGTTCTGGGCCATTGTGTTCACAGCTGCCTGGAATGGCCACACCTGCCCTGCCACTTCCTCTTCAACATGGGGCAACCCCACGACAGCTCTGAGCACGTGATCTGGGCCTAGTAGCAGCGGCCACCAGCAGCCACTGCTACAGCCACCTGGGAGCCACGTGCATCTAGGCCAGCCTCGGCAAACGCTCCGTGCAAAAGCCAGTCCTGGGGTCCCAGAGCACGTGAATGAGCCAGAACCCTGGGCATAGGGCCCCTGACATCTGGGCACTGGCAAGCCCTTCACTTTGCCCTGCATCCCACATTTCTATAGCATCCAACCACCCCCCCACCACCACCACCCTGGGTCCTGCTGCACCCTCTTCCCCAGGAGGACTCCGGGGTCCCTGCCTCTCAGGTTCTGGAGACCCCTCTTGGGGAACAAGGACAGGAACAAGACACTGGGGGAACAGGCAGGAGGAACACTGGGGTCTGATTAGTCTTGAGCCAAGAGGTGAGCAGCACACCCGGCCGAGCAGGGCTTCATGGAGCTGCAGGAGCATCACAGCAGGTCCGTGGGCAGCCGGACCTCAGGGAGAGGTCCCCGACACTGGGAGAGGCCTTCCCTGGAGGAAAGCTCAGGAGGCACCTGCTCTAGCAGAATGGGGTGAAGACGGGGAGTCTGTGACTTCCCCGGGGTGAGTGTAACCATCCTATCCTCAGGTGGAGACACTGAGGTCCAGCTTCTGGGTAGTCACTTGGCCAGAGCGAGAGGTGGTAAGTGGCAGCTGGAGGGCCAGTCCGATTCTTCCCCAACCTGCAGCTGCAGCAAGAGATTTCTGGGGAATGGGCAGCACTGCACCCCCCTCAACCTCTCCTCTGGCTACAAGTAAGGGAAGGCAGTTGTGGTCCGGAAACTACTGGCTTTCTCTGTAAGGAAACGGGGCGCAGGAAGGAGACCAGCTACTTAATTGAAGGCATATGCACCTTGTGGCGGAGGCCCCGCTGGCCACGAGGCAGGGGGAGGCATGGGGAAGAGGAGGAAGGGTGGACCGCAGGCCTTTTCTCTGAGACTTTCCCTGCTCCGATGAAGAGTTGCTCCCAACCTCTCCCCACCCGCTGATACTTGCCCTCTAATGCCGTGACCAGAGGTATGTGCCCACATGCACCAGCAGGCCAGCAAGTCAGAGCGACTTATTCCAATCCAGATTTGCACATTCTGATTCTGCCACCTACTAGCTTAGCCTCTCCAAGACCCTCTGTTTTTGTTTTCCATCTTAATAAAGAAGCGACCTACCGATGGGACCGTTGTGCGGACGCAGTGAACTCTGTAGGTAGGTAAAGCACTGAGTGCTGGCTCAACGTAAGGAAACTGAGGCTATTGTCCATAAGAGGGCCCAGGAGAACATGCGTGTACTGCCCGTGAACTCCCAAATGAACACACAAGTGTGTGTTTATACGGAGACAGGGGAGGGGTCTGAAACCACCCTGTGTCACCACCACGTGGAAGGAGCAGAGGGGGCATTTGTTCTGTGTGGCTCCAGGGCAGAACGGGGAGAGAAGTCTCCCTGATAGTCGCCTGCAGGTGGTCAACAGGATTGGGCTGCCTTGCCCTTAGATGCATTCAGCAGATGCTTGATAATGGCTTACATTTCCCCAGCGACACAGGCTGTTTCTTTAATCTTCTCAGTGTGAGGTTATTTTCAGCACCGTCATACAAATGGGGAAACTGAGGTGTAAAGAGAAGAATCCTTTCCCAAAGATGCCTCGCTAGTGAATAGCAACCAGAATTTGAACCCAGGTCTTTTTTTGAGGCCTAATGTAGAGCCTTGGAGCCAGACATTGGTCCCAACTTTAGTCTACAATAATAGGTGTCCAGAAAAAGTTCTGTCCCCATTCCCTACCTCTTCCCCTTTCCCATCATATGCTAAAGTGGCCACAGCTGCCCTGGCAGTGGCTCTACAGGTAGATTGGTCTCCAGGAGAGAGAGTGGCTAAGTCTGTGTCATTCAGGCCCTCAGAGTTCTTGCGCTTGGCAGGCCCTGGCTCCTGGTGGGGAAACCAAGGGCCAGTCTTCCGTTCCATCCCAGGGTGTCTCCTCAAGCCAGACTGGCTCCCCTCTGGTCTTGCCTTCCTGCCTGCCTGCCTCCCTTGTAGCCTGGGCTTGCTTCTCTTTGTCTTCTGAGGTCTGTCTCTCTCAGTCTTCCTTAGGGTTCTCGTTCACACACAACTGGCCACGGATGAGAATGCAATCCCCCAGCAAACTTCTTCCTTGCCTTCTGTGTTGCCCTTTGTGTCCAAGACTTAACCTTGATCACAGCAAGTCCTACAAGTTACAGAATCCCAGTTATGGTTCCTGATTTCCCTGCAGGGGTGACAATAACAGCTAACATCTATTGAATCCCTCTTATTTATTTTGTTCCGGTTTTATTGAGATATAATTGACACACATCTATAAATTTAAGGTTAACAGCATAATGGTTTGATTTACAATATATGTATAGTGAAATGATTATCACAGTAAGTTTACTTCACATCCATTTATCTCATAGATACAAAAAGAAAAAAGCAAAAGAATTTTTTCTTTGTGATGAGAACTTTTAGGATCTACTTTCCTATATATCATACAGCAGTGCTGATTATAGGCACCATGCTGGGCAAGACGTCCCTAGGACTTATTTATCCTATAACTGGGAGTTTGTACATTTTGACCATTTTTTCCAGTTCCACCCCCCCCCCCCACTCTGGTAACCACAGATCTGATCTCTTTTTCTAGGAGTTGGATTTTTTTTTTATTCCACATGTAAGTGAGAACAAAAGGTATTTTGTCTTTCTCTGCTTGACTTAATATCACTTAGCATAATGCCGTCAAGATCCATCCATGTTGTTGCAAATGGCAGAATGTCCTCATTTTTTTATGGATGAATAATATTCCAGTGTGTGCATATAATCACAATTTCTTCATCCATTCACCCGCCAGTGGACAGTTCCGTATGTTGGCTATTATAAACCCCATTGCTATGAACATAGGGGTGCTGGTATCTTTTCAAGTTAGTGTTTTCATTTCCTTTGGATATATTCCCAGAAGTGGAATTGCTGGATCATATGGTAGTTCTGTCCGTAATTTGGGGGGGAATTTTTGTGATTTTCATGGTTTCAGGGCTTCATACTTCCCATAGTGGCTGTACCAGCTTAAGGTCCCACCAGCAGTGCACAGGGTTCCCTTTTTCCCACATCCTCACAGCATTTGTTATCTCTTATCTTTTTGATGGCCATTCTAACAGGTGTGAGGTGATAATTCATTGTGGTTTTGATTTACATTTCCCTGATCATTAGTGATGGTGAGTATCTCTTCAGTTACCTCTTGGCCATTCATTATATCTTCTTTTGGGAAAATGTCTAGTAAGGTCTTTTGCTCCTTTTTAATTTGGATTTTTGGGGGTTTTGCTGTTGAGTTGTAGGAGTTCTTTATATACTTTAGATTTTGACCCCTTATCAGATATATCATTTACAAATATTTTCTTTTGATGTTGTTGACTGTACCTTTGCTGTGCATATTTTTAGCTTGACTTATTCTTGAGTTTTGTTTCTTGTGCTTTAGGTGCCCTACCCAAAACATCATTGCCAAGACTCCCATCAGGAGCTTTTTTCCTATGTTTTCTTCAAGGATTTTCATGGTTTCAAGCCTTATATTGATATTTTTCAATTGTTTGGAATAAGATAATATTTTAAATTCCAGTGTAGTTAACATACAGTGTTGTATTAGTTTCCGGTGTACAATATAGTCATTCAACAATTGTGTACATTACTCAGTGCTCATCACGATAAGTGTGATTTTAATCCTTTTCACCTATTTCCCTCATCCCCCACCCACCTCCCTTCTGGCAACTATTAGTTTGTTCTCTATAGTTAACAGTCTGTTTCTGGGGGGCACCTGGGTGGCTCAGTCAGTTAAGTGTCTGGCTCTTGATTTCAGCTTGGGATCTCACATTTGTGAGATCAAGGCCTATATCAGGCTCCACACTGAACCCAGAGCCTGCTTGGGATTCTCTCTCAGGCTGTCTGCCCCTCCTCCCCCGAAATAAATAAACATTTTTTGAAAAAAAAGAGAGTCTGGTTTTTTTGGTTTGTCTCTTTTATTTTCTTTGTTCATTTGCTTTGTTTCTTAAATTCCAAGATGAGTGAAATCATGGTATTTGTCTCTCTCTTACTGATTTATTTCACTTAGCATTATACTGTCTAGATTCAGCCATTGCAAATGGCAAGATTTCATTTTTTCTTATAGCTGAGTAATATTCCTGTATGTGTGTGGGTGTGTGTGTGTACTATCATCCATTCATCTTTTGAAGGACACTTGGGCTGTTTCCATATCTTGGCTATTTTAAATAATGCAGCAATAAACATGGGTGCATATCTCTTTTTGAATTAGTGTTTTCATCTTGTTTGGGTAAATACCCACTAGTGGAATTACTGGGTCATATGAGAATTCCATTTTTAATGTTTTGAGAAACTTTCATACCGTTTTCCACAGTGGCTGCACCAGATTGCATTCCCACCAACAGTACACGAGGGTTCCTTTCCCTCCACATCCTTGCCAACACCTGTTATTTCCCATGTTTTTCATTTTAGCCATTCTGACAGGTGTGAACTGATATCTCATTGTACTTTTTGTTTTATTCTTGAGAGAGTACATGCACACGAGAGTGGGGGCTGGGGCTCAGGGAGAGAGGAGGAGAGAGAGAATCTCGAGCAGACTCCACACTGCCAGCATGGAGCCCAATATGGGGATTGAACCCATGAACCATGAGATCATGACCTGAGCCAAAATCAAGAGTCGAATGCTTAACTGACTGAGCCACCCAGGTGCCCCATCTTCTGCCCATTTTTAATTGGACTACTTGGTTTTTTGGTGTTGATTTGTATAAGTTCTTTATATATTTTGGATACTAATCCTTTATCAGATATGTCACTTGCAAATATTTTCTCCCATTCAGTAGGTTGTCTTTTAGTTTTGTTGATTGTTTGCTTTGCTATCTTTTTATTTTGATGGAGTCCAAATAGTTTATTTTTGCTTTTGTTTCCATGGCCTCAGGAGATGCTGCTACGGCCAATGTCAAAGAAATAGCTGCCTGTACTCTCTTCTAGGGTTTTTATGGTTTCAGGTCTCACAATTAGGTCTTTAATCCATTTTGTGTTTATTTTGTGTATAGTGTTAAAAAGTGGTCCGGTTTCATTCTTTGCATGTTAGCTGTCCAGTTTTCGCAGCACCATTTGTTGAAGAGATTTTTTCCCATTGTATATTCTTGCCTCCTTGTCAAAGATGAACCGACCATATAATCATGAGTTTATTTCTGTGTTCTATTCTGTTCCACTGATTTATGTGTCTACTTTTGTGCTAGTTACATACTGTTTTCATTGCTACAGCTTTGTAATATACATTGACAGGTGGGATTGTGATACCGCCACTTTGTTCTTCTTTTTCAAGACTGCTTTGGGTGTTTGGGGTCTTTTGTGGTTCCATAAAAATTTTAGGATTATTTGTTCCAGTTCTGCAGGAAATGCTGCTGTTATTTTGATAGAGGTTGCATTAAATCTGTAGATTGCTCTGGGTAGTATGGACATTTTAACAATACCAATCCATGAGCATAGAATATCTTTCCATTTGTATTGTCTTCAGTTTCCTTCATCAAGGTTTTATAGTTTTCAGAATACAACTCTTTCCCCTCCTTGGTTAACTTCATTCATATGTATTTTATTATTATTGGTAAAATTGGAAATGGGATTGTTTTCTTAATCTCTCTCTCTGCTACTTATTAGTGTATATAAATGGATTGGATTTCTCTTTATTTATTTTGCATTCTGCAACCTTAATTCACTTACCAGTTCTAATAGTGTTTTGGTGGAGTCCTGAGGGTTTTCTATATATAGCATCATGTCATTTGCAAATAGTGAAAGTCATACTTCTTTCTTACCCATTTGGATGACTTTTATTTCTTGTCTGATTGCTGTGGCTAGGACTTCCAATACTACGTTGAATAAAAATGGCTAAAGTGGACATCCTTGTCTTATTCCTGATATTAAAGGGAACATTATTAGTTGTTTTTCTTCATTGGGTAGAATGTTAGCTGCGGGTTTTCATAAATGGCCTTTATTATGTTGAGGTATGTTCCCTCTAAACCCACTTTATTGAGAGTTTGGGTTATGAAACAACGTTGAATTTTGCCAAATGCTTTTTATGCATCGTTGAAATGATCATGATTTTTGTCCTTCATTTTGTTAATGTGGTGTATCACATTGATAGATTGGCAAATATTGAACCATCTTTGCATCCTCCACAATGAATCTCACTTGACAATTTGATTGCTATAGCTTTATAGTATAGTTTGAAATTCAAGAAGTGGGATGCCTCCCACTTTATCAGGACTGCTTTGGCTATTCAGAGGTTTGTGTGGTTCCATATCAATTTTAGGATTTTTTTTCTACTTCTGTAAAAAGGTTCTTGGAATCTTGATAGGGATTACAATGAATCTATAGATGTCTTTAGGTAGGATTGACATTTTAACATTAATTTTTCCAATCCATGAACATGGAATGCCTTTGCATTTATTTGTTTCTTCTTCAGTTTCTTTCATCAATGTCTTACAGTAGAGATTTTTCACTTCTCTGGTTAAATTTATTGATAAGTACTGTTTAGATGTTATCGTAAATGGGTCATTTTCTTCCTTTTTCACAGAATTTGTTATTGTATATAAATGCTACTGATTTTCATATGTTAATTTTGTATCCTGCAAGTTACTGAATGAATTTATTGGTTAGATCTAACAGTTTTTTGGTGGAGTCTTTAGGATTTTATCTATATAAAATCATGTCATCTGCAAACAGAGACAGTTTTACCTCTTCCTTAACAATGTTGATGCCTTTTATTTTTCATACCTGATGGCTCTGACAAGGATTTCCAGTACTGTATTGAAAAGGAGTGGTGGGAGTGGGTGCCCTTGTCTTATTCCTGATCTTATTGGGAAAGCTTTGAGCCTCTCACCATTGACCATGATGTTAGCTATGGGCTTATCATATATGGCCTATGGTATACTTAAGGACATTCCTTCCCTACCTAACTTATCATGAATGGATGTTAAATGTTGTCAAATGCTTTTTATGCACCTAATGAGATGATCATTTGACTTTTTTTTCTTTATTCTATTAATGTGATGAATCCTATTTCTCATGAGTTTGAAAGTGTTCCCAACTCTTCAATTTTTTTAAAAAGTTTGAGAAAGCATTAATTCTTTAAATGTTTGATAAAATTCACCAGTGAAGCCAACTGGCCCTGGGCTTTTCATCATTGGGAGATTTTTTTATTACTGATTTAATCTCCTTACTAGTGATTACTTGTACAGACTTTCTATTTCTTCCTGATTAAGTCTTAGCAGTTTGTACATTTCTAGAATTTTTGCATTTCTTTTTCGTTGTCCAGATTGTTGACGTATGGTTGTTAATAGTTGCCTCTTATGATCCTTGTATTTCTGTGGTATCAGTTGTAATGTGTGCTATTACATTTATAGTTTTGTTCACTAAGGTCCTCTCTTTTCCTTGGGTAGTCTAACTAAAGGTTTGTCAGTTTTGTTTATCTTCTCAAAGAAGCAACTGTTAGTCTCATTAATATTTTTGATTGTTTTTCCATTCTCTGTTTCACTTATTTCTGCTCTAATCTTTATTATTATCTTTTTTCTGCTAACTTTGAGCTCAGTTCTTTGTCCAGTTTAAGGCATAGATCTAGGCTGTTTATGCAGGAGCTTTCTTGCTTCTTAAGGTAGGAACTTATTGCTATGAAATTCTCTCATAAAACGGCTTCTGCTGCATACCATAAGTTTTAATATATTGTTTACATTTATGTTTGTCTTAAGATACTTTTTAATTCTCCTTTAATTTCTTCTTTGATCCATTTAGGAAGTGTTTAATTTCCATGTATTCATGAATCTTCGACTTTTCCCCTTGTTACTGATTTCCAGTTTCATACCACTGTGGTAAGAGAAGATATTTGGCTTGATTTCAATCTTCTTGAATTTGCTAAAACTTGTTTTGTGACCTATGGTCTGTCCTAGAAAATGTTCCCTGTGCAATGGAGAAGAATATGTATCCTGCTGTTGGACAGAATGCTATATATATATATGTAATATATATATCTGTTAGATCCATTTAGTGTATAGTGTTGTTCATTCTGCTGTATCTTCATTGATTTTCCGTCTGATTTTTCTGTTGTTGAGAGTGGAGCATTAAAGTCCCCAATAATTATTGTGTTGCTCTTTGTTTCTCCTTGTGGCTCTTAGTTTTTGCTTTATGTATTTAGATGCTCTGGTGTTGGACATATTAGTTGTATCTTCTTGATATATTGACTCCTTTGTCATTATTTAATGATCTTGTCACCTTTTACCATTTTTAAAGTCTATTTCATCCGGTATGCATATAGCTACCCCTGCCTTTTGGAGGGTTACAGTTTGTTTGAAATATCTTTTTCCATCCCTTCACTCTCAGTCTATGTGTGTCTTTAAAGCTAAAGTGAGTTTCTTATACAGTGTATCATTGGACCTTGTTTTTGTTGGTTGTGTATCCAATCAGCCATTCTATGACTTTTGACTGCAGAATTTATTCTGTTTTCATTTAAAATAATCACTGACAGTAAGGACTCACTCTTGCCATTTTGTTCATTGTTTCTTGTATTTTATCCTGCTTTTTGGTTTGTTTTGATGTTCTTATGTCTTGTATCAATATGCTTTGACTTCTTTGTCATGTTCTTTTGTGTAATTACAGGTTTTCCCTGGTGAATACCATAAGGCTTGCATAAAATGTCTTAAAATTGTAACACCCTATTTTAAACTAATGACAACTTCAATAGAATGTCTAAGCTTTATACTTTTACCTCTTCTCCTCACATTTTAGGTTATTGATGTTGTAACTTACATATTTTTACATTGTGTTCACTAATAACAGATTATTATAGTTACGGTTATTTTTACCAAATCTGTTTCTTAACTTCTATTTATTTTTTATTGAAGTATAGTTGGTGCACAATGTTACATTAGTTTTAAGCATATAACATAGCAATTCAACACGTATATTGTTATGCTATGCTTATGACAAGTGTAGCTACCATCTATCACCATACAACACTATTATAATACCACTAACAGGGAGCCTGGGTGGCTCAGTTGGTTAAGCGTCCAACTTTGGCTCAGTTCATGATCTCATGGTTCGTGAATTCGAGCCCCATGTTGGGCTGTGCGGAGAGCTCAGAGCCTAGAGCCTCCTTCCAATTCTGTGTCTCCCTCTCTCTCTGCCCCTCTCCTGCTCTCACTCACTCTCTCTCTCTCTCTCTCTCTCAAAAATAAACATTAAAAATTTTTTGAAATACCACTATCTATATTCCCTAGGATGTACCTTTTATCCTAGTGACTTATTCCATAAATGGAAGTCTATATCTCCCACTCCCCTCACCCATTTTGCCTACTCCCCTACCACCCTCCCCTCTGGCAACCATCGATGTGTTCTCTGTATTTATGGGTCTTTTTCTGCTTTTTGTTTGTTCATTCTTTTGTTGTTTAGATTTTGTTTTGTTGTTTAGATTTGTTGTTCACAAATGAAATCGTATGGCATTTGTCTTTCTCTGTCTATTCCACTTAGCATAATACCCTCTCAGTCTATCCATGTTGTCACAAATTGCAAGATCTCATTCTTATTTATGGCTGAGTAGTATTCCATTGTATATAAGACTAGATGTTCTTTATCCATACCTCTATTGATAGACACTTGGGTTGCTTGCATATCTTGGCTATTGTAAATAATGCCATAATAAACATAGGGGTGCATATGTCTTTTCAAATTAGTATTTCCATTTCCCTTGGGTAAATAAATACCCAGTAGTGGAATTACTGGATCCTATGGTATTTATAGTTTTAATTTTTCGAGGAACCTCTATACTGTTTTGCACAATGGCTGCACCAATTTGCCCTCCCACCAATAGTACACAAGGGTCTATTTTTTCCACATCCTTGCCGATGCTTGTTATTTCTTGTGTTTTTGGATTCAAGCCATTCTGACAGGTGTAAGGTTTTATCTGCATTTTCCTGATGATTAGTGATTTCGAGCATCTTTTCATATTTCTGTTGGCCATTTGTATGTCTTTTTGGAAAAATATCTATTCAGGTCCTATGCCCACTTTATAATCAGAATATTTGGGAAGGGGGTTTGGTGCTGAGTTGTATAAGTCCTTTATATATTTTGGATACTAACCCCTTATTGGATATATCATTTGCAAAATGTCTTCCCCCATTCAGTAGGTTGTCTTCTTGTTTTTTTGATGGCTTCCTTTGCAGTGCAAAAGTTGTTTGTTTTTGTTTTTGTTTTTTTTACTTTGGTGTAGTCCCAATAGTTTATTTCTCTGCTTGTTTCCCTGACCTGAGGAAACATATCTACAGAAATGTGGCTGAGGTCAATGTCTAAGAAATTACTGCCTATGTTTTCTTCTAGGAGTTTTGTGATTTCCTGTCTCACAGTTAGGTCTTTAATATATTTTGACTTTATTTTTGTGTGTAGTGTAAGAAAGTGGTCCAGTTTCATACTTTTGCATATAGCTGTCCAGTTTCCCCACCATCATTTATTAAAAAGACTTTTTCTCATTGTATATTCTTGCCTCCTTTGTTGTAGATTAATTGACCATATAATTTTGGGTTTACTTCTGGGCTCTATTCTGTTCCATTGATTTATGTGTCTGTTTTTGTGCCAGTACCGTACTGTTTAAATTACTGTAGCTTTGTAATGTGGTTTGAAATCTGGGATTGTGCTACCCCCAGCTTTGTTCTTTCTCAAGATTGCTTTGGCTATTTTGGGTCTTTATACAAATTTTAGTATTATTTGTTTTAGTACTATGAAAAATGCTGTTGGCATTTTGATGGGGATTGCATTGAATCTATAGGTAATTTGGGGTAATAAGGGCATTTTAACAATATCCTCCCAATTCATGAGTATGGAATACCTTTCCATTTGTGCCATCTTCAATTTCTTTCATCAATATTTTATATTTTTTCAGGATATAGGTCTTTCCCCTCCTTCGTCAAGTTTATTCCTAGGTATTTTATTCCTTTCGGTTCAATTGTAAGTGGAATTGTTCTTCTTAATTTCACTTTCTGCTACTTCATTGTTTGTGTATATAAATTCAACCCATTTCTGTGTATTAATTTTGTATACTGCAACATTGCTGAATTCATGTATTACTTCTAATAGTTTTTGGTGGAGCTTTAGGGTTTTCTATGCATAGTATTACATCATGTGCAAATAGTGACAGTTTAATTTCTTTCTTACCAATTTTGAGGCTTCATTTCTTTTTTCTTATCTGATTGCTGTGGCTAGGACTTCTAGTAATATATTGAATAAAAGTAGCTAGCATGAATATCCTTGTCTTGTTCTTAGTGGGAAAGCTGGTCTTAAAAGGAAAGCTCTCATTTGTTTTTTCCCATTGAGTATGTTAGCTGTGGTTTCTTCATAAATGGTCTTTATTATATTAAGGTATGTTCCCTCTAAATTGACTTTATTGAGAGTTTTGGTTATGAAACAATGTTGATTTTTGCCAAATGCTTTTTATGGATCTGTTGAGGTGATCATATGATTTTTACCTTCGTTTTGTTAATGTGGTGTATCACATTGATAGATTTGCAAATATTGAACAATCCTTGCATTCCCCACAATAAATTTCACTTGATGAATGATCCTTTCAATGTACTGTGAATGCAGTTCACTACCCTTTTTTGTTGAGGATTTTTGCATCTGTTTGTCAGAAATATTGGCCTATAGGGGCACTTGGATAGCTCAGTTGGTTAAGCGTCCAACTTCAGCTCAGGTCATGATCTCGCAGTTTGTGGGTTCAAGCCCTGAGTCAGGCTCTGTGCTGACAGCTTGCTCAGAACCTGGAGTCTGTTCCGGATTCTGTCTCCCTTTCTCTCTGCCCCTGCCCCACTGACACTCTGTCTCTGTCGCTCTCAAAAATAAATAAACATTAAAAAAGTTTTTTTAAGAAATATTGGCCTATAGTTTTCTTCCTTCCTATCTTTTCTTTCTTTCAGTAACCTTGTCTGATTTTGGTATCAGGGTAATGCTAGCCTTATGGGATATATTTGGAAGCTTTCCTTCCTCTTCTTTTTTGGAATAGTTTGAGAAGAATAGGTAATAACTCTTCTTTAAATTTTTGACAGAATTCATCTGTATATCCACCTGTTCCTGAACTTTTGTTTGTTGGGAGTTTTTTGATTACCAATTCAGTTTCATTACTAATAATTTATCCATTCTGTTTTTCTATTTCTTCCTGATTCAGTTTTAGGAAGTTGTATGTTTCTAGGAATTTATCCATTTCTTCTAGTTCCAATTTGTTGGCATATAATTTCTTGTAGTTGTTTCTTATAATCTATTGTATTTCTGTGGTGTAAGCTGTTACTTCTCTTTCATTTCTGATTTTATTTACCAGGGTCCTCTTTATTTTTTTCTTTGATGAATTCTAGCTAAAGGCTTATCAATTTTGGTTATCTTTTCAAAGAACCAACTCTTGGTTTCATTTATCTTTCCTATTTTTTTTTTACTCTATTGTATTCATTTCTACTCTGGTCTTCATTTCCTTCCTTCTTCTAAGATTGGGGTTTGATTGTTCTTTTTCTAGATCCTTTTAGATACAAGCTTACATTGTTTAATTGAGATTTTTTTTTTGGTAGTCCTGTATTGCTATAAATTTGTTTCTTAAAACTACTAATTTCTCTGCATCACAAAGATTTTGAACCATTATGTTTTCACTTTCATTTGCCTTCATGTATTTTTTAATTTCCTCTTTGATTTCTTGTTGATACATTGGTTCTTTAGTAGCCTACTGTTTAGTCTCCATGTGTTTGTGTTTTTTTCCAATTGTTTTCTTGTGATTGGTATCTAGTTTCATAACCTCATGGTCAAAATATATGCATGATCTGATTTCAGTCTTCTTCAATTTATTGAGATTTGTTTTGTGGCCTACCGAGTGATCTGTCCTGGAGAGTGTTTCATGTGCATTTGAAAAGAATGTGCATTTTGTTGTTTGTAGATGGAATGTTCTATAAATATCTCTTAAGTCCATCTGGTCTGCTGTGTCATTGAAAGACAGTTTCCTTATTAGTTTTCTGTATGGATGATCTAGCCATTGATGTAAGTGGTGTGTTAAAGTTCCCTACTATTATTGTATTAGTGTCCATTTCTCCCTTTTTGTGAATATTTGCTTTAGGTACTACAATTTGGGGCAGATATTTACAATTTTTGGATCTTGTTCGATTGACCCTCTAATTGTATGCATGCCCTTCTATGTCTCTTGTTACAGTCTGTGTTTTAAAGACTATTTTGTCTGATATAAGAATGCTACCCAGCTTTTTTTTTTTCCTCAATTCCATTTGCATGGAATATCTTCTTCCATTCTTTTGCTCTCAGTCTGTGTGTCTTTGGGTCTGAAATGGTTGTAGGCAGCATATATAGGGGGCTTATTTTTTTAAATCCATTCTGCCACCCTATGTCTTTTGATTGGAACATTTAGACCATTTACATTTAATTATTGGGGCACCTGGCGGCTTGGTCAGTGGAGCATGCAACTCTTGATCTTGGGGTTGTGGGTTTGGGTGCCACATTGGGTGTAGAAATTACTTAAAAGTCTTTAAAAAAATAAAAATTATTGATATGTATCTACTTATTGTCATCTTGTTAATTGCTTCTTGTGTCGTTTTTCTCTGTTCCTGTGTCTTCTCTTGCTCTCTTCCCTTGTAATTGATGATTTTCTTTAGTGTTATGCTTGAATCCTTTCTGTTTATTTTTTGTGTAACTATTACAGTTTTTCATTTTGTGGTTACTATGACATGCATATATAATATCCTAGGTATACCATAGTCTGTATTAAGTTGATGGTCATTTAAGTTTGAACACATTATAAAAAAAACTTTAATCATCCCTCTACATTTTATACATATATTGTCATATTTATATCTTTTAATTCATAATTTTCTTCTAATTATGGTCTTGTCTTTTCCAGTTAAAGAAATCCCTCTAACATTTCTTGTAAGGCCAGGTTAGTGATGAGGAACTCCTTTAACTTTTGTCTGGAAAAAGGTCTATCCTGCAATTCTGAATAACCTTGCTAAGTAGAGTATCCTTGGTTGTAGGTCTTTTCCTTTCAGCACTTTGAATATATCATGCCACTCCCTTCTGACCTACAAAGTTTGTGCTGTAAAATCAGCTGATGGCCTTATGGGGTTTGCCTTATATGTACTTTTTGTTTCTCTCTTGCTTTTAAAATTCTTCATCTTTAACCTTTGAAATCTTAATTATTATATGTCATGGTATGGATCTCCTTGGGTTCCTCTTGTCTGCAACTCTGTTCTTCCTGAACTTGGATGTCTGTTTCCTTCCCCAGGCTAGGGAAGTTTTTAGCTATTATTTCTTCAAATCAGTGTTCTGCCCTTCTCTTTCTTTTTCTGAGACCCTGATAATGCAAATGTTTGTTTGCTTGATGTGGTCCAAGGCATCCCTTAACCTTACCTTAACTTTTTTTTCTTTGTGATGTTCAACTTGGGAGCTTTCCATTATCCTGCCTTCCAGATCACTGATCCATTCTTGTACCTCCACTAATCTAACATTGATTTACCTCTAGTGTACTTTTCATTTCTGTGATTGTATTCTTCAACTCTGATTGGTTCTTTTTTTTTTTAAATATATTTTCTATCTTGCTGTTATGGTTCTGTGTTATTCCACCCTTCTCTCCAGTCTGATATGATCTTTATGATCATGACCTTAAACTCCTTATGAGGCACATTGCTGATCTGTTTCATTTAGGGTTGTTTCTGAGGTTTTGTCTTATTCTTTCATGTGGAGCATATTCCTGTCTCGTTTTGCTTTTCTGTTTTTCTTTCTGAATTAGGTAGAACAGCCACTTCTAAACTTGAAAGAATGGTCCTGTGTGTGGTCATTCCTGTGTAGACTGTGTGCATGGTGACTCTGGCTGGCTGCCACTGGGGCCAGTATAGGCTGGGGATTCTGGGGCACTTGTGCTGGGACTGCACTGGTGGGATGGCCAGAGCTGAAGTGGGCATAGGCAAGAAGAGACCTGACAGGACAACTGTAGTTGAAGTAGGTACAGGTCAGGGAGGTTCTGGAGCTCTCTGCAGAGAGGGGACCCTGGGAGGACAGGGGATGAAGCTGAAGCTGAAGTGGCAGGATGTCCCAGGTGATGAGCACAGAGGGTGACCTCTCAGGGCAACTGGTGCTGAAATGCTACAGGCCTGGAGTGTTCTTGGATGCTTTGTGCCAATGTAACTTTGGTGCAATGGCTAGAGCTGTAGTGACCACTGATCAGAGGTGTCCTGGTGTGTGGTACACTGGGGCCACCTTGGTAGGATGGCCGGGGCTAAGTGTGGGCCAGGGCCCTGGTGCTTGCTGCAGCGGTAGGCCATTTAGGGTGCCCAGATCTTGCTCCCATCCATGCTATCAAGATTGAGAGGGAATGTATACACTGGTATCACAAGCCCCTCCCCACCCAAGGAGAGATCCAATAGCTCTCTGGCATTTGGCAGCCATTTGGCAGGGTCGTAGGGGTGGTTCCTTTATTCCAGTTGCCCTTTTAAGCTGTGGCTATTTTTTTTTTTTTTTTTTGTGCCTCAGGGCAGATGAATCTGCTCCAGGTCCTTCAGTCCTATCCCTCCCCTTTGCAGTTCACAGCATAGGGATTGGGGGCTCCCTTTGTAACTGTGTCTCCTCTCTTGCCATTCCTATATGGTCTCTCTCTTGTTTTGCAGAAGCTGTTTAGTCAGCCCTTGGTTCTTCTTCAAAAGGAATTGCTCTATAAATAGGTGTAGATTTGTTGTGTCCCTGGAGGAGGTGGGTTCAGGGTCTTCCAACATTGCCATCCTGGACCAGAACTCTGTTGTTCACCCACAACTAGGGTTTAAAAGTTAATTATTCACCACCATTACCATATTACAGAATCTAAATTTGACTACATATTTACCACTATCACTGAATTTTACACTGCCTTATGTTTTTATGATACTAGTGTCCTTTTATTTCCACTTGTTAGGCAAGTCTATTGGTGATGAATTATCTCAATTTTCATGAGGGAAAGTCTTTATCCCTACTTGATTTGTGAAGAACGGCTTTATTGGTTACAGTATTTCGGGTTCACAATTTTTCCCTTTCAATGTTTTGAATATACCATCCAGTTCTCTTCTGGCCTAAAAATTTTGTTGAGAAATCTGCAAAAGTCTTATGGAAGGTCACTTGTATATACCTTGCTGCTTTTAAAATTCTGTGTTTCACTTTTAGTAATTTATAATGTGTCTCGGTGTAGCCCTGTTTGGGTTCCTATTTGGGGTCCTTTGGACCTCTTGGATCTGGAGGTCTATTGTTTTCCCCAGGTTTAGGAACTTTTCTGCCATTATTGCTTTAAATACAGTTTCTGGACCTTTCTCTTCTGGAATTCCCATAATGTGAATATTATTTCTTTTCATTATATCCTAATAACCCCCACAGGTTTTCTTCACTCTTTTTCATTCTTTTTTCTTTTCGCTCCTCTGACTGGATAATTTCAAACGTCCTACCTTCCAGGTCGCTGATTCTTTCTTCTGCCTGGTTGGATCCACTTTTGAAGCTTTAACTGAATTCTTCAGTGTGGTGATTGTATTTTTCCAGCTCTAGGATTTCTGTTTGGGTTTGATGGTTTATGTTTCTTTGTTGAACTTCTCATTTTGTTCATGAATTGTTTTCCTAGTTTTATTTAGTTGTCTGGGTATTCTTATAGACTATTAAACTACTTCAAAGGATTCTTTTGAATTCTTTGACGGTGCAGAGATCTCTATTTCTGTAGGGTAAGTTATTAAGCTTTATTAGTTTCCTTCAGTGGTATCATATTTGTCTGATTTTTCATGATCCTTGATTCCTTATGTTGGTATCTGCATTTGAGTCAGTGGTCTCCTCTTCCAAACTTTGCAGGTTTGCTTTGGCAGAGACAGTATTTCACGAGTCAGCTTAGTTTGGGCTTCTGGACAGGTCTGCTGGTAGTGACTTCGGCATGTGAAGTCTTCTCTTAGGGTCTGTTTTTGGACCAGGCAACTCTTTAAGCTCTGAGGCCAAAGGTGGTACATACACCACTGGCTGAAACAGCTAGATAGGACTGCCGGTTTGTTCCCCTAAGTGAGGCTGTAGGATGAACTCCATGGTTGCCTGAATTCTCTAATCAGGCTTACTAGAACTGGGTACTATACTTAGCAGTAGAGGAGACTATGAATTAGTTTTCCTGCCCTGGCTGGGCAGCAAGACAGAACCCAGGGTCTGCATGGCTCACAGTTTGGGGACTCAAATCAGGTGAGAGTGTGCCCTGAATATTCTGATCAGTTGAAGCCACCAATTTTGCTCTGCAGATAGGGAAAGCCATAGACTCTGCTTTCTGTTCAAGTGCCACTGTAAACAGTGGGTGGACTACGCAGCTTCCTCTGTGTTTTGGTAAGGTTCCTTGGTCAGGTGGGCTGATGGCTGTATTCAGCTATAAGTGGGACTATGAATTAGTTTCTCTGTTGAGGTGCAGTGGGAGAAGCAGCTCCAGGGCCATGAAGGCTCTTGGTGGTCTTGAGTCAAGCTGACCCATGCCCCAACTTCCCCCATCAAACAGGGCCCCTGGCTTTACTCTAGGGGTGGTCAGTTCTACGGTTGCCTCTTGGCTCAAGTGATGCTGGGTTAGACAGCAGATTCTAGGTATTCTCACCAGCGTTCCCATCAGATGGGGCCAAGGACCATGCTCCGTAACAAGTGGGGCCATGATTGGGATATCCAGCCTCAGTGGGACTTGGAGGGCCCCCTTCCAGCAACTCTCAAATTCTCCCAAACTGGCTTTCTGGTCAGGAAGGACTGGCAGAGCCACACTCCACAGTTGGTGGGGCTACGACCCAGCTCTTCTGCCTGGGTGCAGACAGAGCAGGCTGCAGAGCCTACAAACTCATTTGAGGACCCGGATCAGGTAGGCCTGCACCCTACCCAGTCCTGGTCAGCACGTACCACTGCCTTGGTTTTGCAGATGAGTAGAGCCACTGGTTGAGACAATACTTGGGCCCTCCAAGCACAAACGTGGTTGGCCAAAATCCAAGTGCTGGTCGTTGGAAGTCCCTCCCCACTTACGTTGCAGATTCCCTTGCAATCCCCTTGGGGTGAAACCACGGTAGGGGCTCCCACAAAGCGACCCACGATGCTGGCGGTGGCGCTGGATGTCTACTCTGAACTCCTGTCCCTCAGGGGGAACCGCAGGCTTAAGGGGACCTCTCTGTGGGGCTCTACTGGCCCGGGGAAAGGCAAGGCCAAGTCAGCACAGAGCCGCTTCTCTCACCCTTCCAATGCAATCTGCCTCATTCTCTGTGCCGCAGGGGGCGCTTCAGCCTCGGCCCTGTGTTCTCAGATTCTCTCAGTGGTGTCTCGTTCATGAATAGTTGTTAGTGGTTCTTCTGAAGGGGAATGAATTCAGGAATGACCTATGTTACCATCTGGGTGACGTTACTGCTCTTACTATGCGATAAGCACTGTTTTGAGGACTTTCTAGGGATTAACTTCCTTAATCCTCTCAACCACTTTATGGGATAGGTACTACTATTCATCCCATTCTACAGACGTGACAATTGAGGCACAGAGAGGACAACAAGGGAACCCTTATCTGACTCACGTCCCATCTGCTTTTGATCGTGACAGTGGAACTCCTCACACTGTCCCTCTGCTTCCTACCTCCCAAGAGCAGGCATCCCTCTCCTCCATCACGGCAAACAGTGTTCTACTGCCCTTTGTTGGGCCCTCTGTGTAACATTTCTGCTAGAGATGGCAAATTCAGTGGAGGAGGTAGGAGATGCAAGGGGAAAGGAGGAACAAAGGGACTTTCCGATTCTTCGGACGCTGGTGATAGCAGGACTCCATTTGTTAATCACCACTTCCCCAGGACCTCCCCGCCAAAAAAAGCTGGTGGTGGGACTGGAAACCCACATGAGTCCCCTTCCCCACCAGAGCCTACCTTGGGCCACTGGGGGCTTTCCAGCCTCCCTCTGGATGAGAGCAGCTCCCCCACCCGAGGAGGTCACCCTGCTTCTTCCCTAAAATGTGGGTTTAGGCTTTGAGCTTTTAACCAGGGGAGACACAGGCCTCGAAAGGACTTTTTCAGGTCACATGGCTTGCAGGTGTCAGAGCCCAGGGTGAACCCAGGGGTCCTGAGGCCAGGGTTCTTTCTCCACTCCAGGGGCTGCCATTCTATGTGAAGTCTCCTCACAGCAGGAGGGCTACCATTCCCAACGCTGCTCCCTTAAGAAAATAGTCAGTGAACATCTCACAAAAGAGCTTTAGGAGAGTGTCTGATCCCAGGTTAGGAATGACCTTTACCCCACCAGTTAAAGGAAGAAAACCAAAACACTGTCCCTTCTTTTCTTGTGTTTGCATACAATGTCCAGAAGAAACTTTCAAGGACAAGACTGGCCCAAGGGTGGACTGACATTCACCTCTTTTGAATACTGAGCCACGTGAACTTAGAGCCTATTCAAAATACAGATCCCTTTAAAAACACTCTTTCCTGAAGCCCCAGGCTGGGAGTCAGGACTCAGGTTCTGGTCCCGCCTCTCCCACACACTGACTGTAACTTTGGGTAACTCACACATAGTCATCTACAAGGTTCCATTTAGTTATAAAGGTCTATCGTTTGAGACTCTTCAGCTAGATTCTCTAAGGGGAGAGATGGGACAGTTTTGGAGTCTTCTCAAAAAGTCCTTTTGTAATCCTTGGCCCGGGGGCATTTGCCCCACCCAGCTAGACGCCACTCCCTCCCTGGGACTCAGGTCTTCAGACCAAGCGGACCAGGACTGTTGTGTGAGTCAGGAGGACAGAAGGTGCTGATTTAAGGGAGCAGACTGCACACACCTCAGCTTTTAGAGACGTGTCTATCTAGGTTCAAATCCTGACCTTGAGCGGTAGTCATTTAAACTCTGAGCCCAAAGTTCCTCATCTATAAAATGATATCAACTTCATGGGTTAAGAGGGTTGAATGAGATAATATTTGAAAAGCACCTGCACATAGAAGGCATTTAACAAATGTTACCGTCTTTTCTCGGTCCCTTCATCAGAGCAGCAAGAACACTGGGACACAGAGGAGGCTGTTTTGTCTTTCGGTTGGTTTTCTTACGCAAATCCATGAAACACAGACTACTCAATTGGTTCTCCTAGCAATTTTGTTGCTACACACCCGAAACTATGTAGGCTTCTCACACCACTGGAGCAGAAAACAAAACCCACCCGACTTTGCCAGCTTAGGACTTCAGGGGGCTTAGTTTTCATTTGTCTGCATGGAGAAGACAATGCCAAGTGGCCTCTGGGAAATGGCACGATGAGTCTCCAGCTGGGAGGGGGCAGAGTAGGGAGAGGGGGAAGGGAGAGATGGAGGACGTCAGCACTTCCTGAGGCTTCCCAAAGCAGCAGGACTGGGAGCTCGGGGCGTGAGGGCTCTCCGCCATTTCATGGAGGACCTTGGGCTCCTCCAGGTCTCTGAGCCTTCGGTTCAACCATTACACCTACATTACAGGTTTGCCGTGATTAGATTAGACACCTCGGAAGTGGTCTGTGAATGTTAATTTTTCCTTCCTTCATTCTTTAAGAGCAAGGAGGCAAAGGCCTTCAAAGAGGAGACATTCACACAACTGCCTTGTAGCAAATGGGCCTGCAGAGATTTAATTGATGTAGAAAATACAGGCTTGTCACCAGAGTTGGTTATAACACGTGAGCTAGCCCCGAAGCACACAGAATGAGCTAAACAACAAAACAGACTTTTTCCCCCCATGGCAGACTGATGCCTACAAAGCACGTGGGAGGAGTAAACAGTTTCTTAGTCCCTGACAAATGCACGGAGGGCTGGCAGAAATTTGGTGTCTATGTAGGAGAGAGGCAAGGGCTACCCCATAGCTTTCGAGACAAACGGGGGGGGGGGGGGGGCATTTTATTTACCAGTGGGACAGATGTCAGAGTACATCCCCTCTGTTGGGAAGCAGGGAGCTCAGAATCCTCACTGCCAATGCCAGGTGCAGCCTCCCAGCTCCGAGGAAGGGTGGCGGGGGTAGAAACAAGAAGAGAAAACCAAGATGAGGACCAGAAGCCATCCCAGACTTTTCATATGGCTTGGTGGCTTCTTGAAAGTTGTGTGCTTGCGACCCTGAGACTCTAGCAGGGAGGGCTCTGGGTAGGAGCCTGAGGGAAGGGAGCACTCCTGAGGACAGTCGAGTCCCAGGAGAGAGAGGATGAGCAGCAGAGCTTCCAGGGGCTGGGGGTGGAGGAGGGACAGCTTCCAGCAACCTCTGGCAGGGCTCTGGGCCCGATCCTGAGATAGTCAAAAGGAGAGACCAAGTGCTCAAGAAAGGAGACATGTAAAAAAAGAGAGAGGTCTGATCTCTATGATGCTGAGGTATTAGAGCCTGGTCCGAAGGTACAGACATGCGGGGGGTGGGGAAGCTTTGTTCTGGTAAATTAAGGACCACACACACAGAACCACGGGAGTCCCAGCACTGAGTGCCCTGCGGGTCCCAGGGATCAACTCCGCTCCCAAGGGAGGCCCTTGGCCTTGGAAGGCAACTCCTTTAATCCCTCCTCCTCCCCTGGAGGGGCCCTTGGGGCCGATGACCCCCCCACCAGTGTTCCTCGTCCACACAGGAGCTCACAGAAGTCCACACTTTGCAGCCTGAGAGACATGGTCTCTGGGGGCAGCTCACGGTTTCGGGCCCTACCATCGTTTCCATCCAGCCCCGGCCCCCGTGGCTCCTCTGAGTGGGGAAGTTGGCAAACGGGGGAGGACAATGCTTTCTCAGAAGGAAGAAAGCACAGGCAGCTCCTCAGGCACTTGGTCTGGGTGCAGGAGAGGCTCAGGGCCTCAGTAGTGATACACCTTCAGCCTATTGTTCTCATCCAGGCCCAGCTGCAGGAAGTCAGAAGAGGCTGCCAGCCTGGGCCCTGAAGAGAAGAGACGTCTGGCGGCGAGGTGAAGGAAAACTCCGCGGTCAGTTTAGTGCGTCCAGCGAAGGACCAGACGCCAAACGGGGCCGTCCTTGGACCCCCGGGGCCCAGCTCAGCCATCCTAGCAGCTACAGCAGGAACGGAGCAAGGCTCAGGGACCAGTCAAAGGATACGACTTGGGGTCATTCTTGTAACGCTGTAGCCACTTTCGGTTAGCCTCGATCAGGCCCTGGACGTCGGTGCTGCCCACCTCGGAGACCTGGGGATGGGCCCGCTGCAGGAGCCGCAGCTGCTGGCTGGGAAGGAGGAGCACGGCGTGGGGAGGGGAGGAAGGGGCTGTGTGGAACAGCCCACAGGCCAGCACTTCTCCCTCCTCCCCTCTACACGACAGCCTCTGCCTGCTTTAGCAGCTCAAAGCTTCCTCTGCTGGGGAGAATGCCCCTCGGGGAGGGCGAGCATCAGGTCCCCAGAGAGGCAGTGGTGAGCCCCTCCTCTGGTGAACACTCCTGACGTCAGCCTGGTCCCGGTCACGCTCAGCAGCCAAAGCTCTCCCCTCTCTTGACTCAAATACCCACCCAGCCTCAGCTCCCAAGCGGGCCAAAGGGTAAATGACAGTGCTTAGGGTTGGGGGCCTGTGGGGTGGGGACGCAGAGGACAACTTGGCAAGGCAGAAGATGAATGGGAAGTTAACAACAGGTTTAAATAATTGCCCATCTGTCCTTCCCACTGGGTGCCCCTCTCGTGCCAGATGTTGCTCAGCAGGGCTGAGGGAAGAAAGGAGCCCATGAAGCAGACAACGAGCTTGATGGCAAAGACAAAAGCCACACTCAAGGGCAGGAGGGGCCTGGGGAAGGAACAGGGTCCCAACAGGGGCTGATTTCTCCCTGCAGAGATGCTACCAGGCAGCTTCTTCACAGAGCCAAGCCAGGTGAGGACAGCTGCCACGGGACCCCAGTGTTTTGGCCTTTTCTCTCAGCGTGGAGAGGCACCTCAGACCCGGGCAACTGCGTGACTTGGAGGCCCGTCCAAGCTCGCTCTCCATGACCAGAGTTCTCCCCTGGCAGGAGGCACAGCAAAGCAGCAGGGCTGTGTGGTTCACCCTGAGCCCCGAGGGACGCTTACCTGGCCGACACATAACCCAGCCTGTTCTCCAGGGGGGCAGGGCCGGTGCTGAGGAACGGTACTCCAGCTGGAAAAGTGGGGGCAAATCGTTCAGAAACGGGCACTGGAAAGCAGCCCCAGCAGGCTGCCTCCCGGCTCGTCGGCACCTCCTGCCTCGCACAAACACACAAAAACAGGGCCAGTTTCAGTGGTTGCAGGGGAGAGACAGATGATAGAAACTGTCCTATTATTTCTAAAACTTAATCTGCTTTTCACATTCTTCAGCAGGACTGAGAGACCAGGTGAGCACTGCCCACCCCCCCAGCCCAGAAGCACTGGGAAGCTGGATGGCCAAGCGGTAAGGAGCAGAATCTTGAAGTCAGAGAAACATGGGGTCAAGACCCAGTGTGTTACTTACTCCCCGGGTACCCTGAAGCATCTCCCTTAACCTGAGTTAGTGTTCTCATCTGGAAAGTGGGGATAAATTAATACTACCTCAGAGAGTTATTAGACTCCCGCCGGCCCATCATACAGTGTACAAGATGGCATCTATTATAGTGATGAGGAGGAGGAGCTCTGAGGTTCTGCTGAGCTCTGGATCCCATCAGAGTCGCCTGGGTGGCTCAGTCAGTTAAGCGTCTGACTTCAGCTCCGGTCATGAGCTCAAGCCTTGCATCAGGCTCTGTGCTGACAGCTCAAAGACTGGAGCCTGCTTCGGATTCTGTGTCTTCCTCTTTCTCTCTGCCCCTCCCCCACCCACTCACCTCTGTGTCTCTCAAAAATAAACATTAAAAAAAATTTTTTTAAAGGCTCCAGTAATTCATCATGACCCACAGAGCCTGTGGCCGCAAGGTGACCCACGGCCGTAATCAACAGACCATGCTAAAGCTGGGGGTGGCAAGGGGCAGGCAGAGGAGGGAGGCAGGCTTACCTGGAAAATATTTGCGCCACTTCTCCACCAGGAAGTCATCCACTGTTTGAGCCGCGGAGGAGGAGAGCCTGGGGCCCAGCCCCGGGTCCCAGGCCCACTGGGTGGATGAGGGTGTAGCCAGCGGCGAGGGTGAGAGCCGGGAGGGGCAGGCAGGAATGGAGGTGCTCCTAGCGGCCCGGGGCGGGACGTGCGCTGGCGTGGAAGTGAAGAGAGGCAGTGGCGGCTGCGGGTTGAGGCTGCCCAGCATGCTGAGGACACCATTCAGCTGGCTGCTGATGCGCTGCAGCGAGCTGCTCAAGTAGTAGATCTTGTTGGGGAAGGTGGCACTTGTGGTCAGGTTGACTGAAAGGCAGGGACTCGACCTCAGGGCCCAGAACGGCCCCTCCTCACCCCGTACGCCAGACCACAGCCCCTCGGCTCATGGGGAACAAGGGGGACGGCAGGGCTTCCGTGGTCCAGAAGGTGCGGAGCGGAAGCTGGCCAGGGGAAAAAGCCTTCCAGGGTGTGGGCAAGGAAGGAACAGGAGATGGCCCTCTGCCCCTTTGCAGACCAGAGCAGCAGAGAGAACCCCTCCCAGAAGGTGGCGCTGGAAGGTCTCTGCACAGTCAGGGCAGTCAGCAGCAGGCCTGATTCTTTCTGCCCTGGGTGCTGGCAAACCCCGACGGGGTCCCTCCTTCTGACCAACCCTGAGAACCTGCCCCAGACCCTGGCTTCCAGAGGCCTGCGCACACCGAGCTGAAGGAGGGGGGCTGCCCCTCAGGCCCCCAAGCCCCTCCCCATGGATACTGTGGTCCCCCTCTGGGCTGATGCCACCACTCACGGTGAGGCAGGGGGCAGGATTCAGAACTTGCGCTGCTCATGTCTTCAGTGTCGCTGAGGTCAAAAGTCACCACCTTCTTGGGGGGGGCGCCTCGCAGAACGTCCTCATCTGGGGCCTGAGAGATACAAGCAATAGTTAGTGTTGACCCCTGCCCTGTGCTGCCCACCGCTCTTGCGACGTGTTGAGGTTTGGGGGCTCTCTGGGACCCCAGGTTCTGGGAGAAGCACACGGCACAGACTGTCTTGCATCACAGGGGGAGGGAGGTGGAGGCTAAAAGGTCACAACGGCCTGAAACGCAGGCAGCTGGGACCACAGCCCCTTCTCCCTGGCAAACTCCCCCTACAGGGTCTGTTCACCCAGGCTTCCCTCCTGCCTCACCCACACCTCTGGCATCCGGGGGGAAAGTCGACCAGGCCACTAAGTACATCCGTTCCTAACATGAGGGGCACACTTTTCCTCAGAAACCATGGCAGGGGGAGGGCAGGGGAGGGGCCAGTCCCTCTCTCAAGAACCTGCAGCAAGAGGCTCTGGGTCTGCTCGGGACCCCCCCCGCCCCCCCCCCCCGCACAGATCTGTTCAACAAATGCAAAGTCGAAGCCGCTGCCCTTTTCACCAGCTCGGGAGCCCCAAAGGCCCAGCACCCCCGCAGCAAGAGACCAAAGAACCCAACCACATCCCAGGAACGGCAGGAGGCGGCTGTGGCCATGGGGCCGCACCTCTTCCAGAAGAGAGGACTCCAGCTGATTCAGCTTCTCCTCTTTCTTCTTCAGCAGGTCGTGGCCCTTCCGCATGGCCGACTTCATCTCATCCAGGTGCCGGGTCTCCTGCAGCCAGAGAGAAAGGGGAGGACGCAAATGGGGCTACGCGCAGATGCGGGAGGCCCACCTACAAATTCACCTGAGAAATACTAGTTTTCATAAGGTCGTGAGAATGAAACGAGACAGTGTGTGTTACGTGCTTAGCGCTGTGCCCGCACCTGATACACTCTCAAGGGGTCCCTGCCATGCTCCAACTCCCCTATCAGCACTGAGCAGAGCAAGGACAGGGCCGGGGGCTGCATGCAGGCGCCCCAAGAAGCCTGCCCCTCGCCAGCTCTGAGCACCCACACGACACTAAGGGAGCTTCTGCCAAGACCCCTCTTGATGGCCCAGAGATCTGTGATCCTAACACAGAGTAACAATGAAGTTTCTCTCTTTTCATTGGAAAGTAGGGCGTCAGAGAAGCAATTCAGTCTTCTGCCCAGGGTGCTCCAAAGATTCACTTAGGAACCGAGTCTTTAATGTGATGGAGTAGACAAGCAAAGCACTGGCTGTGAAGTTTTAAAAACCTGACTTGTACTTCTCATCTAGAAAATGAGAGTAACCACTACTTTGCACATCATCTACGGTCACATGAAGAGCAAACGGCCACTGGAGAAAGCATTCTGCACGTGCATATCGACATGCAAACGTAAGGTGCTTTCATCGTCGTGCAGACAGACAACCTGCATCACCTGCCCCATCTCCCTAGAAGACTCATCCGGTGACCCCAGGGCCTGCGTGGCCACCGTCGTGGAGTCCCCAGAATCACCAAAGGTGGATGTTGCCCCACGTCCCCTAGCACCCCCACCAGCCCCTCCCCCGCCCCCACCCCCAAGGACTGGCAGGGTCCCCTCGAAGCTCCTGACCTCCTCCAAGTCCTTGCGCACGTCTTCCAGGGCCTTGGTGCCCGGTGGATCTTGGGCGGCTTCCTGAGCGCCGGCCAGCTCCTGGCGCCAGTGCTGCTGGGCGGCCTTCAGAGCCGTCTGCCGCCTCCGCATGGAGCGCGTCTGCCGCACCAGGAACTCCTTGGCACTGCGGAGGGCTAGCCCCTCGGCAGAGAGGTAGTGTCGGACGCTGTGGGAGGCCAGGGCAGAGGGGTTGGAGAGGGAAGCGAACGCTCCGAGAACCCCCTGCTGTGGGTCACTAGACCACTTCCCCAGCAGAGGCTCGAGGGGAGCACAGACTACGCCGGGCTGGGCAGTGAGTGGATACCGCCGTTAGATACCTACAGTGTGCAGCATGCTGCAGAGTCGTCCTGCCCTGTCTCTGAAAGGGAGGGGGCCGGGGGCCTCCAGACAGATGGCCAGACACTCCCATCAGCCTGACCCTCAACCAGAAAGCAGCAGATGCCAGCAGGCGGTATCGATGGTCCCAAGGGCACCTTCTGGGCTGGCCAAAGGGATTCCCTTGGTCCCTGGACCCAAGCCCCACCGGTGACCACAGCCACCTCATTTCAGTTAGCCCCAGATCTGTGAAGGCACCCCTTCAGCAAATGCTGGACCCAAACTAAGGCTATCAGGACTCACCTGTCCAAGGATAAGTCGGTCTCCTCCTTGCTCTGGGGGAGAGAAGAGGATACCTCTTTGGTCTGGTTCTAAGGACACACAGTAGAAAAGACCCACTGAATATTAGACACACTGCCAGCTCAAGGGACCCCCGAGCCCCTCCCAAGGGCCCGAACACAGAAATGGCTCCGCCAGCTGCTGCGCGCTGCCCGCTTACAGTTACCATCGGACCGACGGGGATGGGGGACTAGGAACAATAAGGCCCGGAGACCGAGGTTGCATATAGAGCGGAGCCAGACCCCCTCCTGGAGCCCCAGCCCGGCCACCCTGTCCCTTGCAAGGCACAGAGAACTCACTGTCCCAAGGGATTTCCTCAGGTCCTCAATGTGGAGATCTGGCTCAACACGTGAGGAGGCATTGCTCTCCTTAGCTGCCAGCTCATTCAACACCTCCTGCTTCCTCTGAGTTTCAGCCTCCAGGTCGCTGTGATGGGAAAGGGGATTGGGGGTGGGGGAGAGGCAGGCTCCCATGATGGAACAGGATAGGTGGCACACTGTCAGGACTGCTAGTGTGGGCGTCAAGCCCCCCTCTCAGGGAGACAGCAGGACCGTCTCCATCCCTTCACTTCCATCAAAGCCCCTGAGGCACGGCTGGGCCATGACCAGTAGAACCAGGGACCGCCACCCCCCCCCCACAACAGCTGTTCACAGCCTCTGAGCCCCCACTCCCTACAAAATGCAGCAAAAGCCCCTCTGCCAGGCTCCACCCCCGCCGCTCAACTGAGCAGACAGGGCCCAGGAGCATCAGAGGGCAGGCAAGAGGCAGCAGGAGTGGCCAGGTGCAGGGTGCCCACCCCACCTGACTTGTTTCTGCAGCCTCCGCCTCTGGGTCTGCAGCACATCCACCTGGGACTCTAGCTCCAACTTGTGGGCCCGAAGCTCATCGAGAATTCTTCGGAGCTGTTGGTTTGTCTCCAACAGATGGGTGTGCTCCTTCTTTGCCTCCTCCAGGTGATGATGGTTGGCTGTGGCTTCCTGGGGGCAGAAGAAAAGCCAGGAGCACCTAGAGCCACGTGGGGCAAAGGCAGGGAGCAAGAGGACAGGGAAACCCGAGGAGCGCGGTGGGGAGAGGGTGGTCGCTGTGCCCACTGTCAGGAGCCGTGCAGGCTCCGTCCGCCCTCCACAGCCCCACCCCTGGGGTGGGCTCAGGACCCCACACGGCCGGGCTATCTGCGGGATGCTGCCAACATAGTTGGGGACCCTAATGACCTGGACAGATCAGGTGAGCACAAGGTGGGAAGTGGGGCAAGAGGGAGAGAAGGGAAGGGAGAAGGAATGGGGGAGAGAGGAGGGAGGACAAGACAGGTGGACACACCTCGCTCTCCAGCGCCACCTGCCTCTGCACTTCAAGGAGCTGCTGCCTCTCCACTCGGGCAGTCTCCTCCTGTGGGGGAGGGAAGGACATGGGACCCTTGGCCATCCCCAGGCCCCAGGTCTAAGGGGCAGGAGGACCCATGCTCTCCTATGGGAGCTATGACTCCACGGTCAAGGGCACCTGGAGATCCTGTCCTCAACTCCCGCTCTCTCACCTGGATGTCCAGCTGAGCCAATCGGGCCTTGACATCTTTGGTTCTGGTTTCCAGTTCCACCTCTAAATGTTGGAGTTTCCTTTCCTGCACAGAAATAGGCGGAGTGAAAGATGTAAGTGTAGAAAGAGTGCAAGGCATTAGCTGGGGGTGCAGGAGGGAGTCCCAGAGCCAGATTCCATAGCACGCCCTCCAAGCTGGGCTCGGGCCTCCTCCCATTTGCCCTTGCAGGCTCCCGGGAAAGCGCCACACCTTGTTTCTTCCCACGGGGGGCAAGGAGAGGCAAAGGCGCCAACCCCCAAGCCCCCAGGGGGGCTGACCTCCTCTAACCCTGGGGATGGGCCCTGGCCTGGAAGACGAAGGCACTAACATGCCCTGGCTTGGGGATCGCCATGAGACCCCCACTCCAGAAGCTGTCAAGGCTCAGATCCGCTGCTGCCACAGATGCCTGCCTCCAGCACTCCTCCTCCTGCACAGAGGTATCAGAGTGGGTTCACCCTCCCCAGTCCCCAGTGGCAGCCCAGAGCCCCTACCTGCTCCCGGTGCCGCAGCCGTAAGTCCTCCAGCTGCCTATCCTGCGTCTGCCTCACGGCCTCTAGTTCACGCTCGTGCGACCTTCGAAGGCGCTCCAGCTCACAGGTCAGGTGTCCCAGGAGTTCAGCCCGCTGCTTCCTCTCCTGCCCAGAAGGTGAGGCTGTGGGCGGGGAAACCGCAGCGTCCCCTCTCTCCCCCCCCCGCCCCGCCCCCACAGCCTCGGGTCAGCAAGGTCAGGGACCCCATCAGCTCCCTGGGGTTGGCTCTTCAAGGAGAACACCGCTCTCATCCCCCAGGAAGCCCGCACCGCTCTCTGCCGCAGATGCCATTAGGAGGACCCCCGCCCCATCCGGGGAGTCTGCCTCTCCTGCTGTCCCTCCATGTGCAGCTTCCTTCCTTAAGGGAAGAGAGGCCACTGCTCTTGAGCAAGGTCAGAATTGGCCTGGGGAGGGAATCAACTACATTTTATCACAGGCTGGTCATTCCTCTGTGGGAAAGACTGTACACAGGGGCTGGGATATGAGTTCCGGTCAATGGGGTAGTGGCTAAAAGTCCTGGGGCAGAGGCCCTGTGGCCCCTGCTCATCCCCAGTGTGAGCAAGCCGGGCGAAAGCTGAGGGTGGGCAGAGATCTAAGTATTATTTGGCTCTTGCTAGTCTACTTCTTAGTGTCCTGGGATTGCGATGAACCCTGATGGCCTGGTGTCGTCGGGGTAGCGAAAGTTGAAGGCTCTGGGGTCAGACAGCCGTGCTTGAATCTTAGCTCCTTGACTTACTGGCCTGGAGCACTTGGGAAAGATGCTTACCCTTCTAGCTCCTCGGTTCTAAACTGGAGGTCACAATAGTCCCCACCTCCTTGGGGGTGCTGGGGGTGCTAAGTGAGTCTGCACGCATCAAGGGGCTGAGACCAGCGCCGGCAGGGGTAGGAGCTCCGAATCTGTGTGCCGCTACCCCTCCGGGAGGGGATGCAGCCAGCCCGCTGCGGGGCGAACAGGCAGGACGGGGCCGCGACGCCACCTCAGCAGGGCGCAAGCCGCCGGCTGCCGAGGACGCGCGGTGCGTGTGAGTGCGCGCGCCGCGCATGTGCGCCGGGGAAATTCACCTCGGCTTCGTACTGCTCTCTGGCCTCAGCCAGCACCTGCTGGTGCTCCTCCTTCATCCTGTCCATCTTCCTCTCGTGTTCCCTCTCCACCTGCTGGCGCTTCTCTCGCAGGAGGTCGCTGAGCTGCGGGGCAGGCAGCAGGGTTGCAACTCGCAGGCCCGAGGGTGGGCCGGCACGTGGTATACACAAACACGACCTCCGCGCACGCATGACACGTGACGTGCACACGCCCCGCCCCCGCGCCCCTTCCCCACTCGCGTACGGGGGGGTGCGGGGGTGGGGAAGTGCCCAGCCTCAAGGGACCTGAGGCACAAAAGTGGAACCAGACGTTCTAGCCCCAGCCGAGCCATCCAAGGCAAAGCAGGGCTCATGGGGCCGGGATGGAGTGCCCGTGACAGGGATACACGAGGTCGAAGGAGCAGACCAGCATTTACCTCTTGCTCATACTGGAACACTTGGTGAGCCTTCTGATGAGCCCTCTGCTCTGCCCGACCAAGGCTCTCCTGCAGCTGGGCCTCCTCCCTCTGCTGGGCCTCCTCCATCTTCTTCTGGAGGCTGGAGACAACCTGAGGAGGTCCCAGCACAGGGGACATGACACTCAGCACTGCAGAGCGACTTCAGGGACTCGCTTGCCAGGGGCCCAGCAGCCAGCCCCGGGGGGGGGGGGGGGGGGGGGGGGGGGGGGGCGGGGGGGGAGGCGGGTGTTCAGGCGGAGGGAGACTCCCACCCTAGCGACAGGCAGGGGGTGCAGTTCGTGAAGGGGCCCTGAGGCTCACGCTCAGGGACCAGGATGGCCACTCCACCTTGCAGGCCAAGGCCAGCTGCCTCTCACCTCTCTGTGCTTGGCCTCCAGCGAGGAAGAGAGCCGCTCCAGCTCAGCTCGGTGCTCCCTCTCCAGTGCTGCCACTGCCTAAGGAGCAACAAGGGGCCTGTGAGGGACGCAGGGCGGGGAAGACGGACTAGGCACTCACCCCGGAGGGAGGAAGGAATAGCCAGGAGAACCGTGCCTGACTCCCGTCAAGCCAAAGGGCCAAGGGGAACCACAGGCACAGCTTTGCTGCCCCAAAATAACACAGTCTCTAAAGTCTGCAACTAGCAAATGAACAGGAACATGAAGGCCAGAGTGGAGGGACATTTCGGTAAGCCTCGGGTCACTGCTTCCATCCCCCAGCCCCTGGGCTAGGCCACAGGTACACAGGTGACACTTGTGCCTGTGAACAAGGGCCCAAGGCGGTGAGGGCTGGAGGTCCAGCACTAGCTGCCTGAGCACCCAGAGGACAGTACAGTGACATTCTCCCCCACCTTGTGTGGCTGCTCCTGGTCTAAGAGCTGAAGCTCACCGTCACCCAAAGAAAGAAGGTCGACGTGGCCTGGCTGTGCCCTACTTCCGCCTCTCATCTAGAGACGGACCCTCAGGAGACAGAGAATTGGAGGCCCAGGGAGTAAGGGCAAAGGAGAAAATCCTCCTCTACATGTGCCAGCCTCGCTAAGGAGAGATGAAAGTTCATCACAGCTGCCCCTCGGGGACAGGGCCCCTTTGTCTCAGAACCTCTGGTCTGGCCCGGGTTCTTTCGGTCATGAAATCTGCCCAAATCCAGGGGCCATTTCCCCTCATGCTTCTTCACTGTGACTGACAGCGCCCGGCTACTGCTGGCCCCAGATGGAGCCCTGGATACCCGCTCTTTCCTCTCCTGCGCCAGGCAGACCCGGGCTAGCACCTGCCCCGAGACGGCCGGGTCCACAAGGGTCCCGGACAGCCCACCTGCCGTCTACCGCCTCCCGTGCCGGCTGTGTGGACACCTCCTCTGTGCCCAGCCCAGTCCCCCACCCCATACGCCCAGCCTGGCGCCCAGCCCCTCCCCAGGCAGCGCCGGGGCACGTCAGACGGGAGCCCCACGCCGCCGGCTCACTTCTTTCCTCTCGCCCTCCAGCTGTTCCCTGAGCTGCTGCAGAGCCCTCTCCTTCTCGGCCTTCAGGGAAGCCCGCTCTCTCTCCTCCGAGGCCTCCATCTCTTCCTTGAGCTGCTCCAGCATCTGTCTGTTCCTCTGCTCCAAGCTGGCCCTCTCGGCCTTCTGGAGAGACTCCGACTCTTCTCTCAGCCTCTGCAGGGAAGCCTCCTGCTCGGCCCTGCGCAGACAGACGGAATGGGCCAGGCCCGGGCACTCGGGGGGCACCGCGTGGGGCAGGAGGCTCACGGCGCACCCTCACCTGATCTGGCTCTCATCTGCTTCCACATGGGACTGCACCTGGGCCAGGAGCTGGGACAGCCGCCGGCTTTCCTCCTCTCTCATCCGAGTCTCCTCTTCCTCGGTGGCTTTCCGCAGCTGCGCCTTCAGGGAACTGGGAAGGAAAAGAAAGGCAAGTTTGTTGGAGGAACCGCTCTTCTAGTCATCAGCCCTGACTCCCGGCCTCCACAAGCCTGCAGCTTGCCTGCGAAGTTTCCTAAATCTGGGTCCTGCTGCCTCCCTGTAATACATCCCATATAAAGAGGGGGCCGTGAACTCTATCCACTCTTTGCTGCAGCAAGCAGAGGGACAGGCTGCTTGATCCCAGGACAGGATTTCTGCCAGAGGTTCCCCCTTGCCTGTAAATGCACCTCGGCGCAGCATTCGCTCCAGGACAGACGCAGTCTGACCCCAGCCCGGCTCCGGGGCCACATCCCCTCACTGCCCCCGATCCACTGTTGCTGCCACATCAGAGGAGACACCGCCTCTCAACTCCACCACGATCCTCCTCGCCTCCGGGCCTTTGTTCATGTGGGCGCCTCTCCCCAGAATCCCCTCTTCTACCTGACAAACCCATATTTGCCACTCAACGCCCGGCTCCCTCCTCTCCGAGAAGCCTTTCCAAGTTCATCGACTAGCCTTTCTGTTTCCATCGCCCTGTATATGAAAGACCTTCCTTATCCCACGCATCACAATTCATCTTTTGTAGGTCTGCTTTCCTGACAAGTCTGGGAGCCGTTCCAGGCAGAATCAGGTCTTCCACTTGGTTATATCCGAGGTGTTGAACAACAGTAGCTAACATGAAGCAGGTGCTCCGTACGTGTCTGTCAAATTTGAACAGCATCGCCCAGCCCCAAACTCAGAAGCAAGTGCCGATGACCCATGAGGGATGCCTTATTTACAGACAAACGACAGTAAGCATTTCATCCCAGGCAGACATGCCCCTGCCCATGCAGCCCCCACATGACCAGGGGCTGTGTGCTGAGCACTCAGGGAATTCAAGGCTAAGAGAAATACGATTCAGAAGACAATTTCTTAGAAAAGCTTCCTAGTGAATTCCAAAGGTCATCTTCAATTTCAAGTTATCTACACCACTGCTCTCTTCCATCCTGATAGAAAATTTGAGTTAAATAAAAATCCTCCCTTCTAGATCCCCCCAGAAACCCTTTCTCTCTGTCCCATGGCTCCATTTCACACGTAGCACCACAGAATGTTAGAGCCGGAAGGGTCTTGGCAGGTGAAGGCCTTCATTTTATAACTGTCTCTCTTCATCTCACAACTAAATTCAATCTCTTCATTTTATGACTAAAGAAACTAAGGGTCAGACTGCCTGTCTTCCAGCCTGCCTTCTCATTCAAGAAGTATTTGCTACAAGGTCAGCTATGGCTTCCAGAAATTTATACCAACTGAAGTTTCCCAGCAGAGGCGGCCCCACCCCTCAGAAAGGCTCATGCGTGAGCAGAAACCGCGTTCTCGCAATCAACTATTTCGTAGCGAGTCTGACAAGGCGCTGCCTACAGAAGAATCACTTCGTGGAGGCCATGGCCATCACTGATTTCAACTGAAAATCAAGAGCTGCCATTTACTGAGCAACTACTGTGTTTCGGGCCCTGAGTCAGATGCTTTTGGCATGTGGAGTCTTCACCACGACCTGAGAGGGCTCTCGGACGCCCCTCTGGAGCTGGGGGTTTGGCGAGGGACGGAAAGCACAGTCAGCCAGGCCCAGGGTGGCCAGGAAGAGAGGAGAAGCTTAGACGGCTGGCAGGGAAACACAGCCAGGATTTCATCCAAGGCTCTGCCTGTCAACATCAGCTAAGTCTTACCCTGTTTGGGCAGGCTCCTGCCCTAATTTTCATTTGGCTGGAAGAGGAGGATGCTGCCTGGCAGGGGACACAGGAGGGGTGATAGAAGGATGGACCCTGGGTCAGCAGGTCCTGTGTTGGGCTAATGAGAGGGTTGTCCCCAACCCTCTGGGTGGCTGGGTGTTGGTTTTCTATTAGTTTCTCTGAGCATAAGCATTTTCTACACTCTTTGCTATGTATGCTATAAAAATAAGTCTACCACTTTGGGATGTTCTGTCCAAGAGGAAAAGATTCAGCCTTCAGTTACATGGTTGAGTAAGTGCAGAGTCTGTTAACACCTTTTTGTAGTACCTGTCCCCTCCTGGGCCTATGGCAGATTGCTGATCACCTTGTCGGGGGCCCTTCTCCCATGCTCCCTTCCTAAAGGGGCCCTGATTTTATTCCATCAGGTAAAGAGGCCCAGCTAAAGGATGACATTTCCCAGCTTCCTTTGCAGCCAGAAGTAACCAATGAGATGTGAGTGGAAATTATTGAGTAAAATTTCCAGGAAAACTCCTTACAAGAATAAGCAGAAGTTATTAGGTGAAGTTTCCAAGAAAGAGCCTTAAAAGGGACCGAATGAGCTAGAAGTTACCAGTTTCGTACTCTATCCCTATTCTCCCTGCTGGCAGCACAGACACGATGGCTGGGGATTCAGCAGGACTGGAAGAGGCCCTGAGAGTAACCAGCACTCAAGTGCAGAGAGATTAAAGGACCACCAGGGACCTGGTGACTCTGAAGCCGCTGTGCCAGCCCTGGACAGCCTTTTCTTATGAAAGTAACCTCCAGCTTATTTATGAAGTATACACACAATCTCATCCACACAGGCCCGGCCCAGCCTTAAGTGTCTTGCTTGTTGAGGGCCTCCCAGCCAACACCACAAAGAGTAGGAACCCAAATGAAACTTCTGGGTCCTGGGAAATAGCACCTCACACCATATTGTGTGGTCCCTACCAATGTCGCTGGGTCCTAACAGGGCCCTGACTACCAAGAGAGAGGGCAATGACTACCAAGAATGGGCCCCAGGGACAAAGTGCCTGGGTTCTTCTGGCTCTGCTGCATTTTTTAAATTTATTTTCTTATTTACTTGAGAGAGACAGCATGAACGGGGGAAAGGGGCAGAGGGAGAGAAACAATCTTAAGCAGGCTCCACGTTCAGCATGGAGCCCGACATGAGGCTCAATCCCACGACGCTGGGATCGTGACCTGAGCAGAAATCAAGGGTCGGATGCTCAACTGACTGAGCCGCCCAGGCGCCCCCGGCTCTGCTTATTAACTTCGATACCTTGGACAAGTTAAATAACCATTCTGTGCCTCAGTTTCTTCATCCGTCTGGTAGATCCTTTAACATGATAGGGTTGCTAGCAACACCTCATGGGACCCACTCTCAGGACGAAACCAATTAGCAGCTATGAGGCACGTGGACCCGTGTAATCTCCCAAAAACTGTCAGCTGGTCCCGCTGTTATCACGCCTCCCAACTCCCTCCCAAAGAGAGGAACCAGGAAGCCCATTCCTCCACAGAGGCCACCAAGGAGGAGTGTTGCTGGGGCCATGAGTGTCCGGGGTGGGAGGAGGGCGTCCCTTCCTCCCCATGTCACCGCGAGACCCAGGCAGCTTGCGTAAGGGGAGGGACAGGACCTGAGAGACTTCTCTTTCTGCTGGTGAAGCTGGAGGACCTCCTCTTCCTCCTCCTGCCACAGCTTCTCCCGGAGCTGCTGAATCTTCTCTCGTTTCGATTCCAGAAGCCGCCTCTGGTCTTGCTCCAGGTCGTGGGCCACGGCCTCCTCCATGGCCCTCAGGGAAGCCTGCTTTGGGGGAGTTGCAGGCTCCGTAGCTCGCCTGCCAAGGGTAGAACAACACTCACTAGCTTTACTATCCCACCTTTTACACACACAGAACAGCACACTCGCAATCCTAATGGAGGGAGGGCCCAGGGTCAGGAATCACATACGCAAATCAGCTCACACAAGGGCAGGCAGGAAGGCTACCCCCTCAAGGATCCAGGCAGTATTTGTTCACAGGGCAAGCCTCACTGTGGCGGTCCAGGAAGAAGGGCAGCCCATACTAGGCTCTCAGTGGACCTGGTAGGTTGTAGCCCGTAGTACAAACCTGAAGATGTGGCTCAAGAGCTGACAGCAATAGGGAAAGACTGAAGCTCTGTCCCCAGTGGGTTCTTCCCCAGGACGGTTCATGGCCATTTCCGTCTCCCGACTAGGGCTCTGCCTGCCACTTGAGGCTCACGCCAGCACCTTGGGACACCCCCAGAGGCTACTCTCTGCCTCCCAAACTGAACACAGGCCAATGCTCATGAGCCAGCAAGAGAAGCCGCAGCATGTCTCCTAGCCCTGAGACCCCCCAACAGTCCGTGGAGGTCCAGGAACAGGAAATCTCCTCCCACGCTGCCTAAACAGCCAGGCAGGAGACTGCTCCCTAAGCCAAAGAGTGTAGCAAGAGTGCACCAAGAATGCCACGCTCCAATCTCCTTGATGATGCCACGTTTGCATCTGCTTGGAGTTAACTCAATATTTGGAAACGGGTAACAGAAATTCAGAGCCGACGTGGATGCACAAGGTGGGTGGTGAGATGAGGAATAAAGGTTAAAAAGATGTCTATAGGAAGGTTGCTATATTGCTTGTATTCTGGTTCTTGAAGGAAATGCCCAGAGAGAAACCCAAGAACATTCAAGGCCATGAAAGCATCAAGGGGTCAAAGTACTGCACACCCCAGAGCAGCTTCTTCCTAAAGGCCAGTGCGAGTTTGCAGCCCCAGCTCCCTCAACCTGACTGGTCTCGCCTCACAACCACCACCCACCACCTGCCCCGATGGTGCACAGGCAGCAGGCCAGGCACGCTGGCCCCGTCAGCCTCAGCAGCGTGTGGACACGGTCCACTGGGGAGCAGTGGGGCAGGGGCTGCAGAGGGGAACCGGCCCCCGACTGGGGACGCAGGACCCCCTTTCCCCTCGCTGCGGCAGATGGAAGGCAGCAGGCGGGATCAGATTAGAACGGCAGAAGAAAAGACGGGCTTTGGAATTCCATCTCAGCCCCTCGAGACCAGAGAGAGAAGGAAGACATAAAAGGCTACTGACGTCTCTGAAATACCAAAAAGCTCTTCCCTTCCCCCTTTCCTAAAATCATAACTCAGCCTGGAAATGGCCTCGAGTCGTGCCTTCGATTGTCTTCTGCTCTCAACGCCGCCTCGGCCCCCCTTCCAGTCCCCGGCTCTCCTCCAGACCCCCTGACATAGCCCAACCGACGCAGATGTGAGACATGCGGCCGCCACCTCCTCTGAGAGTCCTGCTCTCGGAAAGGACCTCCCCCCGCCAGCTCTCCGCCTCATCAACCCTCCAACTCATTTCCAGCCTTGGCTGAAAACATCTTTTCTCCCTGAGACGGTACCTTTTAATGTCTCTCTCCCCTGTGGGCTGCGGAGCTATGTGGAGCCCAGGGATAGATGCTGTGGAAAGATGGGGCCTCAGACGGCGTGGCAGCACGTGCCCGGGCCACACGCCCCGGCGAGCACGCCTGCACACCTGGCACGCGGGCCTCTTCTCTGTGTCCCCGTTTTAAAGCTCTATGATCCCAAACGCCCAGCTTAGGTCCAAGGCAGTCAACGATGCCCTGAACGATTGAGGAGACAACTGGGAAGATGAAGCCTCCAGAGGAAGAGGCAGGTCTGATTTCTAGGCCGCTCCTCGGGTGTCAGCATCAGTGAGACCCAGTTTCCGACAGTCGGTGGCCAAGAGGGAGGCTCTGTGCGGGCATAATCACCTCAGGCCTGCCACCAAGTCATTGCGAGACAAGAAAGAGAAGAAGCAAGGAGGGCAGGCGGTGGGGAGGAGGGAGGCTGTGGCACCCAGGACATTCGGAAATGGCTGTGCCACCACTACAACCGCGAAGAGATCCTGTCCCCTCTCGTGCTCGGCCCAGGTGTTTTCATTCATTCACCCCCCCGGGCCCCCTTTCTACAAGCACCTCAGGAAAGACGCCGGGATCACCAAGGGGAGGCAATCCCTGTGTCCCAGACCCAGGCCTTCTGGCCTCACAGCGCTTGCTGGCCCGCCCTCTGCCCCTAACTCCTCCTGAGTGGCTTGACAACATCTGTGAAAGGTGACGGATTCTATGAATCATGGTTTTTTATTTGGTGTTATTTTACGATGATGATGTTTTGACATCTTTAAAAGTTTGCTGGCAGAGAGACTGGCCCTCCAAGGATTAGCCAACTCTATGTGAAAGAACGTGTCTTTCATGTATATGAAAATATATATATGTATATGAAATATGTATATGAAAGAACATGTCTTTCATATGCAGACCAACCGATCCCCCAGGGAGGCTAGACCACAAGCATCTCCTTACATAACTCACACCGGGCAACTGGAGGGCCACCCCCATAGCCCAAAGCCCACCAAAATCATTCATACTGTCCAGTCCTACACTCACTCAAGGTACTTACCCTGCCTCGCCTATTCCTTCCCAGGGAAACCCCAACAAAGGCTCTAGGCTGTGCTCTCCCTTCTCGCCTCTTCTGCCTCCTGACACACCCTGGCCGTCCCCCAGGTGGCCTGGCATGGTGTGGCACGCCCTCTTCTCTCTGGAAGCGTAAGTAATAAATTCTTCCTTAATGGCACCGGCCTGTTGTTGTCACTCAGCCACCTCCATAAATCAGAACCCCGCAGGTACAAACAAATGAAACACAGACACAGGGCCACTCCTCACAAAACACAGAAACGTAGCTGTGAACGTGAATGACAAGGACGTTATGGGGCCTGAAAAGACTCAGCAAAGGAACAGAAGATACTTCCTAAGGGTTCTGTGTAAACTGTGTGGTCAAGGAATGTCTCTGAGACCCAGAAGGGGCGGCCTTGTTGGTTTGGGAGGAGAAACACGAAGTAAGGGGACTCATCAGCAAGACAGATGGGAGGAGCCTCACTGCCCAGCTTCCCTCCCAGAGGCGCCAGGAAGATGCCTTCTGACCTCTGCCCAGAGGGTCCTGTCTCTGAACCACACTCGCCTCCTGTCCTCGTAGAAAACACCCTGACCTGCTGTCCACAGCCCCCAAGGAGACTTGGGAAAGCCAGGTCATTCCTCAGGGTCAGAGCTGTCACCACCTGAGAAGTGGGGCTGTCCCTTCCCTACATCATTCTGCAGTGCTGTGGTGAGGACAAAAGTCATGAGCTCACGTGCACTGCCAGCCCTCGGCGGCACTGCCTGTGAGTAACCAGTGAGTGAACCCGTCTCTAGTCAACGGCCCGAGTCCCAAGAGCTCATGATCCTTTTGTACCGCTCGGTTCACAGATGGGAAAATTTGCATAACCCTGGCTCCTCTCTGTCCCTGTAGAGAAAAGGAGCCGTGGCTGCATGCTGAGTCGGAAGTCTAGGGCTCCAGGGACCAGAGCCTCGTCTTAGTTATGCAACCGACCGGCAACGTGACATTGGGCAGATCCCTTCACGTGAGCCTCAGTCTCCTCATCTGTAAAAGGGGTGGGAGGGGAAAGGGAAATGGGAGGAGGAAAGCTCACTGATCTCCAAGTCTTAGAAGTGCTGGTGAGCTTTGAACCCAGGCCCAAAACACATATACCGGATACTGCATAACTCCGTCTACATCCCGTTGGAGAACGGGAAAAACGAATCTACAGGACAGAAGCCAGAAGAGCGGTGTCCTGGGGTGGCGGATTGAGAGGAAAGGGGCATGAGGAAATTTCCTGAAGGGACGGGAATGTTCCACATCTGATCTGCGTGTAAATGTGCATTGACTTGTACAGTTCAGATATATGTGCTTTCATGTATGTAAACACCTCAATAAAATGTTTTTAAGAAAGCGAAAAATAGTGCGAGGTGGAGGGGAAAACAGGAAAAACTGCTACCCCGGGAGGTGCCCCCGCCCCTCCGCCTCCATACCTCAGGCCCTGACCAGGAGCCCCGGGGACCTGGCCAACCCCACACTCAGATCGGTGACCACGGCTGCACACGATGAGGGGCACACGCAATCTTCCCCCGCCGCTCCCCCTGGGCAGGGGCAACAGCATCCCCTCCCAACCACCCAGGAGTGGTGGGCACTCACACCACACAGACACAAAGGAGGACGGGGACAGACATGAACACCGGCCCTTACACCTCTGGAGAGGCTGGTGCGGCAGGGCTGGCCGCCACCTCCTCAGGCTCCTCGGCCCCGGAGCGCTGCTCCCTGCCCCTCTCGGGGGCGGCAGGTGGGCTTGGGGTCTCTTCCCTTGAGAGCATTGAGGAAGCAACGGTGTTAAAAGCAGTAGGAAGGCGAGAGGCCCCCAGTGCACCCATCCGGGGTCAGAGAGCTGTGATGAGGACAAGGGAAGTAGCCCCAGCTGAGTTTCCTGATCTCAGGCCTCACTCTCCCCCACCTGCCTCTTCCCAGGCCGTTTACACTGAAGACCAGAGGCCCGTCCACGTGGGCCGTGCATGGTTACGGCGCCAAAGGAGCCGCTCGGCACACAGCGGGGTAGGCAGCGGATGCTGTCGACTGAACATCGCTCTGCTTGGCTTCTCTCAGTGACTCATCCCAGCTGGATGTGCTCTAAAACCAGCTCTGACACCAGCATCTTCCTCTCACCGGGGGAACAGAAGATCTGGCCGATGTACCCCAGGCTCTGGGCCAGGCTGGGGCACGAAGGCCCTCTCAGCTGGCCTCAGGGAAGCCTAGGACTCTGCACCTCCCTCCCCCAGGGGCCCAGCATACAACGGGGCCCTACTTGGGTTTGCTGAAGGACCGCCGGGAGGGGTGGGGAGCACTGGCAGGTGGGGACTGGGCGCAGGCACGGCACAGCTCAGGTGGGGGAGAGTCTCTGACCCAGGTCCCCAGCAGGAAGACAGCTGGATCAGAAGAGATACTTCCTGGTTCAGGAGTTTCCAGGCTCCCCTAATTGGAGGGGGCACCCCAATTTTAGCTGTAGACTGAGGACTAGGGAGAAGCACATTTCCTCATTTTCCAGCTCACGGGGGACACTAAATGGAAACCTGAGGTTGCTGCTTAGGCTGCAAACCGTCCCCGGCTTCTCACTTCCCCAGGCACCCCCTGCCAGTCCCTGTCGGCCCCCGCACACACAACTACACACCTGGAAGGCTTCCAGGTCCCCCTTACCTCCTCAGGGAACCGGCAGGGATGGAGCTGCCTGCAGTGTCCTCCCCGGGCTCCTCTGCCCGCTTCTGCTCAGGCTGCCCCTCAGAGGCCTCCGGAGGCCCTTCTTCGGTGGCCTGGCTCTGAAGGGGACTCTGGAGCCGCCTCCCAGGCACAAGTGGAGGAGAGGACCTGGTCAGACCAGCCAGAGCAGCAGAGTCAGGCCCCACCATTTGGAGAGCAGGGAGAGAACTGGCGAGCGTGGTACGTGGACCTGGGTCCACTCCTCCTCCCAGGCAGGGCTCCAGCCCCGGCCCTGCGTCCATGGGGAGCCACGGAGGGCAAGGCAGCCAGAGAAGCAAGAGGGGGAGACTCCCCACTGAGCTCTCCCTTTGCCTGGACTAGACTCAGCCCTCCCGGGTCCCTGCACTGCATCCGCTTGGCCCAGGGGCGAGAGCTGGGCCCCCTCATGGGTGCATCCGCTCCCAGCGTTCACCATCACTGAGGCCAGGCAGGGATGCAAGAGCCGAGCGGAAAGTAGGGAGAAAAAGAGGAACCAGACTCGAATGGTCAGACTGCAGAAAATGCACAAAGGCAAGAAGGAATGCGCGCAGCTCTTCAAGGTCCAAGAAGCAGGAGGACTGCCCCGCCTCCTCTTCCAGGGTAGCAGCCCTTCCCTCTCTCATTTCAGGCTCCAGCCTCAGAAGCGGGAAACCTTGGTCTCTCCCTCCTAGTCTGTCACTCTCTCTCTCCAAATCACCTTCAAGCTGTAGTACTGACCCTCTAGAAAGTTCCTCCAGCCCTGGCCCATGACCAGGCACACACACAGCTTAACCCATTCCAGTGAAGAGCACAGAGCCTTGGCCCACAGCGGTATACAAAGTCCCACCACATGCACCCACACTCCTGTCTCGGTGCAGAGTCAGAGGGCATGCTCGCGTACACACGCGTGCACACACGCACAGACTTTGCGAGGCCATCCAGTCCGCTCACCATCTGCCCGCGGGCAGGAGCACGATGAGCCACGCACACCAAACCCAGGGGTTCTGCCCCAGTCCACACCATCCCAACAGCCCCTGAGGGCGGCCTCCCACGTACCGTACCTCTCCGAGCCTTTGCACCGCTTGCTCTGTGGCTCATCTCGGCTGGACTGGCTGCCGTCCTTGTCTTCTCTTCCCGACCTCTGGGCCTGTGGGCAAGTAGCAGTGGCAAGTGCCTACTGAAGAGGTCTGCATGTGGGTCCCTCAACCGTCCAACCAACTCTCGGGCCTAGGAGGACACGCTGAGAGGTGGTTCTTGAGTGGATGAGGACCACTCGGGACACAGAAGAGGAGGCCCATCTACTTAGCTCCGGCTAAGCCCCCAGGCTCGCAGCTGCTCCCAGGGCCGGCCTTGCTGGCCTAGGGACGATGAGCCAGATGCCACAGTCACTGCGTGCAGAGCCAGAAGCTAAAGGCGAACACGTACGAGAAAGAGAACCCTTCCTCCCGTCACTGGAAGCCTTCACTGACAGTTGCCAAGACAAGGCCGAGACATCCATGAACACCCCGAATCCACGGAGGCCTGGACCTCCAGTATCGGTGATGTACAGGGACGGCAAAGTCAAGCGGGCAGAACTGGGGCAGCGGCCAAGCACATTAGCAAGGAAGGACCCTGGAGAGATGGGGACGTGCTGAAACGAGACAGAAAGAGCACCATTTGGGCATCCGAAGGGAGGAAGACAGGGTGCTCCTCTGCCCCGTTCTGGGCTCCCCCAAGCACCCAGGGCCCATCAGTAGACGATGATGCCCCCTTCCCAGTCAGGGACTGATTACTCCACCCATCCAAAAAATAAAACCCAAAATCTCATTTTAAAGCTTGGGAGTCTGGGCCAATTTAGCAAGCGGGTGAAAAAGAGGGCTGTTCTTTGTAAGTTCAATCATTTTCCGCGAGGGGGGGGCCCAGGGGGCTAACAGTGCAGTCGGCCTGGACTCAAGCTCTTGTGTTTCCACTTCACTTATCCAGTGGCACCTTTGAAGTAAGTCCAGTTTATCAAATGTCCACTGCATCTCGATAAAGCTGCCCAAGGAGTGCCGGGGGGGGGGGGGCGCTCCATCGGTTCCCAGCTGGGGAGTCTGTCTCCTCCGCTCTAAAATGGGTCACCCAGTCGGTCGAGCATCCATCCCTTGATTTCAACTCAGGTCATGATCTCATGGTGTGTGGGATCGAGCACCACACCGGGCTCCGTGCTGACAGCGCAGAGCCTGCCTGGGATTCTCTCTTCCCACCTCTCTCTGCTGCTCCCCTGCTCATGCTCTCTCTCTCCCTCTCCAAATACATAAACAAACATTTTTAAAAAACAAATACATAAAATGGGACAGTAAAGCTCAGCTCACGGGGCTCGAGGTGACGATTACATTTGATCACGTACATAAAGCCTGACTCGTGGCCCAGGGAAGGCGTGCCACAAATGCCAGCGCCTGTGTCCCCTCTCCACCCCTCTCCCCAGCCTAAGGCATAAAACCTCAGCTCTGCCGGTGCCCGTCTCCATTCGAGGGCCCTTACCCCTTCTGTCACAATGACAGGCGCCCTGTCGGTTCCGGGACGTGAGGGTTAACGGGAGAGGCAGGGCAGGAGACAACTCACTCTGTCTTCCCCAGTGGGGTTCCGGCCGGGCTGGCGCACTGCCGTGTCCCCAGCCCCGTGCACACGGCCTCCCACGCCTCTCCGCTGGCAGCCGGAGCCCCAGCAGCTGTGGCCGACTCTACCATCTGGATGGGCGAGGAAGGGCAGGGCCTGAGCTAGGAGCCAGCTCCCCGAAATTACATTAAAAATAGAGATGCCGCCTGTGAGTACCTGCCGGTGCCTGCAGCACGAGGCTGCCTGCCAGCACTGCCACTTTGCATCACGTCAGCCTGGCCAGAGCCTGCAGATAACGGCCCCGCCCCGCCCGTCCCTTCCAGCCTTCTTCCCCCACGGATCACACCGAGCTCGGCAGACGGCTCCCTCTGTCACTTGCAAGGAGAAAAAAAAAAAAAATCACACGGACACTCTACGCAACAAACCCCAATGGGACATGGACAGCAAAGTGGGGTGATCGTGATAAAAACGGGGGGCTTGAGCCGTGGGTCGGAAAGAACGAGCTACCAAGTCTGTCTGCCTCCTACTTGTTTCATCTCTATTGCTGCCGGAAACACACGAGCCCCTCTGCCGGACAGAAGGGGCCACCTTGGGAAAGCGCCCGGACAGAGGGCCTTGGAGTAGAGCAGCAGCTGATCCCCAGACCCTTTTGCCCCAGAAAAGAACTCTTCAGAAAGGGGACACGGCCAGCACACCCGACACCCCTGGCCCAACTGTGCTCAAGACACCGCTGGCCCACCCTTAACTCGGCTCCAGGGTTTTGTGTTCATGACCTGGTCCCCGGCTAAATAAATCCCGGTACATTCAGAAAGCACACCGCTACACGACTAGTAAGGAGAGTGAGGGAGATCTGAAATTACTGAGAAATCAGTCAAGGGCCTATTCCGTAGCTGCTCTCTAAGTTAAAGAGCACATTGCCAAGCACTTTTTGTGACACAGTCCCAATTTCTGTGGGGAGGGAAAAGATAAATGGAAAACAGACACAGACTTCCACGTACACTGAAAACTTTCTGGGAAGGCACACGAAAAGTGTTCACGGAAACCGTTAATAGTCCCCACCTGTGGCAGTAAGCCTGCAGGAAGTGGAAGGCTTTGACCTTCTGGATTATTTGAAACAACTTCATGGTCACTTTTGTAATTTAGTATAAAACTCATGTTCTTAATTCATTGTAATCATTATCCTGACTATGGTGATGGTTTGAAAGGGACACACATATGGTAAAACTTATCCAGTGGCACATGTGAAGTAAGTCCAGTTTATCATATGTCCACTGCATCTCGATAAAGCTGCGTAAGGGGCGCCTGGGGGGCTCAATCGGTTAAGCATCCTACTTCAGCTGAGGTCATGATCTCGCAGTTCATGAGTTTCAAGCCCTGCATTGGGCTCTGGGTTGACAGCTTGGAGCCTGGAGCCTGCTTCGGATTCTGTGTCTCCCTCTCTCTCTGTCCCTCCCCCACTCATGCTCTTTCTGTCTCAAAAATAAATAAACATTAAAAAAATTATAGGGGCACCTGGGTGGGTCAGTCAGTTAAGCATCCGACTTCAACTCAGGCCATGATCTCGCAGTTCATGAGTTCAAGCCCTGCGTCGGGCTCTGTGCTGACAGCTCAGAGCCTGGGGCCTGCTTCGGATCCTGTGTCTCCCTCTCTCTCTGCCCCTCCCCTTTTCATGCTCTGTCTCTCTCTCAAACATAAATAAACATTAAAAAAAAAAAAGCTGCATAAACATTTTTATGAACTTTTCATGAAATTTTTAGAACTTTAGTTCGGTTCTAAGCCTCTGCCTTGGCCCTGGCCGGAGGAGCCGAAGACAAAGGGGACCACACCTGTGGTGCTGTCAGAGCCACAAAGGGCTGCCCCTGTCTCCTCAGCTCCACCTCCTGGCTCAACCCTCGCATGGCCTGAAGACAGGAGACAGCTGGAGTAACTAAGGCCCACGAGGGGCTCTGTGTGATCAGCCCACCTGAGTGCCTGGCGCTGCTCGGTGCCCCAACACCCTGGTCAAGAGGTCCAGCTTAGGACTTCCTGTGCCGGGGCTGTCTGCCTCAGAGAGTGCCTCGTGAGAACCGGATCCAGGCCAGGCCCTGCTACTCCTACGTGCCGACCGGCATGTACCAAAAAAGGGCTGCTGGCCTCATTGGGTCTTAGGCAGGACCTAGAAATCTTTCTTTTTTAAAGCCTCCAAGGATTCGGATATTGGCTAGAGTTTGGAACCAGAGCTATGCAAATCCATCCTGCCCACTGACTTTCCCACTTACCTACTGCCAAAAGGGCCTACCAACTCCCTGCTCCCAACCCCTCCTCACTAATCCCGCTATGTGTGTGCCTTTACACCCTTCATCCAGCGCTACAAACAGGTGTGACCAAGGTCCGGCCTCGATCTGCTGGCTGGGCAGTAGCACGGCAAGGCTTACCAGCCAGAGCTGAGAGGAGCACGTGACCTCAAGTGCCACTGGCCTAAAAGCTCTACCCTGACTCGGCACTTAGTCCTCCAAGGGCTCCCAGACCTGATTCGCATCGGACACCTTGTTTGTTCCACTCGGCAAACTTCCATTTCACCCAAACCAAATGCTCCCTTCAACCTACAGACACCATGTGCCAAAATCTTCTCTTAAACAAGCCCACGGAGGGGGAAAAAAAGTGACTTTCTTGTCTTCAAGCTCCTTAAGGATAGGACGTGTGTCTGAGTCATCTATCTATTCCTACCCTTCTGTGGGGCAGACATTTCCCACGCCCGCACAGAGCTTATATCTAGGAGGGAGACAGACCCAAGACCCATCAACCAAAAGGAGCAGCACTAAGGGTAGCAAAAGGACAGAACAATTCACCCTGCCTGGAGGAGGTGACGTCAGAGGTGGGCCTCCAAGACCAAGAAGGGGCTCGGAACAAAAGGGGAAACCAAACGGCAGGCAGGGCAGTGAAGGAGGTGGATCGTGTGCCCCGGGAACAGCGAGCGCTCGGTGGGCACGGCCGGTGTGTGGCAGGTGCTCTGAGGATGAGGCTGCAAGAGGCTGAATGGGCCAGGTTGGCAAGTGCCTTGAAACACACAGTCTATACAGAGCTTTGCACATGAGCAAATGGGTCAACCTTTGACCAGTTGGTCAAATTGGTCGTTGCTAAATAAACGAATGAACAGATAACTGTCTGTTGCAGGCGGCAGGGAGGATGACTCAATTCAGAGCAGCAAAGAGCAGAAACGATTGGGAGGCCTTCACAGACACAGCCCGGGCCATGCCGTACTGAGTTAGAAGCAAGGGGACTCCCAGAAACACAGCCCGGGACAAGCAGGGCTCAGCTCGGGTTACCCAGCATCCAGAGAGACTCCCCTCCCGGCGGACTGGGGAAAGCACGTCAACATCCATCAGGTGCTCTGAGATCCGGCTGCGAAAACCGAAGTCCTAGAGGGAGTGGAGGGGGAGGTCAGCGCTGCCCCTGTCACGGTCGGCATCGTCCGTGTCACGGCCTCTCCTCCACCCCCGACCTTCCAGAAAGGGGCCCACTACGGGTCAGGCACCGCGCTAAAGGTTTTTACATCTACCGATTATTCTCATCTTCAAAATCACACTGTGACTAATCTGGAAAGACATGTGATACAGCAAGTATGGTAAAATGTTCACTGAAGACCCTAGGTGGTGAGTATGTGTGTATTCACTCTAAAATCCTTTTAATTTTTCTGTATATTTGAAATCTTCCAGGGCACCTAGGTGGCTCAGTGGGTTAAGCGTCCAACTTTGGCTCAGGTCATGATCTCACAGTTCGTGGGTTTGAGCCCCGGGTTGGGCTCTGGGCTGACGGCTCAGAGCCTGGAACCTGCTTCGGATCCTGTGTCTCTCTCTCTCTCTCTGCCCCTCCTCCACCCACACAGTCTCTGTCTCTCAAATATTTAAAAAAAAAACTTTTTTTTTTTTTTTCATAATAAAACCATGGAGGGAAAAATAACCGTGAGACTGACACCCTTATCGCCATCTCACAGATAAGGAAGCACGTTTGAGGGGACATGTAATTCGCCCAAAGCCACGTAGCTGATAAACAATGGGGCTGGTTGGTGGTCAGATGTGCCCTGGGCTGACTCCAAAGTCCAAGCTCTTTGCCAATCATGTCACTTTCCAGTCGTCTCTCCCTCCTGGTGCCCAACCAGGGCACCAGTTGGGCACCAGGAGAGAGCCAACCAGGGTACCAGGAGAGAGGTCAAAGTGCCCACAAGACCTGTGGGCAGCACTGAAACGAGGCATGATGGCGGTTCTCAGCTTTCTCTTTCCCTTCCCCCACTGCCCTTCTGGACAATGGGGCTTAATTAGCGGTGCTCTGTCCACAGGCTTCTCTTTGGGACAGGCGGCAAGTACCCACACAGGTGCCAGCTCCCCGTCGCCCTTTGGCTGCCACAGGACCCTGATCCTGCCCCCTCCAAGCCCAAGAGCCCTGCTGAACCAAGTGAAGGATTGCTACCTGACAGCATGCTAATAGGGACAGTTCTGTCATCAGCCCTGATACATGGCAGGATGCCCAGCCAAGGTCTGGTCCTGCTGTCCATGGCTTCCCCCACCCACTCCCATAGAGGAGAAAAACATTCATGGGCACATTTGTCCACACAGTGACTCCCTCAGAAGGGATGGAGCCCTGGCTTCCAAGAGTCCTGAGACGTGCCTGTTCTTCACGATGGTTTTTGCCAACAACGACTTTCTGCCTTCCCTTCCTAGCTTAGGGGCTTTCTTTTTTAGTGACATTTTCCTTTCGGTTAGAGTTCTACTCCACTTAATGCAGCTGCCATCTGCCTCCTAAGCCCGTGGCTCAGCGAGGGGCTAGAGCACGCAGCCTCCTAATTCCTCTGCACCCCCTCCTATCATTACCGCTCATCCCTGACCCTCTCCCGCTAATCCCTTCCCTTTGATCCGCCTCCTCCAAACAGATGGAGCACACTTTCCAGAGGTGATGCACTGCCAAAAAGCACCCTCGACTACTCCCTGTAGGTACAGACCTGGCAGAGGGGGCCAGGATACAGCAGGCTGCGTGGAAGGCCTGGGACAAAGCAACCACGCCCGGTGACATTCCAGGACGACGTCTTCTCTTTGGAACAGTAATTGCAGCAGCCCTCCTAGCCTGAGGACCGGGCCGTGCCATTGCTCGGTGGTCCCACAAATACAAATACACACACACACACACACACACACACACACACACAACCAGTCTCTAACCTCCTAGATTCATGCAATGTCTCTGCTACAGCCCAGAGGCTCTAGGTCACGTATCTCCCAGACAATTCCCACTGCAGAAACAAGAAACAGTAATAATAGCTTATAGTTATTTGATGTTTATAGGCTAACGTTTTACATTCTTTGCCTCACCTTCTTCTCATAGCAAACCTGTGAAGTAGGCAGCGTTTACTCTTAGCTAATGGGCTGAGAGACCAGAGTTAGACAAGATCCAGGTTTGAGTCCTGACTTCCCACCTACAAGCTGTGTGATGCCAGGCAAAACGAACCGCAGGGGCTCACAAAGCCACGCGCTTTACCCCATGCTGCTGCCCCACCCCCCTCAGACTCACCAGTTCCAGGAAGGACTTGGGGTCAGAGGCCGCGGAGTCTGACAGCTGCAGCTCCTTCACCTGCTCGCTGATCTCCAATTCCTGGGGAAACAGACCCATAGAGACGTCACCCAGAGTGGAGCAGAGAGGGCTGGGATCACTTCCCAGGGAATTCCGTTCAGGCCAAGGTGCCAACGCAGCTCGAGACCTAACCAAAACCCACCTCTTCTAGAAAACCTGAAAGGGGGCTGTGGACCCTCCCCTTCTTTCTGGACACACGCAGCAGCGCCCACCCCACTCAGGCTGAACAGCCCAGCCCAGCTACATAGGGACAGCCACTCTCTGACTCGGGTCAACAAGGGTTTACACCTGGAAGGAAAGCCAAGTGAAGTGGAGAGGAGACGGTTGGAAAGTGGGCAGCAGGGGGGCTTCTTGCTGTCTTAGAAAACAGAACGGGACTGTCTTCTCCAAGAAGTAGCTTAACACCCTTTAAATGAACCCCCTCCCCATTTGGCTGGAAGAGGAGCAGGACTAAGGGTCGGACGACTGAAGATGCCTCAGGCACCGGGAACTACTTCCGTGTCACTGCCTGGTCTTGCCAAAGTAAGACCCCCGGGCCATCAATGAGAGGAGCCTCTGGTAGCCTAACTGACCGATCCTGGGGCAAAATGCTCCCAATGGTTGCCACCCTCACCCATATCCTCCCCTCTCTACTGAAACACAGACAGCAGCGACCCTTGACTGGTGTCGAGAAGTACAAGGAGGAGGCAGAAAGACCAAGTAGGTAGAACGGAAGAACACAAACATCCTGGAAGGGTGCCAACAGAAAGGCCAATTTCTACCCTGAATTTCTTTTTTTTTTTTTTTTTTTTTTTTAATTTTTTTTTTCAACGTTTTTTATTTATTTTTGGGACAGAGAGAGACAGAGCATGAACGGGGGAGGGGCAGAGAGAGAGGGAGACACAGAATCAGAAACAGGCTCCAGGCTCCGAGCCATCAGCCCAGAGCCTGACGCGGGGCTCGAACTCACGGACCGCGAGATCGTGACCTGGCTGAAGTCGGACGCTTAACCGACTGCGCCACCCAGGCGCCCCATCTACCCTGAATTTCTAACGCCAGCAGGTTTGGAGTTTCATTCAGGATCTGGCTGCCTGCTGGGTCTGGGCAAATCTGTCACAACGAAGGGTTCTAGCCACGTTGACAGCCCGCTGCAGGGACTGCAAATGAAGCTCCCCATCTCAGTAATGAAGATGTGGGGATGGGGATCTGCACGGGGCTTAAGAGAGCAGCTCAGGGAAGGAGGGGCAACTTCCCAGGGGACAGGGGCCTTACCTCGCTGGCGTCCGATCTGCTCTCTTTCTGGACAGAGGCTTCCTCCTCGGGCTCCTCCTTCCGCCTCCTTCCTCCTTCGGCGCCTCCTTCCACCTCTCCCTTCCTGGAACCCTCCTCTCCTACATCCGCTGGGGCCTCTGGTGCCTCCTTTTTGTTGGCTTTGGCAGGCTGACTGCCCCCAGGGTCCACCCCACTCCTGGGTATTCCTGAATCACTCTTCTCATCCTTTTCTTTCTCCAGGAGCCACGCGCTCGCCCCTCTTCCCTGCTGCCCTGTGCCATCGGCACTGCTCAGACTGCTGTCTGCATCCTGGCTGAAGAGCTTGCCGGGAGTGGGGGGCCCGGCAGCCTCTGAATCCAGAGAAGCATCCTTCTTCTCCTCTGGCTGGCTTGTTCTTGGAGACTCCTGGGTGGCAGCAGACCATGTCAGACAAGGAGGCATCAGAATTAATCAAATGATTTCAGAGACTTGCAACAAGACGGAACCGTCATTCCTTGACCCGTACGGGCCAGCGCTCCCGTTATCAAACACCCCAACAGCTATTTAAAACAGAGATTCCCTGTTCCACTCCAGATCTACTGAATCTAAAAGTCTCTGGTGATTTGCATACACCCAACCGGACCCGACGACTGACAGGCTCAGAAACCAGTGCACTGAACTCCATCACCAGCTATTATGTTCTCAAGTAAGAAATGCCTCGTCCCAGCCCCATTAGCCAAATCATAAGACTGCAGACTCAGAAGTCAATATTTATTTTTTAAAAAGTCAATATGTATTTATGGTGATGATGATGATGGAAAATCGCATGGGAGAAAAAAAGTACCAAAGTGTACAATTTCGATGTGTTCATTTTTAAAAAGCAGCAGGGAAAAAAAAACCGACCTTCCTCAATAGCAATGAGGGTGGCTCTCTTCCTAAAGCCTCCCCTGTACAAGCAAGTCTGGGGCACTGTCAACCGCACGCTCTGAGAAGCAGAAAGAAGCCAAGATAAGACGAACTGGGAGGGAAACGGCTATGAAGGATACAGGGGTCGGGAGACCTTCAGAACACAGGTCTGACCTATGACAGGGAGGGTGGGACAGGGGCCGGAACAGGTGTGGCCTCAGGAAGGGCCCAGTTCTGAGGAAGTCTTGGCCTGCGCGGCAGAGTCCCACATCTGGCAGAAAAGGTCCTGCTCTGGGGTCTGTTGCTCTCCATCGACAAGCACGGCCTTGGCATGAGCCAGGGTAGATCAAAGTGCTGCAGCTGGAGGCTGTCATTGCTGTGGTGCCCTCAGCAGGGTCTCTCAAAAGGAGCACCCTCTCCAGCTGCCACACCCTGCTTCTCACACACAAACCTCACTTTAAACACTAGGAAAAACCAGGACGCCTGGGTAACTCAGTCGGTTAAGCAACTGATTCAGCTCAGGTCATGATCTCACGGCTCGTGAGTTCGAGCCCCACATCGGGCTCTGTGCTGACAGCTCGGAGCCTGGAGCCTGCTTCAGATTCCGTGTCTCCCTTTCCCTCTGCTCCTCCCCTGCTCGCACTCTGCGTCTCGCTCTCTCTCAGAAATAAACAAACGTTAAAAAAAATATTTTTTCGGAAGACTAGGAAAAACCTTTCAAGCCGGCCAACGTAGAAAAAGCAAATCCTTCCTTGAAATACAGAAAAGCCCTCCTCCCAGAAAACATCACTGGGGCTGCCAGGGTGAGTAACTTCTGAGCAGGGATTTTTGAGACTTCCTGTTTCCTCAACCTGGAAACTCAAACAAGGGGCCTGACGACTAGAATTCAGTGGTCCCCGGAGAAGCCCTAAACGCAGCATTCAGATGCTGTCTGTCTGTCAAAGCATCTACTGAACACAAAGACACAACCATCCGCCTGCAGGTCTAACAGCCTAAGGACAAGTCAACCCAAACTTTCCAAGGATGACTGAGAGGCGGGAAAGCAGGGTGGTTCAGAGCTCAGCTTTGGAGACGCACTACTTGGGTTCAAATCCTGGCCCCACACTTACAGTGACCTTAGACAAATGATTTAACTTCCCTGTGCCTCAGTTTCTTCCTCTAAAATATGGAGACGCAAGAGGGCCTATCTCACTGGGCTTGGGGAAGGTTAATTGAGTTAACACTAAGTGAGCTCAAGAACTGAGAACGGTGCCTGGAAGACTGTCGGTGTTCCATAAATGTTAACTAATGTTTTACTGTGACATGCACACAGTCATTCATCGGGTGCCTTCTATGTGCCAGACACTGCCCGGGGACCCACACATTAACAAGACGTAGATCCTGCCCTCAAGGAATTCAGCTGAGAATGGAGAAAAGGGCAATGTCCCAGAGAGCCCTGGTTTTGAGCCTTTGCTGCCCAAAGCGAGGGACCGGGGACACAGTGGTGATACTGTCATCAGCCCCAGGCCTGTCCCAGGGAGAAAAGCAGAAGGTGAAAGGGAGGAGGGGGCGGCTTCCCTCAGGCCTGGGCAGGGCACCCTCTGGTGCCGCCCGTCCTCCCGACATCCGTAGCCTCGCCAAGGTCTCCGGGCTAAGAGAAAGGGCCGAGAGGAACAGCTCCCCTTCAAGAGAAACGCGTGCAGAGCGGGGCCAGGTCTCCCCGTCCCGATGCTGCAACCGCGGCCGACACTCAGCAGGAGTTCGGTGCCCGGTCTGAGGGGCCTCCACGGACTCCCAGCAGGTGGGAGTTCCTGAGGATGAGAGAGGGGTGTCTGGCCAGCCACACTCTACCAAAAGCAAGCAGAGCCAAACCACCCTGGCTGCGGTCATCTCATGAAGAGAAAAAGGCAACAGACCTCGGATTAGGGGACAAAGGAGGGTCAGACCACAGCAGCACGCGTGGCCTTCGGGATAAAGTCCGCATCTCCCCACATGGCCCACGGCTCCTCGCCCAGCCCCTGCCCGCTTCTCACGGGGCACAGGCAGCCACACCCTGCAGGCGTCCTCTCCTCCTATGGATAAACATTGTGCCACTTTCCTCTTTGCCATGCACCTTTTTTTTGTTGTTGTTGGTTACTTCACTTCATTTAGCAAACGGTCAACCCTCTGAGCCCCACCAAGTTGCTTCCCCTGCCTCCCTCGAGGGCCTGCCGCGGGGAGAAGCTCAAAGGGCAATCAGGACGGCCCCAATCAGCCTCCTCTTCCACCAACACACTCCGCACAGCACAGGACAAGGTCACTGCTTGCATCCTCGGCACCCACCCCAATGTGGCTGGGGGGCCCCCCAGTGTTCAAGAGCCACCTGCCAGGGCCCAGCTCCAGGAAGACCCCTCCCTGCTCCTGAGATGCCATGCACATTCCACACACACACACACACACACACGATCTACCCTAACAAACTCCCTCTGGTCCTCACGGTATCACATCTTCCAGGAAGCCCTCCTTGATCCCTGGGGCAGCTGTCCTGAGATGAGCCTTTCCGTCCTGTCACAACATCTACCGTATCGTCACTGCTGACTTCCTATGGGTTTCCCTCACCAGATCAGCTCCCTGCTATCCTCAGTGCCTAGAATCTGGCACGTAATAAGTGCGCAGTGAATACTTGTTGACCGGATTTTTCAAAATGAGGGTGTCATGCAGATAGAGGAGTTCTTACTCTGTGAAAGTCAGATGTACAATTTATTTTACAAGGTTACGCAGGGATTAGACTCTATTTAATACGGTGCTTATTAAACGGAAAATAGCTAAACAATGTTAACTATGAATATTCAAGATGATGGAAAAACAAGTAGCCTATCCAAAATCCGAGGACACCTGACACAGATGGAGACTCCCATTTGTATACATGAGAGAATGTAGTCAGGCCGCAAGGCTGTGACGCCCAGTCTATGCCCTTCTCAAGCTCAAATTCTTCAAAAGACTTTCCCATCAAGGGGTGTAGACTATCCTGTCTACCTAAACATTAAGATACCGTTTTAGGGTTGCCCGGGTGGCTCAGTCGGTTAAGCATCCGACTTTGTGTTCAGGTCATGATCTCATGGTTTGTGGGTTCAAGCCCCGCATTGGGCTTTGTGATGACGGCTCGGAGCCCGGAGCCTGCTTCGGATTCTGTGTCTTCCTCTCTCTCTGCCCCTCCCCTGCTCACACACTGTCTGTCTGTCTCTCTCTCAAAAGTAAATAAACATCAAAAAACTTAAAAGATTTTTTTAGAGTTTATTTTTATGTATTTTTTAATGTTTATTTTTGAGAGAGAGAGACAGAGAGACAGAGTACGAGTGGGGGGAGGGGCAGAGAGAGAGGGAGATACAAAATCTGAAGGAGGCTCCAGGCTCCAAGCTGCCAGCAGAGTCCGACACAGGTCTTGAACCCACAGACCGAGAGATCATGACCTGAGCCAAAGTCAGATGCTTAGCCAACTGAGCCACCCAGGGGTCCCTAAAGTTTATTTACTTATTTTTGAGAGAGAGAGAGCACATGCACACACGCACATACGGGGGAGGGGGAGTGGGGAGAGGGGCAGACAGAGAGAAAATTCCAAGCAGGCTCCACACTGCCAGTGCAGAGGCCCTGAATATTAAGATATTAAAACATGGCTAATACTAAAATAAAGGAGTTCGCATCCCCTGAGCCCGTGTCCAACCAAGTGCAGCAATTCAACAGTCAGAGGTAACGTCCAAGGGAGACTGGACACTGGTTGCAGATTACACGCAGTGCGTGACAGAGTGCTGGGAAAATCCACCTGACTCCAGACCCCTCACCCTTCACAGCCCTGCTCGTCGCCACCCCATGGGCCGAGACCTGCCCAGGACGCATATTCCAGGCCCCGGCGTACTGCCTCCCACATTGGGGTTCTGTGAGGTACACAGACCAGGGCGAGCGCTGCCCCCTCGGCATCGCTTTGCTCTGAGCTGATCTGTGCTCTGCCTCCTCCTGTCACAGCCCCAGGCCCCTGAGTATCTCAAGGCAAATATCTGCTGCCTTTTCAAAAACAACCTTGTCATCTGCGTGAGGAAGGCGGTGCCAGAGATTTCATGAATATTTAACATACCCCCCAAAAGGCAGGGGCTACTATAATCCACATGGCTTGGGAGGGAGAGAGTGGGGGCCGGGGGAGCTGAACCTCCTAAGCCAACCATCAGTTAGGTTATTTGCCACGTCTCATTCCCACCCAGCTGGTCTCAAGTCTTTGCATTGTCCCCCACCCCATGTTGTTAGCACTTCCCAATCACACTGACATCATCCTGTTATTTCTAAGCCCAGCTTCCTCCCTCTCCTTTGATCCAATGATGGGTTCTTACCAGCCCCACGAGGCCACACACTGCCTGCTCACCCACCCCTCTGCCTCCCCTCCTCACTCACACCCATTCTCAGAGTCTGTTCCATGAACCTATCCCCTTTGATTCTGTAATAGACTAGAAATGGGTTTACACTGAAAGCAGGAGAGGAGGGGGAAGGAGAGAGAGAGAGAAGCAGACATTCTCGCCATCCTACTGCCCTCTCATGGAATCATGAGCAAAGTGACTGTTGATGGCACAGAGACAGGGGAGCACAAAGCTCGGCAGGACACTTCCACCCAGGGCTGTCTGGGGTGCTGCCCAAGAGCGGGAACAAAGGGGCAGCTCAGAGGATCCAGAGTCTATAAACTGGGACAAACGCCATTTTCAAAGGGTGTGGTCCAAACAGAGGCAGCTTTGTCTCTCTTGAAACCCCTGTTCATCCTCAGCACTGCCCTTCTTTCTCTGCCTGGAAAAGCCCCACTTCCTCCCAGGGTTAGACCACAGGAACCCAACACTCCATGTGACAAAAGAATGAAATCTGCTGAGATGCTAGAGACACTTCCCCTGCTGAGTTGCCTATTTCTATTAAAGAGGTTATAAAAAATATGTTTAAAGGCTCCCACTCCCCCCAAAGAAGCATATAATCATCAGAAGGAAGCTTTTGGAAATCCAGGACGTGTCAAAGATCCCCTTTTTGTTGACATTTATGAAGCAAAAATCAGCCCAAAGTCTAAGTGCACCATGACGGATCCACAGTGGGATCTTCAATCCACCCGCTGACAGCAGGAGTATCCACTCTGGTCAGGACCTGGGACAGCCAAGGGAAGAAAAAAGCACCATACAACCTGAAGGGATCCCCTCCTTGTCCTGGCAGGGCTCACTCTCATTCATTAACCTATTCATTCTCTCAGCCACTCAGCAAAACATACCCACATGCTTCCTAGGTTCCAAGCAGTGGGCCAGAGCCGGCCATGTACACGTGAATAGGGCAGAGTCTCTACTCCCAATGTGCTCAGTCTCCTGGAGACTTTCTTCTACTTCCTCCAAAAGCCAGTAGGTCCCCCTGATGCCCCTCTTCAGTTCATGGTCATCCTTCTAGGCTTCACACGTGAGCTACTGCTCACATCAGCAGTGTAAGGTCTTAGTGGCAGGCAAGAGGAAACAAAGTTGTCATTTCAGGGAATCAAACACACCGAGAAGGCTTTGGATGCAGTACAAACAGACCAGGCCCCACTCATGGGGAACAGTTTCAAAGTAAACACAGATCAGGTTGATGATAAAGATGGGGGGTGGGCGGGAGGGAAGTGTCACATTTCACAGAAAGTGTTAAAGTCACCATCAAAACCTATCTGAGGGGCACTTGGGTGGTTCAGTCAGTTGAGCAACTGACTTCGGCTCAGGTCATGATCTAACAGCTGGGGTTTGAGCCCCACATCAGGCTTTGTGCTGACAGCCTGCTTTGGATCCTTTGTGTCCCTCTCTCTCTCTCTCGCTCTCAAAAATAAATCAAAAAATTTTTTTAGGGTTGCCTGGGTAGCTCGGTTGCTTAAGTGTCCGACTTCGGCTCAGATCATGATCTCATGGTTTGTGAGTTCGAGCCCTGTGTCAGGCTCTGTGCTGACAGCTCGGAGCCTGGAGCCTGGAGCCTGCTTTGGATTCTGTGTCTCCCTCTCTCTCTGCCCCTGTCCACTTGCACTCTGTCTCTGTTTCTCAAAAATAAACATTAAAAAAAAATTTTTTTTTTAAACCTATCTGATTGTGCACAGCCAAGAATCTGGATGGTTTCTGGGGTAATAGAGGACCAATAAAAACAGGCTCTGCCCAATGGCTAGAGCTGAACCACCCGGGGAAGGCCTCCCTACAACCCAGGGCCTGTCAGCCAGCATCTGCAATCTCCGTCCACCAAGACATTAACTCTGGCTCTTGAGGTGAGCTGAAGATCAAGAAGCAAGAGTCAGAAACAATAAGAGTTATGATAAAGGATGATGAGGACATAGTAAGAGATAATAAGAAAACAAACTTAAATCTATGATACAGGCACTGTTGCTTTACCGGTCAGCTTTGTGATCATTCTAGCAAAATGTGAGTGGTTAGTGTCTTGAAAGTGTTTCAAGTATGTCAAAGAGTTTTTGTTTTTTTTTTGTTTTTTGGGGTTTTTTTTTTAACGTTTATTTATTTTTGAGAGGGGGGGGGACAGAGCGCGAGTGGGGGAGGGGCAGAGAGAGAGGGAGACACAGAATCTGAAACAGGCTCCAGGCTCTGAGCTGTCAGCACAGAGCCTGATTCGGGGCTTGAACCCACGAACCGTGAGATCATGACCTGAGCCGAAGTCTGACGCTTAACTGACTGAGCTACCCAGGCACCCCTGTTTTTGTTTTTTTTGTTTTTTTTTTTAATTAAAGTTCATTTCTGAAAGAGAGAGACAGAGCACGAGCAGGGGAGAGGCAGAGACAGAGGAAGACACGGAATCCGAAGCAGGCTCCAGGCCCTGAGTGGTCAGCACAGAGCCTGACGCAGGGCTCCAACCCATGAACTGTGAGATCATGACCTGAATTGAAGTTGGACGCTTACCCGAATGAGCCACCCAGGCACCCTGTCAAAGAGTTTTATATGTTAGACTTGTGAAAAGCGTAATTCAGCCTGCTATCAGTATTTAAAAGTTTGGGGAAATCTGAGCTGTTGACTTGATGATTTACTGGCTGTGTGAATGCCTAGGGAATATGGGGAGAAATCCTAACTGTTTAAAAACTAATAAATATTAGTTATTAGACAAAGGGTATCTAGTAGGGAATGTTCCTTTTCAAGTAGAAAAACACAATGGGGGGTTGTAAGTATTACAACACCATGCTGAGTTTTGGGTTTTGTTTGTTTTAAAGAACATTCTGGTGGCAACAGAGGACAGACAAGGGGACAGAGATCAGAAGCGACAGGACTACTGTGGGGAGAGTCTGGAAGCTATTCCCGTCCACAGTCTGCATTTCCCAGGCCCTGCGCCTTTGCTCAAGCTGTTCACTTGCCTAAAATATCCCTTACACCCCCATGTCTAAAACCTACCTACTCTTCAAGAGCCAGGTTAAATGTCATCTATTCAAGTTTTTCCTGATCTCCAGACAAGTAACTTCTTCCCCCACAGAGCTCCCCCCAAGCGGGCACCTGCACCCAAGCCCTTTGCACATACTGCCCTGCTTTACGGTTGCCTGGACAGTCATTTACTCAACTCTGAGCACTCACTAAACACCAAGTACCAAGTGTTCTTTCTCTCTCCAGCTGCAAACTCCACGAGGCCAGCCCAAACCCATCTTACCGACACCTGTATCTCCACCGGGCCCAGTACAGTGGTCGACATTCAACCACTGTTAAGACTCTGGACGCAACGCCTCTGTTACAAAACCTCTGCTGGCTCCCAGTGCCTGGGTAACCCCATTCAAACTCCTCAGGTGGCGTTCAGGTCCCCCGTGACCCAGCCCAAGCTACCTCCATGGGCCACCTCTTACGTGCGCTCTGTACGCCAGCCGAGAGAGACGCCCTCACCTTCCCCAAACTCACCCTGCACCCTCCGCCTGTGCAGTGCTGCGTGTGGGCTTCTCCCTCCCCACTCACCTCTGCCTGGCCAGCCTTGTGCGTCGTCCTCCCCCTGGCACACCTCACAGGTCAGTTTCCCAACAGAGCCTTTTCCTGGTTGATCCACGTGGCTTGGAGACCCTAAAGTCCCCTCTCACCTTCCTTACAGCCTCACTGCACTCTATTCTGTTTTCCAATAATTTAAGTCTCTCTTCTGTGAGGCTGTAAACCCTTAGAGGGCAGTAATTACATCTAACTTAGGCCTGCGTGACCTACGGCGCCCAGCAAAGTGCCTCACGCGGAAACACTCAACCAGTGGTGGTTACCTGACAAATGAGTGAACAGATTAATTCCTTTCCCCCTTTGTGCTTCCCCAAACCCCAGAAATCCCATCTAGACAGCTTTGGGGCAAGATGGTTCTCCTTCTAAATCCACATCCCACAAGGAGAAAGACTTAAGAAGGAAGGAGGAGCATACCAGGCTGAGGCATTGTCTACAGGGCTTCAGGCTCTTACCTCATACTCAAAATCACCCCCCAGCGCCCCAATGTCCAGGTGCAGGTTCTTAAGAAGCTCACTTGAGCTGCGGACACTCTGAAAACAAACACAATTACAGGGGGTAAGTCAAGGAAGCTGGTCAGCCCAGGATGCAGGCCAAGAAGCTCCTTGTTTGTTGCTTTCTGGGTCAGACCTAGGAGGTACATAGACTGGGCAAGAAATGAAGCTGCGGGCTAGAAAATCACTTGACTTATTTTTAAAGCAGCAGAGGTCAGCCAAAAGGTGGAAACAACCCAAGCGTCTATCAACAGATGAATGGATTAACAAAATGTGGCACATTCAGACAACGAATTACCCAGCCATATGTGCTACATGACGATCCCTGAAAACATGCTATGTAAAAGACGGGCAGACATAAAGTGGCAAATATCGTATGATTCCACTTAAATGCAACACCCAGAATAGGCAAATTAAAGATGGAACATAGACGAGAGGAGACCGGACACTGAGGAGTCACTGTTCAATGCGTAGAGAGTTGCAGTTCGGGATTCTGAGCGAGTTCTGGAGATGGATAGTGGTGCTGTATCACACTGAATTGCACGCTTAAAAGCGATTACAATGGTAACTTTCATGTTATATATATTTGACCACAATAAAAAAAACTTTTCTAAACAGGACAAAGGGTTCCCAGGCCAGGAAGAGGATTCATCATTACCTGGTTGTCACTCTCTGCCTCATCCTCCTCGTTGGTCTCCTCCCCTAAAGCCAAGAGGCTGAGGGCTTTCTTGTCCTCATGGATGGAGCCCAAGAGACCCTTTGTGTAAGCAGAAGTCTTGAGACCCTGTGGAGGCTCCAAAGTAGAGAAGAAAAGTCAAGGGACACACCAGAAAGACCTGCAGAATGCCTGCCCGACTCTCTTTCGGTTTGGTTGTCTCCCAGCACAAGTCTGCCACGGCCAGGAAGCCGACCCCGGCAATCCCAGCTCACACGGATCCCTCCCTTTTCCAACTCCTACCACCCCGGCTACCAGGATGGGAAAGTTAGCACTGCAGGCCCCATGGCGTGGGCCTGTCCTCTGCAGCCCAGAGTCGACGTTCAGCATCACACAAGTGTGATTTGCCCTCCCAACTTGATTATGAACCTTGAGGGCTCAGCCCATGCCCTCTCTTTATCGTCCGTGGGCCATAGATCCTAGCATGACACACGAAGGCCCCACAGGAACTAAATACACTGAACACACACACACAAAAACCATTTACCAGCGTGAGTTCTCCAAGCTGACCAGATTCCACTGAGCTCCCCAGGCTCACGCTTTGCGATCCACGAAGAGCAGAGGCCGGGGCATCCACAAGGCCTCTTAAGGGAGCCAGGCCCCCAAGAGGGACGTGGACTGGGGCTAATGAGGAGCCCGGGGCCTGGGCAACACAAAACATCTTGTTACAAACCCAAGAAACCACGTGGCCCTCGGAGTGTCAGAAGCAGATATAAAAATAAAACATCTAAATCCTGCCCGCTCAAATTTAAACCACCTCCGTTCGGAGACTGCTAATGAAACACAACATCCAGAAATTACCATTGTGCCAACTGTGTGAGAAATCACAGGCTGGCTTGCTGATTCCCCTAACTTTGCTGCTAGCGCACAGCTAACGGTCGTCTCACATCTGGCAGATGCTGCGGAGGGTTCTGCTCCCCTTTCAGAAGCCACGTAGGAAGTGGGGGGGCAGAGGGGGGGCAGAGACAAAAGCCTCATCTACCAGAGGGAGAAGTCTCAATAGATGAAGTTTAAAACTGATGAACCAAGCAAAAGCAGCCGAAGCGTATTATTTACAAATATGGAAGTACGCACGAGAAGAAAGCAGTTGTCTCTGGGGAGGGGTATACGCGCCCAGAGAACTGCTGGGTTTCATTACCCACCTTTTGGTACTACTTGCCTTTGTTTGATATGGGCATGTATTACTTTGATTAAAATAAACAGCAACTATGAAAAAAAAATACATGAATGGCAAAAGAAGAACTTTCTTGCCCCGCTCCACTGACGAGGAAGGTGGCTGAAAGGAGCCTGGCCCCCAGTTTCCCTGTTCTCACGCTGGCCAAACGAAGGCTTCGGGCTAACGAGGACAGGGAAAGAAACCAGGCTGGGAGTCAGAACTGGCAAGGCCTCCGCGTGCTCACAGACTCCTGAATTCTCAGTTTACTCATCTGCAAGATGAAGATGATGTGTGCCTTGCCGCTTAAAAAGCAAGGTTTGCTGGGAAGTTCAAAAGGGCTCATGAATGTGAGGAGCACATGTGAGGGGGCCGGGGCTACACCGATGTTGTGGAAGGGCTGTTATTAGAGGGACTCACATAGGACTCACGCAGCTGGAGCCCGGGCTTAGGAGAAGGAGCAAGGAGAGCATTCTGGGGACAACTTACAAAGACCTCTTTAAAACTCATTACTCAAACTTAAAACGCATCAAACAACACGAAACCATTCCCCTCTAACCCCAAGGAGACCAAGAAGAGAAAGGGGAGGCCAGAAGAGGTCAGGCTGAGGAAGCACAAGTGGCCCACCGTCTCTCATCCACAGCGTCGGCTCAAAGGGCCAGACCACCGGGCAGGGTCTCGGCGGGGCCCCTTTCTGTGTGGGAAGGGCATCAGACACTCCTCCGAAAGGGGGGTGAAGTCCCGAGCCTTTGAACACCCGAACCACTGCCCAACCACCTGGCCTGCTGCAGAGTACTTCCGTTAGGCACAGAAGGGACACGTAACGCTCAGGCTGGCCCACATAAGCCAGCATCAAGTACCGGGCTAAGCCCCTTCTGCGCCACCTCTCATTCTGCTCTCACAACAGCCCGAGGCCACAGTCCCTACAAATGGAGACTGGGGAGATCGAGAGCCCTGCCCAAAGTCACAGGGCCAGCAAGGGGGGCACAGATATGGGACTGGAGCCCAGGGCTGTCTCTAAGCCACTATTTTACGCCACCGTCTGGCTGTGGCAGAGAAGAAGCCCAGAAAGGCTTCTCTAAGGTAAACTGGGGGCAAACTGGGCCCGCTCGTCCTGACCTCAGCCCTCCCAACCAGCCCCAGCAGATCAGCAACCAAAGTTCCTCCCACACTGTATTTATGGAAAAGTACAGACTCCTACCATGGCTAATTTGCTAACGTGCTGGGGGCTGGAGGGAGGGAGACAGGCATGCTGAGGGCTTTGTTCTCCCAGGCCTTTACCAAATCAGTGGTTAGCAGGGAAATTACACATTCCTGGCTCCTAGCTGATCATCTTCTATAGCTGGCCATTAACTCTGACTATGGGCTGTACGTGGCGTTGTCCTTCGGAGCGGATAAACTTGCTGCCGTTGGGCTAATTAAAACTTTCAGGATCATCTGCAGCTTATCCGATATTTATAGTGCTACAGTAGTTATTAAAGCTAACAGAGAACCAGGGCACGCCAGCAATTAGAAACCAGAGGGAACAACTGGGTAAAGCCACAGCTGGGCAGCAGCAAAAGAATAGCTGGGGAAATTCAGAGCGACCCCTGTGGTCTCTGATCCAACTTGACTTCTTCTGAATGAAGAATATGGTGTGACTCTTTAAAGGGACAAAGGGGTCGGGATGATAGGGACAGCACCGTCCTTTGGCAAATCCCAGCAGCGGAGGAAGTGACGGTACCAACGAGGTCTGTGCAAGCCTGACACAGGTTGTTCACATGGCTTCTGGGAGCCCTGGGAAGCCAGGAGCAACAGCGGCTCGCGAACGGTACGGAGATGCTGGGTTTCAGCCCCTCATGACTGGATTCACACTCCAGTTCCGTGGGATTCCCACAAGGGACTAAATTCAGAGCTTAGGGGTGCGGCGTCCACTTGGGAAGCCTCTGTCCATAATCACCCAAAGAGAAAGTCTTCCCAAATCCTGGAAGGTACGTAGATCCTGCGTGAGTGCCAAGATCGGTGCCACCTTACCCTCAAAACTGATCATCTGCAAAGCCTGTGACCCATCTGTGAAATACAGTTAGCTCCAGGGAAGGGAAGTCTAGATACCCCGAGCGGCTGTCTCGCAGGTGATGGGTACAAGAAACATGAAATACACGTCACCCCACAAGATGGCCATCCTGGGTAGTTCAGGGATCGGTAGTTACGAGGGGAGAGCAAATAACAGGAAAGCAGACCTGATGGCCGAGTCAACCCAACCTGCTGCCTCCCTGCCAAGTTCACCGAGTTCAAGTCCAACGTCAACTCGACGGGCTCCCTCCCTGCCAAGTTCACTGAGGCCCGCGGGCCATGCTTGCTAAGAAGCCTACCTGGTTGAGAAGCTGCGTCGTGCCTGACTCTGCAGCAAGCCCTCTGTTGGAACTCAGCTCGACTAGCCCCTGCCTGAGGGGGCTGCTGCTTGGCTGGAAACCGGCTTGCTGACGGGCCTCCTGCCCAGCAGGGGCAAGAGCCGCCTCCAGAGGACACGCCAGCACCTCCGGGCCACAAGTCAGAAAACTCGCGTCCCTCTCCATGGCTCTGATGGCCTCGTGCTCCCCCTCACTAGATATCGTGGAAGACTCGGCTGCCGTGCAACAGACCCTGCTGGCAATGTCTTTACGTGGCATCTCCTGCGTGCTCTCGGGCAGCCCCAGGCCCTCCAGCTGCCTGGAGATCTTGACCATCTGCAGGATGTGCTGGTAGAACCTCTGGTCCTCAGAGTAGTCTTCGCTCTCAGAACACTCATCAGTAGACCCCTGCATGGGGGACACCTGGAACGCTACAAAGGGGCTGGAGTGCTGATCTCTCAGGCCGGGACCCGCCTGACCCACGCCCCGCCCAGATCCCTGAGCGCTCTGCAGGTCCCAAACGAGGTTATGCACCTCACCCAGGATCTGAGAGCCAAGGTGGGAAGCCAGGCTGCTGCTCTCCAAGTCAGGCTCAGACCCACTAGGCTTCCTGTCTTCTTCGGGGGGGTCTGTTGACCCCGGGGGTTGTCTCTTCTCACTGGCAGGGTACCCTCCAGGGGAACTCCCTGAAGGGGCACTCTGGGCTGGCTCTAACGCCAGCGGATCAGGTGGCAATAAGAAGAGCTCCCGAGGTGGATCTTTAGCTGAGGCCCCTGGAGCCTCAGGGTCACTGGGTTCGGTCTCCTTGCAGCTGCCGGGGGTATCCTTGTCGACAAGCTTGGACACCTGTCTCATCCACAGTCCTGGGGGCTCTTTTCTCCTCCTCCCCCTGCCCCTACTCCCACCTTCTCCAGAAACTCCCTGCCAGCTCAGGCCTTCAGCTGGGCCGTGATCTAACAAGAGCAGCGGGTTCTTCCTGGTAGGCAGCATGTGGTCAGAGGAACAGGGGGACCCGGAGGGCTCCTCCTCAGGGGATGGTGAGCGAACGGGGCTCTGGCTCTTGTCCCCACCGGGGCCCGTGGAGCCCCGTTTGGCCATGTGGCCCAAACCTCTGATGGTTTCAGAAAGCTCTGAGTGGACAGAGGCCTGGCACCTGCTCTCCAGCACATCCTGCCCATTCTGGAGGGGCCGGGTATTCTCAGGGCCCAGAGCACCGGGCTTCTGCTGTCTGGTCCTCAGTTCCAGATCTTCTATTTCAGGGTCTGAAAACCCCAGGTAGATTTTCTCTGTCGGCTTCTGGGGTTTCCCCAGACCCTGCTGATCACCCAATTCTGTTCTGCACTGGGCTCGGGCCCTGCCTAAGATTTTCTCCACGTCGGCAAAGATGTGGTGGGTTCGGGAAGCTTGGCCCTTGGAGAGTGGCTGAAGCTTGCTGGGCAGGGTGCCCATGAGAGGCGAGGGGATGTCACCCAGCATGCATGGGCTCTTCCCTTTCTTAAAGGAGCCCTCGCTTCTAGCCTGCATCTCTTGGTCTAGGTCCAGATCAGCAAGGCCAGGTGCTGGGAGAGGGGATGGGCCGCGGAGAAAGGAAGGAGGCGGCAGAAGTCCCTGCTCAGGCTGTGTCTCCTAGATGGGTATATAAACATGCAAGAAAAACTGAGACAGAGCACTTCTGATTTACACTTGCTACCTCAGCCCTTGGCAAGCCCTTAGCAGAAACCCACCCTCTAATTAAAGTAAAACACAAACCAGGAGGGGGAAAAGAAGCCAAAAACTCCCTCTGACTTCTTTGTTTTCTGGGCCCTAGTTTCCTTATCTATAAAGGGGAGGCTGGACCAGATCAGTGGCTTACAAACCTTGCTTCATGGAAACTGCAGGTTCATTGCACATGGTGCCCTGGAGGCCACAAGAGTGTACATGTCACGGGGAACGGGCGTCACTAAGACCTACCCCCAGGTTCAGCTGGGGTAGCTCCACTTCTTGACATGCTGGACCTTCATAGAGGAATGACTGGAAGACAGGGCTTCACTACTAACAACTGTCAGAATTACCAACCAGATTATCTCTAAAGGATCATCAAGCTCTCAGTTCTGTGACTGGTTAAGTTTATAAAACCCACCAGCCTTACCAAGGACTACCAGAAATTGTCTAAGAAGGGAAAGAAGAAGGGAAACAGCCAAAGAGGGGAGCCCAGGGATTCCGTCAAGGTCTTCTGGCACGAACTTCAAGACACGAACTGGCACTGCTCAAGAGAGGTCCACAAAGACAGAAAACCTTGAGTCTAGAAGAAACTCTGAACGATAAACCTCACCCTGCAAACATTCACAGTAGGCTCCAGCCGGCCTGTGCACGCATACCTCCGGAGAGCCCAAGCCACCTGTGCCCAGGTCACCCACCTGGCTCAGGCCTGCCCTCTGGACAAACCCAGGTCTGAGGCACTGTCCTGAGCCTGAGAGCCAGACTGGCAGCCCAGGACTTCCCAATTGTGCTCAGCTCCACAGAAGGAATCCTTTTTAACAGGGAGTTCCACGCGCTCAGTCACACACCCAGAACTCTGTCACCTGACCCTCCACCCCAGAACCCTTGCTTGGTCCCTTCTCTCACCATTACTCATGCCAGAGCCTGCCCAGACACTAGGTAGTCCTGGGTTAGTGAAAAGCCCATTATCCACCTTCTGCCTTTGAAACACATAACATTAGAAAATTCAACCGATTTGGAAATGACTTGTCCTCTTTATCTGGAGGGACGGGCTTGTTATCTTATTTCTTGGAATCATGAGTAGCGATAGGTGGGGGAGGGGAGGGGAGGGAAGAGTATCTGTGGAGCTTGGAAGTGTTGAAAAAGATTAATTCATCACCAACCATCCGATGCCAGACTTGACACCCTGAGAAGGAAGGAAGGGAGATGGAAATCTTCACTGAAACAGAGGCAATGGTGGGAAACAGACTGCAGACAGAGAGCAAATCAACTGGACAAGTGAGAGGGTTGAAAAGATATTCTCAGTGCCCCCCACCTGGTTGGTCTGATCTCCTATGTGCCTCCCTCTCCTCAACATGCCCCACCTGCACCCCACCTGGGTGAAGGATCCCCTGCACCGGCAGAGCACTCTGGGAGAGCCTGGCCCTCACACCAGCATGGCTCCAAGTCTTAGCTTCTCTACCTATAAACCCAGGGCAATAACTCTGCTTCTTAAGTTCAGACATAATGGAAGGACAAATAAAAATAAGGGGAAAGAGCACTTTCAACTCAGAGTGAAAAAGCTACCTGAGACCAAGATGCTCACGCCGCAATCAGATTTCAGTTGCGCACCCCTACCCAAGGACAATGGCAAAAAAGAACAATCCACAAAAGTGGATAAAGCCCAAAGCTTTTCTTTTTGGACTTTGAAGGCAATGGCTTTCTGACAACTGAATTATGGCTACACCTGACATCTATGAATTTGCACCACACTTGAAAGGCCTGGCTCTGAAAAAAGAAAGACACTCCACTCATCTAGGTTCTCTGTCAACTGCCCCCCTGTCCCCCACTCTCCAGAGGGGTAGACGGTATCCCTTCTCAGACTGCTGCAAAGCAACATCCTCAGGGGAGCGCGCTTTCTCGATAATCCTCCTACATAATATGTGCTTCCCGGGGGGAGGAGAAAAGAATTTTTCAGAGACGATAAGAAATTCCAGAAGCTAAAGGAAAATCTGCCAGAAGACAGGCATAACTGAGATGATGTACTATCAAGCAATCAATGTGTTATTGGTGTTGTTCTGAACTTCCCAGCTGTAAACACCTAGGGGTTCCCAATATCCCCTGAGGTTTCAGGCCCAGCTCTCTGGGGGCTGGCATCCACGGACTCACCAGCAGACTTTTGGAGGTCTCTTTGTCCTTCTTGTCTTTCTTTTCCTTCTTCTTTTTCTTGTCTTTCTTGTTAACGGCTCCTGGAGTTGACAGCTTCCTCCGCTCTTGGATCACCAAGTTCCGATAGTGCTCGTCACATGGATGGTCCCACGTGGACTGCCCATTGGCAAAGTTGAAATAGTAAATATCACCTGTGATGTCCTGGCTGTAGGGAGTGGAGGTCAGAAGTTAGTCCCTGCTCAGGTCCAAAGCTACTTAGGAAAAAAAGGAAGAGAATAAAAGTGGCCAGGAGACAGAAAAGAAGGAAGAACTGGGTGAGAGGGACAGAAGGAGAGAGAAGACACGGGGGACGCAGGAGGGGATTTACACAGAAGGAAAGGGTACCTTCTGGCTAACATAGGAGTTAACTTAGATAGGAACAAAGGACTGGGATAGCTAAGGACTTCTCTAGAAGAAAATGCACAATCATTGGGGTTCCTAGGAATAAACTTGGTTTGAGATGGATAAGTACAGATGCTATGGGATCTTAAAGACAAGTTCTAGGATTGACCTTCCTTAATATTTTCATAAATGGTCCAAGGAAGAAAGAGGCACTGTGATAGCTCTGGTCTTACACAAGACTCCGATCTCCTAAGAAATAACGATCCAAGCCAGTGGAGATCAACAATAAAAGAAAATAATGTAAAGGTGCATTTCATGAACCTGTGTTTCAACATGGACAAGTCCAAAATAAGCCATTCTTCCAGCCACCATTATCAAAAATTCATTGGGACAGCTACAGAAAACAAACAAACAAAATTCACCATAGCAATACAAAAAACACGATACCCAGGAATAAATCCAACATGTACAAAATCTTTATAAAGCTTCACTGAAAAGTCAGGAAAAAGAAAAAAAGAAAAAGCTGTTGGAGAGACAGCCCATGTTCCTCAATAGAAAGACTCAAGTCTGGCGGCACCTGGTTGGCTCAGTCAGTGGAACATGCGACTCTTGATCTTGGGGTCGTGAGTTCAAGCTCAATCTCAATTCTAATAAAAGAGAAAACATGCAGAAGTAAGCAGGAAAAATATTAGGGATGAAAGACAGAAAGGTAATAAATGACAGATAAGTGCATAAGAAGATGCTCAGTATCACTAAACATCAGGGAAAGTGAAATGTACAACCACAGGGAGATATCACTTCCCACCCACTGGCACGGCTATTGCCAAACAAGAAGAAATAACAAGTGCTGGGGAGGATGTGGGGAAATTGGACATCTCGAGCACTGTCGGTGGGGATGGAAAAGGGTGTGGCCGCTGTGAGAAGCACTAGTTTCCTAAAAATTAAAAACAGAGAGACCATATAGCACAGCAATTCCACTGCTGGATATATACCAAAAAGGAAAGCAGGGATTCAAGCAGATTATTTGTCCACCCATGTTCACAGCAGCATTACTCATAAAAGTCAAAGGGTGCACACAGCTCAAATGTCCATTGACAAATGAATGAATAAACAAAATGTAGTACATACATACACTAGAACTGGATTCAGTCTTGGCAACGAATGAACTACTGACACCTGCTACAACATGAATGAAACTCGCAGACATCATATCAAGTAAAATAAGCCACACCCAAAAGGCTGAATATCGTGGGCCCACTGATTTGACCTTGAATAGGTTAATTAACAGAGATGGAAAGTAGATTGGATGTTACCAGGAGCTGGGGGGGGGGGGGGGGGGGGGAGGGGAAGGGCAGAATGGAAACAGACTTTGTTTGGGAAGATGAAAAAGTTCTGGAAATGGCTGGTGGTGATGCTTGCACAACACTGTGAATGTACTTCATGCCACTGAGCTGTATATCTAAAACTGGCTGAAACAGTACATTTTACATTACGTATGTTTTACCTGGAAAAAAAAAGTACAAAAAAATGTATAATTTCAGTGTGAAAAAAGAAAGCGCAAAGAAAATTAAAAGACAGGAGGTGGGGAGAAAATAGTAGAAACAGTAGTATAAGATTAATACACAGAAAAATCTGGCACAAGAACAGACACTCAGATCAATGGAACAGAATAGAGAACCCAGAAAGGGACCCACAAATCTTTGACAAAGCAAGAAAGAATATCCAATGGAATAAAGACAGTCTCTCCAGCAAGTGGTGCTGGGAGAACTGAACAGCGACATGCAGAGAAATGAACCTGGACCACTTTCTTACACCATACACAAAAATAAACTGAAAATGGATGAAAGACCTCAATGTAAGACAGAAAGCCATCAAAATCCTCGAGGAGAAAGCAGGCAAAAACCTCTTGGATCCTGGCCGCAGCAACTTCTTACTCAACACGTCTCCAGAGGCAAGGGAAACAAAAGGAAAAATGTATTGGGACCTCACCAAAATAAAAAGCTTCTGCACAGCAAGGAAACAATCAGCAAAACTAAAAGACAACTGACAGAATGGGAGAAGATATTTGCAAATGACATATCAGATAAAGGGCTAGTATCCAAAATCTATAAAGAACTTATCAAACTCAACACCCAAAAAAAAAAGAAAGAATCCAGGGGAGAAATGGGCAAAAGACATGAATAGACACTTCTCCAAAGAAGACATCCAGATGGCCAACCGACACAGGAAAAAATGCTCTACATCACTCATCCTCAGGGAAATACAAATCAAACCCACACTGAGATACCACCTCACACCTGTCAGAATGGCTAACATGAACAACTCAGGCAACAACAGATGTTGATGAGGATGTGGAGAAAGAGGATCTCTTTTGTACTGCTGGTGGGAATGCAAGCTGGTGCAGGCACTCTGGAAAACAGTATGGAGGTTCCTCAAAAAATTAAAAATAGAACTATCCTACGAACCAGCAATTGCACTACTAGGTATTTATCCAAGGGATACAGGTGTGCTGTTTCGAAGGGACACATGCACCCCCATGTTTATAGCAGCACCATCAACAATAGCCAAAGTATGGAAAATATGGAAATAGCCAAATGTCCATCAATGGATGAATGGATAAAGAAGACGTGGTACATATATACAATGGAGTATTACTTGGCAATCAAAAAGAACGAAGTCTTGCCATTTGCAATTATGTGGATGGAATTACAGGGTATTATGCTAAGCAAAATTAGTCAGAGAAAGACAAATATCATGTGACTTCACTCATATGAGGACTTTAAAACACAGAATAGATGAACACAAGGGAAGGGAAGCAAAACTGATATAAATACAAAACATAAGAGACTCTTAAATATGGAGAACAGAGGGTTACTGATGGGGTTGTGGGAGGGGGGATGGGCTAAATGGGTAAGGGGCATTAAGGAATCTACCCCTGAAATCATTGTTGCACCATATGCTAACTAACTTGGATGTAAATTTTTAAAAAATGCTTTGGGGCACCTGGGTGGCTCAGTCGGTTTAGAATCTGACTTCGGCTCAGGTCATGATCTCGCAGTTCATGAGTTCGAGCCCTGCATCGGGCTCTGTGTGACAGCTCAGATCCTGGAGCCTGCTTCAGATTCTGTGTCCCCCCCACCCCACCCCGTCCCACCCCTGCTTGTGCTCTGTCTTTCAAAAACAAATAAACATTAAAAAAAATTTTTTTAATGCTTAAATGAAAATAAAACCCACAGAAAAATCACTTTTACCTTCTCAACAAAAATCATAATAAGCAACCCAGCAGACAAAACGGCAAAGAATATAAATAAGCAAATGGCCAACAGATGGCCAGCTCAACTCTATGAATGATTTGAGAAATGCAAATTTAAATGATCCGGCATAATTTCCTGTCCTTGGATCAACAATTTTTTTGTACTCATCATTTTGGAGGAATCGACAATTTTTTAATTGATAATTTTTTTAAAAAAGGCTTCAAACCCAATGCAGGGCTTGAACTCATAACCTTGAGATCAAGACCTAAGTTGAGATCGAGTCAGATGCCTAACCAAATGAGCCATCCAGGCACCCCTAATTGATAATATTATTAAATGAACAACCATGTGTACCATTATTGGAGGAATTATTAAACTATAAAGGAAGGTAATGTATGATTAACTAACAATATTTAAATTCTGTACATCTTTTAACACACCACTGCAAATCCTAGAAATTTTTTCTAAAGACACACATACAGGGGTGCCTGGGTAGCTTAGTCAGTTGAGCATCAGATTTTTTTTTTTAATATAACTTATCGTCAAGTTGGCTAACATACAGTGTATACAGTGTGCTCTTGGTTTTGGGGGTAGATTCCCGTGATTCATCACTTACATACAACACCCAGTGCTCACCCCAACAAGTGCCCTCCTCAATGCCCATCACCCATTTCCCCCTCTTCCCCAGAGCCCCCCATCAACCCTCAGTTTGTTCTCTGTATTTAAGAGTCTCTTACGTCTTGCCTCCCTGTTTGTAACTATTTTCCCCTTCCCTTCCCTCATGGTCTTCTGTTAAGTTTCTTAAGTTCCACATATGAGTGAAAACATGATATCTGTCTTTCTCTGACTGACTTATTTCACTCAGCATAATACCCTCCAGTTTCATCCACATGAGCATCAGATTCTTGATTTTGGCTCATGTCATGATCTCACGGTTCATGGGTTTGAGACCCACATCAGGCTCTGCTGACAATGTGCAGCCTACTGGGATTCTCTCCCCCTCTTTCTCTGCCCCTCCCTCTCTCTCTCTCAAAATAAATAAACAAACATTAAAAAATAAATAAAGACACACATACGAAACCTCAGGCAACATGTTTACCCAAACTGAAGAAGACATCTGACTTCTCCTCACCTAGTGCCAAATTCTCAGATGCCAGAAACAGAAAGAAAATGTGAAATCTGAATAACAAGTGTGTGAACTGATAGGTTAAGGCTGGTGTCTGACCTGGAAAGAGACCCTCAAAAGCTGTTTATTTATTTATTTATTTATTTGTTTTGTTTTGAGAGAGAGAGAGAGAGACAGAAACAGAGAGACAGAGAGAATCTTAAGCAGGCTCCACGCTCAGCACAGAGCCTGACACGGGGCCCAATCCCATGAACCTGGGATCATGACCTGAGCTGAAATCAAGAGTCTGATACTCAACCGACTGAGCCACCCAGGCTCCCCAAAACCCGAGTTTTAATGCCAGTTGAAAGGCACAAAATACGGCCTTAGACCTTCATGAATTGGGAAACTAGGGGCAAGACCCTTGCGTATCACTGGGCCCTTAAGGCTGCTGGCTCCATGAATAGAAGAACCTAGAGGGCAAAGAAGCAATCCAGGTCTAGGCAGGCGAAACCAACTTTCACAAAAAATTAAAACTCCAAGATACATGTAGACATAGAATCCAAACTGTGGTAAGGAAATCCCAAGTCAGAAAATTAATGTAAAAATTTAGTACTAAACCCACTGAAAAATCCGTGGCACAAGCTATCATAAAGTCACTCAACAACCCAGGAATGAGACACAGAAAATAACTCTACAGAAGATAGATTCACAAAACTTACAATAAATAATTAACAAACCCCATGGGGAGACAGTTCACTGCAAAAGGAAATCAGTGCCAGTAAAGAGAAACATTGGCACACAAGGAAACCTGGCATAGTACAATAATCAAAAGAAGACTAAAATTAACTACATCTAAAATTACTGTAGGGACAAAAAGAGTAGAATCCATAATGAAAGAACAGAACTCTAAAAAAAAAAAAAAGAAAAGAAAACAGACATATTGAAAAGAGCAGAACTTGTAGGAATCGGTAGAATCATTAAATTAGGGACGGAAAGGGGGAAAAAAAAAATAAATCCAAACGTGGCACAGCAGTGAAATTACAAAAACACCAAAGATAAAAACAAAATAATAAAAACATCCAGTTTGGGGAGGGGGGAGGGGGGGAATTTTACTACCCACAAAGAAATAACTGATGAGACCAAGAAAACATGTCTTTTTAGCAAAACCAGAAGTCAGAAGATAAGGGTGCATAATATTGTTCAAGGGCTATTCGTACTCAACATACAATTCTGTACTCAACTAAACTGTGAGTTAGACCAGACAAAAGGGACCAGGACACAGAAGACATAAACACATCTATATATGAAAACACATTGATATAAAGGACATTTACAGAACCCTACATCCAAAAATGAGACACTACATTCTTATCGAGCATCCCTAGAACATTTACATAAAGAAGATCACTTACTGAGCCAGAAACGACGTCTCAACTTGTAACACAAAATAGAATGAATAAATAAAGTTGGAAATCAGGAATAATGAAATACCCAAACTCTATCTACCTCATCCCCTTCAAACTATTTTTTTAGAACAAAGATACTTAACACAATTTTACAAAATCAAATCCGATAGTATATAATCGTGACCAAGTGGACTTTATCCGAGGAATGTAAGGTCAGATTACCATTTGAAAATCAATCAATACAACTGACCCTAGTAAGACCGAAATAGAAAAAAAAAATCACATGATCCTATTAATAGGTACAGAAAAACATTTGGTAAAACCCAATATCCTTTCTGATTTAGACCCTCAGCAAGCCAGGAATAGAAAGGAACTTCCTCATCCTGACAAAAGGCATTTACAAAAACCTACAGCTCCCATCATACTCAATTCCTTAAGATGAGGAGAAAGACAAAAATGTCCACTGTCACCACTTCTATTATTAGAGGGTCTAGTCAGTGCAGTAAGGAAAGACATAAAAATAAAAGGTATTCAGATTGGAAAGGAAGAAGTAAAAATGTCTTTTTCACAGAAGATGTGATCATGCATGTAGGAAACCCTATGGAATCTACAAAACTATTAGAACTGACGGAAATGAGTTTAGCAAGGTTGCCAGCTATGAGATCAATATACAAAAACGAATTTTATTTCTATATAAAAGCAACAAGCAATAGGAAATTTTTACATATATGATTTAAAATAGACCACTTAGTAAATCTAACAAAATATGGGTAATACACGTACCCTAAAAACTACAGAATGTTTCTTAGAGAAAAAAACCACCCAAAGAACCACCCAAATAGATGGGGACAGACCCCTGCTCAGGGGTTGGAATACTCCATAAAGGTCTAGAGGTCAATTCTTCCTGAAGTGATTTCTAGATTTGGTGCAATTCCGATCAAAATCTCCACAGGATTTTTTTTTTGGAGAAAATGACAAGCTGATTCTAAAATTCATATGGAAGTACAGAGGACCTACAATACTACTTTGCGAATGAACAACAAAGTGGGAGGATTTACCCTACATGATTTCAACGTCTCTAATAAAGCTACAGTTATATCAAGACAATACGTGCAGTATTGGTATTAAGACAAACAGATCAATGGAAGAGAGCAGAGAATCCAGAAATAACCCGTCCAGAGACCTAATAGTCAATTTGGAAAAGAAGTGCTGACCACCCCTAGCAGGTACATGAAGGTGGTAGGTGTGACCCTGGCACATGGCTGGCTCAATAACCAATGACGGTTTCCCTCCTTCCACTCACCATTTTATTTTTTACAAACACTGCAGCCATTTATTTATTATGTGTACATTAAGAGGTTACTATACTGATTCTATTTCTCATGTTTTTTTTTAATAAGAACTTCATTTTTTAATGTTTAATTTTCAAGAGAGAGAGAGAGAGAGAGAGAGAGAGAGACAGAGCGTGAGTGGGGGAGGGGGAGAGAGGGAAGGAGACACAGAATCCGAAACAGGCTCCAGGCTCTGAGCACAGAGCCCAAGGCGGGGCTTGAACTCATGAACCCTCGTGAGATCATGACCTGAGCCGAAGTCGGACGCTTAACAGACTGAGCCACCCAGGAGCCCCTCTCATGTGGTTTCTAACGAGAAAATGTATCCAAAAGCAAACAGCACACATATATACAAACTTAAAAACGAAGGCAAAGAAGATAGAGATGATTAGATAAGGCAAATGTGGGAATCGGGGTGGATATGCGAAACAGAACAGAAACCGCTATCCTACAAACACAACCACCAGTGCTCAGCACCTGGAAGAGTGTAGAGCGCACACGGATTTATTACAAGAGAGGGGTCACGAAACTGCAGGAGATCCAAGGAAAACGCTGCTACAGAGATCAGGAGAGCAGGGAGCCCGCCATGTGAGAAGCTGAAAGGATAACTTACGATTCTTCAGCACGGACGAGTGAGGCCACGCTTGCGGTCATTTGGAAGCATGGCCAACGCATTAAATGGCGTGGGTAAGAACGGAATACTATACCTTGCGTGCAAAACTGTACAACAGCAGCAAAAGGGAAGACTCTGGAGACCGTGGGGACTAACTGGGGACTTCGCGCTAGAGCGGGAAGTAAACTTCTGGCACTCACTTTAGGCAGCCGAGCTGGAGCCAGCGTGCACAACAGCGAACACGCACCCCCGCCCCCGAGGGTGGGAGAGGATGCCGAGACCCCGTCAGCCTCCTCCCCATCAGCCTCTGTTTCACTGAGACAACCCGAGCCAGTCCGCTCCGTACGTGCAGAGAGCTCAAAGCGAAACTGCACAGGTGACCGAATCCACAGACGGGAACCTATTCGTGAGCACGGGACTCAAATTCAGGATGGGCTGCCAAGAGGGACAAAACCCTCTGCCAGTCTGTGTAGCCTCACCACAAACCTCTTTAGCACCAGCATCCATTCTGGACCCACTGAGGGGGTTTCAATATCGTCACTCTCGGTATCAGTCGGCAAAGGGCAACAGTGACACTTCCCCACCAGGCCCGAAGCAGAGGCTGGTGCTGCAGGACCCTGGATATTGGTGCTGAACCCCTCACAGGGACCGTCAAGTTGGCCTGGGCTCAGGCCCAAAGTATCAGGCAGCACAGCGGAGGAATGGCCCATAGCTGTCCCCAACTCTGCGCAGGACAGGCTTCTGAAGGTGGCAAATCAGGGTGCCTGGGTGGCTCAGTTGGTTAAGGATCCGACTTTGGCTCAGGTCATGATCTCACGGCTCGTGAGTTCGAGCCCCACATCAGGCTCTGTGCTGACAGCTCGGAGCCTGGAGCCTGCTTCGGATTCTGTGTCTCCCTCTCTCTCTGCCCCTCCCCTGCTTGGGCTCTGTATCTCCCTCTCAAAAATAAACATTAAAGAAAGTTTTTTTTTTTTAAATAACAAAGGTGGCAAATTAAAGCTGACCTCCAGTGCCAGGCGTGGGCTACATCCGTGCTGACTTACCAGGGCTTCCACTCCACAGGCAGTGGGGCCACAATGCCCTCCCGCGCCAGCCACATCAGTTCCGGCTCCTTGACGGGATCAATACCAATCTCTCTGGCAAATTCAAGAATTTCTGCAGGAAGAGGCGGGATGATGAGAAAGTAACAAAGTGGGCGATGTGGATGGAAAAGAGAAAAAGAATCACAGTCAACCTTGTGAAATAATAAGAAATACAAGTGTCGGTCTCCGCCCCCAGTTCCTGTTACTATTTGGTCTTTGACCCGAGGCGCTGACACAGAGCTCCTAAAACCCTCGGAATTTCCTGAGTAACAGAAGCCTCTTTTCTTCCAATCAGGTGACTCTGGGGGGGCTCCTGGATGGGGGCTGGTCACCAGAAAACCCGAGCCGTGATTAGAAGCTTGGAACTTGCAGTTTTACCCCGATTCTCTGGAGAGGGGAGAGGGGCTGGAAAAGTGAGTTAACGATCGATCATGACTTGGTGAAAAAGGCTCTATAAAAATCCCTAGACTACGGGGCTCAGAGAGCTTCTGGGTTGGTGAACACATCCATGTGACCTCACCCTACGTATGTCTTCCTTCATCTGGCTCTTCAGCTCTATCCTTTATCGTATCCTTTACTGTATGATAAACTGCTCAACTTAAGTGTTTCCCTGAGTTCTGGGACCTGTCCTAGCAAGTTATCAAACCCAAGGAGGGGGGCAGGGGACTCTGGTGTATAGATCGTTGGTCAGAAGTACCAGGGACAACCTGGGACTTGCAACTGATGTCTGAAGTTGGGGACAGTCTTCAGACTATGACCGAGCCCCTAACCTGTGGGATCTGATGCTCTCTCCAGGAACTGAAGTTGAATTGTAGGACACACAGCTAGTGTCAGAAACACACACACACACACACACACACACACACACACACACACACACACACACGTGGTGCCAGCATTTTGAGTGTGAGAATAAAGGAAAAACAGGTTTTTTTCCTAGACAACTTTTTTTCTCCTTCGCCTTTACTTTCCAAGTTTCCTTAAGTGAGCAGGTGTTATGTCTCTAAATATAAATAATAAACATAAATAATTCTGTCTTCTTAAATTACAAATGGCACACCCGAATCCAGGCATGCTATTGCCATACTCCAAGAACGTAATGCGAAGCGGAGTATGACAAAGGCAAAACAATAAGACCAAGACGTCTGTGTGGCAGGGGCCTCAGGAAGACCCCCCACGGCCGCAGCCAGAAGCATCCTGAATGAGGGCAGCCTTACCGGGACACAAGCTCCAAAACCCTGGTGCAAAAGTGCCCGTCACTCAGTCAACAAGCATGGACTGAACAACCAGAGAAGACTAAGCCCCTCGGGGACCTTACCAACACATGAACAGAGTACAAACTGAGGGATATGTGCTTTTAATGGAGATGTGCACTGTGCGCCCCGGGAGCAGAGGGAAAGCGCCCGAGGCGAGGGGAGAGCTGAGCTGAGAAAGTGAGATGATACTCGATCAGCCTTGTTCTCCACTCTCTGAAGACTCTACTCCATGAAGGGATTTCTTTCTTTTCCACTTCTGTGATGTCCTATGGACTCTAATACTCTCTGGGAACCAAGCATAGAAAGCTCTTTCGCCAGAGATCTGGAGGAACAGGGGAGATATACATACTGAGCTAAGAGCGATCTCACCTACAGGTGCAAAGGCAGATGAGCTAACTGCAAGAATAGGGTCACCAGAGCCACCAGGAATAATGAAATAAATACCCCAGGGGCATCAATGCTCCAGCTGATAATACCCCTGGCCAGAAAGGCAAAACCAGTATGGGTTCTCTCAATAGAGAATGTGGAGGCTGGCATACCTGGGGACTAGAAAAGAAAAAGCACTTTTTCAAAGGACCAGCTGAAATTTGGCTAGCCAGAGACTTATTCACTAATTTCACAAATAGTTCTTGAGTGCTTCCTATGTGCCGTAAGAGAAATGGTCTCTTCTAGTAGAACAACCAGTAAAGAAGTAGACAGGGCACCTGTTAACAGTTAAGCGTCTGACTCTTGATTTTGGCTCAGGTCATGATCTCAAGGTGGTGAGATCAAGCCCTGCATCAGGCTCTGCGCTGGGCATGGAGCCTGCTTGAGATTCTCTCTCTCTCTCTCTCTGTCTCTCTCTCTCTCTCTCTCTCTCTCTCTCTCTCTCTCTCTCCCCCATACTCTCTTGCTCGCTCTCTCTCAAAAAAAAAAAAAAAAAAGAACGAAACAGATAAATATACAAAAAATGAAGCTTCTGATAAAGGCAATAAAGGAAGTAAATGACATATGAGAGAGAGAACCTCAAGGTGAAGGGGGCACTCGTTTAGAAAGGGTCAAGGGAAACCTCTCAGAATGGAACACAACTGAAACCTGTAGGAGACAAGGGAGCTGGCCATGCAGAGCACTGAGGAAAGAGCACTGAGGCAGAAAAGCAGGTGCAAAGGGCCTGTGGCAAGCAGCAGCTTGGCCCATCTGGGGACTGTCAGAAACGCCATGGGACTGGCAGCGAGGAAGGGAGAGTGGCACCACGTGAACCTGGCCAGGGGACAGGGCAGAGTCACGCAGAGCCCTGCACACCCCATTAAGAGTGCTATGCTGAGTATAACGAATACTACTAAAAGCGGAGTCCTGATGTGATCTGCTTTACGCTGTAAGAAGAACACTCCGGTGCGAGATGGAGCACCCCTGCGAAGGGCAAGGGTGTACACAGGGAGGCTAATAGGAAGCTACTGACAGTCTCAGGAGAGAGATGGTGGCTTGAGCTTAGACCGTCTAACCCTGAACTGAGCAGAAGAGAGTTTTTATAAACATCCTTAGATCATTAGGTCCCCATTCACAAGAGCAAACAAAATAAATAGTTAAGAAATACACTGAGCAAGAAATGTGTAAAAACCTGCGTGAAGAAAACTTTAAGTCAGTCCTGAAAAACACAAACAAAACGCAAATGGGAAGGAATACCATGTTCTTGGGCACGGGGGGGACTTCATAAAGATGCCAATCCTCCCTAGGTTCTTTCATAAACTGAACACAATTTTCTCCAAAATGCCAACCGTTCTCCCACACAGAGCCCTCCCCAGAACCAGACAAGGTGATTCGCAAGTTCCCAGGGAGGTAAGACAAGATAAGCACGAAAACTTGGGTAGGAGGTGTGGGGAAAGCCACGAGGGCATATCAGCCCTCCTGAAAAAGAGAATTTATTACCGAGCCTCAGTAATTAAGAGTATGGTGCTGGCGTGGGAACGGACAGTCCTATGGAAGATAAGTAGGCAAAATACACACGCTGGCACCTACTCAGTGGGGGAAAGATGGGCGAACCGCGCATGGTGTGGGGACAAACCCAGGGGAAAACATGAGAGCAGTATCTATCCGTGCAGTAGCGAAGGAAGGCTTTTCTGACTATGATACAACATTCCGAGGTCATGTGAGAACGGACTGATACATTTAATGTGAAAATTTTGAATTTTCATACAGCAAACAAATAAAAATCCTATGCTACATGCAAAGTGCGGGGGCTCTGGGAGTGCAAGATTCCTTCCCTCTCTCTAACAGGCCTGCAAACCTCCTGAATTATGTGCCCAGGTCCCTGACACATGACAATTTCAGAGGAATCTTCACCCCTCAACACAGCACAGAGCTTCAAAGTGCAGGCCCTTTTGTCAGGACACCTAGGTGTGGGTCCCAGCTGTGCCACTCAGTACACCTGTGACTGGAGGGAAATGATTTAACCTTTCTGTGCCTCAGTTTCCTCATCTGTAGAATGGGAATCATAATAGTACCTAACTCATGGAGTTGCTGTGAGGGTTGAAAAGGAAATACAGGTGAAGTTCTTAGGGCAGAGACTGGCACGTAGGAGCACTCAATAAATTCTGTTATTATTGTTAATAAAGTTATTGTTGTTGTTTAAAAAAAAACATTGCTTTAGGTATTTTTTCTTAAGAAACTGGGTTACCCCTGGCCTCAGGACACAATGTATTTCATGGTATCTTCTAATATATTTTCGTGTATATTTTTTAAAGATGGACCTTTTTTTAAGATTTTATTTCTGAGTCATCTCTATACCTAACATGGAGCTCGAACTTACAACCCTGAGATCAAGAGTCACACGCTCCACCAACTGAGCCAGCCTGAAGCCGCTATATTTTCATTTAAAGTTAATCATCGGGGTGCCTGGGTGGCTCAGTCAGTTAAGCATCTGTCTCTTGATTTCAGCTCAGGTCACGATCTCACAGTTCGTGGGATTAAGCCCCATGTCCGGCTCTGCACTGACAGTGCGGAGCCTGCTTGGAATTCTCACCCTCCTTCTCTCTGCCCCTCCCGCATGCACACACACGCGCTCTCTCTTTCTCTCTCTCAACATAGATAAACATTTAAAAATAATCATTGATCTAACCCAAGGCCAGCAAACTTTCTCTGTAAAGGGCCAGAGAGTAAATATTTTAGGCTTTGTGGGTGACACGGTTTCTCTCACAACTACTCAGCACTGCCCTTGTACCACGAAAGCAGCCACAGACAATACATAAGCAAATAAGCATGGCTATTTTCCAATCAAACCTTATTTACAAGAAGGCAACAGGCCAGGGGAAGCCCATGAGTTAGTTTCCCATCCCCTGATCCAACCAAATATACCAAGCAGCCCTGTACATGTACCAGATTTGTATCAGAAGAACAAAATTAAATCAGAGACCATTCCTGCCCTCAAAGAACTATTATAGTACACCCCAGGCCTCTTACCTTGCTCACTGGGGATGTAGGTCTCATCATAATCTTCCTCCAGAACCAGCTGGTCTCCTATGCGGATGGGTCTTCCGGCCATGATTGGTATGGGCTTGAACACCTACGTCCTGGAGACCCCCTTCCAAAGAGAAAATCAATGACCCACCTTAAAAGGAGAAAAACTGGAGCCCGGTCATGGAGCCCCTGGGTCAGACCAGACCCTGCAAGCCAACTTAGCATATCTTCCAGACTCCAGGGAGAGCGGAGGGTGGAACCAATGGCTCAGAACTCAGGCCTCATAGACTCTGCGCCTCGTAAAGTTCCCTGAGACGCATCTCCCAAATGCTTGCTGAATACTCAGCGCGTCACAAAAGAGCTGGAAACCCAGGTCTCTCTCTCAAGAGTGTGACCTCATATCCCGCCCCCCACCACCAGGGGAGAAACAACTCACAGTATAGGACCCCCAGCAAGAAAACCCTAGTGACACCAAAAGAGCGGCACACCCCCATCCCCCCTGATGGCAACGTATCCCAGTGCAGCCACACTATCTTCAACGCACATCCCTATTTACACCCAATGATGCCCTCAAGGAGCTTACAATCTAGGGGAAGTAGCACACACAACTTCAACAGCAGAAGGCAGAAGGGGAAAAATAACCATCCTGCTCCAGAAGTACTAAGAGAGAAGGAATATATTCCCGCTGAAGGGGGAAGGAAGGCTTTGTAAGGAGCTGGGTACCAAAGGCAGACAAGAGTCATGTTGGTGGAGAGAGCGAAGCTGGCAGAGGGGATGTTGGGTGCAGACAAGGTGTTCTGGAGTACTGGATACAGAACGCGGGGCAGGGGCTGGCGTGGAAAGCTAGGTCACGGAGAGCCTTGTAGACCACGTGCAAGAGTCTCCACTCTCCCCTGCGGCAAAGGGGAGCCACTGAGGGCTTTGGTGAGAGAAAGTGGCACACTACGGCCTTTTTTCAGGATGTGAGCTCTGGCAGGGATGGATGTCAGGACTGGAGAAGTAAGACTGGTGTCAGGAAAACCACGGAGGCGGCTGCCATCCAGGTGAAAGACGATGAGGGCTTAAACTAGGGCAGAAGCAGAGAGGATGGAGGAGGGGCAGATGCTGTGATGGTAGGGTTAATAGGAGCGGGATGGGAGGCAGGGGGGAAAAGAGTCCAACTTGAGTCCAAGGTTTCTAGCCCCGGGGATGGGACAGCGTCAAATTCAAATTCTTCAACTGACAAGCTCATGCCGTTCCCCGCTCCTCCCTCCCGGGTCACAACTCTCCCGTTCTGGCACCTCCCGCACTGAGGCTCCCAGTGACGCAGAGGCAGGTCCCCCTGTAAAGTGGCTGCTGGAGTGCGTCCCCCACCTGAGCAGGCATCACCTCGCTGGTGTGACTGACGGGAGTCTAGAGAAACAAGCCTGACCTCTTCAGAAGCTGTCACTGTTCCACCTGGAACAGCAAGCGAAATACAGCCCTCTTACAGCAGGGGAAGTGAACAGAAAGACCCTGTCATCAAAAAGGAGGTTGCAGGGGAGGGTGCCTGGGGGGCTCAGTTGGGTTGGTGGCCGACTTCCACTCAGGTCATGATCTCGCGGTCCCTGAGTTCGAGCTCCATGTTGGGCTCTGTGCTGACAGCTCAGAGCCCGGAGCCTGCTTCGGATTCTGTCTCCCTCTCTCTCTGCCCCTCCCCTGCTCAGGCTCTGTCTATCTCTCAAAAAAATAAATAAACATTGAAAAAAAAAATCTGTTAAAGGAAGTTGGGATGTGTCCTGTAATGAGTGCTCAGGAAATGGCCAGGTCTGGTGGCTCTGAATCTGTTCCAAGATTGCCGTTTCCTGATAAACAGCAAAGGATATATGAGGGATCGTTACTGTGGCCCTCTCTGTACCCTGAGAGTTGACAGATGGGCCAGGAAGGTATCTCGCCTTACGACTCACAAGAAACGGCTCCCTCTGTCAGTCCAACGGAGCCAAGGGAGTGAGGCTATGCCCCCTCTCATTCCCACCTTGACACCTCCAAGCAGCAATTTCAGGCCTTAAGAAGAAAGGCTAATGGAAGAAGCATTCTCCTCTACGGTACGTAAACCCAAGTGGGGATCTGTGCCCTACCCTAAGAACCCCTAACACCCTAGGAGCCCATAATGGTTCCTCCACACACACAGAGATAAGCAGGGCCACCGACTCTTAAAAAGCAGAGCAGAAAAGCACCAGGAACCAGGGCAGCTGATGTGGCTTAATGAGCCACAGGAATCTTGAATTCTCTAAGTTAGGGAGGAGAGGGAAGGAGAAAGGGAAAGAATCCCTGGGGAAGGAAGAACCCCTAGCGGCCAGCCGATGTTCAGTCCAACAGGCTGTGACCTGTCACAAGGCACTGTAGCAACCACCTCGGAGCACTCGAGAGATGTTTCACATCCCTAGATACACCCCATCTCCGGAAAGCATGGGGCAGGTGAAATCTCTCTGTGGCAGGATGCCCACTTAGCTATATTGAAATGTCAGGAAGAATCTGGAAAACCCAGAATCATGGGTCACTTGAATTTCGCACAAATCTTCCACCGATAAAGATCTTCTGTGGGTAAGGACAGGACAAAAAGGGCAGGAACTACAGGAAGGAGGAGGTGGTGGGAAGAGAAATCATATGCATTTAGTGGCTACTGGAGATCATTTATTCATTCGAGAAATATTTATTGAGCACCTAAGTTTACCTTTTTTCAAATGTTCATTTATTTTTGAGAGAGAGAGAGAATGGGGGAGGTGCAGAGAGAGAGGCGGACAGAGGATCTGAGGCGGGCTCTGTGCTGACAGCAGCGAGCCTGATGTCGGGCTTGAACTCACGAACCACAAGATCACGACTTGAGCCGAAGTCTGGCACTCAACCGACTGAGCCACCCAGACGCCTCTTTGGGCACTAGAGATGCAATGAAGAGTAAAAACACCTGCACACTAGCAGAGCACACATACATGCACATTTGCACAATTAGGGTTCCCTGTATAATTACTGCTTCCAGTCTGCCTCAACAGTTATAAAGAAAGTTCAGCAAAGGAAAGATTTCCTGGAGATGGCACTGGGGAGAAGGTGGAAGACACTGTAAGTGATTAGGTAGTGGGAACTGAGCATAGGTTTGGGAACATTACTGGCTTTGAATCCCAGCTCTGCCACTTACCAGCTGGGCAAGGCACCTCAGTTTTCTCATCTGTAAAATGGAGAGAATGATGTCTACTGCCATTGACAGGAGAATTAAATTATCCAGTATATGTAAAATACTTAAAACACAGTATAATCTCAATAAATGTGAGTTGCTGTTGTTATTACTATTCACATACGTGAAAGGCTTATTCTACATTGTTCCAGAGGACAGATCTAATACCAGGGAACATAAGTGAAGGCCATTCGGACATTCAATGACCACTTATTGAACACCTACCATGGGCTGGCACTGTGCTATTAGGGGCTACAGACGTGATTACACAAGGCCCTGAACTCCAGCTGACCCTAGCTGAGCAGCCGAACATGATTATATAATGTGTTAAGCACATTAAGGGAAGTAACAGGAAATACAACGGGAAACTAAGGTAAGGATTGCAAATGTTACTTTGGAAGATCAGGGAAAGCATCACAGAGTCCAGGACCAATGAGATGGCTCTTAAAGAATAAGCAGGAGCTCACCAAGACGAGGGAATAAGGGAATATAAGGCAGAAGAAACAGCCTGGACAAAGACAAAGAGGCAGGAAAGAATATGGTGGGTGCAGAGAATTCATTTTGCAACAAAAGCTTAGATTCACTGAACACTTCCTACGTTCCAAGAACTGTACTAACACTGCACATACATCATCTCACCTCCTCCTCTCAAACAGGTAGAAATTGTTTTCCCAGGGGCGCCTCGGTGGCTCCGTCAGTTAAGCGTCCGACTCGTTTCGGCTCAGGTCGTGATCCGCGGTGTCTGAGTTCAAGCCCCTCATCGGGCTCCGTGCTGGCAGGTCAGAGCCTGCTTGAGATTCTCTCCCTCTCTCTCTTTCTCGAAATAAACTTTTTTTTAAAAAAGTTTAAAAATAAAAAAAGGAAATTATTTTCCCCATTTTCAAATAAGGAAAGTGAAGCCCCACAAGGTTAAATAAAAAAGCACTTGGCAAGTTTCCAAAGGTGGTAAAAGGCACAGCAGAACATGCACGCGCCCGCGTCTGTGGGACCCCAAAGCGTGAGCTCTTACCCACTCTGACGTGACCAGAACACAAGGGGCAAAGGGAGGAGCGGCAGGAGAGAGATCTACCGTGGAAGGCAAGCAGCACAGTCTAAAGGGCTGGGAAGGACTGAGGTTGCATCCTGCACATGGTGAGAAGCCATCACAGGACTTCACAAAGGAGACTGGCATGGTCGGATCTGCAGTTTAGAAAGATACTCTGACCGCTGCATAGGAACTACTTTGAGGAGGGCAAGAAGAGAAGCGGAGGGACCAGTTAGGAAGCTTTCCTGAAAGCACAGGCAAGAAATTATGAACGAAGCCAGCGGCTGTGAGAATGGAAAGGAAGGACCAGACGCTCAGGGTATTAGGAGGCGGAATTAGAGGACCTGAAGTCTGCAGCAAGTGAAGGGCAGGGAGGAGGGAAATCAGGGCACTTCCGCCGGTCTGATTATCTGTACTCTTCCATGCCTTGCCCAATAGCCCCACCTAGCATGCTCCCTAGAATATAGGAAATGCCCATCAAATGTCTGCTGCCTATAGCAGCTGAATGAATTCCAGGTGCAGACCTGGCTGAGTGAACAGGGGAGTCCTTCACTGACACAGGAATACAAGGAGGAGGCACACATCAGGGGCGCCAGGACGGTGGGGGAGGCATGCAGGTGGAGATGGTCAGTAGGCAGGCCTGAGCTCAGGAAAGAGGTCTGGACTTGAGCCCACTCTAGTTAAATGAACGTCTGGGCGAAATCACCCAGAGACGGGCTACGGTGAGTAGAAAGGGGAGAGGCCTGCACAGACAGCTCAGCTAGGAGACCCAGGAGCGAGGAGTCGTGGAAGCCAAGTGAGGGCTGCGGTTCCAAGTGGAGGAGGTAGATTTTTCAATCAATGCAAGGAAAGGAAAAAACAAAACCCAAAAACTTCCTGACTTCCCCAGCTGACCCAAAGACGTCAGAAGGTCGGGCTAGCCCTGGATTCGGACACCGGGGAAGCCTCCCCAGAAGAGAGGTATCCGAGCGGGCTTCGGAGGCCGGGCCTCACACTCCAACCACGGACAGGACAAGTAAAGGGGCGCCCCGGCCAGCTGACAGGCGTAGCCCGGCGCCCGCTGTCACTCGCGCTCGCCCCTCGCCCGCACCCCAGCCCAGCCCGGCGTCCCTTCCGCCACTCGGGGAGATTCTGGATGGATGCACTCTCGTCCGGCCGCTCCTTCTTCACTTCTCCCTCCAGTTCCCGCCCACACTCGTGCTCATCCCGCTCGCGGGCACACGAGTGTGCCCCAAGTCTCCGGCTTCCCTCTTTCCCCTGCCCCCTCCCTCGAGGAGGTCCTCACCTGCCCCCCGCCCCGGGAGGCACTGGACGACCGCTCCCGGGTCCGCGCAGCTTCCCCAGTACCACCCCGGCTCCCCGCTTCCAGGGACGCCGGGGTGTTGCTCTGCAGCGGCCAACAACCACTTCCGGAAAGAGTACCAACCTAGCAACTAAGAGTCCCGCCTCTACACGGAGCCAATAGGTCGCTGAACAAGGGCTGTGACACTGGATTGGTTAGAGGTCCCGTCGGGTCACGGAGGAGTGCAGCACGTTTCCCGTTGCACGATGGGAGATGTAGTCCAAGATAGTTGATAGAGGGGCCACTAGGGGTCATAAGAGAGCTCTGAATTTGGTGATGAGGGGACTTTCTTCCTGGGCAGGAAAGGGGCATTCGCAGTAGTTATAGTAAGGTGAATTAACTAAGGCAATCTATCCCTCATCATTTTTTAACATAGGCTCCACGCCCACGTGGGGCTTGAACTCCCCACCCTGAGATCAAGAGTCGGATGGTACACCCACCGAGCCAGCCAGGCACCCTGCCACCCTGTCATCACTTTTTTTTTTTTTTTTTTTTTTTTTTTTGAGAGAGAGAGCAAAAGGGGGAGGGGCAGAGAGAAGGGAACAGAGGATCAGAAGCAGGCTCCGCACTGCTCAGCGGTGAGCAGTGGGGCTCAAATTCATGAACCGTGAGATCATGACCTGAGCTAAAGTCAATGCTCAACTGACTGAGCCACCCAGGTGCTCCCCCCACAACCCGTCATCATTTTTTAAGTAGTGTGATTAATGGCAGGTGAATAATACATTGATCATCAGTAACCCATTAAGGCTTTAACAAACAAAAGAAACGTGAATGTAAGGTGAGAGGAGACCACCCCACCTCCACCCCCTGCAAAAGAAATGGCTTTCCCGTGCTATGATTAAATCAGTGAGCGCCTGACCAGGACTTAAGAACCCTGGTTTTCGTTGTTTGTCTTTTCAACCAGAGCACGGGGCTCCGTTTGCAACATCGGTGAGGATAACATCTGTCATGCCTGTTTCAAAGAGTCTGCTTAAGAAGAAACAAGTGATGCAACGTAGAGCCGTTCTACAAGCTCTGTCTGGCAGAAAGGTTGCTACTAATATAATTCCAAAGAGCTTCATTTTGCTTACGTGGAAGGCAAATCTTCTTTTCTCTCAAGTGTCCTCAACCTCAGGGCCATTTTACATCCTTGAGGAACTGGGGGACGGAAAAGTGAACTTACGGGTTGAAGAGATTAAGTCCCCTGGAGCAGCTCCTGACTGGTTCTGTTGTAGAGATGGATCTGGCTCCTACCATCTCCCAAAACGAGCACCAGTGCCCCCGATCGCGGAATGCAAAGCTCAGATTGTTGTCTCTGTAGATCCCAAACCACATAGCCAGAATGTATTCCTCTTGTTTAAGTCCAGCTCCTTCTGCAGCAGCTCCGCCTGTACTTCCTTTATTCTGCCTGCAGACGACCCAACCGTGCTCCCCCTTCCTCCTCACACTCCTTAAAAGTCTCACCGAGGGGTCAGGGGGACAGACTGGGATGGGACTCCAAGGGGTCACAAGCTCATCCTCCACAGACCTCATACAAAACAATATTCAAAAAACTATTGGCAGACTTGGTCTCTATGTCCAAGAACTTGTAATCAATCTGGTTGACTTCACTTGCCGTCAGAATTCTTAACTTTTATTCCTTAGCATGAGTCCCTTTCTGTCTCGTGGGGAGAGCTAATAAAATCAGGGTCACTAAGGGACTAATGGGATTACCCCGCACAGATAAACAATTTGCATTTTATCAGGTTTCCCTGTAGGTTTGTTCTTCAAAGTGCAAACCAATTTATAAAATACCCTTAGGCAAACATAATTAAGAAAACAAATCTTTGGGGGGAAATAACAAAAATGACACACCAATTGATATGCCAGTAATATACCCAGTGAATAAGGAAGAGAGATTGAGGAGTTCATACATGTATGTTATCTTCTGCACTCAAAGATGTGGGAGGAATAAAGCTAAATTGGCCCCAAATTTATGCCATACCCCCAAGTCAGAAATTTCACTGTTAGAACTTTTTCTTCTCTTTTCATACTGTTTAATCACCCACATAATAAGAAGGAACAACATTTGTTAATCCTACCATTTTTTAAGTATATAAAGATGTGAAATGTTCCCTCTACTCTTTGAATCCACCATATTTTTAAAAAATGTTTATTTATTTTGAGAGAGAGAGAAAGCATGAGCGGGGGAGAGAGAGAGAGAGAGAGAGAGAGAGAGAGAGAGAGAGAGAATCTCAAGCAGGTTCCAAGCTATAAGCCCAGAGCCCAACACGGGGCTCCACCTCAAGAAACTGCAAGATCATGACCCTAGCAGAAACCAAGAGTCAGACATTTAACCAACTGAGCCACCCAGGAGCCCCTTAATCCACCATATTTAAAATTGCAAACGTCCCTTCTTTCTCCCTTCTCTGCTTTACCTTCCCCCATAGTATATATCACCATCTGTAATACTGTATATTTTATTTCTTTACCATCATTCTCCCTGTATAGAATGTAAAGTGCATGAGGACAGGAATTTTGTCCATTTTAGCATTGCTGTATCCACAGTGCCTAAGACAGTGCTTAACATGTAGTAAGTTCTCGATACACATTTGCTGAATGAATAAATAAGCTGAATGAAGGAGGGAATTTCACGCTTCGGAGGAAACCACTGTTGACATATGGGTTCCTACCTTCCAGACTTTTTAATGTTTACGCAGATGTAAATGTATATGCATACATATATATGCACACGTGCATACTTTTTAATTTTTGCATAAATGAGATCATAATGTATATGTTATTCTACAATGTGCTTTTTTCACTTAACATCTTTCAAGGTGAGTTCATAATGAGTTACTTCATTCTTTATAAAGGTTCAGTAGGAGTCCATTAAATGAGTGTCTCCTTCCCCTACTGATAATCGTTTACTTTTGTTTCCAAAGTTTTTGTATTGGACACATGCTGAAATACAGTTACATTTGTTGGATAGGATCCTAGAAGTGACATTGCTCAAAGAGTTTACATTTTTTACATTTCAATAGAAATTGCCAAATTTCTCTCTAAAATAGAATAATTTTAATCCAACCAACACTTTCACCAACACCAAATATTTCCAATGTGAGGCAAAAAAAAAAAAAATGGTGATGGTATCTAAATATTGCTGTGACTGCATTCTTTCACTGTTAATGAAGTTGAACTTTTTTCCACGTGTTCACCGGCCATTTGAATTTCTTCTCTTAGTTATCTATTCACATTCTTTGTTCATTTTTCTACTAGGTTGACTGGGGGGTTTATTGACTTGTAGAAGCTCTTTGTATATTATAGACATTAAGCCTTTGTTTCTTTATTATGTGACAAATGTTTCCTAGTCTGTAACTTATGTTTTAACTTTATAAATGTTATTTTTAATTTTGTAAAGGGTGTAGTGATAACACTAAGAGCTAGGCTTTATTAAGCATTTACAATATACCAGATGTCATTCTACGTGCTTTATGTGAATTATCTCATTTAAATCTCACACTATAAGGGGCCCTTGGCTGGCTCAGTCAGTAGAGCAAGTGACTCTTGATTCCAGGGTTGTGAGTTCAAGTCCCATGTTAGGTATGGAGAATACTTAAAAATCAAATATTTTATTACTTATTAATGTTTATTCATTTTAGAGAGAGACAGACAGAGTACAAGTGGGGAGGGGCAGAGAGAGGGAGATACAGAATCCAAAGCAGGCTCCAGGCTCTGAGCTGTCTGCACCGTGAGATCATGACTTGAGCCGAAGTCAAACGCTTAACCAACTGAGCCACCCAGGCGCCCTTAAAAATAAAATATCTTAAAATAAATAAATAAATAAATCTTACATCACAAGGAATGTACTACTGCTATCCCCATTTTACAAATGAGAAAACTGACGACTAGAAAGGATAAGTAACTAACCTGGAGCCTCCCAGTTTCTAAGCGGCAGAACCACACTTGGAATACCACAAGTCTGATTCTGTAGAAGATTTAAAAATTTAAGCAGTCAAGGGTCGCCTGGGTGGTTCACTCAGCGAAGCATCGGACTTCAGCTCGGGCCATGATCTCGTGGTTCGTGAGTTCAAGCCCCACGTCGGGCTCTGTACTGACAGTGCAGAGCCTGGCCCCTGCTTCAGGTTCTGTGTCTCCCTCTCCCTCTGCCCCTCCACTACTAGTTCTCATTGTCTCCCTCTCTCTCTCTTTCAAAAATAAACACGAAAAAAAAAAAAATTTAAGTAGCCAAGCCTGCCCATTAAAATAAAACAAAACTGAGTTTTGTTAGAGAGACCTTTGCTAACATAAAATTATTAAATACCCCTCTATTTTTTTCTGTAGTTTTATTTTTCATGTTAAGCCATTTGATCTGAAGTTTATTTTTACATGAGATAGAGATTTAGTTTTCTTTCCTTCTAAATGCATAGCCAATTGTCCCCCAAACAGTTATTGAATAATAGATCTATCTCCTTTTGATATGAATGTCATCTTTATCATATACAGAATTCCCACACATGCATTGATCTCCTGATTTTTAATTGATTTTTATTTACTTATTTTTTAATAGTTGTTTATTTTTGATAGAGCGCAAGTGGGGGAGGGGGAGGGAGAGGGGGACAGAGGATCTGAAGCAGGCTCTGCGCTCACAGCAGTGAGTCTGATGTGGGTTCGAATTCACAAACGGGGAGATCATGGTTTGAGCTGAAGTCACTCAACCTAACCGACTGAGTCACCCAGATGCCCCTAAATTGACTTTTCTTTTCAAACATGCGTCTAATGACCCTGTTGGTTAGGATTCCCTGTTCATATCATATAATCTGCAAACACAGATTCCTTTGCTTTCCTATATGTTTTTAAATTGCTCTGTGATTTTATTAACCAATATTAATGCAGCAACGAGGGAACAAAAGCTCCCAAAACACTGTACACGGTTTCACAAGACGAACTGCAGGGGGAAAAGTGACTTAAGAAGGGTCAACGGCATCCCAGGATCTTGGCGGATACATTCCTGGGGGGGGTGGGGGGGTGGACCTCTAATTTCTGGTAGAGGGGGGTCTCATTCCTGGACAAGGCATGCCTATTGGCGACCTTCAAGCGGGGGGGAGACCCAACCGGTGGGCCCACAGGTGGCGTCACACCAGGAGGAGGAGCCTCAATACCCGGAGGGGGTGGTGTTCAGCCCACACGAGTGGGCGGGGTCCCTCATCTTGGTGGGCGTGGGGTTGAGGCTCCAGCAATGCTGGCAGCAGCAGCAACTGTAGGAGCTGCCCCAGCGCCTCGTCCCTGTGGAGCCATTTCCTGTTGGGATGGCCCCCCAACCCCTCAGACGGCACCTGCTAATCCAGCAGGAGCCCCGGGGAATTGGAACACCAGCTGGCGCTCTTCTGCCCGCTGCCCTGCCAACCCCAGGGCCTCCTGCAAGTCCAGCAAGTGGTACCCGAGCAATGCCAGCATCTTTGGGTCTTTCCCCAGCCATGGAAACCAAGTTCTCCCCCTGGAGCAAAACTGGACCCCAAACCCGCTTTTCTTCATGGTCTGGCTGCCTCACAGTCCTTGGCTTCATCTTCCTGAATTCATCACAATCACAGAGGATCAAGTTCATATGCTCGTCAAAAGCCTTACAGGTGCCAGTGAGGATTTGGCCACCTTGCAGGATACGTCTCGTTCCATAGTCAATGTGCTGCGGCATCTTGCTGCTCCTTCCCTCAGTCATGGCTGCTGTTCCACCAAATCCGATGTCTGTGGTCGCGTTTCAGGATCCTTAAGACCTAAAGGAAGGCTACGGGTTAAGGTGTGATGCAGGTTCTCTTACAAACAACGCAAGCTTGGGGCAGAAGCTTCAGACAGTAGGTGGAGCCCGGCTTTTCACCTGGAAACCAGCTCCCTGGATTTTCCAGCACTGGTTTAACCACCTCTTGGTGTCTCGGCTAAGAATGCCAGTCTCGGTTCCCCCTGGAAACCCATCACAGGTACTTGCTGCTGCTGAGATCGCCTTGGACACAGCTGACTCTTGGTTGCTCAGTAAGGCTGTCCTTCTACGTTCGACTTGGACTTCCAAGTCTGGTACCTGCTGTTCTGCAGTCCATCCCAGGTGTAAGCGGTCCCTGGCACACTCGATCAAACAGACCATCAGGCGTCTCCGGGGACAGCTCCACCCTGCCTGCTTTCTAATATTTACAGAATTTGGTTCATTTTCTCATCTTATTCAATTAGCTAGGCTGATCTAAACTCTGCGGGAGAAGAATAGTGATAGGGACCTTCCCTTTGCTACACCTGCCTTTGACGCGGATGGTTTCAGCCCGTCCCTCTCATGTTTTCTACGATTTTCTGTCATCGTGTTTAAGAAGTTCCACCTTCGCTTTTATCATAACTACTGAATTTTAACAACAGCTTTCCACACTTGTTAAATAATATGTTGATGTAATCATATAGCTTTTCTCCATGAAGCTATCAGGGCTATGAAGATTTTTGTTTTCGGCTCTGACCAGTCAATATACAGACACCCCTTGGAGCGGTAACACTTGGAAGCTGACAGCGGCCATTTACCCTGAGTCTGACTAACAGCACAGAAATCAGGAGGATCTTGGGGATTCACAGCCTCTGGGGTGGAGGTGAGGGCAGGTAGAGTATCAAAGGCACAACAAGATTCAGGTGAGAGAAGACCACAGCCTGCAGGCTCCAGTGGAGACAAAGTGCCCCTGTGCTTTCCCCTTTGGACCTTGTTTATGCAGCTGGCTGCCTAGAATATCCGTCTACCCCCCTTCCTCTTTCTCCCGCAGTATCTGCCTGTGGAAATCCCACCCGTTCTTTACAGTGCGAATCAAACACCACCTCCTCCCACCGAGTCACCCAGATCCCCCAGAGGTACCCCCCAAATCCCTATTCATTAATGCCACATCAGTTTGTATGGTGCACGTGCATTTTATTTCTCTGTGTAGCCCCAGTGCCTGGGAGAACGTCTGGCATGCAGTGGGCGCTCAATAAATGCAGAATGAAGGACTGACGGACTGCGAAGTCTGCCGCCGCTCTTGCTCTCTCGAGATGGTCCCTCCGGCCCGCCCTGCCAGGGTCCTGCAGGGTGGACTCCATCTCGGCAGAGGGCATCCCAGACCCCTCACCAACCCCGGAAGCTGGGCTGCCAGCCATGGGAAGACTACACTTCCCAGCGGTCCCAGGGAAGAGTGAAAACCCTTTGGCTTTGACAGCCGCCGCCACAAGTCTTTCCGCCTCCCCGGGCTGCCTGGGAGCTGAGAGCCGGATTATGGTGGCCTGAGCAGCACACACAGCTGCGGGCGCCCCCGGAGCCCCCTGAGCCTTGCCCCGCCGCCCACCCAGGGGGAGGACCGAGAAGCCAGCGGCCGCCGACCTGCCATGCCCGCCCCTCCCCGCCTCCCGCCGAGCCTGAGCCGTCCTCTCCCAGACCTCTGCTGAGGCTGGGCGCCGCTGGCCAGATGTAGCCGGCTTCGGATCCGTCTCCTCCTCTCTCCGTCTGCGGATTTCTCCTGCCCGATCCCCCCCACACACGGCGCCGGGGGGCCGGCCGAGGGGCCTGCAGGCTCTGGAGCCCCGATGCCTCGCAGCTCCCTCTCCTGAGCAGCCACCACCAGCACCCGGGGTTGGGGGCAGGCAACAGAGCCGGACGTGGTCCCAGGGTGAGCCCAGAGGGCCCCAAAGGCCAGGCCCACCATGGCCCAAACACTGCCCTGGCTCCTGCTGTGGATGAGCTCGGGAATGCTGCCTGCCCGCTGCACCCAGCCTGGCATCCGGCTGCCCCTGCGAAGCGGGCTAGGGGGGGCCCCCCTGGGGCTGCGGCTGCCCCGGGAGACCGACGAGGAACAAGAGGAGCCGGGCCGGAGGGGCAGCTTTGTGGAGATGGTGGACAACCTGAGGGGCAAGTCCGGTCAGGGCTACTACGTGGAGATGACCGTGGGCAGCCCCCCCCAGACGGTAAGGGCTCCAGGCCAGCCCTCCCCTCCTCCCTGCAGGAGCAGAGGGGAGAGAGGGGGGTGCAGCATGCTGGGCCCCGCTAAAATGGGCCGGATGGTGTGGGCAGGAGGGACCTCCCCCAGATATTCCCTCTGGGATCCTATTGGCAGCAGTCACCCCGAAGTTCCCCTTTCCCACCTCCCTTCCCCTCACAGGCTTCCCCGGCCTCCCTCATCTGACTGTCTTCCCCTCGCCCCCAATCCCACATGCACACTCCTCAGTAAGGATTTGGGGCAAGAGAAAGACTCAGGGGCGGGGGGGGGGGGGGGGGCTGGCCCGGGGAAGGGTCCAGGCAATAGGGACGCTGTGAACAGGTGTCAGCCCTGCCAAGCCTGAGTCTCCCCACCCCAGCACTCTGGATCTTGGTCACCCGACCCTCTCCCCTCCTCTGGTGTTCTGGGAACCTGGGGTTCTGACCATGGTTCCCAGCACCTTGAGGACCCAGGAACCCTGACACGAGCTGAATAAACCCCTTGCTCCCAAAGTCTGGGCAGCCACAGGGACAGCAAAGCGGGGTTTCCCAGCTCCTCCTGACTGCCACTCCAGCTCAGAAGCCCCAGACAGACTCTGGCTTCCCCAGGCCCTCCCTCCCCTTCCCCCTGTGCTTCCTGCACTCCGGCCCCTCCTCCTCCCCCCAAAGCCACGCGCAGCACAGGCCAGAGGGGACTGAACCGAGCCAGGGGAAAGGACAAACCGCAGCCCTGGAGCCAGAGCCCCCTTCTAAGAATGACACTCCTTCCACAAGCTGATAGGCGCGGGAGGAGGGGTGAAGGCAGCCTGGCGGCGGTGGAGAAAACACTGCCAGCTCTCCCCATCCTTCCAGTCCTTCGCGGCACCTCCAAGGTGGCTGGGGGAGGATGCACCTTCTGTGCCTGTGTGGGTGGGGTGTCGTGGCTGCTGCCCTCTGTGCACATTTGCCTCCTCCGGGGGTGGGCCTGGGCACGGGTGGCGGGATGGTTCTGCATGTGCTGGTGTGTGTCACCTTGAATCCGAGCCTGCACATTTCTGTGAGGCACCCCCCTCCCCCCGGATCTGTGGGATCCGTTGTCGGGAGGCCCGTCCTTGGGAGGGTCCGTGAAGGTGGGAGTGTGTTTAGAGGGAACAGCCACACTTCTCTTGAACTTCTCAGACAGCTCTTACACTGGATCTGGGAGAGACGCAAACCTCTGCCCCCCAGTTACCTGATGGAAGCAATTCTTCCTAGGTCCCTGCCACCCAGGCCTACGTCCTACCTCCCCAGCTCATCCAAGGCTCCGGTCTCCCCTACGGACCCCTTCTCTTTCCGGTGCATGAAAGCTTCCCCAGAAACAGTCTCAAATCCGTGTGAGGATAGGCCCCTAGCAGCCTGGGCAGGTACTCTCAGGTAGCAGGGGGGGTGTAGAGACCTGCAACCCACTCCCTGATCTGCTACTGATACGCTGTGCAAGCCCTGTTACAGCCTGGGGCATGGACACACGACGGAGGGGGCTTTGGATCCACCAGACAGACCAGGAATTCCAGCCGTATAGCTGGCAGCTTTTCCTTTTCTCAGTTGTGTGTCCTGGGGCAAATTAAGCAACCTCTCTGAGGTTATTGCCTTGTTCTTCAAAACGGGTGAAAGGAGATCCCCTTTGCAAGGGTTAAATGGGACCTTGTAGGGGAAATCACCTTGGACAATGCACGCGGACACAGGTGACCTCCAGTAAATAGAAGTCACTTTCTGCTAACTTCTCTGGCCACATCTCTCTCTTCTGTGCTATGCAAGGAAGCACAAGAACTTGGGAGCTCTGGGCCACCATATTTTACACACACAGGACTGAGGGACCAGTTACTGTACTTCCCCGGCCCCCTGAGATAGTGTGTACATCCCCCAGTCCAGAAATTGGCAGAGAGTAATTGCCCGACGAATGTCAGTTCCTTCCCCCTCCTTCCTAGAAAGGGAAAGTGGGCCTACAGTTGAACACCGGCCCAAGGAACCATTGCCGGGGAGCCCACAGTTAGAGAGACTCTGGGTTGCCCTATGGCTGTGAACACGAGCCAATGCCAGCCGGTCTGTGCTCTGTGGTGACTTTGATTCCCTCCCCAGCAGTTTCGAGAAGGAGGCCCTTTCCCCTCGCCTGGTGGGGCTGTTGTGAGCAGATGAGAATGTGGTTGGCGGGGTGCTCTGAACAAGGAGAAGTGGGACTTGGGGAGCACTTTCCGTATGCCAGGTGATTAGGTGGGGGGGTTGAGAGCTGATCCTCAGGGAGACAGGGGATAGGTTTTCTGCCCACGAGGAGTATAGAGAGTGAAAGCGTAAGTGCCAGTACGAGGTAATTCAAAGCAGCACTGAGACCTTTGCCACCAGAGCCTATTACAAACATAACTTCTCTGGTCCCACCCCAGACTTACTGAGTTGGAATTTCAGGGGCCCTGGCTCAAGCTCGAGAAGCACTGATCCGCAGTAGTTCGAAGAGTGAGTGCTTTAGGTGTTCAGGAGGTAAAATCAAGGAAAGCCTCCTGGAGGAGGTGTGCTGTGAGCATGGTCTTGAAGGATGGCTAGGAGAGGGGAAGCTGTTCCCGGTGGGGAAATGGTACCTGTCCCACACAACTGTAACTGCACTTAACTTGAATGTCCACTTCTTCCCATCCTTAGCCTGGGTCCCTGAGACCAGAAGAAGCCACAACGAATGAGAAAATGAGACGTGTGTCTGGGCTCATGCATGTTTGTTCAGGAGGCAGTGAAAAGCCAGTCTGGTTAATGCTACAGATTTGGGTAAATAGGATAGAGCCGAATTGCCAAAAGCCTTCAACATGAAGCTATAAGGTTTAGACTTCAGTCTGCAGATATAGGGGGAAGCTTGAGTTTATTTGTACAGGGGAATGACATAGAAAAAGCGATCTTTTAGGAAGAGACATCTGAATTTTAGGAAGAATAGAACTGAGAGGTACAAGGGCAGGAGGCTCTGTCACAACAGTCTGGGTGTGAGGCACTGTGGAAAGGGCAGCATGGGGCCATGATAAGGTGGAAAGGGAAGAGAAGACCAGGATGCAGGGACATTCCAGGGCAGCTGAACAGGGCTTGGTGACACTGGCATGAAGGGTGAGGAAGAAGACATCAGGGGTGATTTCAGGATTCTGATCTGGGAGGATACGAGACCATTTGAGGGACCAGGAAGGTGGGCAGGAGGGGCTGGTTTATTCAGTAACGGTGGACAAATGTACACTTGTCTTTATGGTTGTAGTTTATGTAAAGTTTTCAAATATATTCTGTATAGGTTATTTTGTTCTTTACAGTCCTTCCTGCAACATATAAAAATGGTCCTATCACTCACAAGTTCCAGCAAAAGAAATGGGGACTGAAAATTTAAACAATTGGCCAGAAGACAGGCCAGTAAGCTGAGACCCTCTCTCACCTGGATCTTTCTACTCTGCCATGCCACCTGGCCGGGTATCTTGGGGGAGAAGAGAGGGCTTAGCACGACCATTTCTTTTCATTCTGCCGGGACACCCTCTCCTGTCTCCCTCGTTACACTTATAAGAACATATTATGGCGTTTTTGTGTTTGTTTCCCCCTCAGAACATCAAGCTCTTGAGGACAAGGTCTTCTGGGAAAAAAATTTTTTTTTTTGCAATGTCTTATTTCTCTTATCTAATATCTATGATAGTGCCAGATGCAGAACATGCACCTAAAAAACATTGAGTGAGTGAATAAAGTGTAGGACAGACTAATAGAACTCTCGATGGGTGCTTATAAGTACAGAACAGGAGCCTGTGGAGAAAGAAGCCCATTCATCCTTTTCGCTTAAGTGAAAGGATATCATCTCATTATAATGGGATGAGCATCAGTGTCCAAGCCCAGGATAATACTTGTGAGGATTGAGATCTGGTGGTAGTCAGTGCAGTTTAACAAATGTTTCTTGAGCACCTACTGTGAGCAGAAGAGAAAAATAATGTCATGGTCTTAGCCCTTGGAGAACTTGCAGTCCAGTGTGAGACACAGACATATAAACAGCTAAACAGCATATGAGACCGAACGCATTTGGTACAAAGAGAAGAACAGGGAGGCATAGAAGGTGCAAAGAAAGAAGCGGCTACTACTGACAGGGTGTTGGGAAAGGCTTGCTGGAAAAGGGAGCATTTGAGTATGGCCTAGAAAGATGAGAAAGCTTTGCTATTTGGAGATGGGGTGGCGGGGGGCGGGTGGGGGGACGCTTCATGGAGAGAGGCGATGAGCTGGGCTGAGAAGCTGAAAGTTGTATGGCAGGGGCGCTGTGAGGCTGAGTGGAGGTTGGGTTGTGCTTTGCAGGCAGTCGGGAGTCCTTTTGAGTATATGAGAAGGGGAGTGGTCCAGTGTGGTGTGGGTTCTAGGAAAACAACTCCAGTGTGGAGCATAGCGGGATAGTCTAGAGCCTGAGGCAAGGCCCTCAGTCAGACACGAGGGCCTGAAAGACGCCGGTGGCAGCAAGGATAGAAAGAAGTCCTCAGAGATCCAGCATTCACCTGTCAGTTCAAGCAGGTGTTCTCTGCTCCTGGGGAGGGAGAGGGAAGAGACGAGATTCCCTTCCCTGTGACCTCTCTGTGGCGTCAGGGAACACAGCAAAAGGAGCAAACTTTAAAGCACAGTATAGTTCATCAAAATTCCACGTTTATGATCCTGCTTTCATTGCAAGGGAGAAGTACTAGCATGTTCATTTGGGGGGTGAGGAAACTAAGGCTCAGACAGACTAAGTGGTTTGTCCAAAGAGACTCCGCTAAGGAAGACAGAGCCAAGTTTCAAATCCAGGTCTTTGGACTCCAAGTCCAAATCCTGGGTTCTTTCCAGTGTTCTCCAGTCTAAGACGTGTGGTTGCCTCCGAGATGCCGGTAGACTATTCTTATTGATGAATCTAGCAACCAGCTGAGCATGGGGATCTGGAAACCAGGTGAGGGGTTATGACCGGACAGGTAGACTCAGGAGTCACCTGCAGAGAGCTGGTCTGGAAGCCAAGTTAGCAAACTTGTTCTTTGAGACAACGGAGGGAAAACGGGGGAGAGAAATGACTAGGACAAGAATATTGAACGTAGACTGGAGCTCAAGGGAGCAATAGAAATAGAGATCAGAGAAGTAGAAAACCATGAGGGTTCAGGGTCTCAGAAACCAAGAAGGGTCAAATGGTTTTCCACCTCCCCTCCCTAAAATGGTTTTCAAACTGTGATTTGTGAGATTCTATAAAGGGACTCAAGGATGAAGGAGAAGGTTAGGAGAAAGGTAAGAGGTAAAGACTTTGGACATTTCACCCCTCCCATCACCAAACCCTCCCCCCTTCTCCCTGCTCCTAAATGAGCTTTTCTTGGTTTTATACAGTGGAATTCCAGAACAATCCTTCCCTTCCTCCTTCCTCCATCTTCCTTCCTTCCTTCCTTCCTTCCTTCCTTCCTTCCTTCCTTCCAGTACTAAAAAGGTTGAAAAACATTGGTCTCAAAGAACCACCATCCAAATTAGACAAGGCAAGATTAGACAAGATCCCACTTCTAAGTTTCCACCCAGTCCCTGAGACCACAACTGGCTTCAGGCTGCATAAGAGGGCTTTGCTGGGACCCTCACACTCATTTCACACACTTCTCCTCCTCTGCCTCCCCAGGTCAGGAAAGAAAGAGTTTAGCTGCAGGTGGGGGGTAGGGGAAAGACTGTCAGGAACCCTTCTTGGGTGTCTCTAAAAAAGATCTAAGCAGAAAATTCTGGTTGCAAATCCAGGAAGAGAAACATGTCTCAGGGAAGCTCCCCTACCAGACAACTATCTTCTCTGCTGGGAACATGTCTCTTGGGGGCCTGGGCAGTGGAGAATTCTAGGCGGGAGCCAGACCATTTTCCTGGTCCTGGAACTGCCCTGAGCCACCTCTGGCAGGATGGGCCCAGAGGGCTGGGAAACATTCACTGATGCCCTTCTGCCACATCCTCAGGTGCTGCAGCCAGTGAATCCTGAGAGGGCCGAGGTGCTCCCTCTAGGGGAATGGCGAATCAGTAGTCTTAAGGGCTGACATGGGGGAGCTAGGACTCCTTGGTCTTTTTCCCCACAGACTCTGACAAAGCCACGGAGCTCCCTGCCCCTGCCACCCCAGCCTGTCCTCTTTCACCAGGTCTCCTGGACTGTACCAACCTGTGGCTACTCTCTCTACTGCCCGCTGTAACCCCCGGGTCCAGACCGCATTGGCCTCTCGGGGCTGGTGAACCCCACCAATTCTTTCCCAGTGCCTGTGGAGCTCTTGCCAAATAGCTCAAGGCGTGAACCACAGCATCTCCCAATGGCTCAAACAAACAAGCCTGTACTGAGCGTGACCCAGGTGCCCTGGAGCAAAGTGGGCTTATGCCAGAGATCAGCTGTATTTTCAACTGAGGACAGACCAAAAGAAGATGAAAGCAACTGTCACCTGTGGGCAGGACATGATTAGACGGTAGGAAGGACTTACTGTCTGCCAATGAAAAGCAGGTAGCCAATAGCTGCTATGATCCCTCCCAGACCAGCGGGTTTCCAGGTGGGTTCTGTGGATGCTGGAGGTGTTCAAGAGCTGCCTCAAGAACCACCACAGGAGGTGAGAGGGACAAAGGAAGTAAACCTCTCCCTCCCAAAGAACAATTCTTATTTTTTTCTCTTTGGTATATTGAGATCCTGCATAAAATTGGAAAAGAGTTCTGCTGCTTAAAAAAAAAAAAAAAAAAAAAGTTTGAAAAACCATTGTCTTAGATCTGTTCTTTAAGAACAGACATGTACATTTTTTGACCGTTCGCATCCATCATCTCGCTGAATAGGAAGCCTTGATAAATATTAGTTGAGTTGGGTTTGACCCTGGGGGAAATGGAACATCCTGTCTAAAGGGAGAAAGGTGCACTAGATAAGGTTTGGGGTGACCCAGCCACCTTTGGATTCCTCTAAAAAAAAAACCAAAAAACAAAAAAACAGCCCAAGGTAGGGTAAGTGGTACCCGGCAGGCTGCTTGCTCCCAGATATCGATTATCAGCTTCAGCCTGGAGAGAGAAATGGAAAGCAAGGGTATGTCTAGGGAAAGAATTTCCAGTGGATCAGCTGATTTGGTCAAGGCGGAGGGAACCTGGACAGGATCCAATCGCTGGACTCGGTTGGGGGCAGGAGCTGTGTGCTCTGTTGGCCCTCAGCCACTGCCAGCTGCTGACGTTAGGCTCCTCTTGTCCTTCCTTGCCCCCTTTTCTCAGCCTTGGGCAAGCTCGGGTCTGGGAATGTCCCCTCAGGAAAGCAGACGAAGCTGACTCAAAGGTCTAGGACCGAGTCCTGAAGTCACTACCATTGCTCTAAGAACCTGGGTAGATAATCTAGTCAATTTCATGGATATAGTGGGCATCCACGGTCACTGTCACCATTCATGGTACCAGGCTGAAATCACCCCTGCAAGGACCCCGGGGCTGAGAATTAATAGCAAGAGTCTGTAGGGTCACAGAGAACTACAGGAAATGAGGCAATTACTGTCATTGTGGAAAAAAGTCATTATGGAGCACCTGCTGAGCGCTAGGGAGGAATATGATGATAAGGAGACAGAAGTGCTCCCCACCCTTGTGCAGAGCTCATAGTGTGGGAGGCAGACATGAGATAAGATGAGTGATACACAAGTAAGCACCAGTGTTATTGAGGACCTGCAAGAGAAGGAGCCTTACCTTGGCTGAGGGCATCACGGCAAGACCTTTGGGAGAAAGGATATTTACACTGTGCCTTGAAAGACAAAGAGAAATTAGACAAAACATGGAGAGAATGTTCTAGGCCTAGGAAACAGGATATGCAAAAGTGCAGAGGCCATCATGCATTTGAGATCACGATGCGTTTGAGAAGCATGGTGGGGGGTGGGGGGAGCAAGTGACAAGAAATGTTCATCAGGGTTGACCTATGGTTGGTGAGATGCCCCCGAGGACGGGGTTTTCGGGATTTAATTCAGATAGTGGATCTGTTATCTGATGCTGTGTAACAAACTACTCCAAAACATGGTGGCTGAAAACAAGAGCCATTTTGTTTGTCAGGATTCCGTGGGTTCGCTAGTGGCTCTTCTCCAGGTTTTACCTGGACTCACTCACGTGGCTGCGTTCAGCAGGTGGGTCAGCGGGGGGCCGGACAAAGCTGGGCCTGCTGGACCTCCCTCTCCATGAAGTCTTTCATCTTCAAGGAGACAAGACGGAGCTTCTCCGCATACAATATCAGGGAGGCATTCCAAGAGGCCGGTGCACATTCCCCAGCGCACAGGCCCTTATCAGGCCTCTGCTTTCCCCCCTTACTGACGCTCCACTGGTTACAGCAATCACATGGCCAAGCCTCGAGTCGATGTCACAGGGGATCACACAAAGACATGGATACAGGAAAGCGTGATTGATCAGTGTAGCAACCTACCATCTACTTCCTCTCCAAATGAAAGACGGGAAGGTCAAGAAATGAAACACCAGACATGGAGTTGGTCAGAACCAAGGGGTTCTTGTCTAGCTTTGTGGCTTATTGCGTTAGATGGGTCAAATTGCCCACTCGCTCCAGGTGCCGGTTTCCTTCTCTGTAAAATGGGAGAAAGCCTTCCAATCCCAGCTTTTGCTAAAAGGCTTATTAGACAAGAGTAGAGGCCCACACACAAGGAAAGAGACTTCCTCTTTGATAGGAAGAATTCGAGTTAAAGCCCCCTCCTAGGGCCCTGGGATAGACTACCAGACCAGGTTGTAGAACTTAGTAACCAGAGACCTTTCAGAGTTGGCCTTTCAGAATCTGTCTAGGCTGATGGACAGATGACCCCTGAAGGCTCTTTTCATCCAGAAGAATCTAAGCTATCCCTGTCTACTGAGGGCTGGGGCCAAGACAGGTGAGATTTGGAGAACAAAGAACCCACCCGCTCCATATCTATCTCATCACCCAAGGTCTTTGGCTGAAAACTCCTCTTGGGGAGCCTGGCCTGCAGAGTGAAATGGGCAGGTGTGCCTCTCCCTGTGGGGCTTGTTAGCACTTCCATGAAGCTGCCTTCCCTCAGAGGCCCCGGTGATGGGGTGGGGGAGCATTTGTTTGTTAAGTGATTGGCAGTGACCTAGCCCTGACCCCAGGCTGTGATCTCCTGGGAATCTAAAATATAATAGCTACAGAGACTCCTGGGTCCACCTGCCCCAAGGGTTGGGGAAGAAGATGGCTCCAGGACCCCAGGCTACTACCACTTGTATCCCAAGTCAAACCTGGGGGCCAGTGAGAGGAAGACGGGTCTGAGCTCAAGCTACACCTACAAACACCCACAGCTGGGGAGCCACTGAGGGCTCTCTCCGTCATCCAAAAAACAGGACAGAGTAGCTCTTTCCCCTTTTCTTTCCTTTAACGTTAATTCAAGAACTACTTATTGCCAGGTACCGTGATACCCATTAGGGACACGATGGGGAGTTTTTGAAAAATTAGATACAAGGGAGGTGAGATTCAATGTGACGGACGTGACAGAGTGACACGTTCTAGGGAGGCATTTTAATAAGAGACAATGACCTGGTCTTTCCCCGCGAGGAGGTAGTCCCTTCTGAGCTCGGACTGTGGGATGACAGATGAGTAGACAGACTTGCCAGCGAGAAGGAAGATGTCTGGGCACAGTGAAGGACCTTCGCGTCTGTCTTCGAGGGGAGGACCGTGGCTGGTTTGAGGCCCTCCAATGAGCTAGTGGGCCAGGGGCTGGGAAGTACAGGACAAACGAGGCTGGCTGTGCAGGTAGGGCCGGACAAGGAAGGGCCCTGCAGGAAATGTGAAAGCTTACATTTTTTATTTTCATAGCAGGGGGAATCGATTGACGTGGGAGGGCAACATAGTCAAATCTGCACTTGGAAAAGACCACCCTAGCCATAGTGCAGAGACAGGTTGGAGAGGTCCAGGGCGAATGTGACAAAACCAGTTGAGAAGCTATTGTGATATTCCAGAATGAGGTGATGAAAGCTTGGCCCAAGGGTGGCAAGGGAGGTGGCGAGAAATGAGTAAATTCCAGAGACTTTTGAGAAGGTTAATTGGACAGGACTTGATGCATCGGATGGAGATGTGAAGAAGAGGAAGGTGTTAGGATGTCCCCCCCCCAGTTGCTGACTTAGAGAGAGAACAGATGGATGGTGACGCCATCCACTGACACGGGGAAGGCTGAGGAGAGACGAACGGGTGGGACCGTGGAAGGTCAGTTTTAGCCATCCTGAACTTGAGGTGACTTTGAGGACGTTGCTTATGGGCTTCTGGAGCTCAAAGGGGAGGAAAGGGCTTCGGGCTATCAGCTCGGGGGCAGAGGTGATACTTGGAGCTGTGGCCACAGGGGAGGTGGCAGAGGGAGGGTAGGGCCTGAGAGGAAGAGGGCCGGAGCCCGAGCCTTGAGAAGCGAGCCTGCAGAGCGGACCAGAGGAGATCTGGTCAGAGATGGGGAGGACACTCACGGGACGGGGTGGCAGGGAAGAGTGTGTCTAGGAGGGAGAAGCAAGTCCTCACAGTCAGATGGGCACGGATGTGAAACACGTCTTTTGTATTTGAAACCTTTGCCGGCTGTAGTAAGGGCTGTTCTGTAGTGGAGGGAGGGGCAGAGGAGGACCCGTTTTAGGATGGGTTGAGGAACGAGTGGGAGGTGAAGAAAGAAGACAGCTTGGCTGCAAACTTGGGTTGTGAGGGAGGGGATGGTGGCTGGAGGTGGATGTGAGATTGAGGAAGGTTTTTTTTTTTTAATGGAGAAACTCCAGCAGTTGTAAATGCCAATGGGAGGAACCCAGACTGGGGTTGGGGTGGTTGTACGAGGGCGAACGTACCCGAGGGAGAGGCGGGGAGCCGGGCAGGGGCAGCCGAGGGGAAGGACAGGTGGGTGCAGCAGCGGGCAGGTGGTGGTGACTGGCTGTGGGGGTCAGGGAGGTCTCATCTGCCGGCCTCGGCCTCTGTTCCGGGGCAGTAAGAGGCGAGGCCTCGCTCTGGAGGTGTGACCACTGGAAACCCCTTCGCTCCAACCTGCCTCTTCCAGGCTGCCCTTACCTGCCCTGTTGCATCCCGGGTGGTGGCTCTGCTGCCTGAAGCGCCTGCCCCGTGAGAGCCCTCCACAGGGAGCAGGAAAGAGAGAGAGTCTGCTCTGGGGCTCGAGTGAGAAGTGTTGGGAGGGCGGGACCAAGAACCGCTCCTCTCAGAAGCCAGGAGCGCTTGGCAAAGAGCAGATAGTTGGACGTTTGCTCAGGAGGGAATCTCGGCCATTTACGTTGGTTTCCCATTTTTTGTGGCGGATGGAGAGCAGGTGGCGGACGGGGCTGTGGTGGCCCGAATTCCTAGTGTGGGAGTGGGTGGGGGTCATCGGGCTCTGGGCTTGACCCCCTTTGAGGTGGAAGGGAGGGGCCTTCCTCAGACGGGGAGAAAGGCTGGGCCCAGAAGGACAAGAGTGACTGGGCCTCCTGGTTAGGGAAGGAGAGGTTCTCAGGAGGGGAGAGTAGAGGGGGAGGCCTGGACCAGCTGGGACCTCAGGAAGAAGAGCCCAGGTGGCCGGTTTCCTAGAGCCAGCCAGGCACACATTCCAGGGAGCCCTCTCTTGCACAGCTATGGGGACCCTTCTTTGGGGCCCAGTGATAATAGGGATCCCTAAGAATGAGGCCAACCCTAGTGCCTGGGAGCAGAGTCCTAGCGGGTGGGGGAGGGGCTCCAGGGAGTAGGTGGGGAGAAGCCTTTTTAATCATTAACCTGGTTGACTGAAATCTGAACTGCTGTGCCTCCAGCTCTATTGATTCTGAAAGCACAGCATCTGGAGCCGGCGGCGGCTGCCCAGAGACCCTGGAGAGGGCCGGGGGAGAGGTGGGGGAGGAAGGGCAGGGGTGGGAAATGGGAACCAGGGGGGAGAAGGGGCTGGGAAGGAGGGCGGAGGCAGGGTCAGAGGGCGTTGGGGGGGGGGGACAGACAGCCCTAGAGAAGGGTCTTTGGGGACACGGGGAGGCCAGGAGGCCTAAGCAGGTGCTGGGGAGGTGCAGTCAGCGGAGCCACAAGGACCACTGAGAGCAGGAAGGAGCCAGAGGATCTGGCAGAGGAGGAAACTGAAGCCTAGAGGAGCACGGGGACTTGCCCAAGGTGACAAGGTCAGAGCCTGCACCACAACTGAGGTCAGCTGACTTCACCGCACCGAGGAGAGAGGACACGGGAATGACAGAGCCCTGAGGTCAGGGGAGAAGAGGAGATGGGCATGAAAAGTCAGCAAAAGAGGGTCAGTTCTTGGGGAACCGTGCTTCTGAGGACAGAGGCGTTGCCTCTCTCTGCCTGTGAGGATACAGTTAAGATATTCAAGATGTGGCTCTGGACTGACTGAGGGACGGATCAGGCTGCCAAAGGAGAAAGGAGGGTTGAGAAAAGTAGAAACACTAGAAGGAGCTGCACACCAAGAAGACACCTGTCTGTATTCATTTAGCCAAAACCCAGGGCCCTGACAAGATGGGTTTTTACCGGGATGTCGGCGTGGGCTCCTGGCTCCCTACTATTTCTGATAGCAGGACTCCTAGGCCTGTGTCACCTCGGAGACAGGAGGGGAGCCCTTCTTGGGGAGCCACATTCTGGCAGGCAGGGTCAGAAACATGTGGGCACCAACACGCCGTCCTGGTCCCCGCAGCTTCCCTCGCCCGTGCCAGCTCCTAGAATAGCATTTCTGGGCTGCACGGGGATGTGAGCCCAGCCGCCTGCTGGGTGATCTGCTCCCTAGGAGGACTGGAAAAGGAGGGAAGGGGCAAGCTCTGCAGACACGACCAGATAGGAACATGAAGTGGGTAAGGGCAGTCTGACAGTAGAGACTAAGAGGAATGAAAACCACAGAGATAACGTGGCTCTGGCAACACAGAAAATGTTGGGATGCCGCGGAGGAGGCAGGAGCAGACACGAGGCCAGGCTGAGAATGGCACAGGAGGCCACATTCCGTCTGTGGTCATGGTGGTAGCAGGGGCCAGGCTGTTCTGTCCCCCATGGTAGAAGTTTCACCGGGACCTGCCAAAGGGAGAGTCTATTGCCGGTGGGGTGAAGGACAAAGGAGGTGGCGAGCCCAGAGCCTCGTGTGGATGACATCTTTCTCTCCCCTTTCTCTGACAGCTCAACATCCTGGTGGACACGGGCAGCAGTAACTTTGCAGTGGGGGCTTCCCCCCACCCTTTCCTGCACCGCTACTACCAGAGGCAGCTGTGAGTCCTGGGGAGAGCTAGAGAGAACGCTTCCCAACGATCCAGGGTCCAGAAGGGTCAGGGGAGGGCTTTGGGGAGAAAGATGAGCTCCTCGGAACCTTTCCAGGAGAGAGGAGTGGAGAGGGGGGATGTGAGGGGGTTTACTCTGGGAAAAGGGAGGCCGAGGGACCACCAAGAAGTGCTTCAGTACAGAGACAAAGGCAGCCTCCTTGGGGAGGGAAGCAGGAAGCAGAGGAGCCCCCCAGTTCCCAACCCAAGAGTCTTCTTCTCTCTGCCTGAATTGGGAGACGTGGAGACGTCATCCCAGCCTGCCCAACCCCGGTCCCTTCAGTGGCTCTCAGGTTTCTGGCAACACCGACTCACTCAGTCCAGGCTGGGCAGGCTGCAGTGACGGCTCCCTTCACTGTGCTCCCGCCCGGGCTACTCCTGGTGGTACTGCACGGTTCAAGGGAGGGAAGGAAGAACCTTCCATAAGCCCCACTGCCCAGACCCATATCAGGGACTGAAAGCCATAATGTCTCCCTGCACCGTCCAGAGTTCCAGCGGCTGGACGTAGCTAGCTGGTGGCAGGGAGGGTCGATGTGGGTTTTTAAGGTGAGAGGCAGAGAAGGATGACGTGGGAGCCTCCTTAGCACAAAAGCAAGAAGCGGCGAGAGGACATCTAATGTCTGAGGCATCTCTGTGTGTGTAAATCTGTAAGCAGAGCCTTTAATCCTATTCTCGGACTTCTAGGCAGATGCCAAAGCCACCTTCGGCATCTTCTGCCTTCTTAGGCTCCTTCACCTTTAACCTCCCTGTCTGAAGACAGCAGTCAGGGACGGGGCGTGGTCAGGATCCACGAAAGGGAATTCATTCCCGCTCCTTGTCCCAGTCCCATCACTGCTCTCCAGCACGTACACAAGGCTGGGGTAGTGGCGTGATGAAACACAGGGGGAGGGGTCACGTGCTCATGAACACGTTCCACACAAGTGGTGTGTAATACTCACTTACCTGCTCTGCTGAGGGCTGTGCCGATTCTTTCTTTGGAGGAACTTGCCGGAGAGGTTCCACATTCACCCCGCCTGGCACGTTCTCTGCCACTCAGATGGTACCACCGGGTCCCAAGGCAGCAAGAGTCAAAGGCTCCTTTTCTCTGGGAGCTTGATGGAGCTGGGGGGTGGGAGAAGAGATGCCCACTAGCTGTCCCTCAGCAGCAGCGGGCACAATACACAAAGCCTAGGCTTGTTCCTCACAGGGCCTGAGCTCAAGGTCTAGGGGTATGAGCTATGGAGACAGGAGAGTGAGCCCCAGTAATAGCTCCCGTCATCTGTTTGCAAGGTTGCTTTCCATTCTGATCTGGGTGACTGATCTGGGATGGTCTGCTGAGCAGTCTGAAAGTACCTTATGTACGATGCCTCGGACATAAGGGGAGGCATCTGGGAGTAGGGGAGATGCTGGATCCCTATGCCACTTGTTGTGGTCCTGCCTCCACAGATCTCTGCCTCCTCTCCACAGGTCCAGCACGTACCGGGACCTCCGGAAGGGTGTGTATGTGCCCTACACCCAGGGCAAGTGGGAGGGAGAGCTGGGCACCGACCTGGTGAGCATCCCCCACGGCCCCAACGTCACTGTGCGTGCCAACATCGCCGCCATCACTGAATCAGACAAGTTCTTCATCAATGGCTCCAACTGGGAGGGCATCCTGGGGCTGGCCTATGCTGAAATTGCCAGGGTGAGAGGAACAAAGCCTACCCCTGGGCACTGTGTCTGTGTGTCACTCCCTGCATGCCACAGAGGGATGGGTTTGGAGAGAAGAGGAAAGGACGGAGGGGGGGAAACAAATCAGCTGGAAGGATTAGTTAACACAGGGATGGGGTGGCCATCTGAATCTTGTCCCTGTAGAAGGCAGAACTATAGCGAGGGATACTGTGACAGGTCCAAGAGTAGGCTCTGGTTTCTACCGACTCCCAAGATCTTAGGAATAAGACAGCCCCCCCCCCCCCTGCCCCATAAATCTGAAACGGGTTAAGCATGTGGGGATCAAAGATTCTGTAGATCTTTCCTGTTTGTACTGCCAGTGTCTCTTGCTAACCCTCTCTCTGCCAAATCTCAGTACTTCAAGACAGTCTTTCCCAAGGAACATCCCCCAAGTTTTTGCTTTGGCCTTCCAGTTTAGGAAGCTGGGCTCTTTCCATTAGGGCCTCTGTGTGAGGATTCACTCCTTGTCTCCACAGCCCGATGACTCCCTGGAGCCGTTCTTTGACTCCCTGGTAAAGCAGACCCACGTTCCCAACCTCTTCTCCCTGCAGCTCTGCGGTGCCGGCTTTCCCCTCAACCAGTCAGAAGTGCTGGCCTCAGTTGGAGGGAGCATGGTGAGTAGATCCTCGGAGAGGGGCGGTCTGGCACTGGGCAGAGGGGTGGGCACCACCTGCCTCCCCTCCCTCTAAGGCTCCACCACACTCTTGGGCTCCACTACTCAGAACCAAGAGAAACCTCTTTGTATTCCCCATCTCCGTTTTTCTTTTTCCATCCTTTTCTTCCTTGCGTTAGTCCAGAAATGATTCCAGGTGCCTATGGTAAACTTGGAAAGGATGAGATGGTTAGGGAACTTGAAAGGAAATGAAAATGAGACCTCTCAAATTAAGTTTATTTAGTCTGATGATCAGAAGGCAGAGATGTGAGGAGTCTAAAAGTCTATTTATTAATTAATTAGGACAACTGGTGAATGGTTCTCCATCTCCAACAAGCAGAGAAAATAAAACTTGTAAGAGAAGCAAATAATCATTCATTTAACATTTATTGTGCCAGTTGAGGTTTAAATAACTTTATATTGAGGGCTGCGAGATTCTGAAACAAATAATTTAAAGTCCTGTAACGTCTTCCCCTGACACATTCTTAACACATTTAAGAAACTACAAATCACTTTGGGACATGAATTGATGAGAAGCAGGAAGGTGAGAAAGGTGGCCTGTAAAGGGCCTGGCCACCCCCACCCCCACCCCCGCCCAGGGAATCTCTGCTCCCGTGGCTTTGTCTCTGGGTAACATCCTGTCCCTCTGCGCCGGGACACGAGTACCTGCCTCCTTCTCTCCCTAGATCATTGGGGGTATCGACCACTCACTGTACACGGGCAGCCTCTGGTACACACCCATCCGGCGGGAGTGGTACTACGAGGTGATCATTGTGCGGGTGGAGATCAACGGGCAGGATCTGAAGATGGACTGCAAGGAGGTAACGACACCAGGGGGACCAGGGAGAGGTAAGGGGGAGGCAACGTAGCATGAGGTCAGACCCTGAGTTATGAGGTTGGGAGGACGCAGCAGGGGTACAGGGGACCTGCAGAAAGGGTTGGGGGCTGAGCCTAGAACCGTCGTGAGCTTAACGGTAACACGACAGGACCTGAAGTTTGGGGCTAGGGACTGGCAGGGCACTTTCACGGGGACCATGTGGATTATGGTCTAAGAAGGGAAAGAACATGTCTGGACTCTAGTCACCGCCTTGCTTGATGGCCTTGGGCAAGTTGTTGGTGAGGCAGCTTCATATGATGTAAGTAGAAGAGTCCAGCTTGGAGTTGGAAAAACCTGGGTTTCTAGCTTTGCCTTTTACGAGCCACGTGCCCTCAGGCAAGTTACTATTTTGCGTTTCAGTCCCCTCATCTGCAAAACAGAGGGAAAAACAGCTTTGCAAAGACTGTGGTGAAGACAGAGAAAAATGGGTAAATTGTTTCTCCCAGGGCCTGGCACATAGCAGTACTCAGTAAATAGCAGCTAAACCATTTGGGTCTTCCTTATCTAGATCCTTAATGATGTTAAATTAGAACAGATATAAAAGTACTACAAAAAGTTAAAAGCACTATACAAGGTATTTTTATTTTCAAGATCTGGAGAACGTCTGCCCCACCCAAGATAACAAGAGTTAGTATTTACTGGATACTTCCTATGTGCCGGGCACAATTCTAAGCGCTTCAAATGTATTAATTTAATCCTTAAAAGAACTCTTTGAGGTAGGTACTATTATTATCCTCATTTTAAAGATGAGGAAACTGAGGCACAGAGGCTAAACAACTCGCCTACGGATCTACTCCTAAGAAGTACGAAGCCAGGATGTCCCCCCAGCAGTCAGATTCACCCTTCCGATTCTGTCCAGGGCCTGGCATCAAGAAAGGCTTTTGACTCTTCCAACCCTCTCTCCCCGTCCTAGTACAACTACGACAAGAGCATCGTGGACAGTGGCACCACCAACCTTCGTTTGCCCAAGAAGGTGTTCGAAGCCGCCGTTAAATCCATCAAGGCAGCCTCCTCGGTCAGTGGGACTAAGGGCAGGGGTACGAGAGATGACGTGGTGTCCGAGGAAGTCCGTGGAGGTCACAGGTCTCAACAAGAGCCAAGTCGTCTACCTTTAGATCCTTGTACTTAAACGCCTTCAAAGCGAGTCTCTTTCCTGGGTCTCGGTTAGCTCATCACACAGTCCCCCTGGTGCAAAGCGTTGGCTTCGCCCTCCCTCTGTCTTCCCCTGATTCTTGGGTTTCAGCGTGCCTTCCCCCAGCTCGGGTATTCCACAGAAAAGCAAATACAGGGCCCGGGAAGTGTCACGTGAAAGCGGGAGAAGCGAGGTGCTGGAAGAAGAAGGCAGTTTCCCCATCACTATCCCTTTCTCGCCCACATAGACGGAGAAGTTTCCGGACGGGTTTTGGCTGGGGGAGCAGCTGGTGTGCTGGCAAGCAGGCACCACCCCTTGGAACATTTTCCCAGTCATCTCCCTCTACCTAATGGGTGAGGTCACCAATCAGTCCTTCCGCATCACCATCCTTCCACAGGTATGTCCCCCAGCCCAGGAACCGGTCACGGTACAGCCGGGGAGATAGGGACCAGGCATGGCCTCTCGCAAGTGGAAGAATAAGTAGAGGAGCGTCCCATGGAAGAGGGCTCTTGCAGAAACGGAGCACGCAGAGCTCAGGGATGGCAGAGGGAGGAGCAGCCCGAGGGCACAGATACCTGGAACGCAGAGGCTGGGAGAGGGCTGGAGTGAGGAAGACAGCCTCTCCCTCTTTGCTTGTTTGTCCCCAGCAATACCTGCGGCCAGTGGAAGACGTGGCCACGTCCCAAGACGACTGCTACAAGTTCGCCATCTCACAGTCCTCCACGGGCACGGTCATGGGAGCTGTGATCATGGAGGGCTTCTATGTGGTCTTTGATCGGGCCCGGAAACGAATTGGCTTTGCTGTCAGTGCTTGTCACGGTAAGAGCCAGGCAGGAGGGTGGGGTCGGTCTGTCCGTGTTCTCGCTGTCCAGCAGTTAGGATACCTGGGCCTCTGTCAGCCTGGGAGGTAGTAACAGTTGCCTCAAGGCAGAGCCAACACGTTGGGCAAAAGCTAGCGTGCTTGTGCTTTTTCTGTGCTGCCTGGCACGGTGAGCCCTGCGTGGGTCGGTGACCTCTGCTGCAGACCGCAACAGCAAGGGCTGCCTCGGGCCCTTGGGAAGCTCTCACTCCAAGGGCAGCAGGCTGAGCCTACAGTGACCTGGTCAGCTGCTACGTGATGAGCTTGAATGCCGGCTACTTGAGGATCGGTGGCCAGGTCTTTCCAGTGGGTATCGGCCGAAGAGGTGAGTCTACCAGGTATACGTGGGGCTGGCCTTTTGGGCAACTCACAAGACTGACTTTCAGGCGCCATTCCTACCGCAGGCTTATACAGGAAAGGGCTGTTGCTCCCACTGGCCTGCGGGGAGGAGAGGCATGCCTCTCCCTAGCAAGGGCTTTCGGTCTGGCCCCTAAACACCTCCAGGCAAGGAGATGCTAGAGCCTTCTCAGGGGCTAATTTCAAGGCCTATCGGGAAGTTCTTTTTGTTGTATAAGCGAAACTGCTCTGTGACGATGAGAGCCGCCCACTGACGTGTGCCCTCTCTCCAGTGCATGATGAGTTCAGGACAGCAGCAGTGGAAGGCCCTTTCGTCACCCCAGACATGGAAGACTGTGGCTACAACATCCCACAGACAGATGAATCAACCCTCATGACCATAGCCTACGTCATGGCTGCCATCTGCGCCCTCTTCATGCTGCCACTGTGCCTCATGGTGTGCCAGTGGCGCTGCCTCCGCTGCCTGCGCCATCAACACGATGACTTTGCGGACGACATCTCCCTGTTGAAGTGAGGAGGAGGCCCACGGGCGGAAGACAAGAGATTCCCCCGGACCACACGTGGTGGTTCACTTTGGTCACAAGCAGGAGACGCAGATGGCACCGGTGGCCGGAACCCCTCAAGACCCTCCCCTGCCCACCAAATGCCTCTGCCTTGACAGAGAAGGAGGGAAAGCTGGCAAGGTGGGTGACGGGGATTGCACCTACAGGAAACGGGAGAGGGAAGAAAGCAGTACTCTGGTGGCGGGATCATTCTCGGTCACCTCGAGCCTGAGTTGGGAAGTTCTGCTGCTTGACACTTCAGCCTTGAACCTCTGCCCACCATTCCTCTGGATTCTCCGACCCAAAGTATTCTTCTTTTCTTAGTTCCAGAAGTAGTGGCATCACAGCCGAGTCGCCCCAGTGTGTGTGTGTCTGCGGTGCCCTGGCAGAGAAAGGGCCACTCTTGCTTCCCTGCTGGCCAAAGTCAGTAGGAACGGATGCACAGTCTGCTATTTGCTTTAGTGATAGGGACCGTATAAACGAGCCTCACATTGGTACAAAGATTGCCTCTTGAATTAAACAAAAATGTAATTAGACTGAGTATGTGTACAAACGGGGGCGGGTGGAAGAGGAGACGAGGGGAGCGCAAAAGACAGGGAACAGCTGGGATCAGAGCTAGAAAAGGCAGAACCACGGCCGCTCGCCAGTCCCAGCCTCAGACTGCATCTCCAAGACAGAAGGCCATCTTGCAAGATGGGTGTTGCTACCCAACGTTTTCTTTTCTGTGGTTGTAGCCTGACCAGAAGCGAGTTGGGAAGAAGGGCTCACCTAGCCGAAAAGCTCTTTTTAAAGCTCTTAAATGAAAAGTGCCCACTAAGAAGTCCCATCTAACAGATGAATTTCTACCTTATTCATTCCACTCGTCTCTACCTGAACCCTCTACTCCACATGCGACGGGTACCACTCACCTTTCCCAGCCCCCCTCAGCCCCAGGTGCCCTACAAGACAGCAATTGGAATACAGCAAGCGTAGCAGGGCCGGGCTTCGTCTTCCCCTTCCATGTTCGCTCCCTCCCCAGACCCCTACCCCTCCGGAGCTCTGCGACTGAGGTGCCGAGAGGGATGGGCAGGAGACCTCTCTTCACCCTTGAAAGCAGAACCCTCGAGATTCATTCAACAGGTACAGGGTGGACGCCCTACGCCTCTGCCTGGACTTCTTCCGTTCAGCTGTAAAGTAGTAGTAAGAGCTCCACGTGATACAGAGCGGTTTCGTTGCCTTGTCTCCCTCTCTGGTGTCCCCTCCGTGAACCTGGCTGAGGCGGCCGACAGTGGCACTAGCATCCTATACCTGGTGTCACAAACACAGGGCTGTCTGGCTCTAGCGTTACTGCCTTCAGTAACAAGGCTGCCGGGGAAAGGCTGGCAGCCTCAAGGCTTCCTCACTTCCTTCACCCCCCGAGCCGCTCCCGGAGGCCATCCTCCGCCCCATCCTCCTCTCTACGCCCCCACTCCTAATAATAGTACTTGGGGACCCAGGCTGGTTCTTGGGCTAGGTAGTGGGGACCGAGTTCATTTCCTCCCTATCAGTTCTAACACAGTCGACTGTGATACCAGTGTTAATGGGAAGACCTGAATTCCCCTGGTTCACCCACTGGGTCCTATTGCTGTCTTGTCGACACACTGCTTCCAGGTGTGGGACCCACCTGCCGAGGGTGGAATTACCTGATGAGGGAAAGGGAAACACAAGGAGGGCCTCTGGAGATCCTGGCCTCGGCCAGCTGCCCACAAGCCATAAACCAATAAAGCAAGAATACTGAATCACAGTTCTTTATCTGGGCTCTCTTCATTCCCCTTGCACTTGGTGCTGCTTTGGCTGACTGGGAACACCCCCTCACCACAAAGACGGTCAGGAAGACTGGAGACTGTCCGTTTCCAGCTCGGAACTTACTGTGTACATAAACTTCCAGAACTGCTACCGTGTAATGAAAATGCCACATTCTGTTTTGTAATTTCTTCCCATGTTGGGGAAAACTGGCCTTTTCCCAGCTCTTTCCAGGGCATAAAACTCAACCCCTTCATTACGAGGTCCCAATGTCCTGTTTTTTTTAACTTGTACTTACTTTTCTTTTTATAGCTACTTCCTTTCTACCCTGAAACTATTAACTCTAAATGTGGGGAAAAAAAAATCTTGACAACAGCTTCTTGCTTGTAAAAAATATGTATTATATAGCTCTATTTTTAAAGTCAACTCCTGAAAAGCGACTGTCCCATCTCTACTCACTGTATTCGAGGCCTTTCCCGTTGGTCTGCATGGCCTCTATCCCTGCAGGCCAGTGGGCAGAGGGAAAAGGGAGAACGAGGATGACCAAAACTTAAATGTTGCTTTCTGATTGATTCTGAACAAGACAGAGAAAAGAGCAACAATGAGGCCCCAACTCCCACACACAGCTCCCCAAAACATTTGTCATCCTGCTATAGTTGGCTCTCAAGGGGCTTTTACTAGGAAGCAGGTAAGCCCCCCACCCCTGCCCCCACCACTTCCTCCTTTCTTCTCGCTATATTCCTTTGGCTTCAAAGATTTGTGGAAAAGAGAATAGCTTCTATACCCATTTCTAATTTCCAGATTTTTAGGGGATACTGAAAAATATTGCTGGTGGACTAAAGGGCACTGCAACGTTGATGAGAGAGAAAATTTTTGACTACAAGATAAAAAATGAATCGCCCAAATGAAAATAACAAAGGAAGTGGTCTTCCATTTTGCCACACTTCTGTTGGTGAAAGCTACCAACCTGCAGACATGAACGTTTCATTAACCAAAGAAAGTGGGTCACCTGACCTCTACAGAGGGGAGTACTTGGGCCATTTCAATCACCCTACAAGATGCCAGGAGGTCCTGGGAAGTCCAGCTCCTTAAAATGATGACAGTCAACAAGCCTGAGCAAGTAAGGCAAGAGAAGAGAAGGTCTACGGCCAAGAGACTGCTAGGCAGGAACGAAGGACAAAGAAGGAAAAGAACAAAACAGAGGGGAGAGAATTTCACTGGAGCTGAAAGGAAAAGTCTTTGCTACCTTGATGGTGTTACTAGTGCCAGTAAGCATGTCCAGGTCCCAGAATGGGAAAAATTTAGCTGTTGATAATATAATGATATCCTTCCCCTGGAGTTAATTTCTTTCAATTAACACTTAGTTTTTTCTCGTTCAGTTCCAAAAGAGAAGGAAGCTGAAGCCATTTCCTATAGGAGTAAAGATAAAAGGATAGGAAAAGATTCAAAGCTCTAATAGATTCACAGCTTTCACAGGCATATAAACCTAAAAACCAGACGTGCTCAATAAGCAAAGGTGGAAAAATGATCTAGTTCTAGATAGCTATCTATAGAAAAATGACTTCTAAACTTGAAATCCAACCTCCTTTCCTATCACTCTGGCCTCCATTTTTCCCAGGACAGGAAACGTGTCCCCCGTAATTCTCTTGCTTCAGAAATTAAAATCCAGCATCCCAAGATCATTCTGCAAGCAATTTTGCACAGACATCTCCTCACCCCAGTGCCTGCCTGGAGCTCACCCAAGGTCACCAAACAACTTGGTTGTGAACCAACTGCCTTAACCTTCAGGGGGGAGGGGGGCTGGCTGACTAGAGACCAGAAGTGAAGGGGAAGAGATGAGGGCTTCACAAGGTTGCTCTGTCAGCTTGATCAGAAGCCAAGGCAGTGGCAGCAAGGGATGGCCTGGCCCAGGAAAGACCTGTGGGCTGTGCTAGTTTCTAAAGAGATGACTATCCAGGAAGTCAGATGGACAGAAGTTCACGGGGGGCAGGGGTGAAATGGGACCCACTTATGTTGTTATTCTTGGACTGTGAATTTTGCTGATGTAAAACAGAATATTCTGTAAACCTAATGTCTATGTGCAAATAATGAGCGTTAACACAGTAAAATAGTCAATGAAAATTCAAACTATTAGGGTTACATTTTTTTTTCCTCAATCAGTCTCATTTTATCCATTTGGAGTAGAGTGGCTAGAACAACACTGAGGCTTCCGGAGGCTTTCAGTAAGCAAGGCATCTGGTCGGACAGCGGGTGAGCACCAGGGTTCAAATCTGCATACATGAGCCTTAAGAAAATTAACTAGAGGCTGAGCCAAATCAAAGCAGGATGGCCTTAGAGCAACAGCAGCTTCCTAGATGGTTTTTATAATGTACTTGAAAACAGCCCTAGGCAAGAATATCATAATTTCAAGGGCAAACTAAACATCACCTTACCTACAATCTGCATCCCCCAAAGGAACTGCAAGGTGGGGGGGGGGGGGGGGCAACCATTTCTGCATAATATACATACTTTCATTTACGAACATTTGAATACAGACTTTCTATACACACATTACCTATATAATAAAAATGTACATGGCATGAGTATAGGTCACTGTATAAATATAGAGTTTTAGAAATCTTGAACCCGCGCTTCCTGTTCACATCAGTTTCTCCTCTTCTTCCTCCCCAGTCAGGTCCGTCATTTAAGAGTTGGACAAAAGGGACAAGTGTCATTTGTGTTGGTCTGGGCCCAGAATTTGATACACTGGAAAGGAAGAAAGACATATCTCAGGTTTATCTGGAAAGACGGAGGGAAGGAGGGGAGAGAGCACCACTGAGGTCCACTAGGTCTAAGGAACGCATACTAAGTCAGAAGAGCTCTTACTGTGGGGGACCAGATGGGCTATTTCATTGGCTCTTACTCCCCCAAAGAATCTTCAGAGTAGGGGAAACTGTACTTTTTTCAGGGAACATTAACAATCAGCTAAGAATAGTGTAAAGCTGCTTTTTGTTGAATACTTGGTGTGGCCTTCTCCTCTCATGATCCATTCAGGCGGAGATGTGCTCCAATCTCCAAATACCCACTACCCTCAAATCTTATTCAGGATTTTCCCTTACTAAGAATTTAGATATAAATCCAGTTCCTACCTCTTGGAAATCAAAATGAACAAAACAAAATAGTAAAGAAGCAATCATCCCTGCTGCTAAGAGACTTAACTCTGCCTGGTGACATACTACGAGATAGGAATAACCTGTCAGTTTGCGAAGATAATCTCTAACAGGCAGGTCTCCAAGCTATTTTGTTAATGGATTTCCTAATCTCATATTCAGGTTCCCTATTCCCTTCTTCTCATCTAAGCAAAGTCTCCTGACAATGCTATATCTGAAACAGTGCTTAGAAATGTATGTCTTATTGTCAGCGTTCCAAGACAGTAAGTAATCTGTGTTCTAGGATGAACTGCTTATCCAGTCCCCTAAAGCGAATAGGGTAACAGGAAGCTGGGAGATCCTAGCTGCCAGTATTCTGAATCCTGTTGATCATTTAAGCCACAATTTACTGAAAACCTCATGCTGAGATATTAATGATGATCATCAACACAGCAACACGTTCATGAAAAATTCAGAAAAGGAACAGTAGAAACGAAGAAGGTCTATAGCACCCACCTCCTTGTGCAGCACATGGGAACACGCCATTGGATGCAGCTCATTGGGCTGGACAAGTTTCTGGCACATGAGACACAGCTTACAGGCGGCTGGAGCCTGCAGAACAGAGGAGGGACGGCCAAAGAGTGAGGAACCTCTGGGTCTCCTTGCCTTTTATGCCCATGATTCCGTTCTACTATTTCGATGTCGCAAAAAGATTTCACACCAAAAGAAGGAAAAGTTCAAATACAGATTCTTGCCAGAGTACTTGCATTTTCTCAGCAGGGGCTGCCAATGACCCAGCTACTGAGATTATGGTTTTTTCCCCGCACTCCACCTGTGAACCTGTTCCCTCCTCACCCCCGAGCTCCTCCACATCCCGGTTTTCAAAGAAAAAGAGCCTTACATGTGAAGACCTTCCAGGATATGAAACTTGGGCAGAAGGCAAGAACATTGGGGTACTGATTTGGGTCAATGGAGCAGGGAACAAGGCCCGGATCCGACCGAGTGGCTGTGGGCAGAAACATCGTCAGAGTAAGGAGAGAGAGTCTGAGCAACCCAGCAGGTAACAAAAAGAAATCATTTATTTCCCAGTCCAACAAAGCAAGAAACCAGAGTAGATAATCCTGGCTGCAGTGCTGTTGGCCACCCCCAATTTCCCTGAAATTTGTCCTTTCCCTAACATCTCAGCAGGTCTGAGTTCTCCCCCAAGTAGCCCTTCTTACCTGAGTACTGGCTGCCACCCGCTCATGTTCTGCCAGTCGTGCAGCTACCAACTGGATCAGTTCCTCCATGGTCAGGCCTGCCATGGTGGTCCGTGCTGTCTTGATTTGCTGAAGGATGTTGGTCATCTGGGCCCTAAGAAACCAAATGTTGAGGGAGAGAAATTCTGTGCTATACTCGTGGGAAATATCCATGAAACCTCTCAGACATTCCTCTTACAAATTTTTAATCAGTCCTGAAAGACACTTACTTATTGCATTGTGGGAAGCGAGTCAGTAGCTTCTCCAGGATCTTCTCCAGTTTGTCTACTGGTTGGGGCCGGGGAGTTTCAGTAGAAGCCTTAACACCGCCCAAGCCTGGGGGAGGTGGGATGGAGGCAGCAGGGGGCATGTGTGGACCGTGGGGGCCAACGAGGGAACCCAAGCCAGGGCTATTTCTCCCATGGGAGCCAGGAAGGGGCGGGGAAGGCTGGCTGGGCTGGGAAAGGGCAGGGTTTAGGATTGGGAAAGACAAGGAGCGGGGATCTGCGCTGGGCATAACCATGGGCACTGTGACCTGCCCAATGGAGAAGGGCATCCGAGGAGCCAGAGAAGGATTGGGTTGAAACACCTGAAGCATAAAGTCTGTCTGTAGAGCGGCAGAGGTAGAGGACGAGAGAGAAAGGAAGAAAATAAAAGTTTAGGAAACTGGAGATGTCAGTGAGCAATTCTTATGCCAAATAATACCGATAATAACAACAACGTTATAATACCAGTAATGAAACCAATTTCCTCATAAAAGGAACAAGTAAAGGCTGGCTGTGCCGGCAGCACAGAAAGGTAGCCTCCCCCACGCTGGCCCTCTCACCTCTGATGGGGGTGGGGGCAAAGTGGGAGTCGGGATTTGAGGAAGGCTGCTCAGCTTGGCTCCGTTCCTCACCAACTGGATATGACTATTAAACTGGTCCTGGAAAAGAGAGAAAGGAAAGGATTATCCTTTCTGCTGACTCGAGTAGGCTCTAGAGAGAGAACACCAACCAGTATCAGAAGAGCAAAGGCAAGGGCAGAGCCGACCCTAAGTGACAACGTACAAGGTCCGTCCCTATCACCAGGGTTTCAGCACAGACTGAACTCCCTCGCTCAACCATCACCCATTACAACACTTACCCGAACATTCTTTTTCATCATCCGAACTCCATTCAGCCTTGTCTCCCACTCCTGTTTGGAACGAACGGTCTCTAGTGTTGGGGGGGTTGACCTTTCAAGAAACCAACAGGAATTTACAGAATTGAAGAAAGCCCTGCTCCTGACTCTCTGAGATAGCAGGACAGTGTCGGGCTAACAGGCCTGGCGAGGTCAGACCAGGTGCAGGAGGCGGCCAGGGCCCTAAGTCATCTGCTTCATTCTAACTCCAGCATTTTTTAAGCCAATTATTAAAGAAAGAGGACCCACCACAGAGGGTTTTTGGTCTGCCTGGAAATGCCACAAGGGCCCTCCAGATTCCACGGCAGAAAGAGAAATGACTGCGCGAGAAACAAGTCTCCAAAGATATCCGTTATGCTTTGACACCATAAAGAAATACTGTTTATCCAACCGGAACCAATACAATAAAAAATACAAAGCTATAAAATACGGGAAGAGAAATCACTGAACAATGACTAGTGTGCAGACAAGGATGGCCTTGAAATTCCTGCGAAGACAAACTAAATGCCAGATGAGCTGGCCTAGGGTTTGAAAAACCTAACAACTCCCCCTCCACCCACTCACCCCGCCCCCGCGCCCCGCTCAACACACACACACATACACAAAACACAAAACTGCAGGACCTTGACTCTAGAATGGGAAGGTACTTACTTGAGGTAAGTGAGGTGCAGTTCTGCTTCTTTTTCTGCTTCTTCTAGTTTCAATACCAGCAACTCTTTCCGACTCTCTAGTGATAAGATCTAAGGAAACCACACGCATACACACACAGATACTTTGTTAATTTTATATACCTGAAGCTAAACACGAAGTTAAAACAAATGCTTAGGGGCGCCTGGGTGGCTCAGTCGGTTGCGCATCCGACTCGGCTCAGGTCATGATCTCAGTTTGTGGGTTCGAGCCCTGCATCAGGCTCTGTGCTGACCGCTTGCTCAGAGCCTGGAGGCTGCTTCAGATTCTGTGTCTCCTTTTCTCTCTGCCCCTCCCCCACTCACGCTTTGTCTCACTCTGTTTCTCAAAAATAAATAAATGTAAAAAAAATTTTTTTTTTAAGAAACCAAATGCTTACTTAGTGGCTATATGGTAGAACACTTGTATGGCTTAGTGGTAGAATACTACACTATGCTATATATAATAGTACAATACCATATGATACTAAAATATACTATATTATATACGTAGTATACTATGTTATATAAGGTACTATAGTGTACTCTAAGACAACAGGTTCTATTATCTGGAAGCCTCATATCAAGGCTTTCCACACAGAGCTCTTCTCACCTCTGCTTTCCAGGCCCGTTCTGTCTCTTCCATAATGTTCCGGTTTATTTCGCCATCCTGATTCTTGAGTCTATCTAGTTCCATTTCCCACACTTCTCTGTAAGGTAAGAAACCAGGAACAGGAATAAGGAGAGAAAGACAAGATTGCTAAGGGACATCAAGGCAAAAGTAAACCTGAAATTGATCTAGCAGGTATGTTACAGGAAGTCTTACTGTAAGTATTAATATAGATCTAGGAGCAGAATGTTTAAAGTGGTCTGTAACTGCATAAAGGCCCCATATTTGAAAACACAAATGTTCATGTCTCCATTTGCTAAAAAAAAAATGTTACCAAGAGCAGGAAAGAGTGCCCTGAGGACAAAACCCAATGAACGCAGAATGCTCTATGTTCGAGGAGGGCTCGGAACCATATCGCCTTCCTCTTCTTTCTCAACTTGTCTTTTAGTACGCGTATGAAGAATGCAGGACCAAACACGGGTCCCGCTTAATACTCACTTCTAATGCAGCAAGCACTGAATCACTTCTAGGCGCATACAGATACCAGCTTACCGATTTTCCTATTTTCTTAGCCATAGTAAACATTCTTCAGAAGGAAAAAATGCTCTCTTCACATCTCAGGGTTTCATATTTCCAGCAGTTTCCTCCCTTCTTACATCGCCCTCCCAGCCCCATCCCTAGAATGTAATATACCCACTCAGGGTCAGGTGACCAACTGCCCCGTGTGCCTGTTCTGAGGGGTTTTGCAGAATGTGGAGGGTCAAGCACCCTACTCAGGACCACAGGTACAGAGCCAGCAGGAGGAGCTCCTTACATGACACTGGACTAAAGTTAAGTTTGGTGGCTGAAAGGCAAAGGAGTATCCAGATCAGTGGGAAAGAATATGGGAATGTTGAAATTTTTTCACTGTATTTTTAAAAGTTGAGAAGAAGAAGAAGAAAAGGTCAGGAAGAGTTACATCTTAAGAAAAATGTTCACACTTTTCTTCAGTAAAATAAATAATTTTAGTCCTCTTCTGTTTTTTTGGTAGCTTCACACATAGGAAAGGGAGTGATCCACTTACCAAGTTTTTGAGGTGCCTTCTCCTTACATCTGACCCTTCACAGAGCCCTGCTCCCCATTTCACAGACAAAGTGTGGGTGTGTAAGTGTGTGACACATACAACCATTCACTGATTCACAAACAGTAGTCTGTCCCTCTACTGACAAGGTCAGATAGATAGAAATGACCAGGTAGGGATTTTCTTCTTAATCTCTATGTGTCGTCCTTCCCAAACTAACATCCTGCCAAAAGAGGAATTCTCTACTAATTCTTTAGACAGAAGTTCATGGGCAGTTGTGTTTTCCTGCTACAACACATACTCCTCAAGTAAAATACACACGAGGAGTCAGAATTCTGTAACCGTAAGAACACGTGAACTATGCCACGGGGTCAATCAATGATCCATTTAGCTTTTCTGGTCACTCCCTGACAATGGGATAACATGTAGAAAAACATGACAGCTGCCTTCTGTGATTGATGGTATTCTTGAAGATTACAGATGGTCACCGAGTGTCTCTTTCATTAAATACATTTATCAAACATAGGTACACATTTATATAAGAAAAATCCTTCTACCAAGTCCATGCGGACATTCCACAGATTCACACACAAAAATCTTCTCCTGTGGGGCAATGGCCACATCTACCTCACCAGGATCCAACAAGACAAAAGGAACTACTAACCATCGCCACAAAAATGGTCAAAGAATTGTTAAGCAGTCAAAAGTGCTCAACTTCATCAAATGGTAACTAGCCTCTAACATATGCAGCAGATCTGTAATCCACCCTAGAAAAAGAATCAGTTCCCCATAGTAGATGGTCATAAAAAATCCTTGGTACAAGAGAAACCAGTGAGTCTATTTTAACTTTTCTAATTCCTGGGCTAATTTCTTTCTAGTCCCATACTTCTGTTATTTTGCATAGCTAGTTCAGGGAATCAATGATTCAAATATGTAAATAGCAGACTGTGTAAGTCTGACTTGTAGTTCCCAATTTTTGCATACTTTTTAAAATTAACTTGGGGCGCCTGGGTGGCGCAGTCGGTTGAGCGTCCGACTTCAGCCGGGTCACGATCTCATGGTCCGTGAGTTCGAGCCCCGCGTCAGGCTCTGGGCTGATGGCTCGGAGCCTGGAGCCTGTTTCCGATTCTGTGTCTCCCTCTCTCTCTGCCCCTCCCCCGTTCATGCTCTGTCTCTCTCTGTCCCAAAAATAAATGAAAAACGTTGAAAAAAAAAAAAACAACAAAAAAATAAAATTAACTTTATTTTTGATCATGCAAATAATACAAATTATAAAAACTTTAGAAAATATAAAAGAGTCTCATATAGAGGCTCCAACTCCTTTAGTTATTGGTTGTATGACCCTAGACAAGTTACTTAATTGTGCTAGGATTCGGTTTCGTCATCTGAAAAATGAGTAATACCTACATCATGGGACTGATGGGAGAATTTACTGAGAAAACACACATGAAGAATTCAATATGCTACCCAGCACACGTGAAGTATCCAAAAAATGTTATTTTTTTTCTAAATTCATTTATTTTGAGAGAAACAAAGACAGGATGAGTAGGGAAGGGGCACAGAGAGGGAGACAGAAAACCCCAAGCAGGCTTTGCTGCCAGCAGAGCCTGATGCAGGGCTCGAACCCATGAAATTGTGAGATCATGGCCCGAGCCAAATCCAAGAATCGGACACTTAACCAACTGAGCCACCCAGGCACCCCCCAAACAAATGTTATTTTTAAAGTTTTTGGCGGGTGTGGGGGGGGTACCTGGGTGGCTCAGCCGGTTGAGCATCCGACTTTGGCTCAGGTCATGATCTCGCGCTTTGTGGGTTCGAGCCCCACGTCGGGCTCTGTGCTGACAGCTCAGAGCCTGGAGCCTGCTTTGGATTCTGTGTCTCCCTCCTGCTTGTGCTCTGTCTCTCTCTCTCTCCAAGAATAAATAGACATTAAAAAAAGTTTTTTTAATAAAGTTTTCTTTTTTTAAGTTTATTTATTTAATCTCTACCGTGGGGCTCGAACTCATGACCCCAAGATCAAGAGCTGCATGCTCTTCTGACTGAGCCAGCCAGGCACCCCTAAAGTATTTTTTTAATTCAATTTCTCACAATTGCAATACTCACAAAAAAATCATTATTATACTTCTCTCCAGTCTTTTAAAATAAATATTTGTATATTTATGTATACATATGTAACATATAAATCCATTATGTGTACTTTCAAACAGAAACTGTGACCTTTGTCTTACTTTTTTAACCTATCGTATTTTTACATATCATTAAGTATTCTTCAAAAATGTGAATTTTTATTTTTATTAAAAAATTTTTTTTAGTGTTTATTTATTTTTGAGAGAGAGAGACAGAGTGTGAGCAGGGGCAGGGTCAGAGAAAGAGGGAGACATAGAATCCAAAGCAGGCTCCAGGCTCTGAGCTGTCAGCACAGAGCCTGACGTGGGGCTCGAACCCACAGACTGTGAGATCATGACCTGAGCTGAAGTAGGACACTTAACTGACTGAGCCACCCAGGCGCCCCCAAAATGTGAATTTTTAAATAACTATCCACTGTACATACATACCATTATCTATTTAGGTATTAAGTTATTTTCAATTTGACAATTATAAATACTAGTATAAGCATCTGTGCATGTACACTAACACAGGTTAATGATAAAAATAATGTACCTAGATTGAAGAGGAAGCTACTCAGAGTAGTTAAAAGCATGGCCTCTGGAGCCAAAAACTAAGCTCTGAGTTCAAATCCAGGCCCTATTACTATCTATGCGACCCTCTGGCAAGTTACTTACCCTAACATAAAATGGGGATATGGAGAGTCTACCTCTCACAGAGCTGTTATGTATATTATGAGTTAACATATGTAAAACACATAGAACAGTCTCTGGCATATAGGAAGAACTTAATGTTAGTTATCTCATTTGGATGGTAGAACGTCCTCCTTCAGAGAAACGAAAATATATGCATATGAATTTTCCACCACAAGGCGTGGTGGAATTCAGTGATTTTAATGGAGAGAAGCAGATGATAAGTGTCTTGTGAAATCCTCTCAACAGTCAGACACAGAGCTAAAAATTAAGATGGGTCCTCAGCCCAAATGTCTTCCTTTCAGAATATACTATACTCGAGGCAAGGCAAAAGGAAACAAAACAAAAACTGTTGAATGAAGGGGTTGGCCCTCCTGAAGTGGGGGCAGAGGTTATAAAATCTAAAATCTTTTACTCCGAAACGGACACTGACACTAACCAATATAGAATGGATGAGATCAGATCAGGCTTCAATTGCGAATGTACTGTTTATGAGACTAGAATTCTTCCTTGATTCAACATAATTCAAGAAATCTACTGAGCAGCACAGTGTGCTAGGCACCATGCTAAACCCTGGGAATATAAAGATGCCCAGTTCCTGCCCCAAGAAACTCGCAATCCAACAGTCTGCCAGGTGAACAAAAGGAGCAAGGAAATTCTGGCCAGAACAAACAGTATGTGCAAAGGCCAAAGAGTAAGAGAGCATTCAGCTGAGAAGTGGTCCAGAAAGTTGCAGGCAGTGGATGCAGGAGTCTAACGTTCAGGGGTGTAGTCTGGGCAAGGGGTACAGATCAAGGTCACAACCATAAAGACAGTAGTGGAAGCCCTAGATATAGAAGAAATAATCTAGAACAGCAGTTTGCAAAACATAGTCCACAGTCCCCGAAACCTTTGAGGGCCTGGTCTATGAAGCAAAAACTAATTTCATAGTAACACCAAAACGACTTGCCTTTGTCAACCTCATCCCCTCATGAGTCTACAATGGATTTTCCTGACCTAGGCTACACAACACATGATAGTATCATCACTGATGGCTAATGGAATATATGCTTCTGTATTCTTATGTTTTCTAACATGTCTTAAAATAGCAGGTTGAAGGCGTAATTTAAGCTCTCAATTTTTTTTTCCCTTCTCAGTACTTCTGTTGTGCTTTTATAGCTATCTTTATACTTGCTATAATCTCTATAATCTCATTATTGTCCAATAAAAAATCACTGTAAAATTTCCAAGTTCTCCAGGCATCTAGGTAGAAACAAGAACTTATCATTTTGTTTACAATAATTTCTTTTAATTTTTAAAAAATTTCTCATTAAATGAAAAAAATTTTTCTTAATGTTTATTTTTGAGAGAGAGCGAGCGAGCATGTATGCGACTGGGGGAGGGGCAGAGAGAGCGAGGGAAACACAGAATCTGAAGCAGACTCCAGGCTCTGAGCTGTCAGCACAGAGCCAGTGCAGGTCTCGAACCCACAAACCACGAGATCGTGACCTGAGCTAAAGTCAGACGCTTAACTGACTCAGCCACCCAGATGTCCTGAAAATGTTCTCATTTTTAAGTTCTATCTAAAATGTATTACTTTACAATTTAACTTTTTCTAAAATAAAAGGAAATTTATCTGTACTTTCCTCTTACATTGAAAAATGAATCACTGGCTCAAAAAAGGGAGACGAGAAGACTCATTTTCTCAACCCATAGCTGCAATGTATACATCTCACAGATCCTAAAAAGGATGCAGTGACCTACAGTTTTCTGACTCATGGAAAGAATCTACTCCAAAGAAGTTGGGCAAAATTATAAATAAGAAACCAAAGTACGACAAAAGCCATCTTTCCCTTGACTTTATAGACGCTCACAATTTACTGTATCTTAAGCCACAGAACATTTTCTAATTATATTGTGCCAGTTAAGTTATAGTGACATTTTGAGATCATTCAGACTTTAAAGAAAAAGGAACTATTTTAAAAGCAGATGTGATAAAGTCTTTAAAATTCATAAAAATCTCATTAAAGGCTTTCAAACCAGAAATGAAAAAGCCACCGAAGCATCTTAGCCAGGGAACTCTGTACTGCATTAACCAGAGAAGCACAGCCTTGTCCAGCTGACATTGTTACATGCCTGCTGGGTGAAAAGTCAGCAAAATAAACGATGGCAGTGTCACTTTTTGATGATACAGTAACTCATCAAATTAAAGATTCTGCTGCAAATTTGAAGACTTAGTTAAGATCTCATCTGAAGAATTGTAATTTTGCTTTACAAACCGACAAATCTACAGACGCAATTAGACTTGCTATTTGTTTATTCGTCTAGTACGGGCACCAACTAAGCATCAAAGATAATGTTGTATGTGAATTCTTGGCAACAAACATAAGTTATGCTCCCATAATCTAAGCTGAATGACTTTTTATTTTCACGGTTTAAGCTTTACTTAACGATGTTGTGATGAAGCCATAGAGTGTAATAATTTTATTAAATCTCAGCCTCTAAAAATAAACATTTCTAAAATACTGTTTGATAAAATGCTACAGACCAAAGTATATGGCTGTCTCATGGAAAAGCACTTGTGAGACCATTTGACTTGTGAGTTGAACTAGCCTCTTTTTTCATGAAATACCATTTTTACTTACAAGAACCACTGAGAGACAAACTATGGTTATTTGAACTTGAGTGTCTGGCAGACATGTCCTTGAAAATGAGTGGCGTACTCTTGCTACTTCAAAGGAAACAACTGACAGTATTTATCACCTACAACCAATTTTGAGCTTTCGGGCAAAAGTTAGTACTTTGGAAAATGTGTACCAGCCACTGGGAGCTTGCAAGATTCCCACTAGGTAAAGACTATTCTGATGAAATCGATGGTGACATCAACAAATGAGGTTCTTCATATGCTGTACGGTAAACTGTGCCAACACTTAGAAGGTCTGAATAATTCTAAACCGATAGTTTCCAAATTATCAATGCACTGTGCTACCAAATCAACTATGGAACCCACTCAGAACCTCAGAGCTGGCATAAAAATTATTCTAAGCTGAAGACATCTGAGGTTCAACAGATGCAGAAAAAAAAGCCTTCTGGGAGCTTCCCTTATCTTCCTAAAAGCAGCAACTTCTGGGAAATAAGGATGTCATAAATTCTTCTTCAGAGCAGACTTACTCCCAGGAGAGAGAACATGAATAAAAACTACCCTAAATCCCTTCTCCAAGAGAGTTTTATGGCCCTGAAGAAGAAAGAAACCACTCATACCTACAGACAAATATTATCACGAACTTTTGTTATCATAAGCTTAAGTTTGTTTTCCCGAAAAGCCACTTATCTTTCCAAAAAGTCCCATAAGTGTCTTTTCTCCCCACCCTCCTAAGAAGTGCCTTGTTTTCCCGTAAGTACCTCTCTCCCTGTCCCCCTCACCTATTAAGATGGTAGATAAGCCCCGAACTCTAACCGCCCTTTTCAGCTACTCGTCACTGAGCTCTTCCACATGTGTATGCATGTTGTACTTATGGGTTGTTTTCTTACTCCTGTTAATCTCTGTCAATTCAATGGGCCTCAGACATGAAACCCAACAGGGTAGAAGGAAGGGTTTGTCCTCCCCTATACAACACAGTTAAAAATTCCATTCAAAGTGCAACTTAAGCCAACAGATTCAACTAACCTTTAAGATACCAGTCAAGTTTTGGGGTACTATCAAAAATATCCACAATTATCTTTAAAAAAGGCTCTTAAAACACCCTTCCCTTTTCCAACTATCTGTGTATCACCAGATTTTCTTCACATATTTCAATCAAAACAACGTACTGCAGGGGCACCTGGAGAACTCTGTCAGTTAAGGTCGGACTCTGGATCTGGGCTCAGGTCACGATCTCACAGTTTGTGAGATCGAGCCCTGAGACAGGCTCCATGCTGACAATGTGGAGCCTGCTTGCAATTCTCTCTCTCTCTCTGCCCTTCCCCCCCTCAAAATAAATAACAACTAAACTTAAAAAAAAAAAAAAAACCACAACGTACTGCAAAAGACTAAATGTAGAAGTAGCTAGGAGAATTAAGCTTCTTCCACTAAAGAGACTTACAAGAATGTAAACAATTGTAATTCTTCTAATTAAATGTACTTTTGCTTTGGGTTAAGATTTCTTCGGACACAAAATGCATGAGCCACGAAAGAAAAACCTAGTAAACTGGAAAACTGGATTTCACCAAAACTTAAATTTCTGCATTTCAAGAGACACTGTTACAAAATGCAAAGGCAAATCACAGAATAGGAGAAAATATCTGCAAAACACACATCTGATAATGAACTAGCATCTAATGGGGCACCTGGGTGGCTCTGTTGGTTAAACATCTGACTTCAGTCCAGGTCATGGTCTCACAGAAGAGATTCACCAGTTACAGCTAAATAAACTTAACAGAGACCACAGCTGCTGGACATCAAACAAGGGTATGATGTTTAAGTCTAGCTAAGGAAATAGCTCAATAAGACAAATGTTTTTTTTTAAAAATCAAGACTTTTTTGGGAATGCAAGCTGGTTCAGCCACTCTGGAAAACAGTATGGAGGTTCCTCAAAAAACTAACAACAAAACTACTCTACGACCCAGCAATTGCACTACTAGGTATTTATCCAAGGGACACAGGTGTGCTGTTTCGAAGGGACACATGCACCCCCATGTTTATAGCAGCACCATCAACAATAGCCAAAATATGGAAAGAGCCCGAATGTCCATCGATGGATGAGTGGATAAAGAAGATGTGGTGTGTACGTACACACACACACACACACACACACACACACACACACACACACAATGGAGTATTACTCGGCAATCAAAAAGAATGAAATCTTTCCATTTGCAACGATGTGGATGGAACTGGAGGGTATTACACTAATTAGAGAAAGACAAAAATCATATGACTTCACTTATATGAGGACTTTAAGAGACAAAACAGATGAACATAAGGGAAGGGAAACAAAAATAATATAAAAACAGGGAGGGGGACAAAACAGAAGAGACTCATAAATATAGAGAACAAACTGAGGGTTACGGGAGGGGTTGTGGGAGAGGGATGGGCTAAATGGGTAAAGGGCATTAAGGAATCTACTTCTGAAATCACTGTTGCACTATATGCTAACTAATTTGGATGTAAATTTAAAAAAAATAAAAAATGAAACAAGTTAAAAAAAATAATAATGACTTAAAAATGCAAAAAAAAAAAATCAAGACTTTTTGGAGAAATATATCAAAATCCAGAGTCTCTACAATATACTATTCACAATACTCAGGATTTAACCATAAATTACCAACATACAAAGAAACAGGAAATATGATCCACAGTCAAGAGCAGGAGTTGGTAAACTATGGCCTGTGGGTCAAATTCAGGCTGCCAGCTATTTTTATAAATCAAGTTTTGGGGGGGAACATAGTCATGCTCATTTTATTTACATATTGTCCATGGCTGCTTTCATGCTACAACAACAGAGTTGAGTAGATGCAACAGAGACTATATGGTCTGCACACCCTGAACACTATATGGCAATCAATCTCTTCCCTCTACCCTGACCCACTGACAATAACTGATCTACTTTCTCTCACTATTGGGTTTGTCATTCCTAGAAGTTCATGTAAATAGAATCATAAAGTGTGTACCTTTTATGCTGGTTTTTTATTTAGGACAATTTTTCTGATTCCAACTCCTGGTTGACAAAAAAGAAAACTCAATGAACAGAAACTTCAAGGTCACCAAGATGCTGGAATTAGCAGGCAAGAATTTTATTTTACTTCATTTTTTAAAGTTTTTTATTTTATTTATATTGTGAGAGATACAGAGAGCAAGTCAGGGAGGGGCAGAGAGAAAGACAGAATACCAATTGGGCTCTGCACTGACAGTGCAGTGGACATGGAGCTTGAACCCATGAACCATGAGATCAGAACCTGAGCTGAAATCAAGAGTCGGACGCTTAACCAACTGAGCCACCCAGGTGCCCCAGCAGGCAAGAGTTTCAAAGCATCTACTTTAACCATGAAAAAGGACATAAAAAATATGCTCTCGAGTGAACAAATAAGAATTTTCAGCAGAGAAACAGAAACTATAAAAAAGAGATAAACTGAAATGACAGAACTCTGAAAAATACAATACTGGAAATATGAAATTCACTGCCTGGGCTTAACAACAGAATGGAAATGATACAAGAAAGAATAAATGAACTTAAAGATATATCAATATGAGGAACAGAGTGAAAAAGATTGGAAAGAAAAGAACAGAGCCTCCATGAGCTGTAGGACAATATCAAAAGGTTTAACATATGTGAAAGCAGAGTCCCAGAAAGAAAGGAGGGAATGGGACAGAAAAAATATATACAAATTATATCAGAAAATTTCACAGCATTTGGTAAAAGACATAACTTTACAGATTAAGAAGCTCAAAAAAAACCCTAAACAGGAAAAATATGAAGAAAATCACACCTGGGCAGATCAAAGTCACACTACTGAAAACCAAAGAGAAAAACTTGAAAGAAGCTATAGAAAAAAATGAGACAATACACAGAAGGAAACAACACTTGAACAGTCACTGACTTCTCACCAGAAAGAAGGGCAGCCAGTTTATATTAGAACAACTGCACAGACAAAATTGTATAACATTCACACAGTAGGGGCACCTGGGTGGCTCAGTCGGTTAAGCGTCCGACTTCAGCTCAGGTCATGATCTCACGGTCCATGAGTCCGAACCCCACATCAGGCTTTGTGCTGACAGCTCAGAGCCTGGAGCCTGCTTCAGATTCTGTGTCTCCCTTTCTCTCTGCCCCTCCCCTGTTCACACTCTATCTCTCTCACTGTCAAAAATGAATAAATATTTTAAAAAATTGCTTTTAATATTCACACAGTGGACCACAACTCAACATTAAAAAGGAGTATCTATTAAAGACTCAATAATTAATAACCTTCCAAAACAAAAAGCACCAGGCCCAAAGGGATCACTGGTAAATACTAGCAAACATTTAAGAAAAACCGTACAGGGGCGCCTGGCTGGCTTGGTCGGTGGAGCATGCAACTCTTGATCTCAGGGTTGTGAGTTTAGCCCTATGGTGAGTGTAGAGTTTACAGAAAAGAAAAGAAAAGAAAAGAAAAGAAAAGAAAAGAAAAGAAAAGAAAAGAAAAGAAAAGAAAAGAAAACAAAGGGAAGGGAAAGGAAAGGAAAGGAAAGGAAAGGAAAGGAAAGGAAAGGAAAGGAAAGGAAAGGAAAGGAAAAAACCTGTATTAATTCCCTATAATCTCCTTGAAAAGACAGAAAAGAGAGAATACTTCCCAGCTCGTTCTATGAGGCCAATATTATCCTAATACCAAAATCACACAAAGACACGAGAAGGAAAGAAAACTACATGGGGCACCTGGGTGGCTCAGTCGGTGGAGCATCTGACTTCGGTTCAGGTCATGATCTGATAGTTCGTGAGTCTGAGCCCGCGTCAGGGTTGCTGCTGTCAGCGGCAGAGCCCGCTTCTGATCCTCTGTCTCTCTCTCTCTCTCTGCCCCTCCCCCACTTGCGCTCTCTCTCTCAAAAATAAGAAACATTAAAAAAAGAAAAAGGAAAGAAAACTACAAACCAGTATCTCTCATGAACATAAGATGCAAAAATCCTCAACAAAATTTTAGCAGATCAAACCTAAACAAATATAAAAAGAATTTACACCATGACCTAGTGGAATTTATCCTGTGTATACAAAACTAGTTCAACATTCAAAAGCCGGTTAATGTAATCCATCACATCAAAAGACTAAAAAAGAAAAATTACAGATCCTATCAAAAAAAAGCATTTGACAAAATCCAACATTCATGAAAAAACCTCTCAGTAGGGGCGCCTGGGTGGCTCAGTTGGTTAAGCGTCTGACTACAGCTTGGGTCGTGATCCCACATCTCATGAGTTCAAGCCCCACATCAGGCTTGGTGCTCATAGTTCAGAACCTGGAGCCTGCTTCGGATTCTGCATCTCCCTCTCTCTCTCTCTCTGATCTTCCCCAACTTGCACTCTGTTTCTCTCTCTCAAAAATAAATATTTAAAAAATACATATTAAAAAAAACTCTCAGTAAACTAGAAATAGAGGGGAACTTTCTCAACCTGATAGACTACCTGCAAAAAACCTATAGCTAATATCATACTTAATGGTAAGAAATTTGAAGCTTTCCCACTAAGATCAGGATGTCCCTTTTACCACTCATCAATATCATACTGGAAGAATGCAGTAAGGAAAGAAAAGGAAATCAAAGGTATACAGATTGGAAAGGAAAACAAAAATATCTTTCTTTGCAGATGACATGAATACCTACGGAGAAAATTGGAAAGAAGAAATAAAAAAAACCCTCCTTGAATGAATAAGAGTTTAAGTAAGGTTGAAGGATACAAGGTCAATTACTTTCCTATATACCAACAATGAGTAAGTAGAATTTTAAATTAAAAACAGAATACCACTTCATTAGCACCCCTCAAAATGACATACTTAGGTGTAAATCCAACAAAATATATATAAGATCTGTATGAGGAAAACTATAAAACTCTGATGAGTGAAATGGAAAATGAACTAAACAAATGGAGAGCTATTCCACATTCATAGATAGGAAGACTCAACATTGTCAAGATGTCCGTTCTTCTCAACTTGATCTATAAATCCAATGCAATCTCAATCCAAATCCCAGCAACTTATTTTATGGATGTCAACAAACTGATTCTAAAGTTTATATGGAAGGCAAAAGACTCAGATTAGCCATCACAGTACTGAAAGAAAAGAACAAAGTTGGAGGACCGATGATACTGGACTTATAAAGCTACAGTAAACAAAACAGTGTGGTTGCGTCAAAAGAACAAACAGATCGGGGCGCCTGGGTGGCGCAGTCGGTTAAGCGTCCGACTTCAGCCAGGTCACGATCTCGCGGTCCGTGAGTTCGAGCCCCGCGTCAGGCTCTGGTCTGATGGCTCGGAGCCTGGAGCCTGTTTCCGATTCTGTGTCTCCCTCTCTCTCTGCCCCTCCCCCGTTCATGCTCTGTCTCTCTCTGTCCCAAAAAAATAAATAAAAAACGTTGAAAAAAAAAATTAAAAAAAAAAAAAAAAAAAAAGAACAAACAGATCAATAAAACAGAATAAAGAGCCTATTTCAGACCCTCATAAATATAGCCAACTAGTCTTTGACAAAGGAGTGAAGGCAATAAAATAAAGCAAAGAGATTCTTCAACAAATAGTGCTAGAGCAACTGGATATGCACATGCAAAAAAAAAAAAAAAGAATCTAAACACAGACCTTACACTTTTAACAGAAATTAACTCAAAATAGATCAGAGACCTAAATGTAAAATACAAAACTATAAAACTTCTAGATGATAACATGAAAGAAACTCTAGCTGAACTTAGGTATGGTGATGCCTTTTTAGATACAAAACAGACATAATTCATGAAAGAAATAACTGATAAAGCGACTTCATTAAAATTGAAAACTTCTATTCTGTAAAGGATAGTATCAAAAGGATTAGAAGACAAACCACAGACTGGGAGAATATGCACATCTGATTAAGGACTGTTAAACACACAAAGGACTCTTAAAACTCAACAACAACAAACAACCCGATTTTAAAAAATCAGCCCAAGTCCTCAACTGACACCTCACCAAAGAAGACACACAGGGGAAATAAGCATATGAAAAGGTGCTTCACATCAGTTGTCATCAGAAAAACGCAAATTAAAACAGCAATGAGCTATCAACACAGACCTATTAGAATGGCCAAAACTGACAGCACCAAATGCTGACAAGGACGTGAGCTAACCCTCACACACTGCTGATGGGAATGCAAAATGGTGCAGTCACTTGGGAAGACAGTTTGGCGGTATCTTACAAAACTAATCATTCTCTTCCTATATGATCCAACAACTGCACTCCCTGATATTTACAGAAAGAAGGTGAAAACTTAGGTCTACATAAAAACCACACATGGATGTTTATAGCAGCATGATTATGTTTACTCATAACTGCCAAAAACTGGAAGCAATCAACATGGCCATCAGAAGATGAATGGATCAAAAAGCTGTGGAACATCCTGACAATGGAATAGTACTCAGCACCAAAAAGAAAAGAGCTATCAATCAAGTCATGAAAGATATGGAGGAACCTCAAATACATAATACTAAGTGAAATAAGCCAATCTTAACTACATACTGTATGATTCCAACTATATAACATTCTGGAAAAGGCAAAATTATGGAGACAGTAAAAAGATCAGTGGTTGTTGGTGGGGGAGGTGTGAGAAAAGAGATGACTAAATAGAGCAAGAGGATTTTTAGGGCAGTGAAAAATACTCTGTGTGATATTATAATGATGGATATATGTCATTATACATTTGTCTAAACCCACAGAATGTGCAACACCAAGAATGTACAACACCAAGAGTGAACCCTCAAGTGAACTATGGAATTTGGATAGGTTCACCCTTGGTAAAAAAAAAAAAAAATGTCCCATTCTGGTGAAGGATGTTGATAATGGGAGGTTATGCATGTGTGGGGGCAGGGGGCACAAGGAAAATCTCCATCCTTCCCTCTCAATTTTGTTGTAAACCTAAAACTGCTTTCAAAAAGAAAATCTTAAAAAAAAAAAGGAATAAACTATTGACATACTTCACATCCATGACAATATCATGGATAAATCCTTAAAATATGCTGAGTGAAAGAAGTTAGATACAAATCTCTAGAAAAAATAAGTGTAATCTACAGTGACAGAAGGCAGATCAGTGTTTACTTGGGAACTGAGGGGAAGTAAGGACAGTCATTGAGAAGGAACACAGAACATTTTAGGGTAATGGGTATGTGCTATACTTTGATCATGTTAGTGTTTACATGTGTGATTAACTTGTAAAAACTCATCTATGTGCAATTTAAAGTGTCTTTTATTAATGTATATTATATCTAAAATTTTTTAATTATTTAAAAATCTAAGGGACAATAATTCTAAGTTTCTACAATTAAGACTCTGAAAATTTTTCAAAGACCTTATCCGAGAAAAATACAAGTCTTTCTAATACAACATAAGTAGCAGGTATGTAGTTTTTCTTTATAATGAATACTGCCAGCGAATAATGTAACAGATGTGTATTTGGGAAAGGAAAGGCCAAATTAAAATCAAACTCTAAAGAATATTCAAGAATTTAATATTCGATTTACATAGTAAAAGAGTAGACCTAAATTCAACCATATCAATAATTACATTAAATATAAACTGACTAAAGCCTTTATTTAAAAGGCAGCTTGTCAGAAGAGATCAAAAAGAAAGATCCAATTATATGCTGTCTACAGGACACATAAAAATGTAGATAAGCTAAAGATGAATGATGGGAAAATATACACCATATAAAACATAAACATGAGACTGTAGTATTTATATCACATAAAGTAAACTTTAGCATAAAGAATATGACAAAGATAAAGAGAAACATTTCATAATGATAACATGGCCAATTTGTCAAGAATATATAATAATCATAAATATATATGTATCTAACAACATAGCCTCAAAGGATAACAAAGAAAACTTCACAGAATTAAAAGGAAAAAGAGGGAAGTCTATAACCATAAACATTTTAACTTTACTCCCTCAGCAATCAATGTAACTGAATTTTTAAAAATCAAAATAATATAGATCAATGTTCTTCAGTAAGTATAGACACAAATATCCCTAAAAAATAATAGCAAGTCAAATCCAGCAATATATAAAAACAAAAATGTATCTTGTCCAAGTGAATTTATGCCAAGGATGATGACTGGTTTAACACTTGAAAAAAAAAAAAAAATCAATGTAATTCACCTTATTAACAGAATAAAGGGGAAAAACTATTTGATAATTTTAATAGATGCAGAAAAACTATTTGACAAAACTAAGCATCCAACCATGTTAAGAACTCTCAGAAAATCAGAAACAGAAGAGAACTTCCCTACTACGATAAAGAGCATCCACAAAAAAGCTATAGCTATCATCAAGCTTAATGGTAAAATAGTAAACATTTCCTCCTAAGAGCAGGAACTACTCTACTCTACCACTTCTATTCAACACTATACTGGAGGTCCTAGCCAGTGCTATAATGTTTACAAGAAATAAAAGGCTTAAGATTTCAAAGGAAGAAATAAAACTGTATGTTCACAGAAGCTATCATTGTTTATATAGAAAATCTTAAAGAATCTACAAAACTACTAAGACATTCATGTGTAAATTTAGCAAAACAGGAGGTACAAGATTAATATATAAAATAAATTGTATTTTTACAAACTAGCAAGAAATGGTTGGAAACTTTTTTGAAAATTTACTTCTGGGGTGCCTGGGAAGCTTAGTAGGTTAAATGTCCAACTCTTGTTCTCAGTTCAGGTCTTGATCTCAGGGTTGTGAATTCAAACTCCACATTGGGACTACTTAAAAATAAATAAATAAATAAATAAATAAATAAATAAATAAATAAATAAAAATTTAAAAATTTAATTCTACTTGAATAGTGTCAAAGAATATGAAATAGAAAAAATTTCTTTTGAAATCTAAAAAAAGATGTGTAAGACCTGTACACTGGAAATTACAAAATGTTGGTAACACAAAGACCTAAATAACCAACAGACACATATTTATGGATTGGAAGGCTCAATATTATTAGGATGTCAATTTTCCCCAAATTGATCTCGGGGCGCCTGGGTGGCGCAGTCGGTTAAGCGTCCGACTTCAGCCAGGTCACGATCTCGCGGTCCGTGAGTTCGAGCCCCGCGTCAGGCTCTGGGCTGATGGCTCGGAGCCTGGAGCCTGTTTCCGATTCTGTGTCTCCCTCTCTCTCTGCCCCTCCCCCGTTCATGCTCTGTCTCTCTCTGTCCCAAAAATAAATAAAAAAAAAAAAAAAAAAAAAAAAACGTTGAAAAAAAAAAAAATTGATCTACAGATTCAAGGCAACTGTGTCTCACCAGTTTTGTTTTTGCTTTTGTAGACACTGGCAAGCTGCTTCTCAAACATATAATGGTAGTGTAAAGGACCCAAAAGTAGTGGAAAGGTTCAAGGCAACCTTAAAAAAAAAACAGAACACCTTATGTTCTCTGACTGCAACTTACTATAAAGCCATAATAATCACAACAGTATGATATGGCATAAAGATAGACAAATAAACCAATGCAATAGAATAGGACTCACAGGGGTGCCTGGGTGGCTCGGTCAGTTAAGCGTCTAACTCTTGATTTCGGCTCAGGTCACGATCTCAGGTTCGTGGGTTCGAGCCCCACAACGGGCTCTGCGATGACAGTGCGGAGCCTGCTTGGGATTCTCTCTCTCCCTCTGCCCCTCCCCGAGTCATGTTCGCTCTTTCTCCCTCTCAAAATAAATAAACATTTAAAAAAAATAGTACTCAGAAATAGGCCTACTATTTATACAAATGACTCATATTGTCATTTGGTTTTTGGCAAAGGTGTAAAGTAACCCAATGGAGAGAAAGGAAAGTCTTTCCAACACATAGTGCTAGAAGAACTGAATAGGTACATAGGAAAAAATGAACCTCAACCCCTACTTCTCACCATGCAGAAAAATTACCTTGAGGTGGACCATAAAGATCAAAGCTATTAGCACCACGCTCTAACCAACTGAACTAACCAGCCTAGATGGATCATAAAGATAAAAGCTAAAATGATAAAGCTTCCATAAGAAAACAGAGAACATCTTTGCTACTTCAGGGTAGGTAAAGGTTTCTTAGGACAAAGAATGCAAAAACTATAAAAGAGAACTTGATAAATTAGACATCCTTAAAATTAAAACTTCTGTTCATCAAAAGATACAATTAAAAAATGAATAGCTAAGTCAGAGAGTGGAAGAAAATTTCAGAGAATATATAACTGACAAAGGGCTTTCTTTATATTTGGAATATGCAAAGAACTTCTAAAAACTCAACCAAAAAAAAAAAGGGAGGGGGGCAAAAATCTGAGTGGACACTTCACAAAAACAAATATATGCATGATCAATAAGCAGGAGGGAAAAGTGATCAATATCATTAATAATGAGGGAAATGCAGAATAAAACCACAATGAAATACAACCACCTGAGTGGCAAGGATATGGAGCAACCAGAATTCTCATACCTTGTAGGCAGAGTGTAAAATCGTATATCCACTTGGGAAATTTATCTGTCAGTTTCTTATAAAACTAAACATATACCTAGCCTACTACCTGATGATTCCACCCCTAGAAATTTACCCAAGAGAAATAAAAGCATATGTTCACACAAAGACTTGTATTTGACTGTTCACAGCAGCTTTATTCATAATAATCAAAATCTGGAAATCATTACATGCCCCTCAAAGGAGAACGGACAAACAGTGGTATATTAACAAAAGGAATATTACTGGACAATAAAGAGACATGAATGAATGTCAAAAAACATTATGCTGAATGAAAGAAATCCTACACGAAAGAGTACACATTCTATGATTTCATTTATGTGACACTCTAGAACCTGCTAAATTAATTTCTGATTAAAAAAATCAGAAATCAGCAGTTGCTTTTGGAAGAAGGGACAAGAAATGACTGGGAAAGCATTCCCTACCAAAATAACACTACCACTCTTCACAGAGCTAGAACAAACAATCCTAAAATTCGTATGGAACCAGAAAAGACCCCGAATAGCCAAGGCAATCTTGAAAAAGAAAACCAAAGCTGGAGGCCTCACAATTCCAGACTTTGAGCTGTATTACAAACAAACCTGTAATAATCATCAGAACAGAATGGAACTAGGACAATAACAGACACATAGATCAATGGAACAGAATAGAGAACCCAGAAAGGGACCCACAAATCTTTGACAAAGCAAGAAAGAATATCCAATGGAATAAAGACAGTCTCTTCAGCAAGTGGTGCTGGGAAAACTGAACAGCGACATGCAGAGAAATGAACCTGGACCACTTTCTTACACCAGACACAAAAATAAACTGAAAATGGATGAAAGACCTCAATGTAAGACAGAAAGCCATCAAAATCCTCGAGGAGAAAGCAGGCAAAAACCTCTTGGATCCTGGCCGCAGCACCTTCGTACTCAACACGTCTCCAGAGGCAAGGGAAACAAAAGCAAAAACGTATTGGGACCTCATCAAAATAAAAAACTTCTGCATAGCGAAGGAAACAATCAGCAAAACTAAAAGGCAACCAACAGAATGGGAGAAGATATTTGTAAATGACATATCAGACAAAGGGATAGTATACAAAATCTGAAAAGAACTTATCACACTCAACACCCAAAAAAACAAATAATCCAGTGAAGAAATGGACAAAAGACACAAACAGACACTTCACCAAAGAAGACATCCAGATGGCCAACCGACAGGAAAAAATGCTCCACATCACTCATCCTCAGGGAAATACAAATCAAAACCGCAATGAGATACCACCTCACACCTGTCAGAATGGCTCACATGAACAACTCAGGCAACAACAGATGTTGGCGAGGATGCAAAGAAAGAGGATGTCTTTTGTACTGCTGGTGGGAACGCAAGCGAGAGTGGTGCAGCCACTCTCGAAAACAGTATGGAGGTTCCTGAAAAAATTAAAAACAGAACTACCTTATGACTCAACAATTGCACTACTAGGCATTTATCCACGGGATACAGGTGTGCTGTTTCGAAGGGACATATGCACCCCAATGTTTGTAGCAGCACTATCCACAATAGCCGAAGTATGGAAAGAGCCCAAATGTCCATCGATGAATGAATGGATAAAGATGTGGTGTGTATACACACACACACACACACACACACGCACACAATGGAGTATACTCAGCAATCAAAAAGAATGAAATCTTGCCATTTGCAACTACATGGATGGAACTGGAGGGTATTATGCTAAGCGAAATTAGTCAGAGAAAGACAAATATCATATGACTTCACTCATATGAGGACTTTAAGAGACAAAACAAATGAACATAAGGGAAGGGAAACAAAAATAATATAAAAACAGGGAGGGGACAAAACATAAAAGATGCTTAAATATGGAGAACAGGGTTGTGGGGGGGGGCGGGGGATGGGCTAAATGGGTAAGGGACATTAAGGTATCTACTCCTGAAATCATTGTTGCACTATATGTTAACTAATTTGGATATAGATTTAAAAAAATAAAATTAAAAAAAAAGAAATACAAAATCTGTAAAATTGAAAATTAAAAAAAAATGGATGAAAGAACAAAATGTAAGACAGAAGGCATCAAAATCCTAGAGGAGAACACAGGCAACCAATCTCTTTGACCTCAACTGCAGCAAGTTTTTATTAGACATGTCTCGGGAGGCAAGGGAAACAAAAGCAAAAATGAACTATTGGGACCTCACGAAGATAAAGAGCTTCTACACAGCGAAGGAAACAATGAGCAAAACTAAAAGGCAACTGACAGAATGGGAGAAGATATTTCCAAATGACATATCAGATAAAGGGTTTGTACCCCAAAAACTATAAAGAACTTACCACACTCAACACCCAAAAAACAAATAATCCAATGAAGAAATGGGAAAAAGACATGAAGAGACACTTTTCCAAAGAAGACATCTAGACGGCTAACAGACACATGAAAATATGCACATCACTCATCATCAGGGAAATACAAATCAAAACCACAATCAGATACCACCTCACGCCTGTCAGAATGGCTAAAATTAACAACTCAGGAAACAACAGATGTTGACAAGGACACGGAGAAAGAGGATCTCTTTGGCACTACTGGTGGGAAGGCAAACTGGTGCAGCCAATCTGGAAAACAGTATGGAGATTCCTCAAAAAATTAAAAATAGAACTACCTTGTGACCCAGCAACTTCACTACTAGGTATTTATCTAAAGGACACAAAAATGCTGATTCGAAAGGGTACATGCACCCCAATGTTTATAGCAGCACTATCGACAAAAGCCAAATTTTGGAAAAATCCCAAATGTCCATCAACTGACAAACGGATAAAGATGTGGTGCATATATACAATGAAATATTACTCAGCAATCTAAAATAATGAAATCTTGCCATTTGCCACAATGTGGATGGAACTACAGTGCATTATATTATGCTAAGTGAAATAAGTCAGAGAAAGACAAATATCCTAAGAGTTCACTCGTACATGGAATTTGAGAAAAACAACAGATAAACATAGGGGAAGGGAAGGAAAAATAAGAAAAACCAGAGAGAGAGACAAACCATAAGAGACTCTTAAATACAGAGAACAAACTGAGGGGTTGTGGAGAGACAGATGTTGGTTGGGGGTTCGGCCAAATGGGAGATGGGCACTAAGGAGGGCACTTGTTGGGATGCACACTGGGTGTTGTACGTCTAAATTCCATTCCTGAAATCATTATTGCACTATATGTTAACTAACTTGGATTTACATTAAAAACGATAAAGAAAAGATATGCCTGGGAAAGTGTATGAGGGAACCATTTGGCCTAATGGTAGTATTCTCTATACTTGATGGGGTCTGAATACACAGGCACATACATTTGTCACAACTCATGGAACGGTACACTTAAGACTTACGTATTTAACTGCATATACATGTTACTACCAAAAAAAATAAAAAACACACAAATAATAATATTTAACTCTAATTAATGATATATATGTTCACGGATTTAAAGGTGAAGTTACTGATGACTACAAATTGCCCTGATATGCATCGAAAAAAAAAAGAGGACTGATGAATGGATAGAGGGATGGAAAGATATTGCTAAAACCTATTTAGCAGAATGTTCATTGTTGAATCTAGGTGGTGAGTGTTAATGTACAATACTCCCAGCTTCTCCTAGTGTTTAAAAATTTTTCATAATAAAATATCGGGGTAAAAATAAATCCAATCATTTAATTCCTCTGCCTAAAAACTTTCCCTGCTGGTTACACTCAGTAATTACCAATGGCCTTTACTCAGACCTGGTTCTTACTTACTTGTCTGAAATTTCTGACATTGTTAGGCACTTCTCCCTTTGAAACCCTAAACTATTATAAGCTGTTTCCCTTCCTTTCTGCCTTCGCTTCCTCTTTATACTCCCAAACTGCAGGTGTACCTCAGGGTTCAGAATTAAGCCCTACTCTATACTTTTTCCCCATAAAAAACTCAATTCTAGTATCATAACTATCACCTCTACACAGTCAACTCTTCGAGTCTAGTGTCCCACTTCCAAAGGCCAACTTAGTATTTTAACTTGTATGTCTCATAACATCAAATTACTTCTTTACCCTCGAAACGTAGAACTTGAATTCCATTTCCCAATTACTACCACATAGCACATAACTACTAACCAGGGTCAATACAGGGAAGTTCGTTTTGACACCTTCCCCAGTCTTAATCTCTAAAATAATCCAGCATCAATTCCTCCTGAATCCATTTCTTCTCTTTCATTCCACCATCACTACTACTCTTATAAGGATCCTTGGAAACTCAGTTTACTGTAAGGGCTTCTCCTGGTTGATGTCCCAGCCTCTGTCTCTCTCCAAAATTCTTCCTGCATGTTTCTAAAACATCTCTAATTATGTATCTATCTGCATAACTTCTATGATTCCCCATATTTAAAAGATACTAATCTATGCTAAGCAGAAAAAATTAAATAAGACGTGTTACTTGCTGTGGTAGCAGATTTCCAGATATGGACCCTTCCCAATGCACCAGGCCTCCTGGTGTCCATGCTCTTCACAGTCCCCTCCAATGCTAAATCTGAGCTGGCCCTGTGACTCATTTTAACCAAAAGAATGCCACAGAAGTAGCACTACACCAGTTCCAAGGCTATGGCTTAGGAAAGCCGAGAAATTTCCACTTTTGCACTCTTGGGAGCTCTGAGCCACCAAGTAGAAAATCTGCCCCTGTGTTGGAAAGACCACCTAGAGAGGAAAAAGCCCTGAGATAATATAGAGAGAGAGAGTCAGAAAAGGCCTAGACCTCTTGGAGTCCCAGGTGAGCCCAGCCTTCCAGGTGTCCCTGCCAAGGTGTCAGAAATATTAATGACACCATCATGGATGTTCAAGACCCAGTCACCATCCGGCCACAGCTACAGGAATGGCTCTAAAGGAGACTAGCAGAACCGTCCATCTGAGACTCAGTCAACCCAAAGAGTTGTGAGAGGAATAGAAATTACTATTGTTGTAAGATACTAAGTTTTACGACTGCTTTTTTACACAGCAATAGATAAATCAAAACACTTGCCCTCAAGAAGCTAACTATATGATGGAGGAGGCATTCAAGTTAGCAAAAAGACCATCAGAGATATGGGTTAAGACAGAGGTACACACAGCATGCTAGTGAGTACAGAGGAGGGTCATCTAAATTAAATGTTCACAATGTGTGAAGGGGAGGATGTGGGAAAGCTTTCTAGAGCAAATAATACAGGCTGAGTTTTAAGTGAGTTCATGTTGTAGTATGTATAAACCAGCATGGCTGTTGGGGTGCCTGGGTGGCTCAGTCGGTTAAGCGTCAGACTTTGGTTTAGGTCATGGTCTCACGGTTTGTGACTTTGAGCACCACATAGGGCTTGCTGATGTCAGCTCAGAGTCCGCTCCAGATCCTCTGTTTCCCTTTCTCTGCCCCTCCCCCGCTCGTGCTCTCTCTCAAAAATAAAAAAACATTAAAAAGAAGAAGGAGGAGGAGGAGGAGGAGGAGGAGGAGGATGTACGGAACTTGGTCAAAGTCTATGAGATAAGAATTAGGATGACTCTCAGTGTTTCAGCTTAGGTGTGGTTGGAAGGGCACAGTGCTGCCACTTATGGAGAAATGGTAGAAGCGAGAGTGAACTGAATTCACATCCAGGTAGAAACGTTCAACTCAGATACTGGGACAGGAGGAAGGGATGGATGTGTGTGCCAATAGCTGGGAAACTGAAGGAAGTTTCACTTGATGGCCTCTATTTCTTCAGTGAAATAAAAAGCGAGATCATCTGCTAAGACGAAGGAGAGAAATGGGGGAGAGAGAAAGTTCAGAATGGGAGGTAAAAGTTTGGGACAGCTCTCAGAGGAAGAGGGAGCCCTGAAGATCCAGGTGCTGTTAGAAGTCATACATTTATTCGGACCCAAAACACACCGTCATGTGACTGTCTCCAGCAGCTCTCAGCAGCCCAGGGGTAAGATGACAGGCCAGGTGGCGGACCTGACCCAGGACTGGAGGACTACAGAAAAATGCAGGGGAAGAGAACGGAGGGGAACACTAAGGGAGTAATTCAAGCAGTGGACCACACGTCTAGGCTGGCTATGGAAAGACATGCATCCAGGGAGCTGAAAGACTGGTGGCAAAGGAGCGAGGTCACCAAAAGAGAAAGGGGACCTGAAGTGGTCCAAGTGTAGACTTACTGGGAACAAGTCGACTGCCGGGAGGACTGAAGGCTGTGGTTAAATACAGGATGTTGTGACAGCCTGGCTCACTGCTGCACACCCAAGAAACACTCACCAGATTGACTGTTTACTAGGCAAGCTACCAGGGCTTCCATGCGTACCTGTTAAATAAACTACCATTTGGTGAGAGAATTCCAAAATGAATCTTCATGCACCCTATTCATTTCAATTTAGCACAGACTCTTGTGACATATCTAAAGAAATGCTTCCAACACTAAGTACCTTGATCTACTACTTACCTATCACTCTATCATGTGAGTTCATTAGGCAAGCTCAGAACATCTTTTAAAAAAGAAGAATCGGGCTTAATATTGCAGCTTTCCTGCTATTTGTCCCAAGATACTTCTACAAGTTGATTGATGAAGCCCTTTAAAGCACAAGCTCACCATCTTTTATGGAGGAAGGGCTCTACTTGCTGTCATTCCCCATGAGTCACAGTTAAAGGCAGGAATCTTAAAAAGAAGTTCTGCCCTGGAACAACATGCACACTGAGCCCTCACCTTCTCCAAGCCAGCAATAATCTTGGAGGATATAAGCAGAGAATTAGGAAGTGTCCCACGAAAGCAAGACAATGTCCGTGACAAAGCAACCAAGTATCCAGGAGAAAAAAATCAAATAAACTGATTATTCGGTACTCTCTCTCAAAATAAATAAACTTTAAAAAATAAATAAATAAAATACATAGTGACTACCTCAAAAAGTACAAAGCACTTAGCAGATTTCTATTAAATTCACCTTCACATAACATCAGTGAAAAATTCTTTTTTTCATTTTTTTTTTAATATTTATTTATTTTTGAGAAAGAGAGAGAGAATATAAGCAGGGAAGGGACAGAGAGAGAGACACAGACTGTGAAGCAGACTCCAGACTCTGAGCTGTCAGCACAGAACCCAAGGCGGGGCTCGAACCCACAAACTGTGAGATCATGACCTGAGCCGAAGTCAGATGTTCAACCAACTGAGCCACCCAGGGGCCCCTAAAATTCTCTTTTGAAAAAATTATTTATTTTGAAAGAGAGAGAGAGAGAGAGAGAGAGAACAGGGGAGGGGTAGAGAAAGAGGGGAGAGAGAATCCCAATCAGGCTCCACAGTGTCAGAGTGGAGCCAGACACGGGGCTTGAACTCATGAACCATGAGTTCATGACCTGAGCTGAAACCAAGAGTCAGATGCTGAACTGACTGAGCCACCCAGGCGCCCCAATGTGAAATTCTCTTAATTTGCTATCCAGTGATTCAACAAATACTTGTCAAATAATTACCAGATATATAGCAATGAACTGAGTACTGGAAAAGAATATGAGAATGAATTTTTTTTAATTACCTATACACAGAGAGAATCTAGTATTTATCCTCAAGAGGCTTACAATGTAAGTGGGCAGCTGAGATATACACAAGTGGGAAAAAATGTAGGGTACAATATAAAAATAAGCACTAAATGGTCAGAGAGCTGTATAGATGTTCTGAGGAGGGAGAAATCAGAAATTAGTTCAGGAAGAAGTGGATAAGGAAGATGTCACAAAGTAGGCAGAATTAAGTTGAAACTTGTAAGATAAAACGGCTAAGACGCCTTACAAAAGAACCCCATTATTTCCCCCATTTTCAGAGCCAGAAATATGGGAATTACACCAGCTCCTCCCTGTCACCGACCAGTGCTCCTGACAAATGCGTTCCCTTCTCTCCCCCCCGCTGGCGCCAGAGTGACACAGGCTCTGACAGAGACATCTCCTAAGTGGCCCTCCAAGCTACTCCCACCTGCTTTCCACCTGCCAAAGTCATTTATCTAAAATACAAAGCTCATCCTTTGATACCTCTCCTCCCTTAAAATCTTTCAATATCTCTATCAGGGAAAAACCCAAACTCCTGAACACAACATAGGAATCTTTTGTGACCAGCTTCCCACTACTTCACTGGCCTCGTTCCGGCCCAGCTAACAGCTCAGTGTGGCTCTCTCATCTGTAGGCCTCCTGCCTGCAAGCTCTTTGCCCTATTCTTTGCCCCACTAATTCCTCCTGGTATCTACCCCCACCCTATAACTCTACCTTTGAACGTTTCGATCCAAAACAAAAATCAAGAGAATGGTATAATAAACACGTGCCCTTCATCTAGCTTCATCAGTTGTTACCCTTACTTGCCACATTCGTTTTGTCTCTCTCGGAACCATCTGAAAGTTACAGACATCCTTACACCTAGCCCCTAAAACTCCAGCAAGTAGCTCTTAAAGAACAAGAACAATCTTCTACATAAACATTCAACAGCATAACCCACAGTATCCCAAATATTTAATATCAACACACTATCTAATATGTAATCCATATTCAAATTTTTCCATTTATTCCAAAACGTCCTTTACAGTTTGTTTTTTAATTTTTTTTTTTTAACGTTTATTTATTTTTGAGACAGAGAGAGACAGAGCATGAACGGGGGAGGGTCAGAGAGAGAGGGAGACACAGAATCTGAAACAGGCTCCAGGCTCTGAGCTGTCAGCACAGAGCCCGACGCGGGGCTCGAACTCACGGACCGCGAGATCATGACCTGAGCCGAAGTCGGACGCCCAACCGACTGAGCCACCCAGGCGCCCCTACAGTTTATTTGTTTAATCCAGGATCAAACCAAGGATCATCCATTGCATTTGGTGTTCATGTTCCCCTTTATCTTTCGGGATTTATTTCTGGAATCACTTTCTCCGGGAAGCCCTCTTTGACTCCTACCCAGTCCGGACCTCATACCACCACTATATGGTATCATTATACTATCATTTCCCTTATTAAGCAATAAGCTCCTTGAGGACTTTTTTTTTTTTTTTTAGTGTTTTTTAATTTTTGAGAGAGAGAGCGCGAGCAGGGGAGGAGCAGAGAGAGGGGAGACACAGAATCCGAAGCAGGCTCCAGGCTCTGAGCTGTTAGCACAGAGCTCGATGAGCGGAAGTTGACGGCTTAACCGACTGAGCCACCCAGGTGCGGACTTTTTATTCTCTAGGCCCATATTGTCTAGCTCACAGAAGACACTCCATAAACACTGACTGAACGAAAGAGCTACAAACAGGAAATTTGACTGTTATGGACTGAAATGTGTCCCAAAATTCCTGTGTTGAAACTCTAACCAGCAGTGTGACTGTATTTGGAGATAAGGCCTTCAAGGAAGTAATTGAAGTTAAATGAGGGCATAAGGATGGGGATCTAATCCGGGAGGACTGGTGTCCTTATACGAAGAGGAAAGAGAGCAGGAGTGTGCACACCCAGAGGAGAAAGGCCATGTGAGGACAGAGCAAGAAGGCAGCGGTGTCTGCAAGCCAAGACGACAGCTTCACCAGAAACCAACCCTGCTGGCATCTTAACCTTGGACTTCCAGCCTCTGGAACTGTGAGACGATACACTTCTGTGTTGCTGTTGTTGTTGCTCTTGTTTTTATTGCTCATCCTGATTCTAATTATTATCCTTTCTTTTTCTTTTCCTTTTATTTTTACATTTCTGTTAAGTCACCCAGTCTGTGGTACTCTGTTAAGGCAGCCTGAGCAGACTAGCAAAATGAGCAAAAGCTCTGTGCCCACAGTTACTATGGATGACGGAATGCAAAACAAAACCTCTATCACTGCCTGAACAAAGATACACACAGAAGACTTCTTCCTCCTGCTTCTGGAAAAGTGAACCCCACACGCCACAAAACAAATGACAGAAAGCACCATTCTGACATTCACAACACACGTAAAAACACCCAATTGGATCTTCAAGAGCACAAGCAGCAAACTGTTAGTATCAACCACTCTGGGGCTACCCAATCAGAAGGTAAAGAAAGCGGTCAGAGATATGTTAAGAGCGTAGAGCACACATCAAAAGGAAACCTTTCACAGAGCCTAGAATATAATTACAGACTCTCCTTCCTAGCTTTTGCTCACTAAGACGTCTGCTGCTGAGTTGCTCGCATCACATGTCTGTTTCACCTCCTCCCCCTTGCAGACCGTGAAGACGATGACAAAGGCCATGCTGTCAGCAGGTAGTGGCAGCGGTCTGGATCACTAACAACACCAGGTATGGCGTTATGGTCCCAGCACACTCTTCATAACTGCTGGCACATGGATCAGCACGGACAACCGACCCAACTTGTAACCATCCATCATTCGAGTGTCAACAAAACAGACTGATCCTTAGGCTCTTTCCCAAATGTGCTTTCTCACGTTGACCTTTCACGGTTACCATCTTTCATGCTTGGAAAAATGATTCAACCGATGAGCTTGCTACTTTTCACTCACCAGCAAGCCAAGATTTTAGTGACAAATAAAAGCGCATTTTACAATTTAAATAAAATCATCAGTGTTCGCAGTTATTTTTATTTCAACATTAAGAAAGTTGGAAAACTGAAAATCCGACCAAATTCTACACCTACTTTGTTCTTACTGCAATGCCCAGAAGAGAACATAGATCCACTAAATAATTCTCTCCAAACAGCTTACTTACGATGTTACTGTTTGAAATCTGTTTTAGTGGATAACATAATCAGAGTACTTCCATACCCTGAACTTCTGAAGAACCAGGTTCAAAACAAGCGAAGTGGTTGTTAGATGCATTTCAAAATCTTGATCACACTTAGGACCAACAAGCAGCTGCTATTATTTTAAGGTATTATTTAATCTGAACATTTTTCTTTATTGAATCTAAAACAAGGTGCTGAAAACGCTGAAGTCATTACAGGATTTTATTTGTGCACTTGTTTTTCAAATAAGAATTAGACCAAAAGAAAAGGAAGTACGAACATAAACACGACTAGCTACTTATGCACAAATATATACATACGTGCAAGGTTCTACTCTAAACAGCATCATTTACCTTCTGCCCTTCTCACAAAGCTTCTCAATTTCAGCTTTCAGATCCTGCTCCTTCTGCAAAAACTCCTTCTTTTCTTTCTCTATCTTCTTTTTTGTTTCTTCTCGCTTTATTGTTACATCCTGGATAGCCTTCAGTATCTCCTGAGTCCCCCATAATTACAGCCACACACAAATAAAGAAGGAAACAAATTAGTTCTTTTGGTCTGAAGGTTATTTTTAACTAAACAAATTAACACATTGACTTTAGTAAATTCAACTTGAACTGAAGGAATCTGGTTCATGAGTGGCTCAGAAAGCCAGTATTTAGATGTAAGAGAGAAAGTTACAATAAAGTAGATTTCAATTCAGTAGGACAAAGAACTTCTAACAATCCCAACTGTTCAAAAATGGAATTTACTGCCTTCTGAGGGAATAACCTCTCCATTACTCATGTTTGGGTAAAGGCTGAATGAACACCTGAAAAGAATGCCTGTACAGGGTGGGAATTTCCTATTTCCAACAAATATGGTTTTGTTTTGTTTTGTTAAGGTTCTACTTATTATGTGTGAGGGTTTATATATATAAATATGTATGCATACATATATATGTATATATGTATGTATGTGTGAGAGTTTATATATATGTACATACATATATATGTATATATGTATGTGTGAGGGTTTATATATATATGTATGTATGTGTATATATATACATATATACATACGTGTATGTATACATTTGTAGTAAGAAGTCAAATAATAAAAAAGTGATAGGTCACTCCCTGTCCACCCCAATTCCACCCATAACCAACATGATGTTGGAGCAGGCTTTCACATCTCTCTCTGTTCTTACACAAACACATGTATACTTAAATATGTATTTCTTTGCTTTTGTGTTTTTTCCAAATGAGAGGATTTTATACATGTTATGTGCCATCCTTTTTTCCACTTGATGTAAACACACTGTCAATATAGATTTAACTTAAAAATAGCTGTATAAGACATAATATGTATATATCCAATTTATCCAACCATTCTATGTTAAGAGTCCATTAAGTTGATTCCAGTTTTTTTGGTAACTACACACCATACTGCAATAAATACTCTATGTCTATGTTTTCATATAAAAACGTTTATTTCTGTAGAACAGACTTAATAATACGATCGCTAGGTCACAGAACATTTCAGTTTTAACTGATAATTTTTTTTAAATAAAACAATTTTTTTTAATGTTTATTTTTAAGAGAGAGAAACAGAGTGTGAGCACGGAAAGGCAGAGAGAGAGGGAGACACAGAATCCAAGCAGGCTCCAGGCTCTGACCTGTCAGCACAGAGCCCGACACGGGGCTCTAACCCACAAGCTATTGAGATCATAACCTGAGCTAAGTCGGGTGCCGAACCTACTGAGCCATCTAGGTGCCCCTAACTGATAATTCTTAACAACTTTTCCAAAAAGGTTGTAACAATGCATACATCTACAAATGTCTGAAAACAGTTCATTTTTCCTCACCCTGACAATTTATTTCATTTTTGCCAATCTCTTGAGGGGAGAGAGAGGAATGGTATCTAATAATTTTAGGGAGCATTTTCCTAACTCCCATCCTTTACTGTTTTTAATGTCTGCTTCCTCCAACTCAAAGAAGCATTCAATGCAGAGACTATGTTTTCTTTACCATTAAATCTGCAGAGCTCAGATCAGGAACTCAGAAAACGCTGAGTGAAAGAATGAATGAATGAATGAATGAATGAATACCAGTGAGGTTGGGCTTCTTTTCATATGTTTATTATCCACTTGCTTTTTCTCTTCTGTGAATTGCCATTTACAATTGCTGTAGGCAAAATAATAGCCCCCCCCCCCCAAATATGTCCACATGGTCATCTAATCAAATCTAACCTAATCCCTGGGACCTGCAAATATGCTACCTTCCATGGGAACAGACACTGTGCAGCTGTGACTAAGGTAAAGACCTGGATATGGGGAGATAATCCTGGGTCATCTGGATACAGCCAACCTAATCATGCAGGTCTTTAAAAGTGGAGAACCCTTCCCAGGTGTGATCAGATGAATATGTGATTAGGGAAGAATGGTCAGAGATGGAAATCTGCTGACTTGGAGGATGGAGAATGGCGCCACAAGTCAAGGAACGCAAGCAGCCTCTAGAAGCTAGAAATGCAGAGAGAGGTACTCTCCCCAAGTCCCCAGAAAGGGATACAACCCTGCTAATACTTGGATTTTAGCCCAGTGACACCCAGGTTGGACTTCTGGCCTATAGTACTGTCAGGTAATAAATGTGTGTCATGTTCAGCTGCCAAATTCGCGGTAATTTGTCACAGGAGCAATAGGAAGCTATAGAATAACCTTTCCTGACTTTTCTCTAGAGTATCTGACTTTTACCATGAATGTGTAAGAGTCTCAGAACACAGATATGGATATTAAACCGTTCATCAGGTGTGCCACAAACATTTTTCCCAGTCTAACATTGATCTTCTGACTGGTTTTTGTATCATGTGTCCTATCAAAAGTTTTAAATTACATATAATACAGTTGGTTCATTTTCTTATGGCTTCTGGGTTTTCTGCCTGGCTTAAAATGACCTCTTGCAACTTGAGGTTTCATAAATATGCTCCTAAACTTTCTTCTAATTTATATTTTTTCCAGTTTTCACACATAGAGTTTTAATCTACCTAGGATTGTAGGTTTTAATGTAACATAAGAGTCTAATCATGTGGTTTTCCAGGTAGACAGTCAACTGTGTCATCAAAATATGTTAAGTAAATAACTTTTTTCTCTGAACTAAAATACTAGTGGGAGCTTGAACAAGATGCCTTCAAAAATTCTTTTGATCCCTAAAATTCTAAGACAACCGTTAAAAGATAAATACTGCCCTCCCATTTCTATTAATTCAGAAACAAAATTAAAGTTTGATTAGGAAGTGTAGCTTTACTTACTGACAATTTTAATAAACAGAATACCTGGTGATTCTTCATTTCTTCTTCCCTCCTTTGCTGAAGTTGTTTTAACTGCACTTGGAGCTGATTCTCCACTTGCCTCTGCTTGTCCAGGACCTCCTGGTAACGTTCCTTCAAAAGGGTTCTCTCCGTCATCATCTTGTCCTATTTGTAACAAGAGAAGGAAAGTGTAATTCCCTGATCTAACTGCAAAAAAACATTCACCAGATGCCCGTTCAAGGCATTGTGCAGAGCCCTAGGATGTGCAATCCAATATTCTAACTGCTGGCTGGCCATGTGTGGCTTTATAAATTAAAATCATTTAAAATAAAAGAATTTAAAAATACGGCCCCTCAGTAACCTAGCCACCCACGTCCCAAGTACTGGGTAGCCACAAATAACAAAAGGCTACCGTACTAGATGGCACAAGATACAAGACATTTCCATCATTACAGGACATTCTATCGCACAACACTTCGCTAAGGCAGGGTCTGGCAATGTATGGCCTGTGGGCCAAATCCAGCCATCGTCTGCTTTTATAAATAAGTTTTATAGGAACTACCCACATGGCTTACAAGTTGCTTTTATACTACAATGAATGGAATGGTTACAACAGAACCCACAGAGCCCCCAAAACTAAGACATTTACCATCAGACATTTTACAGAAAAGTTTGGCAATCGCTGCTCTAGGGAATAAGAGGAAGGAGGCATTTTATCAAAGCAAGAAGAAATGAACGGGCAAAGACCAAAAAACAGATCACCTACTCAAGAATGCATCCAGAAAATAGGATCCCTTACTGGTCACTAGTGCTAAAAATGGACAGATCCACTAAAGGGGTCTGAGGAACACGGTATTCAGATTGGGCCAATCAATAAACTCTCACGTAGTGGAGTAGAAGTTAAGGCTTCTGAGAACTGCGGTGTTCTGCCTCCCCACACCCGTAAATCAAGAGAAGTGATGGTGACCTTTCAAAGGGACACTAAAACTTAAAGACGGTCAATTTAAAACAGATTTGGTGTAAGGCAGCCCATGTAAAATTTAAACTAAGAGCATTCAACTGAACTTGTTCATTAAAAGATAACTATTTTTGGGCACCGGCTAGCTCAGTTAAGCATCTGACTTCAGCTCAGGGCATGATCTTGTGGAGGTTCATGGGTTGAGCCCTGCATCAGGCTCTCTGCTGTCAGCACAGAGCCTGCTACAGATCCTCTGCCCGCCCCCACCCCACCCCTTCCCCACTTGCGCACGCACTCTCTCTCTCTCCTTCTGTCTCTCAAAAATAAACCTTACGGGGCGCCTGGGTGGCTCAGTCGGTTAAGCGTCCACTTCAGCTCAGGTCATGATCTCACAGCTCATGAGTTTGAGCCCCACGTCGGGCTCTGTGCTGACGGCTCAGAGCCTGGACCCTGCTTCGGATTCTGTGTCTCCCTCTCTCTCTGCCCTTCCCCCATTCACACTCTGTCTCTCTGTGTCTCTCAAAAACGAATAAATGTTAAAAAAATTTTTAAAAAATAAAATGGTAAAAAAATTAAAAAGAAAAAGATAATTATTTTCAAAGAAAAGACAGGTTTTAGAAGTGAATGAAGGAGGGGCATCTGGGTGGCTCAGTCGGTTAAGCGCCTGACTTCAGCTCAGGTCATGATCTCATGGTTTGTGAGTTCGAGCCCCACACCAGGCTCTGTGCTGACAGCTCAGGGCCTGGAGCCTGCTTCAGATTCTGTGTGTGTGTGTGTGTGTGTGTCTCTCTCTCTGCCCCTCCCCCACTTGCACTCTGTCTCTCCCCCAAAAATAAATAAAACACTTTAAAAATTTTTAAAAAAAAGAAAGGAATGAAGGAAAACATATCACATTGTGATAATAAAAAATAAGCCCTCAAGATGGAACTTTAGCTTTGTGATGAGCTAGTCCTTAGTCCAGGTGCTGAAACATGACTAAGGCTCCTCAGATGACGCCTCACTGTCACACAGTTACAGGGATTCTGAACCGGAGGTCTATGGCTGGGCCTCAGGGATCTCTGAACTCCCTGAAATTGGGGTGGGGGAGGGAGATACATTTTTCTGAGATGAGAATTAATGTCTTCAAAACATTTTGGGGGCACCTGGGTGGCTCCGTTCGTTAAGCATCTGACTTTGGCTCAGGTCATAATGTTTGTGAGTTCAGGCTCCATATTGGGTGAGCCCAAGCCCCATCTCAGGTGAGCCCCGATCCTCTCTTTCTCTCTCTGCCCCTAGTGGGACTCTCTCTCTGCCCCTCACTCACCTGCGCCCTCTCTCTCAAAAACAAACAAACAAAAAAATCAACTACATTCTGGAAGAGGACTTTAACCCAAGAAAAGTTAAAGAAAGATTAAGGACCAATATGCAACTGGTAGATAAGAGGAATCTTTTCTTTTTTAACCACAGCTCTTTCCCTTTATTTCTTTGTGGTACCTTCTCTGTCCACAATGCATATTTAGAACAACTCAGGATGGCAAAAAAACCCACCAGTTTCATGGCAAGAAGGCTGAAGGTACATACTATTTATGCACCCAGAGAACTGAAAGGTACATAGTAAACTACTCGATCCAAATCATCTTTGTAAGAGGCCAAAGTTACTTTGCTTCATTGGTGGATAATTGGTTCCAAGGATCAGAAGTTACAATTCCAAGTGCAGGCAGTGGGACATTACCATAAGTGCACAAAAAGGGAAACAAATAAAACAGGAGCCAAGTTTCTTGTATTGCCACCAAGGTTAACACCTGCCTAGCTCCACTGCTTTTTAAAAATAGTTTTATATTGATTTCAATATGCATTAAAAATGTAACTAACACAACATCACTATTACTTAAGACGCAACCAGGTAAAAAGAAAGATCACATTTAAAGTCAATTCCGAGAACATCATTAAGGAAAGCAGAATAATGGGGCGCCTGGGTGGCTCAGCCCGTTGAGCATACGACTTGCGCTCAGGTCATGATCTCACAGTTGGCAAGTTCGAGTCCTGCCAGCGGGCTGTCTGCTGTCAGCACAGAGCCCATTTCGGATCCTGTCTCCCTCTCTCTCTGCCCCTCCCCTGCTCATACTCTCTTTCTCTCTCTTTTTCAAAAATAATATGAAAGAACTTTTTTTTTTTTCAATAAAAAGATAAACAGGATAAAAACACAGGTAGCCATGACAAATATCACAACGGTTTACACCAGTGACTGAGGCTGGGAAACGTGAGTGGGTGGAGGGAGGTCCTCGACAGCACTTGCACTGGCCGCTCCGTAGACAACACACAATGAACAGACGCACCTCCGCTTCTACCCCTCTGCAGCTCCCCACACTTTGATCTCCTGATTTGTTTAATGTTTACCAATAGAAGAGTCTCCTGCTGTGACCTCTCTCTTTCCAGGAAGACACTATCTGTATGAGGCCATTTGCAGGCATATTTTTCCATGGTTGTTGTTGTTATCATGTAGATGGTTTGCATTTGCCTTAATTCATTCAATATTATATCAGAGGTATTTTCCGCGTTGCATATAGTTCATTTTCAAGGGTTGGTTGTTTCCATTAAAAACAAAAACAAAAACAAATGAATACCATTGGCTACATAGCTCTTGCCTTCTACTGAACTTTTAGTTATTTGGGGAGAATAAATTCAAATAAGTGGGATAAATGGGTCAAAGCATATAAATTTTTCATCATTCCTTAATTGTGAACAACCACTAAGCTTGAGGCTTTTTGGCCCAGAGAAAATAATGGTCGCCTTTTTTCTTTTCTTTTAACGTATTTATTTAAATTCAAGTTAGTTAACATACAGTGCAGTACTGGCTTCAGGAGTAGAACCCAGTGATTCATCACTTACATAAAATACCCAGCGTTCATCCCAACAAGTGCCCTCCTTAATGCCTAGCTCCACTGCCTTTTTAAAAGCACATGGGCCACACCACCACCCGAAAGAATACAGCCACGCAAAATGTAACTCCAGGCCTCTTTGGGCCCAATGGCTTCATGGTTTCTGCTCCTGCTTCAGACTGATGCTAAAGCTTCTGTATAACTTAGCTGGTCCCTTGGATTGCTATAGACACCGGAACTGTTGTATAGTGGGGACAAAATAAATACTCTGGATGAAAGTGCTTAGAATAAGTGCTCAAGAAACGGCGAACTCTACCCGCTTTCCCTGGAGCCTCTCTTCTAGCTCAGTTTTCCCCCAGGACGCCTGCATCAGCTTGCTCATCTGTAGGGTCTCCTTACCCACCTCTTATGAATAATGCCTAAGTTGTTACTCTCTATCTAAAAACTCTACTCGCTTCATCTGGTTAACGTGCTCCCATAACTTCCTTCCATCTGCCCTTCAGTTTCTTCAGCTTGACTAAATATCCACTTTCTTATCTAGTTGGTTGCTGCAAGCACTTTTCCTCTTTTTTCCTCACTCAGCTAACACATATTACCCTAAGACCTCTTCCAATGCTAGGGCGCCTTTCCCAGCCTCACCCTTCGTCTTGAAAAATGCGTATTTTGATATCCGTACACTTGTACGGAAGGGAAGTTTTTGCCACAAAATGCCAGGGATAGTTCAAAGAGACCATTTTCACAACGATTCACGGGCAGCTCTTGAGGTTTTAAAAAACCAATTACCAGGAATAAAAAGGGAAGATATGACTCAATAATACACCAGAAAAAGACCTGACAGATGTTTTATGGAAAGCTCAAAAGGTGAGGAGACTGCCACAGGTAAGCTTAAGAAATAGCGTCTGGCACGAAAGAGAACGAGAATCCCACTGTGCTGTGAATTACTTCTTCTGTATTTGGATTATTGCATTTAGCTCTTAGGATCACATTTTCAAAGCACTGACAAGATGGAACATGTCCCTGTGGAAAAGTAAGCAGGGTGACGGAAGGGCTGGAAAATGTATCCCATGAAGAAAAGAAGAACGTTAAAAATGTCTGGAGATGGTTTTTTCTGGGAAGATTCAGACTTGAGGGGGGAAGGGAAGAGGTATAAAAAACACTTCAAGTATACATAGAGCAAACAAGCAAAGGGGAGTTTGGATTTACTCTACAGAGCTCAAGAGAACACTCTAACAAGCAGTGTTAGAGGGTCTGTCCTCACCTCAGAACAGACCCTGACAATCAGAGGAGTGCCAGGGCTGGCTCGGTCACTTAAGCGTCTGACCCTCCATTTCAGCTCAGGTCATGATTTCACAGTTTGTGAGATCAAGCCCCGCATCAGGCTCTGTGCTGACAGCGCAGAGACAGCTTGAGATCCCCTCTCTCCCTCTTTCTCTGCCCCTCCCCTGCTCGCTTGCTCGCTCTCTCTCTCAAAATAAATAAATAAATAAACAACAACAAAAAAGAGCTATTTCTCAAATACGATAATACAATCAGCTGCTTTATGAGTAATGTTTCCCATCTCTGAAAGTGATCAAATAGAAGTTAGCTAACCATCCATCAGGGATTTTAAAAGGAGATTCCTGCACCATTTCTAACTGAGATGATAGGACTCAAGATAGTCTGAGTTAATGGTCTCATATATTCACAGTGACTGTTTTAAGTACTTACCAGATTCTTTTCAATATCTTGATCTGTGTTTACCTCTGAATCAGCCGTCTTAAAGTCAGTCTATAAAGAAAGAAAGAATCACATTCAGAAATACTCAGAGACATTTTAAAAGGCAGAATTACTCTTTAGTAATTTTACCTAGAAATCTGCCACAAGTAACTAAGAAGCTAATCTTTTTTGCTTTCCCCTTATCGGCTTCCTAACGAGAAAACCGCAGGTCTGGCAAGGAGACATTGGCCTCTATACTGCATTGAACATCCATCCCACAGAATAACCTGAACAAAACCCAAGAACTGACAGACAGCCTCGAGTGTGACATAAGAATTTTGCCCCCTAAACTTATTGTGCCCATCCTTCCTCCTACAACAAAGACACCAATCACTAGGAGGCAGGATGCAATGTTCTTAAGATGGAGGTCAGAGAATTCACGAGGATTCCTCCTGTAAGGACAAAGATGGGAAATATGAACGCTAATGACCTACTGTGATCAATTAATCAGCGGAAGAGATTATATGTAGGTCACAAAGTTCCTAGGTGCCATGATTAGACACTGGCTCCTGGCTTTATTATTTATTGAACACCGGAAGGATGTCCTCACACGGCACTGTGTGAAAATCGTACGATAGCTGCCGATAAAAAAACGAGACGGAATAGTTCTCCGCCACCTATGAAGAAAGGTCTCCTACCCTCGATAAATATGTAAACAAATAAAGAGCCCGAATTCCATTTTAGTAATAGAAACTTGATACTTGACCTGTACGGCAATGTTTTGAGAAAGCTTCAGGGAAGCGCTATCCTGATCATCATCCTGATCCACTCTGACTCCTTCAACCCCATTTGCTGGAGGCACTACAGGTCGGAAATCCAAGCCTGTGTCCCTGCTACCTTCCTTTAGGATGGAGGCTTGTGGGGATCTGTCTTCAGAACAACTCCCGGAGGCAAGCTGCTTTGTATGGCACCCTGCCTTAAGAGACCGAGTGACACGATGGAGGCTCTCCTGGAGGCACGTGTCCCCCTCCTCTCCTGCTGTGTTGGCCACGTCCTTCAAATCAGACTGAGACCCACCGCCAGAAAGACAAAGGGCTGTGGCTAGCAAGTTTTCTCCTAAAACCGCCCGGTGCGCTGCTGAAGTGTCACCTGCTGATGAACCAGGATTCTGCTCTGGGTGTTCCAAATGGACATTTCTGTTATTCTCCTTGGTTATCGTTTGGCTACTTACACTCGACAGAGGTGAGTTCTTGTGCTTCTGTGCAGGGTCTTTGGGGCTATCAAAGACATAAGACAAAAAGTTTCTCTCTTCACCCAACCTTAAGGAGGATTAAATACATAATACCTTTAACATAACGACTAGAAGAACAAAGCTAGGCTACACAAGCCCCCCAAAATCATCAGAAAGAAATGGAACTTAGTCTTTGTCCAGCAATTTTCATCCTGGTTAGATAGGTGGTTAAGAACCTGGGCTGTGGAGACAGACCTTTACCGTCCAGTGATGGTCAATAAACACACATAAATGACTCTGAAGATCCAAAAATTTCTGAGATCCCATTTGAATAACTTCAGGGAACGTCGATAAAACAGCCTAATGCTCGTCATTATTTCATTCAGTTACATGTACAAACTTAGTTACACGTAATGTTCTAATAAATAAAATACTAACTTAAAAATATTCCACTCTCACATGTCCCAAAAACAATTTTCAAATTCCTTATATAGATCTTTGACCAGAACCACTTCTTAGGTTCTTTGAGAACTTTCCAGAACATAGCGTCTTCACTTCAAGTTGTCTGGGGCAAAGACAATTTTGAATCCCATACTGAAGCTGTCAGTAGAAATTTTACCCCAGACAAGTACACACGCATACAACACTGGGATAGTTGTTTTATCGTTTGTCGTGGCCATTTAATGCATTGCTTTTTGAAGAGATCTTTAAAACGGATTTATGATGACATCTCACATTCAGAACAGTAAGTCTCTCACCAAGGAATGATGACATCTATGCTAAATTTCCTTGCCCCTTCTTTTTTAAAAAACTGATTCTGTCAACTGACGCCTGTAAGTACCCCAAGCCAGCATCGACTGAGGCTTTATGTCACAGTGCCTTCCTTTCTCAATAGGTACAGGCTGTTCAAAATAAAACTGAGAGATCTTGGGATATGAAAACCTTTATAAACACTTCTAGCTGATTCCTTCCTGAGAGTTACCTGAGGGAGTGGAGGAGGGGGGAAGACAGTTATTAATTTGGGCATATAGTCCAGTATATCTTGGGTGTAAATCCTGACTCTGCTATTTACTGGTTGTGTGACTCTGGCCAAGTTACTTCAATTCATTTGTAAACCAGAAATCTTACCCTCCTAATAGGATTATTGTGAGGATGGCAGGCAATCATGCGTGTGAAAGTATTGAGTACAGAGCCTGGCACAGTAAATATTCAATAAATCTCAGCTGCTAGTATTACTCCTAGTAGTATGTGGCTGATTCTACTTATAAAATGAAGATCCAAGTTCATGGTTAGGCTTACTTAGCAGTTGCCCCCACTACCCCTTCGCTAACAAATCTCTCTTCACGTAAACCAGTATTTGTTAAGTACTACGGAGTCAGACGGGCCTGGGTTCAAACCCTGACTCCTTGTTGGCGACCCTGGGCAAGTTACCTCTCTGTGTCTCAGTTTCCTCACCTGTAAGTGGGAATAATAATATCAGCACCTCCTGTTGGGAGGATTAACTGTGTTAATACATATAAAACTGTTAGTACAGTATTATCCATTATATTAGGTCCTAGGTATGCTAAAAAATTAGAGTTGAGGTGAAATATACAATTTAGTACAACACTGTGCGTAACTATGCGTTAAGCGCTCTAAGATGCTAGGTTGCAATCATAGCTCCAGCCCTCAAGAGTTTAGATGGAAGGCAGAATATCTACGCACAACAGTAAGCCACAGTGACAAAGCAATCTATTAATCTGTAGATGATATACGTATACGTCTATTTGTGCGTGTATGGATATATGCGTGCCTTACGTATGTACATGTGTACATATCTATATCTCTACATAAGACAGAAGACATATACAAATATACCAGTATGATACATGATAACATAATATATACAACTATAACAAAACATATACGTATAAGAGGTAGATACACACATAGGTATAATATATCACACACACGTAATTAAATGAACATAAAGTCCACGTAAAGTAGGGTGGTGAAAAATTTGCATTTTCGGAAAAGTCTGATCCCCTGTATTCTAACCTATCTGCTCAACAAATATTTAGCATGCCTGCCGAGGGCCACCAGGTGCTGTGTTAGGTACCCTAAATACACATATGAACGTGCTTAACCTAGTGCAGGGCCACTGGAGCCAAAAAGAGGAAAGCCCAGCTCTGCTTCTCTAAGAAGCCATCTCAGAAGCCCTTCTCCCAAATGAAACCTTCCCAGTCAGGTATGCACACATTACCTTAGACCGTCTGGGAGACCTTCGTCTGATTTGGAAGCACATAAACTAGAAGAGGATTCTGGAGGACTGGGGGCATTGGACACCACACCAGCTACCTCAGACGCCGCCGCCATCATGCTCTGTACCTTCAGAAACAAATTACAGGCTACAAGTTTCCAAACTGTTAAAACAAGTGTATCTCCCCCCCCCCCTCCCCTGCAGAACATCCATACAACAGAGTCCCAGGAAAAGAAACACAAAGAAAAAGTTGGGTCCCAGAAGAAAATAAGGCTTCAGAGTTTTCTGTAGCAGGGTTTTAAAAGATCCTTTTGGCCACAATAGGCCCCCGTGGACATCGATCCTCGGCAATCACCACATTTATATAAATAGGAGTCTGTACAAAGCTTTTTCACTTTTGGCAGAAATACGGTGATTTAAAAACAGCCTAGTCTGTGAGAATTTTCCAAATGGTCCACATGCCTACCTTAACGTAGTATTATTTACAAAGAACGTACTTGGGGGCCTAACAATCGATAACATCTTACACTTTTTAAGTCATTAAAAGCATTCTTCATTAATTTAAGTGAAGTTTTTTGGAGGTGTTGAGTGTGCGAGGAAAAACAGCAATACTGTATCGGGCAATCCGAGCAGCTTTTACTGTCAGTGTGCTCCCCACAGATGGGAAATGTTTCAGAACCACTCACTGAGAAAAATACAGACTCTTGAAAGTTACTACAAGGGTACAAAAAAGTACAAGAATCTTGGTTACTCTACCCAGGAAAAGAGAAGCTGGAAAACAGGGTAATCCAAGTCAGAGAACCAGGACTGATGCCCTTTTTGGATCAAAAGGTCATCCTTTGTGAGGCAGGACAAACTCGTGGCCCTCTATAGTGAAGACAAAGGTGGGGGGGCGGGGTAGGAGAATGTAAGGGGGGCGGCTAGGGGGTGTAACATAGGGTTAGTTTAAATTCCTGTTTTTATTTTAATAGCATCACAGGTATCCCCCCACCCCACCCCACCCCCGCCGGCACTTTCAAGCGCGCACAGGGCAAGTATGGAGACTGGGCTTTATCAACACTTGAGTCACAGGCCGGGGACCCTGTGTGCCTCAGTTTCCCCCATTATACAAAGCTCCTAGGCGAGAACGGGCCCAAATCGCCATTACTGCACCCTCGGGTGCAAACAGCCTGCCCCAACAGAGCCCGGGGTCGCGGGTCCTCGGTGCCCGGTAAACGAGAGCGCAGGGCACGGGTCCTCCGGGCAACTCCGCGGCCGGAGCCCAAGGGGGAGCGGGGCAGGTACCGCGCGCTGCAGGCTACAGCGCGGGGTGGGAAGTCGAACGTGTCAAGGGAATCCTGCGGCGGCCGCCAGTGAGGCGGCGACGCCGGGAGCCACGGGGGCTCGGGGGAGGACGGGGCATGGCCGCGAAGGGGACAATGGGGGAAGCGGCGCCGGGCGACCACGGCCGCTTCAACCGGAGACCGCTAAGCCCGCCGCTTCCTGGAGCCGGAGACCCCCGCACCTCTGCCTCGGGCCCCCCACCGCGAGCCCAGCGCCGGCCCCCTCCTAAGGCCGGGACCCCGGGCCCCGTCCGCACGGCCCCCTCCACGCCCCCCGCCTCGACCCCCCGCCCCTGCCCGGGCCCCCGGCGTCGCAGCCCCCCTCCTCGCCTGCCCGTCCCGCACACACCTCCCGCGCCGCGCCCCCGGGAGGCAAGGGGGGGAGGGACGGGACGCACCTGAGCGGGCGGAGCGGGGGGAGGGGGCGGCCGAGCCTCGGGGGGAGGGGTCGAGCGCCGGCCCGCGCGCGGCACCTCCCACTTCCGGCGGCGCGAGCGGAGCGGGCGAGGCCCGGCCCGGAGAGGAGCGGCTGCGGCGGCACCGCGCCGCCCCCGACGGCGCCCCCTAGCGGCCAGCGCTGGCGCCGTGCGAGCGCCGCGGACTCCGCGGAAGCCCCCTAAGATACAAGTGGACTCTCCCGGGGCGCGGGGAGGAAGAGTGAGGCGACCGCGAGAAGGAAGGAGACCCGGCGGAGGGAGGAGCCCCTCTGGAAAGGTCCCAGAGAGAGTCGGGGCCATGGCGATCAGAGAGAGAAGAGGAACGAGGTGTTTGTAAAGGTCAAAACCGAGATTCCCTTTCCAGAGGACGCCATGAAGGGCAAGACGGTCCCTCCGGGCAGTGCCCCTGTGGAGGACGCCCCGACAGCTCGGGGCGGTGGGGCCAGGCGAGCTGAGCCCACCGCGCCCACACGCTCCTCTCCTGGCGGAGGATGCCCGGAGCGGCCGGCCCCCTAGCGCCGGTTGCTCCGGGCCGCTCGGCCGGGCCGGGGCCTCGCCGCTGATTGGCTGCACCGCCGGGCGGAAGTGATGCTACTGTCACTGGCTCCCCGGGCTCCGGGGAAGCCGCGAGTTTCCGCAGGCGGGCGGCGGCAGCAGCTGCGGCCGAGCCGGTGAGTTGGGCACTCGGTGGGGGCGGGGCCTGGCAAGTCCGGGCAGCCCAGAGCTGGGGGGGGGCGCCGCCCGCGTCCGAGGACGAGGGGGCTGCACCGAGGGCGTCCTCAGTCCCTGCTTGGGGCAGCGCCGGGAGACGGGGCGGTAGGGTCCCGATTCCAGGGTAGTACGGGTCCCTCTGAGGAGGGGGACACATTGCACGGGGCAGAGGGAGGTCCCGATTCCAGGGTAGTACGGGTCCCTCTGAGGAGGGGTACACATTGCACGGGGCAGAGGGAAGTCAATGAAACTGACCGTAGACGCAGCCTGATTTCTAGGAAGCGGGTGTAGAGGCACGAGGAGGAGGACAGCCTCTTGAGACAGACTCTTTCCTGGACTCTGGGCTGCCCGTGTTCTTTCTTTTCACCCTTGGCACCCAAGAACTGTAAAGATGCACAAAGCAGTTGGGTGAGGTTGTGCTCTGCTTTCAAGGGGGGATTTAAGATTCCTTTCCCAGAAACCTGGGGTGGAAGTAGGAGATGGTACTGCTCTGCCAGAAAGAAGGAGGAAGTGGTGGCCAGGTTTCTCTTCTCTTCCGGAAATCAATGGGATCTAGGAGACTGAAGGGGCCTACCTAAGTGGGGCATAATCTGGCTATCTGGCAAGACTTTGTTTTACTTAGTCATGTGTGGGAAAGGCATCTGATTATGTTGGGACAGTGGAGGCTGCCGCAGGGCTAGGAGGAATGAAATGTGGAATGCAGATTTTTGGAGGGAAAAGTTAGGTGGCGTAAGTTCCCTTCTTCCTTTCCAAAGAGACTTCGGTAAAATACCTATTTTTCTGTAATGTTTTGAGTTGGATCCATTTGGGTGTGTGTGTGGGTACTAAGCCCTGCCTCGGGGTGACACGAGTACAGAGCAGATGATTCTGAAGGAGCCCAGTCACCCGTGGGCATGCACATGTTCTGCTGCCCACCCACCTGTGCCTGTCCCCACAGTTGCCCACCAGTTCTAAATTCGGCCCTTCTGAAATCAAACCATGGGTGCCAGCCCCGGGTTTGGTGTTCAGCCCTCACTTCCAAACCAACCTGCCGAGCTAGTCTGTAAGGGTATAGCCCCTTAGTGCTACTTTCCAATCATTTCTTCCTTCCCGGTTGCCCGGTTGCCCACTTGCTTTTTACACCTGTTCAGTTTCGCTCACACTGTCCGGTTTTCCCCATTTCCACTGCTTCCTGCCTACTCTTACTTCCCCTGGCCTCCGTCAGAGATACAGAAATCAGGAAGTTAGCTACCACCTAGACTACTAGGAAGCAGTACTCCCTGCTTCTCGATGAGGGTGTTTTGGCAATAGTTCAAGCCCTCTTCTAGGCCTCTGGGGGCCAAAGAAAAGAGGGTGGCATGATGGTTAGGACAAGAAGTAGGGCTTCTGGGTTCTGTACTGACTTGGCCAGTTCTTTGCCAGTCTGCAGCCAACTTGAGATCCCTGAAAATGATACTCGATCATTGGCCAGTTCCCTTGGTCACAGGTCCTGGAGTTCATGGCTAGCCTCTGCTTGCTCCCCTGGGTTTGGGAGGACACCATTTCTTCTTTTCTTGGGGCCCACAGGTCTGCAGTCTGTGCTCAGAGCCAGCACCACTCAGTGAAAGTGATGCCTTTTCTCCATTTGCACAAAATGAGTGTGAGGTGGTCAGCCAGACCAGGAGCTCAACCTCACATAGAGTCCAGGTAGGATTGGGGCACCATTGTGGGGAGTCGGCCCTGAGGACAACCGGATGAGATGTCAGCTGGGGAAAGATTTATGTCCCCTCTAAAGGGAGGAAGGTCTCTTCTAAGAGCAGTCATGATCCTGCCAGTAACCTATGGGAGCGATATGACTTCTAAGCCCTTTTCACGGCAACAGTGGCAAAGAGCAGTGCGTTGCCCGTTAGCAATTGGACATTCTATTTGATTATCTGGTGAGATGGCGATTGGCCCATCATGCCGTGGAGGTATCCCCTGGGGTTGGCACTGGCCCACACCCCCCCTGAGGGCTTATCCCTGTTGCTCAGGAATAAGTGTGAATAAAACGAGAGGCTCAAGTATTTAAAAAAGGAGTGGATTGGGGATTTCTAGGTGTAATACATCGATGGCTTGGCCTGCCTGCAGATTCCTGCAGGTGTCTCTGATGTCCTTTCTGTTTGTTTGCAGCCTTCTGCTCTGATGCCGAAGGGGAGGCAGAAGGTGCCACACTTGGATGCCCCCCCGGGCCTGCCCACCTGCCTCTGGCTGGAGTTAGCCGGGCTCTTCTTCCTGGTTCCCTGGGTCATGGGCCTGGCAGGGGCCGATGGGCCTAGAGCCCAGGGTCTGGGGGGGCTAAGCTGGGCCGTGCATCTGGACAGCCTGGGAGGGGAGGAAGAGACCCTGGAGCAGCAGGCAGACGACTTGGCCCAGGCGGCGGGACTGCTGAATGCTGGGCGCGTCGGGGAGCTCCGCGGCTACTACCTCTTCGTCCAGCCGGCTGGGCAGCAGCAGGCGGAGGCCGCCCGGCAGCAGGCGGAAACCGTGTTATCCGGGCACGAAGCTGTGCGCTGGCACTCGGAGCAGAGGCTGCTCAAGCGGGCCAAGCGCAGCGTCCACTTCAATGACCCCAAGTACCCACAGCAGTGGCACCTGGTGAGTCCAGCCCTGCCGTTTTCGGCTCTCCGGTGGATATGTTCTGGGTCTTCCGTTCGTTGGCGGGCTTTTGACTGTGTTACTCTTCGGTCGCCCCCCATCCTTTGCCTGAGGAGACACAGCTGTGGGCTTCGCCTTCCCTGCACTCACTTCTGGGGAGCCAGTGGGCTGCAGAGGTGAGGGTGTGGGTTCTGGGACCAGGCTGCCTGGAGTCTAATCCAGCTCCGCCACTCACCGACACACGCCTTTGAGCAAGCCGCTTAAACCGCTCTCTGCCTCAGTTTCCCCCTCTGTAAAGTGGAGACTGTAACAGTACCTACCTTGTGGAGTTATGGTTAGGAGAAGTGAATTAATATATGTGTGTCAGACACACGATAAATACTTCGGAGCATGTTACATAATGTTAATAAAATGGTATATATATGTATATATGTTTTTTAAGTTTATTTAGAGAGAGAGTGTGAGTGGGGGAGGGACAGAGAGAGAGGGAGAGAGAGAATCCCAAGCGCTGTCAGCGCAGAGCCCGACATGGGGCCCAAACTCGCGGACACTGAGATCGTGACCTGAGCTGGCATCGAGAGTCGGATGCTGAAGCGACTGAGCCGCGTAGGTGCCCAGGAAAATATATATTATATGGCATAATAATTGTATCGTCCAACCCTTAACCTTGCCACATTTCACTTCTACCACCCGTGAATGACGCCAAGCTTTCCCAGGGAGCTAGGTTGTGGCAAAGCCCTCACTTGTCCGTCTATCCTCACTAGACCTATCGGTCTACGACCTCTGTCTGGCTCTTTGAGGGTGGCCAAGGGTGAAAAGGGGCTGCTAGCCTGCTTGTCTGTGAGCTATGCTGTGTGTCACTGGCCTCCCAAGGCTCTGAGAATAGCTCCTGACCCTGTGTCTCCTACAGAATAACCGGCGGAGCCCCGGCAGGGACATCAACGTGACAGGTGTGTGGGAACGCAATGTAACCGGGCGAGGGGTCACTGTGGTGGTCGTGGATGACGGAGTGGAGCACACCATCCAGGACATCGCACCCAACTATGTGAGTGGCCCTGGGACAACCTCTCCGACCCCCGTGTCTTACCTCCTTCTTGATGTTGCCTTAGTCTGGTTCCCTTTCTTCCGGGTCACTGGGCCACACAAAAGGGCCCGGGAGATGGGACGGCTGAGCTTCCCCTTGCCCCCAGCCGGCATTCCAGTCTGGCAATTAAGACCCAGGGACAGGACTCTGGGTGGCACTTCCTGGTTCCGCTTGCTGCTCCCTGCCCTGGGCAGTAAGGAGCGGTCCCTGTTGGCAACTTCCCTCTCCACACGAGTTCTGAGCACCTTCCTCTCTAGCCTGGTCTTCAGGTAGCCCTAGATCTCTTTTACCTGGGTTTCCCAAGCCGTGGAGCAGTCTCCCAGACCCATTTCCACCATGGATGAGAAGGAAGTTCCCTGAGCCCTGTGGCACTTTCAGTTTTGCCCCGCGTGTCCTATCTCATACCTATAGCCTGGGTGGTTTGCAGAGAGAGACAGACAGGCTTGTTGTGCTGGCTCGGAGCCCCAAAGTCCCAGTTTCCCCAGGTCTCCTCTCTCCTTGAGTTCCAGGGCCTGACCCCTTAAAGCCTGTGAATGACCATGTCGCCCCTGCCATGTTTCAGAGCCCCGAGGGCAGCTATGATCTCAACTCCAACGACCCTGACCCTATGCCACACCCGGACGTGGAGAACGGCAATCACCACGGCACGAGGTGTGCGGGCGAGATCGCCGCAGTGCCCAACAACAGCTTCTGTGCCGTGGGAGTGGCGTATGGGAGCCGCATAGCAGGTACCTGCCACTCCGGCCTCATGGGCCTCTCCTGCGGGACCGTCTTCATCCCCTGCCTGCCCCTCCCCCAGATTCTGAACCCCGTTGATCCCACTGTTGACACACATAGCATAGGGCAAAGGGAAGCTTATGATGTGTGTCTGTGGGACACATGAGTTCATTGGGTTTTGTCAGTGCCGTGGTGTCTCAGACATGCTGTTAGCCACAAACCCTATCATCTACAACAGATAAAAGTGAGAGTGGTCTCAATGTGGGATGGAGACTTCGAGCCCCAGCCACTCCATGGCCTGCCCCCTTTTTCTGTTCGTGGTTATGTCCCATCAAATGACCCGACTCACTGTAATGGTAACTCCTTTTCCTTATCTGGGTTATATTTGTATCTTCATAATTTCCCAAGTACCCTTGACCCTGCCCTTCCTCCTTGACCCTTAATGTCTGTGGAGACTCCTCTGCTATCGCCCAGCTCTCCAACTGTCATCCCTTCTGATGGTCGCTGTCTGCTCTCCCTCCTTTCAAGAGAGCGGAGCAGCGCTGGCCCCCACTGGGGATCGTTCTAAGGCTCCTCCTCTCAGCCTTTGTCCATCAGAGCAGAACGCAAAGGGTGTACACGGGGAAGCCCTCCCCATGACTCCTCCTCGTAAATGTGCTTGGAAACTACACACTGAATAGAGTGACTGTTTTCCTCTTACACGCCAGCAGAGGTCAGCAACTCTCTCCATAAATGAGGCGACAGAGCGAGCCAGAAACTTCAGGGACCAAGTCCCTTCTGAAAGCTCCATTTTCCTTACATGGTCGCCGGGATGTGACCCGCCCCATTTGAGAGGGTGAGATTAGGCATCCACGGAGTAGTAATGGTAATGAGTACCTTTTCTTGAACACCTTCTATGTGTCAAGCGTCGCACTGCTGTTTTACATGATTAAGAACGCAAGTAAGGGAACTTAGCTACCTACACTCTGGCCCAGGCTCTTCCCACCAGACCCCATGATCCTTAAAATCTAAGATGTAGCATTATGTTAAAAACCACCGTGGTCCATACACATGGTATAAAAATTGAGAGATACAGGAGCGCTCAGAGGGAAAAGTAAGTCTCCACGTGTGGCTCCCACCACGCTGCTCCCCGTCTAGGGGGCCATCAAGACTGAGGAGCTGATGTGGCCTTCGCTGCCTAGGTATCCGGGTGCTGGATGGACCCCTCACAGACAGCATGGAGGCTGTGGCGTTCAACAAACACTATCAGATCAACGACATCTATAGCTGCAGGTAAGCCAGGAACACGGTGAGGGCGTGAGGCTTCAGCACCTGGCACGGATCCTCCAACAAAAGAACAGCAAGATGGGCTGGCTCGGCCAGGTCCCAGCCAGGGGCCTCTTACAGGGTTCGACCCAGAAGTCCCATCACTCGGATTTCTCCAGATCCCTGGCCACTGGGTCCTTCCTCAGTCCTAAGCCCCGTGTCTCCCCAGGAATCAGGTTGCCATATGAGGAGTGCTGCATTCTGGCGCATGTTCATTTTGTTTAATAAGCTCATGAGGCCTCCTGTCCAACCACAGCCGTGCCAAATGCCCGGCACCAGCCCCGCTGCCCTACGCACGTAAATGCACGTGCAGCTTCAGATTATGGTTATGGTTGCGGAGGGGGCAGGGGCTGAGTTCCCGCCTAAGGGGGAACTGAAGTTGGGCTGCCCTCGTGGCAATGACAGCACCTGTTCCCCCGCCCAGTACCTCCCTTAAATGTATGACATCATCCTCAGCATACATTTCTCTTAGAGAAGGAATCGAGAACTCCTCAGACCCAAGAACCCACACAGATTGAGTACTTCTTTTGTGGGTGCTCTCCCGTCAGCCTGGTATTAGAGCTCTACATCAGGAGATGGGTGGCCCCCGTCCCCCACTACTAATATGTATTGTGTCCTGCTCCTGAGGACCTGAGAAAGGATTTTCAGGGGCAGGTTAAAGCAGTCCTAAACTGAGAAAGTTTCCAAGGGAAAAAAGAGCCTTATTGCATACTTCTGTTTTCCACCTTGGAGTGAGGGCTGAATCCTTGAACCCTATGTCCTGTGATCATGGCAGTCCTGGCCTGGAGCACTTGGGAGAAGATGAAGAGGCCAGGCCGGGGGGTGTGGTCAGTTGAGACCTGGGTGGGCAGCCGTGGTGTGGCTCTGGCTCTCCCCTCTGGGTATTTCTCAACAGCTGGGGACCAGATGATGACGGGAAGACAGTGGATGGCCCCCATCAGCTTGGAAAGGTAAGTGAAGTGCATGAAGATAGACCTAGGACACCCTCTCCACTCAGGTCCTAGAACTACTACGGGTCGCCCCCTTTCCCACCCCACCCCCATGTGTGGTGCCAGACTCACATCACCCAGCCCTCCCACCTCCTTTTGGGAGAACACTCCTAACCTGGAGGTGGGGGTGCTTGGGGGACCCTGGTTCTTAGAGAAGTGGAACAGTGCTTTGAGTTGTTTCCCTGTGATTTGGGGCTCAGCGCCCCACTTCCGGCCCCGCCCTATCTGATAAACGGTGTATATCCTTCAGACCGTTGTTCAGCTGACGTCTTCCTCCCCTTCTCGTAACCCTCTTTAAATCTCCTTCTCCCATGCCCCAGTGCCTTTGGGCTTTTTTCGCATTTCTTTCTAGGAGGGGAGGAGGCAATTGGTATGGAGGGTAGAGGTCTTCCTAGGAGTTCCTCAGCTGATCCCAGCATGGTTTTGCTCCTCAGGCTGCCTTGCAACATGGGGTGATTGCTGGCCGCCGGGGCTTTGGGAGCATCTTTGTGGTAGCCAGCGGGAACGGTGGCCAGCACAACGACAACTGCAACTATGATGGCTATGCCAACTCTATCTACACCGTCACCATAGGTAGCGGCCTGGTGGTTATGCGTGCATGTGTGTGAGTGCGTGTGTGTGTGTCGCTCGGTGGGGAGGGGACTCCGTTTCAGTGTGTGTGGGGCTCCGTGGTGAGGAGATTGTGCATTTTGGCGTGTGTATCAGTCAGTGGTGAGGGAATTGTGTATTTTTGGGGGGGTGTGCCTCAGTGGTGAGGGGATTGTGTGTTTTGGAGTGTGCGTAGCCCTCAGTGGTGAGCGGGTTGTGTGTTTCGGGGCGCCCTGGCTTCTGTGTGTCTGTCTAACTGTCCAAGCACAGTCTTCTCTTCAGGCTCACATAGTTAGTTAGGAGGGACTATCCCTGTTCTCACAGGATCTCAAGACGTCCTTAGTAGACACCATACTCCGGGAAACTTTCAGCCCATCATCTGGTTAGGCCTCTGCTCCAGCCTCTCTTCCCATGAGCCACTTGCCTCCTGCTTGAAGCCTTCCCTGACCCCCTCTAGTCTGGATTAAATGCCTCGTACCTGTGCTCCCCACCATAGCATCTGCTGTCCCGTTGCATTTATTTACTTACCTGACTTCTTCCCTGACCTCAGGCTCCTTGAGATCAAGACTGTGACTTTTTCCTTATGGCCCCAGTGCCCCTCACAGCATGTGACCTGCAGTAGATAATTAATAAGCATTGAGGAAAATGAGTGTGTGAACGGATGAGTCCGTATAGAGGTGGCACTCCCCCCGTTTTACCCCGGAACCTATGGAAAGAAGGGTCTTAGGGCACAGAATACCCTCTGCCACTTGAGGTTGCCTCTTCAGGTGACAAGCGTGGGCACTCTGAGGCACTTGGGCCACTGAGATCATTTCTGAAACTCAGGACAGCCTCCCAGATGATAACTCAGCTCCCGCTCCCCCTCCTCTCCTCCCCAGGTGCCGTGGACGAGGAGGGCCGGATGCCTTTCTATGCGGAAGAGTGTGCCTCCATGCTAGCGGTCACCTTCAGTGGTGGGGACAAGATGCTCCGGAGCATCGTGAGTGCCTCCTGGGCCCGCGCTTCCCACCCCCGTCCCACGACACTTCCCTCAGGCAGCACAGCCAGGTCTCCTCGTGTCCCCGCTTCCCTGCCCCATCCCTTACGTTCCTCCTCTTAGCAGATACGGATCTCAGAGGGCATGCCACTGTTGGAAAAATCAGAGCCGAAGACTCTAAACAGATCTGTAAATGGCCTTTATCTTTAAAAGTTTAACTTACAAATATATATTTTGTTATAGGAACGACTAAGCATCACACTGATTAAAGAACTCATGTGCAGTGTCTTCCTTTGGTAGAATTTGGGCTTTGGCTAATTTCTCTGGGCTTAGGAAAAAACCCTTCGTTCCATTACTCTTCAGCCCTTATGTAAATACTGTGAGTTCTGGTCACATTCCTCATCAGGAGTAAAGCTAGCAGTTGTCTTGATGGGATGGGCAGGAAAAGGAGTCCGGGAAATGTCTCAGTCAGCCCAAGAAATAGTTCTTTCCTTAGAGCTAGAATTGGAGCCATATCACACAAGAGATTGGAGCCGGGCAGTGGAGCTTCTCAGGCTGTGGGAAGCTTTTAAAGAATTCAGTCTGATGCCTGCTTCCCACTGGCTTAGCTCCATCCCAGCAGGTTGGGGTCAGGTCTCTGGATTGTGACTCTACAGCTCTCTGCCTGTCCCCGCTGCCCAGAATAGAGCAATGTGGGGATGGGGAAGAGCTGGGCTGGAGCCAGGGGGGGTATCACATTTCTCCAGCGGCCCAGGTATGGAGGTCTCTCTGGGGCCACTGGGAATTGGGCTGCTTTGTCTTCCTGCTGGGTCAGATTCGTTTTCCAAAACTGAAATTTTGTTTTGCCAGTAAGTGACTTCTGGTCAACACATGGTTCCAAGGCCCTGTGCCAGGGGACCTCAGCTTCCCACCCCCGCCCAGGGAGGAAGGTGGAGGGAATGGGTCGAAATGAAAACCTAAGAGATCCTTTGCCCAGCAGGCAGGGGTCTGGGTTCAGAGGGCACTCCAGCCAGGCCAGGCTGGGAGAGGAGGAAGAGGAAGAGGGAACCCTGGTGGAACTCTGGGGAACCCACTCCCAAGGAGGCGTCACCAGCATGGGTGCCATTCTGGCTTTGCTGCTCTGGCCGTTCCCTAACTCAGCTCCACCTCTTACCCCCACCCCCACCTTCCATCCGAACTGTGATTTGTCCAGAGGTGAAAAGAGAGTTTGCTTATCCAAGTTCCCAGCTTTTGGATGTCCTTTCTTGGAAACCCCGCGTTGCCAGTTTCTGTTCAGTGACCAGCTCAGAGGAGCGGTCTTCCTGAGAACAGAGCATGGGGCATGCACTGCCCACCCTATGGCTGGCCGGGGTGCATCCCTGGACTTTCCTATGGCTTCCCAGGGCTCCCGCCAACCTAGGCCTGTTCCCAGCCCTCCCAGCTACAACGAGACTGTCCCGATGACGCCTTTTCCTTAACAGGGAAAAAAAATCAGTCTGCTCCCTGGCACAGACCAGCCTTCCCCATCTCATTGAGACCACAGCTTGGAGGGTTTTTTCCTTTTTCTCCTGGGAGCGCACAGTGTCTGAGTGAAAATCACATCTCTTGGCAGCTGCTGTAGCAGCTGGGAGGGAAGCAGTGAGTACAATGGAGAAAGGGTAGCTCTTGGCAGAAGTTACCTCCCTGGTGTCTGACCCAGAGAGAAGCCTGGAAGAAAAAAAACTCTCAAGTCTTAACATCAGCACCACGTGCCACATCCAAAGTGCCACATAGTGGAGCAGGTTTAGGCAAACCCGTTGTGGTTCCAGGGTTGATCGGAGCATGAAAAGAACTGGATGCCATCTCTCCCCGCCAGGCAACTCTCCTTCCCGTCCCCCACTGTCACCTCCCCCTGAGAACCACAGGTAGAGTGGGGGGGGGCGCGTGGGGGGGGGCGTGGGGGGGGGGGACTCATGGGAACCATACTGAGGCACCAGGCCCAGAGCAGCAGGGCGGGCAGGCAGTGTAGACACTAAGCCCTCGCTGAGCTCACAGGGTGGGCGAGGGCACAGTTCCCTCTCCCTGGGAACACATTCCCTTTGTTCGCACTGATGTCACTCCAACCCCTATCGCCGGGCTGCCAAGTTGGATTTCCTTGAATGGTGCCGTCACTGCTGTCCCAGCTCCAGCTGGGGCCCGGGAGCCCGCCCGCCCCCCCATCCCCCCGGGCCACTTCCTCTGTCTAGCTTGGTTGAGGGGGTTGGAGGGCCAGGCTAGGGGATTCGGGACACAGTTATTAGAGGAGCCGGAATCAGGAAACCGTCCTCTGCACATAAGGCCTCTCCCACACCTCCGTCTCCTCTCTGCCCACAGCCGGACCCTCCCGAGTAGCCCTGTAAACTGCCTTCTTTTCTCAGCTCTCCAGAGCTTGTCCCGCGGGGCCTCGGGTGATGAGGGATCTTCCTTTATCCTGACCCGCTAGTGGGCCTGCCTCTGGTCAAAGACTCAGCTCTCACAAAGCCAGGGCCGACCTGAGAGCCTTCTTCCGAGGCCCCGTCCCCTGCCCCTCTCTCCACAGCACCTGTGAACTCCGTGTCTAACCCAGTCCCCCCCACCCCCCAATCTGCTTCCCAGGTGACCACTGACTGGGACCTTCAGAAGGGCACAGGCTGCACCGAGGGCCACACAGGGACCTCGGCCGCAGCCCCTCTGGCGGCAGGCATGATAGCCCTGATGCTACAGGTGCGGCCCTGTCTCACCTGGCGTGACGTCCAGCACATCGTTGTCTTCACAGCCACCCAGGTGAGACCCTAGCAGCCGGAGCCGTGGCCCGGCCCAGCCTTCCCCAGGGCTCTGCTTCCAAGGACTTGCAGGGATCAGGAGGCTTCAGACTCTAAATGTCCCACAGGTGAGGTGCCCGGTGCTTTTCAGAGTTGCCTGTGTCTAGAACAGGCGTGGGGACCCCATCAAGATCCTAGGCCTCAACTCATCCGTACCTATTCTGCCTGTGCTGTTTCACCTGCACAGGAGCACCCCGGCTGTGCTCCCTTATTCCAGGGCCGGTGACTCCTGGCTCCCTCTCTAGAAGCAAGCTATGGAGGTGGTGACATCATGGGGCTCTGACCTTTTGTCCCAGCCTTCCTTGGGGAATCCATTCCTAGTAGCCCTGGTGGGAGAGTCTGGACCGGGTCAGCCAGCAGGGCGAGCAAGGAAACCAGAATTAGGTTGTTGACATTATAGTTGACCCTTGAACAGCATGGGTCTGAATGTGTGGATCCACAGTAAATGTATTTTCTCCTCCTTGTGGTTTTCTTGATAACATTTTCTCTTCTCCGGCTGACTTCACTGTACGAATACAATACATAATACATGTATGAAATGTGCTAACCAACTGTTTGTGTTGTTGGTAAAGCATCCAGTCAATAGTAGGCTCTTAGGACTTAAGTTGTAGGGAGTCAAAAGTTATACGTGGATTTTCGACTTTGGGGGGCAGGGGGCAGTACCCCAACCCTTGAATCGCCCAAGGGTCAGCTGCACTTTGGAAGTCCCAGGGACTAACCAGGACCTCTGTTTCTCTCAGTATGAGGATCGCCGTGCAGATTGGGTCACCAACGAGGCAGGCTTCAGCCACAGCCACCAGCATGGATTCGGCCTGCTCAATGCTTGGAGACTCGTTAATGCAGCCAAGGTGAACAGGTGTTGGCAGGGCAGGGACCCCTGCATGGAGCGACCTAGGGAGGGGGCTAAGCGCCTAAAACATTGCCTGGCGCATCGTGGGTACTTAGTGTTCTTTGTTTCATCTATCCTAGATGACCCATTTTCCAAATGAAGAGGCAGGCTCAACATTGTCACTGAGGCTTCCAAACTATTGGTAGAGAGTATAGCTGGGGGCTCTCAGGGTGCTGTGGTTCTCATCTTCCACCCTGGACACAGCCATGGCCTCTGGTTCCATAGGGAGCACTCCCAGGGGTCAGCAGGAGCCTTGGGAGTGAACGAAGGTGATGAGGAGAGGGAAAATAAGAGCGGGGCCCTAAGGATCAAGTTGGTGTGTGCGTGCGTGCGTGTGTGGTCGGTCTTGTTCATTCACCACCACCCCCTTTCCTTTAATAGATCTGGACCTCGGTCCCTTACTTAGCTTCCTATGTCAGCCCTGTGTTAAAAGAGAACAAGGCTATCCCGCTGGCCCCCCACACGCTGGAGGTCCTATGGAATGGTAAGTAGTCAGCAGAAAGGGGGTTAATCTGGGGATTGAGGTTTGGGGCGGGGTAACGGGGGAAGTCAAACTCCTCATCCCTGCCCGATTCTAGCCCCTTCCTTTAGGAGCTGAGCTGCAGCCAGACCTGTGGCGTTTTCTTTGACCATTTTAGGACATGTTGCTGCTTCTGACTTGGCTGGCCCCCTGGCTGCTTAAATAAGACCTTTCTCCTGAGTTACTAGTAGTGGAGACGAACTGCTGAGCAACCGGTCAGAATAGCTGGGGGAGGGGCGCCGCTGGGACTTGGGCAGACAAGGCAGGAGTTGAAAGATGCTCCTTTGACTTGCATGCCAGGAACTTGCCAGGCAGTTCTCTTCAGCCCAGTGGCCTTTGGATGAAGTAGATGAGTTTCTTCCTTTGATTATCCAGCTTGTCTAATACACAGATAGTTGGATGGGGTGTGTCGTGAGTGGGATGGAAGGATGCAGATGTCACCCTGGGGTGCAGCCACCCGTCCCTCACACCTGGGGTCAGTGGGATTTTCTGAGGGTCTGCAAATCGGAGATGTGGTTTGTGAGGAGCACCGAGGTTGATCCCCTGCCCAGAGACGAGGGAAGCCGGATGGGGGTGCTTGTGCATCTGCAGGGAAGATTGCCCTGAGGCCCCATGTGAGCACTGGCGGGGGGGGGGGGGGGGGGGGGGGGGGAGGGGGGGGGGCGGTCCCTTGAAGAATTTTGACAGGCAGGGTTATTTGCTGTTTTTGTGTGAAGACTGAAGCATGCCATGCTCTGTGCGCAAATTAGAACTCCGTCCTCACTTCTTCCGGTTTGATCCTAGAAAGTGATCAGACCAGAGTAATAGCAAGAGGAAGAGTAGCCAAAGAAGGGACAGGCAGGGGCGGCCTCTTGGGGCGGAGGTTTCCCTGACAGGGGTTCCGCCGTCTCTCTCCCTAACCACGTCCAGCACTCGCCCAGCTTCCCTCTACGTGGAAGAAGATCCACGGGCCCCGTTCATTGTGTTTTCCGTAAAAGGAATGCTATCTTGGAAAGGGCATCAGCCAAGGCAGAGAAGTGCAGGAACATTCCTGGGAATGAAGGGCCCCGGGCTCTGCCCTCATGAGTCTTGGAGATAGTGTGCCTTTTGTACCTCCCCCCACAGCTCCCTCTCCCAAGCCCCCTGTCCTTTAAGTGACAAAGTAACCCATAACCGCACCTGTCCCGTAGAAGTTGACTTAGAAGAGGGTTGGGGCCTTTCCGGTCTCGTCATCCTCTGCTTCCTCCTGTCTGACCGGGGGACATCGCCCCAGCCTGTGTGGCAAACCTCCCTACGTACAGAGGCGCCTGGCCACTGCTTGTCTGTCACTGGGCAACACAAAAAGAAGGACAGCTTGTCCCGGGCTGGGGACAGTGGGACTCAAATGGTGGGAAGAGGATGAAGCAAAGGGAGGCGCAGACCCAGAGTTTTGCTAGTGTTGAGGGCAGCAGGCAGGGCTGCTGTGAACGAAAAGGTGCTTCCCCTCTGTCGTGACTCCATTTGCCCCCCGAGCAGACAGGACAGAAAGTGCAAGCTTGTGGGGATGCTTGGAGGTTGAAGGGACTCTAATTAACAAAAGATCAGGGCAACTCAGTCCTAGACAGTCTAGAGACCTGCTCCCATAGCCAACCTGTAGTCTTTTCCCCCCAAGACCTGGGATAGTCGGTGTCTGAGGGCTCAAAATGGACCTTTTATAAGGTGGAGGGAGCTGAACATTGCTGAGATGGGAGAAGAGGCGAAATACCACGAAGACTCTAGAACCTTCCACAATGATAGAAATGTTCTCTATCTGCGCTGCTCAATTCAGTGGCCACTGGCCATTTGAGGCGATTCAACACTTAAATGTGGCTTGTGTGAGGAGCTGAGTTTTAATTTTGTTATACTTAAATTTAATCACAAGTGGCTAGTGGCTGTCATATTGGGCAGCACGAGAGCGAGACAGAGGTTATGGACGAAAAGGGGTTGGAGGCCCTTCGTTCCTTTACATCTGACTCTGGGTCTGAAATCTCCACCGGAGGGTGGGAGGGACAGTGGGGTTTGGGAGGAGTGTCTAAAACACAAGAGACTGTGTGTATTTACAGAAATTTCCTGAAACCCCTTGCACTTATCTTACCCTATTTACAGTCTGAGTCTAACGGGCTCACCTCTGCCTGCAGGATGAGTCCCGTTCCTTCCCTTCTCCACACCTTACCTGTCCGACCCAGTCTTTCCCTCTCCACCAACTCTTCCTTTTGCCTTCAAGTGTCCTCCGTTCACCTATTAGGAAACAAAACAAAGTCCCTGCTGTCCTTTAACCTGTAACCCTTTCAAGTGAATTAACTAAAGCCATGGCTCACTTTTATCACCCGCGCTCCCTGCCACTGAAGACTCGGTACCTTGCGCACAGCGCCCCTTTCCCGGCCAGGCCCAGGGGGCTGGTTCCGACTTCATCCTTCTCGACCGGCCTGCTGCTCTGACCCTACGAATGGGGGCCCTGGCAGCAGCCTCCCTCCTGTCCAGCTTCCGGGACCTCCTCTGCTCCAGAGCCCTCTTCCAGCTTCTCCGCCCGAGGCCCTCGTGTCCTTTGTTCGCTCTGTCACTACTCCCAGACCGTGAGTGCCTCTTTAGACTCATCCCACAGTTCTCTCTCCTCCCTCTGGTTTCTCGAACTGTGCAGCGGTTTTCGTGACTTTGGCTACCAGCTCTCCACAAACGATTCCTGGATCGAAATCTTTTATTGTGATCCCTTACCAGTGGGAGGACAGAGATCGTCATGGCTTCCGCAAGGTTGTGAACAAAGAAAGCCCTCTGGCCACAGGGAGAGGGTTGAAAAAGACCCCAACTTACCAAAGGCCAAACAATAATAATAATATCATCATCAACTACGACTTGAATGCTTTTTATGTGCCAAGCACTATTCTAAGTATCCACTCATTTAAGGTATTAGCTGCCTTAATTCTAGTGTCCACACACGCACGGCCACCTGTGTCTCTAACACACCAATAAGAAAGGCAGGTAGCATGCCACCGTGTATACATCTGAATGCAGACGGGCCCTCGTGGGGCTCTTTCCGGATTCCATTCTGTTCCATGATGTTCTCGAACGTGTCATTTACTCTCTGTAAGCCCTTTCTCTGCCGTGTTAATGCTCTCCTCCAACTACGCTGCCAGTATTTCCCTTCATCTTTCTATCCCCAGGTCACCGTGTGCTGTTGGGTATTTGCTAGCACGCTGCATTTCACATACACAAAATTTAACATTTCATTGTCACCCTCAAAAGCCAGCTTGCTTTCCAGGTTTCCTCTGTTTCTGCCAGAGCCATTGCCGTTCCCTAGGCTTCCGCACGTGAAGCTGTGGCATGGTCAGCCCCGCTGTACCCCTTGCTTCTGCCCCGGTCTTCCCCTGTCCATTCCACTGCAGTGTACTCTTTCGCTTATTTCTCTGAAATGTCTCTTAATCGATTCACTCTTTCATTCTGCGAACGCGAGACCCACCTCATTCCAGGCACTGTGTTAAGTTCTGGGGATTCAGAGTTAGACAGGATTCCTGCCCTCTGGAGCTCACAGTCTGGTAGGGGGAAGGTGCCCCGTCTGCAGTGGAGATGACACAGGTGTCCAGGGAAGACAGGAGGGCTCTCGGAGAAGCCAGGACTGGCCTTTCAGCAGGTAGCTGGCCAGGGGAAGAGGTGAGGAGAAGGACATCCGGGCAGCAGGGGCAACAGGTGCAGAGGCAACAGAGCTTCAGGGGGCCACGAGTCATGTGTGGCTGGAGCGGGGGTCTGGGGGCAGGACCAGCTAGAACTCCATGTGCCACGGTAAGGAGTTTGGACTTGACCTTGAAATCTGTGTGAGGAGCCTTCAAGATAAGCTCTCACCAACTGATGGTGGGGAAGGGTGAAGGAGAGCAGTCTCTTTAAAAAAAATTTTTTTAATGTTTATTTTTGAGAGAGAGAGAAAGAGAGCGGGGGGGGGGGGCGCGGGGGCGGTGGGGGGGCAGAGATAGAGGGAGACACAGAATCTGAAACAGGCTCCAGGCTCCAACCTGTCAGCACAGAACCCAATACGGGGCTTGAACCCATGAGTGGTGAGATCATGACCTGAGATGAGGTTGGATGCTTAACCGGCTAAGCCACCCAGGCGCCCCGCAGTCTCTTATCTTTTAGAGATACATACGCAATCTCTCCTGATGAAATTACTTGGTGCCTAGGGATGTCATCAAAAGACTCTGGGAAGAGGAAGAAGTGAGGATCATTGGTGAAATAAGATTGGCCATATATTGATAATTATGGGAGTTAGGTGTTGAGGACATCTGTTCTATTTTTTTTAGGTATGCCTGGAATTTTCTCTAAAATATATATATATATACATATATATATATATATATGTATATATATACACACACACACACACACATATATGAGTATAAATGTACATATAAATGTTTATATGTACATTTATACACTTATATAAATCAGTATTGCATATTTATTAATATATAAAAAGATTTCAGTTATTTAGCTTGAGCGACATCTAGATAGTGATGCCATCAAATGAGATTAAGAACCCAGGTGGGAAAACAGATCTGGGCAAGGGCTACAGAATATGAAGATTGAGGCTGAGAATTTGACTCTGCTGTGTTTCGGGCTTCTGGGCAACATCTAGAGGTTATATCCAGAAAGCGGTTGAAGAAATAAGTTCAAAGGTCTAGACCGATGGCAATGGTTTGGGAGTCACCAGCATAGGAATGGAAGAAAAGGTCTGGGGAAGAATGCATCACTGGGGTTGGCAGGCAGACAAAGGATGAAAGAGGATCCAGGACATTAAAGGAGTGAACAGAGGAAATATGCCTCTGAAGAAAAATGAGGAGAGAGGAGATGGGCTTAAGGGGTAGGAGGAAATCCAGAGGACAGCATCACGAGATTTCATGGCAGCTTCAGTGAGAGGGCAAGTAGACAAGGGCAGAAGGGCGTCCCTGGGTTTGCCACCCAGGCCATTGGTGACCTTGAGTATTGTTTCAGTGTAGTCACAGGGGCAAAGCTGGATTGCGCTTTGTTGAGTAATTAATGAGGACAGGAGAAGACTTCTGGTTAAAGATGGCAAATTGAACATGTTCTTTTATTTCTGCTTTTCTTCCCAAACCTCACCAAAATGAGAATAAAGGAGTAAAAATGGTATAAGCCCAAGGACAAAGAGAATGGGAGAGACCAGCAAATGAGAGATCTCATCACAGTTTTGGAAGCTGGAAAATGAATGGAGAAGTGAGCAGGGCTGAGAAAATTGCATAGCAAATACCTACAAGGGTGATACTAAGAAACAAGCCCCTTCGTGCCACAGAATCCCAAAAGGCTCAGGACTTAGAGGCCCCATGTGCTCCGGGAGATGCACGGAGACGCCCAGACATGAGGTATGAGGCAAAAAATAGGGATCAATGAAAAGGTAGACCCCTGGGCACCTTCTCCGGTTCTTGGCAGCCAGGTGATTCCCCTTCCTTATCCTGGCAGGAGTTGGGAGGTTTATTCTCCAGAGACAGAGAGTGTACTGGGAGAGATCCCAAGGCCCTGGAGCCAGGTGATTGGAAGGCTTCTCTCTGGAACAATGGAAGGACCCCTCATCGAAAGACTCGGAGATACTCATATGGAGGGCTTCTCCACGAACTGGTCAGGTCCCGAGCCATCTAATTTTAGGGAAGTCTGCCGTATAAAGCTCCACTCATGCTTAGAGCTTCCAACTGGCTTTTGAAGCTAATAAGGATCACTGGCCATTTGAAAAAGGAAACCTCCAAATCCTGAGGACAGTTATTTTCAAGGCCAAAAGTCAGCCTAATTATCATGCGGGAGGGTGGGATACGGATACTTTCAGGCACGCAAGTCTTGTTCATGCTTTCGTGTGTCGGAAACTGCTGGACGATGCAGTGCTTCCACAAGGAAGGACACACCAAGAGAGAAAAGGGTGGGGAAGAGAGAGAAAGGGAGTACAGACAGACAGGAAGCAGAAACCCCAAGGGAGAAGGAAAGGAAGGTCCCAACCCAACGGCAGTGCAGCAGATAGGAGCGGGAGACAAGAAGGCGGAGGGTGAGTCTCCCAGGGACAGTGGCACTGAGGGAGCTTCAAATCTATTCATTTGAAGAAATAGTATTCAGAGAGCTCGTGTGGTTCTTCTGTGCAGCCGGGGAAGAGTCAGTGATGGGGACATGAATTTAAGTAAAGCAAAAGGAGGGAAATTGTTAACTCCAGAGGGGAAGTCAGCAAGTTGTTGAAATATGATCATTACGTACCACTTGGCTAAATTCCATTTAGAGAAGATGGAGGGGAGGGCAAGGTAGGGAGAAGATGTGGGCGTGGTATTAAATCTTTATCTGCTGTAATCAAAAGTTGATAAATAACGCCAAAGATTGATAAACCATGAAATAGTCATACATAGTTATTATTTGGAAACATGAAGGTAGATCCCAGAAGAAAACAATCAAAAGCAAGAAAAAGTGCTCCTGGGGAGTGGCTCACGAGGATGGTGAGGGATGGGGTGGGAAATTGTTCTTTTACGCGTTGAGCCCTTCTGGGCCAATTTGCTTTTAAAACCACTTATGCTATCTTGACAGGAAAAAACGTTAAGAATGAATGAGGGGGTAAGAAGTAGAGTGAATGTAGACATCTTTTCCGAGAAGTTCAACAGTAAAGGAAAATAATATCTGCTACTTACGTGGTCCTAATACTTGGTGCTTGTTCTAAGTACTGTATGTATATGAACTAATATAATCCTCCTAGCAACCCTATGAAGCAGGTACTGTTACTATCCACCTTTTACACATAAGGAAACAAATTTGATTCTCACAACTAGGACAGGGCTGAGCTGGGATTTGCACCCAGGCTGGATGGCTCCAGAGCCCCTGTTCTTTTTTTTTTTTTTTTTTTTAATTTTTTTTTCAATGTTTATTTATTTTTGAGAGACAGAGGGAGACACAGAATCCAAAGCAGGCTCCAGGCTTTGAGCTGTCAGCACAGAGCCCGACGCGGGGCTCGAACCCACAGACCGTGAGATCATGACCTGGGCGGAAGTTGGACACCCAACCGACTGGGCCACCCGGATGCCCCAACAGAGCCCCTGTTCTTTTTTTTTTTTTTTTTTTTTTTTTTAATATATGAAATTTACTGTCAAATTGGTTTCCATACAACACCCAGTGCTCATCCCAAAAGGTGCCCTCCTCAATACCCATCACCCACCCTCCCCTCCCTCCCACCCCCCATCAACCCTCAGTTTGTTGTCAGTTTTTAAGAGTCTCTTATGCTTTGGCTCTCTCCCACTCTAACCTCTTTTTTTTTTTTTCCTTCCCCTCCCCATGGGTTTCTGTTACGTTTCTCAGGATCCACATAAGAGTGAAACCATATGGTATCTGTCTTTCTCTGTATGGCTTATTTCACTTAGCATCACACTCTCCAGTTCCATCCACGTTGCTACAAAAGGCCATATTTCATTTTTTCTCATTGCCACGTAGTATTCCATTGTGTATATAAACTACAATTTCTTTATCCATTCATCAGTTGATGGACATTTAGGCTCTTTCCATAATTTGGCTATTGTTGAGAGTGCTGCTATAAACATTGGGGTACAAGTGCCCCTATGCATCGGTACTCCTGTATCCCTTGGATAAATTCCTAGCAGTGCTATTGCTGGGTCATAGGGTAGGTCTATTTTTAATTTTCTGAGGAACCTCCACACTGCTTTCCAGAGCGCAGAGCCCCTGTTCTTAACACTGGTGGGTAGAAGGAAGCGAAGAGTTGAGAAAGGGTTTGTTTTTGTTTTTCATCTGCAGTAGGAAAGACATAAGCAAGAAGATGGATAATGGGGCTGGTCCCTCGTTGAACCCTTGCCAGCCAGTAGCTGTGAAGGGAAAAGAAAGCAGAGGGGTTTGAGAGCGTAAACAAGAGAGTGTTGGGGAGCTGAGCTGTGGGATCTGAGCCGTTAGGAAAGGGCAGCTGGATGGATCACAAGGAAATGAAGGAAGGGGTCAGGAAAGGAGTGAGGGAAGTGGAGGGACCGGATGGCTCCGTTTCCAGAAGAGGGAGGACATTGGCCTTGAAGACTTGCCAGATGGACTTGAAGACCACGTGCACGTGCACACACGTGCCCAAAGGGAGCTCGAGATGGGTATTCACCCACGTGCTACTAACGCTTGCCGGGGCCTCTTTCTTTTCAGTTTTGTTCAGCTACGTTTCTGATAGGTCTTTGATTAATCTGATGAAACCCACCATGAGAGTTTCAGGAGCCAGGCCGTCCCAGACAATGAGCAGGCCCAGGGTGTGGTCGTGGAAGTGGGATGGGAAAGGAAGTTTGGAGCTAAGGAGAGAAAGCAGGTGGAGTCACGACGGGGCGGGGCGGGGGGGCAGTCCCGGGAGCACTGGTGGATGAGGGTCCAGCGCCTCCCAGAACGCAGTGGGAGGGGGCCGCGCCGGCGGCCAGTGGGCACAGGTCCCGGAAGGACAGGAAGCGGTGCCACAGACTCCAGCCTTTCCTTTCCTCGTCGTCCTTCAATCCTCGCCGTCCACACTCTCAGTGTGAAGTGCAGGTGCTGGGCTCTGCCTTGCCTGTTGGAATAGGAGTAAGTGGAAGAAGAAGCGCTTTAGAGAGATTTTTTTTTCTCATTGCCACCTGATTTTTTAATATTCCCCAAATGAATCTTCTACTTCAGCCATTTGTGATTCTCTTAAACTTTGTTTCGAAATAACTGTAGGTTCACTGCGTCGCGAAGACATGTTCAGGGGGATTTCACGCACCTTCTTCCCCGTGTTAATATCTGAAATAATCATAGTATAGTATCAAAACCAAGACAATGGCATTGCTACAGTCTCTAAAGCATATTCAGATTTCGCCAGTCAGATGTGCAACTCGTGTGTGTGCGTGTGTGTGCATGTGTGTGTGTGTGTGTGTGTGTCTCAGGGTAGGGAGGAGGCTCTGTGCGTTTGTACCACATACGTGGCCTTGTGTGTCCACCACCACAATCGAGATCCAGAACCCGCCATCCTCACAGGACTTTCTCATCACCCCTTTGTGGTTGTCCCCTCAGCCCCATTGTGAGCGCCCAGCAGCCACTAATCTGGCGTCTGTCTCCACACTTAACACTTAACGTGATTCATGAATATCACACAAAGGAAATTGTGCACCATGCATTCTTTTAATAGTGGCTTTTTTTAATTCAGCATAATTTCATCGAAGTGTACTTACTTCAGTAGTTGTTTTTAGAGATTTGTATCACCGTCGGTAAGAGACCTGCCCACCTCCACCTCTACCTCTGTGCCATTTCCCCTCCCGGATGGCACGGCTACCTACCAAAACCCTCTAGCAGTCTGTATTCATCTCCTTCTTCGGAGGGTCTCCCTGCCGTGCGCCTGAACACACCTGACTCCTCTCTGTTCTAGCATCAGTTATGTATTCCTCACACCGTATCATTCTCCACTTTCAGGTAGAAGGTAGAGGTCACGTCCAACTTCCCTTTCTATCCCCAGCGTCTAGTACAGTGCCTGAAACCTAGGAGGGACTCACAAAGTTACTTTTTGGCTGAATGAATGACGTTGCTCTGTTTGATTCTTACCCTGTGTCTTGAGTATGTTTTCACCCCAGTGAGAGTCTAAACTAGATTGTAAATCCCTTGACAGCAGCCTCTGCGTTCCGTTTACTCGTGTATGCTATAGGTCCCGGTTAGGACTGCCTTAGGTGTTTGTACGTGGCCTCGATGAGTATGTGCCTTTGTGTGTGCGGGGATGGACGGAGGGCGTAAGTGTTTATGGGGCTGGTTTCCCAGCTGCCCAGCCTGACTTCCCACAGTCAGCAGGATGGACCTGGAGATGTCGGGGCTGAGGACCCTAGAGCACGTGGCCGTGACCGTCTCCATCAGTCATCCACGACGCGGCAGCTTGGAACTCAAACTGTTTTGCCCCAGTGGCATGATGTCCCTCATCGGCGCCCCCCGCAGCATGGACTCGTACGTACACCTGTCTGTCCCTTCTGAGCTCTTTTTGCAACAAGGGTCTTTGCGAGGAAGAGGTACGGGAAAAGTGGACACTGGCACCGGCCTGAGCTATCGCGGCACCGGCTGACTGTGGCAGCTGGAAGCCATTTCTGACCTGCTTTGTACAAGTCACTTACAATGTGCTAAGCGCCGCACTTCACAGATATTTTCTCTAATCCTTTGTAAGCTGCCTTTACAAATGCGGAAACAAGTCACAGAGCTAGGAAGTGCCTGAGGAAGTAACGGGAAGCCTAGATCTGTGGAGCTCCGCAGCCTGTGGTCTTGCCACCTTTACTTTTCCCATGAGGACACATTGATGCGAGTCCTCTGTCCCATCCCCAGGGGACAGAGGCAGCACTCGAGGACCCCTCAGGGCACGCTCCCTAGTGACTGTAGCTCAGGCAACAACTGCTACATTTTCATGGCTGCTTCAGGGAGGAAATCACGTCTGTGGGCCAAGGGTCAGTTCCCTGCCCCGCGCCTACCAGGTTTTCCACTCTGTTTTTCCCCCAGAGATCCCAATGGCTTCAATGACTGGACCTTCTCCACTGTGCGATGCTGGGGGGAGAGAGCGAAGGGGACTTACAGACTTGTTATCAGGGATGTGGGTAAGCCTGCCTGCCCTTCCATCTGGTCCCTCTGGAGCTCAGAGTCCCCGCAGAAACCGTCCCACGGGGAATACGTAGGGTCGCCATTGGACCAACAGGGTAGATGCCAAGAAGTACGCGCCATCTAGAATATGGGCACCGAAATCTAAACTTGTTCGTTGGTACTCCCTCTCATATTCCTTGGAGAAGTGACTGATCCATTTTTCCTCAGGATAGCAACAAAAATTCCTTGTTGAAACCACATTTCAAGTCCTTTCACATATAACCGTCCTTCGGCCAGCCCTGGTAGGCAGGTAAGGGCAGGACTAATTTTCACCGTTTTTTGGTTTTGTTTTTTGTTGTTTTGGTTTTTTGGTTTTCTCTTTTTTCTTTCTTTTTCTTTTTCTTTTTTTTTTTTTTTTTTTTGAAAAACCGAGGTACACCCAGAGGTCTGATGTGGCCGGTGCAAGGTCATACAGTATTCCAGCGAGGAGACTGGAAACTGAGCCCAGCTCTCCCGGCTTCCAGTCAAGCTAGGTATTCCCTAGACCAGTGGTTTTCAAACTTTCCTTTAATTTAGTAGAAGGACATTTTATTTCCTCCCCCAAGCAAAATCCCAGCTGAAACCTGAAAATATGAAAGAGCTAAAGGCAGAGCCTCCTTGCTTCGGAGTCCCACCTCCCAGCCTCCCCGTGTCCATCCCTGAGGGCACCCGTGAGGCGCGTCTGCAGAAGCCCCCCAGCCAGTGGGACACGCACAGCCTCAGCTGGCCGTGGGGTCAAGCCCCCAGGTTGGGGGGGCGGGCAGGGCCTCTGCTGCTCACACGGCCAGCACAGGGGCAGGGCTCACGGTGCTTCTCTTGCCCCTCTAGGAGACGAGACGCCCCAGGCCGGCACCCTCCAACAGTGGCAGCTGACCCTGTATGGCTCTGTGTGGAGTCCAGTAGACATCAGGGACAGACAGCGGTAGGTGCCAGACTCATGTGTCAGAGGGACGGCAACTCCGGGGGCTGGGAGAGGCCGCTGAGGGCCCCCTCCTCCCTGGGAACCCACACTACACCACCCCCCCCCCCCCCCCCGCCTTGCTGCTCTGGGACTTCCCTCTCCTCGGCGGTAAGGTGGGAGGACGGGTGAGGGCAGGAGGCAGAGGAACCAAGTTCCAGAGCGGGTTCTCATCCCTTGTCTTCTCCACAGACTGTTAGAAAGTGCCATGAGTGGAAAATACCTGCATGATGGCTTCACTCTGCCCTGTCCTCCTGGGCTGAAAATCCCTGAGGAAGATGGTTACACCATCACCCCTAACACCCTCAAGGTACGAGGGCCGAGCCTCCAGCTCCAGGTGGGCAGGAGGGGGCTGGGGGGGGGGGGTGGTCCTTGCTGGGGTGCTCTAAGTGACCTGAGAAGTGAGGGGTGGGGAAGACCTGGGTCCCCACTCTACTAGCCAGCTCGAAGAGGGCACTGCTCAGTGGGGTCAAGTGCTTTGAGGTGGGGCAGCGGTCCCTGGGAGGTGAGAGATTTTCTGAGCTCGTTGTTCTGGGCTGAGGAAAGCCACAGGGCTTTGGGAAACCATCCCTAACTCAGGTGCTTGACCTTTCCCAGACTCTGGTGCTGGTAGGCAGTTTTACCATCTTCTGGACCGTTTACTACATGCTGGAAATATACCTGAGCCAGAGGAATGTGGCCTCTCACCGCGTTTGTAGGAGCGGACCCTGCCACTGGCCCCAACGAAGCCAAAAAGCCAGGGAGGAGGGGACAGAACTGGAATCAGTGCCACTCTGCAACAGCAAAGATCCAGATGGAGTGGAGACAGAAAGTGAGGGCCCTGCCACCACGTCTGGTCCCCTTGTCCCGGACCTGTTGGATCAAGGGGACTGGGGCCTGTCCCAGGACAGGAGTGCCCTGGACCACCCTCATCATCAGCTACCCCCAGACCTGTTACAGGGGAAAGAGGAGCAGATTTGCTGACCCAGGGCCCAGCAGACTCAACATGGGCCAGGCTCTTCCTTCCCCGAGCCAGGGAAGCTGGGAAAGCTGCTCCGAAGTCCCAGGAACTCTGGGGAGAAGGCGGCCCTGATGCTAACATGGGGAATCCACAGGCCTCAAGAGCTCCCTGTGACTACATTCAGGGAGGGCGAGGGACTTCTCAAAGTGCAGTGACAGAGGAATGGTGCCAGAGAACAGTGTGGCCATAGCCTCAAGATCTTCCTCCTCCTGAAAGCTTTTGGTGAGAAGGTCTTGGACAAAGGCTCGGCCCCTCCCATTTGTCAGGCCTGCTTCCTCATTTCTCCTGGGCAGGCTGGTGGACCCTCACCCATGTGGTGGGGTGGTGCCCACCAGGCCAGAAGAGCCTCTCAGTGGAAACATCACTGGGGTCACTTAGGAAGAGGGCTCAGGGTGAAGGCTGGGAAGAGCCCCTGCATATACGCCTGTCCTTTTGATGACCCAGGACCTAGAAACCACAGTCCCCTCCTCTCCCTCCCTCACCTTCCTGCCTACGCCTGGAACTTAGGACATACAGGTATGGCGGTCAGCCCCCAGCCCAGCCACACTCGCCCTGAAAGCAGCTGCCTCCATTAGCCCTGATCAGAAGCCAACCTTGAACATACCCCTGACTCCTTCACCACCGCCCCCCACCCTCCGTCCTGAGGGATCGGTACGATGCCCCTGGCACGGCTCCCCAGGGCCCGCGCTGCCTCACTACGGTAGTCTGCAGCAGGACTATGACGGGGCTCGGCCACTGCCACTCCAGCCCTGCGACCGCCCTGTCTTCCTCTGCAAAGTGCTCAGGGAAATGGCCCTACCCGCTGGAGGCCCGCCATCTGCCTGACAGGCTGTGAGTCCTCCCACCATTACTGGCCTCCTCCCCTCTTCTGAGCTAGTTTGGTTGATCTCAATTTTTTTTAACGCTTAAGATTTGGGTTTGTCTTTTCACAGCAACATTTGGTTGAATGTTTTTCTGCACAGCTTTTCCAAAATAAAAACCTTCCACGCAACTCTGCCCCTCCCCAGCTCCTTTCATCTGCCTCCCAGAGCTAATGCAAGTTGCCAGGTTGCTCTCCTTGGCCTTCGGTCCCCGGTCCCCGAGATCCACTCTCCTCCTCCGCGTGGCCCTCTGAAGGAAACTGGCCCCCCTTGAGGTCCTAGAATTTGAGAGGTCCTTCGGAGCTGGCCTTCAGGAACCCATATAAATGTTGCCTGCCTCTTCCCTGCTCATACTTCCTAGAATCAGAAGTGACCAGGGCAAATCAAACTCTGCCAGCCAGGCCTGAGAAAAGATTGATGTATATATTTGTTTCCTTTCTGAATTTCAACCCCCAAAATATTCCAGAAAAAAAATAAATGGAGGGAGGTTGGGCAGGATTACCTTCAACAGGCGTCTGTTGCCAAGGAGGCTAGTGGACTTGCCCCCCGCCCAGGCTACCCCCAGCCCACGTCCCCCCTGCCCGGCCCAGGATGGGGTGAGACGGTGGGAGACGGCGGGGGAGCTGGGAGGAGGGTCAGGGGAGTGGTGCTTGGGGGTAAGAAATTGGGCTGAGGCTGAGGGGTGGGGGAGAGCTGCCCAAGTGCGGTCACCTTTGCTCAGTGACGGAGCCTCGAAGCTTGGCCGGGGCTGAGGAACTACACGGGTGCGGGTGAGGCGGGCTAGGCAGGATGGCTGCAGCCGACGAGCCGGGGAAGGACAGGGCTGGGGGCTGGCCCTCTCCCTCTAACTGATGATCTGCCGAGGTCGTCCGTAGCCTGTCATGCCGGCCTGGGAGGCCCCCCTGTTGCTGCCCATCTGTAGGCCAATGACATGTTTTCCCTCCTGCAGTTGGCTCTCTGTGAACTCCCTCTTATGCTCCTGGGCTTTCCTGGAAGAGGGGAAACCAGGATAAAGACTCATCAGGACTGCACATTTCATCCCCCCTCCCCCCCTCCCAGTGCTCTGTTTCCTCTGTCACTTCCTAGACCGGTCCCATGTCCCCCCCCCCCCCCCCCCCCCAATCTCACTTCTGTGTTTCCTTAACCTGGCTTACCCCATGGACCAGGGAGAATGGCAAGTACCAGGGACCCATTTCCTACCCAGCCTAGACCTTCACTTTGGACCTTCCAGCTATCTGCTTCCCCTCCCCGCTGGGCCTGACAGTCAGCCCAGGCCACCTCCCATCTCCCTGCAAAGACACAGGTTCGGAGCACAAGGAACCCCGGGTGGCCGCGTACTTCATAAACCAGTTGGGATCTCCACGGTAGTACCCGTCGTTCTTGGTCACTGCCAAGCTGCCCAGAGCCATCAGGGTTCTCTGCACCGCTGCCAGGTCTTTGCCTGTGAGAAGAAAGGAGGGATGGGGGTGAACCTCAGGGCCATGTACACGGGACTCCAGGGCAGGGCCTGCCCCACCTCTCGGAAAAATGGCCAACCCAGGGGCAAAGGTTGTCCCACGATCAAAGGAGGCTCCAGGAGATCCTACGATGCCCTCGAGAGCCTGGCTGGTACCCTTCCGGCACATCCTGTTCCTACTATGCAGACCTGTTGTGTGGCATGTTTTGATCATCCTTCGTCCCCTCTGCCTCAGCTTCCTGTCCTGCGCCCACCTTCTCCACCCCTTTTCTCTCTGTACCTTCGAAGAGGTCAACAGTCTGAAACATGTCAGTCTTGGTGACCCCATAGTCCTCAGCCGCCTTCAGGAACTGAGCCACCTGCTCCATTTGCTTGAAGACCATGGATGGAGGGTTCTCGGGCACCTTCACTGGCTTGGAGCCGTCAGGATACAGGCTGTTCACCAGCTTGCTCAGAATCTGCCAGGCACAGAACGCAGCTCGGCGCTCAGCTCGGGGCGCCTGCCTCACAACTCCAGCAGAGCCCCAGCCCCCCTTCCCAGGGGACCACTCACCACGCCGTTCTTCAGCCAGACCTGGAAGCCCAGGCGCCCACGGTCCGGGCGCCCCACGTCTGCGCCACACTGCACTATGATCCACTCCACCAGCCGCTCCTCCAGCTCCTCGTCATACTTCTTCTCAATTTTGGATTGCACTTCGCGGCTCATGCCATAGGAAGGACCCTTGTTGGCCATGTTGAGGGAGAGCTAAGGCAGCACAGGCCAGAGAAGGGAGAAGGTCAGAGGATCGGAGAACCACTCTGCTTTCACTTGTGCTAGGCGGGCCTTCCGGCTTCTAGGAGGACGGGGGGTGTGGGGGATGCCATCCATCCTAGATGTTTACCTCCCCGTTCCCTCATTTTGTTTTCACGGCACTGCCCGTCTGGGCCAGGCTCATCCCCTCAGTCCGGGGAGCCTCTGAACTTGGAGGCCAGAGAAATGGGAGACCAGATCTTTGGAAGTCTAGAGCAAGGGTCAGTAAACTTATTTTTGTAAGCAACCAGACAGTAAGTATTTTAGGCTTTGTAGGACATGAGGTTTCTGCCATTGTAGCAGGAAAGCAGCCTGAGACGATACATGAACAAGTAAGCGGGCTTTGATCCAGTAAAACTTTATTTACACAAACAGCAGGCTGCATTTAGCCTATGAGCTGTAGTTTGACAATGGCTGGTCTAGAGCTTTCTCTCTTTGCCAAGATTGACCGGAGGCACTGGAGACACCTTCCAGAAGAGGCCACACGTCCCTTCCAAAATAAAGCAGCGGGTTTCTTTGTCCAGCTAGGCATGAGGTGGTCCTGCCCTATTTCTCCCTCCGCTTTATCCCCCCAGCCCCGAAGCTGGAGCTCCAAAACTCCAGCTCTTTACCAGGTCAGCTCAGCCTTTGGCCCACAGCTGCTGAAGAGGCTCAAACTTATCCACCCCTGGAAAGGTCTAGGAAGCCAGCAAAACCCAAGAGGTTTTGGTCAAAAAGCTGTACTTCCTCAGGTGAGCCGAGAGAGAGAGAGAGAGAGAGAGAGAGAGAACACTTATAGACCCATAGACTTTCCCTCGTGCCCTCAGGCTCCCACCTCTGTAGTAGCTGAGTAACCCAGGAGCCAGAGCCCTCCAAGGGGATCCCAGAGCCAAGAAACTGCCAGCGAGAGCGTGGGGAGCCCCTCCCCGTGCACAGCAGCAGCAGCTGTTGCCCTGAAGGTCTGGGGCCGGCACTGCTCTGAAGAGCCCCGCGATGTAGGGGGAAGGCTATAGCAGCAGGGCGGGCGACGTAGGCCTCTGGGTGGATGTGGCTGGTCAAGAGAAACCTGACCCGGCCCCAGCTATCACCCAGAGCTCATCGGAAGAGCCCTCCGAGAGAGGTGCCAGATGAAGCCAGACCCATCACCTGGCCTCAGAGAGGTCAGAGGTTGGGAGGGAGAGAATGGTCTGAGGATGGGGGTAGTCGTTGCGCTCCCCCGACTCCCTTTCTTGCCAATATCAGACCGTCTCTCCTGTACCACCGTGGGGAGCTTGTCACGGTCTCGGGTCAGCTGCCCAACCCTTCCTTCCCCCATAGCTGACAACTTTCCTGCATTCAAGTTCCCCATCTGTGCACCGAGGATGATGTCATCTCCCTCAGAGAGCTGTGCCTTCTCCCAGGCACTGTGACTCCCTCCCAGAGTCGCCTCCTGGTGGTGACCTGGGAGAGCCAGCCCCTGACCCAGGGACAAAAACTGTTTCTTCCCATCTGGCCTCCACTCCTTTTCCATATCATCCCCTGAGAGGACAACAAAGTTTGAGAGATGAACTCATTTGATTCCAGCCACTGGGCAACTCACTTCTCTCCGGTTTGAAAAGCCCGAGGGCTGGGCCACCTCTGAGCACCGGCACCCTCACCTGGCCAGTGATGCCAGAGAATCCAAAAGCAGAGTCTCCGTTTCCCTATAGACAGCCCAACGCCTCCCTTCCCCACCCCTGCTTCCCAACCACCCAAGGGCAAAGACGAGGGGTCCAAACCCACGAGTCAGCTGGGACCGAGTGCCCTCAGCCCATCCTTCATCCTGGGCCCCGCTCAGCCTTCACCCCACCAGCCCAGGCGGGCAGCGCACACCCCACCTTCCCCGCCCTGCCCTCCTCGTCCTCCCCACCCACCTACCCTCCCAGACCCTGTGCCAGCAGGTGAGGAGCAGGACGGAAGCGGAGTGCCGTCACCCCCAGCTTGCAGTCTAAGAGATTCAGAGCAGATAGTTAAGGCATCGAGGCTCACAGTGAGAAGCACACAAAGCTGCAGCCCCTAGATCTAGAGACAATATTTGATTTTTATCAGAACAGGGAAGGGGATGAAATGCACCCCACCCATCCCAACCCCACCCTCTGCCTCCACATGAGGAGTCCAGAAGTGGAGAATTCCAAGAAATCTCATTAAGTCCTCTGACCAAGACCTCCCCAGTCCCACCTTGGAGCTGTAGGAAGAGGAGAGGGAAACAGTTGCCAGGCAGCCCACCCAGAGGCCTTTCTAGACAAAGCCTCCTGGAGCAGGCCAGGCCGGCCAGTTGGACTCCGCTTTGACCCTCTGGCCCCGTGGCTCCTGTCAGCTTCCCCTCCCCTGAGAGAAAGAACAAGGGCCAGCTGCAAAGGGGTGGCGGGCACCTGTTACCGGCAGGAACCAGGGGTCTCTCCAGGACCGCCGGGCCCCTGGCTCTTCAAAATAGAACACAGCCAGTAAGAGCAGGCACACGTGGATCTCTGAGAAGGCAAGAGGGACGGCTCCTCTAAATTCTGGAAGCAGAGAAGAGCAGCCCTGTTCACTGCTGCCCTTTGGAGAGCAACCACTGAGGGAACCAGCTAGACCCTTCGGAAAAGGCCCAGGGTCCCAGGCCCGCCCAGCCCTGTGTGAGCCATCCAGGACAACACTGCAAAGCCCCTGGGGGTGCCCAGCCCTCACCCCTCTGCCTGCCGCGCGGTCATCTCCCATTTCAGAGGACGGAAGGAGCCATGTGTCTAGAAAACGCAGCTCTCGCAGGTCCCTGCACCGGGCCACCCTGGCTGTTCCAGGGTACAGGAGTCTGGCAGTCCTTTCCACTGCCTCAGTGGCTCCCAGGGCTTCTGTGCTGCTCAGACCCGAGTGCCCGCCAGCAGGACACTGCTCTCCAGCACTGCTGTGCTCGCACACCTCCTCACCTCCTTGGATGTCCTCTTACATGGACGACAGACAGAGCCTTGGGTCTAACCCAATACCTTGAGCCCATCACACACTCTGTCGGTATGACCATGGCCAAAAACGTGGGGAGCCTCCTTGTCACCTCAGACCTCAGGTCTCCACCATCAGTCCCTCTGACCGGCCAAGCCATCTCGAGATCAGCCTGGTGCCGCCTGGTCCAAGGACTCCAAGTACGGGATTCCAGCAATCTCACCCCCCCCACCCCACCCCCCCACCCTCATCGAGCTAAGGCCACCTCCCCATCTGGAGATGAGGAATGCACGAGGAGAGGACGTGCTTCCCCCCCATGGGGTTGCAGGCCAGGGCCCGTGACAGCCCCTCTGCAATACCCCTGTGGTCCCATCAAGCCCTAGCCCACCTCCCCTCCAACCCGGGGATGCGTGCACTTACAGGAGTTCCTCGAGACTCGCAGGCGGGAATGAGCTCTCGTGTCTGAACTTGGACAGACAGGATGGGGCGCCGGCTGGGTGGGGGGTTTAAAGGGCCGCTGCCGCGGTGATGTCAGCCTCCCCCGCTGGCTCACCCCCGGGCCCCCTCCCTGCCAGAGGAACCCGTCCCGTTCCCCACCCCCCGCCCCCCCAGTGACTCCACACAGACTCCATATTTGGGGAAAGACACCAAGTTGGAGCAGTCTGCCGGGGGCTGCCCGGGACATTCTCTGCGTGCTTTGGAGATGGAGCCGGCGGGGCGGAGCTGCGCTGCCGGCTGGGAAGCAGCCGGGAAAAGCCTTTTATGGACAGGACCACGAAGCCCTGCCCTGCTGTCTGGCCCTAGGGCTGCTCCTTCTGCACTGCTCCCTGCCCCCGTGTGTGACTTGACGGGAGGGGGCAATTCAAGAGGGTCTGGCCAGGGAGAGGGGGAAAGAGCTGGGGACAGATCCCTGAGGGCCGTGGTGGAGTAACCCACCACCCTGTCCTCCTGAGGGTTCGGCTTTAGGAACTTCCTTTACTGAGGACCTGCCGCTAATGCTCTCATTTAATCTTCGAGGCTACCTGGTGGGATAATTACTAACCTCGCGTTACACGTGAAGAAACAGGCTCAGGGTGCATGTCACCCAAGGCCACGTGGGAGGCCATGAGTGGCAGAAGCCGGACGTCCCCAGAGGCCCCCGTGTGGGAGCTGAGAGTCTGTCGGGTGTAACCACCCTGCTCAGGTTGGGCGCTTCCAGTTGGGGTGGGTCTTGAGTTAGATGCTTTAGCCGGGGCGGAATCTGAGGGCTGGGCAGCTCAGTGGACCTTGGCCCTCATCCAGGGCATCTCTAAGGCCTGGTGGGGCTGAGACACCAAGGCTGGGTTGGAGGCTCAGAGGCCGCTCTCCTCCCTCCCTCCCTTTGGAACAGTCTGTGCCTCCCCTAAAGAACAGACTGGGCTCCATCGCTCCAGGAAGGAGACTCACTCCCATGTGGCTTGCACCCGGCCTCAGGGGTCTGGCGAAGGGGCAGGAGGCGAGACTTGCTGCGGGGTCTCTGGGCTGCCGGCTGTGGCACCACCCCACCCCTTTTCCCAGGACGGCTTGGCAGGGAGGGGCTAACACTCCCCACCACACACTGGACACCGGCACACCCGGCACCTCCGGGAGGGGGTCAGCCAGGCCTGGCCTTCGTGGGAGGCCCGCCCACCACAGCCTGCCTCCCCTGGCCAGAGCCCAGTGGCACAGAGCTAGGGTGCCCTCCAGTGGCGTTTGCTGGGAAGGGCAGGGAGAGGGGTGGGGAATCAGCTAGAGGGCAGCAGACCTCTGGTGAGTTGTGAATTCACCAGCTTCCTGCCACCGCCCCGATCTTGCTATCCTAGGCCCGCTGGAACCTAAATCAACTTTCTAGGGTCATTTCAAATTCCGGCTTCTGGGAGCCTGCCTGCCGCCCACACGCAGTTACCCACCATATACCAGCAGCTTGTGTTCCCCCAAGAACCTTCCCGGCCTCGGCCTGCATTCTCTATTCAAGTCGTGTCAGGGGCGGTGCCTGGGTGGCTCAGTGGGTTAAGCATCCAACTCCTGATTTGGGCTCAGTCATGACCTCACGGTTTGTGGGTTGGAGCCTGCTTCAGGTTCTGTCTCCCTCTCTCTCTGCCCCTCCCCCACTTGCTCTCTCGCTCACCAAAAAAAAAAAAAAAAAGAGAGTCATGTCAGGAAGTACTGCCTGCACACACAGCCTGCCCAGCCGGGAAAGGCTAGGGTCAGAAGTGAAACCGGCCCGACTTGTAGGCGCGGGGGGGGGGGGGGGGGGGGGGGGGTGCAGGTGGGCCAGAAGCTGCTGCCATTTATTTGCCAGGTAAGGGGTGGGGGTCGCAGAGGAGAGATGGTGCTGCTAAGGCTTATTTACCACACTCTCCTCTCCGCCCAGCACAGCGCCCAGAGCGGCCCCTGATAAGCGTTTCCTGGATTGATGCTATTGCTCAAAGGACAGGAATAACCCTGGGGAACCGAGGACGCAAGGACGCGAGGGGGAGACAAAGGAGAATCTCTTGTTGAGAGAGAAAGGTAGAGCAGGAGAACCGGAAAATGTAGGACCGCTGCCCCACCCTTCATTCTCAACATCTCCACCCAGAAAGGAGGAGCAAACAGGGGCCCAAGAGCTGCGTCTGGTTGTTTCTTTAATTGAATGCAGACCCATTCATAGAAAACAGAAATGCAACCATAGCATGGCAACAGACATTAAATGGAGTTCTGAAAACGGATCCAGATCCACCTCCTCTCCCCAGCCCAAGGGAGAGCTGTAAAAACAAGTTGGGCAGAATAAGACACACTCCCATCCCCAAGGCAGAGGCCTGACCTGCCCTCCCCCAGTCTTGGCATCTGGAATGGACCGGGTAGGGGAAGGGGTTCGAAGGACAGAGCAGCCAGGGGGCCCAGAGCTGGGGCGGCTCAGTGTAAACTTCAAGGTTTCATACATGTATATGTGTGTGACTAACACAAAACTTGGCCAAAGACAGGACGGAAACACCGAAGCCAGCCCCAGGTCCTAGAGTGAGGCTGGACTGGGGACATTGAGAGGAAGATCATGTCCCTTCCTGAGCCCCCTTCTAAGATAGGCACTGGGGCTCCCGCGGCTATGAGGAGACAAGAGGAGCTAGGCGCCTTGTGTCCCACTCCTCTGCCCCTGGACATTCTTGGGCAGTGTCAATGGCACTGAAAGGCCCCCAGTGGGGGCTTGGCAGGACAGAGGGCCTGGAAAGAAAAAGAAGGAAAGGGGTGAACTGATCTTTCCCTCTGATCCTGGTGCCAACATCAGTCTGGGGGCTGACAAGATAGGCAGGTGACCTCTGAATTCAGTCCCTCAGCTCAAAGGCGACTCTCACACATAAGCTGACCCTTATTACTACAGAACCGGCTCCAAGCACAGGTCAAAGGGAGGAGGCAGCACTGCCTGAAGCCCCTCTTAGGCCATAGCACCAAAAGCGTGGCACCAGCTGGCCAGCCTCCAAAATCCTACAGCCCATTCATCCTGGCTGGAATGGGCAGTGATGGCAGTCAGGTATGGCCCCAAAGCGCTATGGGGCCCTGGTGCAGGACAGAGAATCAGGCCCAACCGGGCCCTGGACTGGAACTTGGGGAGAAGGAAGGGCTCGCAGTCATAGGCTCGTGCGGAGGGGAGGGACGGGCAGAACGCAAGGCATGAACTGGGCAGGGCAACACTTTCCTCCTTCCTCCTGCAGAGGAACAGACGGAGAGCCAACGGACAGGGCCCCTGAAAGGCCCTCAACACTGAGAAGCAGCAACAAGTGGCCAACATCTGGGGTCTTGCGGGAGGAGGCCTCCTTGTCAGCAGAGGGCAGCCGCCAGGCCCACCGCTGTGACTGTCCCGGGCCAAGCTTGGGCCTCGCTGTCCCGCCACCACCCACACTGGGCTGCAGGGCGGGGATGCACGCCCCCAGAGCTGCAGGGGCTCTGGGCAGGGAGACAGAGGAGCTCAGGGCCCCCTGAGTAAAGCGAGGGGCCTGGCTCCCACTAGAAGACATAGATCTTGTCCCGCTGCACGGTGTCCAGGTCATCGTCCAGTGTCAGCAACACCTGGGGGGCAGACGCTGAGTCAAGCACAGGCAAGGGGGCGGCCTCGGCCTCTCCCCATGCTTGGGCAGAAGAGTCTCACGTACCAGGAACGACCCGAACATGGCAATGGAGGAGAGGAAGTGCCAGATGTCATGGTCGTCAAAGAAGTCCAGGAGGATGCAGTCTCGGTTGTGTTCCCGAGACTCTGCGGGGGTTTTCTGGGGAGGAACAGGGAGAGCCGCCTGCGGACGCTGCCCACCAAGGCTGGGGCCAGACCTGCTGCCGGCTCCCTCGGGCTGCCCTGCTCCCGGCGCCAGGCAGGAGAGCACCCTCCTCTGACTCGCCCTTGCCTCGTCTCCCACACCTAAGAACTGGCTGTTACACGTTTCTCCCCGAGGACGCTGGCTTCTGTCCTTCCCTTTCCTTTCACTTTTACCCTCAGATTCTTCTGCCCTTTATGTAAGAGAGCACAGGGCTGAGATCACCTGGAGACGCTAGAAGGCTTCAAAAGCCTCCTAACTTGGTTCCCTGCCTTGGACTCTGCCCCCTGCTCTAATCAGTGACTCCAGGATCACTTTTTCTCCAAAGTATTATTGGTTGGTCACACAGCTCTGCTCGAGGACAACAGGAGCTATGACCTGTGGGCCATGACCTAAGGCACTCGTGGTCCTCCATGCTCACCCATCACCCTATCCAGCAAACCCTGCCCGGACATTACTGTGTCTGGGGACTGTCTGTGCCCCACGCTGAGGCCACCGAGAAGACCACAACTGCCTTGCCCTCAGGAGCTCAGTCTTTCACTCAGCTCCCAAATTAGTGCATTCATGGACTCCAAATCTGCCTCATCTAGTTCTGCCTCTGTAACATTACTCAGGTCACAGCATCTGTGGGCCACAGGGTGCTTTCTTATCACCCAGGGCCTATAAGGCCACGAGCACAGTCTGCCTCCTCCAGGAAGCTTTCCTGGATCTCCTCTGTCCTCTGCCCTCGTGTCCATTCCTCCTTCCTGTCTTGCCCATACCTTCGCCTCATATATCATATTGCAAAGAGCAGTCCAGGAATTGTTCATCTCTCTCTCTCTCGAACTAGATTTTAAGTACTTCAAAGGAAGAGACCGTGCTAGACTTAGTTCTGATCACAGAATTGAAGCCTGATTCATGGCGGGTGCCTGTGAGGCAAGAGGGAGAACCTGGCATTTCTGGCTTCAAACCCCAGATGTGCCACTCACTGGCTGTGTGACCTTGAGCAGGTCACTTGGCCTCTCTGAACCTCAGCTGCCTCATGAGTGAAATGGGGATACCTCCATGCTGGCGAACTGAAGGTTGGGAAGATTAAATGAGAAAGCAGCTGTCAAAGAGTCCAGCAGGTGCTCACAAATGGTGTTTGAAAAGAGAAGTGGCCATTTGTTGGCTCACAACGAGCCTGTGGGCGACTCCCCACCTTCTCGGCAGGATGACTACTCACCTGCCAGGTGCTGAGTCCCTGGAAGAAGAAGAAGAGGGCAAAGCCCCACACCACCGAGGTGCAGACAATGCAGAGGAGGGGGATGAGCTTGATCCGTTCCCCGCTGCGGAGCTGGGGGGCAGGGGGGTGGGGGGGAGAGCAGCCTGAGGGCCAGGCCCCGGCCCGGCCCGTTCGCCAGCCTGCCCTTGATGCCACTTCCCGGCGCACAGGATGGATCCTTTAGGAAGCCATCGCGGATTCACACCATCACCTGACACAGCTACACAGCTCAGTACGCCCCACACCAGCAGCCCGGCGTCCTCACCCCTGACGCTCACCCTGGCCAGGCCTCCGTACGTCCAGAGCCCTGCGCCGGCAGGGTGGACCGGCCTGGGGGCTCTCCTTGCGCTGGATGGCACCAGGGTCCCCGGGAAGCACCTGGCCCTCGGAGGCCCCAGCCTGTGCGGACACAGTGAGCCCCGCCCCCACCCCCTCTGCCCTGCGGGGGGGGGGGGGGGGAGGGGAGGGGGAGGGCGAGGGGGGCACAGAGGGAGGCTCTTTCCAACTACAGCCTGCGGTGCTACCGTTTTCATGCGCCCTTCTTAGAACACGGAAGGGGCTCAGTAAATGGGTCTTTGGACACGGCTGGAGTACCTGCAAGAGACCCGAGCCTCTCCCCACCCCAAACTGGCGAAGACAGGAACGAAAAATGCCCGATCCCTCTCAGTGCTACTCGGAGACGGGCTGCGCCCATCTCCCTCCTGCAAAAGCAGGGCGGCCGGCAGAGGAGGCCGAGCCATCCCCACTCACCTTCATGATAATGTAAAAGGCAAAGTAGAGGAGCAGGTTGCAGATGCCAATGGCCAACAAGTAGGAGGCGAAGTCATTGGGGCGCATGATGAGCCCATAGGCAGCTCTGGCAAGGGAGGAAGAGCCGGTGAAGCAGGGGAGGTCCAAGAGCGAGGAAAGGGCTCTCCCTCACTCCTACCCCACGTTTTATTATGATGTGAGGCTGGGTTCAGAGGCCCGCAGAAATTCTAGAACCCCACGTGCCGACAGCGCTCTCCTCAGCCCCCGTTTCTCATGCCCAAAGTGTAGAATTTGTCCATGGCCCCCAAGGCAGCCAGTGGCTGGCCACGTCCCCAATCGTCTGCCCAGCCAGGCTACCACGGACAATGGCCAGACTCACAGTGACCAGTTGATAATGTTGCCCATAACCAGCAGCACCATGCGGTCCTGGAGGGAAGCAGAGACACGGGGACTGAGAGAGGGGAAGAGAGACAGGGAGAAAAGTGGAAGAAGGCCCAAGTCAGCCGGTCCCCCCCTCCCCCGGGCCCCCCCCACCTCCCGCCAGAGGGAAGAGAGTAGACGGAGGAGGAGGGCTGGGGGGCCGGGCCGGTACCACGTAGAGAGGCCCGCTGCACTGGCGGATGCAATCTGTGTAGAGCACGTGGAGGATGCGGCGGCAGATGCCCGAGTCTGCAAGAAGGGAAAGTGCTCGAGGGCCCGGGCTCCCCTCTTTCCCGGCCACCCTGGCCCGCGCCATGTGAGAGGACCCCGGGCCTTCAGAGGGCACAGCCACGCCAACCCTCACCAAATTCCTCACTCAGTGATTCTTCCAGGGCCGCCAGCAAGAGGGCAGAACCCAAAGTCGGCCGTGAATCCAGGTCCCTGAGGCCACCAACCCCTCATTCCACGGGGCCCAGCTGGCCCCCTCTCACGCGCTCCGCCCCGGGCAGGCCCTCACCCAGCTTCCAGCGGCCCATGTAATAGAGCTGTGTGCTGAGGAGCAGGGTGGCGATGATGTGAATGACCGAGAAGACAATCCAGAACGCTGTGTTCCCTTTGCCGAAGACCTGGGGGGGGGGGGGGGGGCGGGGGCACGGCGGGCAGGGCTGAGGAGGCGCTGAGGAGGCCGCTCCTGCAGCCCACCCTTCTTCCCGGGGAGCAGCGCTCGCTGCCGGGCCGGATGCGGCTCTCCGAGGAGCCCAGGGAAGGCACCCCAGGGAAGCAGCAGGGATCTCTCCCGCGGGAGGCGGAGAGGGTGCGTGTGCGAGCACACGTGTGTACGTTCCCTACGGGACGAGCACAGCGGGTCAGGGCCTCACCACGCCCAGCACGGAGAAGAAGATGACGATGGCCAAGCAGGCATAGGCGCTGTAGGCACTGGCGTTGATGTCCGGGTGCCGCTTCTGGTAGAGCTTCAGCATGCACAGCCCGGCAATCATGTACATGAACGACGTGTCTGCGTTGGGGGACGTGAATGTGAGCTCAAACACACGCACTCAGCACGGACCTCCCAGCCCAGACAGTCGGGGCGGCAAAGAGAGCCCCTCCACCTCACCGGGGCCGCAGAGCGAGCTGGCGGTGGGCGGACTCCAGTCCCTTAACTGTCCCTGTGACACCACACTACCACCCCCCCGGCTGCCACCCAGTCTGACTCCCCCTGACAACAAGGACAACTTAGTCTGAGCGCCCTGAGATCAGGGACCACATCTTAATTATGTTCATTTTCTCCGTGTTTATACACGCCTTTCCGTAGAAAACGATCAACGGATGAAGGAAATAGCACCCAGCTGCCTCTCTTCCGTAAGCGAGGATGTGTGTGCACACAGGCAGCCCAGCTCTGGAGTGCCTTGCAGAGCTGGGTCTGGGGGATCCCTGTGGGGGATGTGGGGATGCCAGAGGGCTTCAGCCAGGGAAGAGGGAGGCCCCACTCACCGAACTGGAAGTTGGTATAGTTGGGGCAGACGTGATAGCAGGCACTAAGCAGCCCCTCCATCATCAGGGCTGTGCCCATGGCATAGAACAGGCCAAAGTGTTTCGGGATCCCACATTCCTATTGGGGACAAGGAAGGGAAAGAGGAGGTGAGGTGGGAGGAGAGGTGGGAGGGAGGGAGGCAGGCAGGCAGGGACCCAGACAGGGAGAGCGTGAGAGAGGAATGGAGTGGGATGTGGGCAGGGCAGGGCAGGGCAGGGCAGGGCTGGGCCGTGCCTGCTTGAAAGGGTCTGGAGCCGGGCCCTCACTGGGCACATGCTCTCTCACCAGGGCATAGAGGTCATTCCGCAGCAGGGCCCGGTTGTGGTTGATCTCCCGCTGCAGGATGATGAGTAGGAATAAGAGCCCCAGCAGGATGTACCCCAGGTTGCTCAGGATGTTGTTGAAGGCGCTGGAAGGGGCGACACAGGGTGCGTTGCTTTGGCCCCGTCTTCCGGCCTCCTCCCTACCTGGGACGTGCATTGGCAGAGCCCCTGCCCCCACCCTGGCTGGCTCAAGACCATCCCCACCTGAGGTTGCCCAGCGGGTGGGCACAGAGGAAGTTGTAGTAGCAGATGTCCTGATTCCCTGTGACATTCACCACCTGCAGCAGGGCATGGGAGCACGGAGGGGCCGCTAAAGCACCTGACTCAGCCCAGAGCCCAGGTGAGAGGGAGCCAGGCCTGAGCCCATGCCACACCACCCGGCCCCATTCGAAGGGACAGGGAAGTGCCACACAACCAGCATGTGTGTGCATCTGTAGACCAGGCCAGCCCTCTTTCGCACAGTCGCTGTCCCTCCTCAGCAGGTGGGGCTAAAAATCATGGGGCGTGACTGTGACACAATTTCTTGCCCCATAGTACAGAGAAAAGGGAAGGGAAACCGAGACTTACAAAGTCTCATGACTCTTGTTGCAGAAACCCTGCAACAAGCTGGGGAAGGTGCCGTCATTGAGATCATGCTGCCCCATTTTGCAGATGAAGAAACTGATGCTCTGGGAGCTTAAGGGACTTGCTCAAGATCACCCAGCTGGTGAGGCAGAGTTAGGATCTGGACCCTGAGTCCCGTGACCTGACTCGCTCCAGTGGCCCGGGCTGGGACGCTCTGCACTTCAGGCCACGTCCCAGACTGTGGCGAGGGCGAGCACGCGGCCCCATGAGGGCATGCCGCCCGGGCCCAGGGAGTCAGCCCTGCCGCTCACCGTCTGGTAGGTGATCACCAGCTGCACCACGGGAAGCGCGTAGAAGACAGCGATGGTGGCGATGTTCCTGAGGAGTGAGACGAGGGGCGGCAGTGAGGAGGCAGGCCAGGCCCCTAGACACCGCCACACCACCCTGCCAATAACAGGAAGGCCTGGCCGTGCCGCCCACTCACCAGAAGTAGATCTGGTACTTTTTCCGAAGGACGCGTTTATCCTTGCGTGCCAGGTCGGCCACATAGAGGTATTGCTGGGGAGAAGCTGGAGTGAGACCCGGGAGAAGTCCCCCGTGCCCAGGGGAGAGAGGGAGACAGGAGGAGCCCCCTCACACAGGCAGGAGTTCTGCCGGGCGGGGGCTCCAGGCCATCCTGTTGCTGCTGACAGATCAGCCCGGAAGCGCTGGGGGTGGAGCCAGTTTCCCCTGAATCTGTCCTGCCCCAGCTGAGTTCTTTCCCTTTGTTTCTCTCAGATGTCATCCCAGAGAGGGATGCCTGGGTGGCTCAGTCAGTTAAACGTCCAACTTTGGCTTAGGTCATGATCTCACAGTTTGTGGGTTCGAGCCCCTGTGCTGACAGCTCGGAGCCTGGAGCCTGCTTCGGATTCTGTGTCTCCCTTTCTCTCTGCCCCTCCCCTGCTCGCCCTCTTTCTGTCTCTCAAAACAACAACAACAACAACAACACGTTAAGATGTCACCCCAGAGGGAGATGTGCTAGGGCCCGAACACAGAATCTCCTTTCCTTGGGAAACCCATGACCCAGGGCCAGCCCGCATAGCACCAGACCTTGGTACGAATGACGTTCTTGTCTGAATCAATGTCGGTCAATGTGTCATAGTCGTCCTCCTCCACGGAGCTCATGGAGTCCAGGCGTGGCCGAGCACCCACAGGGTCAAGGGAGCGATCTGGGGTGGGCAGGAGGGAAGAGTTACCCGGGAGGCACAGAACCCAAGGTCTGTCCCTACCCACCTGGGGCAATTGTCACAATTACTAGGCAATGGGAAGAGGCAGATTGTGGACTGAGAGCAGGCATGGAGGTGGGCTCAGGCCCTGGGAGGAGGGACAGGGTACTCCTAAGTCCTTGAGGGAAACAAGGGTGGGCCACCCTCGAACGGGCCACCAGACAGGTACTGCTCCACCCCTGCTCCCCTCACCGAACTAGGACTTCCAGGCCAGGACACTGAGCAGATCCTGGGTCCCGGACAGAAGCAGCAGGACTGAATTCGGCAGAAGTCATGCTGATTAGGTGCCCAGCCATGTGGGTTCTGAGAAGACACTGCCTTGGCCCCCGCTGGAAAAAGACCCAGTGGGTTCTGGGGTGCAGGCAAGGGTGACAGGCTGCCTCTAGGAAGAGCACTTGCTCCTTCATCCTGACCTTTTCTTGTGCCTTCAGAAGCTTCCTCCTGTGACCTTGCCTGACCAAAGCCCCCGGAGGCCAGGACATGACACCCCTGCCCGTGAGCCCTACCCCAGCAGGCCAGGGAGTGAGGTGCTGGCAAACATGAGAGCGAACCAGAACATCTGGCCTGGGGGTAGCTGGGGTGCCAGCCCACCAGCATCGAGGTCAGTGCCTGCTTATCTCAAAAGGCACAAAAGCGGGCAATTATTGGCATTAGATGGGGAAGCCATGCACAAAAGCGTCTCTCCGGCCCAAGAGCCTACCGGCCCCGGTCAAATGCCCCGGCAGGAGCTGATTGGCAGAGCAGCGCCCCCCCGCCCCCACATCTACCCATGGCAATGCACAGCTGCCGCATCTGGCCAAAGGGGAGGCGCCGCTTGAACCACTCGTGCCCTTCAAAGGAAAGGGAAAGTTACCAGGAAGTAGGGCCAAGGGAGAAAGAACGAGCAAGGAAAGGGGCAGGAAGACAGCAGCCCCTTCCCCGGTTCCAGCGCCCGGCAGAAGAGGCAACCGCCCTTCACCACGTCTCACGCAGCCAGCTCCGGCCCCACGCTTCGCAGCTCTGCCCGGCAGGGCTCACTCACCCTGGTAGCTGTAGGAGAGGTCTCCAGTTCCTGAGCTGTCGACCAGCCCGTCGGTGGATCCGGAACTGTTCTCTGCGGGGAACAGTGAGCAGTGAGGCAGGTGGGAGGAGATGGGGAGGTGGGGGTCGGAAGGGGCTGGCTGCCATTGTGCCACGTTGGAGGTGGAAGCCTAAGGAGGCCTGGCTGTGAGTGGGTGAGCACAGCCTTTGGTGTGGACACGTACCAAAGGAACCGTAGTTATAACCTTCATATGGGGAGCTGCCGGGGAAGGCATCGGCCAGGACCCGGGGGTTACCTGCAAAGAGAGGTCAAGGGCCCTCTTAGCTCTGGAAACAGCCCGAAGCCAAAAGCCAAGAGAGAGAAGGAAGAATCCAGAGAAGAGAGACACAGAGAGGCCACGGTGGCAGCAGAGAGAACGCATCTATCCTGGCAAACACAACTCACTGCTACCACTAACAGCTGCCCCAGCCTCCCAGGTGTGTTCCAGTAGAAACACTCGCCATCATCCGTCCTCGCTAAGGACAGAGAAAGGTCTAGGAATTGATGCTTCTACATTAGCAGCTAGGACAGCGAGCCTCGGCCTGCCCAGGGCCCACCCAGACACCCCTGCGTGTCCCTTCCCTCCCCCGCTCTGGATTTCAGCTCCTCTGCCCACGGAACCTGGCGCTTACCAAGGAGAGAAGCTGAGAGAGAAGGTCCCAAACAGGAGGGAGGACAGACAGAGAGGGCGAAATGGAAGAAAAGGAGAGAGAATGAAAGGTTAGTAACCCCCCAGACCGTGAGCTACATCATCTGAGGCAGACAGCATAGCTAGGCCCAGAGGAAGAACCAAGGGGCAGCCATGAAGACAGCCATGTTAGGGTCACGGGTAGGGCACAATAGCCCAGCCCCATTTCCATCTGCAGAGTGTTCTTTCTCAGTCTGGACATCCAGAAGCCCCCAGCCAGCCCTTCCTCCTCCAGCCCCCGAAGGGAACCGTCCACCAAAACACAAAGCAAACTCGGCCCTCCCTGCCCAGGCCCTCTGGAGGTACCGCTTTCTGGGCAGGCTCGGTCCATGGCCACCAGAAGCGTCTTCTTCCTCTGCCTGTAGGGACAGAATCCAGAGGCAAACCAGAGGGATGGGGCGAGGATCCCTCCTTTGCTGAGCTGGCCTGCCTTCCACCCTCTCCACCCCATAACCCTGTCCTCCATCTGTGATCTGAAGGTTCCTCCCAGGCTGGGAAACAATGTGGGGTTTCCCTGCTTGGGAAGAAGGTTGAGGGGAGGGGTTGGTTTCCAGAGCAGAGGCCTCGTGAACCACGGACCCTCAAAGGGGCCTGCCTTCCTATGCCCCACAATGGCGTGGGGCACTATCCTGGGTTGGCTCACATCCTGCTCAACCCACCCCAGAACAGGGGGGCACCCAGCAGCCCGCTTTACCTCCAGTTCTCCCAGCAGGCCAGGAGGATGGTCAGCAGGTAGAAGGAGAGAAATATGCCCAAGCAAAAGAGCATACCACCAACATAGGCCTCAGCTGTGGGGAGGGAGGCAGGAAGGTGAGCACACCGAATCCTTCCGACGCTGCCCGCCATGGCACACAAGGGCCCGGCCCAAGCTCTCCCTGCATCTCCCCTCAAATGTAGTGACCCAGAGGGGTGAGCAGTAGGCAGCTTCCCAAATATGCCAAACTCTGACACGATTCCTGCCTTTGCTCATGTTGCTCTTCCTCAAGAACTCTACCCTGTCTTCAAACAGTTTCCTTCCAAATACAGCTCGAGGACTATGTCCTCTGGGAAGGCTTCTCTGCCCTGTGTTCCCTGTGACCTGTCCTTTGCCCATCACAGGCCATCGGCACCCTGCACAGCAACAGATTCCTGTCCTCCAAACAGGAGCTCCCTGAGGACTGTAGCCAGAACGCAGCACCGGGCACATAGAAGGTGCTAGATAAATATTTACTGGATAAAGAATCTGTAAAGAAGAGACAGTTTCTTTCCCCTCCCATCACAATCCCTTATTTTTATCTTATACTTATTTTATCTTATATTTATACTTACAAAAATCTATATTTTTATCTCATACTTATATTTTACCTTATATCTTTATACTTAGATATAGCCCAGTTTACAAAGGGCTCCATTCGATCACTCAGTAAATACTTAGTGAGTCTGACTAAGGGGCTTGGTACTTTCCTGCTAATTTTGTGCTAAACCTCACAACTTGGTGAGACTACAGGACAGATCTTATTACCTATTAGAGAGACAGAGAGACTGAGGCTCAGTGAGATTACAGGGCTCATAAGGGGCGGAGAGAGAACCAGAACTCAGTATTTCAAAAGTCAGCCACAGACTCTCAGTAGCACATCACACCAGGACCCACCTCCTGACCTTCCCCTTGTGAAGACCGCCAAGAATTCTCCCTCCTCCTACCCCATCAGTCCGCTGAGTAGGTACGCATCACCCTTCCCATTCAGAGAACACTTCCTCCCCCAGGTCTGAGAGGAAGAGCCACTCAGCCACCCACACTCACACGTGACTGCTCGAGATACCACCACTGACAGGGTTTTTTGGCGGTGACCTTGATCAACCGGTTCATCTGGAAGCAAAATGTCAAACAAGTGGCTGCGTGGAGCTTGGTTAAAGTTTGTGGGCCCAAACCCCACATCTCATCAGCTCCACCAACCAGCCACAGAGGTTCTTCTACCTCCCAGGGAGTGACCCTGCCCTCCCCACCCTGAGCCAGGCCCAGGACACAAAAGGTACCTTCTACAAAGGGGTAGAAAGGCAAGGAACCCCCACAGGCCTGGTCTTCAGTCTTCACCACAACCACCACGTAAAAGCTATTGCTGGGGAAGTCTTTGCGCTGCAGGATGATGATGACGATGTGATGATGATGTTTTATCATCATCATCATCATCAAAATAATCAGTCATCAAAATCAATACATATGTGTGTATATACACAAATATTTTTACTTGGCCCTCACAAAGACCCCTATGAGGTAAGGACTATCATCATCCCTGCTGAACAGGGATCACACTGCCTGTACGTGGTAGAGCCGAGGTTATCTGGCTTCAGAGCCCAAAACCATGACCCTCCACTATAGCCAGGTGAGCAAATACGTGTATGACCCACCATCATGGAACCCGCGGGTGCCCTTTTGCGGTCTGGGCATCAGCCGGAGAAAAGGTGGAGGCGTCCCGCTGCCTCCTACAGTTGCAAGGCTGGATGTTGTGAGGTAAACACATGTCTTCACTCTCCCTTCACCCAGCATAGGTTTTTAGCCTTTGCCAAGGGCAACACTCAGCATCAGCCAGGAGGACTCTTTTTCCTCTCTTAGCTATCATTACAGTGAATGAAGCAGATAGGACAGCCAGAAAGGATACTCTGCTCTTTCCTGCCCCCAAAGGTGATCATGATTATGAATCAACATTCACACATATGAGAGGGCCCCAAACCTCAGGGACTGGCAGGCCAAGACTAGGGTAGAAATGGGACAGGGATGAAGGAGCAAGGGTTTGGTAAGCTCATCACCTGGCCAATCTTCCACAGGGCCCATCCATTTCCTACCTGCACAGTGATGGCTGCCTTCTTGGTCATAGTCTGGTACATGCCGATGAAAGCTACATTGTTGTCCAGGTCGTAGACAGGGCACTACGTGGGGAGGGAGGGAGAGGCAAATGGGCAGGGACCTGGGCCCCGGACCCCCTCTTTATCAGCTCCGCTACCTGCTGGCAGAGAGTAAAAGGGCAGACAGCTTACCAGGACATCCTGGATGGAGATGACTGAACAGGGGAAGGCCTTGTTGGAGGTCACCTTGACAATCACCGAGTCCACTCCCTCTGGGAACTCATACTTGAAGTACTGAGGGCATAGGAAGGGCAGGGAGAGCCCCATCTCATGAGGATGCTCTCTCTGGCCCTCTAGAAGGGAGCAGTGTGAATCTTCTCAGAGTTGGGCGGTAAAGGCTCTCTGGGGAGAAAGGCCCTGCCCACAAGCAGCCCTATATTCTTACATCACTCCCCTCAACCTCAGCTGGGCACTCGGGATAGCACCCCAAGAGGCAAGTAGGAAACGTGGCAGCCAGATCCCATGCCTCTGCACTTCCCCGGCTGCCTGTCCCTTACCGCCTGAGGGCCAGAGCTCCTGTTTCCAGACAGTGCCGCCACGGTGTGTACAGCCAACAGGAGACTCTCGGCAGAGCCTGATGACCGCTCCCCCTCCCACGTGCCCAAGTCTCCTCCTGAGGGCTGGTCGACAGGGAGATCTTACCTGGGGCTGGGCTGCTGTGGTATTGAAGCTGAACTGCTCCCCGGTCCTGGAGGGAGAAGAATCCCCCCCACCCCCCTGCCACGGTCACTCCCAGAGCTCAGGAAGGAGGCCAGTCCCGCGGTGCCCTTGCATCTCCCCTGCAGACCTGAGCACGAAGTCGTCCATTCGGCTGACCCGGAGCTGGTATGTGGTGTTGACTGGTGACAGGGTGGAGACATCCACGTAGAAGAACTGGACCTCGGACTCATTCTTGGTGGGGGGCTGACACAACGTCCGCTCCACCTTTTGGTAGAGGTACTTGCGCTGATACCTACAGCCCAAAGCAGAAAGTCAGGATGCTATTACTGCCCCAGCCAGCAAACCTCTCCAAGGGAGCAAGGCCCCAGTTCCTCCACTCTGGTTTCCAACTTCTCCCTACTCCTACCCCAACCAGGCTGGCAAGCTCCAGGCTGGCTGGCTTGGCCGCTGACCAGCCCCTGGTTGGGAATGGGGAGGAGAAACAGAGGGACTCCTGGGTGGTCTGAGGCCCTGGACAAGGCCCTGGGTGAGGCTTTGGGCCTGGCCTGGCCAAGGCCTACCCCCCTCCCTGATCCCCGGGTCCTACTCACAGCCCTCGCAGGATTAGGGGCACCTGGAAGGACACCACAGCCTCCTTCTGGCGGACCACAAACAGCAAAGGAGCCCCCTTCTGCTTGTTCAGGACATTCACAGATACACGCACGCCTTCCGTCTGCAGAATGACATGGAAACGCCCCTCAGTCAAGCCCGTGATGTCTCCACCTCTGCCACCCGGGACACATGGCTCCAGAGACCGTGAGCCCTGCCCTACGTCATGCCAACTGCTTTGCTCTCTCCCTATCCTGGTCAGGCTGGGGAGCTACAGCTATGCCCTTTCTTCTCCCAGAGCAGCCCCAGGCTCTAGGAGGGATTATCACTGAGTTAGAGGACAGGGTCTTAGAAGAGGCCTGGTCCTGGATGGCAGGGATGTGCAGGGACAACAGGAATCACGAAACTTCAGGGCCTCACTTCCCAACAGGAAACTCAATGGAGACCTCGGGCACCCCCAGGATACCCCATACCTATCCATGTTCGTGGGATACACATGCCTGCACACACGTGTGCATGCACACACAGGGACACAGGAGAGCAAGAAGTGCTCCTCAATTTTCTTCTGTGTGAGCCAGGAAGCTCCCATTCAACAACTAATCTGGAGGCCAGAGCCAGTGGGGAGGTGGGGAAACAGACTGTTGAAAAGCTAAGAGAGCCAAGCTCTATCCCTAGCTCTGACCAAGGGCTAGAGCGGTGGAGAAGTCACTTCACACCTCCGAGACTCAATTTCCCCCTCTGTAAAACGGAGACATTCTTGCTCTTGGCACATGGAGGAAAGTACCTAGAACAGTGGGAGCTTAAAGAAAAATAATAAAACTAAATAAATCCTGGCAATGCTTGTCCCTGGGCTGCTGAGACCCAAGCCCTAGGGCAGCATTTCCCAGAGGGGTAGAGATCACAACTCTCAGGATGACCCCAGAAAGAAAGGACTCTAAGCAGGAGGAGATCAAACTTCAGAGAAACAGGCACTGAAGGCAGATCCTGGCCTGCCACAGAAAGCAAATCCCTCCCTATTCTGAGAAATAGCCAGACTCCCACTCTCAGTTCTACTGCTTCTTAGTAAACCCAATCATGGGAGAGAGCTGGACAGGAGACCATAGAGCCAGGCTGCAAGAATTCTCCAAATCTCAGCTCTGCTACCGGGGTCTAGACTTCCCAGATCTAGCTATGACCATATTTAACTCATAGCTGGGAAAAAAAATGAAACAGAAAGTCAGAGTGAGGTAGATTCCCTACTGGAGACAAACTCCCTCTCTCCTCCCATCCAACTTGGAGTTGACCTTATCTCCACCACCTTCAATTTACAAGGCCATCTGGCTTTCTAAGGCAGAAAGAGGGCTGAGAGGGTCCCAGCTTTACAGCAGCCTGAGAAGTCCCACATTTGTCTTCCTGGGGAATCTCAGCTATAACTTGCCTGAGCAGAGCCTTTCAGAAGGCCTGTCTCATCTCCTTAGGGTTTCCTGGGCCAAGCCCAGTAGTTAGCCTGCTTCCCCCTGCACCCAGCCCAGCCCTGAATGGGCTGTCCCATTCTGGGTGTTGGGTAGGGTACAGGCCAGTACTGCTCAGACCACAGCTGGTGGAAAGGGGTGGGGGGGGGGGGAGTCAACGAGTAGATGGGAAGGAGACAACTTTAGAAACTGTCCAGTGGGAGCTTCAGAGAGACTGGTGGCAAAGCAAGGAGGACTGGTCCAGAGAGTCCAGTGCCTTTCTGGGAAAAGGAAACCCAGTGGGGCGGCACCTTCATGGGCCTCCTTAAAGAGCATGGACTGACTCTCAGAGCCCTGGTCTGCTCAACCACTCACCACCAGCCCCCAGCCCAGCCCGGCCCTCACCCGGTTTCGGGTCACAGTGTGGTTGAAGGTATAGATGTTGACCAGCTCGCTGTTGACCTCGTCCACGTAGGTGCGCTCAAACTCGGCATCTTTCTGCGAGACGTTCTTGGGCCCCAGAACCCAGAGATGGCTCTCGACGGAGGCCACCAAGAACGCCAAGAAGGGCAAGCCCAGAACGAACATGGCCCCGGCAAGGCGGCGGTGGCGGCGGCAGCGGTGGTGGCGGGGGCGGCGACAGGCGACAGGACACCTCCGGGACGGGTTGCGGCTCCGGCCGCAGCTTCCAGCATCGCACCAGGACCAGAACTTTAACCCCGGCCTGAGATTAGGAAACGTCCCCTCCCCAGAGCCGCAGAGACGCTCCCAGGGGGCCCGACAGGGAGGGGCGGCGGGAGAGGGGGTGGGGGGGGGTGGGGTACGGGTCAGCTCGCGAGGGGCTGAGCGCGGCCCGGAGACCTTGCGGCGGCCAGCCAGGGCCGCGAGAGCCAGGGGGCGGCTGGTTGCTGGGAGCTTGGAGACGCCGGGAAAGGGGAGGGAGGAAGGGAGGGAATCCGGCGGCGGGGGCAGCCGGGAAGGGAGGAGTGTCTGAGGGTGAGGAGCGTGACAGGCGGCAGGGACCGGACGCCGGGAGGCGCGGCGAGTTTTCTGGGGCGCGGGCCCTTTAAGGGCGGGCGGCCGTGGCGGCCCCGGTGCTCGCAACTCGGGAGAGTGTGCGGCGCCGCGAGGCGGTAAACAGCAGGGTAGCCGGCCCGCTTGCTGACGTCAGGGGAAACTGACACAGATTTAAAGGGCCGAGTCCCGGATTGGGCCTTAAAGGCGCCGCAGCTCTCCAGCTGGAAGGCGCCACCAACTCCTCCTCTTTCGTAATCCTGCCCGTCTGTGAAAGACCACTTTGGTTGGAATGTACGGATGTTTCCGTGAAGGATCTCCGAGTGTTGGATTCTTGTTGACAAAGTCTTCTTTGTGCTCAAACCTAAGGATCCACCTCCACCCTCACTGCCTTTACTACCAACATGCTCCATCCCTGGGCCATTTTTTTCTTCTGGGGAATTAAGAAAGGAAGACCTCAAAGAATTAGGAAACCAGACGGGCGCCTTCCCGGTGAGGGACGGCTGAGGCAGAACTACAGAAGTACCCCTGTGTACTCTCACCTTGCATTGCAGCGCCTGGGAAGCTTGCAGGGCTGTTTCTCCTCTCCTCTGCAGAGGCGGCTAAAAAGCTAATTGAAAGATAGTGACTTTCAGTATAAACTGATGAAAACTTCTCTACAAAATATTTTGGCACTGCGTTTCAAGTTTAAAGAGCTTTATACTCTTTGACAGAGTAATTCCACTTCTGGGACTCTATCCTAAGGAAATAAAAAAATGCAGATTAAAAATTTGTAGGCAGTAATGCTTATCATTGTGATACTTGTAATATCAAGCATAAAGGAGACAGCCTAAATGTCCATAAGGAGGGGGTGGTTAGAGAAAGGTACTATTATCATAAAGCCATCTAAAATGATGCTTAAGACTTTAAGGAACATGTAGGCAGAGAATTCACAATATGACACTATATCAACAGTCTGGTTTCCAAATGCGTTAGACATGCGTAGAAAAGCACTGAAAAATCTTTTGAATTACAGATGTTTTTAAAAATAGCATATACCATTTTCCTCTAATTCCAAAAGTACAGAAAAGTACCAAAAAGAAAAGAAAAATCACTGGGCTGTGGTTTCAAAATGTTTTTCTACCTTTTAAAAATTGATATATTTTCTATGATGTACATAAATTCCTTTTATAAGACAGATATGTTTAAAGGAAAAGAAATGTAGCATGGCTGCCTCTGAAATTATCAGATTTCCGCCATGAAGCTGGCTGGGCCAGTGGCTTGTGAGAATTCTCTTGCTCAAGAGATTCCAACAACCTCAGCTCCTGCCTCTGCCTTACTCTCTGGGCTTTGTTCCAATAGGGACTATTTTATCTCATGACCAATTATAGATAGTTCTTCATTCTTGCAATAAATATTTAATGAGCACTTCCTATGTGCAGGCACTACTCTATTTATACTAGGTAAATGGTTTGTGAGAGAATCAGACCTGGCCCCTGCACAAGCATTCATATATGAGGAAGAAGAAGAAAGGAGCAAAGCCGCAGGGGGTGGAGAACCCTAACAAGTCAGACCAGGGGGAACCTTAGCAGTCTCGTGGACCAACCGCTCATTTTACAGTTAGGTAGAGTGAAATCCAGAAAAGGGCAGCTCATGAGTGTTTACTTAACTCCACATGGCTTGACCACCCGAATGGGAAGATCCTCGGGATAACAAGAAGAATTTCCATTATAAGCCTGTGCAGTCAGCAGCCCAGTTTGGACAGTCGATACAGGATATCCATGTTCCAAGTGAACTTCACTTTCTCTCTCATGGTGACCCCCTCTTTATCTTGCCAGTCAGTCTGGAACTCTAAGAAATTCTCCCACTCTGAGCTTGAGCTCCCCACTTAGCCTGATGTAATCTAGCATCTCAGGAACTTTCCTTGGTGCCTTGAGAACCTCAAGTTTACGATGATACAGTCCCAGCTACAGGGCTAGTTGGTTCTGTGGCTGCATTGAATAAGCCCCAACTGGGGGCATTCCAACTCTGCCTCGTAGGCTCTGGGGTAAAATGTGATCCTAGGACTGTTTATAATGCATATCCGGACACTACCTACAGTTATTGAATTGCACTCTCTGGAGGTGCAGGCCAGGAATCTGGATTTTTTTAAGTTTATTTTTGAGGGAGACAGAGACAGAATGTGAGCAGGGGAAGGGCAGACACAGAAGGAGACACAGAATCCAAAGCAGGCTCCAGGCTCTGAGCTGTCATCAACACAGAGCCTGATGGGGGGGTCAAAACCATGAACTGTGAGATCATGACCTGAAGTCGGACACTTAACCGACTGAGCCACCCAGGCACTCCAGGAATCTGCATTTTAACAAGCACTCCAGAAGCTTGATAGGCACAATAAATTTTGAGAACCACTGTTCTGGGGCCAGACACCTAGGACTACTGGTATTTCTGTTTGCTCCCTCTCTCCTAGCAGTATCTTAGGAGAAATCTATTCAAATAAACCCAGAAGGGACCCTTCCCTCTTGCAAGGTCTCATGGATTTAACCTTTGAATCCTCAGTATCCGGAATGTTCAAACAGGGTAGGAGGGCAGCAGCCCCAGACTTTCTCAGGTCTGCAGAACTTTCCTCAGTCCTACCCCCCAGGGAGGGAACAACACAACCCAGTTATGAATAGGTCCTTTCTGAGGTCTGGCAGCCCTGAGAGGAGAGAGGGCCTTTTTGTTGGCTACAGCAGTTAGCGTAAAAGAAGGGCAGTGCTGGGTCTCAAAGCCAGACTTGTGAGAGCCAAGCAAATGTCAAGGTCTCAGGGCAGCCCCCTTGGCCTTCTGCACGGGGCCAGCTACTGCACTGTCTGCCATGTTATATAAAAAGCCCAACCCCAGCCCTGGCAATGAGAGCAGGGTGGGGTCACAAGGCTCAGATGGCTTCTTTCTATTTCCCTGTGGGCCATCCTTCCGAGCCTGAGTGCAGAAAAGGCCTATGGAATAGGACCATTAACCAGCTGACAAGGCTCCCAGATTTCCATAGGTCCAGTTCCATTTTAAGTGACAGGATTTTTGAGGTTTGGAACAAGAGGACAGGAAGGAAGCTTCAGCTGGTCAGGTGTATTGTTAAAATGCCCTTAAGATGGCACCAAGAGCAGGCACATTAGAAGCACATTAGACGGATTAGGTGAATCGAATCAAATACTTTAGGAACCTGGTGTTGGGGAGGGGTGGGTAGAGGGTGGCCGTGCCTGTGGGTGGGTGGCAGAATCAAGCCAGACTTCAGAACTAAGTAACTTTAACCCAGAAAAAAAAAAAAAAAGGCTACAAAGCCAAGCCCTCTGAAGGAAATAGACTTGAAGTTCCCTGTTTTCATCATGACCATAAAAGGGTCTCAGTGTATCTGTGCGGAGCTCGAATAGACTTGTCCAGGACATACGTAGCCCCAGCAGCAAGAGCAATGTACAGCACTCCTTTCTTGCAAGTTCTCTCCTTTCTCAGGGCTGCCCTTGTGTCTGGTTATCCCTCCAAGGACTGTGAAAACGAGATGCATTGAAGATTAGGAGTTGGGAGTATTTACTCTGTCATTCTGGGGCTAAGGTCCCAGAGCCGTCACATGGCTTCTTGGTACTATGGAAAAAGCAAGGAATTTGAGGTCAGCAAGTTCTGTTTAAGCCCCTGCATTATGCATCTTAGGCAACGAGGAGTCGTGTCTTAGCTCTATTTATCTCCTAAATGCAGCACAGCAGAGCTGGGCTGTATTCATCATCTTGAACTACTGTCTAAAGAGTAGAAGGGGAGTCGAGGGAGAGTGATTTTGACTGAGTGGGCAAACTTTCTGCCATAGATAGATCAGCCACTTTCCATTTCCTGGGCTTTCACCATTCCGCCTGGGAAATGTGAACAATAATACACGCAGGCCTTGCTTCTTGTTCCCTGTGGCCATGTGATAGAATCCACATTGGAGCTTTCCAGGAAATGAAGCTGGTCTTCAGTCAGGCTGCTGAAAACAAGAAGATAAAAAATTGATTAATTCAAATCTGTCTCCAAAGATCACTGATAAAAACGAGCCAGCTATCCTCCTATCTGAAGCAAGCTTGGGTCTCCAGCTACGAAATCAGAAGATGCAACTCAAGAACCTTTCCTCCTCTCTGGCTGTTATCTAATGATAACATGTGCAGCTACTCAGTCCTTATTCCATGTTGCTCTCAATAATAGAAAGGGTCCCCTCGCTTTACACTCTGGCTCACATACAGGCCAGCGCCCACAGCTTCTTGTGTTACCTCATGGGCCTCAGAGCCTTCACAAAGGCAGTTCTCTCATTCACAATACCTTTGTTCCCCTGAACCAGTCTAGCTTTTTCTTCTAGCTTCACTTTTCCTATAAAAACTACCTTAATACTTCCATTTGGTTTCAATGAAACAATTCTAGAAAACGTTTCAAAAACTTTTCTAATAAGTATGTGTGGCATCTTTTTTTTTTTTTTTCAAGTTTATTTACTTATTTTGAGAGAGGGAGCATCAGCAGGAGAGGGGAAGACAGAGGGAGAAAGGATCCCAAGCAGGCTCCACGCGGTCAGCGCAGAGCCTGACACAGGGCTCAAACCCACAAACCAGGAGATCATGACCTGAGCCAAAACCAAGAGGCAGATCAGATGCCCAACCCAGGTGCCCTGGTTTTTGTTAAGTGAATTTTGTTTGCCCTTATTTATCCCGAGCAAGAATAACATGCATTGTTTCTCACAAGCAGCAGCATGGTACCATTGAAAGAACAGGAAATGAGGTCAAAAGATTTGTATTCCAATTTCAATATTCACAGTTACCACCTAGATGACTATGAACAAATCACTCAATCTCCTATTCATTCATTCTTTCATTTATTCAATGCCCAGTTTGTACTAGTCACTAAGCTAGGTGCTGGGAACACGGATACTTTTCATAATCTAACAGTGTAGGCAATGAGGTAAGCATTTAATACAGAGTAAGTGCAATGATAAAAGATTTACACAAGGTATTATGGGAACTCAGAGAGACCTAGTACAATACAAACCAGAGCTGGCAATCAGGGAAATCAGAAAACAACCCAGGAGGTGTCCCTGAGGGGGTTCTTAAAAGATGAGTAGGAGCTAGCCCAGCAAAGGAATAGGAACAAATTCCAGACAAGGAGTCTCAACTTGAAGCAAAGTCATAGACTCAAAGTTCAATGCTATTGGCATGAAGGTTCAAAGTAAGGGGTGGGAGGATATGGACTGAAGAGGGTCAGGTCATGGGTAGCATTGGATACGAGATTTCATGGCTTGGACGATCAGCAGTTACTGACGAACATGCTGCAGTACTGATGTGTCACGAAGGTCAAAGCTTGATCAGAATGTAAAATGTTTTTTGAGATCATAAAATAGCACAAAATCAGGCCAGAGTGGAAGACAGACTGTATGTTTATCAAAACATTGAGGATCTTTGCTTCATGGCAGTGTAAAAATATGCAGCTAAGATTTCACCCCTGCTGTGGCGGGAGAAAAGTAGACGGACTCTTCTTGCTGGTTTTGGCCAGTGTTTCCCCAAGTGCCTGCTGGTAAAGGAACCTTCCCTTCTACTCACTGCCGTCTCCTCCACTTGTCCTGGGCCACTGAAGAGGTTCACACAGAAGCCTCAGGACCTAGGCTGCCTTTACTGCTGCTCTGTGATCTAAGGGGAACCAGTGAGCAGCTGATAAAGGCAAAGACGGGTGGGGGCGGGGAGGACGGTGAAAGAGAGGAACTTGGTGTGATTAGATATGGGAGCAAAGGCAACTAGAAAAAAGTATCTCCGTTAGTATTCCATATTCTCTTCTCTTACAGGGGTAAACCATTTTAATCCAAGAGCATCACCGTGATTAAGAGTGATCAAAGAAATGATACAGAAACCATAGCAGCTTTGTACTGGCGTATCAATTTGCCGTAATTACTGCTGGTGTGGTCTGTGGCCAGTCATCAGGTTAGGCCCTGATGAGCTGGTGGCATAACTGACCTTTGTTCTAGCCTCATAGCTATAAAGAGGTCGTCCTTGGATCAGGCTTCTTTAGCCTGGGGAGGCAAAGGTGCAACATGAGAGTTGTGTCTACACTCCAGGCTCCTGTCGTGAATTCTGTGGTCACATCGTGTCCTAGTGAGATTCATGCCACTCACCTGGTTCAGCTGAGGTGTGCAGCATACAACCAGACCAACCCACTTGCAGAAACAAACATTCCAGACTCCTGGGTGAGCGTGGACTGCAAAGGAGGCAGTCGTGCTTCCGGCAGGTCTGGTATGAATGAACCCTCGTTCAATGTTTTCACCTACAACTGTGGTCCCCACCCCCACTCCTCAGCGTATGGAAGCTAGTAACTTCCTCTTTTAGTTACCCTCTGCCATTTGTACTTTCCTGTTTCCTTTAGATCTTAAATTTCATTTACCTGAGTGTCTTCCTATCAGTCTGAACTTACATGTCTTAATAAGCCAGGCAATCTTCAAATCCCTTCATGTGTACTACCAAAAACTCTTGCTCTATAAACACTATTTCATTCTGCTGGTTTTAAGGTGGAAACCAAGATGGCCAGGTAATGCACTTTAGTTTTAATGTTTATTCATTTATTTTTGAGAGTGTGTGTGACTGGGGCGGGGGAAGGAAAGAGACAAAATCCAAAGCAGGCTCTACGCTCTGAGCTGTCAGCACAGAGCCCGACGTGGGGCTCAAACCCACAAACCACGAGATCATGACCTGAGCCCAAGTTGGACGCTTAACCAACTGAGCTACCCAGGTGCCCTGGTAATTAACTTTAAATAAATTCTAGTAATTGTGTGACCATGTGGAAGATGGAACTGAAGAGGATTATACTGGCTGCAGGAAAGACTGAAGGAAGCTGCTGTCACTTAATTGCCAGGCCCTTCAACTGGAAGGCAACTAGGGATGTATCTGTCATGAACCCAGTGAATCAGAATCTATAGCTCAAAAGATACCCCAGACTGAATGAGTAATGGCAAAGGCAAGGACTCTGAAATCACATAAAGCTGGATTCAAATCCCAGCTCAACCAATGAAATTACAGGACTCCTCAAATGGATATCCTACATACCTCCCTGGGCCTCTCCATCAACAATAAAATGGGTTGGATACACCCTACGTATTAGATGTAGGATATAAATATTATCCTGAGGACCTTCTCCCTAGATGGCACAGGAGCTCAGAATAGTCCAATTAACCTGAAGCACTCAAGTTCATGCTGGGGGCAGTAGCGGAAAGAGATATTCTAAAGTGTAAACAAGAAAACTGAGGATTATTAGTATGAGGAATAGAGAGACAGTGGAAATTAGAAGTTTAATGTGAATAAATTCTAAAGATTGAAATTAGGAGAAATGACCAAAAGGTCAGTGTAACGGTTTAAGAATCGATTCTTTAACTGCCAGATACTCATAACCAATCGGAGACACTTCCTTTGACAATTTTCCCATGTATCTACTTAGAATTCCTCCTATCTGCTCAGCCCACCCTACCCTCCCACAGCCCTGAGATGTGATGATGGTCAGCTCAGTACATTCAGTTCCCCAGAAAAGCAGCAGATGATCTAAGTATCCAATGTGCTTGTGATAAGGTAGGGGGAAAAGGGATGCCTTTTTTCCCCTCCATTGGAATCCAAACTTTGATAAAGGAGACAGAAAGACATGAGCAAGTTTGAGTGAAATGTTTACATTTATATTGAAATATGCACTAAAACAGAATGAGTTCTACTAGTCAATGAAACTTCGCCAAAGCAGAGTCACAAACTTCTGTTGGGGAGGCCCAGTCAGCTAGCAGCAGTGATCCCCAAGCAGGAACACCAAGGAGAAGCAGGAGACCCACTCCAAAAAGCCTCCTTTCCAGAGACCCCAACTCACTTCTCCCACATGCACCCACACGGATTTCGGAGCGTGGACATGCTCCTCATTTTCATATATTTTTAGTTTCTTCTTCACTGCAATAAATATAAAATTGGCAATGCTCATACACCACAGCACAGACAGTATTTCAGGCTTTTAGCATACAACTGTAAACAGCGACTAGGTTAAAAAAAAGTTTAAAAAAAAAAGTTGTGTTTTGTTTTGTTTTGAAACAACAAGAGACAGAATTATTAAGAGAAGGGCATTAGCTACTCAAGATTTGTTGTGTCGGATTAAGGTTTTTCACAGAAGATTCAGGTTTAGACAGATGCCCCCAACAGTCCAAAAAGACCCAAAGTGGGAGCTGCACCACTGCCCACGGCAGTCAGAAGACGTAGGCAGCAAAACAACATGCCTTAGGTCAGTGTTGGCAGTACATCCTCCACCTGCCACATTCACAATGTGACCGCAGAATCCACAACGCCATCACCGGCTGCCGGCTAGGATATCGGGAATGGGTGGGCAAAGGAATTAAAACTTGCTGGGGGGAGGATCAGAACACCTCTGCTAGCTGTCTGGAAAGTTGGCCCCTTAATCACAATGACAACTAAGACATTTCACTTGGACAGTGCATTAAGTTTACATATACATGAAAAGTGAGCAAGAAATCCAAAGGGTAAGCACTAAGTTCTGTCATTGTAGCAAACAAGGATGTCAAAGAAAAACAGATGAACACTTCCTGCCTAAAGCAGTGCAAAGAAAGCTGGCAAGAAATGAAAGTGGACTCAGTATCTGCACATTAGCAACGGGGCAGACTTTTATTTAAAAGGCTAGTGGTTCAAATACTATTGCTCGAATAGCTCTGGTAGGTATAAAATGTAGTAACACCCGAGGTTTACACACATAAGCAAAGGAGCTGAAGACCAGCTCACAAAGGGATATTTGATTCTTAGTCAAGAGGGAAACTAAAAGCGCATGCTGCAGGAGTCACCTAAGGGATTTGTTTGGACGACACTCCCGCCCTCTGACAAACGGAAAAAGACCTGAAGAAATGGTCTTTTTACAGACAAACTTCTGGCTTTATTAAATCTCCTCCTTAGAACAATGCCTAACAACGCCTAGCTAAGAAAGAACCTGTCCTGAAAAACTCAAGAATCCGGGCTACTCAAAACAGAAGAGGGAACTTTAATGTGGGAAACGAGTCTAGTAAACATCACATGTACTTTCTGTCATTAGTGAAGACATGATACATTCAGAAATGTATTTAAAAAAAAAAAAAAAAAGACTAAAAATAAGACGGAAAAAATATTCCTAGAAAGAGGCTTCACAAGAAAACATCAGCCCAAGTTCTCTATCCTTCTCAATCACAAGTGGCTCCATGCTCAAATCGGCAACCCCCTCCAACTCACAAAAGCATTTGCCTTGCAAGCAGATCGTCGAGCTTCAGCCTTAGTCACTGAACTTGAACGTTAAGCAGAATCTGTGCAGAGCACGTGTTAAAAGGTTACTCCAGTACCCACCTGGTCCAGTTTAAAGTATCTGTTTGTAGATCCAGTTTGTACATATTCCATAGGTATACCAAACAATAAACCATGTATCATCCCATTATTTTTTAAATGGCAGTTATTGTAGCTCAAGCAAACCGACAGGATTATAAAGAGCTCTCTTGGAAGAAATTTTCAGGTGAAAATACTCTAAGGAGAAAACCTGAAAGTTAAACAAACCTAGTTCTTTTTCACTAAAATGGTGGGATCAAGGCAGAAATGTCTGTTCTGAAAAGCAGCTCCGTTTGTTTGCCCATAAGGAAAGGCCAAATTTTTCTGGACTGATTATAATTTAAAAACTAAGCCAATAAAAAAATAAAATATACATCTTAAGATACTATAAAACTTGAAATAATGTCAAGGCTTATGGAATGGAAAATAGAGTTCTGATTTTTTTTTTTCCCAAAAAAGGAAACTGTAACATATTTTACAGGAAAAAAAAAAAACAAAAAACAAACAGAACTCTGCACATGGATAGCACGACACAGACTCTATGCACAGAACACCTCACAAGGACAAGTTGCACATCAGTAACATCATGAGAGTGACTGACTGGGGACTTACACTTCCAGCAACAGAGCTCCTAGGTTGAAAATGTGTTAAAAGCTTGTAATGTCAACAAGGGCTCCCCCCCCAAAAAAAAAGAGGGGATGAGGGGAAACAGGGAGGAAAGGCTGCATGCATGGGTCTATTATAGACATGATATTCAGCAGCATAAAAATAATACCCTCCGCAGAGTCCCCCAAATGGGGCAAAACCTATCTTCCACTGCTAAACACGGGAAAGATTAACAGAGTGGAACAAATTCACTTGTAACCATAGCATCTCCCATATGTGAGTGACAAGCACGTTCAATCTGATGCTGTAAGTTAAAAAAAATGTGGCAAATACACATGAGTAAAACAAACTAAAAACAAAAGGCTAAATTATGAACCTTAAAAACTGGAAAAAACATCTGTTTTAAAGCCAAGTAGGTGTGATCCTGATCATTAGTATATATGACATAATCCATAGAAAGAAAGGCCAAGAAAAAAATCTTCATTTTGTTCAGTACTTAGGCTTGATGTTGTCCTAGGAAAAACAGTGATAACTGAATGAAAATGTCACACATACAACTAAAAAGTCCCCTTCTGGTTTCAAACGAATTTAAACAACAATCTTCCTTGGCTAATTTTTCTCCTGTGTCAAACAAACCTTCTATGTACAGGACCAGTTTAAATCCCTCCTCCCTTCAAACACTAGATATGAACATCCAGGAACATTCTACAATGCAAAGTGCCTTAAGAAAGAGAAGGATTCTGTAGTGCCAGTGATATAACTGATCTGAGGAAGCTGGGTGCTATTAACACTGATGGGAGCCAGTCAGGCAATGGTGGTTTGTTTCTCCTCAGGTGTTTCCTCCAATAACTGCATGATCAGTTCATGCAGGGGTTTGCAGATCTTTGCGTAGCCCCCTCCCGTGAGATGCAGAAAATCAAACATGTCGTGGCAGGAGATGGCACCGTCCGAGTGCACGAAGCCCCCATCTGTATCCAGGAGCTGAACGTTGGCAAGCTTCGGCAGGGAAACCTTGAGGAGTTGGTTCACCTTGGCATTCTTTTGCCTCAAAGGGTTGGGCTTCTCACCTCGAGGTAACAAACCCTGGGGCAAAGCAGAGAAGAACAGAAGATGAGAAGAGTCACTGGTTTTTCCCTTCTTATTTATCTGTGATTTCAGTTAGTCCTAGAAGAACCGTTCCATTTGGCACCTTTTGACACTCTGAGTTCTCAAACACTGGACTAGACTGGTGTTGGTGGAAGTTCTCTGACCATTGCTTCTCAGTTTTTTCACAAGTTCCTCTTCCTCCTCCTGTCCCTTAACTGTCGGTAGTCTTCAGGTCAGGGTCTTGTCCTTGGCCCACTACGAACACTCTAGCTCAAAACCGAACTTGAGCATTCCTGAGGCACTCCCAACTTGACGTGTCCGAAAGCAATTCATCATCGTCTCCCCACAATATGCTCCTACTACATCCTCTGTATCAACTGTCATTCTAACATCCCTGAGTCTCTCATTGCACATACCTTCTCTATTTATCATTAAATTACTCAGCTTTTGCATTCTCAGTATTTTCAATTTTTTTTTTCTCCATTCTGATTACACATGCTGCTATGGCTAGGAAAGTTACCACTATTCACTCAGTTAACGTAAAGTCTCCTGACTGGTCTTCCCTTCAATTCATTTTCCCTACAGTCATCAGAATAATCTAGCTCAAATACACATGTATTTGTTAATGTTACATGGAACCCATACTACTGCACATGAGAAACAGAGATGGGACAAATGTGGTCTTAAAAAATCAAAGCCACTTCATGTTTGCTAGAATAAAACAGATGTTTTCTAAAATTCATTTTTAACTTATGTGAATCATCTAACTTTTAGATAAATCACATGTCTGTCCTCCCATGGTCCATGAAAGTCTACGCTCATACCGCAAGAGCAAGGTTTTATCATCTCAAACTAGGAATGTCCTTTTATAGAAATTGATCCTATTATAAAATTATTGTCAGACAACCTTTTATTGGTTTATAGCCAATGATACCACATAGCAAGTTTTTGTTATTTAGGCAAAAAACTTTCCACTCATTTCTCCTAAGAGGGATTATTTCACAAAAATAGATTTTCTGTGGGTATTCTACTAAAAGAAAAAAAAAAAAAAACCGCTTCATGCTAAAGTAAGTACTTGGTCATGTCTGCTTTAATTTTTTTCACCAAATGTTGGCGCCGTGGTTACCAATTTATTGTGACTATATAGTTCCCTTGTTAAGCGCCTCAAAAATTTCACAGATGAAGTCAAGCCTAAACCCTAGTTTACAGAACTGTTAGAAGTATAAGGCTTTGCACCTGACAGTTAACAAAAAAAGAACTACCCTGAATGCTCACAATGAGCCAAATCTGGCTGAGATATGAGCAACCAAGAAGGATGACCAGTGAACAGCAAATACATACTTTGTTCTGTCATTCAAAGAATATCATGGCAGTCAAAGCCGTAAGAAATGATTACACCTTAAGAACAGGGACCATACCTACTGGGATTTTCAAGCCAGGATGAGAAAAGCAGCTTATGTATTTGCATAGCATTTTCCTTAATATGAGAGTATCAAAGGTATGCCATGTGATTTTTTTCCCCTGTAATAATTAATAATTGCTACAATACTGGGGCACCTAGGCGGCTCAGTTGGTTAAGTGTCTCATTCTTGATTCTGGCTCAGGTCACAGTCTCCCGATTCAGGAGTTTGAGGCCCACGTGGGGCTCTGGGCTGACAGTGTGGAGCCTGCTTGCGATTCTTTCTCTTTCTTTTTCTCTCTTTCAAAATAAATAAATAAAAATTTAAAAAAAAATTTTTTTTAACTGCCAAAACATTATGTTAAAAGAAACAAAAAAGAAAAATATGCTCCCAATCTCTTCACCATGTGACAACTATAGCAGATCATGGAACAACAAGTTTGAAGTGCACAAGTCCACTTATTCACAAATTTTTTCTGATAGAGTACAGTACTGGAAATGTATTTTCTCTTAGGGTTTTCTTAGTAACATTTTCTTTCCACTAGTTTTCTTGTAAGCATACAGTATGTAATACACGTAACATACGAGTACGTGTTAAATGACTGCTTATCAGCAAGGCTTCTGATCAACAGACTGTTAGTAGCTAAGTTTTGAAGGAATCCAAAGTTACATGCGGATTTTGAACCGTATGGGGGTCAATGCTCCTAGCCCCCATGTTGTTCGAGGGTAAACCGTATTTTAAGTAACTCTAAATATAATGCACATATGGTTTAGCATTTGGAATTTTCACTTAAATACATCATAAATCCAATCTCCACACAGTTCTCCCAACTGTCACAGGATTAGTGCTATTATATTCAATGGCTTATACAATTATGGGCCCATTCAGTTATTCAGAGTATGGCCAATGTTTTAGTGTTGTAGACAACACCAGCGTACATCCAATATAAAAGTCTGGCTGCAACAAAGACTATTTATTTATGGAGAATTCATTCAGCAACACTGATGCAACTAATACATCTTGAGCAACTATTATGTACCAGCCCCTGTACTTCAGAGGTGGACTCTTTAACCACAATGCAATCCTTTCTGGACTAGAGCAAGGATATAAAAAAGAATGTAATAAAAAAATAAAATAAGACATGGCTCCCCAGTACCAGGAAGATAAAATCTACACTCTTATCTAGCCATACAAATCACTACCTGACCTGGCTGTGGCCTCCTTCTTCTCACCAACCCAGTCTTAAACTTTAATCGAAGACAGCCCAAAATTCTTCAAGCACCCTCCTTCACTCACCCAACAAACACACACCTAGGTATATATGCCTTCCATCCTTTTTCCCCTGACCTGTAATGCCTTTTCTTTCCTTTCCCCATTTGTCTGGAGACGAATGAATTCTTTAAAACTAAAGTCAGATTTCAGCTTTTGTGTCTAGAATACACCTATTCTCCCCTTAGCATACAGTGTACTAATTCTCTCTTCATATTGCTACGTCCATCTACCACTAGACCAGACTGACAGCTCCCTGACAGGAACAAGGTCTTATTTATTTTTGTAGGCTCAAGACCCAGAACAGTGCCTTGTACATAGTGATCTTCACGTTTGTTGGATAAATATCTTAACATCATCTCATTAAAAAACTGAATACCTATCAGATTCCACAAAAACATACATTTTTAGTTTTGCTATTTTTAGTGTTGCTAAGAGTATCTACAGATAAACTTTTACGCTGAAATAGACAGCTGTTTATCTCTGAGACCACGAAGATTTAATGCTTTAATCTCCACAAAGTGTAGCACTCTCTGATAGGGTAAGACTATATAAAGTACCCATCTTCTTGCTAACAGAATCGCTGATGTTTTAGAGACCTCAGAGATTTTAATAAATACACCACATTTAACAGATAAAGGGATGGAACAACACACCTAAACTAATCCAAACCCAAGTCTAACAAAAACAGATTTAGGACTAGGACTAGTTTCACATGCAATTTTAAACACTATCAGAATGTTGCTACCTGAGGCAACAAAGACGATTTCCACATCTAAACAAGGATGAGCAGGTAAGAGATGACCCCCACAGCTGGTCTGGGAAATGATGAAACTGGTAAGACAATGGGACATATCAAAGAAGAGCCCCCTCAGGACTATCATAAACTGCTTCCACCTAAACAGTCTCTATTTCACGAGTGATCATATATCTAAAAACATTCCTCACCTGACTTAATGACATCAAAGACTCTACCCACCAAAGACTACATACCAATACAATGATCTTGGCCTGCGGCTGCCTTGTGTTGATAAGTTGTACAATGGCCTCGATTCCACCTGCTACTTCTTCTGCGGTATTTTCATGGTTGTTTGTTCCTACCCAGACAACAATGACCTATAATTAAGGGGGAAAAAGGGGGGGAGGAGGGCAGGGATAAATAGCCAGGAAAAGAGGAATGTTTAGATAAAAACCTAATATTTTGATAAAAATATTTATCAATATGTAGATAAAAATCTTATTTCAAAAATCAAAGGAAGGAAAGATGAACTTGTCAAATGGTAGTGGAGAACTTCAACTGAGCAGCCACCCTCAAATACTGATTTAAGGCCTCATATATCCCAGGATAAATTCCAAGCAGATCAATTCTGAAGCAGTACAACTGTACTAAGAAGAAATGAGAGAATTCTTTCATCATTGTGGAGTTGAGAGCTAACCTCTTAAAATCCAGAAACTATACAAAAAAAGATAACAAATTCAACTGTATAAAAACACTGCATGTCTTAAAAAAATACTAAAATAAAGTGAAATCTAAGAAAGTCAGGGGAAAATATCTGTAACTCCTACCATACTAGAAGTATCTTCCAGAAAAAAATAACAAAAGTACCCAAGGGAGTGTAACTGGTAGAAGTAAATACACAGTTGTACTCAAGGAAAAAGAGTTGCTGGGCTGGAAGCTGGATGCAGTTTCAAGTTTTTCCTCTTTATTTAAAAAAAAAAAAAAAAAAGCTCAGGTCATGATCTCATCGTTCATGGGTTCAAGCTCCAGGTCGGGCTCTGTGCTGACACTTCAGAGCCCGGAGCCTGGAGCTTGCTTCAGATTCTGCGTCTCCCTCTCTCTCTAACCTACCCCTGCTTGTGCTCTGTCACTCTCTCTCTTTCTCAAAAATAAATATTAAAAAAAAAAAAATTTATAAAGTGGCTGTCACCTAGAGACACACATTTACTATATGACCCAACGTAACTTTCCACCCTGTCACAAAAGACAGGAACATGGAGGAGTTTTTCTATTAGAAAGGCAAAAAGTAAAATATTTTCAACAAAGGCAACTGTTATCAGTTTTGAGTATTTTTTCTTTGTTTAGGACTGAAAAAAATTATATGCAGTGTGCCAACTCAGGACATTTATAATGTGTTCAGTTACTGGGAACATGTTTACGGTGAACATTTGTTCACATGTGCTTCAGATTTTCTTCAGAAAAACTTGGGAGGCCTCGATTACACATGTAATGTGTTTACATGGATAAACCAGATGCAAAATTCCTTCCTGAAGTGAATGGTGGCACAGCGGCCTTGGCCCCCTTCTGGGAAGTCTCCCACACACCCTGCTTTCAGGTCTACAGGAAAGCATTAAATCCCTTCCTACCGCTGAAAAAGGGCATTATTAACAATTACCAATACAACCTGAGCAAGCAATGCCCCAATTTCTTAGTAGGCATTTGGCACATTCTGAAGCAAGGACGATATTATTTATCTAAATGGGCACAAAGCAAAGACAATAGCAAAATAATGCTTTAAAAAAAAGTAATTTGTTTCTACTAGCAGTTTCAATTTAACTCATCTTGGGAAAAGACCCAAGATTAAAAGATAGTCTAAAAATTAAGTTTCACTTCACCTTAGGTTTAATGTTCTCCAGTTCTCCATTCTTGAGTCTCCACAAAACATGTCTGGTTGTATCTCCCCCAATTCCAAAATTCAGTGCATGAAGTGGGGAAAAAAGCTCTCGCCATATCTAAAAAGAGAAAAACTGGCTTTATTTCAACTGAGTGGGAAATAAAATCCCTCAACTACAATGTGTCGCGAGGTACCTAAGAGAACAATTTCCCTCTTGTGTGTTCAAATGTTATGTGTTCAAACTTGTGTTCGCAGGGCACCGCATCACTCACTTCTCGGGCAGCCTGCCACCTTGGCCGGAGAACTGAGTCCCAGTGCCACCCGGTGCCCTTTAGGAGGTACCAGCATTATGCCCAAGGTGCCAGCTCAGTTAGCTCTCCCTTCCCTTTACTCAAGTATCTAAAGGAACAGGATGAAGTAGAAATACGGGAGGAAGAAATTTAGAGTGCTGGAGCCAGAAGGAAATTAAGCTATCTTTTCCTTTCAACTGCCCTTGGAAGAGTGAAAACCTTAAAAAAAAAAAAAAAGACGTGGAACAGCTCCCCACAAAAACACACAAAATAAGGAAATGGTCAAACAAAAATCTTAACAATTGAGAATCACAACTAGGACAAATATAAATAAATAAATAGATAAATAAATAGATAGATAGATAGATAGATAGATAAATAAATAAATAAATAAATAAATAAATAAATAAAATAGAGAAGGTTCTCGGAAGCCAAGGCAAAAACGAGAGCGGAGTTACAAACAATGCTAAATTTTGTCTCCTCACGCTTGGGGGCACAAAGAATCCCATTATGTAGGACTGACCTCCCTCATACTCTGAATTGGAGCTTTTCTAAACTGTCACGAAGAAGTCTTTCAGGTTCGGCTCAGAATGAAAGTTTGCTAGCAATGAACAGATTTACCTTCGTAGCCAAGATGCACCCTTGCCACGTCGGCCTTACCTCGTACTGCTGCATTAACTGCACCATGGAGTCCCCCACAAACAGCACATCAGGTTCCTTGTCTTTACAGTCCAGGACAAATCTGTTGTGCTGGTTCAACAAAGAGAGAAATTAGAAACTGGCATCTTCTCTGTGAGACGTCTTTGCCTAGACAGAACAGTTGTCCATCAAGTTACTGTGTTGTTAAACATTCTATTTAGCCTGTCTGTGATTAACTACTGGAACTTTCTTCCCACCCTTACCACACTGATTATTCTAATGTGCTCAAGAAAACTGCAATTCTACTCAAACCAGACTAAAAAAAATACATTTAACATGTTGTTTACAAGTTTATCTTTTCCTCAAACTTAAAATTTAAAAAAAAAAAAATATTTAAAGAGAGACGACAGACAGATACAGCATGAACAGGGGAGGGGCAGAGAGAGAGGGAGACACAGAATCCGAAGCAGGCTCCAGTCCCTGAGCTGACAGCACAGAGCCTGACACGGGGCTTGAACTCAAGAACCATGAGCCAAAGTGGGACACTTAACTGACTGAGCCACCCTGGCGCCCCTCCTCAAACTTTTTAAGACAGTTTCAAATATACAGAAAAGCCACAGTACAATAAACACCTGTACATCCTCCACCTATATTTGACAATAACATTTTTACTTTATCTGTTTGTTTGCTGAACCATCTGAAGGTAAGCTGCAAATGCTGTGATTCTTCACCTTTCAATATTTCAGCACGAGTAAGGAAAGTCTCCTATAAATCCACAAAAGTATTATCACCTCTAAGAAAATGAACGATAATCCCGTAACATCTAATATTCAGTCCATACTCAATCTTTCCAATTGTTCCAAGACTTGGATAAAGTATTACATCTCTTTTATTGAACTAGGACCCAATCAAGAATCATGTGTTTTATTGGGATTTTTTTTTAAGGGGGGTGGGGAGAGAATGTTAAACAGCCTCCACACTCAACACAAGAGCCTGACACAGGGCTCAGCCCCACAACCATGAGCTCCTGACCTGAGCCGAAATCGACGGTTAGATCTTAACCGACTGAGCCACCTAGAAGACCCTATTTGCATGTTTGTAATGTGCCCTTTGAAAATGTCTGTTAACCTCCAAATATGAGACAATGGCAAAGTGGGACTCAAGCCTTTCTCAGTCTGATCCAAGCCTGTAAGTAGTGGTGACTGTGGACCTAGTCCACTTCTCTCTGTTGCCAAGGCACAAGACGCTTTTATTTATTTATTTTTAATTAAAAAAAAAAAAAAAAACTTTTTTTTTAACGTTTATTTTTGAGAGACAGAGCGTGAGCAGGAGAGGGACAGAGAGAGAGGGAGACACAGAATCCAAAGCAGGTTCCAGGATCTGAGCTGTCAGCACAGAGCCCGACAGGGGACTCGAATCCATGAACTGTGAAATTGTGACCTGAGTTAAGGTCAGATGCTTAACCGACTAAGCCACCCAGGTGCCCCTGACAAGACACTTTTAAAATGGATTTTACTCACTGATGCTAAAGGACATAGTTTAAGTTTCTATATTCATCCCCAAAACAAATTTACATGATGCTTTAGGCAACAGAAAGGTCTGAATACTGTCCCTTTTTTTTCAAGCTCTACGTTCAATGATGCTTCCCTCAGTAATTAAGGTACAGTTATGTTGAAGTATTTCTGCTAATATCAGAACAGACAACAATGCAGTGAATCAGAGATACTCATCTGCTCTGGGTGAAAATACAAAAATACTTCTGGAAATAATTTTAACAATTTATTAAAGAGTTGCTCCTTAGGGTGATAGGATTTGAGACCGATTTTCCTTTTTTTGCATCCACGTCTTTGTACACAATTTTTGGGGGGCACCCAGGGGCTCAGTCGGTTTAGCGTCCGGCTTCAGGTCATGATCTCAAGGTTCGCAAGTTTGAGCCCTACATGGTGCTCTCTGCTGTCAGCACGGAGCCCGCTTGGGGTCCTCTGTTCCCCTGTCTCTCTGCCCCTCGCCCGCTTGTGTGCACTCTCACTCTCTCAAAAATAAACATTTTAAAAAATTAAAAAAGCTTTTTAAATGACTGTTGTTTCAATATTTTTTAGTTAAAAAAAATTTTTTTTAAATGTTTGAGACAGAGACAAAGCATGTGCAGGGGAGGGGCAGAGAGAGATGGAGACCCAGAATCTGAAGCAGGCTCCAGGCTCTGAGCTGTCAGCACAGAGCCCGACGTGGAGATCGAACCCACGACTGACATCACGACCTGAGCTGAAATCGGACGCTTAACCGACTGAGCCACCCAGGCGCCCTTCAGCAAGTCGTTTTAAACTGAAGGGATAAGATGGGCAAGAATAAAACTTCAGCTGGTGAGCAGGTACACTTCCACAACACATCACCTCTCCACTGAGGTACTACAGTACTAACTACCTCTCAATACCAATAAAATAGTTCATGCTTCTAGAAGGTCATGGAATTTAAGCTCCGTTGTTCTAAAGGTTCTGGTACTCTATATTTTCTTTTTAAGTACAAAAGTAGCTACAGTAAGTTTGGAAAAATAGAAAGATCAAAACACTTCAAATTCTATCATCTTAACCCATAACTATTACTGTTTTGGGGTATTTTATTCTTGCTACTAAGAAAAATTATTTTATTTATTTTTTAAAATAGGCTCCACACCCAATATGGGGCTCGAACCCACGACTCCAAGATCAAGAGTCACACGCCCCACTGACTGAGCTAGCTAGGCGCCCCTCTTCTTGCCATTTTTCCACGTGCCTCTAACACGTCTTTTTTTTTTTTTTTAAGTTTTGTATGTATTATGTATACCTCCTTCTGGCACAATAGCTTTGGAGACAGAACAGAATATGTTCAAATTCTACTTGTCTACGTTCTAGCCCAGAAAGCAATATAACCTGACACTTGTTTTCCACATATGCTCTTCTGCCGGTAACTTTTTTTTTTTTTTTTAATTAAAAAATAAAAAAGCCTCCATGCTCAGTATGGGCCTCAAACTCATGACCCTGAGATCAAGAGTCTCACGTCTTACTGACTGAACCAGCCAGGCATCCCACACCTGTTGCAGAGTATGGAGAGGAAAGGTTTAGGAAAGAGAGACAGCTTTTGGCTGACACCCAGCAGGTGCCCCATGAACCGTGGCCACTGTAGCTGCAGTTAACACTGCACTAGAAGCATTTTCCTACGTAGCTACGTGACCTTCATGACCATAATTTTTAACAGCCACATAACATCCTACTCAACAAATCCACTGACACACCCATTTTTTAAAGTTTTCCTACTGACAGACTTGCCAGTAGTGTCCTCTTTCCTGTGATGAGGAAATCTACACATATTCAATTTTGTACATGATGGGAATTCCTAGGTGAAAGGAGAGGAGCACGTTTGTGGATCCCAGATATATTTCCAGGTTGTTAACAAAAAGGGCTGTATCTGTACTGACTCTAGCACTTTATCAGAACTAATTTTACCATCTTGCACCAACATTGGATATTAGTATTTCTCCCTCCCTCTCCCTCCTTTCTCATTATTTTAATCTGTACTTTTTGGGAACAAAAAGTGAAACACTTCCTGTCATGTATTGAGATACTACTTATCTAGTGGTACTTGGAGGATATTTTTGCTGATAATATAAGAAAAAATATCAACGCTTCTTCTGCATTACTTACTACAAATATTTTCCTCAGTCTGCTCCTGAGCCTTTTTCTGGTTAACATGTTTTGATACAATTTGCATTAAATTTGTCTACAGTCAAGTCTTTCAGTATCACCCTTAAATAAATCTTATTATGAAAAATACCAAACATCCACAAAAGCTGAGAAAATAATATAACAAGCCTCCATGTATTCATCACCAGCTACAGCAATCATCACATGGCCACTATTATTTCAGTCATCCCCTAAACGACTGACCCCTACCCTCAGATTATTTTAAGCAAACTCAGTATACAGCATTCTATATTTATTCTATTTATATTTAGTATACCATTTATATTACTAGTATAAATATTTCATTATATAACCCTTTTTTTAAAGTTTATTCAAGTAATCTCTACACCCAACATGGGGCTCGAACTCACGATCCCAAGATCAAGAGTTGCATACTCTTCCAACTGAGCCAGCCAGGCCCCCCTAGTGTCACTATGCAACTCTTAAAAAAAGGTTTTTTTTGGGGGGGGGATGCCTGGATTGCTCTGCCGGAAGCCTGCTTAAGATTCTTTCTCCCTCTGCCTCTCTCCTGCTCATGCATGCACACTCACTCTCAAATAAAATGGAAAAAAAAAAAAAAGTTTTTTGAGAGAGCGTGTACACAAGCAGGGAGGAGAGGGCAATGAGGAGGGAGGATTTAAGCAGGATCCACTCTCAGGGCAGGGCTTGATCTGTTGAACCATGAGATCATGACCTGAGCCAAAATCAGAGAGTCAGACACTCAACCAACAAAGCCACTAAGGTGCCCCCGAGTTTTAAAAAATAACCACAATACCAATGCTACTCTCCCAAATTAACAGAGGTGTCTTTAATATCAACAAATAACCAGTGTTCAAATTCAAGTCATAAAAAAATTTTAGTTTTTTTAAAAGTCAGGATCCAACTTGTCTATTAAATCTTTTAATCTACAGGTTTCCCACTCCCCCTGCTATTACCTCCCAAATTTACTTTTATTTTTTAATTTTTTTAATGTTTATTTATTTTTGAGACGGGGGAGGGGGGACAGGGAGAGAGGGAGGGTGAGGGGGAGAGGGGGAGAGAGAGAGAGACAGACAGACACAGAATCTCAAGCAGGCTCCAGGCTCCAAGCTGTCAGCACAGAGCCTGATGCAGGGCTTGAACTCACGAACTGTGACATCATGACCTGAGCCAAAGTCAGATGCTTAACCAACTGAGCCGCCCAGGCGCCCAAATTTATTTTTTAAATATTTTAAGAAATATGATCATTTGATCTATAACATCTCCCATAGTCTGGATTTTATTGACTGTATTCCTGGGAACATGTTCATCTGTTCCAGGTATTTCCTGATATGTGGTACACTAGTTTGGCAATACCTCACAAGAAGTACTGAATATCACATCAATACTTGTTTTAATCATGATTTTTTTTTTTTTTAGAAAGAGTGTGAAAGCACGTGCAGGCTGGGGAGGTGGCAGGGGGAGGTGGGGAGAGAGTGAGAAAAAGAGGATCTTAAGCAGGTTCCACACTCAGTGCAGAGCCCAGCACGTAGCTCAATCTCACGACCCTTAGATCATGACCTGGGCCAAAATCAAGAGTCAGACACTTAACCAACTGAGCCCCTTGTTTTTTTTTTTTCTTTTAATGTTTTGCTTTGAAACAATTTTAGATCTACAGAAGGGTTGCAAAGATAATACAATATCCACTCAGCTTCTTCCAATGTTAACATCTTACCTAAGTATGGTACACTGGTCAGAACTAAGAGATTAACATTGGTAAATGGTATCAGCCAGAATAGTTTTACTCAGGGGCACCAGGCTGGCTCAGTCAGTAGAGTACCTGACTCTCCATCTCGGGGTTATGAGTTCGAGCCCTGCACTGGGTATAGAGATTACCTAAAAAAAAAAAAAAAAAAAAAAAAAAGTTTACTCAGATCTCACCAATTTTTCCACTAATATCCTTTTTCTGTTCCCAGGACCAATTCAGGATATCACATGGCATTTACTATATATGTCTTCTTGGTGTCTTCCAAGATGGGACACCTTCTGGGTCTTTCCATGTATTTCATGTCCTTGACCTGTTTAGTATCAGGTGTTTTATAGAATGTCCCTCAATCAAGGTCTGATATTTTCTCATGAATAGAAGGCGATGGATTATTCTGGAAGACTACCACAGAGGTGACGTGCCCTTGTATCGTATCAGAAGGGAGTACACAATATCAACACGACTTATTAACTGGTGATGTTAACATTAATCATTTGGTTAAGGTGGTGGTTGCCAGATTTCTCCACTATACATTTATTATTTTTCCTTTCCATACTGTATCTGTTAGAAACAAGACATTAATCCGGCTCACAATGATGAGGAAATTGAGCTCTACCTTCTGGAGGGAGGGGATATCAAAAAATATGTAGTCAAATGTTAAAAACACCAAAGTAATTTCCAGGGAGATACTTCTGAAGCTAGGCAAATACACTGTTTCCCCTGGAAGTGGTACCTACTAGTATTCATTGATGGACCTTCCCTATAGTAATTACTACTGTGGTGTTGTAATGAGATATATCTTTTCCCTCTCTCCTTCCCTCTTTATTTATAAAATATTTTATTTAAAAAATTTAAGTTTATTTATTTGAGAGAGACACAGAGCACAAGCACAGGAGGGGCAGAGAGAGAGGGAGAGAGAGAATCCCAAGCAGGCTCTGCACTGCCAGCACAAAGCCCGACATAGGGCCTGAACTCAGAAACCATGAGATCATGACCTCGGCCGAAACCAAGAGCTGGACGCTTAACCGACTGAGCCACCAAGGCGCCCCTAAAAGATTTTATTTTTAAGTAACCTCTATACTCAACTTGGGGCTCAAACTCTTCAAGAGTCACATGCTCTATTGGATGAGCCAGCCAGGAGCCCCCACGTTTATGAACTCAAGTTATTTTCTAAGGAAGATGTGTCCCTCATTTCCTATTTATCTAATCACTTATTTATGGCAAAATGGACTCATACGTATTTTATCCTTGAGTTACAAACCAATAATACTATGTTGCTCAAGTTGTCCAACTTTGCACCTGAACGCTCTTTCAGGTGGCCTCAAGTGGTCAAAGTGACTATATCATTAAAACAGACCAGTATAGGGGCGCCTGGATGGCTCAGTCGGCTAAGCGTCCGACTTTGGCTCAGGTCATGATCTAGAGGTTCATGGGTTTGAGCCCCGTGTCGGACTCTGTGCTCAGAGCCCGAAGCCTGCTTTGGATTGTGTGTCTTCCTCTCTCTCTGCCTCTACCCCACTCACACTCTGTCTCTCTCTCAAAAATAAATAAACATTAAAAAAATTTAAAAAACAAACAAAACAGACCAGTATCACAGGTCTTCCATGAGACATGCTGAGGACATGTCACTGCAGTGATATTCTTGCCACACATCTTTTTCCCCCCTCCTTTTCTGAATACTTGCTTTCTTGCACTACAAGACACTCCTGGTTCATCTTTCATTTTCTTTGCTCTGGCTGTAGAAGCAATCATTTCTCCAAGGAGCTCTGGCTCCTTTCATTGGAGAATTAGAAACCAAGATCTGGGTGTGTGTCTGTGTGTGTATATTACATACATATATATTTTTTTAAGTTTATTTATTTTGAGAGAGAGAGAGAGAGTGAGAGAAAAGGAAGGAGGGAGGGAGGGAGGGAGGGAGGGAGGGAGGGAGGGAGGGAGAGAGGGAGAGGGAAAGAATCCCAAGCAGGCTCTGAGCTGTCAGCACACAGCCCGACACAGGGCTTGATCCTACAAACCATGAGATCATGACCTGAACCAAAACCCAGAGTCAGACACTTAAACCGAATGAGCCACCCAGGCACCCCTGGGGATGTATTTTAATATTTAGTAAAGTCATCCTTCCATACTATGGAAGCTTTTTTTAAAGTTTATTAGTTTGAGACAGTGTCCCTAGTTACTACCTTTAATAAAGTTATAAATAACCTAAAAATACCTGAATGGTATTTTCATATATAGCAATGAAATACTACCTAAAGAGAGGAAAAAACTACAGCTCCACTTTTAACATGCATGATATACTGTAGAAAAATACATTAAAAAACATAAAAAGCTTAAAAATATGCAAAAATTCTATACACATATAATTAGAAATTTTATATATACACCATGTAAACGCACAAAAAATCCCCACCAAATTTAGGATACTGGTTTGGGGATGGGAGGTGGGAAAAAGATAAAAAAAAAAATGATCACTGAGGGGTATACAAAGAATATCAACTCTATTAGCAATATTTTATTTTTTTAGGGTGACTGATAAACACACAGCCGGTCATAATACTGTTTTTAAAGACACAAACGAACTAGAAAAATTAAGAAAGAATAACCAAGCAATTGATCTATGTAAGAACAGTTGAAAAAATACTAACTACCAATCAAAATAAACTGGTTGACAGACTGATTTTTATGTCTAGGAAGACAAAAACATAAGAATATTATATAATTATCAAGAGTGTAAAAAGAATCATTAAATACTAAAATGTAAAACTTTGGGTACTTAAAATCATAATAGAACTTGTTATTTCAAAGAGGAAATATGGCTGCAAACCAATAAGTGAAGATTAAATATAGTTAAGGCTAAGTGGTGACAGTCTATTAGAAGTTAAGAATATGAAGACACAGTGCTAAAAAACAATGAAGGAGCACTTGGGTGGCTCAGCTGGTTGAGTGTCTGACTTTGGCTCAGGTCGTGACCTCAGGTTCGTGGGCTTGAGCCCCATGTGGGGCTTTGCACTGGTAGTGTGAAGCCTGCTTTGGATTCTGTCTCCTTCTCTCTGCCCCTCCCCTGCTCGCATGCTTGCACACACACACTCTCAAAAATAAACATTAAAAAACAACGGAAAACATCAAGAAGACTCAGGAGTCAGCCTGACAGGATTCCCACTTGCTTTACCTGGGACAATGTGAGCTTCAAAACTGCACTGAAAAGAAGACCCAAGAGTCCATTCCATAATACATTCGGTTTAGGCCAACAATCTTAACCAACCAAGTGATCAATGTCAGCATCACCAATGAAACAAACGAATGTCATGTACCTCCCATGTGATGCACCAAGGACACCACTTCACTGATATCCCCGCCAAAGATGCAAAACCTGAATCTTGATTATGAGGAAAATGACAAATCCAAATTGAGGGATTCTCCACAAAATAAATGGCTTATGTTCCAAACTGTCAATGTCATGAAAAACGCAGGCTGAGAAATACTTCAGATTAAAGGAGAATAGAGAGATAGGACAACTGAATACAATGCGTGATCCCAGACTGGGAAGAAAACTGACAGAAAAACATCGAGACAAATGGAGAAATGTGAATATGGTGTAATACCAATGTCACATTTCCTGACTTTAATAACTATATGTAGTTACATAAGAAAATGTCCTTATTCTTAGAAAATACACTGAAATATTTAGGGGAGAACGGGCACGAAGACTGCAACATCTTCCCACATGGTTCAGAAAACACCGTATGTTGGCGTATACACATACAAATACAAATACAGACAGAACAGTTAGGCAGATGTGGCAAAATGATAACTGGCAGGTCTGGATGAAGGATATAAGAAATTCTTTCTAAAATTTTTGTGGTATTTGTATAATTTTGAAATTAGTTCAAAATAAAAAAAAGTTTAAAAAAAAAGAATGCTGTGGAGACACCACTATCTTTCAAAATCAACAGAAAGCAGTTACTATGCTTTCAAAATACTCCTCTGTACCAACATCAGATTGGTGATTACATAGGACATTAGCGTAAAATCAGATATTCGTTTAAAATAATAATCCTTGGGGCACCCAGCGCTTTCAAAATACTCCTCCGTTCCAACATCAGACTGGTGATTACGTATGACATTAGCATAACATCAGATTTTCGTTTAAAATAATAATTCTTGGGGCACCTGAGTAGCTCAGTAGGTTAAGCATCCAACTTCAGCTTAGGTCACGATCTCACGGTTCCTGGATTCAAGCCCCACGTTGGGCTCTGTGCTGACAGATCAGAGCCTGGAACCTGCTTTATACTCTGTATCCCTCTCTCTCTGTGCCTCCCCCGTTCGCACACTGTCTCTCTCAAAAATAAATAAACATTAAAAAAATTTTTTTAAATAATAATTCTTGAACACCTGGATGGCTCAGTCAGTTAAGCATCTGACTTAGACTCAGGTCATGATTTCACAGTTCGTGGGTTTGAGCTCACCGTCAGTGCAAAGCTCGCTTTGGATCCTCTGCCCTCTTTCTCTGCCCCTTCTCAACTTGTGCTCACGCATGCGCGCACACACGCTCCCTCCCTCCTTCAGGTCATGATCTCCCGGGTAGTGAGTTCAAGCAAGGCCCGCATCGCATCGGGCTCTGTGCTGGCAGCTTGGAGCCTGGAGCCTGCTTTGGATTCTGTGTCTCCCTCTTTCTCTGTTCTTTTCCCACTCATGCTCTGACTCTCTCTCAAAAATAAACATTTTTTGAAAAAATTAAAAATAAATAAACATTAAAAAATTTTTTTACTTAATAATTCTCGGGGCGCCTGGGTGACTCAGTCAGTTAAGTGTCTGACTTCGGCTCCAGTCATGATCTCATGGTTCATGAGTTCTAACCCAACATCTGGCTCTGTGCTGACAGCTCAGAGCCTGGAGCCTGCTTCACATTCTGTGTCGCCCTCTTCTATGCCCCTCCTCCCACTTGAACTCTGTCTCTCTCTCAAAATTAAATAAATCTTTAAAAATTTTTAAATAATTCTTACTGACCATAAAAAATGCCCTTTTGCTGCTTTGGTCAAAAGACTTGGGAAAACTGAAAAGACTCATCTTGGGTGAATACATACGCACTTCCTTTTACCTGAGACATCCATCTGTCATCTCCTTGGATATCTTCTGCTGCATGTGGAATAGCTGCTGGGTTTGAGTCTCCTTGGCTCATTCTACACCTGAGGGGGAAAATGTCTGTGTCATGTTTCGTTCATTAACAGGAGTGTTTATTTGTTACCACTTAAATATTACATGTCAGGTTTGAAATAATAATTTAAGTCTCACTGTGGTTTTGCCGAAAACAACTGGAGATTATTTTCAGCAGAGAGGAATTCAAGGACACGACTGCTTAAGTCCCATAAATATCTAGCATCATTAAACTTCTAGACAGGTTTGAATATCATTGAGGAACAGTGCATTAAGTGCATTACATAGAAAAAAATCTGCTGCAAGTATACACTTTACATCTACATTAATTTTTCGTGATTACATGTTAATGTAAGTACCAAATGACACAAGGAATTAGACACTTAAGAGTTCAATGAAACCTGCATTAGAACCTTTTAGGCTGCTCAAGTTAGACACCTGAGAATGACTACAGCCATGATTAGAATCCACTACTAAACATCACAGGTAACTACTACAGATTGTGACAAAACTAGTCATAGGCTTTGGTGGTGGTTTTTGACAATGTTTACAAGGTTTTTTATGTTTGCCAGGTCTCCACTAAGAAAATGTTATTAATGACTAACCCAAATACGGCATCTGATAGTGGAAAAGAAGCAATGAGTGAAATTTAGGAAAACTAGAAGTGCTAATCTTTCTAGAAAGACAAAAACACCTGACTGTTTTCAATCAACTCTAAAGTATACATACTAGAGACATCAGGCTCCAGAAATCACTTGGTGCATGCAAAGGATGTGAAAGAAAAAACTGGGGTTTTGTAGCTTACAGAAAAGGGGGCCATTCTTTTTCTTTCCCTTGCCATCATCAAATACAGCTAAGCCTTCTCTGAAAGAAGATGGAGATATATTCATTCAGTAAGTACTTACTGAGTAAACACACATACTGGATTGCCAAAGCAGCAATTTTTGAGAATTAGAAAGTAACAAACCTCTAAACATAAAAACATACCTTCATTCATGAAAAATACATTACAGAAGCAAACCAATTTTTTAGCACTATGCAAATAAATTAGCTCCACTCTAAATAACACTAGGTCTAAAATAATTAGGCTCAGGGTTAAGCCCATATCTAATTGAAAATGTAAAATACCATCCACACCCTGTGTACAGATCTTCCTCAACTTACAATGGGATTATAATTGGATAAACCCATTGTAAATTGAAAATATCCTAAGTCACAAATGCATTTGATACACCTAACCTACCAAGTACCACAACCTAGCATACCTGAGAGGTGCTCAAAACACTTACACTGGCCTACAGTTGGGCAATATCATGTAACACAAAACCTATTTTACAACAGAGTGCTGAATATCTCATGTAACTTATTGCATACTATACTGAATGTGATGAACAGAATGGCTGCATAGGTACAGAATGGTTGTTAGCGTATGGGATGTTGACCCTCGGGGTCATGGGGCTGACTGGGAGCTTTGGATCACTGCCACTGCCCGGTCACTGCCCAGCAGCATGAGAGGATCTTACTTACTGCATATCGCTAGCACGGGGAAAGATCAAACTTCAAAACTGGAAGTACAGTTCTACTGAATGCATACCGCATTCACACCATTGTAAAGTCACAAATCCTAAATAGAGTCATTATTGTATCAAGGACCATCTGTAAGTACTTCTTTACTAAAATTTGCAACTATCAGAAAACAGCTATCTATGAAAAATTATATATGCCATGTTTTATATATACCACCTCCAACCTTTGCAAAATGAGATTTGTGAGTAGGTAATTTAGGTAATTTGTGCAGGGAGCAAATGAAATTAGGTTTGCTTGACCCCAATAACGTCACATCTGGCCCACTAATCACAAACCAGTTCATGCTGACTCCCTAAAGAGGGCCTTATATCTATCTAACCATTTCACCCAAAAACCAGAAACTACTTGGAGCTAAAAACATCAATGTAAAATACAAGAATTAGATAGAACTGCCAGATGAATTTGTAAAGCTCCAGTCAGATTATGGTATCTGTTTGAGGTTTCATTGTCCAAGATAAAGGATGGAAAAATTAAAAGATGCACAAAAGAAAAAGAAAAAATGACTAAGGGGGTTAAAACAAACAGTCATATAGAAACATTTAATTGGGGGGGGGGGGTTGCTTTTGTTTTTAAGCTAATAAAACATTCTATACCTTCTATACAAAAGTGTTTTTGGGTCTAAATTCAAGTCTAGATTGAACTTTGGCTACACAGGTTAAAATCTGACATGGTGCTTAACAGTAGTTTTAATTTTAAAAATACCTTTCCTGGGGTGCCTGCTTAAGCGTCCGACTTCGGCTCAGGTCATGATCTCACAGTTCGTGAGTTTGAGACCCGCATCGGGCTCTGTGCTGACAGCACGGAGCCTGGAGCCCACTTTGAGTTCTAGGTCTCTCCCTCTCTCTCTGCCCCTCCCCGGCCCTGCTCACACTCTCTCTCTCTCTCAAAAACAAATAAACATTAAAAAAAAATTTTTTTAAAAACAACAAACTTTTCTCTCCTGCTGATCAAACAGCTCTACTGGCCTTAAGACAGATAAGGTGCAATCAAGTTTTTGCATCTTATGGATTTCAAAATTACATATATAATGTAAAGTACCGCAACAAACAGCTTCATTTTCCACTAATCCAAAAAAACTATTTCCTAAGTTTTTAAATAGATTTTTAAAAACCCAACTATTTCATTAGTTTGTGCTCATTTACTTTCCCACCTGGAGAGACACTTAATACGTTAGGTATTTTGTGAGACAAAAGTTAACGGACACAGAATTAACTGAGAGACTACTACTAAAACGGAGAAGAATAATCTGTCCTACTTTCACTATATGATTATATAATTGAAACTATTGTTCCTGGGATTGCTTAAAGAACAAGGGTGACAAGCTGCAAATACAGGGTGACCACTTAAAAGACAAAATGCAGGCACTTCAACTTCATTTCAGTTCTTGGGATACCATGTTCAGATCTTGAAGAGCTTCACGAATTTTGACAAACTGGCGGGTGTCTAGAGGAAAGGAGCCAAGACGGTGAGAAATTTAAAAGCGTGTCATATTAGAAATAGTTGAAAGGAATAGCTATGTTTATAACGTGTAGAAAAACTCAATCGGGAAGAGGAAGACACAAGACACACATAACTGTCAAAGTATGTGAAGATTCCGAGGAGGTATTAAGCTTAATTTGTATGTCCCCAAATAGGAACACAGGGCCAGTGGATAGACTGTACAGTTAGACAAATTTCTAAAAAATATGATACAAAATGACATGGCCTGCCTCTAAGTAGACTCCTCCAATAAAGATTCAAAGAGAGGCAAGCTGAGCACCTAACAAAAAAAGCATAAAGTGAATTAAAGCATATGAGTAAAGATTGGTCCAGATTCATGGGGCCCAAACATTTTTAATATTTTAGAATCTTTTTGAAATGTGCCCTGACATATGTATATTTATTTATAAATTAAATGTGAGTGGTTAATCTGTATATGAAATATTAATAAAGTCTATTTTCCCCCTTTCTACATAAAAAAATAAATGTAAAAAGAAGTTCTAAATTGTTTCCTGTATTCCAATGGATCATCTTCTGCAATCCCCAGGAGTGCACGTACTCTACATTCAAGACCAATGGTCTATTTAAGATATAAAACCTTTCGGTGACTCAGTCGATTGAGCAACCGACTTTGGCCCAGGGCATGATCTCACGGTTTTTGAGTTCAAGCCCCGCGTCGGGCTCTGTACTGACAGCTCAGGGCCTGATGCCTGCTTCAGATTCTGTGTCTCCCTCTCTCTCTCATGCTCTTTCTCTGTCTCAGAAATAAACAAACATTAAAAAAAATTTTTTTTTTAATTTTTTTTTTCAACGTTTTTTATTTATTTTTGGGACAGAGAGAGACAGAGCATGAACGGGGGAGGGGCAGAGAGAGAGGGAGACACAGAATCGGAAACAGGCTCCAGGCTCCGAGCCATCAGCCCAGAGCCTGACGCGGGGCTCAAACTCACGGACCACGAGATCGTGACCTGGCTGAAGTCGGACGCTTAACTGACTGCGCCACCCAGGCGCCCCTAAAAAAATTTTTTAAATGATACAAAATCTTTCTAGATTTGATTTAATTTACTAACATGGATTTTCAGAGTTCCTCCAACTGGTAAACAACTGATGATGAAGAACTTACTATTTGCAACTCACTGTGCTAGGAGCTTTGTTATTTAAATAAAACTGAAGCTCAGTGAGATTTCAGGAACCTGCTCCACGACAGGGAGAGCTGGGATTGGAACTCAGGGTGACGTACCTCCAAAGCCTATTTATTATTCTTGAGCAAAGGACTTTTGGCTCTATATAGAAAAGATATGATAAATTCTCATTTACTAATTCAACTCACTTATATACCCTATTACTACTACCCAAATTTAGTGGCATCCTGATACTGTAAGCAAAATACTTTCATCTTGGTCCTAAATTTCTTCTTGGGCAAAACGAAGAAACAGAGACAGAAACTGAAGGGGGTAAAATGTCACTTATCTGAGGCTACCAGGCAGGCAGACCTGAGAGAAGACTGCAAAATATTCCCAATTAGCAGTCTTTTTTCCCCCCTTTAACTATGAATACAAGGTCATCCTTCCTACTCTACAAGGGCAAAGTATCTGAGCAAAAAAATTGTTTCTTTGTGCTTTCAGACACTCGGATTTTGAATTGTTTTTGCAAAATCAAATTCTCACAGTGCAGAGTAGTTTTCCGTTTTATTGATCCCTATGGCTTAATAACCTCTTTAAAGAGCAGGTGAAGAAAACCTGAGCCAAAACCCCATGCAATCTCCTTTTTAAGAACCAGGTTGTAAATGTATAATCTAGGGGACTATGCATTTAGAAGATTTAAATAATTTGGGAGTCTGATAAAATAAGCTGTCGTTTTCTTTGTAAGAGAAATGAAGAATGAATCAGGAACTATTCAGAACAGCCTATGGTAGGACACAAAAATTGAATGATTTTCGGTTTCCTGCCTCAGGTAGAACAATACTGTAGCACAGCAGTATTCAGAATAGTGAAGCTGTACTCAGTAACCCAACAAAAAAAGTACCAACAGGGAGGGGCATCTGACTCCCATCTCACCTTCCTGATTAATAATAATCCCACTGGGGGGAATTAGAAGTCACTAACTTCTAATCAGAAACAGCAGGTTCAGTTAGAAAAACAAAGCAGAATGGAGATAAAGATCCCAAGAATGAAAGTTTTGTTAATTCAGACTCTATTCTGAATCTCTGATAGTCCATTAAAATGAGCTCTTTGGAAAAATGAAGAGTAAGCACAGCATTTCCGTTTTCTCTTCTTTCTACCTTAACTTGGACTATGACAGTGAACAGAATTTCCAGGTACAATACTTCTACCAGTACGTGGTGTAGCACGTTTAATCAGAAAGCAGTTCCAACAACAAAGAAATATAAATTATCTAGCTGAGCTGGATCTTTAGTTTAACCAAGAAAGAGAGGGAGGAGAAAAGTTGCACTAAGAATTAAAAGATTTAGAATGTTTCCACTCTGACCTCAGACTCTTCATTTTGTTTCAGAGGGAATTAGCAGGGTTATTCTGAAAGGGAAGGAAAGCCTCATCCGGAATACCCTGCCTCAGTGGGCAGGTGGGTGGGTCCCAGGGTTCCAGCACATCCATAATTTATTATCAAATGCCCGCCCAAGCCAACAAATTAAAGCACAATGATTTCCTCCTCCTCCCCTGCTCCCCCACAAGGAGGCAACCTTTCCATCAGAACAATGTGCCCAGGACAAGCTAAAGACAAGCGTTTGGGAGGCCAAGGCATATGCAAATGCTCAGGAGAGACAATCCTCTGCATTTTCTTCCTCTCCCTCCACACCTTCATCTCCCCCAATTTAAAGCTGTGCGAAATGAAATCCTAGAGCGGGTGCAGATGGTCCTCCCTTTCTCTGCGGACACGCTCTTAAAAAGAGGCCAAAGCTTCAAGTGTTGCTTTTCTTAAGGTTTGTACATAAATCAAGAAAGGCAACGCTGGCCTGAGAGCTCCCGAAAACAGAACAGTGAGTCACCGTGCAACGGGTACATCACAAACCTGGCCAGAGGTCCTGGTCGGGTAAATGGACACGGATGGACCAAGTAAAAAGCACCTGAGAAAATCTGTCCACTGGCATTTTAAGCAGCTGGTTGACCTTGGGCTGGGCCTCATCTCTAAAATGAGGTGGGCTACATAGCCTTTGGAGTCCTGACAGTCTGCGGGTTTCTGAATACATTGGAGAAAACCGAGAAGTTTGAAAAGAGTTGAAATTTTTCAACAAAAGGGAGAGGAAAAAGTGCTCGGTCAACATGCAACCGAGTAACGGGTCTGGGCCCGCGTTAAAGGCCTCTCCGACAGGAGGAAAGGGATGGGAGGGTCTGAGGTTCGAACGCGGGGATGGAGGGAAGAGGCCAACAGCTGAGGCCAGAGGCAGCAGAGTTGCTACAAATGGGGCTTGCGGCGGTTCCCCTCCGGCCCCAGAGAACTGGGGTGCCGGGAGGCCTGCGCCAGGGGGTGGGCCGGGGAGGGGCGGCCGCCCCGCCACCTTGTCCCCCCGCCCCATCCCGGGAAAGGCGGGTGGAGACGGCGGCCAGCGGCCTAGCCGAGTCGGCACATTTGGGGGTGGGGTGAGGGCGGGAGGCCCTCAGGGGGGCGGCGAGCTGTCCGAGGGTAGCGCGGGCAAGTAGGGTAGCCACGCCGAGCCGGAGAGAAGGCGCGCGCGCGAGGCCCACCGAGGGGCGGCGGGAGGTGGCGGGGGAGGTAGTGGCGCGGAGGGGAGGGGAGGGGCCCAGAGTGGGGGAGGGGAGGTCGCGAGCCTCTCACAATAACACATCGCCGGCCCTTCCGACCCCCGCCTCTAGGCCACCGGTTCCCCGCGACCCTGGCTGCACTCACTCAGGCAGAGGGTCCGTGCGGGCCCCAAGCGGCTGCGGCGTCGGCGGGTGGCGCGTCTGTCGCTCGCTCAGTCCCGGCGGCCCCGCTCCGGCGCGTCCCTCCTCGGGCCCCAGCACCAGCGGCAGCGCCCCCACTTCCGGTTCCCCTGCCACTCAAGCAAATGGATTCCGGAAGTCCCGCCTCATCCTGCGCGGCCCCGGCGTGGCTCCCTGGTCCTCGCTTTCACTCCCTGCGGGCGTTCGCTGCTGGCGCCCAGGTGTCCTGCCACACCCCGCGAGGTTCCCCGCAGTGTTTTCCGTCCTGCCGTCTTTTTGCTCGTAGTCTGCACGAGGTGGGCCCGTATCTTTCCTCCAGCTGCATCCCTCCATCCTGCGTTACTGTAGCCTCGGAGTGGAGATGGCATTCGGGACAATGTGGCGTGACCTCACACTGACGCCATTCCTTTCCCACCCTGCCAGCCTGGCTTCTTTCTCCACCCCGTGGAATAAACCAGATTGTTGCAAGAAAGAGGGAAATAGGGCCCCAAGGTTAATGAGAGAGTCTGCTACATTATGAGTGGAATTTCTATTTCTGTGCTGAATGTACGGATCTGGGGCGACCGCCTCTTAAGGTGATACCATAGGGGGGGGGATGGCGAGTTACAGCCTTTAGCTAAACAATCCCTCCAGTTTGGGGAAGACACACATATACAAAGTCAACACTGTAAAGAATATATGCTAAATGCTATATAAATGCGGGATCTATAAGAGTAGAGAGGGCGAAAGTTGTACGCAGGCTTATGGCAGGGAAGCGTTTGGTAGAGGAGAGCCCTGAGCTGGCCCTTTAAGGATGGAGAGGCTCCATTCAGACCTCTGCCAGGTAGTAGGTAGAGCCTTGCAGCGCTCTGAAAAGATAGGGGCGGGGTGGGTAATTTTGCTAGACAAAACCTGTTTTAAAAAATAGTATTCTTCTGGGGGCCTGAAGTCTCAAGATAAATCAAATTGTTTTTCAGATCACAGTGGTTTCAAATGGTTTCAGTGGTTTCAAATGATAGTAAAAATATCAGGCATGTATAATACAAAATAATTTTGTACTTGTACAGAAGGATTCTTACATTGCTAATTTATCTTTCTTGCGGATGTTCACGTACTGTAAGGCACACCAGTAGGTATTCAGTAAACGTTTGTTGTTTTAAATGTTTTATTGAAAAGAATTCATGTTTGGAGAACTCACGAGGCAGCCCAGAAATATATTTATAACAGAAGAGAAACAGCTTGAATTTTTCCCCAGGGATAAATCCATAGAATCTGGCATTTCCCCAGGTGTAACACTCAACACACTTGAATGTAATTACTACTGTGATACTCTGTCTTCACCTGTAGTGTAAGCTCTGAGGGTGCAGGGACTGTGTTCTGCGGATTCCCAGCACCTGGCATAGTACCTTATCCGTATCAGACTTTAAATACTGCTGAATGAGGAATGAATGATCGAGGATTGAATTTGAGCCCATGTGGAACCCATGGCCTATCTTTCTACTTTTTTGTTTTCAACTTTTTAATTAAGAAACATAAACAAGGGAGGTGTACCCCTAGGAAATAGCAGACCTAGTTTAAACTAGCTTCTGCAAATATTTAAATACCTTTATGGCTCAGGCAGTTTTTAGTCTTTTGATAAAAATCTCACTGTCACTGGAACCCTGAAATCTATGAAGAGTTTGTCTCTTGCATTTGTCTGTTTTAGCTTTCTAAATAAATAATTTTTTTTTTTTTTTTTTTTTTTTTACCATTTGTTTATTTTTGAGAGACAGAAACAGAGCACAAGCCAGGGAGGGGCAGAGGGAGAGGAAGGCACAGAATCCAAAGCAGGCTCCAGGCTCTGAGCTGTCAGCACAGCCCAAGGCAGGGCTCCAACCCAATAACCATGAGATCATGACCTGAGCTGAAGTAGGACAGTCAGCTGGGTGGACTGAGCCACCCAGGTGCCCCTCTAAATAAATCATTTTCAAAAATAGACAGGGGGTATAGTAGAAAGGACCATGAACTAGGCTTCAGGCTACTTCTTGCTCCTGGCTACTGCTATTTTACTTCTTTAAGCCTTTGTTTCTTAGTCTGTAAGATAAAAAAGATGAAGTAGATGATTGCTAAGTTCCTTTCTGGCTCTAAATTTCCATCCTCCTCCCAGTTACGTGGAGGAACATAATTCTGGTGACATACACATCCTATCTCACTCCTCCTCACTTCCCACACACAACCTCCCCTTCCCCCGGGGTCCCATTCAGAATCTGTGTTTCCACACAGTCCCAGTTGGTGACAGGTAAAAACAACTTTTCTGACTATGAGACAAACTGACTGAAAACTATCAGGAGAGCTTGCACTTCGAGTTGTTTTTCCATTGATGATTATGGGTTTTATGAATCCATCCAGATTCTTTTTTTTTTTTTTTTTTTTTAGAGAGAGACAGAGTACACAAATGTGGGAGAGGAGCAGAGGGAGAGAGAATCCCATGCAGGCCCCATGCAACGCTCAGAGCCAGACACAGAGCTCAATCTCATGACTGTGCTTTCTGGACCTGAGCTGAAATCGAATGGAACGCTCAACCCACTGAGCTACCCAGGCTCCCCCATTCAGATTCTTTGGTTTCCCTCGTGATTAAATGCCACCCTAAAGGGAGAAAATCTATAAATCCTGACAAAATGTCTGTGGACTGACTGGAGTCCTCAAGTGGGCAAAAGTAAAAGTGATCTAACATAAACCTAGGACTTCGAGAATGGGAAGTGTTAAGATACTACCCAAGTGGCCTGGAATTTAGGAGACTGCTTGGCATTTCATCACTTACAGTAATGAAACTGGGAGGTTTCAGAGGACCTGGCATTTCAGACGTGGAAAGAGGACAGAAAAGCCATGTGGACTGAATGGACACGTGGTATGAATTCAGGGAATTTCTGTGGATAGAACCCAAGATTAGATGGTTTATAAAAGAGTTTCAAAGTGTTGTTTATTGTTGACAACATTAAGAAATGTTTTGACAGAAGAAAACAAGTTCCCTTACATCCTCACAAATAAACACAATCTCATTTGCCTCGGTAACCATATATTTAATAAATATTTCATAATTTTCAAATCTCTGAGGTCAAGCCAAATGGTAGAAATACAGTACAGAACATATAATATTATAACATTTCTGTTTCCACCACCACCGACAATTGTTTGTCATAGGCTTATTTTTGTAAACAATGTGTGTATGTATGTTTTAATATCGTTACAAACTCATGGATTGAAACACATTTGATGTGCAATTCCATTGCAATTATTAAGCTTATTGATAACTAGATTTGTCCAGTCTTTAGGAGGTAGGATCCTATTCAAGTTGCCCGAGTCATTTTGACATGACCAAATGTTGATTTGCTTCCTGTCACTTTAGTTTTTGCCTTTTCTACAGTTTCATAGAAGTAGAATCATACAGTGGCACTGGTTTGTTTCTGGCTTCTTCTGTTTAACATGTTATTTTTGAGATTCATCCATGTTGCTCTGTGTATCATTAGTTCATTCCTTTTTATTGCCAAATAGTATTTCATTGCATGGATATTCCACAATTTGTTTATCTAGTTAATTGTTAAGGAACATTTGGTTTCTATTTTTGCTAACTATGAATAAAACTAATATGAAAGTACATATAGAAGTCTTTGTATGGATATGTGTTTTCACTTTTTTGGGGTAAACATCTAGGAGCGGAATTACTAGTTATATGGCAAGTGCATGTTTCCCATTTTAATAAACTGCCCAACTGCTTTGCAAGGTGGTTTACCAGAGTGCCTGGTTGGCTGAGCTGGTGGAGCATGTGACTCTTGACTCCTGGGGTTGTGAGTTTGAGCCCTATGTTGGGTATAGAAATTAGCAATAAATAAACTTTAAAAAAAGTGGTTTATCATTTTATACCCCCACAAACACTGTAAGAGAGTTCCAGTTGCTGTTCATCCTTGACAATACACGGTATGGTCAAATTTTTTTAATGTTCATTTATTTTTGAGAGCGTGCCTGCACAGGCAAGCGGGGGAGGGGCAGAGAGGGAGACAGAAGCAGGCTCTGTGCGGAGAGCAGACAGCCTCATATGGGGCTCAGGGGCTCAAACTCCCAAATTCCCAGATGATGACCTGAGCTGAAGTCAGACACTTAACTGACTGAGCTACCCAAGTGCCCCGGTATTGTCGATCTTTTTAATGTTAGCCATCCTGGTGGGTATGTTATGATATCTCATTGTGATTTTAATTTGTGTTTCCCTATTAACTATATTAAACATCTATTCATATTCTTTTTGGCCATTTATATTTTTTCTTTTGCACAGTGTTCATTCAACTCTTTTGCTCATTAAAAAAAATTACGATGTCTTATTACTGAGCTGTACAAGTTCTTTTATGTTCTGAATACTGGTTCTGTGTCAAATATATCTATTTCAAACATTTTTCTCCCAATCTGGGGCTTGAGTTTTCTTTTCCATTATTATTGTTTATGTTAATTTCAGTATAGTTAACAGGCAGTGTTGTATTAGTTTCAGGTGTGCGATACGGTGATTCAACAATTCTGTACATTTCTCAGTGCTCATCAAGGTAAGTGTAGAGTTTTCATTTTTTTAAAACCCATTTATTTATTTATTTATTTATTTAATTTATTTATTCATTCATTCATTCATTCATTCATTCATTCATTTCTGAGAGAGAGGGAGAGTGCAGGAGAAACAGAAGAAGAGGGAGTGAGAGAGAATCCAAAACAGACTCTACTCTGTCAGCCCAGAGCCCGAGATGTGGGGCTAAAACTCACAAACCATGAGATCATGACCTGAGCCGAAGTCTGATACTTAACTGGCTGAGCTATCCAGGTGTCCCTAGAGTTTTCATTCTTTTAATAGTATCTTTCAAAGAACAAAGGTTTTTAACTTTAATAAAATACAATTTATCTTTTTTTTTATTTACGGTTTCTGCTTTTTGTGTTTTATTTAAGAAATCTTTGCCTACCATTGGATACAATGAATTTCTTCTGTTTTCTTCTAGAAATTTTATAACTAACTTTTACATTTCAGATAGTAACCCTTTTAAGGGTAATTTTTGGGGGTGCCTGGGTAGCTTTTGGTTGGGCATTGAGCTCTGTGCTGACAGCTCTGAGCCTGGAGCCTGCTTCTGATTCTGTCTCCATCTCTCTCTTCCCCTCCCCTGTTCACAGTCTCTCTCTCGAATATAAACATTAAAAAAAATAATAAAAGTAATTTTTGTGTGTGGTATGAAGTGAAGGACAAAACTGTTTTGCATATGGATGTGCCATTGTTCCAGCCGTATTTGTTGAAAAGACTTTTCTTCAATGAATTGTCTTGGCCCCTTGTTGAAAGGCAATTGACTATATATGTGTGGGTCAGTTTCAAACTGTATATTCTGTTCCGTTGATCTCTGTATCTACTGTTACACCAATACCAAACTGTCTTAATTGCTGTAACTATATGGTAACTCCTGAAATCAGATAGTGTTCAGTCCTCCAACTATCTTCTTTTTCAAAATTGTTTTGACTGTTCTAGGTCTTTTGCATATCCATATGTATATACACGTATATATATGTGTGTGTGTGTATATATATATATATATATATATACATGTATATATATATATATATATACATGTATATATATATATATTTTTTTAAGTAGGCTCCATGCCCAACACAGGGCTCAAACTCACAACCTTGATATCAAGACCCCAGCTGAGATCATGAGTAGGACACTTGACAGACTGAACTACCCAGGTACCCAGGGGTCCATATACATTTTAGAATGAGATCATTGATTTCTACAAAAGGTCTTTTGAAATTCTGATGGAGGTGAATTGAATCTGTACATCAGTTTGGGGAGAATTCATTCCTTGACAACAATGGGCCTTATGATTGATGAATTTCTTTTTAAAGTTTATTTATTTTGAGACAAAGAAAAAGAGTATGAGTCGGGGAGGAGCAGAGGGAGAGAGGGAGAGAGAGAGAAAGAAAGAGAATCCCAAGCAGGCTCCGCACTGTCAGTGCAGAGCCCGATGCGGGGCTCAAATTCACGAACTGTGAGATCATGACCTGAGCCAAAGTCAGATGCTTAACCAACTGAGCCACCCGGGTGTCCCGATGAACTTTTTTTTTTAATTTTATTTTTAAGTAGTCTCTACACCCAACATGGGCCTTGAACTCACGACCCTGAGATCAAGGGTTGCATGCTCCACCGACAGAGTCAGCCAGGTGCCCCTGATTGATGAATATTGTTTACTTTGCCATTATTTTAGATCTTCTTAAATTTCTCTCAGCAATAATTTGTAGCTTGTAGGGTGCAGGTTCACATAGTTGATAATTTTACCCTTAAATATATAAAATATATCCTTTGCATTCCTGAGAAAATTTTCTTGGTCTTTGAGAACTCTCCATTTTTGAAAACCCCGTAATAGCATATAATTTTCTGATGAAGTGTTCTTGAAGGTTTTTTCTAAGTTCTTATTTATTTATTTTGAGAGAGGGAGAAGAAGAGCATGAGCAAGGGATGGGCAGAGAGAGAAGGGGGAGAGAGAGAGAGAGAGAGAGTCCCAAGCAGAGTCCTGACATGAGCCAAAAGCAAGAGTCAGATGCTCAACCTACTGAGCCACCCAATTGCCCCTCTTGAAGATTTTAAGCAATCACCTAATCTCTGTAGTGACTATGACAATATGCTTAAGGAGGTGTAAGGGACCCCAATGCCAGGCTGAAATGCACACCGTATCAAGGCATCTGGACCCAGCTTTCCGGCTAGGTGTTTTGTTTCATTGCTCACCAACCTTGAAGATAGCTCCATTCAAATATCCACCTTAGTAAAATTACAAATCCTTATATCATGGATTTTCTGCCTCTCTCCCAAGATAAAAGCCCAAATTCTGAATGCCAAGAGAACATGGATATTTCTACTGTAGTGTGCATCTCCCTCTTTCAACCCTTTGTTTACAAGCCTCTTTCCTTAATTCAATACGAGTTCTAGGGCAGGAGCCTTGTCGCATTTCTCCTTGTAACCCCAGTGCCAGGAAGTGCCTGGCAGAATAAATATTTTTGGTAAATGATGAATGAATAGAGCCAAGGTGGATTTTGAGGCCTCAAGAAAAGAGAGCATAAAAGCTGAGGGGAGCAAATGCAGGAATCAATCAGGAATAGGACTCAGCAAGAGGAATCCTAAAAGACAGGCAATACAGTGGGAAATTAAAACTCAGGAGTTAGGGGCGCCTGGGTGGCTCGGTCGGTTGAGCGTCCGACTTTGGCTCAGGTCACGATCTCACGGTCCGTGGGTTCGAGCCCCGCGTCGGGCTCTGTGCTGACAGCTCGGAGCTTGGAGCCTGTTTCGGATTCTGTGTCTCCCTCTCTCTGTGACCCTCCCCCGTTCATGCTCTGTCTCTCTCTGTCTCAAAAATAAATAAACGTTAAAAAAAAAAAATTAAAACTCAGGAGTTAAGCTGGCATAATCCAGCTTAATTCTGGAGGACAGTTTCTTGCATCTTCTCATATGCTTTAAAAGCTGGATACTCTTATGGGTGCCTGAGTGGCTCCGTTGGATGAGCGTCCGACTCTTGATTTTGACTCAGGTCATGATCCCAGGATCATGAGGTTGGGCTCCAGGTTGAGTGTGGAGCCTGCTTAAGATTCACTCTCTGTCTCAATCTCTCTCTTTCTCCCCCTCTGCCCCTCTCCCCCACTCACTCTCTCTCTCTCCCTCTCTCAAAAAAAAATTTTTTTTTTTTAAAGCGGGATACTTTTGTTTGTTTTTGAGAGAGCACACAAGTGAGTGAAGGCCAGAGAGAGAGAGAAGAGAGGCTCATTCAAAGCGGAGCTCATGTTTTTCCCAAAGCGAAGCTTGAGCTCACCCCATGTGGAACTCCAACTCAGGAACCGTGCGATGATGAGTCGAGCCTAAGTCAGATGCTTAACGACTGAGCCCCCCAAGTGCCCCAAAAGCTGGATACTCTTTCTTTGTTTTGTTTTTTTTGTTTGTTTTAATTTATTTATTGTTTAATTTACATCCAAGTTAGCATCTAGTGCAACAATGATTTCAGGAGTAGATTCCTTAATGCCCCTTACCCGTTTAACCCATCTCCCCTGCCACAACCCCTCCAGCAACCCTCTGTTTGTTCTCCATATTTAAGAGTCTTTGATGTTTTGTCCCCCTCCCTGGTTTTATATTATTTTTGCTTCTCTTCTGTTATGTTCATCTGTTTTGTATCTTAAATTCCTCATATGAGTGAAGTCATATCTGTCTTTCTCTGACTGACTAATTTCACTTAGCATAATACCCTTTAGTTCCACCCACATAGTTGCAAATGGCAAGATTTCATTCTTTTTGATTGCCGAGTAATACTCCATTGTATATATATACCATGTCTTCTTTATCCATTCTTCCATCGATGGACATTTGGGCTCTTTCCATACTTTGGCTCTTGTTGATAGTGCTGCTATAAACATGGGGGTGCGTGTGTCCCTTCGAAACAGCACACCTGTATCCCTTGGATAAATACCTAGTAGTGCAATTGCTGGGTCATAGGGTAGTTCTATTTTTAATTTTTTCAGGAACCTCCATACTGTCTTCCAGATTGGCTGTACCAGTTTGCATTCACAGCATCAGTGCAAAAGTGTTCTCTTTTGCCTCATCCTCGCCAACATCTGTTGTTGTCTGAGTTGTTAATGTTAGCTATTCTGACAGGTGTTAGGTGGTATCTCATTGTGGTTTTGATTTGTATTTCCCTGATGATGAGTGATGTTGAGCATTTTTTTCCTGTGTCGGTTGGCCATCTAGATGTCTTCTTTGGAGAAATGTCTATTCATGCCTTTTGCCCATTTCTTCACTGGATTATTTGGTTTTTGGGTATTGAGTTTGATAAGTTCTTTATAGATTTTGAATACTAATCCTTTATCTGATATGTCGTTTCCAAATATCTTCTTCCATTCTGTTGTTTGCCTTTTAGTTTTGCTGACTGTTTCCTTTGCTGTGCCGAAGCTTTCTTTTTGATGAGGTCCCAATAGTTCATTTTTGCTTTTGTTTCCCTTGCCTCTGGGAATGTTTTGAGTAAGAAGTTGCTGCTGCCAAGGTCAAAGAGGTTTTTGCCTGCTTTCTCCTCAAGGATTTTGATGGCTTCCTGTCTTACATTGAGGTCTTTTATCCATTTTGAGTTTATTTTTGTGTATGGTGTAAGAAAGTGGTCCAGGTTCATTTCTCTGCATGTTGCTGTCCAGTTTTCCCAGCACCATTTGCTGAAGAGACTGTCTTTATTCCATTGGATGTTCTTTCCTGCTTTGTCAAAGATTAGTTTGCCATATGTTTGTGGGTCCATATCTGGGCTCTCTATTCTATTCCATTGACCTGAGGGTCTGTTTTTGTGCCAGTACCATACTGTCTTCATGGTTACAGCTTTGTAATATATCTTAAAGTCCAGGATTTTGATGCCTCCAGCTTTGGTTTTCTTTTTCAGGATTGCTTTGGCTATTCGGGGTTGTTTCAGGTTCCATACAAATTTTAGGATTGTTTGTTCTAGCTCTGTGAAGAATGCTTGAATTATTTTGATAGGAATTGCCAAAAGCTGGATACTCTTAAAGGCAATGTCCAAGTAACTGACATTAAATTTCTTTTCATTTCAGGTTATATATTTATTGAATTCTTACTATGTGCCAGGCACTCTACCAAACCATGGGGAGAAAAGATGAGTAAGGTAATATCCCTTCTCTGAATGAACTCACAGTTTAGTCATAGATACAGATATGAGGATAAGTGATTCTAATATAATATGCAATAGTAGAGGAAAGCATTGAATACTCTGAGAAATGAAAAGGAGGAGTATTTGCCCAACCTGGAGGTGAGGTAGTTAAAAAAAAAAAAAAAAAAGAGACTTCTAGGAGAAAGTGAGGCCTGAACTGAATCTTTTTTTTTTTTTTTAAGAGTAGTGTTAGTTTTACAGCAAAATTGAGATGGGGGAAACTACAGAGGTTTCCCATATACCTCCTGCTCCTACACATGCATAGCTTCCTCCATTACCAACACCGGCCACCAGAATGCTACATTTGTGACAATTGATGAAGCTACACTGACACATCATCATCACTCAAAGTCCATAGTTTACATTAGGGTTCACTGATGGGGTTGAACATTGACAAATGTGTAGTGTGTATCTATCATTACAGTATCGTAGAGTATTTTCACTGCCCTCAAAATCCTCCGTGCTCCTCCTATTCATCCCTCCCTCCATCCCCAAACCCTGGCAACCACTGATTTTTTTTTTTTACTGCCTCCATAGTTATGCATTTTCCAAATGTCATGTCGTTGGGATCATACAGTATGTAGCCTTCTCAGATTAGCTTCTTTCACTTAGTAATGTGCATCTAAGTTTTCTCCAAGTTTTCATGGCTTAATAGCTCATTTCTTTTTAGTGCTGAATAACATTCCATTGTCCGGGTGGACCACGGGTTTTGTTTGTTTTTTTTTTTTTTATTTAAAAAAATTTTTTTGTAACGTTTTATTTATTTTTGAGACAGAGAGAGACAGAACATGAACGGGGGAGGGGCAGAGAGAGAGGGAGACACAAATTTTTTTTTTTAACGTTTTATTTATTTTTGAGACAGAGAGAGACAGAGCATGAACGGGGGAGGGGCAGAGAGAGAGGGAGACACAGAATCGGAAGCAGGCTCCAGGCTCTGAGCCATCAGCCCAGAGCCCGACGCGGGGCTCGAACTCATGGACGGCGAGATCGTGACCTGAGCCGAAGTCAGACGCTTAACCGACTGAGCCACCCAGGCGCCCCGGACCATGGTTTTTTTTATCCATTCACATACCAAAGGACATCTTGGTTGCTTGCAGGTTTTGGCAATGATGAATAAAACTGCTATAAACATCCATGTGCAGGTCTTCATGTGCACGTAAGTTTTCAACTCATTTGGGTAAATATTAAAGAATGCAATGCATGCTGAGGTTTTGTGAAACGAAACGAAGCGTATGAACGCCCAAACCAAAAAAGACAACAAAAAACCCATCAAAGTGTCTTCCAACATGGCTGTACCATTTTGTGTTTCCACGAGCAACGGATGAGAGTTTCTGTTGTCCACATCCTTGCCAGCATGTGGCATTTGGCGATGTCTGTGTTCTGGATTTTTATTCTAATAGGTGTGTGGTAAAAGGTCATTGTTTTCATTTGCATTTCTCTGATGGCATATGACGGACCATTTTTCATATGCCTGTTTGCCTTCTGTTTCATGCCTCTGGTGTTGTACCTAATAAGTCATCGACATGCTCAAAGTCATCTGGGTTTGTTTCATATGTTACCTTCTAGCTTTATAGCTTTGCATTTTTCTTTTTCTTTCTTTTTTTATTTATTTTGAGCCAGAGAGAGTGAACAAGCAGGGGAAGGACAAAGAGAGAGGGAGAGAGAGAATCCCAGTAAGACTCTGCACTGTCAACGCAGAGCCCGATGCAGGACTTGATCTCACAAATCAAGAAATCATGACCTGAGCCAAAATCAAGAGCTGGATGCTTAACTGACTGAGCCACCCAGGCACTCCTAGCTTTGCATTTTTCTTTACCTCTGATTTTCTATAGTTTGAAATTAATATGCCTAGATGTAGTTTTTTTGGCATTTATCCTGCTTGCTGCTTTCCGAGTTTCTTGGATTTGTGGTTTGATGTCTGACACTAATTTGGAGAAATTCTCAGTCATTATTGTTTTAAATGTTTCTTCTGTTCCTTTGTCTTTCTTCTCCTTGTGGTACATTATGCATGTATTACACCTTTTGTAGTTGTCCCACAGACCTGGGGTATCCTGTTTTATTTTTTGTTTTCATTCTTTGTCCTCTTGCATTTTGGTTTTGGAGGTTATCAGTCAAAAAATCCTCAAGCTCAGAGAGTCTTTCCTTGGTTGTGTTCAGTCTACTAATAAGCCCATTGAAAGTAGTCTTCATTTTTGTTAAAGTGTTTTTGATCTCTAGTATTTCTTTTTGATTCTTTCTTAGGATTTCCATCTCTCTGCTTACATTACCTATCCGTTCTAGCACGGTGTTTACTTTATCCATTTGAGCCCTCAGCCTATGCTTGGGCTGTCTCTTGAAACTGTGTTTTTTGCCTTTCAGTATGCTTTGTGTTTTCTTGATAGCTGAACATGATGTGCTGAATAAAAGGACTAGTATCAGTAGGGCTTTAGTTATGTGATGGTAAGGTGTGGGGGAGGGAAGAAGGAAGCATTCTCCATCTGAACTGAATCTTAAAGAATGAAAAGGAGTTACCAAGTGTGAAGTGAGCCAGGTAAAGGGGAGAGGTAGGGAGTGTGCTACAATTAAAGGCTCGAGCAGAGAAGGCAGCAGGAGAAAAATCTCCCTTGCTTAAGATGTCTTAAGACTGGAATATTTTTGTAATGACCTCACAGTAGCTGACTCCATCGCCAGATTGGGATCATGCCCAAATCAGCCTTACTTTCTTCACGTTGTCTACCCCAGAGCATGAGTTCTCTACACAAGTGTTGTAAAACTAATAAGTAATCATTTCCCAATGACATGGGACCTCTCTGCTATCAGAGAGAGTCACTCTAGACAAGCATAAGTTGGGCCCGAGTCACCTAAGACCAGCCTCACTCTTACACTAAAGCTGAAAGAAGGCAGGTCAGTTACCCAACACCAGGCCACATAGTGGTGGAACTGGAATCCAGAGCCAGTTCTGTCTTAATTCAAAGCCTATGTTATTTAAACTTCAAACTACCAAAGTGGAAGAGGCATGACCTCTGTGTGGGATGAGAAAAGCCTTTCAAAAGTACTGAGGGGGGGGGAAAAAGAGTACCATCAAACTAAGCAGAGGTTTGAAAAGAAGAAGGAAAGTGGGTTACTCAGGTAGGTAACCAGAAGCCTCTGTAGGTTCTCAAGTGGAAGCAGTAACACCATCATTATCAGGGAACTTTAGAGTTGGAGGGAATCTCAGCTTAGAAGTAATTTGTTATTTCTTCAACCAAGAGAACAAAACAGCTCAGGGACCACGGTCAGAGCTTTGTATTTCACTCCTGGAGATCTTCTAGGTTAACAGGAAGCCACGAATCCATACCTTTTCATCCACTCCTTTCGGAGATGCTTAGTGAATGCTCCCATATGTGCCCGTCACTTTCTAGGGCCTTGGGCTACAAGGATCCCTGCCGTTTTGGAGCTTACGTTCTAGTCAGGAGACTTAATAAACGTTAAGCATCATCAGCATCAAAACTAAATCAAGTTCCGCAGAAATACAAGAGAGCTATAAAGTGGTAGGTGGTACTGGGAGAGGAGGGCTGGTGGAGCTGGTAGAGTTCCATTTGTTCAGGCAAAGCACCATTTGAGAAGGCAACATCGAGAGAAGACTGGAAGGAAGTGAGTTATCTGAACTGATTTCTGGTGGAAGAACGTTTAGGGCAGAGGGAATAGCAGCTGACAAGGCCTCGAGGAAGGGTGCAGGTTTGCATATCTGATGAGTGGCAAGGAGGCTGGGGTGTCTGGAGTAGGAGGGGTACGGGAGGCATGGTTGGAAACAGGAACAGGAAGTGATGGATCCAGAACACATGAAGGCTCTTGTAGACCAAGAGCAGGACTTTGAGACTGAGGACGTTGGGGAGCCATTGTAGGGTTTGGAGGAGAAGCATGAGCCTAGTTTAATTTAATTTATTATTTATTTATTTTTAAATTTCCATCCAAGTTAGTTAGCATATAGTGCAATAATGATTTCAGGAATAGATTCCAATGATTCATCCCCTATGTATAGTGTAACACCCAGTGCTCATCCCAACAAGTGTCCTCCTTAATGCCCTTTACCCATTTAGCCCACACCCCCACCCATATCCTCTCCAGCAACCCTCAGTTTGTTCTCTGTATTTAAGAGTCTCTTATGTTTTGTCCCCCTTATTTTTATATTATTTTTGCTTCCCTTCCCTTATGTTCATCTGTTTTGTATCTTAAATTCCTCCTATGAGTGAAGTCATATGTTTGTCTTTTTCTGACTAATTTCACCTAACATAATACCCTCTAGTTCCATCCACATAGTTGCAAGTGGCAAGATTTCATTCTTTCTGATTGCCGAGTAATACCCCATTGTGTGTGTGTGTGTGTGTGTGTGTGTGTGTATATATATATATATACATATATATATATATATATATACCACATCTTCTTTATCCATCCATCCATCCATCGATGGACATTTGGGCTCTTTCCATACTTTGAGCCTACTTTAATTTTAAAAGGATTCCTCAGGGGGCACCTGAGTGGCTCAGTTGGTTTGGCATCTGACTTTAGCTCAGGTCATGATGTCCTGGTTCGTGAGTTTGAGCCCCATGTCAGGCTCTGTGCTGACAGCTCAGAGCCTGGAGCCTGCTTCGGATTCTCTGTCTCCCTTTCACTCTCCCTCTCTCAAATAAAGAAACATTTAAAAAAAATTTTTTTAATTAAAATAAATAAGTAAATAACTGAAAGGATTCTTCAAGCTTCTGGGCTGAGAGGTGACTGTGTGGGAGAGCAAGGGTGGGAACAGAGAGACCAGTCAGGGGGAGGGGAAGGTTATTGCTGAGGCCCAGGTGAAAGACGAGGAGGCTCAGACCAGGCTGGTGGCAATTTGAGGTTGTTTGTAGTTTGTTGCAATCTGCATCTCCCTGCATCAGCCCGAGCCAACACATCCAGAACGTGTTTTTGCATGTGGAACTTTGCCTACCACCGGTCACTCTCTCCTCGGGTTTATTTCCTCTCCCCAGACTCTGGAGGTGAACATGGTCAACCTGACTTTCCTTCCCTGTCACTTCCCAAGACAAGCCACAAGATCTTTCCACTGTATAGATGTCACTGCAAAACCGCTACCAGAAAACTGACAGGTAACAAAAACTAACATGGATGAAGAGGTTATAGAGATTAATTTCGTAGTTTGTGTATTAGCAGTGCCTGGTCTATAGTTTCTGACTGCCTCTATGATGGTTTGGGGAACTTCAAAGCCTTCTGCCTTTGCTTTTATTCTTTTTTTTAAAAATTTAAAAAATATTATTTATTTATTCTTGGGACGCCTGGGTGGCTAAGTGAGTTAAGCGTCCAACTTCAGCTCAGGTTATGATTTCATGTTTCACGAGTTCAAGCTCCACGTCTGGCTCTGTGCTGATAGCTCAGAGGCTACAGCCTGTCAGATTCTGTGTCTCCCTCTCTCTGCCTCTCCCTCTCCCTCTCTCTCTCTCTCTCTCTCCCTTGCTCAAAAATAAATAAACATTTAAAAAATTATTTATTTGTTCTTGAGAGAGAGAGCAGAGAGGGAGAGAGAGAATCCCAAGCAGGCTCCGCTCTGTCTGCAAGGACCCTGATGCGGGGCTTGAACCCACGAACTGTGAGATCATGATCTTAGCTGAAATCAAGGGTTGGATGCTTAACCAACTGATCCACCCAGGTGCCCCCATGTCTTTGGTTTTATTCTTGAAGAATGGGTCTCCCTAACATTGACTGTGACCTCTGCCTCCTATAGTATTTATCCTTTTGGGGGTGGCTTTTTCACTCAGCATAATATTTTTGAGGTTCATTTATGTTGTAGAAAGTGTCAGAATTTCCTTCATTTCAAGGCTGAGTAATGTTCTATTGTATGTATATACAACGCCACCCTCCTTATTTTGTCCATTAATGAATGAATTTGTTGTTTCCATCTTTTGACTATTGTGAATAATGCTGCTAGGAATGTACAAATATCCATTCAAGTTCCTGTTTTCAATTCTTTTGAATATATACCCAGAAGTGGAATTGATCACACGGCAATTCTTTAATTTGGGGGAAACTACCACAGTGTTTTCCAAAATGGCTGCATCATTTTACGTTCCCACCTGCAATGCACGAGGGTTCCAATTTCTCAGCACCTTTGCCAACACAGAGAGACCCAGGGAGACAAAGAATCCGAAGCAGGCTCCAGGCTCTGAGCTGTCAGCACAGAGCCTGACATGGGGTTCGAACTTACAGACTGGCGAGATCATGACTTGAGCCGATGTCGGATGCCTAACCAACTGAGCCACTCAGGCACCCCTCTTTTGATAATCATTCTAGTGAATGTGAAATGGTATCTCATAGAGGATGGCAGGCACAGTGAAACAGGAGGATGGAGTGACCGTTCACATACTGAATGCTAAATGCACAGACCTTCTACCCCTTTTTCCCACTTGGTTCCCTTTATTGTCCATGCAGGCAACTGAAAGAGATTTCTCTGGGGAATCTTATTCCCAGCAAGTGACCAATGCAGATCACCCCTGTTGTGAGGCCCAAAGCCAACAAGCTCCACGGATGTGCTCAGAGATTTCAACAGCTCTTTAGTCCCCCACTCTTTTTTTTTTTTAATGTTTATTTATTTTGAGAGAGAGAGAGAGAGCATGAGCAGGGGAGGGGAAGAGAGAGGGAGAGAGAATCCCAAGCTGGCTCTGTGCTGTTAGCCCGGAGCCCAGTGCGGGGCTTGATCCCATGAACTGTGAGATCATGACCTGAGCCAAAACCAAGAGTCAGATGCTTAACCGAGTGAGCCACCCAGGCACCCTTAGTCCCCCCCTCTTAACCAAAGGCAGAGCAGACAGCCAATATTATCAGATATCTGAGAAAAGCCTCAAATCCTGAAGGCAGAGAACAAAACAAGAAAACATCTTTTCATGGGAAAAATGTGAATTTCGTGATACCTGAAAAATAATATCATGAAGGGAAGAAGAGAATATATAAGGTAAAGACAATCAAGTACTGGGTGTCCTCACTGCTACTAGTGAGTGTCACTGCCTAGAAGCCTCTCAAAGGACAGAGCTAGGAAATAAACCTATCTATACTAACGTGTATATACACATAGGATAATTATCTCTCCACGTTCTATCAGTATCTGTATTAAGCTAAACATAAGTTCACATGGATATTTCCTGCTGTAACCCAGCACCGTATGGTACACTTTCTTAGTGTTTATTGAGATTTCACAGTGCCAGGTTCTATTCTTTCTTATTTTTTTAAAAATTTTATTTATTTATTTGGGAGGGGGGCAAAGAGAGAGGGAGAGAGAGAATCCCAAGCAGGCCCCACACTGGCAGCGCAGAGCCCAATGCAGGACTCAAACGCATGAACTGTGAGATCATGACCTGAGCTGAAATCAAGAGTCAGATACTTAAGTGACTGAGCCACCCAGGCGCTCCCGTATGGTATGTTCTAGTTTGCTCTCCTTTCTTCTCTGTAGCCGCTCACCAGCAGTGAGAAAACTGGCTCCCACCCTCTGCTAGCCACACACTTACCTGCTCGTTCCCAGTATGCTTGTAGAGCAGTTTTAGAATTTAGAGTAGTGCAAAGCTTATGTCTAGTTCCTTTCGTCTTTAGTCTTATGGTCTAGAGTCCTGAAAGTGGCTTAAGTCATCACCTCTTTTTCCACACCCCGTTCAGTGAAGTTATGTCACTTATAATGCAGTTAGAGTCTTTTGTCACAGCCTGCATATCATCCCAAGATCTTCCATCCAACTAGTTAATTTTTCTTTTAATTTGCATACATTAAGATGCACTGTTTGTGTTATAAAGTCCTTTTGGTTTTGACAAGTGGATAGTGTCGTGAGCGATATGTTTCTTCACACGTAAACGGTGTGAGAAAATGTAAGATGAGAGAGGGCAAGGAAAGAGGACAAGGAAGAAGCAAATAGATGTAAATTTTTGGCAAAGTTCCACTTTCTAAGTTAGGCAGTAAGTTCACTTATGTAAATAATAAATAAACAAATAAATAATAGATAAGACCCTACATGGACCAATGTTAGTAGTACATACGTACCAAGGATTATGAGTTACTATTATGGTCAAATTGTATGGACTTTCTGTCTCCATTAGGGTGGAAAAGGGGCCATCTGGCTACCACAGAATTTTTTTTAAATGTTTTATTTTTTAGAGAAAGAGACAGAGCAGGAGCAGGAGAGGGGCAGAGAGAGAGGGAGACACAGAATCCGAAGCAGACTCCAGGCTCTGAGCTATCAGCACAGAGCCCGACGTGGGCCTCTCGAACCATGAGATCATGACTTGATCTGAAGTCGGACGTTTAAACTACTGAGCCACCCAGGCATCCCCCCCCTTTTTTTTTATGCTATTTGAATTTATTGGAGAAAGGTAGTTTATTTAACAAATGGTGCTGGAACAATGGACTCCCCATCTCAAGAGAGAAGCCTTATTACCTCACATATGCAAAAAATTCATTGAAAGTGATTAACAACTTCAGTGTAAACAACAATAAAAATCATACACTTGGATCTTAGTCAAAAGGCCAATAAGTGGGCACCTGGGTGGCTCAGTCATGATCCGACTTCAGCTCGGGTCATGGTCTCACGGTTCACGGGTTCGAGCCCCATGTCAGGTGCTGACAGCTCAGAGCCTGGAGCCTGCTTCAGATTCTGTGTCTCCCTCTCTCTCTGCCCCTCCCCTGCTCATGCTGTCTCTCTCAAAAATAAATAAACATTAAAAAAATTTTTTAAAAAAAGGCCAAAAAGTGATCGCAACAATAATAATTATAGAAGAAAATGTAGGCACCTATATATACAAGACAGGAGACTTAAGAGTTATAAAAGAACAGGGTTAACAGTATTTATTTAAAAATGTTTTTGTGTGAAAAGATTTCATAAACAAAGCCAACAGGCTATTAATATGTTGAGAAAAGTTTTCACAATGCAAAGGGCATATAGGGACTAAGAACTATAAAATGTAAAGAGCTTTAAAAGCTTGTAACAAAAAAACGAACAACACATAGAAAGGGGACAGAAGGTATGAATGGACGATTCACAGAAGAAGAAATACAACTGACAAGAAAGCATATGAACAGACGCTCATCTTCCCAGCAGTCAGAGAAACACAGATCCAAGTACAATGCTATCATTTACGCCTATGAAATGGGCAAGAATTAAAAAGAATAATCATGCCTACTGCTGACAGTGACGTGGAAAAGAAGGACTCTCATGCTGGTGGAAATATGAACCTTGTTGACCTTTTGGAAGGCAATCCAAGAACATCTGTTAAAATTCAAAATGTACATACTCTTCACCCAGGCAATCCCACTGCTGGGAATCTATCTCATAATAATAAAGGGTAACAATTATGGAGTGCATATTTTGTGCCAGGCTTTGTTCCATGCACAATAAGATATTATCTCATTTAATCCTTGCAGTGACCCTGTGAGGTAAGAACTATTATTATCCTTATTTTATAGCAAGTAATGAGAAACCCCTGGCACAGAGAGATCAAGTGATTACAGATCACAGAGAATAAGTGAGGAACTGGATTTCAAATCTAGGCCGTCTGAATCCAAGGTTTGTACTCCTAACCACCAACTGAACCCTCTTTTCTTTTTTGTGTTGTTGTATTTTTATTTCAATTTTAGAAGCCTCCTTTCATAATAGAAATAAAAGACCAGTGTGTGAGACTAAAGCAGCAGGACATGCACTGCAGCAGTGTTGGCAATGGCACAAGCCAGATGCCAGGAGAATGACCAGCCACAGGAAATATTTGAATAAACCATGGACCATTCGTGCTATGAAATACTATACAACTATGAAAAGCAATGTGTTAGATCCATACCAGTTGATTTGGAGGGATTTCCACAATGCACTAAGAAAAGCAAGGTAGAAAGAAATATGCATAATCTAATCAAGTTTTTTTTTTTTTTAAGGCAAAAACAAACCCCTTTAGCAATATGAAAACAAACAACCCAATTAAAAAAATGGGCAGGGGGCGCCTGGGTGGCTCAGTCGATTAAGCATCCAGCTCTTGACTTCGGCTCAGGTCATGATCTCATGGTTCATGAGCTTGAGCCCCGCATTGGGCTCTGTACAGATAGCACGGAGCCTGCTTGGGATTCTGTCTCCTTCTCTTCTCTGCCCCTTTCTGTGCACTCTTTCTCTCTCTCTCAAAATATATTAAAAAAAAAAAAACTTAAAAAAAATGGGCAGGCACCTCGCCAAAGAAAATATACAGATTGCAGATATACATAAGAAAACATGGTCCACATTGTACGTCCTTAGGAAATTGCAAGTTCAAACAGCAAGCTACCAGCACACGCCTATTAGAATGGTCAAAATCCCAAATACAGGCAATGCCAAATGCTGTCAAGGACGCACAGCAACAGGAACTCTCACTCATTGCTGGTAGAAATGCAAAACCGTACAGCCACTTTGGAAGACAGTTTGGTGGGTTCTTACAAAATGAAACATACTGTTAAAAATCAAAACCGGAGCGCCTGGGTGGCTCAGTTGTTTAAGTGTCCGACTCTTGGTTTTGGCTCAGGTCATGATCTCCTGGTTGGTGGGATCGAGCCCCACATTGGCTCTGTGCTGACAGTGTGGGACTTGCTTGGGATTCTCTCTCTCCTTCTCTGCCCCACTTCCACTCTTGCATGCTATCTCTCAAAATAAATAAACTAACATCAAAAAAAAAAAAACAGTGGATACAGATCATTAAACATTTGTTCAAACTCATAGAATGTACATCATCAAGGGTGAACTCAGGATGCCTGGGCGGCTCAGTCAGTAAGTGTTTGACTTCAGCTCAGGTCATGATCTCACGGTTCATGAGTTCGAGCCCCACATCATGCTCTGCTGTCAGTGCAAAGCCCACTGCAGATCCTCTGTCCTTTTCTCTCTGCCCCTCCCCTGCTCATGCGAGCTCTTTCTCTCTCTCAAAAATAAATAAACATTAAAAAAAAAGAGTGAACCCTAATATAAGCTATGGACTATACATACATGGGCTTTGGTTAATACTGCATCAATATAGGTTCATCAATTGCAACAAATGTACAGTAATGCAAGACGTTAATAATAGGGGGAATGTAGGGGTGAGAGTAGTATGGGGTATATGGGAACTGTGTACTTTCTGATCAATTTTTCTGTAAACCTGACTGCTCCAAAATATAAAGTCTATTAATTTAAAAACAAATCCCCTGATATGTGTCTTTCTGTGTGTTTATGTATGATAGCATTGTGCATTTTCTCTTTTTAAAGTTTATTTATTTATTTTGAGAGAGAGAGCGAGTGCGAGAGAGTACAAGTGGGGGAAGGGCGAGACAGAAGGGGACAGAGGAACCTTAGCAGGCGCTGTGCTGAGAGTAGAGAGAGCCTGATGTGGGGCTTGAACTCATGAACCATGAAATCATGACCTGAGCTGAGTTCAGATGCTTAACAGGCTGAACCACCCAGGTGCCCCACATTGTGCACTTTCTTAGAAAGCTAGGACAATGTGCCCTGGTTTGGGTGATGAGTGATGGTGGGGACAGGAGGAGGGTGGAAACAGATGCAAATGCACAAACATAACATTCAGGATCCTGAGTCAAGAAAACATCCCAGCCAAACAGGGTGAAAACAAGGCCAGAATGGTCACGCAGACAATCTGGCACTGTATCCAAACTGGTTCATAAGCCACACTGGTTATGGGTTATCAACAGTTTCTAAACTTGTAAGTGATATGGAGTTGGCACTAAAAACAAAGCAACAACCACCCAAACAAAAGGATGGCCATTAAGAAATGCCCTGTTTGGGGCACCTGGCTGTCTCAGTTGGTTAGGCGTCCGACTTCAACTTAGGTCATGATCTCATAGTTCGTGAGTTTGAACCCTGCATCTGGCTCTGCACTGACAGCCCAGAGCCTGGTTGGGATTCTTTCTGCCTCTCTCTCTATTCCTCCCCACTCGCTGTCTCTCTCTCTCGAAATAAATAAGCTTAAGAAAAAAATGCCCTGTTCTGATCTCCCCTATGTGTCCGTGCCCTGCCCATATTTCAAGACCCAGTTGAAATTCTGGTTTCCACAAAGCTCTGATTCTATCAGCTGAAAGAAAACTGTCTCTTTCCTTTGAGCTTTCATAATACTTCACCCCTATCTTCTGTGGGTATCTTATATTGTACATATCTGTACATATGTCTACTATATGGTGCACACTCTGACCAAAATTAGCCTCCTTAAAGGCATATTTAGTAAGGATGTATTGAGAATGAACTGACATCATGAGATGAGAGATACAATTTGCCACAGGGTTAACTTGAACAAAATTGCTTTCTTTTTTTTATTATTATTATTTTTTAAATTTCCATCCAAGTTAGTTAGCGTATAGTGCAATAATGATTTCAGGAGTAGATTCCAGTGATTCATCCCCTCTGTATAACACCCAGTGCTCATCCCAGCAAGTGTCTTCCCTAATGCCCCTTACTTACTAAGCCCATCCCACTTAGCCCATCCCCCCACCTACAACCCCTCCAGTAACCCTCAGTGTGTTCTCTATATTTAAGAGCCTCTTATGTTTTGTCCCCCTCCTTGTTTTTATATTATTTTTGCTTCCCTTATGTTCATCTGTTTTGTATCTTAAAGTCCACATATGAGTGAAGTCATATGATATTTGTCTTTCTCTAATTTTGTTTAGCATAATACACTCTAGTTCCATCCATGTTGTTGCAAATGACAAGCTTTCATTCTTTTTGATTGCCATGTAATGCTCCATTGTATCTATATACCACATCTTCTTTATCCCTTCATCCATAGATGGACATTTGGGCTCTTTCCATACTTTGTCTATTGTCGATAGGGCTGCTATAAACATGGGGGTGCATGTGTCCCTTCGAAACAGCACGCCTGTATCCCGTGGATAAATACCTGGTAGTGCAATTGCTGGGTGGTAGGGTAGTTCTATTTTCAGTTTTTTCAGGAACCTTCATACTGTTTTCCGGAGTGGCTGCACCAGTTTGCATTCTCACCAACAGTGCCAAAGAGATCCTTTTTCTCCACATCCTCGCCAACATCTGTTGTTGCCTGAGTTGTTAATGTTAGCCATTCTGACAGGTGTGAGGTGGTATCTCGTAGTTTTGATTTGTATTTCCCTGATGATGAGTGATGTTAGCATTTTTTCATGTGCCGGTTGGCCATCTGGATGTCTTCTTTGGAGAAGTGTCTATTCATGTCTTTTGCCCATTTCTTCACTGGATTATTTGGTTTTTGGGTGTTGAGTTTGGTAAGTTCTTTATAGATTTTGGATGCTAACCCTTTATCTGATATGTCATTTGCAAATATCTTCTCCCATTCTGTTGGTTGCCTTTTAGTTTTGCTGATTGTTTCCTTGGCTGTGCAGAAGCTTTTAATACATTTTTATTTTTATTTATTTAAAAAAAAATTTTTTTAACGTTTTATTTATTTTTGAGACAGAGAGAGACAGAGCATGAACGGGGGAGGGGCAGAGAGAGAGGGAGACACAGAATCGGAAGCGGGCTCCAGGCTCTAAGCCATCAGGCCAGAGCCCGACGCGGGGCTCGAACTCACAGACCGCGAGATCGTGACCTGAGCTGAAGTCGGCCGCTTAACCAACTGAGCCACCCAGGCACCCCATTTTAATACATTTTTAAAATGTTTATTTATTTTGAGAGAGTGACAGAGTGTGAGTGGGGGAGGGGCAGAGAGAGGGAGGCACAGAATCCAAAGCAGGCTCATGAGCTGTGAGATCATGACCTGAGCCGAAGTCAAACGAGAAGCTTTTTATCTTGATGAGGTCCCAATAGTTCCTTTCCGCTTTTGTTTCCCTTGCCTCTGGAGACATGTTGAGTAACAAGTTGCTGTGGCCAAGGTCCAAGAGGTTTTTGCCTGCTTTCTCCTCTAGGATTTTGATGGCTTCCTGTCTTATATTTATCTCTTTCATCCATTTTGAGTTTATTTTTGTGTGTGGTGTAAGAAAGTGATTCAGGTTCGATCTTTTGCATGTTGCTGTTCAGTTTTCTCAACATCATTTGCTGAAGAGACTGTCTTTATTCCATTGGATATTTTTTCCTGCTTTGTCAAAGATTCGTTGGCCGTAAGTTTGTGGGTCCATTTCTGGTTTCTCTATTTGGTTCCATTGATCTGAGTGTCTGTTTTTGTGCCAGTACCATACTGTCTTGATGATTACAGCTTTTTAACACATCTTGAAGTCTGGGAGTGTGATGCCTCCAGCTTTGGTTTTCTTTTTCATGATTGGCTATTTGGGGTCTTTTCTGGTTCCATACGAATTTTAGGATTGTTCGTTCTAGCTCTATGAAGAATGCTGGTGTTATTTTGATAGGGATTGCATTGAATATGTAGATGGCTTTGGGTAGTATTGACATTTTAACAATATCTGTTTTTCCTATCCAGGAGCATGGAATCTTTTTCCATTTTTTTGTGTGTCTTCTTCAATTTCTTTCATAAGCTGTCTATAGTTTTCAGTGTATAGATTTTTCACCTCTTTGGTTATATTTATTCCTAGGTATTTTATGGGTTTTGGTGCAATTGTAATGGGGTCAATTCCTTGATTTCTCTTTTTGTTGCTTCATTGTTGGTGTATAGGAATGCAACAGATTTCCGTACATTGATTTTATATCCTGCCACTTTGCTGAATTTGTGGATTGGTTCTCGCAGTTTTTTGGTGGAATCTTTTGGGTTTTCCATATAGAGTGTCATGGCCTATGTGAAGAGCGAAAGTTTAACTTTCTCCTTGCCTATTTGGATGCCTTTTATTTTGCTGTGTTGTCTGATTGTTGAGGCTAAGACTTCCAATACTATGTTGAATAACACTGGTGATAGTGGACGTCCCTGTCATGTTCCTGACCTTAGGGGAAAGCCCTCAGTTTTTCTCCATTGAGGATGATATTAGCGGTGGGTCTTTCATATGTGGCTTTTATGAGCTCGAGGTATGCTCCTGCTATCCCTACTTCCTTGAGGGTTTTTATCAAGAAAGGATGCTGTATTTGTCAAATGCTTTCTCTGCATCTATTGAGAGGATCATATGGTTCTCGTCCTTTCTTTTATTGATGTGATGAATCACGTTAATTGTTTTGTGGATATTGAATCAGCCCTGCATCCCAGGTATAAATCCCACTTGGTCGTGGTGAATAATTCTTTTAATGTATTGTTGGATCCAGTTGGCTAATATCTTGTGGAGAATTTTTGCATCCATGTTCATCAGGGAAATTGGCCTAGTTCTCCTTTTTAGTGGGGGCTTTGTCTGGTTTTGGAATCAAAGTAATGCTGGCTTCATAGAATGAGTTTGGAAGTTGGACAAAATTGGTTTCAACATATTAAAAGCTAGTTCAAAGTAAGTTCTTATAAGTAATTTGTAATTTTTTCTTCCTCCTGGCTTAAAGACTTCTGGTCTCCTCTGCATATCTCTTCTTCCTGGTTCTCCTGCTTCACTTCCTCTCTGCCCCTGCTACGCCTGTCCTATCCATTCTGGGCTAGGAAGTGACTTCTTTTATCAGGGTCCTTGTTATGACTGAGTAGTTCAGCTCCCCATCTGTAGCTGCCCAACACTCCTTTTTGATAGCCACCTTCTATCAGAAGAGCTTGGCACACATTGACATTTTTTCATGAAACACCTATTTTCCAGGGAATGGGTTCTCCTTCCATTTGTCTGACCCTGCAGTTTGTGTTCTTATCTCTTATCTAAGCCCTTTCTGTTCTGGCCAGGTGCCTCATGGAGATGAGCAGAATAAGAGTCTTTACCTGTGGTAGGAAGAGTAAGTCGTTGATTAGAGTCTGGCTGTGCTCCATTTCCTAGATACTTGTGTGAGAGTAGTCGGCGTAACTTTGACTTGGCAGGTTCTGAACTCCCTGGGGGCAGGAGCTAGTTCTCATTTATCTTGGTGTTTCCTGCAACAGCCTGCATGGTAGCACAGTGCCATCCGCATGGTGGGTTAATTTAGCAACAATTTATTAAGTGCCCATGAGCCAGGCATTTTACCTGATGCTAGGGATATTAAACATATAACAGTTTCTGCCTTCATAGAAACTACTTGTCTTCTGTTGGAGGTTGGGATCCATGGAAAAACAATGGCAGAGGGTTGATAATTGAGTTGGGTGATAGGCAAATAGAGGATCACTGTATTATGTTCTCTTCATATTTTCGTGTTTGATATTTTTCATGATAAAAAGCCTAAAAAGGTATAGAATGGGGGGAAATGTCCTGGGCCGAATGGGACTCTGATAATTTTTTTTTCTTAAATATGGATGGGGTGCCTGGGTGGCTCAGTCGGTTGAACGTTGGACTCTTAATATCAGTTCAGGTCTTGATCTCACAGTTCTTGAGTTCAAGCCCCAAACTGGGCTCCACGCTGATAGTGTGGAGCCTGCTTGGAATTCTCTCTCTCTCTCTCTCTCTCTCTCTCTGCCTCTCCCCTGCTCCTGCTCTCAAAAATAAATAAACTTTGATAAAACAATGGATAAAGCAATCAGCCCATATTATGGACTGAATGTATCTCCCCAGTATTCATATGTTGAAGTCCTAAGCCCCAAATGTGATAGTATTTGGAAATTGGGCCTTTGGGAGGTAATTAGGTTTAGATGAGTTCATGAGGGTGGGGACCACAATTGGATTAGTGTACAGCCTCTAGAAGCCTGTAATTCACTTTATAGGCTTAGAAGAGGATTGGTACCTGGAGCTCAGATGGGACTCTATTTTTCTCTTCTTCACCATTTCTAGAATCTCTAGTCCAGAGTGTAGCTTTACCAGGACAAGAGGAAGGATGCACTGGTAAAATCCTGCCAAGAGGTGCTTGTTCTAGAGATATTCAAGACTTGCCCCAATCTCAAAAGTGGTGGATGAGGGTGGCATCTTGGGATGGGGAAGGAGTTTATCAGTGAAAGGATCAGGGTCCAAGGAGGAAATCAAGTCTTCAGGTTTCTTTGTTTTATGAATATCTTAGCTTTCTCTCAATCATTTCATCAAGTCCAGTGAAGGCTCCAAAGTTTTAGTTGAATAAGTTACTTGCAAACTCTTGACAGTGTTAGAAAATAAAGCTGCTCTTGCCTTTGCCACAACCCAGACTTAATGAATTAGAATTTACTGGGGCAGATTCCCCAGGTGATTATTATAGACACAAAAGATTAAGAACCACTGATTACACCCTTTTCTCTGGTTACATTTAGGCAGCAATCTTAAAAACCTAGAAACTTTTATTTTCATTATGTTTTATTTGATTTGCTTGTCACTTACCTAGATTGCTAGTTATTGTCTCTCTCCCCACATGTAAGACTGAAATCCTTTCCACCTTGGGAAATCCTAAAGGAAATCCAGCTTCTACTTCAGTGAGGAGTCATTTTTAAAATGAATTCAGAATTGGGAATAGTCAATTTTTCTCGCTACCCTCATAACTTCATCCCCAATGTATTAAGGATGCAAAGAGAGCACCTGTCTCTTGTTTTCAGGGAAGATAGAATGTTGCCTATGGCAACCACCAGACCACTTGAGATTTACTGCCAGAGGTTCCCTAAGCAACCCTGGCAACCATCTTTGCAGGGACTTTTCAGGGGGCAAGGACTATAGATAATGTAGATCTATTGCCTCCCCAGCTACCACCCATTTCAGACTTTTCTTGGGAGGCGCTGAGATTCAGAAAACCTATTCACCAGGGAAAGAGCTAAGGATTCTCTGGCTCCTTTGGGTCCCTGGGGGCAAAGAGAGGCTTTTTTTTTTTTTTTTTTTTTTTTTTTTGGAAAAAGCAGAGACAGCAGCTGCTCTGAGTGAGTATAGGCAAATGGCAAGAATTACCTCCTAGGGAGACTGACTTCCCAGCTCTTAGTCTGGCACAGTGGCATTAAAAAGTCTCTTTTCAAACTCACAGTGGCATTTTGGGGTGTTGCAGAGTCAATAGTTGAATGTTTGCTCTCTGACTTGTGGAGTAAAAGGCACCTTTCAATCTGTTTTAAAAAAATTTTTTTTTAAAGGTTTATTTATTTTTGAAGGAGAGAGAGAGACAGAGTGTGAGTGGGGGAGGGGCAGAGAGAGAGAGACAGAGAGAGAGAGAGAGAGAGACAGAATCTGAAGCAGACCCCAGACTCTGAGCTGTCAGCACAGAGCCCGACAGCGGGGCTCGAACTCACAAACCGTGAGATCATGATCTGAGCCGAAGTCAGATGCTCAACCCCCTGAGCCACCCAGGTGCCCCTCAATCTGTTTTTTAAAAGATTTAATTTTTTAAAGCAATTTCTACACCCAACGTGGGGCTCAAACTCACAACTCCAAGGTCAAGAGTCGCATGCATTACCATCAGAGCCAGCCAGGTGCTCCACCTTTCAATATTTGAACATGCATGGTGAGCAACTTCAAGGTCCAGTGGACACTTCCTCTGGGATGTCAGTCATTCCAGTCTACTAACTTTTTAGTTATCTGAAATGACTCTGTATTACGTGAACCTTCGCTGGCTTTTTAGGGCTCACCCGCTAACATAGGGGTCCCAGTTCTCTGCAAATCCCCCTCCCTCAATGTTCCTGACAGATCCATTGACTATCTAAATTGTCTCTCTTTTTTAAATTTTTTAAAGTTTACTTATTTAGTTTAAGAGAAAGAGCACAAGCTGGGGAAGGCAGACAGAGAGGAAGAGAGAGAATCCCAAGTAGGTTCCACGCTGCCAGCACGGAGCCCAGTGTGGGGCTCGAAGTCACGAACTGCAAGATCATGACCTGAGCTGAAATCAAGAGTTGGACGCTTAACGACTGAGCCACCCAGGCACTCCTAAAAACTTTTTTTTTTAATGTTTCACTTTTTGAGAGACAGAGAGTGAGCAGGGGAGGGACAGAGAGAGAAGGAGACAGAATCCAAAGAGCAGGCTCCAGGCTCCAAGCTGTCAGCACAGAGCCCGATGCAGGGCTCAAACCCAGGAACCGTGAGATCACTCACGACTTGAGCCGAAGTTGGACGCTTAAGTGACTGAGCCACCCAGGCGTCCCCTAAATCCTTCATTTCCAAAATATCCACAGTGCTCTGGCAAGAGTTGCTACTGCTCTGAACTGATCCATTAACACTGCCTCCCACTATGCTGCCTGGCACGGCAGTTTCTGCTAGGGATTGTCACTGCTCTGTTGCAAACAATGCACACTGCTGTCCGCGCTGGAAATTGATGCCTCTGCAGGCTGGCACTGCCATGACTCTGCTCTTTCTCCTGGGTGACCTGGGTCTTTCCCATGGGGTTCCTCCTGGGTATCAAAGGAGCACCTACTGATTGGTAGCAGAGTAGGGAGTAATTTCTCTCTCTGTATTATACACTTGGTGGTGGGGGGAGGGGGTGGAATGTCCCAGAACAAGTTGTTTGAGCTCCAAGGTATTATAGAGCTAGGAAAATCCTTCTTTAAATGTCTGTATAAGATTTGTCTCTCCGGGACACCTGGGTGGCTCAGTCGGTTGAGCATCCAACTTCGGCTCAGGTCATGCATGGTCTCACAGCTCGTGAGTTCAAGCCCTGTGTCGGGCTCTGTGCTGACAGCTCAGAGCCTGGACCCTGCTTTGGATTCTGTGTCTCCCTCTCTCTCTGCCCTTAACCCACTCGCATTCTGTTTCTGTCTCTCTCAAAAATAAATAAATGTCAAAAAAAATTAAAAAAAAAAAAAGACTTGTCTTTCCTTTGAGGCCTGGATCTTCAGCTAAGGAGCTGTGGTAGGGTGTTTAACAAGATCAGACTTCATTCTGATGAACAAGGCACTAACTCTTGGTGAACCTATCATGCCTGGCTCTCTATTCCCCTAGGAGGAGGTCTCTCAAATGAAGGTTTCTTGCAAATGAACTCCCTTAATGCCACCCTACCAGCTAGCCAGGCACACCGAGCCATATCTGAGCCATTGGCAATGGGCAAGATGAGATCCCTGACCAACCCTGTGCGGCCATGTGCTAGCCTAAAGGCTTTTCATGTTTGCAAGCCTTATTTAATCTCATAGGATCTCATAGGAACTTGAGATCAGGGACTATGATTTCCACTTCTCTTGTGTTTATAACACTAGCCTGGCCCCAGAACAACTAACAGGAAGCAAAACAAATGTACACGACCCTTTATAATTTACAAAGTACTTTTGTAAACATTATCTCCTTTATTTTTTTATTTATTAAAAAAATTTTAATGTTTATTTTTGAGGGGGAGAGAGAAGAGAGAGAGACAGAGAGACAGAGCACAAGCAGGGGAGGAGCAGAGAGAGGGGGAGACACAGATTCCGAAGCAGGCTCCAGGCTCTGAGCTGTCAGTACAGAGCTCGATGTGGGACTCAAAGGCACGAACCGTGAACCGTGAGATCATGACCTGAGCTGAAGCCAGATGCTTAATCGACTGAGCTACCCACGTGCCCCAACATTATCTCCTTTAGTTTTTACAGCAAGCCTGTAGTTAGGTTATTACTATCCTCATTTTGCAGATGAGATATCCCAAACTGACCAAGGTCACCAAGATACTCAGTGGCAGAGCCGAGCCTTGAACTGCTATTAACTGCCTCGAGCAGAGGTCTCTGTTCCTCCACTAGAGCACATCGGGGAGCAGCTACAGAGCTTACACCTCGATCTATCTGCAACCTTCCCTCCATTTTAACCCCTGCTTATCCCCCAAACCTCAGCAGGAGGCATGAAAGAGGACTGAGGACAAACCATTTGTATCCCATCCTTTTTCTTTCCTTTTTCAACTTGCCCTCCTATATTTGGGATCCTCCTTGAACCTCTGAGGCCTTGTTATGGACTGAATATGTCCCTCCAAAATTGTCCCAAGTCCCAACCCCCATTGTGATGGTATTTGGAGGTGGGGGCTTTGGGAAGTAATTAGGTTCAGATGAGGTCATGAGAGGGAGTCCCCAGGATGGGATCAGTGCCCTTAGAAAGAGAAAGACAGACTAGAGCTCTCATACTCTCTTTCTGAGAGGTGAGGACACCACAGGATGGCAACTATCTGCAAGCCAGGAAGAACCCTTCTTCCTGGAACCACATCAGCTAACACCTTGATCTCACACTTCTCAGCCTCCAGAGCTGCAAGAAATAAATTCCCGTTGTTTAAGCCACTCAGTGCATGTATTTTGTTAGGGCAGCCTGAGCTAATATACGTCATTGCCTAGTCTTTCTGTCTTTGTTTTTTGTTTCTTTAAAAAATTTTTTAAAAAATGTTTTATTTATTTCAGAAAGACAGAGAGAGACAGAAACAGAGCATGAACAAGGGAGGGGCAGAGTGAGGAGGAGACATGGAATCCAAAGCAGGCTCCACGCTCCAAGCTGTGTGCACGGAGCCCGATGCAGGGCTCGAGCTCACAGCCTCGACATCGTGACCTGAGCCAAAGTTGGATGCTAAACCGTCTGAGCCACCTAGGTGCCCCATATTCTTCCCGTCTTTGACTTCCAATTCTCTGGTCTGTCATAATCGTGGAAAGCAGAGTATTCTTTGCTGCTGCTGCTTTGATCTTTTTGTTTCTTGGCTTTTCTTCACTTATTCCTGGGAAGAGAGAATATGAAGGCATGAGTGCTGGCTTCATAAGGAAAGAATCAGAAGATGTAGCTTCAGGGGGCGCCTGGCTGGCTCAGTCGGTTAAGCGTCCGACTTCGGCTCAGGTCATGATCTCACGGTCCGTGAGTTCGAGCCCCGTATCGGGCTCTGTGCTGACAGCTCAGAGCCTGGAGCCTGTTTCAGATTCTGTGTCTCCCTCTCTCTCTGACCCTCCCCCGTTCATGCTCTGTCTCTCTCTGTCTCAAAAGTAAATAAACATTAAAAAAATTAAAAAAAAAAAGAAGAAGATGTAGCTTCAGATTCCAAATCTGCTACTACCTGTGTGAACTCAGACAAGTCCATTAATATCTTCAGTGCTCAGACAGGTGGCTTCATCTCTCTGAGGCTCAATTTTCTTATCTGTACCATGAGAAGATTGGAAAAATAAGATCCAGGATTCTTTCTGGTATAGAATGTTCTGATTTTAATCGATTTGAATTAACATCCTAGGTTCTTCCTCTGTTGCTTTCAGTCCCTTGACAACCTAGCCTTCTTTTTTTCATCAACCCACCAATTCATTCAGTCTGTCCCTCTTTCTAAGTCCTGATCACATATTTAATGTTATCAGATGCAATGCTAGGCACCCTCAAATACACCCAAGCTATTTCCCTGGGAAAGGGATTTTTTTTGCCACAGAATCAGCTATAGCATAGTATGGTCTATATAAGCTGTTAATTTTCCAAGACCAGCTTATTCAAGACAAGGAATGTGTTTCAGTGAATCTAGTTCATGTACACAATGAGGAGGGGCTTGTTGGCTTATATAACTTAAGGTCAAGTGGTCTGTTTGTTTTATTTTGTTCTAGATCATTCCTTTATCCCACTGCTTTTGGTGCTCTGTGTTCAGCCATGCTGTGCTGTCTTCTATGGAAACCCCACCAACCTCTTGCCATTATTTTTCTAGCTTGGCTTGGCTCTACTAGGGGTGAGGAAGTTAAGCAAAATAATGTCACTCCAGTTCTTTCCCCAACTCATCTCTGGAGGAGATGTAATTCATCATCTCCCCTTAGATCTGTTAGATACTCTGAACAGCTGATCTCATAGCTGCAACACTGATGCCGTGAAACAGCAGCTTTAGCCTCTGCATATTCAACTCTTTTCCAAGTCAACAGTGTTGGTTTGCAAATTGGCTCCCTTACATGGAGGGCAAGGAGAGACCAGAGAAAGAGGCAGACCACTCCAGATCGATAAACAAGGAGACTTATTTATGAGGTTTGTCTTGGGAGGCCACGAGATGAGGAGATATCCACACTCACCGGCCAGAACTGTAAAAGTTCCTAAAGAAGTCTTAGCTGGCTTCAATAGCACATACCATCCAGATGGCCTCAACAAAACCTTACCCTCTCAAGGCTATGTCCTTGGAACAGCTCCCACCGTGGAACAGTGGGACAGCAGGCAGAGCATACGTGCCAAGGACAGGGGAAGGGATGAGGAGCCTCTGATTGCCAGGGTCCAGCTTGAGTGCCACCCGGTGGTCATGTCCTTTTGATTAACTCCTCCAACAAACAGAGTACTAAGTAAACACTGAAGATAATTCTGCCCCTGAGACTACCTCCAGAATGAGACTATAAATGACAGCCCTTGAGGTCTAGCAACAAGGGATAGACAGGAAATAAGCAGACATTGCTACTGCCACAGAGCCGGCTGAGCTTTTTATAACTATGAGGGATTCTTCAGGAACCCCAGGGCAAGGCTGCTGGTTTTCCCAGGAATCAGTGGGATTGGCTCTATGGTCTATTTAAGTCACTGCATACAAAGTGGAGTTTGTTTCTTGTTCGTTGAAACTGATGAACGTAAATGGGGAGAATTTTATTCTTTCCTCCTGTGAAAGGCTCCCTTCCAGAGATGTTTCTCATACACTCTCCCTTCCCTGTAGTATGTATTCTCTATAGAAAGAAAACTGATTTTGATTCTGGATTCTAGTCAAAAGTAGTGCAGACTTTAACCCTTCCCACTGTCTTCCCTGAAAGTGTTTCTTGTTACAAAGACCTTTAGTGCTTGGATGAAACACCTGATAATATGTTTTTTGCCCCTTTGTTATGGAACCCCTTCAACTGAGTCTCCATTGGTAGAGAATTTCTCCGTAATGAATTTTTCTTTAATTACAAAAAAACCTAACACCTTTATTGAGATACAGTTTTCATAGCATAAAAAGCAACCCATTTAAAGTGTACAATACAATGATTTTGGTATATTCCCACACTTGTGCGATCGTCACTACGATCTAAGTTTCAAATATGTTCATCATCCTAAAGGGAAATGCTTTCTCCATTAGTAATGACACCTCATTCTTTCCTACTGCCCAACCCTGCCAGCCTTAAGCAACCACGAGTTTCCTTTCCGTTTCTATGGATTTGCTCATTCTGGACATTTCATATATATGGAATCCTACGATTTGTGACTTTTGTGTCTGGCTTCTTTCACTTAGCATACTATTTTGAAGAATCCTAAGCAGGCTCCAGGCTCTGAGCTGTCAGCACAGAGCCCAACGCGGGGCTCGAACTCGTGAACTGCGAGATCATGACCTGAGCCGAAGGCGGACGCTCAACCGACTGAGCCAGCCAGGCTCTCCAATACTTCATTTGTTTTTATTGCTGCATAACAATCCACTGTATGGGTGTCACATCTTATTTATCCACTTATCAGTTGAGTCACATTTGGGTTGTTTTTGCTTTTTCGGCTATTATGAATAATGTGTCTGAACATTCATGTACAGATTTTTGTATGGACACGTTTATACCTAGGAGTGGAATTGCCAGGTCATATGGTAACTTTATGTTTGATTTTTTGAGAAGCTGCTAAACCATTTTTCCAAAGTGACTATACCATTTTACACTTTTTAAATTAGTTTATTATTATTATTTTTTTAATGTGTATTTATTTTTGAGAGACAGAGACACAGAGTGCAAGCAGGGGAGGGGCAGAGAGAGAGGGAGACACAGAATCCGAAGCAGGCTCCAGGCTCTGAGCTGTCAGCACAGAGCCCGACGTGGGGCTCGAACCCACGAGCCTTGAGGTCATGACCTGAACCAAAGTTGGACGCTTAACTGACTGAGCCACGCAGGCACCCCACCATTTAAATTTCTACCAGCAATCTATGGAGTTTCCAATTCGTCCACATGCTCACCAACTCTTGTCACTGGCTGTCTTTTTTATTTTTGCCATCCTAGTCGATGTGAGGCAGTATGTCACTGTGGTTTTGATTTGCATTTCCTTAATGACTAATGGTGTTGAGGATATTTTCATGAGTTAACTGGCCATTTGTACACCTTCTTTGATGAAATATCGGTTCAGATCCTTTGCCTTCCTATAACTGGAGTGTCCATTTGTTACAAATTGGATACAGATCCTTATCAGATACATGATTTTTACTTTCTTGATGGTACCATTTGCAGCATAAAACTATTTATTATTTATACTCTTAATTTTGATGTGGTCCCATTTATTTATTATTAATTTGATCTGTTGTGCTTTTGGTATTGTAGCTACAAAACCATTGCCCAACCCAAAGTCATGAAGATTTGCTCATGTATTTTCTTCTGAGTTTTATAGTTTTAGCTTAAAAATTTTTGTTTTAATGTTTTTATTTTTTTTTTGAGATAGAGACAGAGCATGAGCAGGGGAGGGGCAGAGAGAGAGGGAGACACAGGATCTGAAGCAGGCTCCGGGCTCTGAGTTGTCAGCACAGAGCCCGACGCGGGGCTCGAACTCACAGACCGCGAGATCATGACCTGAGCTGAAGTCGGATGCCCAACCGACTGAGCCACCCAGGCGCCCTGTTTTAGCTTTTACATACAGGCCTATAGTCCATTTTGATTTAATTTTTGTGTACGGTGTGAGGTAGGAACCCAGCTTTATTCTTTTGCATGTGGATATCCCGTGTCCTAGTACCATTTGTTGAAAAGACTATTATTTCCCCCATTGAATTGGTGTGAAGGAAATCACAATTTAATGAGAAGACATTCATTTATTTAAGTAATATTTGCTATGTCCCAGGCACAATGTTAAGTGTTGGATGTGGGGTAATGAATTAAACAGATGTGGCTCCTGCCTATTTGGGGATTACCATCTAATTAGACAGAGAGCCATAAATGTAATATAACATAAGTTAGACTGCTAAGCATGCTACAATGGATTTATAATCATAATAATAATTTTAACAATCATTTCTAGAGCACCAATTATGTGCCAGGCACTATCGTTAGTAGTTTATTTATTTTTAATATTTCTTTGTTTTTGGGAGAGCATAAGCGGGGGAGGGACAGCAAGAGGGGGACCAAGGATCTAAAGCAGGTTCTGCATGACAGGCTGATAGCAAACCCTGAGATCATGACCTGACGAAGTCAGAGGCTCAACCGACTGAGCCACCCAGGTGCCCCGTTAGTACTTTATATGTAGTAATTTCTTCAACTTCCAGACACTCCTATGAAATAGGTGTTATTATTATCCCTATTTTACAGTTGAAGACCTGAGGCCCAGAGACGCTCATTAATTTTTTAAAGACCACCCAGCTAGTAAGTTGTGAAGTCATTGTTTGAACCCAGTCCATCTGGCTCCGAAGCCTGTGCCCTGAATAGACAAAATGCTCGGGAGACCCAGACAAAAACTGTGACTGGTTTTTACAAGGACTGTGAAGATGCAGAGCTGAGCTGTGCTTAAAGGGAGTAGTAGAATTTCAAATAGCAGTTGGGTGAGCTTCAAGAGTATTCCAAACTCTTGGAATAAATAAGCAGGAGCAGAGGTTAAGGAGAAAATGAAGAATGCGTTTTGATCGTAAGGGAGCCTGTAGTGGTTCTGGGTGGGGAAGAATAGAGTGGGAAAATACTTGACATTTCAAAAGCTGAAAAAAGAGGTTGGGACCAGGTTGTAAAGGCATCCGAGGATGCTGCTCTGAGAGTCTGAACTTTACCAATGAATCCATAAATATTTGATGCTTGGAAGTCACAGGAAAAAAAAATCTCTAGAGAAATCAAAGCTCCTATTAGAGCTTGCATGAAATGGAAGGGGAGAGTATTTGACACCTGCTTTGGTTTCCACAATCAGCTTTTATACGAATGTGAATGCGGCTCAACTTGGAGTTTGGAGTTGGGGCTAGGACTCTCAGAGCTCAAACCCTAATACCTCATCATATCCTGCCCCAATTTTTACCTTATTTTTGAACTCAGTGTAATAATCTTCATTAAGAGTAAAAATAAATTAGGGCATTTAAACTTTATTTGGAAAAATAGGCTTAAAAATCACACATGGGTATTTGGAGTTTCTAAAAAGTAGATTATTGCAGAAAATAAAAACAATGGCATGAACATAATTCGTAATGTTTTACATTTATGATTTTAAATGAATTTTTAAAATTTAAATGTTTTTATTTAGTTTTGAGAGAGAGAGAGACAGAGACAGAGAGACAGAGAGACAGAGTGCCAGCAGGGGAGGGACAGAGAGGGAGACACAGAACCCCAAGCAGGCTCCAGGCCCTGAGCTGTCAGCACAGAGCCCGATGCGGGGCTCAAATACACGAACTGTGAGATCATGACCTGAGCCAAAGTCTGACGCTAAACTGTCTGAGCCACCCAGGCACCCTGGGAATGCACACAATTTCTTTTTTTTTTTTTTTTTCTTTTTTTTTTTCAACGTTTTTTATTTATTTTTGGGACAGAGAGAGACAGAGCATGAACGGGGGAGGGTCAGAGAGAGAGGGAGACACAGAATCGGAAACAGGCTCCAGGCTCCGAGCCATCAGCCCAGAGTCTGACGTGGGGCTCGAACTCACGGACCGCGAGATCGTGACCTGGCTGAAGTCGGACGCTTAACCGACTGCGCCACCCAGGCGCCCCTACACAATTTCTTAAGCAGATTGTTGCATAGCAGCGATAGAAATATTTTAGTATTTTCCTTACACATCTACTTTAAATAAATTTTAGAAGAAAGAAAAAACACTGGTATTATTATCTTTTTTAACAGACCACAGACACTGGTGTACTGTAAAGTTCAGAAAGACAACAAGCTTTGGAGATCGAAAGCCTGGATTTGCTTCTCAGAGTCGCTGCTTCCTGGCTGTGTGAGTCAGTCATCAGATGGGTCAAATAACCTGACCATCTGTAAGTGGGGGGAATAACTACTTTATGAGGTTATGAGAGCAGGAGGGATTTTACTGGACATCTATGTTTGTATCATGAACCCAAATCCATCCAACTTCCAAAGACTGAGAGATACGTGTTTAGTAAACCAAACTAAAACAGTTACAAATATCGTTTTCCCCCTCTGACTCTGAAGTGAATTCATTTTCACAGCCCTAATCGTATTCTCCATCATTCCTCATCTTTTCAAGGTGACTTGAGTGATATGTCCTTGTTTACATGCTTTTAGAGGAAAGAAATTAATACTTGAGTGTGTACTATGTGCCAGACTTTAATATAAGCCCCTGTACGTCTTTATAACAGCCAATTCTCCTCACAAGCCCATGAGGTAGGAGTGATTTTCCAGAAAAAGAAACCAAGGCTCAGAGAGGGCCTCGTAAATGGAAAAGCCCACTACAAAGTCTAGGCCTAACTGTCAAACCCTTGCTCTTTTTGCTCGTGCGCCGGGCTGCCCTTTAAATGTGCTAACAGGAGGAAATTACTTTTTTTAATAAAAGTAAGTGGCAATTAATTTCATCCTTAATAATTCTTTTTAAAATGCCGCGAGAACTCTGGGGATAAACGGAGACATCCTTGGGTGGCACAAAGCCACGGCCGCAGACTGTTACCTAAGTCCAAAGTATGGCTGTAACTTCAGCTCAACCGTGCTTTCTGTTTAGCCATACAGACATCCAGTTTCCTGGAGCCGGCTTCCATTTGGATTCCAGCTTTCTGGCTCCTGATGTGGGTTTGTGGTTTCCAACTGCCTGGAGTTTAAACAGAAATGGAGAACAAACAGAGGGTTGCTGGAGGGGTTGTGGGAGGGGGGATGGGCTAAACGGGTAAGTGGAATTAAGGAATCTACTCCTGAAATCACTGTTGCACTATGTGCTAACTAACTTGGATGTAAATTTAAAAATAAATAAATTATTAAAAAAAAAAATAAACAGAAAGGACTAGAGGGCCTTGACAGAATGGAAAAAGGAGTGCAGCTAGGCCTCCTGCAGTTTAGAACTTTGACCAGCAGGTGTCTCTGCAGACAAGGGAGAGGGCTCCTTTTCGCCTCAGAGGGGCGAGATGGATCTTCTAGTTTAACTGAGCAAAATTGTGGTGGAAATGAGGCAAACAAAGGTAGGTCGGCTACGTACAGGAGTCAATCCCAACTGCATAAATTTGTCTTAGCCAACAGCTGGAGAGGCTGGTAGCAAATCTAAGCAAACCCCAATCTGAAGGTAAGAAAGCCGCTGTAAAGGCAGAGTCCCTATACTGTCTTCCGAACGTGCAAGGCTGTTTGAAGGTGAGCGCTTAAAACTCAGAGGCAATTCCCAAGGCAGGTGAGGCAGGGAAGATGGCTGTTTCATCAGGAGAGATGTGAAGATGAAGGAAAGAGGGGAAAGATGGTTCTGGAGTTTTAGAGCCAGTGAAATAAAGAGCTTCTGTTAGAGGTACACCTTTGGAGTGCACCTTTATTTTCTGTGAAATATTGTGAATTCTCAGAATTTTAGGTACACTTATTTATAAGAGAAAGTAAAGGACCCAAACATACCAAAATTTTAATTAATATTTGTTCAGTACCACTGTTTTCATTTAGGAGAAAGAAGCCAAGAAAAAAACTTTAATTGGTATAAATATTAAGGAGTTGATCACAGGGTAACTAAGTGTACCTTTCCTTAAGGAGCAGAACCTTTTGTGAAAAAAAGTTGTTCTGAGTGGATTTTCTTCTGTAGCAAATGTATTTTTCCATATAAAACCAAAGGTGTATCTACCCATGGAAAACACTGATCCTAAAAGATGATAGATACAGTCACATCTAAGAGTGCAGAAAATCTTAAAAAAAAAAAAAAAAAATCATCCTAAAGATCTTTTGGATGATCTAAAGGGTAATTAATCTAAAAATGCTTAAACCATATCCTAGAACATATGGAAAGTAATAAGGATAATGTTTTAAAGTTTGGGGTCGTAGCTTGAATGGCCCTGTTAAGAAGAATATTATGAGCAAGCTGAACAGAAAATCCTTAGTTTAAATCCTTATTAAAAAGCTTATTTACCTTCTCTTAAGCCCCCTCCCCAAGATGCTTTATAGGAGGAGACTATGTTCTTACTTTGGCTGCCTACACCTGTTTCTAGACACCCAGGGGGAACATTTGGACACAACTAGGTTGATCTGGGATAGGAGGGGGAAAGGCAACGGGCTCCTGGCGAGGTGGTAACGCAGAACACACAGTCCTCGTGAAGAGAAGGCGCACATTCAGCTCATCCCAAGAACCAGGGCATGCTGAGTGTTTGGACAATGTGATCAAACAGTGCCCTGATTTCTACGTGATGGCGGAATTTATAACTGGCTGATAATTCCCTCGTTTGGGAATATGGGACATGTAAATACGATATTGCCTTTGACATACAAAATTTTTTTTAAGTTACTTACAATGAATTTTATGAACTTTTAAAGTTTATTTATTTTGGGGAGAGAGAGAGAGAGCAAGCACACAAGCAGGGGAGGGGCAGAGAGAGAGGGGGGACACAGAATCTGAAGCAGGCTCCAGGCTCTGAGTTGTCAGCACAGAGCCCGACGCGGGGCTTGAACTCAGGGACTGCAAGGTCATGACCTGAGCCGAAGTCGGATGCTTAACTGACTGAGCCACCCAGGCGTTCCAACGTATGAAATTTCTGAATAATGCCTCTGTGTCAACTGAATGTTCATATAATGTTGGCTTTTTTTTTTTTTTTTTTTTTTTTTCCAGAGCACTAATAAGTTGGGCCAACATAAAGTGAGGGTTGGACTATCTTCAAGGCCCCGACGGCTCTGAGAATCTGTGGAGCTATGTTGTGAGGCTATAGTTTTCTCTCAGGTTGCTGGTAAACTGCCCTGCAGACAGGCTAAGAGAGCCTTTAAAATCGTAAAAGAGTTAATGTATTGCCTCCTACTGCTTCTATCACTTGCTGGTCAGACCTTAGCTCAGAACTTTCACATCATTTCTAGAAGTGTCTAAGGGCCTCTCGTATCCATCAGGAACGCCTTGGTTTGCCCTTTCCAAATTCTAGAAACAAGACACAATGACATTAAGGTAGGAAATGTCTCATTTTCATCTCTTCATCTATCTTTGCTTTTCTAGAAAAGAGTGAGTCGGTTATGGAGGCTGACTGGGAGCTAGGTGGGGGCTAGGTCTTGTCCTCCTAGCCGGACTGCAGGGGGCTCTGAGAACTCAGCCCCCAGGCCACTCCTCTGAGTTGACAGCAGGGTAGGAACACACCTACCTACCTGTTTTCTAAAGTCAGCAGAAGCACGTAATAAATAGTAAGGCTCTTTGTGGGGCTACTTACAAGTGAAGCCATCCTGGAGACTTCAGCCAGTTTGGTAGTGTGCTGTTTGTTGATATACTTTGGTGCCAGCTCTCTCGTGCTCTCAAGAACTCAAGTCCTCTTCCCTGGGTCTCTGCTGAGCTCAGTCACCTTGGGTTTCTGGAGAAACCATTTTTCTTACCAGCTCCTACCTTGACAGGGCTTGTAATCCAGTCGGGGAAGAACTCAGGTTCCAAAGGTACACTGCCTGGGTGTGAATTCTAGTTTTACCACTTTCTCGTTCTGTGGCCATGGCCAATTCCCTTAATCTCACAGTGCCTCACTTCCCCTATTTGCAAAATGGGGATAGTAATATAATCTGTTCCATAAGGTTGTTTTGGGTTAGGTGAGTTCACTTACGTAAACTGCTTAGCGTAGCGTCTGACAAATTGTTATTATTGACTGTGATTTTCTCCCCAAACCTACCTCAGTCTTGGTACTCAACAAATCCTTATTAAATGCATATGTCTAAACAGTTTTCCTTGTTTCTGATGATTTTTGTTGTTCACTGCCCTCCCCAATTTTCCATGTTCTTCTCACCAAAGAGGATTCTTCAGGGAGCTTTCTAGCCAGGCTTTGTCCAAGTCTCAACAGGACACACACCATCTACTGGCTTCCATCCATATAGGCAGGGAGCATAAAAGATCTAACACACAGCATACGCATTATGGTCATGATTAGGGACAAGCACGATCTGCCTTTTTCTCTTCGGAAATTAGACCCGTGCTCCCCTTGCTAGTTTTTCCTCAGAGGCTTCTGGTTTTTGACACCCTCCAGAGATCACCAGAAGTTGTGGTGCTTGATATTACAATGATGTCTGTGAGTGGAGAAGAGGCTGTAAGGACACTAGTGAGCATGGTTTCGGTGCTGCTCCTGCAGCCTCCGGAATAAGAGCTCCTTTTCCCCTTGCCTTACCAGCTTGCTAAGGTTTCTGTTGCGACCCCCCCTCCCCAGAGAGATGGTGAAACTTCGACTCTGGGACCCAGCACTGAAGTTAATGTATAGCCCCTTATAGAGGCTGGTGAGTGAGGTCCTGAAGAGGTAAGAGAGGCTGGCCACACTCCATCATTTATCTGCGACTGAATGAGCTCAACCCAGGAAAGGGCTTAACTAGGGCAAGAAACTGAGGACCACTCCATCCTTATCCTTATGTGCTAATCAGGGAACCAATTACTGTTAATGGTGTTGGCAATTTGGAACCAGGGAACTGGTGCAAGACCATTGTGGGATGACCTCTCTGTCCCATCCCATCCCAGCCATTACTCACGATCAGACGGGGAACCATAGTGCTAGTAAACATCTACTGGTCAGAGAGAGCAAATATGTGCTCTCCTTCTCACACATTCAGGGTGCCCTGGGTGTCTGTGTTCAATATTGTGCATGCAGTGACCTGATGACACAGTTCTGCCACATAGACAGACACAGAAGTGGCTAGATCAGGACCGCACTGAAGGAACACATTCAACTTTGGAGTGTTCAGTCTTGTCTCCCCCCCCTCCCCCGCCCCCCCCTCCGCCACCGCCAAGCCTGCCAAAGACCATCTTGTTTTCCATGGCCCAGAAGCCTATCCCTCCCATCCCCACCTAAAGCAGTTAAGTTAATCTACTTAATAAAAGCACTGGGGCCAAGAAGGAACGGAAACCTGGGAGCGAGTGAGGCACCTTGGAGGATGTGGAATGCCAGATAACAGAGGGAGGAAGAAAAAAGAATATGAGATTTATTGCCGGAATTATAAATTTGATCACCTTTAATGTCCTTGGAGAGTCACTGGAAGGATGGAATTTTTATTTTACTATTTACTTATTTATTTTGCCCAACAGACGGTTTTGTCGTTACCCATGACGTGGCTCACTGGCCAACGTGCGCCTCTGCTCCATCAGGGTTATACAAGTGACAGAAATAGGACGCAGGCAGCGGGACAGTCATCTAGCTATAGAATTGTTCAGAGACGGGGTGGGAGGAAGGAAAATGACGTAGCTTCTCTGGCCCTCACCCACTCAGTGACTGGAATGCATGTTTGGGCTGGTTTCTCCACCCTTGAACACACAAATCCTCGTTTCCCCATTCCCCTCTACTGGGTGACAATTAGACGAGGTGGGTTTCGTTAGCAGAAGGAATTTTACTGCAGAATTCCCCTGCCTCGCTCCCAGCTTGGTTACAGTTTCTTCGGTGCTGTAGCTATTCCTGCCTTTGTGGCCTCGAGGGCTAAAGTGGGACAAGGCCGGTATTTTTGGTGATGAGGAAATATTTTGTTTTAAGGGACGCCGGGTGAGTGCTGAACTGGGACAAAGGTCAGAGCAGGGATCAGGTCAGCCGTTCCAGGGGCGACCGGGGGCTGGCCTCGGGCCCGGGCTCCCGAGCGCTGCGGCGGCGGCGGCGGCTAGGAACCGGCGGGCGCGCTCGCGGTGCCCACTGGCTCATCCCCGGAGGGGGGCACCCGGGAGCCGGCGCCAGAGGAGCGGGGCCCACGCGGGAAGGTCGAGCTCGCCGTGAGGTCACGGTTGCCATGGCTGCGGGCAGTGACGCGCGTCGGCACGTGACGCGCGGTTGCCATGGCGCCGGGCCCCGGCGGCGCGGGCGCCCCGCCTCCCCGGGTGACGTCCGTCAGGCCCCCCCTCTTTTTCCCGCCCCCCTGCCCCCTCTCCCCCCGCCCCCCCCCTCCCCGCCGGCTCCCCGCGGGCCCGGGAGGTTTCACTGCACAACAAGATGGCGGCGGCGGCGGCGAGCGGAGCTGGCGGGGCTGCCGGGGCCGCAGCGGGGGGAGCCGGGCCGGCGGGCCGCCTGCTGCCTCCGCCCGCCCCGGGGCCCCCGGCCGCCCCAGCTGCCGTGCCCCCGGCGGCTGGCCCGCCGCGTCCCCCAGCCCCGGCCTCCCGCGGGCCGGTGCCTGCCCGCATCGGCTACTACGAGATCGACCGCACCATCGGCAAGGGCAACTTCGCTGTGGTCAAGCGGGCCACGCACCTCGTCACCAAGGCCAAGGTAGTGGCGCGGCGGGAGCGGGCGGCTGCGGGGCTGCGCGGCCCGGGACCGTGGGTCCGAGAGTGGCGGGGGCAGGAGCGACCCCGCGACAGGGAAGCTGAGGGGTCGGCGCGGGGAGCGGGGCTCGGGGTGGTGGCGGGGAGCGTTGGGGATCGGGGAGACGGACGCGGAGGGGAGTGAGGAGGGGGCGAGCCGAGAGAGGGGAAACTCCGCGGCCGAGGGGGTCGTGGGGCGGGGGGGGGAGGAGACTTGAGCGCGGAGACCCTGGGGACCGAGAAGCCGGGGATGGGGAGGGGGTGCCCAGGGCTTTGCGGAGGGTAGTGGAAGGGGCGATTGGAAGGAAGAGGTTTGGAACTCTCACGGAGCCAGAGACTGTGAGCTGAGACGACTCTGGAAGCAGCAATTAGGAAATCCTAAGGGAATGAGGGCGGGGGGGGGGGATAGGAAATGTGGACAGGAGGATGGGGGGAAGACGAGGGTAAACTGGCAGCCGGGGGAGTTAGGAGGGGGACAAGGACATGGACTAGGGGTGTGTGGTGGGTGCAGGGTGCTGGGAGATACGAGGGACCTGAGACCTTATGACAGATGCCAATCGGCGTTTGATCGTCTGAGACTGATGGGTTGGTAGCAATGGGAGCCCGAGGACAGACCACATTATCCGAGGAGGCGATGAAGAAAATGGGGAAATAAGGAGGAAAAAAATTACTTTGCTTTTCCGCAGGAAGGGGCTCAGGGAACAGAGGCCCAGGGCGCCCCAGGTTCATGGTTGGCACTAGGTAATCAGGGGTTAAACAATTTGGGAGAACTGGGTTGCTGGTTATTTTTAGTTGCTGGAGGGTCTGGAATCATGAGCTTTATAGAGCCCAGGGTGGGCTCTCAGTGGTGGGGGGGGAAAGCCTGGTGGGCGACTGAGGAGGTGTATGAGAAACCCAGACCCTGGAGGATTCCACTGGGCCCTTTGGTTCTCAAGGGATTTGTGGAGCTGTAGTAATGAAATTGGCCAAGGTCAATTAGGAAGCCATACAAGTATACATACACAGTTTGACATAGAAGATTTTTCTTTTCTTTTTTTTTTTTTTTTTTTTTTTTTTTTTTTTTTTTGAGGAAACGGGTAGCACTTTCTTTCCTGTAGCTTTCTTCATTGGAAATACTGGAATCGAAGTCATCAGGAGAAATCTTTGGGTTTTGATAGGACCCACAAAGCCCATTTGTACTCCAGATTTCTTTCTTTGCTCAACCTCTCACTTGAATGAATACTTTCAGTGTAGTCATTCATTATATTTAAAACTGCACTTTGTGTTTCCCCTCAACCCCGGGCTAATGAAGAACCCTTACAGCTGCTGCTGCTTCCTACCAAAGCCACATCAATTCCTCACCTTCTCAGCCTAGCCCCTGCTTATCATCACCTACGTTGTTGTTGCTTTTATGGCAATTGCTTGTTTTCAGAAGCCAGTAGCTCATCTAGGCCTTCTCTCCTGCTCGCTTACACCCTGAAGTTCCTTTTTCCCTCCTTTCTGTCAAAGCCTGCAGGGGGCCTTTTTTTTTTTTTTTTTTTTTTAAACCAGGGTGGCAGGGTAGGTGGCTGTGGAAAATTGATTGGTCAGTTTCACTTCCTCTGGGGGGCCCCCTTCAGCTTTTTTGTCAGTTTTTATCAGAGGGCCTCAAGTCTGCAGGTCTGAGCTGAATGAGGTACCAAAGTCCGGGGTTCTCTGATGTCCCTGTCAGACCCTGAGGGGGACTAGACTTAGCCAAGCTTGGGTGCATCTCTGTCCAGCCCCCTCTCCCCCCCCAGGTGTTTACAGTTCTGTTGACTGTTGGCTAAGCCAAAGTTGTGTTTATAAACAGCCCTAGTCGTTCCAGAGCTTTGTTCCTTGTTTCAGGATTTCCTTTTTTGATTTTATTTTTCTCCCTTTCCCCTCTCTTCTCAGTAATCACATTGAGGTCCTGTGATTATTTCGCTCTGACCTCTAGGGGATGGACTCCATGAATTTAATTGGTTGCCTGGTTTATGGTATCTGTGATTTAAAGAATTTTGTGTCCTCCAGCCCTTGGATACACCAAAATATTGATAAAATAGTCTGCGACAGACAGGGTTGTATGTTTTTGTAAACGTAATTGCAAACAGTTGATTCTTGGCTTTATGTATAAAAGAGACGTTTCTGTCTTCAGTAGTCAGCAAAGCCAGTGGCTAATTATGGCTGATCTGCTCGCTTTCTAATTTTCCTGTGTGTGTGTGTTTCTTGGTTTTTCTCTGAGGCCTTGGTATCCTTTAGGACTGCAGCATCTTAAACATTAGCTTGTTTATAAATGGGTGTCACTGTTTATGTCGGTTTTCATCTTTGATCATTTGTGGTATGCAGTTATGTAATTCCTATGTATGGAAATATTCGAAATCCTGAATGAGGCTGAATTGGCTCGGACAATGAGTTGCATGTGTGAGGGGACCACACCAGCACTCATTTGTGTTTCTGTAGCAGTGTGCAATTTCCTAGTTACAGTTACAAGCGCCCTATCTTTTGCTGCTTAAATTACTCTGACGAAGTGAGTGAAGCTTAATTCACAAGGAGTTGTCATGTGCTCTGGGTGAGCGATGAGCATATTTTGGCCTGCTCCATGGTTATCTGAATCCACTCTGGAAGGGATTCTTAAATGCTGACAGCTTAGATGTGCCTAACAGCTGTTGACATACAGTGCGATGGCCTAGTAAGGCCATGATTTGGTTATATAATGGCGAGGAAGGTGCCTAGGTACTGGTAAATGCAGGAGCTGCTGTTTCAGTAACTCAGAGAAACAGATTTTTCTCTCCCCGTGCACTGCAGCGTTTATCTTACTCCTGCAGTAAGGTCACTTGGAGCCCAAGAGAGCTATTTTTTTTTCATGTCTTTCTAGAATCTATAATTTTCTTTTTTCATCTTTTAGAGGTGCATGATTTTTTTTTTTTTTTTCTTTCTCCTTTTCCCCCTGTAAGCCACTGGATGGTCTGGGTTTTACATAAAACCATCTTGAACAATTAGACTCTGGTAATTCAGAAGGTATCTGTGTTGGTTGAAGGAGGGTAGGTCATACATGCTTTCTGAACTTCAGGGAAGTATTTATGATCTATTTTTTCTTCCACACACTGCCCATTCCAAGGACTAAGAGGCTAAAAAGTAAACTTCAATTATTGACTAAGCTGCCCTCCACGCAACAATAAGTGGTAAAGCTGGCTCTTTCCCAGGTTCTGTTAACTCTCAAACCTCCTGGAGTAGGGCCCCGGGCTGAATAAAATCAGTAGAGAAAAGGAGATGTTTTCCTGTTATGTTGTGGGTGACTTATGCAGCCCAGCAGTGGTGAGCTCAGACCGAGTACTGTTAGCACTGCGGTGCTTGGGGCATCACTGCAGTGCACTTACCAGGAGAGAACGTTCATCTGTGACATACTTTGGTCAGCAGCTCACCCTGGCTGTCTTTGTCCTATCTTCTTCTTAGTTTTCTTTTGGAGAAAGACATTTTTTTTTTCCTCTTGTTGAAGGCTTGGTCTGAGATTCTCTGGCTCTCTTCTTTTGGTAGGACACTGTAAAGTATTAAAGACATTAAAAAAAGATTCTCTGCTTCCAATTTGCTTATAGGCTGTTCCCGGTGCCTGATTATACCTTCACTCGTTGGATGAGTGGGGACAAAGAGTAGATCTGTGTTGTGTGCGTTTTAAAAATGTATACGTGACTATAAAAGTCATTGGTCAAATACTTACAAAATGTCCTTTCAGCAAATGTGTATCACTTGCTTGTTACTGGATTGTAGTTAAGAGGTTGGGCTTTGGATAAGGCTGCCTGGGCTTGGATCCTCTTCTGCTTAGTGGCTGCATGATCTTGGGTAAATTGTGTAACCTCTCTGTGCTTGGATTTGCTCACCTGTAAAGATGAGATGATGGTAGTACGTGCCTCACGGGTTGGGGTGCTGTGGAGATTAAATAAGATAAGATAGGGGATGCTACTGGAATATGCCTGGCACGCAGTAGGGATACGGGAACTATCATCGGCAGCTGCGGTAACAGAGATGCGTGGGGCATAGCCCCTCCTCTTCTGCCTTTTACCCATTTGGAACAGTTCATGAATGTACATCCTGTTCGTGCAGGTAGATGCCACCTTCATGATATGCTTTCAGGGCAAAACAGTTAGGTTGCTGTTATTTCAGATGCCACTTTGTGATACCGGGGTTGAGCTCCTGTGGACTGTGGGCTAATTTCATGAGATTGACATTTTAAAACACGATTTTCCATTAGTTTCCATTTTTTTAAACTAATCTCTATGCCCACTGTGGGGCTTGAACTCACAACCCCGAGATCAAGGGTCTCACACTCCACTGACTTGAGCCAGCCGGGCGCCCCTAACTTTTTTTTTTTTAAAGCAGTTGTGAGACTTGTCTGCCGAAAACTGACACTGGCTTTTGCTTTGGGCCGCCCCGGATTTTCAGTGTGTTCGTGTAACGACTCCTGGTTACATTGGTGACGGAACAGAGTTTCTTTGAGTATACTTTCCTCCCAGAGATTCACTTAAATTTGGTGGAGGGTATGAAGAAGTATTCCTGCAAGCTGAAGGATGCATTTGCATTTGGGTGCAGAGGGTGCTACTTAGAAGACCAAGGTCAGGATTCTTCACTTTAGATATTACACAGAGAAAACATTTTGCCCCATGACCCCATTCCAAATGTTGAACAGCCGTGACACATCTGTGTGCTGTGTGGTTTAGTGCAAACTCATTTCCATGAAAAGAGCAACTCAGAGTGGGAAGTGGTATTATTTTCACTTCTAAGGAGAAGTGTAATGAAGCAGAGTAGATGATGCTTACACTCATTAGATGGCCGAAAGCAAGACTCATTGGTAAATAGAAAAGAGAATTGTATCAAAAAGGAAATGAAAGCGAGGTTGCATTAGATACCTTTGAGGAGGATAGTTCCATCTTTAGATAATCTAAAAATGACTATTGAAAGATGACTGACTTCATTTTGATGCAGTTGTGATGGGGTTACTGACTTTGTTGAAATTTTGTGAAGAGCTAAGATTGATTTGGACTGGTTTCTCCAAGAGTCAAAATACCAGTATTCCACTTTCAACATCAAAGCTGTTTATTTTAACATTCTGACTTTGGTGCCAGCTCCCTAGAAAGTCATAGATCTGGCTCAAGCCAGAGGTGCCCAGACTAGTTATTTCTGTGCCAGAAGTGCTGTTTTCATTTTCCAAGCATCAATCTGGCGAATGTTTTCTAGTTCACGGCATAAGAGAGAACAAAATGGATGCTTTGAAGAGAAGAAGAAATGCTCTCTGCTCACCAGAACCTCTATAATTCTAAAAAACATCAAAAACATCTTTGCCCAGGGATGGAGCCTTTGCCTTATCCATCCATTCACTTGACACGTGATTGCTGAATCCGGATGTGGGGTCAGGTTCTATCCTAGGCTCTTGAGTACACCAATAACAAGAAAGAGAAAAAGCCCCTTGCCTTCTTGAAGCTTACTTTCTAATGCAAGGAAACAGACAAGAAAGATGGAAACACACACACAACTTCCTACAGTGATGAATACAATGAGGAAAATTGTGCTGCTTCAGGTGTTCTCAAGGAAGGCCTTTTCCAAGGTGATGATATTTGAGCTGACACCTGAATGACGAGAAAAAGCCAGCCTAGGAAGGTTTAGGAGACAGAATTTTCAGTGCAGAAGGAATGGCAAGGGCAACAGTCTTAGGATGGAAATGAACTTGGTTTATCCAAAGATTAGACCCAAGGTCGTGGTGACTAGAGCCTAGTGAACAAGGAGGAGGGTGGCCGTTTTATGGAATTGGATATGAAATGGGATTGGCATCAGAGGATATCAAAGTAGAGCTCTGGTATCATCTGATTAATGATTTTAAAAATCCATGCTGGTTATTTTATGGTTAAGGGTAAAAATGCTTTTTCTAATGCATTTCTTCAGATGGGGGCAGCGTTCAGTTTTAACAGCTTACATTCTTTCACACCTATAAGAGAATGATATACATTTTGCATATAAAGTAAACAATCAGCCAACAATACTTGCTGATTGGGGGGGGGGGGGTGGCACACACACAAAATCTTAAACATGTTTCAACTCTTTCTTTTCCAGAGTCTAGAAAGGTGGACAGCATGAAATTTAGAATCTTAGGCTTTTAGGGACTATTAAACTAGTTCAGACCAATTATCTATTAGAATCTTGTCTTTCTGTGGTATCTTCTATCCCCCCACCGCACCATTTGCCCAGAATCTGACAGCTAGTTAATGGTGGAGTTGGAATTAGAATCCAGGCATCCCTATTCCTAGTTAACTCTACCCTGATTCACCCAGTCATAGAAAACATTGTCTTTGCCCTCTTGATCTTTTATTAAGGAAATAAGATGTACCTACTAACTAAAGTCTAAGACATTTATCATTTCTAGTACAAAAAACTCCAAAATGAGATACCATGATAAGAGGAAAAATTTCCGAGTAGGGAGGAAGGGTAAGTATACCAACACTGTATTTCATCTGTCCTTTGGCATTATTTCACTCTGTGACTTCTGCCATGCACCAGTAGTCCTCCATGGGACCATTGCTTTGCCTTTGAATCCTACTGAGATACCACTTGGTGTCCCCTTGACTTGACTGAGGCATCAAAAAAGCCTTTCAGAAAAACCAAACCAAAACAAAAAAACCCCCCAAAAACCCTTTCCAAATACTAAGGAAGTAAAAAAGGAAAGCAGTGAACACAGAAAAGGCAATGACCATAAACACAGTCTGCCTTATATAGTTTTCTTTCACCACTATATCTAGCTTACTCCGAGGGAATATGAGTAATTATACTTCTGCTCTGTTGGTCTGGTCTGGTCTGGTCTGTTTTTGAAAGTGCCTTTCTGCGATGGACTCCTTCCTTACCAGATCACTACCAATTTCTAGGGCATGGTGCCATCCTTTAACTCAGTAAGAGAACTGGTCACCAAGATACATACCCTTGATGACACAGGTGAGGGCCAAGAGAACCAGTTATCTAGGGCTCCTCTTACGTGGTTCTACTCTCTGGTCCACAAGCTACGCCTGTTCCGTAGGTGAATCACCTCAAGCATCAAATGAGTCCCTGACCTCTCTAATAGTGAGTACCTTGGTCCCTTTTGGCATAGAACAGTTATCCTGTCTCAGACCGATAACATCCAGAGAATGAAAATGATATACATCATGCACTTTTGTCTTAATGTAATAAATAATTGTTAAATAACTGACCCAGGCAATGTCTTTGAGAAGCCTCAGCAGTCTTGGATGAATTAGCTTGAAAGGGCTTGTTTTGGATACGTTCAGAATAAAATTCCTTCAGCTACTACCAAACTGTTGGATGAGCTATGGTGAAATTACATTTAGGAATATACTTCTGTTTATGAGGTGTGTGATCCGTTGAAGACAAGAAGTCTCTGGCTGATACGTATTTCATGTGAGAATTTGGTTTGTCAGAAAGGTAGGAATCAGATTATGAATACTCAGCTTCATTTCCTAGAAACTGAAAAGGAGGGAGAAATATACCCATTGCCTGTTTAAGCTTGTCCGTGTGGGCTGTGCTCACTCACTTGGATACTTTTGGTTCTTATCTTAAACTATATTTAGGTTCTGATTAGGAAGTTCTGAGAAATTTTCAAATTTCTGCTTAGTTTCAGCTCTAGTATTTCAGCTTTATTTGCCAGCAGTGTGCCTAACTTATTGCTCCCTACAGAAGAATTGGATGTGAAAATCGAGGTTGGCTAATCACATTTCTTTTTTTTTTTTTTTTTACTTTATTTACTTTGAGACAGAGCTGGACTGAGCTGGGGAGGGGCAGAGAGAGAGAGAGAGAGAGAGAGAGAGAGAGAGAGAGAGAGAGAGAAAATCCCATGCAGGCTTCAAACTTATGGACCTTGAGATCATGACCTGGGCCGAAATTAAGAGTCGGATGCTTAACTTACTGAGCCACCCAGGTGCCCCAGCTAATCACATTTGTTGAGACTGAATTTTTTTGGGAACAAATTTTTCCTTCCATCCGTCCATCCATCCTGCGAACTTTTGAAAAATTAATTGTCAAAAACCAGGAATGGATGATACATGGCACAAAATTCAAAAAGTACAAATTTATATATGATGAAGTTAAGTCTGCCTGCCACCCCAGTACTCAGCCACACAGTTTTTTAGTCTTGTTTCAGAAATCTTCATTAAGCACTTCTCTGTATCAGTCCAAATGCTGGATGCTGTTTGTGACATGCTCGAAATTTCTAAAAATAAATTTACTTAAAAAAAAAAGAAAATATCTAACTTTTAAAGCATGTTAGGAGGCACAGTGTGATCATGCAAGCTCACGAGGGAAGGGATTTTAATCTGTTTGTTGCTATATTCTCAGTGTCTCCTGCAATGCCCGTAAATACTCATGTAGTGAATGGGTATCAGGATTAAAAAAATGGAAGCTGAGTTTGTTTTATACTCATAACACTTTTTAGAGTACATCTTAGAATTTTACTACTGAAATCTCCCATCTCCAGTTAAGATGTTAAAGGAAAGTAATTGTCTTTTTTTTTTTTTTTTTTTTTTTTTTCTTCACAAGTATCTGAGTGAGGAGATTTCACAAGCTTTCTGGGCAAGTAATTATTTTTGGCATATCTCAAACTTTCATTATTAGTATATCTAAAATAAATCCTGCAATTTAAGTTCCAGTCCCTTACTTTAAAGGGAACGTTCTTTTATATGTGGGCTCCCAATGGGTTATTTCCTTGAGAAGGCTCCATGGTAGTGCATTCAGTGTAGTATAGTCAGCCAGGGCCTTGTTTTCTCTTCTGCCTCAGAGCAGACTCACCAAACTGTCTTGGGCCGTTAGCACTTTCTGACATAACTTTCAAGTATTTGTTGTTCTTTTTTTTTTTTTATCCTAAGTGATCTGATTTAAAAACAAAACAAAACTTTTCTGTCACTGGCTTTTAACTTGAATGGGTTACTTTTAATGGCCCTTTCCTTTAATGGACTAATTCAACTAGTATTTGTTGTGTCATCTGTATCCAAAAAGTAGCAGCTCCCGGTACTGGGAAGACAAGAGGATAAATTTTATTCTGGTCAGGGTAGACTGTAGGTGAAGTTAAAGGAGCAATTCAATGCTTATAGCCTAAACCTGATAGGGGAAGAAGAGGTGTTAAGCATAGATTCTCTTACTTCAGCCCAATTGCTTATTATTATTACTGGGCTTTCTTCTATCACTTGGCCCTGTTCCCCCCCCCCCCCCCAACCATTATAAAAGTAATTTGTATCCATGGAAGACATTTGGGGGGAAAACTCAGGAAATTATAAAGAAGCAAAGGGAAAAAGATCACCCTAATCCTGTCACCTAGAGGCAGTAGTCATTCATATTTTAAGATATGTAATTGGGATCATATTGCTGTACTATTTTATTCCTTTTCTCATCATTGGAAACTGTAAACATCAATTTTAATGCGTGTATACTTTTCCATTATCAGACTACTGTAATTTTTTGAAATTTTTTTCATAATTGAAGGTCCTTCCCAGTTTTTCGCCACCAAATTTGCTGTGATGCCCCTTTTTGCCCACGAGTCTGATGCATTTCAGATTTTTTGCTCAGGATACATTGTTGGAAGTGAAATGACTGGGTCAGAGGATACACGTGTTTTCAGGACGCTTGATACCTGTGTTGCCACATTGCTTTCGCGAAAGGTTGTGCCAGGCTTAGCCTCCGCAGCATGTATGAGGAGGCCTTCTTCCTTTATCTTGTTTTTAATGTTTATTTACTTATGATGAGAGAGAGAGTGCAAGTGGGGGAGGGACAGAGAGAGGGAGAGAGAGAATTCCAAGCAGGCTCTGCACTGGTGTGGAGCCCACCGTGGGGCCCAATCCCACAAACTGTGAGATCGTGACCTGAGCCGAAATCAAGAGTCGGACGCTTAACCGACTGAGCCACCCAGTGGCCTCTGTAATTTTAGTATTTTAATTTAAGATATATATAGACATTCACTAATCTTTTTAAAAGTGTTTATTCTGGAAAATTTCAAACATAAACAAAAGTTGAGAGACTAGTATAATGAACCCCCGTGGACTCATCACCCAGCTTATGCTGTTACCACTTCATGGCCAATCTTTCATCTGTACCCCTTCCCAATTCTTTCTAGTTTATTTTGAAACAGATTATAGAATCCTATAATTTTATCTGTAAATATTGGCATGTATCTGTAAACGAGGATTCTTTTTCAAAAAAATATAACCTCAAGACCATTATCCTACCTAAAACAACAGTAATTCCTTAGTGTCATTAAATATCAAGTTAGTGTTAAGATTTCCCTGGTTGTCACATATACATATTTTTTTTTCTTTTTTTTTTAACCAGTTATTTGTTTGAATCAGGGTCTCCATGAGGTCCACACATTGTAATTGATGCCCCTTAAGTTTTTGTTTTTGTTTTTAATTTGTTTGTTTTACTCTATAGGTTTCCTCTCCTTCTCTTTCTCTTCGCAATTTAAGAAACACATTCACTAGCTAATCTTTTGATGTAGGGCCAAGGCCTTTCTTGGTGTGTTGATGTCTTGATTGGAGTTCCTTCATCTTGTTTGCGTTAAACATACCCAGAGTTTATCATCTTTGATTTCCAGTTTGTTTTGCTTTTTTAAAGCAGAGCATGAATTGAAAGGCATTTGTGAAGCAGTATGAGCACAGGATCCCTCTTGAGTTTGATGATTCCCTCCCCCCGCCAGTCTTTTACATCTGTTTCATCTACATCTAATTTGACTTTACCAAGTCTCTTTAAGCATTCAACTTAGTTTTCATAGAAACATGCCTTTCTTTCCTCCCTGATTTCACATGACTAGTAACAAGAGCACCTGGTATAAATAGGTTTGGGGGAAGAAACAACTCTTGGTAAGCATGCATCTCAATGGGTGGAAGCAGAAAGATGGAGAGTTAGAGTGGCTATTCATTGGGGCCAGTTTGCATGCTGGGGTACCAGTGGCTTCCCAGAGTGAAGGGGAAGCATTGGTTATTGGGGCGGGTTGGTTGAGTGGAGGTGGGTTAAGAGAGCTTCTGCACTAACATAAAATTATAAATAAGGGGAGGTTGTTAGCAATTTGGGGACAAGATATTTTATAGAATCTTTTATTTAAAGCGTATACTTCAGGGTGGTATTTTTGTCCACTTCTGTTAGAGTTTGCGTGAACTGAATTGAATTTGATCATGGGCCAGCGACGTTAAAATTTTGGTGAGGAAACAGCCAGACTCTCTAGTTTAAAAGGTTTATATGTGTTCACTGCCAGTGTGGTGTTCCATGGAACAAGTTGACATTTTCACGTAGTAAGTTGTTTTCTGTTCCTGGCAAAAGAAATCTTGGTTCCTATGCCACAAGAAACAGAATTGTTTTTATTGTGAAAGGCAGGAGCAGAGATGTGTGTCTCTTATTTGGATTAGATGGGCACCTGCAGGATTTCTTCTTTCTTTCTGCTTCCTGCCTCCTGTTGTCCTTCCTTCTGTCAAAATGTTCATTAGAATGTTGCATAAAGCAGCGTTCGGACAATAGATGAGTTTTTTTTTAGTAGCTCATTTTTCCAAATCCTCAAAATAATGTTTTTAGTGATTGCATGTTCTTGGCTTACTTTCCATTTCTACATCAACAGTGATATTGTTATCCTAGTCAAATGGGACAGTTGTATTCCAGCAATGATCTCTGTGTGTAAGTCAGCTGCAGAGACACCACGTTCATATATTAGACCTAAATATTTTATCTGTATAGAGTAGTTCTGGTACATAATCGAATTTGAGCGTGGTTCTTTCGGATCTCCTTAAAGGGTTTTACATCCCTTGAGAATAAAGTAACTAGTTTGAAGCGTGTCGTTCGTTGGCCCCTTGGACACATGCAGAAGGGTGGCCAGTGATTTCAGCCTGCTGCCTCTTCTGATCTCATTTTTCTTCTTCCTTTTCAGTCAGCAGCTGCATCCAGTGCCCTGATCTAATTGAGCTCTTAGTAAAAGGGGTACTGTTATACTGAGTCACAACGTCTTATATCAAGGGGGGGGGGGGCTAGATTTTTTTTTTTAGGTCAGGACTCCATCTTGAAGTTACATACAATTTTAAAACCATATTTCAGTTGTGTTACCTAAATTTCTCTTCCTTTTCTTATGCTAGTACTTGTGTTTTCTGCTTTTTCAGCTCTTTGGGGAACCTTATTGGCCCATCAAAATTGCCTGAGGCAGTCTTTAGCAATGAATTGAGCATTAGTGTGGAAGTCCAGGCACATGTTGGCAGATTTAATTTTTAATAGCTAGCAATTTTCTTTGGCCAAATCACTTAACCTCATGGAGCTTCCAGTTTTGTTTTGTTTTTTTGTATATATATATTTTAAGAGCTTTACTGAGATATAATTCACATGCTATACAATTCACTCAATTCAGTGTTTTTAGTATACTCACAGAGTTGTGCAGCCATCAGCACAATTTTAGAACATTTTCATTCCCCTTAAAAAAAATGGCATATACCAGTTAGCAGTCATTACCCGTTTCCTCAGCCTCCTTCCCCCAGCCCTAAGCAACCACTAATCAGTTTTCTAGATTTGTGTCTTCTGGACATTTCATAGAAATAGAATCATACAAAATACGGCCTCTTGTGTCTGGCTTCTTTCACTTAGCATAGTGTCTTCAAGGTTCATATATGTGCTGGCAGAGATGCATGTCAGAATTCAGAATTTCATGACTTTTTATGGCCAAATAATAGTTTTCTGCACGGCTAGACTGCTCTTGGTTTATCCGTTCGTGAACTGATGGGCATTTGCATTGTTTCTACTCTTTGCCTGTTGTGAGCAACGCTGTTATGAACACTCACATACAAGTTTTTGTGTGGACAGATGTTTTTATTTCTCTCGGGTGTATACACTCAAGGGTGAAATTGCCCGATCATGTAGCTCCACGTGTAACTTTTTGAGGAATTGCCAAACTGTTTTCCAAAATGGCTGTTCCCATTCTACATTCCCACCAGGAATCAGTGAGGGTTGCAGTTTTTCTATATCCTCACCAGAACTTTTAATCCGGCCATCCTAGTGGATATGAAGTGGTATTTCATTGTGGTTTTGATTTGCATTTTCCTAATGACTGTTGGTGTTGAGCATCTTTTCATGCACTGATTGCTGATTTGTAGATCTTTGGAGAAGTGTCTATTTCGATTTTTGCCTGTATTTTTGTGGGGTTATTTGTCTTTTTGTTGTTGAGTTGTAAGAATTCTTTATGTATTCCGGGTACAAGTTCTTTATCAGATGATTTACAAATATTTTCTCCCGTTTTTTGGGGTGTCTTTTCACTTCCTTGATGGTTTTGTTAGTAGCACAAAAGTTTTTAATTTTGATGCGCTTGTTTCTTTCTTTTTTAATTTTTTAAAATGTTTTTATTTATTTTTGAGAGACAGAGAGAGAGTGAGCATGGGGGAGGGGCAGAGAGAGATGGAGACGTGGAATCCAAAGCAGGGTCCAAGCTCTGAGCTGTCAACACAGAGCCTGACACGTGGCTCGAACTCATGAACCATGAGATCATGACCTGAGCTGAAATCGGACACTGAACTGACTGAGCCACCCAGGCGCCCCTGATGCACTCGTTTCTTAATTTGTAAGGTTGTTCTAACTCTGAAATTATATGCTCTGTTGTGAATATTTTCTTCTATTTTTTCTCATTCTCTTCCTTTCTCCTACTTTCAAATACTTCTCCCTTTTCCAGGACATTTTGTAGTCTCAAAGACTGTTTAAAAACATCCGTGTATCTATCTGATACATGTGTCTTATGAAATAATCAAACTTTACAAGTATATGACATAGGAAGTAGTAGTTCCCTTTCTTCAGAGAAAATGGAGAGAGAGAGAGAGAGAGAGAGAGAGAGAGCGAGCAGTGGAGAGGGGCAGAGGGACAGAGGGGGAAAGAGAGAATCTTAAACAGGCTCCATGCCTGCCTAGTGTGGAGCCTGATGTGGAGCTCGATCCCAAGACCCTGGGATCATGACCTGAGCTGGAATCAAGAGTCGGATGCTCAACTGACTGGGCCACCCAGGAGCCCCATTGTTAACATTTTATAACCAGATTTTCCTATTCACGTGTTAACATTTTATGTTTTTTTTTTTTTATTAAAAAGGGATCATACCACACATCCAGTTTGTTACTTTTTTTTTTTTTAATTTTTTTTTTCATGTTTATTTATTTTTGAGACAGAGAGAGACAGAGCATGAACGGGGGAGGGTCAGAGAGAGAGGGAGACACAGAATCTGAAACAGGCTCCAGGCTCTGAGCTGTCAGCACAGAGCCTGACGCGGGGCTCGAACTCACGGACCGCGAGATCATGACCTGAGCCGAAGTCGGCCGCTTAACCAACTGAGCCACCCAGGTGCCCCCAGACTTAATTTTTAAAAATAAAAATGTTAAATGCATTTTTATTGGGTCCAGCTTAGAGTAGAGGTCCCAAAAGTTATGTTTTCTTTTCCATTTTGATACATACGGTGCTAGGATCTCCTTTTGAAACTAGGTTCTTCATTCTCCCAGTAATTTAATACAGTAATTCACTAGAAGAGGGATGCCTGCTTCGAAGTATGAATGCTTCAAGTTTTAAACGTTGCCAAACTGCCCTCCAAGAAAGGCCAAGCTAATTCACTGCACTCAAGAGTGTACCACAGTGCTCTCTCTGTTCTCTTTAACATTGGCAACCAGCCACCTTTTTAGAGAGCCAATCTGACAGGTAAAAAAATATTATTTTAGTTTATACTTATTTATTAGCAAATTATTTAATTTGCTGCTTGGCCATTTGTATTTTCTTATTGGAATTGTTTGTGTCCTTTGTCTACTTTTCTTTTCTTTTTTAAATGTTTATTTATTTTTGAGAGAGAGAGGGAGACTGAGAATCTGAAGCAGCCCGAGGCTTAAGCCTGAGGTGGGGCTTGAACTCATCCCTCAAACTCACAATCTGTGAGATCATGACCTGAACTGAAGTTGGATGCTTCACTGACTGAGCCACCTAGTTGCCCCTTTTGCCTACTTTTCTATTGGGCTTTATGGCCTTTCCTCAGTATTGTGCAATAGCTTTTTGAATATTAGGGAAATTAGTTATCCCTTAAAATTTTACAGATTATGTTTTTGGGTTTGTCATTTGAATTTATGTGTGTAGTCAGGTTTTCCTGTTTTTTTGCTTTATGGCTTCTCATACAGTTTCCGTTCTCATTCTAATGAAAAAAATTTTTTTACCCATTTTTTCATCGAGTACTTTGATGGCTTTATTTTATTTATTTATTTTTTTAATTTTAATTTTTTTTCAATATATGAAATTTATTGTCAGATTGGTTTCCATACAACACCCAGTGCTCATCCCAAAAGGTGCCCTCCTCAATACCCATCACCCACCCTCCCCTCCCTCCCACCCCCCATCAACCCTCAGTTTGTTCTCAGGATGGCTTTATTTTTAAATTTAGATCTTTGCTTAACGTGGAATGTATTTTGGTGTGAACCGAATGAGAAGGGATCAGGGAATTTGCTGGAGTTGTGATTTTACATTTATTTTTGTGGTTATTAATAGCTTTCTTCTCTTGCCGGACTGTAAGCTCCTTGAGGGCAATGATTGTATAGTTTTTTTCTCCTCCCTTGTTCTTGTTTTCAGTGTTGAGCACAGTGCCTGCCTCATGCCAGGCCTTCCATTTACTGAATGAATGAACCTTTTTCTCCAGATACCTAGCTTATCGTCTCATCACAGTTTCTTGAGTAATTATTTCTTTCCTGATGTCTTTCCTTTATCTATAAAATCTCCACATGCTGGTTATGTTTCTAAGCTCTTTTATTTTTTTATTTTTTATTTTTAAGTTCTTTACTTATTTATAGAGAGAGTGTGCATGTGCGGGGGCAGGGCAGAGAGAGAAGGAGACAGAGAACACCAAGCAGGCTCCGTACTGTCAGCATGGACCCCGACACGGGGCTCGATCCCATGAACCGTGAGAATCATGATCTGAGCTGAAATCAAGAATCAGATACCCAACCAGCTGAGCCACCCAGGCACCCCTTTAAGCCTCTTTTAAGTCTTTACTTGCTTTGATACCAGGTGGCTTTAATTATTATAGCTTTATACGACTTAAAGCGTATTTGGAAGGTCAGGCTCAAATATTCTTAAATATACCAGTTTGGGAAGCACCATAATCTCCGTTGCTAGCCCTTAGAAAACATTCACTTAAATTACTGATTTAAATGTTCCATCTCTTCCAAGAGGCAGCCTGCAAAGTAGAATTGGTTTGGGGGTGTTACTTATTGGAGTTTTTCTAGGATATGACATCTTTAGCTCTGACTTGACATCCTAAGTGCTTTTTAAAAACTCATTTTATAATCTTGGGTATCTCTAAAAAAAAAATAACATTTTTCTCACAATCTTTTAATGCAGAATATACAGGGAGAGGGTAGGTGGCAGAAAAGGCATCAAGAGATTGCGTTGGCACCCAGCTGACAGCAAAGGCAGATAGTGGAAAAATTATTGCTTACAAGTGGTGTACAGAATTCAGTTCAGTGACCTTGGTTTTCTCACCTTGTGCACGACGCATGTCTTTCCTGTGGCATGCAATATTAGATCAATTCATTGCATATGACTTGGGTGAAGTTCAGGTAACACTGCTCACGAGCCACTTTCTGTTTCTTTGGTGACTCTCCTTTTTTCTGTAAAACATTAGACATTCTTACAGTCTGAAATAGAATATTCTCTTGGGATTTTCTGTGCCGTCGTCCTTATGCAGGAACCAACATGAGGGTCTTCTGAGTATTACAGAAGTTTAATGTCTGGGGAGTGGAGCTAATGGAACAGAGCGTACCTATTGCAAAAGAATCCTTGCTTACTTTTCTGTTGGAACATTATTCCAGAGCGCTTCGACAAAACTCTTGATTCTAAATAATTGCTAATTTACAAGTGTTTTTTAGGTGATTACCCATATTCTTTGAAAAATAAAATAGTGGTTTTGTTACACTTAGACTTTTCCTTAATAAGCCTAACCATGGATTCTAGAAGTATGAAAGCAGAAAAATAAAGTAGGTTTGTTTGGGACCCTTAGTCTCCACCCTAGAATTAAACACCACTGAAAATAACCCTGGAATGAAGGGTTTTTGTGTGGCAGGACTAGTTGACTTACACAATTCTTCCTTTTGCAAGTTTCTGTTGGTGGAAAATGGGCTTACTTTTCTTTTAGTTGTATTCCTGACTTTTCTCAATGCCAGTCTTAACTGCGAGATTTTTAGGCAGTTAACTGTTCCAGCACACCAGTGAGCAGCTTGTTAGTAGATGTTATCTCAGGTTGATTAGGTACTCTTGAGATTTACTGTGCTTGCAAAACACCTGTCTGTGTTTGAGCTTTGCTAGGTTGTTGGCTTTTGTGTTTGACTGAAGATTTGCTCCAAAGAAAGCAAATAGCTGTTGGAAAAAGGGAGAAGGGAAAAGGAGTCAGCAATTTTCTATATGCTTTCATTGAAGAGATTTCCCAGTGAGAAAGCTCTTGTAGGCTTGACCTTTTTGCGCTGAAGTAACCCGGCATTTCATTATGTATTCCGTTGAGGTTTTGGAGCTCTGTGCCAGAAAGTGCAAACCAAGGTTGGATGTGAAAGGAATATTCAGAGGGTGAAGCTCAGAGTCAACAAAGTGCTATTTCATAGGCCAGGTCCAAAAATAACCTGCTTGCCATAGGAGAGCAGCACGGAGGTAGTGCTTTTGCTGTTCTGAGCAGTGTTTTAGGTCCAGTTATGTCATCCCGGCACCATTCAAGTCAGGTTTAAGGCCATACCATTTAAGACTTAGGTTTGGGAGAATGTTCTCGGTCACTCTTAGCCCACGGAAGAGTTATTTTGCAAGGTTTAGAAGGAGTGCTTTTCTGCCACGTTGGAAGATACTAACATGATTTACTCTTCTCTAAATAGGGGGATGGTCTACGTCATAGCCTTCTAATCGTTGAGACTCAGATTAATGGTTTGCATGGATCCTGTGGTTGATCTGGAGTAAGTAAGAGACAGAATTTAGTTTTTGGTTCAGAAAAGCTAGCATCGGAATGGATCCCTGACCAACCCTGAAGGTTAGGAAATGTTACGGTCCAGAGGTCCCTTCTGGGGGCTTGCAGTAGGACTCTAAAGACAGTAAGTTTTTGGAATTTATAAATAATTTTGAGTGTGGAAATGCACAGCACACAGACTTAAAATAAGCAGGTCAGGAAGTTTGATGAGAAGGAATAAATGAACTCTAGTCACTTGATGGAATGAGACTGCGGAAGAGAACAGTCTGTTAGGTGGTGGTAATTGTGAAGTTGAGGCTGACCCCGGAAATGAGTTGTCAGGTGCGCTGTCACCCTCATTAATGGTTCATATTATTGCTCAGGTTTATAGTTGTGTGAAGAGATGACTTTCCAACCCCATCCGGGGCACTAGAGGTTCAAAAATTTAAAAGCTACAGAAGAGTGAAATACAGAAAAGTTTCCTGCCCACACATACCCTATAACCATCCAGACCCCTTTGCCATAGGCAGTTGGTGTTATCAGTGTCTTATGCATCCTGAGATATTTTATGTGTATACAAGTAAATGTGTATCTCTATTTACTATACCCCTCTTTAAAAACAAATTGTAGTAAATTCTACATACTAGCCTGTGTCTTTTTTCACTATTGTATCTTGAGGGTTGTTACACATAACTATATGAGGAGCTTTCTAATTAAAAAGAAATGCTTTACGGTATTCCCATGAAAGAATGTATCTTTTTTTTTTTTTAAGTTGGTCCCCTTGTGGATGACTGTTTTTTTTTTTTTTTTTGAATCTTGCTAATGTAAATAATACTTGAGGGGTGCCTGGGTGGCTCAATCGGTTAAGCATCCAACTCTTGATTTCAGCTCAGGTGGTGATCCTAGGATTGTGGGACCGAGCCCTGCATTGGGCTCCATGGTAAATGTAAAGCCTGCTTGAGATTCATTCTTCCTCTCCCTCTCCCTCCCCTCCCCCTGCCCCTCCCCTCCCCCTCTCCCTCTTCCTTTTCTTCTCCCTCTCCCCCTCTCCCCCACTCATTTGCTTGTTGTCTCTCTCTTCCTCAAAACAACCCCCCCAAAATCAGTGGTTTTAAAGAAATATATTAGGGTTTTATATTCAAAAGTAAATGTTTTAAGTCATAGTAGAAACTTGTTATAGTTATAATAATATCTCAGATCTGTATAACATGTTTACAGATGTCATATTTGAGTCTTAACGCAATCCTGTGAGGTAAGGCCACAATTTTATCCATGAGGAAGGGGCGCCTGGGTGGCTCAGTCGGTTGGGCGGCCGACTTCGGCTCAGGTCATGATCTCCCAGTCTGTGAGTTCGAGCCCTGCGTCGGGCTCTGTGCTGACAGCTCAGAGCCTGGAGCCTGTTTCGGATTCTGTGTCTCCCTCTCTCTGACCCTCCCCGTTCATGCTCTGTCTCTCTCTGTCTCAAAAATAAATAAACGTTAAAAAAAAAAAAATTTATCCATGAGGAAGTAGATATCCCTTCTGAACAGTTTTGAGCGGCAGAGGTAGCAGTAGAAGAACCAAGGTCTTCGAACTCCCATTGGTACCTTGTCACTTTACCCAAAATGGGGATGTTCCGGTGGGGATGTAGGGAAGTGGTGGCAGGAGAATAATACGAAATAAACCTGGATGAGGCAAGCTTGAGAGAGAGAGAGAGAGAGATGGAGAGAGGAAGAGAGAGAGATGGAGATGTATCTGTCATTCTAAAATCAGGATCCCGTTTGCCAGGGCAGAGAGGAGCTGGGTCCGCCTCTGACAGAGACATAAAGGCGTTTAGGCACTGGCAGAACATCACGGGTTGACTGCCATCTTGGAGTGTGTTAGGAAGGTAAGCCGAAGTATGGTGGTTCTTGAGAAACTGGAGGCTTTCAGAGTTCCCTAGGATAGACTGGGGAAAAAACATTGTTCAATATCTGTTAAGGGAGTGCATTTGGGGTAGGCCATAAAACAGAAATAGGTGATAATGAAAACAGAGGATTTTCTCCAGACCTTAGAGTCAGGGAGGGGATGATAGTATGCTAATGGCAAGGAGATGGCTGTAAATGTTAGTCGTTTTTGGCCTCAAGACTGAGTACTGGGAGAGGGTCTTCTTCCAGAGATTAGATGAAAATACAGGAGGGCAGCTTAAGTCAGCCCACAACTGGACAAGAGAGAGTGAGAATCATGGAGGACAACATCAGCATGATTTATGTTATTATCGTACAGTTAATAGTATTTGGAAATGTGAGCGTAGGCCTGGTTATCAGCCTCCCGTCATGATTTCCATGTGCTAAGTACTTTCCGTGTTCTTCATGCTTCATGTCATACAGGCTGACTTCTCAACAACTTTGCAAAGTGTCTGTTGTTACAGCTAGTTGAGGAAACTGAGGTACAGTTAGGCAACTTGTCCACGGTCACGTATCTTTTCTGTGGTAGAGCTAAAATTTCTAAGTAGGTCAGTAGGACTCCAAGACTTTTGTTCTTTCTGCCATACCAGGTGGCACTAGGCACCAAAATTGAACAATGGAATTCTAAATAACCAGAATTCTGTCACTGTCATTGTAACTGTTAATATGTAACCAGACACCTTGGCTGTTACAGATGATTTAGGCTGAAAGAGTAGAAGGAATGCCAAGGAAAAATGACCATTGGAGAGGCTAAGGACTGGCCAGACTCACTCTGAACAAGCACATAATTTAAATTGAAGTCATGCTCTTGCCGTGCATTACGTAGCTTTAAAATTCTCCAGTGTCCCCTCCCCCATTACATTGCTCTTTCTGAAGTCCTTCTCTACCGAGATGATATAGCTGCCACTGAAGACCACAGCTGGTGGTAGCCAGGACCTAGAACTTCTTGGGGTGAAAAGTCTAGGGAATCCATATACAATAATGTAATTATGAACTCTTCTATTGCGAAGTTTGAGAGAGTAAGAATCTTCTTGACTTGACAGATTTTGAATGCTTATAAACTTTGGACTCAACTAGATTTTATTCCCCTCAAACCTTTAACATTATCCTGCAAAATATTGGAGAATACTTTCGATTTACTTGCGGCCACCATTGTAGGGGACTGTTAGTTAATATGGGAGGTCGACAGTTTGGTGAAATCATCACCTGGAAGCTATGCTTCAGCATCAGTCACTGGCTTTTCTGCTAGGTCACCCCCCTCATTCCCCCCCCCCCCAGCCCCCAGTCTTTTGCCTTAATCGTGGTGTATCTCAGGCCTTTTTGATTGCACAACTATCAAAGAAACTGACCTTAGTGATAACCCAGGCACATTTCCAGATAGTAAAAATATTTGGGGAGAGAAATCATTCATCTGCATTAGCTAGTGGTATTAGTTCTCTGGAGAAGTGTTAGTACATTTTCCAGATTATGTCCTAGAACATCACCAAGACGAGTGATCATCTTAAGGAAAATGGCCATTTGTACTGCTAGTGTTCTTAAAAAGTGGAAGCACGACAGAATGTGCTTTCTGGATATGTTCATTTTAGTATTTAATATGGGATCAGTTTTATATCTCTCTTGACTGACTTTTAAAACCATGGGTGATTTGGGTTCATTCCACCTGTTTTACTTAATTTCTCACCATCCTGTGATTCTTCCCTGTTTCATGAAATCGCCACGTTTAATCTTTCATTTAAAAAAATATTTTTTTCTGGAATGTCTATTCTTTGTTTCCTCCCTTCTTTCCTTTCTTCTATTTGTCCTTCTAATCATCTACCAATATTTGAGTGGCTCCTGTGTTCCAGACACTGTAGCAGGCTTTGGGATGGAGTTGTGGACACGAGGAAGACATGGTCTCTGTCCACATGAGGTTACAGTCTGTTCTGGTGTTACTGCTTCCTAACCTGCCCTGCCTTCTGGGTTTTTTCTTCTCCTCCTCCTCCTCCTCCTCCTCCTCCTCCTCCTCCTCCTTCCTCCTTCCTCCTCCTCCTCCTCCTCCTCCTCCCTCCTCCTCCTCCCTCCTCCTCCTCCTCCTCCTCCTCTTCTTCTTCTTTTTTATTCTTCTTCTTTAAAAAAACCCTTTTTTTAAAAAAAATGTTCATTTTTGAGAGAGAGAGAGAGAGAGCATTAGTGGGGGAGTGGCAGAGAGAGAGGGAGACACAGTCTGAAGCAGGCTCCATCCAGGCTCCAAGCTGTTGGCACAGAGCCCGACGTGGGGCTCGAACTCATGAACCGTGAGATCATGACCTGAGCAGAAATCAAGAGTCAGACGCTTAACCAATGGAATCACCCAGGCGCCCCTCTTCAGAGCTTTCTGTAACCCTCTTGGACTTCTTTAGCCCTTGCTGACCCGACTCTTCTGTGAGCTACACTACTTTAAATCTGATTCATGCAGTGGAGTGCTTAGTGACATCTCATACTGTGGGCTAATTGCTGAAGTGTCTTAGTCTCGTCTTACCAGCTAGAGTGTAAGTTCCTTAAAGGCAGAGCCTGTCATGTTCTTTTTTGTCGTCTACAATGCTGAGCCCAAGTCAGCAGGTGATAAAAGTGTTTTGATTCACCCTGCCCTGCTGAATGTCCAAGTTATATTAGAGGTCATTGTGAAGATTATGCTTTAAAAAAAATTTTTTTTTTAATTCTTCCCAGTTGTTTGCCTAAATTTGCTGTTTATCTTAATCGTGCTGCAAACGAATGAAGATGGCCCCACTGATTCACTGTGTGCATTTATATTGTTTGCCAGTAGAGAGTTTGTATTTGAGCTGATTATTGCACACCTTCTTGTCTGGTTCCCCTTGTGCTTAATGAGGGATGAAATTCATGGCTAAGGAATGGAGCTAACCTATTGTTGATCTCTTAGCACTGTGCCTGTAATCTGTTAGGCTTAAATGTCCTACCAACTATTAACTCACTTAAAATGGGAAGCTGACCATGTAGTAACTTAAAATTTAAAATTGAGCTCCTCCAAAAGATTAATAGGAATGGAAAGTAATCTTTTAATGGGGGCCTACAAAACTTACATTTATATGATATTAGAGCTCAAAACTTCCTGAGTAGTAAGTGAAATATGGCAACGTAACTGTGAAGGAAGGAGGCTGGACCACTGAATTAAATGCTTTTTTCTGAATGTGTCAAAAGCGCTGAGGTAATGGCACTTCAGTGCTGGGAATGAGAAGGAATATTTTCTTTCTTTTTTTTTTTTTTTTGAGAAGGAATATTTTCTTATAGAGCGGGAGAGCAGAGGGTACTGGGAAAGGGAAATGCTCGTCTGCCTACACCTGAAAATGAAGAAGATGAGTGTATTAAATTGAAGGACCATGGAGCTGGAGAAAAGGAAACACTTTTACTCTTGAAGTAATCGTGGTTCCTGACTTGAACAAACCGCTGATACAAGAATCACGTGACAATAGGGAGATTTGAACACTGACCGGATATTTGATGTCAAGGAATTATGATCTTTTCAGGTGAGATGAGGATTATCGTGGTTTTATCGTGGTTCTCCCCATGGGTGCAAGCTCAGGGAATTCCTAAACTTATTCCCCACACTCCCCTTTTAGAAATATATATGGAAGTACAAAAGGATGAGATAATAATATAATATCTGGGGTCTGCTGGGGAGAGGAAGAAGTGGTCAGGAGTCTAGATTCCAGTGGCCTTTTATTTATAATTGTTATGGCTAGCTGATGGGTCCAGCAGGATCATTATCCTGTTTCTCTCTACTTAAGAGTTTCCATAATAAAAACAAAGAAAAAAGAACTCCACAAAAAACCAAAACACCTAGCAATTTAGAGGTAGAAGCATCAGACACACCCCTCTGCCTTCTTCCAGCTGGACTCCCCAGATTCCTGCCAGTGCTGCCCAAATGGGGTGCAGTGCAGATTTCTGCCCTCTCACATGTGAGCCCATCTGTAATGCAGCACCACTGAGAGAGTGGCAAGTGTGGTGTGTTACGACAGAGGCCATTCTGTCCATGAGGCTCATCGCTTTTTACAGGGGAAGATACATATAAGGCTCCAAAAGCAAAATCTAATTAGAGAATAGGAAAATGTGGAGTAAAATCGAATGCTGTATTTTATAGTGCTGAGTGGGCACTGGAAATTCAGAGCATGGAAACGAACACTGGATTAAGGATAAGCAATTTTTTTTTTTTTTTAAAGGACGAGCAAAGTTTGTATTAGGCCACTGGACTTTGGGATCACCTTTAAACAAAGTGTAAGAGTTGGATTGCCTCCAGGAGTATGGAGGCAGCATGTCCAAGGAAGGAACATGTTATGTTTGGGGAGAGTAGATGAATTTGGATTGGTATATTTAATTAATTAATTAATTTGAAAAATATTTATTTCTTTAAGCAATGTCTACTCCCATTGTGGGATCTCATAACCTTGAGATCAAGAGTCACATGCTTTTGTGACTGAGCCAGCCAGGTGTCCCTTATTTTATTTTATTATATTATTTATTTATTTTTTTAAAGTTCATTTATTTATTTTTGAGAGAGAGAGAGAAAGAGAGAGAGAGAGAGAGCGAGAGAACAAGCTGGGGAGAGACAGAGAGAGAGGGAGACAAAGAATCCGAAATGGGCTCCAGGCTCTGAGCTGTCAGCACAGGGCCCGATGTGGGGCTTGAACCCACGAACCACGAGATCACGACCAGAGCTGAAGTCGTATGCTTAACCGACTGAGCACCCAGGCACCGTTATTTTTATTTTTTAAATAAATTTCTACACCCAATGTGGGGCTCGAACTTACAACCCCAAGATCAAGAGTCACATGTTCTACTGACTGAGGCAGCCAGGCACCCCTGGCTTGGTATATTTTAGATAAATGGGATGGGGTGGGTTCATAAAGGACATGATTTTTTAGCTGAGGCATATGGACTTGGTCTTATAGGCTATTTGGAGCCATTTGTGGGCTGGGGAGCCATTTTTAACTCTTAAGGTTAAAATTATTTGATTTGATGATAATGTAGTGTATTCTAAGTCACATGCTTTTGCACAGAGAATATAACTTGACTGTATAATTTAAACATTCTTTTTCACAAAAGTTCTCTATTTTTGTAGTGCCCCAAAGGGCCATTCAGGGACCAGAATTAATATTTTTATTTTTAAAAAGGGAGGGACATTGAGGCCCTCAGAGTTAGTGACCTTCATAAAGTGTGAGTGAGTCAACAACAGATCTGGGTTCAGATCTGATATATTGGGTTCTGAGCTCCTTCTGTGTGCTTTACTTGTATTAAAGTAATTGTTTTCCATATGACTAAAGCCAGTCATGTTAGAAATTTTTTAATTTGAGATGTGTGGTACATATAGGTAATGTTGACTTTAGGCATTTCCTGCCTTTTCTTAACTACCTTCTTCCTGGGAATTTATATATTTTTTGGCTCTTTATTTTTTTATGTGGTTCAGCCAGTTTTTTCCAGCAGATCAAGACCCAGCACTTCATTTATCCCGTCCTGCCAGTTTGTCAGGTGGTGGTTTGATTGCCATTGATAAATCTGCTCTGTGTAATGTTCTGCTCTGAACTCATGCTTCTGATTGCTTCTACTGTATAGCCTGCTTCCCCTCCACCCTGTAGTTTATAAAATGGGATAATAATCCCAGCCTTTTTTGAGATTCTTTGTAAGAGTATCAAAGATTTGAAACTAATCTACCAGAAGGTACTATAAACATCTTAAGAAACAGTGTATTTCACGGATTTTTCCCCCCGAAATAATGTTTTAATATTTGTAATCAACTTGGTTAAGACATAATTTGCATACAAGGGAATTGAACCATTTTAAGTATTCAGTTTGCCTTTGGCCAGCCATGTAATGACCACACCATCAACACGTAGAAGTTCTCCGTTATCCCCAAAAGTTCTTTTAGTGCCCTTTGCATTCATTCCCACCTCCTCTAACCCCAGAAAACCCCTGATTTGCTGTCAGCATAGGTTGTCTTTGCCTATTCTGGAATTTCATGTAAGTGACTTTAACCAGGACATATCAGCATCCTGTGTTTAAGATTCATTCACTGCACATATCAGATAAAGGGTTAGTATCCAAAATATATAAAGAACTTATCAAATTCAACACCCAAAAACCAAATAATCCAGTGAAGAAATGGGCAAAAGACATGAATAGACACTTCTCCAAAGAAGACATCCAGATGGCCAACCGACACATGAAAAAATGCTCCGCATCACTCATCATCAGGGAAATACAAATCAAAACCACAATGAGATATCACCTTACACCTGTCAGAATGGCTAACATTAACAACTCAGGCAACAAGAGATGTTGGCGAGGACGCGGAGAAAGAGGATCTCTTTTGCACTGGTGGTGGGAATGCAAGCTGGTGTAGCCACCCTGGAAAACAGGATGGAGGTTCCTCAAAAAAAACTAAAAATAGAACTACCTTATGACCCAGCAATTGCACTACTAGGCATTTATCCAAGGGATACAGGTGTGCTGTTTCGAAGGGGCACATGCACCCCCATGTTTGTAGCAGCACTATCAACAATAGCCAAAGGATGGAAAGAGCCCAAATGTCCATCGATGGAGGAATGGATAAAGAAGATGTGGTATATATATATATATGTATACACACACACACACACACACACACACACAATGGAGTATTACTCAGCAATCAAAAAGGATGAAATCTTGCCATTTGCAACTACGTGGATGGAACTGGAGGGTATTATGCTAAGGGAAATTAGAGAAAGATAAAAATCCTATGACTTCACTCATATGAGGACTTTAAGAGACAAAATAGATGAACATAAGGGAAGGGAAACAAAAATAATATAAAACCAGGGAGGGGGACAAAACAGAAGAGACTCATAAATATGGAGAACAAACTGAGGGTTGCTGAAGGGAGTGGGGAGGGGGGATGGGCTAAATGGGTAAGGGGCATTAAGGACTCTACTCCTGAAATCATTGTTGCACTATATGCTAACTAATTTCGATGTAAATTAAAAAAAAAAAAAAGATTCATTCACTGTTGTTGTCTGTACATCTGTATGGTAGTTTGTTACTTTTCATTGCTGAGTGGTGTATCTGAGTAGTGTTACATTGTGTGGGCATAAGAGGATTAGGTTATGTATTTTTCTGTTGATGAACACCTGAATTGTTTCTAGTTTTTGGCCATTATGAATAAAGCTGCTGGAAACTTGATGTGGAACTTTGGGTAGACTTAGGTTTTCATTTCTCTTGGGTAAACACCTTGGAGCAGGACCACTGGGTCATATAACCATGTTATATGACCATAACCGTATGATAGGTGTGTGTTTAGCATTTTAAGAAACTGCCAAATTATCTTCCAAAGTGGCTGTATAAGTTACGTTCTGTCTGGCAGTATCTGAGGGTTCTAGTTGCTCCAAATCCTCACCAGTGCTAGGATGAGAAAATGTTAGCCATTCTCATAGCTGTATATGCTGTCTTGTGCTTTAAATTTACATTTTCCCAATGACTAAGGATATTGACATCTTTTCATGTGCTTGTCAGCTGTGTATCTTTGGTGAAGTGCTTGTTCAAATCTTTTGTTTTTTTTAAGCTTATTTATTTATTTTTTGAGAGCGAGCGAGCAAGCGGGAAGGGCAGAGGGAGAGGGACAGAGAGAATCCTAAGTAGGCTCCATGCTGCCAGTACAGAGCCTGACATGGGACTTGAACCCACGAACCACGAGAGCATGAGCTGAGCCAAAATTAAGAGTCGGACACTTCACTGACTGAGCCACACAGGTGCCCCACTAGTTCAAATCTTTTGCCTGTTTTTAAAAATTGGGTTGTTTGTTTTTTTAATGTTGAGTTTTGAGAATTCTTTGTTCTGGACACACATCATTTATCAGATACATGCTTTGCAAAGATTTTCTTCCATTCTGTGGCTTATCTTTCCATCCCCTCAACAGTGTCTTGTATTTATTTCTGAAATGCTTTATTTATTTTTGAGAGTGAGAGAGTGTGAGTAGGGGAGGGGCAGAGAGAGAGGGGGACAGAGGGTCCAAAGTGGGCTCTATGCTGACAGCCACAAGCCCAATGTGGGCTTCGCACTCAACTGACAGAGCCACCCAGGCACCCCAACAGTGTCTTTTAAAAGCAAGAGTTTTTATTTTGAATTCCAGTTGATCCATTTGTTCTTTTATGAGTTGTGTTTTTGGAATTTAGTCCTTATCCTATCTTTTCATTTTTTAAAGTAATAAAGTCATTTGTCAGAGCAAGGCAAGAAGTCAAACCATATTTCATTTTTATGTCAGGTAATAATCACTAGAGACAAATTATTTTCTGTGGGATCGATTTTTGAATTTTCTCTAGAACAAGATTTCTAGCCATTAAAAGTCAAATGCAGTTCAGATACGTTACTTCATAATAGTTTGAGTGCTTCCAAGGAACTCAATTTGTAAGCTGTTTAGTTACTAATTACCCATCCTTTTCTGTGGAAAGAACTTAAGTTCTATTTTAAGGTGACCTTTTTTTCTGAAGGGGCTATTGTTGGTAGAAGATGTGGGTTGTAGCTAATGATCATAAAGTTCATTGTGAGAACTTCCTCAATCATATTGTTAATCCTAATTTGTGGCAGTGTTTATCAGTAAAAAGAAATGTAAGCTATTGTTAAATACTGAACTACTACTGAGGGTAAAATACCTTGTAGCTAAATTTCTTCAAGAGTGAAGAAAAAGAAGTTAAGATCAGGACACAATAAATAGTATGCTGTTTCCATTTAAAATACTTCAAGAGATAATTACAAAGGCATTGGGGTCTATGATTTTTGGTCTCTCTCGGATGATAATGAAGTGTGTTATAAATTGGATAAAACAAGCCCTCGGAGCTGTTTAAAAAATGTTTTTGGTAGTTACTGACAAATTACAAGAGGAAGGTTGCGTCTCAGTGCAGAGGTGATTTCAACATTAAAAATAATAAAGGACTTTGACCTTAGTTTTGAGTCTTTCTCTTGACCTGTTTCTCTGTGAATTAAAAAAAATTTTTTTTAACGTTTATTTATGTTTGAGACAGAGTATGAGCAGGGGAGGGGCAGAGAGAGAGGGAGAGAGAATCCAAAGCAGGCTTCAGGCTCCGAGCTGTCAGCACAGAGCCTGACGCAGGACGCAAACTCAGTAGCCAGGAGACCAGGACCTGAGCCAACGTCGGAAGCTCAACCGACTGAGCCACCCAGGCGCCCCTCTTTCCGTGAATCCTTAACGCTGCACTCTTATCGCACACTTTTCCTGGACCTTCGTGTTACCATGCTCACTGGCAAAGTTATCAGTGCACCTGAAGAGGTGTTTTTGTTTTTGTTTTTGTTTTGACTGAATACAAGACACTGAGTGTGCAATTTCTAACATTACTGACAAGGCCTTTCTCTTAAAAGGTGAGGAATCTTAAGAACCTTAAGAATTTAAGATCTGGGTATGCTGTCCTCCTGAATATTTCTTTCTTGCTTGCTTTTTTTTTTTTTTTTAACTTTATTTATTTTGAGAGAGGAAGAGAGAGAGAGAGAGAGGGAGAGAAAATGGGGCAGAGAGAGACCGAGAATTCCAAGCAGGCTCCGTGCTGTCAGCACAGAGCCCAAATGTGGGGCTCGAACTCACAAACCGTGAGATCACGACCTGAGCCGAAACCAAGAGTCAGACGCTTAACTGATTGAGCCCCCCAGGTGCCTCCTGGTCATTTCTCTTTACTCACATCTTTATTAGTAAATCAGGCCAGAGGGATCGTTTACCTTTTGAAAAAAAGAAACTAGATGCCGCAGTTTGTTTTGGTTGCAAGTATCTGGACAGCTGAATTTCGATTGAGCAGTGATGCTGCCCTGAGTAGTGGGGTGCTCTAGAAACTGAGAGACCTTGCCTGCTACCTGTGTGGTGGGAGATAATGAATCTCTTCTTGCCTTTGTGGGGGAATGCCACCCTCACTCGCTTATGGTTTCATTGTAGTTACATTCAGATCTTCTGAGATACGGCTACTGATGGTTTTAGCTTAAACGTGTTTGAGTGACAGTTTTAGGGAAAGGAGAGTGTGTTCTGTTCCAAGGACGGGCAGTTTTACTCTATGACTTTAATAAATTCATGTCCAGTGATGTGAAGAATAGTACTGGGGAGACCCACATATAATACATTTTGTTAAGTATAAGTAGTAAAAACAAACAAAAACCCCCCCAAACCCTCTGAGTCGTGGTTCATTATAGCAGCTGAAAATTTTAAATACGTTGTAAGAAACCAGTGAAGCTAGTTTCTGATTCATCCGGAGTGAAATAATTTAATATTCTAACTTTAACAAAGGCAACTAAAAAGCAAACTTGAACCACTTCATGTGCTTTCGATATGTAGGAATGTTTTTTTCATCTTTTCTCATATGTTTTACTTCTTAGTCATTTACTTCCAGTAGTTTCAAATTGGTTGAGGGAATTAAGGTGGTAACCGAGTCCCTACAGTACAAGATTTTCCTGCTGTGTACGTGAACCACTTTTTCTGGAAAAACCCTTCCACTGGCCGTCTTCTCAAGGGCATTTACTTCTCTACCCTTAGTGATTTGAGGGCTGAAGCCTGTGTTTAGTCAGAGATGACAAATGGCTCAATTTTTTTTTTTTTTTTCCTAGTTTGGTGACCGAGAAATGATTCAGAATTGAAACTGAAGCGAATATGGAGTTACTTGCAGTTACCCTTAAACAGTTGCTGTCTGTTACTATTAGGCGTATTTTGGACATGTGGTTTCCATTTCGATATTCTGTGTTACGTTGCTAAATTTCTTGCCCGGTTTAGACACTTTGCTTTTGAAATTAGGTTGGACGTAGCTTTGAACAGAGGGCCACTGGAAATTGAACATTGTGGTCCATTTGGGGAGGAGAAGTTGGCATAGTTTTACTTCAAGGATTCTTAGGAAACGTTTGATAACAAAAATATATTTTCCAAATGTTACAAGCTTAGGGAGTTAAGTACTTATTGAGAAAACCAGGAAGCTTGTGATTCCTATGAAAATATTGGCCTTTTAAGCTAAGACTATCACTCACTACTTTTTCCTTTCATAATTGAACGAAGGTAAGTTTAAAAAAGAGCAGGTTCTTTGTTTGGAGTGCAGTTTATAGCAATTTATAAAGAAAAAAGCAAAGTGCTTTTTCCATTCCTGATTTTACACTCTAGAGATAAGCACTAGGATCAGTTTAGCATATGTTTTGTATCTTTGGCTGTGCACATGCACATATTTATAGGTAGATTTTAGGGGTTTATTTTATTTATTTTTAAAGCATATTGATTGACTGACTGATCGATTGATTGAGTGAATGAGAGAGAGTGCACAAGAGAGGGGCAGAGGGAAAGAGAGAGTCCCAGGCAGGTTCCACACTCAGCCCAGAGCCCAACATGAAGCTCGATCCCACAACCCTGGGATCATGACCTGAGCCGAAATCGAGAGTGGGCACTCAACAGACTGAGCCACAGGCACCCCTTTAGGGATTTATTTTATTTTGTGCTATTGCAGCTTTTGTAATTTAGTCTTTTTACATATGAGTCTATAAAATCTATTTTATTTCCCCACCTCCAGTTTTCTGTTAGCTTTTTCTTTTTAATGTTTATTTTTTGAGGGGCTGGGGAGGGTAAGAGAGCATGGGAGAGAGGCAATCCCAAGCAGGCTCTGCGTTGTCGATGTGGGGCTCGATCCCGTGAATCGTGAGATCATGGCCTGAGCCAAAATCAAGAGTCAGACAGATGGTTAACGGATCGAGCCCCACAGACGCCCCTCTCTTAGTTTTTTTTGAAAGATTATTATTTATTTTCTTCTTCATGCCTCAGACCTTTGAAAAGTCATAAGGTGGAGCACGTGGGTGGCTCAGTTGTTTGAGCATCCAGCGCTCGATTTCGGCTCAGATCACGATTCCAGGGTCATGGGATCGAGCTCTGAGTAGGGCTCTTGCTGAGCTTGGAGCCTGCTGAAGATTTTCTCTCCCTCTCTCTCCCTCTGCCCCTCACCACTCACTCTCTCTCAAAACACAAAAAGAAAAAGAAAAAAGTCCTATAAGGTTATTAATGCTTTGCTCAGTATTTTCTTTCATAGCATTTGTCTTAACTTTTAACTTTTGTGCTTTTTCTTGTTATTTAAAAGATTTATTTATTATTACCTGTCTTTATAAAAAATGCAGATTGCTTCATGAATTTGTGTGTCACCCCCATGCAGGGGCCGTGCTCATCCTCCGAATTGTTTCAGTTTTGGTATATGTGCTGCCGAGGTGAGCACTAAAAGGTTTTGTTTTGTTTTTAAACTGTAGTTTCAGTATGACTTCTGGGTTTTATAGTATCCTCAGGAGAGGTATACTTAGGAGTTTTATGGTATCCTATTTGAACATTAAAAATACTCTAGGGGCTCCTGGGTGGCTCAGTCAGTTAAGAGTCTGCTTTCAGCTCAGGTCATGATCTCATGGTTTGTGAGTTTGAGCCCCGTATCGGGCTGTCTGCTCCCAGCGTAGAGCCTGCCTTAGGCCCTCTGTCCCCCTCTCTCTGCTCCTCCCCCACTTGCACTCTCTCTCTGTCTCTCTCAAAATAAATAAGCTTAAAAAATATATCCCATATTTTCTCTTAGTGCTTTGTAAATTTATTTTTAATATTTAGGTTTTTAATCCACTTGGAATATATTTTCAGTATAATGTGAGATAAGGATCTGGATTTTCAAAAAAAATATTGGTAGCCAGTTGTCCTAATAATTTGTTACTTATATACTTATTTGAAATTCTCTTGTTAACATATACCCTTTCTTATTTATTTAATTTATTTAAAAAGATTTTATTTGCAAGTAATCGCTATACCAGACATGGGGCTGGAACTCACATCCCTGAGATCAAGAGTCACATGCTCCACTGACTGAGCTAACCAGGCACCTCTCAACATATATTCTTGATAAAGAGTACTTATCCGTGTATGTGTACTGCACGTTTTAATTACTGTCACTTTAGAGAATGTTTCAAAATTTCCTTTTACAGTTGATTCTCCCTCTCTTCTTAAAGGTAGACTAGCCATAATCATCAGCGAATAATAATTTGAACTCTCCCAATGTTTATGCTCTTTTTTTAGTGACAACGTTGAAGAATAGTTATGATGATAATAATACCACCTAATATAGTGCTTCTCAATTTTATATGCATAGAAGTTACCTGAGGGATCTTATTAAAATGCATATTTAAGCAATTGTGCTACTAGGTGTTTACCGAAGAATATCAATTCAAAGGGATACATGCACCCTGATGTTTATTGCAGCATTATCTACAATAGTCAAATTATGCAAACAGCCCAAGTGTCCATTGACTGATAAATGGATAAAGAAGATGTGGCACACACACGTGCACAGATGGTCACACACACACACACACACACACACACACACACACACAATGGAATATTACTCGGGCATAAAAAAAGAATGACATCTTACCATTTGCAATGACATGGATGGAGCTAGAGAGTATGATGCTAAGTGAAATAAATCAGAGAAAGACAACTACCATACGATTTTACTCATGTGGAATTTAAGAAGCAAAACAAACAAACAAAGGGGAAGAAGAAAGAGGGAGGGTGGCAAAGCAAGAAACAGACTTTTAACTATAGAGAACAGATTGCTGGTTACTGGAAGGGAGGTGGGTGGGCGGGATGGGTGAAATAGTGGTGGGGATTAAGGAGTGTGCTGTCATGATGCGTCCTGGGTCTCGTCTGCGATTGTTGGATCACTATGGTGTACGCCTGAAATGAATATTACACTGTATGTTGACTGGAACTTCAATAAAAACTGAAAAAAAGAAGATGTCAAAAAAATGCAGACTTGGTAGTTCTGTCCTTCTTATCACTGGATATTATCCTATTATCTGGATGTACCCTAGTTTATCCATTTACCTACTGGAGGACGTCTTGGTTGCTTCCAAGTTTTGGCAAATGTAAATAAAGCTACTCTGAACATTCACGTGTGGGCTTTCCTGTAGACCTGGGTTTTCAACTCATTCGGGTAAATATAAAGAGCGTGATTATTGGATCATATGGTAAGAGTAGATGCTTAGTTGTGTAAGAAACCACCAAAGTGGTTTTCCAAAGTGGTTGTACGGTTTTGCATTCTCACCAGCGATGAATGAGAGTTCCTGTTGCCGTACGTCCTTGCCAGCGTTCGGTGTTTTCATTGTTTTGGATTTTTGCCGTGCTAATAGGGATATACCCGTATTTCATTTTTTTAATTTGCAGTCCCCCAGTGACAGAAGAGGTGGGCATCTTTTCATATGCTCATTTGCTATTTGTGTGTATCTTCTTTGGTGAGGTTCAGATCTTTTGCCCATTTTTTAATTGCCTTCCGTTGTTTGTTTTTTTGTTGTTGCATTCTAAGAGTTCTTAGTGTATTGTGGATACCTGTCCTTAAGTCAGATGGATGTTTCGTAAAGATTTTCTCCCAGGTTTTGGATTGTGTATGTCTTTAGTTTTTACCATTATTGATGATGCTTGCCCTTGAGTTGTGACACATAGTCATCAAGTTGAGAAAGTTTCCTTCCCTTTTTGTCTTTCTGAGAGCTTTTTTTCGGGAATGGTTTTCGGGGAATCTTTGAAAATTTTCTGGCTAAATGAATAGATGAAGCTTTGTTATTAGCAAGGCATCCCTGTTTTATTGTGGATACTTAAAAATACATTCCTTATGGCATTGTATTTAAAAACGTAACTGGATATTTAATTCCTAATCTTTGTAAGTAGTTTACTTTTACTCCTTCCATGATCTCTTGTCTCTTTAATGTTTATGTTGATTGCTTGTCCAACATTCTAATCTCGTTCTGGCTTGATGTTTGTGGCTATCTGTTCCTCTGCTTGTCTGTAGCAATCTATTCCTGCAGCAGGTCAGACTTCCACCTCTGAAATCACGTATTTGGAAATTTTGCTCTCTGGACACAATTTCCTGTCTTTTTAGTTCTGCCGTTTGCTAAACTCGATTCTCTGATTTCACTGAGGCCTCCAGCCCCTTAAATCCTGCCGGTCTCCAAATTCGTGACATTCTTCCTGGCATCCCTTTTGTTCACGTGGACACAGTTGGTCACTTTCAGTGAGTCAGAAGTATCCTCAGTCCTGCACCTTTGTTCTTCTCTCCCATCTGCCACGCACATCTCCAGCTGTGGATTAACAATACTGCCCGTTTTCTGGGTTCCTGCTTTAGGGCCTGAAGAAATGATTGAATCGTGTTTATTTGTTCTATTGCTAATTCATGACTTCTACCCTCATCTGTGTTTGTGATTCCCTTTAGTAGTCTTCTTGTCTGTAGTTGATTTCTTTTCTCTTTCACCAGAATGACTGTTCTTTCTAAATCTTTACCCATTTTTGGTAAGCTCATGTTTACCTCCCTCTATCACAGACGACTCCATAGTCCAGTAAAGTGATCTTAAAAGAAAAAAGAAAAGAGAAGAAAAGAAAAACCAACAAATTTCTTTTATAATACCTTCTGTTATTCAGATAAAGATAAAATTCCTAAGTTTAACATGCCCTTTCTGGTTGTCCAGCCTCTCACCTCTCTCCTCTCTCCTCTCTCCTCTCTCCTCTCTCCTCTCTCCTCTCTCCTCTCTCCTCTCTCCTCTCTCCTCTCTCCTCTCTCCTCTCTCCTCTCTCCTCTCTCCTCTCTCCTCTCTCCTCTCTCCTCTCTCCTCTCTCCTCTCTCCTCTCTCCTCTCTCCTCTCTCCTCTCTCCTCTCTCCTCTCTCCTCTCTCCTCTCTCCTCTCTCCTCTCTGAGCCCCAGCTCCCAGCTTCATTGGCCTTTTGTCAAATTCTTCACGTGCCAGACTCCTTCTTAGCATAGGGTCTTTGTGTATGTTTTCCCCTGTGCCAGAGAGTTTTTCTCTTGTGCTGTTTCACTCCTATTCATCTTTGGAAATTCATTTATATGTCGCTTCCTCAAGGAAGCTTTTCCTGACCTTCCATTTGCCTGAAGATAGGCATAGACTCCCCCTGAAATAATAATAGTGATGAGACTAACCACAATGATAATAGCAAACACATGATGTTTATTGTGTGCCGGGAACTGTTTTAGGCACTTTATATATACAGACTTTTTTTTTTTAAGTCTTCATAGCAACCCTATGGGTTAGATGGGTAAATAAATAGGACCTATAATTGTCCCCATTTTATAGGTGAGGAAACTGAAGTGCAGAGCGTTACGTCACTTGTCCAAAGTCACGTGACTGTTTGGCAGTGGAGCTGGGATTTGCACACAGGCAGTCAGGCCTCGGAGCCCTTGTTCTAAACTGTGCTGTACTGTAACGATTATTATGATTGTGTCATTTTGGTTAATGTCCACCTTTCTCAGTGGCCTCTCAGTTCCTGAGTTCAGAGACTGCCCCTGTCTGGTTAAATTTTGATTTTCCAGTGCCTAGAACAGAGCCCAGCAGTGAGTAGTCTGTGACAGAACGAATCCCCCTTTCTGCTGACTTGAGTAAATAGAGGCTTTGGTGCGAGCGTCTTCAGTTTTCGTCCCTTCTCCTTCCACGCACCAAACCCCCTGGATCGAGAGAATAGGTGCTCCCACTTATTTCAAAATTGAATCCCGCCACCTGTTTACTTCCTGTGTCCTGAAAGTAATATTTGCACTTTGCAATTAAGAACGATTGTAAATGTCCATAAAGTGTGCTGCCTTTTTTCCCTCTCGCACCTTTCTCACTTTCCAGAGGTGGTGAAATGATAATCTTTTCTTGAACGTGCACAAACTGTATGGTCACTTAAAATACACAAAAGGGAGTGCGTGTAATATGCACATTAGTCTATGTTTGTTTTTATATTAAAAATTAACTTGCAGTATTGAACCGTAGTTTTGCAAGCAGTCACCATTGAGGGCAACCAGGGCAAGGGTACGTGGGATCTCTCTGTATTCCTTTTTATGCTTGCAGGCGACTCTCCAATGATCTGAAAATAAAAGAAGAAAATTTAGGAAACTAGAGAAACCTTTCTACATCAGCATATTTATCTCTTTCTTCCCAATGACCACATCCGACAGGTCACAGGTATGCAGATGTGCACCTTTTGGCCACCGACGGACTGTTACTTCATTTTTTCCTTTTATCAGCACTGCTGCAGGGGAACACTTGCATTCATAGCTTCATCCTTGCTCGGGTGGATATTATATGCACAGCCAAGTTTTAGAAAAGGAGAAGGGATCCGAAGACGTGCGCACGTGACAGTTGGCAGGCTGTTCCCTGAACCAGTTTATCCTTTCAGCTGCGGTTAGGATACGGAGCCTGTTCTCTGTGCGCTCACCTGTAGTGTCCTGATCCTGTCCCTCCGCTTCTTCTGTGGGACTTGAACAAAATTAATTAGTCCTTTTCCATTTGATATCCCCCTTCTCTTTTGGCTCTCTCCTGTCTGCCCATCCTCTGGCAAGTCCTTCACATCAATAAGACTTTTCTTAGCAACGGAGTACTTGATTTGGATTTACTTCTCCTGGTGACACCCTCAAACATAGCTCCTGTGGTTATCCCCATTTTACAGGTAAGGACACTGAGACACAGAGAAGCTAAGGGACTTGCCCAAGGTCACCCGGAGAGTGAGGGCTGGATAATGATGCGGTCAGTCTGACTGCAGAGTCTTTGCTGCTAACCACCACCCTCTGAGAAGGAGTCAGGAAACTACTGCCAGCTGCTCAAGCCTGTCCTGCGGCCCGTTTTCTGTGTAACTCAGCTAACACGCTTATTATGTTTTTAAAGCGTAGTTAAAAAAAAGAAAAAAGAAAAAAGAAAATAGGGGACAGTGTGTGACCCACAGGCCTAGAGAAAAAGTTGACTGATCTTATTACCATTAAATGAGATCGTTCTTGTAAAAGTATTTAGCATAGCGCTGCTATGTAATAATAGCTTAAGAAATATTAGAGGCATTATTACTTTTATTATCAGAACCTCTCTTTTACCACTAAGCTTCTACGTCATCTCTTTTTCTTCTGTGCCTACTGCAAGCTTAGGGCCGACCCAGAGCTTTCCCTTAACTGCTCTGGGAAGGGTTTTCAGTGCCTTGTTGCTAATTCTATAACCTAACTTAAACTCGACTTCTAAGTTCTGTGTCTCATTTGACACTAACTACCCTATTCCCTTAAAGATTTCCTATTTGTTTTTGAAACAGGAATATTTTCTGTGTTTGCTTTTTCTTCACTGGTGTACTGCTCTTAAAAAAAAAAAAGTGTTTTTATTCGCGGGCATGAGCTGGGGGTGGGGAGGGGGCGGAGAGGGAGACAATCACAAGGAGGCTCCCCACTGTCGGCACAGAGCTGGGCGCGGGCCTCGAACTCACGAACTGTGAGATCGTGACCCGAGCCAGAGTGGAGAGTTGAACACTTACCTAACCCAGGCGCCCCTGGCAAACTATTACTTCTTAAACCCCTTTCCTACTCTGCTCCTCTGCCTGGTTTGTAAGGGATTGTATTCTGAATTCAGTCCTTGGCACACCCTCCCTACCTGGCTTCTGCCCCACTTCTCTGCCCTCTTGTGAATCACAAAGACCTGCATTTGCGTGTGAGTTCATTATCTTCTGTCTGAGCAACCTGAACGGTTTATTTCATTTCTTGGTTTCTTTTTCTGTAAGAACAAGAGTAGTGGGACCCACTTTAGGATTATGTGGATTAGATGAAACCATGTATGTAAAACATCCAACAGTGTCTCATTTACAGCAAGGGCTTAATAAATAATAGCAATAGGAGTAATGACAGTAGTGTAGTCGTGTTGCCATTGTAACTCTACCTCTAGCCCTCCCCCTTTCCTCAAGTCCACACATTCGGTGGCCTGCTAGAGGTCCACCAGTGGATACTTCTCCAGATGCTTTAAACTCTGAGTGCAAATCTTTGTCTGGCTTCAGTACTTAGTGACCGTGGCCTCAAATAAATCACTTATTTTCTTCCAGTCTCAGTTTCTCCATTTTTGAAAGAACGTACCTTATTCACATTGAATGAGCTCGTTCTTGTACAAATGTTTAGCACAGCGCTGGTACATGATAATAGCTTAAGAAGTGTTAGGGAGATTCACCTGGCTGGCTAACTTGGTAGAGCAGGAGACTGTTGATCTTGGGGTCACGAGTTCGAGCCCCACTTCGGGGCTGGAGTTTACTTGAAAAACAAACCAAAAAGAAATACTAGAGCCATTATTACTATTATTATCCATGTTATTGTTCTTCCTCTTAAAATTCAGTCTTCCTTTCGCTCAGAACGAGAGCCTCCGCTTTGCCTTCTCTTCTTGATCCTCCACAGGCAGTTAGTCACCAAGTACTGTTGAGTCCACTTCAGAGGCATCTGCTCACATTCATCCACTCCTTATCGTTTCTTGACAGAGTTATTGTGTAACCTCCTAATTGGTCTCCTGGCCTCTGGGCCACCTTCCACCTCTCATCCAGATTTATCTTTATCGAACGCACATCTGCTCACACCACTCAGTGGTAAAGGCCTGAGACAGGCCCCTCTTACCTGAGATAGAAAGCCTGCAAGGCCCATAACACCTCAGTCTTTCCTGGCCTCATCACTTGATCCTGGACCCCAGGCGTCCTCCAGGAGAAGATTATGCTTCTGACTGTTCTTTGCACCATATACTCTAGAATCTTATGCCTGGCCCCTCCTGTTATGGCTCCTCCTTCGTTCTTGGTGCTCAGAGTGCTGTCTCCCCAGCCACTTTCTGCAAATAAACAACCCTCTCCCCCAAACGCCTTGTCCGTCTGCTGGATGCTTGGTTGCCCTTCAGTGGTGGGTCTCAAAGATGCCATCTACTGCCTTCTGCTCTCTCTTGTCTGAACTGCCCTTCCAGGCAACAGTAATTAGTCCTTCATCAGGAAGCAGTATAGTGAGGTGGGTAGTTTGATCCCTGAGTTACAGGAGCCAGACTGGCTTGGTTAATAATGTGGCTGCAGAGAACTGAGATGCAGTTGTTCACCTATCTGTGCTTCAGTTTTCCAATCTGTAAAAAATGGATAATATTAGTCTTGTTGTGAGGATAGTGAATTAATATAGGAAAAATGCTCTGAATAGGGCCTGTACATACTAAGTACTTCATAAATACTGGCTGTTGTTATTATTATCATCATCACCAAAGCGTCGCTTCCATGCCTCTGTAATGGCATTAACTGCTCTGTATTACATTGACTTTTTTATGTATGTTTCCCAGTAGACTGTTGCTTCTTTGAAGGCGGGACTGTTGCAATCATCTGGGTCATCAGTATCCAGTCCGCAGCGGGCCCTCAGTAAACACTCAATCAGTTGTGCTGTTTGCTCAGCCGATAATAAAACCCTGGATCCTCCTGGATTTCAGCAGTCAGTACCTCACATCTCTGGAAGTGATTGCTCTCTGAAACTATGGCATTAGAGACACAAAACTGTTAGTATAGGACCTCACTGGGCTCTTCAACCAGAAATTTACTATTACAGCGAAGCTTCCCACTGAAAGTGGGCAGAATGCAGCTGATAGCGTGCTGTCATTGGAGGAAGTTTCTCCCCAAGTAGAAGAGGGCCCCTAATGTCATTTGCTTAAAGGGACACAGTCCAAGGTTAGAAAGTCCACTTGCTATCAGACCTGATTTGTTTTGTTTTGTTTTGTTTTGTTTTGTGTTTTTGGTTATGGGTAGAGCTGTTTCTGCCTTTTTAACTTTATTCTTATAAACCTGCTGAAGAATGAAATGTTAAAACTTTTCCCTTTTAGTGATTCAGAGAAAGATTTTTTTATTGTAAGCATGATCTCAATGAATGCCAGATATGGAATCTTTTATTAAATTTTTTCTTAAATGTTTACTTATTTTTGAGAGAGAGAGAGAGACAGACAGACAGACAGACAGAGTGTGAGTGAGGAAGGGGCAGAGAGAGAAGGAGACACAGAATCCAAAGCAGGCTCCATGCTGTCAGCACAGAGCCTGACATGGGGCTCGAACTCGTGAACCGCGAGATCATGACCTGAGCTGAAGTCGGATGCTTAACCGACTGAGCCACCCACGTGCCCCAGGTCTTCTTCTTCTTTTTTTTTTTTAAATGTTCATTATTTCGAGAAAGAGTGCTTGTGAGAGCATCTGAGGGGCGGAGAGAGAGGGAGACAGAGGATCTGAAGTGGGCTCTGCCCTGACAGCAGAGAGCCCAGTGTGGGGCTTGAACTCCCAAACTGTGAGATCATGACCTGAGCTGAAGTCAGACGTTTAACCGACTGAGCCGCCCAGGTGCCCCCACAGATGAATCTTTATGGACAAGTCCAGAGCATCAAGTCATTAAGCTCCATATGGTCTGGTTCCACTGCCAACCCCTAGCACCTTGCCATGCCTGGGCTTTTGTAACGGTAACTGATCTTTCTGCCTTTGGGCTCTTCCCTCCAGTCTGTCCTCTCCACTGCTGCCATATTAATCTGGCAAAATTCCTACTTTTATTTTTCTCATGCATTATGAAAAATCCTCCAAGAGTCCCTCGTTGTATACCCGGTAAGTTCCAAACTGTAGTTTGACATCCAGGATGCTCTATGGTCTGACTCCTGTTATGTTTTCTACCTTCTCTTCCACTGTGCCCTAGAATGCACTTTGTGGTTTCTCTGGGCTAGTGGTGATTCCTGTAATACGAATTGCGTTTTCTTCTCTTATCCCGTTTGGAGTAGTTTCCATTGTGTTCCATTCCCTTCCATGTTCCTTTTGAAATCTTGCCTCTCTTTTCAGATCTGTATTTTAAAAACTTTTTATTTTTAAATAATTACAGACTCACGGGAAATTGTGGAACAGTACATGGTGTTCTGTGTTCCTTTCCCTCAGCTTACCCCAGTGATGATATCTTGTGTAATTGTACTATAAGAAACATTTTAAAATTCCATTTTGAGTAATATTTTCAGTGGTAAGGGAAAAAAAAAACCATGTTTGTTCGTTCCTTTTTTTTTTTAAGGCTGGATTGGATTTGTGGAAGTGGTCAGGAATCATTTGGACTCAGGTCTGTAAAACAAATTAGGTGGGTGATCAAGCTGATTGGTATGGTGTCTGATCCTTAAAAGGAAAAGGGTATGGCCATATGGTATCAGAAGACCGATTTTATCTGCCTTTATGAACTGGCCTTGGAAGTAATTTCAAAAGAGACATTTCCAAAAGTAGAATGGGTATATAATCGTAGTATTCACTTACGAGATGTGAACATTCTAGTGTGTTGGTTAAGTTTCAGTATTTTATAACCATGCCATTTGTATTCTCTTTTAATGCTCATGTTCTTCCTAGAGATCATGTTTTTATAAAACAGGCTAGTTGTTGAAACACACATTGGAATGTGAAATAAAGAAGTTTATTTTCCTCATATGCTCATTTTTTAAAGGAAGGCAGAAGGTTTGTAAAGAAGCTATTTTGGAAAATATATCCAGTTTCCAAACTGGAACTCTCATACGCTGCTGGTCAGAATATAAAGTGGCCACTTTGGAAAAACAGTTTGGCTGTTCCTCACGAAGTCAAACACAGAGTCACCATATGACCCAGCTATTCTACTCCTAGGTATATGCCCAAGAAATCAAAAACATACGTTCACACAGAAACATGTATACAAATGTTCATAGCGGCATCATTCGTAACAGTCAAAAAGTGGAAACAACCTCATTGCCCATCAGCTGATGAACAGATAAACAAGATGTGGTATTTCTGTACAGTGGAATATATTTCAGCCATTAAAAGGAGTAAAGTACTGATCATGCAGCAATGCGGATGAACCTTGAAAACAGCATGCTAAACGAAAGAAGCCAGACACAGAGGGCCACACGTTGTATGATTCCATTTAGGTGAAATGTGTGGAATCGGCACACCGGCACACACACCGTAGGGACAGAAAGTGGATTCGTGGTTGCCAGGGGCTACAGGGGAATTGAGAGGGGAGGGGAGGGAGGAGGGTGACTGCTAATGGGTGTAGCATTTCTTTCTGGGGTGATGAAAATATTCTGTAATTAGACAGTGGTGGCGATTGCGCGGTCTTCTGAATATACTAAGAACCATTCAATTGTACGTTTTCAAAGGGTAAATTTTATAGTACGTGAATTACATTTCAAAAACGTTTATTCTCCAGTTGCCAGTATCGAGTTGTGGTTTGGAGTGGTACCTGTTTGCCTGGTGTGGTAGAACGTGTATTTGAGGTTTCCTATGTTTTGAGCTCCAAGTGAGGCAAGAGATTTTCGGGGAAAGGGCATAACTCTGCTAGACTTAGGACTGGTAACTGCTCAGTGCCCTATAACCCTAGTGGGCAGAGTAAAGGTAGAAGCAGATCAGATAAGGATGGAATAAACTTCTCTTCAATTCCATGCAAATTTGTTAACACACAGAGAACTCAAGAAGTATTTTAAACAAAGCAGGTTCTGACCTGTTAAATACGATTGGCTGAAGTTCTTGCCATTCCGTCTTGGATGTGAACCTCCCGGATCTTTTTTCATAGATACTGGGAGAGAGAAGTCTTGTCTCATTAATGAATTAAAAGGAAAATTTCAATAGGCTTTTTTAACCTGTGGAATTAGAGGTATTTTTGTTAGTTTTTATTTTTTTAGTTTTTAAATTTTTATGTTATTTTTAATTTTTTTACATTTCTTTATTGTTGATCTAGAGAGACAGAGCACAAGTGGGGGAGGGGCAGAGAGAGAAGGAGACACAGAATCCAAAGCAGGCTCCGGGCTCCGAGCTGTCAGCACAGAGCCTGACATGGGACTCGAAGTCACAAACCGCGAGATCATGACCCGAGCCGAAGTCGGACCTTAACTGACTGAGCCACTCAGGTGCCCCTATTTTTGTTAATTTTTAAAAGGTAAATTCAATCTGGTTTTTCATCTAGGTGTCAAATATGTTTTTCACCATTGCCATACTTATTTTTGCCATGTTTGCATAAAAAACCTTTTGGTTTTTTTCTCAAATTAATCTGTATGTCTATGGTCTAAAAGTCATGATATATTTATAGAAATGGGTACCAAGATAAGACGGTAGCTGTCCTGAACATTATTCTTTGGCAGACTGAGCTATATGTGCGTTTTAGAAATAAATCATACTGCCATATCTGAATAAGACTTTAATCTTACTTAAATAAAGGTATGACAGATGGGGAGAAAGTAACACAATTTGTCTAATGGTAGGTAACATCCACTGAGTCTTACTATCTGCCAGGCATTGTTGTCAGTGTCTTGCATTCATCATCTCACCTAATCCTCTGGGCCAACTTAATCATTTGACTTAAAAAAAAGAAAAAAGAAAAAAAAAAGAAAATCAGTACAACATAGATGTTCTTAGTGACTGACATTTTTTCATTTTTTTTCTCCCACTCCCTATTTTTTCTTAAACTATTTTTTTTAATTTTTTAATATGAAATTTATTGTCAAATTGGTTTCCATACAACACCCAGTGCTCCTCCCAACAGGTGCCCTCCTCAATGCCCATCACCCACCCTCCCTCCCTCCCTCCCCCTCCCCATCCGCCCTCAGTTTATTCTCAGTTTTTAAGAGTCTCTTATGCTTTGGCTCTCTCCCTTTCTAACTTTTTTTTTTTCCCCCTCCCCCTCCCCCATGGTCTTCTGTTAAGTTTCTCAGGGTCCACATAAGAGTGAAAACATATGGTATCTGTCTTTCTCTGTATGACTTATTTCACTTAGCATCACACTCTCCAGTTCCATCCACGTTGCTACAAAAGGCCAGATTTCATTCTTTCTCATTGCCAAGTAGTATTCCATTGTGTATATAAACCGCAATTTCTTTACCCATTCATCAATTGGTGGACATTAAGGCTCTTTCCATCATTTGGCTATTGTTGAGAGTGCTGCTGTAAACGTCGGGGTACAAGTGCCCCTATGCATCAGCACTCATGTATCCCTTGGGTAAATTCCTAGCAGTGCTATTGCTGGGTCATAGGGTAGGTCTATTTTCAATTTTTTGAGCTGTTTTCCAGAGCGGCTGCTCCAGTTTGCATTCCCACCAACAGTGCAAGAGGGTTCCCGTTTCTCCACATCCTCTCCAGCATCTATAGTCTCCTGATTTGTTCATTTTAGCCACTCTGACTGGCATGAGGTGGTATCTCAGTGTGGTTTTGATTTGTATTTCCCTGATGAGGAGCGACGTTGAGCATCTTTTCATGTGCCTGTTGGCCATCTGGATGTCTTCTTTACAGAAGTGTCTATTCATGTTTTCTGCCCATTTCTTACTGGATTATTTGTTTTTCGGGTGTGGAGTTTGGTGAGTTTTTTATAGATTTTGGATACTAGCCCTTTGTCTGATATGTCATTTGCAAATATCTTTTCCCATTCTGTTGGTTGCCTTTTAGTTTTGTTGATTGTTTCCTTTGTAGTGCAGAAGCTTTTTATCTTCATGTGGTCCCAGTAGTTCATTTTTGCTTTTCATTCCCTTGCCTTTGGAGATGTGTCAAGTAAGAAATTGCTGCGGCTGAGGTCAGAGAGGTTTTTTCCTGCTTTCTCCTCTAGGGTTTTGATGGTTTCCTGTCTCACATTCAGGTCCTTTATCCATTTTGAGTTTATGTTTGTGAATGGTGTAAGAAAGTGGTCTAGTTTCATTCTTCTGCATGTTGCTGTCCAGTTCTCCCAGCACCATTTGTTAAAGAGACTGTTTTTTTCCCACTGGATATTCTTCCCTGCTTTGTCAAAGATTAGTTTGCCATACTTTTGTGGGTCCAGTTCTGGAGTCTCTATTCTGTTCCCTTGGTCTATTTCTTAAACTATTTTGATGCAACAAACATTTACTGAGTTCTAATAAATGAACCCAGCAGTGTGCTTTAGAGCCCTGGTCTTCAAACTGCAGCGCATGTCAAGAGGTATCAAGGCTGGATAGTTTTAAGAGAATCAGTTTTCTGGTTCTTAACATACACTTATGCTCTTTCCTGAAACTGATCTGTCTGAAGTCAACACTCACATCATCTTCCTTCTTTCCTACCCTCCCTTTAGTTGTGGCCCTTCTTCCAGTTGACAAGAGAAAAAGCCCTAGTTTTCTTTCATCTTGAATCTCAGCATTGTATGTTTCTCCGAGGTATAAAATCCTCCAGGGTTCCCACAAAGGGATCGTGAGAACACTGGCATGAAGCGCGAAGCTTCCTTCCATCAAGGTGTAGGCCTTCTTTCCTATGTCTTGTTCAGACCTGCGACTCCAAAAAGGGGAGTTACTTTTTATATGTTTACGTCTCCTTACCAGAATTTGTAGCATAGTTGCATTGTTTTCATCAGTTGTATACTACTAATAACACTGACAGAATGTCAATCTAAAGGAAATACGTTAAGTAAATAAAAAATAATTAATTTGCGTATTTTTGTTAGAGGATTCCTAAGTATGATAAAAGAAATTATGTTAAAAATATTGTGGAAGAAAAATAGAAACATAATTCAAGGAGAAAAAAAGTAATATAACGTTTCACATAAGAAAGGAAGACGCTGTTCTTACAGTTTTAAAATGGAGGATAGTGGGTATCAGATTGCACAGGTGTTCAGATTTCATTGGATGCATTTATTTTTTTTATTAAAAAAAGTTTTTTTTGACAGAGAGAATGGGTGTGAGCAGGGGAGGGGCAGGGGAGGATAGGGAGAGAGGCAGACAGAAGAATCTCAAGCAGACTCTATCATACCCTAGCGCAGAGCCTGACGCGGGGCTCAATCTCACAACCATGAGATCATGGCCTGAGCTGAAATCGAGAGTCGGATGCTCAACTGACTGAGCCACCCAGGTGCCCCAATTTCATTGGATGCATTTAGTGACATAATTGTTTTATTTTTTAGATCTCAGTTTTCAGATTGGCATATATTAATCTATAAGGGAAAGTGCAACCTCTGTAATGATTTGAAGTTTTAATGAAAAATTTTATGTACCAACTTCAACAATATTCAGGGAAGTGCTCCTCCTGCCCCAGTTTGGTTTTAGGGAGTGTTTGAGCAAAACTTTTTGAAGAATAGTACTTCATAGGATATAGAGATCCAGAAGAAACCATTTCTGCCGTCAAGTGGCATCGTAGTTGAACGACGGAGTGGGGACATATATACATAATTTGGCTTAAATAAAGCCTCTATTGGGTCATATTTTGCTGCTTATTTAACACGGGCATTGTGCCTCAGTATTGCATCATGCTTATTAAAATGACCTTTGAATAGTGATTTAGCTCATATGTGCTCTGTTTCTACATAGGCTATTGTGTAGAACAGAGAGGGATTGTTTCTTTTAAAAGACAGAGGGATAGGAGAAGTGCCTGCTGCACTTACCACTGATGAATAGTAGGGCTTTCTGTTGTTGAGTTCCTGTGGTCGTGAAGAAGAACATGAGACTGGGAACCAGGAGACCCTAGTTGTTGTCCTGACTCTACCACGGGCCGTGTGACCTTGCTCAAATCACTCAACATATTTGAACTCTAGTTTCCTCGTATAAAAAGCATTTAAACCAGATAAGCTATAGCTCCAAAATTTAGAAGCCGTCGGTTGATTTTATATATTTTTACACAGTGCGTTAGTTTTACAAGTGATAGCCGTAGCAAACTTTAAGAAAGAGCTGGCAAAATAACGTAGCCGATGGCTTGCTCGTTGTAAGTAATGCTGTGGAGAAGAATAGGGAGTTTTTATCTGAGGTGTGAAGACAGCCTGTCGGATAGCCCATCAGAAGCGTAGTGGTCTCACCACTGGCCTTCCTGTTTACCATTTTAAACGGGGAGAATTTTCCTGCCTTTTTGGGAATGAGAACACATTCGACACAGGATTAGTCACCGAGAATCCCAGTTTTAGCTTCATGCCAGTGCCTTTAGTGAAAGTCACATTTTTGTACTGTTCTAGCAGAATGTTAAACTGGATTATAGATTATAGACAGCTCCAGGCTTCGCTCTTTATAGGTCAGAGGCGTAAACCAATACAGCAATTACTGTTCTCTCTTGTCATGGATGGGGGCCTCCTAGGTTCTTTGTGGAGCTAAAGTGAGCTTCTCTGGAACAGTTCCACTCGAATGGCTTTCCTGGGGGCTTATGAGGCTTACATTCTGAAACTGATACTCTTGTAGTACAAGAATAACTACAAACCGATGTGGAATTAGGAGGCCATGGAGGGGAGATGCCATATGTAGCTTTCATTCTCGAAAGTCCCTTGGCTGCTGAACAGAGATTTTTCCCGTCAGTAAGCAGATATTTGGTTATATATTGACAGATCCTCTCTAAACAACGTTTAGAATAGAAGACTCTGTTTCTGTTTTGTGCCTTTGGAGGCTAAGAAGAATATTGAAGTGTGCCGAATTAGCCAGTTGGACAGATACAAATATTATCTGTTGAAGTCCTGTCTGTAGTCTTAAATCTGTTTGTTCTTGAACATGATCTCCGTTGCTTGCGGCCAGGAGAGATAACTGAATCAGTGCTTAATGACTGATTTGCAGGTGTTGTTATCCTTTATTTATTATCCTCAATATTACATAGTTTGGCTGGTTTGCCTTGTTTAGGTGGAGATTTAGATTGGACCCTAAACTGTTTTAACTTTTTTTTTTTTTTTTTTTGGGCAGTACAAAATGTGGGGTGAAGAGGCAGGTCTGTCCTTAAAGTGACCAGGCCTGTGCCTTTTGATGCTGAATTGGGAAACCCTGTTTCCTGGTGGAGTTTATTGTGTTTGTAGTATCACATCTCTAAGTCAGCAGTTTACTTTTTGTCTAGTAGTATGTCTTGGCTTGTCTGAATGAGTCATAATTAAACCATAGTCACTGGGACTCATAATCTTGTCTAAACAGGAATTATAGTACAGAGATACTATGCCTTGCCTTGTGTAGAACGAGGGTATTACAGGTCTGCTGTGATCACTGAGATAGGTTTTTATAAATATTAAACTCCTTTGGAAGAACTTTAATAGGTTTCTTTATCACCTACCAAAACAACAACAACAACAACAACAACAACAAAGAGTAGAAAGTGAAAATGAACAGAAAAGTACGTAAAAATAATGGTTACTATAATTGAATTCTGAAAGTCTCTTTCACCTCCTTGAGTTTTTGTATTGTGTAAAAATGAAATGATTGTTTTGGTTTCCTTGAAAAGATTCAAGGGATCAAACAGTTTTAAAATCAGTTTTGGCATTCCTTTTTTCATTGACAAAAACATTGTCAGGAGTGACAGCTCAGGGCCTGTGGCTTATGATCCACATCCATGATTGGTATTGCTAAGGTTTGCCGTGGTCATTTGACAGAAGTATTTTATTGAGCGAGAGCGGCACTGGGACGGTAGCCTTAAAGCCAATAAACCTGAATTAGGAACTAAATGCAAAGGATACAAATGTGAATAAACATCATTTATATACTATGTTGCGTTCCACGAAGGATTTGAAGTGGCTGACAGGAAGTTAATGTAATAATATTGTAAATTATAACTAAAGTTCAAAACCAGGGAAAAATAGAAATTAGATTTGGAGGCCAAGATGTCAGATAAGAAGCCATGGGCCCCATGGCTGAGCAGCTCAGCTGAATGTCCGTCCTTGTGGTGCCATGGTGCAGAGGCTGACCATGTCATGTTCCAGCCATGGTGAGGCACGGTTGATACATTGAGCAGGATTATGAAGAGTGCAGGAGTTTTTTGGGAACTCCCACGAAAATGTCACCTAGAGTTGGTTTTGTGAGTGGTAGTACTTTTGTTGGGTAGTGTTATATGAGTTGAGTATCACCTGGATTTCAGTATTATTTTTAAATTTTATTTAAATCTCGCTGTGTTGTGTGTGTGTGTGGGGGGTGGATGGAGACAATCTAGGTATCTGGCTGAGGAGCAGAGGACTGAGGTTTCACTTTATATGGTTAATAGCTTTTGTTGACATGATAAACACGGATTTAATGTTGAGGTGGAAAAAGTGGAAGCGAATTGACGTTTGAAAATTGTTCTATTTCCCTTCTTTCTGTTTTTCTTTTAGTTACTAAGTGTTCTCTTTCCTTAGTTTCTAGACTGGTTTCGCGGCATCTTGGTGGGACGAGAGCAGGGTGTAATTTTTTGCTGAGTCAAAAACTGTGTTTCTCCAATTGCGCAGGCTAGGGAAACTCTGATCAAGTACGTAATTTGTAATTTGAATATAGAGGGTGTTTTGGGGACTCTTGTGGGCATATCGTGGTTTTAAAAGGGAAAAATACACTGTTCTAAGGGGCTATATAACCACTACTTTATGACCGTAGCTTTAGATTTTATTGGTTCAACAAATAGCGTTGTTGCACAATACGTCATCTTCCAGTGTGGTAGCTAATGAGATACAAAACTGCATAATTACACCAACAGTTATTTTCCTTATAGAGTTTGGCGGCTACTAACTAAACAATTTTTTTACTTACCTTAATTAGCTTAGTTATATGCCATCACGGGAGGAGTCTTCTATTTTCCTTCATGTTGTTGCGCTCCACATTTTTAGTTGAACAGAGAAAGATATTAATTATTTTAAAAGAGGGCTTACTCTTACAGTGTTTTAGTCCACTGGTTGTCCTTAATTGGGATGGTTACTCATATTTAGATGAAATCCAACTCAGAAAGAAATCACGATGAAATACTGACAATATTCAGGTGGCCCGTATGGAGGAAAGCCTTTTAGAAATGTAAAATATTTCAAGGCCGTTTTAAAGTTTATCCTCATTGTTTTTATTCTTCCTTCCATGCGTTAACTGTACGAAGGTTCCTGGTTGTGGGACTGATATTTTGGTGGCGGTCTGTGTTGTGTCTCAAGAGCTTTCGATGCGGGTTCTGACCGAAAAACCAGACACATGTAGATGTACAACAGGGACACCACTCCAGCCTTCTGTGTTTCTTTTTTAACTTGTAAGTTAACGAACCATCTGTGTTTTTTTTTTAACTCCTAAATTGTGTTTGCTAGTGTATTTCACGTTTCAGCCAGTAGAATCTAAAGAACGCAAACGGGAGCATCCAGAACCTGTCTGGAAATAGGTTTTACTTTCAGGAGATTAGAAGACACTGTTCAGAGTGCGGTGTATTAGTGGGGAGGAGCGCTTCGGTGGCTGGCGGTATCGACCCTGTGTGTCATCCCTCGTGTCACTTACTAGCAGGAGAGCATGTCTTCTGGTCATCTTGAAAGTCCACAGGTGCAAGAGAGTGATTTGAGCATGGAGCTGGGAACATAGAGAGGACAGAGGCACACAGGATGAAAGTGGGCCCGTCAAGAGAAAAGCACATATGGATGGAAGAATAGAGAATGAATGGTACATTAGAAAAAGATTGAGGGGCGTCTGGGTGGCTCAGTCGGTTGGGCGTCCGACTTTGATCCGTCATGATCTCACGGTTCGTGGGTTCGAGCCCCACGTTGGGCTCTGTGCCGACAGCTCAGAGCCTGCAGCCTGCTTCCCATTCTGTGTCTCCCTCTCTCTCTGCCCCTCTCCCACTCAAGCTCTGTCTCTTTCTCTCTCAAAAATAAATAAACATTAAAAAAAAAAAAAAAAAGAAAAAGATTGAAAAGACTTGAAAAAAAGAGTGAGAATAAACAGGCTCTACCTGTTGTCTTTTTTGGATTAGGAAAGGAAAATACATTTGTAATTCCTAGGCCATTTGGGGCAAGGGAATTAAATGTTAATTCAAGCTGTATTGTGGTCAGAGTACAGTCTTAAAATTTTTGTTATTCTCAAGGTAGAAAACAAAGTATGATATTCACTCTTGACACTCCTCAATTGGGTGTTTTATTTTTGGGTTATTTTTTTTTTTTTTTCATTTTGCCACTTTGGATAAAACAAAATAAGGGAGACTTCCAGAGTAGCATGGGTTCTTGAAAAAGCCTTTCTGAAAAATGATCATAGGGCTATAAGGTATCTCCTCTCTCTTATGTGAGATCACACCCATCTTTTCAGATATTTTAGGATCAAAGTTTCCCAGAGTGAGTTCTCTAGAACACCAGTGCCCTTTAATGTTTAAATATATGTTGTAGGAGGAAAGGGACCATTAAGTAAGTTTGGGAACTGACAGGATTCCAAAACAAAAAACAAAATGGTAAACACCGTTAGTTTCTGTAGATGTCTGTACAACATCTGAGCTCTAAAATACAAGTGTGCCTTGTGAATCCCTGAAAAAGTCAGTGGGGGTGGAGCATGTAGCTTTTCTGATTTAGTTGCCCACCATATGGTTTGAGAAAAACTGGTATATCTGAGTTACCTGTAAACCTGGCTTTCTGTAAGAATTCTGATTTGCTTTGCTTTTTTTTCCCCTTACTTTACTTTTCTTCCCCACGCCCTCCCAAATGGGGGGATTCTCTGCTTTCTCATTTCTATATGTATATTTCATTTGGGGAAACTGTTACTACTAGTTTACAGTTATCTAGCCATGTAATAAATTCTAGCTGACTAAGGCCAGTTAGCGAGGGCTCAGGTGGGCCGTGGGAGTGTTAGAGATGAGTGTGTGGAGAGATGCAGGATGTTGTGTGTGGTCACAAAGGTTCATTGCTGTGCTGGAAACCGCTGACTTCCTTGTTGAGGGAATGATGGGGGGTCCAAGCCTTGGAGACCTGATAGGTCTCTGAAGGCCTGGAGAGGAGTTTCAGCTTCCTCCCGTATTAGTAGTTTGGGCAAGTTTCTTAACTGTTCCACATCACTGTTTTCCCTTCTATAAAACAGTAATAGCTACTTCATTGGTACCTTTCGGAGGATTAAGTCAGGTAACCACACGAAGCACTTAGCATAGTCCCTAGTACATAGTAAGTGCTTAACAAACGTTACTTAATGTAAGCTTAGTAGTCCAACATGCAGTTTATTCTCTATTTCATGGCAAGTATGTGAGCACTAGACTAGGAGCTCAAAGCACTAGGTTCCAACATCCTTCTTATTCAGTCCACTCACTTTCTATAGGTGATGTTGGCTGTGTTACTCAGCTTGTGGCTGTAGTCACTGATCAGAGATTTGTAGTGCTTTTTTTTTTTAATGTTTATTTTTGAGAGAGAGAGAGTGTGCGCATGTGTGCATGAGCGGGGGAGGTGTAGGAAGAGAGGGAGACAGAGATTCCGAAGCAGACTCTAGACTGTCAGCGCAGACCCCACACAGGGATCGAACTCACAACCTGAGCTGAAATCCCATGCTTAACCGACTGAGCCTCCCAGGCGTCCCTTTTGCCTCTTTTGATAAATGAAAAAATCTCATGCTTTAATGCCTTTTGTAGTATTTTGAAATAATTACAAAATTGCTTTATTTTTTTAAATGAAAATACAGTCTTAAAAAAATTTTTTTTTAATGTTTATTTTTGAAAGAGAAAGAGAGCATGAGTGGGGGAAGGGGCAGAGAGAGAGGGAGACACAGAATCCGAAGCAGGCTCCAGGCTCCGAGCTGTCAGCACAGAGCCTGGCATGGAGGTTGAACTCACGGACCGTGAGATCATGACCTGAGCCGAAGTCAGATGCTTAACCGACTGAGCCACCCAGGCGCCCCGAAAATATTATCTTTACATAAAAAGCGATCTGAATAAAACTGTTACCTGAGGAGAAGAGAAAACATCTGTGTTTATGATAGGCCGTACGAATTGTGGTGTGTGTCCCACAAATATGCACCACAAACATCGTCTCTTAATAGCTGGGCTGTCATGAACCAAGTTTGTTCTGGGTGTTTTCTCTTTCTTGAGCTTTACTTGTGGTGCTGGAATATGAAGACAGTGGGCGTCTATTTATTTATCAAATAAGGTTTGTTACTTACGCTTTTTCCTTTGAACTGTACCCTCACGAGGCGGATTCCGACCTTCCTGTGCTGAGATCCCTGTAGTCTTGGTGGAGAGAGCTAAGGTGATTCTGATCTGGGAGGACCCCCGGATGAATGTAGTGAATGTGTGATTGCCAAGAATTTCAGCCTTGATTCATCTATAGGAAAGACGTACGAGATTATTAGCAAAGGTAAAAGGAGTGGGGAGTCATTGCAGATAAATAATTTTGTAGTAATTTATTCTAGACTGGAGCCAGGGGTGTGTTGATTTGGGTATAAATTACTAAAGTTGGTGTTCTGTGAAGTTTTCTTTGAGTGCTGCTTTGTGTGGTCACGCAGGTTCAGACGAGGCTGAGAAAACAGGAAGATTGTGTTTGGGAGAGGAGAAAGTTGTCTTCGGGCCAGGACAGGTCAATAATCTTATAAGAAGCATCCCCAGACAGGATGTTTCTGCTTTTAAAAATACTGTCTGATATGTAAATTCACACATCTGGTACAAAGTATTCTGGCTAAGGTTTCTGTTTTCTTTTGATTCAGAAATAAGACCAAACAGACCTCTACCTCCGAACACATAACAAAAAGGTGAAATCGCGAAACTTTTCAGACCTTCTGAAGTGATAGGATTTCGGGATCCGTTCAGCTTTTGAAAAGCCATGAGAGAACAGAGGAAAGGTGTTTGGCATGGGAATTAACTTGTTTCTTGGCAAGGAGGCCAGGCAGTATTTGAATTCCTGGCTCTGTGGTGGTTCTGTTGTTTTCTGTGCCTGTGTTTTTTTGTGTTTTGTTTTGTTTTGTTTTGTTCTTTCTTCTTGATTGTCATCTCTTTTACAGTTTCTGCCTTGGATGATGTCTCCTTATCTAGGGCAATTACCCTGGTGACACAGGAGGCGAATTCAAAGCAAGTGGTTGTTTTGTTTAACCAGAACTTGGATTTACAGCTGGTCCTAAGCTGAGCCGTTGACGTTTTGTGTTACCCAGGTTAGGTCTTGATGCTTGCTTGCTTGCTTGCTTGCTTGCTTGCTTGTTTGGGAGTGACAGGAACCTTCTTGTTGGTATTAGCAGCTTAATGCTGATAAAAGGGGTCAGATGCATGTCGTCCTTCCAATGTCACCTCCTTCAACAGATTCAGGGCTGAACGGACGGGACCATAGGTGAGGGGCCGGTGTGCCCTTCCTTATCCCTCTACCATGCATCCCTAACAGCTCAGCTTCCCTCAGATGCTTCCCAGCCTCAGGGACGCTTTCTCAGTTTATTCTGGCCCAGGTGATCATTCCCTCCATTGAACTCAGCCTGATTGTTTCTGAGTCTCGTGGTGGGTAATCTTGTTGTGCTTTGTGGTGTCTCTTGTTAATTGACTTATATTGTCAATGTTAAACTGCTTGAGAATCAAGGCTGTTGTTAATTTATCATTCCCTATACATTTGACATTGACTACAGATTTTTACCCCCCCCCCCCCCCCCCCCCCCAGATTTACCTTGGAAAGTTTTCTTGCTTCTCAAATGGCAAGAGGACCCTTTAGAACTTGTCACAAAAACAGTCTTCACAGGCCGTGCTGTGTTTGTCTGTGGCCTTCCTAACAGACACAGCCAAGATTTTGGGCAAAGAGCAGGCACCACGGTCTTCCTAGATTAATACAACTTTGAGTAGTTTTTTTGCAGAGAAAAGAACAGTATCCTTTTAATTTTCACTACCAAATATTTTAAAGATAGAAGCAGATGATGCACAATACTTAGTTATTGGGGGCAGGTAAACAGGCTTACATTTAAAACTAAGATCTTGCATAACTAGTAAATACTGTATAAAACACGTTCTAATTTTGCCACAGCCACTCTGTAACTTTACAGATCAGTGACTTGGTTGACACGGTGCTCACAATTTTCCTTTACAGGATTTCTTTCTTCATGAATCAGGGGCTTCAAATGTAAAAGTAATTTACATATTTTAATGTAATATCCCAATTTTCATCAGAGTTATTTTATGGTTTTCATGGCCCTGTGGGAAGCCCTAATTATATAGTGTATATATATAATATTTATAATATATAAATATAATAAGTATATAAATATATATAAATATATGAACATACATATATATATATATATATATATATATATATATATATAAAATATATTTTACACAGTGACGGGGCTTGGTGGCCTTTAACAATAATTCTGAAGGAACTAGTGATACCTTATTACAAGTTACCTGTGATGGAATAATGACAATAATAATGTCAGTTTGAGGGGAAAAAGTCTAAAATTCTACTTCGAAGGAGCTGCTCTGAGCTATTGAGAGGACAGATTTAGATTTTTTTTTCCCCCTCTAACACATTGTGGGGAAAGATAAAAATCTTTGGGTTATTTCCTAAAATATTTCCCATGATGATTACTATGTTAGGTCTTAAGGATCTTTCTTCAGGAGCTCTGATTCTTCTACATGTATGTACAGTTGGCATGCTGGCCTTTCTTTAAGTAGAGTCAGAGTGGGCATCCAAAGCTTTGGATGAGTCTGTTAAATAACAAACATTCAACGAAGTAAATTTTTAAAATCAATTTGGCTTGATTGGACGATTCACAAATCAAGTAGCACCCTGTCTAGCAAGTAGAAAGAAGCTCCAAGGAGCTGAACAAATCCTGCTATACATAGAAAAGTCCTTGTAAACTGTAACAATTTCTTGAAACATCTTGCCTTTACACAACAGCGGTAATAAAGGCATCTAACATTTTTGGGCACTTAAGCACTAGACTCTTGATAAGAGCTTTTGTGTTATTTACACAGCAACCCAGTAATGTAGGTAAGTTACTTTGATCTCTGTTTCACAAATGAAAGAATTGAGGCATAGTGAGTTAAGATAATGAAAACAATTTATAGATCGTAGGTGGCAGAGGCGGGCTCAGATTTGGTGCTGTTAACCGCCGTGCTGTATCTGTATTGCTCTGGAAACATGTCAGCGAATCTGATCTAGAAGTTTTAAAATGGCGTTGCAGGAAATTCTAGTTCACAAATAGAATCACTAAATATTGCTTGATTCACACGTGTTCAATTTGTAGTGATTGTTGAGTAACTTTCTCAGCTAATTTAAATCTTCATTGTGTGTTTGAAAATATTATCAATGTCATTAAAAAAATCCCCATTGCCTGTCTTTGTCTTTTATTCAAAAAATTTTTAAAACAGATAAACACATTTTGTTTTATATGTACAGTTGAAATTTTGTTTTAATTTTATCATTGACATCATTTCAGTCGTATGGTATGCTAGCGTTACAACCTTGCTTTGCAAAATTGTTCAGAATATTGGCGGGATTCAGCAGCTGGTGCAGCTGTGTTATAGTTGAGAGATACTAAAGGAGTTTCTCGGGAACCAAAAGTAAAAAAAAAGTCAAGTTTTTGTTGTTGTTTTGTTTGAACTGTTTATAATAATAGAACTTGCCTTTAGAGAGTCAACACATTTAACAAATGGAAGAGCAGACTCTGGGACTTACATAATTACAAATAACTCTGTGAAGTCTGAAATTTAAATACCGTGCCTCAATCAGAGTGATAATTTGGATCATGCTGGCCTCTTCTTAACAGCTTGTGCTTGTCTGTGGAGCGTGTCGTGCTTACTTAAACTACATTTGGGTAATAGCTGTTATAAAAGCTCTACTTCGACGGTTTCTCCTACCCTTTTTTTTTATTACCACCCATACAGATCTCATTGTGTTTGGGCCCACTTATTTGAGGGCATACCGAACATCAATCTAAATATTACTTAATTTTTTCCATCCTAGCGTACATGGTGTTTCTTAAATAAACTTTCCTTATCTTTACTTGCATGAACATATCATTAAAAATATTTTGCGATTCCCAACCTTCATGCCTTTGCCTTGTTGAAGTTTAAAAGTTTCCCATAATTTTAGCCTTTGAATTGTTCTCTGGTCTCTGTTTTCAAATAATGGTTCTAATTTTCCTTAAGCAGCAGTGTGTTCACCCAATAAACTTGTTCACCGTATACTAGTATAGGATTTAATAGAAGCCTTTCCTCCAGGGTAGACACTAGTCCTGAATGTTCTGTGTAATAACTTACCTTGAACGATGCTATGTTATTGTTATTGTCAGATGTAAATTTTGTTTGAACACTTTTCCCTGGTCCCCCTTAACATTTTACTTTCTTTTTTATGCTTCCCAGTTTGTTATTTTTCCCCAAAAGCTCACGTAACTTGACAGGGATGATAAATCTATTTTTGTGAGATTTAACTTCATTAAACATATCCGAGAGTTGAGATCTATTTTGTTTCTCTCTATAAAAGGTGACCTCCAGTGATGAAATGGCTGTTACTTTATTTATATGTGATTCTTTCAGTTCACATACTATTGTCAGTGCGTTTACTATTGGTTGAGGAGTTGGTTGGCGTTGGTTTCTATTACTAATTGTTAATTTGCCTTGAGTCCGACCAGTCTTGTTATATCCATCATAATATACTTTTGCCTAAGTCTCAGAATTTTAATCCTATTTTGCTATGGTTCGCGGAGGGTAGTCATTTTACCTTACCGACATGTAAGGTATTGAAGAACTATTAAAAGCTTATGAGAATGGCATCATAAATATAAAAGTAGGGCGAGAAGGACCCAGATCTTCATATTACAGGTTCACTTACTTTGTGATAGTCGTGCCGGGTCACCTGTACGTGTGCTGAGGCAGTGGCCTGACACTAATGGGGTGCAGCATGTGTGTATGCTTTTACCATTTTTTTTGTGAACGGGATATATCTAGTCCTGAGTAAGAAGAAGAAACGCTAGTGTCCAGCTATAGTCTTCCTAATCGAGGACTCATTTTAAAGAATTTCACGCACAGCAGATGGACAGGGAAGGCTTATTTTGAGTCCTGCACAAAAGTAAATTCTCCTAGTGGGGTAACTGCCTGGAACTTGTCTCCATTTTATGAAAACTGGCATGTAACACACATCCGTGTGCATTGGTGTTATTGAACCCTTAAAAAATACAGTTTATTTAATTTTTTTTAACGTTTATTTATTTTTTGAGACAGAGAGAGAGACAGAGCATGAATGGGGGAGGGGCAGAGAGAGAGGGAGACACAGAATCTGAAACAGGCTCCAGGCTCTGAGCCATCAGCCCAGAGCCCGATGCGGGGCTCGAACTCACAGACCGCAAGATCGTGACCTGAGCTGAAGTCGGACGCTTAACCGACTGAGCCACCCAGGCGCCCCGTTACAGTTTATTTAAAAAGATGACAGTAACACAAGTGTTTGCAAATGCCCTGATGCTTTTTGGACATTAGTTTGAAAACCAGCATCTTCAGATAACTAGTTGCGAGCCCACTCGTCTAAATTCAGGAGGATAAATTCAGGATGTCTAAATTCAGGGAGGATGGAGTCCTCGCTAATGAGGCAGAATCTCTGCCCTGAGTTGGCTTGACTTACAGTGTATTTGTCTTGAGAGAAGTTGCACTATCATTATCAGCCAGAGTGTGGATTTTGGCAACACAGGTTTGTTAATTAATTAAGAATAACTAAAAAGTTGGGTGCCTCGGTGGCTCAGTCGGTTAAGTGTCCAACTTCAGCTCAGGTCATGATCTCAAGGTCTGTGAGTTTGAGCCCTGAGTCGGGCTCTGTGCTGACAGCTCAGCGCCTGGAGCCTGTTTCATATTCTGTGTCTCCCTCTCTCTGCCCATCCCCTGCTTGTACTCTGTCTCTCTCTCCCTCACAATAAATAAACATTAAAAAAAAGAAAAGAATGACTAGAAAGAGGGGCGACTGGGTGGCTCAGTTGGTTGAGCTTGAGTGTCTGACTTTGGCTCAGGTCATGATCTTGCAGTTCGTGGCTTCAAGCCCTGCATCGGGCTCTCTGTTGTCAGTGTAGAGCCCCCTTCGGGTCCTCTGTCTCCCTCTGTCTCCATGCCCCTCCCCTGTTGTGCTGTCTCTCTCTCATAATATTGGAATTTTATCTTCTGCAGAAATAAAAATATTCATCAGGTATAATAAAAGATTGTTTTATGAGTAAATGAAATCTCAATTAGATATTTATTGGTATGTGAAGACGGAGTATTTAATCATTAAGAGGCCTTCACTAGGCTTTGAAATATCAACATTTTATATTATGGTAAGATATTCTCTATTGGGAAGAGTACTGATAAATGAGTCTTAATGATATACCCTGTTGTTTAAAAAAAAAGCTTGTGGATTATAGCTCCAAACTGGAAACAGCCAGCAGATAAATAATTGGTGGTATAGGCATACAGTGAAACACTATTCAAATAAAAAAGGACGAACTTGAAATGAATCTCAAAAACATCATGTTGAAAAAAAGCCAGACGCAAACGGCTATATGCTATATGACTCCATTTATATGAATAATAGAACAGGTGAAACTGAGTGATGGTGATGGAAATCAGAACAATGCTTTTTTTCTGGGTAGAAGGATGGAATTGACTAGAAAAGAGTAGGAGGGAACTTCCTGGTGGAAATGACCTGTACCTGGACTAGAGTGATAGTTAACATGAGTACACACATTTGCCAAAATTCATTAAATGGTACCCTAATATGTATGTTTTATTATATATGTTATTTATTGAGGTATACACTTTGTACTATACTACATTTTATACTAGTAATAGAAATGACTAATAATTATTGATCTCTTGTGTACCAGACAACAAACCAATGAAGTAGGTTTTATTAGTGGCAAAGGAGATTGGGTCTTAGCGAATATAAGTAACTTGTATAAGGACACAGAGCCACATATCTCTATTAAGCCAGTGAGCTTAATAGTGACCCTTTGCTGGGTCTATGTATTTAACGTGTTCAGTATTTTCTTGTCTTCTTAAATAGAACATATGAGTATAATTCAAATTTATTGTATGGCTTAGGGTCATTATGATGAACAGTATTTTTGTTCTGAAATGTATAGGATTCTTTCCCATGAATTTAATGAACTAAATGTTTTGTTGATTCTTTTCTAACACTTAATGCCTCTTCCCTTACTGCTACTCTATGAATTTTTTCTCCCATGGTTCCCCTTTTCAGTTTTTTCCCTTTTTAATATGCTGTGGCTGGAAATGAAACTTAATAGTGATTTTTATATAAAACAAGATTGTAGTAAGGACCCAAGGGGCCCTTCTCTTCAATGTCATGCTCGAACCTTTTGATTTATTTATGTTGGCTGCTCAAGAGCCATGAGGCCTGTCCCCCCGTCCGTCTTTCCCCCTTTTAATTTACCTTCTGGTTTTTGGTTGTGTTTTAGTTAGATAATGAAATTAGAGACGTAAATAGCATTTTTTTTGTGTGTGTGTGTGATGACTAACAACTAGTACTCACACAGTAGGCCCATTGTTTATTTAGCAAATTAGTGTAGGCCAACTGGTTTTGGGCTTAAAAGAAATCAAACTAGAAGTAAATGCTTACCAAATATTGATGCTGAGCTGGGAACTTGCAACTTCCATTCTACTTGAGATGACAGTTTTTTTTTTTTTTTTTTAAATTTATTTATCTATTTTTATTTTAATTCCAGTGTAGTTAACATACAGTGTTGTATTAGTTTCAAGTGTATGAGGTGACCTTCGGGTATAGTGACATAGAGGATGGGTGCTTTTTATATAAGGAAACATTTCTAAGTTAGTAGCTTGAAAATAAAATCTTTGAAAAATGTTTTAATTTGTGGTTTAGCCTGACTTACGGAATAAATAATGGCTCTACAGAGTTTTGCAAGGAAGACCTGACAGTGTGTGTACTATATCTATATCTTTACTGAGCGGAGGCCACTCTGCTCATTTTGAACTTTGCCCACCTGACTTTTTGGTAGCCATGGGAGAGAGACTATTTTAAATGTTCAGACTATTAATAGAATCTTAGTCAATGGAAAGATTCTAGAAGGACTCTACAAAAACCAGACAAGTAATTTTTATTATTTTTTATTATTTTATTATTTATATATTAGATGTTATAATTTGAAATCCCTCCTTTCATTTAGTCTTCTCCTACCTCATGTGAAAAAAAGAAGCCCATTTTTATTATTTGGATGAGGTATTTGAAAAGTGGGGAAAAAACTGTTTGTGGTTGTAAATATTCATCATACTTAAATGTTGACGTAGTCTATTCTAATTCGTACTCAAGGGATTGAAACTTCTGGCCTTTCCTTTTTTAAAAACCTGGTGGCACCTGGGTGGCTCAGTCGGTTAAGTGTCGGACTTTGGCTCAGGTTATGATCTCATGGTTTGTGGGTTTGAGCCCTGTGTCGGGCTCTGTGCTGACAGCTCAGAGCCTGGAGCCTGCTTCAGAGTCTGTGTCTCCCTCTCTCTCTGCCCCTCCCCAGCTTGTGCTGTGTCTCTCTGTTTCTCAAAAATAAATAAACATTAAAAAAAGTTAAAAAAAAACAAACTGTGTAATGATTCCATAAAATAGTGACTTAAATTAATAGTTTTATTTGTTACTTGCTGTGCTTAAGACACAGTACTGAGGAGTATAAACAATGTGTGGCCTAGTCTCTGTCATTACTGTATTCAGTAGCCTAATTGCCCAGGTTAAACTGGGTTACCAGTTTAAAATAAAGTTATTGTCTTATCTTTATGACCAAGTTATTCTGGTAGGAAATGACTGATAGGAAATATCATGGCTGAATTAACATTGTTAGAGAGTCATGTAGATAGCTTACCATAGAGCAAACTGCTTAATAAGACAGTATATGTTTTGCTTTGTGAGGTTTTGCCATGTGAGAAAGTGACAGTGAGAAACAGGTAATTGCTTTTCCGTTTGTGATACATAATCTTAGAAGGTCTCAACCGTTTTGAGCATAACTTCCCCAACTTGGTAAAGAGCATCTACAAAAACTCGACAGCTAACATTACGTTTAATGTTGAAAAACTGAATGCTTTACTTTTTTTTTTAATTTTTAAACCTTCTTTTATTTATTTATTTTTTTAATTTTTTTTTTTTTTTTAATTTATTTTTGAGACAGGGAGAGACAGAGCATGAACAGGGGAGGGTCAGAGAGAGGGAGACACAGAATCTGAACCAGGCTCCAGGCTCTGACCTGTCAGCACAGAGCCCGACGTGGGGCTCGAACTCACGGACCGAGAGATCATGACCTGAGCCGAAGTCAGACGCTCAACTGACTGAGCCACCCAGGCGCCCCAAACGTTCTTTTATTTTTGAGAGAGAGTGCATGTAGGGGGAAGGGCAGAGAGGGAGGGAGACACAGAATCCGAAGCAGCCTCCAGACTCTGAGCTGTCAGCACAGAGCCTGACGCGGGACTCGAACCCACAAACCATGAGATCATGACCTGAGCTGAAGTTGGATGTTTAACTGATTGAGCCAACCAGGTGCTTCCTGAATGCTTTACTTTTAAGTTTGGGAATAAAGTGAACATAGTGCTGGAAGTTCTAGCTAGTGCAATAAGGCAAGAAAAAAAAAAGGCATATAGATCAGAAAGGAAGAAACAAAATTTCCCCTTTTACAGATGAGATAATTGTCAATATAGGAAGGAATCTACAGATAAACTCTTAGAAGTAATAATGCGTGTTAGAGAGGTTGCAGACTATAGGATGAACATACAAAAATTAAATACATTTCGTATACTAACAACACATGGAAATAAATGCAAGTATCATTTACAATCACTGAAATAAAAAGTGATGTTCAAGTGTATATCTAAGAAAACATGTGTAGGACTTATGCTGAAAACTACAAAATGTTGACAGAAGAAGTCAAGGTTAAAATCATTGGAGAGACGTATTGTGCTTATGGATTGGAAGACTCAGCATAGTAAAAAAAAGTCATTTCATCTTAAATTGAAATACAAGTTTAGTGCAAATCCTATAAAAATTCCAGAAGGATTTTTTTTTTTACACACAGACAAGTTATAAAATATATGTGGAAATAAAAAGTATCTAGAATAACGAAATATAAGAAAAGTCGGAGGACTCATTCTCCCTGACTTCAAGAATTATATAGCTACGGTAATTAAGATTGTGTGATATTGGTGTAGGAATAGACACGTAGATCAATGGAACAGAACAGAGAACCCAGAATAACAGAATAGAGACCTACACAGATATCCCCAGTGGATTTTTTCTTTTTTTGTGTGTGTTACAATTCACAAACCATAAAATTTACCCTGTAGGTTCAGTGGTGTTTAGTATATTCACACAGTCGTTCACCACTGTCTTAATTCCAAAACATTTTCTCTCACCTAAAACAGAAATGCCATGCTCATTACCCATTGTTCAGTTGATGTTTGACCAAGGTGTAAAAGCCATTCAGTAGAGGAAGAGTAGCCTTTTCAGTAATCGTGCTGGAGCAGTTGGACGTCCACAGGCAAAAAAATTAACTTCGACCTCAACTGCACATATTATACAAAAATTAACTCAGAATGGATCACAGCCTTACATGCAAAACATAAAACTATAAAACTTTTAGAAAAAATAAAAAAGTTTTGGAATCTAGAGCTAGGCAAAGAATTTTCAGACTTATCACCAATTACATGATCCATAAAAGGAAAAAATGATAAATTGGATTTCATAAAAACAAAAAACTTTTGCTCTGCCAAAGATTATATTAAAAGGATGAAAGACCAACTACAGACTGGGAGAAGATATTCAACAAAATACTAGCGTCTAGAATATATAAAGAACTCAGTAGTAAAAAACCAAATCACATAGTTAGAAGATCGCAAAAGACATGAAGACACATTTCACCAGATGCCACATACGTATGTGAAGGGATGTTCAAGGTCATTAGCCGTTAGGAATTACAAATTAAAACAACAATGAGATATCTCAAAATAAAAAGTCTAATTAAAAAAAAAAAAAAAAAAGGGAAAAGACACCTGGCTGGCTCAGGTTGTAGAGCATATGACTCTTGATCTCAGGGTTGAGAGTTCAAGCCCCACTTTGGGTGTGGAACCTACTAATAAATAAGCAGATAAATAAATAAGTAAATATTAAAACAGGAAAAAAAATAAGCCACGAACATGATTAAGTTTGGTAAATACAAATGAGGCTAAAGAAGAAAACAAAAACAAGTAATTTCACTACCTGTATAAACTTCCACCAACATTCTCTTGTGTCTTATACTTTTTTTTTTTTTACTCTATGCATTTTTATTTTACACAGTTAACTGAACATGTGTGGTTGTATCCCCCTCTTTTCAATAAGCACTACCATGAGTATTTTTCCATATCACTTAATATTATCCATGAGTATAATTATTAGATGGTTTATCATATTCATTGTATGGATGTACTATAATTTATTCAACCATTCCTCTTTCATACATTGAAAGTATTTCCGTCTTGTTGCTATTGCAAATCATACTGTGATGAACATTTTTGGATATAAACCACAGTCAGGATTTCTGATTGCTTTCTGAGAATAGATTCTTCGATGTGGATTACTGTCATTGGGTGTGGGCATCTTAGAAGCCTTTGGAAACTACACATTGCCAAAATGCCAGATTGTTTACAGAAATACCGTTTCAGTTTACGTCCTTTTACACTCCTCTCTTAAAAAAAAAAAAGGTATTTTTTTATTGTGCTAACCCCCTGCTCTTGAATTTCTTTTAGGTTTCCACACTTTATCTTGGCTTTCCTCCAACAACTCCATTCTCTTCTCAGCTTTCTGACATTGTTTGTCTCTGTCCCTTAAAAATTTGGCTTCCCTAAGCTTCTGTTCTCAATCTCTTCGCCCTCTATAGTTTTCTTGGGCTAACTAGAACCAGGCCCATGTCTTTCCCTACAGCTTACACCCTGATGACTTACACCCCATGTCCCTTCTGAGTTTCAGGGCTCAGTTTCTAACTGCACAGTGGATATCTTTCCCTGATGCCACAGCGTATTATCACAAACGTACCTCAGTGTCTAAAACTGAAGTCATTATTTATCTCAGCCAAACACCTTTTACATCTTCACCTTGTAGCAGAAGCCAGAGGTCTGAGAGTTGGCCTAGATGACTCCTTAAACCTTGTTTGCCACTTAGTGTCAGTCACTGAGTTTTAAGGTACTGCTTCCAAAAGAACTCCCCCATTTGTTACCTCCCCTCTGTGCTTTTTCTCACTGCCTGAACTTAGGCACTCATTTTTCTTATCCTGCTTCAGTAGATCTTAACTGATAGGCCTATTTTGGGCCTTGTATCTGCTGGTTACATCCTTCATACTAAAACGAGTTTGATCTTTTTAAACCTAGATTTCAGCATGTTACCACCTTAACTGTCTTCTGTAGAACAAAGCCCGTTTTCCTTCGCATGGCATGAGTGAGCCTGGTCTTGATTGCCAAGGCCCCTGCCTGTTTTCCAGCTTTATCTCTCACCATGCCTCCTATGGCTCCCTGTCATGCCGAGCTAGTTTCCTCAGTATATTACATGTATATATAAATTTTTTTTTTCCTGGCCTTTATGCCTTTGCCTATCTTGTTTTTTTCTTCCTGACATGTTTCTTTCCTGTCCTGTCCACTTGCTAGATTTTTTTTTTCATGTTCCAAGATTCAGATAATACTATACCTCCTATGGGAAGCTTTTTTGCCTTCCACAGGAAGAGTTAAGGGCTTCCTCATCTTTGTTCCTGTTGTGCCACATACCCATTTCTGTTTGCCACTTCCTACATTGTTGTTGTTCTTGTTGTTGTTGTTAATCTGCTCTTGGACGTTCTACTGGATTGCAGTATACCCTCTCTACTACTTAAAGCAAGGAGTTGTGTGCTTTTTTGTTTCCTCATCATGAGAGAACAGTGACCGACATATAGTAGGTGTTTAATAGATACTTTTTGAGTAGATAAAGGAAGGAAGGAATGAAAGGTTCCATGAATGAAGTGTTTCATGCTGACGAATGCCCAAAAGTTTTAAGTTGAAGGAAAATTACAGAATTTGAGGTCCTAGGGATTTTGAGTTCTCCCCTCATCCTGGAGTATCAGTAATCTCAGGCCAACCATTTCCTTTCTCTGAGCTTCGGTTCTTTTGCAAAATGGAGGCAGTAGCAGTAGTAATAGTAATAATAATAGTTACAATAATACAAACGCTTTTTAAACAGTAAATACACTAAATTTTAGGTAATATTGTTATCAGTAATAAAAAGTATCCTGTATGTTCTGCCTGGCACACGGGTAATGTACTGTCTTCATTGAAGTGAGTGAACAGTTACAACTTTGGGTAGACATACCCCCAGTTACAAGATCAGTTGGCCTGGGTTTGCTATAATTTGGTTGCCTGATAGAAAACAATCTTGACTAAAAGTAGTCCGTGATGCTTATGGTCTATGATGTGAAATTTCCAGGTTGATGAAGTGTGTAGCTGTGCATAGAGTTCCACGCTACTTTCTAATGTGGTTTGACTTTTCTAACTGTTGTCAGTGACAAACTTGTGTACCATTAGTCTGCCCTGTTTTCCGTGTTTTCTATACAGAGATGTATAGTTAGTGCAGTGATGAGTAATATGTTTTCAAGAAAAGCTATCCTGTAACCTTCAAGTCTAGATGGGTAGATTGAGCATTTAAAGCTGGAGCTTTTTCACTGCTTCTGCATGACTGTATGTTCTTACCAAATGAATCACTTTATGAATATGCATGAGCTTATAAATGCTGCTTTTTAAAAGAAATTTTTGTGTTCTGAAATAAAATTGGTAGTATTTTCCAAGTTTTCTGTGAGAAGGTTTCCATTAGTCTTAGAAATTCTTTGAAAAAAAAAAAAAAAGTGTGTGTGTCTGTATTTCCCCTTCCCTACTCATGCTACATTTTGTGATATCTCTGGCATTTTTTTCTCCATTCTTTTTTCCATCAAGTTTCTTTTCTTTTCTTTTTTCTTTCTTTCTTTCTTTTTTAACATTTATTCATTTTTGAGAGACAGAGAGAGACCGAGCACAAGCAGGGGAGGGACAGAGAGAGAGGGAGACACAGAACCCAAAGCAGCCTCCAGGCTCTGAGCTGTCAGCACAGAGCCCGATGTGGGGCTTGAACTCAGTAACTGTGAGATCACAACCTGAGTCGGAGTTGGACGCTCAACCGACTGAGCCACCCAGGTGCCCCTCCATCAAGTTTCTTAATTTCACTGTTTCCTCCTTATCCTTTAAGCAGGTGAAATGGTAGCAAGTCATTTTAGACTTTTGAGTTTGGGAGATCTGGTAGACACTGGAGCACCCTCTCTTTATTGTCCTTTCTTTATTGTCCACGTGGGGCTTGTGGCAGAGATACGCCCATTCAGGTTTCCACTATTGTATGACTTGTAGGTTAGAGCACATCATCAGAGTGTATTTACATTTGACCTGGAAGTTCAACCCAGTATTGCTTTGGGAAAGTTTTTTTTTTTTTTAAGTTTATTTTAGAGAGAGAGCGAGCGAGCATGTGAGAGTGTACGCGTGTGAGCAGGTGAGGGGCAGAGAGAGAGGGAGAGAGAGAATCCCAAGTAGGCTCTATGATGTCAGCACAGACCTGATGTGGGGCTTGATCCCACGAACCATGAGATCATGACCTGAGCCAAAATCAAGAGTTAGACACTTCACTGACTGAGCCACTCAGGCGCCCTGGGAAATTTTTGATTGTCAAAAATCACCATTGGCAGGGGCACCTGGGTGGCTCATTTGGTTGAGCCAACTTTGGCTCAGGTCATAATCTCACAGTTTGTGAGGTTGAGCCCCGGTTGGGCTTGCTATCAACCTGCTTTTGGATTCTCTGTCTCCACTGTGTCTCTGCCCTTCTGCTTGCGCTTTCTTTCTCAAACATAAATAAACATAAAAAAAAAATCACCGTTGGGTTGTGATCATTGTGTACACCCTCAAGTTATTACTCAGCCACGTTACGGGCTTTTCTCTTAACTTCAGTACGTAACAGCAGACTGCAGCTCAAAAAAGTCACAATGGTTTCATTCGTGCCTTAACAAGTATTCACAGTGTATCTTCTTGTAGAATGCCAATATATCCTTTATCTACAGTTCCCTCTTTTGGCTTGCATAGATTGAAAATTCCTTGCATTTACTTTTAGTTCATGTAATGGTAAAGATTTTGTTTCTTTTGCATGACACCATTTTGTTTTCCTTGATAAAGAGTTATTATAAAATCCAGATTTGAGGAGTTGATAGGAAGGGCTTAGCACTGATGAACACACGTGTTGTGTGAAACAGTGGAAACAGCCTTGGAGAGGCAGTCAGGAAACTCGAGTTCCAGGTCTGGCTGTGCACTGAACTCACCCTTAGTCATCTTGGCTAATAATAACTGAACAATAAAAATAATAGCACCTTATGCAGTGCCCTGCTGTCTACAAAGCACTTTTATAGAAAGTATGTTGGGCAGAGAGATGATTATTCCCATTTTATGATGAGGATACTAAACCTCAAAGAGTAAGAGATTTTCCCAAGGTCACATACCAGGCAAGGGCTAGAACCACGATTGACTTTATTCCACTGTGTCCTTTTCAGTTACTTCATGCTGCCTCTCATTTTGCTTTTAATTGAGAAGTGAGGGGTTGGAGCACAGCAGTGATTTTCAAGTCACTTTCACCCAGAGCCCTAGCATTCTGTAGGCTAGCTTCCTGGTTTGCTTGTGAATAAGGAGAGAAACACAGGGAAAGAGGTTTAAAGTGGGCACCAGCGTGACATGTTGGGGTACAGTGGTGGTTGTGCATTTCCAAATGACCTGCAGGTCTTTTTCAGTCTCTTTTATTATTGATGGATGGTTTTATGTCCTTTCAGTGTGAGGGGGGCAAAAGGAGGTGGAAAGGCATCTGGTGTTAACTTTTCTTTTTAATTTTATTTTTAAGTAATCTCTAAACCAAACATGGGGCTTGAACTGACTGAGCCATCCAGGCACCCCTATAAACTTTTTTTTTTTTTTTTTTAATGGGTGAAGGGATTTCACAGTTCTGAACAAAAGTTTGAAAATGACTACATTAGATGATTTTGAAGGCCATGTTTTAGCCTAGGAGTCTGAAAAATATTGCATCCTTAACTTAGTTAGGTAGCATTACCAGATGGGCCCATGACGGCTTTACAGACATTGCAACCTTCCATCAGTTTAATGTTGTGGGGCACTGTTGAAGCCCTGTTTATCCTCCAAAGATAGGCTATGATCAAGCCTCTGTCTTTAGGGAAGAGGCAAAATGTCTGAAATGAGTATGGGTAATTATGTATAAACAAATAGCTAGATTTGGTAATGCGTTTTTTAAAAGACTGATAGTGAGAATCAATGACTTTGGAGTTGCACTGGGGTTGTTTTAAAAAATGAACATGTTGGGGCACCTGGATGACTCAGTTAAGTGTCCGACTATGGCTTCGGTCATGATCTCACAGTTCCTGGGTTCGAGCCCTGCGTCGGGCTCTGTGCTGACAGCTCAGAGCCTAGGGCCTGCTTCCGATTCTGTGTCTCCCTCTCTCTCTGCCCCTCCTCTGCTTGTGCTCTCTCTGTCAAAAATGAATAGACGTTAAAAAATTAAAAATAAAAAAAGAACATGTCCGTTAACTTGGGTGTCGTGTGTTTCCTACAACCTGTGAATGGTTAAACCTGGCATTTCTATCAAGAAGGAGCTACTGCTGTTTTCTTTATTTGCTTCGGGAGTAAAGGTGTTTTTATTAACGCTTGAAACAGATAACCACTTCCATATTCATTTCTGTGTTTGAACAAAGTAGACCTGGCCTTTTGGCTAAAATATTCTTTTAGCTCCTTAGAGATGAAAGTGGTAATTTCCATTTGTAATACTGATTATTTACATTTGTACCCTTTTGCATTCCTTACCTGTCCTCTACAGTCCAATAAGGATTGCACTGACAGGTATGACAGACTAATTTGGGCCCTGGGGTTATTAAGGAAATTTCAGTTCATTTCTTCTCAGTCTGCCTCAGAGGAGAGGTCTATGAAATATCCATGACTTTTTTGATGATACCTTTGACATAAGGGTGGTTTTTGTTACTTTGGATGATGCATGAAGCAACTCTAGTTGATGTGTTTCTGAGCTTATAGGCACATGCGAATGTCTCCACTGCCCTGAGACCCTCTTCTTTCTACTTACACGAGGCTGTGAAAGCCCATGGCTTTTTGATTCTTTAAGAATTAATTAGTGCACGGAAGTTGGAAATACAGGCTGAAGGAAAAGAGAGCAAGTTTTTTTCCAGCTGGGATTTTTGTCTTACTGTGGAGTGATGTGGGGCTTCCTCTTTGGTGCTTCCTTACTCAGTCAAGCATTTGGCTATTATTAAATACTTACCTTTGCTTATATTTTTTTATGTGAAATTTGCCTACTGGGAAATGCACAGATCTCAAGTATATATGGTTTGATGAGGTTTGATAAATCCTATAACTCACGCCTGAATCAAGATAGAGAAAATTTCTATCATCCATGCGGTTCTCTTATGTTTTCTTTATAGATGGTCCCCAGACACATTCACTTGTGTGATAAAAGAATTCTGACGTGCCCAAGTAGGAAACGATCACACCTTTTGTTCTATAGCAACTGGTAGTCTAAGTAATAAAAGGAAAACTTACTCAAGACGAATTTATTTTCTTTTCGTATTGGCAGAAGGTGCTCGAAAGCTACTTCCTTAACTAATTAAAAGACTTTTTGAGAATACTTGACAAAGACAGTGATAAGCAGAGCAGCTCTGCTACCTTTGGTATAGAATGTATATCTTAAAACACAGTCTTATATGTGTGAAACTGAGAGCAGCTTTCTCTAGTCAAGCGGTAAACAGAGGCCTCAAGCAGCTTTTTTGAGTAGTACGTAAACCAAATCAAAGGCAGAGGGGGCCAGGACCTGACCTTTTTTTTTTTTTTTTTTTTTTTTTTTTTTTTGTATCCCCAGGATACATTCTCCCTATTTGTAAAACATTAATTACCTCAAGGCTGCCATGGGCATCGGTTAATATCTGGAAAGTTCTGGGTAAAGACTGAGGTTGTGTCCATGTTGTCTTACCAAAGACAGCGAACAAATTTGTACACGGCGATTGCCCTCTGATAAGCTCCACAGCCTCCCATCCCAACTTCTGATTCCATTTTCCTTTTGCACAAACAGTTCTGGTGGTTTAGTGTTTAGTTTTCCACTGCACACGCAGCCTGCTTGCCCTTGTGTAGAAACTGTCCCAATGACCGTGGATGACCCAGGCTCCTCTCAAGGGTGTGTGCTCATGGGAACTGGCCAAGTTGGCTGTTACACTTACTTTTTCTGAACAAACAAATATATAGTTTCATCTGGCTCATGTAGTCAGACCTCTGGTCTGGGAGGTGGTTGTTTCTTTTTGTGTATTTGTTGTTTTTGTTTTAGGTAGTGGTAATTGATGTGGTAGAGGTGGAGCTTCTGGGGGGGGCGGGGGGAGGGTAGCACTTTGAACCCCCTTCCCTTTCCAGTAGACATAATATAGCCTCTTACGGCTCCGTCGTATCAGTGAGTACTTAGTTTAGATCCTTTTCTTTTACTAAGGAAAATACAGGGGCAGAAAAGGATTTTGTTTTGTGGCCCTGATGTCAATTAACAGTGATTTCTGGAGATACCTCTTTTTCTGATATTGAACATAGTGTTTATTAGTGTTATTTGTCTACATTTTTAATTTTTTAAAAATAATATCTACATCCAATGTGGGGCTGGAACTCAACCCCAAGATCAAGGTCACCTGCTCTACTGACTGAGGCAAACAAGTACCCCAGTTATCTGTGTACATTTTGGAAGAATGACTTCAATTTCATGCAAAGGAAGGAAATATATCAGCCCTCCATTCTGCTAAGCCTAAAGTTCTATTAGCAGATTAGGTGTCTGGGGCTGGTAATATATGTCTCTGGAGAGCAAGGTCATAGCAAAATGATACAAACGAATGAGTACTGAGGAGTGGAAATGTGATATGAAATGCCTGCAGGCTTCCTAATCCACCCCCACTTTGTTTCGGGGGAGGGGTGGAATTTATGTCACTGTGCCTCATATAAGGCCACCAGTCTTTAGTGTCCCTATTCCTGAAATTGTGTGGGGCGTTATGGGGCTTCCGTTTAATTGGTTCAACATGTGTCCCTTGACATGAATTGTCATAATATAAATACTCAAGTGCATAACAAGCAGATCAAGAAATAAAACAATATTTCCAGCACACCCAGAAGCCAAGTTTTTATGTACTGCCTCAAGTCAACATATTAACTTAAAAAAATTTTTTTTAATGTTTATTTCTTTTTGAGGGTGAGAGAGATAGAGCTTAAGCAGGGGAGGGGCAGAGAGAGAGGGAGATACAGAATCCAAAGCAGGCTCCAGTCTCTGAGCTGTCAGCACAGAGCCCGATGCGGGGGCTCGAACTCACGGACTACGAGATCATGACCTGAGCCGAAGCCTGGCGGTTAACCAACTGAGCCACCCAGGCTTCCCCAACATGTTAACTTTTTGATACTCATTTCTTTGCTTTTCTTTATGGTTTTTCCTCCTAAATATGCAACTTTAAACAATATAGTTTGTCTAGTGTTTGGCCTTATGTAATTGGAATTACACAATATGTATCCTTTTTTCACCCAGTTTTGGGTTTTGTCCTATTGTTATGTATAGCTACATAGTATTTTCATTGATATATAGTATTCCATTGCATGAATATACCACGATGTATTCATTCTACTATTAGTGGACATTTGAGGTTGTTTACAGTGGATAGCTATTATGCATTTGCCTGTATGAACACTCCTGTATTTGTATTCTGGTACGTATCAGTGATAGTTTCTTTTGGGGATATACCCTCAGAAATGGAATTATTAGTAGGTTGTGGGATTTGTTCATTTTCAGTTTTACTAAATACTGCCCAGCAGTATCCCTAAGGTAGTGGTAACAGCTTATATTCTCACCAGCAGTGTAGGAGTGTTCTCGTTGCTCCCCTGTCTTTAACACTTGTTATTGTCAGACTTTAAAATTTTTGGCCAGTGTACTAGGAGTGTAGCAGCATCTCATTGCGTTTTAGTTTGCATTTCCCTAGTTAATAATGGGAACTTGGGGTGCCTGGGTGGCTCAGTTGATTAAGTGTCTGACTCTTGATTTCAGCTCAGGTCTTAATCTCAGCTCATGAATTCAAGCCCCGTGTCGGGCTCTGCGCTGGGCACGAAGCCTACTTTAAAAAAAAAAAAAAAAAAAAAAAGGAACACTTCTAAATGAGTTTATGGGCCATCTGTGATGCCTGGGTCTCTTGCAGATTTTTCGATTGTGTTGTCTTTTTTTTACTGACTTGTGATAGTTCTTTAGTATTTTGGATATGAGCCCTTCTTTTTTTGTGCTTGTTACAGATGTTTTTTTGTGACTTGCCGTTTCACTCTTGATGGTGTCTTTTGACACTATTTTGATAAACAAGTTCTTACTTTTAATGTAATGACATTTTATAGCATTTTTCAGTATGATTAGTGCTTTCTGTGTCTTGTTTATGACATAAAATCATGACGATAGCCTCTGATAATTATCTTCTACAATTTTTATTGCTTTCCCTTTAAAACATTTTACATTTAGATTTCTTAAGAGCAGAAATTATTAGGTCACTTACTATTAGTTGATTAAGTGTAATTAGTGAATGAGTATTTACTGTAACTTCAGCTGTGTTGAAGAGCCAGTGGAAAGTATAAAGAGATTAAGGCATGGCCCTTGCCCTAAAATAGTCTGCCTTCTACCTGTGTAGGTGAGGCCCTTAGCAATCGGCATTATATGTAACAACATTGGACTGGGAATCTAGAGACTTCTATTCCGTTCCAGAAGCCTGGCTGTGACATTACCTTTGTGACTTTAGGTAAACTCTTTTCCCTCTTGAGGTCTAAATTTTAACTTACCTGTAAAGTAAGGGGCGTGGCCTAAGTCAGTGGTTCCTGATTTTGGTTCTTCAGATTTTGCTAAAGGTCTGGTGAAAAATAGCAAATGGAAGCTTTATTTTTAAAGGTGAGAGAAATTATGCAGTTTTAGCCATGAGGAGACTGCACAGGTTAACCAAAATACCAAGCGTCTTTGTGGGTTTTTTTTGTTTGTTTGTCTGTTTGTTTGTGTTTTTTGCTTCTTCAAGTATCTTTGTTTTTAACTGGCGTCGGATATGCTTTCTGTTTGAGAATTGCATTGAACTGAAAGAAGCTCTGATCGACAACAAAAGTCTTTATTTTTTTTTAAATAATGTTTATTGGTAATTATAGTTTAGCAGATAGTTTTTATTTTTTTTATTTTTTTGTTTATTTATTTATTTTTGAGAGAGAGAGCACGAGCACGGGGGCGGGTGGGGGGGCAGAGAGAAGAGGGGCCAGAGGATCCGAAGCAGACTCCGACAGCAGAGAGCCGGATTTCACAAACCGTGAGATCATGCCCCGAGCTGAAGTCAGATGCCCAACCAACTGAGCCACTCAGGCGCCCCTGTAGGCCGTTTTCAAAATGTGGCCTTCACATGTCAACCAAGAGGCCAAAGAGTGAGAAGCAGGGGTAGGGGGGAGGTGTTAATAACTAATGAAAAGTGTCCTCAGCGTTGAAAAAGTTGGGTACCTACTAGTCTATAATGACTTTTAAGGACATTTCTAACTCCAAAATACTATGAATCAGTGAAAAGATGCTATTTACGGCTTTGCATCAGGAGGTACCCAAATGAGTTAATCTGGACAGCCACCATAACAGAGTGTGTGAAGAGGGACAGAGAACCTGTGGCTGACTGGGATAGTCAGGGGAGGAGGGCTTCCCGGACGAGCTACGATTGAGCCATGTGATTCTTTTACGAGTAGGGAGAGGCATGGAGAGGGAACTCTAGACGGAGCGATGAAAGACGGGACAGTACAAGTCATTGCTGGGCACAGAGAATGAATCAGTTTTGCAATGAAAGGTGATGAAAAGGTAGTTTGAGGTTAGGGCACCAAAGGCCTTCAAACATAAGGCTAAGCACAGACAGCTTTGGAAAAATTAACCGTTACAAGTATGATTGTGTCAGGAGGATTCTATTCTGGCTTTTCTAGAACTGGAGGCTTGTGGATATAGGCCAATGACTTTAGGATGTCCTCCATGCTTTAGTATATAGTGCTGGCTGGCCCTGAACAACATTAAAAAAACATTTTTTTAAGTATCTGAGAGGTAACCAGGAAGCATGGCATTATATTGACAGCTGAACTACAAAGCAGGAAAGCTTATTTTATGGTAGCTGTCCATCTGTATCTTTCTGAATTTATGTGTAGAACGAATCCCTGGTAAATCCCAAGATGCTTCTCTCTATGCTAAAAAGTGGCTCATAAATGGTGTTGAATTCTTTGTAAAAGTCACCAATCTCAACAGAATTTCTGGTTCTGGAAAAGAAGGATCTTCTCTGTTTATTTTCTGTAGAAAACGACCACTTAGGAATAGTCCACTCTCTATTATGTGTAACAATGGAAAGACATTCTTCTCTGGATGGTATAAAACAATGACTCATCCCAAGCCATCTCTTGGAATTAAGAATGTAATCATAATACACCCATAAATGCCCATGTATACATGCTTAGGCAGTCCCATTCTGCCTTCCTTTTTATTACTCCCTCTTACCCCATTGTGGTTTAGCTTGACTAACCTATTTGCAGCACATTAACATTCTTAATACAAAACTTTTGCAGCCTCTGAGAGGAAAAAAAAGAGGTGTGGAGATGTCAGATTTCATCTCTGACACTGTTTCTTAAACTATATTAGAGATGTATTTTTTAAAAAAAACATAGTAACCATTTTCGGTTGACTCCTCTAACATAATTTAATGAAGGGGGGTTATCTGCCTTGGGCTTCTTCCATAGAAACAGCATTTAAACACTTAAAGGAAAAATTAAAGAGCGCAGTGGCCTTGGGGACAGCGAGTGGGAGCATGGACAGCATAGGATTTAATAAGCTGACAGAGGAGAGAGGAATCCCACGCTAAGTGGAGACAGCCCTGGTGATGTCATAGGCAAGGACTGGGAAGAGGGGGGGTGTAGGCGGAGAAAAGAGAAAAGTCAATAGGTCTTGCATACCTCATCCTCAATATCCCTGAGAACATGACAGGCAAGCCCTCTTGTCTCCGGTTTATCAGCTCTCTCCTCGTAGGGGTTCCTCTCACACAGCTTTTATCCCAGGACTGGAAAAGTTAGGCCATATGGGCTTCAGAGGTAAAGTTTTGTGGGATTGGTCAATGCTGATCTGGAAGTTGAGCAGCAAACGAAAATGGTACCATATCAGCATTAAAACAAAATCGCTGAAGTAAGTGTTCTTGAAGAGTAATTGAACACCCGGTTGGATGAAGATTTAGATCCAAAGAGAAAATTTTTAGGATGATGAGTAAATTATTGTTATTTTGAAAAGTTTTGATGTTTATTTTTGAGAGAGAGAGAGAGAGAGAGAGAGAGCGTGAGTTAGGGAGGGGCAGAGAGAGAGGGAGACACAGAATCCAAAGCGGGCTCCAGGCTCTGAGCTATCAGAACAGAGTCCGACGCGGGGCTCGAACTCACAAACCATGAGATCATGACCTGAGCTGAAGTCAGACCCTCAACCGGCTGAGCCACCCAGGTGCTCCAGGAGTAAATTATTAAGTGGGAATTTCTAAAAGATTCTGGTACAGATGTTAGAGCATGCTAAAAAGTATACTTAGATTGACAGCCTGTAGAGCAACTGGGACTATTATCGTAATTATGAAATGGTACATTTTAAATAATAAACCTCGACTTTGTACACCATAGGTTCTTAAAAATACCAGTTGATATCTTTGTCTTCCTACCTTTATTCCATCTAATTTTGGAATAATTTATTTCTGGGTTGCCTTCTGTGGTCTTGGTAGAATTGCGGATTTTACAACATGTTTCAGGAAAGTAATTTCAACAAATGTAAGATTATCTGCAATTCAGTTTTCTGATTCAGCAGCCATAACTATTTGCCAGATTTTTGTTGTTGTTGTTTGTTTATTTAACCCTTACCAACAAGATTTTGAGTAGTTCTGGAATTTGAGATTAACATATTTGTAGTAAAGAAACCAGTGTCACTTTCTGCAGGAAGAGTGTTTTTTTTTTAATGTATGTAAATATACATATGTGTATTTAACTGAAAACAAGGTTTTTTGACTTCTCTCCATAGAGAACTTGAGTTGATTTTTTATTGTTTTGCCTTTCTCTCCTTCCTCCTTTGTTTCTGTATTAGCAGATTTAGAGTTTGCAAGGATCTAATAGAAAAAGCAAAGAATTTGGAGTCAGAAAGTACGAGGCTCCGGATTCTGGCTTGATGGTAGCTGGGCAAGTTAGCCTTTCTGACCCTCAGAATCCTCACCTGTAAAATAGGATAGTATCACTCATCTCTTGGGGGTTTTTGTATGGATTAAACCAGGGGGAGAAAAGTGCTTAGCAATAAAGGTTAGTTTGTTTCCCTTTGGCAGTCTTTTAAGCTTAAGGGTCCAACTTTCTACTTGTTTTAGAATAAATCCGAATTTTATGGTTATATTTCCATATTTTTCTTCAAAGTCAGGCTTTTTTATGTGTCTTCCTCCCAATTTTTAAAGCTGGGTTTTCTGTCTGCTACTCTGTTTCTTTCTAACTTACGTTTTCTGTAAGGTATGTATTAGTTATTGAAGTATCTTTGAAAGAAAAATGGTGTGCATTTTTTAGTGGGGACCATTGAACAACTTAACAAAATGGTTAACTCACATTCTAAACTCTTAAAGTGTGCCTAATGTCAAATTTCTTAAAAAAAAAGTTATCTAAATCTATTTATTGTGATAAACCATATTGTGATATGTGATTATCATTATTGTGATACACCATAACATAATTGTGAGACGTGGGGGGGGGGGCGGTGCTGTAAAGATACAACTTTGCTTAGGATCCTTACCACACAAGAGCCTGTGATTGAATGTACATTGGCGTGGGCACCTATGGACATTCCCCTCCCCCCCCCCCCCCCCATATTCAGTATAGATCTGTTGGTTTGAATTGAGGAACAGGAGAAGGGTTTTGGTGAAGAGAAAGCAAATGGGCTTATATTAAAATCTAAGGTTGTTTTTGTTTTTTTTTAATGTTTGTTTATTTTTGAGAGAGACAGAGTGTGAGCAGAGAAGGGGCAGAGAGAGGGAGAACAGAATCAGAAGCAGGCTGCAGGCTCTGAGCTGTCAGCATAGAGCCCGATGCAGGTCTCCAATTTATGAACCACGAGATCATGACCTGAGCCGAAGTCGGACCTTAACCGACTGAGCCACCCAGACACCCCTAAATTCTCAGTTTTATCATAGATACTTAATTCACCAAATTATTATTTTTCATCCCTTTGCTTTCAGTAGGAAGCTATTGCTGCTGTGATAGAGCATGGGCCAGAGGGAAATACTATGGGATTGATGGCATTCTAGTGAATTGTGGATGAGCTCAAATTCTAGATCCATCATTTACTAGCTGTGTGACTTTGGGTGAGTTATTTAACCTCTGTCTACCTAAATTTCCTTATCTGTAAAAGGAGGCTAATAAATTGCACCCACCTTTGGGGTTGTTAAGAGGATTAAAGGAGATAATGCACTTAAGTGCTTAATAGAGTGCTTGGCACATAAGCTTTCAGTAAGTGTTAGCTATTAGTATTTTTTTATTTGTTCCCAGTGCTTCATCCTTTGTCTTATATTCTGGATATTATATAGTAAAAAAGGAGAGGAAGTCATTGTACAATCTTCTGAAAACTGATCTCAGCGACATAGTAGGAAAGATGTTGGATTGCGATCTAAGAGTTTTGGGTTCCAATCCTGGCTTTAACAGTAACTGGTTGCGTGAGACTTGGGCAACTCTTTCAGTTTCCTTACCAATGAAATTGTGGTAGCTATTCTATATGTCTGTAACATGCCTTCCATTGCCCAAGCCTTAGGACATTAAGTTTAATTAGAAGTCTTTGGTTTGGGACCTCTTCATTACCTCATAGCCTGTGACCTTGTTTCCTTTCTCATTGTCCAGTAGGAATTGGACCAGGGCTGGTGGAAGGTGGGATGAGGAGAGGAGCTAAGAGTTTCACTGGTTGGAATGTTATTGCCAGGCGGGAAGAAGTGCTCTTGTGACTTTTAAGATTAGAAGGAAAGAATTGATTCAGGTCTTAATTAATAGTATTATTCTGTCATTTCCACCTTCCACCATTTTATTATTATATTTTGTCAGAATTGATTAGCAAAATGCATTTACCCAGGGGTTGTCAGGGTTCCTGTTTGTAAGGTCCAAACAACATTGTTAGTTACTTCAATCAATGTATGCCCCTAAGGGTAGATTCATCGAATTTACCTGTCAAAGCTTAATTAAGGACAAGCTCCGGGTTTAGTTCAGGCTACCCAAATTCAGGGTTACGTTCTGTCCGTTTTGCTTCTAATCAATGGGTGGTAGGATGTCATTTGGAGAGGATTTTGAATATTTGCAATTTCTGAGGTAGCATTTTGCTGCTTAATAAGTACCTTAGTGTGATTTCTTACTTCGTTTGGTTTTCTTTCTCCACAATTTCTGTAGATGCCCAGATGAAGGCAATAGCACCTGGATAATCAGAGCATGTCCTTTGGAGCATTTGTTGCTAACGTGTAGTTTTTGAGCAATGCTTGGCAACTGAAATGGGAATCTTGTATTCCTCTTTTATAGATGAGTCTGTTAATAAGTAGGTTGCTCTGCCTTTCAATTCTGAGCTTGAGTTGTTTCTTTTTTGTATGTGGAATTCGTAACCCTCTTTGATGTCGACCTTCTGTAAAGCAAACAATAGCTGCAGGAGCAAAATCCAAGTAACAGGAATAATTGTTTGTGTTTATAATGTGCTTACCGTGTACCTGGCATTGTGTTGAATATATTACTTTATGAAATCCCAAGAACAACCCTGTGAGCTAGGTACTTCTGTCGTCTCTATATTACATGAAGGAAATTGTGATTGAAGATGTCAAACAAATTGTGCCAAGTGCAAGACTGGTAGTAAGTCGTGGAGCTTGATTTCCAAGCCAGATCTGCCTGAGCCAAGGCTTTCTTTTATGTTGTCCTTCACTAAAGACTCACTGAACAGAAATGAAAGAGTGCTGGGCACATGCCACGCGGTTAATTCTATATAAATCCGGTCAGATTCTGAATAGTGTCGACCTGGTAGAGTCAGTGTGAATTTCTCATCATAACAAGAGACTTAACGTGGCAAAAGCCAATATCCTAAGAAAGGACATGTTAATGCGCCGTGCAGACTGCCGTTTTTGGGGGGAGGGTTGTTGTTGTTGGTTATTGCTCTAGCAACTACCACAAAGGCAGCATTTACTTGACAAGCCACGTGTACTTAAGGCAGAACACTGACTGCTTTTCATGCTGGCAGATCCGTACTCTACCAGCACTGGCTACCTGTGAGGAATGTGAGCAAGTTGGATTTTAGGACAGGAAAAACACAACTTCCACCTCATTTCACAGTAGGGTTCACTTCGGGATACAGACTTTTTGGTGGCAGCGACTGTTACCTTCTGCTTGTGATTTCTGATACTTGCAGAATACTTACCTGGCAGATACTGTCAGATGACAGGCCCTCCTCCTACATGTTCTTCATGAAAGAAGTGCTAGTTGCAAGCGTTTTATTACATTAGAATTCTACTTAATGCCACTTTAGCTTGGAGTGTGTTTATTATGAAGTCAGGATCGTGACATGTTCTTTTTTCCTCTTGTTCTTCCTGAGTCTGGTGTTCTTTCCCTCAGTAACGGACTAAGATGCAAGTGTGTGGTGAAGAAGGAGAATTTATTTCTTGCCCAGATGGACCCCGGTGAAAGTAACTTACGTAAAGAGACTCCGCTTCTGTTTGGGAAAATGATCTAAGATGCACGCAGTGCTTTTCTTTTTGGAGACGAACACTTTATCCTAATATTTGGCCACTTACAATCAGTCTGTTGCAGAATCAGGAAGTGTTCTATATGTTAGCATGAAGTTCAAACCATAGCCTTTAAACACTGGGAAAGGGAATTGAGGGTAGATGCCAAGACGGGTTTGGAAAAGGCATGGTAAGTTCAGGAAAGTGTAAATGGTTTCATCCGGCCAAAGCACAGTAGCAGTGTGAGGAAGTGGTAGGAGGTGAGAAAGGATAGGTTGTGGGGACCAGACAACAGAGGAGCTTTGTATTTTATGCTAAGGAGTTTGGATTTTTTCCTGTAGATAGTGGGGAAACTTATAATACCTTTTTTATTTTTTATTTTTTGAGAGAGAGAGAGAGAAAAAGAGGGTATAAGTGAGCAAGGGGCAGAGAGAGAGAGAATCCCATGAGGGGCAGAGTGAGAGAGAGAGAGAGAGAGAGAGAGAGAGAGAGAGAGAGAGAGAGAAAGAAAGTGGGGCTTCTGAAGCAGGGCCTGTGCTCACCCGATGTGGGGCCCGTGCTCACCTGGAGTGGGGCTCGTGTTTATCCAATGCTTACCCATGCGGGACTCAAACTCCCGAACTGTGAGATCATGACCTGAGCTGAAGTCAGTTGCTTAATGACTGAGTCACCCAGGTGCCCTCTCATACCTTTTAAGAAGGGGACACATGGAATCAAGTTTGCATTGATGGATTCGTGTGGCAGTATGGAGTGTGGATTGAAGGTAGAGAGACTGTTTGTTCGTCAGGAGAAACACTCTTCCAGAGTCTCCTAGTATTCAAGCAGGAAATAATGGCCTGAATTAGGAAACTGTTCTAGGCATGCAGAAAAGGGTGCCCTTTATTCATTCAGTGTTTGAGAAATGTTTATTAAGTTCCTGTTCTATGTCTGACACAGGATTAGTTATATATTGGGTTAACAAGGTGAACAAGGTACAGTTACTACCTCCAGGGAACTTATCATCTGGTGGGAGATTGGACAAGCAACAAAAACTGCCGTTACAAAGGCCAAGTGCTGCACCAGGGCATTTATGACAGCATGTAGACCCTAACCCAGTTCTGGGGGGCGGGAGGGCCTTTTTAGGAGACAGCCAAGTGAAGTTGTACAGCTTCACTTAGGGGTGGGGTTAGGGGTGTTGGAAAGAGCTGAGCTGCTTCACTTGAGGAAATAGTATCTGAAAATGGCTAGAGCAGATGAGAGAAAAACCCTGGTCCTTTTAGGGCCCTGCAAGTCAGTTAGTGTGGCAGGATTGTGTAGAGCAGGGAAGTGTGGAGACAAATGAGGCCAGGGGAATTAAACAGTCACCTGGTAACCCACATGAAAAGAGTTTGTCTAAAAACACATGAACTGTTTTAAGCCAGAGAGTGTCATGACCAAATTAGACCTTTAACAAATATCCTTCTGGCTGCTGTGGGGAGGATGGGAAGGGAGGGGGAAGAATAGGGTCAATAATAAAAGAGGTACCAGAGAGGTAGGGGAGGGTTTGTTGGGAGCAGAAGGAGGAGTTGAAAGAAGGGAGTGGTCAGTTCTGGAAAATATTGCTGGGAAGTCATTAAGATGGAGACTGGGAAGTATCTATCAGTAGGTCAGTTGGTGACCTTAGTGGGACGAGTTTCACTAGAGTCATAGGGTGGGAGGCCAATGCTAGGGGATTGAGGAGTGTTAGGTAAATAGGTAACACTAGTGATTAAAGGCTACTTGTCATAGAAACTTGGTCGTGATAAGATAAGGAGCAATTTCAAGAAAAGGGAAGGAGAAGGGGTCAAGTGATGGAAGGTTCTAATGACGTTAAAGAGTGTTGATGTGGTTCTATAAGGCAATGAGAACAATGACAATAGACTATTGGGGGGGGGGCGGGGATTAACATTATCTTGAATCCTTGTTAGTTGTTTCTTATAATTTTGCAAGAGAAGTATTATGAATGTTGGAAATTGGAAAAAAATCTGTCTAGCTGATGCAGATATAGTACTTTAGGATTTCAAGACTGGACTAGCTATGGATTATGACTAATCTAGGAGAGGAGATAAAGGTCCTTGGCAGTAACATCTCCATAATGGGAGGTTGGCTAGAAGGATGGTTGTAACTAGGATGGAGAAGACCGAGCCAGTGCCAAATTATTCTCGTACTTTGGAAGGTGGGCTGGAGATGAATTAGAACATTGACTTAGAGAGTCGTATGGTTGAGTGGCGTGAACTTCTGAGGAGAGGAAGTTTTCCCCACTCACAGAAGGTGGGAGAACTTTGGGGAGAGAGATCAATGATCCCAGATTCTAGTTCCATGTATGAGGAGAATTTGCCAAGAAGGTAGACTTTTTTAGCTGAGCTTCTTTGCCGAGGGATCAGTGAGTACTGTTTTATGAATACGTTCAGTCTGATTTTCTGTGGAGAAGATTACTGTCAGTTTTCTTCATATGAATGCATTTGGAAAACTGCTGCTAAGCAACCTGTTGTCTTTTTGAGTGTTACTATAATCTGGTGTCAACGACTAAATGATCTCATTGGGCCAGTTTTCTCCCCTCCAGCTATGCTGGCATAAGTAAGTACATTAATAGTCTTTAAGAAATACATTCATCACAAACCAGGTAATCACTCTGGAGCTGGCCTTGGCAGTGTCTGAATGAGTCGGACAAGTTAGAGAAAATGTTGAGCCCAAAAGCTGCTTAAGTCTTTTAGATTTGTTCGGGCAAAGTAACAACCAATGAATCCGCTGTAATTTAATGGGGTCTGATATTACTTTTTAAGATAGATCACTTTAATATGATGCTTTGTCATTAATGTTTTAGTAATCTGACAGCATTAAAGAGAGTTGATAGTCCCTGTTTCATTATTTCTTGGCTCCATGACAGAACTATGCATTAAAATGCACTTAAGATTTTAAAAGGGATGTCTAGGAAAGTAGTTAACCAACAAACCAGTCCCAAGTGGGTTGATCTGACTTATAAATTCCAAACAATGTGTAGCTAATTGCAGATAGACTTTATTCCTCCAGGTGTTGTATCAGGTCTCCTGTGTATACCTTTTGTATCGGAGCCCAAGTAGCGGAGATGTTTTCTTGCCAACATTAGGTTTGAGGAAGTAGTTTCCAGGACAGGAGTATCGGGATAGTTTTATTTTATGGTGTACTTTCTCTTTTTTTTATAAGCCTGCTAAAATTCAGAGGTTGAGCAAGAGGCTTTTGAGCTAAAAACGAGCTGATAGAAATTTTTAGCAGCAATGAAAAAAACATACAATTATCCAATGTACATATCTAATATTAGATATACCTTATGTGTGTGTGTGTGTGTGTGTGTGTGTGTATATATCACCCAGTGTCAATTATGTAATGTCAATTATGATGTAATTCTTTTTTACTTGCCCAAACGGTGAGGTTTTATTTGGAAAAAAAAAAACAAAAAACCCATATTCAGTGTTGCTGTGGGGTGAGGGACTAGGTAGGTACAATTTGAGGAGTATCTTAAAAAGTGTATATTCGTTGGGGTGCCTGGGTGGCTCAGTCGGTTGAGCGTCCGACTTTGGCTCGGGTCATGATCCCGCGGTTCATGAGTTCGAGCCCCGCGTCGGGCTCTGTACTGATAACTCAGAGCCTGGAGCCTGCTTCTCTTCTGTGTCTCCCTCTCTCTCTCTCAAAAACAAATAAAAAAAAAATTAAGAAAAAAAAGAAAGTGTATATTCGTTGACTTAACAGTTTTGGTTTTAGGAGTTTGTCTTGTAGAAATAAGCATAGGTCACAAGAATGTAGCCATAAGAATATTTACCATGACATTGTTGAGATTGATTAATTGCATATGATCTGAGGATAACAATGAAAATGATTGTTTATTTTACTCATTTTGTACTCTTAGCATGGTCAATTGATGGGATTATTTTGGAAAGACTTTAAATTAAAGCCAAGTATAGAGAGATGATTTTTATTTAAAGTCACATTGCTAGATTGTGGAAAACTGAAGCATTTTACTGAATTGCTTCTTCAGATGAAGAATATTTTTCAATTAAAGGTCTTCTTACAGATCCAACCCCCTCCTGTGTCTCACAAGATTATACTCCTACTGGTATCATAAGCACACAAATATGCTGAACTTAAAGCTGATGTGAAGCCAGCGTTCATCTGGATGGACTAGACAGCAGTTAGCATCATGAGTTGTTTGTCATTGCTGATCTACCCTGAGCTTAGAGGAATCACAGATTTTAAAGAATTTTAAAGGAATTGAAGTTACAGCTTTGGAGAAGTCATAGACATTTAAGTTTCCAAACCGTAACTAGAGTGCAAACATCTGTCTCTGGCTTAATTATCACATACTTGCCCTGTTGTTAACAGCTTGGGGTAAAGAAGTGAAGAACCTACAGGTAAGCCATATCTGCCAATAAAAACATAAAAATGCTTTACACTTGGACGCACCTGGGTGGCTCAGTCGGTTAAGTGTTCAACTTCAGCTCAGGTCATAATCTTGTGGTTCACGAGTTGAGCCCTGTATCGGGCTCTGTGCTGACAGCTCGGAGCCTGGAGCCTGCTTTGGATTCTGTGTCTCCCTCTCTCTCTGCCCCCTCCCCTGCTTGTGCTCTGTCTCTCTCTCTCTTAAAAAAATAAACGTTTAAAAAGTTAAAAAAAAAATGCTTTACACTTGGGACTTAAACCAGTTATTCTGGAACTGTTCTAATATTTTAAATTCTATGGCCAAACTCTAGGCATGTTTCGTTCCCCTATATTTGTAAAAATGTATTTTGTTCGTAAGTCTTTTGAACTAAAAGCCAAGAAATATCATGGCTTGCATAAATCTGGAGTCTGATTTGAAATGTGCCTTTATCTCATATACCTTTGTTCTTGAGGGTTGCATACCTATAGCTGTCAATTTTCTTTTCGATTTGTTCAAAATGGATCACTTAGTAAAATTAGTTCTCTAGCTATACACTTTTAGTGTAATTCAAAGCAAGTTCTTTGGACTGGTTTGGGATTATGGCTAACTTTTCATTTTTGTATGGCTGATAATTTATACTTTTACTGTATTAAGTAAAAAGCTCATGTAACTACACACTTAAAAATTGTGATTCTGTGAAAAACTTAAGTGATCTCGGAGGTGTGGGAAGAGTGCAAAGCACTAGATGAGATGAGACCTTTCTGTGCCAGGTGGAGGCTTCCTGAGGCATATGGTGCTCAGGTTTGGTGAGGAAATGGTGAAAGCCACAGCCTTGTCCTGCCGTTTCTCCATTTCGTTTCTTTACCTGTGAGATCATGGTCAAAGTCCCTGGCTATCATGGTGGGAATTGAGGTTTTAAACATTTATTTCTGTTTACATCCCAAATCCACCTAATAAAGAGGAAGGAGAATTACAAGTATTTTTTAAACTACAGTTGTCAGTCTGTTACTTACTTTCCTTTCTTTGAGCCCCTGAACATTAATGGAAGTGCCACTATCTCAACTTACTCTATGCTTTCTAGGCATTTCTAAAACTGGTAAAAAGGGAAAAACTAATAATTAACTTTAGAGGCTAGTAGAACCATGAAAATAATTGGGTTGTTAAGTGGATCCAAGAGACCTTTATTTATTTATTTATTTATTTATTTATTTTTAATGTTTTTATTTATTTTTGAGACAGAGAGAGACAGAACATGAATGGGGGAGGGGCAGAGAGAGAGGGAGACACAGAATTGGAAGCAGGCTCCAGGCTCGGAGCCATCAGCCCAGAGCCCGACGCGGGGCTCGAACTCACAGACTGTGAGATCGTGACCTGAGCCGAAGTCGGACGCTTAACCGACTGAGCCACCCAGGCGCCCCCAAGAGACCTTTATTAAGCACCTACTATGTGCTTGATACATTGCTCTAGGCATTGGTTGTTACCACGATCGTGAAAGACCTGGGAGGGAGATACACGAAGTATTAAAGGATGTAGACGAAGAGCTGATCAAACCTGTTCATGTGTTTTCTAGAAGAACTTCTTACACACTTTTTTTTTTTTTGAGCAACAGTATTCAATTTTGTCATTTAAAAAAGGAATCAACCTTCTTTGTCAACAATAGCCCTGTTGTGCTTTTTTGAGTCCCAGCCTTCCCTGATTGTCCTGATTGGCTGAGATCTGTTGTTCCTCCAAATTCATAGTATTCTGTTTTCTATACACTGTACATTCGTCACTCTCTGGAAAAATGTTAAAGATCCCAGTGTTCTCATTTTAGTATACTAACATCTTTTTAAAATCTTGTATTCCTAATCTCATTTTCTCTTTTTCTTTCTTCATTTTATATTTAGCCAGTGTGTATTTATGTAAGTATATGTATTTAAACATTCCCTGAATCAATGTGAAATATAAATATGTTAACAGTAAATGCTGTATTTGCCTTTTTAGTGGTGTATGTCTTACACCTTTTATTAAAAACGCAAGCCACTATGGAATGAGTCTTTAAGTACAATACCTTGCATATAGTATAGGGTGCATAGATGTGGATTTACATTTAGTGCCTTGTATGTTTGTTGAGTGAATAATTGATACCCATATGAGATACTCTGCTCCTGGGTCTTTTGTTTGTCCGCGTCTCACTTGCCTCTGTAGCAGACTGCCTGCCCTGTTAGATCCAGATGAATTGGCTGAGTAAATAAGCAGTATTTTGCTCAGCACATCTCTGTTCATGTGCGTGGATTTATGTCCATCCTCAGACTAGTTGCTATGGAGTCAAGTGCCTGGCAAAACAAAGGAAGACTGGCAGTGAAAGTATCTCAAGATGGGTAATCTAATAATAATGGCCAGCGGTTCCTCTGAAGCTTGTTTCCTCCAGTTGTTAACTTCAGAGAGATGTAAAATTGCTTGTGTTAGGATAGACATGGGTGTTGTTTTTTGACAATGGAATAAAGTGGAAAGGTCCTGATATTGTTGTGGATGAACGTGATACTGGTCAGAAAACACGAGCCCGCCCACGTTAAGTCTGCGTGATCCCGTTAACAACTGAAGAATGGTAGACAGCTACCTGTTGTTTAGTTATTTCTTTTTTTTGTATCGAGGATAGAGAAATGCCATATTTTTCATTCTGTTGGATCTGCCCCTCCTCATGTGACTGGATTTGGGCAGGTTTATGTGTTATTTTTCTGGTCATAAAATTATGGCTACATTTAAGAGAATATTATTTACAGCCTCCTGACATAGTCAAAGCTATAATATGGAATGAAAGATTTATCATTCATTGTGTTTATTGAATAAAATTTTGTTCCTTGTTTTTAGTTGTGGAAACAAGTGAGTGGAGAGCTTATTACAGTGCACAGCATTTTGCTGGAAACCGTGGATGATGTTTAGGGAAGATCTTTAGGAGAAAAGTACTTTGTGGAGTTTGAACTAACAGACACGACTAGACAGCAGTGTACGTTATCCTCTGCAGCTAGGTTCTTGAGAGGATTAGGGGCAGTCACCAGGGGATCAAAATATCGGCAGCTTCTCAAAGAATCCGGACTGTTTTCTGGAAGTGTGGATAACAGTCGCACAGGCAGAAGGTAGGGGTGAGAGGAGCCTGGAAAGTGGGCCTTTTAAAAAGACTGTACTTGGGGCGCCTGGGTGGCTCAGTCGGTTAAGCGTCCGACTTCAGCTCAGGTCACGATCTCACGGTCCGTGAGTTCGAGCCCCGCGTCGGGCTCTGGGCTGATGGCTCCGAGCCTGGAGCCTGCTTCCGATTCTGTGTCTCCCTCTCTCTCTGCCCCTCCCCTGTTCATGCTCTGTCTCTCTGTGTCCCAAAAATAAATAATAAAAACGTTAAAAAAAAAATAAATAAATAAAATAAAAAGACTGTACTTGCTGCAGAGGCAGAAACAAAAGAGGTAAGTTTTGTGTGAAGGTAAGTGATAAGCAGTAGCAGGACAAACAGTGATTGTCCGGGGGCAGATGCATATGGAAGATTGCGTGGGGACGGGTTTTAGAGGATCGTGAAAGCCGGACCCATAAGTCTGAGTTTGGTATGAGCAAACACAGGTTCTTGATGTACTGCGGAAGGAAGTGTTTTAGGGAATTGAGGCTGACGGTGATACCACAGGAGGATAGTATATATATAACAGTGGTCAAGATGGAGAGATTAAGTAGGTAATGTCAAAGGGATTTTATGGTCATTTATTGAATCCTGAACAAGCACTGTTTGTCCTAAGTAGTTTAATCATGATTTCGTTTAAGCCTCACAACTACCCTGTGAATTAAGTATATTATTGTCTTTACCTTAACAGATGAGGAAGCTGAAGCGCACAGCAAGGGCAAGCAGCTTTCTTGAAGTCACACAGCTCAGAAAGAGTAGAGCAATCAGTCTGGCTTTGGAAGCTGAGGTCTTACCCTGTGTTCTGTTTCCCAGAGGAAATAAAACTAACATTCTTTCCTTCTATGTGATTTTTTTTTCCTGTATTAATTCCCCTTCTCCTTAACTACAACATGGTTTATTGGCCTTCCAACAAAGGTTTGGCTTCGGGATTTCAAGTAGTTTTGCTCATTTTGAACTCTTCAAAATCAGTGACTACTGGTTACTTATAAATGATACTTTGTAATTTCACTTTTCCCCTCTAAACTGAGACAAATCGAAACAACTTTAGACTGGACTTTAAGGTTGGAGGGCCAGAGGTTAGCTAATGTCATAAATGTTTCCAGTTTGCTGAGTTTACCTAGGTGATATTGTAAACAGTAATGGTTTTTGTATTTATATCTGTTTAAAAATACAATTTACACCTATTAAAGAATTTTTTAAATGTTTATTTTTGAGAGAGAGTGTGAGTAGGGGAGGGGCAGAGAGAGGAGACAGAATCCAAAGCAGGCTCCGGACTCTGAGCTGTCAGCACAGAGCCCAATGCGGGGCTTGAACCCACGAACCATGAGATCATAACCTGAGGCTCAGTCAGATGCTTAACCAACTGAGCCACCCAGGCGCCCTACACCTACTTAAATGCTATAGCTGACAGGAGCTCTTTTTTAAAAATAGCGTGCACGCATACACACACACACACACACACACACACACACACAATTTGGGTTTCAGCAGGTCACAGGATTCATCACAGATTCCTAATTCGTCTGTGGCCACTCTGATATAGATGTACTGCGCAATTTAGAAAAGGCAGATGCTTGGCTGTTGGTATGCTCTGGGGTCCCTATGTCATTTGTGACCATTGGTCTCTTCGCTGCGTGTCTTTTAGGACAAGGGATTAACCTCCTATAGAGGCATTTCAGAGATTTTCCAACTAATGATTTTTCCTCTTAGACTTTACTGTTTGGTTTCTTTGGCAACCAGACCTCCCTCAGCATCCTACGGCCCCTCTTCGTCTCCACGGCTTCTCCCGTTACTTGAGGGGGTTTTTCCCTTGCTCCTTTAGCACTGTACTAGAAGAATATGCATGTTTTCTTAAATCTCTGTTTCTCTTTGCTTCTGAGAATAATTAGAAGGATAGAGAAAGGAATCCCTTTTAGAAGCTAAATAACTGGTATTTTTGGGTTTTAGGGTTCCAGCCATAAAAAGCTAAGTTTATTCTTTTTCTGCATCTTCCTTCCTCCCTCCCTCCCTGCCTTCCTTCCTTCCTTCCTTCCTTCCTGCCTCCCTCCTTCCTTCCCTCCCTCCCGCCCTCTTTTTGTTAAACAGTAATAAAGAAAATATTTTCCAGTTAAACCAAACATTTTACAATCAGAATATTTTAGGATGTAGGGTGTAGAGAGAAAAACAATCTGAAAATGACATGTAGTTTGATTATATAGAGTTATGCTGTGATTTGTTTATTTAAAAATCATCAACTGTGGGGGTGCCTGGGTGGCTCAGTCAGTTAAGCATCTGCCTTCAGCTCAGGTCATGATCTCACGGTTTGTGGGTTCGAGCCCCACATCGGGCTCTGTGCTGACAGCTCCCTCTCTCTGTGTGTCTTCCTCTCTCCCTGCCGCTCCCCTACTCACGCTCTGTGTCTCTCTGTCTCTCAATAATAAATAAATGTTAAAAAAAAATTTTTTTTTAAATAAAAATCAATCGTGTCTATGGAAAGCACTTTTGTTACTTTGGGGTTCGGGGGAGGAAATAAAAATCTATCCCATTGTTCGTTCACATTTGGTCCTTAAATGATACTTTAACATTTTTTTAAAATTTATTTATTTGTTTGGGAGAGACAGAGATAGCGTGAGCAGGGGAGGGGCAGAGAGAGAGGGAGAGAGTGAGAATCCTCAGCAGGCTCTGCACTGTCAGCACAGAGCCCGATGTGGGGCTTGAATGCACAAACCGTGAGATCATGACCTGAGCCATAATCAAGAGTCAGATGCTCAACCGCCTGAGCCACCTAGGCGCCCCTTAAGTGATATGTTTTGAATCCCAATTCCTTGACCCTGTTTGTAGTAGCTTCACTGTCCTGGGCAGAGGCGGCCGTTTCTACTACCTAGAGCACAGTGACAAGCACTCCTTCTTTAAGTGTAAATGAGACCATTTGTACAGTACCATTGTACAATATATATTGGGTACCACATGGTTGATCCTAACTAGAGTCTTAGTAACCATGTCATTTACTTTGACATTTGGAAATACTCACTTTGGCATACACTCACTGTATTTATTTATTTTTAACATGCTGTGGAGTGAATATGGTGTAGGGAAAGAGTGGGTAAGAAAGGAAGAGGTAAGGGAACAGAAAGAGGAAAGATTGGTGCACAAATGTCTTCCCCTACAGGTACACAAATATATGGGGTTTCAGTATGCGTGTCCCCATATTTGAAAAGATAAGATGACTCCCTTTTTGGGATCTGTAATAAGTTTGATGATGTATGTGTATGAGTGTAATGTATATGTCTGTAGATATGTTTGCTGTAAGGTAGGAATGAATGAAAAGCCTGCTTATGGAAGCAAGAAGAAGGAGGAATTAATTCTGGCTGGAGAAGTCAGGGAGCGCTACATTGAAGAAATTGACCACAGACCTGGCCTTGAGGAGAGTGAATGAGAATTACTAGTTGCTACAGTGGTTAGCATCAAAAAGTGTGGATGGGGTGAAGGGGACTGTCACTGGGAATATGGGAAGATAACAGGTGGGAGGTAGGGTTGGAGCCAGATTGTGAAATACTCTTTGTCTTTATCATTTAAGACAATGGACAAACACCAAAATATATTTTTGGTTTGGTCTTTTAGATCACTAGATTTGTGTTTTGAGAGTACCTCTTAAGTATAAAATTATCTGGAGTCTGTGGCTAGAACTGTACAGTAAATAATGAATTTGTAACTTAGCTATTACAGTAATCAGATAATACCTGGTTTTTCCCTTCCCTCAGTCTTTAGAAAAGTGTTCTGTATAATGAGGCAGTTTTATACAGTGGTTAAGAGGTGGTATCTGATCTTGAACTCCTAGTCTCCCATTTACTAGCTATCTTTTTAACTTTGGATAAGCCTTAAGCTTGGTTTAATTCGTCTGTAAAACAGGCATAATAATGCCCACCCCAAAGAATTGCTCTAAGATTGGATTGAATGAGATCATATATGTAAAGCCCAGCACTTAACACAGAAAACATACCTAATAAATAGTAGCGATTATTATTTTGTGGCACTGCTTTCATTATAGAAGAAATATTTTGGAATTTGAGGGATTAATGGTTTGGGGAGCGGGAGGAGGAGACCTTCGGTAAGTAGATTAATTAGGAAGTAGACTAATTATGGCTTTATCCCAACAGTGCTTTTAGGTGACAGGGGAATTCAAGGTAGAAGAGGAGGTTTGGCCAGAGAAGAGAAAATGTAATCATTTTAATTATGGATGGGTTGACTGTCGGGTAATGGAGTATATGAGGGTGATGCCCAGGAGGTGATGGTCGGAAATATTTGAGCCTGCAGGCACAGATGTGGAAGTAATCAGTGTCTGCTGGTAGGTACCTGAGTCAGGAAAGAGTGATCGAGTGAGTAGCAGTAAAGAAAACCGATGGTTAGACTTGGGAGCCCGACAGAGATTGTCCCTATTTGACTCTAGGGGTATAGTGCACTAGTCTTTCGTCTTACATTCTTGAAAAAACTAGGGACCAAGAGAAATTAATGATTTCTTTTTCTTAATGTACTGCCAATAAAATAATATCTACCATTATACTGAGGCTTTAGACTATACATTTAAATGGCCTGTGTGTTCAGATTTGCTGCTTTACTCATTCATGTGTACAGGATGGACCCAGCTTTGGTTAGCCTTCCGACCGTTGGGCCTCCCTCACGACATCGTCTCCCCTTCTCCCTCAAAGTGGGGGAAAAGTTACTTCTTTGAACTGGGGAAGCTGTCTGATGTTGGCAGGTGTCCTCCTTCCCAAGTCTAGGCACTTGGCCTCTGTAGTCGCTTTTTATTCGGGGAAGTTCCCACCTCTGAAGTGAGGACTTAGTGTAGCTTTGCTGGTAATGGGCTAGTCGTGATCACTATGGGGATTGGTATGGGGAGGTACCATGTTCCGTTGCTTCCAAGAAGCTGGCACAGTTAATGCGTTCAGTCACAGCCTTCTCTTTACGTGACCGCAACATTAAGAGACGCATTGTCTTACTGCCTTCTCATGGGATGTCTGCTGTTTCTAATTAATTTTGTTTTTTTTTCTGAGTGAGAAGAAGTCTTTTGCCATTGTCTTCAAACTGAAATTTAAATTTCAGCAGCTTCTGATGTGATACAATAAAATATTAAGAGACTCAGAAATTATTCTATTAGAACTTAACTCCTGAAACCAGCACTATGTATGTTAGCTAACTTGAATTTAAATAAATTCAAGTTAAAAAAAAAAAGTTTGAAATGTTTATTTCCCAGTTGATAGTAGGATTTAAACCTTAACCCCGAGGTGTGTTTTTAGTTACCTTTTTGAATTAAATTGTCAGAAACTCTCTTTCTTGGGTTGAAGATTTATGGCTGTTAATCGTCCTGCCTTATCCGACTTCATGTACCAAAATCTAGAGATGGGGTTATAATTGGAAGTCCACATTAATAGGAAGTTAACAATTCCACAGGGTCAAGTCTAATTTTTCATTTTAAATTACTCCATCCTTTCTTTACTTCTGGGGTACTAACTGAAAATAACTTGGGTTGCCTTTAGTTTTAATTTATAACTTTTTTAGGGTCTCACAGGGCTGACCTTGTTCTTGATTTTTAGGGACTTACGATAGTTTGTATTCGTGTTGAACTAGCAACATCCTGCCTGTTTTCAAGAAGCATAGTGGATGAATACTGAGGTGCAAGTTTGTGCAGACTTTAAATAAGTGTATGGTGAGCTATAAAGTTACAGTGTTAAATTAGCTTCTGGCCTGCCTACTTTGTTTCCAAAGTTCACTTTGCATTTTAAGAGCCCTTCCTGATTTTAAAAGCAGATACAAAGAATTGCATGGAAATACAGATAGATCATCATCTGAGGGACTTTTGAAGTTGGAAAAATAGTGAATGTAGCAAAAGCGAGGGTGCTGTTGGCTGGGCATTATGGACTAGAAACCCGCATTTCAAGTTTAAACCGTTTGGGTAAGACGACACATTTTCCCTGGTTTATACTCAGATTTTCCCCTCCTTCTCCCCTTACCACTGTCACTCACAACACAGAAAAATCTCATTTACTGTGGTCTTATTTGGAAGAGAGACTAGAGTGTGGATTATTTAGGGGCAAAGAAGGAGCATCGAGGTCTTTTCAATATGAGGTATTTCTGTCTATGGACATAGCACAGGGCTTAGGTCCTTCACAAACGTTTTATAGTTTTCTCTATAAAGTTCTCACATATTTTTGGAATGTTTTTTCCAAGGCTTCTGATAGTCTGTGGCTACTGTGAATGTGTTTTTTGAAAAATTATCATCATCATCATCATCGCATCTTCTTACAAATCGATGTTAGTGTATTAAAAAGTTACTGCATTTTCATATGCTGGGATCTCATCATTTATTTCATACTTAGGTTTTATTTATCCCCTCAATACTTCATTTTCATCATCTGTCCATCCAAGGGGTCGGGTTAGAAAGATATTTCCAAGGATCTTTCTGGCGTCAACATTACGTGCATCTATGATGAGCTAACATCCTTTACGTACTTTATGAGGTGAGTGGGAGTTGTACCAGCCAAACTGCAGATAAGTTCTGTGAATGCAGCCAAACTTAGCTTCGTTCATATATGTCTGCATGTGTTTAACACTCCTTGTATAATGATTCTTAAACATATTGAGGCAAAGAGTAAATACTTAGCATTTTAAAAATAAACCTCAGAAGTACAGTTTCTTATTCTGCTTAAAATGGTTTACTGTTCTCACCCCACACTTTTGTTTGTTGCTGTGTTAGTTGTACTGCATATAGTTTTTCTCCTGAAAATACATGATCTTTAAACCATAGTTTTTATAAACATTTGCATCTCAAGTCAGATTTTTTCCTAGAACATGGATTTCATTTGGTGGGTTTCATTAGAACAGGTTATGTTAAGAGCGCTTTCTCACACATACCTCTGTTCCAAGGATCCTGTGTGCAGACGTCAGAAGATTCCATTGGGAGGGTGGGTGGTGTTCTTGAGGAACTATTTTAATATAATATTTATTTCTGCGGGGTGGAGGGAAGCAGAAGCTGTGCTTGTCATCTCTGAGAGTGTTCAATCCTGACCCCAAGTGTAAGTCAGCAACAGGCCATTTTTTTATACCTTTCAGAAAGACATAGGCTGTATAAGTTTCTGTCTAGATGCTAGCCAGGAACTTGAACAAATTGAAATGGCTAACTAAATTTAAGTCATGGTTTGAGGAGGGTTCCCCAAAACGAATTCAGGGCAAAGGTTGCTGGAGGTCGTATTGAGGTGGTACTGACTAGTACCAATATGCACGTAGGTACATATGTATGTATACATTTAAATTGTGCTAAAATTAGCATGTAACATAAAACTTACTCTCTTTACCATTTTTAAATATACAGTTAAGAATAGTGTGAAGTACACTTACATTGTTGTGCAACCAGTCTCGAAAACTCTTTTCATCTTGCAAAACTGAAACTCTATACCCATTAAATTAAATTGGACTAAATTAAACTAAAAAGTAATTTTTCATTTTGTATACTTCTTTAAAAAAAGTAACCTCTCCGTGCAGTGTGGGACTTGAACTCAAGATCCCAAGATCAAGAGTCACATACTCTACCAACTGAGCCAGCCAGCCAGCCAAGTGCCCGTCTATATCCATTTCTAGAACTCTGTATTTTCCCCATCCCCCTGCCCTTGGCTACATTCTGTTTCTGTGAGTTTGAACTGGTAGTTATTTTTTGGAGAACTCGTCCTCCTTTATGCCAGCTAAATGGATTTTGAGGGTAAAGAGTAGAGTAATCTAGTAAAACCAGTAGCCGTTCTCCATAATCACATGAATGTTGGTAGTTATCAGCCCTGAAATTAGAGCATCAGTAAGGCTTCTGCAACACAGAGTTTAGAAATTGCTACCACTTTTGTTTGTTTGAGGAGGAGGAAGAGGAGGAAGAGGAGGAGCATAGCTGGTGACTCTTTTGGGTACTTGTTACTTGCCTGAGGTTGGAGGAGAGACCTACTTCTTTTGGGATGAAACAAACAGGACAAGTTTGGGTGCATGCAGATGCACAGAGACATAAAAGAAATCGAAGGAATTTTTCATGTGTCTTTTCCATGTCAAGTATAAGATCCCATCATTTGTTGAAAGTTAGGGGTCTACAGTTGGTTAGAAGACTTTTAGGAAGTGACAAAGTTGGGGTTCCTAGGCAAGGGAGTAGAGACCTGGTCGAGGATAAGTAGAGTGATTGTAATTGCAACAACAACAACAACAACAACAACAACAACAACAAGAATAGCCAATACCTACTAGTTTCCTGTTCTGGGCCAGCTCTCGTTCTAGGTGGTTCTGTGCTTTAGCCTTCGTAGCAGCTTTATACAAGCAGTTGTTCTACAGGTAGGAAAGTAAGTGGTGAGAGTTAGGGTTCCAATGGCATTTGCTTGCCCCAAGCCCAGTCTCATTTCTCTCTCTGCACTGTTAATGACACTGGGAGTGTCTGTGTGGCGTTGAGAGCCAGAAGTTTAGGGTGGAACTTAAAAGGTTGTTCTTCAGAGAAATCGGGAGAAGGGCGGACTGAAAACAATGGATCTGTCCAAAATAGAACAAACATATTGATGCCTTTTTCCCCACCAGAATGATTGGTGCCCATGATGGGCCGCTTCACTGTCCGGAGTGAGCTGCCACACCCTTTTTCACTTTGTAGAGAAGAACTTGAATTTATCTGTGGATCCGGTTATGTGACTTCACAGAAATATCTGAAATTGCAAACTCATTTTCTCTTTAAAGCCCGTATGTCTGAAATACGGGGTTGAAGTTAATGCTAGTAAATGCTTTAATTTCTGTCTAGGGGGAAATGAGGGCCTTTTCATTTGTAATTGTTACATTTATTGAACAGGAGTTAGTTGTACTCCTATTTTGTATTAAGAGACTGTGTTGCAAAGTATAAAACACAGTATGCTGGGTTTTTTTTAAACAGTAGTATCCCTTTATGCATGTTCATTATTACTCTAAATAAGTTGTCAAATTTATAAAAAGAAAACCCCCATTTTTCTTAGAATCATAAATTTAAGCTTAAGTTTCTTGTTTGTTTTTTATCTGACATATGTGAAGGTAATTCCAAACAGCTAAAAGAACAAATGGAGGCCAGAAGAGTCTGTGGTACAGTAGGCCAAAATGAATTAAGTCATAACTGAGCTTCTGTGCCCACTTTACTGTCCACATGGACAGGCAGGCTCTTATTAATTTACGAGGGTAAACTCATCTGGTAAGATCAATTAATTTCTAGGCTATAGCTAATTTATATGAATATACCCTTAGTACTCACATGCGAAAATTCGTTACTGTTATGGATTAGATTTACATTGTCTAAACCTGGGGAATGTAATTTCACATGCCCCCCCCCCCCCCCCATTGCATATGTCAAATTACTTGCAATTCAGACTGAGGATTTACCCCCTTCCAGGTTTAACCCTTTTAAACTTAGTAATACCTCCTAGGCTTGATGTATTCTGTGTGCTGTCTGCCTTGGTAAGAAGACTCTTTGATTTTGATGTTAGGAGAAAAACTAGCAATAAGGTATGAGATGAAATGTAACATAGATGGATTCTGTCAACTTGGTAAACACACTGCTATACAATAGGGGTTTGTTGCAGACTTTTTTCGTAAGTAGAAAACTCTTCCAAAAGACATTTTTGAAGTTTTGCTGTGAAGAAAGATTGCTAGTGAATGAAAAGAACCTTTTGTAGACCCCTCTATCTGAGAGCTTGGTAACTGGCACTTTTGGATTCTGTACACAGAGATCCATGGCTGGGAGAATATCTCAGGGTAAAGCTATCTGAGTTTTGAATCCAAAGCCATTAATTTCTTCAATTATGAGAAGAAACCACAGATTGCATAATGGCCTTGGTATTTTGTTGGTATGGAGAGGGTGATCGCAGAAGGCTTGTAAGCCTGTGTTGGGATGTGTGTGACACGTGCCTTTTTTCTGATTTTTAAATTTCACCAGTCTTCGACACATTTTTGAAACTGTGGATATCCTAAGTTAGCAAATCCAAATCAGTGCACAAAGCAACCATTTTTGCCAGTGCCAAATGCATACTTTGCGGAGTTTTCTAATCTGGGCTCCAGAGTTTATACATAGCAAATTCTCACATCTGCCAAGTTCTGTTATGACCCAGAGGGGAGGAGAGCCACGTGGGACGAAGAATCTGGAAATGCATACTGCCCATAGGGGAAATGGCATTTTGGAATTTGTTTCCATGTGGATTTTCTCCTCCTAGACCACTGTGATGCTTAGCAGGCTGAGCTGGAAAGTTCATGTTGCACAAGATGAAGAACAATAACTGGTCTGTTCGGTGGCTTGCTGTTAAGTCTCCTGCCAGTGCCGACTAATAGTTGTGATAGCCATTTCTCCCCTGGGATGTAAGAGTTTGGCTGTCATCTTCTGGGGAATATGATAATTTGTTGCCATTGCTTTCAGCATGGTGGAGAGATCTAACATTTAAAGGCTCTTATCCCAGTGGTTTACAGCTTTTCCCCCTTCCCCGCCCCCCCCCCCCCCCCCCCCCCATAAACTGCTGCTGCTTCTTTTGAGCCTTGACTGTAACTTAAAAAATATAGTAAGGGCATCTGTTTCATAAAATGCACATGAATATTAAATCTACTTGCATATGAATATTAAATCTAATTGATTCATTTTCATTTTGCCAAAGAGAACTTGAATTTATCTCTTACAAGACATTGGCCTCATTTTTTTTTTTTAACCTTAAGACATTGACACTAGAAATTGTTTGTTTGTTTTCTTTGCTTTTCTTTTAAATCAGTAAAATGTCCTTTTTCTTGGGTTGTGGTGCAGTTTTAAATCATGTTTAAAATATGCATAGGGGCACAGACCCCAATAGGGTTTAAAAGACATGAAAAATCTGGGATAGAAGTTAGTATGTCTAATAAATTTAAGTTCCCTCAGATGGCTTTATAGGAAGTGTATTAATATTTTCCAAAGCGTTTCCATTCAAGTGCTAGATTTTACATAGCTGCCTTTTAAAAATATAAATGTATTCCTGAAATTATTTATCAATTAAAAAAATTTTTTTAATGTTTATTTTTGAGAGAGAGATGGAGACAGAGAGACAGAACATGAGCAGGGGAGGGGCACAGAGAAGGAGACCCAGAATCCAAAGCAGGCTTCAGGCTCCAGGCTTCAAGCTGTCAGCACAGAGCCCAACATGGGGCTTGAACCCACAAACTGTGAGATCGTGACCTGAGCTGAAGTCGGACACTTAAGCGACTGAGCCACCCAGGTGCCCCATTTATCAATTTTTAATAAGTAAAATAACTTAAAATGAGTGATGAGTAATTTCTTTTGCAGTAATACAATAGATTAGATGTACAGAGAAGCCCCTTCTGGTCAGAACATTTTAATTTTATTTTTTTTAACGTTTTTTCATTTTTGAGACAGAGAGAGACAGAGTGTGAACGGGGGAAGGTCAGAGAGAGAGGGAGACACAGAATCCAAAACAGGCTCCAGGCTCTGAGCTGTCAGCACAGAGCCCGACGCGGGGCTCGAACTCACTGACCGCGAGATCATGACCTGAGCTGAAGTCGGACGCTTAACCGACTGAGCCACCCAGGCGCCCCTGGTCAGAACATTTTAAAAAGAAGCTGGGGAAAGGAAAAAATATGTGAACACATATATATGTAAAATGCTGGAGCTTGTGTACAGCGAAACAGTAGAATGTCTCGAAAGGGCTAGAAAGCGTGATTTCATAAGGTAAAGTAAGCCCTGAAGATGGTGCTTATGCTGAGGGTTTCTTACAGGATTAGAGTAAAAGAGACGAGAAGAGAAAAAGAATAGTGTCCAAGCAGAGTAGTGGGAGGTCATACTGGAGACTGCCTGTCGAAAAATGGGACCTCAGAAAGGTGACGTCCTCAGCGGATAAAAGGTGCTCTGCATGCAGAGACTTGCTTTCTAATGTCTTGGATCTGGATGGAGGGGGGAGAGAGTCTTTAATGAAACTGCCTAAACAGAAGCTCACACTCACATGGATTTGTAGCCAGATTATGAAATCTGTATGAACTATCCATGAGGCTTGAAAATCCCATAAAGTGATAACTGAGTTAAAAGTACTCCCAGTTGCTGGGTCACCTGGGTGGCTCAGTCGGTTAAGCATCCGACTCTCCATTTCTGCTCGGGTCGTTATTTCGCGGTTTCGTGACTTCAAGCCCCACATCGTGCTGTGCACTGATGGTGCAGAGCCTGCTTGGGATTCTCTCTCTGTCTCTCTGTCTCTCTGCCCTTCCCCTACTCACGCTATCTCTGTCTCTCTCAAATAAATAAATACAATTAAAAAAAAAAACAAAAAAGGAAAATACTCGCAGCTGGTTATGATTCCCAAGTGTCTGGGAGAATAAAATTCAGATCCAACATGGGAGCACCCAAATATATAAAATACTAATAAACATAAAGGAACTAATTGATAACAATACAGTAATAGTAGGGTACTTTAACACCCCACTTACATCAATGGGCAGATCATCTATGCAGAAAATTAACAAGGAAACAATGGCTTTAAATGATACACTGGACCAGATGAACTTAACAGATATATTCAGAACATTCCATCCTAAAACGGCAGAATACACAAGTGCGCAGGGAACATTTCCAGAATAGATTACATATTAGGTCACAAATACAAAAAGATTGAAATCGTACCATGCACCGTTTCTGAATGTAACAAACACTGTGAAGCTAGAAGTCAACCACAGGAAAAAATTTGGAAAGACCACAAACGCAAACACTGGAGGCTAAAAATGTGCTATGAAACAATGAGTGGGTCAACCAGGAAATCAAAGAAGAGATGAAAAAATATATATGGGAAAAAAATGAAAATGAAAACACAATGGTCCAAAACCTTCAGGATGCAGGAAAAGTGGTCCTAAGAGGGAAGTATATAGCAGTAGAGGCCTACCTTGAGAAGCAAGAAAAATCTCAACTAAACAACCTAACCTTACACCTGAAGGAGCTGGAAAGAGAACAACCAATGAAACCTAGAGCCAGGAGAAAGAAGGAAATAATAAAGATGAGAGCAGAAATAAATGACCTAGAAACTAAAAAAACAGTAGAACAGATCTTTGTAGAAACACATTTTATAGAGTGGCCTCAACAAAGTTTTATAAATAAAATGGCAAGAAGTGTGAGCTTGCACAAGAAAACAAGCAACTATGAGTTAGATTATTATTTCCAAAGAGGCCTCAACAATATTTCCTGACCAATGTCATGTGCTCTTCTAGAACCTTGCTATTCTATCATCAAGAACTAGTCTGCTCCTTTCCATTAAACCTGGGCAGGCTTTTGTGACTGCTTTTTTTTTTTTTTCTCCAGAAGAATCTGACAGAGCTGACATTATGTGATTTCTGAGGGTAAGCCATAAAAATGCCACACATTTGTTCCTTATTCTCTTGGGATATACATTTTAGGAACACATCCGCATGCTGTGAAGAAGCCCATGCAGTCCACAGGGAAACCCATATGAACAGGAACTAAGGAACTAAGGCCTCAGGCCCATGACCCCGGCTCAGCTCCCAGCTGACAGCCAGCATTAACTTGCCAGCCTTATAAGTAAACGTGTTGAAAGTGGATTCCCAGCCTCTGTCATGCTGCTTTAGGTGATGCCACATAGAGCAGGGACAAGCTGTCCTTTCTGAGCCCTGGACAGATTGCAAATTTGTGAGCAAAAGAAATGATTATTGTTTTGATCCCCTGAGTTCTGGGATGGTTTGTTGCACAGTGACAGGTAAAACTAGAACATCAGTAGTAACCATCAGTCTCATAGACTGTAGATTTTTGAAGAAATAAAAGAGGGAATTAAAAATATGATATCATGAAGAGACTCAAAATTGATGAGAAAGATACGAAAGAAGAGCTCAGTCTCAGTAGAACTTCTTAAAAATAAAAAACAAATGAAAAACACAATGGAAAGTTGATACAGTTTGGGTAAATTTGAAAAGTGAACTGGAAGATAGATAGATCTGAAGATTTCCAGAACTGTATGAAGAGAGGAGCTGGGGCACATGACGTTTAGTGACAGAAGGATGAGAAGATACCACATATGTCTGACTAAGTGGTTCTCAAACGTTTTGATCTTAGGACCCTGTCCATTCATAAAAGTTGAGAACCCCAGCTTGCTTTTGTGTATGTATGTACACTTATAATTTGTTCACGTTTCTGTATATACATTATGGTTCAATAAAAAACTTACTTTTAAAAAAAGACAACATAGGGGCACCTGGGTGGCTCAGTCAGTTGAGCATCTGACTTTGGCTCAGGTCATGATCTCACAGCTTGTGGGTTCAGGCCCTGTGTCGGGCTCTGTGCTGATAGCTCAGAGGCCTGGAACCTGCTTCTGATTCTGTGTCTCCCTCTCTCTCTGCTCCTCCCCCACTCATTCTCTGTCTTTCTCTGTCTCTCAAAAATAAATAAAATGTAAAAAAAAAACAAAAAAAAGGACAACATGAAGAGTAAAAAAGTAAGGCACAACCTGAGAGAAGATGTACTGATAAGGTTATTCAGACTATAATATAATATAATATAATATAATATAATATAATATAATATAATATAATATAATATAAGTAATGTATATATACAGAATATAATACATATGTTATAATTATAGCATATATATGATATATTATATAATATATATATATACAGAATATAATAGAATATATTCTGTTATTCAGAATATAAAAGAACTCCTCAAATTAAAAAGAATAAGATAGGGAAGAAAAGGAAATAGGAAAGTCCTGAATAAGTTGATTTCACTGGAGCAGGAACAAATGGTCTATGAATGTACGAAAAGATCCTCCATTCTTTTAGTAATCAAGGAAATGCAAACTAAAACAGCAAGGAACTCTTTGCCTCCTTATGCCCCATCAGACTGGGAAAAATTAAAAAATAGTAGTTGTTGCAGATGATAGAAAGCAGTGGGAACACTTAACACTGTTGGATACAACCATTTTGGAAAACAATTTGGCTTTACTTAGTGATTCCTAAGTATACACCCTAATGAAACTCTTACACTCATGGCCCAGGAGACACGTATAAGAATATTTACAGTACTGTTCATAATAACTAAAAATGCAAACAACTCAAATGTCTAGCATCTGTAAAGCAATACATAAAGTTGGTGTATTCATAAAAGGATGACTGTTTAGCCCAAAGTGAATTAGATACCTCTTCATGCATTTCTTGCAGCAATTTTCTAAATATAATCAGTTTTATAAATTTAATCCAGATCAAAAAAGGTAGTAAAAAATAATAAGTATGATTCTATGTACATAAAGTTTAAAAACAGACATATCTAAGTAAATAATATGTTGTTCAGTGATACGTATATGGTGAAATCGTAAAGAGAAGCAAAAGAATGATAGCATAAGTTTTAGGACAGTGGTTATTCTGGGGTAGGGATGGAAATGGAAAAGCACATAAAACACCAAGGTTTGTATATGACCCATCTTGCAGTTAAAATTTCTATGAGTGTGTTGTTGAACCCCATGGTGATTCTTTTTCTAAGGGAGGAACTTTGGTAATGCAAACGCTAGTTCTTAATTAATTTCTTTGTAGGTGTTCTTGATTATAAAAGCCTCCAATAAATACATTTTGATTTTTTTTTTCACAGTTGATGTCAACCTTGCTAAGTAGGGAGTGTGCCCAGGAAGAAGATGAAACTGGGAGGATTTATCCACAAGTTCAAGTTTAGTTGTTGTCTTAGAATGAGAAACTAGGCCTCTTTTCCTACCTGTCTGAAAATCGGCTTACCGTTATTAAAAACAAGAGACTATTTCCCAGTTTATTATTATTATTATTGTTATTAGCAGCACCACCAGCAGCAGAGGCACTCTTTTGCCTCTACCCCTAGCCTGAGTCTGCTGTTGGTTAAAAATCTCCATGCATTGACATCTCTTCCTTTTTCTAAAGGAATGTGAAACCCAGTAATTAATTACACACAGACCTGACCTAGTTTGGAGGAACCAGAGGACAAAGAAACTCTAGTTTTCTTCGTCCTTTTTTTGGTTAAAAAGCAGAGATTTGGGGAGGTGAGGGCCAGAACATCTTCTATCTATGCTTTGAAGAGTCTGACACATTTTGTCCCTGCTCCATATATTAGAAGTTTCCCCTTGTGTACATTGCTTATAGACTCACGGACTTGATGGTGTTGAGTTCTTTGCATGTCCGCTGACCTGGAGATGTTCGGCCATTTCCCAAGGAGACAGTGGCTGAAAGAATCTATTGATTTGTTTTTATTTTTGATTTTCTTATTTTATAGATTTGATTTTGTAAGCACTTCATCGGTCCCTTTTTGTTTGTTTGCTTTTGTTTTTGTGTTTTATAAAGAAGTAGTTGGCATCTAAACATACACATTTGCGTGAACGAATGAATGAATTGAAATAATAGCTTGGATTAGGCACCCCATTTAAGCATCACTGTGTTTGCCTAGTGACTGTTACTCCACTTCTTAGTTACTTTATTTGTTATTTTGCTAAGTTGGTAGGCGATCTTTATCCCAACTTTTAATATTTGCTTTCTCAATCGATTTTTTCAGTAATAAAATCTGAGTTCCCCTTAAGCCGTAGGCAAAAATGTTTTTGGTTTGGTTCTTTAACATTTGCTAAATTGCAACTGGGTTCTGGTCCTCCTAGGTCCTATATTGGGTGCTTGATACTTTATTAAGCCCATTGTTTTGTTTCCTAAGTATCAGCCTTCACAGAGTAAGGTAAATGTGAATATCTGGAACATCCAGAACTAGGAGGCAAGACAGTGTGCACAAGGATAGACATACAGACCATTGGAGTAGATTCGATAGTCTAGAAATAACCCTTGTATTTATGGTCATTTGACTTTTGACCTAGAGTGCCAGGACAGTTAAGTGGAGAAAGAATAGTTTTCTCAAGAAACGGTTCTGGGACAACTGGATATCCACTTGTGAAGTGATACTACCTTCGCAGGTGACAAAAGTAGGCATGCTTACTTTTTCCAGTGAAGAATTTACCTCTGTTTTTACAGAAAGGGTTTGCCAGGATTCCTGTAAGTAGGGCCAGAGCTTTTGTCATGAAAGAGCTTTAGTTCTCTTTTTATGCTTGAATTCTTTTTGAAGCTCCTAGATTTCTATACCATAAATTATGGAAGAGATTTCCTTGGCCTAGAATTTCTTAGAGATGAGAGTTATGTACGTCATAAAGGACCGTGGTATATTAGTTTTCCTTTGTTGTGTAACAACTTACCCAAAACTTAACAGCTTAAGAGAGCACACATTGATTATCCCCTGGTTTCTGTGGATCAGGAGGCCCGGCACAGCTCAGCCTAGTCCTCCACTCAGGGTCTCATAAAGTTGCAATCCAGTTACTGGGTAGATTGTGTTCTCATCTGGAAGCTCAAATGGGAAAGAACTCCCTTCTGAGATTGTTCAGGCTTTTGGTAGAACTGATTTCCTTGTGACTTTATGAGTGACTTTTTGCTGGCTGTTGGCTGGAGGCCACCGTCAGGTTCTAAGGATGTTGCCTATAGTTCTTTGAGATCACCCGCAGTTGCTTTTCCTATGGTCTTCTCAAACATGGCCACTTACTTCAAGACCTCCAACTCGAGTTGGATGTGAGGGAAGAGGTGACACAAAGGTGTGAATCTGTGTATCATTGTATATGTGGAATCAGTGGAGTTTGGCCACCCTAGGGTCTCTCTGCTACATATTATATGACTTCTGTAGAGAATATTTAATTTTGAGTCTTACCCAGTGAGTCACAGATGACAGTCACAGATACCTTCTAAACAAATACCAGTTTGACAAGGTAGAGCTGATTGTAGTGAAGAGAATAAACCTTATAGTAACTGGCATTATGTTAAGTGGAGGAAAGTTGAGGTGTTCATGAAGCATACCCACAGAAGTTGAAGAAAGCAGTCGGAGAAGAGGTGAGGTACTCGAATAGATTTTCTCTGTTACAACTTTTGCTGACTTCTTTTTAAAAAAAATTATTTATTTATTTGTTTGTTTGTTTGTTTGTTTATTTATTTATTTATTTAGAGAGTATGCAAACAGGGGAGGGGGCAGAGAGCGAGGGCGAGAGGGGGGCGGGGGGAGAGAATCCCAAGCAGGCTACTTGGTGTCAGCACAGAGCCCAACGTGGGACTTGGTCTCACAGACCATGAGATCATGACCTGAGCCGACATCAAGAGTCAGATGCTTAACCATCTGAGCCACCTAGGCGCCCCTAAACCTTTTCTGACTTCTGATGTTGTCTGTCATTAATTCCTTTATGAGCCAGTTTTCTTTGTTTATTTTCAAGAATAAAATAAACAAAATCTAGTTTTCAGAGGTGGGAAAACATAGTAGTTCAGGGCTTGGGTCTAGAGCTCCACTGCTTGAGTTCAAATCCCACCTCCACTGTCTAGTATTGTATTATCTGGGCAAATGACTTCACTGGTGTGTGCATTAGTGTTTTATGGGAATAATCATAGTACTTCATAGGCTTGTTGTGAGGAAGAAGAGCTAATGCCTGTAATTATTCATTTTTTCCCAGTGCAATGGTGATTCCATGGTTATATTTTTTAAAAGAGTGTGAATCCTTTTAAGATACATACTGAAATATTTCCAAATGAAATATGGTGATGAGGTCTTGGGTGAAATTGGTGGAGGTAGAGAGCAGGCAGAATTGGCAATGAATTAAGAATTATTGAAACTGATTGAAGCTAATTATGTTACTCTGTCTACTTTTGTGAACATTTGAAGTTTTCCATAATAAAAAGTAAAAAGAAAGGAACAATACCATGGCACACATTAAGTGCTCAATATATGTCGTCTATTCTTATTATGTTTATGTTTAATATATTGGAATTAACTTGTCTAAAACACAAAGAAAAATGTAAAACTAAACTGGACACTTTAGTTTTTTAATTTCTAAGACTTTTGCTATAGATGGAAACTTTATCAAATTTGGATAACATGTCCAAGATCTTAGACTTGGATTTTTGTTTTTGCTATTTGCTTCTTCCTAGTTAAGTTGTATTTTATGGTTTACTTAGTTTGACTTAATTGTGGCTGGCATCACACTTCATTTATAAAGTCTACTGTGGTTTCTGTAAGTGGGATTGAAATTAATATCAGTATTATTGATTATTTAGTGTAATTAGTACCAATGGTAGGAGACATTGACTTCACCATTAGTGAAAATATTAGTAGCAAATGCCAGGGTTTTCCTAGGCAAACATTGGTGTTACGCTTTTTGTTTAGTGTAATGGCTGCTTAATTTAAGTGAGAAAGGTAATACTCTTTAAGAACTAATTCACTGAGGTTATCTTAGCTGTAGTAAATGAAGCTTTTTTAATGTGGTCTTACATTATAAAGCACTGTAAGAGTAGGCTTGAAATATTTTTATTTTTTAATAAAGAATTTAAAAAAAATTTTAGAATTTACATCCACGTTACTTATGATGTAGTGCAACAGTGATTTCAGGAGTAGATTCCTTAATGGCCCTTACCCATTTTGCCCATCCCCTCTCCCACAACCCCTCCAGTAACCCTCTATTTGTTCTCCATATTTAAGAGTCTCTTATGTTTTGGCTCCCTCCCTGTTTTTATATTATTTTTGCTTCTCTTCCAATAAAGGAGAATTTTTTAAAAATTTATTTATTTTGAGAAAGAGCAAGCAGGGAGGGGCAGAGAGAGAGAGTGGAAGAGAGAGAATCTCAAGAAGGCTCTGCGCTGACAGTGCAGGGCCCAACTCAGGGCTTGATCCCCTGAACTGTGAGATCATGACCTGAGCCGAAATCAGAGTCAGACAGTTCACCAACCGAGCCATCCAGGGGCCCTTTGAATATTTTAATCATTCAAGGTTGAGAGTTATCTAACTAGTGATTCTGATTTATTTTATATGAATGAAACTTAGAACTTAAAAAAATTTTTTGGAAAGAAGCGAATTTGAAAGAAGAAGAAATGTTGGAGTTCTAATTAGGAACTGGCACAGCGAGAGCCTTTGTGTTGATAGCTCTGCTTTCACGTGCATGCAGGCACACACTTATGTCATTGACAAGTATGTCGAGGACTACAGAGTTGGTGACTTGCCCGAGATTTGCCACAAACATTTTTAGTGATAGAGTTGGGAATTGAACTCTACATCCCAGCTCTCCGTCCAATGCTCTTTGGCCATCCTATTTCCAGATTGTTGTCTAGAACCCAAGGGTTCTAAAAAGTTTTGTCTGTTTCTGAACCTTTTACCCAAAGTTAACCACAGTAGTTGTTTTCTTTTTTCTTTCTTTCTTACGTATTAGGGTTTCTTTTCTATTAGCAAGATTTTGTTCAAAGGGGAAAAGATTCTGCTCCTCTGTATTTTAGTTTTGATGTCTTTCCTGCCCTGAGCTCTTTATTCCGTACCATCTTCTACTCAGAAAAGTACATTTGATTTATTGGCGGGGTTTTGTTGGACTTTGTTTCAAAGAATGCCATTGTGTCCTCCATAGAAATCTGTGACCCAAAGACCTCTGGAAAATTCAAAAGGACTTTTAAACATGGAGGGATAATTATTTTTAGTATGAAATTATTATCAATGAACGTTTTATTTCCTTCCAGTTCTCTACATTCTCCCTTTGTTTTCTCATCTCCTAAATCTCAGTCCTTGTGATTTTCTGGATGGTGTTTCTCATGAGCTGTTGTTTTTAAAGAAGATATTTATGCACATATATCTATTTTAAATGAAACTATTTCTGATGTCTAGAGGTTTTTTTGGGTCTCTTTGATAGTAAGTTAGGGTCATATCAATTTGCTTAAAAATAGTCTTGTCAAGACCAAAAGAGGGCCCAAAAGATAGTGTAATGGGTTGGGCTTTGCTGAAATTGTGGATACTTTTAATGATTAAATAAGCCCCTCACTGTTACTGACTGTACTCAGTGTTTGAGTCAATTAGTACACAATTATGATTACTTAAAATCTTTGATGATACTTTAGAAACTTGTCAGAATTCTAGACTTGTACCATAATGTCAGATTAGGACTGTCATAGAAGGTCAGAATTGAGGATGCATGTAGTCCTGCTAAGGGAAAGGATAAGCAATCTTATTATATGTCAAGTCTGTTATTTCAGGTACATGCTTCATGTAGTTGTGTTTTCACATTTAATGTGGATATAAAGATGTTAACATATATGGGATATATATATAATAACGATACATATGATAATGCATTACATTTTAATAGAACATTTTTTCCTATTTTTCTCTGGCAGTGTTAGCAGTAGTCTTCTTCCTACCTTTAAATGTCAGAAATTTGAGAATTAATTAATGTTTACCATTAGGCTTTCCAGAGGAGTGATTTAAGTTACTTTACTGTTCAGCACATGAAATACAACATTAATTTTGGAAATGTAAGATCTATCGATTTGAACATGTGATGACCATTAAATGCAAGGAGCTCGTTGAAGCCAGAAGCAGTGCGAAACACCATCACACGAAATATTCCCATTTTGATGGAATCCCAGGGGGGCATTTTTCTGCCAGCACTAAGGGCGAGCTGTGAAGGAAGCCCGTCAGAAGGTACTTGGTGCCGTGTTCCTAACGAGCACCAGGAAGCTGGCTCTTGAATTCTGGGCTGCCACAGGGAGGAGAGCGCGGCGTCATCAGTATTCAGGTTAGGAAGCGTGGTTGGACACAGATGTACATCGTGACAGCTCACAGTACTGGCATGCGAGGACGCAGGACCAGTAAGTTTCAGAATCGGAGGATAAGCTAGATGCTCTCTGGTGATCGAGATGGCTTCCCGTGTTCCCTTCGTCTCCATTACCAAATAATCAGACGTAAGAGATGAGGAATTTAGGGTAGTTTTCCGGCTGTTATTGTGTTCCCTTGGTTCGCTCAACTTTTGCTACCACAGGCTATCTTACTAGGCCTTGGAGGCATATTAATATAGTTTAAAACAACTTAAAATATGAACTGTTGCTGACTTTGTTCACCAGGAACAACACCACCATTGTAAGGTTAGCAGGATGTTCAGTGTAATAAATCTCCATTGGGGAAGTTTAAGAAAGTTATGCCGTGCCAGTTGAATTCAACTTTCTTTCCAGCTGGTGCTTTAAAAAGCTCTGAGTGTTCTAGGTGCTACATCTAAATGTGCTTAACAGTACACAGGCTCCTTGACAAATGCCGTTCTTGGGAAGAGCACAATCCTTCTATGAGTGTGTGTTATTTTTACCTATGAGCTGGCACTCCAGGAAAGAGTGGCGTGTACTTCATTAAGAAGATTCATCTTGAAATTCATTCAGCTTTCTGCCTCCTTCTAACCTCACAGTTGAGGTCATTGCCAAGTTTCACCCACATGTCTCATCTTTCTTCTCTGGGACTAAAATTCCATCCTTCATAGCTTCATTCTCCACCATAGCTTTACGTTTTCCCTTGGACTACCCGCTGTTCCTTGTTTGTCTTTTATTTTAGAACATTCCTGTAACAATTCATATTTTTTCATAATACCATTTTCTTAGATCTTGTTCTTTGGTGGCCACTTTAAATCATCGGAAGTTGCTTATTAAACCACTGAGCTCTTACCCTTTTCTTCTCCATCTCTTGAATGCTTTTTTGCTCAATCCCTCTATGTTCAAAGCATCTTCTCTTTGCCCTGCATTCTTCAGTCCCACTCCCTCTTTCCTGCTCTTTCCCCTCCTGCCCTTTCTCATCCTTGTAAAATAGCTCCCTAACCTTGGAATGAAGCCATCAATCCCATTCTGAATCTCTCTTTTAAACTTCGAAGCCATGGTCAACTGAAAATAGATACCCGAACATGGACGGGGCACTGATATTTGTAAAGAATTCTTCATTGCTGTGATCAGCTTCTCCTCTTCTCCACTCCTTTTTTCCCTTTTGAATATCTTTTTATTCAGTTCATTTAAATGGGAAACTTAAAGACCAGAAGTTGATTTAATGTTCTAGAAAGCATACAAAACGTTGGCACTGTGTAAACGTTGAAATGACAACAGCGATGGTAATGCCAGTGTGGCTGAGAGAGTTGCCATTCCATTAGAGATAGTCTGAGGGCTTCTGCCCTCCAAGAGGGTAAATGTTAACCAGATGGGAATTATTGCAACTGAGAAATCATTTTCTTTTTGTTTGAAAAATTTCCCTTCTACTCCTTGAATTCCAAGTAATCACCAGAAAATTTCCATCGATCAATTATGCGCAATATAGCCATGTTCCACCTTAGGAATTTTTCCAAGAAGAATGCATGTTTCATGGTAGATTTTCTCGCTTCGCTAAGCTCGCAATTCTCTATCCTCCAGACATTGTAAATGCGCAAACGGTTTCATTGTCACCATTTAGTACAGCCCAAACTGAGAAGTATAGAAAAATAAGTCACCTAAAGACCTGTTAGATACTGCGAACTATTTCCTCAGGGGTTCATTGAAAGCTGATTTACCCTCACTTTTGGTGGTCATGTGGCGGCCTCCTGGGTGGAGTTGGCTGGGATCCTAGCATCTCAGTCATTCTTTAGGCTTCACAGCTTTGTATTTTTCCAGAAACAGTTGTGATTGGTATGTAAAATGGATAGAATAATCAGTTCCTCCCAAATATATGTCTTTGCTTTGCCCCTTTGAACTTGATTTGACTATTTGTTACAAAATAAAATACGTAGTCCTTCTTGATTGGTTCCGGGGCAGAGGTCAGGATTTCCCAAGAATATGGCCAGCCTGCATCCTGACAACTGCCACATGGCACATCATTAATCATGGCCAGTTAGTGCCTGGCAGGTTTAGCTTTATAGTCCAGCTTGTATATCTTGTGATGGTTTGGAGTTTCATTAAACCTGTTTCCTGATGACAGTTCTATTTTCCAGTATTTTAAAAGAAAGAAGTTTGTGTGTGTGTGTTTAAATCAAGGCTGATTGCAAAAGGCATTCACATTCCTTTTCTGGAAGCTGTTCGTAACTGGGAATGCATCAAGTCCTACAGAAAACAATTTGAGTGACTATATTTTCAGCTTTCCCAAAGATATACGATTTAAGATAATAGGAAAGAAGTTAATTGATCACATACAATGATGCCTCATGGCAGTTGTTCTCAAAGTTTGATCCAGAGACCCCCAAAAAAGAGTCTCCAGAATTGTTTCAGTGAGTCTCAAAATTGTTTTCCTAAATATTTAAACATTATTCTCATTTTTCACCGTCCTTCTCTCACAGTTATACAGTGGTGATTTCAAGAGATTATACATGATAGATGAGGTAATTACTCTGATGGCTGGTCAGATGTGTGCTGTGTGTTCTAGTGTTCTAAAATTTTCTGTTTTCATTTCTGATTTTAACCAATTTCTAAGTAAATCTTGACAGATATTACTCATGTTAACAAAACTTCTTTGAAGGTCTCAAAAATTTTTATTTAAAAAATAGTTTTTAATGTTTATTTATTTTTGAGAGAGAGAGAGAGAGACAGAGTGTGAGCAGGGGAGGGGCAGAGAAAGAGAGAGAGGGATACACAATATCTGTAGCAGGTTCCAGGCTCCAAGCTGTCAGCACAGAGCCCGATGCAGGGCGTGAACTCCCAGACCATGAGATCATGACCTGAGCCGAAGTTGGAACCTTAACCGATTGAGCCACCCAGGCAGGCTTGGTCTCAACAATTTTTAAGAGAAGGAGTCCTGAGACCCAAAGTTTTGTGAACTGCTATTTTAATAGTGGAAAACGTAATTCTCTCTCAGAACCCTGCTGAGAGTAGCCTCCAGCCGGCTGCACCAGGGCACTGCCTTAAGCCAGTCAGTTGTTCAATAAACAGTTTTTAATGGAATTAAATTGAGTTCTTGGAATGTAACTTTTCAGACCTAATTTAAGATTCTCTCCCAAGGCAGCGTTTGAGCGTTGAGTGCATTGCACCCTGCCAAGTTTCTTCGAGATCAGTAACTGGCAATCCTCAACATTGAGTCAAGTATTTCAGAAGTCATTGTCATGTAATACCTGCTTTAACTGGCATCTTAGGCATCATCTAACATGTGGGCCACGTATATGATTTTAAATTTCCTAGCAGTCATATTTAAAAAAGTAAAAAGAAACAGGTGAAACTCATTTTTTTTCCAGCTTCAATGAGGTATAATTGACAAAATTGTAAGATATTTAAAGTGTACAATGTGTTGTTTTGATATGCTCATACGTTGTGTAGGATCCCCACCCCCCACCTCCCCATTGAGTTAATTAACATGTTCATCCTCGCATATTTGCTATTTCTTTTCTGTTGGTTGTTTTTTTGTTTGTTTTTGGTGAGAACATTTAAGTTCTAGCCTCTTGGCAAATTTCAATAATACAATAGTGTTATCAGCTATAATCACCATGTTTTATATTAGATCCTCAGACCTTATTCATCTTTTAAATGAAAGTTTGTATCCTTTTACCAACTTGTCCATATTTCTTCCACCATCCCCCAAGCCCCTGGCACCCACTTTTCTACTTTCTATTTCTGTGAGTTTGAATCTTTCTTTTTCTTTCTTTCTTTCTTTTTTTTTTTTAGATTCCACATATAGGTAGTACCACGTGTATTGTGGTATTGTGGTTGTCTTTGTGTCTGTCCTACTTCACTTGGCATACTGCCCTCCAGGTTCATCTGTGCTGTCACAAATGACAGGCTTTCCTTCTTTTTTAAGGCTGGATAATATTTCATTATATATATGTATGCTGCATTTTCTTCATCCATTCATCTGTTGACAGACACTTAGATTGTTTCCATACCTTGGCTATTGTGAATAATTCTGCTTAGGAATACGGAAGTACAGATATTTTTTGAGATCATGATTTCACTTCCTTTGAATAGACACCCAGAAGTGGGATTGCTGGGTCATACGGTAGTTCTGTTTGCAATTTCTTAAGGAACCTCCATATCGTTTTCCATAGTGATGGCACCAATTTATATTCCCGCCAGCAGTGCACAAGGCTTCCCTTTTCTCCACACCCTCACCAGCGTCTTTGGTAATAGACCCCCTAACAGGCATGAGGTGGTATCTCATTGTGGTTTTTTCATTTGCAGTTTCCTGATAAATTATAATGTTTTGGCCACTTGTATGTTTTCTTTGGGAAAATGCCTACTTAGGTCCTTTGTCCATCTTTGAATTGGGTTATTTGTGTTTTTTCTGTTGAGTTTTGTCAATTCCTAGTTTATTTTGGTTATTAACTGCTTATCAGATATGTTGTGGTCTGAAAATATTTTCTCCCATTCTATAGGTTTCAGTGAAATTAGTTTTAATAATATATTTTATTTAGCCTGGTATATCTAAAATGTTATTTCTTCATGTAATCAATATAAATTTATCAATGAGATCATTTATATTCTCATTTTAATATTAAGGCTTTGAGATCTGGTATATATTTTACATTCATAGCACATCAATTTGCACTGGACACATTAGTAAGAACTAAAAGGGGCAAATAGCTATTCCTCTCCCCCCCCCCCGCTTCTAGAATGAATAATGAAGAACTGTGACTTTAAATTTGGCATGATCTGAGTTTAATTTTTTGTCATACCACATGCCAATGAAAAAAGGAGAGTTTGTTGAATGGAAATCTCTTGGGTAGAGACTCCCAGCAAGCTGTATCTGTTCAGCAACATATTTGATACAGTGCCATGTTTAATTAATATTAGTGTCAGTTCATAAAATCCTGCTCCTTGTAAGAGAAAAGAATTCTATGTAGAACAAGAAACTTTAAGAAATCTATGGTCCTTGGTAGTGTGTTGGAAGTTTCCTTTTTTCACTTGTTACGCTTTTTATATGTAAGTACAGGGATGTGATTCATAGATTTTTCAGCACCAAAAAATTTTTTTTTTTTAATGTTTATTTTTTTGAGAGAGAGAGAGAGAAAACATGAGCAGGGGAGGGCAGAGAGAGAGGGAGACACAGAACCCGAAGCAGGCTCCAGGCTCTGAGCTGTCAGCACAGAGCCCGACGCGGGGCTCGAACTCACGAGCCTTCGAGCTGTGAGATCATGACCTGAGCCGAAGTCGGCCGCTCAACCGACTGAGCCACCCAGGCGCCCCTCAGCACCAAAATTTAAACACATTCTTTGAGAGTTTATCTTCTGTTTACCTAGCAGTTAACCTTTTGTTGTGGATGCATTTCATTTTTTAAGCAACTGGGGCAGAGTAGGGGAATGCGTGGGTGACTCAATCAGTTGAGCATCCGACTTCAGCTCAGGTCATGATCTCACGGTTCATGAGTTCGAGCTCCGCGTCAGGCTTTCTGCTGTCAGTGCAGAGCCTGCTTTGGGTCCTCTGTCTCCCTCTCCCTCTGCCCCTACCCCACTCACACGCGCTCTCTCTCTCTCTCTCTCTCTCTCTCAAATATAAATTAAAAAAAAAATTCAAGCAACTGGCATGTACTTTAAAACGTTTATTATGTAGTCACCAGTAATCTGTAGCCATGAAAATTCATGATCATTGATCTCTTCAGGTATTCTTAAAATAATCATACCTGCTCGCCAGCTCCTTGCTCTCTGACTTGGTAGCTTCTCTGTTTCATCGGTATTTTTCCATTTTCTCGAAAATCTCCACTTTTCAGTTTGCAGCTAAAATTGGAGCCAAGTAACATGTGTGTCCTCCTCTCTGGTGTTAGTACTTAGTGTGGAGGGCGGGGAGCCCGGCCTGCCATGAAGAAGCAGAGCTCGCTGTCCCTGGCCCAGCCCTCAGGATCAGGTCTTGCTGTGGGTTCCATCTTATGGCTTGGTGTGACTTTCCCAAATGGAATGCATTTTCCCCGCTAGCTACATTCCTTCCATGTTCTTCCCACATCAGCTGGAAGTAACCAGTTGGTTCTGGATGCTGCCCACAAATTCTTAGCTCTTTTGCTTCTTGGTCCCCTCAACTTGCCCCTCGATTTAAGGGACTGATGTTTTTGAGATCCAGGATTATGTTGTTGAGTAAAGCAAATCTCATTTTTTCCGAGGAATGCCTGAAGTTTAAGGCTTGATTCCGGAAAACAAATCACGACAGCAGTACCTATAATTAATGTGTATGGCGTGTTTACCACATGCCAGGCATTGTACTAAGCAGGTTGCATCCATTAGCTTAGTACATCCCCGGCAACCTTTAAAGCAGGTTCGGTAGTTGCCCGCAGTTTTTAGGTAAGGGACATAGAAAAATTAAATAGTTTGCTCCAAGTTATACATTAAAGGGCAGCTCCAAGATTTCGAACCCAGGCAGCTTGACATCAGAGTCCTTCCCCTTGACACTGTATTCAGCTGGTAGGCAAAGCTTTGCCTGTGTCTTGTTGAATCTTGAGTCTCATTGAAGAGTAGACAGGAATTTGGTGTTTTAACGTATTAAAACCTCTCTGCTTCCGCCTTCTAAGAACAGATTATACTTAATGCAATTTTCCCTGAAAAGACAGGGATACATTTCAGTACGTAGGACCATATTCCCTTTATGTGAAGTCAGATTGCTTGTTATGAAATGTGAAACTACATCCATGCTATACCGTTATCTTTATTAAATTAAAAATATTTATTAGGTGCACAGAATATAAGATCGTAAAGCCAGTTTGTTCTCATAGGTGATTAGGTTTGGTTTTCTCTTTCCCTTTATGAAAATCTTACTGCCTCAGAGAGCCAGTGACATTCAGAATGAGTTCACGTGAATTAGGAGGTCCTACTGTATGACTCCCCCAATTACAGTGTGACTCAGTATTGGGTGTGAAGAAGTACAAAAATATGGTTAAATGCATTAAAAGCCCTCATTAACTGTCTTCATCCTCGCCCCCCATTACTTTTTCAATGCCATCCACTGGTAGGCATAGGCAGGTTAGGGGATTTGAGGCCCAGTCCTTGGACAGTTGGTGATCAGCAAAACTAGCATTGCTTCCCAACTTTTTGTGTGTTGTGGCATACGCAGAAAATGATCATATTTTCTCTGGGGTAGACAGATGAGGTTTCTTGAGGCCGGAGGTGATCCACTGCCCCTGACCCATGGCCTTGGGTACACTTGTAATCCATTTCTAGCACACCAGTTGGAAAGCTCTGCCACGGCATATGGCTGCAAGTTTATAAGCATGTTACGTATATGAAAGTAATCTGTAAAGTATGATGTGCTATTTTATTAATAATTAATTAAGACACAGATACTTGTTATATAAAAAGACATTGTAAACTGTGATTTTTTTTCCCCCAGTTGTTTTGGGAGCCGTTCTTAGAGAACCAGGTGCAGATGCCAGACTAATTGCTGGAGTTAAGGTCCTGTATGTGATATATGGCACAGTAATGAGGAGAAGTAGAAACGCTAACAGTCCAGGGCGATAGGCAGTCAGATGTTCTACCACTGAGCTATCCCCGCTAATCTGGGGTGATTTGGTGCAAGGCTTCTTATAGGAGATCAGACAGCTGGTGAGATTTGTTAACGGTTTTACTATTTCTCCTGTAAGATTTCCTACCCTCTTTTCTGCCTGTCCCACTTCTTTCTTTTCTCAAGTTCTGCTTTGTTGGTAAAGTCTTTCTGTAGGTCAGCTTCTCCCGTAGGTGAAGGTCACACTCGATCCTCCTTTCTACCGTCATAACTTGTACTTGGCTTTGCCGATTGTGTTTCCAACGTTGTATTGTTGTCTGTTTCACACATGTCTTTCCCCAACTAGATTGTGAGTCCCTTGAAGTTAAGGCTGCATCTGATTTAATTATTGTAGGCTGAGCTACATCCAGCTCACTTTATTACTTTCCATCATTAGGCAGGGCTTAAATGTTCTTTGAATTGAGCTGAAATTTGTCTCCCTGGGCCTTTCTCCCATTAGTCTTCATTCTAACATCTGAAACAACTCCAGAGTTAACGTTTATGTTAGTCATTCTTACATTTGAATCATCTCCCATGTATGGTTCTTTATAGTCTTTATTGCTCTGGACTGAACATTTTTATTGTTGAAATTTTGCTTCTCTGGTTTTTCTTTTCTTTTTCTTACTAGTAAACTTCCTTTCCCTCTCTCAGTGTGGGGAATCACAGAATTTTAGTATTGAAAGGAGCTAGAATTTACCTTGTCTTGGTCCTTCATCAAACTAATATTCTTTGCCTACTTGCTGATTGACTGAGATGGAGATACAGATATTTTGGGGCAACACAATATTTTGAGTATTTCATTCACTAGGAATAATGACGAAGTTTAGATACAATGGATTATAAACGTTCTTCATCTTTCATTCTGTTTTAAAATGTACCTGCTGCTGGATGTCTTAGGAATGATGAGCAAAATAGATGTTTGATGCTGAAGGAGTGTATCTGCAGTACAGAAAGAGCTTCAGATTTTTATAGCATTGCCGTTGAGAATTTGACTCTAAAGTCAACCTTCCTGGGCTTTAATCCTGGATCTACCACATGCCAGTTTACATGACTTAATCTTGAGTAAATTACTTAATCTCTGTATGTCTCAGTTTCCGTATTTGTAAGATAAGGTTAATAATAATGTAGGGTACTGTGAGGTTTAAATGATTTAGTACTCGGAAAGCACGAAGAGCAATGCTCGGCGCCCAGCAGATGTTCAGTGTATAGTGACCGCTGCTGCTACCAGCCTGTTCCACCCCCAGGACTGTGGAGTTACGCAAGCATCTGGTGAGATGTGGGATGCATCCGTGTAATTTCTGGTCCAGTCTTACCGACTTATCATGTACTTGTGATATAAGCCTCTTATCTTAATAAGAGGCCCAACATCTCATGGCCCGCATCAGAGCATGATTTTCCCAGAATGAGACCACATCTGTGGAGCACTGAAGTATTTTGTTTGCCATAAGGTTTTACTGTAGGAGTGGTTTAAGAAATGGCAGAAACACCCCTTAGCTTTTGGAGTCTGTTCCTTTGAAACCAACTTGCTAGGAATACATTTCCTGACTTTTTAAAAAGTAAATTCATTTTCTTCATTGACATTCTGTAAACACAATACTGGCAACTTATATTTTGTGGAATATAATGTGTTCAAGTGGATTTAATTTTCCGTACGTAGTAAACTGCTTTTAATAATGCATCAGAGTAAATTTTTTTCCTCTGTTCTCAGGTTGCTATCAAGATCATAGACAAGACCCAGCTGGATGAAGAAAACTTGAAGAAGATTTTCCGGGAAGTTCAAATTATGAAAATGCTTTGCCACCCCCACATCATCAGGCTCTACCAGGTAGGTTCCCTAGTGGGGTAGCGTATGGCAGCGAAGAATCCAGGATGGTCATTTTATGTGTATAGGTACCTTTGCGGAAAAAGTGTCTGGGTGAACACCTCCAGCTTTTCTTGGTTTCTGTGTTCATATGTTTATCCTCCTGTTTTCCCCACCCTTTTATCTCCACATTCAGCACTCATGTTTTACCTGGCTCTTTACTAATAAGCTCTACCTTACCCATGTAGGCCTTTTACATTTGTTCTTTAAAGCTTGGGGACCATTCTTTGTGAGAATTACACAAAAAGATTATTCAGAAGATGACAAGAACTGATTTATGTAGGTCCAAATCCTAAAACAGAATGGGAAAGCCAGAAGGAACAGAGAATTCTTAGGGATGAAAAGCTACAGGTGAATATAACATTATCTTTTTCTAACATCACTTAAATGCTCATTTCTGTGATCCTGGTATGACATATGATGGAAAAGGATATTTTAACTATGGCTTCTTTGGTCAGTCAGAACCCACCTCTTTTCTAGTAGGGTCCTAGATTACGTTTTCTGAGGTAGCATTTGATTATTTTGGTAACCGTGAGATTGATTTTGTGTAATGGAAGAGATTTCCCTTCTAGTTTTCTTACCTTCCCGAGAAGCATGCATATTTCATGCCACCCTCAACAATTCCCTTGCTTTACTGCAAAAGCAATAAGTCTAATGGCTGGAATTTCAAGCCAGATAGGAAGAGAGGACCTTGCCTTAGCAGGCTGGTGGAAGAGATATTTTGGGAGAGGTGGGGCTTTGGGGTGCTTCTCAAATTGCAGTGTGTTGGCAGTCACAAGCTCTGCCTCTGCATAAGGCCAGCCCTGCTTGCTGCTTTCTACCAGAACAGCCATCACCTAGTTGTTCAGGAAGTGGCCACCCACTCGGTTCATTTGCTGCTGTTACTCTGCAGTAAAGGTTACTGGCCCAGACATGGCACCATGTGTAAGGGTGGAGGCACAATGGGCAGGCTTTCAGAGTCTATTAACTTTATGGAAAGGAAAGCATGTTGTGATGTTAGTGTGTGTGGTTAAGGCTACAGCTTTAGGGCTCTTTTCTGGCATCAGCTGTTCACATAATGAAATGAATTAGATCAGCAGGAGCCGACTTGTTGAAATTTATCAGACCAAATTCTGTTGAGCCACACCTACGTTGTGCCCCAGAAGCAAACTCGTGAAAGCTTCTTGGTGTTGCCTGAAGACTTAACGTCTGCAAACTCGGAGGTGTCTAACCTCTGTTTCCTTCCTATCCTGATCAACTGAGTAAACTTCTTGACCTCACTTTTTAAAATAAATCATCTTTAAATAATTGAAGGGTTATTAGGCCAACTTTCCTCAAGAGGTTAACTTGGAGGTATTAACCTTAGAACTGAATTCTCCAAGTTTATCTTTCTTACCCAGGATTTCATTAGCTTATAAGAAGTCTCAGTTTCAGGCATGACTTTGAACAATGCCCTCTTTTAAGCTTTAATTTTGCTCTCTGGCAGCTAGTATTGTTAATAGGGGATTCTGAGCTGCCAGGGTGAATGGCTGTCAAATTGTCTTTATAAATAGTATCAAGGTAGTTTTCAGGTCATTTGCCAAATCGTCAATTTGTAGAGGAAGCCAAATATAGGTAACTGTATAGGAAAGTTTTAGAACTACTGAAAAATTTAAGAGTAAAAGAACATTTACAGTCAATAAAAGACCTGGGGGTACAAAGGAGATATACGATTTTTTTTAATGTTTATTTATTTTTGAGACAGAGAGACAGAGCATGAACGGGGGAGGGGCAGAGAGAGAGAGGGAGACACAGAATCGGAAGCAGGCTCCAGGCTCTGAGCCATCAGCCCAGAGCCCGACACGGGGCTCGAACTCATGGAGCGCGAGATCGTGACCTGAGCTGAAGTCGGACACTTAGCCCACTGAGCCACCCAGGCGCCCCAGGAGATATACGATTTTTTAAAATTTTCTTTTTTTTTTTTACTCAACACCTGCATATATGTAGAGCATTGACATTTTGTTGTGTTAATCAACATACAGGAAGATCTTGGAAGCAATGCATGTAACAAACAATGAGCTAATACTACCAGTATATGGTTTTTAAAAATTAAAGAGAAAAAAAGTACAATACAGTTACTAAATTGAAAAAGTAACGTGCACTCATGTGACAGATTACCATGAAACCATACCGAAGAAGAGAAGAGATTTACTATTATAACACATAATGCTGTTACATGATATTGATGTGTAAAGATATCAAAGGTCAAGTAACTGGGAAATAATTGAGCAAAATAATTACCAATGAATTATGGTGCAAGTCTAAAGCTGTATTGCCCGGTATGATAGCCACTGGCCACACATGGCTATTGAGTATCAAAATGTAGCTACAGCAAATGAGGAACTGAAATGATAATGTTTTGGACTACTGGGATAAATAAAATACTAAATTTTAAAAATACTTTTTTAAAACTTATTAATATGGCTGTTAGAAAAGTTAAAATTATATATGAGGCCTACGTTGTATTTCTGTTGATCAGCATTGCTCTAGAATGATACGGAATAAATGACTTATGGACAGTGTTTCCTTTGGGGGAATAGGATGAGGGGGCTGGGAAGAGGAAAATCTTTGGCCTTTTGTTCATATACCGGCATTTAAAAAATTTATCATGAGCATATATACTCATACATTACCTTAAAAAATATTTAGTGATAAAGGTAAAAAAGGAAGAAAGGACTGCCAACACAATAAAACTAAATAAAAAAGGCAAAATAGGGACCAAAACAAAATACAGATGAGTAATTTATATTGCAGTGTTGAATATTTACATGATTCTTCCCAATTTTGAAGAAATGGATGGCAGGGAGGAAAGTTGTCCTGTCCCTTAAAAAAACATACCCATATGTGATTTCTATGCAGTTCTTAAGTGATTCCCACCATTTTCCCTAGGCTTTTTTTGTTTTGATTGGGTCTTGGGGGGAACATTTTTGAACTTGGAAGTGATCAGTGTCGAATGTGAATTTTCTGGTTTTTGGCAGCTTCTTTGCTTCTCAGTTTTGTGGAGCTTACGAGATTGCAGAGGCCTCATGAAACAACAAAACGTCCGTCTCAAGTAGTAAATCCTTCCTACGTTTAAGAACGTGAAGAGATCCCTATTTCCCCCCTTTCTTCTTGATAGCATTTATGTGTGTCTCCCCTCCAGTGTTTTAAGTTTCCTGTAAGCAGTAATGGTTATTAATACTTGAGACAACAAAAGAGGATTCATTAGTTTCTCTTCCCATGATATCAGCCTGTCATTTGTGTCACTATCTGTCGCTTTCCTGCCTTTGTACCAGGTTATGGAGACAGAACGGATGATTTATCTGGTGACAGAATATGCTAGTGGAGGGGAAATATTTGGTAAGTACCTCTATTGCATTCTTTAAAGAGCTATTGAGCACACTGTTGCAAACCTAAAATAGCCATTCAATGAGTGGCTGTCACGTGATGCTGTCCTTTTCAATCAAGAATTTTCATTTATTTTGGTTTACCTGTTTAAGTCCCTTCACCCTCTTTGTTTCCGCAGCAGAGGTGTTCTGTTTATTTCCATCAGGTGGTAACAGTTGGGATTAAAGATCTGCAAAAACAAACCTCCCTACTGAACATACAGCAGGTGCCTGCAGCGAAGGGTCTTTGCTATTGCTACATCTGCCTGGGGTCACCTTGTGTGGCAGAACCCCCGCAGTGTATGGGCCTCTGTTTTGTGTGAAGGAGCCCCTTGGAGCCAACAGTCTCATTCTAATGCTTTCTTTAAATTTTGTTTACATATAACATGTAACTGTATTCCTTACTGCATGTTCCCAGCTCCCTTGATGATTCTTATAGTTTGGGAGGTTCCGTCTGCAGTAACTTTTTTTTTTTTCTTAAACACTTAACACAACATCAGAATTAAACAGTGGGATTTGTTACCAGGAAATCAGACTTTTTGAGGTGGTAAAAACGGGCCAAAGGACAAAAAAAATTTTTTTTTTTGTAACAGTGATAAATGGAGTCCAGTAGAGGTAAAGGCTAAACTTTTCACTTTTAGATTCACATATCTTGTTATTTTTAATTTTTTTTGTTTGTTTGGTAAGTAACTACAGAGAAATGTTTCTTCTTTAGGTTCATCTAGTTTATTTATTTTTTGGATTATGTTTTAGTTTACATTGTGGTCAGATTTTTTTTTTTAAGTTTTTAAGTGTATTTAAAAGTATGAGATAACATTGAAAGTAGAATCTTCTTTTTTTTTTTTTTTCATGTTTATTTTTGAGAGAGAGAGCATGCACGCAAGTGGGGGAGGGGCAGAGAGAGAGGGAGACAAAGAATCCGAAGCAGCTCCAGGCTCTGAACTGTCAGCACAGAGCCTGATGCGGGGCTCAAAGTCAGACGCTTCACTGACTGAGCCACCCAGGGGCCCCTACAGTAGAATCTTTTTATTAGTGACTGGTCATTTGTGACTGTATGGATTTTGCGTCTGTGTGTGTTAAAACTTTTCCTTGAAATCTTACAATTTGGGCCTAAAAATCTTCAGAGTCTTTTTTCAAGGGTGTATTTTCATTTCCTAATAATATTTTTAATTGACTTTGTGTATGTGCTTGTGTACAATAGTAGTCTTGGGAGAAAAGAGGCCTTGTCATCTTAATATTTATAATAATCAAAGACTCAAATCCATTGCATATCAGATCTACCTTGCTCTTCAGAAAAACAGTTTTTAAAAGTACAGAAAAGGTAATAATGCCCTGGTTAGAGATTCTTTGTGGAAATGTAGCTTAAGGCATGAACAAACAGAATAGTACTTCTCTTGGTATTATTATAAAAGACCTAGATGAAAAAGAAAATGATGTATTACCTAAATAAATCATTGTGACTGCACAGGGATATGACTATTGCATGAGCTCCGGTTTTTAAAAGGATGGAAAGGCTTATAAAAGATGAAAAGATGGGCATGATCAAGAACATGAACTTTGGAGGCAGTTCGACCTGGTTTTGAGTCAGCTACTTGCCCCCTATTTGCTGTTTTGATTGGAGCGAGTTATCAAATGCTTCTGGGACTCAGTTTCATGGTCTGTAAAAGTGAAGTCTTTAATATCTGCCTCACAGTTGTGAAGATTAAACGATATCACACAAATAGATCCCTAGCACTTTGCTTCCTTCACTTCCATGTCAAAGAACAACTGGGCAGTTGACATCTGTCATGACAGGATGAGGATCTCCGCTGACCCGCTTCCCAGTGAAACGTGAAAAGTGCTGAAAACCCCCAAAACCATGGTTCTAAGTGTGAACAGCAAATGAAGACATTTATTCAAGAGCATCTGTGAAAATTTGGTAAGAAATGAGGCTGTGGTTTTTAAACCATTACTTCTCCCTCCTTGTCAACTCAGGGGGAGATTCCAGTTCAGACTACAGCACCCTCCAACTCTAACCTAGACTAATGGCTCCTGGAGGAACAGGACATCGGCATTCTCTTCCAGTCCCCAGCTGCCTGTTACCGCCAAGTCCTGGGTGAATGTAGTTTAGGAGCAGGGACTCCCTTCTTCTGCCTAGCCTCTAGTTGTAGAGTTTGGTCGCGGCACACTGAGAATATTGGAGCCCAGACTGTTCTTGCCTCAGATTGTAAGTTGGTAGTTCCATCCCACGAGAGGAAAACTGAGAGGACCCCAGACTGTGCCCCTCTCCTTCCAGTGAGCTCTCTGCTCCTGTAGTGGGAGTGCCACTCGGAGGGAACTTTGCCTTTGTCCCCCACAGCTCACTTCAGACCCCTGGCTCAGAGATTTGCCTAAAGAGAGGCACAGACCTTAAGACATAGCTCCTAATTTGTTCACAAAGGAACTGACTTCATTTGCAGCAGAGTATGAAGAAGTTCAAGGCTAAAAGCATTCATAAGAACAGTGGAGGTTGTGGTAAAGGCATTTGAGAGGAGATTCAAGGTACAAGCTACCCCATAGGAGATCCAGGGAATAAAACATCGAATGAGCCTTCCAGAGGTCCGAACAAAAGTCAAACACTGATCTCAGAAACTATTCCTTCAAAGGAATCAGAATTTCATTGTTTAAAGACCAATTTATTCCCCAGGGCATTGTTGAAAACAATAGAGCAACCAGCCAGCAATTATTGGAGTTTAACAGCTGGGTGTGGTTAAGGAAAGACAGGAAGAGAGCCCTCCCCAACCATGGAGATCCCGTGAGCTGAGGGTAACTGTGGATGTACCAAATCGGTGCTTCCCTGTGGAACAACAACAGAAGCCGAACACTATGGGAGAATAAACTTCACTGACACAGTCCATTAGTCACGAAACAAATAAACAAGCAGATAACAGTAACATGTGCTGGAAGGGGAGAAGTGTACCAGTACCCAGAGGTGCGATGATATATTATCTGAAATGTGTAGTTTCCAACAACAAAAAAAATATGAACCATGCAAAGAAACAGGAAAGTATGACCCATGCACTGGAAAAAAAGCAAGCCAAGAAACTGTCGGAGACACCAGACAGTTTCTTTAAGGTAGCCGTTATAGACGTGTTCACAGAAATAAAGGAACTCACGATTGAAGTGGTAAAGGAAGATATGGTGACAATGTCACATCAAATTAGAGTTTCAATAAAGAAATAGAAATCATTTTTTAAAAAATGAACCAAATGGAAATCATGGAATAGGAAGGTAAAATGACTGAAAGAAAGAATTTATTAGAGAGGCTTAACTGTAGATTTGAACTGGCAGAAGACGAAGCAAACGTGTAGTGTAGATAGATCGATGGAGAATATGTAATTTCAAGAAGAGGGAGCAAAACGAGGAACAGAACTTAAGAGAAACGTGGGCACTAGGACGTGCAACTACATAAGCCTAATGGGAGGACCAGAAGGTGAGAGAGAAAGGAAAAGAAAAAATATGAGAGGAAATGTTGGCTGTGAACTTCACAAATCGTAGAAAAATAATAACCTAAATATGCAGAAAGCTAAACAAAATCCAAGTAGTATTTTTAAAAATATTTTTATTTGTTTTTGAGAGAGAGCACAAGGGGGGAGGGGCAGAGAGATTGGGAGACACAGAATCCGAAGCAGGCTCCAGGCTCTGAGCTGTCAGCACAGAGTCCGACGCGGGGCTTGAACTCATGAACTGCGAGATCATGACCTGAGCCTAAGTCGGGTGTGTAACCGACTGAGCCACCCAGGTGCCCCAAAATCCAAGTAGTATTAAACACAGAGATCTTGAAACAGTTACATAGTGAAAGAATAGTGAAAGTCAAAGACAAGGAGGAAATACTGAAAGCAATGAGAGATAAATGACATGTCGCTTATAAGGAACCCCATTAGGTTAGCAATGACTTTTTAGCGCAAACAATGCAGGCCAGAAGGCAATAGGATAACATTTTCAAAGTGCTCAAAGGAAAAAAACAAACAAACAAACTATGAACCAAAATCTTACAGACACCCAGTAGAGGTGTCTTTCAAAAACGAAGGCAAAATAAATACTTTCCCCGATAATCAAAACCTGGGAGATGGGGCGCCTGGGTGGCTCAATTGGTTGAACATCCGGCTTGGGCTCAGGTCATAATCTTAGGGTTCATAGGTTTGAACCCCCCGCCTGTGTCAGGCTCTGTGCTGTCAGTACAGAGCCTGCTTCAGGTTTCTCTCTCCCCCTCCCCAATTTGCGTGCATGTGTTCTCTCCCTCTCCCTCTCCCTCTCCCTCTCCCTCTCCCTCTCCCTCTCCCTCTCCCTCCCCCTCCCCCTCCCCCTCCCCCTCCCCCTCCCCCTCCCCCTCCCCCCCCCTCCCCCTCCCCCTCCCCCTCCCAAAAATAAAAAACTGGGAGAATTCCCAGATAATCAAAAACTGAGGACTCCACTTTACAAGAAATACTAAAGGAAGTTCTTCAGGGTAGAAGCAGGTAACCCCATATGGTAGTTTGAGTCTACATAAAAAAATAAAAAGCACCAGTAAAGGTAATTATGTAATTGTAAAAGACAGGAGATGCATACTTTTCTCCTTTCTTCTCTTAACATATTTAAAAAGCAGTTTATGAAATAATGTATATAAAAAATGCATTCCCTATAATGCAATATATATGAAATATATTTGCCAGTAACAGCCCAAAGGAGGTGTGTGATAAAAACTACACTGGGCTAAGGAACTCACTACAGACGGTAAAGAAAAATTATAACAATGTATTGTTGGATCTGTACCATTAATTGATGTCATGTTTATTGAACAATTATTACAAAAGGGAGTAAAAGGAATAGAGCTATAAAGAAGTAATAGTTCCATATAGTCACTGCAAAATTAAGATAATATAAGCTAGAAGCCATTTGGATAAGATAAAATATATAGGGTAAGCACTAGAGCATTCACTAAAAAAATGTTTTTTAAGTTATAAAAAATTATTAAAGAAATTGAAATACTTCATTCGAAAATATTCACCAAATGGGGTGCCTGGGTGGCTCAGTCAGCTTAGCTTTTGACTTCAACTTAGATCGTGATCTTGCAGGTCGTGAGTTTGAGCCCCGCATGGGGCTCTTGGCTGACAGCGCAGATCCTGGAGCCTGCTTCAGATATTCTCTCTCTCTCTCTCTCTCTCTCTTCCCCTCCCCTGCTCATACTCTGTCTCTCTCTGTCTCTCAAAAATAAACGTTAAAAAAATTAAAAAACGTTAAAATTTAAAAAAGAAAATATTCATTAAATGCAGAAGAAAGCAGTAATGGAGGAATAGAACAACAAAAATTACATGAAATACGAAGAAAATAAATAAAACGGCAGGCATAGATCTGACTAGGGTTGACCCTTGAGGGTGAGGGACTGTGGACCCCCTTCCCCACCCCCACATGCAGTCGAAAATACATGTATAACTTTTGATTTCTGAAAACTTAACTACTAATAGCCTACTGTTGACTTTACTGATAACCTAAACAGTTGAATACATATTTTGTATGATTGTATGTATCATATACTATATTACTATATTATTACAATAAAGTCAGCTAAAGAAAATTTTGCTAAAATTGTAAGAAAAAATACATTTACAGTACTGTATTGTATTCATTAAAAAAAAAAAATTCACCTATAAGTAGATCTATGCAGTTCAAACCCATGTTTTTCAAGGTCAACTATGCATTGGTAATTACATTAAGAGTAAATGGATTGAATAATCCAATGGAGAAGCAGTGATTGTTAATAAATAAAGAGAGTTAAAAACATATGATCTGAGGCACCTGGGTGGCTTAGATGGTTAAGCATTTGACTCTTGGTTTCAACTCTGGTCATGATCTCAATTTCATGAGTTTGAGTCCCGTGTTGGGCTCTGTGCTGGCAATGAGGAGCCTGCGTGGGCTTTCCCTCATTCTGCCCCTCCCCCACTCACGCTGTCTCTGTCTCTCTCAAAATAAATAAACTTAAAAAAAAAAACCCCACATGATCCAACTGCGTGCTATTTACAGGAGACATACTTTAGATTAAAAAATACAAATAGAGTGAAAGTAAAAGGATGGAAAAAGACATATTATGCAAACAGCAACAACAAGAATGCTGGTTATGTTGATATAGACAAATTAGACTTCAAAACAAAAAAGACTTTATCTTTGCTTACTAGAGGTAAAGAGGAACATTCTATACTAATAGAAGGATCAACACATGAGGAAAACATAATGAGTTATAAACATCATATGTCCAATAAGGCTACTAAAATACAGGGAACAAAATCCGACAGAAATGATGAGAGAAATAGACAATAATGATGGTAGTTGGAGGTTTCAATACTCTGTTAGCTAGAGCTAGCACATCTTTAGAACAGGCCGCCTAACAACAACAGAACGCATTCTTCACAGGTGAACACAGAACATTCTCAAGGATTGATCGTATACTTAGCCATAAAACAAACCTGAGTGAATTTAAAGAGTTAGCAATAATACAGTGTGTGTTTTCCAACCACAGTGGAATGAAACTAGAAATGAAGAGTGGGAAAACATTTGTGGATCTCACAAATATGTGAAAATTAATATAATTTGAAGTAAACAAAGTCAATGAAATCAAAAGCGAATTCAGAAAAAAATACTGTGGAGATGAATGAAAATGAAGATACAAGATAGTAAAACCTATGGGATGCAGCTAAAGCAGTGCTTAGAGGATGCTGATAGCTGTAAAATGCCTGTAATAGCAAAGATCTTAAATCAGTAACTTAGTCTTCTACCTTAAGATATTGCAAAAGGAAGAACATACCAAGCCTAAACCAAGCTGAAGGAAGAAGACAATAAATATTACAGCAGAAATTAATTAAATAGGGAAAATTCCTAGAAAGCCCCAAACTACTGAAACTGATTCAAGAAAAAATAGACAATATGAATAGATATGAATATGATTAGATGAATAGATATGAATATGAATAGATACATGATATGAATAGATACATCAAGTAAAGAGATTGAAGCAGTAATCAAAAAACTACATGTAAAGAAAAGTCCAGGACCAGATGGCATCACTGGTGAATTCTACCAGGCATTTAAAGAAGAATTAGTAGCAATTCTTTACAAGCTCTCCTAAAAGAAAAGAATAGGAATGGACACTTCCCAACACATTCTGTGAGGTCAGTCTGTATTACCCTGATACCAATACCAGACAAAGACATCACAAGACTACCGGGCAATATCTCTTATGACTATGGATGCAAAAATCCTCAACAAAATAGTTAGCATATAAAAGGAATTACACACTATGACCAAGTGGAACTTATCCCAGGAATGCAAGGTTGGTTAACCATAAAAAATCCATTAATGTAATGCATCCTATCAAGAAAGAAAAAAACAAACATGGCACAATCATATACGATGCAGAAAAAGCACTTGACAGAATCCAACATCTTTTTTTTTTTTTAATTTTTTTTTCAACGTTTTTTATTTATTTTTGGGACAGAGAGAGACAGAGCATGAACGGGGGAGGGGCAGAGAGAGAGGGAGACACAGAATCGGAAACAGGCTCCAGGCTCCGAGCCATCAGCCCAGAGCCCGACGCGGGGCTCGAACTCACGGACCGCGAGATCGTGACCTGGCTGAAGTCGGACGCTTAACCGACTGCGCCACCCAGGCGCCCCTCCAACATCTTTTCATGATAAAACCACTATCCTCAACAAATTAGAAATAGAAGGGAACTAACTTTTTATGTTTTCATGTTATTTTTTCATGTTTATTTATTTTGAGAGGGAGCACATGTATGAGCAGGGAAGGGGCAGAGAGAGAGAGAGAGAGAGAGAGGGAGAGAGAGAGAATCCCAAGCAGGCTCCGTGCTACCAGCACAGAGCCCGGTGTGGGGCTCAGTCCCATGAACTGTGAGATCATAACCAGAGCTAAGATCAAGATTCAGATGTTCAACCAACTGAGCCACCCAGCTGCCCCTCCCCCCCCCCAAGGGAACTTTCCTAATCTGTTAAGAGCTCTACAAAACCCATAGCTAACATTATACTTAATGGTGAACAACTAGATGTTTTCCCCCGGCAGTCAAGAATAACACAAAGATTTCACCTCTCTCCACTTCTGTTTAAACATTGTACTGGAGATTCTAGTCACAGCAATTAGATAAGACAGACCTATAAAAGGCATCTAGATTGGAAAGGAAGAAGTAAAGCTAATTCACTCACAGATGACATGATCTTGTATATAGAAGGTCCTAAAAAAATCCACTGAAAAACTATAAACTATATAAAAGTTCAGCACGGTTGCAGGATACAAGAGCAATATATCAATCGTATTTCTGTATTCTTACAATGAGTGATCTGAAAATGAAAGAAATAAAACCATTCAGTTTACAGTAGCATCAGTAAGAATAAAGTACTTAGGAATAAATTTAACAAAAGAGATGCAAATATTATAGTCTAAAAAGTACAAAACAGTGTTGAAGGAAACTCAAGAAGATCTTAATGATTGGAAAAACATCCCACGTTCATGGATTTTTAACATCGTTAAGATGGCAGCAGTGCTCAGACTGATGTGTAGGTTAAGTACAATCGCCATCAGACTCGGAGCTGACATTTTTGTAGAGATTGACAAGCAGATTATAAAATTTGGGTGGAATTATAAGGGACCCAGAATAGTCAAAGCAGTCTTGAAAAAGACCCAAGTAGATCAGAATTGTGCAGCCACAAGTCGAGAAAAGCTGACAGCCACCTGAAGCTAGAAGAGGCATAGAAAAGATTCTCCCCTAAAGCCTCGAGATGGAGTGAAGCCCTGGTGATACCTCAGGTTTGGACTTCTTGCTTCCAAAACTGTGAGTGAATAAATGATAATTCTTCTGTGTTATCTACCTGTGGTAATTTGTTTCAGCACACTGGGAAACTCATACTGAAGACCAGATTTGGGCATAATTTCACAATATCTCCTCATAAAATACCAGTCATCTATAAAGGAGAAAATCAATTACCAGGTGTAGTTGGTGATTAATATTAGCATCGTGTGTGATGAAGGTATTAAAGAAGGAATGCAAGAACTGCCCCTTCTGATTCTTGCTGGAATCAAGTAAGGGGAATAAGGTGTTTCAGAAATGCCGTAGCCTGTTCAGAAGATTTCAAGATGAGAGAAAGCATGGCATATTTCATATTCTTTAAGTTGTTGAGTATGGTTTAAATATAGGCCGTATCTGAGAAAATGCCCGGAAATGAGGCTGGTAAGATAGGAAAGGCTCAATAAATAATGAAGGGCTTTGAATGACATTTCTGACTTGGCCAGTTTCCCTATCGCACCTTCTCATTGCACTGTATCCTTTCTTAGTAGGACTTCTATCACTTGTGGTTTTACATTTATTTTTGTCATTATTTAATGGTTTTTCTCTCCCTACCAGACACCGAATTCCAGAAAATCAGGGGTCCTGTCTGTTTTTGCTCACCATTGTATCTATCCCCATGTCTCTTCTAGCTCTCCAGTTCATACTGATGGACTCAAATATTTACTGAGGGAAATGATCAATCATTGTTTATTGAATGAATGAGTAAAGGAGTGAATGGACACAGTTGAACTTTACCTTGAATTATTGCCATGTGAGGAAGAATTGGGATGGAACATGCCAATGCCAGTTAGGAAGGTATACATTAATGTCTGAGAATGATGAGGGATTGAAGTAAGATAGTGACTTCATGTCTTTTATTTTAATCTTGAAATACAGGTATTTTTATCATCACTTCACAAAGAAACTGAGATTCAAGGAGGCTAAGTAATTTCCCTAAGGTGTAACTAATTGCCAATACAGCTGAGATTTAACCCAAGGACTATCTGACTCCAGAGTACATGTTTTTCCCCATTTACCAGGCTGAAGAATCTGTTCGTCCATATAAAAAGACTTCAATTAAATATTCTGGGAAGAATCTTTTATTACAAATACAAACCAAATTTCTGTTTTTAAAATTTGGGTCATGGACACAGCAGCAATAAATATGAAGTATTTTTTTTACTCTCTTGTTATTAAATCCCCATTGAAAGAGACGGTGAGACAGATTTTTTTTTTTTTTTATGAGTATTATTACTGAGATTTAGGCTCAGGCAGTGGCTCATTTACAGAGCTAGTATTTATAAAGTAGCAGCCTCTCCTCTCCTTCCTTACATAATAACAACTCCATCTTCTCTTTTTAAGGCATTTGTTTTATCATTGTTAATATAAAAAAAAGTGGCCAGTATTCTAAATTTTACATTAATTAAACATATCAGGGGTTTACTAAATCTTTTGAAAATGACATTGTTAAAGGAGAAAATGAGTGAGTGTTTTAAGATGTTTAGATTTCTTACTGTGCTAGTGTGTGAATGGTAGTGTCATTTAGTAAGAGGATACAAGAATGAAAAATAGATTGGATGAACTGTGCTACTTCAGACGTGGAGTTTGAGGCACCAGTCGGTGGAAGTTGTGCATCAAGTCATTGGATACCACAGTCTGGAAATCAGGGATAAGATGGAGCCTAGGATATCATTTCGTTACCAGAGAGACAGTAGTTGTCCACTGATGTGGAATCATGCAGAAAAGAATAGGTTTAAGGGGCGCCTGGGGGGCTCAGTTGGTTAAGTATCTGACTTCAGCTCGGGTCATGTCATGATCTCACAGCTCGTGAGTTTGAGTCCCATGTCGGACCCTGTGCTGACAGCTTAGAGCCTGGATTCAGATTCTGTGTCTCCCTCTCTCTCTGCCCCTCCCCTGCTTGCTTGTGGGTGCACATGCGTGCGCGCACTCTCTCCCTCTCTCTCTCTCTCTCTAACATTTAAACGTTAAAAAAAAATAGGTTTAAGGATAAGACCCTTAGTTAGTACCATCAGTATTTAAGTTGAAGGTAAGGCCATGAAGTACATGAAAAAATTGCTGTTGATGAAATAAGATTGAGGTATTATAAAAGACAAGGGGAATAGGAATTTCAAAAAGGATCATTATTGAATGGTGTAAAAGGTAAATTATGATAAGGACTGAGAGATAGCCTCTGGCTTTGTGATAGACATGTTCTCAGTGCTCTCTTTTTTTTTTTAATTAATAATTTATTTATTTTTAATTTACATCCAAGTTAGTTAGCATATGGTGCAAAAATGATTTCAGGAGTAGATTCCTTAATGCCCCTTACCCATTTAGCCCATCTCCCCTCCCACAAACCCGCCAGCAACCCTGTTTGTTCTCTATATTTAAGAGTATCTTATGTTTTGTCCCCCTTCCTGTTTTTATGTTATTTTTGCTTCCCTTCCCTTATGTTCATTTGGTTTGTATTTTAAAGTCCTCATATGAATGAAGTCATATATTTGTCTTTCTCCAACTAATTTTGCTTTGCATAATACCCTCTAGTTCCATGCAGGTACTTGCAAATAGCAAGATTTCATTCTTGATTGTTGAGTAATACTCTGTTGTGTGTGTGTGTGTGTGTGTGTGTGTGTGTGTGTGTGTGTGTGTATATATATATATATATATATATATATATATATATATATATATATATACCATATCTTTTTTATCCATTCATCTGTTGATGGACATTTGGGGTCTTTCCATACTTTGACTATTGTCGATAGTGCTGCTATAAACATTGGGGTGCATGTCCCCCTTCGAAACAGCTTACCTGTATCCCTTGGATAAATACCTACTAGTGCAATTGCTGGTTCGTAGGGTAGTTCTATTTTTAATTTTTTGAGGAACCTCCATACTGTTTTCCAGAGAGGCTACACCAGCTTGCATTCCCAACAGCAGTGCAAAAGAGCTCCTCTTTCTCTGTATCCTTGCAAACATGTGTTGCCTGAGTTGTTGATGTTAGTCATTCTGACAGGTGTGAGGTGGTATCTCAGTGTGGGTTTGATTTGTATTTCCCTGGTGATGAGTGATGTGGAGCATTTTTTCCTGTGTCGGTTGGCCATCTGGATGTCTTCTTTGGAGAAGTGTCTATTCATGTCTTTTGCCCATTTCTTCCCTGGATTCTTTCTTCACTGGATTATTCTCTTTTGGGTGTTGAGTTTGATAAGTTCTCTCTAGACTTTGGATACTAACCCTTTATCTGATATGTCGTTTGCAAAGTCTTCTCCCATTCCGTCAGTTGCCTTTTTGTTTTGCTGATTGTTTCCTTTGCTGTACAGAAGGTTTGTATTTTGATGAGGTCCCAATAATTCACTTTTGCTTTGGTTTCCCCTCCGTGCTCTTAAAGAGACCTGTTGCACTAGTGAAGTAAGAATAGAAATCAAAATGTTATGGGCTGCGGTGTGAGTCCATATGAGGAAGGGGAAACTGAGAGTTTTTAAGAATGTTTTCTAAAGTTGATCATGTAACCTATTAATAACACCATTTAAATTGTGTACTGTAACTTATTCAAATATATGTATGTAAACATAAATGTCATATAATACATTAACTGTAACCTAAAGTATATACAGATTAGACATTGAAAATGAGATAAATAGAAATCACAGGACTTCAGCCAATGACAGAGTGAAGACGTTGGCAAATATTCCATCTAAGGAACAAATACAAAAGTGGCAGGATTGTCAAAAATAATTGTTAAGGCTCGGGGCTCCTGGGTGGCTCAGTCGGTAAGCGTCCGACTTCGCCTCAGGTCGTGATCTTGCGGGTTCGTGAGTTTGATCCCCGCGTCGGGCTCTGTGCTGACAGCTCACAGCCTGAAGCCTGCTTCGGATTCTGTGTCTCTCTCTGCTCCTCCCCCACTCACACTCTGTCTCTCTCTCAAAAATAAATAAACATTAAAAAAAAGTTAAAAAAATTGTTGGGGCTCTGAAAATGAATCAGTGGCAAACATTACATTGAGAAGCTTTAATTCATGAAAATCTTTTGAATTTGTGATGAGAATAGTGGGAGTCTTTGGCTTTGTTGCCTGAGCCCCTATATCCTTTCTCTTCCCTCCCCAGCTGAGCTGGCCTTAAAACGAGCAGCTTTGTTCTGATTTGATTTGGAAAAGAAGACAAAAACAACAAATCAAAACCCACTCATGCCCAGTCGTGTTGTCAGTAAAAACAGCAAGTTTGGGACTTGCTAGCTAGCAGTTGTGATCTTTCTGGGGGCGGGCCACAGAATGGTCAACTAACCAGAAATTAAGTTGGGAGATCTTGTTAATGAGAGAGCCACAACGGGATAAGATAAATTCTTCATTCACATCTGGCTTACTGGGGGACTGGCATCTTCTGGGAAGTCCTGAGAAAGCCCAGCAAAGAGTAAAAGCTGAGGCTGACGTTGAAGCTTTCTGAACTTTGAAATGCACTGCTGAACTCACCAGTAGGTTTGTGGTGGAAGGTGGTTTGATCACTAATCAGTGTAGACATAGGGATGACGTCAAGGAAGCCATGCTAAAGAATAGAAATAAGGGAGGGAGGGTGCCTGGGTGTCTCAGTTGGTTAAGTGTGCAGCTCTTGATTTCGGCTCAGGTCATGAGTTCATGGTTTGTGAGATAGGGCCCCATGTCGGGCTCCATGCTGACAGTGCAGAACCTACTTGGGATTCTCTCACTCCCTTTTTCTCTCAAAATAAAGAAATAAACATTTAAAAAATAAACATAAGATTTTTTTTTTAAAATTTAGCAGGAGGAATCAATAGCTACATACCACAGGGAGACAGATTCTCAAATTACTTCCAGCAAGGTTACTAAAAAAATAAAAGCGAGTAAAACAAAAGCAGCAATAAAAACAACAATCCTCAAGAGGAAAAATCATAATCCAGAATTGGCTAAACGTATTAACTATAATATACAGTTTTATTAGAAAACACTGTAGATGTTGACCTGGGTGGCTTAGTCTGTTAAGCGTCCGACTTCAGCTCAGGTCACAATCTTAGAGTTCATGGATTCTAACCCCGCATCGGGCTCTGTGCTGACAGCTCAGAGCCTGGAGCCTGCTTCAGATTCTTTGTCCCACTCTCTCTTTGCCCCTCCCGTGGTCACACTCTGTCTCTCTCTCTCAAAAATAAATAAACATTAAAAAAAAAACCCACTGTAGGTGTTAAAGAAAAAAACCTCAAACATGTGATCTGTATTCAGGAAGAAAAGTAGCCAGTAGAAAATTTCTCCGAGTAGGTCTAGATGTTATTTTTAGCAAAAACTTAATTATTATAAATTTGTTCAGACAATTAAACCATGTCTAAATGGAAAATATGATGACAATGACTCAACAAATAGGAAATCTCAGTAAGGAAACAGAAACTATAAAAACGAACAATATGAAAATCCTAGAGTTGAAAGTGTAGTAACTGAAATGAAAATGCACTAGATGTGTTTTGTAGCGGATTTGAAGTGGGAGAAGAACCAGCAAACTTGAAATACCAATAGGAAAAAAATCTAGTCTGAAGAACAGAGAGAAATATCATTGAAGAAAAATAATCAGAGCCTCGGAGACTGGTGGGACAAGATTAAGTATACGAACATATTTGTAATGGGAATTCCGGAAGGAGATGAGAAAGAAAAAGGGACAGGAAAAAATACTTGAAGAAGTGATGACCAAGAACTTCCAAAACGTATAATAAAACATTAATTTACAGTTTTAAGAAGCTCAGTGAATCTCAGGTGGGATAAACCCAAAAGGCATCCACGTCTAGACACATATTGTCAATTTGCTGAAAGACAGAGAATCTTGAAAGCAGCAAGAGAAAAATGACTCATCACATACAGGGAAGCAACATGATTTACAGCTGAGTTCTTACCAGAAAAAAAAAAGAGGCTAAAGGCAATGGATTGACATATTTAAAAGGCTGAAATAAAAAAAACCCCAAACCTATGAATCATAAATGCTATATCTAGCAAAACTGTCCTTCAGAATGTAGGCAAAATAAACACATTCCCAAGTAACCAGGGCCTGAGAGACCTGCTGTACAAGGCATCCTAAGGAAGTGCTCCAGTTGAAAGGAAATGACACCAAATGGCAACTTATATCCATAGGAGGAACTAAAGAAAATCAGAAAAGATGAATATATAGGAAATAAAAGATTACATAAATATATTCTTTCCCCGTTTCTTCTCCTAATTCTTTGAAAGACAGAAAAGGGCTTAAAGAAGTATTTATAACACTTTATTTCTGGATTTTGAAGATATATTGATGTAATACAAGTACCTAAAGGAAGGTTGAGGAAATGGAGCCATCTTGGAATAAAGTCGCTATATTTTACCAGAATCAAGTCAGTATTAATTGGAAGTAGATGCATAGTTATAATCCCTCGAGCAACCACTAAGATAATATCAGCGCCCTAACTTTGAAAGACAGTGGTATAAATGACTCTTGAGAGAGTTGACTATGATGGGAAGTCAAGAGAGAGCATTGGTGACTAAAAGGGCCATTGGTTGAATATGTGTTGTCTTTTTATTATTTATAAAGTTAATTATAAATCTATAGTTAATTTGAGGGGAAAGAACCAGTAGAGCCAGAGGGAATGTAGATATAAGGGAGAGAGTGCGATTTAATGAAGCATTCCTCAAGGAGGAGTTGAAAGCTGGTGAGTTTGTAGAAGTATTTGTTTGAGACTGATGTTTGGGGGACTAAAGTTTAGAGTCTGACTTCCTAATACTAGTGTTTGAAAAGTAGGAAAAGAGTTTGTATGCTGAGATGAGATCACAGAATAGCATCTAAAGGAAATGAAAGAAGTAGATGATAAGGGGACAAGCTGAAGGACTCCTAGGCAGCATTGATAGGTTAGCATTGTTGGGGATCTTCATTTTGTTGGGACTCCACTTGTGGCTTTTTTAATGGGTTGTTTGTTAGCAGTAGTTGGCAGCTTAGGTATAGGATTGAAGAACATAGTTGGTTGGTTTGATCCAGAGTTTTTGCAAGGTTGCTTGAGGTGATGAATCATGGCGCTTGCAAGTTTCTGCTCTAGATGTAAAGATTATTAGCTGGGAACTTTATCCTGATGTTATTAGCAGATTATGACACCAAACTGTTTGGGACAGTAGTTGGCTGTTTGATTCCAACTCAGTTTCACATTTGCTGAAAGAGTTGTAGTGCCTTTCCCCTTTGTGGCAGTCATACTGTATCTAAAATATTATCTTCCGTTTTGAGTATCATATTGCACGAGGGACACCAACCATAGGAATGTGATAAAGATAGCAGCAGTGTTTGCAATGGTTGGCATAAGGAGAGGGATAGAAAAGTCTATGGAAGAAGTGATGGTTGAACAGAGTTTTCAAGTATGAGAAGTTTCCTGAGTGGAAATCGGCTTTCTGGACGAGTAATATAGTAAAGACTTGAAGGCATGAAACAACTTGGTATATTTAGGGAATTAGAACTAGTTTTTTAGAGGATTAAGTGATATGCTGGTGGTTTTTGAATTATTCCAGAAGTTCTAAAGCTTCTTTGGAAATGTCTAAGATGCCTTCTCTGAGATGGTAGGTATGTAAGGCACAGTTTACAGGTCATGCTTTCCTCCAAATACGTTCAGCCACCTCCCATTTTTCCTTCCTGTTCAACAAAAGCATAGTATCTCCCCTTTTAAACCTAATATGCTTATTGGATTTCCACATAATATTTTTAAATAAATGAATCTTTGGCCACTATAATTTTGTCCACTCTTAGATGATGGCCATGGAAGGACTTTAAGCAAGGGTCAAGACACAGTCCAGCTTCTGTTTTAGAAAGGGTACATTGGTGCCAACATAAGGGTGTATTTGAGGGCGATGAGATTAGTGTCTGGGAGAGCACTTAGGCTACTGGCAATGAAACTGATGAGAGCTGTGGATTATCTGATAAGTAGTGGCGTTGGGGATAGAGAAAACGGATTAGAAGTAGAGTTAAACAGAGCAGCATGGTTAGTGGGTAAGAACATGGATAGAGTCAGACTGCTGTGATTCGAATCCTAATTCTTCCATTTAAAGCCTTGGTGAGCTTGGGCAAGTTTTTAAACCCCACTGCCTCTTAGTGTCTTCCTCTTTAAGATGAAAATAAGGATGTTGCTGCTGATGGTACCACTTATCTTAGAGGTTGTTGTAAGGATTGTGTGTGTGTGTGTGTGTGTGTGTGTGTGTGTGTGTTTTAAAGTTTATTTGATTTGAGAGAGAAGGAGACCGTGTGAGTGGGGGAGGGACAGAGAAAGAATCCCAAACAGGTTCTATGCACAGCACAGACCCTGATGCAGGGCTTGACCTCAGGAATCACGAGATCATGACCTGAGCCGAAACCTTGGGTCGGATATTTAACCGACTGAGCCACCCAGGCGCCCTAGGATTGTGTGTTTTTAAAGTGCCTCATCTGTGCAAAGACTTGTACAGCATGTGCATAGCAGCATTTTTTTTTTTATTAAAAAAATTTTTTTTTACATTTATTTTTGAGAGACAGAGAGTCAGAGCACAAGTGGGGGAGAGGCAGAGAGAGAAGGAGACACAGAATCTGAAGCAGGCTCCAGGCTCTGAGCTGTCAGCACAGAGCCTGACGCAGGGCTCGAACTCACAAACCACAAGATCATGACTTGAGCCAAAGTCGGACACTCAACTGACTGAGCCACCAGGTGCCCCTGCATAGCAGGATTATTTATAATAGCTGCAAAGTTGAAGTAAGTCACATTTCCATCAACTGATGAATGGATGAATAAAAGTGGTATACCCATACGATGGAATATCATTCTGTGGTAAAAAGGATCAAGTACTGATATAAGCTACAGCATGGATAAACCTAGAAGACCTTGTTCCGTTAAAGAATCCAGACACTAAAGACCACGTGTTGTGTGAGTCCATTTATATGAAATGTCCAGAAGAGGCACATCTGTAGAGACAGAAAGTAGATTCGTGGTTCCCATGGAACAGGGGTGTGGAGAAGTGGGACTAACTGCTTGTTGGTAGAGGGTTTCTGTTTGGGCTAATGGAAATATTCTAGAATTAGATAGTAGTGATGATTGCCCAACATAGTGAATATATTGAAACCACCAAAGTGTACACTTTGTTTGCTTGTTTGTTTGTTTGTTTGTTTTGAGAGGGGGGCAGAGAGAGAGAGAGAGAGAGATAGAATCCAAAGCAGGATCTGCACTCTAACTGCAGGGCCCAACGTGGGGCTCAAACTCAAGAACTGTGAGATCATGACCTGAGCCAAAACCAAGAGTCAGACACTTGACTGAGCCATCCAGGTGCCTCCAAATTGTACACTTTTTAAAATAGTTAATTTTATGTCATACTAATTATATTTCAATTTCTAAGAAGTATTTTAAAAAATAAAAAGATTCTTACAGGGACCTGGGTGGCTTAGTTAAGTGTCTGACTTCGGCTCAGGTCACGATCTCATGACTTGTGAGTTCGAGCCCCACATCGGGCTCTGTGCAGGCAGCTCAGAGCCTGCAGCCTGCTTTGGATTCTGTGTCTCCCTCTCTCTCTGCTCTTCCCCTGCTTGTGTTCTGTCTCTCCCTCTTATAAATAAACAAACAAACAAACAAACAAATAAATAAAAAATATTCTTAGACTATCACCTGGTACATAGTAAGCTCTCACTGGCAGATGTTATCATTGAAGAATTGTAATGTTACAGGTTCCTGTCTTGAATGCACCCAGCTGAATGTGTAGATGTCCCCTGGTCTCCATCCATCACTCTGTGGGAATGAGGATTGGGATAACTGAAGCAAATATGTTGATGCTTATGCTGCTTGCTCTGCCCTATATACCGAAGTCCTTTTTCTCTGACCTAGAGGGTCTCATGTCTTCTGCCAGCATTCATGCAGCTGTGGCATATTAACTTGTTAAATTCTGGTGAAATCTTAGATCCTCTCAGTACTCGACAAAGTGCAAGGGGGAGTTTTGTTTTGTTTCAATACAAGACTTGATCTTAGGGTGGAGTTAAGGAGACAGTAGTGAGCAGGATGAGTCTGAGTATAATCAATGTGGAAAAGATAACCTGCACAATTAGGTCCATGAGTAATAGGAGGAGCTTGAGCTGTGAACACGGGGATTGGCCCTGCTCAGAGACGGTGGAAGAAGGTAAAGGGCATATGTGGCTGTAGATGGTTTTGTAGGTAGAAGAATGTGAAGTAAGGTATACCTCCCACCTTCTGTCTAATTTTCTGCCTCAAGTAGGAGGCCAGATCAGCACCTGATGGTTAAGGGTGAAAGGATAGAAACCTGGATGCCTGTGGAGGAGGTGAAATTAGCTGCTCCTGGGAGTGACAGAAGGGTGTGATCAAGGACAGCTAGGAGTTGATGACAGGCCCTAGCAATGGGAAACCATGCACTTGTTGTTCCATTATATAGGATTGAATGATTTTTATCCTCAGCAGTACTCAACAGCCTGTGGGTAAAGGGGGTAAGAAAGACATTTGGATCGATCCAGTATTGGTGGTTTATAGAACATGTGCAGAAGAAGAGAGACATTTGGCAGAAGAGTTGAGGCCACTGACAATAAAGTAATTAATGTCTGGGTCATTGGGTGTGGGGTGAAAGGGGGATGAAGGCACCTGACATCAGGATGAATGATCTTAAATAGCAGGAACTGAAAAAAGCTAGAGGTTTAGATGAAATGGAGAAGGAAGTGTGTTGGGCATAAGAGGATCAGAGGGCTCACAGTCTGAAATTGCATTGCTTGATGCAGTAACCACTGGCCACATGTTGCTTAAAATAAATAAATAAATTGAAATTTTATTTCAACCGAACCGAATTTTGAATCTGACTTACTGTACATGTAAAACTGAAAAACTAAGGCAGTGTGCCAAGAGTTTTAGGCCAGCTGAGAGAGTTAGCTAATTACAAAGTTAGAGCACAGTCTCCAAGACCACCCTCACTTCTGACACCAACTGCAAGTTTGGAAATTTCCCAAAACCACCCTTACCTTTGATAATTTGCTATAAAGACTGATGGAATTCACTGAAAGCCATTATAGTCACAGTTGCAGTCTATTACAGGGAAAGGATACAAATTAAAATCAGCTAAGGGAAGAAGCACAGAGTCCGGTACTACATGAGCAGTCCTAAACACAGAACTTTTATTTTCTTCTCCCTGTAGAATCAGGATGTGTAGTGTCAGCGTCCTGACATTGTTGTGTAACAGGATGCACTGAGGACTGCCTGTAAGGAAGCTGACCTGAGCCTCTGTGTTCAGAGTTTCGTAGGCGTGATTGATTGATTGATTGCCCATATGCTTCATCTGTGCTCCAGGTCGTCTGTTATTGCGTGACCCAAAACTCACACCCTCCATTACATTGTTGGTCTTCCTAGTGTGGTCAGCCTCTACCCTAAGACTAGATGAATATGACCACTTCCATGTTAAGTCATGTTGTAAGATTGGCATGAACCAAGCCCCCTAGGTAAACACAGATGCTCCTGTCACTCACATAACATTCTAGGGGCTCAGAGATGACCTCTCGGAAGCCAAGGGACAAGGCCAGATCTTCACTTGGGGCAGGACCTATTTCTTTATTACACACAGTGTAAAATACCTTTTCATTAAACACAACTCTTTTTTTGACAAAATTATATTTCACCTAGATTGTAGACAATTTAGTGTCTGAAATGTGATAGGCCGTAAAGTACACACTGGAATTTGAAGTAGCATCTCATTGCTAATATTTATGATTGGGTTGGGATTGATGTATTGGGTTGAATAAAATATAAAACTTTCAATATGAGTGATACTTTTTGCTTTTAAATTAAAAAAAAATTTTTTTTAATGTTTATTTTTGCGAGACAGAGACATGGAATGAGTGGGGGAAGGGCAGAGAGAGAGAGAGGGAGACACAGAATCTGAAGCAGGCTCCAGGCTCTGAGCTGTCAGCACAGAGCCTGACGCGGGGCTCGAACTCACAAACTGTGAGATCATGACCTGAGCCGAAGTCGGACGCTCAGCCAACTGAGCCACCCAGGCGCCCCACATACTTTTTGCTTTTAAATGTGACTACTAGAAAATCTTAAATTATATTAAAATGGCTCACATTATATTTCTATTCAACATTGCTGATCTAGAAGGTTATGTTAAGAGAGAGGGAAGTATACTATTGAAATTTAAAATTTCAAAGGTAGAAAAATATTACGCAAAGGCAAGTTCAGGATGTGGCCAGAGGAACAGTTGCTGAACTTTGAGGGAGTTATATGTCACTGGAGATGAAGAAGATTCAAGGAGTCATGAGGCTAAATTGTCAAATAGATTATCCTCATGGCTGTTGACATTTCCTAAGTAACTGGCAGGATCTGGGTGGAGCAGTAGACTGTTGTAGGTTTCTGTGTCTTTGATACATGTGAAGGCAAGAGAAGCAGAAAGGGGTCTACCAGATATCCTAGCATATACCTTGGTGGTGTGAAGGTAGTGGGGAGTTAGAAAACTTCCTGATTACTTGCTTCTTAATTCCTCATGGAATATTGTCCTTTCTTTCCTCGGGAAGCCTTAAAGGAATTTGTGGTCTCAGAACAATTGGTTGAAAGGCGATTTCAGTACGAAGTGTGAGAACACAAGATACAAAAGCCCAGCTATTCTCCTTTGCCCTTTAGTTGCTACTCAGCTTTCATGACCCTTCTCAAATGTTATACTTTCTGTGAACTCTGCCCTGATTTTGCTAGAGAGTTAATTGCCTATTTCCTTCTTCCTTTGAACATACCTCCACAATAAAACTGTTCGTAGTTTTTCTTTCTTTCTCCGTGTGTGTGTGTGTGTGTGTGTGTGTGTTTCTGTGTCTCTCACTCGCTGTAGGTAGTATTGCTGAGGTACTGACACTAGATTGGTGACACTAGATTCGGTAATTTAAACAATAGTCTCTTAATTGATCACCTTTCTTGTGGTGGTTCCTTTGCCAGATCCTACTCATTTTCCTGATATCTAAATTTTGGAATACTCCTTGGCTCAGTCCGTGGACCTCTTTTCTTTTCTGTGCCCATCTACTCACTAGTTAATTTTGTATGACCCATTAAACTTCTGGCTCCTGAATTTTAAATCTCCTGCTCTATCCTCTGAACTCTAGATTTATATATCCGAGTGTTTACTTGACATCTAGATTTCCGCTAGGCCTCTCAGCCTTAACCTGTGCAAACTGATGTCCATTTACCAACTTTCTCTTCTCAGCGGTCTTCCCCATCTCCATAATGGCAACTCCGTTCATCCAGTTGCTCACATCAAAAACTTCTAGAAAGTCACACTTAATTTTTCCTTGCTCACACTTCATGCCAAAACTATCAGTAGATCTCGGTGACTCAACCTTCAGAATGTATGCCGAATTCAATCACCATTGCCACCAATACCAGCCTGGTCTAGGTCACAGTCCTAGGCTGCTAGGATTACTGTAGCAGCCTTCAACCAGTGTTCCCTGAATCTGCCCTGATTCCACTATTTCAGTGAGGGTGATTCTTTAAAACTGAAAGTGAAATCTTACCACTCAGCTACTTCTGTTGTCTTTCCCATCTGTTTGGAAGAAATGCATAGTCCTTTCTGTGGTTTGTGAAACTGTATCATCTGGTCTCCGGCTACCTCTCTGACCTCAGGCCCTAGTACTCTCCCTCTTTTTGCACTGGCATGTCTTTTTTGTTCCTTAAACTCTCCAGTATGTTCTCACTTTAAGTCCTTCATATATTCCATTCCTTCTTCCCGAAATACTCTTTTCCCAGATAGCTGCATAGCTCACTGTTCCATTTCCTTCAGATATCTTATCAAATGTTACCTTATTAGAGAGATCTCTGCTAGCCATGCTGTCTACAGTCTCACTTTTTCTGCTGGCCCACCGCTCTGTATCTCCTTCCTTTATTTTCCTTCTTGGTTCTTATCAACAACTGACATGTATGAGAGTAGAGACTGTACAGTTTTGAGCCTTGCTAGATCCCTAGCACTTAGAACAGTGTCTGCAGAGAACACATGCCCAGTAAATATTTATTGATCGGCTGGATGAAAGACTAAGTGAATGAAAGAATGTCACTAGACTGCAGAGCGTGGCATTTGAATTGTATGCGCGCGTGTCGCCGTTTGATGCGGGCTCTAACGCGTAGTAAGTAAAATTGTTTCATTGTGTTGCAGTGAAATATAACCAAGTCAGGCATGCAATTTTCATGTTGTTCCACAACAGGTATTTTAGTTAATGAGTTTGATGTGGGGGAAAACACCTTTTTGTTTTCCGGATAGCTGCAGAGAAAGATATTGAAGGTTATAAATTCTGAACAATTTAATAGGCTTCAATAAATGGTTATTGAATGAACATTTATGACTCATCCATTTGATTTGTTGAAATGAGTATTGCGTACTATTCAGAACCATATTACAAAGGGGCAGCCATGACAATGTGTGTCTGTTTAATTTTACAAACAAAATTGAGAAACTGGTTAGTTTGGCAAACCACTACGCTCATAATTTAAAACTTCCCCAGTATGATTTCTTTAGATATATATCCCCAAACTTCCTATCTGAGACCATGCGGTCATAAATCCAGCATTTTATCAAGAAAAGTTTCCTGAATACCAGGCAGAACTCGTGGGCATTTATAATAAATTATTAACAGCAGTTTGTTGAAGTGTGCATGATTTATCATAGACATTCTCGATGCTTTAAAAATAACATTTCCTAATGGTGCCAGCATGTATGGAACCTGGAACTTCTCATAAAGCCATTCATTTATGCTACTGACCAATTGGGCACAGAGTGGGAAAGCCTGAATTGCACAACCATGAATAGCAGATAATGTGATAAGTGTTTCATCTGGAACCTTGTGTTTGTTTGAAAACACTACCACATTTATTTGGACAAACTGCTACATACCAGGTTTGCGATTTGTTTATAACATGCTTTTCCTATTTAATCCTTATAACCTTTGGTATATCTTTACAACTAAAACACTATTTTCCCACTAAATTATTTACTCCCTTTGGCTATAAAAGCTAGCTGTTTTCTCAGGCTTTACTGACAGAAGCAAATAACTGTATCACTGAGCTTCATTTTATCACTCTGAACTAAGACAGTTTCTTTCTGTCTCTTCCCCAATTAATTTCCCATTCATTAGTCTTCATTTTTTTGTTTTATTTTCTCCATATCAGCTATGACTGTAGCATTTATGCTTGCAACCTGCCTAGGATATGTGAGGAAGCCACCTGTGTTTAGTGCTTAAAAACTTAGTTTGATGACCTTACTTTACTGCTAAACACCCATTCATAGTTGTGTGATCACACTGCCAGTTCTACCATTATATGAAAATAAATGCCCCAGAGAATTATCAAAATATTTTTACTGCATTTAATATTTACAAGTCCCAAGGGAATATGTTTGCCTGGCTTCTGTATTAATATTTTTCCTGAGGGTTCTCTGAACTGTTTTCTCCCCCTTAACCTTCTTTGGAAAATGTAGTTTCTCTGACAAAGCAAAACTGCTAGAAAAAATAAGGATATTTTAATCATAATACTTAGAAAGTTGACTTTATATAAAGAGATTTTTATCACATATTTGGAATTAGTGCTTTCAAACTTTGATGTTTTTCAAAGATATTTTCTGGGCTGGTATGTGTGTGTGTGTATGTATGAATATTTTCTGGGCTGGGGTGTGTGTGTGTGTGTGTGTGTGTGTGTGTGTGTGTGTATGAAAGAGAGACTGAGATTGATCCCATTTTATCTTCTTTTTATTTCAAGTTTTATTTAAATTCTAGTTATTTAACGTACATGGCAAATTTGGTTACAGATGTAGAACCCACTGATTCATGACTTACATATAACACCCACTGTTCATCCTAACAAGTGCCCTCCTTAAATACCCATCACCCATTTAGCCCATCCCCAACCCACCAGCCCCTCCAGCAACCCTCAATTTGTTCTGTATAGTTAAGAGTCTCTTATTGTTTGCCTGTCTCTCTTTTTTCCCCCTTCCCCTATGTTCATCTGATTTGTTTCTTAACTTCCACATATGAGTGAAATTGTGTGGTATTTGTCTTTCTCTGACTGACTTACTTCACTTAGCATAGTGTGCTCCAGCTCCATCCGCATCATTGCAAATGGCAAGATTTCATCGCCCTTTTTGATGGCTGAGTAATATTCCAGCACGTGCGCACACACGTGCACACACGCACACACACACAACATATTGGCTATTGATAAAAGCTGCCATCAACATTGGGGTACACATGCCCCTTTGAATCAGTATTTTTGTATCCTTTGGCTAAATACCTCGTAGTGCATTTGCTGGGTCGTAGGGTAGTTCTATTTTTAACTTTTTGAGGAACCTCCATACTGTTTTTCAGAGTGGCTGCACCAGTTTGCATCCCTACCAACAGCGCAAGAGGGTTCCCCCTTCTCCACATCCTCACCAACATCTTTTGTTTCCTATAGTGTTAATTATAGCCATTCTGACTGGTGTGAGGTGGTATCTCATTGTGGTTTTGATTTGTATTTCCCTGTTGATGAGTGACGTTGAACGCCTTTTCATGTGGCTGTTAGCCATCTGTATGTCTTCTTTGGAAAAATGTTCATGTCTTCTACCCATTTCTTAATTGGATTATTTGTTGTTTTGGTGTTGAGTTTGCTAAGTTCTTTATAGATTTTGGATACTAACCCTTTATCAGATATGTCATTTGCAAATATCTTCTCCCATTCTGTAGATTGTCTTTTAGTTTTGTTGATTATTTCCTTCACTGTGCAGAGGCCTATAATACCAGCAAAGAAATTGAATCAGTAATCAAATATCTCCCAACAAACCAAAGTCCAGGGCCAGGTGGCTTCCCAGGGGAATTCTACCAGACATTTAAAGAAATGTTAATGCCTGTTCTTCTTACACCATTCCAAAAAATAGATATGCAAGGAAAACTTACAAACTCATTCTACGAGGACAGCATTACCTTGATTCCAAAACCAGACAGGGACCCTACTAAAAAGAACCACAGACCAGTATTCCTTATGAACGTGGATGTAGAAATTCTCAGTAAGATACTAGCAGATCAAATCCAACAGTGCATTAAAAAATTATTCACCACGATCAAGTGGTATTTATTCCTGGGCCGCAGGGTAGTTCAGTATTCACAAATCTATCAACGTGATATGCCACATTAATAGAAGGAAGGATAAGAACCATATGATGGTTTCAATAGATGCAGAAAAAGCATTTGACAAAATACAGCATCCATTCTTGATAAAAACCCTCAACAAAGTAGGGATAGATGGAACATACCTCAGCATCCTAAAAGCCATTTACAAAAGATCAGCTAATATCATCCTCAGTGGGGAAAAACTGAACTTTTCCTCTGTAGCAAGGATGCCCACTCTGACCGTTGTTATTTAACGTAGTACTGGAAGGCCTAGCCTCGGCAGTCAGAACACAAAAAGAAATAAAAGGCATCCAAATCAGCAAGGAAGAAGTAAACCTTTCACTATTTGCAGACAATAGAAAAACCAAAAGATTCCACCAAAAAACTACTAGAACTGATAAATGAATTAAACAAAGTCGCAGGATATAAAATCAGTGTACAGAAATCTGTTGCTCTTCTATACACCAATAATGAAGCAGGAGAAAGAGAAATCAAGGAATTGATGCCATTTACAATTGTCCCCAAACCCATAAGATACATAGGAATATACTTTAACCAAAGAGGTAAAGGATCTGTACTCTCAAAACTATAGAACACTTATGAAAGAAGCGGACGCAAATGGAAAAACATCCCATGCTCATGGATTGGAAGAACAAATATTGTTAAAATGTCTATAGTACCCAAAGCAATCTACGCATTTTATGTAATCCCTATTGTATTTTTCAGAGGCTAGAACAAACAATCCTAAAATTTATATGGAACCAGAAAAGACCTCAAATAGCCAAAGCAGTCTTGGAAAAAAAGAAAAAAAGCAAAGCTGGTGGCATCCAATTCTGGACTTCAAGCTGTATTACAAAGCTGTCATCAAAACAGTGTGATACACAAAAACAGACACGTAGATCAATGGAACAGAGTAGAAAACCCAGAAATGGACCCACAGCTATGTGGTCAGCTCATCTTCAACAAAGCAGGAAAGAGTTTCCAGTGGGAAAAAGACAGTGTCTTCAACAAATGGTGTTGGAAAAACTGTACGGTGCAACAGGCAGAAGAATGAACCTGGATCGCTTTCCTACACCATACACAAAAATAAACTCGAAATGGATGAAAGACCTAAATGTGAGACAGGAAACCATCAAAATCCTGGGGGCAGCAACCTCTTTGACCTCAGCCATAGCAGCTTCTTACTAGACATGTTTCTGGAGGCAAGGGAAACAAAAGCAAAAATGAACTATTGAGAATTCAGCCAGATAAAAAGCTTCTGCATAGCGAAGGAAACAATCAACAAAACTGAGATCATTGGTCCCATTTTATTAAAAAAAATTTTTTTTATCCTGTTAGCAAAGAGTTTTTTTTTATTTTATTTTTCATTTTTTTTAATTTACATCCAAATTAGTTAGCATATAGTGCAACAATGATTTCAGGAGTAGATTCCTTAGTGCCCTTACCCTTTTAGCCCATCTCCCCTCCCACAACCCCCCCAGTAACCTTCAGTTTGTTCTCCATATTTATGAGTCTCCTCTGTTTTGTCCCCCTCCCTGGTTTTATATTATTTTTGTTTCCCTTCCCTTATATTCATCTGTTTTGTGTCTTAAAGTCTTCATATGAGTGAAGTCATAGGATTTTTGTCTTTCTCTGACTAATTTCACTTAGCATAATACCCTCCAGTTCCATCCACATAGTTGCAAATGGCAAGATTTCATTCTTTTTGATTGCCAAGTAATACTCCATTGTGTGTGTGTGTGTGTGTGTGTGTGTGTGTGTGTGTGTGTGTATACACCACATCTTCTTTATCCATTCCTCCATTGATGGAAAAAGACATTTGGGCTCTTTCCATACTTTGGGTATTGTTGATAGTGCTGCTATAAACATGGGTGTGTGTCCCTTTGAAACAGCACACTGTATCCCGTGGATAAATGCCTAGTATTGCAATTGTTGGGTCGTAGGGTAGTTCTGTTTTGTTTTTTGAGGAACCTCCATACTGTTTTCCAGAGTGGCCGCACCAGCTTGCATTCCCATGGTCCCATTTTAAAAGCCATTATGTTAAAAGACACATCGCATACAGTTTTGCCTTTATAACCATTTTAAGTAGATAGTTCGGCATTAGTTATATTCATGTTATTGTGCTACCATCACCAGTGTCCATTTACAGAACTCTTTTTGTCTTGCAAAACTCAAAGTCTGTGCCCATTAATCACTAACTTCACATTTACTTGTTTCCCATCCCTTGGCAGCCCCATTCTACATTGTCTCTATGAACTTGACTATTCTAGTTACCACTTAACAGTAGAATCATAGTATTTGTCCTTCTGTGACTGGCTTGTTATACTTCGCATTATGTCCTTAAGGCTCCTCCACGTTGTATGTATCAAACTTTCCTTCCTCTTTAAGGCTGAATATTATTCCGTTGTGTGTACAGACCACTTTTTGTTTATTTATCCACAGATGGCTACATGGGTTGTGTCTACCTTTTGGCTGTTGGACAGAATGATGTTATGAATATAGGCATACAAATGTTAGATTCCATTTTTAAAAGCTTTTTAATATAAGCATTTTCAAATATATGTAAGAGGGAAGAGAATAGTACAATAAACTCTCATATGCTCATCATCCAGTTTTGACAGTTACCAACATTTTGCTGTTTTTGTTTCACCCTTTATCCCAACTTTTTTTTGGTTAAAGTATTTTAAAGCAAATTTGAGAAATCGTATAATCTCACTCATAAATATTCATTTACTCATAAATATTTAACATTTTCATATATATATTAATATATATATATTTTCATATGTATATATATATATATGGAGAGAGAGCGAGAGACTTTAAAAAACTTTACCAAAATACCTAACTCAAGGTCACCAATCCTGTCTTTTTCTTTGTTAGCTCTTAAAACCTATGCAATAAATTCTCAATTTCAAATGTTTTGCCATTTTAGAATATATGATTATAGATTATTTGTATTTAAATTTTTTTAATGTTTCTTTATTTTTTGAAGGAGAGAGACACAGAGTGAGAGCGGGGGAGGGGCAGAGGAGAGAGAGGGAGACACAGAATTCGAAGCAGGCTCCAGGTTCTGAGCCGTCAGTACAGAGCCCGACACGGGGCTTGATCTCACGAGCCATGAGATTATGACCTAAGCTAAAGTAAGATGCTCAACCAACTGAGCCATCCGGGCACCCCACGATTATATATATTTTAGATTCTAGTTCTCCCTTGACATATTCTGTCTTTTCATCTTTTTTGTATATCTTGTCCTATGTTTTCTTTAACATAATAATTGTCATTTTGAAGTCCTTGCCTGCTAACTCTGAGTCATCTTTGGTTTTGCTTTAATCTCTTGACTATTGACTTCAATCTCTTGACTATTGGTCACTTTTCCTGCTTCTTCCCATGTTTAGTAATTTTTTGTTGTTTGCTAGATATTAAGGGTGACATGTTGTAGAGACTCTGGATTATGTTATCTTCTGTGGTGTTGAGTTTGTTCAGGCAGGAAGTTAAGTTACATATGGATCAACTTGATCATGCTGAGGGTTGGTTTTAGGCTTTGTTAGGGTGGTTTTATGAGTTTTACTTACTATTCCTTTGGCACAGTCCTTACTCCTAGGGCTTTGTCTAATGAGGCCTCAACTGAGTGCCTAGAATATTTACAGAGGTCTCTCCTTATAAGCTAAATCTGAACTCCATCTCCTGAATGCTATGGGACATCTAAAAATTTCTCTGTAGCTTTCATTCTCCCATCAGTTTTTTTCTGCTAGGCCTTCCATTGTCTTGCTTTGCATATGTGCAGTTTGGGAGTTGGCCAAGTACCTGAGTGGAATTTCTATGCTAATTGTTGGTGTTCCTTTTCTGCTATCCCACCACCCAAATTCTAGCTGTGTTACTAGCCCCTAACTCTGATGTCTTTCCTCTACCCTAACCTACTTCTCTTTGCTTGACCTCTGTCTCCCTAGGTTGTGGTTTGGGGTGAATATGGGGTTTACCTCTTATGCTTTCTGTGAAGAATCATAGTCTTTTGCTGGTTATTGTCCGTTGTCTGCAAATAGTCCAACTTTTATAGATGGTTCAATATCAGCTACTCTTTCATAATCAAAACTAAAGTCTACAATACCATTCTTATACCCAACAAAATTAACAGTGTTTTCTTCTAATAAATAAAACAGGGCATGTTTAGCTCTCTCTACTTGTCCCAAAACGTCTTATTATAGTTTGCTCAAATCATGGTGTAGCAAAGCCCATACATGCATTAAGTTGATAAGTGTCTCAAATTTTTTATCATTTGTAACAACCCTAACCCTCTCCGGCAGACGTCTACACACTTATTTCTATGCCATTTATTTGTTGAAGAAACCGGATCATCTTGTAAAATCTCCTGCATTATGGATTTGAATCCTTATCGTGTCAGTCCGCGTGTTCCTCTAGGTCGCGATTTTGTGTAAAGTGGTTTGGTTAAATACAGGCCAACATGGGGGCGATGGGGACAAGACCACTTCGTCGTCTTCCTCTTGCATCATCTCAGGAGTCGTGTAATGTCTGGTTTCCCCACTTTTAGTGATGTATAAAGTTTTATAAAGTTCTTATAAAGTTTCCCATCAGACCTTGACGTAATGGTTTAGCTACCCTTCTAATTTAGTTGCTTAGACACATATTTCATTAGAAATTGCAAAGTTGTCATTTTCTGATTCTCTCATTCCTTCTGTGCATTTGTGAATTCTAATTCTTTTGTGGAGAACTTCGCCTATAAACTGTTTAGAAAGTGTAGTAAAGGCAAAATAAGTGCTTGATTCTTTTCCTTTATGTATTAAATTTCAGAATGATGAATTGGTACCCTACCAATCTCCAGTGGTGACCAGAAAAGTTGATTTAATTTGTAATATCAATGTGAATTTATGACTCTTAATACATTTGATGTGTGTCAGTCCCTTGAGCCATTAGTCTTTTGATGTTTAAAGTTTTCCACTTGGGCCAGCAGGAGCCTCTTTAAGTTGACACCTGTGTCCTTTTGACATGTTCCCATGTCCTTTTGATGACTTCCTTGCTTTTAGGTAAGCTATCCCAGGCCTACCCTGAATATTTCTCATCTCAGACCTGGAATCAAACCTGTCTTCTAGGGGCTGTGGTCCTTTCAAGTGGAAAATAGCACATAGAGACCAGAATCTGTGCCCTAGGGATGCTTATTACTGCTGCCGGTCTGTCATTGCTTAGAGGCCTTTTCAGGGCACAGAGGTAGGAGATCTGTATCGTTTGTATAGAGAAAAGTAAAACACGGGTTTGTACTAACATCCCAATTGAAATGTAAGATTTCAGTCTTTTTAACTTCTTGAATATTGTATATTTATATCTTGTTTTTCTTATGCTGAAAATTGTGGTTCCAAATGACTTTGCGTATTACATATTTGATATGAGTGAATGAGGGCAATATTGATTCAAAACAATCCCAGTATTATTACAAATACTAAGGAGACTGGTTCTTTTTTCCTTAAGTTATATCCCATTAAGGCAAAATACTGTGTTTGTCACTTAAAAAAATTACTCTCTGATTGGTTATGTCACAATTTAAGTTACAACTAGGTCCATTTTTTCCCAGTTAGGTTTCAGGTGTCAGAAATTACTTTTTCTTCTGTTTGATTAAACTGTGAATTGTTTGATTTATTTAAAACATTACGTGTTTCCAAGGTTAAAGCTATAAAACAGTACATTCACGAAAGTCAAGTTTCCATCCCTTTTTCATCCCCCTGTAAGTAACCATTTTTAGAAATTTTTTACTTGACATTTCTTCTTTTAGAAAACATATACACATACACACGTATACACAAGCACATTTGTATTTTCTCTTCCTTCTTGCAAACAGAGGCACACCATACATATTTTCTTACACCTTGCAGGGATTCAAGGATAGAAACTCATCGATGGACCATGAAACCTTAGTCTAAAAGGGAAGACACGCGTGTTAAGAAATAATTGTAACACAGCTGTTCACTAATATTATAGAAATATCTAGAATAGGGGCGCCTGGGTGGCGCAGTCGGTTAAGCGTCCGACTTCAGCCAGGTCACGATCTCGCGGTCCGTGAGTTCGAGCCCCGCGTCAGGCTCTGGGCTGATGGCTCGGAGCCTGGAGCCTGTTTCCGATTCTGTGTCTCCCTCTCTCTCTGCCCCTCCCCCGTTCATGCTCTGTCTCTCTCTGTCCCAAAAATAAATAAAAAAAAACGTTGAAAAAAAAATTAAAAAAAAAAAAAGAAATATCTAGAATAAAGGCCATTAGACACAGATTTTCTAATTTGTGCATTTTCTTCTAGGGTAGGTGAGTAGGTTAGGAAAAGCTTCAGATAAATGACCTTTCAGCTGGCTTCTAAAGAATGAGCTTGATTTGGAGCCTGTGAATTCTAAGAACCAGGGAATAACCTCAGTATTACAAAGTTAGCCAACCCACGTTTGCTAGTATATTAGTGTAGCAAGTGAAACATTTGCATTACGTAAGAAATGTCTGAAGAGCATTCTTTTTTTTGAAATTTTTTAATGTTTATTTATTTTTGAAAGAGAGAGAAAGAGAGCACGCAGGGGAGGGGCAGAGAGAGAGGGAGATACAGAATCCAAAGTGGGCTCCAGCCTCTGAGCTGTCAGCACAGAGCCCAATGTGGGGCTCGAACCCACAAACTGTGAGATCATGACCTGAGCCAAAGTCGGACACTTAACTGACTGAGTCACCCAGGCACCCCTGTGTGAATAGCATTCTTGAAAGGCCTTTCAGAATATATGAGTTTCTGTTTCATAGGCTGCCTGGGCTTCACGCTTAGTCAAGAAGTATTTTTTTAAGGAGCTACAAGAAAACAAATCCTCCTTTATACATTAATGTGAAAGAACTTCATATCAAAAGAATAGCCTGTTTTTGTTTTAAAGACTTAACATAAATAGTACTTAGTTTACAAACTTTGTTTAGTGGCACAATGAAGAATTAAGGAAATATGTCTTTATAAGTTTATAGACTTTTCTCTCATTGATATTTCTTGAGGTAATCTGTAGTTATGAAGCATCGATCATCTGCAGAGCATTTTTTTTAATGTGTATTTATTTTTGAGAGAGAGAGAGAGAGAGAGAGAGAGAGAGAGAGAGAGAGAGAGAGAGAGAAAGTGCAAGCACAAACGGGGGAGGGGCAAAGAGAGGAAACAGAATCCAAAGCGTGTTCCAGGCTCTGAGCTGTCAGTGCAGAGCCAGACGCGGGGCTCGAACTCATGAACCTCAAGATCATGACCTGAGCCAAACTTGGACGCGTAACCAACTGAGCCACCCAGGCACCCTTGCAGAACATTATTTTGTATATAGTAAGGAGGCAGAGGGAAAGATAGAAACAGTTCTAGGCATATCTTATGACTGTCTCACAAAGAAATTGTGTTTCCTCAAGACCTTTAAGGAAGAAGTTTAATTTACTTGGGATAGACCGAAGAAAACATATAATAATAATTCTGTATTCCAAATAATTCTGTATCCCAGTTGCAGTGGTAGTTCCATGAATGTACAGGTGTGACAAAATGAGATAGGGCTCTACTCACATTGTACCCGTGTCAGATTCTGGGTTTTTTCTATAATTATGTAAGATTTACCCACTGGAGGAACGTGGGTGAAGGGTACATCGGACCTGTCCGTACTGTCTTTGCAACTTCCTGTGAATCTGTGATTATTTCAAAGTAAAAAGTTTTTTAGAAGTGTATTACTCTGGCAGTTGTTTTGAGAGTAGATCGCAGGGGGCCAAGGACTGAATCAGGGACACTCGTTAGGACCAATGTGACGAGCGATTACAGTGATCCAGGAGGGAGATAGTGGCTGTTGGCTAGGTTGCTGACACAAGGGTGGGGTGGAGGTGGCATGAGGGATTGTTGAATTCTGGGTATATTTTGAAGGTAGAGCTAATGAAATCTGCTGATGGATTGGATGTGGGTGTGGGAGAAAGAGAAGGGGGTGACAGCAAGGTTTTTGGCCTGGAAGCCTGGGAGCATGAAGAAAAGAGATAGCAGCTGGGAGTACTGGGGTAGCTCGGTCTGTTATGCGTACGACTCTTGATTTCAGCTCAGATCGTGATCGCAATGTTCATGAGTGTGAGCCCTGTGTCAGACTCTGTGCTGACGGTCTGGAGCCTTCTTGAGATTTTCATTCCCCCCCTCCCCCTTTCTCTTTCTCTCTCTTTCTCTCTCCCTCCCCGCTTGTGCTCTCTGTCTCAAAAAAAATAAATAACCTTAAAAAAAAAATGATTGCAACTAGATGTAGGAGTAAGTAAAGCAGGCTGCTGTAAGGTAGTTGGATTCTTGGCAAGGAAAACAAAGTACCAAACCTCTGTCCCCCAGTCCTCGGCAGCTTGGGACCTGCAAGAGTTAGGGACCTGTGATGTTACAGTGAGTGCACTCTTGTTAATCTGCTCCCCAGCAGCTGAGTTCTCTTGGCCTGGCCCTGGCTCTTCTGGAAAGGAGCATTTGTTTGATAAACAGGAAGTCGTTTCCATGGGTGTCGAAAGAAGAAATGATAGAGCTGAGTGGCAGAGCAAAGAACGGGCAGCTGTGGTTGGCTTGGAATTGGCAGAGACGTTCTCAGGTAGCCACCTAAGCTGAGCACACGGGCCCCTTTCCCCCCATTCTAGACGGGGCTCTCTCTTTATCATGAAAAATGAAAAGTTTCTGCCCTGTTGTTTGACCTGCTGTCAGGGTACAGTCATTTTCAGCTAGTGTTTTGGGTCAGTTAGAGTCACAGACTTAGCAGACAGATGGAGACGCTCTCTGTTTATAGTGGAAAAGTGACTTATTTTAAGAAATGTTGGCTCCCCACCACCATCCCATTAGTGGCCTGCCTCTGATACTGCAGTGAGGCTGAGCAAGGGAAGTGAAGACCGCCTCATGTGTATTTTTGCTCTTTGAAAGGTTAGAATCTAAATGTACCACAAGATATTTCTTCCTGAGTCAGATTAGGACAAAATTACAAGCAGTGAATTCTGAAGCAGACTTTCTATGCGTGCCTGCTCTCATGCCTTTAAACTTCAGAATTCATTCCCTCCACTTCTAAGAACTGTGCTCCTCGCGACGTGTGCGTATCACCCGGTGTCACTGACGTCTTCCCAGTTTGCAAGGAAGAGCAGATAAAAACGATGAAAGAAGTCCAGTGCCGCGTGTGATTTGTGGTGGTTTACACTCCTGCCTTTTGATAAGAGCTTGAAACAGGAGGCCCATTTTCTCCTTTCAGCTGAGAATCCCCTCATCCTTGTCTCCGCTGCCGTGGTTGGAATGAAGCTGTGATAGACAAGAAACTTGAAATTGGCCCCGGAGGTAGAGTGGCAGCTAAGTAGACAAGTAGCGAATTGCCAACGAAGGACCCACAGTGTGGCAGGGCTGGAGCGTGGCCCGGCTCTGGGCCGGGGGCCGGGGAGCCGGGGGCATGGCTGCCGTGTGGGAAGTTGGGGACTGAGGGTGGGGTTGTGTGTCGCCCAGTGTTTAGGAGAAGTAGCTCCCCGAACCGCCTGGAAGAAGCAGAACGATTCCTTAGCGCTCCTTGCCCCTGGGGTTTATCCCCACACAATTCAGAATGTGTTTTACTTTGAATACTGAGTGGTTCGGGAGCCAGTTGGTTTCTTTCGCATTCTGAGGTCACCCCAGTATTCATCCAGATGCCGTGACTTTGTGGCAAGTCCAGGCTGGGCCGCGGCTCTGGGTTTCTTTGCTGGAAGTTAAACATCACACGTGAGCTTGCAGCATTTTCACTGCCTGCCCGTAGGGCACACTCCGACGTGAAGCAGCCATTTGCCCCCTGGCAGCCGAGAGGCGGTTTCAGCAGGGGCTGGAAACCACGGCAGGCTGCTGGCTTCCTGGCACACCCACCAGCTCCCGTGGCTTTGCTCTGAAAGCAGACTAACAGGGATGGGAGGGGGGGTGGCCGTGGTGGCGGTAGCAAGATGGGCCAAAGTGAAAGCGGAGGCCGGAGTCTGAACGGTATAGAGCCGTTAAGATGATCCTGGATGGCGGAAGAGCCCAGTGCTCCCAAAGCTGAGAAAACCTGAACGTCAGACACAGCAGCTGGAAAAAAAACATCTGATGCTCGCAGCCTGCACTGTAGAAAGTGATTTGTTGATCTTTGCATTCGTAGCTGTAGGGATACCGTAGGTGTCTTTGGGAAAATACTATATAGTTGAAGCTCTTTCATCCAGCGTGCTGTCAAAAATACCTTTTAACCAGAAACACGTAACAGTGACGATTGATGTATATCAATGCCTTTAAGCTCTGCAGAATCCCGGCCCCCCGCCCCCCGAAGAAGCAAATGCTTAAATATTCTTTGTATGGTACTGAGTGGGCCTTCTTAAAAACAGCTTTTTAAATGTCCTTGGAAGTTAGAGTTCTATCATATATGGTGACTCTTAATCATAGTACCAGTTTATTCCCAAACACGCTATCCTTTCTTTGGCCATAGCATGTAACAGGGTTTATTTCCGTTCAGCAGATCAAGAGGTGGGGATATTGGCAGCATAACCGATTTGTCCAAGGACAACCAGCGTGTCATTGTGGAGAAAAAATGGGACTAGGCTGCATTCCACCGGCTCCTGGCCTGTGTAGCAATTTTGAGAACTTTCCAATCGTTTTAGGAAAACAAAGTACTTAGAAAATGTAAAGAGTCTTTTTTTTTTAATAAAAGAAAATCACTTATTTTGGAAATCACGAAATTAATCATTCTGTTGTATTTAAGAAGCTCTTTGATGTGTTCTGGTAATTAGTATTTACTGCCAGACGAATGTCTCTTGGGCATTTTAATTAATGGGTGGCTTGGCCAAATGAGCTTCTGATGGTAAACCTTCATAAGGGTTTATTTTTATGTTTCTCAAGAATAGCTGTCTCTTCAAAGCCCTTTAATTAGACAAAGTTTAGCAGCTAAAACATATTATTAGAATAATTAGGCCTTGGGTTAAGAGGAATAGGGGGTCAAAGGAGCAGGTACTGCTAGAGAGTGGCGTCCGAAAATAAAACCTAGCGTTTCACATGTGATGGATGTCCCGTTCTGTAACAGCTTACATTAAGTGACTCTCCCTAGTTAGGGACTTTGTGTTGTTTCAGGTTCATGTGACAGATCTCACCTGAAGTGTAAATACACCAGAGTGCACCCTCGTTTATCACTACCTCTGAACTCCTGGAGAAAGTGGTGGTCTAGACCTTAACCCTCTAAGCTAAAGGCTTCCTGTTTTCTTTCTTGTTTTCTACTACCTTGGTCATCGTGGCTATAATAAGTGATTGCTTTTTGAGGAAAATGCTTCAAAGAACTGGCGTAGGAGCCACGTGATAATACTAACAATTACAATAATTCCGTTGAAGGGTCTTTCTTAATAATTTAAGTGATGCTCTGAGACGCTGTTCTTAAAATTACTGTAGTATTTGATCTCCAATATTTTATGCTCTTTGTGGTCAGAATGCTCTTTGAATTATTTGAAAGTCTGCTGTGTGGATGGATTGGCATTTGGCTCCCCTTCTTCACGCTCCTTGTCCTAAGCCCGTTCCTTGTCCTAAGCCCTCCATCTTGGTAAGCACTACGAGGGCGTATGTTTTATCTCAGACTTCCTCTTTGTGATGAAGAAAAGATCTATCCGACTGGTCCTGTGGGTGATCAAGATGGCGCCAAAGACAGCTGGGTAGGAAGATTGAAACTACTACCATTGATGAGCAGACAATAATACACTTGTTTATATCGTCTGATTTTTTACTTTCCCAGTATCTCGGGATGCTTACGATGGCAAATGTGTCCTTCTCCCACCTAGATTGGTTAGTTTAAGGATAGTGCCAATGAGACTATTGGAGGTTTTAAGTAGCGCAAGCTGTCTTGCCAGTGTTTCTAATCTCGTCAGCTGTTATGATCTGGGTATGTTGTTAGATGAAGAAATGGGTTGAGGATTCACTGGTTCAGAATAAACCTGCCACTATTAGAAAAAAAGTACTTACTTTTCTGGTACTGGTAATTAGCACTGGTACTAATTGGTATTGGTACTGGTAATTAGTAATTCATGGTATTGGCTATGGGTCAACCAGCTCATTTTTAAATATAGAAGATAGTCTGATTTATAGTATTACAAAGTTTATCACATGTAAAATCTTTTGCTATACCTTAGTTAGCCACATAGCCAATGAAATAATTTCACTGAGGTGGTAAAAGCTTCCTTTATTTTCAGTTGATGTTGTCTGTAAAAACTAACAGCGGTTTAATAAATACTTGAAAAGCACAATAAATGCAGACGGAAAGATACCGACATATTCCAGTATGATGCATTCCAGAGTATAGTCACCAAATAAGTACATTTTTATGTTAAACTTTAAAACTTTGAGAAAGTGGAAGAGACATTAGCATCGATGGGCTCCTATATAAAGCTGTTTTCCCCCTTAGCAGTGACTAACTTCTGTCTACTCTTCCCCCAAATGATTGATTATCGTGATTCTGCTTTTTGAGTCACGCGTTAGCGCAGGAAATATTGCTGATTCTTATCTTCATGTATATGTTTGCTGTGTGTATGTAATCTTTTGCAATGGAGATAAGAAAAAGGAGGTGTTGAATGTTATGATTTTCCAAAAATACCATTAAAAGCCTCAGAACTTTTTTTTTTCCTTCTTACAGTAGAGCATATGTATTCTTATGCATAGTTATGTATACTTAAAACGGTTTGGATACTGCTTGCCGATGGGTTTTTATAGATACAAACTAGAGCCACCAATGTTGCCATTTGTTTGTTTCACTTCTTCAACTGTTCATCTGGTAGGCCCCCTTGCATCCCTCCTGGAGTCTACCTTTTGAAATGATACCGGTGTGCAAAATGAGAACTGACTGTGCTCTTTTTCACCACAGACCACCTGGTGGCCCATGGCAGAATGGCAGAGAAGGAGGCCCGTCGGAAGTTCAAACAGATTGTGGCAGCTGTCTATTTTTGTCACTGTCGGAATATTGTTCATCGTGATCTAAAAGCTGAAAATTTGCTTCTGGATGCCAATCTGAATATTAAAATAGCAGGTGAGAAGTGTGTTGAGGATGTGAAATGGGAACAAAAGAACTTTTCCTTCAAGGTTCTTAAGCCAGGGATTGTCTATTTCCATCTCTTCAGAAAGAAGTAATGTGAAAATACAAGATTTGTGTGTTGGGGAGGGCTTGAAAATTGATAAGCTCTAAAAATACATTTATGTTACTTTTCGTGCAGTATTAGATGGAACTAGGCCGGGGAGCAAGAAGGAAAAGAGTAATGTTTAAAGTTCTCTTATTTTGGGGGCGCCTGGCTGGCTCAGTCGGTTAAGCGTCCGACGTCAGCTGAGGTCATGGTCTCTTGGCTCGTGAGTCCGAGCCCCGCATCGGGCTCTGTGCTGACAGCTCGGAGCCTGGAGCCTGCTTTGGATTCTGTGTCTCCCAGTCTCTCTCTCTGCCCCTCCCCCGCTTGCACTCTGTCTCTCTCTTAAAAATAAATACACATTGGGGCACCCAGGTGGCTCAGTCAGTTAAGTGTCCGACTTTGGCTCAGGTCATGATCTCACGGTTCATGGGTTCGAGCCCCGCGTCGGACTCTGTGCTGACAGCTCAGAGCCTGGAGCCTGCTTCAGATTCTGTGTCTCCCTGTCTCTCTGCTCCTCTCCCACTCACACACACACACACACACACACACACACACACACACACACTCTCTCTCTCTCTCTCTCTCCCTCTCTCCCTCTCTCCCTCTCTCCCTCTCTCCCTCTCTCCCTCTCTCCCTCCCTCCTTCAAAAATAAATAAACATTAAAAAAAAAGTGCACTTAAAATTCTCTTATTTTGGTTGACAGTCGTTTTTGAATAATAAGGAATAAAGTGTAGCATAAAGCAGTGAGAACAAGTGTTAAGCTTGTGTACTCCATCAGCTTTACTTGAAGAGGTGGATTTATGGCACTGCTGGTATAGAGCATGCTTATTGTGCAGACTGCAGTTTTATGATAATTTAGGAAAAACAGATCTTCTATTGGTTTAAAGGCAGTTGATCTCTTTGTGTGCTCACATTTCACTCATCTGTTCATCTGAAGGTGCCTAAAAAGTACTTTTCACTGCCTCGATCTGCTCCTACTTCAGTTTTAATGAACGATCAGCATTTGCCTAGCCAATACAAGCTCACCACCTATTGATAAAAGAAAGTGGCTGCAGTCTAGACAGAAACTACAAACATGAGTAGAAACCAGTTTTTTTTTCCTGACAGTTTTCAGTATTGCATTGGGTGTCCCTCATCTCACGGGTCAAAAGGGAGGTGGGGGGGTCCTCATATATCAAACGGTACAGCTAGAATGTAATTGCCCTGGAAGCCAAAGTAAAAAGCAGTTCTAGAGACTTCCCTCCTTAAAAGGGTGGGTGTGGAGAGTTGAGACAGTGTTCTATTACAGGTTAAAGTACCTGCGTTGTACCCTTTCAGGTTGGTGACTCTACAGACTGTTATGTGTAGATGAGTCTGTCCTCTTTCCAGGCTCTGCTTTCACATCCTTGGAATGTCACCTAACTTTTTATTTACCTGTGTTATGCTGACAGATGCACGGTTGTTTCGTACTTTCACATGGTTGTAAGCTCTTGGAGTCCTGCATTTGCCCAGTACGTAGTAGACAAGAAAGAGATGCTTTCTTTATCTTCTATAAAATTACATTTTTCCTTTGTCCTTATGTCTGTTTTCTGTTCTCCAAAGCTCTCTAGACTCTAGCAGTTCCCACAGAAGTGGGTAGTATGGAAAGACCTGGCAACTTCAAACCCTCTTTTGTCATTTTTCACTGGAGCTTCAATTAAATTAATGGCAATAACATCTACTAATCGTCACAATCCTTAGAAGTATAATAAAATGTTGTGTTAGTTTCCTATTGTTGCTGTAATAAATGACCACAAACATAGTGGCTTGAAACAATATACATTTATTATCTTAGTTCTAGAGGTCAGAAATTGGAAACGAGTCTTTTTTTCTTTTTTAAAAATGTTACTCCATTTTTTAATTTTAATTTCAGTATAGTTTTTTTTTAATGTTTTTATTTATTTATTTATTTATTTATTTTATTTATTTTTTTTTTTGAGAGAAAGAGAGCACGCAAGCCAGAGGGGCAGAGGGGCGGGGGGAGACAGAGGATCCAAAGTGGGCTCCGTGCTGACAGCAGTGAGCCCGATGTGGGGCTCAAACTCACGAAACGTGAAATCATGACCTGAGCCAGAGTGAGACACTTAACCGACTGAGCCACACAGGCGCCCCTTAATTCCAGGCTAGTTCATATACAGTGTATATTTAGTTTCAGGTGTGCCCTGCAGTGATTCAACAACTCTGTACATTACTCGGTGCTCATGAGAACACATGGCACGCTTCACGAATTTGCGTGTATCATCCTTGTGCAGAGGCTGTGCTAGTCTTCTCCGTATCGTTCCACTTTTAGTCTGTGTGCTGCTGAAATGAGCACCTGAAATGCGTCTTACGGGACTAAAATTATGGCGTTGGTAGGACCGAGTTCATCTGGCGTCTCTGGGGAGTCCATCTCCTTGCTTTTTTTTAGCTTCTAGAGGTCCCTGTGCTCTTTGGTTCTGGAAGTTTCCTCACAGCACTCGTGCTCCCATTGTCACATCTCCCACTCCTGCCCCGATCCCCTGCTTCCTCTGAACGGGACCCTTGTGGTTACAGTGAGCCCTCCTGGATAATCTAGGATGATCTCCCCATCACCCGTTCACATCAGCGGAGGCCCCTTTTTGCCGTAGGTAGCACACTCACAAATTCAACGGGGTAGGATGTGGCTGGCTTTTGAGGGGTTTTATTTAGCCTGCCACAGATGGGATGGTAGTGTTTTTTGGATTATTGATTTGGGTAGTGAGCTAAAGGAAGGCCCTCTTTTTCTTCTCCAGTTGTATTCTACCTTCACTGAACAGAGGTTGAAGAATTCTTATGCTTCCTTGGTTCTTGATTTTGACTTTAGAACGATTTTGATTTAGTTAAGGGAGATTAGTATGGCTCTTTGTTTTTGTTTGAGAAACCGAGTGTAAAAGCAGGGGTCAGTGATAACTGAAATGAGAAACTCCACGGACAAATACTTGGGTGGGAAGATTTTTAAATGCTTTTCTTTGTTAATAGTTCAAACAAATCCGCGTAGTCACCATCAGAGTCTCTACCTGCTGGTGTATAATTACAGACTCCTAGGAATGCTGGCAGCCAGCCGTGTGCTCTCTGTGTTAACACATACGGTGAGAGTTTTAAGTTTATTTAACCAGAGTCTGCATTTTTATTATTTGTTTTGCCAAGAATGCTGAGCTCCACTAGTTTTGTGCCCTGCTACACTATCTAACGTTGTCTTTGCCCGTCATGCCATCATTACATCGTCCCTTGCCTCCCCATCCACGGTTTTGCCTTCTCTGGTTTCACTTACCCACGGTCACCTGTGGTCCAGAAGCAGATGGTCTTCCTCACATGTCAGGTATGGTCAGAAGGTCGGTAGCAGCCCAGCACTATGTCACGATGCCTCGCTTCACTTCACGCCATTCACCTCACTTCATCTCGTCACATGGGCATTTTCTCATCTCATATCATCATGAGAAGAGGAAGGGTGAGTGCAGTACCGGAGGATATTTTGAGAGAGACCAAATCACATAACTTTTAGTACAGTATATTGTTGTAATTGTCCTATTTTATCGTTAGTGATTGTTACTCTCTTACTGTGCCTGATTCATCAATTAAACTCTACTATAGGTATGTGTGTATAGGGAAGAACATAGCATATAGTGTTCAGTGCTATCCACAGTTTCAGGCGTGCACTGGGGGTCTTGTATCCCCTGTGGATAAGGGGGACTATTGTCCTCAGTTTCTCAATCATTGCTTGAACTCCCTTTCTTATACAGCAATTAGTAGAAACTCCACTTCTCCTCTGCTAGGTCGTCTCTGCTGTTAGTGGGCCAGTGGGAGAGACGCCTCTAGTTGAAGCTTATGACAGCATGACGAATTTTGGAGAGGTAGATTGGGTGATTGTGACAGGTTAAGATCGGAGAAGTAATGAAATCAATTCTAAATGGGATTATTTTCTTTAATTAATTAAAAAAATCTTCAGAGCGCATGCGAGTGGGGGTGAGAGGCAGAGGGAAAGAGAGAATCTTTTTTTTTTTTTTTTAAGTTTATTTTATTTTGAGAGAGGGAGAGACAGAGAGAAACCCAAGTGGGAGAGGGGCAGAAGAGAGGGAGAGAATCCCAAGCAGGCTCCATGCTCAGTGCAAGATCATGACCTGAGCCAACATCAGGAGTTGGCCGCTCAACTGACTGAGCCACCCAGCTGCTCCTCCTTCTGGGGTTTAGAATTAAAAAATTCTTCTTAATGACAGTAGCAAACCTGTCTTATATAGAATTATTTAAAAGATGTTTCGGCAATTAGTATTCCAGAATAAACATTGGTGGTTTTCAGAACAAAGAATTGTATTTGTGAAAGGCAAAGTTACCAAGTGTACAACTAAAAATGTGTAGTGGTCCTCTGAACACATACCTATTGTTAAAGGTTCTTTGTTCAGGTGTCATGGGCAGCAAATGCTTAGACCTCTGGAAAGTTAAATAAACCCAAATTACATTTATATATGTGTGTTTCATGTATATGTGTACATATGTACTATGTTATATGTGTGTGTATGTATACAGCACTTTACAAAGCATTTTCACATGTATTATTTAATTTTGTCATATTTGGCATGCAAATACAGCTTATTTAGAAAACATTAGAGTCTCCAAAAGATACACCTTTAACTTTCCAAAATTTGGAATTTCTTGTAAAGAGCACTCATGCGAATCTCTTTCACGTAAAGGGTCTAGCACTGGGAAAGAATGGGATTCTTGGCCTCTGACCTTCCACTTCTCGTGTCTTGGACACGTGAGGATCCACAGAGGAGCCAATTAAATGGGGCGGGGGGAGCACAACACCTCTCTCAGCCTGTGGCCTGCATTGCTGAGTGACAGTGTGTTCACCAGCTACCAAATTATAGTCTGATACAATAGAAGAGATGTCACAAGGCACGCCATGATTCATTATCCCATTAATTGTACAGTCTAATTACCACAGAAGTTCAGAGGATGAAGAAACCACTTTAGTTTGTAAAGTTCCATTAGGCTCTCAGCGCCACAGGGACTGTAACCACATCCTGTGTATTGCCCTGCCCCGCCACCAGCCCCCCGTGGACTAGCCCGTATGCCTGTCCTATAGTAGAGACTCAAAACTTTGTTGACCTGAACTTTAGACTGGTGACAAGGACATAAATGTCCTATTGAGGACATAACATTTGAGGTGGGTGTAAAGGATGAATAAAACTCTTTAAGTGTTGGCGTAGAGGAGAGAATTCTAGTAGGATTAGTCAGTCAGCAAATGTTAATTAAGCACCTGCTATGTGCAGGCCCTGATCTACGCACTGGGGATACAGCTGCAGGTAGAGTAGTCCCTTGGAACTAGCATTCTGCTGGGGGGGTAGGCGGTGAACACATAAACAAATAAGCCCTCATAAGGACTATGAAAATGGTGAAATCAACAGCGTGCTAGGATGACTTTGTGGGAGAGAGAGTGCTTTTCACCAGGATAGTCAGAGCTTTCCAAGCAGAAGGAAGAGCAGTACAAAGGCCCCAGAGAGGTGAATTTAAGTTTGACACGGTAGGAGAAAAGCTGATGTGGCTGGAGATGATCTCTAAGCGGGGTGTGGAAGGAGGCGGGGTAAGAGAGCTGGCAGGGGCCGGTCCATGTGGAGCTTTACACTCGTGCTGAGGATTGGGGCTCCTGCTTGGTTACAGTGGGAAGCGGAGCCGGAGAAGTACGGGCAGCGGTGGAATGGACGGGGCGTATTTGCGAGAAAGGTAAAGCAGCTTGGCTGGAGGGAAGGTTTAAGCAGGGGAGTCCCGCCTGAGAAGGCGGGAGAGAGGCCAGACTGTCAAATGGAAGAAAAAGGCGGGAGCCGGGTGAAAGGACTGGGAGAGCAAATGGGAAGATCCGCTCAGAGGCTATGAAATGGTGAAATCCTGTACCGAGGTGGTGATGGTGGACGTGAAAGGAAGACGACACAACAAATACAAGAGTGAGCAAACGAGGACTTTCTGTGGATCGTTGACGACTCACGTCTCTGGGCCAGGAAGAGGGAAGTTCCAGTCAAAGACGTATGTGGAAATGGAGAAATCAGATTTTCTTATTGACGGAGTATATTAGGCTATCAAGGGAAAATGGTGTTGTCTTATATTTAATGCTATTTGAAAGCAATTTTAATAGTTGTCCCCGAAGATAAAGTAGAGAAATTTCTATATTTACAAGAGATTGCCTGAGAAAAGACCTAAATGTGGCTGGCTTACTCCCTGAAGCAGAATTATTTGAAATACTCAGACGTTTTGAGAATGTTTTGAAAATTGTGGAAACTTTTTTTTTTTTTTTTTTTTAACCTAAGGAAGTTGGAAACTTTTCTCTTGAAATGTCGACTCCTAGAATGGTCTCCATGAGATAGTTTCCACTCGGGTGTTATTGTTTTAGTTGGCAGTCAGCAGACAGCAGAGATGCGGAGCACAACTACAGCAAAGCCAGTGTTTTGGAAAGAATTTCCAGAGTGCACGGATTTAAGGTACTGTGGAAATTTTTGACCTTAATGCGGTTGAGATCTAGACTGTTTTATCTTTTAAAAGTGAGAAACTGTAACACTCCATGAATCCACTGACTCTTCCCCTTCAGTATGAATTTGCTGAGATACAGTCACATAGGGAACACAGGTTGTGAGCCTCGGGTTTCTGAGAACCCTTCCCCAGTGTGGTGGTCGGTGTCTCACAGCCCATGGAAAGTCGTTCCGGATATTCACCACGGCCGTCGCAGAGTTTGTATCATGGTCGTAACACCTTTATTTAGGGAATCTCTCAGTGCACCTCCCTGGCTACCGAGTAATAACTGGAGACCTCGAGAGGCCCTGTGACTTTCCTGAATTCCCGTCACACTAGAACCTGGGCGTCGCAATGCCTCAGAGCCTGCCCTCCCTCTGAAATGATGTGTGACCCTCAACTAGAAGGTGCTAACGACTTTCATGTATGTTGACCCTTGGGAATACAGTTTGAAAAATGATCTCTTCTGGTTCCTGTTCCTGAGACTGGAGCTTACAAAAACGAAAAATTGACACACTCTCATTCGGAAGGTATTTTAGGGACACACGCGGTTGATTTATTTTGTATGAAAAAATTCTGAAGTGAAAATTCAAATGAACAGATTTTTGTCAGTCATGGTTCCAGGTTACAAGTGAGGTCTTACTGATCTTGAAAAGTGACTGCGTCCTGCTAAGATCAAGAAGGTTTTCTGTTTACAGGGCCTAGCTCACAAACAGCTATGCCACCAGTACAGAAGCGTTGCTTCTCAGATTCTCCCACTGTGGTTTCCCTAACGTGGAGGGGAATGAACTCACACAGGGTGGGGGTCAAGTGTGGGATTGATGACCTACCTAGCCTGGAATGGTTCACTTTTTAAATCACATGCTTTATTTTAAATTCATGCACGTTTTGTTTTCACCTCAATGTCCTACAACATTTGTTTTAATATTAAAATTATTCAACTTTATTTAACATAGAAAAAGTTAATATTCCAGGAAGATGTGTTTTATTTAGCCTATGGTTTCACATAACTCTTGGCACACTGCAGCGTTATCCCTGGGGGTATATAAACATACACGAGTTCAAGAAACCTGAGAATAAAGATTTTCTTCCCCCAACTACAAATTCCTCTTACACAGACTTTTGCACTTGCAAATCATTTGGGGGATAATTAGAAGTCCGTAAATCAAGTAATGATTTAGGCCTCCTCACCCTCCTTCAATGGAATAGTTTGAGAGCCTCTGAGGGTAAACCAGGCGGGTCTACCTGCTAGAGGGGAGCGAATGAGCACACTTATCACTCAGTCGGTCCCTTTACTGCTTGGGTGAAGCCGTTGGCTACCATGGTAGTTTTGACTAGGATGCAGTTTTTTATCATATTTTATTAAATGTACCTCCGTAATGGACCATTGGACAATACAAAGCATAAGGGACACGGATGTCAAAATTCAGTTAATGGAAATAAGAGTAGTAATTCAGCAGTGCTTCGAGACAAACTTCACCAAAAGCAGGAATTGTCTTCATTTGATCACTGTTCTCTATAGCGCACACGGTCTTTGTAGGACTTCAAAAACCACAATTTGATACACACACGCAAATACACATACGCGTGCACAACACGATATCCAATTTGCTTTATTGGGAAGAGAGACTATCCCAATATAGAGATTATCCCAATATACAGAGACTATCATAATGTATTATTTGCACAGAGGTACTAAACTTGCTTACCCATTTTACCAGTTGCAACCAAAACATGAAAGTGACTCAGACAGGTTTGTTCTGTAGGTTCAAAATGTAAGCATTTCAAATACCAGGGCATGAAAAGTTCTTGGCTGTTTCAGACATTGTAATCTCAATATGTATGTGGCTTCCCAACTAAGTATGAGATAACAATTTTAAATTAATATAGTGAGTCACTTTTAAAATGGGAAACATTTCTCTTGTTATAATGACTTTTAAAAAAAATAGAGGTATGCTTGACATAGAACATTATATTAGTTTCAGGTATACAACATAATGATTCAGTATTTGTATATATAGTGAAATGATCCCCACAATAAGTCTAGCTAATGTCCATCTTTACATAGTTACAAAATCATTTTTTTCTTGCGATGAGGACTTTTAAGATCTACTTTGTCGCAACTTTCAAATATACAGTACAGTATTACTATAGTCACCATGCTGTCTGTATATTATATCCTCATGATTTATTTTATAACTGCAGGTTTGTACATTTTGACCCCTGTCACCCATTTCACGCAACCCCACCCCCCTCCCCCCTGCTTCTGGTGACCACCAGTCTCTTCTCTATATCTATGAGCTTGTTGTTGGTTTTTTTTCAGATTCCACATGTAAGTGAAATCATAAGATATTTGTCTTTGTCTGTCTGAGACTTACTTCACTTAGCACAATACTTTCCAGGTCCATCCATGTTGTTTTGAATGGCAAGATTTCATTCTTTGTTATGGCTGAGTAATATTCCGTTGTGTGTGTGTGCATGCCCTGCATACATATACATACATACATATACATACATACACACACACACACACACACACACACACACACACATTCTTTATTCATCCATTGACAAGACAGGTTATTTCCTTGGCTATTGAAAATAATGCTGCAGTGAACACAAGGGTGTGTATACCTGTTCGAATTAATGTTTGCATTTTTTTTCAGGTAAATACCCAGAAGTGGACTAGCTGTGGACCATATAGTATTTCTGTTTTTAATTTTTCGAGGAACCTCCGTACTGTTTTCCATGGTGGCTGCACCAATTTACATTCCCCCCAGCAGTGTACTGGGGTTCCCTTTTCTCCACATCCTCGCCAACACCTGTTATTTCTTGTCTTTTTGCTACTAGCCCTTCTAACAAGTGTGAAGTGATATCTCATTGTGGTTTTGATTTGCAGTTTCCTGACGATTGGTGATGTTGAGCATCTGCTGGCTGTCTGTATGTCTTCTTTGGAAAAATGTCTATTGAGATCTTCTCATTTTTTTACTCTATTGTTTTTTTTGTTGGATTTACTCAAGTTCTATGAGTTCTTTATCTATTTTAGATAAATATCGTATATATTATCAGATATATGACTTGAAATATTTTCTCCCATTTAGTCGGTTACCATTTCCTTTTGTTGATTTTTTTTTATAAATATAAATATTACTTAGAATGAACTTCTAAATCAAATTTTAATAATATACTAATATAAAATAAAATATCTTGCTTAAACTTATTTCTTTGTCATAAATCATGCAAAAATGAGAAAATTATTTTTTAAATGTCTTTCCTGGGATGTTTTTAAGATAACGTATTCCTTTGAAGGGAGTTTGTGAGTCAAAAAGTTGGAAAATACCGGATACCTATATAGTGAAATAGGTTACAGTTTTCTTTACATTGTAGTTCACATGTAACTTATTGGGGTTTGGGGATCAAATTGAGAGATTCTGTGAACTCTTGATAGACTCTTCTTCAGGAAGGCCTCTCTTCTCTATTATTTACCACTTGCCCCTGAATTTTCCCCTAAAACTCGTTCTCTGCTTACAATTATATGGTTAGATGTGTAATTGTGTCATGTGTGCCTCCCCGCAGGACCGACTGCTCCATGAGGGCAATGGCCACGTATTTTGTTCACCTTGTGCCAAGAACTCATTAGTGGTTCTTCAGAAACTTGGGGAGTACCCTACTCCTGTTACATATTTGTATGTTACCCTTTAGGCAGGTTGTTTATATTTCCATTTGGTACCTTTAGTTTCTGTTGAGTATTTAAGGGGACTTTGATTCCTCATGGTCCATAAAAGGCACACCAAAATTTTGTATAGAATGCTCACCTGTCAGTGTTGGAAACTTACCTGATTGAATGATTGGACTTTCATTGTTCTGATAGAATTCAGAATTAGGACTATGTATGTATAGTATGTATTTAATGTATTCAGGAATTCCAGTGAATATTGTTTGCAGGTCTTAGAGACTAAGTATCTTATTACAGCCTTTCCCTTTATATATCTACTCAATACTGAGTTTGATGAAAAGATCCTGTGTTGGGGAGAGGTTTTGTTTGTTTGTTTGTTTTTTGTTTTTATGAGACGGGTTGGGGTAGTGTTATCTATAACAGAGTAGGGAGGATTGGTTTATTATCTCACTTAAAAATAGCCGAGTTCAGTGATTCTAACTGCTAAGGTATTTTAAAGCTTTGGGGGGAAATTCATAAGTCATTCATTGAAAATGCCAGTGTAATGCTGGTCCAGCCTTTTTGTTTTTAAACTTTCATCTTCCACAGAGATAGTGTTGTGCTATATAAATATATAGTGCTAAGAGTAGGGGAGGGTCAGAAGGTCGGTCAGATCAAGTGGCAGATACATACGGAGCAGTCCCATATATGACATAATAGCGGCACCGACAACAAAAGGGGACCGTACTGCTTCTGTAATACGTTTTCAATCCCATGAATATTGTCCTCTCCCGTCCTCTGATTCTGACCTTCCCTGGTCTCTTAAACTAAACGAAATATCCCCCTCCCACCACCAAAAAAAGCTGATTCCTTGATTTTTTTTTCCCCCTTAAAGGAATTTCTCTTGTGTATAAAATGCTCAGGCTGTGAGTCAGTAGTTTTTGGCATCATTTCTCTGTTAGCTCCTAGTCAGGAAGTTCAGCCAGGGGTTGGAGTGATTGCTAAACACTGAGGACTTCCCAAGACCCATTTTTAAGAGTGAACTAATAATGTGACTCCTGGGAACTTCGAAACTCATCCTTCCTCACTACTGTAATTCTGAGATTCACACAGTTGGCTTTTGTTTTGCGCAATTCCAAATAACGCTTTTGGGTCACATGATTTCTAGGCTAGTAGTATTGTATAGGAGAAGCAAGATCAGTTCCTTATCTGTGCTGTGTTCCATTTTCACAGTCCATATAACAGTCTAAATGTTGTTGATACAGTGTTCTTACTGTGGTGTTGATCTTCGGTCCTTTGAGTCATTTCTAGCGAGAATAAATACCTGACAGCTGTCTCCTCCACCCCTCCCCTCCCCTCAGTCCACTGGGAAATTAATCAAGGGCCAAAATAATTTCTCTTCTTGGTCTTTGTAATTCCACGTGGGGGATTAGGATTACGAGTCCTCAGCTTTCATATGTTACAACATGAAGCATTTTGTGTTTTCTGGTGAGGGTGTTCATTGAGGATCAATAAGTATTTTCCCATTTTACTTTGTCCCTCTCCCCCCTACTTCTGAGCAGTTTACTTACGGCGGCAAGGAAGTGAAGCACAAGTTACGCTTGGAGGGGTTGCCTGTCAGTTTTAGCTTCGCTGTGTTACCTTAGCAGACTGGCTGCAGGCTAATCTGTTTACATCTGTTTTGAATTGCTCCTTGGTCAGACAAAAAAGAAGTGGAGGGTATTGCTCTGAAGTGGTGGACCAAATAAGAAAATTTCCTGTTGCAGTTGTCCTGATTTTTAAATTAGTGCCACTCATTCTTTCCTGTTTCCCCCTTACCACACAGATGTACCCCGTTGATGATCTGCTTACTTTTAGGGATACACTATCACCACCCTGTATAGCCTCAGGCCCCTGATCTCGCCTAGAACAAAGAATTTCAAGTCTCAAAACTGATAGTAAAGCTCTGGTATTTAAACCATCTCTACAAGACAGACATATGGTTCAGATTAAAGTCTGCTGCTCGGTATTAAGAGAAAGGGATATGAGATACCATTTCAGCCTGCAGACAAATGCTGACCAACCAGGGTGTTGGGGGTTGGAAAGAGACTTAACAGATTACGATAGGAGCCACTTGTGAGTGGAGAAATAAATGACCGTGGGCCACATGAAGAGAGCAACTCCACCCATATGGCTTCTGTTGTGTGGGTGTGAGTATCCATCTTAACCAGTTTCTGCTGCTGTTTTCTTCGGTAACTCTTGAGACTAGTCATCATCTTAATGTTGAATCTGCAGATCATGGGGCTTTCCCGTTGCCAATAAACGATCGGGGACGTAAAGTATCGTTACGGGCATTTTTGTACCAGAGAATTTTCTGAAACTGTTACAAACTGGTCACCGCCATATGTGTGGTTACCATGTGATCATTCATACAAAGTCGTAACATCATTGACTGTATTCCTTACGGTGTACTTTTCATCTCTGTGACTGACTTATTTTATATTTGGACATTGGTGCCTCTTAATCCTCTTCACCTATTTCGCCTATCCCTCTGCCCTCTTCCCCTCTGGCAACTACCAGTTCTCTGCACTTACCTGTGTGTTGCTGTTTTTATTGTTGTTGTTTGTTCATTTGTTTGTTTTGTTTTTTAGATTCCACATGTGAGTGAAATCATAGGGTATTTGTATTTTTCTGGCCGACTTATTTCACTTAGCACAATACCCTCTAGATCCGTCCATGTTGTCACAAGTGGCAAGGTTTTGTTCTTTTTTATGGCTGAGTAGTACTCCATTGTATTTATATACCACATTTTCTTTCGTTCATCTATTGATGGACATTTACGTTGCTTCCATATCTTGGCTATTGTAAATAATGCTGCAATAAACATGGGGGTGCATATATCTTTTTGAGTTCGTGTTTTTGTTTTCTTTATGTAAATACCCAGAAGTGGAATTGCTGGACTGCATGGTATTTCTATTTTTAGTTTTTTGAGGAACCTCCATGCTGTTTTCCAGATTTGGCTCTCCTGGTTTACATTCTCACAAACAGTGCATAAGGATTCCCTTTAGTCTACATCCTGGTTAACACTTGTTGTATCTGACTGGTGTAAGGTGATACCTCATTGTGGTTTTGATTTGTATTTCCCTGGTGATTAGTGATGTTGATTATCCTTTCCTGTGTCTGTTGGCCATCCACCTGTCTCTTCTTTGGAAAGTGTCTATTCAGGTCCCCTGCCCATTTTTAACGGCAGGAAAATATTACAAAGGCTGTTGCCCTTGAGGTTAGTGTCTATGTTTTCTTTTAGGAGTTTTATGGTTTCAGGTCTCACATGTAGGTCTTTAATCCACTTTGAGTTTATTTTTGTGTATGGTGTAAAAAAGTGGTTTAGTTTCATTCTTTTGTATGTAGCAGTTCCCATTGTGTGTTCTTGCTTTCTTTGTCATAGATTAATTGACCATATAAGTATGGGTTTATTTCTGGGCTCTGTTCTGTCCCATTGAGCTATGTGTCTATTTTTGTACTAGTACCATATTGTTGGATTACTGTAGCTTTGTAATATAGTTTAATATCTGGGATTATGACACCTCTAGCTTTTTCCTTCTTTTTCAAGATTGCTTTGGCTGTTCAGGGTCTTTGTGGTTCCATACAAATCTTAGGATTTTTGTTCTAGTTCAGTAAAAAATACTGTTGGCATTTTTACAGGGATTGCACTGAATCTGTAGATTGCCTTGGATAGTATGGGCATTTTAATAATATTAATTATTTCAATCCATGAGCATGATATATCTCTCCATTTATTTCTGTCCTTTTCCATTTCTCTCATTAATGTCTTACAGTTTTCAGAGTATACAAATTTCAGCTCCTTGGTTAAATTTATTCCTAGGTATTTTATTCTTTTTTGATGTAATTGTATATGGGATTGTTTTCTTAATTTCTCTTTCTGCTATTTTCTCATTAGTGTATAGAAACACAGTAGACTTCTCTATATTGATTTTGTATAGTGCAGCTTTACTAAATTCATTTATTAGTTCAAATAGTTTCTTGGTGGAGTCTTTTAGGGTTTTCTATATACGGTATCGTGTCATCTGCAAATAGTGCCAGTTTTACTTGTCTGATTGTGACTAAGCTTTTCAGTACTTTGCTGAATAAAAGTGGTGAGAGCATACATCCTTGTCTTGTTCTGACCTTAGAGAAAAAGCAAAGTTAGCTGTGGATTTGTCATAGATGGACTTTATTATGTTGAGATATGCTCCTTCTGTGCCCTCTTTGTTGAGTTTTTATAATGTATCGATGTTGAATTTTATCAGATTATTTTTCTGCATCTATTGAGATGATCATACGATTAAAAAAATTTTTTTAATGTTTATTATTGAGAGAGAGAGAGAGAGCGCGAGCAGGGGAGGAGCAGAGAGAGAGGGAGACACAGAATCTGAAGCAGGCTCCAGCCTCCAAGCTGTCAACACAGAGCCCAATGTGGGGCTCAAACCCACGAACCATGAGATCATGACCTGAGCCGAAGTCGGATGCTTAACCGACTGAGCCATCCAGGTGCCCCAAGATGACCATATGATTTTTTACCTGCATTTTGTTAATGTGGTATATCGTGTTGGTTGATGAGTATATAGTAAACCATCCTTGCATCCCTAAGATGAATCCCACTTGATCGTAGTGAATGATCCTTTTAATGAATTTTTCAATTCAGTTTGCTAATATTTTGTTGAGGATTTTTGCCTCTGTGTTCACCAGGGACCTTGATATGTAGTTTTCTTATTTTGTGGTGTCATCGTCTGGTTTTGGTATCAGGGTAATGCTGGCCTCTGAAGTGTTCCAAAACATTCTGAAGCATTCCTTCCTCTGCTATTTTATGGAATAGTTTGGTATTAATTGGTAATAATAGGTATTAACTTTTCTTTAAATGTTTTGTAGAATTCATCTGTGAAGCCATGTGGTCCTAGACTTTTGTTTGTGGGGAATTTTTGATTACTGATTCAGTTTAATTACTAGTAGTTGATCTGTTCACATTTTTCATTTCTTCCTGACTCATTCTTAGAAGATTCTATGTTACTAGTAATGTATTCATTCATTATACATTGTCTGATCTGTTCGGCAGGTAGTTTTTCATAGTAGTCTTTTATAATCCTTTATATATTTGTGGTGTTGGTTGTTACTTCTCTTTCATTTCTGATATTATTTATTTGAGCCCTCTCTTTTTCTTGATTAGTCCGTCTAAAGGTTCATCAATTATATTTTTGTCTCCATTTCATATATGTCTGCTGTGATCTTTGTTATTTCTTTCCTTGTACTAAATTTGGGCTTCATTCTTCTTTGCCTGGTTCTTGTAGGTGTGAAGTTAGATCGTTTACTTGAGATTCTTCTCGATTCTTGAGTGAGACCTGTGTTGCTATAAAATTTCCTTTCAGAAGTGCTTTTGCTGCATCCCAAAGATTTTGATCCCATGTGTTTCCACTTCCGTTTGTCTCCAGGTATTATCTTATTTCCCCTTTGATCTCTTTGTCGGCCCCTTGGTTGCTCAGTAGCATGCTTTTCTTATAATTGATTTCTTCTTTCGTAGCGTTGTGACGGGAAAAGATGTTTGATAGGACTTCAGTCTTCTTCAGTTTTTTGTGACTTGTTTTGTGATCTGCCTTGGACAGTGTTTCGCCTGCACTTAAAAAATACTGAGCACAGAAATTCTTTCTAGGGCTTCGGTTCAAAACGACAAAGAATCTATAGTTAATTTTTTGAATATACGTTGACTCTATTCCCTTTTTTGCCGTCAGTTTCTGTTATTTTGTTGTTGCTATTCTTGCATTTTACTTATATTGAAGTTGCCTCTCTTCAGTTTTTCCTGTATCCTGCACCAGTGTCTGGTCTAACAGCATTCTTCTTCCTGAGCCTTGTGAACTACACTTTAGCTTATGATAGTGTAGCTGATTTTACTTGTGCCCCCTAACTAGGATGGTCCACGGTTGACGTGAGCTGAGGAGACTGGGTATTCTGGTATATTCTCTAGGATGATGTAGTTCTAGAAAGCAAAGAAAAAAGATAGTTATTGAATACAAAGTGACTGTGATTTTAAAGAAATAGGCTGTGTCCATTCTCTGGCTTGTTACCTATGGGATTTGAATAATTAAAGGTTATAATCAGAAAATAAAATACATTCCACACTTAGGGGAGAGTGAAGATTAATTATCTGAAAGATTTGTCAAAATTATGTCAACTCTCAGTTGTCCAGTTTTGTCTGTTTGTTTCAACTGTTTTGTTTTTTTTTTTTCTTTTTTCCCTCCTCTTCTGGCCATCCACGTTTTTTTGACTTGCTAGTATATCAAGTCTGTTTACCTTCGGTTGGACATATTGAAGGAAAGGAAGGGAGATCTAAATCTCCTTACTGGTGTTGTTCTTTGTTAGTGACTCTTGTTAAATTAGGGGGAAAGGTAGCATTATAGAAAAAATGATTTTTTAAGTTATAAGAAATGTGTCTTAGTCCATTCTGGCTGCAGTAACAAAATACCACAGCCTGGTTAGCATATAAATAACAAATTTATTGCTCACAGTTCTGAAGGGATTATATAGATCCTTCAAATATTTACTCCTTTTAAATTGTATTTGAGTACACTGTAAACTTTATGGTTGTATGTAAATTCTTCATAGTTTGTAGGATTATGGTTGTCTTCAAGAAAAACATCAGCGCAATCTCTGTTTTAACAAGTAGCTCCCAGGTCCTGTCTTCTTACCTGTTCACAAAGAGCTGCTTGGAGTCCTCACGCATTTATGTCCCTTTTGATGCTTATCTCTATTTGCCTCTTTTTCTCCCTCCCTCTCTGTCCTTGGTTGATCAGTGAACCATTTGTAAAATATTTCTTGAGTGCCTTGTCTTCTGCCAGGCACTGTTCTAGGTGGTGTAAGAAATCAGTGGTGAGAAAAATAGCCTGATCTCTGCTCTTCTGAGCCCTGATGACGGTGGAGCTTAGATCCCAGTGAAATTGTCCTGCATGGCAAGAAATAGAAGTGGGGAAGAAAAAGGATCCTATTCTTTTCTCCATTTTCCTTTTCATTATGGAATACTACACATATAGACAGAAATGTCAATTAACCATATATATACTTTAACGAACCACTATAAAAGCAAAGCCCTATGCAATTACCACTTGGATCAAAAAATGAGTAATTTCATCAGCCTAGACTGTACCTTCCCATCCCGACTTCATCCTTGCTTCCAAGAGGTAATCACTGTGTCAATTTTTGTGTTTTACCACCTGTGTAATGCATCCCTCAGGAGTTTTGCTCCACGAAGTGCCATATTTATTGGATATAATGTGGAGTGGGCTCATTCATCATGCATTTTGCTTGTTCTTGAACTACGTATGAATGGAATCATACTGAATGTATTGCTTTGTGTCTTACTTCACTCGACACAATGTTTGTGAGATTTATCTGCGCTTGTATAGCTGAGATTTATTCACTTGTATTTCTTTATAGTGTACCATGATACGAATACACCAGAAGTCATGTTTTCATCGTATCTTGTGATGCATATTTGGATTGTTTTCAGTTTGGACATTCTTAAGCATTTTTCCTTGTGCACTCTTAAACGTTCATGTGCATTCTTAAACATTTAAGAGTCTAAACCGAAGAGTAATGTTGCTGGGTCATACAGTGTGTCCGTCTCCAGCTTTTGCTTGTGATGCCAGCTGGTGTCGCATGTCCACGTGTGCTTCCACTCCTGTGTGTCCTCATCACTCCTGGGTGTTACTACACATCGTAAGTTTTGCAGTCTGCTGAGTATGTAAGTGAGTGTGTAATCTCATGTGGTTTTAGTTTTTTAATTTTTCTCTCCAGTAATGAGACTAGACTCTTTTCCATGTCTTTTGGCCTTTCTTTTGTCATGTGTCTGCTTCAATAAGTCTTTTGCCTGTTTTTCTAGTGGGTTTTCTTTGTTACTGAGTTACAGGAGTTTTTGTTTCAATAGTAAGTATATGAGTCTTTGTTGTATGTGTTACAAATATTTTCTTTCATTTTGTGGTATCTCATTTTACTCTTTTTAAAATGTCTTTCAGTGAGTTGACATTTTAGTGTAATTTTAATGTAACCAAATTTGCCATTTTTTCCTTTGTGATTAGTGCTTTTTGTTTCTTGTTTAAGAAATCTTTCCATCCCTCGAAGCTTTAAAGATCTTCACTTTTATTATTTCGTAAAACTCTTGTAGTTTTACCTTTTGCATTGAGTCTGTGATCCACCGGGAAGTGACTTAAGGATATAGTGTGAGGAAGGGGTCCTATTTAATTTTTTTTTTTTTTTTTTTTTTTTACATATGGAAAATCAGTTGTTCTTATGCCATTTATTGAAAAATTCAGTCTCGGGGCGCCGGGGTGGCTCAGTTGGTTAAGCATCCAACTCCTGATTTCAGCTCAGATCATGATCTCACGGTTTATGGGTTTGAGCTCCGCATCAGGCTCTGCTCTCCCAGGGCAGAGCCTGCTGGGGATTCTCTCTCATGCACTCTCTTTAGCTCTCTTAAAATAAATAAATAAACTTAAAAAAAAAAAAAAGAAAAATTCGACCTATATCTCAATCATATATAGTGCCTACCATTCTTTTCAATGTACTGTTTTTAAATTTTTTTTTTTTTTTTTACATTTATTTATTTTTGAGAGACGAAATGAGACAGAGCATGAGTGGAGGAGGGGCAGAGAGAGAAGGAGGCACAGAATCTGAAGCAGGCTCCAGGCTCTGAGCAAGCGTTCAGCACAGCCCCATGCAGGGCTCGAACCCACGAACCATGGAGCCATGACTTGAGCCGAAGTCCCTCAACCGACTGAACCACCCAGGGTCCTCTCAATGCACTGTTGTTAATGAAACATGCAGTTTGTATGCCTCAAGCCACTAGGTGACTTTGGGAATTACATACACAGAGCAAAGGGTTGATAGTCAAGAATAACATGAAAAACAGAATATAATAAATAAGGAATTTGGAATAGTTACGGGATGTACATTTACCTCAACATAAACATACATGAAATGATGAAAATGCAGTGGGGGTATGGTCTTTAAGGGCATGTAGACTGGCATTGTTGGCTCTGCCTTGTTCTTAGGAATTTTTTTTTTTTTTTTGAACTTTAAATTTGGGCATGTTGCTTAACAAACCTCACTTACCCAGACATAAAACAAAACTTACGCTCATCTTAATGAGGTAATGGATACGTGGTAGTATATCACACAGCACTTGACGGAGTGTCCTTTACAGAATGTCTCCTGACTTTATTCTGTGTAACTGAGAGTGCTGCAGGGATGGGAAGGGTGCCGCTGTGACAGAGACCTGGCCAGTCTGGTTCTAGGTCTCCCCAGGTGCCCGGCTCCCTCCAGGGTTCGCACCGCCCAGCTGCGTGGCCGGGTGGCTCATTTCCAAGTACCCTGAATGAATTTCCTAGTAGTTCAGAGTGATTATTTATTGGTTGTGATCAAACTTGGTAAGAAATGCCTCATTTTGTTCACCATGTAACATCTGGTGATTCACAATGAATCTGCATTGTGTCCGTAGTCCAGTTCTATGACTTAGCATTTGATTGAGACAAACTTAACAAATAGAAATCCCGAGGGGAACTGATCCCATTTCTGATCAAGAGTAATTATGTGCCCATACTTTTCCCCCAGGCACAGGTTGCAGACTACCGGGATGACGTTGTATGACTGCTGCAGGCCCCCCTTTTCCTTCTTTGAAAGGCTTTGCTCCTGTCTCAGCTTCCTTGTAATGATGTTTTTCTGGTTTTTGCCACATTCTCTCTCTTCCTGCACCTATAGTGTAGGAAGTACTTAGGGGTGTGTTCTAAGCCTTAATTCCCAGCCATCCCTTTTACTTCACTTACTCTATCAAAAGATTCTTATTCATTCAATCCTATGGCTCGGTTCCTCAGAACATCTCAACTTGAATTTCTTCTCACCTCCTTTAATTCCAGGCATAACAAAAATTTTTTTTTTTCCTTCCCAAACCAACTACTACTGATGAGGTCTTACCCACCCAGATGTGCGTGGTCCTCCTCTCTACTTTCTCCTCCTTCTTGTCACATGTGTTTGTCCAGAGTCTGCCCTCAAGTCCGGTCCGGTCTTTTCTCAAAGTAGTCTTTGAACTGTCTTTCTCATTTCCATTACTTCTGCTTCATCATAGGCCTTCCTCTTCACCTCACATCTAATCTAGTCTTGCTTTTGGGTTAATTTTACTGCATCACCTGTCTGCTCTAAAAGTTCCAGTGACTTCTCATTGCCAGTAAGAGTGGTCCTCAAACTTCTTCAGAAAGAATTTTGTTTTGTTCGTTTGCTTACATTCAGATGTCTAAATTATTTCCAGGAGATTGAGTAGGGCTGAGGTAAGGTTTGTGGATCACTCTACATTTCTAAAAGTGCATTGGTGATTCTGATGTACAGATAGGATGAAAATCAGTGGTTGGGAGAGGACAAGGGGATGGAATGCATGGTGCGTGTGATTGGATGTAAGTAATGATCAAGATAAAAATTTTTTATTGTGTGGTAGATTCATGGCTGCTTGTTGCATTACTAAAAATAACTATTTCTAGAAGAAAACACAGCGATGAATCTTTGCGACCTTGAGTTAGGCAGTGATTTCTTAGATGTGACACCAAAGGCTTTAAGTGACCTTAGAAAATCTCAGTAAATTGAACTTCATCAAAATTAAAAACTTGTATGCATCAAAGGACATCATCAAGAAAGTGGGAGAAAATTCTTGCAAATCATATCAATGGACTTACATCCAGAGAATATGAATAACTCTTACAACTCAATAATAAAAAGACAACCCAATTTAAAAATGGGCAGAGGACTTGGATGGACATTTGTCCAAAGAAGGTATACCGATGGTCAAAAGCATGTGAAACAGTGTTCAACATTATTAGCCATCAGGGAGATGCAAACCAAAATCATAGTGAGAATACCACATACCTCAGTAGAATGGCTGTAATTAAAAAAAAAAAAATGACAGTAATAAGTGTTGGCAAGGATATGGAGAAACTGGGGCCCTTGTACATTGCTGGTAGTAATGTGAAGTGTGGAGGCCACTTTGGACAAAAGTTTGGTCAATTCCTCAAAAGTTTAAAAAGCATACCAGTGATTCTGTTTCTAGATATATACCCAAGAGAAATGAAAATATACATTCTTCTTTTATATGTATGAAGTTTATTTTATTTATGTTGCAAAGGAGAGAGTGAGAGCAGGGGAGGGGCACAAGAGAGAGAATCCCAAGCAGGCTCCACGCTGTCTGCACAGAGCCAGTTTAGGGCTCCATCTCACGAATCCAGAGGTCATGACCCGAGCTGAAATCAAGAGTCGGACACTTGACCGGTGAGCCACCCGGGCGCCCCAAAAACATACATTCGCAAAAAACGTTCAGGAAGGCTCATAGCAGCATTATTCATAATACTGAAAAGTGGAAATAACCTAAATGTACATCATCTGATGAGTGGAGACATAAAATGTGGTGTAACCGTATATGGAATATTGTTCAGTGATAAAGAAAGGACCAGAGTACTGATTGATAGATGCTACAACATGGAGGAACCTTGAAAACGTTATGCTGACGAAAAGAAGCCAGACACGAAGTCTGCGTATTGTGTGGTTCCTTTTATTGGAAATGTTCAGAATAGGCAAATTGAGAGGGACAGAAAGCTGGTTAGTGATGGCCTGGGGCTGGGGTCATTGGTGGGAGAGCTGGGGGGAAGTGGGCAGTGACCGCTGCTGGGTGTTGGGTTTCTCTTTAGCATGGTGAAGATGTTCTAAGATTGAGGTAGGGGTTTTACAACTCCATGAATATACTCGAAGCCACTGAACAGTACACTTTAAATGGGCACATTTTATGGGATATGAAGTTTATGTCAGTAAGGCTGTGGAACAAAAATCTGAGTGGAAACAGGCCACGTGTGTCCCCACCTGCCCCATGCGGCCTGCACAGCCCAGCAGCGGGGAGTTACTTCCCAAAACCCCCAGCAGCACCCGAAATAACACTGGTTTGAGTTTTAACTGCTTTTATTTTTCCCCTCCGATCTTCTTAAAATGTGTAGCAAAATGCCCCCAGAGGTAAGCAGCTGAGAGAATAAGGAGGAGGTTCTTTCCCTTCCAGTTCTTCAGTCCCTGGAGTATAGGTTAGAAGGAACTAAACTTCCACAGTAAGTTCCAGATTTAGTATGTTAATGCCTCGCGGCTTCTCCCAGATCACTAACTGAAATTTTCAGAAAATCTGTTGTAGCCGAAATGGACAGTGAACTAGCCAGAACTGTAACTTCCCAGCTGCACAGCAGTATTGAAGATGCCTGTGAAGTACTTGTGGGGAAGATCAGACAGTGGTGTGTGTTCAGCGAAGCTGTGAATTTATAGTCATGTGTGTATTGAAGAGGGAGGGTGGGTCACACTCGGTTAGGTTCGGTACATTAAAGAATGAATTGGGATACCTCGGGATCATTCACTAGAGGACTCTGGCTTTAGTGGGAAGAAAGAACGTGTCCCAGCAGGCACGGAGAGGTAGATTTTGCTTAAATGTGCAGTTAGGAGTGGGAACAGTACATAGAATGGTTACAGGAGACCCCTTGACAGGTTTGCGGGACGAGAGGATTTTTGCCTGGTGTGGAATAGGAGGTGAGGGCAAGCAGATGGGGGGGTTCATTGTTGCATCGTACTGAAGTCTTGCTGTCGGTCATTGGGTCCAGTTGTCGCAGCCAGCCATCTGGTAGTAACATGCCGTCGAAGCAGGTGCTTCCCCAGGTGTGGATCCCCGTGGCTGTCAGGCCCCGATCAGGTCGCTGGTTCTTGCCTGCTCGCTTTTCCCGTCAGTGCCTCCTGACAATCATGGCTGAAGCCATTGTTGAAGATGGTTCCCTTTGAGAGTGTTTCCTTTGTAAAGATTTCCAGTTTGATAGAATTAACAAGCTCATGCCGTGAAGTTTGTGCTTTCCCCTCCCCGGCAGTGTAAATGGGTAAAAATGTTATTAATTTTAGATAGAGCGTTCATGGTTCATAATGTGAAATGTCCTATGTTTTGAGCTGCTTTTTAGGAAAAATTTAAACCTACTGCTTTTAATTAATTGCTTGGCGTATTGCATTTTGCATTCAAAATACAAAATACTCCATGATTCTGTCTTTTGGACTTTGCTGACCAGTCAGACCAACATGAGAGCACACCGGTTATTACAGACTTCATCTGCATCGTTCTTCCACATGGTACAGAGGAAGGCCAGTCATGGAAAAGGACCCGATGAAGGTGTATGGAAGCCAGTTGACAACAAGAGCAATGGAGGGTCCTTTTCCTAGATGATTCCCAAAGACACCTGTTTGCTGAATCTCGTTTGTTAGGATTTTTAACAACGTATCCTCATGCTTGCAAAAAAAAAAAAAAAAAAAAAAAAAATCTTAATAGAGTTTAGCACATGTAGGCTTTAACGAGTAAATTAAAACTTATTGGGTGTCAGAAGTTGTAGTTTAGTTGGTAGAGCTTTAAATGCAGTTGCGTTCATAGTCCACATTTCTTAAGTACCTATTGTGTTTAAACACTGTTATATGAGGTAATTTGAGAGAGTCTGAGATGAATAAGTTTTTGAAAGGAACTAGAAAGAGAGGGTGTTTTTCAGGAGCTAGAAGAATAGGGTCTATATATATATGACAATAACCCAAATAAGGCAGAAATACAAAGTAATAGGAGAGTACAGAGAAGGTAGAAGGTATTTCTTATAGGAGATCCAGGAATGCTTGGCAGTAGAGGCATTTATTTTCCATTGATGAATGAGAATATTGGATTTCTTATACCAGAAGTTGTAAATGTTTCTACTGAAGCCCCTAGTGATCATTAAGTTAATTTTAGAACTGTAGACAGGATGCCCAGGAGGTAGAGGCTCTAGTGGCTGGCCAGCTGCCATTGTAAGGATGAGAAGGCTCCGGGAGCCAGAAAGTGACGGGAGGATTGGCCTAGTGATTTTATTGCCAGTTCATTCAGTGACCCTTTCTCGAGTCCCTGCTATGTAGGAAAGCACTGTGTGGAAATGGTTAAGTAAAGCTGTATCCCTCCCATCCACGCACTGGCAGAGGGCGTAAACACATAATGCAACTAAGTATAATATAAGCAGAGTAATTGGGATGTGGAGGCACAACTCAAGGGCTATGGAAGCACAGAGGAGGAAGCCATTGACCTTGTCTTTTGTGGGGGAAATCAGTTAAGGCTTCATACAGGAAGTAATATCTGACTGGGCCTTGGAAATAAGTGATATTTCGAATGTGGAAAAGAAAGGAAAAGTCATGGCACAGAGAGGAAATAGCCAAAGGAAGGCACGTAGACACAGGATGTGAGTCGTCTAGCAATGCTAGAATGGCCAGGAGAAGTTGGAAGGGTGGGTGGGGCTGGGGACAATGCTAAGAGGGATAGACTATTCTGTGAGCGGATGGGAACCACCAGTGTTGTCGAGTGAGGAGTGATCTGGGTGACCACCACTGTGCTATGAATGGGTGGCCTAGAGGGAAATGAAATAGAGGTGGTAAGCTGTGCATGAGTCTCTGTCAGAATAGGGATATGAACTAAGGTGCTAGGAATGGAAATACAAGAAAATGGATTCAGGCCACACTTTATTACCAGTTGGAAATGGGAAATGAGAGGGAGAATGGGGACTCCAGTGCTCTTTGTAGCTGGGCTGGTAATGCCGTTAACAAACACTAATGGGAACATCACTGGAAGAACAGATTCGATTTCAGAAAATGGCCAGTTTGAGCTGTTTCTTCCCAGATAAGTATTAGAAGCTCATGTCAGGACCTTGAGAGTGGGTACCAGGACCAGAGAGGTAAATTTGGAGCATTATTACCAAACAAATGATAACAGAAGCTGTGAGACCAGAAGAGTCGACCTTAGAGCAAGGAATAAGAGACAAAAATCAGTGCATGCCTTGTAAGAAAACACCTGCCCAGGTGGGAGGAAGAAAGGAGCAAAGCAGATAGCAAATGGAGACAGAGTTGTCAAGGGAAGTAAAACCAGGGAGGGGAGAGCAGGGGGTGCTCCGCATTTTCAGGTGCTGTGACCGTAAGGAGTGTGGCTGGCCCTGGGCGGGCAGTGTTCTAGGCTGGGCTCCATACAGCTTGCTACCTAAACACGCGCACACAAGAAAGTGTCTGGACTCAATGGCTGTCTATCCTTTGGCCTGCCATCCTTGCCCATTTTCTCCAGTCCTCCTCCGCCCCCCATCTCTCTCATCTGCTCTCTCTTAAAACAGTGGGACGGGAAGAAAAGCAGGGGGCAGTTGAAGCACAAAAGGGCTTGGAGTTGAATTGTAAGCATTCCTGTTTCAGTTTGTAAATAAGTTGCCTACTCTTTCTTTTGAATAAGCCACCTTAATGATAATGACGTCACTTTGTCTAAGTTTTCAAGTCAGTATGTCTCTAGTGGTCATAAATGTGTTTGTCCTAAGAAGTAAAAATAACATGAAAATTCTGGGTCCGGGTGAGTGGGCTTACGTGTAGTTACGGGTTCTGATGCAGTCTTAACACCAGTCGCTACCCAGTGTTGTTTTTGTTCTTAAAGGAACAGGTGTGCTTGCTTCACTCAGCATGGGTTATGAAAGGAACAGTGTTGGTTTTGCTGACATAAACCCATCATGTTTACTTGTAGTCAGCCAGATATCTTTCGCGTTCCAGCTCATCCGTATCTCCCTTTCACTGTGATTCGTTTTAAGTTCAAGTGACTGGTTGTATAATTTCTTTTCTATTTTATGATTTTTTAATTTAAATCCAAGTTAGTTAACACATGGTTGTGTAATTTCTAAGAGTCCTCTTTTCTTTAAAAAAAAATTTTTTTTTAATTTAATGTGTGTTTATTTTGAGAAAGAGAGAGAGAGAGCATGAGCAGAGGAGGGGCAGAGAGAGAGGGAGACACGGAATCCGAAGCAGGTTCCAGGCTCCGAGCTGTCAGCACAGACCCCGACGTGGGGCCCGAACCCACGCGCCGTGAGATCATGACCTGAGCTGGAGTCAGACGCTTAACAGACTGAGCCACGCAGGCGCCCCTCTCAGGATCCTCTTTTCACATTTGATTCTCAAATTTCATGATCCAGAGCCTTTATTCAGTGACTAGAAGCTGGTATGTTCAGGGCTGAGATAACATGAGCTATTTGTCTTTGCAGATTTCGGCTTCAGTAACCTGTTCACTCCCGGGCAGCTGCTGAAGACCTGGTGTGGAAGCCCTCCCTATGCCGCGCCCGAACTCTTTGAAGGAAAGGAATATGATGGTCCCAAAGTGGACATCTGGGTATGTACTGTCTTCTCTTAGACCCCATGGTGGTCCTCACCCTCGCTTGCTAACAGCTGTCTTCCCCCCGGGTGACCCCTAATGCCACATGCGAATTGAGATCTTGACCCGTATTCTTTGAATTCCCGGTTCTTGGTGCAGAGTCTTTCCTCCAGCTCTTGTGTGGTGGACCCAGCCACAGAAAAAAGCTCTGCCTTTTGCATCTGCAAAAAAAAAAGCCCAAGAGCAAGCTCGGATGGGTGCCCTCGCTAGGAACAGACATTTTCTCTGTTGGTGCCACTTGCCTTCTCCCCAGAGGTTGAGTACCGAGAGAAATTCTCGTTGTGTTACCCCAAATTAATGTCTGGAAGCGAGGAAGACCATTAGCTATCCTGAAGATGACTGGCCTGGCCAATGCCCGTATTATTTCTCACACAGACGGGGGGAAAAGGTGGCTCCATCATCTTGTGCACGACTCGCCGTCATCCTCACACGCGTGCCGTAATGGCCTCTTCTGTCTCCTCTGATGCGATTAACTGTGTGTCCTCTCTGTTTGGGATGCAGAGCCTTGGAGTCGTCCTGTATGTGCTTGTGTGCGGTGCCCTGCCGTTTGATGGGAGCACACTGCAGAATCTGCGGGCCCGGGTGTTGAGTGGAAAGTTCCGCATCCCATTTTTTATGTCCACAGGTAAGGGAGTGAGCAGCACACAGCAGTGACTGGGTTCACGGAAAGTTACACGAGCTGAGTTACGCAGGAATTGAGGGATAGACTACACATGGCCCGTCTGGCAACCTTTCTTCGCTCCAGTTGGCTGAACTGGCGTCTCCAGAAGCGAGGTTCTCTAACAACACAGTGTATAGACTGTGGCATCAGAGGGCCCTGCCCGAGTTGGCCTGAGTTTGGCTCCGGGCTCCGCATGTAGCTGCTAGTGTTGTGTGGCCGATTGCTAAATCCGTCTGAGTTTTGGTTTCCTCATCTGTACGTGGCTGGCAGGTTCGTGAGGGCGTTACTACGAAGACTAAGTTAAGTGACTTATGGAAAGAGTCAGTGGGCCCATCACATAGTTGCGAGGCAGTAAATACTCCCGTTTCACCCCTGTCCTTTTCTCCCCCTCTCCCACCCTTTTTCAGGATATTTCCATTTCCTGGGGCCCCATAGAGATGTGGCAGTAAGGGACAAGGATAGAGCAGGCTTTTCGTTTCGGCCTTGCTTCTGCTGCATTTCCTACTCGCGTGACAGTTATCCACCAGACTCAAATAAAAAAGTATTTTTTAAATGAGTGGGCAGTAGGGTAAGTAGTTTTTGGAAAGATGTAACACTTTGAAAACAGACACCACACACCCAGAATGTGCAGTGTTTTATCACCATTTATATGCACATGAAAACAGTTTAGAAACAGTGCAGTCAACAACCTAGTTCGTTTTACTTCGTCATGTTTTCACTATAAGCAACAGCATACAGAGTGGATGGCCCGTGGTTGGTGACGCAGTAGAAGCACATGGGAATTGCATTTTTGAATAAACAGGAAACTTTTTCTAGATTTCACTTTAAGTCTCCTTAGAATTAATGGCCTAATATTCTGTCTGATAATGAGAAGTGCTGTGAGAAAAGGAAAATAGAGAAGTCTCAGGGCTGGTGGGGAGGGGAGGTTATTTGAAAAGGTACACCCAGGGGGCCCCGTCACTGAGAAAGTGACATTTCAGCACAGACTTAAAGAAGGTGAGGGAGTGAGCTCTGCGGTCTGAAGTTGAGCTTTCCAGCTGGGGGAGCAGCCCGGAGGCCGCTGGTGCAGAGGCCGCCCGGAGGGAGCATGCTGGTGTTTATGGAGCGGAGAGGGGTGGGGGGTCTGTGCTTGGAAGGAGTGACAGGGACAAGAGAGAGATGAGATCAGAGAGGCAAGGGGAGCTTACTTTGAGGGCCCAGTCACTTAGTGCAAAGACCTGAGTTTTTACTTAGAGTGAAATGCAGAGAATCAAAGCGTTTTAACAGTGGACTGATCTGATCTGATCTGACTTGTGTTTTTCCTAACTTTGATTATCAAAATTTTCAAACACAAAAAAATGTCAAAAGCTTTTGAGTGTGATATTGTTTTAAGAAAATCACTTTGACCGCTCTGCCTGGTTAAAAGGCTTAGGGGCTGAAGGCGGGAGACTTTTGCAATAATCCAAATGGGAGACACTGGCGGCTAGTTCCCAGACAGGGTGTGGAGGTGGAGATGGTAAGAAGCGGTCAGATTCAGGAGACAGTGAATCTTGTGGCAGGCACCAGCCAGAGCATTTTACAAACATTGACTCATTTCATTATTATACCAACGAGATACGTAAGACTATCACCTCCATTTTACAAGTGATAAAACGGAAGCCAGGACACGTTTAGCAGTTTTGCAAAGATAACCCAGCTGCGAAGTGGTTGGACTAGAATTTGAACCTAGGCAAGTCCAGTTCCAACAACACTTGTGTCGGATTTGACGTGAGGGAAAGAATAATTAAAGGTAACTCCAGGGGTTTTGGCTTGAGCAGCTGCCAAGGATGGATTTCCTGCCAACAGAGGTGAGGATGGCTAGGGAAGAATACTTACTGTTTGGAGAAATGTTTTAGAGGAGGTCTTTTGAGATGCCTGTTACCCACCTAGGCTGAGATACTGTGTAAGCTGTTGGGATATAAGGCTGCAGGTTAGTTGAGAGTCACGGGCTAGGGATGTCCATTTGGAAACCATCAGTGTAGAGATAACATTCAGAGCTAGAGATGAGATCGCTTTATAGGCAGTGATTGTAGGGAAGAGGCCCAGGGATTGATCTCTGGAACGCACTAACAGAGATCAGGAAGACGAAGGATTGGCACAGGGATCGCTAGTGGAGGCAAGCCAGAGGGTCCGCGGTCCTGGAAAAGAAGTAAGGAAATGTTTCAGGGAGGAGAGAGTGAAGAATTGTGTGGGGTGCTGCTGACAGGTCAGAACAGATGAGTGAGAGCTCATTGGATTTAGGAACGCGGAGCTTAATCGATGACCTCGACATACAGTGTTGGCGGAGGGACAGGAGCAAGAACTGAATTCATGTGGCGACAACAGAAAAGGAGTGGGAGGGAAATAGCAAGAAGAAATGGACACAGCCATTCCCAATTTTACTATAAAAGGAAGCAGGGACGAGGTCCAGTGGACGGCTCTGGCCGGCCACCAGTGATCATGCCGTCATCCACTGGACGTCCTCCGTCTTTATCTTAATGACTGGCCAGCAGTAGTTAGCACTTAACCCCTCCTCACTTTCTTTCTTTTTTACACGTAAACTGTATTATGTTCGCATAGCATTAGGTTCACGGCAGAAGTGAACACAAAGCGTAGCCAGTTGCCATCTACCCTCGTCCCCTCACACTCACGGCCTTCCCCACCTTCAGCGTCTACACCGGAGAAGAGTATCTGTTACAGTCCATCAGCCTGCATTGACACTACACCAGATGATCCTCCCAAATCCATAGTTTACATTAGGGCTCACCCTTGGTTTACGTCCTGTAAATTGGGACAAATACGTGGTGACGTGTATCTACCGTTGTGCTGTCATACAGAGCAGTTCCACTGCCCTAAAGCTCCCCGGTGCCTGTTTACCCCTCCCCCCAACCTCTGGTAGCCACTGATCATTTTACTGTCTCCATCGTTAACTTGAGCCTTTTCTAGAATGTCATGCATAGTAGTTGGAATCCCCAGTACTATGTATGTAAGGTTCCTCTCTGTCTTTTCATGGCCCGATCGCTCATTTCTTTTTAATGCCGAATAACATTCCATCGTGTGGCTATACCCCAGTTTATCTGTTTACCCAGTGGACGACTTGGTCGCTTCCAAGTTTGGGCAGTTGTGAATAAAGCTGCTCTAGACATCTTGGGCAGGTTTTGGTGTGGACACAAGTTTTCAACCCTTTGGGCAAATACGAGGAAGTGTGATTGTGGATAAAATGGAAGAATATGTTTGGTTTTGTAAGAAACCGCCAAACTGTCTGTTAAGGCGGCTGCGCCCTTCTGCCTTCCTCCCAGCAATGAGCGAGAGTTCCTGTTGCTGTACATCCTCCCCAGCAGTTTGTGTTGTCAGGGCTTGAGGTTTTGACAGGCTCATAGATAGATGAGTAGTGGTTTCTCATTATTTTAATTTGCAATTCCCTCATGATGTATGATAAGGAGCACCTTTTCATATGGGTGTCTGCCATCAGTCTGTCTTCTTTGGTGACTTGTCTGTCCAAGTGTTTTGCCCATTTTTAAATCAGGTTGTGTATTTTCTTATAGGTGAGTCACTCCTTACTTTGTCAAACGCTTTTTTCTCCCTGCTTCTCGGATGCCATGCCCTCCAGTGTTCCTCCTGTCTCTCTGGATGCACCTTCTTTGTCATCTCCCCCAGTTTTCTCTTTCTCTGTTCATCCTTTCAGGCTTTCTTCTTTTCCACCATCATTCTGAGCCATCTTATTTACCGCCATGGCTTCGGTGATGACCATGACTCTCAGTCCCCAGTTAATGTTCCATGAACTCTCTGGCCCAGACCTCTCCTTTGGGACGAAGGGTGACCTAACCAGCCTGTAGCCACTGATCAACTTCACTTTTATGTCTTGAATTCACATCAATAGAAACATTTTCAAAACCGACCTTAAGTCTCCCCCTCCCTATCCCTCGTTCCCTATCTCAGTGAATGGCATCACCATCTGAAGAAGGCAGGAACCAGCCTCATTCCCCCTCCTCTCTCACCATTGCCACAGCTGATCAGTTACCAGATCCTGTCCATTCAACCCTCCATACCTATCTTCCGCAGTGGCTCTTGCCTAGATTAAAAAATAGCCAACTAGGGGCGCCTGGGTGGCTCAGTCGGTTGAGCGTCCGACTTCAGCCCAGGTCGTGATCTCGCAGTCCGTGAGTTCGAGCCCCGCGTCGGACTCTGTGCTGACAGCTCGGAGCCCGGAGCCTGTTTCAGATTCTGTGTCTCCCTCTCTCTCTGACCCTCCCCTGTTCATGCTCTGTCTCTCTCTGTCTCAAAAATAAATAAACATTAAAAAAAATTAAAAAAAAAAATAGCCAACTAAATGGATTTCTGGCTCCAGTCTCGCCCCTCCCTAATACTGCTACAGGAGCACATGTATAGAAACAAGCAGTGAACATATACACGTACACAAGTCTGATCAATCCATTTTCCAGCTTAAACTTTCCAGTGGCTTGCCTCTAGGCTAAAGTTCACTGGTTAATGTGGCACGAGCATTGACTTTCAAACACTTTGACCATGACCATAGTAAATAATGTGTTATACTCTGACCTGGAACACACAGATATCCATACTACTGAACAGAGGTTGTTGTTTTTTTTTTAAAAAAAAAAAAACAACACATGCCCTTACTATGATGTGCAGTGCACCCCAGTATATTTTACATTAAAAAATGCCGATTATAACTTCCTAGATTGATCTCGTGACTGCTATTTGAAAAATAGTGGCCTAGAAATACCTTATGACCCAGTGCCTGCCTGTCTTTTCGACCCCAACTTCCTTTCTATACCTAATCAGCCCGACTTCCTTCTAGTTCCCAGGACAAATGATGTGCTTTAGAACAGTTCCCTCTGCCCAGAATGCTTCCTCCTCCCCTAGCCCGACTCCACCCACTCCTCTGTTCTAGAATAAGAAATTAGATGTGCTAGAAAAAGAAATGAGGTAATTTCTACCAGTCTTCAGATCTGGGCTTTTTTTTTTTTTTTTTCTTTTATCATGGGACTTACTAAACTTTATTGTAATTACTTCTTTCATTGCACATCTTCCACACCAGACCAAGCTTAGAGAAAATAAAGATGAAGTGTGTTTTTTTCACAGTTGTCTACATCCTCCCATAGTATCTGGCATGTAACAGGACTTAGGAAATAGGAAATAGTAAATAGAGTCCTGTTTAAAATCCTCCCCTGGCCTGCATTTGCACTTAGATAAAGTTCAAAAAGCCATTATCATGATGGCCAACGAGGTACAGCCATGATTGGCCCTCCTCTTTAATCTTATTTCCTGCTACTGGTCACCATGGGTTCTGAGTGCCAGTCACTGAGGCATCCTTGCTGTTTGTCACACTCGCCAAGCACGAACATCCCCGTTCCTTCAAATATTCACACAGGCTTGCTTCCTCATTTCACATGAGGGTTCTGCTTAAAAGTCCCCTCTGAGAGGTGCTTTTTGACTACCCCTCATCATTCTCTTTCCAGAACTCTTCTTCATTTTTTTTTTTAAATTCATTTTTTGATAGAGACAGAGCGTGCGTGGGGGAGGGGCAGAGAGAGAGGGAGACACAGAATCCAAAGCAGGCTCCAGGCTCCGCGCTCTCCGCACAGAGCCCGACACGGGGCTCGAACGCACAGACCGTGAGATCACGACCTGAGCCGAAGTCGGACGCCCAACCGACTGAGCCCCCCAGGCGCCCCTCTGCTTCATTTTTTTTTTTTTTACACGGCAAGGACCACTGCCTGACCTCACTTGTTCATTGTGTCCCTATCCCCACTGCCTCTTGACTGCAATAAAATTTTGTTCACTGCTGTATTCCTAGGGCTTAGGACAACGCCTGGGTCCTAGTAGGCACTCAGTAAATATTTGTTAAATGAATGGATGCCTACCTAGGTTCGTTAAAATGCTAACTATCACAACACCTCCAGCATGTACACTTGTATTCAAATAATAATAATAGCAGTAATAGTGATTTACATTTCTTTAGGGCTTTTGAGTTTACAAAATATTTCTTATACTTGATCTGATTTGGGCTATATAACTTTGCTCTGGAATTGGCATCGATACATACTATTTCAGCATTTTGCCAGTGAGGTTTGAAGGCGGGGCTTGACCTGCCTGGAGTCACACAGGTAGTAAATGACTAACTTGGTCCTGTATTCGGTATTTGTTTGACCGCGCCACACCGTTGCAAAGAAAGGGCGAGGTAAACACACCGCTTCCTCTGCTCTTCCAATGTCCCCGGTATTTCCTGCGAGCAGCTTGGATTCTCTCTGCCCTCTGCCCCCACCCCTTTGCGCCAGAGCAGAAGATTTTTACTCCAGCCTCACCGGAGCTGGCTTCGGATAGTGGAGCTGGTAAAACTGACCGTGCTGTCAACCACATTGTCTATCGGTGCTTAGAAATAAACTGTAGAGTATTTTAAGGACGTAGAAAGAACTAATATTTGTAATATAGGTTAACATGAAAGTGTAAAGGCTCAGAGAATGTCAACATTATTATCCTAAAGGTGGCCACTTTTTAATTCTGAACAAGTAATTCCCTAAGTAGGAGTAAACATTTTCATACAATTAAATACAGAAAAGGAAAAACAACCCAGCCTAGGAAATGAGGAGACAATTGCTGTGTTACCAGGATGAGCTCTCCTGCCCTCAGGGACGTACATGTGCTTGGCCTTGCCTAATAGCATGGGCCTGAATCCCACGGCCCAGCAGACAACGCTGTCAAAAGGACAAGGCGTAGGAGAAAATGAACTCATAGGCCGTTTAGTCTTTTCGTAGCTCAGACACGATAGTGCCGTAAAATTTCAAGATCACCTGAAGGAAGCCCAGCGTCTGTTCCCGAGCCCCGTTTCTGCTTACGCCCCTAGGTTCTGGGTGCAGGGACACCTCACCACAGAGCCGGAGTTAACTCTTTGTCTGAGGCTGGAGCCAGCTACTTTCCAGCCTGTCAGCTTGGCTCTTACCGTGCCACAGAAGATACCGTGGTCGAGGAAGGTCCTAGAGAGCCAGATCCTTTCTTTTCTCAGGCTGTTGTCATAGGCTTGAGCTGAGTCGATCCACTTTTCTGCCTGAAGGATTTGGACGCTCCGGCAGAGCCGCGATTGGTTTCTAAATTAGCACTCGGGAGGCCAAGTGGGTAAGGCCGCACCATCTAGCTTCTTCTAGCTAAGTCGAATTCCAGAATATCTGCAGCTGTGTGGTGTCCGTGCTCTACAGATGGACACAGTTAGTTCAGGAATTCTAAGCATCTCTTTATTGTCAGTAATGTGTGGAATGAAGTGTCCTCACAATTAGTGGATATTTCTATGCCTGGTCTTATATGTTGGATACAGGCTTCCTTCCGTGGTCATCCCAAGATCCACTGAAGACGTGCTTCCAAGTTGGAGCATAGCCGTATAAATTTAAAAGAGGGTTTATTTGAGGCTGAACAATTTTGTACCACCTCGTTTTACAATTATATGTGTGCCCTTTTCCCCTCTCCCCTAGAATATAAGCTTCTTTATATCAGAACGGTGTTCCACACGTCATCATCTCCCATAAAACCTGTCAGCACCTGGTAGTGTATAAACATTCAGTAAATATTTCCTAGTGAAAAACCGAATGATCACCACTTACCAGTAGAATCTTACAGCAGACTCTTGGGTTTTATTATTAAACAGATAGGTAATTCACTGATGATCCAAATCATTCACTGGTCTTACGCGCTTTTGTTATATAGGTTATTACGTGAATGACCAAGGCAAGCGACTTCTACTTTTAAAAATGTTTTGATCTATTACAGGGTTGGCTTCCTATGTCTCAAGTGAAATAAGGTTAGTCTAGACCAGTGTTTTTGGATTAAAGTTTTCAGAGCTTCCTGGAGAGTGGTCAGGGAAAAACCTTGAGCCGAAATTATGGAAGGATTAAAAGTTGAAACTTGCGGCTTCTCGAGCTGTCGCAGAAGATGAGCCGTTGCCTGGCCACATGTGTTGGCAGCTTCTCTGACACTCCCTCCCAACTGAGGGAAAGCCAGCAACTTAAATATCTCGAGCACCAAACTCATTAAGTGCCAGTATATTTTTTTAAACCATCAGAGGCCTACTTCCTAAAGCCTAGTTTGTCTTATTCACCAGTCATGCTACCTGCTAGCACATATTGTAAGATCAGTCATTTATTTAACTGAAGGAAAATTAATTTGCAGTGGAAAACCTGCCGTGACAGCAAGCGCAGAGAGATCTCTTGTGGACAATATTTTTGAGTCCTTATTGATTAGACTTCATTGTGCCGTAATTAATTGTAATACTGCATAAGCATTTTATCACTGGGAACACAAGACCCAGGCTTACATAATGCTTCTGATGGAGACTGTATTGTACAGCCCCTGCCAAAAAGCTTGCACTTCAACGCAGCAGCTCTGCCCTGATTGGCTCCCTCATCAACATCCGCACAGCATCGTGCTTGGCTAAAAGCACTTTGCTTAGAGGGACGGGGCCAGGAGATTAAAGTCACTCACCCGCCAGTCTCCATATCTGAAGGGGCTCAGCATCCTCAAGGCGGCTCTCATACATTTTGGGGTATACTCCACTGCCAGTGAGAAAATCCGTGTGGCGCTTTCGTGTTCGTGAAAGCAGAAATCACAAATGGTGTCAGGGAGGAGGCTGGATCTACTCCAGAGTTAAGCAGGCGTCCCCTAATTTTACCTATCATAATGGGAAACCATGGGTAAAGACTGGTGCTGCCTTACTTATTATTCTCACTTTCAAGCAAACCGTCTCCGAGCTTATGTCTACCCCTTGGAGGAAAGTAGAGAAAGGGAGGAAGTTCTAAGTGGAAGGACTCCAGAGGTTTAGGTGATACCTAACATTCATTGAACGCTTTCTTTGGACCAGGCGCTGTTGCATTAACTCATTTTATGTTCAGAACTACCCCCGTGAAGTAGGCTGACTACTGTCATTTGATAAGCAGGAAAATTGAAGCATGGTGAGGTTGAGTAACATACCCCAAATCACACAGCTGGTAAGCGGCAGAGCCGAGATTTGAACACTCGCAGTCTGGCTTCAGAAACCACCTGACTGTCTTTGATGGTATTTGAATTCCCAAGAAGTACGCATCTGCCGAGTTATTCCAGGTGTCAAGAGAGTCCTGGGACGGATACCTTTGTCCATGTACATCTGGATTATGTATTGAAAAAAGAATTAGTATAATGTACTCTACATTGAACTCTGGAGTAAAACTAAGGCAGAATTTTGTTCTTCTCTAAGGATTGACGTTAGTACTCAAAAACCTATTTGAATAATGCTATGACAGTACAAGCAACAAAAACTTTTTCTACCGTGAACCTCAAACAGGACAGCCTCTAGTGAGACCCTCTAGCCGGCGGGGTGTCTCCCAGGTCGGGGCCGGAGATGATTGTCGGCCTCTCCAGCCTGTAAGCCAAAACCCCCTGATCTCTGAAGCTTCATTCTGCAGCATCCCAGCCACCTAGGAAAACTAGCACCCAGGGAAAGTTCACGAAAGAGGTGGTGGTTTTCTAATAAATGGAGATACATGGGCCACCCACTTGTTTTCCCATCAGTCTGGAAAAACTGCTGATACCAAAGAGAAAAGTTTCTCCTCCTAAGCTTATTCATTCCCTCCAAGAAGATTTTCTGACCAGCCCCGTCTCTATTTGCTCACTTGTGCCAGGCTACCTTCCTTGGGCCTCTGTGTTCAGCCACAGAACGTGTCTCACAGGGTTTAGTTATAAGGAACTTAACATTTATTCCAGAACATTCTGATAACAATTTGCAGAAACTGGTGGTGCTGGGATCTGTATTCAGATCCAGCACTCTCCATTTTCTTGTCTGACCTCATACTGTTGGACTGTTCTCCTAGGAATTTTACTGAATACTTCAGTCCTGGGACTCCCAGTTTTCTTTCCCCAAAAGAATGGAAAGCAAATGATTTCAAAACAAGACATTTTTTTTTCCTCAATGCCATTCTAACACAAGAGGAGCTGATCTCAATGCTTGTTTTTTATGAGTCATCTAATTACAGCCAACACTGTTGTAGATTGGGTTCCATTACAGTTAATTTCAAGAACATGTATTTTCTTTGGTTATGTAAAACTGTGGTATTGCCTATTTCTTTAAATAAACCCCCTTAACTAATTTTCAGGTTGGGGATGTTTATATATTTCTGTTGTGACGGTAATGTTTCACAGTTGAATTTGTGGAATAAAAAGCCTTCCGATCCCTACAGCACCATTGTTCCAGCAATAGGCAGTATAACAAAATTTCACGGCAACAACACCAAAAACATGGGTTTTGCATGATTGTGTTTAACATTTATGCAGTCTCTGAATGCATCTATAGGGTAGCATATTCAGTGTATTTACACATAGAAATAAATGTCTTATTTCAAGACCATTTGTCTACTGTGTTTAGATTTTAAAATAGTCACCATATAAAGTAGGTTTGACCTTAGCTGACAGCTGACAAGGACAGGGTTTCCTTGGGTGTATTTAAAAAATGTCACTTCTAGGTCTTTGTCTTTGGGCAGAGCGAGGGTCCCTAACTCAGGCCAGCTTCTTAACCAAAAGAAGATGTCTTGGCAAAAACACCTCTGATTTCTTTTTGATTTTCTTTTTAATTATTTCTATAGGCTCATAATGTTATAAGACAGACACACTATTTTCGCTGTGATTAAGACAGGACTAGGACATGATGACAGACTCTATTTTCTTTTCATTATGAAGAACCGTATGTTTTGTGCATGGTTTTCCTTTTGGGGAAAGGCAGATAGCATTAAAGAGGAGCTTGTGAGGCACAAACATGTGTCAGTCCAGAATATGTACAGTAAGGACTCTGGTCAAAGCCATATGGCTCCATCCAGAGACTGTCCTTGTGGACCATTCATCTGTCTTGTCCAATTTGTCTGCTATCATAGTATCTTTTCTCCCCCAGACTGGTACCCAAGCTAGGCAAGGCAAATGGCTAACAGAATCTGACAGTATATGACATAGTGTCCTTCTTCCAAAAAGCGTTAAGACTTTCGTGCCATTTAATTAAAAAAAAAAAAAATTACAAGGTTATTCATTTTCCAGGCAGCAGACGTCTTAGAGACTTTAGTAGCCAATTTATTTGTGCTTCCGTTCCGGATTTTGAGATTTGAGAAAAATAGAGCCCTCTTTGCAATTGGAATTGTGCTGGGGAATTAAACATTTTATTAAGTTTGTTACAATTATTGAAGATAAAGAACTCTCGGGCTGAGTGCTTTGGAATTACCTTTGAACACACCTGGTCTCGACCAGAATGTCCTCACGTGAGATGCCTTCTCGTGTCCCCTTCCTCCAAGCACCTGGAAGAAACAGGAATTTCCCGAGTAATTGCTTCTTCCTTGCATTCTTCCCATGCCTCCTGGCACACAGATGTCTTCTGTTCCCCCGGCTCAAAGCAGTTTTATGTGGTCAGAAAGAATCTATGACTCAATTTCTTTCAGACCACTCCTCTGCCCTCAGAGCTGAAAGTGATCGCCTTGCCCTGTCCCATACTTTGGCATCACATGAAGGGCTTTGGCGATGGTCGGCATTCCCTCCATCTGTAGGATCGGCCTGAAGATTCTGATGATTCAGTTCCGCAGATCCCTGCCCACCCCTTCTCCTTGTCTGTGGCGCCTGGGTTGAGGAACCCTATTGTTTCTGGCTTTCCAGCAGGCTCCATCAGCACCAGCAACAAGAGTGTGTACACGGAGTTCGCTCTTGGCTGGAGCAGTGAAATCATCACCATCCAACTCGCCATTCTCCCTCGATGTTGTTTGCCAGTTAGTTTGTAGCCTCCTGACCATGAATGTTTTATGAACTTGGCTTGTAGGTGCCTCTATCATGATGGAACCCGTGGTGATTACATGGCATTTGATTATCAGAAAAGGAAAATTGATTTGCTTTGCTTTTTTTAAGGATATGCTAGCTACTAGGTAGAACATCAAGCATCAATTTATTTTAGGTGCTATATGGGTTACAAACTCTGGCCTTGGAGTAAGACTGACCAGAATTTGTATCCTGGCTTTGCCTGTTATATTCAGGTCAAGTTTCTTAACTTCTGTGATTTTTAATTTCTTTATCTGTAAATGGATATGATGGTAATAGGCGTTTGTGAATTAAATGCTTAATTAACTTCAAGTGTTTCTTACTCTGCCTAGCCTCTAAGTGCTCAGTAAATGTTAGTAATTATTATTAAATCGTATTTTTGAAGGAATTGGTCTATTAATCTTGCATTCTCTCTCTCCCTATGGTGGTTTTGACTCTTTTCTCTCACCCTCACCCTGTTAACGTGCAAAAGATACAGTGTTAATTCTTGCAGGCACATCCACAGGGTTTATGGAGAAGACTTAGCTGCTAGGTGTTGTTTTATTTCATTGCAACAGAACCTCGATGCTGAGGCCCCGCCTGCACGCAGATGTCTACTCGAGTGCCCGTCTGATTCACAGGTTATATTCTCAGAGAACATCAGTGAGTTAGGGACCCCGTAACTCAACTTTGTGTGAGACAGAGGACCCTAAAGCTGCAGGGGAAAGCCCTGGAAACCGTCTGAGCTAGGCTTTTGCCCCCAAACACTGCCACATCTCAGTCTGCTACAAAATGACAGTTGTCTGCTCTTTGTGGTGTGAAGCGTGGAGAAGGCCCGTTCTGTTGCGATTTCTCAGAATCCGATGAGGAAGGTTGTTTGAAGGAGCGGTGGCCGGCTCGTCTAGCGTCTCGTCGTCCAGTCCCGTGTCGGCATTCTGGGGGGCGTGTTCCGTGTCGGGTGTGGTAGGCGCTGTGGCCGCACAGCTCAGGCAGACCCTGGCTCTGTCCTCGCATCATGCTGGGAGCCCTTCTGATGACATCTCAGGTGCCGGCCTCTGATTAAACGTGTCTGGTGATAATGATGCTATTTCACAGGACGCGGATCATTCCCTTTTCACAGTTACATGGTTTTCAGGCCTGGAGGGGGACTGAGGAGTTCATCCTACCTGGTTGCTTCTGGACTTAACTTTGCAAGCGAACTCCTACTCAGAACACTAACCTGAGCGGTGGATATAACATCAGCCGTACTGCACGTGTGGCCCTGCTCACCTGACGGCCCTTCTCGCTCCCCTGAGAGGCCCCCTCCTCAGATCCCTAAGCCCCTGGCCCAGGAGTTTGGATCAAGTCTCACAATTAGAAAGATGTGTCCCAAAGTGAACTTGCTACTTCCTGATTATCTCGATCCAGCCCCCTGGAGCAGCATGGTGTCAATCCACTTTGTTTTCTTTATAAAAGCCCTTCCCATACTTGAGGGACACCCTGTACACCCCTGGCTGCTGCACACACACCTTCTCTTCTCCAGGGTAGATCAACCCCGTAGCCTTTCACCTGTCTTCAGGGGCCATGTTCTCAGACTTTGAGTCCAGAAATTGAGTTTTCATTTCTTCTCCTGGCCTCGAAATTTCCTTTAACTCTCTTTGGTGAATTTGACCTTGGTTTTTAATTCCCCTTCCTCATCCTTTACTTTAGCGCCCCCACCCCTCCACTCCCCAGGCCAAATACTTTCAACCCCTTAGAGAAAACTGTTTATTATCAAGTTTCAAAAAGAAGGAAGGTGTTCGAGACCCGGTCCTCTCAGATGGAATTGCGCTGGCAGTCTCCACTAATTCCCATTTGAGGACCCAGCCCATCCAGCAGCTCTCTCTCCAGAGAGTCATCCAGACACCCGTCAGTGCTGCAGGGTAGGGCCTGAGCGGAGCATCCCTGTTAGCGTTCTGTGGGCAGATCGAGTTTCAGGGCCCACGGCCATTCACACTGCCGGGGTCGGGGTCGGGGTCGGGGTCGGGGTCCTGCACGGGGCAGATTGAGCCGGCTGCAGGGACCCCTCACTGGGCTGGCGCACACCAGCACTAAGAAGCGCTTCGGTCTCCTTGCCTGTCCAAGGGAGGGATCCAGGGATGGGGCCGTTTTTAACATTAAACTAGAGCACTTTGGCAGCTGGAAAAGTTGATGTGTGTGCCCTCTGATCTGAGGCCCTGTCTTCTTTCCACTCATTTGAATCGACTGTCCCGTGGTTTATTGTGGAAGTAGGTTTGGGGCATTGATTGCCTTTGTCTTCACCCTCTGTCCATATTTTCTGTAGAATGGTGTGTTCAAATCTAGCTTGAATTGAATTTCACGAGCTATGTAGGAAGTAGGAGTTGATGATAATATCTGGCTTTCTGCATTTTGTCATGTTTTACCATCTGTGCAACACATGGAAAGTGAGATTTCTGTTCCTTTGCACGCTGGATATTCTGGAGGGCACACGTGATAAAAACTCTGGTCTCTTAGGTATTTTCACTGTCACCAAGAAGCCTTAACCTGGGACCCGTAGACTTCAGAGAAACCCGTGGCATGATTTGGGGGCTCCTTGAACAGACCGAAATTATGTGCAATTTTTGTGTGTATAAATTCTTGTTCGCATTTTTCTGGGGAATTTCCAAGGCATCTGAAATCAAATAGTGATGAAGGATGGCTGAATACAGATTTCAGGATCCCGAAATGAGCTAGCTACATCTTCAAAGCAAGGCTGATTATATTGGTGTCGATTTCTTTTGTTTTTAAGGAAACTACCTTGGAAATCCTGTCTTAAAGCAAGCCTGTAACTGAACGTCTTTCTGACTCGGTCATCTGGTAGAGGACTCACCTTTCATGCACCACACACTGTGTGGAAACTGAAAGAAGACAGAAGAGTGCCATCTAGAGGCCCTAACCATAACTTCACCGCTTTCGAATCCGGCACAGGCCTCCCCACTACCTGGGGGTCTTTACTTGTAGTAACTTTTTAAATTAAGAACATGTTTTCCCTCCCAGGTGATAGCAGATCATAAAGGTGTGTGTCAAAGATATTTATAATCTGTACCATTGCTGCACTTGTGGGGTATAGCCTGGCTCCCCTGGAAACATAATTTTAATACAAGTGTAATGTGGATGGCGTGTACTCTGTTTCCTAGGTTCTTTCCTAAACCTACAGGTTTTAGGGTCTACGCTGCGTTTGACTATATTTTTAATTATAAGGCAAGAACAAGTTGGTGCCTGCTCTAAAATCATTTTGATATAGGGACCTTCCTTTTTGTATTTTCTTTCAAAGTTAGAGTAAATTTAAAATTGAATAAATTGTCTTAATTATTCTCTGTATTCCTTTTAAGATGGTGATTTAGAACAGTGTTTGCCAATGGTGCAGAAACTGTGGGGCTGCAGAGTTGAATTCACTCCGGAAAAATACATCAAACAGAATTAATATCCACATGAAGGGTGGTCGAGAGCATATCTGTTTAGTCCCAGCCCTGCCGTTACTCTGCAGTGTTGAGCACGTTCCCGTGTTTCCTCTTTTATAAAGGGGGCTAATAATAGAAGCTAATTTAGGACTGTTGTGAAGATTCAATGAAATAAAGTTGGTAAGCACAGTGACTTGTATACAGAAAGTCTTAAAATCAGCACCGATTTGTCCTTGCTCTTACCACCGGCCAGTTTTATCTTCGGGACCGCTGTAATGAAATGGAAACAGACAGTTTTGAGACCTATATCTTACAGGGAATTTCACAGGTTTTTTTGTTTGTTTTTTTTTTTTTTTAAGTATCTTTTTTGTAATTGAAGTGTCACTAACATACCGTAGCAGTTTCAGGAGTACAACATAGTGATTCAGCATTTGTGTGCATTACCAGTGACCACAAGAAATCTAGCTGCCTACCATCTGTGACCCTGTGAAGTTGCTACGCTATGTTTTAGAAGTTTTTATTTGTTTAAGTAATCTTCACACCCAGCATGGGGCTCGAACTCCCAACCCCAAGATTAAGAGTCGCTCGCTCTTCTTCTGACTGAGCCAGCCAGGTGCCCCTAAAGTTGTAACACTATCATTACCTATACTCCCAATGCTGCATATTGCTTCTTTGCTTCCTACTTATTTTATAACTGGAAATTTGTACCTTTTATCCCCCTTCCTCTATTTTATCCACCTCCTCACCCCCCTCCCCAGAACTATAGTTTTAAAAAGCATTTTCACGAACATAATCTTGTTTGATTAGGATTTCCGTAAATATTCATATACTCCATAGCTATTGATTCAGCTCCTTTTAGGTATGAAGACCATCTCTGCTCTTGGGGGTTTGATACTGGAAACATCGCTAAGAAAGACCTGGGCCTTACACTGTGGTCGGGGTAGCTGGACAACAAAGAAGTAAATAAGATGGTTTCGGAAGAAGTCATTTGTGTGGAGGGAATTAGTGTGGTGGGCTAGAGTGACCGGAGGCCCACTTTAGACTGAGTTGGTGGCCAGGGAAGAACTCTCTGAGCAAGGGGCATTTAAGTTCTCTCCTGAGTGGCAAGGAGCCAGCGGTGTGAAGGTCCAAGGAAGCAGCAAGTGCAAAGGCTACCGTGGGGAGTGTGCTAAGCACGGGCACGTCCCAGAGAGATTGCCGGTGCCGCTGGAGCTCCGTGAGCAGAGGGAGTGTGGCAGAATGTGAGGCCAGGGGCAGAGATGGTGGCCCCTGGGTCCAGGACTTTGGACTTCATTCTCTGGTTGTGGGAAGAGACTGGAAAGTTGTAGGCGAGGTCGTGCTAGCTCAGATTTATGTCTTAGACACAGGCCCTTTGCTTCTCCCTGGAGACCAAATTGTCAGGGAGCAAGGGTGGAAGTGGAAAGACCAGCTAGGAGACTTTTGCAGGAGTCTAAGCAAGAGATGATGGTAGCCTGGACGAGGATGTTGAATGAATGGCTCAGGAGCTCGGGTCCCGTCCACAGCCATGCGCAGTCCAGAGGCAGCATGGCGCGTGGTTAAATGGTGCCAGCCGAAGCATCGGACTGTCAGCTTTGGGATCTGACTCACTGTGTGATCTCGGCCACGTGTCTTGACTTCTCCGTGCCTGTGTTTTACCATCTCTAAAACGGCAGTGACGATAGTGCCTTCCTGCTTAGGACTGCTGTGGGGATGAGGTGAGAGAAGAGGAGTTGTTCCAGGCTCCAGAGACCGTGTGTTAGTACTGCTCTTCTTATCATCGCCGCCGTCTTCGACACAAGCACTACTCCCGCGTCGTCCTCAATACCCCCAGCTTGCAGATGACAAAACTTAGAGGGTGGTTTTGAAATCAGAATATAGGTTCCTTGATCGTGAGTCCATTGCACTTTCTGTAACATAATATGTAGTATGAGCCGTCCAAGAAAATACTCATCTGAATCTCCGTAGTCCCGAGCCCAGTTGTGTGCCCTTGTGAGTGTTTAGGTAAACATTGAGAAGATGATAAGTAAGGCAAGCAACAGAGTTCCTGTGTGGGGTAGGGAGTGTCCTGTGCCTCTCCTCCGACACCTTGGACCACTGGAAATTTGGATTTTGAGGCTGGAAGAGCGCTCTGGACACCACGCCAGAAGCATTAGTATGCACGTAGTAATATATATAGGAAGGTAGAACTAAATGTTTTGAGAACTTCGTAAGATACTGTATCTCTTTAGAGGACACTCCATTATTCATTAATTGTGTTAAGTGGGGCTGTACATCATATAAACAAATGAAACTCATGGATTATCCCTAGACTGTCTGGTCAGACTTTTAACGAAGGTATTAACCCCACTGCCTCTATCCTCCGCCTCTTCCTGCCTTTGCCCAGTCCCTTGTGGAGTAAGTGGTGAGGTAAGGAGCAAGAGAGACAAATTGGAAGCAAGGAGCTGGAAAATCCATCTGCTTGCCTTGCCTCGAGCTCCTCGGCTGCATGGGTACCTCCCTTGTTGAGACTGAACAAGGGACTGAACAAGAGACTGAGCTCTTCTTGTCTGTTGCAGAGTGTGAACACCTGATCCGCCACATGCTGGTGTTAGACCCCAGTAAACGCCTCTCGATGGAGCAGATCTGCAAGCACAAGTGGATGAAGCTGGGCGACGCCGATCCCAACTTTGACAGGGTGAGCTGGGTGCTGCTTGCCTCAGGAAGCTCCCCTTAGAGCTCCAGCCGTCCCTTTTGCCTGAGATCGTAATCAGGCCAGGACCCAAAAAGATGGGTGCTGGGAACAGACTGTTGTGTGTTACTCAAGCAGCAAGGGATGCATGCCAGCAAGAGGGAATTTTTAACCAGCTGAGTTGCTGGAGAAGAGTGATACCAGTCCCTCCTGCTTGTCCCCAAATCATAGTCCCTCCTTGGCTGTCGAAACAGCCCACATTTCTTGCTGCTCATCTACCATGGGGTATCTCCTTCCTCTTGTCTTTGTGTGTTCGGTTCGGTGGCTTCTGTAGCATACCTTTATTTAAACCATTATGGCCATCCCAAAGGACCTCAGGAAAATGGAGATCTTGTCTGCCTGCAGCTGAGTATCTAGGACTTGCTTGCTCAGGGTTGTCTGAGGCCAAAAATATCCCAAGCTAGGGGGCATGGAACAGCCTGTTTATTATATACGGTATGCCATCTTGACATGGTGAATTGGGGCTTTGATAGCTTGCCTTTTTTTAATGTTACAGTTAATAGCTGAATGCCAGCAATTAAAGGAAGAAAGACAGATTGATCCCCTGAACGAGGAAGTCCTCTTGGCCATGGAGGACATGGGACTGGACAAAGAACGGACACTCCAGGTATCTCTAAAGGAGTGGAGAACAAAGTAAAGTGTAGCCGCTTTCCCTCTGTCCTGCCCTTTCCACGTTTTCTCCTTCCTGGGAACTTTAGTCTGTTTGTTTTCTTCCTGTTCTTCCTCTGCCCCTCAGGGAGCCTTGACCAGGAGATGCTTGGTCTTCTCCCGTACCATTGAAAGGGTTTTGGTTACTGACATGCCATTTCACCAGGGTTTTCTACTCTTTTCCCTTCTCTCTTGTTAGTCATTAAGATCGGATGCCTACGATCACTATAGTGCAATCTACAGCCTGCTATGTGATCGACATAAGAGACACAAAACCCTGCGTGTCGGAGCGCCTCCTAGCTTGCCCCGTGCCATGGCCTTTCAAGCACCAGTCAATGTCCAGGTGGGCAATAACTCCAGTGACCTGATTCAGGACAAGTAACACGGGGGAGGAGGGATGGGTACCCACTGCTCACTAAGTCTAAGAGAGTTACCTGTTCTTCCTTACCTCCATCCCCTCCCGTCTGTCATCTCTTCCTTGTCAAGCAGAGGTCAGAACCTTTCTTTGACAGAGAGGATGGAAAGATATTCCAGTACTCAGGATGGGCAACAAGAGTTACTTTTTTTTTTTTTTTTTTTAAGAAACAGTCAATCATTGAGAGAGACTATTTTCTCTAAAGAATGCTTCCTTGTTGTAGCTCCTAAGGGCAGAAGAGCCAAAGACTCAGAGGTAGAAACATAGACTTAAGCAATCAAGAATCCTTTGAAAGACCATTGTTGTTTCCCTCTAGCACTTGAGGTAAGGGTATATACATATGTACCACTTTCCAGGCGGAGCAGGCCGGTGCCACCATGAACATCAGCGTTCCCCAGGTGCAGCTAATCAACCCTGAGAACCAGATTGTGGAGGCGAGTAGTGACCTCTGATGGGTGTCAGCCCAAACCATTTTCTTCCCCATATTTTTGCTGCTTTTCCTGGCTTCTTATTTAGAATTACCTTTCATTTCTTTTCTTTTTTTTTTTTTTTTTAATTAAAAAAATTTGTGTGGGGGGGTGCGGTGCGTGTGGGTGGCTCAGTTGGTTAAGCATCTGACTCTTGGTTTTGGCTCAGGTCACAATCTCACAGCCCCACATCGGGCTCCACACTGACAGTGCAGAACCTACTTGGGATTCTCTCTCTCCCTTTCTTTGCCCCTCCCTGCATGCTCACTCTCTCTCTCTCTCTCTCTCTCTCTCTCTCTCTCTCTGTCCCTCCCTCCCTCAAAATAAATAAATAAGCTTAAAAAATTTTTTTAATTAATTATTTGTTTTGAGTTACTTTTGATTTCTGATTTGATTGTATTTCTTTCCACCACAGCCGGATGGGACATTGAACTTGGACAGTGATGAGGGTGAAGAGCCCTCCCCTGAAGCGTTGGTCCGCTATTTGTCAATGAGGAGGCACACAGTGGGTGTGGCTGACCCACGGTGAGTATCTGGCCAACAGCCCTGACTCTGAGTTCCTATCATGGTTCCTTTTTCCTGCTTTATTGTGTTTCCCAGATGAGATCGAATCCAGTGGCCACGACATGTGTGTACCCAGTTCAGTGTCTCTGGTAGATACGTGGTAGGCCGATGGCTGCCATCATGTCAGTTAATCACAATACTTTGGTGAAGAGCATGGTAGCATCTTGGCTCACAGATGGCTGTGAGTCATCGCGGTCATCACATTGACTTGGCTCTAAGTCAAATAAAAGTACCCCTTAAAATTCATCTGAGTTTGACGTCTTTCAGAGATGTTGTTTACTACATGTTCTAATGTAAAACTCAACTAGGAAGGGATGACTAATGATATGGCGTAATTTATGTAAGTTAAGAATTAAACTAAGTGAACAAGAATCCAAAACCGTACCAAGTAAGTACCAGTTTCCCAAAACATTTTCCCCAAACAGTCCCTTAGCATGATGCCCTCACAAGGGGAAATGTACCAAAGGCTGGCTCTGTCTGTGTTTGTTCTGCATTTGAAGACTTTCAACATTAAAAATAGCCTTACCTCTTTTCTGGATATTTCCTCTACTCTGTTGGGAAGAGGAGGTTAGAGCAAGAGTTCTCTTGAGAGTTCAATTAGGGGCAAAGCTAGTGTTCTTATGAATTCCTTTTTCCTCTGAGCGATTTCCAAAAAAGCCTCCCGAGGCCTGCTGATTGCTTGCTTTACGTTTCTCATTCTCGGCCTGTGATCAAACAGGCAACAGGGGAACATTCTGGCTCCGAAGACTGTCAGCTGCAGAGGGGTGGAGTCCTGTGTCACTCTGTCATTGGAAAGATCTCTTATTTGAAAGCATGCTGTAAACCTCACTGTTGGAGCATGAGAGCCCTGCACATCCACTACTTATCTGTCCCATCAGGCACTGACAGGAGTAATTACATTCTTTCCCTGGTGAATCAGTTGCTACTTCGGGAAGCCATTGTTTCAGTGGATGGTCTGTGTCCTCCAGAAACTTGCTGTTCACCTCCAGGCTTTGAAAACCCGAACTGGACCGGTGCCACTATTTCCTCTTGGCTCAAAGCTGTTGGTTGTACATGAGAGGTCAATGATGAATAGCAAGCCCCAGTCCCAAACAGTAGAATGGCAGAGAGCCAGATTCCATACACTAGGCTTCTCCTTGCTTTGGGGCCTTAGAAGTACAAATTGAGGAGGAAAGGAGACAAGTAAAATATGTTGTGCTGAACTTAGTAGTTTCATCAGTTTGGGGATCCGAGTAAGAGCATTAACCCACCTCCTCTGTCATCCTGTTTCCTTCCAGCACGGAAGTTATGGAAGACCTACAGAAGCTCCTGCCTGGTTTTCCTGGAGTCAACCCTCAGGCCCCATTCCTGCAGGTGGCCACTAACATGAACTTCATGCACAACCTGCTGCCCATGCAAAACTTGCAACCAACTGGTCAGCTTGAGTACAAGGTACCTGGATGTGGGAGAGGACTTGCCCCGTGGAGGAACACATTTGAGCTTCCTCTGAGAGCCTTTGAGGGACCTCGCCCAGGATTTAAGGGTATCCCTATAGCGAAGGCTGATTTCTCTTGCACAGCAGCTTGGGTGACAGGGAGGATCAGTCTGTACATACTTGAAGGATCCCCTCATTTCAGTGGGCCAGAGTACTGGTCTTTTCTCCCTCCCCCTTTCCCCTCTCACCGCTCTGTCCTGCCCACTTGTACTTGCGACAGGAGCAGTCCCTCTTACAGCCTCCCACCCTACAGCTGCTGAATGGAATGGGCCCCCTCGGCCGGAGGGCATCGGATGGAGGAGCCAACATCCAACTACATGCCCAGCAGCTGCTGAAGCGCCCACGGGGACCCTCCCCGCTTGTCACCATGACACCAGTGAGTAGCGGCACAGGGCCCGACCGACTTTCTCAGAGACTTTTGATAAAGAAGTTGCGGGCCTACGACTGGGAACCCAAGGTCACCAACCTAAATATTGGAATGTCCTCTTCCTCTAACGTCTGATGCTCAGCGTATTCCCATTTTCTTCAGGCTTGTAGGATTTTCCAGACTTAACGTGTGGCGAACTCCTTTACTTAACCAAACAGTCGCTACACTGAAGCCTGTTTCCTCAGTGGGCCCCTTACAGGCCCCCCCCCACCCACCCACCTTGAGTGCTGCCACAGCCTCGCAGGCCACAGTGAGTCGCAGTGGCCTGACTTACACCGCCCTCACCCCGTAACTCCTCCCTGCCAGAGGGCGGCGCCTAACAGCTTTCTCTAGAATGCACTGCCCTTTACACTGGCTTGCAAGATTATCTTGGCACCAGCCCTCTCTCCTTGATTAACACTACTTCACATTTTCGGTACAACCTGGATTAGTCGATTATTTGGCTTCCATAAACTCTAACCTAGTCAGTTGGCATCTCTCAGTCCCATCTTTTTTATTTTATATGTATATATAGAGATACACGCACACACACGTAATGGTAACCTTCAAAGATTCTTTTCCTTCCCTGGGTTCTGGTTATTTTCCTGTCGTAGGTAAACTCATTCTTTCATTCATTCGTTCAGTCCTACAGCACCCCATGATTGGGTGCTAATTACATCCATAGCCCTTACTAGGTTTTTGGGGCTGTGCTTCTCAACGTACCTCTTGTTGAGGACCTTTTTCCCCCTTCAGTCCATCATGAGATTAATACCTTTGTAAAATACAAAGAAGTGAATAATCAGAGAAATAACAATTTTAAAACATACAACATACAAGGCTAGATTGTCAACAGACAGAATTGCTCTGTTAAATTGCTATAAAGGTTTCTAAAAGCTTGCTCTTTATTTCTGTACTAACTTTACCATGGATTGGTAACAAAACACTTTGTGGACCAACACGGGTCCGTGGGCCACACTTCCAGTAACAGGGCTATCGGGAAAAGGAAGGATCAACATATGTGAAGTGCCAGAATAATAGTAAAAAGCCATGTGTCATTAAGTGCCAGAGTGAGTGTTGTGGACTAGGCGGTGGCAGAGGCATTCAGGGAAGGACAAGAACAATGTAGGTTATGAAGGATCGGGAACAGCTCTGTGGGAGGTAGAGTGACATACTCTGTCCACTGTAACTTTTTGCCAAGGTCACTAACAAACTTTTGTTGATAGATCTGGTGGGCATTTTTAATCTTTATCTTTTTGGATCTTCCAATCGTATTAGTCACTGCTGACCATTTTTTTCTCTTTAAAATACTGTCTTCTTTTGGCTTCTGTGATACTACATTCTCATTTTCCTCCTGCCTCTCCTTTTCCGGTTCCTTTTTCTGCTTGTTCCTTGAAGTCCGTGAAACCCACATTTTATCTTAGGCCCTCTTTCCATCTCATTTTACACACTCTCTCTGGATGATCTTGTCCACTCGCATAATCTCAGTTACCGAGTGATTCTTCAGCTCAGAACCCTCTTCTCTTCTGCGTTCTCCACTTCGCACAGCTGACTGCCTCCGGCAGAGATTTAGTTGGCTATCCCAGAAGTCCTCACAATTTTAATTCGACATGTCCTCAAATGACTGCGTGTAACCTGTTTCTCCTCCTGGGTGACAGTGACTGGCACTGTTGTTCTCCTGGTTACACAAGCTAGAAATGTGGGATCTGTCTTAACTCTTCCCTCTCCCTCATCCCTGTCTCAAGTCAATTATCCAGCACCTTACTTCCGTCCTCCACCGCTCCTTCCGGAAGCTGCTGTCATCCTTTGCCGAGATTGACACAGTGGCCTCCTAACTAGCTTCCTTGCCTCCGGTCTTGTCCCCTAATCCCCACCACCAGTCCTTCTCACAATGCAACTCGAGCAAGCTAGCTTTCTAGAGTACAAATTTTATTAACATCATGTCCCTGCCTGAAATCCTTTAGTGATTCACCGCTGCCGCTCCTCAAAATATACTTCTTAATGTGGTATTCAAGGCCATTTATAACTGACCACCGTATCCCTCTCCTGCCTCATCCATGGCCACTTCCTGCCTAACCCTGTTCACTCCAGCCTCAAGGAACTATAGTAAGGGATCTGAACACCCTAGCAGTATTTAAACATTGGAATTACTCCCAAAGTTTTTGTTTTGTTTTATCGTGATCGTCCATTAAGAAAAAAAAAAAAGAAAAGCTCTTTTGTGATAATGGAAGTATGACATTTTGCTCTAGTGCCTGAAGTATGGTGATTATGAGAGCCACCAGGCTGTGAGGAGCTATGAAGGATGTTCAGCACTCCCATCCTCATGTAGATGAGGATGACACAATAACGCGTGCATCGTGGTGGTTCTCAGTGCACGTGTGTGTTTGGGTGGGTGACAGCTATTTTCAAGCATTGAATCGCAACTGCACAATTACATGTGTACTAAAATGTGCTGTTAAAAAACCATCACGCTTTTCTGGCACTAGAGACATCTGAACACTGGTGATAACATTAATATGAAACAACAGGTCAGTGCCTAGACATTCCAGGTAAACAAGCTTCTACTGTATTTTCAGGTCCTCAGACACCTGCAGGCCTGCTCTTTTCTCTCAGCCTAGAAACCCCGAAGGCTGTGACCCTTTTCCTCCATGCGCGGCCAGCTCCTGTCTACCCTTCAGGTCTCAGATGAAGTGTTACATCCCCCCGAGATGCCGTTAGAGGACTTGGGCATGCTATTGTGTAATTATCTGTTTACTTGTCTCTGTCCTCCACTGGACTGTAAAATGAGGGCAAGAACTGTATTTGTGAATTCACATTTTATCCTGGAACATAGTAGGCATTCAGCTCTTTGTTGGATGAATAAATGAATGAATGAAGATGACTCAGAGGAAGAAATCCAAATTAAAACCACCCGAGCGAGGTAAAAATGGAACGCTAGAAGGGCCTGTCAAAGTCCTGTATAACCCAGGGGTCCTGGGAAAGTTTCGTAAATAAGAAAGTGAACAGAAAGGCCTGTCCCACGTCCGGTTTCTAGAATAAGAGCTCCTACGGAAGAAGCGCCACCTTGAGCTTTTCCTTCCTGTCTCTCTCCAGGCAGCGCCGGCAGTTACCCCTGTGGACGAGGAGAGCTCAGATGGGGAGCCAGACCAGGAAGCTGTGCAGAGGTAATGTGACATCTGGCAGTGCTCGCAGAGCGTCCTTGGGCAGGCTCCCCCTGCAACCAACGAAAGGTCGCTTCAACATTTGTGTGGTCTCTTTGCTCAAGCCAGATGGCATGTTCCTCCCCACATGGAAGTAACAGAAGACTACCCAGAAAATGTCATTTCTGTAAGCACCACTGGAAGTCCCCTAAGTGACAGCAATAACCATAAGAACTTTTTCTCTCCTCCCTCCTTCCTTACTTGCCCCCTGCCTTCATATTTGCAACTCCGATAGTATTCACCAGGCGCAAAGCCTGCTCCTACCTGCCAAGAACTGTTTACTGAAAAGGAATTGGCGATCTGGGATGACAGTGATCCTAGCTAGTCTGGCCATGGACCTCTGGCATGGACTCTTCCTTTCCAGGAGAATGAATGCCTCTCGTACTGTTTGCCGCGTGCTTCTTCCATCCCCTTGTACCAACAAAGAGATAATGACAAAAGAATATGGGATTCGGGCCAGGGACAGATGCAGATATCCATTGTTTGCAGAACCTTGTTGAGAGATGCCTAACTCGCAGAGAACGGCAGTGACCATCAGGCATGCTGTACTGTTCACTTTACCTCAGCCCCCGTTAGCCGTGGTCTGCAGCCCCGTGCATGCCCCCCCCACCCCCCGTGGGAATTGTCTTTCTTATTTCCCGGGAAGGGCCGGGGCGGGGGTGGGGGCGGTTTGGACCAGAATCCAGCATGTATTTTCCCAGAAACACAGGTGTCCTTCAAGATTATATGTTTTTCCCTTGAGGGAAGTTGAAATAAAATGGTTTTCATGGGCTCTCGGGGAAACTTTGGGTGTCTTTATCAAATGGGTACGAAACCGCTGATGGCTTTCTCTTGGGCCAGTTGACATACCACTAATTACTCTATAGTCCGTTAACTGTTTTTAGCTTAAATGGGCAAAGTAGTTAAGAATGAAGCAAGACCACTTTTTAAGAACCTGACGGTTGCTGGCCAGTACTCTCTTCTTACCCCCAGCAGCTCTGTATGTGAGAGCTGCTGTTCAAAAAGAAGCTGGTCCCATTTGGAAAGAAGAGTGGAGAACAGGGTGTTGGCAGGCGGGTCAGCCAGTAGAAGAAAAATTGTGGTAACCTTTTTTTTTCTTTTCTTTTTTCCCCTCTTGATGCTGTCGTTTCTATAGTTTGCTGATGGGCCCTGCTGGTGTCCTGGAAAAAAAAAAAAAAAAAAAAACTAGGAAACTTCCTGCCTTTCTACCGTAATTAATTAGATAGTTGCGTATCACTTTATCTTCTTTGTCTTGGATTTTACTTCCTCCGGCTCCACCTTCTTTTTTCTCGAGACCAACATTTGAAGGGTATTTAGATGGGGTACGTCAGCCCGTCAGTGCTGATGTAATGGGGAGGGATAATGCTTCTTCTGTGCACACCCAGGAAGAGCAGCAGTGACAGGAGGAAGCCGTCAGCTAGATGAAGGGGGGCCCATAGCTTATGTTTGCTATTGACTAAGTAGTGGATCCAATAGATCATTAGAATAAAAGTCATTAGCTTGTCAATTCCTAAGCTTTTGAAACTTGAGTTTTTCTCGCCTTGCCTTTTTTTCCCCTAAAACCAATTCTGAACATTTCGTGTGGTTTCATTTCTTCATCCTCTAGAGAATGTGGTTCCCTCGGGACAATGTCCGTGTTTCTTCTCTGATGATTGACTTACAATCATGGGGCAGGAGGGAAGGGGGGTCTTGAAAGCGCTCAGCCACAGTTGGAAGGACTTACAAGTGAGGACAGTCTCAAAACCCAGGGGCCATTGGGATCTAAAGACTCCATGGAGCCCTTCTGAATATCTCTCTTGGCTCATCTCTAGGAATAACTCTTAGGGCTCCTTTCCTCCAACTTGGATTTTGGAAATTTGGAGGGCAAAGAGGAATAAAATTAACAAGTGGGAAACAAATTCTTCTTTCAAATGGCATGCAGTAAGGAAAATCGATCTTCTTTGTGAGCTCCCATCTGTTTTCTCTCTTCTCTCGGTGGCTGCTCTCAGGTCCCGAATCCAGCCGCTGCAGCGGTAAGCCAGCTTTTGTTGGCCAGCTGAACGTGTCTCACTTCCATCCAGCCAGGGATCTGTTTGCCGCTGAGCCCTTTCTGAGCTCTGGCACGATTTCATTCTGAGCGCTTTGGATGAACTTCTGATGCTTCTTGCTGAGGAACATTCCTGTCTGTCTTTTTTACTATGAAATGTGTTCCTGCCTGTTGCAGGTACTTGGCAAATAGGTCCAAAAGGCACACACTGGCCATGACCAACCCTACAGCTGAGATCCCACCGGACCTACAGCGGCAGCTAGGACAGCAGCCTTTCCGTTCCCGGGTCTGGCCTCCTCACCTGGTACCTGATCAGCATCGGTGAGTAGCCACATGAGCTACGTGAGCTCCTCGAGGCTCATCGGGCAGGCACCCTCCTTGCTGTGCTTCCAGTGACGGTGACCCGCATCGAGGCTTCAGACAGCATCCTGAGCTCACATCTTCTCAGCTCCTTTCACTAAGCAGTGCGCAGGGCAGTACGAGATTCTTCTTTCCCTTTCCCTTGTAGACATGTTTATGGTCTGCAGTTGATTCTCGTGATTCTAGGTGTTGACTCAGAGATGAGATTGAACTTGAAACCTGCAAGGAGGCCAGCTGGAAATGGGAGGATTTGTAGCCATATCGATAGCCTGGACCCTTAGTAACCCGTCACCTTCCAAAGCCTGAGCATTTCTTACCATGTCACCACTGAACAGTGAGCTTGGACATGGAGGAAGGAGCATCCCTTTGTGAATGGTGGAGCAGAGATACTGCATTCTCTTGAGTGTTGTGCTCAAGAAGTCATTCTTGCAATAATATTCTGAAGGCTGAAATCTTTTGCTAGGTCTCTGTTACATTTGTAATTCATCCTCTTGAAGAAATAACAAGCTTAAGCTTCCTGGCCAAGGAAACGTCATAAAACTGAGTACAAGTAAGCCTGGGAGCACAGGGGAGTGACCCCTGCCTCTGGCTTAAGAAGGGGACTACCTTCTGCAGACACCTCGACGACTACAGTTCTTAGCTGTGTCCACCCCAAAGCTGTCCCCCGTCTCATGGGCCACACTTTCCAAGCCACCACCGATTGCTAGAGCTCATTTTATTTCCATCTCGTTGGGAGGATGGTGAAAGCAGCCTTACTTGGGAAAGTTGAAAAGCAGTCAGGTTCCAAGGAAAGGAAGTTTGTGAATGCGTTGTTATTAAATCTGGTTGCCAGCTCACACTGGCGAGCTTGACAACAGTGTTTTTATTGTGACTAGTTCCCCGTCAGGCGTCCACACAATCAGCAGGGACAGGTGGACTCTGTGCAGACTGAGACATAATCAGTGCTGCGTTGGCAACTCTGAGAGAAGGCAGATAAGCTCTTCTAGATGACCGTGAATAACAGTAAAAATGGTCCGGTAGGGACTAGCAGGAATGGCGGCTCTCAAATAAAACGGTGTCCCTGGCCCGGAGAGACAGTGTTGTTCCCAGGAGACTCTCTCAGGACCTGCGCTGTGAGGGCACTGCTCGGAAAGGTCCTCGGAGTAGTTATTGGAGGGCTGCCTCTCCCCACCCCACCCCAACCCCCACCATAAATTTTCTGTGATTTCTCAACAGCTCTGAGCTCTCCACTGTTACCTAACAGAACCTCTGTCTCTTTGTTCCTCCTTGTTTCTGTCCTCCCTGCCTCCACAGCCTGACAGTTTTTTAGCCTTTGTCAGGGTCTGCAGTTGAGCTGAAGTCCGTCGGGTGTCCCGACTTGATCGAACGCACTCCTCAGGAGATAGTCTTCGTGGGGAAACGTGAAGCACCTGCCCCACAGGCACCTGCCCCACAGTCAGGCTTTATCGCGGAGTCTCGGGCCTGTTTACGCTTGTTTAGTGAGGAAGGCCACGGTGGCAACAGCCCCGTTTGTGTCACGGCTCCCTGTCAGGGCCGGGCCCGCTGAAAAATCTGTCCGCCGTCTGCTTTCATGCGGACGCTCTCGGTAGAGTGTTTCAAGGGTTTCCTGTGGTCAAGCGAGTTTGAATTGGAATGAACGTTCGATGAGTGGCGCCTTGTGTGAGGTGGGGCACTGATGCAAACTGGTGTGTGCGGAGGGGGTTACTATAGAAATATGGCAACACCAGAGACCGCAGTCAGTCTTCAGAGGAAAAGAGACACTTTGCAAAGCCGTAAAACACTGGACATGGGCGGCCGAGACAGATTATTGAATCCCTCTCATTTTTTGGAGGAAATGGTTTAAAAACAGCATAGACATCTGTTCTTCCAGGGTATAATTCATGAAGTCCGGCGTGGGGACAGAAGAGGGGTCTCCTCAACCTTTTCAATCCTGAAAGTGTATAATTTAAAATTAAACAAAAAAAAAAAAACTTACTTTAAGTGTAATTTAAAAAATGAACACAGAATGGATTTTTTTTTTTGAGGCGGGGAACCAAGTTCCTGTTCGAAAAGTGTGGTGGGAATATCAGCCTCATAGGAGGCTGTCCCGAGCTCAAACATGATTGCTGATAAACGTAAAACACGAATCGGTCTTGTCAGTGCTTCCGAAATGAGCAACTACATCGGAACCGTCCCTCTCGAGTTTCTGTGCCCAACTGACCTGGGTCAGTCCTGAGCTTCTGGAAAAGTCATGAAACACCTGGGCCTGGGAGTTGCCACTCTGACAGAAGAGAGTGGGTTTTGTGCAGTCAGGTCGTATTCACCACCCGAAGAGCACAGCTTTCTGAGGGAATCCGAAACGGGTCCAGTGTCAGAAAATATTGAAAGCCTGAGGCTCTGATTTTAGGAGAAAACAGTATTATTTGCCTGCTCTGACTCCAGACCCTCGAAGTAGAAACAAGACTAGGAAGTACTGAGGTGTTCCTGGAAAGAGGCTTTCGTGATTGCTGCCTCTGGAGTGTGTCTGCCAAAGTCACGTGTCTTTTGTGTTACATCTGTGTGTCCATGCTCCTGTCCTGCGTGCACCTCACGCACCTCCGTGCCGAGCTTCGGGTGGAACCTGACCCCAAAGTCCTTCTTCGCGAAGGCAGGGCAGAGGGCTTTCCCCCACGGCCAGGACCCCTGACTGCTGACTGCTCTGCACGCAGCCATCAGAGCCTCCGAGGCCCTCCCCATCTGCATTGTATTTGAGCTCGCTGCTCACCCTGCTTCCTTAGCCTTGTTCTGCTTCAGTCCAGAGCGAGCAGCTAGCCAGGCGGTACAGCATCTCACCCGTGGTTCAGTGTGATACCATCTCCGCCCTGGACCTGAAACCCTGATCCTCTCCATCAGCTGCTGGAATGCTGCCTGGGCAGTCTTTTATCTGCTTACCTCAACCCATAAACATCTCGTTCTGATTAGGTGACAAAGGTGTTAGCTTCTGACTCTGATGCTGTCATTCTTTCTCTCTGTGAGATACTGGCTGTGCTCTGACTGAGCAGTGGGGTTTTGTAGGCAGTCCACACGATTCCTCTGTTGTTAGGGGGCTGGGGGGAGGCATGCCGCTCTGGGCAGTGAATTTTCACAGCGGGCAACCTTATTTGCGTTGACCGGTTTCGTGTGCAGGATCTTGAGGCCCACGTTCCTTAAGAATGTGCTGTCTCCATCTGGGGATCAGAAGCCGCCCCCCCCCCCCCCCCCGCACTTTCCTCCCACACGAACCTCCACCCTCCACTTTCTGGCACCGAACCTTTGACTTCCAAGCCAGGCCTTTGCCACAAAGCTGACTGTAGTTTCCTTCGGGTCATACAGAGAGTACTGCTCAGGGAAAACTGGGTCAGACGGTGAATTTTAGGTTTCGAAAGACGCTAGAGAGTCCCGAGTATGAAAACAAGAGCCCCCATACAGCTTGGCCTGAGGGCTACGGAGAGGCTCTTCTCTCTGACCTAGTGTATTTGTAAGAACTGGAAGTGTTTGATTCCAGGACCTCACCGGGCTTGGAAATTAAGCCAGCTCAAGGTAAGTGGACACGGAAGACGTGCAGCTGGAGTTCTGTAAAGGGCAGCAGGCTAGGGAAGTGGCTGGCCTCTGGACATGGCCTGGCAATGGCGTAATACGCAGACAGGGCTGCACGTGCAGCCAGCCATCTTTGCGTTCTTCTGGAACAGCAGTCCCTGGGTGATGTGGTCAAAGGCCCTGAGTGCTCGCCCCTGACCTTCTCTTCCCATGTATTTAGCTCTACCTACAAGGACTCCAACACCCTGCACCTCCCCACGGAGCGTTTCTCCCCCGTGCGCCGGTTCTCAGATGGGGCTGCAAGCATCCAGGCCTTCAAAGCTCACTTGGAAAAGCTGGCCAACAGCAGCAGCATCAAACAGCTGCAGCAGGTAATGGGAGAGACGGCAGGCACCTCTGGAGAAGCGTGGGGAACGCAGAGCAATAGCGTGGAGGACCGGGGTGGCAAACCTCGGCCCGTTCGTGTCAAGGTTCAGATCCGTGTAGCTTCCCAACGTTCTTTGCTTACTCCCTGGTGTGTACAGCTTTCCCCAGGATCAAACTTGCTCAGCCCACGAGGGGCCTGGGTTTTTCTCCTGTCAGTGTAATGTTTAGAGAGGGACCTCCGGGCTTGGGTTTCAGTGGGAAGCCCCAGAGAAGATACCTCTAAGCAAGCTTGGCATTCTGCTCCTGACTTCTGGGCACTGGCCGTTGCTGGAACCCGCTCAGTGCTGTTACCGCCCAGCACACCCTCTGGTGGGGAGGGAGTGGCGCTCCCAAAGGAAGGAAGTGTACCTCCAGGCTTGTGTGAAGGGCCACCGTCCTTCCTGCCTCTCTGATGGCCAGGCTCCAGGCGACGTGTGCTTCGTATGCGGATTGCACACCGGCCGCCCTCTCTCACACGCGGGCCCCTCTTGGCCTTTTCCGTTCACTCACCCAACACGGAAGGTGAATATATCGAGTACACGAATACCCGCATACGTGCGTCAGTTGCCCTCCGAGGACCCCCGTCCTCTCTCGGGGCTCTTTCTGCCCACGAGACCTCGGGGGGCAGGTCTGCATCTGCTGACGTCGCTGCAGGGGGGGGGGGGGCGGTTGCAGCCCACCCGTACGAGCTGCCTCTCCCTTCAGGAGTGTGAGCAGCTGCAGAAGATGTACGGGGGGCAGGTTGACGAAAGAGCCCTGGAGAAGACCCAGCAGCAGCACGTGCTGTACCAGCAGGAGCAGCACCACCAGATCCTCCAGCAGCAGATCCAGGTGGGCCTCCGCTCTCCGCTGTCTCCAGCTTGTGTGGGGCGTGAGGGTCTCGGAGGAGGCCGCGCAGGGCAGAGCGGACTTGTGTTTGTGGTTGGCGCGTGTGAGGAGAGGTAACCGGACTTTCCGATGAACCGCCAGAGCATGAACCTCAGTCACAGACCGCTGTTTCTGTTTCTGGCCTTCCTGGGAACAGCTCCGATTCATCTGCGGGCTCACGGTCCTTCTTCTCCTTTCCCCCACATGTTTAGGATTCTATCTGTCCTCCTCAGCCTTCTCCACCTCTCCAGGCTGCATGTGAAAATCAGCCAGCCCTCCTCACCCACCAGCTCCAGAGGTAACGAAGCACTTGTTTCACGCCCAAGCCGCTGTCTCCGTGGCTCGCCGTCCTTGGCCCGACTCGTATGGGGGACTTGGACTGACTGTAGCGTTCGTCTCGGGAGAACATACATGAAAAGTGGAGAGGTCGACTTAAACGTTAGCTGCCTCCCTGAAATCCTGCCTTTATTTGGTCCTTGTGCCACTTCATTTTCTTAGCCCCACAGGCATAGTAATCTGGCAGCAAGACAGGCCCGGACGCAGGCCCACAGTGACCTGTGCCTCCCTTTGCGAAGTCTGGGAAGATAAGACGTGGGTGGGTCCTAAATACACTGTGGTAGGTGGTTTATGGATATTTTTCTAGCCCGGAGTCTTATCAAAACTAAAAAAAAAAAAAAAAGTTTCTGCTTATGTGTATCCTGTGACTGAAAGTAACATCAGGGGTTATATTGTCAGCTCAGGAAATTTACTTATTTATCTGGTTTTGTCTTTTGGTTTGGTCTTGTTTTGTTTTTAAGGTTACGGATCCAGCCTTCAAGCCCACCCCCCAGCCACCCCAACAACCATCTCTTCAGACCACCCAGTAATAGTCCTCCCCCCATGAGTGGCGCCATGATCCAGTCTCACGGTGAGTGCAGGGCCTTAGACTGAGCCATGAAAAGCCACCTGGAGAAAGTCAGTCCTCGTGTTGAGTGCAATAGGATTTAAGGGTACAGGCTCTGGAGTCAGACTGCCTTGGTTTGAATCCTGGTCCCAGCACCTCCTTAGCTGTGCAGCCTCAGATAGGTTACTTAACTTCTGCATGCCTGCACTTTTCCAAATGTAAAAGAGCGAAAATAATAGCATTTAATGAATAAATCTGAAAAGCACTTAGAAGTCTTTGGCACAAGATAGTTCTCGATAAAGGTTGTTATTAATATTTTCGATAAAACCCCCTCCGACCCTACCAAATAAAAAGCTGCTACCAGAACCTTCCCCATTGTCGTGCCTCCATTTGGTTCTCCGTTGCACGCGTGGGATCCTCTCTTGTGGGTGTTTAGGAGGAGGGAAAGATGAGTGTTCCCTAATTGGTATGGGTCTTCCGAGACCGGCGATCTGAGGATTTAGTATTGCCCAAACTGATAGTCTCTTAAGTAACGCCACACCGTGTAGATCCCCTGAAGAGTCTGAATTGGTCTCTGGGCCCTGCCTACTCAACGTGGGGTCCCCCGACCAACAATACCAGCAGGAAAAGTAGAGTCTCAGGTCCCATCTCGAGCCTGCTCAGTCACAGTCTGCATTTTAGCAAGATCGCTGGGCCATTTGCATGTATGTGTGAGTTTGATAAGCACTGCCCTAGATCAGAGCTACTCAAAGAGTAGTCTGGGACCAGCTCTCAGACAACTTACTTGAAAATACAGATTCTGGGGGTAGGACCCAGGAATCTGTGTTTTACCCAGCCCTCCAGATGAGTCTTCCACACGCCAAAGTTTGTGAAGCACCGATCTAGATGGCGTCTGGCTTGAGTGTCCTCATTGGCTCCTGCTGCCTCCAGCTGGCACACAGCCCAGGCGTTTGGTGACTCTAAGGTTCCTCTCTCTCCAGGTGCTGCGTCGCCCTCCCAGTTTCCGGGCTTACCCTCCCGCAGCGCTGTCTACCAGCAGCAGCCTGAGAACTGCTCCCCCCCTCCCAGCATGGCCCTCACCTGCCTGGGCATACAGCAGCCCGCCCAGTCACAGCAGGTGACCATCCAAGTACAGGAGCCTGTTGACATGCTCGGAGGCATGCCGGGGGCCGCTGCGGGCTCTGCCGGGCGGGGCATGTCCATCAGCCCCAGTGCCAGTCAGATTCAGATGCAGCACCGTACCAACCTGATGGCCGCCTTCAGCTATGGGCACCGCCCCCTGTCCAAGCAGCTGAGTGCCGACAGCGCGGAGGCCCACAGGTGAGGCTGCCTGAAGTCACCAGCCATCTGTCTAGGTGGTCCGGGTGGGAGGAAGCCCCTTAGCAGGGTGAGAGGGGAGAAGGGGAGGAGAACTCGTCTGGCTGGGCTGTGCCCGTCTCCCCCTTTCTAACGTCAGGGCGGGTGGCTAGGGGGTGAATCTGAAACCCGTTTATTGACAGAGGAGGAAAATGACAAAGCTGCCTTCCTCTGTGTCTGCAAAGAAGAGAATGGCCCTATTAGAGGAATTTCTCAAAATTCCAGTTGTCCCTTGTCTGTTTCCTTAGGCTTCTTTCCCTCCCTGCCACTCTTACTCTAAGAGATCGGTGCTTTAGTCGCTCCGATAATGCTGTACAATAGGCCAAGTTGCCGTCTTCAAACGGGAGCTGGATCTGTTTCGCACACAGCACCCCGTGTCTCTTGAAGTTCCCGGAGAAGCGAATGAGCAGGGGTGGGGCCTGCACGCCCACCTCCCCTGCCGCACCCCAGTTCTCTGTGCCGGGGGCTCCCTGCTGAGGAAGAGTGGTAGCTGGCCCCGGGGGAGTCTAGCGCTCTCGCGACGTGGATGCCCGGTACTCACTCCCTTTTGTGTCTGCAGCTTGAACGTGAATCGGTTCTCCCCTGCTAACTACGACCAGGCGCATTTACACCCCCATCTGTTTTCGGACCAGTCCCGGGGTTCCCCCAGCAGCTACAGCCCTTCAACAGGAGTGGGGTTCCCTCCAACCCAAGCCCTGAAAGTCCCTCCACTTGACCAATCGCCCACCTTCCCTCCCAGCGCGCATCAGCAGCCACCGCACTATACTACGTCGGCGCTGCAGCAAGCCCTGCTGTCCCCCACGCCGCCAGACTATACCCGACACCAGCAGGTACCCCACATCCTCCAAGGACTGCTCTCCCCCCGGCACTCACTCACCGGCCACTCGGACATTCGGCTGCCCCCGGCAGAGTTTGCACAGCTCGTTAAAAGGCAGCGGCAGCAGCAGCAGCAACAGCAGCAACAGCAGCAGCAAGAGTACCAGGAGCTGTTCAGGCACATGAGCCAGGGGGACGCCGGGAGTCTGGCTCCCGGTCTCGGGGGACAGAATATGACAGAGCGCCAGGCTTTATCGTATCAGAATGCCGACTCGTATCACCACCACCACACCAGCCCCCAGCACCTTCTCCAAATCAGGGCACAGGAACGCATGGCTCAGGCTTCCTCCCCCAGCCCGGCCCATGGGTACGCTCAGCAGCCAGTGCTCACGCACTCGGAGAGCATGGAAGAGGAGGGCCCCTGTGAGGCGGCCAAGGGTGGCTTTCCAGACAGGACGAGCCCCAGTACAGCGACCAGAGGTTGCCGTGACAGCACCCTACTCTTGAGTACTGGCGGACCCGGGGACCCCGAATCTTTACTGGGAACTGTGAGCCACGCACAGGAATTGGGGGTACATCCCTACCGGCATCAGCCACCTGCTGCATTCGGTAGAAACAAGGTGTCCAGCCGAGGTAAGAGTCCCTTCGATGTAAAAGTCCCAGGCCTGTCTGTCCTCATTCACCTAACTCAGTGATGGTATCTTTCCCCAGCCAGGGCTCTGTGTTCCTAGGAGGAAAAGAATTCCTGAGAAGGCCTTCGGGACCTTCCAGGGGAGAAATATACAGGGCACAGTACCGTTCGCTTTCAGAATAAAGAGGTAGCGACAGAAAACTAACACTTAGATAGCACAGCCGGTGGGAATAGTTCCCGTTTCCCCTAGTCACACCATGGCTTCCAGGAATCCAGAATTTCCTGTCTTCAGGAACACAGTCAGCCAGCCAGCGCTAGGGGAAGTATGACTTCGTGTAAGTCGTGTTGGACCAAGAGTCAAAAGAGCACCTCCGTTCTGGACTCACCTCTATCACGAAGGCGGTAACTTGTCGCTTAATCCCTTGGGTTCATATTTTTCTCATCTGTGAAAAATGGGCAGGAGGAATAATGGCGCACGAGAGAAGCGCGTGCTGCTCCGAAACGTGATGTAAACGCGAGGCGTTGTTACTACTCTGCTCAGCTCATCCGTGAGCAGAATACAGAATATCACAGCATCGTAAGGGGCCCCATGTGCATCATCCTACGTCGCTTTATATAACGGATGAGTGCATTCGTTTCCATCCTGAAGGAGATCAGGATAACCAGCCGTCGGTCATACTTGGAAAATCTGGTTCCGTTGGCATCCTAGACACAACCTGCCCCGATTCCGTCCCCTCCACACAGATCATGGGACATGAGTTAATCCAGGAAAGGTAGAGCCTGGAAACCGAGCGGATCCCCCATCCTTCCCCTCTCGGAGCTACCTGCGTCTTCTGTCCTGTCCTTTAAGGTCAGTGCACAAACTCCTAGGGGAATTAGTTTCCGTGGCACAGAGTCGGACAGAAGGCCTTGCTCCGAATCCGTTTATGAAGAGGACTTGGCGCTTCCCGGCTGTGCTTACTGATGCACCGATAGGGGTGGCCATGCGGTTGCACAGGACAGTTTAAAAATCCTGGGCTTTGGACCAAATGGGTGCCATCCAGCTTAGAGGCCTGCATCAGGCAGGCATACTGGATTCACTTGTGGCTGCTGTGTTTGTAGGTGGACAAAGGATTGTGGGAGATTCCGGAACCAGGTCCTATGTGGAATGGCTGACAGACCTGGTGGGGATGTTTGAGCTTAGGGGAAAGAAAGACTAAGGAGAACCATCGTATCTACCAGAGGGAAGGAGGGATTAGACTCTTTGGGGTCCATATCACGGGCCAGGACCAAGAACAGGATAGAAGTTGCAGCAAATACATGTCAACTCCTGGGGAAGACTGTAATAAGAACTTTCCAGAATAAGCTACCCTAGCGCCTCGGAGCCTCTTGTCACTGGGAGTGTTCCAGCAGAGGCAGGGTGATAGTATCAGGAATAGTGTGGAAAGGCTTCCTGTGTGAAGGAAAGCTTTCACCAGATTAGCATCCTATATTTGGCGTAAAAAAGAGAATGGCTAACATCTCTACGGTGTCATCCATGTGCCAGACACCCACTGCTATTCGTGCGGAAATTCATTTAATCCTCATAACAACCCCATGAGGCAGTAGCTCTTCCTGTCCCCATTTTACCAGTGAGACAAATGAGGCACAGGTTATGTAATTCGCCCCCAAGGTCAACTGCTGTCAAGTGGCACCGAACCCAAGCGTTACTCTCAGCTCACCGCAGCAGGTGCTGACCCAGCACGTCCCGGTGTGCGAGGCAATGAGGAAGGAGCGAAGCTGGAGCGAATAGTGTGAACCCCCTGCTCACCCCAACCTGCGTTGCCATGTATGGAAACACCTTTGGAAATGTTCTTCTTCAAAGATGCTAACTTCTCTTCGGTTTTCCCTCCTGTGTGACTCCTGTGTACGGAAAGGCCAGGGGGGCTTATCAACCTGTATCCCATCGTTGTCAGAGTATCGCCCCCCCTTGCCGGGGGTGCTGGTCTACTGGGTACCTAAAGCGAGGCAGAATGTAGCTGGCTGGTGCGAGAGCTTTGGGAACGCCAGATGGGGGACAGAAGGTTCTCAGTCAGAGGAGTGGGGTTGCCAGCATTAAGTGCTCTTTGAGTTGGGTCTTGGTGGATGGAGAGGAATTTCCCATTTGGCTGGAGCGGAGACGCAGGGGCCGGGACCAGTGGGTGGGAAGGTCTCTGTGAGGTTTGTGGGGGGGCCGAGGGGGGGGCAAGCAGGCTTGACAAGTTGGTGGTGTAGTGCACATCAGGGAAATAGTAGAAGCTAAGGGCAGGAATTTTGTTTTTGTTTTTTTTTTTTCACTTTTAAAATGCTAATTTATTATTTTTTAATTTTTTTAATTATTATTTTTAATGTTTATTTGTTTTTGAGGGAGAGAAAGAGCATGAGCAGGGGAGGGGCAGAGAGCAAGGGAGACACAGAGTCCAAAGCAGGCTCCAGGCTCTGAGCGGTCAGCACAGAGCCCCACGCAGGGCTCGAACTCATGAACGGCGAGATCATGACCTGAGTCACAGTTGGACACTTAACCGACTAAGCCACCTACGTGCCTGTAAAATGTTAACTTATTAAAGTTTAAGACAATTACATATGGTATAATAGTATACAGTGTGTTCTTTTTTTTTTTTTTTTAACATTTATTTTATTTTTGAGAGAGAGCGCACAGGGGAGGGAGGATCCAAAGCGGGCTCCGCGCTGACAGCAGAGAGCCCGACATGGGGCTTGAACCTGAGATCATGGCCTGAGCTGAATTAATAAGTCAGACGCTTAACCGACTGAGCCACCCAGGGTGCCCCTACTGTGTGTTATTTATACAGACACAAAGGGAAACTGGCTATTAAGTGAAAACAGAAATTGTGTCCGATAATAAATAGAACCAAAGTTCACAGCACCAGTGAACATTAATTTGTCTTTAATACCACTTTACAAATTGTTTATACCTGGGCAGAGGTTTTCTAAAATCCAGAGCATGATCTAGATCCAGCAACAGGTGCCTTCCCTTCCGGCCAGAGCTTCATGACTGTGATTCTTGTGACAGATCTCCCCTACCTCCTCTCCTGGCTGAGCGATCATCATCCCTTGTCTGCTCCCTCTTCCTTCTCCCATCCACCACCATCACCATTCTCCCCTACAGCCCTCTCTTCCGCACTCTGGAGGAATCTAGCCAGAAGCATATGCCTCAAGCTCTTAGCTCAAGACTCCCCTGTACCTGTTGCCTCATTATCAGTCTTGCCAGCATCTCCCCCCCAGAGTCCTCTTTTTTCTTAAATGTGCTTTTCCTGACCTTCGATGTGAGCTTTTCTGGAAGCAGCTCTTGCCCTGCTTGCTAGTACATTGTGGAGATTATTCTCCCTTGTGTCTACCCAGTTGGCTCTAAACTTAACTCTTTAACTTAGCTACAAGGTATGCCCGTTCATGCTTGAGTACCATTCACTTTGCCTCTAACATCTGTTCTTGTTTTGTGACTTTTGAAGCCGCATGTACAGTTATCTTTAACAAATGAAGCTGCAGGCTTATTACTGTGATTTTATAATCCAGCGTGGTGAGGCTAACGTGACAGGGAAACGCATAGCCTCAGAGAGGCCTGATGCTGCTCAAGAGTTAAAATCCCCATTGGGAATGTACACCTGTGTGTTTAAAATGGTGTCTTATCCTCAGGTGGCCCCATTGTCCTTGCCTTAGCCCGAGCTGCCTCTGTGGGCCTGCCATATAACCTCTCCTCCCTTTCTCTCCCTGCGTAATGAAGCTCATGCCCCCTGAGGGAAGAATGGAGTTCCCGTTTGTAGCCCTTCTGCCCCGCGCTCGAGGCTCAGGCTCGCAACTCACAGCCACCCTGGAATATACAGGTCACGACCCCTTTTACAGTAGAAACTGTGCCTCCACCATCTTTTGCTGCTTTAAGCTGCCATGATTCTATAATTTTAAGAACTTGAGAGCTTGGAGTATTACATTACCAAAGAACCATCAGATAATTTGCTGTCGCTTTTGCCAAGAAAGGTCATAATGCTATTCTCCCAGCTCACTACAGGCCAGAGGGGGAGGCTCAAGCTTGTTTATCTCTCTGGACAGAGAGGAATGCCTGCTATTTCCTTTAATGACCCTTCCATCTCTGTGTAGGTACATGCTAGTTCCCAAGCACTTCATCGGTTATTTCCACAACAACAGATGCGATCAAGTTCACTGAATGACAAGGTTGCACCAGACAGGATTGTAGGTGCTGTGGGGAGTGAGTGCAGGGATGAAAAGATAAAGACCCTACCCTCAGGAAGCTTTTACCCTGCCGGGGGAAGGCAGGCAGGTTCATAAACAGCGTTACCCTGAAGGGGTACAGGATGAGCGCCGTAAGAGGCATAATTATTAAAGAACAGAGCTAGAGCGACCTTCTGAAAATTTCTTCAGGGTAGATGAACAGTGATCACTGGTGTCGGTCAAGGAAAATTGAATGCCACAGATCAGCGTCCACGGTCACCTCTTTCCTTTATGGCTGCTTCTACCCGTCATCGTGGGGCCAGGCCCTGCTGGGGCACTGGGCAGGCAACATGCCCAAGGTGTGTTTCCAGCGTGCCTTCCAGGGCTTTCCGTGTACCCTGCTGCCTGTCATCTCCCTGTCTGTCACTCTAGAAGGAGAAATAAGCTTTGTCTTCCCTCTGTGGTATTACATACGCTTCATTTTTTCACCTGGCAAATAAGTAAGTACAACAGCATGACCGGTTTACACAGTGAGATTACCAGCTGGACTGGCAAAGAACCACATCCTCTCCCCCGAGCCTCGTCGGCTTCAGCAGCTTATCTGCGGACTCAGGCCCCACGGAGGGTGAAACAATGACAGACTGGGCCGGGTTCACCCCTCAGAACCTTTAAGAGGAATCTGTACCCAAGTCATTTCTCTCCTTTTCTCTTAAAGCCCAGTAAATGAGTAAGGGTGAGTCAACATTGACAGATTCAATAGAGTGTTGTGCAAGCCGCCCCGAAGTTCCCGGGCAGTGGGTGGTGCGCACCGCGTCCCTCTGTGTATTTGGCCCCTTGCGTGATCGGGTGCCCCCCCCCCCCCCCGCCCCCGGACACTCTTGGCTTCGACCCTGGTCAGCACCTGAGGACGCTGCTCCCGGCGGTCCTCTTTCCACCAGTATTGGTGTGTCCTTCGGTGAGCTTGACCATGCCCCTAGCTGCTGAACTGGCACAAGGCACCGAAGACTCAAGCCTGGGTCTCCTGTCCCTCGGTCACTAGGCTAGTGGCCTTCCCTGCCCTGCACACACCCCCTCCCACTGGTCAGTAGAGTACTATGGAGGGTCACAAAGGTCTAGAGACTCAGGACTCAACATTCTTTTTTTTTTTTTTTTCTTCAAAAAATTTTTGATGTTTCTATTTTTGAGAGAGAGCACAAGCAGAGGAGGGCCAGAGAAAGAGGGAGACACAGAATCCGAAGCAGGCTCTAGGCTTCCAGCTGTCAGCACAGATCCTGACGCGGAGCTCGAACTCACGGACCGCGAGATCATGACCTGAGCTGAAGTCGGACGCTTAACCGACTGAGCCACCCAGGCGCCCCATAGGACTCGACATTCTTCTTAAAAATAATACTTTACTCATGCAGTCCTTTACGATTTAAGAAAGGGCTTTTGGCCCTTGGTGTCTTCTGAGCCCCCTGACAACCCTCATTCTTCAGATCGGGAAATAGGTTAGATGGCATACACTGTCGGTGATGGGGTTGGACCCTGACTCCGAGTGTTCGGATTCTACCACCTTACGTTCTCCCATTTATGCCTCCTCCCCTCTCCTTTGGCACCTGGCATGCTCTCTCCCAAGCCAAAGAGGCCAGCCTTTCCGGATCTCTGATATGTGGATCAGACCGAAACTTTGTTGCCTAACTCCTACTAATCCGCTTTGTTTTCATCTAGTTTTAAACTTACGTTAGTAAGTTTTCCTCCTAAAAAGAGGAAATTAAACCAAACTCGTAAACTAAACTCTGGAAATTAGAGTGTCAGTAACTCATTTGTTAGCTCACGTATGGGTAAATTGTGCCCACAATTCTGGACGCAGGGTATCCTCGTTTGTTTTCGTCAGCTGGCTCGGCACACCCTGTGCACTCAGAACCGACACCTCTGAAATGAGTGTAAATGACCCCAGGGTTTGCTGGGCTCTTTGAGCGCACCAAGCACTTTCACGACTTTGGGTAAGTCCTGCTTTCCCGATAGACTGAGACCCAGGGAAGTCAGGGGGCTTGCCCAAGCCCCCACTCCTCAGGAGTCCTGCGGAAGCCGGGATTCCAGCCTGGGCCTCTCTGACCCCCAAACATGTGCTCCTGAGCTCTAGGCTGGGGAGTCAGGAAGGCTCACTGAGGGATTTCTCGAGCGCTTTCTGGCTCTGTGTGCCGGTGCTTGTCAGGCATGCTGGGCCCAAACTTGAGGGCCAGGAGGAGAGCAGACAAGGAGGGCAGGATCCAGGCGACCTTCCCCACAGCAGGAAGACGAGGGTGGGTATTTGGGTTTGGAGAAGCCTCATTCTCAGAAATAAAAATAAACTCAAAAAAAGAGAGAGAAAGGAGACTTAGCCTACTTAACAAATAAACTCTAGAGGAGGCCTCTAGAAGAGGTGGGAAGGAGCCGGATATCAAGAACCAGAACGTGTACATTTTGTTAGCTTTGCTGTTTCCTCATGTTTGAGGAAATCTTTAAACAGCAGAGCTCTTGTGTCGTCTTTGGCAGAGCAGGGAGGGGGGTGCAACCAGCTGTGTTATCCGGAAGGAAAGAACCCCAGGGAACTGAGTGTTTGGTGTTAGCTCTCAGAGAAGAGAAGACAGGCATTGGAAAATGCTCCGAAAAAGTAAGCAGCAGCTGTTTGTGTGGCTTCTTGGCGAAGCGGACCACAGAGCCAGTGTCGCACCACTTCCTGCCCATGGGTTCTGTGGGCCCAGGGCGAGCACGTGAGCTGTGCCCAACGAGAGGAGGCGGGCCACGTGGGGAAGAGGAGTGAGGACTTGCCCACTCGGCAAGTCCTGCTGTTGGCTTTCCTTTCTCTTCCTGTCTCTTCTGGCTTTTAGCTTCGATAGCAGAAGAATTCACTTCTTTTCTTTGGCCTCTTTGCTCAGAGAACTTCCAAAAGATTTCTCACTCGCCATCACCTTTGGCATTTGGGAAGCTTCCCTCCTCTCCTTTTCCTCCAGATGCGTCGCACTACCAGCAACGTGCACGTCAGTTGGTTCCACTCCCTTCCCCACCCACCGTAACCCCTGAGCCAGGCCTAACCTTGACTGTTGTAGGAGGCCATTTGAATCTGGAGACCTGAAACCCTGTAGCCAACACTCACACAGCACATTTTACTTCCATTATTCAAATAAACATTGGAAGGGCATGGTTAGCATTAGGGCCGTGTTTCCTATTAAGAACTTTTTTAAAACCTGGTGTCGCCAAGGGGGAGTTCATCAGAAGATAAGCCCAATAGTTGCCAAGGAGCTTTGACCAGAAAAGATCAAGCAAGCAAACCACACATATGTTCAGGTGCCAGGCTCTTAAGGACCAGAGCCAAAAGTGTGACCAGGAGTATCTGATCAACTTAGCAGTGGGCCTGGTATTCTTCTTGACCACCTTTGGTCAAGAGGAAATATTCAGTCCTCTTGAATGCTTTTCTCTCCAATATCTAGTCCAGAGGGTGCATGACTCTGGCAGGATAGTAACCCATATTAAGAGAGTATATATTAATATCAGTTAAAGAGCTAACTATTACATAACTCTTGGATATAGGACACTGTTCTGGAATACTAAAGGCTCACACGTGCATAAGGTACACTTCTTGTTCTCAGAGAACTTACGGGCTAATAAGAACAACCAAGACAAATACACAATTGAAAATGACGTCAGGAATAGTGTTAGAGTAATAAGAGTCCTTTAAAATTTTCTGACATTTAAAGGAAGCAAAGATCTTTATCTGCTTGAAGAGAGAGTTTCATAAAGATGTTAACATTTGAGGGGTGCCTGGGTGGCTCAGTCGGATAAGCATCTGACTTCAGCTCAGGTCATGATCTTGTGGTTCATGAGTTCAATCCCCGCATCAGGCTCTATGCTGACAGCTTGGAGCCTGGAGCCTGACCTGCTTCGGATTCTCTCACTCTCTCTCTCTCTTTCTGAAAAATAAACATTAAAAAAAGATGGTAACATTTGAGATGGACCTAAGAAGATGAGTTGATTTAGATTGGCTGGAATGGAAGAAGCAGCAAGCCATTTCCAGAGAGAGGAACAGTGAGGGCACCTGCATGGAATCGAGAGTGGGTGGGGAAGAGTTAAGCGCTCCCATTTGCACATTTACGCATGGGGGAACGTAGTGTGTAGTACTCACTGGAAGGTAGGCTGGGACAGCATTGTGACAAGGAGCTGTTTGGGCTACCCTACTTAAGAATTAATCTTTATAGAGTAGCGGTAGAGGGATGGTTAGCGGGGGGATGATTGGTAATCCAGGCAAGAGGTGATGGGGCTTTGGCGGAAGCAGTGAGATTGGAAAGAGAGGGACTGAAGTGACCAACATTGCAGAGGTAGATTCTTCAGGCTTAAGGTGATGTGGAACCAGGAGTACGGAACCAACAGGCACCCTGCGAGCTCACACCCGGAAGGTTAGGAAAATAGGGAAACAAGTTTGTCTGAGACACGGCCTGGGGTCAGGGTGTTGATGAGTTTGGAACCGGGCATGGTAAGTGTTAGGTGTCTGTTATTTCTCCAGGGTAAGGTTAATAGTTGGAATTATGGATCTGGAGCTTATTAAAAAAGCATTTCAGTAATTCTTTATCTAGAGGCAATATAGTTGAAGCCCTGAAAATAGATGATATTACCAAAGTAAGTGTGAGGAGAGAGAAGAGGTCAGGGTGGAAATGTAAAGAGTGGAGGGGCCATGGAAGCAGTCGGGGACAGCAGTTCAAAAAGTAGAAGAGGGGACTGGGCCGATCCACTGAGGTGGAAGCCAAGGAAGGAGAGACAAGACATCCACAGGATGGAGGCCATCCTTCCAGGCTAGAGGTTCCTGAGAGCTCCACGGAAGATTCTTATGTGCACATAGGTTTGGGAAATAATACTGCCAGGCCAACAGAGGAGTGAAAACAAGAAAGTTTCAGTGTGACCCAGTCACCTGCCGTTCGTTGTATGGGCTTTTTCTCGTGAGGATTTGTGATCCCTCCATAAAGAGGCTCCTATTTGCTGTGGGACTTGGGGCTGGCAGGCGGGTCCAGGCTCCTCTAAGTACCCTGAGCAGCCAGCTGAGGGTTAGCAAATGGTATACACATGGTCCTCACCACTGCTGATTGCCTCTGGCAAGACAGTTCTTTGATGGGAGTGACAACATCGGGAGAAACTCTAGGTCCGCTGACCCTGTTTTGCTGTGTCTCCTCAGAGTCTGTGATGGGGAACTGCATGGATAGAAGTTCTCCGGGACAAGCAATGGAGCTGCCGGATCACAATGGACTTGGGTACCCAACACGCCCCTCTGTCAACGAGCACCACAGGCCCCGGACCCTCCAGAGACACCACACGATCCAGAACAGTGATGATGCTTATGTATGTTGGCCTCTCCTACTTCTCAGAAGTGGGATCCTACTGGTCCCAACCTTGCCAGCAGTCCTGTGGGGTCACCTGTGCCCTTCCATTCTTCCCAGCCAGAATCCAGCCTCTCTGGGAACGATGCAAGCATGGCTTTGAATCAACTTCAGAGACCAGTAGAATCTGTGCTCTAAACTTCAGACCAAGGAATCAAGAGTAGTTGCTATCTGTTCCTTCTGGTCTGAGTTATTGAACTTCTCCCCAGACAGTCTAAACTCCAGCCCAAGCAAGTGAACCCATAGACTTCTGGTTAGTTTTCCAACAGTTCCATTGAATGATTCAGATAAAGGGACCTAACCCAGATCAACCGAACTTTGCTTCCTCCCGTAGCAACTAGCCACATGTAGCCATCCAAACGTAAATGTATTTAAAATGAAATAAAAATTTAGTTCCTCAGTCACGCTAGTCCCATTTCAAGTACTCAGCCACTTGAGGCTCGTGGCTCTGTGCCAGCAGGACAGATGTAGCATGCCGCTGTTCTCTCGGAGAGCACTATTGGACCGTCCGGTCCTCAGACCCAGGTCCTCTTGGTGAAGGGGACAGGTCAGAAATCTGGTTTTGGAAGACCGTGTGGTTGTCAAGGGCATGTGACCATCTGCTGAGGTTCACCATGCATCCCTCACCCCACCCACCCCACGGGGAAGGTGGGGCAGCTTCCCGCACTGTGACCGCCAGATGGCACAGCTCGGGAGCAGTGCCTGAGGCTGCCCTGCGCCTGGGCTCTTTTAGAGGGAACGGCTGTCACTAAGGGTCACCTGAGAGTGGCACGTTCTCTGGTATCCTGACTTCTTTTCCTAATTGTTTTCTGTAGGTGCAGCTGGATAACTTGCCGGGAATGAGTCTCGTGGCTGGAAAAGCACTTAGTTCCGCCCGGATGTCAGATGCGGTTCTCAGTCAGTCCTCGCTCATGGGGAGCCAGCAGTTTCAAGATGGGGAAAATGAAGGTGAGGGGCCTTATGCATGGGGCACCCTGGGGAAGTTTCTGGAGGCACCCCTCCCCTGCCATCTTCACTAGTGACTGTTCTCCTCTTCTGTATATAGGGTTCAGGGGAAGATGGGAAGCCATAGCTTCCCCGAGGGGTCTGGACACAAAAGCCTTCCCCACTTGTCTCCATCGAGAATGGGTATACAAAGAAGCAGGCCTTCTGGTTGAGGGCAGGGGTATCACGTTTGTCTTTGTAAAGCTTTGATAAGATACTGCTTTAACAACTATCTTTCTACCTCTGATTAGAGGGCATTGTATCCTAAGGGACTATGTCTGCCTCTTCTTAGAACCAGTAAAGGAAGGTATCATAACAGATAGAAGCGTAGGCTTTGGAATGGACAGGTCAGCAGTAAATCCTGGCTTTGCCCTTTACAGGTTCCACGGACAGGGCGCTTAACCTTTTGGAGCCTCAGGGTCCTCCTCTCTGAAGTGGCAGAAACAGTAGAGCCTATATCCTAGATTGTGCTGTGTGCTTAACGAGTTTACGGTGCTCAGAAAAATGCCTGGAGCACGAAGAGTGCCCAGTGACCCGTGCCCGCTAGCACTAAAATGGTCTCCTCCCTTGGAGAGCTAAGTCTTTCCGAGGGCACTGCATGCTGTCTTCGTCCACACTGGAGTAGCGATAGCGCTTGAGGTGGGAGACAGAAAGGGAATGGGGCCGAGTGGAGCCCTTAGTACGGGAAGAATCCTGGCCCGGCCCACAGCCTAGGACCTGCTGTGAGCTAGAATTCAGGGTGGGAGCCCCGCTCCAGGGTGCTCAGACTTCTCTTCCTGCCGCCACCCCCGCCACCTACCACCTCCCTGCCGCCCCCCTCCCCTGCCCCGCCCCAGCTCTCTGCTAAGCTCGCGTGTTCTTTCTGGTCTTGCAGAATGCAGGGAGAATCTAGTTGGTCACGAGCATCCGGACCTGGCTGACGGCAGCCAGCATTTAAATTCCTCTTGCTATCCATCCACGTGCATCACAGACATTCTGCTCAGCTACAAGCACCCCGAGGTCTCCTTCAGCATGGAGCAGGCAGGCGTGTAACAGGAAACGGAGAGTGAGTATCTCCCCGGCCAGGGCCAACCCAGCCCTTCGGCCGAGGGCCAGCCCCCGATCCTTCTGTGTGTGGTGGCCCGTGAACTAGGCCACCACTCCCCTCTCTGTCTTTGCATCTTCGTGTTCTGTCACGAAGCACTGTGCTGGTTGTTCCAGGGGGGGGCGGCGGGCAGGTGGGGAGCATACAGGAGAAATGCTGGCCATAGTCCCTTGGTTTACTTACGGGGGTAAGACGCGTGTGGAAGGTGCCGTAGCCTGCCCAGAGACAGGAAGTGAGCTGCGGCTTCGGAGGATGGGGCGCCTCTGGCCAGGGTAATAGGGGAAGGACAGTCCTGAACTCGGTCCTGAGGCAGGAACCCCGGCAAGAAAACCTGTCTAGCCATAAGTTTTCAAGGCCATACTGCAAGCGGAAGAATATTCCAGACAGCGGAGCTGTGTGCTCAGAGGCCAGTGGCAGAAAACAGGTAAACTGAGCAGCTGGGCTGGAGCAATGCCTACGTGTACATAGATAGTATTGCTTTTGTCTTGGAAAACTCTGACAGAAAACAGTGATGAAGGTTAAGCCGTCTGGCAAACCCGCCTTCGCGCCTCAGCATGGCAGACCCCTTAAACTACCTGAGGTAAAGGGAGCCAGTTGCGTTTCGTGAAAGTGTTCCAACGAATGTTTGAGCCTCTTGCTCCGAGCTGATTCTCCTGTGTGTGTGTCTGCTCTGTTGCAGGTTTGTGTACAGCTCGGGAGTGAAATGACTTCACACCAACAGTATCTCGCAGCATTGCGCCAAATTGCCATTGTGTTTCTGTCCACCTAGAGCGTCACGGCTCCTTCCCTCACTTTGGTTCATCAGTGTGCGGTTCTTTCGGGTTCTGAGGGGGTTTTGCCATGTTTGCTTGTATGACCGAGTCACCAAGGAAATAAACAGGATATTCGTGTTCGCCACCTTTTGTGAAAGTGTATTTGGTATATTTGAGTTGGAGGTTTGGTTTACTTTGTTTTTTTTTTGTTTTTGTTTTTGTTTTTTTTGATATATTTTCTTTCGGAGGTGATTTTCTTTCTTTTTTATTTGTTTCTCTCTTCTTGTTTTTTTCTTTTTTCCTTTCCTTTGCTGAGACAGAAGAACAAAGCAGTTAAAATTATAGAGGCCAGGAGACCCAGAGCCACTCCCCTGCCCTGCGTCCCCCCACAGAGCACCTCCGTTTCTCCATTTCCCTGCATTGCTTGTCCACAGGAGCAACTACTCACAGATAACATCCTCTGGATTCTTAGTGGCTGGGGAAAGGGAGAGAGGAAGGGGTGATGGCCCCTGGCGCTTTGGAAAACAGGAAGGAGAGCAAAAACCAACAAAACAGAACCGCCGAGTCTGGAACCTGGGAAGGTCTTGACCGCCCGGATCCCATGAAAAGCTTGTCTGGCCTGGCCAAGAGCGTATCGGAGCGTTAGTGTGGGGGCCGAGAGCGGCCTGGCCTGGAGGCGATGCCAGTTAGAGCATCTCCCTCCGTGTGAGCCTTCCCGCTGCGTAACCCAGCTCCCCTCTGACAACCTGGAAAGTTGGCTGCCTTTCCCGTCCCGCTGGTTCCACCCACAGACTGAACACCCAGCAGTGGTTCACTGTGCTTTTCGTGTCCCCTTTGCTTCTCACTTTATATTGTGCTGTACAAGGATTGTTTCTTCACACGCACACACGCTTGTTCCCTTCAGCCTCTGACACAGACAAAGAAGAACAGGAGGTTGCCTTCGGCCCCGCCTCTCTCCTAACCTTCTCCTCCTCCCTGGGCATCCTCAGCCCCTATTTTAATTCTTGATCATGTAGGAATTGTTTTGGGTAAATGTTGATATTATTGTTATTATTATTATTATTATTAATAAGTAAAAAAAAAAGGAATTTTTGTTTAAAAGAGACATGTTTAACCAGATTCTGTTCTATTTGAATTGTGACTTGCACCTTTTGTTCAAAGTGTTTTCTGTAGACCTTGTAATCGTGAGCAGCTCTCACTCGTGCCAGTGACAGGTGTAGTGGTCTCCTTCCCTCCCCCGGGGAGCGGTGCATATGCAGTAGCCACCGTTTGTCGTTCTCTCTGTGTTTCCTCACTGTTAGAAACCAAAGTCTTCTCTGCTGGCTGGGGGCTGACAGAGGATCTGATCTTCAAACCAAGAAAGACATGTTAAATGTTTTGACTCTCGATCCTTTTTCCTGGGAAAGGAGAATGAAGGGTCCCCAGGCCCCTCCCAGTCTTTCACCCTGAATTTGCACAGAAGAAAGCGGGTGCCCCGCATGGCCGTCCTGATGTTGCTGACAGGATTCCCGTGCGGCTCGTCCGTCTCACTGATACCGGCAGCTCAGCTCCTGGACCCGATGTCCCTCGAGTGGATTTCCGCACTGCGAGAGGGAGCCTTTCTTGGGATCCGTCCCGTGTTTGCACGGTCCCCAGTGTCCCCTCCGCTTGGTGAGGCCACTGACTCCTCGCCAGAAGGAGGCCGCCGAGAAGACCCGAACAGCCACCGTTGGACTTCTCTGGGCTCGTTCCAGCTCCCATGCCCCCAGCCGCCCCCTCACGCACGTGCTCGGCCTGGTGCGTTTACATGGGACTGTGCCGATGGAAGAGTAGGCTGCCGTCCTCCAGCAGCCAGCCAGGTGAAAGCCAGTGAGCCTACTGACCGTGCCATCCCGCGAACTACACTTGTAAAAGATCATCGCTTTGTATTGTAGTAACCAATAAGCGCAGTATATGTTGAATGTATATGAACGTAATTTCCTATTTCTGCTCTTTGAAAATGTCAGAAGTATTTTTTTCTTTCTCATTTATGTTGGACTAAAAATGGATTAAAAAGATCTCCAGACCCAAATTGTGGCAGTAAGACTTTTAGTCCTTTTCGTGACGGTGGTCGTGGGCAGCATACAGACTTATAACTTAATACCTTAGTTGGACGGTAGGGGATTGTGAAAATAAAAACCTGTTCATAATCTTATGTTGATAATGCTCCTTGCCTCGTGGTTCAGAGTCTAGCTGAGAGAAGCATCCAGGCGGGTGGAAGCTGGAACCCGGGAGGCTGAGGAAGCCTACAGAGCGCTGGGCGGAGCTTTGAGCAATCCATTATCTCACCCTGCCTGGTAAAGCTAGCATTCTCTAGAAGCCTGGACTCAGCCCACACTGTGTCCCCACTTGGACCCTGTCCCGTCAGAAGGGAGCATTTGAGTTTGCTGAGTCAGATGGAAAACCGATTCCTTGAGAGGGTGCTTTTAAGGCAGGGGAAGGAGGTTCTCAAAGACCTGGGGCCTTTCTGAGGTGACCCCAACCAGCCCAGTGATGTGACTGCCCCCGGTAAGTGTTAGGACACAAAGGGGACTTTTCCTATAGCTTTCCTCTTTTTTCACACCTGCATTCCAGAGGGCAGGGTGGAATTTCCAGCCTGGTCCCAGGCATGGCTAAGAGCTAGCTGGTTGAGGTTCTTCTGTGAGGAAAGATCACTGAAGCTGGAAATACGAAGCTTGTAGAAAGAAGAGTAGGAAGAGGGCATTTACGAAAGCTTTTGCACCCACAGTGCACGAGAAAGTCACTGTGGGACTGTTGGGAATGGAAAGAGCCTTCCAAGAAGGATCTTCTAGAAATCCTCTGAGTGTGTACACACGTGTGGAAGGCTTGAGGGAGGGTATCTGGAAGCACTCGGTGACCCACCCGGATGCCTTCCACATCTTGTAATGACCTTTGCAGTTGCGTCCCCGCCATGAAATCACCAGGGTGCCTTTGGGCCAGAGGTGCGATGAGCTTCCGGACGAAGTGGGCTGCTGCCCTCCTGGATAAAGACCAGAGATCTGAGCTCTAGAAAGCAGGAGCCGTGCCCACAGACCCTTCCTGGACTCTCCTTCTGACTTTGCGCCGTGCCCCACCCCACCCTAACCATGAGGCAGGGGTTCGGAGGGCTGGTGTGCCTGCCCCGGTGCCAGACCTCGGCCCCAGCCGCTCATACGTGAGCCACCTGCACCCTGGTCTCCTCCTGAGTAGGAGGGCAGGAAAGAATCGTGTGTGGGGGGTGACGGTGCCCTGCCCCGGGGCCTGGGTTGGGGCTCCGTCACCAGGAGCTGCGACAGAATTGCCAAAAAGGAATTACGGGCATGGGGGCTCCCTCCCCCCCCGCTCGGTCTGAACCATCCCAATCCCAAGTCTCTGGTCCTGACCTGCAGCACCGTCCTCTCTGTTCGAGCACAGGGCTGGATGCTCGGAAGTTACTCGTGCATTTCCTCCCAAGGCCCGCTCCTTCAGATGCCCCTTTACCATCCCGGGGACCCTTTACTGTGCCTGCTGTCACGCATCGAGTAAATGTTTGTTGAGTGTCTGTTATGTGCCAAGTCTAGCAGGGGACAGAGTCCTCCCAGTTCAGAGTGACCAGTACGACGTTGGGACACAAATTGTGAAATGAGTCGCTAATCATTCTGAGCAAAATCCACTCATGCAGCGAGTTAGCAGCACTCCCGGCTGGCCCCTTGGCGACACGCTCCACAAATGGTCACTCTGGAGGTGCCTGAGATCAAGGAAAAAGCACGCTGGGACTAAGGGCCTACATGGGTGGACCTTTACTACGCAGCTAGTGCAACCCGTGGGCACCTGATGCCTCCAGCAGGGACTGGCTGGACCCCTGTCTGACGCTGAGATGCAGAGGACTTGCTTCCTCTCCAGACTATGAGTAATGAGGGGCTTGGACTAGTTTGAGGCAAACCTCTTGCAATGAAATGGGGCAGACACACTAGTGAGCAAGGGCAGTAGAAAAGAAAACATCCCGCCTGTTAGGATGCCATCACCAGAACTCCCTAGCCCGACGCCTTGCGATCCCCGAGCTGGGAAACCGAGAAGCCCCTGATCAGAACACGAGGTGGCCAGCCAGGCCTCCTGAGTCCTGCTCCTGATGGCAGCAGACACCAATGGCTGGAAGCCACGGGCAGCTCTGAGCTGCCATCTACTGCTAGGCGAGACAACAGCGAAAATATCTGACTGCCCAGCCTTCCAGGGACGATCGTGAAGGTGCTTTGGCCACTGGCGAACTACACAAATGTTGGAATTCGGGGTAGCCATCATGAGCACTTAAGTAATAAACCAAAGAGAAGGGTGGAACAGTGGCAGGTAGCTTGAAGTCCAGCCCGTAAGCTTCTGAGTCCCCCACATGCTGGCTGGGGCGAGCTGCACGCCCAAAAAGAAAGGAGCCTCTCTTGGCCTGAGACACCAGGAACTGCCCCCAGGAGGGGACCAGCCTCCCCCCCCCCCCCCCCCCCCGCCCCGGTGATCTTTAAGCCTCGGGCGGAAAGCTGGGCTGGCCAAGTGGCAGCCCAGGCCAGCTGCTCAGTGAGACTACCTCCCTCTCTGCAGGGCCCCGTGGATCCCTGGGGCTGGGTCAGCGCAGGAACAGAGGCCCCACATCTCGGCACCCGCAGGTCAGAACCACACAGAGAAAATGTGAGTACTTGCCACTTCTGCTTCTGGAAGCCGAGGTCTTAGCTCCGGCCTGACCGTGCAAGTTGTGTTCTGTGGGAGCCAGGGGATAGAATGCCAGAAACTGGGATTCTGGGACACAGAACTGTTACTGAATGCCAGCTACCTTTCAGTTTTGCCACGGATGTTCCGATGTGGTGCTTAAGACAACACACATTTATTACCTGAGTACAGTTCTAGAGGTCAAAAGTCCCAAGTGGGTCAGACCAAGTTAAACTCCTGGTGTCAGCAAAGGCTGTAAGGGAAAATATGTTTCTTCTTCCAGCTTCTGGAGGCCACCCACATTCCTTGGCTTGCAGCCCCCTTGCAGCAGTCACATCGCTCTGACTTGCGCTCCTGTCCTCTCTCTTCTGACTGCTTCTCCTACCTCCCTCCTGTATATTTAAGGACGCTTTTACTGATATTGGGCACACCTGGATAATCCAGGAAAACCACCCACCTCAAGGTCCTTATAATCACATCTACACGGCCCCTTTTACCATGTAAGAGTTACAGGCTCCAGGGATGAGGACCTGAACATCACTGGCGGGGGTGGGGGGGGGGGTGGGGGAGAGGGGGTTGGGGGCATTATCCTGCCTGCCAGACATACTCCGCATACTGTGACTCCAGGAGATGGCATGTCCCATCGTTTTCTTCATTCAGCAGATAAGGGACTGAGGTGTGCCGAGGTTGTATAAGTTGCCCGGGGTCACACAGCTAACTCGTGGCAGAGCTGGGACTCCAACCTGGGGCTGTCCAGCTCCAAGCCGCCTTGTCTGAGGTGAAGGGCAGGAGACCCGCTACAGTGGCAGAGGCTTGGGGGCCCCGAAGCTCCGGGACCCGGCCAACAGCAGCACCAGGCAGGTGTTTAGAGTAATTTAGGGAGTGTCCTGGGTAGATGGTGCAGGGCACATTTCCATCCTGGGTCTACATCCAGAGAGAGCTGGGTGCGAAGTCCAGTCCTGCCTCTAATTTGCTGAGAGACCAGATACCTAGGGCAAATTCGTTCTACTCTCTCCAACTTCCTCATGTGTGAGATGGCAGGGAGGAGAGAGCCTGGAGGGGTTGATCCCAGTGGCCCTCTCAGCTTGGGTCCCGCACAGGCTCTATGACTCAGGGCCCATCGTCGGTGACCTGGTGTTGGAGGTCCCGGGCCTCCCGAGAGGACCCGTGGAGGACACTGCTGCCAATGCCAGTGAGCACACAGTTTGCATTCACAGGACTCCCCCGGGGTCCTCCGACGACCCCGGCCATTTCTGTCTCCATTTTACTGAGAGGAAACCGAGGCTCAGAGAGATTACATAACTGGCTTGCGATCCTTCTCCAGGATTTTGCATGTTGGAGGAGGAAGGAAGTGAGAAACCAGGTCTCCTGCCGCCTCCTACTCCAGAGGTCTTTCCCCCTGCACCGGTGACCCCTGAAGGCTGGTATCCATTCTCACCGTGTGTGATAGAACATAAGCTTGAACAACGCAAAGATATATATGGATTCAATTTAAGAGACTGTCCTTGGTTCTGACATTATGTCCTTTTGTGGGCTGTTAAAAAAAAAAATCATTTCTTTTTTGCAGAGCTGGTCCTGGTAGACGGGGGTCTGGGTGGGTGGCTAGGGCAGTGGGTAACGTTTTTACATGACAAAAATCAAGAGCTGGCAACTCGCAGTTGGTCTCTAGAACTCATTTTGAAATGCCAGGGCTTCAAAATCTCAGTCTGGGAGCCACTGAGCCCTCCCTCTACACTCTCCCCAGGCCACTCCCTGGCTCCACGGGTCCCCTTAGGCTAAGGGTTTGGGAGGTCTGGAAGAGCCTGGAGAGAGGTATGCTGACCTGCTGGGACAAAATAGAAAACAGGGTGTTGGTGGGAAGACCGTCTGCTGCCTTTGCAGGGGAAGGGCAGGGCGGGTGCAAAATAATCTCCTTGGAATGCAAGGGGACGGTGGGGAGGGCATCTCCTGAGTGGAGGAGTCCCGGCCATCCCTGGCCAGCTGGTGTCTCTTGCCTCCTTCCCTCCTCTCCCCGGCTGCACTGGCACGACAGACACTGGAGGACACATATCCCCCTCCCCCTCAGGAGAAGGGATGGGTCCAGATGACCCCGACCCTGAGGACCTGCGAGCCTGCAACCACCCTGTGGCCCCCGCCTGAACCCTTGATCCCTGGCCCTGCAGCCCCCGCAGCTTCCTGTTTGCCCACTCTATTTGTCCGGCCCCAGGGACAGAGCTGATCCTTGAACTCTAAGTTCCACATCGCCAGGACCAGTGAGCAGCAGCAAGGCCTGGGCTGGGCTTATCAGCCTCCCAGCCCAGCCCCTGCCTGGAGACATAAATAGGCTAGGAGAGCTGGCAGCTCAGAGACGGCTGGAGCCCTTGAGGTAAGTGCTGCCATCTGAGGCTCGGGGGTCCTGGCTCCAGAGTGTCCCCATGCTGGGACTCTGGGTTCTGAGACCCTCTCCCACTCTGTCCTGCCCCCACCCCTGGCTAAAATGAGCGGGAGAGCACTGGGCTCCTCCACGCTAGAGGCCTGCCCCGCTCAGCCGGGACCCTCTTCTCCTCCAGGTCACCCACGTCCCTTCAGGATGAAAGCCGTGGTGCTGACCTTGGCCGTGCTCTTCCTCACGGGTAGGTACCCCGTGCCCCCCAACTTAGGAAGCCAGCCTTTGGCAGAGGGCCCTTCTCCCTAAGTCCCTGTGGGCCACCCTCCTGGGCACAGGGAGCAGGATTTCTCACCCCCTCTTCCCTGCCTCCAAGCCTGGCATTTCAGCGCCGATCCTGGTCCAGAGCAGGCCTGATCTGGGTCTCCCCTCTCACCCGCAGGGAGCCAGGCTCGGCATTTCTGGCAGCAAGATGACCCCCAGTCACCTTGGGATCGAGTGAAGGATTTAGTTACCGTGTACGTGGATGCAGTCAAAGACGGCGGCAGAGAGTATGTGGCCCAGTTTGAAGCCTCCGCCTTGGGAAAACAGCTGAAGTAAGGACCCAGCCTGGGGCCACGGGCAGGGGCAGGGGTTGCGCTTTCTGGGGGACAGAGAGGCCTGTGGGAAGATGTAGCCACAATGGCCGGATCACCTATTTCATGGGCCCCATAGAAGGCATGGAACACAGGAATGGGATCCCCCAAATGACCGTCATCTCAGAACTCATTTTAGGGAGAATAATATGTGGTAGTGCCGTAGCAAGGGGCAGATCTGTGCTGCCGGCTCAGCAATCACAGCGCCTTTTGCCTGCAAGTGTAACCCAGCCCCTTCCCGTTCTTAGCTACCTGCCCCGCTCCTGCCCAGCAACAGGGGTGGCCGTCTTCAGAGACGACGACGGCCTGGGAGTGTGGAGACGAGGTCCTTGGGGCCCAGCTTTGGGGCCAGGCAAGACTGGGCAGCAAGCCCGGCTTGGCTTCGTCTCTTACTAACTCCTCAGTCCATCAGTACAACGGGACGCGACGGCGATGGGAGCACGGCGGGCTGCCGTGGCGGGGACCGTGTGTAGGGCAAGCTAGGCTGGGCTCTGGCCCCCGGGCTGCGGTACGTCGACAGGTGCCGCTCAGGGCTCACCGCAGGCGGCCCCGGGGCTGGCCCCGGGGTGCCCCGGCAGGGAGGCCACCCCTGAGCCCCTCGCTCTCCCCGCCCCACCCCTTCAGCCTGAAACTCCTAGACAACTGGGACACCTTGGGCAGCACGATCACCAAGCTGCGCGAGCAGATCGGCCCGGTCACCCAGGAGTTCTGGGATAACCTGGAGAAGGAGACGGAGGTGCTGAGGCAGGAGATGAGCAAGGATCTGGAGGAGGTGAAGCAGAAGGTGCAGCCCTACCTGGACGACTTCCAGAAAAAGTGGCAAGAGGAGGTGGAGCTGTACCGCCAGAAGGTGGCGCCGCTGGGCACGGAGCTGCGCGAGGGCGCGCGCCAGAAGCTGCAGGAGCTGCACGAGAAGCTGAGCCCGCTGGGCGAGGAGCTGCGCGACCGCGCGCGCACCCACGTGGACGCGCTGCGCGCGCAGCTGGCCCCCTACAGCGACGAGCTGCGCGAGCGCCTGGCCGCGCGGCTGCAGGCGCTCAAGGAGAGCGGCGGCGCCAGCCTGGCCGAGTACCACGCCAAGGCCAGCGAGCACCTGAGCGCGCTCAGCGAGAAGGCCAAGCCCGCGCTGGAGGACCTCCGCCAGGGCCTGCTGCCCGTGCTGGAGAGCTTCAAGGTCGGCTTAATGGCCATCGTCGACGAGGCCACCAAGAAGCTGAACGCTCAGTGACGCGCCCGGGACCAGAGGGGGGCCGCCTCGGGCTCCCCTGGCCTTCGATCGGGTTCTTAGAATAAACGTTTTCAAAGCGGGACGCCCGTGTTGGGCCGCGTTGTTTTGTTTTGTTTTTGTGTTTGTTGAGGCTTCGGTTGTGACTTTTAAACAATAAAATGTGCTCCAAAAAACTATAAATTCTTTTTTGGGGGGAGACTGGGAACGGGGTGCGGGCGGCGGAGGGGACGTCACCGCGCCAGGGCCTCTGACCAGGGGACAGGGAGCCGGAGCCCATCAGCTCGGAACCTGGGCCCCTCAGGGTCCTCATGCGAGGACCCGGCCGCTAGGAGTGAGGTAGTGGATGGAGTCCCCTTCCCGAGGAGGCCCAAACAGAGAGGAAATCATAGAGGACCAGGCAAGGTGACAGACAATCCAACGCGGAGTAACCTGAAAACTCCTCATGCGAGAAGAACCGCAGCCCTGTTGGAGGAGGGTCAGGAAACAGGGCGGGCTTTGCTGGGAGAAGTGGGCTCCGGCTGGGTGGGGAGTGTCACCCCTCCCCCCCTCCCCCCCCCCACACAGGCCAGGCCAGGAGCCCCGCCAGCACTCTGGCTCCAGGTGGGCTGGGGTGGGCCTCAAGGAGCCCCTGGGGCTGGAAGGATTAGGGACGAGCTCAAACGAAGAGCTTAGCCTCTGCTCCTTCCTTCTTGATGAATTCCAAAAAAACGAGGAAACAGACGCTTCCCTTTTCTTTTTTTCACAAGGGCAGCATGCCACTCCTCAGGGTCCCGCCCTTTCCAGAAGCAGCGGATGTTTCCTCCGGCACAGCTGTGTAAACCAGCCCTCCCCCCCGCGGGGCTCCAAGCCTGGGTCAGAACAATAACCCCCACCTGATTACAGGTAATTAGCCCACTTTTATTTCTAAGATGCATTCACATCCGTCATCTCACTGCATCCTCCCCCAAATCCTGGGTAGACCGCCGCTACATCCATGATACTGATGACAAAGCTGAACCCGGAAGTCACAGGCCAGGGCTGAAGAGCTGGATGGGTTCGGTAGCCCTTTTCAGACGCATTCTGGGTCGTTTTTTAAAAAAGCGTGTGGTCAGGCACTCGAGTTCACACGGCTGTGCACAGGCGCATGCACGTTCGTTCTCAAGCGCACACTCCTATGCGCAGCCGGCCCCCTCTTCACACTCAGGTACTTACCCCCATGTGCGTGCCCAGATTCACAGATCAGAGATCTGGGCAGTGCCCTGATGGAACTTTCCCTGCCGTCTCCCCACGGGGCCTTTTGCCCCCTGCCTCTCCCCCCATCTCCAGCACGTCTTGCAAACTTCTGGATAAAGCAGTGGGCTTTTTAGTTCCTAGCCATCAAGAGCCATAATAGGTGTCAAGCCCAGATCTGGGTGAGAACACTTTCCAGGTGTGGGTGCTGGGATCCCTGGCCCGGTTGGGCCAGAAGAAAAGCCCAGGTGGATTTCCAAAGGGAGAGCAGATGTCTCCACACGGGGCCGGAGGTGCTGATGTCAGCCAGATGTGCCAAGGAGCCCCCTGACACCCAGCGTAGGAGTAACGAAGTGTTTTTCTGTGTCAGCTGAGCAGAATATGAGCAGCTGATCTGAGCTTCAGGTCCAGCTCTGCCATTTGCTGATTCTGTGACATTGGGCAAGTGCCTTCACCTTTCTGAACCTCGGTTTTTTCCTTGGAAGAGCGAGGGCCTGCCCAAGTAGTCTGTGGTTCTGGGACTCCCTGACGTGAACAAGGGAAACAGCCTCTGTTGGGTAACTTTGGGTTCCTTCTTAGTTCCTGAGACGCTGGATTCCCCCGGCTCCAATTCTGGTCCCAAGGGGAAATCAGCTCAGCCTAGAGCAACAAGGATGACCATTTACAAGGTACTTTGATGTGCCAGGTGCTCTGCGCAGCCTCATTCATCCATTCAACAAATCTACAGTGGAGGTGGCGTTGTTGCACCCACTTAACAGGTAAGAAACTAAGGCTGATATAAAATGATGGCCCCCAAACCACAGCCTAGTTGTATCTTATTCCAGCCGCTCCCCATCAGCCTCCTTCCCTCAAGTGTGGCTGAGAGGGCCAGGCGGCCTGGGTGGTGCGAGTCAGCTCCACAGAGCTCCACAGACAGCAGTGACAGCTCTGATGACGGATGGCACAAAGATGCCAGGCACCGTGCCTGGCACAGATCACACACTCAAGTCATGTTGTACAGCATCTGACAGTTTATCAAAGTGTTGTCGGATCTCTTACCCCGTCTTCTCCTCCACACAAGCCTGTGGAAGCAGAGTTCTCCTGCCTCCGTGTGATGAGGAAACTTGGGCCCAGACACCACCCGACTGCTAACGGGTGCGTAGGGCACTGGCCCCGGGCCGGCTGAGTGGGACGCAGCCCAGCGCCCACCCACAGAAGAGCCCTGGCCCATTTCCACGCCCGAACACACATGGCATGCGTGGGACGTCCCACTCGCGGCAGCTTCTCATCCAGTTTTATTGGCAGGGCAGGAGGCTTGGGGGTGGGCCAGGTCTGGGGTGGGGCGGAAGGTGAGAATGCCGTCACTTTCAAGCGACTTTTGGGATGGCCCAAGGAGCCAGCGGGCTGGGTGGGCAGGAAGACGTGGTGCGTCAAGGTCTCACTTGGCTTCAGAGGCTGGCGTCGGTGTGACGGCAAAGGTCGAATCCCAGAACCCAGAGAACTTGCCCGTAAGCGTGCTCCAGTAGTCTTTCAGGGAGCTGAAGCGGCCGGTCACCCAGTCCCTGAGGGTTAAATCAGTAAGGGGAAGCAATGGAAGTGGGGGTAAGAGCTCACGTGAAGGCGGCGGGGCCCCTGCCGTATCCCCACTGCCTCTCCACCCTCCCTCTCAACCTCCTGCAGCAACGCCCCTGACACCTCAGGCCAAGACCCTTTCTGCTGTCACCTCAGGCAGAAGAGATGCTGGGGGGGGGGGATGGGACCCTAGCACAGGTCCAGCTTGTTTCTCCGGGGTGGGGCAGACCTCCGTGTCACCATGGGTCTGAGGCCAGCTGGAGGGGAGTGGTTGAGTGGGAGATTTGTAAAGCCTGGGCTGTCATTCTGTTCGAGGCAACTGATGCCCTCCAGGGTTGTACACCCTGGTGGCTCTGAGTGGGGTGGGGCAGAGGGAAGCAGTCTCCCTTTTGGAAAATCCTCAGAGGATGAATTAGCTGTGTGATCTGGGCGGCGGGGGGGCGGAGGGTGGGGGCGGTTCCCTTAACCTCTCTGAGCCTCCATTTTCTCATGTGCAAAATGGCACAAACAATACCCACTCCACAGCCGGTTCTGAGGACCATGAAATTCAGTGAGCGCCTCGGCTATGTGAATGCTGGCCAATTCGCAGTGGAGGTGCAGAAGGGAGCAGGGGAGAAGAGAGGACTAGAAGGCAGGGCAGGATGGGAGAGGAAGCACAGACTTGTTGACATGGGCCCCAAGTCTTGGCACAAGGCAGAAAGACACACACACACACACACACACACACACACACACACACACCAGGCTGAAAATTGGATTGAGTGGGACCTCCCAGCCAACCTCCACCAGAAAAAGGGAGTGGGAGCAAGAGCTAACAGGGCCTTCCTTAGAGCCGTGCAGAGAGCCTGGAGAAGGGAGGGCCCACAAAGGGAGAAGAGGCCAGGAGGAGATGAGGGGAAGGAAGGCTACAGCCCGCCTCCATCTCTCCAGCCCGAGAAAGCCCCGTGAGGGCCCCGTTCCACAGACCAGAGCATGGAGGCTCCGAGAGGCACAGGTCCCGGTGGGTGTGGGCAAGCCACGGCCCCACTGCCCGGGCTCTGCTGAGTCAGAGGCGGGAGGGAGCCCAGAGCCGGCGCCGAGCACCGAGACGTGAGGGTGTACCTGGCCTGCTGGGCCACCGGGAACTCCCGCATGGTGGTCAGCGTGTCCTGGGCGGTCTTGGTGGCATGCTGGACGTAACCCTGCATAAGGCCCAGAAGGGAGGGGTCCTCCCCCTCTGTAGCTCCTGCCGGGAGAGCGGGGTGGAGTGAGATAGACTGGCCTCCGGGGAGCCCTTCGCCTCCGCCCAGCCACCGGCCAGGGTGTGGGATACTCAAGCCATTCCCAGGTCCTCCAGGCAGACGGCTGCCCGCCCCTCCCTATCCCTAGCCCTGTCCCCAAGAGCTGCTTACGGGCAGAGGCCAGGAGCACCAGGAGGGCAGTGACGAGAAGGACCCGGGACTGCATGGCACCTCTGTCCTGCAGGGAAGTGTCTTGAGAGGGGTACCCCAAGCCCCCCACCTCTGGTCCTCCCTGGAGAGGTGGTGTGGCCCCTGCCGTGGATCCCGAGCTGGGTCAAGCCAGGAGGAGAGAGGGCCTGGTGCCAGCTAACACGGCAGGCGAAGGGCTTCCAGCCAGAGGCCTCGGGCAGAGCCAGGCTGGGAGAGAGCGCGGGGCCAAGGGCCGGAGCAGAAAACCCACCAGACCAGGAATCAAGGCACCCGGGTTCCGGCCTGGTTCCTGCCACTAACACGTTGTGTGACTTGGGGTAGATTCCTGTCCCTCTCTGGGCCTCGGTTTTTCTGTCTGGGGTAGGACTGGGGTCTAAGGCTTCTTCCAGTCCTAAACACAGAGTGAGGGAACGTGCACGGATTTGGAGCCAGTTCCGGTCGTGCTGTGAGCCCTGCCTTCCATGAGCCTCGGTATCCCCCGGTGTGCAACTGGAGGTGCTGGCCGCTTCTCTAGCCCCGGGGCTTCCTTGGCTCCAGTAAGCTCTTCTCCAGTTTGTGCTGGCCGCTCTGGGCAGGGACCGTCCTCTGCCCCTCGCCATCCTGCCTCTCCTTTCTCCCTCACCCTCCTCCTCCCCAGGGGGCATTACCTGGAGCAGCGGTTTCTTGGGATGAACTGAGCAGGCAGACCTGAGGGTTCTGACCTGGTTTATATTGTCTCCAGGACAGCGGGCACAGAGGGCCCAGTAAGCTGGGCAAAGGTCACCTGCTGATCAGTCTAGACCAGGGCCCGAGGCAGGGTGCCCAGACGCAGCCAGGTCTGCTGGGAGAGTTGGGAAATCTCCAGGTGCCGCGGTGACCACACTGGTCTCCTGCCACCCCTGCAGCCCAGAGGGGCTCAGGGACTAGGTATACCCCATTTCCTCCAAGTGGCCTGGCTCCCCAGGGAGAGGTAGGGGAAAGGCATTAGGGGAGAAGCCAGGGGTCTCTGGGCCACCTTCGCACATGCCTTTCAGGTCCCTCCCTGCACCCTGCCCCCTGGGCCCTGGAAACAGCCTGGAAGGGGTGGGGGCTGGATTGAGAAGGTGATGGGCTTCTTCAGGCTTGAGAACAACTCAGTATTGGGGTGGGGTGTCGGGAGTGAAGTCACCGAAGACCTATGGGCAGAGGCTTGTGTGGGGAGGGGAGACACAGTTGACTCCACACAGCCCCCTCCCCTGCATCGACGTCTCTTCTCCAGGAGCCTCTCCAGCTGAGCCCAGGGCAGGGGGTGGTGGGAGAACAGCACAGGCTGCTCTGAGCCCAAGGCCTTTCCCCCCCTCCTCCTCCCCTTGCCCTCTGGACCCACTGATAACATTTCCTGGGGCAGGAGCTGGGGTTCCAGGCTTGGGCCTTCCCCAGACAGCGACAACTGGGATTGATTGCCAGCGCTGAGCACCTCTCACCTCGGGCCTTGGTTTCCTCAGCTTTGAAATGGCAGCCCTCGGAGCCCCCTGGCTGGGAGGGGAGCTGGAACGAACCGAGGTTGTGGTGAGGCCAGTCCGGTGGGGAGAGGGGACAGAGGAGCTCTGCAGGGGCTGTCCAGGAGAGGACTCGGGCTTACCTTCCTCGGGGTAAGGTGGTCCTGGGCCCGCAACAGGAGCCATAACCTGGATAGCAGGATCAGGGAGGCTAATAAGACTTTGAAGCCAAGAAATCCCAGGTTCAAACGATGCCTGTGACTCTTAAGTCATATGACCCAGGAACGGAGACCTAATACCTCAGAGCCTCAATTTGCTCCTCTTGTAAAAGGGGATAGAATGCTGATATGCCAAGAGTTGTGGTACAAAGTAAATGAGGCATGTACAAAGCAACTGGTTCATGGAACAGGCTTGATAAATCTCTTTCTTCCTCCCAAACACCTTGTCTATCCCTAGACAGCATAGTCTGAAGGCAGGAGGAAATAGGGCTTTTGAAAGCAGGCAGCCATCTTCTCAGGAAGAAGCAACTAACTCCACGGTGTGAAATCAGAGGCCTGAGAAAGAGGCCTGGCTCCACCCTCAGAATTCTTTGTTTGCTAAGACTTGACCTTTCTCCATTAGAAGTTCACTCCTTTGACTTAGATCTTGTATTCTGTTAAAATGCAAATAGATTTCTATGAAGTAGATATTAACGATGCCATTTGGTAGATGAGAGACCTAGGGCTCGAAGGGGTAGAGATGTCCCCGAGTACATACAGCACATCACTGGTAGAGCCGGAAACCAGAATCCGGGTCTTCAAATACCAATACTGGTAGTAGGCAGCTTGGAGCGATGAGACCCTTGGAGATTTATCATTCACTCAGACCTTAGAGTAAATCAGTTTCAGATCTCTTCCTGAGCACAGATTTTGGTGATGGGGTGGGGAGGAAAGGAAGCTGATCAGGTTGCTGAAGGATCTGCGCACCAGGGAGGGTAGAGAGCAACTTGTGCCCCTGTCACTCTTCTGTTCTGGCCTGTCCCTCGGCCCCGGAGGTGAAGGCCACAGTGGGAATCCAGGTTCCAGGCTGGGTCAGAGTACAAAGTCCTCGGTCCCTGGGCCTGCTAGAATGGGCTGGCTGGATCCCTTGGCCCTGGACCCTCCAACTCTCTTTCGCTGTGTGTGGAGGGTCTGGAGGAACCTGTCCTCTCTCTCACATGTAGCAATGGGCCCCCTGAGGCCAGGGAGGTCAGAAGATGGGGGCAGAGAGACCCAGCAGGGTCGTGCTGAGCTGGGCAGAGAACCCAGGTGTGTGGGCCCATGCAGCAGGGGTGTGGCATGCCATGAGTCCTGGGACTTTTCCTCTTTCAAAGGGCTAGGCACAATTGAGTGCCCTCCTGACAGCTCTGGCTTGGGTCTCAGTAGGGCTCTCTCGGGAGGGGCCCTCTCAGGGGCCAGCCTAAGCTGCCTCTCTCTCCTTTCTCTCTCTCTCTCCATCCCACGCTGGCTCCCCTGGGATGAGGTGGCTGCTCTGGGCCTGGCCCGCAGACTGGCTGTAAGGAGTCACCAGTGGTGGTAAGGAGGGGATGGGAGGGAGGCTTGAGCAGCTGGGGCCAAAACTGGTCCTCTAGGGCTAGGCTGACTCCTCACTAGCTTCCTTGCGTCTGGGCGAGGCTTAGCACAGAAGCCTCTGTGATCCATGCCCCTGCCATTAGGCTGGATGGGGAGCCCCGATTCAGCACTGCCAGCCAGAGGATCTGGTTCCCCATGCCTCTCCATGCGGGAAGTTCCTCCTATTATCCCACCCAGATCCTTCCTGTAACAACAACAGGAGCTACCCCTCTTTAATTCTGCCCTGGGAAGAGGGCCAGAGTGGAGCATCTGTGGGGAATATGTCCATGTGACTTGCCTGTCTCTGGCTGGTCTTGAGCTCTCCCCTCCTGGCTCTGAGCTCTGGGCTGACCCCTGGTTTTGTCCCTGTGGGGTGGACAGGAGGGTGGCTGTAATGCTGGACTTTCAACCTCATTGTATTACCAACCATTAGGGCCGTCTGTTGCACACACAAGGAGAGCGAGGCTCAGAGAGGCACATGATTTGCCCAGCATCACATGGGCCCCCTGTGTCCACCAATGGGGCCGTCTCTTGTCTCATAGGGTCAGGTCCTGCAGGAGAGGCCAGCATCTGTGCCCAAAGAGAACCAGAGGCCCAGCCGGAGGCCGAGCCTGCGGCTCGAATGCTGTAAGACTGGACACTCGTTCTTCCCCTGTTCCCGGTGCAAATCTGTTTACAGACTGATACAAAACGTGCCCACTGACTTGGGGAAACATATGCATTCAGTAATGGCATCCACCCACGACATGTCAGGAAGCAGCACACCCCCCTCGTGGTTGTGGCTGCTCGCACAGGCCGGCACCGGTCCCTTAGCGAGATGCCTTAGCTTTGTGCCCACAGACAGCTGAAGTATTTGCACACTTATGTGAATCTGTGCACGTCCTGGCAGGTGCTCTCAGACATGCTCAGCGGGGTACAGACACTCCCAGTGTGTGTACGCCCAGGCAAGTGAGACAGGACCTGTCACATGCTGGTGGCACCTGTTGTTCACACTCCAAGTCCAAGAGGTCAGGCTGCAGCTGAGATGTTCTTGGTGACTCATTGCTCTTTTCATCTCTGGCCCCGGGGGAAGGGATGGGGACACTGAGCACTGACCTTTGCACCCACCCGAGACTGGACTGTGCCTGACTGGGGAGCAGGAACAGGAGCGATAGGCCAGTGTGGCAGGGAGGTAAGGCTTGCAGGGTGAAATGTGGCTAGTGCTGTTCCTAGACACTGTTCCCAGCGTGACACAGACTGTCTCACTGATTCCTCATTATTCTACGCCCAGCTGAGGCAGCTGAGACTCAGAGAGATTAGGAGATTTTCCCGAGGTCACGTGGACAGTAAGTGGGGAGCCCAGACGCAAACCCATGGAGTCCGACTCCAGAATCTGAGCCCTTCACAACTACCGCGAGATAGGGGCAGCTGTCCAGGAAGGCGGGGCTCCCTGAGACTGGAGGCGACCATGGGCAGTATGGGGACACGGCAGGGCGCAAGAGGCTGAAAGGCCTTAGCTGTCTTTAATCCCATGAGACATCAAGCCACTTCTGGAGTATGAAAAATGGAGGCCCGATAAATCAGGGTTAACACAACTGTGGGCTGTCGTGATGGCGGGTGGCCAGGAGTCCACCCGCGTGTCGGGCCCTGTGCTCTCGGATCAGAGCCAACAGTGCAGTGGGAATGAGTTTCCTCTCACGGTCACTGCAGGTGGCATGGTCTAGCAGAGGGGCCCATGCAGAGCAGGCCGCGTTGTCTTCTTGGTGGATGGCTTTCTGTAATCGTGTGTATGACCTCATTGTAGAGAACGATAGAAGTCTCCTAGAAGACCTCCTGCCCCCATCCCCCGGCCCCCAGTGAGAAGTCCCCTAAGAGGTCAGGTCCTGAGATTCAGCACAGGCTGACTGCTCCCACCCAGGGAGTGTGGCTAAGCTTGGGAGCCATTCCCCCTGCATCGTACCCCACCCTGGTGATCCCTAGAGGGCTGGGCCTGACTCTGCCCTCTCTCTGGAGGGATGAGCATTCTACTGGACCCCCTGCCAGGGCCCCAATCAGGAAAACAAGGTTATTATTAATAACAACAACAATGACTGTGTAGTGCTTATTCTGAGCCAGGCGCTACACCCATTGCACGAGCAACAGCTCATTTATTATGCCCAGCAACTCCGTGTCCAAAGGAGAAACTGAGGCTCAGAATTTGGCCAAGTTGAGTCACTAGGCCAAGGTGGCACAGCTGGGCAGCAGCGGGACATGAAGCACACTTAAAATCAACCCCTTCAAGGGGTGCCTGGGTGGCTCAGTTGGTTGGGCGTCTGACTTCAGCTTAGATCATGACCTCGCGGTTTGTGAGTTTGAGCCCTGCATTGGGCTCTGCGCTGACAGCTCAGAGCCTGGATCCTGCTTCAGATTCTGTGTCTCCCTCTCTGTCTGCCCTTCCCCTGTTCGTGTTCTCTCTCTCTCTCTCTCTCCCTCAAAAATGAATTAAAAAAAATTTTTTTTTATTAACCCTTTCAATATGGGGTTCTGCCCACTCCACCGACCTGCCCACTCGCCCTCCTCCTGGGCGCACCTTGACCAGAGCTCTGGATCTTAGCTTGCTGTCCCTGTGACCCTGGATGTCCTAGTCTAGTGTCTGGTGCTCTGAGATGGAGTCAGTTTGGGAAATGTGTGGGGCGGGGGGGACTCTTTCCCCTGAGGCAGACAGAGGAGGTGTGAACTTTACTCCCCAAACCTGGCTCAGATCCAGAATTGTCAGCAGGGCCCCTGGGGCATCAGTCCCTCCCTGGCTCGGGGGTTCCCTGGGCCTCTTGCCTCCCACAGCTCATGGCTCCCCACCCTCCCTTCATACTGGGTGGGGCATGAGGACAGAACAGCTTCTTCTGACTGCTGCCCAAGCCTCAGTCCACTGTCAGCTTCCACGTTGTCTTAGAGTCACAAAAGTCCAAGAGGCTTCCTGGGAATGTGTCATCTTCCAGCGTGGAGTCACATGGGGGAGGGAGGCGGGGAGGGCAGGCTGGTGGGAGTTTAAATGGCTGGCTGGCTCCGAGCTTTGGTCAGTTCGGACAGCAGCACAGGTGGAGCTGCCTGAGAGCCTCTCCCGTTGCGCCGTCTGATTCCAGAAAGGATCCAGTGCAGCCCGGCGAGAAGCCCAGGATGTTCCTGAGGGCTGTGGTCCTGACCCTGGCCCTAGTGGCTGTCACCGGTGAGTAGGAGCTTCCTCTGGATGGGGCTCTTGGGCAGGACCCTCTGCCACATCGAGTGGGCAGGATGGAGAGTCTGAGGCCCAGGCAACAGGACGGTTCCAAAGGCCTGTCATCCCCCAGTTGGACACAGAAGGCTGCCCACTTGCCACTCGGTTCACAGGAGGGCTGGCCTATTGAGAATGTTCTGCCCGCTGGCGTGAGTGCCAGCCCAGTTTCTAACTTCCCAGCTTCTAACTAGGGAAGCACAGAGGAGGAGATCAGCGGTCAGGCTCCCCCACCATCAGCTGGTCTGCAGCTCAGGGCTGGTGCAGAGGGGCAAGGAAGGAGATAGATCCTCATGAATCACTGTCTGCTTCCTGCCCAGGTGCCCGGGCTGAGGTCAGTCCCGACCAGGTGGCCACCGTGGTGTGGGACTACTTCAGTCAGCTGAGCAACAATGCCAAGGAAGCCGTGGAACATCTCCAGCAGTCTGAGCTCACCCAGCAGCTCAAGTAAGAAAGACACGACTTGCGGGGTGGGGCTTCTTAAAGGCCATGCAATGCGGCAGCCAAGGGCTGAGCTCAGAGGCAGGAGACCTGGGCTTAGGATGCCCACTGCCCTGCCACTAACTCACCCAGTGGCCCTGAGATCTCTGGATCTGGGATCCACATGCAGACAGGGGGTTGGACTGATAATCCCTAAGGAATCTTCTGCTTTAACCTTCTAGACTGTGCCAAATGGCCACGTCTTAGCATTGAGATGCATGGAAGAAAGGGAGGGAGGGAGATGTCACGGGAGCTGGGTCCTAACACATTCCAGAAAGACGGGCCCCTGGGACATCATGGGAAGGGACGTGGGGATCTCTGGGGAGCCTGTGAGGACAGGCACGTGCAGGGAAACCAGTATTTTGAATCCGTAAAAGACACTGGAAGGGGTCCAGAGCCTAACATCCTATCAATGAATGTGATCTATGTCACAGTGCGCCTGTGCTGGGAAGGACTTCAAAGTCTGCCCTTTCTAGTTCACAGATAGGGAGGGGAAAGCAAACCCCTGGAGGTCACATGATAGGTGGGTATTGTGACTGAAGGTCAGGGGGAGACTCAGAGATAAAAGGTAATAACTTAGTCTATTGCATCCACCCTCTCAAACCATGGTCTACCGCAGGGAAGGCCACAGAGCCGAGCTGGGTGAACTCAGTACCCTTGAACACTCACCTGTCTTAGGCAGGTATATAAGGAGACAAGGTCCTGGCACGGAATGCCAAGTGTAACGGTGGCCCTCTTGTGTCCTTCCTGTGTAGTGCCCTCTTCCAGGACAAGCTCGGGCAAGTGAACACCTATGCGGATAACCTGCAGAAGAAGCTCGTGCCCTTCGCCACTGAGCTGCACGAACGCCTGACCAAAGACTCCGAGAAGCTGAAGGAGGAGATTCGGAAGGAGCTGGAGGAGCTGCGGGCACGGCTGCTGCCCCACGCCAACGAGGTGAGCCAGAAAATCGGGGACAATGTGCGCGAGCTGCAGCAGCGCCTGGGGCCCTACGCGGACGAGCTGCGCACCCAGGTCAACACTCACGCCGAGCACCTGCGGCGCCACCTGACGTCCCACGCGCAGCGCATGGAGACCGTGCTGCGCGAGAACGTGGGCAACCTGCAGTCCTCACTGACGCCCTACGCAGATGAGTTCAAGGCCAAGATCGACCAGAACATAGAAGAGCTCAAGGGGCATCTCACGCCCTACGCCGATGAGCTCAAGGTCAAGATCGACCAGAACGTGGAAGAGCTGCGCCGCAGCCTGGCTCCCTACGCGCAGGACGTCCAGGAGAAGCTCAACCACCAGCTCGAGGGGCTGGCCTTCCAGATGAAGAAGAATGCCGAGGAGCTGAAGGCCAAGATCACGGCCAATGCCGAGGAGCTGCGGCAGAGGCTGGCGCCGGTGGCCGAGGACGTGCGCGGCAAGCTGAGGGACAACGCCAAGGGACTGCAGGAGTCGCTGGCCCAGCTCAACAGCCACCTGGACCGGCAGGTGGAGGAGTTCCGCCGCAACATGGGGCCCTACGGCGACACCTTCAACAGAGCCCTGGTGCAGCAGTTGGAGGAGCTCAGGCAGAAGCTGGGCCCCTACGCAGGCGGGATGGAAGACCACCTGAGCTTCCTGGAGAAGGACCTGAGAGACAAGGTCAACTCTTTCTTCAGCACCCTCAAGGAGAAGGAGAACCAGGACATGCCTCTGGCCCTCCCCGAGCAGGAGCGGGCGCCAGGCCCTTTGGAGAGCTGAGCTGTCCCTGGTGCTCCCCTGCTACCAGGAACACCTGCCCTGCCCGGCCACCGGTCTGTCTGTCTGTCCCAAGGCAGTTCTTGTACAAGCTTGAGGACACACGTCCAGTGGAAAAAGACACTACCTCTCGCTACTCAATAAAGCTGCTGAGAAACTAGTCCAGTCTGGTCGCAGCGTGTCTTCTCGGCGTTGGTGGGCCTGAGCTGGGCGAAAATCACGGCTTGGCAAAGCTTGGCGGGGGCCGGCAGGGGATACTTTGAGGGACACCAAGGGCTGGGGGGATGAGATTGCAGGAGGGGTGAGGGCAGGGAGTGCTGAGAGGGCTTTCGAGGGTGCTCTAAGGAGAGGTGGAAAAAGATGTCACACGTTATCCAAAGACGAAATATTCACTTAGCCGGCTCTACCCACCTTTTTCATACATGTTCTGACAACGGGGCTCACTCTCTCGTGAGTTCCCAAGTACAAGAAGAATGCTCTGATTTGGTTTGGGGAATCTATCTCTTTATGAGAGGATGTCCAAGATATTTTAAGCGAACGAAAGCCAGGTTCTGGATGTTATGCATTATACAACCCCGTTAAGAAACATATGTATATTTGTATGTGAATGTGTAAGGAGGTAAAAAAAAAAAAAAAAAAAAAGTCCGTTAATTCAACAGCTAGACCTAAAATTCTTCTCAGAGAGAGAATTGTATTTGGTACTCCATGCTGGCTGCTAAAGAGGAAACGTTAAGGAATAGGCTGGAAAGAAATGGATTCTGTGCATTCCCCGTACAGGCATTTGAGGCGGTGCTAAATAGTAGGAAAGGAAGGGAGGTTACAGAAGGGAAAATAGGGAATGAGGAATGTCCAGTGGCAGAAAGTTATAATACAGGCATTGCAATAAAGCTGAGACTCTGCGCTCCCTAGTGCTAGGTGCTTTTAAAAAACACAGTAGAGGGGTGCCTGGGTGGCTCAGTCAGTTAAGCATCTGACTTCAGCTCAGGTCGTGATCTCACGGCTTGTCAGTTCAAGTCCCATGTTGGGCTCTGTGCGGACAGCTCAGAGCCTGGAACCTGTTTCAGATTCTGTCTCTCTCTGCCCCTTCCCTGCTTGTGCACCCTCCCGCCCGCCCCCGCTCAAAAATAAATAAATATCAAAAAAACAAAAACAGGAGCACCTGGGTGGCTCAGTTGGCTAAGCATCTGACTGCGGCTCGGGTCATGATCTCGCGGTTCATGAGTTCGAGCCCCACGTCGGGCTCTGTGCTGGCAACTCAGAGCCTGGAGCCTGTTTCCGATTCTGTGTCTCCCACTCTCTGCGCCTCCTCCACTCACCATTCTGTCTGTCTGTATGTCTGTCTCTCTCTCTCTCAAAAATAAACATTGAAACAAAACAACAATAACAACAAAATCCCCAGCCCCCCATGGTATATGTACATTGACTCACATATTCCTCCCAACAAACTGTAACATTGAAGATACAGCAGATAAGGAAAAGGCAGTTCAGAATGGTAAGGTACATTAGGTAACAAGTGGTGGAACGGAGTTTCAAACCCAAGCAAGCCGTCCAGCCCCCGAGAACCCCACAGAGCAGGGGCGATGCCCACCACACAAGGGGCAGATGGGTTCTGCCGGATCATATTCGATTCTTGATATCTGACTTCCACGGGAGAAAGAAATCTGAAAGCTTAGGTGGTAAATTCATCAGGGTTCATCTCAGAAAGGTGAGATATTGCTTTCCACTTCATATATTTTATATAGTATTGGGATTTTAAGATTGCATTTAGTATTACCTTTTTACTGTGGTAAAAAAAATACACACACACACACACATATATATATAACATAAAATTTACCATTTTAACCATTATATAATTCAGAGACATTAATTACATTCACAATGTTGTACAGCCATCACTGCTATCTCCAAAATTTCTTTTTTTATTAAAAAATTTGTTTATGTTTAATTTATTTTTGAGAGAGAAAGAGAGAGACAGAGTGTGAGTGAGGGAGGGCCACAGAGAGAGGGAGACCCAGAATCCGAAGCAGGCTCCAGGCTCTGACCTGCCAGCACAGAGCCTCATGCGGGGCTCAAACTCACGAACCATGAGATCATGACCTGAGCCGAAGTCAGATACTTAACCGACTGAGCCGCCCGGGTGCCCCTTTCCAAAATTTCTTTATCATCCCAAACAGGAAACTCTGTATCCATTAAGGAATTCCACATTATCACCCCCACGCCAGCTTCTGGTAACCTCTACTCTACTTTCTGTCTCTAGGAGTTGACCTGTTCTAGAGAATATGCATAAGGGAATCATACAATATTTATCCTTTTGTGCCTGGCTTCTTTCACCTTTCACTTACCATAATGTTTTCAAGGTTCATCCATGTGGTAGCATGGACCAGAATATCCTCCTCCTCCTCCCTCTCCTCCTCCTCCTCCTTCTTCTTTTTTTTTTTTAAAAGGCAGAATACTATTCCATTGTATGTATAGACCACATTCTGTTTAGGCACTCACCATTGATGGTGAGTCATCAATGGGTTGTTTCTACCCTTTGGCTATTGTGAATAATGCTTATTATGCTATTTTCAAGTCTCTGCTTTCAATTCTTCTGTGTATATATCCAGAATCAGAATTGCTGCATCATGTGGTAATTCTATGTTTAATTCTTTTTGAGGAAACGCCATATTTTCATGCAAATGTTTTACATTACCGTCAACAGGGAACTGGGGCTCTTTTCTCCTTACCCTCTCCAACACTTGTTATTTTCTATTGTTGTTTTAATAATAGCCATCCTAATAGTATTACTTTAAAAACTATAAACAAACAAACAAACAAACAAATTAATAAATATTCACCAGAGCTACTCCAGGATCCAGGCTTGACCACGTAGCAAGACTGAAACACTTAAACCCAGAAGACATGTACTTAGAGTCCCCTGCAAGTGCCGGGTAGGGGGTGTTTCCTGGACTTCTGCACAGCCCACATCAATATCGCCCAGTGCAGTTTGTCCCGAGCCCAGCACAATCTCAGGCCTGAAGCTCCCCCAACCACCCGTGGCCCCTCAGGTGACCCGGATGTGATGGACTCCTCTACAGACATGGGCTAGTGCCCCCAAAGAGTGTCAGCCAGCCCTGGTGTGGGCTGGGCTGAGACGCTAGCCACACACCTGCACCCATCCCCAAAGCTGAAAGGTCAGAGGTCATTTGAGAACGTCAGAGAGGTCACTAACCCTGAGGTGTCTGGTGATGGAACGGCCTTGATTAGGGAGAGGAGAGCACAACAAGGCAAAGGAAGGGTGTGGGGCCTGCTCTCCTCCTGAACCCACAGGGCCTTACTGCTGTTGAGGGATTGTTCCAGCCCAGTCAAAAACAGCGGGGATGCTGTGTTCTTTTGGTGTTATCATAGAACACCCCGTGATCCCAGGATGGGGCACACAGGTGATGGCATGCTCTGGGGAGAGAAACCACAAGTGTGGGGTTATCTGGGACTTCTCTGTCTGAAAGCATGGAGGACAGAACCATGGTTATCTCACCGTGTGACAATTAGCAGCTAATAATGGAGGGAAATAGTTAGAGACCCCAGTATTGCCCATGTCAGAAGAGTGATAATTTGAGGGGCACCTGCGGGGCTCAGTTGGTTGAGCATCTGACATCAACTCAGGTCACAATCTCACGGTTTGTGAGTTTGAGCCCGGCATCGGGCTTGCTGCTGTCAGCACGAAGTCTGCTTCGGATCTTCCGTTCCCCTCTCTCTGTGTCCCTCCTCCCACTCCTGCTCACGCTCTCACAAAAATAAATAAAACATTGAAAAAAAAGAGGATTTGAGCAGCTGGTTCTGAGACGGTAGGCAAGTGATGCGGTAACTGAAAAACTAGGACCTATGCACAAAATCATAGGACTTGAGGTTTGGAGGGAATCGCCTTGTCTCTCAGGCCAATTCCTTGACACTGTTTCTAGCAAATGAACACAACTCTACACAGACAGGTACCCCATTCCTCCACCGTTGTGTGTACAGACTATGGTGGCCAGGCTGCCACATGGCTCCGAGATTGATCCTCCTCTCTGGCTCACGCCCTGTGTGGTCTCTCTCATGGGTGGAGGGCTGACCTGTGTGATCAATAGGCTATTATGCAAGTCACGGTGTATGACTCCTGAGGCTAGATCAAAAGGGCCTTGTGGCTCGCACCTTGCTCTCCTTTGGATCACTGACTCTGAGGGAAGACAGCTACTCTGTTGGGAGGACACTCAAGCTGCTCTGGGGAGGGAGCCACACAGAGAAGAACAGCAGCCCCTGCTCAACAGCCAGCACCAACTTGCCAGGCACGTGAGTGAGCCACCTTGGAAACAGATGTGTGGTCAAGCCTTCAGATGACTGTGGCCCCAGCCAACATCTTGCCTGCAACCTCATGACATATCCTGGACCAGAACCGCACAGCCTAGCCACAGACCCACAGCAATTGTGAGAGATCATACGATGTTAAGTTTTGGGGTGATTTGTTATGCAGAATAGCTGACTAATACACATGCCTCACGCAGTGCCTGGCACACAGTCACCGCTCGGTTGAGTGAATCAATCCTGTTTAGCGTCGAACACCTCCACTGACAGCCAACTTGCCATCTGCCCAGACGATTGATTTTATGTTTGAACAACTCTGTTAAAGATTATTTTCTTAAGTTTATTTGTATTTATTTTTGAGAGAAAGAAAGAGAGCAAGCAAGAGTGGGGCAGAGAGAGACGGAGACAGAATCCCAAGAAGGCTTCACATTGTCAGCACAGAGCCCGACATGGGGCTCAGACTCACCATCTGGGAGATCATGGCCTGAGCTGAAGTCAAGAGTTGGATGCTAAACCAACTGAGCCACCCAGGCACCCCCTCTGTTAAAGATTATTAGATTTAAACTTGTCCTTTCTCAATACAAGCATTGGTGGTACTTTTGCTTCTCTTCTGAGCCACAGAATAATTATAATCCCCTTATATATATGTTCTGTCCACAGGAAGCCTACCCAGACACTCCTCGCATGGAGCCCCAAACCTTGTAGACAAAACTGAGCCAGAGATGTGCCATACTTCACCTCTGCCTTGGGATGAACAATTTCGGTTGGTTTCTGAGAAGGGAGAGGTCTCGCCCATCTTGTTTATTCTCATATGATCAGTGCTTCGCACAATGGCTAGAACCTAGCAGGTGCACAATAGATATTTGTTGAATAAATTAACAAATTTAATGAATCTTTGTCTCATGCTCAGTGGTACAATACGTGTATATTCATCTTTACCAGGTCATGCTGAATTGTTTTACAAGCTGATTGCACCATTTTTATTCATCTATTCCAATACTAAGAAAGTTCTGGACAAGCCGTCTAATTTCCTTACTTTTTCTCTGATGTCTTCCTTCTCTGTATGCTCTCCTTTCTGGTGGACTTCCTCACCCTCTACTCAGGTTTTCGTTTCTGCATCCTTATTTTTAATTTGCAAGATCTTTTTTATTATTTTTTTTAACGTTTATTTATTTTTGAGACAGAGAGAGACAGAGCATGAACGGGGGAGGGTCAGAGAGAGAGGGAGACACAGAATCCGAAACAGGCTCCAGGCTCTGAGCGGGTCAGCACAGAGCCCGATGCGGGGCTCGAACTCACGGACCGCGAGATCATGACCTGAGCCGAAGTCGGCCGCCGAAGCGACTGAGCCACCCAGGCGCTCCTGCAAGATCTTTTTTAAAAAAAATCTGTGAATGTTCTTTTATAATACCCTATTCCTATTTTGTCGATGTGATATATTTAACTCTCTGATGATATTCATGGTATTTTTTTTTAAGTAGGCTCCATGCCCAATGTGGGCCCAACACAGGCCCAACATGGGTCTTGAAATCACAATCCTGAGATCAAGACCCAAGCTGAGATCAAGAGTTGGACTCTTAACTGACTGAGCCACCCAGCTACTCCAATATTCATGGTATTTTTAAGTGTTCTTTCTGTATAGCTTTGATTTTCTTCAAGTTCTTTTTGAAATGTTTGTTTTGGGTCTCTATCTTTCTTTCACATTAGGATCTGTCCTCAAATAACTGGTAATGTTTGCTTGTCTGCTTAAATTTAAGAGTCAGGATTTTAAAGCTGGTTTGAAGCTCCAAGTACATGAGTGGCACTCATTGGCTGTGAGCCTCACTGTTGGATGATCCTCTGGAATGTTTAGTTGGGGAACTCCTAATGTAGAAATATTTAGGTATTTCCTTTTGAGTTGGTCATGTGTCCTTAGGAAGTTTCTCTCACTTTCCTGCCTGGAGGGTAAAGGCCTGGATACCAGTGTTCTTGGGGCTCAGTGGAAGAAGAAGGATGGGGCTCAGCATTCAGAGGGCATCCTTTGATATAATCCCTTTATTTCTAGCATAGCATCCCTGTTCTCAACTCTGCCTGACTTTCTTTTTTAGTTTTTCCCTTTTTAGAAAATAAACCTCCAGTCTTTGCTAAGGTGAGATAAAGGAGCTAAAGTTTTACCTGCTCTTTAAATAATTTCAACCAATCTTTCATATTTTACAACAGCCTCTTCATTCACCTCTAGTGGTAACTGGTGCCTTGCGTTCAGGGCTGTTATGTATGTCTGTACAAGCTGTGCACTGCCCAATTCTGAGGACACCTTTCTCACACTATGGACATTATTGAATTGTGTATTGTTTATGACAAGTTTCTGGCAGATGGCAGTAGTGTGTCTTGAGAATGAGGAGGTTAGTTCTAATTCACACACAGGTGCAACGTAGGCTAGCTGCAGATCTACTATAAGTCCTTAAGCCTTTTGTTAATTCAGTGCAATAAAAAAAAGGTGGGAACTCACCTTTCCCCACTGCCAACTTACGATCCGCTCTCTCAGGACTGCTGAATCAATTGCAAAGGGTCTGCCTATTTTCTACCTTTACTATCTTGCTGGCACCTTTTCGTCTATCCTTCCTGGTCCTATGGGTCTAAGTCTTTTCTTAAAAAAAAATCTCTTTACCATAGTTTGAGGGAGGTTTCAGAAAAAAGTGAAATTAGATACATGCATTCATTTTTCCATGTTTATCTGAAAGTCCACAAAAGTAGCATAGATGGAAGATCATTGAGAACTTTGTGGTGCATCTATGCCTCTGAAGTCTAAGCCACTGGTTCCAACCTACCTGGGAGGTCTTCAGAATTGTTGCAAAGGGTTTGTGAATAGGAATGTATGTGCTCAGAAAATGTTCTCCTATTTAAAAATTATGTTAAGGCAATAACCATGGAATGCATGCATTTAGCTATAAAGATGTCCATTGCAGTGTTGTTTAAAAAATCAAAAACAAAACAATGTAGAAGAGGGGGTTGTTAAATTATTGGTATGTCTGTATTCACCTCCACTGAAAATCATATTGTGAGTGAACGTGTATTGACATGGATGTATAAGTATGATATGCTCTTGAAAAGGTAAGTCGGGTTACTGAACAGCTTGATACTATAAAAGTGAATTGTCAAAAATGAATGTAAATATATGCCTAGATAAAAAAATATGGAAGAATATACAAGAGCCGATGGTGGAGTTATGGGTGATTATATATAATTGTGCTTCTCTGTATTTTAGACTTTTCTACATTGTACTAGTCTTTTACATATTAACAAAATAAAAAACTATTAATGTTAATATTTTAATAGACAGGACTTCCCACTTCAACATGCCAAGGCACTCTTGGTTCCAGCCATAGATCTTGTCAGGCCACCAGAAGCTTTGATACTTGGGCAACCTCACCTCGATCTTATGCAAAATTACCAATGACCAGGGACTTTTTGCTACAATTCTAAGGTCCCTGTATATAAAGTCCCACGGGGATATTTAGTTAGCTATTCTGTGTTTGGAAAAGCTTTATTTTCTGTTTGAGTCTGGTGCGCTTCCTTCTTCTGAGTATGACAATAATGTAACTGATTGAATTTCTCGCTTCATGGGCTTCCAGAAAACCCAAACCAATATGAAGTCAACAATTACAATTTTCTCATACCTAATTGCCTCTGTGATTGTCTTTTAGATCTTGTGTCTTATCAGATTATGGTTTTGTGTTATTATTTTTATTTTCACTGGTCCTGTCACCACCACCATCATCATCATCATCATCATCATCTCAATTTTGACTGCCAGTAGCCTCAGATCTTTGGAGATGGAAAAGGGTATGTGTAAACAAAACCCAAACAAATAAACAATGAAAACCCTTATCTCTGTTGGCACACCAGCACTTTGTTGACTCAGAATGTGCCCAGTACATTTCGTGGTATTAGAGTTCACGTCACTGGCCCCACCAAGCTGTTGCATCACCAGCAGGTGGGAATCTCTCAGACATGATAGATCATGGTCTGTGGAGGGTAAACAGGTCACAGTGACAAGGCTAAAGCCGTAAGGACTTGTTGTTTTGGCTGTAGCTAGAGCTGGTTCTATCTCTGCAAGGACAGGCAGGAGAGGAGGAGAACAGAGGGGGGCATGTTAAGTATGGGATAGGATAAGGAGGGAGAGGTGGACTCCACTCCCTGTGGTAACTTGACAGGTGTCCCTGGGCTTGGCTGTCCTTCCCCTGGCTGGCCCTGAGCCGCTGTTCCTGTGTCTACATCAGCTTACACACAGACCCTGGCTTCCCCGTGTTTCAACAGCCCTTTTGTCCCAAATTGTAAACCCCTTGGGATGAAGGGGCAGGATCTGGCTTTCTACTGAGCACAGTGGGTTCCTGGCTTCTCCCAGCAAGGAGTGTAGAGGCTGTTGTGGTTCCAGTCCCAGGAGCAGGGTTCTCTCATCCTGAGCGTGAGGTGGTGCATTGAGCATGGACTCCAAGGTCAGACAGACCTGGGATTGGTGCAGGGAAAGACCCTGAGCAAGTGACCGAATCTTTCTGAGCCTCAGTTTCTCTGTAAGTAAAATGAGGATAATAATACCTACCTTGGAGTGTTACAGGTAATAAAGGTAAATGTTGGGCACATGGCAGGCGCTCAATAGAGGAGTCACTGTGATCAAGTTTTTCAAATCCTATTGGGCTCAGAGGGCAGGGACACTTGCAGGTGTTTCGTAGGCTTTCTTCCCAGGCTGTTCCGCTGCTGAGTGCTGGCCAGACTAAGCCCTCCCTCATTTCCCCCCCACTCCCCCCCCCCCCCGCCATGCTACGATGGCATGGCTTCCTGCCTCCATGCCTTTACCCCTGCCATGCATATTGCTTCTTCCTTTCTTCACCCTCTGGAACAAACCCCTTTGTCTTCAGCCTCCACTTCTTGGCCTTTGCTGGAAGCTGGTCTTTGCTCAGGACACCTGGTTTCCCCTGTAGCCTTCCTTTGTGTTTTTCAGGACTGGCTGCTGTTTCCAGACCCCTAAATCTTTGAGGCTGGTTCTATCTGGCTACACTCCCTACTTGCACTTAGTGCTGATTTCCACATGCATGGAGACTGTGTGCCTGGCTCCTAGTTGAGCATCTATCTCTTCTCCTGGGAGCTTGCCTTCGTGCAAGGGATATCAAATCCATGTGGAAAATGCAGCCAAATGCTCCCCTCTCAGCTCCTTGACCTCAATTTTGGCATCCTTTTCCTCCATCTCATTTCAGGTGACCAAACACCTGAACTGCTCTCCCTCTAGCACGTTTCTCTCCAACATCCCCCTTGCCAGGCACATTACCAGCCCTCTGTTTTCTCGCTGCCTCCCTCACCCCCCCTCCTGGGCTCTGGCTCACCCTCCACCCTGCCCAGTGCTTCAAGTCTCTTGCTGAGATTCCCTGAGATCCCCTGTCTTTCTCTCTCATTCCTCCAGCAAAACCTCATCCAGAATCAAGCCGGCTTCTGCTTTTCCAGCTTCACCTTGTGGAGCTTGTTAGAGAAAATCCTGCTCCAATTTATACCATTGTGAAGTCAAGGCCTCCAGCTCTCAGTGGGCCCGTGGCTAGGGTCTGGTCAGCCTTCTGTGAGTTCCTGCTCAAGTCTCCGTCCCCTTCCCCAAAGCAGCTACCCCAGGGATGCTCAGGTCCCTTCCTTTCTTCCTTTCTGCTCGGGTCTCCATGGCCTGGCGCTTCTGCATCCACCGGCCCACCGCCTCTGCTTCTGCTGGGCTCACGGGAGACTCTCATGTACAAAACCCAGGGATACGCCTCACCCAGCCTTTACCTTCCTTTCTCTCTCCAGCCATTTGACGCGGAGGACTTCTTGCTTCTTTTTAAAATCTCCTAATGAACTATTTCAAGCACACAGGATAGTATGACGAATGCCCACGCCCCCTTTACCAAGATTTGACTAACACTAATGATTTTGTCTTTAGAATTTTTTTATTTTTTTTTAAGAAACAAAATGTGGCAGAGCAAAAGTGCCTGTTGTTCCTCCCCCCATCCATTTCCGTTCCCTCAGAGCTCTCATGAGCCCGAGGCTGGTGAGTCTCCCTTCCATCCACAGTTTTATTCTTTCATACATGTATGTATGAAACATTATACATACATGTATGTATAAATCATGAGCAGTGCTGTTTCACATGCCATAAGAATTTATGTAAACAATATAAAATTGTTTGTATCATCTTGCAATTAGCTTTCTTTCACTTTACATTGTTTTGGGGATATATCCCTGTCTCTCTCTATATAATGTATTCATTGTTACCAGCGAATATAGTACTCCATTCTGTGAATATACCAGAATTTATCCATCCGTCTACTGATGGACATTTAGGTTTTCTTTCCTTTAAAAAATTTTTTTAAATTTATTATGTATTATTATATTATTATTATTTATTATATTATTATTATTTTCCTATTAAAAACAATACTTGGATTTCCCTTGAGGCCTAGTGTGTATGCAGTTATGGTAAGGATTCTGTATTTCCTGAGGTACAGGGTTCTTTCCACATCAAGTTTGTTGCCTGTTTTTCACATTTCTTATTTTTCTGTGATTCTATCCATTTTGAGAAAATGGTACTAAAATCTCTCAGCAAATGTGTTGAGTTCTCTTTGAGCCTCGGCAGTGTTTTGGTTTATGTTTTTTGAGGGTATGATGTTAAGTTTTATGGTCCTGGTAAATGTTTTATCCTTGATAAATTTTTTCTTTCTGTTAATCCTCTTTGCCCCCAAGCTTACATGTTCTGATATTATATTGTTATATATTCATTCTTTTCATTATTTTTGTCTGGTATGTCTTTAAAAAAATTTTTTTTAACATTTATTTATTGTTGAGCAACAGAGACAGAGCATGAGCGGAGAGGGGCAGAGACACAGGGAGACAGAATCTGAAGCAGGCTTCAGGCACAGAACCCGACGTGGGGCTCGAACCTACGAACTGCGAGATCATGACCTGAGCCGAAGCAGGATGCTCAACTGACTGAGCAACCCAGGCGCCCCATTGTCTCGTATGTCTTTTTAAAGTCCCTCTCCTCTGCCATATTTTTAGCTTTTCTTTGATGTTGTAGTTTCATTATGCCCCTTTAAGTAGTAAATGACTGGAATTTTTTAACATCTAATTTTTATAAATCTAATTGTTACCAATAACAAGAGTAAACTCTTATGCAGCACTTACTATGTGCCAAGCTTTGCTCTCAGTATTTTTATTTCATTTGTTAATATATCAAAGTGCTTATTTCTCACAGAACCTATGTGGGAAGTACTATAATTATTCCCAGTTTGCTAATAAGGAAACTGAAGCACAGAGAAGTTAAGTCATTTGCCTAAGGTCACAGAGCTAATCCATATCAGCATTGTTACCCACACAATGTAGTTCCAGAGCTGATACTCTATGGACTGGTTTAATCTATCCCCTTCTATTGTGATTACTGATTTGTTTCTATCATATTATTTTGTATCTTCTATTTACCATGGGTTTTTTTTTTTGCACCTTTTATCTTTCTGCTTGTACTTCTACTGGTTTTGTTACGTTCCTTTAAAAAATAATCGTATACACTTTTAAATTTAGTTTTTATTTTATCAAACTACACAGTTTAAAGAATCAAACAATTCTCCAAGTTGGGATAAAAAAGTAAAAAATACTGAAGCTCATCCCCGTTTTCCACTCTGCAAAAACCTCTTTGGGATCTTAGCAAATTCTATGTTATTACTCTTTGATTTTCCAGTTTTAGGTGTATCTTATCTTTAGGCTTATGATTGTCCACTATGGCCAAAGAAAATGGGGTTCTCTTTCACATATACACACCTTACAAACAACACACACACACACACACCACTTCCTGTCCCTGCCTTCCAATTTATTATATCATAGGTCTTTTTTTTTTTTTTTAAGTAGGTTCCACACTGGGCAGGACTTAAACTCACGACCCTGAGATCAAGACCTGAGCTGAGATCAAAACCTGAGCTGAGATCAAGAGTCAGATACTTAACCCACTGATCAACCCAGTTGCCTCTATTATATCATAGGTCTTATTCAAACTACAATATCATAGCCAGTATTTATATTATCATGATTATGTATATGCTATTCATATGTGGTTTATAATGGTAATTTTTCCAGTACTTTTTTTCTACTTGCAGTTAATAATTGTCTTTTGTTGTGGTTTATTTGATTTTCTATACGTTTCAGTAATTTACCCCCAGATTCTTACCCAGTTGTGTAAATTTGGAATATAGGGAAGCAGGCTAGGGAGCAGAAATCAAGCATACATATGAAATACATACATATAGAGAGAGGAAGCAAACATAGCAAAATATTAATTACTATATTATTAATATACAATTAATAAACTCACCTAGGTGGTGAGTTTAAGGATGGTCACTGTACTTTCAACTCTTCTGTATGGTTGAAAATTTTCATAGTAAAATAGAAGAAAAAAAATGAAGGTGATATGAATCCGTGCATCCATGAGTCACATTAGGATGGACCGTCTTGAACCACAAAGAACCCCCCAAAGTGTTTCTTTTTGCCTATTTTCTTGGTGTAGTCATATTTCTCAGGAGAATGTTCTAGTCTCCTTCCTGGAGGGTAAGGTCTAACTGACCAACATTTTGGCCAAAGAGAAAGGTGATGTGAAGGGAGGCATTTCATAATTTAGTATATAAAGTTTTACTTAAATCCTCTTTTTTTGGGGTATAAGAATGCTGTCCCCAATAACCTTGTTTTCTCCAGGCCAGAGACCCCTCTTACCCTCTCTGGGAATAAACATCTGGTTTCCTGCTGCTTTGGGGGAAGGTCAGTAATCCAGCTGAGTGAAGTTGGGGAGGACATCTGCTTTTCAGACAGACTTGCAGCCACTTGCCATATCTTTAGCTCCATTGTCAACCATGTTTCTAGAAAGACCTATCACCTCTTATGTCTGAACTTTCGGGGCATTCAGTGGTACAAATCAGGGGGTTTCTTGGGTTTCTCCAATGCTGCTGTAAAACTCATCTTTTTAGGTGTATCTAAAAAGATGCCCATTTGAGCACATGGAAGCTTTCCAACTTCCAAAATATCCTGTCTCCTATTCTCTTTGTGAATTTATGCATTTTTTAAAGTGCCCTATAATGCGGCTTTATTGGGATTTCAAGAAAAGACTGCAGGCTAATGCATGCAATCAATCCACCATCCTTTACTAAAAGTCAATCTGATGTTCTTTAGTCTCATTCCCATATACTAGTTTGAAAGCTATACATCCTTTGTATTCTTTTAATGGGTTATCCTTAAAATTTTAATATTCCTGCTTGACCTAACAAAGTCTAAAAGATAATCAATATCCCTATCTTCTTGCTGAATAATGCAAAGACTGTAGAATGCTTTAACTTTGATCTCTGCTTTCCGATTTTCTAGGCTACTTTGGTCTGATATTTGAGATCCTCATTGTTTATATCACTTCCTCCAAAGTAATCCCTTCAGCAATACATATTTATTGAGGCCCCCTGCCATGTGACAAGCGATGTTCTAAGCACCGGAAACACAGCAGGGAATAAGACTAAACTACATTTAAAGGTATTTTATGTTAGTTTGGACTGTATGAAGTTGCCAATACTGGACCAAATTTTAGTTGCAAAGAAGTAATTTTAAGTGTATGTATGTTTAAATAGATAACACACATTTATAGAAAGTCATTTAAAATCACGAACACATTTTCAATTTACCTAAACATTTAGTAATTTCGTTCCTTCCTCTGTTTCTATTTGTACCCCCACTCCTCTCTGAGTTTTCTTTCGTTTTTAGTGAGGATTTGTGAGTGATCAATGCTCTAGGCTCTTCTCGGAAGTTAACTTGTTACATTTAAATACTAATAGTTCACTTGAGTATAATTCTTGGTTGGCCATTAATATACCTTTGGTTTTTTTGAAGATGTATTACTCACAGATCAGCTGTCGGTTTGGCCATTTTCATTTGTAGTCCTTTCTCTTTGGTTGATTTTAAGCTACTTGGTCTTTGATGTTCTTCACACTCATGACAATGTGCTTTGGTCTGGATTTTGTTTTCATTTATCCTACTCAAGACTCAAGGATGCTTCCTGCAGCTGAGAATTCAGGTCATATCTTTCTTCAATTTTGAAAATTTCTCAGCTGTCTTTTTTGGAATGTTGCCTCTACCAAAGTCTCTCTATTGTCATTGCAGAAATCCTGGTAGGCATGTATTGGACCTTCTCATTCTGTCTTCCATGTCTCTTACCTTCCATTTCATATTTTCCTTCTCTTTATGGTTCTTTCTGGGTGATTTTTCTCACGTCAAACTTCTAGTTTACTCATTCTTTCTCCAACTGTAGACACATGATTTTCTTTTCATTTTAATGACTATATTTTTCCACTTCTAGATGGCCCATTTAATTACTTTTCTTTTTGACAAATAATGCAAATACATCTTTCAAGACAAAGAAAAAAAAGATTGCACAGGTCACTACTAAACATGCTTGGCTATTTCAATGCCATGTTAAATACCTTTTGGGTTTTTTTTTTTAGTGCATGTGAGGTATATATTTGCTATTGTTTTTTAAACAGACTTCCATTTAGGCCTGGTGAGAGCACTATAAACCACATAAAATGGATCCATCATGAATGCTTACTCTGTTTTACCCCCGTCCCTGGTGTGTTCTGAGACGGAACCTGGGAACTGCGGTCACACTGAGTAACAACTGCTTTATCTCAGTTTACACCTGAGTTATTGGAAGACAAGACTGAAGGAGGACAGTTTGCAGCAAGTTTGACTTACCACAACCATTTTCAGTTTGGGATGCGTTTATTAAGAGGTAACTCCATAAGTCTGGAAATTCTGTATTTAGAGTAAGGAGTCACTAATGTCCCTTTAAATGACAGGTCACATGAGGAAGACTGCCTAAGAAATCTTCTCATTTGGTGCATGTTGAGATTTTATTTGAAATCCATATACCTGTGTATTTCATGTGTTCATAGCAAAACTGCTAATACAGAACATTAAAGAATAAGGTACCTTTTAATCTTTACAAATACACATTTTAAAATTATTTTTACTTGATACCCAGATTATGTTGGCAATTCCTGGATTAAAAAAAAAAAACCAAATGGGTAATTCTCTTCTAAAAATTCAGCTGAGAACATCAGATACTAAGCAACAAAGAAACATGAAGAAAAAGGAAATGCAAACAAGTTCATGTGGAAATTATCTGGTTTAAAATATTTCATAGCTGGGCCCTTCTCATTTCACCACATCTGGGGGTACAAAATGTTAGGTTTTCCCGCTATTTGGTGACGCCAAGTTTGATCACTTGGTTAAAATGATCCACCAGATTTCTTCATTGTAAAAGCACATCTTAGTAATTGGTGAGTCATCCATCTGTGGGGTGATACTTTGAAGGCATGTGAGCATCCCTTTGCCCAATAATTTTTCACCTTATGGTTTTACCAGTCATTGATGATCCTTGCTTGAATCAATTATCTGAGGACAGCAAAAAACGTAATTTTTAAAAAAGACTATATCATCCCATCTACATGTAGTAGCTGATTTCTTCTGTAAGAAAGGGCTTGTAGGAAACTTGTTTTCACATCCAAAGATGCAAAACAAAAAATGTTTAACCTGAATGTAATGATAAGGAAACAGTCAGTCAAATCCAGAACATTTAATAAGACATCTCCCCTGGACTCTTTGAAAGAAGTGAATGTCAAGGGTTAGGGAGTACTGTTCTAAATGAAAAAAGACCATAGGGGCATGACAATCTGATATGGTGTGCTGGATACTGAATTCAAAAAGAAAAATAAAGAAGGAAAAAATAGATACAAATGGCATTTTGGGAGAATTGGGAAAATTTGAATATTCAGTTTATGTTAGGTGACACTAAAGAATGTTAACTGTCATGGTGTGATAATAGTATTTATGTAAAATTGTCTTTATTCTTGGGGCGCCTGGGTGGTTCAGTCAGTTAAGCCTCTGACTTTGACTCAGGTCATGATCATGATCTCATGATCTCATGAGTTCGAGCCCCACGTTGGGCTCGGTGCTGACAGCTCAGAGCCTGGAACCTGCTTTGGATTCTATGTCTCCCTCTCTCTCTGCCCTCCCCTGCTCGCGTTCTGTCACTCTCTCTCAAAAATAAACGTTAAAAAATTTTAAAAATAAGGATAACTTCTTTAAAAAAAAAAAAGAATTGTCTTTATTCTTAGGAGATGTTTGCTGTCTACCATTATTTCAAATGGTTCCACACACAAAGCTTGTAACACATACACATGTGCAAAGACCGCCAACCAACCCAAATGTTACAGAAACTAAAACCATACGATGGTAGCAAATAGGGAAGCACGAGTGTGTCTTGTATCCACCTATTGTATTAATGTAGATTCAGTCAGAAAAAAACAGAAGCCACTCTATGTATTTCAAGTATGAAAGGCTTTCATACAGAGAATTAAAGGTTGATAAAGCTGTTGGAAGTGCTGGAGGAGTGACCGTCTCAGCTTGTGCTTGAAGGAGAGACGCTCAAAAAAGTTCACCTGTTAGTAGCTACAAACGAGAAGCTCACCTAATTGTCTTAGTCTGTGAAACCAATGGGTGTGCTTCTTAACAAGGTCATCCTGAAGCTGTTTTAAGACCCGTCTGCCTATGCATCTTCCTGCAACTACCAGTGAAGAGTAACAGTCTCTCCTCTTGCCTCTCACACTGACTCTAACCTAGGCCTATGGGAGAAAGGGGATTCTGGGAAATATGGTTCCAGGTGTCTCTTCTGCATTACGGACAAGACCTTGGAAGGGTGGTGATGATACTAACTTGCAAACAGAAACTATAGTGCAGCTATGTTTTATATCATAGCCTCTCCGAAAACCAATAGAGTACGAAAATGCTTTTTCAAAAAATATATGGGAAGATATGCATAACATGAAAATCATCATTAAAAAAATGTTCATTTATTTTTGAGAATGGGGAAGGGCAGAGAGAGGGAGAGAGAATCCTAAGCAGGCTCCACGCTCAGCACAGAACCCTACACAGGGCTCCATCCCATGGCCGTGAGCTCATGAACTGAGCCAAAAGCAAGAGTTGGATGCTTAACCGACTGAGCCACCCAGCCACCCTGAAAGTTATCATTTTTAAGTGCACAACTATTCAATGGTATTAAGTACATTCACATTGTTGTGCAACGACCACCAGTAACTTTGGCATCTTCCCAAACAGAAGCTCTATGCCATTAAACAATTTATCTCTTTGTCCTCCCTCTCCCAGCCCCTGGTCACCTCTAATCTACTTTCGGCCTCTGCCTATTTTAAGTATTCCATTTAAGTGGACGCATACAAGATTTGTCCTTTTGTGTCTCGTTTATTACACTTAGCGTAATGTCATCAAGATTCATCCATGTTATAACATATATCAGAATTTCCTTCCCTTTTAAGGCTACATAATGCTCCATTGTGTATCTATACCACGTTTTGCATATCCACTGATCTGCCAATGGACAGTTGGGGCTGTTTCCACCTTTTGACTGTTGTGAATAATGCTGCTATGAACATGGGCATACAGATATCTGCTCTAATTCCTGCTTTCAACTCTTTTGGGTGTATACCCAAAAGTGGGATTGTAATTCTAACTAATCCTAACTCATACAAACTAAGTCTGGGAAAAAAAAAAAAGAGAGAGAGAGAGAGAGAGAACATAAGTTCACCAAGGGATAGGAAATTTCAAACTGAGGGAACAGCATGTATGAAGGCTGAGGGTCCTGAAAGAGACCGTGTGCTTGGAGAATGCCAAGGGTGTTGTGTGGTAGGAGATGAGACCAGAGTGGGTTGGGATGAGCCACAGCAGAGAATACACTGAGTAGGCAGGACTTTGGCAGAGAGACTTGTCTGAGGCTATGGATGTGATGGAGGTGAGAGGCAAGAGGGGCTGTGATGTGACTGGTAGTAGAAATGGAGGAGAGGGGGCCGATTCAAGGTACATTTAGGATAAAAAAATCAGGAGTTCAGGAATGTGTGGCTAAGTCTATGGAGTGGGAGTGACGTCGGACAAAGGTCTGGGCTCTCTGGCTTCCCCTCCTCCGAAGCCCTGTGGGTGGAGTATTCCTGTGGGAAGAATCCTCCTCTTGCTCTAATTCTTTGGACCCAGGTGCCTCTAACCATCTCATCTTCCCCCTGTCACATCTGACTTCCCAGCAGTTCCAGGATTATTTCATGGAGGATGGGAGTGTCCTTAACTCTATAAATCTGGCTCTCGCCAGGCTGCCTGAGTAGCCAGTGATGGAGCCGGCCAGAGCTGCTCAGGTTCTGCCGGGCCCCTGGACGTCGTCCCCGTCTAGCTGGGGCACAGGGCCTCGGGCAGTTGAGTAAGAGCAGGGCCCTTAGCAGAGAGGCTCTTCTCTGTTGGTGGGCCAGCTGGCTGGTCAGTGGGACGGTTGAAGGTCACAGGGCTTGGGGGGAACTGGGTGAGGAGTTCGGCCTCACTCCTCACTCTTCTCCTGGAGAGCCCCCCTGATACCAGGGCACTCATTAACCCTCTGGGTGCCAGGGAAGGGCAGGAGGTGAGTGCTGGGAGGCAGCTGAGGTCATCCTTCTTTGAACCTCCACGTGGTATTTACTCAGGGCAACTGTTGCCAGAGGCCCAGGCCCCTGGAGTATAAAGCTGAATGTCTGCTCTCTGTGCCCAGAACCGAGCAGGTGAGCAGAGGCTGGGTGGAGGGATGTGGGTCAGAGTCCCAAGGGAGGGGACTGCAGGGGTCTCAGCAGAGAGCTGGGGGCAGAAAGTAAGGACCAAGGGCATCCTCTCGGAGCACTCTGGCAGGATTGCTTCTTCCCCCGTGGGGTACTCCATAAGGTGTACCATACGGTGGGAGGCAGGAAGGTGGGTGAGCAAGGGGGTGGGTGGTGGCAGAAGTGGCTGAAGGGGCTTCTCCTGGGGGCTTGGGGGGTGGCGGTGGGGCTTTACAAAGCAGTTAGAGCTCCACACGCCATGCTGTGTGGCCCAGGTGATAAAGAAGTCCTCCTCCCCGAACCCCCCTTTCCTCTCCCAGCCATGCTCACCTAGATCAGCCCTCATCAGCCCCAACAGCCTTGTGCTCCACACACCCCAGGGAAGGGTTAACAGATGGGGCAGGTTGCCCCTGGAGCAGGGTCCCTGGTGCAAATCTGGGAGATGTCCCTTCCTTGGCTTCTTCATCCTAACCAGGCCTCGTTTCATCCTCCTTCTGAGTAGATAATGGCCAGCATGACTGCACTTCTGACCTGGGCTTTGGCTCTGCTCCCAGGTGGGTCTCGGCCCGACTTCGACGCCGAGCGGTGGGTGGAGGCTGGACTGATGGTCCCCCATCCACCCTGGGGAAGGAAACACAGCCCCTAACTACCACATCCCTGTTCACAGCGCTTGCAAGTGCCCAGACACAGAAAGGCTTCTGGGACTACTTCAGCCAGAGCAGCGGGGACAAAGGCAAGGCCGAGCAGGTCCAGCGGCAGAAGCTGGCATGGGAACCCACGTGAGTGGCTAGTAGGACAAGGGGTGTGGGTGCAGGGAGGAGACAGCTGAGCTGTGGTGTGCCGCCTCTGATTCCTCAACCTCCTTAGTCCTCACTGGCCCAGAGGAACCGAATTGTGCTAGTTTTATCCCGTCCAGACTTCCTGGGTTGTGCAGCCCCCTCTGCCAGCAGCAGCGCCCCCACGTCCGCCTTGCTCTCACTGATGGCTGCTGCCCCTGTCCGCTGAGGGGTGGGACCCGGGAGCTGCAAATAGCCCTCCCCCCCCCTCCCCCAGGCCGTGTTCCCAGAATGAAAGGAATACGCGAGAGTCCGGGTGCCTCTGTGTTTCCGGGCGCAGTTTTGGTCTGGATGTGCACGCGCCGTGTGTGTTCGTACTTCCGTGCGAGGGGTTGTGTGGTTGGCCCGCAGGTAGGACTAGAGCCACCGCCCTGCATCCTCGGTTTCCGCAGATGATCAGTGAGTGATGTGTCCGCAGTAAAGGCGATGATGGGGCTAGAAGTCTGACGACTTGCGTGTCTGTCCCCTTCCCCAGGAGCCTGAAAGACAGCCTTGAGCAAGACCTCGGCAATATAGACAAGTTCCTGGAAAGGCTGGGCCCTCTCAGTGGGCAGGCGAGGGAGCCTCCTGCGCTCCCCCAGGACCCGGCGGACATGCGGCGGCAGCTGCAGGAGGAGCTGGTGGAGGTGAGGGCGCGCCTAGAGCCCTACATGGCAGAGGCGCACGAGCAAGTGGGCTGGAACCTGGAGGGCTTGCGGCGGCAGCTGAAGCCCTACACCGCGGAGCTGATGGAGCAGGTGGCGCTGCGCGTACAGGAGCTGCAGGAACAGTTGCGCGTGGTCGGAGAGGGCGCCAAGGCCCAGCTGCTGGGCGGCGTGGACGAGGCGCGGGGCCTGCTGCGGGAGCTGCAGAACCTCGTGGCGCACCACACGGGCCGCGTCCGGGCGCTCTTCCACCCCTACGCCCAGCGCCTGGTGAGCGGCATCGGGCGCCACGTGCAGGAGCTGCACCGCAGCGTGGCCCCGCACGCCGTCGCCAGTCCCGCGCGCCTCAGCCGCTGCGTGCAGACGCTCTCGCGCAGACTCACGCTCAAGGCCAAGGCGCTGCACGCGCGCATCCGGCAGAACCTGGACCAGCTGCGGGAAGAGCTCAGCGCCTCTGCCGGCGCCCGCGCTGATGGCGCGGTTGAAGGGACCAGCCGGGACCCCCAGGTGCTGTCCCAGGAGGTGCGTCAGCGACTCCAGGCCTTCCGCCACGACACCTTCCTGCAGATCGCCGCCTTCACCCGTGCCATTGACCGGGAGACCGAGGAGGTCCAGCTGCAGCTGGCGCCGCCCCCTCCAGGTCACAGTGCCTTCACCCCAGAGTTTCTCCAAGCGGACAGTGGCAAGGCCCTGAGCAAGCTGCAGGCCCGTCTCGAAGACCTGTGGGAAGACATCAACTACAGCCTTCACGACCATGGTCTCGGCCATCAAGAGGAGCCCTGATTGTCTACTTGTCCAGGCCCACTTCCAGGCTTCTTGTCAGAGCTCAGGATCTGAGCCCCCACCAGGTGTGGCTCAGTCCTTGACAGTGGCCTGTTGGGCAGAGGGTGGGGGGCCCTGCACAGGATAGGCGTGGCCTCCAAAGGGACTGTTGTTCCTGGAATATTCAGCCTCTTGGCGATTCCCCCATCCGGATGCATTATACTCACCAGGCTTTGCAAACCCAGCTTCCCGTGTTCATTTGGGAATCCTCATAAGTTGCTCCATTCCAGGATGGTGGGAGTGGGGAGGGAGAGAGGCATTCTGTGTGCAGGTAATTTTGTGCAAGCCTGTTGCCATGGTGCCGGAAGCCTGTGCCTCTTCTTCCTGGGACTTGACTCCGATCACTTCTGGCCGCCTGGTGGCCGCCGCTACAGTTGGTCTACAGAGAGGAGCTCTTTTCTCGCCAGGGCTGCCATGACAGCTTCTGTTGGGGAATGGAAAGGGAAAAGGGAGAAAAATATGTAAGAGCATATGAAGGTGTGTCTATACCCCTGCTGGCTCTGATGCCGGTGGGTACAGGTGCTGGGGGCTGTGATGAGAGGGAGCAGAGCCTGTATTTCCTTATATAGCTCTACATGGAAACAGCTGACCAAACCCTCCAGACTCTGTGGGCTTCTTTAACCCACAGGGAAGCCTACTCTGTGTCCTCTCCATCTGGGGCCCCTCACTTCTGACTCCCAGGCTGAAGCCTAGACTTCTGATTCAAATGAAATAGAGGTGTATGGTGGATGCATATTTGTCTGGTGTGACTCTTATTTGGGCTGTGTCTGAAAGCAGTGGCCTCGCACCCATCACTCATTCCAGTCCCTCAATGCTCTGTCTCATGGACCCCCTCCCAGTCCAGGTCTGTCAGAGGGTTCTGGCTTTAGCTAGGCCCTGCCTTAGATGACTGCTGTCTGTCATGCCTGGGTGTCGGCCTGGGTTACAGACCCTTCCTCTGCACCTGCATTGTTCGCCAACCTTATCACAGGATAGTGTGCATGAATTGCAGGCTCCCGAGATGGCCTGTCTCCCTTGCTTCTGCTGTTCCAGATTTGAATGGCTTTTTTATGATGGACCCTTTTCTTGGGACTTCCAAATCTTAAGCCCCTGTTCCCCATGTACATACTCACTCAGGGACAACAAATGTCCTCGTAGATCCTTCTGGGAACTTGAAATTAGGGATGGGTGAAGTGGGGGGAAGAGGAAAGGGTAAATACTCCCCGTCTGGCACCTTTGGAAATGTCCTGTCCAACACCTTTTCCTCCCCATGCAGCCTGCCTGGCACAGGGTTCTCAGTACCCCATATGAATTTGGCCTAATCATACCCACAGGCTGGACCTCTTCCCTGACACCCTAGATTTAGCAACAGAACTGGAGGAGAGGTGCCCAGGGAGAGGAGATACCAGAAAGGAAAGTTTACCAAAAAAAGAGTTGTTTTTGTTGTTAATTAGGAAACTAGGAGGGGTGAGTCAGCCGGGGTTTGATGTGTTGGGGATGAGGGGGCGGGAGTAAAAATGAGGGCTGTGTATTTGAGGTTGGAATTTGGGCAGGTGTTTATAAGGACAGAAATCGGGAGTGAGAACAGAAAGGGAGAGAGGGATTGAGGGACTGAGGGAGGGGGATCTATAGCCAAAGCAAATGTCTGGCCCAACAATGGAGTGGAGCCAGAGCCCAGGTTGGACCGCACCTCCTTGTGGGTACGGAGGGACAAGCCAAGCCTCTTGCCATCAAGGCTCTTGTATTTACGGACAATAGTTAGAACCCTGTAGGATGGAGCTATTGCGAAGGAGCCAAACAGTGCCCTGGGTCTGAGAGGACGTCCTGCGGGGAAGCAACGCCTGAACTGAGGTGGAGGCAAAGCCTGAATCCGGCTGGCTTTGGAAGTCTGGACCATAGAATCCCAGCAGAGAGGAAACCTTGCCAGACACTGTTCCCTAGGGTCCCAAATCTGCGGCCTCTTTAAGAAAAGACGGGTTGACAGCTAGCGGAAGTGACGGAAGGGGGTGGGGCCACGAAAAGAGCGGAAGGCGGAAGTGGGGGCGTGAGCTGCGCGTGGTGGCGATGGCGGCTAGCGGGGCTGTCGAGCTTGGGGCCGCGGCGGCTACTGCAGCCCCCTCACCCGCCCCGGCCCAGGCTCCAGCCCCCGAGCACTTGTTCCGGCCCATCAGCGCCGAGGATGAGGAGCAGCAGCCCACTGAGATCGAGTCGCTGTGCATGAACTGTTACCGCAACGTGAGGCGGGGGCGCGGCCCCGGGCGGCGGGAGGTTGAGCTGAAGCGGGGAAGGGCGGTGGGGTCGGCGACCCAGGTAGGCCCAGTTGGAGACCCGGAGGCGAGGCACGCCCGCGGGTCGCTAGACGGGGAACTGGAGCTTCGTTGGTTCTTTCTAGCTGCTTTCTGCTTTCTCAGGGCACGACGCGCCTCCTGCTCACCAAGGTGCCCTTCTTCAGAGAAATAATCGTGAGCTCCTTTTCCTGTGAGCACTGTGGCTGGAACAACACGGAGATCCACTCGGCAGGCAGGATCCAGGATCAGGGAGTGCGCTACGCTTTGACCGTCAGGACCCAGGAGGTGAGAGGAGCCTAGAGCAGGTAGCCTAGTGTCCAAGAGAGGGCTTGGGGACTGGAGTCACAGCTCTGGTCTAGGCGGCGCGGCCGCGAATGAATACCTCTAGGTGCCCAAGCCTGAGTTTCCTCCTTTGTAAAATGATGTTGGTGCTGTCAGATGTTCAGATAAGGCTTGTGAAAGTGCTTTGTCATTTTATTTTGTCAGAGGGAATGAAGTGAGTAGTAGTTGTTATGAATAGTACTCTCAGCATTTGGGCAGCTGGGCTCATGCATGGCCTATTTGGTGGGAGTCGTCCGGACCCCTGCTATGGACAGAGGAAGAAACTGCTGGGTATTTCCCGAGAAGCTGTACTGTTGACCTCTCTGGACTGAAAATTTTTCTGCCCAGGACATGAACAGAGAAGTGGTGAAAACGGACTCTGCCACCACAAGCATCCCGGAGCTGGATTTTGAAATTCCTGCCTTCACTCAGAAGGGAGGTAGGTATAAGACCAGGGTGGTTGGACTGTTCATTGTTCATGCCTGGCTACAATCTTGCTTTCTTGCAAGAACCCTAGTGCTGGGCCTGGTGGCTAGTATATGGGTTTGGGTGTGGTATTGCTGTGGTCTTCATTGGTTCAACATAAACTGAAAGCTAAGATAAAACAGCTTGAGACAGTAGAGTGTGATAGACTGTAATGTGCATATTACAGAATGTTAGCGTCACTGTTGTTACAAATGAATAGAACCTTGTTCCAGGCCTCCTCGTCTTACAGTTGAAATCAAAGCCCAGAGAATTCAAGTGAATTGCTCAGAGTCATACAGGCATTTGATAGCATAGTCAAGACTCTCTTGTCTTTTTTTCTTATTCACTAGCCCTGACCACCGTTGAAGGGTTGATCAGCCGTGCTATCTCTGGCTTGGAGCAGGATCAGCCCACACGAAGGGTAAGCTGGGGCTTTCTGATTGCAGCAACTCGAGCAATAACGACATATATACATATATATACGTACATACATACGTATGTATGTACGTATATATATGTGTATATGTATATATATATATGTGTGTGTGTGTGTATACGTATATTTATGTATCCAAACAGAGTGTTCAGCTTCCCATGTAGCTGAACTGTCTCTGATTAAATGTTGGAGAACTTTTGGGGGAAGCACATGGTGATGCTGTAGCTGCCGGGATGTTGTCTATTTTGCATCTACTATCTTTTCTACTTCCCTTTTCCCAGTGTAGATTCAGACCTCATCTCAGACAGGTAGGATGGTACTACCTCTGAAGAGCCTTTCCTAATCCCCTTGGGTTCATCTCTACTTCCTGAGCGTTCCACCGTACCTTATATTTATTGTAAAGGAAGTAATATAATTGCATATTTAGTCATGTGTCTTCCTAACTGGCTGAGGAGCCCCGTGAGAGGACTCTGCTTTATTTACTGTTGTATTTCTAAACTGGCGTGAGAGCCTGGGCTCTATACATGGTTGAATGAGTGAGAAATTGGATCTTGTTTGGCACAACCAAACTTACATGCTGTATCTTCTTGTGAAGTCTGAGTCTCTCTGTTCCCACTTATACTAAGACAGGTGGTGACTTCCTGATGGAGGTGGTGTGGGATTGACAGGGAGTGGGGTCTGTCAGCAGGGCCAATGCTTTTTACCATCTGTTCATGTCAGGCAAACGAAGAAGCCGTAGCTGAAAGAATTGATGAGTTCATTGTCAGACTGAAAGAGCTAAAGCGAGTGGCCTCTCCTTTCACTCTGGTGAGTACTGAGGAACATTGGGTTCCCTAGATTTAGGGGACGAGAGACCCTTAAGACTGGGATTGTTCCACTGGTGCCGGAAAGGTCTGATGGTAGGTGGAAGAGCATATGTAATTTCTTGTTGTAATGACTCCCTCCATCAGATCATTGATGATCCCTCAGGAAACAGCTTTGTGGAAAACCCACATGCTCCCCAGAAAGATCATGCCCTGGTGATCACACACTATAACCGGACTGTACAACAGGAAGAGATGCTGGGGCTCCAGGTAAGTAGAAGGAAGAAGCCGGCAGAATGCTCTGGCATTATCTTGCTCTCTGGATTGCTTGGAATCAGTGGAATCTTCCTTTGTCATTGCTGCCCTGCGTACCCTATCTCCGCATGTCTGTGTGTCTCTTAGCTCATGTCAAGACTTAGGATAAACTAGGGGTGCTGGGGTGGCTCAGTCGGTTAAGCGTCCGACTTCGGCTCAGGTCATGATCTCCAAATTCATGAGTTCGAGCCCCGCATCAGGCTCTGTGCTGACAGCTCAGAGCCTGGAGCCTGCTTTGGATTCTGTGTCTCCCTCTCTCCCTGCCCTTCCCCACTTGTGTTCTTATCTCTCTCTGTCTCTCAAAAATAAATAAATGCAAAAAAAAAAATTTTTTTTTAAAAAGACTTAGGATAAACTGTACAACAAAGGTTGCTGGTGACTGTGATCCTATCTTAAGCTCTGTTCTTCCGTGGACTGGGGCTTTGCTTCCTGGTTTCTCTGTTAAACGCATATGGCCAGCCGACATACACAGGCCAGAATATTTTCTCTCACTCCGAGGCAGGGTGTTGGGAAGCTGGGGTGTATGTGCCAGCGTGTGATTTGTATCTCTGCTACGCTAGGCTGAGGCACCAGAGGAGAAGCCAGAAGAGGAAGATCTCAGAAACGAAGTGAGTGCCATGGGCTGCTGCGGAGGAGGGAGCACAGCTGTGGGCGGAGACTGGTGCTGCTCAGTCCCTCACCACCAACGCAGGCGGTGACTGCGTGCTCGTTCACCTACTGCGTGGTTTTAGCCGGAGCTGGGCTCACCCTCCGTCCCCATGTTGTGTTGCAGGTGCTGCAGTTCAACACAAACTGTCCAGAATGCAATGCTCCAGCTCAGACCAACATGAAACTAGTTCGTATCTTTTGTCAGGCAGTTGGGCTGCTCCTCCTGTGACTCGGGCACCAAGAGCGTATGCGGGCTGGGGAGGAGTCCTCCCTTCAGGGAAAGCATGTGTTTTATTCCAAGCGATGAGGAAGGTGTTGCCTTTGATGAGACTGTGCACCGTGGCTTTTGGGTTCAAAGAGAGCATGAGGCCATGGTTTTTAGGGTCCTGTGTTTGACCTGAGTCCTGTCTTCAATTATCTGTGAACAAGGATTGCCGTGGGTTGCAATGTTGCCTTCTTCTGTAGAACTGTCTGAGTTAGGCTACTGCTTGTGACCTATTTCCTACAGTCCTAGGACTAGCAACTGTGTTGAAGGTTTGGATTTGTTCTTCCCCAGAAGGTGCTCTTGCTATCCTGGAAGCAGACTTCCTTAACTCCCATCTTCCAGAAATCCCCCACTTTAAGGAGGTTATCATCATGGCTACCAATTGTGACAGCTGTGGCCATCGGACCAATGAGGTAACCCCTGTTTAACTTCGATCTGTCCTGAATCTGCTTTGGGATGAAGTGGGAGGAAGTTGGGTCTTTCTCTTGGATTTAAGGCAGGGTGAGGAGTCCTTGAAGGAACTGGGAATTAAGAAAAAAAGTTAGAGATACTATAACTCATTTAAGACATTAAAGATTGGTTATATGGAAGAGAGAGGTGTGCTCGCTCTTTTTTTTTTTTTTTTTTATTTGAGAGACCCTTTTTTTGACCCACCTCTTAAAGGATTGGAAGTGCAGGGAAACAGATTTTGACTCAATAATAAAAAACTTTCTAGCTCTTTCTGAAAACAGAATTGCCTGCCTTGGAGGGTTGTACATTACCTTTCCCTGAGTGTACCCAAGCATAAGCTGGTTAAATTCTTACTGTTTTTAAAGCTATTTAAATTCTGAACCCAGAATATTGTAAGGTGCATCCACATGTTACATGCAGTTGAAAGTCCCTTTCAACCTGAAGAGTCAGTTTTTTTTCAAAGGCAAATTTAGAGTTTGGTGGCAATTTGGGGTAAGTTTTGGCAGGCTCCTGGCCGGCTCTTGGTGGCTTCAGTTTGGGTGACTGCCACCCCTGCTAGTTTACAAGGCTCTGTCCTTGGTAGCTGTTAGTGGGCCTGATTGGAGGTCTAAACCCCCCGCCCTTCTGAGGTCTCCCAGGCCCCAGGGGAGGATCCCATCTTCTCTGCTGCTGTTCCTGACCGCTGTTGTCTGTGCAGGTGAAATCTGGAGGTGCAGTAGAACCCTTGGGCACCAGGATCACCTTCCACATCACACATCCCTCAGATTTGACCAGAGACGTGCTCAAGGTAACATCCTGCTTGGAAAAGTGTCTGTCTGCCTCGCATAGCTGTCTCTATCTAGGGGAAATTGTCTTTTTAAAATTACATCCTGGGATCGTGTGGTACCACCTAACTTCCCTGGGTTTCAGGATCCCTGAGTAGAGTTAATCCATGCTAGGAAGTACAGATTCAGAAGGTGACCCATAAACTCTCTCTGATGACTTGGCAGCTTTATGCCTCCAGTGTCTGTAAGGGCTCTTGTCTCTGGTCTTTAATGACAGGATACTTGGCAACTTGGAGCCATGACTCAGAATGTCGCTTTATTAGGGTGGTTCCATTTCTGTGGTTTACACGGAGAGGCATGAGCCTGGCTTTAACTGGAGAGTCGGAGAGAACGGGGCAGGTTTTTCCCCAGACTGTCACTGGCAGTATTAATTTGGCAGGAGGACTCTGGTTAGCTTTTTCTAAGAGGCTTCTGTTCTCAAGCCTAATTTGACTCTCATCTCCCAGTCTGAGACGTGTAGTGTGGAAATCCCAGAGCTGGAATTTGAACTGGGAATGGCCGTCCTCGGGGGCAAGTTCACCACACTGGAGGGGCTACTGAAAGACATCCGGGAACTGGTGAGTTGCCTGAGTATAGCGCAAGGCCGCTTCAGCAGTGTGGTTGTGAGGAGGGGGCTAGAAGGCTTCACGCGCCCTGGTTTTTGGAGCTCTTAACTGGGGGTGTCTTTGCCTTAAAGCTGATTTTGAGAGACTTAAATATTAGTTTGGGTTGTGAAGATAAGTTGACGGGAAATTCTGAATGGAAACTCTCAGGCTTACCTCTGGAACAATGTAGGTATTTTGTAGTTTTGGGTAAGTCACTCATTTCACTATAAAATGCGGGGAGGAGGGTCCTTCCAGAACCTGAAACTCCCCAACATGTATAGGCATGTGTGTTGATTTAGCCCATATATTTATTCTCTTGAGTCATTTCACTTACCTGATTCTCAGTTGTCAGGCATTTTGTCTTTATAAATTATACTTTGCATTTCTTTTTCAAACTGGAACGAGAGTTTGTGCCGTCAGGACATTTTATAGTTTGTGCTTCATATTGCCAGTTGTCATCTTGGCAGGTTAATCTCTGTATTCTTAGCAGTGGCCGCCTAGGTCAGGATGGTGGTGTGGAAACGTAGGCTTCCCCAACTGGGCCCCGTCCTGCCATTCCCCACGAGCTTAATGGTCAAACCTGGTATTCTAGCAGTTTGGATGCCGATTATTGCAGGTGACCAAGAACCCCTTCACACTGGGTGACAGTTCCAATCCTGACCAGATGGAGAAACTGCGGGAGTTCAGCCAGAAGTTAGACCAGGTGAGTTGATTCTGGCCCTTCGGTGCGTGTGGTCCTGGGGTGCCAGTGGGCAAGAGGCCGCATACCCTGTCCTGCCACCTTCTAAACATCTAACCAACTTGTTGGGGATTCTCCTGGTTTCCGATAGGCCGTGTCCTCTTCTTTCTTGGTTTTCTCCCTTGTTTTGTTGGAGCGCTTTAGTAGCTGTAGTTGGGTTTTTCATGTTTTTCATTTATACTACTTTTCCAAGAGTTGTTTTTTTGTTTTTTTTTTTCGGGTTTTGGAATACTCTCCCTCCTCCCTTTTCCAAGTAGCATCCTGTTGTTTTAAGGATGTAGTGTTTTTTTTCTCATGAGAATGTTGATGTTGGTTGTATTTTTTTGATGTTTTATTTTCCTTGCATAGTTTCCATTTCCTTTTAAGTTTTTTTTTTTTTTTTTTTTTTTTTTTTTTTTCCATTTAACTTTCTGTCTTTCAAAGGTTGGGGCTTTGCTCGGGTAGCTGATAGTCCTTGTCAACTTAAAAGCAGAGGGCTGAAACACCAGCGTGGAGGTGAATCTCACTCACATCGGGCTCCTTGTAGGGGGAGTTAGCTTAGCCCTTTGTTGAGCTATAAAACCCCAGTGCCAGTGTCATGAGGTTTTCCCTCTTGGGCTTCTCACCCCATCAGTGGGTATTCCATTTCCTGGCCTGAGGAGGACAACTTGGCTGGCAGTGTTCTGAGAGCTGAGTGTGGGAAGAGGGCTGGGTATGTACGTCTGTTTCTAATAACAGCACGTTCTTAACCTCCCGGTCTTGCTTCCTGTCCCTCCATCCTTCAACTAGGCTGGCGCCCCCTAGGCCATAGTGTGAATCCTGCAGTTTTCTGATGGGGTGGAGGGAGAAGGGACCTATGTGGAATGGGAGATGAGATCCAGGATGTCACATTGCTTCTTAAGTAACTTTCATACAGCCTTTATTTTAGGTCTTCTCCGCTCCACTTTGAGAGGTACCTCATTTCAGCATTTCTAAAACTTTTGGGGATTCTGCCAAACCCAGTAAATTGGGTTAGTTCTTGTCTGGTAGACCAGCCCCTTCTTACTAGGAGGGATGTAAAGTTTATGTGCTGTATTCTCTTTCGTTTAGATCCTTGAGGGTAACGTGAAGGCCCACTTTATTATGAATGATCCAGCAGGAAACAGCTACTTGCAGGTACGGTCGACCTTCCCTGATAGTTAACAGAGAACTATTTTCTGACCTTCCTTGAATATGTATTATTTCTCCAGAAGCTGGAGACGTGATTCTAAATGAACTGCTTTTTATCAAGGAACCTCTTATATATTAGAATTTGAGACCTCTTAGAATTTGAGACCTAAGGAAGTGGGGGCAGGCAGGAGAGACTGTAAGTGTGTGTCAAGGGGGGGGGGGGGAAGCTGCTCCTAGGCTCCTCCTTTCTCTAGTTTAGCTCTTATCCCTAGCAATGGAGTTGTCATTTTGCTGCTAATCTAATGGAATTAGATTTTGCACAAATCTAATTGTGGAGTGAGGAGAAATGGTGCCTTCTCCAGAGGCTGAAATAGGACACCGGAGAGGCTTTAAACTGACTGGAGAGATATTCTGGTGATTTATAATAACTTTAACATTTATTGAGCAGTTTTTGTTGGTCAGGCAGAACTGTTTAAGGTCTCTCTATGGTTAAGACTGTTGCTATACTCTTCATAAGAAGGTGCAGATAGAAAGTTTTTTAGACAGACTGTTACCTAATTCTGCCTAGGGCTGGAGGGTCCCATTCTTGGGACTGTGTTGGGTTCTGTTGCTGCTCGCTAGTTGAGACTAGCTATGGGGAATTGGAGGCCTTTAGAATAAAAACACTCATTAAGTTTTTGGGAAGGCGGGAGTTGGAAGCCACCTGGTGGGGTGAGGGGGCAGATAGCTGGGTGGCACAGGCGCTGATTGTCTGTCCTTGACCTTGCAGAATGTGTATGCACCTGAAGATGATCCTGAGATGAAGGTGGAGCATTATAAGCGCACGTTTGACCAAAACGAGGAGCTAGGGCTCAACGACATGAAGACAGAGGGCTATGAGACAGGCCTGGCCCCACAGCGGTAGTAGTGGATGGTTCCCGAGCCCGCCTCCAGTGCTGCTCAGACCAAGGGGCTGTTTATTAGTATTGGGAAAGGCTGGGGGTGTCCTCCCCACCAGGCCTTGCCCATGTTGGGGGGAGGACACCTGGTCTGAGTCAGAGATGTGGGTGAACAGTTTGTCACAGAAGTGCAAGCCCGTTGGACCGTATTTTGGAGGTTTTGAATTGGCCTGGGAAGAAACCCAGAAATGAACCATGGGGCATGTCATCATCGCTTTTTTTCCTGTCGAGTCTTTACCGTCCCTCCACATAATGCTCTTGCTAGGGTTGGAACTCTGCAGATGGAAGACAGCAATATCTGGAGTTTGGGAGTTGGTTGGGGAATAGAAAATACTGGCTTTCAGCAGGAAAAGAGTCTTCTGAGGGGAGGGAGTCAGCACAGGAGAAGTTCTCATTAAAATGATGGCTTTCCAGCAGGATTGGCCTCTGAATTCACTCTGTCCTTGTTTGATACTATGCTGGTAGAATTCAATTTCCTGAGGAAAAATTTTCCCCAGGGTAGCCAATTTGGGGATTGGAGCTGACATTTCATTCATTCCTTCAGTAGATGTTTGAGTGCTTCCTTTGGGCCAGGCATACCACAGAACTGAACAAAATAAAGCCCTCCAGCCATGGGGCTTAAAGTGGACTTTTGAGGTCAAGTGCATAATTCCTGCATTTGCTTTACCAGATGCAGCTAATAAACTAGAAGGCAGAGCTCACACAGTGCCACTGGGCATAAATTTAATCCTGCTCAACTGCCCTTTGGGGTCGATAGGGTTGGGGTCTGAGCTTGGGACTTGGCAGGCCAAAGTGAGTAGGAAGGGAGTGCTAGAACTGGAGACATGGGCAGGAGATGGGTTGATGGGGTGGAGAGGGTGATACTGGTAATGCTTGTTGGAGCAGGAGGAGGAAGCATTCAGATGCCTGCTGACAGCAGGGCAGAGGCAGGGCTCTGCTGTTCAGTTAGATCCACCGAAGTGGACTAGAAGCCAGCACAGGGCTGTGTCTGGAGGGGGACCCATGGGGCCCTCCAGCTAATGAAGCCCTAGATCAGTCCAGTATCCCCCTCCCACAAGCCCTCAGAGACATAGTCTGCCTTCCTTCCTGGGCCTGAACTGGACCTCTCGGGATAAGCCAGTGGCTAAAAGTTCATGCATGCACCTATTTTAATACATGTAAGTATTTTTGGAACATGTAGCCTGAATTCTGAGTACTTACAAAGTATAACAAGCCTTCTTGACTAATATACTGTCACAGACTGACAAAAATTTATCATGAGATAAGGAAAATACACGAGCTAATATTTTATTTCAAAAACTTTGGATTTACCTCTTGCACCTCACTTTCCTAGCCTCTCTTCCCAAGGGTCATGTTTTGGCTGTGTGAAGTTAGGGCAACTTCCTTAACCTCACCAGGCTTCTGTTTTCTCGTTTGTGAAACATACTTGAGAATTAGAATTCAACCTCTCTAGCTTCCCTGGTTTGCTATGCTGAAAGTAGAAACAAGTCCTTTTCATTGCAAAGATTCTAGGCAAGCGACAGTTAGGGGCCACCTATGATATCAAACACGGGAAAGTTCACGGGTTGGAAACCATGTTTTTTCATAGTAATTACACTGGGTTTGGAATTCCTGACTTCCTCTCTTGAATCATTCTTAGAAGCCTATTAGAGCTAAACCTATTAGAGCTAAACCCCTCCCACCTAAACCTATGCTAATACAAATAACTGGTAATGTTTACTGTGCGCTAGACACTTTTCTAAGCACTTCACGCAGTAATAGTATCTCGTTCCTCCCAACCACGCAGTTAGGTGCCATTCTCCCCATTTTGTTAAATGACTTGCCCAAGGTCCTACAGCTAGGAAGTCAACGGAGCCCCGGCTCCATACTCTGCCCCTCCAGGGCCCATGTCCTTGACACTGGTGCTTCTGAAGTTGCCTTGGGCAGAGATCTTGTTCGGGTCGTGGTGGTGGCCTCGTGCTGGTGCACCACCTGTTGGAAGAGCAGATGGATAAGACGCACGCAAAACCATCGTTGCGTTGGCGGAGGGACGCCGGACGTGGCTGCGCCCCTCGTCACCCCGCGGACGCGCTCTCGTGTCATCCCAGGCCGGTCTCACAGCGCCTCACCACTTCCGGTCCCGGCCCCGCCTCCTCAAGGCCTCTCCGTGCGGCTTGCGTTCAAGAATTTTGTCCCCAGCGCCGAGCCGTCTCTCCGCCCCCGCCGCTGCCATGGCGGCAGCTCCGCCGGTCTCCAAGGCCGAGTACCTGAAGCGTTATTTGTCTGGGGCAGGTGCCGGCGTCGATGGGGCCCCCGAGTCGGGTCGCCGGCGTCGCAGAAAGCGGCCGAAGCCTGGCGGGGCCGGCGGCAAGGGGTGAGTTGGCTCTGGCGGGGCGGGGCCGGAGGCGACTCGCCGCCCCTCTCCCCAACTCCGCCCTCGGCCGGCGCTTCCCCGTCTCCGGGCCGCCCGCCCCGCTCCTCGCAGGGCTCGTCCGGCCGGAGCCCGCAGCCCCGCTCTGGCGCCCCGCGCCCCCCTCGCGCCCCTGGGCGGTATCTTCGACGTCTCCAGCCCGGCTGTAACTTTCCTCTTTTCCCGCCCTCGTAGCGTTCCGTCCACTCCAGTAGAGAATGAGTATCTTGCCTTGAGAATAATGGTGGAGCTCATCCAAAGCCTCCGTGTTTGGGTATTTAGGGCCCAGAACCTGTCTGTGGGGTTCAGCAATCCCAGGGACTCCGGTTCTGAGTGAGAGACCTGTGCTTACTTCCTGTTGGTCTTCACAGTGTTGCTATTAACAGTTCTTGTCATGCACCAGATGCTGTTCTAAGTACTTTAGACGTAGATGAATTTATTTAAGCTTTATGATACAACCACGAAGTTGGTATTCTTAATATCCCCATTTTTCAAATGAGAAAACTTTGTAGCCCGCGGTGCTGGGTTGAATAGTGCCCTTCCCCCGTTCACGTCCCCTCAGAGCCTCGGAATGTGATATTCTTTGGAAATAGTGCCTTTACAGATGTAATTGGTTAAGATGTGCTCCTAGTGGATTACGACGGGTGCTAAATCCAGTATGACTGTGTCCTTTTTTTTTTTTTAATTTTTTTTTTCAACGTTTATTTATTTTTGGGACAGAGAGAGACAGAGCATGAACGCGGGAGGGACAGAGAGAGAGGGAGACACAGAATCGGAAACAGGCTCCAGGCTCTGAGCCATCAGCCCAGAGCCTGACGCGGGGCTCGACCTCACGGACCGTGAGATCGTGACCTGGCTAAAGTCGGACGCTTAACCGACTGCGCCACCCAGGCGCCCCTGACTGTGTCCTTTTAAGAAGAGGGAAACTCGGGCGTGGGGGGAGGCATAGGGAGAACCCAGCCTTGTGAAGATGGAGGCTGAGGTTGGACTGGGTGTAGGCTACCACTAGCTAGAGTATGCCTGGGGCCATCCGACGTCAAGGAAATGTCCTCCCTTAGAGCCTTCCCAGTGGGCATTACCTTGCAGATGCCTTGGCTTTAGACTTCAAGCCTCCAGAACGGTGAGGGAATAGTTTCTGTTGTTTTGAGCCACCCACCTTGTGGTACTTTGTTAGGCAGCCCTAGGGAACCAATATGCCCAGTTCCAAAGAACAAATCCATTTCCTTTCCTGATTTGATTCTTGCCTACTCTCGCTCTCTGTCTTCCTGCCCTCCTGACTTGGGTGGATTCTTTGGACACAGTGCCACGTAGTGAAACTCGCTTGGGCTTTGGAGTAAGACCACAGTTTGAGTCCGAGCTGTGCCACTTTGTGAGCCGTGTGGCTGTGGGCGGGACACGTCGTCTCTCTAAGCCTGTTTCCTCATCTTTAAAATAGAGTAATAACTGGAGCGTCTGGGTGGCTCAGCCGATTGAGCCTCCGACTTCAGCTCAGGTCGTGATCTCATGGTTCGCGGGTTTGAGCTCCACATCAGGCTCGCCGTTGTCAGCCTGTCCGCACAGAGCCCACTTCAGATCCTCTGTCTTCCTCTCTCTGCCCCTCCCCCGCTGTGCTACCCCATGATAAATAAAAGAGAGTAATAATGATAGCATTTTATGGTTATGATTAGAGGTGTATAAAGTAGAGGTGCCTGGATGTGTCAAGCGTCTGATTGTGGCTCAGGTCATGACCTCACAGTCGTGAGTTCGGCCCCTGTCTCGGGCTCTGTGCTGACAGCTCAGAGCCTGGAGCCTGTTTCAGCTTCTGTGTGTCTCTCTTTCTCTGCCCTTCCTCTGCTGGCACTCAGACTCTGTCTCTCTCTCTCTCTCTCAAAAATAAATTAACATTAAACAAGATTTAGAGATGTATAAAGTGATACTGGCTTTTCAAACAGAACTGTTCACATTATGGCAGTCATTGTTATTTATTTGGACTCATCCATGGTTTGTGTGACCGACGTTTATTCAGTACGCACTTCCTATGCCAGTTACTTCAGGGCGTTGAGGATATCCCTGTGAATGAGAAGGCCTAGTCCCCATTCTGGTGGACCTTATTGTTTAATGGGGAGACAGGCTTTAAACGTCTAATTACACAACGAATTGATTTATTTTCTTTGCATTAATGCAGTGAAAGTATTCCAAGGATGTGTAACACGGGTTCTTAGTTGAGGGAAATAAGGGGAGAAGTTAAGGAAGACATGCTCCGGGAAGTTAAATGTATGCTAGGATCTTAAGAATGAGTAAGAGTTTTCCAGTAAAGAACGAGAAGAGTAGGTCAGACAGAGGGAAGGAACTGCTTATGTGAAAACTGATGTGGTAAGGAATTTGGTTCATTCCAGGCACCAAAAGTGAGGTAGTGAACTTGTGGAGGCAGGGGTACCAGATGAAGTGGGCCGTATAGGCAAAGACTGGACCTTGCAGAATCTTGTAGGATTTTGAGCTCTATGCTACAATCTGTAGTGTTTGTAGGCTGTTATCCAAGATTGATTCTTGTTTTTTGATTTTTTTTTTTTTAACATTTAGAATGCGGATCGTGGATGATGATGTGAGCTGGACATCTATTTCCACCACTAAACCGGAAAAGGAGGAAGAGGAAGATGATGGAGATTTGCCTGTGGTATGTATCTTTTGAGTCTGTGTTGAGGACTTTGAAATGCAAGCCTGTCTCTCAATCTCCATTCCCAGTACAGGGTAGATTTATAAGGGGGAACGTTGAGGGCAGAAAAGGGGTGACACTTTTCAAAGAGCTATTTTTATTTATTTATTTTATTTTTTTATTTTGAGAAAGTGAGAGAACACAGGAGGGTCAGAGAGAGAGGGATAGAGAGAGAATCCCACACAGGCTCTGCACTGTCAGCTTGGAGCCTGATGCAGGGCTCGAACCCATGAACCGTGAGATCATGAGCTGAGCTGAAGTCAAGAGTCAGACACTTAACTGACTGAGCCACCTAGATGCCCATCAAAGATGCTTTAAAGTAGTCTTCTTTGATGATGCCTGTGCACTGTTTTCTTTGTTTATGGAGGGCCCTGTTAGCCTGGGAATGGGAACTAATCCCAGAGTGGCAAAATTTCTCAACATCAGCAATAGAATATGTTTACGATTAGCCATAGTTCAGTTTATTGGAATGTACCTTGCAAACAGTGTTCAGGTTCAGTTACAGGAAACTTATTTGCTCCTTGTTTTTCATTGATTCAACGAAGTTTAAAATCGTATACTTTGGTCGAAGTATTGCGGATACGTAGGTTAATAAAACCTAGTGTCTGTACTTTAGAGATGATACCCTAGATGGGAGACAGAATTTCAAATAATTTCAACAATGTGATAAATGGTGGAGAGACATTTCACATATGTACCAAGTGCTATTAGAGCACAGGGAAACTGGCACATTTTTTTATTCTCCTGGGAGATTCTATTAAGGAAGTAAATAAATATCCAAACTGAGTTTTGAAGGATGAGTAAGAACCAAGTGGGCAAACGGATCGGCAAATAATCTTGGATTAGTACCGTCATGGAAACTTTGCTGAGAAACAAGGTGAAAAGGAGAGCTGTTCTTGGGCTGTATTGCACTGAAGTTGTAAAAATGAATTCCTGATGAGTATATTGAATGTTGATGTCTAGCATATTCTGTAGTACATCATCTAAGAAAAAATTTATCAGTAATTAGAAGGGAAATAGTGGGGTGCCTGGCTGGCTCAGCCAGTAGAGCGAGTGGCTTTTGATCTTAGGGTTTTGAGTTTGAGCCCCATGTTGGGTATAGAGATTACTTTAAAAACAAAAGAAAAGGATGAAGGGAAGTAGTGATCATAAGTGACCAATTTAGTTTCAGTCAGAACCAGTCAATTAATGTTTACAACATTTTTTTTATGTTATAAAAGCAATACATAATTTTTTAAATGTTTATTTTTATTTTTAAGTAATCTCTACACCCAGTGTGAGGCTCGAACTCACAACCCCCAGATCAAGAGTCACATGTTCTACTGACTGAGCCACCTAGGCACTCCAAAAGCAATACATATTAATTGTAGAATATTTGGAAATTATAAGAAAGTTTACAATTCTGAAAATAATACAATAATCACTTATACTGTGACTATCCAGAGATGGCAACTGCTCCCATTTGGATGCCCATCTCTTTAACCCATAGATAATACAGACTTCTGTTTTATTTATTTTTTTTAAGATATAATTGAGATCATACTGAATTATGGTTTTGGAGCTTGCTCTTTCATTTAATAATATGTTGTGAATACTTTAGTAAGATTTTAAAATATTCTTTGAGAATGTGATTTTTAGTGGTTTCAGTGGTAGTTCATTGTATACATTAATTTAACCTGTCCTCTTACTGGACGTATGGATTGTTTTCTGTTTTGAAATATAGCGCTTTGAGAAACCTCTTGTGCATAAATCATTGTAGAAATCTGTTTATTTCTCTATCCCCACAAAGTGGAATTAATAGGTTAGGAAGTATGGTCCTTTTGAGCTGTATTCTCGTATTGTTTTCCAAAAGGTGGTACCAGTTTCTCCTTCCCCTACAGTTGTTTGAGAATGCCATTTTCCCCATTTCTTCATCAATACTGGAGCATTATTTACAACAACAGAAATAATAGTGAACTTACGCCAGTTTGCAGGTGAACAATGGTATTGTTTCTTAGAAAAATAGTGAATACTTTTTTTCCTATGTTTATAGGCATTCGTATTTTATGAATTTTTTGGTATTTTTTCCATTGTTTAGAAAATTGGACTTAAAATTTTCTTTCATTGATTTGGTGTTTATGTAATACAATATATTACTTGTCTTACCTGTTATAGATATATTTTATTATTTGTTTTTTCATTTATAGTAGCTTTGACATTTAAAAATTTTAATTTCTATAGTCAAGTCTGTTAATTTTCCTTTACGATACTGTCTTTTGCTCTTATGATTGCCTTAAAACCTGAACGAGGAAGGCTTTAGCTCCACTCCTCTCTACTCTGGTTAAAACAGGTCTTGATTATTGAATTCATTTTTGTTACTGCAAGACCATCGCCACCACCAGTAACAATGGCAAAATAATTAGGACAAGTACAATAGCAGTGGGAGCACAAGAATAATAGGTGTAATTTATTGAGCATTTACCATGTCCCAAGCTGCTTAGCTTACATGAATTAGCTCACTGAATCCTCATAGCAATCCTTTGAGTCCTTTCACAAATGAGGAAATCGAGGCTTAGAGAAAATAACTTGCCAAAGGCTGCACACATTTTCAGTGGCAGAGCTGGTGATTAGATCTCAATTCATCTTGCTTGAATTCAAGCCTGTGCTTTTATTACCTGGTGAGATATCTCAAAACCAGGTTACATGAGGAGTGATGTAGAGAAATAGAGGTGAATTATGACCTGGGTTTGGATTTCAGTTCTGCCACTTGCTGGCTTGTGACATTGAGAAATTTACTTAACTTCTCTGAGTCTTAGTTTGTTCTTTATTAGTGTGGAACCTTTCTTTGCAGGCCTGTTGTGAGGATTGAGTGAGATAATATAAGTAAACCCCAAACACAGTACCTGGCACATGGTTGCTATTCTTTAACTAGAATTTATTAACACCAGCCATCTTTGACAGTCTGTTTTGTGGAAAGGGCATCAGTTGCATCAGGGTCAGAACTAGGGTTACTGGAAAGAAGTTACAGGAAAGTCGGTACAGGTCCAATAAAACTAAGGACTTTGTAGCACTGCCCCCAAATACAATGCACTATCTTGTAATATAATGAGTTCCCTGTCTGTAAATTAATTGGGTCCCTGTCAGGGAGGGACTGGGTGAGTGATCATTTATCAAGGATACAATAATATTCCAGATTTGTTTGGGAATTTCGATGATCTGAAATGTTTTTATCCCTTAAAGATTCTGTGATTCTGTGTACTTCTTAATGATTTCTTTTGGTTGGATTTAAGAAGATCTGTCATTGTGACTACCTCTGACAACGAAGGTTTCATAAGGAGCCTGAAGCCCTTGATGAGTGATAGGAGTGCCAGGGAGCCGGCCTGTATTGTCACTCTGGATATAACATAAAAGTAGAAAGGTGAAAGGAATTTAGCTTTTAGCTTCCCTGGGGCAGTTGTGCACCTGACAGGTTGATAAAGAAGGTTTGTAATGAAGAAGTTCACATTTGGAGGAAAATTGATTAGTCAGAGAAAGATGTATAATTAAACTATCCAGTGTCAATCAGATAAACATCTCATAGGACAAACATAACTGAGGACCACTACATATTTCTACATGTTTCTTCATGGCTGTTTTGGACTCATGTGTGCCGTGTGCATTGAGAATGGGAATGGTGATAGCTTTAGGTTCCTGAAACAGTAGTGCTCCTTGACTGGATCCTGTGGATTTTCTCAACGTAAGTTGTCCTAACTCTGACAGGTGGCTGAGTTTGTGGATGAGCGGCCAGAAGAGGTAAAGCAGATGGAAGCCTTTCGTTCCAGTGCCAAATGGAAGCTTCTAGGAGGTTAGTTTCAACAGTAGATAAATCTAAATTTCCCATTTATAGGGGAAGCCTTTTTTTTTTTTTCTCTACACTTTTTTTTTTAGAGGCATATATAGGTTGTTTTAGTGTGTCCTTAATCCTGAAAAATACAGTGCGAAAAAGAATTCAGAACTTCTTCGGAGGTAGCAAGACATGGGAACTGAGAGACCAGGTGTCCCATTTTCTCTTCTATTTCGGCATTAGTTAGGGTTACTAACTTAGGTTACACATAAATCAGGAAGTGACTTATGTGGGGGCCTTGCAGTAACCACTGACCTCTGGCCCAAATAGGACAGCACTTAGTATATAGTTAAGTCTTTCTTCGTTCTTCCTTTAAACATGGGTATTTTGCAGTGCATTATCCTCCACTTGCCCACTGTGTACCCTCTCCCTAGGCTAATAATTTAACTCCCTATTTAAAAAGTTTTTGAGTTCTTTGAGAATGGACAAATGACATTTGTTTGTCATGTCTTGAGTGGAGACAATACCTGTTCTTTTTAAAAAAAAATTTTTTTTAATGTTTATTTTTATTTTTGAGAGAGAGAGACAGAGAGACAGAGTGCAAGCAGGGGAGGGACAGAGAAAGAGGGAGACACAGAATCCGAAACAGGCTCCAGGCTCTAGGCTCTGAGCTGTCAGCACAGAACCTGATGCGGGGCTCGGACTCACGAACCGTGGGATCATGACCTGGGCTAAAGTCCGCCACTTAACCGACTGAGCCACCCAGGTGCCCTGACAAGACCTGTTCGTAATTGGTTTGGTCTTTCTCCCACCTAGCATAATCAGGAATCTTGCTTCTGTATAGCCATTTAACTCCAGTTTACTCTCGACACTTGTTCCTTTTTCATACATGCAGAGTAGTAGACGAATTAACTCCTAAACAAGATTTGTTCTTTCTGTTTTATATTTTGTGCTTATGTTAATTATCCTACAATTCTGATAAGAAAAACATGCATAACAAAAGTGACTGTTGGTTATAGGTTAGTGATCACTATTGCCTCAGTTACTTTTCAGTATATTATTATTATGTTCTGTGAATTAAAAGTTTATTATCAGTATGTATTCTTTTATCTGAATCTTGTTCACTCTTACTATTTTGTTTTTCTCTGTGGGTGTGTTTCTAATCTTTTCCATAATCCTTTTTTCTTTTTTCTTTGTTGTTATTTATTTTTTTTCCACAGTCCTTTTTTTCAGAGAATCTTCATGTCTCCATATTTATAGGTCTAGGAAGAGATACCGAACCCCCACCCCATCACCCTTGAATAGTTGTTTTTCTTCTACTTAACTCTCACTGCTCCATCCCCATTTGTCACTGGAAATATCCTCTTTGGTCTCTGATTCTTACTTCCTTTTTGTAAATATCATGGAATTTATCAACGCCATGGATTAGATTTGCTGTCAGGTGTCCCACAGATATCAGTACTTTTCTCTGAGTGGTGATTGCAATCAGATAGGACTATTTCCCAAAGCAAAGGAGTTGACTTGGTTTAATTCATCCACTTAGCAAGTATTTATTGGGTCCTACCGAGCATTTATTTGAATTTGGGATGCGGAGCTCAATGATAAGAAATACTGGATTTTGGAAATGTCCTGAGTTGCTGTAAACATTTCATTCTCTTATACCTTTGAAAACTGGAAGTTTCAAACTCTTTCCTCAGCTGCCTAGTTTAAAAGATTGCACATGGACTCTACAGTCAAACAGATCTGGAATGGATCCTCTATCACTTATTAGCAGTGTGACTTTGGCAGTAGGACTTAGTGTTTCTGAGTATCAACTTCTTCATCTATAAAATGGGATAACAGTATTTATCTTTCAGGCTTGTGAGAATTCAGTGAGGGAATCCATATAAACCATGGACTTGTAATACGTGATCAGGAAATGCTGATCCCTCTTTTTTTCTGGTGCTCTCCCCCCAGTAAAGAGCATGGTGACATTGATCAAATAGTTAATTACATTTCATTTTGATGCGGCACAGGCTTAGTCAGTCTGCATTTTGAAAGAAGAGTGAGTATAAACTGTGTGTTACCTAGTCTAAATATCAGTAGGAGCCTCTGACTGGGAGCTCTGCACAGGCACAGTTTTGGGAAGAGCATTGGATTGAGAGAGGATCAGGGTGTTAGCCTATCTCTTCGTCTTAGTGGCTGTGACCTTTGGTAAGAAATCACTCAGTTCCTTGGAGCCTCTGTTTCACATGTCTGTGAAACAAGGATACCTGCCCAGTGTACCTTAAAAGGTATAATACGAAAAATGCATTTAAATGGCTCGTTAGGCAGATAGGAGAGGTTATTTATTTTTTTCTTTAAAACATTTTTTTAAATGTTTATTTTTGAGACAGAGACAGAACATGAGTGGGGGAGGGGCAGAGAGAGAGGGAGACACAGAATCTGAATCAGGCTCCAGGCTCGGAACTGTCAGCACAGAGCCTGATGTGGGGTTCGAACTCCACGAACTGCGAGATCATGACCTGAGCCGAAGTCGGACACTTAACCGACTGAGCCACCCAGGCACCCCTAGGAGAGGTTATTTTTAAGGTATTCATGAGTGAATGCTGGTTTATTGCCCCTAAGCAGAAGATTTCTGAGTAGTTTTGAGATGTTTGCTCCTGGGCCATCTTTTGAAACTTTGCATATCAAGGGTGAATAGGGCATTTGTGGGGATCTTACTTTTGCTATTTGTGTTTAGGTCACAGTGAAGATCTGCCCTCACACAGACACTTCCGTCGTGACTCCCTGGATTCATCTCCCCCAAGGAGGGTCCGTCACGACACCCCGGACCCATCTCCCCCAAGGAGGGTCCGTCACGACACCCCGGACCCATCCCCCCCCAGGAGGGTCCGTCACGACACCCCAGAGCCATCTCCCCCCAGGAGGGTCCGTCACGACACCCCGGACCCATCTCCCCCCAGGAGGGTCCGTCACGACACCCCGGACCCATCTCCCCCCAGGAGGGTCCGTCACGACACCCCGGACCCATCTCCCCCCAGGAGGGTCCGTCACGACACCCCGGACCCATCTCTCCCCAGGAGGGTCCGTCACGACACCCCAGAGCCATCTCCCCCCAGGAGGGTCCGTCACGACACCCCGGACCCATCTCCCCCAAGGAGGGTCCGTCATACTTCTCTGGATCCTTCTCCCCTCAGGAAGCCTCATCGTCATTCTTCAGGCATGTCTCCTAGGAGAACCCATCATGACACACCAGATTCATCTCTTCCTAGGAGGGCCTGTCACAATTCCTCAGATAGCTCTGTTCCCAGAAGGGCTCAAAATAGCTCACCTGACACATCTCAACCTAGAAGGACTCATGACTCCTTGGACACATCGCAGCTCAGGAGGGCCCATCATAACTCCCCTGATTTGGCTGCTAGTGTCCCTCATTCACTGCCCAGACCCAAAAGCAGTAAAGGCCCAGAGAGAGCTTCTAGCAAAACTTCTCCACATTCGAAGGGGCGGGGACCATCTCACACAATCCCAAAGAACAGCAAATATGAGTATGACTCGGACCTCTCTCCTCCGCGAAAAAAGCAAGCAAAATCCCATAAGCATGATTCTAAAGGTAAGCATTTGATTGTCCATAGAGGGACTTATTCTGAGTGCTTTCTTTTGGACCTTTTACTTCTTGTGGTCTTTAGAAATGAGAATGGCATTTATTTGGAGAAGTTTTAAAACTGTAGGGAAATGAGGAGAGGTTGGGCTGAGGGGAGTTAAAATTTACAGTGGCAAGGGGGACCTTTTTTTTTTTTTTTTTAGTTTATTTTTATTTTAAGGGGGAAAGGGGCAGAGAGAAAGAGCACACGTGCGAGAATCCCAAACAGGCTCTATGCTGTTAGCACAGAACCTGACATGGGACTTGAACTCATGAACCTTGAGGTCATGACCTGAGCCAAAACCAAGAGTGGGACGCTTAACCAACTGAGTCACTCAGGCACCCCAGGGAAGACATTTTTATATATTTTTTTGTTTTTTCTCCCCACCCCATGTGAAAATACAACATGTTTGATGTAGAAACTTCAGGGTGTATAGAAATGTACAAAGAAGAAAGGTACAAAATTTGTTGAAAGCCATTTGCTCTTAGTGTTGTGGCCAATGTTTTTTAAACCCTTTTTCTATTCATTTTTTATATAGTTGAGCCCTTTCTATGTAGTATATACATGTTATATGTGTAATCTTGCCTGGTTTATTCATTTAATGTTACCTTCGCCGTGTCATAAATTAACGTGGGCTTTATTGGTGTTCTGTTACATAAATGTACTTAACCATTTCCCTAATAGTGCATATTTTAGGTTATTTATAAATTTTGTTTTTATAATTTTAAAATGAACATCCTTGTAGATAAATCATTGCTCTGTTCGGGATTATTTCCTTATCTACTTTTAGATAGATTTCCTGGAAATTTAAGTACTTCTAGGTATGTTTCCTGGGAAACAAAGTAGAAATTGATTTGTTAGTTAAGGGGCATGTGTGGTTTTAAGACTGTGGATACCCATTGCTTCTTTGGGAGGTGATTTGTGATGTTTCTGTCTACAACTCAGGCCTGTGCAGTGAGATTTGTTTACTCACTAGGTACTGTTTTCATTCATTTTTTTTTAAATAGTTTTTGCTGTTTTATTTATTCTTGAGAGAGAGAGACAGCATGAGTGAGGGAGGGGCAGAGCGAGAAAGGGACACAGAATCCGAAGCAGCCTCCAGGCTCTGAGCTGTCAGCACAGAGCCCGACGTGGGGCTTGAACTCACGAGCCGTGAGATCATGACCTGAGCCAAAGTTGGACACTCAACCGACTGAGCCACCCAGGCACCCCTGTTTTCATTCTTAAATAAAATATATCGTTATCTTTTAGTCTCTGACATCACAGTGTATTCTAGACAGTTGTAACTTTTGCCACAGCCCTGAGATCTGAGTGTGAATTGTTTCTCCCATTCTGTGCTCAGATAAATATGACATAGGTGAGTATGTTGAGGCCTCACATGCTAGTCACAGTCACTAGTAACTTGGGAATAGAAGCCCACATCCTGCCTGTTGGTTGTAAAAGTTGTGTCTGACTCTGCTCTTTTCCCATGTCATCTGTACTTGTGTTTAGGACAGTGATAGCTCTTTAGAGGAGGACCAAATGAATATTGGACATTAGCTTGATAAGTTCCATTTTTAAGATTCCACCAATGGGATTAAAGACTTTACTTTTTAATTTCTAGACTCTTCCCCCAGCCATAGGAAATTTCATACAAACTCTTCGCCTAGGAGATATCAGAGTCACATGTTGGACTCTTCCTCCTACCCAGATGATAGTCGGAAAGCCTCTGATTCAGATCTTTCTCCTCCACGGCAAAAGCAGAGTTCAGGGCACAAAGATTCTGATTCAGATCTGTCACCTCCACGGAATAGACCTACATACCGGAGCTCTGATTCTGACCTGTCTCCACCAAGGAGGAAACAGGGGGCCAAATCTTCTGATTCCGATCTGTCTCCACCTCGAAGGAGTCAGCCTCTAGGAAAGAAGGTAGGAATTTTCAGGAGCCATACCTTCTCTTAGAGTGACTGCGCTTTTCTATTTCTGTACAAGTTTCAGAGATACAAACCAGAGAGGGAGGGGGTAGTTCCTGGTAGAGTAAATCTAGTGCAGAGTTACCTCTGGAGCTCTTTGCTCCTTCTGAAGGCAGGACTGCCTGTGACCCAGCCCGGATGAACTTGCAAATACCGGTTCCTAAGTAGCTTCTGACTTTATATCCTCTTTATTCCACAAATGTCATTTTTTAACGGGTCTGGAAAAACTTCCTATTTTCTCATGAATAAACTGAGAACTATAGTTTACAGAGTAGAGTTTGGAACAAACTTTGTGTTAATTGGATGACATTCAAATCCTCCTGCTTCTGCTTACTGTCTGTGATATTTGAGCAAGATATGTGAGATCTCTAAGCCCCAGCTGCTTCATCTGTAAAATGGGGATAATAGTAGTATATACTTCATGAGGTTCTTGTGAGAATTAAATTAGCTCGTATAAGTAAAACTCTTAGCACAGTGCCCAGAACAAAGTCAGACTTTAGTGTAAGCAGTTGATTATTATAAATTGGACTACCAGTCTCCATTTGCAGATCTTAAGAGGCATTTAGAATATAAAATTACTTTTACGAATCATACCACCTGGGAAGTCTGTGTTTTATTTTAAATCTGTGATGAAGCATGAATTGCCCAGAACATCTGCATGAACTTGGAGCAGTTGTTTTGTAAAGCACCCCAGTGCTAGGAAAAGAATCTTATTCCAGTGAGTTGGTTAAGAAAGAGAATAATAGAGCCTGTAGTATGCACATTTACCTCCAACCCAGACTTTTCAGGCAAGTCTCCTCTGTAGTCCACATGGTCCTGGCAGCGTGTCCCTGGCCCAGGAAGTAGGGTTCTTCTTTTCTGGGAAACAGAGTGAGGTCTGTGTTGCAGCTGGACCCCTTGACATTTTAGGTATCTGTTTACTTCATGGATAGTTTCATATTAAATTGAGCACATTGCTTAAGGATACCGCAATACACTGTATACTCCGTTTATGCATTGGTTGGTTATCTTGCTATGAAATAGGGTTTAGTAAGAGGGTTTGATTTGGTCACAACTTGTCATTATCCTGAAATATATCCACAACTGAGGGACCTTAGACTTGCTTGAGTTTGTAGTTTAAATGGAATATTTTATTAGTGTGGGTCTCTACTGAAGGGCTTAGAGCTTGATACAGGCTTCTGATCAGGTGACCTGAGAATGTGTCTTCATGTCTACAGTTTATATACTGAAAAGTCAGAACTATTTAGATGCTTAGCTTTTTCTTTAATATTTTGTTAGTTTGTGTTTGTGTTTATTCTTCAAACTTGGTAGTACTATTAATTTGCCATGAAGTTCAATTTTATTTCTTTTTTATTTTGTGAATCTTGTGGTCGATAATGAGAATACAAAGTTGGAGTCGTTTGGTTTGGTTATTGCTCATCGTCAGGCAAAAATGCACCTGTCTACCCTGGAGCCTGCTGCTACATCGTCTCATTAATGTTGGATGCTCCCTTTTCCGTTGCATAGGCTGCACACATGTATTCTGGGGCAAGAACTGGGTTGGTGTTAACTGACATACAGCGAGAGCAGCAAGAGCTCAAGAAACGGGACCAAGAAACTACGGCGTTTGAAGGTAAAAATGAAAATGCAGAGACCAGTCGAGGCTCATGTAGATTTTATTTTATTTTTTTAACGTAACTTCTTGTATCTGATATTTTAAACTTTTAATTGAGATCAAATTTCAGCTCTGGTTTTATGCATTATTTTAACTTCTTAGTGGTCCCAAGTGGTTCTTTTCTTTCTTGACAAAGGTTAGTTAGACATTGGTAGGAACTACTTGTAGTCTGGCTGCAAAAGTTTTTATTCAGCATCAGAATCCCACGTTGATTTCAACTGTTAGAATATTATTCCCAGTTCTGATACCTGGGTGTTTATCTTTAAAAGTATAATTTTCCTTTGCAGCTGAATTCCAGTATGCCGAAACTGTATTTCGAGATAAGTCTGGTCGTAAGAGGAATTTGAAACTGGAACGTTTAGAGCAAAGGAGAAAAGCAGAGAAGGACTCGGAGAGAGAGGAGCTGTATGCTCAATGGGGAAAAGGGTAAGAGAACCACTGAAATGGAGAACAAGACTGTGCTGACTGGAGGAGGTCATTCTCTACTTTTCTGACCAGTGAGTTAGTTCGTTGCACCTTCACAGCTGTTTCACGAATGGAAGGTTCAGTGTGCTCGGTCTCCCTCCTAAGATACTGGGGTACTCCATACTTGGCATTGGTATTCTAGTTTTGCTCTTTTCAATATTTGGCCGACGCTGCTGGGAAAAGGAAGTTCCCCAAATGTAGCAGTATGGTCCGCTCAGTGTGAGTGCAAATGTTAAATGGGACAGCATACGCTCTTGGTTCTTTTTGCCCAGGCTTGCCCAGAGCCGGCAGCAGCAACAAAATGTGGAGGATGCAGTGAAGGAAATGCAAAAGCCTCTGGCGCGCTACATTGATGATGAAGATCTGGATCGGATGCTGCGAGAACAGGAAAGAGAGGGGGACCCCATGGCCAACTTTATCAAGAAGAATAAGGCTAAGGAGAACAAGAATAAGAAAGGTGAGCCTTCTGGGACTCGTCAGAGATGAAGGTGACTTGTGTAAAGAGAGATAGTCTTTAGCTTGATGATACATAGTCAGGTGCAGAGAAGGCTCTCCCATACAGTTTTTTAGGTTCCTTGTGTTTGGAAATTTGCGTTCAGCTCACTAGAGATTTCTGTATAAAATTTTTGTTCCCACTGCCACCTGACTCTGGATTGAGTTATATAGGTAACTAACTTCTCCCTCTCTCCTCTCACCAGTGAGACCTCGCTACAGTGGTCCTGCCCCTCCTCCCAACAGATTCAATATCTGGCCTGGATATCGCTGGGATGGAGTTGACAGGTAAGCCTGAGTATTTCCTACATTTTTGTTTTCTTTTCCATCTGACCCTAACCTTTCCTAGCCGTTCTTACATCACTCTACACTCTGCCTCATTCTCTGTTCTAACCACAAAGTTAATAATATGCAGTTGGCTTGCTTCTGTTTCTGAGGTCCCCAAATCCCATTTCCCATGCTTAAAATATTCTTCCTCCTTCTCCGTTTTTCCTTTTCAAAGTGTTTTTTTAAAGCTCTGGACAAACAGCTGTGCTGCTTCCGATAGGATACCCTTTGTTGTTGACATTGGTCACTTCTAGAGATGTTTTCTAAGGTTTAGAGGGGATGAGTGATGGGTGGTAGTCTGGAGTCTTTCATATGTTGTATCTTTAAAATGTAGCCCTTGAACCTTCTCTTCACTGACTTAGGAATGAGTTACTTACGATATCTTCCTGACCCCTACGGCCAGCATCTGTACCCATTTACTCTAACTTACTGTCTGTTGTGTGCTTCTGTTCAAAGTCTGCCTCTCTGTTTACATGGTAGATCCCATCTCCTCTTGCTACGGAAGGACATTGTTCTAGCGTTTACCATAGTGGTTCTCAAACTTTTTGATCTCAAGACCCCTTTATACTTGAGAACCCCAAACAGCTTTTGTTTATATGGTTTATATGTATTAATATTTACCTTATTAGAAATTAAACTGAGAAGTTTAAAAAGTGTTTATTAATTAGTTCATTAAAAACATAATAAAGCCATTATGTTAATATAATTACCATATTTTTTAAGAAAAATAACTATTTTCCAAACAAAGAAAGTAGAAGAATGGCATTGATTTACATTTTTGCAAATCTCGTTAATGTTTGGCTTAATAGTCGATAGCAGGATTCTGCATTGAGTCCGTTGCAGTTTGTTTAGTTGGAGTATTGAAAGAAAGCTTAGCCTTAGAAAATTCAGCTGTGGGGCACCTGGGTGGCTCAGTCGGTTAAATGTCTGACTCTTGATCTCAGCTCAGGTTGTGATCTCAGGGTCATGAACACAAGCCCTGCATTGGGCTCCGGGCTGGGCATGAAGCCTACTTAAAAAAAAAAAAAAAAAAACAACCCAGCCTTATACATAGGTTGTTAGAAAAGGAAGGTGTATTATATTTTGTACTACACAGAAATTCAACAGGTGATAGTTTCTTAAAGGTGATTTATAACATGGAGTCTGAAACCATATCAAAGAACTTTTAATACTGTTACATTAAAATTCTTTTTTTTCTTTTTTTTTTTTTTTTTTTTTTTTTTTTTTTTTCACTTTGTAGGGATCTTTTGCCAGTGCGTGATTTTATAACATCATGTGCTGGTCATTTGGAAAATAGTGGCTTGCTGAGTTTTTCAGACCTGCCAAATGTTGACATTTTTCGTTATACAACATCAGTGATTTGTACTTGTTAACGTTACCTCTGATCTCATCACCAAAATCTTAATAGGAAGCTAAAGTTCATGGTGGCGGATCCAAGTGTATTCAAATTCTAATTTATGCTTAAAGTCTTGAATTTTATCATTGGTGACAAGTGTCAGTTGTTACTGAAATTAAAGCTTTTTGTACAATAACTTTTTTGTAGAATCCATCAGATTTTGTACCTAGAGGATCAGGTCCTCTGTGAATATAGAGTTTTACTTCTTCCTTTCCAATCCAAATGCCCTTTGTTTCTTTTTCTTACCTTAATTGTACTAACTAGAGCTTCCAGTGCAGCTGTTGAATAGAAGTAGTAAGAACAGACATCTTTGCCTTCTTCCTAAATCTTAGGAGAACAACAGTCAGTGTTTTACCATTAAATATGTTGTAAGCTATAGGTGTTTTGTAGATTCCCTTCACTGAGTTGAGAAGGTTCCTTTCTATTCCTAGTTTGCTGACAGTTTTTTTTTTTTTTTCCGGAATGTGTGTTGGATTTTGGTTCATTCTTTGATCTATTAGTTAGTTATTTAGGAATGCATTGTTTAATTCCAAACATTTAGACTTCTGTAGTATCTCACCATTATTGATTTCCAGTTTAATTCTGATGAGGTCAGAGAATATACTCCATAATACTTTGATCTTTTGAAATGTATTAAGATGTGTTTTATGGCCCAGTATATGGTTGACCTTGGTGAATAGTCCATTTGCATATGAGGATAATATGTATCCTGCAGTTGTTTGGGGGAGTGTTTTGAAAATTAATTTTTGTATTTTTTTAAACGTAAACTTTTTGTCTTGGAATAATTTTAGATTTATAGAAAATTTGCAGATAGTATAAAGAATTCCTATACACTCCTCATCCAGTTTTATTATCATTCATTGCATTTCCATGGTACATTTATTTATCAGAACAACATTGGTATGTTGCTATTAATGTACCAGATTTTACTTGGATTTCACCAGTTTTTTCCAGTAAAATCCTTTTCTGTTTAGGATCCCACATTGCACTTAGTTGTCATTTCTCCTTATTCTTCTCTGGTCTGTGACAGTTTCTCAGTCTTTCTTTGCTGTTTGTCACCATGACAATTTTTGGGAATATGGTCAGTTATTTTGTAAAATGTCCCTCAAAGTGGGTTCATTTGATGTTTTTCTCATGGTTAGACTGCGGTTATGGGTTTTTGGAAAGAATGCCACAGTGGTGGCATGCCCTTCTCATCACATCATTTAACCGGTACCTGGTAACAACAGGACATCCCTAGTGTTAACCTCAGTCACTTGGTTCAGCTGTAGTGAGTGTTTGCCAGGTATCTCCATTTTAGTTATTCTTTTTCCCCTTCCGTACATACTTAGTTCTCTAGAAGTGAGTCACTGAGTTTAGCTTGTACTCAAAAGGTGACCTGTAGGTGGCATAGCTACATTTATTATTTGGGCTTTTTCTATAGGGATTTGTTTTGTCACCCCATCTGCTTAGTCAGTTATTTATTTATATCAGTAATGATTCATGCATATTTTATACTGTGGATTGTAATCCAGTAATACGTTATTTATTTTGTTATTTATTTAAATAAATGGTTCTGTTCTTTAGCTACTGGGAATTCTTTAAGGTGTCCCTTTTGCATGCCCTGTCCTTTTGTTTTTTGAGTACTCTCTGACTTTCTGATACCGCAAGATGCTCCAGGCTCATCTTGTATGTTCCTTGTCCCAGCCCTAGAATCAGCCATTTCTCCAAGCAGCCCTGGCTGCTTTTAATGGATAATGGTATTTAGAAACCAAGATCTGACTGCTAGAAGTACTTGTTACTGGGGTGTCATTGTTTCTAGGCTATGCCAGCAGACAGAGCTAGGTAGTACATGTCTAGTAATTCATGTACGCACACATATTTGTTATTATTTCTGTACCTACTTATCTGTACATATGTGTCTGTATATGTACATGTTTATGTATACAGATTCGTAAATATGAATTCATACTAATGTTGACTCTAGTGGAGTATTACCTTTTCTTCCGGCTTGTCTGTAACTTCCCTCTTCAGCATTGAGAAACCTAGCACCCGCATGTACCGTCCATTTTGCTCATCTCTGTATACATGTAAAACAGTTTCAGAATTGAGAGATTCAGAAGTCAGAAACAGATTTCCAACAAAAATATAGTGTAGTTACTTTTGTTACTACCCTTATAATTTCTAGTGAAAGAACCATTTTCCAACTGCCCTGCCCCAGTACTGTTATGTCATACATTTGTAATATAGATTCATTTGTCATAGTCCCCGTCTATCCTGGGATCTCCTGACTTCCTGGGTGATTTTTCCTTTTTATAGTTTGCTTATGTTAGTGTTTATTTTTTATTGTGTATAGTTCTGTGGGGTTTGACAAATGCATGGAGTCATTTATTCACCACCCTACTACCGTATGGAACAGCTACATCATCGAAAAATTTCCCCTGTAAGTCCTGTTTTAGTCAGTTACACTTTGTCCACCAAACCCTTGTGATGAGTGCTCTGCTTTCTGTTCCTATGTTTTGCCTTTTTCAGAGTGTCACAGGAATGGAATCATACAATATGGAGCCTTTTGAGTGACTTCTTGCACTTAGCAAAATGCATGTGAGGTTTATCCGTGTTCTTGCATGAATATCCCATTATGTGGCTGTATCAGTTTGTTTATTCCCCAGTTGAAGGACATCTTCAGTTTTTAGCAACTCTGAATAAAGCCGCAGTAAACATTTGTGTATAGATTTTTATGTGGACATAGTTTTCAGTTCATTTGGGTAGATACCCAGTGATTGCTGGAATATATGGTGAGACTATGTTGAACTTGATAAGAAACTGCCAGTTGTTTTCTAATGTGGCTATACCATTTTTTGTTACACCAGAGAATGAGGATTCCTGTTGCTCCATACCTTTGCCAGCCTTTGGTATTGTCAGTGTTTTGGATTTTAGGTGTGTACATTTAGTATTGAATTTTAATTGCTCTGTTATCTGTTTAGCTAAACCTCTCTGCAGTTTTCTTTTTTAGTGTTTGCTCTAAGGATTACAGTATGTATCTTTAACTCATTACAGCCTACTGGGAGTTTATAACTGTACTGTTTCACATAAAATACACAAACCTTGTATGTAACGCTGAGGTTCCACTTACCCTCTGTTGTATGTGCTATTGTTGTCATATATATTACATAAATGGTATAGACCCCACAATATAGTGTTCTAATTTTTTTAAAAAGTTTATTTATTTTGAGAGATAGAGAAAGCATGGGTGCGGGTGGGTAGAGAAGGAGAGAGCGAATCCCAAGCAGGCTGTGCATTGTCAGTGCAGAGTCTGATGTGGGGCTTGAACTCACAAACCGTAAGATCATAATTTGAGCCCAAGTTAGATGCTTAACCGACTGAGCCACCCAGGCACCCCTCCAGTGTTCGAATTTTTTATTTACAGTTATTTAAAAAGAAACCTGGAAAAACAACAAAATATATAAGTGTTAATATTTAATATTTAACTCATGTATTTACCATTTCTGGTGCTCTTTTTTTTTTTTTTCTTTAAACAACTTTTAATATTCCTTTAGTGTAGGATTATTGGTGACAAATTCTCTGTTTTTGTTGATGTGAAGATGTCTTTATTTCACCTTTAATTTTTAAAAACTTTAGTTTTGAAATAATTTTAGATAAGAACTTGAAAAATTAGTACAGTGTGTTACAGCGTACCCTTTACCCAGCTTCCCCCAACGATAACCTAACATAACCATAGTACATTACCAAAATAAGGAGATTGACATTGGCACAATTCTATTAAATTAAAGACATTTTTCTCACCTTCATTTCTCAAGGATAGTTTTACTGACGTATTATTGGAGGAGGTCATCAAGATGACATTACCACTTGTTGACCCAGAAGCTGGACCCAGGGCAGTCAGAGGCCTCTTACCCGCTCTCTTATCCTTGGAATGTGTGTCCTGCCTACCCTTTTCAAGGTTGTAGCCTTGAAAGAGTAAGGTGTTATTGAGACCACCTGGGCCAAATATGTGGCTGAATCCAGTTAAGGCCTCTGTATAAGTTTTTGAGATTCGCCAGGTGGCTGCCCAAGAGAGGCTTCATATGTAAGTTCCCTTGCCTATTAAACTTGCCCCCTATCAATGTGGAGTGGCCTGCCTCTTTTTTTTTTTTGTTCTCTTCTTGCCCTCCACGTACTGGGGCCAATTTCAGACTTCCCCCAGGAAGCTCACAAGGTTGTGAACCAACACATAGAACTCTGGATTGATAGTATCAGAATTCTGTGACAGTTTTGTCAACGCTTTAAGAAAGTTTCATCATTTTCTGGCCTCCACTGTTTCTTTTTTTTTTTTTTTTAATTTTTTTTTTTTTCAACGTCTTTTATTTATTTTTGGGACAGAGAGAGACAGAGCATGAACGGGGGAGGGGCAGAGAGAGAGGGAGACACAGAATCGGAAACATGGCCTCCACTGTTTCTAATTAGAAGTAAATCCTTAGTCCTCATTTATTTTATTGTTACTCCCTGCCCCACATTGTAATATATTGTTTTTCTCTGGCAGATTTTTCTTCTTGTTTTAGGTTTTTAGCCAGTTTATCATGTACCTCAGTGTGGTTTTCTTTGTATTTATCCTGCTTTGGGTTTGTTATGCTCTCTGGATCTTTAAATTCATGTTATTCACCATTGGGAAGTATTTGGCTATTTTTTCATCAGTTATTTTTTCTGAACTACTGTTTCTTCTTCTCCAGTTACGTTATTTTCCACCACTTAATATTATTCCGCAGAGCCCTAAAGTCCTGTTCATTTTTCTAGCATCATTTTTTCTGTCTGTTCTTAAGGTCAGATAGTTTCTGTTGATCTGTTTTCCACTTCATTGACTTTCTGCCATCTCCAATCTATTAAGCCCACACAGTGAATTTTTTGTTTCAGCTAGTTTATTGTATTTTTCAACTCTAGAATTTCTGTTTGATAGTTTGTATTTCTCTGCTGAGATTTTCCATCTGCTCATTCATTATGAGACATTCCCCTCTTCCTTGAGAATATTTATAATTGGTGCTTTGAAGTCCTGTTTGCTCATTGTAACATTTAGGTCACCTCAGGATTGGTTTCTATTAATAGCCTTTTCTTGAGTTTGATTACATTTTACTATTCCTTGACATATCTGGTCATTTTTTTTTTTCACATATATTGGATACTGTAAGTGATACATTGTCAGAACTTGGAATTCTGTTATATTTCTCTGAAGTATGTTGATGTTTATTTCCAGTAGACTGTTAAGTGGGTGCATTTGAGCTCCGAAAGCTGTCTCCTTTGCAGTGGGCAGCAGCTACAATTTCTGCTCAGTTCTTTCAATTTCTAGCTGCTGCTTTTTCACTGGGCCCAGTGTGGTTCCCCTGTGCAAGCACAGTTTAGCAGTTAGCCAAGGATTTAGGTGCTGTTTGTGTGTACATTGCAGGGTTCATCTGTTTTGTAGCTTCCTCCCCTTCAGAGTTTCCTTCCTGATTTTCTAGCTGCTCTGCCTTCTTTGCACTGATACCTCAAGCTAATAAGCCTGTGACTTTCTGCCTCCATGAGCTGTGCAGACCGGGAAGTGCCCTCTGGCAAAAAGCTCACAAATCTTTTTACAAATGGACTCATCCAGGTTCTGCCTGCTTTTGGTCACTTTCCCATGCCTTCAAAGAATTTTAGATACTTGCACTTTCATATTTTGTCCAGATTTTATAATCGCTGTCTGAGAATAGAGTAGTCTGCTCAAGTTCCTCTGCTGTGACTGAAATCCATTGTCCCACCTCCTATGGACCTGAGGCATTGTCTTCTGTCCCCCAAGCTGCCATCAAAATCTGAGGCTCTAGTTCCTGATACTGGGTATCCTCAGGGTGGCTGTGGTTTCAGGCTAGCTTACTACTTTGGTTTGCAGTTCACTGGATATAGGCTCTTTGGTAGCAGGACATTTTTCAGAATGCTGATTTGTCTTATAGCCAGAAGTGGATCTTTTTATAGCCACAACCCTAGAGATTTTCCCTGCTACACTGAGGCCATCCTTTTTTTTTTTTCCTATTTAAAAAAAATTTTTTTTTGGACCCACACTCAGAACTCTCCCTGACCTAGTATTTTCTTGATATCTGATTTGTCTCCAGCTCTCCCAGGAGTTTTCTTCCACTTAGCATTTTTTCTTACATCTTTCCTTTTAGTTCCCTTTCTCATCTTTGTTTTCTTTCTCATTATTCACTCTTTCGTCACCTCTTTTAGTTTGTCTGGTTTTGGCCCATTGCAAGTGAACATTTCTAGAACATATCTGTAGTTGGAAAAACTCATAAGGTCAATTAATCTAATCCCATTATTATTTAAAAGACAAGCAAGGCCCAGATAAATCTAACTACTTACCTCGAGTTATTTAGCTCACCTGAAAAAGCTGGAATTAGAATCCTGGGCTCCTGGTGCGCCTGGATGGCTCAGTCGGTGAAGTGTCCGACTTCGGCTCGGGTCATGATCTCACGGTTCGTGAGTTAGAGCCCTGCATCGGGCTGTGTGCTGACAGCTCAGAGCCTGGAGCCTACTTCAGATACTGTGTCTTCCCCTCTCTCTGCCCCTCCCCTGCTCGCACTCTGTCTCTCTCTCTCTCAAAAATAAATAAAAACATTAAAAAAAAATTAAGAATCATGGGCTCCTGATTCTATAGTCCAAGGCTTTTCTACTGTGCATTCTCTTGTGGTTTGTTTTTTGATTCTGTGGGGTTTGGTTTGTTATTCATATGTCCTTCGTCTGTATGATCATATTAGTGTTGGTTCTCTTAAGTACTTATTCCCCAGGGCAAAAAACAGTGGTTTCCTTGGTGCTCTAGAATACCCTGCATGCTTTTGAGGTTAGAGATGGAGCTGTTTGTAGTAAGCTTCCCTTCCTAAAACACTCTGTTATTCATCCTACTCATCCCTTAGGGAGGGTGTTAGGAAAGAGGGAAGGAAGCCTGTTCTCTCCATCAGTTCAGTAACACTTAGCAAAGATGTGATTACTTGAGGCAGCTGTGTACCAGCTGCTGGGCTCTCACAGGTAGTGATAGTCCCTAAGCTTAGGAACTTACTTTCCATCTAGAGCAGAAACACAAGTAAATAATTTCAATACTACTTTTTAGTATTACTATAGAGGATTTTCAGGGTGCTTGGGAGCACAAAGGTAGAGTAAATTCAGCCTTGGGAGAGTGCGGTTAGGGGAAGCTTTCTAGAATATACATGAGCTTTGTCTTAAGGGATATCAGTCGCCAGCCAACATAAGAAGAGGAAGGAGGTTGAAGTGTGAAGTCATAAGGGTATGGGACATCATAGTGTTATGGGGGGGCAGTCGTAAGCAGTTTGCTACTGTTGGAGAGCATGAGGTGTGACCTGGAGTGTATGTGATAGATTGGAAAGGTAAGCAGGGGCCTGGTCACAGTAGGCTTTAGAAGCATTTGTGATGGGTGTGGCCTTCACCCTAAAGGCAAAGGAGGGCCCTTGAAGGAATAACAGCAGCTTTGTGTATTAGATAGATGAATCACTAAGGCAGTAATGTGAAGCATTTGAAAGGCACACATCTGGAAGTGGAGAGACAAGGTAAAAGGCTATTGCAGTAGGTCAGGGTAAAGGAGGTGGAGTTCTGAACTGTAGGGAAGTGTTCAGGGATGAGGTGTCAGGACCTGGTGGCTGACTTGGGCAGAAGGAGAAATCACTGGATTTGACAATAGGGAAGGTCACTGGCGGCCTGAAAGAGAGCTAACTGTGCCATGGTGAGACAAAAGCTAGGTTCCAATGTGTTAAGGAGTGAATGAAAAGTGAGGAGGTGTAGACAGTGAATACAAGCTCTTTTAAGAAGTTCAATTTAAAGTCCCCAGCTGCATTAGCCCTTTAGGAAGAGAGTCGGCCTGTCCTCTGAAGCTTCAAATCCAGGCATTGACTTCCCCTCTGTAGCTATGAAAGTCCCAGGTGGCATCTTCTTCCAGTAGGGGGCCATTTCATCTATATTGAAAATCTGTTTAGTGTAACCACCTTCACTGACTGTCTTAGGTAGCTAGATCTGTTAGATAACTTGCTGCAGCTTTACACTGGCACTTGCTGTTTCACTCAAACTTTTATGTTATGGAGACAACTTCTTTGCTTAAATCTCACGAACCAACCTCTGCCAGCTTCAAACTTTCTTCTGCAGCTTCCCCACCTCTCTTAGTCTTCACAGAATTGAAGAGACTCAGGGCCTTGCTCTGGATTAAGCTTTGCCTCAAAGGAATGTTATAGCTGGTTTGATCCCCTGTCGAGACCACTCAGACTTCCTCCATATCAGCAGTAAGGCTGTTTTGCTTCCTTATCATTTGTGTTTGTTGGAGTAGCACTTTTAATTTTCTTCAGTAACTTTTCCTTTGCATTTACAAGTTGACTGACTGGCGCAAGAGGCGTAGCTTTTAGCCCATCTTGGCTTGCAACTTGCCTTCTTCACTGAACTTAGTCTTTTTTCTAGCTTTTGACTTAAAGCGAGACGTGTGATTCTTTCTTTTACTTGAACCCTTACAGGCCAATGTAGGGTCATTAATTGGCTTAATTTCAATATTGCTGTGTCTCAGAGAATAGGCTGGAGGAGAGGGAGAGAGATGGGGGAGTGGCCGGTCAGTGGAGCAGTCAGAACACACACAACATTTATCAACTGAGTTTGCTGTCTTACATGGATGCATTCGTGGCACCCCAAAACAGTTGACAATAGTTTCGTTAAAGATCACTGATTAAAGATCACCATAACAAATAATGAAAAAATGTGAAATATTGCAAGAGTTACCAAAATGTGACCCAGAGGCACGAAGTGAGCAAATGCTGTTGGAAAGTGGCACCAATAGACTTAATTGATGCATGGTTGCCACAGATCTTCAGTTGGTAAAAAATACATTCTGTGAAGTGTCGTAAAGTGAAGTGCAATTAGAGAGGTGCCTGTAATAAGAATTCACTAAATGTTGTGTAACGAATGGATAAATTATAAGATGTAGACATCAGCTGAGAGGGAGTTGGGCCTGTAGAGTAGTAAATGTTTGAAACAGTTGTCAAAAGAGTGGCAGAAGGGTCTGAATAAGAACTAATAAAAGGATGAATGATGTATTTTGGCTTTTTGATTCTATTGCATATGCCTTACATATTTTCACATGACTGCCTTACTTTCCTCCTTATCTATTAGGTTGTGAACTCTTCTCTTTTTTCAAAAATGAATGTCCAGTTCAGGATTCTGGCTGATCAGTGTCTCTTGATTGCAGATCCAATGGATTTGAACAGAAGCGCTTTGCCAGGCTTGCCAGCAAGAAGGCGGTGGAGGAACTTGCCTACAAGTGGAGTGTTGAGGATATGTAACTTTTCTGAGGCTGTGGGGCGGCTGTGGGTTGTGGTAGTGGACATAGGGCAGCCAGACATCCAGCTGTAACAGCTGTCTATGCTAGTAATCAGGGTCCACACAGACCAACAACCTGAATGCCAGTTTTGACTACAGAAGAATATTTTGAGACCTGATGTTTGGACTGAGGCACCTGTACTTCTCAGGTGTTCCAACACTGGTGATTGCTGGCCTTCAGAGGAAGCATTGCATTTTCAGTGTCCCAGAGTTTGTTCTTGGTTAGGGTTTTTCTTTTTTAATAAACATACATTTATTTTTTCACAATCATGCTCTTAACTGGGTATTCTGTTTTTGGGAAGAACACAAGCTAATGTTGAACCTCCATGGATCTTGGAGGGTGATGGTTGGATTTTTCATTAATCTAGAAAGCAGTGGGAGTAAAAACTTTGGCAGTGATAGTTCCTTCCTCTTAGAAAACATGAATTAGTGCTAAACTAGACTTAGGAATAAAAGTAGCTGTTTGGAGGCATGGTGTATGTCAAAGGTAGTGTCACAAATTAGTGGAGAAGAAACAGATAATGGCGTTTAGAAAATTGACTTATATATGGACAACAATAAAGTTGGATCCCTACCTCACACCATATAAAACAAAGACATCCCAAAGTGATGAAAGACCTGAATGAAAGGTAAAATGTTAAAACCAGTAGGAAAAATCAGAGACTGTCTTTGCGACTTTGGGGTGAGGATAGATTTCTTAAATGAGATCCCCAAAGCACTATCCATGAGATTTGATACCTTTGACTACTTCGTAACTAAAGATTTCTGGTCAACAAAGCATCTCATAGTCAAAGTTAAAGATGTGTACAGATTAGGAAAAAATATTTGCAATGTTTAAAACTGACAAGGGATTGCATATATAAAAGACTGAATATAGAAAGTACTACTGCAAATCAGGAAGAGAAACAAAACACAAGATAAAAATGGGCAAAGAATATAAATAGGTAAAATCTAAAGGGAAAACCAGAATGACTAATAAGTATATTACCCCATTGGTAATTAGAGAAACGCAAATTAAAGTGTTAATGTGTTTCTACTTTATATCTATTGGTTTGGCAAAAATAGGAGACTGAGCTCTCATGGGGAATGAAAACTCATGAGGAGTTTCAACTGGTACATCCATTCCGGAGACAAATGGGCAACACTTCACTGGAATGAAATAATACCTGACATGCAGTATTACATAGTTTTTAAGAGTGTGGTTCTGGAGCTATACTGCCTGAGTTTGAATCCCAGCTGTGTCTTTTACTAATAGTGTGACCTTGGTAAGCCACTTAACTTTTTTGTGAAATGGAGATAATAATACCTACTTTGTAGGTTTATTGTGAGCTTAGAACAGTGCTTGGCACATAGTATGTGTCAGAAAATTGTTAGCTATTATTATTGTCTTCCTAATCATCAGGTGTTGATAGCCAGCTTCCAAGATTGCCCCCGATGATCCTTGACCCCTGGTATTCAAGCCCTTTGTAGTCCCCTCCCGTAATGAATAGGGCTGTCCTGTGTAACCAGTAGGATGTACCGGAAATGTGTTACTTCTGAGGCTAGGTCATAAAAGACATTGAAACCTCTGCCTTGTACTTTCTTGGATCCCTTGCTGTGGAAGAAGCCAACTGCTATGTCATGAGGACACGCAGGCAGCCCTCTGGAGAGGTCCATGTGGAAAGGAACTAAGACCTCTCACCAATAGATGGCACCAAGTTACCCATCCCTGTGAGCAACCTTGGAAGTGGATATTCTAGCTCCATTCAGACCTTTAGATGAATGTGGCCTTGATCGACATGTGACCACGGCCTCATGAGAGATCCTGAGCTAGAATCACCTACCTCCGAATTTTTGACCCAAAGAAACAGTGAGGTAGTAGGTGTTCACTTTTTAAAAAGCTTTATTGAGTTATAACACACATAGTATACACTTAACTCATTTCCCATGAGGTACGCTTCAGTGGTTTTTAGATATCACAGAGTTGTGTACCTATCACCACAGTTTTTAAAACATTTTGATCACTCTGGATATAAGAACTTTGAATCCATTAGCGGTCGCTGCTCACGTGTCCCCAGCTCTCCCATCCCCTGACAACTACTGATCCACTCTCTGTCTCTTTGGATCTGCCTGTTAGAGACCATTTCGTGTAGTATGTGAATGGGACTGTCCTACAACATGTGGCCTTTTGTGTCTAGCTCTTCCCACTGAGCGTGTTGTTTTTAAGTTTCATCTGTGTTGTGGTACATCTCAGTCCTTCATTCCTTTTTATGGCTGAATAATATTCCCTTGTATGGATAGCACATTTTATTCATGCATTAGCTGATAGACATTTGAGTCATTTCTACTTTCTGTCTGTTACGAATGGTGCTGTTGTGAATATTTATGTACAAGTTTTTGTATGGACATACACTTTCATTTCTCTTGGAGTAGGTTTGCTAGGTCATAAAGTCCATGTTTAACTTTTTGAGGAACTGCCAAACTTCCAAAGCAGTGTATGACACTTCCAGTTTCTCCACATCTTTGACAACACCTGTCAACTATCTGCCGTGATTCTAGCCATGTTGGTGGGTGTGAAGCGGTATCTCACTGTGGTTTTGATCTGCATTTTCCTAATGCCTAATGTTGTGTAACATTTGTATATATCTTCTTTGGAGAAATGTTCATTCAAATCCTTTGCCCATTTTTCAGTTCGGTTGTGTGTCACACTTACATATGTGCATGCACACGCACATGGGCGCACACACACACACACACACACACACACACACACTCTAATGTAGAGTTCTTGATATATTCTGGTTGCAAGTCTCTTATCAGATACATGATTTACCAACGTGTTCTCTCATTCTGTGGGTGTTATTGTTTTAAGCTGTTAAGTTTTGAGGTAATTTGTTATACAGCAATAGGTAACTAATGCATTAAGTATGTATATACTCTACATCAAAGCAGCTCTACTTCTGGCTGTATCCTTCAGTGAAACTTGCAGATAGATCCACAAGGAGTTACATAAAAGGATGTTTATCTGTGTATAGTTTGGGTAGCAAGAAGCTAGAAGCAACTTAGATGTCTGTCCCTGAGGGAATTGATAAGTAAAATGTGGTATGTGCATAGGAGAGAATATAAAAGCAGTCAGATGCAAGCAGTTAGGAACTGCTGTGACATGACAGACTCCAGGTGAGGAAAATAAAGGAGGATTCGATTTACAGCAAAAACCAGCTAAGTAAATTAAAACACACTAAGCAGCATTTTTTCTAAGGAGGATCTATACACCTTAACACCCTGGAATAGTCTGTAGGAGGGAACAGAATGGGACCGGGATGGCGGTGGATGGGAGGGAAAGGGAAACAAAAGCGAGGCCTTACGTGGATGAATGTGATCGTGTGTCCTGGGCTCTGACAGGTGGTCACCTCAGTCCTGTGCCCCTGAGGCCCTGAGCACAGATCCAGAAGCAAGGTCTTGCTCTACCAGAATTGACATTTTTCACTGTGTTAGGCTAAACTGCCATGACAGCCACCGAAGGGGCTACCTTACCACAATAGAAGTTTTTTCTCCTTCCTCACACATGTAATGTGCAGGGTAGTTTGAGATTGGCGTAGTGGGAGGAGCATTCTCTGTTTGGGGGCCATTTAGGGACCAAGCTGATGCTGATGCGAACACAGCCTCCAAGCTTGCTTTGGGTATTGTCATTTTAGTGAGTTGAGCAGAGCCAGGCAGATCGCTTGGGAGATGCAACAGGGCAGCTCTAGAAGCAGCACAGACTTCGACTCCTATTCTGACGGCTAGAACTTACTTACATGGTGCTCCTTAATGCAAGAGAGCCCCAGAAATGCAGTGCACACCCAGGAAGAAGGGGAGAATGGATTTTGTTGGCCAGCTCTAGTGTGCACATCTCAGGCCCCAAAAGAAAGGCTGTCCGTCCTCCAGCCATTTGATACATATGTGGATTTTGAAGCAGTGTTGAAATCTAAAAATCCCAAAGGGACTCCATCCCTTCTCTTAACTGGAGAGCCTGAGCTGGAATCACTGCCAAGTTGGAGAGGTCTGTTCCCCAGCTGTAGCCAGTGGCTGTCAGAGAGATGTGTAGGCAGAGAGGTGGAGGTATGTTAAATAGGAAACAAGCTCAGAAAACAAGTTCTACAGTTAGCATGATGCATAGTTGGGACTTGAACCCAGAGTCCTACTGGGTTGCGCTCTGCCTTGCTGGTCCTTTGGCTCCTTGATGTAAACATTTTGTGAAAAGGCCCAAGGTTAGAACGTTAGCGGTGAAACTGGTGAAATCTGAATAGAGTCCAGAGTTTAGTTCCTACAAAGGCGTGCAACGTTCATCTCTCAGTCTTGACAAATGTACTGTAGTCACGTAAGAGGTTTAACAGTCGAGAAATTGGGGTGAAGAGTAACAAAACGAAACTCTACATTATCTTTACAGTTTGCTAGAAGTTTAAATTTTTTCCAAAATAGAAAGCTTATTTTACAAAAAGTCCTCAGTGAATATAGGCCCCAGATCCTATTCTAACTTACTACTTCAGAGTTTATGCTTTTGTAAGCTGTTTTGTGAGCCATCCCCTTTCCTTGGCCAGAAGTGGCAGTGAGTACGTTCAACTCCTAGCCGTTTGTCACAACTCTTATACACAGCTGGGTTTTATTTCCGTATGGGCCCAGGTTTTAACTTCATTTTAATGGGGCCCCACACTTTCTTAGGAACACCTTGCTTTAGGAGGCTGTTGTGGACTGAATGTTGTATCCTCCCGCCCCCCACATTCCCATGTTGAAATCCTAGCCCCAGTGTGATGATACTAGGAAGTAGGAATTTTAAGAGGTGATAAGGTCCTGAGGGTGGAGCCTCACGAATGAGATTAGTGCCCTTGTAAAAGAAGCCCCAGAGAGCTCCCTTGTTTTCTTTCTGCCATGTGAGGACACAGCGAGAAGCTAGCTTCTGAACCAGGAAGAACCTCATCAGATACCAAATCAATCTGCTAATGTCTTGATCTTGGACCCCCAGGCCTCCAGAACTGTGAGAAATAAATGCATGTTGTTTAAGCTCCCCAGTATAGGGTATTTTTGTTACAGCATTTTGTTTTGAATGGACTAAGACAGGCTCAGATGTTTTAGAAACCTTAAACCACATTGTTTTTTCCTTAACAAAGGAATCTATCTGTTTTCAAGCAGAGACTTAGGTGGAGGGGAAGTAGATAGATTTTATTGTAGGTGAGCTCTGTGTTTGGTAGGCACTGGTGAAAATTTACGAATTTCTTCTCCCTCCGATTTTTCTGCCTTAGTGTATGTGAGCACAGCACATCCTCCAGGGCAGAGACCTCCAAGTCTGTTCAGCAGGTGGCTGGCTGTCATTCCCTAGGCTGACTACTAGAGGGCAGTGTGATATGCCTTTTCCTGACTGGGGAAAGGAGGCCTCTGGGTCTTATCCGTGTTTTAGCATCTCTCAAGGATATAGGTGGCTAAATTCAGTTGCCTATTCCATGTCTTATCCCTCTTTTGAAACCAGAAACGTAATCCTGTTTTCAATATGGTAAGTATTTTTAAGAGAGAGACCTGGTGTTTAGACTTTGATGAGATTCTCCCTTAGGCTTTGGATACTTTCTCTACGTGGAAGATTTTGTTTGTTTTAATCAATCCAGACCCTCATGTTCTCCTTCCTTTCCCGTGCCACTTTCTCCACTCTGAAGTTTAGACTTAAGCGGCAGTGAGCAATACTCAAACCCACTGGATTATACACTTTAAAAGGGTAAATTTTATGGTATGTGAATTATAATCTCAGAGAATGTAAAGGGAAAAAAAGCAGCAGTGAGCAGACGCTGTAGCTCAAATAGAATGTCATTAATTGATGGCACTGACAAGAAAAGTTTTGATGCTTTGCCATTCATTCATTAGTTAGGGGGAAATAGTCTGACCTCTTTTTCCCTCAGGAGTCCTGGAACACACTGACCTTCTAAGACTCACAGTGCATCCTTCCTTTCTAAAAAGGTTACTCACCCTTGCTCAGTTAGTTTCAAAGAGTTGTATTAGGGTCAGGGTGTGACTGGGAAATCCCAGTGGGAAAACTGAGTCTGTGCTATGAGGTAGTTATGGTGGGACCTCAGTTTTAAGGTTCGATATGGGTGCCCAACTGTGCATTTTTGCATAGGTTATTTGGGCGGTTTCTTTCTCCCGATTATTATTATTTTTTTGGGATTTTGAGTCCTCTTGTCAAAAGTACTTCTGGAGCCGGCTTTCAGGCAGCTGGACTGGTCTGTAAAAATAGGCAGAGAGATTATGGGGCCAGGCTGGAGCTGAATTATGTCTGCCCCACGACGCTGGCTTTTTTTTTTTTTTTTTTTTTTTGGCCGTATGCAAACATTATTGTATCTGGGAAGACAAATTTCCTTTGTACCTGAATGTTTTCCTTTGCTCAGTAGAGAAATTTTGTTTGGCTCCCATTTGCTGCTGTTGACCTTGAGCTTACAGAGGTTCAATCTTTCAGAAAACAAGGGCATGTAGGAGGTCCTGGTGGTAGTTTGATCCTGAGGTGGTGCCTGTGAACCCACACTCTTGAGGGGACAGAGAGCAGTCAGCTGAAAAAGGAGTGTACCTTACCCTCCCTGCATGTTATGCTCAGAAGGAGTCACGGATAGAAATGCAGTGTCTAGTGCCTAGTAATCAAGGTTTGTTTTCTTTTCCTTTTGGCAGAGGAGAAAACATTTGTACAGAGAGGTTAACTTGCTCAGAATTGCTCTAGGTTGGGAAAGATCCAGGGTTTAAACATCAGACTCCACTCCCTACAGTTCTCCCCCCACCCACCTTCACCCTGATAGCAAGGTGACAGGTGAAGGGGTAGTCCAGAGGTCTGTCCTCTGCCCACAGCAGTTCTTACCAGGGGCTTGTCATAGCCTCTGTGATGAAGGTCTCCGTAGCATACTTGGGGCTGAGTTCTACAGTCCTGGAAGAATTGCTTGCTGGTAGTTTCAGTTTGTAACTTGGCTTTGAAGACCCTGAGTGTGCTAGAGGGGCACTTACCCTTGACTCTTTTTACCAGGGATTTGGGAGGAGGTAGATAAGACATCTGGGAAGAGAGGAATGCATGTCTGGGGAAATAATAATAATGATGATTTTAATTGCTATCTTTTGTTAAGTACTTACCACGTGTCCAGCATATGCTAAGTGCATACGTACCTCACCTCTGTGGTCAGGGACAAATATCAGAGTCCATAAGTGGCTGCAGATTCAGGAAAGTAAAATTTCTGGATTTCTCAAGACAAGTGGGGTTGGGGTGTCCTGGTCGGGTAAACGTTTTCCTTTGTTCCCTGTCTACCCCCATTCCCCTCCTTGGGTTGAGGGAGTAGTTAGGACCCTCCTGCTGATTACCTCTAGACAGAGAGCTTGGGCACTTTACCCTGGTCACTGTGCCTCCGTCAAACTTGACAGTGCTCTTCCTACCCAGGATGGTCATCTCCTGCTTCACCCATCTCGGTTTCGGATGCTGATGCATAGTGGACTGCCAGCCAGGGGCATTGTCTTTCTGCACAGTCTGGGTGTATTTGCTGCAAGGGGTAAACACATTTCTAGAGGTCAGGACCTATACCTGGGAACCAATCCCGGCATGCCAAATAGAGGGGCACCGGGCCATCTACGTGGTTTTTTTTGCTTTTCCTATGTGTGTCTGCCTAAACTGTACAGAGTGTTTTCAGGTAATTTCAAATACACATTTATTTCTCCTCCGAAAATAAAATTTTAATTAATTTTATCTCTGTTTCTTTTTCATACTCCCTAGTTATCATGCTAAGACCCAGCAGAGATGATGCGACACCTGCAGCCAAAGGATAGGGTGATGGAAAGCATTCTAGAACGCCCTGCTAGGCAGCTAGAGGCTTGGCTTAGAGAATGTGGTCTTGGGAAGTGAGCTTGGAGGTATGTTTGTTAGGGAAGGGGGAAAAGAGCTTTCTTACTTGCTAGGCTCGCATCCCTGTTCACTTCCCAGTGAAGGTTATCCTTTCCTCTACCACTGTGGAATAGGACATTTCTGTAACATTTGTGTGGCACTGTGCGCATATGCCTGGCTCTGCGTTGGAGCTGGGCCTTCTAACCTTTCAGGGATGAGTCAGAGGGAAGTAGAGGGCCATGCTGGGCCCCCAAGGAAAGCAAGCTCTAATAGGGGAGAAGCCAGGACAAGGATGGGCAAGGGGAATGCCCGAATCTCTGTAATTTCATGAGTACCAGATAAGCCTGGCTGCTCTACCTCCTGGCTTGCAGTTTGAGCTCCTGTCTCTCAGAGATGCACGGGGGAGGAGACTTACCCCCAGTTATGAACAGCAGGCAGTTTGTCCTTGCCCAAAACTTAGGTGAGGACGAAATAAATCTGAACTAGTTGAAGATCCAGGATTCTAAAACAATTACTCCTTTGCTTTGTTGCCTTCTATAGCCATGTCTCTGAATTGGACAGAAGACTGAGTTCTAAATTATTACAGATCTTGCTTGACTTATAATGGGGATACATCTACATAAACCTGTCGTAAGTTGGAAATATCTTAAATGGAAAATGCATTTAATGCATCTGAAATACTGAACATCATAGCTTAGCCTAGCCTACCTTAAACGTGCTCAGAACCCTTACGTTAGCCCATAGTTGGGCAACAAAGCCTATTTTATAAGAAAGTGCTCATGTCACGTATTGAATACTGTACTGAAAGTGAAAACCAGAATGGCTGCATGGGTGCAGAAATGTTGTCAGGGGACCCTCGTGATCGCGGGGCTGACTGGGAGCTGAGGGCCGCTGCCACCCCTCAGCGTCACCAGAGAGGATCGTACTGTGTCACACTAGTGTGGGGAAAGATCCAGATGCAAAATTTGAAGTACGGTTTCTACTGAATGTGCATCACCTTTGCACCGTCAGAAAGTCGAAAAATTGTAAATGAAACCATCATAAGTTGGGGACCATCAGTACCTTTCTCTTGGGCAATAGAGCCCTCCTCTGGCCCCTTCCCCCACAGCAACCCTGCAGCTTGCCAACAGTTCTGGTTACTCACTTGATCCCCTGGCTTCTTTTGTCTGGGTCAGTTTTGAGGACTTGATTCCACCCTGAGGCTTGGAAGTCACTCTGGTATTGGCTGGTGTACTCCATGTGGCCTGGACGCACTATTGGTCCTATTTTTCTGCCCTGAATATGAACTGGGAACGTGGACTGACCAAGAAGAGGGCTCTGCAAGGAAATCTGATGAGTAGTGGTCATATAGTCGTCACCTGAAGGGAGCAAGAAAGTGTGCAGAGGCCCTCCTCTGTGTGGGAAAGTCTTAAGAGGGAAGATCTTGACAGTAGGACCTGGACCCCAGCCTTGGCTCCTGCATGGCTCATTCTATTTAAGCAAACCTTTCATAAGGGGAATAATAGACCCAATGTAAGAGCATTGCCTCTTCCTCCAATCTGACCTTTAGGGTTGTCTCCCCAAGACCAGAACTAAAGAATCCTTAGTGTGGAATCCAGAGTATTCTCCCACCCCTTTTTGGGTCACCAGAGCTTTGAAAACCTGGACTACAGAGCTGTCCACTGGTCTAGCCTAAATAGGGAGGAAGGTAGGCTAGGATGGGGTGGTTGGTGTGGTCTCCTCCCAGAGTGCTCCTAGCTGGCCTTGTAGTCAAATATTGCCTGAAGGGCTCTTGAAGAGACAGGGCTGGGGTCTTTACTGCTTACTGTATTCTCCTGCGCTGGTGGTTCCCACCCCTGGGATCAGCCTGGGAGATAGGAGTGCCCCGGGGGAAGGGTGAGGTAGGTGGATTTATACTGAGTGCCACTCATCTATCCTGTTACCCTTTTCGCCATGAAGCTAAGTCTCACCTGAATGGGAGGGTTTCTCCCCATGGTAAGTCACAGGCTGTATCCTCCCGGGCTTATAACATTCTCCATAGGTTGTACTGAAGGGGAGCCACTGAGGCTTGCTGTGCTGGTTGGAGTAGCTTGGGGGTTGCGTCTGGAGTGGAGCCTTGGGAAGGGGCTCCAGGCGGTATTTAATATCTCCTGGGGCTATTTCCTCCTGGGCTTCTGACTCCTGCAAAGCAACCCCCCTGCTGCTGCTTTCCCAGAGTAGGGTCCTTCTTACCTCTCCATCTTAATTGTGGAAGTCATTGGGGGATGGGTCTCTTACAGTGAGAGGTCATCAAAGACGAGGCATGTGTTACTTTCCAGCAAGTTCCCTTACTTCGCTGAGCCACAATTTACCTATTTGTAAACTCACTTCCTGGGTTATTGGAGAAGATCTGAGATAAAGTATCCAGCATGGTGCCTGGCATGTAGGAGGCGCTTCATAAATAATACCTTGTCTTAAAATGTGAACACTAAAATATTTCCAAGAGCGTTTCTGCCGTATCAGCGGCACATGTCCTTGTTGGGTCCACTCTCATCTCACTCCCCACCTTACCTGAACACTAGGATGGCTGTCCCCTGGCTGGGTTTGGAGAGCCAGCCTGTCTTGCTTGGGTGCGGTTGAGGGTGGTGCTATTTGAGGAAGGGTGGTCAAGTGGGCCGGGTCTTCTGTTCCCAGGAGAGGGGGTATCTAGAGCAGGGGTAGGAGTAGTGATAGACCTATTCCAGTGAGTTTTCCCCATTTACCTCATGGCAGCCTTCCCTTACCCGTTACCCCTACCCCACCCCCCTGAGGGCAGAGCTGGGATGTTGCTGGTGGCCATGGTGTTCAGATAGGACCCAAACTGAGTTTATTTGAGGCCCCAGCAGTAAGAACTGGGCAGGATGGGTGTGTGTGTGTGTGTGTGTGTGTGTGTGTGTGTGTGAGAAAGCATGTGCAGTGCTTTCTTTGCATGTAAGGGCATATGACATTTCAACAGCAGTTATTTTAAATGAGCATTTCAGGTCTTTTTTTCTTTTCCTTTTTTTGGCCTTGAAAGTAGTGGTGGTTGCAGGAGAGGTGGCTTATGATGACATTGGTTACTGGTGGGCTCACTGATTGATGGGCCGAACTCTGGATAGGGGGGTGCCCTACCGTAGGGCTTGGTACAGTTGCTGTGTCTATGTTTCCTAAGAGGCAGAGGAAAGAGTAGTCTCCAGGAGCATAAGAGGTTTAGACCTGAGTCAGGGGTTTGTTCCCTTGCTTGCTTCGAAGCCATAAGGATGTACCCCACAGGACCTGTAGAAGCCCCTCCGCAGGGATTTGCCAGCAGCTGACACTCTTTCAGGGAGAGAGAGGCAGGGTGGCCCTCTGCACGGGCTGCACTTAGACTCAGCACTTTTGGTTAAAGCGTGGGAGATTGGGAGAGAAGGGGTTGCTGCCCTTTTAGAAGCAGCTTTTCGGCAGGCGAGGAAAGAATCATTTTGGACTGGCCAATGTGAAGTGGAGAAAGCAGGGTAGGGTGTGTGGTGATCTGCAGGATGGAGAAAGGACCTGCCAAAGAGCCATTTTACCGATGGTTGATGTTGGCAGGCTACAGCTGTAGTGGGGAGCAGGTAAAAAGAACTCTGTGGGGAGGTCTGCCCTTGAGCCATTAAGGTATAAGCCGCCCTGGGTGAGAGCAGTACCCAGGACAGGAAGTGTCCTGTGTCTTCTGCCTGCCAACTCTGTACAGAGAACAGGAGCTTTGGGGACAGGTAGGGGAGTGAGAAGGGGGATGCTGGGTAGGGGGTGACCAGAGGACACTCAGCCACAGTCAGAGAGCTCACAGATACGGCCGAAGGTGGACACTGTGGCCTTCTGGCTTTCGGGGTTGTGATTGGAGTAGCATCCTTGCTTAGCCCTGCCGTCTGTCCCCGGCTCCTGAGTGAGTGCCCATACTTTGGCAGATTGGCATTGGTTCTGAGGTTTGGTGTCTTAGGTTTCCAGGGTCCTCCTCACTGAATATGAAAGCCACCCTACTGGCTTTGGGAGGGGAGGTGGAAGTGGCTACTTCCCTAACAACAGACTCCTGGGACCAGCAGCTAGGGGAGGGGGCGATTCTGGAATTGGTCAGGTCTCAAGATTGTTGGATCTTATCTCTGCTACCATTTCTCAAGTCCACTTCTGGATCTCCACTGTGTGGGAGATGTGTGTGTGCATGTGCATGTGCCCTTCAGAAAACGTCTGTGGTTTCCTGCCCTTATGTCCGCTATGCGCACACACACACGCACACACACACACACACGCACACACACACATGCACATATATACATACTCACCAGTTGTCCTGAGACAGAAGGTTGACCTGCATCTTGTCAGCTGTATGGATTTGCCAGTAGCTGACACTCTTTCAGAACCTGGAATCATAAAACAGGAATGTCAGAGGTGGAGGATAACATAAAGAACTTCTATTCATGACACTTTCCCCACACCAATTAATTTAAAAGTATTTTCCATCAGTTTACTAGTTCAACTGCTATCCCAACCTTTGGTCCTATGGAAATACACTGCTAATTATATGAATCCTAGAATCAAAGTTAGGGTCTTAAAGAGACCTAATTCTCCCATCCACTCTACTGCTGGAGTCCCCTGGCAAGTCACATTTCAGGAAGTGCCACTCCTACCCATGTTTGAACACTTTCTCCCCTGTCACCACTTCCGGGGACATATGTAGCCCATTCTTGGACAACTCTAGCAGTTATGTTAACCCTGTGGCTTCACCATTTGCCTGAATTTTCCATCTTGGGGCTTACAAAAACAGATTGGTAACCCCTGTTCTACCTGACAGCATTTTAAATGTGTTGAAATAAGTTTTTCCTTCTCTTCCTAGAGTCATAAGTTTAAGGTAATAAGGAGAGTTTTGTACTGAAACTTACATCAGAAAGGAAGCAGACAATTTTTGCATAAAAGGTAGTAGGAAATTAATCTTTATACATAGGGTCTACTTGTGTCTGTACACTTCACATAGGGCCTCTTCCCTCCCCTCCATCCCCAATCCAGCAACAGAACGAAGCATGACAATTCAGCCAGAGGCTGACACAAGAGGAGGGGCGGGAGGAAAAGGATGAAGGACCATAGGGAAGGACTGAGGTGGTCAGTGCAGATGGTCTGGAGGCATGTTCACTGTGAACCTTTGAGGGTGGCCTCAAGGTGGGTCCTAGAGTCATAAATGAAGCCCAGGGACAGACTGAATAGACTAGAGAAACTATTCTTGAACGTGCCATCCTGCAGGTGCTGTGTGGGTTGGGGAATATCACATGAACCTGAAGCAGGGACTGAGGGAGGAATCTCTGGAATTTATTGTGTTTGAGTAGCTGACAGTAAGACATTTTCCCCTTTAACTGTGGCACCTCCTTTATGATCGGGAAGTAATATCACAGTTATGTTGACATTGTAGGAAAGCTGCTGGGCCCATCTTACTTTTGTCTAGTTTCTTCAACTGTGACTTTGAGTCCCATACTATCTTCTCTGAAGTCACTCTGGTTTGCTGCCCCTTTTAAAGTACAGCACCTGGCTTGGGTCCTAAGGCGCAGGGTATTCTGATCAGAGGACTGATCATAGGACTGTTACTTCTCTGCATCTAGATGTTATATTGTAATCAATGTATTTAAGGTTGAATTAGCTTCCATGGTGATCACATCCCACCATTGATTCCCACTGAGAAAACCATCGTCAGAAGTTCCCACTGCTCCTTTACACGTGTTGTGAGAGGAGATGGAGCCACGTTACCCCCTTTGCCTACTTGTGCAGTTGGCATTTTGGGCCACTATACTTAACTCCAGCCCCTAGAAATCCCACTGTCTTGCTCTTTGACACTTTCTCATCATGTAAGGTAATGGGATGGTGGACCTTGTCCTGGTTTTTCTTGGTGCAGGAGAGGAGGAGGCTGGAATGGGGGTTATCTGGGCCCATTCCTTCTCCTAAGGTTCAGCCAACATGGTCTCATGCTGGAGAGGACTTAACTTCTGAGTTACAAATTAGAAAGTCTTTCACTGTGGAGTTTAGAGAAACTTTTGACAAAGACAAACTCAAACAACCACTTGAGGTGCTGGGAGACCTCTAGGGGATATGGCAGGGGCTAGAAGGGCCTTGTCTTGCCCGGTTCTGCTTAGGGACTCACAATGCAAACTTGTGCTGCTGCTGTAAGTGCAGGGTCAGCTTACCAAGTCAGCCTTTTTTCTGAGTTTTCATGGCATTTTTTAGTCAACATTCATCATGCTGTTTTGTGGATCATGAGGTCCTCTGGCCAGGACTCTTAGTCATTTTCTTATTTTTATTCATATTCTTATTTTCTTAGGCCTTCTGCTCATTTTCAAATCCCAACCTCCTAGACTAAGGAATTATACCTTAGAACTAATAGCTGTCCTTTATTTAGTGCTGCTATGGGCCAGGCACTCTCCTCTATACATTAATTTCATAAAAACTCAATAAATTTGATGCTAATGTTTCCATTTTGTAGACAAGGAAGCTGAGGCTACAGACCACAGAGCTTCTAAAGTCTATGCTATTTGTCTCAATGACTGAATGAATAAGTCTTGTGGTTACTCTGGGTAAGAGTAGGCCAAAATTGGTTCATTGCCTTCCGGTTGCTCCCCAAAACTTCTTAGTGGAGGTTTCTAATTAGCAGAGCTAATAATTGATTGTCATGTATGCAGCATTAGATGAATGCTTAATTAGTACATGGACCTCCTGTCAGATATTCATGGAGTGGCTCTGCCAACCAACCCAGTACCAGTGACAGGGAGTTTGTAGCTTTCATGGGAACAGGGTAAGGGAAGCATGATTATCCCAGTATTGATGGAGAGACTGAGGATAGGAATGCCTCCAGGGTCATGTGGGAGGCAAATTGAGGAGGAAGCCTTTATCTACAACATGTGTTGAGTCTGCTCAGCATTCTGTCAAAGTCCTTTGTGACCTGACCTATCAACCCTTTCCCTGGAATTTCTGGACTTCTCACTTGCTTGATCAAACACCACTGGTTCCAATCTCTGTGTTTTTCCAAGCTGCTTCTGCTATTCTGTTTTTTTCTCCCCATAGCAGAACCTTACTCATCCCAGATCAAGTGTTTCCTTTATGGAGTTTTCCCTGGCTTCCTTGCTATGGGCAGAATGGCTGAATTAAGTGCTTCCTATTTATGTAATATTTGTAAATATTTATACACTCAACATAGGATCACCTAAATCAATAAACAAATATTAAGAGACCCAAAGGGAGAAATAGATGGCAATACAATAATAGTGGGGTCCTTTAATACCCCATTTACACCAATGGATAGATCATCCAGACAGAAAATCAATAAGGAGGGGTGCCTGGGTGGCTCGGTTGAGCATCTGACTTTGGCCAGGTCATGACCTCATGGTTCATGAGTTCGAGTCCTGCGTCAGGCTCTGTGCTGACAGCTCAGAGCCTGGAGCCTGCTTCAGATTCTGCGTCTCCCTCCCTCTCTGTGCCTCTCTCACTCACATTCTTTCTCTCTGTCTCTCTGTCTCTCTCTCTCTCTCTCAAAAAATGAATAAACATTAAAAAAAAATCAATAAGGCCTTAAATGACACATTAGACCAGATGGATTTAATAGTTATGTATACAGAACATCCCATCCAAAAGCAGCAGAATACACATTTTTCTCAAGGGCACATGGAACATTCTCCAGGATAAATCATATGTTAGGCCACAAAACAAGTCTTAATAAATTTAAGAAGACTGAAATAACATCAAGGATCTTTTCTAACCACTATGGTATGAAACTAGAAATTAATTACAAGAGGAAACTGGAGAAAAGAAAACAAGAACACAAATATGGGGAGATTAAACAATATGCTACTGAACCAGTGGGTCAACAAAGAAGTCAAAGGAGGAATAAAAACTTACCTTGAGTCAAATGAAAATGGAAAAATACAACATACCAAAATTTATGGGATGCAGCAAAAGCAGTTCTAAGAGGAAAATTCATAGTGATACATGCCTACCTCAAATCTCAAACAATCTAACTTTACACTTTAAGGAACTAGAGAAAGAACAAATGAAGCCCAAAGTTAGTAGAAGGAAGAAAATAACAGATCAGGGTGGAAATAAATGAAATAGAGACTAAAAAGATCATACAAAAGATCAGTGAAACTAAGAGTTGGTTCTTTGAAAGGAAACAAAATTGATAAACTTTTAGCTAGGCTCACCAAGAAAAAAAAAAAGAGGTCTCAAATAAATAAAATTAGAAATGAAAGAGGAGACATTGCAACTGTTACCACAAATACAAAGCATCATAAGAGCCTACTGTGAACAATTGAACATCAACAAACTGGACAACCTAGAAGAAGTGGATAAGTTGTAGAAACATACAAAATTCCAAGAGTAAATCATGAAGAAATAGAAAATATGAATTGATTGAAGAGGAGGGAGCACCTCCAAACTCATTTTATAAGGCTAGCATTGCTCTGATACCAAAAACTGACAAGGGCACACCAAGAAAAGAAACTTACAGGCCATTATCTCTGGTGAACATAGATGAAAAAAAAAATCCTCAACAAAATACTACCAAACTGAATTCAACAATACATTAAAAAAATTACACACAGTGTCCAAGTGGGATTTATCCCATCATTGCAAGATGGTTTGACATCTACAAATCAACATGGTACACAGTAACAAAATGAAGGATAAAAATCATATGATCATCTTAATAGAAACAGAAAAAGCATTTGACAAAATTCAACCTCGATTCATGATTAAAAACTCAACAAAATGGGTATAGATAGATGCCATGTACCTTGACATAATAAGGCCACACATGACAAGTCCACAGCCAACACCATATGCAATGATGAAAAGCTGAAAGCTTTTCCTCTAAGATGAGGTACAAGACAAGGAGGTCCAGTCTCACCATTTTTATTAAACTAGTATTGGAAGTCTTAGCCAGAGCAGTTAGAGAAGAAAAATAAATAAAAGGGTTTCCAAATTGGTAAGGAAGAAGTAAAACTGTCACTATTTGGGGATGACATGATTTTGTAAAGCCCTAAAGACTCTACCAAAACAGTATTAGAACTAGTAGATAAATTCAGTAAAGTCACAGGATACAAAAATCAATTTATAAAAATCTGTTGGATTTCTATACACTAACAACAAGCTAGCAGAAAGAGATGTTAAGAAAATAATCCTATTTATAATTGCATCAGAGAGAATAAAGCACCTAGGAATAAGTTTAACCAAGGAGGTGAAAGACCTGTACAGTGAAAACTGTAAGACATTGATGAAAGAAAGTGAAGAGGATACCAATAAATGGAAAGATCTATAGTGCTCATGTTAGAAGAATTAATATTGTCATAATGTTCATCCTACCCCAATCTAAAGATTCAGTGCAATCCCTATCAAAATTCCAATGGCATTTTTCACAGAAACAGAACAAACTCATAAAATTTGTATGGAACCACAAAAGACTCCAAATAGCCAAAGCAATACTGAGAGAGAAAATCATCACATTCCCTGATTTCAAACTGTATCACAAAGCTATAGTAATCAAAACAGTATGGTATTGACATAAAAAAGAGACTCATAGGTCAATGGAACAGAATAGAGAGCCCAGAAATAAACCCACATATATATGGCGAATTGATTTATGATAAAGGGGGTAAGAATATACAATGAGGAAAAGACGGTTTGTTCAATAACTAGTGTTGGGAAAATTGGACAGCCACATACAAAAGAATGAAACTAGACTACTACCTTATACCATTCACAAAATTTAACTCAAAAGGGATTAAAGACTTGAATGTGAGACCTAAAACCATAAATCTGGAGAAAACACGGGGAGTAAGCTCCTTGACTTAGGTCTTGGTGATGATTTTTTGATCTACCTCCAAAAGCAAAGGCAACACAAGCAAAAATAAACAAGTGGGACTACATCAAACTAAATAGCATCTGTCCAGCAAAGGAAACCATCAACAAGGTGAAAAGGCCACCTACCTTTGCAAACCTTATATCTGAGAAAGGGTTAATATTCAAAATATATAAAGGACTCATACAACTCAATAGGAAAAAAAACCCCAATGAAGTAGTGGGCAGAAGATCCGAATAGCCTTTTTTCCAAGGAAGGCATACAGATGGCCAGCAGACACATAAAAAAATGCTCAATATCACTAATGATCAGGGAAATGCAAATCAAAAGCACAATGAGAAATGGAGTGGGGACTGTTGCTGCTGAGTCCCCAGAATGCATAACTACTGGTTCCTGATGTAGATTGTATGCATTTGTATATTACTTTGCAGCTAATTTACATTAACTTCGCTGGATGATAGGACATAGAAATTCCCCAATATCTGTAACCCCATTCCCATCCTACAAAGAAACACAGTGGTCTCTATACTTCTGAACTTAGGAATCCCAACTCAGCTAGGTGGAGAGAAGGGGGATCCCTAAGAGCCTTGCATCAATCAGGTAACAGCACAAAAGGAAGGGATCCAAGAGTCCTGCTACCCTGGGGCTGACTGCTCCGATTTCTCTTCCTCATCTCTTAGGTTGGGGATGGGAGCTTGTGAAATGTCTGTACTGATTTTGCAATTCAGGCTAAGGAGTCATCTTGGGGAAAGCGGGTAAAGGAGAGAGGCTTTGCAATCTATGTGGGCCTTTCGGAAGGGCAAGAGGACACACGCCAGAGCAGTACGAGGCAGCCAGCTGGATGGGGCTGTCCCGCTGCAACGTGGACGGGCCGAGGCACGCTGCTCCCTGTTGCCATTTGCTGGACACATGTAAAGATAGCATCTTACTCCCCTCAGGCTTCTACCTTTTTGCTGAGCTGGCTCTTCTGTCTTCCTTTTTACTGTTCCTTTTGTCAGGTGTCTTCCCGCCTTGGGAAAGTCCTGCATCCCTTCTGTCCCCAGGCTAGACTGTTGACATGCTGGTGCTCTGGCCCAGGACAGGGGCTCTGACTTTCGCTCTTGGTGCTGACTGAAAGGGCGTAGCTTCACCTCTGCTTGGGGACTGAGAGAATGTTGCTTGTCTCTATGCTCAGAGCATCTCCACTTTCTCCCCAGGCTCTCTGGGACCCTGTACTGGCCTGTGATTAGAGAAGCCATTTATTTTCTTGTCCAAACTAGGACCCTTCTGAGAGTAAATGGTGTGTTTGTGTGTATGAGCACACATGTACTATTAATAATTATGCCGAGACAACACGTGTAAACCAGGACTGTCCCCGGTAAGCTGGAATTCATGGTGAGCATGGTTCTGAGGGTCTGCTGGCCTTCCTCTCATCCCTAGGGGAGGTGTGGAAGGTGAAGGCAGCCAGCAGAGGCAACTGTGGCACCAGGTCCGTGTACAGGTCTCTGAGCCTGGAGAGCTCCCTTTGCCACTGAGGGGTTGCGGGAAGGAAAGGCTGGGGAGCAGAGGCTGGGTGTGGTGGGTGAAGCTGGTTGTGGTAAAGGGTGCATCCCCTGCTGATGAGGTAGGAGACAGTGAAGTCTGGGCTCATCTAGGCCTGATTTACAAACTAATAAGAAGGCTATGTGTTCCTTCTAGTGGAGCTGGGGACAAAGCCCAAGCCCCTGCGGGCCTGGTTTCTCAAAAGCTCCCTGTAATTCCTGGATTGGACCGTGCCTCTCCTGAATCCCGGCAGTTTTTGTCCTGCCCCTTCAGACGATGACTGGGCAAGTGGGTTTGCGGCACTACCAGCTCCCGAGGCTGGCACCTGCCTAGGTGAATCAGCAAGAGGGCTCATGGGGTCAGCCCAGGGACATCCTGTGTCAGAGGGGACTGTAGGAATACCTAGAATCTTCCCTGCCTGACTTGTAGATGGAGAATGCAGACCAGCCATGGAGTCCTATGAAGGAGAAGGGCTCTCCTGGAAACTTCTAGCCCTCTCTCCTCATCTAGTTTTTAACTCTGGCAGCAAGACTCCATTTCTGTCTCCCTGTCCCCCCCTGTCCCCACCCCCCCCATCCAATCCGCCCCGCCGGGAGGACTTCCCTCCCTTGACTCCTAAGTGCACAGTTGGGAGACCTTGTTGCTTGTGGGAGGAACGGATCTCTGTAGGCTGAGGTCCTTCCTTTACTCTGGCCTGGGGAAAGCCTTGGTGGCTGGAGTCTGATCCCCCGGTCCCCAGCCTGTGATGTCCTGTACTGGCTCACACCAGCTCCCGTGTCCCATCTCCTCTCCCTACTCACCTTAAGGGAAAAGTAGCATCTGACTTTGCAGACCATGTGTTGGTGATCATACCCTAGCTCCTCAACCTTTGGCCTCAGTGATGGTAAAAGGGGAGGTGTTCTAAGCAGGCTGTGGGTAGAGCTGCTCTGCCTAAGCAGAGAATTCTGGAGCCGCAATGGGTATCCAGGGTAGCCACAGGGATTACCATGGCAACACGAAAGGCAAGCCTAGTGGTGAGGAGGTGGGGCTGGAGCAGGATTCCTGGGGTGGTCAGAGGGGGGCTTGAGGGTAAGAGAGATGAACCCACCCCTGCCCCTGACAGAGGCCAGTGTGCCCCCTCCTGTTGCCCCTGGTCAGCCGGAACCCCGCCCTCTCTTGCATGCTTCTGTGAAGTGCCCAGCCTGGGCAGAGGATCTGCTGGTGTGTGGAGAGCTGGTGGCTCTAGAGGGGGGAGGGGAGCCCAACTCAACTGCAGAGATTTGTTTTCTCAGTCCGTCCAAAGAATGGCAATGGGTTTTGGACTGTTCCAGCTGCTTCTCTACCTGGGGGACCTTGAGCCATCAAAGTTAACTTAGACTAGTAACCAGGGATCAATTACTGGCCTGTAATGTGCTTTCCAACTTCCCTTGCAAAAAGCAGCCTGTTTGGACAGAAAATGAAAGTGCTTTTCTTGCTCTCTGGCGCCACTGAGACAGTCTGACGCCTGCCCTCCCCACTGCCCGCTGCCCACTCCTCACTCATTGCCTCCCTCCATTAGGCAAGGCTGAGTTAACCCCTTGGGCACCAGGTTTGGGGTGCCGGTGGGTTGCTGTTGCCCTCTCCAGACCTGCCCCTCCTCCCAGCTCAGTTCTCAGGAGCGAGGAGCAGGCCAAGTCCAGTGCCTGCCAGCCTCCTCCCCACCCTCCCTCTGGCTGCCAAATCTGACTTTGATTAGCGTGTGAGGGGGGAAGAAAGCAGGAAAATAGAATATTAAAATCTTAATTCAATTTAAAACACTGTCATTCACAGGCATGCCAAACAGTGAGATGACTAATTATTATGCAAATGAGGCAGATAGAAAAGTGATTAATAATTGCACAAATTAAAAATTATTGTAAACATCCTGTGACGAGCGATAAGTCCGATGGAGAGGCGAGGGCGGTGGGCCGGGGAGGCCGCGGCGGAGCCGGCTCCTGCATCCTTATTTCCTCATTAGGGGGATTTAATTAGTGCCTGATGATGGGGCTCAGTGCTGCCAGCGGTGGAGGAGTGGGCGGCCGGCCCCGGGGCTGGCCGCGCTGGTGCTCAGTCCCTTTCCTGCTCCTCCTCACCGCCCCGTGGCCAGGTGGGAGCTGGCTGAGCATGAGGAAGGGCCGGGGTGGGGTGGGGTGGGGTGGGGCTGTGGGGAGGCAGGCTGGCCACCCTGAAGGACTGGTGCAGTGCAAAGTTTCTCTGCTGCTTTCTGCTGGCCTGGACCAGCCGCTGCCTCCGATCTGGGCCGGGGGCAAGGGTGAGGAGGCTTATCCTGGTTCAGCCATGCAGATTCCTGAGGTCCAGTGAAGGGACCCATGGAGCATCACTACAGTCCTGAGAGTGAGGGGCAGTCAGGTGCATGAGGTTGCCTGGGGGCTTGTGCTTACTCTGGGTTTGTTTTCCTGACTCTGGGGGGCACACAGGGACCAAGTCGGGGCCCTGGGCTCAGTGACCTGCCTTCTCCATGTCCAGCCTGCGTGCAAGCTTCCTCCAGATCGGGCACGCTTAGCAGCTGCTTTGGCTCCGGTTGACTTTGTTGTTCTAGGCTGGGGGCAGAAGTGTCTGAGCTCCTCTGTCCCAACAGTGCCACTGGTGCTTTTCAGGGCACGGGCCATCCTGGGCCCCATCCGCTGAAGTAGGGCGACAGCTGACGCATTCTCCTTAACAAAACCTACCTGCTAGCTAGAGCACAGTGGCCTCCTGCCAGGCCCTGAGCCCTTAGCAGGAGCAGGGGGAGCTGGGGCCAGGCCTAAGGTGAGGTGGCTGATGTGGCCCGCTGCTCTGCCCCCATCACCATGGGCCTTAGGGAGAAGGCCTTCCATGTCCAGAGAAGACCACAGATCAAGGCAGAGGTCAAGGCCTGCTGAAGAGCTATTGCCAATCAAAGGAGCAGGGTCTGCTGGACATGGGGAAAGCTTCTGGGGAGGACTAGGATGGGGAGCTGGTCTTTGAAGGATGGGGAGGACTCAGAAAAGCGGGTAGGAGATGGGGAACAGGGGAGTAGGTTATCCAAGCCTTTATTTTTTTCCCCAAGGAGTCCAGATTTCCTAACAGCTATTGCCATCCAGGGCTAAGAAAATGAGGTTTTCATAAGTCAAAGGTCCAGCCTGTGTGTCCCCAGATTTCTCTTCCTGAGAGTGGGAACCAATTATATGCTGGGAGCCTTTGTTGTTGACAAGGTGCCTACTTAGCCCCACCGAGTCTTACTGCCTCAGTCCTGCCTCCCCTGTGCCCCAGATGTCCCTTCACCTTGGGGGTAGATGTAGGGCCTGGGGCCTGAGTTTGAGGGGACTGATGCCAGGCAGGGAGTTGCTCCCCTCTTTAGGGGTGATTTTCCAAACCAGGCTGCACATTCCCCTGAGGCAGCCACCACACCGGGAAAGCACAATTTGGTGGTTGCTGCTCAAAGAGTTGCTTACTCCCTCTTCCAGGGCAGGGTAGTCCTGCTGCGGCTCCCCTGGGGCAGGCTGCATCCCTACCCACCCATGCCCCTTTTCAAGAGAAGGGCAGCCTAGACTGTAGCACTTAGTGGAACCCATGCATGCCCCACAGGGAATGCCTCGTCATCTCCAAAGGTCCTTAGTTGGCATGATGCCCTCTGAAATCCCAGAGTGCCTAGGAATGCCCATGTGGCCTTTGCTCCCTGGGACACCCCAGAGTTTCCCAGTAACTTTCCAGTATGTCCCCAGCAACTCCTATTGCTTTCTTATCATGCCCCAGTATCTTTCTGATAGAATCCCTGTAAGGCCCCAGCGCTCATGAAATCCCAGAACACTCTAGTATCAACAGCCCAGTGTTCTTCAGGATTTCCAATAGAGTTCATCGGTTCCCAAAGTGCCCCTCCTCCGCACCACTGCCAGCTGGGAATAGTGGAAGGGGATCTGCTGCCCTCCACTCTCTGGGCCCTGCCACCAGGAAGGGAGAGAGGTTCTTTGCCCCCAGCCTCTGCAAGACACCTGGGCTTCCCTCCAGTGGGAAGTGGCGGGAAGGGGAAGGGAGAGGAAACTAACATCTGTTGAGTGCCAACTATGTCTTATGCATTTCATTTAGAGAAGTGAACTGATTTTTCCCAGTCATTAGGTGGCAGGAAGAGACCTGAGGGCAGCTCTCTTGGGTCCTGCTGCACCCCTGCAGAGAACCAGAGGAGGCAAATCCCAGGGGGCGGGGATGCATAGGGTGGGGAGAGGTGGGTCAGTGGTCTCTGGCTTCCTTCCTTCCCCCTGCTAGTTGTTTCAGTTGTTTTCTCGGTTCCCAGGAAAGGAAGGAAAGGGGTTATGACTGGTTAGGCTTCTTTTGGAATGAAGCTCTGGTTCCTGGGAACGTTGTGGCTCTCAAGTGGCTGCAGGTGTCAGATCACACCCCTCTTCAGGTGTCAGGTGCTCTATCCGCAGCCCACCAGACCCGCAGACTGGTCCAGATATACCCAGTTCCAGGGACAGTCTGAGGTTCTGGGCTCACCCCTGGCCCTTCCCTCAGCCCTGGCCATAGCCCCGGGCGCCAGGCTCCAGGTTAGCGCCAGCCTCCCCTACCCCCTCCCTCATGCTAGCTGTAGATATGCTGCCCATGTCAGCTGCCCATCTGCTTCTCTTCCCCTGGCTGCCTTCCCGGGCATGGGAGACACTTGCAAGGTGACTTTGAACAGTGCAGACTCAGCGGGAAGGGGGATGGGAGCAGCTCTGCAGGTGGGGAAATGTGAACTAGACGGGTGGGGGCCTTTCCCTCCCCTGCCCTAGCTATGTCCCTCTACTCTGAGCATGGATGGAAGGGCAGAGAGGGCAGGGAGCACTGGATGAGGGAGTCTGTGCTGGTGGGCTGGCTTCACCCCACCAAGCACTCGGACGCCCTGCTCCCACCTGGGGGTGCAGAAGAGAGGAGGAGTGACTCTGGTCCAGGGTTGGGCAGCAGCTGTCCTACCCATACAGGGTGGGGAGAAGAATGTTTTAGTATATCTTGGCTCCCCAGTCATCTCCTCCCCACCCCACTCCCACTTTGGTGGAATCTTTGAAAAACATGTACTGGAAGGTTTAGGATTTAGGCAGTTTAGAGACAGACAGACTGCCTAGGTTCATATTCTTCTCCATCATATAATAGCTGTGTGATCTTGGACATATTAGTTAGGGTCTCTGAACCTCAGTTTCTCTCTTCATAAAATGTGGCTAATACTGTTACTTACCTGTCACATAGTAAATGCTCAATTAAAACATTTAATGATATATGCACTTTTCTGTGTGCATATGTGCATATCATATGTGAAGTATATCATACTTCATATAATTATACTTGCACACATATGTGATCATGTATGGGTTTTGTGTGTGCTCTGTTGTTTCCCACTTTGCTCTTTGTTGTTGCCTCCAGAAGGTTGGGTGGGAGGTCAGGGGTCTGCTCTTGACCACTCTGGCTACTACTCAGGGGGCTGAATTCTGCTTGGGAAAGTCGGGTCCAGAGGGGAGAGGGCTTAGCCTAAGGCAGGGGAGCTGGAGCTTTGCTGAGGGAAGGGAAGGGGGACAGGGAGGGTGGCCTGGGGTGTGTCAGCAGTCCCAGGCTGTCTCAGGGCAGCAGAGGCTTGAAGCAGTTGGGAGGGTATCTTTCACTCAAGCTCACCCCTCCATCCCGTTAGTGCCCACACCACGTTCTCCATATCAGAATCCACGGTGCCTCTGCCAATGCCCTGGCCAGTGAGGAGAGCCACTGGCGCTTGCTGCTTGTGCCTGGGGGAGATCTTTTGGAGGTCAAGAGGGATTTTTAGCTCACAGGTTGGCTCCTTCTACTGGTTTACCCTAAACTGGGAACAATTTGGTGAGATTGGGGGTCTCCCATAGGCGGAGACTTCATGGAGTCTGTGGTCTGGGGCTCCTTCTATGAGGCCTGAGCGATGGGATGGCTTCTGGTGAGTTTTCTGCAGGAGATGGTCTTTCTGATAAGAATTGCAGGGTATGGGGTCTTCGCCTGAGGATCTAGTGAGTAGGTGCTGACGTCAGCATGAGGGAGGAGGCTTTGCCTTCTGTGTCCTCTTTATGCCCCTACTGCTCCGGGAAGCCTTTAGCCCTGGCAGGGGCTGGTGGAGGTGGGGAGGAAGGAAAAGGAGCTGATCCCTGACATAGTGGTGTCTCTGGTGGCAGTGAATTTGGGACTAAAAATCGATAATGCCGATGTATGCCAGCCGTGCTTAATTGCAGAATCACTGAGGACAATCTGAGATAAAAATCACTAAAAATATTGACTCCAGGCATCAGGTTTGTGCCTCCTTCCTGAACACCCCCAATGTAAAATAAATCTCTCTGCATCTTTATGGCTATGGCTGAGCGTTTCTCAGAGTCGTCAGTGAGGTGTAGGTCAGGTAGACAGTCTACTCTCCTTGAGTCTGGTTTCCCCTGCCAGATATCCCAGTGAAAACAGGTGGGAACGCACGGAGGGATACCGTGAGCAAGAAAAGTCAGTGGTCTGTACACCCGGCATAGGGGACATTGTGGTTGTCCCCCTCACCCCAGCCGTAGTGACAGTGAGGAGGGAGAACGGGCAGCTGGAATGTTTATGAGCCTCTTTTCTCTCTTTTTCTTTTCAATTACAATGATACCTCACGTAATTAACTGCTAATAACCTTGTTAATTTAAAATGGATCCTCTCCCTTCTGGCCATCACAGGGAAGACTCAAGTCACAAACAGTCAACAAGTTTGGAGGAAAGGGGACGGGAGTGAGCAGAAGAGAGGGGGAACGAATCTGGGTGGGCAGGTAGAGCTGTGGCCGTTTGGTCCCACCTGGTTACCAGCAGTGCTTTGGAGCTGTAGGAAAAGCTCCTCGTAGGTAGAGGGCACTCCGATGGGCCCTGTGGCCATGGGGACGTAGAGGCAATGCAATCCCTTGCAGGCTCAGCGCATTCCCACACAACACTCCTTGTCACAACGCATCACTCAGCTTAGGAAGAGAGCTCTGGTTCCCCACACTAGGCTTTTACTGTGGCCTGGCCTTCAGCCTACGGTATCTGCCGATCAGGAACTGTTGCTTATCCTTGGGCTCATGATCCTGGGAGCCCTGCATGCTGAGTGAAGGGCACTTCTCCCATCTTCACCCCTTCCCAATCTCAGGGATTTGGGATAGCTCAGGAAGAAAATGAACTTGAGCTGGATGATTTAGACGTTTGCCTTGAGTCGGTGTGTAGATGAGGTACCTGTGATCTTTCCCAGTTCATGAAACTCATTCAATTGACAAATTTTAAACTGCAGCTGAGGTCTTTGTGCCACAAAGGTGAAGAAAGATGTAGTCTTTGTCCTCAAGGACCTTATTGTTTCATGGCCTGTCTGGTGAACAGATAATTACAACACAAATTATGTAGAGCACAGGGAAGAAGATACCTCATCTGGTAGAGTATGGGAGTCAGGGAAGACTTTACAGAGGAGGGGACATTTGAAGTGGGCATTGATAGATAAAGAGGAGTTCTCTAGGCAGGCAGCAAAGAGGAAAGTTCGCAAAGAGGAAACAGCATGGAAGTATGAGAGGCCATGGCTGCTGGGGAAATGGAAAGTGCCTTGATGTGGATGGAACACAGGCTGAATACAGGGACAAGAAGGTGGCTGGAAAACAGAGCCAGATCTTGAGGAGTTGGTAAGATTTCTTCTGAGGGTTGACCTCCCTGGCCCAGGACAACCGGGGCCACGCTCCACAGCTGGGTGCCTAGGGAGGCTCCAGCCTTGTGGCATTAGCTCCCAAAAGGCTTGACAAGGAGCTCCCCATTCCCTTGCCTTTCTCTTTCCATTTTTGAGTAACAGAAAAGGTGTTGGGGCATGGAAAGGGGTAGGTGGAGATTTAGGGATCAGTAGGGCCCCAGGTTCGGATTCTCCAAGTGGCTGCTTCTTTCTGTCCCACAACTGCTTTGAGACCATTTAAGAGGCTTTGAGCTTTGAGTCCAGGGTGTGTATAGGGCATCTGTTCTCTCCCCTGGGAAGTCCCTGCTCCCAAACTGGAAATCTAATCCCAGTAACCACCTTACTCTACTGCCCTGGGATGGTGCCTGAGCTCAGCCTGGAGGTGGCCCCCTTCCTTCCCCAAACTTTGGCTTCTGGAAGAGGCCTGAGTGGAGGTGCTTGGTGTGGTTCTTGGTGGGCTGACAGCTGGAGGGGCACCATCCCTGTCCGGGAGGGATATGATTACTTCCAGGGAGCCCATCAGCCTCCTCTCCTAGCAGATCTGTTCACCATCCCCAGACCCTTGGCCTCCCCTAGTGGGCAGAATCATTAGTTTCTGAGTTGGGCATAAACAGTCCAAGCCTCCCTTCTCCCTTCTCCTTCCTGCTGTTTCAGTGTTTTTTTTCCCCCAAGACAAACAGCCACAAACTTCCATCTCTTAATGAAACTGTTTGATGATGATTAATTGTGCAGCCGCCTCATTTGCATGCACAGGCTGTGGCTTCCCGGCTTCTCTCCCACCCTCCTCCACCAGGAACCCTCTGTGTGCCTCCGGAAAAACAGAGACCTGGTAACTCCAGTGTCTGCCCACACTCAGGAGCCCTGCCAGCCACTTGCCACTTCTCGAGCGGGGGACAGGGGCTGGCCTGTGCAGCCACATTTGGGGCTACGGGACAGGGGCATGTGTCATGAACTCTGGACCCAACCCGAGAAGACAGGGTGCTTGGGTCTTACCTAGTTTCTGTCCTCTACTTGCCAACTGTTTGGTCTTAGATGAGCCATGAACCCCTCTGGCTCCAGTCACCTCTTCCAACAAATGGGAATTGCACAAATATATCATCTCAGTGGGCTGTGTCCATCTGTCCATCTCCAGTGTTGAGTATGGCGAAGGTGCTACTGAAGTAGTTTTTTGAATGACTGGTTGCATCAAATGGCCTCTTACGATCTCTTAAGATGTTAACTCCAAGATTCTATGGGATTCTTACTTTTGCCAAGGTTCTAGTTCCATGGGCTGTCATGAAGCACCCACTGACCTCTCATGTAGCACCCACCGTGTATATATCCTGTCCTCATCATGGAGACCCCCGGAGCCTTGCAGGCCTCACACCAGAAGGCTCTGTTTTGGAGGGGGCTAGGGTGGTGGCTGCCTGACCGGGTTACAAAGCACTGACCCTGAGCTATCTGTCATGCGTAGGGTAGAAGGGGAAATGGGACTTCCAGGCAGTGAATCTTGAGTTTTCTGGGTCAGGGAATTCTCTAGCTGAGGACACTTTTCCTAGAAAATGAGCATATGTTCCTACTGACCCAAAAGTGTACTGAGGACCTTTTTAAGGTTCCTGGACCTGAGGTGAAGGACCCCTGTCTGGTCAGGGAGTTTTAGGAAGCCAGAGGCGTGTAGGGGTCAGCAGGTACCGTGGGAACCAAATGGCCTCCCCAGGGTCTATGAGGGAAGTCTGAGGGTGGCCTCCTGGGAAGGGACAGAACTCCCTGTGGGGAGAACTTTTACCTGGAGACTAAGAAGTGACCCTGGAACTAGAAGGCAAGTAGGCTCTGAAGCAAAGCACGGGAGCTGAAGGATAAAGGGCCTTGATTTGACCTTGGAGCAGAAGTCGGGATGGAGCCAGTGCGAAGGCAGGTGGCAGATCCTTAGGACAGCAGGTGAGGTCTGAGGTGGAGAGATGAGGCCGCAGTGAGAAGACCTCTAGATTGGGGTGTGGAGGGGCTAGAGAGGAGTGTGTGTTGACGCTGGGGCTTGGGGGTTCCTGAGGGGAGAGGAGGCAGGGAGTGTAGGTAGAGGCAGGGGACTGTGACAGGGTGGGACTTCACCTTATCAGTGGTTCAACTTTCAGAGTCATATGTGTGATAGGTATTGCCCAGGAGACAGGCTTGGAGAGCTTAGAAGTCATGTTCATTGAGATTGAGAGGAGGGAGGGCATCACAGTGGGGGAGCAGATGCTTGCGGAAGGATGGGAGCTGGGATTTTAATGGTCTCTGTGACTCCCAGCCCAGCACTGTGCACCTTACACCATGGGTTCTCGGTTCCTCTGCAGGGGCTCATGCTCTGGATGCCCCTGTCTACCTTTCCCCCACTAGTTGCTTCAGTCAGGTTTTTCCAGAACCATGACCAGAGAGAGGCTCCCTGTCTCTAGTCCATGGTCAGTGGGCTTTGGGGGATCCTGCTCTTTGTGGAGCTGAGTTGGCAGTAGCTTGGCTTGTGACAAACTGCGAGAGGAAGGATTGGAATCAGAGCTTCAGAAGGGTGGCCTTTCTTGGCTGAGTATGTTCAAGAAACCAATGAAGAGAGAGCACTTTGGAGTGTTGGGAAGCGCGCTGGCTGAGGAGGCCAGTGCACTGGGGGCTTGGTGCTGATTGGCTGCTAGCAGTCAGATTGGTCTTGGGTAAGTCACGTTTTCCCTCTCTGTTCCTCAGTTTCTTTATTCATAAAATGGGATGGTTTATCATCCATTCATCCATCTGTATGTGTGTCCATCCATTATCCCATCCATCCTTCCATCCAGCAATTATTTATTAGATGCCAATTCCATGCTGGGCACTGGGATGCACAGCAGTGATGAGGTTGACGTGATCCCTTCCCTTGGGGACCTCAGAGTGGACCAAAGAACAAAGACATTACAAAAAATAATACCTGTCTCCCAGGGTTGTTTGGAGACTAAACTAATGAGACACTGTGGGAAAGGGCTTTGTACTACAAAGGAGGCTCAGTCGGAGGAGGAGCTAGGGAGACCTTCAGCTTGTCCAGCCTAATGACTCAATGTTTAGTTCCCAAACCCCTCCATTCCCTCCCTATTATCTGCCTCAGTCATCCCCCCAGAGCTGCTCCTTCCTTCTTTCTGCCCCCTGTCTCTGCCACCTGCTGTGCCTTCCCTGCAGGAGGGAAAGGAAGCCTCGGCATCTGGCAGGGGTGGGGCTGGGAGAGCTGAGCTGATTGCTGCTAATTAGCAGCACTGAACCTTGGCCAAGCTGGAGAGGCAGATAAGGGGAAGTGCAGGTGGTGAGGCAGACCATGGATGGTCCTGCTGAGGGTGTCACGGATTCTCCAGGGACAGGTCCCGAGGTAACCCCTCTCCCTTGCCACCCCTTGGCAGTGTCTAGGCACTGTCACCCATGACTGCACAGTGGAGAGGGTTGGGCTGCCATAGAAGAAGAAGCAGATGGTCTAGAAGGGAGGACCCTTCCAGCGGGGCCTTCTCCAGATCCAGAGGAGGGAGCCTACCCACTCTTGGTATTCTTGTTTCCACACCTCTGCTCGGACCATCCCTTCTGCAGAAAATGCTCTGCCTTCCTCACTGCATGTCATCTGTCCTTCCAGATCAGAGTAGACATCTTCTCCTCTACCTGATCTGACCTCCCACCCCGTCCTCTTAAACGCCCATAGCCCTTGAGTCATCCCTGTCTCATGTTGTGTGCGTCCTTCTCCTTTGAATCACACATGGAGGACATGTATCTCCTCTCCCAGCATTCTCCCCGCCCAGAATGAAGTCCTGTCTTCATGCTCAGCACATCACACATTGCCTGACACTGAGTAAGTGCCCAACACAGTTTACCAAAAGGTGCCAGAATGTCTCGGGGCTGTCTGGGTGCTCAAGGACCATTTCCGAAGGTGCATTTTACAGATGAAGAAACTAGGTATCAGACAGGCCAAAGAATTTTGCTTAAAGCCAAACAGCCAGTAAGAAGTGTTTCTACTTCCAAGTTGGGTCTGTTTTAGGGCAGTTTATTATTATGAGGGACTTCTGGGGACAACAGGTTCAAAGAGCTAAATAATAAATGATAAAAATAACCAAACAAACCAGAGTATGTCGTGATCATACTTCTGATCAACTAATTGGACAATCCATAGGTATGCTGAGTGTGGGGCTCAGGGAAAACCATTTTGCCTAGGAGCCAGACATCCTGGAAGTGTGTTTAAGCTGAGCTGACTGGGTTTCCATGAGATCTTTGGGCCCTGCAGAGTTCCTTCTGTAGAGAAATTGCTGCCTGCTGACTTGTCTTTTAAGAGACAAGTTTTTTTATGAAAGAGCAAGCGAGCGTGAGAGCATGCATGCATGTGCAGCAGGAGGCAGAGAGAGAATCCCAAGCAGGCTCTGTGCTGTCAGCATAGAACCCGACGCGGGGCTTGAACTCTTGATCTGTCAAACCATGAGATCATGACCTGAGCTGAAATCAAGAGTCGACTGAGCCGCCCAGGCCCCCCACTGCCTGCTGACTTTACACTCATAGCTCTGTGGCTGTGAGAACTTTCTAGACTTACACCTTGGTTTTCAGTGCAGAATACCTGAAGTGGGCTGGAGGAGTTGCCAATATGTCCTATGTCACAGATAGGCTTTCTGATATTCTTAAAGTGGTCTCTTTATGAGTCAGGTTGCTAAGAGCCTACATTAGCACCTTGCCACTATGGTTAACGTAATGGAACTCTCTTCTGTGATCGACAGGGCCAAAGTGGTCTTTTGACATTTTCTGGTGGCTCAGTATTTGACTCTGTAGTTCCTGAGACTGTCAGAAAAACTTCTGCAGTGCGGGTGGAGGACCAGTGTAGCAGATGTCTGTTTTCTCTGTCTGCATAGCACCCCTTGCCCAACTTTTTCAGTTACTGTATCCCTACTTCCTTTAGGGTATCGGCTATTCCCCTGTTCTGTGAGGCAACAGGATAGTACTATTAACTGGTCCTCAGGAGTAATCCCATGACTCAGGCCTGGCCATCGCTGGCCACAGTGATTGGCCTTAGAATATATACGTATCTGGCCCACAGTGGGACAGTCACAGAGTCCGGACCTGGATTTCACATGTCGGGGCAGGGGGAGCATGAAGATCTCTTCCTCTGAGATCCTATGCGAGGATAACACAAACCCAGAGGTCATTCCTCCTATGACCTCAACCCAGGGAGGAAGCTCAGATTTGGTAAGGGAGAAAAGGGCAATGCAAAGAGAGATGAAGAGAGACCCGACAGTGCCATCTGACCTTCTGGTTTTACCCCTGCTCTTCTTAGTTAACACGAGCCAGTGCATCTCCAGTTTTGCAATGTCATTTTAAATCCCTCCCTCGCAATGGAAAGAGTCCCGAGTAAGTGCCGAGCAAAGTTTTATAGATACCCTGTGCGTATTGCATGCACACACGTATATATGTGAAACCACAAACGAAATAGGAAGGACAACTTCAGAATTAAACTCAGTCCACTTAGTTTTATGAAAAACTATATTACCCTCCTTTTTGCCAGGGGAACCTTCATCAAGGGGCAGCACCTGACTGTGTGCCTGTGTCTGGGGACCACAGATATAGCCAAACCTTTTTGGAGAATAGGTTCTGAGGGGCAAAAGGCTCCAGAGAAAACTGGGATGGACTTGGACCCCAGGGGCAAACTCAGCTTTATGCTTCATTTCTGGAGGGCCATCTCTGCCCTAGTGATTACACTGCAGGGTGTGTGTGTGTGTGAAATCCAGTGTCCCCCTGCCTCAGGCCCCTGCCTCCTGCCATCTCCCCTCCAGTGCTTGGCTCCTTCCAGGGGTTAGACCTCTGGATCCCTGGGGCCGCCCTGGGGAGGCCCCTCTCTGGACAGTGGGAGCAGGGAACCGGCAGTGGGTTCCCCAGGCTTGGCCTGGTGTGAGCCATGGGGGCTTTATCTTGCCATTAATGGTTTTCTAAATTGGTGGCAGTGGAGCAAAAAACCCAATTTGCGCCTGGAGCACGCATGATTACTATTGTAATAACCTCAGCTAATAAGAATATGATGTGGGGCTAGGCCGGGAGAGAAAACACATTTCTCATTAGCTTTTGATTAATTACTCTACATAATTTCTTAGTTGTGGTGGCCAAGGTGAGGAGGGAGGGTTGGGTGTTTCCATCTCCTTACCTCACCTTAACCCTAGTGGGCTACGGATATTCTGGGGATCGTGGTATTTCTCCAAGAGACACTGAGGGACAAATGCCCGCCTCTCCTACCACTTGTCTCTCTCCTCCTCCCATCCTTTCCCTGTTTTCTCTCCCCCTTCCCTCTCCAGCCCTTCCTCTCCTTGCCCTCTGAATCTTTTCTCTTTTCTCTTTCTCCTCTCTTTTCAGCCTCTCCGGAGCCTTCCTGGATGTCTGATTGGCACTTGGTGACAGCCCATGCAGTCCCATCACACTGCCAGGTAGGTAGGTAATGACTGGTTTGCAGGTCCCGGCAGATCTGCCCTGAATCCTGAGCCCGGCTGCCCTTTTGGCTCACCTGCTCCTGACACATGATCATTTCTGGCCTGGCTTGAGAGTGGCCCGCCCTGCCTGCCCCCCCGGTTCTGGGCCATCTCAGGACTCTGTGTGGTTTGGAATTGTTCTTGCCCTCTCACCACCTCACCATATGCCCTCTCTCCTGGTCCCTGGCAGCCAGGTCCAGGCTGGACGTTCCCTCTGTTCCTCACATCTGGGATCCAGTGCTTGATAGGACAGTGCCTGGAGACACTTTCATTTCATCTGTAACTCAGCGGGTTTCTGTTGACCCCTACTGTGTACCCTGAACTGTGCTGGACACAGTGGGAGATAGAAGGGAAATGATAGATGTGGGTCTTGCCATCACTTGGGAAGGTTGTCGACGAGGGACAGAACCTAACATGAGACAGCATATACTGAGCCCCCAGTGGGTGAGGCAGAGAGAGCAGGGCAGCGAGGCTTCTCAGGCTGGAGGTTCAGGGATTCTTCGTGGAGGGGGAGAGCTCAGGTTCGGGTGGGCAGAAGGAGGGAACAGGAGAGACAATTCCAGATGAGGGCATAGTGTGAGTAAAGACCCAGAGGTGGGAATGCTCAGAGCACTTTTGGAGGACGTGAAGGTGGCCACTGTGTTGTAAGTGGGGGGCTTTCTGTGGGATACGAGCTATAAAGGTAAGTTGGAGGCTCTTTCAGATGTCATGCTGAAGGTTTGGGACATACGTGCTGTCTGGTTGGGGGTTCTGAAAGGTGTGGGGGTGCAGGGATGATCTTACAGCAGTGATTTGCTAGGTGGACAATGGTGGGCTGTGTTAGTTTCCATCGCTACTGTAACAGATAACCACAAAATTAGTGGCTTAAAAGAACACAGATTTATTATCTCACAGTTCTGCAGGCCAGAAATGCAGGTTGATTTGACGATTTTCTCTGCTCTGGGTTTATACAAGACTGAAATCAAGATGTTGGCTGGTTGGACTCCTCTGGGGAGGCTGTGGGAAGGATCCACTTCCAGGCTCATTCAGGTGGTTGGCAGAATGCTATTCCTTGTGGTTGTAGGACCGAGACCCCCGTTCCATTGCTGGCTGTAAACTGGGGCTGCCCTTTTCTCCTAGGGGCTGCTCCCCAGTTCTTGCACACAGGCCCCTATCTCAGGGCCGGTGACAGTGTAGGAAATCCTTTTTTGCTCTTGGAAGCTCTCTGACCTCCCTTTCTGCTGCACCTCTCCCACGATTTTCTCTGCATCTCTCTGACCTCAGCTAGAGAAAGTTCTCTGCTTCTAAGGGCTCATTCGATTAGATGGGAGTCACCTGGGTAATCCAAGATACTCTATTTTAAGGTCCATATCTTTAATTTTAAACATCTGCAGTCCCATGTTCAACATATTCCCAGGCTCCAGGGATTAGGGCAGGGATATTCTGGGGGAGAGGCATTCTTCTGCCTACTATACAGGACCAGATAGATTATGTGGTTCCTACAACAGTCCTGGTGAGCGGAAACGAGGGCAAGAACTTGAGATAAGAGCACCAAAAGGCTGGGCAGGTGCCAAGTCATTTCAAGGGCAATGACCGGATACTTGATGATTGGTTGCATGTGTGTGGCTTTCAGGGTGTGGTTAAGGAGAGGGGAGGATTAATCTTGGATCCAGCCTCGGAAACAAGAGAAACATGGTGACTCACCGGTCACTCTCGGAGGAGGTGCTGGTTGTGGAGGGCAGATGAAGCACTTGTTTTGGGCAGGATGACTAACGGGTGATGGCAGAATTCTCACCAGCCCGAAACTGACTTCTGAGTCGTTGGGAACCCTCAACAGAAAAGTCAGATCTGGTCGTACTAACCTGTGAGCTATTCACGTGGAAGCAGTGGTTGAAGGCTTGGGGCGGGGATGGAGAGTGGGGTGTGGATCGCTGTGAACAAGGGAGGTAGGGCGGAAAGGAAATTGGGCTAGAACCTCCGAGGTTGACCAAAGAAGAGTTGGGAGGAGGAAGAAGAGCTAGAGAGAGTGAAAGAGCAAGCACAACCAGGCAACTGGAAAGGAAGGAGGGGAGCTAGGAGAGGTCCCATTTGTGAGGCCAGGCAACACCTGTGGGCAGGGTCAGGAAGGACAGAGGTCTGGTGCCAGAGTGGGACAGAAGCCACCAGGGGGTGATGGCATGGCCACGGGTGATGGGGACCTGCGTTTCCAAGTGAGGAGGCTGAGGAGAGACAGGGCAGCGTGGTGGGAGGGAGTGGGAACACACAATGGGCTCAGTAGGGCCCACAGGTGCTGTGTGTCGGTATGCGGGGAGGGATGGGAAAGGCCAGCGTGCTTGGAAACAGAGCAGGGGAGGAGACTGGTACTGCTGGGAGGAAGGGGAGGAATATGATTCGGGAGCGAGGTCCCCCAGGTGGCAGGGGCTCATGAGGGTGAGAATGGAACTGGAAGCTTTCAGGAGGAGAGGCCACAGGTGGGTTCATCAACACGTGTGGGTAGGGCAGAGCTCACCTGGGGCCCACTGGCCCCACTGTGTGCTGGGGGTCTGCACGCAGGACAGAGGGGAGGCCAGGGCCTGGTACCTGCTAGGACTGGTGGGGCAGGGGCCCATGGCCCTCTTAGAACAGAAGCCTTCGGGGGTGGATGCTGGGTCTGCGGGGGGGGGGGGGGGGGGGGGGCAGAGGACAGGACCAGGCAGAGCAGCAGATGTAGCCACAGGTTCTTCCTATCCCACACCTATTTGCTATCTCCTGCTTATCGTGGGGGGCCCGGGGCTTTGCAGCACAAAAGGTCCTGGCTGAAAGGAGTTAATTTACTCAAGGAGGTTTGGGAAGAGGAGGCACAAAGATGTCTCTCCTGCAAAAGGCCCTTTGGGAGCAGGAGAGCACTGTTTCCAGGGCTCTGGCTCCATCAGTGTGTGGTCAACTACATGGCCTTCCACGTGCCCAATGTTCTTGTGAGTCCAGCCTCCCTGCTACTTCTGACATTTCACAGGCCTTTGTCTGAGGCCTAATTGCCTGCCACAGCGCACTGCCCCAAGACCTCGCCAGCCATTTTGCCGGCTGGTCTGCCGGGCCGCTCAGAGCCGCCGGAAGCCGTCTGGCATCGACAGGCAGGCCCAGAATAAAGCTGCATCCACAGGTGAGCGCAGCCCATCTCTGTGGGTGTTCGGTGGGGGCCCTCGACGTGTGTCCCTGTGCGGTCAGGTTGTAAAACACGTGGACATGGTGGGGGGCTTTAGCCTTGGGGGATCATGAAGCTGGTGGGCAGAGGGGCACCCGAGGGGCCAGTGCAGTGACAGAGACTTGGAGAGGACCAGGACTGGATGCCTGGGGATGGAGGAAGGCCTGAGGAGCCCAGGGCTCGGCACAGGCACTGTTGTTCTCTGCCTGAGCTGTGGCCTCCCTGGGCCAGCCCCTGGGCTGTGCACCGCCCCCATCCCCAGGCTACGGCCACTCCCTGCCCTCTGGCTCCCTCCACCAACTCCCACCCTGAGAAGGAAGAGGAAATCTCGCTAGAGATCCATGTAAAAATAGATGTATTTCTGGATAAGCAGCGAGCCCGAAAAACAGCTGAGCCGGAGTCTGCTCCGCTGACAGAAGATCTATGTACCAAATTCCTCTTCAAAATCTATTTCTCCAGAGATTTATTCTTGCAGGGCTCTGCCGAGCTGGGGGAGGTTCGTGGCACTGAGCGACTAGGGTCCACCGCTCCACCCTTTCCCGAGTGACTGTTGCCCAGCGTGAGCCGTGGTCAGGTTAGGTGGCATGGGCCAGAGCAGAACAAGAGGGATTTGAATGGCAAAAAGGTCCTTCTCATGCATTAGCCTGGCTGGGTCGGAAGCCAGCGTGATGCATCGTGACACCGTCCTGGCGGCTGAGAGAGGAAGTGATGGCTATATTTATGTTTCCATCTAAATGCATGGATCAAAGCAGACACTTTAATCTATTCAACAACAGCCCGAGGATTAAAAAGTTGCAGGCAAATCACACTCTTAAATTGGTAATATATTTTTGCTTGTCACTTGACAAATCATTTTAGAGAGCAACTCCAGCCCGGGTGGAGACCTGGAGACTTGAACCTGGTTCCATCCTGGAGAAGGCCCCAGCGATATAGGAGTGGCCTGAATCCCCCCACTGCTGCAGCTCCCGGGAGGCCGGCTGCACTGGGTCTCCTGGTGGGGACAATGGAGGCTAACAGGGAATCTCAGGCCTCGGGGCACATCTCTAAATCTGTTCTCCTCTCCATAAAAGCCTAGCAGGTGGATCCCCATGTTACAGACCAGGCGACCCAGAGAGATGGCTGGCCTGGGTGGCACAGTAATACGTGGGAGAGTGGGATGCAAAGCCCAGTGCCCTTGTCTCTCTGCCAGAGCTGCTGGGTAAGATGACTGCTCTCCTTCCGGGGCCATTAGGCAGCAGGGAGGGTCAGAGACTGTGTAGCTCTTGCCATGTTCCTTCTCTTCCCAGTTTCCTCATCTGCCAAATGGGGACAATAATCGCATCTACTTCCTGGGGCTGTTGTCGGGAATAAATGAGACAGCACATGGAATGAGCTTCACACTGTGTCTGCCACATGATGAGAACACGTGTTTGTGCTGAGCGCTGAAGGACAGGACCCAACGAGAGTGTGTCTGGAGGCTGAGAGAGGAGCTCAGGCCTTCCAAGGGATGGTTGAAGGAACTGGGGCCTTAGAGTCAGGAAGACAGAAGGGTGTCTCCTAATCTCATCTGGGCTGTGAAAGAAAGGGAGATTTGATCTCTTGTGGTCCCACCAGGGATCATTAGATCTGTAAGGAGACTCATGGACTTCAGCTGAAGAGAAGCAAGAACTCTCTAATCACTAGAATTGGGTACAGAGGAAAGGATGAGCTGAGGGCTTGGGGAGGTGTGGGAGTTAAGGCTGGATGAGCACTTGGTGATGATGTTGCACCCACAGATATGCCTGCCCAGGGGTGGCATTTAGACCAGATCTCTTTAAAGGCTCCTTCCAAGCAGCAGGATCTAAAATTCTGTCGTAGTAGAATCAGCTCCCAATCATTTCCAGTAACCGAGGACAAGAACATTTGGGAACACATCATCTATTTTTCTTAAAAAGACATTCTTTTGCGTGACTTAATCCGTTTACCGTTGCTTGGCTCAGATCCCCACTAACCTTTAGGTCTGTGGGGTGGCAGCGTGAGGATGGCAAAGTGGCTGGGCTGAGGGAGGCAAAGCTGGCTTTGGGGGGCAGAAGAATTCCTGTCCGTCACCCAGTGGTGGCCAAAGTGGTCTGTGGAACCAGAGCAGTACCAGCCCATGGAAGAACAGTGGGTTGGAGTTGAGACTTGGATTTCCTCTGGCTCCGTTTCTCAGTATCTGTGTGTCTAGCCGAAAGTCACCTGATCTCTCTGAGCCTCAGTTTCTCCATGTGAGAAGCAGGGAACAGATACCTTCTCCCCTCACCTGTCAGGATTTGAGAATCTCAGCGCGGCCTTGCTGCTCCCTTGGCCTTGGGAGAGGGGCTCTGTTTGTAGAAGGGAAGGGGTGCCTTGGGTGCGCCATGGTCTTGCTGCGGTGGCGCTCAGCCCACATCTTCTTCTTGGGTGGCTGTTCCTGTGCCCCGGGGCCCCTCCCCGCCGCATCTGTCCCGCTGTATCTATCGCAGGGCGGTGGAGAGACGCGTGGGCAGGATTGTCCCTGGGCGGAGCCGACCCACTGGCATGCGGCCAGACTGCACCATCTGCCTGTGCGGAAATGGAGCGCAGGTGTCGGGTTTGGGGCGCAGGTAATTGCTAACGGCTGAGCCAGCTCTCCCTGCATATGGTCCCGGAGCAAGGCAGGCCCCCCAGCACCGGCCGCAGAGGCCCACGTGTTCCCTGGCTTGGGCCGGTGCTCTGCACCTTCAGTCCATACCCTCTTGTGAGTCTCCCAACAGCTAAGCCAGGGAGGTCAGGGCATTATCGGATTCGTTTTACCAGCGTGGAAATCAAGAACCAGAGAGGTTAAATCTCCGGCCTGGGGTCCCGGAGTTAGTCAATAGTGGGCCTGAACCAGCCCTCTGGGTCACCGGACTCTTAATTCCATTTTCCTCGCGTGACCTGGCCACGGCGTGCAGTTCGGCAAACATTTATGGAGGGCCTGTTACGGGTCGGGCACCGAGCTACGTGCAGGCCTGCCGGCTGGGGCTTCAGCTCTGTTCATGACAGGGTGCAATTTCACCTGGGGTGTTCGGCCCCAAGACTCCCACATTCCCATCCCCTACCCTACATCCCCATGACCAGCACCCAGCTACCTGCAGTGGTTCTCCCCAGCACAGGTCTGACCCATTCATGCCTCTGATGATACCCTAGGGCCAAACTCCTTGGCTTGCCTTGCGAGGCCTTTTTGCATCTGGCTTCTTTGTCTTTGCTGCTCTCTTGTCCCCCACTCCTGCCCTCATGCTGCCCCTAGCTACACAGGTCGACCATCCACGCGTTTCTGTCTGTGTCGTGCCTGGGAATCCAGTGCCCCTTTCAGGATTTGGCTTGCCTGAACCTACTTGTGCATTCGGCCCCAGCTCAATGTGACTTACTCCCTGCAGCTTTCTTTGATTCTCCACCCCTTCCTGATTCTTCCCCATCGGTGAATGGCTCCCTTCCCTGTGCAGAATGCCTTTTGCATTGGCCTTTGTGATAACAAGAGGCTAGGTATTACACATTTCCAGTGCTGCACCCCCACCCCCTCCTGGCTAGATCTTGGGCTCTTCAAGGCCTGGGTCAGGGTCTTACTAATCTGTGACCACCCCCATTCCCCCTAGCATGGTGCCTGGCACACAGAAGGGGCTAGAGATACAACGAGATGGTATACCTGAAAGTGTTTTGTAAAGTCCCACCCGATGCTAATACTGCTGTTGCTAAAGTTGGAAAGGGTTTTACCTAATTAAAATCCTATGGAATAAGGAGGTTCACTTCAACAACTTCCCATTTGTAAGGACTAGATTCTTTTCATTATCAATCTAAAATCACAATAACATTAGCTTAACATTTATCGACTTTCTGTGCCCAGTATTAGCTGTTATTGTTATTATAATAAGAATATACACATGTACATACATTTTTCAATTTCTACACATTGATTAGGTGATCAATAGGACAGTATTGAAATAATGTCATAAATCTTCAAATGTGCTTCGAGAGATTCTCAACAAAATGCCCCCGCCATCCCCACCAAGACTTTACTGCTGTGACCTCTGACTTTCAAGGAAGGGTCTGGGTGAATGGAATCTGTGGTCACCAGGTGTTCCCACCAGGTCAGGAGCTAACCCCTCAAGTTACTCCCTGCTCTGTGAATTTGTCCCTCCAGCAGGCTTCCCCTGCTTTTAGGGGGAAGCTGGGCAGTGAACTTCCCAAGCATACCCAGGCACAGGCCAGCCTCCGTATGGAATGGGACACACATGGGTGTCTTAAAAGAGTGTGCATCTCTGTGAGTCTGTGCTCAAAGTTTTTATTTCAAGTCTGAGCGACACAAGATGGTTTGGTTTCTGTCCTTGGGGCATTTATGGAGGACACAAAAAAGAACTGCTCTGAGTAAATAGAGAAGATGAAAGACCTTCCTTGACGGTGGGCACTGTTGATGAGGCAGCAGGCCAGGAGGGTGGTTTCTGGGATTTTGTGATGCTGCTACAGCACTGTGTGGAACCACATCTCATTTCCGAGTCCTTTCAGAAAGCTTGGGCTCCTCAGTGTCGGAGTTTTAGCTTTCGTATGTTCCGATCTGTGTCTGCGTGTATGTGTGTGGCAGTGTCCCTGTGAATACACGAGCGAGTGTGGGCCTGTAGTTGTCCCTGTAACGTGGGTCTGTGTGTCTCTGAGGTGAGAGTATTGTGTGCAGTGTCTGTGAGCAAGGGAGTGTGTATAGAGGACTTGGGATGAGCGGGGATACTTCTGGGTCCACATCTTACATATTACGTATGAATGTGCAAGGGTCTGTATTTTTGACTGTGAAAATGGGCCAGGATGTAAAACTGGAGTGTGTTTGCTGTGAACACGTATCTGAGTTTGTGAGCGTGGGTCTTGTGTGTTCACGGTGGAGCATGGGTGTGCGTTTCTCTGCATGTGCCTCTGCCTGGGTGGGTGGGTGAAAGAGGGTTGTGGGTGAGTGTGGGTGCGTGAGTGCGCCCCCACAAATGCGCAAGCTGTGCAGACCGGTCCCTGCAGGCTTTGTATGCCCAGCTCTTGTGGCTCCTCCTGGCTTGGTTGCTGCCTCTGGTCCCTGGTGGTTCTGCCTTGCTGGTCCGCAGAGAGATCAACACCCTTCAAACCAGCTGCCTCGTTGGCTGCGGCTCACTCGGTTGGCCTCCCGATGCCTGCGGTTGCCATGGAAACCAAAGTAGGTCTGTTTCTGTCTGCCACTGGGTCCCTGGGCTAGGGCAGCTGTGGGCCAAAGCCACCGTGGTGAGGGCTGGCCCGAGGGAAGAGAGGAGGGGGCTGGGGAACCCTCCAAATCTGCTTCTCCTCATACCCTCCTGGGGCTTCTTTTCTGCCTGTAAACACGAGGGCAGGTCCCTGCTGTCAGACAACTGGGATCAAAACAGCCCTGTTAGACAAGGGCCTGAGCAGTTGACTTTTTCACACACATACAAAATCCTTTCCTGAAAAAAAAAAAACTATCAAGACATATGCTAATTCCACATTACTGTGCATGTCATTTGTACACCATTAATTCAGTGCCTAAAATAAAGTGGCTTTTAGGAGAGAGCTGGTGCTGTCTGATGGGAGAACTCTGTACATGCTTTTGTGGCCTGGTTTTATAATAGGCATCTGCTCAGAGTTCACTGCATTGGGAAAACTTGAACATAACAGTGTTAAGCATTGAAGAGATCACAGATCCTATTTAGTTTTGAAAAACTGAGTAGCAAGCATAAACCTAGCTGTGTAAGCAAAGGGTAACACATGGTTACAGAGATGCATAAAAGAGGCACAACCATAAAGCAAAGCAAGGGGATGATTAATACGAGTGTTAGGATAGTGGTTAATGCCACTGGTTAATAGGGGAGTGTCGCAGTGGGGGAGGGGGCACTGGGGCACTAACAGTGTATGTCTTTTTATTTTTTTTATTTTTGAGAGAGAGAGAGAGAGAGAGAGAGAGAGCGAGAGAGCGCGCACAAGCAGGGGAGGGGCAGAGAGACAGGGAGACACGGAATCCGAAGCAGGTTCCAGGCTCTGAGCTGTCAACCCAAGGCCTCATGTGGAGCTCGAACTCACGAGCCGTGAGATCATGACCTGAGGCCAAAGTCGAACACTTAACCGACCGAGCCATCCAGGCGCCCCACATTAACACCGTATGTCTTAATCTAGGTGCTGGACACTCAGACCGGTGACTGTTCTTTTTACTGCACAGACAGATTATACTCTTCTGTATGAGTAATAGAAATGGCAATACTAGAATCATCCATCCTGAGCCTGTGACACCTGGCTTGATTCAGGGGCTAAGAGGCAGTTTGGGTCAGGGAAAGAGGACAGGGTTGGGGCTCACCTTTTGCTGGGTTCTGGAGCTGCCTCTAGTACTCAACAGCTGTGGCCTTGAGGAGGCTACTCAACTCCTCCTGGCCGCAGTTTCCTCATCCGTAACACGATGAGTACGGTGGACGTCTTCATTCAGTTAAGAATTCTTTTTGGGATTTCTTTGTGCCGGGTGCTGTGCTAGGAAAAAACATCATGTGCAGCTGTCACCGCAGCACATGATGGAATGTTGTGAGCTCACTGGAAAGGGCAGGGCCGGCGGGGGCGGGGGGGGACTCTGGGGAGGTCAGAGCTGGGGGGAGAGTATCTCAGCAGAGGTGGCAGAGGAGGCAAGATTTGAGCTGGGTCTGAAAAGATGGGACAGGTTTCAAGTGGCTGAGAGAGGGAGGGAGGGAGTAAGGGCTCAGTGCTGTCAAGGGTGAGGGGTAGCTGGAGGAGAACACAATCCCATGTTCCTGGAGCACGGAAGACTTGAAGGAGGGTATGGCTTCATTATTGGAAGGTTCCTTTCAACACTGAAAGGAAAAACTTCCCCAGTGTGGGCTGGAGAGGAAAACAATGGGCCCAGTGGGGGGCACAGGCAGGGGAGAGGGAGAGGGAAGGTCTCAGGTACTGTTGCTGGTGCCCCCATCCTGGGTGCTGGTGATGACTTGGTCCCCAGGACCCTGGTGCTCAAGACCGTGGGTCCCCTTGAGACAGTCTGGGTGCCCCACCCCCAACTTCTACATTGGCCAGGCTGTGAGAAGGGACCCTTGCTTTAGCTGAAGACCCTGAGCCCCCCATGCACATCCAGATGAATCCCATGGTAGCTTCCAGAATGGGTGTGTGTGGATGCAGCACGGGGGGCTAGGACGACATTGGCTACAATGTCTTGCCTGGCCATGAGGCCTGGCCTCACCCTGTCCTGCCCCCAGCATCAGCACTGACCTGTTCCCTGTAATTTTGGGTGCATGGTAATAAGGGAGGCATGGATTTTGGACCAGAGAAGCTGAGTCCACATCCTGACTCCACGGGACAAGTGTCCCGCCTTCTCCAACAGGGCTCAGGTGTCCTTGTTTCTAAAACAGGGTGGACTGGTAATGACATGGAACCCTTCGTGTAGAATCTTTTGCCCTTTCCGGGTGCAATGACTTGTTTGTCTTGTTCACCTGCTGGGCATTTTTCTTAGGAAACCATGCTGCTCTGTCCTGGTGGGGATGGTGTCTCACTGATGAAGTGTGCAAGGTGTTGCAGGAGTGTGTAGCATCATGGCTCCAAAACACCTCCCTGGGGAATGGGTGCCTGAGTGAGGACTCATCAGAGAGCACCCTGGGGAAGCACAGGTAGCCATGCCTGATTGTTCTTGGAGCACAGGACCTGTTGGGCAGTTGAGTTCTGTGAACAAGCCAGGAGCTGCAGGCCACCTTAGGTGGGGGCCTGGAAGTTCAGATGAGAGGGGTTTCCCCAGACTGTCTGATGCTCAGAATCCAGCACTGGAAGGGCTCCAGTGAGGGGTCACACACCCTGGGCAAGGTGGTGCCCATCTCAAGGACCATGACAACTCAAGGGGAAGGGTCTGATGCCCATCATTCATGTGTCCACTGAACACATAGTAGGTTCATCAGCATGGAATGAGTTCCTTTGGGGTCAAGTTCATTGTCACTGATATTTTTGAGTCTGGTGATTGGTGAAGGTCTCAGGATGTAGCCTGGCAGTGTCAGAGGTTCCCCGTCACTACTTTCAGTGGCAGAGAGCATGAGTTTTGGAAACACCACTTGTGTCATGCTGGGCCTCTCTAATCCTCAGTTTCTTCATTGATTCAGGTACAGTGTTAGTACCTGTGTACAGCAAGGGTGAGTCGTGTAAGCCCCTGGCCTCTCCTTCCTCCTAGCTGAGAGGGATCTTCCAGGCTGGCGTAAGGATCACGGGTGATGTGGGTAGTGCCTCCAGCACCTGGCAAAGGATTTAACAGATGGCTGGATTCGGTGGCATCTTCTTATCTTTTTGGAAAAAAGGCAGAGTACGCAGACCTTATTTTAAATGTAGCCATTAAAAAGACCACCTCCTCCATGAAGCCTCTCAGGCCACCAGAGCCCTACTCCTCCACCCTTCCCAGCTCTTTGCTGCTCTGTAGGCCCCAGGCCTTGGTGGTATCTTCCTGGGAGGCCAACTCCTTTGTGTGTATGGAGGCAGGGAGTAGCGGTGGGGAGCATCTGTGACCTTGCCTCCCAGTTGTGGGGCACTTAGGAATGTGGAGAATAGTTGCTGATTGGTGGGCTGCCTGGAGGTGGGGGTAGGGGGAGTGTGAGGATTGGTCTGGTGGCCTTGGCCGCCAGGATCGCCAGGATCGTATCCAGGCTGGCTGCCAGGTAGGGAATGAGGAGGGGCTGGCAGCCATCTTTCTGACTTGGACCCCCCCCCATCTCCATTTGGGGGCTCACATCCCCTCCTGCCTGACCTTGTTTCTCGTTGGCTCAGCCCTGTCCTGCTAACGAGCTGAGCCAGCCGCTTGGCACCCGCCCCTCCAATGTGCTGACTCAGTCCTGTGGCTCCCGCTTCCTCTGCCCTTGTTTGAAAATGCCAAGTTAATTGCTCTCCAGCTTCAGGCTGCACTGGTAGGGGGCATGGCCCCCCTTTTCTTCTCCTCTTGCACATGCCCTGGGAAGGGGACAGGACAGTGTTCTTAAGCCCTGGGCCTGCTGTCTATGGACAGGGCAGTGTGGGGTGGGGGGACTGGGGATAAGGGCAGGGGATCAGAGAGAAGAATGGGCTATCGCTGACCATTAGAGAGAAATGGGGGAGGGGGAGGTACCCTCAGAGCCTGGTCTCCATATATCCTGGTCCTCAGGATCCAGAAGATGCCAGACACTGTCAGGATGGCCCTGGGTGGGAGGAAGGGGGGCTGTGAGCACTGGTGGGTAGCTTCTCAGATCTGTGCCCAGAGCTGAGGGCTAGGAGAGGGAGCCCCTAGGCCTCAAACAAATGGGTAGGAAGGATAGAAGGGAGGGAATGAGGGAAGGAAGGGAAGAAGGAAGGAGGGAAGGAAAGATGAAAGGAAGGAAGGGAGGAAGGAAGGAGGGAGGGAGAGAGGGAGACAGGGAGAGAGAATCCAAGGGTGATCCTTGCACAGAGAAGCTCTCATTTACTCCCCTCAGGATGATGCACTCTCCAGGGGTGAGAGACATCATATTTAACAGCCATGTAGCACCTGTCCTTACTAACCAGGACAGATGCCTGGCCAGTTGCTGGCCAGGGTCCTGCAGGTCCCTGCACTGTGCCGAAAGTTAACTGTGTGGTTGGTGGGTCATGGGGAGGTAGGGGAGGGCAGAGTGGGGTGGTGGTACACGTTTGCCACCTGGAGTGGACTATTTCCATATTAACAGCGTAGGCTCCACAGCAGCGTGGCTCATCATGTTTTGCTCACCGATGAGTCCCGAGTGCCAAGAAGCAGACTCGCGTACTGCAGGGGTGTTAGCCTTTGTTGAATTAACGGGAAGAGGTGGAGGGTGAATCTCAGCCTGGAGCTACCAGCTGAGGGGGTTGACACCTCTGTGGAAAGTGGTGGAAAGCAGGCCTGGGGACAGTGAGTCAGGTGCCACATGACACCTGAGAGGGAGCCAGGGACGATGCCCCATTAGGGACAGAGGGTGTGTGAGGTCTGGAGGTGGGCAGTCCTAGGGCGGGCATGTTGGGGACCCTTCCTTTGAGACTTGGAGTTTTGGGGTTCCCTCCTGGAGATTGGTCCTTGGTCGCTCCCAGGCTGGCTCAGAATGCAGGGACAGGCAGGCCTCCAGAGAACCACTGGGGAAGGCCTGGGTTGATGCACACTAATTCAATTTTTTAAATTACTACAACAAAGAGAGAGGAGGAAGGAAGAGCCGGGATTTGAAAGGAAGCTCTAATCCCCTGGTGACTGCCAGGCGTACACAGATGAAAGAATGTTTTTCCTGTGAGGAGGTAGAGCCCCCTGGGGTAGTGCCATGTGTTTCCAGGTGGGGTTTCTGGCCTCAGGTCCTTGAAATGACCTGGTTAAGGGGGATGGGCCCTCTTGTGTTCTTTCTCTCTCCCTCCTTCTGCAGGGCCTAGGAAGACTGGGGCTGCATGGGAGTGTGTGGGACAGGGAGGGATGGGGGAAGAGAGGGACACACAGTGTGTGGAACAGGGGACCCAGGTAGGACCCACCCTCTTAGCTTTTAGCTCCTTGCTTTGTTCTACCAGGAGAGCAGATTCTGTTTATCTTCTCCTCTCCAAAAGGGGAGATACTGTCTGATCATCTTCCAACTTCTCGAATCAGAAGCTTTACACAGTCTTCACAGCAGGAAGAAAGAAAGAAAGAAAGAAAGGGAAGAGAGAAGGAACACATAAGAGAGCAGTGTGCTTCCCAAGTATGTGGGACATCTGTGGATTACAGATCCCAAAATGCACCTGGAGATCTGCGTTAGGGATCTGGGGGGCCCCAGCGGACCGGACCGGTTTTAGTGCTTTCCGGGGCTCTGGCGTGGGTCCAGCCTGAGAGGCCGACACTCCCCTCCCCGCCCCAGCTGATTTGGGGCCTGCCCTGTCACGTGCTCCTTTTCTCTTCCCTTCTTGGGTCTCCAGCCAGCCCGCTGGCTTGATGAATTAGCCCCATAGATATTCCGTCGGGAAAGCAAACACATATCATATATATCTTTGACAAGTTATTATTCTCCCTTATCAGGATTCGGGTGCCTCCCGTACCCGCCATTACTCACACTGCACGCCCACCCCGCCTGGGACTGGGCACCGAGCCCGCTCCACGGCAGTACCCGGCCAGGCGCCGCCCTGTGTCTGGGTTGTGATGTGTGCCTGTACGTGTGTGAGTGTGTGTGGAGAGCTCCCACCGTCTCCTGGGCGGGAGCCATCGTGGCCCCTTTTTGGCCAATGGCCCGACTGGCCGTCGTTCCCCGGGCAGGGGCTGGGCGCCGCCCGAGATGAACCTGGCAGCTTTCTGAGCCTTCCTTCGGTTTTCTCGCCAGTAACAGAGGCCGAACTTTTGTCCCAGTGAATGTTTTGGTTTGGGCCTCACCCATGTCCACTTTGTGGGGCTGCGCCGGCTGGGGTGGGGGTGTGTGTGCCCTCTCTCCCTTCCCCTTCGCTGCTGGGCCCTCCGCGGCCCTGCTGGCAGGACAGAGGCCTCTGCCACCTCCCGACAACCCCACAGCTTCTTGGAGCCCTGCGGCCTCCAGAGCTGACCCCGGCGGCCCCTGAGATGGCTGAGACCCAGTGGCTGGCAAGGCCTGGAGAGACAGTGGACCTGATGAATGAGATGTAAGTGGATATTACTGATCTCAGTCTGGCCATCGGGGGCGATCTGTCATCTTTCACCCAGCGCCTTCCCGTTCCCCCAGTGGCAGGCTCCATATTAACAAGTCCTCTGCTTAGGAATATAAATGGGGCATTTGGAATTGCTCCTGACAGCCTGAAGGCCGCTAATGCACTCAGGCCTTGCTGGGGGTGGGGGCTGGGGGTTGGGGGGTGGGAGGGAGGGACTGGGTGTCAGGTTGCCCTTGGCCAGCCAGGGAGGCCCCACACCCTGGCTGTCAGCCTGCTTCTGAGGTAGGATGGCCCCTGCTACCTTCACCAGGGCTCAGCGGGGGCTGGGTGGCTCTCAGACTTCCACCCCACACCTCTCCGAGCTGAAGGGGAATGTGAGGGGACTGTCCCCTCCTCTTTGAGGCACAGCCCCCACCGTCTCAGTACAGAAAGAAGGTCAATAGAGGCCGTGGCTGCTGTCACCTGAGAGCCAGCCCTTCCTTCATAGACGCTGCAGCGTCTGCTTCTTGTCCACCTTTACATTGTACATTCCCGGACACCTTCCCTTCTCTCCCTTGGGGCCAACTGCCTTGGCCCTTCGGGGCACACTGGACTGTGCAGAGGGTAGCAGAGGAAGGAGGGAGCCTTGCCCAGTGCGGATGTGACTCTGGCCCCTGTCGGATGCCTAGGGCTGAGTATTCAGGTGAACTTGGGGGCCAACAGAGCGGGATCTGGTGCCTAGACTCTGGCCCTGGGTGGGACTCCAGGTCTAGTAGGGGGATGCCTGGGGAAGGAGACAGATAGGTGGTCCTGAAACATATTCTGGGCCCGTGGAGAGCTATCTGTGGTATTCACTGCAGCAGATGAGGGTGGGGGAGAGCACAGCCGCAGGGCGCAGAGGAGGGAGGCTCAGAGAAGGCTTCCTGAAGAGAGTGCATGGGTGGGCAGGGTTGGGGGAGGCTGTGGATCTTCACTCAGGGCTGCATCATGGCCCCAGGGCAGCCTTGCTCGGGAGGGCAGCCTGCTCCGGACTTCGAATGCCCCATCAGCCAGGGTGGCACGAGCGGCAGATGAGGTAAAAAGGGTGAATGGGTGTCTGGTGTGGTTTGGACTTTTGGGGCCGCAGAGCCCTGGCCTCCAAGCTACGGTACTGGGTAGAGTCTCAGGGGCCTGGTGCTGCCACCATGGGTGGGTCCATCATGGGGAGGTTCCTCCTTCACTGCTCAGTGCTCTGCCCCGGGCCTGGGTGGGTGTGAAATGTGTCGGTTGCAGTTAACTTTATGGCCACTAGAGGACAGTCCCAGCCCACGTTTCCCTCCATCCTCAAGCCGAGGGGCCCTGGGAGGGACGGGCAATAGGGTGGGGGGTGCCGGTGCTGGTGCCAGGCTGACGCTCCTTGTGTCTGGAGTGCAGGCACCTGTTCTGCCGCCTCTACTATGCCTGAGCTCTTCTTCTCAAGTTAGGGGAGAAAAATCTCTGGAAAATTTGAAGAAACGGGTTACAATCATTTCGTGTAAACATCTTAGTGTCTATGATACTTATCTTAGTGCCTTTTACAAAAAAGGGTTATGAACGTTAAAAGCCTTTGTAGAAGATCACGCAGCTGGTGGTCAATGTCTTGGGTTTTGGCAGTAGACCCCTAGTTGGAAGCCTAGCCCCACCACCTGATTGCTGGGCGACCTTGGGTGGGCGAGATAACATCTCAGTTGCCCCATCTGTAAAATGGGGACTGTGATTCCTCCTTCACAGGGTTATTGTGAGAACAGACTCCGTGAGGGGCACCTAGGACTGCCCAGCGTGCAGTAAGGGCCCCAGTGCAACTGCTTTGTTTTCATGATAAGCACTTACTTTTGATTTACCCGGAAGAGCATAGGCCCCAAATTAAGGCAAAACCACTCTTTTTCCTTGCATTAATATTTTAAAGGACCCCTTCCCCCCCCCCCCCCACACCCAATAAAGTAAAAGAACTAGAAAAACTTCCCCAGAACCCTGGCACTTTCTAGGCCTTTCTACAAATGAGTGAGCACTGATTTGCAGCTTCATTTATACCTTACGTTTCCTGAGGACTAACTGCCTGCTGGGCACCCCCAGCACCCCTCTGGGATGGGGTGGGGGCACTTAGGCTCCCATCCCCCTTGCTGCATCATAGGTTGCCGGCACCGTGATGCTTCTGCACCCCGGCTGCATGGTAGAAATCACAGCAATTTGCTGGAAAAACTGTATCTGATCCCCACCCCCAGAGGTTCCCACTCGCTTGGTCTGGGGTGGGGCCCAGGCATCAGGCTGCTGAAAAGGTGCCCAGGCAGTTCCCCAGTACACGCAGGGGAGGGGGGCACCGCCAAATAGGTCTTCCCTGACGCCCCTGGTCCACAACCCCATGGCCTCATGGGCTTCTGTACAAATTTAGGAAGAGAAGTTGGGCTTGGTGTGGGAAGGTCCTCTGGGTTGTTTAGTGGGGAAGTTTCGGTCCTAGCGCTGGCTTGGTGGTTAACGGAGCGTGGGCCTTTTGGTAAACCCCCTGCCTCTGGGCCTCCGTTTCCTCATCTGTCAGATGGACTGAGTGACAAAGGAGTCATCTGATCTGACGCCACAATGAGAGTGAATGTGCTTGGAAAGAGTGACCCTAGATACCTACAAGCCGTTTTCTTTCTTTTTTTATTCTTTTTAAGGTAAGCTCTATGCCCAACGTGGGGCTGCACAAGCAGTTTTCTGTCACCTCTCTTTCAGGGAGGGGGAGTGTATTCCTTTGCTGGGTAACAAAGTGCCATAGGCCGTGGTGCTCAAACAGCAGAAATTGGCTGCCTCACATTTCCGGAGGCTGGACGTCCAAGACCAAGGTATCGGTAGGGCTTCCTCTGAGGGAAGGGTCTGTCCCAGGCCTCTCTCCTTGGCCTGTAGATGGCCATCTTCTCCTGTGCCTTCACACCATCTTCCCTCAATAGGTGTCTGTCTCAGCGTTCAAATCTCCCCCCTTTTATAAGGACACTGGACACACAGAATTAGGGCCCACCCTCATGATCTCATTTTAACTTGATTACTCTTGGAAAGACCTTATCTCCAAACACCATCCGCGTCTGAGGTACTGGGGGCTGGATTTTATGTAGCACTTCTAGGCGACACAGGTCAGGCCATCACAGGGAACCAGAGGGTGTGATTGCGCGAGTTAAAAATAGCAGCTGGAACAATAAACCAAAAACGCTGGAATAGGACAGAGTGGGGGGCGGAGACCAGGTTCAGCTCCTGTCCCTGAGCAGCCCTCCACACATACCCTTACCTTGTGTCCCCTCACCTGGGGACTGATCTGCCTTCCTGGTCATGGGGTGTGTGACTGTGGCAGGAGGGAAGGGGACAAAGTGTGGCCCAGCTCCAGGGGGCACCAGGCACATTGCCATCCATGTGGGTGACACCCCTTGAGTAGAGCCCTTGCACAGTGTATGGGTCTTAAGGGGGGGAAATAAGAGAGGAGAAAGGGGTCTGTATAGTGATGCCTTTCAGTTGCAAAGCAGGTGGGATGCTGGGGGTTGGCAAGCTCCCCCTCCTGCCTTCACGTGGGTTGGGGAGAGAGGGAGGAGCAGGAACATTGGGCCTCGTGTAATATTTAGGCCAGGTGGCGTCCAGGGCCTTGTTCCTGTAAATGACAAATACACTAGTCGCCTCCCTCCCTCCCTCCCTTCTCTGACTGTGCCCAGGGATTCACGAGCAGAGGGTAGGGGTGTGTGTGGCGTGCAGGCCTGCTGCTGGCCAGGTGTGCATCCATATTTATGAAGGGTGAATCCTTGGGAAGGAGCCAGATGCTGAGCATGGTGGGCGATCTGTTTGGGTCAGCTGCTCCTCTCCTGGCCAGCCACTGGAAGGAGGAGATTCTGGAATGTCAGCCCAAGCAGTGGTACCCTGATTTGTAGTGTTTGGTGTAGATACTCCCACCATGGCTGATTTTACGCTACCAACATGAAGTCATTGGGCTCCCTTTGGCCCAGTCCCCTTGGTATTAAAAAGAAACTGAGGTCCAGAGGTGTAATAGCCTGTTGTCACATAGCAAGTTGATTAGGGGCTCAGCTGGACGGTGTGGCCAGATTGTGTGGGAGTATGTCTATTCATACTGGGTCCCGTTGATAATGGGTCCTCTGAGACAGTGGGGGCAGGGAGATAGGGGTAGACTTGCCGTCCAGAGGGGTAGCTGTGGGAGCTCTGCTGCCCAGCCTGTGCCAATAATAACACTCAACATCAGAGTGCACTTTAACATTTGCCAAGTGCCTTTTCACCTATTATCTGTAAATTTAATTTCCATAGCAACCCAATATATGAACCCATAATATATTGATATTATGTTTTCCATCTGAGGAAACGGAGGCTCAGAGGGAGTGATTGTATGATTTCTAGGTCATGTGACTGGTAGGTGGCTGTGCATTCACCCAAACCTAGGTCTTCTGAGATGTCCCAGTTTCTCCTCCTCCCCAGGATGTCTTCCCATTAATGCAGCCTCTCCAGGGGCCCAACAGCCCTCTGCCTACAGGAGGCTTAGAGCCAGGCACAAGTGGGAGCCCCTGTGCCTTCCACTTGGTATCAGCCTAGAACATCAGGACCCTCTATAACTGCCTGCTGTGGGCTGGGCAGTGGTCAGGGTGCTAACTTTTACCCTTTACTACTCCCTAAGGATGGTGCCCTTTGGTGCCTGGGTGCTGCCCATGACCATCCCATAGGTTTTCTTCTTGTCCAGGACTGGGACTTCCAGTATGCTTCACCTGAGGCCTTTCCTGGGTCCTCCCCACCTCCCAGCCTCAGCTTCTCCACACCACCACTTCCCACACAACATCCCAGGTGTTTCTTCCAAGGCCTTGCCTGGGACATGTGAGGAAGATGTTCACGTGTGTGAGTCTGTGGGTATATTGTGTACCTTTGCTGGAACAAGTTCCAAGTTCTCTTCCTGATCCAGGGCAAAACACAGATGGAAGTCTCAGCCCCAGCCCCATCTGAGTCTCTCGGACCAGGCCCAGCATATTGAAGGGGACTGAAACTTGTTTGGGAGTTAGACCGATCAACAGGGGGAGGAAAAGAAAGTCACTGAGACAGGGGCACCTGGGTGGCTCAGAGAGTTGAGTGTCCGACTCTTGATTTGGGCTCAGGTCATGATCCCAGGGTTGTAGGATCAAGTCCCACATCAGGCTCCACACTGAGCATGGTGCCTGCTTAACATTCTGTCTCTTTCTCTCTTTCTCTTTCTCTCTCCCTCCCTCCCTCCCTTCCTCCCTCCCTCCCTCCATCCCTCCTTCTGTCTCTCTCCCTGCTTGTGTGCTCTCTCTCTCTCAAAAAATATTTTAAAAAATATTAAAGGCACTGAGGAAGAGAGTCGTAAAGATACTATGTATTAGACAAACAGTGAATAGGAGATAACTAATTGATATGTGCCAGGCACTGTGCAGAGTCCTTATAATGACCTTCTGAGCGATCCCCATCTGAGAGTTGAGGAACCAGGGGCTCAGAGAGGTTAAGTGCTTGGCCCAAGATCACACATCCAATGAATTTAATTCAAGCCCATTGTCTCTGTTCTCACCCATTACACTATGAGGCATTCTGGTTAAGGAGTGGGAGACCAGAGTGAGTGACACAAGGAGACTGAAAGGTGAGAGAGTGAGAGACAGAGGCTGGTTGTTGAACCTAGCACCCTTATATCACTGGGTGGAGGGTAGCTTGTGGTGCCACAGTGGAGAAGCAGTGCACTGTACCAAGGGAAAAGAGCACCTGATGAGGAGTCAGGATAGCCTTTGCTCCAATGGTGTTGCCTTGGGAAAATCACCAATCTCTCTGGGCCTTGGTTCTTCATCTGCAAAAGAAAATAGCAGTTCTGCCCTGTTTGCCTCTCAGGGTGGTCCTGACAGTAATGAAAAACAATGGATGTAGAGAGGATTCTGGGAAGATGGCATAGTAGGAAGCACCAGGAATCTGTTTAGAAAACTATTGCACTGGCAGAATCTGTGTGATGGAACTATTTTGGAATTCTAGTCTATTGAAGGCTTGAAACTTCCAGGAGAAAACTTGGAAAGTAAATGGTGGCTAATTTTGGTCAGTTTCAGCTCTTAATACAGCAGTGGCTACCTGTTGTGTGCCCCACCCCTCAAGTCCCTTGGGTGGCAGATGTGCACATGTTCCTGGAGCAGGTTGTACACAGCCTGCTGGAGCCAGGGTGGGCTCAAAGGACCCTGTCCTTCAAATAACAGGGATCTCTGTTCCCATTGCTAATTGCTGCTTCTGATCACAGAGGTGCATACAAAAAGTTGTTACACTTTCGGTTGTTACAAGTCCCACCCACTACGGCTAAAGTGACTTCCAGGGCATTTAAAGGGCCAGCACACTTCCCTTCCAGTCTTCTTTTTTTTTTTTTCTTTTCCCCTTTTTGTGAGACAGGCATTAAAAACTATGACATTCAAAGACAACTTTATATATAGGGAAAATGAGAAAATGACCATACAACACCAGGGAAACTCTACAAAAAGACCAGAGAAGACATTAAGTTTACACCTGAGGCTGATCCTCAGTAGAGACAGACTACAACAATTAAAAAACCAAACAAAACAATAACAAAAACCCAGAAAACTCAGGGGTGGGACAAGAATCTGATTTCCAGATTTGCCACATTATTTGTTTCAAATGTCCAATGTTCAACAACAATAAAAAATCACAAGGCATACAAAGAAACAGAAAAGTATGATCCATTCAAAGGGAAAGATAAATCCACAGGAACTGTCCCTAAAAAAAGACTTGATGGTAAATATACCAAACAAATCCTTTAAAGTAATTGTCTTAGAGATGCTAAAAGAGCTAAAAGAAATGTGGAGCAAGTGAAGAAAATAATGTGTGAATGAAGCGCAAATATAAATAAAGAGATAAGGGGCGCCTGGGTGGCGCAGTCGGTTAAGCGTCCGACTTCAGCCAGGTCACGATCTCGCGGTCCGTGAGTTCGAGCCCCGCGTCAGGCTCTGGGCTGATGGCTCAGAGCCTGGAGCCTGTTTCCGATTCTGTGTCTCCCTCTCTCTCTGACCCTCCCCCGTTCATGCTCTGTCTCTCTCTGTCCCAAAAAAAAAAAAAAAAAAAAAAAAAATTAAAAAAAAAAAAAAAAAAAAAAAGAGATAAAAAAAACCTAAAAAGAAACCAAAAGAAAATTATGGAGCTGAAAGTTACAATAATTAAAATGAAAAATTCACCAGAGGGAATCAAAGATAGATTTGAACAGGCGGAAGAATCACTGAACATGCAGAGAGGACAATGGAAATTATTGAGTCTGAGGCCCAGAAAGTAAAAAGAGTGAAGAAAAGTAAACTCTTTAAATTAAAAAAAAATGTTTATTTTTGAGAGACAGAGTGCAAGCAGGGGAGGGGCAGAGAGAGAGGGAGACAGAATCTGAAGTGGGCTCCAGGCTCTGAGCTGTCAACACAGAGCCCAACACGGGGCTTGAACCCATGAACCGTGAGATCATGACCTGAGCTAAGTCGGATGCTTAACTGACTGAGCCACCCAGGTGCCTTGAAAAGTAGACACTTTTAAGGAATCTGTGGGACATCATCAAGCAGACCAACATATGCATTGTGGGAATCCTAGAAGGAGAGGAGGGAGAGATAGGGTCACAGAAAATAGTTAAAGAAATGATGGATGAAAAGTTTCCAAATTTGATGAAAGACAAATATAAACATCCAAGATCAATTCATTCCAAGTAAGATGAACTCAAAGAGACCCACACTGGGATACATTATAAACAGACTTCTAAAAGACAAAGAGAATATTAAAAGCAGCAAGAAAGAAGCCAATTGCTACATACAAGGGATCTTTAATAAGATTATCAGCAGATTTCTCATCAGAAACTTTGGAGGCCAGAGGCAGTGGGCTAGCTAATATATTCAAAGTGCTATCCTCTTTGAGGTTTCAAAGAGAAACCCTCCTTAACCAAGAATCCTGTATCTGAACAAACTGTCCTTCAAAACTGAGGGAGAAATTAAGACATCCCAGATGAGCAAAAGTGAGGGAATTCACAACCACTAGACCTTCACTACAAGAAACGCTCAAGGGAATCTTGCAAGATGAAATGAAAGGCCACTAAACAGTAACTCAAAGCCATATAGAGAAATGAAGATCTCAACAGATGGAAATACATCGACAGTTATAAAAACTGGCATTATTGTAACAATGGTTTGTAACTGCACTTTTTGTTTTCTGCTTGATTTAAGAGACTGATGTATTTAAAAGAATGATTGGTTTGTATTTTGGGGCACACAGCATATGAAAGATGTAATTGAGAACACCAGCAACTGAAAGGTGGGTAAAGAGCAGTAAAGGAGCAGAGTTTTTGTTGTTATTGAAGTTATGCTGGTGTAAATTCAAATTAGAGTGTTATAACTTTAGGATGTTAAATGTAATCCCTAGAATAGCCACAAAGAAAATAGCTATAGAATATACACAAAAGGAAATGAGAAAGGAATTTAAACATTTCATTACAAAAAATCAACTAGACACAAAAGAAGACAGTAGTACAGGAAATGAAGGACAAAAAAAAATGCTATAAAGCATATAAAAAACAAATAGCAAAAAGACAGAAGAAATCCGTCCGTATCAGTAATTACTTTAACTGTGAGTTGATTAAACTCACCAACCGAAAGACAGAGATTTGCAGAATGGATAAAAAAAAAAAAAAAAAAACCCACATGATCCAATTATATGCTGTCTACAAGAGACTCACTTTACATCCAAAGACACAGGCAGCTTGAAAGTGAAAGGATGGAAAATGATATTCTATGCAAATAGTAACCAAAAGAGAGGCAGGGGTGGCTATACTATTATCAGACAAAATGGACTTTAAATAAAGGGTATAAGAAACAAGGACATTACATATTAATAAAAGTGTTTTTAATGTTTATTTATATTTGAGAGAGAGAAAGAGTGCAATCAGGGGAAGGTCAGAGAGAGAGGGAGAGACAGAATCCAAAGCAGGCTCCAGGCTCCAGCTGTCAGCACAGAGCCTGACACGAGGCTTGAACTCACAAACTGCAAGATCATGACCTGAGCCGAGGTTGGATGCTCAACTGACTGAGCCACTCAGGTGCCCCTTAATAAAAGTTTTATTACAGTAAGAAAATGTAACAGTTACAAACATTTACTCACCTAATGACAGATCATCAAAATATATGAAGCAAACTGACAAGATTGAAGTGAGAAATACACAGGTACACATGAATAGCTGGAGACTTCAAAACCTTACAGTAATAGATAGAACAACCAGACAGAAGATAAGTAAGGAAACAGAGGGCTTAACACAATGAAACACTATCTTTAACAGATAAATACAGTTTACCCAATGATAGCATACACATTCTTCTCAAGGGCACGTGGGACATTTTCCAAGATAGGTAATATGGTAAGCCACAAATTAAGTCTCAATAGATTTTAAACGATAGATATTACACAGAGTATCTTCTCTGACCACAGTGAGGTGAAGTTAGAATCAATAACAGAGGGAGAACTGGAAATCAAAGAATAAATCACAAGGGAAATTAGAAAATGCTTACAGATTAATGAAAACAAAAAGACAATGCACCCAAACTTATGGGACACAGCAAAAGGAATGCTAAGGGGGAAATTTATGGCTATAAATGCTTACATTAAAAAAATCTCAAATCAACAACCTAACTTTACAACTTAAGGAACTAGAAAAAGAAGAACAAACCAAATCCAAAGTGCAGAAGGAAGGAAATAAGATTAGAACAGAAATAAAATAGAGAAGAGAAAAACAGTAGAGAAAATCAATAAAACCAAAGGTTGGTTCTTTGATCAAAGTCAATGAAAATTGACAAACTTTTAGCTAGGTGGACTAAGAAAAAAGAAAGAAGACTCAAATTCCTAAAATAGAAATGAAAGTGGGGATTACCGGAGAGTACAATGAACAATTGCACACCAACATTGGATAGCCTAGATGAAATGGAAAAAGTACAAGAAGCACAAAGCCTGCCAAGACTAAATCACAAAGAAATAGAAAATCTGAATATACCTATAACTAGTAAGGAGATTGAACTAGTAATAAAAAATTCCCTGACAAAAGCCTGTACTCAATGGCTTCACTGGTGCAGTCTACCAAACATGTGAAGAAGAACTAATGCCAATCCTTCTCAAACTTTTTAAAAACAAATTCAAGAGGAAGGAACACTTTGTAACTCATTTTATGAGCCCCGCATTAACCTGATACCAAAGCCACAGAAAGAAAGTACAAGAAAGCTACAGGCTATCCTTTATGAACATGTAAAAATCCTCAAAAAAAAAAAATGAAAGCAAATCAAATTCAGCAGCATATTAAAATGATTATATATCATGGACAAGTGGGACTTATGGAATGCAAGGATGGCTCAACATACAAAAATCAATCAATGTAATACAGCACATTAACATAATGAAGGAGAAAAACCCACAAGATTATTTCAATTGATGCAGAAAAGGCATTTAACAAAATTTAACACCTTTTTATGATAAAAACACTAAAAAAACCTAGGAATACAAGGAAAACTAGTTCAACATAATAAAAATGATACATGAACCACCCCCCCCCCCCCCCCCCCCCAGTAAGCATTATATTCAACTCTGAAAGTCTTTAAGATTGGGAACAATACAAGAATGCCTGCTTTCAATACTGCTGTTCAACATAGTATTTGAAATTCTAGCCAGAGCAATTGGGTAAGAAAAAGAATAAAAGCCATCCAAATTGGAAAAGAAGTAAAATGATCTCTGTTTGTAGATTATATGATCTTATTTGTAGAACACCCTAAAGATTCCACGAAATCACTGTTAGAAATAATAAATGAATTTAGCAAAGTAGCAATACAAATTCAACATGCAAAAATAAATTGGGGGCATGTGGCTGACTCAGTCGATGGAACATGCAACTCTTGATCTTAGGGTCATGAGTTCAAGCTCATGGTGAGGAGCCTACTTAAAAAAATGTGTTTCTATCCACTAACAATGAACAGTCTGGAAAAGAAAATCACAAAAAACAATTCCATTTACAATAACATTAAAAATAATAAAATACTTAACAAAGGAGGTGCAAGACTTGTACACTTAAAATTATAAAACATTGCTGAAAAATTAAAGAAGATATATAGATATATATAAAGATAAAGAAGATATAAATTAAAGAAGATAACACATCCCATGTTCATGGATTGGAAGACTTAATATTGTTAAAATGTTGATACTACCCAAAGTGATCTACAGATTCAATGCAATCTCTATCAAAGTTCCAATGATGTTTTTGTAGAAATAAAACTCATATGTAAACTCCAGGGACCCTGTATAGTTAAAACAATCCTGAAAAAGAAGAACAAAATGGGAGGACTCACATTTCCTGATTTCAGAAGTTACTACAAAGCTAGAGTGCAATCTACATTATCAAAACAGCATGGTATTGGCGTAAAGACAGACATATAAACTAGTAGAATGGAATATAGAGTGCAGAAATAAACCTTTGAATATATGGTCAAATTATTTTTGTTAAGGGTGACGAGACCATTCAATTGGGAAAGGACAGTCTTTTCAACAAACGGTTCTGGGAGAACCAGATATCCACAGGCAAAATAAGTCCAAATAATGCCATATGCAAAAGTTAACTCATACATAATGCCATATACAAAAGTATACACAATGGAATATTATTCAGCTTTAAAAAGGAAGGAGATTCTGTGATATGCTACAACATGGATGAAATTTGGAGTCATTATGCTTTGTAAAACAAGCCAGTCACAAAAAGACAAATAGTGTATGATTTCACTTATATGAGATACTTAGAGCTGCCAAAATCATGGAGACCATAGAGTGGTGGTTGCCAGAGGCTGGAGAAAATGGAGCGTTAGTGTTTAATGGATATTAGAGTTTCAGTTTTACAAGATAAAAGGAGTTATGGAGATAGATGGTCATAAATAATGATTGTATTTACTACCACTGAACTGTGCACTTAAAAATGGTTAAGATGGTTAAATTTTGTATCAGGTGTATTTTATTGTGGTAAAAATATTGAAAAAAGAAGGACACAGTCACACAATTTCTCATCCAGTAAAATATACTGATCATCTACTATCTTCCAGGCACTGGGAAGAATAATGAGCAATTCAGACACCATCCCACTTCTCATGGGGCTTCCAATCTAGGGGCCATTACAATAGAGAGGGGTAAGTGCTAAGCTTAGGCAGTGATGAGAATCAAAGGAGAAGCCCTTGACCCAGTTTATGATGTCAGGAAACTCTTCCCGGAGCAAGTGAGAGTGAGGTGAGACAAGACAACAGTTAAGAATTGGTTATGCTAAGAATTTGGATTGGGGAAGAGGGAAAGTGTTCCAAGACAGAGTACGGAGGGACTGATGTATTAAGACTACATTGTATAAAGAAACACTTTGCTTAATTTGTCTAAAGCATGCCTTGGTCAAATTTTAAAGTTGTCCTTGAGCACTCGTACTTAGATTTTGTGTCCTAAGAACTATTTGTCTAAGCTGATGTGGAAATGATTTTTTTTTCTATGTCTTCCAGAATTTTACAGATTTAGCTCTATATTTAAGTCTATGGTTCATTTCAAGTTAACTGCTTTATTTGGTGTAAGATCTATGTTGCGGTCCTTCCTTTGTTCATTCCCCTCCCCCCCCCCTTTTTTTTTTTTTGCCTCTTTGCCTCCCACCTCAATATCCAATTGTTGAGCACAATTTGTGGAAAAGACTTTCCTTTTCCCACTGAATTACCTTGTTAGCTTTGTCACAATCAGTTGATCATATGTTGGATGTATTTCTGGACTCTTCTATTCCACTGATCTATATGTCTATGCTTACCCCAGTGCCCTCTCCATTCTAGATCTTTTGCATTTCTTTTAGAGTTAGATCATCAATTCCTTAAAAAGAAAACAACCTAGTGGACTTTTGATTAGGTATGTATTGAGAAGCTATAGGTCATTTTGGGGACAAGTAACATCTTAATAGTATTGAATATTCTGATCCACAGACATGTTGCATCTTTCTATTTTGGGGGGCTCACTTTATTTCTCTCAGCAATGTCACATAGTTTTCAGTGTATAAATATTACATATATTTTGCTCAATTTATATCTGAAGATTGTTTTTAGTATACTGTTTTTCAATTTCATTTTCCAAATGTTTGTTGCTAATGTATAGATACACAATTGTTTTAAAAGTATATTGGCCTTCTCTTGTGTTTTTGTTAATCTCATTTATTAGCTTTAGAAGCTCTTTTGGAGATTCTTTTAAATTTTTCCACAGAGACAATTTTGCTCTATGATAAAGATAGTTTTACCATTCATTAAAAATCTGAGTGCCTTTTATTCCTTTTTATTGTCTTATTGCACTGGCTAGAACTGTCTGTATGATGTTGAAAAGAAGTGTTGAGAGCTGACATCCTTGCTTTGTTCCTGATCATAATGGGAAATCATTCCGTCTTTCACCACTAAGTTTGATGTTAGCTGCAGGAATTTTAAGGTGCCCTTTATTGGATTAAGGAAGTTTTCTTGTATTCTTAATTTGTGGAGAGTTTTAAAGAAAATTACAGTCAGGTGTTAAATTTTGTCAAATGACTTTTCTGCATCTGTTGAGATTACTTTTGTTTTTACTTTGTTAATATGGTGAATTACATTGATAGATATATGTTTTTGTTTCATATGTTTTGATGTTCTGTTATTAGGTGCACACATACTTAGGATTGTTATGTTCTCTGGGTAATTAACCTCTCTATTGTTATGAAATGTCCCTCTTTATTCTGGTGGTATTCCTTGTTCTGAAAACGACTTTGTCTGATATTAATAGAGCCACTTCAGCTTTCTTTTGAATAGAGTTTACATGGTATACATTTTCCCATCCTTTTCATTTAATCTAGCTGTGTTTTTATGTTTTAAGTGTTGGCTCTTGCTTTTTAATTTAGTTTGATGATCTCTGTCTTTTAATTTGGGTGTATAAACCATTAACATTTACTATAATTATCAACGTTGTTGGGTTTAAATTTATCTCTTTCCAATTTTGTTTTCAATATATGTCATTTGTTCCTACTTTTCTGTCTTTTTTTGGATTGAGTTTTTAAAATATAATTAATTTTATCTGTACCATTGAAAGCCAGTGCTTTTAATTACTATAATACCCTCTCTCTCACAAGGACCTTCCAACAGAGCTCCAGGGGATAGAGTGGGATACCTAGGTATATGATAAGGGAAATAATGCTTTCAAGATAGGTCTTGCATATTGAGATAAACAGCTACTCTCTGGACCCAAAAGCCTGGTATAGCTCATAAGGCTCTTTTGCCCAGCTTCCTGTCTTTTTTTTTTATGTTTATTTATTTACTTTTGAGGGAGAGAGAGAGAGAGAGGAGTGAGAGAGAGAGGAGAGAGAGATGCAGAGAAAGGGGGAGAGAGAGAATCCCAAACAGGCTCCACACTGTCAGTGCAGACCTGACACGGGGCTTGATCCCATGAACCATGAGATCATGATATGAGCCAAAATCAAGAGTCAGATGGTCAACTAACTGAGCCACCAAGGTGCCCCCTAGCTTCCTGTCATCTGAGGCATCTCACCACCCCAACTTCTGGGAGTCTTCAGGATGGCATAAGCTGTGCCATCACTCAAAGCCAGAGGAGGAGACCTAAATACAAAATTTCTGGAGCTTCTAAACCCTTACCTCCATTCCCAGGGGTGAGGATCTTCCAAGTGATTTCCAAGGCAGTGGGTCCCAGCACAATGAACAGTCTCACCCTCTTAATATCCATTTAGTGCTGGAGGATTGAGACACATTCATTACGTCCCTAACTATTTACCTCCCTGGAAATGGATTGGGAAAGTACAGTTTCACAATACCTCTGTACTTTTACCATGCAATATCCCTAACTTATATACCCTAGGAATTAGAGCTGTAAAGAAGCAGGATGGACAGGTAGTGAATGATCCAGGTAGTGGAGATAGTCAAGTCAGAGTTGGACAACTACTTAGCAGGGATTGTTGCAGAGTTTTCAGTGTGGATGGGACAGTGTGTTGTCCTCATGATTTCTAAATTTGCCTGAGTATCAGAATCACCTAGGAAGTTTTGTGTTTTTTTGCTTTAATTTTTATTTTCTTGAAGGTAGTGTATGCATGTAGTCAAATGACACCATCAGGCTTTTAATAAAGTACAGTGGTTTCCTTTCTCAGCCCTCTCCATTCTCCCCAGGCTCCTTCCCCAGACACATTATCTTTGTTTTAACTCTTTCTTCTACTATATGTACAAGTCTTCATTACTATAAATAACGAGTAAATAGTAATACAAAAGATATCTTTTAATTCATCATTTAAAAAATATAATTTATTGTCAGGTTAGCTAATATACAGTGCATACAGCATACTCTTGGCTTCAGGTCCCAACAAGTGCCCTCCTCAATGCCCATCACTCATTTTCCTCGCCCCCACCCCCCATCCCATCAACCCTCAATTTGTTCCCTGTATTTAAGAGTCTCTTAAATGGTTTGTTTCCCTCTCTATAACTATTTTTTTCCTTCCCTCCCCGCCATGGTCTTCTGTTAAGTTTCTCAAATTCCACATATGAGTGAAAACATATGATATCTGCCTTTCTCTGACTGACTTATTTTACTTAGCATAGTACCCTCCTGTTCCATCCATGTTGTTGCAAATGGAAAGGTTTCATTTTTTTTTCATTGCCGAGTAGTAGTCCATTGTGTGTGTGTGTGTGTGTGTGTGTGTGTGTTTGTGTGTGTGTGTATACCACATCTTCTTTATCCATTCATTAGTTGATGGATATTTGGACTCTTTCCATAATTTGGCTATTGTTGATAGCGCTGCTATAAACATTGGGGTACATGTGCCTCTATGAATCAGCACTCCTGTATTCTTTGGATAAATTCCTAGTATTACTTTTAAACATCCATTAATTTCTTTTTATTATAGATGAGGATTTAGTTATCTGCCCAATATAGCTATGTTATTTTAAACATACCAATATTTAATATTTATATTGCATGCATGCAAATATTTATGACTGGATATTATAAATATTAGGGGTTATAATTGAATATTATAATTTTTTTTAACGTTTTATTTATTTTTGAGACAGGGAGAGACAGAGCATGAACAGGGGAGGGTCAGAGAGACGGAGACACAGAATCTGAAACAGGCTCCAGGCTCTGAGCTGTCAGCACAGGGCCCGACGTGGGGCTCGAACTCACGGATGGAGAGATCATGACCTGAGCTGAAGTCGGACGCTTAACCAACTGAGCCACCCAGGCACCCCTGAATATTATATTATAAAGTATACTTTATTTTCTTCCTTTTCATTTCCCCTGAAGTTCATAATTGCCTTTATTTTTAATTAGCTTAGTTTTATGTGTATCCATTGACAACTCTTCGTACACCTCCTAACAGCCTCATCTGTTAGGCTAGATGACATCCCTTCTGAAGGTCTTCATTTTTCTTCTTCCTCGGCTGATCACTTTCAAGGCTTGCTGCATCCCTGTTATCCTGGGTCTTTCCATTGCTGCCATTCTTGATTTACTTTGCCTCTCTCCTAAGCTAGGTTCCTTTGTTTCTAAATCTTGTTTTTTTCTATCTTGCTTTTCTTCCTTGTTTTGGTAAAGAACATCTTCAAGTAGTTTAATCAGATTGATGGTGCAAATGGAAACATGGTTAGAACATTCATGTTAATTTATAGTTCTCTAGTCTATACTGATTGTTTTCTATGTGTTGTGAACAGTTGTCATTCTAGGATCTCTCTTCATCTCCATCTAGGAAATGCCTTTGTTTCTGTCTGTGCCTTCCCCTTCCTTTGCCTACTCTCTTGTTTTGGTGGAAGACATGCTCTGCAGCCTTATGAAAAAATATAGAACAGAGATGAACTTTGTGAGAGTTTGAAAAATTGAAATTTCTAATTATTGTACTTCATACCAGATGATAGTTTGGCTGGGTATAGCATTTATGGTGGCCTTTAATGTCATTTACCAATATTTCTAGTTCTCCCTTTTCTAGCCACAAGATAGGATTATATAACTTCGTCTCTTGATGTTAGCATTGTGATATGACTTGTTTTAGACAACAAAATGTGATTAGAGGTAGAACGTATTCCTTGGACAGAAGACTCTAAGAGAAGGTGTGTAACTCACCATGTTTTCTCTCTGCTACTCTGACTGACACATTTGAGATGTTGGAGGCTCTGTGAGTCTAGGTCCCTGAATGAGAATGACTTGGGACATATGTTTCCCTACCATGTAGCTGGGCAAGAAATAAAACTTTCATTGATTTAAACTACTGAAATTTAGGCATTGTTTGTTGTCATACATCATAATCTAGCTCATTCTGACTGAGATCAAGATAGATTACTAGAAATGGGATATTAATAAAACAAAAAGTCTATTGTAGGTGGCTTAGCCTAGGGCTGTTTAGTGAACTGGAAGAAAAGTTTATTAGAAGTTGTAAAGATGGTAATTTACATTATGCAGTGGGAAATATTTAATAAAATAGTCTGGGAATCAGAACACATTCTTAAAGATATTTAAACTCAGGATGAAAGCATGGAAAAAGAGTATGTTAGCATATGTTTGGTTATTATTTTTATTTTAGACAGCATGTGAGCAGGGGAGAGGGGCAAAGGGGCAGATGGAGGGAGGGAGGGAGATAGAAAAAGAGAGAGAGAGAATCTTAAGCAGAAACCACATTCAGCATGGAGCCTGATGTGGGGCTTGATCCCATGACCCTGGGATCATGACCTGAGCCAAAATCAAGAGTTGCATGCTCAACCGACTGAACCACTCAGGCACTTCCTGTTTGGTTATTATTGACTGTACTTGCCAAAATTGTAAGAAAGAGTATGCTCACAAAAGAATTGGTGACTATGCAAACAGAAATAAAAGTGAATAGAGATTTTTCCAAAATTCAGAGCCTTGAAATATTTGGAAAAGCCACTTAATTTTAGACTCCAAATAGTAGGAGATAAAATTGAGAGAAAATCTGAGTGGCAAACACTACTTAAAATTTATTTTTGTGGCATGGCCTTCACTCCCACTGTTAAAAGCTGACTAGGTTAAGATGCTTCAGATAAAGATCCTTTGAGGATGTGGCACCTCGTTATTCTTTTCATAAGACAAATGTTTGAAGGAAGGAAAAGAAACTAAGGCTGTTGCTCTCCCACATACTCTCCTGATAAGCCCAAGGTACACTGATCTTTAGATGGAGAAGATATGGATATGAGAAATCAAAGACATAACTGTGGGAACTATGTCTCTAAAATAAATGTGGGCTGGATTTTATTGCTGACAGAATCAAATAGGTAAGGAGAGAAGATATTGAGAGAGTTGTATAGCCAAAAGAGCCATCAGTCTGGATTGAGAAAGATTATTCAAAAACCTAAAATGACCCTTTCTGTCAGTAGCAAGTGATCTGATAAAGAGGCTCAGCCCTCAATGATAACATATTCCTTTACATTTACTTCAGATATGGCTAAGGAGAATAATAGAAAGAGCCAAGGGGAATGGAATATAATGGACAAAGGAACTACTCCCAGAGAACATAATGAGAGCCTAATCTAGTAACATCCCTTTTCAGGAATGAGAATCTAAAAATGTCTGCCTAGCAGGATTTTAGAATTGCTATGGACCAGTGTCTTCTGTCTATTTTCATTCTTTTTCTTTCTGAATGGGACTGGCTTTTGTGGTTATCCTAACCGTTCCACCACTGTATATTAGGTGTGTGGAGCAGAAAACATATTTTTATTTTATATGTCTCCAGATTAAGAACATCCAGATTATTCTGGATCTAATGGAGACACTATGAAACATAATCCCAGAGATATTGTACTTTGTGTTTGTTGCTATGACTAGATGGAACTTTTGGGTTCTTGCCTTTAGGGAGAGGATGTGTATGTTGCTTGGTGAGGAGAGTGAACCAAATATTTAGTGACTAAAGGATGGATTGGTAATTATATATATCTAGTTCTCTCTGGGTACATGGTAAGTTTGCACTTCTTTGACTATTTGAAGTTAAGCAAGTCCTTGTAACTAACTGTGGTCAGGGAGATGTGAGCAGAAGTGATGTGTATCACTTTCTGATAGCATTTTTTAAAGAGCTGCTAATTCACTTGTCATATTCCCTTTTCTACCGTGGAAACAGGGGGAGACTTTAACAGCCGAGGTACCTGCTGAACTGAGTTACACAGGTAGCATCTGAGATTTTGGAGTTGTCTGTTAGTGCAGCATAATCAAGCCTATCTTGACTGATACAGAATTCTAAATTCTAAATTGTTTTCTTTCAGAACGTTAAACACAATGCTTCCTTGCCTTCTTGAATTTAGTATTGCTGTTGAAAAGTTTTAAGAGTATTCCAATTTCTGATATATTGATTGTGACTTATCCTTTTTTTTTTCTTTTTGAATTTTCTCTTTAAAAAATATTTATTTTGAGAGAGAGGGAGAGAGAGAGAGAGAGAGAGAGAGAGGGAGGGAGGGAGGGAGGTATCAGGGGAGGGGCAGAGAGAGTGGGAGAAAGAAAATCCCAAGTAGGCTCTGCACTGTCAGCACAAAGCTCCACATGGGGCTCAATCTCACAAACTTGATATCATGACCTGAGCCAAAATCAAGAGTTGGATGCTTAACTGAGCCACGCTTGAATTTTCTTTTTTGTTTTAGTGTTCTGTAATTTCATAATATGTGTCTTAGTGTGAATTTATTTTCATCACTTGTACTTTGGCACATGGTGTGCCCTTTCAATCTGGAAATTCATGCTCTGATTTTGGGAAAATTTCATAAACTATTTTATCAAAGATTTCTTTTTCTGTTTTTTTCCTTGATCTCTTATAATTTGAGATCAAATCTCCTAAACTGGTGTCCTAATTTCCTTATTTTTTTCTCTTCTATTTTCCATTTATTTTGCTTTACTTTCTGAGATATTTACTTAAATTTATCTTTCATATTTTCTATTGAGTTTTTCATTTTTGTTATTAGAAATGTCAAAAATTTCATTTTTGTTCTTATATTCTTTTCTTATATCATCCTATTCTTATTTTGTGGATGCAGTATCTTCTTTTATCTCTGAGGATATTAAAGATGCTTTTTCTTTTAGAAGTTTTCTTCCTCTAGATAGTTTGTTTCCTCCCAGTTGTGTTTTCTTTGTTTGATTTGGCCTTTCTCTTTTGTACTAGAGGCTTTTCCCCCCTCAAATATCTGAGAATCGTTGACCATCAGCTAGTGACTCGAGTAGCAAATGAAAGAGGTGATTAGAAACTTTGAGCTTAAGGGAGGTACTTGTCAACTTCTGTGGGATGTTTGATCAACAATGTCAGTGTCTTAGGTCTCTCCTCTTGGGCTGGTCATATTCCCCAGGTGGTCCTACCAAGCTCCTTCCTGAAGGATAAAGGTCTTGTTCCCAGCCTTCTAGAATCAAGTCGGTGATCAGGTCTGGAAGTCTCAGGATCCCATAGTTAGTATTACACAATGAGTGATTTCCATTGTTTGTGATCTGGTACTCATTCCTTCAATTGTGCTGGTTAACATGTAGTTCAGAGACCTGTGTTCTACCCTTTCTAGAGGGTAAACCACCAGTCTTTTGCCACAGGTAGGGGAAGGGCAGTTTCTCAGCAGCCATGGATGGGAGAGGGAAGAATCAGGAAAGGGGTCTGAGAAGGAGTGACCTATGAAAGTGAAGGACAACCAGGAGAGTAGCCCTGAAGCAAGTGAAGAAGAGGTTTTAGGGAAGAGTGAGTGGTCATTTCTGTCAAAGAGTCTGATGAAAAAGATGAGGATACAGAACTAGCTGTTGGATCTGGCAATGCAGAAGTCACTGGTGACCTGGATGAAAGATGTCTCCTAGAGCTGTGTGGACAAAAGCCTGTTGGAGTGAGTTCTAGAGAGAATGGTAGAAGAGGAAGTGGTGTCAATGTGTGTGGACAATTCTTTCCATTTGATTTAATTCCTTTTCAAAACAATCATGTGAGATAGGCCATCATCCCCATTTTCTAGATTTGTAGTTGAGGAAATTAGTCCCAGAGAAGTTTAAGTGACTGTGCTCATGGCCTCAAGCTTCTCAGAACAGATTTTGTCTAAGTTTTCTTATTTTATGTCCTTCCCACCCTGCCCTAGTTTCCAGAGATATCTGGTGCTGTCAGTACCTGAGTCTTTTATGGATTTTTGCTGTATATATTGCAGTGGGTTGATTCTCAGCTTTTCCTGTTGCTAGCTGGGGATTCAACATTCCTGGGTCCACTAAGTCAGTCATCACTTGTCTTTCTCAGCTTCCAAAATGTGATTGTTGTCTGAGCTACCAAGAGGATTTAAGGCTCTAGTGAACCTCTTCTGGACCTCTGAATGCCTCTTCTCATCTTCCTTGCTGATTCTTCCTTATCTCTCCAAAGTTTAGGGCTCAGTCCTTGGACATCTTCTCTTCTCTGTCTTCCTAGGTGATTTCATTCAGTTTTCTGGCTTTAAATGCCATCTTCATGGCAGTGATTCCCACATTTATCTTTATTTCTAGCCTGAATCTGCTTTGAGCTCTGCATTCCTATGTCCCATTGCTTACTGAACATCTCTGCTTGGATATCTACTAGGCATTGCTAATGTGACATGTCCATACCTCCACTTCTAGTTTTCTCCCCCAAACCTTCTCATTCCACAGTCTTCCCACTTCAGCAAAAAGCAGCTCTCAGGAAGAACCCTGAAGTCATCTTCGATTCCTCTCTTCTTCTCACACAACATACCCCATACATCAGCAATTCCTGTCAACTCAGTTTTCAAAATACACCCATGCCAACTTGAGTTGGAATCTTCACTCCCCCATAAACTGTGTGTGACTGTATTAGTTTTCTGTGGCTGCTATAACAAATCACTACCAATTTAGCAGCTCACATAACACAAGTTTATTATCTTATGGTTCTGTATGTCAGAAATCTGACACAAGTCTCATTGTGCTCAACATAATCAAAGTATTGGCAAGGCTGTATTCCTTTCTGTAGGATCTGGATAGGACCTTCTTCCTTGCATTTTTGAGTTTCTAGAGGCCACCCACATTCCTTGGCTTGTGGCCTCTTCTTACATCTTCAAAAGCAGCAAAAGAAAGTTGAATCCTTCTCATATGGAATCATTCTGACTTCTTATGCTTGCCTATTCTACTTTTAAAAAGATTCTTGTCATTACATTGGGCCAAATAATCCATAATGATCTCCCCATCTGAAGGTCCTTAACTTAATCAAATGTATGATGTTGTTTTTGCTGGGTAAGGTAACATATTTGCAGAGTTTGTGATTAGCATGTGGACATCTCAGATGTGGGGGACATTATATGGCCTACTACAGTGACCTTAGGGTCTTTTTAATCATTCTGAGACCCAGTTTCTTTACCTCAAGAATGGAGATAATCATATTTCCCTTTAATTCAACCCATAATAGATACTTAAACAGAAGTTAACAAACCCCTTCTTAGTTTCCCACCTAACTTTGGTCCCTGAGCTGGGGCTGAGGTGTCCCTCTTGATGTCTCAAGGTAAGTTAAGAAAGAGAGCAGGAACCCAATCCAGGCACCTTACCGCACCCAAGGGGTCCTTAGTGTAACAAGCCTTCACACCTCGGCCAGGCCCTCTGTGTAGACTCCTCTAGAATACTTGGGTGTGACTGTGGTTGTTTCACCTGGTCTGATGTACACAGATGAAAAAGTGGCCATAATGTGGAGGGAGAGAGGGTGAACAGAGCCCAGGGGTCTTCAAACCTAACACCTCTGAACTGAAGTTTCTCTACATTTATTTTGGTTCTCACTTAGGTATGCCAGGCACTGGCCAAGTGTTTACGAATATAATTGCATTTAATTTTCAAAACAACCCTGTAAGGAAGGTTCTATTTTACCTCCCTTTTATAGATGAGAACACTGTGACTCCAGAGATTATCCTTTGCCTGGGGTAACACAGTCAGTGAGTGGCACAGCTAGGCAACCGGTACAAATCTGTGGGCCCTCAAAGTTTCTGCTCCTCACTGCCCTGCAGTACTGCTCTGAGGCTGGCAAGGTCCTTCTCCTGTGCTGCTGGTCCTGGAAAATGTTTGCCAAGGTCAGGCTACAAAACAGGCCACCTGGGGCACCTGGGTGGCTCAGTCAGTTGAGTGTCTGACTCTTGACTTTGGTTCTAGTCATGATACCACAGTTGTGAGATTGAGCTTCTTGTTGGGCTCTACACTGAGTGTGGAGCCTGCTTAAGATTCTCTCCCTCTCCCTCTGCCCCTCCCCTGCTCTCTATTTCTCTCTCTCTCTCTCTCTCTCAAAAAAAAAAAAAAAAAGTAAATGAAATAGACCTTCTGTCCTCCCTCCCATTTCTGGGACCTCTCCACTGCTTCAGCCAACTTAGTCCCTCCCTTTCTGTTTCCTCAGAGCCAGGAAGGATGAGAATGTGCACTGAGGGACTGTTGTCCACATGTCCCCAGGGGCCCACTCTGATCCCCTCCCTGGGAATATCTTCACACTCAAGTCCTGAACCTGCGTATGCATGCTCTTGAGTACTTAATGCACCTGCCTTGCAGGTGTCTATAGGCTGCACTTGACCCTCCCCTCTGGGGGCCAGAACCACACAGAATGTTCCTGCGTGTCCCCATCTTTCTCCCTCGAGCTCCTTGGATCCTTGCCCTCCTATGTATCTGATGGCAGGCATGGATCCTCTCCCCCAGAAAAGTGTTTGTATGTGTGTGAACTTGTTTCATATTTAATTTCCAAGAGTTCAAGGACTTTCTGCAACCCTTTCATGGACCCTCCTAGTGATCCACAGGTCTCTGATTAAGAACCCCTGAGCCAAGTGTGAGAGAAGCCTGGAGGGTGAGTGTGTCTGCTCTTTTCTCAGTGCCACTCTGGAGGCAGGAGCTGTAGTCAGGACATGTGTATCCTGAGCCTGCCACACGGTGGGTGTTACTCTCGCACTGTGGGTACAGCAGTGGAGTGGCAGAGTCCTGGCCTGCAGTGGGCTTGCCTTCTCGCGGGGAGACAAGCAAGTGAAAATGTAACTTTGTTACGGTGTCAGGAGAGCCGAGAGGTGGGCAGTGGCCAGATCTCTTGGGAACTTGTAGATGGTGGGAAAGGGCTTCTGACTTTGTCCAGACTGATAGGAAGCCACTGCGCAGAAAGCGGGAAGATCAGATTCTAGAAGACCATTTTGGCTTCCATATACAGAAATGACCGTGGAGAAGACACAGTGGAAATAGTAAATATACAGAGTTTAGACCATTCACCTGGGCTCAAAGGCTGGGCACCCCCAGTAAGAGGGCATCTCACCCAGGTGAGGGGCATCCCCACTCTTTCTAGTTCCCGGGGTGCCTCCCACCTTCTCTTCTCTTACCGGCCTCCTCACTCCTCAGGCAGATGGCACCAGGTACCCAGGCTGGCCTTCTGCCCCTCTCCCTCTTGTCCTTCCCTTGTGGCCCTTGCTGCCCTGACATGGGGCTGCACTCTGTTTCCCCTGGACCTAGCTCTGTGCCAGGGGTGCAGCCAGGGCTTGGTCTGTGCTTCTTGGTGGGATGGTGGGCACAAGGAGTAACGTGAGCTGAGGATGATGGTGTTTGCTCCATGACAGGTGCGTATCTGCCTCTGTGCATGTTGCCTATACATGTGGTGGGGGTGTGTGCCCGTGTCTTGGAGTCAGTGTGCATGGGTGTGTGTGTGGCGGGGGATATGGAGGGTGATGCCCGTACCTGTTTGGCTCTTGTGGGTTCACCCTGGTGGATCCCCGAGCCCCAGGTTGGGTAGGGGCATGCCCTCCAGCCTCCTGGCCGGGTGCCGGCTCTGGGCACCCTGGGCTGGGGAGGCAGTCTGGCAGCACTGTGGTGGTGGTGAGTCTGGCTTCCAAGTTCAGGCTGCTGCCACATGCGGGAGTGACATTCCTGGAAGCCGGTGGCATGGCAATCGTTGCGAGATTCCGATAAGCAGTTCTGAGAGAGGGCATGGATCAGGATATGAAGGGGAAGGATTTCCTTTGTTTGTTGCCAGCCCCGTCTTGCTCTCTCCTCCCAGGAGGAGGAAGGGAGTGTGGGCCGCCTGCCCCTCCACTGCCTCATCAGCATGCAGGGCCCGCTGCTGCAGAGAGGGTCCTTGCTGGCTTTGTGCCTTCAAGGTTATGGCCAAGGCGGCTTTAGCAGAGGAGCAAAGAGGGGTGTTGGCCAGGTTCCGCGAGGTCCCGCTGCAGAAGAGGGCCTGGCAGGAAACCTGTCCTTCCAGTGCCTCCTGGTACGTCCGTGTCTCCCTGCTGCACCCTGGCCCGAGCAGGAGAGTGAGGGGGACTTAATTCCTTCCAGAAGCTTCCTGTGCCCTTGTAAGTGCCAGCCCCTGTGCTTGGCCCTCAGGAGCTCCCTGCCCAGTGGGGGGCTTGGGGGGATTAGACCAGAAACACAGGAGTGTAACAGTGTGGTGAGAGAGGCTGCAGGGTAGAAAACAGTACTGGGAACCCCAGGGGTGGGGGTTCTTATTCCATTAGGGTGTGGGGGGGATCCTGCTCAGGGAAGATGTGTGGAATTGTCCAGGTGGAAAGGAGACACACACAGAGACCCAAGGGTGTGAGCACAGTCATGGGGCTTGGGTGGGCCTAGTGGGCAGGGGAAGCCGTGCCAGAGGCCACCCGGAGAGGACGGGGAGGAGCAGATGGAGGTAAGTGGGAATGGAGAGGGCGGAGGGTGCCCAGAAGGTGGCAGGCATTCTTGCGGGACTAAGGAGTTTGGTCTTGCCCCAAGGGCCCCACACCTTGCATGTTGGGAGGGAGTGGCTTGGTAAGAGTTGTGTTTTTAGAGAGAGCCCTTTGGCTTCTTTGAAGAGGATAGGTTGGAGTGGGAAGACTGGCAGGAAGGAGACCAGGCAGGAGTCTCTTGGGTGGTCTGGAGAGTGGAGGACAAGGGCCTGAGGAAAACAGTGCCCAGGGGCACCAAGAGCTAGACCTGGGAGGGACCGGACAGCGGATGCTAGGGGCACCTGCAGGACTCTCCCTGTGCACTGGTGTGGATGGTGGGCCCATCAACCAGGAGAGGCAGGATGGGGGATTCCAGGAAGATTGGCAGTGAGCCCAGCTTTGCACATGACAAGTCAGAACATGTAGGCACGTGTGACCAGCAGGCAGTGGGAAATGTAGGTCCAGATTTTAGGAGAGAGGTCTGGGCAGACACATGGGTTTGGTGAAAGGCGGTGCCTGAGGTGGGATGCAAGTGAGCTCACCAGGGGAGGAGCCAGGGAGGGGGAGAAGGAAGGAAGAAAGCGTGGAAGTTGCTACCTGGGAACACTGTCATTTGAGGAGTAAGGAGAGGGGGCCCAGCGAGAGGCAGAGTTGAAGTCAGAGAAGCAGAAAGACAGGCTGGGGAGCACAGGCCATGCAGCCAAGAGAGAGTTTTAGAAGGTGCCGCTGGGGCCCAGCACTCAGTGAGAAAGACTGCAAGAAAGTCATCATTTCTGGCAGTGTTGTGGTCTTTGAGACCTCCAGGATTTCTCAGTGTTTGGGTTGTGAGGGACTGAGGGGTACATTCTGTTTGATCCTCAACAGGGTTTTGAGAGCCCTCTGTGTTCCCAGTATTCTCAGTGTTGCACTGCCCTTGGCTACTCACTCCCACTAGGACGAGTATGTGGGTCCTAGAGGAAATGGAGAAACTCTGGACACCAATGGGGTGTGAGTCTGCACTGCTGGGATGCCCCCAAGAGGGTCACCCAGAAAGTGGGGACCGAGGAGGGACAGAGCCCGCTGTTGGTCACCAGTCCTTGGCCACTCCTCCCTGGGCTGCACATGGCTGGACTGCATTTCCCAGCCTCCCTTGCCATTAGATGTGGCTCCTTTCATTCCTGGGCTAATGAGTTATGAGCAGAGGTGATGAGCACTTCCAGCCACAGCCCTTTAGAACCTCTTCTTGTGCAAACCTCACCCCCCTCCTCCACTTACCATGGACAGGAGAGGACTCTGGGGTCCTAGGGGTAGGTAGAGCCGCACATGGAAAGAGACTCTGTATATGGATGACTATGGGGAGCTGACTTCCCATTGGGCTGTACTGTGGGCAAGAGATAAACTTTTATTGTATCCAGTCAATGAGATTTAGGTGCTTATCTGTACAGCAGCTAGTGTCACCTTAACAAATGCAGAGATTTTTCCCCCCTTGCTGCCTGCTGCCCTGCAGGTGTGGCTTCTCAAAGCTTGAGGGCAGTGCTGGGCCTGGAAGAAGTGGAGGGGAGCAGTGCAGGCCCCCCAGTGGGGAAGCAGCCTGGAGGAGGCTTGGTGCCACCTGGCGGAGGGGGTAGTGCGGGGTGGAGGCCCTGCGGCAGCTGACTACACCTGTTCTTTGTACTTGAGCTCACGTTGCATGCTTCTGGGGATGGCCAGAGGACTGTTGTCCTCTAGGGATGGCCCTGCAGTTACGGTGGGGCAGAAACGCAGGTTCCTACCTAGTAGCACGCCTTTGCATTAAGTGTGGAATAGAATCGTGCCCGGCATCCAGCGCAGGCCCCTTCAGCTTAGAGACTCCCAGCTCTGGGGCTGAGGGGACCGTGACCAGGGTACCCAAGTACCGCATGGTACAGTTGTGCCCAGGCTGTGGCTTCTAGTTTCCTGCCCCTCTTCCTCTCGCTGTGTGTGCAGCACAGGACGCACTGTAGAGCTCGAAAGTGGAATCGGGGTTTCTCTCACACCGTATGCACATCAGGAAATCTACACAGCATCATGTTCACGACTCCAGAGCCGGCTTTCAGTTAGGTCAGGAGCTGGCATTATACTAAGTTTCTGTTAGTATCACAACGAGTCACAACCCAGGAGTCCAGACTCCCCAGCCAGGGGTCTCAAAATGAGAAAATTAATGAAATACTGATTATAAGAAAAGAAACAAAAGAGAGCTATCACTTATATTGCCAATACTTAGACAACTATTGGTTTCAGTCTGTAGCCTTCCAGCCTTTTCCTCTTACGTGTGCCCACCCACACATATTACATACCTCGAGTAATATACATACAATGTATTTATACTACACATAGGATATATTACATACATAAGAAACTAAAAGGAATGAATTCATGCTGGATATATTGCCATGTAACTTGCTTTTTCCACTAAAATCACAAGATTATTTTCTATGTATTAAATAGTACTCTGTAATATTTTGCATGGCTATGCCTACCATTGCTTATTTAACCAATTCCTTACTGTCGAGCAACAGATTGTTCCCAGTTTTTGCTGTTATAAACAGCTCTGAGGTAAACGTTTACCTAATGTATATATTAATGATTATTTTCTTTTGGGTAGCCTCCTACATGTGGAATTTTTGGATCCCAAAGTAAGAAGAACTCTAAAGCTTTTGTTATGCACAGACAAACTGGTCTCCAGAAAGCCTGTGCTAATGTATGCTTCTGTCAGTGCTGGAGGAGAGACCCGTTTACTCACATCCTTACTAGGACTGGGTGATGTCATTTTTGCTGGGGTTCCTTTCATTTCTGGGCTGTACCATGGGGAGGAAAGCAAGGCTTGTCCTGGGCCTCCAGGTGTGTTCTTCCCTGGGAACAGCTGAACTTTGGTGAGCTGGGCCAAGCTGAGGTGGGAGCATTGGCAGCGGGAGTGAGTGGCTGGGAGGTGGCAGTGCTCCAGAGACACAGGGCTGCGAGCTCTCACCTGAGCACCTGACCATCCTGGCCGTGGAGCCCGGGAGTTGTGGGCCCGTGAGCCCTGTTGTGGGCATATGCGTTTGGCCAAAAGAGTGCCAGAGAGATGGGTCTCGGTGACAAAGTGGATGAGGGTGGAGAAAGGTGGACACCACCAGTCATTGGCTCCAGGAGCTGTAACAAAAGCAAATATTTGGGGGCTGGGATTGCTTAGCCTTCTCCTTGGAATCAGCAGACTCTCGGAGGCTGGGATTAATTTGAAGAAATTTACTAGCAGAGTTTGTGGCAGATAAAACAGTTTGCTTATTTCACACTTGTATGGCCACCTGCTAGGAACTGTTTGTTCAGTTTCGGATTCTTTAATTAAAATCAACATAAAACAGATTGAAAACATCCCAAGAAGGGGATGCTTGATTTGCTGGAGGATATTGCAGAAAGATGGAGCAAAGTGGTTCAAAAAGCGTTTCGTCACCAAGCAAGCAGGCGGGCGGGAACGTGCAGCCTGGGTACTCGCAAAGTTCAAGTATGCGCATGCGCGTGTGCAAGTGGCCGTCAGGAGGTATGGGGAGCTCACTTAAGTCTTCTTCCCGCTTGGGGCATTTTCTGTGATGGTGGTGGGCTGGGGTGGAAAAGGGAGGAGTCCTCCTTGCTTCCATCACTCGGGAAAGGTCAACTCCGTGTTTTTCCCTCTAACAAATAGTCCCTGAAACCCTCTGTGTCAGAAGGTGGGAATAACATGCCATCTCTGGTCTCAGGAAGCTCCAAGTCCTGTGGGGGAGACAGGACAATGAAATAGAACCCAGTGTGTGCTACGTGCTGCCCAAATGCTGGGTGCTAGCGGGGGCTAGAGAGGGAGCACTCACTCAGAACTGTGTAAGTGGTGAGGGACTTGAGTCAGACTCCTGAGAAGAAATGACATCAGCCTCAGCTGAGGACTGATGAACCGCTAGAAACGATTCAGGCTAAAATGATATATCCATCAGCTATTACTATAATATACTATAATGTCTCAGTGGCACAGAACCACGACGGCTTATTCAGTTCATGTTTCTGCGAGTTGCCTGAAGGCCGGCTGATCTCCGCTGGGCTTGGCTGGGTGGCTGTCCTGATCCAGCCTTTTTCCTCTTGTTGCCCCTGGGGGTCAGCTGGGCCGGATCAGGCAGCTCTGCCCCGTGAATCTTTTCTCCTCCTCCTGGGGCGGGCAGGTCTCTAAGCACAGAAGCACCTTTCAAACCTTTAGTTATGACCTTCCCACCAAAGTTCCATGCGCCAAAGCAACTGGAATGTCCGAGCACAAGGTAAGAGGTAGGTAAAGGTATTCTACCTGTTTAGTGGAGTCCTATCCTCCACCTTTTCAGAATGGTGGCCACGAGTGCAATTTACCACACATGGGGGGATGCATGGTAGAGGTGGGATGTTACAGGATAAGGGAACAGCAGGCACAGGATGGGGCTTGGCACACGGGGAGCTGTCTGGTAGGGACATTGAATATGAAGACTGGAGGTTCCTGGAAAGACCTGCAGCAGGACATAAGGAAGGGTCTGATCTGCCAGCAAAACCTTTGCATTTTATCCCCAGGACGGTGAGGAAGCATTGATGGGTTCTGAGCAAGAGAGTGACATGGTTATGTTGTACCTGAGGGTTATCACTCTGGCTTCAGAGCAGAGAACAGAATGGAGGGAATGGAGTGGGAAGGACAGGGGACCAGTTAGGAGACTTTGAGTCACCCACTTTGAGCTTCTCTGGGAGTCGCTCTTTCATAATCAGAACACTCAGGTCAGTAGCCTTCTCTTGTTTTTATAAGAGTTTTTCTAAATGCTCACCAATCGTAACTCTCGGCATGCAAAAAGTCCTGGCTGCTGTCAAGGCGGATGGAGTCGGCTGAGCTGGTTAAACAAGTAAGGAGGCTTGTGGGTCCTGATGCATCCCACCCACCTTGGCCTTGATTCAGGGCAGGTGGCCCGCTGATCTTCATCATCGTCTTTCAGCAGATCCCACTCACTCGAGGGAAGGCAGAAGCTCGAGGTCACTACCCTTGTAGCAATCACTCAGCTCATCTTGACGTGGTCTGCCTGCACCTCATCCTTTCCTTTGGGGGCCAAGTGTCCCTGACACTCTGCAGACACAGCTGGGCACAGGTCCTGCCTGCTGGAGATTTTGAGCCCCAGGGCACTGTGGGCCGGCCAACCATGTAGGCTCGGCCCAGTGCCCATTTACCCCCCTGGTGTGAAGTCCTGGTTTTACCTTGCCACTTTGTATTTTACACCCCATACCTAAATGCCTTGGAGTAGCGGGAAGAGTACTGTACTCAGGGTCCAGAGATCTGGGTTTGTATCCCATTTCGCTCCCAGCGAGGCCTGTGATCTTGAACAAGTCCCTGGAGCTCTCTGGACCTCGGTATCTTCTTTGTTGGCTTATCCCAGTGCGTGAAGTTATAAACTGAGGTCACGTGAAGGTGCAGAAGGTCCTGGTAAACCACTCGCCTCCCAGTTCCTTCTCTAGCATACTCCTAACCCTAAACATCCTTGAAGTGGCAACTGAAAAGCTAACTCCTCTTCTCGGGGGCTCAGGCAGACCTCTGTTAAAGCTCTCTCTGCCTTACTCAAACATGGCTCTGCCTGGTGTGGACGCCTCTTGTCAATTCACCTTCATCTCTGAGCCCCAGACCCTGGCACGGAACTGGCAGATGCTAGGTAAGTAGTGTTGAAGGAATGAACGTTAATTCTTGCTAGCGTGATCCGGCCTGGCAAGTTCAACTGCTCTCCTTGTTCTTGATCCTCTGAAGATACTCCCAGCTCCCAGACCATCTCTCCCTTCTCTTCTAGCCTCTCTCCTCCCTGCCACTGTCTCTGTAGGTCTGTAGCTGTCCAGTGGCTGTAGATCTCTAGCCTCCCCTCCAAGGACCCTGAGGGTGAGGACTGTCATCACTTCTGTCCCTAGGACCAGGTGTCATACCCAGAGTGCGTGAATTGTGCTTTTGATGGCCCCGCATCAATAGCTTGGGCTTGTCGGCTTGGATTGTCACAACAAAATACCACAGATTGGGCAGGAGTGGGGTGGCGTGCTTAAACAACAGACATTTGTTCGTCATGGTTCTGGAGGCTGGAAGTCTGAGATCAGTGTGCCCACAGATTTGGGGTCTCTTCTTCTACGGGCACCAATCCCATCACGAAGCTCCCACCCTCATGACCACACCTGAGCCTGGTCACCTCCTGAAGGCCCACCTCCCCATTGGGGTGGGGGGGGATAGGGCTTCCCCATATGAATTTAAGGAGGGGGGAGGACACAATTTAGTCCGTAGCACCCAGGCAGCCCCATGTTTGGATTTCTCCTCCCTCCCTCCCACGTCAGACCTGATCAGCAGTGGCCTTTCCAAAGCCCTGGGTGACAGGAGCACAGCCGACTGGTCATGGGTTTGTGGCTGAAGCGTCTAATAAAGGCATCCCGACACTGCCCATCATTGGCCGTATGGCTTGGGGACTCATGGGCATCCTCTGAGTTCAGTTTCTGTACCTGGAAAATGGGGATTATTTGACTACTGCTGCTAAGTACACCTTTTCAGGCAGCTCTTGTGTGGAAGGCACTGGACATACCCGGTGTAAAAACATCACATCATTCTGGATGCTGGGCCTGCTGGTCCTTGAGAGCTTGTCATGGTCCAGACAGGGTTGACTCTTTTTGGATGTTACCTCATTAACCCGCACACATTCCTGCAAGGCCTGTCTTCTTGTTTCTAGGTACCTCCTAGCTGCTTTGGAGGCTGCTGTGAGGAGCAAAGGAAATGATGCATGTGTGTGTCTGGATGTTAATCATTACTAGGGTTAGTGGAGGGCAGGCAGGAAGGTAGGGAGGAAAGGCTGGCTGGGCCCTCCCACCTCATTTTAGGAGAAGCAGCTCAGATAAGAGGAAGCTGCTTGGATTCTGGATTTGAAGACAGGAGGTTTGAATCCCAACCCTGCCTCTTTTTTTTTTTTTTTTTAACGTTTATTTATTTTTGAGACAGAGACAGAGCATGAGCAGGGGAGGGTCAGAGAGAGAGGGAGACACAGAATCTGAAACAGGCTCCAGGCTATGAGCTGTCAGCACAGAGCCCGACGCGGGGCTCGAACTCACGGACCGTGAGATCATGACCTGAGCCGAAGTCGGCCGCTTAACCGACTGAGCCACCCAGGTGCCCCCCAACCCTGCCTCTTTCTACTGTGAGGTTTTGGGCAAGATACTTAGCTTCTCCGAGCCTCAGTTTCCTCACCTGAGAAATGGGGTAAGATTCCCCACCTTGAAGATTAAACAAGATAAGCAATCTCAATAAATAATAATTTTCAATAAATATTAAATACAAAGCAGTCAGCAGAGTGCATCCCATGCCATATAGATTGTAAAATGGCAGGTACCCTGGCTCACCGGATGCCCTCAAAACATGAAACTTGCTTTCCTGGATTTTATTTTTATTCGATCAGCATCAAATGGGTTTTCAGGGTAGGTCACGAGGGTTCTCATCATCCAGAGGTTGAGGCTCCAAGATGTCAAGTGACTTGCCCAAGGCCACACGCTGAGCAAATCACAAGGCGGCTTGTCTGACCCCGGGCTCTGCTCACCTCCAGCATCAGTGGCCTACCTGACCTAGCTGCTTGCTTCCCTGATGACTTTGGGCCTGGCTCTGGGCCTGGTCAGTGACTGGGACTCTGTGGTGTCTGGTGGCTGGCCTGAGCCCTCTGTCCTCTCCCCTGCCCCCCATCACTGGCTCCCCAGAGTCCGGTCCTCGGCTGAGGGGCCCACTGCAGTGAATCAGCCTCCTTTGTGGCGTTGATTAGAGGCCTCCTCCTACAAACATCAAAGCTTCAATTAACATGGGCCGCTTGCAACCCTCTTGCAAAACTCTGATAAGAATAGAATTTTCTCTTGGAAAATGGATTTTTATTTAGTTGTGTGTACTGTTGGTTAAATGACCTACTCTATACACTGGTGCTGAGATTCCGGGGACAATTAGGGGGCTCGTCAGGAACTGGTTATCTGAAGGAAACAGGCGCCGGGCTGTTTAGCTGTCTAATATCCTGACGGGGGGCGGGGGGCAGAGGCAAATTAAAAAGAGGCTTCTCTCCTTCTCTAGACAGGGGGTGCTGAGGGTGGTTTGTGGAGTTGGGGCTTGGTTGGGGGAGGCGGAGAAGCTCTAGCTCATGCCCTCCGGGGTGTGTGGCCCCCAGCCTTGTCACTGGATGGCCGTGTGTCTGTGTGTGTACATGTGCACAGGAGTTTCTGGATGCTGCTGAGAGCACAGCCTGGCCTCTTTCAGGGAGGACGGGGAGGCTGGCTGGCTGGGTAGGGAGGGGTCAGGGCCTCAGGACCTCAGCAGGGCTGAGGGCACCCAATCTGGAGAGAATAGGAGGAAGGCTGATGGGCCCCTGACTTTTTCAATGACCACTCCTCCTATTAAACTTGGCCTTCTCCAAGAGAAGAGGGACAACTTTGGGGAGATGCCATCTCCTTAACCTCACTGCCTCTGGGAGAGGAAAATAAACCCTTTTCCCCCAGCCCGGGATGTACATGCCTCCCTCACTGGCCGAGACAAGGGTCACTGGGAGGTCATTGGGTCCATACCTCTGACTTAAGCCACCATCGTGCTAGGATCTTTTTGGTTCTGAAGACCTTTGGGAAAAGGATGTCCTCTTTTCTCTCCAACCCTTCTTGAGCTGCCATCCACTGCAAGAAAAGTTCTTCCTACTGTCTAACCACATCTCTCTACCTGTGGTCCAAGTTTCTCTTGAATCAGGTAGATAAATTGGATGGAGTCGGGGACTTACCATTGGGGAGAGTGGCCTGGTTAGGAGAGGGAGTGTTTGGATGGGGCTGGGGGTTTGGCTGGGGACAGCAGAGGACAAGAATATGAACAGCTTACCAACCAGCATCTCTTCTTTGAGTCAGGGAGGTCTGGCGTAGCATGACTGTATTGATTCAATTATTCCCTACAATGTAATACTCTGCATCTGTGTGATAGCAACAAACAGAGTTGAAAGACATACAAAAATAAATGATCTGAAAGTTAATATGGCTGAATGGGCATCTATGAATTCGGGGAGAGAGGTTTTGTTTTACATTGTAAAATCAATAGTGTGCAGAACAATGTCCTAACTTCCCCCGGGGACCCTAGCGAACCCGCCTGTATCGATCGCCATGCAAATTAATTGAATTCATGAAATCCACATTGCTGGGTAATTGATGCTTCTTATAATTACCTCCGAGTTATGAGCTTTTAGGGGATTGCATTGATTCCTGGGCAGTGGGGAGGGTAGGACAGGGCAGCGAAGAAGCTGAGTTCCTGGAACTGTCGGCAGAGGCTGCCCAGGTGGGTATGGGCAAGTGGGGGGTGGTCAAAGCTTAGGAGAGGGGTGTTTGCCTGGTGGTGGTGAGATCCTTATCCCCCAGAGTTTACTGACCCAGCCCACGAGAGGCTGGGAATTGGGGGACACCTGAGCAGCTACACTCGGACATTTGAAGAAACCCCCATAGGATGGCTGCCCTGGTACCAGGAGCTCCTGGGAAGCTGAGACTATTATTCAGGGAGTGATAATAATAATAATGATAATAACAACAGAAAACTGTCATTTAGTGTTTATTATGTGCCAGGCATTGTCTCAAGTATTTTATACATCTAGAGCTCATTAAATCCTCAAAACAACCTATGAGGTGTACTATTATTTTCCCCTTTGATTATTGAAGAAATAAGGCACAGAGAGGTTAAGTAATTTGCCCAGGGTCACACAGTGGCAGAACCGGAATCCTTGACCACCAGCTAATCCATGGATGGACTTCACAAGTGAACTACCTTAGGTCACATGAGAAGTCTGCATGTCTGTGCCTAGGAGTATTTTTCAGAAGGAGGGTCTGTAACTTGGTTCAGATTACCACTGAGATATTCTGTAAGTATCCGTTATAGAAATATCATTTATGTTATTTGTACAATGATGAATGCTTGGATCCAGTCTAGCACAATATCCTCTGTGACCTTGGAGAAGTCCCCTAACTTATCTGAGCCTCTCCTACAACTGCGAAGCCAGGAGAGCATCTCTGATTGACATGGAGCGGTTACTCGTGTGCGCTTTCCAAGAACCTCTGAGCTGAGAGGGATCCCAGGCAGACATTGTGCCTGTTTTGTAGGCCAGGAAACCCACCCAGAGGGGCTAGGTCTTTTATGGAAGATCATGGGTCAGGTTAGTGGCAGGGACATGATGAAGAGGGGTGAACCCGTCTCCTTACCAGGCTTGCCTCAGGCCACCATCTGTCATCTGCCTAGAGACCCTCCTGTGTGGATCAGTGGGACCCACGGCCAGTCTAATTCTGGGTCCTGCAGCCTGCACCTCGGTCCTCTTCCTTAGCTGCATGCCAGCTTGGCCCCAAAGGTCCCTTCTTCCCACTGCTGCTCCTTCCTGGGCTCAGCCCTTTCTCTGTACACGAGCGGACTTTGGAAGCTGTGGCTGGAGCCAGGCAAGGGGTGTTCTTGGCCACGGGATGGGAAGGCTGCATCGGAGCCCAGAGGAGTATCCTAACAAATACTGTCTCCACGCTTCCCAGAAGGGATGTGGGTGATGCCAGCCCCTTCTCTTCCTTCTCTGGGCTTCACCAGAGAAGGTGAAAGCCGCCTGGACTTTGCTTGGGAGCAGTTGAGGCTGAGGTTCAGAGAGACCCCTCTCCTGATTGGTGGACTCTGGCCTGGTGGAGCTGAAGCACCCTGATGTGCCATCCGTGCTGGCTACCTGTCCTGGCTCCACACCCTTGCCAGGGCTATCTGGGCTGACCAGGTGGCACTCGCGGCGGGGAGAAAGGGGCTCAGTTCAAGGTAGTGACTGGGGCAACATGGCACCTTGGCCTTCCCTGTGGCTGGAGCTTCTGCCTGGCTGTCGAGGACTAGGTGGGGGAGAACATGTCTAGGAGCTCCTCGTCAGCTCCTAGACACGAGGCTGTGGTTCAGCTCTCCGCCTCCCAGGGGTTTGGGGGGGGGGGCACTGCTGCCCACAGGGCAGCTGCCTCTGTCAGGAAGACGGCATGGGTAGCATGTTTGGGAGCTCCTGTCACTGCCACAGCCTTCTTGCCAGCCCCCCCCCCCATCCCATCCCCTCCCCTTCCCTGCTGGTTTGGGGGCTCCAGGCTCTGCTTCAGTGCCCATCCCGGCACTGGCCACAGACTTGGAGAAGGCACCTGGGAGGCTGACTCATCCAGGCCCCCAGGCAGCTAGCCTGTAGGGGGAGCTCCCAGCTTCCTAAGTGTCCAGATCATGTGCTCCTGAGAGACCTTGAAGCTTCCCTCCTGGACTCATGAGTCTTGAGAGATGGGAGAGATGTTATGGTATTCAGTTCAACCTCCTCACCAGAATGAGGCTCCACGAGGTAATGTGACTTCCCCAAGGCCTCCTAGCCAGTGGGCGCGCATGCACGTGTGTGTGTGTGTGTGTGTGTGTGTGTGTGTGTGTGTGTGTGTGTGTGTCTTTGGAGTCTTCAGTCCAAGAACTTTGACTCTTAAGTCCAGGCTCTTTTCATGACACCAAAAGTCTTCTAGCCGCTAGCCAGCCTCATCTCCTCTCCTGGTGATTTCTGGACATCTCCGTGGGGGTAGGGAGCATCTAGTGAGGAGTCTCTGCCCCTCCCTTCCCCTGCCCTTACGGCAGAGAATCCGAAGACTTCAGAGAGACCGAGGACATAGGAGAGGCCTCCTTTCTTGCTGCCTGTGTCCCCCCTGGGTACCATGAAGGGCACAGACCCCCTTATCCCTCTCTTTCGGGTGTCTGGGATTGGGAGAGAACAGCCCTGCTTCCCTCAGCACACCCTAGGGCAGAGTAGGGCTCTAGGACAGCCTAATTAGGTGACAGTGATGAACTCATTAAGAATGTGTGTAATTAAGATGAAGAATGAATTGTGGGATGGTCTCCTCTGTTCCTGCAGGAGAGGAATTTTCTGTGCCCACCCTGAGCCCCAAGACAGGCCTAGGGTACGGTCTGGCATGAAGGACACCCTCAAATCACCCTTAGGTCTGTCTGACCATCTGTCCATCCATCTTCCCACACACCCACCCATCCATGGATACGTCCTTACCCAGCCATGTGCGGGCACTGTGGCAGGAGGTACCCTCACGGGTGCAGAGATGAATGAGTGCTGGACAGAGTGGGGTGCTAGGCATGTAGCCAGGAGGAGATTCTCACCCGGGTCAGAATCTCAAGGGGTTCCCAGCACTAATTACTTGAGGAGGAGGCCTCAGAAGAATGTACCTCTGTCTATACAGGCAGTCGGGGCCCTGAGTTGTTTCATTTTGGTGCTGCAAGAACCTGGCCTTGATCAGCATGGCAGGCGCTGGTGAGAGTGTCTTCATGGTCACGGCCATCCTGAACACTTAGTGGGGGGCCTGCCAGGCCTGCGCCCCTGGAACCTCATGTACTTCTTACTACAGTGCCATGGACCTGATGCTGTTTTTGTCCCCATTTCACAGATGAGGAGACTAAGGCTCTTAGAGGTTAGCAGAGCAGGGGAGCCTCAGTGAATAACCCGGGGGCTGTGAGGGGGATGACATGAGGTCCAGGCCACGAGGTGCTCTGCAAACAAGTTTTCAATGAGCTGAAGAGAGTGTTATGGGGCAGAAATGACCAGTGTCCTCTTTCCCCCCGCTGCCCTAAGCTTTCCTTTTAAGATCCCCCTGCAAATTAATTCAGACCCTAAAGTAAATGGGCAACGCAAGGATCCAAAGGTGATGGAAAACAGGAAATCCTCCCCCAGACATGCTCTCCTGGCTGTAGGGAGCAGGTGCTCCAACATTCACGGAGCTTCAGTTTTGTCCTTGATGGTGTATATTTTTTCTCATTTGATTCTCACATATGAGGCTTTCTGACACCCCATGAGGATAATACCCTGCAAAGCAGACTTATTGCCTCCATTTTGCAGACGAGGAACTGAGGCAGAGTCAGGGTCCCTTGTGCAAGATAACCCAGATAGGAAGTGATGGACTGAGGGTTGGGACTAGCTGAGTGGGTACCACCTTGTTCTCACTTCTGCTCCGGTCTGCCTGCTGGCCCAGGCCAGCCACACACAGCTGTGTCAGTGTGGGAAGAGCCAGGGAAGGTGAGGACCTAACCCATCCTCTGCCCTTCCTGGGAATGCAGGACATTCCAGACCATGCCTACGCCCTCCACAGCTAGCCTGGGTGTCATTCAGAGCTCCAGCCTACCCTGCTGATGTCCTACCTTGGTGCCTCTGTATACCCCCCTCAGCTTCCATGCGGTGGGCACTGACTGAGCCCAGCTGTTTGTAACCCAGGCCCAAGGGGCTCTAGACCCAACCACAAGTCCTTGTATCAGCTATCCACTGCTGTGTAACAAATCACCACGTAGTTAAGTTGCTTAAACCAATACTGAAGTTTTATTATCTCACGCAGTTTCTGTGGGTCAGGAATTCAGGAGTGGCTTAGCTGGATGTGTTGGCTTGAGGTCTGTCCTGAGGTTTCAGTCAAGATGTCGGCTGGGGCTGCATCATCTGGAGGCTTGACTGTGGCTGGAAGAGCCATTACTAAGGTGGTACACTTATGCGGCTCACAAGCTAGTTGGCCTGAGGCCTTGGTGCCTTGCCATGTGGACCTTGCCGTAGGACTATTTGAGTGTCTTCTCACAACATGACTACCCTCAGAGGGAGCCATCCAAGAGAGAGCAAAGGGGAAGCTGCAGCATCTCTTATGGCCTAGTATCGCAGGTTACATGGTCATTTCTGCTTCATTTTATATTGTTGATAGAAGCAAGTCACTATGTCTGGCCACACTCAGGTAGAGGGAGAGTTAGCTTCATTTTTTGAAGGTCAGAGTGTCAGAAAGGATTGTGGACATATTTTAAAATCACCATACTCTCAACTGCTCTTTTTTGCCAGTAAAGATAAGCCACCCAGCTCTTTATCAGGTAACAACCAGGGCCTCACCCACTGCTCTTTGGGGGAAGCTCCCTCACCTACTGTTCACAGCTTCTCCTGAGGGCTGGCTGGGTCTGCAGCCCCATCCTTCTCTATCAACCTAGTCTCCTCATTCCTGGCATTGAAGGCCTCCGTGCCATGGCTTAACCCTGCCTTTCCAGCCCATCTCTACCCACTTGTTTGGATTCTGGCTCCATGTTTCTTTTTCTTACGTCTTTACGACAATGCTAGGCTGTGCTTCATTGACCACCTACTCTGTGTCGGGCACTGTACAGATAGTGTCTATAATTCTTAAATGGTTCTGCCAGATGGGGAAAGAGAGGCTCAGGGAGGTTAGGTCACTTGCCCAAGAACACACAGCTAGTCAGTAGCAGGCCCAGGGCTCAAGCCAGGCTTGCCTTTCCTTCCTCCTGCTGGGGGTCCTGCACTGTCCACCTGACAAGCCCTTCCTTCGCCTCCATTTCAGCCCTTCCCAGCCTTCTGGGCCTGGCTCAAGCCTAACTTCCAGGGGAGGCTTTCTTTGATGCCTCCAGCTGGCAGTGAGTGATGAGTCCCTCCACGTCACTGTCATCTTGTTATTTGTGCACACACCTTATTTTCTCTATTAGCCTATGTGTGGCTTCAAGCCATTGTTTATCTAATGCTTCCTGTGTCCCCCAAGGCACCTGGCCCATAGTAGGAGCTCAGCAAGAATTGGGGACATGAGTGAATGCACTGGTCCCACAGCCAGCTGGGATTCAGAGACTCTGTCGCTGGTAAGACTACCCCACCAGTAGTGCAGGGAAAGGGTCAGAAACCAGAGCCCTGTTGCCCCTCCGCTCCGTGCCAACATCCCACCCCTCCTTGTTACAGCTGGACATCTGGGCTGGCTCCTTCCTCCTGGCCTCAGCTCCGCCCTTTCCTGTTATCTTTGCATCTCCAAACCCCCTGCTCTTTCTTCCCTAAATTGATTCTCAGTCAAACCTCTTTCTTTCTTTGACGTCTCAGTCCTCTTTAGGTTTGTTGGGGAATCTTTTGTGCCCCCTCCCCTAGCTCATCCACAGTCCTTGGCCCCTCTCCCCGGCCCCCACCCCCTCCCCCAGAACGGACCTGTTGCTGGTCTCTAGCCCACCTGCTCTCCCTGTTTCCCTTCCTCTCCCCCTCCCTCCCTCCTGTGGGGCCCCTCCCTGCGCCCATCTCCCCCCCACCCCCTCGTCTCCAAGGTTACCCGGTGACTTTGTCTGTCTCTGCTTCCTCTTCCCGACTCCCATTTCTTAGCTATTCCTGCAGGGAGGGTGGGAGCAGGGTTGGGGGCTGCCTGGAGAGATGGCGCCATCCCCCTCCTCCCTGCTCCTTCCACTGGGGGTCTGTCCCTTTGTCTCCTTCTTTCCTTCCTTCCTCTGCCTTGCAAGCTTTGCTGTCCCCTCTGCTTTCTCATATTCTCTCCTGTTCCTCCATTTCTTTGTCTCTCTCCTTTTTTTCTACCTCTTTGTTTCTCCATCTTTCTTTTTCTCTCTGTCTCTCACTTTCTATTGAATTCAGAAACACTAAAGAATTCTCCCAGGCCCCAGTTTCCCAAAGGGGCCCTCACTGGTACCCCCTCTCTAGGGTTTGGTACTAAGGGGCTTTGTGGGAAGAAATTTAAGTCAGGCCAAGAGTGGGCTGGGCTGTCTTCAGGGCAGGTCAGGAGGTGCTTAGGAGAGGGGAGTGGGCAAGAGCCCGGGGTAGCATGTGCACCCTGCTTTCCGAATCTGTGCTGGGTGTAAGGACAGACCAGTGCCCCTCCCACCCCTCCCTGTGGCTGGGACGGGCCTGGCAGAAGCAGAGGCGAAGGCTGAGGGAGGGACCCTGCCTCCCATGTGTTGGGCAAATGCTGTCAGTGTAGCTGAGGGTTGCTGCCTGCGCCTGTGATCTACAGGTTGCCGCTCCATGTTTATCACACACACACAGGCGTGTACACGATGAGCCTAGCACAGTGCCTGGTGCACAGCAGGTCTCATTTAGTGTGTGTCTCTTTTCTGAGGAGAGGCTTGCACACAGCCGCTCACCCCTGGTCAGATCAGCATTATGTAACATTTTAGGAGAAATAAAACTTTTTCCAAGAACTGTGCAGGGGGACTTTTCCAGAAAACTTAGAAGAAGGATTTTTTTCCTTTGGGAAATGTCCATTTCCTCCTGTTAAGAATTTCCCATTTTTTTCTCAGACTTTGATATCTGCACGGAAACACAGTAAATGGCTTCTATATTTCAACATGATCATTACATCTTAATGCATTTTATGTTCCTAGACTAATAGTGATATCATAAGGGGCCCTAAAAACAAGACCTTGCATAAATTTGGACCCCCTTCATGTTTTCCCCTTGGCCTCAGCATTTCTGGACCCCTCCCCCCACCCCAGCCAATATGTCTCCAGACAAGAGTCCTGGGAGATCAGGCTGAAGTGACAGGTGCTAGGCACTGTTAAATACAGGAGCAGGGAGAAGGCAGCCAGCTCTGCCAGGCTCAGCCAGGCCCACCCACCCAGACTTGGCCAGACCTTGTCCAGTACGGTCAGGTCACCCAGGTCCAGCCAGATGCCCTCAGACATAGCTAGACTATACGGAGGCTTCAGTTCTTAGTGGGTCCTTCCTGGTCCCAGAGAGGTGCCCTGTCTGGCTTCTGTCCCAGATTCCCAGGATGAGCAAAGAAATCCTAGCTCAGGCACATATATGTGTGGGGTTGGGTGTGCAATCCATGCTAATCTCCCTTCTCCCACAAGTATTTGGGAACACCTAGTTACTGTGCGCCAGTTCTAGGACATCCTCCAACTCCTGGGATGCTTCCTGTCTTCTTTGTTGATCTTCTACCGTTGCCTTTTCAAAAATGTACCTATAACTCACCTCCTTCTGGAAGCCTTCCCTGATCAACTCCATTCATTCATCCAACACGTATTTATGGGATGTCTGCTACATGCCAGGCACTATAATGGACCCTGGGAATACCTTACTGAACAACACGGGTGAGGTTCCTGCCCCCATGGAGCTGACATGGGATAGACAGACTGTGAGCAGAAGGAGAGGCGACTAGGGGATGCTACCCTGGCTAGAGGGTCAGGGAAGCCCAGCCCACTCTCAGAGGGGAAAATCCTGTCTGGACAGGGATGTTCTAGTTCATCCCTTCACTCACTGGTGGGTGTGATCTTGGGCAGGTCACCGATCTCTGGGCCCCTTTTCCTCATCCATGAAAGAGGAGTTTGGAGAAAGGTCCCTTTCTGCTCTAGAATTATTGCATCTTTACTGAAAAGCAAATTTACTTGCAGATAAATTCATAAACATATTACATATTTCTTGAGTCTGAGTCACTGTGGAAAAAAATGTAAAATTCCAATTAAGAATAAAGAAAAAAAAATACAACAAAACAAATAGGAGAAGAAGCTAACAAAACGTACCACCCACAGCCCTCTCGGGGATAAGGCTCCTGGCACTTTGGGAATCTAGGCTCAGGCTGAAGCTGGCAGTGCACCCCTACCGGGTCGGGGAGGGGCGCTACCCCCCACTCACCCCTCCCATGTCCCTGCCTTGTGTTGCCAACGCTGGGCCAGGCAGGGGTAAGGTGGGGGCAACCTTGGGGCAGCTGGCCCTCTGCAAGGTCAAGGCGCCTCTCTCTGGCTGCCAGGGCTGGTCTGGAGTCTTGGGCCGTGTCCACTGATGAGAGGCTGGGCAGGACACGCTGGCTGCGGCTTCCCCCCAGGGCTGAGGCTGAGGCTCCGGGGCTCACCCCACTGTGTGGATGAGGATGCAGTGCAGCATGTGGCCAAAAGATGGCAGCACTACACTGCCTCAGTCGGGCACTGCAGAGGGGCAGCTGGAGGAGGCAGGCAGGCTTGGTGTGCTGGGTCTGGGAAAGGGGGCTTATCCTTCGCCCTCCAGGTCTCTAGGTGGGGACGACCGCTTTGGCTGGGCTTCATAGAAGCTGAGGTTCACGTGGCCTCCACCCAGTGCGACAAGGAGGATCATTGCATTGCATTGCATTCTTGGCCCAGGCCTCCATCCCTGAATTGCTTCCTAAACCTCTAGGGTCATTGCAGTTTTGGTACAGAATAATGTGGGGGTAGGACCTCAAGACCCTGGATAACTGTAGCCTGGCCCCCCCTGCTCCCCCACCTTCACAGCATATCTTCCCTGTAGATACCAGGACTGGGAAGGGACAGGAGAGGAGGAGCAGGGGCGTGGGGAGGGGCAAGGATGGTTAAGATCTCAAATTGCAGTCTCACTGCCTAGCCTTCGAGCCCAGTCCCACCATTTGCTTGCTCGATTACCTTTGGTAAGGAACTTAACCTCTCTGAGGTTTCGTATCTCTAAAAGGGGGACAAGAAAAATGTTAGGTTTTATTATTATTAGCTATTTTAATCACAGCTCTAAAAAACCTGACCTCCTCTCCCCAATACTTCAGGCCAATTCAGAAGCATTTCCCAGTGGTCTTATTTCCTAATAGTCCCTGTGCTCGTCCCTGTCTCCCCCTGGGGACCCCTAATCTCTGTATTTCCCCTCAGTAATAGTCCATCAATACCTGCCATTTATTAGGTGTAGACACCATGTTGGACACTATGCATACATTTCAGTTAATCCTTGTAAGAAGCCTTTGAGGCACCACCTCAGACATGTGGGAAAACTGGGGCTCAGAAAGATGAAGTAACTTACTCAAGGTCACACAGCAGAGCCAGGATCCCAACCCAGGCATCCCAGTCCTGGACTGTCTTTCTTCAGACCCTTTGGCTTCACTCTCCCAAGCCAGGCTGTTAGCTGCTGTTCAGACAGCAGTCGGGTTCCAGAGCCCCTTTCTCTGGGGTTCTTGCCTTGCTCCCAACCCTGGGTGTTGTTGGTGCGTCTGCTGAGCTCTTGAAAGCATGGGTGAAGGGGTGTGGGGAGGGCAAGACAGGCTGCCCTTGGGTGGGTGTCCTCTACACGGGGCAGGCAGGGGACGGAATAACTCCTGGAGGCTAGCACCCAACCCCGCCTGGTGCCCCCTCCTAGTGCTGACTTGTTAGGCCAAGGAAGCTGACACCCTAACAACACTTGTCAGACTCCAATGAGTTGATGATGTGGAAACTGGTTATTAAGTGTAATAACAGTGGTTTGGTTTTTCCACGGTTCTGCCTGTAAGTGCCTAAGTGACAGCTGGCTTGTGCCACGGTGCTGCATTCTAAATGGGGCACTGGGGAGGGGATGGGGGGCCCTCTTGAAGCTTTGGATGGAGGGAGGTCAGAAGGTGCTGCCTGTGCCTCTTCTGTGGGCCCAGCCTTCCAGCTCAGGTGGGACCTTGATGGACCTTGACTTCCGGGCCAGGGCTTGGCGAGGTAGAGGGTGTGGATTCAGGACATCAAACCATGTAGTGATATGTCTCCATACCTACTGGGTCCTCATGTGCAGACATTCCTTCTTGACCTGGTCCCTGGGTCAACAGTTTGAGGACTGGATTAGAAATCTGGAGGCTTGGGGTCTAAGCTTTGCCCCTAAGTGTTTGTGACCTCAGGAACATGGCTTCACTCTTTGTGTTGCCCCATCTTCATGATGAAGTGTTTGAACAGAGTTACTTTATTCATTTAACTATGAGCGTCACACTGATGGACAATGGTGAGAAACTTACTGTTAGATATATTCTGTTGGGCCCACGCAGCGCTTTAAATTTAAATGCCAACATTTAAAATTCTAGACTTTCCAACGGAGATCCAGATTTCTGGCTTTTCTTCAAAAATTGGCAGATTTGGTAACACTGGGCCTGCATGCCCACATGGCAACAGTTGGCCACAGTGATCCCTCCCTCCCTCCCTCCCCCACCGCAGAGACAGGGTTTATATTCTCCGTCTTACCACACAGTCCCCACCGATCTCTGTCCATTCCCAACACTGAAGCTGAGTGCCAACAGAGGTTTGACATGTTACACCTGATCTACCTTACTCGTCCTCACTCAATGACTGACCTGCATTGGAATTCACTGGGTGCACTTTGTGCATGGCATCACGCCTTTCGTTTTAGAAATTATAATGATATGGGGCGCCTGGGTGGCTCAGTCGGTTAAGCGTCCAACTTTGGCTCAGGTCATGATCTCATGGTTCATGGGTTTGAGCCACGCGTCGGGCTCTGCGCTGACAGCTCGGAGCCTGGAGCCTGCTTCGGATTCTGTGTCTCCCTCTCTCTCTGACCCTCCCCTGCTCACGCTCTGTCTCTCTCTCCTTCAAAAATAAATAAACATTAAAAAAAAAAAAAGAAATTATGGGGCACCTGGGTGGCTCAGTTGGTTAAGCACCAACTTCAGCTCAGGTCATCATCTCACAGTTTGTGAGCTCGAGCCCCGTGTCAGACTCTGTGCTGACAGCTTGGAGCCTGGAGCCTGCTTCAGATTCTGCCTCCCTCTGTGTCTGCCCCTCCCCAGCTCATCCTCTGTCTCTTTCTCTCAAAGATAAATAAACATTGAAAAATCTTTTAAAAAATTAAATAAAAAAAAAGAAATTACAATGATAAACCAAAGAGTTTAGAATAGGGAACTGAGACCTGTGTCAGTCTTAATATAAATCCTAATATAAAGAAATGGTAGACATCCCCATCATCCTTTCCAGCTTAGGATCCTAGGATTCTGTAATGCCATGTTTCTCGGATTCTCTCTCCCTGAACTAGCATGATGAAACATTTCACTCAGGGTAATTTCCACCTCCATGCTAATCGGGAAGGGAGACTATCCTCTTCTCCTGGTTCCCATCATGCCTCACCCTGACCCTTCAAATAACATAGCCCCCCTGAGTATGTGTATGGGGCTGTCATAATCTAGCCATGTATTCTCTGCCTCAGTTTCCTCATCTGCAAAACAGGCCATCGAGTTGTGGAAATTCTTTGAGTTTTGTGGTTGAGTGTTTCAGGCTACCTAGCCACGAGTGACCTTGGTGGACAGGTCATTACACCTCTCTGAGTCTCCTCTTCCGCAAAATGGGGATAAATCCTGGCATTCTTGTATAAGCAAGCATGCTCTAGAAACTGGAAAGTAGTGTTAAAATTCACAATTATTATTATTAATTTTGTAAGTATGAGCAGCACAAGATATTCCCCGCGCCTGGTATCAAGGGGACGGCGGGAGAATAATGTGAGGTGATATGCATGGTGGTACTTTGGAAGGGAAACTGTTCCAGTCCACAAGGGATTCTTGTATCGTGGTTATTAATATAGTCTCACCAAATGGTCTTGGCTGGAAGCCCGAAGGGGTAGCAGCTGCTGAGACTTGGAGCTCTCCACCATTGTGGTTCCTGTCTTCCTTCTCAAGATGACATCCATCTTTCCTTCTTCTCCGGGCCAGCTTTGTTCTGTTCCCCTAGGACTCATCCCAGTGGCCCTCCTAACCCAGCTCTGTCTGTACCCTACCCCACCTCGCCCTTGCTTGACAGATGTCAAGGCCATTGAGTGCCCATATCAGAGAGGTTTTAGTGAGGATTGATTGATTCATTCAATGGACAGAGCCCCTACCACGTGCCAGGTACATGTGGCAAATACAGAACAGGTACTGTTCTGGAAGTTGGTGTTCAAGTGATGAAATGGCAGGCAAAATCTTTGGTTTGTGGAGCTCACGCTGGGATAGAGATAATACACAAGCAGACAAATGGGTGCAAATGTAGAGATAATTTAGATAGTGATAAGTCCTCTGAAGAAGAAAAAGCATAGAAAATAGCGTGGTCCAGAATGGGTGGTCAGGAGACCTTATGGAGGGGAATGAAAGATGGAATGAAGCCTTCATGGGAAAACTGAAGGGGATGCTTTCCAGGCAGAGAGAATGATGTAGGCTTGTCCAGACTCCTTAATTCACGGATAAAGAACAGAGAGGGGCAATGTCTTGCATAAGGTAGCACAGCCACTCAACAGCACCAGAGCAGGACTAAAATCCCATTCTCCAGACTCTCAGGCCAGTGCGTTGCCAATGTAGCCCTTATTATTATTATTATTATTATTATTATTATTATTATTATTGTTATTATTATTTACTGAAATACCAACTTGTCAAGGGCAAGGCTGGGCCTTCTCTGAGCTCCCCACCTGTCAATCATTTCTCTGCACCCCAGCCAGGGTCCTCCTGCTCATGGCTCTGCACCCAGGGCAGTCGCAATCCTGCTCTACCCATGCCCTCTGGACGTAAAAGGGACAAGGCCAGAGCAGAGAGAAAGCAGAGTGGCCGAGTGGTTCCTGTCATTAATTGCTAAGCGCAATAAACCCAGTGGAATCCCAGCCTTATAATGGCCTCGTTTAATTAATGCTAAATGACTGTGGGACCCGTATGGATTTATACATTAGATCCACATTAACACCAAATCGTTTGATCACGAATAACTGTTAAAATAATGAACACAGCCGCTTTACAAACCAGATGAGAGGGATGTGATTCAGCCTCCTTCCCAGCTTGGTTGAGGGGGAGGGCAAAGCCCTCTTCTCAGGGTTCTGCCTCCTGGCCTCCCTTCCCTCCCTCTTTCTTTCTAAGTTGGTGTTTCCAAGAGGCATTTATTGAGCTGTCCACGTGCCAGGCACTGTGCTCGTTGTGCTGGCACTGTGTGTGTGTGTAATAAAACTTCACTTCTGGAGCTCACAATTTCGATGAGGTGTGTGCTTGAAAATGAAGCATATTGTAGGGGCGCCTGGGTGGCGCAGTCGGTTAAGCGTCCGACTTCAGCCAGGTCACGATCTTGCGGTCCGTGGGTTCGAGCCCCGCGTCAGGCTCTTGGCTGATGGCTCGGAGCCTGGAGCCTGTTTCCGATTCTGTGTCTCCCTCTCTCTCTGCCCCTCCCCCGTTCATGCTCTGTCTCTCTCTGTCCCAAAAATAAATAAAAAACGTTTAGAGAAAAAAAAAAAAGAAAATGAAGCATATTGTAAAAGAAAAAAAAACATTTATCAAGCACCTAGTAAGTTCTGGGCTTAACAAATATCTTATTTAATCCTCTCAGCATTGGGAGGTAGGTACTATGATCACTTCTCACTCAGCAGATGAGAAAATTGTGCTTGTTAAGGAATGAGTGAGTGCCTTGCCGAAGGTCACCCACCAAGCTGAGGCAGAATAATTGGAAATCAAACACAGATGCAGCCTCCCCAAGCCCTTGGTAATTCCATTGCATGGTCCCACTTCCTGAGACAGCGGTCTAGAGGTAGTGGTCCTCAACCTTGCTTGTACTTCAGGCACTTGGAGCCATCAGGGAGGGCTCCATGGAGGAGGGGGGCTTTGAAGGGTGCCTGTAGGTGTGCGTTGGGGGTGAAGAGCTGGTGAGTAGATTTCCCAGACAGGGAGAGAAAAGGTACTTTTTGCCTCTGGCCTCCCTCATCTATCCCTGTGTGTCTGTCTTGTTCTTTGTGCTCACACATGGCCTCCATGGAGTATCCAGGTTCTCCTCCCAAATAACTTCCCTGAATCCGGAATCAGGTGATTTGAATCACTCACCGGGAAGGGGATGAGTTGAGTGTGGGTGTGCCCTGTCCCACGGCCTCAGGAGGCATTGCCTTTACTTTCTATCGTTTACTTCATCACACACCCCTCCCTGGGCTTAACCAATGAGAGAAGACAGGAGGGGGCCCATGAGTGAGTTGGGGATGATGAGCTCCCCAGGAAGTAGGCTGTGCAGGACGGCTCGCTGGCCATTTCCATGGGAGAGGAATATGGTGGTCCCAGCTCATTCATGCTCTCGTTCCAGGACCTCTAGTCTCTAGAAATCTTACCTCCCTACTGCTTCACCTACTGCGATTTTCCCTGAGTGGGTCCACCCTGGACAGGGGATGTTAGGAATGTCCCCGAGAGAGGGTCTGACAGTTGTCCCTAGGGAGCTCCTGGAGCAAATTGTAAATGCCACCTGGTTGGGGAAGACAGAGAAAAGATTGCTGCCCGCATCCTGCCTCAAGCCTGCGAAATGAGGTCATGGTCCGGAGGACACACGGGCTGGCTCCCGGGGTTTTGAGCTCCATCCGATGCTTGGTACCGAGTTCAGTCCTACCTACGTCCCTTGGCACAAGCGTCCCCTGCTCTTTCTGTTCTGCCGGGCCAGCTCTCCTCTTTTAAGACCCACCCCACTTACCTCCCCTAAGAAGCCGGTAATGCTTCACTGTGGAGAATTAGCCACCTCTGCTCTGTGTCTTCCTGGCACTCTGCCCAAGCAGAGTACACATCTCCTTGTATCACATTTCGATGTACCTGCCTTCTGGGTAGCTGCACGGAGGTGCTCGCCCAGAAAAGAGGAGGATAGGAGCGGGCTGGGTTATCACTCACCAGAGAGTCCTGACTGTACTAGCTCAGGCTGAGCCCAGCCGTCGCCATGTTGGGTGAAAAGATGCTGGAAAAGAGGAAAAAAAAAGATACAGGGAGATATTAGGGAGATTTCCCAGTCAGTGAGTCATGCCCTACTGGGCCCGTGTGTGTGTGTGTGTGTGTGTGTGTGTGTGTGTGTGTGTGTGAGAGAGAGAGAGAGAGAGAGAGAGAGAGAGAGAGAGAGAGAGAGCGAGCGCAAGCTTTGGTTTCAGAAAGCCCTGTGGACCAGTCCTGGGGGCCTCCAAGAGGCCCTGGACTGACAATTCTGGGGTCTCCTAGGCTGGGCTTTGTCCTCTGAGCTTAGCTGCCAAATCCAGCTGTCTCTAGCAGGCACCAAAGGAGCCGCGAGGACCAGGCCAGTCAGCGGGCGAGAGATGATCCTGTGAAACCATCCATGGCTCAGACAAATGGGCACAATATTTTGGGTTCCTTTTCACTTAGCCGGAACATAGATCAGTTCTCTGTAGGGAGTTCAGAACAATCTTTTGGAATTGGGTTTTGGACATGGAGATGAGCCCAGGGGGTACCCAAGGGCTGACCATCTCAAAGGGGACTCTGCCCGGGGAAAGCCCTGAGAGTCATGTGGCCGCATCTCAGCGTGGTGCTGCTGTCTCAGTTCACGTCAGCTTACTTCATCCTGAAACCCAGCTGAACATCTCAGACTGTATTCCCGAGAGAATGGGACCATTATGGATGATATGACTGGATTATGGAGGGCCTGGAATGCCAGGATAAAGAATTCGGCTTTAGTTACTTAAGGCAAATGCCTGGTATGTGTTTCAAGGCTGCCCTCTCTCTCACCCATGGAAAGGATTAGTAACTGATCATGGCATCTTTCTCCAATGAATCTGAACTTGTCCTCAGTACCTTTCTCCACTCACTGCTCAAGATAACTATTACAACTGATTGGAGCTGGTACTGAAAGTAAATCTATTCGCCACCTCTGGGTCCAGTCTCCCCACTATATACATTGAAAACACAAAACAAAACAAAACAAAATACTGTGGCTAAGGGTGATGGTATGACCTGCCCGGGGCCATCTTTAATTTGGTAGGCAGAGGGGACAATGTTAAGTCCTTGGGCAGGGGAGGGACATGATGAGAGCAGGAAGATTAACCCAGCATCATGGAACAGGGACTAATGTGAGGCAAGATAAGTGCCTGGATACAGAATTTAGGAAAATATCACTCTGTGCTGGTCAACTCCATGCTTACAGGACCCTGACAGTGATGCCTTCTTAGAGTTTGCCCCCAGGTGCTCACTGGCCTCACCCTTGTCCCTGCCCTGGCCCCTGGCTGGGAACTAGTTAGAAGCTAACTTTTGCCAAGTCCAGGCATCAAGTGGAGCTGTGACAAGAAGAACACAGGAAACTGATAGAAACTGGCAGATATTATAAAGAAAGAACCAGCAAGAGTTGGTGGCAGAGTGGTCACAAGGGTAAGAGAAAGGGACATACTTGTGTGACAAAGTGACCGTGAGGTTGGTGGAGCCCTGACGGGAACAGGGAACAGGTTTAGAGCTTAGCAGTCGGCTTGTGATTTTGTCTTCCTGGTTGGTGTTGTTTAGCAAAGGCCTGCTCTTGTGTTTCTTAGTAAATATATTTTTTTTTATCACAGTATAACATAGAGAAAAATGTACATATTGTATGTAATGAACTCTCAAAAAGTCAGCCAAGCCATATCATAACTATCATCGAGGTCAAGACACAAAACATCACTAGCACCCCAGAAACCCTTGTGATGCCCTTTCCAGTCTCCACTCCTACCCCCGAGGAGCCACTGTCCTGACTTCTAACACCATAAATTCATTTGGCTTGGTTTCGTACTGTACATAAATGCAGTCTCACAGTCTGCACTCTTTCGTGTCTGGCTTCTTTCATTCAATATTATGTTTGTGAGATTCATTCATGTTGTGAGTAATTGTAGATTATTGGGTCTCCTTGCTGTATAATATTCTATTGTGTGAATCTACCAGGATTTATTTACCTATTTGACTGCTGACAGGCATTTGGGCAGTTTTGAGCTATTAGGAAGGGTGCTGCTGGGTCCACTAGGGTGCGTGTCTTTTGGTGACCATATGTGTGCACTTCTGTTGAGTGTGGTATGTGCGAGTTGTGTGCGAATTGCTAGGTCACGGGGCATGTGCATGTTCAGCTGTAAGAGGTACTCTGCTGGCCAACTCCTGATGGTCCCCGTGAGTGTGTTAGATTAAGACCTTGAGGAGGCAGAAGCCAAGATGGGCTTAGAGGGTGCAACAGCTTTGTTGGGGGAAAGCTGGTGAGGCACAAAGGGGAAGAAGAAGGAGCAGGCAGGGATAGGCTTCAGACCTCAGTATCAGTCTGACTCTGTGAAAGAAGACGGGGAATGATGGGGGATTGGATAGGGAGAATCTGGGGCCTAGCACAGGTCCGAGAAGGCAATGGCCAGGCTGATGGAGAGTCTCCAGGCAAAGTTACTGTTAGAAGAAGTCTGCACCAGTACCAGCTGCACTTAGTCATTGACTGGGAGCATCTGGGGAAGTGTGGCCTCGGTAATGATGTGGTTTTGGATCCAGAGGAATGACAGCTGTGTTCCCTGCAGCAGGCTATCTGAGCCGTGTGTGTTCATGGCCTCCACCGGAGAGTTAGGAACTCTGTGGGTGATTGGGAGTGCTTGAGAGCCTGGGTTTAAAATTTTTCTTTTAATATTTATTTATTTTTGAGAGAGACAGAGACAGAATGTGAGTGGGTTGGGGCAGAGAGAGAGGGAGGCACAGAGTCTGAAGCAGGTTCCAGACTCCAAGCTGTCAGCACAGAGCCCGACGCGGGGCTTGGACTCATGAGCTGTGAGATCATGACCTGAGCTGAGGTCGGACGCTCAACTGACTGAGCCACCCAGGCGCCCTGAGAACCTGGGTTTTAGGAACAACCCGGCCAGGCTCAAGCCCCAGCTCAATCATTTGCTGGCTGTGTGATCTCCCATAGGCTGGCTAACCCTCTGAGCCTCAGTCTGCAAGTCAGTAAAATGGAAGCAACAGCAACTAACTCATATGGTTGTCGTAAGCACTAAATGAGATAATTCAATGAAAGCACTTAATACATAGTAGTCACTCAATAAATATTAGGAGTTCATTGTTAATCCAACACATGTATTGAGCACCTAATATGCCAGGCACTCTTTTAGCCTTGGGGGATGCAGCAGTGAGCAAAACTGAGTATACATTCTAGTAGAGGGACATAGCTAGTAAATAGACAAACCAGTAAAATATAAAGCACATCAAAGAGTTGTAACTGTGGAGGAGAAAAATAAAGCAAGAAAAAGAGAAGGCTCTGTCCTGTGTTACCAGAGTAGTCAAGGAAGTCTCTCCCAAAAGATGAAATTTAACAGGGACTTCAAAAAATGAGGGACCAAGCTATTCTAGTGAATGGGGTAAACGTACCTCAGGCAGAAGAAACACGTGCCAAGGCCCTGGGGTCTAAATGTGCTTGACCTGTTAGAGGAACAGCATGGAGGCTGCTTGGTGAGAGAAGAGAGAGGGAAGCAGAGGGTGGTTGGAGATGACATCAGAGAAGTAGTTGGACTGGGAAACACAGCACCCTGTGGGCTTTTCACAGAGCAAGACAGGAAATCGATATAGATTATGTAGGGTGCCCATTTCCCCATATTCTTCCAACACTTGATATTACCTAACTTAATTTTTCATGTCAGTATTATGGGCATAAGGTAGAATTTCCTTGTTTTAACTTGGATTCCTCATATTATGAGAAATGAGGCTGAATAGCACTATATGAAAGTTTTATTCATTTGGGTTTCTGCTTCTATGAATCACCTATTCATATCCTTTGCCTTTTTTCCGTAGGATTTTCTGTCTTATTGATTTGCAGTTTTTAGACATGTTACAGATAGTAATCTTTAATGATTTTAGACTTTAAAATATTTTCTATCAGTTGTCCCTTGTTTGTTAATTTTGTCCATAGCATCTGTAGTCTATTGAATAGTGTTTTTCAAGGATTCATGTCTATTTGGAACCTCAGAACGTGACCTTGTTGGGAAATAAGGTCTTTGCAGATGTAATTAGTTAAGGATCTCAGGATGAAATAACCCTGGATTTTGTACAAGCGGTAAATCCGATGACTGGAGAGGATGTAAATAAGGAGACAGAGGAAAGGATTGGAATTATGTTGCCATAAGCCAAGGGATGCCTGGAGCCTTCAGAAGCTCGAAAAGGCCAGGGAGAATTCCTTTCTAGAAGCTTTAGGGAGCAGGGAGCTACGGAAACCTTGACTTCAGGCTTCCAGCCTACAAAACTGGGAGGGAATAGATGTGTGTTGTTTAAAGCCTCCGAGTTTGTGTAACTATGTTATGACAGGCCTAGGAAAGTAGTGCAGACTTTGGTACTGGGTAATGGTATGCTGTTGTAACAAATACCCCAGAATGTGGAAATGGCTTTGGAATTGGGTAATGGACAGTGGCTGGAAGAATTTTGAAGTTTATTATAGAAAAAGCCTACACTGCATTGAGGAAGGAAGTTGTTGACAGAAATATCAATGTTAAAGGCAATTCTAGTGAGTGCTGCCATGGAAGTGAGATGCACAGTTGAGAAAGCTTCTTTGTTTCTTTGTTTCTTAGAGAGAGACAGACAGGGAGTGGGGGAGTAGCAGATAGGGAGAGAGAGAATCCCAAGCAGGCTCCATGCTCTGCGTGGAGTCAGATGTGGGGCTCGATCCCAGGACCCTAGGGTCATGACCTGAGCCAAAATCAAGAGTCGGATGCTCAACCGACTGAGCCACTCGGGCGCCCTGAGAGAGCTTCTCTCCTGAACAGAACGCACTAGAGATGTGAACATTAAAGCTACTGCTCATGAGGCCTCAGAAGGAAATGAGGAACATGTTATTGGAAATGAAAGCAAAGGCAATTTTTCTTATAAAGTGGCAGAGAACTTGGCTGAGTTATGTCCTAGTGTTAGGTGAAACACAGAACTTGACCTGGATATTTAGCTGGGGAGATTTCTAAGCAAAGTGGGGCAAGGTGTGGCCTGTTTTCCCTTTACTGCTCATAGTCAAGTCCAAGAGGAAAGAGATGATTTGAGGAAGAAGTTGTCAAACATAAAGGAGCCAGCACTTGATGATTTGGAAGGTTCTTGGCTTATCTGGATTGCTGCAAGAAGGAAATTCTGCACTCAGGAGGAAGTATGAAGACTGGGGCTGGATAACATTTTGCAGAAGAGACTTGATAGGTGACAAATGCATCCAGCTAACCATCTGAGCAGAAGCCAGGGATAGAAGGGGGGTCATCCAAAAAACATCTGTGGATAACACTCATATCGAATGGCATAGATCCCCATGACACACACGGGAGACGCACAAGGTTTGTGAGAATGTTACACCAGCAGAAACACTGCTAGTTTGGACAGAAAGGGACAGAGGCTAGACAAAATGAGGGCAGGCTGGCAGATGTCTGGGATTCTGCAGGCAGGAAACTAGCCGGCAGGGATACTCCACTAGAAATGTGTGCTACCCTTCTCGGAAAAAATGAATGAGTCTGAGGCAGACCTACAAACACAGAGGCAGAGGTCCGAAAGCCTGGGGACAGGCCATAAAGCCACAGAGGGGCATTCTCAGCCCTTGAAATTCATAGGAATTTGGGGGCTTCTGACTTGCTTGGGAATGGTGGCCCTTTTCTTCCTTCCAACCTTTCTCTTCTGGAAAGGGAATGTCCTGTGCCTGTCCCATCATTGTATTTGGAAGAAGAGAACTTGTCTTCTAGTGGTCCACAGATGGAGACGAATTTTGCCCCAGAATAGATTATACCCAGAGTCTCACGTACACCTGATTTACAGTTGCAGGTGATTGGATTTGGGACTTTTGAGTTGATTATATTTAGGTAAGATTTTAGACCTAGAATCATTACTAAAATGAGCTAAGAGTTCTGTGAATGTTGGAATGGGGGTGAATGTATTTGCAGGATGTGAATTTCAGGGAAGCTAGACCACAGACTGCAGTGGTGTGTCCCTCAAGACTATCTGCTGAAGTCCTAACCCTCGGTACCTGTGAATGTGACCTTATTTGGAAATGGGGTCTTTGTAGATGTAATCAAGTAATAAATGGAGTCTTCAGAGTGGACCCTAGTCCAACATGACTGGTGTTCTTTTAAGAAGAGGAAGATACCACGTGAAAGCAGAGACACACAGGGGGAAGACGCTTGCGCGATGATAGAAGCAGAGCTTGGGGTGACATGAGGCAGGCCAAGTTATGCTAAGGATTGTTGGCAAACACCAGAAGCCAGAAGGAGCAAGGAAGGATTCTCCCCTGCAGTTTCTGGAGGGACAGCCCTGCTGTCCCCGTGGCTCTAGACCCTCCAGAGGCCTCAGGGGAGCACGCCCTCGACATCCTGACTTTGCATTTTTAGCTTCTAGAACTCTGAGACAGTACATTTCTATTATTTTGAGTTACCTAGTTGAACAGATAGAGCATCCTTTCAATTAACAGAAATCTTAAAGTTTTTTTTGCAGTGTCACATAGCATTTATTTATTTATTTATATTTTTTAAAAACCAAGGTTATAATGGACATGTCATGTATTAGTTTCAGGGATACAACATATCATTTCAGTGTTTGTATACACTGCAACATGATCACCATGTGAGTCTAGTTAACATCTGTCACCTTTCATAGTTACCAAAATATTTTGTTTTCTTGTGATAAGAACTTGCAAGATTTACTCTCTTAGCAACTTTCAAATATGCACTTAATAAGTATAGTGTCCAGGGTATACATTATATCCCCATGACTTATTTATTTTATAACTGGAAGTTTGTACATTTTGGTCCCCTTTACCCCTTTTTCCCAACCTCCCCACCCCTGACTCAGGCAAACACCAATCTCTTGTTTGTATCTGTGAGCTTTTGTTGTTGCGGTTTGTTTAGATTCTACGTATAAGTGGGATCATACGTTATTTGTCTTTGACTCATTTCACTTGGCATAATGCTTTAGAGGTCCATTCATGGTATTGCAAATGGCAAGAGAAATCTTTAATTTTGATGCAGTCAAATTCATCATTTTTTGCCTTGTAGTTTTGCTATTTGGTTTTTGTTTATGAAGTTCTGTCCCTGCCCGAGATCACAGGAGAGTTTTATTTATTTTTATTCTCTAAGATCTATTATTCTACCTATCAAGTTTAGGTCTTTAATCTATTTGGAATTCACCATCTTTTATGGTATGATAGAGATTTTTTTGATGAACCACCAACCACGTCCTTTCCCACTTACTTTCAGTGCTGCTTTTATCATAGATCAAGTTTTTATATATACACACAGGTCTGTTTATGTAGTCTCTCCTCGGTTCCATTGAGTTTATGTGTCTGTTCTTGAGTTAGAACCAAACTTCATAAAATTACATGGCTCTGGACTGTGTCATGATACCTGATATTGCAAATCACCGTGCTTTCTTCTTTTTAAAACACCGACTTAGTTATTTGTGGATTTTGAAACTTCATTTTTTCTACATATTAATTCTGGAATCAATTAGTTAACTTTCTAAAAAAAAAGATCTGCTAGAATTTTGATTCAACTTTCATTGAATTTAGAGACAATTGAATTTTCATAGAATTTCCTGCAAATTTGCAGTTGGATCTAGAGCATTGATCAAATTCAGATAGAATCTCCATTTTTGTCAGTATTGTCTGTCAATATTGAGAGATGTAGGTGTACATTTTTTTTTTTTTTTTGCATGACTACCTCATAAGTGGGTTTTGTTCTTTAAGAGGAACATGATGACAATGTCTGGTTGACTCTGCTTTATTGGTTTTAGTCACCATTAATAATCAATAGCTAGATCAATTAATTAGTTCCAATAGGGTGATATTTTAATTTAATGCATTTCTTCTTGAATTTACTGATTTCTATCCCTTTTCTCTTTTATTATTTTTTGGGTTTACTCCATAATCTTCCCCCCACCCAATTCCTGAGTCAAATACTTAGCTCCTTTTTTCCATCTTTCTTGTTTTCTGATAAATGTAGTTAAAGCCATTAATTTTCGTTAAGTCTTGCTTTAGTTGTGTCCCACAAATTTTGACATGTGGTGTTTTTATTGTCATTCAGTTCTAAGTATTTTGTAATTTCCCCTATGATTTCCTCTTTAACACAAGTGTTATTAAGTAGCTTGGTTTTCAGTTTCTGTACCTTTGGGATTAATAAGTACCTGTCTTTTTGTTATTGATTCTTGTTTTTATTACAGTCTTTGGAAATGGTTGAATCATCATCCTTTGTAGCCTAGTTTGTGGTAGCTTTTTTTATTGTTCTAAGTGAGCTAAATAATAATATACACTCCTCATGTTTGGGGTGTAAAGTTTTTCATTGTATCTCATTTCAAGGTTATCAACTGTATTATTCAAATCTATTTGCTCATTTTTGTCTTCTGATCTGTTAGTGTCTGAGAAGAGTACGTTAAATTCCTTACCTACAGGTTTTTTTTAATGTTTCTCTATTGCCTTCTAGTATATCAGCTGTTGCTTTATAGACTTTGAGGCCCATATTATTAACAGACAGACATATATTCACAATCCTTGTATCTTCCTGATTTTTTTTTTTTTATAGTTTATAACTTCCTTATTTGTCTCTTGTTTTCTTTTTGGCTTGGAATTCTTTTGGCCTAAAAATAAAACTGTGGTTTATTTTTCCATGGAATATCTTTTCTATTTGTATGAGTTAAGTTTGGATTCAACTGTAGACAAAGAAAACCCAAAATATGAGAGTCCCAAAAAAGATAGAAGTTTGTTTTATCAAACTCCAGAAGAAGTCTAGGCTTGGTATTCCTTAAATATGATACTTATTTCTTCTTAATTCAACATAGGCAGACAATAGCTGTTATGGTACCCCCCCCCCCCCATAAATTCCTTAGGGACCTAGGATTTTTTCCCCTATCCTTCCACAATGCACAGATTATATCCCTTGTCCTCATGATTTGGTAAGAAGGAAAAAAGAAGGAGAAGGAGAAGAACATGTCTCCTTTCTTTAAGAACACTGCCCAGAAATTGCATCTATCATTACCACTTACATTGCATGGTTAGAATGTTACTGTAGGCCATTCCTAGCTCCAAGGGAGGTTGAGAAATGCAGTCTTTATTCCAGGAAACCAGCTATGTTATATTAAATGGAAGAAGAGGGAAATGAATATAATCGACAATTATCTGTCTCTGCCTTGCCATCTCTTTATTTTTCAACTTTCTGTAGATTTTGTCTTCTTTTTTTTAAGTTGAACAATTTTTTTTGAGATAATTGTTGATTCACATGCATTGTAAGCAGAAATAATATGGAGAGGTCCCACATACATTTTTCACCAGTTTCACCTATGGTAACATTTTTGTAGCATTATAATATAATATCATAGTCAAGATATTGATGTCAATACCGTCCACCAATACTATTCCTTATTCACATTTTCTCACTTCTACTTGTACTCGTTTGTGTGTGTGCATGCGTACAGTTGGTTCTTTGTGTGCCCACATTTAGTTCTTTACAATTCCATCCCATGTATAGGTTTGAGTGTCTACCGCCACGGCTAAGGGCCTGAACAACCCCGTTACCGTAAAAATCCTTGTAGTCCTTTTGTGGCCACATCCACCTCCATGCTCCCTCTCCTACCTCCCTTCATCCCTGGCAACCACTATTCTGTCATTGAAAAAAATGTTCTATAAGTGGAATCATACAGTCTATAACATTTCGGGATTTTTTTCCCACTCAGCATCATTCCTCAGAGATTAATTCAAGTTGTTGCATGTATCGACAGTTCATTCTTTTTTGTTGCTGAGTCCTATTCCATGTGTGTGTATATTACAGTTTAACTGTTCATCTCTTGAAGGATATCTGAACTGATTCCAGTGTTTGGGCTGTTATAAACAAAGCTGCTATGGACATTCATGTACAGTTTTTGTGTGTGTGTGAACATAAGTTTTAATGTCTCCGGGATAAATGCCCGAGAGTAGAATTGCTGGGTTGTATGGTAACAGTATATGTTAGTTGTACAAGAAACTATCTTCCAGAGTAGCTGTACCACTTTACCTTCCTATCAGCAGTGTGTGAGTGATCCAGCTTCGCCACATCTTCACCAGCATTTGGAATTGTTTTTCATTTGAGCCATTAAGAGAGGTGTATAGTGATATCTCATTGTGCTTTTAATTTGCATTTCTGTGATGGCTAATGATGTTGACCATCTCTTCATGTGTTTATTTACCGTCTGTTTGTCCTCATTGGTGAAATGTTTGCTCATGTTCTAATTGTGTTTATAAATATATTCCCCTTCATATATATTTTTACAGTTTTGAGAGTTATTTATATGTTCTAGATACTAGTCATTTGTTGGATGTGTGGTTTGCAACTATTCCTCCCAGTCTGTACCTTGCTATCTCATAATCTTCACATGTACTTTCACAGAGCAAAAGTTTTAAATATTTATGAAGGCCACTTTATCAAGTTTTCCTTTTTGGATTGGGATTTTGATATCAAATATGAGAGTTCTTAAGACTACTTTACCCAGCCCCAGAACCAAAAGATTTCCTCTTACTTTTATTTTTTTTTAAAAAGTTTTTTAGTTTTACACTATACACTTAATGTTTCATTTTGGGTTAGTTTTTATAAACGTGTGAGGTTTAAGTCAAGATTCAGTTTTTGCTTATGTCCACTTACTCCAGGATCATTTGGTAAGAAGGCTATTCTATCTCCATTGAGTTACTTTTGTATTTTTCTCAAAAATCAGCTGAACTTATTTGTGTTGGTCTATTTCTGGGTTGTCTCTTCTATTCCATTGGTCTATGTGTTTATCCCTCTGACAACACCACATTGTCTTGATTGCTAGAGCTATATGTAAGCTGTAGTATCAGGCAGAGCAATTTTTCCCACTTTATTCATCTTTGCCAAATTTGTTGTAGCTGTTTAAGTGTCTGTGCCTCCATATAAATTTTAGAATAAACTTGTCTATTGTGATGGTTAATTTTATGCATCAACTTGACTGTGTGACAGGGTGCCCAGATATTTGGTTAAACATTTTCTGGGTGTGTCTGTATGAGTGTGTGGGTGTTTCAGATGAGATTAACATTTAAATTCCTAGACGGAGTAAAGCAGATTGCTCTCATCCAATGTGAGTTGACTTCATCCAATCCATCAACCCTGAATAGAACAAAAAGACTCAATAGGTGAGGATTTGCTCTTTCTCTGCCTGACTTTCTTCAAGCTGGGATATCAGTCTTCTCCTGTCTTTGGACTTCGACTAGGGCTGGACCTATACCGTTGAGTTTCCAGCTTGCCAACTGCATATCTTGGGACTTCTCAGTGTCCATTATCATGTGAGCCTGTTTTTCATAATCTCTCTCTCTCTCTCTCTTTCCATATGTATACTTAGGGATAACTGACATTTTTACTGTGTTAAATCTTCCAGTCTCTGAACTGGTATGTCTCTCCTCTTCTTTATATCTTCTTTTACTTATTTCATCAGCATTTTGTAAGTTTCAGGTACAGATCTTGAACATGTTTTGTTAAGTTTATACCTAAATATTTAATTTTGGGGGGAGGGATTGTGAATAGTATTGTGCTTCTAATTTTTGTTTCTGTGTGCTCATTGTTAGTTCATAGAAATGTGATAGATTTTGTGTGTTTTATCTTTTATCCCTGCAGCCTTGCTGCTAAGAATCTTTCTTTTGTAGATTTCTTGGGATTTTCTACATAGACAATCATGTCATTGGAAATAGAAGCAACATTATTTATTTATTTATTTATTTATTTATTTAAAATCTATATGCTTTTTATTTCTCTTCTCTAATGGCAGTGGCTAGAACATGCAGTATTATGCTGAATAAGAGTGATGATAGTGGACATCATTGCCTCATTCCTTCTCTTAAGGGGAAAGTGTTCAATCATTATCCATTAAGTGTGATGTTAGCCGAAGGTTTTTTGTAGATGCTCATTATCAAATTGAGGAATTGCCCTCTATTTCTAACTCACTGAGATTTTTTAAATAATAAATGGGTGTTGGATTTTGTCAAATACTTTTTCTGTATCAACTGATATGATAAAATGATTTTTCTTCTTTAGCTTATTGATATGGTGGAACCCATAGATTTTTGAATGTTGAATCAGCCTGGAATAAATCCCATTCCATCATCATGTACGATTATTTTTTATATATTGTTGGATTCAGCTTTCCATTTCATTGAGGACTTTTTCATCTAAGTTTATGAGAAAGACTGGTGTGTAGTTTTCCTCTTTTTTTTTTTTTTGTACTGTCTTGTCTGGTTTTCTTATCAGGGTAATGCTGGCCTCATAAAATGAGTTAGGAAAATTTCCCCTCCTTTTCCGTTTTTGGAAGAGGCTTTGTAAAAGTGTTAATTATTTTTTAAATGTTTGGATGAATTCTCCAAATTTCAGGAGATTGAGTATCAGATAGTGTTATACTTTTTGTTTTAATCATTGAACATAGTTTCTAAAACTCATGAGGGAAAGAATGGTCTTTGGCATGTACCACAATTTCTATTTTTCCATTGTTTTCCCTTCCTTCCTGATGCTCCAAGATTATTTCTTTTGTCATTTTCCTTCTTGTTGGGAGACTTTACTTTAGTCAGCCTATAAGTGTAGGTCTGGTCTTTTTGGAAAAAAGTCCTGCCTGAAAAAATAGATATTTTTCTCTTCATTCCTGCTGGGAACTTTTTCACTGGATATAGAACTTACAGTTGAGAAATCATTTCTTCAGTTCTTGAAGAACACATCCTTCTGGCCCCCATAGTTTCAGATGAGAAATCTGCTGTCATTTGAATTGATGTTTCCCTATAGATAATGTGTTGTTTCTCTCTGGCTGCTTTCAAGATTTTAAGTTTGTCTTTGGTTTTCATTGGTTTAATTATGATACTTCTTGGCATGGATTTCTTTGAGTTTATTCTGTGTGGGGTCTGCTTAGCTTCTTGAGTCTCTAGGGTTGTGTCTTTGGCCACATTTGAGCTCTTATTTCTTTGAATACCTCTTAAGCCCCAGTCTCTTCATCCTCTCATCCTGGATCTCTGATGATGTAAATGTTAGGGTTTTTCTTATTATCTCCCAGATCCCTGAGGCTCTGTTCATTTTTTTTTTTCAAATTATTTTCTGCCTGGTTTTTATATTGGGTGAAATCTATTTATCTGTCTTCATGTTCACTGATTTTATCCTCTGTCATCTCTACTACTGAGCATATCCAATGAGATATTTTAAAAACCTGTTATTGTATTTTTAAATTCTATAATGCCCATTGGTTCTTTTTATTTTTATGGCTTCAATCTTTGCTAAAATTTTCCATTTTTCATTCATTTCAACAGTTTGTAATTGGTCGTTGAAGCACTTTTATGATAGCTTCTTTTAAAAAATGATCTTTTCAGATAATTGCAACATCTGATTCATCTCCACGTTGGTGTAGTTGATTGCCTTTTCTTATTTTAATGGTGGTTTTTCTTGATTCTTGGTATGACAGGTAGTTTTAAAATTGTTCCCTGGACATTTTATATTTTATCTTATGAGACTCAGGATCGTATTTAATTTTTTTTTTTTTTTATTTTAGCAGGCAGTCACCCTGTTTATATTTAGCACAGTTCCTGGCCTACACTTGTGGGTAGTTATTCCAATGACAGTAAGGTTTTCAGAGCCTTTCTGGTGTTATTTTGGTCTGCTTGGCATATCTGGTGCTGCTGGGGATCCCTGTGGTCCATGCTTATGCTGCCTGAGTGGGAAGAAGGGGCTTCCCCAGGCTGGATGCAGGATGTCTGTCTCTCAGTGGGGGAGGGATCTGAGGCTAGCAGGGAAGGATAATACTCTCCCTGGCTGCTTACTGTTGGTGTGGTGCCCCATCAATCACCCTTGCCAGTGGTGTTGGGCTTTCCTGATGTTGTCAGAGGAACTCTTGTTTGATTTGGGGAAAGAATGAACCTCCTGGGCTGCCTTCTCATGCTAGGTTGGGGTTTAGGAAATGGTGGGCCTAGTTGCCTTCTTCTGTTGGATAAGAGGATATAAAATGCCCTGCTGCTTACTATTTCTCTGGTGCAAGGGCCACAATCCAGTTTACTTACTTACCACATTTCAGAGTTCTCCTTTGGTTGTTTCTGGCATTATTTCCAGGGTTTATAGTTGAACTTAGTGGGGGAGGAGCAGGGAAATGGGTCTACACTATCTTACCCAGACTGGAAAGCCAAATTTTGTTTTTAAATATATCTTTTGTAGAAAACCTATTACTGGGTTTTGCTTTTTAAGAAAATTCAGTGCATATATGATTCCCTATCATTGTTAGAATTTTTTATTTTAGTACTCCTTTATGCTATATTATGTCACATCTTACATACTTTTCCACCCCCCTTTCCTTTTTACGTCTTTCATTAATTAGACTGAGTTTTCCTTTCCTGGTTTTAAAGATATTTCCGTGCTCCACAGAAGAGGATTATACATTCCTGCCTCTTGTGATGTGAGTTATAGCATTTCCCTGAGTTGATTTTACTTTTCTACCCTGTTAGTATCACGCATGGTTTGAAATTTATTTAACAAATAGAATGAGTCAAAAAGATCTGCCCACGTTTTCTGAACAGAGACTTTCAGTACCGTCATGTAGTGCCTCTACTGTGCTTTTCCCTCTGCCATGAGGTCGAGAGAAGACCTGCTCCTTTGGCTGGGTCCTGGACTGAGGGAATGAACAGATGCCTGGAACACACCTGCAGCAGCTGGCCTGCAGCCAACACCTGAGAGAGAAATAAACCCTTGTTGCAAAAGCCACTGAGATGGGGTCGTTTGTTACTGTAGCATAATCTTGTGCAAGCTGACTGATCAAAAGTAATTCATTCTATTAAAAAAATTTTTTTTAATGTTTATTTATTTTTGAGAGAGAAAGCAAGATGGAGAGGGGCAGAGAGAGAGGGAGACACAGAATCTGAAGCAGACTCCAGGCTCTGAGCTGTCAGCACAGAGCCCGATGTGTGGCTTGGACCGGTGAACCAGGAGATCATGACCTGAGCTGAAGTCAGACACTTTACCAACTGAGCCACCCAGGTGCCCCAATTCATTCTATTTTCTAATTCTTCTGGAGTACTAAAATTTTAATTGTCCTATTAAGAGCTCTAATGATGGTTTCCTCCCTTAAGTTCTGAAATACATCAGTGTTTTTCTCTTCCCCTGAATGTGTACCTCTCACTTTCATGAAGATCCTCCCCTTGTTCCACCATTTTGGGCTTGTTTAAAATCTTAGTTCTTGTTTGTTGTGGATACACTCTTGTTTTGGCTCCTTTTTTTTCTTATTTATCTATACATTTCCCAGCATATTCCTTTATTTATTTTTTGTCTTGCCAGAGTACTTCCTCTAAGAGTTTTCCAAAGAGAATATTCTGAGGTCTCACCTGCCTGTTATTATCCTTTACTTTGATCTTATATTAAAATAAAGGTCACTTGGATATAAAAACCTAGGTTGAAAGATTTTTTTCCCTGCAACACTGAAAATATTTCTGTATTAAATTTTTTTAAATTCAGGACCACTGTTGAGAAATTTGTGTTTGACTGGACTCTTGTTCATATGCAGTTTATCTGCTTGTTAAAAAATTTTTTATACGTTTATTTATTTTTGGTAGAGACAGAGCGCAAGTGGGGGAGGGGCAGAGAGAGGGAGACACAGAATGCAAAGCAGGCTCCAGGCTCTGAGCTGTCAGCACAGAGCCTGACGTGGGGCTCGAACTCACAAACCGTGAGGTCATGACCTGAGCCAAGGTTGGATGCTTAACCGACGGAGCCACCCAGCTTTTTTTTAAAAGCCCCTCTGCTTTTTTTTATTTTTGGAAGTTTTTAAATTTTTTCTCTTTGCTTTTGATTGTAACTTACTTTCTAAGGAGTCTGGTTGTTTTTTTCTCTCCAAATCCATCCTATTTGGCGTTCACTATATGAGCCTTTTCAATTGGAGAACTTTCAGCTTTCTTTAATTTTAAGAAGTTCTCAATCGTTATTCATTGAAATATTTCCTTCTCTTTGTTCATTGTTCTCTCCTTACAGGACTCCTGTTAAACATACATTGATAATTCTACTTTTATGCATCATATCTCTTAAGTTTTAAAAAATATTTTACAACTCTTTATCCCTTTATGATACTGTTTAGCATCAATCTGATCTTCCAGTTCACCTGTTTGTTCCTTAGCTGAATCTGTGCTGCTTTTCAACCCACCTACGAACTTCTTTATTTCAACTAAGATGCTTTTCATACTGGAAATTCCAAGTGCCTCTTCTTTGTAACTGTGTGTTCTCACTTCATGTCACTAATCTTCTCCCCTATCTCTTAGAGAACCATTATTATAAAGATATTTTAAATTTTTACTCTGGTCTTTTAATTCCATTTTTGTCTGCGATAGTTTCTTATCTTTTTTATTTTTTTAAAATAAGGGTTGCACTCCTCAGATATTTCATTCTTTCTGTCTATGAATTCCTATTCCCCAGAGGCATAGGCCATCTTGACTCTTGCACATATGTCACATACTGACTCATACAGATGAATCCTGGGCCTCAGCTTGTACCCCTCCAGGTGAGTTTAGTGAGTGGGGGTGGATGCACCTCAACATGCAACCCTGGGAGTACAGCCAGTGCTCAGTCATTGCCCATGGCTATCACTGTCCCTTTGCCCTACTGCATGACCCTGGCCTACAGGGAACCTGCCTTAAGTTTTAATCCTAGTCTTTATAGGGTGTGTGTGTGTGTGTGTGTGTGTGTGTGTGTGTGTGTGTGTGGAGAGAGAGAGAGAGAGAGAGAGAGAGAGAGAGAGAGAGAGAGAGAGAGGTGGGGGGTTCTCAAGCTCTACCTGGATGTAACTCTGTGGATGGCCCACTGTGGGCTTATGCTGCTGTTTTCTGTGATGCTGTGATGACAGGGTGAGCAGAGATCTCTTTCCCAAGGCAATGTGGGGCTTTCCTCTATACATCTCATGTCCTCTGTCTTACATTCTTACCTGCATTGCTTCCTCCTGCTTCTGTAATGTTCTCAGGGTTGGGTTTGGAGGAGGGAGCCATTGGTCCTTGATCATTCACTACCTTTCTGAAAATGGGAAGTTGGCACTGTGACTTTCCTTTCCATCCCCTCTAAGTTTTGATTTTTAAGTAATTTTTTGCCTCAAGTGGGATTTCCTTTCACAGGTATGGGCAAATCTGGGAGTGGGGCACTCTGTTTCTGAGCCCAGGGTGCCCAAATAGAAGTGGGGGCAGCCAAAGCAGGAACAGGATTACTTTAAAGTCAGCCAGGCTAAAGAGTTTCTGAGGGCCAGCGCAAATGCGTTGAGCAGGATCTTTGTCCCTTTGTGTCCGTGGTGACTCAGCCCTGAGTGAGGGGGACTTAGGGAGCACTAGTAAGTGAGGCAAGGGAGAAAGTGGTCAAGAGGGGCTGAGGTTTAGGAGATGGATGTGGCTTCAGGGATGCACCCAGTAGGCTCCCACCCACCCAAGCTCAGCAATCAGTACTGAGAGGGTCATACAGGCAGCCTTAGACCAAGGAAACAAGAGTGTAAGAAGGAGCCTCCAAGACCCTAAAGATAGGTGACATGCAAAATGAGGTGGTTTAGACCTTCATTTCACTCATCCATTCACTCATCTGCTTCTTCAATAAGGATTTCTTGAGCATCTACTAGGCACTGTTTTGGATGCTGGGGATGCTGTCATGAATGGGACACTTTAAGACCCTGCCTGATAGAGCTGATAGTCTAGTGGTGGGAGTGGGGCACAGAATCATGAAAGGTTGGGGGGCCCCAGGGACAGATTTCTGTTCCTCAGGGAGGAACTGGCCAGAGTCTTGGTGGGGAACTGAAGTACTGGGAAGAGAAACCCCTTGAACTCTAGGCTCAAGGCTCTTGAATGGTAGACAGGTGTACATGTGGCCTGTCATTCAGCCCTTTGCATTGTGACAGGTGTTCACAGACCTACTGACTGAGTGATGAAACCCTGAGACAGAAGCTTGTTGGCTCAGATTGAAAGACCAGAGGAGCCACTGACTTGGTGGGCACAGGGAGGCCCAGGGCTCTGGCTCATTAGATTCACCAGGCCTATCAAGATAAGACTGCTTCTAGATCTCAGTACCTCCCTGACTTGGTCTGCATCTATCCAAAGCCTTCAGGCAGAGGGTATCAGGGCTTCTGATCTGGAGCAGAGGGGGCCCCAAGAAGACATAGCCTAACTCCCAACCCTTACCCACCATGAGAGAGAGTCCAGTTTGAGCTCCATCCCTACCCAATGGTTCACATGCTAACAGCCACTGTGTGACTGCCACAGACCGAATATTTGTGGTTCTCCCCCCTCCCCAAGATTCTAAGCGCCTACCCCCAATGTGATGGGACTAGAGCACAGGGCCTTTGGGAGGTAGTTGGGTCATGAAGGGGCAGCCCTCATGAATGGGATTAGTGTCCTTACATAAGAGACCCCAGAGAACTCTCTTGCCCCCCCTGTCATGTGAGGAACCAGGCAGTGGGCTCTCACCAGTTGCTGAGTCTGCTGGTGTCTTGATCTTGGACTTCCCAGCCTCCAGAACTGTGAGAAATAAATGCCAGCCACCGAGTCAGGACAGTTTGTCATAGTAGCCCGAATGGACACAGACATTGACCTTGGGCAAGTCCCTTCACCACTTTATCCCGCCAGTTTCTTCTTAAGCCTCAAACTAGATGGCCTCTATTGGCGCTGCTCTACCCCTGAGGTCCCTCATCTTCACCTTCCTCCTCCACATGTCCCCATCTTGGGAGCCCCAGATGGAGCCCTCATTGCACCTTTGGTATGACATGTGATTGAAAAGTAAAGTCTGAAGCCTCAGTTCCCCATGCACCCTTCTCGCTTTTGATTTGCAGCTCAGGGTAGTTGACTGCCAAGTCAAGTAATCAGGAGGTAATAGCCTGGTAGCGGATGAATCCCCGGAGCTGGCAGCCGAGTCTGGAAAACTCCATCCCCAGGCCTCTGCACCATTTATGACCAGGAAAATAATTGTGTAAAGCAGGCTGGCTCGGATCAAACCCAGCCTGACATGGCGCAGTGTAAGAATTGCCGGCGCCCTGGTCTGATGTGGTTATTAGTACCTTGCTTGGGGGCAAGGCTACCCAGAGCGGCAGGCGTGCTGTGATTCATTTGCCCATGCAGATCGGACATTGTTCCTGAACCCGCAGGGACATCTCTATCGCGGCCTCCTTGCCTAGCCCCCCCTGGTTTTTCCCTCATTCTCCTCCATCGCCTGCTCAGGCTGCCTCTTGCCTTCCTCCGTCCGTCCATCGTTGCTGAAATTCTCGCAAAGTGCTGATTTTATTGAGTGCGACAAGTGGCAGTTCATTAAAAAGTGGGAGCAGATGGGGAACGGATTGTGGAAGAAGATTAATGATGCACACAGACCACTAAATAGGGCCAGGTTTGGGAGTAAACACAATCACTCGGCTCCCTCCGAGTGGGTAATCCTGCTCTGTCAGATCCGTTCTCGTTAGCTGGCTAACGTCGGAGGGCCCGGGAGAGTTAACAAGGAGCATGCCAGCCTGCCCAGTGGAGGGTGAGGCTGTGCTCTTGGCTAGGACACAGGTGGGGGAGGGCGAGGTGCAGAGGAGTGCCACAAGGGTGAGAAGCTGTCCTCTTCAGGGGAGAGTTGGGGAAAAACCTGTGACCTCTTTGAACAGCCCTGCCAGGCTGGATCTGAGCAAAGGAGTTGGTTTAACCCTAGGGTTTTTTTTTTCCTTTTTTCTTCTTTTTCTTTTGTTTTTGTTCTGTTTTTCTTTTCTTTTCTTTCTTTCTTTCTTTCTTTTTTTTTTTTATGAACCTTCATGATTTGGACTCCTGAGAGTTCTCTGACTCCATGTCAAATTCAGGGAACAGAGAGTTACCATGTCCTATACCCACCCTTTCTGGCCTCAGGTGTCCTCCATACTGGCATGGAATTCTAGGCCAGTAGATCAGAGCCTTCATTGCAGGGAGAAAATCTCTCAGAGAGACAAATGTGAGCTGTCTACCAAGAATCCTGCATTTATAGTCCAATAAATCCTTCTAGAGATCACTCTCCTAGACACCTGCCTATGGTTTAAGACGGAACAATATGTGATCATTCCAGGCCCAGGTTGGGGGAGGTAGTTACAGAGACAAAGGATGACACTTCGTTTGAATGACCCCCTGGAGCTCAGGCATTAATTTAATAAACATTTATTAAATATTAAATATTATGTGCTAAACCAGGAATGGCAATTAGCCGGCGTTGTTCCAGTCTCCTTCCCTGCTTTCCCATGGCAGACGTCAAAATTGATTATAGAGTTTTTTCCCCCTTGAGCCAAGAAGAGTCCTTAGAATCCTTCTCAACACAGCATTCTAGATAGCCACTAACAATTTGTTGGCACTGGCTGGTAAAGTGACAGTTTCCCATCTCCCTGTGTTAGACATTTTGGGAAACCCAAAGATTTCTGTTGTAAGACAAACCACTGAGGTGAACAGAAAGATTTCAAGATGAGACCACGTTTGGAAAAAGAAATGGCTGGTCCAAAAGAGAACTGAGGAAGGGGTGATGTTCATCACACTCACTTGTACACAAAGAGCCCACTCTTGCCAGAATCGACCTGTGGCATTCAACCCACCTCCTTTGCTGGAGTGAAGAAGGGGAGAAGAGATTGCAAGCAGCTACCCAGACCTCCCCTCTCCCCACAGGGGTGGTGCGTGGGCTGGGACCAAGACCAGGAGCCAAGCCCTGGAAGGTCTGCCTGGTATCCTGGGACAGGGGAATTTATTCAGCTGGTTCTACGGGCTCCTTGTCAGGCAGAGGAGCACCCCATGTTGCAGCTCTGTCTAGAGAAAGCTTTCTGGAGGCAGCCCCCCATTCCATGTGCTGTGTTTGCTTCTATTCATGGCTCTGGCTCCAGAGTCCTGTTAGCCTGGTTCCTCCTGTTGCCAAGTAGCTCTTGACAAGTGGTGTCAGACTCCCTGCCCCCATCCCCGCCAGCTCTGGCCAAAGGATTCTGGTCTCCCAGGTCCTCATTCCTGGTACACTCACCCACTGAAGGCAAGGCCTATCCCTAAGGCTGGACCCCAAGAAAGGTGGGGAGGCTGGTGGGAGTCCCTGGCTGCTAGTGAGGTAGGGACCCCGGCAGCAGATGTCTTTTCTCTTTTCCCTGGCATCAGAACCAGGTTTTCCCTTCACTCCCAAGCCTCCTCTTACTTCAGACTCCCCTGCTTTTGCTTCTGGACTCATCATCTTCCCAGGCCCCTGCACTCACAGCCTCAGAGGTATTGCTCATTACCTGGGCCAGAGACCTGGGCCAGAGGTTGTCCTCTAATAGTCATCCCCGCTTTTCTCCATAGTGACAAATCCTGAATGTATTCAGGGCTCAGTAGATCCACCCAGAAGATTCCATTTCCTACTTTCCTTTGCAGCTAGCATTGGCCATGTGCCCAAATTTGGGTCAAGGAGATGTAAGAGGAAGCGTTGTAAGAAAAATGTTGGGAGCTGACTCAGAGGGAAATTGTTGCCTTCTCCCCCTGCTTACCTCCTGCTGCCTGAAAGTAGAAATGATGGCAGAAGCTCCAGCAGCTATTTTGGTCCGTGAAGTGACCTTGAGAATGGCAGCCATATGTTAGGGTGTTAGATTAGAAAGAGAGGAAGCCTGGATCCACGATGTGTCTGGAGCCACCATCTCAACCCTGTACTTGCTTCCTCCAGACTTCTTGTAGGTATAAACACTTCATCTTGGGTTTCTGTTCTCTTCTGCCATGCCTAATCCTAACTGATTATCTCTCTGCTCCCTGCCTAGGGAGTAGTGAGGTTCAGTGGACTCTTTCTCCAATGTACCTCTCATAGTCTCCTGGCTATTCCCAGAGTTTTGATCACATCATTGCCCAAATCAGAGACCTTTAATAGATCCCCATTATCTTCTAAATAAAGAGGAAATTCCTTCCCCTGGCATACAAGACCTTCCATCACTGGGTCTCTACTGAGCTGTCTGGTTCTCCCTCCCGTGTCCTGTGGTTCAGCCAAGCTGATTTCCTGGAATCCCCAGACACCCCCTGCTTTTCTACCTCTCTTCTTTGGCTCCAGTAGTTCTCTTGCCTATCAAAACCCCACCCATCATTCAGGCTCATCTCCAGGTTGCTTCTTCTATGAAGCCCTCTCGCTGCCTCTGAGTCAGGAGTGATGGGACTGACTCTGTCCTCTGTACTCATATAGTAAATTGTTTGTAGCTGTCAAGGTCCACCTGATATTATTGCCATCTCAGACTTTTACCAGACTAAGGTCTTGTAGGACTGGGTGGCATCTTATTCTCAAATTCCCCAAATGGCCTGGCAGGGCCCCACATAGTAGCTCCTTGGTAATTGTTGGCTTATCAAGGTGACGCCCAGTCCCTATCTCTGGCCTCAGTCATGGAGCTGAGCAGAAGTTCTTTCCTGAGGTGACTGAACCCCCGATTTCACTCTTCTCAGCTCTCCCTGTCACGGTCACTTAGCCAACTCTTTTGCACTGGCTGCCAGGGAGGGGGAGGGGTGGAGGTAGGGCCTGGGCTCGCAGATGGACAGGTGCTGCCGCCTGGGGAAACAGAGATGTCAGGGTTGACATGGGGAGCTGGGCTCCTCATTAGATCTGCTGAACGGCTGTCACAGGCTCGCTCCCCTGTGGTGACAGGGCTCACCTCTCCCCACCTAGGCTGCATGCTCACCGCCCCCACCCTCTCTCCTGACAGCACTGACCTATCTGGGCGATGCTCTCACTCACTCACCCAAGGACCACTGAGCATCAGGGCCTTCTCCATGGAACACAAGGCCATTTGTCTTTCAGGAGGGATGGCCCGTCTCTTGGGGGGACTGCTTACAGCTTTCTGTCATTCTGTGGCTATAAGTCAGAGGAGCCAGGAGAGAGAGAGAGCTGGCTTGGACCAACCTTGGCCTTGGATGCGGGCAGTTTGGAACCCTTGTGCTTGTGGCAGTGAGTTCTACCTAAGTGAAGTCTCAATTAAAACAATAAATCATTACCAGGATAAAGTGTAGTGGGGCCACAGAGGGTTGAATCCAAATTTGAATATGATAGGCCTATAAATTACGGCAATTGCACGATGCTGTTCGTCAAGGCCCCAGGGACTGATGAACATGCACACCATCAGCTTAGGGGGCAGTTAGTTTGCATGGCCACGTTTGGGAGGATATATGTTCTTTGGAACTTTCTCCACACTAAGGGAATGTAGTAACAGTAAGTTAAACTGCCAGGGTTCAAATCCCAGCTCAGCTAAGCGGGGACTGAATGTGGGCATGTTTAACTTTTCTGGACCTCAGTTTCCTTATTCATAAAATGAGCATTCACAAACCTCTTGTGCAGATTATACAAGATAATACAGATAAAGCAGAGTTTCTAGCACCTAGTAAATGCCAAGGTTATCTGCTAGAATGCAAGTTTCCAGAAGACACGGATATTATCCATACTGACCACTGAGCATCTGTGGTGGAATCTCAGCGCATGTTTACAGAATGCATACATGTGCATCAGGAGAGTAAGCCTCATGAGGACGGGCAATGTGTTTTTCTTCTTCTATCGCCAGTTATATCTGCTAGATCACCCTGCTTGAAATAGGTGCTTAACAATTAATAATAAATTTAAGTACAAAGTGTCCTTGCAGTTTTGGGATGCATTTTATATGTAATAAAGAGTACTTAAAAGATCTCAACCAAATAATGCCCACATTTGGAAGATTTCTCAATCTTGCAGAATCTCTCCTGGGTCTCGGGCTAAGCCACCTCCTCCAGAACTCAGCAGCTTGACCCAACATAAGGTGTTGTGGGAAGGGTCCAGGCCTGGATGTTGGGAGACCTGGTCTTATTCCCGGATCTTTAATGGTTTCACCATTTGACCCTGGGTAAGTCACTCCCAAAATCTGAGCCTCAGTTCCCACATCAGTAATGTGAGGGGGTTAGTCCAGATGCTTTTCCAGATTCTTCTTAGTTTGATCCTTAGAGCATTCTGGCTTGAAGGTGCCAGGTTCCTGGCAGGACCTAACTCAAGGCCCACGTGTGATTCTGCAAGCCCTTGCTCTGGAACAGGGACCCGGGGCATTCTTCCACTCTGTGTCCTCAGGACAGACCCACATAAAAGGGGGCAGGAGATGCTTTGGAGGGGAAGCCTCACCCCCCCTGAGCTGCATCTGGGAGCAGGGCAGGAGGCACTGCTGAAGCCCACTGTGGTCCTGGCTGGAGCAGCCCTGAGCAAGATTCCCAGTTTTGGAATGACTCCAGCCTAATCCCTGGGGCAGCAGTGCAGGAAATACAGAGCCAGTCCTATTGGGCTGCTCCTTACTCCCAGAGGAAGCCCGGGCCAGAGCATGGAGCATGGGCGCTGCAGAAGGATAGGATGGGGGGCTCTTATCTGTCTCAGCCATCTGCTTCCGGGGGACCATCTTCTGTGCAGGAAGTCTCACCAGACAGCCTGCTGGAAAAGCCTCACCCGTACCGACATGGCCTGCTGCACCTTGCCGCTTCGGTACTGTCCTTTAGCCAGCTGTGACCATACCCTTCTACTAGAGTCTGGAAAACCAAGGATGCCCTTCCCATGGAATCCAGGGCCTTGCTGTAATCGGACCCTACAGAAAGGATATCTAGTTTTCTCAAGTCTCATGGAGTTACCTGCCCAAACTCTCAGTTATACATGTCTAAGGATGGGTCTGGTGCTGAGCTCTCTGCTCTCCCTGCTCCTTGGGGAGCTCTGTGTTCCATGTGATGGGGCAGCTGGGAGCCCAGAAGGGCAGCAAGCGATGGGGAACTCCCTGAATGCCCAGGATCAGGCTGAGCCTCTGATGGGTGACTTTGGGTCACCTCTGTCTAAGCCTCAGTTATATTATTGATAAAATGGGGTTAGTGATAGACTTTATAGTGTCCTGTTAAGAGCAAATGGGATAAAGGGGATGGGAGGCATGTTGCAAGCTGTAAAGTGCTAGGCCTACATAAGAGGCAGCCTGTGGCTTGACCCTGAAGGAATAGTCCAGCCTCCTGAGGGTTGGTCAGCCCCCTTTAGAGCAATGGGTTCTTCCCCACAGAACTTATTGCTTTCTCCAAGCAGCTCCCTGCCCCCCTTCTCCAAGAGCTCTCTGTTACAGATTAATCCACCTAATTGGAAGACTGCTGGATCAGGCAAGGAATTTATCAAAGGGAAGTAGAGGAGAGCTTGGTGCCTGTGGCTCCCCGTGTATTTGTCCTTTCAAATCCTTATAGATAATTCCATTTCTGCATGAGGAGCAAGACTGGGATTTAGTGTAAGAATGAGGGACAGGAGGAGGGAAGGGGGAGAGAAAGGGATGAGGCCAGAGCTAGGGGAGAGCTGAGACTATCCAGGCCTGGTGTGGGCTGGTCAGGGGCTCTCTTGGGCAAGAGAGACCATGCCAGTGGTAGGGAGCAGCTGGGACAGAGGAGGTGAGGTTGGAGGGGGACACTGCCTGGCCAGGAGGGGGCTTGCTGAGCAGGCAGGGGAGGTGGCACCCAAGGATCATGGCTCCTCTGCCTCCCAGGGACAGGGAGGCTCAGACTGCTCTGGAGCCAGCTTTCTAACATGCCCTTCCCATGTTGTAGGAGGGGTAGGCAGGGATGTGGTAGAGGCCTGCCCTCTTCTGTGAGGATCCAGCCCAGTGTGACACAGGGAGTCTGGGGACTGCAGGCACTAGGAGAGGTACAGGGTAGAGGGGAAATGCACGGGGTGAAAAGCTTGCTCACCACTGCAAGCTGAGTGGGGCATTTGGAGGTGGGGGGAGATGGGCTGTTGTACACAAAGAACGAACACTGTGGGACTGGACACACGCGTTCGCTGTTTGTGCGCCTGGCAGCAAGGACCTGCCTGGGAATGAGGCACAGACCCACCCTCGAGGGCCTGGCGGTTCAGAGGGGGAGGCAGAGGAGCGAGCGAGCACACAGGTTAATGTACTAGAGCGTGGGGGGTTAGTGCTGGGAGGGAGGTGTGCGCGGTGTACTGTGGGAATCTTCGGGGACGCTATTGATTAGTTTCTCCAGACCATGGGACACGTGCCAGAAAAGCTTCACCGAGGAGGTGGCATTGCTCCTGTAGAGAGCTAAGAGATTGGTTTCCAGGGCGTTGGTGTAGCTGAGTTATCCTCCAGAAGAAAGGAGGGGAGGTCTGCCCTGTGTTTGACCACGTGATCACATCTCATTTTAGTGTGAGTCGTTGTTCCCTGAGGAAAGACACATGTTGCCTGTCCCATGGCGACCCGCTGTCTGAGAAGACTCCATGGTAATGGGCCCTCTTTGCTGAGAGGGCACTGGTTATGCACAAAGGGGCTGTGGCCACCAAGAAAAACATCAGCACCTTGTTTAGGGCCCCAGGGCTGGTCAAGGTGCAAGACTAAGATGAAGTGATGGAATGTAGACCATGGCCAGGGACCCATGGGCTGGGCACTGTTATTTCTAAGCTATGTCTTTTGGGGTTCCTATAAACCTCAGCTCACAGACCACTGTGTTAGTCTGGGTTTGCAGGTAGATGTGTTGAAGCAGAGGGGATTAATAAGTGTGTTCCTGAGGGGCTGTGGGGCATTTTGTCCCTATCCTCCCAAAGACGTAGTACCTTCGAGAGAAAGCTTGAAAGACCCTATAAAATACAAATATATTATCTGATAGGAGACATACCACAGGTCAGGTACATCTTGGAGGGGAAATTGTGAGGTCTGGAACAAGGCCACTGCCTGGGGAGAGTGGGCTAGGGGCGTGCCAAAGGAAGGGGCCCTGTGGCATCTGAAGCACAGCACAAGAGGGTCAGGAGCCGGTGGGGAGGGCTCACTGAAGACAGCACCGTAATTTTGCCTCTTCCAGAAGCTGTGTTGGAGTCAGGGTGGGATGGAAATCTTGGGCAGTGAATTCCCCGTTCCCGACAAATCTGTAAATGAGGAGAATTACACAGACACACACGCGTGCAAAGAGACGCCAGGAGAGAGAGGGAGGAACACGTGCCTACATATCGCTAGTGTGCACGGAAACGTGTAAAGGGCCTACTTGCATGGTTATCTGCACACATACTGTCGGCTGGTCATCACAGGGCGGTATTGAGGACCAAGAACGATGATGGCCCAATAATGATAAGTCTTGCATACTATCTCTTTGTTTTGTTCTGTTTTTAATTTTAACGTTTATTCATTTTTGAGGAAGAGAGACAGAGCGTGAGAGGGGGAGGGGCAGAGAGAGAGGGAGACACAGAATCGGAAGCAGGCTCCAGGCTCTGAGCTGTTGGCACAGAGCCTGACACGGGGCTCAAACTCACAGACCACGAGATCATGACCTGAGCCGAAGTCGGACACTTAACCAACTGAGCCACCCAGTCGCCCTGCATACGATGTCTTTGGATCGCTCCTAAAAATCCTGCTAGGTAGAAAATATTCTTTCCATTTCTCAGATGAGAAAACCGAGGCATGAGCTGGGTCAAACAACTTGCCCGAGGGACTTGAGCCCAGTTCTCCCAATTCCAGGTCAAGAGCCACTTTACTGCCCCTCTGATGAAGTCAGCAGTCCCAGCAGCCTGTCCCCGTTGCCCAGAACTTGTAGGGGCACATGGAGAGTCAGGCCAATGGGAGTTTGGCCAATGCATTTGGGAGGGTTTGTCTAAAGATCACAGGAACTGGGGCGCCTGGGTGGCTCAGTCGGTTGGGCCTCCGACTTCAGCTCAGGTCACGATCTTGCGGTCCGTGAGTTCGAGCCCCGCATCAGGCTCTGGGCTGATGGCTCAGAGCCTGGAGCCTGCTTCTGATTCTGTGTCTCCCTCTCTCTGCCCCTCCCCCGTTCATGCTCTGTCTTTCTCTGTCTCAAAAATAAATAAACGTTAAAAAAAATTAAAAATAAATAAAAATAAAAAAATAAAGGTCACAGGAACTGGAGAAAGTAGACTCGGGTCTGAACATTGGCACCTCCTCTCAGAGCTGTGTGATCCTGGGCAAATTCATCAGCTTCTCTGAGCCAACATTTCCTCCGCTTCAAAATGAGAATAACAAAATGGACCCCACTGATTATATGAAATAAGAGGAAACGTAAGAAGGGCCTAACAGATGCACAGAATTACAGAGGATTCTGTTTACCATAACCGTCCAGGACCTGTCCTATTCCGTGAGGGGGGAACTCCACCAGGCAGGTAATGGTGAGGGGCAGCGGAGTAATGCCAGGGCAGGAGAGGTGGCAAGGGGCTTTGGAGGGGCTCTCCTGACCTGGGAGCTTGATTTCTTTTTGACCCGGGGCACCTCAGTCAGTGGAGATACAAAGCAGGACTCCAAGGAGATAGCCCACCCAGGCTGAGGCCAGCCCCTGCAGGCAGCGACCAGGTCTGCTGGGGTTTTGCGTCTGGAACCCCACGGTAGTAGAAGAGACCCCCCAGGTTCCACTTGGGGCTCTGCCTGCAGTTTCCTGCTGTCAGCAGGCATGACATAGGGCCGCAGTGTGGGCACCAGTGCATGTGAGGTGATTACCCCTTCAATGTTTAATGTGCTGAAAAACCATTAGACCCCGAAATGGACAAGTTCTCAGTTGGTAACTTTAATTATTGTTAAGACTCAGTCACGCCTGCTTATTAGCAATTATGCATGGCATCTCCCAGGGTGCTGTGGGCCTTCCCCTCTCCTCCCTTCTCCTGAGGAGAGCAGCTTTGCAGACTGCTGCCACACAGGTAGTTCCTGCTGCTCCCCTCCGTAGCCTGGCCTTGCTTAGGGCCAGAGAAGGCTGTCTGCTTCTTTTCAAAGGGCAGGAGAGGGAAGGGCCTTGCGGTGCAGATGGGGAGCATCTGAGGGGGGCTGACTGCACAGCACGATATCTTTTACAAGGTACTTTCCTCCCATCACTAATTTCCTCCTCTCACCACCCCCATTTTATAGATAATCCAATTGAGCCTTAGAAGGTGAAGTAATAAGGGCACCTGGGTGGCTCAGTTGGTTAAGCGTCAGACTCTTGGTTTTGGCTCAAGTTATGATCTCACAGTTTGGGAGTTTGAGCCCCACATTGGGGTCTGTGCTGACACTGTGGAGCCTGCTTGGGATTCTCTGTCTGTCTCTGCCCCACCCCTGCTCGCATCTCTCTCTCTCTCTCTCTCTCTCTCTCAAAATAAATAAACTTAAAAAAAAACCCAAAAAACAAAAAAAGAAGGTAAAGTAATAGCAGTCACCTCCTAGAGCAGTCTGGGCCTGCAGATTCCTGGCCTCTCCGGGGCTCTGTCCTGGAAATGGAGGGTTGAGACATGGTCAGGCAGATGCTGGACGTGGGAGGTGGTGGACAACCAGGAACCTGGGTGGCCCAGTTTGAATTAAATGCAAACATATACATCATAGGCCAGTGTCTGGGGAGAGACACTAGAAACAGATTCATAGAGGCAGACGAAGCAGGGCAGGGGAGGGGGGAAAAGAGGGAGGGAGAGAGGGAGAGAGAGAAGCCAAAGAGAATCACAGAAATCACCCGTGGTTCTTTACTCTCCAGGGTAAAGACCGGGCTGGCTGTACTTCCTACCCTCTGGCTCCAAGAGATAGCCTTATATCCTTCCAATAAACTCCTCTCTCCTGCTCAAGATAGCTCCCTATCCCAAGTCCCTTAGTGAGCTCAGACAACCATTTTGAGGCCAGCCCTGGGGTCCACCGGAGAGGAAGGAGCTCTAGCAAGCCTTCTGACTTAGGGGCCAGGGGGGCTCCTGCAGGACAGCAGGCACGATTTTGATTTCAGGAGGAAGGGGCAGAGAGAAGGCAGCCCCTCACCACAGACCACCAGCAAGGCCCATCATCCCCTGGAGAGTCTTCCTGATGGGCCACCTCTCTCTCCTACCACCCCCTGCCTGACCCAGGAAACCCTAACCCTGGGCTATTCTCAGGTGAATGGCAGAGCGATGCCATGTGCTGGCAGCCCCGCCTCTGGCCCTGATTTTTAAGAAGGGGAGGGGAAAAAATAACAGAAGGGAAAAAGTGAACATGAGTAATGGGCCTGGAATGAGGCATACGAGATAACACTGAATAATAATGCGTCAAAAACTACAAGATGTATTTTTTTTATTTCCCAGTGGAGTTTCCATTGCGCTAATCCATCACTGTGGAGCAGGCAAGATTATGCTTCCCCAAAAAAACTCTGGGAGATAAATGTGAGTAAATTAGGGTTTATTATATTATTTGGGGTGATATAATTTCCAAGCAGGCCCTTATTAAATTACTTCCTCTGGTGCTGACACCTCGTGCCTGGGTTTCTGCACCTTCCCTTCACTCCCCCGTCTGAAGCTGCTTTGTATTTTAATGCTTCTCATCGGCTCTTTTGTGCGGGCGGGGTGCCAGTGGAGAGAGCTGGAAGGAGTGCTGAGTCACTGCTGTCAGGCTGACTTTCTTCCTTGCCAGACTTCCCATCACTGCAGAACCACAAACTCCTGTAACATCGATGCTGGAAAAAATATAGGGATACCCAGTCTACACCCGCATTGTATAGAGGGAGAAACTGAGGCCCAAGGAAGAAAAGTGAGCTGCTTGGGTCAAATGGGTAGGGACACAGTTGGGACTGGCACACCATGTGCTGACTCCCAGCCCAGTGCTCATTCTTTGTGTGGGGTCTTTATGTGCCCATCAGTCTTTTTGGTGAAGGACAGCTGTAAGCCCAACAAGAGAAGCACGTGGACTTTAAGAGTCTTGGTTGTCCACTGTTGAATCCTCCCAGTGACCCAAAGGAGATCTGAGAGAAGACCTGTGATCTAGTTTTGGGTGACCACAAAAAGGCTGTGTGAGCTTAGGCAAGTGACTTCACCTCTCTGAGCTTTTATAGTAAGTATACCGTCTTTATACGAAAAGGCGTGGAAGAGCTTAGTGGTTTTCAGACTATGTTTTCAGCAGTGGAATTCTGTTTTGGAAGCATATTTGGAACTCTAACATATAAAATATTAAATGCTGAATTACTCTGACTGAAGAAGCAGCCTGGGGTTGGATGACCCTCCCCTCAGGTTGCTTCCGTCTTTCCCCCACCTGGTCTGACACTGCCGGGCCCAGCTTCAGCATCTTACCCTGATTTTGCCCCGTAGCGCTCTCCTGCCACTCTCACCAAGTCCTGCCCAGTCTCCAAAGATGCACAGCAGTGTCCCTTGCGGCCTTGAGGGTCTCTGATCAAACTCCACATGACCCATCCACAAAGCCTGAGCGCTTGGTGCCAACACACGGTTCCATGGAAATGAGCCTCGGGGCTGTGCCATTTATAAGCTGTATCACCTGGGGCAAGTTATTACTTTTGATCTGAGTCTATCTCATCATCTTTGAAATGGGCTAATAAAATAATCTTGACCTCAGAAGGCAGTGAGGTTTAAATGAGAAAATACATATAAGAGACTTAGCATGGTTCCTGGCATGCTGTAAATTATAGTGATCATTACTTTCATTATAAATACTACAACTGTGGTGTTTTTGTTTTATATTCTTTTTTGGTGAGGCATATGCAAGGGCTTATTACAGTACACAATAGATGCTTAACAAAAGGATAAATGGTACCTGTCATTAAAATTTTTTTTTAATGTTTATTTTTGAGAGACAGAGACAGTGGGAGCAGGAGAGGGGCAGAGAGAGACGGAGACACAGAATCTGAAGCAGTCTCCAGGCTCCAAGCTGTCAGCACAGAGCCCGATGCAGGCTCGAACCCGCAAACTGTGAGATCATGACCTGAGCTGAAGTCCCACGTTTAATTGATTGAGCCACCCAGGCACCCCAGTAACTGTCATTTTTATTAGCTATTATGATAGCAGGCACCACGGGGAACCTAATGGTAGATACCCTCTTGTCTCCATTCTCACGGGACTCCCAAGTTCTGCTCGTCCACCTGGATAAGAGCGTTAATGCTGCCCCGATGGGGGTCTGGGCTTCAGGAGAGGTCACTGGGGAGCCTGGAGGAGCACATCATAAGCATCAGCAGAGGGGATCGGCAAAGGCTTCTGAGGGAAGGACCGATCTTCTTGAGACACAGCACATCACGCAGGGTCATTTAGAGCGACACCTGCGAACTGACAGACACAGGGAGTAATGGTGGCTGCCTGGGACTGTGGGGAGCGGGGGTGGGGAAGTAGGGTTCCATAGGTATAGAGCTGTTTTGCAAGATAAAACCTGTTCTGGAGATTGGTAACACAGCAACACACATGTATTTGACACCACTGACCTGTACATTAAGCACTGTTAAGATGGTAAATTTCATGTTACGTGCGTTTAACCACCATTAAAAATTAAAAAAAGAAAATCATGGAGGGGGGTAAAAACCCAACAAGAACACCTACAACACCGATTTCTGACTTCCCGGTCCCGTAGGTCAGAAGTCTGGTGTGGCTCAGAGGCTCCACAAACCTGACCTCAAGGTATTGGCCAGGCTGTGTTCTCGTCTGGATTTCTTGGAAAAATCCGCTTCCGAGCTCATTCAGGTTGTTGGCAGCAGTGGGCCGAGGCCCCGTTTTCTTGCCGGCTGCTGGCTGGTGGTCACTTTCAGCACCCCCAGGCTGCTTTCCCGTGCTATCTGCGGGGTCCCCCTCTACCTTCAGGCCAGCAGCAGCGTGTTGCATTGTCATGCTTCTGCTCTCTCTGGCTTCCCTTCGGTGACCAGCGGGAGAAGCTCTCTTTTGAAAGGGCACGGCGATTAGGTCAGGCCACCTGAATAATCTCTGTGTCTTAAGGTCCGTGATTTGGGACTTTAAATATATCTGTGAGATTCCTGACAACAATACCTCGCTTAGTGTTCGAATTATCTGGGGATGGGAACTTGGGAGTGATTTTAGAATTTTGCCCACCTTGGCAGGCATCTTCCGAATGGGGATGGAAGGAGAGACAGGATTTCCGAGGGTGAAGAGGGGCGTTGTGGGGGGAGGGCTCCAGAACAAGGAGGGTGAGGAGGAACCCTGGGGGCTGGACTGTGTCTGTAGGGTGGGAGAGGCAGGGCTGGCGGGTGTGTGGTGCCCGGACCCTCCCGTGAACTGTGGGCTCTGTGGACCAGAGTCGCCTGGGAAGTAGAAGAGATGTTCCTCTTTGCTTGGTTCCTTTCTCCTTTCATTCTGTTGTTCTTCACCCGTTTTGTAAGTATCACGGAGTACCTACTGGGTGCCAGGCCTGTGCTGGATTCTGAGGACACAGCGGTGCGCAAAGTGGGCATGACCCTCCCCGCTATGTGCTCTCCAGAGAGGAGAGACAAGCCAAGAGGGGCTTCCCATGCAGAGGGGAGTGTAGCGTCAGGGGAGGTATTGGAAGGCCCCTCGCCCCACGGCCCAGTTTAGAGCGGATGGAGCAGGAGCTGCTTGCCTGCATCAGAAGCTGGAGGGGTGACGGAGACCCCCTGAAGAGCCATCTCGGGGTGCTTGCCCAGGCCCCTTCTGCCTTTTGCCAGAAGAAGGGCTGCACTGGCCCTGTGAGGACCCCCACATGGGTCTGAGACACACAGTTCTGGGGGGAAGAAGACACGGAAGGAAGTGCAAAACTGTTTGATCAGAGTCTGGCCCCTGGGAAAGAGCTAAGTGTCTTTTTGCTGGCAGCTGCAGCAAAAGGTGCAATCATTGGAAGGTGGCATTTTGCATTCAAATTGTTCCCATCAGCCAGTGACATTTTCTTGTTCCTTCTGGTCGGGAGGCCTTTCAGTGCCACAGACTCAAATGACTCAGGAGTCAGAATTTCTTTCCCTCCGGGGGAGAAACCAGTGCAGTCACCCTGGGGTGGACATACACATTAGCAGAGGTTACAAAAGCAGATGAACTAGTGACACAGCCAGGACCAAGGGGTGTGCGTGAGGACACGGGAGAAAGCAAAGTGCACGTCCGTGTCCTGTGCGTCCGGACCATTTGGCATCTGTGAGCATGGCGTGTCCCCTCAAGTGCACTCATTGCCACGGAGAGAAAGGCGCACAGTTGGGTCTGTGTGTGAGTGTGCACGCCGAGGAAAGAGGCGAGCGGGTGTGCATGAGAGCGTGTACGCGCGTGGGTGCAGATAAGCCCCTGTCGGTGCCCGGGCGTGTGTGTGGCTGTGCAGTTTATGGCAGGCTGTGGCGTGGTTGGTTTCAGGGGTGGCTGGCAGCTGAGCTGCCCCTTGACTCAACGCTCCCCTACCCACAGTCTTCCCATCTTGGTGAGGGGCCCCACCGCACGCCCTGCTGCCAAGCCCCAAGCCTGGGGTCCTTGTCTCCCTTGCTTTCCTCTCAAGTTCAATTTCTCTTCTTGACATAGACCTTTTGTGACCAGTTCAGCCAAAATAGCTCCTTTGGGTCCTCTGCAGGTATTGTCCATTGCAGCACACGCTCCTTTCCTTTACAGCATTAACTTACTTTGCTGTGTTTGTTTACATGATGGTGCCCTTCCATCCTTCCACAATGCAGTTCCCCGGGAGCAGGGGTCAGCTTTCATGTTCACTTCTGTGTACGCAGTAGGCACGCAGTAAATGCTCTGTAGAACGAGTGATGAATGACTTGTTTCCCTGTGTTGCCCCAGGGCTGACGCGGGCCTTAGAGGCATTGTTTCAGTGCAAAGACAGTGTGACACAGAACAAATTGGCATCCGAGGGAGTGAGTTCCTTGTCCCTGGAAGCCTTCCAGTAGAGCCTGAGTGAATGCTGTTAGCTTTCCACACCCACAGATTACCACCTAAGTGCCATGTTGTGGGACACAAGGGTCGTCAAGAACTGGTCATGTTTTTAAAAATCTATTTATTTTGAGAGAGAGAGGGGGAGAGTACAAGCAGGGGAGGGATAGAGAGAGGGGGAGAGAGAATCCCAAGCAGACCCTGCGCAGTGTGGAGCCCAGTGCAGGGCTCCATTTCATGAACCGTGAGATCGTAACCTGAGCTGAAATCAAGAGTCAGTTGCTTACCCGAGCCACCCAGGTGCCCCAAGAACTGGTCACATTTTACCGCCCCAGCCTCACACCTCCTGTCTGCACATGTTGTTATCATGGCCCAGAAGGCCCTTCCTTTCTTCCTTGATGGAAACTCATTCTCATCCTTGTAGCCTGCGCTTGAGTATTCCTGCTCTATGCAGTTGTCTTTGACTCTCCAGACAGAACCAAGTCTCTGATGCTTTGTCACTGCTCCTGGGGCCCTTCTGCATGGGCCTCCTAGCCTGACCCCTTTGGTGTGTTTGCTTTGCACCCCTGCAGTAGACCCAAACTTCTCGCAGACGAGGCTTATAGCTTGGCATCCCTAGGGCCCATGGTGGGCGGTCTGGCAGGAAAGTGAAAGGTGCAGGTGCAATAAATGTATCTTCTATTCTCTGCCCACTCCCCGTGGTCCCTCTGATTTTGTGGACACCAGAGGTTGGTCCTTTCTCATAACTCCTGGGCTCAGCTTGAGAGCCTCTGATGCCCCCAAGAGAAGACAGTAACCAGATGACTATCCAGACCCCAGAAGCGCCAATGACAGGTGGGGTACCTTCCCCAAGCCTGGGTCACTGGGCAGAGGGACTTGAACTCAGGTCACCAAGGAAGCTCACAGAGCTCCTCCCTAATAGGGCCTGAATGGATTGTTCTGGGGAGACCCCGGGAAGAGACAACACTTTCTGAGAGGCCAGGGCTGGGTGAGGATGGAAAACTCGAGCTCCGGAGATCCCTCTCTCAGTGTGCATTCCACCAGAGATGCAGAGAGCATAGGAACAGTGGCAGAGGGCCAGGCCAGCTTGGGCTGGTCTGTGCTGAGCCTCCGCAGCAGCCTGGGCCACCTGAGGCAGGATGCCAGTCTCGGGGCAGGCTGGGCTTGTGGGTGTGCAGGGGCAGCAGAGAGCCCTGGGGAGGCACCGAGGGGCAACGCCTTGAACCTGAAGTTGGAAGCTTGGGGTCCATTCTGGCTGTACGGCTTCCTAAGCACACAGCCTAGGACCCATCCTAGCCTCGGCTTTCTCATCTGCAACGTGTTGTGCATCGTCTCATTTAATCTTCACAGCATCTCTGTGCGGTAAGCACTCTTACATTTCCTATTTTACAGAGGAGGAAACCGAGGCTTATGCCAAATAATTGGCACCTAGCCATGTTGTTAGGCAGTGCTGGGGTTCAAAGCTGTGCCCTGGCTAGCTGTGCAGCACAAGTCCTCAGCCACTATGTCACCCCGCCTTGCGGTTTCTGCCACACCTCACTCCTAGAATCAGGGTGAACGTCTGGCAGTGTGGGAGGCTCATGTGTGAGCAGGTTCACATGTAGGACCATGGCTGTGTGGCCTGGGCTCAGGGCAGCCCCTTTTCCCGGACATGGCTCCCTTCCCCCACTCGGCTCTCACTTGTCCACCCCTGGGGGGCAGGTGCAGGCTGGTGCCCTCTCTGCCTGCTTCGGCTGCTGCTAAACTTTACACTGGGCTCTGTCATTAGCCCAACAACAAGCTCCCTGTTTGACTAGCCCTGTCCAAATTTGCTCGGCGCGAGCAGGAGCCCATGGTAAGTAAACGGTTTTCTGTTGATATTTGAGCACTAATGAAGAGGCAGCGAGCGGGCCCATTAATAACTGAGGAGATGATTGTGTTTGCAGAAGGCCTGTATACAGCGTGTCCGCCTGCCCAGACAGGGCCCGCCTCCTTATTGATTTCCCAATAAACCGCAGTGTTCTTGTTCTCAGCACAGGCGGGAGGCATACCCTGTGCGGTCCCAGGGTTGAATCTCCTGTGCCTGGGTGCTGCGACCCCACAGAGGCTCCTGGCCTGGCTCTCAGGTGAGGGTGGGGGCTTCATTCATTCCCCATTCATTCATTCACCATGCATGGATCAAACGTCTTTTATGCACAGCTCACTCTGCCAATAGTCAAGTGCCTACCCACACCTGGAAACAGAGCCTGCCCTTGACCTTACTGGAAGGCTTGGTCCCTGACCCCTTTGGACAGACATACGGGTAAAAGCTGATTCTCTGTGGACCTCTGATCATGCACCTTATCACCATATGCTGCCCACCAGAGCCCTCTACCTTCATCTTGAACTGACCAGTTGCCTGATCTGTGAGGGAAGAGGTCCCTCTGGCTGGCCTTGGAGTGGTGTCTTTCCTCCACATGTCCTTTAGCACTGAGATCCAACAGGCTCAGCTTGGGAATTTCTAGTTTCAGATAGGATAGTTAGTTATGGAGAAGGGCTATAGGGCATGGCTGGAGGCCTGCTCATCCTCCCTGCTGGGAACCTTCCAGATTCTGACCTCTCCAGGGAGTTTCCAGGGCCAGGACTTGAAGAGGGTCTCTCTGTCCCCCATCCTGCGCCTGCTTTGGGGCAATTTATGGCCTGTCTTGAAGGCGACAACAAGATGACCAAGGCAGTATCCTATCTGATGAGCTCAGTCTGGTAGATGAGGCTGACCTATAAAATAATTGGAGAAAAAAATTATACTATACTGAGAGCATACACTGAGGGCCATAGGAGCAGAAAGGAGGGTGCTAGAAGGCAAGGAGGACTTCTCAGAGGAGGTGACATTTAAGCAGTTACTTTGAGGCTGGGGAGGGCTTAGAGAAGCCACAGTGTCTGCTTCCATGGGTGAGGAAGGAAAAGCATGGGGTCTGCCAGATCCAGATTTGTGTCCCCTGACCAGGATGGATTTTTGGTGGAAGGATTTTGTCGGGCAGGTCCTTGAGTTGGAATTGGGGTGTTGGGTTGGGCTTGGAGTGAGATGCCCCTGGAAAAACATCCTCCCGGACTGGGTGTTAGTGTCCACAGCTTTCCCCCCCATTAGAATACTCGTGAGAGAAGATGAAGTAAGGTGTGGGTGTGGAAGTCAGGCCGCTCACGCTCTCCTCTTAGCCTGGCCATTAACTGGGAGAAGTTACTTCACCTCTTGGAGTCTTCATTTCCTGAAATGTCAAACAGAGCGGATAATACATGCCTCCCCAAAAGGGGAGAATCGCTTGGGGTAAGAGAATAAAAAGTGCTGTAGAGAAAAGCAGCACAATGCTGGGAGGCCTCAGTACACCAAGAAACACCACCAAAGCCCCTGTGTTTAACTTGGTCCCTAGGTGGACACACATATCTTATGCACTACACGTCATATCAGTCTTCTCTTGCTGTGGCCCAGCATTGAGGGGTGGTGGGTAGGTGTAAAGCCTATCAACAGACACCAACAAAAAAATGATACTGGCAGGATCCCAGGGCCAGACTATGATGCCCGGGACCAGGGATGTGAACCAGAAGGATTGAGGAGGATGCCCGAGCTTGTCCTAAGGAAGCCAGCCTTGCACTGTGTCCCCCTCCCAAGGACACAGAGGCCCCTGGCAGGGCTGTTGGCCTGAGTGCTTTCTACCAGAGGGACCCAAGTGCCTGGTCAATGGGGGCAATTCAGAGTCCCCTTAGGGGTCTGGAAGAGTTCTGAGGAGTGAGATTCCAGCCTGCTGGACCTGCCCCCTCAGCCTTTCATTCTGGTCCTGAACTGCCTCCCTTTTCCACTCTTATCTTTGGGATCTGTATGATCCTGGGGCCACAGAGGGGCAGCCCATCTGCTGGCTGGGATCTCCAGATTAGTGGGTGTCTTTGACCAGGTTCTAATGGGGCAAGACGAGATACTGGCAATAGCGATCTCATTTCTGCCCCCCTCACTGCCACACTGCCGTGTACTACTTACTGTTGTTCACTGAGAGCTGGAAAGAACGAACCCCAGCTCCTCTGTCAACTCCTGGCGGGGTTAGCACAGCTGGCTGAAATGGCAGGTACCCCCATGTGCGGCCAAACCCCTGGGGTCCTGGCTGCCGATGTGGGACTGGATATTGGGATGAGTCAGCTCTGGAATCACTGGTCCTAAGCACCTTCTTCTGGAAACTGGAGAAGGAGTGCTAGAATGAAGGGAAAGATCTGAGTCATGGCTGGAATCTTCATCCAGGTGGCACAGGGTGGCCAAGCTTGCATGTAGGCGACGGTGCTGCCTCTCACAGGGGAGCTGTTTGTGGACGCGGAACCATGAATTCTGCTGAGTCTTGCAGCTCTGGCTCACTGCCCTGGAACGAGCATATGGCCACACGGGAGGAATTGTTTCTCCCTCCCTCCGCATCTTGCTGTGTCCCCCTATATGGAGCCGCAGCTCCCTGGCAGCAGTCACAAGAGTTGCTTCTGTTCTTACTCTGTGCTTGCAGTCTCTATGCTTGCAGTCTCTGTGCTTCCTGTCTCTACGTGAGTTGATGGGATGGGAAGAGGGGCCCGGACCAGAGTGGCCTGGGCAACCTTCCTGTCTCTCCCCCCAGGGCTGCCCTGTCTGCAAGGCGCCTGCATTCCTCTTGTGCTTGTCGGGGTGGAGGCTGCCCTGGGGGGAAAGGACCTGCACGTCTGAGTGCAAAGTCCAGTTCCAAGCAAAAGTATGAAGAGCCCAACTGTGGATGTAGATCTAAGCTTTGCTCACCAACCCAGCCTTCCTGGCAATTAGCTGGTGAATCTTTCTGTCCCTGTGGAGGGGACTGCTATTTGAGCCAGGCAGCAGAGGAGGGACAAGCTGGACTGGGGGACAGAGCACCATGGGGGCAGAAGGTGGCATGGGCAAAGTGGCCCAGAGAAAGAGCACTAGCCAACAAGCCAGAAGGAGAGGATGGAGGCAGACTCTGGATGCCTCGGATGCCAAGCTGAAGACTTTGAACTTTCTCAGACAGATGTAGGGGTGGGGGGTGTGCACAAAGTTTATGTCAAGGCATTACAAATCCCAGAATTGTAGGGATCTGGCAACATGGCTACAGATTTAGTGGGAAGAGCAAGGGAGAGTAAGGTGTCACGAGGAACCTGAGGAACCGGAGGGTTTCAAATTCCATTGTGGGGGAGGTGTGGATGGCATGCTGAGAAGTGAGGAGCTGGTAAGGAAAGAGGAGGGGTTGACTGGGGACAGAAGAACAAGGACGCCAGGAGAAAAGGTGTGGTGAGAGAGCAGGACTGGAGATACAGCCAATGAGGACACTTCCACATGCTCCTTGAGGGCAGAAAGAAGAGGCAGGAAGCAGCAAGCGGGAAATGCCCAGAAGGATGGGAGCCTCAGAAAGCAGAGAGTAGTCCCAGTGAAATCGAGGACTGGAGGTGCTTTGCATGGAGCAAGGGAGGGGGCACCCAGAATTGAACTTAAGCAGAAAGAGGTCCTTCCAAAGTGAGAAACGCCACTCAGAAGTCAGAGAGGATAAGGACCAAGGACAGCTCCTAGACGTGGTCATTGGGAGGTGGAGACAAAGGGTTAGTTTGACAGGGATGCACTCTAGCTCACTCCCCGATAGACTGGGGTGAACTCACATTGCCTGGTAAATTCGCATCTGGTTCCCATGGTGAAGCTCAAGTTCCTTAAGGCGGGTTTGAATCTGTCACGTCCTGCATGTCTTGTGGCACTCCAGTCCAGCCGGGCATCTCCTTGTCTTTTCCATATCTTGCTACGCTTTTGCAAATGCTGAGCCCAGTGTCTGGAATAACCTCCTGCCTCTTCTCCCATTGATAACTCCTGCCCATTGTTAAAGACCCCACTCGTAGGTCACCTCTTCTAGAAAGCTTTCCAGGGTGTCCACTCTTTCCTCGGGCAGCATATTGTGGACTTTGTTGGTAGTTTACCCATGAAAATTCATGGACAGATTCTCATTTTGTTTGGGCACTCACCACTCTCCCCAGTGGCTTTAGGGGAAGCTGACTCCCTGTGAGTCTCAGGCCTCAGGGATGAGTCTGTTTTGGTTTTTTGTTGTTGTTGTTGTTGTTGTTCAGTTCATTCATTTTGAGGGAGATAGAGACAGCGTGAGTGGGGGAGGGGCAGAGAGAGAGAGAGAGAGAGAGAGAGAGAGAGAGAGAGAGAGAGAATATCCCAAGAAGGCTTTCCACTGCCAGCACAGAGCCCGATGCAGGGCTCAAACCCACGAAGCTGCGAGATCATGTCCTGAGCCGAAACCAAGAGTTAGACATTTAACTGACTGAGCCATCCAGGTACCCAGTACGATTGGTGTTAAATAAACCTAGTCCTTTTGTTAGCGACTGGTTCAGGTATATTGGGAATGTACCCCCCATTTGGACCAATAAGACACACAAAAAGAAGTAGATGAAGGAGCTTCTGGAAAGTCTTCTTGCTTCTAGAAGAAAGCCACAGGAAGAGAAAAGTCTCCCATTTCTTGTGTGCTGCACACCCTCAGATCTGGAAGGAGTGCCCTGAACTGCCTGGTCCTGTCACCAGACTAAAGATGAGACCAAGCCCAGGGAGAGCACAGAGGACAGGCAGGGCAGAGGGAAGCTGGGTACATAGTCGCACCATTGAGCCCTTGTGTGAACCAGTTCTGGATCCTACCTTAGCCCTCGACTTTATGCTGCAGAAAATAATACCCTTTCCTTTTTATTTAAGTTATCTTGAATAAGGTTTTTTTGTGACTTGCAGCCCAAAGTGTGCTAACAGATACAGTTCCAATAGCACTTTTGGCCCCTCCATGATATCATACCGTGTTCCAGGCTGGGAGATTCTCACCAACAGGCTGCCGTAGTCCTAGCTCTGTCCCTGTTCCTTAGCACTGTGCCTCAGAATACCAGTCCAGAGGTGGATTGAGTAACTGAACGGATGAACCCTAGGCTCATTGGACATACTCCTTAGGGTATCCTGCCTCAAAGTAGTCTTTATTTTCAGTTCCCTCCCTCCCCCAAAAAGTGCCAGCTCTGTCATAAGCATTCTGTCCCCACTCCCTTCTTGGTATGGTTGACACGGAACAGAATAAACCTAAGCTCTGGATCCTCGTCTGATGCCATGCCGTGGGCTGGTATCAGAGCAGCAGCCACAGATCAGGACTCCTGGCTTTGAGGCTGGCACTTAACTCTGTGCCAGGAACCATGCTAAGGATGTAGAGATAAGTGACAGACAGTCCCTTAGTCTCCAGACAAAGGAGGAAACACAGGTGTAGGATCTATATAATCACAACTGGTATCTATATAATCACAACTGCATACTTGGGGCATAACGTACACCCACAATTTAAAGTCTGGTTGCCCAAGTGCGCACCTTCCTGATTAGCAATTAGTCTGAGATATCTTGAAGTTCCCCCAAGCTCCTTGAATTGTTCAGTAACCCTGGGGGCTTCCTTGTTCTGGAAAGGGTGGTGCCCCTCCAAATGCCAGGCACGGAGAGAGCTGCAGCTGAGGGCCCAGCGCTACTGTGACTGACTGTGGCTTCTCATAGCTGATGAGAAGGGCCCACAGGCTCTTGTCCTCCAATCCTAAGGCCCCTGCCAGACCACAGTGGGGCTCCAAACTTGGTCTTCAAACCTTCAGCACCCACACAGTCAGCCATTGTTACCAAAAGTATAAACACTGCCCAAGGATCTCTGGGTCTGGAGGAACCACACACATGGTTGGCCCAGACCAGCCCTCTCCTGTGCCCTTTTGGGTCCTTGGGCCCTGGTCACTCACCGGGACACCCTCTTTCCTTAGGATAATTGTATTTTAGGGGTCTGGATTTTCCAGGCTGTTTGGTCCAGACACAGATCTCCCTGACCCATTTGGACTATTTCCAGTTTGGGGCTATTATGAATTGTGCTGCTGTGAACCTTCCTATCCAAGCCTTTGTGTGGATATATGTTTTTTTTTTTGTAAGGTTTTGAAGTTTAAATAGGAGCTGACTAGGTTGTTAAAGCCAGAGGAAAACATTCCTGGCTGGGTATACATGTGAAAAAGCTCAGAAGATCAAAGTGCCTGCTGTATGCAGGGGATGCTAGTAGTTCAGTCTTGTCGGGGAGGAGAAAAATCTCTTTTTCTCTTTCCATCTTGGGTTCATTTCCTGAGGCCCTGAAAATGAGAATGACAAAAGGAGACAGACTAACAAGAGAAAAACTGGGGCGCTTGGTTTCATCTCAGGTCATGATCTCGTGGTTCGTTAGTTCAGGTCCTACACTGGGCTCTGTGCTGACATTAGGGAGCCTGCTTGGGATTCTCTGTCTCCTTCTCTCTCTCTCCCTCCCTCCCTCCCTCTCTCTTTCTCTCATAAATAAATAAACATTAAAAAAAAGAAAAACAGAGTTTATTAACACATGTGTCTTGCATTACACGAGAGAACTCAGTGATTAATAACTCAAATGGGGAGTTAGAACTTGGGCTTATATAGCATCTTAACAAAGAACAATAAATTTGTAGAGAAGTGACAAGACAAAAAAACAGGGGTTTAGGCTCTTACTGGTGTCAGGCTGTGGGAAGGTAAATAATGTGGGGGAAACTAATGGAATATAAGGTGGTTTTAGCAAGATTTCTTATGTAGATTACTCTGGTGCCTTCCTGCGCTGAAAAGAGTCTAGCATTGTCATCATTGATTAACAGTCATCCTGCCCTTCCTGGTGTAGAGGAGACCAAAAAGTTTGCCCCGTGTTTGCTTTTTAAAAATTGCCTTTAGTCCACGAGCATCTGGATGGCTCAGTCGGTTAAGCATCCGACTTCGACTCAGATCATGATCTCACAGTTCATGAGTGAGTTCAAGCCCCTTGTCGGCCTCTGTGCTGACAGCTCAGAGCCTGGAGCCTGCTTCAGATTCTGTGTCTCCCTCTCTCTGCCCCTCCCCTGATCATGCTCTGTGTGTCTCTATCTCTCAAAAACAAACATTAAAAAAATAATAAGAAAATAAATTGCTTTCAGTCTAAAACAATCCTTCTGCCAGAGTGGCATGTTTTGAGGTAGCATCCTCTGAACCCTTTCATATCTCAGGGGATTGGGATAGAGAGGTAGCAGGGGCTGGACCACTAAGACACTGTGAATGGGGGAGAAGTGTGTTGAGTTGCATCTTAAAGGCTGTAAGGAAACTCAGAGCATTCTGTAGGAATCAGCATATGGTCAGATGTGCTTTGTGGAAAGATCACAGGCTTGTAGCACAGAGAATGGGCCAGCTAGAAAGGTGTTATAACTGACAGGTGAGAGATAAAAAAGTTCTAAACCTGGTCCTGGCTAGCGGTGGGGGTGGTTGAAGGGCGGATTGGATAGATTGAGGCTCTGTGTCTGCGTGTCCATGGGGAGGGCAGGATGTGGGGGCTGAGGGGGTAGCCTAGTGATTCAACCTTGCCTGCAGCCCCACGAACACCCCTTTCCCAGTGGGGAGGCAGCCCCCAGCTCTGTTCTCACGCACTCGTGTATGGCTCTCAAGGTTAGCACTATGGGGGTCAGCGCTGTCTAAATGTTGATTACAGAGACGGTGGGAGCTGCTCAGATTTCTAATTAAGATTAAAGAATGTACCTGGCTTATAAATGGTTCTCAGGAATGTATAATTTGATTAGCCTGTTTTCTCTGGGCGCTTTAATTTCTGGATTAGTGAACCTGGCCTCTGACGCCAGGTGGGGCCACTTGCTCACCACACACAAAGTTTGGGACCCTGCCGGCTATTAGGATGGGAGGTAGGTAGTTGGGGCAAGAGGCAGAGCAGAGCAAGTCTTGGGCAGAGGGGCACTTCTTCTCTTTCTTCTCATCTTCCTCCCTCTCTGCTTCTGGACAAGAAGGACGAATGCCCAGCTCGGGATCAAAAAGTGCCCAAATGTTGACTGTAAAATAAATGTGCTCGCTCGGACCTCATTTACATTCATTTATTTCTCTCCGAAGGTGCCTGAGGCTGGGCCCTCCCACTCCTGAATCCGGTTCCTCTTCCCTCCCCCTTCCCGTTTTGAGCCCGGCCAGCTAATCCCCAGCAGGGCCCCCAGCAGGGCTGAGGTCTCTTTAGGGAGCATTGCCCCAGTGTCAGCCATAATCACCCGGCAGCTTTAGGTCCGTGTCAAAGGCCACCTCTTTCCACTGGGCCCTGGGCACTGCCAGTGAGGGGCCAGGCCGACTGTAGGAATCTGGCGGACAGGGGAAGTCATATCTCCCCTGCGGGAATCATCCGAGGCTCCGGGGAAGTCACTCTTCCTTCACCCTCCTCATCATCCTGCCCCAGACTGCCTTATGACTTGTGACCCCTAGGCACTTTCCCTTCTGTGGGTCTCTTCCACCATTAAAAATAAGTAAATAACTCTATTTTGTGACCACGTTGATATAAAGACAAATAAATTGATATTATATGGTAAAATTCTTTCTCTGGAAGCTCATTTGTTTTGTTCTGATTTTAAAAGAAATGAAAACACTTCCGATGGGCCTCAGATAAGGCAGCCCCCCAAAGCTCCCAGATGGCAGCATACCTCCCACCCACTGACCTAGTGACAAGTGGCAGGACTTGGGGCTCTGGCAAACCAGGTCTGCTCCATCCAGCAGAGGTCCTCAGGGGAAGCCTGTGTTCCTTCTGCCCTCAGGCCATCCCTAGCCTCTCCCTAGCCCCTCTGCACCCTGCTTCTGAAACCCAAGACACTCCTGTAGATGGCACCAAAGCTTTCCCAGCCCCCAAGCAGGCCTGCCCCGGATGGCTCTCCTTTCCTGGGCCTCATCGTTTTCTGTCTGAGTGTCTGCCTTGCTCTTGCACTTGCACATGACTGACCTCTGGGGGTCTTGGTGCAATGCTCAGCTCCCGGGGGGTAGGGGTTCTGAGAGTGGCTTAGGATGCCTGGGGGTGGGGAGTCTGTGGGGTGTTTAAAGAAGATTCTAGGGGCTCTCACCTAGACTTCTACATCAGACGGTCAGGTTGGAGTGGGGAATCTGCCCTGTAAGGGCCTCCTCAGGTCATTCCCTCCCCGTGCACATGAATGTTGGAGGGCCCTGGTGTCAGGAAAGGGCATGAACTCTCCTTGCTCCTCCTTCCTTTTCCCAGGCCTCAGGCTGCTTGCTTTTGCTTCACCCCTGCACAGAATTCAACCAATGTCGTCAACCACAGTGATAGGAATGATGGAGGAGGAAGGGAGAGGTGTAGTCCAATCTGTGCTTCGTGGAGTTTAGAGTCTTCTTTCCAAGAGGGTAGGGATTGTCCTCTATCTGCCACTCCCACCCCCACCCATTCAAGAGGCTTGTCTTTTCAGGCTTGTGTGGAAGAGGTCTAGAGGCTCAGATCCATCCACCAGCTTCTGAAGTTAACAGGAAACATCTCTGACAAAAATGCTTATTGATAGAAAAATGCTCAGTTTTAGGAAAGCAGCATAAGAAACAGTGAAGGCAAGAATTGCATGCATTTTTTTTTAAAAGATTTTATTTTTAAGGAGTCTCTACACCCAATGTAAGGCTCGAACTCACAACCCTGAGATTGAGAGTCACATGCTCTCCCGACTGAGCCAGCCAGGCCCCCCAGAATTGGATGCGTTTGAAGAAATGATTCTAGTTTCTCTAAGAAGGTGTGCTGGAAGGTAACTGCCCAGGATCTGGGGAGGGCACCCCTGGGCTCCTTCCTCAGCATGGCCACTAACCAGTTAGGGTGTGACCTAGACCAAATCCCTTGATGCCTCTGTGGCTCCTCAGGACCTACTAAAAAAACAATGTGTGTTTCAGCATTTTGAAAACGATAGTGAACTCTGCGCATCCTTATTATTTTTCCAAGTATTTTGGTGGTTATTTTAAGGGGAACAATGTAGAAGAAACTGAGCCCTAGAGAAGTTTGGAGACTGGAGTTTGGCTCTGCTCCTAGCTGGCTGTGTGATATGGAGACCCTTCACTGGTCTGGTCCTTATAATCATCATTTCATAAAGGGAGGAAGGACTGCATAATATTCCGGCTGGGTTTTAGGACTTCCTGGGGCAGTCTAACTCGGATTCCAAGAGTGGGTTCTGCCAGAATTTCTGCTTGGTATATCCAGAACCCCCTTGAGTTCTGTTTGGGCTTCCCTGACCTCCGAAGCCCTGGCCTGGCCTTATAGGAGGTGGAGATTGGGCAGCAGGATCTCTGGTCAAGGGGGGCGTCGCTCTGGAGGCAGCCAGGGACAAATCCTGCAAGATTTGGGATGACAAATTGCTTAGGTCTCTGCAGCTTCAGTACTAGGAGGCCACCTTGTCCCCTTCCTGGGCAGACTCCTATGCGTCCAAAACATAAGACTCCTCCCTCAGCGATGCCTTCCTGGGATGGATATATCTGCAGTTAGTTGTGCCTTGTACCCGCTCTTTTTCCTTCCCCCGTCTCTGTCCTCGCCTCCCGTCGTTGTCCAGAGGGCCTGGGAAAGGGATCGAGAACCAGGAGGGGTGGGGTGGAGTGTGGGGGCGGGTGGGGCGTAAGGACTGGCGGTCTTCCCCGCGCTTGGGGTCTCCGAGTCCCTCCCGGCCGCTGCCGAGCAGGCTGGCAAGGGGGATGCTCTAGGCTTCCCGCGCTGTGTTCGGGGAAGCGTGTTGGGACGGGGCTAATGATAATTAACACTTGGGGCGCGTTTTGTCTTCGAAGTGCTTTACAAACACGACCTAATTAGTCCGCGGGGAGGAGCGGCGCCACCGAAATGCTTGCTTGCTTTATTATTCATTTTTATACCGGCTGGAGCACGCAGCTCCGCTCGAGTGTTGGCGCAACACTCGATGCATTGGCTAACACGCTTGGCCTCCCAGACCCTTCCCCCAGACCCAGACCCAGCTCTTAGGGTGGGGTGGGGTTGGGGGGGCCGCCGCAAGGCCAAGTGCAACTCCGCCCAGTTCAGCCTCTTTCCACGCATCTCATTTAATCTCTGCCGCAGTCTGGAAAATTTTGTAGGCTCTGGGGCTCAGGAGGTTAAGCGACTTGTCCAAGACCACACAGCCCATAGCGAGGCACTGACACTCAAACCCAGCCCCGGAATCTTAAAGCTCCAGGTCTTCACCACCTCCCCGGGCGCCTCCAGGGCCCAGCGCAGCTAGGTTCTGGGCATCCCGCGGGGGATCGCAGCCTCTGGGCGCAGTGGCGAAGGCGGGCGAAGGCTGGTGGCTGGCGGCGGTGCGCGCGCGCTTCCCGGGCCGGCCGAAACTGTTGCCAGAGCAAAGCTCCTTGCTACACCTGAGCGGGGGACAGATGTGCATCAATATTTATTCGGAACTCCCAGGAAACCTGGATGAAGTGTAATTATCTCAGCTCAATCAGCTCGGATTAGCATAACATCAAGTCACCCAGCAGACGAAGGGTTTGATTTCGGGGATCAAAGCGCCGCGCTGTAGCCGCTGATTAATCGGGGAGAAGAGAGCGGCGAGAAGAAAGCTGTGCAGGCTCCGCGAGTCGCAGCTGCACCGCTTTGATGCGCGGATTGTGCCAAGTTAACTTTCTCGACTTTCCCGGCCGGCTCGGCACTCGCCCCCGCCGCTTCCCAGACCCGTTGCGCCCGCCGGGGCTCCGGCCTTCAGCGCCACCTCTCGGGCAGCAGGTCACGAGCTCCAGCGCCAACCGCGACCCCTGCCCATCCTGAGGCGTGCTGTGAAGCGGGGTGCTTATCCTTCGATTTTCTGCTCGGAGGTGCAGGGCGCTACCGGGCTCTTTCCGCGGGGACTCTGGCCGGACTCGTGCAAGGACCGCCACGTTCTCTTCGGGGAGCGCAGCACTGAACATTCTTCCGGCTGAGTGTCGGAGGGAAATGCCAGCGTTCAAGGCCTTCCCAGGCCGGCCCCAGCCAACCTTTCCCGCCCCACCTGCCCGGTGTCCACCCGCCACATAAAAAGTGCTCAGATTTTTTTTTTAATTTTTTTTAACGTTTATTTATTTTTGAGAGAGAGACAGAGCATGAACGGGGGAGGGTCAGAGAGAGCGGGAGACACAGAATCTGAAGCAGGCTCCAGGCTCTGAGCTGTCAGCACAAAGCCCGACGCGGGGCTCGAACTCACGGACCGTGAGATCATGACCTGAGCCAAAGTCGGCGGCTTAACGACTGAGCCACCCAGGCGCCCCAAAAAGTGCTCACATTTTCTTAACTCGCCCATTTTCTTGATGGTGTACCTTTGCACAATCTATTTCCCTTACCCGGATACCCTTCTGCCCCCTTTTTCCCTAACAGACTCTGACATCTTGAACACTCAGCCCAAACGCATCTTGCCTGACGCTTCCAGTCACTTCCTGAGCGAGGGCAGCCTCTGAGGTGGTGCAGTGGCATTGTGCCGTCACCACTATCTGGGTGGCCCTCCTTCCCCACCCACTGCATCACTGCTTGGCACGGAGTGCCGGAAGGGCCTGGAGAGAACCTTTTTCTGGAGGACAGGATGCACAGCAGGGTTAGATTTCACCAATAATCTGTATCTCTAGCCTGCCAACTTCAAGACTCCCCCTTCTAATTTGCGCTGTCTCCCCTTCTCCCCCATCAGCGGTGCTGAGGGCAGGAACTCTGTCATGCCCATGTTTGTGTCCTGTAGGATACAGTCCTTGGCCCCAGACAGAGTGTATTTTACTCTTGCCCTTTTGCCAGTTCTGTTGACGTAACCAAGTCACTGGACCTCCTGGCGAACTCAGACTGCCTGGCAGCAGAGGTCTTTGTGACCGTGATGTTCTGTGTTCTGTGGTCTTCCTTCATAAACCCTGTTCAGTGAAGCCACTCTCAGGGGCCAGTGGCCCAGTGGGTGTCAGAGAATCTTAGAATCTTAAGGTTGAAGGGAAGCTCACAGACCCCTTCCTCATCCTCTTGACAACCAGCCTACATCCTTTACTAGAGAGAATGGGGGAATGGAACAGGGGTCCTGAGGGTCTGCCCTCGACTCACATGAGAGCTTGCTCAGCATGGTGGGGGCAGGGAAACTGGAGGACCCAAACGGCTACTCTTCAAGGCTCTCTCTGGCTGATAGGATGAAAGCATCTGCCATGGACACCGGGATTCTTCCCACTGGAAGCACCTGGAGAGCATGGGAGACCCAGAGGGTCCCAAAGCTGACACATGTGTGTATGCATTGGGGTCCTTCTCTGGAGTCTATACTCCTTGAGGGCAGGGACTGTCTCTAAGTTATTTCCCACTGTGCCCTAGAATCAAATCTCGGTTCCTGGCACATAGGGACTCAATAAGTAGGTGTGGAATAAATTAAAGAAGAAATGAACGCAAAAGGGAGGCAGGAAAGAAAGAAGGAAGGGAAGAAGGAGGGGAGGATTAAAAGATTACCTGTCCTGGCAGGGGGGCTGAGTCTTGAGAGTGGGTGGGCATGTGCCCAACACGCTGGCAGAAAGATGATTTATCTCCATTTCAAATCTCTGCCATGCAACATCGTGGATTTTTCTCTCCCCTTTAATTAAGAACTAAATATAGATCTTAATTAAGACACTGATGAATTTAATTTAGAGTGGCATTAGGGCCTTCACTTGCAGAGCTCAGTGCTGTGTTTGTATAATGTGGGATATGCGCTAAATGAGTGCTTGCTTGTTACCACCATAAATAATTCCCTTGCAAATCCCTTTTGAAGCGTTACTAACACTAATCTGCCCCCATCTAAAATGCTCTTGGACGCCCACTGCCTAGCCCCCTCTTTGTTTGTCTACCTCACAAGAAGGTCCCATCTCGTCCCCCCTGCTCTGACCAAGCTGGAATCCTCCCCTTTCCCCACTTTGGCTGCCTTGCTCACTTCTGTCTTTGTTCACACAAGTCCCTCTGCTGGGAACGCCTTGTCCTCAGTTCTCCCTCCCAGTCTGTCAGGAGAACTCCTCCCCTCCCATCAAGTTCAGCGCAAGTGCGTGGGGTCGATGAAGCCCTTTCTGCTCTGTCTCTCCTCCTCCTGATCTCTAAGCACACGAGCTGTGAGCTCCAAACTCCCAGAGGGTCCTGTTGATTCCAACACTGGTTCAGCCACATGCTGTTATCATTTCATCGCTTGTGTTATCTCCATCGCCCCAACCGGGTTTGTGAGTGACAAGCATGGGGCCTGTGCACAGTAGGAGGAAGTCGTGACTGTGGTTTTCATCCATGGAGCTCAAGCAGCTAATGCTCCCATCTCAATCCTGGACGCCAGGCACAGTGCTGGGACCTGGGAGACGCTCACAATTTCTGCAGTGCATCAGGGCACAGCAAGGGCCGGCAAGTCCGCTTGTGTTGTGTGGACGGGGAAAGCATCACCTGGGCCCATTTCATTCATTGTTCAGGCTCTGGTCTGATGCCAAGAGGGTCAACATGGTGATTAAGAGCTGTGCCCTGGAGTCTGGCAGTCTGATCTAGGCTCTGTTACTTTATCTGTACATTAGGGTTGTCATGAGGCTAAGTGAGATGTTGCTTTCAGTGCCGTGGATGATGCATAGTAGGTGCCCAGGAAAGGGTAGTGGTGTGGACGACGGTGTTTGGTTGACACGCTAACTTAGTTGGAGATTGGGCAACTTGCACTGAAATCAAGGAGCAGAACGTATCGTTCATACTTGGTATACAGGGAAATTGGGGTACAGGGATGACTGGGATACATGGAGTTCCTGCCTCTTCCGGAACTCTGTGCTTTTTGTCCACATTGCCTGTGGCCCTGGGCTCTTCCCTGTGACATGAAGGAACAGGATAGAGCGATTTCACACAGTCCGCACCCCCACCCCCGCCTTGTTGTGTTGGGTGACTTAGCCCCCTGGCTTCTCCTCTCTCTCTCTCTCCCTCGCATTGGTGCAATTGCATCGCAAGTGTCTAGAGAGTGGGGACTTTGATTTTCAAGCATGCGCCCTGCAGTGCCAGGCACACTGCTCTTTCATGTGGCAAGTGGTAGCTCTCTGTGATTTGAGGCACTGAATAATTTCCCCGAGCCTACTATCCTGCTCCGGGACAGCTCTTCTGGGCTCTGAACAAAAAAGGTTTGCCTTTTGAAATTTGTGGCTTCAGTTCCCTTCTTTCTCTCATTGCTAGCACAGACTGAACACAATCTGTGTGTGTCTAGACCCGCATTTCTCAACCTCAGTGCTACTGACATTTTGGGCCAGATTATTCTTTGTGGTGGTGGGGGTGGGGGTGCTGTCCTGTGCGCTGTAGGGTGTTTAACAGCAGCCCTGATCTCTACCCAATGACACCAGTAGCAAGTCCTCTCTCCCAGTTGTGACAACCCAGATGTCTCCAGACACTGCCAAATGTTCCCTGGGGGGCAAATTGTCCCCAACCCGTAGCTTTATCCTAAGCACAGGCCATATGCATTATCTTATTTACCTACTTGCCAAACTTGTCATATAGATACTATCGTAATTCTCACTGTACAGATGAAGAAACAGACTGAGTAGGGATTCTGGAATCAGGCACAGTGTCAGTTGGAAGCTGGGCACACTCATTAATCTTTAGCCTGAGTTTCTCACCTATAACATGTAGACAATCATACTTTGCTCTCAGTGTTATTGTCAAGTTCTTAGCACTTTGCTTGACATCTGGTAAGTGTTCAATAGACGTTACCAAATATTCTCTTGTAGATGCACATTCGGAATCAACAAATATTTTTAATGCCTACTGTGTGCCAGTACTAGTAACAATATTTATTGAATAGTCATTATATGGAGACACTGTTTAAATGTATTAGCTCATTTGACCCTCATAGCAATCCTCCATGGTAAGTGTTATTCTTACGACGAACAGAAGCACAGAGAGTTAAGCAACTGGCTAGTAACCTGTGAGGCGGGGATTCGAACCCAAGACAGTGTTGCTCCAGAGCCCATGCTCTTTATTACCGCACCATGCGGTGGCACCAAGTTCTCAATGGCAACGTCCATGTTCATTTTGCTTATGAGCTCCGTCTCCAGAGACACTAGATCCGCAGCGTCCAGTTTGGTAGCCATCAGCCACGTGTGGCTATTTAAATTGAAATGAGTTAAAATGGGGGCACCTGGGTGGCTGACTTTTGGTTTCGGCTCAGGTCACGATCTCACGGTTTGTGAGTTTGAGCCCCGCATTGGATTCTGCACTGAGGGTGTGCAGCCTGCTTGTGACTCTCTCTCATTCTCTCTCTCTCTGCCCCTTCCTCAAAATAAATAAACTTTAAAAAGTCTTATTTAAAAAAGATAAAAATATAAAACGAATTAAAATGTAAAATTTAGGGGCTCCTGGGTGGCTCAGTCAGTTGAGCATCTGACTTTGGCCCAGGTCATGGTCTTGCGGTTCATGGGTTCAAGCCCCACATCAGGCTCTGTGCTGACAGCTCAGAGCCTGGAGCCTGCTTCAGATTCTGTGTCTCCTTCTCTCTCTTCCCCTCCCCCTTTCATGCTCTGTTTCTCAAAAATAAATAAATGTAAAAAAATTTTTTTAATGTAAAATTTAGTTTCTCAGTCATACTAGCCACATTTCAAGTGCTCAGTGCTCCCCGCCCCCCATCCTGTATTTAGTAGCTAGGGCATCCCAGATATTGAACACCCACATCATCACAGACAGCTGTATTGGACAGCACTATTCTAGGACTGTGGAAATAAATTGCTTTAAGAGTTTTTTAGTGTCCCTTTAGATAATTGGTGTCGATGAACTATTCTGTTTCCAGAATTGTACAGCCACCAGAGTAATTTGTTCGCTTTTTATTTTAATGGTGAGGTAGGGGAGAGGGGCAGAGAGAGAGGGAGAGAGAGAATCCTGAGCATGCTCTGCGCTGACAGCAGTGAGCCCGATACAGGATTCGAACTCATGAACTGTGAGATCATGACCAGAGCTGAAGTCGCACACTCAACCAACTGAGCCACACAGGCGTCCCAGTATTCTGTTCACTTAATGTTGATGAAGTCCCTACTGTGTGTCTGGAACAGTATTTGGGACTGAAAAATGGAAAGATAAATAAATAAATACAGTCCCTGCTGATAAGTGTAGTTTGTATTGTTAACATGCAGAGCTCAGTGCAGTGCTTGTGTTATGTATCTAGCAGCTAAATGAACCTGAGAGGGGCTTGCTTTGTGTAAGAGCCAAATGTCATGGAGCAGGTGCAGGGGCAAATAACTCAGAGCTGGGTTAGTGGTTTCCTAGATCAGGGACCTGGGGACCTTCCTTGAAGGACACTTGGTCATTCCTTAGGCAGGCCGAGACTGGTCAATGTTCTCTGGGTCTTGGAGATGCTCAAACTCCCTTTGGCTGCAATTTCTGCTGTTGAAACTTGCAGCGAAGAGGGTCTAGCTATTAGGGCAGATTGGTATTATTTAAGGGAGATTTTGTCAATTGGTAAAGAAGTTACATTCCGGGTGAATCCATAGTTGAGCATGATGAGTGGGTTTGGAAGAGAAGAGACAGAAAATATTAGGGTGTCACCTCTCCTTGCACCTCTGGAGATCCAGTGTCCTTCTTTACTGATTGTGAGCTGAGCCTGTCTCCCACCTCCCTGGAGCTCTCAACCTCCAATCCCCACTATGTCAGCTGACCCTGACCAATTGCCCATCTTCCTGCTCCCATTCAACACTCCCCTAGCTCAGAAATTGCTTGGTGATATTGGGAACAATGAGGCCTGACTCTGTTAGTTCAGAGCAAAATGCTTTTTTTTTTAAGGGTATTGCATTCCTGGTGATGTATGGATAAGTCAGGAGAGCAGAAGGAAAGTAGGGACAGAAGGAGAAGGTGAGGAGCTGGGACTCCAGAGAGGCTAGAGCCTTGAGGGACAGGAAGGTGGCTGGTACTGCTGGTACATGGGCTCATGGTCCTGCAGGGCCAGGCCCTGGCTCAGTCCCACCAGAGGAGAAACCCTGGGTGCTTGGCAGGGAGGGGAGAAGCCATCAGGGATGCCAGTGAGCGAGGGTCTGTGGAGAGCTTATCATTCTTGGGGACAAGAGAGGAATTAAATTTGGTTTCGTTTCATCCTTGCTGTCTTAGACAAGAGTGAGGCAGTGAGAGGGGCTTGAGGGAGAAGGTCCACTTGGGGTAACACTGGGGCCCAGACCCTGCAATGGTCATACAACAGATGAGTGGCTCCATCACTAGAACTGAGGATGTGTGTGTGCGTGTGCGTGTGCGTGTGCGTGTGTGTGTGTGTGTGTGTGTATCAGTTTTTCATTCCTTTAGCTGCCTAGTGGTGTTCCCTGATGTGCACGTAACTGTCACAGGTGGTTTAACCATTCACGCCCTTTGGGTTGTTTCCACTTTGGCTATTATTATTTTGTAATTAATAGACTTAATTTTTTAAATCAGTTTTAGGTTTACAGAGAGATTGAGTTGAAAATACAGACAGTTCCCGTATATCTCCTCCACCCTCCCCCTCACACTTGTATTATTAACATCCTGCATTAGTGTGGCACAATGGTTACAGTTGAACCTGTATAGATATGTAATTATTTTTATTTTACTTATTAAAAAATTATTTTTTATGTTTATTTGTATTTTTGAGAGAGAGAGAGAGAGAGCGAGCATGAGTGGGGTAGGGACAGAGAGAGACAGAGGCACAGAATCTGAAGCATGCTCTAGGCTCTGAGCTTTCAGCACAGAGCCCAGTGTGGGACTTGAACTTATGGACCACAAGATTATGACCCAACCTGAAGTTGGAGGCTTAACTGGCTGGGCCACCCAGGCACCCCAATTTTATTTTTTTAACCTTTATTTTTATTTTTGAGAAAGCATGAGCTGGAGAGGGGCAGAGAGAGAGAGGGAGACACAGAATCCAAAGCAGGCTGTACGCTCTGAGCTGTTAGCACAGAGCCTGATTTGAGGTTCAAACCTACAAATCGTGAGATCATGACCCGAGCCGAAGTTGGCCACTTCACTGACTGAGCCACCCAGGCACCCCTTGATACATTTATTATTAACGAAAGTTCATAGTTTACGTTAGAGTTTATTCTTGACTTTGTACATTCTGTGGGTTTTGACAAATGTATGATGTTGTGCATCTATCATTATAGTATTACACACAGTAATTTCACTGCTCTAAAAATCCCCTGTGTTCCACCTACTTATTCCTCCCTCCCCCTGTCACGCACTGATCTTTTTACAATCTCCACAGTTATTTCCACTGCTTTTTTTTTTTAATCTTCTTTTTGGAGTTTTCTAGAAGTCTGCCCCGTTGGATCTCTAGACTCGACCATGCCTAGCCATAGAGCCTTTTTGGTACTCAGGTACCATAGGATGCTGGTTCAGGAGTGTGTGAGCAGCCTGCACATGAATTTGAATTGCTTTCTTTTAAAGCCCAGCTATTGCTGGAACTGGCTGATCTAGCCCCAGTCCATTGGTTGAGCTGTGGCCTCAAGAGGACTTGGAGCTCCAGGCCCCGTTTGGGGGTGAGGGAGAGCAGGGCAGGGGAGAGAGTGGCTTCATCAACTGAGAGTTCAGCTCTGGGGTCTTTTCCAGCCCCGAGGCCCTTGGAGACCCCAAGCATTCAGCTCCCTTACAACTGAGCTTAGAAGCCAGCTGCCTGGGCCTTCTCCCTCCCAGTGCCGCTGGCTCAGCCTGGGGCTGCCTCCTGGCTTGTGGGCTCCCCCACTAAGTCCCACTTTCATTTATAAACAGACAGTAAAATAAGCAATTGATTTTTGGATATTACATAAGCTGAGTGAGGGAACGTTTAATAAGGAAAAGAGCAGAGGGAGGGGTCTGAATATCTTAAACTGAAAACTACAAAAAGCCTACCATTTCCAACCTAAACTGAAACAGCTTCAAACCTATGATCAGAGAGCTATGATCAGAGAGAGTGCAGGTGGCCCCAGGCCCTTAAGAGAAGGCTGGCCCAGCCAACCAGGGCTCTGCCATGTCCCGCTGGAGGCTGAGCTAGGCAAGTCTTTTCTCTTTCCTCCCATTACACCTCCCGGGGTCACTCCTTATGTTCTCCAGGCCATTCTGCACCTCCACAGTGTTTCATGTGGTTCCCAAACTACTTTGAGGCAGGCTGGGACTTCAGGCAGGGGACACACAGGATGTGAGGGTGGGAAGAGACCACAGTGACTGAAGTCAGCGCCTCTCATTGTACAGATAAAGGACCCCAGGTTGAGATAGTGCTGTTAGCATATAACAGGGACCGTAGCTCAGAGGTCCCAGTTCCCGGCCAGGGCCCATCTCTTGTCGTCAGGTGAGATGATTAATGCATAGTGCTTTTCAGGGAGCCAACGATCGATACTGTTGTCAATACTATTGATGTTATATACACTCTTCATGAGGAAACTGGGCTTTGGCAAAGTGGCTCTCCCTTGCCCAGGCCTCTGGATTCCTGGTTTGCTGTTCTTGACTGTTCCATGTTTTCTTTAAGGTCCTGCTCATCTAACTCATTTCAGGTTGGGTGGGCTGTCCAGACCACGTTATTGATCGTGTGTGTGTGTGTGTGTGTGTGTGTGTGTGAGCATGCATGGGTGCATATGTGTGTGTGTGTGTGTGTGTAGGGTGGGGCAGTAATGGTATGGAAGGGTAGCTAACATTTGGCAGGAGGAGGGTGGAGGGTTAGTAAGGGTCTTGTAGTAAGGCCTCCCAAGCTGGGCAGATTCTCCTTTAGAACATATGGCCCTGAGAAGTCATGTGGGCACTAGTATAGCCTCTGTGCCCCCTTCTCTTAGACCGTCTCAGCTCTAGAGTCCAAAGAATGCTGGTGGACAGGCTATGAATCCCATGTCCTCCTCAAACCCTGAGTCCCATGAATGGGATCCCCAGAGACTGTAAAGGCTAGATGGGTGACCCTCCTTTTATGGTCTGTTGCTGGCCTGCTTTGAGGTCCTTGCTTGGGTTGGATTTTAGAGCCAGCAACTGAAAGGTACCCCCTCCTGCTGGCCGGAGCCAGGGGGATATTCATCCTGCATCTGGTGGTGGTATGCTTTACATAGTAGCTAAATCCTTCCCTGGAGTCTTGGGTTCTCTTTAAGAAAAGATTTGGAAGTGTGAGAAAGCAGGAAAGTCTTGGTGACCTTTCACTGGGTTGTGGAGGTGGCAGGATGGCTCTTGTCCCGGCTGTTTGCACCCACATAGGACGATAAACAAGTGCTCAGTGATGCTCTGTGATGAGAAGTGGAGCCTGATTGAACACCCCAAGGGAGAGGGGCACGGACTGGCCTGAGCTCAGAGGCTGGGGTTGCTGGAAAGGCCCAGGCGAGAGTGTCAGCCTTTGCTCCATGGGAGACTCCAGATCTCTAGGCCCCGCACAAAGTCTTGGCCAGGTTGGGTTCTGGCCAGTCTAGAGCTCATCCCATCCTCCACGCTAAAGCTGGTGCACTTCCCAGGAGCTATAGCAGGGAGTGCAGGGAAGGAAGGCAGGCCTGGGGCTGGGTTTTAAAAAGCAACCTGGGGGTGCCTGGAGGGCTCAGTCGGTTAAGCGGCTGACTTCGGCTCAGGTCATGATCTCACTGGTTCGTGAGTTTGAGCCGTGTGTCGGGCTGTGTGCTGACAGCTCGGAGCCTGGAGCCTGCTTCGGATTCTATGTCTCCCTCTCTCTCTGCCCCTCCCCCATTCACACAGTCTCTCTCAAAAATAAATAAACATTTTAAAAAATTAAGAAAAAAAAAGCAACCTTGTTGTAGGAGTCAATGAAAAAGCCATACTTTTGAGAGCTTGTCTGTTCCCTTGCCAGGTCCTAATTTTCTGAGTGCTCAACAGGGATCCTCAGATTTTTATAAAGAAACCTACACTTTGGAGCCTGTGAGGGGCAGCTCTCCCTGACTTCCTTCCTTCCCTCCCTCTCTGCCTCCGGTGGTCTCACGGGGAGACTTTTCCTTTGAGGTCCCCTTTCCTCGTTTCTGAAATGGGGCTTTGTGGAGGGGAAAGACCAAGAGCAACTTCACCATACAAACAGCCACAGGGGCAGGAGAGAGGAAACCATCCCTTCTGGGTGCCCCCCACCACTTTGTTCTCTGTCTGAGGCATTGGGGGGGGGCCTTCCTGTTAACACTCCCCTGCTAGTTGGGGGCCATGCTGGCTCCCGCTCCTTTGGCTGGCCTAGGGATCCAAGCCGAGACTCAGGGAAGCCGCAGATGTGTATAGAAGATTCCAGGTTTGATCCTGGGTGGGGTGGGTGGGTCAAAACTGTCGGGGAGATGGATCCAGAATAGGCAAAGGGATGAGAAATATTTAAGACCGGGCACTTTGACCCTGTATCTCTCTCTCTTCCTCCAACCCTTGCATTTATTCAAGTAATTAAAGGCTAACTTGTTGCTTGATGTACCCTGGAAGGGAAATGTGGGAAAAGAGGAACCTGCAGCTGGAGAGGGGAGGAGCAGAGCAACGTCACCTTCCCGCATGTACATCACAGGCCCGTGATAGAGGGCGAGAGAGACCCCTGCCCTCCCCGGCCACCTCCCACACAACCGAAGCAGCACCCGGGGCACCACTGCTGGCTTTATATTTAGCAGGTATCTTGGCACCACTTCAGGAGGGGTCTTTCTCCTTCTGCCCAGGGGTGGCCCAGGCTTCTGTGCCGCCTTCAGCCCAAAGCTCATTGTCAGCTGACCCGAGGGCCGTTACAAAGCTGTCAAGTCTCCCCACTTGGCTGCTTGTAAAGAGCGCCCCCCTGGATCAAATCCCAGCTCCGTCCGGTTGTGGCTCCCCAGGGTGGGGGTGAAAGCCCCCGTGGAGTAACCCCAGGGGAGGGCCGCGAGAGGACGCGGTCCTAGAGCATAAAGCGTGAGGACGCCCCCAGACCCAGGCTTGAGTTTTGTCCACATCCTGAACCGCAGCCTGGCGCATCTGCATTCCGTGTACACCCTGGGAGATGAAAGAGCACACACACTGCCAGCCCTCTGGCCCCTGGGCCTCTGAACTGAGGAAATGGCTGAATAATGAATGAGACCGGAGCCCATCAGAGCGGTGGCCCTGGGGACAGTGCGGGCAGAAGGAGGGGCACGGACAGGTGGGGGGTGGCCTGGCACAGGAAGAGACGCCAGGAGCCTTGATGAGGGCCGTGGCCGCGGGTGTGGCCGTGGCCGTGGCTTCCGCTACAGGTCAGAGCTTTTGACTCACACAGAGGAAAGTGGCCACAAGAGCTTGTATGTGGATCGTGTTGAGGACCCTGGGCCTGTCACACATCTTACCTCCTGGTGCTGTCCCTCATGTCTCCCAGCCTTGAACCTCCTAGCAAAGAGTTTGGACTTTGTGGAGCTGATTCAGCTCCTTTTTGAGATGGAGACCGCAGCACAGGAGATGTCTGGGGGGACATTTAGAGAGGGGCCAGATTCGCCAGGAGAGTGGTTGTGGGACACGTGACTCCTGGCGGGTGCTGGATAAGGGCAACTTGCATGGAAGTCCCAGAAGGGACCAAGGGTCCTCGGGGCATCCCCGCCAGATTCTTGATTGCTTCTGGTGATGAGACCCTCTCTTCTTTTGAGGCTGCGCCTTTCATTCAGCAGTTCAGTTACGCAGGCATCCAAGCGTCTGACCTGGGAGTCCCCTGCCCCTCATTTTCCCTGTCAACTCAATACTGTCCTTACACTTTCTGCACAGCCCAGAAGGGGCAGCAGTGTCCAAAACGCAGCCTGCAGAAATAAGGGGCACACCTTTGTTGGGCACTTGCCGTGTGTCTGACCCTTTTTCTCGTTGAGCCCACATGCCAGTTCAGATATGTGAGTATGGGCATCTCCCCTTTAAAGAGAAATGACTGAGGGACAGAGACACTGAGTAACTGGGCTCAAATTATACCACCAGTAATTAATGGGTGAGTTGGCGTCTGAACGTATGTGGTTGTGCTGGCTTGGAACTGGAGGGGCTTCTGGTCCTTTTGTTGGCTTTTCAGGGCCTTCCAGCCAGGTAGCTTGGCAGGTGCTGCCCACTTCCCAGTCCCCCAGCTGTCTTAAGCCCACTTGGCATAAAGCAACTCCTAGGGCATGGGTTGGGCCAGGGAACCTGCCTGGTCCTGGATCTCATTCCCGGGAATTCCCCCCACCCCCACTTCTTTGCAAAGTCTGGTGGAAACAGGTGGATGTCCCATATTTGTCAAGTGGGCAGGACCCACCTGATAGCCCTTGTCCCTGGTCTTGCTGCAGGGGCGTTTTGCCTAGGCTTTCTCCCTCTGCCAACAGAGCCCCCAAAGCATGCAGGGGACCCTCCTCTCAGCTCAGAGCAGTTGGCCTATGCCCACCCTTTCACCCCATCTTTCAGGCAGGAGACAGCCTCTCTGGTCTCTGATTGCCCAGGGGCCTTCCTCTCCCCCAGGTCCTCCTCTGTGCTGGGTCCTTCCAGGCCTGCCCTGGCTGTTTGCCACAAATATCGGCCCCAGTCGGAGCCCAGCCGAAGCCTCTTTGCTTCAGGACAAAGCTGGGCATGGTGCATCCCAGTACCCCCAGCTTCGGCATACCTGACTTGGAGAGCTGGATTCAGGAGCCCCAGCTCTTGTCTTGGGAAAGAGCGTTCGGCAGAGCAGTTTTCGGCCTTGGTGGGAGCCAGCTGGGATCACCAGACAGCTGGGAATGTCTTAGAACGTTCTTTGTACATACGACACACCCAGGCCAGGAGGTGGGGGAGGCAGGGTGCAGACAGCCAGGCACCCCGCCTCCTTGGGCGGTGGGGCTGGCTCTGAACTGGCCTCAACAGACTGGACAGAGGCAGGACCACGTGGGTGCAAGCCTCCATGCCTGGAGATTCCCTCAACCCAAGTGTCTGTGTCACTACACCTCACAACAAATTTCACTGTCGTTCATGTTTTATTAGTATAAGTGCCTTAAAAGCAGATCAGAGATTCAACTAATTTGCTCATTAGTAAAAGGAAATTAGCCATTTGAGATCTGTTCTAATAAAATTAGCTTGGTGACAAACGCTTTGTTGCCATGTTTATTAGATTACCATACTTCCTGCATTTTAAAGGCCAGAGCAGTCCTCCGCAACTCTTCAGGGTATTCTCAGAGCTCCTCTCTGCCTTGTTTTTGTTCTTCCTTTCAGGCCTGTGGAGAATATTTTTTCCCCCTTTCAAGGCTAATTGGGAAGGCCTGACCCAAATCTATGTTCTATTCACACATCCCACAAGCCCTCACTTGGAGCATGAGGTCTCTCTCCGGGCCCCTCTGCTGCTTCTTCCCAACCTCTTGGCTTGGCCCTGTCCCACCCAGGCCCCCACATCCCTGGCCCCTTAAGTTTCTATGTTGTTCTTCCTCAAATGGAGCCAGCATCTCTGTCACCCATTCCCCACTGAATTCAGCCACAGGCTGGCTGCAGAAGCAGTGCCCACCTTCACCAACCCGCCCCCCCTCGCCAAACTCATTCCCCAGACTGCCAGGTGGGCCTTTTCACCGTGCCTTGCTTGGTCTCCCATCCTATGGAGACTTCTCTCTTATACTCCAGCTTAGGACCACCCTGGTTTCACCCAGTCCCCTGGGAGTAACCCACCCCCATTAGTGTGGTCAACGTACCTGTTGGCTTCCATCCTGCATGTGCTTGGCTGTCTGGTGCTCTGCTGGCATGCACGGAAGACTCCTTGAAGCATCCCATTATACTGTGAGCTGCCTGGAGGACCCCACATGTGTCTGAGGCCAAGGGAAGGCGGTGGGGGCGTTGCATGGGGAGCTCCTGGTTGACCAGGATTTCATGATTTGGGAGCAAGCGCTCCCCAGCATTGCCACAGCACTCTGTTGCCCCCCACCCTCTTTTAGCAGCATCTCATCCTGCCCCATGTATCACTTTCATGACCGTCGTAAGCATTATTTACTCTGCACCAGGCACTGGGGGTGGTCGACGCTTATGATGCATTCTTTCATTTTAATCTTCTGGATGACATTAGGAGGTAGACCACATGGTTATTCTGACTGTCAGGATACAGGGTCTGGTGTTGGAATGTTTCCTATAGCTGCCCTGCTGGTAAGCCTCAGAGTGAGAATGTGAACCCGGTCTTGGGTGTCTCCAAAGCACCTGACTCTAAGCGCCGGGCCACACGGTGTGCTTGGATAAGCGTTGCCCACCCATCCCGCAGAGTGGGTGTGAGCTTCCTGAAGCTGGGGTCTGGGACCTTCACAGTCCCTGGCACAGATGGAATGTGGTGGGTGCTCAGAAGCATTTATTGACTGTGCTGGTAGATGTTGGGAGAATGATTAGACAGCCCTACCTACTCCAGGTCAGATGCCTGTTAGAGGGGGCAGGGTGCCTAGGCCGGCCCAGGGGACCCCGAACGCTTTTCCTCCTCACCCTTTCCTGCCAGCAACCCCAGGCCCAGCCTCTGCCTGCCTCTCCCGGCTCCCTCCTCTTCTGGCACAAATCATTGGCTCAGACAGCAGCGATGGGTTTATCCCACAGGATGTGACTCTGAATATTAGAATGTCAGAAGCAGCAGCCTTCGCAATAAGTTGCTGTCAGAGAGGAAATAAAAGGGGGGTTGCAGTTCTTTATTTAATTTGGAGTGCACGGGCAACAGGCTGGGCCTGAGGACTGGCTGCTGTGTGCTCAGCAGCCTGGGGCACTGAACCCCAGGGGACTCAGCCCTTGCTGCCTACCCCCCTCGGCCCTCTGGTCACACCTTCCTCCAGCCCCGCCCTCCCAAGCCCTGCCCCCTTGAAGTCCTCAGCCAGCACTGTGGCTCCCTCCTTCCCTCTCCCCTCCTGCCCTGCCCAGCCCCCACTGCTCCTGCCTCCCTTGCTCCTAGTGTTATTAATAGTTATCCTTATTATGTCCTTATCCTCACTACCCTACCACTCCACTGTGGTAGACATGATTTCTCCTATTTCATTTTATTTTATTATTTTATTTTATTTTATTTTATTTTATTTTATTTTATTTTATTTTTTTAAGTTTATTTATTTTGAGAGGGGGGGTGGGGAGAGAGAATACCAAGCAGTCTCCGTGCTGTCAGCACAGAGCCCAACACAGGACTCGGTCTCATGAACCGTGAGATCATGACCTGAGCCGAAATCAAGAGTGGGACACTTAATTGACTGAGCCCCCCAGGCAGCCCAATTCCTTCTATTTTAAAGAAGGAAGGAAATTAAGGCTCAGAATGGCTGACCATCTTGGCCTTCTGACTGACATAAACGAAGACACAAAAGGAGGCCAGTAATGGTGGTTCAACAGTCCTTACTGAGCGCCTTCCACGGCCCCACTCCGGAAATACTGACGTCAAGAGACGCACCACTTGTGCCCTTGGAGTGGTTGAGAAGTGTGCCTGCTGAGCTCTTGTCCACAGGGGAGGGAGGTCCTGGGCAGGGGCTGAGGACCAGCCAGAGGACCCTGTGAGCGGGGCCCACCTGAGTGGTAAATATTTGGATCCGAATCTCTGTGTTTCTCATGGCAGTTAAATCTCCTTTCTTTGGTTGTGGCTCTGGATGGAGGCTGCAGGTGGGCAAAGGGCCCTGACAGGGACATTGTCCCTGTGTCCAGTGTGGGGCTTTTGCACCCTGCTGGTCCCAGCCCCCTTGGGAGAGGAGTTTGGAGTAAGGTCCCCAGGGATATATAGAGAGGATCAGGGGTTCGGAGTCAGCCTTATGAGGGTGCAAATCCAGGCCCATCAGCTGTGTGATGTCAGGCAAATTGTGTAACCTGCCAGGGCCTCAGAGTGCTCATATGGCCCCCACTTTTCAGGAGAGTTGTCATGATGAATGGAAGCATGAGTGGAGCTGAGAGGGAGGGATTTGGAGAGTGATGCTGACCCCCCAAAGGCAAGGCCCAGCCTGATTGCTAGCCAAACATAGGAAGGAGGCTGCTGGGCCTGAGCTTGGGAATCCTGTCTAGCCGTAGTCCCCTGCCTGGTGAATTAACCCCCTACAGGGAGAGCAGGGCTCCATGCAGGGTGGGACAGTCCTTCCTGGCTAGAGGCCCACTTCCCTGTGGAAGGAGGAGAAGATCCTCTAGGCTCCTAGACACTTCTGTGATCTCCCCCGTTTCCTGGTCTGCTCCGTCCTGAGCTGACCCTCATTAGTGCCGTTCTCAGCCTGGAGTCATGCCAGCCCTTCCCCCAACTGTTGAGTCTACAGGGCACGGCAGTGTGAGAGAAGGGGCATCGAGGTGCAGAGGGGAAGGTGTGAAGAAGAGGGAAGCTTTGTGAGCTGGGCAGTTCTTTACCTCTCTGAGCTTTTTCTGCATCTGGAGACTGTGGCTGCAAAGCCCCTCCCACCTGGCGAGGCCCAGTGGCCTGATGTAAGGGTGAGTGTGGTGCCCAGCACATGGTGGGCACAGTTTCTCCTCCTTGAGAAGCAGCTCAGAGCTGAGGCTTTCAGGGCTCCCTCCACACCCCCAGAGCCCTCTGACCTTCCTTACCCTGCTCCCCCAAATCGAAAACAGAGTGGTGACAAGGCTTCAAAATCGGACATTGTTTTGATTCTGCCCCTTTCTCCCACTCCCCTCATCTGGGCCTCCCATTACAGCTTTGTTGGTACAATTCATGCTTCCCCACAGGTGTCTGAGGCTCTGTTCATTCTTCAGTATTTTTTTCTCTTTGTTCTTCAGATTGGATAGTGTCTATTGACTTATCTTTAAGTTCACAGATTCTTTCTTCTAACGTCTCAAATCTGCTCTTGAGCTCATACAGCGAATTCTTATTTTTGTTACTGTATTTTCAATTCTACAGTTTCCATTAGGTTCTTTTTCATAGTTTCCATTTCCTTATTGAGATTCCCTACTTGGTAAGCCATTGTCATCATGCATTTCTTTAATTCCTTACATGCAGTTACAAGAATTGCTTAGAAGGCTTTGCCAAATCCAATATCTATACCTGCTTGGAGTTGGTTTCTATTGACTGTGTGTGTGTGTGTGTGTGTGTGTGTGTGTGTGTGTTTTCTTTCCTGAGTATAAGCTGCTTCCCTGTTTCTTTCCATGTCATAATTTTTTTGTTGAAAACTGGAAATTTTAGGTGATATGTTTTACAAACTTTTTTTTTACTTGAGAGGGTTATTTTTATGGATTTTTTAAAGTAACTTGTTTAGACTTAATCTGGGGAATCTGTCCCCCCAGTGGTACATGCTACTGATAACTCTACTCAGTTTTTAAAAAGACATTTTTATTTTTAACCTGGCTTCTAAGTGTTGTCTCCATATCTGCATAGCTTGGTGGTCAGCCAGTAATTGGTCTGAGGTGTGTGCCAAAGTCTTGAGCCAGAAAGGCATCCTCTATACAGTCTGGGAAGCCACATTCAAAGTACAGGTGGAGGGGCACCTGGGTGACTTCATGGGTTCACTGTCCGACTTTGGCTCAGGTCATGATCTTTACAGTTCATGGTTTTGAACCCCATGTTGGTCTCTGTGCTGACTGCTCAGAGCCTGGAGCCTGCTTCAGATTCTGTCCCCATGTCTCTCTGCCTCTCCCCTGCTTGCACTCTATCTCTCTCTCAAAAATAAATAAATATTGAAAATAAAATAAACAAAGTACAGGTGGTTTTCAGGTCTTCCTGTTTTTACCTTCTGAGGGCATCCTGCTCTCATCTGCTAAGTGTGCAACTTCCAAAGATTCCAGACATCACTCTTGTCTGGAGTCCACTTTTCCAGCCCCTCTGTGGCTTTCTTGGTTCTGGATGCTTCCTGTTTGGTTTCTGGCTGATTTTCTGTTCTGTTGATTGCCCCAGTTGGGACTACAACCTCAGTCTGGCAGAGCTGTGGGCCTTGCCCATTTGCTTCCCCACCAAGCAGGCATTTTTACTGCTAACTGCTGGACATGGGCTCCTTACCTTCTGTTCCAAACCTGCAGCGGCCGTTCTTGTTTTTAATGGTCAGCCCCACCCAGGAAGAACCACACCTGGGGAGTGAGGATGGGAGCAATCCCAGGCCGGACTCTCACTTTTCATACTAAGAGTTCAGCTTTTCATGAGCAGAAGCTTCTCAATTTGTTGTTTTGCCTTTGGTTGATTTTCAGAGCCCTAAATAGTTGTTTCGTTTTTGACTATTTTGTCTGAGATTTTGGGAAAGAGAATTTATTGGCCTCTTCATTCCACCATCACTGGAAATCTGCCTAGGTTTATCACCGTGTAACTTAAATATTAATTGCAAGTGATGAAGAACCCTCTATCTGTTCTGTGTTGTGAGCTTCTTGAGGCCTTGATGACCTGATTTTTTCTCATGACCAAACTGATCTGGAGATTTGTATGCCCGTCCTGAGCCCTGGCCGCTCCCCCAGAGTCCTTCTCTACATTATCCATTCCAGGGGGGAGGGCCAGGCCCTGCACCAGCCAAGCTATTCCAAGACCTCGAACCGCTTCCCTCTGAGGGTCTGCCCATCAGCCTTACCCGAAGCATACCACTGATGAAAATGGAAGGGGTGGTTTCCATCGAGGACCCCTGAAATTATGACCCTATGTCTTTATGGGGCTTGTTTCATGAGCACTCTCTTTGAAGGAGGACATCTGACCTATATTTCCCTGGTGGAGGGATGCCACTCCCAGAAGATTCCTTGGTCCTCACAGCCTCCAGGATCTCATGGTCTTCAGAGAAGCAGGTTTTGTTCTCTCCATACATCTCTCTAAAACACAGCTGACTTAAAACGTTCTTGTTTAAAGCCTTATTGGCTTGACACTTGCTATTAGATAACATCTAAACCTTCTAGCCTGGCATTCAAAGTCCTTCATGATGTGGCCTCAGCTTACCCTTCTAGCCTTCACTCTTGTCAGGGTCCTTCACACTCTGTGCTTCACTCGAGGGAATTATTTGCTTGCTCTTTGGACACCTGCACCTTTACATATGCTGTTCCCTCTGGCTGGAATGCCTTTATCCCTTCTCTGTCTGGCAGGCACCGCCCTTTATGACCCATGTCGGTGGTCACCTTGTCTATTAACCCCTCTCTGATTCCTCCTGGCAGAGGATCTGTCCCTCCTCTGTCCTTCTCTTGTGCTCTGTTTTTGCCTGGGCTAGCCCACCATACTTGCCTACCAAATCCAGTATCTTCTTCTCCCATGTTTGCTTCTCCTCTATAGCCTGTGAGTATGCAGAGGGCAGGGGTAGTCTCCTGCTCATTGCTATATTCCAGTGTCTGGCACAGTGCTTGGCCCATGGTAGCTTCCTTATAAACGTTTGTTGAATGTGAGAATGACCTTTCCTGCTGGAAGTGAAGTCTCTTGATGGCACACTGTAGGTTTTCAAGTCTTTGGAGTATAATTTACAGTCTGATTATATTTGAATAGATCTACATGACAACATTCAATTAAATTTGATTTTTTATTATTTTGGGTGATTTTAACTTATTTAATATTTATTGTCAGTAGCATTGGGAGACTGTCTTCCCCAAACTCTATATTCAGGCTCTAGAATTGCTTAATTTAGTTTTGTCCATCTGTAGTAAATAGTTGTCTTTGAAGCCTAAAGAAACATCCTCCTGTGCCCTCACCCCCACCAACCCCACCTTTGCCCATTGAGATCAGGAGTCCTGGTGTCCCTTGCAGCCAGCATAGGCTTTTCTGTGACAGCTGGTGTGTGTGTGTGTGTGTGTGTGTGTGTGTGTGTGTGTGTGTGTGTGAGCATTTGTGTTTGGGAGGAGGGAACCTCATCCAGTGGTATGGGATCAGCTTGTTATTTTATTATTTCTTCTTTTAATAACCAAATTACTGATGCTGGCAAGTATTAAAGATTAATCCTGTAAATTCCTCTCTGAGCTGCAGTGATCCCTCAAACAGGCCCCTTCCTTGATGGAATACATTCCAGGAGGGAGGCTTTGGAATGAATCCCATCCTTGTGAGGAGAATCGGTGATTTTGGACTCCTGAGCTAACACCTGCCCTATCTGGGAGCTGAGGGAGCCGTGGGATATTCTCTGAGGCCCTGCTCCCTGCCCCCTCCTCTAAGCCAGTGACCCTCTGGGAGAAATGGTGAAGCTACTGGTTATCATACTTACCACTCAGAGGAAATGAAGCCAAGGGCAAGGTCAAGCGCTTTGAGAGGCTTGGTGCCTTGGGCTGGGACTCCCAGAGTTTTGGCTGTGTGAGGGCTCAGATATATCATCCCAGTCATTCTCCAGCTTCCACAGAGGTCCAAATCCAAACGGCCCCTAATAAAGAAAATTTGTCTCCAGGGATATTGATGGATTGGATAAAAGACACCCATCTGGCGTCCAGTTCTTGGAAAGAGGTGGACATTGCTCACTGTGCCCTGTGATGTCCCTTCTCACAGCACCTTCAGGACTCTGTGTCCCTAATTCTATATGCTTATCTGATTCCCACCAGAGTGTGAGCCCTTTGGAGTGGGAACTGTGTCTAATTTATTTTTATAATTCAGTACCTAACGCTGTGCCTACATTGTTGATTGGGCTCACTAAAGATTTATTGAATGAGAGAAAGAATGGGTGGGTTGGGGGACACGGTTCGGTTGGAGAAGGGGAGCAGGCGAGAGATCCTTGACTCTGTAAGTTAGGTAGGCATTGGCTCCTATGTCTGTCTGGTGACCCTCTTTGTTGCTTGTCCTTCCCAGGGTGCCTCATATACTCTGCTGCCCACTGTGCTCCTCTGGTTCTCACAGCAGCTTAGAGCTGAGGACAGGGTCCCTGACTGGTCTAGACTGAGGAGTGGGTCAGGTCAGGGTTCCAGTGGGGCATGGAACCAACACCTGGGCCTGAGAGGCAGCTGTAGCTATAGAGGCAGCTGTAGCTGTAGGAGCTGTGTCTTAGGTAGAGCCTACCAGGGAGGCAGCCACGAGTAGATAGCCCAATCACTCTTTCCTTCTACCTTCCAGCCCCTTCCCAGTGTTTCCTCTGGTGAATGAGGGAGTTTAGAGGGGTACAGTCCATGGAGGTGAGCCTCTTGGGTCACATGTGGTGGGAATAAGGAGGCTCTAGGATCAGGGAGGGAATTGGTGATGTCCAACACAGGGTACAGGGTGAGTTGAGAGTGTCCAGCTTGGGGAGATGTGTGGGTCCTCTGGCCTCACCTCATATGCTGGCTGGGCTAGGCTGGAGATGGGCACGTGTGGCCCTTGAGACCCTGTCCCAGGAGTGCAGAACTGTAACCCAAATCATCCAGCTCCCAGCCCACCCCTCACCTGGCCTTCCCGGTCTCTGACTCCATGACCCAGCAGAGTTTTTCTCTTTCTCTCTGTCTTATTAAAGGCCGTCTACCCCAGGCGAGAGAGACAGCTGCCTGTCGATAAAACACCAATAGCCTCGTACTCTTCTAATCAATACTGGAGTGGAGAGGGAAACCGTTAGTGGCTTTTTATCTTCCAAGGAGTGGGCTGTCTTTTGTGCAGGGCAGAGGTGGAAGGCATCTGGCTGGGGACAATCATAAGTCAAAAGCAAGTGACTTCTAGGTCTTGTGACATTGATGGATGTATGGAGAGTTGGTATCTGGGTGTGCTTAGGGGTCGGGATTGGGAGGGGAGGCAAACTGAGACCCTTGTCCTAAGGGAGTGAGTTTAAGAATTGAGGGAGGGAGACAGGCCTCAGGTTGCAGGGACTGATGGCTTTTCTTGGCCCACCCCAGGCTTGGCTGTGAGTTCCTCAATCACAGAGGGCAGGACTTTAGAGTGTGAAGAGACTTAGCAATCTATGGACAAAATCCCTCATTTTACAGGGGGAGACACGGGGGTTTCTGAAAGCAATGACTTTCCCAAGGTCACACAGGGTATCCACAGCAATGCCACGACACTATCTCATGAACTCCTCTTCATAAGCCTATCAAGTGGGCTCTATTCAACCTGTTTTATGGCTGTGGAGGTAGAGGCTCAGAGAAGCCAAGTCACCGTTTCAAGGTCACACAGCCAGTAAGCAGAGAAGCCCAGGACTGTCTGGCTTTGCAGTCCCTGGCCTCCCACCAGATGTATTGAGACAGTCTTGCCGGGCCACCCTGGGGCCATCTCGTCATCTCACGCTCTGTGAGCAGAGCATGGATCTTTATTTTGACAACATCACTAATTGCTACTGTCTGTCTGAGGTGGCCCCGCTCTGTGTTTGGGATAATGCATGAGGGCCGGCCTAGGGATAATTAATGGGCTCTATCCTCCTCTCTTCTGCTCAACTGAACTCAATTGGGGTGATTTTCATTAGTCCATCTGGAGGTCTTATCCCACACAGGGCTGGGAGGCAAATGGGATGGTCGTATCCCAGGGTCACCTGGGTCTCCCACGGCGCGGCGAGTGACCGACACAGGTCACCATGGTGAGGGGCTGGCTGACGTAGAAATCCTCCGCTCTCCGAGGAGCAGGAAGACATTGACCTGCTCTGGGCCAGTGCGTGTGCCTGGAGCAGCTGTGCCTCGCCCTCCGGCCCTCCAGGAGGCCTAGAGCCGGGAGGCTCTGAGCTGAAAGGGTTGAACTTGCTTTCTAATGTTCAGACCTTTTCTGCAGCTCCCTTTCTCCCCCAGGCCCTCAGCCGGTCTTTCCTTGCACACCTCCAGGGATAGGAAGCTCACTATTGCTACAGCAGAACTTTCCCATCAGTGTGTTTGTAAGTTCTGCCCCTGCCACGGGCTGCCATGAGGGTGGTCAGAGTCCTGTTGCCGGTTTCCTACTTGGGCAACCTCATCCATTCCTTTCCCCCTGTGGGTGGTACAGGTATGTTCAGTTTCTAGGTGAGTCACGATGTGAACAAAAAACGCTGCTGTGTGACATGTTTGTCAGCCCCAACTTCTGGGTCCTCACCTGGGGCCAAAAACATCTTTTTTTCCCTACAGTTCTCAACAACAGAATGAATTCCACACGTTTTGGGTCAAACGGTCAAGTCCAATCTCTAACAGCTCTTTAAATATTGGATACTTTGTCCTTGTGACTCTTCTATAGGTAAATGCACCCAATTCCTTCAATCCCTCTCTACCATCATTTGAAGCCCGTCTGCATCCTGGTCACCCTCCCCTGTCCAGATCTCTCTAGAGCACTCACCACTGAACGCAGTTCCCAGGGGAGGGCTTTCTCTTCAGAGACTGGGCTCTGCAGAGCTCTAGGCTCTAGTGACACTGCAAGTAAACAGCAGTCATCAGAGTCGATTTAACATTGATATTTTTATCACATATCATCTCCCTCATTTTGGACCTTGTGTCTCCATGAAGGCAGCCCACATCCGCTAGCTTGGCTGGCGACCCCTTCACAATGCTGACTCTGTGCTGTCTGGAAGTCCTCTCTACAAGGAGTAGGTGAGACCTTCTTCTAGGACCATTATCCTTGAGATGCCCACAGAGGCCGTTACCACCCTCCACTCTGTGCCCTTAATAGAGAAAACCTAACCAGCAAACATCTTCTGTGCAGTTGCTATGGGCTCAGCCTTTTGCTAATTCAGAAAAAAAAGGAAGCAGCATGGCTTCTGCTCCCATGAAGAGAGACCCATAAGAGTGATGTTGGTCATGTGAGTGTCCTGTGATGGCAGAGGTCTCTCTGCCTTGGGTTCCTGCTCAGATTCTGTCCTTCCTTCTTCCTGCTGTCCTTGGTGTTCTGCCTCTTACACCCTGGAGTTCTGTACTCTCTCTTTTCTCTGTCACATTGCCCATGCATCATGGCTTAGCCCTGGGGGTGACGCACGGGGGAAGAACAGGGAAGGTGCAAAGGTCTAACCAACTCTTGTCCAACATCCTCAAGGCAGGTCGTCATCCATCACCCCCCCCCCCCCCCCGCCATCCAGGTAGGTTGAAGTAGTTCAAATCAAGTTGGTGGTCACATGCTGGGGAGAGGGGTCTGTCCTATTGGCCTTCAGAGGATGGTCGTCTGTTGGTCCATGACCCACACTGGATTCTGATCGCTGCACACTGGATGCCCGCTGCCAGGGCACAGGGCTTGTGCGGGTCCTAACCCAGGCTCTAGGCTTGTTAGCTGTGTGCCCTCAGGAAAGCTGCTTGACATCTCCCAACCTCAGCGTCAAAGTCCGGAATACAGGGGTGTGATTTCCCTCCGCCACAACTGACGTGAAACTTTAAGAAGATACCATGTGATCTGCTCACATAGTGCCGGATGTGTTTCAAAGCCGCAACTGGGTTTTTATTGGCTTTTTGCTACTAGTGGTGAAATGAACACTTTCCAGGGGGAGAAGCTTGGGCAATGTGGGAAGGACTGGGGGGAGGGTGGTCACTGTACGGTGTCTATCCCCAGGGGCTGCCCCTTTCGCGGCTGTCCTCCCTGGTCTTTGTTGCAGCCTGGCCTGCCGGGGGGCCGAGAGCTGGAGACTCTTCGGAGCTGCTGCTGCTGCTGGTGGCGCCTCAGGTCCTGCAGGGAGCTGTCGACTCTGCCCCCAGCTCTAGGCTCTAGTGACACTGCAAGTAAACAGCAGTTGTCAGAGTCGATTTAACGTTGATATTTTTATCACATATCAGGGCCTGGCGCCATGGCAAGGAATGACAGAAGCAGAATGCTAAATAATTTCTCTAAATAATGTAGGCTCCCTGGGCTGCCTGCAGGGAGGAGGAGCTGGGGGAGAGAGTGGGGACGCTGGTTTGGTTTTAGTTCCTCATCCCCCGGGCTTGCCGCTGACAGCCTCCTGCGGGGGCCTCCCGGGTGAGTGGACCGGACCACAGGGCAGCAGACGTGGGTGGGAATAGAGGCCGAGGGGAGACAGAGTCAGGGGAGGGGAGAGAGCAAGAGGGTCAGACTCCATAAATACTTGTTGATTTGATTTGCAAAAGGGAGGAAAGGAAGGACAGAGAGGTGGAGGCAGAGCCTGAGAGAGTTAGAGACTGCGGAGGGGAGGAGAGGAGGAGGTACAGATGGAGAGAGACCGAGGGAGCAGGGGAAGGCAGGGAGAGGGCAATGGAAAAGACAGACATGGATGCGAGAGACGGTGACCCGAGCTGGAGTTGCCAGGGGAGCAGGGGGCTTGGTGAGGGGGCCAGGGAGGGAGGGAGGGGCAGAGACAGGGCATGGGGGCCAGCCGGACACCCCAGAGGGCAACAGCAACAGTGCTAGACAGGCCAGGGCCCCAGAGGGTGAGACCTTCTTATTTGCACACCTCAGTCCTTCTAATCCCCTTGTCTCCCGACTGCCTGCTTCCTTCTAAGGGCACAGAGTTTTTCCTCTGGGCTTTGGGGGAGGCAGGGAGGTCAGGGCTGTGTGGGTTCAAAGTCATCCCAAACTGCCCGAGCCGTCTGTGGGGGAAGCCACACATCCACACAGCCCAGCAGCCGGGCTGAGGAAGTCCTGCTGGGGAGGGACTGGAGTGGAGGACTCGTCCCCTGGGAGGGGCTGGCCCCCTTGTCCCCCTGGCTGCTGACAGTTCCAGGAAGGACTTCCAAGGGCATCTTGTTTCACAACAATGCTTTCAGTCTCCAGCCTCCCTCTGGAGAGCTGACAAGGGAGTATTGTGCTCCTTTCTCCAATTCCAGTCCCTGGTGAAGCGCTGGAATGTATTAGGGGGTCGATGCATTGTTCCAGAATGAACGAAGGAGTAAAGGAACCATCTCAATGAAGGGGACATCAGAGATGTAGAGAGGTTAAATGACCCTGCCCACAGCACGTTTGTGACAGACCCAGGACCCCCAGGCCCTGCTCCTCAGTAACAATGTCTGGAGCCTGGAGGAGACTTTGGACCACACCCCTGTTTACAAACGGGTAGGTGAGGGTGGAGCCCTGATCAGTCTAGGCTGTGGCTGCGTCCTTCTAGAAAAGTCTGTCTTCCTCCCTCCCCGCTTTCTCTTTCTTCCTCAGCCATCTTCCTCTCCTGTGCCAATCCAATCTGCCAGGGAAACATCGTGACGAATTCTGACGGAGACCGAGTGGCCAGCCATACCCCGCCAAAGCTCTCGTTCACTCCATCCCTGGCTGCCACCTGGGAGTGGTAATGCTGCAGTAGCAAGAGCCCCCCAATCCCAGCGGCTTGTCCCAGTAATGGTGACTGTCCCTCCTGCATGGAACATGTGGCATCTGCCTCCATCTTCGTCCTCGTGCCGAGGGCTCCCCGGTTGCTGGGACCGTCAGTGCCCACACAGGAGAATCCTTCAAACTCCTGGCCTCTCCTTCCTCACATCTCTGCACATATATATTGGCCTTTGTCCTTGCTCTACTTTTGGCAGTCACCCCCATAGTGACGTCTGGATCTCATTGCCCAGAATTGCCCCCTACCTTGAAATCCTACATCGTACATCTGTGCTTTGACCACAACTTCCCATCAACTGAGTTCTCTCTTGTGCTCTCTCTTTTTTTTTTTTTTTACAGTGTGTTTGTTTTGTTCTATTTTGTTTTCTTCACTCTTTGAGAGTCCCTTGATTTCTTTAACTTCCCTGCCCTCGTTTCCTTTCCTATCCAGCTTAAATTCTCTGGCCCACTATTTAACCACTGTATTAGGATTCTGCAGAGGAACATACCCAATGGGACACTGTATCTGTATATCTATATCCATATTTATGTAAGAGATTTATAAGGAATTGGCTTATGCAATTATGGAGGCTGAGAAATCCCCAAATCTGCAGTCAGGAGGCTGGAGACCCAGGAGAGACGATGGTATAGTTGTAGCCTGAAAGCCAACAGGCTCAAGACCGAGGGAGAGCTGATGCTTAAGTTCCAGTCTGAAAGAAGGAAAGAACCATAGCCCTGCCTTGAAGATCGTCAGGTAGGAGTTTTCCTCTACTCTTGGGAGGGTCAGTCTTTATGTTCCATTCAGGCCTTCAACTGATTGGACGAGGCCCACCCTCGTTGAGGGGGGCAACCTGCTTTACTCACACTGCTCATGCAGATGTTAATCTCATCTACAAACACCCTTGTGGACACACCCAGAATAATGTTTAACCAAATGTCAGGGCATTCTGTGACCCAGTCAATTTTACATGTAGAATTAAACAACTCGACCACCCTTTTGCAATATCCTCAGATCCTTTGCTCCATTGTTTCTGTCTCATGACCTGGAAAAACTCTAAACCCTGGGTCAATCCAATGGTCTCCTTTCTCCATTCCTCAGTCTGGGGTGACGAGTGCCCCGGTCACATGCACACATGCACACGCATGTGCACACACGTGTACACACACACACACACACACGTTGCTGAGCACACTGGCACTTCACCTTGGCTGTCTCTGGTTCTCTCAGCAATCTTCCTCTGATTCCTCAGGTAGCCCTCTTTCCATTTCTCCAAGAAGCTGTCTCCAGCTTCCTTCACTGCCCTTGAACTTCCCCAACACCACATCCTCTTTTCCCCTCCCATCCCACCTCTGGTGCCACTGAGACAGCAGCAGCCCCTCCCTCCACTGTGGTGCCTTCAACAAACTTCTCCCTCCCCCATCCCGGTGTCGTCCATCTGTGTCTGAGCTTTTCCTGGGTCTTTCTGTCCCTGCGGACTGGGGACCAACTTTTCTGTGTCCTGCCAGGACTCTATCTCGCCATCAGTGAGCAACTTTCTCTGCTAAAACTACAAGCACCCTGTCCCTGTCTGGATCTATCATGTATCATTTAAGTTCTTTTTGTTGTTGTTGTTGGAAAGTACCATATTCATACTTTTATTTTTTAACATTTATTTTTGAGAGAGACAGAGTGTGAACAGAGAAGGGGCAGAGAGAGAGGGAGACAGAATCTGAAGCAGGCTCCAGGCTCAGAGCTGTCAGCACAGAGCCCGACGCGGGGCCCAAACTCACGAAACGCGAGATCATGACCTGAGCCGAAGTCAGAAGCTCAACTGATGGGGCCAGGCGCCCCATTCCAAGCAGCATTTAAGCATATACATCTCTCATACACAAACAAACATACCGTCCTCTCTGACTTCGCCCACCTCCCTGTTTATTGCCCATCTCTCCTTTCTCCTATGGAGCCAGACTTTTTGAAACACTGTCATAATTTTCTATTTGTATTCCATTCACTGTGTTGGCATCAATTTCCTCCATCAGTCCTCTGAGGCCACCTGTGACCTGCTCGCGTCACTAAATGCGACGGGCAGGTTTAGCTCTTACTCTGCTTGACTTGTCTCCATCATCCCACCTAGCTGGCCACACCTTCTGGAAATGCTCTCTTTCCCGTGGTGCAATTTTCTTTGATTCCCTTTCTACCACTCTGACTGCCTGCTTCTTCGTGGTCTGAGTTGTAAACTCCTTTTCCTGCCTGTTTCCTTAAATTTTGCTATTTCTCAGTGTTGAGTTTTCTGCCTCCTTCACTTTTACTTGATAAGTTCTCTCTGGGTGCTTGAGGCCCATCCCAAGGCTTCCACTTTGGTCTATCAGCTGGTGGCTCTGGCACCTTCTACCCTGGTCCCTGTGGGTCAGACTCTGTAGCTGATCTTCCGGACTTAACTCACCATCCCCCCTCCCTTCCCAACAAACACGCTCCCCTCCTGTATCCCTCACCTGGTGAATCCGTTCATTCAGCACGTACTTTCTGCATGCCTGCTGTGTGCCAGGCAGTGCTCTAGGCTCTGGGCACCCTCTCCCCTGCTGCCCGTGCCAGAAACCCTGAAGTCAGCTTTCACTGCATCCCCTAAAACACTGGATCCTGCCAAATCTACATCTGCAGACACTCATCAGTGCTTGCTTTCCCTCCATCCCTGCTGCCTCCTGGATTGCTACCTTAGCTCCCAAATCTGTATGCCGCTTTCCAGTCCTGCCCACTCCAAGGCTCTGCCTCTGTTAAGACTAGAGAATTCTTGGCACTCCATTGCTCCAAACCCTGTAGTAGATTCCCTTTGCTCTCAGGCTCCCAGGCACCTGAATACTCACCTGCCTTTGTGTGGTATGGCCTCTGTTGGTTTCTGCAACCTCATCTCTTGTGGTTTGCCCTACCCTGGTCTATACTGCACCCGCCATGAAATACATGTGGCCCCAGTCGTGCCATGCTGTCTCCTCTTCCTGGAATGCCCTGTCTCCCCATCTTTGTCTGTGAACCTTCATACCTCAGGTAATACATTTAGAGGTCCTTTTTCTCAAAAAGCTCCTGGGAGCACCACAGCAGGGAGGGGGCGGCCTGGACTCAGCTGCTGCCTGGGAGCAGACACCTACCTGGGTCCCTTGGAAGAAGGACTTGGCCCAAGGTGACTGGGGAGCAGGACAGCCAGGCCTCGGTGGCAGGTCCTACCTACCCCTCTGAGCCCGGCAGGCTCTCACATTCCCTCCCCAGCACTGCTTCTTCCTGGAGCCACACCTGTCTTCCCTTGATCCTGTACCCAGGCCCCAAGGAGACCACCTCTGAGCCTCAAACGGTGCTTGAGTGGGGGCCGAGAGGCCGCTGGGTATGATGGGAAGGCTGTGAAGAAGAGGCTTGTCCCAACGTTGCCACCTGCCAACTCTTGACAGTTGCTTCTGGGCCTTTCGTGCTTCCCAAGAAACCCGCCACATGGGCTGCTGTGGGGGCCAGTGGGGTAAAAGGTGCAAAACTGCTTACTCTGTGGGTTGTACATGCAACGCAAGTAGTAAGGTTGGTAAGAGAGGCCAGGCTTTGTGAAAGCCTCTGTGGAGCTAGTGCACTGGTCAAAAGGTGAGTCCTGGTCAGACCTGTGTACCGTCAGCAGGTACATGTGGTGGGGGTTGGTGAGAGAGTATCCCCCAAAAGGGAATTGTCCCCCTCTTGTGTCCTTCGGTGTTGGGACTTTTTGGATGTGCCTGTGAGGGTGTGAGGGACGAGGGGCCCCTGGCTAGTTTCAAGAGGGAGGGAGAGAAGGGAAGGGAGTCCAGGAAAAGGTGACTATGATTTGGAGAGCCCTGGGTAGGGGGACACAGAGGATGGAGACCTGTGAAGCCGGCCAAGCTGATGCCAGGACTCAGCTGTGCCAGAGTTTTAAACTGGTGGCTTATAGTCGAGTGTTTAAAGCAGTTTATTTGTGGTGCCAACTCCTCTTGGATGATTTTCCCTAAATGTTTTATGTTTTGTACTTGTGCCCAGAGGCAGTTTTATGTGGTAGGGGCACTTCTGTCAATCTGTCACCATGAATGATTAGAGGAAGCAGGGAGGAGAGGGAGGGAGCAGATCGAGAGGAGGAGGAGCCTGCATCCTCCTGAGGGAGGTCTGTGCACTGCCCGCCAGTCAGGCAGATTGTCTGGCGGTCAGTCCCCCCGCTGGACTCAGAGCCCTTACGCTCCCTGAATACAGCTGGATGGGGGTGCCTGAAGAGGAGTGGTTGGTGATTTTGCCTTCGGGGTGTTTAGGATTGAATGACAGGTCTCGCTCTCTCTGACACACACACACACACACACACACACACACACACACACACACACAAGGCTTGGGTGCAAGCTAGCCTTACCCGCCAGTGGTTTTCCTACAGGGCACCACTTCAGGCATTTCCAGAAGATTCTCCATCATGGCACCTCGCCTCTATCTTATTACCTGGAATTCCTTTTCCTGTAATCAGTGACGTTCCTCAGATCTTAGGTCAGCTCCTTAGAGGCCATGGCAAACACTGAAAGGGCACACTGCCCAATCTGGGAGGAGGGCAGGCCTCTGGCCCTGGGCTCCTCTCTCTTTGGTTCATGACTTAAGTGCTTTGGTGCTGAGCGGCAGCCCCTCCAAGCTAGGAGCCAGCTCAGTACAGCTTCTAGATCTCTCAGAGGGCTGCATCCAAAGGTCAGAACATAAGCTCCTGGAGGCACAGGCTTGTATCTGGTGAGTTTAGTGCCCAGAATCATGCCTGGCATATCGTCAGCAGAGAGTAAATATTTGTTGGATGACTGAGGGAATGAAGCCCTTTCAGGATTCCAGAGTTGAGGTTTCACTTTGTGAACAGACTCTTTTATTTATTTATTTTTTTAATGTTTCTATTTATTTTTAAGACAGACAGTGTGTGAGTGGGGGAGGGTCAGAGAGAGAGAGAGAACCCAAAGCAGGCTCCAGGCTCCAAGCTGTCAACACAGAGCCCAATGTGGGGCTTGAACCCACAGACTGTGAGATCATGACCTGAGCGGAAGTCGGATGCTTAATAACTGACTGAGCCCCCCAGGCGCCCCTGTGAACAAGCTCTTTTAAAATGCAGATGCTCAAGTGAAAGGCGGGGCACTGAGTCATGGAGAGTGGCCAGATGGATCCTGGTGAGAATCTCAGTTTTGCCGAAGACTGTGTGTACCTCAGTCTCCTCACCTGTAAAATGGCCTTCCAGACTACTGGTATAGATTCAAACGAGTCAGTTGGGAGAGAGAAGGAGGCACATGAGAAACCTAAACAGAGGTGGGACTGGGCAGAAGGAAGCTTAATCTCAGTAAACACTTGCGGCTAGCTGGGCTGGACTTTCCACCCCTGGCTGGCTTGGGGGGTCAAAGCCAGTTCTGAGGTCTCAGTCACGCAATAGTGGGGGGTCTGGTGTTCACCAGTGACCCCTTAATGGGGACTGTTTCCTCTTTCCTGTTATTAGTCAGATCTCCCTGCCCGTTCAGGAGTTTGCAAGAGCATCCTTGACTTTCTGACTGGGGACAGGAGTTTTCATGAAGTGTCCAGGAGAAAGGAGAATTATGTGGTGGAGTAGAGATGACCTGTGAGGAGCTTACACAGGGTACCACAAGCCTGGGGAAATGCACAGATCACTGAGGACCCATCTTACCCCAGACACACTTGCTCGAGCTAGAAATCTCTGAGAGATTTCCATGGAAGATACTACTTTCCCATTTTGCAGCTGATAAAATTGAAGACCAGAGCAGGGAAGGAGATGTGTAAGTTTGATGCCCTCCAGTCCCTGGGAAATGTGTTTCCCAGCTGAAGGGACCATAAAGCTAAAAAACCAAATGGCCATTTGGGAGCTGTGGTCACCAAGAGGCCAGTCCTTCTAGATCAGTTAGAAAGACTGTGAACAGTAGGGACAGGGACACAGGGGTTCAGGCTCACCCTGAACTCTGGCAGCCACAGTGGGGGGAGCAACAGATTGGTGTGGGGCAGGGGCAGGATCCTAGGAGACGCTGAGCAGGGCTGGAGCCAGATGCTGTTAGGACTGTCACCAGGTCCACCTGTCCACAAATCCAGAATGGCCTCATGACTGTGTCCCCAGCAATGCAGTAGGAGTCATTCCGACCCAGGGGTCCAGGATCTGGGAAACAGTGTATACTCTCTGCTTGTTGGGTGTGGGGCTTTGGGCTCACGCATCTGGGTCCCCGTTTGCAGGATGCCAGGATCTCTGGGAGAGGTTCCCTGTCAGGAAGGGAGTCTGGACGGGCGGAAAAGGCAGGACTGGAAAGGGCTTCTTTCGACCAGAGGTCTGGCTGAACAGCCCAGAGTGGGCAGTGTGTCTGAGAAGTACAAAATGCAGTCCTGGTGGAGGTAAAGTGTATCCTCGACAGGACCAGCTACATCATCTGTGGGATCCCTCGGTGTAAAATGAACATGTGGAGCCGCTTGTTCAAAAAATGATTGAGAATTTCAACACGGTGACAGCAGACGAGTCAACAAAGCATGGGACCCTGTGAGCGTGGGGGCTCCGTGTGAGTCACCGTCAACCATCCAGCACCGGTCTCCAGCCGAGGCCAGAAGGATAGGGGGGCGTTGGGTGACACTCCTTGGAGCTGAGGAGGGGCCCCCTCTTTTCTTGAGGGGCTTCGATTTGCCCTGCAAGTCCTTAGTTTGTCTGGGGCTAGGAAACACTTTGTTTGCAGACCTACCTCCCCAAAGGGGCTGGGGGCCTGGAGTGGGGACGGAGGAATGAATTTGGGTGTCGGTGAGGGGAGGGGGCTGCTTCCTTACTGAGCAGATGCTGAGGGAAGTCTCCCCACCTCCACTCAGCACTGCTCCCTCCCCACCCCAAAGGCAGCACAAGGTAATAGTTTTCGACACATTTCATTGAAATATAATAAAATATTTGCATGGCGTTATTAGATAAATAAGGGTTGACTTGAGGCAGTGCTTATTGGGAAATGTGATATGAAAATTCATTTAATATGAAAGAACGTGGAAGCTTAAGTTTATGGTAATGGATTGATTGCAGATAGTATCTAATAACTCCATACAAATATATTTCAATCACAATATCCGCTGGGGTGGTCCTCGGCTCCAGAGGCGGACGGGGCAATTGTACGCCCGACCTCTCTTCCGGGCCAGATTAGAATTAATTAATTGCTAATATTGTGACATTACTTTTGTAATTAAGAAGCCCCATAACTTTCAGTGGCGGTGAGGATGAGAAGCGTTTATTATTGTCTCAAATGAGGCTGGAGAAGGTAGAGAAGCAGAAAAAGTTAATAGCAGAGAGCGAAATCTGGAGAGGGAGCATGTATTATTTCATCCGCCGCGTCCTGGGGTTTTGTCTTGCCTGTGCAGTGGAGAGCCCCAGATAAGAGGCAGGGTCTCATGGCCCGGTGGGGCAGAGGCTCTGGCAGGCACCGAACAGCACAGAAGATCGAGGGTGACATCTCTCTCAGCCTTGCTGATCCCCGGAGGCAGGGCCTGGGAGCCAGCCCAGTGAGGAAGCTCTGGCCAGAGAGCTGTGGCTGAGACCAGGCAGGAAAGCAGGGACCAAAGGTGGGTCACGGTTGATGAGTCTGTGACACGCCCCTTCCTCCCTTGATAAACTGTGAAATCCATTTGTCCTTGGCTGGGATGAACTCAGCGAGGCGATGGCTGTCACTTCTGGGTGTCCGCAGAGGGGCCGGAGGAGAAGGAGGTGGGGGCGCCTGTCTAAGGTCCATATGCTGGCCTGTCTCCCAACACACGACCCTGGGAGTTTGCTTGTCTTTCTGCCTTTTCCTTTCCTAGGGAGAAAATGGAAATAATTTCCTTTGAAACGTGACATTTCCTAATCCGGCGCCCGGCCTGGCTGACAGCAGGATTAGTGTGCGCGGCTGCCAGGCCCGCCTGGCCATATGCAGGCGTCTCCCGAGGGGCTGCGGCGGCCAGCGCCAGCCCCCTCCCCTGGCGCTTCTCCCACCCCAGTCTCACCTCGGCTCCCTCCTCCCTCTGCATGTTGGGACTGGTGTGCTGGAAGCCTACTCAAGCCCTTTCTGGCCCCGGCTGCTGTGTGCATGTGTGTGGGGGTGAGTGGGGGAGGGGGAAGGGGTTTCACAGACCAGAAGCTGTTAGCCTTGTCATCAAAGACGAGAGGAAACCAGGACCTGGACAGGTGGCTTCAGGTCTTGGCTCTGCGTGGACCAGCTCTGTGACCTACAGTTGGCTATTTGTGCCCCTATCTGGACTTTAGACTTCTTATCTTCGAATTGAAAGTGTGAGAAGAGTATTGGGGTGCCTGGGGGTCTCGGTTGAGCATCCCACTTCAGCTCAGGCCATGATCTTGTGGTTTGTGAGTTTGAGCCCCGCGTCGGGCTCTGTGCTGACAGCTCGGAGCTCGGAGCCCGGAGCCTGCTTCGGATTCTGTGTCTCCCTCTCTCTCTGCCCCTCCCCAGCTCATGCTCTTTCTCTCTCTCAAAAATAAATAAATGTTAAAAAGAATTAAAAGAAAAAGGAAAATATCAGGAGACTATTAGATGATTTCTACCTCTTCTGCTTTCCAGCAGTGTCTGATTCCCCACTCGTTGCCCAGCTCTTTTGTTAACAAGGACCACCACAATAATGAGCAGTCTGTGGTAGTTGTTATGAGACATTCTTCAAGGGCGGGAGCTGGCCTTCCTCTCCTGCTCTCTTTCTGCCTCTCGAGGTGTCCAGGACTAGTGTGGTAGCTTTGCTGTTGGGCCTTTCCAACTAGGTGCCTGGAAGAATGTCCCTCAAACCTCGTTACCACCTCAGGCCGGTCGTAATGCATGATGTCAAAGCCTCATGGTAATCTGATAGGTGGATAGTCTTTACAGAGGAAGAAATGGGGGATCAGAGAGGTTAGGTGACTTGCTCAAGTGATTAATTCAAGCAGATTTGATCCCCGGTGGCCCAACTCCAAAACCCCTGCCTCTCAGGCCATCCTCCGTACCCTGCACCCCCTGCCACCCCCATGAGCTCCGGGAATTGGGCTCCAGCCCCAGACTACCTGGGCTGTGTATGATTGTTATTTTTCTGCAGTAGGGACTGTGGTGCCTCCTGAGGGGCGGGTTCCAGTGTATGCCCCTGCCCCACATTCTGGATCAGCCACTGTGATCTCCAAGACAGGGACCATCGGAGGTAGTCCCGGGCCAGAATGCCTGGTTCCCAGACTGTGTCCCCAGATCCAGTCGAAAACCAAACACTCAGATTAGACAACCTGACAAAGCCTGCGAGGAGGTGTGAGGTAGCCGTTTCCTGAGCAGGTTTCTGGGGATCTCCCTTCCAGTCCTTGAGGCCAGGAGAGGAGGCAGAGGGAGGCCAGGCTTTGGGCTGCGTGTTGGCAAGGGAAGGTGGGAGGCGGTGAGATGAGACCTCTGGAGCTCTAACTCGAGGGCCTGGCTGCCTCCGGGATGGATTTCCTCCCTCCCCTAGCTCTCAGTTGCACATCAGGGAATGAGAGATTGGCTTGGGTCTGAGATTCTAGCGTCTCTCTGAAGCACATTGAAGCCAGTGGCAGAGAGAGAAAGATGTTCTGCAAATACAGCTTCCCCTTCCTGCCCACTCCTCATCTCCTCCATGTGCTGTGAAAAGTCTGAGAGCACTTTATTTAGGAGGCTGGGGTGTTTGTGTGGAAACTAGGGAGGGGAGTTGAAGGGTAATTGTTGCCGGAAAGGCAAGAGGGAAGAAGTGTAACAGCTATGCTCAGCTCAGCCCTCCGTTGCCCGTTTCCGATGCAAACAGCCCACGATCAAGCTTCTTCATTAAAGTTCAGAATTACAGATGGGAGAAAACACCTCCAGTGCAGGACCCAGGGGTGGAAGGAAGACAGCTTGGTCCTAGTGTGCTCTTCTTGCAAACAGTTGTGGGGTTTTTTTGTTTTGTTTTGAGATTAGAGTAGCAATGCTCTACCTGAACTACAAACCTGAACACCATGGGCTGGGAGAGCTGGGCTGACCTGCATGAGCGAGGTGTGGTCCACTAGGAATACCCATCTCCACACCTGCCGTGGATACTTACCTGACCTGCTTCTTCTGAGTCCGGTGGTCCTTGTCCCACTCCACACTCTTTCTTTCTTTGTCTCCCTGCTTGTCCTTTCTTCTTTGCGTCTTCGGTGTCTCTTTCTGGGTGTCTCTGCCCCTCCCAGTTTTTTCTCTCCTGCTCTCCCTCCCCATCGATCTCCCGACCTCTGCATTAGCATTCACAACCTCCGGCACCAGCCACTTAGGCCAGAAAGACAGCTCCTTGGAAACACAATTGAAATATTTTTATAAATGACCAGCGGAGTTTGAGTGACATGCCCTTCTTAGGCTAAATAAAATTAAAGTTAAACCTTCTAAAAAATACATGAGCCAAACATCCTCTGCACATTTCATTATGCAAATGCAGCTGTCCGGCTCTGCACAAATTAGCCCTCCTTTTGAAATTCACTGCTGCTTCTTCTCTTCCCTCCGCTTTCCTCTCTTTTTTTTCCTCTGGATTTTGAGCGAAAAGGCTTTGTGATTTTAGGCCGACAGCTGGGAGTCTGGGGGAGAGGGGGAGGCTGGAGGGTGGGAGGGCCAACTTACTCCTTCTGATTTCCTCTTTGTCCCCTTTCTTCCCTCTCTTTGGGGGGAAGGTGGTAAGAAAACAATGAACACATGGATGACTCCTCATCCTTTCTCTTTTCCAAGCTGCTTGGCAGGGTCTGGCCAGGAGAGGTCAGTCTGGGGTTGGGAACGGGCCTCCCTGGCGGGGTGCTCAAGCAATCTCAGCCTGGGGGCTGTGGGAGCCAGCAGCCTCAGGGATGGACTAGCTGATGGGCCACAGACCTACTCCCACCCCAGGTCCAGACCCTCCTTCCCCAGCGCCTCGGGCATAATAAAGGATGTCTTTTCCCTATGGCCCGAATCCTAGGTGATGATTGGAAAATTTGAACAATGTTCTAGATGTGCTATCTCCTCTGTGCCCAGCTCCCAAGGTCTGGGAGAGTCTGGGCTTCATACAGGTGGAAGGAAGTCACTTCGAATTGGGCGGACAGGAGAGCCGCCCTCCCATGGCCAGCTCACCAAGTCACATCGGAAGACTGTGTCTTGTAATCTTCCCTGCACATGCGCTGTGCCAGAGTGAAATATCACCATGAAAATCACTTATTTCCCCAGTCCCCTTAGGAGAAAAAACACACTAGGGAAGGGGAACAAAACAAATCATACGAAGGTGTCAATAACGTTCTAGAATCTCAGCATTTAATTGTGTCTTAGAGAGTTCACGCTTCTCACTGCAGTATGGGGACTGTGATCAAAGCCGATGTGTTGACTTGGCCATAGAACAGGTTTCTGCTTCAGAGCTGTTCTCCAAGCAGAAGCACGGAGGGCAGGGCTCAGAAAGAAGAGAAGGGGGCACGAGGGCAGAAAGAGCCACCGAGCTCCTCCTCCCCAGATACCCGTCTTGCCCTGACCCTTTGGGGGAGGGGTGGCAGATGGCCTTGCATCCAGACAACCTGATGTTCATCCGTAGCTGTACCTGATTAATCCACTCTGGACTTGCAGGACTAGATTCCTGCCCCCTCTCCCAGCTCCCAGCTCCCAGCCATTTCAGGATAGTCCGTGGGGTCCAAGTTGCTCTTGCCCCTGCTGTCCTTTCTGACTTTAGCTGGAGGAGAGGGTGTGGGCGGAGGGAGGAGGGAGGCAGGGGGAAGGATCAGATGAAAGAAACTTAGTTGTTCAGGCAGTTGGCAGCAGGTGGAGGCCCTCAGGAGACTTCCTTTCCATTCCAGCCTCCCTAGTCTACACGTGCGTCTGCTGATACTTACCTTACTCCCACTCTGAGCCACTCTTCCCCAGTTGCTGGTGAGATCCCTATTCTGACTCTTGCTGGCCATTTTTGTGCTCAGAAATTTTAAATGTCCAGTGTAGAATCAACAGCCATTTATTGAGTTTCTGCTATGTGCCAGGCATTTAGCTAGGTGTGAGGGGTTGGGGGAAGGGGACACAGCCAGGCATGACCCCTGCCCTCACAGAGCTTATGGTATAGCCGGGAAGCCCGTGTGGAAGGAGCCAGTGAGCGAGACGTGCAGGTGCTCCAGAAGCCTGGCTGAAAGTGAGGGTGTGACCGTGTGGGAGACACTGGCCATCTGTTTACTAGACCACTTTCCTGTCCTTCCTGGGGCAGAGTTAGGCTACATTTCCCAGTCTCCCAGGCAGGAGGGATGGTTTTCTGACTCCTTGCTGGTCAGCATATGGTTCCTTGGACAGCAGCACCAGTATCACCCGGGAGCTGGCAGGGAACACAGACCCTCAGGCCCCACATCAGGCCTGGGAGCCAAGCCCAGGGATCTGCAGGTGAAGCATGAGAAGCCATTCCAACCCACGGAGTAGGAGTGGAAGCAGCACTGCTGGCCAGCGTGGTAATTCCGAGTGGCTGCTTTCTCCTTCCTTCCATTTACCGGATCAGAGACGCATGGGACTGAGTTCATCGTATTCTGCAGTACATGGCACCCATCATCATTCGTCTGTGAAAGGCCGCTATTTTGTTTTGCTTCATTATTTCTTTGCATCTCACCCCCATCCTTACTTCCCTATCTCTGCCGTGTCTCATACACAGATAGATTTTAGTCTGTTCCTTACTTTTTCTGTTCGCGTCTGTTTTTCACATTAGTTCATGCTGCTGTATATACGTCTGTTTCACTGCTTCTGGATGGTGTGTAGTATTTCGCCTATGCACCCACTGAAAGTTGCTTTGATTTCCTAGCGACAGACACCCAGGCTGCGTCAGTTCCTTGCCGTGACAGACAGTATCAAGCACGTCCTCTTGTGGGTCTCTGTGGGAGTTTGTGGGTCTCTGTTCAGCACACCCCCAGGAGAGGGCTTGGTGACCACAGTCGCTTCCACCCAGAACTGCCAGATGGCTCTGGCAATCAGCGCTCTCAGCAGACCTCTGGCAGTGCCACTGGTGCCCAGTTTTCCCACATCTTTTCCAACACTTAGTGTCATCTGCTTTTCTAATTGTCCCCAGGTTTTACAGGGATGCTCCGCTGGTTCTTAAGTTTCTCTGATGACCATGCATTTGCATGCCTCCCAGTGTACCTGTGGCAGTGAGGGACTTCGCCGATTTCACCGTACGTGAATTGCCTGGTCATATTTTTTCCCTTCTCAGTTGTGTCTGTTTTTTGTTCTTTCTTGTTGATTTGATTCGAAGGAATTCGAATATGTGATGTTTACTAGATATATGCTAGGTATTTGCTGGATATTTGCTAGATACATGCTAGATATATGCATGTTCTTCATTTTGGTTGTTGCAATGTCTTCTCCTGGCCGGCCACCTGCCTGGTAACTGTGATGTTTGGTTTTGTCAGGGAACAGAAAGCCTCAATTTTATTCTGGTCAAATGCATCATTTCTTTTTTGCCTGATGGTTTGAGCCTTTTGGGGTCTTATTAAAGAAATCTTCCCTCACCAAGGTCACAGAGATATTCTTTTCATCTACTCTCCGCTAGTGTTATAGTTTTGCAGGTCACATTTAGGGGCCTAATTTCCTGGAGTACAAGTTTTCATGTAGTAGAAGAGGTTTAAACTCGGTTTTCATCTGTATGGTGAGCCGAACCCACTAAACAAGCCACCTTTCCCCCAGTCTTTATGATTTCACCTGTGTCATATGCCCGATCTAATAGACACACACACACACACACACACACACACACACACACACACACACACATTTTTTGGTGTGTTCTGTCTTCTGTTTTATTCATTTGTTAGTCCTTGCATTATTCCCTCCGGTTTTCTTTTTAAAAAAATGATTGTCATTGTCGTTAGCACTATTCACAAATAGTGTAGCTCTCCTGTCTTTCAGGAAAATGGAAGGGTGGCACTTTCCTGTCCACTTGGAGCTTGCTGTGGCTCTATGACTTGATTTGGACAACGGAATATGAGCAGAAGTGACACATGTCACTTCTGGAAGGAAGCTTTCGAGCCAGTGTGTAATTCCCCACGCTCCCTTCCCCCTGCCGTGACAAACTGTAATGCTCCAGTCAGGTAGACACTGTCAGCCTGGATGAGACAGAGCAGATCCTCCACATGACCTTCGATGGACATGTAACATTAGTGAGGAACAGACCTTGGCTGTTGTAAGTGATTGCACCAGGAGGTTTTTGTTTCTGCAGCAAAATCTTGCCCGTCCTGACTGAAACAGTTACCATGGGTGGACCATTTCCAGTGGCTGATAAGGTGTGTCCCTCCTCTTTGTTCTTTTAGAAAACTACATAGCTCTTTGCTCTTCCATTTAGAATTTGTCAATCTACTAGGGGATTCCAGCTGGAAAAATTCACCCACACAAGGAGTCTTGAGCCTGAGGATGTGTAAGAGGGAGGGTTTGTACTGCTGAAATACAAGGAGATTCCATTTCCCCAACAAGCATCAGCTTCTAAAGTGCAAATATGGCTGCCTCATCTTCAATATGCTTCACTGACCCTGGCTCACTGCATCTTGCCCATCTTCCAGCACGTTTTTCACCACCTTCCCTGTGTGTTTTTCCTTCCCTTTCATCTCTCTTTTATGTGAATAACCATGAAGTCCTTCTGAATCTCATTCAGAGTGGCTTTCTCCCTTATCCAAAGTTTTGGTGCCGCTGTCCCTTTGGACCTTGAAAGGGCTCACCTTTTATTCCACATTTATCAAGAGAACCTTCTAAACAGTGAGTGTTGTCCCTGAAGAGGAAGTCTGATGCCAGGTGTTAAGATAACACAAAATTATCCACTTTGTTACAAACAAAAGATGCTGGGAAAAATTATACAGCCAGTGGGGGTGGCGAGAGGAAGACAGACAGACATTCAGATGCATAGTTTATATCATCAGAGGATATATTTCATATGGATAAAGAGGCTAACAGTGGGGGGGGGCATGGGACAAATGGGTGAAAGGTGCCAAAAGTACAAACTTTCAGTTGTAAAATAAATAAGTCATGGAGATTTAATGTATGACGGGGGCAAGTATAGTTACTACTACTCTATTGCATATTTGAAAGTTGCTAGGAGAGTAGATCTTAAAAGTTCTCAGCATAGGAAAAAACTTTGTAATTGTGTATGGTGACAGATGTTAACAGGTGATCATTTTGCAATATATACACTTAAGAAATCATTATGTTGTACACCTGAAACTAACCTAACGCTAGATGTCAATTATATCTCAATTTTTTAAGTCATTTTTTAATGTTTATGTATTTATTTTGAGAGAGAGAGAGAGTGAGCATGAGCAGGGGAGAGGCAGAGAGAGAGAGGGAGAGAGAGAATCCCAAGCAGGTTCCACACTGTCAGGGCAGAGCCTGATGTGGGGCTCGAACCCATGAATCGTGAGATCATGACTTGAGCTGAAATCAAGAGTCAGACACTTAACCACCTGAGCCACCCAGGCGCCCCATCTCTATTTTTTTTGTTTTTAAAGAAGTTAACTATAAAAGTTAAATGAAAAAAAAACCACCCTAGAATAAATATCTGATTTCTGTGTCTAACCTTAAAACTAATGGAAGAAATCATATACACACCAGCAGACTTAACCACATAAAAATGTAAAACTCCTGATGTCCAAACAGGGTAAGCAGAATTTAAGGGCAATCAACATACTTGGAGGCATTTTCTATAAACATGACAGGAAAATATTTGTCATTTTAGTAGAGTGTTCATTCAATCAAGAAAACCCAGTAAAGTAACACCCTTAAGAAAGAAGGTGATCATAGAAACAGGTAATTCCCTAAAGAGGAAATGAAATATCAAAGAACTGACATACAGAAAAGATATTCATATTCATTCATAACAAACTAAAAACAAATACTTAGTAAGCCTCCCAGAATTTTATTCAGAATTGTATTGAATGTATGAATTACTTTGGGGATAATGTTCTCCTCTTACTTTTTAGAATTTTCTGTTTTACCCTTTAATAAGTTTTTTTAAAGTTTATTTTATTTGTTTTGACAGAGAGGGGTGAGAGACACGGAGAGAGAGAATCCCAAGCAGGCTCTGTACTGCCATTGCAGAGCCTGACACGGGGCTTGAACTCACCAACTGAGATCATGACCTGAGCTGAAGCCAAGAGTTGGACTCTTAACTGACTGGGCCACCCTAGTGCCCCACCCTGTAATAGTTTTACAACTTTTCTTTGTAAAAGCCCCTTGAATGTTCAGGTAGATTAATTTCCAAATACTTTATATTTTTGGTTGGTGCTGTAACAGCTCCTGATTTCTAGTTGAATATTGAGGGCAGCAGGTCCAACTGACTGTCCTGGAGAAGATGGGTTGGGCTTCTTTTCCTTTTCAGTTGGCTCTGTCCCAGTTGCCAGCTGCTGTTCCTGCCCCCTCAGGTATTGGGAGGCCGGGACGGAGGCGGAGGAAGGGAGAAAGCTCTGACCTGAATGACGCTGTCAGAGGGTGGCTGTGGTGGTTTTGTGCTAGGCGACATAACTCAACTGGAATGAAGTGTCCCAGCATCCCCTTCCCTGAATGATTCTGGATTAGGATTGACCACAAGAGAGGCGGGAGGAAAGCCCACAGCTGTGAAGGTCAGTGCAGGGACCCATGTACCAGTGTAGTTCCTACATGTGACCAACGGTCTCGAGGCTCACCTCCACGAGGTCACCACAGACAGCTCCCACCGCATCTTCCCCGGCACCGCTCTGAGTCCTGGGCCAGGCGCGCGTGCAGCTGTACAGCCAGAGGCCCCTACTCCTTCTGCAGCCCGTCGAGGTTGGGGCAGTAGAGGCAGGATCTCCCCTGCTTCCTGATCTATCGTGACGTCAGGCCCGCCGTCAGACAGAGGCGGCAGCCCTCGCGGACCCCTGCACCAGCTCACACAACTGTGTAATGTCTGATTGCTGTACTAAGTCCCTATTTCTTGTCTCCAGTAGCCGTTCCACTTTCCCGATGAAGCCGTCAACAGACGCAATGGCTCTGTGCTCTCTGGACCTAGCAGATGTTTGAAGCCGACTCATTCTCTTGTGCTGTTTCTCAAAGGCTCCTCTCTGACTGCGGCTCCCTTCCATGGGTCACCCTCCAGCTGCACACCCTCCCCCCCTCCCCAGAGCTTCCCCTTTGCATCCAGTGGGTGTTTATTCTTTGCATGAGTCCCTTAACCCAACCAGGTGCGCCTGTCGTGGAGGATACAAAATGGCTTCCTGATGGCTCCCTCCCTCCCACTTATGGTTCAAGGAAATGCAGAAGCATCTTGTGTCCCTGACAGATCCTGGTGGTGCAGGGCTTTCTACCCCAGGAGCGGTTCTTCCTCTGCCATGAAAGCTAAGCCTGGGCCTGGCTCTCTTGCTCTTTAGATATCCTGGCAAAAGCTAGACACCAGGCCCTGGGGCTCTTCAAGGTGCAAGGGACCTTTATCAAGCTCTTGGAGTCATATTTGGAAGCCCCCCAGATTGGGTGCCTCTCTTCACTGCTCCTGCCTGGGGAAGAATCAGGACCACTTAGCGCAGTTCTCCCCTGTGCTGAGATAAAACTACTTTCCAGACACATCTCTTCATTCCTACTTTCTCCAACCTTTGCCCCCTCTCTGTGGATCAGAGCTTTCCAACTGGTTCTTGAACATCTACTTTGCCATTTCTACTACTAGACAGGCATTTGTTGTGTCATGGTGGAAGCATTTCCATGTAACACCCTGTTATGAATGGATGAAGGCCTCCTCCTAGATGGAGATGCTTGCAGAGGAAGAGGTCCATCCCCCTAACCAGGCCTTGCAAGGTCAGAATGCAGGGCCTCCTGCCCTTCCCTTTCCCTGGAGAGTTTACCAGAAAGAGCAGTCTTGTTGGTCTCCAGGCTGGCTCTTGGGGAGATCCCAGAACCACACAATGACAGAGCTGGAAGGTGGTGCAGGGCTTGCTGGTCCTACTCCTTCATTTTATAATGAGGAAGCTGAGCCCAGAGAAGGGAAGCAATCTGGTCATACAGATATTGTGAGTTTCCAGCCAAGGCTGGAAGAGATTCCAGGTACATGCCTCCTTTCTCTGGTACCAGCAGACTCTTAATTCAAGTAGACGCCAGCTTTCCTACCCCCAGCAGAGTGTGTGCTGGAGGGTTGGGAGGGCCATGGGGAGGCTGGCCTCCAGTAGCTGGTTGCCATGGCATCCAACTGCACTTCCCTTCATTCCCTCGCTTGGGAGGAAGCCAGAGAGTTCAGTCAACCCTTGGCATATGGGGCTGGTGGTGGGGCTAGAACTGAGCATTTGGGGATGCTCAGTGAGAGGGCGTCAGCAGCCTCAAAATACAGTCTGAGGACTGTGCTGCCCCAGGTTTTGTATGCATGCCCATTGCCTGTGGCTCTCAGGCCCAAGTCTCTAAGCTGTTCTTCTCTACCCTAGCAGCTGGCCAGATTGGGCTGAGGCTTGCTCTGGAGGCAAACGTGGGGCTCCCAGGATTGCGGGCTTGACCTCTGCCCTTTCTAAGGCACAGCTGGGCATCTGGGATATACCAGTTCCCTCCTCTAGCTCTGGGAAGAGGACCCCTTCCCCGCCAAAGAGCGGAGCCTCTGAACAAGCTAAGCTGTGGAAAGAATATTCACTTCGAGTTAACGGGGGCAGAGTGTGTAGCCTGAGCAAGCTGTGAGGTACCAGTATCTCTATGGAGTGCTGTGCTGGCATCCGTATGCCTTCTCATCCTGAAAGTCCTAAGAGGTGGTGCTATTGAAGCTCAAGGTATGAAACTTGCCTAGGGTCAACGATCTCGCTAGGAACAACCTCATCTAGGCTATATCAAATTACACTTCTACCAGCAAAAAACAAACAAAGCCACGAAAAGCCAACTGTGTCTTTACACCCTTTCTTGCAAAGGGGTTTTGAAATTTTTTTCACCTTTGGCCATCTAGTAGGTAAAAAAAAAGGTGTCACAATGTTAACATTTCTCCTATTACAGGTGAGGGCAAGCGTCTTTTCTTGTGTTTGGGACCATCCCCTTTTATTTTATTTATTTATTTATTAAAAATTCTATTTATTTTTGAGAGGGAGAGGGAGACAGAGCATGAGTGGAGGAGGGGCAGAGTGAGAGGGAGACACAGAATCCAAAGCAGACTCCAGGTTCCGAGCTGTCAGCACAGAGTCTGACGCAGGGCTTGAACCCATAAACTGTGAGATCATGACCTGAGCCAAAGTCAGACGTTCAACCGACTGAGCCACCCAGGTGCCCCGAGCCATCCCCTTTTAGATGAACATTAGTTTGTAACATTTGCCCAGTTTTGCATTGATTTATAAGAAGCTCTTTCTCTTTTCAGAAAATTAACTGTAATATGGTTTTCACAATTTTTTTTCCATTTTATCATTGGTTTCCTGGCTTTGTTTTTGCTGCTTCCCACCTCACCAGCCCCCAGACTTGGTGAATTTGATTTCTATAAGGTCAAGTGAAACAACTTTATGAAATGGGGTCTGGGTTTTGGGTCATATTTAGAGTGATCTACCCTAATCTAAGATTATATTTGTAAGATTGTTCCTTTTTTTTTTTCCAGAATTTTCTGGTTTTATTTTGTAAAAAATGTAAATATATGATTCTTCTCGAGTTAATGTTGGTGTGAGGTGTGAGATAGGAATCCAACTTTAGGGGCACCTGGCTGGCTCAGTTGGTGGAACACACAACTCTTGCTTCTGGGTTGTGAGTCTGAGCCTCACATTGGGTCTAGAGATTACTTAAAGATTTTAAGAAAGGAAAAAAGGAACCCAAGTTTACTTTTTAATGTTTCTCTCCAATGGCTAAATGCCATTAATTAATTAATTAATTAATGATTGATTGAGAGAGAGAGAGAGAGAGAGAGCTGGACAGAGGGGCAGAAGGAGAGAGAGAGAGAGAAAGAGAGAGGATCTTAAGCAGGCTGAACACTGAGCCTGGAGCCCAACACGGGGCTCCATCTCATGACTGTGAGATCATGACCTGAGCCAAAATCAAGACTCAGCCACTTAACTGACTGAGTCACCCAGGTGCCCCCAAATGCTTTTTATTTAAAAAAAAAAACAAACCTCTATCTTCCTCCCTTTTGAAAGATGTCTTTGGGCTTCTTCTGTTCCATTGATTTTTCCATGTGTTCATGTTCATACTATGGTGTTTTAATTATTATAGCTTTGTTGCTTTGTAATTTGTTTTAATACCTGGTAAGGCTAGTTAGTCCTCTTCTTCCACCCACTACCCCTTAAAAAATATTTTTTCTAGCAATTCTCTCTTACTTGTTTCTGGAAGTCATTATTTATTTCAGAATCATCTTTTGAGTTCTGCCCCCCAAAGCCCAAGCAAACAAAAACAAAGAAACAAAATTTAAAAAATAAATCCCAACTCTGTTGATATTTGGGGGAGCAGAATCACATTGAATCTGTATCTTAACATAAAGGGAGGTTTCATATTTTTGACATTAAGTCTTCACCTGCAAGTCATATGTGTTATCCAGGTTTGTTTTCCTTCTTGATCTTCCATATGTCCTGGTTTTGTTTTGTGTATCTGATTTTCTTCTGTCTCTTCTAGATGTTTTTTTTTTTCTTCTACATTGTCTAACTGGTGCTTTCACGTGTATATATTTTCTGTTGTCTAATGTTTTATATAACTTATTTTGTTATGATATTCATAAGTGACAGTGGGCTATAGTTTCTTTTTGTGTTTTTTGTCAGATTTTGATGTCAGTGTTATACCATTTCCAAAAAAATTGTATGCACTTGTATGTGGGGAAGGAATTTACAGAGCATCAGAATGATCCATTTCTTGGAGGTTGGTTAGAATTCTTCAGTGACAGTCCCCGGGCTTGGTGCTCTTTTGGCGGGGTGGGGGGGGGGGAGGAGGGACAGCTTTGACATTTGTCTCTGGTTTTCTGTAACAATTGATCCCTTAGATTATGTCACTTGACTACAGTTAATTTTAACAATTTATATTTTCCTATAAACTTATCCTTTTCTCCGTATTCTCAAATTATTTTGCATAACAATGAGCAAAATAGTGTCATTATGTTTTAAATTTTATCAGTTTCTATGGTTATTTTCCCATTATAATTATTTATTTTGGGTATTTCTGTTTTCTCCCTTTGGCTTGATAATGTTAGCTAATGGCTTATCTCTTTTATGAGCTTTTTTTTTTAATAAAAATTTCCTCTTGGAGATATATATATTAATTCTACAGTTCTTTAATTTCATGCATTGTATTCTGCTTTTACATAACTAATGTCTTCTTTCTGCTTTCCTTAGGTTGAATTTGTTGTCTGTGTTTTAACTTCTTGAGTTGCATGCCTAATTAATTTATTTTCATTTTTACCTATGAACATGCTTTTAGCACAGTTCTGACATAACATATTCATTAGGATCATTTAAAGGTATTTTCCAATTTCAGCTTTGACTTCCTCTTTGTCCCAAGTGCTCTTTAAGAGAAAGAATAAAAATTTCAGAGTGGTAAGAATTTTATTGAAAAACTTCTAATTTTATTTCATTATAATCCCGGCATATGGTATGAATGGTTTCTATTTTGGCGAGTATATTGAGGTTGTCTTTGAAGCCTAAGGTTTTCAGTTTTTAAATTTTCTGTTTTCAGGGTATGGAAGGTATTATGTTCAGGGTATCAGGATAACTTTAGTACTTTGATTATTTTCTCCCCTGTATCCTGTTAGTTTTTGTTTACTTCCTCTGGCATGGGCTGGGTGGCCAAGTGTCATCTCTGACTACTAAAATGCTCTTTGTTCTTCTTGTGTATCGCGTAGTTTTACTTAAAGAAGGATGACGTGGTGATGTTTGAAATATAAGTATTCATAACTGTTCAGTCATCACTGGGGATGGTGGTCTTTATTGTTAGAACGTTTCTGTCTTTTTAGTTTAATGTCCCTCTGTGTCTTACTCCATGTCCCCAACTTCAATCTAATCAGCCCCTAAAATTGTGCTCCTTTCTTCCTTTTAGTTTGTGCTTGCGTGTTCTATATTCACCCCTTTGTTTTCAACCTCTCTAGGCAATCGCATAATCACATGTTGTTGTTGTTTTTTTTAATGTGTAGACAGAGCATGAGTCGGGGGTGGGGGGGGTCCGAGAACGAGGGAGGCACAGAATCCGAAGCAGGCTCCAGGCTCCGAGCTGTCAGCACAGAGCCTGATGCGGGGCTCGAACCCACGAACCATGAGATCATGACCTGACTTGAAGTCAGATGGTTCACCGACCGAGCCACCCAGGAGCCTCTAGGCAATCGTGCTTTAAGAGACTTAAGAAATTTGGACCTCACTTTTGTGATCCAGTCTGAGAATAAAAATATTTTAATAGGTAAAATGATCGCATTCACATAAATTAATATAACAGACATGTTTGCTTTTAGGTTTTTGTTTCCTTGTAAAAGTTTTTTAATGTTTATTTATTTGTGAGGGAGAGAGAGAGCATGAGCAGGGGAGGGGCAGAGAGGGAGGGAGACACAGGATCTGAAGCAGGCTCCAGGCTCCGAGCTGTCAGCACAGAGCCCGATGCAGGCCTCAAACCCACAAGCTGTAAGATCATGACCTGAGCTGAAGTCAGACTTGCAACTGACTGAGCCACCCAGGTGCCCTTTTTTTTTCCCCCTTTTAAATCATGTTTTATGTTCTACGTTCTGGTTTTATTGCTGCTTCATTTATTTTTTGAATCCTTTACTCCATATTGTGTTTTGCTTGTTTTTTATGTGTATATTTCTTCTAATAATTTGAAAGGCTTTTATTTCCCCCCAAGTGGTTACCTTTTGTGTGTGTGTCTGTGTGTGTGTGTGTGTGTGTGTGTGTGTGTGTATTCCCTAGTATTTATTGAATGCTTTCTCAAGAATGATAAAATTGCTATATTTCCACTAAATCCTATCTCCCCCCACCACTTTAGTTGATCATATTATTACTGTTTTTCTGAATGTTTTCCTCTTATACCGTGTAAATATTCTTATTAAATATTCATACATGTCTATTATTTTATTAGCTTTAATGATGTCTTTGATAGCCAGTTGTAAGCAAAATGTTATCAACATATTTACACTATTTTCTACCTTCTCTTCCTTTCCCTGAGCCAGGTTTTGTTGGTTATGCAATTTCTATATTATCAGGGTTTAAGACCTTTATCCTTGGTTCTAGAACCACAATTGGCACATTGCTTTAGTGTTGGTCTTAGTCTCAGTTACATGATTTCATGTCACTTCAGTTCTGCTGCTGTGCTTTCTGTTTTCTTCCACTCATCTTTTGATTGGCTTGAGATTTCCCTCTTGTGGATTCCTCAAGCTCACAAGATTGATGTTCTTGTGTTCTTGCATGTTTGTAAATGTTGTTTGTTTGTTTTTTTAATTTTTTAAAATGTTTTTATTTTTATTTTTTTTGAGACAGAGAGAGACAGAGCATGAGCAGGGGAGGAGCAGAGAGAGAGGGAGACACAGAATCCAAAGCAGGCTCCAGGCTCCAGGCTCCACGCTGTCAGCACAGAGCCTGATGCGGGGCTCGAACTCACGGACTGTGAGATCATGACCTGAGCCGAAGTCGGACACCCAACTGACTGAGCCACCCAGGCTCCCCAGCATGTTCGTAATGTTACCTTTACACTTGATTGATAGCTTGCTTGGATATAGCATCTTCAGTTATTCTGTTATTTCTTTGTTTGAATAATGTTGTGGAGATGTCTGAGGTTACCCTGGTTGTTTTCCTTCACCCTTAAAAGCAACTCGATCTTTTGGGCTGAAGGTTCCAGAGGAGTATTTATCTTTGAAGTCCAGAATATTTATTAGATTTGATCATTCTTTGCTGGTATTTTCCTGGGACATAAGAGAACTTTTTAATTGGTAGATTTACTTCTATCTTTTTTGGAAAATTCTTATAAATATCTTTAAATATATGTTCTCTTCATAATGATATGAATTATATATATGTCTACCTTTCAGACCTACCATTTATCTGTCATCTTTTTTAAGCCTCTTATAACTTTCTACCGATTTTTCTCTTTTTTTCAATTCTGTCCTCCATATCACTTTCCTATGCTTTCAGCAGTGACTGTAATTGGCTTTACATTGTCTTCTACTTTCTTTCTGAGCTCTACCGTCTCATGACTTACATCCTTTGCTTGCCTTGCCATACTTTTTCCCCTAAACATTTGTATCTCTTCTTTGTGTTCTTGGTTTGTAGAAGTAATTGCTTCATTGAGTTTTAAAAATTCCTATCATAATATGTTCATTTTTCTGGTGAGAGTTTTTTGTCTACTGTTTAATTTTCCTCTCTTCTCTACTTTTGTGTTATAATATCTTTACATTATAAATTCTATGGTAGTTTCTTTCTGGTTATTAATTCCTCTTTTAATGAAGTAACTTTTTCCTGGACCAGCTGTTTGCATCAGCTTCTGGAGTGGAGGAGGGAGAGCATGGCCATGTTGTAGGCTACCAGCACTTTCCTACAGGGACATGAGTATAAGATCTTTTAAGCTTTCCTTCTGTCTAGCCAACTGGCAATGACAACTACAGATATGCTCATAATGTGGAGCCTCTCTCCTCTAACCCACTTCACTAAGAGACTGCTTTCTGCAAATGTGACTTTTCTATATGGTTCATCATTGACTCCACCTTTGCTTGTGAAAATAGGTTCAAGAAAGCTCCCACTGTTCAGCCCACATACCTGTCCTTATTATTACTAACAAGAGAGTTAGTAATAATAAAGTAAATTGTAAAGAAAGAGACCTTCCTTCCATCCTTCCCTCCCCTGGAGAGTGGCACTTACCTTGGAGGGTATGTTTGGCCAGCTTTACCTGAGCGCTGTGCCACACTGTTTTCTCTTAGCATCTTTCTGCATCCCAGTTATGTGTTGTGTCTATATTGATAGGTCTCTGCTAGCTTTGTCAAAGAGAGTTCATTTCTTATTCTTCTTGTTGCTTTTAGGTGATTTTCAAGAGAAGTGTTTTTTTTTTTTTTTTTTTCAAGGAAGAAACAGCAACCAGACGTTCCATACCATTCTTTATTTTGGTGGTCTAATTAGCATATAGCTTCTATTTGCTCGTAGTCTCTGTTTACTCAAAACACACTAATAACTCTATTGCCTTAATGCCTTTTTCTATGTCTTTTCAGTTTTTACTTTTGCTACCAGTTGACTGATGCTCTCACTATAGTTTCCTATTCAAACTTCTGAGACAATTTGGTTAGTCCAGCCAATAACCATTGTCCTTATTTGGATAGAACTTTTTTCTCTTTATGAAACCTTGGATCAGTTCCTTTCACTGGTCAAGTAGCTATGGTTGAAGGCTCTTCAGTAACACACTAGAGTATTTACAATCTTGGACTGTCTCCTTTGCAGGGGACTGTGGGCATGAGGGTTTATATGGGCAAGCATAACCTAGGCAATGACTTGTGGTTGGGGTTGAGTTTGTAGAGCTTGCGGGGAAGCCCCTAAACCACGCCTGGATGGAGTGGGGCATGCTGAGGAATAGTACCACATGAGACTGGATATGCAGAGTGGGTGGCAGTTGCACTTGGTCCCCCACCCTTCTCCCTTTCCTTTCCCCACTGACCTGGGAACTCCCCCACAGAGCAGTGGCTCTCATTGGCTCAGGACCTGGGTGGCATTCACATGAGTCAGCACCTGGGCAGGCCCTAGGAGGGATGGGGCTTGGTAGTAAGAATATGCAAGAAGCACCAAGGGAAGTGAGGCTGGAGGAAGAACCCAGTTAGGAGGCTCTTGCCTCTCAGCATGAGGGAGCAAGTCCTGGGAACTGAGAACAAACTGGAACAATTGTGCACCTGGAAAATTCCAAGACCGGGGTAGTGTTGGAAGGGAAGAAAGAGGAGGGATAGAGCGAAGATCCTCTGCTGAGACAGACAGAGCCATAGAACTCAGGAGCTAACTGGTAATGTGGGCAAGATGGAGGGCGGTCAAAGATGGTACCACTGACTGAAACCAGGAAGTGGGAGGGAGACGTGGAGCAAGAGGGAGATATGGAGTCTGGGGTCAGGGGGAGAGGGTCGGGGAGTACTTTTAGGGTCATCAGCATTGAAGTAGTTTAGGTTATAAAGCATTTTGGTTTGTTGTACCAGTGTTTACTTATTACAGTTAATATTTTCTCTTAAGTGACTGGTAGAAACACTCATTCCAGGCTAAGGTGGCACTGATTTGGCTTGGCCTTTGGATCTGAGCATATGAAGACTGTCCCTGGAGTGTGGTCAGTGTGATGAGTGGGGGGCTTGCTCCTTCTTTCCCACTTTGCCCTATTCTTCTGGCCTCTCTTTACTCCTGTGACTCATTCCCACTCTGTTCCTTCTACAATAATAAGCTGCAAGGTCAGTAAGTTTAATAATAAGATGCAAGGTTAACGTAAAAGACAATCTAGTTCAACCCTTTCCTTTTACAGAGGAGAAAACTGAGTCCCCAACAGAAATGACTTTCTTAAAGAGAATGGGTCCCAGAACCCAGGCCTCCTGACTTTTGGTCTGGGGTCCTGTCCAAGAGTAGGCCACCTCTCTAACCAGCATGTAATAGTTTTCTCAGTGTCAATGGTTTGCACTGAGTGTAGGTTTGCTTTGCAGATTTGCACACCATATTGTCCCAAGGAGTCCTGAAAATGAACATTTTAGAGAGACTTCTCTGGAGCAGGTGGCCCCATGACATAGCCTCTAACCCTATGAGCATCTGCAACTTTAAGGGAGTCCTTCCATCTGGTTACCCACACAGCCTATTTATTTTCTCTCTACACCATAGTTCCCCCCTCTTGCTTTGGGGGATTCAGGCCTCACCCCTCCTTGTCCTGTTTGTGTCAACAGGCTCCCATTGGTCTAGTTATCTCTTGTCTCTCTATTACGAACCAAATTGTGTTTCCCCAAGATTTATTTGTTGAAGTATTAACCTCCAGTGCTTCAGAATGTGACCTTATCTGGAGACAGGGTCTTTAAAGTGGCAATTAAGTAAAAATGAGGTCATGTGGGTGGACCCTAATCCAATATGACCAATCTCCTTATGAGAAGAAGATATTAGGACATAGACATGCACAGAGGGAAGACCACATGAGGACACAGGGAAACAAACTGAAACTGAGGAGGGAGGCCTCAGAAGAAGCCAACCCCTGCTGACACCTTGATCTTGGACTTCTAGCCTCCAGGAAATAAGTCTTTGTTGTTTAAGCCACCCAGTTTGTGGTTCTTTGTTGTGGAAGCCCTGGCAAACTAATATACCACCTTTCCCCTCCAGCCAGAGGGAGCCTTCTGCCATGCAATGCTGACCCCTCACACCTACTGGATAAAGTCTAGTGTGGCCTACAGCCCTTTCATCACCTGGTTCCTCCTCTCCAGCCTCATCTCTCCGTGATACTCCACACCCAACCTCAGGCATTAAGGCCAGAGACGTCAAGCAGATTCTCATTCCTCCAACAGACCATGGCCATTCAATCGCTATGTTTCTGTCTGGAGATCCCTTTGGCTCTTTTGTCTGCCTGGCTAACTCCTGGCCAGCTGTAAAGCCGGCTCAGACATCACCTCCCCTAGGAAGCCTTTTTCAACTGCTCCCCCCCTCTCCTGTGCACTTGGCACCTCATTCATCTGTTCTGCACAGATCACATGGATACAATCGTCCCTTTTCCTATCCCTCTTCCAGACAGTGAGTGTTTGGAAAGTCTACTCTTCTTTCTATCTCTGGGTGTAGGCAAGAGGTCTTCAATAAACATGTGTTGAATTGAGTTGAATTTTGGATCTACAGGGGTCATGGGCTTGTGCTCTAAGAAAATTAAAGAGAGGGGACTGGTTACAATCTGGCTCCAGCTAAGCCTAGCATTAGCAGGTGTGTCTCCTGAGAGTGTTTGGTTTGCTGCTCAGGACCGGGTATTTGTTGACTGCATACATAGCACAGCTGGTCAGATGAATGTCTGTCTCCAAGTTTACATGTAGACTGACTTGGGCAAGGACGTTTCTGGTTCCCAGTCATATCTGTCAGGGGAGCCAGCACAGTTTGGGGAAAGCACCAGTTTAAAGGACACTTCAGGGGCAGAGAGTAGAGATTGAGAGTATTGTGTCTTACCTCAGACAGGTATAGCTTTGAATCTCAGCTCTACCACTTAGTAGGTATGTGACTTTAGGGTAAGTTACTTCATCTCCCTAAGTCCTATTTTTTCTCATCCATCAAATAGGGATAGTAACACCAACCCCCTAGTGTGTTTAGAGGATTAAATGCAATAACCTGTCTCTATCGTTTACCTACCTACCAATCTGCTCTACTTACCAACATCTATCAATTTGCCCATTTATCCATCCATCTCTTGATCCATTGACCCAACTCTCTGTCTAGTGCTTTGTCCGGTTCCTGGCACATACCAGTGCACAGTAGATGTTAGTTCCATAAGACGAGAAGGGACATTTTCCTCAGCTTCAATGACAGGGTTTGGAGAGAGAGGGGACTTTCCTAAGACTGTTCAGATGTTTGACCTTTGCCATTACATCAACCACAAGCCCAGAGGAATAATAATGGTGATGATGATGATGACGATGATGACGACAGCAATTGCACAGTCTGTGGAGCACCTGGTAGCTCACAGATGATATGCACCAAGCCATTATGTGATAGGCACCAAGAAATGCACTCAGTTCCACGGCAGGAAAACCCTCGCATCTGAATGAGAGAAGATGATGAGAGCAGTTGGGGCAGCAGTTTTGCATACCGGGCCCAGCTGTGGTTCCTCTTGTCTGTTACATTGGACTGTTTTCCTTGCCTGGAGGCCTGAACAGACAAAGCTCTTTCATAAGCCAGTTGAGCTTTCTTGGGTGTTTGACCTTGAGGTCTTTTTCCACGGCTCGGAGAGAAAGTGGAGATGTCTGGGACCCGGGCGCCCTCTCCCCACCAGCCTGCAACGATACCTGCCATCTTTGCAGAGGTCGGCTCTCCCTGGCAGCCATCCCAGGCAGCTGGCCCCTCCCGCGCGCCATCCCAGAGGGCCATGTCCTCGTTCACGGACCATTGGGTGCAGGCTGCCGCTCTCTCCTGCCTAATTGCCGTTGTCCTTGTTAACACCCTCCCTCTGCCTTCATGCCTCACACCCACCCACCGCTCTGGCTCCCCCCAACCAGTGCCTCCTACTTGATGAACAAGATGTAAGTATACAAGTTATTAATCTTCCTAGCGAGGCAATTACAGCCCGCAAAGTTCCTCCTCGGACACATTGGCTCTTCTATGACAACCTTATCAGGTTAGCAATTTCAGATCTGCATTAAGTGTTCAGAAATCAATTTTCAGCTTATTTTGTGTTGCAAAGTTTCTCATGCCTGAAACCGCACTGCTAATTGAACAAGAGCAATTGATGTTTTAGCAGTAATTAAAGATGGTAATTATGACCAAATCTCCCCCATGGCCCCGCCGTGTTTGCTTTTGGACCTGTCAGAATGGTGGGCAGGCCAAATCAATCTTAATGAAGTTGGCACTTCAGAAGTGTCCCCAGAAATGGTGTCACCTTCAGGGTGGGATTGATGGAGTCATGGGGAGCAAGGGGGACAGCATATTTGGGACTGTGGAGTGACCAGTTGAGGCAGTCATCAGGTGTAACCAGTTTGACACTCTGAGTGGTCTTCGAGGGAAGGAATGGACAAGGTGGGGTGAACAAGCTTGGCCTTGGCTAGTTTGAATAGTTTCAGTGGGCTCTGGGGCATAGGGGTGTTCCTAGTCGTCTGATGCCTGGCCTTGGGGTTATTAGGGCAGAGTGATAGCAGCCTGCAGTGTAAGAGCCCTGTGAGGGCCCGATAAAGGAGGCAGTTGGGGTCTGGGCTCTGGATTGGTTTGTTTGCATATGACAGGTGCCCTCTATGTGTTTGCTGTTTCTAGGAATTAGCTTGTCTCAGGAGGGGCAGTCCCTCCAGTGTTAACAAGGCAGTAAGAATCAGATGTCAAAGCATCAGAATAAAAAAAGCATGCTTAATACATGCTCGGGCTGGGCATGCTAGATGCATATGGGTTGTGCTCTAGGAGAGGACTGCCATGCATTGCTGTTGTTCTACTGTTTTATAGGGAGAAACTGAGAGCAACTTTGCAAAACAATCTAAGCATGGTGCCATCTGCTCTTGAGGGAATGCATACCAGAGGCTGGGCATGCCAGCTGCCCAGCATTATAGCTTCTGGAAGCCATGAGGAGCCCCCAACCTCAACCAGCTCATTGCAAAGCCATCTAGAGAGAGCCATCAGGTCATTCAGTGGGCATTCCTACCTGCATCTCCACAATGACTAGGATGCGGTCCCTGCCTCAGGATCTTTATAGACCAGCAGGGAAGAAAAAGTGGTGAGCAGATAATAAGGAAGTATAGCACAGTGTTATAACATAGCCATGCTGACTTACAGGAACACCGAAGAAGAGCCTGGATGGGTGAGCGAGGGGTTCCTGCAAGCTGCTCTTTAAGGCTGAGTAGATCTTGAACAAGTTGAAGTTGGAAGGGTCCCACTCAGGCAGAGGGGCTCAGTGTGAGCAACGTCATGGACGTGTGAAGCGTTGTGGCATGTTTTGGGGGCCACTGGAGTGTAGAGGAGGTGCGAGAGAAGAGTTTGGAGAGGGAGACATCACATCAGGGTGTTTGGGTCGTGCAAAGCAACCTGGAGGTGGGGAGTGGAAAGCCACGGAAGGGGTACCATGGAAGATGTCAAGTTGGCTTTTGAGAGAGCTCATTCTAACAGTTGTGTGTGGGTGGCACGGTGGAGCCTGGTGTGGCCCTGAGGGCTCAGAGACACACTGCCTGGCACCTTTTAGAATGATTCCTGGATCTTTCTGGAAAGGCCGGAGGGACTCCTTGGACACTTGCTGTCCCCACTCTTGTGTTTGGTCGCATGTAGCAGGTCACTGGCAGTTGAGCAGAGTCTGGTCCGTGGCCAAATGATCCCCACAGCTCCGTACTCAAAACTGCCTTATTCCAAGCCTCTGCTTCCGTGGGTTTGGGAAGAAGCAGGCACAGGTTGGTGGCAGCCTGCCTGGTAGCAGTGTCGGGCAGCACTGTGAAGTGGACTGTCCGGGAGAAGAGAGCAGGATAAGCAAGAAATGTCCACCAGTCCCTACCTAGCCTGCAGTCTGTCTTGACCACAGGGGTATTTTGAAAGCATGGCTCTTAAGCACCGTTCGCACATGCAGACTGGCTGAAAGGTACACACGTGTGAATGGAATGAACGTGTATGTAACAAACACACATGCCTGCCTGAATGTGGACACGCTGAGCAACATGTATAGGCACAGCAGTATATGCAGACGTGCCCGAAGTCACGCATCTGTGTGTGCTCACTGAAACACCACCCACGTGTATGCCATTTGCATACATAGCCGGGCACTCAGGGTGGATATGTGTGCACACTCTCAGCCCTAATGGGAATGTTTGCCCTCTGGTTCAGGTGGCATCAGTTTAAAAAACGAGGTAATTTGGGAGCCAGACAGGTCTTCAATCAGAGGGCTTACCTCTTCTAGGGGAGGCAGTGGGGGTGGGGTAGGGAGCGAGTACAGAAGCTGCGTGGGGCTCTTTAGCTTCCTCTGGGGGTGTACATCACTCTTCCCATATCCTGGTCACTTGGCGGGGGGTAGGCATATTTTGGCCCTTCAGACGGGTCCACCCTGGTCTTCAGACCCCAGATTGTCAGTCCCTTCCCTGTCTGGGTCAGGCCAGTCTTCGCTGATGGTCGCAAAGGTCTGGCAGCTGTAATGGGAGGATACTGGTTCCACCTCCACAGTGATGGGGAAATCGGGTCAGAGAGTTTTTGAGTCTCGAGTTCATTTTGCTCAGCTCTTACACTGTTTAGATGAGTGGACAGAGGCCCAGAGGGGACAAGTGACTTGCCCCAGGTCATACCGAAGCTACATGAGGGTGTACCTCCCCATAAGTCTGAGATGCTCTCTTTAGTAAACCCCACACCATGGGCTGGGAGAGGCTCTATAGGGTTTGTCCGGCCAAGGTTTGGAGATGCATGCCAGCTCAAGCTCAGATCTTATTGGCCAGAAGGATGCCTCTGATAACACACCTTAGTACAAGCGGAGGCTCTGTGACTATGTGGCCAGGCCCTTGCCACCAGACACCCCTGCCTTGCTCATCAGCTACAGTGTGTATTTGGGTTCCTGCTTTAAAAGCTCTTTACTCGTAGGCATCTTCTCTGTCCCCTCAATACTGTCCGTTGCGTCCTGTTTACTTTCCTTAGGCAGGACCCTCTCCTGGGGGACAGCAACCCTCTCTCCCTAACTACTCAAGCTTCTTGTTACAGCTAAGCTCCTCTCTTTTTGGTGGCATCTCAGGAAAAGAACAGCTGGTCATTTTTTCCTGATGTTTTCTGATGCTAATCTCCTAGGCTGGTCCTCTTTACAGACATAAGCCTTGCGAGAACTTTCTCATCTTTGACTTCCTAGGAAACAGCATCAATGGGGAAGATACTGGGGGTGGTGGGGGTTTTTCAGTCAGCCCCGGAGCTGATTTTTTTCTTTGTCTTGATGGGACCCTGTCTTTTTTAGTGGGGCTGCTGTGCCACACCCTGTGGGGCCCCATTTAGGCAGAGTTGGGAGGGTGGGAAGCCAGGCCAGGGCCCCAGGACCACATGTGCCCGTAATTTCCAGGCTCGTTGACCACTGAATATCCTCTATCACCTTGGACCCCACATTCTCTCCAACTCCTCTCTCAGCCGGCCTGTGTTCCTGAAGCTCCTTCCCTGGATGGGTGATTGATTAATTGATTTACATATTTATTAAAATGTATTTTAGTAGCGCCTTTGCCTTTGATGCCAAATCTCATTTCCTATTGTGGGGCTGCTGACAGCCGGCATTGTAAATGCAAAGACACTTTACAAAACAATTTAAATAGCAATTGCCACCAGCTTAAAAATGAGCAAAACAGACAAATAAAATACTGATGAGGAAATTGGCAGCTTCAGGACAAGGAGGGCCAGGGGTTTCTAAGCAGCCAGCAGCTCTGGGTGCTGGGATGGTAAAGGCTGTGTAATTGTGTCTTTGGAATGGCCCAGATTCTAGGTGTGGATGAAGGGAGGTTAACAGTTGCTGCTCTGGGAGCAAAAGTCCCTAGCCCTTAAAGGCAGCCCATCTTTGGGGAACTTTGCTGAGCAGAGGGGATATATAGAGGCAGGGTGCAGTGAGGGCTTGAGCCTCCGATCTTTGCCCTGCAGTCTCAACTTTCGAGGTTGTGTCTGCTTGCTCTAGGGAGCATTGTGGGCCCGAAGGCTGGCCTGAAGATCTGGGAGACCAGCAGGCAGCTTGTGGAGTGGGAAGTGTGTGGACAGGAAATTCAGTCTCTGGATTCTGCTACAGCCTAGCCCAGCTGTGAATCTTAGGCAGGCTGTGTTCTCCCCCTGGGTTTCTGCTTTCTCTGTAGGGTGCACTGTGCCAGAAATCCAGGGGCACTAACCTGGGACACTGGAGGCCGGTATCTTGTCCTACTGGCCACTTCCTAGCTGTGTGACTTCAAGCAGGTTACATTCCCTCTCTGGGCCTCATCTGTGGCATGAGAGCAAAGGATGTGATGTTTTGTGAATGCCTTTGTTTTCTTTCCTTTTTATCTATGATTTGGTGGGGTCCCATGATACTCTGTGGTCCCCACTGATGGTCTGATTGGAGAGAGGGTGAGAGGGGAAGGTGAGTGCGTGTGTGGTGGGAGGGGACAACCTTCAGAAGGCGGCCGGGACCAAGCCAGAATTCAGAGCAGGACATGATTGTATTGCCCCTGAGAAAAGACAGAGATGAAAGCTGTCAGAAAAAAGGCCCAAATCTCCAAAGGCAAGTCAGATAGCACTCAACCTTCTTGTCCTTTTATCCACTACTGTTCTCTGGTTGCTTTATCTCCCTGGTTTTGCCTCCTCTGTCTCCATCCTTGGGGCTGTCCCCCCAAGGGTCCCCCACCCCCGCCGCCTCACTATGCTGCCTTTTCCTGCTGCTAGATTTACTTCCTGCATGAGCTCATTTTGCAGCTATCCTCTCTTTTTCCAAGATGCTCAGATTTTCATTTCCAGTCTTGACCTCTTCCCAGAACTCTAGTCTCATAAATCCAGCAGCCTGTAGGACATCTCTCCTTAAATGTCTTGCTGTCACCACAAAATGTCCAAAACCACATCCCGCGTCTTTTCTAACAAACCGCTGCTTCCCCTGTGACCCTGGCCACCACCACTGCTCCCTCCTCCTCCCCCTCCCCCCATCCTCCTCTTCCTCCTCCTCCCCTTTTTTCTTCCTCCTCCTCCTCCTCCTCCTCCTCCTCCTCCTCCTCCTCCTCCTCCTCCTCCTTCTTTGCATTCTCCTCACTGTGGTTTCCTATATGCAGGCAGTTATCAGAAGAAACCTTTGTGTGGTGTTTACAGTTTTTAAGGCACCTTTCTGTGCATGGTTATATTTCTTACAGCTATTATCTGCCAGGCGCAGGATAAAGGAATGAGCAAAGCAGGCACGGCTCCCTGCCCTCATGAGACTTAAGTTCCAGTGGTTTCTCTTCGCCCCAGGCCTCTGACTGGGTGGCTTGTTCATGGGCACAGAAACCATGCTTTGCTTGTCTTGGGAAGCTTCCAGAGACTTCAAGCACAGATTTTGGTTCAAGGCACATGATACAGATATACATATATAATATGTATTATATTATAATACATAATATATATTATATATTATATAATATATATACATAATACATATACATACATATACATAAAACATAATAATATATATAATAATATAATTATATATTATATTATATATATAAAATATATATAATATATATAATATAATATAATACATATACATACATATACATAATACATAATAATATATATTATATATTATACGTTATATATATTATACATTATATATTTAATATATAATGTATAATGTATAATATATATTATCTATATTATACATGCATATATATAATATATACATTATACATACATATATAATATATATAACATATATATATTATATATATATATATATTTTTTTGGTCAAAATATGGGAGGCATTTTTTCTAAGCATACCACTGTACTAATTGCTGAGGGTGTGAAAATAGGGTCCCAGTCCTTAGGGAACTTGCAAACTGGAGGAACAATGTATCCACAGAGACTCAAGAAACAAACCAAAACAGGGACCTCTGGGTGGCTCAGTTCATTAAGCATCACCTCTTGATTTTGGCTCAGGTCATGGTCTCACAGTTCGAACCCTGCGTCGAATTCTGCACAGAGGGCGTGGAGGCTGCTTAGGATTCTCTCTCCGTCTCTGCACCTCCCCTGCTCCTATGCATGCTTGCTCTCTCTCTCTCTCAAAATAAATAAACTTTTTTTTTTTAAAGAAGCAAACCAAAACATTATGTAGGATATTCACAAGGGAGAGTTCTATTCATTCAGGGGTCCACCCATTCATTTAACAGATAATTATTAAAGACCCAAAATGGGGGCACCAGGGTGGCTCAGTCATTTGAGCCTCAGACTCTTGATTTCGGTTCAGGTCATGGTCATGATCCCTGCCTCAAGCTCATGCTGAGTGTGGAGCCTGCTTATGATTCTCTCTCCCTCTCTCTCTCCCTCTCTCTCTCTCTCTCTCTCTCTCTCCCTCTCTCTCTCCCTCTCTCTCTCCCTCTCTCTCTCTCTCTCTCTCTCCCTCTCTCTCTCTCTTGCTCTCATTCTGTCCCTCTTCCCCTGCCTAAAAAAAAGACTGTAAATGTGCCAGGCACCGTGCTGATTGTAGTGAATGAAAAGAAAAAAGAAGTAGTCCAGGGGTGCCTGGGTGTCTCAGTTGGTTAAGTGGCTGACTCCAGCTCAGGTCATGATCACACGGTTCATGGGTTTGAGCCCCACGTCGGGCTCTGTGAGGATAGCTCAGAGCCTGGAGCCTGCATTGGATGCTGTCTCCCTCTCTCTCTGCCCCTCCCCCACTCACGCTCTGTCTCTCTCAAAAATAAATAAACATTAAAAAAAAAATTAAAGAAAAGAAATAGTCCCTGCCCTCAAGGAGCCCATACTCTGATGGAGGGGAAATATGCATAAACAAGGATCAGTGCAGAGAGGGGCAATGGAGGCAAGAAGCATGAGACGCGCGGGGGGTGGGTGGCATTGATGAGGGGCCAAGGTTAGGGAGGGCTTCCTGGAGAAGGGGATGGCCGCTCTGGCCTCAGGACGGGCACACAGGATCAACAAGCAGGAGCCGGTGGTCGGTGGGCAGTTCAGAGGGAACAGCACATGTGTAATGAGCATTGGTGACTGAGCAGCTCAGCATGGCTGGTACTTAGGAAGGCTTAAATGTCAAGCAAGTGGTAGTGAGTGTAAGGGCAGGTTCATTCAGCTGCAGAGAGAGCTCTCCTGGAGAGATCAGCGAAGGCTTTCTGGAGGAAGTGTGCCTTCAAAGGCACACTGAAGGGGCAAGGAGGATTTGCACTATGGGGACGAAAGAGAAAGGCACTGAGCTTTCAGGGGCTCCCATTGCACTGTGGTAGGCAAACCCCTCACATTCTGGTCCCAGCCAACCTCTGGCTTTCTTTCCCGGTGCCCCACTGCTCATACTGTGCCCTGGGCAAACGGGATGGCCTGCAACTCCCACGCTTTCCAGCAGCATCTTGGAAGAGCCTTCTCTGTGTTTCTGAATGTCAAGATCATAACCATCCTTCAAGATTGGGGATTCACAGGCCTCTTTTTCCACGAAGACTTACCCCTCCCTCTCAACAGACGGTCTCTTTCCCCTGTGTGTCCCCAGCACTTTTCCCTGATAGCTGGGGTTCTTCTCTGCATCTCCTCCATATTACCTATATCATGGTGCTTTAGAGCTTAACTCACCTCTTCTGCTGCACTGCAGGGCAGGTCTTTTGCCAGTCATCCCAGTGGCTCTCTGGGCCTGGCATGAAGTCCGTGGGTAGCCCGTGGTGGTGGAAAGAGAGAGAGAACGCCTGATGCTGGAGGCCACAGTGAGCCACAGTGTGGAGACGGGAGCTGAGCCTGGCATGGGGAGATGTGGTGGGTCTGAATCTTTTGGCTCAGATCCAGAGAGGGAGGTAACCATGGATTAACTGTTACAAACATGTATGTACTCTCATATGCATGGTGTAGTTAATGTATGGAGAAGATACTACACTGGGCAGCTCTGGCGAGCAAAGCCACCTTTGAGTGTGGGGAAACAGGGTCTCATCTGATAGGTGAGGGCTTTCTTTGTGCGCAAGTCAGTACCTGCCATCCAACTGGAGTAGGTACAGTGGTGGCCTCTTAGACTGGAATCTGGCACCGAGTGGATTGCCCCAGCCTTGTAGGAAACTTAATCCGTGCCTCTTGATTTTGTCTAATGAGTAAACAAGCTCTTCATTCATTCATTCATTCATTCACTCATCCATCTAACCATTGATTAATGATAATGCATGCACAGATGCTCAGGGGCAGTGGGAAATCAGGTGGTACTTGTCACTTATATTTGCTGTGCCCTGCCTCAGCTGTGTCATGAGGAAGGGATGTGTGTCCAAGCTTTGGCTGGAGTTTTACAAGCACGGAGGCAGGGGAATCCCAGTAAGGCAGGGCACGGGGGGGCGGGGGGGGGGGGGAAGGGAGGGGCCCTTAGAAGGGGCAAGGTGAACTACTTTGTTAGCCTACCCTCTAGTCCAAGATGCTGTTTCCTGAGGTCTTCTCTGCCAACCCCTGGGCACTTTGGGTTTGTTTTTAATAAGGGGTCCTTTCTTTTCATGAGACAGTGTCGTGCAGTGGTTGAAACACAGGCTCTGAGTGGGGCACATGGGTGGCTCAGTTGGTTAAGCATCCGACTCTTGATTTTGGCTCAGGTCATGATCTCATGGTTTGTGGGTTCAAGCCCCACATTGGGCTCTACACTGACAGTTTAGAGCCTGCTTGGGATTCCCTCTCTCTCTCTCTCTCTCTCTCAGTCTCTCTCAAAATAAACTAAAAAAAAAAAAATTAAAAAAAAAACCCGCACAGGCTCTGAGGTTTGCCTCTACCCATTAGCCAATTACTTAAGCTCTCTTAGATGGCATCTCCCTCAGGGGACAGGTGGAAGAATGACAAAGATTGTGTGTGACCTGCTAGGGCCCAGTGCATACCATAGTGAGTCTTTAATGAGTGATAGCTGTCTTTATAATTACACAGAGATGCAAAAGACATGGGGTTCTCTGTTGTCAAGAAGGAGAGATAAGTACACAAGCAAAAGGAAGGGTGCTGTCTGTTATTCATATAGCGCAGGTAGGTTTGCATACTGTCTGCTGTACTCTTCTTGGCCCATCCTCCAGTGGCCTTTGTCACACACAGCTTAGTCAGGGTGAGAAATTCACACTGGGGCCCTGAGCACAATGAAGGAGCTAAGTGGCCAATGGGAAATCGAACCCACAACCTTGGCTTTGTTAGAATCGTGGCACACAGAGCTGGTACGCAGCCCTGACACCATCCAGCCACACGGGCCCCCCCTGAGTATGAGGCCCCTCATAAGGGGATGTGGGAGGTGGCTGAAGTCTCACAGATGACCCGCTACCCTCCAAAGAGGCCTCCTCATTCTCCTCTCTCCAGAGTCCCAGGGTGATGCTCCCTCCTGCTCCCTTCCCAAGGAACACTATCCATGGCTGTCCCCATGGCAACTGCCATGGGGACCCAGTTGGGGGGGGGATAAGAGAGGGATGAAGGAGAATCATCAAGAAGTATTTGTTTGGGAAAAGCAAAAAGGAGTGGAGAGGGAGAGTGGGAGGGAGAAAAGACAGGAAGGCAAGTAGAGACAGGAGAGAGAAGCAGCAGAGAGAGAGAAGGAGAGGGAGAGAGAAGAGAGTCTTTTCTTTGGGGAAAAATGGAAATTTAATCAGATCAGTTTTTATAGTGCAAATAGAAAATCAGTTTTAATAAAGCCAAAAGGAAATGCAAAACAGCCGCTTGAGATGGAGATTGTGTTAAACAGATAGCTCTTTAGGAGTAGCCGAGTCTGGGATGTTTATTGTGCACAGACAGAGCAAGGAGGGGGATTTCTGGCTGAATTTCAAATAGGCATTCGATTTGGCTTTGGGGGTTGGTGATGAGCCCCTCCCTGGTCCCCTCCTCCCTGCACTCAGGCCCATCTGTCCAGGGAAGGAGCTCTCCCAAAATGAGAGAGAGAAAGAAGGGGAGGGCGGGGACATCAGGGGCACCCTCCTGACCCGGAGCAAGAGGAGTCACCCTCCCCTTCCCGTGGGGTCTGGCCCATTCCTCCCGAAGACTGGACTCGGCCCTCCGTGGACACACCCACTGTTTTCAGCTCCTGATTCTTAATTATAGTTCTGGCCCAGCTCTTGGTTTTATTGCTTTCATTTATTATAAAAAGACCAGTGTCTGTTTTTTTTTTGAAACGGCTATCTGGTCAAATCACGGTTGATAAGCAACACTGAGCTGTCTTTTAAAGACAGGCCAAATTTATCACACTTAAAAAAAAAAAAAGGCAAGCCTTCGATGGCCCTATTAGAAAATTTCCCCCCCTTTTCCCAGAGTGACATTTTAGTAAAAGGCTTTATTTTTCCCCTCAGCTTTCACAAAGCCATCGCCTTGAAAAAGAGAGGGGGGTGGGAAGGGAGAACGAGCTGCAGAGCACTTTTGAGGCTGTTCCATAAAATATATGGAGAGGGCACAGAAGATAACAGGATCTGTCCTAATGGGGCTGTTAGCTCAGGAGGAAAAGAGGGGGCCTTTGGCACGTGTTTGTCAGCTGTTATTTTTGTAATTAGAAGAGAAACTGCACTTTACATTTCAGAAACGCAGCTATTTGAGGCTGCAAGGAAGATACAGGGTCTGGGCCAGAAAGATAGGGGGGGAGGAGTGGGGGATGGGCAAGATGGGGGCGGGGCCAGGCTGGTGGTTCCTGGGGTTAATGAGCTCATCTGTCACCTGTGAAGCTCACTCACAACCAGAGAGGAGTCCCATCCTTCCTTAGGCTCCCCTGTCCCTGCCACCAGCTGCCACCACCCTGTATTCGCCGAAGCGATCGAAGTCGAGCAGTGGGTCCGCCAGGCTGCTGTGGGCAGGGGCAGGGTCCGGGCAGCAGTCTTCCGTGGAAGCCTCTGACCATCCGCTGGGACTAGGACGGGAGCTGCGGAAAGGCCATTCTGTGGGCCCAGCCCGAAGCAAAACGTTCATTCCTTGCTGCTTGCACAGTGGCTATAGAAAGACAAGACCCCGGAGAGATGAGGGTGGGTCCCTGCTCCTGGAGGGGGTGGGGGCTTCTTCGGGGAGCCAGCCTGTGTCTGATTCATGCAGACATTCAGCATCCACGGTAGCTGTGGAAGAGATGCTGGATGGAGGAGATGAGCAGGCATTGGAGGCTCACCTCCTGGAGGCCTTGACCTTTGTGCCCCTCTGTGACGCCATCCAATCCTCCGCCAAGGCTGCTCTGTTCCTCCTTGGCCTCTTTCTTCTGTGTTTTTCTCCCTGGCGGTATTTCTCGACATGTCATTTTGAACAAAGACGGCTTTAATTGTTCAACAGCTACCTCCCTTTGTCCTGGCCCTGAGGTCAGGGTTTCAGAGGAGTGCTGCTTGTTCATGCTCTGCTGCGCCCCATCTCTTTCCTAGGGTGGATGTCCTCAGCCACGTACGGCTCACGGTCTCCGGTTCTCCCTGGCGTTGAGCGCTTGACCCAGCAGCAGTGGCAGACCTGACATCTGCCTCCTTGAGATCCAGAGAAAGTTAGATTTGGAGGGGCCTGGACCACAGACACCAGGGGCCGGGGGATGGAGCGGAAGGCGTTTGGGCTTTGGTGCCAGAGAAAGCTGGTTGGAGACCCAGCACTGCTATTGTTAGGTGGATGAGCTTCGGAAACTTCTGTGACCTCTCCAGGTTTCAGTTTTCTCGTCTGTGAAATGGCAGGGCCTTTTCAGGATGATTAAATAAAATGTTGAATGTAAATCTTGTGCCCCAGAGCCCAGGACTCAGTAGGTGCCAGCCCGCATCTCCCTGCCTGGGGTAGGAGACGTCTGGAACGTGCTGTGTCTCAGAGGCAAAGGCATGCGTTCAGCAGGGCAGCCCGTGTGCCAGCAGAGCCAGGACTAGAAGGTCTAGGACTCCCAGTCCGGTGTCACTTTTGTCACCCCACAGTGTCTCTCAGTCCTCCTGGGCAAACTGGGAGGAATTGGGCACCCTAGGACAGGGCTCCAGTTGGATTCTATCCTTGTGAGTTGGTGCCCTACTCTGGGCAAGGCACAAGGATGCAGTAATGACAGAAACAATCCTTCCTTTGGGGGTGCTCAAAGCACAGAGGAGAAGCAGCGTAATGGACAAATTAATTGCCCTACAGTGTGTGAGAAGCCTGTGCAGGACCCAGGAGGCCTGGAGAAGGGGAGGCCAACTCTGGGTTGGTGGTGATGGGGGGGGGGGGGGCGAGTCAGGAAGTCTTCCCAGAGGAGTTAGTAGTTGAAACTTTTGAAAACTGAAGGGATGTTTACCAGGCAGGGTAGAGGGAGGGCTGAGGTTCGAGCACAAGAGGCAGAGCTCAGAGAGATATAAAGGGACCCAGTTCAGCTTGGGAGCAAAACGGCTGTGGTGGGACAGGAGGCTACAGAACTGAAAGGTACACTTTCCCTTCCCTTGCCTCATGGGGGTGAGATGGGATGTGGCTTGGAAGGAAGTGCTCAGAACCAGGGAAAGGTTGGGATGCTCTCTCCTCTTCAGGATGGAGACATAATTTCTAACTAGTGTCCTGGTTCCATCCCAGCCTTCCAAGGCCTAGGAGAATGTTACCGAGCTCTCCATGGCAGTGCTGCTTGGCTCCCTGGCATGGCTGGGTGCCTGGCCCGTGGCTGGAGGCCAGTGGCCCAGAGCCCGGGGAAGCCAGCTGGTGACAGGATAGAGTTGTCCTGGCTTTGGCCAAGCAGACTGCTGGGCTCTGACCCAGGCTGTGATCCCTGCAGGACCTCCTCTTAGAGATATTCAGCTCTGCAGAGAAGCGAAGACACTGTTTTAAAAGTGTCCCCCTTGCTCTGTCTCCCTTGTGTCAGTCACCAACAGGGAATCTGGGGACCTGGCCTCTTTTGGGGGGCTGAGCTAACCCCTCTGGCCAAGGCTAATTCCACTCCCTCTGCCCTGGCAGTCAGGGCACCTGGATGATAAAGAAGCCGTGGACCAGAGTCAGATGGTGAGCACTAGTCCTCCATCTGAAGATGAAACCTGGGGATGGGATAGTTGAGTGAATACATCAGTGACTCCCAGACAGCCACACTCACACCTTTCACCCCTCTGGGAGAGAATGCATTGTCCTGGTCCACCTCAGATCCTTTTTGGAATGAAACAGAGTACTACAACCAACCAACTGTCAGCCAACCAATCAATCTACCATGAAAAGTTGACCAGAAGCTTCCACACAGCACCTCACAGGAAGGAAGCCCAGGAGTCAGGTGCCCAGTGAGGACCAGGACCTGGCTCCATTCACAGCCCTCATCTCTCTGGGCTGAGGAGTGCATTTGGCCTTGAGACATTTGGGGTCAGGGGCTTCCAGCTGTTTTCTCCCGACCCACAATTGTTTACCAATGAGGATTATTTGGGGTGACCAAGATTAGAAATATATTCATATGGGTACTTAAAAACAGTGGACCAGATGAAGACAGTTGTGACAATATAAACACGTGTGTGTGTGTGTGTGTGTGTGTGTGTGTGTGTGTGTTGTATGTTGGTGGAAAGTACATACTTGGGGCTTTGTGCAGCAGGTCTGAGGCCCACCCTGGCCCTGTTACTCAGCTGAGTGTCCCCTCCTCCCTGTGCAGGGGACACTTGGCCTCCTAGGCCTTACAATTTTCTGTTCACTTAGTAGGACTCGCCAGTAGACCCTGAATTCCTTGAGAAAGGAGGCCTCCTTTTTTCTTGCCTTTGTATCCCCAGGGTCTGGCACAAAGTAGAAACTCAATAAATGTTAGTTGAATGAATGAATCAACGTTTGAATAACAGAAATACCTGCTCTACCGACCTCTCTCAGGATTATTGGGAGGATCAAATGAGATAATGCACATGAAAGCACTTTGTAAATTGCAGAGCTCTATACAAATGCAAATCATTCGCAGCTTTGGTGGAAATTATTATTCAAATTATTATTATTATTTTCACTGTAAAGGAGGACGGGAAGGAGAGGGCAATAGAATCAGTCCCCAGTGGTGGGAGCCCAGGCTCCGCAGCCCAGCACAGGGGCAGCACTCCCAAACCTGCCTGGGAGCCCCTTTAAACCCTCCCTAAGCACGGGCTACCTCCTCCCTCCAGGGGTGGGCCTGACAGCAGCTGCCTGGGCTGGGGCAGAAGTTGCTGTTGGAATCCTGCCCAGTGTGGGGACTGAAGCTACAAGTACATCTTACCCTGAACAAAATGAATTAAATGCCGAGCTCTAAATGAAAAAGGTTTTCTCTTCTCTACTGTTTTCTTTTCTTTTTTTAAAGTGGAAAAGGTGGTGCACTAGAAACAGGGTGATAGGGAGGGAGACAGGGGGCACCCCAAAACTGGGAATTCACCCGGTTTCCAGGCTGAGCTCATAATTCCAAAGCTATTATATCCCGCCTCTTCAACCCCTGGCCTATGGGAGGGAGGACTAGGCAGCTGGGCGGCCAAGAGACTCAGAGCAAAGGCGTGATTGATAATTGGCGACTGTAATTCTATAATTCATCTCCCTGCACCGCAGTGAAATTAAAAGAGTTTAGGTTCCCAAGCATAATGATCATCAATTAAACGCCGGGGAGATTTAGTGTCCTCATTTGAATTTTGTTTTATTTATTTAAATGTCTCTTTTGGGGGGAGAGGAGAATGTCGGGAGTGGGGAGCTGGTGAGCCTGGGGCTGGGGACAGGGCGGGAGGCAGGTGCCTGGCAGGGGGGACTCTGAGGCCCCGACGGACCTGGCTGGCAGGGGGGGTGGGGGCGCGGAGGTCTGAGCGCGGCCCACGGGGCAGAGGGCTTAGCGAGACAGGGGATCCATCATCCTGGGCCTAATCAGTTAATACTGATAAACTGCCAGCAATAACTGCCAATTGTGCTGCCGTTTTGGAACTGCCGGTTCATTCATTTAGGGAGCGCGGCAGCACGTCGCGGGGAAGAGCTCCCTGCCTGCGTCTTTTCTGCGTGTCCATGTCCGTGTTCCCCACGGTGATGGTGCATCTGGCACAGGCGGAGGGCCACCACCGACCTTTGCCGGCAAGGGAAAGCGAGCACCTGTGGGCCCGAGGGAGCGGAATCCGGCCTGGGCTGGCCCAGTGGGCCAGGGGAGGCCGCCCTGGCTGTCCCACCCACGCTGGCACGCGGATGGCACCAGCTTTGAGGATGAGTCTGAGATGGAAACGTTTCCTGGCCAAGCAGTGGGATCTCCTTGTGCAGGGCCAAGAGAGGGAAGCCTCTGAATCAGGCTGCTTCTCGAGGCCCTGCCCTGCCCAGCTATGTGACTCAGTTTCCATCTCTGAAGAGGAGGGGGCTGGGCTGGCAGCCTCTAGGGGGCCTTCTGGCTCTGTGGCTTTCCTGAAGCTACCTTTCCATGCTGGTCTGGAGGAGGGGTGCATCACACACCCTCTGCCCTCCTTTCCAACCCAAAATTTGAGATTTGCTGCTGCCCAGATGCCCCTTGGCCACCTCTGCCCTGAGCCCCTCCTCCCTCCCCAGTTGCTGTCCATTTTTCCGGGTTGGTTACTGCGGCAATTTCCCTGGCACACTCTGATTCTGACTTCTCACTTGCAATCAAGAGACTAAAAATAGAGCATAAAGGAGCTCTCCAAAGGGGGTGGAGGGGGGGTGTGGGCAGAGGACGAGGAAAATGCTTGGTTCCTCCTGGGAATGAGACCTCATCAGCTGTACGTAGGGAGTTAGAAATCCAATCCAGACCGTTGGCAGGGGCGGGGTGTGGGATGGGGAGCCTTTGTGATCACCAAGTGGGGAGCTTGAGAGAAAATTGAGTGTGGGGGGGCATGCTGGGAAGTGGGGGTTGAGGAGAAAGAGGGTGGGCCTTTTAGATCCTTGGGGATGAGGCCCATAGCATGCCTTGAACAGTGGATCCCCACCCCTGGGTTGAGTGAGAACTGAAATTCACAGACCCTAGCAGCTCACTTGGGCACCAGAGGACTTGTGTTTAATTCGTTTGCCGAGAGGGGGGAGCCCTATTCTAATCTTAACAAAGGCATTGTGTGTAAACTGAGGCTCTGAGAAGGCTTGTGGTGAGTGGTTGTACAGTTGTCTTATCTGGCTTGTAGACAAACAGGACCCCCATCAGAGATTTCCCTCTCAGTAATGGTGTCTTTTGGCTTGTAAGGAATGGCTGTGTTCAAACTTGACATGATAAGACTGGAAACTTTGCCGGTGACCGGACAATGCTAGGAGTCAGCCCACAAAAGTGAGGGCTGAGGGGGTGTCTGGATTCTCAGACAACTGGTCCCAGAACACCGGCAACCCCTCTCCCTGTAGACCCCCCTGGAGCTCAGAAAGGCAAATGGATGTGTGTAAATTACTTAGCAGGTACTGGGAGAGACACATGTGATTCTGGATCCAGAGCTCTAGGCTGCAGTCCTCGTTGCGCCACTCCATGCCCTTGGGCATGCTGCTTTTTCCTCTGAGTCTCAGTTTCCCCTCCTGCCTAATAGGATGTATTGCACAAAGGCTCTGAGGATGGAGAAATGCTCTATCAATCAAAGAAAGGATCATAGTTACAACTTTCATCTCTCATGCATAAAAACAGGCAGCAGCCCAGCCTTATCTTCCAAAGGGCAGTGCAGAGGGAGGACTTTATCTGCACCCCTGTCTGGTGCTGCCACGCAGACCCCTTTCTGTCACAGGGCTATCTTTAGGACCCATGATGCTTCCCCTCCTGGGGGAGGAAGGGAAAATGGGTGATATTAGAATCCAGAGACCAGCCATTTTTTGGTACCACTGATTCAAATCAAGATACTGTCTTTCAGTCTCTCCTCCATCTGGCTGAACTCATTCCGGTTTCCCTTACCAAGTCCATCTGGATGGAGAGAGAGTTCGTCCTTGAAAATGTGATTTCTCTGGTCAGGGAGGGCCGAGCAGTGGAGAGCCGGGCCTTGTTGGGGGCAGCCCTGTACACCCCGTTGAGGCCTTCCTGGCTCCCTGCAGAGGGATGCTGTCCTCTGGTTTCTAAAAGAGCCCTGTTGTTGCCTCTTCCTTCAGGAAGGCTGAGGGTGTTCTGGGGTGATCTGAGGAGGGATGAGCCCTATTCCCAGGGAATGTCCGCTTCCCTTTATAGACCCATCATGTTTCATCCACGCCCGGGGCCATCCACCGCGCCGTGCCTTCTCTTCCCTGGCTGGTCTGGCGACATGGGCGGTTCCGCAGCACCCCAGGAAATGTCCTCAGCCCTTTGGAAGGACCAGCAGATGCATTTGGGGTGAGGAGCTCCAAAGGGCAAAGACTACAATTCTCTGCGTGGAATCTGTAAGAGCACCAAGCCCAAGTGGGCCTGAAGGCCAACAGAGGCTTTTTAAAATCACCATGTGCTGTCCTTTCTCTGATTACAAAAGTAATACATATTCATGGTCAAAAATTTGGAAAATACAGAAAAGCACAAAGAAAAAAAATTCATCCATATTCTACTACCCCAGAAGCATCCATTAATAATATTTGCGGTGTATCATTTCAGTGTCCTTTTCTTTCTCTCTGACTCTTTCTCTCTGTCTTTCAATAGGACTCTCACACAGCAATGCTTCTTCTGTCTCCCACTTCATAACAGCATGTGGGGGGCAGTTGCCCACACAACAGACGCTCCACAAAAAGTGTAGCCCGGCGTCTGGTCTGGGAAGCATGGGACGGTGGGCTCTCAGAGGGGATCTCGGCACTGACAGGTAGGGCTCTCTCCTGCTTCCAGTGAAGGCAGAGGACCACACGATCCACTGGCTGGAGGGGTAGCCCAAGAGGAAGGGCAGGATGCAGCCCAGTGTCCTAGGGTGGTGTCTCAGGCGTGTGCCAGGCTGATCCTGTTGCCCTGCTGGACGTCCCTGCCACAGCCTCAGCTTCTTTCCTCTGTGGGTTCTTGATCCAGCCCAGCAGGCCAGTGGGAGGAAGGGAGAGGGCCCAGGTGCCAGTCACTTGGAAGCTCAAAATAGCACTAGATATGGAAGGCACTGGGAGTGAGGGCAGAGTTGAGAGCCCCCTTCCCAGAGAGCCATGCTGCAGAAACCACAGTAACAAGGAAGCCGGTCCCGTTGAACTACAGAGCTTTCCTTTAGTTAACGGAGTGTGCATGTGTGGTCCTCAGCCCCTCCAGATGCCCGGCACGTTGCTTCAGGATCTTGGTCTGGAGACTCGGCGCACACCCATTGCCCATCTGGTCGGCACACGACACCAGCTCCACCTTCCTTAAAGCTTTCTGCCTGGGCCATCTGACTCCTGACTCGACAGAAGCCTGCCTCCTCGCTGCATGCCCATGTTACAGAACCAGGCTGGAACGCTGGCGGAGAAACCAAGCAGCACTTGGAGATCTTGGTGGATCAGAGATTTATTTAACACCGGCGGGCTCAGAAGAGACCGTTTCTCCAAAGATCTGAGCTCTGAATGAAAGGGGGAAGGGTAATTTATAGCTGTCAACTTCCACCTCTGTGGGGGTTTTCAGAGCGCTGCAAACAGGGCAAGAAGAACCTGGAAGAGGGGTCTCTAAGCTAGAGACCAGAGCTGGTTTTAGTCCCGTGGGCCATCTTTGGCGCAGTACTGTATTCACTTCTCCAACACCCAGACATTATTCTCTCTTCAGACTCCACTCAAGACATTCTTCCTCTAACAACAACAAAAAAGCCCTAAATAACCTGATTGAAAAATGGGCAAAATACTTGAATAGATGACATACAGATGGCCAAGAGACACATGAAAAGACGTTCACCATCGCTAATTATTAAAGAGATGCAAATCAAAACCACGATGAGATATGACCTCACACCCATTAGGATGGCCACTGTTAACAAAGCAGAAAGTGACATGTGTTGAGGAGGACTTGGAGAATTTGAAAGCCTCATGTACTTTTTGTGGGATTGAAAAACGGCACAGCCAGTGTGGAAAATGGTTTGGTGGTTCCAAGATAGGTAGACAGATAGACAGACAGGTAGATAGATAGCTAGATAGATAGCTAAATAAATAAATAAATAAATAAATAGATAAATAGATAAATAACATAAAATAAAATAAAATTAAATAAAATAAAATTAAATTAAATTAAATAAAACTGCCATATGACCCAGCAATTTCACTTCTGGATGTGTATCCAAAAGAAAACCGGGTCTCAGAGATATTTGCATATCCATGTTGATAGCAGTATTATCTGGCATATCCAAGAGGAGAAGGAAGCCAAATGTCGATTGATGAATGAATAGATAAACCAAATGAGGTTACTCCATATAATAGAATAGTATTCAGCCTTGAAAAGGAAGGAAATTCTGATACATGCCATAACTTGGATGAACCTTGAGAACGTTGTGCTCAGCAAAATAAGCCAGTCACAAAAAGACAAGCACTGTGTGATTGCATTTTTGTAAGGTATCTAAAGTAGTCAATTTCCTGGAGACAACAGTGGAATGGGGGTTACCAGGAGCTGGGGAGAGAGAGAAATGGAGAGCTGTTGCTTAACAGCTATAAGGCTTGTTCTGCAGGATGAGGAGTTTTGGAGATGTGTTGCACAGCTGTGTAAATGTACTCAACTACTGAATTATACACTTAAAAATGTTAGAGATGGTGAATTTTATGTTATGTGTGTGTGTGTGTGTGTGTGTGTGTGTGTATGTGTGTGTGTGTGTTTTAACCATCATTAAAAATATATATATTTTCTTTCTGCCTTCTCTGGTCAGCCTAGCAAGGGAGGAGCTGCCCCTTTTCAGAGCCTCTAATGAGCTTTGCACTTTCTATGGCTAGGCCCTAAACTGACCTGCTACCTTTTTCTGTGTCACTGAACTTCCTTTCTTTATTTTCCCTGTGGCACCTAACACAGTGCCTCCAACATAATAGCGGTTTAATTAATGTTTGCAGACTGAATCATCACTTCCCTTCATAAGCTCTGCACTGGGGGCTGGAGGGTGATAGGGGAGGGAGGAGAAGACAGTGCCTGGGATAGGAGTGGGGTTTCCACACCTGCCTTTTTAGGCAGCTGCTTTCTACTCATGGTTCAGCTCACACGTACTCACCCATATGTTTTACTGCATGAGCAGTGACGTTGGGGGAGTGGAGAGACCATGGGTCCCCGGTCTTGAGTTAGGGTTCCACTGTGGAAATGGAGTTTTGGACTCTTCCAGGGGTTTTAGACTAGAATAAAGTTGGAAGGCATTAACCCAAACCACCCGGGACATGTACCTAATTTTAGTTTTCTTTGGAATTCCTAGAGAAGCAGATTCACAACTGTCTTCAGGAACACAGATCGGTGTCTTACAACCCTTCTGCCGGGGAAGTTTTTCCTGACCTTTCACCTCCATCCCTCTGGCCACCATGTAAACTTCTCCTCTGATGAAACAGAGAATGTTCTTTGGCACCATATGCCGTGTCGGCACTCTTAGAAACCGCGCTTGAGCAGAATAAAGATCCCTTACATTAGGTATCTGCAATTTTCTCTTTGTAGGGCGGTTCCTCTGCTAAATTAATTGTCTGGTTCTCTTGAAAAGCAATCTTGTCCCCCAGTTCATGTTTCATTCTCGACCTAACATGGCCATGCTTGGCCTTGAGAATGGGATTTGCTTCTAGTGGGGAATTACGTTTCCATAGTGACGCTGGCAGCCATCTTTAGAGTACTGTCCCCCAGCCCTGGGGCAGTACAGTGCCACCACAGTGTGGTGGTTTGCTTGGTTATGAGTCATGTGTGTGTTTATACTCCTTGTAGTCAAGGTGGACCACAGCAGCAGTGACTCAAACTACTAAGGGGAGAGACAGAAGATACATGAAGGATTCTGCCTGGTTTTAGTTCCTGGGGACCCTGGGCTCCTGAGGAAACGGCTGTTTACTTTTCAGCTTCACAGCATATATATATATATATATATTTTTAAGCTGGGGATTGGAGGTTTTCATCTTGTTTCTGAATCCACTGGGCCTTTTTCTCTAAGCGAGGCACCCTGCTAAGCTCCAAACAGGAGAAAGGCCGAATCCTAGCTTTGGGGATTTGTCTGTTTGTTTAAAGTTTATTATTTATGGCTGTTTTTAAGTAAACCGTAGGAAGTGTGAGGGTTTCTTCCCTCCCCACCCCCTGCCCCCAAACGTAATGCTCACCTCCCCTTCAGTTACTCTGTATGGATCTTTGTTGTTTGTGGAATCACTTCTAAACTCAAGAATAGCATGACACTCAAGACCCCCAATTCATTGGCCTCAACCTGCTTCCCTGGTCTTAACTCCCTCACCCCTGATGAGGGAGCATAAGTCAAGCTGACAGGCTGTAAACACTCCCTCCCCACTGGCCACCCCCCCCCCCATGGGATTAGTGTGATATTCCTCAGACACTCCTGGCTGCCCAAAAACAAAGGAAAGGGGAAAAACAAGTGGTTAACTGATAGAGATCATAGTTCTGCAGGACCTAAGTTTCCATCACCCTTCCATAGTGCTGTGGAAAACAAAGTCAGAAGGAAATGGCAGATAGAAACAAATTTCCTTATAACCTGCAGCCCATTGACAACTACTTGAGGCTGGCAGAGTAGAATGTTTCTCCAGGAACTCCCTACTGTCTTAATATTAATGCTTTGCTAGAGGGAAAAACAACCTTAGCTTGACAATAGCTAGGCCTTCACTTGCCTGTGAGTCTTCTTTAGCGTGTGAAAATCTCACTGGAAACTTCCCCTGGACTTTACCTCACCCCCCACCCCATAGTATAAAACCAGTCTCTCCTCATGGTCCTGGGGCAGCTCTTCCTGCCTATGGGTCCTGTCGTGGTCCTTCAATAAAATCACCTTTTTGCACCAAAGATGTGTTCAAGAATTCTTTAGGTTGTTGGCTCCGGACCCCACGAACCCCACTGTCACCCCCACAAAAAACCTCATCAACCCCCACTTGGGTTTCTACCCTTCTGCCAACAGGATATTAGCATGCTGTCTGAACACACCCAGCACTTCATTCCTCTCAGCCCTGTGCCCGTGAACTTGCAAACACCTTTTCTCCCAACCCAGTTGCTAAAGTTCTGTTCCTTCTTTAAGGCAGGTCTTCCCAACTCATAGACTGTGAGGTATTCATTCTCCTCAGCCCTGAGGGCAACCAGATGGGGCTGGAGTCACCAGAAGCCCTCCTGGCCAGCATTCCCATCCACGGGCAGCAATCATTGTCCTTTTGTCCCAGTGAATCAGTCGGCTGCTACCACTTTCTGTGTGTGCCATGTTGTGAAAAGATTGGGAGGCACTGCTTTAAGGCCCAGCTCACTGCTGCCTCCCCCACAAAGCCTCTTCCTGACCCCACAGCCGGAAGCTTCCCTGCCTCCCTTGGATGCCTCCCCTAGTCCTTCTGGAATAGTCTGCTTTGTATCATGAGTATTTATTGCTTTTCTATAGGCATCTTTCCTGCTTCCCTCCCGCAAAGGATTGGAAGGTCTTTGAGAGTTTTGTTCTTGTTCAGTCAGATGCAGTGTCTAGAACTTGTCTTACATGTACTTTGGCCCCCTTAGTTGTTGATTTGAAATCTAGAGCTTCTGTAACCATAGATTGTCCCCCAAGTATACTTACCCCCCCCCACTTGATAATGCTGCTCTTGTTCCAATGACCCAACTGCTGTTCAAAATATTTCAGAATTCCTTTTCTGGAATTACTTTCAGAGAAGGTTTATAAGCCAAAGAATAAACCTAGTCTCTTTTCTTTAGAATCAAACAACTTGTATTTAATTTTCATTTTGTTGTCATTGCTAGTCAACACATATTTATTGAGCCCCAGGCACATAGCTGGGTTTTTTTTCTTTTTTTAATATAAACTACTTGTCTACCTTATTGGCAAGATTTGGCTCCAAATAAGTTTGGTCTTTTTCCAGAAATCGAATCTACCCTCAAAACATTAAAGGTTTACTGTCTTGGAGCAGATTCACAACAATGAAAGGAAAGCATATAAAACTGCAAAAAACAAAACTTAAACAAACAAAAACAGTGAGTGGCAACATCACTGGAATAAATGCAGAGCTTCCCAAAGTACTGCCTTGCAAGGGCCAACATTAACTTGGATGTGTAAACTCTGGAGTGTTTGTTTAAAGGAAGCAGTCTCCCTGGCTTATGTCACACCTTGTATAGGAATGTGTCATTCAGAGAACAATGAGTCCACACTGTATGTGGTTAGATTATGGCATTTGAAGCCAAAGGACAGAGTCTATGTCTCTGCCATGTCACCAATCAGCTGGGCTACCTTGGGTTGTCATTAAATATTTCTGGTAGTTACTCCCCTTGATGATGAGTGGGTGTGGTGGCGGTGGTATCTACTTGATAGGGAAAGATGAGTGTTGGCTGTGGCATCCAGATGTTCTGGTTTCGAAGAAAATACCTACCAACATTTTGGATTATTATTTCTCCTTCCCCCAGAGAACAGAAGGGGTAAGGAATAAATTGCTGTCTTCACACTTACTTTTAGAGACTTAGATTACAGACTGGGCTTTACAATACTCTCTGATTCCTCTGAAGAAAACTGTAGAAGTCCTGGCATTTGGTAGAAAGCCAAAGTTCGGAGCCCATGCCGAACTTCCCCTAATGTGGTTAGGCAGAGGGATGGGCAAATAAAGAAGACCAAGAAATCATTTATTAAGAAGCAGGATCCTAGCTTGCCCGAGTGCATCAAAGTAATTGCGGATGTCTTCCAGCAGAGTAGCTATTTGGAAGACAGTTGGGACCTTCTGCTGAGCTGTGGGCTCTGCTCCATGTAAGCCAGCTGCTCTCCTTCTCCAGGCAGAGGGCTCGAGAGCCTGCTGGTCAGAGCTCAACCTTTCCAGAAGGCCTTCCCAGATGATTGTGCCAGTAGATATGGTGCCTTTCCATGTGCTGGGCATTTCACACAAACCCACTCACTTAACTCAAAGAGGTAGGTAGCATCATGGTCGCTGTTTTATGGGTGAGGAAGTGAAGGCCTTGAGAGGGTAGCAGACTGACCGTGGTCACATAGCTAGTCAGGGGCAGAGCCAGGATTCGAGCTTTCTTGACATTCCAGCATCCATATCACTCTTTGACGCTATCTACCTGAAGAATTTGTAGATTTGTTTAAATGAATTAATTCTTTATCACATTTATTGTTTGTCCTCCTGGTGTTTAGGCTTTGTGGGGTCAAGGATTTTTGTCTTTCTTATTAACTTCTGAATCCCTAGGGCCTAGAACAAGTGGAAGCACACATCAGGGATGCTTAATAGATATTTGTTGAATAAATGAACTTCTTAATACATTTCTAATAGATTGCTGTTTTTAAACCTTTCCTCTCCCCACCTGCCCTCCCTGCCGCCGCCCTCCCCCTCCGCCCCACCTTTTTTAAGCACATTGCTCTTTAGGAATTCTGAACTGTGCATCCCTAGGCCTTCTGAGAGCTCTGTATGGTACAGGTGGATTTCAATCAGTGTTATTAATCAGTGTACCAACTCTATTTCAGGGAAAGCATATTCCCAGTCTAAAGGCTGTTTTCTGTGGGCACTTTTCTTCTTTAGAGGCAATCATAAGCTTCGAAAATCAACTTGTCTCTGTGTCGTCATGATAAATAAGGCCTGCAGACCCAATGTTCTGCTGTTTAATTCTTACATTCTTCTCTTTGCCACAGTCCCCTACGCCTGTTGTTTAAACGCACAGCTGTTCAGTTATCCACTTTGCCTCCTGGTGCCCATGTGGGGTTACATGATTCCAGTCGAACCCCCTTGTATTACAGCGGAGGAAACTGAGGCCTGAGATTGTTTCCTTGCTCATGGTCACACAGCTGGAAGAGCCTGGAATCAAGTGCCAATCTGCCTCCCAGATCAGAGTGCTTTCTCTGTGACCATGTGCCCTGGGTGGGAATGCCTTGTAAGAACAGGGACGGAAACAGATGTCACTGATCCCAGGGATGGTGAGTTCGGGGTGAAGGGATGACAGAGAGGGTCTGAAGGGTGACAGGCGCCTCTCCTTGCTCTTGGCCACTACAGGGCCACCCTGCTCATCGGCAACCCCTTCCAATGATGGCATTTTCAGCAAATGGAGGGGAAGTGGGTCTTTCCACCACCCCCCATTGTAATTAGTTGTCAAAAAATTTTAGATGGAAGGGGGAACACTCAGGTCTTGATGAGATGATACAGCAAAGATTTCATTTCATCTTGAATTTGACATTAAACTTTAATAGTCTCAAGGACAAGAAGCCAAGAGATATCAGATGTAATGAGATAAAGCAAAGTTTCTCTGACAGCAAATTTGATCACAAATGGGCTCCGAGATTGCTTCTTTGATATAAATGAAACATAATTCATCTTCCAGTGCCCCGAATGGGCTTTCAGGCCGGGGATGAGGCCAGCATCTCTCTTGCCTGGCTCTGACAAGTGGCAGCACAGGGAGGAGGTAGCGGCTTGGCTGGACCCTGCCTGGGCAGTCCAGCCACTCTGTCGGGGCAGACGGGGCAGGCAGCTACAGGAGCTGAAGAGCACCAGGCTGTCCCCGCCAGCGGCTGGAGACACCTTCTGCTCAGAGCTGGCTTTTGACTTGGGAGATTCTTCTCCGGGTCAGGATGGCAAAGAGGGTGTCAAGCAGGATAGGACCCTCCCTTACACGTCTGGACTCTGTGGGAAACTGCTCTTTGATAATTTCCTGGTTTGAACATAAGAGGGGCACAGCAGTTTATTTTGAACGCCCCACTCATCCCCTTCTGAAATATTTTCTTGAAACCATTCCTTTCTTTCCACACTTCTGTGGCTGCCCAAATTCAGACAGCAGCTGTGCTGGGTGGGGGCAGGGTGGAGGAGCTGGCCAAGGGCTCCAGCCTCCCAGTCTCCATTAGCTCCCCACTGGTTTTCCTAATCTTGCATAAATTACCATGCTAATGCCTGCAGGACCTGCCCACCACCTTTCTGGGTGCTGCTGGGTCAGGTCCTCAGGATCTGGGCAGGGCCCCGGCCACAGTCTCCTACTCAGCCTCCCAGCCTCCAGCCTTTGCCCCCTCACATCCTTTCTTCTTGGGTCACAAACCTGCAGATACTTGAGGACAGGTGCCTGACTCTGATGCCCAGGCCCTCCACAACCCAGTGGCCCTCGCTCTCATGTCGCTCCCCAGCTGTCCTCCATTGCTTGCCCGGGGCATCTCCGTCATGGCAAGCAATGGAGGACAGTGGGTGCAAGCACTCCAGAGCAAACCATAGCCTTCTCATGCTTTTGCTCTGGAAGTCCACTCAGGAAGCTCTTGCCCTGGTCAAACAGTACTTACCCTTCTTGGATCTGTGAGGTCACATCTTCTCAGAAACCTTCCCTTTGCACTCTGCCAGAAGACAGCTCCCCTCCTCTGGGCTCCCAGACCACCAAATGACTCAGGGTCTATCTTCCCTGACTTACTGCTATTCCTGCACATTCTTTTTCCAGACCAAGAGCTTCTCAAGCCATGTCTCGTTGATCTTCATATATCCTTGGGCAGATACTCAGTGAGGACACATTGGATGAAATCAAATCCTGGCCCATAGAATGGTCTTCTGGGACATGCCAGGCTCAGTTTGACCAGTAACCCACCCCGGGGGTTGGGAGGGTCAGAATGCACACACACTTATCTGATTTCCCCGGGTGGAAGGAATACACCAAATATAGTAGTTCAACCTAAATAATGTTGTCCAAATTCTCCTTGAGTGAGAGTTTGGGATTGTGACATTGAGACGAACTAAAGACAGAAGGTCTGCTGACATCATCTTCCCCTCTTTCCTAGAGGCCCAAAGGGAGGGTTCAGGTTAATGTGTCTTTACCTTCCTCAGCTGAAGACAACCTGACCACCTGATGGGCAGAGAGTACTCCATGGAGTGGGGGTGAGGCAGAACAGAGCCGGCAAGGGAAGTAAGGGCTGCCGTTCATTCTAGGGGAAGGTGGCCCTGAGAGCTCTAGGTCCAGTCAGAAATGTAGATTTAGCCCAGATGTCCATCAACACACAAACAGGTAAACAAGTTGTCGTACAATACGATGGACTATTATTCGGCCACAATAAGGAATGGACTACTGATACGTGGTGCTCTGGGATGAACCTCAAAAACATGATGCCAAGTGAAAGAGGCAGGCATAAGGCTCCTCTACTGTATGATTCTATTTGTATGAAGTGTCCGGAGTAGGTAAGTGTGTAGAGACAGGAAGTAGATTGGCGGTTGCCAGAGGCTGGGAGGAGGGAGTCGAGGTATGGGGCTTCCTTTTGGGGTGATGAAAATACTTTGGAACTAGACAGAGGTAGTGGTTGTACAATACTGTGAGTGTATTAAATTGTCTACTTTATGTGAATTTCATCTCAATAAAAATAATTGAAAACAAGCACACACAAAGGGGATATAGATTTCATCCTGGGGGATCTGGGGAAATTCTACTGGACATCTTTCCTGTCACCCTGAGTTGTCTTATGAAGCTGCCTGTGCAGATGTGTGGGTGTCTACCAGAGCTGTCACTCTATGCAAGGCCAGGGGACAAAGCTGACAGGATGGTCCATGCAGAGCAGATGGAGCTGTGTCCTCCCTGGAGTGTCATGGGACCTCTGGCCAAAAGAGAGGGGGATGGCAGAGGCTCTAGGCCAGCCTCCTTCATCCATGTCTTTTAAAAAAATCTTTCTTTTAAGTTTCACTTATTTATTTATTTTTGAGAGAGAGAGAGAGAGAGAGTCTGGAAGGGGCAGAGAGAGAGAGGGGGGGACAGAAGATCTAAAGCGGGCCCTGTATGGACAGCAGAGAGCCTGATGTGTGGCTCAAATTCATGAACTGTGAGATTATGACCTGAACTGAAGGCAGATTCTTAACTGACTGAGCCACCTAGGAACCCCTTCATCCGTGTCTTTTGATTACATGATGTGATTTCTTTTCCGCCCTGTAGCTGCCAATCAAAGGACTGACCACTGATTATTGGGAGGTGGTGGGTAGAGAGAGGGTTTGCTCCTCTGGATTGCCATCACTGCCATCCTGCCTGTCTCCCCACACAGTGGCCATTGCCAGCACTCTCAAGCTACAGTGGCGAGGGAGCGGGGGGAAGACCCTAGGTGATGACAGTAGAGACCCAAAGTCATTATTTTAATGGAGTCTTGGCTGTGCTTCCACATCTCCTTATCAATGTCATTAGAATTAATTTGATTGCACATTCTCCCTCTTCTCTCTCTCTCTCTCCTTTGTCATCACAATGACTTTCCTCGCGGATATGTTACCCTAGGGCATGACAAGTTTGCTCCTGTTGGGACCTTTGAGGCCATGATGGCAGCATACGAGAGCTCTTGCTCACTCAGAGCTGCAGAGGCCTCTTCCTTCTGGACACCAGCGTCTCTTGCTCTTGGGGCCCTGGGGTTGGAGAGGATCACAAAAGGCTTCTAGCCTTCTGTTTGGTTGTATCTCCCTACAGAACTAAGAAATCCAGTGTCCTATTCCCATCAGCCACAACACAATTTAGGGGCAATAGCTCAAAGAATTTTGTTCTGCTCCTCAATGCAGAGTTCTTAAACCATGTGGAATTCTCCATCCTGACAGTGGACTCCCCGCCCACCCAGTCCAGGCTTTGTAGACCAGAGGCTGGCGAGGCAGGTTGATAAGGGCCACGGGGTAACCTGCATACCATAGAGGGGTAGAAGTGGGTGTCAGGGTGTTGGAAACCTCAGACACCCTACCAGTGGCCTTGCTTCAGACGGAAGGATCTGTAGGTGAGGGTAGATGTCGTGAGGACAACATGAGGCTTGTTGTCATGCCTCTGTACTAACAGTATTGGCTACTGGGTGAGCCCCCAGTGGTCCTTTGTCACTGTCTCCTCAGAGCTGGCCTCACTGATGCTACAAGGTAGAAGGGGAGCTTTCTGGATTCTGGATTCCTACTTCTCCCCACAAACAGACTTCCTTGGGCAGCCTGAGAAGCCTGCCATGTGTAGTCCTTCTGGAAAGACCCCATGGGAAGATCTTCAGTGTGTTTGCTAACCACCAGTTTGGATTTCAGTAGGGTCAGAAATAACAGAGTATGTGGCAGGTGCCAGTGACACTCACATTTAGTGCCGATGGCCCCCCATTTTAGCACTTTGGCTTCTGCCCTGTGGGAACTTGCCTGGCCTGATGGTCTGTGCAAAATTGATTGATTCTGAAGTCTGTGTGTTGGACATTGAGTGACTATACCCTTCTGTTTTCTGCATCTGGAAAATGCTTTAGAGAGGGCACCTGATCCGCATTTCTAGAGGGCTTGGGGTCATGCTTTGTAGAGATGAAGGGTGAGAATTAGACTATGTGGCAGTGTGGTGGCAATGTGGGGGGTGACCTCGGGCAAGTCGTGTTCCTTTATGGACTATATTAGTTGGCTTGGGCTGCTATAATAAAGTTCCACAAACTGGGTGGCTTAGCGCAGTAGAAACTTCTTGTTTCACGACTGGAGACTAGAAGTCTGAAATCAAGGTATTGGCAGGGCCATTCGCCCTCTAAACCTGTAGGAGAGGATCCTTCCTTGCTTCACCCAGATCCTGGTAGCTCCAGATGTTCCTTGGCTGTAACAACATAGCTCCAATCTTCGCATGGCGTTTTCCTGTGTCTCTTCCACCCTTCCCTCTGTGCATGTCTGTCTCTGTGTCCACATTTCTCCTTCTCATAAGGACACCTGTTCTATGGATGAGGACCCACCTTCAAGCCCTCATTTTAACTTGATTGCCTCTGTAAAGACTCAATTTGCAAATAACGTCACCTTCTGAGGCACCAGGGGGTGAGAACTTCTGCAAATCTCTGCTGAGGGGAACAAATGAACCCCTAACGTGAGCCTTGGTTCCCTTGCCTGCACAGTGGAAGTGGGACCAGAGTCCCTCCACCATGGACCTCCTATGATCCTGTTCCACTTGCTGGAAACCTCCCCCTTTTCTTCCCCCTCCCTTTCCTTTTTTTTTTTTTTTTTAATTTTTAAGTTCATTTATTATTGAGACAGAACAGAAGCTGGGAAGAGGCAGAGAGAGAGGGAGACACAGAATCCAAAGCAGGCTTCAGGCTCTGAGCTGTCAGCACAGAGCCCGACGCGGGGCTCGAACCCACCCACCGGCTGTGAGATCATGACCTGAGCCGAAGTCGGATGCTTAACTGACTGAGCCACCCAGGTGCCCCTGTTCCTTCTTTTCTATTACCACTGTAAATGATGGAAAATCTAAGTTCCCAAGCAGAGGAAAAGAAAGGTTTTGTATCAGCAGTTGTCAAATTCTGAGACCCCCAGTGGGGAAGCGCACAAGGGAAAGTGGCAACGTTCTGCATTCTGATCCCACTGCCAGAGATTCTGACCCAGTGGGATTGGCTCGGGTTCGATCTGGTTTTCTAGATTGCATTTTTATAGGTTCCCCAGGACTCTGATGCTGGTGGTCCTCAGACCACAGTTTAATTCTGTTTTTCACAATGTATACATATATCAAAGTATCGAGTCAGACGCTTTAAATATATACAATCTGAATGTGTTGATTATACCTCAGTAAAGATGGGGGAAGAAAAGAAATGCCACTTTGCCTCTTGGTCCAGCCTCAGGTACTGTCCCCACCTAAGAGATGCACATAGACTCTGGGAGGGTGGGGGCAGGGGGGGAAGAGCAAGCTGAAGGTAGCCCTGGGCACCTTGGACCCACTGCCCAGGTCTTAGTTGCAGTGACACCCAGAGAAACCCATGGCAGGGGAGGCTCTGCACTATACATGCTCCCCGGGTCTTCTCACAGGTCCTGGGGAGACAATTATGGCTGCGTGAAGGAGGCAGGGGCTGTAGGGACAGGCAGGCAGCTCCCATCACCTCAAAGCCTGTGACAAACACCTTTCATTTTCGCTGAGAGGAGTCAGTCACGTTTTGTGGTCCCAGATATCTTTCCTTAATTGGTGAGACGGGCCTGATTTATTTGTTAATTAACAGATGGAGGCACATGCAATAATGTGGTTTGCTTTATTTATACTTGACAGTGGTGGGTTTCTGGAGAAGCGCCTGGAGATTTGGGAACTGCCTGGACTGGGGGGAGGGCTGGGTTAACGGGCATGAGGGAAGATGAGTCATCTTGGACGGGGACCCTAGTGGCAACTTCCCTTTCCCCAGGTTGTGTCCTGCACTCCTCTCCTGACCAGGAAACCAGTGTCGGTGCCCCCACGGGGTTGGCAAATTTGTTTGGTCTGGTGAAAACCAAAGGTATTACTTATTAAAAGGCTCAGTTTTTCCTCCTCTCCTTTGTTATTTCTTTATTCCCTCCTTCCACGGATGCTGAAAGTCTGGGCACTGTGACAGGAACTGGGGAGCCAGCAGCGAATGCCATAGATCCCACCCTGGCCTTCAGAGAGTAGTGGCTGTCTTCTATGCAGTGAGGTAGCCCTAAGAAGGCAGCTTTGTTTAGCCTGTTCCTGCATGCTCAGTGGAGGAAACCAGATTATTTCTGCAGGGTGTTTTGTAGCAACTTGACTCCAGGGCAGACCCAACCATGCTGGCCGCTTGACAGATGCCTCCTCTGTATCAGCAGACCTTGTTGGGGAGAGTGAGCGAATCATTCCCAGTACAATCCCAGAATGATTGGGAGGCTTTCCCTCAAGGAGCTCGCATGGGGCAGGAGTCTGGGCTTGCCTGTGCCACATGGTGATTGCAGGCCTCTAACCTGGGATACGGTCAATCCTGGATGTGCCTCACCTCCCGGGCCCATGCCTTTTAATTCCAAAGGTGGGGACCATGCTTCCAAGGTGTCCTTTCTGTCTGATCCACAGCTCAAACTCTCCTTAAAAGATGCTGGCGAGGGGCGCCTGGGTGGCTCAGTCGGTTAAGCATCCAACTTCAGCTCAGGTCATGATCTCACAGCTCGTGAGGTCGAGCCCTATGTGCTGACAGCTCAGAGCCCAGAGCCTGCTTTGGATTTTGTGTCTCCCTCTCTCTCTCCGCTCCTCCCTCCCTCATGTTCTGTCTCTCTCTCAAAAATAAATAAACATTAAAAAAATTAAAAAAAAAAAGATCCTGGCAAGTGGAAGGCCTTGTCTGGGCTGAGTATAAGAAGTTAGCCACACCTCTACAGACTTTGTAATTCACGGTATTTTGAAGTTTTCTTATGACATTGTGCGCGAGCACATTTAATCTCCATAACAAGCCTGTGAGATGGGTGCTACCATTGTCTCCATTTTATGGATGAGAAAACTGGGGTGTGAAGAGGTAAAGGTCTCCCAGCTGGTGAAGGGCAGAGTGAGGCTTCAGTTCTGGAGCTGGTGCTCTTGACCACCTCCACTGCCTTCCTCCCGAGATAAAGTAAGCCTTGTCCATGGCCGGTGCACCTTTGCACCCTTACCTAATCTCCCTTCTCTTTTTCTCCCTATCTGCACATGCTCACGCCTAAATGAGTAGCAGGACACAGTCTGGACCTGTACGGATACACTGTGGTGGGGATCCAGATTGACCCCGCACAGGGCTGGTTGTCCTTTACACTCTCCCTCGCTAGTTGCCCTTCTCTGTGGACTGAGGGCCGTGTTAACAACACTCCACATGGGCCAAAAGAACACTGGCCTCCAGAAAGAAAGCAGTTGTAGGCAGGTAGCCTTATGGCTGTGAGCTTAGGCTCTGAAGCCATCCTTGATGTGTTCATAGTCCCGCTGTGCCATGTGCCGGCCATGGGACCTCCAGCAAGTTACGTCAGCTCTCCAGGCCTCAGGTTCTCCCTGGTTAGATAGAGATAGGGGTAGTCCCCGTCCCAGACAGTTAATTGTGGAGATTAAGGTGGGTAATGCATGCAAAGTGCCTGGCGCAGATGCAGGCAGAATAACGATGAACAAGCAGTGGTAAGGGTGATGATGATGAAGAAGAAGAGGGGGAGGAGGAGGAGGAAGAGGAGAAGGAAGAGGAGGAAGAGGAAGAGGAGGGGGAGAGGGAGGAGGAGGAGGAGAAGGGGGAGAAGGAGGAGAGTGAGGAGGAGGAGGAGGAAAAGAAGGAGGAGGAAGAAGGGGGGAGGAGGAGGAGGAAAAGAAGCAGGAGGAGGAGGAGGGAGAGGAGGAGGGAGGAAGAAGGAGGAGGAGGAAATGGGAGAAGAAGTGGAGGAGGAGGAGGAAGAGGAAGGGGAGGAGGAGGAAGAAGAGGAAGTAGAGGAGGGGGAGGAGGAAGAAGAGAAGGAGGAGGAGGAGGGAGAGGAGGCGGAGGAGGAAGGAGAAGAGGGGGAGGAGGAGGAAGAAGAGGAGGAGAAGGAGGAGGAGGAAGGAGAAGAGGTGGAGGAGGAAGAGGAGGAGGAAGAAGAGGGGGAGGAGGAGGAAGAAGAGGGGGAGGAGGAGGAGGAGGAAGGAGAGGAGGGGGAGGAGGAAGAAGAGGAGGAAGGAGAGGAGGGAGAGGAGGAGGAAGAAGAGGGGGAGGAGGAAGAGAAGGAGGAGGAAGGAGAGGAGGGGGAGGAGGAGGAGGAAGGAGAGAAGGGGGAGGAGGAGGAGGAGGAAGGAGAGAAGGGGGAGGAGGAGGAGGAGGAAGGAGAGGAGGGGGAGGAGGAGGAGGAGGAAGGAGAGGAGGGAGAGGAGGAAAAGAGGTCAGGCCTGTTTTGAGGAGCCCTGGGAATGTCCCTCTGGGGACAATATGCTCATCTCTCTGGCCCAGAAGAGGCTTCCTGACAGCCACAGGGCGAGCATCCCTTAGCTGATGTGCAAGGCTAGGAGCAGTTTCCATATTCCCCCCGTGGGGGTCACCGCGTGTGTGCACACACGCCCACCCGCCCACGCGCCTCCGCTCTGGGGAGCACCTTGATGGTGAGTCAGGCAGAGCTGCCAGCTTCTGACTCTGTCAATTCAAGGCTGCAGAGCCCTTTGCCGCCGTCTCTGGAAACAGTTGGTGTAAGCAGTTAGAAAGCCAAACAGCTTTGCTAAGACCCCCAAGTAGGGAACTGTGTTTGCCGAGATTGTAACAGCTACCACTGGGCCCAGGCTAGGGGGGAGGCCCTCCACCCAATAGTCAAAGTGACCCCCTCAAAGGGCAAATCAGACCATGTCCCTTTGATGCTCAAAAAGGGTCCCGTATCACTAAATGTAAGAAAAGAAAAATGCCAAAGCCATACTGTGTCCCATAAGGTCCTATGGGATCTGACCCCGCCTTGGACTTCATCTCTTGTTACTCTTCCCCTCTCTCCTTCCCGCTCCAGCCACACCGGATGTCTCTGTACCGCGAACATGCCAGGCACACTCCCGCCTCAGGGCCTTGACGTTGGCTGTTTCCTGTGCCTGGAATGCTCTGCCCTAGATGTCCCCGTGGCTCCATCCTTCACGCGTTTGAGTCATTGCTCAAGTGTTCCCATCTCTGTGAGGACCGCCCTGACCATTTGAGGTTAAATTGCAAACCTTTTCCCACCACCTTACTCTCTCTACGTTCCCCATAAAAACACCTTCTAATATACCAGATAATTGTCTAATATATTGTGTTTTGCCTGCTTTCCCAATTGGAATATAAACTCTATGAAGGCAGAGATTTTTATCTGTTTTGCTTAATAGTCCCTGTTCTTACACCAGTGCCTGGCACATGGTAGGAGCTCAAGAAACATGTGTGGATGGATAAGTGCTTTATGTGTATTCTCTTAATACTTACAACAAACTTACAAGATAGGTACTATCGTTATCCTTATGTTACAGTTAAAGACACTGATGCCCAGAAAGATTAAGCAGGTTTTTCAAGGCCGCACAACTAAATGATGGCAGAGCCGATTTTGGAAACTAGTATCAATTTAGAGCCGACACTCTGGTCAATTAAGCTATGCCACTTCATCCAGCCATCTTGCCATCATGTATCCATACATTCCCTCCCTCCCTCTCTCTCATCGTCTCTCAGGCAAAATCCACTCTGTGGACCAGGCACCATGATGGTCTTATGGATCCAGAGGAAAAAAAATGACACATAACTAAATGATCATTGCCTTCAAGGGGTGCACAGTACAGCAAGACAGACCTCCAAGGGGCCACGTTCAACTTTGTAGGAAAGGAAGCTGGTTCCAAGCGTGACTAAGCTGGAAAATTTGGGATGGTTTTCTTTGTGATCCGGCTTCTAGTGATAGTAATCTGTTTTCATGTTGGCTGTATACCATGATAGCCACAGACTCTGCAAAAAATTTCTATATTGGAAGGCAGAAGTCTTATGCAAATATTTTATTTGGTGTCTGACACTGTGTTGGTCCCCTGAAAGCTCTTGGTAGAAATGACAGGAGGTGGGGGATGCTCAGAGCAGATTATCATTCTATTGCTGCTTTATTTAAAGATCGCCCTGGCTGAAAATCACAAGGGAGGAAAATAATCAAATTGTTCTTCTATTTATGTGCAATCCCAAAGGCTGAAGGTTAGGTTTTTTTTTAAAGTCTTGATCAGTGAAGTGTCCATATAAGAGGATAATTGAACCTAGTTTCTTGGTAAGAGATGGAAGTTTTGTGAAATTCTTTCCTACTAGTGAATTGTCAACACAATTCCATTTGCTATTATTACTTGCGGGAATAATAGTTAACTTATGTGGGACGTTGACACCGTCCCAGGCGTGTGCTAAGGACTGATGTTATTTAATGACTACGACCCCCACCGCCATAGGTAATGACATTAGTTCTTTACACAGAAGGAAGCAGACCTGGAGAGGTCTGTAAGGTAAGGTGTTCAATGTAGCCCAGTGCCAGGGATATAGTGGGTGTTCAAACAATGTCAGTGGTCCCCTTCTGGGCCACTCTCCTTAATAGTCCACTCTGGTTGTAGAAACCTTGAACGTGCCTACACGCACCTGGAGCCCGTTAGTATTTGTCATCTGTACCACCTCTGGGGTTAATGAGTTTTATAAGCTGACAGCCAGCTATGCCAGGTAGCTGTCCTCCCTTTCGGTTGTTCTAAACTACCTATTTCCGGCTTCAAGTGGTGCCTCTGTAGATGCCGTGATTCGGGAGCTGATGAGCACATTCATGCTCATCTTTGATAGTCTTTAATCTTGCAGCTATTTATTGTGCACCTGCTATGTGCCAGGCCCTGTGTTGCTCTCTGTGGGGACACAGAAGAAATCTTCCCTGACCTTAAGGGGGCTCTTACTCAAAAGACTGATGACTGAACTCTATAATATAGTTGTGAGGAGATGGAGTTTGGAGCCAAATGAGCAGTGGCTACGTTTGAACGCACAGGTTGGTCACTGCACAACTCCAGGTCGTGTCATCTGCATCGGAGGCAATTATGCTCTGTGGAGATGTGCAGTGCACGACCTGCACAACTATGTGTGGTGACCTTGTAGCGGCTGGGGGTAGTGGGGGAAGTGGGGATGGAAGGTGGCATAAGCAACTTACTAATTTTCTTTCAAGTTCTATTTCCTTATCTATAATATGGTAATCCCACTACCTTCCTCACAGAGTCGCCTTGAGGATTAAAGGAGATCATGCATGCTGAGTGAAGATTATAGTGTCTGGCACACAGGGGCTGCTGAGTAAATAGGAACCTCTATCATCTTGTCTTTGCAGAGTCAAGAGTGTGCTTTGCTGTGGAGTGAGCTCTGAATGGGTCTGATCTTATCTGGGAAGGCTCAGGCCTAAAGTCTTACCTGAGAACATGCACGTGCCTTATTGAGTCCTTGGCACTAATGAATAGAAATAGTGTTCTCAACTGCTGCTGGAAGGTTAGAAACCTCATCTGAGGTCCTGGTGATGAAGTGGCTTCATGGAATCCTCCCCATCTCTTTCCTGCAAAGCTTAGACAAAATAATAATAAAAATTACTATTATCGTTGTTATCTAATAAATGCCTGACATTTTTGGTTGCCAGAATCTTTGAACACCCTCCTTAGATTTAGGTACTTCACATAAATTTTGACAATTCTTCCTAGGGTAGAGGCCGCAAGACTTGCACTGTCCGCTTTCCTTCTGGGTGAGGCCCGGCTCATGGCTGAGTTTGAGCCAATCAGACTCATCCATGGACACACGCTTTGAGAGCCGATGGCTGGTGGGGGCAGGTGGCCTGGAACAGGGGGATTGGTTTACAGGCTCATGTGTTGTTTGTTTGTCTGAGGATGGCTTCTGGCATCAGATAGAGGCAAAGGGAAGGGGTGGTTTCCCAGGAGACCACCCACAGTGAGGTTAGGCGTCTGTCCTGACCTCATGGCTTTGGACACTTTCAACCTCACTGAAGCCTCCTCACCTTTGGCTCTGCCCTCCATTGGGCTCTGCACACCTCTTCTGCCTGAATTTCCTCTTCCTCCCCAGCCTCACTACTGCCCTCTGGGACTCACAGGCAGCCATCAGCAATCCTGCTTTTCTCAGTCTCTTTGAAATTCCCTGCTTCTACCCCAAGGACACCATTTTCTGGAGAGCTGGGCCTGAAGGTGACCTGGGACCCTTCCTTGCTTCACACTGCTGCTTTCATGCTATTGTCAACCCCCTCTCTAAGAACCCCCAGAGTGGGGACTCATGTTCTCCGGAGTTGCGGTTACCTTATGACTCTTGGTGGCCTGCTCTAATTTCTTCTGGATTTTAGCTCCTGGCTCACCGTCACTCCCCAATACCACCTCTCTGAAAAATCTTAGTGGGTTCAATATATATGAGCCTTCTAGTACCTTGGCTTTCCAGTCTTTTGACCTCCTCATCCAGTGTTCTTGTTGTCCACCCTATGCTAGCCGCCTTCTCCCTTGGCCTTACCCTACACCTTGTCAATGCCAGTCATGGCCACGCCTCCAAGATATGCATGTTGAGGAGCCCCCATTTTTATTCCCTGACCCCCACTATTCTAGCATACAAGCTCTAGCACTCTGACTCTAACAATCCTTCCCCTATTGGAACATACAATCCCTTGATCCAAACACCCTTTGGGATTCCTGCCCTTCTCAGGCCCTTCCTTTCATCCCTATCCAGCTTAAATTCCAGACTCCATCTTTACAGTCCCTCTTTGACTTACTGCTCAGGTCCTTTGCTCCTTCTCTTTTTGCATTTGAGGAGCAAACTCCCAGCTCTGATGAAGTCCAACTCTCTGCTGATTTTCAGCTTATGTGTGGGCAGCTGCACATGGCGGGAGAAGAAACCTATCCTCATGTGACTGATGTTACTCCCTAGTCACCAACCAGACCTCAGGTGGCCCTGCCTGCTGCCGACAACCTCACTGTATCTTCCCACCTCTCGGTCTTCCACTGTCCCCCATGGCTGTTCATCCTTTCCCCCTCCTCGATCTCAACTGACTTTAGCTTCTACGTCGCCACCACCGTTTTGACCCACCCACGCACCTGCCCATAAACCTGCCTCTCTCCTGTTTGGGGTGTATCCCCCATGCTCCTGGTCAAGTGTATACTTTCTCCCACCCCCACCAGATTTCCAGGGACGTTACCCTGCAGTTCTTCCTGTTGTCTTCTGTCTTATCAATACCTGCCTCTCTGCAGCATCACTTCTGTCAGCATGGGAAGTACTGTTACCTCTCCTCCTACCTTGAAAAAACTTCTGTCTTGACCCCATGTCTCCCCTTAGCAAACCCCTCAAAGAGTTGTCTATGCCTATGCCTCCAATTTCTCTCCTCCAGTTTTCTCTTCAACCCATTCCAATTAGGCTTCACTACACCTCTGAAACTGCCCTTGTCAAGGTCACAAATGAGCTTCGAGTGGCTATATCCAATGGTCACTTCTTTGTATTCATCAAATTTGGCTCGTTGCCGACATTTGACAGAGCTGTTCCCTAAATATTTCCTTCATTTGCCTTTTAGGACATCACCTCTCCTGATTCTCTTCTACTTGTCAACTGCCTTTTACCTCCCTGTCCTCTCACTGGTGGGTGTCCCAGAACTCAGTCCTCGCACCCCTTCTCTATCTGCCCTACGCAATCACAGCCAGTGCCCTAGCTGCAAGTTCCTAGCAGGGAAGATGACTCTCGAATGTATGTGTCCAGTTCAGCCCTCACCCTTGAACTCCAGACTCCTACCTAGCTGCCTATTCCACATCTCCGCTTGGCCTGCTGGCCCTGCCCTCCAAACCTGCCATAACAAAGTATGGCAAACTGAGTGGCTTGAGTAGCAGAAAGTTCTTGTCTGGCAGTCCTGGAGGCTGGAAGTCTGAATCAATGTGCTGTCAGGGCCCCGGTCCCTCTGAGGAATTAGGGAAGGATCTGGTCCATGTCTCTGTCCTAGGTGTCGGCAGTTCCTTGGCTTATTGGCAGTGTGGCTCCAACCTTCCTGCCAACTCCAACCTGTGTTTGTGAATCCGTGTCCAAATTTTCCATTTTTATAAGGATGCCAGTCTTATTAGAACCTAGTCTAATGACCTTATCTCAACTTGACTACCTCTGCAAAGACCCTATTTCCAAATAAGTCCATATCCTTAGGTATTAAGGGTTGGGGCTTGAACACATTTCTTGTGAGGGACACAATGCAAACTATAACACCTGCACCTCCTGCTGTACCCCATTTTGCTAAGAGGCAACTCCATTCTTCCGTCTTCTCAGGTGGGAAATCTTGGAGTCATTGGTGACTTCTTGCTTTCTTACATACTGACCATCAGCATGTCTGGTTGGTTCTACCTTCAAATATATTCAGAATCCAAATGCATCTCATCACCTCCACTGCTACCTCCTGGTTCAAGCCACTATCTTTTGTCACGTAGGTTAGTGGCACCAGCCTCCTAACTGGACTCCCTGCTTCTGTCCCTGCCTTCCTGTGATAGCCACACTGACCCTTTAAAAATGTTAGATTATCTCACTGCTCTGCTCAAACCCTCCCACGCACCCGTGCATTCCCTAGCACGTAGAATCAGAGCCTGCAGAGCTTTACATGGCCCATCACCTCCGGACTCATCTCTTACTCTTCCTCCTCCCTCCCTCTGCCCTCAACTCTGGCCTCCTTACTCCTTCAGCCTCAGAGTCTTTGCACTTGCTGTTTCCACTGCTTGGAATGCTCTTTCTCTGATAACTGCCTGTTTTGCTCCCCACATTCCCTTTGACCTTTGTCCAATGACACCTGTTATGTGACGTCTTCCTGACCAACCTAAAATTGCAGCCCTCCTACCCTCACTCCTCAGACCCCCTCTCCAACTTTATTTTCTCTATAGTAGTAAGCCACACCTATTATGTATTTTACTTGTGTTTTGTCAGTTTTCCCCACTTGAATGCCTCCTCGGAGACAGGGATATTTATCTGTTTTGATCACTGCCGTATTCCTGGACCTAGAGCAAGGCTGGCGCATAGTAGGTGGTCAGGAAATATTTGTGCAAGGAATTAACTAATTGAATTCACAATAATTATAATAATGGTGAAGTGATGGTGATTTGCAGCTTTCAAAGGATGGTCACCACTTAATTCATCTTCCATGATGAGGTAAATCTTATTATCCTCATGGTGCAGATGAGGAAACTGAGGCTTGCCGTGATCATGTGACAGGTCCCAGGTTGTGCTACTGGCAACAAAGCAAGAACTTGACCTTGGAACCAGACTATCCAGGTTCAAATGTTCGATCTGACTCTTTAGGTGCATCCTTAAGCATTCATCTCTTGAAGCCTCAATTTCTTTTTAAATAAAATGGGAGTAATAATTCTCATTCCGTAGAGGTATTGAGAAAATTCATTGAGCTAATTCTAGGGAAGTGACTGGTACATAGTAAGCACTTGATAAATGTTAGTTTTTATTGTTGTTATTTGCTCCCCCCATTTGTTACTGTTATTGTACCTCCTGGTGAAGCAAAGAATAAAAATTGTGGGTAAGGGATTCTCTTTCAGCGCTTATTTATTTATTTATTTATTTATTTAAATATTTATTAATTATTGAGAGAGTGAGTGAGCAGGGGAGGGGCAGAGAGAGAGGGAGAGAGACAGAGAATCCCAAGTAGGCTCCATGCTGTCAGTGCAGAGCCTGACTCAGGGCTCGAACTCAAAACCATGAGATTATGACCTGAGCCGAAATCAAGAGTCAGACGCTTAACCAACTGAGCCACCCAGGCACCCCTCTTTCAGCACATTTATGTTCTTTTGGCATCAGCTCAGGACCCAGCTCCCACATTCTCCTGAGGCCTGGAAATTAAGAATTAAAAAAAAAAAAAAAAGAAGAAGAAGCAGGTCCCGTCTAGCCTCTGCCTCAACAACTGCATGTTAGTGTGAGTGTTAGCGTTAGTGTGTATGCAGGTGAGTGTGTTGCTTGTGCCTGTGTGTCTTTATTTTCCATTTACCTAGAAAATTGATAGATTTCCAATTTAGAGCAAGGGGGGACTGGGAGGGAGAAGGAAAATGGAGCTGCCCATCAAAATTAGCAGGGAAGTGGGGAAAGGTCATTTGATCACAGCCTGGCTGCGCTCTGAATTAACCTGCATAACTGAGACTTGTTGAGCGCGCAGCTCTTTAAGGCGCATATTAACACCAGGAGGGAGGCAAGGAGATGCCCGGAGAGAAGGTCAATTTGTGCTTGCTCAGATCAGCAGGGCTCCTGCACACACTTGGCTGCAGAAGACAGCTCTGGGCCGCTGGGGTGAGGAGCAGGGGAGGAAAGCCTGGCATCGGGAGGAGGTCCTGGTGCCTCTCCCAGGGCTGTCTCTGGAATCTGGCTGGGCCTGGGAGAGCCCTGGCACGGGGAGCTGGGAGGGGCTTCCCCCGGTGCAGAAGCAGCAGCAGAAGGAATTAGGGAAGTGAGCCTGCCATCCCGTTGTGGCAATTGCAGATTCATTAATCGTCCGCAGGGAGAAGAATGGAGGCATTTATATGATAAAGATGCTGGGAAATTAGAGGGAGCAGCAGTGCTGTTTACTGTTTTTATTTTATTTTTATTATCATTAAATTGCTTCAAGTCACCTGTAATTTTCCTAGGCTGTCACAATTACAAATCTTTGAGGATTACACAAGTCACGCACGTTCAGAAAGGTATAATTTAAACTTTCAGAGGTCTGAGGGCCTCAGCTCTTTTTCATTACCTCCCTGGCAGTTGGCCCTGGTGGGTTGAATTAGGTAACCCTTCCCCTCCCCTATCACAGGGCAGGTTCCAGCCCCTAAGCTTTGTGACTCTACCTCCAACTTGGGGGCATGGTAGCCCAAGAGCCAGCTGTGCCCTGGAGAGAAGAAGCATGTCCTGGGGCCAGGGACCTATATGCATATTCCCACTTTGCTCCAGAATGGCTGTTTGCCTGTGGGTAAGTCACTTTCCTTCCCTGTGTCTCCATTTCCACATATGTAACATGAGGATATTTATGTGTAACTTGCAAGATTATGGTTTGGCTTACATGAGACTATGGTTCCTTTGTTTTGACACCAATTCTCTGACACCAACTGAGTTTCCTGCAATTCAACTTAATTTTGGTACTACCCAGAATTAGGGTCAGATGCCAATGTGAAGGCCAAGGTCCCCAACAAGACTGCCCTAACCTCAGATATCAGCCACAAAGGGGTCCCTGTCCTACCTGCACTCCTGTCTGATGTGGCTACAAATCCAGGGGTTCCCACCACCTCCCTTTGGGTTTGATGATTTGTTTGAACTCTCTGAAAACACTATACTTATAATTACAGTTTTATTATAAAGGCTACGCCTCAGAAATAGCCCAATGGCCTCAGGGTGGGGAGCGGCACAGACTTTCCATTCTCTCTCCTTGTGCAATCAGGTCAGATCACCCTTAGCACGTCAGTGTGCTCACCAACAGGAAGGTCCACTGAGCTTCAGTATCTGGAGGTTTGAGGAGTTTCATTATGTAGACATGGTTGATGAAATCAATGGCCATATGATGGAATTCAATCTCCAATCCCTCTGCCCTCCACAGAGGTTGTGGGGTGGGACTGAAAGTCCACTTCTTGGCCATTCTGGCTTGGCCAGCCCTTCCCTTGGAACTGTTTAAGGGCCTGCTGTTAGCACAAACTCAGGTACGAATAGAAGGAGCTTGTTATGAATAACGACAGACACTCCTATCTGGGAAATTCCAAGGGTTTTTGAAGCTCTGTGCCAGGAACTAGGGACAGAGATCAAACATTTTGTTTTGCTGTATCTCCAGTTGTCAAGTTATAGTTTTATTCAGAATCACCCCAGAGCATATTAAAAGTTCAGCTTCCAGGGTCCTGGCTCTCCAGGTGATGGATAACAATAGGTCTGGGCAGAGACCTACAAATTTGCATTTCTCACATGCTCCCAGGTAATGTTGATGCTGGTGGTCTATGGATCATACTTGGAGGAAAGCTGATATAATATAATGTACAGTAATATGCATGAAATTGCTCTGAAAGCTGTAACATTCACCCCACACATTAGGCATTATCATGCGGACGGTCTCCTCCTCTGAACAGATCTGATTGTTGGATGTGTTAAATACAATTGTAATTAAATATCGGAGCCGAAGGAATCACCTTAGGGTGTCTAGTTCCCTGGAGCTCCTGGAAGGTGTTTCAGGGATTGGGAAGAGTTGGAAGGTGAGATCAGAAACAGGAGTGCACCAGGCCTCATGGGGATTAGAGCTGGACTGTTTGCAATGCTCCCTTAGTGATTCCCTTCCCCAGCTCTTCCCTCCCCGTTTATGCCAGTGATAGTGAGCCCCACATACTGCCTCCCCCAAACTCCTAGGCTGAACGTAAAGTGCAGCCTGGGTCCTCTACACATCTGGGTCCTCAGCCAAGACCCCAAAACTTCCACAAACTTTCTAATTCAGCCTCTCCCACTGTGGTCTCCCAAAGAACCACCTGCAGAATGATGCTGAGCTGGTAATCTTTGGGGGTTGGGCCAAAGAATTAGCATTTTTAGTAAGTTCCCAAGGACCCTGAACCCTTCCCCTTAGCAGATGGCCTTGCCTCTACCTTGCTGGGGAACCTAATGCAGGCTCAGAAGGGTCGTCTTTCTCATTGGCAGGTAGTAGGCCCTCTGTGGATGTTTATGAATGAATGAGAATATCCATGAATAGATTCGCCTTTCCTTCTCCCCAACTTAAAGTTCTTTTGTGTCTTCCTTTGTCTTCCCACTCCCCACCGTGTATCCTGACCAAGGGTCTCTGGAGGCCTTCTCGCCTCATACAGGACCTTCCTCCCCCCTTGCTCTATCTCGTGTGTCTTTGGTGTCTTTCTTTCCACAGCTCCTTCTACGTTCCCAGCTTGCCCCAGCCCTCCTTTCAAGGTAACCTCCTGGTCTTTCTTTCTCCATGTCTCTTGACAACTTTTGCTACTCTTCACTTGGATTCATGGCATCTCCACTTCTCACTTCCTCCCACCCTCCCTCTCCCTCACTTCTGCATCCAGTCTGTGGCTCAGTCCTCTTTCTTTTACCTCTGATCTTTTTCTTAGAGCCATTTTTATCTTTCCTTCTTCGCATGACTGCCTATGCCAGACCTTCATTTGCTCAAGTTGTGTCCACTAAAATAGCTTCTACTCTAATGTCTGCCCTCCAAATTATGCTGGACACTTGGCCCAGTTGTTCATTTTAAGTCTTAGCTCTTTTCCTACCATTACCCTATTCGAAATGTTTTTCTGACTCCACACTGTCAGCAGAATGAGATCTGCAATTTTTAGCCTCCACAAATTGACCCCTACTTACTTTTCCAGATTTACCTTCACTCTCCTAAGCTTTCAGTGTTCCCAAAATTCTAGATCCCTATGCTCTTGGAGCTGAACACTTGGGGCATTCTCTTGCTTCCTCATCCTTATCTTTGCTCTTATCTCAACATTACTGCTTCCCCTCAAACTGTCCAATACCTTCAACTACAATGACACCTGTTCCAGGAAGCCTTCCATCATCCCCAGACTTAAGGGCACCCTTGGAATCTCCATGGCCCACCTCTGGTCTCTTCTCTGCTTTGCTTTGCGGTTATCTATATGCATGTCTTAACTTCTGAGATTATCAGCTCCTTGAAGGCGGGTAATGATGTCAGTAACAGAATGTTCAATGACAGGATCTGCTATTATTGACTGAGCACCTACTATGAGTAAGAGGTCCTTCACGTACAATGACTTTAAAACTTATCACCATACTCTGATTTGCTTATCACCTCTATTTTAGAGATATGAGAACAGAGGCTTAGAGAGGTAAAGACCAAAAAGGTGACAAGTGGCTGGGATGAGGTTCAAACCCAGACTAAGTCTAAACCCATTTTCTCTCTATTCTACAATCCAGCTCCCGAGACAAAGAAGAAAGCCCACCTTATTGAGCAACTACTATGTGCTCATGCTGGCAGGAGTCTAAAACTGAACAGGCCAATCCCATGAAAGAAAATACATGAAAGTGACTAGCACAGTGTCCAGCACACAATAGGTGCTCAGTATAAATCTCACTGAGTAATGGATCGACTCAGGGTCTACTTCTGCACCAGTGTTTGCTTCCAGAGTAGTGGCTGTGTGTGACCCCAGGGAGCTGTGGAAGGAAGCCTCAGCTAAATGCAGTTCTGATGTCCTTGAGCAAATCTCTCAGCCTCTCCAACCCCATTTCCTCACAGTGAAATGAAAAAACCAGATGATGTTTTTTTCTAAGGTCTTTCTGATTTTAAGAGGTGGAGGGGGGGGTCAATGAGTGGTAAACAGCAAAGCGAATAAAACTGGGAGGGGTTTTTTTCTTCCCTCCTTCTTTCCTTCCCCTTCCTTCCTTCCTTCCTTCCTCCCTCCCTTTCCTTTCCTTTCCTTTCCTTTCCTTTCCCTTTCCTTTCCTTTCCTTTCCTTTCCTTTCCTTTCCTTTCCTTTCCTTTCCTTTCCTTTCCTCTTTCCTTTCCTCTTTCTTTTCTCTCTTTTCTTTTCTTTTTTCTTTCCTCTTTCCTTTTCTCTTTCTTTTCTTTTCTTTTCTTTTCTTTTCTTTTCTTTTCTTTTCTTTTCTTTTCTTTTCTTTTCTTTTCTTTTCTTTTCTTTTCTTTCTTGTCCCATGGCAATTGTTCATTATAAAGGCAAACACTGCTCCTTAACAGTAGGAGAACAGGCACCAGGACCACCAAACTTTTTGGATTTGCAGTGCAGGGGATCAGCTACCAGCAAGGTCAGGTTGTGCTGGATGAGGATGTCTTTGAGCTCCTTCTTGGAAGCCTCATCCATGTATTTCTGATAATAGGCCACCGGGGCTTTGGAGAGGGACTAGCAGATTGCCTAAATCTGGGCCACATGACCACTACACGGACTTGGACGTCCACCCAGGCAAATCGCTCCTTGTCCAGAAGCAGAACAGGTTGCCGTAGCTTGTGCTACAGTGTGTGTGGCTCGATCGTCTCCAGGGGCCACCCATTCACCTTGATGAGACTGTTCCCCCTTTGCTGTGCACCACGGTCATGGCTGTCTTCTTGCGTCCAAAGACCTGCATGGACCACGGAGGAGCCTTGTACAGCATGGCTGTGAACGTTGATTATTTTCATACTTTAGATCCTTCCCTCAGCAAGGGCATTTCTCTGGTTTTTAGGAAGACAAGATAATTCCCTTCTTGGAGGCTGGGATTCTGGGGCCAAAGTCCCCAGCTCTCCCAGGCTGGCAGGGAATGCAGGGTCAGAGGACAAACAGCTACTCCTTCCCGATGCATGGAGGTGCGCTACTTGGGGCACCGAATTCTGTGGGATCTGGCCATGGTTGGTAGAGAGTTAATTAATGTCTGCAGGGCGAGTTAGCAGAAATAACAACTGCTTTGATTAAGGGAGAGAGAGGGCTATGAGCTTTGATTTCAGCAAAATGGACAAAGCTGGGATAGCAAATCATCCATTGTGTTTTCTTTGCTGGGCCCACTGTCCTGGCTTTCGTCTGTCCTGACTGCTGACCCCTCTGGCGTCCCCTAGGAAATGAGTCCCCCTGCCCTGTTGTGCATTACGAGGACCCTGGGTTTTGTTGTTGTTGCAGATGAGAGGATCAGTACTGCCGTGGGCTCTGTGAGTGTGGATTTGGAGAGGGACCCAAGATGCCTGGGGAGAGGCAACGACGGCAGAGCTGATGAAGCTGGCTGCAGTCAGGAGAGAGACACACGACATACCGCGGGCACTTAGTGTGGCTCACCCTCCAGAGGTAAGTGTGTTCCCTGCTTGTTCTCATTTACTCTGCTCACCTATTCTAGGAGGAAGGGTGAATGCAGGAGGATGGAAAATATTGAGAAAAGAAGAAGAAAGAGGGAACTACAAACGGTGGGTTTGAGAGGGGAAAGGTTTGAGTCCAGTGGTCCTCAGACTTGTGGAGACTGGCCACTGGAGGCCTCTGATGCTAACATGTATTGAGCCCTACTAAGTGGGAGGCATGGTGCTAAGGAGCACTGAATGTGCCAGTTGGCGGGAACGTCCTGGTAATTGCACATGGTGGGAGGTTTTCTCATAGGAAGCGACTGAAGCCCGGAGAGGATAAATTCTTTACCCAAGTCACACTGCTGGTGAGAACTGCCACACGTTGAACACAGTTCTGTCCCGCACCTAACTTTCATGCTGGTTCCACACACCAGCACTGCCTCTCTCTTTGTAGAACGTCGCCAAATGCTGATAGGTCCAACCTTGGTATAAAGCACACTTCTAACCCCCAAGGGCAGGGGAGGAGGACGGGGAAAGGGTGGGTGAAGGAGTGGGAGATAGGGTACTTGCTGAGTACTTCAAAGCGCCTGCCACTTGGGTAGTCCCTCCGCGTGTATTTAATTTCATTTAGTGTTTATAAAACCAGGGTGGGAAAGGCATAATTGCCCACATTTTGCAGATGAGGCCCAGAAATGGCAATTGATTTGCTGAAGGTCACAGAGTTAGTACGTGGTAGACCAAGGATTCCGATCCAGATGGGCCCAACTTCAAAGCCCGGGCTAATTAAAAATATAATTTTGTACTAAATCAAGTAGCATCGCATACAAGATTCTATTAAAGGCAAGCTGTAGCAGAGGCCAACATTTAAAAATAAATTTGTAGTTGAAAAATTTATAATTAAGGCAATCATCAATTAACTTATTTTTCTGGGAATAGAGAAAGGTTTACGGTTACTGAATCATAGCTGCCGAGGAATCTGGAGCCTCATCTAAGAACCGTGGAGTGTGTTCAGTAAAGCAGGAGTTAGAGAGGGAAGCTCAGGGAAGCTGACCCAGGCTGCATGCCCAGAAAGGGGCCTTGTTCAAGAGCTTTCTGGGCATGAGAGCAGGCGGGAAGCACAGCCAGGGTAGCCGCTGCCTGGGAGAGTAGTTTTGGCTTCAGTCTAGGCTGTACATAATATCTGCCAGAAAGAATCATATGATCTCAGAAAACAGGGACTGGGAACAAACTAATTTGATCATTTGTCTTCCCTGCTCAATAACCTTCAACGGCTCCCCATTGTGTCCCAAATAAACCCACAAGCCTTACCTTGACATTCAAAACTCAGCATAATCTCGTCCCAATTTACATTCCCAAATCTATCTCCCACTTATCACCCCACATAAACCTCATGCTCAAGTTAAACTGGCCCACTTTTCATTCCATTAACCCAGTTCGGAGTCTTTCTCCTTTTCCCGCTTTTCCCTCCAAATCTACCTAGTACAGTCCTGCTCGTTCTTCAACTGCCTCTCCCGGGAGACTCCTACAGGATGTCTCCTCTAATTGCCCACCAAGAAGCAAATGCTCCCTTTCTTATTTATACTGTACATGTGGCACTGATCACATGATGCCTTGAATTGAGATTATTTATGTGCGTGTCTCATCTTTCCTACCAGGCCCAACCTCCTTGTGGGCAGAGGCAATATTTCACAACTGGGAGGGTATGAATAAGCCAGTAATTCGTGAGCTAAAAGGTTCACGTCTTATCTATGACATCATTGTAGCTAAGTAACGGTCAACACTTAAATTTTAACCATTTAAAAGGACTTAAAGATGCTTAAAAGGGTGCTAGAGACTTTTGAAATGTTTTGAGAACTAGATTTCTTGGGGAGCTTACACATGATAAATATTCATTCATTAATTCAACTTTCTCAGTATGGAATAATGTTTTTTTCTTTTGAAAACCTTGTTTGAGAGTTTGAGGGTATAAGTCCCCCACTGAGATTGGATCAATTAGGAACCACAGATGCCATAGGTCCTTAGTGCTGTTAGGACTGCTGGGGTATGTGTCTGCATGTGCACACGTGTCCTGTTTGCTGAGTCCCTTCGATTGCCAGTCAACGGACGAAGGTCTTGATGTGCATGGTTCCATTTACAGCTGTAGAGAGTGGCTTTCTGAGCAAGATTCATGGCTTGCCAGGCATCCGTCTCCTCCTGTGGTTAGGTCAAGCCATGGGAGACAAATTGAAGGATGCTGCTATTAAAAATACTTGGTAACAGGCCAAGTAATTTCCCCTGCTTTCAACTTCCACACTGCACTCTCTTCATGACTGGGAGGGATGGACATTCCTAACCAAGGAAAACCTCTTGTGAGTCTGCACGTCAGCAGCCCTGGCACCCACCTTGTCTCTAGTACAATTGTAAGTTTGCAAAATTAAGTCAGCAATGTCCCAACTTGGATCAGTCACAGTCAGTGGAAAGACAACCACACGGGCTGGCCAAAAGCCAAGTGTTGCTCAGCTTTGTCATTCTCTGCACAAATCTGGACTTACCTGAATGGGGAAAAAAAACAAAACAAAAACAAAAAACAAAACCCTATCATTCTTTTTGGCTCTCTTCCTTTTTGGAAAGTTGGAGAATGATCTCATTTGGAGTAGAAACCAAGATGACTTTTGCTCTGCTTGCTGCATCCAGAGGCAGATTACGCAGTGGTCAGGAACACGGGGCTTTCGACATCAGTGCAAAGCTCAGCAGCCCCTTTAGGTTTCCGGGTTTTGTCTTGTGGGGACGTGGTGGTGGAGGGTGGTCAAATGTCATGACCTTGCTGTGCCTTTGCTTCCTCATCTGTAAAGCAAGACTAATCCTTGTACTTCTTGGTTGTTGAGAGAATTTGATGAGCCTAGCATAGCATCGGACAAGGAAGTGTACTCAGTGAGGGTCACTTATGGGAATCAGAACTGCCAGCGGTGATGTGGCAGGCCCAGCTCACCTGCTGTAACCACCTTACCCCAAAGATATTAGCCTCCTTTCTTTGCTTCTTTTCCCCAAAGAATCCCTCAATCCAAACTCAAACCTAAACGTGACATTTTCAGTTCTATGCCATTTCTTTCCAGCGAGGTGCTGTGCTGAGACTCTGGTGAAAAGGTAGTAGAGACACCATTCTTGCCTTGAGGGGACGTGTAGTCTGGTTGGACTAAAAGAAAGATCTCTGGGGCAACTTGTTGGTTCAGTCAGTAGAACTTGTGGCCCTTGATGTCAGGGTTGTGAGCTCAAGCCCCACACTGGGTGTGGAGATTACTTGTAAAAAGATAAAATCTAAACAAGCGAACAAAAATAATAAAAGAAAGGTGCTCCACTTCTATAAAACACCCCCAGGTGTGAACGCTGTTGAGAACGAGAAGCAAACCCAACGACCAGGTTATTGGCACTAAACCATGTCACTGTCCTGCCTTATTTTAATTACAGTTTCCCTTCTCTGCTGTCACCAAATTAAAAACTTCTTGACATGGTCGTCTAGCAACATTGTTATATTGTCACTCTGCAAATTATGTGGAAAGAACAAATTGTTTTCAGGGAAAGTTTCAAGCAAATTTATGAGCTTATGGACAAATTGCCCATTATTGCTTTCAAAAAAAAAAAATTTAAACACTGTCAACGGACTAATTTTCAACCTTTAAAAAAAAAAAAAAAGCAAACAAAAAACAACCAGAACACCATCTCATGTGTTTCTGGAGCTTTAAGATTTATGAGTCTGTTCCTGTGCCTTTTCTCTCTAAATGCTGTGACCATGCTGATGGTGCTGAGAGACACCGTCTCAGGTAGCAATGGAGACAGAGGCTCTGAAAGGTCTGGGCTCTTGCCCGTGTTCACGTGCTGAGGAACTGGGAAGGTTTTGGAACCCAGGACCCCTGACTTTAAATCCAGTGTTCTTTTTGCTACATTACTCTGTAGTCAACTAGTTATGCATCATTTCACTAACGTTTAATTAGCTGAAGGGGGAAACAGATAACCTTGAAATTAATTCAAGTTAGTGCTAAATGTTGCTAACTTTTTATTAGTTGAATGTTTCCATTAACTTTTCCAGTGGCTGCTTCTTTGTACCCCCTCACAGCAGTGAACAAAATTGAGTAAGTGCTCAATAAGTATTTATTGGGTGAACAAAATAGTTTGGCTGGCCGGGTTTGGCTGCAGGGTGGGGTTAGAAAGTTGAATCACTGAAGACAAAGTTGAGCATTGAATTCACTGTTTCATTTGGCAAGTATTTATTATGTCTCTGTTCTAGGTACCGTGCTCCATGGAGTACAGCATTGCCCGCGTGTGGCCCTTGGCGAGTTATTTAGCCTGTCTGAGCCTCAGTTGCCCTAGCTTTAAAAACTGTGGGATAATCATAATACCTAACTCGTGGGATTGCTATTAGGATAGAGTAAGATAATGTATCTAAAGAGCTTGGTAGAGAGGCTAACACTGGCTGGTAGGCACTCAGTAAATGGTGAGGATAGTCATTGTCAATCTCTGTGCCGTATACTTTATTGGCCCATACCCCACGGTTCCAGAGGCTCAGTGATGTACTTGGCTGCACAGAATATGTCACAAGTGATTTGTTTCAGAGTAGAGCAGGAGAACAGAGGCTGTGGAAGCAGAACTGGCTTCTCGTGGACCCCACAGGAGAAAGGGCCTTCTCCCTTAATGTTAGATGACAATGAGGGAGAGGACCCCGAGTAGCTTGGGTGTTTGTCACATGCTACATGCCACCTGGGGCCTCCACTGAGCATCCTTTGGGAATTCCGGGCCCTGGGCCCCTTGACCAACTGGATCAGATGTGTGCAGGGATGCAGAGATTGGGCTTGTAATACATGCACCATGGGGGGTTTATGCTACAGAAAAACAAAGCTGGCAAAGCAGGGCACAGAGAGTTGGACCTTCTTCTGCAATCCTATATCCCCTCTCTTCGGTGGAAGGAGAGAGTCCTCCTGCCTGGGACCCTGAAGTGCTCCTGCCTCAGCCCTCCTCTTGAATAGGACTCCCTTGAAGTGGGGGAAATGGTCAGAGTGCTACCAGGCAGAGAATGGGTGAGTGTAGGCCCAGAGACCCTCCATTTTGACTCATCCCAGCCCGGCCTGCTGCCTGGGCCTAAAGCACTGCATTGAGTTGCTCTAATGAATGGAGCTGCTGGCCAGCTCATTTACAGTCTGACATTCTTGCTGACCCTGCCAGCAGCCGCCTCCTACCCTAAGTGGGAGGAAGCCACTTAGGAAGACAGCAAAGCAACCTGCCACCAATTCATCAGCAATTGGCTTCCATTAGGGATAGGACAGCCCGTAAGGTGGGAGAAGGGCAGGCTGGGAGGGAGTAAAGGGAGCAAAGACAGCTCTATTTGCTTAATCTCATCAGGTTTCCAGATCCCAAAGGGATTCGAGGGGGAGACTTGGTAGACAGGGCAATGGCTGATTGTCTCTTTCAACGTGGCAGCTGGGTTCAAAGGTGTCTTTACTTCTCTCTCTCATTAAAGAAAATAAAATGCCAATTGGCTGATTGTATCAATCTGCAAGAGTATGTGAGGTTTATAGTAAATTGTCTGGGCTGCCCCCCCATCCCCGACTGTTTATCTGTCCCCATTTCTGTCTGATCTGTGGTGTCTATTCCCAGGTCCATGTCTCCCAGTTGGATGACCCTTCATGTCTGGCTCCATGTGTTTCTTCCCAACTTGTAGTTTGAGCAGTGGTTCCAACTAGGCGGCTGTATTGCACACTGGAGAGGCAATGCTTAGAACTGGGGGAAGGGGGACTTTGGTTGTGTCCATGCCCAAGGCAGCTATTGGGTCTCTGTCAGTGGTTCGGCACCAGGGATGCTAAATATCCTGCAGTGAGCAGGACAGTCCCATACAACCTCATCCCACCGCAAATGCCAGTGGTGGCCCTGTGAAAGGTGTAGGGCAACAAGGACAAGGGTGCTCAGAGGCAGTTGGGCTCAGGGGAATTGATTCTCGCTAATGCACAAGAGATTGAGAGAGGAGAATTACAGTGGGGTGATTTACAGAGGGGCTGTTCCTTTCTGTGGACAGAGACTTCTGTCTGCTTTTGGAGCTTCTCCTTGTACTAGAACAATAGGGAAATGACCCAGCACCCAAAAGGAACATGGATTGAGGGCTTGTGGAAGCCTGTGAACAGTGAGGCCCAATGAACTAATGACCCCTCATCACTGTTGGTGGGTCCGTGTCTCTCCCTTTTAGCCGGTGCTGCATAAACCCCAACAAACGCTTGTTCTGCAGGCTGCTATCATTGCAGACCTAGGTAACAAAGCCCTTGCCCTGAGCTTGTGCTTCAGAGAGCCTCCCTCTGGCCCTCCCCATAACTGGGACCTTGAAATTCCCTGTCCAAACAGCCCCAAGCTGGCTCCCACGGCCTCTACTCCAGGCCCATTGCCAGCATGTGCATCCTGAGGGAGAGGATGGCCAAGGAGCGGCTGTTTTCCAGGGGGCAGGGAGACAGAGCTTGGACATGTAACCTGGGCACAAGCATAGAGCTGGGCAGGGCCTACTTTGGCCTCCTTTTCCAGGATCCAACCCTGGCACCTTCTGCAATTATTATAGCCTTTCCCCTCAGGGATTCCCAGGCCTAACTATAAGCACATCCAATCCTGGGAAAATGCTTGTGTTGCCTTAAGTGGATTTGGGACCATTCGCTCTTCACTCACTCAGATCCTTGGTTTCTCTGCAGTGAGTTCTCAGAAGCTTAATTCCATGCATTTTGTTGGCTCTTACAAGTATGCACATCCCCTCTGAGATTCTTTGGGGCAGGTGAGGGGTAGGACGTGACTGGGTCACTTCAGCTTCCCATGGTTACAATGGCTAACCCCGTGGGGTCGGCTGCCTGGTTACTCCAGCTCTGTTTTTATGTCTGTTCCTAGGTCTGTTGGCCCCAGTGTTTGTTTATTCTGTTTTCTTGAAAATTGTACCTTTTGGGGACTAGGGCACAGGACCATAAACTTATCTCATCAAATAGGAAATTTGCATGGTTGGCATCACTGTGATATAAACATTAGAGGTTTTGGTGTTTCAGGTTGCAGTTCTAGTAGTCTCTTTGATCTTTTACTGACCAGTAAATTATTTATTGGGTCTGTCATAAAGATAAACCGAAGCCTATAAGCTATATTTATAGTATCACAGAAATCTCCCCTCCCACCTGGCATCTTCAGAGGTAGACTGTGACTCTGATGATCATGAGGCATCCAGGGCTGGAGCTCTTTTTCTACCTTTTCTTCTTTCTTTTCCCTTGCGCCGATTGTCTTCTGTCCACGGTTCGGCTGTGTTTTCCCTTCCCGTTTGGGAGGTCCAGAGCGGAGATTTTTGTGAGGGTGGGTGTTAAGATTCCATTGGCGCTCCCTAGCCTCTGGGAGGTCACACCCCTTCTCAGCCTGAAACCCCGGTCAGTCTCAGCAACTCCCTGCCGAAAGGAACATTCCCCAGCCCCCAGCCCCCCGCCCCCCTGTGCCGGGCCCAGTGGCTGATTCCTTCCTGTGCAATCCATCTGCCCTGAAGCCTGGAACACCTGTCAACCCCTGGGAAAATGAACTGTGCCCAATCAGTGGCCAGTTCCCACTGACACTTTGGGTTGTTGGGAGCATTTATTGCAGAGAGTGTGTGGAGATGTGCGCATGTGATTGTGTGTGCATGGGAGCAGATGCCTGCCAGCCGTTAAGCACCTCCTTTCGTTTTATTTTATTTTTCCTTTGGCTTTTAACTAGCACCTTCCTCAATTAAAGTGGCAAGGCAGAGCAGACAAGGAAATCAGTGGATCTCTTCCCGAACATCAATAAAACAAATTTCTCTCCGGGATACCTATTTGTTATTTGGATATCAGACTGACTGTAATCTGTTTCCATTTTCCTTTTACGTGTCCCCCGCCAGAAGCTAGAGGCTCAGCCATGGATATCCTGCTGTTTCCATTTGGCTGAACGAGGGGATAGATTAGATTCCTATTTGCTATGCGGACGCTCCCATCTGATATCCATTAGATGTGTCAGGGGAGAGCCGGGAAAATGTGTCTCCCCTATTTATTTTGGGTGTGGTGGACTGGGATAGTGGTGGTGATGGTGGGGGCTCTGGAAGATGTCACCAGCTGCCTCAAAGATACTGACATGGCTTGCTTTCTCCTTCTTCTTGGTAATAAATCATGGCCCACATTATTTCTATTCTGAGAGATAGGGGTACCAGGGACTGTTTCCTGCCACTCTAGGAGGATGAGAAACTAGACACTGGTTGAAAGGTGGGGCCAGAGCCTTTGGTGCAGCACCCTAGAGAGCGAGCCCGGGGTACAAGGTGCCCTGTTGCATGTGTGAGGAAACTGCGGCCCAGAGAATTCAAATAGATTGTTTCCATGGAATCACCTAGCTCCCTGCTCTTCTTTCCTGCTGCCAACTCTCCCGAGGGGTGCCTTCCAACAGGCCACTCCCTGCCCACCCATTCCTCATGAAATACATTTATAAATGTATTTGCAGCCAATCTGGAAGGCAGGGCCATGTCTAATATTTTTCTGTGCCCTACAAGTTGCCTTGCATGGTGTTACACATAAGGTGAGCCCACAGTACAATCTGGTCAATTGCTCGGGCCCTGAGAGTCACCTTGGAGGTGACTGTCCTCTATAGCAATTGCTTATGGAGCCCTTAATATGTGCGGGTCTATGCATATCATCTGGCCCTGGGAGCACCCAGGTCTTGTGGGCCTCATCCGGGCATTTCTGAAGGCCCATTCTTTCTGCCTTAGCTAACCTGCTGTGACCAGGACAGCCTTCTGCCATTTGCATGATCCTGCTCCTGCCCCAAGCCCCACCACCAGCTGCTGCTTTCTGGGTTCCCTGGAAATCTTCAGGGGGACGGCTCCTTTTTAAAGAGAGTATTGTTTCCTGTGACACTGACAATCCTTCAGAATTGACAAGACCTGTCTCTGCATCTTTCAGTCTGCCACAGGCTCTCAACCTGGGGCCTAAGTGACTTGTCATCTTCTCTTGGCTGTCTCCAGCTCCTCTCTCCCCAATGGAGCCATAATCCTCTCCCTTTGATATCACAATTGTCTCCATAGCACTAGCAGCCCTCACGGCTCCGCGGGGCTCTCAGGCCTCGGAAAAAGGTGGAAATTACAGCAACAAAGACCCTCTTAAGAATAGTGCCATCTTCACCCTCCCCTCCCTGTCTCTTCCCCCTGCCCAGAAGAACATTTCTAGTAGAGAGGATACCCAGGAACTGGAAGAAGGGCAGAAGGGTCCTCAGACAGAAGGCTTTGTTTGCCACTGCTGTTCCAAGTGGGATTATCTATTCTCCTACTTAAGCAGCACGCCCAAGAGAGCTGGCTCCTGGCCTTGGTGTGTGTGGGGGTAGGGGGCAGGGTGTCTGACAGCAGGACAGGTCGAGTTTCCAGAAGCTGGGTCTCTGGGAGGCCCCATAAGTACACTCCCATAGTTTGCCATAGGAATCAGATCTGGGAGGCAGGGAGTGGGGAGGGATGGGAAAATAGTACAGATTTTGGAATTCCCAGCGATCTCCATGTGGTGCTAATGGCCTGGCATGGCATGTGCCCACACCTACCCAAGTCAGGCCCCAGTGTTTAGTATGTTGTCGGGGTTCTGCTTGATTCCCCCAGACCTCAAGCAGGGTGGTTTCTGAGGTCTCTTTTCTCAGCCTGCCATGCCGAGGGCATTGGGCTAGCCCTGAGAGCCTTGGGTGTCCTCTCCTGGCATGGCCATTTGCTCCTTCTGTGCCGAGTTGGAAATAGGTTGTAAAGATGCACGGGTCTCTGCCGTCACTCGCTGGGGGTGGGCGCCAGGCAACTGGCCCAATCCTAGATCGTCCATAATCTGTGTTACAACATAATATTAGGAAAATAGAAAGCTCTCCATACAACTGTATTTATTATGCAGCTTTGGACAAGTCGTTTTACCTCATGGACCTCAGTTTCCTCATCTGTAGTGTAGAGGGTGATCTTACCTGCCACCTTATTATGGAATCACATGAGGAGGGGTGCCTGGGTGGCTTAGTCGGTTAACTGTCTGACTCTTGATTTCCACTCAGGTCACGATCTCACATTCGTGAGACTAAACCCTGTGTCAGGCTCTGTGCTGATAGCATGGAGCCTACTTGGGATTCTCTCTCTCTACCCCTCTCCTGTTCACTTGATCACTCTAAACAAACAAACAAACAAACAAACTTCTTAAAAAAAGGTAAAAAAAAAAAAGAGTCACACGGGGAGATGGACATGAAAATCCTTTCTGAAGTATGAAGTGTAAGGGATGGTTGTGTGTAACCTTCTTTTATACCCAAATGTATGTATCATGTAAGGAAGGAATGGGATCCAATTTGCCATGTATGCTCAGAAATGGTTTATAGGCCTCCAGAATCACTTATCCCTAACTTGCCTTGGCCTCCAATATCCAATATCCCTTCCCCCCAACCCTGCTGTTGCTCCCTATTGACACCACACCCCCCTGGAAGTGCAGGCTCCATGCCTGGCTGACAAAGGAGGCTCTTGGGGACCTGGCTCCCCCGCCCTCCTGTCTGGCAGTTGTCCCCTTCACAAATCCAACCAGTCTGAATTTTGACTTGTTAGAAAGTGTGGTGCCTGCTCTGGTCTCCTGGCAGTGTCCCCTGCCTGCTAACTCCTATCCCCGTCCCTCAAGTCCTGGCTTAATTGCTACTTCCTGCAGGAATCTTTTGGATCAGGTTGGGTGCCCTTGATCTGGCACCTGGCAGTGCATTTAACTTCTTGTTTATATTTCCCACGTGACCACAAGTGCCACGAGACGGGGGCCCATGTCTGTTTGTTCTTTGGTATGTTCCACACCCGGCACAGTGCCTAATGTATGGCAGGTGCCCCATAAACACTTGCTACTGGAAGGAACAGTAGGCTGGCTGGTCCAGGACAAAAGAATGAGTTCGGTTCCACCCTAGCAACTTTGCCTGTAGCCTTTCGGTTCACTGAGTGTCTGCGGAGTACCTCTGTGAGCCAGGCTGTCCCCTGCGCCTGGGCTGCTCCTGGGCTGCAGATCTGCCTGCAGCCCTGCGCGCACTGTGTGGGCAGGCATCGCGTCAGGCAGAGCAGGATGGAGCCCTCTGCACCGGAGGCCTGACCTGGGGTCCCCCAGCCTTTCTCCCTAAACCCCGCCAGCTGCCTGGCCCAAGGCCAGTCTGCCCTTGGCAATCCCCAGCGGAGGTGTTTCGGCCCCAGCCGAGACTTTTGCCTGATCGCTATTTCTGCCCGGTCCATGTGGATTTCCAATGCTGAGCAGCAGCAGTGTGTGGGGGGCAAGGAGGGGCGGGGAGGGAGGAAGGCAGGACCACACCCATCTAGCCAGCCCAGGGCTCCAGCCTGGCTCTGGGAAGGCCTGCTGGAAGATTAACATTCTGAGGAGGAAGCCAGTGATTACATTTTAGACTTGCAAATGGGTTTGGTAAATAGGCTTTGCTGAGAGGTGGGACAGACAGCTGGACTGAGTGAGCAGTAACAGTGAGCAGCACGTGGTGATTAAGGAAGAGATTTGCTCCCCCAGAAAGGGGACTCTCTAGGGGCTGCTTCCTGGTGAGAGATCTTTTAAGTGAATTCACTTTGGCAGCTTCTGCCTGCCTTCAGAGAAGTCCCTGGGCATTGCTTTTGCTGTCTCTCTCTGAGGACTGGTGAAGTAAATGCACCAAATGATAGGAGAGCACATACTCACCCATGCATTCCACAGGTATCTGTTGAAGAATTCATTCGTTCATTCATCCATTCCCTCGACTAACTTGTATTGTGCACCCTTTCTGTGTCAGGCACTATGCTGGGTTCTTGGGACAGAGCAGTGAGAAAGACATTTATCCCCCGCTCTTTCCTCCACACCAGGATGTAGTCAGGAACCAGGATGGAGGTTAGAACACTCTTGGCTACTCAGTTGCTAACAGTCCAGGCCACTTTTCTATCTCAAATCGAGGCCAGGACAGTGGACATGTCACATGGATGCAGGTTGGGATGGCGTGGCCTTCTGGCCGTTTTTGTATTCCCGGTACCATTTCTCTAAAGAAAAGAAGTCAAGGTCAGGTAGGTGAACCGCACACTCTGGGTATTGCAGCATGGCCCCTAGCTTATGCAGGGCTTGGTGCAAATTATAAATAAGGGCTCCTTCCTTAAGACACATCACTGCCATCTGCTGGAAAACTGTCACAACGAATAGGCAACTCTGCAGGAGCGCAACGTGAACGGTGCCCCCTAGATTTGTTCAGTACATCATCACCTGCCTATCCATGTGGTCTTGCTCTGTGTTTACTGTATACAGCTCTGTGGATCTGCTGGGCACTGGCTACTGTCTGATACCCCAAGAGAAAGATGCTGCTCTCTGTCCAGTCCCAAACACCTGAGATGCCCAAATCCACCTTTGTTTGCTATTAGCATATACTTCTAAAGTTCTATTAAGTGAAGGATGATTAAGGGTGGAAATTTCCATGATTCCAAACTACTTGAGAGAATCTGACTAATGAGGAGATAGACGGTTATCTAAGAGGGTCAAATTTTCTTTTCCTTCTTCCTTATCCCTTCCTTGTTCCTACTCCACACTGTGGACAGATAGCATCACCGCTCAGGCCTATGCCAAAAACTTGGCAAGAATAATTCCCAATTCCTTGGCTCTCAGTACTCACACATTCTTTGGAGGAACTCCTGAAGTATTTTTGTTTAAGATCCATTGCCTTATTGTTTAACTTAATGGTTAAATCTCTGGCCTCAAACCCCTTTGTCCACAGAAGAGGTAGATAAGCAAAGATTTAATCAACAAGAGATGGAAACCAAGGAAGAATACCGAGGGCCTCTGTTTCCAACCCCATGGGGGCTTCAACACACACACACACCCACCCCCCCCACCCCCCCCCACCCCACACACTTGTCTGCACCTGTGTATGCTGTCATTGGGAGTAGGTGAGCCAGTATCTGACTCGGGGCCATTTGCCCACTGTGTCCATAATTGGTGGTTGACAAAAATGATGGTGGTACCACTAATGAATGGAGCTTTCCTGTCCTTGAACTTTGGGTTCAATAGGTAATGTAGAATAAAGGTGTTAGCTCCATATAGTCTTAATTTATTAGGGATACTGTAACAAAGATATCATAGACTGAGGGACTTAGACAACAAACATTTATTTCTCACAGTGCTGGAGGCTGGGAAGCCCAGGGTCAAGGTACTGGCTGATTTGGTGTCTGGTGAGAGACACTTCCTGCTTCATGGATGGCTATTTTCCTGCTGTGTCCTCACTTGGCCGAAGGGGAGAGGGAGCTCTCTGGGGCTTCTTTCATCAGGACACTAATTCCATTCATGAGGCTCCATCTGCATGACCTAAGCACGTCCCGAAGGCCCCACCTAACACATCACATTGAGGGTTAGGATTTCAATATATGAATTTTGAAGGGGACACAAACATTTAGTCTGTAGCATTGTGGCGTTATTTCCTACTCTGACCCCAGTGGTTTTGAGAACTATTTTGGGTGAGGGGCCAGGGGCATATTTCCTGGGGAGCTGGTGGTTCTAGCTGCAAAGGCCCTAACCAGGCCCCAAATGGCAGGAAAGGGCTGACCCAGGAGGCTGAATCAGTCAGAGACAACACATTCTCAAATTGAGCATCCTTGCCCTGCTTTTCCCAGCTAAGTGGATGCAGGGACTAGAGCCCATCAGCCTTGAATGCCCCACCTGCTTTCTGCCTCAAATTCTCCATCCCTTCCCTTATTTATGCCATCTGTTCATTAGAGCATAAGCTCTAAGTTAAAACAGCTCTGAGCAAACTCGCTGAGCTTGGCCATAGGTGTTAGGTCTGGGGCAGTGCCGCTGTCTTGGCAGTGAGGTGCACCAGGCCCTGGGCTGGAGGGGCCCTGGAGAGGACCAGTGCACTCTGGGGCAGAGGATGCTTTACCTGGGTCCTGGCTTGTGTCCATCCATTGATCTATTCAGGTGCTGAATAAACACCCAGTAAGCCCCCTCGTGTACAGGGGTCTGTTTGGTAGGCTGTGGGGGCTACACAGATAAATGAGATATGATTCTTGCCTAAAGAGCTTACACAAACTGCCCCAGTAGAAAGCTACACGTGGTACCCAAATGCAGTAGAGGCAGTGGGAAGCTGAGGGTACCCCCAACTTAGAGGGTTTCACAGGGAAACCTTGGAAAGGCTTCACAGGGAACTGACATTTGAGCTGGCACTCAAAGGAGGGCTAGGATTTCAGCAGGTCTTGATGAGGACAAGAGTGAGGTGTAGCCGAGGGCGGTCACCAGGAGGAAGGTGAGAAGTGTTCAGCATTGCAGGTGCCTTGCAGGTTGTGAGTCCTGGCTGCCGTGCTAATTGTGGGGAGGAGTATGGGAAAAGGATGGGGAAGGGTGACTGGGGACTCATTAGCAAAGGCCTCTCATCTTGACTGAAGGAGTCATATCAGCCAGGGTCGGTGTCGTAGACAACAACGGCCCCCAAAGACGGTCCCCAGGAACTATAAATGTTCCATATGTGGTAGAAAGGATTTTACAGCTGTGATTAAATCAAGCATTTGAGATGGGGAGGTTACCCTGGATTACGCAGCTGGGCTCAGTATAATCACAAGGGTCTTCATAAGAGGGAGGCAGGAGAGTCTAAAGGAGATGGGGAGGGATTCAGCCACAAGCCAAGGAATGTGAGCAGTTTCCAGAAGCTTAAAGCAGCAACGGACAGATTTCCCCCTGAAGCCTGCAGAAGGAACACAGCCCTGCCAACATCTTGATTTTAGCCCCGCAAGACTCGTATCAGTTTTCTGACCTCAGAACTATGAAAGAATAAATCTGTGGTGTTCTAAGTCACTAAATCCGTGGTAGCTATGGCAATAATAGCAAACTACTTACAGTTGGAAACGCCTCCCTCTCTTGGGGTTTCTAACCTCAGGCAAGCTATTTAAATTTTCTATCAGGCACCAGCCTTCTGTCTTTTAAGGGGTTTAATTGCAGTGTTCACCTCATAGGGTTTTAAGGATGAACTGAGATAACCCATGTTCAGCACCTGCTCATGGACAGCATGTAATAAATCGTTGCCAGTAGGATTATTCTTCCTGCTAGCTTTGTGGGGCTCATCACCCCGTTCTTGCCTTCCCCTCTTCTCCCCATCCTGCCCCCTTCTCAGTCTTCCTTGCTCTCCCTTCCTCTGGCCCAGTGACTTGGGGCTCTGTGTTTCAGGTGAAGATACTCTTCCTCATCGACTGCCATTTCCCAACGCGCACCCCCATCCCTCCCCACCTCTTGCCCAACCTCCTCTCCTGCCCTCACCTACTCAGACTGCAGATCGTTGAAAACATAGTATGAGGGACTAAGTGTCTGCTGATGTACTTGCCACAACATTCACAGACTTTAATAGTTACTGAAACTATATTAACATGTCTTGTGAGCACCAACTTAGAAATGTTCATTTTATGCATAACATTGAATGAGGTCAACCAGCGAATCTGAGAGATCTATGTGTAGTTGTATGTAACTTAGCTCAGGTTTTGGAAGGTACGTATGGATTGTGTTAGAAGCCTATCCCTGTGACTGACCCAGAGACACACGCTGTTTTCATAAACATATCTTTTTAACAGCTTTATTGAGGTATAATTGACGTGTAAGATACTGTACATATTTAAAACGTACAGTTTCAGTTTTGACGTGTCTCCTGTACCTGTGAAATCATCACCATAATTCAAATGCTAAACACATCCATCACTGCCCCGCCCCCCCACACACGGAATTTCTTCTTGTCTCTTTATAATCTCTCCTGCCCCTGGCTCTCCCCCTTCCCTTCTTGCATGCTCTCCCCACAGGCAACCACACATCTGCTTTCTGTTACTACAAATCAGTTTGCATTTTGATAATTTTATGTACATGGAATCACATAGCATGTATATTCTCTTTTATCTAGCATAAGAGATTTATTCATGGTGTCAATGGGATCAATAGTCCATTCCTTTTTATTACTGAGTACAATTCCATTGTGTGGATGGACCACGGTTTATGAAGTTCCCCACGGGATGAGCATCTGGATTGTTTCCTCTTTTGGGGCTATTACAAATAAAGTGCTGTGAACATTTGTATAAAAGTCTTTGTATAGGTATAGGCTTTCGTTTCTCTTGGGCAAACACCTAAGGGAGAAATGGCGAGGCCATGGGGTAGGCACGTGTTTAACTTTTTAAGAAACTACTATGCTCTTTTCCAAAGTGGTTGTACCATTCCACATTCCCGCTGGCAGGGGACGAGAGCTCCCTATCCACACCTCATGAGCCTTTTTCAAGTAGGTCCATCCACTAAGTGTGAAGTGTCATGTCCTTGTGCTTTTAATCTGCACTCCCGTAATGACTAAGGATGTTGCACATCTTTTCATGTCTTTAAAGTTTTTGCTCGTTAAAAAAAATTGCGTGCGGGCGCCTTGGTGGCTCAGTGGGTTAAGTGTCAGACTGTGGCTCAGATCATGATTTCACGGTTCGTGAGTTCGAGCTCCACGTCGGGCTTTACACGGACAGTGCTTGGGATCCTCTCTGCCCTTACGCCACCTGTGCTCTCTGTCTCAAATAAATAAACTTAAAAAAAAAGAAATAAGGAAATTGTGTGGTTTGTTTTATTTATTGAATCTTAAAACCTTTTTGTTTATATTGGATCCAAGGCTTTTGTCAGATATATTTCAAGATTTTCTCTCTGTCTGTGGGTGTCTTCGATTCAATAGCATCTTTCAAAGAGCAGAGATTTAATTGTGATGAGTTCAATTGACAGATATCTTTTTTTTTTTTTTTGGATCATATTTTTGATGCTACTGTTTTTGATTTCTTATTTGATAAAAAGCCTTTGCCTAATCTAAGGTCACAAAGATTTACTCTTATGCTTTCTTCTGGAAGTTTTATGGTGTCAGGTTTTATGTTTAGGATTATGATTCATTTCCAGTTCATATTTGTATATGGTGGGACACATGGCTAAAAGTTAATATTTTAAAATATGGATGTCCAGTTGTCGCAGCCCCACTTGTTAAAAAGATCATCCTTGGGGCGCCTGGGTGACTCAGTCGGTTAAGCGTCCGACTTCGGCTCAGGTCATGATCTCACAGTTCATGAGTTCGAGCCCCATATCGAGCTCTGTGCTGACAGCTCAGAGCCCAGAGCCTGCTTCAGATTCTGTGTCTCCCCCTCTCTCTGTGTCTCTCCCCCACTCACACTCTGTCTCTCTCTCCCTCAAGAATAAATAAACATTAAAACAATTTTTAAAAAAAAAGATCATCCTTTATTAGCTGGCTTGCCTCTGTACCTTGTCAAAAATTAGTTGTCCAGATATTTGTGGATTCTTATATTTTTATACTCTCTTTCATGTATAAAATAAGTATGTATTTAAAGTTGCACATTGTAGAAACTCCAAGATTGTTTTCAAAAAGTTTTAGGTGACAAATGCTTGTAAATGAACCTAATAAACTTATCTGTCAACTATTGGTGTCAACATTTATTGTTCATTTTTATTAGTACTTTGACTGGAATGAGTCAGGAAAACCACACCTAGCAAAGCCTTGGGGAGACACATCTCAGCATTTTATAAATGCCTCACAGTCAAATTTTGATGTTAAACTAGGAGTCTTTCCCATTCCTTTAACCCTTTCACTCCTGACTCTACCCTGTGCTTTCTGGCAGGGCTTTCTCCGGCAGGGCCCTGAGGGTAGGGACCATACAGAGAGAACAAAGAGTCCCTTTCCTGGCTTTTGAGCTCTTAAGTAGCCTTTTGTAAATCTATTGTAGAGGCAATGGTATTGAGAGCCATGGATTTCAATTCTAAGGGCAAGGTGTTTGAGAGAAAAAAGGGTATTTTTGAATTTCTAAAGCTTGGCTTTAAATATCAAAAGCCAAAGCCAGAGGGCTCAGTGCACAGATTTTATATCATGAACCAGACTGTGGAGAATAACAGTCTCTTTCTCAGCCCAAAAAGAGATAAGATTTCCACCAGCGGCTGAGGTGGAGTGGAGGAGGGAGAATTGGAAGGAACTTGATTTATCAAGTTTAAACCTGTGGGTCCCTGGCAAGGGCCTTGTACTCCATCCTGCTGGGCCCAGGCTGCAGCGTTGGCCAGAGCCCAGACCAGACTGAGGGGGTCCTCAAGGACGGGGGCGATTGCCTGGCCACCCAGAGTGTAGCCTCACGTCCCTGGGACCACACTTAAGCGGTGCTGGAAGGGAGGTTGAAGCTGTGTAGATCTGGAGGGGCCCCGCCTCTCAGAATCCTTATACTCCAGCATGGGGTAGGTTCTCCCACAAAGGGTCTGCAGTGCCTGTGGGCCCCAGGGACCCAGGGGAATGACTCTGGGTGCAATGAGAAGAGTGCAGAGTCTGTCGCAACAAGGGACACCCCAGCGGACCCCTGGCACAAACCTTGCATTCCAGAGGCAGCAGCATCCTGCCTGAGGGGAAGGACGCTTGACCCCAAGTCAAATGGAGAGTTGTGCGAGCTGCCACACATTCTGATTTCTGAATTGAGATTGTGTTTACAGCTTCAAGAGCTGATAGGACTTTCTGTGTACAGAGCTTCCTGATAGGTGGGGCTAGATACTTGATGCCCTCAACTCTCCAAGTGGCAGACTGGGGCGTGGGTGTTAGAGCCCCCAGCCTCGGTGGCTTCAACCATTTATCTCACTGTGCTATATAAATACTATTTTTTCTTTGTGCTTGGATAGAAAGAATGCTCGGAAGCTGTGTTACTGCAGTTGACCCTTGAACCACGTGGGGGTGGGGTGGAGGTATGGGCCGGTTGGGACACCAATTTCCTGCATAGTTGAAAATCCACATAAAAATTCTGACATCCCTAAAACATAATTACTGATAGCCTACTCTTGACCGGAAGCCTCACCAGTGACATAAACAGTCGATTAACCCATGTTTTGTATGTTACATATATATTATATAGCGTATTCTCCCAATGAAGTCAGCTAGGAAAAAGAAAATGTTACTAAGAAAATCATAAGAAAGAGAAAATACATCTGCAACACTGTACTGCATTTATTGAAAAAAAAATCTGCATTTAAGTGGGCCTGTGCAATGCAAACCCATGTTGTTCAAGAGTCGGCTGTATTTTCCTACTGGTGTGTAACACATTACCACAAACTCAGCGGCTTAAAACCATAACCATTTAGTATCTCATGGTTCCCATAGGCTAGGAATTGGCACGGGTTGACTGGGTTCTCTGCTCAGTGTCTCACAAGGCATCACAATTAAGGTATCTGCTGGGCTGTGTTCTCATCTGAAGCTTGGGAACCTCTTGCAAACTACTGACAGAATTTAAGTTCCTTGAGGTTGTAGGACTGAGGCCCCCATTTCATTACTAGCCATGGGCCTGGGATCCTCAGCTATTCCTAGGAGAATCTCCATCCAGCCTCCTATGAAGGAGTCTTATGTAGTGTAACGTCCTCAAGGGAGTGACTATCTTAGTGTTGCAGGATTTTTTACCTCAATACCTGGAGTTTGTTGTCTCACTGCTTTGAAGAATGAAGAGGCGGACACAAAATGAGCATCAGGCAAAAGTTTATTAGAGTATAAGATCAGAAAGGAAGAATAGTATAGAAGCTCTCTTTACAGAGAGGGGGCATTCCAAAGTGAATATCGCCAACTATAGGCAAGGGACTTCTGTCTTATAGGGTTTTGGTTGCTCCCCCATCCCCATCTTCCCTTTTCCCTCGTTCCTTCTCAGGTCCTGCCATTATTGGTCAGATAACTCTAGGTGCTGGGTTGTCCATTCCTGATTGGCTCGATTCCTCTGTGTGAGGAGTCAGACTATGGTCATACCATCCCTCCTATAACATAAGTTTTATGGGTTACTTATCTTAGGTATTTTGATTGTCAAATTCCTCAGGGGAACCTGAGATGGAGTAGGTGGTGGCTGTTACATTCTTTTAAAAGAAATTTTTTTTTAATGTTTATTTTTTGAGAGACAGAGACAGAGCATGAGTGAGGGAGGGGCAGAGAGAAAGGGAGTCACAGATTCAGAAGCAGGCTCCAAACTATCAGCACAGAGCCTGGCGCGGGGCTCGAACTCACGAACCACGACATCATGAGCTGAGCTGAAGTCATATGCTTAACCGACTGAGCCACCCAGGTGGCCCGTGTCTGTTACATTCTTAAGAGGAACCTTAGGCCTGAGGGAGTTTGCTCTGTGCTCCCAGCATTGTTTCAAAATCTGTGTTTCTTCCCCACCTCAGGACCTCAGGTCCTAACCTTTCCATCTCTGCCTATTTTATCCCATCTTTCTCTATCATACTAGTATATTTACAGGTCCTGCCCATCCTTGATGGGAGGGGATACAGGATGTTTGCACCAGGGGATGGCACTGGGAGGTCATTTTAGAAATCTGCCCATTGTAGCCATCAATCTGTAGAACGTGCCCAGCACCACGATTATACCATGGACAAAGGGAAAACTTCCCCTGTTGAATAAATCATTAAGCAAAAAAAAGTTCTGATACATCCCGTGAATTATTCTTGGGTAGTGATCCAGTTACGTGCAAATGAAACACTTTTCATTTGGGCTTGGTTTTCAAGAGATTGCTCAAGCCAGTGAATCACAAGTATCCAAAGATCCTGTGAAAACAGTGGGGGTTCCAGAATTCCTGTATTGAATGCGCTTCACGGAAGTAATTTGGTTGAAGAGAATGGACAGGGAAACTTTCCTAAGTTGCAAATGTTTTATTTAGAATTCATGCTTATTTAAGGGGCAGATGTTAAAGATACTCCCATCAGCGAATGTATCATTTCACTGGAACTTCGGAGAGATAGATACGCCTAACCCTTTTGGATGCTTAGATCGAGTTCTGAGTATCCTGGAATGTGACATCACTGAGATTGACACAAGAGCATAGTGCAAATTTAAAAAGTGCATCAGAATCATGAGCCTTGGCTTCTAGTACCAGATCTGTCAGCCTAGCTGGCTGTGTGACTTTAAGCAAATCACTCTCCCTCTCTGAGTCTCTGTAAAATAAGGGGTTATGACAAAAAGTTCTCCAAGGCCTGGCTTGTGAGACTCTTCCCTTTGTCCTTGGTATCACAGGCATCCTGGATCTCCCAAAGATCTGGAACACTCAGGAGTAAGAGATCTCTCAGGCCGTTGGGCCATGCTGAGGATGATGGTCTCCAGACAAGTCAACATTCACCCTGATCTAGGCAGACTGGGCTCTTTTTTGTTTACAAATGTCTCTACAAACAGGTGCCATGGCCTCTTCTTCTAATCTATTTGCGTGTTCACCCCACTCCCACCCCTAGTATGATTTCTCATTATCCCCCTGATGCCACCTGGCCATATATGACCCTGTGATGGGATGCAAGTTGTACCAATATTTCAATTAGTAGCTGGAAATGCACTCAGATTGGCAGCTGCCCAAGGGGGTTGGCAGGTTAGGAACAGGAGAGAATATTTACTCAACAAAGACAAAAATCTTCCAAGCAGTGCTCCCTGATGAAGCATCCTATACAAGGATCACTGGGTTAGGCAGTGCCAGATGCAAATATAAATATAAAATCCTAGCCTTTATTCTTAAGGAGCCACTAATCTCAGAGAACAGTAGACGAGAGCAGCAGCAGCAGCTTTGTGGGCTCCTTAGACCCCTTTAAGTCCACAGAGAGGACCGTCCTCAAAATTGTCATCCATTCCGAGGTGTCCAGGAGCTTGCGGTTAGCAGGCTGGGGAGGGAAGAGGACTGTGTCCTTAGTGAGCCACCTTACATGTGTGGTGGTCTCTTTGACACGTCAACGTGCTTAGGCTGCGGTCCCCACATATTCCGTCGAACACTCATCTAGCTGTTGCTGTGAAGATAGTTTGTAGATGTGATTAAAATCCAGTCAGGTGACTTTAAATAGGGGAGGTTATCCTAAATCATCCCGGTAGGCTTGATCCTGTTGAAAGATCTGGAAGGCAGGGTTGAGCCCTCCCTGAGACAAGAGGAAATTTTGCTCATGCTTAGCACGTCAAGTCCATATCCTAGAGTCACAGCCTGCCCTGCAAGTTCCAGACTTGCCTAGCCGACCCCCACAACGATGTAAGCAAATTTCTTACAATTCATCTCAATATACACCTCCTGCTGGTTCTGCGTCTCTGGTTGAACACTGGCTAATATAGCTTGTATCAGAAGTAGTGTGAATACATTTGTATTTTGCTTGTAGGATGGACTTGTATCTTTGGGGATCGGAGACATAAGAGAATAATGTCCACCCACCCCCAAAGATATCCACGTTCTAACCCCTGGACCCCGTGATTATGTTACTTTACATGGCAAAGGGGAATTAAGATTGCACCTGGAATTAAGGCTGCTAATCAGCTGACCTTAAAGTAGGGAGGCCACCTTGGGTTGTTCCAGTGGACCCAATGTAATCACAAAGGCCTTTAAAGGTGGAGGAAGGAGGCAGAAGAAGGAGACCCAGCGAGATGGCAGATGAGGACTCAGCCCAGTGTTGCTTGCTTCGAAGACAGGGGAGATGAGGAAACGGTACAGCTTCTAGGAGCTTCAAAAGGCCAGGGAATGGATCCTCCCCTAGCACTTCCAGAAGGGAATGCGGCCCTGCTGATACCCTGATTTTAGCCTCATGAGACCCTTTCTGAGCTGACCTCCAGAACTGAAAGATAATAAATTGTGTTTTAAGCCAGTAATTTGTGGCCATTTGCTACAGCAGCAGTCGGAAGCTGCAGTCCCTGTGTCTCCCACCAGCGGACAGTCGACTGCTACATTACCAATGTTGGGATGGGAGGGTTGTTCTTGCCCTGCAGGTCGGCAGGTTGGCAGGTCCACCACCCAGCCTCTGCTTTACCCCTGTCCCCCAGCTGCCCTCCCAGGGCCCTCGGTGCAGCCTCAGCTCTTTGACACAGCCCACCCCCACCCCACAGTCGGGATAACTCTGGAAAGGTCCAGAGCCTGCAGCCTGTGAATGGCACCCTAGTCTTTGCTTCCCCTCTCCCCAAGACTGCTCCCACACCAGATGCACTGTCTATTTATAGGCTATTGGTGCCCAGAAGACACTTAAGAGAAATTATGTGATGCTGCCTCTCATTTTTTTTTTAAAGTATTTTATTCTCTCTCCCAGCTTATGAGGCCATAGGGAGACTCTCGCTTTATAAGCTCATATTATTTTGTCAGTTGGTGGCCTGAAGGAGATGTTTCTTCAGCCTCACTCACTTCTTCCAGGAGAGTGCCCCAAGCACACACTTATAGCATTCTCAGGAAGAAATCCTCTCTTCCTGTGTCCAAAGCCTAAAAAAACCCCTGGTAACTGTCTAGAAGGAGATCAAAGGGGAGCAAAAGTCACTTCCACCTTCTTCTTTCTTTTTCTCCTTCCTTCCTGTCTTCCTTCCTTCCTTTCTTCCTTCCTTCCTTCCTCCCTCCCTCCCTCCCTTCCTCCTGTCTTCCTTCCTTCCCTCTTCCTTCCTTCCTTCCTTCCTTCCTTCCTTCCTTCCTTCCTTCCTCCCTCCCTCCCTCCCTCCCTCCTTCCCTCCCTCCTTCCTTCCTTCCTCCCTTCCTTCCTTCCTCCTGTCTTCCTTCCTCCTGTCTTCCTTCCTTCCCTCTTCCTTCCTTCCTTCCTTCCTTCCTTCCTTCCTTCCTTCCTTCCTGCCTCCCTCCCTCCCTCGCTCCTTCCTCCCTTCCTTCCTTCCTCCTGTCTTCCTTCCTCCTGTCTTCCTTCCTCCTGTCTTCCTTCCTTCCCCCTTCCTTCCTTCCTTCCTTCCTTCCTCCCTCCCTCCCTCCCTCCCTCCCTCCTTCCTTCCTTTCTTCCTCCCTTCCTTCCTTCCTTCCTTCCTTCCATGGAAGGAGCCATGCTCCCTCTGAGACCCTGGGAATCCTCCCTTACCTCTTAAAGCTTCCGCTGGTGGCTGGCCACCTTGGTGACCTTGGCCTGCTGCTGCATCTCTCCAGTCTCTGCCTCCATCGTCACATGGCCGTCTCCCTATGTGTATGTGTATCTTCACATTGTCTTCCCTCTGTGTGTGCCTGTGTCCAAATTTCTCTCTTCTTGTTCTAAAAATTTTTTTAAATGTTTATCTTCTTTTTTGAGACAGAGAGAGACAGAGCATGAGCGGGGGAGAGGCAGAGCGAGAGAGGGAGACACAGAATTGGAAGCAGGCTCCAGGCTCCAAACTGTCAGCACAGAGCCCAATGTGGGGCTCATACTCATCAACTGAGAGATCATGGCCTGAGCTGAAGTCAGACACTCAACTGACTGAGCCACCCAGGCACCCCTCTCTCTTCTTGTAAGGATGGAAGTCATATTGGATTAGGCACCCACTGCTTTCCTCCTATATGACCTCATCTTAACCAATCACATCAGCAATGATGCCATTTCCAACTAAGGTCACATTCTAAGGTATTGGGGGTTAGGACTTAAACATATTTGAAGCAGGACGGGGTGGGGGGGGACACAATTCAATCCATAACAGTACTCAAAGGTGAATCAACTCACTCCTGCTTCTAGTTAGGAAGGGAAAAGGAAATGTAAACTGATAGTGACAACACAGCCTGCTAGTTGCTAGAACAGGGGTTATCACAGGGACACTGGGGGCAGGTTGTAGGGGAGCCGGTTTAGTTAGTAGAGTGCTGGCTGCTGTAGCAAACAAATTCATGCTAGGATTTATTGCCTGAACACATAACAGCCCCACATGCTTATGTGGTAGTTGAGGGACTCAAGGCTCCTCCTATCCTGTGACCCTGACATCCTCTAGGGACTTGTTGTCTGCCTCTGGCCAATGGAAAGAAACAGGAGGCCTGAAAAAGGCACATTTGGGGAAATGTCAGTAATAATGATACAACAATATTTATGTGGCACTTTACAGATTAATCTGGGCCCCAGTTCTTTACATATATGAACTCCTTTTGTTTGCACAGCAATCGTATGGTATAGATACTTTGCAGATGAGGAAGTTGAAGACGGGAAGGTTCAATGACTTGCCCAGAAGGTTGAGAATAGATTGTAGGCATGGTGGGGTTAAGAGGGCCCAGGAGAGAGAGAAATAAAAGGATGCAGGGTTGTAGAGGAGGCAGGGGCTGGATCAGGAAGGGCATTGAAGGGCATGCTAAGTAACTGGATTTGAAATTGATGCCAAGGAGAAGCCATGGAAAGGCTGCCATGGCCAGATTTGCCACCAGAGCTCTATAGTGTGCGGTCGTGGAGAAGGATTTGAGAGTTGACACCGGGAGTGGGCAGCTGTATCAGTCAGGATGCTGCAAGTCCTAGGGAACCCAGACGAAACTAGTTAGATAGTGAGAACCTCTTATCTCAAATGGCGAGATGCATGGCGGCAGCAAGTGTCTAGGATTGGTTTATTGGGCAGCTGCGTGATGCCATGAGAACCCAGGGTCTTCCCATATTTCTGCTCTGCGGTCTTCAGCATGTGGGCCATGACTCCTCACATGCAAGGTGCTTCCCATGCAGACAGGATACCCTTCATTGGAGGAAGAGGAGCTATGTCTCTCCATCAGTATGAAAAACTTTCCCTGAAGCCCTCCAGCAGATTTGCTTACCCTTCTTCAGCCAGGTTTGGGTTCCCTGCCCCTTCTCAAATGAATCACCGACAAGGAGAATGAATTTGTCATGATTGGCTTTGATGAATCCACTTACCTGTGCACCATGTGGAAGAGAGGTGGACACCTGGGTAGGTGGCCAACAGTATGTCTATGGAAGGTGGCTCCACAGAAGGCAGCCCTTCTGGGAAGTCAGCCTAGAAACATGGTGGCCTGGATGAAGAGGTTCAGAGCAAGGCAGCCGGGAGAAAGAGAAGTGGATGGGTTCTAAACTAAGAAGGAGATGGCATGACCTGAGCTTGGTGATTAATTAGGTGCATAGGTAAGAGAGAAGAAAAGTCAAGGGTGACCAGGTCTTAGTGTGGACGATAGGGCAGGAAGCCAAGGCAGGCAGCCTCTCTCTTCCCTCTTCATTCACACACTCAACAAATATTGCTAATTGTGTCTCACAAGCCAGGCACTTCCACTTGAGTATTTTTAGAGATGAGTATTTTTAGATGAGGAAATGGAGGTTTAACAAAATGAAACAGTCTGTCCAAGGTCACACGGCTGGTGGGTATGCGGTGGGCCTGGATGGGAATCCAGGTCTTTCTGTCTGACTCCAAAACCCATTTTATTGCCACAAGTCCATCCAGCCTCTGCTAAATCACAGTCCTTGCTCCATAAAGAACGTGAGAGGTTAGCACGCAAGTAAATACACTAAATGGCAGAATGTGATAAGGACCAAAAAGGACTTAGAAGAAACGAATGCTTTTGAACAACTACTATGCTTCAAGTACAATACTGAACACATTACATGGGTTCTTCTCGTTTAATTTTTGTGATGACCCTAGGCAGTGCTTTTACTGTCCTCTCTCCACATGACAGTTACTAATCAGGCACTGGGTGCCTGTGTATCTCATAATTACCCATGAAGCATGTGCCCACCTAGTTTGAGGGGCTAAGAATGCTCCTGGGGGCACACAACTGAAGTCCATCCTGGAACCCTTCACTCCCCATCACTTACAGGATGAAGGCCAATCTCCTTGCGCTGCGCACAGGCCTTCAGGACCTACCTCTAAATCTTGCCTTGCTGCTCACTAGCCACTGATTTGAATCTCATGCTCCAGCAACACTGAACCATTTGTGGTTCTTCAGGGCTGGAACCAGGGTGAGGCAAGTGAAGTCCCTAGGGCACAAAATTTAAGGAGGCATCACTCTCCATTGCCTCACTGGGCAAAAGTAGGATGCTAAGCATGTCCTGCTACGTGGCTGTGTATCAGCACACTTTGGGTATTGTTTCTTCTCTCAGGAGTATCCTCTTTTCTCCCTCTCCCCAACTTCAATTTGGCTTATGTTCATCCTTAACAGTCAGCTAAGATATCACCTCCTCCAGGAAGCCTTCCCTGACTACCTCCCATCCTCTTTTCTCCCTCTCCCCAACTTCAGTTTGGCTTATGTTCATCCTTAACAGTCAGCTAAGATATCACCTCCTCCAGGAAGCCTTCCCTGACCACCTCCTTAGGCTAGGACAGGTGACCCTTCTTGGCCCTTCTACTGGGTTGATACATTTCTCATTGCACTTCCACCAAATGGTTATCTGTTCCTGTACCTATTTTCCCCCGCTGGATTGTGATCCATTTGAGGCCAGTCTTATTTATTTATGTGTTCTCATCACTTGGCACAGTGCCTGTTCTGAAGTAGGTAGTTATTAAAGGTTTATTGAACTGTTATGAGCTGAGTTGTGTGTGCACAAATCCCTATGATGAAGCCCTAACCCCCAATGCCTCAGAATGTGAATACATTTGGAAATAGGACTGTTAAAGAGGAAATGAAGGCAAAATGAGGTCACTAGGAAAGGGCTTAGTCCAACACGACTGGTGTCCTTTCAAGAAGAGGAGATTGGGACACAGGTACGCACAGAGGGAAGACCCTGTGAAGATGGGAGGAACAGGTGGCCACTTAGTAGCCAAGGAAGAGAAGCCCAGAAGAAACTAACTTTGACGGCACCTTGACACAGGTGGGGACTCAGCCCCTGGTGGTTCATGTAGTTGTTGCTCAAGAACTGCCCCCCAACGTCTGTGTTGTTCAGGAGTGGGGATAATTCTCACTTGCTCAGTGGGATAGCCTGCCAGCCTCACTTGATGAAAACTGAGCCAGGCTGTGAGAGGTCGTGCCCTGCGAGTCTCTGGAAGCCCTGACCATGAGTCTGCTTGGACTCTCCCATCCTATATACCCAAGGTGTCAGAAGGAGAGCAGGGCCCCCCCCCCGCCCCCCCGCAGACCCCAGACTCAACACTGCCCCCTGGCAGTGCAGATAGACCTGTCACCATGCAAGACTGTCATGTTTTGGGATTTCACAGATCACTCATCATTTATGGATTCAGATGTATTTACCGTGAGCCTATTATGTGCCAAGCAGCAACCCAGGCACTAGGGCTACTGTGGTGAAAGAGACAGACCAGGATGCCTTCCCTTGTGAAGCTCACTTTCTAGCGCCATCAAGATCTTTCCCACAATCAACCTTCTGATACTGTGCACAACTCATGTTTTTGTGTTTCATAGTTTACAAAGCGTGTTGTTGCTCATCATAGCTTGATCCTCCTCAGAGCCCTGTGCAGAATGATCATATTCCACAAATTTTCACATGGGTATTTCCTCCCATCTCAACATCTGTGACATCAGGATATGCCTTACAGGATGGCATATCATAGTTTAATTGGCAGTAAATTCTTTCTTAGTGGTAAATAACAGAATGGTGGGTCTTCTAATCAGTGGTATCCCAGATTTAATAAAATATGGAATTATCCCTGTTTCACAGAAAATGAGGCTGAAGTTCAGAGTTGGTGGCTTTTCAAGGTCATATGGCTATGTTGTCTATGCAGGTGGGGGGAGCCTTGGAAAAGTTAGTGCTGTGCGGGAAGCCACTGTACCCTTGGCCAGAGCATCATCTCTGCTCTCGGGGGATTTGATTTCCAAGCACATCATAGCTGCTGCTCTCATTTTTCTACAGGGAAAGGAAGCTCTCTGCCCAGTCTCAGGATGAGCTTCAAAGGGAGCCTGTCCCCTCCCCACTCCACCCCACCAGGGGAGCAGCAGGAGTGTGGCTAAGGCCAGAGTGAAGCACGTCTGGGATCAAAAGAGCCCCCATCCCTCCAGAACACCCAGGGGGTTTGACTGAGCTCCCTCTCTGGTCTGCTGAGTGATCAGTTGACAAAATACATCTGGGCAAGGAGGAGGCCTCTGTGATCACCTGTCATCTCCCCTAAACACCCCTGATGCACTTCTCTCTTCATTACACACAAGATGTCAACCCTTCTGTGGTGATCTACAGTCTGACACACCCACTTCTCTGTGGCTGGAAGGCAGTCACCCTGCAGGGGGGAGCAGGGAGAAGCCAGGAACGCATCCTACATGGAGACCAAGAGAAAAGGAAGAGGAGGGAAAGGAGGAGAAGGCTGTTGGAGGGGAAAGTGGGAATGGGCATTTGATGTTGCCTTGTCTTTATCCCATGGCTAATCCCAAAGCTGAGCCCCAGACCCAAAGCCAGGTGTGGGTTGGCCCCAGAAAGCACACTGTAAGCATGGTTCTGCTTCTCCACACTTTGTCCTACACTCCCCCCTGCCCCCTCGCCCCTCCCCCCCCCCCACCTAATCATAGCCTGGGTCAATCTCTTTCCTTCCTACCTGGAACTGTCAACCTGGTCAGCAGCTGCAATGAGAGGGTTTCCTACTCTCTCCTTGGATTTTCCATGGAAGATGTGAGACCCCAAGAGGCCACTTTCTCTATATGCATTCCTTCACCTCCACCCTATATATATCCTTTCACTGGTTCAAAAGTACCTCCAGAAGAATTCCCAATATTCAACTCTCCTTAGGATCTAGCCCCAATCTGTATTCCCAAATGTGATAAGCACTAGTCTTTGTTCTAAACTCCGGTAGAACACATTTTTCGGACTGAACGGGAAGCATGCCATAAAAAACCCACCTCTGTATCTTTTCTCACTTCAGTGATGTTCTCCCGTCTATTTTCATCCTTTAGCACTCAACTGATGTCCCACCTGTTCTGGGAAGACCCTACTCGGGCCCAGCCTCTAGCAGGTCCTGCCCACAGCTGGCCTGCTGGTCCTTCATATAAAGGGGAGCCATGTTCTGCACCTGGAGCCAGAGTGAATCAGTGAGCGAGGATTGTTCCAGAAGGATCCGGATGAGGACCCCTGCCTCCTCTTTGTTGTCCCCACCTCGATGCCATGTGCTGGTTCTGATGACTTTGGCTGTGCACCTGAATTCCTGTTCTGGCAGCGGGCTCAAAGCCCTGTCCTGTGTGCCCACCAATCTCCATTCTGGGATTCAGTCAAATTCCAGTCCTTAAACGTGAGCCTTCCAAGGATTACTCTCTCTAAGTCTTCTTGGAACTCACCCCAGACTGAGACTGGAGAGAGTGGTGTCCCCTGGTACCTGCTTGTTCATCAGACTGAGCCTCAAAAGTCATTGCCCTCAGCCGGGTCAGTTCCTACAGCACCTAGGCCACCCCAGAGGCAGGTAAGTGCTGGCCCCCAGTCCCTTCCTACCTTCCCCCTCCTGCTCTCAGGGATTCACACTTTCTGCAAATCCTGACAGCTGCTGAGGCCTGACTGCTGTCCCTAGGGCTTCCTCCATGGCATCCTTTTGCTTCTCAAGTGATGAGTACAGGAAGCCAAGTTATCCTTGACACAGATGTCCTCATCCCTCAACTTCCTCACATTGTTACTTGGGATCAGAGACACTTGTGTGTGTGAGTTCCCTGCCTCATTCCCAGCGGGCACAAAACAAACATGTTCCAGCAGCACAAATGCTGAAATCCTCGGAGGTCCTTGCTGATGTCTTACCTAAACTCGTCCTGTTGTGACGATTCATGCCACTCTCTACCTTCACCTCCCACCTGTCCTTTTCTTTCTTTCTTGGGGGCTCCTCTTCCCTGCAGTCATTCCCAGTGAAATGTTTGTGGGTTAGATGTAGAATTCTGTGGAGGCAGGGGTGGTGGTTTGTTCATGTCTGTGTCCCAACGTCTGCATGGAAGCTGTCATACAGTAGGTAAGGTAGCCAGAAAATAGTTGACCTCCATAACCATGTCTTGAGCCCCTACTGTGTGCAAAGCATGTACCTAAGTAGTTTGGTTCCAGAAAGAAAATAAAACCAAACAGGGTATCTGACCTTCAGGAACCCGGGCCAGGCAAAGGCACTAGTTTCCCATTAACTGCAAATGAGTGCCACATGAGTTGAAGATTCAGTCTGGATAAGAGGTTATCAAATGGCAAGACAGAGATGGTAGTCTTAGAAGAAGATGGGATTCACCATGAGCACATAGATGCCATTTTTGGAATACACCCATCCTCTGCTTCTACCTTGGTGAAGTGCAAGGTCTTCAATGTGGTGGTTAGTAGGACAGGGTTAGAGAAAAGCCAGGAGCCATGAGCCATGGAGGATTCTAGCCCGTGTTGGCCCCGGAAGGCCTGAGCTCCCAGCCCTCCCTCTTCCTTCAGGTGAAGAGTGAGGGTTCTGATGGAGAAAGACAGCCAGGCAGTGGCTGCCTGAGTGGCAGCAGGCAGTCTTGTCAGCCATTACCCTGCCGGAGTAATCCTCGAACCCGCGCGCCTCTCCATTTGATCTGCCTGAGACCGCAGGAGATAGTCAAATGCTTTTGGCTAATATCGTATGCACGCATAATTAGATGGCAGCAATTACCATCTGGGTTCCTAGCACTTGTTCCAACATCCAGGCCCTGGGCAAGGAGCTGGTGGGAGTGAGGAAGGGAGGCCTCCCCCCAGCCCTGCCCGTCCTCTGTCAGCCTCCCAGAGAGCAGATTGGAAGCCTGGAGCCTGGGAGCGCAGCCCTGTGGAAGGCCAACGATGCTCAGTGAAGAGTGACAACAGGCAGGTGGCAGAGGGAATCGAGCTGTGGTGGTGTTTCTGCCAGCTCATGGGTTGGCATGGCATTGCAGGCTGGCTGGGTTGCCATGAGCATGGGTGATGAGGGCTCGTGGGCAGCCCTTGTTTCAGAGAGTTGGCCAAGAGTGGGTTTGAGGGTTCTCAGAGCAGTGACGAGGCTGACGAGATGCCATCTGCCCCGCCCCTGGCACCGGGTTCTTCCACCTTCCGACTGTTGGAGCTCCCTGCGGGTGCCAATGACACAGACATATGCTTGGCTAGGCCTGGCTGACATTTTCCTGAGGCTGGTGCTCAGACTTCCTGGCTGGGGAGGGGAGGTGGGCATGATGGGAGTCAAGGCAGCCTGGGCAGACGGTCTTCTGATGCAGAGGAGGCTAAAGAGCTTGAGCAGGCATGCACCCCAAGCCCTCACACGTTTCATTATTTCATACCCTCTGACTTGGTCAGGGTCCCGGTGGGTCTGGCACCATCCCTTGCAGTGCTCACTACCTGCTGGGCCACGGTTTAATCAATCAGTGGGTTCAGGTGGACCTCTGGCAGCTTCTGCCCAGAGGCGGTGAGGCGTCTAGTTGTGGAAGGATCATTCATGGGCTGCGGAGGCGCGGGACTGGGTTGAATCCCAGCTCTGCATTTCCCAGTGGAATGACCCAGGTCAAGTGACTGAACCAGTCTGTGACTCCTTCAGCAAAATGCAGCTGTGAGGCCTGAAGGGGTGCCTGGCACATAGGAGATACTCAGAAAATGTTAGCTTGATTTTTCCTTCCCTTTCCTGTAGGGTGGAGGCTACACTTTTTGTTCTCTCCTTGCCGGCAGAGGGGTAAAGTGGGGGGCGGGAAAAGTCATTCCCTAGGGTGCCTCTTGGCTCCGCTCTTTGACATCAGGAGACTGTGTGTGGTCCATTCTGGCCAAAGAAGGTGCATTTCCAAAGCCTCATTCTCTGCTGCTTGCCTCAAGACAGAACCTGGGCTCCCCTTGTTGCTGTCCCATAGCTCCGTAGATGCTTGTCTGCCAGGGCACCCTGCACTTGGCCATTGTTTGTGTTGTACTTGTGTTTGAATCCTCAATCTCCTGCACAATTCCTGGCAAATGGTAAGATTCTGAGAAATGTTTGTTGAGTGACTGACTGTGGCCTAACTCAGGCGATATCGCTATTGCTCCATACTGGGCCTTCAGGAGCAGATGGAAAGAGACAATGGCGGGAGACTGAGATGAACATGGGAAGGAACCAGGAGACTTCTGGAGTCCAACATATCCTAGAGGAGAGCATGGCTTTTGGATTCCATTGGTCAGGCTAGCAATCCTGGCTCAGCCAAGCAATAGTTGTGTGATTTGGGGGAAGTTACTTGATCCCTTTGAACCTCGGTTTCCTCATCACTAAGTTGGGGATATTACCTAACAGGGTTATTATGAGGATTGAAAAAATGTGCAAAATTTACCACATGTTTGGTGTTCAGTAAAATGGTGGCTATAATGATGCTACTGTCAGATATGAGCTGGGCCCTCTTGGTATCTAAAGAGCTATTAAGCCTGACTGGAACATCAGCAGTTCTGTGTCCTGTGATGTGAACCTGTGATTTCCTGAGATCTTTCACTGATTTTTACCCTGTGTGTGATGCTCCATTGTCAGGCTTGTCTGTATCTTCTCCTTTACTGGTTTCCATATTCCCTCTAGTCACCTTCCAGAATTTGCTGAGTTTCTGTGGTCTTGTTGAAGATTCAGGCAGCCAGGGATTGAAGGGACGGTTCAGGGCACTTGGTGGGACACAACCTTTGGTGAGCTTGCCAGCTCTTTCTCTTTCTCCTTTCTTGTCTCTTCCCTCTTCGAAGTATCAAGCAAATCCTAACCCTCACTTCATGTAGAACAGTTCTGTTCGCTTCTGGATCTCTTGGGGGATTCCTGTTCTTTTGTAGAAATTTATAGGATGCTCTTTCTTACGAGAACTCTGGAGAATGAAGAGTTTTCTGTCTGGTTGCCTCTTGATTATCACTCACTCAGCAGTGTGGCTGGCTGCTGGTGAAGGCCACTAAGATTCTCCTTTCATAGTTTCTAGGAAGATGTAGGATGACCCTAGGCTTCATTGGGGTTGGTGTCAATGGCTATGCTGAGCTGGGGTGGGGCACAGTAGGAGTTGTTAGTACTGGGAATCGGGTAGGGATAGCCGATACGGATGGTTCATCTGGTTAGTGTAGGGACTCTGCCAGGAAATATGAGTTCTAGAGAAGTGCCTCCGGAGCCCTGCACAGGGCAGGGATTTGGCAAGAGGGACCCAGGTGCATTAGGACTCCAGCCAAGCAGGGCGGGCTTTGTCTCCGTAGAGAACTGGAACAGTGACGGGCAGGAAACCCATGCTGAGGACTGAGTGTTCATCAAGTGGGCTAGGCCCACTTAGACCAGCAAAATAACCCTTTGCTTTTAAATGTATGTGTTTCTTGTCCCTGTGTGAGGCTCTGGGGCTGCATTCCTATATGCTTGTGGTGCCGAGGCCTGCAAGGTCAGGTATGTAGATATGCTCCCTCCTGGAGCTGTTTCCTGGATAGTCTCTGCCTTAATTATCCAAGCAAGATGTGGGTTTTGGGACAGAACTCAGAAAGCAGGTCCTTGGTAGGTTGGAGGGTAAATCCCATCTTACTTACTCAGATATAGACCTCCAGGATCCGGTATGAGCAGGGGAAAGATGGCCTCTGGCAAGGGGCCAAGCCAGGGGTCCATCCTGGTGGTAAGTAAACTTACAAAGGCTCCAGGTCAAACACGAACCAGACGGACGTCTTGAACCAGATGATCGGGTTTCGTATTCTTCTGTGTTTTTTCCCTTGTGTTTCTCCAGAGCCTTTGGTAAAATTTGACTTTAACCATCCCAGCTTGATCTCAGCTATACTGTAGAGAGCAAATGAAACGTTCATGTGTCCACCTGGGATCACAAGGTAAAGCAGGGAGCGTCCTGAACCCTCGGGCTTGGTCACCAACACCGAGGTCTTGGTGATCCAGGGCACCATGAGATCCAGCTTCCTTTATCGCTAAGAGTTTTCCCCATTGCAGACCTTGGGGGATCAGAGTTTTAGTTTGCTAAGGAACATGGCCATTTCTTGGTGGTTGGCAGTGGTGAGGCTGTGGCTGACAGTATCCCGGCTTCTCGAACATAATATGTATTGAGTCTGTAGCCACTCAACCCACCCCTTTGTGGACTGAGGCCCTGAAAAAGCTCTCCATGCCCTGATGAGGTTCATCACCGTAACCTGGGGGAAGGGGTGTTGCTGGGCAGGGCTGAGTTTGGAGGGGGCACTGATTTCACCTTCCATCTTCTCCCTGGCTCCCAAATTGAGTTCTCAGCACGGACTGGCAGTCTGCCCTTCTCTGAGTTCTGGGTCTGTGCTCCCTGTCTGCGCCAAGGGACCTCAGAAAGGTCCTTCTCTTATCTTGCTGCCAGCAACGCGCCCCAGAGGCCCACGCCAGCCCAGCTGGAGCTGGCCCTGAGTGTCAGGGGGCCGAGGTGGCGGCCTCCATTGCACGGAGCCCTTTTCCAGAGAATTCATCACGAGTCCACATTCAATTAGGGAGAGCAGGCTGGATGAGACTAACGGTCCATACCCCTTGTTAAGTAACAGTCCTAATTGATGACAGGGATGGTACAGTGGGTTGGAAGCCAGCTCAGATTGTGTTTTTAAAATTCTCCTTTCTCCCGGGCTGCGTGCCAGAACTCCATGGCATGGCTCTTCAGGAGAACAAAGGAGGCTTTGAAAATCTTTCTCCCCCTCCTTCAAATGCTTATCTGAAAGGACATCTTTTCCCCCTTAGTTGCCGCAATCATAAAAGCACAGGTGATAAACTGCTTCTTTGTAATCATCAGTTGTGAAGGTTCCCTCCCCAAAAAGCAGGAATTGTGGCAGCAGCAGCAGCAAGGTGGGGAGGAGCGTCTTGGTGCCCACACTGATGCCTATCAAGCCTCCAGAAAGGAGAGGGAAGGGGGACATGAACTTTGTTCAGTGACAACTTTTATCTCCGGGTCTCTGGCTGTTGAAATGTCAAGCTGGGGCTAGATGGGCTTTCCTGCCCGTGCTGCGCTGAGGCTGCTTTCCGGCTCTGGGGGACAGAAGGCTGCGGGGGTGGCAGGAGGGACGGCCATGTGAACAGATCACATCTTGAATTCTCGAAGCTAGAGCTCGGGCCTCCGTGGCTATCTTCTGGAGAGCAAGGCTGCAGGGAGGAACCGTCAGATCCCATGTTTGCAATGACCTTGAGAAGCTGTCTTGGAAAGGACAGTGCTTAAGCCATTTGAGAGCAGACTCTGTCTGGTTTTCAAGCTCCCGAGACAGTGTAGAGGGAAGGGTAGTTAGGCTTGGGGGTGAGACTGGATTCGGAATCCTGGCTCCCTCCCCAAGTCAGCTCCTGCCCTGGTCCTCTACTTAGTTTACAGTCTGTCTGCTGCCCCCCACCCTGTGATGCACAGGCCACCCCTGGGCAATGTGGAGGGGACTCCATGGCAAGGATCATTTACGGCTAAGAGCTTAATTCCGTAACATTTCAGATTTTTCAGGTTGGAGGAGATGATATCTGAGTTGGGTGTTTTATTATTATTATTTTAATGTTTATTTATTTATTTTTAGAGGGGGAGATAGAGGAAGAGAATCCCAAGCAGGCTCCATGCCCGACAGGGTCCCCGACAGGGACCCTGGAATCAAGATTTGGTTGCTTAATCAAAGCATCTGAGCCACCCAGATGCACCTTGGTTGTTTTATTAAAAAAAAATTCATAGAGGACTTACTATGTAGTAGATACTGGTCCAAGTACATCATGCTTATTAACACATTTTATCCTCATGCTAATCCTGTGAAACAGAGGAGGAGGTTGAGGTACAGAGGTTAAGTGCTTTGCCTCATATCACACAGTAATTGGCAGAATCAGAATTCAAACTCACGAACAATAGGTCAAAAGCTTGTACTCTTTACTACTTTGTCCTTCTTGCTTTCATGCTGCTATGCTGGGCATTGAAGGTTGAGTAGGAGTTTGTCAAGTAGACAACAGGAAGGAGAGACTATTTGGCAGCGGTGAAGGCATAAAGCTGTAAGCCAGTTTGGAAATTAAAAAAAAAAAAAAGGAAACTAATGTCTGTTGAGTTCCTACCTTGTGCTAGGCACCGTGTAAAGCATTTCATACATTTATTGTCCAATTTATTTTCTGATTAACTCTCTAGGTAACCTTCTCCTTTTAGAAGTGAAGAAATTGAAGCTCAGAGAGGTGAAATAAATTGCTCAAAGTCACACACCTACTAAGTGCTGATCTTCCATATTGAATGGATTTGAAATAAAAATAGAGCCAGTCAGGACTCCCTTAGACAAGGCATGGCCTTGGCATTTCCTGATTGTTCCCACATCACCAGCGTTTTCCTTGTTTAGAATGTGACTTGATCTTATAACTGATGTTCAATATTTACAGTGCTCTGAAAGCTCCGTGAGGGCAGGATCACTGTGTTGACCACCAACATTTCTCCAGTAGCCAGGATTATGCTGGGTACACTGTAGACTTGTAAATATCTACCAAATTAATGAATGGAAAATGTAAACTATGTTGTGAATGGCAGCCCAGTTCTCTATTATGCCCCTGTCCACCATCTATTTTTCTAAGCAGGGTTCCAAGTCTCATGTCACATTCCTATGGATGAAGCCACCAGATGAGGCCACAGGGGTCACAATTGTCGATGCTCAGGGAATTCACAGATGATCTGCCAGAGAGTAAGGCCATGGAATAGCCACGGTCAGGATGACCACTGTTCCCATTTGCTCAGGACAGTTCAGGTTTGCACCTGCTGTCCTGGTGAATTATTAATAGCACTCCCTTTCAGCCTCGGGAGATCCCCAGTTTGGATGAAAACAATCTGTGGTGACCCTGGGCCAGTGACTGCCCACAAGGAGGCTTCTCCTCTTCCCAGCACTGACAGAAGTCTGCTGAGAAAGAGCAGAACCAAGGTGGAGCTTGGGGAATAGGAGCACATGGAAAATTGGATAATTCCAGCGATTATCCCTTTCCTCTTCCCCAAAGCCCCACTTTCTCCCCTCCGGCTGGTCCTCTTTGGGGTGGGGATAATCACCTCCCCCTGCTGGAAGGTTGGTGTCTTAGAAGACCCCACCATTGGCCTTGTCATCTGGGGTTCAGATTGTCTATCTGAATCTGAAGATAAAAGGAGTGGAGTTTGTAGCCTGTCATTTGTATTCAGTATGATTCCCTCTGTCCCAAGGGGAGAGCCTAAAGGAGTGGGTGAGACCCTGGCCACAGAGTCAGATGACTGGACCATCGGGAAGGTAGCATCTGATGCCTGTGTTCTCAGAACCTTCCTGGAGGTCAGGATTGAGGCTCGCCGTTTAGTAGGGCCCTGTAGAGTTCAGAAAATGTGCCCATCATTAGAGCCCATGTGCCCCTCCTCCCTAGCCATGGATCTAGAATTTGGGGCTCCCTGGGTGGCCAGACTGGGTTGGAAGAATGGCTCTGTTTGGTGACTACATGGCTTGGGGAGGGGGTAAGAATTCACTGGCTGGAAGGTCTTCAGCAATAATGAATTAGCCAGGCAATTCTCATATTCATTTATCTGGTGCACCAGGGGCCCAGCCCTGAACTAAAAGGGTCCCTGTCTGAGAGTGCTTCTGAGTGCATGAGTGTCAGGGCTCGATGCCTCATTACCCCCAGCCTCATGTCTGGCCTGTGCTCATTTGGGGGGCCTGCATTCTGGGGTTAGGGCTGACTATAAGGAGGGGTTGGGCAGGATAGCTGAGTGAGGGTGAGAAGGTGGGCTCCAAAGCCTTCCAAGGGTGGGGGGACATGAATAAAGCGTTAACTCTTCCTCTGGATGCCTGGCATTTTGTGGTCTGGGGAGCCCCTCCAGAGGAACAGGCTGCAGATTGTGCTGGACTCTTCTACCAAATGGCGCCATGCCCCCTTCCTCCACCCGCCTCTCTCCCAGACTGCCAGTCTTCTGGGGGCTCAGCCAGCAAACTCTTTGCCCTCTGGAGCTCCCTTCTGGCATCTCAAGCCCCTAAAAACTCTGGGAAGCCCCAGAGCAAATTCAGTTTGCCCCAAGTGACATTCTTCTCTGCCTTTCTCTCTCTTCTTTGCCATTTGATCACTTTCTTCTTTTGGCTTTCCCAGCCTCCAGCTGCAGACCCCAGAGGGTCCCTGGGAGGGGGTGTGTGAACACCCCAGCTCCAGGGATGTCTGTGCAGGATCTGGGTTGGGAAATGGTGGGGGAAAGCAGGAGGCATTGTTGGTGGGGGTCCATGGAGATCTGGGACACTTCAGAACTGTGTGGAGTCTGGGTGGGAGAGCTGCCCTTGTGTCCGTCCACTTCTGGGCCCCAGAGTGTGGGCCGGAATTGGCTGAAGTTCCAGACGTGAGATGCAGGTGACATTTCTCTTGGATGCCATCAGGCCATCTTTCCTATGCGTAGTTGCCCCTTTCACAGGCCTCCAAAGGGCAGTTCTGATCAGAGGACAGAAGAGCAGGGAGGTCAGGGTAACATGGTGACCAGGGGCAGGGGCGGTTGGGTCTCGGAGCCCTGGGTGCCAGGCCCAGCTCTGCCACAGAACTGCTGTGGCGTCTTGGTTAGAGTCTCTCACATGTGAAATGGGAAAAGGATGATGCCCAGGACTGAGCCTTCACTGGACTTGTATGGTGCCATGAATCCCAGAACTGGGGGTGCAATTTCGCCCCTTACCCCTTTGGGTTGTTGGGGAACAAAGAAAGAGAAGTTGTTGGCAGATACTCTCTGGGGAGCACAGAGCACATGGGCAGGTGTTTCCTGGGCAGCCCTGGTGGGCAGGGAGGGACCTGGCTCTGGGTGGCTCAGGGAGCTCCTGAATGCAGTAGAGAGTCCTGGAGGAGAGGTCACTCTGGATGTCTCTAGCTGCAGAAAGATTAACAGCTATTCTCTTAGCCAAACTGCTGGTGCTTCTTTTCAAAAGTACTAGAGGCTCATTTGCATGTCATTTGCATCTCATTTAAACACCGACTCATTTAATGCTCAGAAACCTCCGAGATTTCTTCCCAGCCCCTGCTTCTTGCTGTCCCCAGGTTGTTTCTCTTCTCTCCCTCCCCTTCCCGCATCCTGCTGTGTCCAGCTGGACAGGCCCAGCCAACTGGGGCTCGGCTACATTGGGCCCAGCCTGGTCTGAAGAGCCCACCCATGGGGCTGTGGGAGGAGAGAAACCAGTGGGGAGGTGGGCAGCTGACTGGTCTGCAGCCTCGGCTGGGAGGGATGGGGCTCTTCCCCTCCAGCCCCCTGACCCTTCCCAGGCCTTGGGCTCTCCAGAGCTTTCCCTTATCTGCCTGAGTCATGTTGCCCGCCCCATGGGAGAGAGTGGGAGGGGTGGGAAGGGGGCAGCAGGTCCAGGAGTTAACTGAGAATGGGTTTACTGTGTGCTGGGGAAGAAAAAGAATACAATTAAAGAATTGATAGTTTTGTTTCATTTTGCCACCCTCGGGCTCCTGGGGAAATCCCGTGTGGGAGCTGGGGAGACAGCTTCTCTTCCAGGGGACACAAAGCACTGTAGGAGCCACTGGGCAAATCAACATTATATTAGTGCAAGAAGGAAGCTTTCCCTGCCTCTCCCTGCCTCCTTGCTCAGTCCCAGAGAAGATGGGGCCACTGTGTTCTTCTTCCACCTCCACAGTTCAAAGAACAACCCAACACCCAGGGCCTTGGAAATGACAGTTGGCAAGAGTGGGGCACCTGGAGGACGAGTGGCTCGCCCAAAGGCACGCCGCTGGTCAGAAGTCTGCTGGGACAGGGACCCACCTCTCCTGACCCCACCCTCGAAGCTTTAGGAAACCACATTTCTAAGAACTCAGAGACCTGATTCCAAGTCTGGCTTGCCCCTTCCCCCTTGCCTCTCCTGAGTAGGGCAGGAGCTCATGAGAGAGGACGTTAATGACTCAGCTGGCCCTCCTCAAGCCAGAGCGGGCAGCATCGGTACCATCAAGAGCGACTCCCCTGCCGTGCTCCTGCCGCCAGCTAATGCCTGTATCTGTGTCCTGCCTCTCCTCTGAAGCCTGTTGTAGCTCCCATCTCCCTGCAGCTGCCACCCAGGTCTGGCCCTCCCTGACAATTTGGCCCTTCAAGGTACACCTCCTGAGATGCTGTTCCCTGTCTGTCTGTCTCTCTCTCTCTCTCTCTCTCTCTCTCTCTCTCTCTCACTCACTCACACACACACACACACACACACACACACACACACACACACACACACACACACACAGCAGTGCCTTACACACAGGGGTCCAGACAAGTCCTTTAGAGCTCCTGTATGACGAGCCAAGTTGCCTCAGTTTCCAGGTGTGTGAGAGGAGGGGATGTGAGGACACACAGCTCTTGTAACTGTCCATTTCCATGGGGAGCCAAGCCTCCCACTCGACACTGGCTTGGTTTCCAGGGCCTGTTCAGCAAGAGGGAGGCTGGGGCCGGGAGGGAGGCTGGCGCGGCCCCAGACCTGCAGCCGCGGAGATGCCTCCCGTGGGCTCCCCGCACCGCGGTACCTGTGTGAGCTGTGTGAGCAGCTGTCGGGCAGAGCTCATTATGGGGGATAATGTGAGCCGAGTGACATGGAATATCTGTTCTCTCCCCACTATTACACTTGTCGCTCGCTCTCTTCCTCTGGCAGGTGAGCTAAGGGGTTTGATTGCCTGTGTGTCGGATCTCTCCATAACAACCAGGCAAACGAGACAATCGGCGGTGCAGAGCGCCTTGGCTGGAAGCCGCTTCCCAGCACCCCACAGGAGCGGGCAGGGGCCAGGTCCTGGTGGACCCTGCCCCTCCCCATCGAGGCTGCGTGATGGAAAGGACACTTTCCTTTATCCCAGAGAACAAGGAGGCTGCCATTACACTCAGGCAGCCTTGTTGCGAGACAGACACTGGAAATGACTTAAAATACTCTGGAGAGCAAGGTGGCAGAATGCCCCTGCCTCTTCCTCAAGAGGTGTTTGTGTCCGGCTTAATGAAGGGCCGCATAGAGAGAGGCTGTGAGTCGTCTGATTTGTTTGTGGCCTGCAGGTTTCAGAGCATAGGAGGTTAGATCTAGAAGGGCCGGGGCTCCCCAGTTGGCTGGCCACCCGGGATTGCCTGTGGGGCTCCCTAGTAATACAGAGCCTAGAGCCAATGCCGAGCTTCAAATCTCTGCTCCATGAGTGGGACGCAGAAGTCTGTGTTTCTACTAATTCCACAGGTGACTCTGGTGCATAGCCAGAACTGGGGACTGCTGATCGTGCTTTGTCACTGGCCCCATGTTATGGTGCGGAAGCAGGAGAGGGAAGACTGAGAACTATGTAGCAGGACGCTGACAATACAGAGGGCACCCAGCCTGGGGGACCGTGGGGACTCAGAAATGTGATCCAGAAGGCTCCCAAGCGGAAGGCCGACCTGGAGGGGCTGGTCCAGGACCATGTAAGATGTGGCTTGGGACACAGGATGCAGGTGGGATGGGAGTGTGCGTTGGGAACAGAGGCCCTAGAACAATATCCATTGTCAAGAGATGGGGGTCTTGGATCCATGAAGCATTACTGTGAGGCTTCCTCCATGGCCAAGGAAGCAGAGGAGAGGCACCTAAGTCAGAGCTTGGGCTGTGGCCACAGAGGAGTCATGAGATTTTGAACAGAAGCCAGCAGATGAGAGGAAGAAGGTAGCTAATTAGCAAAAGGCTTCCCTCTTCCAGATGGGAAGAGGCACTGACAAGGTGGTTTAGCCTGTGCTGGGAAGGAGGAATGGGAAAATCAGGGAAAGGGAATGCAGCCAGGGGGCAAACGCACATCTGCCTTCCAAGGCACACAGTTCTGGGTGACATACACTGGATCAGCACTACTCCCCAATCTCCGGAGGAAGCTGGGGACAGTGCATATTGGGCTAGCAATATGCCTTTGTGATGACCATCCCCCCTTGAATTGAATGAAATGCACAGTTCCCCAGAGGGCAGATAGACAGGGCCTTACAGAGAATCCTCGTTACCTTATCCTAAGCCAACTGCCCCCCAACATCCTCCGTGTGGTAGGCAGAATTCTAAGGATGACCCCCAGTACCCCTCACTCTTCCTTAGGAACATGAACATGACCTCACTCCTGTGATTACGTTATGACACAGTTGACCTTGAGATAGGGTGATTATTGGGGTGGGCTTAATATAATCAAATGTGCCCTTTGAAACAAGAGTTTTTTCAGAGAGAGGCCTGAAGATTGTGTGAGTCATGCTCCCTTGAAGCTGGAGTGGCCCACAGGGTAAGGAATGTGGGCAGCCTGGAGGAGAGGGTGAGGGGAGGGTGTCCCCCAGCTGACAGTCAGCAAGGGAAGTGGGACCTCAGTCCTACAGCCACAGGAACTGAATTTGGCCAACAACCCAAAGGATCTTGGATGTGGAATGTTCCCCAGAGCCTCCAGGTAAGGGACCAGGCTGGCCAACACCTTGATTTTGGCTTTGTGAGACCTGACCAGAGAACTCAATTGAGTCTGCCCAAACTTCTGATGCACAGACCAAGAGATTAGTAAGTGGGTGTTGCTTTAAGCCGCTAAATTTGTGGCAATTTGCTACGCAGCAGTAGAAAACAACATACTACATCTTATATCCAGTCGCTTGGCCTGGAATCCATCCTTCTTAATTTCTGGCCTAATGTGGCCAGTAAGATCTGGTTCCCTATCAGTGGGGGGTAAGTCAGCATGGAGCCCATGCTCTTCAAGTCTTCAGGCCCCAGAGACTTGCTACCCCTTGGGGGAGTTCTGACCTGTGGGCCGAGGGTCAGTTACCGCTAGTTCCCATTAGAGAGCAGTGGTGATGGGTATATCTCAGGATTGAGCTGGCCTAGACTTTGCCAGATTTTCACCTTCCCTCTCATAGTAGCGATTATGATATTAAAAGCTGGCATTTAAGGCGTGCCTCCTATGTGCCCGACAATGAGCTAAGTACCGTCTCTATAGGATCTTATTTAATTCTCAAAAGAACACTAGGAGATGGATACTATTCTGACTCCCATTTTGTAGATAAAGAAACTGAAGCTTCAAGAGTTAAGAGACTGGTACAACTTACTGTAGGTTGTTGAGCCAGGATTCAAATCTGAGTGTCTGGCTCTAGAGGCTGACTCCTTAACAGTCACGTAATCTCTCCCTCCCCCTGTACCAAGCACCCTGTATTTTTAAAGATTTTTGTCTACCAAACAAACTGCATTTATCAAGTAACAATTTGTTTTCCCATTTTTTATTAATCAAAGGCGTGTATGACTGCCAATCAGGGGTTCAGATCAGCGTGAGATTAGCAGTGTTATCACACTGAGTTGATATAATTCCAGCCACAAGCAAAGAAATGATGTCTCAGTTAGCAGTCTCTGCAGCCTTATCTTTGGTAAGTGTGTCGTTTCTGCTAGGCATACAGCAATATTAAAAATAGTTCCTGGGCCCCCATTACTACCTGTGGGAACCAGTAGGAGTTGGAGGACCACAGATTGGGTCCACCGGTCTAGATCTTCCAGACCCTTCTTATCTGTTCTGCTCAGGCCTCCACATCTCTGTGACCTACCTGTTCAGGTACCTTCCCTTCACAGAGGCGGCTGCAGAATACCCCTTTGCCCCCGGCCACCACCGCTGCCAGGGACAGAGTGAACAGTGCGATGCCTGCTCTGGTCCTTCCCCAGCGCACGCACACACACACACACACACACACACACACACACACACACACACATACACATGTGCACACACTCATGTACACACTCACTATACCATCAGGATGTGGTCATCTTAAATAGTCTCCTGCCCCAAATCTTTCCCTACTCACCCCTGCAGACACAGCTCTTCCTTTCTCTCTCCCCCCCTGCCGTCACACACACACACACACACACACACACACACACACACACACACCCATGAGTACCATCATCTTCTTCTCCAGTAGAGGGTAATTCAGTCTTAGACTAAAACATACAACTTTCCAGTCTCACATCACCACGAATGTACAGAAGTGTTAGTTGGGACATTCTTTCCTTCCTGACTATATAGTCTGAATTCTGTGTCTCTAATTTTAATCCAATGAGCCCCTAAGTGTATTCATTCATTCGAAATGTATTTAATACTTGTATGTGCCAGGCACTGCTAGGTACTACAGATTTATCATAAATGAAGGCCAGGCCAGCACTGGCAAAAAGGATGCCCCCTGACAGACCAGAAGCCAAGCTGAGTCCCAGAGCCTGTGGTAAGGCAGGAGAGTCTGGGACCACCCCAGAATGAAGGAAGAACCACTGGGGCTCTGGGCAAGTGTCAGCATCAGGAGATGCAGGGGAGAAGGACCTTGTAGAAACACCTGTGAGCTGTTCCCTGGCTTCTTCCCCTTTATTGTCCCCTGAGCACCCCCAGGTAACCAGAGCTCCAGTGGTCTCACCGGTGGTAGTTCTCACCTGGGGATTACACTTGGCCGGTCTGTGTACCAGGGCATGGTTGTCTTGGGCCATTGGTGGAAGGGCCATGTCAGGAATGCTAAGAGTGCAGTAGGGGCCACACTCTGTGAGCCATCCCAGTTTGGATGGGAAAGGTTCTCGATCTGCTCTTAACATTTATTTATTTTTGAGAAGAGAGAGACAGAGCATGAGCAGGGGAAGAGAGAGAAAGAGGGAGACACAGAATCTGAAGCAGGCTCCAGGCTCTGAGCTGTCGGCACAGAGCCTGATGTGGGGCTTGAACTCACGGACCGTGAGATCATGACCTGAGCCAAAGTCGGATGCTTAACCGACTGAACCATCCAGGTGCCCCTCGATCTGATCTTAACTGTGGATAGGTGCCCTGATGTGTGAAGGCATGAAGGATGTGGAAAAAACAAGTTCTCCTTCTGTGTCTTCACGATGAAAATAGACACTATTGGCTGCATGCATGGCCCTCTTTAGAGGTGATAAGATATCTCATAGACTGGTTCTAACGCAAACCTCTCAACAAGCCTGTAAAGCAGATTGGAGAGGCATCAATGTTCCCGTCTCACAGATGTGGCTCAGAGAAGGTAAGCAGTTCACTTAAGGTTACACAGCTAATGAGTGTGAAGAGGAAATGGATCTAGCCCTGTTCTCTTTCCAGCGCCCCCAGTTATGTCAGTTAATGTGAGACAGAGCTGTTCCTGATGGCTGAGGGGACACACGTCACCCAGGAGATTAGCCAGAGTCTGAGAGCTGCTGGAACAGATGACCACAAGCTGGGTGGCTTCAACCAACAGACATTTATTCACTCATAGTTCTGGAGGCCACAAGTCCAACCTCTAGGTTTTAGAAGGTTGGCTCCGTCTAGAGGCTCTGAGGGAGAATCCATATGATGCCTGTGTTCCAGCTTCTGGAAGGTGCTGGCAGTCCTTGTTCCTGGGCCTGTGGCCTCATCCCTCTGATCTCTGCTTCCATGGGCAAGTGGCCTTTTTCTTGTGTGTCTGTGTCTAAATTTCCCTCCTACAATAAAGACACAAGTGACGGTCTTTGGGCAGGTCTACTCTATCTCACCCAGTGTGACTCGTAATCGGCCAAGACCACATTTGCAAGTAAGGCTGTATTCATGAAGTGGGTATGCGTTGTGGGAGGACACTAACCCAGTGTAGGGCTTATTAGGGCTGGCCTTGTGGGAAGGGGGATTTGGCCAATTAGGAACAGGGTGATGGCATGGCATTGAAGTGGACTGAGGGGGTCGAGGCTTGATTTGGCTACGAGGGTTCCTGCTCCTCTGCCTCAAGAGGACTGGAAGAGAGAAGAAAGTTGCCCTCCCTCACCTCCAACATCTCACTCCTCCCCAGCTCTGTCCTGTCCCTTGCTGCCTTCTCGACAGTCCTGACTTCCATCCACAAACAAGGATGTGTTAGGATAGTTGATATCGAACAATTATGATTTATTGAGCCCTCGCTATGTGCCAGGTAACATACAAACAGCTTTATATGCATTATTTCAGAAAACGCTCATAATAACTCTGAAATAAGACCTGTTCCTATCCTCATTTGACACTTGAGGAAATGGAGGCTTTGGAAGGCCAGGTCATGTGTCTGAGGTCACAGAGGTAGTAACACTGGTGTGAATGGGATTCCACTCCAGCTCATGTTAGAACTGGGGGCCCAAGTCACTAGATACTCCTGACTGCGCCCATCTATCCCTGCCCTATTCCCTGAGGAGTGGGGCATGATCTGGGAGAACTATGGGGACCTCCAGGTGAGGAAAGCTCTAAGGGGCATAAAAGGGGAATGGGGAGGAGAGATTTTCCATGCCAAACGACTTTGAGCTATTCCCAGCCAACCGAACTGACATCTTCTTTCTCCCTTCCCTCCGGGGTTGGTGGGAACAAGTGACGGGAGGAAATGAGGCCTCTACCTTTGTGCTGTTTCTGTGGGGCCTGGAGTGGTTCCCCACCCTATTTTCAAGACCATAAATAATCGAGATGTATTACTCAGGGATTGCCATGGTAACATCTTCAGGTTACCAGGGAGGCAAGATCCAAACAAAAGTATTCGATTAAATGTTTCTGGCCACTAGAGGAATCCAGCCATGTAACGTTGGGATGCGGGGAAGGGGAGGGGCAAGGAGGCCTTATTGCTTCTTTCTTCTTTCTGTCCTCAGCTTCCTCCTCAGAGAATTGCACCTCTGCCAGGAGGGCCCTGCTGTTCCTGGGCTCTTTCCCTGCTCTTGAGATATAGGGTTCCCACCTACAACCCATATCTCTAACATTCAACCAGCATCCTGATTCACCTCTGAAAGAGAGGCCCCAGGCTCTCTCAATAAACACACCCTCTTGTAATTGGTTTAGGATTGAATTGGATATCCAACTAAAAATCTTTCCCACATACATCATCCTTTTAAATGGAATCTGCAGGCCTGTGAGTTGGTTTTCCCCAGACGCCAGGAGCATGATATAGGCATGGAATTATGGCAGTTGCAGAGAGAAGAAATTAGGGAGCCATTGGTCTGGGGTGGGGTACCCTCTGTCCTGGGCGCAGAGAGGGCTGCTCAGTGGGGATGGTCTTCCCTCGAGGCCTGGTCTGGCAGAGAATTCATCCCTATTCCGGAAGTCTCACAACCACCATAAATATGTTCTTAATAACCAAGTGCTGTTTGTTTAACATAAACTTGCTCTGCCCTCTGAGGTAACCCGAGAAAGTGCCGAGTTAAGCAGAGTTTAGGAGGTGTAATTTAAAGTCGTGCTGGCAGGACTCCGTGTGCGGCTGGGGTGAGGATAAATCTCTCTGGGCAGCCCGGTGGCCTTCTCCGTGGCTCCACCTCTGTAAGTGGTCGAGCAGGGAGATGCGTCAGAAATCATCTGATCTAGTTCAAGGTCTTCATTTCAGGGAAGGGCACTGAGCTGGGAGGTCAGGTGACTCAGCCCAAATCACCCAGTCTGTGAGTGGCCACTCTTTCTAAAACCCAATTTCCTGATGCGATGCCTCTTCCCCTATCTAGGGCCCCCTGCCCTGGATGGGACTGTGGGTGGGGGATGGGGGGTGGTGGGGGGGGAGGGTCTGTACACAGCCTGAGAAATCTGGAGAAAGGAGGAGGGCTGGAGAGCAGAGATGCCGAGGCAGCCTCTAGACCTGTTGGTGATCCAACTCAGCCCACCCTAGGCTGGGGGAAGCCTGGAGCCTCACCCCAGCCCTGTCAGCCTTGCAAACCAAGTCCTTCTCTCAGATATCTCCAGTGATCAATACGTATTCTTTGAGCAGCCTGGGCCATGTAGACTACTGATGAGCTGTTCCTCTCCAAGAGCAAGATTTCTCTCATCTAGGGCCATTGTCCCACCCAAGTGCAAGCAGCTTGGCCACAGGTGGGGTGGGTTAGTGGAGCCTGGCCTGGGGCCAGACTGATGGCCACCTCCTCAACCACCTGTGTGCTCCCACCCAGCCCCCCCCATTAGTAGCTCATACATTGTTTATGAAGCCTTTGTCTGGGCTCAAGGTGAACCAGGAATCAGTGAGACAATTAAATAAATAATTCTAAGCAGCATGTAGTGCAGGGGCCAGGGGGGAGAGCGGCAAGGGGTTGTTTACCTTGGGGGCTTGCATATTTTATCACTGTGCAATCTCCTGACCCCTCTTCCCTCCCCTCCCCTCTCTCCTGATGCTGCTGTGATGAGAGTTTATATTATCCAGCACCCTCGTTGGTAAGTCTATTTACAACCCAGGCGTCGTGGGTTTGCCTGTGAGAGAGATGCCCATCCCCAGATTAGTTAAATTGGAAATAAATTGGTTGTTAAATAAAAGCCCTCTGTGGGATCTGACAGTGATGAATGAGGGATGGATACGCCTGGGGAAGGGAGTGGTGGCTTTGTGGATTGAGACTGTACAGCCAAACTGCCCCTAGAAGCTTGGGTGACACCGAGCAGGGGTGAAGTGCAAAGGTGGGGGGTGGGGTGGGTGCCAGCCTGTGTCTACAGAGGGAAACCGAGGCTGGAGGACTTGAGCACCCTGTAGAACTGGCTTTGATTCTCTTATGCATATAAAGTGCTTTTATATCCGCTATGTTTTTGATTTTACAACTTTGTGGTATATTTTTCTTACTTGACAGATGTGGAAACTCTAGTAAAATGACTTGCCCGTGGTCATTATCAAATAAAAAACAAATCCAAGGGTAGGAAGGAGAGATTGTATTCAAAAGGATCCTTTGCAGGCAGGGGAAGAGGGACTACAGGTACCCTTGCTTTCCGGAAGTTCGTTAGGCCACTTAGCTTTTATGAAAGATGTACTTTAGTACCTGTTTTCACGAACCGAAAGATATCTAAAGAGGATTTTTGCTTTAACAAGAAAAGGCAGAAGAAGCCAAAATATCGTTCAGCATTTGTTTTGCAGGGAGCCACTGTAGACTTGGCACACCCTGTGCCTCCCCAGGAACTACCCTCAGCATCCAACCGCCAGAGCTTTGAATGATGTGTCCTAAAGTACCAGAAAAGCCCAAGAGAGGTTATTTTTGGGGTCTGGGAATGCTCAAAAAATTTTCAATGAAAATTAGTGGTAATTGTTTCTTCATTTTGCATTATTTCAGCTTAGAAAAGGTTTCATAGGAACGCTTCACTCTTAGATGGTGGGGGCTACATGTATTGCATTCAGGAGGATGATCTGACCCTAAAAGCTGCAAGTAGCCAGTGAGTGGGACAAACAGGGTTTTTTTTTTCTAGAGAGGAGTAAACAAGCTAGGAAGAGGCAGGGGTGGGGATATGGGGGAAAAGGTGGTGTGATTGGGCAGTAGACCAGAGAATGGTTTACCTTGAGGTTGGCCTGTCCTCAGGAGGGCTGTCTGCTGGCTCAGGATGAAGGTGGGCTGAAGTTCAGAGGTCTGGAAGGAGGAGAAACAAAACCAAAGTTTGGTTAGCAAGCATTTTGTCCCAGTTGATCGGTGGGAACAAGCAGTCTGGCTCCTCATTGATGAGGCCAAGAAAGGGAATTTTGAGGGTCTGTGTCTGGACTTGTCATAGGGAAACAAGGGGGGCCTCTGTGAGTCTCTCCTAAGTCACATGGGGAAGCGGGGTTTTTTGCAGGAAGTTGTTTTATGGAGTCACAAAGATGGGGGACAGCTTAACCTTTGTAGATCTCTAGGCTCACAGGCTCAGGCAAAGTCCAATGCTGTCTTCATACCGTTAAATCTGCAGAGGTAGGAGCTGGCATTCAGGACTTGGGATTTCCACTCCACCGATATCACCCCATTTTTCTCTGTTCTCTCATCTCTTTCATCTCTGAGTAGCATTAATTTGTTCGTTCCATCCTCCTCCTATTAAACCTGTGGTATAGAATGAAGAAGCCAGTGGCTGCTTAAACTGTAACCCCTCCCAGGGATGTTTGTGTCTGACTAAGGCTGGGGACTTTTAGTTTTGGAATCTGAAGAGGGGAGTCCTTTCCAGGATTAACCTGTCCGGATTTCTCTTTTCTTTCATCAAAATCACAGGGTCACTTCTGCCTGGACCTGGGAGGGATAATGGATCAGGGTGGAAGATGACAGATGATAAGCAGTTGGTTGATAACAGGCCATTGACTCAGAGACTGTCAGTGGGAAAGGACCTTAGACAATCTGGCACAATCCCCCATTATACAGATGGGAAATTCAAGTGGGAGAAGGGACAGTAGCTAGCCTTGCTAATAAATAAGGGTCTCCCTACCTGTTGGTGTTCTGGAGAGAATGAGGGGACCCTACCATCCTTCCTGGGCTCTTCCCCATCAGCACCAAATTTTCCTCTTCCGGAAACCCTGCTCCACTGTACAGGGTTAGGAATGGACAGTGGTGATCAAATTTCAGTATGAGTAACAGTCTCTAGGTAATGCTAAATGCAGAAGGCTGCAATCTGTTTCTCCCCTGGATTGTATAGGCATGGAGCCCAGGCATCTATCAAGATTTCGATGAAGATTCTGATAAGCATGAGAAGCAGACATTTGGGAAATATTGGTAGGGGCCATGACAGGAGTCTAGAAGGAGTCTAGAATGACCCCCAGGAGGCACTGCTGGCTCAAGCCATAGGTGATTCAGCTGAGACAGTTAAGCAGGTTTGGAGGTAGGGTAGGGATGAGGAGTTACCTTCATTTCTCACCTCTGGGAGTTGTCCATGGGAAAGGAAGCCTTCTTTCCCACCCCCCACCCCTCTGATTTCCTTCTCAGCCCTCATAGAGACAGAGCTTGGGGGAGGGGAGGTGTTCTTCAGGGGAATTAAAGACTTTCCCTGAAAGATAACAAATTCCTCGCTAATTATGCAATTATTTTATTATGCAGCCTTAATGAAAAAAATACACACACCACTCAAAGCCTAAAAGGAAGGCTGTAGCCAGGACTTATCCAATTTAATAAATCCTCTCCATCCCTGAATTATTTCCCTGATTTTTTAAATACAAGTCTGTGGGTGGGTGGGGGTGGTGGTCTCTGCTTGGCTTCCTCATCCTATGCCCACCCAACCAGCCGCCCTCTCCAAGTGGGTGCCAGGGTATATACCTACCTCACATTCCTTCATCCTGTCATGTTTCTAAGAGAAGGGATGTGAGAGGGAGGCATCGGGGAGGACTAGGGGCCAGAGGGGAGGAGAAGGCCAGGCTAGATCATGGCTCCTTTAGTTGAATTTTGGCTTGGGTGCTTTGCCCCTAGCAATACCCAGCTTCCACCCGTGAACCTGCCCTCCCCTGACACGTGCCCCATATCCTCAGCCTTCTTCCCCACCAGCAGCCAAAACTCCATTTCTCAGAGGGTTAGATGGTAAAACGTGGCTGTGTTACCCCTTCAAAGTCACACAGATTTTGAGTCCGGTGGGTCTGGGCTCAGTCAGGCTGAGCTAAGCACTGGGGTGTGCTCAACCTCTGAGTCTCAGTTTCTTTATCTGTAAAATGGAGATACTAACACCTTCCTCATTGGGAGTATTGTGAGATCAAAGGAGACCATGGACTTCCAAGATGTAGCACAATGCTTGACACAGGCTGGTGTCCATCAACCCATGCCCTGCCCCCTCTCTCACCTCCTCAAAGCCTTACAATGAATATCCTCTGGTGGCATTTATAACGGTGGGAGAGACATTGGGGGGCAGTGGCGACTCTCTTGGCTCCCCTGAATTTCCCTCACTTATTTTGTCCCCCTCCCCATAGTCTTGTGATGGTGCCACTATAAGGAGGGCTTGGTCTCTGGAGGGGAGGGGTGGTTTGAAGCTGGGGAATCGAGAAGTGTCTGGAGAATCTTATTTCTCTGTCTCTAGCAGAAGGGCAGGGCTGGGCTGGGAAGAGCTCATTGGTTGATGCTTCTCCATCACTATTGCCATGGCGACTGGTTGCAGCCTGAATCCCTTAGTATCCTGGCTGAGGCAAAACCACCCATGCAGGGTGCTGCCACACCTGGGTGCTGCTGGCCCTGTATCCTTCCTGCCATGGGTGGGGGCTCAGTGTGAGAAAGCTGCTACCCCCTAGCTGAAGGACCACCGCAGCCCCTGAACCTCTGTCTGCCTTTCTATATTCATTCTGCGACTGTATACTGACCCAGGAGTACACCATAATAGGCATTGCCTTGCCATGGGGTTCTAGCCAGGCAGCCAGGACTTTGAAGTCAGCTGGACCCCATGGGAAGGCTATTTCTAGTATTCACTAGTGATGTCATCTTGGGTTAGGGTTATATCAACTCCCCAAATCTCAGTTTCTCTACCTATAAAACAGGTATACTAATAGAACATACCTCATGGGGTTGTTGTGAGGCTTATGTAAGGTGTGTAAAGTAGAAAAGAGTGTTGTTAAACGAAAAGCACTGAACAAATTTTTGGGGTGGGTGGGACCAAGACTAGCACTATTTGAAGATCTATTACATGCCTGTTATGGTTTTAAACCCTGAACACATACAATTTCATTGAATTCAAAATATGAGGTAAGGCTCAATTATTTATTTATTGTATTTTTGATAGAAGTATAGTTGACATATAATATTATATTAGTTTCAGGTGTGTAACAGTGATCTGACAATTATATACATTATGAAGTGCTCACCATGATAAGTGTGGTTACCCTCTGTTGCGTACAAAACGATTACAATGTTATTGACTGTATTCCCTATGCTGTACTTTTCATCCCTGTGACTTATTTCTTTTATAACTGGAGGTTTGTGCCTCTTAATCCCCTTCACATATTTCATCTGACCCCCCCACTCCCTCCCCTCTGCCAACCACCAATTTGTTTTCTGTATTTATGAGTCTGTTTTGTTTTGTTTATTTATTTGTCAATTTTTTCATTGCACCCATGAAGAAATAGAGATGCAGAGAAGCTATGTTGAGGTCACCTAGCATGAAAGAGCTGGAACCTGAACTGTTATCACCTCCTTCTCTGTGAGAACCCGTAAGAGATCACTGTTCTTACCAATACAGATTTATGAAGAAATTTTTTTACTGAGCATTTACTTATGAGGGGGCTCTAGGGTACACAGTGTCAAGGCACTTATATTCCCTTTGTGGCAATAGGACATGAAAAGTGAGCCAGCCTTAGAGAGGGGAGCCCATGACAAAAGCCGTGTATGGAGAGGGACAACATGAGTTCTTAAGGTCAGGAGATGGCTGCTTCTCCTGGGCTAGAGTCTTGAGAAAGGCTCTATGAAGGGTGGGAGACTTGGGGCAGCCTTTAAGAGAATGAGTGGGGTTTGAAGAGGCAGAGAATGTGGGTGGGCAAATCTGGTGGGGACTTGGGCCATCTGGAGAGAGCCCTAGAAATGTGGGAGAGGGCCATGGATTATTTTCCATGTGGATCTGCAGAGAGTTGGCTATTACTTGCATGAATCAATTCAGTAGCAGATGCAAATATGTACCACAGGGTGTACTTAGGCATGGGTTCCTAGAGCCCCTTCTTTTCTTTGGATGCCTGCAACAGAGCAGGCACTAACTGGCTTCCTACCCTGTCTGCTTCTTCCCTCTGAAGCAACCTCTCCAATGGCTCCCAACCTGGCCCTCTCATTCTTCAGATGTTAAGCTCAGCTTGATCAAACTTGATGTCCCCCAACAATGGGGTCACAGGAGGTGGCTGTATGCTGCTGGGTCCAGGCCCAGTGAAGCTGGGGTCCTGAGGGTTCTCAGAGTGGGCATAGGGCCTGACCTCTTCCCTGCCATCTGAAGCCTGATGGTGGGGATGAGCAGAGTCAGGCTTGGATTTTGCTGGTGAAATAGAATGGATTTGGATAATTTCAGGACCAGGATGGGGTTGAAGGTGAAGATAATATGGGCAAACTGTGGGTAGCTAAGAGTGGAATGGGGATGGGTGCGTGCTGGAGAAGACCAGGAGGTCAGAGAGTAGGTCCTCAGTCCCTCCTCTCTTTCCTTTGATCCCATGTCTGTGTTGGGCCAAGGATCCCTCCGGGCAACTTCTACCTACTCACATGAATACTCAGTCTCATCTCCTAGCAGGGCATCCGTGCATCCCAAGCTAGGTCCATCAGCTGTGTGTAAGGAAATTCTGGGTGTAGAATATGTAGTGGTTGGCATGTGGTCACTTACTTTTGTTTGACTCAGATGACCACATTTTTAGGCTGGCTGATTGATTCCTTATGCCTTGAACTTTGGACTACTTGGTCCCCATGCCCTTCTAGGCTCTTGAATAAATACCCCTTCAAAGCACTCTCTTTTCTTTGGGCATCTCCCTGAAATCTGGCTTTTGGTGGTCCTGTTTTCCATTCCAGGCTCTCCAGGCAAGTGCCCAGGCCCACTGTGGCCCCCATACTCTAGTATTACTGCCCCCACTTCCTCTCCCACTTTTGTATTTAGTGTCTCTGTCTTGGGTGAGGGAATGTTCCCTCTTTCCCCTCCCTCCACCACCTTCTTAAACCTATGCCCCTTTCTTTTCTTCTCCTCTTATTTAGCCTTTCTCCTTCTTCCTTTTGGTGGCTCAGCCAAGCCTTTCCTCTTCCTCTAGACTCTGAAATGTTTTCTAGGGCTATCTTACTCTCTAACCTCCCCCCCCACCCAGTTTTCTTTATCTGGAGTCTTCTTCCAGAAGAGTGCTCCTCTTGGAGATTGCTACATTGAGAAACTCACCCCTACCATAAGATGAATATGTTATACCAGCAGTAACATACTTGTAATTTGGCACAGCCCTTCTGAAATTGTGTTAACCCAATGAAATGGTGAGGAATCCAGGCAGAATTTTACTTAAAGCCATAGATTGAGGTTCTTGGGGAGGACATCTTCTGAAACTCCTTATATTTTAGGGGGTCTTCATCTCAGAGAGGGTTCCAGATTTGGCCTACCATCTTAATCACTCTCTCTTTCTTCTTTTGTCTGCCTTTGCCCTTCACTTGGCCTTTACACTTTGGACTAGAAGCTAAGGTGTGGCATACAGGAGCAAGAGGCATGGCCTACATCTTTCATACCCACCTTCCCATAGGAGGCAGGTGGTGAAGAGTAGCCTGAACTCTGGGCACATCTAGTTGTTCTTTACTTTCCTTTCTCTTCACCAGTCACCTTCTTGGATATTCCTGACAGGGAGAAGGGATGGCTCTTTATTCTTTAGGTCATCAAACATCTAGGATTGGATTCATATGCCTTAGACCCCTCTGGACTTCAAGGTTACAGTGGTTCTCAAGCTTTTCTTTCTATGCTCTTATCCATCACTCTGTGGGCCCCACCATGATAGAAACCAAAGCCCTCCCCCCACCCCCCGCTTTTCCGAGAAGGCCATTTGTCTGTTTACAAGCATTCTGTTATTATAGTTATCACTTCCAGTAAATTTTAAAGATGTAAAAAACTTCAAGAGTATTGTTGGGAGCCTATTTTATTGCTATGGCTTTAAAACAAACAAAAATAGTAATTCCATTTAGTCAAAAATCATAGGAGTACTGTTTTTTTGTTGAGTATAAATTTTACTGCTACGGTAACTCTGTGCCACAAAGATAATAAACACAATTGAAGAGCAATTATTGGCAGGCCCAGTAGACAGTAGACAACACATCACACATGCAGGGCCAGCTAGGAACTGAGGTGGAACTTTTTTTAGTGTTCTGAGAACTAGGTACAGTAGTTTCCCCTTATCCATGGGGGATATGTTCCAGGAGCCCCAGTGGCTGCCTGAAACCATGGATTGTACCGAACCCTACATAGGCTATGATTTTCTTTACATATACACACCTATGACAAGGTTTACTTTGTGAATTAGGCACAGTAAGACATTAACAACGATAACTAATAATATAGTAGAACAACTACAACAGTATACTGTCGCAAAAATTATGCGAATGTGGTCTCTCTCTCCTCTCAAAATATCTTATTGTACTGTGCTCAGCCTTCCTATTCATGTGCTGACGTGAGGTGATAAAATGCCTATGTGATAAGATGAAGTGAGGTGAATGACATAGGTGTTGTGACGCAGCCTTAGTTTTCTGTTGCTCTTCTGATGAAATACGTCAGAAGGAGAATCATCTGCTTCAGGACTGTGTTTGATCACAGGCAACAACTCGGAAAGCTAAGTGGCAGATAAAGGGGGACTACTGTATTGCTTCCTTTAAATGTTTATTTATTTTTGAGGGGGGGGGGCTGAGGGAGAGAGAGAAAGAGAATCCCAAGCAGTTTCCGTGCCATGGGGCTCGAACTTATGAACAGTGAGATCATGACCTGAGCCAAAACCAAGAGTTGGACACTTAATCAACAGCCACTCAGGTGCAACCTGTATGCTTCCTTGTATGCAGAGAGTGATGTGGCATGAAGATGGTAGAAAGAGTGCTATAACCAGACAGATCTGTACTGAAGTCCCGGCTCTGCCCACTTCTAACTGTGGGAAGTAGAGCAGTTCACGTAACCTCATCAATCAAATGAGGATAATTCTACCAGGTTGCAAAGGTTAAATGTAAAGCGTCTTGTAATTGCTCAACTCTAAATCCCACGAAGACAGGACCCTGTCTGTCTTGTTCCCTTTATCCCCCATGCTACCTCTATGCCTAGCTTGTAAGAGGTTTATGAATGTACCTATCATTGTAATATTTTTGTTGTTGTTATAATTTCTTTTATTTTAGATCACTGGTAGGTAATCAAAAGTCTTTGATGTAGTTAATCCCCTGCTTCCTCTTCTTCCTCAACCAGTAACCCATCTTTCTAAATCCAGTTGAGAACTCCAGTTGGGAAATCGAAAGAAGGCTTGAATTATAAAGAAAAACCAAAAGGGCTTTCCCGCCAGCCCATGAGATTGACGAGCTCCAAATATGTATATTTTAACCTTTTGGCAAAACATTTCTGAAGCAAATTACAATGCTTGATTTAATAGCAAGACTCCTAGACACAAAATGTGTCTCAGATAGGCCTGGGATTTTGTTGCTTGATTTATAGGAAATAGTTTTGGTGTAAATGTTTATTACAGTCAAGTTCTCTTTAAAGGTGATATATGGCATTATTGCACTTTAGCATGAAAAGTGGTGTCTCTGGATCTCGCAGATTGCATCAGGTCAGAACCTCACGTCTTCCGTAGCTGGGAACACTGCTCTCCATCATCCCACCCAGCAGTGCTTTGTCAACTTTATGTCTCAATTGTCACACCTGTACAGCTCCTGTCAAGTATCAAAAGTTCTCGGTTTGCACCTTTTGGCATTGTAGATGACCTTCTGCTTTTGGGGTTGTTAATTCTCTTTCTTGGAGCGAGCTGAGCAAATGTAGCCAGTCAGGGAACCACCGTTTCCATACCTGTAAAATGAGGAAGGAGGATAGTGTGCTTCCTGTCACTACTTGGCCCTTTAAAACAGGTTCCCTGTTCTTTTCCCCTTCTATCATCAGTGCTATGCATAGTACCTGACACTTGGTGAATGAGTGAATGATGCTGTCTATGGGAGATTTGGGGTAAATGAAGACCTCTATAATTTGTTTTTTAGACATTCAGAGAAGAGTGTTCTATTAAATATCAGTGAAACCCTCTCCTCTCTTTCTTTCTTTTACTTGGCCCCTGTGTCTTCAGATATGCCTGATTTAGCTTCTAAACGCGCCAGTGCTGTGAATTTCAAGCTCCAGCCCCATACCTCCCCCAGGCTGCCCCTCATTGTCTGCTTTTGAGCCCCATCCCTTGTGGATGGAGTTGGCAAACACTATATAATTATATTGGAAATCACAGGTTCCCAGAGACTGGGGAATAATTATGCTTAATAGGAATAAAATGAATTCCCAGTTGCCCTCTTCGGGGTAGATGACAGTCCGACCCTGTATTTACCTTGTAATGATATGGCAATTACCATCTAATAATTACCCTACTGGCTGGCACCTGCCCAGCCATTAATTGGTTAATGGCCGTCATGCCATGCAGGGAATTGAGGAATATGCCTGCTCCTTAATTTCCATAACTTAAAAATCTTCAGCAGAATGGAGGAGGCTTAGAAGACAGTCATGTGGGGGAGCTGGAAGGGATGGTGTCACCTGCAAAAGGATTGGGGCTCTTGGCTGAGGGTCTTTTCCCCAGGAAGGCAAATCCAGCCTTCCTAGGAGCGGTAGCATGTGGCGAATACAGAGAGGAGAAGCCCACTGAGGTTAGAATGACTCACTTTCATCTTTATGGCAATGGAAGGACCAGAGATGTTGGGGCAAGTCATAATTAAAGACCAAATTAAAACGCTCTGCACCCCTTCAACATTAATTAAATCATTCATTCATTTAGTCTGCTTATTGACCACACACATAAAGTGGTGCACTTCCAGCCTCCGTAGTGCACGTTATTTTGCACTATTTTTGGAACCTCTCCTTAGAGTGTTTACTTACTAAGCCAGCTTTATGTATTCTTCTTCTTGTTGCCGGGGTCTCGGTCTTGCCGTAAAAGCAGATTGGGAGTGTTCTAAGGGCAACATTTGTATACACCATCTTTTATATTCTCTTTATGACAAGGCCAGAGCAGGCACTTAGGATACATGTTAAATGAATAATATTTAGCAAGACAGGAGTACAGAGGAAAAAATGCATGAACTCTGGGGTCAGCTAGACCTGGGTTCAAATCCAAGCTTTGTCCCTAATTAGTTGTGGGACCCTGGACAAATCCCTTACCTTCTCTAAGATCTAAAAATGGGAATAATAATAGCTAGTACATATTGCTTGTCACACAATACATAGTTGATACCAAAATGGTTTCTAATATTATAGTATGTATTTTGTATTATATTTGCATATTAATGCATATCATATATGTATATTAAAAATACCTACTTGGAAATGTGTATGTATGTATACATATGTGTGTGTGTGTGTATATATATATATATATGTTATATATATATATATACATATATGTATGTTATATATATGCATGGAGATACATATACGCATATATATACACACATATAACAGGGTACACATTTTGTTCTTGTTTTCATAGGAGCAGAGGTAATGGGGGTTGGAGTCCTGGGTAGCGGTGAATATATTTTGTGGTTAAGTTTTCTCTGACCTGTGAGTCGATCCAGAGAATCATTGGAGATCATTCATATCCCACTGGGGAAAAATTACATTGAAAGCATTGTCCAATACAACTTTCACACATGTTATTTCATTGAATCCTCATATTAACTCTGCAAGGGGAAAAATATTGTGGAAGTCAGAATGCACTGGGCTATAAGGAGATGATTTTATTACGACGATTTGCAATGGGAAGAATGCTCATTAATGAGGATTGTCTCAAAGAAAAGGAAGGGGGTGTATAATTTTATAGAGGTGGGTAAACAAGGGAAGCCGAAGTGACTATTATGAGAGTCATGAGGAAGGATGGAGGTGGGTCTTAAACTAAAAATATTAGGAGAGGTTAGGTCCCTTGTCCAACACCTCACTACCAGTTTGAAGTGGAAATGCCTCAGAACCCCAGCTTGTCTGGCTCCAAAGCTACCATCTTGTTTCAGTTTCAAGGGCCTTTTCTTGATTCATGGTACCATCTTGTTTCAGTTTCAAGGGCCTTTTCTTGATTCATGGACTTACTCAACAAATAATGATACACTGCTATGTACCAGGAACTGTTCTGGGTGCTGGGAAACATTCACTGAAGAGATAGCAAGACAGCAAGAACTAAATTCACGAACGTTAGTTACCTTAGAGTAGGATAGGACATCGAACAACTTGAGTAAAAGAAGAAGACGGTGGGTTTCAGTTGAGATAGGGATTAAGTGCTACCAAGGAGATAAAACAGGGCAATGTGAGGGAGAGTGACTTGAAGTGGGGGAGGCTTCTCTGGGGGGTGATGGTTGAGAAGGAGCTGTGCACACAGCTCAGGGGTGTGCATGTGAAGGAAGAATGTTCTAAGAAGAGGGAGAATCAAGTAAAAGTCCCTGTGGGAATGAGCTTGGCTTGTTTGGATACTACTCAAAGCACAATGGAGGAAGCCATCAGCAAAGCAGCAGGAATCATTGGATGGTGTTGGGAGAACGTTGAGATTGTGAGCATTCGTGCAAGGCCAGGAAAAGGCGCTCTTGCAGCTGAGCTAGCCCGCAGGAGCTATGTGCTGTTCCTGCCCCTGGGCATGCACCCTGCTGACTATGAGGGTGGAAAACACAGTTATCCTTGTGTCCTCAAACTGGGAACCGATGGTCGGCCTCCTATGGCTGGCCTTTGCCAGCTTTGCTAACCAGCTGACTTCTGTATTGCACTGAAATGTCAAAGTGTGCTTACCTCTACCATTTATCCTCATTTTGCCTTCTGCAGTGGATAGAGCAGAGAATATGACCCATCTCTGACCTTAGAGATGAGGAATCATAGGGCTCCAAGATCTCAAAGCTAGTTAATGAAGGAATGTCATCTGGAAACCAGGTTTTGTGATTACTGGGCTGAGAATCCCCCATTCCACCTGCCCCCACCTTGGGGGCAGTTACAGGGACTTCAGGGCGGGCTGACGTGAGGGTGTCCCAATGAGTCCTAAAGCCATTTAGAATAATAGATGGAGCTAGATGATGTTCGGTATTTAGTGGGTCTGTCAGGCCACTACCTATGAGCTATCAGCCTTGATCTACAGCCAGCCACTATTATCTGCTATTAGCACTGCCCTCTATTAGCAACTATTATCACTTACCAGCTATTAGCCACCATTAGCTACTATTATCACCTAGCTCCTATTATCCATTATTATATACTCTTATCAACTATCCACTATTATCCACTATCAGCTTCTATTATCTTCAACCATTATCCAGTATCTTCCATTTGTTATCTGTGATCTACTATCAGCTACTATCTATTACCTGCTGTGTGCTACAATCTATCAGCTACTTTTTATTCTCTACTATCTATAGTTACCTACCATCCAGCCACTATCTATTATTTAACATCCATCAGCTATCATCCAGCTATCATTCTCCATCTGTCCTTTCTACCTAAGTTCATCACAGTAATTAATATCCATTAGAAATCTCAACCCAGAACTTTGCTTACAGATGTTCCTCTGGGGTGAGAGCCTCTTGTCCACTATATAAGTTTTGAGTGGCAGTATCCATAGTGGATCCTATGTATTCACAACGAGGAGGCTATAGACCCTTTCTTTTCTGCCTAGCATTCCTAGCTTGTGCACCCATCAGACTCCTGACTATCCCATCACAGTTTCAGGGGGGTCTTTGACTGGAGGAGTCAAAGGTTCATTTATGGGACTAGAATAGAGACCAAACTTTAATGACACACATTCAGTTTGACCAGTTAAAGTCTGCATGAGGTAGAATGTCTGCTCCCATGGGATTAAGAATTCAGAACCATGCCAATGGAGAAGACAGATCAAAATGTTCTAACTTACCTGTCCCTCATCCCCAAGCACATGCATGGCCCACATGTACTCAAATAGACATCAGAGACAGGCTTGGGAGCACATGTTGAGAGGCGACATAAAGGTGAGGAGTGCTGGGTGCAGAAGAGCAAGAACGGCTCTGCTTTTTTGAGGAAGCCAACAGCTTGGAGGCAAGTGGGGTGGAGGACTTTTTCCTGGGAGGCCTGGGCACCACCTGACCACAGGGTCCCTTTCTCAGGAGGCGGATGGTGGCATGGAAGGCCCTGGACATGTGGTCAGGTTGTTTGGGTTAAAGTCCTTGCTCCAGCTACTAGTGCTGTGACCTTCAGCAAGTCATTTTGCATTGGGGGGTTCATGAAGGAGACATGCACACATGTGAAACCGGTTGGCAGGAGAACCATTCTTGGGGACAGAGAGGCAACGGCAGGTTAGAGCTTATCAGCCCAGAAGGAACCCCTCTGGAGGCAGAGGGGGCTAGGTAAACATTCATCAAGTGTCGCAGCTGGGATAGTTGTTAGAATGCAGAGTGGGCTCTTCCAAATTGGGGGTTATGACCCTTTAAGGGAGTGAAATCAAATTAATTAATGGGCTGTGACCTGCATTAAAAAAATAGAATAAGATAGAAAAATGGTAAAGGATATCACATATAGTATGGATAAGTTGTGTTTTGTGAAAAGATAATATTTACATGTGAACCGGGTCATAAGAGAAAATATATTTGGAGCCCCTGGATGGCTCAGTCGGTTAAGCATCTGACTCTGGCTCAGGTCATGATCTTGCAGTCTGTGAGTTCGAGCCCCACGTTAGGCTCTGTGCCACCCTCCAAGAAGCTTTGAGGTTGGGCAACAGGAAGGCCCAATTTGGAATGCCTGGTGTCCCTCTTCCCTCCCTCCTCAACTTGGCTTGTACTAAAACCACTGGTCAGGCCTATCCACTTCCTTTCTTGTCCCATGGACCTAAGATGAATTTAGCCGGGAGGCCCATTAATGAGAAACATGATCTAAACTGGGAAGGGCTTGAATGCTCTGGGGAAAAATATTGTTTTTTCCACATTTTAAAAAAGTGCTTCTATTATCTCCCTCAAGATAAATTCTAGCTATTTACTCACAGTTTTCTCCATGAAAAAAAGCATATGCATTCCCTGGGGGCGTCTTTCTTGCTTGATAACCTCATAACCAGATTGTAGACGCATATATATCAAGATGCTTGTTACAAGTTACCTTCTCTCTCTCAGGTGTGAAGATAGATAGATGAGGATGGGCTTCATGTATTCAGAAGGTAGGCGGCCCAGGTCCTTGCTTTTCTTTTCTTTTTTTTTTTTAATATATATAATTTATTATCAAGTTAGCTAACATACAGTATATACAGTGTATTCTTGGTTTGGGGGTAGATTCCCGTGATTATCGCTTACATACAACACCCAGTGCTCATCCCAGCAAGTGCCCTCCTCAATGTCCATCACCCATAACCCCCCTCCCCATTGCCCCCGCCCATCAACCCTGTTTGTTCTCCACATTCAAGAGTGTCTTATGGTTTGCATCCCTCTCTATTTGGAAACATTTTTTCTTCTTCCCTTCTCCCATGGTCCTCTGTTAAGTTTCTCAAGATCCACATATGAATGAGAACATACGATATCTGTCTTTCTCTGACTGACATATTTCACTTAGCATAATACCCTCCAGTTCCATCCATGCTGTTGCAAATGGCAGGATTTCATTCTTTCTCATTGCCAAGCAGTATTCCATTGGACCATTCCCTGCATGGGTTCCATGCCTTTTTGGATGATGCCATTCTTTCCAGAGTGACCGCAACCCCACGTGCTGACTGGAGGGCCTAGCCCTTGAAGAACCAGGACAGCCACAAGCCCCGGATTCTCCTCCTTGCACCCACACAGACAGGCTGCAAGGCTGAGATTAATGTGCCTTTAAGGGGGCCTGGGGGGTCTTCTAGGTGGGCATGGCTTTTGTATAATTTGTCCCATTGTCCTTCAGATACATTTGCATTTGCCTTGTTTTCTGGCTGGAAATCGTGGGCACTATAGCTAATCTTTCCTCTTGCCATATTCACTTCCCAGTCTCATCCCCACCGCCCCCCCTACCCCCTCCCCCTGCTCAGTGAGGCATTCTCCAGAAGAGATCTCTTTCTCGGGGAAGTTCTGACCAATCCTATCCAATGCTGTAGGCTACTGAAATAAGATCAAATTCCACATTTAATCTGTACAATGAGGAGCCCAGCTAGTTCTCCATGGATGTGAATTCTCAAGGCACAGCTTCCTGATATTGACGATCCAGCCCTCTCGGTGGGGTATGATAGAGTCCTGTTCTTTCTTCCCCTCCTCCTTAGCTTTATTGGGTATAATTTGCATACTATAAAATTCACTCGTTTTGAGTGTACAATTCAATGATTTTTAGTATATTTACAGAGAGGCGCTGCCACATTGCAATCTAATTTTAGAACATTTATGTTACCCCATAAAAGAAACCCTGTCCTTGTAGCCCTCACCTTCCCACCACCCTGCTCCTGGCTCCATGTAATCATTAATCTGCTTTCTGCTGTTACAGATTTGCCTCTTCTGGAAATTTTGTTTAAACAGAATCATACAATAGGTCGTCCTTTGTGACTGGCATCTTTGACTCAGCATAATATTTTTGAGCTTCATCCATTTGTAGTGTGTATTAGTACTTTGTTCCATGTTATTTATTGTTATTATCTTTATTTATTTGTTTACCCATATACCAGTTGATGAATGTTTGAGTTATTTCTACTTTCTGGCTATTAAGAATAATGCTACTTCCTCAAAAACTTAAGAATAGAACTACCCTATGACCCAGCAATTGCACTAGTAGGTATTTATCCAAGGGATTACAGGTATGCTGTTTCGAAGGGGCACACGCACCCCATTGTTTATACCAGCACTATCAACAATAGCCAAAGTATGGAAAGATTCCAAGTTGGCATCAATGGATGAATGGTTAAAGAAGATGTGGTATATATATACAATGGAGTACTACGCGGCAATCAAGAAGAATGAAATCTTGCCATTTGCAACTACGTGGATGGAACTAGAGGGTATTATGCTAAGTGAAATTAGAGAAAGACAAATATATGACTTCACTGGTATGTGGAATTCAAGATAAAAAACAGATGAACATAAGGAAAGGGAAGCAAAAATAATACAAAAACAGGGAGGGAGACAAAACATAAGAGACTCTTAAATACAGAAAACAAACAGAGGGTTGCTGGAGGGGTTGTGGGAGGGGGGATGGGCTAAATGGGTAAGGGGCATTAAGGAAGACACTTGTTGGGATGAGCACTGGGTGTTCTACATAGGGAATGAATCACTGGAATCTACTCCTGGAAACATTATTGCACTATATGCTAACTAACTTGGATGTAAACTTAAAAAAAAAAGAATAATGCTGCTATAAATATTCACATACAAACGAGCCTTTGTGTGGGCATGTGGTTTCATTTCTCATGGGCAGATACCTAGAACTGGAATTACTGGGTCATATATTTATATGTTCTATGTTTATATTTATTATATACTCTATGTTAAACATTTATGAAAGTGCCAAGCTATTTCCAAAGTGGCTGCATTATTATACATTCCCATCAGCATGTGTGGGCTTTCCAGTTTCTCCATATCCTCACCAAAGCTTGTTACTGTATCTCTTTTCGATTATAGTCATCTTAGTGGGTGTAAATATCATTGTAGTATTGATTTGTGTTTTCCTAATTGCTAAAGGTGTTGAGCATCCTTTCTTGTACTTATTGAGTATGCATGTATCTTCTTTGGTAAAATGTTAATTCAAAATTTTGCCCATTAAAAAAAAGTTTATTTTTGAGAGAGACAGAGAGAGGCAGAGAGAGAGGGAGAGAGAGAAAAGTCCAGGCAGGTTTTGTGCTGTCAGCTCACAACCTGATGTAGGACTCCCTCCCGTGAGCCATGAGATCATGGCCTGAGCTGGAATCAAGAGTCAGACGCTCAACTGATTGAGCCACTCACATTGCCCCGAAAACTTTTGCCCATTTTTATTTTGGATTATTTGTCTTATTATTGAGTTTGAAGATTTCTTTGTATATTTTGGTGTATTTGTTTTATATTGCTGCTGTAACAAATTACCACAAATGTATCATTTTATACTTCTGTAGGTCACAAGTTTGACACTGGATTCATTGAGCTAAAAGCAGAGGGCTGGCAGACTCCAGGGGAGAATCTATTTCCTTACCTTTTCTAGCTTCTAGAGGTTATCTGCATTTCTTGGCTTGTGGTCCCCTTCCTCTGTCTTCAGAGCCAGAAATGTGTCATGTCTTTGACCCCTTTGCCATTGTCACATCTTTTTCTGACCACAACCTAGAAATACACTCGTGTGATTAGACTGAGGTCACCTGCATAATTCAGGATAATCTCCCCACCTCAAGGCCCTTAATCACATCTGCAAAGTTCCTCTGCCATGTAAGGTAATACATACACAGGTTCTAGGAATGTGGGCACGGACATCTTTGCGGGGGAGTGGTCATAATTCTGCCTGGCAGATGTGGACATAGGTTCCTTGTCAGTTTTATGATTTGTTAATAATATATTTACATATTTTCTCCAACGAATGGCTAATCTTTTTATTTTCTTGGTGTCTTTTGAAGAGTCTTTAAATTTTGATGAAGTCCAGTTTATCAATTTTCTTTTATCATTTGTGCTTTTGGTGTCCTATCTGAGAAATCACAGCCTAACTCAAGGTCACAAAGATTTACGTCTATGATTTCTTCTAAGAGTCTTACAGTTTTATTTCTTACATTTAATCTCTGATTGATTTTGACTTAATTTTTTTGGTGTGGTGTAATTTAGGGGTACAGGTTCATTCTTTTACACCTGGATATATCTATTTGTCCTAGCACCATTTGTCAAAGAGACTGTTCTTTCCCCCACTGAATTATCTTAGCACCATTGCCAAGATCAATTGACCATAAGTATGGAGTTTATTTCTGGACTCTCAGTTCTATCCCACATCTATCTGCCTATCTTTATGCCTATTCCACACTGTCTTTCTTATTAGCCACGTAGTGAGTTTTAAAATTGGTAAGTGTGACTCCTCCAACTTTGTTCTTCTTTTCAAGATTGATTTGGCTACTCTGGGTCCTTTGGATTTCCATATAAATCTGATACATCGTCTCCCTGGTTCCTGTGTCTGTCACCCAGAGAGAACACTTTTGGATGTATCCATCGTGTCCCTCACCCAACACATTAAAGGTTCCCAGGGGATGGGACTGTGTTCTGGTAGTCAGTGTAAATCTCCAGAGAAGAGCCTGCAGAGCTCCAGCAGTAGTGTTTGTTGCCTGGCAAAGTCTAGCTCCATCTGAGAGATGAGGAAGAGGCAGCTCAGGCCTAAGAGGTTAAGGCTCAAATCCCTCATTCTGGTTTCCTCTTTCCCAACCCAAATGGAGAGACTCTACTCTCACCATCAATCCCCTTGCTATATTTTGACCTATAAATTTTATATGCCGTCAGTGGTGCTTGGGCTGGATTCATTCACCCGATGAATCATCATATCGAGATGTTTGCTCAATGCTTGGGATGCACCTTTAATAAGTAAAAGATATTTTGGGGTGCCTGGGTGGCTCAGTCGGTTAAGCGTCCAGCTTCAGCTCAGGCTTGTGGGTTGGAGCCCCACGTCGGGCTCTGTGCTGACAGCTCAGAGCCTGGAGCCTGCTTCTTATTCTGTCTCAGTCTCTCTCTCTCTGCCCCTCCCCTGCTTGTGCACTCTCTCTCTCAAATATGAATAAACATTAAAAAAGAAAAGAAATTTGAACCTACTCTAAATGTACTGTGATTGAGGGATGGCCCAAAGGAAAAAAATATATATATTTTGGTGAAGCCAATATAGTCAGTCTTCTGTAGAGGCAACTAAATTCAATCCTAAGAGGCCCTGTGACCCATGCATATATTTGCTTCAGGCCATGGACTACTAAGCAAGGCTAGAGAATTTGCCTTTGAGGCCAGAACAGGGTCTGCAAACTTCTATCCCCAAGCAAACAGCCCTGACCTCAATGCTATACTTTTCCTGTCCTCAGTTGACTCCACTTTGGGGCAGTTGGAAACCTCAGACTGTGGTGAGAAAGACCCTCTAAATGTTCTGGCTTACAGATAAGTTTTAGCCAGGGGAATGATACATACTTTTCTTAGACAATACTTAACAGGTGTACCTGAGAGACACCTGGAGGATTAGGCTTCTCCTGGGTCCTAATCTGTCTTTTGCTGAGTTTCTTACTTCCTACCTCCACCTGCAGGAAATGGAGCTTGAGGTAGAGAATGTGGCTTTTTGGACTCCACAAGGAAAATTATTACTTGCCAGACCCCTGGGGGATATGTATTGCAGGCTAAAAGCTAAAAAGGGCCTCTCTTAGCATATCTATATTTTCTTTTGAAGCTATTTTCAGGTCGGGCAGTTTTAAGTCATCCTGAAGTCTTCAAAAAAGTAGTCTTCACCCTCGAGTGTCTTAAATTTCTACTAACAAATTCTGGGATACAAAAATCTTTGCAAATACATGGTGTAAGTCTTCAGATTGAAAACTTCGTAGCTTTATCAGTGGTTTTGCTACCTGAGAGCAAGAATTACCAACCTGCTGGCCCAGGGTAGGGGGGCCTTCCCCACCCTCCCCTTTTCCTCCTCCGCTCAGTCAGTTGCATACAACACACCACTGCTGGTATCTCATTTTATGTGTCTTGCAAGTAATAGAACAGCTTAAACAATATAGAACATTTATTGCGTGGAGAACTGTGAAGTCCAGATGTTGATGGGGGACTTCAGGCATGGCTCAATCTAGGTGATCATGATTTATTTCTAAAATTTTCCATTTCTCTGATCCACCAGCCATGGCGTTGGCTTCCCCACAAGCCAAGATTCCTATAGGGTCCAAGACGGCTGTAGTTATCTGAAGGTGTCATAGGCCTTGTGCCAGGAGAGCTTTAGAAACTAATGATGCCTGAATCCTATTCCCAGAGATTCGGATTTAATTGGTCTGGGGTGTGCTGCCAAAGTTGAGAATCAAGACTAATCTTAGAAGTGAAAAAAAAAAGAAGTGTAAGAAGTGAAATTCTAAAGTAACTGGTATTGAAAGGTAAAGTCAAAACAGTTTGGGACTTACCAAATTTCATAGAATCTAAGAAGCCGTTGACAGAAAGATGCACCATTATTTTACGTACCACTGAGAAAGAGAAAGGGCTGCCACTTAAACTGTGACCCTCCAATTGTCATCTGTGTCCTGATTTCAGAGATAAAATGTGAAAATAAAAGCGTGTCTCTGAATTCATGGAATAAGGTGTGTATCTAAAGGAAGGACTACGTTTTAAAGAAGTCGTCTTGGAAGGAGTGATTTTATACGATTCCTTTGAAGTTACTTCATTCAAGACACCTGTGGAATGTTTTTCCTTTGCCTTCAGAATCCATTTTCTATTTATACAAGAAAATCATAGTGTGTTGGAGCTGACTGAGACATTAGAGGTTATCCTGACCAACCCTTGGATCAATTTAATTATAGTTACACCTTGTTTTAGACTAAAAATGGTATTTCCCAGCTTTAATCTCTCACTCTGTTCACCATTCTTGGCTCTGGATGGCTTTGGGCTGTTTCCAATGAGCACATCCACCTTCCTAGGATAAAGATTTGCCACCAGTGAGGTTATTTAAAGTAACATGTAATGTGTTCTTCTGGTGGTTTCTAGGTTGGGGCCTCAGTAATGGGGTAAGTAATGGAATCACGTGTGGAACAAGCCCCTGATCTCACTTCGATGTTTACAGTATATTATGTCAAGATCAGTCACATGGCCAAAATGTGTTCCCTAGAGTGAAGACAGTACGGATGGTACTTGAGGTCACCCCAAATGTTGCATGCCCCACGTTCACTGGTTCTTCCTCAAATACAGGATGCCCAATAGTGACTGGCGGGAAAACCCCCAATAAAGGGCAATCTAGTGGATGTGAGGTAGCTTGCAACACCATCCTCGGGAAACCAGCAAGGATTTCTTTTTCTGTTTTGCAGAGAGAGAGAGATTAAGGCCCAGAGAGAGAGTAGGTGGCTCGGCCAAGGTGATGGTAAATTGAAGTTGAGCCCAAGACAGCACAAGGGCTCTTGCCTTCCCGGCTGGGGCACTCCCACCCAGCCTGCTACCTCCTCTCTTCTTAATGTTTCATAGCATTTGTGCAGCTCAGGGTTTGAAGAGGTGCTGTGGCTAGAAACTAGGCAGTAGGCTGAGGAAACACACCTGCCAGCCTGCCCCTGCTGATGGGGACAGCACCAGTACAGACCACCCATCCAAGGGTCAGAGGTGAATTCAGGCCCTGCCCTGGAGGTTCCAGGCAACCCTTCAAACCACACGTTCTTTTCCACCTGGGGAACTCAGACATGATGGCTTACATGGGTGCTGAGCCAGTGATTTATACAAATCTACCACCTGAGGAAAATGGGCTGGGGCGGGGTGGGGGGGGGTGTCTTTCGCGAAAACCTTTCTGACAGTGTAGAAAGGCAAGGTGTGGGGAGAAGAACTCTCTGAGAGGAGCAACAGTAGTTGGGCTTCACAGCCTCCTCCTTGTCCCTCTGCACCTGGCACCGAGGCAGCACTGGCTCCAGCTATATGTCCCCTGTCTTCCTCAACTCCCTCCTCGACGCTCCACAACTCCACATCATCGACATCGTCACCACCACCCTTTTCTCCATTACATGAGGGCATATTATCTCACTGTGTCATTAGGCACTTTGGTTTGAGTTTCCAGGGCCCCTCACTGGCTCAGCCAGTAGAGCACAGACTCTTGATCTTGGGGTCCTGAGTTCAAGCCCCATGTTGGGCATGAAGCCTACTAAAAATAAGATAAAATAAAAATCTAAACAATAAGCCATCTTGATTTGCATTTCCAGCCAGCAAGCTGATGCTACTGCTGCCGCTCTAGGGACTGTGCTTTGAGTAGTCGTGGTCCAGGACTGTGGTTCTCAAAGCGTAGGCCCCAGAATGGTAGTATCAGCATCACCTGCGAACTTGCTAGAAATGCAGATTCTCAGGCCCCGCCCCCACAGACCTACTGAGTAATAAATTATCAGGGCAAGGCCCAGGAATGCGTATTTTAATAAGTCCTCTGGTTGGTGTCACTAAGTGGGCACCTGTATTTATCTCTTCAGGCCTGGCTAAACTTTAGAATGACCTGGTGAGTTTAAAAACCTTCTAGTGACGCTCCTGCCACAAATGAACTCCAGATCTCTGGGCTTGTTTGGGCAAATGTATTTTTTAAATGCTTTCCAAGTGATTTTGATGCAAAATAAAGGTTGAAGCTCAGGGAACTAGCCTGGCAATTTACAGATTAGAAACGGGTTCAGAGAAGGAAAGTGGCTTCTTGGGGTCCCACGGCTGATACGAGCCTGCTTCAGAGCCCCTGGTTCCCTTCCCTGAAGTTGTCATTGTTTCCACGCACATGTAGGGGCTCAGCGGCTCCTAGAATGCACTCTCACATGTGTGTACACCCCTGTGAGCCCTTGGTCCACCTCTAATGGACCTTCAGGGCAGCAAGCCACACCTGTACTTCCTATCAGGTAGTACCTGCCTTTGCTGTCAACACGGGACCTGTATTCTGGACCATGTGTTCTTCAGCCATACCTACTTGTATGTGGAAAGCCCCCTGAAGAAGGGGACTGTTCCTGCCGGGACATCACTCTGCTTCCTGGCTTCCCTGAGCCCACACATGAGGTCCTGGGAAGTGGGGGCTCACAGGGGACATGCATTAGCAATTCATTTCTCAGTTTGCCAAAGCCAGTTCTTCATCTTGGGCCCAAGCTGGGGTCCTCCCCATTTCTCTGATGGAGGCTCTGAGGCTGGGGGAGGTCCTCATCTGTCCTCACGATGATCCAGGTTTCCCGGCCTCACTCTTACCTCACATGGCTCTCTCAGCAGTCTCCACCGGGACTGAAGCAGGACAGCAGAGGGAAGGGGGGCAGAATTGGAAAATGGGAAATAATGGGTTTCTGGAAAACAACTCTCAAGTGACTGAAGTTAATCTCCAAAGCCAAAGTGCTCCCAAATTGTTTCTGTTCGGATTTAAAATTAGTCATAGAATTGTTGGTTATTCCCCCACCCCAAACAATAGCTGATTAAGCTTCTTAATTATGTTGAATTTCATCTAATATCAAAATGCGTTCTCTGCACTTGCTCAGGGAGCAGGGATGGTGGTTTTGTGGGCCTGGTAAATGACAGGGAGAAGCCAACACAGGACTCAATGTTTGCTATGGGTCATGCAGCAAATGAGTTAGTTACCCATGGCCTACTCAGTCGATTCTGGGCCTAAATGTGGTGTGTGTGTGTGTGTGTGTGTGTGTGTGTGTGTGTGTGTGTGTGTGGCAGGCCAGGGCACCAGGGGGCAGTTACTTGGTCTGTCCACCTGCCCCTCACTAATGTTTGGTGCCTGTGCCATAAAGGCAGCTGGTTTCCTGGCACCCACTGCCTGGCAGATGGGCCTTGACCTTTGTAGCAACTAGCACGGTGTTAGGTAAACAAGACCCCCTGCCCCTTCCATGCTCCTGCTCCTGCTGCCAGCGAGTTCTATTTTTGACAGGCTTGGGCCAGGGAGGCTGGGAGGGTTCGCAGGCAGGGGCAGAAGAGAGGGCACCTGCTGAACTGGGGCGAGAGGCAGATGGCAGCTAGAAGCATGGCCTCTCACCCCAGCCAGATTTGGTCCATCCACAGGAAGCAAGGAGCCTCCCCAGCCCCCACCAAGCAGTTCTGAGGATGCAGTGTGGTGACTGAGGCCATCAGGAGAAAGGGGCAAGACAGGCAGGTCAGTTGCTTAGCCACATCCTTGATCTTGTGGCTGTGAGGAGTCAGAGCCAGATGTCCCCTGATGACAGGGCCCAGCTACTTGCAGGAGGGCCAGGCCTGATCCCAGGCCCCTATTAGTCTGATGGATGATTCTAGTGCTGCTAATGTGGTTAGGGCAGGCTGCAGCCTGGGGGGCTGGGGCCCAGAGACAGGCCAATACAGGCCCCTCTGTAATCACATTTGCCTGTACACAGAAGGGGTCCAGATTTCCCACCCAGAAGCCCAGAGGACATTAGTTAAAGTCATTGAGAAATATATTTTGTATCAAGGTTTTCTTACCTTATTATTATTTTAAACAACCGGTTTATTGCCCAGGGTGCACACAGAAAGGAGCAGCTCTAAGAATGGATTGTGGAAGAATAGCCAAAGTAGATCACCTCCCCGAAGCCTGGAGCCTGCAGGGTGGGCCCAGCTCTGCAGGTGGTAGGGGACACCCTGTGCTTTCTGGCTGATAAACCACTGAGATGCTTTCTTCCATTGCTCAAGCTTGAATGGCCACTACTTTTTTTTAAATACGCTTTTTATTTTAGCTAGCTTTAGTTTTGTAAAAATTATGAAAATAGTAGAGGGCTCATATGCTCTACATGTTGTTTAACCAATTATTAACCAAGTACACTTGTCACTGTTGATGGACCAATACCCATACATTGTTCTTAACCAAAATCCATACTTTTTTCAGATTTCCTTCGTTTTTAGCTAACATCCTTTTTTAAGGAAGGATCCCCTTCCCCTCAGCCCCTGGCAACCACTAATCTATCTTCTGTCTCTATGGCTTTGCCTGTTCTGGACATTTCAGGTAAATGGAATCTTACAGGATGTGGCCTCTTGTGTCTGGCTGAGCTGGCCACTCTTACACATGTATTAACAGCTTTAATTCTCCTCCTTAGACAGAACGTGGGATTTTTAGGGAAAACAAATTCAAGGGATGTAGGCAAGACTTACCTGTGGAATTCTCACTCAAAATCCAGTTGTTTTGACTCTAAAACCTGAGCGTGTTCTGTCTATTATCCATTCAACATTTATTCAGGGGGCTAGGTGCTGGGATACAGATGAAAATAAACCCTGCCTTGGTCCAAACTGTCATCATTTGACCAGATTATTGTCATATCTTTCTAGCTGATCTCCTTCTGCCCTTGCTGGTCTACAATTTAGACCCACCCTACCAGCCAGGAAGATCAGGTCATGTCTCAACACTCTACTTAGAACTTAGAATCATTCAATAGTTATTTTGTTTTTTCTAACTTTTACCCAGAGTGTGAACCGCGGCCCTTACAATGGCTGCAAGTCTCCCTGTGACCCCTCTGACTTCATCTCTCACTGTTCTCTCCCTTGCTCACTCTGATTTCGGTCCATTGGCCTCTATACCTTTCTCACATGCTGCCAGGCATACTCCCAATACACAACCTTCCCCACTTTCCGTTCTTTTCTGCCTGGAGCCTTCTTACTGCAAGTATCTGCATGGTCACTCCCTCACCACCTTCACATCTTTGTGCAAATAGCTTCTCAAAAAGGCCTTCCCTGACCAGCTAATTTAAAATAGCAATCTTCCCTCGTGTTCCTTATTCTCCTTCCCTGCTTCATTTTTCTCAGTTGCACTTATCACCATCTGGTACACTGTATGTTTTATTTTTTTGTTTGTTATCTCTCTCTTCCCGTTAGAGCATAAACTGTATGAGGGAAAGGGTTTTTTTTTTTTTTTTTTTTGTCTGTTCTACTTAATGCTGTATCTCCAATACCCATAAATATGTTTAGAACATAATATATGCTCAGCATGGGGCACCTGGGTGGCTCAGTCATTTGGGGGTCCGACTTCAGGTCAGGTCATGATCTCATAATCCGTGAGTTCAAGCCCCACATCAGGCTCTGTGCTGACAGCTCAGAGCCTGGAGCTTGCTTCGGATTCTGTGTCTCCCCCTCTCTCTGCCCCTCCCCTGCTCATGCTCTGTCTCTCTCTGTCTCAAAAATAAATAAAAACATTAAAAAATATTTTTTAAGAACATAATATTTGCTCAGGAGACATTTGTTACATGAGTTATACATTCTTTACTCTCAATCCCTTACCTCTTCTATTCAGAAATCTCCTAGGTCAGCCCTCTATGACTATGCAATGTGAGGGAATGATACAGGGAGGAGACTTGTGCTCTTGGATCCCCCAAAAGATAGAAATGATACCATTTGGTAGGGAGGAAGTTCAGATGACAGATACTATCCCCCGTTCATTTGTTCATTTACTTGTTCTTTCGTTATTGAGTTCATCTTTGTTAAGTAAGTACTACATACAGATTCTCAAATAAAATAAAAAACCTAGATAGCTTGCTCAACTATCTAGTGAATATTTATTTAATGCCTATTAATTTGCTGCTATCATGGTAGGTATTGAAGATATAGCAGTGAACAAAAAAGATACAGTCTCTGCTTTTATGAAGTTTATAGTAAAGTGTGGGAGACAGACATGGAACAAATTCTGACACAAATAACTTTGAAATTATAATCTGTAATATATACTCTGAAGGAATAGAGTGCTATGAAAAGCTTATAAATAGGGAAATTGACCTTGTCTGGGAGTTAGGGAAGATAAGGAAGAGCTTTCTTATAATCAGAACTGTCCAAAGTTGAAATAGGCTGCTTTGCAATTGACTTTCCTTTGACTGAGGATTTAAGTGAAGGCTGGAAGACTCTGGATGGGGGTATTGTAAAGTGCATTAAGCACTGGGTGTGGCAGGGTGAAAAATTCTTATTCCCCAAATCTAGGAAGTCAGTTGAATATTTTTAAAAAATTCAAGAAAAAATTTTTTTAATGTTTGCTTATTTTTGACAGAGACAGAACATGAGCGGGGTAGAGGCAATGAGAGAGAGAGAGAGAGAGAGAGAGAGAGAGAGAATCTGAAGCAGGCTCCAGGCTCTGAGCTGTCAGCACAGAGCCTGATGTGGGGCTTGAACTCATGAACCGTGAGATCATGACCTAAGCCAAAGTCGGAGGCTTAACCAACTGAGCCACCCAGGCACACTTTGAAAAAAATTTTTTAATGTTTATTTTTGAGAGAGAGAGAGACAGAGACAGAGAGAGACAGAGAGAGACAGAGTATGATTGGGGGAGGGGCAGAAAGAGAGGGAGACACAGAATCCGAAGCAGGCTCCAGGCTGCGAGATGTCAGCACAGAGCCCAACGTGGGGCTTCAACTCACAAACTGTGAGATCATGACCTGAGCCAAAGTTAGACGTTCAACCTACTGATCCACCCAGGTGCCCCAGTCAGTTGAATTTTTAAAAAAATTTTTTAAATGTTTTGTTATTTATTTTTGAGAGAGAGAGGCAGAGCACGAGTGGGGGAGGGGCAGAGAGAGAGGTAGACACAGAATCTGAAGGAGCTCCAGGTTCTGATCTGTCATCACAGAGCCTGACATGGGGCTTGAACTCATGAACTGCGAGATCATGACCTGAGCTGAAGTCGGACCCTAAACCTACTGAGCCACCCAGGTGTCCCAGTCAGTTGAATTTTTTTGTTGTTGAACGTGAAAGAGGCAGTAACAAGTTCCCTCTTGGAGGATAATTAATCTTATCAATACTTTTGTGGACCCAAATACTCATCCTTAGCTGTCTGGTGTCCCATTTCAGTTAAGTATACAGGATCCAGGATGGAGATTATGAGTGTACCAAGATGTTGGAGAAACTTATGAATACCAGCCCCTAATTATAATACTCTTTTATCTCTGTGCTGCTGGCTAATTCACTGCTGTGTTCTCCTACCCTTATATAATTTGAAACTAACCCTGATCTTTGTGAACTAGGTTAGTCAGAAATTATTATCCAAACTTTATAGAAGAGGAGTCAAGTCTCAGAGAGGGTGAGATGCTGAACTTTATAAACCAAGATCTTCAGATTAAAAAAAAAATTGTGTTTTCTTCCATGTATTAGTTAGCTCTTGCCCAAATAATGCTGTGTAACAAATTAACCGCCAGACTTAGTAGCTTAAAACAGTAATAATTCATTATCAGTCATAATTCTGCAGGCCAGCTGAGATGTGGCTCATCTAGAATGGGCTTGGCTAGATGGCTTCACTTCAGATCTTCAGATTTATGGGTAGCTGGGGCAGCTCTGATGCAGTTTGTGGCAGCTCTGGTAGCTCTGATACACATGGCTTTTATCCTCCTCCTGGTACCATGGCTATCCAGGGCATGTTCTTTTTATCATGAAGTCAGGGGTGCAAAGCCTCTTAAGGCTTAGGCTTAGAACTGGCCCCTGTTACATCTGTCTCATTATATTCCCAAAGAAACTCACATATGTAAACCCAAAGTCAAAGGGAGGGAAAATATACTTCACTCCTTCAGTGAGAATAATTGCAAAGACACATGGAAAAGTCTATGTGGATATTGGGAAGGATCAAAGTTTGAGGCAAAAAATGCAACCTACCACATTCTGTTTGTCATTTGTTCATTTGTTTATTAGTGTATTTATTCATTCAAGCCCAAACAATGTACATTCTGCAAGTTGTTGAATATACAAAGGTGGATGATACAGTTTTTATAAAGAGACAGTTTCAGTAGAGCATGAGATGTACTATGAGAGGAGCAAACACAGAGAATCTTGGGAAGATAGGCTTTTGAAAACCAAAACCAAAACAAAACCCAAAGACAAAACCAAAACAACATTTGAGGACACTTGAATGGGTTTTATTCCCCAATGAGGAGCCAAGAGACAAAGAGATGAATCAATGAATGAACTGAACCAAAGCTAAAAAAAGTCTAGAGTTAGCTCCACTCATATTTCAACCAGTGAAACCAGTTAGTTGTTTTGTTAACTCCTATTTCTCTTTCACTGTTAAAGCAAAAAACCTTCGAAAACTTGCATTCACTCTAAAGCAGTGTTGGGAGAGAGATGAGAGTGGCATCATTTATGCAAATACCATTTAGCTACGGATTTTAGAGGGAAGAATATGTCTGGGAAGTGGCAGTGAATAAATAGGAGATGTGGGACAGTTCCTGGGGGCTGCAGAATAATAGCATTATAATAATAATACATATTACTGTTTATTGAACTCTTTGTGCCAGGTTTTATGCTAAATGCTTTGCATGTGGTAATTACTGTTAATAACCCCATTTTAGAGGTGACAGGAATGAAGTTCAGAGCAGACAGCAAGGTGATCCAATTCCCTGCCTGAATGGGGGGAGTGGAAGACCAGCTGTCTAGCCCCCCAGGTCAGCACCATGGATAGCAGACTTATTGGCAGGCAAAGCCCTGGCTAAGATTCTGCAGGGTGAAATTGCACAAGCCCAGTACCAGAAATGGTTTTGAGTGGGTTACTAGTAACGTACCCACCCCTCCCCCTAGAATGGGTTCTAGTAGCCAAGGGACACCTTTTTGCTAAAGACCTCATAGTGTGTATGTGTTGGGTGGAGGGGGGCACTTTGAAATGTTACAGTTTGATAAAAGATCTGGGAAAGGATCACATTCTTTTGCATAATAAAGCAGCAGTGAGGGATTTGTAAGATAAATTGGATTAAGGAGTGAAAAAGTATGTGGGTAGTCAGAAAGGAGGGGGGTCCCAAGTGGGGGCAAGGAAGAGAGAGTGTTGGGGTAAAGAGAGAGAACTAGGGGAATGTTAAAACAATTTTCAAAGGGGTGTGTGAAGTAAATCATCATCTTTCCTACCAAGTGTTCAGTTAAGTCCCACACCATTGATTACATGCAGCTGGATTTATTTGAGAGCTTGAAGAGGTGGTAAAAGGGACAGTGAGGTCAGTGTTCCACATATGAACACCTGCAAATTAACATTACTGGCTGGAGAGTTTTTTCTTGGCTGTGGTAGTGGAGAGTTTCTAGGGTTTTGTCTTCTGTGCTTCAGCTTGGTCTCTCTGATCAGCTTATTGTCCTTTGGAGGGCAGGCAAGGTGCCTCCTTTGCCTCCCTCCCTCCTATGGATGGTACATTGGTGGGCACACAGCACACACTCAGGATATGCTGAAGAATTGATTTGTGTCCTCTGGATAAGACCTGTTCAGAAAAGAAGCATGAGTTTTCCTCTGTCTACAGCAATCAGAGTTCTCAGTGTTTCCAGGACCCTTATAATTTTAAATATTCCTTCTCTTTGTCACCACAAGTGTACCTCAGCTGGTTGGACCATGCAGTTCGATTTTAGGCTTAGAAAATATGGTTCTAGAATCCATGCTGCTAGGATCCATACAGGATTGTACTAAGAACCAGAAATGACCTGCTTGTCCTATGTCACAAGAAAACTCCCAACTTACCAGCAATTTGACCTAGCAAGGGCAATATGGGGTACACAGTGGAAGCTTGAATGCTGGTCCCTTCTCTATTCCCATGGGGACAATGGGAATCTTTTATCTTGATTCAGAGTCTTTAGGTAGCAACTGATGGAGAAGCATCTCCTTTACTCAGGCCTGGATGTGTGTTCCAATACTTGGAGGTGAGGTGGTGTACATGGGATATGTTCTCAGAGTCAGGTGTTGAATTTTAATTGTTGTCCCATGGAAACTACTATGGGCAGTGGCTAGTGGTAGTCAAAAAGTGCACTGGCAATTTTGTTGGTAAAATAGATTTTTGTGACTGAGCTAGGAACCTGGCCACCAGTAGTGGTAGGTAATTTAGAAAATTATTGGCTTTGGAGTGTGACATACCTGAGTTTGACTCTTAGCTTCACAGTGTTCTTCCTATGTCATTTGGGCATGTCATGCTACCTGTCTGAGCCTCCATTTTTTCCTTTGTAGATGAGGGCTGTTGATATCCTGGCACTTACTGAATTAGTTAGGGTAGATAAGCTTCACAGAAGCAAAACTCATGAAATCTCAGTGGTCTGACACAATAAAGTTTTCTCTCTCGCTCATGTCACAATCCAACATAGGTCAGTAGTGAGGTTTGGCTCCATGCTGTCATTCAGGGACTCTGGATCCTTCCATTCAGTGGATATACTTCCATAGAGCCTGGGAGCCTTTCACTGGATCCTCTGCATCAAGCAGACAGATGAAGGAGGAGACAGCATGAAGGATAGAACAGGAGGCATTTTTTATGGGCCAGATTAGGAGATGGTACACATGATATCCATCTACATTCCATTGTCCCATGGCTGCATCTAATGTAAGGAAAGCCAAGGATTGATTAACTGTGAACCTAACAGGAAAGGGTTACTGATTTGGTGAACAGCAAGCTAGTGTCTGCCACTCCTATCTTGTAAGATTATAATGAAGTGAGGATGTAATGGAAAAAAAAAAATGCAGGTAGAACGCCTCAATCCCATCTAGCACATAGCAGGACTTAATAAATGTTCATTCTAATAACATTGTTTACACAGGAAAATGAATTTTAAATTCCAAACAAGCAACTTAGAAAGCACTTCCAAGTCTCTATACATTTGTTAGATGTGGGCTGCCTTGTCTGTTTGTCCTTGGCTCCCCAGGAATTCTGATTACTAGGCCACCAGGGGTTAACCTACCCAGGCCTCTGCTGCTACTCTACAGCTGGGTACCTTTCCAAGGGCCTTCAGCACTCTCTTTCAGTGCAGTAAATACATCTGGCATTCCCTATTCTGGAAATACAAGCAACTAGTCAATTGAAAAAGGCGTCTGCTGATGGTAGCATGACAAGCAATATCCATAACTGCTTGTAATCTCCTTCAGACATCCGCTCGCTCCCACCCAGCCTCACGGAACACAAAGGGGCTCCTATTATCTCAGCAGCCTTCTGTCGCCAGAAATGCAGATGAACCCTGACCTGATATTCCACTCAACATGCCCTCTGAGCCAAGGGCCTTCTTCAAGTGTTTACCCTGCCAGAATAGCAGATGAGTGGGCCACGGGGAGCAGCTTTCAGGAGGCAGGCAGCTGCAACGCAGAGGAAGAGAGCACAGGTTTTTGCGTTTGGGGATTAGACGTGTCAGATCTGCAGCACACTAGCTCGGGTGGCCTCAGAAAAGTCACTTTGCCTCTCTTGCCTCAGTTTTCTCATTGGTGTAATGAGGATAGGCATGATGCTTGGTTTATCTATGTCACAGGAGGTGTTGGGGCTCAAAAGATGTATCTGAAATTGTGTCTATACCTACATTCCTGATAAAAAGTTACCTAATGGGAGCATGTTCCTATGTTCCCAGGCAGGTGGGATTGGGATTCAGAGGTGAAAAGACGATTAGCACATCTTAGGGTAAGAGGGTATACCTTAAGAGGCCTCCCCCTGTCTATGGGCAAGTGGTGGCAGGAATGTCTCCATGTCTAAATTCTCCAGCTACAGTCACCAATCCTGGACCCACATCGGGGAGAAGGCAAGAATGCATAGGGTCATGGCCTGATAGGGAGCCGTGCTTCCCTCTCCCAGAACAGGCTCCATGATGGGAGAATTGGGAAGATCACCTACCCATCGCCAGGAGCTCTCAGGGCCCATATCACTGTTATGGTAATGACCATTTCTTATGTTTGTACCATGTTATGACATTTACAAAGGCCTCTTTGAGCCTAGGTCCCACTCACGGCCCATGGGCACCTTCCAAGCCAGGCATTATGACCTCCATGAAGCTGAACCTCAGAAACGCTGAGTAATTTGGCCAGAAATCTGTCTGGTTTCAAGTTGAACCTCCTCCTACCACACCACAGCTGTTCTGCCTTTCTGTTCCCAGACACAACCAAGAGAAAAGCTTTGTCTTCTACAGACTAGAAACGGACAGATGCGTGTTTGCTAATCCTTTTTGGATTAGAAAATGGGAACACTTCTCTGGATTTCTATATCCCTAACAGTGCCTGCTATGTGGTAAAGTGCTTCTACATCGTTATAAGATGAACGGTAGAGAGAATGACCTGGCAGGAGGCAGAGAAAGCCTTAGGAGTTGACCAGAGTTCAGAAATGGATGGTTGACTACTGGTGTGTTGAAGGAGGGGAAGTTATGAAAGGGGCAGACAAAAAAGAGCCAAAATGGACGCGGCTTTCTTACATTCTGTTTAGTATTGAGAAAAATCCAGTGTCCTTGGGCCCTCCTTTCCCCAGGGACAGAGAACCCCAAAAAGGAGAAATTTGGAGGCATTCTGAACAAAGGGGTCTCTCTTAGGGCCACAGGGTAGGATCAGAAACTCTGCTCAAATAGACTTGGGACAGCAGGGATGAGAAAAGAGGCTGCCCTGAACCCTGCTCTTTTTAGAAGGGCTAATCAGACTCTGGCTGAGCTGGGGTGGAGTATCAGAATACTCCTGGAGTATTACTGTATATCTGTTACTCGTGGAGTAACAGAATCCAGGAGTCTTCCGTTGGAGTGTGGGAAACAGGATAGAAGTTCCACATGGGGCAGGTGGAGCATAGACAGGGCAATGTGTTGGGAGAGAAAGCCCAAACCCACTTCTCCTGGGATGGGGAAGAAGTCTGGGTCTGAGAATACAACCAAAGGGGGCAGAGCTGAAGGACCACGAGGCCATTGGTGAATGTGGGTGGCAGCTGTAGAGGCCACCTCCACATAGTGCTGGAGGAATCACGGACTCCACGGCAGGAGGGCCCAGCCCATGCAGGCAGCAGCACTGAGGGCAACAAGAGTAAAAAGCCTTAAAGAATGAAAAGAGCAGAGGTCTTTTCTGAGGGTGGCTGGATGGCAAGATACATTTGCAGGCAGGGTGTTTGTGTGTGTGTGTGTTTGTGTGTGTGTGTGTGTGTGTGTGTGTGTGTGTGTGTGAGAGAGAGAGAGAGAGAGAGAGAGAGAGGGCAAGAGATAGAGACATGGGCTCACCACTGAGCTCACTGCAGGATTGGGCCTTTGAGAGCACCCAACTAAGTGGGGAGTGATCTATCTTCCAAGGAGTAGCAGCCCCATAATTCTGCCAAGGAAGAGAGCATGTAGCGAGGCTCTGTGCAGTGGTTTTCCTGCTTCTCTTCTTCCCTTGGACCCCCTCCTGGCTGGTGGAGGGCAGGGGGTGTTGCAGACAGTGGCCCCTCTGCAGCCATCTTGCCCTGCGGGATTCACAACCCCAGCCCATCCTCTGTGATGAATGTGACCCACCACTGAAACCCCATCAGCTGCCAGGCAGAGGAGGTCAGGCCCAGTGGCTGCAGACAATGGCCTTATCGGCTGCTACTAGTGAGGGTATAAGCAGGGGATTGGATGGTATCATTCTAATTTACACGGGATTTTGTTTCTTTCCAGGTACTTAGCATGTGGATCTAGGTGATATCAAAGGCAGAGCATTATACAATAAGTAGGCTTAACCTCCATCTCGCCCCCTCTCATCCTTCTGTCTCTTCATTGAGGCCACGAGGAGCTGCAGCTGGGGTTGCCATAGTGACCAATTAGGATTACTGAGATGTTCTTGCAGAGAAAAAAGGGAGTATCGATTTAGCTTTGACAGTGGGGCATCAGGGGACCAGGGGAGCCCAAGGGTGTTCAGCATTAATAGGGGCAGAATGTGGCACCCTTGAGGCCGACCTGGGATTGTGTTGCTTCGGAGCTGGACTTCATACATGGTGGAGACCAGTGGCAAGCTCCTGCCTGCTCAGAGCTTACTGTCTCCGTGATAGTGCAGAGGGGCATGTGAGGGTATCTGGGGTGAAGCACGAGTGATGCCATCCTCAATAGAATGGCTCTCAAGAGAAGCAGAGTTGCCCAGCTCTGCTAGTGGGAGGCTCAGGCACCCTGATAGGGTCACCCCAGCCATGAGCTTCCTTCCTGGTGTCACTTAACCAATATTTCCAGTTGCTCTGGTATACTCCCCTGCATATGAGTACATAATGTGGACCTGGACGTTTAGGAGCTTTGAATAGGGCAAACACTTGGTATCATTAATGCAAAATCAGCTTCCTTTGATCACTATTCCTTTAGGAACTCTGAAACCAAGAGCATACACGGGGCCAGGGAAACCTTCTGGGTGGAAGGGGTCTCAAGGCTGGCACAGTGAGGTTGTGTAGCTGTGGACAAGCCATAAAAATAACTGAACCTCAGTTTGCCCCTGTGTAAGCAAGGTCTAATAACCATCTACTGAATAGGAAGGTTATAAAGATTGGAGCTTGTGTTGGTGACATGCTTGGAACATTGTGTGTGTAGGAGTCTGGATTGGGAGGAAATGGTACAGAGAACCCGGGACTGGATAAGAAGGAGACAGGGTGGAGGATGCAAGTTTGGAGACACCTGGGAGGGATTAAGGGGCTTCTGGATCGAGGAAGGGAGAGGATGAATCGCCCCTGAGCAGAGGAGAGAGAGGCAAGGAGAACGGTTGGGGAGGGCATGCCGGGAGGAGGCTGATATGCAGCGTCGAGGGGTACAGGAGCCCTGGCTTCACTAGAGGAGACCTGTGTCCTTGTCCTTAGCCCCAAATTCAAAGAAATGGATTCTTCTAAAGTTCCTCAGAAGTAAAAAGGTGGTGAGTGAGAGGGATTCACCAGCAGTCATCTCACCATCAGGGATGTCCTGGGGCTGAGCAAATGTGTCTGGTTCTGTAGTTAATGGTGTCCTGGGACCACTATTTCAGAGACCACTGGAATAGGTACCCCACCCTGGCCTTGGGCAGTGAGAAAGCCAAGCTAAGCTAACCAACTTCCTGCCCCACAGGGGTTGTTCTAGACCTCATCCTGCCTCTGCTCCCCACTTGCACCCCACTGGCCAGCCCCAGGGCTCATCATTAGAGCACAGCAGGAAGAGGACCCAGGAAAAATAGCTTCCCCTCGTCCCCATCCCCGCCCTCTGCAGGATTTAATAACTGCCCTCCTTAAAGATCAGGAGACATGATTAATTCTGACTCGAGGATTATTAAAATGCCTCCACCAAGCATCTGGCATTAAAAGTTTTAAATCAATTAATCTGTTGTTTGGAGAAGAGTGTTCTCGTTAGCACAGTTGCAAGAGGCCATTCAAGCTGCTGTGGGGTTGGGAGAGGCCGCCTTAGAAGAAGGGCTCAGCACCCCCCACGAGCTGATGGGCCACTCCTTGGGCTCCTGGGACTTTTGGTTTCTGAGCCTGGGTTCTCTCACTGTGCATCCAATTTCCAAGTGCATCTCTCTCCCATCCCCACAGGGTTGCCAGATAAAATACAGGAGTTAAAGTTGAATTTCAGGCAATGAGAAAAAAAATTTTTTTTTAGTCTAAGTATGTCTTATGCAGTATTTGGGACACACTTATATTACAGCATTATTTTACTCATTGTTTATCTGAAATTCAAATTTAATCGGGCCTTATATATTTTTCTTTTTTGAATCTGACAACCATGTTCCTCTTATCCTGTTTTAGTAGCCTGACATCATAGCTGAAGCGGGACTCCTGGGTTTGAGCTCTGGGCTACTATCTACATGCCAAATGACCTGGGGGCACATTGCTTACCTTTCTAGGTCAAGCAAGAAATAAGCAACCTTGACCTCTGGGGCACTGAAGCATTTATGGGACTCTCACACAGTGGTTTGCAAAATCTCCATTTGACTGATAAAGCATATGGAAAATTATACTCTTGACCAAGAGCACAGGCCTGACATTGTTTTTAGCTTTTAGCCCTGTTGGGTTATCTAACCATGGGCTCTTTGATGGCACAGATGAGTCTAGTCCACACTTGCATCCCCAGCACTTGGCCCAGGGCTAACATTTGGCAGACCCTTAATATAAGTTGATAAAATGAAATCATGAGCAAATGAACCTTCCCTGTGTTCTCACCCAGGCTCCTGAGTAACTAGAGCTGACATTTATATATTACAAAGGGTTAAGTGTACAGAAATGGCCAGGGTCAGAGCCAGGCATTGGACCAGGGGCTAGGATCACTAGGTTCATACTCTAAATGCAGGTCCTAGTTTTTGCTAATATTTTGTGCCTTGGCTAAGTGCTGCCCACCCACCCCCGGTTCTGGTTTTCTCATCTATAAATCAAGGCTGTCATGTATAGGGGTCCATACAGCCCAGGCATTCTGAGACAGCTCCACTGTTGCTGGGGTTTGCAGCACAGTTTTGAGTGGATCTGATAGATGTTGAATCCTGGCTCTAACCTGAGTCCCAGTGTCTGGTAAGGCCATGCATGGCAATGCCCCATCTTAGAAGTCCAGGGAAGGCCTGGCTGCTGGGTGTCTACTGGACTTTGTTACTGATATCTGTTTTGGGTTTCCGTTGCCTCTTTGCAAAGGGGTGTCAGGCTTTGGCTCTCTTGTCCCCTAAGCAGGTGGAGAGAGGGAGGAAACCCCGCCCTTCCTGACTCTGCATCCCATCCAGTGCTCCTTTGACCCTTGGCCACACCTCAGATATTTCTTTTCAGCCTCTGCAGTCAGCCTAGATTTATCCTGCCTCGTGTCTCTCATGTAAAATGCATATCCCGACACTTTGCCAGGTTAAATGATTTAACAGCCGAGGCAGAAAGAATTAGGGGTCCTGGAGCAGCAGGCAATGCCTGCTTTTCAGATGAGATTGGAAAGAAGATGGAGATCGGTGGTGATGATAATCTCTTATTTTAATAATATAAAATAACTGTCCCACTGAATCAGAGTGAGCGATGAATTCTGTGGCCTGGGGTTAGAGACAGCCCAGTCAGGAGAAGAGAGCCAGGGGGATGCAGGGACGCCCGTCTTCCTGTCTGTCGCTCCCTTTGTTTTGTCTTTCTCTTTTGAAGATTTATGCCAGCTTCATCCTGTGACCCTCTGGATCTGGTGCCACTGAGAGTGTGGGAAGCCAGAGAGGTTGGATGGGAGCACGGTGGATTTGGGGAGGGTGTGTGTGTGTGTGTGTGTGTGTGTGTGTGTGTGTGTGTATGAGAATAAGAGAGACGAGGGAAAGAGGGAGGGAAGGAAGGAAGGAAGGGAGGATGGAAGGGAGGAAGGAAGGGAGGGACAGAGTTGAACTCTGTAGCTCAGTTTTGAGTGGATCAAGTTGATTGTTGAATCCTGGGTCTAATCAGAGTCCCAATGCCTGGTAAGCCCACACACGGTAATGCCCCATCTTGGAATTTCAGGGAAGATTTCACACAATGGCTGCATTGTGTTCACTGGACTTTGTTACTGGTGTCTGTTTTGGGTTTCAGCTGCCTCTCTGCAAAGGGGAATCAGGAATAAGTGAATGAATGAAAGAAAATAAATCTAGGGTAGCTGATGACCACTTTTCCTTTGTGATTGTCAGTGGGAGATACCCTGATCTGTGACCCCGAAAAAGAAAAGCAGGCTGCCTAAGGCAGGGGTCTAGACAGGATGACCCCTAGGAGATACAGGGATTGCTAACTGGGGCATAAAGTCATAGGATGCTTGGTCCTGGCCCCACTGAGCCTAGAGGGAATGTCTCACTCTTGGGTCAGTCCCTTGATTGACAAAGTCGTATTGAACACCTGTCATGTGCTGGTCTTTCTGAGATTGGCCGGGCCAGACCAGGGAGGTTCCAAAAGGAGCCAGGTGGTGGGGAGCAAACTCTGTGGTACATGTTGGCTCAGCAGGGCTCCCCTTCACAGCGGGTTGCTAATAGCTGAGGAGCTGCAGACCTGTCTCCTTCCCTGGGATTAATTCATTACTCTAGCCCTACTCGGATTCCGTCAGGTTCAAACGTCAGAATTGAATATGCAGCTAATGAGTCAAATGCTCTCTCTATCTTTCCATGTCTGGGGCCTGCTCTTTCCCTCTTCTTTCTGCAGACAATGGCCCGTGTCAGGGGGTTGTAGTGGTTACAGCAGAGGTTGTGACTGCCTGAACCCGTGAGGGGGGCTTTCCTCCCCTTTCTTAGTGAAGGGCAGGTCTGCTCTATTTACTGTACTTGTTTATTGTGGAGAGTAAAACCCCTCCCACTGGGGCTCCTGAGTTGACACTCATCAGAGCACATGGAGAAGTGGGGAGAACTGGTCCCAGGCAGAAGCTTTATTCTGTGCACTTGCAATTTCTGCTCCTTATCAGTTACCAGCCATTTGTGGCAACTCAGTAGGTGTTAGGTCCATGCTACACACTAAGGATATAAAGCTGAACAGATTGGTTCATTTTTTAAAATAAATGTTCAGTGAATATCTACAGGGCCAGTGGGGTGTAGTCTTTAGAGGTGAAGGTTCTGGGGCCAGACTTCCTGGATGTGATTCTGGCACTGATTGGTTGTGTTGACTGAGGCAAGTTTGTTGGCCTCTTTGCCTCCGTTTCTTCATCTGCAAAATGGGGGTAACAAAAACAACACCTTCATGTATTTGTTAGGACATTAAGTGGGTTGGTACAACTTCAGCTAGCAAATGCTAAAGAAATGTAGCTATTGTTCCTCTGTAGTAAGACCTTAGAGTCTTAGGGTATAAAATAGACCAAATCAACATTGAATCGCTGCCTACGGTATACCAGGCAATGTGATTTACAGCATTAACTCATTAAATCCTCACCACAACCCTTCTAAGGTAGGTCTCATTATCATTGCCACCATTTTGTATGGGAGGAAACTGAGACTAAGGTCTGTTCTTGCATAAGGCCACCCAGCTAGTAAATGATGGAGCTAGAATTTGAGCTCTGCCCTGTTAGACTCTGAATCTGGGCTCTTGGCCATAATATATGTCTTGGGGAGACAGAACATACATAGAATTATAGAAATGGCATCATCTTATAACACAGGTCCAAATACAGCACTGTAGGAGCCACAGAGAAAAAATGTGGCTGCCTCTAGATGTCTAGGGAGGCCAAGGAGGGTTCCTGGTGGAGGTAACGTTTGAACTGGAGGTTGAATAGGCATTCTCTAGGTGTATCGGATGGGTTCGGTGCGAGGCAGAGTGATGAGCGAAGTGCAGGTTACATTTAGTAATTTCCAACCCCAAATGCTGGAGGAAATGTGTGTTATGACGAGTGCTAGAGATAAGGCTGGGAAGGCAGGTGAGGAATGCATCATGCAGGGCTCTGTCAGCTATGCCACGAAAGCGGGTTTTACGTGAGGACACTGGGAGTCACTGTGAGTCTGAAGCTGGGAAGTGGCACCGACGCGCACTGTAGAATGCTCTTTCCCCAACTGCACCTTGGAACACAGGCTAGAGAGACGAAGTCTGGAGGCAGGGATGACACTTACAGTGTTGTTGCAGTTGTAACCTGTTGCTCAAGGCTGCCCACACAAGGAGACTGGAGAAGGGGCACAAAAGGAAGGGTGAAGTTTCCAGGCAAAAAAGGACATGGTGTCTGTTTCTGATCCATGGAAAGTGACAGCATGAAGCAGCCAGGGCAAGATGGTGTCAGTTCTGTTGGCTGCCCCTGGAAGCTGATGAGTGTGAGACGTGGGTGAGCAAGGGTGCCAAAGCTGAGCTTCCTTGGGGACAGAATGGGTTTTAACTGGTCCTTGGTGATCAGTCAAGGGGGAGGGAGGGTAAGAGGGCCATTTCAGGCTAAGACAAGAGGGTCTTGATCTACTGGCTCAGTATAGGGAGACCTAGGCTGGGGCTAGGGCAGAGGCAGCATCTCAATAAAAATGGGCTGTATAGAACACAACTTGCATGTTAGAGTGGCAGCTCTGGCCCAGTGAAGGTCACTAGGCCCCCCCTGGTTCAGAGATAACACCTGGGAGCAGGGCCAGTCCTAACCGGCTTGGAGAGAAATCTGAGCATCTCTTAAACATTCAGGGAGGAAAAGGTGAAATGACAAGAAGAAGCAGGGGCCTGGGGGACCTCCCAGGCTGTACCCACTGAGTCAATATTTTGCTAAATGTTCAATTTGCAATCAGAAACAAGAACTCTGCAAACATGTTTCTTTTTATAGTCCTTGGTATTTTTCTTTTGTTTTCCTTGAAAGGTTCTCCTCACCCCGGTCCCACTGTGGGTGTGTTTGCAGACCTAAGAGGGGGAGATATGCTTCAATGGCCAGGTGGGGTATCGACCATGACCTCACAGTCAAGAAGAGCCAAATCAGGAATCTGGAGCATGCAGAGAGATGGAAGCAGGAAGCATGGAGCCAGGCCAGGAAGGGACTTTGAACACGGTCATGGCAGCTGTTCCTTCACAGATGGGTGGCAGAAAGCTCTCAAGGGAATGGTCAAATTGGCCAAATAAATGGAGACCTATGATGGCTTTCCAGGTCTTTTTTTTTTTTTCTTTTTTTGGAAAGAGCCATAGCTGTTTAGCCAGAACTGTTCTAAGAAGCTCTTTGAATATTTATTTATTTATTTATTTATTTATTTATTAAAATTTACATCCAAATTAGCACATGGTGCAACAATGATTTCAGGAGTAGATTCCTTAATGTCCCTTATCCATTTAGCTCATCCCGCCTCCCACAACCCCTCCAGCAACCCTCTGTTTGTTCTCCATATTTAAGAGTCTCTTATGTTTTGTCCCTCTCCCTGTTTTTATATTATTTTTGTTTCCCTTCCCTTATGTTCACCTGTTCTGTGTCTTAAAGTTCTCACATGAGTGAAATCATATGATATTTGTCTTTCTCTGACTGACTAATTTCGCTTAGCATAATACCCTCCAGTTCCATCCACATAGTTGCAAATGGCAAGATTTCATTCTTTTTGATTGCCGAGTAATACTCCATTCTATACATATACCACATCTTCTTTATCCATTCATCCATCGGTGGACATTTGGGCTCTTTCCATACTTTGGCTATTGTTGATGGTGCTGCTATAAACATGGGGGTGCATGTGTCCCTTCGAAACAGCATACCTATATCCCTTGGATAAATACCTAGTAGTGCAATAGCTGGGTAGTAGAGTAGTTCTGTTTTTAATTTTTTGAGGAACCTCCATACTGTTTTCCAGTGTGGCTGCACCAGCTTGCATTCCCACCAGCAATGCAAAAGAGATCCTCTCTCCACATCCTCACCAATATCTGTTGTTGCCTGAGTTGTTCATGTTAGCCATTCTGACAGATGTGAGGTGGTATCTCATTGTGGTTTTGATTTGTATTTCCCTGATGATGAGTGATGCAGAGCATTTTTTCATGTGTCGGTTGGCCATCTGGATGTCTTCATTGGAGAAGTGTCTATTCATGTCTTTTGCCCATTTCTTAACTGGATTATTTGTTTTTTTGGGTGTTGAGTTTGATAAGTTCTTTATAGATGTTGGATACTAACCCTTTATCTGATATGTCATTTGCAAATATCTTCTCCCATTCTGTCAGTTGCCTTTTAGTTTTGCTGATTGTTTCCTTCACTGTGCAGAAGCTTTTTATTTTGATGAGGTCCCAGTAGTTCATTTTTGCTTTTGTTTCCCTTGCCTCTGGACATGTGCTGAGTCAGAAGTTGCTGTGGCCAAGATCAAAGAGGTTTTTGCCTGATTTCTCCTTGAGGCTTTTGATGGCTTCCTGTCTTATATTTACATCTTTCATCAATTTTGAGTTTATTTTTGTGTATGGGGTAAGAAAGTGGTCCAGGTTCATTCTTCTGCATGTCGCTGTCCAGTTTCCCAGCACCACTTGCTGAAGACACTATCTTTATTCCATTGGGTATTCTTTCCTGCTTTGTCAAAGATTAGTTGGCCATATGCTTGTGGGTCCATTTCTGGGTTCTCTATTCTGTTCCATTGATCTGAGTATCTGTTCTTGTGCCAGTACCATACTGTCTTGATGCTTACAGCTTTGTAGTATAGCTTGAAGTCCAGGATTGTGATGCCTCCTGCTTTTGTTTTCTTTTTCAAGATCGCTTTGGCTATTTGGGGTCTTTTCTGGTTCCATACAAATTTTAGGATTATTTGTTCTAGCTCTGTGAAGAATGCTGGTGTATTTTCATAGGGATTGCATTGAATATGTAGATTGCTTTGGGTAGTATTGACATTTTAACAATATTTGTTCTCCCTATTCAGGAGCATGGAATCTTTTTCCATTTTTTTGTGTCTTCTTCAATTTCTTTCATAAGATTTCTATAGTTTTCAGTGTATAGATTTTTCACCTCTTTGGTTAAATTTATTCCTAGGTGTTTTATGGTTTTTGGTGCAATTGTAAATGGGATCGATTCCTTGAGTTCTCTTTCTGTTGCTTCATTGTTGGTGTATAGGAATGCAACCGATTTTTGTGCATTGATTTTATATCCTGCAACTTTGCTGAATTCATGAATCAGTTCTAGTAGTTTTTTGGTGGAATATTTTGGGTTTTCCATATAGAGTATCATGTCATCTGCGAAGAGTGAAAGTTTGACCTCCTCCTGGCTGATTTGGATGCCTTTCATTTCTTTGTGTTGTCTGATTGCAGAGGCTAAGACTTCCAGTACTATGTTGAATAATAGTGGCAAAAGTGGGCTTCCCTGTCTTGTTCCTGACCATAGGGGGAAAGCTCTCAGTTTTTCCTCACTGAGGATGATATTAGCATTGAGTCTTTCGAATATGGCTTTTATGATCTTGAGGTATGATCCTTTCTTGAGGGTTTTTATCAAGAAAGGATGCTGTATTTTGTCAAATGCTTTCTCTGCATCTATTGAGAGGATCATATGGTTCTTGTCCTTTCTTTTATTGATATGATGACTCACGTTAATTGTTTTTGCAGATATTGAACCAGCCCTGCATCCCAGGTATAAATCCAACTTGGTGAATAATTTTTTTAATGTATTGTTGGCTCCGGTTGGCTAATATCTTGTTGAGGATTTTTGTATCCATGTTCATCAGAGAAATTTGTCTATAGTTCTCCTTTTTAGTAGGGTCTCTGTCTGGTTTTGGAATCCAGGTAATGCTGGCTTCATAGAAAGAGCTTGGGATTTTTCCTTCCATTTCTATCTTTTGGAACAGCTTCAAGAGAATCGGTGTTAACTCTTCCTTAAATGTTTGGTAGAATTCCCCTGGAAAGCCATCTGGCCCTGGACTCTTGTTTTTTGGGAGAGTTTTGATTACTAATTCAATTTATTTACTGGTTATGGGTCTGTTCACATTTTCTATTTTTTCCTGTTTCACTTTTGGTAGGGTATACGTTTCTAGGAATTTGTCCATTTCTTCCAGATTGTCCATTTTGTTGGCATATAATTGTTCAAAATATTCTCTTATTATTGTTTTTTATTTCTGCTGTTTTGGTTGTGATCTCTCCTCTTTCATTCTTGATTTTATTTATTTGGGTCCTTTCCTTTTTCTTTTTGATCCAACTGGCTAGTGGTTTATCAATTTTGTTAATTCTTTCAAAGAATCAGCTTCTGGTTTCATTGATCTGTTCTACTGTGTTTTTGGTTTCAATAGCATTGATTTCTGCTCTAATCTTTATTATTTACCATCTTCTGCTGTTTTTGGGTTTTATTTGCTGTTCTTTTTCCAGCTCTTTAAAAGCGTAAGGTTAGGTTGTGTATCTGAGATCTTTCTTCCTTCTTTAGGAAGACCTGGATTGCTATATACTTTCCTCTTAATGACTGACATTCCTGCATTCCAGAGGTTTTGGGTTGTGGTGTTATCATTTTAATTGGCTTCCATGAACTTTTTAATTTTCCTCTTTAACTGCTTGGTTAGTCCGTTCATTCTTTAGTAGGATGTTCTTTAATCTCCAAGTATTTGTTACCTTTCCAAATTTTTTCTTGTGGTTGATTTTGATTGTGGTCTGAAAATATGCACGGTATGATCTTGATCTTTTTGTACTTGTTGAGGGATGATTTGTGTCCCAGTATGTGGTCTATTCTGGAGAACGTGCCATGTGCACTGGAGAAGAATGTATGTTCTACTGCTTTAGGATGAAATGTTCTGAATATATCTGTTAAGTCCATCTGGTCCGGTATGTCATTCAGAACATTGTTTCCTTGTTGATTTTTTGATTAGATAATCTGTTCATTGTTGTAAGTGGGGTGTTGAAGTCCTCTACTATTGTATTACTATCAATGAGTTTATTTATGTTTGTGATTAATTGATTTATATATTTGGGTGCCTCCACATTTGGTACATAAATGTTCAAAATTTTTAGGTCTTCTCAGTGGATAGACCCTTTAATTATGATATAATGCCCTTCTTCATCTCTTGATACAGTCTTTATTTTAAAGTCTAGATTGTCTGATATAAGTATGGCTATTCCGGCTTTCTTTTGTTGACCATTAGCATGATAGGGGGTTCTCTATCCCCTTACTTTCAATCTGATGGTGTCTTTAGGTCTAAAGTGGGTCTCTTGTAAACAGCATATAGATGGGTCTTTTTTTCTTATTCATTACGTTACCCTATGTCTTTTGATTGGAGCATTTAGTCCATTGACATTTAGCATGAGTACTGAAAGGTATGAATTTATTGCCATTATGTTGCTTGTAGAGTTGGAGTTTCTGGTGGTGTTCTCTGGTCCTTTTTAGTCTTTGTTGCTTTTGGTCTTTATTTATTTGTTTTTTGTTTTTTCATCTTTTCTCCCCTCAGAGAGTCCCCCTTAAAATTTCTTGCAGGGCTGGTTTAGTGGTCACAAACTCCTTTCATTTTTGGAAACTTTTTATCTTTCCTTCTATTTTGAATATCAGCCTTGCTGGATAAAGAATTCTTGGCTGCATATTTTCTGATTCAGCACATTGAATATATCCTGCCACTCCTTTCTGGCCTGCCAAGTTTCTGCGGATATAGGTCTGCTGCAAACCTGGCCTTGTAGGTAAAGGATTTTTTTTCCTTGCTGTTTTCATGATTCTCTCCTTGCCCAAATATTTTGTGAATTTGACTATGATATGCCTTGTTGATGGCCAGTTTTTATTGAATCTAATGGGAGTCCTCTGTGCTTCCTGGATTTTGATGTCTGTGTCTTTCCCCAGGTTAGGAAAGTTTTCTGCTATGATTTGTTCACATAACCCTTCTACCCCTGTTTCTCTCTCTTCCTCTTCTGGGACCTCTTTGATTCTGATGTTGCTCCTTTTTAATGAATCAATGATTTCTGTAATTCTTAAATTGTGCCCTTTGCCTTAATCTCCCTCTTTTTTTATGCTTCATTATTCTCCATAAGTTTGTCCTCTATATTGCTGATTCTCTGTTCTGCCTCATCCATCCTTGCCACCATGGCCTTCATTTGAAATTACAGCTCAGTTATAGCATTTTTTATTTCATCCTGACTAGTCTAGCTTTTACTTCTTTTATCTCTGTAGAAAGGTATGCTAATCTATTTTTGACTCCAGCTAGTATTCTTATTATCATGATTCTAAATTCTGGTTGAGACATCTTACTTGTATCTGTGTTGTTTAAGTCCCTGGCTGTCGTTTCTTCCCGCCTTTTCTTTTGGGGTGAATTCCTTCATTTTGTCATTTTGAAGGGAGAAAAAGAATTAATGAGGAAAAAAATTAAAATTAAAAAAATATTAAAATTAAAAAATTGAAAACACACACACACACAAAAGGAATCGAATAAATGATGCTAGATTGTAGGTGTGTTTTGGTCTGGGTGTTGAAGGGGGTTGATAGATTAGAGAAAAAAAGGGGAGAGAAAAAAGAAATAATTTGAAAATTTGAAAAAATGAATACACTGAAGTAGACTAAAATGAAATGATGGAAATTAAATAGAAATTGACAAATTTTACACAAAAGTAAAAAATATAGTAGAAAAAAATTAAAGAAAAATATTTTTAATAAGATTGAAAATAAAAGTGAATTTTTTCTCTTTCTGAATTCAAGAAGAAGAAAAGCAACGAAAAAGAGAAAAAAGAAAAAAGAAAAAAAGAGAAAATTGAATAGATGGACCGGTGAACAGACTGAAATACAACTGAAATTACTTCATTTTCCCCTATAAGTCAAACTATGAGTCACTTTATAGTCCACAAACTAAGCAGGCGGAGAGACTTGTGTTCCTCAAGAGCGAGGTTGGCCCAGTTGAGCTTGGCTTAGTGTAATGGCTCCGTTCTCCTCTTGATGGCGCTGCTTAGCTTACTGGGGGTGGATCGCTGCAGCACTTGTAGGTGCATATGCGCATGCGTGGGACTGGTGAAAATGGTGTCACCCAGCCACCCAGTGTCGAGTATTGGAACTTTGTTCTCCAAGATCAGCAATCGCACACCCGTCCTTTGTCTTCGGCTTCCATCTACTCTCCACTTTTACACAGTCCGTGACCAAGCCCCAGGCAGTACCTCCCTCCTGAGTTTTGTCTCAGATGCGGCTGTGTTTCCGACCCCTCACTTCTGAGGGACTGCCGCTTTGACCCGTTCTGCCCCTCTGCTGGAGGGTCTCACCGAGCAATGGTCGGGTGCCGGCCGCACCCAGGAACATTCGCGGGACCTGCTGCTGCTGCTGCTCAGAGACTGCGGCCGGGTGCCAGCCCCCCCCCAGAGAAAGTTCCCGAGATCGTGTAGCAGCAGCATTTCCAGGATTACGGAAAACCACAACACACACCTGCACCAGGCTTCACCCTTAACGACCTCGTTCCAGCGCCAGCGAACGTGGTTGTTCTGCCGGGTCCACTGGGGCCTTGCCTTTGGGGGACCCACACAGCCTCTACCCGATGTCCTCCCAGCGGGGGAACTGCCTCTCTCCGTGTGGCCCGAAGAACCCTGGACTCCGCTCTGCTCCTGGGGATTCGCCCTTCCCACCAGAGCACCACCAGGTATGGAGCCGCGCCGTTTCAGCCTCTGCGCTCCCTGTTTTTAGTCCTAATGGAATTTAAACCCTCTCCTTTCTCCCTTTTTGGCTCAGTCCCTGCGGCTGCTTCCACTTTCCCGCTTTCTCTCCAGCTGCCTTTGGGGAGGGTGCTTTTCCTACACTCTCTCCCCTGTCTCCGTCCTCTCTCCATACACAAAAACAGCTCCCTGCCCTCCGTGGCTTCTGTCTCCCCCAGTTCACCTCTCTGTGCCGCATACCTGCTGAACCCTGTGGTTCAGGTTGTACAGATTGTTGTATTAATCCTCAGATCAGTTTTCTAGGTGTGCAGGATGGTTTAGGGTTGGTCTGGCTGTATTTTGGGGACGCAAGACACGCAAAAAACTTCCATGCTGTTCCGCCATCTTGGCTCCTCTCCCTTTCTTTGAATCATTCTTGACCTTATGTTGTCTTTCTTTTTTTTTATGCTTATTTATTTATTTTTGAGAGAGAGAGAGAGAGAGAGAGAGAGAGAGACAGACAGACACTACAAGTGGGAGAGGGGCAGAGAGAGAGAGAGGGAGACATACAATCTGAAACAGGCTCCAGTCTCTGAGCTGTCAGCACAGAGTCCAGTGCAGGTCTTGAACTCATGAACATTGAGATCATGACCTGAGCCAAAGCCAGATGCTTAAAAGACTGAGCCACCCAGGCGCCCCTACCAATGTCATTCTTATATATTGCTTATCTTCTGTATGGACTGCAAGTTTCCTGAAGGCTGTGAACTCAGTGTACCTGCTTCTGCACTCTCCCTAGCACTTAGCACAGCACCTCGCCTGTGGTCGGCAAGAGGCTGAACACTCCTGTGAGTGAATCTGAGGTCACGGGAAAGTCGCTGTTATACTGCTGTTTTCAACACGATGAGTTAGATATAGCAGGGTTGGCATCTTGGTCCAACCAAGGGCGGGTCCCGGGGACAGGGGGCACCAGTTCCCAGGAAGGCTATCCTGGGGTTAAGAAGCACCCCAGAGTCAGATTAGGACTGTGTCACAAGTCAGTCCATTACAATGGGAATCTTAGAAGGGGGCCCAGCATGGAGGCCCAGTCATCTCCCTATGCACTGTAGGTGAGGCCGGGAGGTGAGCCTGGAGATGGGGAGTAAGGTGGGGCTGTTTGACATACTCACATAAGACTAAGATTAGTTTACTGGCCCCTGTTGCAAACCTCCGTGTTGACCACTCCTTGGCCTCTCTCTGCTTCTAGTCTTAGTCAACTGATTAACCATCACCCTTTATCAGTCTAGTCCAAAGCCTTCAGTGATTCCCTCTGGCCTCAGAGAGGAATCCAAGCTCCAAAGCACCAGTCTGCCTTATCTCCCGCCCTCTGCTCCCCCGACCCACACAACATCTACTGCTCAAGACTGGATCTTCTCTGCCACCCCCCTGCTCCCCATGGTGCACTTTGTAGTTTCCTGCCTGGACACCTTTTCACATTCTGTCAGAATGGGCCTCATTCTGTCTTCCACACACCCACACCTACAACTGCTTCCTGAGCCCAATTATCTTACCTGTTCCAGGAAGACCTGTTTAGCTTTCGTGGTCCACATTCCACGTTAGTCTAACATCTGCTCAGTGTGTACCAGGTGCCAAGCGCTCTGTGTGGGTGACTCCAGGCCATCCTACAAGTAGTGCCCTGTCCCTGGCTCTGCTGTTGGTTCCAGAGGTGGTCTCTTGCTCAGAGTTCACCGCTATATGTTCAATAACGGTATTGAACCGAGCACTTTAAAATCCAAAACATTCTTTTTAGTCCTGTCATATACAAAATAATCTGTTGGTCTTTTCTCTTGTTCTGCAAAGAATAAATAGCCTCTCCTCCCCTCTGTGACACCAAAGACGATGGGTACTGTATGAAAATGTGGGATTTAGGGTTTCTAATTTGGAGGCGATGTGGTATTTTATAAGGATACTGAAGTACGACTCCGGGAACCTGTCTCTTGGCTCCGTTCCTGGGCACATCACTCAGTTTGTCTGAGCTGATTGCTTCCTTTGTTAAAAGCAGAAGAGAACTCCTATGATCTGGGCTTTGGTGAAGGGTAAATTAAATAAAGTTATGCCACCACTCTGTAAACTGCAAAAATAATGTGGACTTATTATTATTGTGCTCATTTTTATTGTTGCTCTCCAAAGATGAATTCTGTCCTGAACAGAATAATAAGCAGTGGACAGAAAGGGTGGAGTCCTGAGTTGTAAAGGACACAAGATGAGCGTGGACACTTGGAAAACTGCCCGTAGTCTATTGGTATTGGTTAGGCTTAGCCAACCCCAACAATCAGACCAAGATGCCTCTCCCAGGGAGTCCTAGACAGGGCTGACGGACAGGCTTCGAGGCATCTGTGAAGTTTCTAACATTAGATCCTTCTGGGAAGAAGACTGGCTAGATTCATTAGATTCTCAATGGTCCCCAGAGGGAAGAGGAAGTAGTGGCCCTGGAATCAGGCACAAGCTAGTAGCTGGGAAGAGGGTCTTTGGTTCAGAAATGGAAGTTAGGGATGGGGAAATCCTGCCAGTTACTGGGAATGGAGCCTCTAATCCAGCTACTTTGGAGCCAACCTGGGAGGGTCCTGGGTAAGTTTGCCAGGGGTGGTTCTCACTGGGAGGCAGCCTTGTATCCACGTGTGACGTCAGATCTGTCCAGGGACGAGGGAGACTCCCCGGAAGCGGCTGAGTCCCCTGTCCTGAGAAGGGCTCAAGCGCTGACGAACCCAGCGCAGGTTTTGTAGAAGGAATTCTGGCATTAGGTGGGAGGTTGGGCTAAAAGGTCCCTGCACTTCCTGACACCTTTCAACCGTTTGTTTCTCTGATAAATGTGTTAAGCAGTGTCCAGAAGACATGACCACTTTGCTGAGTACTTGTATTGTATCTACCTTGGGCCCCAAACTCCTCAGCCTGTTGTGAATTCAATGGTGTACTTCTTAGCCGGCTGTGTATGTGATCCTTTCCCAGCTCTCACAGAAGAGATCAATGTGGAAGAGAGCAGAAGGTTGGGGCTGGGTCTCCAAGGCCATGTCTAAGAAGGGGCTGGAGCCCAGAGCAGACTGTGTTCTGTGCAGCAGTGGATAGACTTGAGTATGAAGCGTTTTGACAACAATGGCTTCGCTGTCAGATATGTTTGGGAAATTCTGGATGGAACAAAGTTAGGCAGTTTTTGTTTGTTAGCTTGTTTGTTTTATTTCTTTGAACCTTCTGATTTTCCAAGAAGGGAACACGATGTGTGGCATCTCCCTAATTTTTTTTGAGCACGGCACCTTCTTTTCCCCAGGGAGCAATTCTCGAGGCTGATGTTCCAAAGAATACACTAACATTGCCCAAGACAGCTTTGTCAGATACCCTGTCTTTTCTGCCTCCTGTCTGTCTCTGCTTTCATTTTCTGCAGCCAGGATTCTGTAGGGAGACATGTGGAGCCTTAAGAAGACCCTTCCTCAGCCCACTAGGATTTCTGCAAGTGGTATAGGTTTAGGCGTGTAATGAATTTAGATTTAATTTGCAAGTGAAAAAGCTTGCTTTCTTTTGTAGCTTACACCAAAGCTCAAACGTCTAAGCTTCCAGGGTTTAAGTCTAATTAACTGTATTTCACAGCTTATTTAAAGAAAAGAATGGAGGCATTAAAATTGTAAAATCTAATTTTTGAGTAAATCTTTCAGTGCAAAATTAATGTCGCAGTATTAGAGCCGCCTTGGCAATATATCTCTTGTCTTCAAATTTCAAAATGAGCTTTTGCAAACATGAAATTATTCATTAGACTGTCTGGTAAAGAGATAAATAAGTGTCTCTTCAAATCCTCAATCTCCTCTTCTCTATTTAGCCAAAGACGGAGTTATTTGGTTTCAGGGCAAGTGAGTTGATCAGATTTGTGAATTTCGACAGGTAAGGAGAGCAGGAAAAGGAACAGAAGCTGTGTATGTCGAGGGAGTTGGGGTGGAGATTGAGTCCCTTCTTCGTCCTCCTGGCCTGCTCCTGAGGGATTGGCCCTGGGAACAATGACATGTCTCAGCAGCCACACTGGGGCAGGGTGGAGGGCACGGTTTTGCTGGGCAGCTGCTCTGGCTGAAATGCCCAGATTCTCCAGTACCTCCAGGTGGGCAGTGGTCCATTCATTATCATAACCAAGGGGTCACCATCCCATCTGGCCTGTCACTGAAACATCTTTAAGTTCTGTCTCCTTCTCTCTGACCCCACTGCTATGGCCCTAATCCAGGGGCTCAGCCATCCATCCTTCCATTCTCCTCTGCCACTGTCCCTCATAGACCCCACATCCTGGGCTCCCTAGATGTGCCCAGCATGGGCAGTGCTCTGAACTTTCGCACGCACTCCTGCAAAACCCTAGGGCACTTTTCAATCACTCCTGCTCCCCACTAGACCACAGAGAACATATCTGCTTCTCCTTTGTATCCCTACTGTCTGGCACTGTAGCTGGTATACAGTAGGTGCTCATGAAGTGTTGGTGATGACGAAGATGACTGATGGAATTTCAGAACCAAATGTTCAGGAACTTTGGGTTCATGTTTTCCAACCGTTTGTTTTGCTGGTAGCTGTTCCTTTTTACCCACGGTACAAAGTTGGGGGGGTGGGCAAGAGGGGGAAGCTGAGCCCTGGGGCAGCTCAATGAGGAAGGGTCTGTGTAGCATGTAAAGAATATATCTGGGTGAGAATTTAGCTCTGCTTCTTATTTCCCAGGTGAACGTGAGCAAGGTGCATCACTTTCTAGTCTGTCTCCTGACCCTCAAAATGGAAATAAAAGCATCTACATGTAGGAGTTTTGTGAGTCTTAGAGATCGCGCAGGGGTGGTGTATAAGAAGCGCCTCATACTGTTGCCGGGCGCACAGTAAGCCTTCAGAAATTGGTAGCCACTGTTTTTGAACATTGTGCAATGCAAAGAAGGATGAGGTTTAAGTAAGCTAATGCTTATGTACCGGTGTTTGCTTCATTGCTCGGTCTTCCGTTCATTTCCTCACTCATTCAGTACATAGTCATTACGTTTGCACTGCGTGTCACCAAGCGTGCCAGGCTCTAGGGATGTGTCATAGGTGATCACACTGTCCTGACCTCTCCTACTGGTCATTGGAATCCAACTTTACTTCTTGTTCCCCTCACCGGTAACCCAGTGCAAGCCACAATTGTCTCTTGCCTGATGTGTTCCCATAGCCTCCTAGTCTGCCTACCTCTGCCTCGCCTCGTGCCAGCCCATTTCCTCTGGAACAGAGAAATATTTTAAAATACAAAAGGGCCACATGACCGCCCTGATTAAAGCTTCAGTGGCTCCTGATTGCCCATTGGACGTGGTCCATGAGCTGTCACGTAGCTCAGAAAGCCTGGCAGGGTCCTGGCTACCTCTTCAGCCTCATCTCTGCTTATGTCCCTACCCCACGCAGACTGTCCTGTCACCTAGAACTAAATGCACATCCTATAGGGTCTTCCCTCTAAGCCTTCCTGAAGCTATTCCTCCTGCCTGGAATGTTCCTTGCGTTTCCTTCTCTCCCCACTTTCTTGTGTTGGCCTAGCATGTATTCATCCATGTCTTAGGTTAAAGAATTTCTCCCTGGGGGCATTTCTTTCTTTTTTTTTAATTAAAAATTTTTAATGTTTATTTTTGAGAGCGAGAGAGACAAAGCGTGAGCAGGGGAGGGGCAGAGTGAGAGGGAGACACAGAATCAGAAGCAGTCTCCAGGCTCTGAGCTGTCAACACAGACCCTGACATGGGGCTCGAACTCATGAACTGTGAGATCAGGACCTGAGCTGAAGTTGGACCTTAACTGACCGAACCACCCTGGGGGTCTTTCTTGACTTTGGGAATAGGAGAGGCACTCCTCGCTCCTCTCAGGGGGCTCTACAGAGCCCTGCCCCTCCCTATCATGGCACTGACTGTTTCCCTGATACTCTGTCCCCACATCCAGCCCGCGTATTACATTCAAAGAAAGCAGAAGATGGACATCCAAAAAGCATTGAAAAATAATTTTAATCTTTTATGAAGCTGTTTGAAAAATGCCAAAGGGACATTTATTCCTAACACACAGCAGAACTTTAAAAACCCCTCTCTTCTCTCTCTCTGTCTCTCAGGACCCCACACAGGGCCCCAGCATCACAGCGTTCCCTTTGCCCTCCCTCCGCATGTTCCCCGAGCGACGCCGAGCACAGCCCTTGCTTGCTTTTATTTCTTTTACCCCCACCCTCACCTTTCTAGAGTTCCACTCACAAGTAACTTTCTTCACTTTCAGTCTCATTTCTCAGTTAACAAAGGACAATGCACAAATATCCACACGACCCCTGGCGTACCCACACCACAGGTTGGAGAGAGATCAGACTCTGTCACCCGTGCTTGCTGCCTCTGCCCTTTCAGATCGGCCCAGCTAGTGGAGGAGATCACAAACTCAGCGGCCAGGCAAAGGTCGTACCCAAGAAGTGGTCTAGGGTGTAGTGGAGCCTGAAGGAATCTGAGCCAACACTCCCTGCCCTGCGTGGCCCCATGAAGTGGTTCTTCTCAAGAGCAGTGACTCCGATTGCTCTGGTCTGCTCAGTGTCCCCAGCACTTGGGAGGGGGACCAGCCCCACCACTGAAGGAGGAATGAATGAAAGGAAGGAATGTGGGCCCTGTGTTACCAGATCTCCTGAGTTTATCAAGAGGAGCCAGGAATCTGAATCTTAATGAGAAATCTGAGTTTTAGCTGTCAGATACAATTTCACAGTGTTTTAAAAATTCACTGTGGTCCAGGCTCCTGTGCTGGCAATCACTGACCTTTGACTTCAGCTTGTTAGGCTCCTTGAATTCCCTCTCTACATTTTACTTGATTTCAACAGTCCGAAGGGCAATACCAGGGGCTCCTTATGTTTTAGAAGGTGGGCAGGTGGGGAGGAAGTCTGGACGTTCTGGCACAGCTATGAGCTTGGAGAGGCAGAGAAGCCTCCCATTTACCCTGGAACCCCAGGCCTTACCCAGGGCCTAGCACACAGTAGGTAATTGGCGAATATGTGCCAAAGGAATGATGTCCCAGATGTGGGAACCAGAATCTCCTGAGTTCTTGGGCAGGTGGCATTCTGCTTAGAGAGTGGGGTGTGGCCCGGGGGGGCATGGGGCTGTGTGTGGAGTCTAGGGGTTCAGCTCTGCTGATAACTAGCCATGCTGTCTTGTCTCCTCTCAGGCTGTGCTTCTGTGTGGGGGTTAGCCTCATATTACTCGGTGCCTTTCAGCTCAAACGCCTCTGCTTGCAGACAGGGTCAGAGCAGAGGAAATTGGACTGGAGGGGGCCAAGGTGGGAGAGGAAGAAGCCAGAGTTGGGCTGGGGCAGGCTGTGGCTCCCACTGTCCCAGGTCCGTCTCAGCAGCCCCACCTAGAGGCAGGCAGAAGATCCATCTCCGGGCATATAGCTTTCCGGGCAGAGGGAAGCCTGAGGGCTTGCTGTTTGTTTGTTTGTTTGTTTTTCCTGAGAAATCTTGGTCCCATGGGAACTTCTTTGAAGTAATCACTTCTCGGAGCCAATTAGTGTCTAGCCGCGCTGTGTGGAATGGCCCAGGGGAGGCAGCGTGGGCTGTCTCACTGTGACAAAGATGGTGTGCGGCAGTGGGGGAGGGAGGGATGCAGCGCTTTGCTGCATTAATAGGGTGGCTCGCCTATGGTTAGGCCACGCCCCTCTCCCCTCCCCCAGCCCTCGTAGGTTGTTTTTTTTTTTTTTTTTTTCCCCCCCCAGGATGAGTGGGACTCCAGGGGACAACTCTACAGAAGACCACTGGGCCTGCAGGGTGGGGGAAGGCATCAGAAGGCAGGGCGGTTGGGGAGCTAGACCCAAACCCCAGCTCTGCTCCTTATCAGCTGTGATCTGGGCAAGTCACTTCACCTTTCCCAGCCTCCATTTCCTTTTTGCTAAAACCAGAACACCTGGCTGCCTACCTGGAGGTCCTGTTGTCAGGGTGAAGCAAGGGCCAAGACCCTTTGTGAAGGCAACAGGAGGGCAGATTACTTAATCTTAAACTCCAGTTCTCTCTCATCTGGTGAAGGGGTTGAGTCCAGGAGGAGAGTGTGTGCCTGACATGTAGTAAGGACTAAAGAGGTAGTGGTGTCTGTTATTGTTAACTCTGGCAGTACGTAGGCTCTGGCCCCAAGCAACAAGTTCTGAGTTACCACAGTGAGGGGGAAATGCCACAGGGGATTACAGGTTTCCAGCTGCTTAGGTGTTCTTGGGCCAGGCTGTGCTGACAGATGAGAGGAAGCAAGGCCCTTGCAGCATGGGGTCCAGATGACCCTGGCTTGGGGTGGACTGGGGAGGACATGGGTCAGGAAGGAGCCCACTGTGGAGCCACCTGCTTACAGAGCGATGGGGTCAATTGAAGCAGGGTCTAGAGGCAGCGCAGAGATGACCTTTTTTGAAGATGAGACTCGGCGAAAGTGAAGTGGTTCAGAACTAGCCTCTCCAAAACGTGCCACTTTGGCAGGTGGATTATTTTGAGCTGAAGACAATCAAGGCCCAAAAGACTCAGGAAGAGCTTTTTACCTTCCCCTTCACTGCGTCTAAGAGTTTAGACAGAAGCCCTGATGCAGAAAGAGAGCCGTGAGCACAAATAACTACAAAGACTGGGCCAGGGGTGGTGACATGGGGGTGTACCGGCCCTGTGTGTGCAGAGTCCTGTCTGGGTCCCATCATCTCGGCATGGCATGACAAACTTTTGTTTACCAAACACTTGCCCTTCTCGTCTTCCTGTAAGTTCTTCCTCCCCTTTGAAGCCCAGACCCCTACACCCTTCTCCTCAGCTCAGGATGGCGAATCAGCCTCAACTGCCTATCTTTGAGCCTCTCATGTCTGTGTGGGGCTCCTCTATGTATGAAGTTAAATTTGTCTTTCTCCTGTTAATCTGTGTTATGTCAATTTAGTTAATAGACTAAAAGAATCTAGAAGGGTAGAGAAAAAAAAAATTGTCCTCCCCTGTAAGAGGAAGAAGCTTAGCACCAGGCAAGTGAGAGGCAGACCCAGGCCCAAGTCCTGGATTCCAGCCCCCTGGTCCAGGATTCTGTTCTTAACCCCCACAGAAGGGATGCCCATAGGGGGTCCAGTGGCTGCATCTCACAGCCACCTGTACATTATGATTCTCCCTTTACATGGAGCTCTCCCACCTCCTCTGTGTACCCTAGAAGGCAGGACTCAAGCCTGGGCTCTCCTCTTCCCCCTTCACTGTCCCAGCAGAGACCCTCCAGGGAGCCAGTGTGGCTGTGCTTTTTCTGTGCTGACATGGGATTTGGCCCAGGGCAGACAGGTGCCTTCAGGCATATAGTAGCCTGGAAGAAACACGCAGGGGCATTTGAAACCTCCAAGCTGGTAGGTTTGGGCTTCTGAGAAGCTGGGTAAACAAACCTGGGCCCAAGAGGAAACTCATTTTTTCTTTCCTCTGCCTTTCAAACTCATCAAAGTCAAGTTCTCAAAGCTCTACTGTCTCACAAGTGCCTTCAAATGGGTCTCATTGTTTTATTTATTGTGCTTATCACAGGTACAAGCAGCCTGGAGATTTCCGGGCAGTCAAGACCTCTGTCAGGGAGGGTTGACATTTCTGGGGGATCTGAATGGTCCTTTGGGGCAGGCCTGATTCAGAGAGGAGGTGCTAATGGAGGTTTCCCAAGTGGGTCATTTCCTGCACGGCTTTCCATGCCTAACAGACCTGGATACACAACTCCATCCATGATCCACTGTCCCAGACAGGTAGGTGTGTGTCCTCCAGCTCAGGAAAATGCTCCAGCATTCTGGCTCTCCCCATGGACCACTAAGTAGGCTCGGCAGCAGCACTGATGAAAGTCGCTGTAACCTTCTGATGAAACAGCATGCAATAAATAGGAACCAAGTGCGTATTGTGTGTGTGTGTGTGTGTGTGTGTGCATGTGTGTGTGTGTGTGTGCGCACGTGTGTGTGTGTGTGTGCATATGCACGCATGTGAGTGTATTGGGGGAGATGCAGAAATAAAGGAGGGCTGCCCTGTGGTTCCCTGAGGCCCATAGCCCACTGTAGGGAGAGGAAGGCAAGCCCTAATCACCCTGCCACCTGGTGGGTGGGCTAAGTGCACCATTGAGGTAGCAAGTGCCGGTGAAGAGGGAGAAGGATTCTGATCTGAACGGGAGGAGGAGGAGAGCATGGTGAAGGTCAACAGAGAGGCTAGGGAGGGGTGTTCAGTGGAGGGGTGAAAGAAAGGAGGCTCAGAGGCAGGGAGTGCAGGTGAGTTTGGTGGATGAATGGTGGCCAGCCTACTGCTGCAGAAGAAAAGTCATGGTCAGGGATGGGTCCTGAGAGATTGGGTTGGGCCAGACCATGGGAAGCATAATGTTGTTCTGTGGGCACCTGGGCTCATCTGTCAGTATTTGAGGAGCATCTGGGGTTACTGTGTTCTGGGTGGGCACACAGCTCGATGCTGTGCTAGGGTCACATTTTTGGCAGTTCCTGAAGGTTCGCAGACAAAGAAGCCTGGCCGTGGGCTTTGCTGGACATCCAACCCCTCCTGTTCTTCTGGATAACTGATAGAAAGGCCCACCACAGAGAGATTAGTCCTCAGAACATTCGCCTGCTTCTTCTCCAATGGGCTCAAAGTGGGTGCACATGTGCCCTTCAGGCACTGTGGCCAGGCAGCAGGTAAAGCCTGGGCCAGCTGTGGAGTCTTGGCTGACCCCCTACCTCTCTGAGTCTGGTTATCATCTTTGCAGTGTGGCTGATGCTACCTTTTTTTGCCAACATGACATAATGTGTATAACAGTGCTTTGAAAGCTGCATTATACAAATGCAAAGTACTATTTTTTTTTCCTTTCCTTTTATTAACTTCTCATCTATCCTCAGCCTGCCCTGTAACTGGGCCAGGACCAAAGACCTGTCTCCTTCCATATCACAACGGCTGTGTGTTGTGGAGGGAAGATTGGATCACCTCTATGTTTTAGCGATTCCAGGAAGGCTAGAGGCTGGAGAGGTAAAGAGGCATGGGCTTGGTCAGGCAGTAATGAGCAGAGTGTCTGGGCCCAGGAGAAGATGCTAGAAAGGGACAGGAACATTTTTATTGATGACATTGAAGACTGCCATCCTCTCCTTCTCCTCCTTCATCTTCATAATGTCCTGGACCCCAAGCACCTTCATACCCCTCTTCTGCTTTTGGATTCCTTTATTTCTCATTCTGAATGATTCAGCTTGTGTGTTCTCTCTCCCTGAAGCATTTCCCGTTTTTCCTGGGTGCGTGGTCTCTCATCGTCTGTGGCATCTGTTGGCTTCCCTCTCCATGGTGCTTCTCCACTGCGCTGCGTATCACGGGCATTTGCGTAGATTTCCTTTCCTTCCTGTTTGCTTTAGGCTCCTCCAGAGAGGGGGCCATATCTTTTGGGCCTCTGTGTCCTCTTGTCAACATTCTTTGTGCCTAAGAAGCCTCCATGAATACTGGAGGGGTTAAGAATCATCTGTCTTCAGAAAGTGTCAGTGAGACCCAGTGCTGGGCTGGATGCTGAGGCATGTCCTCCAGAAGGCAGCTCCATACCTGCTCGGTTCTGTAGAACAGGTGTCCTGCTGAGTCCAAGGGCAGAGGATTGGCAAATTCGGGTCTTTCCTGTCAGCCATTCCTGTAGTCGTGCCCCGAGCCATGGGCTGGTCTGAGTTCCTTTGTGCCTGATCCATTTCATTCCTGTTGCAAGGCTGGAAGCGAGGCCTGCCTGGGCACTCAGAGGCAAGGGAGAGAAAGGGGACAGGAGAGGGTGGGAGGTAGATGTGTGTGTGTGTAGGGGGGGCGTGGAGGAGGAGACCGGGGCCCTGAGAGAGTCCCAAACTCCCTCTGGATCCATAGAAGTGAAGGAATAATTCCTCCACCCTTCCTGTTCCTGGCCCTTGTAACCCCCTGAGCTCCTTCTTTGTCCTGGTGAAATAATGGCTTGTCAGAGAGACACGATTGTTACTAATTGCTAGATTGCTTTGTGCCTGTTGTTCCCAGACAGGCAAGGCGGGGCCTGTCTCTCTGGGGGGGCCTCTCGGTCACCTCCTCCTGGTAAGGGAGACACCAGTACAAGGAGAGGAGGAAGCGAGGTAGACAGACCCCCTCCTTGTGTCTCTCCTGGTTTACAGCTAGTGGCCCTTTCAAGGATGACACTAACAGATATAGGCACCCATGAAATCATTCACCCCCACGTGAAACTACCTCTACATGCTGGTGTTCCATACCCAGTGATTCACATGAATAAATGCAGGTCCTCGGCGATCAGGGGACACAACCAATAACTACAGCTGGGCAGGCTCCACAGTCCAGCTGTAATGATGGCAAACACCTCCATACCCTCGTGTGCAGATATGAGCAAATGTCTGGAGATGTGAGGGCGAGAATTAATTGCACCCCTCTTCCCATCAGTTTCTGAATCAAGTGAAAAGTAGCCACAAAAGGCAGACAGTACCAAAATATTCCTGTATTTCATCCCTTTTTAAAGACACATATTTTCACATTTTTGAAATTGGGGTGTGCGTGTAATCAACTGCATCAGTTTGTCGAAATACTAGCTTTATTGCTAGCAGAGTTGATTTAAAGATAGGAGGCCCACTTGGGCTTCCTACCCTTCCCTCCGGCATTGAGGTTGCTGTCACAAACCAATAACCCAGACACCTGCAGGCCACCATGCTTCGGAGCGGAGCCTCCGAGGAGGACGGGTGTGCCCATTCTACGCTGACCTGGTCCATGTAGACACCATGCCCCAGTCTTTTCCTTGTCTTGCCAATTAAGTAAGGGGAGGAGTGGGTCAGAGAAGGGAGGCAGGTAGAGAGGAGAATAGAAATTTTTCCCACTATTTCCTGTAAGGCAGAACTTCCCATTGTATGAGTCAGAGCAGGAACAGAAGACACAGTTTTCCCTCTCGGATGGATATATCTGGGTACCAGTGAATGGGGTGAATGGGTAAAAACCAACAAACACATTTACACACAGCTGATGTACATATTCAAGTGTGCATTACACTAGCAGGTTCATTGGCTGAGGACACACTTGTGAACAGTTACACCTGTGAGGTTTTCAGCATCAGGCGCCTGCGCAGAGACCCAATAAACACACACGCTCACATGGGGACGCACGGTGTGTGGGCCCACTTGGATGCAGGTACTCATACTTTGTAGCACCCTCCTCCTGGATCTTGGCCAGCATTGTCCTGCAAGGAGCCATGAGTCATCTGACAGTGGAAGACAGAGTGTACAGATCTGCTCAGAGGCCACTTTATGGAGTTCCTTAAGCCAGAGGGCTGCTGTGGGCTGAGCGTTGGTAGAGTGACTGGCCTCCAGCCTGTCACTACGGTCATTTCTTCTAGCTCACTGTAGGTCTGGGTCTCCTGGTGTTGGCTCTCAGCTTTCCAGAGGACTCTTGGACAGGTGTGCCCGTTCCTAGTTGTCCCAAGGCCTGGGAGAAAGCCCTGTTACCATGCCCTCTCCTTCCTGAGTCCCCCACTCTGCAGGCTGTGCTAACATGCCCCCCCCCGCCGAAGGGCTGGACGCCATTGGGTCCACCTCTGCATCGTCACTTGAGGAAGCCCGGTCTTCTTTAAAGGAAGCTCTGGTGCCACCTTTATCTCCTCAAACCCTGACTGTCTGGATAGCTGCCCTCCTCAGTCATTCACAGATTGGGAGATCTCTGTGCCTCCCAGTCATTTCCAGGCTGTGCTTGCCCACTTCTTATTAGACTGGAGGCACTCCATGCATGGGGGTCGTGCCTTCTCATTTAATTATAAATGTTTGTCAGCCAGTTTAGAACAGGCGTTTAGAGATCTCCTAGTCTGACCCCCCTATCTAACTGATGAGGTTTCTAAAGCCTAAAGAGAGGCAATGAGTTGCCTAGAGTCAACACACATAACCAGGGTTTAAGACAAGCTCCTAGCCTCCTGTGTGTGTGCAAGGTAGATGGTTAAGCCTGAGATGTTTCTCTGTGTGGACTCTGTGTATGTCTGTGTATATACCTGTGGTGCTAGTCCCCTATGTGGTGGCATTTTGTGTTCCTGGGTGTGTTTCCATCTGTGGAAAACTGTAGGGATATCCATGAGAATGCTGTGCATGTATCAGTGTAAATTCTGTGTGCCAATGAGCTTCCATCTCCATCTACATGTACCTAATTATGTATCCACCATGGCTTTTGATGTAATATCCAAATGCACCTCTGTGTGTGTCTAAGTGTGTATACCCATCCATGGATAGCTGTGTGTGTAAAAGTCTACTCCTGTTTGCCCTGGGCAGGTATGCACCAGCTGTGTGTATCCATTTATGTGTATATCCAAACGTGTGCATTTCTGGTGTGTACATGACCTTGGTGTCCATCCATGTAAATGCTCTATGTGGTTGTTGTTGTATGTGTGTGTTTCTGTATAGCTCTGACATTTCCAGCCTGCATGCATTGTGCTCACTTTTGTGACTCAGGCAGCATGAGCCCTTCTGCTCAATCCTTGTGGTCCCTGGGGACAGGCCAGCTTCTGGCGCAGTCTGCCTTCTTGGTCACTGGACTAGCAGCCTGCGTCTTTCCACTCAAGAAAATGTTGCTTGGACCCCCGTGTAGGCTCAAATCATGTAACCTTTAATGTTTCCTCTCCTGTGGGGACCGTTCAATTTTTAGCCTCTCTGGGGTCCCATTTGTGTGATGTCAGGTTGAGAGAGAGACTGTGGCCTGGTACAATCTTCCCAAAGCCATGTGACTCCATGCCCAGGAGGGTGTCTCACTGGGTAGAACTTTGCATGGGCTCAGGTCACTAACCCCTTCCTAACTAATAGTACAGCCTCAACTTCAGCCTTATAGTCAAAGCCTGCTGGAAGCTTTGAAGTCCAAGCCTCCCATCTTAGGGATAAGACACTGATGCCCGAGGAGGAAAAGAAACTTACTTTAGGTCATACATTTACTCTTGGGACTCCGGTCCAGTGCTCTTTTCCTTGTTTGCATCAGGCTTCCTGGGGCAGATGGCTAGCAGCCCACTGAAGATTCATGTTTCCCCTTCCGCAGTGTAGAGTCGTCATGGGTTAGTCCCTATGCAGACAGGGACCACATTCCCATCACCCCTTGCATCTACATGGGCCACGTGACTGAATTCCGAACGTGCAATATGAGTGGAAGTGACTGTTATATGCCAGTTCCAAATCTTATTCATAATACCCTCCCAGACATATATTCTCCTAATCTTCCCCATTTGCTGGCTAGAAGTGAGGGCCCACCACATTGATGGTGGCAAAATTGTTACCAGTATCCTTAAGACTCTGAAATCCTGTCTCACTGACATTGTCTCTAAATGACAGGATAGCATAGGGGGCGCCTGAGTGGCTCAGTTGGTTGGGCATCCAACTTCGGCTCAGGTCACAGTCTTGCGGTCCGTGGGTTCGTGCCCCACGTCAGGCTCTGGAGCCTGGAGCCTGGAGCCTGGAGTCTGCTTCAGATTCTGTGTTTCCCTTTCTCTCTCTCTCTCTCTGTCCCTCCCCCACTCATGCTCTGTCTCTCGCTCTCTCAAAAATAAACATTAAAAAAAATTTTTAAATTACAGGATAGCATAGATTGGGGTCCGTTTTTCGGTCACCCGGAGCAGCCTGGCCCTGTGGCGAAACCTGAGTCACCATGGTGACTGTTCCTGCAGTATATGATAAAATTAATGGTTGCACTCATTATAGCACTTCTGGCTGTCCTTTCAGCAAATTTCGCCCTTCAGAAGGATCACTGGCTTTTCTTATGATGCCCCAGAATCATCATTTAAGCTCTACTCACACACCTCAGCCCTTTCAGCCAATACCTTTGCCCCTTAGAGGACTGATCAACGTGACATTTGGTGATCAATAGCATATGGTTGATTTTCCCTCTGCAAACTCTCTCCTAGCTCAGAACCCCTGGCTCTTCCCAAATGGTCCTGATGAGATCCTTCTCTATGTCAGCCCCGTGAGCTGCAGGGAGTAGGTTTTGTTACTATAACCTGGGTCAGTGCTAATGATCTCAGTAAATGATTCTGAGGATTTCCTCCAAGCCAAGCCCTCTGAGTTGGCCATATATGTCATCCTTGGAATTTCAGCCCTGCCAGAGTCAGCAGCAGGGGCAGAGTCTAGGAAATGACATAGTAGTATGAGAAGACCAGGAGTCAGAAGGTCACTGAGCCCTGCTCACTCAGAAGTCCTTAGCCAACAAGTGTGCCACAAGCATGCACAGAAGGCATGCCACACTTCTGCTCACACACCTTCTATTGGTAAGTTAAGCCTTAAGTCTTTAGCTTCCCATTCAGGATTTTCATAACCAGGTTCCATTTTATCCCTTGTCATCTCCACCCCCCCCCCCCCCGCCCCATCACGCATACCCTCACAGCAGTTTGCCTGGGACCACAGCAGCTCCTCAATATGCTTTGACCTTTTATACCTGGGTTCTTATTCTTTTTTCCCCTCTGCCTCGAATACCTTTCCTCTGTTCTTGGCTTATTAATTTCCTTTTCATTCTTCTAGACCTGGCTCATGGTCACTTCCTCCATGAAGCCCTCTCTGACTTTCAACCCAACCTCCAACATAGTTAGGAACACCCTCCCACCTAGATCATATGCCATGATAGAGTAGTTTTCCATGTTTTATACTCAACATCTGTCTAGACTGAGATAAGATGCTTGAGGCTGGGGAGCATGTCTTAGTTATCCCCACACCCCCAGCATTGAGCTCAGTGCTTGGCATTTAGCATTTTGTTCCAGAATGGTGTGAGTCCTATTTGCTCATGTTGGTGGGGCAAAGGCTACTCCAATGTGGGCTTGTTTGAAGGTCTCCCTTGTTGCCTCTGGTCCCAGGGCTCTGTTTGGACCGGCTCTTTAGCATGCGAGATGACTGATGGATTGAGAGCAGGACTGTTGTCCTTCCTCTTTTTAGGGGAGTCAGGAATTGCAGAGGAGTCAGTCCTGAAGTCACGTAGCCCCAGAGAAGCAGGGAAGGAACATCAAATCCGTGGTGGGGTGGGGGTGCGGGAAGAGCTAGAGTTAGTGGATGAACTTTTGTATTTCATCACTTCTACATTTGTTCACGTTTTAGCATCTCTGAAATCAGAATGGATTTTTACCATGGACAGTATGGATAGCATATCATAGTTTGACAGTATGCTTTTTTTTCTCAGTGATACATAATGTGATGGCACATTTTAGAATTGATGTCTTAGTCTTGATAGAACAGGTTAAGTTACCTGTTAGCAGAGGTCAGGGCTAAGACATGGATACTGAAGAAAGTCAACGCTGGAGTCAGATTTGGACTTCAGGAAGAGGCAGAGCCAGGGTGATGGTGAGGCGAGTGAGGCATCTAAAAGAGGAAATGGGAACCAGAGGTGTCATCTAGCATCTTAGTGCAGCTGTGTTTCTTTTAGAAGGTGGAGGTGGGCCTCCCTGTGGCTGTGAGCACTGCCCTACTCCCTCCAGAGGTGAACCCCCCTCCATCTCTTGTCAGTCCCCCAAATGCAAGGACTCCTTATCTTCCATACAAATCTCTGTCCACAGGCCTACTTTGAATGGGAAGATGCAGCAGGAAAGTAGATGGAGGGAGAGTTAGTGCCAGGGGGTAGGTAGGTGATGGCTCTGTAAAAATGTCAAGTTCAAATCACTGGCTCTCAACCAGCTGCAAAGGTCCATTCCCTGGGAGCTTTTCGAGAATACGTTGCTTGAGTCTTAACCCAGACTAATGAAACCGCTATTATTCCCAACCTAGGGTTGAGAATCACTGGCCTAAAGTATTTCTTAAATATTTAATGCTAATCGTGGAGGACTGACTTCAAAATGCAAATTATATTGTGAATCCCCGAATTGGAGAAATAAAATAATTTACATATAAGTAGCCCTTCGGTGTGCAAAGCATTTCCACAGCACGTGATTATATTTGCTTTTCTGAGGTAGGTAAGCATGTCGCTATTATTATGCTCATTTCACAGAAGAGAATCTAGGATAGGAGGTCAAGGAACCTCGTAAAGGGAGATGATATTCAAGCTGAGTGATGGAGAAGATCCTATACTTGGCCACTTGGCCCTAGAGAAGCTAGTGGTGGGTGTTTGGTAAAAGAGGGGAGAGAAGAAGCCAAGAGTACCAGGTATAAACAGGGAAGAACAGAGATGGCCAGGGGGGCTGGGGGTAGAGGTTGGCAGCAATGGAAGATAGCAGGACTGATATGCAGGCATGGAGGCAGAGCCTATTAGAATAATTAGCTCAGTAAAGGAAATACAGAATATCCAAGTGGTTTTAGCAGATGGAAAGCCATCTTTAGAATCAGCTGAGGAGACCAGCTTCTATCAGAGACTGGAAAGGTGGGACCGAGGAGAAGTCAAGGTTTTCCCAGAGAATCTGTGTTGGTGAGGAAGATGAAATCAAGACCAGAAGCCAAAAGGAATATACCAGAATCCTAAGCAGAAAAGACGTGGCTTTTCCAGGGACCTAATGGAGGGAGAAGTTGGCTGCAGAGTGAGTCAGAAGAGAAGAGGAGCCTCAGAACCACAGGCAGGGCTTGGGGTGAGAGCAGGGTCCAGGGGAGGGAAACACAACAAAGCTCGCTGAAGGGTGGGAAGCTGGACCAGTGTGGCATACAGTTGGGCATCCATGGTACCCTGCAGCCCTCTTCTTATCTGGTCTTGGAGTCAGCTGTAGGACCCCACCGCAGAGGATGAGAGAGCAAGGTCAGAGGTGGGGAGCAGAGGGGTTCATGGGCTGGAGTGTGGCCCCCCTTAACTGGGAATGTGGCTGCAGTAGGAAACTCCATGGAGCCCACGAGATGGGATCCTCTTCCACAGGTCTGTGCCCCTCTGTAGAGTACACAGACTGTAGGTCCCAGGAGGCAATAGGCCACCTTCTAGTTCCTTGTTAATGCAATAGATATGGCCCTCTTGGGTGGGGGGGGGGGCAGCTCCCAGGCCAGGCTTCGGTCTCCAGTAACGGGAAACTGCAGCAGCACATCCTTGCTCCGCCGCCTTCCTGTCTTGTCTTCTTTTTAACGAATTCTGAATCATAATGAAAATTTTCCTTGGATGTACTGTATGCCTGACAATCAAATCACTACTAAATCAATTCTTTGCAATCAATGTTTTTCTAATGAATTTTGCATTTCTAATGGCAGGACCCGACACTACCTGTTTATTTTGTCTCTTGCCCTTGGCTCCCTCCCCGGCCTCCTTGCTTGAAGCAAATGGCCGCGGAGGCTGCAGGAGCCAAAGGGCAGGCCCACCGCAATGTCTCTTTCTCAGCCCCTCCTCTATTTCTCCTTTTTCCTTTTCCTCAGCAGCCCTCACCGGGAAACTTAATGGGCTGTTTCTGGAATAATTGGAATGATTTAAATACCCTGGTAACAAAGTTTGTCAGGAAAAACCTCACAACCCACCAGGACTCATACCTTATATCTATTCCATGCTGAACAAGGAAGGGGTGGACAAGAGATGCTTGGAAAATGGTGGGTATCTCTCCCCCCTCACCCCCGCTCTTCTTGCTTCCTCCTGAGAACCTCCCCCCAACACCCTCCCAAAGCACAGAAGTGGTATTGGATTAGACGCAAAATAATTTTTCGTTTCAGACTTCTGCGGGATTTCCGGGCAAAAGAATATATCCACTAAGAAAATAACATTGCAGGAGAGGCAGGAGATGACTGCCAGATGAGGGCTGGTTCCTAAGGCACAGATTCCAGAATGAATACATGCATGACTGACTGAATGAATGAATGAATGAATGAAGACAATAAGGACCTGTAGACTAATGGTCCAGAGATGTGGCTTGTGCAGACTATGACCTAGAAATTAGATCCACTGTGGTAGACACAATACCACCACACCCCCACCCCTCTGCCAAGTTCTAGTCCCTGTAACCTGTGACTATGGAATTAATCAACTTGACTTTAGGATTCAGAGAGTAGACTGAATTATCCATATGGGCCCGGTGCAATCACAGGGGCCTCCAAAGTGGAAGAGGGAGGGAGAAGAAGAAGTGAGTGTGATGCCATGTGAGAAGCACTCAGCCTGCCTTGCTGGCTGGGACAATGGAGGAAGGGGCCACAAGCCAAGAGATGCAGGAGGCCTCTGGCAGCTGGAAAAGGCAAAATCCGAACTGGTTCTTCCCTAGACTCTGGCAACACATCAATCCTAGCCAGTAAGATGTGTTTTGGACTTCTGAAATCCAGAACTGTAAGATAGTAAGTCTGAGTTGTCTCAAGCTACTGAGTCTGTAGTGATTTGCTGCGGCAGTTAATAGGAGATGGATACGGAAATGCTTCTAGGTGTCCTGAATCCGGCTAGCATAATGGAGGGAAGCATGAGGTGCATTATAATTGGTCCTAATCGACCACGAAAAGTGCTTTTTAAAAATAAATATATGTGCAAAATATAGGCAGGGCCCAGAAGGGGGTGCCTGGCAGGGGTGGGGAACATCTGAACAACTCACTGATGAATGCATTCATTCATGGACCTTGGAGGCAACTAGGCCAGCACTCTCTTCTGGGCCCATCACCACCACGAGGTAGAGAAAGTGTCCTTCTCCCCTCTCATACCACCCCAGCTCCCACCTTCCACTCCCTCCTTGGGTTAAGAGCAAAGTCTTTGCAATGAGTCAGGCTGAGGCTTGGGCACTTGCTGTCATCATCTTGAGCTGCATTTCTCCATCTTTGCAGGGTATATAATAACTAACCTCTGAGGGTTATGTGAAGATGATGCATGTCAGAAGCTTAGTACGTGGTGTGAAGCAAAAGCTCAATAAATACCATACGCCATAGCCCCATATCGTGAAGAGGGCGTATGCGGAGATTTTCCGTGAGTCCCCCTTGCCTGTCCTCTCTCTCAGCTGATGACTGCTCCCTCCTTCACTGAGAAAACTGAAGCCATCGGAAGAGTTCCACGTACTTCTCCCGCTGCAACTCCCCCCACACCAGCCTCTGCCCCCTCGGCCTTTCCCACATTCTACCGTGGATGGTGCTAGAATCCCTTTCCCTTTCTCCTCCAGCACTTCTTACCTATCTTATCCGTTGCCAGTTTTCCATCTCTGCGTGGAGCCATTGCCATCTGCATGTGCACACGCTGTTCTCTTTTAAGAGTGTTCCTATCTTGGCTTTTCCTGCAGCGAAGCTCCTCTAAACAGTTGGCTCCACCCAGTTAGGCACCAGTGCATGGCAAGTGCTCTTTGGAAGGCCAGCAAGGACCTCCTTGTGGCTGCGTCCAGTGGACAGCGTCTGGCCTTCCTTTTGCCTGACCCATCAGCAGCACTTTGCTTCCAGTGGCTGTGCGCTCCCCTCCCCCCCACCGAGTCCCTACATGGGACGATGTCTTGGTTCTTCTGCCTCTCTCTCTGATGCTTCTTTTCTTGTCCCCTTTGCTTTCTCATCTCTTCTCCAAGGCGCCCTGATGTTGGGCTCACTGTGAGCCCAGGGAGTACTCCTCAATACACTCATCCCCTTGGTGAGCTCACCTCCTCTTGTGACTTGAAATATTGGCTAGATATTGACAACTCCAATGGTTACCCCTCTTCCTAAACTTGAGACCTGCAAACCCATGGCCTCAATGAGCCTACTCTGACTGATTTAGACATCAGAATCTTCCCCTCATTTCCTTGGATGCTGACAGACTTCTCAGACTCGACAACCCCACATAGAACGGACCTCCCCTCCTTGCTATTCCGCATCTGCTCCATGAGCAGCCCCTTCTCTATTTCAGCTGATGACAGCTCCAAACTTCTGGGGGCTTAGGATAACACATCTGCCAGGAAATGCTCCCCTTCGGGCTCCACTTAAAAAGAGATATGGAATCTGACCACTTTCATCCCACCACTGACCTCGCCCTGGTTGGAGGCGACCCTCATGAGGTGACCCTCATGTCACATCTGACAGGTTCCCTGATTCTGCTCTTCCCCCCTCCCCCTGTTCCCCTTATAGAAACCAGAATGATCCTTTCCCAAAGCTGAGAAAGACTGTGACACTCCCCTGCTCAAAACCTTGCAGTGGCTCCCTACTTCTGTAAGAATTGAAACCAAAGTCCCTACCCTGACCCCACCCCGAGCCCCTTACCTTATATTCTATTACTCTCACTGTGCCTTACACTGATCTAGCAACACAGACCTCTCTGCTGCTCCCAAAGTCCTGCCGTGGGGTCTTTGCTCTAGCTCTCTCCTGTCTGAAACACTCCTTTTCCAAGTGTCTGCTCGACTGCCTCTCTCATTTCCTTCAAGTTTTTTTTTCAAATCTGCCCTATTAATGAGAGCACACAGATGACTTACTTAAGATGGTAAAATCTCCCTGCATCTGCAATCCCCGTATTGATTTATTCTACCGTATTGATTTATTTACTAAAAAAAAAAAATCATGTCTGCTGTTTATTGTTTGCCTCTCTCTGCCAGGCTGAAAGCCCTATAAAAGGAGAATCATGGTCTCTCCTCTGATGTATGCCCAGTATCTAAACAATGTCCAGGAACATAGTAATTACTTTGTACTTGTTGAATACATTTGCCAGGATGATTCTCTGAGTCTTCCATACAAGTCTTTCCTTTTTATTTTTATTATTTTTTAACTCATTAATAAACTTACTGATTTGCCAGGGGTAGGAGTGATTGGAGATAGTGGGTGCTCACACATAGTGCTACTCCCAATATTTTTCTTCCCAGGGATCATCCTCCTCTATGGATCAGCAGATACACCTGATTCAAGTTTTTTGTCTCCATTCAGGATGCATTCCTCCCTTAACTGAGTTTCACTGCCTCCAAATTAGGGGGTAACTTTGGCAATCGAAAACATCTTATAACTAGACATCTGATGTCCATCCAGATGAAATAGTCATTGCCTCTGCTTTGCTCACAGCTGAACAGGTCTATGGAACTCCAATGGAAGGCTGGGTCCCTGATGGAAATCTTATTGTCACCACCTGTTTGCACCCCTAACACACTGGGAATTCCTTACGGTCACAGGTGCTGCCTTATCCCAAGCACCTAGCACAGGCCCACATACAATTGGTACACAGTAAGTACTTATTATTGCATGAATGCATGCTTGACTGACTCAGTGAACTTACTCTGGACCTGGTGAGTGGAGGTTGGAAACTTGCCGGACCTTTTGACTGTCAGGCAGTTGATCCATTAATCTATTCTTGAGAGCTTTCTTTCCTTCACATGATCAGTTACAGTTTGGTCCCACTCAGCCCACCTCAATCCCAAGTTACACCCAGAGACAGTCAGTCCTGGAAGGAAGTGAGAAAAGACAAGCAGGAGGGTAGGAGTGAGGCTCTGGCTTCCTTATTCTGTAAGGCAGCCTCCATGTCAGGCCCACCCAAGATAAACTCTCTTTTGGTTAATTCAGAGTCAATGATCAGTAATCTAATGGCATGAGTGAAGTCCCACACTTGACAGGAGGGGAACTACAGGGTGTATACTTCAGGCATGGGACCCTCGGGAGCTGTTTCAGAATTCGTCATGCCACACCATGGCTCAGAGGACTCCCGGGACTTGTGTAAGGCCCCCTGGCTAGAGGCAGAGGAGCCAGAACTGAACCCCGCTGATAAGAACCCATGGCAACCATGCTACTGTAGGAATGGGGGGTACAAGTGTTAGGATTCAGGAGTGTAGATCTTGAACTCTTCCCTCTTTCAGCTGGTAACTGCAAAGAACCCTTCAGTTACCCCCAGATGGGGCATGGTAGACCACAGAGACACATTCTAGAGACCCAGAGAGGGGCTGCACATCTTTGGCCACATGAAATGATTACTGTAGAAGTTTCGATTATAGAATCATAACCTGTCAGGGCTTACAAGGCACCCAGAAAGTCAGTTAATCCATAGTTTCCGGAGTTGTGTTCTGTGGGATCCTAGTCCCAAAATGTCAATAATCATCCTCTGGAAAAAGAAGTCCATAGTTGAAAACGTTTGAACCTTGGGTTAAACACAGTAAAAGAACTCATGTCACTGCAGGATTTTGGGGTGGGTGGTGGGGGTGGGTGGAGTCTTTCAGATGTTAATAAGCTTTGGGAATCTCTAAGAGGAGGAAAATATATTTGGCTCCAGAACCTTCATTGTGTGTAAGTGGGTACTGACGTGGCATGGACCAAGGTTTGGGAGAGGATGACTAGTCTAGTCCAGCCAGTTAGTGGCAGCAGTTGGACTGAGTGATCTCCCAGGGTCTCTCGGAGCCCCAGAAGGGAGGGAGAACGGTGGTTTGGGATGGGAATGGGGTTCTGTTGTGTCATGCTGTTTCCTACTGAGGAAAGGCCAGGTCCCAAGGAGTGTGAATGGTGCCCCTTTTTAAACACATCCTGGAGGAGGGCTTGCAGCCCTGGGGAAGGAAGAAGCTTGTCTCGACTCTGTTAGTGAGAAAAGAAGGAGCTGGGCCTGTTGGTTTAATGGGAAGACACCTGCTCAGAGATTACCAGGAGATAAGCTGCTCTGTGGAGGGTTGGAGAAGCAGAAGCCCCAGATGACCCAGCCAACAGAAATGGCTCAGGGACTGCCTTTTCTTCAGTTTGTTTTGTTTTATTTGTTTTGTTTTGTTTTGTTTTCCTAATCATAAGCTTCTAGGTTTCAGGGGAGTAAACGGTGAGGATTGGGAGGCATCTGAGGCTCCAGGCTCTGGGACTCAGCCCCTGATTACTGGGGACCTGAGGAGGGGCTTGCAGGGGGCAGGGAGCCCCGGCCACAGTCTGCTTGGGGGAGCAGGGGAGCCAGTTCCCACCCTGGTGGGGGTGGTGGTGTTTGTTCCTTCCCAGAAGAGCCCTCAGAAAGGGAAAAGAGAATCAATCTGAATATTCAGTTCCATAAACAATGCCATAAAAATCACATCCATTTGCAGATGGAGGCTCAGCGCTAATGTGCCAAAACAATGATGTGCGCTTACGGCATGAACCCCTGATCAATCTTCTCGCGCGGCCAGGAAGCTGCGTCCTCGGGGAGGATCAATTCCTAGCTGCTGTCTGGGGGGAGCTGGCCCTAACCCCCAGCAGTCTCTGTCCCCTTTATTGCCCCCCACCGAGCTCACTGTGCAATGCCCCCCCCCCCCGCCCGCTCCCTTGCAGGAGAGGAGGCCCTGTGGGGTTTGGGGTAGGAACGTGTGGACGGGGTGCCCACTGTGGTGTGAGAAGGATGATGGGTGGAGAAGAAAAATGCACCGCGTTTTGAGGGCCAAAAGACTGTGACGTAGGTCTTTCTCTGCCTCCTAGCTCTGTGACTTTGGGTAAGTTGCTCACCCCTCTTAAGGCTTCCTGTTCTGTATACCATAGGATCTGGCCCACCTACCTCAGTGGGTTGCTGGGGGAGTGAAATAGCCCCAGACTCTGAAGTTTCCTGGCAGACTGTGTTCGAATAGGAAGGGGCATTTGTGGTCAACACGTGCAGACCCTTGTTTTGTAGATACAGGAACAGAGGCTCAAAGAGTTGAAGCACCTTGGCTCAAGGTCACCCTGGGAGAAAGTGGTAAAGTCATTATAATGAATTCCAAGCCGAAGCCAGGCCCAAAGCAGAGTGGGATAGGAGGCAGCGTTTCCCAGGAGACCTGCAGCACAGCCACCTGGATGTCTGACCCCTCCCACCTGCTTCCTGGTTGTGGGTCAGTAATTCAGTCACACCCGGGGCCCAGGCCAGGCCAACAAGGCCTTTCTGCTCCAATAATGCTGGCAGCTGTCTGCAAGGCTGAGGCGTGAGGAGACCTCCTGAAATGTCACCCTTGGACCTGGCTGTGGAGCCTCTGTTCCCAGGGGAGCTTGGTGGCTCCTGTAATTAAATCTCATTCTCTTCCCCCTCTGAGTGCCCCAGGCACCTGGCCTTTTCTGGTGCTCACTCACGGCGTGGGGGGCAAGTCCTGAGCCTTCTCTGTGGGGCTCAGGTGCTTCACCAGGAAGGCACCCCCTCCCTCCTTGGAGACACCCAGAGCTCAGGCCTGCCTTCTGGGGACTCTGCTGAGGTGAGGCGTAGTCTGTGTGTCCCAGTGGGGGGTGGGGGCCGTAGGGCTCTGCGGTGGGCCAAGGAGTGTTTGAAGCCCCTCTCTATTGAGTGTGAAATCACATTGATGCTTTGTTTCTTGCCCTTTCTGTATGAAAGGAAAAAAATAAAACTTCTCAGTTCCCTTGAAGGGTAAGGGAGGGGGCACTTCCTGGCATCTCCCAGGATCTTAGAGTCGAGGGGACTTCACGTGGAGTTGTGAGCAGCCTTTCGCCTGGCACAGAGGTCCCATCCACAGTGTCCAGCCTGTAGGACAGGTGCTCCTCACAGGTCTCCCACCCCACATTAGCAGCAGTCGGTTGTCAGAAGTGCTCACCCCATGGAAGTAAGCCCTCTAGTAAATTCTGCTCAATTGTCCTGGTCTGTCTTGTGGATTCACAGCACAGTCATAGCATCATTCACCAAGAGTTTACGTTGTGCCTCTTGGAAGAGCTTTGCGTGTGTTAATTCATTTAACCCACAAGCGAAGAACCATCACTCCTATGTTATAGATGGAGAGACTGCAGGGCAAAGTCCAGAAACCTGCCCTGAGTTGCCCACCCGGCAAATGGCAGAGCTGAGTTTTAAACTCGGGCTGGTCTGGCTCCAGAGCCTGCCTTTTTAATTTTATTTATTTATTAAAAAAATTTTTTTTAAATGTTTATTATTTTTGAGGGAGAGAGAGACAGAGCACGAGCAGGGGAGGGGCAGAGAGAGAGAGAGGGAGACACAGAATCTGAAGCAGGCCCCAGGCTCTGGGCTGTCAGCACAGAGCCTGACGTGGGGCTCAAACCCACAAATAGTGAGATCAGGACCTGAGCCGAAGTCAGATGCTTAACCGCCTGAGCCACCCAGGTGCCCTAAGAGCCTGCCTTTTTAAACCCCTTACACTAGTAGGTAAATCTTGATTTCTGTCTCCTCCAAGAAACAGCCTGTCTCATGTTTGAAACTAGCTGTGATTTGTTCTGGATGAAACACTCCCGGGGGCCTTACCACTGCTCCTAGGCTCTTTGGTCTCTCTCTCTCTTCATATATATTTATTATATTATATTTATTATATATTTTATATATTTAAATATATATTTATTTGTGAAAGAGAGCAGGGGAGGGGCAGGGAGAGAAGGAGACAGAGGATCCAAATCGGGCTCTGCACTGTCGGTGGAGAGTTCCGTGAAGGACTCAAACTCATGAACCATGAGATCCTGGTCTGAGCTGAAGTCAGATGCGTAACCAGTTGAACCACCCAGGTGCCCCATTTTCTATTCCATTTATTTATTTATTTATTTATTTATTTATTTATTTATTTATTTATTTATTTTTTAATGTTTTTATTTTTGACAGAGAGAGAGAGACAGAGCATGAGTGGGGGGGGGGGGGTGGGGCAGAGAGAGAGGGAGACACAGAATCCGAAGCAGGCTCCAGGCTCTGAGCTGTCAGCCCAGTGAGATCATGACCTGAGCCAAAGTCGGACGCTCAACTGACCGAGCCACCCAGGCGCCCCTGTCTATTCCTTTTAAAACGAGCTAGTAAAAGTGGAGCCCCGTGGTCCAGATGGGCTCCACCAGGGTAGACTTACAGAAGGGCTACCCTTTCTCCCTTCTGACTGTGCACCTTTAAGATTTCTTTCCCTTCCTAGCAGCTGCACCACCTTATTGGGCTTGTGGTCTGCTCAAACCCCAAGATCTTTTTCTCATGGGTCCTTGCCAAGCCAAGCGCTCCTTTATCTTATACTTGTCCAATTGATTCTTTGAACCTAAATGCCTGTCCTCACACTTAACGCTCCTGGATTTCATCTGTGTGGTTTTGGCTTGTGTTCTAGCCTACTCACATAGTCAGATTCTCTGTCTGCCGTGCCATTAATTTCTTCAAATTTTGTCATATACAAATTAGGTAATCACCCTTCCTCAAACTCCATTCTTGCCGTTGATAAAAATAAAAAAGGTGGGTCTGTGCGTCTTCCCTAGAGACAGATCTCCTACTCAGGAACCCATTATCTTGGAAGAGAGACACTGTGATATTTGATTTTGCAATTCCGTATCAATCCTACATGGAATGCCTACTACACTTCAGGTGAAGTACTAGGCCCTGAAGAAATACGGATGTTCAGGTCACAATCTGCTTTCACAAAGCCCCTGTGGAGTTGGGGAAATGGGCACATAGACCAATAATAATAACACGTAGGTAGTCTGTCTGGGTGCATGGGGGTGAGAGGCCAGACAACGGGTGCACCTCACTCAGTTCAGTGATCCTTGAGTTAGGACTTAAAGATGGACACGTCAGGCTTGGCGTGCTGGGAGGGGCTGGAGGTGGATGACACGAAACAGCATTATCTCGCTGCTCTGGTGCCATCGTCATTGTAACTTAGGCACGCCCGTCACGGTGTGACTCCTTCTCTGACTGTTTCCCCTAAATTTAGCATGATAGCCCCATCTTCATCTGCGGCAAGGGGAGTGCATGCATGTAGGTGTGGAGAGAGCTGGAGATCCTAGTGGAGGGAAGAGAAGGAAAGGAAGGAAGGGTGATGGTTCCTCTTTGGACTGGAGACAACGGGGGCGTCAGATGCAGAGCATGTTGGGGAGAGGGCTTGCACTTTGGAGGAGTTTGGAGGAGCTGAGAGATGCTGCTGTACCCCAGAAGAAGGGGAATGGGAAACTGAGCTGGAGAAACCAGGGAGCAGGGTGGAGCATAGGAGAGGCGGGATATTTTCGTGCTCAGCCCAACCGAGCTTTTATCCACGGCTTCGTTATCTGATTTGAATATTGTGAAGTCCCGGGTTGTCAGGCACACTCTTCTTTCTAAACACACGGCAAGTCATTCCAAAAACAACAAAGAGGATTTTCGGATCGCTGGAGCCACCTCTCCTTTGACTTCTTTCGGCACTCGTGCCTCCATATCACATGGGGCTACCGTTACCCCAGGCCACCGCCGGCCACATCTGGGCCGAGAAGGAAACTGGATGGGACCGCTTGGTAGCGCTTCTGCTCCCGGCCCTGAAACCTCAGCTGGGTGTTAGAGCTCGGTAATTCATGCCAAAGGTTGCTCCTTGCAATTTCTCTTTTCCTCCCCCTTCCCCTGCCTCCCTCCCCCAGTGGGAGAGGAAAAGCAGCTATGCTTATAGAAAGATTGATTAGTTAAGCAAGTCAATTATATCTCTTGCCGAGAGCAACTGTATATTAAGTAATGCAGCAAAAATGATTGTCTGCACAGATCCATTTTGTCGAACAGCTGTTCCAGAGGCCCGGAAAGAGAAGACGAAGGTTAAAATCCTGTAATAGTCTTCACTCCCCATCTCACCCCACCCCATCATGCCTGGCCCTCCAGGGGCTCCATTTATTATGAAATGGAATAAGGCTGGGTAATGAGGGTACTGGCGGCCTGCTCCATTTTGCGGGAAAACTCTCCCGCCATGCCGTGGGCCCCTGGGCCTCCACCGGTGCTGGCCCTCCTGCCCTCCTGCCGCACAGGAGTTGACAGCAGCCTGCTCTCAAGCTCGCCTCACTCCACCCTACCCAGCCTGGGGGTTCCAACACAGAGGAAGCAGTTCTAGATATAGACTCCGGAGATCTGGGTTCAAGTCCGCTGATTGAATGTCTGGTCTTGGCTGGCTCTTAACTTTTTGAGCTTCAATTTTCTTGGTTGTAAAATGCAATGACATTTAAATGAGATGATGGGTGTGGATGAAATATGAGGTCTATAACAGTGTTATAAAAGAATGCACTGCGGCTGGGTGTTGTACTAGAGGAGGAGATGGAGAGGGGGAGGGTCCGTGAACTACTTGCAGTGGCGGGGGGGGGGGGTGCATGGCCACTAGGTGGTTCGGCCAGAAGCATTAAAAAGCCCATCCCTCCCCTGCCATGTGCAATCAGCCTGTGCTTCTTTCTTCTTAACCCCTGAAGCCAGTGGGTAGGTGTTCCCCCCTGGTTACGCCACTCCTTCTCCCTTGTTTTTTAAACATCCATCCTGCAATTTGGCGCTTAGTGTTTATTTAACCTAGTATCCCTTGCATACCAGGTGTGGTGTGCAGGACCCCCTGCCCAAGCCCTGCTAAAGGCCATGGCATTGGCAGGAAGCAGCCAGCCCCCTTGCCCTCACTAGACCCTGAGACCACAAGACTGACAGTGGGTGAGAGGCACGAAGGTATCTGGGGACACTTGCTTTGGGGTTGTCCTCGAGAGGGTGGGGGCCTGGGCCAATGGCCAACTCCTTCCTCCTTCCTATTTTTGGGAGTGACTTCGGCCAAATAGTGAGGTTCAAGTTTCTATGCTAGGTCACACCTTTCATTTTTGTCAGAGGACATCTTTGGCCAATTTCCTCAGGAGGGTGAACAGACCGGCTTATTCTCTTACCTGAAGTTCTGTCATCGTCTCTTTGTTCCTTGTGATAGACATTTTTCTCCTAAGTTGGGAAAGGAAATACTTCAGCCTTACCATTTGCATGCACCTCACTGTGAACGAGTCTGCCAGATCTCCTGCCAGGGGGATGCTGTGTGGGAAGAGCCCATGGGGTCACATAGGCTAACCCCTTATGGAGAAACTGAGGCCCAGAGTGGGGATATCTTGCAGATATCCTGGCAGAGCCCATCTCCCGAGTCCCACTTGTACTTCTTCCACTGGGCATCCCGGCCTCCTGTCCGAGGATGGGTTTGGAAAAGGAGGGGGCAAGCTGGCCGTGTGCGGTCCCGGCTGTGCGGAGGGGTCATGCGCTTTCCCCGCTTTTTGAACACAGCGGTGTTCTAAGTGGAGTCACGCTGGTCACTGGTTTCCAGGGCCAGCAGCCCTTCCCTCAGCCTGATGGGCCCTCAGTGTCCAGGGCCAGGGCTTCGATCCAGGTCAGACCCAGGTGGCCGGGGTTCTTCTCAGCCTTCAGGGCTCAGGGACTCCAGCTTCACTGATTTCTGAGCATTTTTGCAGTTTCATTTTCCAACCCTCAGGCCACATGTGGGCAGTTAGCATAGAAATGGCTGTTTCCCCAGCCTGCCTGCCTCTCCCTCCTCCATAAACAGGGATCTGGAAGTGCATGCATAGGGAGGGTGAGTGGTGGTGGGGGTGGTGGTGAGGCTGACCGTGACCCATATGGGCATCCTGCCTTGGAAACTGGGCCCTCAGACGGCAGGGGCTCTGCACGGCGACAGGCAAAATGGCCACCACAGCTATTTCAGCAACCCCGATGGCCCCGTCCAGGGGCTGCTTCTCATAGTGCCAGGACCGGAAGGGGCTTTAGCAGTTAGCAAATCTAGCCCCTGTCTGAAGCTTGAATCTCTTTGCCAGCTCTCCTGCCAAGCCCATCTCCAGTTTCCAACAGAAATAGCTACGTGGAGCCCAGTCTAGAGAGAAAGGAAAGTGTGATCCTGGCCTCTCTTTGTCTTCGTTATCTTGCCTGGAGTAGACTCAGGACTGGATGCTGGTTCAGGTTAGGATCTGATTGGGTTTGGGTATCAGGTTCAACCTCTGGCTCTTCCTTTCCCTTCTCTCCATCCTAGACCAGGAGAAAAATACCTACTCGACCTATTAGAGAGATTCTTTTCCTACCACCCAGTGTCTTGTCCCTCCAGACATCTCCTGAGTACCTGTGAAGAGAGTCTTTAGGGCATATATCTTCTGAATCCTCTTTTGCTGGTGAGGTTGGGGGCACAGGTCACCAGAGAGAGATGTGGGAGGGGAGGAGGTCCACCTTTCCTCTCAAGAAGCAAGTGTCCACTGAGGCCCAGAGATCCGTGTAACCAGAGTGTCAGCTAGGAAGTGGGCTTAGAAGCCCCTTGGCTAACAGATAAGCAAACAAGCCAAGGAGGGGAAGAGGCCTTCCCAGGGTCACACAGTGAACCCGTGGTTCTGCAGCAATGGGATCTTTTGGAGATACTATGCTTGAGTGTGGGCACTGCCCCCCAATCACCTTGGAAGTAGGGAAAAAAGGAACATGGGCGTCTCCTTTTGCTGTCATTTGGTGAGATTCCCAGCTCCAGGAAGAAGTATGGCCTCCTGGGGCTCTGAGGAAGCCATTACCTAACCGTGGGACCTGGGGATCTTGGAAGCACCCTCTCTTACTTTCTGAGTTAGAAATACTCCCCCTACCCACCCATGTCCTGACAGACAAGATTCCATCATTTGAATGTTACTCTTTTAGTTTAATGTGTTTGTTCTTCTTCGTCTTCCTTTTTTTTAATGTGTATTTATTTTTGAGAGAAAGACAGAGCCTGAGCAGGAGAGGGGCAGAGAGAAAGGGTCACGGAATCCAAAGCAGGCTCCAGGATTTGAGCTGTCAGCACAGAGCCTGACTCGGGGCTCGAACTCAGGAACCATGAGATCGTGACCTGAACTGAAGTTGGACGCTTAACCAACTGAGCCACCCAGGTGCCCCAATGTGCTTTTTTTTTTTTTTTTTTTTTTTTTTTTTTTTTTTTTTAACAAGGCAACATATAGGTGTGAATGAGCTTATCAGATCACTAACTGAGTGTGTTTCACTGGAGAATGAGTAGAAGGTGCTTGGAATTGGTGGAGTAAGAGGGACACCTGGGACAGCAGAAAGACAAGTGAAGGGAGATAGCAAGTGAAAAGTGAGGGTCCTCACTTTACAATGTTCCCTGGGTCACTGGCCTAGAGCTGGCTGTGCTGGTGGGGCTGGAGGCGGGAGGGAGGGGAGTGCATGGATCCGAGGGTATCGTCCAAGGGAGAATTTCCCCTGACAGCCCTATCAGGGCCACCATAGTCGGAGTTACTAGAGTAAATGTATTGGCTCCAGTGATAGATTAGACTTCCCATGTGTGTTCTCCCCGAAGACACCACTTTCTCTACAAGACTCCCTCCAGCTTTTACCGTGTGATTAACTCCCCAGACAGCCCATGCCCTGCTCTGCTGCCTGTCATGTGGTTGAACTTTCTGCCACCAGGGTGTGATGTGTCTCCCAACGTGCTAGAAGGTCTCAGGGACAGGGACAGGTTTTAGATGGCATGTAAAACAAGGAGGACAGGCAGTGGTTGCAGGGACTCTCCCGCCTGTTGAGATGGTCCCGGTGTCCTCCTGCATGCTTCTGCAGAGTTTGCCAGACTGAGGCGATGTCACAGGCAGGGCTAGGGGATGTGTGAAGTTGCTGCTCTTTTTTATCCTTCTCCAGACTCCCATGCAATCGCGTCGGCTAGTTGTGTAACTGTGGAGAGCAGGAGTGATCTACACGTGTGGGTTCAGGTTGGATTTCAAGATGTGCATGTGCTCTCTGTATCTGAGGGAACCTCCCCACATGTGTAAGGTGATGGAATGTCCTGCTACCCCCTTGGCTTTGAGCAAGGGACAGCTTCTCCGGGTGTCCTCAGATGACTGTCATGAGCCTCAGCATCCCCGGTTGTATTCAGTGCAGGGCACTTTCTCATCCTCTGACCCAAGTCTCCTGTGCTTCACTCATGGTCCCTGTGTCATGCTGTCTCGAGAAAGACAAGAAGTGTCTTTGAAAATAGCAATCCTTCTCAGATCTAGGGGCAGTTGCCCGGGAAGTTCTTATCTGCCCTGGATTGTCCCACTGTATTTGGATAAAAGTAATAGAGCAGAGTTGAAGAGGGAGGTTGTCCCACAACTGGTACCCAAAGAGTGGTGGAGGTTTTCTGAGCCTGTGCCAAGTCCCGGCAAATTAACGTTCCTATGTGCGTGTGCCCATCTCCTCTAGCATCTGTTGGTAGCAGATGCCTCCGTGAGGTAGTGGTGGAGGTTTGGAGGGATAGCCCCCAGGTGTGCTCCTGAGAGAGGTGCTAATAAAGTGGCTGCAAGGGGCCCATGGGAATGCCCGGGGAGGAGGCCCCAGGATCTGATCTAACTTTTTCTCTGTGATGAACCTGGGAGAAAAACAGAGATGGAGAGAGACAGGGAGGAAAGAGGAGAGGATTTCAGTGAGGACTGGCCCCCCTTTACAGTACACTCTCAGAGAGACCTGTGGCTGGAGTGCATTCAATGGAGAGTGATGGATATGGGTGGAAAGTAAAAGCCGTATCTCGTAAGGAATGGTTGAAAGAAATGAAGATATCTGCTCTTTAGGCCAAAAGACCTATAGGAGCATTATAACTGTCTCCCAGGGGCTGTTGTGGGCGAGAGGACACAGTTGTTCTCCACACTCCTAAGGGTAGAGATAGGACGTGTGTAGAAGCCCCAGGAAGATGGCCTTGAGCCCAATGCAAGGAAGGTTTTTCTCCAGCTGGAGCTGACCAAGGGAGGTATTGGCTCCCTGGGAAGGTGGTGAGTTTCTGGTCATTGGAGGAAGGCCATCAACCAGAGGCTGGGAAGTGTCTAAGACTGGAGGGAGAGAGAGAGCTATGTTTGGATTCCCTGAAGAGACCATTCCAACTTGAATTGGGGAGTTGGAAAGATGACTTTGAAGTCTCCTTCCAACCAGAAGCTCCTCAGTTGCAAGAAGATTAGGTCACAGATTGTTTAGCTTCCAAGCTGAGCTGGGACTCATCCCAGCTGCTCTGGCTGTGCTCCATAGTGTGAGGGAGGTAGCAGATTCCCAAAAGCTCCCAGATAGATGCAGGGTGAGTCTCAGGGGGACGAATGTTTCTTATGTGTGAGACAGAGCACTGGGGGTAGAATCACGATGGTTGAGGGGTTTAACGGAGCGAGGTTGTCCACAGGGAACAGGGGAATCATGCCAGAACGGCCTCCTCAGTATACCTTCTACTGAATTATTCAGGTACATTCACTTGCTGGGGTCTATGAGGCAAGTACATGTTCATGTAAAGTTTAGAGACTATTTATAGTGAAAAAATTAATGAAGAGATTTTATTTCTGATACGCACTCTGCCAAATCCTGCAGGGATGGCTGTGGACAAATCCCTTGTACTCTGAGTGGCTCTCATCTGTGAAATGGGGCTAATCATTTCTATCTCACAGAACTGTGCTGGAGTCTAAATTAGGTAATACATGTGAGGCATAGTGTTTAGACCTAGTAAGGTTCAATAAATGGTAGTTCCATCTCCCCCAGGATCTGGGCTTTCTCATCAGCCCTTTTGGCTCTCCCCTCCCAGGTCTCATTTACAGTGATGTTCCTGATGCCTAGTGCGGGGCCTTCTATGTGCTAAATCCTTGGTGATGGTTTGAGCAGCAGGTACCCGCCTGTGCCCACACAGAGATGCAGAGCCCTGAGAGCTATTTCTGACTTATGGCTTGTTGGAGATGGGCAGCAGTCCTGGAGAAGCTCAAGGCCATGGCCTGCCTTCTGTAGATGCGTTGCAAAGGATCACCCTGTGGTGATCAGTGGAGGGGGAGACTAGATGCTGAGAGAGGGAAGGAAGTGGGGGTAGATGGAGGCTCTCACTCGAGAAGCCAAGTTGGGCGGGGGGGATAAGAACAAAACCAAAAGGCTGTGCACATCAGCAACCACAATTACTAGACATCCTGAAGTTCCCATGGCACTAATGCACACACACCTGTAGCCTGACAACATGTTCCCCTGCTCTAGACCCCTGCTCCTGCTGATGCAGCAGGTGATAGGCTGTTTAGCTGCAGCTCTCCAGAAATCACTGGCTCATCATGGCTCTGTGCCCCTGCTCTACACTGGCAGCTCAAAAGGAGACAGGTGCTCCAAAACAGTGGCAGCAGGGAGATGAAGCAAATAGAGGTGACCCAGAAAGTCGCAAAGAGGATTTTTGGTGACTGTCTCTGTAGCCGTTATTTCAGTCCTGTAATGTTGAGCTTTCCTGGATTCTACACCTTTAGGTGGTCAGGACATATGCCCACATCTGCTCTCTTTGCCCCCAAGAAATTTTCCCATCCTTTCCTTGAGTGCAGCGTCAGAAGACAGAATAACATCGAATAATTTGGACAAGGCTCAACTCCTGAGCCCAGTGTATTGCTCTGGAGATTTCATAAGTGAGCAGGACACAAGCAACAAATGCAGAGTCTTGAGCTGTGGAGCTGAGTAGAACCCTTTCTCAGAAAGGGCAGGCTCTCTGAGTGGTAGTCACTGCCCTACATTTACTAATACCCCTTTGTATGTTTTATTTTTTAGCATCCGCTATGTATAGGCTGTTGAACAAATATTTATGGATTACAAAAATGACATAATGCATTTTATTTCATTTTATTTTTTCATCTGCAATGGGGGAGGTACTTGCTAGGCACCATGTTTTGCCTCATTTAATCCTAACGACAGCTGAGAAGCAGATACCATTATCCCAGTTTACAGGTGAGGGAATCAAGGCTTGAGACACCTCCAGGTCACCGTGGCTCCAAAGCCCGAACTTCTTCATCACACCATCCTGCCCCTTACTCTGAAACTGTAATTAATTCGAATCATGTTATATATTTTACTCTGTATGTATCTTTTTAGAATTTCACTTAGCTCTTCCCATTTTGAAGGCTTAGTTCTGCAAGTTGTGCCTATAGGAATGTGATTATAGTTTCTTCTGGTACTTTGGTAGCCACTGACAGAGGGTCATGTGGTTGGAATCAGTAGGCTTCCAATGACCTTTGAGAAATATTAGAATACCTTTACATTTTAATTATACTTTAAATATGTAAATTATTGAATTTTATTGGAAGAGCCAAGTATCATCATTCAAAAAGAATAAGTAGACGAGGAAGAGTTTGATAACACTTTTTACCAATTCCATAATTATTGTAAGTTATTGCTTCTCATAGCTCCAATTTTATCTAGAGCTTGAATAGAAAACTGGATTCTCCAGGGCTTGGGAATGGCTGGTGCTTTGGGGGCAATAGGAAAGATTATGACTGAGAGCCCAGCTCCTCAGCTGTAATAGTCTTTAGTGGTCACAAGGGGTACTATTCCTTGCTTACTTCTAGAGCTGTGCTTGTCCAATGGTAGACACTAGCCACATGTGGTTATTGAGTGTTTGAAATATGGCTAGTCTGAATTGGTGTGCCCTAGGTATAAAATATATACTGGATTTCAAAGGTGTAGCACCAAAAAATGTGAAACTATCTTATTAATACTTTTTATGTTTTATGTTATAATATTTTGGAAATATTAGATTTAATAAAACACATTGTTAACTTCACCTGTTTCTTTTATTTGTTTTTAAAGTTGGCTATGAGAAAATTCAAATATAGATGTGGTTCACATTTTTGCCTTGCACTATATTTCTATTGGGCAGCACTGTTTTAGAGAATGCCTTAGTTTTTGTCTTTGATAAGGCTTCAAGTCTTTAATTGTCTTTAAAAATTTTTTTAATGTTTATTTATTTTAGAGAGAGAGAGACAGAGCATGAGCAGGGGAGGGGCAGAGAGAGAGAGAGGGAGACACAGAATCCGAAGCAGACTCCAGACTCTGAGCTGTCAGCACAGAGCCCGACATGGGGATTGAACCCACAAACTGTAAGATCATGACCTGAGCTGAAGTCGGACACTTAACCGACTGAGCCACCCAGGCACCCCAAGTTCTTTAATCTTCTAGGTTGCTCTCAGATGAAAATCAAAAGTGAAACATAAATTTTTAATTCATAGCCTAATTCTTCTAATTTTTGTAAAGAAGCATGGCAGTGTTTCCCCCATTTAGAAGATCTCTCAGCTGCCTTACTGACTCTACCCACCTGGTATCCCTCTCCAAAAGAAATTAAGGTCTTCAGCCTGTACTTGAAATTTGTTGAAAGTTCAGCTGGTGGGAATTTTATCCATTAACAAAAGAGGTTATAGGAAAACCGTAGCGTCCCAGAATGTCAAGGCCAGATTGGTCAAGAAGACAGATTGAGGCATAGTCGTGTCCACATCAAGGCTGATCAGGCTTAGGTGAAGAACAGAAACGAAAGGAAAGTCAGGGCAAGAGCCTACCAGACAATGTCTAATGCAGGATCTGAGATAGCACCCAAGGGCCTCTAGCTCTGGTTGGAATTCACAACAGCTGCTGCCTTTCCATCTAACACAATTTAGGACTCCTCTTTCCTCTTCCCCACCTCCTCACCAATTCCTGATTCCCTGATACCTTCCTTCTAGGCTGAAAAGACAAGAAATTTCTAAGGTAGGTCATGATCTCCCATGAAAAAAAGTCACTTCCTCGTCTCTTTTTCAGAGAAGGCTTAGAGTTAAGGTCAGTTTTGGCGCTCCCTCTTCTAAGTCGCTATGAGCTGCGTCAGGCATGGATCCTCTCCCGGTTCGTAGGAGGTTGGGGTCCTATGAATGGTCTCTTTCCTTTGAAGCAGTGGTTCTATGAGCCGGACTTGTGAACAAGGTGTGGATCCCGGTGGACTTTCAATGGGGTATGAATGCAGTCTCCATGCTAGACTCTATATGGAGTCCAGCCGCCCTCCATCCAAGTATTGAGAAAATCTTCTTTAATAATTTAGCCTCTCTCTGGCTGTATACAGATTATGCATAGCTTTTGCTGTGGGTAATATCTGTCATGCATAAGTTCTGTGTTTATGGAATAATGTTTGTTTGTTTTTCAACTTTTTATTATTCAAACATAGGTGGAAAGAAGAGTGTAATGAAACCCCTGTGGACCATAATTCAGCCTCAACAATTACCAACATACAGCTGTTAAAAAAATCTATACTCCCCACTTCTCCCTGCCCCCTGCTAGACATCATATTATTTCATATGTAAATGCTTCAGTTATGTATTTGTAGGAGATTAGGACTCTTTTCTTCTTTAAACATAACTTCAATACCATTTTACCATCTGAAAATTAGAACTTTATTTAAAGCTGTATTATTTTTAGTTTTTATGAAAGTAATACATTCTCACTGAAAATATTCAGACAATACAAGAAGGTATAAAGAAGAAAATGAAAATTACTTATAAGCTAACATCCAGACATAATTACTGTTAGCATTTTGGCATATAGAGTTATACATGTTAAGCACATATTCTTTATATAGGTTTACATATATAAAATCAAGCTACAAATGATGTTTGCAATCTTGTTTTATTATTTTATTTTTTTTGGTAAGCATTAAAAAAAATTGAAGCCAAAAACACATGCAGAGAAATGCACAAGTTGTAAGTATATAGTTCAATGAATTTTCACTGTCATGTAATCAACTGCCATCCGGATCAAGAAACAGACTATTACCTGCATCCCAAAACCTTTTGTAACTCTCTTAGTCACTGACCACACCGAACGTAACTACCATTCTGACTTCCATCACTATAGAGGAGTTTTGTCTGCTTTTGAGTTTTTTGTTTTTAAGTTTATTTTTTTTGAGAGAGAGAGCTCACTCACATGTGCACAAGCCAGGGGAGGGGCAGAGAAAGAGAGAGAGAGAGACAGAGAGAGAGAGAGAGAGAGAGAGAGAGAGAATATGAATCCCAAACAGGCTCCACACTGTCAGTGTAGACCCTGACGCAGGGCTCAATCTCACAAACCATGAGATCATGACCTGATCCGAAATCAAGAGTTAAGACTCTTAACTGACTGAGCCACCCAGGTGCTCCCTGGTTTTGAGTTTTATACAAATAGGATTATATGGTATTTGCTCTCTTATGTGTGGCTTCATTTCACGTTGAATTTTCAAGATGCATACAAGCTGCTGTATATAGCAATAGTTCATCCATTTTCTTTGCTGTGTAGTATTCCACTGTGTGAATATTTCACAGTTTATTTACACCTTTTACTATTGATGTATACTCCTCCCTCCCCCAACCCCATTGTACTACTGTTAAGAATATTTTCTAGTATTACATATGTATCCCCTTCTATTAGGTAATTACTTAGGAACAGATCTGGGGATGTACCAAATTATACTTGTACCGACAGTCTGTGAGAGTCCCATTTGCTCCACACCTTGCTAACACTTGGTTATTATCAATGTAGTAGTAACTCATTGTGTTTTTAATTTACATTTCCCTAATGACTAATGAAATGGAGTGCCTTTTCATATGCTTATCGGACACATGGATATCTTCTTTTGTGAAATACCTGTTCATCTTTACCCCATTTTTCTATTTGATTTTCTGTGGTTTTCTTATTGATTATAGGAGTCTTTTATATATTCTAGATATTAATTTTTTGGTCAAACATATTTTGCTAGTATATTCTCCTACCATGTGTGTTGCCTTTTCAATATTTTAAGGCACTGTTTGATAAATGGAAATTTTAAATTTAATGTAATCCTATTATCAATATTTTCCTTTATGATTAGCACATTTTGTGCCCTATTTAAGAAATATTTGCCTACTTTAAAGTCATTGATATATTCTTTCATGTTCTAGAAGCTTTATTGTTTTATCTTTGACTTTTTTGTTTAGAATACATCTAGAACTGATTTTTGTGTATGTTTGAGATAGGGATCAAAATTTATTTATTTCCCCATATAAATTCTCAATTGTTTGGTTGTTTTCTGTGAGAGGATATAGCTGGTATCTGTTACTTCAAGTTAATATTGAGTGTATTGTTTCTATATACTTTAATTAGTTTAACATAGTTTTAATTAGTTTGGGCTTGTTAAGGGTATATTTCAAATCTTCTGTATCTTTTATGGTATTTTTGTGCTCACTCTAACAGTTACTGGGAAAAATGTAAGAAATCCTTTATTTCTGCTTGCTCCAAATTTTGCTTTTTACATTTTGAGGTCATGTTATGAGCTGCATACAAATTTAGAATTTTTATATCTTTCTGGCAGTTGATCTTTTTGTCATTAGGAACTGTCTGTCCTCATCTCTAGTAATTCTTCTTGCCTTAAAGTCTACTTTGTTTGATGTAAGTATAGCCATACTAACTTTCTTTTGGTTAGTGTTTTCATAGAATATATTTTTCTATTCTTTTACATTTACTCTTTCTTTGGTCATATATATATAAGATGCATCACTTGTAAGCAACATATAGCTATCTTCTTTTATCATGGTTATTAGAGAGCAATATAAATATTTTCATGTTTCTGCATGGTTCAAGTTTTCTAAGTCTTTCGAAGCAAAGAAAGTTGACATGCTGTAATAATGGAAAATGTCTCTTTTCCCCAGACACATTTGCTTTTCATATTCTAAGGGTGATAAGCCTGGAGCTGCTTTTATCCTTTAAAATGGAGTCATCTGCTCCCATTCAAAGGGTAAATAAAGTTACCTACCCCAGAGTCAAATACTTGGATTCTAGAGTAGAAACTTTGCCATTTCTCTTCCCTGAGAAAATTTGTTTGCGCTAGAAAGATAAAGCTCCTCTCCTTCTCTCAGGAGGGAAGGAAGACAGCTGTATGACTGTTCCCATATAAACACTCAGATTCATAACTTTGGGATTCCTGTTGCACCAGAACCTTCTTTGCATGTACTAGCCTGACTATCTGGCTCTCATTACACCACCCTTAAGGCGAAGAATTAGGTATAGGGAACCAATGCAGTTACTGCTATAATAATAGTCTTCCACAATCCAGAAACCCTGTATTTGTTTTCAGAACAATATAAATAAATAATAGTCATCAAAAACATATCTGACCAGTTAAAAATTTGCCTGACAATTTTTGTTTTCAATAGGAGAATTTATTATATTTACCCTTTTGTAATTACTGATATGTTTGGGCTTAAATACACAATGTTTTCTATTTGTATCTTATTTGAAATTTTCCCTTTGTCCTCCTTTATTTTCTTCTTTTGAGCTAATTAAGTATGTTTACTATTTCTATTATTGTGTTTGTTGTGTACTTTTGTTGTTCTTTTAGTGGTTACTCCTGATATTACAACATGCATCTTTGATTTATTACAGTAAATGGAAAAATCATTATTTTTGCTACTTTTATCATTTCTATTAAGAGGTTATCCATGTTTTATTGTTACTCATTTGAAAGTGTTTTTTTTTTTCCTGGCTGCTTTAAATGTTTCTCTTGGTTTTGCGTTTTCAACAGTTTTGCTACGATATGCCTAGATACACATTTATCCTGCTTGAGTTTCTCTGAAAATCTGTGGCTTAATGTCTTTCTTCAGTTTTAGAAAATTCACAGCCACTATTCTTCAAATATTGTTAATGCTGCTTTTTTTTTCTTGGACTCCAGTTTCACATATGTTAGATCTTTTCACCATGTCCCATATGTCTCATACTCTTTTCTACATTTTTAGTTTTAAAAAATAGTCTCTTTTGTTATCAGTCTGATTATTGTCTTCCAACCTATCATTCCAACATATTCCTCCTTTTAACAGTGTCTAATCTCCTGTTAAACCCAAATTATTGATTTTAGGTAGTATACTTTTTTACTTCTTGAATTTTATTTTGGTTCTTGTTTAAGATTTCAGATTTCTTTCTTTTCTTTTCTTTCTTTTCTTTTCTTTCTTTCTTTCTCTCTTGTTGAAAAGATTTCCTTTTGATCCATTTCCTTGAAGATATTCATCATGGGTATTTTAAGGTCTATATCTGAGAACAATATTTTGTTCAGATGTGAATCTGTCCTATGATCTGAACTTTTGATTTTTAGGCGTTTTCTGTGTCCTAGAATGCTTAGTCATTTATTTTTATTGGATGCCAGACATGGTTATGAAAATTGTTGTTTCTAGATGATACCTTCTTCCAGTTAAGATTTGCTTAGTCAATTAGAGTAGGGGAAGATCATCTGTATTTGAAGCTGAGTTCCAGTCTCTGTGAAGGTTGCTATATTCCCTACTCACTTTTACTCTTTGGGTTTAGCACCTCATGGGTCCCAGATGGAATCCTGGAATGTGTACCAAGCCTTCTCTTCCTTGGTGATCTTTCATTTTTACTCCCCAGCACTTTAAGACTACAGTGCTGAAAAGCCTATTTAAAAGTATAATTTCCCCTTATTTTTATTTTTCCAGAGCACAGCTTTTCTTCAGTCCTTAAGAACCCAGCTTTCTTGCGTGTGCTTTGGCGAAGGCCATGGGGCAACGCCGTTAGGTTTAAATTCGGTGGGAGTGTTCAGGCCTCCCAGGCTTCGTGAGAATGATCTGCGACCACCTCGCTGTGGATGGCACAATTCACGCATAGCGATGTAGTTTTCCACAGTAACGTAGTTTCATACAAGGCTTGGGGAGCATGTGGGTCTCAAAGAGTATTGCTTGGGAACCTCTTGATGGCTGTGCCTATACTGTTTTGAGTGATGAACTTCTTAATGGCCTGGTCCTTGGGCGCACAGAGGGTACCATTAGTGCAGAGTATAGGCTGCACATGGCCGTGGCTCTTTGGAACCACCATTGTCACTTCTTTTCTTGGTCCACATCAGGATGAAGATCCTGTCGGGAAGGGTGTGCGACACATTCAGCCTCAGCCCCTTTCAGGCATCTTGGGAGTGAAGACCTGAGAGCTAAAAGCTCTTTCTAATTTCTCAGCTTCATGGCCACGTTTTGGTTCAGCTTCTTAGCCTCTGGGCTGTTGCTTATTGATCACAAATGCCTTGTGGGAAATTGGCATTAAATATCAGGCTCACTTCTTTGATCTGCCCTTCTTTCTAGGATCTCGCCCTTTGTATCCTGGATGCTCTGGTGGCTCTGAACTGCAATTTATATCTCCTCAGACTCGTGAGACTGTCAAAGGCTCTGTTAGCTTCATGGTGTCTTAGCTACTAGTTTACACTTGTCCTCTTAGTCTCTGCTTGTCTTCTCAGCCTCGGAGCTACTGTGTATGAGCCAGTGAATGCCTCCAGGGAAAAGCAGTCATGAAGGCAGAGTGCCTCCCAGTTCATTTCCCTTCTTTTTGGGATTTTGGCTCGTAAGTCCTGGCTGCCTTGGTGGCTCTCTGGTGATTTTTAAAGGGTTGGTTTCTCTTTTTGTTTTTAAAAGTCTTTAATAGCAGAATTTGTCCGATACAAGCCACTCTGTCGCAGACAAGGACAGAAATCTTGTAACCTGCTTTTATGAAGGACTTTGGTGACTGCTACTTTGTGCTAGACTGGAGATTAAGTAGAAAAGGATTCAAATAAATGTGAGGGAGAAGAGTTACAAACGGATTAAGTTACTTGACATCCAAAAGGCTTAGTGCTGCCACAGTCCATCCACCTTGTTCCTCAGAGTAGTAATTAGATGTTGGTCATGTTGCTGGGTTGGAAGGAACCTGGAGGTTGTTTTCGGCTACCTGAAGGACTGTGCTGTGGCCTTGGCAGTGGCTAGGGGCGGCAGTAGGGAGTGGATCAGGGGAACGAGGGCCAAGGGTACAACTAGAAGCAGAAGAGACAGATTTTTGGCTTGCTTAAGAGGAATTATTTCCAACAAAGATTGGTTGGAATGAGGATCGCGAGGGACTAACACCTTCCCCATCCATGAAGTCTTTAAAACATTGGCCAAAGTGGGATAGGGTACTGTAGAAGGCTTAAAGTACTGGATGTGGGGTGGGCTAGATGGCCCACTGTAGTTACACCTGATCACCGTAGGTGATGAACTCAGTAAATGTTGAATGAACACGTGACCTACAAAACCCGAGCCAACACTGAGATCCCAGGATTTCAGAAGTGAGGAAGTCAGGACGGTGTGGTACAAAGTACACAGGACTGAAACGCTCTGTTCCCAGAGTAGTGCCGGAAGGAAAACAGGGAGAATGCCAGCGTTTCTGTTTTCCCCTCTTACACCTTCAAGCTTCGGCTAGACCCATAAGTTCTTGTTAAACTTCCCACGGTAAGCTGAGCTCCAGTGTGCAGCATCAGGACCTGGAAGAACTGTGGATGGAGGGAGACGAAGGGAGCTTTGTCTGTGGCAGCTCCCCTGTTTCATGCCCTCCTGGGGGCCGCAGGTGCAGGTTTCACAGAGCTTGCTGTCCTGCCTCCTGAGGCAGTCCCCGTCTGCCCTGGGAGTGGTGCCAGCTAGGAGGTCACGTCCTGGCTGGACTTCTCCTTCCTCCTCTCTGCGGCATTTTCTCCGCCTGAGCCGAGCCGTCGCCCCTCCCTCACGGCAGGCTGGAGCAGGCTAATCAGTGCCCCTAGCTTGGGGAGCTCAAGTTGGGCACCCTCCCCCACCCCCATCCCCAAGCAGGGCTGAGAGTACTGTTAACGACCAGCCGAGTCCTGCGAATGGTGCTACTAAATATTTCATTCAGGCTTAACAACTCAATCTGTCTGCCATTATCCTGAAGGCCCCCGCAGCCCCCAGCCCCTTTCTGATTAACAAAGTAGCCGGCCGGGAAGATCTGCAGAAGCCGTCATTGAAGGCTGCCTTAGCGGCTGCTCAGGGCAGGCAGGCGGGTGCAGCATTAAGCAGGAAGCATCGATTGCAGCATTAGCTAGCTTTTTACATTCCCAGGCAGACAATGCAAGTACCTTCAATTATCTTCAAAGCAACTGAAGGGAAGGAAATTGGTCTTAGATGTGGTAAATAGACTCCACAAAGTCCGCTGAAGCATGCAAAGATGTGCACACCAGGGACCTGGAGGCCTAGCCTCCGAGCCCGCTCCAAGTTTGTTCAGAATTTAGACAGCCATTGTAGGGGTTCCGTTCCTCTGTCCTCCAGTGCCTGGGAGAACACGAGGAGTCTGGAGGCTGGGCTCTCAAATGCCAAGGCAGCTGCAGGGAGGTGAGGGGGCAAGACAGCATTGAGCTTGGGATCAGAGAGACTTAGACTTCAATTTTGGCTCTACTGATGTGTGACCTTGATCAAGTAGTCTAACCTCTTGGAGCCTCCTTTCCCTCATTAGTGAAATAGGACTAGTCACATCTAGCTCTGAAGGGTTTGATCCTGACTGCGGGGCTCTATCCTCTGCATGCTGGCCCCCCTTCTGTGCCATCAAAGTGTTTTGTGCTCTTCCTGGTCACAGGGTTTATCACACTGTTGTGATTGTTGGGTTTTGTGTCCGTCCTTCCCATAGACTAGCAGTCGTTAACAATTTTTTAAGGAAGGTGTCATGACCCCATGAAGATGCGGTAAAAGCCATGGGGGCCCTCTCCCCTTGAAGGGGCGCCTGGGTGGCTCAGTCGGTTAAGCGTCCAGCTCTTGATTTGGGCTCAGGTCACGATCTCACAGTTTGTGAGATCAATCTCTGTGTAGGGTTCTGCGCTGACGGCACGGAGCCTGCTTGGGATTCTTTCTCTCCTTTCTCTCTGCCCCTTACCCTCTCTCTCTCTCTCTCTCTCTCTCTCTGTCTCTTCTCTCTCAAAATAAATAAACATAAAAAAAGAAAAGCATGTGAACATAATTTGCCTATAATTTCTAGGAACTCCTAGAAGCTAGGCTAGAATCCCCATGTGGGTGTTTACACAGTGCCTGGCACATGAGTTATAATCAGAATATGAGGTTGACTGCTTGAATCATTTCAAAGATACTTTTCCAGCCCTATAATTCTAGAATTCCATTCTATCCAAGAAGTATTCATTTGGTGAGCACTTACTCTGTTGAAGGCCCTAGACTGGGTTTTGTGGAGAAAGCAAGGACTTAAGTCCTGCTCGCAGATGGGGAATTAGACATGAACACCTATGTCAGTGACTCCAGGGAGCACAATTTGGCCCATCTGAAAGCTCCCTCACCTACTCAGGCGGACAGTACATGTGCCTGAGACAATTCCTGGGAAGGACTTTGTTCCCTTCCCTCTCAACCCTGACCCTGGAGATCCTACAAGATAGGCTGCTGGGGACAGATTGCTAGAGAAGAGACAGGAGTGTGCACATGATAGAGGGCTGGCGGCAGGTGTGGAAGGTGGTGCAGTGAGAAGGCCATTAGCAGCCTGGTCTAGAAGCAATGTCACCGCTTGGTGCTGGGGCAGAGAGCTAAGGGCCTGGCAGCTAGCACCTGCTTGCTCCTGTCCGGTGCCCCCGCTGGGTTAATCTATTCAGCGAGGACATCATTATGCAAAGGCAATTTGCATAACTCTGCCAAACCTCTGATTGCAGGGCATATGAGGGCCTGTTGGGGAAAGCTGGCAAGAGAGTATCCCTTTGTCCTTTTCAGACTGTGAGGCAGGTGCCATCCGGGATGCTGGGCCCTGGCTCCAGGAGAGCTGGACCCCAGGTTGAGTCTAGGAGAGGGAACCGGTGCTTCCCACAGCTCCAGTGTCAGGGGAGTTAGCTCATTCCCACCCCATAGGCTGTTGCATTATCTCTGTTCCTAACAACTTGATTTTTAAATAAAACCCCTCGTGGATGTTTTCAAGGAGTTAAATAAGTGCCAGTGATGGCTCCTGTTGGGGCTGTTTGGATTTGAGAAGAAAATACTGAGATGCAAAGATATCAATATTTAATTGTCTCTTGAAGCCCAGGTTTTCAAGCAAGCGGCAGGGAGCCAAGAGTCTCCTCTGTGTATGTGTGCGCAAGCATGCATCTGCGCGTATGTATGTGTTTGCATGTGAGTGTTTGCACTTAATAGAGAATTCTCCAGTAACATTGTCCATGCTCACTCTTCAATTCCATTTCACCTTTGCTCTCCACCACCCAAAGAGATAATAAAGAACAGGACATGAACTCTGTTTTAGTTCAATTTAACTCAACAAGCAAATGCACAACACTTGTCTGGACTCCACTTGCTTTTAAGGCATTTGCTGTTCAGTAAGGGCATAGGCCCTTTACCCGGATCTCCATGCTACCCATTAGACAGACTGGAATAAATTCCCTAAAGATAGGCAGTCACTGGAACTGACCTGCAGGTGACTGCTCTGTCCTTCGAAGCTGGCTTACGGGAGGGGCTGACCCAGCCAGAGTCCATCTTTGTGTGCCTTCCATAGTTCCCAGAACATGACAGATGCTCAATAAATCTGTGTTGAATGGTTGTTGGATTCCTTAAACATCCCCTCTAGCTCTGTGGTCATTTCTGCCTACACTACCTCCCCCAAATGCTTGGCAGTTTCTAAGAAAAAAATAAACACAACCCAGAGGAAGAAAAGAGACCCAAAGTAGTTAACAGCGCCCTGGGAATTGCAGGATGTTGGAGCAGGAGGCACGGAGTCTAGATGCGGAGTCATTTGCTCTACTTTATATAGCACCATCAGTGAGACTTGGAGAAGACGCTAGGGGAAGTTCCTGGTCTTCCAATGAGAGGGGTTGGTGAAGGGTCCACCCCAGGACCCTTTCAGGAAAGGAGAGCTATGGGATTCTCAGAGGCAAGGGCAAGGACAAGTGACCTCTTTATTTCCTCCCATTGTGGGGTCACCCTCTAACGTTCTCATAAGGGCACTGAAAACGACATTGGTCAGGGGCCTCCAGGATTTTCATGTGGCATCAGTGGAGAGCAAAATGACATGAACAATAGACACAGAAAAACCCAACAATTGGCTAACCACATCTTCATTGAGCTGGGGCCTTGATTAATATTTTTCCCTTGGAGGATTCCAGAGACCCCAGGGAGATGTCAGAGAGGCCTGGGTTAGAAGAAAGGAGTGGGGTACTACATTGCACCTGAGTCTGGGTTCCAAACACAGAATGATATAAAGTAAAATGCAATTTAGGTGTCCCTCTCCCTCCCCTTGGAATCTAGCATGTTCTGGGAACTATGCAAGGCACATGAAAATGGTCTCTGGCTGGGTGAGTCCCTCCGGTAACCCAGCTTTTAAGGATGGAGCTCTGCCCTGCAGGCCATCAATGTCAAAGCATGCCCAGAGGAGAAGGAAGCAAGGAGTTTCAGAAATGACATAGGAGAACAACAGGCTACTATAGGATCTCGGATCCTCTAGATTGAATCCTCTAATCTCATAGGGTTAAGACTGAAAGGAGGGCAGGGAGAGGCGGTGAGATGGAAGCAAGGCCTCCTCTTTGCCCAACTCCAGGGAGCACCACCTATGCCATGTGAAGAGCAAGCCCTGCCATTGTGCTGCAAAGGGTTCCACTCACGCAGAGCTGAGCAGAGCTTCCCGGGGTTGGGCAACATGGAAGGTTGGAACACCTGTCACAAAGCCATTCATCTCACCTCCTTCAGGGCGAGTCAGCACCCAGACCCCGCATGTGGCTGACCACCAAGACTTTCCAATGTTTCTCATTGGCGTTGACGCTTCATTTTACAGGGACTCCCGCTTTAGAAAGGTCTCCCTTGCTGTAGTACATAAAAGATACTGGTCCCATCTGCACAGAGATGAAGAACTACCACTCAGTATCCTTATATCCATGGTTCTCAATTCTTTATCTCTGTTTGTCACAGACTTCTTGGAGAATCTGTCAAAAGCCATGGGTCTTCTTCCCCTTCAAAATGCACATACCCAGACAGACTATTCGGTATGAAAATTTCAGAGCATTTATGGACATCATGGAACCTATCAACGGGTCCCATTAATAAGATGCCTGCTAGAGAAGAACACCTCTGAGCTTTTAGGACAATATAATAATGATTTTGAATAGCATTTTGCAATTTGCAAAGCACTTTGACCGTGGGCTGTGTTAATTAGTCTTCATGGTAACTCATTGAGGTAAGAGTTATTATATTGTCCTTATTCCACAGATAAAGCAACCAGACCTCACAGGGCTCATGTCACTTTCCCACAGCTAGTAGAAGGTGAAGTCAAAACTGGAATACAGTGCTCCTGCAAACTGTCCCCAGGGGCTTGCCCCTTTCTTTGAGCTTCCTCAACTCTTCACGGCTGTGCTAGCCTAAGGCTTCCTTGTGAATCTTGTGACTGTTCTGGTTTTGTGAGATGTATGACAGGCAGAGACTTGAGGGTCTCGCTCTGACAATGGCCAGGAACTCCCTGGGACAGGGGAGGACACTAGGAGGGACACTGGTCTTTAGGAGCCAAGGCTATTTTCTGGTTAATGATTGTACCTGACATTCTTAAAGCATGTCCATGACTCCTCGTGATGCCAAGGACAAATCCGGGAGGTACAGGATTCTAGTACCTGAGGTGACTCATGAGTTCATTTATCCTGCTGTGGCTCCCAGACCTCCAGATCCATGCGGAAGACGACGTCTCTCCCATCTCCATACCCTCTGCATGTGTGGTCACTATAGCTATGTCCCTAATGACCTTTCAAGCTTCCTTTGAAGGTTAACGGGAGCTCCCCTTGCCTGGTTTCTTAAACCTATGGCCTGGCAGAGAGTAGTGACATTAGAACAACTTTCTCTTTAACTCCCTTCTATAGATTTCCAGGAGAGTTTTAATAATATCATTTGCTCAATTCAATTCTAATGAATATGGATTAATTTTCTGCATTATAGCTATTGATCTTTGGCCATTGATCTGAGGAGGGAGTGTTCCTGGTTGTAAATCCTTTCATTCTGATTGGGGGTTCCCTGGGGGCAGAGATGGAGAGGTAGAAGTAGCAAAAGATGGAAAGGCTAGGTGTGCCTGGCACACCACCCCTGTTGGGTGTAAGAGGCGCCAGTACTTGTGTCCTTGCTGTACATTTTTTAAACCTTTATTTTTGAGAAAGAAAGAGAGAGCACACATGCGCACGTGGGGGAGGGGCAGAGACCGGCAGAAAATTAGAAGCAGGCCCTGCCCTGTCAGTGCAGAGCCCCATATGGGGTTCAAACTTAGGAACTGGAAATCATGACCTGAGTCGGAAGTCGGAAGTTTATCCGACTGAGCCACCCAGGTGCCCAAATAATCTACCCAAATAACCGTATTTACTCTCCTCCAGCTGCACCCCATGGTTTCCCATTTCTGGGCCTTTGTTTAGGCCATACTTGCTGCCTATAAGGCCTTCCTTCTTTCTCCCCCACTTGCTCAAATTCTACCTACGTTTTCAAACCCAGATCCAATGCCATATTTTTCATAAAGCATTTCCTGGTCTCTGGCTAATTGGAATTTCTCAGTCTTTTATGTTCCCACACTGCTTTATCTCTTAGGGCACTTAGCACTTTGTGTTATGTACACCTCTTAGTTTCGGGACTGTAAACCCCATGAAGACACGCACACCATCTGTCTTGTTTAATACCATGAGCCCAGCATCTAGCACAGCATAGACTCATTTAAGTACTTGTCGAATGAGAAGTTTGGGACCACAGAGGTTAGGTAGGAGGCTTTTTTAAAATCTCTTCCTTCTGTTCTTTGTGGTCCTTATGTAAGGGAGCCCTAAGCTCTACCTGCGTTTTCTCCATAACTAGTCTTTCTTCAGTCCCATCCCACCAGTCACTGTTTTGCAATAAAATGGTAAATAGATTAAGGACAAGATTTTTGCCTTGGTTCATTTGGGCTGTTAGATAGAACACCACAGACAGAGTGGCTTATAAACAATAATAGTTTACTTCTTACACATCTGGAGGCTGGAAGTCCAAGATCAGGGTGCTGGCATGGATGGGTACCGGTGAGGGACCTCTTCTGGGTTGCACAGTGCCAACTTCTCTCTTGTGTCTTTTGTAAGGGCACTGATTCCATTCCTGAAGCCTCCACCATCATGACCTAATCACTTCCCACAGACCCCACCGACCTCCTAATACCATCATCTTGAGGGACAGGGTTTTAACGTATGAATTTGGTGGGAGACACAGACATTCAGTCCCTAGAGGTTGTCCTATGTGACTTCTCATTCCCATTAGATTCTCAGCACCAAATTGCCAATCAAGTTATTCTCAAATGGAGCATAGCTTTCTGCTGAAACGAGGTCTTGAGTAGTCTCTGCCCTCTTCATTTGGCTCTGCAGTTACTGAAAGGATTCATTATGTTTACTTATTGATGACCATACCCTCTGCTCACTAAGGGTCATCTCTCATTTCTCCTTTTATGAACATCTCTCTTTTCTACCAATTTCTCTCTTCCAACCTCCTCTCCCATCAGGCTCTACCTTCCCCTTTCCCAAACGGCCACCTCTTTTGTCAACCTTCCACTATCCTCTTAACCTGCAGAATATAATGGTGGTGGTACTGGTAGTGATCACGAGGGTGAAGGATACCTTGTCTGGGTAGCCAAAAAATGCAAGCTTTGCCCTCAGAGGAGAGTTGGTGGGGCAGGGAGAGGAAGGAGGAGCTTCTAAGGATTTGAGGATAGCCTTTCCACAGCAAGAATGTTAAGATGGGGAGGGGAAATTTGGGGCTGGAAGAACATTCCGATATAGCTTCCAGATGTATCTCTGGAATAGCTATTTCTATAGAACTCATCGCAAAATCTTTCCAAGTCTGTTTCTCGATAGCGTGAGTAGAGTTCTTTGTGGCTCATTCACAAAGCCTGGCCCAACCCATGCTTCTAGCTCCGTGTCTCACTACTCACCTTCGGTCCAAAGAAATGGTCTTGTCATGATTCTGAAAACAGGTAGATAACACAGAAGTGGAAACCATATTATGAATGGGGAGCTCCAGGCAGTTGTGATGTTGCTGGAGCATAACACGTAGAGGAGGCCAGATTCAAAGGTGGGCTTCCATTTGGCCATGTTATTGTAGAGATGCCCCTTGAGAAACGTTAGTCACGGTCTAGTCAGAAGACAGAAGCCATACCAGGTATTTTGAAAATTTTAAACATGAAAATCAACATAAAGAACTGTTAACTAGCTTGGAAGAATTGCCAGCTGAGAGGGCAAAAGGGGACACTAGAGAATCATCATGGAAGTAGCTTTTGCAGGAAGCAGTTTCTAGTTTCCCCTAGAAACTGTGGGAACAAAGGGAAGAGGTTAGAACTATTAAAAGCGGGAATCTTAAAGGGTGTCGGGGTGGCTCAGTCAGTTGTGTCTGACTTTGGTTCAGGTCATGATCTCACAGCTTGTGAGTTTGAGTCCCATGTTGGGCTCTGTGCTGACAGCTCAGAGTCCGGAGCCTGTTTCCAATTCTGTGTCTCCCCTCTGCTCCTCCTCAACTCATGCTCTGTCTCTGTCTAAAAAATAAATAAGTAAACAAACATGAACATTTTTTAAAAAAATAATGAAAGCTAGAATCTTGAAAGAGGGGAACATCCTTTCTGAAAAAGGAAGCTATTCGGCTGGGACTGGTCACTGAGTTTGGAGGAGGGGCCCTGTGGGGTTAGGACTCAATCCTTCTAAGACGGGGGTCCAGCTGGCTGGAATCAGTGTCTCTGAGGGGTCACAGTGAGGCTGTATTGGAAAAACTTCAAACCACATTCAACTGCTTCCTTGAAACAGATTGCCACGGCTGGGTCAAGGAGTCTGACAGAAATAGGAAGTCGACTGGGCACCAAGCCCTTTTTTTTATCCCTCCCTTTATCCCTACAGTCTTCCTCCAGTAACACTGGGACAGGGAGCCAGTGGCACAGCAGAAACCCTACTATCACAAATTGGAAAGACAATTGCTTGTGAGTCATTCACAAAGGCTGGTCTACACTGTTGCAGGTTACTCTTTTGGGTCCTCAGTATCCATACGCTCCTTTCTACACAGATAAGAACTTCCTACAACCATAAAAAATTGTCCTTTCACCTAACAAGATGCAAACATCTTTTGCACAAAGGGAGACGTTCTTGCCCTCTCTTCAAGATGAAGAGAAGCAAAGTTTCAACAGTCATCGTATCCCTCTCTGGGAGACAGGTTGTGTTGGCTACTCTCCTCAGACAGTTTCTTCATATGAGTATTTTCTTCCTTAAAGAGTAAATTGCAAAGTTAATCTTCCAACAACCTGTATAACATAATTAGGGAAGTAGGACAGAAAAGGCAATAATATACACACATATAAAAAAAGAAGAAAAAATGCATAACTACTATAGTCCTTGTTCATATTACTGCTCATAAAATACATCTATATGTAAGTTTATATATACACATAGAATCTTCCTTTGTATACTATCTGTTCCATATTTTTGTGTTCTCATTATCCTCATCCAGGATATCCTCTTCTTGGTGTTTTTTACGTGGTGGAGTAGTAGAGTAACCCAAACCTTCATTCCTGAAGAGTCTGAATCCTTAGAGATTCTGCGTATTTTTTTTTTATTTCTGTGAATTTCCATTAACATTTACTATTGGACTCAAAAATAGTAAGGGATTCCCCCTGAGAATCCCCTAGGCTCCAAACATTGTCATCCCTGCAATTAAATATCCTCTTGGTTTTAATCACCCCAACTAGTAGAGTAATTCCTCCCCCCCCCTTTTATTTTATTTTATTTTTTTGTTTTGCTTATTGCTTCAGTGACACAAGGACCAGAACAGCCAGGGGAAGTCTCAACTTGTAAAACATTGGAACCATTGGTGTTTATCCTCGTGGAAGATTTTCTCCCTTGGAAACCAAGACCTCTGGATTAGCAGAGCTCAAAGTTGCAGTGGCAGGAAGCAAAAATTCTGTGAGGTGTTAGGTGTCCTGGTGAGAAGAGCCACTCTGGCTTCCAGCGCTTGGTTCTGAAATCTCTGCCTCCCAGTTAAGAAAGAAATAGCACCAGTTATTGATCACTGAGTCAAAGGATATATTGCAGTCTGTTAAGACAGGCCCTGGGACCACAGCTGAGACTCCAGTGGCTCGTCCCAGCTTTTAGGTCACTCGTTTCTGGGTGATGAGGTAGGTAACAAGAGGAATTTTATGGGGCCTGAGCCCGACGCCACACCTCTTCTGCTGAGAAATGAATTCCTTGATCAGAGGCAATGTTGTGAGCAATACCGTGATGGTGAATAAGGTGTTTTATAAGCCCTTAGATGGCGGTGGTAGCAGAAGCATTACAAGCAAGGGCAGCACATCCAAACCCAGAATACGTGTCTGTCTCAGTGAAGGACAACTCTCTGTCCCCTTCATGTTGAAAGGGGTCCAGTGTAATCCAGCTGCCGCTGGTCCCCCTGGGAAATGGTGCCATATAGGCGTTTCAGTGTTGGTCTCTGTTTCTGCCAGGTTAGGCGCTCAGCAGGAGTGGTGAGCAAGTCAGCTTTGGTGAGAGGAAGTGCATGTTGTCAGTTCCCTGAGTAGGTTCCATCCATACTACCATGACCACTTTGTTCCTAGGTCCACTGAGCAAGCACTAGCAGGGCTGGGAAAGAGACTGGCATCCGAAGAGTGTGAGCAGCTATACGGCACACCAACATCCTTGTAGGTTCACTAGTTTCATGGTTGGCACAAGGGCCACCCCAAATGAAAGGTCACTGCATTGGCAAGGGAAGCCCTCCCCCAACCTCTGCTTCTAAGATAACGAGTATTGGTAAAGCCACGTTCAAGCTCAACAGGCCTTCCTTCTGTCCACCTGGCCTTCCTTGGGGAAGTATTTTTGTCCCTCGGGAGCTTTTTGTAGCACTGTGTGACTATGTCTTTGGCACTTAGCTCTGGTTGCCTCGTGTTATTCTTTACTTGAAAATATATGCTTAACGGCAAGTTTAAATTAGTCCTTGAGGGTAGCAGCCATGGTGTATACATCTTTATATCACCAGAGGCTCACTCTGTGGCCCTTACTCAGTAAGTAGCAAGATGCAGGGGAAAGTTTGCTTTTTAAGAAGATAAGTTTAGGTTTGAGGCCTCCTCTTCTGCTTCTTCTCTGTGTCACCCTTATGAGAGTCTTAGCACCCTCCCTATGATCAGCATCACATTTTCTGCCCAAACAACATGCTACTGCTTGGTGTTTATTGCTTCCATGATTTGCTTGTGTAGAACCCTCCCCGTTTTAATGAAAGAATATGCCTTCTTTCTTACCTGAGGGGCGATACAAGTCCAGTAAGTTATAGGTTCCCTTCAAAGTTAAGGCTAGTCACAATCTCTGAAGAGACTCAAAGCAAATGGTTAGCAAGGCAAGCAAGTGTCCTTTAGTTGGTCCCAAAGTTGTAACTGACATTCATCATTTTTCTCTCTTATCAACCGTTCTAGATTTTCCTAGCATTCTCACTGGTCTTGATAGGGACACCTAACCTTTTATCCACGAGGTGTCTAAGTCCTCAATAACCCTTGCTGGGCTGTGGTTTTTCGCACTGCATATCAACTATTATCTCTAGCATGAAAGCACCAAGTGATATACCTCCAAACACCCTGGGACCAAATGTACCCCTTACCTGCCCTTATTGTATAGCAGCTACTGTAATTCCTCCTTAAAAAAAAAAGTTTATTTTCAGAGAGAGAGAGAGAGAGAGAGAGAGGGAGAATTTTAGCTGGAACATTAAAGATCAGCTCATCACTTGATTAAACTGGCTTTTTGGGGTGATGCATTACCTGGTTAGATCAGTGTAGCCCATGATCATTTTCATGTGTCCATTGGTGCATCTTCTTTGGCATAAAATAGGAGTTTTTATCCAAAATAGTGTCACATGGGAGACCGTGTTGGTAGGTTAGCATCCCCTAAGCCCTTGGATGGTGGTGCCAATGGAGGCAATGGGGGTATTGTAGGCAGAGAAAGAAAATTCGTATCAAGAGTATCAGTTCTTGTAAGGACAAGTTGATGTCTCCCTCAAGGTGCAAGGGGTCTGATGCAAAAGAGGGTCTCCTTGAAAAACTGCCGTATCAAGGGTTCCAAGTAGGCTCCTGCTGCTGACATGTCAGGCAGTTATCAGTGGAAATAGCTCCATCAGTCATGATGAGAGGGAGGCTATGCTTTTGGGTCCATGTGTAGTATCCATCCTTGCCACACTGTCACTCCGTTCATGAGATCATTGCATCAGCACCGGCTGGCTGGGGAGGTGGCTTGGCTGATTTCACGAGACAAGCCTACCAGTTTGTTGAGGGCTGCTTCTACAGTGGGTGACCTCTGCTGACTGTGAGGAGATACAAAGATCTGCTTTGTGCTTTGTGCCCACCCCTGTAGGTCTGTTGATGTATCTCTTCACCAGACCTCCTCACCCCTGATCTTCCAATTGTGTTTCTTCCAGGCTCCTTCCAGCCAAGCCATCTGCTACCCAGTTATTCTGTGTATATACAGCTCAGATTTCGTTTTCTCCACCTATAGTAAATGATGAAGCATAGTGTTCCTGATCTGCCCACTGGGAATATTTACCAGTGAAAAAATTTCCTTTAGTCACTCTTGAGTAGGGCCTTAATGCAACTGCAATTTTTGGCTAGCACTAGCATATTGCACTTTTTACAAACCTGCCTGAGGTCTTTTTTTTTTTTTTTTTTTTGGTTGGTCATAGGAACTCCTCTACTCCATGAGGTAATAAATGTGAGTAGAGGCATCAGTGAATAGACGTAAGATACGAGGGAGTCTGGCTCACCCATTAGTGTAATTTACTTGTATCTTCAGAACCTGATCTGCCTCCACTGTGCCACTTGCATTGTGTGATGGATTACTGTTACGGCCACTCAACCTTACATCTTGAGGGGATCTAATAACACCCACACCGTAATGGACAGTTCCTAATGGTTACATAGTTCCTGGATTTTACATGGCTCAGTTTCTATGAGGGTCCAGTATTGTGTCAGTTGTCTGTCCAGTTGGTGCTTGCAAAGGATTCCATGAAACACCCTTATACACTATGGATACCTCACTCTGCCTCTGGTTCCTATGCCCTGACTTGCAAGGCAGCTTGGACCTGCAGCATACATATGCTGCAGAGGACGGTCTTGTTGAAGGCCTTCACAGTCACCTGATAATGGATCAAAATAGTATTCTCAAGAGCAGCTTATATATCACATATAGGAGGTATGAGATATAAAAACTTGTTTTAGAGAGAATGTCTCAACCTGCCCCAGACCACCAGAATCTTAAAAGTTCCATTATATGGCAGGATCCCTGAATCTTAATGGCATTTCTTATTTGTTGCACCCATTTTTCTTACTAGGCTATCTATAGTAGTGCTACTGAAAGTGTGATTTGTGAACTGTTTGTTCTGCAGTGAGATAAATGCCAAGGTTGAGAGGTAAGCTTTTAGAAGATATTATAGCAATCTGACATTGCTATGACATCTAACTTCATGACTAGTGGATTTATCTTATGCAACCAGGTTAGTCAATATGGGTGTTACTGAACTCATACAAGCCATTTATAATGATAGTTAAAGGCTAGTTTGTACGATGTAATCCCTGTGTGTAAAACCATGAACATATTTCTTTTATTAAAAGATAATCCAAATTTAAGTATAATTTTGTGGGATAAACAAAGAACTGAAGAATGATTTTGAAAATATAGCACACTTGTTTCATTTTAGAGAAAAGTTAAATACCTCAAGCTTGCTTGAAATGATTTTAAAATCTCTTCTTGGGTTCCTGGCCACGTCTTTCTATACAACTGGTTTCTTTATTGTAAGTGTTATATAATTAAATAAGTCATAGAAATGGGTTAGATGTACTTATGTCTTGCAAGCCTGGTTATCATAAATCCAACCCAATTTATGTAATTTTACAAGCAAGAAGCAAGTATGCTTAAAGGCATTTAATGCAGGGGAATCAATATGTCATCATAACCTCTGTTTAGTTGAAAATGATAAAATGTTTTTAGTGTAATAGTGATTTTATATTAATAATCTAATGTACACTTTCAGTGAACACGTATACAGTTTTTGTTAACCTCTTCCCTATGTTATATATTTTTTGGATTATATTTATCAAAATGTAATTTTATATCTATTGAATCTAACAATTTATGTATTATTTTGTATGTTTCTATTTTTTATTTCATTTTTATAGTAATTCATTTTTACTGAGGTTTCTACAATTGTTAGTCTGTGATGAGTTGGAAAAAAAAACTGGCCCTTCACAGATTTTTTGAATATAGTATATTTGGTACTTTAACTCATGGAGTATAATCATCTATAGATCATCAGTAGAGTAGGCCACTCTGAAGTCTTCAGAATGTCAAGATGAACAAGGTCCTTGGGCACTACACTATGGCAGAGTTAGTGTAGCCCTTGGGAAATACAGTGCCTGTGTACTGATGCCCTAACCATGTAAATGCAAACTATTTTTAAATCTTTCCTACTTATGGGAAAGAAGACATTTGCCAGATCATTAGCTATATTCCCAACTGTGTTGATCTAATCTTGTGTAGATACCATACCTGCCACATCAGCTGCAATTGGGGCTACCACCTGGTTAAGTTTACAGTCCTATGTCATCATCTGTTACAATCAACCAGCTTTTCACAGGGATAAGATAGGTAATTGAAAAGGGATGTGATGTGGAGTATCACTCCCACATATAATTCTTTGATGGTGATGGTAACTTCTGCACTACCTCTGTTGCAGCATCATTTCTGATATACTGTCCTGGCCAGAGGTGAGAGTGGGGAGTTTCAGGAGCTTCCACTTGACTCTTTTTACCCACCTTTGTGACCTGTACCCCACAGGCCAGGGAATGAATATAAGGATTCTTCCAGCAGCCAAAAAATAACCACAGAATGACTTGATAGGCTCCATAGATGGTGGATGGGCTTGGGACCAAACTCCATTTATTATTTGTCCTTCATAAACCTCTAATCAGGGGCTCATGATGCCATTTTGTGTTTTCTGGTATCAGAGTCAGCTCAAATCCTGTATTTAATGGTCCTTGAAAAGTCAAAGTATTTCCTTGTCTCTAGGACATGATCATTCTGACAAATATCCTCATGTCACTTCGGGGAAGGATTGGGGTAGTACATGCTGCATATACTTATAGTGACATTGTATGATCTTTCCACAATATGACAGATACCACTTCATCTATGGGCTCTGGGTCTGCCCAGTCTGAAAGTTGGGTGAAGGCCTACACATTTTCTTTGTGGCAGCTGATGACAGGCTTCTGCTTGCCAGCTCTTTTTTTTTTTTTTAATTATACAAGCAGCATGATGCCACAGGTAGCCTTCTATTTCTCCGTATCAATTAGCCAATACTGCAGACCCTGTAGTTCAATCCCCTTTGATTGCAAAGCTCAGGCTTTGCAAACCATTTTGGTAATTACATCCATCTTGCTGCTGATGGTTAAGTGCTGCTACTGTCCTATGTCATTTAAAAACCCATGACCTCCAATTCTGTCAGCTGAAGTTTAGTCAGAGAAGCTGAATAGGTAGGAGATATATACTGAGAGATTTATTATAAGGAATTGGCATAGATGAATATGGGGGCTGGCTAAGCAAGTCTGGAATCCATAGAGGAGACATCAGGAAGGACAGACTGCAACTCAGGCATAGGCTGAGGCTGTTGTCCACAGGCAGAATTTCTTTGCTTAGGGAACCCTCAGCACTGCTTTTAAGGCCTTTCAACTGAGCAGCCAGCCCTGCTCAGGTTGTCTAGGATAACCTTTCTTACTTAAGGTCAACTGATTCTAGACTTTAATCATATCCACAAAGTTTCTTTCCACCACCATCTAGGTTAGTGTTCTGTTGAATAACTGGGTATGGTAGCCTAGCCAAGGTGACACATCAGAAAGACTGTCACGGACCACCCTTTGCCAACTTGGCACCCACACACATCTCCTTAAAATATACATAATATCGAAAAAAGGACAATAACAAAGTCATGCTTCTTCTTAACGTGCTATAAGTATCCTGAGAACAGCCAAAAAGCCACTAACGCTTTCACCAGAAGAGATTGCAAAGTCCTTGGATGGTGTTCACTGTTCTTGGTCTTGTATCTTGAATACTGAGATATAAAGTTAGCTATTATTAATATACCTGATGTTAGATGATAAAAGAATAAGAGAAGGAAAATATTATATATATGTATATTAACACATTTATATAATAAATATAAATATTCACTTCTATATTACAAGTCGTAAGTATAAATTTATTTATTTATTTATTTATTTATTATTATTATTTTTTAATGTTTTATTTATTTTTGAGAGAGTGCAAGCCAGGGGGTGGGCAGGGAAAGAGGGGACAGAGGATCTGAAGTGGGCTCTGTGCTAACAGCAGTGAGCCCAACGTGGGGCTTGAACTCACTAACCACAAGATCATCACCTGAGCCAAAGTCAGACGCTCAACCAACTGAGCCACCCAGGCACCCCTGTAAATATATTTATTATAAATACATAATATATTTATATATTATATATTAATATGAAATATTATATAAATAAATATATAGATATTTTTTATAAAAAATAAGAAATACTCATAACTATTATAACCCTCATTTCTAAAAGTGGTCACATGGTCAAAGCTGATACATATAACTACCATCTTGTTCCCATTCAACATTCCTTTTGTTCTCAACAAGTACCTTAGCTGGCCTTAGTTCTTTGTGTGGTAAAGGCCCCAAACTTCATTCCTAAAGGGTCTGGACCATTAGCAGTCCTGCTTGAATTAAGTTGTTATAGTTTTCCATTGACTTTAATCACAGCACATGGTCTTACTAAGAGAGACCCTAAGAGACCTCTTGCTTTCCAGACATACTTTTTCTTATCTCCACTGTGTAGTGACAACCCAAATTTCCCTTTGTAGTCAGAATCAGTCATCCCAGCTAGTGTAGTAACCCCCTTCCTCACCTATAGACATCTCCTCAGAGACATGAGGAGCCATCTCATGTGGCAGCTATGCAGTTCCATGGAATTATTGTTGTGTCTCTTCCTGGAAAAATTCTTCTGTTTGGAACTAAGGTCTCTAGATAAGCAAAGCCTAAGGTCACAGGGAGGGGAAGACCTAGTAGTTCTTAGTTAATAATAGTTAATGGAGCCACTCCCATTTTTAATGTTTGATTCCTAGACCCATGAATCTTGCCTATGGGAGAAACAGCACCATATATTGGATGCTGATTTAGATCATATATTGCCTTCTGGAGAACTGTGCTTCAGTCCCACAAGGTATCACCATCCAGCAGGCAGCCTAATTGAGTCTTCAAAAGGCTGTTCCACTATTCTATCAAGTCAGATGCTCCAGGATGATGGAGAACTTGGTAAGACCAGTGAATTCCATGAGCGAGCTCCTTAGAGCACTTAATTTGCTGTGAATTCCTTGATAAGAAACAACGCTGTATAGAATACCATGATGATAGATAAGACATTTTATGAATTCATGAATGATGATTTCGTCAGAAGCATTGGGGGCAGGGAAGGCAAATCTTTATCTGAGTAAGGGTCTGTTCTGGTAGGAACAAAGCATACCCCTTCCACAATGAAAGTGGTTCAATGTAATCAACCTGCCACCGGGTAGGTAGCTGATTATTTTGCTGAATGGGTACCATATCAAGGACTCAGTGTTGGTCTCTGCTGTTGGCAGATTGGATATTCAATAGTGGCTATAGTCAGGTTAACCTTAGTGAGTGGAAGTCCATGTTTCTAAGCTCTGGAACATCCTCTACCTTTGAATAATGACCACTTTGTTCATTAGCCCATTTGACAATGACAGAGAAAGAAGCTGATTGGTATTTTCAGAGTGGTCATCCTATCTGGCAGATTATTAAAACCATCCTCTGCTGACGTCACCTTTTGATGAGCACTCATATGGGACACAATTATCTTCACATTCTTCCCCAGTTAGAGAGCTGTATTCGCATACATCTTTCCCAGATTTCTTTGTCATCAATTTTCCAATTGTGTTCCTTCCAGGTCCCTGATAATGCAGCCAAACAATTGGCCATAGACTATGAATTGGTATGGACTTTATGTCAGACCATTTCTACTTCCAGGCAATATGAACAGTAAGGTACATAGCTCAAAGTTTTGCCCACTGTGAGAGGATTTCTCACCACTGTCCTTCTGGGATGTTCCAGAAAGTGTATATAAGTACTGTACCTGTTCATTTTCAGGTGATGCCTGGACATCATGCAAAACCATTTATAAACTAAGTTGAGTTCCTCTTGTTCAGTTAGCTAGGCATATAGAACTCCCCATGAGGCCATAGGTGCAGGTCTAGAAAAGGAACGTAATGTAGAAGAAGTAGGGACCATAGGCACTTGAGCTGCATCCTCATGAAACTTACTTGTGCCTCTAGGACCTGCTTGAGCCTTATTTCATATATACCATTTCTGTTTGATAATGGGATGCTGGTTTGCATGCCCAACATCATGGTTTGAGGCGTCAGACAATACCCAGTTCATGATGGCCAGCTCAGGTTGCATGCATAGTAACCTAGTGGCCCATGGTTAGGTGTTAGGTCTCTACTGAGGCCCAATAGCAAGCCAAACACTATTTCTCAAAAGGACATTAGTTATTCCCAGAATATGGCAAGGCTTTGCTCTATAACCCTAAGTTTCCTACAGGGGCTCATGAAAGGTTCCAAACATATCTCTGTTTTCTACTGACACATTGAGCACCATTGGATCTACTGGATTATATGGCCCAATTGGAAGAGCAGCTTGAATGACAGGCTGGACCTGTTGCAGAGCCTTCTCTTGTTCTGGCTCTTACTAAAAACTAGCAGATTTTGGGGTGACTTGGTGCATGAATTGGAGTAACACACCCAAAGGAGGAATACATTGTTTCCAAAATCACAAGAGGCCTCCTAGGTGTTGTGCCTATTTTTAATGGTAGGAGGAGTCAGATGCAACAACTTCTCCTTCACTTTAGAGAACATGTATAGACATGCCCCGTATCACTGAACCCCTTCTGACATGCAAATGCCTTGACAATATGTCTAGAGTAGCTGCTACTTCCTGCCCACCAAGTCCAGGCAGCATACAATCATCAATATAATTGACCAGTAGAATGCCCTGTGGAAGGAAAAGGTGAGCAAATTCCCTGTGGACTAAATTATGACATATACCTGGAGAATTGCTATACCCCTGAGGTGGGACAGTTGAAAGGGTGTTGCTGACCTTTCCAGCTGAAAGAAAACTGCTTCTGGTGGTCCTTACTAACAGGTATACAGAAAAAAGCCATTGGCATCTCAATAGCTGCTTACTAGGTACCAGGGGATGCATTAATTTGCCCAAGCAACAAAACCACATATGGAACAGCATTGCAATTGGAGTCACCACCTGACTAAGTTTATGATAATCCACTGTCATTCTCAAAATCCATCTGTTTTCTGCATAGATGAGTTAAATGGGGATGTGGTGGGAATCACCACATCTACATTTTTCAAGTTCTTAGTGGGAGCATTAATCTCTGCATTTCCTCCAGGAATGCTGTATTGCTTTTGGCTTACTATTTCTGTAGATAGAGGCAGTACTAGTGGCTCCTATTTAGCCTTTCCCACCATAATAGCCCTTTCTACGTAAGACAGGAACCAATGTAGGGCTTCTGCTAGTTGCTGAGTGTGTATTTCAGCAACTGAAATATGCTTTACATTAGCATATGCATTACAGAGATGGGGAAATAACACAGGATGGGTGGTTAAGGGTCCGCCAGTCCCAATGTGAGAAGGATCTGGACTAAAACTCCATTGATTATCTGCCCTCCATAAGATCCTACTCTGATCGCTGGATCGTAGTGACATTTTGGGTCTCTAGGAAATACTATCAATTCAGAGCCAAGCCAATGTCTACAAATCCCTGAAAGATGCAATTATATTTCTCTTCTCACACCAACCACACCAATCAGTATATCCCTTGGAGAAGGGCAGGAGAAGGCTTAACAGTGTATGAGTTTTGGCCATGTAGCAAGATCCTTCCTCAAGTGGATCTAGGCTCCCTTTCATTCAAAGGGTTCTGAGTCTGTAAAGGGGCTCAAGTCTGGGAATTTATTCAGGGGCTAGGTGTTTTCATCTTTTATATTAGACTTCTGTTCATGAGACCTAGAATTCTCCTGCTTATATATTAAGAATTTAGTAGACTGAACATCTGTTTCTTTTCTAGGGACACCATGATCAACTAGCCAATGCCATAAGTCTGTGAGAGTCAGACTCTACTGATTACTGCTTTGATTGTGCTGTCCCTTATGGTAACTGTGCCCCCTTGCCTTTGGCAATTAAGTGCCACCATTTGGGCCCTGCCACCCAGTATCCCATTATACCCACTGCATTAATAGCTCTCAGTTCAATGGTAGCAGTTTCCCACTGTAATTTCCTACCTACGGAGAAGAGCGACTAATGAACTCTTTAATGATGCTGGCACTTCTCTCATTGTTGGTTTGCAACCTCCTTGGGAGCTCCGGAACTCCTTGCGAGTTTCGGTATAATCCCAAACTGGCCCTCGTATGCAGAGAGCAGAGAGAAACTGAAGGAAGAGGCTACTCCAGATTGGTAGGTGGCAGGTTTCATAAGCAAAGGCAGTTACATATGTAGCTTGTCTTGGGAGGCCAAATATGAGTATATCTCCACACTTGTTCACCGCATCTTAAAAGTTTATATAGAGGCCTCAACTGAGTTTATTCATGTATACCATTCAACACTACATCACTGTCTCAAGGTTGTGTCCTTACAGCAACCTCTAGGAGCAGGGAAGACAAGTGGAACCTACATTCCAAAGTAGGGGAGGGGATGTGGAACCTCTGATTGCCTGGGTCTAGCTCATGGGCCATCCAGTGTTCATTTTTTTCATGACAACCTCCTTCAATACCCATAAATTTATTTTTCATAGTGGTGGGGAAACGTGTGTCCTCTAGACCCTCCTGGGGTAGCTGAATAGGATTTTCATGATAAATTCACCTTAATATTATAATCTCCCTAAGTCTTTGGATACCTTCCTCCCATATTACCATATTACCCCATATTACCAAGGCATCAGGCAAAAATGGGCAAGCCTCCTTAGGCAGGGATAGACTTGCTGCTTCTGCAAAGAAGGCTTAGCAGAATTTAGGGATTTTCAACTTCATTAGGATCTTCTCATGTCTTCTTCCAATTTTGGGTGTCCCATTTCTTCTCAGTCCAGGCCTTAATTACCAGAAGACACCCTACAAGGTTGGGAATACAATTTGTGTAGTAATTCAGTCGTTCAGGTATCTCACTGGGTACCACTCTGTGTTTGATTTTCAGAAATCTCAGCACTGAGGCCACGAGATAAGAGTTTCTTTCCAGGAAGAGATAGAATATTTCAGGATTTTATTCTAAGCTCAATGGGAACTTTGGAGAGGCTTAGGCAGGGTAGTAACATGTATCGATTTATAAGTAAAGAAACTTTCTTTAGCCCCTGTGTTAAAGAGGACTTGAAGGGGGAAATGAAGAGATTATTGTAGTACTCCCAAAAGATGACAGTGGCTTGGACTACAGTTGTAAGCAGTAGATATAAAAATCAGTGGGTCAGCATGGAATATACTTTGAAGGTAAAGGCAACACGAAGTGCTGATAGATAGTCTGTGGGGCTAACAGAAAGAAACCAAGATATGTTCTAGGTGTTTAGCTTGGGCAACTGGGTGGTGGCATTAACCCCCATGGGAAATATGATAGTTACAGGTTTGGGGGTGGGAGGAATCCATAACTAATAATAACCAATCAATAATTAATGGTAAGAAATCTTGTGGACATCAGTGGGTGATGTCAGGTAGGCAGTTGAATTTTGCCCCTCACTCACGTCCTCATTCCAAATAGGCTTCTGCTCGTCCACAGTCCACAATCAGATTTCACAAAATCATCCCCAGAATGTCCTTTAGAGCAATTCTTCTTCTGACACAAGACCCAATTCAGAATCACGTATTACATTCAGTTGTGAGATCTCTTCAGTGTCTTTAATCTGGCACAGTTCTTCCGCCTTTATCTTTCGTGACCTTGACAGTTTTGAAGAGTGCAGGCCAGTTGTTATGTAGAATGTCCCTTAGTTTGGATATGTATGATGGTTTCTTCATGGCTAATTTCAGATTAAATATTTTTGGCAGGAGTGCTTTGTACATTATTTTGTGTCCTTTTCGGTGCATCACATTGGGAGGCGCACTGTATGGCTTTGTCCCACTCTTGCCCTTGTTTATGTTGATCACCTTGTTAAGTGTTGCTCTCCAAGCTTCTCTACTTGTAAGTTTATCATTTCCCTCTTTGCGATTAATAAGTAATCCATGGGGAGGTACGTTGAGATAGTAAATATACTAGTCCTCACCAATATTCACTCCATAGTTTTAACATCCATTGATGATTCGTGCCTGAATCAATTATCATTTTGATATTTGCAAGACAATGATTTTTAACTGAATAAATCCTCCTGTATCTGTTAGTTGCCATTTCAACCAAAAGGAATAGCTACCAGACAATATTGAAGTGATATAAGTCTCTCTTACTAGACTATGAGCTTCCTGAGAGCAGGCACTATGTATTTAGCTCAAACACCAATGCTGTATGCACAGTAGGTGCTCAATAAATATATATTGAAATAAACTGTACTAAAGTCACCCTGAAAATGGGCATGATATGAAAACTACCTACCTAAAATGTTTCTGTGGCACCAAAAATGTGATTTTATACCCGAGGGAGCTTTGTAACCTGTACCGGACTTAGCAGACGGTGCGGTCCTTGTTAGGGGCTCGAGCTGTGCCTGTCTCAAGGCACACTATAGTGGAGCCCATGACTCCTCGCTCCAGCAGGAGGGGGGGAGTTAGTGGAATGATTATGGAAATCAGTGTGTAAGAAAATGGAAGCAGCAGCAGATTCTCCCCAGAGACTTTACCCACCTCTCTCTCCTTTGAATTCTTCACTCTTCTTTGAGTTCTTCAAGAAAGGACTGGGTGGGTGCTACTGCTTTGTTGGTTCCCTCTCCCCCCACCCCTCCCTCTTCCTTCTGCCACACCACTCTGCCTGTCTCTCCCGCTCTCTTTTCTAGAAAAGCAGAAACTTTCCTGCAGCTGTCAGGCTTCTTTCCCTGAAGAATATCTCTAATCGCCCCGCCTGATTGGGTCTCGTTAGCGGGCTGGTGGCATTGATTGTACTCAATCAGCATCCTCCTGCCCAGCTGGGAAAATGTCCCATTTATTCCTCCATTTTATCTACTCTTCCCTCTACAACTATTTTACAGTTTTTTTCTGGGATTGAAAAAAAAAAACAAAAAACGCAAGCCCAAAGACCCAAATTTTTTGCTGTCCCTGGTTGTGGGATCCTTTATGATTTTACTTTGCATAAATCTTTCCTGCTATGTCTATCCTAGGGAATTTCTGAAAGTTCCTAGTGGGATCTCTGGGGACAACCACACCCTCCTCCCCAACCTCCACTTGTCAACAATAATGGAGGGGTAATAAGAGCAAGCATTTACACATACAGTTGGCGAAATGTATTTGCATAGATGAGCTCATTTGTGCCTTACAATGATCCTCTAGTACAGATATCATTATCATCATCATCATCATCATCATCCCTATTTGTGGATGAGAAAACTGAGGTCTGGGAAAGTTAAGGGACTTGCCTAGATCATACATCTAGGAGGTGGCAGAACTGGGACTCAAACCAGGTAATTGGCTGGGAAGTGTGGTCTTATTCCAATACCATAAGCCCAACCCTTGGTCCAAGTACTGGCAGCTTCACCCTGGGGCAGAAGTTGTTCTGATTTTGGAAAAGCCAGGGTGGCCTCGTGTTCCCTGGCACCACCAGCAGAGATCACTCTGCCCCCAGGTGGACTAGGCAGCCTTTTGGGAGCCCTGACAGACCTCGGACTCCAAATCTCTCTCTTGCTGATCTGACCTATCCACATCACTCCTCTGAATTAAGGGACATGGAGAAATGTCCTCCAAGATAGTCTAGTTGGAGAGAGGGAAAGGAGGAAAGTCCAGGTCACGATGGGAAATTCCTCTAGGCAGGTCAGACCCAGATGGAGCACAGGGGATCTCACAGGTGTCCTTTCTTGCCTCTGGCACGTGGCAGGAAGAGCAAGCAGACCATGTGCTTGACAAGGCATCAGAACTGACGTCTTAAGACCTGGGGTCGATTTCCAGGTTTCCTGCCTGGTGGTTATGTCACCTGGGGCAGATCACTTACAGTATTCGTCTCAACTAAAGGTAGTATGGGGGTTGAGGGGGTGGAAGGCAAAGACCATCTTAACATCCCAAAGAAAGATAATCTATAAATGTGAGAAACACAGTGGATATTGGGATTCAGAATGTAGACTGCACCGCGTGAGAGTGCTAAGTGTTCTGAGGTAATGCGAGAAACTGCAGAATTTCTATCAAGATTGAAAAGAAAAACGTGAGCACTTTAGTATGATTCAACTACTCATGCTTTAATCTAGACGTTTCTACGCAGATGGCAAGCTGCTTGTGCTCATACACCAATTCTTTTACTCACGTTCATGCTTGTGGTACTTCATACGATTTGGTTCTCTCCCGCTTTCCTTCAGTTGTCTGACGTTTTGTTTACAGCTGGTTATAGCTTCTTTATTGGCCACTATCTTTCAAACGACCATCAAAACAAATCATATTTTCCTCCCCCTAGTAAAACTTGTGTGTTCCACATGACTGTAGCATGACAGAAGGTAGGACTTTTTCCTACCCCCTACCGACTGTGAGCATTTTAGCCACGTTAGGGATAGCTTGCCTCAGTTTCCTCACTAGTAAGATAGACTGATAATGCATCTCATGAGGTTGTTAAGAGACTTCAGTGGACCTACTGGGTGTAAAAGTCTTCTTTAAAAGTAAAAAGCGCCATTCAGATTTAAGGGATTCTTTGCACTTCTATACATTTCCTCACATTTCATGTTTCCTGTTTGCCTCATCACTCTCACTTACCTGTAAGTAACCGGGGGGGGGGGGAGGGGTGGTAGGGGAGCCTATTGTATTAATATTAATATTTTGAATGGATTGCATATTGTCTGGAACAGGGCAGGTGCTCAATACGTATTGTGTGGATGTGTGGATGGGTGTGTGCATGGATGGATGCTTGAGGAATAGAGGAGAAGATTGTTGAGCTGAAATAGCGGTGCAAGATTCATTGAACAATTACAGTTATAATTCCACCCCCCCCCCCCTTAGCCTTTGCTACCATCTGTGAGGTAGGTAATATTATTCCCATTTTACAAATGAGGAAAAGCTGAAGCTCCGGAAAGCTCAGGCTAGTAAATAGCAGAGCTGGGATATTCCAGCCAGATTCATTCCCAAACTTAAGACCTCTTTCCTGAAGGCAGAGAAGGACAAAGACTTGCAGAAGAACACAACTTCCCATCAACATCCATTTGAGTCTCTGATACACCTAGCTCCTTACAAATTATGTGAACCAATGCATTGACTGTTCCATTTCTGTTCATTTGATCTGGGACTCTGTCATTTGCAACCAAAAAACCTTGATGAATGCACACCCCCTTACCCACTTCCCCATAGCATGCTTCTTATACTTTATTCTAGCATCAGTGGCTCTGCCTGATAGTACAACTATTTATTCATATCTGTCTTTCCACCAGATGGATCCCCCAGAAAGTATGGGCCATATCTAATTTATTTATTGAACACCACTTATGTGGCACGCTCTTTCCTGAGTATCAGTAGCCTGCCATATAGACAATGTTCAATAAACATGTGTGTGTTTTAATAATGGTAATGTACAGCTCCTTTATACTAGGGGATTTCTCCTGATGTCCCTGGGCACTAATTAAGCACCTACTATGTGCCAAATCCCCATGTACTAGAGGATTTTACAGAGATATCATATTATCTCTATTTTACCTCTCAACGGTCTCTTGGAACAGGTAACATTTCGTGACCTACCACCATCATTTCCTCCTTCTTTCTTTGGGAGGAACAGAAAGTCCCCCTGAAGCCACTCAGCAAACACATAGTCAGAATATGATGAAGATAGTTTGAACCTTTGTTTTAAAACCTTGTTAAATTTTCTGTTTAAAACTGTTTTGTTCACATAGTGATAGGAGATCTTTTAGAAATCAGTTCTGAAGAGCAGTCTTCCTAAGGCAGTCAGTATTCAAAGCAGTTTGGAGAGAAAGCTGGTTGCTAGGGGCAACACTAACTTCTGAGGGGGAATCTCTGGATATGGATATAAAACCGATGCCCTGGGGACCCTGTAGGAGTGGGGTCCTCTCACAGAGGAGCCAAGAAATGGAAAGTGGCCGGGGAAGCCTCTGGACTGTGCTGGCTGCCCTCTTTTGGTGACTAGCAGGCGGTAAGAACCACTTGTGTGGGGGATGAGGCCATGACTCAAGCACACGGGTGGTGGCCTTCCTCCTTCTGACAAGGCCACTAGGAGTTCGGAAGGGTCTCAGGTGGAGCTGTGAAGCCCTATTCCACGGAGCAAGATGGTCCCGGCTGGAGCCGGGCGTATTGCCTCTCTGGTTACTTGTTTTTATGGTATTTATTAGAGCTCTGCCCCTTGGCATCCACCCATCTGTTCTCCATCCCCGTAGTTTTGTCTTTTCAAGAATGTGATATGAATGAAATAATATGGCGCGTAACCTTTTGAGACTACCTCCTTCTGCTCAGTGCAACACCTATGAGATTCCTCCGGGTCGTGTCTACCTGCAGTTCCTTTTTGTCGCTAAGTAATACTCCATAATGTGCATGTTCAGTCAGTCTTCATTATTTGTGGATTCCGTATTCATAAATTTGCCTACTTGCTAAAATTTGTGACCCCTGAGTTGGTACCCGCAGCGCTTTCATGGTTATTCACAGACACGTGCAGAGTCGTGAAAAATTCGAGTTACGTGATGCACACATAGCCAGCTGAGGTCGAACGAGACGACACTCAGCGTCTTGTTTCGGCTCTCACGCTGTAAACAAGTGTCCTTCCCATGGCCTATTTCATGCCATCCCTTTCTGGATGTCTTTGTGCTTTTTGTTGGTGGTTTTGCGGTTTCAAACGGCCCCGAGCGTAGTGCTGCATTGCTATTGTTCCTAAGCAAGAAGCCTGTGATGTGCCTTATGGAGAAAAATACACGTGTTGTAGGAGCTTTGTTCAGGCAGGAGTTATGGTGCTATTGGCTGTGAATTCAATGTTAATGAATCAACAATATGCATTAAGTAAGTTGTCTTTAAACAGAAACACATAAAACAAAGTTACGTATTGGTCAGTTGATGAAAATGTTGTGACCAACGACTCACAAAACCTAACCCTGTATTCCCCCTACGGACAAAGGTTCGGTAATTGCTAATTCAGTGTTCGAAGTGACTTTACAGAGCACGACTGCTGTGAATAATCAGAATCGAACGTAGTGGTGGTATCTATTAAACTCGAGCCCTGGGCTAGTTACAGTGGATCTCAAAACCCAGTCCCTGACCTCACGGTGCTTACAATTAGGTGGTGATGATAGGGCTTTCACAGCAATATCACTTAGGAGATTGCATTTTGGTTAGTTGATTTTAGTTCATTCAGTTTTTGGAAGGTTCAGGGGAGCTGAGATTCTAAGGTACCTGCCCTGTTCTGTGCAGTCCTAAGAGAAGAATGAGCTGGTTTCTCAGGAGGACAAAGAAGCAGACGGGGAGAGAGGACAGGCAGGATCCGGGAAGACTCCTGTCTGCCACGGCTCCTCTCCTGGATGCCTCATGTTCCCAGGAGTGTTTCTATACTTAGGAAATTCTTGCTGCGCATGGGTTTTTTTGTGGACCCTCCACGGAGGCCCTAAGCTTTATGCCCCAGGCAGGGCAAAGGAGAATGGAGGTAGCTCTTTGGAAGGAGGAGGAAAGACATCAGGGACCAGGAATTAAGTAGCTGTGGGGGCCTTATGGAAATTGGAGGTGGTTCTGGATCCCCACGGGCTGCAAATTGGCCACTGTGGTCAAGTTTACCTATATTTGGGGAGTGGGTAGGCCTCAGCCAACGTCTGGCCTATGCATAACCCAGTGGTCAAGAGCGAGACGAACTGTATTATCGACTTCTCGGTTGTGCAGGATGAATTTAGGGGTTGTCTGAGTCAGACGTGGATGGCAGTGGTCTGGGGGAGGTCTTTTACTTCATCCGAGCTCCCGGCTGAGAGTCAAGACCCTTTCCTCCCTGTCTCCATAATCATCATAGTGGCAGTAGGTGCTATCTACCATGTAAATTCTCATTTCTGTTCACAAGGATATTTTGTGTATATTATTTCCATGATTCTTCACCTTTTCTTTCCAAGATAGATGGCTTTTAAATTTACACAGATAACTGGGATCGAGGTGACTGGCTGTGTGGGTACCCTGTGGCACTAACCATATCCCCCTCCGCTGTCTTAGCCAGGGAAGGACACCGACGGGCAAACGACACGTTAAAAGGGATGATTTTGAGTCCACTCTCGTTTATATATCTGGTTTCTCACTGAGAGTAACAAGGCCACTTGCCACAAACTGGTGACTGGCGTGTGGTATTGTGATAGCCAAGGTGGGGATTCTGTGTTCTCTTGTGCGATTTTCACAGTGTTGTGATGCCTCTACTCCACCTAGTACTATTACTACTAGAATTCCCTAGATGGGTAACAATCATCACCGGAGCAGCGAGGGGTCTCGCACACCGGCATGAACCTGGATCAGTTTAGAAAATAGTGAAAGAAAATACTTTCACCCCACACACCAGGTTTTCTAGGTCTTTTCTCACCTCTGTAAGCTCTCGTTCACCAGTCAGAAAAGAAGGTTTCCAGAATCCCCACCATGCACGTCCCCCCCCCCCACCACCCCCAGACAGTGAAGGAGATCGTTTCCCCCCAGCACCCGCATCTTCCAAATCTGGGGCGGTGTGCGGGGAGATGAAAGCCATCTGACGACACAGAAGCAGAGAGGGCTGGCCCTGTCCTCCGCCTCTGAGAACTCTGGAGGTGAGGGTGGGCGCTGCGGGGAGGCCCCCAACGTGGGAGCACGTGCTTCCTGTCAGTCACTCCTCCCACGTGGAGCCACGTGCAGCTCTTGGCTTTGCTCTTTTTCTCTCCTCTCTGTGTCCCAGGGAAGGGAACAGACTTATCCACTCAGTGATCTCAGGAGAATCCATCAGGCATGGACCTCCGTTCAAGGTCGGATTTATGGCAAGAGCCCAAGCTGTCTCCTGCCCACCCATGACACCCGTCACCCTTGGGCAGCCCTCCACCATCACCTCCACGTGCAGAGCCTTCCAGTCTGTGCTGTGTGGTCAGAGCCCCCTGGCTCGGGGGCCCAGGGGGTCCATTTGCCCTCTCACTCGGCCATATCCATCACCTCAGTCTTTGCAGCAACCAACGTGGCATTTCTATCTCCCAACTCCCATCATTTGTCTTTTTTTTCTTAGTTTTCTTAGAGCATGGAGAAAGTGGGGTGGACACTCCTTTGATGGAGACACAGCAAAGGATTCTTTTCTTCTCTTCCACCAACTAGGTCTGCCCCTCTTTTCCACATCTGGCTCTAAACTCACCTCTCCCAAGCCTTCTCTCCAGATTAGTTGCTAATTTCTGAGCCACTGCTTTCCTCTCTGTAGAATGGAAGGATACGCTGAGAGAGACCTTAGGGATTATCTGGGCTGGCTTCTTGCCAGAAAGCCTTGCAGCTCAGGGAGGGCAGAAGAATGGTGGGCTTCCACTTAGAAGAGCTGATATGATTTGGGGAAGAGTTGCGACCTCTCTGCACATCTGTTTTCTCGCTGGCAAAATGGACCTAAATCGTTTCTGCCTCTCCATGCTGCGGTAAGGGTTGTGGGATGGTGCCTTACCAGGTTTAAAGCCCATGAAAATATGGGTTGTTCATATTGGCAGGGTTTCTGGGTTTTTTGGGGTTATTTTTTTTTTTTTGTTTTTTTTTTTTGGTTTAGGGGTTTTAGTTTTTGTTTTTTTCTGTTTGTTTGTTTCTTTTTCAGGTTTTCTGGTGTGCCAGGATTAAAAGGGCCGCAGCTTGGGGAGGCTGAGGGCTTTTCAGGACCCAGAGGAGTGGGGTTAGATAGTAGGAAGTCCTAAAGAAAATACTCTGGACTGTGGGTTTTTGAACCTGTCCAAGCTTTAGTGCCTGGGGTGAGGCCTCCGGAGGCCTGTCCACAGAGGGGCTGCTCCCAGCCTCTGCTAGATGTGTGCCTGGAAGGGGCAGGTGGAGTATGGCATCCAGGCCTGTATAAGGAAGGCCTTGAGAAGGAAGTCAGAGAAGGCTGTGTCCCCTCAGGCTCTAGCAGTACTTGCTTCTGAACCCCAGGACCCTGTCATCAGGCTCAGGGGAGCCTCCACCTCGAGACCTCACCCCTGGCAGAAGTTAGCGTAGGTGTGAAATCTTAGCATCCCATCTACTTTTTCATCCCACGACTCACTCCTGCCCCACCCCCGAGCCTGTAGGAACTGCTGTGAAACCCAGTGTCCCCCAAGATCCATCCCTGTTCCCCAGTTAGCCCACCCTTTCCCCAACTTCTGCACTGTCTCCTTGTGACCCTGAAGGTCTTATAAAGACCTGGAAAAGTTCTTCTCTTTGGAGATGGGTGACAGCAGCAAACTACTGGTCCCTTCTAGACCTCAGTGTCTCTTTTCTGTAAGTGGAAATAATACTCTTATATAATCCTTGGTGCTTTGGTTCACCAGAATCACTATCAGAAAATTTTTCTTTCCTTTAATTTATTTTCACTTAAATGTTTATTGATTTATTTTGAGAGAGGGTGAGCACAAGCAGGGGAGGGGCAGAGAGAAAGGGAGAGAAAGAATCCCAAGCAGGCTCCGTGCTGTCAATGCAGAGCCCAACATGGGACTACATCCCATGAACCATGAGATCATGACCTGAGCCGAAACCGAGAGTCGAACACTTAACCCACTGAGCCACCCAGGTGCCTGAGAAAGTTTTTATTAATGCTAATTTATGTCTGGCACTATGCTGGGCATTGTGGCTTCCACTGCCCTGGAGAGAGAATATGTGTGTGTGTGTGTGTGTGTGTGTGTGTGTGTGTGTGTGTACACATGTGTACGCACACAGGCTTTGCTCACATCAAACAAACTTGTTATATGAACACCTGGGTTTACACTAATGATAAATTAGGGGATGATTATTCACTTTATAAAGATTCATGTTAGGATTCCCCTAGTGCGTTTATAATGTGATTCAATTTATACCGTATTCAGCCACTTCCTATTGTGTGAAGGGAGGCCCTCTCTGCATAAACAAGAGCATGTGTAGGCAGTATTTTGAGCATTATGGAAGGAAAGAATTAGAGATACTGAAGAGGTTTTTATTGCTGCTACAATGAGTAATACTAATGCCTGGGAACAAAGGTGACTGTGGATCACGATTTCTGTAGCCTCCGGAGCACTTCGGTACCCCTGGGGCCCAGCAAGAAGGCCAGCTCCCTGCTCACAGGTCTGACCTGGGATTAACGGGGACCCGCGTGGGGGCTTGGAGTGGTCGGGGCCTGGGAGCCAGAAGCTCTGGCTTTGGTATCAGGTGTAACAAAGGAGAGATGGAGAGGATAGTTACTTGGTTTATGTTTCTTGAGATCATTAGGTTTGGGGTGCCTGAGCTGAGGCCAGTCGGGGAGACTCTTAAGGAGGATAGAGGCCCCAGGGTAGCACAGGGTTCTGGCCAACACTTAGCCCGTCTTCTACACCCTGTCCCTTACCCTAAGCCCTTTCCCCAGGGTCATGGACGGCGACCCACTTCTGGGTTTTCCTTGTCCATCTTGCTCTCTGGAAGCATTTTGCTGCGCCAGCCGAGCAGACGAGGAGCTCCTGTTTTGAGGCTCCCTGGTAGGCAAGCTGCACCCTCTCTCTTCAGCATCTTTTTCCATCTCTTCAGCTCTCCAGATTCATCACTAGTAGAGGAAGACAGAGAAGTCCAGGTTATGGAGCCACACTTTTTCAGGCAGGCAATGGAAAAGCATTAGGAATTTGTGGTCAGGGGAGTGATTTGGTAACAGGTGGGGTTCCTAAAGATCGTCTGACTGAGGCGGGTGTGGAATGCGGATGTGTGGGCGAGGCAGGGCTGTTGGAAGGCCGCTGAGAGGATAAGGTTTTCGGGGTGAGACGGCGGCATATGGAATGGATGTGAGACCCAGTGAAGGATCCAGACCGGCAGGTTATTAGAGTGAGGGGAAGGGATGGGCCTTCAGATGCTGAAAGACCATCCCTGGCCCATTGTGTCTTCAGGAAAAGCATCTCCATTCCCTTTCCCTGGCTCCAAAGCTCACTGGCCTCTCCCTTCATTCTTGGGCATGCCTCTGAGCCCTGGTCTTCTGAGCTGTGCCCAAGTAAGAGTCTGGCTTGCCACCACTGGATTATGACCCCCATTGACAAGTGAGACCTGGAACAGAAAGGACCGAGTCCACCCTGGAGTTTTCTGGGGCCCTCGTCTCTCTGCTCAAATCAAAACCCGTGCCTGCCATCAAGGGTCCCGAGGAGGGCTAGACAGCTGGCTCAGACCTGGGGACGCTTACCACTGAGCCCCACTCCCCCACATCGGGCATCTTCAAAGGAATCTTTGGTGTCGCCGACCAAGTCAGCAGGGGCTGGGAGGGAGCCTGGAGCTTTATTAACTAATCTCTGGTACTTGAGTAATTTATTATGTTTAAGCTGGTGCCATCAAGTCTCTCAGCAGTGCCCGCGTGCGCTGGGAAATAAATTAAAGGCTGTCCAGAGATACTTGGATCATCTGTGTGATTGCTGGGCTGGTGAGATGGAGGTTTAAGGCTCTCTCTTCTTGCAAATTGGAAATTAGGAATTAATAAGACAGCAGGCCAAAGAGCTGCTGTGGTTGTGGCTATTTGGCTGCAGGGCAAGGACTGGGGGAGGGAGGACTGCTGCCTGGGAGGGTGGGGTGGGCAGGAGCCAAACTGAGTCCGGCTAGGGTTGCCATGTGGTGGGCAATGCAGGGGGGCTTGTGCTGCTGGGAGAGGGGCCCTTCGTTGGCCTGTGCCTGTGGGGGCTTTTCTCTCCGGAGAAAGGCTAAGTGGGTAATGGAGAGAGCCTTAGCCTGGAAGCCGGATGAGTTTCTTGTGGCCCAGCTGGGCCTCTGGCCTCCTGTGTGATGTTGGGCAGACCCCTTCCTCGTCTGGACTTCAGCCTCTCGCCTGTCAGATGAGGTTGAACTCAGAGGTGACATATCCACTAGGCACATGATGTTTTAATTTCTCTTAAAGTCAGAAGAAAAACAATGAACTTCTGGGTTGAAGAAACTGCTTTAATCTAGAGTATGAGTACATTCATCCAAAGCGGTTGTAAAAGTGAATTTTTAGTATGAACCTTTTCGTGTGGGGAGGAAGGGGCTCCTGGAACTTCTCACGTAGCCTCTGTTAGACTAGCTGACCTCAAAGGCCCCTCCTGCCCTGACAGCCTCTGGTTTCCAGAACCTTCCAGAGCCACTGTCCGCTTTCGTTCTGGGTTGATCTTGGCTCTAGCTGGTGAGCTCTTTGAGAGGAGGGCTGCATTCAGCCACGTCTGTCTTCCCTGCTCTTGGAGCAGGAGCTTTGCATCCAGGGAAAGGGTCACCGTCTGAGTGGTGGCTGTGGTGGCTGGTGGTGGAATCAGGAGTGGAATCCAGGCCTGTGGGCTTTCTGCTTCCCGGCGCTGCTGCTTCCTTGCCGCCATCCAGGAAAGAGACAAGTGAGCTGGCCTAGGAGCCAGAACTACCTTCTCTCACGAGCCTCTCCGTGCAGCCTTGCCCATGAGCCCCTGCCTCGGCCCTTCAACCCAACCTCACCCCTGCCTTTTGCTTGTCTGCTCCCACCAACTCTTCCAGAAGGGAGCAGCGCAGGCTTCAGCAGTTGGCGCTGGGGGGCCAGCGGGCACCAGGCTGGGGGGCCCAGAGTGGGTCGGAACCCCCTCAAGAGCCCTGGCCTGTAGTTGGGTGGCCTCACCACCAGGTGGCAGGCTTGCTCTACACAGATGCCTTGGCTGGAGCATTTGCCTGGCAATGACTGGAGGTGTCAGAGGATGCCAAAGGAGCCCGCGGCTGGGGCTGTTGAGGCCAGCGTGGGCGGCTTCAGAAGCAGGGCTGAGGCCTCTCAAGTTGGCACTGGGCTCCCGCTGAGATCCTGGCTCCAAGGGCACCTTGGTCTCCTTGAAAGGGCCTCCAGGCTGATGTCAGGTAGCTGACCAGAGGGCGCCCCCTGCAGTAGGGAGGGCTGAGTTGCCTCCCTTTAGATCTGTGTACCTGTAAGGGTGGATGGGTGGGTGTGGTGGACAGAAATGCACCTGATATCTTCGGAGGCATTCCAAGGACCGTGGATCTGGAGAGAAAGGAACCTCCCCATCCCAGTACTTAGACTGTCCCTGCTCTGGGCAGGGTGGCCTCAGTGATCCTGCACCTCTGTCCAACCCTCTGCCCAGTGTGGCCCAGACCCTTGGCACTCCAGCAAACTGGGTTCACCCCAGGGGGTGGCGGGTCCTAGGAGGCAGGGGTCAGAGCACGCTTGGGCCCAGGTTCTCTTTGCACCAGGAGAGAACAGGGAAAGATTCAAGCCTTGGTCTAGGGAGCACTAAGGGGAGGAGATGAGAGTGAAGGACACAAGTGGGAGGTGGTCCCGGTGGCAGGGAAAGGGGAGCCAGCCTTAGCTTACTGGAGAGATGGGTGAGGGTCCAGGACCAGGGAAGTGGGGGCACCCAGCCTCTCCTGGCACTGCTTTGTCTCACGGTTCTTCCAGGGCCTGGCGACCTCCTGGGACTCCTGAGTGGCATGCAATTGCTATGCGCTGGCACCAGCCAGGCTCTGGTCCTTGCTCAGCTGCAGACTCACACCCTTCTGCCGGTGGCACCTTTGTGCCTGCCATTCAAATCAAAGGCCCAGAAATAAACCCTGGACTTTACTCTCCTGTCTCCCTCAGCTTGTCCGTGCTCCCCTGTGCTTGGGCCAGTGTCTGGTCCTGCCTCCAGCCCTTACCCTGAATCCTGGTCTCTGCTCCTGTTTCAGTACATGCCATGGCCTCTGTCCCCCCCTCCCCACTAGCATCCATGGTGCTGCAGGTCAGCTGGTCCCTGCACCCTTCCTCTGTGGGTGTTGTGTCTTCTCAGGACAGAAAGTATCAAGTGGGCCTTGATGGGGATGGGGTGTCAGTCATGGTGGGGCACACGTGCTCTGGGGTCCCAGGTCTCTCACTCTTACAGTTCACAGGGACGACGAGTCTGAGCCAGAGCTTGAGAGAGACCAGGGGGAGGAAAACAGAGGCAGAGAGACAGGGGGGCCGAGGCAGGCGTACTGTGGCCAACAGCAAAAGATACTGGTTTTGGGGGGGATGCAGGGAAAGACAGGAGGAAGGAGAGCAGAGGAGGAGGAGGAGGGGAACGAGAGACAGAACGAGAAAAAAAAGAAGGGACAGAAGAACCAAAAAAAAAAAAAAAAAAAAACCCGAGAAGGATGGAAATGAGATTCATTGCAAACCAAGGATGGAGGAAAACAAAAGAAAAAAAAGAGAAAACACCCAAAAGACCGAAATGGATAAATACATAGACATATGCAAATATGTGCGTGTGCATGGGTGTGCGCACACACACACACACACACACACGGACACACAAGCACACTTATTGCTTCTGGCCACTCTCCTGGCCACTGGCTGTTCCTCTCTCTGCGTCTCCATTGCCTTGACCTGCCTCGGGTTCCTGAGAGGGGTTTAGGTCCCGGTGACGCCTCTCCCGTGATGTGCCCCCTGCCCATCCCTGAAGACCCCTCCACTGAGGCTACATGCACAAAGGGGGCCAAAGTCTTCATGCCTCCCATGTGTCACCCAAAATTGGATCCAACTGCCTCTCTCTCTTCCTCTCTCTCCCTCCTAGTTTCCTTAGTAACTGACAGCTCCCCAGTGAATTCCAGACCCCGGGTGACAGACTGCTGTCACTGTCACACAAGCGCACTCTCTCTCTCCACTGCCCCTCCCCCCCCCCCCACATGGATTCACAGACTTGGGCGGGGGTGTGAGGATGCCTGGGTAGGCTCAGGGGTAATTAAAACATGTACCATTTATTCCATAACAGGGAGCAGAACTTTAATTACTCACTCTGAGGGTGAGGGCGTGAGTGAGGAGGTGGCTATTGGGGGGTTTGGGGAGGGGGACTGGGGACGTGTCTGCCTTCCTTCTCTCCTTTCCATTTGCCCAACTTGGATGGGAGAGGTGGGAGGTGAGTTCCAGGAAGCAAGGGGGTGCTAAGTGCGTGTGGGGAGGGGAAGCCGAGGGTGAAACCTGATTGTGTTCATTAAGGCAACACAAAACTGGGAGCCGTAATAATAATTAAATTAATTATAAAAGCAATTTGCTTTTGGAAATTTGATTTGACAGCTTACTAGTGGCTGCACTGATCTAGCAGCTCTGGCTTAAAAATAGTCGGAACAAAAAACCAACTAGAAGAACCATCAGCTAATTTTAATTAGATGCCAGGATTGGTAAACAAAATTCCGCACCACCCTTTCATTGTGGCTGACTTCGATTTAAGGAGATGTCGGGATTGATTTTGGGAAAGGCAGGGGAAGGGAAGGTGCCTTTCGGAGAGCGGATGGAGGCTGGGGGTGGGGGGGCGAGCAGAGGTCTTCCCAGGGGGATGCTCCCTTCATCCCCACCCATCTGGGAATATTTGCTCAAAGGCCCTTCAGTGGTTCCTCACTGACTCAGAGAGTGACTTGGTGTGTGACCTTGGCAGAAGGCAGAAATGGCTCAGCTGTGTGACTGACTGTGTGTGTGTGTGTGTGTGTGTGTGCGTGCGTGCGTGTGTGTCTGTGTGTTGGAGAGGACATCACACTGACAGCATTCGCTGAGCCTAGAGGAACTGCCAAGAAGGAAGGAGACAGAAGACGTGCAGTGTTGGCTACACTCTCTGCCCCCCTACCTGGGTTCTAGAAAGCCTGAAGGTCTGAGGAAGCCGTATTCTGTATTCACTGTCCGGAAGCTTTGATGAAGACAGAAGAAGGGCTGGATTCTGGCACGGCGAGGCTGCCGCATCCTGGGAATCTAAGGTCTCCAGGAACCACTGTGACCCCTGACCTCCCAAGGCCTACGTAGCCCCTGTCTTGCCTCCCCAGAAGTGCGCACATCCCCTGCCTCGGGAGCGTGTTGTGTTCCTGCCTCACTGTGCTGTCACTGCAGGGTCCCCTGCTCCTCTCCCCTCCGGTGGGGCTTGATTCATCCCTGGGTCCCCCTACCTGGTCAGTGCCCGGCATGAAATGGCATCTAGGAAACCGCTGGAGCAAAGGACTGATTGTGACCTGTCTAGAGACCTTTTCTAGCTAGCATCTGATGGCCCACCCCCCTCTGTCTCCATCCCCTAAACCCGATACTGCCGCCCCCCATTCGTTCCCCTCTGGTCCTCTGCAGATGAGGCACTCTCGTCACCCCCTGGGTAATGGCTCTCACAAAGGTCACCGAAGATTTCCTCACTTTTTACCCATGGCTCCCTTCCCCATCCTCTTGTTCCCCACAGCACCTGCACATTTGACAACCCCAGGGCAGCTGTCCTCGGGGCCCGGCTCCTGCCCTGACCTCCCTGGGGTCACCTTCAGGGTGACATCATGATGACATCCCCAAATTTCCACTGAGGTGCGCTGGCTCAGGCTCCCAGTGTGGTAGGCACAGGTGGGGGAGAGCTGGTTGGGGCCCCACCCCCTGCGGCTCAGAGTTCAGTGCACAAAAGGGTCTTTTCTACCTCCCTCCTGCCCGCCCCCCACCCCTGCATTTTCCCAGCAGCTCCGTCCGGCCTCTTGTTTCTAACCACCCAACAGGCATTTCCACTTGAAGATCCCTGTGCTATCTCAGAAACAGTGTTTGAAACAAGGTTCTCCACCCTCTCTGCACACCCCCAAACCTTTCTCCCAACAGCCCTGTTCTCTGAGGGTCGCCACATCTTCCCCACCACCCAGCTTTTCCCTAAGCCTTCGTGTCATCTTCTGCAGCTCCCTCTTCTTGTCTCCTAGGTGTCATCCACCTTGGAGGCCTGTGGCCTTTTTTCTTTAAATTCCCCTCCTCTGTGTTCCCTGCACGCCTCGCCCCACCCTCTCTCCTGGGCCCAGGGTCCAACCTGCCCCTTTCCTGGCTGAGTGTGGTCCTCGCCCTCTGGACCCGCCCCTGGCCACCCTGATGATGTGGGAGCCCCTTGCTGTGGCCCGCAGGGGCTGCTCTTGTTTTCCTGCCATGGGCTCATGCGGCGCCAGGTGTAGCCTACGGGGCTTGATCCCGGCAGTATTTGGGGTGAGGCAGAGAGAGGGGAGGGTGGAGGAAGGGGAGGCCTCACGCCCCAGCATGCCTAGAAGCCCAGAGCCGGAGTGGCAGAGATGCAGCTGAGAAGGATTTGGACTCACGGGTGTAGGGAGAACCGGCACTGTGGAGCAGGCAGGGCGCAGGCCCCCCAAAGAGGCTTCGGGCCTGGGGCTGAGCTGTGAGCAGGGACCTTTGGGGGATGAGGGCAGATTGGGGGGTGAAAAAGGAGGAAGTGGAGAACTGAGAAGACAAGGCACGAAGCCATTGTCTCTAGAGCAAAAAGTGGGACTTGTGCTCTGACAAGTCTTTGACATCCAGGGGGTACCTGGGAGTTAGGGGTGTGTGCTGATGCCGGGGTGGGGTGGGGGGGGCCCACCAGTTCTCGAGGCTGGCAGTGTGGGACAGGCCTCCTGTGCGGCTGCAGCCACCACCCCGAGTGTCCTGGCTCCAGGCGGGATATGCCACGTGTGAGTGTGTGAGAGAGTGTGCATGTGTGTGAGCGTGTGAGTGCTCTTTGAGTGTGTGTGTGTGTGTGTGTGTGAGTACACTTGTGTGGGTGTGGGAGTGTGTGTAAGACAGTGTGAACATGGGTATATGTATGTGTGTGAACGTGTATGTGTGAGTGCATCTGTGAATGTACGTATGTGTGTAAGTATGTATAAGACAGTATATGTGAATGTGTGTGTATGTGTGTGAGTGTGTGTATAAATGTGCATGTTTGAGTATGTGTGCATGTGTGTGAATTTGTGTAAGTGTATGTAAGTGCATGTGTATGTGAGAATGTGTATGTATGCGTGTGTGTATGAGTGTGTAAATGTGCATATATGTGTTTATGTATGTGTATTTTTGCATGAGTATGTGTACATGTGTATTTCTGTGTGTGTGCATGTAAGAGTGTATGTTTATGTGTGTGTAACTGTATGTGAGAGTATAAGTGTGCATACATGTGTAAGTGTGAACATGTAGGTGTGAGGGTATGTACATGTATGTATGGGAATGTGTAAGTGTGTTACACACGTGCACACAAGTGTGAGTGAATGTGTGTAAGTGCATGTGTGAATGTGTGAGAGTGTGTATGTATGCACATGTGTGCTAGGTATGAGTATCTGTGTAAATATGTGTGTATATATGTGAATGTGTGAGTGTTAGAGAGTGTGTATGTGTATGGAAGTGTGTGTATGTGAATGTGTGAGGGTGTGTAAATGTGTGCACGTGTGTGTATGAACGCGTGTGTGTATGTGCACATGTAAGTATGAATGTATGGAGGTTTGTCCATATGTGTGGGCATGTGTGCATGTGTGTGCACACAAGTGTAGAAGTGTGCATCCAGGTGCAAGTGTGAATGTGAGGGCGTGAAAGTATGTGTGGGAGTGTGTATGTGCACACCTAAGTGTATAAGTGCACACACGTGTGTGAATGTGTGGGTGTGTAAGCATGTGTGTGTATGTGGGAGTGTGTGCACATGTGTATGTGTGCACATAAGTGTGAGTGTATGGGGGTTGTCTGTATGTGTGGAAATGTGTGCACACAGTGTATAAGTGTGCATGAACATAAGTGTGAATGTGTGCATGTGTGGAAGTGTGTGCACGTGTGTGTGCGCATGTGTGTGTAGGAGTGTGAGTGTGTGTGTAGTGCATGGGGTGGGAAGGTGAGGGAGAGAAGCCGAACGGTTCCAACCTTACTGCTTATGAGTTGTATGACTTTGGACAATCGCTTAATTTCTCTGAGCCTCAGTTGCATCATTTATGAAACGAAGATAATTAGAGTATCTCAAAAATTGTTGTGAGGATCAAAAGAAAGAATTTGTGAGAAGCCCCGAGCCAGGTTCCCAGACTTAACCCGTGTTTAAGGAATGTTACATTGTGAGTGTTACTTACGCCAACCTTTCCTGTCGTCTACATTTTTCAGTCCTGTTCTTCCCTTCTTCCTAAGTGGCCGAGCCTGGCGTGGCAGGGCTGGAGGGACCTTACAGCTGATCTGGTCCAACCTCCTCACTTCATGGCTGGGGCCACGATGTCCAGATGAGGCAGGAGACTAGCCCAGGGCTTCCCTAGAGTGGGTTCAGAGCTGAGGCTAGACTCGGGCCTCGGGACTCCCATACCAGTGCTTTCTTTGTCCATCGGGTCTCAGAGTTTTGAGTTCAGGTTAATACAGGTAGGAGTCCACGAAACAGAGGCTGCAGTAAGGACCAGTGCATGGGGCAGAAGCCACGGCACCACCTCCTGGTACCCACGTCCTGGCATTGTCCGGGCAGCCTCCGCCTGGAGGGGTGAGATGCATCGCAGCACCGTGTGAGGCGCTCACAGTCACCTGGCTGAAAACCCTTCGCATGTCTCTGGTGATGCCTGTGAGGGGAGACAAGGGCGCACTCTTGCCTCTTGCCTTGAAATCCCTCAACGCTCCAGTTAGACCACCAAGAAAACATCATCCACCCAGACCCTGCCCAGTCTCTGCCAGGAGAGAGGAACATGGGCTGGGCTCACCTGGAGACAGGTGAGCTCACCATCTGGTGCCTGGATCCTAGCAGAGGGTGAATCCTGTGTGATTTTGGACAGGGCATTTCACCTGTCTGGATCCCACATCCCTCATGTGTAAAAAGAGGAGGAGCAGAAAATGTCTACTCGTCTGTGATTCTGAACCCAGCCGGTCCCCTTCCTCAGACCCGCCCAACCCTCTCCACTAGCCCTGGGTGGCATGGTACTTAGGTCGGGAGGACAGGGGGCCAAAAGCTCTGCATTCATTCCTCTGCCGAGAGCTGTGTTTATGAGTGAGGGTGGATGTGTCAGGGAGAAATGGAGAGCCAGAGCTGAAAGGAAGGGCAAGGACAGAAAAGGGCAAGCCCACGGCCGCGTTACCAAGCAGACGCAGGTGGTCTCGGAAGGGGTGAGGCGAGTGGAGAGGACGCACTCTGACCTCTCGGCCCCTTGGTGATCCCGCATGGTTAGGCATTCCCATTGCCTCTGTGGAGGAGGATGGAGGTCAAGGCATGGGCTGCAAGTGCACCGTAGGCATTCAGAGAAGCTACCAGAAAGAATTTTCAAAGACCAAAGGACAAGGGATCGAGGAACGCTCCTTCCCTGAGAGTGTTTGGGAAAATGCAGCTCTACATCCTTCTCCCCCGTTAGGTTTTGAGCGCTGCAAAAACTATGCATGCCTGAACATTCGAACAATTGCAGCTCTAGTGCCCCTGGAGGTCACCACCGTTCCTGTGCTCCCGACTTTACAAAGTATATTTGGACGTTAGTTAAATACATCTAGAACTTACCATGGGCCAGACACGGTGCCAGTTTTTTTACATACATTATTTTATTTGAAACTGTGTATCCGCCCACACAAACACAGATTGTTTTTTAAATACACTGAGTGTATCGTTTTGTGGCTTACTTTTTTACTGACTGTGTCTTCGAGAGCTTTCATGGCAGTCTGTTTTTCCACTTCATTCTTTTTAATGGATATGTAGTATCCCACTGTGTGTCTGTACCACGGTGATTTCATAGATTGCCTCGTTCATGGATATTTATGAGTTTCCATTTTTTATTACTATAAACAATGCCGAATTGAACATCCTTATGCATTTGTCTTTTTGCAGGATAAGTAAGGCTTTTATAGCGTAATCCTTTAAATGGAACTCTGGATCAGAAGGCAGGTGTATTTCTTAGCCTGTGAGATCCTTGCTTCTCTGCCTTGAGCTTTAGGTGCTGGGGTTTGTCTGGGGTTTGTCACGGTCACCAACAGAGCGGTCAAGAGTATTCCCGTCAAGGGACCAGGAGGCGGCTCCATGGAGCCAGAAGTAGCTTCTTTGCTGGAGGAACTTTTGATAACTGTATCTGGAGGGCAACCTAAGGACAAGGGATAATCCACAATTAGTTTTGTCTTTGTTTGGAATTCATAAAATGATTAGATTTTCAAAGGAGATTGACCTACCCTTAGATGCTTGAATTTGACTGAGATTAAAAGGGTTTATTTGCATCCCGTGAGAGCATCCCTGAAGGAGTCCCATGCCATGCTGGAGAAAGGGAGTGTTGTGGTGTAGACCAGCCCCACACAGAACGGTGACCCATGTGGGTGTCGTGAGGGCAGAGACATATTTGTGTTTATGGCTGGACCTCCAGTGCCTGGAACAGAGTCTGGCACCACAGTGGGTGCTCATTGCATATTTACTGAATACGTTCAAAGGCTTTGGAGGCAATAAAAAGTAACTGAGAACCCAGACTCTCGATTCAGACACAGACCTCACAGACTAGCTGTGCAATTTTTTGAGTTTCTCTCTTAACCTCAGTTAGCATATCTGTGAAATGGGTATAGTAATATTTCCTAATACTACCAGCCTCCAGGGATTGTTAGGATTGTATAAGAAAAGTTATTAATACTATTCACTATTTTAATGATAATGAACACTTAATTTTGCAGTTTTTCCTTCTTAAATCTTTTCTAACCTCTGTCCCAGCTCGTTTCACTTGAACATTGTAACTGTCCTCTACTTTCTTCCGTCTGTTGGGCACCAAGTTCGGAGTGTTGTATTCTTTAGACCAGCGGAGGTATGAAGCCATGGGCAGGGTGCTGGGGTGAGGGAACGCCATCTGCTTTCTGCAGAACATCCTTTGCTCCTCCCTGCCACACGTCCTTGTCCCTCCTGTCCTGCTCCTTCGTGAGTCCCCTTTGCTCTGATTTCAGACTGCCTGGGGCCTCCTTCAGGCCCAGAACCTATTGACTCTGCTCCTTACTTGATAGGCCCTGATTCTGCTTATGGGTCCTAGAGACCCCAGTTGGCATTGATCAATCCAAGCAATCTGTGAGCAGGACGGGATGACTCCTCCAAATTCAGTCTAGAAAACAGGGAGGAGGCGGAGGAGAGAGTCACCATTGCTGAGTACCTACTGTGTGCCAGGCACTGGCCTCGGAGGGTTCACTTGCAACCGTTACAACCTGGTTCACCGTCCGAGGTGTCAACATGACAAGAAGGGCAGGTCTCTGAGAGTCTAGGTCACAAAACCAAGGTTACACAGCTGGGAAGTGTCAGAGCCAAGGGTGTGACCAGGTGTTCTGGGGTGCAGGGGTTTGCCCCTGCGGCTCTGCTTTGTCAGGCACCCCCTCTTTCAGCCTTGGCTGTCTTACTTCGGCAGCCCATCATCCAGAGCTGTGCGTGACCCTGGAAGAAGAGAGGCTGAAATCTTATATAATTACCCAAATCATGGCTCCTAAATGGTCTCTGATTACAGCACTAAAGCCCCTTTCTGCAGTGCAGCCCCAGTTCTCCTGAATAGAGCTGCGGCCACTTTGTGCGGGATTTTTTTCTTTTAAAGTGAAAGAGATGGCTTATCCCCATGCAAAGTAGGTCAGAACCTTAGCAAAGATCTTTTCAAACACTTGGCTTTTTTGAAGTCCCGCTACGAAACTCCTTTTGTTTCTCCTGCCTTTGCCTCTTTCCTCCCACCCTTCTCCTTTTTCCAAAAGGCTCAACGACATCAAATGGCTCTAACCGACAGCGACAGTGAGCACTGCACGCGATAAGCTCAATTATAAATAATGCCCGGGCCCGGCCAGCCCAGCTGGGCCGAGAGTGCCCACCGAGGCCGGGCTGCCTCGGTCCCGTGCCTCCCACACCCAGGCCACCTTTACAACATCGTGGGCACCTGGCTGATCTGCCAGAAAAACATGTGCCCTTGTCCTTGGTCCCACCATCTCAGGCGAGACAGGAGTGCACTGGGATCGCACCCAGGCCTGGGAGCCATTGGCTTGAGTCTGTGGTGCTCATTATTAATCCAAACTTGCAAAAGGTTTTTGCTCCAGCGGGAAATCAATGCAGCTGGAACAGTGTGGTGCTTTGCCTAATGGCCTGCTATCTTGGGGGTTATTTCTCTGCCATTTGTTCTTGCTTGCCAAGTCCCCCAGGCCCACCCTCAGCAACTATAGGTAGAACTCAGTTGCATAGGCATTAAGGATGCTTTTCAGCAGGTCCGTGTTTACAGAGGTGGCCACACCCAGGAGCACCTGAGAGCCTTACCCCACTCTTGATGGGCAGGTTGGGTGAGGAGGCACTTCTGGCCCCAGAAAACCAGGCTTCCGCAGCTGAATGAGATGCTTGTTGGCACTGAGAATTGCAGGGCTCAGGAGTGATGGCTCAGGGGCTGGAGCCCATGTCTGCTGATGTTGAAGCTCTCTCCACTCCTCAAACCCCATGACTTTGAAACGGAGGGGTGTGTGTGTGTGAGCGAGTGTGTGTGTGTAAACATGCACACCTGTGCGTGTGTCCTTACTGAGGAAGAGACTAATGAGAGAGATGAATTTGCCCCTTGCATGTGATGATGGTGTCTTCCGGGAGTTCAGTGGGATGCCCACCCAAGAAGTGTCTCCCTGCACCTATATTCTGTCTTCTCTGGACCTGGCAGGAAAGAGTCCTCCCTCATCTGCTCTCCCTGCCACCTCTCTCCTGTCATTCTCAGTCTTTATCCAAAAGACAAGTAATTTTCCCAGAAGGTTGGTGTCTTCAGAGGTACTGACGAGGGGCATTGCTGTAGGCACCGCAGGGGAAGTGTGGCAGGGGGCGGGGGCAGGCTTAGGGACAATTCTTTCATTCAGTGAGTAGTCATTTAGGACCTACCATCTTCCGAGATGCTTCTAGGTGCTGAGAACAAAACAGGTAACCCCCCAGCCTTCATGGTATGTGCATTCAAGTGAGGGACACAGACAGTAAACTACATGAATGGGTAAGTAGAGGTGGTCGTAAAAGCTAAGACAAAGTAAAGCAGGAAAGAGGGGCCGGGAGTGTTGGAGAGGCTGCAGTTTTAGGTAGGGTAACCAAGAAGGCTCACTGAGAACATAATGTTGAAATACAGGCCTGAGGGAGTGAGGTATGAAGACATCTGAGGAAAGCATTCTGCCCAGAGGAAATAGCAAGTGCAAAGGCCCTGAGGCCCCAAAGCACTGATCTGTAAGAGGAGTAAAAAGGAGATGCTGCAACTTGATCAGGGCAAGTGAGAGGCAACGTACCAAGGGATCACAGAAAGGTAATGGGCGGGAGGGGTGTGTTTGTAGATTTTATAGGGCATTGATGTAAGAACTTTGGCTTTTATCATGAGTGAGATGGGAGCCATTGTAAGACCTGAGTAGAGAACTGTCAGGATCTGACTGACACTTTAGTAGCAAGTGCCCCCTCCCCTACTCGCCCCCCCCACCCCCCGCCGCCCCAGTTTACTGCTCTTTGCTCAGGAGCTAGAGGGGGCTGGGCCAGACTGGAGGAGAAGTTGTGTCCTTTTTTGCTGTAGGAGAAGGCAAGGAAAGAGGAAGAGTATTCGGACTGGACAGGGAGACTTTGCCTGTCAGGTGATCCTGGGGCTTTTGGAGGCAGAGTCCACTTGCTGCTGCAAGGATTCTGGCAGTCTGGGGACTGGACAGCTCCAGGCTGGACCCCATCTCTCCCAAGATGTTCAAGCGCACGTACATCTGTGTGCAGCCCTTCTCTTCATTTTCCCACCCTTCGGGGTGTCCGGCTTCAATCCTTCCTGTGGGCTCTCTAATGACTGTGAGATGAGGTATTGCACACAGCAGAGAAGCCAGCCGTGTGGGCAGGTCTGAAGATGCTGGATTTCTCACCTCTCCCGCCTGCTCCCTCTTGGTGCCACCTCTCCCCCTCCCCTCTTCTCACCCCTTTGCAGAAGAGAACGACAATGCATGTGTGAAGATTGCTTGCTGGCTGGAGATGCTCTCGTTCTCCTCCCTTCCCTGCTCAGAAACAACCAACCGCCTTCCTTTCCACATCCCCAGCCCTGTCTGTTTCAGGGTATCCTGGCACCGCCATCCCTCTTCTAATGTTTCCCTCTCCACCATTCAGAGGATTCCCGGACCCTTTTATACTCGGTCAGAATTCCCTGGGCTGCTAAGTGGGGACTAGCTGCTTGGGAGGCTTGATCCATGATGCACCTGTTGAGTGGGGATGGCGTTGAAAGCCTCCTGGTGTACCCAGCTTGCATTATTTACCCCAATATAAATTGTCTTGAAGACAATTGTAAAGGTTGTTGGCATTTCAGAACTCCAAAGTGAATGAATTCAAAGATACCAACTTACACTCATACACTTGGCTCTGAGCTGGCCTCTCTATTTGGGTAGGAGAAGGGGGCCAACCCTAGGTTTCCTGTTGGTCCCTCCATCCCCCTTTCTTTCCTGCGAATGTCCCATTGTAGACTTCCAGGCCCAGGCTTCTCCCTTCTTCTCTCAGGAGGAGGCCAGTCACCATGGAAGGACAGGCTTAGCAGCTTCCTTTCAGGGCAGGGTGGGGTTTGTTTGTCTGTGTAAATTGCCTCTTTCTTTTTGTAAGAGAACAAGGAGAGAAAATGAAACACTTTTGCCACCTCCTCGTTAGCTCGGAGTCCCAGGTGAGCTGGGGAACTCACAGCTCCTTTTGTGTGGCTGGCGGCCTGGAGCGTCTCCATGGTGATGCCTTGAAGCCTCTCAGAGCTGGGGACCAGCCTCTCTCAGCAGCATCCCCGAGCCGCCAGCATCAGGGAGAGGCAGGGAAGAGGGGCCTGTGGGATCCAGGGAGGACAAGGTTGGGTCTGTCCAGGTCCTGGCAGTGGGTTCCTGCCCCTCTGCTTCTCTAAGGCCAGCCACAGCGTTGGAACCTGGGATCCAATCTAAGAACACAGCCATAGTGTGTGACATCCGTGGTCTTCTAGAACCTGGTTTCATGCTCCCGATCTAGGTTTGTCTCCTGTGGCTCCTCGACACAGAGGTGCTATTTGAGCCCCGCCTGGTCTCTTCACTCCCCTCTAAAACAGCATTTACTTCTGCTTCTGTGCACTGGCTCCAGCCATTGCCTCTTGTCTGGGACCTTTCCCTCAGTATTTCTCTGACTTGGTTCCAGAGCCTCCTTCTCTTAGAAGCCTTCCTTGATTAAGACCTGAGCCCTTGGAGCTCTGCCCCTCTTCTAAAACCAGACACCCACTGCCTCTCTGGGTCTCATTTTCTCCTGCAAACACATAATGTCTCGAGTTATTAATTCACTTGCATGTGAGGGGCAGGTGGTACAGTGGGGAAGGCCAGGTGTCTGTTACTCCTGGCCTTGAATCATGGTTCTGGCAGTTGGTAATTTGCTCTCATAGGATGAGTGCACTTAGCAGTCGTCTCCCAGAGCTGGTGAGGGACCTATGAGTCTCAGTTTCTTCACCTGGAAAATGGGAATCCTAGCAATTCCCCACAGACTTGTGGGGATTAAATCAATTGTTGTAAGTGAAGGTGCAGGTGCTGGCAGGGGGTCTGGTGAGCAGCAGGTACAGCCCCTGCCCTCTGCCTCCCTCCCCACCGCCAGTTTTGATGCTACCCTTTGCTCCCCAGTACCCCGAATTTCCCTCCTTGTAGTCCTTTCTTTGCACATGCCTCTAATTAATGATTTATTGGTTGTACTGATGTACCCGATGTTTCTTTTGGGGGGCTTGTAGGCGATGGGCTTAGTCTGATACGTCCATCACTGTCTCCCTGTGCTTAGCACAGAATCTGGACAAGGAGGTGCTCAAGTAACATTTGCTGACTGACTGACCATCTGAATGTAGATTAGGGCCCCTCCACCATTAGACCTAGAATGCTCTGTTTTTTACTGCTTTGAATCTCCATGGAGCCTTGCATGTGGTAGGTGTTCTGTAAGTGGCTCATTAGAGAACAGTCCTTGGCTGAACGTTTTGCCATTCAGGAATGAGTGACCACAGAAAGACTCTCCTGGGTGATTCTAGGAATGGAAGAGGGGCCCCTTCTGTAGAATGGCTGAGGGGGGTGGTGATCTGCGGCTTGAAGGCAGAGGGGCAGACCAAACAAATCCCTCAGTGTCCCTTCTAATCCTGGAGTTTACGGTCTGCAGAAGCTGGAAGCACTTTGTTCCAGAATATATTAGCCCCAGAGAGACCACACCCTTGGGACCAGATAAAGGAGATGGGGCCTTGTGCTCTGGGAGAGCTGGGCTAGTAGGCTGATTGGTTAGAGCTAATTCCCATGAGCATTGCTGAAGTTGGGACAAACTCAATTTTAAGTTAAGTGGAAATATTTTTATTTGAGTTAATGTACATTGGATCTGGTAAACACACAGAGTATATTACTACGCACTCTGGAAATGTGCAGTCCGATCAGCAAACAGATTAGTTTTAAGTGAAAAGACACTGGCAGGCGCTTAAATTCATTGACTTGTTGAGAACGTCTAGATTTGGATACAAACGCACTGGAACGCTACATCAGTTTGGTGTCTCAGCCCATCCGCACGGAGAAGCTATTGATTTTAGTTGATATGCATTGATTCCCAGAAAACAGGACGGCTTTTGAAAATGAACTTCCAGTAATTTCAGGGAGAAGCTGGTGCGTTTGTCTCCACGCGAGGCTGACTTGTTTTGTTAAACGTGTCTCCACGCCTCGAAGGAACAGAGCAGCAGACAAATATCTTCGTATGAATTAAAATGCATTGATTCTTGGAGGGAAATGATGGTCTCTGTTAAAAGCTTTTTTGGAGATGTTAGCACCCCTTCCTCCCTGCCTTCTGCTCTCCCCGAAACGGCGTCAGTGTTCGAGCCCATCTGAAGTTGGAGGTGGTGGCGGGTGGGCGGGGTGAGGGAAGGGGGCAGGGAGTGTGAGCAGGAAGCTGCTGCTCTCCAGGGAAAGGAGCGTCACAAGGGTTCAACGTTGTTGGTCTCATAAGCAGACAGAGACAGGTGCCCACATAGGAGCTGAGGGAAGGTGAAACAAGGGTCCCGTTGATGAAGAAAACAGTGATGAAGACGAAGGGGTCCTGGGGTCAGGTGTGGGATGCAGAAATGAGGGTGCGTGTGCGGTTTCCATCTCTTGGTCAATGGCCTCTCTGTGTCAGAGGGGAAACGAGTCGACGATGATCGTGGAAACCACGCGGGAGTGAGTTTTCTCACGTTCCTACCTTCTGAATGAGCTGGACGTGAACCAGAGGTGTAATTTAGGCATTTCTCACCCTCATTAATGAATAGCTCCCATGGGGTGTGCAGACAGCACGGCTGGAAAAATGATTCCAGGAGCCAGGAAGGAAGCAATTGGCCCGGAACTTATTTTTCATGTGCTACGACTCCCCTGGATCTTTCTGGATCAGAGCCACTTGGGACAAGTTTGAGGGTTGATCATGGACTTAACTCCTCCTTAGCCCCCAGAGATACCTTGGGTGGGTGATTAAATCCATTTGGCGGCTCTGTGTTGGGTGGGGTAGAAAGCGTTGACCAGTTGTCCAGGTAAGTGGCTATGGACCTATGGTCCTTGAGTCTCTCCCTTCACTCTCTTCCACTCCACCTCTTCACTCTCTGCCAGTTGCCCCTCCCCACTCTGCTTTGGAATGGGGATTGCCTAGCCTGGGAAGCAGAGGATCAAAGCGCTGGAAGGGATTTTTAGAATCTTTCAGTCCAACCCCCATCTGAAGCTTTATCTTCTTGCCCCTGCAACATCCTTTGCCAAATGTGGTATTGGCTTAAACGCCTCTGACCATGCACCGTACATCATCTCCCATGTGTCTTTTTCAAATAGTTCCACTCAATGCCAAGTGCCCCCAGCCCCTAGCCTGCCAACACCAACACCGAACTTAAATGAGCCTCAGCCTGGTGGCTGGGGTTCTGTCCTCTGGGGTAGCACATAGGCTGTTTTATTCTTTTCCTGCATGAATGTCTTTAGACATTTGAAGATAGTTACAATGTCCCTATCAAAGCTTCCTTTCTCCAAGCAAAACACCCTGGGTTCTTCAACTATTTCTATTATGGCATGATTTTGGGTCTCTCCACCATATGCAGGAACAGCTACATAATGTGTATGAGCCCCAGTACAAAATGAAAATGCGGAGCCCTTTGTTTGAAAATTATTAGGAATTTCAAGATGACATTAGGACCCTTCTGAGTGACTGTACCGGTTGCACACCCATAAGGCAGCCCTGACCATAGGGGACCTCTTTTCCCAGATGTCAGTCTGCAGTGTCCTTCTAAGTGATGTTCCAGGGTTAGCCTGCCCAGAAGCAGAGTGACAGTCACTTTTTTTTCTGAATGTATCCATTAGTGTTATCGAAGCAATTGATGATCACATTAACTTTACTGGCAGTCAGAGCATCCAGGTGAGTCATACCCAGCTTAGCGTCCCCTGTAAAGTCTGGGTTTGATTTGTACCCACAGGGGCCGACCTCCCTCCCTCACTTTTGTGCAGTTGCAAGAATCTGCAGCAGTGAACTTTGCTCTGCCCGTAGGACCCATGTTGGTGCTTAACCACATTGTTGTCTTTAGGCCATTTCTCACTCATTCAGTCCATAGAGAAACATTTACCAAGCGCCCCCTGTGTGCTAGGACAGTGACAGGAGTTAGGATCCAACGTCGAATCAAAGCTGACCTTGAGCTTAAGGAGCTTTAGTTTAGAAAAGGTATTTAAGCAATAATTACACAAAAATGTACAAATTCCTGCAACAGGGATGTACCGTGGGAGTGGAGAAGATGGGAAGTCATGGAGGGCTTCAAAGAGGCAGCATTAGAGATGGCTCCTGAAGGGTGAGCAGAGGTTTGGCACGTGGGAAGGGGAGGAGGGAAAACCCAGTTCCTTGGCCTGGTTGCCTGCCCAGATGTTCCGCCTCATTTCTTTTGGCCATCCTTCTAAGGCAGCACCAAGGAACTTGGCCCTTGTGGCTTCCCCCGCCCCCCCACCTGGTTGCCACAGCCCGTTCCATCTCTGGGCCTTTCAGGCAGACCCCATGCCGTGATGAGAAGACATTGCTGAAGTTTTTGCTGCAGTTTTAATTTCTTGACATCATCTGGGTGCGTTGGGAAAAATGAGATCTAATAATGAATGATTACAACTCTCAAGTTAAGTCTAGTTGGTTGACTAATCAATTTGGTTAAGTGAAAATCCATAGCAAATGAGTCGACCGCAGTATGACATTTCTCCATCCAATTTAAATTAAAATCACCAACCATAATAATTTCACAATTACTCAGGGAGGGCACACTGGAGACTTGACCCCCGGAGCAGAGAAATTGCAAATGCCGCAGAGAATGGGCTAAGAGTGGGGTGATGAGGAAGTCACTTGAGCTGAACTCTGCTTGAACTGCTCAGCCTCGTCAGCTCACGGAGGTGGGGGGGCCGCAAAGGATGCTGAGCGGCACTTTTATATTCTTGGGTGCAGCCCTGCTCCTCCTCCCCAGGGAGGTAGGAGTTTGTAGCCTCCTGACTAGAAAGCCCACAGGGAGCTCCTCCAAGAGAGAAGGGTCTCTCTCCTCCAGAGAAGATGGTGGGGAGAGAAGTGGGTGTTGTCTTTTGCATGTTAAATTCTCCCAAATTTAGACTATAAATTGCTGGACAGTGGATTCCATGTCTGTTTATCTTAAGAGTGCTAAGTGGGTGTAACAGGCAATTAATAGGTTTTTGGTAATGAGGGTGAGGATGACAGAGCAAAGGAAAGGATTAGATTCTATCTAATATGATAAACGTTTATTTGCCGGATGTTCCCTCTGTACCAGGCACGGTATTAGGCACCATGGAGTGAGAGATGTAGCACTTAAACACGGAGCGCTGCCTTCCAGGAGTTCGTAGCCTCTTGTGTAGCCTGAGAGATAAACAGCAGATAGGAAACAAGGCGGAATGTCAGTAACATGTAGTAAGGAACTTGAAAGATGAGAATGTTTTGGATCAGGGAACTTCATGCAAACATTTTTGTCTGCCAGTTACACCATCTGTAAAAGGCATTTATTTAGTAACAGTGCTAGCTCACAAAGTGGTCAAATGAGTGAGGTGGCTGATACTGCCAGCGGTCCCTCAGTTGTTTTTCTCTCCTTCTACAGCATAAAACTTCCAAATGTCGGGTGAACATGTGGCTGCCTGGAGTCAAGACTACATTTCCCTGGACTCTTTGCTCCTGTGGTCACATGATGAGGCCAGGCCAATGGAATGCAAGTTCAGGCAGCTTCTAGGAAGTGCTCTTAAAGGGAGGGATCAGGTTCTCCTCTTGTTCTTACTTCTGTCCTGCTGGCAGGAATCCAGGCGTAGTGGATAGAGCTGGAACGGTCACCCTGGAACATAAAGTGACTTTGGAAGTGGAGGCCACGCAGGCAGAGCAACAAGATAGAAGGAGCCTGGGTTCTGAACATGGTGATGTGCCTACTAGCCCTGGACAGCTGACCTCGGGAGCAGAAAACAAACGTCTGTCTTACTTAAACCATTCTTATTTTGGGTTAACCGTCACTCCAGGCTGAGCCCAATTCTAATAAATTCAAGTGAATTGGTCCACGTAAAGCACTCTGCATAGTGCTTAGCATATAATAAAGGCTTAAGACCCGGTGGCTCATATTAGTGTTTTCGGTCCTTACTCTAAAGAAAACAGGAGACAAGGTGCCCACTGAGCTGCAGGGTGCCTGCCTTATTTCTACATGGGGACTCCTGGCTGAGACGCTCAGCCTTCAGTGTCATGGTCAAGGCCCAGCTCTGCAGCCCCTCCTCCTCCCACAGTCCACTCTTCTTATACTCTCAGCTTACTACCCCCGTCTCCTAACTTAAATCGTGCTGTCACCAGCTCAGCCATTACTTATAGGAGAGGCAATAGCAGCAGCCCAGGAGAAGTATGGGCAGAGAGTCAGGTCCTATGGATCAATTTGTAATTTTTCTTGTGGCGGCGAGAGGAGCGTGAGCGATGTATGCACTAAATCCCCAGCGTGGCAGCAGCGTGGCAGCACGTCTTGGCTTGAATTATTTATCTTTGCGTGGGTCGGGGGCCCTGGAAGGAGAGGGGAGACGCCAGGTGCATATAAGTGCTACCCGGCTTAGGCGGTCATGGGGGTGGGGGCAGTGGCGGTCTGGCAAGGATGTGGGTCCTGAACACCTTGCCGTAAGAGAGGGCGCAGCAGTTGTCTGTGTAGGTGGGCCAAGATGCTTTCAGTTTCTGGGCAGACAAGAGTCAGCAAGTCACCCTTTTGCATTGCTGGGAAACTTAGTAGAAAAATGGCAAAGCTGTTGGCCCAGAAGTAACAATTGGCTCTTTGCCTGTTATTGGGTGTGTATATTGAGAAAGTACAAGTACATATTCTATTCCCTTTGGAGAAGGGAGAGGATAAGGGGATGTGGGGGCTCTCCTGTCTGTGGGGGCAGGATCATAGTTATTAGAAGTCGTGTCACTTAGCAGGAGGTGTGAGTTTGATAGACATTACTCGTGTTCACCAATATTTCAAAATCTCTTCCCTTTCCTGTTCACGTGGAGGGGTTAACCAGTCTTGTGGGGCTAGTTCTGGATAATAGAGTATAGCCAGAAATAATGTGCGATCACTTAAGAGGTGGCGTGTATTTCTCTCTCTCTCTCTCTCTCTCTCTCTCTCTCTCTCTCTCTCTCTCTCTCTCTCCCCCTCTTTAGAAAGATCAGAGATGGTGATGTCACAATCTGGTGGAACCAGCAGTCTGGTCCCCAAATGAGTATGTCATAGCCCATACCCAACAGCACTGGGTGTGTGAATGAGTGCCAAGGAAATTGGTTGTCTTAAGTGACTGAGATTTTGGAATTCACGGTAACCGAGCACAGGCTCACTGATGCTGATAAATGATGCTCAAATCAAAGGGGTGGGCGGGTCCTGTAGCTTCAGCAGGAAGCCAAGGTTAGCAAACCAGAAGCTGGAGTCTGGATGGGTCGCTACATCTTTGTGCACGTGGCTTGGGCAGAGAAAAAGCCAATAATGAGTGCCCATACATGGAACTAGGGTGAGTGGGGCCGGAGTGATATGGATGGTAGCAGGGTCAGTTGGTAAGATCTGAGAATGTACCTGGGACGGATGCCACCGTCACTCTAACACTCTGCTGCAAAAAGGTCCCAGAGGGCAGGCTATGTTTAAGATCTTCAAACCAGGGGATCAATTCCAGAACCTTCCCCAGATCTTATGGACTGAATTGTGTCCCTTTTCACCAAATTCATATGTTGAAGTCCTGACCCCCACTGTGACTGTATTTGGAGATAGGACCTTTGGGGGAATTAATTAATGTGAAATGACATCATAAGGGTGGGGCCCTAATCCAATAAGACTGATGTCCTTATACGAAGAGGAAGAGAGACCAGAGATCTCTGTCTCTGCACAGGCACACAGAGAAGAGCTGTGTGAGGACACAGTGAGAAGGCAGCCATTTGCAAGCCAGGAAGAGAGCTCTCCATAGCAACTAACCCTCATGGCACCTTGATCTTGGACTCCCAGCATCTAGAACTGTAAGAAAACGAATTTCTGTTTAAGCCACCCAGTCTGTGGTATTTTGTTATGGCAGCCCGAGCTGACTAGTACAGACCTTGACCTAAGCCTGGTGACCTGATGTCCTCTTCTCCACTCATGCCCTGGCTTTCTTGGGGTAAACTTTGTGGGTGGAGTCAGGTATTTTGAGGTGGAGAGGAAAGAGAAGAGAGGGGAATAATAAAAATATTAACACCTCCTTGCACTTCTAACAACATGCTTTTTTTCTTTTTTCCATTTATTACACTGGATTTCAATTATAGACCCGTAGAATAGGGATACTTATCCCAGGCTTGCCGATTTTATTCATTTGCTCAGCAACATTTTTTGAGCATCTACTAGGCGTTGGGGCATGATGCTGAGTTTTGGGGTGCAGAGGTGCATAGGCAACAGCGCCTGCTCTCACGTGGCTGAGTGAACTGAGGCCCCTAGGAAAAGCTGCTAGTTCGGTGAGATGGGGTTAGTGAGGACTCGATTAGCTTTGTGCCTGGGTGTCTGGCAAAGAGAAGCAAAACAGAGTTAGGCTGTAAGAGATGCTGATGGACCCTTGCATCCCAGGGAAAGCCGTCTCCTCCTTGTCCCCGGGAAGTCGAGGTTCAGCCTCACAGCGAGGTAGCGTGTCCAGCTCCTGGCAGCCTGCGTCCCAGTCAGTCTCCACCTTCTTCTTTGCCGGCAGAACCTTTACTTTGTCTCCATCTCTTGCACCCACGCACCTCAGGGAAAGCTGGCTTCTCCCAGTCCCGAGGGTGTCTCACGTAGGCAAGCCAGGCAATCAATCACACTCGATGTATTCTTCTTGCAATTATAACCAGTGAAACACATTAGAGCCTGCAGGGATTCTTGGATTTCTCACCCTAAAATGAGCACAAAAGAGGGACATTCCGTTCTTTTGAGAGGCATTATTGTGGGAGGCATGATGCTGGGAGCTGCCGCAGCCGCTTTATGACCATGAGGAAACAGGCTGAAAAGTAACTTCCGCTAGGCTGAGTATGGCAGAACGGAGCGGGGGAAAGAACTGGTTCTGGATGCCAATCACCTGAATTACCAGGGCTCCTCGTTATATAAGATAATGAATATTCTCATTGTTTAAGCTCTTGTGGGTTGGGCATTTTATTACATGAGGCCAGAAGCTTCCCAATACACAGGCAGAAATAATCAACCAGCATGTGTATACTGAGGCCCTGCTGTCTCCACCACGCTGCCTCAGTGTGTGACTTCGGGCGGGTCTCATGATTTTTCTGGGCCCCGGTTTTCTCCTCTGTAAAATGAGGGTAGGGATAAGGGTGCATTCTGTCTCTACCCCTTCAAATTACACACTGTGCTCAGCACTGGGATCTGTACCCTGGCCGGGGGGGAAGGTGCAAAGAAGGATAAGAAGGACTGATTGGAATTAGAGAGAACGCCATCTCATATGTGGCTGGTGGAGGGGAGAGGAAGGAAAGGAAGAGGGGGTCTCCTTTCTCGCTGTCTAAAGGAAGTAATATGTGTGGGAGAGAGGATGTATGCACTGGCCGCCGAGGGAAGTGTCTGCGTTATGCACTGTCCCTGCAGCCATGCCAGATAGCCTTCTTTCTGTCCCTTCCCCGACCTTTCTCTGACCCGCGTCATCTTGCACATGGTCCGCTCACAGCCCTTTGGGCCTGGCACCTCTCACTTGGCTGGGTCAGCTTTTCCTGCAGGGGTGGGTATGTGGCAGATCTTGCTGGAGGTGGCTGAAGCCAGAGAGGAGAGGGGCCATGGGAGTCCACGATAGGCCCTGTTTTCTGCCCAGTCTCAGAGCCATCAGAATCAGAACTGCTAGGATCCCCAGGAGAAGCAGATGTGGCTTCCACCCAAGATCTAATGAATCGGCTGTGCTTTGTGCCCTTGGTATGTCCCTGCCCCTTATCATCCTCACTATGATGCTAGAAGGTGAGTGCTTATAGTGGCTGCATTTTACAGAAGAGGAAACCGAGGCTCAGCAAGGTGAGGTGCCTTGACCAGGGTCACGCAGCCGGTAAGCCATGAAGTGGAGACCCAAGCTTAGGTTTATCTGATAGCATTCCCAATGCTGGCCTGGCCTGCCCCTGAGTCTTTGGGTCACCGGGGCCAACTCACTTGTCCAGCGTGTTTGCCTGCCCCTGTCCCATGCTTAAGCAGCCCCCCAGCTCCCAAACTCTCATGCCTCTGCAGGGGCTCTCCTCCTGGCAGGGGGTTTCTTCTGTCATCTCTGCTTCTTTCCATATAGTCACACCTCTGTGCTCCTCCAGGGTTGGCAACACAGCTAGCTTGGTTTCTGTGTCTCCTGTGACATGTACCTTCCCCCTGCTCCCTTCCTCCTCCCCGCTGCCAAACAAAATAATACCCAACAAATAAAATCTCTTTTCGTTATAGTTACAGGTCTTGATATCCATTTTTTTTTCACTCAATATTCATCAAATATAATTGAGCACTTATTATGTGCAGATATCGTTAGCTGCTAGAGATATCAAGAGTGAGTCTAAATGGCTATGATGCCAGCCCTCCCAGAGTTATGGTCAAGTGCACTTCCCGCTCTCTTTCTCTATCGGCCCCTCAGCGCTGTGTTGCTGGCGATATGAAGGCAGGTTTTAGAGTGGCCGGGACAATGTCTACCATCAGTAGGTGCTGTGTGGAATAAATAAATTAATGAAAAGGGGTAAAGGGTCATGAAGGGCAAGGTGAGTACAAGAGGTACGTTTCAAGGAGGTCAGGCGGCCTGCCTTCTGTTGCTGCGTCCTCAGAAGATGCTAAATTGTCTAATAAATGGTTTCCCAGCCCAGGGCCCTGGAGAGGGCAGCTGATGCGCCCGAAGGCCCGAGGCCAGCGCCCAGCCCAGGCCCATGTTGGGAGGACGCATTATGAATGCAAGGTGTAGGAAATAGAAATTATTAAACTCGCAGATAGGGACAGAAACGCCTTTGTGTGGCTGCGGAGTTGGGAAATTATGCTGAAGCAATGCATTGCAAATCAGCCCGCACTCGGCAGAGAGGGGCTTTTATTCTCCGGGCCCCGAAGTTCCCTCAGCAGCTTTTGTGTGCAGCCGCGGAGGCCCTTCTGGGAGGAGAGAGAAACCAGTAATTTCGTGGCTGATTGGCAGACTGTCCAGAGCCAATAAAGATACTTGTTTTCTTGCTGAAGTGCTCACCAACCCAAATCTCAGCTCCTCAATTTTATCCTTCTTTCTATTCTTGTGATCCCACCTCTCCCCACCCCTGCTACTTCTTTTCCATTATGGAGAGATGTGAAAGCAGAACTATGTCTCCCTCCACGCACTTGGTTTAGTGTGGACCCAGTGGCAGCGAGGCTCCCATCCTGGTGACCCGCGAGGACAGAAGACAGCTGCCCAGGGCATCTGGACTTTTCTCCAGGCATCCAGTTTGCTGTGGCACAATCTACAGGGATCTCCTGTGCCACTTAGTTACCTTTGGGGAGCTTAATGTGCACACCTCCATGAGTCCACCCCATGTCCCTGCAGTGTTTTGATGTTGTTTGTTCCAGTACTAAGGGTGGGGGCGGGTGACTTGTCCAAGGTCTCACAGTTGTAAAGCACGGCACTGTGATTTGAAGTTGGGTTGACTGAAATTCATAGTCTGTGGTCTTGGGTGTCTCGAGCACCCCCGCCCCCTGCCCCGTGACATCTGACTCTGGTATTCATGGCGCCCCTGCTGATTAAAGATGCCCTCTCTGGAACCCTGAGGACTCTCCTGCTGGGTTCTCCAAGTGGTCATTCCTAAGTCACAGGGCCATCTTGAAGTTGTAACAGAAGTGTCTGGCCTGGAAATTGAATGGGCTTTTTAAAAGTTTTAATTGAAATTCCAGTTAGTTAATAGACAAAATAACGTTGGCTTCTGGTGATTCAGTACATATGACACCTGGTGCTCATCACGACAAGTGCAGTCCTTCATCCCCATCACCTATTTCACCCATTCCCTCCCCCTCCCCCCCCAGATGGTTCTGGTAACTACCAGCGTGTTCTCTAGAGTTAAGAGTCTGCTTCTTGGTTTGCCTCTTTTTTTCCCCCCGTTTGCTCATTTGCTTTGTTTCTTAAATTCCACATATGAGTGAAATCATATGGTATTTGTCTTTCTCTGACTGACTTATTTCGCTTGGCATTATACTCTCTAGCTTCATCCGTATCATTGCACACGGCAAGATTTCATTCTTTTTTATGGCTGAGTGATGCTCCACTGTGTATGGGTGTGTATATAAACCCTCTCTGCCTTATCCATCCATCAGCTGATGTCCACTTGGGCTGCTTCCATAAGTTTGGTGTTGTGAATAATGCTGCTATGAGTATAGGGGTCCATATGTCCTTTTGAATTAGTATTTTTGTATTCTTTGGGTAAATACATAGTAGTGCAATTGCTAGATCATAGGACAATTCTATCTGCAACTTTTTTGAGACACCCCCATACTGTTTTCCAGAGGGTCTGCACCAGTTTGCGTTCCCACTAACAGTGCACGAGGGTTCCTTTTTTTCCATGTCCTAGCCAAGACCTGTTGTTTCTTGTGTTGTTGAGTTTAGCCATTCCGACAGGTGTGAGGTGATAGCTCATTGTAGGTTTTTTTTTTTTAATGTTTGTTTAGTTTTGAGAGAGAGTGGGGGAGGGGCAGAAAGAGAGGGGGGCAGAGGATCTGAAGCAGGCTCTGCACTGACAGCAGAGAGCCCTATGTGAGGCTTGAACTCACAAACCATGAGGTCATGATCTGAGCCGAAGTCAGATGCTTCACTGACTGAGCCACCCAGGCGCCCCCTTATTATAGTTTCGAATTGTAGGAAATTGAATGGACCTTTGAGACTATGCAATTTATTCCCTTTCCCTCATGCACCCATTTTACAGATCACGAAGCTTAGGGCCAGAGAATTTAGGAACTGGCCCAAGGTCACAGCCTAATGGTAGGCCAAGGACAAGAAACCTTACCTTTATTTACCATCCAGTGTTCTGTCTCCTTCATTTGCAATATCAAGTAGGATGAGGTTTGGTTGTAACAGACACCCCCAAGGTAGTACCTTTACTCCTTGTTGTAAAATAAGTCAGAAACAAGCAAATCAGATGTAAAAGAAAGCAGAAGAGGGTATGGGAGCTCCACAGTGTTAGGGACCTAGACTCTCTCTGTCGTATCACTTTGCCATGTGTAGCTTTCTTCCCAAGTTCACGTCATGGTCCAAGATGGCTCCTGGAGCTCCAGCCATAACATCCAGCAGCTGGAAGGAGGACGCTCTTCCCTTCCAGAAGATTTCTGGAAGTTTCACACAATGCTTCTGTCTCACTGGCCAGAATTTAATCTCTGGCCATACTAGATAAATGGGAGGCTGGAAATTGTCATCTCTTAGCTGGGTGCCTAGTGAAAAGTCAGGGCTTGTGTTCTGTTCTTAAGAAAATTCGAGGGAGTGGCCACTGGGAAGCAGGTAGAACCTTCAGGACAGCTCCTTAGTCTCTAAACTGGCTGCCCACATCACCTTCCCCATCCGTCCTCTAGGAAATTCCCAGTCGGGAGGGAAGCTGAAGCAGTAGATCTTGCTGGCAGAAAAACAAGTTTTGTTTTGTTTTTTTTTTCCTTCCTCCTTCAGATAAAACTCTGCCTCTGCAAGAGTTTGCATCATGGGACTTTTTAATATAATGCCACCTAGCATAGTTTTTTTTTTTTGTCTTTTTTTTTGTTTGTTTTTTGTTTTTGTTTTTGGCACTCCTCTATTTTTGGTCCAAGCCAAAAACAACATTGGTATAGCTTTGGTCCCTTCCTGGATTTTGTAAAACGTGAGGACATGAGGGTAGAGATTTAGATTGCCAAAGGAAGATGTGATTGATAAGAATGTGTCGGTGTCTATATGCGTATTTCTAGAAGGGAAGGGGAACCTCCATTCCCATGCATCCTGGGACGGCTCCAGTCATGTCTCAGACTGAAAAAGTGTGAAACACTGATTTCGCTCATGTGACGATTCTTCAAGTAACAAGGAACTGGGGAACAAGGAACCAGGGCTGCTTCTTTGAACACCTAGAGGCAGTTAGGGGCTCCGAATGTGAGAAACAAGAGTGTGAAGCAGCCTAGAGATGCTTGAGTCCAACCACCTGCTTTTATAGAGACAAAAAACCCGAGGCCCAGAGACATTACAGGTTTGCCCCAAATTTACAGAGGTGGGACTGGGATCCCACCCTTCTGACTCCTGGGCCAAGCCTTTTTTTTTTGCCTGTACCTGTTGTCTCTCTGAAATATATAGATTTTATATTGTTCTCTAGCCATTTAGTGTGTGTGACTGTTGTTTCCCCAACTAAAAACTCTGAACCTCTCTTCTATTCGAAGCACCCGGTAAATCCTTGGTGTAAGGAGGATACGAAGGTGAGGAAGACAACGGTTTCTCTCCTAAAGAATTTGAAGTCCACAGAGGAATGGAGATGTGTCAACAACTAGCTGGAAGGCAAGACGGGGGCGCTGAGGGGCACAGGGACAAGAATGGGCTGATCGATGTGGCTGGGGTGAGGATTGTGGAAGAGCCCATGGCAAGGGTCCTTGAAGAAGAGAGGGAGGGAAGGAAGAGGTCATCTAGATCAGGTGAAGGTCACAGACGGAGCCTGAGAGTTACAATGCTAGCTAAAACCTCCCTGCCCTGGGCACCGTTGCTGGAATTTGGAAGGTTCAGGAGTAGGACCCGAACAAGAGAAGGCCAGAAGGGTCTCCTCTGCCTCCAGGGAGCAGTGCTAGTCCTAACTTGTTGGGTCCTTTTCTTGGCCCTTTGTGTGGCCACTAAAATGCCTGAAAGGAACCCAGCACAGCTTGATCTTGCCAAGGCCAGTTGAGCCAGGATCTCTAGGAGTGGCACTGAGGAACCTGTCTACTTAAAGTTCCCTTTGTGATACTGGTGTAAAAGAGGACAGTTTATTTTATTTTTTAAAGTGTATTTTGAGAGAGTGCGAGAGGAGCAGAGGGAGACAGAGAATCCTAAGCACGTTCTGTGCTATCAGCACAGAGCCGGACGTGGGGCTCAAACCCACAAACCGCTGAGATGGGTACCTGAAGTTGAGATCGGTACCTGAGCTGAAGTTGGACGCTTAACCTACTGAGCCACCCAGGCGCGCCAGGCAAGGGGACATTTTAGATCTAAGGAAAGAGGTGAGCGAAGTCTTGGTGCAGGTGGCAGGAAGGAGGTGTGGGGCATAATCGGCTCAACTCCGAGGTGGAGCCTCCAAATGGAGGGGACCTGGTAGGAGAACTGAACCGCTAGGTCCCCGGTTGCCCTGGACTCACTCCTCGTTTTGCAGATGAGGACACAGAGACCCAGGGCAGTGGAGAGCCTTCCGGGGCTGGCCCCGCAGCTGGTTACGGAGCGCCGTGGTCTGCACCCCTCCCAGCCGGGTCCAGTGCCACGTTCATTCTGCATGCCACCTCCCTCTGCCGGTTGCTCAGTCCGCGTCGAAGCCTCTACACGGCAAGTGATGAGACAGACTCTTTGTGGCTGTGGGCGACGTTCTTCATTTGTGTGCAGGGAGAGGTCCGGCTGTTTTCAAGAGTGTTAATTAGGAAGTTGCCTGGTCCCCATTTTAGCTTGTCTTTCTTCTGGCTTCCGAGGCGGGCACGCAGGGCTGGGCTTCAGAGAAGAACTGGCCGGTTACGGTGGTAATGGTGGGGGCGGAGGTTATCACTCTCCACCCCTGTTTGGTGGTGGGGATGGGGAGGGGGGCAGTGCTCCGCGAGTGATAGGGCCGGTTGTGATAGGGTTGGCAGGAGGGACTAAGGAAGATTGCTTCTGTCGGAGCAGTGAGCTCAAGTGGCAAAGGCTGCCCCAGGGTAAAAGGGACAGCCAGCAGCTGCTGCCTGTCTCTAGTCGGTTTCTTGGCCGTGGTGAAAGGCATTGCTTGTTCTTTGTCTTCCCTTGGAGACAACGGAGTCCAGGCTTGTCCTGTTTCTCTTTTTGTACTCTCCCATGAGCCCCATACTCTTTCTCAGAAATCCTTTTGTCAGGATATCTGCAATAATTTGCTCAGTGTCTGTTTCTTCTGACAAATGGGGGCCTCCCTGAGCGTCTGGCTTGCTCCCCACATACCCTCAGCGCCTTGCACAGAGCCCAGCAAGCAGCAGGCACTAAATAAACATGTGTAGATGGTGCAGTAGGCTCACCAAAGGGAGAACCACTCAGTTGGGCCTTTGGGACGCAGGTTCTTGCCTGATTCTGTCCCTGATGCTCTGTGGGATCGTGATCAAGTCGCTGTCTCTCCGTGCCTTGTGTTTCTGCAACAACAACAACAAATAAAACTAAATTGCAAAAAGCACCACAGTCTGTTTGTCAACATCGGACTCTTATCAGATGGGACAGTTAACTGAGTTTCGGGGTTCCTGATTCTAGGAACTGCCACTTGCTAGTTAGTACTGCCTCAAGGGAGGTGGTGGGGGTCAGTCCTCAGAGCAGAGAAGCCTCAACTGGCCACACCCTTGGATGGTTATATTTACACAAGGGATGGCAGGGCACCTGGGTGGCTTAGTCAGTTAAGCGTCCCACTTCGGCTCAGGTCATGATCTCAAGGTTCATGGGTTTGAGCCCTGCGTAGGGCTCTGTGCTGACAGCTCTGAGCCTGGGGCCTGCCTTGGATTCTTTGTTTCCCTCTCCCTCTGCCCCTCCCCCACTTGCACTCTGTGTCTCTGTCTCTCTCTCTCTCTCTCTGTCTCAAAAATAAATACACATAAAAAAAAGTAATATACACAAGGGATGGCCCCAATTTGTTTTAACTAAGGACAGAGCAAAAAGTCTATTCAAGAGAGATGTGAGACACCAGTCACAACTCATACAGGTCCACCTGTGTTGCTGGTGAGGAAGGAAATGCCAAGACAGAAAGGAAGCAGGGTGTCTAACTTAGTGGGGGGCTAGATCAGAGCTGGTCTTACCTGGATGGAGGGTCTGGATTACAGGCCTTAGGGGGATTTTGTCTATCATCAGGGCCAATGGCTGGATGGGTGTGGGGACAGATTTCTGCTCCTTTGCTGATTTCCCCGATGCTACGGGCAATGGTGTTGGCGTGGCTACAGATTTGCAGCCAGCACCTGCTGAAAGCCCTTGCCTTGGGAGAAGCTCCGGCAGGATCCAGGAGCTTTGGGGAAAAACCTGCCCGGCTGGCAGCTCGCTTTGCCCCTTTCTGCAGGGCCCCCAGATCCTCACTAACAGGGGGACCAAGGACCCAAGTGTCCCCTCCAGGCCTGCCGGGCCCCCTCCCCTCTGCCAGCTTGGGGCTTATCCCTCTTGGCTCTTCCGTGGCTCGGGAGGGACCCAGCCCGAATCATCTCGGCTCCAAGAGAGAAAAGGAGAAACATCTGTTAACACAAATGCTTTTCTAATTTCTTTTTAAATCTCACTCAGCATCTGCGTTAAACAAGGCTGATCGGCTTGTACAATATTTAATTTTGGAACCATTTCTAAAGGCACTTGTAAGAGGGGAGCCATGGGCAGAGCAACAGACTCCTGAATCTTTCATAGCGTGCTGGTGAGGAGCTTCCGCCAGGCTCTGTCCTAATCACACAGAGGAGAATAAGCAGAGACAGGATTTCTTAATAACAAATACCTTTGCAGCACCTCATTAAATCACTGCATTTCAGAGACACAGCAGGACATTTGGGTGAATAAATACTGCAATCTCCCAGTCTGGAGGATTTTCACATCTGAGTTATTTCTCTTGCATATGATCAGTTCCTTCTCTCTCTCTTTTTAAAAAATTTCCACAAATGATTTTAGCTGATGAGTTCAATTAACGAAGACATTAGAGCAAAGTTGAAAAGCGTCTCTCTCCCACTCCTCCTTTCCCTTCCCTGGCTTCTCCCCGCCCTACAACCACAGAGCTGTATTTTGTGTGGTTTTGCAGTTTAACAAATAGCACTGCCAAATGAGAGATGAGAGAAGAGGGGGTGGGGAGGGCGATGCTGCTTGAAGGGAAAACAAAGCATTCCCTTGCTGGCGTTTATGAGGATGGCCATAAATGGAGCCTGGGAAGGAGAGGCAGCCAGGGGCGGGGCTTGGCGGGGGGGCGGGACTTGGCGGGGGGGGGGGGGGGGGGCGGGACTTGGCGGGCGCGTCCGGTCTCCTGACCGCCTGCGGATGTGGGTCTCTTTCTGTGGGGCCACACCCGGTCTCCAGGAGGACTTGCAACAGGACAAGACAACTGAGGAAAACCATCTGTTTTCAGCTGCTCTTAAATGTTACTGTGCATGCACTGTGCGCCAGGCCCTGTACTAGACGCACAGAGTTAATGTTGTTGTGAAAAAAATCTAAGCCAAAGCGGCTCTTTCCCGCATCCTCTCTTACTACAGTTGAATCAATCAGCCCATTGATCAATACATGAAGATTTTAATGAAGAGGTCATAAACTGGCAGTCCATGGACTAGCTCAAAAACAGTGTTTGTTTATCCTAAATACTGTTGGTTGCTTCTTGTTAAAAATAGAATCAATTGCTTCAGTGCAGTGTTTTTAAAACTGTGATTTATGGCCCCTTCGTGGGTCTCAACATCAGTTTAGAAGGGATCCCAAGTTGCCTATCCTTACATTTTGATTTTGGGAAAAATCTATCTCTAACTAAGTTCTTAAGTAGTGTATTTTCTGAGTCTTCCAATGCATGGGGGATATTTTCTCTTATTTCCATAAATAAACATCACTCTAGGAATGCAAATGGAGGGGGATAAGGAAGATGGGATAAGATAGAATGGAATGAGATAAAATGGACAGAAACGAGAAGAAATCAGAAAAGAGGAGGGCATGGATGGCCCACGGTCAGGTAAATACTGTTGCTAGTTTGTGGTTTGTTTCTGTGATGGTCTGCGATCTAGAATGCACCTCTTCCTCTGGGTCCCAAGCAGCGAAGCTGGGAGCCTCTGCTCCCAGTGGGAATGCCCCATGTGCCCCTTGCATTGGTGAATAGGGCATTTGCCACAGGCAACCTCCATGTTGGAATCCAGTGGCAGCCAGTGATGTGGCCACCAGTGGCCAGTGGCATCAGCGTCCTGTGGTCTGGAAATGGCAGGCTTTGTCTCCCTTGGATCCTACTTTCCACTCTTGTTTCTTAGCTTCTCCTCAGTTCCATGAGCTCATCAAGCTGCTTCTCATAAAGTGTCGTCTACTCACGTTGGCCAAAGTAGGCTTCAATGCTTGCAACCAAGAACCCAGCCGTATTTATAAATTAGGGGATGTCACATAAAAGGTTGAATTTTTAATTTCTTTTGGAAGCAGAAAAAGGGAAGATCTAGATTTAGGTCTGTGTTTCTCTATGGCAGGCCTGTAAATGATATATATATATATATATATATATATATATATATATATATATATATATATATATATATATATATATATATTAGTTTCCTGTGGCTTCTATAGCACATTGCACAAACTGGATGGCCTTAATACAATAGGAATGTGTTCTATCACAGTTTTGGAGATGAGAACTCCAGAAGGAGTTCGGTGCTTCCTCTGGGGTTCAAGGAGAGCATCTCTGTTCCTTGTTTCTCCTAGCTTCTGGTGGCCGCCCTGTCATTCCCGGGCTGGTGGTCACATCACTTCAGTCTGCCTCGGTCTTCACGTTCCCTGTTCCCTGTGTCTGTGTTGTCTCTCTTTGCCTGCTTCTTGTAAGAACACTTGGGATGGCATTTAGGGAACTACATTCATAATCCAGGATGATCTCTTTATCTCGGGATTCTTGAATTTACCTCTGCAAAGACCCTTTTTCCAAATGAGGTCACATCCAGAGGTCCTGGGGATTATGAGTGGACATGTGTTTTGGGAGATTTTGACTTCCTGATTTAGGGGCTGCCTGCCCCACATCCAGGCACAGTGAGGAGATGCAGAAAGGCAAGGCATGGTTTCCACCCTCAATAACCTGTCTCCCTGAGCACAGGTATCCAGAGGAGGCTGGGGTGGTGGTGAGGGCTTCATGGGGCTGGTGGGTCTTGTATGGGTCTTGTGGGATTTGGATGAGTGGAAGGGGGTGGGGATTGGCAGTTTCCTAGTGTGAACTGCTCTGAGTGCCGTGGAGCTGGTAGCAAATAGAACAAAGTGTGCGCTATTGTGAAACCCAAGAAACAAAGGCGTATGGGCATCAGATAGTATAACTGAGAATGGAAGTGTGAATACCAAAGGAAAGGGCGTGCTGCTATTTTCATAGGGTGGCCACCTCTGATAAGGTGACATTTGAGTAGAGTCATAAAAGAAGGGAGGGTGAGAGCCACATATGTAGTTCTTGGAATCCAAGCAGGGAGAAAAGTATGTGCAAAGGCCCTGAGACAGCCACATGCTTGGTATGTTCAGGGAGTGGCCGGAAGGCTGATGGTGTGGCCGAACAGGATCTAGCAGGCGAGTGGTGGGACATGAAGACTGGGAGGGGGCTGTGGTCATGGCGTGGACTTTTCAAGAGTTGAGGATCCAGGGAACGTTTCTTAACAAGCCTTTCCATCCAGGGATCATGAACATAGATGAGGGGAAAAAAAAAATTCTTCTATTTTACTAACCTCTAAGTGGAGTTTAGCATTTCCTTTGATTACAAATGTAGGCACCATCGGTAGCATGGAATCCACAGTCACTTAGGCAGTATGTGTGACTTTGTCACCAGTGGAAATCGCAGATATTTTCACATCACATTACAGTTATTACACTTAATCTTGAAATACTGTTTTCTCCCAGCACTTCTTCAAAATTATGTAATTAGACCTGCCACTAGAACTCATTATTTACTGCATTAATAAAAAGCTCGTATATTACTATATCACAAATTAGTTTTTAAAAAATATTTTTATAACTGCACTTGAGTCTAATTTATTTCCTATGTAATCCTATGTATTTTATTTTACGCATTTAAAAGACATTATTCTGGGAAGAGGTCCAAAGGCTTCACCAGACTGCCCAGGGGTCCATGGCACATGAAAAGGTGACGGACCCCTGTCTTCAAGCCGTTCGGATGTAGCTCCCCCCCGCCCTTGGTTTTACCCTTTGGCCTCATTTCTGGCCATCCCTCCCCGCCTGCCCCCGTGACCCTATGCTTCATCCACACCCAACTACAGACACTCGCTCCAAATGGTGTGCTCTTCCTTGCCTGCAAGCCTTTGCAAGGTGCTGTTCCACACCTGCTCCTTCTGCTTTGAACACTCTTGCCCTTCGCCAACTCCCGCTGGCCCTCGGAGTCTCAGCTTCACTGGCACTTTCTGCAGGACACCTTCCCCGATTCCCCTGCCGCTGGGGGAGTGTCAGCATGCTCGGGAGGACTGTGTCCTGCTCTGTTCTCCCCTGGACCACCTGCTCCCGGAAGGTGAGGGCTCAGGGCAGCTGCCTGCGGGCTCCCCAGCGCTTAGCCCTGTGCCTGGCACGCCGCAGGGCTCAGTGCACACAGACTTTCCATGGACTCCAAGAATGAATTGTCTCATGGACTTCTGAGACAATCTTGTGATGTAGTTGGTATTTGCTGCCTTTTGTAAATGAAGAAAGAGGAGAGAGAGGGATTAGCCAGTGAGGGAGAGCAGCCGGAGGAAGAGGCTCGGAGATTTGGGGACAGTACGGAACCTGCTAGAAGTCGGGGCGCCGTGGGGCTGCCGGGGTCAGTGAGGGGAGGTCAGGCCTGTCGCCCCTCTTCCCGTCCTCTGGGGAAGAAGATCGGGAGACTTTGGTCACCGGGTCTGGTAACAGTTCTTGTCATTTCACACCTCAGCCTCTTCTCTGAACTTGGAATTCCTGGCTCTTTTTTGCCTTTACCACCTGACTGATGTCTTGTTTCTTCAGGCAGCGTAAGGGTCATGTCTTGGTTTCATAAAAGAGTCAAACGAGATAGATTTGACTTTTCCTCTCTAGTGCTCATTAGCTGGGTGACCTTGAGCAAGTTTCTTAGGCCCCAAGAGCATCGGTACATGTAGGCTCCCCACTAGACTCGTGCCCCTGGCAAACCCCTGTTCTGAGTGACACCTGATTTGTTTGTACCCTCCCCGATTTTGCTCATCTTATGCCCTCTGCCCGTGTGCTGGTGCTGCTCTGGAGACCTTCCAGGCCGCCTTTCTGTGTGTAGAAATCATACCCATCTTTCCAGGCCGAACTCAAATGCCACCTTCTTTTTTGAAATCTGTGATGCTGTGTGGCACCGGGCAGATGACGTAACCATCCTGGCCTCCGTTTCCTCCCCCACCTACAGGGAATCCCTGTGAGGGTGAAATGAGCCAACATCTGCAAGGAGGCTTGCACACAGTAGGCGCCCACCACAGGCTGGCTTCCTCCTGACCAGGGCGTTGGAAGAAGCCGGCTCCGTGTGCGTGGAGGCTCTGCTCTTGTCTCAGTTAACACGGATGGGCATGCGGTCACCTCTCTAAGACGTGCTGTCTGTCCCCAGGCGCGTGCACTTCCTTGCTCTCCAGCTTGCCTTCCTTTGCTGTGTCCCGTACAGATCTCCTCTATAAATCTTTCAGCGCCTCCTTCATAAGCAATGAGGCTGCAGCCTGGGTCATATCCACACCAAAGGGCTGCTCTAGGAGCAGGATGGAATTCTCTTGCAAGATAGCTAAGGGACCTCTCCATTGGTTTGTGCCTTGGGAGCAAAGCTTGAGGCTACCTGTCTTTACCTGGGCGGATGCTCTGAGCAAAGAGTACATGCCACCAAGTGGGTTTTTTAACGCTGGTCTGGAAACGTGGTCAGGGAGGAGACCTGGCATTTACAGAGGGTCCTTTGGAATAGGCATTTGTCAACCTTGTTTTGGACCCTTGTACTTCTCTGTTCTGGGTGGTAGGTATTATTTGCCCCCATTATATAGACTAGGAAACTGAGGTCCACAGAGATTAGGAATTTTCTCCAGGTTGCACAGCTTGTGAGGGTCACAGCCAGGAATCAAATTTTTGCTGGTCAGCCGCCAAAGCCTAAATTCTTCCCATTCTGCCCGTCTTTCTGTGTACCCTGGCCTCCCACCACCAGTAAACAAGAAGGCTAGGTTGCTACGTCCCCTTGGGGGGCAGGAGTCTGGCTGGCTCATCCGGGGTAAGGTGCACATAGATGCTGCAGGACTGCACCTGTTCCAACCTGCACAGCACAAATGAGATAGATTAGGCCAGGAGTTCCGTGGGGTTACCATCTTAAAGGATTGAGAGTGAGGGGAGCATCTGGGTTCCTAACCTTGTGGCCTGGGGTCCAGAGAACCTACCAGGGGCGCTGTGGCATCTGGGGACTGGGGTGCTAACCGGGCCATCGAAGTAATGACGTCATCTTCCCACATGAGCCCTGACCAAGTTGCTCTGGCTACGGGACCCCACAAGCCCGGGGTGCTACCTGTGTGCTCGGGGAGGGGACCCCGTCATTCAGGATTGAAAAGGCCTCAGACACATTATGACTTCTGATTACTGGCTCTAATCATTGGGTCCACTCACTGAGCCTCCTAACTCCTCCTTCTTTATCTTCTCATCCAGTGAAGTGCAGGATGTCTGTGGGGCCCCCTCGTTCATCTTCTTCCTGTGGCCACAGTCTGACCTTGGGCCGTATGGGCCGTATGTAGTTAAGAGCATGGACTCTGGAGCCAGACCTCTGGCTGATTGCAACCCTACATACTTGCTGTGTGACTTCTGTAACCACTCTGTGCCTCAGTGTCTCCATCTGTCGAATGGGGATAATAATTGTTCCAGCTTCGTCGACTCTCCCCTGTGCCCTCATGTGTATACACTGTGGTCCAGCCACGCTGGACTCTGCCTGCCTCTGCCTTTGATCAGTCTGTGTTCTGCTGGAGCGCCCGCCCCTGACCAGCATCCTCCTTATCCTGTTCTGGAAATGTCTGTGAAAATGCCTCTCTGGGTGATTCTGCCTCCACCCTGAACCTGGTCCGTGAGCACCATAGCACCCCTGGAAGACGTTGCATTCCTTTCCTGGTCTCATCTTTGAGTTTGAGTATGTGCCTTTGCTATAGCAGGCACTCAATACTCATGTGTTAAATTAAACCAAGGTCTTCTTACAATTTAACTTATTTCTTCTAAGTAAGTGTGCCTCAGTGACAATTCTTTACGGTTGGGTATCATGTTAAGGTGGAGAAAGCTCACTTTCATAGACAGTATCTAATCTGATCCTCAGAGCATCTCTACGAAGGAAGTTATTAGCCCACTTTGCAGATGGGGAAGGGAGTGTCGGATGTTACGTATATTGCTCAAGGTCACACGGCCAATAGGTGGTGGGCAAGACTTCTGCCTCTGAATCCCAGTGTCCTTCCTCTATCAGACATTCTCTCACCTCTCCCTTTGTTTAGAGGTAAATGTGGTGAGCATCCCATGTTGACCCAAGACATTTTGAAGCGACAGCTCTTGCCCTAGATAACTGATTGGGAAGCTTGAGGCTCACAGGTCTCCTCTTTCCCGCTCCTGAGAGCAGAAAGCATAAGCGGCATCTGGGGTCCCGTACCTAGTGGGCAGGACAGTTCAGTGGTTTGGAGCCACACAGATCTGGGATCAAAATCTACTCACTGTGCTTCCGTTTCCATCTGTGTGAGACGGTTTAATTTATTTTTTTAATGTTTATTTTTGAGAGGAGGGGGAGGGACAGAGAGAGATGGGGACAGAGGATCCGAAGTGGGCTCTGTGATGACAGCAGTGAGCCCCATGCGGGGCTTGAATTCACTAACTGCGAGATTGTGACCTGAGCCAAAGTTGGACGCTCAACCTGCTGAGCCACCCAGGTGCTCCCGAGACGGTTTAATACCGCACGCCTCGTACAGTTGTGATGAAGGACAAATGGCATGTTTGGAAGTCCTATAGCACAGTGCCTGGTGCCCCAGGGATGCCCCATAAATAGCTAATAATAATAGTCAACATGGAGGATTTACTTTGTACCGGGTGCTGCGTTATTTCCATGCTTGTCTCATTCATTCCTCTCGACAATCCCTTGCGATAAGGTCGCTGCCTCTGTGACTCCTTTTTGGCAGATTAGAAAGCTGAGCCACCACACTTTACATTGCTGCCAAATGCCACACCGTTTTGAAACAATGTCACCAGAGCAAGGCTGCCCATTTGCTCATAGCTGCATCCCTAGCTTTCTGCCTGGTACCAGGCCCACAGTTAGAGTCTATCCATGGAAACTGTGTTACATTATATTACTGTAAACAAATCTGGAGGACGGTGTTGACATGCTTAGCCTGCCAGGGTGGGGTAGGAAGTCTGAGCTCAGGAATGTGCTGCTAGGGATGTGATATGGATGGCAGCGGGGGGCGGGGGATGGGGGGAGGCTGACGCTGGGCTGTGGCCACTGCAGGACCACAGAACCGGGAAGGGAAGAAGCCGCCTTTCTTCCCCAGGCACTGGGGCTGGAGGCAGAGCCCTGGGGCACTGGCGCCTATGGTGCCCACCATGACGTCCTGATGGATGGAGTCTGACAGAGTGCCCTCGTTGGTCCCAGTGCCACCTACCACCAGCCAAGCTGGCTGGGGACTGAGTCCAGCTGAGATGCTGGCCTCAGGCAAAGACAGTCGCTTTGTGCAAACAATGCCTTCTCCTTGGGGGCTCTGTGTCCCTGGGCATCCTCTCACAGAAACTGACAGTGTGGAGCAGAGCACCAGCAAGGCTGGACCCATAGAGGCTGTCTGACCAGGGCGGCCCTGTATCTGTGGCAGTCATGGCCAGTCCTGCTCAGTCCTGCTCAGATCAGGAGGCCTCCATGGGATCCCTCCCTTCGCCCACCTCCGGAGGGGTGAGGAGACTATCGGAGGTGAAACTGCGTGGTGGTCCGAGTAGGAAACTAATGATACAGAAGGCTGTTCTGGCTTTGGGTCCATGTCCCTGGCACCCCATCCCCCATACCAACTGTAATATGATGGCCCACTTCTTTCAAGGACTTATTGAAGCCTAGGGCTGAGGGGGCTTCAGAGTTCCCTAGAGATCATGCTCATCAGGTACCAAGAGGACCCTCTGTGTGAATTTGACATAGCACGTTCTGTTGGGCACAGCGGGCTTGGGGGATGCGGCCCTATGCCAGGAGGCCAGGCTTGCTGAGTCACCTGGCACCTGCTGAGTTCCCTTGACTTCTCACCTCGGCAAGTTCACATCCTCAGCCTGGCCTACACGTGGTCTCATAGTAGCCAGATTTCAGCAACTACTGGTCTCCCTTCCAGCCCATCTTGTGGCCAGGTTGGTTGCTTTTAAAAATATATTTTTTTTAAGTTTCTTTATTTTTGAGAGAGAGAGAGAGAGAGGGAGAGAGGGAGGGAGGGAGGGAGGGAGGGAGGGAGGAAGGGAGGAAGACAGAGAGGAGAGAACGATCCAGGGAGAAACAGAGAGAGAGGGAGACACAGAATCCGAAGCAGGCTCCAGGCTCTGAGCTGTCTGCACAGAGCCCAACATGGGGCTCGAACCCACCAACTGTGAGATCATGACCTGAGCTGAAGTCAGACACCTAACCAACTGAGCCACCCAGGTGCCCCGTCGTTGGTTCCTTTTGGCGCTCCCTGCTGCCATAGAGCCTTTTGCTCTCTCTCCCTGGAACATTCTTTCTGTTCTTACCATAGTAACTGTCACTCACCCCATTGGTCTCAGTGGAAATGTAACTTCCTCGGGGTAGCCCTTCCTGACCTGTCAGGTTGGGTCAAGACCCCATTTTACACTCTTGTGACAAATAGCTGGCATTAATGGCTTGTGTATCTGCCCCCTCACCACCCCCCCCCCCACTTGCCACTTCAGGAGTGTAGGCTCCATGAGGGTTAGGACTGTTTTGTTTCCTATAGTATCTCCGGCTTCAGGAGCAGTGCCTGGCTCATGGTAGGCTCTCAATGAGTAAGTATCCATTGCGTGACTGAAAAGCCTTTCTCCGATTTACTGGCCCTATAGGAAGCTTGGGGAGAGCTTCGGTAACAGCACTTTCAAAAGGGCAAGGACCTGCCATGGTGAAATGGCTCATTGAGGCATCTGGCAGCTGATGTGGCTCTCCTGTGCATCCTCTCTGCCCCAAAGGGTGTCCGTATTCAGACTCCAACCATCGGCCTGCACATTCTCACATCTTTCCCATGATTGTTTACCTTTGCTCTCTCCCCAGTGTTCCAGGGAAGGTTCCGGCTGTCTATGCACTGAGCTCAGGGAAACACAGCATCATCACCACCTCATCTTTCACTTTGAGCTGGCAATTGATCTTGCTTCCAGCAGGCTTATTTTCAGCGTAGGGCTTGTGGGCCAGCGCTAATTTGCATGCTTGCCTCTGCCCCTTGGTTGCCGAATGTCCTAGATGATTGTCTTGAGACAAAGGGACCCTCTCTGACCCCCTCTTGTTTCCCTCTTCTAAATACAAAGCCAGGGTTGAGGTGTTGACTGCACAAAGCAGGGTCCCAAGTGAGGAGGAAGAACCTCAGAACCTGGAGAGGAAGGAGGGACGGAGACTACCTCTGCTAGATGTGAGGGCCAGGCCTGTAAGCCCAGCTGTCCTCCCCGGGTCTGGACTTGGCTGTGGAACTACATGCAGCTCTTACCCCCTCTTTTAAATATGTCATAAGCTCCACTTTTTACTACTTTTTTTTTTTGTACTATATCCTTTTAATTAACATTTGTTGAGCACTTAGTTGGGTAAGTTCATGGTGCTGGAAGCTAGGATTGGGGTAGGATGACAAATGGGCTTTCAAGACATTCGCCAGCCTTTGCCTTGCTTCAACGTCACGATCTGGGGCGAGCAGAAAGATTCCAAGACAAGTATTTATAACTCATGTGCTAAGGACAGAGTAACCAAGGTGGGCGGGGAGAGAACGCGTTAACATGCCTAGAGACTTGTCAGGGAAGGCTTCACAGAGAGCTTGCCATCCACTCTGTGTCTCTGGAAGCCAAGAGCTTGTGCAGAGAGAGATGTTCCAGGCAGAGGGGAACAGCACTTGTGAAGGTATGGAGGACAGAAGGTTGACAATGAACTTGAGAAAGAGCCTCTTTAATGTGGCTAGAAGGTAGAGCTTGTGCTAGCAAGTGGTGAAGGATGGGGTGGGGAAGAAAGGCCGTCTGAAAAGCTCATGGTCACTTCTGACTCTTTACATGCTGCCTACCTCTCTAAATAGACTGTAAGGGCCTTGGTGGGGGGGGGGCACCTCACCCTCAGACAGGAGGCCCTGTCCTTGCCTCCCAGCTCCAGGCCTGGTGCCTGTGCCCAATAGCCAAAGGAGTTGCCCAAGACTGGCCAGGCTGGGTGGCAGGGCCACCTGGAGCCAGAATGGATCCTCCCACACGAAGTTTGAAAGGAAGCATCTTGCAGCTCTGTCTAATTACAGGGTAAGTGAGCGGGCCTCCCTCATGGTTAATTTGCTATGTGCCTTTATTGCCAGCAGAAGACAGATGATTCACAGAGGGTATTCCATATAGGCCTGCCAGTAATTGTCTTTATGACTTCATGAGCCTTTTATGGCCCCCGCTGGGAAAGGTGCTTTATTTTTCTTCTTTTAATTCTCCATTTTGAGTCGGTAAATAACCAACTTTCCGGGAGCAGGAGGAATGTCAAGTTCAGGATCTAGGTGAAACAATCCCAACAAGATAGGCCACAGCCGCCAGAATGGAGGCTGGGGTCAAAGGCCCGGGACAAGGTGACTGATTCTCCCAAAAGTACATGGAGTGGATAATCCCCAACAGTGATTAATATATACATCATCAAAATTTAAAAATGAGTAAATGTTTCTTTTCAGCAGATTTGCTTTCTCAATGATGCTTGGCTTAGATTAATGATAATGTGAGTTTATGTTTCCAAAGTACACACAGATTGCTCTGCTTGGAGGGTTGAGGGGGGTGGGGTGGGGATACATTCATAGGTAGGGAGGGAATTGGTGTTGGCCGCAAACTTGCTGTGTGAGAGAAGATCCACAAGTACATTGTATTTAACATCTAGTCTGCCCATGTGCAAGATGGGCAACAGTCAGGTACTTGAGAATGTGTGGCATTGCATTTCTCTGGTTCTGTCCCCTACTGGCTTGCAAAAGCTACTTGCTAAATTTTTAGGAATTTTGTGAGCTCTTTTAGGTCACGTTGACCGCTTGCAACCAGCCATGGTGGGGTTAGTTACACCTAGGTAGTTGGCAAACCTCTACAAAACAGAGCCCCGCCCCACCCTTGTCTGGTTGTTCAAGTGTTTTAGCAATCCATGCAACTAGAGTGTTCAAGCAGGGGTGAAGGACCACGGGGCAGGATAAAAACCGTATAAGCTAATATTTATTGATCACTTACCATCTGCCTGTTTGAAGCACTTTACATATACAAACTGATGAATCTTCTCAACAGACCTCTGTGGCTGGTGCTTGTTGAGCCTAAAACTGTGCCCAGAAAGCTGAGACTTGGGGTTAGAGCTGGAAGAGATTATTTACCCCATCTCTATTCCCTTGTTTTACAGGGGAGGAAATTGACAGCCAGGGAGAGGAAATGTGCTGGCCAAGGTCAGTGGCCAGGTGATGGGTCTATTGACTTCCCAGCTAGTATCTATTGTCCTGCTCATACTCTTCCAGCTTGCCACGACATATAGCCTTGCCTAAGTCCAGGCAAGAGCTGAACCCAAAGCCTGGGAGTTCACCAAAGGAGGCCACCCCAAGCGGGAGCCCCTGGAATGAGCCCCGTGGGCTCTGTTTGTGTTGTTCCCACTGCCTCTGGCAGCTTGACTGGGGATTGTGCGCTCCCTGGTGCCCCAGCTCCATCCAGAGCTACCTCTCCTTCCACTCTGCCATTGTCTGAGGATCCCAGTGGAAGCAATTCAGACTTTAATCTGTCAGCAACAATCGTCTGGAAAACCAAGAAAAAATAAATAAAAATAAAAAAACCAACCCAGAGTTTTGCCTTTTAGCTCAAAGTCCTTAGCTGAGGGGAGTGGGGAAAGGAGAGAGGTGGGCTGAAACTTTCATGGCCAAAGTGATCAGCCCTGACAGTTGACTATGAACTGCATAAGGGTTCAAGGTGAGCCCAGTGTGGACTGGGGTTAGCCTCTGCAGCTTGCTTTGATGATTGCCGTTGGCACAACAAGGCTGTCCTGAGTCAAGGACAAGAGACTCAAGATGAAAATCCCCTCAATTCTGAAATATATAGGTATATTCTAATATAGACTGCATTGTAATATGGTAAACATTCCAATGCAGACTACAGGATCAGTTAGTCCCAGAGCTGAAGGGGCCTTCTAGAATGTTCTTTCTGCCTCCAAGCTGGGTAAGCAACTGTCTCCTGGGAAGAATGAGAGTGTGGGTGTTTCTTTTGCAGAGCAGGGCGCTCCCACACAGGGACAACGGAATGCCTTCCTACGTCAGAGGGTGTTGCTGGCAGACAGGGTGCTTTCTGTAGGCTCCAGTGCCAATGTGCCCAGGCCACCTTCCACAAATAAATTCCCCTTTTTGAGGCTCAGTTTCCTAACCAGTTAAAGTAGAGGTTTCAGACTGTATGGTCCTTTCCAGCTCTTACATCCTAAACAAAAGAGAACATTTCAAAGATGGAATTAAACACACACACACACACACACACACACACACACACACAGACAAATTGACAAATAGGGAAAGCTTTCAAAAATCTCATTCAAATTATTGCTGGATTTGTCTGTTAGTGAGATTTGTTTCTTTGCATGTGCTAATTGGCCTTGGCATTAATTAATCTGATTTCATTATATTTTCTTTAATTTGTCAAGATATCATTTCGTTACTGGGTGACAGAGCACTTTGGAGGATTGTTACAATTGGAATATATTCCCCCCCCCCCCTTTTAAAGTTCCTGGAGAAAAGTCGTTATCAATTAACTTAATTTGCATACACATTAGGTTAATCGTTTTAGTTTAGCCAAATTTGTGGAAATTTACATAGCAAATTGACCCTCCACATTTCGCTTAAACATATGTAGCACACGGAGTGGTGCATTTTGAGTTGCTAATGAAACTGGGGTTATTTTACACGCTTCTTTTAGTAAAAGAGGTCCAATTAGACCAAGTAATTTTTTATTTCATCCGTAATTGCAAAACAAATAAGCTTCTTGGCATTTTTTTTTCCTAGCGGCAGCATCTCACGGACAGGGACGTTAATAGGGAAGTCATGTTTTCCTAATTAAGCCCGGTTTGATTCCTGCTCACTGTTCCGGCGTCAGCCCTCTGCAGTCTTCTTATAGGTGCTCTTCTGCCTGAGTTGCTAAGCCTCCTGGTATACCTATTAATAGAAGACTCCCCCGCATGGAGCCAACTGAATTAAAAAATGTAACTGGGAAGGCAGGGTGGGAATTTTGACAGATTTGTTTTCAAAAATTTTTTTTTTAATGCCAGAGAAGAGAAAGTTGAATTCAAAAAGGGGTCTTGGTTCTCTCCATCAGGGGAAGAAAAGAGAGGAAAAATAGCTTTTGTTCTCCCCCAGAAAAGAAGTTGGCATAACACATTGGTGGTGTTTCAAGAGTGACTCCAGGGGCTAGCTTGTTCGGTGTCGGAGAATTGGCTGTCGTCCCCCCTTCCAGGGCTGTGGAGCAGTAGGGAGCTTACAGTTATGTGGGATAGTTGCAAAAAAAAAAAAAAAAAAAAGAAATCTGGAATCTGAGGCTTTGCTGAGGGGACAGAGGGAGGAATTCTGGCCTCTGTCCTGGAGAGGGTGGGAGTCAGAGGTGAGGGGTGTGCTGGGGGGATGCTGGTATAGATAGAAGCCGGGCTCCTACTCTTTCTCCTGACTCTACACCGAGGACACAGAAGCACTTGACCCACTGTCCTATGCTGAGTTTTTTCCTTCTAGAACAGATTCTTCTGAATTGCAGAGGAGGAGACTGGAATGGACAGTGGGTAAGATTTGCATGGACTGAATCAGAAGTGGGTGCTATACCTTCAACACAGAGTCAGGAGACTTGAATTCCCATCCTGGCTCAAGATGGCAAAAAACGGTCACAATGCTTCATGCCTCTCTCTGTCCCCACCCTTTGCCATGTGACACTGCAGCTCCTGTCATTAAGATGTGGGGTCTATTGCCATCCCCCTTGAATCCGGGCTGTCCTATGACTTGCTTGGGCCAATAGCATTCAGCAGGAGTGTGGACGTGCTGGTTCCGAGCCTAGTCCTCAAAAGGCTTGCCTGCCTCTGTTCACTTTCTTGGAACTCTGCTGTCACCCAGACCGGCCCGCTGGATGAGATGGTGAGAGACACGTGGCCCTGTTGTCTCCCATTGCCCAGTTGACAGTCCCCAGAAGCAGAGCCGCCTCGCTGACCTGCAAGAGGTCCAATCAGCTGAGCCCCGCCTAAATTTCCAGTCCTCAGAATTGTGCGCTAAATAAATGAGTATTGCTTTTAGGCACTAAGTTTCAGGGTGACTTGTTATGAAGTGACAGCCAGTGCAATCATTAGCCACTTTGGTGTCCTTCTGCCTCCTAAAGCTGTAAAACCAGACGAGCCCTAAATTTCCTTCCAGCTTTCTAAAGCACTCGAATACCATCTTGGTAGGTCTAAGACAGCCTGGCATTTCACCAGAAGAGGCTTGGTTAGGGAACTCTGGGCTGTGATGGGCCCTAGTCTACCAGGGGAATTTAGTCCATCAGTCTCATTAAGTCTACTTCTCATTAAGTCTACTCTGGACGAGAAGAGGATGTGATGGGTATAAGTGGGAAGGAGAGCACTGCCTGTCTTGGGACAAAGAACAGGAAGAGGAAACAGCGTTGGGGCTCTGGAACACGATGCGCCGATGAGGTGGTGTGTGTGCGTGTGAGATTTTTAAAGACAAAGTTTATGAACCCCCAGGGGTCAGTGGAGGGAGCATGCTTTGAATGACCGTGAGTTTGTTGAGATTTATTATGCAGCAGGTTCCGGGCCTGGACCCTCATCAAGGGGGCTGGAGGCCCATAGCCAGGGGACAATGTGGCCTGGTGCAGGAAGTGCCTGGCCAGCCTTTAGAACTAGGTTTCTCAACTGTGTTTCACCATCATATGCACAGATGCTGGGTGCATACAGGACACTTCTGTGGCGTGTCCGAGCGACTGGGTGGTCACTACTTTCTTCCTTTACCGTTCAAGAGTACATTCAGTGGTACAACAAGTAAGACTGAGAGGTACAGTGCCTAGCTTCTATAATCAGGGCTTAGTATCTGTGAAATGAATGAATGGCCAATGAATAAATGAACGAGTATTCTGTGGACACACATGAACCCACTCCGATTTAATCAAGCAAATGCTTTGCAAAGTTTACTTTTTTTATTGTTTGGAATGCATTACTTCTAAAATATCTTTCAACTGGTAGAGACGTGCTCCTCTAGAAATAGCCCCATTATAGGAAATTCCACCTGCTGGGTTGGGGACACTGGATATCAGTGCAGGCTCGAGAAAGTTCTGTGCCTTCCCTGCTCTCTTGGATTTCTGAGAACCCCATGGACCCCATGAGTTTTCCGTTGTCCCGGCCACACTGGCTCTGGCTCTTCTTCCTTTCCCACCAGCCCTTGGTACCAAGTCCCAGTATTCCTTGTGTTCAAGCAGGACTGACTCGTGGAAGAATCTGGTAGCTTCTTTCTGAGTTTCCCTTATGCTAAGCCAGAGAGGACAGACACTCAATTGAGCACAGTCGCTGTAGTCAAATGCTCGCGCTGGCAAGGCGAGGCCCTGAATCCTGACATCAGAAGCCCAGGCACATCCAGGTGGGGAGTGGCTGAGTGGCTGGAGCAGGGTCCTAAGCCATCAGGAGTCTTCATGCCTCAGAGGCATCAGAGGAGAAAGTCCTTGTGTTTGGGCGCCTTCCCGCCTCCCCCCCTGCACATCCACCCATTTCATCATCCTTGCCCCGCTCCCCTAGGCTGCCATCTTTCCACGGCATCTTTGTACCCACGCCACTGGCTTCTGATATAATTATTGTGTCTGTTTTCTGTGACCGACTACATTGCTGGAGGGAAAGGGCCACACTTAATCATCTTCCTATCCACCCAGTGCCCAACAGACTGCCTTGAACATAGAATTTAATACGTGTTAGCAGCCAGCCATTTCTGAGCGCTGGGGACTATCTAACATCCTGGAGGTCACACTCCATTGGTGCCCCCCCCCTTTCTCTAGGTGAATGTGGAACTGTCCTTAGGTGGCAGAAAGCTCATGTGAGGGGCAAATTCCAGAGCCAGGCAGGGAATGAGCATGTGTGAATGGATCACTGCAACACAGTAGGGGGTGGAGGTGATGTGGACAACTGGAGAATGCGTGCCCTGCCTCAGACAGCCAGACCCACTTCTTTGAAAACACTTTTGGCCGAGAAGGTACGTCTGAGGTTTCTGGTGCCAGACCGCGGCTATAGGGTCAAACAAATGTTAACTCTCCAGCCCCGGGGTGGGGGGTACGTGACTTTGCCTGCACTTTCCCCAGCAGATGCATGGACTTGGAGTCAGAGGGTAAGGTATTAGTCTTGACTCTATCATTACTTGCTGTGTGATACCCAGGCCAAGGCTTTCGGATCATCATGCCTCAGTTTCCACTTATGTGCAATGGGTGTACAAACGACAAAATAATATAGGCAAGTGCACTTTTGTAAAACGTAAAAACTGCTCTACAAAGGCAAGGTGCTGACCTTCGGGTTCTTGGTAGAATCCTATACAGCTTCTCTCTGGAGCTGCCCGTGCCCTGACCTCATCATCATTGGGCAAGGATCAGCACGGGTTGGGTGTGCCCACTTCTCACCCCATGGGCCCCACCCCTTACCCTCTTGCTGATCCAGGAGCAAAGTAGAAAATGGCATTTCTGAATGAGGCTGACAGTTCACGAGGCAGGAAAACCCACCCAGTTGTGACTCAGAGTTTTGGAGGCGCAGATAGAATTAAGGAAATGTTAATGTATTCGCATTGCTTTGCCTCCTGCCTACACAGGCATAAGCAGTAAGAAGGGAGGATGGGGTGGGAGAGGGGACAGGGAGATGGGGGGCTGTGCTGATGGGCTCTATGGGTGGGGGCTGGTGAGGACTGCAGGGTCCCAAGGCTGCCTGGCTGCTACAGCTGGGCCTGAGGTCCCCAGGGGACAGGGAGCGATGAGCTGGCACCTGTGCTCTACCAAGCGAGTCCGCAGCCCGGAATGCAGTATCAGCTCAGGCACAGGGCCAGGGCAGAGGGGCTCTGGGGTGCTTGTGTGTGTCCACGCAGCGGGTGGGGTGGTGGGGGAGGGCACGCAAGCCGGATAACCCAGAGCTGTCTGCCTTGGTGCCGTGGCTTGTCGATGGCAAACAGCCGTTTAGAATCAATGTCTTTTCCAGATGAGGCCCCTGAATGTCGTATGCTTAATAAGACCTATCTGTCCATCTGTGCGTTTAGGCAGGGAGCTGGTTCCCCAGAGCACAGCAGCCAGTATGCTACCTCAGCGTGGAGCAGTCCCCTGGGAAGCTGCCTCTTTTTCTCCCCCTCCTGCGGGGGGCTCCAGGACCAAGCCCCGAGGGGTTGGGATGAGTGGCTGCCAGTTTGATGGGTGTATGTGCAGGTGCCTCGTATCCCTGGCTCTGTTGGTTCACTTTTTATTCCCGAACGCAAGTGTCTGTTGTAGCATTTGCCCAGCACCAATTGGGTGCCAATTGAGGGTGTGAGAAAGGTAAAGGAAGCGTAGTCCCATCTCCTGGGCTCACAGGCTACCTCAAATCTGGGTCCGTGATCCCCAAAGAAGCTCTCTCCTCCACTGCCTATCATCTGACTGTGGAAGGTGCCCAGTAAATGCTAAAGATGCTCCCCTTAATATCTAGCCGGGTTCGGGAACGGTCACTTTTCAATTCGATAGTGGGGCCTCTAGGGGGACCCCTAGGCACCACTGGGAGCATAAGGTGGCTAGACCTTTGGGGTTCTGAGAATTAATCATGCTCTCCAGTTGATTCAGGGTGGCTTCTTTGTAGAGCAGGGGGCACCAGCAGATGACTTGGCATGTTTGTGCTGGAGATTTCATCTTGTCCTTCCCTCTACAGTCTCAGCATCAACCAACTGAGCCCTCGGAGGAAGGGCGCGGTATAGGGGCGGTGACCCCAAGAAGTAAGACCAGAGGAGTCACTCAGAAGCCCAGGGAGTGGAGGCTAGAGCAGCCGGCAGCGTGCGGCCCGGGCTCTCAACAATCCCAGGTGGGACTCCTCCCTGCTTGGAGAGGCTGGGAGGCCTTTCAAACATTGCTTTCCAGGAAAAAGTGCTGGTTCTTGCATTCTCTGCCCTCTCCTCCCCTACTCGGGCCTTGAATGTTTTAAACGGCAGTCTTCATGGTTTGATGGAGAATTTTACACTAATGCAGAGTATTACCTAGTTAATTTGACTAGAATAGACAGTGATTTTACACGGTGAGACTGTTGCCTCCTGAGCTAACAGTTCCATTACCAGGGGTGGGGCAGACCGCTCTCCTAGAATCTGATGAGCTGAGGGCCGGCTGCAGATGGGCTTGCTGGGAGCTCCCCGGGGAGGCTGGACAACAGGAAGGGGGCCAAGGAAAGGCTTGCGATAATTCACTGCTTCCTTTGGTCATTCCTTGCTGATGAGTTCCTTCCTTTACTCAATAACTGACTCATTCGTTATTCCCTAATTAAGTCCATCCATCTCATTTCCTTCCTTCGACAAGCTGGCAGTGTGTGCCTGTGAGGCGCCAGGCCCAATGGTGTGTCCTGGGGGTACAAGATGCCTAAGCCCACTCCTTGCCCGTTGGGTACTCACAGACATGCCAGAGAAAACAGTTGCAAACATCTAAGCGCACCACAGTAGACCCAGAATGAATCCAAACCCCGGTGGGAGCCTGGAGGAGAGGCTGGCAGCTTGGGAGGCTGGGGCAGACCCGGCAGAGGGCTGAGACCTAACCAGGATCTTCCACTGGCCAAGTGTGTGAGGGGACTGGACCAACAGTGGGGTCAGCAGCTGGGTGCAGAGAAATGGTAAGAGACCCACGTCCTAAAGAGAGACACCAACAGTTGGGGCTTGTTAAGAAGCTGATCGGGCCCTGTCACCCCCTGCCCCACAGCACATTCTAGTGTCCAACGTCCCAGTGTGTAGAAGAAGGGAGAGGGGCCGGCCGCTGATTTTGTGGAGACTATTTAGAATTCTCTCTCTCTCCCAAGCCAGCTGAGAGTGGCTCTGAGGGAATTATTCAGGGAGGTTGGGAGTGCCTATAGGAGGAGAGATGACACATCACTCCCAGGACAAAGTAGACACTTCTGGGCTTTGACTGGAGATGGGGACAGCGAGGGGTTCTCGCACAGGTTTGACTTGTGTCCTCTGCTTGCGTCTTTCCTGATTTTTCTGAAGCGGGAGCCAGGGAATGGGGAGTGCGGAGCACAGAAGTTGAAGTCCAGAGTGGTTTGGGCCAAGGCCAGAAGGAACCGCAGTGTTGTAAATCTGGGAAGGGAGGGGAAGGGAAGGGGGGGGTCTCCCCTCCATCCTACGTCCCTCCAGCTCTCAGAGAGTACCAAAGAAAACTCAGAAGACCTCACTGATGTGGAAGGACGAGGTGTCTGGAGGAGGGGCGGTTGGTATGGGGCCTGTCCGCTACATGAAGCGACGGCCTTCTCCGGGGGGTAGACCACTGGCAGGGGCCTGAGGTAGCCATGGCTGCCCTTCCTGACATGTGCTCAGCACTGGAGGAATAGGTAAAGCCAACACTAATCCAAGACCGCCATGTATACCTGCACACAGGCAAAGCCACCAGCAGGGGATGGGACCAAACTGAACCGTTAGAGACCAAGGCCTTCCCCATGTTGTCAGGCTGCCAGTTCCACACAATGACCCCAGCCATCATTTCTAAACGCCCGCCCCCCTTCCTGGCCTCAGCACCAAAGGATCCAGATCCGGGAAAGGAACCAGAAAGTTAGGGTATCTGTTAATGAGAGAATCCAAAGAATGTGATGGAAGGGATGGCTTGAAAAAAATATGTTGTATTTATGCCCCACTGAATAGAAACTGTTTAATAAACCATTTAATAAACCAGTTAAACAAAGGGAAGGGGAAAAGACACGTGGATGTAACCACAAGAGCAAAGTCACAGGGGGGTGTGAGCACATGGCAGGGAAGTCTGAGTGGTCTGGTGAGACAGCTGGGTGAGTGACAGGACAGGAGAGGATAGGGCTCGGGAGGCTCGCGTGTGCTCTTAGAAGGAAGCTGGACATGATCCTAGAGGTTCTTGCCCCCAGGCGGCATCAGGTAGCCTCCCAGCCTCATCCCTTCCAGCTTGAAATTTCCAGCAACACTCTTCTCTGGACAAGGGGAGGCTTTCTCCTACACTTTAGAAGCTCCACATACTCTGTAAGCCCCCCAAGCTAATACATCTATTTATAAGAAAACACTTGGGTCCCTCTGTTAGTGGGTTCCAGTGCTCAGTGTTGGTTTGGTGGGACCTGTAACCCTAAACAGCCACTCTCAGGACTGTCATGAATCATGCCCCAGGGAGGTCCTTCTCCCGGTCTTTTGCCCTCTGTTCTTGAAACAAAAGGTGGCTGGGTTAGGTTGCTATGAAGGTGCTGGGTTGTGCTGCTGCCCACATCAGGGAGACAGTGTTTTGGGGTGGATGGTGGGCAAACTAGGATTTAAGCAGTGGAAGTGCTTAGATAGAAGGCCAATTAATTAACTTGTCAAATCCTTCTCAGATAGCACAATGAAATAGATTCTTTCATAATGAACTGTCCACAGTGCTGAGCATCCATTTTCTTGTTTTCTTTGTGTTCAAATTCAAATTCATGGAGGTATTCATTAATTAGTGTGGTATTTGCAATAGTTGTATATAAAAAATCAGAAACACTTTGCAGTATTAAACAACTCCCGTTTCTCTTACCTTTGTCCATCTGTAAGTCTAGATGTAACATGCGTAAAGTATCATGCAGAACGCCTATGTTACTCTATCCCGTGAGAAACAGGATGAAAATCAACTGTTTTATATCATTCCCTGAAATGATAATTTATCGTATGTGGCCATATTATAGTGTTTGAAAATAAGTAAAATTCTCTGCTTATTTCTGAATACATAGATGTGGGGCTTTAAGAATTGTATTGTCATTTCTAATTTATCCTGCCTCTGCAGAGAAGTTTCTTCAAATTGAAATTAACAACAACAACAAGAAAAAAACTATCTAAGAACTACAATACCTCAAGAGATGTCTAAGTTGGCATTAATCTCAACAGAACACAAATTATGTAAACGTCTCGATTATGACAACATAATTAGGGACTCTTTAAATAAAGGCAAGAAAAATAATTTTGGAGTAAATACACAATTGTTTTTGAATTATTTTATCTTTGTTTTATTACTCATCCAAACATTGTCAGCACCCAAACATGTGCAATAATGATTAAATTCATCTATCTTTAAGAGTTGCCAACTTTAAGTCATATAAAAAGAAATCTGTGGTTTTACACCTAGATTTTTCAATTTTGTCATCATGAAGATGTATTTGTCAAGGTAGGGGGGTAAGCGTATTTTATCAGTTTGTTATATTCATTGTACCTTTTAAGCATTTAGACCCATGATTTGGGGGCCTTGGTTGCCTTGCCCCCTCCCCCAACACCAGTGTTAGGAGAGGGTCTGCTTGTCCGCTCTGACAATCTTGGTTGCCTTCTCCCAACATCAGCCTTTATCCTGACATCATAGTTCTTGTGGGCACAGGAAAAGCACAGGACTCAATGATTTTCTTGCCCTATAGCACCCTTTCCTGGGGAAAGAGACTGAGTCAGAGAGGCAAAGTGTCTTGCCAAGGTCACACAGCTACTGAAGCATTTAGAGACCCTGGAGTAGGGACCTTCCGTGGAAGAAGTGGGCAGGGGGTGGATGAAGAGACATCTGCACAAAACCCTGCACCTCAACAGCCCCCAAGGCTTTAGCACCTCCTGGTTAGTGGTGCTCCACAGAGTTGGTGCAGAGGGAGGAGTGAAAAGCAGGCCTGCTGCCTACATGCCTCCTTGGTCTCGGTGACAATAAGGGGGAGCAGGGATCTGGGATACGGCCCCGACCCTTGCGCTGACCTACTCTCTCCAGGTCTCAGTTTCCCCCATTGTAAAAGGAGCAGCCAGGCAGGATGATCTCTGAAATGCCTCCCAGCCCCAACATCCTGTGTCTGCATGATTCCCCAGGGACTGCAGGTTTGTGGAACCCTGCGAACTGGATTTGGCCTCAATCCACGTTTCTCCTTCATTTCTAAAACCACGTGCACTTGCTGGAACACTAACTCCATCTGGTCTTGATTCCCTTCCTCCTGATTTCGCTCCCTGCTGGAAAGCGCTGCATCACGCCCAAGGCACCTTAGGGAGCTGCTCTCACCAACTCCCTGGTTTTTCTCCCCTGAGGCTTAGCAAGTCAAGCATTGCCAAGAACTCCCTTCCTTCTGCCCCAGCAGAGAGGAGCAACCACCGTCTGGGTGAGCAGGCTTCTTCTCTTTCCCTTTGGGGAGGCTGGCTAGCTGGGATCACCAGCCTCCCTCCCGCAGGAGCCAGGGGGCCCTCTTGCCCTCTTTGGCCCGCGGCTCTGTCTCCAGAAAGTCTGGCCTTTGGCAGCCTTGCTTCCTCGTCACAATTGCATCTCCCACCTGCCCACCTCTTTCCCAAACTCCTAGTAGATTCTGTCCTCTTGCTCTTCTCCTTTCTCAGGCAGTGGAGTGTAGCGGTTAAGACCGTGACTAAGTTTGCATCCAGCTCCTCTGTTCATGGGCTGTGAGGCTTTCTTTGAAATGATTGTCTTGTCTGTCAGTTGGGCATAGCGATTCCTATGTAACGAGGTGGCTGAGAAGCAGACACCCCGGACGGAGCGACGCGTCGTGTCTGTTAATCTTCCATCTGATGAACATGTGTGAAACACTGTCTCGTGTCCTTCATTCCTTTCTCTAGGTGTCCTCCAGATTTTATTAACATATCTCACCTTTTGCTTAATTTCTAAATAAAGTAATCTGAGTCAACATCCCACACACCTCTGGAGAGTCACTCTGCCCAGTAGTTTTGAGAATTCTCTAGGTGACCTTATGTTCTGCTGGCTCCTTGTGGTTCTGAATTCCTGTCTCTACTCAATTCTGGAGTCCCCTCTTGATGTCTTGCTTTTTGCTATTATTTGCTGCCTGTCCAGATAGGCCCCCATGTGATCAAAGGCCTCCTCCCTTCCCTCGGTATCGCTAATGCAAGTCACGTTATCAGTGACAATTATGTTTATAGGGCTTTTGAGAATAGAAGGCGCTTATGTGTACAAGAAGAAAAAAGAACATTATAATTGGTATGTGCCATTGTTCATGAAGTCACAGAGTTGGCTGTGTAGAAAGAGGGGAAGTGGGACTAGGAGAGGCATTCCAAGCAGAGAGAACATGGCGGGCCAAGATCCTCCATTGCCCGCTATGACCATCTGCTGGCTCCTCACCAAATCTGTGGCCTGTGGGGACTCTGCTCTTCCTTTGCAGTTAGGTGTGGCCTGTATTGAGGTCCGGTCATCAGCCTGTGAGTAGAAAGTGATTGATCTGTGCTACTCTCAAGCCTGGCCCACAGAAACTTCCCACACACTCCTTGCTCTTTTCCCTTCTGCTGACGTTGATGGTGCCCCCGGGGAGGCCTTGGAGGATTCCTGTTGAAGCTGGCAGAGCTGCTGTCATCCTGTCTGTAAGAGAAATGAAGAGCAGAGGAGAGCATCTCTCACCAACCAGGAGTATTGGTGTTGTCCTGCTGAGTGAGTGAAGGATGAAGTTCGGAGTTGGAGCCATCATGGGGTCTGTTCATCGTAGCAGTTAGCACCGCCCTAACTAATACACACCCAAGCCTCGTCGTCCTCTAGACTCCTCATGCTTGCAAGGACGCATGTGGTATTGGCCTTCCTTGGTAGACTACAAGCTACAGAAGGACACAGACCACACTTTTCATTCATCTCGTCCCCCACACCTGGTGCAAGGTAGGTGCTGCGTAGAGATGTGTCTCATGGAATGGAGTGGAACCAATGTTCGGAGGAATCATTAGCAGGTGGACTAGCAGTACGTTGCTCTCAAAGCTCCACTGTCCCTGCCATGGTGCCCCCTTCCTCCTCCTCAGGCCAGACTGCTGCCCTGGCCCTACGCTACAGCCTTGTTCTGACTTTTAAATGCAGCATGTGCCCTTACACCTGCTGCTTACGTGACTGGAGCCCAAAGGTTTCCCTTCACCTTCAGTGTCCCATGCTGCTGGGCGGTGCATGGGCCTGCTTCCTCTTGCCCTGTCCTAAGCCCAGCCGATACTGGGTGGTGGTCTTTTTTTTTTTTTTTTAAATATAATTTATTGTCAAATTGGCTTACATACAACACCCAGTGCTCATCCCAACAAGCGCCCTTCTCAATGCCCATCACCCATTTTCCCCTTTCCCCCACCCCCCCCCATCCACCCTCAGTTTGTTCTCTGTATTTAAGAGGCTCTTATGGTTTGCCTCCCTCCCTCTCTAACTATTTTTTCCCCCTTCCCTTCCCCCATGGACTTCTGTTAAGTTTCTCAAGATCCACATATGAGTGAAAACATATGATATCTGTCCTCTGACTTACTTATTTCACTTAGCATCATACCTTCCAGTTTTTTTTTTTTAACATAAGGGTGATGGTCTTATATGAAACAATAACTGATAACAGGTGTGTAGCAGATAGGATTAAGATGCCAGGGTTTGAATCCTGACTCCACCCACTTATTAGTGGTACAATCCTTGAGAATCGATGTAATCTCTTTTTGCCTTAATGTCCTCATCTGAATAATCAGGATACAAATAGGACCTGTAGGTAGGTGTATTATGAGCACTGGATGGAATAAAGCATGTAAAACGTTTAGAATAGTGCTTAGCATATAGTAAGTGCTCAGTAAATGCTACTGTTACTGTTACTGTTATTGTTATTGCACTTTCCAGTTCATAAAGCACCTTCACTGATTCAGTGCATACCCCTCCTACAACCCTGGGAGAGAGAGATCCCCTGTAAGTACACAGGTCCCTCAACACATTCAGATTCAAGCACTATTACTGATAAGTTCAAGGCCAGTTTTTTCATAGGCCAAGCTAGTTGGAGAAGCTGGGCCCAGAAAGGTTATAATAGTTTCTGGTACGTGGGAGGATGGGACTCAAACCCAGGTCCTGGGTACGAATCCCACCACAGCCCGCTGGATGTTCTCCCACTCAGGATGGCAGTACCAAAGGCAACACAGATGAGGACCTTTGTGTCTAAGGCAGAGTCCTCTTCACGCACACACTCGCTCATGTGCACACACACATACACCAGCGCCTCGGACCTGAGTTCAGGGGACAGGTCTCTCCGTGATACTTCTGTCACTGACCAGTGTCCAGTTCATGTTGCATCAGGACTCTGTCCATCTGGAGGATGTTTCTTTTCAAAGTGGGTTTCTGCCCTTATACCTTGCACCTTCTATTGCTTTCCATTAACTGGTCTGCCTTCCCCAGTTAAAGCCCCAAGTTCTTAGCTTTCTGACTTGTCCTTCCAGGGAAGAGGCCCTCCTATGTCCCTTAGTAGACTCCTCTCACAGACCATAAGTGACTGTGAAACTGACATGATTCCTGCAACTTCCAAGGGGGCAGTAGTGAGTCACCTTGCCATAGGACCTGCTGACACTTAGCACCGGTGAGGGCTTCAGGCATGGCTCTGCGTGGGTCGACTAGGACGATGGCCTTAGCAGTGAGCCGAAAAGCTGAGCCTCAGCCCATGCGGTCACAGGATTGGCCTGGCCCGCACTACCACTCACCCTCTAACCCATGCCCCACTTCTCCCGTCGGGGCACCAAGGAACAGACACCTTGTGGCTGTAGATTCAGATCCTGCAGTAGCCTCCCACCTGCTCTTCCCAGACTCATGCCAGCTCCCCGGCCTGGCCCGTAGGGCCTCCTCACAGTCTCCTTGCGAAGCCTTCTGGGGAGGGTGCCGCTCCAGCATCGAACAGCTGCTCTGGCTAATCCATTTTCTCTGTGCATTTGCAACATACCTAATTAAGAGTTCTGCTGAGGGGGGAAATAAAGCACACCATTAGATTTGTTTAGCATATTACGCCAGGTCTAGTACCTGCCTGGGCCCCAGTGCCACACAAGACATTAAGGTAAGACTCCAGAAACAGCCCCAAGGTTGCCTGATGGGATCTGTTCCGTGTTAATTCTGAGTAAATGTTTGCTATTTGGGTTTTCATAGCTTTGCCATTGGCGGGGATTTTGAAAGGTGGGCTCCCCCACCAAACCCTTGTTATTTAATTAACAGACCACTTAAAACCAGAGTTCTTAAGGCTTTCCCCATTTGCCCTTTTATTTTGTCTTGCATTTTGCTTGCTTCCTTTCTTTGTCCTGATCCTGCCTTCTTTCTTGCTGTCATCTTCTCATCCCTCTTGCTCTTATCTGTGTCTTTGATGTCCAGATCTGGGAAGTATGCCCCTGGTGGGAGGGAATGAACAAGGAGTGGGCACCAAGAATCCTGGGTTAAGGACAAGGCCAAACTTCGACATCCTCCTTTGAACCTTCTGCAAGAGAGGACCAGGCATGGCCCCTTGGATGCCACCTGAGGGGCTGAAGAGGAGAGGGGCTTGGAAGACTCAAAGGAGAGATGGAAAAGTTTGGAGCTTGAGGGGAGAGAGCAAGTGGAAAAAGGTTGGGGTCCTTTGTGAGAAGGAGGAGGAGGTTCTCAGGATCTTTGAAGAAGCCAGTTGGTATGGAAACTTATTTTCAACTGGTTTAAGTAGGAACCCATGACGACCACAGGAGTGATGGACGCCCTCACAGCACACTGTGACAGGAGCTGCCCATGGCCCACCCAAGAGCCAGGTTGGGAGAGGCCGCCATCCCTTATGTCTGCATAACAGGAGCAAAGGATGCTGGGAAGGGAGAGGGAATATTGTCAAAGCTTAGCTTGATGCATCATCTTGAGAAGCCATGGTGAGCCTTACACTTGGGCACAGACATCATGTAGGCCAATCCCAAGCACCAGTCCCCTCTACCCATCCCCCAAATGATTCTCCTTCATTAATAATATGGAGTACACAAGCTTTTGTGGTGCAGGGCCCATTGTAGGGCAGTGCTGAGGGTTAAAATCTCCTTGACTCACTAAGACAGAGTCTTCCTGTATTTCCTGTGCTGTTCTGGTCCCAGACCCCACTTGGGAAAGCCCAGAGAGCTTGTCCAATCCCTTTGCCACATCATTCCCTCACATATTTGAGGTCACCCATCAAAGTATTTCTGAGTTTGTTTCCCTGGCCCCAACACTCCCCATTTTTTGTCTTCTCAGTATTTATCACATTGCTCACTATGCAGTCCTTGTATGAGCTGTAGTTTAATGTCCTCTAATAGCCTTGTTTAGTTTAGGAGGACAGGAGCTATGTTCTTTTCACTGCTGTAACCTGGTGCCCAGCAGAGTGTCGGCAGATGGGAGGCACTCCGTCGACATCTGATGAGTTAAAGAAGCAATTCCTTCCTGGTCTTCTCCCTCTGCACTGTGCAGTTTCTCTATTTACCTCTTAAAATGTGCTGTTTTAACCAGAGAAGGCCAGAGTAGGACTAGTACCTCCGTACTTGATGCCCCTTTGGCCAACACCTTCTGTGAAGGGTCAGATAGTAAATATTTTAGGTTTGACCAGCCATAGTCTCAGTCTCAGACCGAGGCTGAAGTCGGTCGTTACAGCCCCAAAGCAACCATAGACAATACTTAAATAAATGTGTGTGCCTGCGTCTCAATAAAACTTTATTTACAAAAACAGATGGTGGGCCAGATTTGGTCTATGAGGCATAGTTGTTTGACCTCTGCTTTAGACACTGAAATCCTAGGAATTCAGAATGGAATTGGATTAAATATATAATATATATTTTTATATTATATATATATATAAAATATATATATATATATATAAATATATATTTATATATATCTATATATATATGCTTATTATAAAAAATAAGCGTATCAGAGCTGCTGGAGCCCAAGCAAGGAGGAGTGATCAGGAATGATCCCTTGGGCCTATCATGGCCACAGCAGCCTCTGTAGAAGGCAAAGAGTAGAGAGGGTAACTTCAAAGCCTGTGGCTTGTCTGAGGTCAGGCTGAGAATGAAGTTGGTCCATTGTTGGAGAGACCACTCCCCACACCCAAGGCTGTGTCACTGCTGGACTAGGTACTCAGTGAACAGCCAAGAAGAGAGATTCAGTCCAAGCAGTGACGGTGCTCATGAGAGAACATTCTTGCCCTAACAGCAGCTTTAGCATGAGAGAGGCGCTTGATGGGTGGCTTTTTAAGCCCCTGTGCCTAATTGAAGTGACTGATAATGGTTAAAATTGTGGGGTATGGGCACAGAGTGGGAATGTGAATGATGTGTACATTTGTGCATCTGTATGCATGTAGAATGTTCCTGTAAATCTGGAGCTCCTGAGGGTGTGTGCTTGTGTGCACACCTATTTCCGTGACTGAACTAACCAGCTTTTGTTGTAACTGTCTGCTTTCTTGTCCATTTCTCTTCCTAGACAGAGACCTCCCTGAGGGTAAGGTCCCTGTTCTTTTTTTTTTTTTTTCTTTTTTTTTTAATTCCAAGTTAGTTAACAGGCAGTGTAATAATGGTTTCAGGAGTAGAATTTAGTGATTCATCACTTACATGTAACACCCAGTGCTCATCCCAACAAGTGCCCTCCTCAATGCTGTCTTTTTCATCTCCCTATTTCCAACACCAAACAGACTCTTCTCCAGGCCTAAGAGTTTAGTTCAGTCTTAATTAAACTGAATTGATGGTGGGCATTTGATACAGGCACGGGGTGGTAGAGGGAGCTGTACGTGGTTGCCTTTGCATGTGGCAATGGCAGACTTGAGTGTGTGTACGTCCGTGTACTGGGGTCTATGTAACCCGTATGCACGCACATGTAGAATAGGGCATTCAGAGGTGTGAGCACACACATTTGAGATGTGCATGAAGACGGGAAGACGTCAGAGTATGAGCAAGGGCAGAATTGGTGTCTTATCGGGGGACATGTAATGTGAACATACAGACAGTAGAATATTATGGGATGTTTACATGGAATATACATACTGATAGGGCTTAAGAGTTCATGTGCCTGGGATATAAGCAAAGGGGATCAAGTATGTATGTGTACATGAGGTGCTTACAAATATATCTGAAATACACATTAAAGTCTGACTCGCAGATAGGCTGGTGGGAGTAGCGGTTTCTATGAGGATGTGGCAGACATGGAGGTTTGGGGATATACCCAGGAAGTGTGTATGTAGGGTGGGCACATGCAGACATGGCCGGCAAACAGCGGATGTGTACGCACAAGTGCAGCTTGCAGATGTGGGTGGTTGAGGCTGGGTGTATCTGGGGTGAGTGTGTGCAGATGTGGTCTGTTGGAGGTATATGCACATCAGAAGTGTGCACACAGGGTTCAGCTCCTGGTAGTGTATGTAAATAGCTGGGCGCCGTGCCTGCAGAAATAGACAGTTTTGAGGGCACCTGTGATTAGTATCAGTACTGAAGGAGCATCTTTGCGGGGATATATGTGAATAATGGCCTGTTGATGATGTGGTGTGTACACACATGAATGTACACGTGGACGGTTGAGGGTGTGGTGACCTGGGCATGTGCGTGCAGACCAAAGCCGTCGAGAGTATATGTGTATGAGGCGTGTACATGCAGACTGGAGAATGCACCTTGCAGGTGCGCGTGCGCTCTTTCAAGTGTAGATCCTCAGGACTACCCATCCAGAATGTGGATTTTCTGAGAATGTTTGTATGGTGGGGTCTGGGCGTGTAGATATGGACTTCTGGGTGCGTGCACACGGGCGTGGGGTTTTGGAAGTGTGGGTAGGTGGAGGTGCACGCGGTCACCGCCTGCTGGGGACGGTGCTGGCCTCGTGCCTGCACTGGTGGGCAGCGTGAGCCTGTGTGCTCAGCTGACACTGGTGTCGGGCATCTGGCAAGTGCTCTAAGCCATGCGCCTCATCCTTCGATGGACTGAAACTCTCTCTGGGCTGCCTCTGTCCTTGAACCTGAGTGTCCTGGGAAGGGACAGATAACGAAACATTAACTCGGCAGAGGCATCTGAGCCTTCAAGGCTCAGTCTTCTCAGGAACCGACTGCCCAGGAAAACGATTGAAAATAAATAAATAATAATGTTTCTAGGGACCCTTTAGCTGTTCGGGGAGGGAGGAGGTGCAGGTTGGGAAGAGAAAGACTTTGACAAAAACAGAACAACGACAACAACAAACCCCAGAAAAACAAACAAACCAACAGCATCACGAGGAGAGGGAGAGGGAGGGAGAGAGCAAGCTGAGGAGCAATCCAGTGGAGCCTGAGGCAGGAGAGCATTATGGTGGTGGCAGCAGCCAACAGGCTGACAAGTTGTGTGTGTTTTACGTGCCCGTTAACCCACTAACTCAATAAAAGAAGATGCACCGTTACCGCCACCCGGACTTGCCGCTGCTGGGGGAGGTGGCCCAAACTGCCTGCCTCCAGCCTGAGGGTCACAGGGACAGCTACCGTGGGCAGCAGGAAGTCAGGAAGTCACCAGCCTGCGAGTGACAGAAATGAGGCAGAACCCCAACGAAACCAGGCAGCAGCACTGCAAAGACTCCAGTCAGCTCTGCCTCTCTCGGATTCTTTCATTCGGTGTTAGCTTCTCAAGGGACCCTGTCCTGGGCTGGGGCTGTGCTGTGCGTTTTTGTCTTTTGTTTTTTTAAGAAAGACCTTTCTAATTTTTTTTTTAATGTTTATTAATTTTTTTTGAGAGAGAGAGACAAAGTGCGAGCGGGGGAGGAGCAGAGAGAGATAGAGGGAGGCAGAATCCGAAGCAGGCTCCAGGCTCTGAGCTGTCGGCACAGAGCCCAATGCAGGGCTGGAACTCACGAACCATGAGATCGTGACCTGAGCCGAAGCCTGATGCTTAACAGACTGAGCCACCCAGGCGCCCCTGTGGTGTGTTCTTAGGGGAAGAGGGGTGAAGAGTGGTGGACTTGGTGGAGTAGATAGTGGGGGGCACGGACCCGGGCAGTCGTGGCTGGCTGCGGAAGAATTAGGCTGGGCTCGGGCCAGTAATGTTAAGTAGCCTCTTCTGTGAGCTCATTTCCATTCGTGGATGAATGAACCAGAGCCGGTTATCGGGCAAAGGTCGGAAGCGCGTGTCAATGTGTGGTGTTAACTCACCTGCAGAAAGTTAACGTCAGCTTGTTGGCAGGGATGGAGTGAGCACCTCCTTTGTGCACAGACCTGCCCTGGGTGATATGCAGGGTGTACCAGAGATGTGGGCCTTGGTCTCTGGCCTCAGCCAAGGGCCCTCTGGAAGGGGACAGATGAGAAGCAGCATCTGTTAGAGAGAACTCAAGACTGGGGAGTCTTGGATTCTGGTTTTAGCTCTGTGACTTCCTAGCCGTGTGCCCATGGAAAAAAGACTTACCCTTTCTGGGTCTCAGTTTCTCCTATTCATTTGCCTTGTATTTTTGTGTCACAGATAAGAGATACATCCAGCTTTCACGATCAAAATAAACACTTGGCTCGTCAGCATTCAGGTTAATAATGGCACCGGAGTCCCTTTGGAAGAGTAGCTGTAGAAAACGAACAGGTCCATGGTGGTTTCTCCCCAGAACAAAGGGCTGTCTCTCCATGGTTAAATTCAAGTCACCCTGCTGACAGGTGGAGCAGGACATCAATCTTCAGGCAGACAACTCAATCTCTCTGAGCCACGGCTTCATCTGTAAAGTGGAGACAATGATAGTTCTTAGCTCACAGTCTCGCCGTAAGGCTTAAATGAGGTAATATATGGAAAGCTTTTAGCAAAGGACATAGTAAGCGCCGAATACATATGAGGTGTTATTGTCATGAGCCATTCTAGGATCTCCAGGGCTCTTTCCAGGAATGTTCTTGGATGTGGATGGTCTAAGTCAGAAAGTTTCAAGGGCTAGATGAGGGCAGGCAAAGAGACACCTGGGTGCACCAACCAGGATGCGTGACTGAGGTGTTCACTCTCTTGGAGGCGGGGGGCAAAGAGTGAGGGGTTGGATCAATGGCCCCCACAGGGGCAGGGGGGAGAGGGAGTAGCTGCCTGCCATAGGTACCAGCCCAGAGCTACCTGGGCAACTTGAACCCACATGACAGGTGGTAGCTATGTGCCTTCCCTTTTCACCCCAGCAACCACAGAGCCCTGGATCGGCAGTATTTGGCTTTCTGTCCTCTCTCTTGGGCACTGTCCTGCCCACTTGTTACATAGCTGGGTGCTTAGACATCCTCGGTGGCAGGCTACTGGGAGGAGGGGACTGTGTATCCCTACTCCCCTTTCCTTGAAGGCAAGATCATGCTAAAAGTAATTAATAATAATAATAATAATAATAATAATAATGCTATCAGTGATACCACTACCACATTTATTTCATTTTATTACACATCGGGCACTTTTCTAAGTTCTTTGCATATATAGAAACATTTCGTCCCTGTCACCACCCTGTAGGTCAGTTTTATTACTATCTCCTTTTTTTTTAATTTTAATTTTTTTTAACATTTATTTATTTTTGAGAGGCAGAGCGCGAGCTGTGGAGGGGCAGGGAGAAAGGGAGACGCAGAATCTGAAGCAGGCTCCAGGATCTGAGCTGTCAGAGGCTCAGACACAGAGCCTTTGACACAGAAGCCGAAGCAGGGCTCAAACTCATGAACCATGAGATCATAACCTGAGTAGAAGTTGGTCGCTTAACCCACTGAGCCGCTAAGGTGCCCTATATTACTATCTCCTTTTTATAATTGAGAAAATGAAGGCACAAGACTTAGGAAGGAGCCCTGATCGCCCAATAAATCATGCTCCAGAATCCCTCCCTCCCCTGCGCAGGGAGCCTCTTGTCGGCAAAAGAGCGTGTGCAGGTCTCTGGTGCAAGGCCAAGGCCACGCCCGAATTCAACACCTTTAAGGAGAAAAGTGTTAGAAGGCAGTACATTCAAATGTTACCAGTGGCGGATGCAGGTCATGGCTTCCCTACTTTTTTTACATTGTTATTTTCCTTAAGGCTGTTTTCTGTTAAAATGGAAACATTAAACCAAGTTCTGTTACAACAGGGAAGGCACGGTGCTGCTCTCCAAGCTTCACACGGCTCTCTGAGACCCTCAGGGCCACGGGGAAGCTGGACACCACCACGGAGGCCCCTGGGCCCTGCTGAGCTGCCCCTGAGTGGGCTGGAGCAGCCAGTTGGTTAAATTAAACATCTCAGGCCAGTTTGGGTTGTTTTCTGAAGTGAGAGGCCAAACTCCAGACTCTGACTCGCTGTCGCCAGAGGGAGTTTGCTGGGAGGTTGGGGCCAAGGCCACCAGGCACTTTACCCTGCTGCTTCCTGAACAGGTTTGCGCATGAGAGAGGAGGCCTCTGCACTGCCCCAGAGCCAGCGCAGGGCGCCTACTCAGCTCCCATAAACGCTTTGCAGCCTTGAAGACTGAGGGGTGGATTAGAAATAGAAGGACTAAGGTTTTAGTGGTATAGACACTCCTCATCCACCTGTGTATCTCCTCACACCAGGGCCCAGACCTCTGGCCCTGCCGCCACCTGACTGCCCATCTCCCCCTCCAACTGCCTTTATGAACCTCCACTCTTCTGGTCCACCCCTGTCCGGGGCCTCTAGGGGCATGGAGGGTCCAGGGAAGGGTCCAGGCATGGAGGGAGCAAGAGAGGGGTGGGTAAAGAGCAGGTGTGTGCAAAGTCTGGGCAGGCTGGGTTTGGGGGTGCTGGGAGGGCCAGCACAGAGGCCAAACTCTAGGCCTCTCTGTTCCTTCCCCTGGCTGCTGAGACCCTCACCCCATGCCCAGGGCCTGCACCCCTCCTACCCCCCAGCCGGCCTGAACAAGTTGACTGCCTCTGCCCTCATGGAGCTGCCTTCCTCTGCAGACCATCCTGTGGGGAGACAGGAGGTTGTCAGGGGACTAAGGGGGTCACCTTTGTCTCCCTTAACCTCTAAGCGTGTTGTCGTCGTGAGGTGTGGGGGCTCCCTGGGTCCGGGCATTCTCTGCTTGAGTGTGTCATGTTTATCATGCCTGGTTAAAGATCATTAAAACCTTTGTTGGGGGAGCTGAGTGACAAGGAGAGTGGATTAATGTTAGAACACCCTGTCACAACTGGTGAAAAGGCGGGATTGATTTTATAGGGAGTTTAGTCAGAGCTGCGTGTAAAACCCCTGGGGTTGCTCTGGAGTGTATCCATCTCTTCCATTAGGAAGTCCCTGCGGGAATATTCAGCTGCAGTGTTTATTACAACCGAAGCTGCATATCATAGATAGAGTATTAGCTGCTTTTATTCAGCTTTCTTGCTCTTGATTGCCCTGGCTCCTAGTGGCTCAGTCCTGTGTACCCAGTCAGCTGCCTGGTCAGAGGAGACAGTCATGGGCTGGCCCCAGGAAGGCACGCGAGTGCGTGTGCATGTGTGTGCTCACAGGCATGCTGGGCTGGAGCTGGGGCAGCTCCAGAGCTCCCCCTTCTGGGGGATGGTGGGGAGAAACTTCTGTCCCTGCTGTAGAACTGTCCAGCAGGGCTCATAGATTTCCCTAAGAGACCGTTTGCCTAAGAATTCACCGAATGCTCCTTGGACCAGACACAGGAGAGTGATGGTTTAGACTGTGTTCCGGGCCAGGAGTCAGCTCTGGCACTTATTAGCTGTGTGACCTAGGTCAAATCACCTAACATCTCTGGGCTTGTTTTCTTCATTGGTTATATCAGGATAAGGAAAGAGGTACCCACCTTACAGATGTGTCCCCTGAATTCAAGGGATATTATGAGCAAAGTGCCTGGCATGTAGTGAGCACTCAATGCAAGTTGATGCTGTTGTGTCATTAGCTAATTATTCTAATGTATTCTAAATGGGACTCAATCTACAAACATTCAGTTTGGACAAAGCTCTTCTGGAACATCTTTCTTGCAGAAAACATGGCCTACTGGAAGCAAAGGGGTCACGGAGCAGTTTCCATCAGTTTTTCCCCAGTGGGAGGGCTCATGGAACGTTGGGAAGAAGCCCAGACCCAAGCAGGAAAGCTCTGGGGCAGTTGGGCTGCTGGATGTGAGATGGTGTGGGACACGATCTGGGCCTGCCAACCCAGCCAGGTGGACCTGGGGCCGGAGGCCAGCCCAGCAGATGTCAGTCACTCACAGCAGATGCTGAGTCTAAGTTAAGACGATGTTTGACGTTTCATCTGCAGAGATAAAAGCAGAAGGTTGGGTGAGTAAGCAGCAGAGAGAAAGCTGGTTACCTACCTGGGTTCTCACACAGGTCAAGAGTCTGAGAGCCAAAAGAATTCATGACTCACTTTGCCAAACTCCCGTAGTCTTTCTATAAATATCTATTACAACACTTCACAGGTGGCCTCTTTTCTTTCATAGCACATGGGTTTAGGAGCCAGATTGCCACTCAATTCTCTGTGACCTTGGGAAGCTATTCTCTATGCCTCAGTTTCCTCCTCTTTAAAACGGACACATTCATCATACTTACTTCACAGGATTATAGCGAGGGTTAAAGGAGATAATACGTGCAAAGCGTCTAGAACAGCACCTGGCAGTCATAGACCTTCAGGGTCAGCTACCATCAGAGTCCCTACGGCTCTCTCAAGTGTAGAGACCTCTACTCACGGTTTCTATGTCCGCAAGAACCTGTCCAGGGCTTGAGCATGTAAGGAGCACACAGTAGGTTTTTTTGAACTGTTGAAACAAGTGGAATAGAGCATTGTCACACCTAGCATGGTAGGGATGACTGGAAACTTCCAGGAAGCAGCAAAGTCCAAGATGCAAGACAGAACAAGGTCAGATGCCAAGTAGGGTATTAGGATAAACGGAGCCGAGGGTAGGCGTGGAGGCGATGGCAGGGATTTCCACGTCTGGTGAGAGCCCTGTGGTCAAATCAGAACCTAAGAGACAAGTCTTAGAAAAGGAAGGCAGAGGAAGGTGAGGGGCGAAGATAAAAATTTGGCAGTGTCCCTGCTCAGCCCGGTCAGAAGAATGTGAGCACCATCGTTCCACAGGTGGGGGAGAGGCAGACTTGGGGAGTTTGATGCAGGTAGGGTCTGAGCATGGCGCTTGTCCACGGGCTTGCATCTACAGAGACACCCCAAAGCTGGCAAGAGACAGCTGGGGTTCTCGAGGAAGGGCAACAGCATGGTGAGAAAAGTTAATATTGCAGATGTTGACAGGCAAGACACAGAAATCCAGGCTCTCAGGATATTATAAAAGAAAGAAAGAAAACAGCACTTGTGAGCATTCCCTGACAGCAAATATTGCAAAATTCTTTGTGCAAAATGTTCAAATAATACTAAAAATTCAAAGAAATGAACACATGCCGAATCACGCCTCCAAGAGATAATCACTGCTAATATTTTGGTCAATGCCTGGCGGCAGGTGGAGGTGTTCATAACCTCCATCAGTGTCCCTCCCTGCACCCCAAAAGAACATACATTCTAAGAAACACACACACACACACACACACACACACACACACACACACACACACACACAACTTGGAGGCTGGTTGGCAAATGCAGTTTCAAAGTGAATCCGCAGTCCTTGCCCCACCCCACCCCCAGACCAGACTGCCACCTTTAAGCCCTCCCTCCTATCTGAAACCAACAGAGCCTCTGGCGTTTCTTTATCTAAGGCACACATACAGATTTGTGCATATAAATTTATATAAATGGGCTAAGGCTTCGAATGCTGTTCTGTTATCTGATTCTTTTTCACTCCAGAAAATACCCAAGACCTCTTTCCAAGTCAGTACATATAGAGCTACATCATCATTTTTCAGGACTGCATACTATCTTTCCATTTGTCGATTTCATCCTGCTCATTCCCCTGTTGATGGACATTTAGGTTGTTGCTACAATTTTGCTCTTAGAAACAGTGCTTCAGCAAACATCCTTGTACTGCTATCTTTTAATACTTAGGTGGTTACTCCCACAGAGTAAACTACCAGAAATAGAATTAGTCAGTGAACAATCATACACATTTTTACATCTCGATACAAAAAAACTCTTTCCAGGTTTTCCAGCCATGTAAAAGATTGTCCATCTCCCAGCCATGTAAAAAATTGTCCGTCTCTTCATCCAGGTAACAAAGTAGATTGTGTCAGTTTAAAAAAAGAAAAAAAAAAAAACTATGCTGATCGGATATATAAAAATAACATCTCATTCCTCTTCTTTGATTATTCTTGAGGCAAAGTGTTTTTTTGTATGTTTGTTGGCCATTTGTAATTCTTCATCTGCAGTTTTCCTGAATATTAAAAATCACGAGAAAAAAGAACAAACTTAAGAAAAAAAATTGCAGAAGAATATCCGTGTAAGAGAAAATGTGTACAGTGCATCCCAAAATGATGAAAGGATAGACTGCAGAACATGATTCTAGTATATTTTTACTTAAAGAATATATGGATATGCAAACTCTGAAGACTAAAATGACATTCCAAATGACATTCCAAAGGTTAATAGAAATGATATCTGGGTTGTATTTGAGAAACAGGTGTTTGTCTATTTATTTGTTAAATGCTTATTCTTGGTTTTCAAGTTTTCTGCCATTAGAATGATTTATAATTTGAAGAAGATCCCCAGAAGTATTAATAAAAGCAGAAAATATCCTTTGTGTAATCTGCACCACTCTGCTCCTCCTTATGTGTAGTCATAAAATGATTAAAATTTTTTTAATGTTTATTTATTTATTTATTTATTTTTAATTTTTTTTAACGTTTTTTATTTATTTTTGAGACAGAGAGAGACAGAGCATGAACAGGGAGGGTCAGAGAGAGGGAGACACAGAATCTGAAACAGGCTCCAGGCTCTGAGCTGTCAGCACACAGCCTGATGCGGGGCTTGAACTCACGGACCGCGAGATCGTGACCTGAGCTGAAGTCGGCCACTTAACCGACTGAGCCACCCAGGCGCCCCTGTTTATTTATTTTTGAGAGAGAGAACACGAGCAGGGGAGGGACAGAGAAAGAGGGAGACCCAGAATCCGAAGCAGGCTCCAGACTCTGAGCTGTCAGCACAGAGCACAGAGCCTGACACGGGGCCCGAACTCATGAAATGCAAGATCACGACCCGAGCCGAAGTCGAACGCTTGTAGACATTTTGACCTAAAAGGACCCCTGCACCTCATTGTAGAAATGAGAAAAGTGCATGCAGTGCAGGCAAGTGAAGTGACCCCGGCCAAGGTGTGCCGGCCGCTGGAGACAGCAGAGAAGTGAGGTAATGCTATGAGACACCAACCAAGAAGGAAAAGACACCCCATCTCCCCACTGCTCCCCTCTTCTAGGGGGCCCCCGCCCCAGTGCAGAACCAGAACCGTGTTGAAACTTTGAAACCACAGCAGCCCAAGCCTGGGTTAAACCTTAGACGTGAACGCAGAACTGGTAGTGGAATGGGTTGCAGGAATCTGAAATCCGGAGATTTTAAAGACCAGGAGAGTGAGGCTCTGGTGAGGTGTAATCCCCCCGGGGGGAGAGAAACCACAGGTGATTCTGAGGTCCAGGGATCCGAGGTGCCGGGCGGCGGGGAGAGGTCGGCGCACCCCAGCTCCCCTGGGAGGCTGCCCTCGTCCTCAGAAAGCCCACAGAACGGAGCCTGCAGGGTGATCCCCCAGCCCAGTGTGCTCCCCCACCAACTCCAGATCGTCCCCAGCTCCCTTTCCTGCCGCGCTTCTTCGCAGACCTCAGACCCAGGGTTTTGTTTTGCAATTTGTTGCAGGTTGTGTTTCTTTTTTTTTTTTTTTTTTTTTTTTTTTCCCTTCCCTTTCTTCACAAAGCCTGTCTGGGATTCTGCCCCACTCGGAGGTTGGAGAGAGCAGCGCGGCTGCCTCTGGAAATCTTGTTTCCCCTGCCACATGACATCAGTGGGTTATATTGCAACTTTCCACATGGCTGCCCAGACACAGACAGTTGTGTTTATGAAAATCCTCTCGATACTGACTTGGAGCCTCCCTGGCGCTCAAGGCTCCTTCTCAGGCTGCGCGCGTGTGTTCTGCTTAGAGGAGCAGCTGACAAAGGGTGGTTCGGAAAGCCGGCTTCCCTGCAGGTGCTCCATGGGTGTGTGTGTGGGGGTGGGGGGACGGCTCCCCTCCACCCAGAGCAGGAACATCTTTGCCGGCACCGCACTCAGCTCCAGGAGGCCCCAGCTGCCTTGGATCAGAGTGTTCCGGATAGCGGGGAGTCGGGGCGGGCAGGCAGCAGAGCAGCTCACCTTTGGGTCAGAACCCCTGGTTTGGCCGATTCGGTTGCTGACTTGCAGGGTGGCTTGGGGTAAGCCTCTCGGCAATCTGGGTCTCAGCTCTTACGTTCAGTTCCCTAAAACTGGAAAAGTGATTTCTGTTCCTCTCTACCAGTGGTGAGGACAGGGATTCAGTGACAAGAAATAAAGGGACACATTTGGGAGATAAGCTCAGCTGACTTAGGAAAACCATTTCGACTCTCTGAGTGTTAGTTTCCCCGCTATCAAATCGCTGGTAAAAATGTTCATTCCTCAACCCCCTCTAGTTCTAAGGAAAAAAAAAATCATGGCTTTATGACTTTTTCAAATCCCTAGCAGCTAACACTAAAAGATCCTTTGGTTAATACTCAGGAACCAAAGTCACCTAGGAAATCTTAACCATGAGTCAAAGCTTGGGAGGGTCAGCTGAGGGAAAATTCAGTGAGTCGTGGCCTTGCACTCCCTTGCCCCATAAGTGGTCCCTACAGGGCAGGGATGTTTGGGGGTATCTAGACTCTCCCTAACCTCAGACAATTCATCACTCCTTTCCAGAACTTCTGGTGCTGGTGGCCACCTGGATCTACCTCTAAGTTCCTGCTGCCAGACTGGCCCATGGAACATTCTCCCTGTGATGGCTGTCCTTGCTGCCCAACTAGAAGGTAAGTACTGTGGAACCTTGGGGTCTTTTCATCCCCCACACTCCCATGCTCACTGATATTCATTCATTCATTCATTCATTCATTCATCCATTCATCCATCCATCCATTCATTCATCCATTCATCCCAGGCCTTGGACACATAGGGAAGACATGGTCTACTGGAAGTGAACATTCAGTGTCATTCCTGAGCCCCACTACCCCCAGCCACACACCCCAGGGAATACTAACAAACAAAAGGAATAGCAGGTGAAATGTGCCAAGGTCTGCTCTGAGAGCTGTATGTGGATAAATCTCACATTGATCCTGAGAGATGTGTACTCTCATTGTCCTGCAATTAATAGTTAAGGAAACTGAGGCACAGAGAGGTTATGTAATGGTCCAAGGTCACACAGTGAGTGGTGAAATCTTGATTCAAATCTAGACAGTCTGACTTCCGAGCTCGGGGTCTCAGCCACCGTACTGTCTTTTTATTTCACTCTAATGCTCAGAGGAAAGAGAGGAGGGAGGGATCGACTGTGGCGAGGAGGAGATGTTACAGCAGAGTTACAAAGCGTGAATGAGTTCCTGGAGTCAGAATGCTGTGCTCTCTGCAAACAGACGTGACCGAGGCCCTCCACCGGCTAACAGCTGGTGCGGCCCAGGCTGCTGGGCGAGGGAGCCAGTAGCAACTCCGCTCCCCATCTTTCTTCACGGCCCCTTCCTCAGAGAACAGGAGGTGAGGCCACAGGAGCATCCCAGTGGCTCTCACCCTCACATGCAAGCACTGTCATCCGTGTACTTTCTACGCCCATCACCACGAGGTTCCCACCCACTACGGCAAGCTACCTTTCAGGCACCAGCTTCTTGGAGTCCTACAAAAGGAGGAGAAAATTGTTGGACAGACTGAGAACGGGTGTCCAGGCCACAGCAGCCACAGAAAGGCACAGGAAGGACACTGGGGGCCCTGAGCACAGAGCAGATGTAGGCCAGGCCAAGAGAGTCCCTTCCTTCCGCCCTCCCAGCCGCTGTTTCTGCCTGCCAGCTAGAGGCCTGCTCGGGATGCGGTGACATTCTTCGCGGGCGTGATTTAGAAGGGGCTGTGCAGCGCGGTCAACCCTTCCTAATGGGCCTGGGTCATAATTCTCAACAACCATCCTCCTCTTCCCCACTCCCACCCTTCCTGTGGCTATGGCTCAGAGACATTTAGGGCAGATTTAAGATCAAAATCAAATCAGATTCACCAAACAAGGTGTCAGGCCAGGCAGGAGGGGCTGGGGGCTCCGAGTTATAGCTGGAAGGCCTGGCAGTTCCTTGGAGACTATTAAGTGAGCATATTTTATGGCCAGACACAATGCTGAGAGAACCGTCCATAAACCAATTACAGGAAACTTGCCCACATGTCTCGGGGAATGCTGGTGGATGGCCGGCTGGTGATGAGGAAGCACACATTCACACCCATCAGGCATGCGTGGGGGTTCCACTTGCTGTGGCCCACTGGCTGGCTCCACCCTTAGGAACCAGGCAGCCTCATGGGTAGGACTACCTTCCTGAAATGGGTCAGCAAGCGTGCTGTGCATTACAAGCAGCAGGTTCTCAAGATGGATAGATCCCATTTTACCAAGGAAAAAGTGGAAACTCAGAGACAGGGAGAGTCCGTGCCCATGGTCACACAGCTCCTGAGGCCTAGGAATGGGTCTCCAGACTCCGTGTTCGGTGCTTGTTCACGCCACGTATGCTCCCAGACTCTCATGGAAAAAGGCAGAAAGCCTATTTCCTCGCAGATTGCACCTGCCACACAGCTTTGAAAGTAAATTTCCAAGAATCTTGCTGGTTGGGCTCCTGGCGTGCACTGGGGTGGAGATCACAGCCTCTACTTCTGTCTCGCGTCCTGTGAGGGACGCCCTAGCCCGGGATGCCCTGCATACCTTGCACCCAAGTCCTGGACCGTGAGATGTGAAGAATGCCCCCTCCTCCCTCCCAGAACGCAGGTCTATGGGAAGTCAGAGGCTGTGTTTATTCGCCTGGATCTCATCTCACACGGTGCCGGGCACACGAGGAGTATTGAGTGCCTGTATGCTAAATAGATGAGTGCCTCGAAACCACCACCCTCTCAATCACTTTACAGAGGAAGAAGCTGGAGTCCACAGAGGTGCAGTTACTGGGCCAGAGTCACACAGTGAGAGACAGAACCAGGCTGGGACCCGGGTCTTAGTCCCCCCTGCCCTGTGCTCTTTGGGCTACAACTTGTTGCTCTCTATGCGGGGTCCTCCGGGCTGAATAATTGATGGAGAGTGAATCCTCTGCTCCCCTCCCACTGGGAAAACCCAGAGGTGCCCTCCATTCTGGCTATCGGGCTCCTGCTTTAGAGTGGGTGGGCTTTGGGGGGTTTCCTCTTATGTGGCCCTGGGGAGACCCCATGGCGCCCCTCCTCTCTGTAGGCCCCAGCCCTCCATCCTCTGCTCCTCCTCCTCCAGCTCTCCTCGCTGGACACCTCTGAGGACCTGGGCAAGGCTCAGGGGAAGCAAAACCCAGGGGACCCAGCTGCCTCCCTGTCAAGTCCAGCTGCCCCGAGCACTGACGGCTTGACAAGTGGCATTAGCATAAAAACCTCAGCAGTAGCAGCTGCCGGCTCTGTGCCAGAGCCCTGGGCATCCCTGCTCCGTGCCATTCACTGTCACCAGGGGCGGGCACCTGCCAGCCAGAGGTGCATGGCTGTCTCTCACGCCAGGCTCCTGGACTCTGGGCATCTGCTCTCCGGGCTCCGGCTGAAGTTCTTCCAACAAGCTGGCAGTCCACTCAGACCCTTCTGAGTCCCTTTCCCAAGGGTTAGCAGCTTCGCTGCCTCTGTCCCCAGCGTTTCCTTATTCCTAGGAGGGCCCCCAATTCCCCAGTCCCTTCCACTTTCCTGACGGGAAAATTCTGCTCTGGCAGCGTGATTCAGCCTAGTTTCTCCCCCAAGTGCCCTGCGCTTTGCTTTTTAAATTCAGCTGCCTCACGCTAGGATGCCCTGTGTCCACCCCCAGCTTCTTCCAATCCAGGCTGAGAAAGGGGCCCGTGAAGTGCTGCTGGGATGAGGACCTGGGTCTCGTTCAAGAGCAAGGGCACACACGTCCCTGGGTCTGCGCCTAACACTACTGCGTATGGTGAGTCTCTGAGTTGTGGGAGGACATGTGTGAGGCACCTTTCACCCTGCTTACCAACAAACTGCGGGACCTCCAACGTTAAACACACACAAGAGGGGACCCGAAGGCTGGGGTGGTGCAGGTGGGAGGCTGGGGCCAGATGCAGTGACCTTCCCCCTTGGAGCCCTCACCCCCAAGTGCGCTGGCCAAGGTCTTGTTGCCCCCTCTCTGACCTTTGTAACTCGGGCCTGAAAACCTTCCCTCAGTTTCCATAGCACAGGCATTATAAAAACAGAGCCTAACTGTGGGAAGACAAAAAGGCAGCAATTACAGTTAAGCAAAGAGCCTATGAACCCTCCTCTGCTTTGAGTCCTGCTGGTCACCCCGGGGCTTTCTACCTGGAGCTTGAAAACATGGAGGTGGCCCATTGTCCTCCCCTGCTCCTCCTCCTCCCCGTCTTCCTCCTCCTCCCCCTCCCCCTCTTCCTCCTCCTCCCCCTCCCCCTCTTCCTCCTCCTCCCCTTCTCCTCCCCCTCCTCCCCTTCCTCCTCCCCTTCCTCCTTCCCCTCCTCCTCTTCCTCCTCCTCCTCCCCCTCCCCCTCCTCCCCCTCCCCTTCCTCCTCCCCCTCCCCTTCCTCCTCCCCCCTCCCCTTCCTCCTCCCCCTCCCCTTCCTCCTCCCCCTCCCCTTCCCCCTCCCCTTCCTCCTCCCCCTCCCCTTCCTCTTCCCCCTCCCCTTCCCCCTCCCCTTCCTCCTCTCACTCTTCCTCCTCCTCCCCCTCCCCTTCCTCCTCCCCCTCCCCTTCCTCCTCCCCCTCTCCTTCCTCCTCCCCCTCCTCCTCCCCCTCCCCTTCTTCCTCCTCCTCTCCTCCTCGCCCTCCTCCTCCCCCTCCTCCTCCCCTTCCTCCTCCCCCTCCTCCTCCCCCTCCTCCTCCCCCTTTTCCCCTTCCTCCTCCCCCTCCTCCCCTTCCTCCTCCCCTTCCTCCTTCCCCTCCTCCTCTTCCTCCTCCTCCTCCCCCTCCCCCCTCCTCCCCCTCCCCTTCCTCCTCCCCCTCCCCTTCCTCCTCCCCCTCCCCTTCCCCCTCCCCTTCCTCCTCTCACTCTTCCTCCTCCTCCCCCTCCCCTTCCTCCTCCCCCTCCCCTTCCTCCTCCCCCTCTCCTTCCTCCTCCCCCTCCTCCTCCCCCTCCCCTTCTTCCTCCTCCTCGCCCTCCTCCTCCCCCTCCTCCTCCCCTTCCTCCTCCCCCTCCTCCTCCCCCTTTTCCCCTTCCTCCTCCCCCTCCTCCTCCTCCTCCTCCTTCTCCCTTACACTAAGGATCACTGGCTTTCTTGGGCCTTTGTGATGTTCTTCCCTTTGCCTGAAACCCCACCTCCTGGGGCTCAGAGAGGCCTTCCCCAACTCACAGCCTTGAGGAGTACCCTGCTTCCCTCTCACTGCCCTGGCATCTTGTTCTTGTCTTCCACAAATTATTAAATTGTATACTTTTCTTTTGCAAATACATTTCATATTTTAAAATACTTATCAGTAAATACGCCATTCTTTTCCTTTTTTAAATTAGTTTTTTTTAAGCCAAAGGAATACATACACAGAATTTAAAAATCAAATTATGTCAAGAGATTTTTCATGGCAGGCAGCTGGCCCTGATCACATCCCTCCCACCCTCCAGAGATAACCACTTTAAACTCTTGGCTGTTTCTCCTTGCCCTTCACCCAAATAATATACCCAGCTTCTACTTTTCCCCCAATATTTTATTACAAAAATTTTCAGATGCATACCAAAGTTGAAATAATTTATGGCAAATACCCATAAACCCACCACCATCTAGACTCTACCCTTAACATTTTGTTACATTTGTTCTATCACATAACTTTTTAATTTTCCATCCTTCTACCCACCCATCATTCCATCTTACCTTTCCGTGCATTTCCAAGTGAGTTGCGGATGTAAGTACATTTCATCCTTAAACACTCCACCAAGCGTATCATTAGAATTCACTATTTGCTGGTGGTTCCTTTTTTCCCCCTTTTGAAATAGATTTTATGTGCAACGAAATGTGCGGATCTCCGGTGTAGCAATCCATGAGTTTAGACCTAGGCATACAACTAAGTAACCAAACCAAACTATGACCCTTAGTCAGACCTTTACCGTTCCCTTGGGGAGTTTCCTTACGCACCTTCTTGGTAAGTACTGACTGCTACCCACATATAAAGCAGGTGGCTACTGTTCTTTCTTCTTTTTTTTTCCACTCTCTTTTCTGACAGAACTATTTTTGACCTTGTCTAGCGGTTTCTTATTATGGCACGAGTCTTAGCTCATAACTTTCAGTTCCCATAATATACTTACATCACACTTTAAAAAATTAAATCAATACTCTTCTTACAAAAGAGTAAGTAAAAACGGTTCACTCCCGAGACAGTACTGTACTCAATGCTGATTATGTTTCCTTTCTTGTGCAACTTTATGCTTTTCCTCATTTTTGCCTTTTCTGTACCTGTCTCATAATTTTTTCTTTATGATTCAACGGAACTGGGAAACCTCTGTTGCTTTTATTTGTCCTATGAGCAAGTGTATCAAATAATCTATAACTTACTTTTATTATTTTTTTTTCCAGGGAGACTGCCCTCCAGTCTCTTGAGGGTGGCTCCCTGCTGCTCCCTTTCTCGAAGCTTTTAGGAGCCTCTCATCTCTGGTGTCTGAAACATCACGATCATATGCCTTGGACCTTTAATGACCCTTCATTCTGGAAACCAACATCTCTCAGTATGGGGAAATTTTCTTCTATTATTTCTTTGATAATTATCCCGTCCATTTTCTCTAAACCTTTCTAGAATTTCCAACGGTCAAATGCGGGACCTTCTGAACTGATCCTTAGTGTTCTCATTTTCTCTCCCATTATCTGTCTTTCTCTTATTCTCTTTCTTTCTGTTCCACTTTGGGGGAAATGTCCTCTATTTTATCTTTCAGACCTCTTATTGAATTCTGAAATTTTGCTATCATTTTTAATAGCCAAGAGCTTTTCTCTGTGCTTTGATTTTATATATGGTATCTGTATATGCTTATAGTTTCTATCTATCTATCTATCTATCTATCTATCCATCCATCTTTCTCCCACTTTATTTCAGGTGAAAGGTCTGCTTTTATCTCTCTGAGAATATTGATTATATATATTTTTGAAGTTTTTTTTTTCTATTTCTGACCTTGTCTGTTTCTTCAGAGTTCCTTTCCTTTTTTTTTCTTCCTTTTTTCTTGTCTGGTCTTAATGGTGGAGGCTTTCCTAGAATGTCTGGTGATCCTCAGTTGCCCATATTTAAGATTGTAAGTCATTAGAAAACACCTGATTGGCAGCTCTATGGGCACGGCTGGGTCCTGTTTACTGGTGGGATTCACCACAGAGGGAATGGATAGGGCGCTGGCTTTTTCTTCAGGGGACACTCAGTATTGCCCTTTACCCTCTTTGTCCATTCAGTTTTTCCAGAGAAGAATTATCTTGACTCTGTCAGGGGAGACTCCGGCAGGGGTGAGGGATGGAAGTTCAGGGATATCCAGGCTGTTGCCATTATGAATGCTCAGTTGGGAATGGAGACTGAGGATCTCACTGTTCAAGATGCAGAATTTAACCTAAACATCCTGTTTTATGCCCAGTGCCAATACTTTACTCTCATCTGTCAATGCACATGGGTCCCTGAGCCCAGTGCTCTCTGGTTCAGTTTCTTCAGAGGGTGGCTGGTCCCTCACCTGCTGGCTCCCTGCTCACCGTTGAGGAGAAGGCTGCTTCCCTGACTGCACAGGCAATGGAGGGGTCCTGGAGGTCTAACCAGTGCCCCTGTTTAGCCCCGTCCCAGCTTCTGCTGTGCCTCAGGCCCCTGCTTCCTTAGGACTGGGGTGGAGGGCAGTCCCCAGAGGCCACATCTCTTTTTCCAGGGAAATTTCCCTGCAGACAGGGTCATTTACATTTCCTCCCTCTATTAAGTCAGTTGTCAGTCTTCCATTTGCTAACATTTGTCCTATGCCTCAGACATCTTTCCCACTTGCCTTTTCCTGGTCGGTTTCCAGTGACTTGAATTTCACGTTAGTGTGATTTCAGGAGGGAACAGTGATAAAAAAAAAAAATGGTGATCAGTCCACTATGTTTAGCCTGAAGCTTTTAGTTAATATCTGCCCCCTCACACAAGATTTCAAGAGCCCCATAGGTAGGGATTCTGCCTGCTTTGTTCAACACTTTTCCCTGCACTTAGCAGCATGCCTAACTCATACTTGGTTCTTAGAAAATACTGACTACATTAAAAGTGTGGAGGATGGGAGGTTTTATACGTTCTCTTATTTAGCGGTATCTATCGCACTGGACGTGGGGAGGAGGTCCTCAGTCTCCTCCTCTGAAAAATGAGGAGCCTGGGTCTGAATGGGGATTATCAGATGATCAGATGTGGTGGGGAGGGTCATACCTGTGATGGCAGAAAAAAAAAAAAAAAACCTCACAGGTGGACAATCCCTTGATTCCACCAATTCGAACGTTGGAGCATTATGGAGACTGGCTGGATGCCCCCTAGAGAGGGGCGGGCGAGGGGTCCTGGGTGCCTGGCAGCAAAGAGGAAGGATCTGGCTCCAGCCCCAAGCCCTTCCCACTGTCCCCTTACCACACCCCCTTCCCAGAGCAGGCCTTCTGTCTCAGCTGGAGGGAAGGGGATGTCAGTGGGCACCGGAAACCTCTTTCCTGCCTCCAGAAGGCCGGGGAGGGCTGCAGACCTCCGCACGGAGCCCAGATGCGGGTTGAGGAGCTAAAAATATAGCCATCGGTATCCCCCCTCCCCCACTGTCTTAATGTGGTTTTAAAATAAGTCAGCCTCTTTCTAGTTCTCGCTTTCCACTGTCATTTATTTCAGTTTTTATCTCCACAACAAAAATTCCTTCCGACTTTTTTTTCCCCCTCTCTCCCTGTAATGCTCTTCACTTTCAAATGCTAATAATCTCCAGCTGTAAAAGGCTTAGAAGTGGCTCTAGATTGTTTGATCTTTGGCCTGTGATCTGCTTTCATCTCTCTGCTTTCAAATGTTACTTTAGATTTACTTTAACCTATTAACATGCTTGGTATTCACAGACACGCACTCTCCAAACCAGCTTCCCAGCACCCCCACCCCCTCATAACTAGACGAGGAAAGTGAACCTGTAGGCTCTGGGGAGGCACGTTTGGCCACGGTGGCAGGAGGCCTGGAAGGCAGGAAAGGCAGAGAGGAGCCGGCAGGGGAAGGCTGGACGGAGGGGAGGCCATATGGAAGGAGAGGGAAGGGAAGAGGGGCAGGGGACCAAGAAGGCCTAAAAGGAAAGGAAGGAAGAAGACAGCGAAGCCAGAGAGTGGGAGAGTGGGACAGGGACAGGAGGGCAAGTCCCCAGCACAGAGCAGGCTGCCTCCCTGCTGGTTAGATGGCTATCTAACTCGGCTCTGGCGGTATGGGTAGTGGGGGGACTGAATTAGTGCTTGAGATTTCTTGCACCCACTGTTGTGCTGGAATGTCTGCGTGTTCGTTTCCACAGGAAACGCGAGGCATGAATATGGATGAAACTCCTCACTGAGACCACAAGGGTACGGCTCAATTATTTGCCATATAAAGTAGCACACGAGGACTCTTTGCGCTTGATCATCTCCTCTGTGTAGGGCTGTGCGCGCGCGCCCGTGTGTGCTGGGGTGCACGCAGGCGGTTCAGGGAGGCACCGAATCATCCAGGCCCTCACGGCGGTCCTAGCTGCAGCTGGGTGCCTGGAGGGGCACTGAGGAGAGAGACCTCACTGGCCACGTGCCCCGCCCCCACTACAGGCATGTAGTGAGGGCTGTGACTCCACAGCCTCTGAAAGGACCAAAGGACAGAAGTCAGAGGAGGATTGGGCATACCAGATTTTCTGGAAAACCCAAAGGGCGGGAGCCTGAGGGCCCAGCTCTTCTGAGGCTGCTCCCTTGTCTGGGGAGAAAGCCTGAGCCACCCCCACTCTGTGGGAAGGCAGGAAGGAGAGAGAGGCTGTCTGAAGCTGGGCTGAGAGGGACACCAAGGGAGGCCAGGGGACCCTGGACAGTCTAGCCACAGAGGAGAAGCAGCCAAAGCTGCTGAGGCCAGAGGAGTGCAAGGAACCCTCACTTGACATCAGAGAGTCTAGTGTTCAAGGGGCACCTGGGTGGTTCCTTGGGTTACATGGGACTTTGGCTCAGGTCGTGATCTCAGAGTTGGTGAGTTCGAGCCCCACATCTGGCTCTGTGCTGACAGCTCAGAGCCTGGAATCTGCTTTGGATTTTGTGTCTCCCTCTCTCTCTGCCCTTCCTCCACTCATACTCCCTCTCTCTCAAAAATAAATAAACATTAAAAAAAAGTGGGAAGGGGGCTGGGTGGCTCAGTCAGTTAAGCGTCTGACTTAGGCTCAGGTCATGATCTCTCAGTTCGTGGGTTCGAGTCCCGCGTCGGGCTCTGTGCTGACAGCTCAGAGCCTGGAGCCTGCTTCAGATTCTGTGTCTCCCTCTCTCTCTCTCTGCCCCTCCCCTGCTCATATTCTCTCTGTCTCTCAAAAATAATAAACTTTAAAAAATAGTCTGGAGTTCAAGTCATGGGCCAGTGACTTAGCCCCTCAGTTTTTCCATCTATGAAATGGACTAACAATGTTCTTACTGCAAAAGGTAGCTGTGGTGGTACAATAATCCCAGAAAGGACTATATTTATATTTCACTGAGCGCTCATTATGCAGCAGGTACTATTCTAAGTGTGTTACTAATATTAACTCACTTAATCCCCATTAATCCTCATCTAATACACATTTAACCCTATCAGGTGGATACTATGATCAGCCTCATTTTGCAAATAAGGGAACTGAGACACAGAGGGTTTAAGGCAATTTGCACAAGGTCACACAGATAGGGCTAGCATGTTTATTTTAGGTGAATTAGGCTCCTGGATTACACGTATGCATCTCTTACCTCCCTGAATCCTGCAACATCCCTCTGGGTTGGTATCAGGGCACCGGCTTTACATAGACCCTGGCAGTACAGCCTAGGTTCTCTGCTGCCCAGGCCCACACTCCTTATCACGCTCTGTTGTGAAGATGCTTTTCAACTGCAAAGCGCTGAAAAATGTCAGTTATTATTATCCACAAATGTTGGGGAGTCTCTGCCAAGGGGAAGACTCATGTTCGGGAGTCGGAGGTTTAGGGTGCTAAGGAAGAGGCGGGGTTCCTACGGGGTGTCCCCTCTCCCACACCTTCTCTAAGGCAAAGCAGAACCCTTCTGCTATTGCCAGTCAATTGCTTCTGGTCCTGAACAAAGAGAAAAGGAGGGCAGCAGTTACCCCTGCTCTGTAACTCAACAGAATCAGCACAGAGAGGGAGGGGGAGCCAGGGACCCCCCCCCCTTAGATCAGGGCACCACCTGGAATGAGCCAGATTCACAGCTGCCATGCCCCAGCTTCCCCCGGTTGGAGGTGGTAACCAGGGCAGGGTTTACTGGCTGAGCCCACCTGTGGGCGCTTGTGGGAACTTTCAAGCTCCGCGCCCATCATAGCAAAAGGGAAATGGACCCAATCTGAATACTGTCACGTGCCAGGCATCACGTGAATTATTTCCACACCTATCAGTGCATTCAAACTCCACACCAGCCCTGTGAGTGAGGCATCCACCCGCATCATCATTTTGCAGGTGCCGAGAGTCTAAGTGACTGAAACATGGTCACACGGCCTCTTCTCTTTCCAGCCCACTGCCTCCCGCAGGGCTCAGCGGATGTAGATGGATGACAAAAATCCAGTAGTGAACAAGAAGGGAGCTTCGGCCTAGATACCAGTGCTCCCACAGTCCCACGTAGGTCTTGTTTCACCAGGCACCAGACATGCCTGGGGCAGGACCTGGATCTGCTTGTGACCCAGTAGAACCCAAGCGTAAAGTACTTCTCGTTGCTCTCTTTGGGCTCTGTCTCCTCCCGGCAGCTTGCCTGGTCCAGGGGTGGTGAGCCCTGCGTGTCAGTTGCCCACGTGATGAGAAGCCACTCAGCTCTTTCGCGTAGTGACTGTGTGCCCCCAGATAAGTAACTTAGCCTCTCTGAGCCAGAGTTTCATCATTTGCCTAAATAGTGAAACAGTGGGGGTGGTCCTAATGAACCAGGGCCCCAGAGGCGCGTGGCCCTAGGGCCTCTGTGTCTTCTGCACGGTCTGTGGGGTTCTCCCTTGGGAGGGTTCCATCTGACTGACTCCCTACCTGTAGGGCTGGTGACGAAGGGGGTAAGAACATTTGTATTGTCCACTTTTCTGTCTCCAGCAAAGCTCAGTTGCTCTGCCACCCGCCCCACAGGGCAGGCTGTCTTGCACAAGAGAGGCTATTTTCAGAGGCGCCTGCCGGGGGCATCATGAACACTGGAAAACCCAGCTTTGGCTACGAGGCCTCCCCCCGAGACCCAGTTGACAGCTCTTTGGTTCAGGAGGAATCCTTCTAGGTTGCTTTGGGAGCGGGGGTGACGTCGGGGGTTGATTAGGATGCTTGTTGGAGCAACTCCTTCGCCTCCTCTGGTATCAGCCTCACCAGGAGGCCGGGATCTGGGAGGGGCGGGGGGTACCGAGGAGAAGCCCCCTTCCTTCACACCCACCCACCAGCCCAGAGTCACTGGAAAGAGCAAATGCAAATGGATCCAAAGCACAATACCCAGAATACACTGCCTCGCGTCCTGGGGGCTCACTCTGAGTTAAAGCTGGGCTCCTCTTGGGGGCTGACATTTTCCCTGGTTCAAACAACATCTGTGGCTCGCTGAGCTTGGTGAAAGGTGAAGGAACCAGCCTCTGCCACTGCAGACTCCAGGGAAACAGAAAATCCAGCTTTGTAGGTCCCTCCCACCTGGAGGGGCTCCTGGGCCCACGCCTGCACTCGCACGCCCATACACACACACACATACACACACGCGACCCCACAAGCTCACACTCGTGGTAACCCTCACAGCCACTCAAAAGCCCACACGTGTGCATTCCCACATGCGTGCAGACTCACATGTGTGCCCTTTCATAAACACTCACCTCCACCCAAACCCACACACACGTGTGCACACACACATCTGTCCACAAACAACGTGCAGACTTCTATGAACCAGAGGAGAGGGCCCGCCCCCACCCCATCCACACCCCACACCCCATCCACACCCCACACCCCAAGATCGGACAGGGGCAGACCCAGGAGAGGCTGCTGAGGGTTTGAAATAAATGCATTCTGAAAAGAAGGACTGTCTTCCCCTCCAGGCTCCAGGCCAAATCTCCAAATGAAATCAGGCCGGGGAGAAATGAACAACCGAGATGCACAAAACAATGTGAAGAAGAAACGAATAATAATATAAAAAAAAAGGTGAGAGTTATTTTTCAGCTCACTGGCTTTCTGAAAAGTAATATAAAGTTGAGCAGCGTCTTCTTGGAATCGACCTTTCTGAGCCGAGACCCAGGCCACACACACATCTCTTTCCTCTCTTTCTATTACCCGAAATTTGTATGGTTTCATCTCCTCTGATATTCTTTCCCTTTGTGCGCCTGTGCAAACCCCTTGTGTCAGGGGCTTGTTCCTAACCCTGCAGCCCTGCCATGCCAGAATGTGTCTCCCGGGCTCCCTGCAGGGCTGAGAATTGAGAGCCTCCTCTACAGCTCCCCCACCAAAGTTGAGGCCTTGGCCCCCACCCAGCTCTGTCCTCCTCCCTGCCCAGAAGAGGCTGCAGCCTTCCCCCTCCCCGCCTCCCCCACAACGGCCTCCTGGCTTTCTTTGTTCCAGAGACAATTCTCTTGCACACTGTTCTTTGAAGCAGAGCTGGAAAGGGAAGGGTGGATGGACCCAGGGGTGCAGGCTCCTGGTGCAGGGAGGGCCGGACGATGTTTGGTGAGCGCACGAGAGAGCAGGTGAATCCTAAGAAGATTCTGCCTTCTTCAGGGCATGGTGGGAAAAAAAAAGTGTCCATTCTATTTTTTTTTGTTTTAATTTTTTTTTAACATTTACTTAGTTTTTGAGACAGAGAGAGAGCATGAACAGGGGAGGGTCAGAGAAAGAGGGAGACACAGAATCTGAAACAGACTCCAGGCTCTGAGCTGTCAGCACAGAGCCCGACGCGGGGCTCGAACCCACAGACCGCGAGATCATGACCTGAGCTGAAGTCGGACGCTTAACTGACTGAGCCACCCAGGCGCCCAAAAGTGTCCATTCTAAAATGTTCAGGGGAAAAGGATATGGAAGGGGAGATCCAGAATTTTCCTAACAATTATGACATTCCCTGTAGTTGCAGTCAATTCTCCACTAGAAATGATGCTGGAAGAACCTACCTAACGGTGGCCCCTTTGCCTGCCGTCTCTACCACCTCCCATCCCCAGACACACATACTCATGTACCTGCATATGTAGACAGACACACAAACTCGCATGCACGAGCACCTCAGACACATCCATACAGATGCACACACACACACACACACACACACACACACACACAGAGCCGTGAAACAAACATCCATATGCACTCCTCAAATGCACATGCATGTACACCCTCAAACACATCCACATAGATACACACACATGCACTCCTTACACACACTTGCACAGACAGGGGTACATGCACTTTCATCTGCATGGTTACCTTTTTGAGCTGCACTGGTGCCTTTTCCAGTGAACTGTGTGTCTACTCTCAACTTTCTGCCTTAAGGAGGTGGGGGACCTAATGGCTTTTGCAATAAAACATCAAATGTGGGGAGAAAGTGCCTGGTGGCATCTTGGCTACAAAGATGAGTCAGGGGTGTCTGGCTAACCCCCGACTCGGGGTGGAATGGCTTCAGGAGGACCAGTCACACACCTGTCCTTGGTCCACCCAGCAAGATAAGAACACTGATGGATGCGTTTGAGGTGGGGAAATGAGGGCATGGGGATGTAGGGAAGGTAATTGAAGTTTTTCTCTGGAAGAGACTAAGAGGTCTAGTGTAGCTAATTCCGACGTGTATCGCCTGATGTGTTCTTGTCCTCACTCAGCCGGTGGTTGAAGCCCAAGATGAGCCGTGGGAGGGGCTCAGGACATGACACGATGTGAGGGGTGGACTGCTGTGTGCCAACAGTGGTGATGATTGACGTGAGTAAATCCTTGGCTTTTTGCCTAAGTGCTTCCTCCTTTGTTATGTCATTTCTAGCATCACGCTCACCTTGTCACGTAACTGGAACGGGTATTAGTATGCTTATCTTATAGATGAGGAGTCTGGGGCTCAGGGAAGGTGAGCAGCTTGCCAGGTGAATGAGTCAGGCTGGGCTAATCACAGTCACAAACAGCCCCAAAATCTCACTGGGTTAGTTCCATAAAAGTTTTGCAGATATGCCCCTCCTCAATGAGAACTGGAAAGGATGCCCCGCTTGATGCAATGTTTCTGAGACCCAGGCTCCTTCTTGGGGCTCTGCTATTCTTGGAGTGCTTGGAGTGTCTTGACTTGGCAGGTGCATGGAAAAATCAAGTGAGGAGTCTATGCATAATGCTTTTTATGGGTGGGGCCTGGGAGTGGTGGCGTCACCTCTGTTCATGTTCCATGGGCTAGAACATAGTCACCTGCTATGACTACAGCAGGGAGGCTAGGGAGTGTCATGAAGCTGTGGGTCCGGCAAGAAAAGGAGAATGAGGGTACCAGTGAGTCCTGCCACGCCCAGACTCACACAGCCCACAGCAGTGAAATCAGTCCTCAGACCTATGTTCTGATCCTGGTACTGTGCTTTTCTCTTCTGGCGCTTTACTTTGAAGTAGTAAGCTTTTTCAGTGGAGCCATGTTCCTGGTCTTTTTCTAGGTCTGGAAGTCCTTACATCGATAAGAATCCAATGATAATGACAACAGTATCTCCCTGTTATATGCACATCTCATTTCTTGTCCCCACCACCCCATAAGTTACATAGGAGAACCCTACCTTCTACTTGAGGACAGTGCAGCTCAGGGAGATCAAGTAGCTTCTTTGAGGTTGTGGGAAGGTGACAGTGTGAGTCTAAGCCTTTCTGGCTCCTGTCTTCTGTCTTTCTCCCATGCTGCTATGGCTCCTGCTGGACGTGGGATTGGGGTCTGAGTAGGTGGAGAGCCAGCCTTCTTAATCCCGCAGGGCAGACGTCCCTGAAGATACTTAAGTAGGATGCAAATGCAGTGGGCAAAGTTCTCGCCGCCTTCTGCGCTGGAAAGCATCTGGATAAATATGAGGGCCTAGGCCATTGTAGCTTAGTTTACTTGGCAGCCATGCACCTGGAGATATTAGCAGGGCTGGGAACCGACTTCCAGTTGTATGATCTTGAGCAAAGCTGGGTTGGGAGTCAAGAGATATTCATGCGGAAACCCAGCCATAGTTAACTGTGCAACTGTGGGCCTCTGCATGGAGGCCCGTGTGGTTCAGCACCACACCCTCCCCTCCTGCAAATTGGAGATGGTAGTTACCACCCTCGTTCCAGACCCTGCTATGCTGCATAGCCTCCTAATTGGTTTCACCAAGGCCACACCATTTGTCTTTAATCCCTTCCTGCACATCCCACAAAGTAACCTTCTTAACCACACACCCCTGTCGTCGTGCCTCTCTTCTGCACAACGACGTTCATGACTGCCATAATGTCCAAGCTCCTCAGTTAGCCCGTCATGGTGCTTGATACTCTGCCCCTACATTACCCATCTAGACGGATCCCCCTTGACTCCCCTAAATGTATCAAATGTTATTCTTGCCGTACTTTCTTCTTCCTCCCTCGGACACCCCACTGCCGGGGTGCCCTCATTGCTAGCCTACCTGTTGCTACTTCTAAGATACCGCTCTGGATCACTCAGCACAACCTCCACCCCTCCATCATTGTGATTGTACCCTCATGCCGTGCTTCCCTCCGAGGCACCCTTGGTGCTGTGGTCTTCTGAGAATGTTTCTTATCTTTTTCCCCAGCTGTGAGCTTCACCAGGGTGAGAGTTTAGTCTTGTACAATTTGTACCTTTGGATATAACAGCCCTCAGACAATAGTTTACGCATGAAAAAATAATCAGGAGATAGCCAAGACTTTCAGTGATATGCAAATGAAAGATATGGCTTAGGAGTCATCGTTAAAGTCGGTTTGACTGTTTCCTGCCAGCTGGGGGTTGTCAGGCAGTTTCCACGTCTTGAAGGGCTGCTAACCTCCTGGGTTTATCTGCAAGGCTGCATGGGTGGGACCTCCAAGCAGAGACCTGTGGCACTTTGAGCTGTGTATTCTCTGCCCACTGGGGGCTTATAAGCCCAGACCCCCAACAGGCTCACCTGTCGGGAAGTAAGCTAGGCAGGTGCATTTGGGGAGCTCCTCAAATTGAGCTCTGTTGGCTCTCTGCCCACACTCCGCCCCTCCACACCAGGCCAAATTGTAGGCTGGAGCCAGTGGAGAAAGTAATGGATTGGAACCAGGATGCTCAGGTTAAGTGGGCCGCTTTGTGGAACTCATCCATAATCCTGCTGGAGCCCAGAGAACAATACGTTAATTAGAGCCGACAGCACTGCTCCCACCAGCCATCCATCCTGCCTGTGTCTGCAGGGCCTTCCCCATGGACACGCCGGCCCACTCCCTTCTCTGAAAGAGATTTATTCATTATCAATGTTTGTCTGTGAGAGGGACCCAGTGGGGAGGGAACAGGATTCCAAAGGGGACGGGATATGAAAGAGCTGCTGGCAGCTGACGAATGGGTGTGTCTGGGGGCTGGAGATGGGTGTTCCCAATTAGGAGGATGAGGCAAGCCCACTGGATTGGACAGGGGAAGAGGTAAGTCAAATGGAATTAGAAGAAATTCAGTAAACATGTCCAACAAGTGGTCCTTGTGGGAGTTTTAGCTTTGGACCTAGCTCGCTTTAAGCCACAGACGATGGGGGGGGGGGGGAGACAGAAAACAGATGAAGTCCCTTTATCTATAGTCTACCCTAGTGCTCCTTTGCAGAAGCACTCAAAAAGTGCTTGTTGGGTGAATAAATGTCTTTCATGGCAGCCAGAGGGACTTAGGTCGGACATCATAAAGAACTCTTTGCCAGGGAGCAGGAACTAGGGATGAGAGACCAAAAATGGGTTCTGGGGTTCCTACCCAGCAAGAATCTTTTGAAAGAAAGGCAGACATATTTCATTTGTCCTGGATCCCATTATCTGCGTATCATGTGGAATTTTGGAGGAAATGGGAGAGGACCAGCTCTCCTCAAGAAAGCGGGACAGCCTAGGGAGGTAGGAGTCAACAGGTCAGAGATGGCAAGGGACTAGCGGGCCTGTGGCCCACTGACCAAAGCTCCAAAGGGAATGAGAGGGGTGAGCAGTGGGCTGCAAAGTCCTCACGAACTCATCTCACAAAGGGATATGAAGGACTCTAGCACCCTCTCAGTAGCCTCTGCTGCCAGGCAGAGAAAAGGGGAAGTGGGAAAGTGAGGGCCAGAGTCCCACCATCAGTGCATGCCAGCATCTGGCTGCTCTATGTGTGAGCCCCGGGGCCAGCCGCATCCCATTCCCCGGGGTCCTGTTTGACATGCAGAATCTTGGGCAGCACCCCCAGAACTACCGGATCCAGATCTGCATTTTAACGAGATCCTCCTGTGACTTCTGTGCACACGAAAGTTGGGGAAGCAAGTCAGCAGGATCATGTGCCTAGCTCTTAGAGGACCAGATGGTGTTTTGGGGAGAGAACTGTGTGAGTAGTTTGGAAGTTCTTGCCATAACTGTCTATTGACTGGCTGGGTGACTTGGGGCAAATCACTTAGGCCCTCTGGGCATTAGTTTATTCATGTCTAATCTGAAAGGACTGCGCCAGATCTGTGTTTCTTAAACTCTGTCAACCATCAGAATCCCCTGAAATGAAAGACAGATTCTTGGGTGCCAGTGGCACCCTTTGTGTAGAGCCTGAGATTTTCTGATTAGTTCCAGATGATGCTAATCACTGCTGGTGGGGGGAGCACACTTTGAGAAGTGCCTGACCAGATGATGTCTAAGGTTCCTTCTGATTCGGAAGCTCTATGGGGTTTTATTCCCCCATTTACGACTCTTCCTTCCCCCAGGGCACCAACCTGTTGCTCTCCGTCTCTGGCCCCCCTTCCTGTGTCAGTGCCATTTTTCCAGCACACCCAGGACTTGAGGGAGCCAAATCTTACAAAATGCGTGGAAGTCAATACAGGCAAAGTATTAGCCACAAAGATTTAAGAAGAGTCCTACGAAACACAGCAATAAAACCTGGAAATAACTATCCATTTCCTACAACAAAATGTCTCATTTCCGAGTCCATAAACGCTCCCCCTCCAGATCCCCGGACCCATCTGTTTTGTAAGCATGTGTAATTATTAGCACCATAAAGTCACTTTCTATACCTAATCTAATTATAGGGAGCCAAAGTAATATCAGGTAGAGGAGGGGGAGGGAAGAGATGCGCTCACTGCAAACTCAGACTATTTCTTTAAAGAGAGAGAAGTAGTCACATGAGAGTGTAATGATTCTTTATGGTGATATTATACTTCCTATGGAGGCTTTGGGGACAGCTTTGCAAATAAGACTGAGCTGGCTCATCTCAAAGTAAAGAGCAGTTTCCTGCCATGTACGGAGGATTTAGGCCCTACTGGGAGCTAGGAATTAGGATCACCGAGCTTCGTCTGCTCCCAGCCTTCAGATCCTCTGTAGATCTCAAGGACATGGCCTTCCATTCTAGGCACTTCCAAAACCGGTTTACCCTTTCCTTCCTTTTGCACTTCCTCTGGAAGGAAAAAAAAAAAATTACAAAGCTACTCTGAGATACGAGCTAACTAGGAACTTGTGGTTCAGAGTGAAGCGTCGACTACTGTTTCCTTTTCTCCCAAAGTGCCTTGGGGAAGCTATCTAGTCACCGGCTAACCGAATGAGTGAGTGAGTCACCGGATGAAGTGGTGAATGAATGGGTAAGTTACAGATGATGACAGGACTGTTCTTAAAGATGAAGGAGAACATATTCCTTCTCTTCATATGTCTTATTTGTGATGGGGTGCGGGACAGAATAAGGACCAATGAGGCATTACCGGCAGGCTGATTTTGCTTTACTTTATGATAAGCAAAATAGCATTCTGAGCATGTGAGCCCCTCAGATGGACCAGCCCTCTTTGGTTAGTGGTGAGTTCTCCATCACTGGAGATTTTCAGACAAGGCACATTTGCCATGAATCTTGTCTAGGGCGTTGGCGTGTTAGGTAGGAAGAGAGGGAGCGGGTAATGAGGAGAATGTTTATTGAGCACTTACTATGTGCTCGACTCTTTAGTTGTATAATCTCATCTAATCCATTCACCAAACCCATGAGGTTTACTCTGATCCCTGTTTTAAAAAGAGAGAAGGCAAGGGGCGCCTGGGTGGTGCAGTCGGTTAAGCGTCCGACTTCAGCCAGGTCACGATCTCACGGTCCGTGAGTTCGAGCCCCGCGTCGGGCTCTGGGCTGATGGCTCGGAGCCTGGAGCCTGTTTCCGATTCTGTGTCTCCCTCTCTCTCTGTCCCTCCCCCGTTCATGCTCTGTCTCTCTCTGTCCCAAAAATAAAATAAACGTTGAAAAAAAATTTAAAAAAAAAAAAAAGAGAGAAGGCAAGCTCAGAGCATCGTGGAACTAGTCCACGCAACCCAGCTAGTCAAAGGGGAACTGGGATCCAGACCAGGTCTGTCTGCTCCAGACTTCATCCGCCTTCTGTGGGGACTTGGAAATACTGTCCCATAGGCTTAAAATTCTTCAGTGCACTTTTCTGGAGCTGCACTTGACACGCTTGACTTTTGAAAACACAGGCTGCTGCCGCTGCTGGCGGTGATGTTGGTCTATCTTCTGGATCCACCTTTGAAAATTCAAAGAGGAGATGTGGGAAACAGCTCTCTTGGTTTGTTAAGCTGCCCTGACGTCTCTCCTCATCTGCAGATTTGTCTGTCTGAGAGGATCCCATATAGACGTGATGGTTTAGGGGTTTCACTCCATGGCCTGGAAACCCATGCATGCGGTGGCCCCTTGCTTCCCCTCTTCACCCAGGGCAACGGCTCCTCTCTCCAGCTCTCACACTGACCCCGTTCAGGGCTGAATGGAGGAGTGTTTTGGCCAGGCAGGGGCAGATAGCTGGGGCTGCAGACCACGACACGGTTGCTAATTTCTTGTGCTGGGCAAATCCCAAAGGTGCTGGTGGGGCAGTCTGGAGAAGACTGAAAGATGGGCTGATGTGTGCTTTCTGAAGCGTCTCGGCAGCCTCTGGAGGCAGCTTTGCGTGCGTGTGTGTGTGTGTGTGACTCTCGTCTCTGTCCCTTGTTCTCATGCCAGCCTTTTCTGGACGCCCACCAGATTCCTTCCTGCCTATGTGCCTCCGTGCCCCGCTTCTCATTTCTCTTTGAAACCACGTGGCAGGACCCCTTTCCCAGTTGCAGGGGGAGCAGCTGATCAAGGGGGATAGGACGCAACTTGTCATTTGGTACCAGGCCACCACCTTTCCTCTCTGAAGTCTACCCCCTTCTTTTTGCCCCTGCTTGCCTTTGCCTCCATTTCCTTCCAATCCAGCTTCATATCATGCTGGGGGAGGCCCGAGCTCGAGAAGGGCACCAGCCAGGCCCCTGGGAGGGCATCTGCTTCTGCTGATAAGTAGCCCTGTCTTTTTCCTACCCATTCGGTGGGGCGGAGATGCCCTCCCACACGAGCCATGGAATTAAAGCAGCGAAGTGGGCTTTGGCAACTGGCCTTCTGCTGGTACCAGACCTGCTCTCGTCTCCATGGATTTTTCTCTCTCAGAGAGTCACTATTGCCCGATTACAAATGATTTCTTCTTGCAAAGCACAAGAGGGTCTTGTGTGGAGCCCACCCCCTGAACGAGATGGGAAATTGGAAATCCAAGGGCCCAGAGCCTTAGGTCTGAGAATCGATTCCCAACCCCTGCCCTGTAGGCTGGGTGGAGGGGTTTCAGAGCAGAGGGCTGCACAGAGTGCAAACCCGACCCTACCCAAGTCAGAGCCATGGCTCAACCTGTCTAGCCCATGTATGAGCATACTAGGGCCTCTGTGAAAATGTACCGCAGACTGGGGGGCCGTAAACAGCAGAAATGTGTCATTTTTCAGGTCTGGAGGCTTGAAGTCCAAGACCAAGGTGTTGGCAGGCTTACTTCCTTCTGATGGCTGTGAGGGCAGGATCCGTTCGGGCCTCTTTCCTCGGCTTGCAGGTGGCTGTTTTGTGCCTGTATCTTTTCACACTGTCTTCCCTCTCAGTGCCTCTCTGTGTCCAAATTTCTCCTTTTCATTAGGATGCTAGTTGTACTAGTCCACTCGGGCTGCCGTAGCAAAATACCCCAGACGACGTGGTTTAAACAACAGAAACGGCTCTGAACAACAGAAACCAATGGAAAACTTTCTTACAGTTGTGGAGGCGGGAGAGTTCAAGATGAAGGTCTGGCAGGGCTCAGTTTCTGGTGAGAGGTCTCTTGCTGGCTTGCGGACAGCATCCTTCTGGCTGTATCCTCGTGTGACAGAGGGGAAGGCTCTGGGGTCTCTTCCTCTCCATAAAAGCACACGGGCCTTGTCAAACTAGGGCCCCACCCTTACGAGCTCATTTAACCTTTATCATCTCCCTGTCTCCAAATCCAGTCACGTTAGGGGGTACGGCATAAACATGAATTTTGGGGGGAGGGGACACAATTCAGTCAGTAGCGGCAGGCATGTTGTTGCGTTAGCGTCTACCCTAATGATCTCACTTGATTATCTCTGTAAAGACCTTATAGCCGAGTAAGATCCCATTCTGAAGTCTGGGGAGACCTCACTTCAACAGGTGAATTCACTTCAGCGGGTGAATTTCCGGAAACGCAAGTCAACCAGTAAGACTCAAGTCCCACCCAGCTCCACCAGCCCCACACTCCCCTCACCACCACCCCAGAATCCATTACAAAGAGACCGATGGCTCCTCAATCATGTTTCCTTTCCTTGGCACAGTCTGCTTGGTTTTCTGAAGGCAAGGGATGGGAATAGTCCCCCCCCCAACACACTGCAGCTCCCTTTTCTGAGGGGGCCCCCAGGGCACCCCAGGCTCTGCCATGCACCCCCATCTTATGAGTTGTCAGCCCTACTCACAGCTGCCATTTTCCAAGTCATCAGCTTGTTCATTGGGGCCCGGGCCACCCCAGCTGACTTGTCTCTATTCCAGAAGGGAAGGAACCATAGCATTCAGGTGGCCGTTTGAGGTGTCCTTGGAGACATCCGGGCCCGAGCCAGCCAGAGAGCACGAGGGGGTGCCTCTGAAGAGGATTTGGGGATCAGGTGTGTGGGGAGAGTCAGGCAAGAGGGAGAGAGGAGAAGAGAGAGACTGGGAATTAGTCAAATTCCCCCTCATTCCAAGCTTGCCATCACACAGCCATGGAGAAAGCCTTTTCACCACACTTTTTCCTCATAATAGGATTATTCCGAAAACATTTCAAGCGAGAGAAATACTGTTTTCTTTTAAATCTTTATTTAAAGGACACAAAGATCAGAATTTTCTTTTCCACATTGAGTAGCCCTTATATCTTTATCATTCTCCTGTAATTTCCTCCTGGAGATACAGAAGGCAGGCCCTCGCTATTAGCAGGAGGCCCTCGAGCCATGCCGTGCTTCTAAGTTCTAGAGCTGGGTGTGGGGTCAGGGCGTTGGGACTCCTCTTTGAGGAATCCCACAAAGTCGCATCCTGGCCCCCACGCCTGGTGCATCCCCCACTGGCCGCAGGGCTTGTCTGCCTCCCTCCTCATACCTCCACACATCCATCGCTCAGCATCACAGGGCGTTGGCCTTGGCACAGGGGTGGGAGTCAGACGAACATGTGATCCAAGTGGACAGGGAGGTGGGAGCATGAAGGCTCATGGAGGAGGTAGATGTCATGTGGCTCCTTTTATTCTGTTTGCACCTACCCTGGTCAGCATCTGGGGAGAAGGATGCCTGCTTCCTGTGCTCCCCGTCTCTGCCTTAAAACAAGACTCTGACAGACAGAAGGGTCTTTGGACAGAGTAGAACTCATCTCCCTCCTGGATGTGTGGATATTGGCCAGGGCCCTGCTTTCATACATCCTGGGGAGGGGAGCACTGTTCCCCATCCCTGAGCTGGGGGGCAGCTCAGGATGTTGGAACATCTCCTCCAGTTTGGGTAGGATCCTTTCCAGAGAAAGAAACCCAGTAGGATGTGTGTGTGTGTGTGTGTGTGTGTGTGTGTGTGTGTGTGTGTGTGTATTTCCATTTATATGTATGTATTTATATATTTCCATATGTGTGTATATATATATATTTTCACATATATATGGAAAGAGATTTTTATTAAAAGGAATTGGCTCATGTGCTTATAGAGGCTAACAAGTCTCAAAACCTACAGAGTGAGTGGGCAAGCTAGAGAGCTGCTGGTGTCGTCCCAGTCTGAAGGCTGGCAGGCTCAAGACCTAAGAAATTTTGCTGTTGTGGGTTGAATCCAAAGGCAGGAAAAAGCCGATGTCCCATTTCAAATGCAATCAAGCAGGAGAAATTCTCTCTTACTCATGGAAGGGTCGGCCTTTTTGCTATAGTTAGGCCTTCACCTGACTGGATGTGGCCCACCCAACACTGGGGAGGGGTCTGCTGTAATTCAGTCTACCAATTCAAGTGTTAATCTCATCCAGAAACACCCTCACAAAACACTCAGATGAATATTTAGCCAAATGTCTTTGGCATCCAGTGGCCCCATCAGGTTAATACATAAAAGTAATCACCCCACTACCTTTCTATCATTCCCCACTTAGTCTGATACATTTCTGAAATACCAGGCTGCTCTGGCCAGAGAGGGCGATACTGAATGGCCTGTACTTGGTTCTATCTTAGAGAAAATGACTGGCTATCAGGATAAGGAAGCCCATGTCCCTGCTTCTCTCTGCCATGTCCCTCTCTGCTTCTGGGTGAATCATAGGCAGTGGTAGCTGGGCCAATAGGAATCATATCCTGGGATTGATCTTTGAAGAGAAAAAGAAAGCACATTTCCATCTCTGTTTCCCCCCTACTGGTGGCCTCACAGAGGAAGGAAAAGGGAGCTGCCGACTTAAATGCCAAAGGCTCTCCCTGCATCACATCCTCGAAGCTGCACAAAGACTCAGCAAGGGCAAATCTCCTCTCTGCTGTAACCACAAGGAAACATGCACGGAGTTTACATCACCAGCTCAGAGTCTTAGAACTGCCAACTGCTGGAACCAGGATTTGAATCCAGCTTAGGTATACTTTGAAACTTCCTCTTCCTGCTACATCTGGGGAAGCTGCATGTCTGTGCAGGCTCTGGAAACTGTATTGCCTCAGGGTGGGGGGGCCACCGTCAGGTTTAACAGCATTCTCACAGCAGCGATGTTGTTCTGCCCAGGTGCCCAGGCAGTAAACCTGTCAGCCAGCAAAGGGAGTCACTGAGGGTTTGATGTCGCCGTGCTATGTCATCTACGGTCAAGAGTAAACGAGGAACCTGGAGAAGATGACCGCTAAGGGTCGTGTTCTCAGGTTCTGGCGTCCTCGGGATGAAAGCTTTTCAACCGCCCTGGAGGATCCCCAGGGCAGGCAGCCTGGAGGCTCCTTCATCTTGGTGGCACTGAGGAAGGGAGTATGTGGAGGAACAAGTGGCCAGAAGCCCAGAGCACCTCATGGTGTATGGTCCCTCGCCACGGTCTGCACACGGGCCTTGTTGGGGGAGGAGGTGTGGGCAGGAGCCTTTGAAAAGGGCACAGCGTGAGTGGAGCCCAGCTTCCTGTTTGTCTGGGACCCTGCCAGCCGTGTTCTGTGGTGACTCAGAAGAAGAGAGCAAACAAGGGGATTTTCAGATGGTCTTTGCATGCTTTCTCCTTTGTTTTCCCTTGGAGGGAGAGGCAGCCACTATGGGTCCTCTAAATCTTGGCCTGGAGGAGCCAGGCGCAGGAAGTGGGGCGGGGGGGGTGGGGGGGTGGATGGCTTATGTGAGATGAGAAGCCGAAGCCGTGCTAAGCCGAGCTGGGGCCAGTTGATATGCACCCTGCTCGGGGAAACTCCGGCTTCTCCGCAGAGAATGTGGGCTGACCTTTCTGGATCCCCTTGCTTCTCTTCCACTGGACTCTTTAACAAAAACTGTCACTAATCTGGAGGTCTTGGGGCTGGAGGGGCCTGAAGTGAATCACCCGGATGCTCTGTAAACACCTGCAGAGAAGGGACCTCTGTACCCTGCCAGGACAGCCCGTCTTGTCTTGTGCAGCTAGTGCCTGCAACTCTGTCTGCTCCTAGCTTCGGCTCCCCATCCGGGGGCTGCTGAGCCCTGGCGTTTGCCCCTGCTTGTTTCGTGGCACTGCTATGCGTAGGCTGTCCTCTGACCCCACGAGTGCGTTGTGCTCCCCTGGGAATGTGGCCTGTGCTCTGAAATTACTTCCTGTGGTAGCTGTTGCATCTCCTCAGCTGGACCGTAAGCTGTCTTCAGCAGGGACCAGATCGTCCCTATATTTTATATCCCACATACTCACTACTAGAGGGCTGAGCATATGGCAAGCGTTTAATCACTGCATGGTGGAAAGAAGGAAGGAACAGAGGGAGGAAGAGAGGGAGGGAGGGAGGGAATCGGGAAGGAGGGGAGGGAGAAAAAATAGAAAGATTTGTCCGCATCTTTTTTGTCCACTAGACAATGACTCTGCACTCTGGGGAGTGTCCCCTGTGACGATCATTGTCTCCCCTGTCTGGGAGATGCCCTGGTGTGGAGAACAGCTCTAGGCTCTGGCCTCGATACCCAGGTTGCAGCACTAGCCTCCTATTGGGTTGTGTGGCCATCAAGTCAGATCAAGGGTCCTCACCCTGTGTAAACTGAGTTCCCTTAGGCGTGAGAGGCAATGCTCATGTTTATGACACGGAGCACTGTGATTCCAACAATAACAATTTTGTTATTATTTGATTAGTTTCTACTGTGTGCTGACCAATGAAAATTGCTTTATATACACGGTCTGTGTATACAGCTCGTGAGGTGGCCAGTTTTACTGGAAGTTCGGAAAGCTTAAGTGACTTGAAAAAGTAGGATCTGCACCCGGATCCCTAATGGCCTCCAGGCCCCAATTGTCTCTACTGCATCAAACTGCTTCCTGTCAAAAACAAATTAGGGTCCATGTGGGGAGGCGGTAGAGGGTGATGTTGGACTCAGAGACTGTAGGAGAGACTCCAAATCTTGTCATTGAATCACTTTCCCAGCTAGTAGGGTACAGCAAATACCCAGGCTCGTTCTTTTCCTGAGTTAGTACTTTCCTCGCCGAAGTGTGTCCTTTGCAGTCAGAGTGAGTCTGCCAGCCAGGCGCAAGTTACTTTCCAAGAAGCCGGGGATGGCTGCATTAAAGACGTGGGTTTCCGGGAGCACTGTGTGTGTGTGTGCATGCGTGTGTGTGTGTGTGTGTGTGTGTGTGTGTGTGATCTAGAAATCAGGCGGAACCCCACAAAGAAGATGTGGCTCTGAGGCAGTGACCAGTGGATCATTCGGCAAACTTTACTGAGCACCGACATGTGCCAGGGGCTGTGCTAAACCCCGCAGGGTTGAGGAAACCACGCGCCCGCTCTGATCTCCAGGAGCTAGCGGATTGGTGAGGAAGACAGGATTCAAGGTAGATGGAGGCTCCTTCTGCTTGTGGCCAGACAGGGGAGGGGAGGAGAGGGAAGGGAGGGCGGCGGGAGGGAGGGGGTGTCGTCGGGGAGGGAGGCTGGACCCAGGAGACCGTGGGGGAGGGGGTGGCACACCGGGGTCCCCCTGGAATTCTCCACCCCACCAGCCGCCCTCGGGCCTGGTTCTCAGTTTAAGTCAAATAACTTTGGTCTCCAGTTGCCTCCTGCCTGCCACGTTCCAACTCAATCATTCTTTGAAATTTGGAGCTGTAGCTAAAGTGCTTTGCCCTGTAACAGGATTTTCACAGTCTCCACAGCAGCGGCTAGCGTGGCTCCTCACCTGCTGTTGTAATCTGCACCGCTAAGCCCGCGGCTCCAGGCGGAAAGCTTAACTCGCCTTGCCCATTGGAGCTCACTCTTCCTGGCATCGGAGCCCCATTTCAGGAAGGGGAGCTAATCCGCTCCCCCCACCCCCACTCGGCACACAGAGACGTTTCAAAGAAAACACACACGAAAGAGGGAGTGCGGCCCCTCCTCCGAAGGGGCAGTGAGAACCCGGTGCTCTGCAGCTGATGAGCAACAGGAAAGGTGCCGGGCATCTCTTCTCCTGAAGAGGGTGGGTGCCAGAGCCAAAGCCGCTGATTTTCCGGGAGATTTTGCTTCCTGGACAGGCCCAGCCTCAGTGTCTACCTTGTGAACGGGAGTGAGTGGTATGCCTCTGCCCTTGTGCCTGTCAATACCTCGGACCTTTATCTAAAGTCATTAATCACTGCTGGTAATTTTTGCCCTCTACCTCCATCTTAACACTTTATACTCTTGAGGGCGAAAGCCCGGTGTCTGACACATAGTAGGAGTTCGGCGACTGCTTGCTCAGTGAATGAGTTCTAGCACTTGAGCTCAGCTTCGTTCCAGGCGCTGTGAAGTAATGCACAAGAACACACGGGGAGCATGGGGAGCTGATCACATAGGCAATAAATGGAAAAGCAAATAGAAACAGGAAGAAGTTGGAAAGTCCTTGGAGGCAGGGGCCACGCATGCAGGCAAGCATTCATTCATTCAAGAGATATTTACCGAGCCTAACATATGCCAGGTGCTCTTCCTGGATGCTGAGAATAGAGCAGTGGAACAAGTTACAGACAAACATTCTTGCCCCTGTTCTAGTGCAAGGTACCAGATCAAGACTGGACATCAAACAGATTTTAACTTTTAACCTAAGAAATAACTTCCTGACAACTAGAATTGCCCAACGATAGAAGGTACTGCTGTGTAGTAAGATCCCTGTCTCTAAAAAAGCTTGAGCAGAGGCTACGTGGGCACACACGGGTGGTATAGAGAGGGCACAGCAGACCCTACGCATCCTTGCCCGTGTCCTCTTTTTCCTATCTCTTCAGTGCACGCTGGCTGAGTTCCAGCTGCCAGCACCTGCATTTCCTTACCTGAGAGCTTTCTCTGGTCGCAGAACCTATTTTGTTGTTCACTGGGCAAGCAGGAAGTTGCCCCCTCATTGCCTACTACCCAACAAGGCCTGGGCACCAGAGGCCCAGGGTTAGCATGATTAAGCCGTATGTCCTGTCGGGGGAGGAGGGAGAGAGACACAGGTTGTTCAGTAGGTGTTGAAGGGGTTCAGAACGAGTTTCTTCAAAATGTGCCACTTTGGCAGGCGGGTCATTTTGAGCTGAAGGCGATCAAGGCCCAAAAGACTCAGAAAGAGCTTCCTACCTCCCCCTTAACCGCCTCTAAGAATTTAGATGGAAGGTGTGGTGCAGGAAGAGAGCCATCGGCAGAGACAATTACAAAGACTCAGGGCCAGGTAGGGGGAGCTGAGCGGGAGCTGGGGCCTGTTTGTGCAAAGTCTTCTTGTGTTCCATTGTCTCTGCTCCAGTGAGCAGCTTTTGTTTATCAAACATTTGCTCTTCCCATATTCCTATGAATTGTCTTCCTCCCCCTTGAAGTCTAAACCCCTACCCCCTCTCACTAGCTCAGGATGGCATATAAGCCTCAATTGCCTGGCTTTGAAACTGTCATGTCTCTATGAGGCTCCTGCACGTATGACATTTGTTTTTCTCTTGTTAATCTGTCTTATGTCAATTTAATTAATAGAACGGCCCGAAGAACCTGAAAGCGTAGAGGGAAAACATTCCCTCCCCCACAGTGTGGTCGCCCCTGTAGCGTGTCATCCAGATCATCCTTCAGGGAGGACTTGTTGGCCTAACTGCTAGGCAAGTGATCGGCTGGTGGACTTTGGCAGTCAGCCCCTAGAGAGATCACTTCGGCCACAGAAAGCTTCCTGCCCAAGGTTATCCCCCTTCTGGGCTGGTCCATATCCAGGGACAGGGTGATGTGGGAAAAAGACGGCCTGGCCATCTCCACTGGGTTTGGGACAGCTCCGAAGGGCCATTCCAAGGCTCCAGAGCAAATTGTGGGGTTGGCCAAGGCTGCTCTTGGTCTGCATAAAGGCCAGACTCCTCCCCGCCCCCCACACTTGCTTCCTAGCCTTCTTTTCCACAAGCACAGACTTCATAGACACCCCTTAGTAAGCACCCTACTGGCCAAACTCCATCTCAGGGGCCTCTTCCCAAGGAACCCGCCCTGTCACAGCGGGACCTCATCCCTGCCTGCTGGGCTGAGCCTCTGGAATCTGCCTGCTGAGCCCTGCTCCTTCACCACCTGTCATGTTTATGGAAAGCGCCTCCTACTACCTTAAAGAGTGAGTCTCCGGCCAGGCCCAGCACTTGCTCCACGGGGCTTCATCTAGGCTCCCACAGGAAAGAGTTTGTGTGGACAGGGTGGTGGGAGTAGGGTATCTGGTCCTCTGACAGCCATGCCCCTTTCTGACACCCACCGCCCCCCCGCCCCGCCCCCGCTGCCACAACCATGTTGCGTGTGGATGCCCCAGGCACTGTGCTCCCAGACAAACCTAGTCAGGGAGCCCCCAGGAAGATGAAACGGTCGTGGCCCCAGAGCAGCATCTCTGGATCTGAGGCGCATTCCAGCAGCTGGGACTGCGACGGGAGCTTGCTTTATTAGATCCCATTATATATGGATGATTTGCCATCCCCGAAGATAAATGGGAAACTTAATGCAGAGGTATCCTGTCTGGGGAAACTGGAGAGTTATGGATGTTAGCTTTGTAGCTTTATGAAAGCACTTTCTTATAGAAACTGAAATGACCAAGATTAGATTGAATTAGTATGTACTGGTATGAGCTTTTTCTCCCCCTATCCATCTTGATTTTTTTTTTTTTTTTTTTAAGGAAAGAGATTTGCCTCCTCCGTGAGCATTTCATGAAAATGCAAATCCCAAGTTTGGGGTTGGTAATTAGCAGGGTTGCCTCCTGGTGCTAATGAGGCAGCTGCCCCAGCTGGAACTGTATCTGCAGGGGTGGGGAAAGAGGCGCCCTCTGCCGGCTTCCCTCCTGGGTGGTGCCTGCTCCTTCCCGTCCACTCTCCTCCCACTGGTACCAGGTGCCCCCCTCACTCTACAGCGTATAGAGACCCTTCCATCCCAGCAGCTGGGCTCCCGGCCGCCCCCCTCTGAGGGACGGGCTCTCCCTCACAGTGTTGTTCCCCAACCTGAACTTTGGGCCCAGGTCCCGGTCGGGTGGCCGGGCTTTCTGCCAGCAACAAATCCATCAGGTAAGTGAGCACTCTGATACCAAGCACAGTGTCAGGCACCGAAAAAACAAAGATGAAGATGCTGAGTCTGTGCCCTTGAGGGGAGAGCAGTGTATCCACTAACCCCATAGGGGCCCCTGGAAATAACTTAAGGGCAGTGTTCTGGAGGGGAAGTAATTTGGGGCTTAATTTTTCAGCTAAGCTTTCCGGAATCTCAGGCCCATCACTTCTGTGATTTGAGCCTCAGTTTCATCTCCTCTAAAATGGGGTTATTAAAGCCTGCTCTGCCTCTCTAGGATATTAGGAATAGGAAACATGGTGTTGATCTGGTCCAGTCCCTCCACCTCAGTGGAGGAGGGAGCTCCAGTCTCTCGACAGGGGTGGGGCAGAATCAGTTGCGGGCATTTTGACCAAGTAAATTATTGCTCTTGTGCTGTGGGGATTGATTATGGGTAAGGAAAGGAAGATCTTTGGAGTCAGAACTGTATCAAAGAGCCTGGGCCTTCCGTAGCCACCACTCTTAGGAGCCATAGCAGCTGATCGGGACCCAGTGCTGAGGTCTGTCCCGCATTTGAAGCTTAGAAGGCTGGCAGGGAAGAGACCTTATTTGTGATATTACTGACCATGCTAGGCCTAGCACACACCCTACACTCCAAATGTGCACCAAACATCGGCACGATAAAGGCATCCCAAGAGTCAGGATGCAGAAGGAGGAAACAGAATAGTGTGTGTGCCACGGGGTGAATGGGGACCCCAGATCTAGGGGGCCCTGAGAGCTTCAGAGCCTCTCAGGCACTTTACTGGGGCTGCAGATTGACCTGGTGAGCATCCCGTCAGATGGTGAATGGGGGTGTCCCAGCATGGCTTCTGGAACTGCCTTTGCACCCAGGAGATTTGCAGAGATGGAGAGGGGGAGCCCAAAAATGAGATCAAAGTGGCCTCCTTGCAATGGACTCAGCCTCTAGGGGGTGTCAGCGCAGAAATGGAATTTGAATGAAGCGTTGAGCGCTGGGCTCGGAGATGAGAGGGGCCAAGAGCAGTTAGTCTCAGGTGGAGTCATTTAAAATTTACAACGCAGATTAAACAGCTTCCTTTGTATGATGATAAGCACTGCGCCTATCCCAGGTCCCAGGGTGCCATCTCCATGAGGGGCTGAGCTCTGTCAGATGGAGGACGCAGGCTAGCTCTGCTCACCAGCCAACACCGGACTAAGGCCTGGGGCCCACTTTTGCCACAGACCCCTCCTTGGCCGCTGCCACTGCCCACTGGGGCCCCAGGGCCGTCTCCATTCCAGGCTCCATCCAGCAAAGCTTTTCACCATGGGAGCTGCTTCTCCTATTACAGAAGCATTAAAAACTTTTTTTTAGCGTCTATTCATTTTTGAGAGACAGAGACAGAGCATGAGCAGGGAAAGGGCAGAGAGACAGGGAGACACAGAATCCAAAGCAGGCTCCAGGGTCTGAGCTGTCAGCACAGAGCCGATGTGGGGCTCGGACTCCTGACCCGTGAGATCATGACCTGAGCCAAAGAGCCGAAGTCAGACGCTTAACTGACTGAGCCACCCAGGCGCCCCATATGGCAGCATTTTTTAAGCCTCTTGTCTATAGGCGCCTGGCTTTGGGCCTGGGAAAGGGAGACCTTGCCTCACATGAGGCATGCTTCTTCATCCTCTTTAAGGCCAGCTTCTTCATCTCCTTCTGGCTGAGGCAGGAGCAGAGCTGAAGAACCTTCCGTGACTTCAACCATCTCCTTCTCCATCCACATTTGGCAGAGGAGGAACCGAGGCTCCAAGGCCAGAAGACTTGCCCAAGGTCCCACAGCTAGTCTGGAGCCAGGTTGGAATTGAAATTCACGTTGTCTCTCTAACTCAATGAATCACTCAATCAATAGATTTTTCGTAAATACCTAGTATATGCTAAGAGCCGTGCCAGCCAAGGGGATAACAGAGAGCAAGAAGACAGGGTCTACCTTCAAGGACTTTGCCTTGGGGAGGGGGAGAATGAATGTATAATCCCCGCTTTTTCTAAGTGTTGCAAGGGAAAGTAACCAGGTGGTATGAGAGAGAAAAGCAGAGGAGGGGGTTACTCTCTAGAATGGGTGGCCCGAGAAGTCACAGCTGAAGCTGAAACCATATATAAGCTTACCTCTGCAGGAAGAGTAGGGGGGCAGCAAAGACGGGGAAGAGTCAGAAGCATCCGACTCTTGATCTCCAGGCGGGGGCTACAGCCTGTGCAAAAGCCCCAAAGTAGGGAAGTTTGATGTGCTCAAAGAGACCAACACCAGCAAGCAGAAGGGGGCGTGTTTGGGCAGGGTGAGCGCCAGAGAGAGTAGCAGGACAGGACGGTGGAGAAGGAGGCAGGCAAGATCACGAGACAGGCCTCCCTAAGTCAAGTTAAAGACAGGTTTCACTCCCATCTCCATCATGCAGATAGGACATAATAGCTGCGTTTGGGCGGCACCAGGAAAGGTTGAAGCCTGACTGTGGCAACCCGGAAAAGGAGGGACCTAGTGGTGATGAGTACAGGGCTTCAGAAGACATTGTGGGACGCAAGGTAGGAGCTGCTGGAAAAGCTCCACTTGATGCCCAAGAAGGCCCAAGCCAAGAGGCTGGGTCCTGAGGCTGAGGCTGGCATAAGAGGCTGTCAGGGGGCAACCGAGGGGCCAATTTGACCAGAATGGGCTAGGTACTTCCAAGGACTGGGGCCGAGGTGGTGGTCTAGCCAGCCAGGGCCTTAACGGCTCCTGATGGGAGAGGCCAGACTTGGGCCTTAGGCTCTTCTGGTCGAATCTGTGCTAGAGCTGGGTATCTGTGATTCGCTTCTCTGCATGCTGCTGGTCCCCCGAGAGTCCTGGCCAGTGACCCTAACAGGCGGAGCGTGTGCAACACTGACACTCCTCTTACTTGAGAGATGGATTGCAAGAGATGTGTGTAGGCAAGGTGGTAGGGCCAAGTTCCAGGGTTGTGCCCGTGGATGCAGCAGGGAGGGAAGGTCGGGAGGGCTGTGGGGTGGAGGGTTTCCAGGTGAAATGAAGCAAGGCCTGTCACCCCTTCCTGGGGGGCTCTCTTCTCTGCCCTGGCTGTGGAGGTCTGAGGCCGTAGGGTCAGCCTGCCTCCTGCTCCAGAGGAGTGTGATGGGCCTACCTCTGGAAATGGACCTTCCCCCCAGCTTTCATTCCCAGTGGCATAACAGCTTGGCTGACAGCGTGCCCTCTCATAGGTCCATCATGGGTCCACCTCCCAGTCCCCAGTGTCTAATGAGAGAAGGCATGGAAAGCACTTAACACCCGCCTGAGATACTCTAGATGCTCTGTCCAGCTACTGTTACTCTCATTATTTACTGGGTCGGGTTTCCTCCATTAACGCTACTTAACTCCCTTGCCCTGGAATGAGCTCCTTGACCTTCTCCCAGGACCTGATGTCCTCCCATTTTTTAAGAGCAGGCGATACAGTACAGGGACGTTACTTTTCCACTTGCCGCTGGCCCACGTGCGTGGCCTCAGCCAAGCCACTTTTGCTCACCACATCTGTTTTCTCATCCATCACTCGATGAGCTCGTTCTGAACCCCAACTTCCCTGCAGGCGTGCAGCAGCACACTGGCGAGCCCCAGACAGGTGCCCTGTGTTGAGCTGGGGAGTCCCTGGGTGGGCGGGGGCGGTCCCCTGGCTGTGTCTCTTCTCTTGGGAGTAGCCGACGCAGTGCGCTGCAGCGTGCAGAACAAATGTGGCCGTTTCTCTGTGAGCCGTGATGTAAAAACTGTCGAGAAGTGCTGGAAATCATGCCTGAAGTCTCTAGTGGGATAATGTCGCCAGTATCCCACGAGTCATCACCTAGATTCAAAATGGACCTGTTCCGAGAAATCTGTTCCTACACTAAGTTCAATGCCGTTCCTCTGTCATGGTATTCTCAGCATTTATGAGTGGTGTTAGCCTGAAATTAATTAATTTGTACTTCTTAATATGTGGCCTGTGGGTTGTTTCCTGTAACAGATACTATTACTGTGCCACCGCCATTGACTGAGGTGCCTCACCATTCACTCACAACGGGGCTGTGGGGTAGTGTGCACGTGGAGACTCGAGACTTGTGTGGATTGCAATAGTTGCCCAGGGGCGCCTGGGTGGCTCAGTCGGTTAAGCGTCCAGCTTCGGCTCAGGTCATGATCTCACAGGTCGTGAGTTCGAGACCCATGTCGGGCTCTGTGCTCACAGTTCAGAGTCTGGAGCCTGCTTCAGATTCTGTGTCTCCCTCTTTCTCTGCCCCTCCTCCACTCGTGCACCCTCTCTTTCTTTCTTCCTTCCTTTCTTTCTTTCTTCCTTCCTTCCTTCCTTCCTCTTTCTTTCTTTCTTTCTTTCTTTCTTTCTTTCTTTCTTTCCCTCTCTCTTTCTCTCTCTCTCAAAATAAATAAACATTAAAGAAAATTAAAAAGAAATAGTTGCCCAAATCATAAGTAGCTGAGTCAGGATTTGGACATGAGTCTGTCTGGCTTGATGTAGCCCATGTTCCTTGTCACTTAAGCATTTTGCTCTTGTGTGTGTGTTCTCCCCGTCTCCCAGTTAGATCAGGGGGTGTCCTGGGAAGAAGCACTGTGTTTTCTATCAGCCTTTCTGTCTCCCCGCAGTTCAGGATTATGCTCGATAGTAAGAATTCAGTGATTATTGTGGGCGTGCCAGACACTCTAGTGAGAATGGACAGTGAGAGCGAGAGCCAGGACGGGCTTCCCCGGGTCACAGACTGAAGGCACGGTTGACCTCTGTCTTCACCTGAGTGTGTGAGATCTTACCTGTGCTGTCTCACAGCGGAGCAAGCCCTGTTCAGCCTGGCTTCTGGTGTTTGAGGGTAAGAGAAGTTCTGGAAATGAGGAGTTCACACCAGGTTCCCAGCCGATGAGAACCTGTCTTGAGGCCCCCCCATAGCTTGTCCCACAGGCCTGTCCGGGTCTCTCCGGAGGAGGGAGAAACAAGAGTCAGTGATTAGCGTCGGGGACTGGCGGGTAGTAGTTGACGGGAAGGGGTTCACGTCGCTGGCTTGCTCACCCTGGTGGTGTGGCCTTCAGTGTAAAGCTCACCATGTCACCCAGCAGTGTCCTGGGACTACGCTCTCTGTTCTTCTCCTCTCTCTCCTTCCTGGGCCTCACGGTCCTCCTGGGCGGTGGGTCAGTCCTTCCCCGGCCTTCTTACTGCTGGGGCTGCCAATCGGGTCCTGCGAAGCATTTACACCCGGACCGTCAGTGAGTTAGCTTCGAGTGCCCCGGGGCAGTCCCCATCTCACTCGTCCTTCACCCTGAACACCAAAACCACCCACATACACGCTGTGTGGTTAAGGGTCAGACCGCCTGAAATTTGATTCTCTCTGCTCCAACTCTGGAGGATGTAACCTTGGGCGAGCTTGACAATGTTTGTTCAAGAAATATTTGGTGGGAAAAAAATATTTACTGAGCATCTATGAAGTGCCAGGTATGATTTTAGGCAAGACCTGCGGTGGTAAAGGATGTATGGTGATAGAGTATAAGGAATAGGACAGAGAGGTATGTGTTCAGGAAGGTGGTCAAGTCAGTCCTCTTTGACTTGCAACCTGAATGATGATGAAGGAGTAATCTGGAGGGAGAACATTCTATTGAGACAGAGAGAACAGCCAGTGAAAAGGCCCTGAGGCACAAAGACGGCTGACAGGCTCCCTGGGTTTATTGCTGTCGCTCCATGTGGAATGAATTGCAGGGGATCAAGAGCAGAAGTAGAGGGGCACCGGGGTGGCTCTGTTGGTTAAGCATCTGACTCTTGATCTCATGGTTTGTGAGTTCAAGCCCCACTTTGGGCATTGTGATGACAGTGCAGAGACTGCTTGGGATTCTGTATCTCCCTCTCTGTCTCTGCCCCTCTCCCACGCTCTCTCTCTTTCGCTCTCTCTCTCTCTCTCTCAAAATAAATAAACATTAAAAAAAAAAAAAAGAGTGGAAGTAAGGAAACTGGCTAGAAGGCTATTGCAAAGGTCCTGGCCGGCAGTGGTCACGGCTGGGGTGAGTTACATCATTCTCTGAGCCTCAGGTTCCTCACTGACAAAATGAACGTAACAGTAGTACTTAACTTACAGTGTGGTTGTGGAGATTAAATGAGTGAATACATGACGTGTAATGAATGGCAATTATTAGCACCGATAGAAAGAGTAATAATCGTTAAGTGTGGGCAGGGGGTGAGGGCTCACGTAGCCAGGCCCTCACAGGAGGTCTGAGCCTTTAATTAAGCGGAGATTTTTCCGTTCGGCAGGTCCAGGGGTGCCTCCAGGAAGTTCAGGATCACATGCCAGTTACCCCCGCTGGCTCACCCATCCTGAGCTTCTTGGGTCAGGGAGGGGGAACAGGTGGCCTGGGGAGGCAGGGCAGATTCTCTGCGTGTGAAAGCAAGCTGGCCCAGGACTGAGAAATCCAGAGAACCCCTTGCTCCGCTGCTTTCTGGGAAAGGCCTGGGAGAGTCCTCGCCTCCTCCAGGAAGCCTTCCGAGTTGAGACAGGGGCTGGAGAAAGGCACACTCAGGAGGTAGCAGGGGAAGCAGGCCCGGATAAAGAAGGCAAGGAGGCAGGCTCCTCTTATTTCTGACTTTCTGTCCCCCGGGGCAGGGATGTGTGCCAACAGGAGGGAGAGAGAGAGGGCGGGATGAGTGGGGTCCTTCCCTGATTTACTTCTGTCACCTTTGAGATGAGAAACCCCTAAGGGAATTTGGTGAGATGCTCACAAGGGTGCCGAGACAGCAGCCGGGTGCTGTGGCACCTTTCTGCTCTGACAGACAGGCCTCCTCCCCTGCAGAAATTCTGCTCTTCCAAGCGGAGGCCAGGAGGGTTCTAGTGACCTGTAGCCCGCCCTGCCCTCCCCCACCCCCCGGCCTGTGTCTCCTCTGCCATGCTGCCAGAGGGACATTTTATGAGCTCTTCAGTCCTCAGGCCCCATGAGGCTTTTGCCTTGCTTCAAGACCATCTCTGGTACACACATATATCTTAAAAAGGAAAAGAAAGAGAGAGAAAAGCTATTTTATTTCATTGCCAAACTATCCACTTTAAATACCCTTTTTATTACAGTATCTGCATAGTAATACTAATAATAGATCTTGTTGGCAGCTCTAATGAGGCTGGAGAATATAAGGTTTCCAATAAAGTTAATTGTTGCCTTTAATATTCTCATACATTTATACATGGTAAATCTTTAAAGGAGAAAAAACACTCCATTTCATCTCTGTTAAGCAGCCGGTTCTAAACTGGACGGAGACGTGCCGCAATCTTGATGTGGGCTGGGCCCAGGCTGGACTCTCAGAGAACTTGGATTGGGAGCTCCGAACTTTTTTCCAGCGGTAAGAGCATGAGCTTTGCACCAGGAGGATCTGGGTTTGAATCTGAGCTTTGCACCAGTAGGATCTGGGTTTGCCTTTGTCACTTGCTAGTTTTATAGCTAGGGCAGATCGCTTCCCTCTCCCGGCCTCAGTTTCTTCGATGGCGAGCTGAGATTCGTGAAAAATGCAGATAAAGTGCAGGACAGCACGTGGTGTATTGTCAAGGGCATCACAATGTGAGCTACGGGCATTATTTTAACCTATTAAATACAATGCTACTGTGTGTATTCACTTACTGTGTGTATCACTAACTGTGAAATAAATCAGGGTTCTACAATCCCTGTGCTTGGATTTCACCGCTAGCTAAAATTTCTTTCTGTTACTTGATTTCGCGAGGTTATGTTGTAGTAAGTGATAGAGTCGGAACCCAGGATTCTCGGACTCCTGCAACTTCCCGTAGTTATCAGGCAGCCCTCGATCCCCACAATGCCTTCCCACCTCAAGTCTAGAGCATTTTGGCCAACTTTTCCTTCTGCCCATCTCTTAACCAGACTCAAGTCTGCTGTCTGGGATCTAGAGAACCCTGATTTAGATGCTGGGAGGAAGGGAGGGTGACCTCCCCCGGTCTTGGGACAAACACTCATGGCTACCGGCCAACCTCTCCAGCGTGATTTTTCTGTGGTTCTTACTTCCTCTTAGAGAAATTTCGTGGTCTTTAGAGACACAGAACAAAGAAGCACACGTATTTCGCCATTTATTATATAGCCCATTCCATGTATTTTTGACAGTTCCTTCACATTTCTGGCATTTATGATGTTTTTCTCCCAGGGTGTGAGTAGAAGGAGATGTTTACCCCCAGACCTCACCCCAAGATCCAGGAAAGGGAAAGACGGACTCGGGATGGCCGGGGTTAGGGACAGCCTATGTGACTTGCCTCTCAACAAATGGATCACCAACCATGCAGCCCCCCACCCCTCCGACCTTCCCCACCCAGCCAGGGTTCTCTACACATCAACGCCTCTCCTGCTGGCAAGTGGTAAGAAATACTATGTGACAGGATGGTTTCCATGGCAACCCTCATTTCCAGTTAAACAACCGGGCACTGATGAAAGGGTCTCGTTTGCTTTGGTTAAAGGTTTTGTGGGGAAGGGTGTGAGGTTCCTTACTTCCTCCCTCTCTCCTTTCCCCTCTCTCACTCCTCACCTTCCGGTCCCCCTTTCCAGGGATGAGGGCCAGGCACTACGGGGCCAGGCTCTGCCTGGGCCCTGGAGAATGGGGACTCCCACTCCAGTCTGGACCAGAGGAGCCAGGATGGGGGACTCAGATCTGAGAGCCTGCATGCCCTCAGCTGGCAGCCACCGTTTCCTCTCAACCCCGCTGCCTTGCGTCCCAGGTCCCCTGCCCTCCCCAAAGAAGGACCCGTTGTGGGAAGAAAGAGGCTGGTGCAGGACCCTGTGTCCCAACAGGTGGTTGGGTAATTAAGTGAGCTTTATGCATACAACACTGTTTTGCCCAATGTAATTGCAGTTTCCATATAAATAATTCACGGGAAATTATTAGAGTGAGGACATCGCCCGCCTCCTCATAATTTGCTTAACCGAAATAGGCTCTTTCATCATCTGCGCTGATTTGCCTTAAGACCATGCACTCAGCATCCTTCATAGGCCGGCTCCTTCGAAACCAAGAATGCAGAATTTAATTAAGTTATGCAAATCGGGTGTCCCCTGCCTGGGGAGAGGCAGGGTGTTTGCCCACATGGCTGTGGGTGGTGCATGGAAGGGGAGGAGGGGCCTCGCCGTGTCCCAGGTGGTAGGCAGCTGTTTGGGGAGGTGCCAGGCAGCGCCCCGCCCCCCCCCATGGCGAACCCAGGAGCTGGACTCCATGGATGGGGCAGAGCGGAGTCAGAGCTAGAACTCAGGGTCCTGCCTCCAGACTGACTGACTGTGTAATTTGGGGGATAGTACTTGACCCCATTATACCTTTGCTTCCCTCTCTGGCAAATGAGGATAATAAAGCAAGCCATCACAGGGCGCCTGGGTGGCTCAGTCAGTTAAGCGCCCGACTTTGGCTCAGGTCATGATCTCACGGTTTGTGAGTTCGAGCCAGTCATCAGTCTCTGTGCTGACAGCTCAGGGCCTGGAGCCCGCTTTGGATTCTGTGTTTCCTTCTCTCTCTGCTCCTCCTCTGCGCACGCTCTGTCTCTCTCTGTCTCTCAAAAATAAATATTAAAAAATGAAGAAAAAAAAAAGAAAGAAAGAAAGCTGTCAGGAATCGGTGTAAACTACTAAATATGGTCCTGGCCGGAGTGCTTGGCAAATAGCTGTCATCACTGTTACTATTGCTATTCTTGTCACTGCTGTTAGATATATTAGACTCGTTGTGGCTTCCACTGCTCTCGAAGAAAGTATCTGGCTGAGACCAACTGTCCTCCTGTCACGGGGAGGGTCACATTTAAAACTTCCTCTATAAACTGTTGCGTGATTTTTGGAAGGAGCTGTCAAATTAGCCAACATGTTGGAGGCAGACAGGTCAAGGCTCAAATCCCAGTTCTGCCCCTAATGTACTCGATGTTAAGTCGCGGGCAGGTCACTTTGCTTTCGTGGGGCCTGAGAACCTCTTGGGTAATATCCCTGCCTCCCGTGGGGCCTGTGAGAGAAGCACCAGGCACAAGTCTGCTCCGTGGTTTATGATCCACAACTGGCGAACACACCTTCAGGGCGGAGCCAGGATCCTCTCAGAGAGTTCAGGAGCCTCCTCATGCTCCTCCCTTCCCTTTGCTTAGTGGTGATGCTCCCACTCCTCCTTCGAAGCACCCTTTCTCCCATGCTTTCTGTCAAAGGACCAAAGCAGCCAGAAACTCATGCACCCTGAGGTGTGAGGGCCTGGGAAGTTTAAACGTTCTACTCTTCTGGAGGAGACTTATTTTCTCAAGGGGACGAACTGCTTAATTTTTCTTAAATCCAAGGTTTGTTGCTCTAACGGAATCAGGCCATAAAGGCGCGGTAAAGCAGAGAGCCGCTCCCGAAATCTCTGCTGGGAATCGATGGCTTCCTCATGAGGGAAGCAGTGGGTCTGGGAATCTGCCCTGGTGGCTGGTGCCTCTCACCAACTCTGTGTCTCTCGCTCGGACTCAAGCTCTGTCACAGAGCAAGCTGCTTTGTTCCTGTAACAAATATTTATTGAGCACCTACTACTATATACCAGGCACTTCAAGAAGCACCGGGTTTATAGTGGGGAGTGAAACAGACACAGGCCTGGTGTCCCAAAGGAGCCCATGCCCCGCTTTAGCCTGCAGCCAGAGGGGCTGGGAAGGATCGTCAGCTCGGGGTCAGAAAGGCCAGGCTGTTTTTGGCTCTTCTAATTATTCCTCATCAAATTCACTGCCCCAAGCCTTCGCCTCTCCACCTGTAATGGGTGTGCAGTGTGTTTCCTGCTGGTCCCTGGAGAGCCACCCTCCACCTTTCTAGGCCCTGCTCTGGGCCCTGGAGGCTGGTCTGTGTGCTCTGCACCGCCAGGCACCCTTTCCCTCCAGCTGGGTTGCTGGGAGGTACCAATACAAAGACCCGCAGGCAGGAAAGTTAGGTCAAGCTACTCGTTTCCCCGGCTCTTGCCTTGCTGGGCCATGGCTACCACTCCCATCTTCTGTTTCTCTCCTGCAGCTGCTGAACTGAGGCTCTGGTCACTGCCCCTTCCAAGGTCTCCTCTGCCAGGAAGGGCAGTGGCTTCCTGCTGTGGCTAGCCCTGAAGTACTTTACTGTTCTTTGTTGCTTTCCCTAACCCAGCCCACATCTTTGCAAAGGATCCCCTTAGTGGGTGTGATGGTTAATTTTGTGTGTCATTTTGACTGGACCACAGGGTGGTCAGGGTGCCCTGACATCATTTTGGGTGTGTCTGTGAGGGTGTTTCTGAATGAGATTAGCATTTGAATCAGAGACTGAGTAAAGCAAATCACCGTCTCTAGTGTGGGTGGGTCCCATCTAATCAGTTGAAGACCTGAGTACAACAAAAATGCTGACCCTTCCCCGAGTAAAGGAAAACTCCTATCTGATGGCCTTCAAGATGGGACCGGGATTCTTTCCTGCCTTCAGGCTGCAACTGAAACATGAACTCTTCCTGGGTGTTCAGCCTGCTGGTTTTCAGTCTGGAACTTAGACCTTTGGCTCTCCCGTTTCTCCAGCGTGATGTTTGCAGATCTGCATGTGCCCTGCCCACCTCCCAGGGCCATTGGGAAGCTGTCACAAGCCAAGATCTATGAAAATGCTTTGTAAACTGTGAAGTGCTGTCATGGTGAGACACGACCTATGTTACACTTTTGTAGTCCCGAGGGCTTGTGTATTCTGTTTGTTCTCTGAGGTTGGGCCAGGGACACGACACTCAGGTGTGTGATTTCAGGCCTTGGCACATAGTCCCTCACAATCTCTGGGAACTCTTCTCCAGTACACAGTTGAGAGAGGTGAGCTCAAGCCATGACCCCAGCTCTTCTCTGCACTTTCGCCCACTGGTACAGCAGGAGGCAGAGAGGTCAGGAGCACAGGATCGGAGGCCAGAGATCTGGCACCAAATCCCAGTGCATCCTTTTTGGCCCGTGTGGCCTTTGGCAGCTCTCTTACCTCTTTGGCCTCAGATTCTCACCTGTCAAACAGGGACACTAACAGGTGATCATATAGTTAATGTCTATATGTACTCCATGATGTTGTCACTAAGATTGACCAAGACTTTGGCCTTGTGCTTTGTGCAGCGTAAATCTTGGGGAAACTAGTTATTACCACCTTGTCGGTGATCAGCTGTGTGACCTTGGGCAAGTCCTATCACTTTTCTGGGCATCAGTGATCTTTTCTCTAAATGTGTCTGGGGTGAGTGAATGCATTTGCTTTCTACTGCTGCATAACAGATTTCCACAACATCAGTGCCTAAAACAATACACACTTACTGTCTTTCTGTTCCTATGGGTCAGAAATCCCAGCATGGGTTAGCTGGGTCCTCTGCTGGGGTTCTCATCAGGCTGCCCTCAAGGTGGTGACTGGGCTACATTCTTACCTGGAGCTCAGTGACCTCTTCCAAGTGCATTTAAGTTGTTGGCAGAATTCAGTTCCGTGGGATGGTTAGACTGGGGCCATCAGCTCATGGAGGCTGCCCCTCTCCTTAGAGAGCTCACAACATTCCTGTTTGTTTCTCCATCAGGGGAATGTCCCTTTCAAGAGGAGCCTAGTTCCTCTTGAGGGTTTTACCAGATGCAGTCAGGCCCGCCCAGGATAATCTCTTTTGATTAATTCAAACCAACTGATATGGGACATTAATTACATCTGAAAAAAATCCCTTTACCTTTGCCATTTAAGTAATATGATCAAGGGAGTGATATCCCATCACATTTGCCAAATTGTATTGGTTGGAAGCAGCCATTGGCTCTGCCCACACTCAAGGAGAAGGTATATATGGGTCATAATAACACCAGGGGGCAGAAATTATGGGGGCCATCCTAGAATTCTGTTGACCACAGTAAATTATCATTAACAATGTTCTTTTTAGGAAACATTTTTTTTAATGTTTATTTTTGAGAGAGAGAGAGAGAGAGAGAGAGAGAGAGAGAGCATGAGTGGAAGGGGCAGAGAGAGAGGGAGACACAGAATCTGAAACAGGCTCCAGGCTCTGAGCTGTCAGCACAGAGCCTGATTCAGGACTTGAACTCACAGACTGTGAGATCATGACCTGAGCCGAAGTCAGAAGCTTAACCGACTGAGCCACCTAGGCACCCCTCATTAACAATGTCTTTAGTGTCTGTCTCCATATAGACTGAAAACTCTAATGCTTGTCTAGGTTGCTGCTTTGTTTCCAGTGTATAAAACCCAGAAGGGGTTTGTGATGGTTAAAATTTACGTCAACCTGACTGGGTCACGAGGTCCCCAGACATTTCATCAAATGTTATCCTGGGTGTGACTGTGAAGGTGTTTCTGGCTGAAATTAACAGCTGAACTGTGGACCTGAATAAAAGTAGATTGCCCTCCCTAGGGTGAATGGGTCTCATCCAATCAGTTGAAGACCTCAATAGAACAAAAAGGCTGAAAAGAGGGAACTTTTGCCTGATTGTTCAGGTGAGACATTGTTCTTCTCCTGTTCTCAAACTGAAACTTACACCACTGATTTTCTTGGGTCTCTTGGGACTGCAGATCTTGGGACTTCTCAGCCTCCATAATCACATGATCCAATTCCTTAAAATCAGTCCCCTCTCTTCTCTCTGTATCTATATCCATCCGTACCTGTACTTATATCTAATCTATATATCTCTTTGTCTCTCTGTATACTCTCTGTATATGTACATATACATATACATATACATATACATATACATATACATATACTATTGGTTCTGTGTGTGTGTGTGTGTGTATATATATATATATATATAACATATATATATATATATATATATATATATATATATATATGTATAAAACCAATATATACTGTTGGTTCTTTTTCTCTAACAGTGTTCACTAAATACTTGTTGACTATTGAAGGTGACTTTATCATCTCTCAGGTCCCTTCCAACTCTCATATTCATCAATGTGAGAAATAGGCAGTGGCAGGGAGCAGGGCAATGGATAAGAGGTACTGAGGAGCAGAAGCTGTCCTACAGCTGTCTTAAGCATATATGTCCCCTTATCTGTACTCTTTCTATCTTCCTCCATCATCCCCAAGCCTTCACTGGGGAGTTAGGATAAGGGGAAGGCAAGAGGCAAAACAGTAATCTTCCCTACTACTCCTGTACGTCTTTACAGATCCTTTGATTTTTAAGCGTTATTGAAATATAATTGACACACAATAAACTGAACATACTTAAAGTGTACAGTATGACGAGTTTTGACACATGTATGTTCAAGATAATGAAAATATCCATCATCCCCAAAAGTTTCTTTGTGCCCCTTTGTAATCTCTCTCTCCTGTGCTCCCCCCACCCCTAATTCCCAGGCAACCACAGATCTGCTGTCACTATAGATTCATTTGCATTTCCTAGAGTTCTATAAATGGAAGCATCCAGTATGCACTCTTTTTTTGTCTGCCTTCTTTCACTCAGCATAATTATTTTGAAATCCATCTGTGTTGTTGTATAGATCAATAGTTCATTCCTTTTCATTTCTGATAGTATCTTATTAAATGACACCACGGTTTGTCTATCTGTTCACCAGTTGATGGACATTTGGGATGTTTCCAAGTTTGGGCTATTACAAATAGCGCTGCCGTGAATACTTGTTTGAAAGTCTTGGTATAGACAAACATGTTCATTTCCCTTGGACAAATACCTAAGAACTGAATGACTGGACCGTGTAGTAGGTGGTTGTTTAAATTTTTGAGAAGCCACCATGCTGTTTGCTAAATTAGTTGTGCCATTTTACAGTTTGCCCAGAAGTGTACGAGAATTCCACTTGCCTCACTTCCTTGGCAACGTTTGGTATGGTCAGACATCTTAATTTTAGATATTCCAATAAATGCACGGTGGTGTCTCATTGTGATTTTAATTTAAATTTCCCCAATGACTAGTGACATAGAGCATCTTTCTTCTACATGCTTCTTTGCTATTTGTATATCTTCTTTGATAAAGTCAAATCCTTTGCCTGTTTTTAAATAGGGTTGTTGATGTTCTTATTACTGGATTGTGAGTTATTCACACATCACAGATACAACTCCTTCATCAAATGTATGGTTTGTGTTTTCATTCTCTTAACAGTGGTTTTGAAGGGCAGTTTTTAATGTTGATGAAGTCCAGTTTACCAGTTTGTTTTTGTATGTGACTGTGTCTAAGATATCTTTGCCAGACCCAAGGTCATAAGTTTTCTTTTATGTTTTTTTCTAGAAGTTTTAAAGTTTTATGTCTCTGTTCCCTTTTGAATTAACATTTGTATATAGTGTGAGAAATAGATCAAAGTTCCTATTTTTTCATGTAGATAGCTCATTGTTCTAAGTTCTGTTAGTGGAAAATATCATCCTTTCTCTACTGAATTGCCTTTACAAATTTGCCAAAAATCAGTTATCTGTATATGTTTGGGCCTGTTTCTGTGCTCTCTTCTGTTACATTGATTAATTTAGTTTAATTCTTTTTCTTTTTTTCTTTTTTGTTTTTTTGTTTTTAGGTTTTACATCAGTAGCACACCATCTTGACTGCTGCAAACTTTAGTTCTTGAAATCAGATGGTGTTAATCCTCCAACTTTGGACTTCTTTTTCAAAGTTGTTTTGGGTATCCTGGGTTTTTGGCATTTTCATACAAATATTTGAATCAGTTTCTACCAAGAGGCATGCTAGTATGTTGATTGTGGTTACACTGAATCTATAGATGAATTTGGGAAGAAGTGATATTTTAAGAACATTGAATTTCTTTTTTTTCATGTTTATTTAAGTTTGTTTTAATTTTTTTTAATATTTATTTTTGAGAGAGAGAGGGAAACAGAGCATGAATAGGGGAGGGGCAGAGAGAAGGGGAGACACAGAATCCAAAGCAGGCTGCAGGCTCTGAGCTGTCAGCACAGATCCCGACACGGGGCTCGAACCCATGAACTGTGAGGTCATGACCTGAGCCAGAATCAGATGCTTAACCAACTGAGCCACTCAGGTGCCCCTATTTATTTATTTTTTTGAAAGAGAGAAAGAGAGCAGGAATAGGAACGGGGGAGGGGCAGAGAGAGAGGGAGAGAGAGGATCTTAAGCAGGCTCCATGCTCAGTGCATAGCCCATAACCTGACACGGGCTTCATTTGATGACTAAGATCATGACCTGAGCAGAAATCAAGAGTTGGATGCTTAACCTACTGAGCCAAGGCGCCCCAAGAACATTGAATTTCTAACCCATAAACATAGTATATATCTCCATTTATTGAGATATTTAAAAGCTTCTCTCAGTGATGTTTTATGGTTTTTGGCATACCTAGATTTTACAACTTTTGCAAATTTATCCTTAAGTATTTTATATTTTTGATACCACTGTAAATCATATTGTGCCTTCTTAATGTCTATATTTGATTTTTCATTGTTAGCATATAAAAACAATTTTTGTGTATTGATATTGTATCCTTTAGCCTTGATAAACTTACTTATTAGTTATAGTAGCTTTTAATGGATTCCTTTGAAATTTTTCATAGGCAATCATATTGTTTGCAAATAACGACAGCTTTTCTTCCTTTCCAATCTTGATTCCTTTTCTTTCTTTTTCTTTTCTTATTGCACTGGCTCAAACCTCCAGTGCAATGTTGAACAGAAGTGGACATTCTTATGTTGTTCTTGGCTTTGGCATATGTGGGGGGGTGGGCAGGGGGAGGGAGATATTAACCTTTGTCTACCCTTTATCTGATTGGGGAAGATCCTTTTATTCCACTTTACTGTGAAGTTTTGTCCTGTATGGATGTTAGATTTTTGTCAAATGCCTTCTCTGCATATATTGAGAAGATCATATGGATTTTCTTTTTTTATGTGTTCCTATGATGAGTTACATTGATGAAATTTCAATGTTAAACCAACCTTGCATTCCTGAGTTAAATCCTACTTAGTCATGATTATTACCTTTTTCATTTATTGTGGAGTCCACTAAGTAAAATTTTGTTTAGAATTTTTTAAATCTATGATATTAATCAGTAATTTTCTTGTATTATCTTTGTGTGATTTTGATATCTGGGTAACGCAGGCCTCATAGAATAAGTTGGGAAGCATTGCCTCCTCACTTATCTTGAAGACTTTGTGTGGAATTAGTATTGTTTTTCTGTAAGTATTGGTAGAATTCACTGGTTAACCTATCTAGGTCTGAGGTTTTATTTGTTAGAAAATTTTAACTTCAAATTTAATTTTAGATATAAATATAAATCTAAATAGATTTATATAATAGATAATAAATCTATTCAAGTTATCTCTTTCCTCTTTAGTGAGAGTTGGTAATTTGTATCTTTCAGTATATTGACTTTATCTAAGTTGGATTTGTTGGCATACACTTATTTATAGTATGCTCTTATTACTCATTAATATATGTTGTATCTGTAGAGTTGCCCTGTCTCTCATCATTATATTGGCAATTTGTGTCTTCTCTTTATTTTTACTGAACAGTCCAGCTAAAGGCTTATCAATTTTTTTGCTATCCTCAAGTAACCAACTTTTGATTTCATTGATTTTTCTCTATTGTTTTTCCATTTTCTATTTTATTGACTTCTATTCTGATCTTTATTTTAACACTTAACTTATTTTGGGTTTTATTTGCTCTTCGCTTTCAAGCTTCTTAAGGTGGAAGCTTAGGTCTTTGATTTGCTACTTTCTTCTTCTCTACTATAGGCATTTAGTGCTCTCTCTCTTCTTCGCCCCGTTCCATAAGCCCACCACTGCTTTGGTGGCTTCCCATAATTTTGACTAGGTTACATTTTATTTTTACTCAATTCAAAATACTTTCTAATGCCCTTTTTTATTCCTTCTGTGATCCATGCATTTAAAAAAATGTTCATTTATTTATGAGAGAGGGAGGGAGGGGCAGAGACAGAGGAAGAGAGTATCCCAAGCAGGCTCCGTGCTGACAATGCGGGCGCAGGGCTCAAACTCACAAACCGTGAGATCATGACCTGAGCCAAAATCAAGAGTTGGATACTTGACTGAGCCATCCAGGTGCCGTGAGTGACCCATACATTTTTGAAAGTATGTTATTTCATTTTCAAATATGTGGGGATTTCCCAGGGATATTTCTGTTATTAAACCCTAATCGAGAAAACATTTTGTATGACTTGTGCTCTTTACATTGCTTGAGACTTACTTGTGTTGCAAAATATGTTCCATCTTGTGAAATGTTCTTTGTACACTTTAAAAAATTTGTATTCTGTTATTGTTGGATGGATTGTTCTATGGTGTCAAATAGGTCGCTTTGTTTGATAGTGCTCTTCAAATCATCTATATCTTTAATAATTTTTTTGTCTACTTGTTCTGTCAATTACTGAAAAATGAGTATTTTAGCTTCTAACTATAATTATGGATTTGCCCATTTCTCCTTGTAGTTCTGTCAGGTTTTACTTTGCGTTTTTGAAGCTCTGTGATTAGGTGCATAAACATTTAGGATTGTTATGTCCTCTTGATGAATTGCCTCCCTTTTCATTATGAAATAAGTTTTAAAAAGTACCTGGTAATATTCTTTGGACTGAAATCTACTTTTTCTGAAGTTAATATAGACACTAAAGCTTTCTTTCCTTTTTACAGCTCTATTGAGAAAGAAGTTATGCAGCTTAAATTCACACACATTAAATGCATAGTTCAATGGTTTTTAGTGTATGTATGGAGTTGTGCAAATATCATCACAATCTAATTTTAGAACCTTTTCATTACCCCCAAAGAAACCTCATACTCGTTAGCAGTTACCCCATTTTCTTCTCCTCCTACGCTCAGGCTTAGGCAACTATTTTTTACTTTTTATAGCATTTCCTGTCCTGTACATTTCACATAGATGGAATCATATAATATGTGGTTTTTGTATTTGGGATTTTAAAAGTGATTTTTAATTAAACTTTTTTTATTTTGAGATAATTAAAGATTCACATGCAGTTGTAAGAAATAGTACAGAGAAAGCACATTACTCTTTAACCAGTTTCCCACAATGGTAATATCTTGAGCAATCGAGATACAGACATTTCTATCACCACCGACATCCCTCATGTTGCCCCTCCCTCCCACTTGCACCTCCTCCATAACTTTTGACAACCACTAATCTGTTCTTTATTCCTATAGTTTTGTCATTTAAAGAATGTTATATGAATGGAAGTATGCAGTATGTAACCTTTGAGATTGGAGTTTTTCATTCAGCACAATTCTTTGGAGATGCATGTAGGTTGTTGCATATAGGAGTAAATTTGTTCTTTGTTATTGCTGAATAGTATTCCATGGTATGAATGCACCACAGTTTAACCATCCATCCTTTGAAGGACAGCTTGGTTGTTTCCACTTTTTGGCTATTATGAATAAGGTTGTTAAAAACATTCATAGGGGGTGCCTGGGCAGCTCAGTCGGTTAAGCGTCCGACTTTGGCTCAGGCCATGATCTAGCAGTTCATGAATTCAAACCCTGTGTTCAAGCCCTGAATTCAAGCCTGTTTCAGATTCTGTGTCCCCCTCTCTCTCTCTGCCCCTCCCCTGCTCTCTCTCTCTCTCTCTCTCTCTCTCTCTCTCTCTCTCAAAAATAAACATCAAAAAAAAAAACAAAAAAAAAACAAAAAACAACCAGACATTCATAGGACGCCTGAGTGGCTTAGTCGATGAAGTGTCCAGCTCTTGATTTCAGCTCAGGTCATGATCTCACGGTTCATAGGTTCCAGTCCCACATCAAGTTCTGTGCTGACAGTGCAGAGACTGCTTGGGATTTTCTCTCTCCTTCTCTCTCTCTCTCTGCCTCTCATCTGCTTATTCTCACTCTCTTTCTCAAAATAAATAAATCAACTAAAAAAAAATTTTTTTAATTCATGTACAGGTTTTTATGTGAATGTAAGTCTTCATTTTTCTGGGATAAATGCCCAACAGTACAATTACTGGACTCCTTAGTAGTTGCAAGTTTAGTTTTTCAAGAAACTGCCTAATTCTAGTTTTTCTAGAAACTGGTTTCTAGAGTGTCTGTATCATTGGCCATTCTGCTGGCAAATTACAAGTGATCCAGTTTCTCCACATCCTCACCAGCTTTTGGTGTTAATTATTATTATTATTTGTATATTTTTTTAGCCATTTTGAAGTGTGTGTAGTGATATTTCACTGTGGTTTTAATTTGCATTTCCCCAGAGGCTGACATATCGGACATCATTTTATGTGCTTATTTTTCATCTATATAACCTCATTTTCAAATTAAAAAAAAATTTTTTTTTGCCACTGACATAAGGGTTCCTTTGTTGGACATGTGGTTTACAAATATTTGTTCTCATTCTTTAGCTTACTTTTTCAACCTTTTCCACAAGGTATTTTACAGAGCACAAGTTTTAAATTTTAATAAAGTCTAATTAATCAAAATTTCCTTTTTCTTGGTGTCAAATCTAAGAACTCTTTGCCTACACCTAGATTTTCTCCTATTTTTTTCTAAATGTTTTAGAATTTACATTACATTTTACATTTTACATTTAAGTTTGATCCATTGTGAGTTACTTTTTGTATAGATATGAGATTTAGGTTGAGGTTTTTTTTTGTTATTGTTGTTGTTTTTTACTTGTTTTTGATTTTTGCCTGTGGGTGTTCAATTGCTCTAGAACCATATGTTGAAAAGGCTATTTTTCCTCTATTGAGTTGTTTTTGAAACTTTATCATCAATCAATTTGGCATATTTGTGTGGATCTCTTTCTGGATTCTCTATTCTACTCCATTCATCTTTGTGTCTTTTCTCTGCCAATACCCACAGTCTTGATTACTGTAGCTGTGTGAGGCTTGAAATCAAGTAGACTGATTCTTCCCACTTTACTCATTTTTTTTTTTTCAAAATTGTTTTAGCTCTTTCAGTTCTTTTCTCTTTCCATATAAATTTTATAATTATCTTATGCACGCACCCAGTATGTTGGTCTGGTATTTTGATAGAAAATCTCTTAAACCTGCATATTAGTATGGTGAGAATTAACAATTTTACTCATCTTTTTTTTTTTAATGTTTTTATTTATTTTTGAGACAGAGAGAGACAAAGCATGAGCAGGGGAGGGCCAGAGAGAGAGGGAGACACAGAATCTGAAGCAGGCTCCAGGCTCTGAACTGTCAGCACAGAGCCTGACACAGGGCTTGAACTCATGGACTGTGAGATCATGACCTGAGCTGAAGTCAGACGCCCAACCGACTGAGCCACCCAGGCGCCCCTAATTTTACTCATCTTTGTTGTGTCTTCCAATTTGTGAGCGGAAATATCTCTCCATTTATTTAGATCTTGCTGATTGCTTTCATTGACATTATGTAGTTTTTAACATATAAACATTGTATATGGTTTTTTTTAGATTTACATGTAAGTGTGTTTTAATTTTTTTTATGTTTTATTTATTTTTGAGAGTGAGAGAGAGAGAGAGCGTGACAGTGTGTGAGTGGGGAAGGGCAGAGAGAGAGGGAGACACAGAATCTGAGCAGGCTCCAGGTTCTGGGCTGTCAGCACAGAGCCCAATGCAGGGCTTGAACCCACCAACTGTGAGATCATGACCTGAGCTGAAGTCAGACGCTCAACTGACTGAGCCACCCAGGCGCCCCTCATGTAAGTGTATTTTAAAAGAGAGATTGTAAACAGTATCGTATTTTTAATTTTGGTTTCCATTTGTTTTTTTTTTTTTAACAAGGATATAGAAATATAGTAGATTTCTGTATGTTTATCTTATATCCTGCAACTTGTTTAACACACTTATTAGTTTTAAAAGTTTTTTGTAGATCTTTGGAATTTTCTACCTAGGCAATTATGTCATCTACAAATAAAGACAGTTTTTTTTCTTTCTGTGCAGTTATATGCATTTTATTTCTTTTTCTTATGTTATTGCACTGGCTAGAACTTTTAGCACCATGCTGAATTAGGGTGGTGAAAGAAGATATCCTTTACTTTTTTTAATTCAATCTTAGGGGGAAAGCATTCAGTTATACATGACTTAGTAGTTAGCTGTGGGTTTCTGTAGTCACTATCTAGTTGAGGAAGTTCTCCTCTGTTATTTCCTCTAGAGGTTTTTCTTTTAATTATGAATCAACATTGAATTTTGTCAAATGCCATTTCTGCATTGACTGATAGAATCATATGGTTTCTCTTTTCTAGCCTGTTAATATTGTGGAATACATTGATTAAATTCTGAAATTTGAACCAGTATTGCATCACTAGAATAAACCCCACTTGTTCATGTTGTGTAATTCTTTTGTTTTGTTGCTGAATTCTATTTGCCAATATTTTGTTAAGAATTTTTACGTTTATATTCTTGAGGAATGATGGCCAATAGTTTTCTTTTTGTTTACTGTCTTTGACAAATTTGGTATCAGAGTAATACTAGCTTCATAAAATAAATTGGAAAATGTTCTCTCCTATTTTCTAGAAGTGATTGTGTAAAATTGATGTTAATTCTTTATATGTTTTGTAGACTTTCCCAGTGAAACCATCTGAACCTGAAGTAAAAAATTTGGGGGAATTTTTTATTACACATTCAATTTCCTTAATAATAACAGAGATATTTAGTGATCTATTTCATTTTAGATGAGTTGTGCTAGTCTGGGTTTTCTGAGGAATTGGTCCATTTCATTTAAGTTGTCCAATGTAAGTGTGTTGTTGTTCATAATCATCCCTTTTTATGATTTTTTTAATTGAAGTAAAATTGACATACAATATACTATTAGTTTCAGGTGTACATCATAGTGACTTGATATTTTTACACATTACAAAATAATCCCCATAAGTCTACTTAACATCTGTCACCATACAGAGTTATTACAGTGTTAGAAGCTATATTCCCTATGCTGTACATTACATACCCATGACTTATTTATTTTATAACTGATAGTTTGTACTTCTTGATCTCCTTCACCTGTTTTGCCTATCTCCCAACCCCTCCTCTCTCTGGTAACCAACAGTTTATTTCTTGTATCTACAAGTCTTTTTTCTGGTTTGTTTTGTTTGTTCATTTGTTTTTGTGTTTTAGATTCCACATGCAAGTGAAATCATACAGTATTTGTCTTTCTCTGACTTATTTCACTTAGCATAATACTTTCTACATTCATACATGTTGTTGAAAGTGGCAAGATTTCATTCTTTTTTATTGCTATCTCACATGTCTTTATCCATTTATCTATCAATAGGCACTTAGGTTGCTTCCATATCTTGACTATTGTAAATAATGTTTCAATGAACATAGAAGTGCATATATCTCTTCAAGTTGGTGTTTTCATTTTCTTTGGATCAATAACCAGAAGTGAAATTGCCATATTATATGCTATTTATATTTAAATTTTTTGAGGAAACTCCATACTGTTTTCCATAGTGGCTGTACCAATTTACTTTCCCACCAGTAGTGTGCCAGGGTTCCCTTTTCTCCACTTCCTCACCAATTCTTATTGTTTCTTGTCTTTTTGATAATAGCCAATCTGACAGATGTGAGGTGATATCTCATTGTGGTTTTGATTGTGTTTTTTCTTATAATTAGTGATGTTGAGCATGCAACTGTGCACCAAGCAAGTCTATCAGTGCTATTTTTTTTAACAGCAACTGCTCACTTTATATCTGTCACATTTTGGTAATTCTCACATTTCCAACTTTTTCATTATATTTATATTTACGATGATGATCTATGATCAGTGACTATGACTCATTGAAAGTTCAGATGATGGTATTATACATTTTTTTAGACATAATGCTATTGTACTTTTAATGGACTAGAATATAGAGTAAACGTAACTTTTATATGCACTGGGAAACCAAAAAATTCTTTTGACTCACTTTATTGCTATATTTGCTTAATTGTAGTGGTCTGGAACTGAACCTACAATATCATAAGGTATGCCTGTAATTGTTTGGCCCCCCTTTTTTTTTTAAATGAGTCTGACCAGAGGTTAATCAATTTTGTTTATGTTTTCAAAAAGCCGGCCTTTAGTTTTGTTGATATTTTCTATTTTTTTAAGTCTGTTTATTTCCATTCTGATCTTCATTATTTCCTTACTTCTATTAAATTTGGGCTTTGTTTGTTCTTCTTTTTCTAGTTCCTTTAGATGTAAAGTTAGTGTATTTGGGATTTTTCTTGTTTCTTGATGTGGACATGTGTCACTATGAACTTCCCTTTTAGAACTGCTTTTGCTGTATCCCAAAGATTTGGAAAGATATCTTTCCATTTTTAGTTGTCCCAAGGTATTTTTAATTACCTCTTTGAATTTTTGTTGACCCATTGGTGGTTTAATGACATGTTGTTTCCTCTTCATGTGTTTGTATTTTTTCAAGTTTTCTTCTTATTTTTTAAAAATGCTTATTAATTTTTGAGAGAGAGAGAGTAGGGGAGGGGCATAGAGAGAGAGACGGGAATAGAGGATTTGAAACGGGTTCTGCATTGACAACAGTGAGCTTGATGGAGGGCTCGAACCCACCAACCGTGAGACCATGACCTGAGCCGAAGTTAGACACTCAACCAACTGAGCCACCCTGGCACCCCTCCAGTTTTTTCCTGTAATTGATTTCTAGTTTCATACTGTTGTTGTTGGAAAAGGTGCTTCGTATGCTTTTAATCTTCTTGAATTTACTGCGACTTGTTGTGTGGCCTAACATATGATCTATCCCAGAGAATGTTCCATATGCACTTGAATGTGTGTCCTACAGTTTTTGGATGGAAATGCTTCTTATATATGTTTAGTCTCTCTGGTCTAATGTGTCATTGAAGGCCAATGTTTATTTATTGATTTTTCTGTCTGGATAATTTACCTGTTGATGTAAGTGGGGTATTAATTTCCCCTATTATTACATTGCTATCTGTTTCTTCCTTATGTCTGTTAATATCTCCTTTTTATGCACTCCTATATTGGGTGCATACATGTTTACAAATGCTATATCCTCTTCTTGGATTGACCCCTTTATCATTATGTAGTGTCCTTTTTTTGTTTCTGTTGCAGTCTTTATTTTAAAGTCCATTATATCTGATATGAGTATTGCTACTCCAGCCTTCTTTACATTTTCATTTGCATGGAATATGTTTTTCCATCCATTTGCTTTCAGTCTGTGTGTTTTTAACAGTCTAGTTAGAATGCCTGGACCCTGCTCCTATCCATACTCTAAAGGTGGAGGAGGAATGTAAAAAATGGTGCTTTCCAGTGTCTCTGGCCCTGGAGAGAGTTCCAGCAATTCCCGCATGTCTGGTGGACACTCTAAGGTTAGTAAATGGATTTCTTTTATTTATAGTCTAGGTGCCCTTTATGGCACTGGTTTTACACTATGTTTCAGTGTGGGTGAGCCTGTGCATGGAACCCTCAGTGATGTCCCTCTCTACTGCAGATTGCTGCATTGGGGGCGAGTTTCCTGTCATTACCATGTCTCCCTGTCTCTGCCTCTTCTCTGTATTTGTTGTGCAGAAGCTGTTCAGTCAGTCGGTTCTTCTGGAGGGTTGCTCTACACATAGGTGTAGTTTTGGTATGTCTGTGGGAGGAGGCGAGGCCAGGGTCTTCCTGTGCCACCATCTTCTACCTTCTTGTATATTTTTACTATCTGCAGGGTCTGTAATGATATCTGTTTTCACTCCTGATATTGGCAATTTGTGTCTTTCTTAAAAACCAGTCTTGCCAGGGATTTGTTAAGTTATATTGATCTTTTCAAAGAATCAACTCTTTGTTTTGATATTCTCTTTTCAATTGTATTTATTTCTGCTCTTCTATTATTTTCTTCTTTCTGCTTTCTTTGATTTTAAGTGACTCCTCTTTTTCTAGATTCTTCAGGTGAAAACTTAGATCGCTAATTTGAGACTTTTCCTCTTTTCTAATTTTTTAAAATGTTTATTTATTTTTGAGAGACAGAGCGCGCATGTGCCCACATGAGCGGGGGCAGGAGGAGCAGAGAGAGGGAGACGCAGAATCCAAATCAGGCTCCAGGCTCTAATCTGTCAGCACAGAGCCTGATATGGGGCTTGAACACACCAACTGTGAGATTATGACCTGAGCTGAAGCTGGACGCTTCACTGACTGGGCCACCCAGGCACCCCTAGACTTTTCCTCTTTTCTAATGTAGGCATTGAGTGCTATAAATTTCCCTATCATCACTGCTTTAGCTGTGTCCTACAAATTTTGATGTTATATTCTTATTTCTACTCAAGTCCCTATACTTTTAAAAGATTTCTCTTGACACTTGCTTTTTAATTAACAAATTATTTAGAAATGTGGTTTGGTTTCTGAGTGTGTGGAGACTTTTTCTGTTATATTTCTGTTCTGTTATTGGTTTTTAGTTTGATTTCATTGTGGTCAGAGGACATAGTTTGTATGCTTTCAATTATTTTAAATATGTTGAGATTTGTTTTTTGTCCCAGGATATGGTCTTTTTGCTATATGTCCCAAGGACACTTGAAAAGAATGTGTATTCTACTGTTGTTGAGAGAGTATTCTATAAATGCCAATTTAGATCCTTTTGTTTGGTGGTGGTGTTCTTCTGTATTCCTGCTGGTTTTCTATCAAGGAGTTCTGTCAGTTGCTGAGAATAGAGTGTTGAAGTCCTTAACTATAATTGTAGTTTGTTTGTTTGTTCTCCTCTTTCTTCTTTTAGCACTAACAGTTTGGCTTCATGTATTCCTTAGCTCTGTTGTTTGGGTCATACCCTCTTAGGATTGCTATGTCTTCTTAGCAAATTGACTCTTCTATCATTATGTAACATCCCTCTCTATCTCTAGTAATTTTTCTTTTCCCTGCAAGTCTACTTTATCTGATATTAATGTAGCTACTCCTGCTTTCCATACATTGTGTTTGTGTTATATATAATTTCCATCCTTGTACTTTCAACATGCTTATCATTATATTTAATATGAGTTTCTTGTAGACTGCACATAGTTGGGTCAGTTTTTTAATCCACTTTTTAAACTGGTGTATTTATACCATTTACATTTAATGTGATTATCGCTATATCAGGGCTTGAGTCTGTTATTGCTTTTTTTTGGTTTTCTGTTTCAGTCACTTATTTGTGTGATTGTTTCTCTGCTTTCTTGCTCCTGCTTTCATATGGGTTACTTGAACTTTTTTTTTTTAGAATTCCATTTTGGTTTGTTAATAGCGTTTTTGAATGTACCTATTTGTATAGCTTTGTTAGAGGTTACTCTAGGTATTATATTATAGACACATAACTTATCATGGACTACTAATATCATTATCTTACCAGTTTGATGAAGTGATAAGGTGAGAATTCATCTCCTTTTTTTTTCCATTACCTGCCCCCATTTGTAAAATCATTATTTGAAATAGTTTCTACATTAGAACCACATCAGATAATGTTATAGTCTTCGTTTTAACTGTCAAACATTGTTCAGATCATTCAAGAGAAAGAAAATCTATTGTATTTTTGGTTAGGTCTTCTGGCAAACAAGTTTTTAGTTTTCTTTCTTCTGAGAATATCTTTATTCTCCTTTCATGATTGCAGGATAGTTTTGCCAGATATAGGATATATAAAGCTGAGCAATAGGATTATGATTGACAGTTCTAGTCTCTCAACTCTTGAAAAATATTGTGTTACTGCCTTTGGGCCTCCATGGCTACTGATGAAAAATTCACTGTAACTTGAATCATTTCTCTACTAAAGAGGAAGTACCATTTTCCTCTGGCTGCATTCAAGAATTTTGCTTTGTCTTTACTTTTCAGAAGTTTAATTATGGTATATCATGGCATGGATTTCTTCTTTTTTTTTTTTTTTTTTTTTTTACTGATATCTATCCATCATTAAAATTTTTTTATTTTAAATGTTTATTTTTTTTTTGAGAGATAGAGAGAGAGAGAAACAGAGCATGAGTGGGGGAGGGGCAGAGAGAGAGGGAGACACAGAATCCCAAGCAGGATCCAGGCTCTGAGCTGTCATCACAGAGCCCAATGCAGGGCTTGAACTCATGAACTAAGAGATCATGACCTGAACCGAATTTGGATGCTTAACTGACTGAGCCACGTAGGCACCCTGACATGGATTTCTTTGGGTTTGTCCTGTTTGGGATTTGCTCAACTCCTTGAATCTAAAAGTTTATGTTTCTTGACAAATTGTGGAAGTTTTCAGCCATTATTTCTTGGAACACTTTTTTTGCTCAGTCCTCTTTCTTCTCCTGGGACTCCGATAACACAAATGTTAGTTCCTTTGTTATTATTCCCCAGATCCCTGAGGCCTATTTTTTTTTTTTTTTTAGTCTATATTCCCTCCATAATTCAGACTGAGTCATTTCTATTGTTCTATCTTCTAGTTCACTATTTTTTTTCTGTCTCTCCCTTCTGTTCTGATGTCAAGTTTATCTACTGAGACTCTTATTTTGGTTATTGTGTTTTCCTGTTCAAAAATGTCCATTTAGTTATTCTTTGTATCTTCTATTCTTTTTGCTTCGAGTTTATACATATATATTTTTTTTGATTCAAGCATGTTTATAAGTGCTCACTGGAGCATTTTTACCGTGGTTGCATTCAAATATTTATCAGATAATTTTAACATCTTTATCATTTCAATGTTGGTACCTATTGATTATCTTTTTTTGAGAGAGAGAGGTGGGGGGAGAGAGAGAGAGAATGAGTGGGGGAGGGGAAGACGGGGAGGAAGAGAGAGAATCTCAAGAAGGCCCCACACAGCACAGAGCTCAACTTGGGGCTCAGTCTCACAACCGTGAGATCATGACCTGAGCTGTAATCAAGAGTTGGATGCTTAACTGAACCACCCAGGTGTTCCTTGATTATGTTTTTAAATTTCATTTGAAATCTTTGTAGTTTTTGGTATAATGACTGAATTTTCATTGAACCTGGAAATTTTAATATTATGTTTGAAACTGGATCTTATTTATACTTTCTGGTTTATTTTATTTTAAAAAATTTTAAATGTTTATTATTTAATTTTGAGAGAGAGAGAGCGTGCGTACAAGTGGGGGAGGGGCAGAGGGAGAGGGAGACACAGAATCCAAAGCAGGCTCCAGGCTCTGAGCTGTTAGCACAGAGCCCAACGTGGGCCTCAAACCCGTGAACCATCAAATCATGACCCGAGCTGAAGTCTGATGTTTAAGCAACCAAGCCACTCAGGTGCCCCTGTACTTTCTGTTTTAACTGCCTTTCTCTTACTCAGGGGTAGGAGGTGTTGCTGCCTTGTTACTGGCAGGTGGTGGTAGAAGTTCATATTCCCCATTCAGCCTCTGTTGACACCCGAGGAGAAAGGCTCTTCATTCCTGCTGGGCGATGGTGAGGGCTCCAGCTCCACAGGTGGTCTCCAGGGATGCTGTGGCAGGAGTGGCATCTCTCCCGCTGGGTCCTGATAAAAGTCCTGACCAGAGTCTGCTTATGCCCCAGTGGGGAGGAGGATAACCCTTGTTATTCAGGAGGGTGGAATCTACGGTCCTAGTTGGCCTTTAGTAGCAGGGACTGTGATAAACCCACAGTTTTCTTTCTGTGGTATTAAACTAGAGTAGAGAAGTAATTGTCCAAAAGCCTTCTGTATTGTTAAGATGCTCTTTTCTTGGTCTTTGGCTATAAAGAACAGGCTTTATTTTTTCCTTCTTCTTTTTTTGTCTCTGTTTATTGGCATTTCTAGGTTGCTGGGTTCCTTATGTATTCTTCTGGAATTATGAGACTAAAGAAATCCCAGGGAGCTTACCACCATATTATTTCTGGAGTCTTGAATTCCCTTAGCTGATCTGCTTTATTCTCTTCACCTTTGGGGATTGTCTTATGTTTTATATACAGCATCCAGAATAGTTAGTTTTACTTAGCAGGATGAATAGAGAAAAGTACATCTACTCCACCTTCCCAGCAGTGGAAATCTGTTTCCAGTTTTTTGTTTTGTTTTGTTTTAACTAGTGTTAGTATAGTGTATCTTTTTCCATCCTTTTACTTTCAAACAATTTGTGTCTTTAGTTTTGACCTGCTTTCCTTTTTGGAAGTGTGTAGTAGGATCTTACATTTTTTATCCAGTTTGATAGTTGAGGCATTTAAGGTCAATTTAGATTTAAAGTGACTGTTGTTGATATGATTACATTTAAATTGATCTTATTGCTCTTTTGTTTTCTTTAATTTGTCCCATTTATAGTTCTCTTTTTTCTATCTTCTTTTGGATTATTGAATACATTTTTAAATTCTTTCTCGTTCTCCTTGTTGTGTCATTAGCTGTAACTTTACTTTTGTATTGCTTACTTTAGGGCTACAGTATTTTCCTCTCATCACAGTTGAACTTCTAGTGATATCTTTCCTTGTGCTACTGTTGTCACACATTTTACCTGTTAGAACTTCCATACTACAGTACTAACATTTTTGTATAGTCCATTATTTTCTAAAGATATTCGAACACTTCAGAAATAAAAACTGAAATATTCACCGATATAGTTATCATCGCTGGTGCCCTGCACCCCTTCGTGCAGATCCATGTTTTTATCTAGTATTATTTGCCTTCAGTCTAAAGGATGTTCTTTAAGAATTCTAGTAGTGTGGGTCTGCTAGTAGTGAATTATTTCAGCTTTTTTTTATGTCTAAAAAGTCTTTATATTGCCTTTGTTTTTGAAAGACCTTTGTGCTTTGTATAGAATTCTAGGTCAACCATTTTTTTTTTCTTTTCGTACTTTCTAGATGTTGTTCTACATTCTTCTCACTTGCCTTGTTTCCAGTGAGAAATTTACTATCAATTCTTATCTTTGTTCCTTTGTATGTAACATGGTTTTCCCCCCTAGCTTCTGTTATTGTTTTTTCTCTTATTGATTTTGAGCAGTTTGATTATGATGTGGCTGCTATATAGTTTTCTTCATGTTTCTTGTGCTTGGGGTTCATTGGACTTCATGGGTCTGTCAATTTCTAGTTTTCATCAAATTTGGAAAATTATTTGACATCATTCAATTTTTTTTCTGCTTCTTCTCCCTTGGAGACCCCAATGACATATATATTAGGATGCTTGAGGTTTTCTTTCAGTTTACTGATGCTCTATTCATTTTTTTAAATGTTTTTAATGTTTATTTATTTTTGAGAGAGACAGAGTGCAAGTGGGGAAGGGCAGAGAGAGAGAGGAAGACAGAGAATCTGAAGCAGGCTCCAGGCTCAGAGCTGTCAGCACAGAGCCTGATGTGGGGCTTGAACTTATGAACTGTGAGATCATGACCTGAGCCAGAGTCAGAGGCTCAACTGACTGAGCCACTCAGGCACCCCTGCTCTATTCATTTTTAAAATTCTCTTTTCTCATTGTGTTTCATTTTGTTTGTTTATGTGGCCATGCCTTCAGGTTCACTAATCTTTTCTTCTGAAATGCCTAATCTGCCATTAATCCTGTCTAGTGTCTTTATTTTTACATTTCAGAGTTTTTATTTCTAGAAGTTCAGTGGGATCTTTTCTGTATCTTCCACATCTCTGTTTAGCTTTTCAACATATGAAATCCAGTCATAGTAACCGGTTTGATAACTTTATGTGCTACTTTTAACATATACACTAGTTTTGAGTTGATTTTAATTTATTTTGATCTTCACAGGTTGTTCTTGCTTCTTTGTGTGCTTGCTAGTTTTTTATTTGCTGCCAGATGCTGCGAGTTTACCTTGGATGTTGGAGATTTTTGTATCCATTCCTCATACTTCCAATTGGCTGGAAGAGGACTTTGGTCTTTGTTCCTTGACATTCCACCAGGGGCTGGGACATCAGGAGGAGCTGAGCTGGATGTTGACATATCTTATCAGGTGACAGCAAGTGTATTCGTTTGGGCTGCTCTTCCAGGGATGCCCAGAGTTTATTCCACAGTGCTGAAGAATGTCTTGCTCCTCCCCCAAATTTTCTACCTCTGTCCCACTTCATTTCCAAGATCGTATTTTTTATGGCCTGTTGGTTTCTTGTTTGGATAAGGAAGGCAAATAAACCTAAAACTGTTACTTTCTACCTTAGTTGATAGCAGAAGCAAGAGCCATTTGTCTCTCTACAAAACGTGTTTTTTTTCTCTTCCTTCTTCCTTCTTTTTGTTCATGTATAGTGTGGAGTGCCCAGCTCTTTCTAACTGAGGATTCTGTAATAAACAAGGCAGTCAAAGCTTGTACCTCCTGATGCTTATATTATGGTAAGGGAGCCTACGATAGTCTGAATATTGGTTTTCAAAGATGTCCATGTCTTAATTTCTGAACCTTTGAATATGCTACCTTACATGGAAAAGGGACTTTGTAGATGTGATTAAGTAAGGATTTTGAAATGGGGACATTCTTGTGGATTGTCTGGGTGGGTGTTATGTAATCACAAGGGTCCTTATCAGAGGGAGGCAATAGGGTCAGAATTAGAGAAGAAAATGTGACAACAGAAGCAGGGCAGAGAGGGATTTGAAGATGCCACGCTGCAGGCTTGACAATGGAGGAATGGGCCATGAGCCAAGGAATGCAGGTGGTTTCTAGAAGCTGGAAAGGCAAGGAAATAGATTCTTCCCTAGAGTTTCCAGAAGGGACACAGGCCTGCCAATACCTTGATTTTAGCCCAGTGAAACTCGTTTTGGACTTGTGACCTCCAGGATGCTAAGATAATACCTTTATGTTGTTTTTAGCCATGAAATTTGTAGTAATTTGTTTTGGAGACAAGTAATAAATGAACAAACAAATAATAAATTACAGAGAGTGGTAATCGCTACAGGTGCGATACACAGGGTATGAATGATGTATGTTAGAGAATAATGGGTATAGGCAATGGTATCAGGGGACTTGATTTGATCAGGTGGTCAGGAAAGATTTTTCTGAGGAGGTAACATTTAATCTGAGTCCTGAGGATGAAAGAGACCATATTAAGCTTTCCTCTCTTTCTCTTTCTGTCTCAGCACAAGCTTCCCGACCCCACCCTTGCTAAGAACACTGGAAAAGGAGCAAAAAACGATGACAATTTGCCTTTAGCCTAGAGATGAACAGAAAAGAGAGAGTTTAATTTGCAGGAGGAAGTAGTGAGGTTGGATGCAGGGAAAGACTCTTTGGCTGGAAGCTGGTTGACAAAAGGCCTTGTGGATCCTGGAACACTGGCATTACTCATCTTTACATTTGGAAGGTAGCTCAGAGGCCAGTCCGTACAACCCTGAGGCTTGCAAAGGAGTAGAGGGAGGCCGGGCAAAGGTAGTGACTTGCCCATAGTTGCTCAGCTAGTTATCCGCAGAACAGGGCCTGGATCCCAGGGGTTGGATATCCCACTTCTGTGCCGGCCTCCCCATTTCCCCTGTTGCGACACCACCGAGATTAATTTCAGATTAGTGGGTGGGCTTCTGGAGCCAGCTACCTCACTGAGGCCCCCAAATGGCCTTGGGCACAACTAGCTTCTTGGAGGAGGAAGATCCCAGTGCAGCTGGACTTGTGCAGACCACAAGTCTGGGAGAAGGAGCTGGGGCTGGTAGGGTTACTGTGCGATGGTCAGAGGTTTGGTGGGAGCCTGAGTGCCCATAGCACCACCCTGTGGAAAGGCTGGGGCGTTCCTGCTGTCTCCAGGCCACTGGGGCTGACAGTGCTAGAGAGTTCCAGCTGAGATGATCTGTCACTCTCTGCTTGCACCACCTCCTGTCGGAGAGTGGGAATGACCATCAAGAGGGAGGATCAGGTCAGGACTTCCAGTCTCCCCTGCCACTACTGATGTCAACATGGACTGAGTGCCCTGGGAGCATCTGGAGAATGCAAACTGACTTTCATGAGGTTGGCAGGTGTCTTTTGAAGCTTACTGTGTACCCACTAGTATCCTGGATTCAGTGGGTAGAAGAGGGAATGAGGGGGCAAAGGGAACAAAAAGAAGAGTGGACGCAACAAGGGTTTATGAGTGTGTCTGCCACGTGGATTCTCAAAGAATGCTGGGTGAGGTGCATTCACAAATTCAGAATCACTGGACATTTATCAATTGGCTGTGGACACCTGGGATTGTGCAGGGTGCATTCTCGAATATTACCTTACTTAATGTCTATAAAATGCCCCACCAGATTTGTCCTTATTGCCCCGTCCTACACAGGACACAACAGTAGTCTGGAGTATTCCGGTGACTTGCCCAAGATGCTGAGATACAGGTGTGGGTCCACCGGAATCATTGCTGCCTGCAGTGAATAAACAAGTGAAGGAATGGATGGGAAAGAAACACCACGCGGGCCACTTTCAGTGTGCAAAGTGGACGTGAGGGCTCTGAGAGGCAAGAGGCCCATGGACAGGGAGCGTCCAAAAAATCTTGGCAATGCCCGGCCTGTCATCACTCCGAGAGAGAAGATACACATGAAAAATGGTGGAATAATTTAGGCCAACAAATATGTCAGGAAATGTGAAGAAAGCCACACACACATCTTAGTGGGGGCACAGAGAAGAGGTCCCATGTCAGGAGTGGTGATGCCCAAGGTTAAAGGGAGGCATCTGGAACACGAAGGAAGAGGGTGGCGTATATGGGAAGAGGAGTTCACGCCCTAGTCAGCAGTGGGCAGGGAAGCACATTCTGGAAGGAGGAACATGGTGTGTAAAGCCAGGCCCTGGCACAGGTGGGTGTGTCTGGATGCCATTCCAGGCACCGAAGTTCGGAAAGGAAGGGTTGGGTGGCGTGTGGAAGGTGCAGTCTTAGATGAGGGGGCCTAAGTCCACAGCGGTGAATGTATCGGTAGAAATAGCCCAGGGGAGCTTTGTTCTTCCCAGAATCCCAGAGCTAGCTGCAGGCCTTGCCCCAACCCTGGTTGGGCTGCCTGGGCTCCCAGGGGATGAGGCTCCCCAGCTTTCTGAAGCTACATGCTTTTTCTCAAGCATATTTTATGTCTCTCAACTCCCAGAGGCTGTGGTCCTCATTCCTTAGTCTGTCGTTTGCTGCCTGCCGTCCTGGCTCCGGCCGCAGAGCTCCTTTGGAGTAAGGCCTTCCACTCTTCCCCACCCACATCCCTGCTACAGGACCACCCATCTTTATTTAGATGCTACCAGAATGTGCAGAGGCTTTTTGCTATGGAGTCACTGCTTGGCCCATTCCTTGCCTCTTACCCTCGCCTGTGGCCCTTTTCCTTCTTTGTGTTTTTCCAAACCAACTCATCCTTTGAAACCTAGCTCAAGGGCCACCCCCTCCAGGCAGCCTACCCTGGCTTCCCTAGTTCAGAGCAGCCTCTCCCTACCCTTGATTTTCTGTAGAATTTGCTAGGCAAACAGCTCCCTTCACATTTAGCATGTCCTGGGGCTGTTCACCACCATGCTGCTGCAGGGGAAATGGTTCCTGGATATTCAAGATCTAGCTTCAAAACCTATGTGACTTCTAATGCATTAGTAAATCTTTTTTGTGCTTTGGTTTCTTTTCTTTCTTTTCTTTTTCTTTTTCTTTTTCTTTTTCTTTTTTTTTTTTGTAACAAATTGTATTATAATTCCATTGTGAGGGTTAAAACAACCTAGTGTATGGGACATGGCTGATAAACCGTTGGTGCCCAATGAGTGGTTATAGGATAAATGCCTGATTGTCTCCTCCTATTAATACCTCCATAGCATGAGGGATCAGATACTATAGGGGGTCAGCCAGGGCTTGAAGATGCCATGAGGACCAGAGAGCCCAGACTGGACCCGATGAGGCAGGGAAGACCATGGCTAGCTGACCCCTGAGTGTCAGGCGTTTCCCGCCCAGCCCAGGGCTCCTGCCGTCTGTCCATCTGTCTGTTCTTCCGTGGCGGGAGCAGGCGGAGGTTCTAGGCTCACTGTAGAGGGCTACAAAGCTCTGGTTCTCAGCCAGTGATTATCGCTAAACTCCTTCCTGCTCTGGGTTCCCGTGAACCTGGCTGCTGTCTCTCAGAGATTCTTAAACACCTTCTCGAATCGCACCCTCAGGGACTCATTCCTCTCTTCTGTTGGTCACAAAGAGCCCTACTTTTCTAATGAGCTGCTAAGGAGCTGTCAATTACAGATGCAAATGAAGAGGCCGGAAACCATTAGTGGCCCAGAAATGAACTGAAGGAGCCGCTTCTCTTCAGGCCCCTGCCCTGCCCTGGGAAAGTGGGACCAGGAGCGGGATGGGGAGACTGGCCTGCCCAGGCCCCAGTGCCAGCAGCACGTCCTGGCTTCCTTCTTCCCACACAAGCCTTACTACTCAGGGGCAGCCCCTCAGAATCAGGTCCAAGTTGCAGGGGATTGCCCACATATATTACACATACTTTATTGCATGTTTGAGGTAGTTCACACACACACACACACACACACACACACACACACACACACACACACACACACTAGCAGCTATTGAACATATGTGGCAGACACATTTTCTTCTTAAAAAATTCTTATTAAACTCTCTTTTATTTTGCATAGCCTTATATGTGTCTCCCACAAAATTCTAGGGCAGTAGTTGTTTAATAAACTTTCACTTTATTGAAAAAAAGAGGGGGGTGCTTATTTGAGCCCATTGTGCTGGCCAGGGGGTAGGAGATACTCCTGGGCTTGTGTTCTTCCTGGCCCTCAACTCTGCACCCTCTCTCCCCAGGCAGCCTCTCTTTTCTGGTTCCCAAAGATCATGTGTTTTTACTCCTCTAAAAAGCAAACAATATTTCGGTAAAGTATTCGACCACAGCACCATATGAAGTAAAGATTAGTAGTGCGGCTTTCGTAGCAGCCTGCACGTGTTCATATATTGTGTCCCCTTCTGGGTAGTAAAGTGGAACACCTTCTCTGTGCTGATGTCTCCTTATTTGTAATATGCAGACACATAGAGTGCCCTGGGGTAGGGATTTGTAGGGCTGCAATGATGTAATGCATGAGAGGCTTTAATGGTCTGGCTCATAGCGCTCCATCGATGTTGCAAGGACTCAGCTCACAGGGAGCAAAGGTGCTTCCTGCCTCAACCCTCCCAAAGACCTGTGAGGCATGCCGCGGCAATCACTGTGCCAGTAAGAAATTGAAGCTCAGAGATATTAGCCAAACCTCACCTTGGAGTCTAGGACTCCTGTGCCTTCCGTTTCTTGAGCTCACTGCTACACCTTATCATGTTGCCTCTCACGAGGGATTTACATTTTAATGGTGGCCAGAGGTCCTACGAATAGGAATATGAACTATGAATATCTAATTGTTGATCTCCTAACACCACCTCTGGGGATGGGTGTGAGGAGTTGGTGAGCTTTGGAAGAAGGGTGGGGTGGTTTGAAAGACTAGCAGTGAAGGAAAGAGAAAAATTGTGCCTGCTTCTGAAATCGTGGTGAAGAGGCATAAACCCTTCTTGCTCTCAGCTGATTCAGGAGGATGATATCTCACCCTGGAAGAGAGGGGGTTCAGGAGGTGGGTCTTGAGGCCCGCAGGGTTCCAGGTGGACAACTGTTGCCCTCAGGTCTTTGGAATTTGGAGAAGCTTGATAGTTCCAAGTCCAGGAGTTTGCTTGAGAAGCCGCCTGAGGCGTGTTCTGAGAAGCCGGAAGGCTCTGACCCGAAGAAGGCTGGGGATGATAGGCTGGGGTCTTTAGCTGTAGACACCCCTGGCCAAATGTAAGAGGAAATGAGTTTAAATAATTGCCAAGGGGAATCTAATTGAGTTGGGCGCTGAGAAGCCCCAGGGCTAGCACTGGCTTTAGGCAAAGCTGAATGGGATGGGATGGGATGGGATGGGATGGGATGGGATGGGATGGGATGGGATGGGATGGGATGGGATGGGATGGAGGGCCTCAGCTGCTGTTACCGAGTCTCTTTTTCCTCTCCATCTCTCAGATCTGCCCGATGTTTGCTTCTCAGATTCCCCAGGGTGCCTCCCAGCAGGGCTGGGATCAAGTCAGGAGAGCTTCCATGCAGGAATCAGTCACAGTTTCTCAGGAAACCGGAAGCCACTTTGGGTATATGGAGGAATAATGAATTTAATATAAAGAGTAAAATTTAACATTCATTGGAAGAATTGGAGAGCATAGGCCAGGAAGGCAGCTCTTAATCTCCAGGAATTCTGGAATTGCAGGAATCTTGGGGAAGCTGCCACTTGTGGTCTCATGTGCCCATCGCACCCAAGTGACCCACCAGGGGATGTCTGGAAGTTGCAAAACTCCACGTAGCTGGAGAAAAAATGGCTGGGGCTTCTCTTCCGCCTTCCACATCTTGTACAAACTCCTGTCACTGTAGGACTCTCACAGAGACCGGGCTGGGGAGGGAGACTGGGAGAGAGAATTTCCTGGTTTTCAGTCCTGTGTGCCAGGAGATAGCTAAGAAGGGTAGGGACAGTTCTGGATGTGAACAAATAACCCCTCTCTTAATAACTCTCTTGCAAAGGGTTGATTATGTTTTGTTGGTTCTGGTGGGATTAGGTGCCTGGATCTGCTATGTTCCAAAAGTCACGCCGAGTCCTAAGACCCCCTGAAGTGGGGAGTTGAGTCAGTTCCTCCCACAGCACATGGACTGAGGGTGGGGGATGGTATCTCTTGAAGGAAAAGTTGGGGTATTGTTACTAAAGGAAGAGGGAACTGATACTCAGGAGCCAGAAAAACATTCATTGTAATTTCTATCTTGAACAGACAATTTGAAGATGAACTTCGGAGCCAGACGGCTAAGGGTTCAAATACTGGTGTGATTTGGGCAAAGAACATCCTGGAGTTTCATCTTCCCCCCAAGAGCAGCAAGATGCTGTTACCTAGTTAGCAAGACAAGTGTAAGCTTCATGAGTAGTAGATGCCCATGTGACTACCTGCTTCCAAATACATGCACAAAAATGTTAGTAGGCGCTCTTTCTTTCTTTCCTCTCCATTTATTTATTGATCGATTCAATAAATATTAATTGGGAACCTCCCATGTATATCAGCACCATGCTAGATGCTGGAGATCAAAGATGAACATGACAGTTTCTGATCTTTACTAGCTCAGAGTTTAGGGGGTAAGTGAGATAGTCATAAACACATATCAAAAAAAATTGTCAAGCAGTATAATTCGTTATAACACAAAGTCTCTTTCCTGCTGTATAAATGCAATGTCATGCATATTAAATGGCATTTTATTGTATACTTACTACTACCACTGTATGCAATCAGGGCTATTCTGGTCCCCACTGTGGACCAGAGCCTCCTACAGGCAGCCAATCAGACGGCTCATTGCTGTAGTTTCTCTCTTGCCCATGCCTCACAGCTCGGTGCTCTGCCCACAAATAAGAAAGGAAGGTCTAGGGGTTCCTGTAAATCAGAGAACCACCCCTAGAGTAACATTCTGTCCCCTTTCTCTGCCTGGGTTTGGACTGGCCCGGCTCCCCAGGGGCTGGTGGGGGTGGGGTCAGGGTGGTTACTGGTGTTGGTGCTTCTCCACAAGAGGTTTTCCAAGGCCTGAGAAGCACCTGTTCCAGCCTTCTCTATAACTCGGCCCATGAGGGGTTAAGCTTCCAAGGAAAAGGTTACGAGAGGCCTGGCTGGTCTGTCTCTTCACTTAACAATGGCAGAGACTCTTCTCTGCAGTAACCTTTGATCTAATTGCACTCTCGGCATCATTCAGTCGGACTCACAATTCTTTGCAAAGTAGGGAAATGACAAGAGACTGAAGGGCTGTGAAAGTTCAGCTTCGGCTTTGTGGCTTTTTGCCTCAAATGCCACCCAGGCCCCTTCAGGAGGAGCGTGCAGCCGTGGCTCCAGAGTCTAAATGCCCTGATGGTGGGAGTGCCAGGGGGGCCGGAGCAGTGGCAGGGAGGGGAGAGGGATGCAACAGACTGGGAGGACCCCCTGAGGATGTGATTTCAATGCCCGGCTGCCACAAAGGTGGTATTGAGGGGGGTTTCAGAGCCCGAATGGCGATTGGACTGTGTCCAGGAGTTGAGAAGTGCCTTCACCCTAGGGGTTGACTGTGGGCGGGTCAAGGAGGGTGAAGGACCTGGGGCGCGTCCACACAAGAGGAAGCAGAATGGAGAATGGGATGGAAAGTGCCTGACTGCCTCTTTCTTAAGTAGTAGTCTGAAAATAGCAAGGCAGGCAGATGGTGAGGTACATACCCCTTCGTCCCGGGAAACAGGCTGAGCTGAGAGACACCCTGGGGGGACAGCAGAATGCATCCCCACATTTGGCTGGTGCTCCAGGCTGGAGCCTGCCCGCCTTCACTCAGGCCCTCGGCAGGCTTGCTGAGACTACCGAGCTCCTGCAAGGCTGCTGCTCTCCCCTTCTCCACTACTGTCTCTCATTGCTGTCACTGTAACCTTTGTAAAACATAAGTGGAACCATGTCACTTTCCCCCACATCCTTCAGCAAGTCTCAGAGGCCTACAGAATAAGTTCAAACTCTTCGGTTTGGCTTTTAAGCTCAACTAGGAATTGGGCTCAACCTACCTTTCAAGTCTCAGCTCCTGTAACATCCCTCCAGACACCTTAAGCTCCGCCCATCCCACTTCTCCATTTCTTTTTCTTTCTTTCTTTTTTTAAGTTTATTTATTTTGAGAGAGACAGAGGCACAGAGGGAGAAAGAGTCACAAGGAGGCTCCGCACTGTCAGCTCAGAACCTGATGTGGGGCTCGAACTCACGAACCCTGAGATCATGACCTGAGCTGAAACCAGGAGTCGGATTCTTAACGGACCCCCGCTTCCCCATTTTCTGAGTGTGCTGGCCACCATTGTGCCTTGGTTCACGTGGACTTGCCTGTGTCTGTCTTCTCTTCTCGGTCCATTAACGTTTTCCCTGCCTTCCGAGCCCCAGGTGAAGCCGCCCCTGATCTTGGGTGAGAATTTCTGGGTCCTTGCACCTCCTGACTTGACCTGTAACCACAGACACACCCTCTCCCGAGGCTGGAAGTTGTTTGAGGCCCAGGCTGTGTAGAAGCCATCCGTTTGGTACGAGGCACTGCAGCTTACCCAGTGCTAGGCTTCTGGCAAGTGCCCAGTGAATGTGGATAAATGAAAGAGAAGCCCTCTTGCGGGGTGAATGGTAAGGAACCACAGATGCTGTGCATCCAGGAAGGGCAAGGTAGCCGAGGATTTGCTTGTCTCTTTTCTTTTACGATCGTGATTCATTTGCCACGCTGAGCTCAGCAGCCTGCCACCGAGGGATAGAGAGTTTGAAGCCTGAAGGCCTGTTCCAAATGGGTCCAGCTATTCTTAGGAGCTTTTTGTGTAATAAAGAGAGTCCCCTGACCAGCTCCCTGAACTTTCTCCGGGCCTCCCGGAGGCTGAGTTATCACCTTGTACATAGCCCAGGAGCTATGTCCCCAGAGAAAGAAGAAAACGCATGTGGGAAAGATAATAAGCGCTCCCACTTGCTGAGCACGTACAGGGTGCAGGGCACTATGCTAAGCACTTTGTGTACCTTCACCCATTTTCTCCCAGGACACATGGCGGTAACTTAGGGATGGTAAGAGTCTGAGGCTCAGGATACTTAAGTCACTTGCCTCAGACCACACAGCTAGTAGCTGATGGAGCTGGAATCTGGACCCAGGTCTGCCTGACTCCAGAAGTCCACATTCTCATCGACCACATTCCACAGTCTTGGGGTGGGACAGTGCCCCTGCGGCTCCGTCTGCCCCTCAGGAGGACCTTTGTCACCTAGAGTTTAGTCCCAGGGCTACGGATGGGCGATTGATTTGCAAGGGCTGCTCTCACATCTGGGGTATCTGGTGTGTGTGTGTGTGTGTGTGTGTGTGTGTGTGTGTGTGTGTGTGGAGTGGAGAGAGAATTTATTTTACTGATTAGGCCTGTGTTCTGTTGGGGACAGCCTGTGTGACAGAAACATGGCACCCTAATGTTTCTTTATGGTACCGCTCTCTACAGGAGTGGAGGTGTCTCTAACCAGAGACAAAGTCAGGAAACATGAATTAGACCCTCTCTGGGAGGACCTAGCCCCTCATTCCATGGGAGGTGGGACAGGCAGAGTGGGGGCTTGGCCTGTCACGGCACAGGCTGCTGTCCCCGTGCCAGGGGCTGCCCTTCATGTGTGTGAACGCCTGCGTGTGAGAGCCTCTGCTTGCCTCTTTCTAAGAAAACACTAATGTGATACAAAGCACATTCTAATCACCACATCTAATCACAGAAAAAAAGAGTAAATCGCCAAACAAAATTAGTTTTCAGAGTCTTAATTATCACCAGAAAGAGTAATTAATAAGCGAAACAGGAAATGACCCAGCCGCGTCCTGGAGCCTCTCAGAGCTGAGCTGGGGTCTCAGCACACGCTCCCGGGTGGGGGTGTGTGGGAGGGGCGGGCAGGGGGCCGGGCTTCCCAGAGCCTCAGAGCCCCACTGGGCATCACGGATTTCCTGAGGCTGCGCGCATCCTCAGAAGTTCGCCTGCCTTTCAAACTTGGTTTGCAAAGTTTCTAGGTCATTCCTTCCAGGGCCCTTTCTTTCCCAGGCCTCAAGGCCAGAGTAAGGCGGTAGAATTAGAATAAATAAACAGACCCTCCTGCCTTTTTTCTCCCCCAGTGTAACAGGCTCTGGGCCAGAAACTCTCAAACCAATTGATGATAACAAGCCCAAGTTCAATGCCATTGGCCGCCTGGCGAGACTTTCCTGGGTTTTCCTGCCTCTACTCCTCGGCTTGTATTTCTTTCTTCATTTTAATGGTGCGTCATATAAATAAAACACCATTACAAAAATGTCGCGGAAAGTTCACAACTATTCATTATCCATTTCATACAGGTTAAAATTGCCATCAAGGCTGTTTGGATTTGACGTGCGTTCCTTTCCTTCTAATGAGCTGGATAGAGGAGGCAAAAGATGCTAATTCATCCTTACATCTCTATCATATCTCGGCTTTTACTATATAAAGCATCAAGGTCGCATTCTGGGGAAATGTCTTTTTACCAAAGGTGCTATAATAATAATGAAGAAGCAATTTGTTTCAGCAAACTGCCTGCAGTAATGAGGCTTAATTATAACCATGTTATTAATACCGCTGCTTAAGGTAATTCACTTCTGAGCGGGGTGCAGAACAGTAAACTATAATTTAAACAAGAATCGAGACCTAATTTAAATCATCGGATCTACTGCGGAAAAAGGCAAACAGAACGACTGTAATCTGCACGTGATTTAGAGCTTCCCCTTGGTGCCATTTCCGGAAGACTTAGGTGACTGTCAGAGGGGCAGGGTGCCGGGGATCTGGGTTTGGTCCCTTCTACTTTCTTCCTGGAGGCTTTACAGGTGGTGCGGCTGCATGGCCCTGCCTCCAGGAACCTGCCTGCCGCCACTTGACCCCTTCTTCACACTGGCAGGGGAGGCTGAGAGGCCAGAAGGTAGGTCCTTTGGACCTCAGAGACGTGTCCTATGTGTTCTTGAACCCATCTTAGTTCTCTGCCTGCTGATTTGTTATGAAAATGTGGAGTTTTGTGTTGGAAGGGGCTCTCAACCTCACCTGAAGACTGTGTCGTCCTTGCTCAAGAGCACACAGTTGGCCATGAGGTGTGAACCAAGCCCTTTTGCTTCCGGGTCGCATGCTCTTGTAGCAAACCAGTGTCATCTGGGGGTCTTGAAGTCCCTATTGCTAGTCTCACATGGCACTCAAGGCATCTAACCCAGTGATTCCCAGACCCGGCTGCTCATCAGAATGTCCTGAGGTGCTTGTTAGAAAATACAAGTTTGTGAGTCCTGCCCCCACGACCTAGATTCTGATTTTGTCAGTCTGGCTTTGGGCCAGGGGATCCATGTATTTGTCAATAACTTTGGCTATTTTGATGCAGGTGGTTTAAGGGTAGTTCACTCACCTGTTCAGCAGCACCAGTGCATTTTAAATACCTAAGAAATGGCGTGTGTGTGTTTTCTTGATTACCTCTTCCAAGTTATATTTATTCATTCATCTTTTCAACATTTATAGGGTACCAATTATGTGCAAGCCACAGCTTACACACATCAACCCTTCCTAGTCAACTATGCTTTAATCCCTGCTGCTGTATTTTCAATGAATTTTTCTCCTTTTAATGCAGAACTGTAATCCATGTTATTTCACATGGAAATGAATAGGAAATCGAGAACAGACTTAAGTGTATGGTAAATATTATGAAAGACCATATCTAACCCATATTTTATACCAGGTCTTTGTGGATGTTAGATGTTACTGAGGTAAATGGCCGTCCTTTCTAAGAGTCTTCCTAAGAGTAAGAGTTCAGAATGCCTGGCAGTCAAGGCTAAGTTAATGAGGCAGTTATGAATGCTCTATCACTGGGAATTTACAAAGGTAGGAGAGATTTCCAGAGTGAGGGCAGTGAAGATACTATTTGCAGTTCTGACTCCATGATAAATACTAGGGGGCCTCTGCAGAAGTGGGGGGGGGGGGTTGGTCTTTGACTGCTACCCAATTTCTGCCTATCCATTCTCTATCCAACGGCCATCTGACCAGCCAATATTCTCATCGACCTAACTGGATACAGGGGGTGGTAGAGTAGGGAGGGAGTCCAGTGGCTTGAAACCCAGAGCTCACCCAGGGAGACTCGCCTACCTTTTCAGACTGAGGTTTTCTTGCAGAGTATGGAGTCCTTCCTATTCCTCATCCTCAGCTCCTTCAAGCCCCATGCCAGATCTAAAGCCAAATTAAGTGTGGAGCTGATTGGATTCCAATCTGGAAATCACTCCTGAGGGTTGCCTCCTCTCAACCTTTCTTTTATGTTCTGGAGAGCTCTTCTCTCTTTCTTCTTTCTTTCTTTTTAATGTTTATTTATTTATTTTGAGAGGGGGGAGAGGCAGAGAGAGAGAGAGAGAGAGAGAGAGAGAGAGAGAGGGAGAGAGAGAATCCCAAGCAGGCTCTGCACTGTCAGTGCAGAGCCCCACATGGGGCTCCATCCGACAAACCATGAGATCATTACCTGAGCTGAAATCAAGAGCCAGATGCTTAACAGACTGAGCCACCCAGGTGCCCCTGGAGTGCTTTTCTAAAGGGTCTGCTGTTCTGTGAAATGCAAAGTGGGAAGATAGGATTTCAGACAGCTCAAAAGACAATAGAAACTCTTTTTCACTGAAGGGAGATGAAAGCCTTGCTTTGTCTTAAGGTCAGCCAACCTACAGCCCACCCACTTCAGACCTGCCTCAGTTTATCTACATGCGTTCTCTGTCTCTGTCTCTCGTCAGGAAGCCTGCAGTTCTCTCCCTCAGCCTCCCCTCACCTTTGTTCTTTTCCAAAAGAACTCTCCCTCCTGGGGCTCCTCACTGGTACAGGAGCTTGACAAAGCCAAATGACACCAAATGATGTTTCCAGCTGGTGGTAATGATTAGGCTCTGGCTCAACTACAATAGCAAGGCTCAGCGCTATAGATAATCCAGAATGTACTGGGAGGGGCGCTCCCCTTTCTCTCTGTCTCTGTCTCTGTCTCTGTCTCTGTCTCTCTCACTCACACACACACACACTCTGCATCTCACACATCCATATGAATATGCATATGCATGCACATATAATGCACGTATGCAAATTCACATACACAGTATAAACGCACAGACACTGATGCTGGTGTGTGCAAAAGCATATACCCATGCAGATACAGATTTAGTTTTTGTTTATTTTGCTTCATGCGGCAACAACCCTCCCTTTTCCCTTAACTAACCCCTCCTTCCTTCTTGAAGTGCTGGGTTCACACCCACCGGTTATGGGGCAGGTGTCTGGGGAAGCAGTCCCTTTCAATCTCGGAGACACTGTGAACCCATCCAGATAAAAATGTCTGGAGATGAGGTGACGGCAACAGGGGGGGGGGGGGGAGGGGACGGAAGCTGGAGTATCTGGAGCATTTCCCTTAGTGGGGGAATAAAACCCCTCCATCGGTGTTCCATTTCTCTGTTACCTCCTGCAGGCTGTTTCATCTCATATTGTGTGAGCTCTGAGGGGGTGTCCAATTTGAGGAACAATAACTATAAAGTCATTTGCGGTGCCCTGCTGTGGCACAGTTTCTGACCGACCTGGCTGCAGACGGCACTAGCTTCGAGAAGCTGCCCCTCACTGTGGGTCTTGCAGTCTGCCACTGGCGCCCCCAGCCCCAGCCCCCAGCCCCCAGCCCCCAGCCCCATGTCTCTGGCATCAAACCCAAGTCCCTCAGAGCAAACCTTCTAGTCATGGCTTTGAGGTTTCAAAGGAAGACCAGGGCAAGCCCCTACCCTGCTCAAGGAGCTGAGAAAGTCTAGGTGGCAGGCCATGGCCCTAGACAATGTTTGGGAGTAGCAGAACCCCCGAGGTAGGTGTGGGAACGTACCTACAGAAACCCCTGCTCCTGCCTTTGTGTGGCCTATAGCTTGAGTCTGGAGGAGGAATGTCCTACAAAATCCTGTGACTTCTTACCAGGAGCCTCAGGGTGGTATTTTTTTTTTTTTAATTTTTAATTTTTATTTGTTTATTTATTTTTGAGAGAGAGAGAGAGAGAGAGCACGAGCAGGAGAGAGGCAGAGAGAGAGGGAGACACAGAATCTGAAGCAGGCTCCAGGCTCCAAGCTGTCAGCACAGAGCCCGATGTGGGCTTGCAACCCATGAACCGTTAAGATCATGACCTGAGTCGAAATCGCATGCTTAAGCGACTGAGCCACTCAGGTGCCCCTCAGGATGGTATTTTTAAAACCTGGGAATTGGAACCCCTTTTCCAAAGTAATGCTCAATAGATGTCACCTTCACCGGCCAATTGGCCCATCACCTGGGTTTAAGAGAGAATTCACCCGTTCTCAGGCCAGAGGTCTGAAGAGGGCATCTGCTCCCTGGAAGTTCCAGGCAGCCTCCCCCCGTCACTTTTCTGATAATAAAAATCTCTTTCGTCTTACACTTTTCAAAGCACTTTCACATCCATTAGCCCATTAATTGATTCATTCATTGTACATGTTTATTGAACACGTTAGACACTTCAAGTCTTTTTAGAACAAGGCAGGACCCAGATAAATATATGCACACGTATTGACTAGCCACAAAGTGCAGGTTGCTCTGATGGGCATGGTGCGGAATGAGCAGGATTTCACAGAGACAAAGAAGAGGCAGCCTCCAAACGCAGTCCCCCTCCAGCACCCTGTAAGTCGGACAGCAGATCTATTATGCCAGTTTTGCAGGCATGTAAACTGAGGGCCCACCAGGTTAAATAACTTGCTTCTGGTCATGAGATTAGTTAGAGGCAGGCCCAGAATGCACCTCCTGTTTCAAATTGGGTGTGCCCTACCGTTCCATTTTCTGAGATGTTGCTTTCCAGAAAGTTCTTCCCGCGGCCAGATCTCCCCTTGCCTTCTTAGCCTCTCTGGAATAAGCTGTCTCAAAGGAGAAATAATCACATTGCAATTCTTTCTGGGCTCACATATATATTGCTTCAGGGACAAGAAAGAAAAAAAAATTCTTCTCTCTTTCAATAAGAAGGTCAGCAAGACTGGGCAGTCGCTTGCGTTCCTATGCGGCCTCTCCAAGGACTTTTCATTTTCTCTGGCAGAGCCCTGGGGTGGGCGAGGCAGCCGGCTCATTCAGGACAGCATTCAGGACAATGTGTCCATCCCAGTTTTTCCTCATGAACCAAGAAGATGAAGGAAGTCCCCCTCTCAGCCTTCCAGCCAGGAAAGCCTGAGGCTGAGAGGGGTTGAAGAACCTGCCAGAGGCCACCTCAGAGGGCAGAGGAAGGTTGGCATTGCTGCCCTCTCATTAGCTCTTACTTGAGCTCGGGCTCTTGCCTTTCTGTTCTGAGGGAAGATGTGTGCGTGTGCATGTGTGTGAGTGTGTGTGTGTGTGTGTTGGGGGGTGTGTAAGCCAGGTTCAAGGTTGAATGGGGAAGCAATGTAACTGTTTTCTCTCTGTGCATGTCATGGTGTCAAAAATTCTGAGACTCTTCAAGCCCCAGGCCCCTCTTGAGTAAGGTCACACTGTCAACTACAAGCTGCTGGAGTGGCCACGGGAATGATAATGGAGCTGCCCCGACAGCTTAGTGAGGCACTGGCCTCCAATGCCCACGCCTGCTTGCCTGTGGCTCTCAGAGAGCTGCTCTGGGGTGGACAGGGCATCTCTGGAGCAATACTCGTGACCTGCTGGTTCAGGCTCTGGGGACCGGACGGCCTGGCCCCCGTGCTCTGGAGCACGGACGGGTTTTTGGTTGCAAGTAGGCAGAACTGACTCTGGGCAGAGTACGCAAAAAGGGGAATTTTTTGGAGGACATCAGGGACTCGCTAAATCTTTGGAAGGCTGCTTGACTAGGCTGAGGAAGGGTCGGGCACTAGGGTGGTCTTGAGGAGTGAGAGGCAGGGAGGTAGCCGTTGGTTTTTAGCAGTTGTCTGGCCAGGACGTCACCCTGCCGCTGAATGGGGCTGCCATGGCCTCGGCCTGCCACACCGCATGGCTACGGCCACTGGACACCTCTTCTCTGCACCCCTATCTCCGGGGCCAAGGATCCTGGCGCTCCACCCTCTTTGCCTTACTCACCCAGAACCAGTGGGAGCAGGTGATCAGTAGGGCACAGGCCACACCCCGGGGGGAATGTAGAGTCTGTGTCTGTCTTTCTGTGGTGGGAGATAGGACAGGGAAAGGAAGACCTATGTCCCTCAGAGAGGTGCTGAAGGTCTGATACTTCTTTTGTGGGATAATTAAGTGAAGTAAAGAGACTGAAAGAGGCTTGGTATCTCTTTAAAGAATTGGGAGTCCCCCCCCCCCCCCCCGCCTCACTTTTCTCCATTCAGAGGATGATGGGCAGATGGCACATGGAAAATGGGGCTGGAATAATGCAGGAGAATGGAGCCTGGGTACGTGAAGATTAGATTGGTTTCCTTGCAGTGAGGGTACTTCCGGGCCCGGCGGTGGATGACTGTGGGGTGCTGGGGCCCTGCCATGAGGGAAAGGGAGATCTCCCAGGTCTACACTTTCCCTCTTTCCCTCACCCTGCCCCTTGGGGGAGTGTTAGCTCTCTTGATGGGTCTTGGGCAGTGTCCTTCCCTGGAGATCCATGGAGGGGCATAATGATGGAGGGCAGGTGGGCAGTGGCTGAAGGATGGGGTTCTTCATTTCTGGAAAAAGAGAGAAGAAACTACTGGGGACTTTCACTATAGCCCCATGAGACTGAAAATGGGAAGACGCTCCCCATGTAGAAAGGCAGCCTTCTCAAAGTCAGAAAACAGCACTTCCCAGCCTGGGGGATCCCACAGGCACCCAGAGTGCCTCAAGCCGGGTGGGAAAGAGGCACTGCCGAGAGAGAGATCCATCCTTGCCCAGGATATGTACACTCAGTGTCCTGTCCCTTTAAAGCACTCCCGCCTGGTGCCACGGCACACTTGGAAATGGGTTTAGCCCAGCAGCTCCCAAGAAGCCTGAGCAATAAATGATGAGCATCTCCCCTGAACTCATCTCCCCGTGCCCGGTGTTTAAAGTGAATTGAAACGAATATCTGATAAATGAATAAACCTGTAAATGGAATCAAAAACCTTATGAACCTGAAGGAGAAATAGGAGTCCCTGGTCTGTTAAGTCTAAATTGAATAAATCTGATCAACTCCCTGACAATTTCTGCCAACGCTCTTGAAGAAGAAGGAGAAGAGGGGTGAGCAGAGATCGGGCAGAGGAGGGGGAAAGAGTGAGTGGGGGAGGGCGAGGCAGGTTCAGTAATTAAGCTATCACCGTGAACCAACGGAGAAGGCCCAGGCGGCCCCCGGCTTCACTCAGTTGGACTGAATAAGTAGATGATGTTAGGAGGCTCTTGTGAGACTGGCTACTCCTGTGTGTCTGCCCCAGAGGACACTTCCAGAGAGTGACTAGAGATTTGTATAAAAAGGGGCCAAGGTCCCATTGTGGATTTTTCTGGGGGAGCAGCTATGGAAGAATGGCAGCCTGTGACTCAGTTGTGGGGCTCGGTGAACTCTGCTGTCTAGGGGTGGGAGTCCTTGGTGAATGGGACTTGGTAGGGTAGCAGGTACTGGATGTAGAGAAGTCACATTCGGAAAGAGCCCCGGACAGTGATGGAGCCAGAGGACTCCTCCCTTGCTCTCCATTGACCTCTGCCACTTCCTGCCTGTTGTGTTGGACAAGTTACTTCCTGTAATGGTTTTCAAACAAACATGGCCACAAAATTCTTTAACACTTAACCCAGTGAGAGGTGGTGATGGTGGTGGTGATGTTTAGGGGTGGGGAGTGGGGAGGGTCCTTCTTGACTCTAGGTGGATTTGTGACTACTTTGACCATGGCATTGATGTTGTGTGACTTTCAAGGCTGGGTCAGCAAAGGTCATGCAGCTCCCGCCTGGCTGTCTTTGGGGGAAGCCAGCCACTATGTAGGAAATCTGGTAGCCCTGAGACTGCCATGCTGGAGGGGTGGTCCAGGCCACAGTGCTGCTGAGCTCCCACCTGACCAGCAGCGTGGACTGCCAGCCATGAGCATGAACCCTGTTAACCAGCCAGCCTAGCAGAGCCTTTGGATGTCCATGAGCCCAGCCCACATTTGACTGCAATGGCCAAGTAAGAACTACCCCACCAAGCCCTTCCCAAACTCCTGACCTGCAAACTTACAAGCACCAGAAAATGGTTTTATAAGCTGCTAAATTCTGGAGTAGTTTGCTAATAGTAACCAAAACACTTGCTCTTGAGTTTTGATTTTCTTTTTTAAAATGAGTGGTTAGATGGTCTAAGAAAATTTTAAACCTATGTTTTGAAAATCGTAAGTAGGAGATGAACATAGTATTTTTAAAAAGAGTTCAAACAGCATAAAATGATAAAAACAGAAATCAAGCAATTTCCTTCCTTACTCTTGAGTTCTTCCCACCTCTGAGAGATAACTACATTCAATAAGTTATAGGTCCTTCCAGAAATGTTTTATGCGATCACAACATTTGCAATTCTATCTTTGAAAACTACGCATAGAATTATACATAATTTTTTTTTTGTAATTTGCTCTTGTCATTTACTAATAAAGACTGGAGATATTTCTATAGTAATATACATAAAACTAACCTCATTCTTTTTATGGCTGCGTAGTATTCCATGGAATGGCTATATCAGAGTTCACTTCCCCCGTCCCTACTGATGAATGTTTATGTTATTTCTCAGTTGGCTGGTTGGTTGGCTGGCTTTTGCTATTGTAATAGCGCAGTGAGCATTCTTATGTACATATTTATGCCTTCTTACACAAGTGCGTTTATAGGCTAAATTCCTAGAAGTAGAATTCTTGGGTCAAAGCATTTACACATTCAAAATTTTGATCATTATTACCAAAGTTGGCTTCTAAAGAGGTGGCCCAAATTCATATCCCACCAACGAGAGGACTCATTTCTTACCATCCTCATGGTCTTTCAAATTTTGCCAATATGCTATAAGAAACACAGGGTCCTGCTTTGAAGTTTTCATGCCTTTGATTGTGAAGTTGAACATTTTTTATGTGTGCATTGATGATTTTTAATTCTTTTTCTCCTTTGAACATCTTATTTATATACTTTGCCAATAGTATAGGTTTTTCATCTTTGTTTTAAAAACTGATTTGTAAGAGCTTTCCTCACATAAACTTTTTGCTATTATATGTTACCAATATTTTCCATATTAAATGTGTTCATTGTCTTTTCAACCTTCTTTTTTTATTTTTTAATTTTTTTTAATGTTTATTTAATTTTGACAGAGAGAGAGACAGAGCATGAGCAGGGGAGGGGCAGAGAGAGAGGGAGACACAGAATCCGAAACAGGCTCCGGGCTCCGAGCTGTCAGCACAGAGCCTGATGTGGGGCTCAAACCAACGAGCTGTGAGATCATGATCTGAGCCAAGGTCGGATGCTCAGCTGACTGAACCACCCAGGCGCCTCTGTCTTTTCAACCTTCTTAAAGGTGTTTTTCTTTGTAGATAATTTTATCTTTTATGACATCAAATTTATCAATCTTTTTAAAAGATAGCTTTGAATTTAGTCTGTTTTCAAAGGTTTTCCCCATTCCACAATCATAAAATAAAATCATACAATAGATTATGCACATTTTCTTCCAGGTGTATTTTACATCAAAATATCGATCCATTTGGATTTTATTATCCATATGAAGTGTGAGATAGGGATTCAATTTTACTTTTTACCAGTGGTTAGAATACTTCTGTCCAATATATATATAAAGAAAGCCATATATGTAATTTAAAATGTTCTGTTACCCACAATTTAAGTAAAAGGAAACAGGTAGGAGAAATCATAATAACATATTATTTTATCCCACCATATATTCAAAGCATAATGTCAACGTATAACCTATATAAAAATTGTAAGTGAGTTAATTTATGCGTCTTTTCTCATATCTAGTGTTCAAAATCCAGTGTGTATTTTGGACTGGCCACAGTTCAGGCGCACAACAGCCACCTGTGGCTACTGGTTACCACATGGAACAATCCAGGGTTAAATAGTAATGACAATAACATTGGTCAAATCTTTCCATGCACTGATCTGAAATACCACTTCCATCAGAGGCTCAATTATTTTTTATATTTAGGCCTATTTCTGGTCTCTATCCTTTCCCACTGTACTGTCTCTTCCTTCCCATGCCAATACTGGGCTATTTCAATTATGATAGTTTTAAAATATTTTGTATCTTATAGAGCAATTCTTCCCCTTTATTCTTCTTGTCTAGTGTTTTTCTGGCTCTTCCAGTTCAGTTTTTTCTCTAGATAGACATTAATATCTAATATTGGATATGAGTTCATATTATACTTCATTATAGGTCTATCCACACTCTCCTCTCTACAGATACTATACTATTTTATAGAGAATATAATATTGATAATACCTAATATTAGACAGACACTAACATCTGATCATATTTTGAATATCAAACATGCTGTATTGTTGGTATTGACTGGGAACACAATGGATTTCTAAGGGCTCTTCTACCCTGAATTTCAAAGACTCCATTTTGCCGTCTAGGGGAGGAAAGCAGGGGATGGCGACAGCCGCATCCTGCATGACTAGTATGGTGGGCTGATTTGTGCTGTGTGTGGACACATCCCCCCCACCAACTGTTTGACCTCCTGGCAGGTAGGGCAACCTGTGTATGGTGTTTGGGAGACACTTGGTGGCAACAGTTTAGAAAGCCCTACCCGCTAGAATGGCTGGGGAAGCTGGCTGGGAGGAGGGCCCAGGCTCTCTCCCTGGGGGTAGTTGTCCTGAAAGATGGATAAGAGCAGAGTTGGGTGGGAAGAAGAGAGGAGGGAAGGGCCCTCATGGGGGGAGGGGTGGGTGGGGAGAAAGCAAAGAGAAGGGAAGGCTAGAGGCAGAGAGGGGAAGAGGAGCAAGGGGAGAGTAGGGAAGGGATGGAGGGGAAGGGGGAAGGAGAGAAGGGGAGGAAAGGGAGGGAGGGGGGGGTGCAGAAGAAGGTTTTTTATAGGTCAAAGTGGCTGAGATAGACCAGGCAGAGAGGCCCAGCCCAGGGGAAGGCACTCCAGGAGAGGAAGGCCAGGCTCCCTCTGCGGCAGGCTGGAGAGGCTGGAGCTGTGAGGGTTCTCCTCACCTCCAGGAGCTCTGGTCAACACAGCATCGTGGCCGTGGTGGGCGGGCGTCTCCAAAGAGTGAGAAGGAGGCTTTTGATCTGCAGAAGTTGGGGTGTCTATGGGGACAGGATTAAGAGTGTCTGGGGCAGCAGGGGCATGGGCCAATGGCCAGGACCCACTGTGCCTGGGGAGGTTGGCCAGGAGCCCAGAGCAAAAGATGACAAGTCACATACGCCTGGCTGGGGTCTAGAGACTGGGGTGCCCAGGTGGGAGGGAAAGAAGGATGAGGGATCAGTGAAGTCGGTGAGGTGGCTGTCACACTGGACGGTGGGAGTGGGAGGGCTCAGCAAAGACACTCAGCCCCCTGACGTGTCTCCATGTGACTGTCCTGCTGCTTAACGGTGGTGGAATGTCTTTGGGCACCTTTCAGGAGAAGAGGAATGGCGTCACCGTCAAATAACCACTCTTGGGCTCACCTGACCTCCTGTGACCCTCACCCCAAACCGGGAAGCGTGTTACACCAGCAGGTTCTCTGCAAGTTGCGTGCAGGGAAGCTGAGGCCAGAGTCCCAATGCCACTCGCCCGTGGCCAGCGGCACGGCCAGCACCAGAAGCCTGGTCTCTTCCGTCCTGCCCAGGTGCCCTTGGCAGCTCTTTTCTTGTTCCTTCTCTGTCTGGAGAAGCAGAAAAAGGAATGTCAGGCATCGACTCTGAGCCCCTGGATTTCCAAGGAGTCACAGGGTCACACGGAGACGGAAACAAAAGGGGAAAAAAAACCCATCTTCACAGCTTCCAGGAGATGCACAGCCTGTCTCTCCAGACTGCTTGCTCCTCATCACAAGCGCGACAAAATGCTATTTTCCTTTCAGTGGTGTGCACAGGTGCCAATCTAAATGAATATTATTCACACACTTCTGTCCAAACACTGTGAAGTCTTCAAAGGTTGATTAAACCTCTGACATCTTTGCTTTATTTCTCCAGCGCTCCCCACCAGGTGAAGACCTCCCTCCTGTGACCTCGCCCCTCCTACCTCTCTGTCCTCCTCCACACACACCCTTCCCGCACAGAATCCAGACGTCCCAGGGGAGCATGCTGCCGCGTCTCCTCTGGCAGGAAGGCTGGCTTTGACTTTGGTTCGCTGAGGACTCAGGGAGCAGGGTGCAGGGAGGGCACCTTGCATGCGATGGGGGCTGGTGCTAGGGGTACTCACGGGTGGGTATAGTGAGGGATTTGACTTTGATTACCCAGCAAAAATCCATTTCCTGCTAGTAATGACGGGCTGGTGCATATTGGAAATCACAGCCTCCCTGCCCGACTCTCCCCGTGTCATTAGGCCCCAGTGGAGCGATGTCTCATTGGAAATCACACCTGGTGAAATGAGGCGTGACATGCAACTCTGCAGACCTGCTTTCCCTGGGCAGCCTGACAGCAGCCACTCAAAGGTGCCCAGCACAGCCCAGGGGTTCTTGGATGACCCAGGAGACCCGGTCATGCTGGATCACTCTTCGGGCTTCCTTAATCTTACCTATTCGCAAAGGTGGGGCGTGTGCCAAATGTTAAAGCATCTGTGTACCCATCACAGTGCTTCACGGAGTGCCCAGGGCCCAGGAATGCCCCACGATGACCTTAGGAGAATGATGACCTGAAAGGCCCAGGGTCTCTCCAAAGCCATAGAGTGTCTCTAAGTTGTTTTTGTCCACCACACTGCTGTGTGGCATTTTCTTTTGGCAGTAGACTCCCAAATTCCTTTTGAGAGGAGAGGCCGTGCCTTTCTTACCCCAATGGAGAGATTTGGGTGCCCTTCACCCCACGTTAAGGGATGGACATGTGACCAAATGTTGGTCAATCAACATTTGACCGTAGTGATTGATCCAAGGATTAGTATGGAAGGCAAGTGCGGTGCTGGGGTTACTGATGGGAAGGAGGCATTCCTTTTACCCGGGGCAGCAGAATTGATTGCAGATAGGACTGGGCCACGCTGGACTGTCTTAACACCTCATGGAATGACCCCAGCTGCAGGTAGTAAAGAATAAAGAATAGTGAAGACACACACAATCATCTGATTTATAGCAAATGCTTCACTACAATTCAGTGGGGGAGAAGGATGTACTTTTTAATAAATGGTGCCGGGTTAATTCATGTGGAAAAAAAATGAACCTTGACCTCTACCTCATACCATCCACAAAAAATCAATGCATGAAGGAGCATAGATCTAAACACAAAAGATAGAACAATCAAGTTTCTAGACTAAAACAAAGGATAATGAATATGTCCATGCCTTTGAGATAAGAGTTTTCTTCAACAGGCTATACATAGCAATACACAAAACTGAATGTAAAATAAATGTTAATTTGATTTTATCAAAATTAAGAATGTTAACTCATAAAAAGACAATATTAAAGATTATAAGCAAGCCAAAGATTGGGACAAGATATTTGCAACTCACATATCAGAGAAAAAAGACTACAATATTCAGAATATATAAAGAACTCCCACAAACCAGTACGCAAACAACAGACAATCCAATTAAAAATTCTAGTGGGTGTGTAAATTGGGATAACTGCTCCAGAAAAACTATTTTGAAGTATCTATTAAGACTAAACATACACATTCTCTATTTTGGAGGGGGGGGGGCACAACTCTATTCCTGAGTATATATACCCAACGGAAAGGAGTGCTTTTGTCCACCAGTGATGTGTACAAAAATGCTCACAAAACCTTTATTTGTGGTAGCCAAAATTGGAAGCAATCTATGTGTTTACCAACAATAATTTGTGGTATATTCATATAATAGAATACTGCACAGCAATTAAAAGGAACAAACTCCTGTTACAGGATAATAAGAAGCATACATTTCACAAACATAATCTTGACTGAGCCAAGTCAGCCACACAAGAATACCCACACATGATTCAATTTATATGAGACCAAGATAGGAAAGCCTAAACTCAACAGCAAAGAAACAAACAATCTGATGTAAAAATAGGCAGAAGACCTGAATAGACATTTTCCCAAAGAAGACACACAGATGGCCGACAGGAACATGAAGAGATGCTCAGTGTCACTCATCATCAGGGAAAATGCAGATCAAAATCACAATGAGATCTCACCTTACACCTGTCAGAATGGCTAAAATCAAGGAGAGAAGACATAACCTGTTGATGAGAATGTGGAGAAAATGGAACCTTCATGCACTGTTGGCCAGAATGTAAATTGGTGCAGCCATTATGGAAAACAGTGTGGAGGCTCCTCAAAAAGTTAAATATAGAACTATCACATGATCCAGGAATTCCACTTCCTGGGCATTTGCTTAAGAAAACAAAACCACTGACTTGAGAAGATATCTGCATCCCTGTGTTCATTGCAACGTTATTTACAATAGCCAGTACAAGGCGACAACCCAAGTGTCCATCAGCGAATGAATTGAGGAGAAATATTATATATTTATGTGGTAATCCACACACACACAGGAGTATTATTCAGACATAAAAAAAGAATGAAATCGTGCCATTTGCAACAACGTGGATGGACCTGGAGGGCATTGTGCTAAGTGAAATAAGACAGAGAAAGACAAATACCTTATGATATCACTTACATCTGGAATCTAAAATGAAACAAAGCAAAGCAAAACAAAACAAACACAAAAAACCCAAAACGGCAAACTCCTAGATACAGAGAACAGATTATTGATTGCCAGGGGCAGAGGCAGGTGGGGGTGGCCAAAACAGATGAAAGGGGTCAAAATGTGCAAACGTCTAGTTCTAAAAGAAGTCATGGGGGTGAAATGTAGAGCGTGGTGACTATAGTTAATAATACTGTATTGCATATTTGAAAGCTGTTAAGAGAGTAGATCTTAAAAGTTCTTATCACAACGAGGAAAACACTATAATTATGTATATGTGGATATTAATGGGGCTTATTGTGGCAGTCATTTCAAAATACATACAAATATCGAATCATTGTACTATACACCTGAAACTAATATCATGTTATGTGTCAATTACATCTCCGTAATTATAATAAAACGATAGCAAAACTTAACCTGCGGTGATAAAAGTCGGTACAGTGGCTACCCTTTAGGGGTTATTGATTATAGTGGGGCAAAAGAGAGCTTTACGGGGTGCTGGAAATTCTTTATCTTGATCTGATGGTTTTGTGTGTAGAAATTCTGAAGTGTATACCTACGACCTCTACATTTTACTGTATGTTAAGTCATACTTTAATTAAATAAGAAAAAGACAGGGAAGAGAAAGGAGAAACTGAGTCTTGTGATAGTGTCCAAACACCTGGATCCAGCCATGCCTGAAGGTAAACACTCCTGGACCTTTTAAGAGCCAATTGATCTCCTCACCTTTTTTGTACTTGAGTCAGATTGTGCTTGGTTTTCTCTCGCTTGCTACTAAAGTTGTCCCGACAACTACCGCTTTCCTGCTTCCAGGCCAAAATATTCCTCCTTCAGCCTAATCGGATAAGAGCAATTGTACATTTAACGGGATCCTATGTGAGCAAGTTCCTTAGTTCGTTTCTGGTTCTACTAGGAGTGCACCGTTGGGCAGGCATCCAGCATCTTTGTGCCTCAGTTTTCTTATTTGTCAAATGGAGTTGAAAATAGCACCTACCTCAGACAACAGATCAGGTGCCTTTGTCGAGGCTCAAATGCCTTCTATTCTTTCCGGTCCCCTTTTGAGTGCTATTTGTGACCACAACTTCTCTGGGGATGAGGATTGTGTCCATTTCACTCACCACCGTATCTCTAGTGTTAGTGCCACTCCCGGGATGTGTAGAGTCCCAAGCAAATTTTGCTTTGTGAGGCTTCTGTCTATGCAATCAAAGGCAGTCACACCAAGTCAGAGAGCCAGCACCATTCTGGTGGGTCAATCTCATGGGACTCCATGAAAATAAATGAATGAATGAATGAATGAATGAATGAAGCTTCAGCAGGAGGGAGTGATGTACTCACCACTCTACACTCCGGGAAGAGATTCTTTAAGTGCAAGTGGCCTCAGAGGATCTGGCCAACCCTAATGTATGTTATGTGTGTGGGAGTGGGGTGGGGAGGTAGGGTAGAGGGTCCAGGGTTGCCCTGAAGGAGAGAAGCAGGGACCGGACTCACATGGAGCTCAGGGCTCCACACCAGGTCCTCACTGCCAGCAGGTACCAGGCATCAGAGAAAGACTGAGAATTCACAGGAAGATGCACCAAAGCACCAAAGCTTTAACATACAGGCCCCGTGAGGCCCGGTCTGAGGTCAGGGCTGCCCACTACGACATCTGGTGCATCAGAAGTCCTCAGTTCCTGCTTGTTTGAATAAATGCATGAATGAAAGGTTGCATAAGAATTATATAACACATAGTAAGTGGTCAGTAACGTGGGGTGGTTGTAGCATTTTTCCTGAGAGGCAGGAACCCTCCCTCTTTTTCCTGAGAGGCAGGAACCCTCCCTGCTCCCATGCTTCCCCCCCACCCCCAAGCAAAGGAGTCAGTCTTGTGACCATGGCTTGAGTGGTCAGCTTCTCACAGGGTCAGGCTTGGAAACAGTCCCATTGTGGTCCTGTCACAGGGGACAGATTCCCAAGGAGGAACAAAGGGGCCTGGAAATCAGGCCAGGGAGGAAAATACCCTTTGGGGTTATTTAGCGTTTGTTAATTGGTCACCTCGTTAGCAGCCCATCTGCAGCCTGATTCTAGCAAGTGAGTGGCTAAAAGGGAGGGGGCCACCCTGGCCAAGACTGGCTTCACAGGCTCAATAATAAGGACGGAGCAATTACCGGAATTTCCAGAGCCAATTCCTGTTAGGAGCGAGCCAGGCCAGGCTTTGTCCTATGGAGAAGAGGAAAAGGTCAGCGTGCTCTGTGGGAGGAGAAAAAAAGAGCCCTTCACAGTGAAAGAGCCTGCCCGAGGGGGGAGACAAAGAAAAGGAGGGCTCTGTGGAGGTGAAAAACTAAAGAAAGAATGACATTTGGAAGTTCCTCCGAACGAGGGGAGGAGAAGACTGAAATAAAAATGACAAGGGAGAAGGAGCCAGCTCACAAACCAGGAGAGCCCAAGGCGGGGGGTCGCCCTGGAGGGTCACTGCCGGCCTGGAAATCAGCTTGGGGAGCAGCTCGTGGGGGCTGCTGGCACAGCCTGAGCCAACCACAAGCCCTCTGGGCCTCGGTTTCCCCATCTGTAAACTGAGGGGCCGTCTAGGTCTGATACCCTGTGGGTCTCTGATTCTGTGCTGGTGCAGATGTGTGGACGGGAGGAAGGCAGCGCCAGAAGCATTAGCGGGAATGTGATCTGAGGCACAGAGGCTGCTGCCCCCCAAGCATGCCTCCACATGTTCCCGCCCTCTTGCCCTGAGGTGAGACCCCGTGGCTCGATCTGCTGGATGAGCTGTGAGTGGTTCATGTGTCATTCTGAAGCTGAAGTGTGGGAGAGCCGTTGAGTGGCCCTCCCGTTGTCTCCGGGCCACAAGAAATTCCAAAGCCCGGGACCCTGAGTGACCGAGTGGAGCAGAGGCCTCTGCTGACCCACACGAGAAATAAACATCTGTTGTTTGCAAGGCACTGTGGTTTGGGCTTGTTTACCATATAAGCATAACCTGGCCTGTTCTGACCGATGCACAGGCCAGGCAGAGCGCCCACGATTGCACAATCGTGGCAGCTTCCTGAAGGGCCGTTGTGTCCCCGGGGGTCACCCTTTCTGGCCCACCTGCCTGCTGCTGTACCTCTGTGAACTCCTGATGTGACAGGTCTGTCCTTATTCACACCCCTTCAGTGGCTCTCCAGTGACCACCAAGCCTGCAAAGCAAATTGCTTTCAGTGCTGCCTAAGCCCCTGCAGGTTCACGTTTAAGGCCCAGGAGGAGAGTCATTCAGTTGGCAGTGAAAGAGAAAGACCAGCAGCCGTGAGGGCAGGGAGGCCCCCGCTGGCAGAGGCCCAGGGGCTGCCGAGGAGACTTGACAAGAGAGGGGTCTGGGGCTGGGCCGTGTGTCTGAAACAGGCGTGGTCTCTGTGGGGCTGTCCGTGTAGTTCCTGAGAGTCCCCCTGTCTCCCTGACATCTTGTCCAACAAACCCCCACCCACTGGGATGGAGCACGTCTCTTCCCTTGGACGGTGGGGACCCAGTGAGCTGAGAGACAACAGGGCTACCAATCACTGTGACCCCTGCTCGTGGACCTGCCCTCTGGGCCTGAGCCCCGTGGCGCTGGAGGGGACAGTCTTTCCTGTTTGAGAAATGGTATCCTTCTTCCACAGTGTGCGGCCTGTTCTACCCGGCCCAGACCTGCAGGGATTCACGGGAAGCCAGACCACCCGTGTGCTCCCTCCAAGATGCCTCCGAACATGGTGGCTTGGGAGTCCTGGTTGGACAGAATGCTTCCCTCTGCATATGCTGGCCCAGCCACGGAGTCCAGGCACAGGATCAGGCTCCCATACACTCCCCCCTGGGAGGATGTGAGACACCAGCAACAATAGACACAGCCCTGCTGCAGGCTCCATCCTGGTGGGGGTTGGGGGGGGGTGCTTCCCTGTCGTGGTTCCACAGTCAGTTGTCACTGTTTCCCAGGAACCCCTCCCAGGGACTATGACTGGGTGTGAATGGGTGAGCCTGGGAGGGAGATTCTGCAGGAAGGTGGGAGCACTGAAGTGCCTGGGGTGAGGTGGGGCTGCCTAGCCTGCCTCTCTTCCTTCCCCTGGCCTCCTGCTGCCCCCACTCGGTCCCCTGTCCCCAGAAAGCCTCCTTCCGCCTCTCTCTACCGGCCCTGTCTGTTTCTGGGCTCCGCGCACTGCTCTAGGACCCTTAGCTTCTCTTTTGCCTCTCTCCCCTCCACCCTTATCACCCGCAGCGGTGGGCATTCATTATTTAAACAACCCATGCCTCTGAAGTCTTATTTATCCAACATCTTTCCACAGCATATGTCAAAATTTACAGTAAGTGCATTCATCCCATAATAAACATTTGGCTTTGCTGGTCTACCGGCGGCAGGGCTAATTAGGGAGAGCGACTCCCTTGTTATCTGAAGGGAGGTCAGATACAGCAATTAGCATCTCTTGCATGGCTTTCATAGTGGTGACTTTGAGGCTAGGCCCTTCGGTGCCAGGTGGAAAAGAGGAGTTGGCAGGAGGGAAGGGGAGCCTTCCCCAGCAAGTTCTAGAGAACCAAAGCTGGGCTTTGAAAAGCAGCCTGACTGGTTGGTTTCTTGGGCTCCCAAGTCTCACCTGCAGCCTGAGCTCCCTGCTTGCCTCCTTCCCCCCAGCCCCCGAGGCAGGGCCCTGTCCTGAGAATATTCTCTCCCAGCCACAGTTGTCTCCCCAGCCTATCTGTGGGCATATGAGAGGACACCCCCGTCTGAAAATCCTGTCATTGCTTCAGGCTGAAAGTATCCAAACCAAGGCATGCGTCTAACAATCAACGCTTTAGGGTCTGAGAGAAACGTAAGGTCTTCTGGTTCATTCCTTGTGCCCTCCCTTTGACTGTCTCTCTGGAGCCTCCACCAAGAGGCTGTTCAGCTATGGTGAAGCGTGTCTGACCTCCCTTCCCTGGGGAGGCCAGAGCAGAATGCTCTGGCCCAGGGTGCATTCTCTAGGAGCAAGAACAGGCCGTGGGCACAGCTGGGGCCGGTTGCCACCTGCTGCACGTGCCGTCCCCGGACAATGCAAACGTAGGCACAAAGAGGTCCAGGGGGGCAGGTCCAGGGGAACACGCAGAGAGCCAGGCCCAGCTCTGCAGCAACAGGCAGTGAGAGGCAGCAGGCAGGAGCAATGCTTGGTCAAGACGACCTCTGTGCAGGAGTCCCCACGGCCACGGCCACTCGCGGGCTCAGTGAATTCACTAGGACTCAGAACTCGGCGAAGCTGTACGACTCACAGTTACAGTTCATCACAGCAAAGGGATACAGATTATAGTCCGTGACAGGAAAGGTGCAGAGGCAGGCGTCAGGAGAGTTCCAGGGATGCGCTTCCTGTTGTCCTGGGCCATGGAATTATCCAAGCGGCACTGACAGTACTTTCATCTAGGGAAGCTTGCCTGCGCCTCGCTGTCTGGTTTTTGGTGGGGTCAGAAAGTTAGGCAGGGAGTGCCTGCCCGGCACAAGGCAGTCTCCAGCCCCTCCCAAGGTCAAGGTGATACTGAGTGGCCCAAGGCCTACGGGTTAGGAAACACACCCTTATCAGGCACATTTTAAGGTTACCTCCCAGGAGCTGGGCAAGGGCCAAGTCTTTCTTAGGGTGAAGTTCATCCCTGTCCAGTTGGAAAGATATCCAATGAGGGAGCTGAGCCCAGAGAGCAGGCCCCAGAGGGCATGGAGGTCTAGGCCTGCTTGGGAAGAAGCCACCTACCTCTCTACCCACCTTTCGGCATCTGAGCCCAGCAAAAGCCTTGGGGTGACCTCTCCACCTGGAGATGGGCTGGTCTCCAAAGAGGAAGTCCGAAGGGGGGAGGCTGATTTTGGTGGGAGAGCAACAGACACGGGGTGAGGGGTGGCAAGCAAATGGTTTGGGGCTCCTCAGGTGTGCGTCCCCAGGGAAGAGAAGTTTGCCGTCCCAGTGCACTGAGGTTCCAGAATCAGGCGAGCCTTGGTTTAAAACCTGTCTCTATCGCTTCCGGGCACTATCGCTTGGATACTTTACACAGCCTGTTCGAGACTTGCTCTTCTCACCTGTCGGCCGAGGATGGAGACTATTCCTGTGTCACGGGCGGTGGTGAGATTTACATGACACGAATATGAAGACAAACGGTGACTATCCTTACCCTCGCCATAGTCACCTCCTGATGAAGCAGGGTCCATCTTTAGAAGCTCTTGGCCTCTGTGAAGGTCTCCCTTCACAGGGAGATTGAGATGAAACCTGGTTTCTCTTTGTTTTGAAACAACTTCCTTGTTGTGCTGGCACCCTTCTTTATCTTCTATTTCTGTCATGGCCTCACCATTTTTTGTTTTCAGAACCATCAATTAGTCATTCAGTTATTTCTTCACTCATTCATTCAATACTTGTTTATTGATATTTGTGTGTCGTTATTGATATTGTGCTAAATGCTGTGGACAAAAGGAAAAATAAGACACTCCGCACCCCCAAAGGACTTCTAGTTAAGTGAGATAACAAGCAACTGCGTAAAATAAACAGCTAAAATATTTCGTGTGGCAAATGTACTGAATACCGGAGGTGTAAAAGAAGCCGTGATCTGTTTTATCTGCTCTCCCACTTCCCAGATGCACCTTCTCACTTGCCTTTATTCATCTGGTGAGATAACTTGCAAATTCTCTCTTTCTTTCCTATGCTTGTTGCTATGCGTTCAAGAATTGTCAGTAAATTCAGTCTCAGGTTGGAATTCACAATGGCTGCTAGCATTTCCTATGGGGCTGGGTTGAGGGAGGTTGAGGGCTGCATCTCATCAGTGAGGCGGGATCAGACCACCTGTCTGAAGAAGATTTGAAAGCTGTGGTCATTATATAAGTCTGACCTTTTACCTCCAGAACATACTCCAGGCTCAGAGCAGACAGGTGCCCTCACTCCATGTAAGCTTCTCAGGACACTCCCTTTCTCTGACTCCCTATCAGGAATACCCCAGCTCAGTCCACACCCCAGGGGTCACAGTGGTCTCCCTCTTCCCAGAGTAATGCCTATTCCATGGCTCCCTGCTTCATGTCTGCTGTGATGTCTTCCCTTTGGAGAGTGTAGCCCTTTGGCAGGGATTCCCCCTTTTACGTCTTGGGTGTTCCCCTCGTCCATCATCACCCCCAGGCTAGTACTGGTCTGTGCTCAAGGTAGGTGCTGACTGATGGATAGACAGGCCTCCCGGGTGATTATGCAGGGCTCCAGGAAGACTCTGGGGTTAGAAACGCCCTGGCCGTGTTGCGTCTAGATAAGGTGCATACCCCACACTTTGCAAAGCGACTGTGATGTTAACCAACAACTTGCCTGCTCTCCGCATCTCTGCTGTATTTACTCGAGTTCTTTGTGGCAGTAATGCGTCTCTCCCTCCCTCCATGCAACCCAAGGCAAAATTTCTAAGTGGACCTGGGAGCACTCCCAGCCTGGATGGAGCCACAGGGACGGGAGTGAAATTAAGCTGTGAATGTGCACTGTGCTAAACTGACCTCACAATGATGATAGCTCAGAATGGAGTTTCTTTGAGCCGAGGAAGTTTGAGGGACCACTGGCAGGGACACTGGGGCTCCATGGAGAAGCCAGTGGCAGAGAATTTGAAAGACATGATCATTCTACAAATCTGACCTTCTACAGCCTGTGCACAGGAGGACTGGGAAGTTTCCCGGGACAGGGAAATGGGAGATGAGCCCAGGAGGAGCTGACCCAGATAAGAGGGGCTACAGCTACCTTACTCCCTAGGAAAGCTGGAGGGGGGAAAGATGACAGGGAGGCCCGGCTGTTAAAATCTGGAAACAGGGTGCTCAGAACAGTGATGCAGTGAATCCAAAATTTTGGAGGCCATCATTCAGGAAAGATTCAATAAACAGGGTCCAAGGAAGCATAAGGGAAGTGCTGTTGAAAAATCATTTATGCAACCATTCTTCCTGTATTCCTTCAGTTGCATATTCCGAACAGCTGTGATGTGTCAAGAATGGTTTCAGGCACCAGGAACACAAAGAGAAGTAAGATACAGTCCTGGTTGTGGAGGTGGTAGGATCCTTCCAGGACTCTGAAGCCTAGGACACAAGACAGGGACAAGAAGCAGTGAGCTTGGGGAGGTCCGTTGGAGGCAGTGCCTTGAATACCATGCTGGAGAATTTAGTTTTTACCCAGTGGGAACTGGGGTGGCCCTGAGGGCATTTAAGCTAGGAAAGGACGTGTGTGTTCAGAAAGGCTGTGATGGCCGCAGCATGAAGGATGGTCTGCAGGAGAATTTTGCTGCCGATGGCAGGAAAGCCAAAGACAAGAGGAATTGGGACAAGGAGTTGGGGAGTGAGTCTTGATTCAAAGGATATACAGAAAGTTATCTTTCGCCAGTAACCACGGGCACTGGAGAAACCACTTGTGGGTTGGGAATGGCATAGAAACAAGATAAACTAGGAAAGAAGATTGTGAGCCCAAATGCCAAGTTCAAGAAGGACAAATTCACTCGCCCGCTGTGAGAATACACTTTGAAGAGGTGTTGATACGGGCTCTGCGGCCTGAGAGACACATAATTTGACGTTGACCAATCGTGCAAGTGTAACAACCTCTCCAAGACTCAGTTTCTTTATCTTTAAAATGGGCTTAAATTGTACTCCCCTCCATATGGCGGGCGTGAGGATAATACGAAGGAATCTCTGTGCAGCCCTTAGCCTGGAGCGAAGCAAGATCTCAATGTCATTAAGGGTTCATTGACAGCAATAACATTTATTGTGGTGGAGTTTCGTTTTTCTCCGAAGACAGAAGAGGAGGAAGAGGATTGTGGGGAGCTGAGGCAGCCTGGCCATTTGTGGGCTAGCCTGCCAAGCTGTTGTGAAACAGTATCACAATCCAGGAGCTGAGCATATGGAAGCAGCTCTGAGGAATGGAGATGTGGCTATGGGGCCTGAACCACGTGACTTTGCCTTATGTCACAGGTTTTTCTCCTCACTCTTTCTCTGAAAGGAGATCGCTGTGTCTCTTAGCATCGCAGGAGGGGTACTGCAGAGCCAGAGGGGAGAAGCTTCCGTGCAACCAGCTTTGCACCTTGACGCAAACACAAAGCCCTTTAGTTGGGGGTCCCAAGCCAACCAGGTCCATCTCTCAGCCGTGCCCGTCTCTCGCACAGGCTGTCTCTATTGAGAGGGGAAGGGAAATTCTCTTAAGAGATATACACCCCTTCTGGGGCCATCTTCTAAAGAGGAGCCAGATGTGGGTGAGCTGCTGAGCATCTGGCCTTCGAACTTGCTTTTTCTTCGCCACTTGGCTACTCCTCCAACACTCTTTGAGCGCAAGGTGGAAGAACTCTGAGCTCCGGGTTTAACTAATGCAGCTCTTTGACCTCCCTTTTGCCATAATGGTCTCCTCTGTCCCCACTTTGAGATCAGCAGGGCTCTACATTGTTTTTCCTTTTACTCCTTCTCGCTCTTTCTGTTCCTCTGTCACAATTCCCTCTTGACTAAGAATGTACTATATGTTAGACACCATGCTGTATACTGCACAGACAATATTTCATTTAATCCTTGCAGATCTCTGTGAGGAACATGATCTTATGAATCCCATTTTACATACGAAGAAACCAATGAATAGAGAAATTAAATAAATTGTCCAAGGTCATTCAGCTAAAAAATTTGGCACAGTCAAGCTTCAGACTCAGGTCTGTTTAATGTCAAGCCATATACGCTTAACCTGAAGATCAGTGGTTCTCAAAGTGTGGCTCATGGAAGCCTGGGGTTCTCTAGATCCTTTACAGGATCAAGACTGTGCTATGACATTATTTGCCTTTTTCACTATGTTGACACTGGCATTTGTGGTTCAAAATCAGTGGTGGGTGAATCAGCTGGTTCCTCAGCCCAAATCAAGGCAGAGGCATCAAATTGTACTTCTAGATATTGTATTTTTCACTGGGACAGCCTTTCAGGAAAAAAACAAAAAAAAAGCTGTTTTACTTAAGAATGTCCTAATAAAGCAGTAAAAAATATTAATTGTATTAAATCTTGACCCTTGAGCACGTCTATTTAATATTTTGTGTAATGAAATGGGAAGTATGCAAAAATCATTTATGCAAAATATAATGTTTATCTTGTAGAAAAGCACATGTGTGATTATTTGAATAGCGAGTTGAATTAGCCACTTAAAAAAAAAAAACCAGCATTTTACTTGAAAGAATGACTGACAGACAAATTACGACTATCCAGACTTGAGTATTTGAAAAACAAATACCTGGATTCTTGCAAATGAACAAAGTGAGACTGTTGCTTCACGGAAAGCACCTGATAGTATTTGTTGCTGATGGTGGGATTCAAGCTTCCCCGAATACTAGTATTTGGGAACATTTGCATTTGTACTGTATCAGTCTTGGTCTAGACAGGAGACAGAAACTACCTAGCAATTTGGATAGGGAAGGTTAAATATAAAGAATTATAAACTATTTACAAGAACAAAAGACAACCCTGACGAATACTGTAAGTCCAGGGGAAGGTACTCAAGGAAGGAAGACACTTAACAAGGAGATTCCTCCTCAAGGCTGGGATTCTGACTTCATTGGAGATGATGCTGTTGCAAATGGATGGTGAAGTTGTCCTTGGCCTGAGTCTGCCCACAGTTGGTGGGCCAGACCTGGCAAGCAGGGAAGGATGAGATGGGACCAACAAACAGGAAAGTCACACTTGGGGTGTGGATGTGCAGAGGCTGGCAGACAAGAAGCTACTCAAGGGGTGTCAATGAAACTTGCCTGGAAGCTGTCTATATGGGTATTAAACATCCTGGAAAGCCAGCTGGAAAGCCAGCTGTGGCTCCTATAGAAGCTACCTGGAAGTTCCTTCTCTGTGGTTCCAGCGGGGCTGCCTGCAGGGAGGTGCTGTATTCATGGCCAGAACCCCATGGCAATCACTCTCTGAGGTGCCAAGGGAAGCTACTAATGGGGGGGGGGGTGTGCCAGACCTGGATGTGAGGTCACTCATTGTCCCTCAAGCTGCTGGCTGTCATGTGCCAAAGAGCAAGCTGAGATCACTGGAACCAGGAAGAGACTCTCTTCCCTCTCCCAGTGTCCTCCCAGTGCTGTCTACTGGCAAAACATCACCTCGTGCTTGCTCTCCAGAAAGAAACATTCCAGCATCATAGCAGGAATGGACTTGGGCCAGTCAGCAATAGCTGGGAGACTGGTACAGTCTACCCCTTTGTTTGCTCAGCTTCTGCCTATAGCTCAACTTCCATGCAACATCAAAACAGCTCTCTTTCCACAGATGCAGATATTCTCTGAGCTGGTAAAGATCTCACCCTTTCCCTAGAGAAGGAGGTGCACTGTCCCAAAAGTCTTTGCATCCATTGCTGGCTATGTGAATTTCCTAAATTTAGCCACACCTCCATTAAAAATACCTCAAGAACAAATTGTAAAGTTAATCTCCCACAACTTATATCTAAAATGATAATGGGGGCTCATCTCCACCAGCCTGGCACCTGTCCATAAGTGGCTGCTGTTGGCACCCTAGAGGATGAATTGCCCTGATTGGTGAGGGCAGTATTCCAGAGGGCAGCTTTCTAGTGAGTTCCATGGACTCCCCAGATGGCTTACTTCAACAATACCCCTCAAAGGTGGCTTCCATGAAGATTTAATCAGTACCCAAGTGGGGGGTTCCTATATACCGGTTCCCTATTTTCCAGCCTCAGCCCATTGACTATGGCCCAGCTTTGGTCCAGAGCAATCCAGAAGACTTCTGTGCATTCCAGTGGGCTGCAACCACACCTTCTCCTATGAGATCTGAATCACAGTGGTGCTTGCACTGTGACCTTTCCAAATAACCGAAAGACTTTTTTGTATGAGATCAAAGGTGGTATTAATGAATGTGATTTTCCAAAATTGTAGATGATCCTGTATGAAAAGGTTTCAATCAAACTGGGAGAGCCATTGTAATGACACCCTGTGTGAGCTTCAGGGCAGGCCACCACTCTGGTTCACAGTTCTTGCCTTCATCACTCTGGGCTTCCTGCCTATTGAACAGAGCCTACTGATGACCTGTGCCCCCTTTTGTCTTAAAATGTATTGCTTTCACCTTCTGCCAATTGAATGCAGTATCTACATACCTTGACTTATTTCTTCTTGCTGGACTTTGGGAAGGATGCAAGAGATACCCGTGGATGAAGAGTGCCGAATAAAGACCCGGTTACTCAGCACTCAGAGGCAGGTGCTCACTACCCGACATGCCAGGAGTTCCCAAGAAGAGTGGAAAAGTCTGAGAACAAACGCCCTGAATTGAAGCTCAATTTCAGTAGCAGGGTGTTTCACTTTTGCCAGTTACATCCAGGGGAAGGAGTTGACCTTGGGAAGGATCTCCGTGACCTTCTGTGAAGTGCGTTTGAAACCCACCCTATTGAGCAGTGTTGGAGATGTCTGCAATCTTGCTCCCAAGACTGGGCAGACATCAAGACATCATTGACATCTCCTAAGATTCTGCAGGCCAGAAGGGTCTGGGGAGTTCCCTTTCTCATCCCAGACCCTTTAAGCACTAGAACTACCCAGAAGGGGAAGTATAGAGTGGGGTTCTCAAGAATCTACAAAGAGGGGTTTCACCGGAACTATGAGGAGGGAGCAGTTCCCTGCACCCATACATCATCCAGGCAATAGAAGCCTTCCAGCGAGCCTCTGGTGGGCAATTTTCCCAAGAAATGGCACCTTCTATCCCAGGCCCCAAGTTGCCTGTGAGCTCTGCCGGGGAAACTTTGGGCTGACAAGCTCAGCAGACAGGAGTACTGAAGGGGAAGCCTCCTCAGTCACCTCTGAGATAAAAAGAACAAAATAAGAGAGAGGGAGAAAGGGAGAAGGAGAAAATCAAAGACTAATCCTACAAATTCTCCTTTAATCTTAGAGCTTCAGACCTAGTTCCCCTTTCATCTAGGACTTCGAAGTTATCTAGTTATTTTATGGGTAGTGAAACCACAGGGCGAAGAGAGGGTGGGGGGAGATTGAATTAATGAACAGGTAAGCAGGTTTATTATTTCGTCTGATCCTTCCTTCCTTCCTGCTAATTTCTCTGAGCCAATTTGGGAGGCAGAGCCTATCATGTTAACTCAGAGACAGACTATTGTATCCATGTTCTTTCTGAAACCATTTATCTGAAGGATATTAAAGATCCAATTTACATAGACATTATGGCATTGTGAGGAGGGTGTGTGCACGTGTGCATGAGAGAGAGAGAGAGGGAAAGAGCGAGATAGGGAGGGAGGGAGGGAGGGAGGGAGGGAGGGAGAGAGAGAGAGAGAGAGAGAGAGAGAGAGAGAGAGAAATGAGCTAGGGTATCCATCCAAATGGGCATATGTTTGTGTACATGCTTGACCTGCATTGAGAATCATCTCCCATGAAGCTCTCAAAGGAGTTTGCAATCACTCAACAAGTTAGATCAAGAAGTCATCGGGCCTTGACAGAAATCAGGCTCCAGGCAATGGTGGAAATGTTTACTAAGTCTGTGATTCAACCCTCAGGCTCCTGCATTTCCTTATCAGAGCTACAAAGTCACAGTGGAGGAAATGGGACTCTCTTGAGTTTGATATCTGCCTAATTGGATGCCTGGTTGCATTGCCCCGGCCCATGCGTGTGCCTGTGTGATGAAAAACAGGTAGGATAGATGCTGGGAAGAAGAGGTCAGATTCCCAGGTTAGCCCTTAGCATCCAGGATAACCCATTGCAGTGTAGGGTCCTTGGTTCCACATAAGGGAACTGAGTGACTTAAGACGACCCATATCATTGTGGGGGCGGGAGCGCAGAGGGCATGCCATTATATTCATTCATGAAACACAGATAAAAACACCTATCCTGCCTTTGACCCTGGTTTGTCATAAGAATGAAATGAGGGGATGTGCATAACAGCAGTCTAAACAGAATTAGCAGAAAGGAGGGGGCAACTCACCCAGCTATAAGTGTTTGTTGTGAAGATTCTTTCAGCAACAGCCAATTTCCCTTTGCTGACATTGGGTTCACCAAAGAGACTTCTAATGGGTGATTTGGTCTCCTGAGTGGAGCTGTGCAGAGCCCATGGCATGGCAATGCCAGTGGTCCTACAGGGGATGCTGCCATTGTAAATGAGTGCTGGCAGTCTCCTGCTCTTCATTCGTTCATTCGTCCATTCAGCTCATACTCACAGAGGAGCTGGTGCAATGGCTCATAGCCTTGGCTCCACTTTAGATTACCTGGGGAGCTGAAACGCAAAACAAAGCTCCCAGGCCTTTCCCCAGACTAATTAACTGAGAGGTTCCGGGAGTAGCTCCCAGGCACAGACACTTTTATAAAGCAGCCCAGGTTGTTCTAATGAGCAACCGTGGCTGAAGTCATCGACCTGGTGTATGCCCTGCATTGTGCTTGCCTCCAGAAAATACAAAGATAAATAAGATGTTCCTTACCCAGTGAAAACCATCCCCCTAGCACCAGGTCACCCCTGGGAGAGGTAGGGGAATTCTATTCCTGATTTTGCAAAGTTGAGGATCACGATGAGACCCAAATCTCCTGAGGACACCATGAAATAGTCCTTCCATCTCACTCTTGCTCACGAGCCCAGCTTGCTGGTCTTACTCCTTCAGAAAAATAAGCACTTCCTAAATCTCAGGTACCACGGAGCTCATCTTGGCCTTTAGTGCAGTCTCCCTCCTGGCCCAGGCATCCCCCAGGTCCCTCTGCCTGCAGCACAAATGGTGGTAAGCTTGGTGAAGCTCAACCTGTTCTCCACTCAGGTTGTGGACCAGGTCCTTCTAGAATCCGTGAGGAGACCATGATCTCAAGATGCATCAGCCTCATATTTGTTTCCTTTAGGAGCTCCCAGAAGACTAACTCTTGCCTTTCTTCCTGATGCTTGGACTCTCTCTGCACCTGCTCCTAAGGTTACGGTCCGTTTCTGAAATAATATACCTCATTTGAGAAGGAGGAAAGCTGCCTACGCTCGCGCTGATGAATCTAAGTCAGGAGATGAGCTTTGCCCACTTTGGGATTTTATGATTTGGCCAAGCGACACCTCCTCCAGGCAGTAATATTGCAAAGGTCATTTCCCCACACACGTCTTCATCTTCATAGCTGAGGTTAGGCTGGCTTCCCTGCGCACTGTCCTCAGAAGTCCACACTGTGGATGCTTAGCCCAGCGCCTGCCACAAGTCAAGGAGGTGGTACCAGCTTAGGTCAGGCATCCGGCTCAAGGCTGGGATAGAGGGCTTCTCAATCGTCTCTCCCTTTACTCTCTTCAGAGCTGACTGCTGCAATCAGATGGGACTGTGATGTTTTATCATTCAAGTCTGTTAAGAATCTGTTTCTTTCAGCGTCAAAACTTTGTTCCTGTCTTCTCGGAGACTTAAAATACTGTCCTTGAACTGAGGCGGGACCCTCTTGCATTAAACACACTCACAGCTTCAAAGCTACAAGTATTGCTGCAGAGGGTCCCAGGGGAGTGTCAATAAGAGACGTTTGTTTGCTATACTACAAAGAGAAGCCTCGCTTCTTGATGGAGTTGATCTGAGGGGCGGGGGTGCTGGAGGGGTTTGTTGTTTGTCTCCAAAGGAGGAAGGGATTAGGGGAGGAGAGGTTTAAACTCCAAGAGGAGTTTCTGGCATCGGCAGCCTCCTTCCCAAGGAGGATCCTGGTCTCCTACTGGAACAGAAGATGCCCAGACCCTTGAGATTGCGAAGCCAGCTGTTTCCGCCCCTGAATAACCACACTGCCACCACCATCTCGTCACACTTCTCTGCACTCTGCCCTGTTTGCTGCTCACACCAGCCCTAGGGGTCAGGTGAAGAGATAGAGACTCTGAGAGGTCGAACTGCATGCCTGAGATTGCCCCACTGATATTGGACCTGTGCTCTTTCTTTCGTGGAAGGTGGCGAGTAGATTTCAATGCCTTGACTGATGGATTGTTGTTGCTTAGAAGGTGGGCTGAGAAGGGTTTTGAGATTGCATCTAGGCTCAGTGGGAAGGAGGGTTGCCATTGATGTGTAAACTTATCGTCTAATCTGCGACACTTTTGGGGGTGAAAGGGACTGTATTAGAATTATGCCTAAACAACACATTTAAACTGGGACTGTCCTGGGTCAATGAGGATATGTTACTCCTAAGGGAGTAAGTGTGTGAGATCTGGGTGATCTAGGGAGATCTAGGTGGGGGAGCATATGGGAGGATGTCAGCTGCCAGTCGGCCAGGAACGTGCCAGTTCTGACTAGTTCTATGATTTCTGTGAGGATGTCTCTTCTGGTTCCTCCTCTCAAGGAGCAAGCTCAGCCTATCACATCCTGCAAAAAGTTGAGAGCGGTGGTCACGGATCAGAGGTCATCTAATGTGGCCAAATCCAGACCATAATATGCCTTGCCATATGTGCCCTCGAATGGCCTATTGCCTCACCTCGGCCTTTTGCCAAGTAATGAATGCAAGGGAAGGGAAAGTCCCGAGGTGAACACTTCTCTTTTTTGACTGTAGCATCAATATTACGGCCATGCTTACCCATTTCCCAGCCTGGAGACAGCCACAGAATCTCTCCAAACCCAGTCCATACTGATTTGACAAGGATTCATGCACTGCTGGAATTCACTGCCAAACCCTCATCACCTCCTGTTTGACTCCTTCAACAGCCTCTCCACTTGTATCTCTGCCTCCATGTTTGCTCCTCGTCATTCCCCCTCTTCTGACAGGGTAGTGTGTCTAAACACTCACATCTTCCTAAAAATCTTCCTAAGAATCTTCATTGCCTTTGCATATCTCTTATGGACTCAATGCATGTGCCCCCCAAACTCATATGTTGAAGCGCTATCCCAAAAGGTGATGGCATTTGGTAATGGGGACCTTTGGGAGGTCATGAGGCTCGGGCACCCGTGATGAGATTGGTGCCTTTCTAAGAAGAGCCACCTGAGAACTTGTTCTCACTTTTCATGCACATGCTGAGGAAAGGCCACATGAAGACACCGTGAGAAAGTATCCACCTGCAAGTCAGGAAGAGAGGCCTGAGAACATGACAATGCCAGCACCTTGATGCTGGACTTTCCAGCCTCCAGAACTGAGAGAAAGAAATGTCTGTCATCGAAGCCCCCTAGTCTGTGGTTTTATGTTATGGTGGCCCTAGCAAACTAAGACGGCATGTAAAATAACTAGGCTCACATTTACAGCCTCCCACAATCACCTGCCATTAGTTTCCCGTACAAGACTATGCTCTGACATTACCAGATTACTCACCAGTTTTTGATCACATACATGGCACATATTTTCATGCCTCTCTGCCCTTGTACGTGCTGTTGGTGCTGCGAGTCTCTTTTCTCATCTCCTTTAATATCTGGTCAATGCCTACTTAGCATTAAAGCCCCAACTCCTTTCAAACGTCCTCCCTTCCCCTCTCTCAGCAGAAATCCTTCCCCCATCTGCTTGGCTGTCATATATAGGGTGCACGCCAGCTTGCGGCTTTACCTTCCCACTAACGCGGTGCCTGACCTATTAGGAGCTGGGAAATTAATGAATGCACAAAAGGATGAATGAATAAATGAATGAATGACACCAGACCCTTGGACAGAGTTCTCTGTCAGGCCTTCAAGGAAATGCACTCTTGGATTCTCATTAAAAGAAGAAAGGGGGCGCCTGGGTGGCTCAGTCGGTTGAGCGGCCGACTTCGGCTCAGGTCATGATCTCGCGGTCCGTGAGTTCGAGCCCCGTGTCGGGCTCTGTGCTGACAGCTCAGATCCTGAAGCCTGTTTCGGATTCTGTGTCTCCCTCTCTCTGACCCTCCCCCATTCATGCTCTGTCTCTCTCTGTCTCAAAAATAAATATACGTTAAAAAAAATTTAAAAGAAGAAAGGGAGGAGGGGTGCCCGGTGGCTCATTTGGTTAAGCATCTGACTCTTGGTTTCAGCTCCAGGTCATGATTGCATGGTTTGTGAGTTCGAGCCCTGCATCAGGCTCTGTGTTCACAGCGTGGAACCTGCTGGGGATTCTCTCGCTCCCCCTCTGTCTCTCTCTCTGCCACTCCCCTGCCACAAGCTCTCAAAATAAATAAATAAACATTTAAAAAATGGAAAAGGAAGATAGTTGAATTAGCCTGGAGGTTTATTAGCTCTGTAGCTTTGCGTGCTGTCTTCTGGGGACTCAACTTTGGGCAGAGGCCAGAGGGTGACAGTGGGGAGCAGTGGGGCCAGGGATGGGCTGCGCCTCCCTGCGTAGGGATCCTTGCTGAGGGAGATCTGCTGAGAAGGGAGGCAGGGCAACAGCAAGTAGAGAATGAGCCAGGAAATAACTCATCTCTTTACCTTCACATATCTGGTCCCCACCCTCAGCTTTCTCTTCTGCCCCAAAGCTGTGAGTGACCTTCCTTGCCTGCCCTTACCAGCATTCAACCCTGTTACTCTCCTTCTTCAGTGACCTTGGCCTTGCCCTCCGGAGAGCCACCAGGAGCCTGCTCTCCCTGACCTTCCTCCTCACCTCCTCCTTGAGAATGTCAGGCTCAGTGACCCTCCCCCTGTTCCCTACCAGCAATTTCCCCCAGAGTGATGCTGCAGACGGGAGGGTGCAGTGGCCTGGGGAGAGAAATGCTGCCTGGACCTGAGCCGGAAATAGGAAGTTCAATGGGCATCAGCCTCGTGAGCAGCCCCAGCCTCATTCTGAGACCCCGCTTAATCCTCAGGCCTTTGCTTTGAGGTGGGGAGCGGGGAGTCCTGGCTGTGCCTCCCTGCCTGCCACCCCCACCCTCATCGCTGACCCCTTGCTGCAAACTGTTTGTCCGTGTTTCTCCTCTTTGCCCCAGCGCATTTTGGCAGCCCAATTAGTGCCTCGCAGATAGTTTCTTGAGTCTGAGCAATCCTCCTACCCAACCTTTCACCTCCTGATTTCACTTTCCTGCCCTTGTAGGGAGATGTTTGACAGGCTCCCTTCCATTTCATCTTCAAGCAGGCTGACATGCTCAGAAGGCTGCTGCTGTCTTCCAAGTGAAAAGTGGGTTAATTAAGGCATATTTTCCAGCTTGTTTTTAAAAAGGAAAACAAAAGAGAGAGAACAGGTATCCTAGTTAATGGTTCCTAATTGCTTCTTTCCCAAAAAGTCTTCAGCGTGAAGCAGCCTGCTGGAGTACTTCCTAACCTGGCATTGAAGAACTGAGCAGGGCTGTGCCTGGCCCCCAACCTAACTCCCACTCTCTTTCAAGACCCAGCTCATGTGCCATCTCATCATGGAAGCCACCCAGCTCCCTTGGATTAGGTCAGGGGATTACAGTGGATGCTGTGCTTTCAGCCCAGAACCTTCTGAAGGGCTTGCTCTGCTAGCTGCTGAGGGGGTTGTCAGTAGACGGTCCTCATCTGTCAACCCTTCTTAGGAATGCCCCTCACCGAAGAGAGCTGACTTGTCCAGAGTCATGCCCTTTTCACGGGACACTTGCCTCCAATGATTGGCCCATGCAGCAGTGTCAAGGCCTGGGCCATTCGTTTCAGTTTGGTACGACCCTGAGATGCCATCTGAGCTTCACTTTCCTGCAATGTTGCCTGCAGCCTTTAATGAGACTGCCTTTCAGCCCAACCCCTCCTTTGGGCCACTCTTGCTTCCTCCCTTTTCCACAGGTGTTCGGCCCATGAGTACTCCCTGATGTTCTCCCGGCATGCTGATCTCCTTCTCAGGAGCTGATTGCTGGCTCACCCCGTGACCGTGATCTTTCTCTGTGTTACTGTAGTGTCCTCGCTGGCTATCATCATCAGTGGACAGCAGTGTGATGCCCGAGGAGGCTTTTTAGGAGGGACACAATGCAATGAGGCCATTTACGGTTTTTCATCTAGCAAAGATATGTGGATTCGATTCTTTCCAGACTCAACCTCTGTTAACTGCTACAAAACTCTACCTACAATCTATAACTTGTCTGTCTGTCTGTCTGTCTGTCTATCTATCTGTCCATCTATCTATCTATCTACTATATCTATCTATCTATCTATCTATCTATCTATCTATCTATCTATCTATTTTTCATATCTATCTATCTATCTATCTATCTATCTATCTATCTATCTATCATCTGTCTACCATATCTATCTTCTATCTATCTATCTGTCATCTATCTACCTATCAATACTGTTGGTGCCCCACCCAAGTCCCCGTTATTGGCTGGTGCACCCTTCTCCCAGCTGCTATCACTGTGACAGTGACACTCATAACAGTCATGACAGTTCACAGCTGAACCCCTTTCTGGAAATTTTCCTTTAGCCAGACAGGAGCTGCTTTATCCTGGAGGCTGTGAAACCCTTCCCCTTCCCCAGTGGCCGACCTCAGACAATGACTGACTGGCACTGGGGTAAATGGACAGCCCTCTTGCCCCTACATGGGACAAAGTCTGTAGTAGAATTTGCACTGCAGAGCTCCCCAGAAGATCAGACTGAAAACTGTTTTCAGCCGAGAGCACATTCCTGCTTAGCTGTTTTGCTTTCCTGAATCCTCCTCTTCTGAGTGTACTTCCCCAATAAAAGTACTTGAGTGAAAGTCCTTATGTTAGGCTCTGCTTTTTGGAGAGCCTGACCTGAGACTTTTGCTATCAAGACTGGTCCTAAAAAAGCAAACAAGCAAGCAAGCAGGCGGACAAAAAATAAAAGCAGGCACCAAGTATGGGATTCTGGAACTGGATTGCAATGGAGACTGCACTGTTGGTTATCAGTGGAATTATTGCTAGCCTCTGGCAGGCTGTGCGATTGCTAAGATCTTTACCTAGGTGAACTTGCAAAGATGGTGGTTCAATGTCTTAGGGGTTTGGGCTGCTGTAACAAAATACCATGGATTGCAGGGGCAGGGGGGCTTAAATAAGAAACATTCATTTTCTCATGGTTCTAGAGGCTGGAAGTCGAAAATTAAGGTGTTGCAGTTTTGATTTCTCCTGAGGCCTCTCTTCTTGTCTTGGAGGCACCCACCTTTTTGCTGTGTCTTCACATGGCTTTTTCTCTGCGTACATGCTCCTCTGGTGTCTCTTTCCTCATAGAGATACAAGTCACATTGGATTAGGGCCCTGCCCTTATTATCATTTCATCTTAATTACCCCTTAGAAGGCCCTTTTCCCAGATACAGTCACATTGGAGGTTAGACCTTCAACATATGAGTTTGGGGAAAACACAATTCAATCCACAATAAAGTGTACCTTCATTGTGAGAGAGAAAATGGCGGCCTCAACTCTGTTAATTAACAATTTAAAGCAAAGTCATGCATTTAAGGAGGAGAACTTCCATTCCTATGGCCAGAGGCAGACAAAGCTAAAAACCAAGCACAGGGCTTGATTGTGGGAGTGACAGAACTTTAAAGAGGAGTGAATTCTCAGCGAAGATGAATCACCTATGCTGAAAGCAGGGCCTGGTATTTGGGATGTGACTATCTAGATAGATGTACTTGAGAACTCATTCTCTAGAATTCCCTGAGCCATTTGGGCCTGAACTAATGGCCTACTCTTCATTGTTCACAGGTAGAGGCTCCTACTTGCTTGAAGATGATGCGGAGGCCTCACATGAGGCCTTCAAGACAATGCTTGCCCTACCTCCCCTTTCTGGCCCCCAGAGTCACAGACAGGGTTAAATCTCAGCACAGCAGACTGGGGAAGTAGTGAGTCTGCTAAGGGACCCACAGATCACACCCAGAGCTACCAGACCTGACTGCAGTATAATGGCAGGAACCAGGAATGGATTCAGAAGGGCCTGGGTGAGGAGGGGACCAGAATACAAAGCTGGATGGGGACAATTTTCCAATACAAGGCACTCTCCCACAACACAGGGTATAGTGCTCTGGCCAGGGCCCTGAGATATGGCTCTAATGCACTGCTGAGATGACTCTTGGAAGCTTGGCTAAAGCAATGGCCTACATTAAATAAAACACAGTTACCAGAATTACCATGGTGAACAGGTAGGAAGAGACAAGAGGCTTGGAGAAGTGGGCAGGCTAGAGCGGGTCTGTGATATAATCTGGAAAATCCAACTAACCATGCTCCTCAGGGGGCCTGGACGACACTCTTGTTGCTAAGGTGATGAGGGGTACCAGCGTCGCCAGAGGGTTCAGTGGTAGAACTGATGGAAATTCTTAGTAAAAATGGGGATGTCTCAGAATAGCAGATGCCAGGTGGTAGCATAATTGTCAGAGGCAAGGTGAGCATAATTACCGTAATGGGCATCAAGGTTAGCATGAGAGCCAGGACAGCCTGGCCTTCAGGGACTTCTGGAAATGGTATGAAGATCATGGTGTTCCTAGAGGGAGACAGATGGGCAGCCAACAAGGATACATGGCTTTGGATAAACACACACACACGTGTGTATAGGTAAAACTGAATGAGATCAAGCATGGATGAGTGTTAAGTCCAAATTCAGGCTCTCCAAAAGAAAGTCATGTTCCCTTGCCTAGTTTCCAAACCTAAGCTTGTTCTCAACCCCAGAACGCATTGACTAAAGGAGAGGCCAAGTCATGTAACACTGTGGTAAGTGTATACAGTAGCACCCTGCATATACTAGTTCTTTCCCAAAGAGCCTGTAATTATTTACTTGCATAACCAGGTACTGGGGAAAAGGAATACCTGGAGCCTTGTAAGGTCTGCTGGAGATAAGTTCTGGGCTGACACTGATGCCTGGGAAATAAAGCACAATTATGATGTCCCTGTTAGGTTAGTGGGGACCAGGTAATAAATGGCGCTCTGGCTCAGGTGTTTCTCAAAATATCCACCTGGTGGTCACTTCCCTGGTTGCTGAAATATAATTGGAGTGGATGTCATTAGCAGAAGATAGATATAACCTTTACTTGGTTCTTGGACTTGTAGAGTAAGAACTATTGAATAGGAAAGGCCAGTAGATCTCTTGGAAGGCTCCCTCCGTCTACCGGGATGATAAATCAAAAACAACATCACATTCTAGGGAGGATGGCCGAGATTTAGCTCCATCCTGGCTGACCTAAAGGGTGCTGAGATGGTGGTTCCTTGTAATAGTCCCGTATAGTTCACCAGTCTGGCGGCTGCAAGACTCAGGTGGATCCGACAGACAATGGCAGATTTTGGCGAGTTTAACCAAGCAGTAGTCTCAACTGTAGCCACTGTATGACTCATCCTATATTTACCAGAGCAGGTTAGCATGGCCTTGTTAATGGTCATGCAGCTATTGATCTGCTGAATGCATTCTTTGTCTTCATACCCTTCATAAGCAGGAAGGATCAAATGCACTTGGCATGTACCTAGAACAGACAGAAGTTTACATCCACCATCTTACCTCTGGGAGATTGTGAATTTTTTATTCAAAGTATAGTTCAAAGTACCTTCGACTATCTGGACATTCTACCAAACATCAAAATGGTCCACTCTGTTGATGCCATCATGTTAATTGGATCCAATGAGAAGAAGTGACAGACACTCTGGATGCATGGAAAGGCTCATGCTTTCCAGAGGGCTGGTGATAAGCCCTAGAGACCTAGGATTCTGCCACAGCGTTGACATTTTTAGGGGACCAATGGATTGCTTCTCAGCCTTTTGGCTAAGATCAAGTGTAGGGGACCAATGGCCTAGGGAAAGTCTCTTCGTACCCCCTCTCACTAAGAAAGAAGCATAACAGCTAGTAGGCTTCTGTGGTTTTGGAGGCAGCATATTCCATGCTTGGAAATTCTGCTACAACCCATTTATCAGGTGACATTGGGAGTCCCCTGGCTTGGACAGTACTTGCCTGGTCAAGTCACTAAAACCAACAGGAGCACTAGCTCAGTATGAGGGGTTATCTAAAATGAGTGGTGAAGATGGAAGGTCAAGAGTAGTGGTCATGACCTTGAGAACAGGCAGCTGGGCTGTGGTTCACTCTAGTAGGCCACCTTTTGTATGTTTTCCAGGAACCCATGACCTATCAGAATCCTGGAGATGCTCTGTCTGGTTAGAGTAGACCTAACAGAGAAGTAAGCGGACCAGCACTGTGCAAAGGTTGAGTGTATCAGGTACTGTTGGGGCCCAGCCCAGACACCATGTACCTGCTGTGAGTCGTGGCCACCTGACCTCGGAGAAGACTAGCCCCTTCCCCCCAGGTGCTGATCTCAGCCATTGACTGACCAGCACAGGGAACAAAGGTCCTCAAGGTGGGACTGACTCTTTGGTAGTCCTTGATTTAGTGCTATTAGAGCTTCCCAATGGACTCAGTCTGAAGCTACTGACCAGCCGAGACTACGTTTTTACTTAGCTTCCCTTCCCCTCCTGTTCTCTCCGAAGAATGCTCCCTCCAACAAATCACGTGACCAAGAATCCCTACCCAAGAGCTGCTTCTAGGGTGCTCAGCCTAAGACAATATATGCATTATTTGTGTTATTATGTATGTGTGTTTACTATAAACACAGTACCTCTTTCTGCAACGTCATTATCTGGTGCATACCCATGTTCACATCTGTGCCCCCGGATCATGTTCATGAACAACATGGCCCACATGTGTCTAAGTCCAATTTACTTTGGGGTTTCTTGCATCAGTTAAGTGATTCCGATCTACATGTTTTGAAGGATTGAGAATTTTGCATCAGGAAATTTTCGCTAGTTCAAACTGAGTTCGTAGGTGGAATCCCATCACATAACTGAACTTGAACTTGCTGAATTCCATCATAGAAAGTCAGAGAGGGAGGGAGGGAAGAAGGGAGAGAGAGAGAATGAGAAAGAGAGGCTTTTATTTATCCATTAATTTATTAATTTTTGGCTTTTGAGCTTCTGAGAGCCCACGTTTTGATTTTAAGGATTTTCAAGGAGAACTTTGACAACACCTATTTTTACCTTGCATGCTTGATTTTAAAGGAGACTCTCTGGTGATAAACTATTGAATTATTTTGTATTTTAGACTCTTCATTTCAGAGTAGGCTCCCCCACTTTGGTCTGAATTAGTGAGGTTTGACGAAATGTGGACAGCAAATGAATTGCAAATTATATGTAAATGTGTATAAATTAGCACCAGTTATTAGAATAATTTGCATCAACAGCTCTATAATTAGGCAGCAACCTGAGAGAGAAGGGCAGTGGGCAAAGGATCTGAGGAAGCTGGGAAGGCAGCCCAGGAGTCCTGGGGTCCCCACCTCTATGTTAATGAGGCTCTGTTTTCCCCTTCTCCAGGCCCCTTGGCACAGGGCCTCGGGGATCTAAAATCCATACCCTGGCTTTTGTCTGGTTCTTGCTAAGATTCCTTGTTGGCGCCGCTCGGGAAACTGGGCTTTTCCTGCTCAGTGCGGCACAGCGAGAGGCTGTGGCTTCGGTGTGTGGAAGTCTCAGATCTACTGCTTTCAGGACAGCTTCAGCCGAATCACTGTCTGACTCTCAGTTTCCTCATCCCTAAAATGGGCTTTGCAACAAGCGCTTGCTCCCACATTGTGTCCTAGCGCTATGTGGCTCAGACGAGATTATGTATCGAACTCTACAGCCCTCTTCGCGCATTCGGTATTACTGGGACAGCTGACCGCATCTAGCCAGCCAGTGGCAGATCCAGGATGAAACCCAGGCCCGTCTGGCTTCAGACCCCTTCTGCATCCCTGCCTCCCAGGGAAGCAGGAAGCAGGCGTGAAGTATAGTTCCTTCCCATTATCCATTCTCCTGGTACCACTTGGCCTCCTGCCCCATGTGGGTGCAGGTCCCTTGAGGCCAGACGCTGTGTCCTCTATGCCTTTTGCATCCTGTCCTCAGCACACTTTTTGGTGGGCATGCCCTGGTGAGTGCCCGGTCCTTGGGGCCTGTGCCTGTCTATGGGCTTATTGAGGGCATTTCTCTTCCTCTTTCCCTTTATCCTGTGACAACAAGGGAAATGACACAGAGCTCCCATCCCCTCGTCTATAGCTACCCTTGCATCAGCCATCCTTGAGCAAATGAGGGTAGCTACAGGTGTGCAGGGAGCTGGGAAAACCAGACGACGATATAAATAATCACCTACTTGCCTTTGGAATGAATCATATGGATTTTCTTTTTAGCGTATTTGCCATGAAAACACATACCCATGCTCTGAACCCAGCCCAGAGGACAATGTGTGGCTGGAGGAAAACACTAAGGTGGGGGAGTCACCACTGGGGCGGGTACCTAAGGGGTGAGCACCTGTCACAGAAAGATCACAGGGTTTGGGTTCAAAATCAGGTACTGGTTCCTGCCCTGTGATCTTGTAAGCTTTCTGAGCCTCCTGTATCCTTCACAGAGTGACCTTGAGGATGAAATGGAATTTTATATGTAAAAGGAATTTTCCATTATTTCATTATGATCAAGGACCCCGAGCACAGCCCAGCTAGATCTTTAGTTCCTGCCTGCCTGTCCCACTTCCCATCTGCCTGTCCATCCTTCAACACACACCCGGGGCCCCCGTCGTGGGCACCGCTCGTCATTCCAACTATCTTCACTCACATGGCCATCTCTTCTCTGAGTGGCTTTTCCTGCTCCATTGGCTGGACCAGCATCTACTGATCAATTCATCCATTCAGCAGATGCATGTTTACCAAGCATGTGTGCCAGTCACGGTGACGGGCAGTGGGGACACAATGGTGAACCAAACAAAGGTATTTCCTTTCCTCATGGAGCTTACATTTCCTGAACGATTTCATACTCGCTTAAATATTACAACCTTCCCTGACATCTACCCTCCCTTTGCAGACGTGTGCCCCTCTTCTGTTTACCCACCCCGTGTCTAATGTTCTGTCATTTTGCCCTTGACATTGCGCTGACTCTTACACACTCCGCCCCCTCCCCTTCTGCCTCTTCAGCTCCTCCTGTCTTGCTTTTCCCCTTTCTTCTCTCTCTTTCCCTCCCTCCTTCCCTCCTACGGCAGCCATTTCCTTTGTCCCTCCCTGGAATTTATAAGGCCAATCCTTGAAATGAGAAGGTGACTACTTTCAAACAGATAAAAAGAAAGCCCTTCTTTTCCCAGCAGATAATTAATTTGTGTCACTTGCTGGTCGTGGAACATAATTGAGGCCAAGGGCTTAAGAAGGCCCCGAGAAGGAATTAGACACGTAGCCACACCAGAGGGAATGTATCGCTCACTCCCTTCCCTGTCCCTGGAGGGCGAGGGTGGTAAGCCCTGCCCTGTGCATTGGTCACGTGCCACCGTGGTGAGCTGCAAGCCAGCTTTCTGGAGCCAGCAGGGGGACTTGTTGTTAAAGGGTGCTTGGAGAATAAGTTGGAAGTCCTGGGTTCGAGTCCCAGTTCTGTCATTTTATTAGTGGGATGATTCAGTTTTATTCCTTAATCTCTCACAGCCTCCAGATGCCCGGAACCCCTAAATCCTATGTGTTTCCCCTCCCCTCCCCGCCCCCATGGGCTGTGGAAGGTTCTGGAAAGCGTAGTCTGTGGACAGCTTGGCAAGCCGTAGAATGTAAAGGGCTGAGTGTTCCACGGATGCTCATCCTGTTTCCCGCCTTTGGTCATGGACGCGGCAGAAAGGATATTCCCCAGAAGCTGGAAGTGTACAGGTGTTGGCACAGATCTTGGCGACGGGGACCATCATCAGGCGTGTGGCGATCACAGGGGAGCTCCTGGGAGCAGAAACGACCCAGTGTCCCTGACGCCCAGGTCTCCGTCTGGCACTACCCAGCTGTGAGGTCCTGTGAACTCCTTTTTTCCTTTCTGGACTCTCAGATTCTTAATCTGCAAAATGGGCACTGGAGGGTGGAGTGAAAAGAGTCATACCAGATCATGATTTTGCAAACCGTATTCCTTGGAACATCGGTGAGAGATTTCAAGAAAGAAAAGAGCTCCAGAAAAATAAGGTTTCGAGAGAAAGTTTGAGAAATTCTGCCTAATATATGAAGGTAATCAGAGTGCAGGCTAGCATAATACGTCTCTTCAAAGTCCTGTAATAGGGAGAATTGGTTTTGTTTAACCTGGTTTGGCCCAAATTTTGCAGAGCCGTTATGAACGTCCTATAGATGTTGATGCTCTCAGTGATATGCCTTGGGGAGCATGTGACAAAGCCCTTGCATTCGTCCCTGTCAAACATTGCGTGCCTCCGTAATACTCACGTGGCAATTCCACACAGACCGGGGTTTGGGGGCCATCACGCTCACACCGAGGGTTGGCCAGGGGTCAGTGCTGTGCCATTTTGGAAAGTTCTGTTGAGGCTGTCTGCCGCCTCCTTCCCAGCTATGCTTTTTATGCTTAGGTGACATTCAGGTCGTTTTCCCTGAGCCCGCCACAGAGGCAGGTAGCAAGGGAGCCGGCAGACAGGGAGCCCCACCTGGGTAATTGGGAGAGCGCTGCAGGTGCCGGCATGTTGCACATGTTGCAAACTAGCCCCCCGAGGCACGACGTGAACTGAGTCTCAGGAACCGGCAGCGTGTGAGATGGGCTCCAAAGAACTCAAAACCAGGCAACGTTACTCAGCATTTCCAGGAAAAGTGCATTGGGCACTTTGTGCCAGGAGCTGTACCAATTGCTGGCCACACAGCGATAACTCAGACCCAGTCTCTCTGACCTTGAGGTGCTCTTGGACTTGGGGAGGGAGGGGAAAAGAGACAGCATATAAACAGGTAACAGCACCTACTCGCAGGCGCTGGTGGAAAGGATCCCCTGGGAAGTTGGTTAAAAACTCAGATGCCCGGCTTCTGATCCTGAGGGTCGGAATCTGTGGTGTGGGGGCCAGTCACCCGCATATGCTGGTATGTGATCGGACTGGGGCACCGCGGCATTCCCTGAGTAGGATCAACGGGGAAAACACGCTACTGTGGAGTCAGGACGTTGCCCGGGTGAGCCTGGACAGGGCCCTCCCCTCTCCCCAGCTTTACGGAGGGGTAACTGACAAACAACACGGTAAGAGATTTAAAGTGTGCTCTGTGATGATTTGATCTACGTCTACAGTGTGAAAAGATCCCCCCCCCCCACGTCCATCACTTCACATATTTGTCTCTTTTGTTCTTTTGGGGAGAACATTGAAGTTCTGCTCTCTCAGCATAATTCGGTCATACTGCAGTGTTTTCAACGACAGCCCCCCATGTGATACATTAGATCCTCAGACCCTGTTCATCTTCTAGTGCCACGTTTGCACCCCCTTACCAACCTCTCCCTATTTCTTCCACCCTCAGCCTCTGGCAACCACCCTCCTATGCTCTGTGTCTAGCAGTTTGACTTTTTCTTTAGATTCCACAGTGATACCATGCGGTATTTGTCTTTGTCTGTTTTATCTCACTTAGCTTCTTGATTGGACACGCTCATGCATTTGTGGGTGCAGTGCCCTTGGAATGTCGTGTGTAAGGCACCTGGCACAGAGTCTGGCTAGCCACAGGAGCCCTGTGGCCACACCACAGGGGCATGGCCATTCTCGGTATATTTATTGAAATGCGATTTATTGAAATGCGAAGGGCAAGGAAGGCAGGAAGGTCACCCGTCAGTCTACTTACTCAGGGCTCATGTCAGAGGGCAGCAAGGAGTCAGCTGGGTCCTGGCTGTGCCTGGGTCCTGCTGAACAGGTAGCACTTTACATGGGTGTAAAGATACCATTTAACCACAGAGGTTAAGACACCTTAAGACACCAACCTCTGGTTGGGCCAGACATCTTAGTGCTTTTCACAAAGGAGTGTTTAGGAGGCTTGTGAGGCTCTGCAGAGCTGCATGGCTCGATCCAGCCAAGATCTGAATTCCGTGTTATAGCAGCTCCTTTGGTCTGATTCACACATTTTGTACCAAAGCCTTCACTTTCTCACAGCATTTATTAATTTACTGTGGGTATGCCTTATTGCCTTTGCTAGCTCCTAAAGGCCAGGAACTGGACAGATGACACCTTTTCTTCCTTAACCCAGTGCTGTGCAAACAATAAGTACTCAATACAGACCTGTGGCTAATTGATAATTGATCTGTTGCAGCAGGGAGGGAGGATGCCAGCTGTGGCTGTTTTGTCCTCAATTTGGGTTCATTTCCACCTTTAAAGAGCTTGTGCATTATTATATTATCGTATTATGCAAACCAAATATCCTAAAAAGACAGATAGTTAACAAACAGACTAGTAGATTAGGGATTGCCTATGGGATTCATCCTAATCAACCAGCCTACTTATCTGCCTGTGATCAGGGCCCTGAATCTTTATCATTCAGCCGAGCGAAGCAACATACCAGGTTCCCAGAGGAGTAGAACGGGATTTCAATTACATATCCATTTTTTTATCACTTCACTGAAATAACATGGGCTCCCTGGCTCTAAATTGCTAAAAACCAGTTTAAGTTAAGGAGACAAATAGACACTAATTACAGAGCAATGTGGAGTCCAAAGAATCAAGGCGCTTGGCCGAGAAATGCCTTCCGTCACTCCCTCCATTGCAAAGTGGGAAGAAATTTCAATTTCCTCTCCTGCTACTTTATTCCCAGGAACCCCTCCCCTCAGGAGGGTAGGAGTATGGCAGGGGGGGTGGCTACAAAAGAACCATCTGGGGAGAGAAGTTTAGATGTTCCTCTTTTAGCCCTGGCAAGCTATTAACTCCAAGACCATGGCATCTGTTTCTTTTGTATAATAATCTGCGCTGTTGTCTACATTCTTATGTATTTAGAGGCATCCTCTAAACCTACTCAGAACTGTAGCCTCCCACTGAAAAGAATAATAACACATAGGCATCAGGTGACCCCACGAGCTCCATGCTAGCTCCATGACCAATTGGCTGAGTGACCTTGGACAAGTTACTTCATTTTCTGCTTTGGTTTCCTCTTCTCCACAGTGAGATCCACTGGCATGCTGGCAAATATTTGACTGGCTCTCCAGGGAGGAAAAGCCCTTATTTGTAGCTTTTGCCAGTTTCCATGGTGTAAATACTCCCACCATGGCCGATTTCAAGCTGCCCGCCTGATGTCACTGAATATGGAATGGGAAGAGATGCCCACGGTCAGCTTTCATGAGCTGGCATGAGATGGTTTCAGCATACCACTGGCTGAGATATCACCCATCATCAAATCGAATAATAACGGGATGGTCATACAGAGTGCATGTACTCTCTCTGCCTGTCTAGGTATGTCCATAGTCCTAGTTCCTTTTTTTTTTTTTAATGTTTTATTTATTTTTGAGAAAGAGAGACAAAGTGCGAGTAGGGGAGGGGCAGAGAGAGAGGGAGACACAGAATCTGAAACAGGCTCCTGGCTCTGAGCTGTCAATATAGAGCCCAACGTGGGGCCTGAACCCACGATCTGTGAGATCATGACCCGAGCTGAAGTCAGATGCTTAATCTGCTGAGTCACTCAGGTGCCCCCATAGCCCTAGTTCTTACAGCTAAAATTTGATGACAGGCAAGAAGGAAAACATCTGGTTTCTGCCCATCTCAGAGGCGGGGTAAGAATAAAGGAAACAGTGTTTTCAACATGAGATAAAAATAAAATACAGAATTTATTTCATTCTTTATAGCAGTGTTTAATGAATATGTGATAACATTTATTAATAAAACGTAATAATTGTATTCAAAATTTCATTGAATGGAAAACACTCTTCTCTGCTTTTGTGCCTTTGTGAAGGGGAAAGTGGACAATTTATTCCCTGTCAAGGGAGTTTGACAAGAAATAGATCAACAAGGTGCCTTCTCCCCGTCTGTCATGTCCAAGTCCACATGTTCAACAAATGCTCAGCATCTGCGTATCGATGACACCTCCTGGCCATGAGGACTTTCCTCTTTTAAAAATGGCAGCGATCTGATAATCAGGCACTGAGTACTGACTGGACCCTTCAAGCCTCCCCACCATGCCTCCTGTTACCTGCGCTGACATTCATTTCCCTGTATCAAATGCTTCTTCCGATAGCTTCTCCGCAGACCCTTCCCTATCATGTATGGCCCCTCTTTCTTTGACCCAGCATAGTACCACAGCAATAAAAATCTCTCTTATGGCACAGGTCTTACCCTACCTGGATTACAGTCACTGATACACTTGTCCTATCCCCGAATCAGACAGTGAGCATCTTGCAGGAAGAGATTAGGTATTATTAATCATTTTTTATTTCCTGCAGTGTGCTTAATAAGTGCTTTTTGAATTTTAATTGAATTTCTATGACTAGAAGCTGATGTACCTCCTTAATCTAAAGAGTTCTTTAAAAAAATGAATTCAGAAGTTACATCCTATTGAAGAATATCTAGAATAACATTAGCCAGAACTGTTGGAATGGTAGACGACCACATTCTTGGTACACTTTGTGGTGGTAAGCTTTTGACGCCAAAAGACACACCCTCACCCCCTCTCACGTGCACGCAGTAATTTGCCTGACATTCCAGCTTCCACTTCCTTAAATAAAGTATCTATTTATACCCACATTCATTAATTTTATAATTGGAATTACCTGAACAAGAATGTTTTCAATTAAAAAAAAATCTAAGAACACGGAACATTGCTAGGTGCCATGCAAGATATGGAAGTGATGGAACAGAGTCCATGTTCTCAGGGACCTTAGAGTTTTTCAAGGTCAAAGCAGTTGCAATATATGTAAGCAGTCTGAGATTAGTTGGGGAATGTTTGACCTAAACCTTGAAAGATGAAGTAGAATTTGGGTAAGAAGAGGAAAGAGGGAAATGGAGAAGAATAGAAGAGATAGAGGAAGAAAAGTAAAGAGGGAGAGAAAGAGGTAATTGTAGGACTTAAAGGGAAAGGTGTGGCATAGGGAGAAGTGGATGAATAGGAGGAGTCTTGACTGACTGGTGGGTGGTGTTCATGCTCGGAGATAAATTACAGGTTTCTCTGAGAACCAAAAGATGTAGGGTCACAGACGTCTTTGAGTTTAGACTTTTTCTCTAAGATGCCCTAAGAAGCCACCAGATCTTTTGATAAGGGAAGTAGCCTGATGACAGATCTTGGAGGGAATGACCAGAGGGTAGAAAGCAGTTAGAGTCAGAGCCTCGGGTGGGACCAGCCAGGAGAACTGGGGATTCTGGGTTTCACAGTCATGTAGTGGCCATGAGGATGGACCAAAAGGGACAGGAGTCAAGGCCCCAAGGAGGGAGCATGACCTGGGGGCTGGTCAAAACTGTTTAACAGCGAGTTACAGATCAAAGTAAAAGGTGATGGGTGGGTAGCTCTTGAAAGAACACAGATTATGGGAATGAGAACGGAATGTAGAAGCCATTGGAAAACCCAAGAAGACCATGGAGGTCTTCTTCTGTCTCTCCTTCCCTCTCTTTGGACCCCCAAATCTTCTTCTTCCTACACAGCTCCTCTGCTTTCTTGTCTCTACCCTCTGGCTTTCTCTGATCACTTACTCCTTCCTCTCCCTCAGCAAGTTCAGCCGTCACCTTCGGCCCTCCCGCTGCTAAGTGACTCAGCTACTCAATATTTGCCTCTTCCCACTTCTGAGGGAGCACACCTGGTTGACTCAGCATCCCGTACCTGTTACATTCTAATCTTGTGGGTGGCCAGCCAACCTATGGCTTGGCTGGTCTTGGCTCAGGTGCCCACTCCTGGTCCAATCAACCTAGTCTGGTGGGGGTGGGGTGGGGCCAGAATCTGGCTCACGTGATGAAACGCAGAGCCCGGGTACTGCAGGCAGGGCCTTAGAAAAACCTATGGGTTGAGTAGGGGGGAAGGCATCATGATTATTATTTCTCTACATATTCTTTGGATTTAGAAGCTAAAGATAATGATGGGGTCAATAATGACTAACTGTTCACAAGACTCACTAACTAGAAGAATAAAAATGTCAGTGACAGAAGAATAAGAAAATGTGGCAGGGAAACAGGTAGAAACAGGAAAATGATATGCACATGTAGGGGCGAGTTTCACTTATGCATTCATTTAGCAAAAATTTATTGACTACCTACCATGTGCCAAGGATGGTGGTAGGTAGGTCCCGAGGGATTCATGGACTTGAAGCATTGGAACCATCAATAATCTAATAATAATGACATTTCCCGTCTATTAAGCTCCTACTGCACTCAGTGTGCTTTTTGGCTTACTATCTCATTTAGCCCTTACAACCATCTTTAAAAGATGCTGTTATTCATTTCATTTTACAGCTGGGGAAATTAAGAAATTAAGTCTCAGAAAGATCATGTAACCATCCTAAGGCCATACAGACCAACAGATGAATGGATAAATAAAATGTGGTGTGTGTGTATGTATCCCTCTCTATCTATCTATCTATCTATCTATCTATAATGGAATATTATTTAGCCTTAAAAAGGAATACAATTTTGATAGATGCTATAACATGGATGAGCTTTGAAAACATGATACTAGGTGACATAAGCAAGACACAAAAGGGCAAATATTATCTGCTTCCACTTGTGTTGTGTCTAGAGTGGGCAGATTCATGGAGACATAACAGACCAGAGATCACCTGGGACTGAGGGGAGAGAAATGGGGAATTATTGTTTTGTGGGTATAGAACTTCTGTGTGAGGTGGTGAACAAGTTCTGGAGTGGGATGGGGGTGATGGATGCACAACAATGGGAATGGACTTAGGGCCACTGAACAGTACACTTAAAAATGGTAAAAACGTATATTTTATACGCAACATATTTTATTTTCTCGTGATGAAAAAGTTGCACATAAATTCCTCTGGCTGCTGTGTGGAGAATAGATTGTGGGGTTTCCTGGCGGGGGCGGTTGGGGGGGGGAAGAAGCAGAAGACCAATGTGGGGGAGTCTGTCCTGGGGTCTTATTGAGATAATGGTGCCTTGGACCAGAGTGGTGCCAGCAGAGATGGAGAGAGGACCAGAGATGAGCTGCAGACTTGTCTGAAGGCAGAGAGCTGACAGGGTGCACCATGCATGTAGGATGTAAGGAAATGGGGGATTCCGTGTGACATCCAGGGTCTTGTCGTGAGGCACAGGGTGCATGATGGTGTTGGGTTCTGATACTTTAGGGGAAAATAGCTGAAATGCTCTCAGCGGGGAGCTGAGCAAATAATATACTTGCTTAGTGCCATCCAAGGAGCAGGAGAATGGTTTGGGGTCAACATTACAAAACACAACAACAACAGATCTTTCTAATAGAGTGATTCTGACCATGCAGTCTGTCAGGTTGAGAGTTCCCATCTGATTGTGTACAGGAACCGCTCTTGGTGAGGCAGCCATACAGAAGATACACTCAGGGCTGGGAGATCTTTAAGACCCATGTCAATCCTCAGATTCCTTCATCCTAAATTCTTGGAGGTCTTTGCAAATAAAATTTCCATTGCAGATTGAGACAGAAGCCAGATTACACAAGTGGATGGTAAGATAACGAGGCTGTGCCTGCAGATCTTGAGATAATTTTTAAGCATCTCATAACCAGGGAAGTCAGTGGTGTCAAAGAGCTTTTTTTTTTTTCTGCTTTCTTTTTCTGTTTTTCCTTTTTTTCCCTTTCTTCCTCCCTCCTTCTCTTCTTCCCTTCCTTCCTCCTGCTCTCCCTCCCTTCCTCCCTCCCTCCCTCTTCCTTCCTTCCACCATCTCTTCTTCCCCAATTCACCCCTACCTCTGCCCCTGCTATTGGAGTGCCTGGGTGGCTCAGGCAGTTGAGCATCCGACTCTTGATTTCGACTCAGGTCAGGATCGCATGGTTTGTGGGATTGAGCCCTGCATCAGGTGCTGAAAGCCTGGAGCCTGCTTGGGATTCTCTCTCTCTCTCTCTCTCTCTCTCTCTCTGCCCGTCCCATGCTCATGCCCTCTCTCTCAAAATAAATTAAAAAATTAAAAAAATAAAAATAAAATGGAAGAAAATGATCTCATACTGACTATTCTCTAAGAGGACCCTGGGCACTAGGTGACGTGAGGCTGGCTGGGTATTTGGGGTTCAGATTGGGACATAGAGAACAGTTCCACCCCTGTGCGTCCCAATCCACGTCACCCCAGCCACCACCGTGATCCCTGGACGTGTCACCACCAACCTCCTTGGCTCAAATCACTTCCCGCTGTGCACCCATAGCACACAGATTGCGGGTAACTTTACTCCAGAGAGCCAATTAGCACAGACCCAGCCTGGGTAATTACAGTCTGATAAGATCCTTGCGGCAGATATCCAGGGCAGATAAAGCACTAGGAAGCCATTTCTCAGCAGAACTTGGTGGGAAACAGTATTATAACTTGCCTTCCCTCTCCCCGTCTCTGCCCTTGGTCCCCCACCCCTGCCTCTCCCAAAATGAAACCGGGCCCAGAGAAGAAGGAGATGAGAGGGGATGAGAGAGACCCCAGAGTGGACAGCCGCCTTCTCCCCGGCCTGGGCCACAGCCTGCACTTGCCTCTCCATCAGCCCTGACAGGTTGTCGTTATCCAAAGAAGGACATGGGACCAACTCACTGGGAGAGCCAAGGGATTCTTGTCACCAGACAAGTCAGGTGACCTGACTCGATGGTTGGGCCGGGCGACCGGGCTCTACTCACAGTGGCCTCTGGCCCACAGCCACCCTCCACATTCCCTCAGACCACAGAGGCTCCGACCTCCTGCCTTCCCCATGCCCTCTGGACCTGGGCAGAGGCTGCTGCTCTGTGTGAGCCTGTCTCTCTTCCTCCTCCTCCTCTTTCCCACATTTGTCACCTGGACCTCCCCAACTGCCCCTCACCAGCCTCCCCACAGCCACTTGGGGCTGCCTTTAGTCCGCTCTGCCAGAGGAACTGTTTTAAAATGCAAATCCGGTTATGCCATTCCCTTGCTTAAAACTCTTTGGGTGGCTCCCCACAGCCACCTGGAAAATGTGTAAACACAGCCTTAGCATGGCTGATTCCTTTCTGTCAGATCTATTAAGAAACAAAACATCGCAGATACCGTCAAGATCCACTGTGTACCATTCTCCACCCCAGTTTTCTTTTTTGAGGTCTTCAGCTGTCAATTTCTCTTTTGTGGCTTTAAATTGTTTAAATTAGCCAACAGTCAAGTGGACCTCTGTTTGTGTTTTTCTTAATGTTTATTCGTTTACTTTGAGAAAGAGAGAGAGAGCATGTATGTGCGTGAGCAGGGGAAGGGCAGAGAGAGGGAGAGAGAGAATCCCAAGCGGGCTCCACACTGTCAGCGCAGAGCCCCGCGCGGGTCTCATCAAGAGTCAGGACGTGGTTAACCGACTGAGTCACCCAGGCGCCCCGACCTCTATTTTTGGTGCACGGTTCCGTGAGTTGTAACATATGCAGATGTACACAGCGCCCTCACACTCAGAATACAAACCAGCGTCCTCAGTCCTGAAAAGTCTTGTGTCACTGTGTGTGGTCAAACCTCCCCTCCTTCCCTAACTCCTAAACTGCGCCCGTCTGTTTATCACTATAGTTTGCTTTTAAAGAAGCACCGTCCGTCCGTGCAATGGCGCAGAGCGTAACCTTTTGAGACTAACGTCTTCACTCGGCGTCTTCGAGACCCATCCAAGTTGCTGGGTGTGTCAATAGTTTGTTTTTCCTTTTTATGGCTGACTAGTATTTCATTTCATGGAGGAAAACGAGTTTGTTAATCCACTCCCCTGAAGATGTGCCTGCTGCTGTTTCTTCTTACGGGGCCCTTCTTCCCCTCCTCCTCCTCCTCACCAGTCTGACTCCTCATCCTTCTTCTTCAGACAGCAGTTTAAACATCTCTCTGCCAGGGAGGCCTCTCAGACTCTAGACAGGATTAGGTTTTTCCCCTAGTACTTCCTGCAGGAAGTACCTGCTCGCTTCAGGGTAGCTTTTGGGTTAAATCACCTGCCCCGCCCCCCACCAGCCGTAAGTTTCACGAGGGCGAAACGATGCAGTCACGTTGTCCACTGCTGTATTTCTGTCACCCGGTGAGTCCTAAGAAATGTGTGTTCAGTGAATAAATGTCAGCTTGGTTTTATAACCCTGGAGTCTCGCACTGTACCAAACATTCAGTACATCACAATGGGTATGTGACAAATTAGTGAAATTAGTGGGGTTTTCTTGTTTGTTTGTTTTTTGGGTTTTTTTGTTTGTTTTTTGGTTTTGGGTTTTTTTTTGGGGGGTACATCCCTCAGTAGACACGTTGGTTTATGCTGCTTTATCTGTACTGACCAACCTCTGAGTGTTCTGAATCACCGATCTTCTTCCCTTTTCTGAGTTACAAAGGGAAACTGAGGTAGCTTATAATCGTGATACACTCCAATAACACAAAAATGTAGCCTGGGATAAAGTGAAATTGAGGAAGAGTCAGAATGGGAGACGTAGAAAAAGCTAGAATGCAGGAATTCCTGCCATAAAGCCTGAGCTTCCTGGCAACCAAAGACAAAAGGGAAGCCATGAGTGACAGATTTTTGTGTTGCCCGTCAGTCAGAATTACACCAGTTTCCCTGGAGAAGCTGGAGCTAAGGGAAGTTTCTCATCTGAGGCTTCAAAAAGGAATGTGGAATCAACTTTGAAAATACCGTTCTTCCTTTAAATATCATCGCTAGACCCTTAACATTCCCGTCAAGCGTTCCTTTGGTGGGAACTTGAAAACAGTCTGCCTAAATACAAGCCGATAAATCTACTTCCATGTGGAGCCAAAACCATTCGGTCCAGATGTGCAGCTCTCTGATTGTCTGGCTTGATCCACAGATAAAATCTAGAATATCTGGGGGCACCTGGGTGGCTTGGTCGGTTGAGCGTCAGACTTCGGCTCAGGTCATGATCTCACAGTTCGTGTATTTGAGCCCCGCGTCGGGCTCTGTGCTGACAGCTCAGAGCCTGGAGCCTGCTTTGGATTCTGTGTCTCCCTCTCTCTCTCTGCTCCTTCCCTGTTCATGCTCTGTCTCTCTCTGTCTCAAAAATAAATAAACGTTAAAAAAAAAAATTTTAAAAAATCTAGAATATCTGGAGGAGTAGTTGGGCACAGGTCCTTCAGAAAATCCTGCACGAATATGATTTCTTGCCCCGGGCTTTTCACGACAGCCAGCAGCAGACAATTCGAGTTTATGTTTCCCAGGGAGGGTGTGGCATGTTGGCATCCTGTGTTGTCAACACAGGGCAGCACACATCCCTCACAGGCCAACCAGGATCACCATCCTCCTATTCCATCAAGGCCTCACCAAGGCCCTCATCTGATCAGGCTACCGTTTCCCCACCACCCTCAGCTAGGCCACCAATATAAAGTTGTGGATGAGGTCCCCTCCCCATCCCATGCCCCCGGTCTATGCAATGCCAGGAAGGACCCTTTTGAAAATTTGGTTCAGTTTCAGGAGGATTGGAAAAAGAGAACTTTAAGATGATATCAGATCCTGGGCTGAAATACTTTTAAGAGGATGAGAGTATCAGCTAACATTTGGATATAGAATGCATTGCTATGTGCGTATGCTATTCCTGAATGCTGGGCAGGAGGTGGGCTGGGCATGGCTCACCGTCATCCCCATTTTACAGATGATGAAAAGGTACTTAGGAGGTTAAATGAGCTTCCTAGAGCCACTCAGCATAGTATGTCAGAACCAATACTTTAGTTTTTCTGGACTCAAATCCTGTGTCCTTTGCACTTCCCATTCATAATATATTAATGTTCTAGAATACTACATGCTGACATGGTATAAAGATTTTGTGAAATAATAAGAGAGGCAATTTTTATCTTTAGATCAAGAAGAGGGAGTTTCCAATCGCAATAAAAGGGATTTGGGTTAGACATTAGGAAGATATTTCTGCCGGGGAGAGTTGTAAATCATAAAAACAGGCCACTGAGGGGGACACTGGAATTTTCTTACTTATAACCTTTAAAAATGTGAGTGCTGATCTTGTTCGGAGGACAGTTTTGGGGTTATCCTATTTAGAGACCTCATGTCTGCCTTGAGCTTCCTTTTGACTTCCACCCTATCCTTCTGTGGCCCGGCCTGGGCTTCTTGGAGGTGGGTGGCTGGGGGTGGGGGGGCGGGCGCCATTAGCCTGGGGCCCTTGCCATTCATTGATCCATTCGACAATAGTTGTTGTGTTAAACCAAAGCTTTAGCAGGGTCTCAGCAGGATTGTTTTCACCAGTTCAGGTGCAAAGGCTTTGATGAAGGAACTAGTTACAGAGACGTGGTACAGGTCAGGGGAAGCAGCAAGGCACAGTGAGGGATCCGAAACCAGGAGTAACGACCAGGCAGCCACAGGAGGCAGCACTGGGGCTCAGGGAGCCCTGGAGTCACAGGCACGAGGCTGTCTGGCGCAAGCCTTAGGGAGGACTGACCCTTCCGCCAGGTTCCCAGTGTCAGAGCAGGGAGGGAGTGGGAAAGAAACCCCCACCTCTCTCTCCCCTGCCTTCCCATCTCTCTCTGAGGCTGCACCGGCCTCGGCCAACAAGCAGCTGGTCATCAGGAGAGTCTGGAAGGTGTAGCACCCGGAGGTCAGCTTCCTGAGGCCGGAGAAGGGCAGAGATGGGCGGGCCCGGCCCGAGTGAGGAAGGAGCACACAGAGAATAGCCAGCACGGTGGGCGCCAGATCCACAGCACCCCTGCCCCCCCCTGCTTTTACTCTGACAGTCGCCACGCACACACACGCCATGCGCAAACAAGGAAAGGGATATGGCACAATAATGTGGCCGTGCGCGTGATGCAGAAAAACTGAGCAGGTGGAGTGTTGCAAGCCGAAGGGGGCTCTTTTAAGCGGAGTGGCCTGGGGCCTCCGAGGAGGTGACCCTGTGCAGAGATGCGGATGAGGGGAGGGCCTGGCTGCCTGGTTCCAGCAATGGGTGAGAGACCCTCATACCCGAGGCCACGCTTCCACCTGGGCCACTGGGGAGGCAGGCTGGTGTGGCACAGTGCATGCACACGCATAGCGACAGCTTCCTTCGGGGGATGGGGCCGCAGCATGGCTGCTGCGGGGGCTGCGGGGCTTCCTGGGCGACAGGCGCGGGTGGGGAAGAAGGCCGCTCTTCCCAATCGCTAGGCAGTGACCCAGAAAATGCCTCAGACTCCCGTGGCTTCTTCCCAAGAGCTTGAAGAGAGTGGCAGCTGGTGGACAGGTGGCCGAGCACCCACACTCAGCTCCTGCTGCTCCCCGCAGTGGTCTGGGGGCTCTGGAGTCGGCTATAATTGGGACTGAGGGACTCACACCCACCCCCTCCCCCCAACTCAGGCACAGACGTGTTCCTCACAATCAATCAATCAATCTCTCTCTCTCTCTCTCTCTCTCTCTCTCACACACACACACACACACACACACACACACACACACACACTCCTAGAAGTACAGGGTTCCAGGAAAGCCAGCCTGTGTGCTGGTTCTGGGAGGCCCTCTTGGAAGAAATGACCTTCAGACTGAGACCAGAAGGCAGAGTAGTAGTTAGTCCAGCAAAGAGAAGGCAGGAAAACGGTCCAGGCAGAGAGAAAGACGTGCAAAGGCCCTGAGGTGAGGGGAAGCCGGCTTCCCTGGACCCAGGAACACAAAGAAGTTCAGAATGGCCGCGGCAGGAATTGGGAGAGGTCCTTCAAGCAGATGCAGCAGGGGGGCTGGGGGCCTCCACGCTCTCCTTCTGGCCCCTCCTGTGAGCTTCTAATTGGGAAGGACACACTCTTCCTGCATCTGGAGAGCTTTACAGTTTGCAAGATGCTTCCATGTCCATTTTTTCATCTGGTTCACTGCCCGCTAAGATGAACGACAGGGCCGAGATTGTGAACACTGGTGAGGACAGAAGCTCTGTGACACCTGGTGACTTGTTCAAGGGCACACTGCTAAGGGTCAGGACTCACAGCAGACTGTGTGACACAGAGTCTCCTGGCTCCTAGCCTGATACTTGCCTCCCTGCAAAGTTCTATACAGACTCCTTGCCTGGGGCCAGGGTGATGGCCCAGCCTGCACCCCAGGCTGCACCCTCCTGGAGGCTGCCCTGCCTCCCCCTGGCCTTGGGCTCCCACCCTGGTGACGCCCCCTGAGACAGCACACACGCTCAGCTGTCCTGAGGCCGTGCCTGGCTCTGTGCTCTGTGGCTGAAGCTTTGATCCCCGAGTCTCCCCGAGTCCACGTCCACACAGGCAAGGGGTGCCTGGGCGGGGTCCCCGCACAGATTCCAAGGTGCTTTCTCTCCTCTGAAGAGGACAGGAGATTGCAAGTGTTCAGGTGTGAAAATTTCCTTTTACAGGGGTTCTGCTCTCGTGGGGTCTCCACCTTACCCACCTGCCTCCTCATGTCCTTGTTTCATACGTTTGTCTGAGCACCCATGTTCTCCCTCCCTTGCTCCCTTGCTCGAGACTCTGTTATGTGTCCTGGGCTCTCTGGCCTTCTTAGACGTTGTCTGCCTTTCTAGGAGCTTCTCTCTCTGTGTGGTGGCCCTAGCTCCTCAACCCCCATCCCTCCCAGCCATACTCTCATTTCCACGGCAACCCCAACCAGAGAGGGGAGCCTCCCCCCCCCGCCCCGCCTTGCTTTTAGGGAGTCAAGTGGTTGAGGAGACATCATGACTCACCAGCCTCCGAATAACCTGGTTGAGCAGGGGGAGTGGGGGACGAGGGGACAAAGAGACTTTGAGGCCAAGGAAAGAGCAGCTATTAGTCACCAGGGGGAGAAAAAGAAAAGGAATTGATCAGACAGCAGGTGGTCCGAGAAAGCTCCCCACGCCCAAATCAGCCTTGAATTTAATAAGGGACAGGAATTAGAGTCGTGGGTGGATCCGTGTTACTACTGGTCCAGTCCCCTCTGTGCCCCAGCCCCCAGGGAGGAGGAAAGGCGAGCAGGAGGGCACCTGGGTGGATGCCTACTTGTGTCCTTGGAAGCTGAGGGTAAGAATAAGAGGAGACAGAGAGGAAGGAGATGTAGGCAAGAGAAGAAAAGAACAAATAGCCGCTAGAATCTCCAGGGGCTCTGAATATCTCGCATGCATCCCAGTGACGCGACCCAGCGCAGGGTCTTTTGTAGCTAGACGCTTGTCCTCCCTCCCTTCCTTCCCTTTCACATAGCCTGCTTGCCATGTGACCAAATATGAGTTAAGTAGTTAACAGTAGTTGTCGGCACCTATAGGTATCAGACTCTGGGTAGATGCAGGGAATCAGAGGTGAGGGGCACACGATCCGTGCCCTCAACATGTTCAGTCTAATGAGAGATAAAGGCATGCACACAGTGACTCACCCTAATTGATGTCACAGTGAAAGGGATCTGTGTAGGGTCCGGTGGTGGCCCAGCTCTGACCAGAGGGCTGGGAGGGCTTCACGGAGCCTGGCCTCTGAGCCAAGACCTGGAAAACAAGTCAGAGCTAGCGCAACAGGCAGAGAGAAGAAAGGCAGTCCCAGGAAGAGGAAGAGCTGTGCGGTTCCTGGGTGGCTCAGTCGGCTAGGTGTCTGACTCTCGATTTCGGCTCAGGTCATGATCTCAAGATTTGTAGGTTCAAGCACCAGGTCGGGCTCTGTGCTGACAGTGTGGAGCCTGCTTGGGACTCTCTCTTTCTCTTAGTCTCTGCCCCTCCCCTGCTCACACACACACTCTCTCTCTAAATAAATAAATAAACATTAAAAAAAAGAAAAGCTTTGGTAAAGGATTGGGGGTCACTGATGGGCACAGTGTGTTTGGGGAAAATGTAGAACGTGGGAGCAGGAGAAGCTAGTAGCTGATGTCCCCTATAGGGCCCTGCTTAACAAGTGGCAGCAGGATGGGGGGTTGAAGAGGCTCCCAGCTTCTGGGATAAAGGACCTGCCTCCTTCTCCCTACACTGGTCAATGTGACTAAGCCACACTGCCCAGCGTAAGGTTCTAGAGAAGGGTAAGGAGACCAAGAGACCTTTGTTTATGTGGCCGTCAAAAGGGTCTGGGCTTTTGGGTGGCTTGGCTTTTGGGTGGAGGCAGCAGGGACTGGGCACATCCTTCTAATCGTACCCACTCTTTTCTTCAGTTTCTAGTCCTGCAAGATCTTCCTCAAGCCCCTCTCTACCTCCTCAGAAAACATTCACCTTCACTTACCTATGGCAGCCTCAGGACAGAGTCCACCTGTTCCTGTCCTCATTCTATGGCAGAAATGGGAGGAGAGCCCTGAGGAATCCCAAGGAGAATTGGAATAGGAACACTTGAGATGAGGATTTCTTATTGTAAATGAGCACAAACAATTTAGAAAGCAAATTGGAAAGGTGTATCCAGAGTCTGCTGAAAATCCCTCACTGGCTCCCCATTACCTTAAGGATAAAATGCGAACTCGTTGGTAACAGAACGCGGGCCGCCCCTCCTAGCCGCTCAGTCTCACCTCCCCTCATGAGCGTCTGGGGACCCTTCCACACCCACATCTACACCCCACGGTCCTTGTGCCACCAGCAGGTCCTGGAATACATTGTGCTTTCTGGAGCTGTTGTGGCTTGAATCTTGCTGTTTTCCCTGTCCAGAATTCCCTTCTTTACCTTATCCACCAGGGTGACATTCCCTACCATTTGCAGCAGCTTGCGTGGCCTTACCCATATCCCTCAGCTTATTTGGAAGTAATTTCCTGGGTCCCCGTAACTCTTTGCATCTCATATTTGTAGTATTTATCGAACTGTGCCATTTATGGACTTGTGCCCCACTAGCCAGCAAGCCCCATGATGGCAGAGTGAGCTTTTTTATCTTTGTATCCTCAGTGCCCAGGACAGTCTCTGGCACATAGTAGGTGTCCAAATATGTCCATAGTAGGTGGACAAATATGTCCACCATATCTGGTGAAAGCATGTATAAGTCATAAAAGTTATTCTGCCCCTTGATTTGATAATCTCAGTTGTAGACATTTATCCTAAGGAAATATTACATCCCTTTGATCAGTCTGTAATTCTTTCCTGTATCTCTTCTCTTATTTTTTGTTTATTTATTTATTTTGAGAGAGTGAGCACAAGCAGGGGAAGGGGCAGAGAGAGAAGGAGACAGAGAATCCCAAGCAGGCTGACAGCGTGGAGCCTGACACGGGGCTAGAACCCACAAACCGTGAGACGATGACCTGAGCTGAAATTGAGAGTCCGACGCTCAACAGAATGAGCCACCGAGGTGCCCCTGGATCTCTTCCTGATCTATTGCAGTATTTGCACATCAGTTATTTACCAAATGCTTACCAGGCACCAGGCAAGGTGACCAGACCAACCATTCCCTTCTGCCTGGTGCCATCCTGGTCTTACAGCTGGAAAGTTCATTGTCCTGGAAATCAGTCCCAGGCAAGTCAGGCGGGCTGTTCACCCTGGTGCCAGACTCCATTTTTCATAGGCTGGAGTTAAAGTTAAGAACCAGATGCTCCAAGTCCTGCCCTCAAGGAGCTTACATCCTAAAAGCAGGGGATGACCCCAAACGTAACCATGAGCATGCTGTTACAAAGCTTGGCACCAGCTGCTATGAATGCATAGGGTAAAAAGCAAAGGTTGCTGCATGTGTGTGTGCGTGTGTGTGCATGTGTGCATGTGTGTGTGTGTGTGTGTGTGTGTGGGCAGAGGACAGTTTGTAAAGGGGGTGGTATTAGAGCTGGGCAGAGAGAGAACTGTAGGGTTCTCCTGACAGACAAGGCAGGCTGCTCACAGGCACATCCTTGGGGCTCGTGCTCCATCCTGCCCCACGTTCTGTGCTGTGTGTGGTTGTCCAGCTACTGTCTCCAAGGGAAGGGTCGTGCTTCTATTTAGTTTCTCACACCCTTCCCTGTGCCAGCCAGCGGTTGCCCTTTACTGTCTGCTGCTCCCTGGTTTCTAGTCTTTTTGGCACAGAAAAGATTCCAGGTATTAGCCCCCCATCTTTGGTCACCTTTGCAAACGGGGTGTGCCTAACTCGAACGCTTTTCGCCTTGCTCCAGTGTGGTGTTGTATGCTCTATGTGTTTTCAAACCAAAGCTCCTGCCTCAGGCAGTCCTCTCCTGGCCTTGCCTACTTTCTCCGGTAGCCACCTTCCACCTTCCATGACGGCATGAGGGACAGGGCGCGTTATGGACTGAATCATGTCCCCGACAAAATCCCGTGGGACTGTTTTGGGAGACAAGAAGGAAAGTGACTTTTAGTCTCTGGAACAGTGAGAAAATAAACTGTTGTCTAAGTCTCCTAGCCCACGGCACTTTGTTAGAACGGTCCATGCTGACTAATGTAGGGACGCTTTAATATTTCCCAGCTGAGAGTCTGGCCTCTTCAACTGAACCAGGCCCGTCGGAGCAGAAGCCTAGTCTTAGACTGATCCCACATGCACAGGGCCCAGCATGGTGAACGGTAAAAACCTAGTCATTTCTGAGGGGCAACAAGAAGAAGGGAGATCTTAGGAGCAGCAGGAAGGAATGGGGGTCTTAGGACAAAGCCATCAAATGTGTGAACAAAAGAGCCGATGACACTCACCCTCCTTGTCTCCTTAGACGTCTCTCCTCTCCCAAGAGTGGAGGCACGGATCATATTCTGGAGATGCTGTAGGCAATTGTTGTCATTGAAGGCAGGACTTTGGAGGTCCTTTGGAGGTCTCATGTTCTAGAATCCTGACATCTTTCTTTGGTCACTTGCTGGACACCTATTACAGTTATGAAACAATTTTATGGTTGGCCCTCACAATCAGGCCTGGACATAGGGACCTGGCATTAGCCCTGTCTTACAGATGGGAACACTGAGGCTCAGAGGCCAAGTGCCCTGTACAAGGTCACATACCCACTGGATGAGGGACCCAGGCCTCAGCTCCAGGTCTCTTTCCCTCCCAAGTCCGTGAACTTTCCACCCCATTGCCCTGGAGCAAAGACTCCATCACTCAGGTCGGTGTGGCCTGGGCAGCCCCTCTGACCAGTGGATCACCCAGTCCCTTCTCATTCCTGCCCTGTGGTCAGGGAGCATGTTTCCCGGGCCGAGAAGCCAGCCCACAGCTATTCTTTCCACAATTGCTCCTTTCAGTCCAGATTTGTTTTTTGATTTGTTTTCTGTTTGTCTTTTCTTCTGGGGAGGGCGGGAGGGATGGGGGAGGCTCAGCCTTTTCTGTGAGCTCTGTGTTTATTTCTCCTTCTGTTGTGTGGGGATTTTAAATGACGAGGCTTTGATTTTTCTGCCTCCTTGGGAGATTTGTGCAATTTTTAAAAAACACACTGGCTCTGGTGCTACATTGCTGCCCAATTTCGCCTGCTGAGGAACCCATGGGTCTGTGAATGAGCGCCTTCCCCCTCCTTGCGCGGGGCACACAGAAGGCACAGACTCCGTGCTTTGCTGGGCGAGAGTCGTGGGGGAGAGAATGGGGGCAGGAGAGACACCAGGTATGGAGGGGGCCTCAGGAGAGCGTCTCTGCCAGCCTGCATTGGAATACTCACGCTCAAACATACAAGCCCACCCTCAGCCCTGAGAAGCCACGACGTGACACGAGAGAAGGTGTGCGAGCGTACATTCGCCTTTGGCCAAGAGCGTACATCTGAGGGAGCAGGCGTGAGCACGGTTCTGGAGACACTCGAGCATGTCAAGGGGGGAGACGTGCCAGCTCTATGTACTTGGGCACACGCATGTGTTGCCACATCCGTGGGAAGATGTCCACGGAGCCCGGATAACCATGCACGTGCCTGGGCGCAGAACGGTAAACGTGCCGAAGAGATGGCAGGTACACGTGAAATGTTCGCGGAGCCCGGACACGACATCAGGAGACCCGAGGTCAAGCGCCCAACCTACTCCGGCGATGGCAGTACGTATTTTGAAACAGATTCAGGAGTGAGCAAAGACACACGCGTGTGCACCCGTGTTTCTGTTTGCGCCAGCCGAGGAGCGTGTCACGGTGTGTCCTGTGTCCCTGTGGGCGTGCATTCTTGCATGTGCTTGGGGCTGGGTGAGCACACGTTTGCAGGGACCATGGGAAGATGCACCTCCCGGATGTACGTGAGAGAACGTCGGGGTGTGTTTGTGCCTCTCAAAGAGCCACAGCAGCGGCAGCGAAGACGGAGGGCAAATGGTGTAAGCTGCCTCCGTGTCTGGAGACTCCGGAGCAGGCCCCGTGCCGGCTGCGACTCCAGCGGTGGCCGTTACCATGGCTATCACTAAAACGACACTGCTGGTGCCTGTTTGTTTTCCAAATCCCCAATCTTGTGACAGTCCCTTCTGAAACTCAACCCCTTTCCCAGGCTGCTGCCTTCCCTCTCAGATCAGGAGATGAGAGTCCAGTTCCCTCCCAGTCTCCAGAGGGAGCAGAGGGGGAGGTCAGCCGGCCTATATTCCAACCCCCCTCCCCTCCCCCAAATCTCGGTGCATCTGGGGATGACTCAGGACCCTCCTGGAAAACCAGGGGGCTCCATGAAGATAGATAGCCCCCTGCACGTCTTTGGGCCGGATCCTGGCCCAGCTCATGACTAACTGGCTGCCAGTTCGGGGAGGGGGGGTGGTGGGCTAAGGATGATGCAGGGAGTCACGGCTGCAGATTGACAAGAGCTTGGCCTGGCAGCCCAGGCAGGGAGGGGGACTGTAGACAAAGGCCTGGTCCCAGGCTACGCTGGGCAGGCCTGCACGCCATGACAAATACCTGCTCTCATCCCCTTGGCGAGTCTGTGACTCGGTGACAGGGAGGCTGGAGGGATCGCCATGAAGGAGGAGGAAGGCTGAGTCAGGCTGTGGGAAGCTCCCTCCCGCTCATAGGTGATGGGTCACAGTAGCTCATCCCTTTAAAGGCAGGGCCAGTAAGACCCAAGTCACAGGGTCCCTTTGCATATCAGCTAGTCAGCTTCAGAGATTCCAGGCCACATGCTGGACTGGCAGCCAGGCCTTCTCTGTATCATGGGTAATACAGAGCAGAGAGGGGGCACAGCCCATGCACGCCTCCCTGGAGGTACACGGCAACAGGGTGCCCCCCGCTTCTCCCTCCAGACAGCTCCCTGAGGGCAGGCGTTGTGTCCTTTTCAATGACACCGGATCCTCCCTCCTCCAAGATGGCACCCTGCACCGGGCCCTGGTGACAGCAGGAAGTCAGTACATGTTCTCTGAATGAAAGGCAGTGCCCTGGGAGCCCTCAGACCTGCATGTTCCCACGTGGGACCCCGACTGTATGTGGGGACACCTCTTTACCTTTTCTCAACATTGCTTCCTTCATCTAAAAAATGAGGAGTTTGGATTGAATTATCTCTACACTTCCAGCACTGACATTTCATGATTCTATTAACTAATTGAATTGGATGGACATTATGGGGAATGTTGAACAACAGGCTAATTTTTCTTTGAACATTAACCAGATCCCCGGGCTGTGTCATTGTCAGGTCAGCAGAAAGCAGACTATGAAATACTCCTACCTTCTCTCCTTTTGTCAGTGAACAGACTCATCGCGTCCTTCCTGGAACCTGCAATGGGGAGTTTGAAGATGTGTTCTGAGATTTCTGGTGGTTGGAATGCTTTGGGCACTAGCCGGCCCTTCAGGGGCAGGAGACCCAAGCTCCCTTCCATGGTAACAGCCAGGCCTCTGACTCTGCTTGGGGAGTCAAAGTGGGGGCTACAGAAAAGTAGTGGGTTTTTTTTTTAATGTTTATTTATTTTTAAGAGAGACAGACAGAGCATGAGCAGGGGAGGGACAGAGAGGGAGAATTCAAAGCAGGCTTGACTTGAGACGAAGTCAGCCGCTTAACTGACTGAGCCACGGGGTGCCCCAAAAGTGGGGGTTCGGGAAGCAGATCCTGGCTCCTGGAATAGAGACAGAAAACAGGGATATGTCTTTGTGGAGCCAGGGGAAATAGATGCCAGAATTCCTCCTTCCTCTAACTCCTGATTTGCTGGGTCACTCCCTCTCTGGATAGTCTTTTTCTCCTGGTGATAAGAGTTATGGGTTGAATTATGTCCTCTCCCCCATCCATACGTTGAAGTCCTCTCCCCCAGTACCTCAGAATGTGACCTTATGTGGAAATAGGGTTGCTGGAGATTTAGATAAGGTTGTCCTAGAGTGGGAGGTGGGGACCCTAATCCAGTATGACTGGTGTCCTCATCCAAAGGGGAAACACGGACACAGACGCTCGTAGAGGGAGACGCCACCCAAAGACGAAGGTAGACGCAGTATGATGTGTCTATGAGCCAAGGGATGCCATCAATTGCCGTAACCACCAGAGGCTGGGCCAGGGGCCTGGGACCAGTCCTGCCCTCACAGCCCTCAGATGGGACCTTGATCCTGGACGTCTAGCCTCCAGAACTGAGAAACCATCTATTTCTGTTGTTGAAGCCCCCAGGCTGTAGTACCTGTTACTGTAGGCCTGGCAGATTAATACGATCAGAGGTGCCCCCCTGCCGGAGAGGGTATTCCCTCCTCTCCCCCGTCCCCACCCCTGTCAGGACTCCACCCAAGAGAATGAGGTAGAGGGACTATAACAGCAGGCAAAGATCCTCAGGGAAAGTGATTTTTTGCAGCCCAGTGTGGCTTCCTGTGGATCTAGCTATTACTGTGGATCAGGAGGTCCTGCCTTCTATCCCACCTAATTCCTACCTGCTGTAAGTCCAGCCCTTTTTGTCTTATTTGACCCTCAGAAGAGACAATGGTCAACCGGAACCCCCACCTCCAGAAAACAGGCCTTGGTTGCCTAAACGGCTGATATGGAATCTCCTTTCCATAGCAGCTGACTGCCCCCAACCTCCCAGAGCAAGGAAAACCTTCGGCGCCCAGCCCCCACACCCTGTCCAGACCCAATCCTCCAAATGTCCGCCTGACGACCTTTTCTCCCATGTCCCGGAGTAGGCGAGACAGGCTGTGGCCTCCTCCCCCGAGTCCAGCCCTCCCCTGCCTCCCTGGACCCCTGCGCACAGGCCGTCCTTCCCAAAGACAGGGTTTGTTTATGTGATCCCACACGCCTTGTCTCCAAACACAGCGTGGAAATAAGTCGTGGGGACGAAAGGCAGCGGCTGCGAAATCGCAGTGACCGATGAGAGGGCCTGATTGCTTGTGCGTAGCTGCTGAAAGGGGTCTTGACATTTTAAGTGCTCGTCACAGTGAGGAATGACAGCGGCAGACAATGAGACACTTCCTCTTTGCCTTTTGCTGGCTATTAATAAGTGTTTCTGATTCTGCAGATGTGGGAGAGATTCTGGGCCATTGGGTTGGGTGTGCTGTGTTTTTTTTTTTTTTCTCACTTTGTCTTCCTCCCAGGTCCCCGTTTCCTCCTCTCTCCCCTGCCTCCCGCTCTGTGAGCCTGCCGCCAGTCTCCGTCTCTCCCCGGCTGTTTGTCTTGGAGTCAGATTTGTTAGTGCTCAGGAAATGTCATCAGGCAGCTGGTCTCCGACCTGCTCTTGGCTCTTTGCTCGAATCCAATCCCTTAGTCTCCCCTGGCTTGGACCAACTGCCAAATCCCACTCGCTTTCCCCAGGGTTAGAGAAGAAGAGAAGGAGTGTGGCGCACTGTCGGGGAAGACAGAGAGCGTGTGAGGCTGGAGTTGGAGACAGGGTGGCAGGGCACTGGCTGTATGATGCAGGACCACTGAGAGCAGTCAGTGTAGGCAGGGACGGAGGGGCCGGGCCTTGGGGACAGACCAGTTCAGAGACAATAGGAGGGGGGAGTAGATTCTTCTTCCCTTCCTCCTTTCAGCAGCACCGACTTCAGAAAAGCCACAGCCTTTCTGTCCTCCTCCAGAGCCTGCATAGGGAGGGGTGTCGTCTCCGGGCCTTGGGGAGAATGTTGGCTGAGCACATCTAAGAGGAGGCTGTTTGGTGTCCAGAAGCCCTGAGTCTCACTGTTCGTTGTTTTCAAATCCTGTCTCTCTCTCCCAATTAGGGAGATCAACCACCTGATGTTCCCAGAATTGAGGCGTTGTCCACAGAGCTCAAACTGGGACAGTCCTGGGGCCTACGAGGACCCTTAGTCACTTGACCCAAATCACCCCATGACTCCTGACCTGGCTTCTGGCGTGCCTTCTCAAGAGGTACCTTCCTGGCTTAGGGGCGCCTGGGTGGCTCAGTCGGTTAAGCGTCTGACTTCGGCTCAGGTCATGATGTCACAGTCTGTGAGTTGGAGCCCCTTGTCGGACTCTGGGTTGACAGCTCAGAGCCTGGAGCCTGCTCTGGATTCTGTATCTCCGTCTCTCTCTGCCCTTCCCCCACTCATGGTCTCTCTCTCTCTCTCTCTCTCTCTCTCTCTTAAAATTATATAAACATTAAAAAAAATTTTTTTAAAGAGGTACATTCTGGCTTGAAATGCACTCTGGTGGAGAAGGCAGTGAGAAGGATGCAAGAGGGCAGCTTGAGTGGGAAGGAAAGAGCCTTCAGACCTGAGCGGCTCAGGCTTCTCATGCCAGCAGAAGAGAAGAGAGATGTCCAGCCAAGGGCGAGTGACACCTGGAGATGCCTTCCAAGCCGAGAGCCTCTGTGTCCCTGGGGGAACAAGGCTTGGGGGAACCAAGCAAATAGAGGGACAATGCTCCTGCTCCAGGACCCGCCTGGCCCTCTGCTCCCCTTGCCCTCTCCCCTCCCTCTCGCTCCCAGCCAGTGCCCCCCACCCCGCCCCGGCTAGCCCCCCACCCCCCTCCGCAGCCTGGCTTCGTTGGAGTCCAGCTCCAAAGCCTTATCCCAAGCCCGCAGCCTTTGGATCTCTTTATTCTGATTCAATTACATACACAATATGAGCTTTGCAAACAGAAAATTACACGCTGCAATAATTGAATTCTTTCCTGGACTTGAAGCTTGCTGGGCTGTGGTGTGGAGCAGCTCCCAGATACCCAGCCTCGCCCCAGGGCCCCACCTTCACTTAGCAAAATAACTAACATTTAAACACCATTTTATAGTTAATAGTGCCTCTACCTCCACTATCTCCTTTGCATTTTACAAGTAGGTGAAGTAAGCTTTTACACACCGTGGTTAGTTCTTCCCTTTTTACGAGTGGGGAAACTGAGGCATAGAGCAATTCTAAGATGTGCTCAAAGTAACGGAGCAGGTGATTGTGTCAGAGCCAAGATCCAAATCTAAGTTTTATGTGACAAATTTCATGGTTTCCCACCACCCCCAGTCCAGCCTGACTCCCATTTCCTGCCCACCTTAACCACCACGTGAGCCTGGCTCTCCTGGTACCTTGTGATTCATGAGAAAGGGCCCGATTACTTGCCCTCCCTCCTATAAGTCCAGGCCTCCGTGCTATCCAAGAGCCCTGGATATAATCACCATACCCCAAAGCCACTGTTTCTAGACCTGCCAAAACCCCCATAAGCAAAGATCACAGTGGGCAATGCAAGAGAGGATGCTCTTTCCCGTCTACCAGATCTGTCCCCTGTAGGACCCACATGGCAACTACATTTTCATTCATTGTTCCTGCCCTTAACTTCCTGCCCTTACTGCTGCTGGTGTCCATCAGGCTGATGGAGCAGGTGCTCTGGGCTGGGCATTTCTCTCATTTGGTCCTCCCGGCAAATGAATAAAGCTATGATCATTTCTGTTTTGGAGATGAGCAACCGGGGCTTAGAGCAGCCAAAAAAACTTGTCCAAGTCTCTATTGGAAATAGGGACTAGAACCCAGGCTCACCAAGTGCAGTCTATGTTCTTAACCACAGTGCCGCATGGCTGGCTGGAGACATGGCCCCTTTCTTCCTCCCTGGTTCAGATCAACCTCCCCTTTGCACTGGGCTATTGAACTCCTTTCCTCATGGTCTCCTTGACTTTGGTCTTATGTTCACTAAATCCATCATCTGTACTCAGCTGGTGGGTGACTTAAACATCTCTAACAAGGCTCCAAGAAAAACTCCATATTTCTCAACTGCTCACAGAAAAAAAAAGTTTGCACTCTGTGAGGCACTGGCAGGTGCTCTGTGATTCCTGTTTCTCTCCTGATTCCTACCTTCTGCCTTTTCCGCTGCGTCGTATTCCCTAGCTATGCTAAACTGCTCAGAATTCCTTTATTGCAAACACCAGGAGGTTTCACACCTCAGTGTTTTTCACTTAGGCTTCTCCTCCTCCTTGGAGTTCCCATCCCACTTTTCTGTGCTGGGCTTAATCTTACTTCTTCATCAAGACTCAGCCTAGGCATCATCGTCTCCAGAAAGCCTTTGCCGAATCTCAGGTGGGCTAAGTCTCCTTTGCTATGATTCCATAGTCCCCTGTGTGCACTGTCCTAAGAGGATAAATTACTTGTTCATGTGTTGGTGACCTGTAGCCCTGCCCTCCAATCCTGGACTGCAAGCTCATTATCCAGGGACTGGATTGTTCTGTGTGCCCCAGCAGCTAACACAGTTCCTGGCTCACGGTAATCACTCATGACCTGTCTGTCGAAAGTCTTTAAATCACTACATTTAGCTGATGACACTACATGCATGATCATGTCCTCTTAAATACCTAACCCCAGAAGATTTCCCATGATTCCTGACACCCTGAATATAAAAGGAACTATTTTACCAAATGGCCTGGAGTTGTATGTACCAATGGGAACCCTGTTTCTTAGAGATGAAGAAAAATCCTAGGATAAGAAAGTCTCTTACACATCAACTGACTTTACACTGATTTCCTTAGAGGGTCCTAGAAAATGGGAAGGAAAGTTTGAGATAGTACAAAGTTAACCTGTCAATCTGAGGCTACTCTGACAGGCCTAGCCAACAAGTCAGAGAAACAAGTCTTCTTTCTGCTAAGAATATGCCAGGCATTATTGTCATAAAAGGAAACCTGGAAAAATGAAGACATTTACCACGCTCCTGATATAGAAGATTCAATATTGCAAAGATGTCAATTCTCCCCAAATAGATCTATAAATATTTAATGCACTTCCAATCAAGATCCCAATAAGGTTTTTCATAGAATCTGACAAGCTAATTTTGAAATCCATATTGAAACATAAATATCAAGAAAATCAAGATAATTAAAAGAAAGAAAAAGGAAAGGAGATGTGCTCTCTCAGATATCAAACATACTATATATTTATAGTAAAACTCTGTAGAATTGACTCAAAAATAGGTAAGCAGGTTGAAAGACTAGATACCAACTCTAGCACATAGTAAACACTGAATAAGTATTTGTCAGGTAAATAAATAAAGGTGGCATTTCACATCAATTGTGGTGGGACAATTGACTATTCATTAGGGGAAAAAATAGAGGTAGATTCTACTAGTCACAAAAATCAATTCCAAATAGCTTAAAAACCAAAGCGTAAAGATATTCATAATATTTAAAAGAGACTATAGGACAATTTGCTTATAACCTTAGGGTAAGAAGGGCCTTCTGAATAAATGAAAATATGCAAAATATATAGAGCAGGGGTTGGCCCACCACCTATCTATGTAAAAATAGGACACGGCCACATCTGTTGTATGCATTGTTTTGGGCTGCTTTTGTGCTACCGTGGGAGTTGAGTGGTCGTGGCAAAGACAGTAGATCTCATGAAAGTGAAAATATTTACTGTCTGGCCATTTCTAGAAACTGTGCTGACCCCCGACACAGCATGAAAAGATTGATAAATATAACTATATCAAAAATTAAGGGGCGCCTGGGTGGCTCAGTTGGTTAAGCGTCAGACTCTTGGCTTCAGCTCAGGTCATGATCTGTCGGTTTCATGAGTTCAAACCCCTCTGCACTGTCAGTGCAGATCCTGCTTGGGATTCTCTCTCTTTCTCCCTCTCTGTCTTCCTCTCCCCCACTCACTCTCTCTCTGTCTCTCTCTCTCTCTCTCAAAAAAAATTAAAACTTAGCTGTCACAATGATGCTATGAACTAAGTTGGAAGCGTAAAACACAGACTTGAAGAAAATATTTTCAACATATAATAACAGACAAGAGATGATATGTATTGAGGTTATGTGAAGACAGCTTACAAAATAAGGAGTCACTCTAACAAGAAAAAGACGATTACCCCCCTAGAAGGGTGGGCAGAAGATATGAACAGGAAATTCACAGAAGACATTAATATGGTTGATAGAAACCCAAAGAGATACTCAACCTCACTGGTTTTATCATTCAAGGCCCCCGCAAGAAATAGAGGGTGAAATTAGGCAATTTGAAGAAAGTTTAATAAAGGGACCATTTACAGAGGTGTGGACCAGATTTAAATAAACAGACAAGGGATCCTGGGCCAATAGTTTTATACCATGTGTATTTTGTGTTATATATATTTACCACAATAAAATAGCATGTATGTCCTCCTCCTCCAAAAAGCATTAAAAAGCCAACTGTATGGTGTTTTAAAATATTCAAATATAAAGGCACAGACAGGTTGAAAATAAAAGATGTAAACTGCAAAGAATAAGCAGAAGAAAGCAGGCATGGCTATATTTCTATCAGAAAAAAACAGATTTTGAGACTAAAATATTACTGGAAATAAAGACATTAAATGGTGGGTCAGTCCATCAAAAAAAAAAAAAAAACAAAACCCTAAATAATCTTAAGTGTCTATGTACCTAATAACAACAGAGCTTCCCATATAGAAAGTGACAATTGACAAATCTAAATGCAGAAATAAAGAAATCCACAGGTATAGTTTTTAACAACTTCCTGTCAATAACTGATAGAGCAAATAGCAAAACAACGCCAGAGACACGCAGAATTTGATAAACTGGAAGCTGTTGCCACCTCAAGGCTTGAAGGTCCAAGACAAAGAGTAGAAATCTGGGAGTACTGTATGGAGAGAGCTGATGACAGCAACTGTCCAGGGTGCGTTAACCCACTGGGGCCTGGCAGAGAAGGAAACGAAGGAATACAGTCCTCACCTTCATTCTCCTCCTGTCGTCTGAACCTTCTATTGGCTGAATCCAGCTGGAAGATGAAGGACAAGGAGCCTGTTGGAATAGTCCTTCAGGCCAGCTTCTTAGAGAACGGGGTAGAGAGATGTGGGGAGTGGATCTGGAAGGGCCAAGTGAGGATATTCACACCCATAATCCATGAAAATGATTATCACAGCAACAGTGAGATGCCCCTTTTAACCCACAAAAATGGTAAATATTTGTCAAGTGTGAGTGTTGTGAAACATACTCTCAGACACTGATGGTAGAGAAGAAATTTGGTCAGCTGCTTTGGAGTCCAATTTTTCAACTTCCTTTTAATTTTAAGTATGCATATATTATACCCCAGCAATTTCACTTCTCTGTATCTAGAGAAACAGTTGTACTATTGCACAAAGAGGTATGTACAAATATGTCCATTGCAGTATTTTTTTAAGTGAGAAATGGAAAACATCCCAGATTCCTATCAGTTGAGGAATAAATTATATTATCTTTAAATAAATTGCATTGTAGTCATATGACAGAATAATATGCATTAGTTGAAAAGAATAGGATTGGTTCTAATATATACTATTATGGGTAGCTCTCCAGGAGGTATTATTGAGTGAAAAATGGAAGCTGTAAAATAACAATATGTATGGTATTTTATTTATGTAAAACATATGCAAAATAATCATATATTTTATACGGTAAGACATTTACATCAATGTAAATTTGTGGCCATAGTCTAAAAGGATATGTATGTCATGATTAACTACGAGAAGATGGTCAATTTTTTAATAAGAAGAATGTATTTTTTGTTTGTGGGGTTAAAAATTCATTACCACCACTATCACCACCAGTGGCAACAAAGCCAGAAAACTAGCCGTGTTGGAATGCTCTTATATGGAATTCTCTCATATGAAGCCTTCTGGTTCTGTCTATCAGAATTCCTCCCTCCCGTGCACCATCTGGACCACAAATCTCTGTTCTAGCATGTGCCACAGTTGGCCTTACACTAAGGTTCATGGTTTATGTGTCTGCTTTCCCTTCTGGACTATAATCTCCTTGAGTCCAAGAACTGTGCCTTTGTGGTGGACACTCTTTGCTTTCTTTTCTCATCTCTGTCCTCTTTCTGCCAACTGTTCGACTGAAGTCCAATCCATAGGTGACAGCAGTGCCCTCCGGGAACGACGCTTGTCAGTAACAAGTACCTGGGCAACTGGCCCAAGTTGGACCAATTAGTGTCCCTTTCTGGAAAATGAGGACCTGGGAGAGAGAGAAGGCTAAGCCTACAATATGTCAACCGCCATGTTCTCAACTTCAGGGACAGGAGAAGCAGACAAAGCTAGTTCTGAAGAGAAGGAGAGAAGGAGAATCAAAAGACGTGCAGAAGGGAGCAAAAATCTGAACTCTGCTGGTGTTTGAGGACCTGACTCTGCCTTGCTTCAGCAACATCTCTCTGTCCCTTTATGTAAAGTCGTCCCTGCATCTTTATAAATGTCCATAGTTTTGACTAACATCTCCAGTTGGTTTCTGTCGCTTGTAACCCGGAGAATTCTAATTAATAGTGAGGAGCTATGCACTTTTGCATCTCCTACTGTACGTACCTCAGGGCAGAGCCTGCTTCCTAGTGGGTCCTCTCAACAACCATTTGCTGAAATGAACCAAAGGAGGCATTATTCCTGTCATAGGCCCTGCGCAGGTGCCCACCTGGCCTCTGTTTCATACTTGCAGTGATTCTGGTTCACCACCTCCCAAGACACCCCATCCCACCGATGGGGCAGCTTGAGCACCTCCATGTCCTCTCTGTCATGACAGCTCTGCAAATGGGAAGCCTCCTCTTTTCCCAGCTTCACCAAATTTTCCCCATAAGGCACCTCTTCCACACCCTTCTTTCCCTGATCACACTCCTCACAACAAACCTCCGTTTGTCAGCGTCTCTCTTAGAAGGAAGTGCCCCAAACTGACTCTTCAGACTTCAGGCTCTGGCGGCCTGTGAGTGATGGGCAGGGCTGTGGGATGCCACAGGGCTGAGCCACAGGGCTGAGAGTCAGTAAGGGGCGTATTATGTTGCTGAGGATTTAAAAAAGAATTATTACGTGTAGGGAACTACTCGGAAATTGCTCCAATGTATAAACTCTTTGCTATTAAAGGTGAGTGGGAATTGTGTTGATACAGAATTTGGTGTGCTGATGTGAAACCCTGAGTACAAAGTGTTACCACAGCGGGAGGCACACGTCCCCCCAGGCAGTCCCACAGTCCCTCCGTGACTCTGAATCACTCATACTTGAGGGGCAGCTGGCATCCCTCAAACTTGGAATTGAACTGCGGACACTACAAAGTCAAGTGGGAAGCAGGCTTGTCAGAGCATCCTAGAGCTGGGAGGATACTCCAGAAGGGATCACCTAGCCTAATCCCTTCATTTTACAGCTAAGCCACCTTAAATCCATTCTGGAACCTGTGGGGCATTAATAAATTAATAATTAATAAATAAATAAATAAAATGAAGTCAATTTTACCTATGAGGAAGCTAACCCAAGGTGGTTCGATGGCTCACCCAAGAGTATGCGGCAGGCTGGGAGTTCACAGTTCTTTCCTCCACACTTACTGGTCTGTGAGAGGGAGCTGGCAGCCCGTTAGGGGCAGCTCTTAGGTGCAAGGAAGCGTCTCATCTTCTCTTTGAGGACAGCAGGCACAGACTAAGGGCCATTTGTTAACAGCCAGAAATCTAGAAGCAGCTGAACTAATCAAAGCTTGCAATTAGGGAGCATCCATCAGCCAGACTGCCCACCCAGAACTGGTTTCCCAGCCTGCCCCCTTCCCCACAGGAAGCATGACAAATCAAATCAATATTGGAGTTAAATTCTTCCCTCTTCTTAAATGTTGCATCTGTGAGACTGTAAGGGATGGCAATCGATTAGAGCACAGTACGGGCTTTATGTGCACGTGCAAATCTCTTAACTTCTCCAGAGACGCCAGAATCTCACCTTCTCCTGCAGTAAGCCGTTAGGAAACAGGAAACAGTTGTCTCTCGGTGCAGTGACCAGACAGAACATGCCATGCTCTCTCTGATGACTTTTCTAAGTTCCATGGGGGAGAACTTACCTATTTGACCAGGAGAACAATCAAACTCTTTATCTACAGTCGCGGAATACGGTGAAAGCTGCAGGCTGTTTGCAGTGTAGAGGGGTGTCTGAGGAACAGCCCTGGTCAGCTCCCTCTGGGTTCCTCAGCATGGTTTAAGGGTGGCTGGAGATAAGCACAGTTCCCGGAGACAAGTTTAGATCCCTCTGGAATTCCAAAGGTCTGAAACTTCATTTCCTCCTGAGAAGTGACAGATGAGAAGGACACTATAGGGGTTTTGGAAAACAAAACGTGTAAATTATATAACAGCTCACAATGGAAATAATCAGGGCAGCAAGAGAGTTGGCCAAATCCAGAAGGTACTGGACAACAAGTCTAGCCTGAAGAATTCAAAGTCCGGGAGAAGCCATGCGTCCAATCTCACGCCGGCTTCTGACTTCCCCGTTGCCCTACGGGCACCCTTTCCAAAGGGAATACCTCTTCCGTTCGCAGCTTTGCTTGGGTGCCCAGTTTCCTAGTGTCTTTCAAAAATAACATTTATCTGGCTTTGAAGGTCTTATTCTGGGGACATTTCTTATTTTCCTTCTTTCTTCTTTCAAAAAGAAAGAAAGAAAGAAAAAAACAGCAGCTTTGACTAGTCTGAGGGTGACACGAACGCCTGATTTTTATGCAATGTTGCAAGTGCCTTTCAGCAACACAATGGCAGGCTCTTTGACAATGTCATGCGTCTATTCAAAACAAGCGGCATGCCAGTCAGAGGCCTGGGCGTTTGCACAGTGCTTGTTCTCCGTAGTGATAAGGCATGTTAGATTTTCCCATTCTATTTGAGAAATAATTCTGGTCTTTTTTAAGTCCCCTGCTTTTTTGATTATTTTTTTTTCTTGCCTCTTTGCCGAACAATAGGACCTGTCCCTGTTTGATTCCTTCCGTGATGCCTGTGCGGTAACAACTTGAGAAAGAGAGAAAAGGAGAGTGGGGACAGGGCTGGGGGTTGAGGGGGGGTAGAATGTGATGGCTTAACAGCCCTGCCAGGTGCTGGCCAGGAGAGGGACAGCGGGAAGGAGGGGCTGGGAGATTAGCACCGATAATTTTGTTGGGTCGATTTGTACAGCTCCTTTTGTTGGAAGCCAAGGTATGTAGGAGGATGGGTTAATTATCTAGCGGGCGTCCTGCTCCCTGGCTGGTCTACCACAGCTAATCCTCTCTCCCTTTAGCAGGTATGCAGCACCAAGAGTGGGAACGTCTGCTTCCTTCCCCTGCTGGAAGCATGATGGATAAAAAGAGGGAAAAAAAAAAAAAAAAAAAAAGAACGGGGACAGGGATAAGAGTTGGGAGGGTGTGAAGTCATCCAGCTTTGCAAATGGAGAGAAAAAGTCCCCACCTACCTTCTCTCCCCAGCGGGTTCCCCCAGCTAGGATTTGATGTCTTCAAATAGACATGCCCTGCCAACTGGGGTTAGCAGTTGGCTTTTGCTGTGTAATAAACCACGTCGAAACTTAGTGGCTTCAAACAATCACCATTTCCTTCGATCACAATTCTTCAGAGCAATTCTGGGCTGGGCTGGGCTGGGCTGGGCTGATCTCAGCTGGGCTCACTGATGTGCAGGTGGGTTGACTGGAGACTGGCCTAGCCGGCCCCATCACACCCCTGGTGGTTGGCTAAAGCCATGAGGGTGACCGGGCCATGTGTCTGTCACAATCTAACAGGCTAGTCTGGGAAACTGTGCTCCAAAAACAGTGACAGGGCAACGCCAGAAGTGTGCGTAAGTTTTCAAGCCCCTGTTCACATTGGGCAAAGTCATATGGCTACACTCAGGCCATTAGTCATATGACCTACTCAGGTCAAGGAGTAGGGAAACAGTTTCTGGACTCAGCATCAGAACCAGAGGGGAACAGTCTGTGGCCATTCTTTCTTTCATCTGCTACAGCTTGAATAGCCTCTCTCCTCTTTCCCCCCAGCCCCCGCGAAGACACGTACACTAATGTTTGTTTTACACACCCGGTTCAAAGCTCCAGGAGAGCTTCGGTCTCGGATGCAATGCCAAAGCATGCTCATGCTCTTCCCTCTCTCTGCATTTCTAATAACTTGCACCTGTCCTTTTGCTATTCCTCCCTTTCACCTACCTGGCAGGATTTTGGAGCTAGCCTAACCTCCTTGTTTTGTGAATGGGGCAATTGGGGCCCAGGAAGGAGGAAGAGTGTGTGCACTGTTGCCCGTCCCATCGGTGGAATGCCTGAGACCCCCAACTCCCCAGTTCTAAGGCCCCGTATCAGACACCTCAGGAAACTGCTGCACGCCTTTCCTGTACCACACAGAAGTAATGTTGTACGTGTGTGTTTATGCCCTATTACCAGAAAAGGATTCAAAGTGATTTCCACACCAAAACACAAAACAAAAGGAACAGAGCAGAGCCTTGAAGGGATGTAGAAACAGTAGATATTCTCAGGCTCCTGAAATGAGTAGATTATACCATTTGGGCAGATTTACTCTGGATTTGCTGGCAGCTGAGGCAAAGGACGGATATTCATTGAGTTATATAGTTTTGGGGTTTTTTTTCTAACAAAAGAAAACATACAAACTCATCTGTTGAGACAATTTATTTTGCTGGCACAAAACTCAAGCAGACGTTGACTGGACATATCTCTCTCTCTACAGAACGTCGAACAGCGTTCTGGACACCTTCCTCCTTCACAGTTCCAAAAGCACATTTATTTGCTGTGCCCCTCGCCCCCTGCCCTGCACTGCCTGGCGTGGGGTGCTGCCCACAGTGGGTGCTCAATCAATGCTGCAGGCTGATTGGTGACTGGCATCGGCAGTTTTGACTCCACGCCGGGAGTCGAGTCTCCAGCCCTGGGTGAGTACACAGAGCTATCTGGAAGGCTAAACTAATTGATTTAGTATTGATTGGGCTGCAAACCTCTGTTCAATATCTCCAGAACCCACAGATCCTCCAGGGGAAGAAGCCCCTTCAAATTTCATCCGGGGTTCCTCTAAGCAGCACAAATTTATAAATCGCTGTGCAGACCAGCCACACCAGAGTCCTTGCCCACCACCCCACCATCTACTCACGGATGGCTCTGAGCAGATTCTTTTACTTCTCTGGATAGCTACCTGCCCCCTCAAGCAGCCAGGCACTCTGAGCATCAAATGATGCGGTATGTGCAAAGCTTTAAGTGCCGTAGCGATGTAAGGAACCATGGTGATACGTTCGGAGTATCAGCTCACGACTCAGGAAGACTTCCGATTGTTAGCCTCAGGCCTTGCCTAGATGATTCCACCCAAACCTTGTGCCTTGTCATACACAGCACGTGTTAGAGAAACAAAAGGAAAAGAGGCTGAAGGGTGTCTACACGAACCAACCACCACTACAGGAGCTCATGTCACCTGGTGGCACTTTATGGGTACATACTCCAGGTCCCCAGCAGTGGGAGATGGTAGATGGAAGGTCCTTCTTCTGAGGCGGTCTGGGTTCCTGCAATATTGCTGTGGTCGGGGACTGTCTCCTCCAACTCTGACGTGCATATGAATTCCCCGGGGTCTCATTAAAACGCAGATTATGATTCAGTAGGTCTGGGATGGGAGTCTGAGAATCTGCACCTCTGAAAACCTCCCAGGCAATGCCAGTGCTGGTGGTCTAGGGACCACACTATGAGCACAACCAGAGGTAAAAGGACCTATACGACACTGATGGATAGAATTCTGTATATGGTATCGGTGTGCCCAGCTCACAATGTATATAACACGAGCAAGGAATGCAGTTTCTGTGGTTCCTAGATGGCCCTGAAGTTCAGAGCAGGTGGTTAAGGGAGGGCAAAGCTTGCAGAGGGGGTGTTTGTTATCCCTTTACATTTACCATAACCAAAGTTCTTTCTGGAACTCAGGGTATGATGAAATAGGAATGAGGGGTTGAACTTTACATTCTGCCCCTGGCTGGCCTACTTAAGGGTCTGAAGGAGGTGGGCTATTAAGTAATCTGGCTTCCTGCCATGTTAAACCAACAAACAAAATCACACAGGGACATACTGTTTACTGAGCACTTAGTATAACCCACAGGGTTATATTATGCTATACTTTACTGTACTATGCTATATTATACCATACTATACCATACTATACAACTCTACATCTTCACTAACACCTTTCCATAGATGAAAAAGCCAGAGGCACCAAGAGGTCAAGCAGGCATTCCAAGGTGATTCAGTCAGCAAAGGGCAAGTCAAATCCAGGTTCTGGGCTCCAAAGTCTACATTTTTCTAGGACACTGCACAAGCCCAGAAGTCAATGAGCCAGACATCAGCCCAGCAAAGAGCCCCTGGCCTTGGACGCAGCAGACATGAACCGCCAGGGGGGACATCGGTCTCCCCACTGAGAAGAGGAAGCTCACCTCATGGGCCCTGTCTTCCTTTCCTGCTCCAAGATGAGCTGCCTGGTGCACTCCAGGAACAGCCACACAACTACGTGTCGTCAAGGGAAAAGTGGGGAGTGTGCAGAGATACTAATCAATTACTTAGAAAACTGACAGTCTGGGGGTTTTCGCTTGAAAACAAGTAAAAATATGTCACTTGCTTTTTATTATTTTTTAAGAGTGCAGTTAGATATGGGACTTTAGCATGAATAACCTCAGATTCATGTGCCGATCAGACGGATCCTTAAACTTCCTAAGTGCTTCAAGTGTACACATTTTAACTTGAAAAATTACCAGGTTTGTCTAAAGAAAAATTTTCAAACATAAAACACGAAGCTCATTTGAAGAGAGGAATTCTCCAATGGAGTGAACCCAGGCTGTCATAAAGAAGTTAAACCAGGCATAAAGGAAAATGTCAGATGTGTGGGAGAACCAGATGTCTCTCCTCTTTTTTTTTTTTTTTTTTTTTAATTTTTAGAACGTAGATCAGATTATAGGAGAATATATGAATGTCTGAGCCTGGGCATCAGGAGAGCCGGGAGGAGAGTGAGCCTTGCTCTCCTGGGTGATGCTGAGCTCTCTCCTGGAGAATACATTTTTTTTTTTAACTTCTAAATAAAGCACTCTAGAGTGGCACATTTATAACCACCGAAGAATTACTCAAATAAGAGACACTGTCAGCTATTTATTTTAAAAGCTTTTTTTCCTGAAGGAGAAGAGGAAAAAAAATCTCTCCACTTTCCTCCGCGTCCCTTCAAAAGGTTTGTGAGTGGATTCTTTCCTGGCTTTCTTTTTCCTCCTTAGGAGAAGAACCTATCTCCTCCTGCTCTGAGGATTATTCCTCCTCCTCTTTCTCTCTCTGCTCTGGCCCCAGCCATGTTATCTGTCCACCTTCCAGGAAAAAGGGAAGGTGAGCCTCAGGCTCATGAAGTGGGTTGAGCACGAAGATGCTGGAGTGTAGGGTTGTGGGGTGCACAAGGGGTTCTTAAGTAAATCCCAGAAATGGCACTCACCAAGAGGAAGGAAGGAAAGAAGGTCGGGGGGGGGGGCGTCTCAGGGGGGAAAGGAAAGCAAAACCAGAAAGGGGTAGAAGCAAGGAAGGACCCAAGAAGAGAATGGTTGTAGAGAGCAGGAAAGGAGCAGGAAGGGAAGGGTACAGGTGCTCCTGGTCTGGGGGCGCCCCGTGGGATCCAGGACTGGGCCCCAGGCTTCTAGCTCCTGCTGCCTTCCAGAAACCTCTCCGATAAGTCCCACTTCCAGTCATGCCTTAGCTGTGGACTCAAAGCCAAGAGTGTGGGTGCCATCGTGTCAGTTGAGCACTTCCTTTTGCAGAAGGCCTGGGTGGAGTGGGCTAAGGCTGGGTCTGCCCAAGGGCTCCAAAATGAAAACAAGAATGGGCTTGTGTTCGTGCAAACACCAGAAAGCTCTTCACTGGGAATAGCACGGAGACTCCCACTGTGCTAAAGGGCAATGTTAGTTGGATGGACTTCTTTCTCCTTTTGGCGGGTGTCACCCAGAGAACATGAGACACCCTACTAACTGATGGCTGCTGAGGTGGTGAGAACGGTACCTGTGACCGCCCTCCCAGTCTATATAATCCTGCCCTTTCCTCAAGCACCAGCTCAAATTCTTTCTCCATCATGGACCCCATCCCATCAGGACTGGTATCATTCTATAAATGCTTTTCTTGTCCTTCACAAACAGCACCCGACCCCCTTCTGGGCTATGTTAATTATTTGAGTGCTCATCCAAGGCCAAGACTAGGCCTGGTTCATTTTCATATTTGCCACAGCGTCTTGTGCAGAATGGGCATTCAACAAAAAGACTCAGAATTGTTAATAGTAGCCAACACATTATGCACTACAGGAGGGCAGGCATTGCCCTGAGCATTTTGCATGTGTTAATTCTAATCTTCAAATCAATCCTATGAGGAGATGCTGTAGTTGTCCTCATTTTCAAAAGGAGGCAACCAAAGTAACGCGGATGAACTTGCCCAAGGTCGCACAGCTTACAGGCAGCGGAGCTAGGATTTGAACCCAGGTGTTTGGAGCTAATGCCTGCTCGTTCAGCCACTACCCTAAGTCCTCGAAAATCTCACCTGCTACCAGTGAGAATAATTAAGTCAACATTTTTTTTTTTTTTTACCAGGCTCAACAATCCAACCACAAGACTGCTCATTAGCCTTAACTTCTGTTTTGTGTGTGCCACGTGTATATTGTACCTATTGCTGACTACTCTCGCAACCCCGACCTTTCCTGGAGTTTCACAACACAACAGTCCTATGAGATTCAAATGTGGGTCTGCTAGGCCCGAAGCCCTTATTCTCTTTGCTGTATCACATTGGACATGGCATCAGAACAGCTTAGGAAAGAGCAGAGTTTCAGGCTTCACTCATCTACCTACCTCACAGGGCTGTTGTAAGAATGAAATGTGATGATAATGTCATGTACCTACGATGCGACCTGCAACGAAATGATTCACAATAATGACTGTGATAACGTTATCATTAGATGCTTGTGAAGTAGAGGGTGATTAGCACCCATCTGAGATCTGGCGTCTCAAACTCTGCTTTCTCCATGAAGCCCTCCCTCTGTGACTACTCCAACCTTCTTTTCTGAAGGGGCCATGCTCGTGTCTGCACCACACAGCCCAGCAATAGATGAGGTCTGCCATACTCTGCTTTGGCTGTTTTGCAAGGGGCTCACCCGGAGGGACTGCCAGAGGAGATGGAATCTTGTGGCGGGAAGCCCTGGGTCTCTGGAGTCAGCGACACCACTCTGTGCAGCTGCCTGGCTGGTGCATTCCCTACACGCCCCCAAAGGCCATCATTCCCACCCGCCACAACGTGCACAGGACTCTGTGGACCCTGACTCTCTCTGACCCCGAGTCAGGCAGCCCCAAGTCCACAGCCTGGTTGAACCACCTGTTACCGTGTGATCTCAGACCCATAATTTACCTCTTGGATCCCTGGTTTCCTTGCCTGTGACTGTACCTCTCACAGCACTGTGGTGACAGTGGAGGCACACAGCATGTGTAAGTGGCTGAGCACAGACCCGCATGAGCAGGAACTCGATAATGTCAATTATTATTTTTAGAGCCTGAACAGAGGGGAGGACACAGAGGAGGGACGCCGCAAATGTTCATTGATCAATGAATTTCTCCCCTGTAAGGCCTGGATTGTGGTTCTTCCTCCAAAGAATTCTTCTGCATAAGCCAACTCCACTAACACAGGGGTGGGAGGCGGCAGCTGTTGGCAGACACCAAAGGGGATAAGGAGCAGGGAGAACGGACAGTATAGATCAGCAGGGACTTGTCCAAGACTCTACACATGGTCCTTAGCTCAGCGTGGGTGTAAAGGCTTCCTGCAGGCGGGGCTTCCCTTCTGCGTGTCTCCAGCTGCCAGCAATGTGCATGTGTGATGCAAGAGACACTGCTCTGGTTGATGCTCTTGCTCATTCACCCTCTGCATGTCTCCAAGCCGAGGTGCTCTGAGACCTGCATTCCAGGCCTGGCCCTTAAATGTGGATGCACCGCATTGCAGAAAACAGCCCTTCTCTGGGAGTCAGATGACCTGAATGTTGGGCGGGTCCAGCCCTGTCTCTCTGGACATTCGCAGCTTCTGTTGGCCTCAGGTTACTTGCCTCTACATAAGTATAGCCAGCAAACCTCCCTTCTGCCTTAGGAGGTTCTAGAAACCTCAAATGAGATAACATATGAGAGAACTTTGACAGGCATTAACGAGCTACTCAAAAGCAAAAGATTGTAAGTATCATCAATGTAACAATTATTCATTGTCGTGTACCCAGCAAGACCTGGGGGTCTTACACTTGTCCATGAGCTGCGCACCTGTCTCTCTGATAAGAGTATAGATAAACTGATTTTGGAAGGCTTAAAATGGCTATCCTTATGAAAATCTCAGAAGAGCATTGCAGGCAGAGGGGAAAGTGTGTGCAAAGGCCCTGTGGTGGGAAGGAGCTTCGAATGTTCTAGGAATTGGCCGACCAGTATGGGTGAAACATAGCGAATGGGGTGCGGTTGGAGAGAGAAGTGATATATAGCAGGGGCTTGATACCGTTTGATGAACAAATGAATGATTTGGTGAGTGAGTGAGGTTGCTTTAGGGGTCTTGGGGACCCCCCCCTTCCTAGGGGTTCACATCTCTGTATTGCCACCGATGGCTCGGGCAAGCTCGTCCTGGACTCTCTGTGGGGCTGTCCGCTCTCCTGGCAGAGACCCCCCTCAGAGCTCCGCCAGCTTACCTGGCTATCAGATGCCAGCCAGAAGCTCTGGCCTTTACACTCGGCTGACCCTGTCCACTCTGCCCAGTCCGAGAACCCCTCCTTTTATCCTGTCTGGCTCCCCCAGGGGGCCACTGCCCATGTTTATGAAAACTGAACATGTCATTCAAACCGGCACCTCTGGCCTCACACAGCTGAGGATCAGGAGCCTGTATTTTTACCTCTCCTTTCTGTCACTGGACTTTACAAGCAAAGGCCGGTCTCCCCCTTGGCGGTTCCCAGAACCTCGCAGACAGTAATGAGTCTGGGGTTGGTGTTAAGCTCAGATGTCAAACAGAGTGGCCAGGGCCTCCCGAAACGCTGAGAGAGCCGCGAGCTTCTCCCTCTACAAGGTCAGCTTGTGTGTAACACTTCATTAAATTGCTCAAACACTGAGCCGTGTCTTTAACCAATACCTTTAATGTCATTTTCTGCAGACTTAATAGAGGAGCATTAGCATACCTGTCAAGTCTTCCCATTTAAACTTGGAAGCAAGTGAAGTTTAAAGTGCCTCCTTCAGCCCACAGTGGATTTGCCTTCAAACTTTGGTTTAAGAAAAAAGAAAAAAAAAAAAAAACAGAGAGAAAGAAGGAGGGGGATTCCTCTGTGGGGCCGGGTGACGAAACAGAGAATGTTCTGTATGTTGCGATCTTCTTCTGAGTCTCCCTTCCTGCCTCCAGGAAGTATGCCTGGGTTAAGAACAGTAAAGGCAAGCCTCTGTATTGACTAGGAAGTGACCCTTTCTTGTCTCAGATTTACAGACTGAACGGAGCCCCATGAGGTCAATCAGTCCATTTCCCTGCCCCCCCCACAAAAAGCCTGCTGTTCAGAGCAGGGCACTGAACCATTCTGGGGAGACATAAAAACCAAGGCACAGGACGGTACTGGGAGGATATGGTCCTGCTCGCACAGCCAGTATATTTCATTTGGGCTTGAATGTAGAGGCTTCCTTTTTCTGAAAGGCCTGGATTGTGTGTGGATAACTACTTAGCTCTGCTTTCGCCCTGGTGGGGTGAGAAGAAGGCACTGGAACAGGTGAGGAAGCCAACAGGCGAGGGCCAGTGAAAGGATCGGTGACGGCCTTCCTAGCTTTGGAAAGGAGCCACTGCTCTCTGGGTCGGGCTCGGTGCTCCTGGGAGAGGGGACCAAACCACGGAGCTCACAATTGGGCCTGTCTGCTGCCCTGGGACACCCACAAGAGGCAGGGTCTGTGAAGACAGTGCTGACCGGAAGATGCCCCTTGTCCGTGAGGCATAGGGAGTGTCCATTTAGGACATTTCTGGGATCTTGGGAAGACCAGAGGGCAGGCATTGGGCCTTGGCGATGCCCATCTGTGAAATGGGTTCAACTGTCAGCTCTCATGGAGCTGGGGGTGGAGCAAGCTTGGGTACCCAGCATGTAAGTCCTGGTGGCAGCTGGAACCAGGATAATGAATGTGCTGCTGTCATTAAACCACTAATCGTTAATTATCCCCCTTGACATCGCATAATGTGCTGCCCAGGCAAAAATAAAATTGCTTGAACTTTTCCACCAAGTTCTAGCTTTAAACAAATTACTCGCATCAAAACTATTTACAAAAATGGGTAATTTTAGACATTCGTCAGACGCCAAAACATGCTTTAATTAGCACCGGCTAATAAAGTCCTCTTGTAATTAAGCACACATACATCCCTTGTTTTTATTTAAAATTTTTGCTTACGATAATTTTTTTTTTAATGATTTGATGTCTGGTTTCCAGAAGACATGTACACACGCGAGGGTGTGTGCCTCTGTGCGTATTTCGGTGTTGCTCCCGTAACGAGACATCCACATCATTAAAGCACCCGCTTAATTATTAATGCTGCCGTGAGGGCAAGAAGGAGGGGTTTCTCCACCAAAATGGAAAGTTGATCCCTGGATCCCACTGCAGTACGAGCTGGTGCAGGCTGGTGCTCTCACCCTCTTGGTCCCAGGAGGCAGATCAGACTGTGTGACTTGAGCCAGGATGCCCTTAGGGAGCAAGCAGGTCTATAAGGAGCCTGCTGGTTTCCCTGACATGCTCCTCCTGAGAGGCTCTAGCGGTGACAGTTCACTCTCAGCTCAGAAACCTGTCACTTGGAGATCAGCATTTTAACTAACCCTTGCTCCTCAGGAAAAAAAAAAAAAAAAAGAGGAAAAAAAAGAAAGAAAAAAAAAGGATGCCTTAATTTACCCTTCTGATTGGCTTGATAGCTGTCAGAGTGACAAGCTGTCTCTGGCTGAAAGGGACCTGGTGTTAGTTCTCAGGCTGGCTTTATGTGCGTTACATGCTTGGCTTGCTCCTGGTAATGGCAACACAAAGCCGCATGGCATCCTGATCTCTGCTCTCCCCCGGCTCCTGCCTCCCCGCCTGCTGGCCAGGGGGTGACCTCCAGGGCCCCGCTAGCCAGATCTCCAGCTTAAAGCTGGGAGCTATGACTTTCCCCCCCTCCCTTGGGCATCCCCAGTGGACGTGCCAGGGCATAGATGGGCCAACCTGCACACGGGGCTAGGCTGCTGCTCCCCTGCGTGTTTGATAGAGGCACACGGACGGCTCAGGCAGGTGGATGCCTCGAGGGTTCCCCGGCGTCCTACATAAAGTCTCAGGCTTCCACCTCCACGTGAGACTCTGTAGGTACTGAGTTTGGTTCTCTAAGGAAACGCATTCGGTAACTTATATTGTGGTGGCAACAATGTCATCTGAGAAACTGCTCTGCCCCAAAGGGCTGGCATGTTTCTTAGCCTATAAGTTCATGCTCATTTTTGGCAAACACAGACCCCTAATAACGCCCGGAAACTCTAATTCACCTTCCATACCTCCCTGAGAAGACTCATAACGTGACAGACAGTCTGTCTTCAGGGTGTCCTAAGATTTTGTCAGGGTTTACTATCTGTATGTAGCTTGTGCTTATGAATCAGGTTTTTAAAAGTTTCCGAGCGTATTGTAGTATTTATTTGCCTTTTCAAAGTACGCATGCCCTCGCCTAGGCCCTCCCTGCCTCTCCAGGGGATATGCGCACATTGCCCTGGCCTCATATACCTCAGTGTAGAGATGCAAATACAGCATGGTAGGCACAAGCACGTGTGGCTACTCCAAACTGAGATGTGCTGTCGTTGTAAAATGGACCCAGAGCCTCAGCATGACGCAAAGAGTGTAAACTACCTCAGCACTTCTTATGTTGATGACATGTTAAAAGGATACTAATTTGCCTATGTTAGGTTGAATAGAAAATATTAAAATTAATCTCACCTGTCTCTTATTACTCCTTAAATGTGGCTACTGGAATATTTAAAGCCACATATAGGGCATTCATTATATTTTTATTGGGCAATGCTGATCTACAGCGAGGACATTTCCAGCCTGGAGCTGGATTTGGTCCAGCCTCAGCACTCAATGGTTGTGTGACCTTGGGCATATCTCTTTACTTCCCTGGGCTTCAGTTCCTTGAGCTTTAAAAGAGAAGGTTGACTATTCAAGGTGACCTACAAGATCTCTTCCGGTTGTAAGTTTCTTTAGGTGTATAGAATGGGATTTCCATCCCTCCAGAGACCCTAAAGAATAGGAAGAATTCTCTAGGCGGACTTTAGTGTTTGGAGGGATATAAAGACCTGTGGCATTTCTGATTGGCCTCTGTCACCTTGTACCTTCCCTTCCTAGTTAACCTAGAAGTTGCACTCAGGCTCCCAAAGGTAGGGCCAGATGAACTCTGGTCTCTCCACTTGGGTTCTCCCATTTCACTTTGCAGGCTGAACAGCACCTGGGAAGGGGTGCACCTGTCCCGTCCTTTAACCCATGGTGATATGTCACTGATCTGCACAATTGGCTCTAATAGCTCCCCAGGTGGATTCCAGAGAGCAATGAGCCGAACATAAAAATCCCTTTATTATTGCCATTTCACTTTTATATACCCATCAAGCTTTCATATTTAATCTCCTACATCACAATAGCTGATCATTTTTAACATTTGACATTGATAGAGTGCCCACTGCTATTATTCTGACATACTATAAAACATTACGCCCATTTGCAATAGAAAAGGCCAAGAATCAATACCCAGCCCCATTTTCCACTGTGGCTGTAAATCACGAAGCACCTAACAAATTGGTTTAAGTAGTAGAAACTTCAGAACCAATGAACGGCCTGACCAATCCCCACCCCCTGTTAGAGCTGACAGGGACCTGGATGCCTGTGGTCTGGGGAGGAGAGGGTGCTGGTGGGGAGCCAGGTTGCTCCACGAGGCAGCCAGGTTCTCCAGGGACAAGAACTGTCCATCTATTTGGGCCCCAGAAACACATAGTGAGTAAAGGGTACCTTTATTCTGTTCATCTCTGTATCAGCTCTTGCTTTATAGCAAGTGGCCCCACATTGGGAAGCTGGTGACTTCTACTTCCTACCCTATCTCTCTACTGTTTCCAAGACCCATCCTCAAGATTATTGGTCTGTTTTGTCAGTGAGCCCATTCATTGGAACAGCCAGATGTTAAACTGAATTGATGGGCTATTTAGTCAAATTGACTTTAGGATGAAGTAATTGATCAGTTCTGCCCCAAATGAGCAGGAGTTAAGGAAAGTCATGAATTTAGGCATTGCTTAAAATATTTAGGGTAATAGGTCAGCCTAAATATTCAGTCATTATGCTTGTATGTGAAGTGAATGACACTTTCACAATCCACCAGTTTGGAATATTCAGAAAATTGCCATCATTTTTCATTCCTTGGGTATCATCTGGATCCAGCCTAAGGCTGTGCTCATTTTGTTGGACTCCATTGAAAGTTTCTTTCAGCTCAAGCTGCCTCGTTGAAAATACATGAGCCCATGGTCTGACTGAGTGTCGTCGCTGGGATGCTGGAATGTTCTGACAACACAAGGACCCAGCTCCGGGAGAAAAGAAAGGAGAAGCAGCTTATTTGTGAATTTATTTTCAGTTCAGGACTGCGTTTCCTGCCGAAGTCTGGTGTACACACTTACCTGACTTTCTAGTGCTGGGTTTACTTCCGAAAAGTCACATACATACCGGATTCTTCTAAAACAAATTCCTTTTTCCTATTAGCTTACATTATCATTTCAGAGATGATTTGCCTGCATTTCAATTAGCAGGGAGTGATTCTTTATGTTATCTGTCTTACTCAACCTCTTAATGATCCTACATAAAACGAAGAGCTTTTATAAAATGGGATTCTTTGGAAAAGGAATATTTCCTGGTGCTTCGTGAATGATTCCAGTCATTGCGTGTTCACATTTGGAATGACATATGTGGGAGGTCACTGGATTCAGATCTGCCGCGGTGTTTTTGGAAGTTTGGAATGGTACGAAGAACATCAGATTCCAAGTCAGGAGTCTGATGCTGCCATTTTCCAATTGGCTGATTGCAGGGAAAGTGAGATATATGACCCCTTTATGCATGAGGTTTTTTTTTTTTTTATTTGTATAGTGGGAATAATAATTCCCAATCTCTTTCATAAGATCCCTAATGAGAAAATGAGAAAACGCAAGCAAGAGCATTTACTATTATTGTTATTACTGATACTACAATAATAAGAATAAAATACAGTGAGAGAAGAAACAAGATAGACCATTCTTACACCAAGTTCTATTTTATGGCAATGCGAGCAGAGCTCCATTTATTCAAAACCAACCTAACAAAGAGCTCATAAAGCTCAACTCTGGGCTTCTCAATTTTGTACCCTGACAGTAGAGAGCCAGAAAGATAATCAGATATAACTGGTTCCTAGAAAGCTTCCAATCCTAAAGAAATGTCTGACCTTTGCCACTCATTGTGCTTTCCTTGAATGTATTTGAATATATTTCAATGAATTTATTTACTCAGTCACCAAACATTTATTAAATGTCTATCCTGTGCTCTGTCCTAATGTGTGTGTATGTACCTATATATCATATAGATATCTATATATGAACTATATATAAATGATCTGTATATAGAGAGAGACAAGATATGGGCCCATGTGGACTGTCTATATATGAGGTTGTCAAGTTTTCTGGTTATCAGAATCATTTTTGAGGTCCTAATTCCAACATTTGGGCCCATTGGTCTATATGATAGCACACTATTAGCCAGAAGTCACCATGACCAGGAATCATCAAGTAGGTTGCAGGGGCTGGGGGGCTATGTTGAGATTCCAGATTTGCGGGTTTCCTAAAATTGCGACACAACCAGGAACTGCTGGGCTCAGCTGGTGCGTGACCACTGCAGAGATGCAGAAAGGGGCCAAGTCCCTTGTTTTTAGCCTACATGTCTGCTTCTGACTCACTCCAAAACAACCTGGTTTCCTTGGCACCCTGGACTGCAGGTCTCCTGTCCGTGGGCCCAGAGGACCACCCGGAAATTCTGTTGTCCCTTCTATCATCTGGCATGGGATGGTTCTCTTTAGATGAAGTCTCTGTTTAGAGCTTGAGTAAGGGGAGAAGGAAGGCCAAGGAAGAAGGGAAAAGGGTTTAAGTCAGCTCCCTGGTGACTTAGCCATATTGTTCTCTGAACTAAAGCCATACTCCCAATACTGCTCACTTTTATGGTTCCTGCAAAAGAGCTTTGCCAGAGCATTTTGCCCTCTGTCATCTCACATGCACCTCTAAGCAACCGTACAGAGGACCTAGGCTGGGTGTTACAACTTCCATTTGATGGATGGTGATGTTCAAGCTCAGAGCAATGCACTGACTTCCCTCAGTCAACAGACATATGATCCCTAAGGACAAAGACAGCGGTAGTATTAATCATTTTTGCCCTTGGCATATTTCTAAAAAAAATAGTAGATTCTTTTTTTGAAAAAAAGTGCATTTGTTGAGTTGATGAATGAACAAATACATGAAAAAAGGAGAGATGATCTATTAGGGCTGGACCAGGCATCGGACCCTCTCCTAAGTGCTGGGGCTGATGAGCCAGGAGATCTCTGGCTTCACCCAGGAGCATGGACCTGAGTCCCGGCCCTTCTGCTGAGGTCTTGTCATTCTCAACAATCATGTTGCTTCAAAGGTCGCCAGAGCCTCAGGCAGCCCTCTCACTGTGGGCCCTGAGTGGCCCTTTCAATGCCTATTTCTGCCTTTCGCCCAAGCCTCAGTGAAGTTTGACGTGCAAACCTTCGTTTTGCCTTGTGGTCTCGCCTTCCCTGGATGGAGAGCTATTCTTGGCTTGTACCTGCTCCTTCTGATTTTGCAATATCATGATTTCAGCTAAATGAAAATGCCTCTTATTTCCACAGACTAACTACCCAGCACCCTTTTATGGGAGCTGATTTGGGGGAGACTAGCCTTGAGGTGAGACAGCAGCAGAGCTTCTCGAATGGAAAGGTCTTCGAAGAGAAGGGCTGGGGGCCTGCCAGGAGCCACCTCACCTCTGCTACGGGCTTTCTCAGTCCAGCCAACGGAGAGGCTCCAGACAGCTTCCGCAGCCCAGGAGCTTTGACTTCGCACTCAAGTCCATGTCTTGAGCCTAAACGTAAGTTCCATTTCTTCTTGCTTGGTCCTCAGTGGATTTGGAGAACCCGCCTTTCACTGGAGCCCCGATTACCAGAATACACAACCCAGCAAACCTGTAGAGAGTCTTTCCTGAGAGTACTGGGAGGAAGGACAAGATACCCTTGCCTCTTAGGGTTCGGTGAGGAGCAGGCTGGCCTCCAGGTGGGACCTAGCGTGGGCAGACTTCTACATACCCCTAGGGTTTTCTGGTTTTCAGTAACAGAGAGCTATTGCTAGCAATGAGTCTCAGAGGACAAGCTCAAATCCTGTCCTGGTGAATGAGGAGGACAAGGAAGTGGCAGCAGCGAGTAGTGGAGACCTTACTGCAAAGAAGCCTAGGGCCCAGGCGGTACTCAGTATTCTGTTTTTCAGACCCATTAGAGCACCCCAGTGTGCCCTCTGTTCCTCCTTCCACTTGGCCCAGGTGGCCGGGACCCAGGCTGCCTTCTGGGCTCTCAAAAGTGACCCCTCGGTATCTGATCTCCCATCTGCTGGGCTAGGCATGTGGAAGAGACAGCTGGCACAGCCCCTCCCGGGGGACTGCAATTAGGGGATATTTAATCCTGTCACCTGGTTCATTTGCAGTGATGGATTTGGATTGGAGCGCTGAGTGGCTCCAAGAGGATATTGGATTACCAGGGCCCATCCCCTTCACCCCTCACACAGAGCTGGCCCACCCCTGCCCTGCACCTGTCTTCCCTGGCCCCAAGGTGAGCCACCTGGCTCCCATGAATTAAGAGCAAGCACTTGGTGTCTCCTCTCCCCCTGCCCCCCCCCCCCCCCCCCCCGCCGGGATACTTTACCTGAAACATCCTGCAGATAGGAAAACATTATGGGCTTTCCAGCTTGATGTATCTTAAAGCAGCCTTTGGGGATGGTGGACGATCTCTCCCCATGGCAAGGTCCAGGTTTCAGGAGCGTCGAAAGGTTTGGGGTCATACGGGAGGTTTCACCCCCCCACCCAAGACTTGGCATGGCAGCCGCCACCTCCCACGACCCAGGCCAGATACGAAGCTTTTCCTCAGGGGGCCATGAGTGGTTCAATGGCTTCCCATTGTACTCAATAAAATGCCAGCATACTGCCATACGTTACTCAGCCTGGAGGTCTGGCCTTTGCTGGCTTTTTGCTTGACTCTCCCCGATGTTCTTACTCCTTACGCACAGGCCAGTATGTGTGTGTGTGGATACATGTATATGTGGTGTGGGTGTGGATACATACATATGTGGTGAGTTGCAAGCACCTGCACATACCTTGGAGTTTCCGGTTTTGTGCCCACCTCAGCATGTTGTACTTGTCTCTCTGCCTGGAAAACCCTTTCCTTACTACTTTCCATGGCTGGCTTCTCATTATTCTTCAGCTCTTGGCTCAAATATTGCAACTTCAGGGAGATCTTCCCTGCACCCTCTCTAGGACATCACTGTTTACTCCTTAATAGCATCTATACATTATCCTGTATAAAATTAACTTGCCGATTTTCTTTTTCTCTCACTTTAATATAATCTCGGTGAAACTAGGAAACTTTTTTCTCTTGTTGGCAACTCTATTCCCAGCACCTGGAATAATAGCTAGCATGTCGTAGTAGTACAATAAACATTTGTTGAATCGATAAGCACAGGATGCCTGTTGTAGGGTGAGCTCGGAGGCCACATCTCTGGATGTTGTTGGGGGACGGGCAGGCTGTGCACTGGGCAGTGAGTCGCCTGTTCGCCTCGCCCCACACCATCACCCCCAATAGCAGGGGGCCGTGCTTTCCCATGGCCAGCCCTGAGAAACATAAACAGCTGTCACCCTGGCTCTGCCCTCGGCCAACCTGCTCAAATTTCCTGTTCCTAAGATGATCAAAGGCACTGGAACAAAGAATCATCATTGAATGGGTTCCGTGTTACATCCTAGAAGTGGGGGCACTTGCAGTGCAGACCCAATCCTGGGAGAGAGCTCTTGAGAGCTGCGAAGCTGCTACCTTCAAAGGGTCGACGTGAAAGCAAAGAAAGAAGCCCTTGAGGAGAGACGACTCCCTTCCAGGGAGGGGAAGCACTTCAAGTCCATTACTCCACCCCTGCAGCCACAGGGATGCGTGCGTGCGTGCGTGCGTGCGTCCCACAGAGGAAACCTCTCCCACGAGCGCTGTGGCTCCAGAACTTTCAAATGCCCTTGCAAATGGTGTCTGCTCACCCCCTCCATCCAAAGTGACAGATAGAATTTTGTTTATATTGCCAATGCCTCCATATAATGCCCTGCTTCTCCAAAAAGCTCCTCTTGATTAACCCCTCCTGCTTTTTACTGTTCTTCTGAAATCCATCAATGCCTGTGTCATAGTTTAAAAATACAACTGCATTTAGGTAATTTGATAAATCATCTTCAGGCATTTTCATATGCATGTGCTCTGCTTCTCCATTCCATTTATAAGCTCCTTCCGGGCAAAATCTATACTTTTTTTTTTCCCACTTCCATTTGTAACTCTCTCTCCACAAGAATCTTAGGACAGAATTCTTGTCTGTGTGCTTATTGTCTGAACATGTTTTTATAGGCTGAGAATGCTAGGATGCTGATTCTCTTTTATTCATTAATTTATTTAAAATATTTACTGGGACCTATTATGTGGCAGGCACCGTGCTAAGTGCTGGGGACTCAATGTTGAAACTCAGTCTGGGGCAGAAATGGAAACATACACAAATAACTACAATACAATGTGATAAGTGCTATAATATAGGTACTGTATAGTCAGAGTGCTATGGGAACTCAGGAGGGAGCTTATAAAATCATTTGATTAATGTTCCAATGTCTAAATGTGAATGTTTAAATAACGCTGTTCCTAAGTGCTTCCTGCTTTTCACGGCATTTTTTATGTCCATTATCTTATTTGATGCTTTTAGTGATCCTGTTAATAAGCTTTCACTCCACAAATTCATCCTTACACAGAGTAGGTGTTCAAGACGTATCTACCGAGAGACAAAACAGGCAAATGGAGAGTGAATGTTGTTATCTATGCTTTCCCATTAGGTAACCTGAACATTCCAGAGTGGTGTGCTAAAGGTCATAAGAATCCTGGTAGTCTGTATAAATGCATGTTCAACACCTGCTATGACCTGCTCTGTGTGGGTCACTGTCCACTGTGCTGCAGTAAGCACAAAGAAGTGCAGAACATCTTCCTCCTTCCTGAAGCTGCCAGTCTCACGGGTGAAACAAAACAAAAACCACGGGTGGTCAAATGATGACGTAGGAGATACTTAGCAACTTGGGACAATAGTACAAGATGGTCCATAGATGATCCCAAATGAATGGTGTAGACCAGAGGGGCCACGGTAGGCAGGAAGGCAGATTACAGTGCTCCTGGAAGGCCTGATGAGAGATGGGAATGAACAGGATAGGCCGATAAAATCAGAACAGGAAAAAGAGAATACTCAAAGAAATATTCAAAGGCAATGAAGCCCAATGAGCCCAGAACACCATGACCAGATCTGGCGAGCAGGCAGCCCTCACTGGAGGGCCTGTCCCTGCCTCTCCACTCAGTCTCAGCTCATGGGCACCTGTGGATTCTCCTCACACAGCCCGGCACCTCCCACCTTTACCTGCCATCTGCTCCCCCACTATTGAACTTTCCCCCAGTCCTTTTACCTGTAACCCATCCACACCTACCGCATTATTTAAAAAAAAAAAAATCCTGTATCTTCAACTTCGTCACCAATGCTCCATCTTCTGGCTCTAATAAAAACCTGATTCCTCCGAGATCATGGCCTTCTTTGCAGTTCTTTCAGTGGAGGGCTCTTATTCTGCACTCACCCTGTAGCATCTAGACAAAGGAGGGTGAGGGTCAACTTTCTGCTACTTCCCCATTTCTGTTTCTAGATCATTATTCTTCCTGTCATGGGAAATGCCTCAATATAGTTTGAGCCTCGTGTATCTGCTGAGACATCTTTCCAGCTCTCTTAATTGTTGTTATATCTGTGTGTCCAGGTCACTTTGTAAGAAATTATGCAAAAAAATAATACTTCTGCTTAGAGATACGGTACTTATCTTTGGGGGTGTCTTCCATGCTTTTCTCTTGCTGATCATGAAGTAATTTTGTAAAGATTTTTATTGGAATGGCTGCTACAGAGAAATGGAGCACCTTCATCATCACTTGTGGTTGCTTCTAACCATAAGATGTTTAGTCGTTCTGAGAATTTAAAAAGCCACCACTGGTTCCCAGTCAGCATATATAGGCTCTTAATATACTGTTTATTATTAAACAATTCAATGTACTATTTTATATTGGAAAATATTGATTCTTAACATTGGCTTTCCAGTCATCAAGAGTCAACATAAAAATTCCAATTTTCAGTAATCTAGTGGAAAGTATCTTTCCCCCTCCACCCCCCAATTTTAAAGGCTTCTTATTCTCTACACTTGTATATTATCAGTGAAAGGGATCAACAGCTAACTTGGGGCAAGTAATAAGGGTAATTTTGCATTTGTCACTAAGACAGTTTATGGTATATGTGACTACACAGAATACAAAATAACGTCTTCATTTTACCTGTTTATATAAGATACAGAGCCACACTAAACTACTCAATGGGATTTATCTATTCCATTCACTTAAAACAATAAACAATAACGTATTCAAGGAAAAAAAAATGCTTTTCTTTGGCCATGCTTTTCTTTGGCCTTCTGGTATAGGTCCAGAAACTGTCTTTACATTTTATGGTCCTGATTCCTTATCCACAGGTGAGAGGACCAACATACATTCATGGTCGGACAGGGACAATCTGATTGTCTCCTCCAGGAGTTGAGAAAGAAGGACCAAGAGACTAGTTTCAGTCTGAGCTAGTTCTGTGAACAGAGAAATAGTAAAGTGGTGAGCTGGGGTGTCAGTAAACTTATAGCCATGTTTAGCCATGTGCCTGTGAAGCAGGAAAAGCCAATCTAAAAGAAGGTAGAGAAGAATAATGCAGATATATAGAGAGAGGTGAGGCCAGACATCAGAGGGAGTCTTGCCTGGGCGCTTGACAGCATTCCAGTCCACCCTGAGGCTCAGCTGCTCTTTCTCCTCAATGTCCCTAAGACGTCCCCACGTCCTTGGAATAAAGCCCACCACCTACCGAGGTTAAGCACTTTTGTTTCAAATTTTGTGTGTTTGATTTTGATTCCCACAACTAGAACTACTTTGCTAAAAATAGAATCAGTGGTCAATGGAGCTAGTTGTCACCAAGTTGAAGTTTGCAAAGATAGAAATGACCCAGTTAAGACAACATAGCACTCTTTGCCCTCATCTTGCCTGTATGTTGGGAAGCACCATCATTAAGAAAGAAGAGTTGACACTCGAGGTCTTGGCAAGATGGTAAATCATTATAACCCAAAAATCTTTCCACTAGAAGCAGCTATAAATGTCTCATATTTAAAATTTTTTTAATGTTTATTTATATTTGAGAGAGAGAGTGAGCAGAGAAAGGCAGAGAGATGGAGACAGAATCTGAAGCAGGCTCCAGGTTCTGAGCTGTCAACACAGAGCCTGAGGCGGGACTCAAATCCACGAAGCACGAGATCATGACCTGAGCCAAAGTCGGACGCTTAGCCAACTAAGACACCCAGGCGCCCTTATATGTTTCATATTTTAAAAGAATCATATAAATGCACAAGTAAACTCTCAAGGGAAAAAAAAGGAAAACATAAAAGGGGAAGATAAGAACTAGGGTATTCAGAGGAAAACACGGGGATATGGTCTACTGTGAGTAGGAATCAGCAAACACCACCAACAGGCCAATTTGGGCATCAGAAACTTGACATAATAGACAAGCAATCTGGAAGATAATGTACAATAAGTCTGTTTAAAATGAATAAAAAAAAACTTTAAAGGTAGTAGAGATTCTAATACACACATAAAGCACTATGAACAACAGAACATGCGGGTTTTTGCACGAACCACATAGAAATGAGAAATAAAGCCTTTGCGAGGAAAAGCTCAATGGAAATATGTTGGAAATAGGAGAAAAGATAATAGGTGAATTGGAAAATGGATCAGGAGACTTTATTTATTTATTTATTTATTTGTTTATTTACTTATTTATTTGTTTATTCATTCAATATTTATTTATTTCTGAGAGAGAGACAGAGTGTGAGCAGGGGAGGAGCAAAGAGAGAAGGAGAGACAGAATCTGAAGCAGGCTCCAGGCTCTGAACTGTCAGCACAGAGTCTGATGTGGGGTTCCAACTCACACTGTGAGATCATGACCTGAGATGAAGCTGGATGCTTAACCGACTGAGCTACCCAGGCGCCCCTGGGAGACTTTAATCAGAATATGATGTGAGGAAAAGATAAAAATATGAAAAATGTAGAGGGGCTGGAAGGATAAACCCACAGCAAATGGCTAGTAGGCATTCCAGAAGGAAAGTACTGACAGAATGAAAAGACGAAAGTTGTCCAGAACTGATGACAAACTTGATTAATTTCATTCAAAAGGCATCATGGTCAAGCAGAATAATTAAAAATAAATCCATCACTAAACACTTCACAGTGAAACTGCTGAATGCAGACGTCAAAGAGAGTTTACTACAGAGAAGCAGGTTATTTGGGCAGCCGACTTCACAACAGCAGTATTTCAGTCGGGAGGTGATGGAAGGTGTTTGAAAGATTAACGGAAGGAAAGTCATTGCCAGTGCCAAACTCTATCCTGATCCGAACTACTGTTCAGAAGTGAAGGAAAAATAAAGATATATCCAGAAAGGTAGAAATTAAAAGATTTTGTAACCCACAGAACCCTCCTGAGAGAAAAATTATAGAGGGGAATTGAAACCGGAAGGAGAAAGTAAGACACAAAAAGTGATGGTGGATAAAAGAAGGGGTGAATATGTGGGTAAAGATGCAGAAATAGATTATATAAAATAATAATAACGAAAATACCTGATTTGGGGTTTATACAAACAAGGTGGAGAGTAAAATAGTGGACTATAATATCAAGTAAATATATATATCAAGTAAATATATAATATCAAGTAAAACAGTTGGGGCATAATAGTTGGGAGCTAAAATGATTAAACTTTCCTGTTTTGTTCAGGAAAAAGGTAGAAATATTGATTAACTTTAGATTTTTCAAGTCAGCAGTTATGTTAAAAATTTAAAGCTAACCACACTCATGTAAAAAAGAAATAGAATGCATATAAGAAGGAAATTAAAAAGAAATGCAATCAATCAAATGGAAAACAGGAGAAAGCAGGAAAGTCTGGGGAAGGACAAAACAATGAAAAGTACAATTAAATCTAAATATCAGGAAGCACAATAAATATTCTCCACGTAATGCTGTTTATGTACCCTATAATAAACCCTGGGACTGTCTCAGGTAAGCAAGGATATATAGTCACCATTGTCAAAGCATATAAAGAAGGGAAATTTATATTCAAAAAACATATAAAAGCAAAGGTGCTTATCCTCACTGGTAATGAGGAAATACAAACTTTAAAAAGTCAGATGTTACTTGACATCTACTCAATTTACAAAAATAAGCAGTGAGGGATGAAGGAACTTTTCACATTCCTAGGGGAGTATAGATTGAAATTAACTGGGCAGTACACCTAGGGAAGTGACATATGAACCTGCAATCTAGTAACTTCCACTGTGGCTATGAAGAAGAGAGTCCAGACTTGGCTTCCCAGGGTCAGCACCTGAGACTGGACCAGATATGTGAAGCATTTCCCTGACCTTGAGCAAGAGGTCCCTGAAGGAACAAGAACAAAACAAGAGGACCCTACGATCACCCTGGACTTCTGTGCTGAAGCAGTTTCTGGGCAGTGGGGAGGAGAGTCAAAACAGCCTGATAGCCTCGCTGATTTCATCAGAGTCTGGTGAAATTGGGGTGGCAAGAGTTTGTGGGGCTGAGTACCAGAGAGAGAAAGCCATGCAGGGAAAGAGCTCCAGAAATCAGCCCAGGAATTCCTTGGGGTTGTTAGCTGCAAACCACCCCTCACGTGTACAGGGTGAGATTCTACAAGACTGGAAAAAGGACACCTCCTGGGGAAAGAGCACTTCCTGAGGACTGTCAGTCAAGGACAATTTACAGAGCTTGTGCAAGGCCAGGTGCCATCAGAGTGCCAACCCGTCAGAATGGAGAGACTTTGTTGTGGACACAAAAAATATAGTAGAGACACTGAAAAGGATCATGTTTTACTAGGTGGATAAACTGAGTCTATAGGAGTTTCCTCTAGATCTGGTCTTTAAGAATCTCAAAAAACAAGTCTTGAAGAGATCAAACTGATTCACAAGTAACTTTATTGCCTGCCAAAATAAAGATCAATATTTGTTTATTTATTCATTTATTTATGAGAGAGTGCATGTGTGTGTACGTGAGTGGGGGAGGGGCAGAGAGAGAGGGAGTGAGAACCCTGCGATCACCACCTGAGCTGAAATCAAAAGTCGGGTGCTCAACCCACAGAGCCATCCAGGTGCCCCAAGACCAATATTTTTAAAGGAATGTAACAAAATCTAGCACCCAACAATGTACAATTCGCCATTTCCAGTTAAAAACTGGTAGACATGAGAAGAAACGTGAGCATGTAGCCCATAAATGAAAGGAGGAAAATGAGTCAAGAGAAACAGACCCAAAAGAAAAATGACAGCAGACAGAAACAGACTTACCTAAAGAAGTACAGAGTGCTGGAAATAGCAAATATGGAGGTAAGTATAAAATATTTTTGTACTCATTTAATTTATTTTAAAGATTATTGGTTATTTACAGAAAATAATAGTTTATTTTGAGATTTATAACATGTTAAAGTAAAATATGTAACAACAAAAGCACAAAGAATGGGAGGAGAGAAACAAGATTCTTGTATAAGAGCTCAAGATTCAACATCATTACTTACATGTGAAATAGTGTCACAGCACTGTAGGTAGATGGTGATAAGCCAAAGATGTGTGCTGGAAACCATGATGCAAACATGAAAAATAGGACAAAGAAATACAGCTAATACCTACTCCACTACAGGAAATAAAAAGGGAACCATTAAAATCACTGAAACAATGGGGCACCTGGGTGGCTCAGTCGGTTAAATGTCCAGCTTTGGCTTAGGTCATGATCTCATGGCCTATGGGTTCAAGCCCTACTTCAGGCTCTGTGCTGACAGCTCAGAACCTGGAGCCTACTTTGCATTCTGTTTCTCCCTCTCTCTCTGCCTTTCCCCTGCTCTGTCTCTGTCTCTCTCAAAAATAAATAAATATTAAAAAAAATTTTTTTTAAAGTACTGAAACAAAAATTAAAACTTTAAGAAAGCTTCAACTGGTGGAAGAAATAAGAAAAAAGAGATGGAACAAATTGAAAACAAAAGACAATAGGGTGAACTTAAACCATATAAATAAATATATTAAAAATAAATGGTTTAAACATACCATTTCATTCATATGTGGAATTTAAGAAACAAAACAAATGAACAAAGAAAAAAAGAGACAAACTGAACTCTTAACTACAGAGAACAAACTGGTGGTTTCCAGAAGGGAGGTGGGTGGGGGATGGGTGAAATAGGTGATGGGGATTAAGAGCACGCTTACCGTGACGTTCACTGAGTAATGCACAGAACTGTCACATCACTATATTCTACACGTGAAACTAATACGACACTGTATGTTAATTATACTTCAAAAAAAGAAAGAAAAAAAAACTACAGAAAACCTATAGGAAAAAAATTCCAATTAAAAGTCAAATATTGTAAGGCTGGATAATAAAGCACGATCAAATTATATGCTGTTTATAAGAAGCCCAACTTAAGTATAAACACACAGATAAGTTCAAAAAAGTAAAAACAGAAATACCGTAAGACACATGTGAGTTAAAATTCAAGAATAGAAAAATAATGTATGGTGAAAACAATTATCATAAGAAAGCTGGAGCGGCTCTCCTAACAACAAAGTAGACCTCAGAACAGAGGATGCTATAGGGATCGAAATGAGATGTTTCATAATGATGAGGGAGTCCAATTTCAAGAAGGTATAATACTTCCAAATGGTTATGCACCTAATAATATATTTCAAAATACATGAGGCAAAAACTGACAGAACTGAAAGGGAAAAGAGAGAAATCCATAATTATAGTCAAAGACTTTAACACTTCTCTCATTAATTAATAGAACAGATAGACAGAAAATCAGTGAGGAAAGATGTCCTAAACAGCATTATTAGCCAGCATAGCCTAATTGACATTTATACAAGAACAACAGAACACGCATGTTTTACAAGTGAACGTGAAATGGTCATCAAAAAAAGGACCATAAAAATAATAACAAAGAATTAAAATCAAAAGTGTGTTTTCTGACCACGATGGAATTAAAACAGAAAACAGTGACAGAAGGCCGAAAATCCCCAAATTCTAGAAAATTAGTTTTTTAATGTTTATTTATTTTTGAGAGAGAGACAGAGAGACAGAGAGAGAAAGAGCATGAGTGGGAGAGGGGCAGAAAGAGGGAGACACAGAATGCGAAGCGGGCTCCAGTCAGCACAGAGCCAGACGCGGGACTCGAACTAACAAGCCGTGAGATCATAACCTGAGCCAAAATCAAGACTTGGATGCTTAACCGACTGAGCCACCAGGTGCCCCCTCAAATACTAGAAAATTATACAACACACTTCTAAATACCTGAAGGACTAAAGGGGAAGTCACAAGGAAAATCTGTAGCCGTTTTTTGTTTAATAATAATTAAAATTGGGGGCACCGGGGTGGCTCAGTCCGTTAAGCATGGAGCCTGCTTGGGATTCTCTCTCTCCCTTTCTCTCTCTGCCTCTCCCCTGTTCATGCTCACTATTTCAAGAAAAATAAATAAAACTTGGAAAAAAATTACAACATAACTTGTGGAATGCACATGAAGCAAGTGCTTCAAGAGGAATTTACAGCATTACGTATTTCTATTAGACGATACAAAAAAAGGTGGGATAAATTGTCTAAATTTTCACTTTAAGAAGCCAAAAACAGGAGATAAAATTGAAGAAAGCGAACAGAAGAAAGGGAATAATAATGACAAGGGCAGAAATAAACAAAATTTAAAACCGAAAAAGCTATCAAGAGAAAAGAATCAAAAGATGATTCTTTGAAAAGATCAATAAAATTAATTAGCTTCTAGCCAGACCTGATCAAGAACAAAAGATACAAATGAACAGTATCACCAATGAAAGAAGAAACAACATGCAGATCCTACAGGCATTAAAAAGATAATAAAGGGATATTCGAACTACATTATGCCAATAAATTTGAAAACAGAAGAAACTGACACATTGCAAGAAATACATAAATTTCACTAAGTCCACTTAAGAATAGATCATCTAAATAGCTCTATATTTATTAAGAAAGTACAATTGTGTTTATAAAAGTCCCAGTGAAGAAAACTCCAGGCCCAGATGGTTTCACTGGTGAATTCTACTAAACATTTAAGAAAGAATAATTAATAATAATAATAAAAATACCAATTCTACACAAACTCTTCCAGAAAGCAAAAGAAGAGAGGACACTCCCCAAATAGTTTTATAAGGTCAGCATTTCCCTGATACCAAAACCAGAAAAAAACATTACAAGGGATGAAAACTACGGACCAATATCCTCCCATGAACATTGTTATAAAACTTCTTAATAGAAGAATAGCAAATTGATCCTGAATATATAAAAAGGATAATACATCTGACCAAGTGGATGTTATTGCAGGATACAAGTTTGGTCCAGCATTCACAAATTAATCAGTGTAATTTACCATTCAGCAGATGAAAGAAGAAAAACATTTCATCCTGTTTATTTACATAGAAAAATTATTTGACAAAATCCAGCATTTGTTCACGATAAAAACTCTCAGCAAACTAGGAACAAAAGGGAACTGCTTCAAACTGATAAAAGGCAACTATGAAAAACCTAGAACAAGAGAACAGGAAACAGACCAGGATGTCTGCTCTCAGCACTCCTATTAAACATTATATCAGACGTCCTCATCAGTATAATAAAGAAAGGAGAAGAAAGAGGAGGCTAAAACCTTTCAGTGCCTCCTCCTTGTCACCCCACAGGACAAAAATCCCGATTCTTTAACATATAAAAGCCATTCCTGATTCTGTCCTTGTCTATCTCCTATAGGCATGTGGTAGCCAAGTCAACACAATTGTTCCCCCAGCTCTGTGTTTGGTGATGTCACATATGATACTTTGAAATCAGCCACGATGGGAATATTTGCAACATAGAAACAGGCAAATGCTCCAAAAAAAAAAAAAAAAAAAAAAAAAAGATTCCTTCTTCCCCCAGAGAACTGGTTGTTAAAAATGCACTGCCTCACCACTGCTTCCTCCCACCTTTTCCCCATCTCCACACTATTACAATGTTAGACAACTTGGAGTTTCTAGAATATGGCCTTTCAGCTGCCATGTCTTCTATCCATAATACTCCTGGCTTTCCTTATTAACCATCCACACGTCTGCCTACGCTTACAGTCTCAACTTGGGCATCTGCTCAGGTTCTTTCTAACCACTCCAAGCAGGGTGGATCACGCCCTCCCCTGTTACCAGTACACATTTTTGGTAGTGATTTTTTTTGGCTGTATTTGATAACAGGAATTGTTTATGCACACACTTTGTTTTCTTCCTCCCCAGACTGTGAACTCCTTCCTCCCCAGACTGTGAACTCCTTCCTGTCAAGGGCCATGTCTCTATCATAGTTGTATTCTCCTAACCTGTCATGGTGACTGCCATATCGTTGACACTCAATAATTGTTTCTTTAATGAATAAATAGATGAACAAATGAAAAAGTGAATGAGGGAACCTGGTTGGAGGGGAATATTCACAACAGAGATAAGCTTGGAAACATACTGAAATGCCTTCATTTGGGTGGGTGGTCAATGCCAGATTTGGACTTTATCTCACAGTAAATGGAGAACCACTGTGGTTTCTCCGATAAGGGGAAGTGACCTGTAAAAAATCATGTTTTAGGATGGTTAGTCTGACAGTGGCATTCAGATTAAACCTGAAAGAAGATAAACTGGAGGAAAAGAGGCTCTGGTCAGGTCCAAGGGGATCAGAGCCTCAGGTAGAAAGGCCAAGAGGCAGAAGGTGGGCTCAGCCAAGGCACCCCTATGGTCATCAGCATCCAGGGTGTGTCCAGGCGAAAATGAATGTGACAGTCGCTAGCCCAGAAATAATAGGAAAAAAAATTGATTTGCATGCCCTTAAGCATAGAAAATAGAGGGTGACATGATGGCTCTCTTCAAATCTTTGACGACCACTCCCAGGGGAACAGGAATTGGCCAATTTATTTCTGTGTTCTGCATTGCCCAGGAGTAATATCTAAGACAAATATAAGAAAGAATTTTATATCAATTAGACATGCTTAAAAGTGGAACAGACAGCCTAAAGAAGTAGCGAGTTCCTTATTACAGGAAATGATCAGCAGAACATTTGGCACAGTTGTTATAAAGGGAATTCAACGATGAGACCAGGTAATCCTTCCACCACTTGCAATTCTGTAATTTCATGATGGTTTTTGTCCCAGTGAGTTTTGAAAAAGCAGTATGACTTGCTGGCACATCGCCCAGCGGTTGGAGTTCCTGGACGTGAAGCTGAGGAGGTCAGAACTGTACTCTGAACATGGGGAGGTTCACATTATACCATGGTTATCCTGGAGAAGGACCGCCAGGGCCGAAAGGTGGCCACTCTGGACTAGGAAGTGTCTGGGTCTTCCCCAACCCCAGGAGACATGAATGGGAGGCCATCAGACAACAGGAAGTCACCAATAAAACACCCACAGCAGCTTTCCTCCCCCCTTTCCTGTCTTCTCAATAGCTCCCCTTTACTGATGCCCCCAGTTAGCCTCACAGATGATCTCACCGTGTCCTCACCCAACGGCAGGGTCTTCGTCACCCTCGCCTTCCTCTAGCTCAGAATTTCTTCTGCCTCTTCACTGTCAAAGTGATGTGCCAAGATGCACCCCTCCCCATGTGTGCTCGGTCCCATGTCCCTTCTCCCCCTTCTGGGACCTTGCTCCATCCTTTGCCATATCCAGTCCTTCCTTCCCTGGCCACACACATTTAAAATGCTTTTGAATCTGGAAAAAGAAAAAAAAAGCCCTTTCAATTACTACTCAGCTTCTCTTTACCATCCAAACTTTTAAAGAGAATGCTTTACTCTCATTGGGCTTGACCTTGACCTTGACCTTGAGCACATCCTTGTACCTCCCTGCTTGCTCGTGGTACAGCTTTGGTCCCAAGGGATTCTCTTGAGGGATGCTACGCAATGTAACAGAAAGAGAACGAGATTTGGAGTCAGAAAACTTGGGCTTAGTTTCTGGATCAGCCATTTTTACTATCTAAACTCATTCTCATCATCCCATTTGTTATGAGTGTCAAATGAGCTACTAGTTAAGGAAGATGCTCCCCATCACTCACGCACACACACTGAAAAGCACTATGCAGATGTCAGTGTTACTGAAACTGCTGTCACGAAGTTGACTAATGACATCTTGATCACTTGTTTCCATGGTCTTTCCTCAACTCACAATGTCCTAACTCCTTGGCTACATTTGAATCTGCTGACCATGTCCCTCTTTGTGAAACTATTTTCATGATTTTCTCTTCATTTGTTTTTAGGAAATTAACATATCTTACCCAGTTTCCTCTTCAAATCCTCTTCTAGCCCCTAGCAGCAACACCGTCTTCCTTTTCCTACTGTTATTCCTTCACCTAGAATTCAAGAAATAATCTCTCTCCCAGAGGGTCCAACTATCTCCTCTGGGTACATAACCAGCTCAGACTTCTTTCCCAAAGCTTTGGTCCCAGGTTTGCAACTCTGTTGGATTTCTCCATCTGGTTTTCCTGCCAGAATCTCAAACTCTTCATTGTTGACACAAGGTAAATCAATACATTTTCACAGAGCCCCTGACAAAGCAGTTTGAAAAGGCCAGACACTGAATGATTACCGGTCAGCCCTACAAAGAACTGTACTTACCATCAGGGACCACCCCCAAAATGCCAATCAGAGAAAAACAATCCCTGTTAGATAGATTTCATGTTATAAATTATAGCGTCGGTATTCAAGTAGAAGGTGGTAATGTCTACTCCCATAGGTCTCTGGATATTGTTGTGGCAATGTAGGGATTGACATTTTCCTGTTGCTACCCATCTCCCTGGGTTCTAGATTCTTGATTTCTGCAGGTGTCTATGACCAAAATCTATCAGTTGACATCTGGAGTGCCTCTCAAAGCTTTCTTGATGGGTGAACAATGTGTTCACTAAGAGAGTAATGAGACCAATTCTTATCAGATGACATTTTCCTGGCCTGGACCAAAGAAAACCACTCATTCTGCCCATCTGGCCCAGATATTCTGTGCTGAAAAATTCTGAGTCACATTGAACTATAAAAATATATTCTTTATATCACAGAAAATACATATGATCTTTCATGTTTCCTCCCTCCTGACCTCTCTAATTTTTACTAATGGTAGAAGTATTTGTTTTCTCTCCCTGCTTCCCCTTTCTCTATCAGTCTGTAGGTGACATGAGGGCAGAGACCCTGCCTTTCCCATTTTTGTACTCCTAACACCATGACTTTTCCATCCATCCATCCATGCACACGTTAAAAATGCACTTATTAAATTAAGCAGACGTATCTAGGCAGGTGGCACGGGAGTATTTCGTTTTAAATGGGATCATTTTAAGAAGGATCAGGTGCCGTGTCTCTTGCATTTAATTGTGGGGTGTGCCATCCATGTATCTGGGAGTTGTGCCTGAATGTAGCAATCCCCGATCCTCAGCCCGTAGCCCCGGAGAGCTCTCTCTACTCCCATCATTTCGGTTGTCTGATCCTTTAACATTGGCCCCGACCCATTCTCTGCTCGCCCTCTGGTTGGGCCAGGTAACTGCGAACCGGTGCTGTGCTGAAGGCAGCTTGCCTGGGCTGGTGGGGATCTGTCCTTCACATCTCTTCCTGGTTCTGTGTGCAGTGATATCACGTTGGCAGCTCGAAATTGGCAATACGGGAGTATTTACACCATGGAAACTGGCAAACGTTACAAGTCAGGGCTTTCTTGCCCCCCCAGAGAGCCAGCTGTGAAACATTTACTGGCACACCACTGCTGGCAACTCTCTTCTTATCTCTTGGCATGACTGGCTTCTTCTAATCTATACATTTCAGCTCAGATATCACCTCTTCAGAGAGACCTTTAATCTGAAGTTATCCCCCACCCTAGTCACTTTCTGGTATACCACCCATTCTTTCCTTCAGAGCACTTACTTTGATCGGTAGCTACATTGTGCTCGAACGTCCTGTGCTGGTCTATTGTTCACCTGCCTCAGTAGAAATTTTGTCTTGTGCGCCACTGAATGCCCAACATCTCGTGCAGGTCTGGGCACATAACCGGTGCTCAAGAAAGATCTTTCTGATGAATGAATAAAAAAAATAATAATAAATGCTTCCAGCAGCTCAGGCAGCAGAAATACAAAGTGTGATTGTCCACTTGTCTGTGCTTCCCAACACACTCTGGGTGCTTTTCGTTGCCTTCCTGGGACCTAACACGGTAGCTAGAGCTTAGTAGATGCTCGTTGAGCTTTTTAGGATGAATACAGTTAGGTATACAGTTAGGTATTCATTAGGAATGAGTCAATTCATTTACATTTCTCTGTAACGCCCCAGAGAACTCCATTCTATTACCTTCATCGGCAACATAAAGCCCTGGTGTTTCCTTCCTTCCTTCTGAGGAAGCAAAGCCTCCAAGGAGGAGATGTTCCTCACCACCAGGACTGCAGGAAAGAGTGGGGTGGGGGGTGGGGCGTCAGTTTATCTCCTCCAACCTGTATTTTTCTTCTGACTGGGTCACAGCAATTCATTATGTCACCCTTAGGCAAGTCACCAAATGGGAATGAGAGAGGCCAAGGCCCCCGTCCTTTCCGGCGGGCTGCAGCAGTGATAGCTTTCCCTGCACGGATGATTAGCTGTAAGCCACCTTTGCCCCAGCCTCCTGGAGAAGGCAAAAGAAGTTTTCTAAATGTTTTCCTGCCACACGGATCACTGAATTATGCATGAGGCCAAACCCAGGGAACAGCAAATCGTTGTGGGATGGAGGGGTAAGGTTCATCCAGAAAGGGAAATCGAAACCTTACCTGCCTTCTCCCTGTGATGGGTGCCCTCAATTGATAATTAGTGTTATATTATCCCACATCTTTAATAGATTATTGATGCCTTTGGCAGCGATATAATCCTGGTGTCAAGAGTAATTCTTTCTTTCTGGTATGCGGTACTTACTACTCTCAGCAAAGTGACTTGGACACAGGGCCTGGCTGATCCAGCTCCAATCAATTCAACCCAGTACTTCTCTGGGTGTTGACATGAAGGATGGTGGAAAGGTGCATGTTGCTGATTTGCCTCAAAAGCAGGAGAGGCCGTGAGACTTGGTGAGTCTAGTGGTGATCTGGCCGAGGACGTCTGGGTCCCTCATCATCTTTGGAGAGAAGATGTCAAATATCTGTCTGCCATAGTCTTACTACTCACGATAGGGCCGTGCCACCTGCCCAAGGTGACTGGAGCTGCTCCCGGCCACAGCAATGGGAATGATCTTCTTCGTCTCAGTTCGCACTATACCTTCTAGATGGACTTTATCCCCTTTTCCAGTTTCTCTTTCCCCATAGGCAGTACTGCCTCTGGACCAGAGGTCTCCAGTCATTTCACAAGGTAGAAGAATCTCTAAGTACCCAAAATTAGACAATCAAGACTGGAATGGGGATGGGGCCAGAGTCTTTGGGTATGGATCCTGGCTAGACAACAAAATCCCTAAGTTAAGCAGACGTGGTCATTGAGGTCAGCTGTTGTATCTCAGGAGATCCCCACAAACTTTCAAATGGAGCTGAGGAATAGCCCCCAACAAGTCTACCAGCCAAGGCTTTCTATCATTCAGGAAAACACGATCTTACAATAAGAGATTCTTTTCCTGGAAGCTCACAACCTTCCTGCTCCCCTCTTGTACAGGAGAATGAAGATTGGTATTGAAATAAAAATCAGTACAGCAATCAGTAAAGACGCAGGTCATGGATGGGTCCTTTAGAAGCTATGTGACCTTGCTTAATCCATTTCACCTCCCTGGACCTCACTCTTCCCATCAGTAAAATGGAAAGAATTATAAACGTCGTCTACTCTCTGCAGAGTTTGGTGGGAGACAAAATGACATGATACATATAAGGAGCCACGAGTAGCCAAGTGCCGTGTGAATTCCAGGGGACATTTGATCGGACAGCACCCTTCCCTTCTTCTAAGAACAGAGGCCCCATCTTCTGGGGAATGTTCCTCCCTCACAACAAACCTTGTGATTTGAATAAAAGCTGCCATGTTGTCGCTCCATGTGTGGGTGTCTGACCGAAGCCAGATCAGTCATGGCAACCCTCTCCTATGGCTGTCACAGTTGATTGGGATGGCTCTGTGGGGGACATTCAGAGCCCTTCCCCAGGGTTTTGATCTTGCCACGAGAAAAGAGTATGAAGCGGTTCCCCCCTGGGTGTGGAAGCTGTTAGATGAGAAGCAGAGACGGTTGGTTGCTCTGTTCCCTAATGTGTGGGGGAGGTTTAACTGCTGGGAGAGAGAACTAAGCCCACACTCCAAGGGGGGACAGAATGCACAGACACTGGTGACAGTATGTCCGACTCAGATTTTCTTTGGATCCAAGTGCATTTCTTCTTCATGGCTTGGGATGCTAGTGTGTCAGTCCCCTTCCAGTACATTCCTCTTCTTGCCTAAACCAGTTTTCTGTCACTTACAACCAAAAGAGGCTCAATAGAGAGGCTGCCATTCACTACCCTGGCCCCCTGGCTCCAAGTTGAGCTTGGATCTTGCATTCTGAGCTCCCGTCCTCTCAGACAAAACTCCTTCCCCAGGGCCATTTCACTTTGCCTTGTCCTTTGTTCACTCTACAAACAATTGATGAGCTTTCCCCGTGTGCCAGGCACTCGCTCATACCTCTTGGTTCCACACATACTGCAAGGAGGCAGTTATCCTGAGGAAACTCACACAAGTACCATAGAGGCACCCAGACAACAGGTCAAGCCCAAGTACTCACGCTGACACTCTTGATTATTTATTGTGTTTTTCTGTAGAATGTATTTGTGTAGGGTTCTTCAAATCTTTCATGGAATAGGGTAGGTTACAACTCACTAAAAATTGCTGAGTGTCAACTGGCAGCTGGGAACAATTGGGAAAAAAGGCATGACTCTGCCCTTGAAATGCATATAGTCCTGCTGAGCAAACAATGCAAACCAGAGAACAAGTCAGGAAAAAAACAAACCTGAAAACGTATGGGGCACAGGTTATAAAGCTTTAAGCAACCAGAGAAGGAAAGTATTTGATAGACTAGGGTGTTTAGGGTAGATGTGGTGCAGGGTATAACGTGTTGGAATTGTCATTATGGCCCGTCTAGTATTTAATTTTTTTAATTAGCTGTCATCACTTGAAAATCAGATTTTATATTAAAAAAAGAGAGAGAGAGATGGGTTTCTGGTTTCTTTTGATCAACTTGGAGATTTGATAATTCCCACCTGAATGACAATGACCAGCTGAAACTGAGTTTCAGCTGCCGCCCTCTTTAGGCTGGGCAGACACGCTCTACGTATCACCTGGCCGGCCTGGCGCATTTAGATTCCTCAGCTTGGTTCCCAGAGCAACTTGGGTTTGCTACCTAAGACCCAAGTTGGAGCTCAAAATGTCCCAGCTCCCTAGAAGCCTCGAAGGAGGGACTTTACGATCAACACATGTCTAAGGTCAATGCCCACCTTGACAGGCGCCCAATTAGGCAGTTTTCAAAGCTTCATTGGCCAAGGAACCCTATGCCAACTGCCATTTACCCAACTGGCTACCGGTGAGCTGGAGCCAGGGAAAGCCAGACGGAAGGCTTCATCAAGTCACCAGCTACCAAACACACACCATTCCGAGCCTCCGACTTGCTTTCAGAACCTCTCCTCCTCCTCCTCCTCCTCTTCTTCAGGTCCACAGTTTTGCACTCTGTTGCATTCGAATGCAGATGATGCAGAATGAAATTCCTTTGGTGGCAGTACATGCCGGAGTGTGCAAAAGTATTTATGAATCCTAAAGGAAGCTGGCTGCAGAGCCCAAGAGCTCCAGCAGAGCGCCCGCGTGCATGCCCTCCAGAGTCTGATCTCTTACACGGGAAGCTGTGTTTGATACCTCATGTATTGGCAGCGTTCCTCACAAAGTCGAGTGCCGTCTAACCTACTTTCCCACAGAGGAAGAAAATGCAGAAGAGGCTGGCTGGGCAAGGGGAACATCATCCCACAAAAGGTCACAGGAAACAGCTCTGAGGGCATGTGGGAGGTGCTGCCACCCTCTGGCTGGGTGTAGCATCACACCTTGCTGAACCAAGTAGGCACCCCCTCACTCCCTTGGGTGGTGGGGGGGCCTCCCTGCCTCTTAACCTCCCTGAGGTCCCAGAATTGCAGTGGAGTCCGGACTGGCTTGGCTTTGTCCTCAAAGATGTGTTTTCTCTGCTTCTGGTTTCCTAAGAAACTTCTCTCGGGCAAACCAAGACCCCCCTCCAGCCCTGGCCGAGGAGAGACACAGCATGCAGTTGTGGCTGATCCGCCTCTTCCTGCTAGATATTCAGCCCACGAGTGACAAAGACTTTGGCAAAATGCTAGCAATCAGAAATCCGCTCTTCATAGACATAAAAGAGTCGGTACATAGGTCTCCCCAATAATGATAGTCTACATGCATTAGCATATATTTTCTTGAGAAGAGAACTATCGGAGTATGTCCCTAAAAGCAATTCATTCTATTTACAGCTTTTCTGAAGCCCCCGAGAGGGAAGCATCTTGGAGCACTGCAGACACCACACTGAAAATAGTGAAAAACATTCAATTTGGAAACAATTTTACCTCGATTTATCTTTTTCTCCCCCCCTTTGTGTGTCAGCCGCTGCTTCTGCTCCTTCCCTTACCTGAAGGCAGTCCTCCCCATGAGTCCTCCTGGGGTCACCATGGCGGCAGGAATGGTGCTGGATCCCCCAAGTGTGGCCAGGGGGAGGCCGAGAAGGCAGGACACCCCATCTTCCCTCCTGGTGGGAACACCCCATTCCCAGACCAGAGGAAGGCGGAGAACAGACGCTGCATCTGACAAGCAACGGTGTTATCACTACAAGACACACATTGTTCTCCAGAAGGTGACTGCAGCTCTTTAAAACAGTGACAATATGAATGTCGTGTCCTATTACCCCATCCTCTGGGCTAATAATAAGATTTTGTAACCATGTCAACAGCAAGAGAAAGGGAGCGAGGAAGTATCCCTTTGATTACATAAAACGCCCAGGTTTCTAGTACAGCCTTGTAAATCGCTCAGCTTGCGCCACGTGCTGCCGGAGGCCTCGCATCTTCGGCAAAGCCCAGGGCAGACCCACAATCACAGCGAGGAAGGCAGCGAATGCCTACTGTGTGCCCACAACCGTGCTCCAATGGGAAGTAAGCCGGATAAACAGGACAAATGTTAAAATACATGTTTTGCTCGTGAAAGAAGTTAACAAGTGAATCACAGATAAGCCACTCCCAAGCGTGGGTTGTAAATACTCTGGTTTCAGAGTCAGGAGACAGAAGCTGGGATCCTCCCTCTTCCCTGGGCCTCCCTGACCGTCAGGCTCTTCTACCGTAATATGTGCATGATAACACTTAGTCTTATGTGCCGCACAAGCTTCTTGTGAGGATGGAAGAAAAAAAATGCCGTGGTTTCCAAATCAATAGCAGGATCCTTTTTAGAAAGGAACATTGTATGTGCAAGTCTAAGATACAACACAGAGAGTGGCTGAGCTGCTGTTTTCGGAGGGGCGGGGGCTAAGGGCTCACCCACCTACCCAGCCTCTCCTCGGCCCCAGGCTGACCTCTGCGGCACCCGTGGATACACTATGGCTCTGAGAATTGTAACTCGAAGACCAGTGAGAAAATGCTCTGAAATTGTGTGTTACTATTTTTATTAATCATACAGACTGGCCATTAATGGAGATAATTGTCGGAATTGAGAGATCAATGTGAGCTTAAGTGTTAAACAGCAGCGAGACATGCACTGATCCTTTAAGGAAAGCGAGTGTCTGACCGGGCAGAGGGGAGCAGGGAGAGGACGGCGGCCTGGAGGTGAGCAAAGGCAGGGAGGTAGGTGATCACCTGTGCTCTGCAGGCACAAGAGAGAGTAGAGGAGTAGAGCAGAACACGTGTGCAGGGTGGGGGGTATGGGCTGGTTAAGGCCGCCCTCCTTGAGCAGGTCGGATGAGAAGCCCAAACCAGGAAGGAGAAGGCCCGGTGGACAGGGAGGGGGGTTCAGCTGTCTGACTCTAGTTGGGCTGATTCATTGCCTTGAACCTTCTTTGTTTGTTGGAGCCACATTTCATCAAGGCCCATTTACTACACTGATGACCATCCTTTGCTCTGGACTCTGATTCCGATCCCTGATTTCCATGTCAGAGCTCCCTGTGTGTCCTGCTCTCCTCTGCCACTGACTTGTGTGGAGGTGTCGGTCCCCAGCCTCCTGGAAGTACCTGATGGAAAGTCGGTCGACGCAGGCTTTCTGGTCTCCCCAGACCCCACGGGCACTGTCAGCCACATTGCCCCCTGTTAGGACCTTGTGTCTGCGGGGGGATGTCCCTGCCCTGCCGTCCCCCACTGCAATCCCTTCAGCCCCCGCGGATGATTGACCTTTTCTGCTTGTCTCAGAACACCTTGTTGTCTTGTCCTCTTTGAAATGCCTGACAGCAGCAAATGCTCGGGTCTAAAAGCAAAATAATGAAATCAAATGAAAGCTCCCCAATTTCTCAGCCACTTGTCCTTGGTCCGGTGCGGTGCACGGCATGCATTATTCAGACAGGAGCAGCTGCGTTCCCTGAAGCAGAAATTCTGTTTTTCAGGTGCCAATCTGGAAGGGTGGCCGGGGGGCCTGCCCAGTAGCCTGTGGGGGCCGAGGGGCTGAGGGATGGTCTGGCTTTGGCACCGGATCCAACGAGGTCATCAAAGGAGTTTGTGTCCGCTGCCCCATCACAGGAAGAGTCACCTCAGTGAGCCCAGTGTGAGAGGGAGGAAAGTCCAGAAGGGTAAGGCAGACATGAAGGAAGCAGGCAGGAAGGATGAAAGGGGTGAATGGAGGGACTCCCAGCTGCACAGACCCCCCAGAGGTATGGCCCACTCTTCAAATCACCAGGTACATGAAATTAACAGAGCACAGGATATCTTCTAAGCGGAATACTGTATCCATGGGGGCAGCTGAGGGGAAGGAGAGGGTCAGTGCCCACTGTAGTGGATCCTATTGCTCTACCAGGTATTTATTCTCTTCCCATAAGACCATTATGCTCCCTTGCCCGTGAACCTCTGACTCACTGTGGCCTTTAGAAAATGGAATGCATTTGGGCGCCTGGGTGGCTCAGTCGGTTGAGTGTCTGACTCCGGCTCAGGTCATGATCTCACAGTTTGTGGGTTCAAGCCCCGCGTTGGGCTCTGTGCTGACAGCTCAGAGCCCGGAGCCTGCTTTGGATTCTGTGTCTCCCTCTCTCTCTGTCCCTCCCCCACTCTCACTTTGTCTCATTCTGTCTCTCAAAAATAAATAAATGTAAAAAAAAAATTAAAAAAAAAAAAAGAAAATGGAATGCATTTTAGCCACTCCCTCAGCCCTGTGTGCTATCCCGCCATTATCAGCCTTGACCATTTGACTGACTTGGCCCCATGGAATGTTAGTTCAGAGGCTATCAGAAGTAGGGCACGGTCAGCCAGTTCTCTGGCTTGCTTCCTTCTACTGTCAGAAGAGCCAGTCCAAAATTAGGGGCTGCCATTTCAGCCTAAGTCCCAGAATGAGGAGACAAGTGGAATGTATCCATAGCTGCCAACATGTTCCGTGAACAAGAAATAAATGCTTGTGGTTATAAGCCATTAAGATTTTAGGGGTTGTTTGTTACCATAGCAAAGCTGGCTAATATAGTTAATGTCAATCAATGATGAGGAAATTAATCACGTCTGCCTTGAGTTAAGCTTTTTTAAACTTGATTTGTTTATTTAATTGATTGTTGTCATCTTCACTTGGGGTGAATAGCATTGATAAATAAGAGGGGTTGTTTGTTTTAATGAATCCATGGAAGAATGCTGTTGATTTGTTCAGAATTCGCATATTAGGATTTGACAAGTCCTATGGCCGGGCTTCTAGCTGGATTTCCCTTTACTTGCGGTTGACAAGGGTCTAAACACAGTGTGTAATTGTCCATTCTCTGTCTTCAACCTGTTGAGAGTGCGTTACGACCAACCTCCCCCCATAATTCTACCTACTATGTGTGCATAGCTCCCTTCAACTCTGACTCAATTAATATTAACTATTAACAGGGCTCAGGGCCCTGGGAGGGTATATCCATTACTTCATTTGTTCCTCTCAACAATACTTTGACATTAGGCAACTCTTTTGCTGCACACTAAATGTATCCCCCCAAATTTAGCGGTTGGAAACCTCATCCCCAGTGTGAGGATTCCCACCTCTTTGAGAGGTGATTAGGTCAGAAGGGTGGAGCTTTCATGAATGGGATTAGTGCCCTTCTAGAAGAGATACTGGAGAACTCCCTCACCCCTCCTACCATAGGATGACATAGTGAGAAGATGGCCATCTACTGAGCCAGAATGTGGGCTCTCGCCAGACACCAAACCTGCTAACACCTTGATGTTGGACTTCCCAGCTTCCGGTGAAAAATAAAATCCTGCCGTTTATAAGCTATCCATCCCATGGTACTCTGTTATAGCAGCCTAAAGGATCAACACAATTGTTACGTATCTTTTGAGGAAATCAAGAGTACGAAGGGTTTGCCAAGGACACAGAGCTGGTAAGGAGCCCATCAAGATTCAACCCGGTCTCCTCACTCTTGGCCCAGGTTTCTCTTCACATCCCCAAGCTCCGTGGACAGAAAGTGCCCCATGTCAGGCCACCATTTAGGACCTAGAAGACCAGGAACATGGGTTCATGCGTAGTCATGGAAGGTGGGTCAGAAGATAAGATCCTTTATACTTTATACATTTATATACAATTTACATTTTATCCTCAGATGCAAATTCACTGGTATTATATCCCTACAATGAAAAGACCATCACACCAGGAGCCTCTGTACTCTAGGAAGGGAATCTACCTTTCGGTGAGGGACCTCTGTGTGCTCTTAGGAGGGAAGCATTAATGGAATTACGAATAGATGCCTCTGCAAAAAAGCTGGTCTCCGAGGGGGCTGTACTCTTTGAAGCACATTCCTACTGTCAATTCTCTGCGAGGGGCAATAGTGCCATCTTGCTAACAATCACGACAATAATAATATTAATAATTAAATAATAGCTTCAGTGTCAATAAGTATTTTCCAAAATGCTTTCATATGAATTGTCTGCTGCCTGAGAAGGCCTCCAAGAGCCACTTGAATTTACCCTGTAATCACTGCTGGCTGCCATCTGCCTAGGGCTCAATAATTCCAGGATTCACGATGTTGGATTCACTCGTGCCGCTGAAGCACAGACAGGCAGAGGCAAGGAGGCAGGCCATAATGAGGTGAGCCGTTTCCAGGGTAGATGTGCCTGTTTCTGCTTTCCCATTCTTGTTTTGAAAGCTTGAGAGAGTCTTTCTATGAGCCTGGAAGCAGAGGGTTGGATAAAAGAAGCTACCAGTACAAATCCCATTAAGGCCTGGGAATTGGACACATCCCCTCAACGTGCTGGTAATGTCCTGATTCTACTGCATGAAGTTGGAGACACCCCATCCTGGCCCAAGACCATCTCCAACCATCTCAAATAGAAACCAGTTTTGGGGGAGTCTGCTGGATCTGGGCCTGCAGGGTTTCGTGAGTCACCTTGTGCCTTTTCTGCCTGCAGGAAGACCAGCCCCTGGATGGCCTGGGCGGCCTGGCTGTTCTTGAAGAGACCCCTTCCTATTCCTTGTACCTTCAGTTGGCTGGACTATAGATCTGCCCAATGCCCTTGGATTCTTTGGGGAAGATGGGGAGAAAGGATAGTAGTTTCCGGTTTACTCATATTTAGCACTCATACAATTTCAGCCCTAGGAGGCAGCTCCTGGGGGACCCTCTACTTGCTCCCCAGCCAGCTGAATTACAAACACTCTCCTTAAAGGCAAAGGAGTCCCAGTAAGAGAGTATGGATGGCTCAGCATGCATCCGTTCCTACCGCTGAGAAAAATGACCCAACACACAGCCATGGGATGGAAGCAACTCTCCCTGCCAGGGTCAGCACATTCCCCCGCAGTCTGGCCTCAGGTCCTATGGGGGGAAGGGTTTGGGAATGGACTTGACAATGGCCAGATATACCCACTCTATGCAAAGGAGAGGGAGATGGGAGGGCCATCTGGCATTCCCCGGAAGCTTTCTGACGCCCCCCCCCCCCCCCCCCCCCGCCTTGTGCCTGGAATGCTTCCTTAGTGTGGTGCTAAGGGACTCAAGAAATCCTAGGTCTGCTGGCTAGCCTTGAAGCTTCTAGTCCTGTCCTCAAATCTGGACTAGGAGTCCAGCCTTTCTCCTGCATGCCTGGGGAAGAGGGAGATTGTGAGTGTGCTCACCCCCTAAATTTGTCACCCTGACACTTGCATTCTGGATCGTCTCCACTGGCTGCCATGTTTGACAGAAAAAAGGCACTCTCTTTGAGGAGTTTTGGTTCCTTCTCTGTATAAGCTGCTTTGAGGCCAAGCAAGGAATTACACACAGACCTTGTTTCTGAATGCCTCAAATTCCAAATTCCATATATTCTGAGGTCCCTCCTCTGGCCCACCTTCTTGTTTCCCTCCTGTCCTGGGGAGAAAGGCAGGTGGCTGCCTATTAGAGTGACCTCTTCGGGGGACCCTCGGCCCTGCCTGCCCATTTCCAGAGCCCTCTTTGGAGGCCTTCTTTCTTATGCATGGTCTCTGTGTCTCAGACTACCCAATTCATCCCTTTCACCACAGCTAATGGACCAGAAGGGGTCTCAGACCCAAACGTAGCTGCCTCTAGCCTACCAGCGGCCTGTGTGGTTGTCAGGCTTCTAAACCTTCCAAGCTGGCCAGTCCTGGATGGTGACTAACCAGACGAGTCAGCTTGTCCCTCAGAAGCTTGAATGAGAGAGGTAAAAGAGTGGGCTGGTTAGTGAATTGGAGGTGGTAGAGGCAGCACCCAGAGTAGTTCAGTGACCCTAGGCTGGCGCCGTGCCTGCTCCCACAGGTGGGACCCAGCGGCCGAGGCACAGGGGATTCCCAGGCCTGTCTTCTCATAAGGCTGAGTTCCTGTGTTCTTGCAACAGTCGCAGTGGCCTGAGCATGTTTTCTTTTTCTAGAACCTAAAAGAATGTAACTTGCACAGAGTACATACTCAAAACAACCTGCTTTAAAAGGTAAGCAAAGCATTGACCAGAGGTTCCTTGGCTTCCAGCCCGTCATTTCCTCTTCATTTCCCATATGACACCCTCAGCTGGGTCAGGCTGAGGTGTATCTCTGGGCCTGCCACTGGGGGCAACACTCTTGGGGGATTTGGAGGGCTATAGGTGAAGATGTTTTGCATATGGTCTGGGAGAGTGGCTCAGAGAGGGGCGAGCAGAGGCTGGCAGGGTGGGAAAGTCTCCCCTCTGAGAAATCATCCTTCTACTGTTCTCCAAACACCCTGAGTAGAGGAAAGGGAGAGATAGGAGGGCAAGATGGTGATGGTAATGGTGGGGCCTGGGGTGGGGAGATGGGTGGGATAAGGGGATGGGATCCCAAGCTCCCCAGGTCTCTGGTCCCGGCCCAGGCCCAGGCCCAGGCAGTGGGGCAATAAATAGAATGGGGGGGGCCTCATCTAGGCTGTCCTCCTTGACTCTGATTTTGGCTTCTTATCTGGTGTCCTCACTTCACCCTCTCTGCAGCCAAGGCCAAGGCTGAGCCTCCCTAACTCATGGGGGAGAAACTAGCTCTGTGTGCCCAGAAGTCCAGTGTGCATGCAGATGGAAAGGCGGGTGGCCTTCAAAGCCTTCCTCCTTCTGGAAGGCTTCTCTGCTTAATCCCAGAGGCACACAGTCTTCGTTTTCAGCACTGCCACCAGGGAATGTAAGAGTTGGACTGGATAACTGAGCACCAGGACGGCAGGAGCCATGTCTGCTTTGTTCAGTGACATATCCCGAGTGCTTAACACAGCTCCTGGCCCAGGGAAGGGGCTCCATCAGTAGTCATTGAATGAATGAATGAACAAATTCATACACTCTTCTTTTTCCAAAGTCAAAATCTTCTTATTTCAAATGAAATGCTTGCTAGCTGCCAATATGCAAAAACAGAGCAACCAACTGTTATGGAGAGATGGGAGGGGGTTCAGAACTCCGCATCCCGAGTAATTCCCACCCCCCCCCCCCCGTTCTTCTGCAACGGTCCCTAAGGATTGTTTGCATCCTCTGAAATTCAGACTGAAACGCCTCTCATTTTCACCATGAAGAAGCAGGCCCCCAAGGAAAAGTGGCTCATCTAAGCCAGAACCGGCACCCAGGTCTCCTGACTCCTGGGCTATTGTGAAAGTGCTCTGTTTAGACTGTATTAACTCACCACACTAGGTGCACAGCAAACGCTCAGTGAATGAAGTGCCGGGAGGGAGGGGCTTGTCGATTCTCAGGCTGTGCTCGCCTGGCAAGAGTCACGAGCGACGCCGAGGAAGGATGCAGCACCAAAATAAAATGTATTGTATTTAAATATTCCCCAAGTCATTTTGTGTATTTAAGTCTTAATTCATCTCCTCTAAATCTCTCCCCGCTACATTAATGTGACGGCTTTGACAGAAAGATGAATAACATTATTAAAGAAGCTCGTGAGCAAATTTCACTCATAAAAATCTCCCATTCACTCACACACTTTGCTGTTCCCACTCAGTGTTCTGTTCCCGCTCACGTCCCAGGTCCACATCCCTCTGGGCCTCAGGCTGCTGCTGGAGGGTGATCAAGGGGAGGCTCAGAGGATGGAGGTGTGGATGCATTTCAAACCCAAATCTTCCCCTTTTGGTTGAAAAATGGGTCATTCGAGCCAAACCCCAGGAGCGGCAAGATTCAGGCTGGAGAGGAGACAGAAAGGCGGAACCTCCTTTGATGAAAAGCTTCCCACGAGGGGGCATGGAATGTGGCACAAATATGGCAAATGACCAGGAGGGTGCCTTCCTTGGGGATGTGCATCTCAGGAGGAGAGGGACCCTCACTACAAAACCCTCCTCTGGGGATGCTTCCAGCGTGACACTTCTCAACCTGCTGGCTCCCACCCAGCCGGAGGCAGCTCTGGAACTTGCCATCACGTCCTGTTCCTCCTCCTGGAGCCCTGCTTGGCCTCGCTGGCTGGGGATTTATGCCCCTCTTTGCCAAGCCGCCCTGATGGATCGCTTCCAGGATGGCAGCGGAGTCAGTGGTATTCATCTCCCCGACGTCTCAACCTTCTCCTTTAAATCATTGCTCATGTTGGCAGCCGTTCGTTCGCTGGGCCTGGCCGCTCCGTCAGTGGGACTCCCAGCTGGGAAGGACCTGCAGGGTCTGCCTCTGGAGGGACCAAAGTCTCCTCCTCTGCAGACTCTCCCTCAAACACCAGCGCTTCCTCACCTGGAAAAGCCCTCTTGTTAGATCATCTGAAGTCTGGAAGCCAACCCCAGAGCCCCCAAAGGCCACCTCTGCCCTATCATTTACTATGTGATGTAAAATCATCCGTTGGTTTGGTGACCAGGCTAGTAGCTACTCTGGGCCATGGATGATCCTCGTTTTATCATGTGCCCAGTGCCCAGTGGAGTGCCTGCCTCATCATCGGTGCACAAAGACTGTTTGATGAACTAAATCCTTACATTGTGCAGTTGGATGCAACCTCTTTGGAAAACTATTTGACAGAATCTACTGAAAGCTGAACGTATCTGTGCTCTGACTTGCCTGGGTATGTATCCAAATGAAACAAGGGCTCATGTCTATTCAGACATGTACAAGAATGTTTGTGGCAATCTTATTTCCAATAGGCGCAAACAAAAGCAATCCAATGTCCATCAACAGTAGAATGGCCAAACAAATTGTAGCATATCTACACAATGATCGCATCGCTTTGGTGTCGGGCAGCAAGGTGAGGTACTGTTCACACGACATGGGTCAGTCTCGCAGGCAGAATGTGAAACCATGGAAGCCAGGAGTACATATTGTGTGCTTACATTGGTATGAAGCTCCAAGGCATGCAAACCCTGACTACGATGTTTGGAGGTTGGAGTAATGGTTATCGTTGAGGGTGGCTGGTCGTGGTCTCCTGACTGGGAGGAGATATAGGAGGGCTTCTGGGATATTGGAAGTATTCTAAATCTTGATCTGGGTGGTAGTTACACCCCCTGCTTGTGTGCATTCTCTCTCTCTCTCCCTCTCTCTCTCTTTCTCTCTCTCTCTCTCTCTCAAAATAAACATGAAAAAAATTTAAAAAATAAATACATATTACCCCATAGCAACAAAGAGATTCATTGTCTCCCAAGACCATATCTCATTCAAGTGAGATGACAGGTAGAGAGAAAGATTAGTAGCTCCTTAGGGGGATGGGCTGTCATAGAGCAGAAGCAATAGGGGCTTGTGTCCAAGAAACTCCACATCATTAAGAGGTATGAATTCAAGGGCTTTCCCAAGAGGACCAAAGGGTATAGACCAACCCTTTCTTTCAGCTTAATTTTCTGAAAACTAAGCCATGTGTGCCCTGTAAATTTGGATGCGCTTGGATATATACAGGGACTGGCCATCTGAACCACTGGAGTCAGTTTGAATATTTGGGGAGGAGGAGGAGGCAAGGTGTCAAAGTGGAGTCCAAAGGTAGAGGCTGGCCTCAGAAATGAGACTCAATCCACGTGGGTAATTATAAATCGCCCACTGATTCAGCCCTTCTCACCAAGATCTTATGCTAGAGTCCTAAGAAGAAGATGACTGAGGACGCTTTTAACTAGTTGTTAGAAGCATCAGGTCAGTTTTGATCGAAAAACAAAATACAAACCATAACTGGAACTAGCTTGAGCAAAATGGTAATTCATTATGAGAAAAGGGACGCATCATCAGGACTGTGTTTGCATCTCAAGAACACCTGGAAGGATGGCCTTTAAGGCCATCAGTCCTCACTCCTCATCCTTTTTTTCTGTACACATCACAGTGAGTCTCAGCACTATTCTTCATTCTCACTGCAGACAAGCTTTTTCCACATGGTAGGAAACAGCTAAAAACACCTTTGGCCTTAAAGCTTCAGCCTGGATGTGAAATCTAAACATCTCAGCAAAGAACTCTGATTAGCCTGAGTCATTTGCTTATCCCCAGACCTAACAGCTGAGGCTGAAGAGCCTGATCATGTGTATTAAACTGTTGCTCCTGTGTTAGATATGGGCGTGGGAGATGCTGGATCCTAGGGAATGGGCAGTGCCCTGAAAGGCAAGGCTGGGCAGACAATACCACAAATATCCTCCATAAGGAGCTTGGAAAGTAGGTGGCTCTCCCCCGATTCTTCATTTGGAGTCAGAATGAGGTAAACACTGTTTTCTCCTAACACCGTGACCAGACTGTACCTACTCCTGGTTGATATAGCCTATATGCTTGTTCCTGTTCTAGTGAGAGTCTGATCTTGTGTGGCCCCCTGGTTCTTTGGTCAGTCTGTCATTTGGCACCATTTTTGTTTTGTTTTGTTTTGGGATGCAGCATGACATGAAAGGGGAAAGGCATTTGCACCGCACACACAGCGAGGCATTAAACCGTAAGTAGAGCGTGGGCACTGGGTTCTAATGTGGTTTAAAGACTTCTATGTGTTTGATCTTGGGTAAGTTATGCAACATGGCTGAGCCTTGAGTTCCCGTCTGTACAATGGCTATTGCAATCCCTCCCTCCTGTGTCTAACGTGAGGGTTGTATAAATAACACCCGGAGACTCAGCATAATATAGTGAGTGCTCCATATGGAGTTGCTAGAGACTCTTGGTGAAGAGTAAAAAGTAAATTCAAACTTCTTGGCCCTGGGGGCTTTGTTTTGGGCGTTTGCATTCCAAGTGGGGAAGCAAGATCGACCACAGAAAGCCAGGAAACAGCATTTTCCGAATATTCCGATGTGCTGCTCAGGACACAGAAATGTAGCTCGGGACAAGTGCCATTCCAGTCCAGTTGGGAGGAGCAGTGGTGGGACCAGGCTGGAACTAAGACATCACATGGTGGGCCTTGAACTCAGGGAGGGAATTTTCCTGTTCACATGTCTGGAGAAGATAAAGCCACTTGGCTTCAGGGATGGACCTGGGTGAGAATCCCTGCCTGATCCCTTATTGGTTGGTAGCAGGTGCTACATTCTCTGACGTAGAGCCTGAGGATAGAAGAAATATGTGCATAGGCTCTTGGTCCAGGGCCTGGCACAGAGTGGGTGCTCCCTGAGTGGTAGATAGGAGTAGAGCCATACAGTGGCGCCATGGGAACATAGGGGACGTTCCTTCTTTAAACCTCCAGAAAGGGCACACTGCCCTGTACCCATCTGCCAGGAGGAAGCACCTTGCTGAATCGTCCCCAGTGCCTGGATCGGAAACCCTAAGAGATTCTCTTTCTGCTGTACCCCACAAACGCAGTGGGCATGCCAAATATATTATTAGAAATCGTGCTGAAATTAGAGCCAGTTGGGCTAGACCTTAGGTAATTCACTCAACCTCTCTGAGCCTCAGGTTTTTATCTACAAAGAGAAGGGGTAGCTGTGACAGCTAAGGTGAGGATCTCCCGTAAAGGTGATGGTCAATGTTAATCACATTTGCCATGAATCTGGAGGGGTGGGCTTTCTTTACCTCCTTGCCTCAAACCCTTGTCCGTCTCGTCTTCATGCCCTGAAGGGAACATTTTACTGCGGATACAGCATATTCTTGTTCTACACAGCAGGCACACTCAGGCCGCAGCCCCTGCACCACACACACACACACACACACACACACACACACACACACACGTGATGGCTGTCGTGGAGAGAAATAGCAGCAGGAGGGAATCCCCCCATCCTTTCTCCCTATGTCGCTTTGTTCTGGCTGCACAGGCAACAAATTAAAACAAGAACCCCCCATCGCCCAGAGCTGCCTGGGCTTCTGCCGCGGCAGCTCTAATAGTAGCCGAGCAGAAAGGCCCCCCTGTCCGTCAGGCCCCGGAGCACAGAGACAGCACTTCTCATTGGCAGCCAGAGATGTGGCTGGGAGGTTTGGCTGTGTTTATTTGGTGTGACTTCGGGGCGAATATATATTGTTTCTTGTCCTCTGTCTAAGTGCTTCATCAGAGATGGGGGGACAGGGGTGAAGGGGCAGTAGTGGGAAGAAAAGCAAAAGAGAAATTCAGCTTCCCCAGGAAAACACACACACGGTGCGCTCAGTCAATGCAGGCAATGGCACACAGCAAAATTGAACTTTCCCTGCCTCACAGTGGTCTTTGAAAGCATTCAATTATCTGTCTGCACCTATAGAAAATGTTAGGGATTGCTTCCAGAAGCCTTTAAAAGGGTCTATACATAACAGAGGCGCACGCATACTCTCAGCGGCAGGCAGAAAAACAACAACAATCTATTCATTTACCTTTGAAAAAGCCAAAACGGTATAAATTCTGCCCAGAAATCAATCTCCCTCTCTCTTTCTTTGTCTTTTGCCACATCCCTTCTCCCACTTCTCACCCCATCTCATGTTTGTTTATTTATTTATTTATTTATTTATCTATCTATTTATTTAGCCATGGCCACGGAAGCAGCCAGAGAAAGCATTAGTGCAGAGCAAAGACACCGAGTTTATTTTGATGGAAATGCCCACTCCGTTCAGGCAAAGCAGAACTTCCTCATGCTGGTTCCCTGCGGGCCTCCCGTCAGAACTGAATGCACTTAGTGGGGGCACCCACTGCACATGGGACACCGTGCCAAGCCCTTCCATAGATGCCTCCTCCCTGGGCTCTCAAAACCAATCTCTAAAGTAGAGGGTGCTCCTCCCACTTCACAGATGAGGAAAGTGAGGCCCGAAGAGCTTATGCAGTTAGCAAGTAGGCGGACTGGGCAGCTAGGGAAGGTCTCTGCCTCTCAGTCTGGGTCTCTCCCTAACTCTACCATTTTTCCTTAACTATACCACATTCTCGTCTCTGGAACAGACACCGCAGTGGGCCTGGCAGATAACGCACAGAGCTACCCATAGCCACAAAAGGAAGTGGTTTAGCACACAGTGTTAACTGTGGTTGATGAAAATAATGACGACGAGGGGCGCCTGACTTCAGCTCAGGTCATGATCTCACGGTTCGTGAGTTCGAGCCCCACATCACATTCTCTGCTGTCAGTGCAGAGCCTGCTTCAGATCCTCTGTCCCCCTCTCTCTCTGCCTCTCCTCCACTCAATGCTCTTTCCCTCAAAAATGAATCAAACATAAGAAAGAGAAAGAAAGAAAGAAAGAAAGAAAGAAAGAAAGAAAGAAAGAAAGAGAATGACGATGAGGATGAAGCGGATGAAGAGAATGAGGAAGTGCGGGACAATAGCTGGGACTTAGGTGGTGAGCGCTCCAGGCGCGAATCCCAGCTTTACCGCCCACAGCTGTGTGACTCAGCCAACAGTCACTTCACCTCTCCGTGCCCCTGTCTCCTTATGTGCCAAATCAAGAGAGTGGGCTGCATCGGTGGCTTTCAAGTGGGGCTCAGTGGAGTAGCTAGAACTCTAAGGACCCAGAGGTCGCTGGAGAAATGGGTGGAGCTCAGGTGCCTGCCTGGACCAGGGGAACCCCCACCTTTTAAAAAAGCTAGTTTATGTATCATGGCTTTGTGTGGTAGTTCACCAGAAGAAAGGGTTCTACTGCTAATGAGGTGAGATCTAGAGGCTCTTCTTGCTAGAACATTCTGTGATGTGATGGTGTCATGACATCCACCATCCAAGGAGCTGTCTCAGGGTCCCAGCACCACAGAAGGCAATGGCAGAATGGCACCAGAAGGTGCTCGGTAAACACTCTATAGTGGGTGAGGGTGGCCTGCACCCCTCTGATCACCGCCAAGGGTATAGACTGGGAAGACAGAGCAGATAGGACGGACCTGAGACAGAACTCTTCAAGGAGAGCTGATGGTCCGAACTTTGGGTAGACCAGATGTGACCGTCAAAAGCAAAGGAGGTATCCACTAATGGGAGACTGGAATCACAGAACAGGATGGGACCCAGAGAACTGCATGGAAATGGCAACTGTCCAGGAAGGAGAAAGCACGGGTGGGACTGTGGCTGTGCAAACCACGGCACCTGTCCCACTTCATGGACAGGAGTCCAATATGCTCAGCCTGGGGACAAGGGGTCCTGATGGACAATGAGCTAGCTGGCTGTTAAGACGTGATAACAGAAGCATTTCTCACCTGTGCCCCACTGTCCCCACATCCCTATGGATAGAAACCCTGGACAGGGCAAAGCATTCTCTGGGGCCTAAGTGTGTTTTGTGAGGTGTTAAATGAGTCCGTCAGTTCCGAATCTCCTGGAGCACATGCAGCTCATTGCATTTGTGTGATCAAGAGTGTGATTTCAAACCACAAAAGCCCAGGTTTGCAGCATTTTGAAATCAGGAAATCTTACAGGTAGTTAGCCCAACTTCACTACCACCTAAAATCAGGGCTGGATTTGGGGGTCAGCTTGCCTCTGGAAAACGCAGCTCAAAGCAGATGGGCTGGACAAGATGGGCCAATTCCCAAGACTGGGCCAACACTTTGGGAATGACTGACTGGAAGCAATGCCCATAGTTTTGAGCTTAGTGCACATTATTTTTGCTCATATTAAATTTGGCTGGGTTGCTGGGTGGACTGATTAGAACCCATTCTGTTCCCATCTACACGCCTCTAAGGGGCTTGGCAAAGAAGACTTTTGTTTCCAAAAGTTACATCCAAAAGGTAATACCACTTTAATGTTTTCAGAGTTTTTATATCTGTTGTGTCTAATGCATGAAGTACCAAGGATGCCTGTAAGTATCATTAGTCCCACTTTATAGATGAGTAAACTGAGTGACCTCTTCAGGGTTATCTGAGTCCAGAGCAAAACTGGGGCCGGGACCCGACATCCCTCTACCAGCTCAGTCTACTGAGCCAGGAGCTCCCTAGACTCAGGTTCCCCAGACCAAACCACCCCTCCCAGCACCCCATCTGTTGAGTTTCCTCTTCTGACCTCCTGAAGTCTTGCTGACCCCTGAGGCCCCAGCTTCAGCACAGAAGGATTGAGGGTAAACGAGAGAGTGACTTTCTATGGCGTGTGACTTGTCGTCCAATTTGAAGAGCATTTTCTTGGCCAGTGCTCTAATCCCAATGCTTGAGTAATGCCCAGAGACCACATCGATCGGGATCCGGGAAATTCCGACCCGACCGCAGCACATTGTAATGGCCTCTGCCCGGGTGACCTTCTCCCTGTCAGAAAATACATCTTTTCTGCAAGTCCCTAGCCTGCAAACATCGCCCGCAGCCAGCTTAGCCCAGACAAAGGGCTTTGAAATGGTCCAGATAATGCATCGAGGGGAAAACTGTTTTCCAAGTGTGTAATTCGTCCACTATTAACCTGCAGCTGCAGGAATGGCCCTGCCTTCGATTCCCGTCTGCAGCCGGGGCCACTCCTGTCGTGTAAAGCAACACATGATGCACGGCAGCAGACAGGGAGCAGAGGCTTGTCATATTTCCTGAATGCTAATGACCCCTCGGCCGCCCGGCTGACACCCGGCTGCTGCCTGGAGGCACTGCAGGCCTGACCCATCACAGAATTCCTTGTCTTCTACTTGGTTCTACCGGAGAAGGTGTCCTGGTATTAAGGCTGAGCGGCTGGAGCGGGGAGCGGACACATCCCTGGCCATCTGGAGGTGTGTGCTCACCACGGGCCTTGACACGAACACGCGGCCTTCTCCTTTGTACCTCAGAAAGATGACTCTGGGCTCCAGCCAATGGTACTGTGAGGCCGTGTGCCTTTGGGAAAAGCACTCCTCATTCTGGGTTCACTTTTGTTGTCTACAAAACCAAAGAATTGGACAAAGTAATTCGGCTCTGATTATCTGTTTCTGGTTTTTGTTTCTGTTTTTTTTTTTTTTTCCCCCTGGATGATTCTCTGTCTTGGGTTAAATGATCGGTAGAATCAAAAAAGAAGGAAGGAGGGTCAATTGGGTGGCTCAGTCGGTTGAGTGTCCGACTTCGGCTCAGGTCATGACCTCAAGGTTCGTGGATTCGAGCCCCTCATTGGGCTCTGTGCTGTCTGCTCAGAGCCTGGAGCCTTCTTTGGATTCTGTCTCCCTCCCTCTCTGCCCCTCCCCTGCTCTCTCTCGCTCTCTCTCTCAAAAATAAATAAACATTAAAAAATGTTTTTAAAAAAGGAGGGGAAGAAGCATGAAGGGGAGGAAGAGGAGGAGGATGGTAAAGGTCTATGGTAAATTATCAGTCCTAAGCACCAAAACATGCGTGTATGGGGATGAGAAAAGAGAAGACTGTTATGACTATCTCCTTTCTCTTCCTTTTCTCTTCATCATTATTCTGGTCTTAGAAAATTCCTGACCTCCCATGAGCTAAGCTGAGTCTGGGTTTTCGAGGAAGCAGGGCCAAGGGAAGACGGCTCAAACTGACCTGATGGTCACAGGTCACTGGAGCGGGGTCGGCAGGTGGGAGTTGGGTGTGAGGAGCATGAAAGAGACGGAGGCAAGGGATGATGAGCAGGTGTCAGAACCAGAGCATAGGTTTGGCACCTCTGAACAGACAGGGCATCTGCAGAAGCAGCATCAATGAGATTTCCAGAAGCAATGGGGGACAAAGGGTGAGTTCTCCTAGACAGCGTCTTCGGGAAGGCTCTGGGTGGGGAAGGAGCTAAGCTCAACGTCAAGCCAATTCGATGACCAGAGTTTCAAACAAGTGACTCATAACCCCTGACCAATGTACAATATTACCCAGCTGAGGTCTGGGGTAAGACCGAGGTTCTGTTTAATGTAACAAGACAAGACATCATAAGTGAAAAGCAAAAAACCCTCTTCATTAATTTTTCCAGAATTAATTTTCCAAAATTAATGAAGGCCCAAAATGATAGATTAAAAACCAGAAAAGCAAAATTATATTTAGATCGCAAGGGAATGTGTTTCCCCCAAGCCTTGGGTTTTAATGGCTCTCAGGTGGCAGTGGGATGAATTCACCTGTAGAGCTTCTGCAAAACTACAGTATCTGGGCCTTGCTCCAGACCGACTGAATCCAGGACGAGGCTCTTCCTGGGTATGGACCATGAGGTTGCCTTGCTTCTTGAAGACAAGTGCAGAGGATGCAACCCACTCATAAAACAATAGCAATGTAGCAACCATGGGACGTGACAACAGTTGCTTGAGAACTGTGTGCACTCAGGCCAGCTGTTTGTTTACTAAGTGTTAAATATTTGTTGAATAAATATTTCAAGACTAGGTTGTGAGTTCCACTAGATTCTGTAATCTGTTAGTGCAGAGAACTTGCCTATGTCATCTTGGTACCTCCCTAGTGCCTGGCCTATTTGAGTCCACAGATGCCTGGTGCATATTTATTGAGTGTATAAATCAACGAATACGTGAACCCATGAATGTAGATTAAGGCCTCCTTTTACATTTTTTAAAATTTTTATTTATTTTTGAGACAGAGAGAGACAGAGCATGAACAGGGGAGGGTCAGAGAGAGAGGGAGACACAGAATCCGAAACAGGCTCCAGGCTCTGAGCTCTCAACACAGAGCCTGACGTGGGGCTTGAACTCACAGACTGCGAGATCATGACCTGAGCCGAAGTCGGATGCCTAACCGACTGAGCCACCCAAGCGCTGCCCCCACCCCTGCTTTTTTTTTTTTTTACATTTTTTTAAAGGTTTATTTATTTTTGGGAGAGAGGATTAAGGCCTCCTTTTAAAGTGGTAGAATAGAAAAGCTCAAGTTTGGACATTAGGAACCTTTGTTCAAACCCTGATGCACCATCTCTAAGTGTGGGATCCTTATGCAAGGTTGCTTCAGCCCTCCAAGCCTCAGTTTCCACGTCTGAGAAACATGGGGCCAATACTCGGTGCTTCATGGGGCTACGTGAGTTCATCTATATGAACGGGCAAATGTACCATTGCATCACAGAGCGTTTGATTAATGTGAATAGAATGAAGTTTCATCTGGGATTCAGGCATCAGATATTGGTTCCATTTCCCCTGATGCTCGTAAGCTCACGGTCACTTCAGACCTCACAGCCTGGACAGTTGCAAAAGAGACTGGGGATTCTGATCCGGCTGTAAAATAACCTCCCTCACGGACTCCTGAGCCTTCAAATAAGACCACAGCCCAAGCTATGTTTAATTGTAAGTGGCCTTGATTAAAAAAAAAAAAAAAGGCTCGTTTTCCTTTAAATTCACCATCAGACAAATTCCCTTGTCCCAGAAGCTATACAGGAGTTTGGGCTGACAGGACACACCAATGTAGCAAGACAACATAATTTAAAGGAGCCCTGTGGCTTTTACATTTGAGGCTGACTGTTTCCCAGCATTTGAGCCAGGGCTCGGAGAACAGCTGGGAGATTAGGTACTAATGAAAAAGAAATGATTTGAAATATCCACCCTGCGCTCCCTGCAAATCAAAACCCTGTGACTTGGCAAGCTCCAGCCTTCCTCCCCACCCCGGCCACCCCCATTGAAATGTGTCTCCATGTGGGGCTGTCTGCTGAGCTGCTCTGAGATGTTTACAGCTCTCTCACTCCTGGCTTCCGCGTATGCTTGTGTGATAAAGGTTTGGCTTTGTTGTCTCAAGCGAAATCACAGACTTGGATGTTTCCCTTGTCTGTCTAAGAAATACTGCAAATATTATATCAGGTCGTGCCTTTGCGTCCCATAATTTATCTCGCCTGTAGTGGTACCTTCTGGGGACCGTAGCAGATAGAGGAGGAGGAGGGAGGGGGCTGGCGGACGCTGCCCCACATCGCCTGCTCCAGCCCCCCTGTCTCCAGGACGGACGGGCCTTGAAATTGTTCTATGTGGAGTTAGTTGCCTGACTTCTGGGGACTTCCTCCAGGGACCCGCTAGCCCTATTTGTCCAGTCTGGGTGGGATCCCCTTGATCATCCAAAAAGGCTTCCTCTAGGTCAAATCAATTCTCCTCACTCTCATTTTCTAAGGTCCCTTGACTTCTCTTTTTCTCACCCACTCAATCCCAACATCAGTTTTCCTCATGACTGGCCTTCCCTCCAGACAATTTGAATTGGAAAAAACTATCGCCTCTTCTTCCCCGAACTTCTCAGGGTCATTTCTTCTAGGAACTTCATAGCTTATAAAGAAGCTCCTTTCCACTCTCCGAGGCAGGCGCAAATGATATGTGGGTGGATAATAAAGCTGCCTGTGCTGTTACTGGAGCGGGGTTCGAGCTGAGGAAAAGGCTCTGTCTGATTAGGATGTGACGCTCCATCGGCAGGTGGAGCTAAGGCCAGAAGGAAGAGTATTCATTCAACAAACATTCGGAAGCAGCCGGACACCGTGGACCAGTGTGGCCTCTGTGGCTCCCCCAGTTCTTCGGTTCTCCCTGTTATCCTGCCGTCTGGACAGAAGACAGGAGAGCTGAGCAGACAGACGCGGGATCTTCTTCAGAAGTCTGGGGAGGAGTCCTGCTGCATTATTTCACGCGCTTCTCGGCTCAGTCCTCGTGTTCCCGGGGTACGCAGTGGCAGATGACGTGGGTAAACAAGTCTACGATCCCTGTTACTTGAAGATGTGGGCTTCAACATTTGTATACATCATGGAATGGAATGCAAAAGTCAAGGGACTTCCCGTAGGACTTCAAAGAAGCGTTGCAGGCGTGTGGCAGGGCCTCTCCGGGCTGTGCCCCCAGGCCTCCACGAGGGCGGGAGGCGGACTCTCTCAGGCTGTTCTGTCAGGATGAACTTTAGTGGTTGGAAACCCCTGAAAGCATCCGGTATATCCCCACCTCTGAGAGGGCCAGCTTCCCGGCAGAGCAGCGTGGGGTGTCTCTCCAGCTCCTAAGCTCACGTGGATGGTCTTGGGGAGCCCGGGAACTGGCGAACAGCATGGGAGAGGGGCCCGGCAGGCCGCCGCGAGATAGCGCTGGGAGCCTGCCTCTGCGAGAAAAGGGACTGAAATAGCTGATTTCTCCCAGTCTTGGAGATGCATCACCCGGGGGGCCTGTCACTTCCTTGGGAGAAGTGGGATGGATTATGGTTATCAGGAAGGCAGCAACTAACTCACTTTTATTGCGGGAGAACTTAGTCCCCGCGCTCCCGGGGGACACACACAGGCTCACGCAACCCACACCTGCGGACGCTTGGCTCACCTACCTGCTGTCCTCCCAGCTAGCCAGAGGAGAGAGAGAGAGAGAGAGAGCAAATGTGATTAATGGGGCCACCCCGGGGGACTTGCTGGATGGCAAGCGGACCTGCGGGTACCAGGGAGCCAATTTCAGTAACAGGTTTAAGGGAGCCCTGAGACGGGAGAAAATGCAGCTGACTCAGCCACTCTAGGCTCCTGTAAGTCCAGAGGGAGCCTTGGGAGTAAAGGAGCTGCAGATTGCTGCAGAGCCCAGTGCCGGGGGCGAGTGGGGGGTGTGGGGGGGCTTCATTCTCACACTTCCTCGGGTGGGGGGTGGGACGGGCGGGCAGCGGGGCTGACGGCAGGGACCTGGAGGCGGGCGTTACTAAGGGACGGGGGGGAGGACTTTTTCCATGCCTGGAGAATTAATGTGGTTCTCCGTCTTGGCGGGTGTCAGAACAAAATACCTTACTGGATATTCCGAGAGAGCTTTATAGTTTTCAAAGCATTTTCATGATTATTATCTTATTTCATTTTCATGGTATCTTTGTGAAGTAGGGTACAGAAGCTTGGAGAGCTTACTGGGGTTTTGAGGGTGTTTGTTTTTTGTTTTGTTTTGTTTTGTTTTGTTTTGTTTTGTTTTGTTTTTTAATTGGTACAAGACCATAGAGTCAGGGCTGGAAACCTGGACTTGACATTGAGGCCAGTGTCTTCCCTCCTCTTTGATGTTGTCATCAGACGTGATGAACGTCTTAGCAGTCAGGGATGGGGCATTGAAACAGGACATCCAGGAGAAGATCCAAGAGAGAAGGGGCTTCGAGGTCAGAAAGGCCAGGACTTGCTTCTGGGTTCTCCAGCTTACTTCCTGTGTGACCTTGGGCAAATTCCTTCACCTCTCTGAGTCTTAGAAAATGAGGATGTCATAAGTGCATCATATGGATTAACAAAATAGCTCATGCCATGTGCCAATACCTGGCACATACTAAGTTCTCCGTAACAATGAGAAATCATCACTATTGCTTTCTGAAAACGGGAAAAATATTATGACCTTGGGTAGAAAGGAGAAAAATCTCTCCAGCACCTGGTCTGTCAGTGATTTTCAGAAGACACTATTAATCTGAAGGAGGCGGGAGAAAAAAGCTAAGCCCCAGAATGAGTTGTCAGTAAAACCGTATTTGAACTAGCATCTGTTTATTAAAAAATACGTGTAAAACAAAAACACGTTGAAGACATTTCTCAGCTTCTGCACCCAGGGATTACCCAGTCACCACAGCTGGATGACTAGGAGAAGGGGGGACGTCAGAGAATCTTCTCAGAGTCTCTTGTGTGAAATAAGCAAGTGGACCCCAGTGGGCTGTGAGGACGGCAGGACCAGCCATAGGGGAGGGTCAGGCCTCAGGCTGCCACTGTGGGGTTGAGGTCTCTCTGAGTGTCCACCTAGAAAAGGTTGCATTGTCCTCCTTCAGGACCGAGGTGGGGAGCAAGCTGAGGTCCTGTGGTGAGCATGTTGTCCTCATATCCCTCCCTCTAGAAGGGTCCGCATCTCAGGATGCCCCTTTCAGACTTCTGAGAATTACAGGCCTAGGCTACTCACACGAGAACTGGAAACTGACTCCTCCCTTCACAAACAAGGAAGGAGAGGCCCAGAGAGGGCAAGGGATCTGCTTGGAGCCACACAGCAATCTCTCCTCTTTACCCAACCGTTCGGCATCCACTTGGGCCTCCCCGGGCCGTCGTCCAGAGCTACTGAAAGTTGCTCCAAGCTGCGGGCACGGGAGCAGGGGAAGGTCGAGCCACATCTGCTGTGCGGTCTCTCCCCGGCTGCAGGCTGTGCGCCAGCCTCGGGGAAAAGCGTGTCTTCTGAGGCTCCCTGAGTCCTTGACCAGGACTAGGGCACAATGCAAACGGGAGAACAATGGGGAGTGTGTGAGGGAGCCCAGCCGGAGAGGGTATTGATCATGTTTAAAAAAGGAAACGCATACCGAGGAGCACAGAAAAACCTTCCCAACGCACCAGCTGGCCTAGCTAATTAGCGCGGGTGAGCCCGTGTCAGCCGCCAGCTCGGAGCCTGGAAGAAAACAATTCGCTCAACAAACAGAACATCTAAGGAGGAACAAAAGGAAAACAGCCACTGTCCCCTAACCTCCAGGGAGTCCGTACAGTCCAGGGAAGGGCGGGTGATGGGGCGGGAGCCCAGGCGGAGGTGGGGATTATTTACACTCAGACGCACCTGGGGGCAGAGGGCCGAGGTGGCATCCGGCCCTGAGAAGGGGGTGTCACTGTGCTGGGGACCGAGTGGCCCCTTCCCCTCTACGAGGGGAATCTCACTGCCCCTCAGAGCACTGGCTCTGAGCCCTGCCTCTCTTTGGGGGCCTTTGTCACCATGCACTAGGTGACTTCTCTGGGTAGGTCGCAGGTGTGGCAGGAGGAAGCAGGGCAGCAGCTTGGGTCAGTCTGAACTTGCAGCCTGACCTTGGGCAGAAGGCCTCCCCGATAGCAGGCTGGGCACAGCGGGCAGCCCACCTGGTCTGAATGTTGGTTCTGCCAGAGACGAGACTGTGCAGGGGGCCCCTCAGTGTAATGACACGTGGCCTGTGCTGGGCTGGCCTGTTGGCCTCTGGCTGCAAGGGAGGCCAGCATTTTCCTGAGGACATCGCCTGGAGGGAAAGAGCTGAGTGTTCTGTGGAGGAAGTGGGGGTGGGCCAGGGGTGAGGGACCAGCAGACAATTGAAGCTCCTCAAGTGACTCAATTCAGGTTATTTGGGTCCAAAGCTACCAAACAGTGCAGAGACAGAGGGAGAGGATGACAGGCAGGAAGAAGGGGGGAAGGAAGGGAGGGAGGGAAGAAGGAAGGAAGGAAGGAAGGAAGGAAGGAAGGAAGGAAGGAAGTGAGGGAGGAAAGGAGGGAAAGAGGAAGGGGAGGAGGGAGGGAAGGAAGGAACGAGAAGGAGGGAAGGAAAGAAGGAAGGAAAGAAGGAGGGGACAAGGGAGGGAGAGGAGGGAGGAGGGAAGGAAGGGAAGATGAAGGGGAGGAGGGAAGGAAGAAAGGAAGAAGGGGGGAAGGAAGAAGGAAGGAAGGAAGAAGGCAGGAAAGAAGGAAGTGAGGGAGGGAAGGAGGGAAAGAGGAAGCGGAGGAGGGAGGGAAGGAAGGAAAGAGAAGGAGGGAAGGAAAGAAGGAGGGGACAAGGGAGGGAGAGGAGGGTGGGAAAGAGGGAAGGGAGGAGGGAGGAAGGGGTAGAAGGAGGGGTGGAGGGAGGGAGGGGTAGAAGGAGGGGTGGAGGGAAAAAGGGGTAGAAGGAGGGGTGGAGGGAGGGAGGAGGGAGGGAGAAGGAAGAAATGAAACACGTTTCTCTATTAGATGTCTCAGTAATCCTCGCAATACTCTGTGAAATCAGTATTGTGACTCCCTCTTGAAAGATGAGGAAATGGGACACAAAGCGATCACACAGGGAGTAAGTCGGTGTCCAGGGAGATTGGGTGTTGTTGAGCACGTACTGGGCTCTCCAGATCCGGTGAGGAAAGTGAGCGACAGGCGCGCCCCCACTGCTGCTCACTGTTGTGAGTCCCGCGGCTCCATCCGTGCCTCCGGGTCCCTGCCTCTCGGGCTCCATCTCTTTTCCCACAGATTACAAACCTTGTGATCAGAAGGAAGCTGAGTTCCTGAGGGTGATTGCCCCTCTGCTTCAGGGTACTGCCAGGTGGCAATGTGGCCGAGTGGAAAGAACATTGGGACTGAATTCAAGAGAGTGTGCTGGGGTCCCCACTGCCCCATTTCCTAACTGGGTGATGTCGAATGCCTCACCTCATCCTTGAGGACCCCAGCTTCATCATCAGGAAAATGGGGGTGCTAACAGTTCCCTCAGAAATCTGTGAAAATCGTATATGGCATTACACGTACCCCAAAGCTCGTTCTTAAAAGGCAAGGTGCAGTCGTTTTTAGGAAGTATCATTTTAGTAAAAAAAGAATCGCAGAGGATTCTGAATGTTTTTCTCTACTTCTGAAATTACAAGATGGATGGATCGTTAAGGGTGTTATTTCCAGCATCATGGCACAGGGATCAGGGAGACTTACTGGGGACGGAGTTCCTTCCCCAGTATCTAAACCACATTGCCTGGTCCTACCCTCTTCTCCCTCCTCCAGAGCGTGAGATAGATTCTGAACATGGGCAGGGTAGGGGGCTGAGTTATGAATTAGGACGTCCCTTCAGGGAATCTCTTCCTTTAAGTGTAGACTTGATCATGTTCGGCTCTGTGTGTTTGTAAATGTACACGCGAACGTGCCCACGTTCATTTCCATCCATTTCTTGCTTTTATGTCTCAGTCAATAGTTTTTGGCAATGCCTTTGCAACACCATGAACTGTAGACAGGAAATAAGACCCATCCATTTGTGCTGGTACAAGCTAAAGATTTTCTATAAAGTGACCACATTTCCAGGCTGGGCGAATGGATTTCACTGCAGGAAAAAAAAATATTGTGAGGTGGGAGAAGTGCAGCAAAGGGAAATATTGGCCACTTTAATGATTTACAGAAGCATAAAAAACCTCCTTGCCTGCTGAGATTTCATATTTCCCCTCCTGCCGGTAAGGGGGCTGGGGTAGGGGGTCTGATTTGAGCTGTCGTGTGAGGAAGCCTGAAAATGCAAAGCCAAGGCTGGCCCCTTCCTGAATATTCTGTAGCCTCCAGTTGAGCCGTCTGACCCGAGGAGCCGGCGGTGGTTGGGGAAGGGATGGAAAAAAGGAATGAAGGTGGGCACACCTTTTAGGGGTGACTGTTGCACACGTAGAGCCTGGAATACTAGCCTGGGGAAGAGAGATGCTTAAGAAAGGCAGCTCCTTCATTTTACACCTGGGGAAACAGAGAGCCAGAGATATAAAGTGACTTTTCCAAGATCACAACTCTAGTTTACAGACAAACTGGAACTATACCCAGACCTTCTGGATGCCAGTCCTAAATTCTTTCAGCTATACCCACCATTAATACTATCATTATTGTTAGTATAATTCCCATCACAAAAAGACCGCCAAGAGCTTCCTACCTGCCACAACTACACCACCAGTTTTCCTAACAACATCACGCTCAATTTTCATACCAACTCTAAAAACAATAGCTCAGATTGGCGTGCCTGGGTGGCTCAGTTGGTTGAGCATCCGACTTTGGCTTGGGTCATGATCCCATGATTCAAGGGTTTGAGCCCCGCATCAGGCTCTGTGCTGACGGCTCAGAGCCTGGAGCCTGTTTCAGTTTCTGGGTCTCTCTCTCTCTCTCTCTCTCTGCCCCTCTCCCCCCTCAAAATATGAATAAACATTAAAAAAATAAACAAATAAAAATGATGTGTTATGATTTCCACTTTAGATGAGGAAACCGGGACCCAGAAAGACTAAATAGCTTGCTGAGATCGCACAGCCAGTTAGTAACACAGCCAGGGTTTGAACCAACACCACCAGGATCTGTGCCCAGATCACTTCTGAAGAGCAGGAAATCCAGACACAGAGAGTAATAAACTACCCCTCAGACACGCTGCCTTAACTTCACCAATGAACACAGTCAAACATGTCTGGCTTGAACAATTCTGAGGAACAGTGGCTTTAAAGCAAAGCCCAAGATGGTTAAATTTAGATGGGAAACAAATGGGAAGCAGCCCGTTTCCTGTACGGTTGCCGTAATTTGAATGGCTTGCAGCAGTGAGTAGTGGGAATTGAGCTATTAATAAAGGAGCCGGCAGAATGATTTACAATCAGACATTAATATGGAGATTTTCATAAACACAATAATTCACACCCAAGCAGAGTCATAAATGTAAAGTTGCATTAACTATTCTAGCTGGCATGGAATGTCACACACAGTGTGAAATTGAACATTCCATTGTACTGTAATAATGGACTAACGGAAAGTTTTTCTTGGGTGGGGGGTGGGGCAGTGGGAGACCAGATACTTCCTATTGCAAACTTACTTAGTCCTAGTAAGGACCTAGCTCTGCCCGTGCCTTACTCCTTCAAAAAACAAAGCAAAACAAAACAACTCCCCCCCCCAAACTTTTTATACCGAAATAATTTTAGATTTACAGAAAAGTTACAAAGATAGTTAAGAATAGAGAGGATATCCTTCACCCAGCTTCCCCTATTTTAACATCTTATATAACTGTGGTATATTTATCAAAACTATGAAGGTAATGTTGGTACGATACTGTTAACTAACCTCCAGACTTTATTTAGATTTCAGTAATACCCTTTCTTTTTCTGTTCCAGAATCCCGTCCACGATCCACATAACGTTTGATCATCAAGTCTCCATAGCTGCTGGTCTGTGTCACTTTTTCAGTCTTTCCTTGTTGTTCATGGCCTAGACAGTTTTGAAGATACTGGTCAGGTATTTTGTAGAACGTCTCTCAATTTGAGTTTGTCTGATGTTTTCCTCAATTCTAGGCTGAGGTTATGGGTTTTGGGAAAGACCACCACAGAGCTGAATTGCCCTTCTCAACACATCACACAAGGGCGCATTATATCCATGTGACTTATCACTGATGTAGTTGACCTTGACCATTTGGGTAAGGTGGGAGGTATTCGCCAGGTTTCTCCACTCTAAAGTTACTATTTTTTCCCCTCTCTGCATCCTATTCTGTAGAAGCCAACTCACTAAGTCCAGCCCATACTGAGGGACAGGGAGGATTAAGCTCTACCTCCCAGAGGGAGACGTTTCTACATATATTATTTGCCTTACACTTTTTAAAAAATAATTTTAGATTGATTGAACTCTTTGCACTTTACTATAAATAATAAATTATAATAAATAAAAAATAAATAATAAAAAATAATAAATTCCCAGGCTTCTTAAGCACATTATTTTCAACATAATTTGACTTCTTCTTGATTGCTTCCTGTCCTAAGTATACTCTAATCTCCGTAAATTTTGTGGCCTTTTCTCAGTTCTTACCTCCCTTGTCCTCTGCAGATTTTGACATTGTTGGCCACTCTTCATCAAGGAAAAAAATTTCTCCCGATGACCCTGCCATTATTCTCTTCTGTCTCTTCTTCCTCCTTCTCAGCTCATCGCCACTGTGCACCTGCCTCCATTTCAGTTTCAGTCCCTGCTCCTCTTCCTTCCCTCCCACCTGAGCAAACATGCTGTCCGGGTGCCCTGTGGTCCTCACCTCTCCTCTCTCTCCAGTGCTTCCCTGAGCAATCTCACTCACTACATGGCTTCAAGCATCATCATGACTCACATGACTCTTAAATCCCTGTCTACACCCTGGATCCATCTCTATACCTACCGTTCAGGCTTGACCTCTCCTGGCCACCTCTGCCTTCTACTATACACCAAACTCATTGTCTCTTTATTAGAGGACTGTTTAAGCTGTGTTTCCCTTTTATGTGAAAATCTGAGCTGGTAGAGGTCTGGGTAAGAGGCACAGCTCTGCTGGGGCCCCTTGTTGTTCTAATCCTAATGCTTTGGAGGTTGCCCTCGCCTGCATGGCTCACTACTCCATTCCTATATAGACCTTTAGGAAAGGGAAAGAAGAATGGAAAACAAGTGACTCTTTTTAAGGGAATGATCTGGAAGTGGCACATATCATTCTGCTTACATCCCATTGGTCAGAACCTAATCACATGGCAACACCTGTTGCAAGGGAGACTGGGAAATGAAGTCTTTAGCCGGGTAGCCATCTATACAGCATGGCGGAGAAGGAATATTGAGATCATTAGCAACCCCCAAAACTTTTCAGTTTTTCAAAAAGCCCACCATTTTGTCTATTTCCTGACTCTCACAACTCCTGTCCCAATATTTGTTGGTGCTCCTTCCAGTAACCTTGATTGGAAATTTGGGTATTTGATATTTCCTCTTAGTTTACCTCAACAAATTCCCCCATGTTTAATATCTCTTCCCCATTCTTATTGACACTACACAAATTCAGACCTTCATTGCCTCTCATTTGAGCTCTTGTAATCATTTCATAAATGATTGTCATGTTTTCAATCCCTTCCTCCTCCAAACCATCTTTCGTATGGGTACTTATTAATCTCAGTCAACACAGCTCAACTCTTCAGCCCTATTTGTGAATCTTCAGTGGCTCCCAACCGCCAACCCAGTAAAGTCCAAATTCCTTAGTCTAGCACTCAAGGCCTTGCACAGTCTCTCCCAGGCTCTCTGACCCACTTTCCCTCTCCATTTTGTTCTGCACCATATGCATTCTCCTTTACATGACACACCCTGCCTCAGCCCCCACTCCCTGTTGCTCTGCCATGATAAGAGGATAGCAGTTAACTGTGCTGATGGCTTGCTTTGAGTCAAACACAGTTAAATACATTATTTCATTAAATAGAGGAACCATAAGATAAATGATAATTATAACTATTTTACAAATGAGGAACAGAGGCTCAGAGGAGCAAAGTAACTTACCCCTAACTCTCTGCCTAGAATATGACAGAGCTGTTTGAGCCCAGGCTTGTGTAACTCCAGAGCCTGTGGTATTGTCCCTAGACTACACCATTCCCTGTCCCAATGACTGCTCAGGATGCTTCCTCCACCAGAAATGCCCTCTCCTCTTATGAACTCATGGTGAAATCTTTTATATCTTTCAAAGCCCACTTTGAAGGCCACTTCTTCCATGAAGCCTTGTCTGGATAACTCAACTGGAATTTATGCCTCTTTCCTCTGACTCCCACAGCCAGGTGTCTACACCTCTGTTTCAACACTTAGCATCTTCAACCTTGTGTTACAAGTGCTTACAACAGACTTGTCTTAATTTTTCCACACTGGACCCCGAACTTGAGGATGACAATGTTGTTGGGCAGTATAGGTCAGTATTACTCATTTTTGGTCTCTGAAGTAGAGTGTCATATGATCTCAACCCCCCACATCTAATCTCAGCATCCAAAATATTCCTCAAATCTAACTCCTCTCTTCCTTCTCTATTACTGCTCCTCAGGCCCTCAACATGTCTCTCCTGGATCACTGCAATTATCGCCAAATATGTCCCTGACCTACTCTTAACTTCCTCTCCATAAGGCTTCCAGAGTGATTGGTCCCCATTAATGGCTTCCATGTCCAATGCAATGTACTCTAAGCACCTTAACTTGGTAGGGAAGTCTCTCCAAGATGGCGACCATACCTACCTCTGTTGTCTAGCTTGTTCTTGCCTTTTTATGCTTGAGAGATAGTGTATACACTATACAGGTTCTCATACTTTTGTGGCATTCTTAGACTATTCTGCCTTTCTGAAATGTCTTTCCCAGCTTCCTTTGTTAATGCTTACACCAAGACTCGTCTTGGGCAAGGTGAACTTCAGGAAGCATTCCCTGAACTCCAGATTGGGCTGGCTGCTCTTTTTTTCTCTCATGGTATGTTCATATGTTATTATACTCAAATGCATATCTCTTTTAGTTGTACCATTTAATTGGAATTATCCATGTAGGTGTCTGCTCAGCCACCTGTTTGCACATTTTTAGAGGTTAGAAATGATGCCTTGGTCATCTTTGTCTTCCTTACACCTAAGTCAACGCATATGTTAGGTATTAAAATGTAGCAGTTTGTTGAGTGAATCATAAAAATCAATTACTGTATTATGCCTTAATACAGTGATACCAGCTGGTCTACTGGAATTCGTAAAGATTATTGTCTATATTAAAGGATCTGTCTTTCTTTTTTTTTTTTTTTGTAGTTTATTTTTTCATTTTGAGAGAGAGAGAAAGAGAGAGAGAGAGAGAGAGAGAGAGAGAGAGAGAGAGAGAGAGAATGTGTGCCAGGGTAGGGGCAGAGAGAGAATCCCAAGCAGGCTCTGCACTGCCAGCAAGGAGCCCAGTGCAGGGTGTGGTCCCATGAACTGTGAGATTATGACATGAGCCGAAACCAAGAGTTGGACGCTCAACCAACTGGGACCCAGGTGCCACTGGGATCCCATCTTTCTGTGTTTGCCTGCAGTATTTTCTGCTGTCATTTCACACAGTGGTGAGGAAACTTGCCTGTAGAGGCACCTGGGTGACTCAGTCAGTTAAGCATCTGACCATGGCTCAGGTCATGATCTCATGGTTCATGAGTCTGAGCACCGCATTGGGCTCTCTGCTGTCAGTGCAGAGCCTGCTTTGGATGGATTCTCTGTCTCCCTCTGTCTTTCTCTCTCTCTCTTTCAAAAATAAACATTAAAAAAAACTGCCTGTATTGGCTCTTCTTTTATTAAGGGAAGTCCTCTATTAGATTCTGGATATAAATCAGGAAACTAAGATGGCTACAATAGTATTAGAACAAGAGTATTTTATAAATGTAGCAACACCACCAATTTTGCCTGATTTTTTTTTTTGTTCCATTCTGGTTCTTGGTGTGTTTTGCAGTGGTATGGCTCCAGGATTCAGGTTAGAGAGCTAGAACCAACTGGGACACATAAGACATTATTCTGCTCTTTCTTTGAATGTGACTAAAAAGTCGTAGTTTTTCCAAGACCATTCTAGACATACTCTCTTTGCATTCATATATTTTATCTTCTTTGATCCCCCAGAATATCCCTTTACAGCTAATGTATTATCTGAATTTTACAGATAATGAAAGAGACACATAGAGGTTAATGGGCACATCTAAGGTCACACAGGCAATAAGTAGCTGAGTCATGCCATGAATCAGGTATCTCCACTCAAAATCCAGTGTTCTTTCCTTTATCCTACATTTCTCTTCTTCTAGGAAAATTATATCTATCTAAACCGATGCTTTTTAAAACTGCAGCTTGCAGCCCACTATTTGGCCATAAAGCAAATTTAGTGCATACTAAGGAGCATCCATATGGGATGGGACAGGATGGAATGGAATGGAATGGAATGGAATGGAATGGAATAGAATAGAATAGAATAGAATAGAATAGAATAGAATAGAAAAGTCTGAAATATCAGAGAGCGAGTATTGGTCATGAAACTTTTGTCCCAGGTCATAATATAACACATTTTTCTTACTCTGGATCATAGTAACAACAGCAACAACCAAAGTGGAAAAGTTCTTCTCTTAACTACATCTTAAAATAAGTCGCCAAAGTGACCTTCTAATTTCCGAATGTGATAGGCATGTTTCAGTTTCCATCTTCTTTGACCCCGGGTAGATTTTGACACCTCCGTCTGCTTGCGCCATCACAAAATGTTTGTCTCCCTTGGAGTCTTAAGCCCCTCTTTCTCCTGGGACTTCCGCGTCTCTGACAGTCCTTATTCTAGCACCTGAATGTTGGTGCTCCCTAGAGCTCTCCATGACCCTCTTTTCTTCCTGCTCTGTGGTCTTAGCCTACGTCCAACTTCAACCACCATCTAAAAGCCAGGGACCCCCAGATCAGAGCACAGCACCCCCGTTCTCTCCCAAGGCTGACTCACAGCCCTCTCCTGCACACCTGCTTCTAGATGTCCCCAGGTCTCCCAGAACAAGCAAGTCCAAATGAACTCATTATTGACCCTTCAAGCCCACTCCCCGCTGTGTCGGGGCGGGGAGGGCACCTATTCACCCGGCCATCCAAGCTAATAACCTGGGAGTTCTTCCTGACTCCTCTTTCTCTCATGCCTCGACATCAAATCAATGGCCTCTCCCTGTCAATTCTGACTCTGCTACACCTCTCAAAATTGTCTGCTCTGCCACTTTCTTAGTTCACAGCCTCATTATCTCTCATTGAACTACTGCTTCCATTATCTCCTTCCTGCAGTCGATCTTCCACATTGCTGCCCCAATCTCAAAAATGCAAATCTGACCACCTTGGGTCCTTATGTGAAGTCATCCCATGGGTTCGCTCCAGCGTGGACTGGATGAAGGGGATCACCTTACAGCATCCCCTGTGAGCCCCTTTGACTCTGCCCACCCTTGCTTCCTCCTCTCTCCCTCTCACCTGTCCCTCGAATCCCTTCTTGGCTGCAGCGTCCACCTGCGATGTATATTCCAGCTTGAACTCCGTGGCTGCTTCCTCTGAAGGGTCCTCTTCTTAAGACTCACTTCCTGTGTCGATACCTGGGCTCACCCCTGGCTTTAGGACATTCCCTAAATACGTCTTGCTTTTCACATCACACTAGACTGTAATTGATTATTTGCGTTTCAGGCTCTGGCACTCTACTGTGAACATTTCGAGAACTAGAATTAGGACTTATCCACTTTCCTATGCCTGAGGCACTGGCATATAGTAGGTGTTCAATAATGTTTGTAAAATAAATGAAGTCTCAGTTCTGCCGTTTACTAGCTGTTACTTTGAGCAATTCCCTTAACCTCTCCAGCTTCGTTTTCTTCTGTAAGTGGATAGAAAGTAACGATTATCCGGTGCTTCTATGCATCAGGACCTACACTGTGTTTTTATATAGGCTGTTTAATTCTTACCGCATACCTCATCTTACGGGTAGTAGAAATGATTCCCCATCTTACAGGTACAAAAAAAGGACACTGGAAGAATGGGAGCACATCGTCTGTGGTTGGACAGCTGGTGGGTGGTCATTGCCGGGATTTGAACTTACGTCTGCCTGGGTCCAGCACTCTTTCCACTACACCAACCTGCCAATAGAAAAAAAGAAGAGAGTATCGACCTCACCGGATTAAATGTGATAATGTATGTGAAAGCACTTTGTAAACTGTTAAATGCCATGAAAATATGAGATGATATTATTGTCATTAAGATCTGCCATGGTCTGCCTATCATGGTTAGAATTCTCAGAAACTGAATATTGGAAATCATTCCGTTAGAGCTGGCTGCAAAGGCCTATGGGAATCAGACACCACTCCCGGACTATTTCTGCAGGATACCTGCTCCCTGCTTGCGGATGCAAATAAGCAGCCGCAATGCAACAGGAGGCCCAGGGGAATGCAAGAATGCTGTGCCCAGGGGGAAACCAGGGCAGGTGTGCCTGTCAGTTACAGGTCGTGACACCCTCTGAATGCCCCAGTGACACAGTTGTGTTTTAGAATCTTTGCTGCTGCAACATCCCATTTAGAATCTTGGTGTCGTGCTTGGGGTCGCAAACTGCGCTGCGTTTAGCTGCTGATGCCGGTGTGTGAATCGTTCTGTTGACAATCCTATGGTTGCTATCTGGGTGGCGTGCCTGTAGGATGGCGGTGATCTACGACAGTGCCTTGCATCAGGGAGGCATCAGGGAACCACCACGAGACACAACATTCTCAATCGAAATGTGTTGTGCTTAGCTGGCCATTTAGTCACCTGAAGCCGTCAGGAGGCTCTGGGAAGGACGGCTGCGTGAGGGTATATGGCAGCCAAGCCTTGTGGCCTATCAGAGTCACTTTCTCCCGTTGATGGCAGGACGGTGGGAAAGACAGTCTTGTGTTTTAATTGACTGGGTAAACTGCCTGGGCAGTGGAAGGTTAGCTCCTTAAATTCCCCTTTCATCGTTTGAACGCCACTTAATTCCATCTAACATCTTTGCTTGTTAATGGCTCTTGTTTTTTATTGCTGAAAAGAAACATGTTCTAACCAATCTGGACAAACCATGGGCATGTCTATAATTTAATGTCTGCTGACCCCAGTTTGTGGCATTTTTTCTTCAAGTGCATTTTCCCTGGGTCTGTAAACCCTCCCTTGTGTCCGCCTAACATCCTTCTCCAAACTCAGTTCATTTTCTTCTCAGGTTAATAAAAAAAAATGGCGGGGGCTGGGGGACTTTACAGTGATGCTCTGAAAAGGCTGTGGAGAGAGATTCTATTGGATATGGAATCAAATCTTAAAAACGTTTGCCTTATTTCTTAGGAACTATGAAACGTGATTTCCTGTAATGAATAACAACTAATTCAATCCAGAGCGCTAAAGCAAATGCCTCCCAATTTTGTCCCTTCAAAGACTGCTTCCTCTGAACACACTGTACTGCCTCACAACTGGGAGCCCGCGATCGGTTTTGAGGGGCAAGGACTAGGGCTGAACCTGATTGTTCTTGAATGTTGTCAGCTCTGGAAAATTCCTAATATACTCAGGAATGCTATGTTTACAATAGTCTGGCTTCTACACCACAAGTAGACATGAGTCATCCAGATTCATGAACAAAGTGCCTGGATATCAACGTGTCATAAATTTCCCTGGAGGAAGAGACATCATTAATCTCCTTTCCTTTCTTTCCCCAGGGGAAGGAGATAGTGGATTATGGACCCTCTCCAGGTGGTGGTCAGAGGATATCAGACCAGGTAATAGATACACTTAATTATTATTGCTTTCACCCTGAGATCTCAACAACTTGGCTTCCAGGACTGCGGTATTTACCATGGAGAGGCATGCCTACCGTGCCGCCATTTCCAAGATGGCAGGTGTGAGACCCGTCACACCAACGGATCTTCCTTAGGTTGAGAAGTTCATAAGAGTAACAATAGAACCCAAGACGCTGAATTCCCTGTTCCAGCGCTCTTTGTTGGCCTGAGCTGTTTCCAAACGGGCTAGAGGAAGCAAACATTCAGCATTCTCTGGTTTTCTTGCCTCCGTCTTTTGTAGCCATTTCTGTTGTCTTTGGGAGCCAAGGGCATGCATGAGGAACCAAATCTTGTAAACGCAGTGCCTGAGTTTTGCCCCTGAGATGCTATAACTGCGCAGATAACAACATTGGACTGAAGCTAATAGCCCAGCATGGCTCACGGCAGTATTCTGAGCTTACCTACAGATTCACTGTGGTGTTACTTATGGAGATGACAGATTTACTGTAGCTCAACTTAATAAAATAACATTTATGGGAATATCTGCACAATTAGAGCACACTCCAGGTCATAAATATGCTCCAGCCAAAGCCACATCATACACATTCCCCAACTTTTGGACACCGCTGTTCTTTGGAGATTGATGAGAGTTCTTGCAGGTAACTAGCAGCTGGATACAGGAAAGGTGCCCAAAAAAGGACTCAGAGAAGCTCCCTAGTTCTTAAGAGAGAATTCTACTTCATAACCCATTCCTTTTCAACATGTCCATTACAGGTTGCTATGTTGTATCTGCGTCTCCTGGTTCATTAGCACCTTAACTGGAGACAGCCAGGTGCAATTAAATTTAGCCAAGTGAACACTCACTTTTTACCTGTGTAGCCCTGTGTATGTCTCTCTATCTCCCTGGGCCTCCCTTTTCTCCCCTTTAAGATCTGGGAGTTGGGGGGCGCCCGGGTGGCTCAGTCAGTTAAGCGTCCGACTCGTGATTTCGGTTCAGGTCATGGTCTCACGGTCGTGGGATCGAGCCCCGTGTCAGGCTATGCACTGAGCATGGAGCCTGCTTGGGATTCTGTCTCTCCCTCTCTCTCTCTCTGCCCCTCTCCCCCACTTGCATGCACCCTCTCTTTCTCAAAATAAAGAAATAAACATTAAAAAAAATAAAGCTTAAAAAAAATCTGGGAGTTGGGATAATGATCTCCAAGAGGCCGGAATTAGAAGTTTGTCTCTTCTGGGGTCACTCACCCAACAATCCTAAGTGAAAACAAAAAAGGTGGTCAGCATGATTTGGGGGGATTATCTCTGGATTTCACAGTTTTGAACTTCATCTGACCCCTATCCCTGCCTCCCATACCAGTGGCCAGATATTATCTAGAGCTGCCTGAAGCTACTCAGTCCTCAGACATGGAACTCACCAGAAGTGGTGGAGCAACCCCAAAGTCCTATCTTGCCCCAAAATGTCTGCCATCATTTCCAGTGGGATCCCCATAAAACCGTCCTGAGGACAGAATTACTAGTGAGGCAGATAGTTGATTCTTTGACTCTGGACAAGCTCGCTGGAGGGTTTTAGAGCTGTGTAGACAGAGTCTGGGTCAAACTGTTAAAAGCACTTGTGTAGGCAAGCCCAGCATCAGCTAGTGTCACAATGACCAGCTGGAAAGGGACAAATGTGAACAAACAATGGGCTGCTTTCTTTCACCATGCCAAATAACCCGGCCTACCGATTTTCTTTTCCCACTGACTTAATTGTTTTCTCAATGGATCTGACTCACTTCACAGATTGTTTCCAACCATGTGGACACAGCCCAAGTTGCCAAGTGTGGTGGTTCCTGTTCCCTCCACTCCAGTGAGGTGGCTGTGGGGGAGCTCGTTGACTCACTGCCCGCGGCTAGCCACGTGACAGCGTTTCATCACACCCTCCTTCTGGGTGCAAGCACTTGCTTGCAGACATGCAAGTCACAGACGCTGGGAGAAAGAGACACATCACACACATGCCCATGCACACACGCACGCATGCACACGCACACACATTCACCATAGCAAGGAAGTCTGGTCGGGACACAGGGAAGTTCAAAGGGCTGGGCATCTTGAAATTTTGTAAATAGCCACTAACCCAGGACAAATTGGGCCCATTAATAATGAAAAAAGCCGATTTCATTGATCTGCCTGTCTTACAGTTCACTTGCTTCTCTTCTTGGGATGGCAAAGCTCTACTTCCGATCGCTCTACCCACTCTTAACACACAGGCCAGGAGCTGGGGCTGGTCTGAATGAGCTCTGTGGAGGCCACACCAGAACTCTGTGATTGGGGATGGAGTGTAGTCAAGAGTTTCATTGGTCGGTGAGTCACAGAAGCAGATACAAAGGGGTCATTGAAGCAAGGAAGGCCTGAAATGGTCATAGGGAGCCAGAGTTCATAAGGGTCAGTACGCAAGAGTAGATGAATAGGGAGAGCCACATGTCAAAGTGGGTAAGAGGCTGAGTGGTCCAACAAGATGCCTGAGACAGGAGGCTGTGGGTGATGACTGGTTTGTGGTGAGTTCCTGGGCCCCTGTGGTGTGGAAGGGGGCTGGTGCCATAACATCAAGGCCAAGGCATGGTACATGGTTTTGCAAAATCCTTTCTACTAAACAGTGCTTACTACAGCTGAGCATACCCATACCCTATGATTCTAACAACTCCATTCCCAAATATAGAGAAACGGATGCATATATAGAACAAAATACCTGTCAAAATGATTAGGACATCATTATTCATCGTAAGCCAAATCCATAAATAATCCAAATGTTTCTTAATAGTGGAACAGATAATTGTGAATGACTCAGATGGTGGAATAGTATACAGCAATGAAAAAGAACAAACATTGCATACAAATGTTGAGCAAAAAGAGCTGGCTAGACCATAATGCATTGTGTCTGGGTCCATTCATATAAAATTCCGAAACATGGGGCGCCTGGGTGGCTCAGTCAGTTGAGCGTCTGACTTCAGCTCAGGTCATGATCTCACAGTCCGTGAGTTCAAGTCCCGCGTCGAGCTCTGTGCTGACAGCTCAGAGCCCGGAGCCTGTTTCGGATTCTGTGTCTCCCTCTTTCTCTCTCCTCCCCTGCTCATGCTCTCTCTCTTATCAAAAATAAATAAATGTTAAAAAAAAATTTTTTTTAATTCCGAAACAGCCAAAACGAATCTGTGGTGATTGAAGGCAAGTGGCCACTTTTGGAGAAGAAGGCCGGAACAGAGTTAGTGTGACTGGAACAGACTAAGAAAAGCTTTTGGAGTGCTGTGAATTATCTGTTTCTTGATCCAGTGGGAGTGGTACTACTATGTTTACTTTTTGTGTATATTCTACTTCGATAAAAATCTTTTTATAAAAATCGTAGGCAGGTTTTCAAAAAGGAAGCAGGCAAAGAAGACCGTGGACTATGAACGTCCTCTGCCACCAGGTATGTTTCTCACGTGAACGCGCATGATCGTACTTGATTGTACTTGCTCGTACACGATCGAGGATGCTCGGTCCGTGTGATCATCTCCAAAATTGGCTGAAGGCTGAAGGCTGAAGGCTGAAGGCTGGGGGAGAGTAATCTGCATATTCCTGCCCTTGGCCTAGAGACGAATGTAGGAAAGGGGGTAGTCGCGACACGGAAGTAAAGACGAAGTTGAACGCGCATGCTCGGGAGAGTAGAACTCGTGTGAAGCGGTGTGGAAGCAGCGAGGGGGGGGCCCAGAACTCTCGCATCTGCATTCTGAAACCACCATCTGACGCCACGCCCCTCAGAAGCACCCACGTTAGTCACCACCAGCTGACACCCCCAGCCACATCTGGAACACCCCGGCTAATCACTGCCCACGACCGCCTACACCTGTCTTCCCCGCCCGCCAGCCCCTGCCACCTGCCTGCCTGCCACTTTGAGTCCTCACGCTAAATCAATAACAAAGACCTCCGAGGGCTGCCAGGCTTCTCCGCTGGTGCCCCCTCCCCTTAAGCCCACGTCCCCTCCTCCTTTCTCTCAGCCCGATCCATCTGCCCAAGCTCAGATCTGCTCTGGCAGGACTGGCAGGCCGGCTCTCTCCTTGCAGACAGCGTGGCTCAGCCTGGCGTTAGCAGCTGCCGACGCTGCAGTTTAAGAATCACCGTGTCTGGGGAAAGTCCATTAAAAGACAGTAACAATGTATATTGTGCTGTGACCCTGGGGGCACCCAATTCCACCTTGTTAATGATCTCTTTGAAATAGCCAAGGCTATGGAGAGAGACGTGGTTCAGAGGTCACCGGCGCCCTGTTGTTAGGACACGGCTATGTTTGGGCAACTTTCAGGAATCACTCTCATGCTAATGGGGGCAGGTCCTCAGAGACCCACTCAGACAATTAAAATGTTCTTCAGGAGTGTGCTAAACATCCAGTCCCCTGGGCGGATCTGTGCATATCCGGCCTGGCAAGGAGAAAGCTGAAGAGCTGGCCATCCACCCCACGTTGAGGAATGAATGTGTCAGCGGCAAGGCTCATGCTTGTTTCCACCCCCGCCCCCTGACTAAGTCAGGACACTTGGACAAAAGCTACATACCCCAGACAGCCCCCACTGCCTCTACAGAGGTCGTGCGCCAGGCCCTGCAATCCTGCTGTGACTCTGCCCATCGCTTTCCCTCTAAGAGCAAACGGAAATGCCGGGTGCGGTGCAAGAGACATTATGATAAGCTAAGCTCTCTTTCAGATCTTCTCTCTTTCTCAAATAAAAGCTTCTCGGACTTGATGCTGTATGATTGGTAACAAAGTACTCGCAGTGCGCCTCACCCCAGACGAGGGCACAGAAACCAACAGCCAAGCACACTGTAAGGAACACACGTGTAGCAGGGCATGAGAGTATAAGAGCCTCTGGGTAGGACGATTTATGAGCACTCAGCAAACGCCTGAGTGCCTACTTGGTGCCGGGCTCTGTGCTAGGTGTGGGGCATGACTGCCTGTTGCAAGAGTAACTGGAATCTATGAATATCTTTCAGAATGGTTTAGAGAATCACCTAAGCAGGGACGCGTGGGTGGCTCAGTCGGTTAAGCACCCGACTTTGGCTCAGGTCATGATTCATGGTTTGTGAGTTTGAGCCCCACGTCAGGTTCTGCGCTGACAGCTCAGAGCCTGGAGCCTACTAGGATCCTGTGTCTCCCTCTCTCTCTGCCCTCCCCTGCTTGCACTCTGTCTCTGTCTCTCTCTCTCTCAAGAATAAATAAGCATTTAAAGAAAAAAGAAAGTAAATCACCCAAGCAGAGATCAGGCAGAAAATGGGCAAGGCCAGAGGCACGTGGGTGACTCTGTTGGTTAAGTGCCCAACTCTTGATTTCCGCTCAGGTCGTGATCTCATAGTTGGTGGGAAGGAGCCCTGCATGGTGCTCTGTGCTGACAGTGTGGATGGAGACTGCTTGGGATTCTCCCTCCCTCCCTCCCTCTCTCTCTCTCTCTGCCCCTCCCTCACCGGCTCGGTTGCTCTCTCTGTCTCAAAATAAGTAAATAAACTTTAAAAAAAAATTGGCAAGGCCAATGACATTCTGCCATATGTCATTCCAGTTACTTCCCATTCTTCTCCAAGCACGTAGGGATGATTTGTGGCCTTAGTTCCAGGACCCTAGAATGGGAGAGTCTAAGAGGGAACCCTATCATGTGGCCTGTACCCTCAGCTGCCTCCTTCTGGTCACCGGGTCCTGCTAATCCACAGGCTGCAAGGCTACATCCTGGTGAGGTGTTGGGAAAATGACTCTTAACCCATGTCCTCTGTGGAAGGAGGACACCGGTGCCCTCACCACCACGCACTTGCTAACGTGAGCAGGTTGTGGAAAGCCCTGAATTGGGAATTAGGACACCCAGGTTCCAGCTCCACCAGAGCATAATCATTTTAGGGAAGGATGCAAGGCCTCATATATCCATCCTTATAAAGGGGATATGCCCCTCCATAGCAGACAAGAAGGGTCCGCAAGCCAGGACTTCCACTTTTCAGAACCTTGCTGTTGAAACATGGACCACTGGAAGCTGCAAAACATCCTTAACCTAACTCTCCATGTTGTATTTGACCACTGTTCAGTCTGACTCAGACCTCACATGATATGACAAAACTCTGTCCACTGTGTTTGAACCATGAGCAACCCCCCCAAGCTGACTGCCATTCTGCGAGCACAACTCTGCCCTCTTCTACCTCCTACTCCCTCCCCCGTAATTACCCAAGTCTTCTCCCATTCTAGAATCTTCCTTAACCTCTTAGTTTGTCTGTTCTCACCAGCCTCATGTGCCTACCTGGGCAGCCATTTCACCTGCTCACTGTCACTCTGGAAGTCCCCACTGTCCCACCTCAGAGGTCTCTTGCTGCCAAGCCCAAACACAGCCCAGTTTTCTGTGCTGTCTTCCCAAATATTGCTGGAGGTAAAAAAAAAAAAAAAATCATGGATCCATCCCTAGTTAGATGGACCATATTCTCTTCAGGAGCCCATTTACTCAGATTTAATAGACTTTCCCATTATGGTTCTTCCAAAACATTCTCATTCTCTCCAATCCGTTGCTGTCCCCTTACCCCTAATGTGTAAATCTGTGAAAGCTGTTGTAACAGATTCCACAGGCGAGGTGGCTTCGACCACAGAAATGTATTATTCCTCCTCGTTCAGGAGACTAGAAGCCCAAGATCAAGGTGACAGCAGGGTTGGTTTCTTCGAAGACCACTTCCCTTGGCTTGGACACGGCCGTCTTATTCCAGGGTGTCTGTGATCTAACCTCTTCTCCTTACAGGGACATGGTCAGCTTAAGGTCCACTCGTATGATCTCGTTCTACCTTAGGTACCTCTTTCAAGGCCTTATCACCCAATAGTCACATTACAGAATACTGGGGTTAGGACGTCAACATATGAATGGGGGGCGGGCACAGTTCAGGCCATACCGCCTCAAAAGACAACCTTGCTTTCTGTTCATTAGAAGACCAGAGCCAGCAGATCTATCTTCCTCATTGCCCTGTTCTAAACTCCAATTATTCCTGAATCTTCACCACCTTCTCCCTTTCCCCTACCTCAGCTCTAAGTTTCTCTCTCAACAGCTTTACTTGGTGCTCGGGACAGAGTTAAATGTGTCATCCTCTATAGTACTGTTGTGCTTTGCCCCGGGAAGAAAGAAAGCTAAGCTTGCAAGGCACGGTACGCGCTCGTCTCGTTGCTGGGATCGGTGGTGCCACACGGCACCTTTCTGCTTGGTTTGCTGTCACAGCTTAGTGGGGTCGTGGTGAAAGAGGAGGAGAGTGAGCCTCCAAGAGGTAAGCCCCTCTCGGCCCCCCTGTGGGGAAGCCGTCAGAGGCGCTATTTGAAGCAGGAGCATTTCTTCCTTTTCCGCCACAAATGTTTCCATTCTGGAAGCTAGCCTGTTTCCAGGGATGGTTGTTTCCCCCTCCTCCCTCCTAGAGGGGAGTGGCTGTGCCTCGCCCGCCTCTTTGTGCCAAGGGTCCTAGCTCGAAGCCTGGGCTCACAGAAGGACCGAATCCATGCCTGTTGAATGGCTGGATGAATGAATCCTCATTAAAGCCAGACTCCCTGGACCCCACTTGTGGTCTCGGTCCCTCCTTCTCTTCTGAGTCCTTCTTCACATATGATTCCCTTTCTCTTGCATCTTTAATACGTTCCTTTCCACAGGCTCAATTCCCTCTACCCGGGATGCATCCCCTCTACATCTCTTCTACACTAAGACATCTCCTCCCTCCCTTCTTGCCTCAGACCATCAAATTACCTCTGTTCCTTCTTTTCCCCTATCAGTCTAAAATTCTGGAGTCACATTTACGTTGGTCTTAGGAAAAGCTCCACCTGAACGCCCACTGCCCACCTCACACGGGCTATGTCTGTCTCAGAGTATCCCCAAAGCGGAGCTTGAGACACGGAGTGGGCGGGAAGCTTCTAGGTTCCAGAGAAGGCATTGGGGTGCAAATGGAATGAAGCACGAGGAGGCTTTGAGGTGAGGTGCAGGCAGAGCGCAAAGTGAGTTTGAGGCCACGTGGGACTCTCCACCACGTCTGTGCCACAAGCGGAGGCAGATCAAGGGGAGGTCGGCAGGATTGGCCTCCTTCCTCCTGTCGGCTCAACCAAACATCAAAGTCCCAGACTGCTGACCCTCGCCATGTTTCCAGTCTCTTGGACTGTCTCACATTGGATGAACTTCCATCTCTAGGGCTTGTCTCCCCTTCTTCCATACTACCACACAACTGATGCCAGATTATTTTTCCTAAAGATTAGTTCCAATATCATTAACCTGCTCATAAATCCTCAATGGCTCCCAGCAGACGTCCTAAATATGTCCAACCTCCGAAAGCTGGCATCCAATGAGTGCCATTTGTGCTCTGACCCGATTTCATCAGGGCAAAATGTTATTCCTACTTACTCTTTGGTTTGAATCTTCTCTCTGGAAGGATCTTTGGCCACTTCAACCATGCAGCCCTGTTTTCCTCATTTACATCTTTGTTCTTTTCTTTCTCCTTGCATGTAATTTGCCAGATTCCCCTGCTGCCCTGGGCATCGTATCAGTCTGAATCTCACCTGTCTTTCCCGGCTCATGTATATGCGACTTACTTCCTCCATGAAGCCCAAGGGAACATCCACTCTCCTCTTGAATTCCCAAACCCTTGATCTCTTCTGGCTTATGTCTCCTCCTCCTCCTCCTTATTATTATTGTTGTCATTATTATTATTATTATTTGCAGTGTGGTTACTTTCAAACCTGCCTGCCTTCTCAAGTAGAGGGTGACCAGGTCCTTGAGGGTGGGGGGTTATAGCTGCACCGTCTCTGACTCTCCTATGACATCAAACATAGTGTCACGCACAGAAAAGAAGTCAGGAAAAGGAGAGAGAAGGAAGAGCAGATCTGGTCCCGCACTGAGAAACAGGCCACGCAGAAGAACAAACGTTTCGAGCCACGTAAGGCCTGGCATATGCCAGCTGACTCACCCCTCCGATAGACTCCCACCTCCCTGAAAAGGCCTTTACTGTTGCTCATTATCTCACCTGCCCTCGCGCTGAGCGCCCACCTGGAGTCCACCGCCTTCTGCCTGAGACAGCTGCTCCTGATGTCTGGGTAAACGTGGTGTAGACCTCCGTGCGGAGAAGGTGGGTGGTGCCGGTGGAAGGAAAGACATCTTTCCCGAGTTCCAGATGGTAAAGGTGAAAACTACGTGAAGGAAACATGCCAACTGTCTCCACACTGCCCCCTCTGCTGTGTCAGCTTTACGTCCACAACGACCAGGTGAAAGGAAAAAAAAAAAAATCAGTCCATCAAACATGGCTTTGACTACATAATGTCAAAACTTGGTATCACTGAAGTGGCAGCTACAGACTGTCACATGGACCCGCTTGACCAGTATGTTTGTCACTATCGTGATAGGTTTTAACCAAATCACCGATGTTTTCCAACACTGTAGCAGAGTCAACTGCTGTCCAGAAGTCTTCAGATCTCCCGAATGACTGGTTGATTTGGTCGAACAAGAGGCCTGACCTGCCCATCAATGACACGGCCAATTCACCTGTTCCTTTGGCTTTGAGCCGAGCCGGGCGCCGTCACAGACGAGCCACACTTAATTAAATCAGCAGTCAGAAAGATTCCGTGGCTCCTCGGTTCCCTGGCCCCAGGAATGGCAGAGGGCCAGAAGTAGGGCCTGTGGGATTATTTATGAGCTGTGGTGAATCACAACCAACTAACTTTTCCTCCTTGCCTCCAGTTTTCATTAGGGTACAGACAGCCTTTGGTATTTATTGCTGTCAACGTACTTTGTTTAAAAATCAACCAGAGCCAGGGCTGGTCCTGGGAAAAATGGGGAAGGAAGTGGATATTGACTTCAGGACCTCCTCCCTTTCCTCTAATACCACTCCCCTTCATTTCGGATCTCTTACTCCGGTCTCCTATTTCCCAAAGCAGACCCTCCTGCTCTAACGTTTTTTTCACAGCCTCACCCCTCAGCCCTTTCCCCCTCTTTCTCTCCTTCCAGCCAAGCTTACCTACCTTGTGTTACCATGCATCTCCTCTTGAATTTATCCATCCAACAAACAGATGTTGAACACCCATTTGGTGCTCAGATAGTGACCCATCACACTGGGACGGGAACGTGCACAGCAGTACAATCCTCTTGGACATAATACCTTAATATAAAAAAGTGATTGAAAGGGCTGGGAGTATAGGTACCAGGGCAGGCTCAGGGAGGAGGGGTCACCATATGGGGCCACACAAGACTTCAGCGACTTCCTGAAATCAAAAAAAGGAGGAGACCAGTCCTCTGCTCCTTCTCTCTTGGTTGGAAGCTTGGCTCTTTTCTTGCCGTTCAGACAGGGCTTTGTATGACATGAAAAAGATGAAGTTCCCCATCCTCAAGGACGCTATAATTGATGGTACTCCTTGCCTCACTCACCCTTATAAACTGGAATGAAGGACAGGACCATACAGAAAGTGAATTGGGCTCCTCTCCGTCTCCCAGGAAAAGCAGAAAGCGCAGCTCAGCCCAGGCCAGCGGTCCCAGCCGTAGCATCCGCTCCTGGTGTCCTATTTGTCTTGGAACCCAGCGCGTCCACCACGTGATGAATGGTGTTCCACTTGATAGGGAACAGAACGAGCGACGATTTGTCATTCACCATAAAGTACTGCTATTTCATCTGTCCCCGTTCCTAAGGACGCAGCTCTGGCTGTTTGCTCTATGCATCAATTTATAGTTTATCCTAAGACTAATGATGCTGTGTTTAAGAGGCAAGGTGGGGCTTTGTTTTTGTGTTCTACCAACAGAGGATTACATTACTGATTGATCGTACACGGTTGTCTGAGGCAAAAACATTTTGAATTGATACCTGGATTTGGACTACAATCAACTTCCTTGACAATTGCCTCTTGGTGCTGAATATATCAAGGAGGTGCAGCTTTCTAATAGGGCCTCAAGGAGGTTTTGACAATCCGTGCTAGAAGCAAGGGAAGAAGGCACATAGATCATCTGAAGGGCTGGTGTGTGGTTTCTGGGAACCTGAGGACATGCTCGAAGACCCTGTGATTCCAGATGGCTGAAATGGGACAACAACAGCGATGTGCTGGCAGATGTTGGACAGTCTGTTCCTCCTAAGGGAAAAATACAAGTCCTGATTTGTAGCATATCCGCCAATTTCCATGGTGTAAATGCTCCTGCCATGGCCAGTTTCAAGCTACCAATGTGATGTCACCTATCTCAAATCTGGAAGAGACACACACCATTGGCTGAGGAGCTGGTACAAACTGCCCCAACACATCACTGGGCAAAGACCAATAGTTACTATTAGTCTATCCTGGCCTGTTCTAGGAGTATTTTTTTTTCTGATGAGGAAATCGAGGCTCAGAAAAGGTATGTAACTTGCTCAAGATCACACAATATGAAGGTGAGTCTTCTAACCCGAAGGATACACCCTCCTCCTCATCCCCTAGCGTCCAGGGCACAGAGCCATCTGGTCAACCGTGGTCTCCAAGTCCATGGCTCATGGTCTCTCACGAAACCAAGCTGCTGGTACAAAGAACAGTGGGATCCAGGAAAGTCCACTTTTGTCTACACCTCTGCTAGTTAAGCCTGATTCATCCAATTCTTGTCACCTAATGTGTGGTAGTGGGAAAATTCAAGTCTGCCTCCGAGCTCATTTACCAATTTCTTCAGTCCTGCTAACTTTAAGGACAAGGATATAAACTTCCATGGTGACTCTTGCCTGGAGTCTGGGGAAAGGAACAAGATGACCCCTAGGAGATCCCAATCAGAACAATCCAAGAAGCCAATTCAACAACCAATTTGACTGAAAAACCAAATCACTTCCCCTTGGATTTGTTTTCTCCACTTCTAATTTCCACCCACTGTCTTTGCTAGTTCATTTCCTTCCTGAAATTCTGAAGCAGAGGAGGCATCGGCAGTGGGGGGTGAGCGAGGGGGCCGGGGTGGTGACCCGCCCCAGCGCTCCGGCTGTCAGGCTTCGATGCGGTGCAAAACAGCAGGGCATTAATGGCTATTAATATCCACAGAGGAAGTGTGGAAAGGCCAACAACATAATTACCATTTATTCATCCTATCAACTGGTCCTCAGCTCCTTCCGGCAGCGTGTCATAGTGTCCTGGAGTGGGGAGTTGGGGAGGAAGGGGAGAAGAAAGGGGAGAATCAGCCTCCTCTTCCCCACCCACCTCCCAACCACCCTGTGATAGGGATGTTGGTCAGACTGTAGGACACTGGCTCTTAGATAAGCAAGAAGTTGCTGGGCACGTTCTGGATGGTCTAGAATCGCGGTCAAGGAAGATGGCTACCAACTCAGGATGGCAATGGCAGGCTGTCCCCCTTCCTTCAGAGCAAGCTCTCCAGCTTCAGGAGGCTCAGTAGGGCAAGCAGACAGGTTTTGAAAGGACCGTAAACTTCCAGCAATTTCCAGTTCCTGAGAAGGGCTGTATTCTGGACTGCTCACGAAGCCAGGTCATTTCCCGAGCATGTGGAGAAAGGAGGTGACCCAGTCACTCTTCTTGGCACCCTGCTCCCCAATCCTGTCCTGGGAGAATGCAGTAGTTTGGCTTCTGGGGATTCCAGATCTGGACAGGGATGGTGGGGAAGAGATTAGTGCTGTGTTTTTTCTTCCCCGCCCCTGGTACCAGCTTGACTGGCAGCCTGGGCAAAGAAGAGCCCATTCTAAATGCTCCCTGGGGTCCAGAATGGAACTCATTACATCAAACCTGCCGGTAGCCAGCAGCTCTGCTTTGTGAGCTGTGAAACAAATGTTTATCCACCACTCAGTGCAGTTCAGAGCTATTTAAGGAGCTTGAGGTGTTGAGCTACAGGCAAAAGCTGTGTGTGCAAGGCCAGCACTGGCACAAAGTGAGGTGAGCAGATCTAGGGACTGGGGCCTCCAGCTGCCCTGGCTCCAGGACAAGGCCAAGGGCAGAAGCAGAACATCAAGACTGGCTACTATGTACATGTTGCATTTTGCCTTCATCCAAAGCCCTTCCTCTCCTCTTTCATTTCTTCTTTCCTCTTTGTCTTTCTTTCTCTTCCCCCCCCCTTTCTCCCTCTCTCCCCCTTCTGTTTTCCTTCTTTTTTTTCTCTTTCTGCTTTTCTTCATCCCTCCTTCCCTCACCACTTCCTCCCTCCCTCTCTCCCTCCTTCCTCCTTCCTTCCTTCCTTCCTTCCTTCCTTCCTTCCTTCCATCTCCCTTGCCTTGCCTTGCCTTCTTTCATTTCCCCCTTTCATTTCATTTCTTCCCTTGGCTAGGTCCTCATTATACTCTAACATGCATTCTTTTCTCTTATGGAAAGTGATAAACCTCACAGAATAAATAGAAGAATAAAATAAAGCTAAAGCCTTTACCCCCACACAACTTACAGACTAAGGAAAACTCAGCATAGTGTGAGCCCAACGGGTGTTTGTAATGAAGGGACCCAGGTCAGCATCAGAGCATGGGCTGCATGAGCTACATGGGGCTTTCTTGAGTGACACAGGATGCCAGTCATTCTTGTCTGTGCCGACGGGCTCCAGGGCACAGCATCTTCTGAGCATCTTTGTTTCTGAAAGGGCCTGGAGCCCGCAGGTTACACATGAGAAGACTTGGATCCACTGCCCTGGTTTTCATGGCTTTACTGAAGTGGCCATTCAGCTGGGGTGTACATGGCTTCTGTTGTAAGACAAGTTGAGAGGTATTGGTGAAGGGACCCAGAGAAGGCTGATGGATGAGGGCAAGGGAGGTGGCATTCACCGCCAGGGACTTGACATAGGCATTCTTAATTATTCTCCACAGTAACTATTGTGAAGCGCCTACGGTGCCATAACAAACCATTCAGAACAGTATCTTAAAATAATAATGATCATGTCTTTTGCTCACAAATCTGGGATTCGCCTGGGCTCACTTAGGCAATTTTCCCTGGGGGTTTCTCTTGCAGGTGCAGTCGGGAGGGAGCTGGGGCCGGGGTCTTCTCGAAGCCGTCTTCACTCCACGTGTCTGGAGGCTGGGCTGGGAGATCACAAACACCTGGGGCGCTCGGGCATCTCGACCTGTCTCTGCAATCTCTCTCCGTGGCAGCTTCAGGGGGTCAGGGCTCTTAGATGGCAGCTGAAGGCCCCCAGAGCAAGAGTCCCAAGGGAGACAGCAGAAGCTGAATAGGCCTTTCCTAATCCAGTCTTGGCGATCTCATGGCATCCTATTTGCCACATTCCCATTCTTTAAGGCAGCTGCAGAGCCCCCTAGAACATTCCAGGGGAGGAGGCTGAGACTCTCTGCCTTTTGGTCAAGAGGCGTAAAGGAGTTTGCAAACATGTTTTGAAACTGGTCACCAATCGTTCAATCTGGACTCGCATTGCATATTCATTGTCAATTGGCGATGTGATGTTGGGCAAATTACTGAGTCTCAGTTTCCTTATCTGTTAAGTGGTGATAGTAGTTCCGGATTCACAAGATTGTTGTAAGGATTAAATTAATACATATTAAGCCCTTAACATGAAGCTTGTCGTATTATTGGCATTCCATAAATATTAGCTGTTATTACTATTATTATGCCCATTTTACAGCGGAGAAAACGGAGGTGCAGAGACTGTGGAGACCAGCCTGTTCTGTAACTAGGATCTGAACACAGTCCCAACAGATTCCAAAGTCAAAAAGCCTCCCTGAGCTCCTGATAGCAGTAACTCTCTCCTCTACATAAGCACTAGTCCCAACCTTAAAATCTCTCTAAGTATGGAAATTCAGAACGTGTGGGCCCCTGGGCCTCGGCCGAGGGTCTCACCCAGCAACTAAGCTCTGGACTCGGGAGCCACGTTGACTCTGACCTTGTAAATGCAGCCAGGAAGTTCCTGGATGAGGGGAGCCAGGCCACTAAGTTGGCCTGCCCTGCACCTTTCTAACCTGCAGGGATCCAAAGAGTAGAGATATAAGAGGAGACAGTCCAAAAATAAAGGAAACAGCACACTGTGACATTCTGGGGCAGAGGAAATAATACTGCATCTGACTTAAAGGCAGACATTTCTGAGACTCTGAGTCTTAGTTCCCATCTTGGTGACGGGGACTGCTCTGCCCACCCGACTTCTATGAGGATCACACGAGAGCCCGAGGGTGACAGTTCTTGGTAAACCACCAGGTCCTGGCCACATGTCAGTTATGAATTTAACCCAGCCAAGAAGGAGGCGGCCACCTTGAACTACTGCCCAGTTCAGAGCCTGTGTGTGTGAAGCTGGGGAGTAGGCAGCCCTGACTTGGAGAAAGAGAGGGCTGTCGCTTTGGACGATGTCGCGTGGCTTGGGAGCTGATGTGGCTTCAGGTTGCCTGTATGCCTTTTGGGCAGGTGTATGTATACACTCACACAGCCAGGCACACACAGAGTGAATGCATGCAGTCCGTGCACTGATAAATGTACCTTACTTATACACACACACCTACGTTACCCGTCTTGGAGGTCTGCCCCAGAGAAGTGCTTCAGACTATCTGCGGCCCCCAGGCTGAGATAAGGCACATCAATGGCCCAGCCCTGCCCTCGGGGAGCTGAGTGTTGCCTGAAGTCCCTCAGGACCCTGCTGGAAGATGACCATTTTCCTTTGGCTTCTAAAATGCACAACACTTTCCCAGCTCCAGCCCCTATCAGCCACCGGAGCCCAGCTCCCATGTAAATCACTGTGTACTTAAACAGCCTCCTCCTGATCCCTTGTGAGATCCCAGCCTTTCCTCTTTTTTCTTCCTTCTTCTGCTTCTTCAGTCCTCCTTTTTCTCCTCTGCCACTGTCTCTCTGTGGAAGCCTCTAGAAAGGCATGTGAGCCCCTCCCGCAGACCCTTGAGGCAGGCGCCTCACACTCTTCCCATAGGAGGGGCAGGGAAGGAAGGCAGGTGGGGAGTGGGTCTCTGCAGTCTGGTGCGTGGGCGAACTCCCCAGTTAAGGGAGCGTCCCGAGCCCCGGTTCTGAATCCCGAGAACATAAACTGAAACCCCACAAAGCACAAAGCAGAGCTGTTTAAAGGATAGGACACGTGGGTGAGATGGCTGGTCCCAGCTCCCCACCCGTGTTCTTAGGAAAGGAGGACAGGACTTGGGCTCCGAGGTGCACGCAGCCTGCAGCTGCTCCCCCACCAGGAAGCGGATTTGTTTCTCCCTCAGTAAGAAACTGCTTCCTGTAGGATCCACGGAGCCCAGGTCTCAGCACATGCTGGGAACAGGTGGGGGCAGGACTGGACAGAAGCACTGAGATGGCTGGGGTCCACGGTGCCACCATACGGGCCGGCACAGAGGGGCTCACCCGGGGGAGTCTGAAAGCACCCAGTGACACTGCAGGCTTTTCAAGTCGGTTTGATCCTACGAGCGACATGGGGCAAAACCACAAGCACATGTCTCAGATAAGGAAACTGGGACACAGGGTGGGGGGGAGGGTTACGAGGCTCTGTGAGCATTTGCTGTGAAGTGCCAGCAATCTGAGATGGGGAGAGAATGACCGTTTACTGGTCACCAAATACTCCCTGTACTACCTTCTCCCCTTCATCCCCAAGCTCCTTCTAACCCCTGGGGAGTCTGCAGGTCAGATCCACAGCTAACGGGCAAGGCAGGGAGCCACACATGAGTGTCCCTGAGTCCCCTCCTCCATGCTGCCCCCCGAGACTCCTGGCTGCTGGTTCCAGTGTGAGAACATCACTCCCATGGATGGCATACATGCTCTACAGAATGCTTTCACATCCAGTTGGTCCTACCACGTCTTTGCAGAACTGGTTCTGTTATTACTGCCTGATTGCTGTAGTTATTACTTCAGTGTCTCAGGAGAAGAAGGCTCGTTGAGTTGAAGGGGTCTGCTCAGATTCCCAAGACTCGTATGTGGCCAAGCTGGCCATTGAACAATGGTTCCAAAGTGCACGAACCTCACTCCCTACACTGCCACTGGTCTGCTTTGGTCACTCCCCAGCTACAAGCCAGTAGACTTCTCTTCAAATTCCCAAAATTGCAAAATCTGGGTCTTGTCTAAAGGCAGGACAGGGCCAGCTCCCACAAAGCCAGGTTAATCAGGGCAAGGGGCTTGAAGGGCTGGGAGACGTAGCTGAGAGCCATCCTCTCTCTATGGCACACACACACACACATGCACACACACATACATACACACACACACACACACACACACACACACACACTTGCCCTGCTTGAGTGGAAAGGCTCTCGGCTCTCTGCTGTATTTTTCTGTTCTTGGGGATTTGGATCAATGAAGTGTATGTGTGAGAAAGCCCAGAGAGTGTGGGCTTAGAGTGACAACATCCAGGAAAATGATAATGCCATTTCAGCTTGACTTCCTTGGAATGGCTGGCCTGGGCTTTGGAGGTGTATGTAAATGATGCGTCCAGTGGTAACAGGAGTCTCCCCAGGTGTTGGCTCTGTTTCCCCTCAGCTCCTCTCCCCTGTGTTTAAACCACAGAAACTCTTCCAACCTCAGAATGACTGGCTGTAATAGACCCAGAAGGTCTTATAAGACCCCTGGTAAAAGTTATCTAGCTCAAACCCCACGTAAACCCTGCAGGAATGGGGCAATCTCTGCCCCGTTTTTCTCTAATGCCACTGACCAATGGGTAGGCTTATGTTATGGACACTCACCACCATCTCTGAACTGTGACTCTGTGGTATAAGGGCAGCCCAAAACCTCCTGCCCCCAATTCCTTCCCAGCTAGTCTGCTTTGCCCATTTTTGGTTTTTTTCAATGTTTATTTTTGAGAGACAGAGAGAGACAGAGCATGAGCGGGAGACAGAGAGGGAGATACAGAATCCAAAGCAGGCTCCAGGCTCAGACCTGTCAGCACAGAGCCCAACGCAGGGCTTGAACTCACAACCCATGAGATCATGACATGAGCAGAGGTCGGATGCTAACCGACTGGGCCACCCAGGAGCCTCAAAGTCTGCTTTAGTTGTTAAGAATCCCACAGGGGCAGCTCTCCTTCAGGGGGTCAGTCATTGCCAACACAGGGCGGGTTCAGGATGCATGCAAGCAGAGGAACCGGGGGTACAGGAGAAGGGGACGGGGGAGAGAAGGACGAGAGAGGGGACAGGGACCAGCTTCCCTCCTGCCCCTTTCTACCTTTCACGGCTGGAACGTGGGAGAGTAAGCAGCCATGGAAGGAGACCAGGGGATGCTGCTGCCTTGCACAGCTTTGTTTTGTAGAAAACAAAGCTGGGTCATCCGGGAGCTGGTTCCTCTGGGAGGTGGTGTGGTGCAGAGGCTGAGGGGCTTGGGGATCCGATGACCCTGGCTTTGAACGGTCACCTTACCACCCACAGAGCTCCATATTCTCAGGCTAAGTTCTCTGAGTTTCAGTGAAGTCCTCTAAAATGCGGGGAAAGTAACACCCCATCATAGGCTTACATCATAAGATCATTAATGTAAAATACCTGGCACATGCCTGGAACATAGAAGGTGCTCAGTAAATAGAAACTGTTACTATCAGGTCCAGAAAACTCTGTTTGGGGAGAGCTGGCATGACCTAACAACAACAATAACCGTGATAACAGCTAACACTTATGAAACGGTTGGGATGTGCCAGGCATTCTTCTAAGGATGTTGCATATATGAACTAATTTCATTGTAACAACAGCCCTGTGGGGCTGCTACCACTATTTGCTCTATGTTGCAGATGGAGAAGCTGAGGCGAAAAGTTTAAAACACCGGGCCAACTACATACAATGGAGTATTATACAAAGGAAGGAAATTCTCACACACACTGTCCCATGGATGATCCTTGAGGACATTGTGTTGAGAGAAAGAAGCCAGACACCAAGGGACAAATATTGTATGATGCCACTTATATAAGGTGCCTAGAATAAGCAAATTCATAGAAAATAAAAATAGCATAGAAGTTACCAGGGGCTGGGGGTAGGGGGAAATAGGAATTATTTAACGGATATAAAGTTTGGTGGGGTTTTTTTTTTTTTTGAAAAATCATTTTTTTTAATGATAGCATAGCTGACATATAACAGTACATTCATTTCAGGCGTACAGCATAATGATTCGATATTTATATGTATTGTGAAATGACCCCCACGATAAGTCCAGCCAACATCCCTCACCGTACATAGTTACAGACTTTTCTTTTTCTTGTGATGAGAACTTTCAAGATCTCCTTTCTTGCAACTTCCAAATATGCATGACGGCATTAATAACCATGGTGGCCACGCTGTTCATGACATCCCCAGGACTTATTTGTTTTATGACTGGCAATTTGTACCTTGTGACCCCTTTCACCCATTTGCCCATCCCACCCTCTGCTTCTGGAGACCACCAATCTGTTCTTTGTATCTATGAGCTTGGTGTTCTGCTGTTGATGCTGTTGCTTTAAATTCCACATATGAGTGAGATAATACAATGTTGGGCTTTCTCGGTTTGACCTATTTCACTTTAGCGTGATGCTCTGGAGGTCCGTCCATGTTGCTGTAAACGGCCCCACTGCTCACAGCCGCGAGATGTGTGAAACATCCCTCCATGTCTCTGGGTCTTAGTTACCACATCCGGGAAGTGGGGGAATCGTACCTACTTCTCTGATTGATCATGAGGATTAATGGAATTGTGGATGTAAACGATCAATCACAGTGGCCGGGACCTGGTAGGTGTGCAGAGAAATGGGAGTGTCCCACGGCAGGCTCACTCTGGAGCTACTCGCCTTCCGCGTCCCGCTGAAACAGAACGCTGCAGGCAGAGTCACTGGCTTGCGAGGGATCGGAAAGATATACGACCAAAATACCATCCTGGACACGGACATAGCTGGGGCTGGGTGCGAATGGCTGAGCTGAGGCCCGTCTCGACTTGAGAGAAAGGGAAGAAAGACTTTCATGGATCAGAAGGCTATGGAGGCCGGGGGATGGACACAATGACCTCACAAAGCACATTTCCTCCTCTCTCCTTCTCCCCCACTCAGACCCCCACCACACAGGCAGCTCTATTCCACACCAGACCGGCCCTTTGAGAGCTGGCGTTCTCATACCGTCCTCACCGTTCCGGGAAATGTGGAATAAATAAATGCAGGGTTCCTGAAGCTGTCTCTTTGAAGTTTAAAACAATCCAGGGCAGGCCCCCTTCCCCTGCCCAGAAACCCGAGGCCGTGGCTCCCCGTGCCCTCCCCACCCACTCCTGCTGCCGTCTTCAGCCCACATTAAAATTCCTCTCCAAGGGGTGCTTTAGAGGCAGGGATGGCAGGGGCAGCGATATAATAACCGACAGCAGGACCCCTGGGCAGGAGATTCTGATCGCCCGCACGCCAAGAAAGTCTCATGGAGAGAGCAGGGGAAGCGAACGCCTCTCCACCAGCCGGAGCCGGGCTAATTGCCGCCAGGGACAAGGGCAGAGTTCGCCCAGGTAACAGGTGCGCCTTGTCTTAATGAAGACTGACTTGTTTGCACAGAGCTGCCTGCAGAGGTAAGAGGAGGGGGACGGGGGTGCGGGCTGCTTGGCTCTGTGCTGGAGGCCACCAAATTAGAGGAGATGGCTTTGTCCCCTTCCTGACCCACCCCGGGGCTGGACGTGTGGGAAGAAGGGGCAGATAAATGGTAACCCCAAAATAGTGCTCGCCTAAAAGGATAGTGGTAACTCTTGATTGTCGGCAGGTGGGGTACTCGCTTTGCGAGGTCTCTCTGGCCTTGTTACTGCCCAGAAAGGTTCAATTAGGGGACTTCAGGGACAGAGATGGGACAGCAGGGAGAGGGAGGAGGAAGAGTGAGAGAGCAGGGCAGGAGGGAAAGGCCAGGAGTGTGCTGTGGGGAGGAGTGTGCTGATGGGAGCGCCGGGTACACAGCTGTGAATGCAATTCAACGATGAATGCTTATTAATACTGTCTGTCATCTGTCTGGCACTGTTCTGGGCACTGGGGATGGGGAAGAGTGAACGCGGCTCCTGCCTGAGATCTGTCAGGGGAGGCTGACGTGGAAATAGACAGTTCCAGCACAATGCCAGGTGCTATGATGGGGGCTTGGCTGGCTGTCCTGGGAGCAGAGAGGGGAAAAGGTGGGGAGGAAGGAAGAGGAGTTAGGAAGCGGGGAGTGGCACTTGTGTGGCTCAGTGGGTGAAGCGTCCAGCTTCGGCCCAGGTCATGATCTCATGGTTCGTGAGATCCAGCCCTGGGTTGGGCTCTGTGCTGACAGCTCAGAGCTTGGAACCTGCTTCGGATTCTGTGTCTCCCTCTCTCTCTGCCCCTCCCCTGCTCATGCTCTGTCTCTGTCTCTCTCTCTCTCTCTCAAAACTAAAAATAAACATTAAAAAAGGTCTAAAAACGGAAGAGTCCTGGGGAGCAGGGAATACTTCAAAGGAAGGCTGGGGGGCGACCGCAGTTGATATGGCTAGAGCAGTGTTGGAATAAGGGAGGTCCAATGGGGGACATTCCAAGAAGGGTAGAAGCCCCAAGGGGCATATAGACATGGTCCACCCATGGGCCCTGGGATGAGAGAGAGAGAGAGAGAGAGCCCAGAGATGAAGCTTCGGAGGTCTGTTGGGGCCAGAGTGTGGAGACACGGTCAATACGCAGGAGACAGGGCCTTTTTCTAGGAGACACCAGCAGTTATTGATAGGTTTGGGGTGACCCACAGCTCTGCTGTGCTGTCTCCTCCCAGGGCCACATATCATGAAGAGTGAGCCACAGCACCTGGGGGTTCTAAGGGGCCACTCACCTTTCAACAGACCTTCTCCCCCCGCCTCCCCATCTTCCCATCTTGGCCTCACATCCTTCTGCAAAAAGGCAGCAAAATGATCCCTGCTCAACAGATGGACGTGGGACACACACAATGGCAGGGATGTGCGCAAGGTAGCTCCGTGTCTGGCTTGAGTGCAGCTGTCCAGTCTCACCCCTGATCTGTCACTCCATCATCCAGGTTTAACTCATGAAAATCACTGACCACCGAACTGGTCGAGGTTGAAAAAATTAAATCCTGGAATGGTTAAGCACAGCCCAAACTACTCATGTCCCAGGCATTTGGTCTGAAAGTCACCACAACCATGCAAAGAAGCTATTCGTTTCCCATGGGAAACCCTCTCTTACCCAGAGAGGGTAAGTAACTTGTCCATCATCACACAGCTAGTGAGGGGATGAGTTGGGATTTGAAGCCAGGTCTAGGCGACCCGCCATCTTGTGTTCCGTGTACCATCACATCTCAGAACGGTGAGGCTTCTAGTAAGGGTTAGGGGGAAAGCCTGGGGGTGAGAACAGGGTGGAGGCAGCATCTCAAAACCGATCCAGTGCCAAGAACTTGAATCTCGGTTAATTCCACCTTATGATTTATTAGTTAGGGACCAGGGGTTGGGGAGGACAACACAGTTGTGTTGGTTTTGTGTTGTGATTTTTTTTTTTAATCTCTGAGATGTCCCAAAATGTTTACCTTGTAAATTTGTTCAGCGGAGAGGTGGGTAAACACAGGCATGCAGAATGTGAACAGCATCACCCAGCCAGAACGCCTGGCAGGTTTGCAGAGGTAGATGTAAAACACTGCAAACAGCATGTGGGAGCAATGAGGCTCCCGCAGCACGTAGCTCGCAGCCCCCACGGAAGGCCACGGCGTGCTGAGAGAGGGGAGGGGCGCGCTGCCAGGCTGCCCAGCTGTCCCTCGGGGTGCCCCCCTCAGGAGGGCAAGGCCGTACCGTTCACAGCACACCCATTTCAAGCCTCACCGCGTTCGGTGAGGCGACACCTCCACAGGTCAGTCTTGTACATGGCACCGGCCCAATCTCCCCGCCCGGCTGCGGAGCATTCACCGGGCCCTGCCTGCATCCTACGTACCACCTCGTGTTCCCAGAGGCCTCCTGGATGGCTCCGGGCAGAAAGCCAAAGACTAGGAGCTAGTGAGCCTCCTGTCACGGGAAACATCCAAGAGGTCGGCGTCTGCCTTGCATAGGGTGCCTGCCAAGGGCCCCGATTCTGCAGCCACGCTGGCCTGAATTGGGATTCTGAATCTACTGTTGTTTGGCTTACCTTCTTCCAGCCTCAGTGTACCCATCAGGAATGAGGGGTGATAATGGTATCTAGCTCACGGGGCCCATGGGAGAAGATAATGCTTGACAAGTACGAAGCACGGTGCCCAGGACTTAGTAAAGTGCTCAATATGCGCTAATAGTAATAATGAGGGTGAGGGCCAGAGACACAGTGGTCGTGAGGAAGAGGAGGAGGAGGAGGAGAGGAGGAGGAGGAGGAGGAGGAGGAGGAGGAGGAGGAGGAGGGTGGTAACTGAGGTGAGGCGCTTAGTGAGGAGTGGTCTCAGTGGGCCCCACTGGAGCACACACCGCTTTAACAGCCCTGCTCTATCTGCAACGCTAAGCAGCAGACACTCAGGAGGTCACAATAAGAGGGATCCGACCCCCCCCCCCGCCACCCCCACCCCCCGCCCCGTGCCCCCCTTGTGAGCCAGCCACTCTGACCAAGCCAGGTTCTGTCCCGGAACTAACGCCCACGCGCGGACGGTAGGATGCCATTCAGCTAGAGCACTGCTTGATGGTCGGCATTTTGCAAACCACTCCCTTACGGGCTGTGAGGACAATGATATCAGAAAGACCTCCTGGTGACTTCACAATTGGGAAAAATAGATGCCCCTAAGTCATACCCTCTGCCCTCGGCTAAGTATCAAACCCCTCTCTTCCCCCGGGAAATTCCTTCTTTCATTTGCTGTAAAGTGACTTCTGCTGAAGTGTGTGTTTTTGAAGTGGAAAATTGAAAGCACACGATTCATTCCAAAAGAAAACTGTTAGTTCACAGCTGAGAAATCACTTGGCTATTGGTCCAAAGGGGTTACTCTGCAGGTTTGAGGGGGGCAAATATGGAACGCTGCTTTCTCCCTTTCTGTGTCCAGAACCACATCGAAGGTGGACCGAGAGCCAGAGAAATGGAGGTCCAAATGGCACCTTTATTACGGATAACATTAAATGGGAGGGGGTGGCTTGTGTCTGACCAAAGTGACCTGCTACCATGCACCTCAACTGATCTGATTCCCCAAAACGTTAGGATTCCCTGGTGGACGCAGTCTGCCCACCGTCTTATCACTGGCCGACAGCGGATACTTGATGTCCTCTGAAAGCAGACATATCCCCAAAGAGAGGGATAGGGGAGGAGGAAAGGGGGTCACACATAAGCTCATAAATGACAAATCGCTCCTCCTTGCTGGGTGAAGAAGACAGGCAGCAAGGGGCCAGGGAAACCCCTCCACGCAGAAACCAGAGACCAAGGGGAAAAGCGCTTCTCATTTTTTTGTGTTCCTAACCAACCGGGCTTCACTTCCTTTTTTTTAAAAATGCTTACTTATTTTGGGGAGAGAGAGAGAGAGAGAGAGAGAGAATGAGAGCAGGGGAAGGGGCAGAGAGACAGGGAGAGAGAGAATCCCAAGCAGGCTCTGTGCTGTTAGTGCAGAGTCCGACATGGGGCTCGATCTCACCAACCATGAGATCATGACCTGACTGAGCCACCCAGGAGCCTCAACTGGGCTTAACTTTTAAGCCTCTGGTCAACCAGGGGTGTGGTTGTGGTGCTCTAAGTGGGGAATGAACTGTCCCCGCTACATGAGGCCGCTCACCCAGTACTAACCAACTCCTGCTCCCTTCACGGGTCTTCCTGGGACCATCATAAGACAGTGTCGATTTTCTTCCCATGAGGCCCTGAAATGGGTCCAAACAGCACATTAATTAAATTAACCTCAAAGCTCTGCCGTACCCAAGGCTGAAAGTTCAGAACTTATTCTCTTTCCGACCCAAATTTATGTCTAGCCACATGGCCCGATAAACTCATCAGAGGTTCTGTAATGAGATTTAATAGCAGCGTGAAGATACTTCAATAATAAAATGCATAAAGAGCTAATGAAAAATGCATAAAGATTCTTCAATAATAAATGCCAAAATAAGATGCCCCAAATTTGGATATAAACCCTTCCCGTTATCAAATTCCTAGGGAAAATTAGAGATTAAAATCCCACAGAGATTAAAGTCCAAAATCAAAGTTTTTCGCCTCTCTGAATTAAAGTCCAAAGAAAGTCCAAGCTACCCGAGTTAAATCCAAGTGCAGGGAAATGGAGGGAGGTCCTCCCGTTTTCTCACGTAGCTCAATCTCAGGCAGAGGTGCTAACAAGACAACACCAAGTTCTTAGAAGAGCTGTCCCCCGTGCCAGTGCTGCCAAAGCCCAGAGTAGGGCGTCATGGTACCCGAGGAGAAAAAGATAGCTGGAGATGGTCGTCCAGCTGCAACAAGATTCCCATGGGTGTGTGCCAGCAGCCGAGAGCCCACAACCTTAGCCCTCTGATGCACGGGGTTAGGCTATGGCACTCTTCCGGAAATGTCCCTACTTCTCCCTCCACCTAGAATGTCAGCACATCTCCACATGGTCACATCCCCAAACCTCCTTGGTCAAAATTAACCTCTCTCTGCTCTGTCCTGCCAAGGACAGAGCCCAGAACCTGAGATGATAGAGTACTGGATGCTGTCTTGAGCCATGACGGGCCCATCAGGGAAGACATTCCCGCCCCACTCACCTCTTTTCTGTCCCGTTGCTACCCAGTTCCACAGGGTCATAAACAGGACTGGGAGTGGCGTCAGAAGGGAGCAGGAGAGAAACCCACCACTTTCCCCCTTCGCAGATGACAACAGGCTGGTGACACCTGCTACGGGTGCGGGCTAGACAGAGGGAATGTGGCTTTAATCCTAAATGAACTTGGAAGCTTTGCCAATTACCTGGGGTTGGACATTTAAATATGAGCTGAGTCTGAGCATTATTTAAAGTGTCGTTGAGCTTTCTGTCACTGAAAAGTATTTATGAAAGTTATGGCTCTAAGTACATACCCAGGGATAGAAGAACATCCCCCCTGAATAAACGTAAATGGGCAGTGGGAACCAAGACAAAATTGCTTTGTGATTTCATACTACATGTTAAGCTTGTTCAAAGTACAGGTTACAGCCCCATAGTGTTTGATCTGCACCTCCATTATAGATTTTCCCTAACTTGCAGTGTGGTTACTATGGGCACATCTCTTCTTGGACCGGTAGACTGTAAGCCTCTTGCAGACAAGTGTCTTCTTTTTCTATCTCTTAAAACCCCCATCGGAGTGTCTGGAGCATGGCAGGTGCTCAGTAAATATTTGAGGATAAAAGGAAGAAAGGGAGAGAAATATAGAAAGAGGGGAAGGAGAAAGGAAAAAAGGTCTGAGCATCCATGAGACTTTTGTGCAGCAAAGGTCATTGATTTCAAAGGAACCAGAGGACTGTGGTGCTAGAATTGATGGGCATCTCACCCACATTCTGCAAGGGATTTCTGGTCTTTGAATCCTTTGGTCCAGACCTGCACACAGCTACTTGCCTCTGTCCACCAGCCGTGTAAGTCACATGACTAGGAAAGCTACTGGGCTGATGTAGAGATCGTTGGATGGGGAGTCTGGAGTTCCTGGCATCAGGCCCATGGACACCTGCCTGAAACTCATAGTCACCTCATCTGGTACGTGGGGGGTAGCAATGCCTTCTCCATCCAGCTCTCAGGGTTGTTACAGAGAGCATTTGGAAAGGGCAGATTTCAAACGTGAATGCCAGGTGCTGGCACCAGTCCAAGGTTTCAGTGCCCTTTGAAAGGCTGTCACAGCCCCAGAAGGCTGGGCTCTTTCTCTCAGTTCTGGAGACTTCCCCACCAGGTGGGATCAGAGCACAATGCAGACAGCCTGGGAGATCCTGGACCATGTGCTCCCTCTCCTCATGACCACAGCCCTCCCCACGTCCAGTCTACTCTCCTCAGGAGGGAAAATCCAATGAGTAGGAACAGAAAAGTAGGATTTCAATGCGTCGTCTTCACAGTTCCACTCTTGGCCCTCCTTGACCTTCTGCCTTCACACAACTTTCTATCAAATGGGCTCAGAACATGTACTGAGAGGCACCCCATTTTCATGTTACTCCAGCCTGCCATTGGCATCCAGTGGCAACGCTTGTCTTGAATCTAGTGTGTCGGTGTGTGTGCCCGTGTATACGTGTGTGTAAGAGAGAGAACGAGAGAGAAGGATGCAGGTGGGGGAGAAAGTGGAAGACAGCGAGAGGAGGAAGGGAGAAGGAGATTTACCATCTCTCTATATTTTTTATTTACGTAAATGTACGTGCTCATTGTAACAAGTCAAATAATAAAGAGATGTGTTCTTAAGCGAATAGTCTCCCCTTCCCTCTGGAAGTCCAGTGTGTGGGGCCCTCAGCCCTCACAATCCTCTGCTTCTCACCTAACCCCTCCCCCACGGTGGGCTCCTATCTACATGCACACGTGTGCGTGCACACACACCTCACGGTGTCATCTACCTCTCTCTGCTGTCCCGCTAATCTCTCCCAGATGGACACATTTGTTCCATAATCTCCTATGGGCAAAGCCTAGTGACATCCCAGTTGCTGCTCTGGTCCAGAATCCACTGAACTGTTCATGCTCTTCACTTTAGACAATCCTAAAATAGCCTTAGTAAATTCCCTTGGCGGCCACATCTCCCTCCTATGGCGCAGAACCTGCTCAACGGGGACGCCCCCCTGCAGGCACCATTCGGGAAGCTGGAGAACTGACTGGGGAAAGTACAACTTCAAGACTAACATCAATGAAATGCATGTGAACATTTCCAGGGCCGAGCAAACCATATGTCTTCATAATTTGATTGTGTCCTGGTCCCAGAGGCACCCCCAGCTCTATTGAACACCGATGGAGTTATTTAGGATCATAAATAATATTATCAGAGAGGGTCCACTGGGTAAACAGAGTCAGTGTGTAATTGTCGGAATGTGATATTGATTGTTCTTCACTGACTAATGAATTATTCTGTTTAAGAGCCCACAGAAATAGTGCACAACATTTCAAGGCAATGGGGCCTTTGAAGGATTTTCTTGAAGAGCGGCCTCTGCCTAGTGGCGCTGACTGCCAGAGCCAAAAGAGAGGGTTTTATCAGCCACCGTTCTGCTATTTGCAGTGAAAAATAACAGAGAACCCCACGCTGTAGGGCCCCCAGCAGGCATGATGGGATCAAGTGGAAGGTGAATAGAGGCAACTACTATATCCAGCCAACCCCAGTCCCCTTCTGCTTCACAGAGACCCAAGTCTGCAGATCTATTATAGAAGGGGCCCAAGATGTGGACTGCTGGGTGGGGGTGTCCAGGGCATATCATTTTGTATATTACCTGTAAGCTCTTCATTTTATGCTTATTTGATGACCTTTCCGTGACAGACTAAAGTCATGCATTTAGTTCAAGACTATTGGAGGGAGATTCAAAGAGTGGAAGTTGTTGCTAATCTCTGTGCCTAGACTCTCTCTTAAAAGTAGAGCCTCCCTGGGGGAGCAGTGGGAACCAAAATGCAGAATCTCCATCCAAGGGTCTGTCTACACCTTGGGCCCTATCCCTTTCCCCCAACCTGCCCAGTTTCTACTCAGTTCTCGGCCCTTTGCCAATCTTTATTCTCTTTACTGTGGAATGCTTTTTCATGTATTTTTCTCCCCTTGAACTGTTGGACTGTTCTTTACCTTCATGATTTTTCTAAATTCTTTATACGTTGGGTGTTAATTCTTTCCTGAATTTATTTATTGCAAATATATTCTTTCCATCTGTGGTTTGTCTTTCTACTTTCTTTATGCCATTGTTTTGGCCAACACGCATTCTTAAGTTTAATGTAGTTGAATTTATCAGTCCTTTGATTCATTATGAATGCTTTTTGTTTAAGAAATCTTCCACATCTCATAGTCGTAAATATAGCCTCTTTTATTTACTTCTCAAAGCTTTAAAGTTTGGCCTTTAACATTTAAGTCTTTAGTTTACAAGGAAATTAATTTTATAGTTTATGCATTAGCATCCAGCTTCTAGTGTTTTCCATAAGCATAGGTGATCGCCTCAGCCCAATGCTAGGTTGCCTTTCCTCTTCCCCATGATCTGCAAGGGCACTGTCAGCTATCGGGTTTCTACATATTAGTGGGGATGTTGCTAGCCCTCTATTCTGACCCATTGGTCAATTAGCCTAGCCCTGTATCAATTCCATGATACCTTAAACTTCCACATGAACATTTCCTTCTCCTTCCCACCAGCCCCTTCCAGTGACTCTTTAATCCAAGACCTCCCGCTCCATGAATTCTTCCCTGATCCTCTGTTTATCAGTTCTCTTTCTCCCCCTTGTTTGATCTCTCACCTCTACCATTCATGGATCACGTACATATATCTTTATGTCTTACACACTAACTCCTGTGAACAGGCATCTTTTCTTTTGCTTCTTTGATCTCTGCTGTGCTCCCACCCCACTCCAACACCTCGCAGCTCCAGAGCCCTAGTAGATGCAATGAATACATGTTTAAAAGATTCAAAGGTCAATCTCAACTTAGATCTTCAAATCTCAATGGACTTGCCCATCCTGGAAAACGCAATCATTTGGGCCCTTTGGGATACATTACTCCTCATCCACAGGTTATTTATTTATTTATTTGGCACCTGAGTAATCCTGGTGGCGTTGGTGAGGCTGAAGAGACATCGCTGAGGAATGGAAAGGCCCTACCTGTCTTTCCCAAGGAAATCTAAGACACCCAGGAGTGTGGGGCCAAATGCTGCAAGAGTAAACGTCTGCCAGGTGGGAGGTGGTACCAACTGCATTCTGAAACCCAGAGGAGCGATGCCAGATCGTCATCCCAGGAGACCGAAGTCCTTTGGCAACCGACAGAGAGAATCCTTGGAGATGCTTGTACTCACTGCCCCCACACCAGTTTACAAAGCACCTCAGTCTTCCTATTCAGACCTGCATCTGTAGCCTGCAAAGAAGACTGCCAGGAAAGGGACTCCTAGCAACTAGAAATAGCACCGATTCAAAGTCTTGCAAATCTCCTTTAGAGAAGGAACCTTCCCAGACTGGCTCATGCTGATGGGGCTGCAATATAGGTTCCAACCAGGTGAGGGAGGTAGAGGTTTGCACTGATGTAAAAGGTACCGGGAAAGGAAAGGGGAAGCAGAAGGAATGGAGAAGGTACTTGGTGGTTGAGAAAGGACTCACCACACGCCACATCACCCACTCAACAAATATTGTTGAAGGGCCTACTATATATTGGGGGCCTCTGCCGAGTGCTTGAGCCTCAGGGATGAAGCAGACCCTGTTCCTATTGGCATTCCTGCCCAGTGCCACCCTCAGAGCAGCAGCTGGGCACAGTGGCTGTGAAATGAATCCCTTACCCCCACTCGTTTGCCTTTTTTTTTTTCTGAGTTCAATCTGCAAGTTAATTCAGAGCAAAAGACAGTTACTTAAATCCAGATATTTTATCTTAATGTGGGTAATTCCCATAATATCATACATTAAGATATCTGATTTCAGCTGCCACCCAACAGGCGGCGGGGATGTCATTTCAGATCTGTTTTATCGCTGCATGTGCATATGTTTCTATTTCGTTTATGGCACATGAGAGGCTGTCATCAAATTGGTCTCACATTCAAAGTGTGGGAACAGGAGCAGTGAGATTTTTAACCTTTACATAAGGTGGAAGCTCTGTGTACCGAGTGCATGAACGTGTGTGTGCACGTGTGTGCTCATGCACGAGTGTGTGTGTGTGTGTGTGTGTGTGTGTGTGTGTGTGTGTTTACAGCCAGAAGGAGGGCAGAGGCAGGGAGGACGATATAATCTCTCACCCCACCGCGGACCTGTTGTAGTTCATCTGTATCTACAGCAACTGGAAAACCCGATCTTAAGGAGCCAATGGTCCATTGCATCTCAAAAGCCCCGAAGAGGCTAACCCGGTAGCTTTCTGCTGAGCCCAGTTCATCATTAGTAAGAAGGTAAATTGCAAAGAGGGCACTTTTCTGCTCTCAGCCCTCCTCGCCCCACCCTGTAATCTCAGCCAAATTAGCAACGCTTCACGGGGCTGTTTGTTTGGGGCTGATTCTGCTGCCTCCACGCTGTTGTTCACAAAGATAGGCTGGGAGGCTGCCAAGCGATTAAGTGATCGTGGTTAGCCTGTTACTTGAACTGCTTTCTTCTGGAATATTAAAAGTTTTACAGCCTCAAGCAGTGCACTTTGGCTCCTAGTAATTAATACCGATTTTGCCATAATATCTTATTTTTATGGGCATTATCTTGTTTTTCACGAGCTGCAAAAATATCACTGCAGCTTATGAAATACGTTATAATATCTCGCTTTGCACAATCGTATTTGTGCCATTATCTGGCCCCTGGAGCAGCTAATTTAGCCCACATCGTACAGAGCAATATTTATTTTCCTACTGATTGTTTGAGGGGCTCTTTTCTGACAATGCTGCACATCTGAGCAATTTGCCACCTTGGTCATAAACACGTCCTTCGAAAGGGGCCACCTCTTTTGATCTTGCCTGACATCTAATAAACCTGGGTCCTCTGTCCCTCTGACCTTTTAAAATATATTCCCATTATATATTTTTAATACATTATGGTTCATTTGTGTATTTGTCTCTCCACCAGACCATGAGTTTCTTGAGGACAGAATCTACATCTTTTCACCTCTGTGGTTGGGTTCCTATTTCAGAACCTGATGCGTTGTACATGTTCAGTAAATATTTGTTGAACGATTGACTGTAACCTTGTTTAACACATTAAATAAGTTTGTATAGGCAAAGAACTTAGCAAAGGACTTTACATAGAGCAGACATCCAACACATATTGGGTGTTAATTTTATATGAATTAACATGAAGCCCTAATCTGTCTGCCTTGTAATTTGTACCACTTGGTCCTAATTCTAGCCCTTGGGTTATGAGCCAGCATCGAGAAGCCTGAAAGTGCTACTCTGAGCAGTAGCCTTGCTGAGCTACTGCCCATCTTCTGGCCAGTGTCGAGGGCAAGGCCACTGGGCCCCACAGGGGGTGGGGGCTGGTTGGGGACAATTCACCTTGTCCGTCTGCCTCGTAAATACTCACGTCTGTGGAGTATATGCATGTATGTGAGGAATTTTCATAAATGCCATTTTATTTGATCCTTTTTAAAAGCCAGTAATATAGAAGGAACTATAACATTTTATCTCCATTTTACACATACTTTGTGGTGTCCTGCCCAAGACCATACATCTATGAAGGGTAGGAGTGGACTTGAATCTAGGATTTCTGACTCGACTGAGAAAGCTTCTAGACATCTGGCACAAATAGACATGGTTACCCCCAAGTAGCTCAATCTGGCATGATTTGGGGCTGAAATGCTGTACTTGCCACTCTCTAGAAAACTGAGGCAGAACGCTTGTCTCCCAACCCCATCTGCCCCTTCAGTTTATGACTTTGCTCCTGGCCATGGCCCAAAGTTTCCCTGATGCCTCAATCCATTCATGGAATCGACAAGCATAAAAGCCATCAGCTGACTGGACTGCTGGAGCCCAGGGGGTTCATGCCACACTAGTGATCAGGAGAAATGTTGTCTGGTGCTGGCATTGAGGAAGGTCTTAGAGCATGGCAATGGCATTCTTTTATTTTCCCAGCTTTGGGCAGTGGGAAATTCAGTCTGTGCAGAGAGAGAACCCTTGGTCACCCACACTCATAGTATTCAACGTGGTGGGTGTTAAGGTATAGAGGGAAAAGTATATTCCAGTTCTACCACTGATTCTACCATAATGTTACCTTGAGCAAATGAAATTCCCACTTAAAGACTCAGTGGCCTCTTCAATAAAATGGGTGGAGGAAAAAAAATAAGACAGGCACTCTAATAGAGCCAATGAGATGTTATATGAGAAATGTGCTTTGGAAGCTAAGGTCCTTACAAATGGAAGGGATTATTCTTCTAGAAGTAACTTCTATGACTCAAATTGCATCTGTCATGCCCCTCAAGTCCAGCCTGGCCATGACTTTTATACACCTATTCCATGTTTTAGCAGCAGAACCATGGTGACTCAGCAGAGGGAAGGATGGCCACATGTTGGGGCCAAGCCCTCCTGGATTTGGGCTGCCAATTGGACCACTGTGTGTAGATATAGTATGAGTACAATGTAAATGATTGTTGAGTTTTTAGCATTAGCCATAAACCTGGTTAATATCTCAGTAGTCTTTTTTTCTTTTTATTATTAATTTTATTTTTTTAATTTACATCCAAATTAGTTAGCATATAGTACAACAATGATTTCAGGAGTAGATTCCTTAATGCCCCTTACCCATTTAGCCCATCCCCCCTCCCACAGCACCTCCAGTAACCCCCTGCTTGTTCTCCATATTTAAGAGTCTCTTATGTTTTGTCCCCCTCCCTGTTTTTATATTATTTTTTGCTTCCCTTCCCTTATATTCATCTGTTCTGTGTCTTAAAGTCCTCATATGAGTGAAGTCATATGATATTTGTCTTTCTCTGACTGACTAATTTCGCTTAGCATAATTCCCTCTAGTTCCATCTATGTAGTTGCAAATGGCAAGATTTCATTCTTTTTGATTGCCGAGTAATACTCCATTCTATATATATACCACATCTTCTTTATCCATTCATCCATCGATGGACATTTGTGCTCTTTCCATACTTTGGCTATTGTTGATAGTGCTGCTATAAACATGGGGGTGCATGTGTCCCTTTAAAACAGCATACCTGCATCTCTTGGATAGATACCTAGTAGTGCAATTGCTGGGTCATAGGGTAGTTCTATTTTTAGTTTTTTGAGGAACCTCCATACTGTTTTCCAGAGTGGCTGCACCAGTTTGCATTCCCACCAGCAGTGCAAAAGAGATCTTCTTTTTCCACATCCTCACCAACATCTGTTGTTGCCTGAGTTGTTCATGTTAGCCATTCTGACAGGTGTAAGGTGGCATCTCACTGTGGTTTTTATTTGTATTCCCCTGATGATGAGTGATGTTGAGTGTCTTTTCACTTGTCCGTTGGCCATCTGAATGTCTTCTTTGGAGAAGTGTCTATTCATGTCTTTTGCCCATTTCTTCACTGGATGATTTGTTTTTTGGGTGTTGAGTTGATAAGTTCTTTATAGATTTTGGATACTAACCCTTTATCTGTTATGTCATCTGCAAATATCTTCTCCCATTCTGTCGGTTGCCTTTTAGTTTTACTGACGGTTTCCTTCGCTGTGAAGAAACTTTTTATTTTGATTAGGCCCAAATCGTTCATTTTTGCTTTTGTTTCCCTTGCCTCTGGAGACATGTTGAGTAAGAAGTTGCGGCAGCCAAGATCAAAGAGATTTTTGCCTGCTTTCTCCTCGAGGATTTTGATAGCTTCCTGTCTTACATGGAGGTCTTTCATCCATGTTGAGTTTCTTTTTGTGTATGGTGTAAGAAAGTCGTCCAGGTTCATTCTTTTGCATGTCGCTGTCCAGTGTTCCCAGCACCACTTGCTGAAGACACTGTCTTTATTCCATTGGGTATTCTTTCCTGTTTTGCCAAAGATTAGTTGGCCATAAGTTTGTGGGTCCAATTCTGTGTTCTCTATTCTGTTCCATTGATCTGAGTGTGTTTTTGTGTCAGTACCATACTGTCTTGATGATTACAGATTTGTAGTATAGCTTGAAGCCCAGGATTGTGATGCCTCCTGCTTTGGTTTTCTTTTTCAAGATTGCTTTGGCTATTTTGGGTCTTTTCTGGCTCCATACAAATTTTAGGATTATTTGTTCTAGCTTTGCGAAGAATGCTGGTGTTACTTTGATAGGGATTATATTGAATATGTAGATTGCTTTGGGTGGTATCGACATTTTAACAATATTTGTTCTTCCTATCCAGGTGCATGGAATATTTTCCCATTTTTTTGTGCCTTCTTCAATTTCTTTCATAAGCTTTCAATAGTATTCAGTGTATAGATTTTTCACCCCTTTGGTTAGATTTATTCCTAGGTATTTTATGGTTTTTGGTGCAATTGTCAATGGAATCGATTCCTTAATTTCTCTTTCTGTCGCTTCATTGTCGGTGTATAAGAATGCAACCGATTTCTGTGCATTGATTTTATATCCTGCCACTTTGCTGAATTCATGAATCAGTTCTAGCATTTTTTTGGTGGAATCTTTTGGGTTTTCCATATAGAGTATTATGTCATCTGTGAAGAGTGAAAGTTTGACCTCCTCCTGACTGATTTGGATGCCTTTCATTTCTTTGTGTTGTCTGATTGCTGAGGCTAAGACTTCCAATACTATGTTGAGTAACAGTTGCGAGAGTGGACATCCCTGTCTTGTTCCTGACTTTAGGGGGAAAGCACTCAGTTTTTCCCCACTGAGGATGATATTAGCATTGGGTCTTTCGAATATGGCTTTTATGATGTCAAGGTATGATCCTTCTATCCCTACTTTCTTGAGGGTTTTTATCAAGAAAGGATGCTGTATTTTGTCAAATGCTTTCTCTGCATCTATTGAGAGGATCATATGGTTCTTGTCCTTTCTTTTATTGATGTGATGAATCACATTGATTGTTTTGTGGATATTGAACCAGCCCTGCACCCCAGGTATAAATCCGACTTGGTCGTGGTGAATAATTTTTTTACTGTATTGTTGGATCTGGTTGGCTAATACCTTGTTGAGGATTTTTGCATTCATGGTCATCAGGGAAATTGATGGATAGTTCTCCTTTTTAGTGGGGTCTCTGTCTGGTTTTGGAATCAAGGTAATGCTGGCTTCGTAGAAAGAGTTTGGAAGTTTTCCTTCCATTTCTAATTTTTGGAACAGCTTCAAGAGGATAGGTGTTAACTCTTTCTTAAATGTTTGGTAGAATTCCCCTGGAAAGCCATCTGGCCCTGGACTCTTGTTTTTTGGGGAGATTTTTGATTACTAGTTTGATTTCTTTACTGGTAATGGTCTCTTCACACTTTCTATTTCTTCCTGTTTCAGTTTTGGTAGTGTATATGTTTCTAGGAATTTGTCTATTTCTTCCAGATTGCCCATTTTATTGGCATATAATTGCTCATAATATTCTCTTATTATTTTTATTTCTGCTGTGTTGGTTGTGATCTCTCCTCTTTCATTCTTGATTTTATTTCTTTGGGTCCTTTCCTTTTTCATTTTGATCCAGCTGGCTAGTGGTTTATCAGTTTGTTAATTCTTTCAAAGAACCGGCTTCTGGTTTCATTCATCTGTTCTACTGGTGTTTTTTTTTTGTTTTGTTTTTTGTTTTTTTTGGTTTCGATAGCACTGATTTCTGCTCTAATCTTTATTATTTACTATCTTCTGCTGGTTTGGGGTTTTATTTGCTGTTCTTTTTCCAGCAAAGGTGGAGGTGTAAGGTGTAAGGTTAGGTTGTGTATCTGAGATCTTTGTTCTTTCTTTAGGAAGGCCCGGATTGCTATATACGTTCCTCTTATGACTGCCTTTCCTGCGTCCCAGAGGTTTTGAGTTGTGGTGTTATCATTTTCATTGGCTTCCATGAACTTTTAAATTTCCTCTTTAACTTCTTTGTTAGCCCATTCATTCTTTCATAGGATGTTCTTTAGTCTTCAACTATTTGTTACCTTTTGAAATTTTTTCTTGTGGTTGATTTCGAGTTTCATAGTGTTGTGGTCTGAAAATGTGCACGGTATGATCTCAATCTTTTTGTACTTGTTGAGGGCTGATTTGTGTCCCAGTATGTGGTCAATTCTGGAGAACATTCCATGTGCACTGGAGAATAATGTATATTCTGCTGCTTTAGGATGAAGTGTTCTGAATATATCTGTTAAGTCCATCTGGTTCAGTGCGTCATTCAAAGTCATTGTTTCCCTGTTGATTTTTTTGATTAGATGATCTGTCCATTGCTGTGAGTGGGGTGTTGAAGTCCTCTACAATATGGTATTACTATCAATGGGTTTCTTTATGTTTGTGATTAATTGATTTATATATTTGGGTGCTTTCCACATTTGGTGCATAAATGTTTATAATTTTTAGGTATTGGTGGATAGACCCTTTAATTATGATATAATGCCCTTCTTCATCTCTTGATACAGTCTTTATTTTAAAGTCTAGATTGTCTGATATAAGTATGGCTACTCCAGCTTTCTTTTGCTGACCATTAGCATGATAGGGCGTTCTCTATCCCCTTACTTTCAATCTGAAGGTGTCTTTAGGTCTAAAGTGGGTCTCTTGTAAACAGCATATAGATGGATGTTTTTTTCTTATTCATTATGTTACCCTATGTCTTTTGATTGGAGCATTTAGTCCATTGACATTTAGCATGAGTACTGAAAGGTATGAATTTATTGCCATTATGTTGCTTGTAGAGTTGGAGTTTCTGGTGGTGTTCTCTGGTCCTTTCTAGTCTTTGTTGCTTTTGGTCTTTATTTATTTGTTTTTTGTTTTTTCATCTTTTCTCCCCTCAGAGAGTCCCCCTTAAAATTTCTTGCAGGGCTGGTTTAGTGATCACAAACTCCTTTAATTTTTGTTTGTCTGGGAAACTTTTTATCTCTCCTATTTTGAATGACAGCCTTGCTGGATAAAGAATTCTTGGCTGCATATTTTCTGATTCAACACGTTGAATATATCCTGCCACCTCTTTCTGGCCTGCCAAGTTTCTGTGGATGGGTCTGCTGCAAACCTGATCTGTCTTCCCTTGTAGGTAAAGGACTTTTTTTCCTTGCTGCTTTCATGATTCTCTCCTTGCCTGAGTATTTTGTGAATTTGACCATGATATGCCTTGTTGATGGTTGGTTTTTGTTGAATCTAATGGGAGTCCTCTGTGCTTCCTGGATTTTGATGTCTGTGTCTTTCCCCAGGTTAGGAAAGTTTTCTGCTATGATTTGCTGACGTAACCCTTCTACCCCTATTTCTCTCTCTTCCTCTTCTGGGACCCCTATGATTCTGATGTCGTTCCTTTTTAATGAGTCACTGATTTCTCTAATTCTTAAATCATGCTCTTTTGCCTTAATCTCCCTCTTTTTTTATGCTTCATTATTCTCCATAAGTTTGTCCTCTATATCACTGATTCTCTGTTCTGCCTCATCCATCCTTGCCGCCATAGCCTTCATTTGAGATTGCAGCTCAGTTATAGCATTTTTTATTTCATCCTAACTAGCTTTTTACTTCTTTTATCTACACAGAAAGGGATTCTAATCTATTTTCAGCTCCAGCTAGTATTCTTTTTTTTTTTTAATTTTTTTTTAACATTTGTTTATTTTTGAGACAGAGAGAGACAGAGCATGAACGGGGGAGGGTCAGAGAGAGAGGGAGACACAGAATCTGAAATAGGCTCCAGGCTCTGAGGGGTCAGCACAGAGCCCGATGCGGGGCTTGAACTCATGGACTGGGAGATCATGACCTGAGCTGAAGTCAGACGCTTAGCCGACTGAGCCACCCAGGTGCCCCTGCAACTAGTATTCTTATTATCATGATTCTAAATTCTGGTTCAGACATCTTGCTTGTATCTGTGTTAAGTGTCTGGCTGTCATTTCTTCTTGCTCTTTCTTTTGGAGTGAATTCCTTAGTTTAATCATTTTGAAGGGAGAAAAGGAATAAATGAGGTAAAAAAATTAAAATTTAAAAACTTTCAAAATATTAAAATTAAAAAATTAAGCACACACACACACATATCGAATAAATGATGTTACATGCTAGGTGTGTTTTGGTCTGGGTGTTGAAAGAGTCTTGATGGATTAGAGAAAAAAGGGGAAAGAAAAGAAAAAGAAAGAAAAAAAAAGAAATAATTTGAAAATTGAAAAAAATGAATACACCAAAGTAGACTAGAGTGAAATGATGGAAGTAAAATGGAATTTGAAAAAAATTACACAAAAGTAAAAAATATAGAAAAAAATTAAAGAAAAATGTTTTAATAAAAATCGAAAATAATGAATTTTTCTCTTTCTGTATTCAAGAAAAAGAAAAGAAGTGAAAAAGAGAGAAAAGAAAAAAAAGAAAATTGAATAGATGGATCAGTGAACAGACTGAAATCCAACTGAAATTACTTCGTTTTCCCCTAGAAGTCAAACTATGAAGCACTTTATAGTCCATAAACTAAGCAGGGGGAGAGATTTGTGGTCCTGGAGCGCGAGGTTTGTCCCGTTGGGCGGGGCTTAGTGTAATCCCTCTGTTCTCCACTAGATGGCGCTGCTTATCTTACTGGGGGTGGATTATTGCGGCGTTTGTAGGTGCATTTGCACATGCGCCGGACCGGTGAAATGGCGTCACCCAGGTACCTGGTCTCTAGTATCTGAATTCTCTTCTCCCCAATCAGCAACTGCACACCTGTCCTTTGTCTTCGGCTGCCATCCACTCCCCACATTTACACTGTCTGTGACCAAGCGCCGGGCAGCACTTCCCTCCTGAGTTCCGTCTCAGATGCGGCTGTTTTTCCCGACCCCTCACTTCTGAGGGACTGGGCTTTGACCCGTCCTGCTCCTCAGCTGGAGGGTCTCACCGAGCACTGGCCAGGTGCCGGCCGCACCCAGGATCGTTCACAGGACCGGGCTGCTGCCGATGCCCAGAGACTGCAACCGGGTGCCAGCCCCCCCAGAAAAAGTTCCCGAGATCGTGTAGCAGCAGCGTTTCCGGGATCACGGAAAACCACAACACACACCTGGCACCAGGCTTCACCCTTAACGACCTCGTTCCAGCGCCAGCGAACGTGGTTGTTCTGCCGGGTCCACTGGGACCTCTGCCTGTGGGGGACCCACACAGCCTCTACCCGATGTCCTCCCAGCGGGGGAACTGCCTCTCTCCGTGTGGCCCGAAGAACCCTGGACTCCGCTCTGCTCCTGGGGATTCGCCCTTCCCACCAGAGCACCACCAGGTATGGAGCCGCGCCGTTTCAGCCTCTGCGCTCCCTGTTTTTAGTCCTAATGGAATTTAAACCCTCTCCTTTCTCCCTTTTTGGCTCAGTCCCTGCGGCTGCTTCCACTTTCCCGCTTTCTCTCCAGCTGCCTTTGGGGAGGGTGCTTTTCCTACACTCTCTCCCCTGTCTCCGTCCTCTCTCCACACACAAAAACAGCTCCCTGCCCTCCGTGGCTTCTGTCTCCCCCAGCTCACCTCTTTGCGCCGCATACCTGCTGAACCCTGTGGTTCAGGTTGTGCAGATTGCTGTGTTAATCCTCAGATCAGTTTTCTAGGTGTGCAGGATGGTTTAGTGTGGGTCTGGCTGTATTTCACGGATGCGAGACACAAAAAACTTGGATGCTGTTCCGCCATCTTGGCTCCTCCCCCAGACAACATCTCAGTAGTTTTATGAAACATTTCCTACGTTTGAATATATTTTGAAAAATTTTGTTGGTTTTTGTTTTTAATTGTGTCTTACAGTTAAAGTTTGTAGATTTTAATAAGCAACGATTTTCAAAGATGCAATAATCTTCCAACAAATATTTATCTTTTATGGACCTACAGACTGCACTTTGAAATCCATGAATATACTTCCTTGAGTTTCATACTTGACTTTCAAGCTTAGTGATAAGGAGGAAGCACAAGAAAAATTTCAAGTTTTTATGTTGTAAACACCAATGTATTGAACTTGCTATACGTTGAAGAGGGAAAAACGCAGAAGACGCCATCTGACCCAATGATCTGGAGCTTGCTCAGAACCTAGAACAATGCCGAGATCATCTAGCTTCAGATAGTAATTCACTTAAATACTCCTTTTTCACTAATGTTTGAACGCGTTGAACTTTGAAATCTTAGTAACTTCAGGTTGTAGGTCTCACAGAAACCATCTGAAATCAGCATTTCAACTATGGAATTATGGAATCTCAGAATTAAGGAAACCTGAGAGGTTATTTTTCTAACTCAGTCTTTATCCAGTTGTTATATTTGGTCATGCTACTCCTCATCATGCAAACATAGTATGACTTCTCTAATGTGGGGAGCCTTTCTTGTTCATCTTTGTGTCTCCTATACTGTGGCTCTGAGTCCCCTATCACAGAGATGCGAGCATAGTCAATGCTAAATAGATAGTTGTCGTTTGAATGAATGAATGAATGAATGAACAGAGAAGATAGGAATGAATTTTCCTTGCATAGGTAATATGCCTCTCAGCTCAACTAGTACAGAAGCTGCTTTGCTTGTTAACGGTGACTTGAAATCATTTCACTCACTCAATAAACTTGTATTCATTCAGTCATTCACAGAATAAATATTTATTGGGTGCCTGCTGTATGCAAGCACTGTTCTAGGCACTCAGACCACATCAGTGAATAAAACAGACAACATTTTATTCTCTTAACCTAACCTTCTAAGGAAAGGAAAACAAATGGTCAATCTAATTAGTCGGTGTTTAAAGGAATAAGAGGGCTGGATGTTTCTACTGATTTCACTGCTTTTGCAACATTTAGGCATTTGGTCTAGGCATGTGGGGAAGAACAAGGTTGGATATATACAGAAAGGAATCAACATTGGTACAATGTGAATGAATGGTACAGTTGCCACAGACTTTTAATTCATTGATTTTAAAGCACTACCTACAGAGTTTTCCTACCATACCTATGGCCTGAGTTATTCAATTTTTATATTCCACAAGGACTGTATGAAGATTGTACGTCTATGTGTGTGCTACCCAGATTACTATTTATCTGTCATTTATTTTAGAGAATGGTAGTGCTGACAATAACTGTTATCTGTGTGCACGGCCGTGGCTGAAAAGACCATCCTGGGACCAACTGTCCTTTCCACACTGTGCACACAAGAAGATTACTCTTTGGTTTGGGAAAGAGCGCACTGTTTGAAAAGTCAACGATTGTTTACTGCTCAACTTTGGCCCTCAGCTCAGAGGAGTCTTTGCTCCAGAGCAAGCCCCCCTGTTGCCCAACCCCCCAGTCCCCACTCCCTTCCTCAGCCTGGAGCCTTCTGTGGCCATGGGCTCAGCGGCTCATCTGACATGACATGACACTCTTCTGTGACACCCAATGATTTTGTTTCAGGGCCAGAGTTGGGTTTGGAGTCTCTTTTCAGCTGCCCACTTACTCCTTTATGTGTGAACTAGGCTGTGGGTCTTTTAAAATTATTCTTTGCCTATATAGATGCTCACTTAGTAGGTAAGGAAGGTGTGTCTGTTTCTTCCCAAAACAACAGCTTATTTTGGTATAAAGAAACCACCTACAAATCAAGTTGATCTGTGTTTTACAAGGTAAGGAGACACATTTTTAATGGTTTTTTGGACACTTTAGGATCATATAGGCACACATTTGCAGAATTAATGCAACTCAAATATAATGCATAGTAGTAAACGATATAACTTAATAAATCATATATATTATATACATGTATATATCATATATGTCATCTTTTACATAAGGAAGCATTTATTGTATCTGTTAGTTGCTGCCAACCTTATCTCTCTCGCCGAGGTATAAGATCATAGGGCACAGCCCATGGCCTAGGGTCATCTTCCATCCGTGATAGCACACTACTGTGCATAAGTGGCTACCCATTGCCTATTTATTGAATGATAAATACATTTTAAAATTATAAATTATTATAAATATTATAAAAAACTGAGGCCCAGAGAGGATCTAAAAATCTAAGCTAAATCCTATCTGCTTATGAACAAAAATAATATGACCAGCAACTGAAGGCATTAATTTAATCATTTACTCTTTCTAACAACTATGCTCTAAAATAGTCAAGGCTAGGGGCCCCTGGGTGGCTCAGTTGGTTCATGATCTCACGGTTCGTGGGTTTGAGCCCCGCGTCAGGCTCTGTGCTGACAGCTTGGAGCCTGGAGCCTGCTTTGGATTCTGTCTCTGGATTCTGTCTTGGATTCTGTCTCAAAAATAAACACTAAAATAGTCAAAGCTAGGTTTCATTTTATATTTTTAAGTCTTATTTTTTATTTATTTTGAGAACAAGAGATGTGGGAAGGGCAGAGAGAGGAAAGAGAGAATCTCAAGCAGGCTCCACACCATCAGCCCAGAGCCCGGTGTGAGATCCGAACCATGAGATCATGACCTGAGCTGAAACCAAGAGTCAAACGCCTAACCGACTGAGCCACCCAGAGGCACCAAGGCTAGCTTTTCTATCCCCTCATGACAGGTAAAGGAACTGAGGCTACCAGGGTAAGTTCCTTTGTTCAACGTCACACAGCCATGTCTACAAAGAGAATGCACTCACTAAATACCTGCCAAAGTATTAACCAAAGCACCTATTTGGTACTCAGCAACATGCAAGGAGCTCTGGGAACAGTAAAAGTATAAAGCATGGTCACTGCTTTCACAGAGCTTTCCATTTCGCTGGAAATTTCCAGTATCTGCAAGCAAACATTTGGATAATCATGAGAAGGGCCAAAATAAGCATGATAGACCTTAAGCAGAGTGATGACCAGAGAAAAGGGTAGACCGGTGCGGGTGGCAGTAATCAGGGACAATTCTCAAAGGAGCCGAGAACATTGACTCAAACATTAACAATGCTTTTGTCTTCAGGGCCATTGAGACTTACATGATACCTGGGGGAGGAGGTAACTCCAGTGCCATATATCTTCATTTCCCTCTCATCCCTGATTGGCAGAAAGACAGGCAGAGCCAGCAACCACCTGAGGAGTAAGGAGAAAGCCATGCTGTCCCGAGCAACCCCATTTTAGGCACAAATGCCTTCTTCCTTGAGCGGACGTGGGGGGCCCCTCTATTAACAAGGCCCCATGCACTGAGGGCATCACTCCCTGGAGGAACCCAGGGAGAAAGGTTGAAGGGCCAGACACCCTCATCCCCAGAAAGTTGCCCAGACCATTTAATTAGTGTCCCTGGGCTTGTTACATCTGCCACTGTTTTCCCCCAAGGGATGCAGTCGGGCCTCACTTGTGCGACTGTTATCTTTCAAGAGCTCAGAGCAGAGCTCTTTTTCAGTAACCTCATCAAAGGATAAGCTAGGATTCAGATAAGCTTTTCAAGGAGGAAGTCAGGGTTATAATTTTCAGAGACTTCTGAATGTCACCTCCAATTTTCGACTCTTCAGTTCAAATGCCAGTTTGGGGGAGCCAGGCAGCCTCAGATATTGAAATGGCAACCTCTGACCTCCGTCCTTCTATATTCCTGGTCATCTTAGAGGCTGGCAGATCCAAGAGTTGAAAGTGCTAGAGATGTCTGACTTTATAATAATTCTGCTTCTCAGAAGTGCAAATTACGCAGGAATTGGTGCTAAACTCTCCATTAACTACAGAGTCCAAAAAACCCTTAGTTTCCCAAATTACCTGTCAGTTTCTCTGCGACGCCATATAATTCTGTCGTTTCAGGGGGGAAATGGCTGTAATTTGAAATTTCAGTGAAATTTCTAATTGAATCCGCATTTAACTTTAAAAACTTGATGTTCCTCCATTTCAGCAATGGGTTGAGTCACAGTAGAAATTTCAGTTTCACCTTCCCCTAAATTCCCTGGCTCCTTTCTCCCATCCCAGCCAGGAGCACCCAATATGGCAACCACAGGTACTCATGTTACATCATCAGACAGTCTTCATCCTAGAACAGGATGTTCAGTGATCATCCAGTCCATCCCCCCAACTTGGTGTTGGGAAGGGGTTAGAGGAAGGGAAAACTGAACTCCAGTCCATGTTAAAAAAATAATTGCTTCCCCCTTTAAAAATCTTATAAATGATAATAGACCACAATTATTCTTAGTGATGAAATCTAGTACCCCATAGTCATCCCAGCGATCAAGTTATAGAATATTTTGGCACTGTGGCTTTTCAAACTTTCTCCTTGAGGGAACTTTGGAACATACACCATGATCAGGCCTTTGATTTTCCACCCATATTTCAACCAGAAGAGCTCACTTTAATATAACTAACTAATATCATCTAAAGGGGAAACTTATCTGGTTGAAATTGTCTATTTCTGCTTAAGAATTCACTGAAAGCAAGCATTCCGTGGCTTGGAGCGGTGGCCAGAGTTTGAAATCCACTGAACATGCGTTATATTATAGCTGGGGAAACTGAGCCCAGAGAGATAACTTTATGTCAATGCCATCTGCTCATTCATGCCACAGATATTTATTGGGAACTTTTTATGTGCCAGGCACATCCAAGGTACTAGAGTGTAGCAGTGAACTAAACAAAGCCCTTATTCTTATCACGGAGTTTATATTCTACTGACCGGAGAGGGAGAGTAAGCCAGAAACCAGTATATCCTATGACAGGTAGTTCTGCAAGCCATCAAAAAATAATAATAAAATAGAATAAAGAGGGGAAAATATGTGGGGTGGAGGGGACGTGGTATTTGACACAGGATAGTCAGAGAAGGCCTTGCTGAGGTGATGCAAGAAGACCTGAAGGAAGTGAGGGAGTGAGCCATGTAGATAACGAGGAAAGGAACATTCCAGCAGGGAAAACACCAGACAGAAAAGGTTCTTGCCCAGAATGTTCTAGGAGAAGCCAGAGCTGTGTCTGAAAGGAACAAGTGAGGAGGGGATATTGGGACAGGATCTTTGAGATCAGAGGGGCCTGGTCATTTAGGATGCTCTATTTGCTATAGATCATTGTAGGCCACCTGGACTTTGTTCTGAGTGATCTGGGAACCATTGAAGGTTTGGAGCAGAGGAATGACATGATGTGACTTGGTTTTTCTAAAGGATCTCTGTGGCTGCTGGGTAGAGAACAGACTATAGCTGAGCAGGAATGCAAATAAGGGATAAGTGAAGAGAATATTGCAATAACTCAGGCAAGAGATGGCAGCAACTTGGACAGGGTGGTGACAGTTGGGGCAATGAAAAGTGATCAGGTCCTAGATACCTCCAACCAGTGAAGCCAAAATGATTTGCTGTTGATTTGAATTTGGGGTGAGAGGGCAAAAATCAAGTCGAAGATGACACTGAGCTTTTATTGCCTGAGCAACGGAAAGAATGGAATCGTCACTTTCTGAGACAGAGCAGACAATGGGAAGTACCCATTTGAGTGGGAAAATGAGAGTTTTGCTTTGGATAGCTGAAGATTAATATGCCCAGTAGGCATCTATTAGCCTTCAAACAAGAACAAAAAAATGTTAACCAGCACCAAAGAGCAATTTTCTAATAGTCCCTTCCACCTTTCAGGAGGAATACAAATAGTAAAATAGAATCAATTCGAATTTTTCACATGTAACCTTGTTTGTACGTGGTAGCTCATCCATAAGTTGACTGGTCTACTAATTTTCATTGAATAATATGTCCAAAGGGATCAAGCTCATTTTAACAAAAGTCTATGCAGAACAGTAATCTGCTGAAATCTGACCATCACAAAGTCTGCCTAAATCACAGAAAAAGTTGCTTATCAAAGTTGCAGATGGCACCCAGCTGGGAAAGTTAGCTAATAACTCTGGATGACAAAATCTATATTCAAAAGGCAAGCTAGAAGGATGGGAGAGAATACACACTATGAAATTTATCAGAGCTACATTTAAGATCTCACCCTTCAATCCAAAATTATTTGTGCAAGTACAGAATGGGAGATGCCTTGGTTTTCCAGAAATTCATGTGAAACAAAGTCATAGGGGATTAGTTGACTGTAAGCTCATTATGTAATAGTATGGTACATGACTTTCAACAAAACTAATGTAACATTAATAGACATGTAGTCCTGAGTAATAGAGTTAATAATCCCAACGTATTGTGCACTGAACTGTCCATACACATCGGGGTAATTGTGTTCAGTTCCAACGCTATATTTGAAATAATAGCGGGCATCAAGAGGAAGGTGGTCAGAATATAATGGGCTTGAAACTCTCATGGCTTCCAAATGCATTCTGTAGTGATTGCTTTGGGGAGATAAGAATTAAGAGGACTAGCTTTATATCTCTCAAGCTAGGTAATTATCTGCAAGTGGTTATTCCCCACTTTTAATTATTTCAAACTGAGGGTATGGGCTGCTTTTGTCCTAAGACCAAAGACTGGGGCTTCCCTTGACCCATTCCAGATACCATTTAGCTTACCTTTTCTTTTTTTTAAAATTTTTTTTTCAACGTTTTTTATTTATTTTTGGGACAGAGAGAGACAGAGCATGAACGGGGGAGGGGCAGAGAGAGAGGGAGACACAGAATCAGAAACAGTCTCCAGGCTCCGAGCCATCAGCCCAGAGCCTTACGCGGGGCTCGAACTCACGGACCGCGAGATCGTGACCTGGCTGAAGCTGGACGCTTAACCGACTGCGCCACCCAGGCGCCCCTTAGCTTACCTTTTCTTAATCTAGCACACTGAATCCCACTGACATTTAAACAGTTCTTTCATGAAAGGTCCAAGGAATTGGCCCCAAAACCATAGAGAAGAAAGGAAGAAAGTAGAGAGAAAGGGGGAAACCAAGTATTGGTTATCTAAGCTTACTAGAAAGTCTCTCAGCAGATACCTTCCAGTTGTCAATATCCTGTAGCTCAATGCCTCCTAAAGCACCTTCCCATCCATGTTATCTTTCCATTCTCATAGAAAATCTGTGACTTTATCAGTTAGAAATTTGAGGGATTAAGATAAAATGACCCAACCAGGTCCACCCTGCTGTGTAGTGATGAAGTGGCCACCAAAACTCCCATCATTTGACTCTGGGAACAGAGTTCTCTGAAGCTTACCAATTCTGAAGGCCAAGAAATAAAGAAAAAGAACACTCTTTAGTGAGTGCCCACAGTGCTAAGTACTTTCTATACATTTTCTCAATAATCACAACCATGCTGTGAAGTGCACACCATGATTAATCCATTTTATAGCAAGCAGCAGAGACTTAAAGGGGTAAGTATCCACACCTTGAAACTTGCAGACCTTGGGTTGGAGCCCATTTATCTCACCCAGGTCCGTACTTTTAAGCTCTATAATGACTGCCTCCCTAGCACGTGCAGAAGAAGGCAACATGGGTCAGAACAGTCCATGGAAGACATCACTGGGGAGGTGGGACTCAAGCTGGGCGTTAGAGTTCCAGGGTCCACTGGGGTGTTCTATCCAGGGACTGGCCACAAAATACTTCTAAGGAGCAAGAACTCAGATATGTTTTCTTGTGCCTTTGACACTCCTGATCTCTAAGGAATGTAGAAAGAGGACAAGGTCGGGGGAGAATGGAAATTTTATCTACCTGTAACTTTCTAGAATTTGTAGGTGGTCCCTCTGGGCATAAGAACTCCATAAGGGAAAAGAAATCATGTTTGGGTTTAGGACCTGACAGTTAAAAAAAAAATCTTAGCAGGGACAGCCAGGGTTATCTTTGATGGTTTTAGGGAGGGATGGTCTGCAGTTTGAAGACTGCAGAGTAGACCCATAAAGGGCACAACTAGCTATATGGACACAAGGCCTTAGAAAACCTTCCTAATTGTTACAGCTGCACTGTCCCTCCCCATGACCATGTCCCCACTGTCCCCAGCCGCTGGCGCTCTTTCTCACTTTCGCTGCAGCCCTGTCCACTTTTCTCCAAGCAAAGATTTAAAACCTGCATCAGATCCTTTTCTGGGAGCTTTCATCTTGGACACTCACTAAAAAAAAAAAAAAAAAAAAAATTAAAAAAATTAAAAAAAAGAGAAACAATTGTACTGACTTCGACAGCCACCCCTAGCCCCTGCCCCCTGCTTCCCTAGCTCAGCTATAACCACTGCCATAACTTATTTTCCTCTTGGTCAGATTGAGGGCTCTTCTCCCAAACTGTATCCCATCCATTTTGGTTAAGCGACACTAACTATATTGTAAGTAATAGCCCGCCCGCGGCAACGTCGCTAACGGGTCTGTTTGTGCCTGGGTTATGGATGAGCCTGTCCTCAGCTGCAGTCTGAGTCACACTGCTTTGGGCTGGGAGCTCATCCCATCTTGCAAGGTCAGACCTCATTGGTTTTTGGATGGTGGGAAAATCTCCAAGGAAAACCTGAGACGTGGCTGAGTGAGCTGCCCCATAGATGATTTTCTAGGGGGCAGCTCAGAAAGGCAGTTCCTTTTCCCTCTCTGGGCCCAGGGTCATCAGCACCTTAAAAGACCAAGTTTTTTAGATACTTGGACACAGCACTCAGGATAAACCCCAATGGCTACCTCCGGGCCTTAGACAGTAAGCACAAGAAAAATATATTAAGGGTGTCTTTACCTACCAACACCCTCAAGGAGAGCCTTATTCATGGCCTCGCCTAGCAAAGCATCAGACAGAGTCAGCAGTCAGAGAGTATGTGTTGAACATTGCTTTATTTGACTGAACATCAAGGACTATGCCAAGTGCTTTACACACTTGATTTTATTTTACAGTCCAAGTAAGCCTGTGCATTAGATGCTGACATTCAACTTGAGGAAGCCAAGGTCCTCCAACAACTGAGAGGGAGAGCCAGCATTCTGGCGTCTGACTCCAGAGGTTGGTCCTGGGAAGCAGCCCTTTGCATCTTTAAAGGAGAAAATAACGTTCTTACCATCAGCTGCATTTGAAAGTCATACCTGATCTTGGAAGTCTGATCTGAGTGGTCCATGCATAAGTGTGTGTGATTGTATATGTGTGTGTGTGTGTGTGTGTGTTCAAGTGTACACATTCAAGTTTGGACCGAGAGAGAGAAAAGATTCTGAAATAGTGGTTTGGAAGACAAACAACCATCGCCCCCTCAGCTGTGCTCTAGTAACCGCCTGACCCCTGCCCTAATGGCAAATGGGCCCCATGGCTTACAGATGCCCCAGTTCCTGGGCCTGTCTTGTGCTTTGCTCCACTCTTACCCTTGTTCCTACCCTACTTCATTCTAGGCTATTCATCTTAGGGTCTTTAGCCTGTTTGTTTCAAACCACACTTTCTCCTAATAGATTTGGCAACTCAACTGCACCTCCCTGGTTTTGACCCTTGGCATTCTTCGTGGACCGCCCCCGGCCCAGAAGGGCTTTCCCTTTCCCCTTCCCTCCTTGCCCCAGCTTCATACTGGACAATAGGATCCCCTGTATTCTTGATTTACGTATCATTAATCTAACAAATATTTATTGAGTGCCTCCTCTCTGTCTCTGCTTGGCCCTGAGAACACATTGGAGAACATGATCGTATGGAACCAACCACCGTGTTGCCCACTGTCTACTGGGAAGACAGACAAGTAAACAAATATTACAGGTAGCAGAGGAAAACATAACTCTTATGTTAAAACTTGAGGCAGAATTCCAGAACTCCTGAAAGTAGGGAGTTGTCTTTTGTTTAGCAGTATACCTTAATGGGCCATATGTGACAAAGAGTCAGGCCCCAGAGACTGGCTTGCCAGGAGGGGTGACTCAAAGAATTTCTCTGTGTTATAAGGGGAAAACTCAACTGGGAAGAGTAAAGAGGCAGGAATGGATCTAAACCAGGAAAGCCAAATGCATTTGGGGAAAAGAAAGAACTCAGCACCACAAAGAGGCAAAGGTCGGTGAAGTTGATGGTGGTGGGAACATCCAAAGAACTTTTCAAACCAGGTTAGAATTCATTCTAAGCCCTTTGCCACCCCTCCACCTTGCCCCATACCCCTTCAGCCCAGTGTCGTACAAAAGTAGCATTTCTTTGTGGTTTTGTGCACATTGTTGGACAGGACCACAAGAGAAAACCTCATCTTTGCATCATTTCTCTGTTGAGACCCAAATGCCCAGCAGAACATGACACCAAGAGAGGAAGTAACCCCAGAGTTCCAGGCCATAGCTGGTCACAAAGGGAGCAGAGGCTCAAAGCAGAACTGAGGGTGAATGGGGGAATTGCTACAGATGTGCTGTCAGGGAGTCCCCTCCCCTCCAACAAACCTTTTCCCAAACAGATCAGACCTGGAGTCCTTCTCGGTCCTGACTATGCGGTGGAAACTCCTCAGTGCTTTTAAGCATATGGATGTTCCAAGCCTATGATTTAATTCGTCCAAGTTAGGACTTAGGCATCAGTATTTTTTGAATCAAGAAACTATGGCCCTTGAAGGGAGGAGGGGCATTCAGATCTCTCTGTGGCAAATGTTGGAGATAGAGCTAGAGAACAGAGATGAGGTGCCAATGGATGGATGTGGCAGACACACTGAAGCCTGAGGCTGGAGCAGGAATTAGCCAGGAAAAGGGAAAGGAGTTGGAAAAAGAAACAATGTCCCAGGAAGCAGGGGAAGTAGAAGTCAAGGCCAGAGTTCAACCTGTTACAGGGAGCTCAGCAAGGCTGGAGCTTGGAATGTGTATGGGGGTGCGGGAACCAGAGAGATAGGGAGAGTGTATCTGTGGCTTCTAGTACAGCCGGAGAAACATGAAGAGACTAGATTATGGACATTTCTGTACGCAGTCAAGAACTGGGTTCTTGCTAACTCCTTTAAGACCGAGAAAACAGTTCCTCTTCCCTCCACCCTTTCAGTCCTTGCATCAGTTAACTCTTGTCGCATTGCAGGCTACCCCAAAACTCAATGGCTTAAAACAATAACCACTGGTCATTGCTTCCAAATGGATAAATCCACTGGATGGTTCTGTGTGGCTGATGCTGACTGTGATCAGCTGATGGGTAGGCTGGCTTGTGTAGGATGCGTCACCACTGTGTCTGGTGGCTGGCTATTGGCTGTGGCGACCGTGTGTGTCTCATCACTCGCAGGCCAGCTCGGGCTTTCCACATGGCAGTGCCTTCTCCAAGTAGGGTAGAAGTACACAGAAGCTCTTGGGTTCTAGGCTTGGAACTGTCACACAGTCACCTCTGCTGTGTTTGGGGAGCAAGGACAAAAATCAGTGCAGACTGAAGGGATAAGAAAACAGACTCCTCGAGATGGGAAGAGCTGCCAAGTCATATCACAAAAGGCATGAGCGCAGGAGGCAAAAACACTGCCGCCATTTCTGCAATCGACTTAGCACACTCCCAAGACCCTAAACTGTCCCCATAGTTTTCCCAGGAACATGCTATCTCTCAAGAGGCATGAGAGAACACAAATCCAGCCACAGCTCCTACTAACCAACCAGCCCAGTCCTAATTGCTCTTCCCAGTCTTAACATGCCATCGATTTCCTATTTTCTACCCTCTGACTCTCCAGTGTTGTTTTCCTGAACAACCTGTCGGTGTTGCTTCTTGCGTCCCCCAGGCCTCCGTGGGCATTTTCTTTGACAACCGCACACAAAGACACTGCAGACTCCCCAGGCAGCCAAGGTGAGTGTCAGGGCAAGGCCAGTGATCACAGACCCTGCCGGCGACAGGAAGTGGGGATTTCCCGAGAAAAGCGGGGTCCTTGACTGCCAGTCCTTCTGAAAGACAGAACGCTGTGCCTGGACCTCCCCAGCCTCTTCCCTCCTCCGTGGATGCATGATAAAGCTTGTCAGCAACGACCAGTGAGCCTCCCAGGCTCACCACAGCCCCAACGCACGGCCAGTCTGCCTTCAGACGCCATGTCCAGTTTGAAGAATGGAAAGGAAAGCAAGGGACCATATGAAAGAGAAGTGGTACATTGGAGGACAGACCACAGGAAGATATACAGTAAGAAGAAAGAGCGAAAGGTCCGGGAAAGGTTTTAGTCATTGACTTCATGTTGTGGAAGGATCAGTACTGGTGGGAAAGCAGCTTCCTGTCCCTTTTCTGAGATCCCACAGTGATACACATAAATTAATGAAGAAGATTGGGGTGGGGCACCTGGGTGGCTCATTCGGTTAAGCATCTGACTCTTGATTTCGGCTCAGGTCATGATCTCACCATTTGTGAGTTTGAGCCCTGCATGAGCTCAGTGCTGACAGTGCAAAGCTTGCTTGCAATTCTCAGTCTCTCTCTCTCTCTCTCCCTCTCTCTCTCTCTCTCTCTCTCTCTCTCTCTCCCCCCCTCTCTCCCTCTCTCCCTCTCTCCGTCTCTCCGTCTCTCCCCCTCCCTCTCCCCCTCCCCCATCCCCTCCTCCCCTCCTGCTACCCCCCCCCCCCCCCCGCTTGTGTGCACTCTCTCTCTCTCTCAAAATAAATAAACACTAAAAAAAAAAAAGAAGATTGGGCCAATGCAACTTTGCTGGACACACACAAGCAGTCGGGCAGGGACTCTAACTGCAATGAAATTTTAAAGCAGCAAAAACAGCTGGGAAAACCTCTGTGGAAGGGGGAGGACTTGAGCTAAGAAGGATGTTAATAGACAGAAGCAAGAAATTACAACACAGATAGAAGTGTGAACAAAGGGAGTCCGGTGACTAGCTGGCCCAGTTTGCAGGGGAATCCCCTCAATCCTGGACAAAATGACGTGGTTGGCCGTTCATTCTAAAGCGAGAGAAACACATTCATCACAACGTATCCCGCAGCCACAGGCATCCCTACCACAGTTACAGATACTTCCCTAATCTGCCTCCAATTCCTATACCCTCTTCAGTCCTCCCACCAGAGAAAATTTTTAGATGAAACTCAAGTTTTCTTTCTATCCTTCTCACTGTCATGATGAGACCTTGGGTATGTCATCCCAGCGTGCAGAGCCTCAGTGACTCTGGCTAAATGAGAGGGTGGAGGGGCGCCTGGGCAGCTCAGTCAATTAAGCGTCTGACTTGAGTTCAGGTCATGATCTCATGGTTTGTGAGTTTGAGCCCCGCGTCAGGCTCTGTACTGACAGCTCAGAGTCTGGAGCCTGCTTCAGATTCTGTGCCTCCCTCTCTCTTTGCCCTCCCTTGCTCATTCTCTCTCTCTCTCTCAAAAATAAATATTAAAAAAAAATTTTTAGGGGCACCTGGGTGGCTCAATTGGTTAAGCATCTGACTTCAGCTCAGGTCATGATCTCACGATTTGTGAGTTTAAGCCCCACGTCAGGCTCTGTACTGACAGCTCAGAGCCTGGAGCCTGCTTCAGATTCTGTGCCTCCCTCTCTCTTTGCCCTCCCTTGCTCATTCTCTCTCTCTCTCTCTCTCTCTCTCTCTCTCTCTCTTTCTCTCTCTCAAAAATAAATATTAAAAAAAATTTTTTTAGGGGCACCTGGGTGGCTCAACTGGTTAAGCATCTGATTTCAGCTCAGGTCATGATCTCACGATTTGTGAGTTCAAGCCCCGCGTCGGGCTCTGTGCTGACAGCTCAGAGCCTGGAGCCTGCTTCAGATTCTGTGCCTCCCTCTCTCTCTGTCCCTCCCTCACTCACAGTCTATCTGTCTCTCTCAAAAATAAATAGACATTAAAAAATTTTTAAAAATTTTATAATACATAAATGAGAGGGTGGAATCAGCCTAGAGTCCCTTTTAGTGCTAGGATCATAAACCATTATCCTCATTATTTAAAAAAAAAAAGTGAGGAAATTCAAGATAGTTAGATAGCATAAGAATATTTTGGGGGGCACCTGGGTGGTTCAGTCGGTTAAGCATCTGTCTCTTAGAGACTTCGGCTCAGGTCATGATCTCACAGTTCATGAGTTTGAGCCCCGAATCAGCCTCTGTGCTGACAGCGCAGTGCCTGCTTCGGATCCTCTGTCTCTGTCTCTGTCTCTGTCTCTGTCTCTCTCTCTCTCTCTCTCTCTCTCTCTCTCTGCCCCTCCCTGCACTTTCTCTCCCTCTCTCAAATATAAATAAACATTAAAAAAAAAAAAAAGAATGATATTTTGAGCAGGTCTAGTTTCCAGGTTGGGAATCTGTGAAACAATCTAGTATCTTTTACATAATGAGGTAGGAAGTTAGAAAGACGTGCAGAGGGAGGCTCCACTCTTGGTACAGGCATGGGACCTCTGCCCCCACCCTTCCCTGAGGAAAGGAGGCTGGAAAGAGAGAGCGTGTTTCCATCGCCTTCAATCTGGCTCCATGTGGCTGGTGTGAAGTTATACATTTTGCAGCTGAAGGCAGTGGGCTCCCCAGGATAATAGCAGCTGTTCAAGTGCATATTAGCACTCAAGATGCTCGATAAGAAGAATTAGATCACCGCCTGGTTTCTTTATTTTTTTTATTTTTTGCCTGGCTGAATCAATAATTAAGTGTATTCTAATAGTGCAGTTTTGCTCGAGATTCTCATTTGGCTCAGGCATTAGGTCTAAATGAAATATTTAGTTGACAGGATACAGTTATGAAGCAAAACCACATTTCTGTCTGTATACTTTAATTTTTCTAATGATGAGAAACCACAGTCTGTCTCCCAGCCCTGGCTGCTGTGGCTTCCCTGTCATTCCCTCTTCCAGAGAGAAGATAAAAACCCCTCTTCCTCCTGCAGGAGAAAATGACAATGTCACATCCTAGTGTCCACCATCGTATGGGGCCTGGAGCCATGAGAAAAATCCTGCTTCTGCCCCTTTTGCTCTAATGCAAACAGACTCATCAGAAAGGCAAGCTGGGACCTCTCTGCTTTAGGCAGTGGGGAGGGAAGAGAGGCCAATTCTGGGTAAGACCAGGACTGGGGCGCCGAGCGACTGTGTTAGTAGCTGGCACCTCCACACGCGGGAAGATGTGCAGGCAGAGGGTGATGTCAGGCAGGGGGTGGAGGGTCGGTCAGGGGGTCTGCGCCACAGGGATGCTCCAAGTTAGAGAACGGGTAGCTCATGACCCAGGTCATGTTCAGGGCATGACCAGCCTGTGCTGGGCACTCAGAGACAGCTGAGCCCAGAAGGCACAGGAGATCCGGGCTCAGCCAGGCAGGCTCTGGCTCAGGGCACGCCTGCTATCCCAGCCTCACGACTCCCTTGCTGTGTGACGCCAAAAAAGCCCCTTCACCTCTCTGGGCCTCATGCCTTCGACTGTCGATAAGCAGGAAGTCTTTCTACAGCCTTTATTTGTCCACTAGAAAACATTTTCTCCCGTTGAACTTGAACCTGCTGACAGACACCTAGCGCATCCTTGAGAGGGTACCTGCCTCCGTGCTCTCCGGGGTCTCCAGTCTATAGCTCCTTACCCCACCCCACCACCCTGTCCCTGCCTGGAGGGGTCAAAGGGCTCCACATAGCATCACCTTTGAGCTATGGCCGCGCCGAGAGCCCTTCCCCAGGTGTTCTGGCATCACCAGTGCGCGTTACGGCCAATGCGGGTGCCCTATCCCAGAATAACGGGGATGGGGGCCTCCCACATTGGGCACACGATGCCTACAGATCATTAATTATTTGCACAGCTTGCTTTTCTGAGTGCCTCTATTTTAGATAAATAGTTTGTATACATTTGCTCTAGAAATTAAAAAAGGAGGGAGGGGTAGAAAGGAAAGAAAGGCAAAGCCATGTTGATTTTGAATCCAGGCTGACTGGTTCACTCTTGTAGTATTTGAGAAGTCAATCCATTCATCTCCAGCAAAGTGGGCAGTGCAGAAAAGCGATATTTGTCTAATATTTGTTCAGCCTATTGTGTCTCACGGTGTATTCCCAGGTGCGCTGGCTTTCAGAGAAAGTTAATTACTGTGTCTTAAGACCTCCCGGGCTCTGCCATTTCTGAGCCAAAGGTGCAAGATACGGTTTTTGTTTTTTGGATTTTTCTTTAATCTCTCTCTATTTTTTTTCTTTTTTTTTCTCTTTGGTTGTAGCTGGGCAGGTTGCTGCCTGTTACCAAAGGCACAAGGCACTAAGAGGCAGGGGCAGGGGGCAGAACAGAGAAGGCCAGTCCTGTGGCCATGGGGGCTGCTTCTGAGCATCTCTGTGGACCAGACCCAGGGAGTCCGTGTGAGGGAGAGGTATCCAGTGGGCGCCTCCGTGGAGGAGAAGCCCGGAAGCATTGATTAGTGGCCACATCAGCCTTCACGGAACAATCCTTTGCAATATGAAATGCCTTGTGATGCATTTTCACAAGGGTGTTGCACTTTGATCCCCACCCACAGTAGCCCGGAAGGTAAATAAGACAGTTGGGAGTTATGGCCAGCTCACAGGCCTGCTGAAACTCCACAAGGCTATGGCACCTCATGTCTACTCCTCCAGGGCTCGTTGGATAGGCCTGAAGCCACTGCTTCCCCATCTCTCTCCTTGCTTCTCTCTCGGGAAACAAGTCTCCTTCCTCTGTCCATGCCCAGCAGCTGAGCTGAGGCCCTTTTTAGCCAGCAGCCCCACCAGTCCTGATTGTTATTGGATATGTTCCCTCTGGCAACACGAGGTCCCCTGACTTGAAGCGTATCATGACCTAATCTGCCTGGGTGAATGGTCTGATGTCTGTCTCCTCCGTCCCACTGCCACTTTATGAAAACACCCCACTAAGGCTGATAAACGGACAACTTTGCACTTCAAATGCTTACAACTTTATCAAATAAGATCCCAGGACAAAGAACACCCGGGGTTTCAGGCCATTTGCAGCTTAGGAGAGAAAAGAACCTGATTCTGAGGCCTTGTACATCTCACAAGTATTTGTGACATCTCTTTTACTTAGCGTCACAAAAAGCTATTGGAGATGGAAAGCATATACCTTGTGGTTATCATGTGCCCATAAAGGTGAAAGCACAATGCCCCCCAGGACAGCTGCATTCCCAGCTCCCCCCTGCCTCTCCCCTGCACCGCACATCTGGCTGAGCCGTGCCGGGTCTGTTTTCCCCAGGGCACAGCTGAGCAAAAGCCACGTGGCATCAGAGGCATAAGACATGGGTTCGATCCTAGCTCTGCCATTTCACTACGCGTGGGGAGGTTACTGAAGCGCCCCAGAGTCCCAGTTTGTCTTGGGTAAGATAGGGGAAATGAGACCTACCTTATACAGTTATTCTAATGACTCAGTAAAACAGTCACTTCAAATGTGCTTGTTCTTTGTCTTGCATGCTATTTCACTTTCTTTGTCTTCTGCTTTCACTTTCTGAGAGAGACACTCCTGCTTTTTCACAAACCTTTGATGGATTGATGGATTGATTGATTGAGTTGGTTAGGTAGTTAGTTTTGGTCTGGATAGCTTTAACCCTCAAGAGCTCTTTCTTATTATCTCATTGTTCCTTTCAAAAGAAAATAGCCTCCTGTTCTCGTTTCTTGCATGCATATCTTCTCTTAGCGCTCCGCAGATTTTTACAGGGATTTTTTTTTTCTCTTCTGCTCCCTATGTTGCTTTCCTTTCCTCAGAATTTTCTCCCATGATTGCTTGGGAATCACTGTCTTCACATGATTTCTCCAAATGCCTGGTGATCCTTGGTGATGCTTTAGAATGAGGCACAAAAACCCAGTCAGGTTTCTGATGTGGAAGGACTCATCAGCTGTTGGGATACAGTGGTCTATAGGACAGGGCCCAGCCATGTATTTGGGGATTCCCAAATGTCAGCATCCATGGTCTTTTCTTTGGAGGTTGTCTTCTCCAGAGAACACCCTCCCTCCCACCTCCTGCCTGGAAGACACATGGCTGGCTGCTATGCTAAAGCAGCGGAGAGGGGTAGCAGCTGGGGGAGTTTAGAATGTAGCATGAACTTTCACTTGGTATCTTTTTGCCCAGTGCATCTTCTTCCCTTCATCCTTCCCTGGGCCTCATGTCACTCCATACAGATCTTCCCTCTCTGAACGTCTCCAGGAAGCAAACCTTCCTGCCAGGCTGAGGGATACACAGTTGTTAAGCTGCACAGGATAGAGAAGAAGATCTGGGGGCCCAGATGCTCCTTAACAGACTTCCACCCAGTCTTCCTGCTTGCAGCTCCTCTCCTGATCCATGCTGCTGAACACCCTGGTACTCCTGACTCCTGAAGACTTTCATGTCTGCCCCTACTCTGTGGGGGCAAACCCTCCACAGATGCTCAGGTTTGGACTCTTCAGTCTGCTACATCGTTGGCACTCCAGCCTGTTTCCTATTTTCCAAAGGATTGTTGACGTCTCTCATTCTTCATTCCACCATCCTGCCTGATGGCTTCCCTTTGCCTCCATGGGTTCCTTCCTCTTTTATTCCTTGATGTTCATTGGAGGGTGATAGGGAGGGGATTAGAAAAGCATCTGTTTAAAATTTTTTTCATGTTTATTTATTGTTGAGAGAGAGAGAGAGAGAGCGTGAGCACAGGGGAGGGGCAGAGAAAGAGGGAGACACAGAATCCGAAGCAGGCTCCAGGCTTTGAGCTGTCAGCACAGAGCCCGATGCAGGGCTCGAACTCATGGACCACGAGATCATGACCTAAGCCAGAGTTGGATGCTCAACTGACTGAGCCACCCAGGCACCCTGAAAAGCATCTGCTCAAACCAAAGTTGATGTAACTATCCCCAAAGCGCAGTTATTATGCCTGGCCCGTAGTAGGTGCTGAATAAATGTCAGTGTCCTTCCTTTCTGCTTTGCCGCCAAGCAGATACTGCTCTGTCCATCTGTGGCTACCCAAGGAAAGTTTTAAGGGACATTTAATGCCTTTTCTGAGACCCAGAGTACTCCCCACAGGTACCTAGAATTCACACCGAAAGAGGCGCTTGAGACAGTGGTTTCAAGAGGTCTGCAAAGATGCAAATGTAATGGAAGTGTGGTGGGTTGAATTATTGAGCCCAAGTCTCACTTGCCTTCTCCGGACTTGGCTTGCCTCGTGTGTTCTGTGACCTGCTGGGAGAAGAGTGTGCCCTGGGAAGCACCTGCCCTTCAGGTGGCTCCAGAATGAAGACATGTGGAGCAGCCTTGAAGTTCAATCTGAAATCTGGAGTCCCAGTGAGCCAGGTGAGCCCAGCCAAGATCATCCACTCACACCTGATAGTGCAAACGAGAGCTGAGGGTCTGTCAAAGAAAAATAAGCTTGAAGGGACATTATTCTCACAAGATCAAGAGCCTCAGTTCCTGTTGGAAAAGCTGTGCCTGGCAGGAGACAAGGGAGGCTGGGATGCTCAGCTCAGCAGGAGACCATTATACCCAAAGGAGAAGAATCCTGCTTAAACGCTCCAGAGGGCTTCCGACCACGTCTGGAATAAAGGACAAATACCCCGGGCTCACCAGGGGCTGGTGATCTGTATCTGCCAACCTCTTTCCCAACAGCCCCTTTGCCCTGTGCACATGTCCCCATCCTGTGATGTTCCTTGTGTGCTCACTTGTGTCAGGCTGTCCCTGCCTAGGCGCTCTGCACCGCTGTTCCTCTGGTGAGAATGCCCTTCAGGAGACCAGCTCCTCATCACACAGTTCTTATCTCAAGGTCGCCTCCTGGAAAGCCCTTCCCCTTCATACCCTATGCCCTTCGCCTGTCCTTGGCTATGTTGGTGATGGAAGAGGCCTCATCTCCTTGGACGGTATTTATCATTTTATGAGTTTGTTTCCTGAGTTCCCTGCCAGAATGAAAACCGCATGAGGGCAGGGACTTGTCTGTCTTGCTGCTGAAGCTGCAACATGTGAAACGCTGTCTGATACTGAGCGAGCACTCGGTGGGTATTTATCGTCTGAGCCGGGAACCAGAAACACGGCTAGTAGAAAACAGTGCTGGAAAGACCAGCTGGGTCCACACTGAGTAGACCTGGGTGCCAAAATCAGGACTCTGGACTGTACTTGGTGAGCCACTGGGAGCCGTGGAAGGCTTTAGAGACAAGGATGCAGTCATGAGAGCCCGTCCTTCAGGAAGGGTAACCTGGCAGGTCTGGAAGGCTGTTGGAAAATGGAGAGGAGGCCAGGAGCCCCGTCAAGGCCAGCTGAGAGCCGTAACTCAGGGAACAACTGTGGGAATGGACAGCGTTGAGAGACGGGCAGGAGCAATGACCATCTGCTTCACGATTTCAGGACAGGCTGGCGGCTCCCAGCGACCGCCCGCCCTCCCCTGTCTCTCTCTGCCTCTCTCTGCCTCTCTCTGCCTCTCTCTGCCTCTCTCTGCCTCTCTCTGCCTCTGATTCCTTGTGAGTGTCTGCGCTCCCCACGAGCCAGGGCTGGGCCCGTGGCTGGCGGCTTGAGTTCACACTCTCCTCCCTGGCTGCTGCCTCTGCTTGATTCCTGGTCAAGGTGCCGCCCACAGCTGTCAGTTTAGTGGCTGCTTCTTTCTTCTCCAGTGGATTCTAAAGTCGGGGTTTACAAGCACTGGCCGCAACCGTTGTTCGCGTTTCCCCAAGGCAGGTTTAGACCCAGTTGCCGACTTGAGGCAGACAGAGGGGAGCTGCTGTGCAGGTTCGGCCTTCATTAATAAGTTTCCCTGACAGCAGAAGGAAGTCTTTCCCCTCAATTCTTTGTAGTCAATTCCTGATCGTCGTCCTCCTGTTGTTAATATTGTCGTTAAACTCCTGAAGCCTCGCTGAGTGAAAGCTAATTATAATAATTAACAGAGAACTCCTGAACTTGTCAAACTGGTAATTATAAACCACGGGGACTTTTATCATTAATAGATGCCAGGGAAAGTGAAGGCACCGGGTGCTGGCAGGGAGAGGCACTCGGGAGATGTTCCGGTCCACAGCCAAATCTAAGCGTCACCGGGATGGGAGAACATGGCTCCCATTGGCTCTGTGCCCAACACTCAGGCTATCTCTGCTTTCCTACACACCAGCTCCGAGTCTTTCCATACACACTCCCTCCACCAGCACATCTGAGAGAGGGCTCACCTGCTGCCTCTCTCTCTCTCCACACACACACACACACACACACACACACACACACACTCACATACTTAAACAGGATCAATTTTTTTACTATAAGGACACTTTATATTTGTTCAGTCATTTACGCAAAAACAATTTTATTGAGCATCTAGTAAGCCTCGAACTAAGGGGCCAGAGATTAAAATTGTGAATGAGACACAATACCTGCCCTCAAAGGGTTTACAGTCCAGTGAAGAATGTGGGCGGGGGGATTCAAAAAGAGCCCTTGAAAATACAATAGAATTTTATGATTGTTCCAGTGAAAGCATTTGCAAAGTGCAATGTGAGAAGAGGAGTGATGTATCAAACTGCCAGCATGGGGGATGACCCTGGTATTAAACCAATATAGAATCTGAAATTTTACTTCTAAAAGTAGTGGTTCTGAACATTTTATAATTCCTAAATGCCTTTAAGAACTGGATGAAAGTCATAGCCTTTTGCTCCGGAAGAAAGCTCAGTCATGCATAAGCATAAAATGTTTCTGGGATTCCAACACTTCATGGAGACCCCAGTGTGGGGGTCTATAGACCTCTAGGCTACAAATCCTTGTTGTGGTAAAGCACTGAGCAATGTGCCTGGCACACAGCAGGTACTCAATAAGAGAGTATTTTATTAATAACAGTATTAATAAAAATTTAAAATTACTTTTATTGAGAAAATACTTCTTTTATTAATATTACTGATTAATATTACTGATTATAACTTTTATTAATATTACTGATCACACATTCTTATTGGAAGAACTTATTGTAAGATAAAACATGTGAGGGGCACCTGGGTGGCTCCGTCAGTTAAGCGTCTTAACTCTTGGTTCAGCTCAGGTCATGATCTCACAGTTTCGTGAGTTTGAGCCGCACGTGGGGCTCTGTGCTGGCAACACAGAGCCTGTTTGGGATCCTCTCTCTCTCTCTCTCTCTCTCTCTCTCTCTCTCTGCCTTTCCCCTGCTCGCACTGTCTCTGTCTCTCTCTAAATAAATAAATAAACTTAAAAAAATAAAAAGACACGCGGAAGCACTTGGTTAGCTCCAAAGAATAAGGCGTGCATTGGTTATTGTTAACCAACCCTGAGAGATTAAGTCCGGTGGCTGCCCACTGTCAGTGCAGATGCCAGCCAGACATGCCCAGTGCCAGCCCCTGCCGTGGGCTCCTCCCCATCACCAGCACACCTTCAGCAGGTCCTGTGGGAAATGATCCTCTCCCTTCTCCAAAGCTGCCCTAGATCATCACAGACCATCTTATGCTCCAAGTGCCTGAGCCCTTCAATACCAAGCCTTGGAAATAGCCTGATCTTTTTTTCCCCTCCCCTAGACTGTGGGTAGAATTAATCCTCTTCTGCTCCTGGGTGTGGTCTCTGCCAATGTTGTGTTCATTAGTAGCAACAACTGCGGAGGGATGGCCGGGAAGGGCTCTGGTAGCTTCTGCCCACCCCCCCCACCCCCCCCCCCGCCCCATCTCTGTCACTGGTCCACTCGCATGAAACCTGCAATTTAAATCCAAACAACTCCCTTGACCATGCAAACATATTCCCAAGACAAGTTCCCTAGGACCGTCTTGTGACCAAATTACCCCTCTTGGGTCCCACCCGAATGCAAATTTGTGAACTATCATAAAAAATAGCCCTGCAAAGTCAGCTTGAATTTCTCCCTGGGCTCAGCTCCCAGGGAACCAAGCAAGCGAGGGGACCCTGGTGATCGAGCAGGAGAGGCAGTTCCTGGCTGGCAGCCTGCTTTGCGTCCTGCTGTGCTCTTTTGAAATCTGGGGGCTCTGACTGGCAGGCCGAGAAGGCCAAACCAGGTCAAGTAAGGGCATGGCTTGGGCTCGCTTCAAGTCCCAGGCCAGTTTTTATTTTTAGCCTGAGCTCAAAAATCATCAGAAAAACTTCAGAGGACTCTGTGTCCAGCAGTGGCTTTGGGTTTTGGCCGGAACAAGACAGGGACAGACCACAGGTTGCAGAGGGACACAGCGATGGGACAGAGCAGTGGGTCTCCAGGACATCCTGGGGCCTCGGAGCGGGGGTCTCCGTGGAGCATCCTGGGCACTGGAAGATCAGATAGAAGTTTAGGAAGCCAGACTGCTCCCACTTCCTGACAAGTCCTGTGTCTCCTCTGCTTGAAGGGAGAGGGTCAGGCCAGGCTGGCTTTATCTGGGTTGCTTCTCGCCAGACCCACAAAAGACCAATTTCCTCCGCGCGAGCTTTTGTTTTCAGAAGGGGTTGCATCTCATCCAGGGAGAAGCCATTGTTTCTGCAGAGGATTTTTAGATCAGCTGCTGGCTTTTGGCGTCCTTCTCGTCTGAGTTCTCCGGTGCTTTCTGTGCTGCCCTGCTTTCCTGGACATAAACAACAAATGGTCCTATTCACCCTGGAGATAAGATTGTGCTTCTCCCAAAGTCACCGCTGTCCTCTCAGTGCTTCTGGAACTGTTTGAATAATGAGGCTCCTAGAGAATTTGTGTTGTTTTATCCTTTTCTTCGCGGAGATCGGAGATTCCCTAGGCAGGCCTGGTGGGCAGTGCCTACCGGGGGTTACCTGGGGGGTGGCTCACTCAGAGCAGCAGCCCAAGACAGCTTTTTGTTTGCCGTACTGGTCCGGGCTCCACGGAGCTTTGCAAAGTGTTTATATATACTGGTCTCTGGTTCTTTTATTTAAAAAAAAAAAAAATTTTTTTTTGCTTGCCAAAGCAAACAATAGCTCTCATGCAGAGAATTCCCCATCTTCCAGAAATGGTGGAAAGCTGCAGCCCGTGATTTCCTTCCACCTCCTAGAAGCTGCTGTGGCCCCAAGCAGACTTGCACGGGGAACGGAAAGGAGGTTTGCCAGAGTTAGTGGCCGGCTTGTTATTTCAAAGCACTTCTTCCTTTGGGATTCTGTCCCCCTAGCTGTCCCCCTCTGGACGTAGAGCTCGCAGACCTGGGTTTAAGTGACAACTCAGCTGCTCGCTAAGACGGCAACCTTCGGCAAGGCGCTTTAATCCACAAACCTCATTTTCTTCATCAGAACTGGAGCATAACTCTGCCAACTCCATGTGTTTGTGACGAGACTCAAGTAACAATAAGGAACAGGAGAGTGCTTGGTGAATCGACTGTGACACACTCATGTAAAGGGCTATGACCGTTTAATAGTACAGTCATGACATTATCATTACCATTATCACTGTCACAACAATCTGTTTAAGGCAAAACCACCAGGTTTGTTTCCAGACCTAGAGTTAAAACCTGGCTCTGCCATTTATGGGCTGTGAAACCTTGCACAAATTATTAAATTCCTCTTTGCCCTAATCTCCTTGTTGATAAAAAATGGGAATGGCACCATCTAAATCATAGGACCATTGGGAAGTTTAAAAGACATAGCATAGGTAAGTGTCTGGTTCATGGCAAGTCAGTCCCTTTTCTTTCTACCCTTTATTAATTCCCTAAAGCGTTATTTCCGTGTTTATTAAGCACCTATTATATGCCAGATCTTGTACCAAGTGCCCAGGATGCAAGAGATAAAGATTTGAGGAATGCGGGGCACCTGGGTGGCTCGGTCGGTTAAGCGGCTGACTCTTGATTTTGGCTCAGGTCATGATCTTGCAGTTTGTGGGTTTGAGCCTCATGTCGGACTCTGCCTGCTGGGGATTCTTCCTCTCCCTTTCCCTCTGCCCCTCCCCTGCTCACTCTCTATCACTTCCTCTCTCAAAAATAATAGATAAACATTGAAAAAAAAAAAAAGATTTGAAGAATGCATTGTATGGCAAGGGTGGCAAAGGGACTACAGTAACTCAGTGAGCCGAGTGGTTTGTACAGCCATCTGGGAGAGAGCAGATTAATCCTGTCTAGGAGCTCGGGATGGCACCTGACCCAGGCCTTGAAAATGTGCACAGGATTTTGCCAAGGCGGAGAAGCCAGGTGAAGGCATTTCAAGCAGAGAGACTTTGAACAAAGGCTCAAAGCACAGAAGTCTATCATGTATCAGTGGCAGGAGGTGAGGCAAGAGGAAAGTGGGACCAGATCAAGGGCACCCACATGAATGATGTGAAGGAGTTGGCTTGGGGGGGGGGGCGGTGCACAGGGAACCCCCCTTATACGCAGCAGGGTGACACGGACTTGTGGTTTAGCATAGCTGCCTACAATATAAAGAACGTCCGGACTGAGGCAGGGGGTGGGGGGTAGGATGAGGATAAAGCAACAAGGTCAGTCAAGAGGGATGGAAATAATTCAGAAGACAGATAAGGCTCAAACTGGGGAACTGGCAGTGGGGAAGGAGAGGTTTGGATTTGGCAAAGATTTGGTTTTGTGAAAGAAAGAAGTAGGAGTTGACTCGGTGTCTGGCTCGGGATAAAGGGAGAGTGGGAATGCTGTGAACCCAGAGAGGGGACAAAATGGGCACAAGTGATCCCCAACGGTGCCTTCTTCAGATCACAGAGAAGAAGCCAGGAATGGGCTTGAGTCTGTGACCAGCTCGTCAGGCAACTCTGATCAGGCATGAGATCAAGGGACCAATATCTTCAACTCCCTTGAAGGTTGAAAATTTTAAAAAGACTTCCTTTATTGCCAGTATGTATGTTTTGGAGGCCCCTCAACAAAATGGTGCCACTGTGATTGTTTGGAACAATACGCACATAACTATTATACTATCTTATAACAACTTTACAGCTCCAACCACCATATTACATGCTATAATGTGGTAGAATTATAAATATTTAGTTACTTAAATATTAATGGAATCACAGGTGATTTTTTATTTTATTTTGTTTTTTAGCTTTTCTGTGTTTTCTGAATCTTTTCTCATGAACATACATTATTTTTATGATGATAAAAAATAAATATTAGCCCAATAAAAAAAATGAGCAAAAGATTTTGAATAAACACAAAAGAGGATATCCAAGTAGCCACTAAACATATGAAAAGATGCCCAACTTCACTAGACATCTGGAAAGTTCCACTGAAAATCACAATGTAATGCCATGACACACACAGCCAAATGGTACAATAAAAAAAAAGGAAAGCATCACGTGTTGGCATGGATACGTATAGAACAAATGTAACTCTCATACATTGCTAGTAAAGAATAAATTCATAGCACCACTTTGCAAAACTGTTTGGCAGTATGTTATTTACACTGCTGTGGAACACATGCAAACCATATGACTTAGCAATTCCACCCCTAAGTATAAACCCAAGAGAAATTCACGCATATGTTCGCCAGAAGATATGCACAGGAGTGTTCACAGTAGAACTGTTTGCGATCCTACCAATCTGGAAAGTATCCCAAGTGCCCATCAATAGTAAAATAGGTAAATAAATGATGGCACATGAACATAATGCAATATTATAGAGCCACAAGAATGAGAATTCTGCGTGCGACAGGAATGATTCTCAAGGACATAATTTTGAATGAAAAAAGACAGACATTTTTCTATGAAGCAAAATCAGCCTATGCTCTTTGAAGTCTGCACGGTGGTTTCCCTTGTAGGTATAACTAAAAGGAGGCCTGAGGACTGCGGAGGGGACTACCCACGTTTTGTTTTTTAATATGCGCGCTGATTATACACGTGTGTTTCTGAGAATTCATTGAGTTGTATGGTACATACTCTTTGGTGTAGATATATTATGCTCACATAAAGAGTTAAAGTGTAAGATTTCAGCCTAAAAATCAACCTAGCGACAGTTGCAGAAATGAGGGACTGGTGATGTGGCTGAGTACTGAGGGAGACTCCCTCTGCTTTTCTTAGCCTGGAGCTGGCGTCTAAAGGTGATGGTAGGAGGGTAGAGTCAGGTGCCGGGAACCATAACACAGATGGAAGACATCTACTCCAGCATTTCTACCTCCGCTGAGCCCCAGGGTCTGAGAAAATCCACCTCTTCTGACCAAGTACAAGAACAAGTGTTTGATATTTGGAATGAAGCAGTGATACTACTACAGTTCCTAAAGAACCAATAGGACAGGAAGCTATTATAAACAACCTTAAACCAATACATTTGAAACTGTAGGTGTAATGGACATGTTTCCAAAAAACACAACTTGCTAAAACGAACACAGGAGAAAGAGAAAATAGAAATAGTTCTACCTTTGATGGAGAAATCAAATCTATTATTAAAAATGTTCACACACACAAAAAAACATACACATGCTTCAGGTCTAGATGGCTTCTGTGGTAAAATCTGCTAAATTTAAGAAAGCAATAGCAGCAATTTTACAAAAAATTTTCCGGAGATTTTATTTTTTTTTATTTTGTTAAAGTTTATTTTTGAGAGAGAGCAAGCAGGGTAGGGTCTCCTCCAAGAAAGGGGAAAGAGAGACTCCCAAGCAGGCTCCACACAGTCAGCACAGAGCCCGACGCAGGGCTTGAATTCATGAAATCAGGTCACAAGCCGAGCCAAAATCAAGAGTCAGACGCTTAATCGACTGAGCCACCGAGGCGCCGTTTCCAGAGATTTTAAAAAGAGGGAATACTCTCAGGGTGCCTGGGTGACTCAGTCAGTTGAGTGTCCAACTTCAGCTTAGGTCATGATCTTGCGGTTTGTGGGTTCGAACCCTGTGTCGAGCTCTGTGCTGACAGCTCAGAGCCTGGAGCCTGCTTTGGATTCTGTGTCTCTCCATCTCTTGGCCCCTCTCCTGCTTATGCTCTGTGTCTCTCTGTCTCTCAATAATAAATAAATGTTAAAAAAAATTTTTTTTTAAAAAGAAGGAATACTTTCCAATTCGTTTAAGAGGTTAGCAAACATTGACACTAAAAGCCGACAAGGACATTACAAGAAAAGTCTAAATCAATCTCACTCACAAACCTAGAAACAAAAATCCTAACATAATATCATTCTCAGCGTAATATCTTCAAGCAAAATTCAGGAATATGTTTTGGAGACCATTAAATGTGAGAAAGGTTTCTTACAAAAATGCAAGGTTGGCTGAATAATTGAAAACAATTTAATCAATGATATTAATAGAATAAAGAAGAAATTTAATATGATCCTCTCAGTAGAAGTGGGAAGAACAATTAGTAGAATCTATTATCTGTTGATGATAAAAGTCCTGAGCAAAATTAAAATAGAATTATTTTATAAGAAAGGTAACTGGAAAAAACAGAAAACATCATTTTTTCCACAATGTTATTACTATGTAATTGACTATATTCCCTATGCTGTATCTTTTGTGACTTACTCATTCCATAACTAGAAGCATGTACCTTCCTCTCCCCTTCACCCATTTGCCCGTCCCCCCCCCCCCCCCCCCCCCCCCCCGGCAGCCATCAGTTTTGTTCTCCATGTTGATGGGTCTGCAAACATCATTCTTAATGGGGAATACTGAAGCTTTCCCTTTGAAGAGAGAAAGAAGACAGCGATATACCTTCTGTTCAAAGTTGTTCTACAAATTCTAGCCAGTGCAATAAAAAAAGGTTAACGATTATAATGAGATAACTAAAATTGTCAACATTTGCATATATTATTTTGTCTAAAGAAAATCCAAAAGAATATACAGATATGTAATCAGAATTTTAAAATGATTCAGCAAGGCTGCTGGATACAAGGTCAAAATACAAAAATCAAGTAGGTTTGCATAATATCAACAAAGAGTTAGAATATGAATTATTCTTTAGATAATTATAATGCATTCATAATAACATCAGCAAATATAAAATACTTAGGAATAAATCTAATGAAAGATATGAAAGACTTCTGCATGTACACCAAGACAAAAACAAAAGCAAACAAACAGAAAAATTCCCTGTAGAATATTATTAAAAAAAAAAGATCTAAATTCATTGGGACATTAACATATATATAGATATATCTATTAATATATATATATTAATGTCCCAATGAATTTAGATCTTTTTAAAATTAATATATGCAATTATATGTATGCAATTATGTATGTGTAATTATATATATATATATATATATATATATATGCAATTATATATATGCCCCATATATATGGGACTCTATCTATATCTATCTATCTATCTATCTATCTATCTATCTATATGTAATTTCTAAGGACTAAAAACTAAATATTGCAAAGATACTAATTATCCCCAGTTTAGCTATATATTCAATTCAATCCCAATCAAAATGTCAATGAATTTTCCTTTCTTCCTTTTTTTCCTTTTGAAATTGAAAATCTTATTCAAAATTCATTTGGAAGTGCAAAAGGTCAAGAAACTGACATTCTTAACCAAGAACAAAAAGGTAGAAGGACATATCATTAAGCTACAATAATTAAGGCAGTGTGATATTAGCTCAAAGATAGTCGAATAGACCAATGAAGCAGAAGAGAATCCAGAAAATGCCATCCAAATGGATATTGGATCTGACATTGGAGGATAGTGGAGATAGGGCCATCTTTTCTACAAATGGTGTTGGAGCACTTGCAGATACATATGGAACACAACAAACCTTGATCTTTACACCAGAGCATATACAAAAATCAATTTCAGGTGGTTTGTATATTTAAAAGTGAAAGGCAGCACCACACAGCTTCCATATGACAATCTCTATGAACCCGGGAGAAAAAAAAGAATTCTTAAGAAGGAAACAAAAACACTAACCATGAAGGAAAAAAACAGATAAACTGGACTACATGAAAGTTAGGAACTTCTATTCCAAAGATCCATTAAGAGGAAAAAGTCAGGCGCAAAGCCAGAGACGTTATTCGTAATCCACCTAAACTGACAAATGACTCAATCCTATATATATATCTATATATCTATAGATATATAGATATATATATCTATATATACATATGTGTATATAGATATATAGATATATAGATATATAGATATGTATATCTATATGTGTATATATATATATAGGATATATATATATAGGATATATAGGATATATATATATAGGATATATAGGATATATATATATATAGGATATATATATATAGGATATATATATATATAGGATATATAGGACATATATATATATATAGGATATATATATATATATATATAGGATATATAGGATATATATATATATAGGATATATATATATATAGGATATATAGGATATATAGGATATATATATAGGATATATAGGATATATATATATATAGGATATATATATATATAGGATATATATATATATATATATATATATATTTGTAAAAACTCTTACAAGTTAATACAAAAAGACAATCTGATAGAAAAATGGGTGAGAGAGGTGCTTAATAAAAAACGGCCAGTTGACATATGAAAATGATCAACCTCATTAGTGATCAAGGAAAAATAAAGACTAAGACCTCAATGAAATACCCACCAGAATAATTAAAATTACAAAGATTGTCAACAGCAAGTGTTGCCAAGGATGTCGAGCAACTGGAACATTGTTGATGGGACTGTATGTCAGTAGAATTACTTAGAAAACAGCTTTGTATTATCTCCTAAACTTAAACTCTACAACATAGCAGCTTCAGTCTCAGGTATAGACCCAGCAGAAATATACACATGTGCATCAAAGTACATGCACAAGAATGTTGATAGTGACCTTAATCATAATACCCCCAAACTGGAAGCAGTGCAAATGCCACTAACAGTAGACTACTAGATAAATGAATTTGTGTATTTGTACAATGGTACACTATACAGCACTGAAAACAAACAGATGACAGCTGCTTGTAATAACACGGATGAGTCTCACATATATAATATTGATCAAATAAGTCAAACACAGAGGCGCCTGGAGTCGGTTAGGCACCCAAATTCGCCTCAGGTCATGATCTCACAGTTTGTGAGTTTGAGCCCCGCATCGGGCTCACTGCTGTCAGTGCAGAGCCCGCTTCGGATCCTCTGTCTCCCGTTCTCTCTGCCAACACCCCACTCTCGTGTGCTCTCTCTGTCTCAAAACTAAATAAATTAAAAAATAGTAAGTCAAACACAGAATAATATACAGTATGAGCCCATTGATACAAAGTCCAAAAATGGGCAGTACTAATCAATAATATTAGAAGCCAGGATAAGAGTAACCTTAGGAAAGGAGAGAAAGGGTAATGACAAGGAGGAGGAGGAGGAGGTGGGAAGGGGCTTTTGGAGTGCTAGAGATGTTTCATCTCTCAGTCTAGGTGATGGCTTCACAGGGGTTCATTTTAGGATAAATTATGGAACTATAGTTACATGTTTTGTATATATTGCTTTGTAAGTGTTAGACTTCAATTTAAAAAAAATAAAGAAAAATAAGCATAAATATACATACCGAACTTGAAATCGTTTAAGCCCTGGACTACCTTGGTAGATTGGGAAGGAAAAGTTAATGGGGTTTTGTGAGGAAAGGATAAATTAACAAAAACAGAGGGCAGGGGGATACTTCAAATAGCAAATGCCCAGAAAATGAAACTCCTGTTTCACAAAGTCAACACTCAACCTCTTTTTTTTTTAAGTCTTCATAAATCATGCAAAGCAGGCTGCTTGCGTATGCAGCTCCATACTAAAATTACTACATCCACACATGCATGTGTCCTCCGTTTGAAAGTAAACAAGTCTCAGCCAAGGCAACGTTGTAAAAGTTTGCAGGGGATTTCTTTGGTTGCCAGTTTCTTTCTTCAGCTTTTGGTGTATTTTAAAAATCACTGGGCTTGCAGTCAGAACCTTAGGTCCAAGTACAGAAAGTCTCCAACTCAAGGATGGTTGGTGCAAAATCAATATGAATTTGGTAGAAGCCACGCTTCAAATTTTAAATTGCGATCTTTTCCCCAGGCTCAGGATATGTGACACTATCTTCTGTATGATCTGGGCAGTGCCAGTAAGCCACGGGGTCAGTGACCCACCCGCTGACCTGAGGACCATTCTGCACCCATACATCCCTGCCATTTGTCAGTTTCAGTACAGCAGCCAACTGAATACATGAGCGATTCGACACTTCCTTATAGAACAGGCTTCCTGTTCAGTGATTTTGCCCAGCTGTAGGCTGATGTGAGGGGTCTGAGCACATTTAAGGTGGGCTTGGCTGAGCCATCAGGTTCACCAAGTTAGGTGTTTTAAATGCATTTGCAATTTGTATTTTCAAATGGTGTTGTGTTTATCAGGATGTAACCCCATGGTTGAAGTTCTGTACAAATTAAACATCTACAGCTTGATAGGCAGTGGCCCTAGGAATGGCTACTTGACATGTCTGAGCCTCAGTTTCCTTTTATGTGTGATGATAAGAATGCAAATGTCTGTCTCCCAGAGTTGTAACTAGTAAGTGATGCAAAGTGTTCACCACACACACACACACACACACACACACACACACTTCAAACCTTAAGGTGTTGTGTACCTGGAAGGGATTGCTCCCTCCTTGGCTTCCATCTCCTTGGCAACCCCCATTTCAGGTGTCAATATAATCTGCTCTTTTAACCCCCTTCCCTGTATCATACCAGGAAAGAATCTGATATTAGTAATTTATATTCCAAGGACTGATTGATTATTCTCCGACTGGAGCTCAGCCAGCCGTTTGCATTTTATGTCTTTTATCCCTAATTGTGGCGTGAAAGACTTTTTCCCTTGTTAAAAGAATCTGAGACATCAGCAAGAAGGTGGAGAGCTCTGGGGGCAGGGGGAGCGGGAGCTTGAAATCATATTAGCCAGATTCTGCTGGTTCTGAAGGTGAATTTGATTTAGCCCTTTCCAAGTGCCTTTTATTTTTCTGGAGATGGAGTGGAGGAGGAGTACAAGGGTGTGTCCCACTACATGGCCCCTCTTCTGCTATATTGGCGTGGGGAGAAGGCAGAACAGCCAAGCCCTGGGGAGGGTAAAAGAGATTTAATCCCTTGGCCACTATCTTTAGGACTCCAGGCCTGCCTTCCTGGCACCCCTCCCCCATCAACTTTCTGCTTTGGGCTGGGCTCTGCTCTCTCTCCTGGTGCTCCTGACCTTGGCCTAATCCCTTCCACCTCCTCCCTTTGTCCCAAGTCACCATGTTGATTTTCAGCTTGCTTCTATTTCTCTTTTCAAGATCGTTCATACCTTAATCCTTTCATCTGGCATCCTAACATTTACTCCTAGACCTTAATTATGAATTATGACCTTAATTATGGCTACAATGTTGAAAGGAAGGAAGGAAGGAAGGAAGGAAGGAAGGAAGGAAGGAAGGAAGGAAGGAAACGTGTTTTCTGCAATGTTTTTTTCTTGGTTAGCAAAGATGGTGCTGTCATGAACATCTTAAAAGGAAAAGGAGGTTGAGAAAAATATAAGAAATCGGAGAGAAACTGGCAGAATAAAGGAGGCAAACTGTTAAGTGCCCAAGGACAGCAGAAAGGAGAGTATTATCGAGAAAAACCCAACTACAGTAGAGAGAGGGGAAATCTCAAGATCTTATCTAGACCAACAAAAAGTGCCTGAAGACATGACTTTGATAAATAGGCTCTGACTGAAACCAGGGAAGAACAGTCTCTAAGATGGGATTCCAGAGGCTGCGAAGGGAGCCCTTTGACTCAGAATCGAGAAGCGGAACTTGAGCAGCCAGCAAGCAATGACTGAGGTAACCAGACGCTGAGCTAAAGGAATGTCCTGGGCACAAAATACAGCAAACGAACTTGCTGAGAACCCGGCGTCAGGCACGAGGCGGTGCACCCGAAGGGACATACCTCCGTGCTGCTCTGCCTTGAGAGGAGCCCTGCTGCCCTTGATGTGCTCTTGCCCGGAAGTGGTCCAGCAGTCAGGAGGCTGAGGAAGCTGGCAGCTAGCCTCCAGGACAGGGGCACCAGGTGGGGGCAGGGGGTGGGGGGGAGGGATGCCTGATCCCCTGGGAGGTAGAAGACCATGAACTATTTACGCAGGTAGTTTTCTGCTTTGTTATTGGAGCAGATGGCTGTTTGTTATTTAATGGGGAAATGTTCCAGGTGTATGCATCCCAGGAAGTACCCTGGAAATTCACATTTCCTCTACCCCTCCCACATCCTTTATCTCTCTTTGCTCCCCATCTTCCCTTCCCAGCTTACCCTGACCACCTAGGCCTCATCTCCTGGCTCAGGCTTCCTCATCTCCCCTCTTCTTCAGGATGTAGGAATTAGAGGCTCCTTTCCCAAATCATCATGTTGGAAGGGAATGGCTTCTTGCCACATTCACATTAAAATTTGAAGATGGGGAAGAAGAAGAGAGGGAAAAAAGGAGCTAAATTAGCAATGTTCACTCAGCGTGATTTTGCTTTAATCTGGGCCTGTGAGCTTGACAGGGCTCAGAATAAACGAAAGCAGATGTGTCCATCACGCCAGCAGATACATTACTATTAATCCCAGACAAGACGGCAAAAACACATCACGCCTGGCCCCCACACTGTTTCCGTCTTAATCCGCCTCTAATTGCGCTGGGCACGTCGCCTGCACACCTCTGTCCTCCCAGGCAGTGCCCTGTGCTCCTCAGTTTCCACTCCTGCCCTGGGCTAAGCCAATGTCAAAGTGGCTCTTTTTGCTGGAGCAGGGGTAGGGCAGCCCACGGAGTCTAGGGCTTGTGTGTTGTTGGAGAAGAGGAAGCGTGGTTGGAAGAGACCCAGCTGAGCGTCACCAGGTGGGGTCCTGGTGCCAGGCCTCGCCCTGAGCAGCCAGACAGGGTTAGATGAGATGGTTTATGGGAAAGTAACTAATCTAGTTCCTGACACAGAGTAAACTCAGTAAATGTATTGCTAAGTATTTATATTAAGAGAAATGAAAACATATATCCACAAGAAAGTTTGTACATGAATGTTTATAGCTGTTTTATTCATAATAGCAAAAAATGAAAGTAACCTGAATAATTATCGATAGGTAAATTATTATGGTATACAGTATATTATAGGATACACACACACACACACACACACACTGGGATACTGCTCAGCAATAAAAAGGAACAAGCTTCTGATAGACACAACAATATAGATAATCTCAGAGATAGGCCAAGCAAAAAAAAAAAAAAAAAAAAAAAAAGACACAAAATGATACAAAAGAACAAGCAAAAATTATCTACAGATATAAAGCAGATTAGTGGTCTTCCAGATCCAGAGGAACTGTGTTTGTTTTATTATTAACTGGTTCATTGATTTTTTTTTAGGTTAATAATAATAATAATAATATAGATTTCCTAGTTTCCTCTTTTTGGTTTTTGATTGCATTGGTTTACGGTTACAATGACCCCTGCGATGTATCTAAAGCTCTCTTCCGCTCATTTCTTCATCTCTGTCTCAGCAATGGTCACTTCTGTTTGGTTACCTTGAACCTTCATTCATAGGCCTTATCATGTGTCTAGTGACTGTTTACCAATATTTGGGAGTGAAGAACTCTGTCCGATAGCGTCCAATGTGGGTTTCATGAGCCCGACCCCCACATCCACAGTTGGGCACTAGGAAGACAGTTGCAAATGCGGACAGGCAGGGTTCTTTTATCAGCAACTTAGAGGCCAAACTTCTATAGGCACAGGCATTGATTTCACTTCTGAGGATAACTGGACCAGAGCTGTGAGGAGCCGTAGGTACTGAGCAAGAATTGTCTAAGGCCATGCAGAAAAAAACTAGAGCAGAATTTTCTCAGGTATCTTTCTATTTCATCTGCTGATAGCCTTGCCCGAGTTGGTTGTGCTTCCGTGTTGATTGGAATGGAGCAAAGAGAGTGCAAGGAATGTGGGCAGTTGGCCTGTTCTGACATCTTGGACAGCCCAGAACTTCTTAAGTGCCAGTTGCTGACTCTAGCGCATCAGATTTTATCTGAAAGCCAGTTGGGCTGAGTTTGGTGGTTTTGGACTTGGGCTGGGACAACTGGGGCTGTGGGTAACCAACACCACAGAGGGGTGCCAGAGGGGTGTGAGAAGAAGCTCTAAGCTCAGAATAGTCTAGGGTGTGTCCTTGGTTTGCAAAGTCATTGGAAAAAATAGCCATGTTAAATGGACTGAGCCTAGAATTTGCATCTAGCCTGCTGTGTTTCAGGGGTGGGGCTGGGGATAGTTGGTTTTCCTTTTTACTGAAGTCTATTCAACTACATAATGAAGTTGGGAAAAATTTGGAGGGTGGGAAGACTGAGCCATAGCTATTCCTTCCTTTCTTGCATATTCAGGCACAAATGAGTTTGCAGGGTCCTGATCCTTTGAGATCTTTACAAGTTACCATGAACAGTTAGCATGTTGATGTCTGCCAAGGGCCTTCTTTACTATTTTGTGAGATTCCCTTATTGTATTTAGTCTCATCATAAAGCTGGGCTTCACCTCTCTCCCACTAGGGAGGCCACAAAGACCCAGTCCTCCTTCTGTCCATTCCTGGGTAGCCACAGCATCAACAAATGAACAGGCTCAGCAAAGCAGAGGCTTCTGTCTTGGCATCTGACATTTGAGTGAGCAGCAATATAATGATGGAGAAGTTTCAATTCTTTCTTGAAGTTAGCAGTGATGCAGCAGTAGAGACAACAATACATCCTGGCCAGACTTTCCCTATAGAATGGTTACTGTGCTTCCTTTTCCTTAGCTCACTTGAGGGACTTCCATTCTTGTTTGTTATTCCAGCCTGCTTCTGTCAATTCTGACAACTTTCTTTCTTTTTTTTTTTTTTTTTTAATTTTTTTTTTTAACGTTTATTTATTTTTGAGACAGAGAGAGACAGAGCATGAACAGGAGAGGAGCAGAGAGAGAGGGAGACACAGAATCTGAAACAGGCTCCAGGCTCTGAGCAGTCAGCACAGAGCCCGATGTGGGGCTCGAACTCACGGACCGTGAGATCATGACCTGAGCCGAAGTCGGACGCTTAACCGACCAAGCCACCCAGGCGCCCCTCTTTTTTTTTTTTAAGTGTATTTATTTTTGAGAGAGAGAGAGACAGTGTGAGCATGGGCAGGGAAGGGGCAGAGAAAGAGGGAGAGACACAGAACTCAAAGTGGACTCCAGGCTTCATGCTATCAGCACAGAGCCCGATGTGGGGCTCAAACTCACAAAGTGTGAGATCATTACCTGAGCCGAAGTCGGATGCTTAACCAACCGAGCCACCCAGGCGCCCCTATTCTGACAACTTTCTAATACAACATCATGTTGTTCAGATAGCGAAAATTAGGTTCTATTTCTTGCAAACGAAAGTATACCAACTGATAAGAATCCCACTTTCAAATTGAGAGGCAGCAAAACACAGTGGTTAAAAACGTGGACTCAGGAGCTAGACTACCTGGATTTGAATCTCCAGCTTTGCCACTCACAAGCTGTGTGAACTAGCCTCTGTATGCATCAGTTCCTCATTTCTAAGTGTGGATGATTCATGGTGCCGTTCTCAGTGCATTGTTTTAATGCTTAAAGAGTTAATACACAAACACCTCTCAGAACAGTGCCTGGCACATAGTAAGCACATTGTAATGAACACATCTCCAGTAAAATATGGGGAGGCTTAGGGGTGCTTGGATGACTTTTGAGTGTCTGACTCTTGATATTGGCTCAGATCATTATCCCAGGGTCATGGGATGGAACCCTGCATCGGGCTCTATGCTGAGAGTGAGCCTGCTTAAGATTCTCTCTCTCTGTCTCTCCCTCTGCCCCTCTCCCCTTCTCATCTCTCTCTCTCTAAATAAATAAATAAATATATATATATATATATATTTGGAAGTTTGGATTGGATACCCAACCTAGATGCCTAGATGAGGCAGAAGGCAATCGAAGTTCTATCACTACTCCAGGTTAGAATTCTAGTTTATGGTACACAGTAGCAAAATAGTTCATTGAAGTACAGTAAAACCTTGGTTTGCAAGCATAATTCCTTCTGGAAAGATGCTTGTAATCCAAAGCACTTGTATATCAAAGGGAATTTCAGGAACCATTGGCTCAGTTGTGATCATGTGACATTCGGCATCACATACTACTTGTACTGCAAGACATCGCTCCTTTATCAAGTTAACATTTATTAGAAACGTTTGCTCATCTTGTGGAACACTCTCAGGACAAGTTACTCACAACCTAAGGTTGTACTGTATTACCTCTAATCGTCTGGAATAAAGTGCTCGTCGAGGGCAAGGCCCGGCAGCATGTTGTTTCTGCAAGTTCAAGGACTTCAGGATAAGGAAGTCACTTATCTTGGCATTTGATGATTTTTTTAAAAGAAAATGATGCACCTAAACCTCTGAATTCTCTGGCTTTTTATGAGGGATATGAAAGAATCTCTTTTTTGGTCACATCTTTAGGATTAAGATAGGTAAATGCCAGCTTCATCAGAGAGATTTTTTTTTCCCCCTTCAGATTACCAAATTATGACATCTGTTGAATTAACCAACTTGTTCCTTCAGTTGGGCGCCTGCTCAGGAAAGAAGAGGACATTGAAACCCTGGATTAGATATATGTGGCAGAATTTGGCGGCATCTTGGTACCCAGGACCCCTACCTATCCCTGAGCTTCCCATGCACTTGGAAACAACCTGCCTGTGCCCATGTCCGAGAGAGCTACCTTACAATAATAAGCCAATTTCCCTTTTGATCTACCCTCTCTACCTTTCCCCCAGGCCCTTCTTTCCTCCAAACGTGTAATTAAATGAAATCCCGCATACTCTAAGGAGAAAAAAAACAAATCAAATCAAGGAAGAGAGAAATTTACCCCAAAATAATTGCAGGACTTTTTAAATTTATATCTGCAAAAAGTCTTTGGAATGTGTGTGGGAATGAATTTAGAGGGTCCTCATCAAACTGGACAAAACATAACTTTATATTGGACTGACGTTTTGATAAGGATAACTTACCAGACATCCCCGTTTTTTGTGTGCTTGCTGATATGGGATGTAATAGTTTGGGGAACTAGTTAATATATACCTGTGTTCAGTGTCGACCGTCACTAAATAAAACTGAGACATACCAGAAACATTTTGGCCTAAGGTAGATCAAGGAATTTTAATTTGGGAGGGTTTAGGAAGTCTCAAGTAGATTAATCACAGTGCACCCACTCACTCCCTCAGTTGCTGGAGAGAGTCCAGAGAAATCTCCCCTCATAGATTTTGGTGAAGGAAGTGATGGCATCTTCGAGAAACACTTTGGTGGCTGTTCTATGCAGTCCAGGGATGGTAAGGAAGGTGCTGTAGTTAATATGGTCTCCCTGATTTCAATGTGATGGAAATATTCCAGGATAGGAAAAAAAAAACAAAAAAAGCAAGCAGAGAACTTAATTGGCAGAGGCAGAATGAGCTTGATTGCTGTAACAGAAAGAAGTATCATCATGGTAAATAGAACGGTCTAACCACGCGATCACTGATGGTGGTTGATTGCTCATGGGGTCCTTTGACTATAAGGATTGGGTCCCTAATGAATTAGGATATGCTGTGCTAATAAAATGACCCCCAAGTGTCAGTGGCTTAGCACTTAAAAGTTTATTTCTCATTTACACAAAGTCTGGTACAGGCCTGAGTGACTCTCTAGGGCTATTGATCATGCAGTGACTTAGAGACAGAGCCTGCTTCACTCTTGTAATCTGATTTCACAGTTTCCATGGTAAGGGAAGAGACTACATGGGGAACTAATATCTGCTCTCTAGGCTTCAGCCAGAAGTTACACATGTTAACTTCTGCTCACAGCCCATTGAACAGATCTGATCTTGGGGCACCACCCAGCTACAAGAGGGCAGGGAAATGGATCGACCAGGTAGAGTATTTGTGAGCATTACTTTCTCTGCCAGACCTACAAAAGTGAATGTAACTGAATAAGCAGAGGCCTTACTTCTTGTTATAGTGGTCACAACCTTTCACCCCTATACTCCTAAACTCAAGTTCGAAGACACCACAACTCTTCAGTGAAAGGGACTCTGGATATACTTGAAGGAAGAGCCTATTAAAAATGTGAAGTGCATACTTAAAATCTTCCTCCTATCCTTCTTCAAAGGTACTTGTGGATATTTGCCATATGAGAAAGGTAACTATCTAAAGCTTTTATAAATATTAGACATCAAGTATAAATGTATACTATTGCTTGGATACTCAGAACACCACAGTTACCTAATAGTCAGAATGGAGGCTTATGCAAGACAAGTGACAGACTTTTGACCTAAGTCACTTCATGGTAATGGACCAATGGGAATCAAAACCTATGTCAATTAATGGAATAAATATACCCAGCAACAATCTTCTTTTAGTCTCCTTTACCAATGAAGGAAGGGACATCATGGCAAGAAGGGACAAGAGGAAGTGTCTACACTATCTGCTTCCTACTGGAGTAATACATCAAAATAGAAACCACATCCTTATGGAAATCATGGAAGTCAGTGTCATCAACAAATATTTGGAAAAATGCAGGAGCGATGACTACAATTCACAGACCCATTTGGTTCTTTGGTTTTATCCTGCCAAGGATAGATGAACTTGGAAAATGGCAGTGGATGTTGTGAGCTTAAAAATGTATAACTCTAACTGCAGATGCTTTTCCTTTCATGGTCTCCTTATTAGAACAAATCAGTACAGCCCTTGGTATTGAGTATGGAGTTATTAATCTGACAAGGGCTTTTTTTTCTCTGCAATTTCCAACAAATGGAGGACACTAGAAGCAATTTTCTTTCAGTTGATGGGACAAGTATACACTTTTATGACTTTCTCAGAAATGTCTTAACTCTCCTTTGACCAGTACATCTCATTTTCCACTTTGCCTGGAAAGAGAGATGAATTGAGTTACAGATTTGGATGCTTGCTAATAGTTTAGCCAAATAGTTAGGGAGTTGGAAAGAGCCAAGTTTGACAATTGGTGGGATAATATTGTGTCCCATGTAACTAACCACTGAAGTTTCCCACTGTAGAGAATTAGCTAAACCTCAGTCAGCTTTCTTCTCCAGCCATTGCCATTGCAGTGCCTGCTTGTGGTAGACAAAATGATGCCCCCCCACCCCGCCCCAGAGATACCCATGCCTTAATCCCTGGAGCCTGCAAATACATTATGTTACTTAGCAAAAAGTACTTTGCGGGTGTGGTTAAGGTTTTAGATCTTGAGATGGGAAGATTATCCCGTATTATCCTGGTAGACCCAATCTAATAAAATGAGTTTCCTTAAACGTGGAGAATACTTCCTGGATGAAGAGTCTGAGTGATGCAACGGAAGAGGCAGGAGAGATTGAAAGTGTGGAAGGAACTCAACCCACAATTGCTGGCTTTGAAGATGGATAATTAATTAGGGGATAAGCTAAGGAATGCAAAGGCCTCTAAATGCTAAGAACAGCCCTCAGCTGACAACCAGCAAGGAAGCGAGGACCTCATTCCTACAACCTCCAGGAATTGAATTCTGTCAACAGCAAGGAAATGGATTCTCCCCAGAGCCTCTAGAAAGAAATGCAGCACTGCTGACACTCATTTTAGTGATGTGAGATCCATGTCAGACTTCTGACCTACAGAACTGTGAGATTACAAGTGTGTGTTATTCTAAGACCTCACATTTGTGGTCATTTTTTATGGCAGCAATTGAAAACTAAAACGTTGCTCAAATTCTCATGAACAAAGCAAGTGTGTGTTGGGATTCTATTCTTTGGCACATAGTCTATGTTCCGAATAAGTGAGCAATATAACAGTACTATTTCACACATGAAACCCCAGGTCCGTGTAACCATGTAAAAAGAAGCTGGTAGGAACAGAGACTAAGAATAAGGACTGTTCCTCCTCAGTTTGTAGAAGTGACAACCCTGTCATATGGTGGAGTATCATATCTCAAGGTGACTGTAGAGCCTCATGTTGGTGGGTCAATGGCCCTGCACCCTTCCATTATGATTTGCAGAAAAGAATGAAGGCAATGGGCCAACCCCTATGGGATTCATTGTCCAGTCATGTCCTATCACCCATAAATAGCCCGATAGAATAAGGATATGGACTTTTGTAAAAAATCTGTGCCAGTCATGGAATAATCTTGGGAGATTGGACTACACTGTGCTGTGAATAAGCAACAACTTCATGATGCTATTTCCCCTACTAACGTAATCCTAGGTGCAAAACGGAAGTGAAAGGGTGTGAGCTGGGGGTGGTGAGGGGTTGTGCAAGGCTCACTGTTCTACCTAGTGATCTCCTGGATTGTTCTTAGCTTGTTTTCTGTCCTTGTAACTCCCTTGTTTAACACTCAGAGGTAGTAGCTAAGAACACACACTTAACGTGCGAGGCATTGTGCTGTATGATTTACATGGAATAACTCATTTAGTCATCATGACAACCCTGTGAGTAAAGTGCTGTGTTGTTTCATTTTTTACATTATGTACATTTTGTACATTAGGCAACCCAGCTGCAATGACGTAGATGGTGGGGCTGGAATTTGAACACATGCAGTTTACATTCACTGCTCCTGCCCTGAACCACAGTGCTACATTACCTGTCAGCGGAGGAATGTTTCCAGGGAAGAACACAAAAGTTATTCCACCAAACTGGAAATTGTGATGACCTCCCAGACATTTTGGGGTTCTCGTGTTCCCAAGAGAAGATGCAAAAAGTAATTTTGCAATGTTAGAGGGGATGGTTGATCCCTAGTATCAAGATGAAATAAGGTCACTGCTGCAAAAGAGGAGCAGGGAAGAGAAAGGAAATCAATGCGAGGGCTCTCCTGAGACACCTCTAGTGGTCTCATCTGTAGCCGTGAAAATTTATGAAGGTCTCTGCAGGCAGGGTCAATCGCTCAGTTCCTTCAGAAATGAAGGCATGTGTCAAGAGCGCCACCACACCCCGAACAGAATCCCAACTAGTGAAGTTGCTAACTAAAGTCAAGGGATAGGGGCTCCTGGGTCACAGTTTGTGAGTTCCAGCCCTGCATCATTCTCTGTGCTGGCAGTGCAGAGCCTGCTTGGGATTCATTCTCTCTCTCTCTCTCTCTCTCTCTCTCTCTCTCTCTCTCAAAATAAGTAAACTTAAAAAAATAAATTCAAGAGATATACAAAATGGGTAATAGACAAAGGAAATCATAAAAATGAACTACAGGATCATAAGCAGCTATAGAAAGCAACAGAGACAGGCATCCCTGCTTTTTAAAAGTTTGCATCAGGCTACTTTGCTTTGATGAAAGACCTACATTAGTACCTGTTTTCGCCACCTGAAAGAAATCCAGAGAGTTTTTTCACTTTTACAATAAAGGGAAACAGCAAAAATAGCATCTAGTGTTTGTTTTGCGGCTAACGCCATAGAGAGAACGGGCACCCCGAGCATGGAGGTGGCCCTGCCCAGTTCACTCAGGTCAGCATCAAGCCACCGTAGCTTTGAACTGTGTCTGTGAGCACCTGTGCTTAATCTCGGTTTATTTTGTGCATCCATTAGCATGATGTGTCCTAAAGCATCAGAAAACCCTAAGTACAAATGTTAAATAGGGCTTTTTTTGTGAAGGGAGGACTAGGGTGGTTTTTCTAGCTGCAGGCCACTAGAGCTCCCCACTCTGTTGTTTTGCAAAGTAATCAAAATCATGGCTTTCTTATGTCACACTTTTTGAGATAGGCCTCTTCTGACCTCCTCCCTCACTCTAATGCTTATCAGTGGCTCTATGATTTCTACTTTTATTGTAAATGTTTCCCCTGGTTCTTTGGTGATATCCTCGTTTTTAGATTTCTTTAAATTGGGGAAATTAAGGGAAAAATAAAAACACTTTTGTTTCTGTCACCATCTTCTTTTTAGAAACATATTAGATAAGTGCATAGACAATCACCTATGACTCTGAATTCACCTGTCGTCTTGTTACTATGTTATAAGGTGTCCTCCACAATAGAGAGCAGCAGAGAGCCTCCTATGCCCTGCTAAGGAGTTAGGGCTTCATGCTGTGGGCTATTAAGAGGCAATGGATGGTTTTCAAGAGGAAAATGGCAGGACTGGATTTGCAACTTTAAAGATAGTGATCTGTGATGGATGTGATCAATATGGCAGATAGGTGTCCCACGTCCATCCCACCCTCTCTATAGTGGGCCTTCCTGTATGTTAGATGGTAAAATACTAAAAAATACATTTCCCAGACTCTTTCAGGTGTATTTTAAGATTTAGGTTCAGGCAATTACATCAACGCATGCAAGATCTAGAAGGCAGAGGTGGGACCACCTTACAGGTGTCTGTTGTCTTCTGCTGGCAAGCAGGGCCGTGACGTATGGCACTTGTACAACACGTTCCAGAATCCATTCGTTAGCTTCTTGGATGCCAAGATATTGAACATAGGGCATCCCCCCAACCCCTTTTTTCCCCATACGCTCTAGCAGGATAGATGTGGCTCTTGAGACAACAGTCATAATGGTGGTAATATCCTGATTCTTGGACTTGACCAAAAATGGCATGTCCCAAAAACCAAACATTCTAGGGTTTGTTTTTTTTTTCTCAATTCCATACTTCTAAGATTGGGCAGCTTCCAATCCTAGGAAGCACCTTCCCGGGTGGATAAATTCTGCAGGATTTTACAATTCTTTCTAGAAGCCCAGTCTAAAACATGCTCCTCCAGATTTTTCAGCACTACCCAACTCTCAATATCTTATCTATTTTTTTCTTTTTTTTTGCTTTAAGAGAGATATTATGGTTTTTGTCTCCACAGAGACAAAGTTTCTAGGAAATCAAGAATAGGAGTGTTACAGGAGCAGGATCAGGGTAATCAGGAAAGACTCCATAATCTATAGAGGATGGGCACCACAACTTGAAAGATGGATAGGAATTGAATAGACAGGAGGATGGTGGGCATTTCAAGCTGGGGTGGTCACTTTTAGCAAGTGCTCAGAGACCAAATTATCATTATTTTTGTATGGGACAACAAGGAAGCCAGACTAACTGTAAGGAAGGATATGCACAGAGGACCTATACGGTATAATATTTTAATTTTGGAAATCCTGAATTTATCTTAATAAAGTTGATTCATCTTGTTTCCATGGACAGGTTAGACATTATGGGGCTCCAGAGCCACCCCTTCTGTGGCACCCCCACTGATAGCAGATAATTCATACCAAACATGACCCTTTTTTGCTATAACCAGACTGTCTCCAAATTCTCACAGAGCTCCAAACAGTTATTAGCAGTCAATAGGACTGGACATGAGAAAAAGAATCTACGAGTTGTACCCAGGGTAATGAATGCTTTTCTACAAATACTAACAGTTATAATAAAATACTAACATACTCTGTTTATTTATTCACATAGTTTATTGTAAACACAATTAACAGTCTCATTCTTCTTAGACACAACAATAATGATTCAACGCTTGAACTCTTGAAAGAGCAACATATAGTTGTCCGTGACTAAATACAATTTTCAGAAGGCATAAGCAGATTGTGTCAATAGTCTGTCCCCGTGACAGACTCTGAAGTGCCTCTAATTCTTATAAACATTTCCATGCACTGTGTTAAGTTCAAAATAAGTGACACGTGTTTAGCATTACATGTTGTAGAAACTCTAAGATTAATTTCAAAAAGATCAAATAAATCAACACTCAGAGATGCATGTAATTCTTATAAACATTCTTTGCATCCTCATCCCCTGTCACTGCCAACATTTATAAACCGAACCAACTATGGGCTTGCCAGTTCACTGGCTGTAGTGATCCCATGAACACCAGGCCCCACCATTCCCTGGAAAGTGTACTTCACCATTGGAAAATGACAGACTTGTCATCGTCGCTGGGGCTTCAGTTCTTGGGATAACAGATGACAAAAATATATACATATGTATATATATATATATACACACATATAGGTATATATATTTACATATCCATATATACCTATATATGTATATGTATACACACACACACATATATATTTATAGATATACACATATATATGTGTATTTACGTATCCATATATATGTGTGTATATATATATATAAAATCCTGCAGAATTTATCCACCTGGGAAGATGCTTCCTAAGATTGGAAGCTTCCCGATCTTACAGGTAAGGAATCAAGAAAAAATCCTAGGACGTTTGGTTTCAGGACAAGCCATTTTTGGTAAAGTTCAGGAATTATGATGTTACCATCATTACAATATATATATTATATATTGTATTATATATATATATATAATATATACATTTTATATTTTATATCTTTGTATAATATACACACACACACATATATAAATATATACATATAATATATATATTTTTTTAATGGACTCTGGAGTCGGAGTGACCTTACTCCTAGATATGAAGGGATTGATAAGTCCTAGGAGGGATAATGGAGTCCAGAAAATGAAATTTTAAACTTCTTTGGGAGTAGCCCCACTAAGCGGGAGTGTGGTGACATTTCCTTACAAGGTATCCTGGAGGGTGTGCAATACAGGGGTGGAGGCTGTAGAGTGCCAATGCATGCGTCTGAGCGTCTTCTCTGTGGGAGTTATGTATGAAACCATGTGACCGGCTCCAAAGAAAACAATTCACAGGGAGAGAGGAGCCTTTGGGGATCTGTGACTGCAACCCCCTCCCACCTCCACCACTATGGCCCTAGACCATCACTGCCCCCCACCCATGGATCAACCCAGCACCCTTCTGCCTGGTGACCCTGGGTCCATCCTTGCTCTTCCTACAAAGTATTTCCAACACCGAAGCCCCGAGGTAAATCAGATTGTGTCATTCTTGTGTCTTCTCGAGGCTCTCAGATGGCTTGCACATCATTTAGAGCAGTGTTTCTTAAACCAGTGGGTATCAGAATCACCGGAGGGCTCATGAAAACACAGATTTCCTCACGGCAGTCTTCACCTCCTTCGATTCTTTGTTCAAACATGCCTCCACCAGGACCTCCCTGACCATCCTGCTTAAAACTGCCCATTTTTTCCCACCTTAACATCTTATTTCCCATTGATGATTTTTTTTCCATAACACTTACCACTGACATGCCATATTTTACTTATTTACTTACACACTTTTTTGTCTTCTCATCCACCAACTTGCACTAAACCATAAGGCCTCTCAGAATGGGAGGCTTATCAATTTGAAAAATCTGTTTGGTTTGCTATTATATCTCACATCTAAAGGAGGTCCTGGCGCCTAATAGGTGCTCGATATGTGTTTATCAAATAAATAGTGAAGTCCAAGAGACAAAAGGAAAATTTGGGTAAGTTTAAGTTCCGTAGAAGCCAAGCTAGAAAATAATTTCAAAAGGAGATTTCAAGATAAATAATAATATTATGTGCAGCAAAGAGTTACATGGGACACTGAGGAAATGTCCTTTATACCTAGTACTTTTTGTAACTCATTAAAAAATTCTTCCTTACCTTGAGTTCATGAGGGTACTCTATTTTATCATCTAAAAGCAATATAATTTTTAAATTTATTCTTTTAGTCAGAAGAAAGTGCTAAGAAAAATGTATGGGGAAGTCCCATGCATCCTTCACCCAGCCTCCCTCAATGTCAGCACCTTGCATGCCTGGAGTTCATTATTACAACCAGGAAATTGACATTACTACAATCTATACAACATACTCAGATTGCACCAGCTTTGCATGCACTCATTTATGTATCTATGCATATGGGTGTGTATTTGTATTACCCTTTACAATGTTATCAAATGTGTAGCTTCATGGAACCACCACCACAATCAGTGTACTTAACCATATCATCATCGCAAGACTCTCTAATGCCCCCCCTTTACAGGTATCCTCCCTCCTTCCATCCTTATCTCTGGGTAACCATGAACCCATTCTCTATCTCTGTAATTACGCTATTTCATGAATGCTATTTAAATGGAATTATGAAACACATATTCTTTAAACAATGGCTTAAAAAAAAAAAAACTCAGTATAATTTCCTTGAGGCTCATCCAAGATGCTACAGTATCAAGTTCACTCCTTTTCACTGCTGATAGTAACCCATGACATGAATGTAACTACAGCTTATTTAATCTTCCATTTAACTAAGGACATTGGGTAGTTCCTGGTTTGGGGCTATTACAGATACAGCTGTTCTGAATATTCTTGTACAAGCTTCTGTGTGAAAATGAGTTTTCAGTTCTCTAGAATAAATGCCTAAATGTAGGGTCCAATGTAAGTCTAGTTTTTTGTTTTAAAGAAAATGCCAAATTATTTTCCATAGTGGTTGTACCACTTTACATTCCTACCAGCAGTATACCTGTGAACCAGTTTCTCTACATTGTTGCTGGTATTTGGTGTTATCACTTTGTTTACTTTAGCCATTTTGATAGGTGTGTAGTGCTAGCTCATGGTTTTAATTTGCATTTCTCTCCTGGCTAATAATGTCAGACATCATGTTCTTATATGTCATCTGTATATGCTCTTTGAGTAAGTGTCTGCTCATGGATTTTGCCCATTTCCTAATTGGATTGTTTTTTTAATGTTGAGTTTTGATAGTTATTTATGTATTCTGGATACAAGTCCTTTGTTAGACATATGGTTTGCAAATATTTTCTTCCAGTCTGATTTATTTTTTTGTCCACTTAATAGAGTGTTTTGCAGAGCAAAAGTTTTTAATTTTCATGAGGCCAATTTATTATTCTTTCCTTTTACAGATTTTTCTTTTGATAGTTGAGTCTAAGAACTCTTTGTCTAGGTTTAGAACCCAAAGGTTTTCTGCTTTGCTTTTTACCTAGAATTTGGTCATTTTGCAAAATTCATTTTGCCTTGATATCTGTATATAAGATGTGTGGTTTAAGTCAAGGTCTATTTTGTGTGGAGGATAGCTCCAGCACCATTTACTGAAAAGGCTATCCCTTCTCCATTAGTTGCTTTTGCTTTGTTAAAAATTGGTTAGATATTTTTGTGTGGATCTATTTCTGGGTTCTTTATTCTGTGGCATTGATCTATGTATCTATCCCTCCACTAATACTGTGTTTCTTGAATATTCTAGCCATATAGTAAGACTTAACATAGGACAGGGTCTCTCCACTTTATTCTTCTTCAAAATTGCTTTGGCTACTCTGGAGCCTTTCTCTTTCCATAAATATTTTAAAATAAGCTTGTCTGTGTCTACAAAAAAAAAAAAAAAAAGTTTGCTGCCACCAGATTCAAGGTTGACCCTTCTCTTCTTTAGAACTGAAAAATAATGGGGCGCCTGGGTGGCTCAGTTGGTTAAGTGTCTGACTTCAGCTCAGGTCACGATCTCACGGTCCGTGAGTTTGAGCCCCGCGTCGGGCTCTGGGCTGATGGCCTGGAGCCTGCTTCCGATTCAGTGTCTCCCTCTCTCTCTGCCCCTCCCCCGTTCATGCTCTGTCTCTCTCTGTCTCAAAAATAAATAAATGTTAAAAAAAATTTTTAAAAAAAGAACTGAAAAATAAGTGATCCTCTGTCATTCAAATTGGTGGTCTTTTATAGATAATGCGTCATTTCTTTCTGGCTGTTTTTAAGATTTTTTTTCTCCATTAGCTTTCAGAAGTTTAATTATGATGTGTTTTTTTTATGGTTTTCTTTTGGTTTATCCTATTTTGGGTTCACTCAGCTTCCTGGATCTGTAGGTCTTTGCCTTTCACCTCTTTGGAAAGTTTTCAGCTATTATTTCTCCTTGAACTCCAATATGAATCCAACAATATGATTTGTTACATAAATCCCTGAGACTATTCTTTTTTTTTTTTCAGTCTATTTTCTCTTGATTGTCAGATTGAACAAATTCTATTGATTTATCTCCAAGTTCATGGATTCTGTGCTTTGTCATCTACACTCTGTATTTGATTCCATCCAGCAAGGTTTTTTTGTTTAAAGTTATTGTATTTTTGACGTTTATAATGTCTGTTTGGTTCTTTTTTATAACTTATATTTCTTTGCTGAGATTTTCTATCATTTTTATTACTTTAAGATAATTTATAATTGATTACTGGAGCAGTTTTATGGGAGTTGCTTTAAAATTCTTGTCAGATAATTCCAACATCTTGGGACTAGCATGTGTTGATTGTCTTTTCTCTTTCAAGTTGTGGGTCTGTTGGTTGCTTAGTAGGAAGAATCATTTTTTATTGTATTCCAGACATTTTGGTTATTACGTTAGGGGACTCTTGATCCCATCCAAATTTATTTTAGCAGAAAGTTACCCTTTTAAAGTTTAGCATATGCGTTCTGTCCTACTTGTGTGACTTCAGTTCTAATGAAACTTTAGTTTTCTGAGTCCTTGCAACATTACTTGGCTTGCTTTGTTTCTTCTTGTGCTGTGAGGACACTTGTTCAAAGCTCAGTACTGTCTAGAGTGGCAGAAGTTACTTCCTAAAGCCGCCTGCTGTTACTGGGAGACATTTGCTAGAAAAGAGAAAAACCCTTGGCCTGGGTGTCTTTTGCCACTAGGTTGAAGACAGAGAGACATAGGGTTTCACTGCTGCTGCTGTTGGAGGGGATAACCCACCAGTGCTCCAGTTGAGCAGCAGGGAATGGGACAGCCTAGGGCTTCACTGCTGCACATGGATTAGACCACTCACTGAGCCTGGATTATGGAGCCCAAGCTGGATGGTCTGGGGATTTCCTGCTGCTGTTGCAAGCCAATGGAACCACCCGCCAGGGTCCTGGTTGTGGAGAAGGGGTTGAGGTGGCTGTTTACCCTGCTGGATCCCCAAGCATGGAGCAGAAATTCAGGTTCCCCCCTAGGTCTCTCTTGGGATTAACCTTTTTCTTGGCCTTTTGCCAAAGACAGAAGGCTTCCCTCCGCCTTTTTTTTTCTTTTTTTTTTTTCCTTTCCTATGTCCACCTGAGAGTGGTTCTGGGTTTTAGGCTTCTCTGGTGCCCAGTTCAAGGGTAGGTGAGAAATAGAAAGAAAACCCAGGGAACTCACCCATCAATAGTCATTGCTCAAGTCCTGGGGTCTCTAGCCAGTCTGCCTTTTTCTTTCCAGTTTTCAGAGTTCTTTTTATCATTTTCTACTTAATAATTTCTGGGTATTTAGTTATATTTGGAGAGGAGGAGCAGGGAAAAAGCCAATCTATGGTATCTTGTTCTGGAACTGAAATTCCAGAAAGCAATATAATTTTGACTTCATAACCAGGTCTTTAATCTATCTGAAATTGATTTTGGTGTATGATATGAGACAGATATCTAATTTCTTTTTCTCTCATATGGATATCCAATTGTCTTGGCACCATCTTTGAAAAGTGTGTCTTTTATCTAATGCTCTGTGGTGCTCACGTCTGTGCTGTATGAAGAGTCTGTTGCTTGGCTTGCTATCATACGCCATTGCTCTGTTTTACTATCCCTGCAGCAACACAGCACACACTTAAATATCCTATCTTTATAGTAAATATTCTAACACATTTTTAAAATTTATATTTATTTTGCATCCAATAAACTTGTTAAAATTCTTATTCAATTTTAAAATGTTTCTGTGGATTTGGGGGGGGGGGAGTAGGGAGAATTTTCTTTGCAGGACTATATCATTTTTAAATGATGACCTTTTATTTCCCTTTTCAATCATTTGGTCGGGGGAGGTTCTTTTCATGCTGGCCAAAACCTCTAGTGCAGTGCTGAATTGATGGAAGCGGAGTTGTGTAATTTCTTGTCTTGTTTTTGCTCTCAAAAGAAAAGCTTTTAGAGCTTCACTGTTAAGTATGGTGTTTGCTATAGGTTTTGGTAAATATAGTCTATGAAAAGAAAGAGGTTTCCTTCCATTCCTACTTGGCTAAGTGTTTTCTTATTATCATGAATGGATAATAAATTTTACAAAAAAATAAAGGAATAGGAAAAGACATATTATGCTAACACTGGTTAAAAGAACACTGTAGTGCTTATATTAATACCACACCATGTAGATTTCATAGCAAAGAATATTACCATGGAAATTATTTCTTCTTTTTCTTTTTCTTTTTCCTGTTTTTTTAAGAGAGGGGGAAGGGAGGGGTGGAGGAAGAGAGAGAGAATACTGAGAGGCTCCCCAGAGTGGAGCCTAAGGTGGGGCTCAATTCCACGACCATGAGATCATGACCTGGGCCGAAATCAAGAGTCGCATGCTTAACCGACTGAACCACCCAGGCGCCCCAGTTATTGCCTTCTTGAAATACTTTGTTTCTGTTTTCCTGCGTGACCAATAGATTCTTAAAAATACAAGATGTGTATTTAAACTATCAAAGCCAAATATGAATATCTTACCAATATCAGACAATACAAAGACCTTAGAACACAATACAGTATCTCCAATAATTCTACATTTTTATAAATTTAAACTGCAAGACTACAGGGCCACCTGGGTGGCTCAGTCTGTTAAGTGTCTAACTCTTGATTTTGGGTCAGGTCATGATCTCACGGTTTGTGGGATGGAGCCCCATGTCAGGCTCCACACTCAGCATGAACCCTGCTTGCGATTCTCTCTCTCTTCTCTCTCTGCCCCTCCCCCTGCTCATGCTGTCTCTCTAAAAAAAATAAACATTAAAAAAAAAACTGCGAGACTACTTTTTTATTGTTTTGTACATTCAACATTCATGTGGATTTACTCACTTATTGAGAACCTTCCTCCCTCTTGATCCCTTTCTGCATTTCATGCCTTCTACCTGGAATCATTTTCTTTCTGCCTGAAATACATCATTTGGAATTTCTTCTACTGAGGGTCTATTGAGGACAATTCTGCTTTGCTTACCTGAAAATGTCCTTATTTATCCTCATTGTTGAAAGATATTTTTACTGGGTATAGAATTTTTCATTAGCTATCAAATTTTGTCAGCATATCAAAGCCATGATTCTTCTGTAGTGTAGCCTCCTTTATTATTGTTGAGAAGTCAGCAACTAGTCTAACTCGACCATTTGAAAACGATCTGCCTTTCTTTTGTGACCATTATTAAGAGTTCCTTTTTTTCTCTGGTGTTCTCTGATGTAGCTAAGTGTTTTCTTTGTCTGAATTGAGATTTATAAGGATTCTTGAATTTGTGGATTCACGACATTCATTGGTCCTGAAAAATTTTATCCATCCTTTCTTCACCTGTTTCTTCTACTCTCTCTCTCCTCTCTTGAGAATCAGATTAAATTTATGTTATCCTCCCTTCTTCCATCTGTATATAACTTAACTACCCTTTGGCATTCTGCACTTTTTTTGTCTCTTCATGACGTACATAGTCTGTTTTCTTCTGGCATGTTTTCTAGCTTACTAATTTTTTTCTCTAACTTTGTTTAATCCTGCAGTGAAATTCATTCTTTGGATTTTTAATTTGGGCAGTTGGATTTTTCATTTTCAGAAGTTCTTTTTTAATAAAAAATGTAACGAGCCAATCTTTATCATTTCCTGCTCGTACACATTTATTCGCACTTCTTTCTTATTTCCTTAAACAGTGTCACGGATGCTGTGCTGCCATGCCCATCTGCCTTTGAGGACTAAGGAATGAATTTACTCAGCTGATGGGACTCTTACCATCTGACAGTCTCTTTGAAACTTGCCCTGGTTGAAAAGAAATTACTTCCAGAGGTGATCTATCGCTAAAGACTGGTTGTCATGAGAATTTAAAGACCTGACTCCCTATCTCCAACTCAGGGCATCTCTGATGGGCCATCCTAGCTTCAGAGCCCCTCCTGCTATTGGCTGAAGCCATGGTGACCAGCCTGACAGCTCCCTCTGCCCAATCCTGCTTTCTTTCCTTCCCCCATCAGGTGTTGACGCCCAGCAAACCTTCTAAACTCTAATGTCCATCTCAGAGTCATCCCAGCTTCCCTGAGAATCTAAGCCACAACACAGAGTAAGCATAAGTTACAGTGTAATGTATGTCTGATCATTTTAATACTAAAGTCCCTGCAGGTACATTTCTATTGTTTTTTGTTTCTCCTTTTTGCACTCATTATGGCTTTTTTTTTTCTTTTGACTTGGTTATCTATGATTTTATGATACCTGTTATATTTTAAATAATTATTTGTAATATTTGAGGTTCAAGGATAAAATGGAGACAATTTGCATTGCTTCCTCCAAGTGCCATGAATCGGTATAGGGCCACCTCATACCCAGTTCATGCCCTGAGGATCCCTGAACCCAGGAGACATGAAACGGAACTACAAATCTGTAAGAAGGCTGGATTCCTTTTGGTTCATATTTATACCAGCTTGTGGAACACATTACCTATTAGACTTCAAACCTCGTACAGGTCTTAGATTTTGATTTCTGTCATCTTCCATCCATAAGGACTTCAAACAAAAGTTCAGAATTCCCCAAATTGGTCAATGCTTTTTTTTAATTTTTTTAATGTTGGGGTGCCTGGGTGGCTCAGTCAGTTAAGCAGCCGACTTCAGCTCAGGTCATGATCTCGCAGTCCGTGAGTTCGAGCCCCGTGTCGGGCTCTGTGCTGACAGCTCAGAGCCTGGAGCCTGTTTCGGATTCTGTGTCTCCCTCTCTCTGACCCTCCCCCGTTCATGCTCTGTCTCTCTCTGTCTCAAAAATAAAATCAATGTTAAAAAAAAAATTAAATTTTTTTAATGTTTATTTAATTTTTGAGAGAGAGAAAGAGAGCAAAAGAGAGTGGGGGAGGGGCAGAGAAAGAGGGACAGAGAATCCGAAGCAGGCTCCAGTCTCCACGTTGTCAGCACAGTGCCCAATGCTGGGCTTGAACTCACGAACTGGGAGATCATGACCTGAGCTGAAGTTGGCCACTTAACCAACTGAGCCACCCAAGCGCCCCTGGCCCATGCTTATAAAGCAAAAATGTCTTCTGTGTGATCTTAACCTCTCACATTTTCCCTTAATTAAATTTCTTGATAATTCCATGCTATCTTGTTACCTATTTGATACTTGAAGAGGACTTGTAGTTTTTTCTCAGTGGCTAATTAGAGCCAAATAACCTATCCCACTTTTATGGGAAGCTAAAATAACCTGTCCCATCCAATTCATGCAGGTATTTTGGGGAGTATGAAATATCAAAGAGTGGCAGGGAAAAAATTCAGATAGCCAGAATCGAGCAGTGGCAACCAGTTTGCCTTTTTTTTTCCCGCAAAAAGACTGTAAGCTTCCTTCTGATTTCAAAATAAAAGAGCACCGAGATGGGTGAGTGATGTCTGCCATGGTCACAGGAGGTGGTGAACCACAGGAGGGGCAATCCTTGGACTAGATGATTCTGAAAATTGCTTCCAGTTGTATGGGCGTCTGAATTCATGAATATGAAGAGCCGTCTATCCCCTGAACTTAAGCCACTCCTCTGAACTTGAGCCACTCCCTTCATTTTATAAACTGCTCAGCCTGAGTTTAAGGCTCCCCATGCTTTCATTTGAAGCAGATTCCCAGATTCTCCCACTGCTTTACCACATGCGTCACAAACCATAGCCAGTTAGACTCTTTGTCGACCCCTACACATGCTTCCAGCTTTCCGTCTCCACCAGCTTGACTCAGACTCACTGCTCAGGACACTTCCTCCCCATCTGCACACACAGAAATTCTGGACGTTCCTCTAACCTAGTTCAAATGTCACCTCCTCTGCAGAGCTCTCTTTGCTCCTGCTATGGAGCGGGCTCCTTCTTTTGATCTCTCAAAGCATCTGAAACCTTTCCAGCCACCTTTACGTTTCTCTCTCTTTTTTCCACGTTATTTAAGGTCTTTGTTTAATCTCCTGTCCTATATTGTTAGATGCAAGAAGCTCAGGCTGGGACTGTTTTACCTTTGTATCTGACATAGCTAAGTCCTCAGTGCGTCCTCGTCCACGGAAGAATGAAGGAGAAAAGTCCTATTCTCTCATGTTATATGTCCTTCAGACTTTGGCGGGGGGGGGGGGGGTGGGGGGTGGGGGGGTGGGGGGAGGCTGGTGCTCGCATTCCAAGGGGTAACTGCAGATCCTCTGAGCTATGCCCACCTCTCCCTGAGGTTCCAGGACAGCTGTTTGTAGGACCTCATACGGGAGCGCAGAAGGTGGGACCAGGAGTCGCGTAGCTGTTTCTAGAGGCCAGACATGAAGGCGGGAGCAGGGCATGCCTGGTTTGCCGTCACCCACCAGCAGCAGGGCTGGCCAGGCCGAGCGTAGTTGAGCATTTAAAATACATTAAAGGCCTGCTCCCTTTGAAGTTGGAAACTATCTCTATTTAATCAGAGAGAAACAACTTTTCAAAAGATTTTTTCCCCTCTTTTTTACCTTCAGCTTGCTGGCTTCTCCTGTGGTTAGTAGCATGAATAAAACATGCATATCCCAATTAAATCTTGATTTAATTTCACTTCTTTGCAAAGCTGATGAACTCGAGTGCTTTCATAAAGACACTGAGCATTAGCATTCTTTTGTTATGCACAATCCATTCCGAGGAACAAGGGGCTAAAAATAATCAGGCGCCTCTCTCCTGGCCTTGCCAAGCTCTCAGTGAGTTAGGGAGAAAGGAAAACACACGCATGCACACACACACACACACACACACACTCACTCACACATCTCCAGCCAGGCTAATCCTCCCTGCGGAGACCCCCTGGTAACTGTGGAGAATGAGAGCCGCTTTTGACCACAAGGAGCATCTTTGGGTTGGAAGAGAAGCACAGTCTACAAAAATGACTGAGTGACTCTTGGACACTTCACCTGGAATAAACAGTAGGCCATGGTGATCTGAGAGCTCCTTCCTTCTCCTGCTTCAGACGAGGCACCAAAAGCAGAAAGTTCTGGACCAACCTATACCATCCCAGAGGTCTGACTGAGCTTCTTGGTTAGCCACTTTCTTTTGAGTTTGAAAAATACAGGGGCACCTGGGTGGCTCTGTCATTTAAGCATCTGACTTCAGCTCAGGTTATGATCTCACAGTCCATGAGTTCAAGCCCCGTGTCGGGCTCTGTGCTGATAGCTCAGAGCCTGGAGCCTGCTTCTGATTCTGTGTCTCCCTCTGTCTCGGCCCCTCCCCCACTCATGCTCTGTCTCCCTCTCTCTCTCAAAAACTAAATAAACATTAAAAAGATTTTTAAAAGAAAAATACAAAGTTCCCCCATAAGTTTGTCTTCTTCATTTCAAAAAATAAATCTGTGTTAGATACTGGGAGGAAATAGGTGAACATGTTTATCAGTGGCTATTCCCGGATTATGGATTGTTTTTTTGTATTATTCCTGATATTTTATAGTTTCTGAACTCTCCTTAGTGTAAATATATTTTACAATAAGAAAAAGTGATTATTTTAAAGAGACACATTTATTGAACCACCCTCCTAGATTGAGGAGGAACAGCTATCTAAGAAATGGCCCCTAACTTCAAGGAGTTTTTACACTCCTTAAGGTAACTAATAATAAAGACTGAATATAGAAGCCTCAGTTCTAAGCTGTGCAGAAGCTCGCAGTGATTAAAGAACTTCCAGAGGAGGTGACACTAGAAACCTATAGATCTCCGGGTTTGAGGGACTGTAGGAGTCATGTAGACCAACTCTACTCTTGGTGATTAAATTTCACCTTCATCAGCCCCCCTGAATGACCCACTGGTGAACATCATCAGTTCCTGACCAGAAACTTGATACTCTTCAAGTCATTCTGCTCCGTATTTTGGTTTCTTCCACCACCTGGAAGATCTGTCTTACATTGAGCTGAACTGTTTCCCTGGTGGCTCTGATTTTGCCTCCTGGGGTCACATGTACTAGATGAGCCACCTCTTCCAGAGCACAGCTCTTTGATTTTACATCAGCTTTTGACGTCTTTCTTCTCTCTTGTCTTCTTTTCTTGACTGAACAATTATAGTTTCTTCAACCACACCTCAAATGGTATGACTTCCAACTGATAAGGGCTTTGAAAAATGGGCCAAATACACACAAAATGAGAGAAGAAAGAATGGACTTTCTCAGCAAGGAAAATGGTACAGGCAAGACGTAGATTCTGAGTGTGTGGACTGATCTAGAAGAAACCAGTCTACTGGGGCTGAGTTTAATGAGGGCCTTGATGAAAGGTGCAGGTGAAGAGGTAGGAGGGAGGTCTCTCGGGAAAACCTGGGTTGTAAACTGATTCTGGCTATAGCACCACACCCCACTCACTGAACAATTTCTTTCGTTCCAAGAGGGGCCTGCTCTGGGATTCAGGGGATCTCTTTGCAGCCAGGTGCTCCTGCTTCATGACCGCCCAGGTCATGTGGATCCAGTAGGGGAGAGCCAGGGAGAAGAGGGCAGTGGTGAGATGCTCAGTGTTTGGTTACTGCAGACAGTCTTTCTCTCAGCTGCTGCCTTTCCCTGTGATCTGACCAGCAAATAACAGATAGTACGCAGCCAGCCTGTGGAGAAAGACTCCCTGAGTCCTCCATATTGTCGGGAATACATCTGTCAGGTTGGCTAAACTGGGAGGTGGGGTTGTAGAGCTAAGGTCTAAAGAGCCCGTCCATGAGATAGAGGTCATTTTCAGGGTTTGTGCATGGAGCATGATGAGAAAGAAGAGGGGCCACAGAAGCAAGACAGACCAAGGCAGGCAAGGGACAGAGATCGGGGGTGCAGAGAAGGGGTCGGGGGACACACCTAAGGGTGATTCCCACCTGGGAAGTCACCCCTCCCCCTCTGACTCCTCCAATCACATGGAGCCGTAGTGACTATCCAAGGGTGTATTGGACGCAGTGACAACAGTGCAAAGGCTACACACACTCAGCTCATCATGGTAGTGAAAAAGGCAAGCATGGCATGTGGGGAACCTGCAGCAAAGTACCGGGGAAGTAGCCTGACTGGGGCCCGTCCATCCCCTTCCCCCACACCTGGCTCCATCCTATACAACAAGAAACTTTGTGTGCATGTGTGTGAGGACCCCAGACCACAGGTCTGAGCTCCATCTGCTTGTCCTGCCTTCAAAATGCCAGTCTTTGGCTCCCCTCAAGTCAAAGGGGGGGCACCAATAGACCTTGAAAAGAGGACTGTGCAGACCCTGGAAGTGAGATCAGGGCTATTTAAGAAGGAAATCTGGGTGCCCCGAGGACCTAAAACTTGGTCTTGAATGAGGGGCGTGCGATCTGGGTGGTCTCATCCTGTGAATGCCAAAGATGTGGGGACAGTAGGATGGGAGAAAGGCCAGGACCATCACCCTGGAAGCATGGAGCCCAGGGCCTGCCTGCCCAGGGCTAAAGACAGTACTGATGACAAGTCTGGTGACCGGAAAACAATGAAGTAGAAGGAGCAAAGACTTTGGAACCACACAGGTCTGGGCTCAGATTCTAGCTTTAACACTTACCTCCTTCATCCTCCTTTAACCTCTTTGAATCACAGGCTCCTCCTGGACAAATCTGGGACCGCACACCTGCCTTGTGGGCTAATGAGATAGTGTTAGAAAATTCCTGCCATGTATCCATAAGTGATGGTCATTGTTGCCTTTAACATGAAGTCACATGTCAAGGGACAGCCAACTCAGAGCAGTGACAGGACAGAGCAGAAGTCTTGGGGGAGAGGCAGGCTGAGTTTCCTTTGGGTGTTGAAGACCCTGCGGTAAGTTCAAGTCTGTCCAGCCCAGATTCTGAGACCACACCTCACAGGCCTTGGAAATTGCTCTGCATTATTTCATTTCATCAGGCTCCTGCTTACTGTTCAGTAAGACAAGTCTGCTGCTGTTTCAAATCTCCCAGACTGTCCCCCACCCTCCACGTTGCACAGACCACATTAGAGCTTTCTCGCACACAGGCTGCTCAATCCAAGCCTCAAACAGCTCATGCCAATAAACCGGTTCCCAAGACCCAGGAGGTGCACACTGTGGGAAATCTACACGCTCATAAAGAGACAGGACTGCTAATATGCTTACAGGTCGGGGGTCTTTCTCCCAAATTCAGATGAGATATTGCCACAGTTAAGGAAAATTGCTCAGACCTATCTTCCAAGCACGGACCAACGAGGAATCCCCAAGACTTGGCTGACATAGCTCGTAAATCTCCCGCATTTCTGTTTGTCCCAACCTCCATCATCTCAAACAACATGTGGGGTTGTCACATTTTAAGAAAATAAATAAAATGAAATTATAGATTTGCTTTTGTGATCCTGATGTGCAGATTACATGTTATTACGTTATGGATCTCACACCCCTCAATGCATTTGCACTATGGTATGATTATTGGATTTTGATGTATTGCCAACATCAGACCCAAATAAATATTTTTCTGTACTAAGTGATGCTGGGAAGGAAGGCACTTCTTAATCATACCAGCTTATTTAGGTGGTTTAGTAAGAAATGAAAGGAAATCAAAGTGAAGAAGAATAAAAACACCAAGTCCAGTCTTCCATGGCAAGTCTTGCGCACATCTAGTTCCCTAAACCCTAGAAAAATAAGCAGAGACCAAAATGAGGCCTGGAGCCTGTTCTGATTCTTAGTGTGATTCATGCATTCATTCCACAAATGTTTACTCAACACTCACTATGTTCCAGGCACTATTCTGGGTATCAGGGGGTAGGGCAGGCAACAAAGGAAACAGACAAAAATTCCTGCCTTCATAACGCCTATGTTCTAGTAGAGAGAAAGGAAAAATAATTAAGTAAAATACGTAGCATGTTAGTGGATATGTGCCTCAGAGAAAAACAAAAGTGGGGTATGTTTGGTAGCATTAAAAATTTTTTTTAATGTTTGTTTACTTTTGAGAGAGAGACAGAGACAGAGCATGAGTGGGGGAGAAGCAGAGAGAGAGGGAGACACAGAATCTCAAGCAGGCTCCAGGCACTGGGCTGTCAGCACAGAGCTCAACATGAGGCTTGAACCCGCAAACCGTGAGATCATAACCTGAGCTGAAGTCAGACTCTTCACCAACTGAGCCCCCCAGGGACCCCTATTTGGTAGCATTTTTAATAGGCAATCAGAAATGGCCTTATGTTAAGAGTGACATTGGACAGAAGCCTGGAAGGAAGAGAGGCAGCAAACCCTGGAGAGATCTGGGAGGAAGTGTGTTTCAGCAGGTGCAACAACAAGTGTAGAGACCCTGAGGTAGCAGTGGGCCTGCAATATTCAGAAAACACTAGTCTGGAGCAAGGGTGAACAAGGGACAGCAAAGGAGGAGGGAGGTCAGAGAGGTAAGGCAGATGGGGTGGCCAAATCGGTAGGGCTTTACAGGCCACTCTAATGACTCTGGACTATTCTACGGTACAGTAATGGACAAAATAAACACTCTCCCTGCTTTTTCAGCGATTATGCTAAGATTGAGAGTACAGAAGTTGGCAACTACATAAAGGGGGACGTGCCATAGTAAGGGGTGTTTGAGAGGAGAGATGTGCATGTGAGCTACATGCTTCTGGCCCACCGCTGTCATCTTCACCCAAAATTCTCTCTTCTAAAGCTCTCTGGTTATCTGAGAGCAGCCTAATAACCATAAAGGGACCTGTAGGAGACCAATGGCCCTTCTGGAGATGGAAAAGTTCAAAAGGAAAGAGGGAGGGAATTCTGTTTGGACCCTTAAGGCTCTCTAGTAGTGCACCTGCTGATTGTGTTTCACTGCCAAGAAAGGCAAGAAAATGGACTGGGGGAGGGGGTCAAGGTGGGGGAAGGCGGACATCATATTATCACATGGCAAAGCTGAAGGAGCAACCTTTATTGGAGAAAGGTACAAGTCAAAACCAGCAAAAGAAGGCTCGTGGGTCTTGTGGGTCAAGGTGGTGTGGATCAGACTGTGGGGTTGTGCTTCAGTAGAAAGATGCTCCTTCCAGTGTAAGCAGAACATTCCAGGAGCAGGATAAACAGGCAAGACCCAGGTACCAGGCAGCCCGAGTGTAAACACCAACTGTGTAGGGAGTTATCTGAGTGCCAGCTGTTAGCACCTGGAGACCTTTAAAAAGGTGGATTCTGGCTGCTGGGAGAAGAGGGACTCCAGTCTCAGAGAAGATGAGTTAAAGCCCAACCCCTTCTGCTAGAGGAAAGGAGTCCATAGTCTATCCATTACCAGGGGATCTGAGCTTCAGATGACGACCCTGGACAATATGTCTGTCTCTCCCATTGAACTGCAGGTAGATCCTGAGCAAAATTACTGGGTCAACCATAGTAGAATCCCACAGGGTCGTAGAACAGTATGGACAACGTTCTGATGGAAGACACTTTAGGAAGCTCTCGGGTGGTAGAGGGAAATGCAGTGGCCTGAGTGTCACTGGTTACAGAGCCAGAATTGGTTCTTGGAGTTTGAGCAAATCATTTCACATTCTGACCAGCAATCTCTTTGCATGTAAAATAAGGCTTTTCACACTCTGCTCCTAGAAATTTAAGGGATCCGAGAATGCACAAAGCATGTGGTTGAATTGAATAAGTGAGTTCTCAGCCCCTAAGTAGCTAGTGAAGAGAAACAAAATATAGATCAAGTTTATAATTCAGGGCCAAGTGTGGTGGGTCTTCCAGAGAGTGAGAGAGTTCTCTGGAAGACCAGGTGATGGGTCAGTTGTTTCTGGAAGGGGCAATGGCAGCAAAGGGAGAAGGGAGGGCGGGGGCTGCTACTGCCTTAACAGAGAGAATAGCAGAAGCAGGGGTGAGGCGGGAGCGTGCAGGGCAAGGACTCCACGGGGTAGGAGGCAGTAGATACAGAGAATGAAGAAAGAGGTTGGCAACAGACTGGAGGGCCATGCATGCCAGGGTAAGGAGGGTCCCCTGAACAGTTATGAGGAGGGGACACAGTATGTGGAGTCTAGTGCTTTAGGGGGGTCACTCTGGCAAAGAGTGGCAGGTGGGGACAACACAAGGAGATGAGTAGCAGATGGTAAACTATTGCTGTAGAGTATAAGAGAGGTAATCGTCGGGAGTGGGGGCAGAAGAGGAGGAGTAAAGGAACATGTAAGTGACCGGAAGTGGAATAGTGGTCAGATCAACAGAACTTGACCACTGCCCGAGTGAGCAGGGCAGGAAAAGGCATGCGGAGAGAAAAACTGTGCTCTAAGGTTGAGTTCTGCCTGTAATTGGGAGGGTTGTGGTAGACACAAAGTAAGGAAAAGGCGAGTCCAAACAGACTGAGGCAGAATATGACAATTTTGGTGTTAAGCACATTGACTTTGAGTTGCTAGCAAACCATTGGGAATTTCGTCATCTACTGGCTGTGTTACTTTATTTTTCTATGCCTCAGTCTCTTTATCTGTTAAATGGGGATGTTATAGGATTTAAAACGTTGTGACAGGAAAATTATACATATACATAAATATAGATACACTTCAAACAATAAATAGCCAACCAGCCATTATTACATTATTACAGCCAACATTATCATCATCATCATCATCATCATCATCATTATCATCATCTAGGTGGAAGTGTCCAGCTGAATGATAAAACCGCCAATCTGTTGCTCAGGACCAAAGAATTCTTTGCAAAAGGATTTATCATAGGATTGCTTTAAATAGAAACTCTCTTGGGGCACCTGGGTGGCTCAGTCAGTTAAGCATCCAACATTGGCTCAGATTACAATCTCACAGTTCGTGAGTTAGAGCCCTGCATCAGGCTCTGTGCTGACAGCTCAGAGCCTGGAGTCTGCTTCAGATTCTGTGTCTCCCTCTCTCTCTGCCCCTCCCCCACTCATGTTCTGTCTCTTTCTTTCTCAAAAGTAAACATTAAAAAATTTTTTTTAAATACATAGTAACTTTCTCTATGCTTTTAAAAGAGTATTTTTTCCCCAATTTTACTTGCAACCTTCCAGTAATCTATTTAATATGTTGAGTAAAGCACCCCCATAGTTAAAATGAAACCACTTTAATTCCTCAGTTGAAGACACTGAGACAAATTCCCTCTTGAAAAAGTCAGCCTGGGCATAGAAGGCTCTGAAAGAAGGTGTGTCCTTCCCAGGGCTGGTGATTCAGACAGCCATGGCTTGGGCAGGGGCTACGTATGGGAGAAACAGAGAAAAGCTTTTTCTGGCAAAGAGGAGCTTAAAAGGTCTAGTGCCTGCTAGTGGCGAGGGAGGGAGGAGCAGCCTGTACCTGGGGTCAGTCTGATGGGAGCCCGGCTTCCAAGAAACACCAGCGCTCTAGGTCCCCACTAACCAGACTCAGAAGTCTTGGTCTGCAGACAGCCCCTGGATTCAGATGGTTCAACTTTTTAAATTTTATTTATTTATTTTGAGAGAGAGAGAGAGAGAGAGAGAGAGAGAAAGAGAGAGAGAGAGAGAGAAAGAGAGAGAAAGAAAGAGAGAGGATCCCAGGCAGGCTCTGTGCACAGAGCCTGACATGAGGCTCAAACCCACAAACTGTGATATCGTGACCTGAGCCAAAATCAAGAGTCGGACCCTTAACCAACTGAGCCACCCAGGTGCCTCAAGATGGTTCGACTTTATTATGATGGTGTGCAAGTGGTCCACATTCAGTGGAAACCATACTTTGGATTTTGGGGTTTGATCTTTCCCAGGGCCAGCACTATGCAGTCGGATCCTGTCTTGTGATGCTGGACAGAAACAGAGCTCCCAGCCAACCACGCAGTCTCAAGAGCCAACAGCCGATCCATTGACAACCATTCTGCACCCACACATTCTTGTTTTTCACTTTTAGTACAGTATTCAATCAATTACATGAGCTATTCAACACTATTATAAAATAGGCTTCGTGTTGGATGATGCTGCCCAACTGTAGGCTAATGTAAGTGTTCTGGGCACGTCCCAGGTGGACAAGACTAAGCTATGCTTAATAGCTTAGGTGTATTAAGCATTTTCAACTTAATGATATTCTCAACTTACGCGTTTATTGGGGCATAACCCCATTGTAAGTCAACGAAGATCTACACATATGAGCATGAAGTGATCCCTAAAGACACAAGCTTCTTTTTTTACTTCATGCTCTGATAGAGTGTCTGCCTTGTTGTTGCTGTTGTCATTAGCTAACATAGATCCTAATGTGTTCAGCAATACGCAGTTCTAGTTAGAGAAGACTTCCTGGAGGAGGGGGCTCCCTAAAGGAATAGAGGCAGAAAGGAAAGGGATGGGTGACGGGGGACATTTCTGGCCTTTTCAGGGGGAGAAGGAGCTTGCTCTGGGCAGACACTTTAGTGGCCCTGGGCTGCCGGCACCAGAAGCGTTAATGTGGGATGACAGCTTGGCCTGGTGTGGAGGCCCGTGTGCCCCCAGGAAACTCTCCAGGAAATTGCCCTACCCAACAGCTCCAGAATCTACCCCTCTTGCATATTTGGTTGACTTAAAACTTTTTTTTTTAAATCAGTGTACTCTCAGAGCCAGATAGGCTATAAAACAAATAAATAAATAAAAGGAGTACAAGGCAAAAGAAGGAAGAGACTACTGCCATGTTCCCTGCATCCTCCTCCCAGCTCCCAGCACTTCCAGTCCTGATCCCGCACCAAATGTGGAAGTCTAACAGATCAGGAAGGATTGCACATGTGAGATTTATAGGAAGAGGGTGACAATTTATGCCAGAAAAGTTTCTATTTGAGATGTCTATGATTTATAAGTTTGTTTTTTAAGAAACAAATGTGGAGACCCTTGTAAATAACAGATTTATATATTAACTTTCTGACACAGCATCCTACCTATGAATGAGTGAACAGCATTAAGTTCCCATTTAGAAAACAAGAGCCTAAACCCACTGGATGGAGGTACCTGATTTATCAAAGCCAGCCTGCTCCATTAATCAGAGTCCGGCTCCGGGATTCGGTGGCCATGTGACTATCCACACTGCTCTGGGGTTTCCTCTTTGGGTGGTATCTCTTGCCTTCATCTTTATTTATTTCCAAAAGAAAAAAGTATTGTAGCCGATTGAACTGACTGATTGATATGCCAGTGCTGAGATTTATGAGGCTGAGCCCAGCTTCCGGGGCTGCCTCTATATCCCGGCTCCGGCTCCGTTCTGATGGAAGGTTGGCCCCTCACCAAAGATTTGCATACGCCATGTTCCATCCTGTTCACCCTCTAAGCGGCCAGAGCCCTGGCGAATTCCTTTCCTCTTTGGATCTTTCCCCCAGAGGAGAGCCCCAGACTAGCCCTCCAAATATTTAACCCCCAATTAATCCTATAAACGCTGGCTACGAGAAGCCCAGAGTCCTGGAGAATCAGATCTGTCAAGGGCCTGAGGGAACTCTGCATCTCACCAATAAGGACCGCAGCCCAGAGAGGTGGAGAGGCTGTGCAAAGTCACACAGGAGTCAGAGGCGGAAGTGGGAACAACGGGAAATCTGCATTTGTTGATTCTGCACCCAGCCCTCTTTCTACCGCACTGTGCTCCACCGGGAAGCCTTTATTTCAGGACCTACGAAGGAAGCTGAGCTCTGTGGTAGTTTCTCCAGGAGCCCGAGGTCTGGGGAGTTGCCAGTGATCAGGGCCCACCTCCTTCTGCCTCCACCGCGACTCCTGGTGACTGGGGGGTCGACAGCAGGATCACCACTGCAGGAGATGCCGCTTTGAGGGGGGACCCCTCCTCTCTGCAGCTCCTGGTTCTACCCGCCCTTTAGGTCTTGTTCTAGTGCTAGGTGCCAAGCTAGTGCTAGTCCTTCAGCAAATGATGCTCAGCCCTCTTGTCCTTCCTTATCTGCCCCTTCCCTAATCTGCTGCCGCACTTGTATGTACCCCTCACCGGGCTACTTAATCACAGACTGTCGCACAGAGTATCTGTCCACTATTAAGCACTTAATCATATGCCACCTTGGGATATCTTCTGTACTGTTAGCGTGGCATGCGCTGTGTTCACCAAATAACCTCACGTCAGGCTGCGCCCCCAGACACTCTTGGGCGGGGGCCACGTAACTGGTTCTGACCAATGGACTGGCCAAAGCAGCTGGCACACCTCCTCCACCTCTGTCTGCCCCTGCTGCAGTGGCCTTGGAGACCATGGGCTCCAGCAGGTGCAGCTACAGAATGGGGCAGGGTCGCCTGGTCTGCCTCTGCCTTTGCACGGACAGTCACATTTATTGTGCAAAGGCATAGAGATTGGGGATAGATTTGTTACTGTGGCGTGTCCCTTCCCCTATATCGATAAAGTTAGTTACTGCTGCTAATCTCAGGCCTGCCACTAATTGGCGAATAGTCATTTTCCCACTCCTGGGCCTCAATGTATTCATTTTTAAAAAGAGGCCATTAGACTGTAAGATACAAATAATAACTACTATATATTTTATACTCGCTGTATCCGAGGCAATGTGCTAAGTGGTTTCTAAACATGAATGCACTGACTCTGATAACTACTCTATGAGATAGATCTCATTATATCCTTAGAATGAGGAATCTGAGTTGTGGGAGTGGGGGGTGGCAAGGCCGGGGGTGTTAAGCAAGCCTTCCAAGGTCACATAACTACTAATGGAATTCGAACACAGGCAACCTGACCCCAGTGTCCCATGTTCTTACTGCTGTGTTTTATGACCACCCCAAATCCATCAGGCACAACCTTCAAAGATATCCCTATTGATTTCTAACTGTCTGTCCGTATGCCTATCTTCCAAATCAAAGTGAAAGTCATTTGAGAATAGGAGGGATGGGACACTGGTGCCCATAAACTTCCCCTTCTCCCGGGCTCCAGAGCCTAGGACAGGGTGAGCATAGAGTAGACGTTTCATTAATCCTGCTTGAATTAAATGGTACAACTCTGAAGTCAAGTCAGATAAATGTACCTCCTGTTTGGCCAATCTGACTCAGTGTGAGTGCATGAGTCCTAAGACAACGAAAACCCACAGCCACTCAGCCTGATGATTTGATAAGTGTCCTTCATTCCTTTGGCAAACGGGCGCCATGCAAGCTGCTGGAAAAAAAGTCCCCTGCAAGGCACAGCCTCTGCTCCGGGGAAATTATGGTCCCGCCAGTGAGGGAGCTTCAAGACACTAAAGTGAAGGGTACAGAGGATGACTGTTACCCAAGTTCTATGCAGGAGTATTGCTGTATACAACTAGTTGTGTGCTAGCGAATGTTGAGCAACTTGTCCTCTGGGGGGAAAAGGCTGCTCCTCATTGGCAGCATTTGCCAATTTCCGTGGTGTAAATACTTGTCCCGTGGCTGACCACAAACTACCAACGTGATATCACGGAACCCTGAGTTGGAAGAGAGACGCGTGCATGGTGGGCTCTGAGAAGCCCATGGGAACACACTCTAGCACCCACTGCATAGAGCACACGATGGGTTGTTCCTCGCCTCTGCCTTGAGACACCTATCAGAGAACCCCTGGAATACAGATGACCTCTAGGAACAGTCTCACGGCTGAGGGATATTGGATACTAAGGGATACATGAAATGTCCTTAGGTTTTTGAAGGCAGAGAGAGAGAACCGATTCTCATCTGTCTAGGCCGGTTTATGTCCAGGCCTGCCTGCAGGCACAGGGATGGACCAGGTGACCTCCAAATGTCACACTCAGCCTAAGGATTCTGTGATGCAGGCAGAATTTTCTCCTAGCTTTCTTCTGCCACAAGGGACGTGTCAGGCTTTCTGTGGACCGGAGTCAACAGTACCAGTGCACCCAGTAGAATGCCATCAGCAAACATCCTCAGCAAAGTTGCTGACCTAGTATTGAACAGGTTAATTGCGGCCAGTGGGATGCTCAGCCGCCAGGAGGATTTCTAAGACTCCGGAGTCCACAGCTCTGGAGAATGCAGACATACAAGTGACAGCTTCTAGCTCTTTAGGAGGGCAAATGGGCCTGCCAGTGATGGGGCCCTCTCCAAGGGTGCTCGGACCCTGGGAGCCCCTCCCCACCAGTCCAGCCCTGGCTCCCTTGCCCTGCATGGTTGCCCCCGCCCAGCCCTGGCTCCCCTGTCTGGCACACCGTCCCTTCCTGCATATTCATCATTCTCAGGGCTCACGGCCGTGGTCTGGAGCCTCTCATGGGAGTTTGCAGATAATGTCACGGGCTCCTGGAACCTCACGGGGAGGGCAGGGAGTAGCCTGCCAAGGAGGAGGGAGGGTGTGCATGGGATCTATTCATTTCCCATACACAGGAAGCTTCGGAGAGAAGGCAGACAAACTGTCTCCGAGACTAGCTCCCTCTCCCAGGGACCACTTCCCCTACCGGGACAGGCAGGCTGCCAAGGAAGGGCTCTGGTGAGGCCTGCATCTGAAGACTGAGCCTATTTCTAGAAACAATCTAGAAGGGCCCAGGGCCTACTCCCATTTCTAAGGGGTACAGCTCCTATATTCAGGGCTAATCGTTCCGAGGTATCCGAGAAGCAAAGAGGTGGGCTAATTTTCCTCGGGTCCAACCTCAGGCACAGGATAAAGAACAGAACCCTGTGAGACTGCTTGGCAAGCATCATCACCGCACCGGGCAGATGGAGAATGAGACGCTCAAGTTCACTGGCAAGTTACTCTTGAAGGCAGATTTGGGAATCAGGCACCCAATCCTTGGTTCACTGCTTACACAGGCCCCAGTAAGTAATACAAATGATGATCCACCGGAAGCTCGGTCTTTCATGGAAGAGCCTGTGGATGAATTCAGTAGCAGAGGAAAGCTAGTCTCAGCAGTTGTCTGGCCTCCCCTCTGATTCTCCTCCCCCCGCCCCCATTAAAATTAGCACACCACAGAGTCAACCTGGCTTTCTAAGGGCAACTTGCTTTTCCCCTACCCCCTTTCCCCTGCCTGACCTCTCCATCTCTTCCAGACACCTTAGTTCTACCGTGTACCTGTCCACCTGTCATTGGTTGATTCATCCATCCATTCTTTCCTTGCCCATCCATAAACCCACCCATTTACTTAACTATTATATATTGAAAACCTATTGTGTGCCAGGAACTCTGTTGGGAAGTCAGGGCACTTTACTTCTAGCTGTGTAGCCTTGAACACATTGCTTAACCACCCAAAGCCTTGGTTTCCCTATCTGTAAAATGGGAATAATAAAACTCTGTATTTAGGGTTTGCTGAATAGTAAATAAAATACATATGCATATAAAACAGTACAGCACTTGAAGATTACCAGGTACACAGTAGCCTATCCTTACATGCTATGGAAGAGAACAAGGTCAATGTGATGGGGATCTTGACTTTAGGGAGCCTGGAGTCAAACTCCCATCTGATTGTCCGGCAGATCTCCAAACAATCCTCTTCTGTCTTCCTCCTCTCTTCCTTCCCCTATTCCCTTGGCTGTGGTGACTTTGTAAATGTCAGATCTTCAAAGAACTCCTTTCTGAACCCTCCCAATTTGGTCCCCATAACATTTTCTCCTTCTGTAGTGTCGTTCCCCTCAAACTCTCTGTTACCTAGGACCTTATCTCATCACCGTGTGCCTGTTTATAAACCCTTTGATGGCCAGAACTGTGATGATGTTCTGTATTCTGTATCCCCACAATGCCCAGCACAGTCACCTGTACAGAAATACTTGCTAATTCAACCAAGCTGCTGCCCCCACCAGCCCCATTCCCGCTCAATCTCGCTTCCAATGTCAAGGTTGTTGATTTTATTACCAGGAAATTATCTGCATATTCCTACCTGCTTTGCTTACCCTGCTTTATATCTCAGATTTAGAGGTAAGTTAGACTTTAGACTGGCTTTTAAATATCCCCAGCTGATTCTACTACTGCAGCTGATGCCTGTAACATTTATTTATAACTTTGCAAAATTGGCCAGTGGTTAAGATATATAAACCCGAAGGGGACTCGTGCATTTCCAATACATTAAGGTACATTTAAAACATGCTGTGTCTTACCAGGGGCTTTAAGATACACATTACCGCGGGAGCTAGAAGGACGGGAGCAGAGTAATTGGCTAATGAGAATTCTGAACAGTGACTGGAAATATGGCAGAACTGCCCTTTGAGAACTGTGCTCACACCTATTAATGAACTTTATCCACGGCTCTAAAACACAGCTCTGTGTTTCAAACACAAGCCCAGGAGGCTCTGCGGCTCAGATGCTGTTGCGTTAATTCACACCTAGTTATGGTGACTGGCACCAGCCTTCAACACTGGTCAGAAGAAAACGCTGCGAAGTCCTAGGATAATTACTAAGTCTGGATTTATTTTATACCAGGTGCCAGGTGTTGATATGGAAGGACATGTTTTTCTAACTCTAAGTATGTGCGGTACTAGGAAGGGGGGGGATGAGTATGCTCGCATGTTCCCAGTCATGTGGGGACCATGGGACTGCATACATATACATATCCTGCCATGTAGGAAGGACTACGACATAGCCAATAGAGGAATGATGTGGGAAATCCAGTGACTTTCAGTCTTGGACAGGAGTCTGGATTCCAGGTAGGGTCTCCCATGGTTCATGGCCCTGCAGTGAATATTGACCCGGTTGAGGAATAGTTCAAGTCTAAGCCAGCAGAGACTGTAGGGTTGGTGAACTGTTGGCTTTGTGTCCGAGACAACAGCCATTCTTTTCATAATGGGAGAGGGAAAAATATAGCTTCCCACTGAGCCTGTGTGTGATGTTTATCTTGAGTAGGAATGTCGAGGTTGATTGCCAAGAGGCAACTGCCTTCTTTGGAGCTGTTTATTTAGCTTGCAATGACTTTTGAAAATGCCCTCCCACCATCTTTAAATACTCTTCTCCATGGGTGGGCTCCCAACAGCCACGTTTGTGCATCTGCCCAGCACTTTGGTCACAGATTGATGGACTGGGGAGGGTAGTCAGGCCAATTTGCTCAACCGATTTCCCTTGTTGTAACTCTGACCCTTCTGATGACGATCCCCAAATCTGTATCTCCAACCCATCTCTTTCCCTCCAAGTTCAGACCTGTATGGCCAGCGGTCCACTGGACAGAGATCTGCCTGAATGCCCCACAAACCACTCAGGCAACAATGTCAAACATAGCTTACCCTTTTCCATTCGTTCCTAGATCCAAACACCCAATTCTTCTGACTTTACCTCCCAAACACTTTTTAACTCATCCCCTCCTTTTCCAACTCTGGTTTAGGCTCTTGGCCTGAACTCCTCCTGGCTGACCCCCCTGCCTCCTGCCTGGAATCCCTCGAATCTGTCTTCCACACGGATTGAAGCACAATCTGATCTGAAATACACAGTGGCTTCTCCCTAAGAGTTTGTAACCTGAGAATTAGAATGCATTCCCCTCCTCAGTGTCTCCCTAGCATTTACAACCCCGCTTTCAGGCTGTAGCCCACTTCTCCATCTCCATTCCCTGCTTTGTGACTGGCATTCCAGTAACCTGGGACCACCTGTATTTCCATGAAGCTCTAGGCCTTCCAGACTCTGTGTCCCTGTCCTCTCTTCTCCCCTTTCATATTTGATGAATTCCATCTCAGCCTTTAAGACCTCTCTCAGCGATGACTTCCTGGAAGGCTTGTATGACTCCCAGTCCCCCGAGGCTGGTTAGGGCCCCCTTTTCTATGCTCCTATGACAACTTGGCCGTATTTCTATCACTGCACTACACACATTGTAATATAATGCTTTTTTTTTTTAGGCTTGTCTGACCCAATAGACTGTCAGTAACTTGGGAATAGAGACAGCATATATTTCTTTCCTCTTAGTGTCCTCAACCCTTGATAAATATTTTAGAGTATATGAATAAGTGAATGAATGATGTGGATGCATGTCAAGGATTGTGCCATAGGTGTAAGAGGGGAGAAGGAGCGTATGTCAATGAGCCATTGTGCTCCCTGAATCTTGACTTGTATGCTTGAAAGAATAAGGAGGAGACGATGTTCTTGAAACTCACTTTCTCTGACGATCCTGACCATGTAAGCCTATAAGGAATAGTCATTCTGGGCATGGTGCTCATCAGGTAGGAAGTTTCCTGTCTATGTCATGCTTCAGGGAGCCAGGAAAGTGGAAGCAGGAGTAGTCCAGGAATAAGAGAACACCAGTTCTACTGTTCATTCTTCCATGTGCCCCTTGACAACTTAATTGACCCCTCTGAGTCTCGATCTCATTTGAAAGTAGAGTAATAATTCCTGCCACTCAGGATAGTTTTGATGATTGAGCTGATGGGTGTGAAACCCTCAGAACTCTACTCAGTAAATATTCAACAGATGGCACATTATGAATTTAGTGTGACATCAACTTTAAAAATCACTGACTCTTGGGGTGCCTGGGTGGCTCTGTCAGGAAAGCGTCTGACTCTTGATTTTGGCTCAGGTCATGATCTCACCATTCATGAGTCTGAGCTCTGCTTCGGGCTCTGTGCTGATAGCACGAAGCCTGCCTGGGATTCTCTCTCTCTCCCTCGTTCTCTGCCCCTCCCTGACTCGTTCACTCTCTCCCTTTCTCTCTCTCTCTCCCAAAAGTAAATAAACATTAAAAATTGTTTTTTAGTCGAAAAAAAAAAAAATCACCAGCTCTTCCGTCCATTACGTGCATGCCATTAGATCAGGGTTTCCCCAGTTCCAGGCTGTCAATACTTTTGGCCAGATAATTGTCTTGGGGGGCTGTCTTGTGCATTACAAGATGTTTAACAGCATCTCTGGCCTCTACCCACTAGATGCCAGTAGCACGGCATCTCCCCTGCCATCCAGGAGTTAAAATATCTCAGAACATTTCCACACATTCCCTGGGGGGCAGAACCACCTTTTCTTAAGAAACACCGCTCTAAAAAGGGAAGTGACCTCTGTTGCTCTGACTTTTTCATCTGTAAAATGGGGAGTATTTTCATGACACTTGAAAGTGTTACTTGAATCAGGTGTGATAATGGTTCTGCAATTGTTTTGAAAACTTCAAAGTGCTTTTCAAATATAAAATAAGTGTTTTGACAGATATCATCAACTTGAGTACTTAAAGAAAAGCCAGCATATCCTCAAGCTACCAACCCTCCCCCAAGTTGCCCAAGAACCTCTGTGAAATGGAGTCCCCTGGGGCCAATTCTGTCCCCAGATGTTGAGTGGAGGACTGGAAGGTGAGCTCTCTCCACCAGCCTCTTCCTGTTGGTAGCTGAAGACTAGTCTAACCCAGCCCTGTGGGCGTGAGGTCACAATGGGACCTGCGCTGAGCTGCAAGGTAATATTCTAGAATTCTCCCTAAAACTCAGGTGGCTATTGAGCCTGGTAGATTTGGAGGTCTGACCATTTCTTGCTGCCTATAGACAAGTTTCCATATCCAACACTGCCATTGCTACTGCTTAAAGTTTGCACTGGCAATAAAAGTGAGTGATAATTTTAACCCCAACTAAGTTAAGATCACATGAAGGGGACCACAAGCAGCCAAAACTTCATGGGGTGTAACAAGGATCTGATGAGTTCAGTGTTCAAGTCCTATTGCCACAGCGGCACTGGTGAGATTTTTTTCTGGCCGGAAGTTTGTGAACCTAGAATGTGGGTTGGAAGAGAATGGAGCGAATATTTGGCACAAATGATGCTCCAAAATTTACCTTTTATCTCCCCTTTTCTCCAAGCTTATCCCTAAAGAGATATTGGAAAACAGAGACAATTGGACAAGTACCCTGAGTGATGTCACATCGTAAACCACCTTCCAAAGGGCTCCCGCCCTAACAGTGATCTCTCTTCATTTCTCAGATGCCGGTCCTCATTCCTAGCATACATTGCCAGGCAAGTGTAGCTGCTGGCCCACTCCAGAAACCCAGCAGTTTGGGGTCAAGCCCAGATCACTAGCTCCGGTTGCCCTTGATCCCTGGGATATTCCCGCCTTATGCTTCTGGCATCCCTCCCTTCAGATAGACTTTGCACAGGACCACGGGTACAACTTGAGATGGTCCCCACTCTAGACCTTAGAGGGTGTGGGGTCTCTATCTATCCCTTCTTCTTCAGAAGGCCCTGGACTCTTATAAAGCTTGGTCCAGCCCCTCTAAAGGGACCAGAATATTCAGTCTGTGGGACAGTCAGCCTTTCTCAACCCACAGAAAGATGTGACATATGCTCCCTGAACAATTTTTTTGTTTTGTTTTATATTGTTGCCTAATGAAGAGGAATCATGCAAATAATTCCACCTGTAATAAAAATCTGCTCCCTGTGACTTTATGGATTAGTAAACTTCGAAGCAGCTCACATAATTTTTAAACTCTTTCCTCCTATAAGGGGGTATCACAGTTAGCTCGAGGATGGGCGTCATTAAGCACGGAAGGAAGGGCTCTTGGCCAAGCAGACAACCTCCTTGGGCCTCAGTTTCCCTGTCTTTAAAGTAAGGAGAACAATCCCAAGGCTGTTGTTAGCCGTGGCGGGCAGGGAGGATAGAAGGAAGGTGGCCCAATTGAGTAGAACCAGGAAAATGTCTGCCATAAAGCAAGGCCACCTGGCCTATAAAAGCATTCTGGAGGGCTCTGGGTGCAGATGCAAAGACAGGAAACTGCGAGACAGGGAATTGGTAGCAACAACTCCAGGTAACTCGGCTTTTTAATTAGAGAAGCCTTCAGCCGGCAGCAGAATTGCTTCCGCCCCGCAAACCAGAGACCTGAATCGCAGCAGTGCAACATCCAGCGTTTGCACTTGGTAGTAACAGGGGTACAGTAAGGCCTCCCTGCTCCGTGCCGCATCATCCATTAGAAAACAAAAAAGGTACAGTAAGTGCCACTGAGCTCCTCCATTAATTGCTAAGTAAGGGGAAAAAAAGAGAAGAATAAAGTGCTTTTACCTGCTCGGCTGGATAATTAAAAGCTGCCTGAAGCACTGCTAACCTTTTTCATTATGGCAGTGTTCATTATAAAGCCAGAAAGAATTAACTACACTGCATTATCAGATATCGAAAAATATTAATAGCAAAAGTGAGAAAGGGAAAGGAGGAATTTTGGGCGAGTTAATTAAACCACACGTCCTCAATGACTTATTAAGTGACTGGTCGAGCTTCCTGGAGCTCGGTGAGTCCCAGAGAGCATGCGATGTGTTTCTACTCCTCAGGAAATGAGTTTCCAGCCCCGTGGACTTGTATTATTTTTCCTTCCTCTATTGCAAAATTCTTGTTTGTCTCTCTTCGCAAATACTGCCGAGTGAGTCAAGTCCTGGATTGGGACCATCTTAGCGCCAATAGAGTGGGAGCTGGTTGAGAGCCCTTGAAGGTCACTGCTGTGGGGACCACTGTGGGAACGAGACCACTGTGTTGTTCAGCAAAAGCCTTACAGTTCTTCTGTAACGGAGCAGGTGAGAACATCTTATAATGAGGTCCCTTTGCTGCTTCTGTAACCCAAGCCCGTGAATGAATCCAAGAAGGGCTCACCTTGCCTATCAAATTCCCTTCTACAGGGTCTGGTACTACAGCCTGGCACAGGGCATTGAGGGGGGATGTGCCCTTGGGGTCTCAAGAGCTGTTTGGAGTAAGTTATCCACGCTCCATCCATAGAGCAGAACACGGTCAGAGCCCAGCTGCAGCAGGAAGGCCAGCTGAGCGAGGACTGTCATACTCGCAAATCTTTGGTGAATTAAGATGACATCCTCTGCAATACTCTTAAGTGCTTAGTCCAAAAAGGCACACGTACGGCACTGTCCTACATGGCATAACAGGATGGGGGTGAAGATAGTAACGGGGGAGAGTGGGGGGGAGACAAGGAACATCTTCCATGGTGGAAGGAACCAGGGAGGGAATGAAAGCATTTTCATTTAGCAAAAAGCAAAATTGATGATGAAGAAAATGTAATATTGATTTCTTTCTTCTTCCTGCTGGCACTGAAACTTTAAATGAAGTCATAGAGCAACTGAGACTCCCGCTTTGATTGGTTGTACTTTGACCTAATCTCATTTTAAGAGTCTAGTTTGCATGATTGTTGGTGACACGCAAGAGGTTTCTCTTTAAGCAGGGTACGGTTATCGTTTCTCCAACATGACATTATGACAATCAGACACTGTTCTGGGGAGCTCCGAGCCTGTCCTTGCTGATGGGTTTCTTCCCTAGGTGGTACGTTGGCCCCCATGGCAGCTTTTCTCAGAAACTCAATGAGCACTTGCCCAAAGAAGAGCTTTCCAGAAAATGGGTGTAAGTGATGGCTTATCCAGCTGCAGCCTACATGGAGGTAGTGGGGACAGGAAAGCTTTGGCTAGTATGTGAATGAATGTCAAAATAGCAATAGGGGAAGAGTCAGGAGGTTGAGCAGAATGGATGAAGTCATTGAAATGGACCCAGTGGTCACGTGTCTTCCTGACCATGATTAAAAGCCATGTTTGCACAGGTACCTTCTTGCATTTTGTCAGCCTGCAAGAAGTATGTGGAGCGGCCTATGGGGGCTTGGCTGTCCTGGCAGCAGGACCTTCTCCCTGTTAAGTAAGCTTTGCATGTAAAACATTTAGAACAGTGCCTGGCACTTAGTAAGCACTCAATAAATGTTATTGATTCTTCAGCATCCTGCATCTTTATCTGGAACTTTTCATGAGCTTCCTTTATCTTGAAATGCCTTGAAAGGAGAAATCTAGAGATAACATAGAAAAGGGTATGAACATCGAATTTTGAACAACTCTTTAGAGGTGGATTGCCCCCTGGAATGGCAATGGCATGCCCACCCCCCCTCCCCGCCCAGCCCTGTGATTGGAAAAAATTGTAACTTTCTGGTTTTTCACCCTGTCCTTCTGGGGGTGCGGTGTGGGGTAGGGAGAGATTAGAATCAGTCTTTTACGAATTCCCAGATTTGAGACCAAAATTGAAGTGGGCCACCCATGACCTCCAGCATTCAAGCCTCGAGTGTTTGCTGACCGCTCTGCCTCTCTCTTCAGAATGCACTTAAAGGGTGGGCTTCTTTGGCCAGGAGGAATACCTCTGCTTGGGACCATATAAAATATATAAGAAGGGGTGCCTGGGTGGCTCAGTCGGTTGGGCGTCCGACTTCAGCTCAGGTCATGATCTCACAGCTTGTGAGTTTGAGCCCCGCATCGGGCTCTGTGCTGACAGCCCAGAGCCAGAGCCTGCTTCAGATTCTGTGTCTCCCTCTCTCTCTGCCCCTCCCCCACTCACACTCTGTCTCTCTTTCCTTCAAAAATAAATAAACATTTAAAACAAATTTTTAAAGAAATATAAGAAAACCCTTTGGACCTTGGTGACTGGGAGCTTGGAGAGAAGGAAGAAAGAGGTTGCCCTTGGGTCCTTTTGCATTAGGCCAGGCTTCCAAATATATCACACACATTCCCACCTCTTTCTCTTGGCTCAGCCTGCAACACTTCACTCATCCCTCCCAGTATTCTTCCTGCATGGACCATCTTCCAGGTCTCCCATGTGAGGTCCACTACCCCAGGTCTTCTTCAAGCAGATCTAGTCCTGGTGACTCCTCTTAGCTTCCATAGTGTTATCTGAACTTCTCATGTTCACCAGCCTGGAATGTTTGGCCTATCAGTTTCTCCATTCTAGAGAGTCTGATGGCATCGTGCTCTCAATCTCTTCTGTTCTGTGGGACTCTGGAATGAATGGTCATTCAAAGTGCCCCTCTTGTTGGGTCCACAGAGCTCCATTGGTTTTTGGTTTGTGTCTGTATTATAGTAAGTATTTTATAGCATTTCAGTGAGATGCCTGTGTTATTGTCCATTCTATTTGGGAGCACTTGGAGGGAAAGCATCATTTATTTATGTTTACATATTTATCATGCCTGGAACAAGCACACTCGGTAGATGTTTGTTGGGTCAAAATGAATTGAATTGAATAGCACTTTTTCTATATCTACCACAGGCTCTAATTTGGCTCTGGGCAAAGGATGGGCACACACCAAATATTTGCTGAGCCTGAATTAACCCCCTTGGCTGTCTCAGCCCCCTCAGCCCCTCCACACTGTGTGATGTTTCATGGCTGTATAGTGAAGAGATGGTACATGGCTTTCTGGGTCCCCCTGAACTTGCTTGTCTTAAACCTCTGCAGCCACAAAACAGACAGATCTAGACGGCCAATACCCTCCATTTTCCTTTTTATCTCTGTAACTTAATTTATCTCTGTATCTTAGAAAACCACATAACTATTTAGAAAAAAACTACAGATATGTTTTGAAACCCTAGGTTTCCAGGCTATTCCATATAAGGGACTTTTTCTCAAATGCTTCATAATCCATGTGAAACATGGAAGTAATCCATTTATGCCCCCTTCTAAGCACTGTAGTGTCTGCCACTTAATTTGTGACTTCAGACAAGTAATAACCTCTCTGGGGCTACATCAGTCCGTCTCCAAGGCCCCTTCCTGCTCTAACATCTGTGCTTCTGATGCCTTTTGGAAGGCCCATTGATTAGCTAACTTAGCCATTTTTTTTTTTAACGTGTATTTATTTTTGAGAAAGAGAGAGAGACAAAGCACAAGTAGGGGACAGGCAGAGAAAAAAGGAGACACAGAATCCGAAGCAGGCTCCAGGCTCTGAGCTGTCAGCACAGAGCTTCAAGCGGGGCTTGAACCCACAAACCGTGAGATCGTGACCTGAGTCAAAGTCGGACACTCAACCGACTGAGCCACTCAGACACCATTGCTAACCCCTTCTCTCTTGCCCTCTTCCTGCTATTCATGATTTTTTTTAAAAAAAGGACATATACTTACTTCCTTGTGGGTCTTCATACAATCTGAGTAGCCATGGGACCAATTTTGGACAGGGGCTTCTGGGGAAAAAAAATTGCTTTCCAAGGGAAAATGGAGAGATACAGCTTATGAAGTCCCTTCTTTCTTCCTGTCTTGAGTGAGAAGCTGCTAGCCATTCCATGGTAATGAGGGGGTGAGCGTGAGGGCAGAAAACCAACACGTCAAGGATAGTGGAGTGCCCAACACCTTGGTGACAGCACAGAGCAGTGGATCAGCCCAGCAAAGGAATCAATGCCTTCATGAGTCTAAACTACTATTAGGCAAGAGTTTTGTTGAAATTTTGCTGAAAAAAATGTTGCCATGAGCATCCCTGACATACACCTTTCTAATTTCCAGTCGAGAGGATTCTTCAGGTCAATTACTTCGTTTCCTTGGGTCCTCCCCATGAGTGTTACTCCACCTTGACCAAACTCATAGGCCCGCCTGCACACGTGTGCACACGCACGCGATTTGTAGCATGCTTTATGTTGCACAAGTTTCCATGTGCATTACCACATTCGATGCTTCTATCCTGTGAGGGATGTCTATCATCCCCCTCCCCTGTTTATACACGAGGAAACTTAAAACAGTCCCCCACGGTCTCACTGACTCCAAATACAACACGTTCACGCAACTCACCGACAACCCAGGTCAAAGTTCCACACCCCACTTCTTCCACAGAGGAAGCTGTTGGCCTTATCCCACCACCACCCTGGGGCACAGGCCCAGAGTGAGTCTTCAGAACTTTGGAGGACTCACCAAGGCCCACACAACTCCATAAGGAGAACCGTGTCAGAGAGGGTGCCTCCCCACCCCTGGAGCTCAGCAGCCCTCAAGGGGGAGGCAGCAGAGACTGTCCCCCAGCTGGGGCCCGAACACAAGTAATTAATAGGTGATCATGGAGCTGGACAAATGCAGACTGACAGCAGGCTTACCTATCTTATAGCCTGCGCCTTGGCTAACATTAGTTCTACAGCTAAACCTGGGCTTTGTTGACATGTTGTTCCCTTTCATTAATAAATAACTGCCCAAAACAATTACACTTCAGGAAACTAACCTTATTTTTCTCTTTCCCTCTGAAAGGTACCAAAAATTAAAAGCAAAGATGCTTAAATCAGCTGGAGCGCTCCTGGGCGGGTGTTCCTAAGTGCAATCTGCTTAATGGGAAAGACCTTTCGGGGGAAGGGCAGTCACTCTGCAGCTCCCCCGGAGGGGCCACGGGCAGGTAGAGATAGAACACACGGTTTCTCCATGAGGGCCTGGCCCTCTGCTTATCTCAGGATCCCACTGTCCAACGGACTTAATTTACCTCTCCAGTCTAGCTCTTCCTGGAGCTGCAGGCACATGTCAATCTTCTTTTTTTTTTTTAAACCAATATAATATCATGAAAAGATCGTGACACTTTAAAATCAAGCAGTCCCAAGTTTGAGTCTGAATGCTGCCGCTTATTAACTGTCTGTTTTGCACCCCTTATTTGACTGTTCTGATAACTTGTTTGTTGTTGCATAGCAAAATACTCCAAAACCTAGTGGCTTAAAACAACACCCATTTATTACCCTGCAGTTGCTGTGGGTCAGGACTCCACGTGCAGCTGAGCTGGGCCCTGTGCCCAGGGTCTGCCAGGCTACAGTCAGGGAGCTGGCTGGGGCTGCACACCTCTCCCAGCTTCACCCACAGAGGTACGCTCCGGGCTCCAACCTCACTCACTTGACTGTTGACGAGACGCAGGGCCTCCCGGGCTGTGGGCTGGAGGTCTCCCTCAGTTCCTTGCCACTTAGACCTTGCCATAAGGCAGCTCCCACCGAGGTAGCCGGCTTGCATCAGACTGAGCCAGCAAGAGAACCAGATGAAAGTTAAAGTCTTTAATAACCTAATCTCACAAGTGACATGCCATCACTTCTGCCGTATTCTTTTCATTAGAAACAAATCTCTGGGTTTGGCTCACACCCCAGGGGAGGGGATTGCATAAGGACACGAATGCCAGGAACCAGGATCACTGGCTGCCGGTCTAGCAGCTTCTGAACTGCATCTTCTGAAGCACGGTTTCCTCATCTATAAGTGAGCATTATAATAATTCCCTGAGAGGTGGGAGAAAGATTCCGATGAGATGCTATACAGCTTAGGGCCTGGAAGGATGCATAAGAATGCATAAGGAGATAACTGTCCTTCCCCTCCCCTGCCTGCCACATCACGCTGATACGCTCAGAGGTTGATATGCAAAGAGGCTTTATGGCTAGTTCCACTCCCAAGAATGAAGCAATATGGATACAGAGAGCAAGTCAGAGGGTTCCAGGGAACAAAACTGATGGTGGGGGAAACATTTGAGCTCTCAGGACAGGGTCAGAGGCTGGCTGTCCCTGAGGCAGAAGGCCGGAGAGATCACTGCTGAGAGGCTGAGCCCTGGGTGATCTTGAGAGGACAACCAAGGACCAGACCCCAGCAAACGGCCTCAGGAGCCAGGGCCGTCACAGCCCCCATCGCAGGCCAACCCCGCCACCCTCCCCAAGGGCTACTGACAGCCCCAGAAACGCTCCCAGAGGGGGTCCATAAATCACAAGATGCCTTCTTCCCCCAAGGTCAGCGGACTGTGGAGCCAGCTCTGAGCATGGATCACTCTCGCTTTCCTTCCCTAATTTCCCACCAGTTCATTAAAGCTTGACCTTCTGGGCTCCTACGGCTACTGCGGATGTCCAGCCAGAGAGACCATTATATTTTAAAGGCTGTTAAACTGTCCAATGATATTTTAGCCTCTTTTTTTTTTTATATTTGATAGCAAATCATCAATCACTTGTGTAAACTTCCAAGTAAAAACTAGGGAGAAAAAGATGGAGAATTATATGAAATTACAGTGGAATGAAGCAGTTAGATTTCTCTCTATCAGCCGAGGCGAGGCGAGGTGAGATGGTGGTCAATTATCTTTTTCCACTCACTGATAAATCGCCAGCACCATGGAGGCTGTCAGTGTCTGACTCATGACAAGCAGAGAGGGGGGCACTGGTGTGACCAGAGGGCCGGGGATGCAGGCTAGCTTTACAGCTGGTACTGGGGCTTCTCCAGTGCCGACCTTCACCGGCCGGCCAGGATAGCAGCCCGGGCCCCGACCATGTCCTGGGATAACCCCTTTCTCTTCTGACCACCGCCCCTGCGACCCCCTTCCTCCCCTCATCATGCAGGGGACAGCGGAGACCGCCCCCAGCCTTAACATGCAGAGGCGTGCTGCTCTCCACTCCTGTGTCCCAAACTGACCTCATTATTTTCCTCACACATTCCTTGTCTGAGTTAGTGGTACCATCATTCACCCAAGTGATTTAACTAAAAACATCCTCGTCATCCCCGACACCTCCCTTTTGCTTCCCCCCCCCCCGCTGCCCCCCGCCCCCCGGTGAATCCATCTCTGTGCTTGGTCTATTGTCTACCACAATTATTTGGCAGACTCACCCCACCTCACATCCCCCTGCTGTTGCCAAGGTCCAGGCTCTGTCACTTTTGTTCTAACCTGTTGGAAAAGCCTCTTAATGGGTTTCCACATCTTCAGCGTTTTTATCAAAAGCTCACACTCATACTCACACACGCCTCTGTGCACTCCTGCCGGTCTGTTTTTTAAGGCACGTCCCTGACTGATGCCATCACCACTGGCACTTAGGAAGGTCCCTCTTGCTTCAGGAATAGGCTAACACCCCCCACCTGGTGTACGATTTCCCACAGTCGTCCTGATGCCCACGGGCCATCCCCAGACAGGGAAGCCATGGTTTCTGTCCCTGCTCTTTTTTGTGTCCAGGACTGTGTTATCTCCGCCCCTCCGCCAGAGCCCCCTTGTCCCTCTAGTTGAACTGGCCAATTTCTACCCAACCTTCACGACCCAGATCAGAAGTCACCTCCTCCAGGAAGTTCCTCCTGACTCCCTCTTCTCTTGCTTTTATAAAGCAGTGCAAAACACCACCACCCCCACACTGAATTCTGATTTCCTTGAGTAAAGACCTCAGCTCATTGTCTGGCAGCCAGCACCACCCCAGGCTCTGGGGCACAGGGAGTACTTGTTGGCCCATAAGTTGCTGTGAGCTGTAGAGTAACACAAATCCAGGGGCGCCTGGGTGGCTCCCTCAGTTAAGCGGCCGACTTCGGCTCAGGTCACGATCTCGCGGTCCGTGAGTTCGAGCCCCGCGTCGGGCTCTGTGCCGACAGCTCAGAGCCTGGAGCCTGTTTCAGGTTCTGTGTCTCCCTCTCTCTGACCCTCCCCTGTTCGTGCTCTGTCTCTCCCTGTCTCAAAAATAAATAAAACGTTAAAAAAAAATAACAAAAAAAAAAAAGAGTAAGACAAATCCAGGGGTTGGGGCACCTGGGTGGCTCCGTCGGTTAAGCATCCAAGTCTTGATTTCGGCTCAGGTCATGATCTTATGCTTCATGAGTTCGAACCCCACATCAGGCTCTGCAATATCATTGCAGAGCCTGCTTGGGATTCTCTCTCTCTCTCTCTCTCTCTCTCTCTCTCTCTACTCCACCCCCGCTTGCTCACACTCTCTTTCTCTCAAAATTAATGAACTTTTAATTAAAAAAAAAAAAAAAAAGACAAACCCAGGGTGGAATATTGCTCTCCCACCTTCTGGCCCTTTGACCTCAGCAAGACTACTGTGCCTTTGAGCTGCAGTCCTTACTGATAAAATGAAAGTCATTAACTTAACCCTGTGAGAATAGTATGGAGACAGGAAGTGAGATTTAGAAAGTGATGAATTGTTGGTAGAGTAAGGGCCGGGCAAGAGTTTGGGATGGGAGCTGAGGTTTCTAGGAATAACGCGGGCGAATGTAGGTATGGAGAGGGGAATGGTAGGCAGAAGAGTATAGTGAAGAGCTCAACACATGGCAGGCGTTCAACCTGTACTTTCCTTCGGAAGTCTGACAACTGGAGGAGAGGAGAAAGTAGTAACTATGTCCGTTAAATGCTCACCACCTTATTTCTCTCAGTTACTACCCGTTTTCTTTTGCTGACTTGGATACCCAGCCACGTGATGAGGGACAAAAACCCCTCTGTTTGATAGCAGTGTCCCCAGCAGACTCTAAAACACACACACTGAGGGATCTCATCATCTCCCTAAGTGACTCCAAGCTTGCCTGTCTGGCACCACACTATCTGTACACACAAATACAGCTGGGCAGGCAGGTAGGAGGTGTGCACTCTTGTGAGTCATCCTGTGCCAGCATAGCACCAGGGGACCCTGCCTGTGACGGGGGGGGGAGGGGGGAAGTGGGCTCCTGAGTGACAGTAGCTCATCTCTTGGACCCCTAGTTCCTGGCTCCAATGCATTTGGCCCTGTCCCCAGGTTGGGAGTTGCTACCTAGGGAGCAGTATGAGGGAGAGCAAAGGCCAGGTAAGAAAGCAGGGCCTGCTGATAAAAGGGTTGGGCTAGACTGGAATAGCCCCATGAGACAAAGGTACTCAGAAAGTTCTAGATGGTGGAGCAAAGAGGAAAAACAAGGACACAACCCAGCTACTGGAGCCCCAGGGACCAGAGGGAAATAGGAGGACCAGGTAATCCTACAAACAGAAAGGTCTTATATGTAACATGAAATATTTGGCCAAGGAACAATCCAAACACAGAAATGGGTGGGCTAGAACAAGGTGGGGTCGATGTTAGCTCAAAGATGCCATGTCCTCCACAACAGTCAGATAAGCCCTGCCTGGTGATGCTTCAGAGGCATTGGTCTGGACAGGAGAAAACAGTGGCACCTTCACCCAGGAGGTAGGTCCTATCCTATACCCACATTTCAATGAGCAGTATGTGTCTGTCCCCCTTCACATCTATTACCCACAAACATGAGCAGAACAGCCAGCATGAGAGGCTCCTGACTCCTTCTGGAATAAAGCAGCTAAGTTCTCATGTTCCTGGTATGACTGCCCCAGTCACACCCTGTCTACTAATGCCCAGGTAAGCATAGAACCTTAGGACTAGACGATAGCATATATTTCATCTCTTTTTACAGATAAAATAAAGTTTCTAGAAAGATTAAATGAATTCTGAAGCTAATGTGACTAGTCTGTGTAGAGTAAGAACTGGAATTCATTCTTCCAACATCTAATAGAAGGTTTCCTCCACCCTATCAAACAGCCAACCATATGACAAAGGGAATCCATTGGAGACTGGAATTGAACTTTTGGAGGAAAGTACTCCTTAGTTTGGAAAAAAAAAAATCAAAAGAAACATATTACCAATGCAAACCAAAAACAAGGACACGCTAAAATTTTTGAGGAAGATCTGGGAGCCATGAAGCAATCCAAATGTTGATGCTTCAAATTGAGCCTTCAAGTGTACTATTTAATATCACACATTTAGAGTAATTTATCCTCACCATTTACATATTTGATTGGATTTTTTTCTCTTTTTCTTAACTTATATTTCAGGAGAGAGGTGCTTGAAAATTACTGTTTGTTTTTGAGTGATGTATCCATGGGCTTGTTTCCTTATCCACTGTTGTTTCCCCAAAAGACCCAATATTAAGATTGGGAGAAGGGAACGGGAGGAAGATACTGTGCTGTTTAGATCCATCACAATGGACGCTGGATCCATCCAACACAAGCTAGACTAGACTGTTCATGTAGACAAACAACATTAGCTGATACTGAATAAGACAGACTTTGGCTAATGCCATATGGAACCAATGTATCAGTGTTTGAGATAATGTAGATAGATTCAACCTTGGGGGTGAGTTGAAGTTACCCCTGAATGTAATGGATATTTCCACCATCAGTCATTGAAGGACAAAGTTAATCTCAGGACAAAAACAAAATTGGTGTAGAAAAGAAAATACCTACCATTTGGGGAATCAGGGTCAGATGATCTGGAATCAGGAGAGACGGGAGAGAGATGGCACCTGCATGTGTGGAAGCAAGCAGATGCTGGGAAGGGATGTAGCCCCATCATCAGAGAGCTCTGGAGCTGGCTTCACACATGTGGATTCTAACAATGGCCAGTGCTAGAAGCAAAAAACTTCTGTTAGATTCAAGGCTTTAGTAAAAATCATAGTCTGATCTCTGTTGGGCTGATGGGAATTAGAAAAGAGGAAATCCCATGTTTAAGAAGGTAGAGCTAAAAGAAGAATGGGTGTCCCTCTCCCTGAAGCCAGCTTGAGGGTTCTCAGTGGCAGCAGCCTCCAGCTAAAAAGTTAGGACCAGATTGGCAATGATCTCTGTGAGATCATCAGCAACAGGGACAATGATAGGGCTGGAAAATTAGTGGGCCAAAGACACCAGAAGAGAGCCCAAGGTTCTTATTCCAGAAGAAAAACAGTGAGGATAGGCACTGTGTTGGGGGCTAATTTATGGCAATTAGACTAACAGCAAAATTTAACAGGTTGTAAAATTTATTTGGGTCACAAGCAAGAACAACGATCTCTAGCTGGCTTAAGAATTTTTTTCTAACTTTTTAATGTTTATTTATTTTTGAGAGGGAGAGCATGCAAGCAGGGGAGGAGCAGAGAGAGAGGGAAACAGAGGATCCGAAGTGGGCTTTGCACTGGCAGCAGAGAGCCCAAAGCGGGACCCAAACTCACAAACCATGAAATATTGACCTGAACCTAAGTCAGATGCTCAACCGACTGAGTCACCCAGATGCCCCAAGAATTTTTTTTTCTTTAAAAAGCAGGATGAAGGATTTATTGGAAGGATAGTTGGACATGTCATGGAACAGAAGGAAGAATTGCAAAATCAAAACCTGAGAAGAGGGGCACCTAGGGGGCTTAGTCAGCTGAGCCTCTGACTTGGTTCAGGTCATGATCTCATGGTTTGTGAGTTTGAGCCCCACGTTGGGCTCTCTGTTGTCAGCCTGTCAGCACAGAGGCCATTTCAGATCCTCTGTCCCCCGACTCTGCTCCTGCCCTGCTTGTGTCTCTCAAAAATAAAATAAAATAAATATAAAAAAAAAAAAAAACAAGAAGAAAAGGATTCTCAAACAGGGGAGTTGACAGAACCTCTCTATATGGTGCAAATGATAGTGTAGCTTGTCTCTGATTTCCATTCAAACTCTATTTCTCTTTCTTGCAAAAATCCAATTCAGAAAAGAAATAGGATGGTGTGAGGGACAATAAAGACTGAATGTAATAGGAGGAAGGACCTTTTCTCCTTCCTTCCACACTTCTTGGGTCCATAAAATAACTGCTTCCTTCACAGAAACATTACATCTCTTTTCTCCACCATTTACTCCTCTCCCCTTCATTTCTCTCCAAGGGGATAGTGTTAGTTTTCCTGGTTACATAACAAATTATCAGAAACTTAGTGACCTAAAACAACATGCATTTTTATTTCACAATTTTCTGTTGGCTAGAGTCCAGACACAGCTTAATTGAGTCCTCTGCTCAAGGTCTCACGGGGGCTACAGTCTAGGGGTTGGCTGGCTGCATTCTCATCTGGAGACTCAACTGGGGAGGCAGCTGCTTCCAAGGTGCATTCAGGTTGTTGGCAAAATTCACGTCCTTGTGGTGGTATGACTGAGGATCCTGACTTTCTGCTGGTGTTACCTGGAGGCTGCCCACATTTCATAAAGGGCACCCCAGTTCCTTGCCTTGTGGCCTTCCTTCAATATGTGGCTTATTTTGTCAAGCCAGCAAGGGGAATCTCTTTCTCAGGAGACAGCCCGGTCCCTTTGAAGAGCTTTGACCTGATGAAGTCAGGCCCCCCCAGGCTGTGATCCCCTTCCTGTCGTATGCACTCTCCTTCTCTCTGACAACTTCCCACTCCTCATCGGCCTGCATGCAGGCCACAAGCATTCTTGTCTTCTTCGGGTAGTGAGCTCACCTGGGCAGGCTGGCAGTCACTCAATGTCTCTGCCTATGACTGCATCCAAAATTTCAATTCAGGAGGGAAGGAAAGAAAGCCCAAGTGCCAAACCTCATTAAGCCTCAGATCCAAACCTTATTTTCCCATACAACTTTACCACCCACAAAACTGATACATTGATCCCTGTCTGATTCTTCTATTTTCCAATTGTTTCATAGCCCAAAGGGGAAAACTCTGATTTATTAGAACCTCAAACCCCACTCGGTGTCCTGGGGACCGGTGCCATGGGAGTGAGAGCCATTCTTAGCTTGGTAGCCACGCTGGAAGGTATCTCCTCTGTGCCCCAACAATCTAGGTGTAGAGGGGTACTAAAAGCTGGTTTTGGTAGGTCCAGCCTACAGAGGTCAGAGACACTTAAAATATGGGAGAAAAAGGCACATAGCATGTTATGTGTCTTGGGGACGAAGGGTTCTGCAGAGACCATCTCATATTTGTCCTGATTTTAGAAAAAAGACAGCTTCTATGGCAAACAACTAGAATGTGTTTTTTAAAGACTTCTTAAAAAAATGTTTATATATTTTTTTGAGAGGGGCAGAGAGAGAGGGAGACACGGAATCTGAAGCAGGCTCCAGGATCTGAGCCGTCGGCACAGACTCAGACTCACAAACTGCAAGATCATGACCTGAACTGAAGTCAGACACTCAACCGACTGAGCCACCCAGGAGGCCCTAAAATGTTTATTAATGTAAGAAGTTCTTTTCTTCCGTATCCTGTCCACTCCCTCTGCCTCTCGTTACAGAGGAAAAACTAGGGCATGTGTGCTGGTGCTTTGCTGCCCACCAGCCTATCTGCTCTCCCATGCCTGTACCCTTGTTGTGACTCCCAACTCTCCAGGCTTTTCTGGGGCCACACATCTCAACGTGTCGTCCTGTCCCACAAGTGATAACTAGGTAGAGTCAGAGTACGGCCATCCCATGGGAAACCACTTCCCCAGACCATGTCCTGACAAGGAAGAGGCTAAGTCATAAAAGCCATTACTTATAAGTGTCCAGAAGAGAAACTGAGGCACAGAAAGGGCAAGTCACTATCCCAGATACACACAGCATTCAGCAGGTGAACCAAATAGAGGGTTTTAGACTCTTTTCCTTTGTAGCCCCTGACACCACACTGCTCCATTAATCTAGAGCAGAAGCGAATGAACCCCTCCCAGGCCCAGAGTCTCCTGAGAAATAATCCACTGATGTAAATAAGCCAGGAACCCAGGTGCCCTCGGGGGTCAGTTCTTAGAGCACCTCAGTTAAGACGGTTAATAACCACAGCAACGTGATTGATTACTTAGCACTGGAAGGGAGTGAGCGCTTGCCCGCACCCCCTCCAGCCGGCTCCCTTCATTTGCATAGGTAACGGTCGTGTTATTAGCAGCTCATTAGTGCTAAGCCCAGGTGACCAGAAAGGCAGACTCAGTGGTCTAACTGGAAAGAACCTCTCCTATTTTAGGGGAAAAACTGTACTAGGACTCTTATTCCAGGGCCATGTGACCCAGACACCGTGAGAGTGGGTTCTAAAACAGGGGTCCCTGGCTTTTCTTAGTGACAAAGTATGATTCTAAAACAACATCAGTACAGACAACAGAAAGCTCACCTGTGATACACCGGTGATGTGACGTGATGAAAATGGCACTTTGCCTCTGCGGTCTTCCTCCCCCAAACCCAGAACTCCAGGCTAACCGGGAGAAAAGCATCAGACAGATCACATCTGAGGGTCGTTTTACAACATGCCTGGCCAGTCCTCCTCAGAACTGTCAAGGGCATCAAAAACAAGGCAAGTGTGAGAAACAGTCTCAGGTCAGAAGAGCCTAGAGACCTGACAACTACCTGTAATGTGACATCCCAGATGGGATCCTGGCATAGGAGAAGGGCATTAAGTAAAAATGAAGGAAAGTGAAACTATGAACTTCATCATAATAATTTATCATTATCGGTCCATTAACTGTAACAAATGTACCGTACTCATGTAAGATGTTAATAATAGAAATAACTAGGTGTGGGTTATGTGAGAACTCTGAATTATCATTCTCTGTAATTCTAAAACTGTTCTCAAATAAACAGTTTATTTTTTGGAGAGTGTCTTACATGCGGATGGCACATTCCAATTTATTCCATGATGTCCTCAAACTATCCTCGTTGGTCCTCAATACCTGGCTAAGGTAGGGTAAACAGGCATCTTTCCGCTTGCTTTACAAAGTAACAGAGATTTGAAGAGTTGAAGTGACTTGTCCAAGATCACAGAGCTACTAAGTTAAATGATTAGTTTCACACTCTTGTCTTCTGACTCAGAGGCTAGTATCTTTCACCAAAGCAAATGTTACCACCTCTAAAGAGGTCAGAGGTAAAGCAGCAGGAGATGAGGAAATGAAATCTAGCTCTATTTCCGCCCCTTACAATTTCTTCAAGCCCCGCCTACTTTCAGATCCATCTAGAAGCAAATAGGAAAGAAGAACTCTCTGTAACTCAGCTGGGCCACTTTGGGAAGGTGGGAAGAGACACAGGTGTTCGGTTCTTGCTATTGTCCATGTAAGAAAATGAAGCGATGGAGAGAAGAGACCAATTTTGCATGGGGAGAATATACTGATGTGCCTTCAATTTTAACCCAAACCACTTGTTGGCCGTGAGGCACGTTCATGTCAATGCCTCTGGGACCCAGTTTCCTTTTCTGAAAAATGAGAGGTTTGAACTCAGCAATGTCTAAGCCCTTCTCTACTTGGACATTCCGTGATCTAGTTCATGATCAATGGAAACAGAGTGAAGGATTCTCAACGAGAAGCGAAGCCGATGGAGTATAGCCATCGGGCATTTTAGAAATTGAACCAGAAACTCACATTGCACCTGTTTTGGTGACCAGAGAAGTCCCTGGTCACTTCTCCACAAGAAAAGGATGTTTAAGTGATTGTTTAATTCCCTGGGGATTATTCAGCAAATCCCCAACAGTTTTATCATACTACCCTACATAGTGGGTTAGAATCAAAAGGGATATTGGGGACATCAAAAATGTATAACCAATTTTTTAAGAGCTTACAAGCTATTTCCAGCTCACTCCACACAGCCCAATCCAACCATTAAAAACACATGTCAAGTTAGCTGCTGCATCCTATGGGTAAACATTCTGGAATGAATACACATGGGGGGCACACACATGCACATATTTACATGTATGTTTGGGTGCACATTCCCCCTGTCCTGACCCACCCGGTGTCTCCATTTGCCTTATCAGGAAAGAATTCCTGAAGGAAGTAGGCTCTGAGGGATGAGAAGTATCCTCTGGGATGCACTAGGACCCAGTGAAGTTGCAAAGCTGTAGGAAATCTGATCACTGATGGAGTTTTCATCCAGATCAGGGCATCAGGGAATGCAGGGTCAGCAGGGCTGTCCTCACCAAACTGCTCCTGCTTTGCTCTGTGCCCCCTCCTCTCCCTCTGCCTCCTTACCTCCTTCCCTACCAGCATTCCCCTCCCCCTCTAGTCACATACTGCCTTGTCCTGGATTCTTCCTAAGGGCAGCAAATTACTCCTATCATTTTTAAAAATGTAATCAACTGCATTTGATCCATCAGGTGCTTTTGTGAGGATGGGTTTAAGAAAAAACAGGTTGAAAAAAGTGGATAAAGTATAAATTAAAAAAGAAGAATGGGTCTGGTTACAATCAATAACCCCAGAATTATTGACTCCTCTTCCCATTACGCTGTGATGCCTCTGTAATCTCGCTGGCAGATTCTATAAAGGACGCATCTGTGCAAGATGAGATGTCCATTGTCAAAAGTTATAATTCTCTTCAACACAACTCCCATAACAGCAGCCAGGCAGTTTCTGCAGAGCGATCTGGTGTCTGGGAACCACATGATATCACTCTCGAAAACCCATTTTGTGTCCCTGCCCTGCGGCCATCCTTGTCCTTAGCAAGGTGGAAGGAAGAAAGGAGGTAGAACCAGAAGCTGAACTCGGCCCAGCCGAGTGTCCTGAGCTCAGGCATTTCAGGCTTTCCTTTGACCTTCTAGACTCCTTGGAGAGGTTTACCTCTCCTCCTCCCCTTAGTAGAGCTAAGGTCCTACGAGAAACAAATGTACTGTTCACTCAGAGGAAAACCTGAAACGAATCTCCATTTCCTTGTACAGATTCTCCAGCTGGGATTGCTATCCCCACGAATGTCTTGGCTAAAGGGCAGAGTTTGGAGTTGATTTCCAGAGGTTTCCCCAGGAAAGGACAAGGCAGATCATAGGCTTACATCAGCTTAGGAAAAGTAACCTGTCTGTACGAGACCCCAGGAAGCCAGGCTTCTTGGCAGTAGGACCTACCAGGAGTCGAGGAAAATCTCCAGCTGGGAGCCACTCACCCTTGCAGGAGGAACCAGCTCAGGGTGTTCTTTTGAGCTCACGCCTTAACCCCCAGGAGATGGTGTGGCCAAATAGGAAGAGCCCTGGCCTGGGAGCCGTGTGACCTTGCAAAAACCACCTCTCTGAGCCTCACTCCCTCATTTGCAGAGCAAGAAGGTTGGATGGAATAACCTCTCAGGGCCCTTCCAGATTTCTGAGTGATTGTCTGCCTCTCTCAGCTCTGCATTGGGGTGGGGACAGTAACTTCTGTCACTTCTTGGCCTCTCCAGCCCTTGCTGGCTGGCGCCCTCATCCCCAATCCCAGCAGGAGCCCCTGCCTCACCAGAGGGTGTTGGGGGTCTCCCTGCCAAGGAAGGAGGACTAGAAAATCTGGGTGGGCCCTGCCCTCAGGGACACTCTGTCCAAACCAGAAAGCAAAGCTCTGCTGGGTTTGATTATGAAGATTTACAGCCAGGAGTGAGTTTCCTTGGCAATATTGTCTGCTGCCTTTATGAGCCGCAATTACATAGCATTTGGTACCTGGGAAGGCAACAGGCGAGGGCTGAAATGGTGAAATGCTCTATCACTCCAAGAAGCACACCGCCTTTGGTAATAAATATTGACGTTCATTAAGACAAAGCCAGAATTCAATCTGTTCTGGGGAATTCTCTGCTTCCGGCCTCAAGAATGGCCCTTATTTACAAGATGTCCCTAAGGGAATGAGACAGGCCGGCTCACCTTGCTCCCCAAGATACATTTTATTCAACCGACTTGTCCTGGGCAAACGTGTATCTGACAAGCCAATTTGAAAATGAATTTGGTACATTTTTTGAGTTGATTATTTATCCTGAAAATGAATGCCCATTCTGGTCAGGCTGACAGCTCTCGGGATGAGAGCTCTCTGCTCCCGGCTCCCTTGTCACGCCTGCTCCGTCAACAAAGGAGCAGCGGAAGTGAGAGAGCCAGCCTTCTGCACAGGGGCTGGGTGGGCGCCTCCACCCTCACTCACCAGGACCCTGGCCCAGCGTAGTTTCATCCTGCTGACGAAAAGGCTAGCTTGCAATGCCCGTGCCGGGAGAAGTGGGTGGTGTGAAAGCCAGAGGGGTTCCATCTGCCCTACCGTCTTGCAAGGTTCAGCCAGGCGAGCAGCTGATTCCCACTGCCCAGAGTCATCAGGAGGTGTGAGTCCAGGGTAAGAGAGCCTGGGGGCAGGGCCTAGGGTGGGGAGGGGGCTTTCAGTCTCCCTGAAGTTTACTTGCCCTGTTTCCCCTCCACCGCCATCATTTCAAGATGATACCTTGGCAAATTTCACAGAAAGGCAACATGTTGCAGGGATGTGCTCAGAGGGCGCACCCCCTCCCCCGCCCCTGCCGCCCCACTCCAGCTATGCTTCCTTCACAACCCACCTGCCCAAGAACTCAGAGACCCTGACCTTCTGGTATAGCCCTGGAAGGCTTCATGCAGGAAAAGGACCTTGGGAGGGAGGTGGGAAGACTGTTTTGGAGACACTGACTTGCCTGTGGCTAAAACCTCATCAAGAGGAACTGGGTCATAGAAGGCCTTGAATGTTGAAGCCAGGAAGCCACAGGACTCTAAATTTCCCAAGGTGATGAGATAGCTTTAGTTTGGTGGTTTTCAAACCACAATGAGATCATGAGACCCCTTGTTCTAATGTAATCTTGTCTAGAACCTCAATGTGGAAAGCAGATGAAAGTGAAACTCTTCCTGTTAAACACAGATGAAAGCCCCAGAGCCCAATCCTGCTGACACAGGATCTAGTCCCTGCACCAAAACTAGTCCAACCAATATCAGAATCATCTGCTTGTCTTTTCTGTTTGTTTGTTTGGTTGGTTTGTTTGTTAAGATTTATTTATCCAAGTTAGCTAACATACAGTGTAGTCTTGGCTTCAGACTAGAACTCAGTGATTCATCACTCACACATGATACCCAGTGCTCATCCCAACAAGTCCCCTCCTTAATGCCCATCACTCATTTGTCCCATCCCCCCACCCACCTCCCCTCCAGCAAGCCTCAGTTTGTTCTCTGTATTTAAGAGTCTCTTATGGCTTGCCTTCCTATATTTTTATATTATTTTTCCTTCCCTTCCCCAATGCTCATCTGTTATGTTTCTTAAATTCCACATATGAGTGAAATCATATGACATTTGTCTTTCTCTGACATATTTCACTTAGCATAATACATTCTAGCTCCATCCGTGTTGCTGCAAATGGCAAGATTTCATTCTTTTTGATCGCCGAGTAATACTCTATTGTATATATGTACCACATCTTCGTTATCCGTTCATCAGTCGATGGACATTTGGGCTCTTTCCAAACTTTGGCTCTTGTTGATGGCACTGCTATCGAGGTGCATCGGGGTGCATGTGCTGAACTGTCTGTTGAATATGCACATCTCTGCACTCCTCATCAGACCCACTGATTCATATTCTCTGGAGGCGGTGCCATAGCATATGGTTTTTTTCTCCTACTCCTCTTGGTGGTCGGTAAGGCACGAAGTTTGAGAACCATGCTGCAGAGCTTTACAGGGCAGGGTATGAAGACTGATGCATGTGTCTGATTTTCAGGTCAGTCCTCCACTGAGCTTCACTACATTCCCACTCGTCTTCCCTCTCTCCCCCCCCATACAGTCTGCTTGTTCTATGTTGTGTGAACATCGTGTGGTTGTTCCTGGTAAGGAACCCAGAGAGTAGTGGACCAAGGGAACAGGAACTAAAACACCCACCACCTTCCCAAGCCCCTGCACCTCACTAGGGCCTCCGTGGCACTAGAAACCCCAGCTCTGAAAGCAAACATTTTTAAGCACCTTGCAAACCACACACCCACTCTCAACTATTATGTGAAAAGAGTTATCCATTTCCCAGCTCAGCTGCAAGAGCGAGACGGTTCAGGAGGTTGAAATCAGAAAGCCTAAAGTCAAAGATCTTCAGAGACCCACTTTCTGCCAAGCAGGCTGGGGCACCAAGCAGCATCTAGAGGCACAGTGTAGACTGGGAACCATTTTCCATAGCACCGAGCCCCAAGGCGACACACCCCCTAGAAAGGCACAGCTTCGGCCAGTGCAGCCGTCAGTATTTCTGCTTGCCAGATGGGAGAGTGAGGGGAGCAGCCCTGAGCAATTAAGTGTCTAGCCTAAGGTCACAGAGCAAGTCAACGCAGGTCCTCAGAAAGCACCGAGTCCTCCTGCGGATTCAGGCAGCAAGTGGGCAATCTGCCCTCGGGCTCCTGCCTTAGAGCACCTTCATCTTGCCTGGCTCAGCACCGGGGGCTGGCTCTGCCTCTGCTCCCACATGCCTCAGCCAACCCATCACTGCCCTGATCTAAGTCTCCCCTGCCACCCCAGCCTGGGGCCTCTGGAAACCAGGAGACACCTGCCCACATGGGCGATGCCTGTCACAAAGTAAGCCCTGAGAGGTGGGCGGCCTGGGTGGAGGTGGGGGGGGGAGGGCTTGGAATTCAGCTTCCTTTAGCTCTCAGCCCACTAATTAGGGCAGTGATGGGAATGTGAGACATACAGGCACAGCCTTACTGGAATGACAGAGAAGCTATAAGCCAAGTACTTGGAATGTAATTGGACAGCTAGTGTTTTGAACTGACCCCCCCCCCTCCACCGTTGCCCATTGCCATTCTTCCTTCCTGTGGGAAACCACTTAGTGGCCATGTCAATCATGCAATTCTAAGGGAGTGCCGATCACTCCTAGGAGCAGGGATGGCAGGCAGTTGAGGTCCAGTCAATCATCACTCCTCATGCTCTTAGCCACAGGGATGGTTCAGGGATGGACATGGGGCCGTGTCTGGCTAAACAGAGTTTTCCCTGGAAATTTTTCCAGTCGGAGCATTGTCAGAGGCTGCTGGAGATATATACCTTCCCAGACACCTGGAGAAGGCCTCTTTGCAGGAGGAAATAATGAAGCCACGCAGAGACATGCGGAGTGTGAATATAGGCAGAAAGAATCCTGATGACATCATCTGGTCCATTAATCCAGGAAGAGCTAAATTTCCCAATCACACAGGCCAGTAAAATGCCCTTGCTTAATAAAAGATAATACAAGTTGTTTCTGTTACTTGCAACCAAAGAACCCTGGTAAATACAGAGCGATAACTATATAGCTGACTGTCAAACTTAAAACAAGCTGTTTGAATTGGCATGGACTTCAGGGCATGGGTATAAAGGGAACCCGGCCAGAAGGACAGCAGGCAGCTGGCCTAGAAGAAGCAGATTCTAGGCTGCATCTGCCTCCATTTCTTGGGTGATGGAATTTCATGGTCATTGAGGTTTCACCAAAGGCCAATTGCCTTTTAAGGGTCCTCTTGCGCCATATGGAATAGGAAGAGGGAGCAGATAGGTCTAGCCAGGAGCCAGCAATAGAAGGAACAGGTGGAATTGGGGGGGGGGGGTAGAAAAGAAAAAGACAAGAGAGAGAGAAAGAAAGAGAAATCCTGGAAGTATGTATATGGATTGAGGACCCCTGTTCTAATCTGGGGCCTGACAAATGGAGCTAAGATGACATCCCTATCGCTCATTTAAACTCCCTCTTCCAAGGGCACCAGTTGACAACCCAATCACTAAATCCCCGAGTGCTTTCAGCTCTTCCCCCCTCCACCTGTCTGCAGCCCAGAAGGCTGTTTCCAGTGCATTCTTCTTCAAGTGCTCCCCGCACCTGAATTCCAGACCCTGTCCTGCTTAGTTCCCTTCTGATACAGTTGTCTCCTAGGATGGCTTGGTTTTGTGCTCCCAACCCTAAAGTATGGGCACTGCTCAAGATTCTACCTTCCAGCCCACATTCCTACAGAAGCCCCCTCTTCCTGGACCAGAATTGCTAGTCCTCATCCCTCTCGTAAGCCTCAATTCACATCTCAAATTCAAAGTCTCATCATCTGATACCTCACCGAGGGCTTCCTCTGACTTTCTTGGTGCAGGGAGGGGACCCACGATTCGTTGAGTAGCTCAGATTCCAAGCTTCGGAGCAATGACTCTTTTCTTGCCTTCACCATGCATGGCAGGTCAGCATGGTCCATAATTTCTTCTTTATGAATGTCACAGCCTTCTTCCCTTGCTTTTTATTTTCCATGTTACTCCCTTAAGGTGTTTATCGCCTTGCACCTAGACTTTTGCAAGAGTCCCTTGTTTGCTCTATTCAAACATTTTATTCAAAGAGCAATTTATAGGGTTCCTTCTAGGTACCAAATCCTGTGCAATCTTCCTGCCCACTAATCCATTCTATATGCCACAACCAAATTAACCTTTCTCAAGTACTACTTGGATCACATCATTGTGGGACTCTACAGCCTTCAGTGGCTCCCTGTTGCCTACTGAGTAAAGCTCACACTCATCATCTGTATTCAAAGCCCTTCACAATCTGTCCTCGACCTACCTTTCTGGCCCTGTCCCCTACTACTTCCTCTACATAGACCTTACACACAGACCCACAGATCTATTTGCTGTTTCTTAAGCAAGCATGGCACTTTTCCTCTTCTGACTTTTTTCTCTAGTCTGTTTCCTCTGCCTGAAGGTCTCCCTCCTCATCCTGTGTCTCCTCTTACTCGTGACTCAGAGCTCAGCTCAAACACTATCACCATCTCCTTCTCTTAACACACCTGCCAAAAACGATTGCTCCCTGCCATTTGTTTTTAGCATTTCAAGATACTTAGCACATGGTGCCTTGCACTGTTGATCGATGCTTTGATCCCCCATCATCGTAGTACTTACCTGAAGCATCTGTATCAGAATCATATATATTAAACATGCAGGCTCTAGAGCCCTGCCCAGGGAACGTCCCAGTGTCAGCTGCACTAAGAGCAGCTACCCTAGGAAAGTGTTAGGTCCCTGAGGGAGGGACCAAATCTTACAGGTCTTCGTAACTATCAGCACACCAAGAAAGTCGAGTTGAAAGGAAGCTCCAAGAGCACCAAGTTCAAACACCGCTGTGTCACTCGAATATTCTCTCAACACTCCTGCTAAGTTAAAATTTGCTAAAGTTTGCACAAAGAACATTCAACAGTGTTTAGTCTAAGATTGCTGTGGAGAACCCATTTTCTTAGGAAAACATAGCTTAAGACTTAGCAGGAATTTTTCTCTGGTCTTGGTACCTTAAATCATTGTAGTTTTCATGAAAAATTTAGGTGTGTTTTTGTCTTCTGGGTACTGAATGTTGTAACCGATCTCACTCCCCTCTTGTGTTGACTGTGGGATGACCTCTGGGGAACTCTGTGGCCACCACCAGCAGGTAGATAGGACTTCACAACATCCACAGTGAACCTCCTTCATGGTTCTACAACTTTCTCTTAGCCTTGTTACCTTTTTCCTTTTCTCCAAAAAAAAACCCACAAAAAAACAAAAAAACAAACAAAAAACCCGACTTATTTTTGTTTGCTTTATCTTGCCATATCATTTGCATCTTTGTGAACAGTTTTAAATCCTTTTTGCAAGAAGGCAAGTTATAAATAAATAAAATAAATTCTTGAACTTATGGATGTGCAAATTTTTTCTGATCATTCTTTTTTTTTTTTTTTTTTTTTTTTTTTTTTTTTTTTATCCTGAGGCGAGAAATTAGTCTGGAAGATGAGTCCTTGGATTGGCAATTCTGATGGAAAGCAGGGCCAGAAACAACAGATGGACTAAGTGATGCTCTGAGGTCAGAGTTGTAAAAAATAAGGACTCATAGAGAAAACATGGATTCAGAAATGATGATGAAGTTTTAGAACAGGAAGAGAGGAGAGTGGTTTTAGAGTGTGGTCATAAAAGGCAGAAAGCAAGAAAAAGCTTTTAGAGCAGGAAGAATAGTTAAAACAGGGGTGGTTTCAGGGAACTGACCATGGGGTCTTTATATCCAGAGCAGGGAGGGTCTAATTCATTGCAGTTCTGAGGCCCCAGCGCAAAAGGAACCCAGTCGGGTTCAGATGGCTGTGTGGAGGAATGAACTTAAGGCCCAGAGAAAAAACTTGTTTTCCCAGTGATCAAGGAAACCAAAGAAAAACCTCTGGGCCAGATCAGAGCTTGACACAAGAATATACAAGAAGGCGAGCCAGAAACAATTATAGAGGTCAGCCCTGTGTTGAAGGCATGCCCAAATGAGTTGAACAACGTGAGCCTGTGTACCTGTGGCTTACCCAAGGGGCACCTCTTTGGGATAGTAAGGCCCTCCTCAGTATAGTAAATTGTGTGACCTTTAAGCCAGAGTAGAGATGGAGATACAGGGAGCAAAGCAGTTGTAGGAGAAACTCGCGACTTCAGAGGACCAGACAGGGGCAGACTGTCGTCTGAGTAGCATGGAAAATGGCTAAGCCAATGGGTTATAGCCCCACTGACACTGGTAATGGCTAACCACCTTCGGCCACAACTCATGCTTCAAGGGGGCACCCTCAATGAGTAGGAATGAATCTTCACAACAGTATCTGATGCCAGCTCAGAACCCAGAGTCCCCAAATATCATCAAACATAAGAAAATAGAAAAGTGTTTATTGAATGGCTGTTTATTTTTGGTGTGTGCAACATTCATTGAATATTTAATGATTGCTGAGCCCTGTGCTAGGGAATGGAGACATAAAGAATACTAACACATACTTCTTGCCCTTAATAAGCTCAAATCCCAGAGAGGAAACCAACATAAAAGTGACGTATTACAGTGTGTGGTGTGATGAATGCTGTAGTTGAGGCATGTGCGAAATGTTACCGTAGAGATAAGATCACGGACGACGGAGCAGCTAACTCTGCCCTGGGCAGGTGGAGAAAAGGGGCATATTTGACCGAGGTCTTGAAGGATGAGTAGGAGTTCTATAGGCAGAACAGAGAAGATAGTAGATGGCAAGGCACAAAGGGCATCAGTGGCACGGTGTATTTTTGGAAGCCTGAGTAGTTTGGAGCAATTAGAACCGAGTGTGGAAAAAGAGTGGCTGCTGGGATGTGGTCGAGGTTTGGAGCTGGACTGTGAAGGTTCCTGGTGTGACAGCCTAAAGGGTCTGGACTTTGTCTTTCAGGCAGAACAGTAACCTCAGACAAGTGAAAGGAAAGCGACCCTTGGTAGTCAACACCAACTGAAGGGTGGCTTCCAGGATCCTATCTCATGGGGACCCACCCTCAAGCCGCCATCAGAGTGGCAGCTTTGTGATGCATTAGGTCCCAGGGCGGTGGAGAGGCTTAAAGGGTGCAGGCTAGCCCGAAGGTCAACACTGTGGGCAAAGGAAAAAGCTCTAGAGAGGCCTCCAGAAGCCCCATCTTACCTGGAGGGGGGGGGGGGCGGTGTGCAGGAATGGGCTGAGATGCTCCCCTGCTTCCCAGGCTCAGTGCGGGTCCTCATTCCTAGCACCCAGTCACTTCACACAATGGCAAGAGTAAATTCGCGTGCCAGGAAGAAATGAAAGGCTGTACTCTTTCCTTGGAATCAAGTTGTTATTGTTCAGATGCATTATTAATGATCAGGGCTGCAATCATTTATAACACGGTCATCACAAAAGCAGCTGTTACCATTTACACATAGCTCTCTGTGAGTATGTTATTAAGGTAATATTTTACCATGCATTCGACTTGCTCAGGGGCTGCATGCCTAATGCTCAGCTTCAACGGATCCCCCCACTCCCTTCTTAGAAGTAATCACTCCTTCCCTTTCTTTATAGAGATGCCCAATGCCAGGGAAGGGAAGCGGGGAAAGGAGATGAAAACAGGGAGCCGTGAAAAGTGGAAGCAGAGATACAGACACTGTTTCCCCTCATCCTTTTTTTCTCCCCTGCCCTTTTTTTTTCCCTTTTGAATAAAAAATAAAAATGCAGAAAACCTCAGGAGCCTCATAACTTTCCGATTTTTATTTAAAAATAAACCTGCTTTTGCAGCTGTCACCACTCCCGTACACGAGGTGCAAGCTTCAACCCCACTGCCCAGTATTTATATACGAGAAAGTAAATGCTCGAAAGAGAACAAATAAATTAGGTTAGATTCTATGAAAGGAGTTAAGCTTTCGCCAAAAAAAGGAGAATTTGGCAGCCAGCAGGGTTCTTGGAGGACCCTACCAGCCAGCAGACCCAGGGTGACAAAAGACACAGGGTGACAGGTTCGGAGGAGCAGGGGATCCCACGCCCTCCCTCTCCAGGCCGGGCTACCGACAGCACGGCCCCTGGAAATCTGCATCCAGGGTGTCAGGAGCACTTGCAAACAACAGCTGTGGACAGGCTGCAAGACTCATTTTAGCGGGACTCATGGATGCAAGGGCAAAACAGGGGCTGGAAAAGGTAGAGGTGGCTGCAGCTTTTCCCCTGATGAGTGGGAGGGGGAAATAGGCAGGAAAACAGGGGCGTCGCGGGAGGATCTGTGGCAGGACCCTCAAGGCTGACGACGGAGTGTGCAGAGCAGGAGCAGCGCCCTCAGCAAATGGTTGCAGAGCTGTTCTGAGCCTGGCGGAGGCCTCGTCTGGTCGGAGAGGCCGCGGGAAGCTGATGTGCAGAAGCTTCGCGAGCTGAGAGCCCAGAGCTGACAGAAGGTTAACTTGGCGAAGCAGCAAGGAAGAACAGTGCTTCAGAAGTGGCAGCATGTGCAAAAATCCTGAGGCAAGAGGGAGCATGGACTAAGAAGCCGAGAGAAGGGCACACACTGGACCTTGGAGAGTGGGGAGGAAAAGTGTTAAGACTCTCGTCTTACAAGGAGATAGCACGGCCACACTGGGGAGGGCCTTGGTGAGGATTTCGGTCTACATGTTAGGAAGGGTGGGAAGTCTCAACTTAGAAGCCACATGGCCAAATCTGAGTTTTGAGAAATGCTCTTGGACTATAGCGTGAACAGACTGCGGTGGGTGGGAGACCAGCACGGGTGACGTGAACTCAGAAAGCTGTCACCAGCAGGAAAAAATGGCACCTTGATCTAGGGTGGTGGCAGACAATGAGGGAAAGGAAGCGTCAAGAAATAATTAGGAAGTCAAATCAGCAGGGACTTGGTGATCAGTTAGGTGAGGGTTGCGGAGACAGGGGGAGCCCTCCAGGTTTCCAGTTTGTGCAAAGCACCTGGAGAAAGAGAACAGTGGAAAAGGCCAAGATTGTGAGTGAAGACAATGAATTCAGTTTTGAAAATGTTGAGTTAGAGGCAACTTTGAGATAGCAGAGCAGAGCCTCCAAGTACATCATTGAACATTCAGCTCTGGGAGGGACAGAAGAGGTCTGGGTTGGAGGTACATAAGGGAGCCACTGGTTTGGGGAGGGTCACTGTTGGAGAGAATATAGAATAAGAAGAAACGAGGGTCACTTCTTAAGGAACGCCAACATACACGTGGCAGATAGCAGAGGAAAATGAACCTACAATGGAAACTGGGAAGAAATACCCGGATAGGAGAAAAGATTCCAGTTAAGCATCATACCCCAGAGAACAGGAAAGGAGGATGTTTCACCTGGAGACAGTGGTCAAGAGGGTTGAATATCGCTGAGAGGATAAAGGAATCAAGAAGTGAAATATGTCCACTAGACAGGTGCACCAACATCAAGGTCACTGGCGACCCAGGACAGGGCCATAGCTGTGTGTGTATTAAGGAGCTAAGGAAGGCATTGTAAGGCACCCAACACGGTGACTGCCACATAGCCAGCCCTCGGTAAATGTTGGCTCTTGTTAAATTCTCCCTTTAAAGTCTATAAAGCTCATATTCTTCTATGCTATTGAAGGGGGGAAAAAAGGAGACACAGGCTAACATTTTAATAGGAGAGCTTTAAGATTAAACCCAAAGAATTTCCCGACAGGAAGGACTGTAAAACGCCCATAAAGGCTATTAAAGAAGATGACAGAATCCCATATGAAATTAGGATCAGGACGGATTCCTGTGTGTCTGGGACAAGTTTGATGCAGCCTTTCCGTGAGGCAGGGGACCAACCCCAATCACCGAGGCAGGTCACTTGTGCCCTGGGTGGCCCCTGCCCTTCTTCCCTGGCCCCCATGGCGAAGAACGCTGCCTTGTGAAGGAAAGCCTCCTCGTTTCAATAGGCTGGGCTGCCGAGGTGAACGTGAATAGAGCCATCCAGCAGAAAACACCCAGAGGACAAGCACCAAAAAATACGCTTGAAGGGCCAGCCGAGTGGCCAGGATCACAATGTAATGCCCAGCCTCGGGTCAGTAATGGGGAGGTATTAGTCATCTCTTCAGACCTCAGCTCCATTATTTTTGCCGGAAATGTGAGAACAGCTCTCACTAATAACGTGTGGAATCACTTCCAACTATTTGCCTTTCAAGTCAGCCTCCTCAGGTCGGGTGACATATCTCGTTTAACAGGGGGTGCCATTAGAGGGGAGATTTAACATGTGGCTAAAAGCATTTGTAGCGGGAGCTGTGGGTGGGTTCCTTTTTAAGCTTCTGTGGCTGGTAACTTGCGTCTCTTCCCTCCGTGCTGTTGGGTTTTGTAACTGAAGCCTTTTTCTTTTCTGAAGGAGGTTGGCTATTAACTCTCCCCTGCCCAGAGCATCCCCTAGCATGGACAGGGCAGATCAAGAGCTGAATTAGGAGTCTCTTCTGCTCTCTCACCAGAACCCACAGGAGGCTCAGAAAGCTGGCATGATTACTCCAGGCATCTTGCCACCCTTGTGCCCCTCACCCTGATTGTGTGACCCAGCATCTCCCTATGCCAAAGTCTTGCAGAAATAACGATAGCTTTGCAAACGCAACCACAAGTCTACCAACCCGCAGAATTTGTATCTCTACCTGTGATATGAGTCTTGCCTCTTCCCACACCTTGAGAGGCTCAGAAGCCATGAGAACAGCAGGAAGAGAGGGACTGAGGTTGTAGAAGGGGAACTTGTCATTTAATTGAAGTTTCTTTTCCTTTTCTTTCTTTTTTTTTGACTTAGACTTGATTTTTTTTTTTTTCTTTTCCCTGAAGGCTTGGGCCCTTTAAGGCCCAGCCTAAGCTTCCTAAATTTTTGTCTCTAAGTAAACTCCCCAGCTTCCAGAGTCCCAACCTATCTGAGCCTCAGATTCTTCTTCAGAAAAACAGGGACAATAACAGCTCGTTATTCGATAAGGGGCTATAATTAAATGCACTGAACACAGTGCTTTGCACATAGGAGGGGCTCAATAAACACATATCAGTTATATCTCTTTCGGTTACATGTTATAAGTGATCAAATCCCCAGCGCAAGTGCCTAAATAAAGAGGGAATTTATTCGATTATGTAACTGACAAATCCAGAGCTAAGCCAGGCTTTAGATATCTAGAGCATGACTCAGGGAACTGTCCCCAGGACAGAGTTTCTCTCTCATCATCCTTTGGCGAGGCTTCCTCTGCCCCTGCTCCAACTCATCCAGGACCTGGTGGCAGCAAATGGCAGCAGCTGCTTCAGGACCACATTCTCACTATCCCCTGCCCAACAAAGGAGGAGCTACTTTTCCTCTGCACAAAATTCACCTAAGTCCTGAGCTGGACACTCACTGGGTGACCTGGGTCATCCTTGCACCAATCACATACCTCTGGTTGGAAATGTGATCAATGGTTTAACCCTGAGTCTCAAACTCCACCTGGAAGGAGAAAATAAGCGGGAAGGGAGGGGTGCCCGACCTAACTCGAGGCACTGACAATTGCAGGAAAGATGTTTCCCCAAAAGGAATTTATAGTACCATCCCCACCCCCCAAAAAAGGTGGGCATAGAGGATGCTAGGTGCCTAAACTTAGAACCATCCACTGCAAATAATTTCCCATCCTACCCCATATGCAATGATCATTTGATAGTAATGTGTACTATGGGAAGTCTCCCCCAAAACTCAGCAAAATGCCCTCCTTTCCATATATTAGTAACATACGGATTGTGCCCGCTATAGCACCTTTTCTTCCTCCACCTTCTGTTAGAATTCTTTCCTCTAGGTCTCTGTCACCTCCCTATGCCACATAGGACCAAGCACATGAAGGGAAATCCATTGACCCTGGAGGTGCTTTCAGACCCACACTGGCTCCCTGTGTCCAGCTCAGTTCTGCTCTTCACTTCTCTGCCCCACCATCCCTCTGCTTGGGGGTAGACTGGCAGAGACCAGCGCACCTGGTGAGCTCTAAGGCGGGATGTTCCCAGAAGCTCCCTCTTCTGCTAGAATCTGCCTCTGTGATCACTTCTCTTATGGTGTATCTCTGATGGTTTTCCTGGTTCCCCACCACCAAGAAAATCTCTGGGAGCAGACAGAACCTTATCTTTTCATCTTTGTTATCTTTGGTACTTAGAACAATATCTGGCTCAAAGAAAGCACCCATCAGGTGGTGTGGCTACCCTCAATCTAACTCACAGTCACCCTCAGGTCCTCAAAAAAGAGCCTCATCTGTCAGGGCTGCGGGAAGGGCAGGGACTCACCCAGGAGAGGGGTAGAAAGCTAGAGGGTCATATGCAAACCACATGAGTAGAGAAAGAAAGGTAGAACTCACTGTGGTTCCTGGTTCTCTATCAAGCTGGAGCAGACATAGAAATGGCACAGGGCACCTGACAGAGTATAGGAGGTAGATTGAGCTAGTGAGCATGGGGGCAGGGAGACTTCAGCTTGATTTCAGGGTGTGGTTGGTACCCATGAAGAAGGAGGGCGGGAATTAGTGGGAAGCTGGCAGCAGAGACCCTCAAATGTCGATAGACAGTACAGCTGTGGTTCTGGATGGTCAGCCCGGTCAGAGCATGATCCCAGTGGCATTGGACATCCAAGAGGAACAGATTCAGCTCCCTGGGATGGGGGTGGGGAGGGGCCAGAGAGGAGATAGGTACCAACAGGGTAGCCAGGTGTGACTGGGGCTCTGGGGCAGGCAACTAAGCAGAACCCCAGGGGTGTGATTAAAGGAGGGGAGTTTGCCCCCAGCATGCTGGATGCTGAATGTATGGGCAGACACCCGAGCACAGCACAGCCCCTACCAGCAAGATGGAGGAACTGGTGCCCACCTAGCTTGGTCAAGGCAGGCTCTGAAACTGGGTGGGGCTGAGCCTGTAGGAAAAGGCCCTGGTGGCTGTGCCCTGCAGGGCTGGGGAAGGCAGGACTGCCAGGCTGGGCGTACGAGAGAGGCTTCCTGGCAGACTCTCAGACTGAGTGTGTGTCTGGGGCCAGGGGCTGAGGAACTGCCAGCACCGTCTGACCTCACGGATCCCCTAGTCAACAAGCAGCAAGAACAGGAGACTCCTGGGGCTCCCTCAGCTTTGGAGAGAGCTCTGCAAACAAAACTCAGCTTTTAGGGGGTAATCTCAAGGCCCAGGAGGGCCCAGAGGGCCTCCTCCGAAGGGCAGAGCCAGCGAATGGGCTGAGACTAAAAGGAAAGGCATGGACTGCCCGCCTGGGATTAGTCTGGCAGCAGCTGCAAAGAGCCGCCCTTCAATCGCCCGTCTTGTGTGAGCCCTCAAAAGCACTGGCTGTCTGCCACCAGCCAGCTAATGGGGCTGGGCTGCCAGGGCCACGACCTCTGTCTTCCCTGCCCCCTGCAGCTCTGAATCTCACCTCCCCAGCAACCATGGGGACCAAGGACTCCGCTTGGTTTGTGTTTCCTCATCACCTACTAAGTGCTGGGCCTCACACCGCCCGGCCCCTGCCTCCTGCTACTCCCATCGGCCTGCGGGGGGCATAAGCGATCAGCCCTTTGGCCAGGCGGTGATTTGGGCTACACTTCTTTGCCTGGTGGGATGTCCGGGAGTAGGTGTCCAATGAGAGGAGACAGCAGGAGGGAGGGACTAGGCCTGCCCTTTCTCCAAAGTCCTGAGTCCCGAGTCCGTGTCTCTGCAACCGAGGGAGCGTGGAATCGGAGCCATGCCCATCTGGGAGATCACACACTCAGAGCCGACTCCACCTGGGAGGAAACTCGGATTGAAATGCACGACTTGCTCATGAGCGGGGCTGGGCCCTGGTTTCTCTGCGTTCTGAATTTCTAGAACGCTAAGCGTCTCCACGGCCAGGCGGCGTCCCAGTGCCCTCCATCTGGGTCACGCCAGCCTCTCCCCATCGCCCCCCGGGGAGGGCCCCTGCGAGTCTCCGCAAGGCCCGGGAGCCGGGCCGGGTGGTGTGGACCGGAGGCTCGCAGGCTGCGCGGGCGGCGGCCGGCGCGGGGGCGCGAGGGTCAGCGGGGAGCTGCCCGGCTGGCGGGGGCCGTCTCTGCGGACCTCGCCGGGGAGGGAAAGATGCGCTGGGAAAAGGAAGGGGAGAAGGAGCGGGAGCGAGGAGCGGAGCTTGGGGCTGCTCTGTCCCCCTCGGCTGGCGCTTCCGATCACTGGGCCGCCGCTGCGGAAGGCAAGTCCCCGCAGCCACTCTCCGGGACCCGTCAGCCGGCCCCGCAGCCGCGCCCATTGGCTGCTTCCCGCGGGAGGCAGCACTCCCCCCGCGCCGAGCACTCCCCCCGCGCCGCCTCCAGCGCCGGTGCCTGCGGTGGAAGGTGAAGGGCGGGGGAGTCCCCTGACCCGCCTGCTCCCTCCTCCCGCCTGCTGGACCCGCCTTCAGCCCCGAGAGGGGGCCCGTGCGCCCTCTGGCCTTCCCTCGGGGTCTGCGCCCCCCTCCACACACACACACACACACACACACACACACACACCCCTGCTCCCCGGATGAGCACCTAGGGGCAGGGAGCGGTGCAGCAGGAGCCCTGGAGCGCAGGCAGGAGGCCAGCTGGAGAAAGGGACGCAGGGAGAGGGGAGGGGGGACTCCCAGAATACCCAGGGAGTGGGCAGGAGCTGAACCCCAGCCCCCCCCCCCACTTCCTGACACCTGCACAGGTGTCCTCGCCTGTTTCTGGTCCCCAAAGAGACAGCAGATCATCGCCCCACAATGGAAGGCCCCGCTGGCCTCGCCTCGCCTCCCCATTCCAGGCTCCACCGGCTTGCGTAGGTGGGCCCTCAAGACGCTGGGAACCCCTGCCTCCGCGGCCTCTTTTGCCTTCATCAATGAGAACCACCTCTGAAATTCCAAAGACTTGATTTCTCAGTGCTCGCAGCTCCCTGGAGAGAGAGAGAGATCCGTGATACCCGGCCAGGGTGCTCAGCTACCCCACAGGATAAGGATGGGCAGAGGTTTTCTCAAGTTTGTGTAGAGCACAGCTTCTAAGTCAACATACTCTGTCCGTCTTCTCACCAGACTGTCTGGCCTCAGCTCCACTGAGGAAATACAGATAGCACTGGGACCACCATTAACCCAATCTCCTGTGCCCTTGAGAAAGGACCCTGGGCACCCCCACCATTAACCCCACTACCTTATGTTTGGGGTCAGTTACCCCACCTCAGCAACTACGGCACCTGGAGGATTTACCTGGTGGCTCCAGCCCACGCTGACTCTCCACACAGAATCCGTGCACTTAAAATCTGCTAGACGCAATCCCATGCTTGCTAAGAGTCTGGCTTTGTTCTCCAGTAGTTTCAAGGGCCTCTGTTTGACTCTCCAAGGAAGGTAAAGTCATCACAAGCAGTATCTATTGCTTTTCTTGTTTTGATTCCCACAGAGCTGAGCTGAGATTGATGTAGCAGAAGCACTCAATAAATGCCCATGGACTTGGCTAATGAATGGACAGACTTGCAGGGGACACGGCCCCATCAGGAAAGAAAGGCGGCCTTCCTCTCCTCCTCCCCAGCAAGAGAAACCCAAGGTCCTGTGTCCTGGAGCAGCAGAAGCCAGCTCTCCTCCCCATCCCTGCTTGCCTCCAGCCCTCTTGGCCTTCTGGATCCCTGTGGGTTTGGAGAGGCCGATGCTGTGGCTCTTACCAACATCAATTTGCAGCCACCAGGATGCAACTTCACCCTATGCTGCGTTCATAAATTAATCTCCCGGGATTAGATTCCGTGTTTTAGTAACACTCCCGAGGCATTGTATTTACACATTACTAATAAAAGAAAAAAGTGAGACAAGTTCTGACAACTTTCAATAACATTCAGAAGTAAAGTGTGAGGTGCAGAAGTGTCCAAAGTTAATTAAGACCATTTGGTGCTGACGGGGGTGGGGAGTGGTGCCTGCCGTTCCCCGACAGGTGCTATTTCTGAAACCCAATTTCCCTGTCTGTGATGTACCTGATGCCTGCAGAACAGGAGATACTGAAATAAACTGAACTAGCAGCATGAGCTCGAACTTTCTTCCTCTTCTTTTGTTTTACAACACCATGGACCCTTGGCCAGAATGTGTGGAGGGTCCCTAAGGGGAAAAAAAAACCAAAAACCTTTCGCCCTTCCCTATGGATAGCAGATGATGTGTCCAGACTATTCACACCTGCTCTGTGCAAGTGGGGTCCTGGGGGAAGTTAAAGGGTCCCCTATTCCTTGGGGAGGGGCCGGGAGCTCACCTTTTCACTTAGAGCTGTAAGAGCCTCCTAGACATTTACCAGACAAGAACTTTATCCCAGAACGTGAAGGAAAATAGCTCTGGAACCAAAAAAGGGGGACACTGGGCATACTCCTAGGATAGGGGATGGAATGAAGCTGGGCGCCCCCGCCCAATAACTAGTATGATTTATTGCACAAATTCCTATTTTTTAAGCCTACGCATGTGTATGCATTTTTGTATTTTCTTCACTTCCATTTTGGTTTCTCTCAATTTTAGAATTGTTGGGTTTTATTTTCTTTTTAATGCAAAGCCTTTCTGGAAGGAATAAGAAAAAGAGGAATAAGGGATTCTCATTTGTTCTTTTCTTGAGTTCCTGTGGACCACTGGGTTTGGGGCAGTCCCGTCCCACACGGTATGTTCTAGATGCGGTGTTTTGTGTTTTGTTCATTTAAGGAACAAATGAATCCCTTCCTGGGGAAATCCGTGGGATTTCCCTTGATTTTCACACTGAGAGTAGACATGAAGCCAGCAGTGCCAGCCTCCTCTGCCACTCCCCGTCCCGCCCCCCCACCCCCACCCTGGACCTAATCCCAGCTCATCACTCTCAATCCTTGATGGAGCCTGTTCATCCTAAAGAGAGAAGATGTAAGGGTGAATGCAAATGGGGGTTTGGAAGGAGAATGACCATCCATGTTGCCAACACAGCCTGGGATTTCCAACCTGATTAAGATTTTCAGTGGGTGACCCTAGGTCTTGTCTTCTGCTTTGGACCTCTCGCCCTTGGCTCCAGAAAAGGTTTCTCGGTAGCCAGTAGATTTTTGCCCCACTTGTGAAACATGAAAAGTCATGTTTTGTCACGGAAAATTATATTTCCTTTAAAAAAGTAAGGACTGGACCTAGCCAGATATTTTCGCTGCAGCCATCATCCCAACCCTCTAAACAGGAAGCAAATTCAAAATAAAAAGAATAGGCAAAACCTCTCAGGATCCATGAGGTCCCTCGACATGGCCTCATAGGGAATGACCTGTCTCTCAAGTCTTATGTTTGCCCTCATTGCATGGCCGTTTGCTCTAGATCAAAGGAAAGTCATCTGACCTTCATCTGAAGGTCAGACTGGGAGATGCTGGTACTCCATGGCTGTATTGCTGGAGAAAGGATAAGCAATTGGGAAATGCAGGATGGGGGTGCAAAGAAAGATCCTTCAGCTGAGCTACACCAGGAGTGTGTCTGCCCAGGGGGCTGGCCTGGAGAAAAACCTGATGGGAAGGAACTTTGTTTCTCTCTGCAACCAAGTAGAAACGATGACCACCTTGCATGCCTGGAATGAACCCTGGTGGAATTGAGAAGGCAGACCTGGGTATTAAGCCAGACAAAGTCCTATGTTATGACTAAGCTGTGCACCTATAAACTGACTCATGGTTTAAACTGGACCAAGTAGTTTGTTTGTTCACTCCAAACAGCTCACAGTAAGCGTTAATATTCTGTGATCCACTATGGAGTGAGGTTTCTGGAAAGAATAGAGGCAGTGCTACAGGCCCAAGGTTGTTGTTTAAAGAGTTTGCTGCAACACACACTTTCTTTTACCTCTTGAGCCATGAATGCAGATACCATGGCTCCATCTGTTTCTTGGGGACCGGGAAGGCTGATGGTGGAGATTCAGAAGTAGAAGCTGCCACGTAGCCAAGAACTACTGTGTGATGGGACCTGGGGAGCCCTGTTTCGTGGCCAGGCTCGCCTGCCATCCTGCCACCTTCCGCCAATGTGGCTAGCCCCTCCGAGGCTCACTTCTTAGACATCAGAATAATCATCCCCACAATATCTCCACCTTCGGTGACCCCTCACGGGGCCTATACGTTTGCCTAGCAGGACGGGAAGGCAGAGTCGATCCCACTGAGTTCTAGAAGCCAGAATTTAGAGGATTTTTAAACCACTTCTATAAGACAGCCCTTCAGAACCTGTAGGTTTTCTCATTGTGTTCAGTATGATACAGACATTAAGCATGAAGGCCTGGAGTAGACTGTCTGGATTTGACTCTTGGTTAGAACACTTACTGGTTATGTGACCTTGGGCAAGTGGCTTAGCCTCCAAGCTCTGCGTCAGTTTCCTTATCTGTAAAGTGTGGTTAATAATAACTGACCTCCCAGGGGTATGGCGAGGTTATTGTGGTAATTAAATTAGTTGATTCATATAAAATATTTAGAAGAGTGCCTGGCATTATTATTAATAGTAATAAGTATAGTTTAAGTCCTGCCAGCTGATAAGGACCTGGACCGAATGAATGACTACTTAAGATTCCACTTCTTGACCTTGTCTTTTCTGAACTAGGTGATGCTTAGTCTTTCTTTACCCCTGCAAAATTTATCCTAGCCTGGCAAGGAGCAGAAAGTGTATGCATGCGTGCACATGTGTATACACACACACACACACACACACACACACACACACACACACACACCTTTTCCCCTCCACGCAGAACTGACAGAACTACTAGACCATCTAGCACATGACCTACAAGAGAGAGGAAATGGTGTCACCACACTTTATGGGTATATATTCACAAAGCTCCTGATCCTATCACTGTGAGCCCCCGCCACTCCCAGCCCATGCACCTGTAGGTGCTGAAAACCTTCACCTGCAGACTCCAACCTGCCCTGTCCCTCAGCCTGTCCTGACTGAGCCCAGACGTTTATTAGGGGTCCAGTCCCACCTGCAGTTGAGGGCCTGTAATTAATGGGTCTCGCTTCCTCAAGCTGGGCACCCAGTGGGCGCAAAACTAAACCCCATGAAGCTTTACAAGGCCCGCTGAGATGAATCTTCTCCACCGCTGCTCACCCTGTCTTCCTGGTGAGCATGGCTGGATTCTGTCCAGTTCTAAATCTGTACTCTGTTCCTCTTCTGGAACTATCACCCTGCCCTAAATCTCTATTTTCGAATTTTTCAGCTTATCTGTCCTACACCAGTCCTTTTTCCAAATAAACTGAACTTTACCTTAACACCCACCCTCCCCCTAGTCCTTGGCCTGGATGGTAGCTGCAATGTCCAGAGTGCTATTGCCACCTGCACCAGGAGAAACAGTGTGTCACCACTAATCTTACTATGACCATCACCTTGTCTGGAGTCTCCCTGTGCTGAGCTGAATCGACCAGCTTATCCTTATCCTCTGGGATGCTGATTTGGACCATGGGACATCATCACTTGAGAGCCAGCCTTACCACTGGTATGGGCTCCACTGGTATAGTCCCCACCCTGCCTGTAGTTAGCTTCCTTCTCTTTCCCTATTGACCTGTGGCTTGAGTTACTACATGCACAGTGGCTAACTCCTGGGGGTCATGACAACTACCAAGCAAGTATTCCACACGCAGTCTGTCTGAGGCCACTGCCCACTGGATATCTCCACTATGATGCTTGGAAGACACATCGAATTCAGTAGTACAAGACCAAACTCATGATCTTCTTCCCAAAATCATACCCCACTTCCACTCCAGTGCCCCTCTAATCGGTTTTCCACACTGCAACCAGAGTGATCTTTTCAAAATGCAAATCTGCTCATCACACACATACACACTCAAAACCCTTCATTAGCTTCTCATTGTTCTGAGGACAAAGGCCCGTATCCTTAACAGGGGCTACCAGGCCTGCAGGTCTGGCCCTGGCTGCCTTTCCAGCCTTACCCGGTCACACTTTTCCCCTCCCTTGCTGTGGTCCAGCCACCATGGTCATATTAGCATTCGGGGTACCTTGCAGGGAATTAGATAAAGGTGCCCCTTCTGGGCAGCCCAGTTGGAAAAAGGGGCCCTTACCTCTGTGCTGATGCAGCTTCTCATCCGGGTTCTAGCATGGCAAGTGGAGCAGGGCTGGATTTCTGCTCCTGACTCACACATTGTTGGCCCAGCTGTATACGTTCTTCCACACCACGGCCTGCACGGTGGCCACACAAATCGTCCTTGCCTTCTTGGAGCTCCCCAAGATATGCCATGCTGCCTCCCACCACTAGGCTTGTTCATACCACTCGCTCTACTTGGGATTCCCTTGCCTCTCTCTTTACCCAATGATCTCCTGCTGTATCATATCACATCCTCAGGGAAGCCCCTCTGAGCTCTCCACCTCTCCACCTGCTTAGGACAAGTTTTGAAGGGTATGAGCTTTCATCAGAGAGTACTCCCATTTCTCCTGATACTATTATCTTGTAAGCATGCAATCATTTGAATAACTCATATCTGACGCTCTCATTGTATTGTGAGCACCATGATAGTAGGAACCATGTCTTTTTCCCCCCTCTGTCCTTTGTATCTCCAGACCTTAACACAGTGTCAGCCATATAATAGCTGATCATTAAATATTTAGTGAGGACCTACTGAGTGCAGGCTGCTACATTGGAGATAGTAGTGTCTGGACTTTATAATTGGAACAACTTAAGCTTCCCAGAGGCGTGATTAAGCACATCAAAGAAGAAAATATTCTGTCCCGCTTAATTATGCATTTTTATTTAAAAATAGAAGTCTTTATTAAAACAACAAAGCATAAATATTAAAGAATGTATTTAAATAACTTGTGCAATTTAGTGCAAACTTTAAAGGTGCATAAACACTGAAATGCAATCTGATGCCTTTTAAAACCATTTTTCAGCATTATCTCCACTATATCTCACCTTGTATCTTACTTAACCTGGGTTGGAAAAGAAGCAATTCATTCTGACTTTCCTCATTTTGTCTTGAAGCCTGCTAAGGCTTGTCCACAAGTTGGGCATGTTTCTGGCCTCCCGGGCTTTAGGTCAGATTGTAGCAAAGCCTTTACAAAGTTTGCCTCTTTGCTCCACTGTGGGAGAGCTCCTACGGTTTTTCAGGGAAAGGGTCCTTCTTCTATGAGTGGATATGTGGATATATACACACATGATCTTTGCCTGGTTAGCTCATCCTGGTTCCACAGAGAAGATCAGCTGACTCAGCGATACAAGGGCATGGCTTCCACCCAAGACCCAGGGGCGGTCGCCTATCCCAGGAGGGCTTTCCCCAGACCTGGCTTCTGAACTTGCCTTTTCTTCGGGAGGAGAAACGCTTTGTGTGCAACTCTGCTTCTCCACGGCCAGGATTTCATCAATAGCCTGATCAGATACCAGTTAGACACCTTCCTCACAGTGACAGCCCCCTCAGAACTTAATGTTGCAAACAGAACTGAGCCGAGCCCAGGAGGGTCATAAAGGAGCTCCAGTGGTGCCCCACACAAGATGCAGCCATCGGGGACAAATGGCTCGCATGCCACCCAGCTCGCTCTGTTTCCGGGCTTCCACTTCTCTGCCATGTTTTCCCATGGCCGTGTGTTTCCAGGTGCACAGAGAGGGAAGCCTCCATGGTGGTAAGAGCTGCGAAATAAGTCCACCCATTGACAGAGCTGCAAAGAGGCCATTAATGCTAAGCTTCGGCAGTGGAACACAGAAAACGGCATTAAAGGATTTACTTTTCATGACCATAATTCACAGTTAATGTACATTTGATGTTTAATGTATGAACCAGAGGTGACTTCAAACTTGTGGGCCTTTTCTAAATAGTGTTTTAATCTAGTTTTTTTTTTTTTTTTTTTTTTTTTTTTTTTTTTTTTTTTTTTAAATAGAGGTTCATACACTCAGTCTGTCAGACGAGAGGGAGGGAGGGGCAAAGGCAAAGCTAGGTGTGAGAATCCGATGTGGGAGCAGGCTTTTGTTCAGTCTTTTATTGAGGTTTTACCTCTAATCTCTCCCTTTTTGATGCAATTTAAGATTAAGGAAATGAAAGGCAAAGGCTGACTGTGAATGGTTTTACAAACAGGACAGCCAAGGGGCCCTCAGAAGACAGTTTTGTAAGAGGCTTTGGGCTTCAATCCCTCGGAAGGACGGAAGGACGGGGTCCCAAGGATCGGCAGTGCCTCTGTGTGCCCGGGAGTGTGGCACCAGGAAAGGCCCGTCTGCTCCCAGGGATACTGGTCTTCTGGGTCCTAACAGGAGGCGACCGTGGTCACAGCTCAGGTCGCCATGAGCCAGAGTCGGGCTAGGGAGGCCACAAAGCATAATCGTGAGAGCAGGACTCTCATGCTCTGGCAGGAAGAGCAGAGTCAACATTCCGGACCCGGCTCTGTTGCGTGACCTCAGGCAAACCATCTGACCTCTGTGGACCTCTGTCCCCTCACCTCGACAACAAGTGTCTTAGGCTAACTCAGTGATTTCAAAAGGACTCTGCTGGAGCCCTAAGGCATGAGAGCAGCTTCGGAGGTAGGGGAGGTAGCTGTGCAGGGCCCCCGAGGGAGTATCCTGGCCCTCAGCACCTTTTCAGCAAGGGCGACTCCATCTCATCTGTTATAAGTAGTGGTTCTATGGAAAAGGAAGGTTTCACACTGAAGGGTGAAAACATCAGCCAGTCCCTAAGATGCTACCCAGCCCAAGTCTAGAGAGTGGCTAGGCAGAAAAGTCACCCACGTGGATGTCCGCAAGAAAATAACCCTCCAAAGTGGGCACCAGAAATAGAGCAGCCCCTGACAGGACTTACAGATCCCCAAATCCACACTGCGGGAGATCAATGCTGGGCGGGATCAGGGGTGACTCCCTTGGAGGCCCATTGATCTATTTCAAGGGGAGGCTGAGCTGCTTCCGAGAAGGTGTAAAGCAAGCAAACTGTTCGGTTTTCCAGGTGAGCGCGGTGGAGGGAGATAGGAACAGGGAGTTAAGGATGCGAGAGAATTGCTTTGTAGAGCTGGGTTACAGAAGGAAAGGAAGAGTGAGGGAATTTGGTGGGTGAGGATGAAGGAAGAAAGCCTTCTGTCTTCAATAAACCATGGGTGATCTCTAAAGTTCTCTTGAGCCCTAACTCTTTTATGTTTTTATGATTTTTTTTTTCCTGTTGCATTTTTGTGAAATGCCCCTTCCCCTTCCTCCTCCGTACTAGGTACCGTGGACAAAGGATCGTGAGAAACACATGTGTGGACTCGGCCCCAAAAGCCTAGGGGGAAGTCAGAAGCTGAACAAGTGGTTGTCCATGTGATGCATGTTATAGGGGGCGGGGATCCAGGTCACTCTGGGGGATGTGAACAAGGGGAACCAGCTCAGTCGGAAAGTACAGAGCCTTCTCCCCCTGACGACCTGCCCAGGTCCCAGGTCAACATGAGAAGGTTCAGAATGACTCCCGGAGTCCTCTCCCCAAAGCTGCCCTCCCACTCACCCCTGCGGCCCCACCCCAGCTCTGGTCTCCCTGCTCATCCAAGAGGAAGAAGTGCTCCTACCACCTGCACAGCCTGCTTCCTTCCCGTGCAACCAAAAGAGGGCTTCAGCTACTGCCATTTGACGTCGGCCCGTACTTTCTAATTGATTAGATTCTTCTTTCCACTTCATCTCTTAAGGGCAAAGCCTCCTCTGATGGGAACTGAAACTACCCCTCGAGCTGCAAAGACCACCCTGACGCCAGCAAGACCTCGTGCGACCGACCCCAAGACAATGACCTACTTGACCTTCACTGCCCACCTGCATGTACCCACCGACCTTGTCCCACATTTTCCTTCTCTGAACCTGGTAGTATTTTCGGCACTTTTAGACGGTCTTCGAGACCCTAGTCTTCTGCCTTCCTGGCGTTGGCCTCGCTGAGATAAACCCCTTTCTTGTTTCACCACTGCTGGTTTCTCTGCCTGTGGATGTTGTCAGCGGCAAGTGGCCGAACCTACGTGGGACCCCCGGAGCCACCTGCTCTTGCACCCCTGCTCCCCGGCCACGAAATGCTCACCAGCCTCGTGGGACATCGTGTTTCTCTGTGGGCTTTTCAGTCTACTCTTCAGGAGGGATGGCAAAGTCTTCTACCAACTGTACTCTCTTTAAAAAAATTCCCTTTCTGAGGTTGCATCAATAAAACACTATTTTCTGGAAGAAAGGAGATAGACCTGCTCCACCCTGTGGTGGTCAAATGAGACAAGTATCCTCTGCAATTCTCAGGTTCAGAGTTATGTGAAACAAACCTTGATCAAAGGGGGTGACTAGGGTGGCAAGGGGACATGGAAGGGTCTTGGAGCTCAGGAAGAACATGAAGAAATGGGATGCTTAGCCAAGAAGGCACAGTGTGGGGAAAGGTTGTTCCAAAGCCTGAAGGACAGTCCTAAGGAAGAAAAACAACCCAAATCAGTGCCCAAAAATGGGAACAAAGGTCAACTGGCAAAAGTCATAGAATGCATTTTTTTATTAAAGTTTATTTAGTTTGAGAGGGAGAGAAAGAATCTCAAGGAGGCTCCATGCTGTCAGCTCAGAGCCCAACGTGGGGCTCAATTGAATGAACCGTGAGATCATGACCTGAGCCCAAATCAAGAGGTGGATGCTTAACGGACTGAGCCACGCAGATGCCTCCATATTTTAATCTCAATTAAATATATATATATATATGTATATATGTATATGTATATATGTATATGTATATATGTATATGTATATATGTATATGTATATATGTATATATATGTATGCCCGCACATATACATACACACATATACATATATATGGTTGAAAATGGAGTGGAAGCCTTAGGAGATTGAGTGAGGTCCCCATGGAGAAGTGTAAGCAGGGGCAAGGTGACCATTTAGCAAGGATGTTTTTAAAGGAACAGAGAAATGAGGTGAAGGGCTAGACACTATCTAGACTTGATAGGGTCTTTCTGTGCTGGTCATACTAATCTGTCTACCTTCCCCAGTCTTCAGCCCTTGTCATTCCTCTTTCTGTGGTGGCCCCAACCCAGCCCTCCAGAGGCCCCTCAACACTCAGGAGGAGAGGAAATCCTCCCTGGGAGGACTCTCAACCTCCCTGTTCCTTTCTCCATAGAACATGCTTCATGAAGGTGTTGGGTTCTCCACGCTGGAGCCACCCACCACACCTCTCCCTGGCACAGGGACCATCTCTCCTATTGGGCGGTATGAGATTGTGATTCATAATAAGAAATGGTCTTTCTAGCACAGAGCTCCTAAACCCCTTGGGGGTTTTGTTAAGTTAATGAGGTGACTTTTGGACAGCCCCAGAGTCACCTAAGGATGGGGGCTGATTCCCAGGGGAAAGAGCCAGAAGATCAGAAGCTTAGAACTTTCAGTTTCTCTTCCCCCCATACACCCACCCACATACCTCCAGGGAGGGGGGAAGGGCTGGAGATTGAGTTCAGTTGCCAATAGCCAGTGATTTCATCGATCAAGCCTATGAAATGAAGCCTTCATAGAAACCCCAAAGGCTGGGTTCAGAGAGCTTACAAGTTTGTGAACACGTGAAATCTGGGGAGAGGAGGTGCTCAGAGTGACTGGAAGCTTCACGGCCTTTCCCCATGCCTTGTCCTAGGTATCTCTTCCATCTGGCTGTTCCTGAATTATATTCTTCTATAATAAACCAGTTTCTCGGAGCTCTGTGAGTCACTCTAGCAAATTAATCAAACCCAAGGAGGGGGTCATTGGAATCTCCAATCTGTGGCTGGTCTGTCAGAGTCACAAGTGACAACCTGGACTTGCAATTGGCATCTGAAGGGGTGGGGGAGGGGGGACATCTTGTGGGACAGAGCCCCAAGCCTGTGGGATCTGATGCTCCCTCCAGGTAGGTAGGTCAGGACTGAGTTAACTTCTTGGAGGTGTGGGAAGACACCTCCCTGCCTCCCCCCTCCCCACCACACACACACACACACACACACACACACACACACACACTGGAATTGGGCATCAGAACTCCTCCACTCTAAGTGCAGAAAGGAGAAAGGGCCTGGTCTCTCCATACCTCCTCTCACTAGTTTGCATGGGGATCGCATTTCATGTCCTCTCAAACTTCTGCTTTCCAAAGCTTTTGCCTCCAGAAACCACTGACCTACCTCATCCACGCACAGGTCTGTCAGCCCCGGGAGCTCGTCATCCACCCCATCGCCTCAACCACTGCCCCCTCACGAGTTGTAGCATGTGCTACCTTTCTACACAGCAAACTTTTTCAGAAAGGCAGAGAGCAAAATGGATCCCATCCAGGAGAACTAATCCCGAAAAATCAAAATCCTCCACGTGGGGGTGATGATAAACAGATGCCTGTCATCCCGACGAATGAAAGGTCACTCACGGACAGTACAGAGTAATTATTAAATAACTTCCCCCATTTGTTCAGGATCAGTAGCGGCCTCATTACCTGGATCCGAAGACAATATCTCTAAGTCCTGGGCATGGATCCAAAAAGGTCATTAATAACAGGAGAGTCCCCAAATTTGCAGGAAAAGAAAGGCCAGCTCTAATTAAGGAAGCAAGACATTCCAGACCAGCCCCTTTATATCAACTGTTTGCAGGGTAATAACAATTTGCATTTTCAGGTGCCGACTTTCACAGCCTCTCGACAAACAGCAGCCTGGTTAATGGAGCGTTTTCCCCAGCAAACTGGACCGGACTGTATGTTACAGGTGGTGTACTGAGCCGACTGGAGGGTGATTTTCTTACTGTCACTTCTCGTGGCTTCAGATCAGAGTTCAAGGACTGGACCCAGAGGCTCAGATTCCTGGCTCTTTGCCCAGACAGCTGAACTTGAAGAAGAGCCAGGTGTCTATGGGTCACCTCGTGGCAAAGATCTGCACTGAGTCCCGACCCGGGTTCCCCAGGCCTCTGCATTGGGAACAAGGCTACCCTGGGGCTGGGGGTTAAAAGGGCAGCCCCTCTTCTTTGACGGCCCTACGTTAACCAGGCGTCTTTGAACTGCTTCCTCAAGCTGGGTGCCCCTGACCCACCACGAGGAGCCCCTCAGCCCCTAAAGACAAATTAGATTGTACTATCAGAGGAGAGCCAGCCTCCCCACAATCTCCCCTCCCACCTTGTTTCCCTGCCTTTCCTCTTCTCCACCAGCCCTGAGTCTGAGAAGCCAGTACAAAACGCCGTCGGCCACTTAGCGGCTGCAAGGACTCAGGCAAAGCTCTGAGGCCTCAGCACCTCACCTACAAAACCTGGGGAATACTTGCAGTCCCTATGAGGAAGGGCCCTCCCGAGAGTGAAAAAAGGAGCACCCTTCACAACGACTCGGGGACAACAGGCATAAATCAGAATGCTCCTGGACAAACCGTGATGCATGGTTACCCTGCTGAGTAGGGTAATTGTGCAGATCAAACAAAAGGAGACGCGAAACATGCTTATCGCGATGTTTGATGCATTGCAACTATCAGAAACCAGCATTGCCTTATTATCACTCCCCGACCTTCCCAAACTCCCAGACTGCCAAAAGGTAAAGAGTGGTAAAAACGCAGGGAGTCGTCCGTGTCCTCGGCCCCACCGGGCCTCCCGAGGGCCTGTCACCACCCTCACTCTGAACCCAGCGGCGCCGCCCCGTGTGAGTTGCTGCGGGATCCATGAGTGCGCACCCCAAGTCTCATCAAACACAACTGTTTGGAGTCATGGACTGTCCTTGGGAAGTGGGCCGGCGTCCCCCATGGTAAGCCTGAAGGATCATCACACAGCCCGTCTCAGGGTTATTATGGCAAATGGATCCGACTAATCGAATTAAGCACCGAACATCCCATTTCCTCCTCACTCGGGCCAGTGCTGGGGGGCACACCGGGGCTAGATCCAGGGTGGCCCCCAAATGTGCCCAATAATTAAAACAGTTTCTGCCCTGGCTGATTGCTTTGCCCATTACTCTCTCCCATTACTGGAGATGCAAACAATAAATAATGGAATAACCCAGGTTGAGTAGAATCGGGTTCCAAAACAAAGTGTTTTAATTCTCCAGCGTGCCTGCTTTCAGCATTACTGTAATTCCATTTCCCTTCACTTGACTGGGCCTTTTGCTGCTTTTTAGGCTTCTCGTATTTCTCCCCAAGTTTTCCCCATGGGGCCCTGACAGCTGCATTATAGCAGGGCCGGGCAGCCGGCATGATATCACTCACTCCTCAAGTCCGAGCAAGGCAGTGTGCATCACGGTCTCATTAACCCTAGCAATCTGCCCTCTTCTTGAGGTGCAAATCTGTGTGTGTGCGTGGCTGCAGGCAGGGCACCCGGCACCCCTTTTCCTACCACCCTCTCATTCTGTTGCCCTGCCTCCCCGCGATCTTGGTCCAGCCCTGGCTAAGAGGAAAAGACTGGGAGTGGGGGGTCAGCACTGGAGGGGGTGATAGGGCCCTAGCCTCTACCCTCCCCCTGCCCTGTGGGGTGGGGTCTGAACCTCACCAGATTCCCATCCTGGCCCTGAAGGAAAGATCTCCCGAACCCCTGGCTTTAGCCCAAGACTAGGAGACCCCCCCCCCCCCCCCGCAACCTCAAAGAGAGATTCGATTTTGCTACCTGTCAAAGGAGAGGCAGAACCACAATTCCCAGTCTGGCCTAGGAAAATCTCCCTGCTCTGTTCCCCCACCCTCTGCAGCCACACGGTCCTCCCCTCCTACCCTGCAGCAGCCAGAATATGCTGACGTGCACGCTGGGGAGTCTGGTGCCCTTGCCTGAAGCCAGGGGGCCCGGGGAGCAGCAGCTGTGGGGAGGAGCAGGGGTAAAAGAAAACGCACCAATGGAGCTTTCGTTTAAATAAAGAGCAGGGAAGCATTGTGCTCCATTGATTACAATTTTTTTTTTCTGAGTGTTGTGACATTTGCAGGAAGGCTAATTTATTCAAGCATGGAAATCTTTAAAAACTTAATTAAGTTATTTCTGTGATTTTCCATGCCTTATTGTTTCGGGTTCACATTTACTTTCATCTTCGTTAATAAAAAATAAAAAAGTGGGGAGGGGGTGGGGAAAGAAGAAAAAGAGAAAAATGATCTCACGGAAAGAACCTCCCAGGACTGTTTCTAGATGCTCCGTCCGCCCTGCAAGAGGCCTCAGAGCACAGAGTGTACAGAGTGGAAGGAGAGACCCTCCCGCGTCAGGATCCAAGTCAGGGCCCCATCTCTATGGAGATGGCGTGGGATTAAAGCCTGGCCTCCTCCTCCGGGCGCTGAGGCATCTATAGCAGGCAGAGGTGAGTGTAAGCTTGGCATGATCTTCATAGAAAACACTTTCGCGTGAATCAAGTTTGACGATGCTCCTCCGAGGGAAGCGTGCTACTGCCCTTTGCAGGGCGTCATGGCAGGAGGGGTAAAGATGACCAGGTTGGAATTCAGAGAGCCAGGCCCAGTGCCAGAGCCAGACAGCCGGGCTGCTTTGCCAATACAAGTATGGGCTTCATCAAGGCCTGGGTGTTCTCCAGCAGGGGCCCCAAATCCCTAGAGGCTGTGTTCACCCATTTCTCCCGAACAGAATAGGGAGGATGCCCCCATACCGTCACTTAGTTACACATCGGCTAACGGCCCTTCCTGAGTCACTAGTTTGTGGGTGGTTAAGATGCCAGGGCAAAGGTGGAACAGAGCCAAGAGTAGACCGAGTCAAGAAACACAGAGGCGAGTATTCCCATTAGAAAAGTCAAGCCCATGGGGTGGCTCTGTGGCTCTGTGGCTCAGTCAGTTAAGCGTCTGACTTCGGCTCAGGTCATGATCTCACGGTTTGTGAGTTGGAGCCCCACATCGGGCTCTGTGCTGACAGCTCAGAGCCTGGAGCCTGCTTCAGATCCTGTGTCACCCTCTCTCTCTGCCCCTCCCCTGCTCTCACGGTCTCTCTCTCTCTCTCTCAAAAATAAATAAACATTAAAAGAATTATTAAAAAAGAAAAATCAAGCCCATGCTGGCAGGAAGAATGTATAGAAGCTATTGTATTGTGTAGTTAACATTAATTTCTACAAAGACACAAATAGTAGGACTCTGCTGTTAAGTTGGTTCCTGCCTGGGGATGAGCACTGCAGTGGCTCGGCTGGAGGGTGAGTGGGAAGGAGGGAGGCCCTGGATGCGGTGTTAGGACAGGCAGGGGTAGGGGGCGGTGAGGGGAAGTGACTGCCTCTTGCTGCTAATATAGGGAGGCCGAGCAGGTGGCCTTTAAAGGACTGCCTGAATGATAAAGAATAGGTGATTTGATCAATGAACTTATTTGTTGAGAAGGAAGAAAAAAACAGTCAAAAAAGACAGGCAGAGAAGATAGTCTTCAGAGCCTGGTCGAAGGCTTCCAAAGTAGATGAAGAGGCCACAGAGAATGAAGCTGGAGAAAGAGAAGGAGATAGATCTTCCCCCAGAAGAAGCGAAGCAGGGAAGCCAAGACTCAGCAGGTGTCCAGATGTGCTCAGTGCCTTCCTCCCTGGGTTTTGCCTGCTTGGAACCTTTCCTGCAGATGATCCCAACTCAGAGCAGATGGGAACAAGAACCCTCCCCTGGGGGGTCTCCCTGAGTTTCCCTTCCTGGTGCCTTAGCCTTAATCTCAAAACTGTCTCGCAGAGGAAATACAGTCCCTATAGGTGTCTCTGGAGTACCTGTTTTTGTTTAAAAATAGAACATTGCCATTGCATACAAAATGTGATGCATCCTGCCCCAACTCCTAAATGAACGCTCTGCTTTGTGCAAGACCTCAGACCGGCGTTCCCCGCTGGGGCTACCACCCAGGTCATCTGTATTCTGATGACATTTGCACATATTATTTTTAAGTCATTAGTCTCTGCCTGATACTGTGAGTCAAGAACTTTAATAGGAGAAATTTATGGCTTGTCTCCTCCAATCAACACAATAATTCATGGTTGTGTTGAGTGTGCTACGCTAATGGATATTGCTTTCAACTGGGTGTTGTGTGTGTGTGTGTGTGTGTGTGTGTGTGTGTGTTTCTCTCCTCAAATTCATTAGCTAGTTCCTCCTGATCTATTAACAGGAACAGCAGCCATTTCCCTCCACCCGTGCTGTCTGCTAACACAGTGGGTCTCCAAGTGTGGTCCTTAAGAGGCCTCCGGGTGGTCTGCCAGCTAATCCAAAGGGAAAGGCACATAAAAATGCCTTTTCTTAAAGTAAAATCTCCAGAGCAGATTTGAATCTATATTAAAACGGCCCAATATGAACATTTTCAAAACTGTAGGTACAGTAATGATTATTTACCCAGGCAACAGTCTCCCTGGATCATTATAAGGTTTGCGTAGAAATAAGTACAAGAGACTACGTGAAGCCTGTGCCTTCTCTGCTGCTGAGGTCTGGGATGGGGGGGGGGGGGCCCTGCCTTGTCTAGGAGTGCAGCTCAGTTGGGCACCAGCCTTAAATGAGACAACTCAAATGTCAGGGTTCAGAGAGAAATGTCTCCAGTTCTCAGCCCATCCATCTCTTTCCAATACAAGAGTGGACAAGGAAGTAAAATAAAAATAAAATAAAATCAATGAAGATGGAGGAGACCCTCATCAACCCATTATGTAGAAACAGAGACCAAGACTGAGGCCACGTAGCCCACCTTCCTACCCAGCTCAGGCTTCTCCTGCCCTTGTCAGCACCTGAGCCCTGTGTTCAAGGGCACATGACTCTGTACAGAGGAACTACAGTCACTCGGCCCCTGATTCTTAAGAGCTTCCCATCTAGGGGAGAAAGAATCAGAGCCTCCCTTGGTGAGCAAAGAGGAAAAGGTCATCCAAACAAAAGGCTCTCTGGGCATGCTAGCCATTGGTTGCATTTCTGCCATGGTAACAAGGAAATGAGAGTGGGCACCACTCCCTAAGTCCACTGGAGCCCTAGTTCTCTGCAGCATCCCTTCCCCGGGTGCCTCCCGCGTGCACCCATGCTCTTCTACAAGTTGATGGAAACTTGACAGGTAGAGTTCCAACAACATTAAGACCAGTCACGGGCCCTTAACAGGTTGTTTTGTTTCTGGGTTGGCCCCCGAGCCTTCTGCTGGCTGCTCCGCCTTCCTCCATGTCCCGCCTTGCTCCAGGAATGACTGACGGTAGCTCACCACACTGTCTCCCTCTCCTCTTATGACCCTCCATGATCCCCATGTGCTGTGCACTTTTCCAGTAGAATAAAACTGTCGTTTTTTGTCTTTTCCCCCATGACACTCGAATTTGAGCGAGACCTCTATATACTCCTGATCTCACCTCCTCATTCTCCCCATCCCTCTGCACCAGTGGTTCTCAACCTCTAGCATGCATCAGAATCACCTGGAGGGCTTGCTAAAACACACAATGTTAGACTGGGCCACAGAGTTTCTGATTCAGAGGGTCTGATGTAGGGCCTGAAGTTTGCATTACTAACCCGTTCCCAGGCAATGTAGTTGCCGCTGGCCCAGGAACCCCACCTTGGGAACCAGCGTTCTACATCCACGCGTCTTCTCTATTCCTCTCCAAGCAGCCTTGGGCATACAGGAAGCAAAGCTTCTTTTTCTATCGGATGCATCCCACCCGTGGGTTGCCCCTAGGGGCCATGCCCCGCTCACCTGCCCACTCACAGAGACCAACTGGGCTCCCATCTCCCTCTCTGAATTGCGGCTTCCCGGTCTCATGGCCACCCCAGAGCTTCCCTCTCCACCCATGCATGTGGCTTTTTGCCTTTTGCTTTTCTCTCACTCCCCATGTTTCTTCACATCCGTCTCTGTCTGCCAGATTCTCACACCCAGCCTTCCTCTGGCATCTCTCCATCGCCCTCATCCATCTAACTGTGCAGATATTTACATTTCTAAAGCCCAGTGTGTTTTTATGATTCCTCCTACTTCAGCCAAACAGGGATTTTCCTCTCAAATCTACTCACAGTTAGACCGGGGGGTGGGGGGAGGGTGGACGCTACTCATTCGAGGCCCTCTGGAAGCTGTTTATTCACCAAGAACACAGAGTGATGTCAGCAGGGACAGACAGCAGACAAATCAGTGCCATACCTTGGACCACCTGTCCCACTCAGGGACAGTCAAGAGAACAAATAGACTATTTGGTTGGGCCCTATTGATCCTTTTTAATCATATGGAGCTGACTTGAAAGCCCCTCCCAGAGGCCTTGTCATGAGTATTTATTTGTAATACTGAAGGACCAAGAGAAAGAAAATTATATATTCTTTCCTGGAGTAGAAACCCTTAATCCCCGGGAAGCAGAATAACAGAAGGAAGTGGTTGAGGGCATGTACTCTGGCCTTGCCTGGTTTGAATCCCAGCTCTGGCCCTGAATAAGCACAATCATGACCAAATAGTATGCCTCTCTAAACCTCAATGTCCCCATCTGCAGAACAGGCATGATACCTCGGGGCAATATGTAGAGAATTAATCAGGGTGACGTGCCTAGCACTGAATACCTCTGGCTCACACATAGAAGGGCTCAGCAAACTCTACTAACGTTATTACGCTGTAGGCACATCATACCTTGGAGCCTCAGAATCTGGGTACCAAGACTGAGAAAACCACCGATAGGTCACCTTGTGCCTGAGACTGATTCCGCACTAGACTAGCAAACCCAGAGTTTCTCAGTGAGATAATAGTCATTTCCCATTTTTCCCTGAACAGTCAATCCCCCAGCACTTTACTTAAAAGCTCTGTGCTTTGGTTTTTGTCTTGTTTTGTTTTTTAAATAGAAAAAAAATCCTATTCTTGTCTGTCCAGTGTTTTTCCAGCAAAAGAGCAAGTCAGCAGGAAGAATTCTTCTTGGTCAGCAGAACGTACGTTGCAGCGGGACAACTGGGGGAGTCTGAGGAGGCCCTAATGAGCCGGGAAGTTAGGGGTGGCTGGGCACTAGCCAGTTTTCCAGGCCTCCCAGAGAGTCCTTAGGAGTAACTCCTTCTGGTTCCTTCTACATCTACTTCATTCCCTGTTTCCCATGGAATGCATGCGTAAGGCAAGCCGGAGGTCTCAAGTCAGGTGCAGATAAAGCAATTCTCCCAGCACAGCCCGGAGTCTGATGACCAGAAAGCTGTAGCCCTGCCATGGACATGGGGCCATGTCTTTGAGGGCCTGTCTTCCGGGGATTCTGTGTGTGTGGCTTTCCACAGCAGGAAAATATAGGTCATAACAGCCACCCACCCATCACCAAGGCGCTCTCTGGCAATGTCCTGCCCCCAGCGTCCCTGGCTCACCAGCCACAAGAAGGACATGTTAAAGCCCGTTGGCCATATTCACCCTCAGGATGCCCATCTTCTGGTCACCACTAGCAATGTGTGGCAGACAGAATGAAAAGGCCGTTGACGTCTATCAGGTGGGCCAGCGAGTCCTCAGAAGGGCTGCAAGGCCTCGTCTCCCAGGCTCCTGGACTGCCAGGGCTCCCCGCCCCATCTCCACTCCTGGAGATCAAGCCCTGCTCAGGCATAGCCATGGAAAGAACACAGGCAGGGGACCACATAGGCCCGATTTAAGATCCAGGCTCTGCCACTCTGATGCATTAGGCAAGTCACTTCATCTCGTGGTGCATCCATTTTCTCACCTGGGACACAGGCATGGCTTCTCCTCCACAGAGCTGTTCCGGTGACGAAATGAGTCACACGAAAGCAAGTAGCTTGAGTGTAGAGTAGGCACTGGGCTTGCCCAATAAATTACGGCTCTTGTGATTATTTAAAATACGTTGCAGTACCGATAAGTTTATCTGTTCCTGGAGTCAGGAAAATGGTCCAATTCGGCACCCCCCAAGTACCTTCAGCTAACACTGACCTAAGGTGCTGGAAAGCAAGTCCAAAGTTATCTGCTGCTGCCCTTGCTCTCCCCAGCTAATCTCCAAGTGCATTTGTATTCCTTTGCCGCCAGCCGGCCTGTACATATGGAATACATTTTCTTTGGATGTCTCACCATTAACGTTTTCATTTCTGCTTAGCGTCAGGGGCTTTGCACATCGCTGGCCTTCCAGAGCACTAAGCCTGCCTTTGTGTTGGCGTGCTTTGTTCTCTCATTTCCTCATCAGCCAGGGAGCGTTCCTGGGCAGGAGCTCTGGGAGGAAGGGTTTTGCACGACAGTTCAATACACTTCAAGTTTTGGAGAAGGATGGAGCAAGTCTCACCCCATCCACGGGTCCCCCCTCTCCTTCCCTAGCACCCATGGCTGCCTGAGGATCGGCTTCAGCCTCTGTCTTCTTAGGTTTTCTGACTCTCTCCCTCGTGGGTTGACTGAGCTCTGCCCACAAACACAAAGAAGTTAGCTTCCATGCTTGGGGTTCGTGCCATCGGTAAGCTGAGCATGCTTCTGGAAAGATGACCTTCCACTTAAAAGAATATAATAACTCATACTTATTGGCAAATGGGCAGTAAAACGGGCACTGTCATAGCCACTGATGAATGGGAATGCAAATTGGTATAACATTCCAGGTGGGGGGTGTTAGCCAATGTGTAACAAGAGCCCTTGAAGCACAGATTCCACTTCTAGGAAAGTGACCTAAGGAAATCATCAGGATCGTGGCCAAGTATTATGATGATGAAAAGATATTCGTTTGTAGTAGTGTTCACAGTGGTACAAATTAGCAAACAATCTGAACATCCAACTGTAGCTGATTAACTATATGTATGCACACACACAGAATTAAATACGCTATGAAAGTTTTTCAGAACATATTATGGAAAAATATTTAATAGCATGGGAATAGGCTCTTGATATAATCTTACATGACAAAGGATTATAAGAATGTAAATATAATATAATTCCAATTGCATTTTAAACTGTGTGTACATGGGGGGGAAAAAAGCCTGGAAGGAAATTCCCTGATATATTAATAGTAACAATCTTTGGTGGTGTGCCCGTGAATGACATCCTACTTTCTTCTATAGATTTTCTGTATTTCTGATAACAGACGTGTATTGTAAGTCAAAAAAGAATGACAGCCATGGAAACAAAAGCAATGTTTTCCTCTCTAGGGTCCGTGACTGCAGAATAGGCAGGCTTGCTCCCTGGAACCATCTTCCACCCTGAACTTGAGGATAGGATGTGGCACAGGGGAGATGCTGCCTGGTCCCAGGTGGCCTGGTTCCACCCTGACAACCACGTGACCAAAGCTGCCCAGGCCTGGTTGTCCGAGTGGACAGAGCTGCCTGGTCATGATCTCCCGCGGCCCTGTACATCCTGGGAGCCTTTTCTAAGCCTCCTGTTAGCAGGCTTTCCTCCTGTCTATTAGGTCACTGCAGATTGATTCATCTCACTTCACTGTGGTTTACAATTTGCAGTTCTTGACCCTTACATTCTCCCCTGGTGCTGGAGCCATGTTTCTGCAATACCAACAGACCAATGGCAGCAAGCAGCAGATCAGCTGCGAGCCTTGTATCCTGTTGGCCTCCTCCACAGGCTCCTTGCCCTCTCCCTTCCGCTCTGTCCCCATCCAGCATCCACATACACAAGGCTGCTTCTTTAAGGAGCCCTATGGGGTCCTCCCTGAGATACGTGGGGAAGACTGAGACCCGGCCAACAGGAATTCAATTCTGTGCAGCCAAAGTCCTTATGCCTGGCTGAGCTGCAAAACAAGGGGACTCCAGGGACCCCTGGGTGGCTCAGTCGGTTAAGCGTCCGGCTCTTGATTTCGGCTCAGGTCATGACCTCATGGTTGGTGAGATGGAGTCCCCACATCGGGTTCTGTGCTGACAGCAGAGCCTGCTTGGGATTCTCTCTCTCCCTCTCTCTCCTCCCACTCACACATGTGCATGCTCTCTCTCTCAAAATAAATAAACATTAAAAAATATTTAAAAAAACAAACAAACAAGAGACTCCATGTGCAGAGCACTCAAGGTCTGGGATTCGATGCCTTACCTTCCAGTGTGGAACATGGAGTACAGAATTTCTGACCCAGATTAACATCCTGGGTGAACTCTAAAAGCCAACAGTTTTTGATTTAAGGTAGAGTCTTTGCAGAATAATCCATTTTACAAATAATATCAGCAGAAGAAAGCCCTGGAAGATAGCTAGAGGGAGTCTATCCTCCAGGTCCTTATTGCCAATCATGGGGGGGGGGGGGGCTGGAACATCCAGATTTAGTCCACTCAGCCTTCAAGGTCTTGGGTCACATGACCCCCATCACCTTATTCTCCAATTTTTCACTTCTGCTCAATATGAATGCTGGTCTGTAAAATCCTCTCTCCCTGCTCCATTCCTCTGATACCTTTTTCAGTTGGTTCTTCCCCCAATTATAAGAGTAACTAGACACAGAATGGGGACACCTGGATTCTGATCCTGACTCTCTTGTTCATTGTCTTAGATCCTCAAGCCAATCATTAGCCTTCCCAAGTCTCAGCTTTTTGTCTGAAAATATGCGGGTTGGACTGAATATCTAGACACCTTTCCAGTCCTCACATCCCGTAGGGTTTCTTGTGGCCAGCTCAGAAGCCTCATCTGAGTGAACCTTCCCCAACTCTGATGACCAGGCGCAGTTACGTTCTCAGAGGAGAGGCATTTACATGGGCTTGTACATTTCCTTTGTCAACGTGTGCAAGGCTTGTGTGTGTTTGTCTTCTCCTGTCCACGTACAAAGTACCTTTGGAGCAATGGCCGTGTTTCCTCGTGAGCTCCTACTCCGGGGTGCAGAACACAGGAAACAGTCAGGCGAGGTTGTTAGTTCTCTGACTAATGCCTACCCCTCAGGCGGACTTGAAAAGGGACTCATTTAAATTTGGTTTCCCTGCCAGAATTGTCAGGCCTCAGTAGCCTTGGGAAATCACCAAGGAGGAAAATCACCATTTATCCTAAAATCTCTGCAATCTGCACTGGCTGTCACCAACTCCAAACCTCCGCCTGGCCCTCACAAAGCAGCATGAGCTGCCCCATCCCAGCCCTTTCCAGGGTCATGGTCACTCCTGGAGAAGAGCAAGCCTATGCTCCCTGCCAAGGTGTACCATTCAGCGATTGCCAGACTCATCAAAACCCTGGGCCTGTATTCTCCAGCAGAGATGAGCTGGAGAGGTGCCGACCCACACATCGGATGCAGATGTGAGAAGCGTTACACTCTTGAAATCTGCAACTGTCTCTGCTGTGTGACCCTGAAGGGTTCACTTGACGTCTCTGGGCCCCATACTCCATTGCCTTAGAACAGACGTCATAACCCTTACATTACAAGGTTACTATGCTATGAGGTGGAATGTGATCAATTATGTGTGCATGCTTTTAAAAATGTGAATATTTTGCACTCTTGATATGTTGCTTTAGTGGCATCCAGAAGTATCTGGCCCAATATCACCCTTCTTTCCCTCCCCTAAAAGTCCCCTTCGCACAGGGCCACTGTCGGAAAAGGTGTATGGATAAGGGAGAAGCATGCATACTGATACACGAAATTGGAACTCACAGTGTATTTTCCCAGTGAATTGCTGGTGAATGTGGCATTTAGGTGCTGGGGACAGAAATGGTCATATTTAGTACTTCAGTTATGTGTGAGTTAATAGATTTTCACGGGGTTCCCTGAAAACCTCCCCCTACATTTAACACTTTTTCTAGGAGACAAAAAACATTCCCACCTCATGGTAACCAACTTCCAAGCAAATCTTTGGAACCCTGCCCACCCGTAAGTAGGGTTCTACCTGTGTTAAATCACCTTCAGATGCAGCTGTTCCGTGACAACCCGGTGGGCTAATGACACATTTGCGGATCCCAGCATGTCTGTGATATTACAAACACAGGTGTGGTCTCCTGCCTTTCCCTGCAGAGGAAAGAAGGGGTAAAAGGAAAGAAAGCACAGTAAATTCCTTGGCCCTCTGATCTCACAGAAGGGGAACTTTCTGCATGGGATCTTCAGCAGCTTAGAGCTCTTTTCTGCTAAAGGGACTTCTGCAAAAGACAAATGCATTTTGACAATCCCAGGTGAAGAGTCATCTCAGAAAAGACCCCTATTTCTCAGCCAGACACAGAACGCAGATCCATCCCAAAGGCAGGCTTGAGGAGGCAAGAGGTAGGGGTACAGGAACCCCAACACCAGCGGAGGATTACCCAGTGGCTCAGGGGAAAGAAAGCCAAGAGTCTTCAGAAAGGGATTTGCACCTGCTTCCAAAAGCCACCAGGTTCTCAGTTCCACTCCTCTCCAAGAGAGGAGGCCCAGTAGGCCAACCCACCCACTTTTCTTCTCTCCCAAGGAGCTAAGACCAAAGGGGTAACTTGCCTAGTTGTATGTTCTAGACTGAACTGGGTTTCCTCCCCTCCCCCAATTTCATATGTTGAAGTCTTAACCCTCCAGTAGCTCAGAATGTGACTGTATTTAGAGATTTGGGTCTTTAAAGAGGTAATTGAAGGTTAAATGAGGTCACTGGGTGGACGGTAATCCAATATGGCTGGTGTCCTTATCAAAAGAGATTAGGGCACGGACGTGCACAGAGAGGAGGCCGCCTGCAGACACAGGGAGAAGACAGCCATCTGCAAGCCAAGGAGAGAAGCCTCAGAAGAAATAACCCTACCGACACCTTGATCTCAGACTCCAGCCTCCAAGATGAGGCAAAAATAAATTTCTGCAACTTAAGCCGTCCAGCCTCTGGTAGTTTGTTATGGCAGCCCCAGCAGATAAATCACAGAACAACGGCGGAGGCAAAGCAGAAAGGAAATGAGACGCAGACCCTAGGAGTCTGGCCACCCAGTCAAGATACCGGCCAGATTTGCATGGAGACAGTTGACGTGTTCTCAGCTACCTCACCCTCACGCACAGGCCCGGGGCTCCTGCATTCAACCCAGCTGGCCCGCCCTGTCCCGGGTCTCGGGCCTTGGGACAGTGTCGCTTCTCTCAGGAGCCACCATCTCCCCCACAGAGGGAGTTCTGTGAAAACCAGAGGGATGAGGAAGAGCTGGGAAAAAGATGAAGCCCAGGAAGTTCCTGTTCAGGCCTCACTGTCTGATCTCCCAGGCAGCCACTGTCCCTCCTGGCTTTGCGGGACACCTTGGGTTTTTGGAATCTGCTCCGTGAGAAGCCTCTCCCCCCACTCTTAGCCTGCCAGGCAAGCAGATTCTGGTGCTTAAGGGCCATGAAGGGTCTAACTGAAAAGGGTGGGTATGTGTTTGTTTTGTCTGTGAATTCTATTAAGAATTTATTTTTTTTTTAAGTTTACTTATTTATTTTGAGAGAGAGAGAGAGAGCACAAGCAGGGGAGAGGCAGACAGAGAGGGAGAGAGAATCCCACACAGACTCCGAGCTATCAGTGTGGAGCCTGACTCAGGGCTCGAATCCATGAACTGTGAGATCATGACCTGAGCCGATACCAAAAGTCAGCGCTCAACTGACTGAGCCACCCAGGGGCCCCAAGACTTTATTTTTTAGGGTGGTTTTAGGTTCACGGCAAAATTGAGGGGAAAGCATAGAGATTTCCCTTATACCTCCTGCCCTTACACAGGCACAGCCCTGCTCCGGCGTTATTTAGATCCCCGAGAGAGAGGGACCTATGTTACAATTGAGGTGTTTGTTTTTCAACCCAATTTCCTTCTAGTGGCTGAAGCTCCATGGGCCTTTTCCCTTCTTTCAGTTGTCCACTCTGCCCACAGTTTCCTGTGTTTTCAATCAAATGCATTTCTCTACCAGGCGCAGCACCTTTTCTTAATCATACGCTCAGAAAATCTAGAACAGTACCGCTTTTAGGATGCCCACCGTGTGCATCCTAGGACATCGTTACTCACATGACTTCTAATTCTCCCAAACCCCCTTGGAAGCAGGAAAGACCATCCCCTTCTTAAAGAGGAGGAAGCCGAGACCAGCCTGGTGAAGGAGGCTGCGTATAATCGGGCGGCTGGATTGAGGCGAGAGCAAGGTCGGAGGGCAGACTCCCTTGCTTTCCCTTTCTACTGCACCTGCTCCCTCCCCACCCGCCATGAGAAATACACCCATGAACCTCATTTGCAGTGTGGAATGCTATATGATGAAAAGTGTTTTTTTCCCCCAATTTTTTATTGTTAATAACTGGAAGAGAAAAAAATACAGAGAGAGAGGGACATCTTCAACAAACACGAGAAATCCCATGACTTCCGAAACGGAGATCTCCACCTCAAAAACTTTCTATGTCTTCGTGTTGCCTGAGCAAAGTTCAGATTCCTCTGGAGGCTGCTGTCACGGCACCTGCACGTGGCATTCACACCACCCAGCACAATCTGGAGTTCTAGATCTGTCTGCTTTCTGCGCTAGGCTGAAGCTCTCTAGACAGAATGACCACACAATGTGTGTTTCTGAAGTAAAGGAAGGCTTTAGTAGTAATTATTCCAGGACAAGAAGGAAATGGGGACATATGGCCATCCTATGTAGGAGACAGAGATCGACTCTGGTATGCTTGCCATTATAGTCCCAGTGACAGATTCCATACTTGGCACATAGCAGATGTTCAATAAATAAATCTGTTGATTGATTCAACAACATGTCTTTCAAAGCTTTCTCACAATTTTGTCCCACCGTATCTTTCAGACCTTTTCTGTTGCAACTGCTCATATATCCCGCCCCTAGACACACTGGGCTCTCCATTAGGCCCATCATGGACACACCATATGCTCTCACGCCCCCCAAACGTCTATGAAACCGTGGCCTCTGCTCAGTGTCCCCACCACACCCCACCTACCCGAATCCTCCCATCCTTAAAAGTCTCTGCAGCCCCAATACTGCCTCCTCCCTACACCTTCCTCCCATTTCCCAGAACACTTGAATATACAGGATTATATTACCATATTGTAATCATTTGTACATGAATATTTCAGGGTTGTGGAACGAATCGTCTGAGTTTCCATTATTTCTTATGGGGAAATTCGCTTTGATATACAAGTGCTTTGGATTACAAGCATGTTTCCGGAAGGAATTATGCTCTCAAACCAGGGTTTTATTGTACTCTCTAATGACCCACATCCCACTGCATCAGAGTCAATACGTGCCCTGTTCCTCACTAGACTGTGGATTCCTCCAGGAGTCCCAAGTTCCATGTGTCTCTGCAGGGCCCATCCTTCCAGCAAACCTGGAGCAGGCATGGAATAAATGCTCATTGAAGGAATCAGAGGGGGTTGGGGGTCTCTTGGGTATTGGCAGTCTAGAAAAAGAGGAGTGAGATTGCATTCTGAAACAACCTTTCCCACTAGGAAAAGCACGTTTACGCCACTGAGGTGAGGCTGCTTGATCCCTTCCTGCATCACACGGTGTTGGGCACCCCGTCAATCAATATCATCACCACCATCAGCAGCATAATCAGTCTTTCCTGCTGACGTGTCCATTCATCTCTGTCCTTCCTGTCTTCCGTAGCTCCCCTGCCAGGCACCCACTGTTCCCTCTGTCTCCGTTCCCCACTTATTTTCTGTTGGAACCAACCTTCTCCCCTGCCTTCTGTCAGCCTGGACCTATTTGAGGAGTCCTTCCTTGACAAGACGTCCTGGCACTTCATCACACCATATCCCGCAAAGTGCCTCCAACACGGTGGCTGCTGTGGGACTCCTTGGATCCTCCACCTTCCCCTCGGCCAGGCTGTTTGTATTCTTTAAAGACCTTTCACGTAATGCCTGTGCTAATATTTACATCCCTGCTTAACTAGGCTGGCCTCTGCTGCCCTGGGCATTTCTTAGACTCAAGCAGGATGGAGTTGCAATCTTTCCAAGCTATTCGGTAGCTGTTTCCCCCTCACGGCACGAAGCACGCTAAGAGCTGGAAGCTGCTTAGTGTGCAGGCTGCCTGGGGGTTGGGATACGTCCAGGGAAAGCTGTGCTGGGTCTGCCTAGTCCTGTATAACTATGGGCTCCACCTGGAGCCAGGCTTAGCCGCACATCAGCTGTGTGACCACTCAGTGATTTCATCTGTCCAGAGCCTTACTTTCCACATCTATACAATGGAGGTAGTAATATTTTGTAGGGTTGCTATGACGATTCATCGTGATCATGAAAAGAGGCAGGCACGTAGTAATTGCTCACTAAATGGCACCTATTATTATAAAAAACCAACCAAGATGTATTGTACCTACATATATCAGGTGTGCTTAGTGTGGAGCTCTGGGCTTGAAGCAGGGGAGATGTAAAGATGAGGTAAGCCATAGCCCCTGCCCTCCTCAATTTCAAACTCAGAACTCAAAGCTGGCTGCGGGGATAGCCCTACCAGGTACAGACATCCACGGTGGGAGCGAAAGGGTGGTGCCCAGGATGGGGCAAAGTCGGAGTCTGGGCTGGGCCCGGAAGACTGAGAAGAGCCTTGGCTTGCAGGTGTGATGGGAGAAAATTCTACAGAAGCAATTATTCCTGCAAAATGCCAGAGAGTGGGTGGAGCATCACAAGAGCAATAACGAGGATTTTCATTGGGTGCTTCTGACCAGGCAGGTGCTGTACCAAATGTTTTACATCGCCTCATTCGCCCTTCTCAACAACCAGGCAAGATGGCGTCCTTGTGCCATGATCCCCATTCTGCAGACAACTCCGCCACCCCAGAAGGTAAAGGGACTTGCTCAGGATTGCGGGCCTTGAGTTCAGGTTCGTCTGACCCCAAAGACCCTCAAGAGCCAGAGCTCTTGATCCCACACGGGGCATGCTGGGTGCGGACACGTGGACACTGTGCAGGGAAGACTTGCGTTGGAAGTGTAGGTGGGCGTGGACAAACACGTGTGTGGGTGTGTGGGCGTGGGCGGGTGCGTGTGCACGCACGCGCAGGACAGGGGTTTACTGCAGGGGAAATCAACAGAGAAGGCTTGCAGCAGAGAAAGAAAGAAAACTGCTAAAGAAGATTCTGGAGTCCAGGCTGAGGGCTTACTCTCTTTTTGAGGCCAGCGTCAGTTCCTGATGCCACTTAACCCCAAGGAGCCCCAAGGGTTATGAATAACAGCGATGGTCTTGCGGATATTGACGGTGGGGACAGCTCCGGGGAGGGAGGGAGGCCCACCTGGGCATGCACACCACTCTCTACAGGAGGAAAAGGTCTCCGACTCCCATTCTGGGGACTTCGGGGCCAGGCCCAGGCCTCCAAATTGACTTTAACTTCACAGAGGAGCTCAGCAAATGCTGCAAAAGCAAAATACCTGGGGGAATATCTCTCCTTCTCTGGAGTTTTGGCAAACTTATTATCCCAATCAATATCTGAGTAATTACAATCCCCTGTGATCAAAGGGGGGTGGTTTTCCCTTTCTTTGGCCTCTTTACAGGCCTCTCTTATCTGGAAAAAGATTTCTTAATCTACTTTCCCTAAATGCCCTGAAGGTGTGAGCGCCACTGAGGCCCAAGAACTCCCAGATTGCTTTTCATTCCCTCCCTGCCCCCTGACCCAGCTCCCAGGCAGTGCAGGTAAGGATCTGCTTTTAGCCCAGCCACCCACAGAGCGCCCCCAGGGGAAGGGGGGGCGGGGGGCTGAGCCCAGGAGAAGGAAGGAGGGTCCCTCTTCTCTCTGCACCTAAGAGGAGTTGGGAAAGGGTTGTAGGGCAGGGCCGGAGGACCTACTGGGAAAAGCAGGCAGGCCAGCCTGGCCTGATCCCTCCTGTCCACACTCTGTACCCCGCTGTAGCCCGCCAGGCTCTCAGCCACTCTGAGACCCACATGCTCACGGGGGTGGGGAAAGGGACTTTGGGGAACTGGAAGGAAGTAGGTGGGAAGTTCTCTTTTCCATCCTTGACAAAAGAAATTGGTCAGACATCCCAGCCCTCCCTCTGGGACCATGAACCCCTCACCCGTGTGCCCCCCCAGACAAAAATCCATCCATCTGGTTTGTGGGGCCCCACCCTGGGCACGAGACCAACACTCTGCCTCAGCCTCCCTGTGCCTCTCCTCTCAGCAACAACTGTTTTCTCATGTGGGTCAGGGTGGGTCCCCACAGGGATACCATTGCACACCTACAGGAAAGCGGGGCTCCTTGTGGCCAATAGCCCACTGACGAGGGGAAAGGCAGGGGCAGTGGGGGAAGCCCGGGGCCCAGCCTGGCCCAATGTAGGATTTACAGACCAAATCCTCTCTGACTCCTGATGACTTAAGAGGTTTGTGCACTCCAGAAACCTAATTACCCCCAAAGATTTCTGTTAAGTCTTCTCGGCTTTGCTTCTGAAGAGCCCTTTCCAAGAACGCCACTGGGTTACAGTCATTACTCTGCGGACCCCTGGCAGGGCTGTTTGTTGTATTTTTATGAGGGGAATGCTGTGTAGCCCTAATGCATTTCCCAGGAAAGACTCTGCAGAGGGGGCTCCATGCACCGTGGCTGCTAGCTGGGGAGGGTCGGATCAACACTGATGGGCGTGCATGCGAGTGTCTCCACACGTGGAGGGAGTGTGTGCCCAGAGAACACAAATAACTGAAGCCAGGGCGTGCACACTTAGGAGACAGATAAGCCAGCTGAATACTCACCACCTGGGACATTTTGATAAGCATTCCAGAGGCCATCCTGTCCAGCCCCCTGCCTCCAGGCAGATCTGCTCCAATTTACCCCACACAGCATGGGTTTCTGCCTCTCTGAGGCAGGCAATTTCACCGCTCCTGTGGTAGAATTTTCTAGTGTTTAACAGCCCTCCTCCCATGAAGCATCTTCCTTCTGGAATTATAAATGTTTCTGCTGCAAGGGGACTTGGAAATCATATAGACCACGCTTCTTGTTTTAGGCATTTGATGGTGGAATCCGAAGGTCTCCATTCTCGGAGAAATCTCTCTGCCCTATGGCACAGACACTTCTGGTCTAGGAGGGGATCGAAACACCCTGCAGACTCCTTCAGCTTAGCTCAGAACCAAGGGGGTGGCCCTCTGATCAAGTCCAGGTCCCGGGTAGGTGCATCGATTTTCATAAGAGAATGACAACCCTCCCCTAGGGCTGGCAGATTCCAACTGCTCGTGTGTTTGTAAGGCATATGGGGCCGTATTTAATTGGCAGCCCGAGAGCTGCACTTCAGGTATTTGGCAGGGAATATAGTCTCGAACTCACTGCCATGCAGTGTCCATCAGAAACCCAGCTGAGAGGAGGAAAGCGTACGCACAATTGCCTGAAGGGTATGCAGTCCATCCATCCCTCCAGAAATATTAACAGTCACGGGATTAAGGCAGAGCCCCAGAGAGCCGGCTACTGGACCGAGTCCTTCTGGTTCCATTTTCCTGAGTCGAAGTGTGGTTTGTGTTGAGGGACGATGCTACTGGGGGCGGCCTAAAGACGTGAGGAGTTGCGGCTACCGGAAAGGTACTGTTGAGCACATTGCCCCTCCCTGGTTACATACAGGAAGGTGCCCAGGAAAGCCCCGTGCCCACAGGGCACCGGGAGAGTTGGGTTTCTCCTAAAACAACATTCTTTCCTGGGACGTCTGGGTGGCTCCGTCGGTTAAGCATCCGATTCTTGATTTTGGCTCAGGTCATGGTGTCACAGTTCATGAGTTCAAGCCCCAAGTTGAGCTCTACCCTGACAATGCAGAGTCTGCTTGGGATTCTCTCTCTCTCTCTGCCCCTCCCCTGCTCTCCCTCTCTCTGTCTCTCTCTGTCTCTCTCTCTCCCTCAAAAATAAACTTAAAAAAAACTTCTTTCTTTCCCCTCCCATCCTTCCTACTATCCCTCCTTTTCTCCTCCTCTCTCTCCCTCCTTTTTTTCCCTTCCTTCCTTCCTTCCTTCCTTCCTTCCTTCCTTCCTTCCTTCCTTCCTTCTTTTTTCTCCCATCGTGCAGGCACTATGAATTGTGAGACTGATCTATTTACTTTGCTCACATTGGCTTCCAGATACCCTAGATTTGAAGCCAGCCGTACGTGTTTAGGGCTGGGAGCTCTGCGTCCTTCTACTAGCCTCATTCCTGATCCCCAGGGATATTCCTTTGTTTTTTTATCTCCCGTTCCCACTGGCTTCTCCTGTATATCATCTCATTCCATTTTTCATATCCGTGTAAGCCACCACAAGTCCGCTCTGGCACAAGGCAGATATAAGTAAGTACATTAATAAATTAATTAATACGTCTCAAACTGTGCAGCACACACAGATTATATTTACAAAAGAGTGCGTTTACCAAGCTGGTACTGGAAGGCCTCCCAGGCCACATGGGCCTTGAGCTGAGTGTTGAAAGATGTATAAGATCCAGAGGAGGAGGAAGAAATGGGGAAGTCGTCCTTTTAAATTCTGTCCCTCTCACTGAAATCTTCTGCTTCTTCTCTCAGGACCAGTGTGGAGCCTGTCTCCAGGAACTTGGCCCCGGTCTAACATCCCTTCCTGAATCTGAAGGCGCAGAATAAGAAAATAAATAAATAAGAATCATAAAATCATAAAGGTAAGCACCTGACGGGACCTGAGAAATCATCTCCTCGGAGCCCTTCTGTTAGCATAAAGGAAATGAAGGGCCAGAGCGGGTGGGTCTAGTTGCTGGATCAGGTGGCCACTTTGAGCAAATTCCAGGTGGCGAACCCGGTGCCCCTAACTCCCTGTGAATCTGTGCCCTTTGTGGAACCCCATGAGGTTAAGTAATTGGAGTGCCCGTTCGCCAGCCTGAGCTCCATACCTGCATGGTGCGCACTGATCACCTGCAAAACAGAGAAGCGGTGGATGGGACCTTCGCTTATATAATCTAACCGTTTCAGGGGGGATTCCGTACAAGTAGGACTTTGGGCACGACTTAACCTCGCTGTGCCTTTGTTTCTGCATCTGTAAAATGGGATGATAAGAATATTTCCCTCAGGCTGTTGTGAGAATGGAAGCAGAAAATGCATATAAAGGGGACCCGGGGTGGCTCAGTCGGTTGAGCGTCTGACTCTTAATTTTGGCTCAGGTCATGATCTCAGAATCGTGGGAATGAGCCCCGCACCGGGCTCTGTACTGAGCGTGCAGCCTGCTTGAGATATTCTCTCTCTCTCTCTCTCTCTCTCTCTCTCTCTCAAATAATAATAATAATAATTAATAAAATGCATATAAAGAACCTTACAAACAGTAGGCACTCACAAAAAGTAGTTATGGTGGCAGTGGTTTATTTCCCCTATTTTGCAAAGAAGCAGCAGCAGCCCAGGACAATGCTATCACTTGACCAAGGAAACAGCAGAACCCCTGAGCTGCCCCAGAGCGTGTACTCGCACTATTTCGGATCGCTGGGGTGTTAAAGAGCGGAAGCACTTGGGTTTCCCATTTCTCATTCGCACCATGCCCATCTCTGCCTTATCTCGGGTCTCTTCCTGATTCCACAGCCTGCCTCTGCCGACCAGCTAGCACCCTCCTTTATAGATACCATCTGCCCAGAGACCAGAACCAATACCAAAGTGCCTAAGTCAAGGTTAATGCTGGAGATAATAACCAAGGGAGATGGCACTATCTCTTTTGGGCTCTCCTACCCTGGACCACTTATGTGAGTTTCTGATCAGAGGCAGGAAGCTGGGGACAAAGTAATTTTCTAGGAATCTCTTCAGGCTGAGGGCTCCCATGATTCTATTTTCTTCCATCCCAAGTTTAGGCATCTAAACTTGGTGTCTTGAGTAGAAACATGAACATATGGGGCCCTTGCTGAGTTCACACTTCAGGGCCTTGGAGCTTTGTCTCGCACACCAGCCTGAACTACTTTGTTCATTTCCTCTGTTCCCCTGCTTGAGATACTGGCACACAGGAATGGAAAGGGGCAAGCTGGTGAGATAGGTGGACAGAACCGAGGGGATAGTGGACCACACCCATTTTCTCAGGTGCCCTAGGACTGGCTTTATGTCTTTATGATCAGCAAAGGGGAGAGTGAAAACTGGCGACTGCCAAGAGGCTCTTGTGTTTGCTCCCATTGGCCCACATTTTGTCAGAGATCTGATTATATTCAACTCCCCTACCCTACCATCCACCTCGCAGAACCTCAGTGTTGGTTGATCAGCAGCTCTCTACAGATGGGTTTTAACCAGGGGCCCAGGGCCCAAGGACAGCTGAATTGTCCTGCTTCTTGCCACTATATACCATGACCAACGAACAGTCAAGGCTCTAATCCATGAGTTATATAGGACCAGGCAGGCCCAGAACATCTTTCACTGGACATATCCCAACCCCCAGGCAGCCTGCACACTAAGCAGCTTCCAGCTCTTAGCGTGCTTTATGCTGTGAGGGGGAAACAGCTACCGAATAGCTTGGAAAGATTGCAACTCCATCCTGCTTGAGTCTAAGAAATGCCCAGGGCAGCAGAGGCCAGCCTAGTTAAGCAGGGATGTAAATATTAGCACAGGCATTACGTGAAAGGTCTTTAAAGAATACAAACAGCCTGGCCGAGGGGAAGGTGAAGGATCCAAGAAGTCCAAGAGGCCTTGACCTTACCTCACACCATATACAAAATGCAACCCAAAAAGGAACATAGACCTATATGCAAAACCTACATCTATGAAACCTTTAGAAGAAATTATGAGAGAAAACTATTTTGACTCTAGGTAACACCAAAATCATTATGCATAGAAGAAAAATTGGCAAACTGGATTTTATCCACACTAAAAGCTTCTCTTTCGAAGACACTATCAAAAAACTTAAAAGACAAGTCACAGACTAGGAGAAAATATTTCCAAAACGCATATCTGACACAGGACTTCAATCTAGAATACCGAAAGAATGTTTAAAACTCAACAATAAGAAAACAAATCACCCATTAAAAAAATGAGCAACAGACATTTCACCGAAAAATATACACAGATGGCAGACAATCACATGAAAAAAATATTCAATATTTTTAGTCATTGGAGAAATACGAATTAAAATACAATGAGATATCACTTACGACCTATTAGAATGGCTGAAATTAGAACTAAATAAATAAACACCTGGCAATACCAAGCCCTGGGGAGGATGTGGGACACCCAGAACTCTCCTTTTTGTGGGTGGGAATGTGACACGATATGGCCATTTTGGAAAACAGCACGGCTGTTTTCTATCAAGTTAAATATGTACTTGTCATATGACCTAGCAATTCCAGTCTAAGTATTTACCATATGAAAAGAACTTATGTGCACACAAAACCTGTATGTGAATGTTATAGAAACGTTTTTCATAATCACCCAAAACCAGAAACGCCAGTGTTCTTCCTCTAGTGAACAGATACACAAACTGTAGTTTATATGCAATGGAATCCTACTCAGCAATAAAGAAGAATGAATTACGTGAACAACACGGATGAATCTCAAATATATTATGCTAAGTGAAGAAGCCAGACTCCAAAGGCTATATGTGCTATAATTATATTTATAAGTTATTCCAGGAAGGCAAATTGTCAGAACAAAAAACAGATCAGCGGTTGCCAGGGGCTGCAGGTGGGGAGTGGTTAAATGACAAGGGACATGGGAATTTGGGGGGTGGGGGTGGGGTTGATGGAATTGTTCAATATCTTTACTGTGGGAGTGGTTACATGGCTTTATGCATTTGTCAGAACTCATAAATCTATACTGGAAAGGGTTCATTGCACTGATGTAAATTATTCCTCAATCAAAAAAAAAAAATCAAAGGACTCATTATTCTTGACAAACATAACCTAAAAGATATGTACTAAAAATTAGTATTCCCATTTTACAGTTGAGGAAATAAAGGAATAAAGAGACTGACTGACCTGTCCAAGGTCACAGAGCAAGTAATGGTTACCACCCTGATTGGCATCCAGGTTCTGGAGCTCCAGGTGGCCATGCTCGTGGCCACCAGTCCACGCCATCTCTCACATTTGGGACTTTTCTTTATTCTTAAGTATATTTTAACTCACCCATTGGATTGTATCCAACTTGAAGCTACCATCTAAATCATAAGCATTTTATTTGTATTTCACATACATGAGAATTACTTACGTATGTTGTATCCTTAAGGACATTCAAACAACAGAAGAATCCAGAGAGCAGAGTAAAAGGCCCCTTCCGTTACTCCTGCCCCTGTCCACAGCCCTACTCTAGGGGTAGTCTGTTGACAGATGTTGGTTAGCCTTACACCATGGAAATACAGACTCATGTGTGCACATCACATGCATTTCCAGCACCCTGCTCAATCTCCAGTTATGGAAGCCTGGTTGACTTTCAACCAAACAAAAGCCATAATAGATTCATACCCTTGCTTTGTCATAGACCAGCTGTATGACCCAACAGAAGCTAGGTCATCTCTGTGTACCGGTTTTCTCATTTCTAAAATACAAATATCCATTTTTAATAAAGGCAGATCCCTCATCACGTAGTTACAGTTCAGTAAATGCCATTTAATCCAAATGTGTAGACAACTGAACGGCAGCAGACAACAGCTAAGACGGGGGGACTTCACTGAACAAAGGTGACTCAGTCTCGAGTGTATCTGAATTCAGCACCTATGTTTTTTTTTTTTAACAATCCACTACCCAATCCAAACAAGCCATCTGGGTCCTATGTCACTCCAGGTATGACTGTAGGAATTGAAGGGACAGGAAATACTTAGCCGAGAGAAGCAAAGGCTCTTCGGGGATGTGAGCATTGGTTTAAAATATTTGAAGAGCTGTCATACAGGAAGAGAAGGCATATTTGTTCTCGGCTGCTCCAGGGCAGAGCTGGAATTAATCTGGATGCAGATTTTGTATTACGGAATAAAACTGTCCGGCAAAAGAGGAGCTGCCCACAAGGCAGTGGGCTTCCTACCACTTTCAGGTAATCAAGCTGACGCCGTGCAATCATCTGCCAGAAAAGTGAAAGAAAAGCTCCAGCAAGCAGATTTGGGGATCTCGTGCTTCTCAGTCCAGAGGTGCCCGCCCTCAGAACATATGGAGGTGTCAGTGAATGCTGGGAGAGGCCAGCACGCGCCCCGCCCATCTTCTCATCCTGCCTATTAGCCGAGAGGCAATAATGGGGGTGAGGGAAATGCTCGCACACGGGAACCGAGGCAATACGTAGAGAGATGGTTTCATCAGCTGGTCTTGCATTTACTAAGGGGAGCAGAGGAGAGCATGTCCTGCCCTCCAAAAATGCAGACCTATTTGGATCCTATCTGAGGTCCCTTGGCAGCTGACAACACGCCCATCTGCCATGCTGGCATGGTGCCCCCAGCAAGGGGAGCAAGGGAGCTCTGCTTCCTGCTGGTGGGCATAGGTTCCAGGTGGTTGCATATGCCTGCGGAGGGGGGACCGTTGTCCCAAACAGCACAGGGTACTTGCGACTCCCATGCTCACCCTCTGCCCTGCTTACCCCCTCCCAGTCCCACCAGGGGCACGGAGGTACCCAGGAGTTGCGGAGAGTGGGAAGAGAGGACCCAGGCACTGGAGGGGTTGGGGGCTGCCAACTGAACAGGCCTTGCCGCATCGAGCACGTCGTGAAGCCAAGACCACCCAAGGAACAACCAAATGGACGCTTGGAAGGCAAGGCCAAGGCGCAAAGGATACCAACGCAAAGGTCATCACGAGGGGCATGGGCCCTTGAGAGGGAGACGAGAAGCTATACGATGCCTTTGGCTCTGTCATTCTCCAAGAATGAGGAGGAAGAGTCTGGAGGGAGGATATTCATGGTTTTCTACATCTGGCCCAGGTAGAGGAGTTCATCCTCCTCTGCTGTCAGATGGCAGCATCTGAGCCCAGGGTCATGCCTGCCTAGCCGCATGGGAGTGTGTCCACCCCACGTTGGCGTGTGTGTGTGTGTGTGCGTGTGTGTGTGTGTGCGTGCGTGCATGCCCACGTCTGTCTGAGGGTTGCAACAATTGCATATTGCTGATGCTGCAAAAGCACATAAAGGCTGGACAGCTAATCCAATCATTCATGCTTCCCTTGTTCCGACTCTGGGATCTGATAGATAAAAATACCCAGGCAAATGACCAGTTTCATGGACTGTTTCCTCTTTTGTCAATACAAGGAATTGTGAGCTGTCATCTTGTCCCTCCTCTCCAGAGAGAGAGCTCAAATATTTATGACCAGCTTTTATAACATTAATTGTATTTCTAATTGTTTTTCCCTCTCAGCAGGCATTGCTTGCCTCACCCTGGTGACGATGGGCAGTTCTGGGGTTTATGAAGAGTGGTTTGTCACAAATGAAATTCAGGAGAGGTTGTGAACGAGGCGGCCACATTTCCTGCTTAGTGGCCCTCCTCGGTTCTGAAGCATGGGCTCTGGCTGGGTGCCAAACACGACGTGTCCACCGGGCCCTGCAGAAAGGATGGGATTGGCGCAGGCCGCTTCCTCCCCGGGGATCAGGAAGTCAGGGAAGCATCAAGGGCACCTCCTCTGCTGGGCGTCCTTCCACCGCAGCACCAAGCGAGGCCCCTGCCTTGGTTTCTTCACCTGGAAAGTCTCTCCTCGCCCCCCTCCCACACGGCTTCTTGTGTTTCCTCCCGACGGAGGGGGCCCGCTCGTGTTTTTTTCTTAAGGCTGAAAACTGCTTTTTAGATTTTCCGATCAATGAACGTGCAGGGATGAGATAGGTATATGGGAAGGCATGTTTGACTAGGAATCGGGAAAGCTGAGATCTGGTTGTTCAATTATTCATTCATTCATTTATACATCAAACATTTATGGGAGCCTCCTGCGTGAGAAGCCTTGCCCTACATCCTGGGAGTAGAACCCAATGCCTCCTGCAGTCCCAAGACCCTTCACCTCGCAGGCCACAGCCGGTTCTTTTATGAAATAGAGGTGGACCACCAGGACACCACGGTCCCCAAGAATGTTGCATTCCAAGAGTCACCTTTCTATAATGTCTCAAAGGACAGCTTGAGGAATCAAGGAAAGCTCCAGACCAAGAGTTGGGAAGGCTCTGCTCCACTTCTTTCTAATTCATGACCTTGGACGAGTCACTTGGACTTTCTAAGTTCTGACTTCTCCAACTGTAGTATAGGAATCAAGGTAATCTCACACCCCACACTGATTGCAAGGAGTAGACGAGGTGGCCTGGGGGAACACTATCTCTAAACTGTGCAACAATCTACAGAAGTAAGAAATCACTCTTAATAGTAATCAGAGAAGAGCACCTAGGTGGCTCAGTCCAACTCTTGATTTCCGCTCAGGTCATGATCCCAGGGTCTTGGAGGGAGCCCTGTGTCAGGTTCCATGCTGAGTGTGGAGCCTGCTTAGGATTCCCTCTTTCTCCCTCTGCCCCTCTCACCTGCGCACACGCTCTCTCTCTCTCTCTCTCTGTAAAATAAAAAAATTACAATTACACAAATTTAAATAATAATCAGAGAGCCCTAGCTAACTCTTCTGGTGTCCCTGGGCAAGGCACAAAATGGACAGAAAAAAAATGGTGGTGGAGAAGGAGCTATGTATTGACCGCCCCTCTTTCCAAAGGAGGGAGAGAAATCTTCTCTCCTAAATCTTGGAGTCTGTCTCCCCTGAGACTTGGATCGAACTAGCCACCACTACACAGGTAACTCAAGGGACTCAAGCTCAGGAGTAGCTAAAATAGAAACAGTCAAACAGAGTTTAACTCTATGGTGAACTCACCCTGGGAAGCGGTCTTTGGCTGCTGGTGAGATATGTAACCCCAGCCTTGGTGGGGGGGGGGGGGGGCTAATAAAGGTCACACAGCCCTGGGATCTGATGGCCAGCAAAGGCTCCAGGGAGCTGGTAGTTGAGCTCTATGACCATCTCTGCAGGTGGTCCCCTAAAGGGACTGCTGTGGGAATGGCTGCTCCTGAAGGACTGTCCCCAGACCAGGAAAGAATATTCCTCAGCTGGGGAGGGCGGGAGAGGGGCAGCAGAAAAGCGTGATGGAGAGAATGTGACCACTCTCAGGGCCACCCCAAGCCCAGCCTCTCCATGTCTGCTCCCCACGTCTCTTTGATCTGGCACTGGACTTTGATCTAGGACAATGGTGGTATGGAAGAAAGGAATTCTCTAAGAGGATGGGATGGGGAAAGAACACTCAAGTATGACAGCATAGTTCACCTGGAAAAGACATTAGATGCCAGCTCTTCCAAATCCCTCCCCTGAACAAGCCGTGGTTGGGACTGGGACAATCTATGGGCCTTGGACCAGTCTCTTACTTCTTGAACCTTGGGATTTTACTTCTTAATTGGTAAATAGGTAGTAACAATAGCAACTGTCTCACGCAGTTATGCGGATCATAGGAGGTGACAGAAGGTCCTTCACAAAAGTGGTGGGGCCTAGAGGAAAGTGTATGGGGCTAGAAGTCACAGGACTTGGAATCAAGACCCCAGTGTGCTACCTGCATCATTTATTTTTTTTATTTTTTTTTTTATTTAAAAAAAAATTTTTTTTTAACATTTATTTATTTTTGAGACAGAGAGAGACAGAGCGTGAACAGGGGAGGGGCAGAGAGAGAAGGAGACACAGAATCTGAAACAGGCTCCAGGCTCTGAGCTGTCAGCACAGAGCCTGACGCGGGGCTCGAACTCACAGACCGTGAGATCATGACCTGAGCCAAAGTCGGCCGCTTAACCGACTGAGCCACCCAGGCGCCCCTATTTTTATTTTTTAATGTTTATTTGTTTTTGAGAGAGAGACAGAGACAGAGCACAAGCAGCGGTCTGGGTGGCTCCGTCAATTGAGCATCCGACTTCAGCTCAGGTCATGATCTCATGGTTCATCAAGTATTTTAATTTCTTTTTTTTTAATGTTTATTTATATTTGAGAGAGAGAGAGAGAGTGAGTGGGGGAGGGGCCAAGAGAGAGGGGCACACAGAATCTGAAGCAGGTTCCAGGCTCTGAGCTGTCAGCACAGAGCCCTACGTGTGGCTCGAACTCACAAGCCGTGAGGTGATGACCTGAGCTGAAGGCAGCCACTTAACCGACTGAGCCACCCAGGGGCCCCAGAAGTCTTTGAATTTCTGAGTCGCATTTTCTTTTTCTGTGAAATGGAAATAATGATAAGGATCCTCACCTCAAAAGGTGATGAATATCAAGTAAGAAAATAAAAGCCTTTGATGAGCTATGAAGTGCATCTCGATATTAGTGATTGCCCTTCTGAAGAAGAGACTGAGGGCCAGAGAGGCCAGCTGATTTGCCCAAGGCCCACAGCTACTGTGGAACTTAGACCCGTTCACAAGGCGCCAGACCCTGAGGTCCTGGAGGCCCTCTGTTCACTCCTGTCCTCCAGGGAGGAGTCTGCCTCCCCTTCACAGCCCAAGCCTGCCACACAGGCCTGCAGGCAGCCACCCTAACCAAATGCAGTGGGGTCGGGGGTGGGGTGGGGGGGCGTTACATCGATTTGAATGCTGCTGTTTATATTTTGCCTTCCCTCAGGAGTTAACTAGAGTCCTTCTAGCATTGATTAGCTCTATCTGGTTTCCTAATGGAGTAAACACAGGGCCCCTTGGATATCGACTAGAATTTAACAAATACACCCCTTACAACACCAAAATCGGCCACAGGAAACAGCACTTACACGCACAGTCCACTTCTGCCTGAACCCCCAGATGGGAATGCCCTGTCACTTCCCCTTGGGCAGCTGCTGAGCTGCCCAGGGCGGGACTCATGAATCAGTGGGACCGCTCGCAGTTTTTCCCTTTAAATTTTGAGGCACGGCTGATTAATTTGAGTCCTGTCGAGTCTGGAGGCCAATATGTGTTGATAACGGCAAGACAAAAGGGGGGCTGAGCTCCTGCCAGCTCTGGGCCTCCCAGCACTTCTCTGAACCTGTCGGCCTCCGTCTGGGGGCCTCTCCCCACCCCCATGCCAAGGGTCACTCTGAGCAGAGGTCTTGAAGCCCCACCTCAAGCTGACCCCTGGGGCTAGGACTGAGCCCTCTATCCCTCCCTACACCTAAACCTGACTCTCCCCCTCTGCGGGACAGTCTCGGGCCTTGTCTCCAGCAGACCTCCTTCCCCTCTGCCTCCCGCCCAACCTCCCCTAGCTCAGCCCTGGCCTAGCTTACAGCTACTTTGCTCCAGGCGGTGCCTGCCGGCTCCAGCCCTGCTCTCAGAAGGACAGGAGCCAGGATGAGGAGGGCTGAAGGCCGTGCATCAGTCAGGTGAGCCAGAGTGGTCTCCGCTCTGGGCTTCCTGGCTTTCCTTCGCCCTGCCGAGAAATTCCAGATTAGGTTTGGGGCCTATACTCTGATCTCCCCAGCTTTCTGAAACTAATCATTTTTTCATTAGGCTTTTGAGTTGCTGGTGTGCGTGTGCGTGCGTGCGTGCGTGTGTGTGTGTGTGTCAAGATAGCAGCAACATAAAGTGGGGGGAGGGGGAAGCCTCAGCATCAGTGGGTTGGGAAGAGCCTCTGGCTTGACCTCTGGGTGAAGGGGGGCTGATCTGGGAGAAAGCACCCCTCAGCAGGACGCTGCACCCATCCGTTCTAAGCAAACACTCCCTTCCAGGGGCCTCCCCACCTCACTGGAGCCCAGCTTCTCAGCCTGTGCTGGTAACCCGGCCTCCTTCTGAAAAGTCACACAGCCAGGAAGCCGGTGGGGGGCAGCAGGTGTTGGGGGAGGGAGAGGCACCTACCTCTCTGCCTGTGCCTCCCGCAGTAGGGGCCTCCTGCCTTGCACGGTTCCCAGTCCCCAGGATCCCCAGGCCGAATCCACCCCCATGGCTTCCCTCGGAGCCGCACAATGGCTGTATTGAGCTGAGCTGTAAATTTCAGCAAGGCCAACCCTGGGAGGAGGCAATTCCCTGCTAAGGAGGCTCCCTCTGGACAGACTGTCTCCAGCACAAGGGGGCCCTTCATACCTGCTCCGTGCTGGGCCATGGGTTACAGGGCGGTCTGTGCAGTGGAGGGTGCTGAGCACGCCCCTGGCCCCCCCCATCTCCCCGCTAGCACCCCCCGCCCCCAAGAGGGCAGTGGTCACACGAACAAACACTTATGCTTGGAAAGAGACTCTCCGGATGGCTGCTTCTTTGTTTCCCCCAAGTTTTGGCCTCAGCCCAAGATCGAGTTGAGGGAAGGATGGACAAGAATAAATAACTGTATCACGCAGGCCTGTTTTAAGTTATGACCCACCAGGAGAAGTGGAGAGGGAAGAGGTGGAGAAGAAGAGGGGAGGGAGGAGAGGCCCTTTTCCTCTTTACTGGGGGGAAATTGCAACATTGTCTAATAACAAGTAACTAAAAAAACAGCTGAACCTGAAAACTTCAAACTTCAATCAGTCACTCTTAGGAGGAGGTGGTTTGCAAAGGCTAGGAAATAAGGTGAAAAAAGAGAACAATTGGTCTGGAATTAATCAAGATATTAATATTAGAAAAGGTAGCAGAACAGACAGGCTGTCCCCAGGCTGCTGTGGTGTAAAGGGCCTCCCCCCTCTCCCCCCTCCATGTTCTGAGGCACCAGCCCCTCCCCTTCCCCTTGGAAAGGCACCAGCATCAGGGACAAGACCTTGAATGGCCAGAGGTCGAAACCGTGTTCAACACTCCCCTCCCAACAGCCAGCCACCTTAGACTTCTTCCCACACACGCCTCTTCTCCACAGTGACAGGCCAGCAGTGTGGGTGGGGACATCTGTCCCCAGGGCCAGGTACCCATGGGGCAGTGTTGATTGACAGCTCTGACTTACAGAGGGACTTGTTTGCTGGGGAACAGACGCTTGGGCTCCCCACGGCTGTCAAGCCATTTCCTAGCTCTCAACTCATTTAAACTAAAAACCCAAGTATATTTATTCCCTGGTAGACCTGATACACTCCAGCGCTCCTGCCAACTTGCTTTGCAACTTTGTACACATCAGATCAATGTGTGCAATTTAGCAACAGAGAAATGAAGACTTTGGTGAGTTTCAGGGGGTAAGGTGGGGGCAGCCAGGTAGGGGGCGTGGTTCCTACTCAGGGCCCCCCACCATTCCCTCCTGCGAAAACTCACTCGCCCCCACCCACCCCGCCGTGATGCCTGAGCCTTTAGAAGGGGAAGAAAGTTTTTCAGCCGTGGACATGAAGGACAGCTCTTGCACGTTAACCTTGGCAAGGCAAGTAACTGGCACCTCTTTTTTCATGTGCCTTGCGTATAGAACGTGACCGTGACCATACGTTCCTATAAAATCCCATCTGCATGTCCTGCCCTGAAGGGCATCACCTAAACTCAGGTCCCCACCCCCTCCTACCCCAAAGCTCCCAATTCCTCAGCAGACACAGGAAACCTGGGGACAGGTGACATCATGTTGAACAAATACAGATGCTATTTACTTTCCATCCGTTTTCCTGACTATTCTTAGAGGAGTATTTAAAAAAAAAAAAAAAAAAGTTGAACTCAGTTCTGTTGTAAAAGGAGATTGTAGGACCCGCTGTGTTTGAGGGAGTGATTCCAGCAGGTTTGGGGGGCTCCTTCTTCACATTCCCACCCTCTCCTTCAAGGAGAGAAAACGGACTCCGCTCGGCCAGCTGGTGTCAGAACAGTAAATGGAAAACGTATTTACCTAAGTTCTGCCTATAAACTCCCCCAACACCAGAGCAGGGCCTGTTGCCCACTTCCGCACACACCCTTGGGCTGCACATTGCTCCTTTCCCCCCACCAAACCCGGCCTTGATGATCATTTTCATCAGACTTCACTAGAACGGCAACACCAGGGAGAGGGGCATGGTGAATTTTGCTTTGAGCTCCACACCCCTGCTGGGAAGGGCACACATGCCTTGCAAGGTCTAGAAGAAGCAGTAAATATTCTGCAGGTGCTGAATCCAGGGCTCTGTTAGTGCTTTTATGTTCACTACCCCAGCCCTGCCCCAGCACCACCTTCTCCACCCCTGCACCGGCCCCCTGCAACTCCCCAAACTACAGATGAAAACATCAGGAACCGGCCAGACTCGGTGATTCACTCAAGGTCATACACTGGGGGAGTGACTGCTAGGATTCAAAACCAGGTTCCCAGACTCCAACATGAGAGCTCATTCCTTGAAAGCACCAGGATGCCAAGGAAAGGAGATGGAGCTCTGGGCATAGACACACCTGGATTCGAACCCTAGGTTAAATCTGGTTCCAGCACTTATTGATGGCATGGCCTTGGGCAATTACCCTTCCTGTGTCTCAGGCTTCTCATCGGCAAAACAGAGGACATAACACCCAAGGGCTAGGATGATTGGGAGGTTACCCGAGTCAGTGCCAGTGAAATCTGGCATGATGGCGGGCCTGAAAGAGGTACAGACAGTTGTTACTTACTTTCTCCTCACCTCTCTTCATTTTATAAGAGAAGAGCAATTGACGATGGTTTATTGTAATTGAACATAAATGTACAAGTCAATGAATCTTCACCGAATGTACACATCTATGTGCTCAGACACTGGACCGAAAAACAGAATGCTTCCCTCCCCCCCACACACTTCCCTGGCGGGTCCCCTTCACCCCTTTCCAGTCACTATCCCCCTTCAAGGGTAACCACTATCCTACATTGTCACACTGTAGATGAGTTTTACCTGCTTCTGGCTCTTATATAAATGGAATCGTACAATACGTTCCCTGTGGTGTCTGGTTTCTTTCATTCGCCGTTGTGTTTGTGAGATTCATCCGTGCTGTGCACTGACTACCCTTCATTCTCTCCCTTCTGTGTAGGATCCCAGAGTGTGCAGATACTCGATTTATTCATCCATTCCATTGTTCATAAATACTTGGATTGTTTTCAGCACTTAGACGCCCTGCTCTAAACCATTTGTGTGTGTCTTTGGGTAAACGCACATAAGTCTTCCAGCTAGCCAGAAGATAACATAACTTCTGCGTTAGTAGGTCCTACCAAACTGTTTTCCAAAGTGATTCCTGTTCACTCGCCTGCCAGTAGTGTTTGAGAGTTCTGATGGTTCCACATCCTCCCCAATACTTGCTATTGTCTTTTTTGTTTGCTTGTTTGTTATAGCTATTCTGCTGAAAGTGTGGTGCTGTTTCCCTGTGATTTGAACTCACATGCCCCGATGACCAAAAGAGTTGAACACCTTTCCTTTTTTTTAAATTTTTATTTATTTTATTTTTTTAATTTACATCCAAATTAGTTAGCATATAGTGCCACAGTGATTTCAGGAGTAGATTCCTTAATGCCCTTTACCCATTTAGCCCATCTCCCCTCCCACAACCCCTCCCATAATCCTCCGTTTGTTCTCCATATTTAAGACTCTCATATGTTTTGTCCCCCTCCCTGTTTTTATATTATTTTTGCTTCCCTTCCCATGTGTTCATCTGTTCTGTGTCTTAAAGTCCTCCTATGAGTGAAGTCATCTGATATTTGTCTTTCTCTGAATGACTAATTTCACTTAACATTATAGTCTCTAATTCCATCCACATAGTTGCAAATGACAAGATTTCATTCTTTTTGATTGCTAACACTCCATTGTATCTATATACCACATCTTCTTTATCCATTCATCCGTCGATGGGCATTTGGGCCCTTTCCATACTTTGGCTATTGCTGATAGCGCTGCTATAAACATTGGGATGCATGTGCCCTTCAATGGATGCTGTATCCCTTGGATAAATACCTAGTAGTGCAATTGCTGGGTCGTAGGGTAGTTCTATTTTTGATTTTTTGAGGAACCTCCGTACTGCTTTCCAGAGTGGCTGTACCAGCTTGCATTCCAGCAACAATGCAAAAGAGATCCTCTTTGTCCACATCCTCACCCACATCTGTTGTTGCCTGAGTTGTTCATGTTAGCCATTCTGACAGGTGTAAGGTGGTATCTCAGTGTGGTTTTGGTTTGTATTTCCCTGATGATGAGTGATGTGGAGCATATTTTCATGTGTCAGTTGGCCATCTGGATGTCTTCTTTGGAGAAGTGTCTATTCATGTCTTTTGCCCATTTCTTCACTGGATGATCTGTTTTTTGGGTGTTGAGTTTGATAAGTTCTTTACAGATTCTGGATACTAACCCTTTATCTGATATGTCATTTGCAATTATCATCTCCCATTCTGTCGGTTGCCTTTTAGTTTTGCTGATTGTTTCCTTCACTGTGCAGAAGCTTTTTATTTTGATGAGTTCATTAGTTCAATTTTGCTTTTGTTTCCCTTGCCTCCAGAGACATGTTGAATAAGAAGTTGCTGAGGCCAAGACCAAAGAAGTTTTTTCCTGCTTTCTCCTTGAGGATTTTGAAGGCTTCCCATCTAACAGTTAGGTCTTTCATCCATTTCGAGTTTCTTTTTGTGTATGGTATAAGAAACTGGTCTGGGTTCATTCTTCTGCATGTCGCTGTCCAGTTTTCCCAGCACCACTTGCTGAAGAGACTGTCTTTATTCCATTGGATATTCTTTCTTGCTTTGTCAAAGATTAGGTGACCATATGTTTGTGGGTCCATTTCTGGGTTCTCTATTCTGTTCCATTGATCTGAGTGTCTGTTTTTGTGCCAGTACCATACTGTCTTGATGATTACAGCTTTGTAGTATAGCTTAAAGTCCGGGATTGTGATGTCTCCTGCTTTGGTTTTCTTTTTCAAGATTGCTTTGGCTATTTTTGGACTTTTTTGGTTCAATACAAATTTTAGGATTGTATGTTCTAGCTCTGTGAAGAATGCTGGTGTTACTTTGATAGGGATTGCATTGAATATGTAGATTGCTTTGGGTAGTATCGACATTTTAACAATATTTGTTCTTCCTATCCAGGAGCATGGAATCTTTTTCCATTTTTTTGTGTCTTCTTCAATTTCTTTCATAAGCTTTCTATAGTTTTCAGTGTATAGATTCTTCACCCGTTTGATTAGATTTATTCCTAGATATTTTATGGGTTTTGGTGCAATTGTCAATGGCATCGATTCCTTGATTTTTCTTTCTGTTGCTTCATTGTTGGTGTATAGGAATGCAACTGATTTCTGTGCGTTGATTTTATATCCTGCCACTTCGCTGAATTCATGAATCCGTTCTAGCAGTTTTTTGGTGGAATCTTTTGGGTTTTCCATATAGAGAATCATGTGAAGAGTGAGAGTTTGACCTCCTTCTGGACGATTTGGATGCCTTTTGTTTCTTTGTGTTGTCTGATTGCTGAGACTAAGACTTCCAATACTATATTGAATAACAGTGGCAATAGTGGACATCCCTGTCTTGTTCCTGACCTTAGGGGGAAAGCTCTCAGTTTTTCCCCACTGAGGATGATATTAGTGTTGGGTCGTTCATATATGGCTTTTATGATATTGAGGTATGATCCTTCTATCCCTACTTTCTTGAAGGTTTTTATCAAGAAAGGATGCTGTATTTTGCTCAATGCTTTCTCTGCATCTATTGAGAGGATCATATGGTTCTTGTCCTTTCTTTTATTGATGTGATGAATCACATTGATTGTTTTTTGGATATTTAATAGCCCTGCATCCCAGGTATAAATCCAACTTGGTGAATAATTTTTTTACTGTATTCTTGGATCCAGTTGGCTAATATCTCGTTGAGGATTTTTGCATCTATGTTCATCAGGGAAATTGGTCTATGGTTCTCCTTTTTAGTGGGGTCTTTTCTGGTTTTGGAATGAAGGTAATGCTGGCTTCATAGAAAGAGTTTGGAAGTTTTCCTTCCATTTCTGATTTTTGAGACAGCTTCAAGAGAATCGGTGTTAACTCTTCCTTAAATGTTTGGAAGAATTCCCCTGGAAAGCCATCTGGCCCTGGACTCTTGTTTTTTGGGAGATTTTTGATTACTAATTTGATTTCCTTACTGGCTATGGGTCTTTCAAATTTTCTATTTCTTCCTGTTTCAGTTTTGGTAGTGTATACGTTTCTAGGAATTTGTCCATTTCTTCCAGATTGCCCATTTTATTGGCATATAATTGCTGATAATATTCTCTTATTATTGTTTTTATTTCTGCTGTGTTGGTAGTGATCTCTCCTCTTTCATTCTTGATTTTATTTCTTTGGGTCCTTTCCTTTTTCGTTTTGATCCAACTGGCTAGGGGTTTATCAGTTTTGTTAATTCTTTCAAAGACCCGGCTTCTGGTTTCATTGATCTGTTCTACTGGGGGTTTTTTTGTTTTGTTTTTTTTCGATAGCATTAATTTCTGGTCTAATCTTTATTATTTCCTGTCTTCTGCTGGTTTTGGGTTTATTTGATGTTCTTTTTCCAGCTCTTTAAGGCATAAGTTTCCGTTGTGTATCTAAGATCTTTCTTCCTTCTTTAAGAAGACCTGGATTGCTATATACGTTCCTCTTATGACCGCCTTTCCTGCATCCCAGAGGTTTTGGGTTGTGGTGTTATCATTTTCATTGGCTTCCATGAACTTTTAAATTTCCTCTTTAACTTCTTGGCTAGCCCATTCATTCTGTCGTAAGATGTTCTTTAGTCTCCAGGTATTTGTTACCTTTCCAAATTGTTCCTTGTGGTTTCATAGTGTTGTGGTCTAAAACTTTGCACGATATGATCTCAATCTTTTTGTACTTGTTGAGGGATGATTTGTGTCCCAGTATGTAGTCTATTCTAGAGAACATTCCATGTGCACTGGAGAAGAATGTATATTCCGCTGCTTTAGGATGAAATGTTCTGAATATATCTGTTAAGTCCATCTGATCCTGTGTGTCATTCAAAGCCATTGTTTCCTTGTTGATTTTTTGATTAGTTGATCTGTCCATTGCTTTAAGTGGGGTGTTGAAATCTCCTACTATTATGGTATTACTATCAATGAGTTTCTTTATGATTAACTGATTTATATATTTGGGTGCTATCACATTTGGCACATAAATGTTTACAATTGTTAGGTCTTCTTGGTGGATAGACCCTTTAATTATGATATAATGCCCTTCTTCATCTCTTGATACAGTCTTTATTTTAAAGTCTAGATTGTTTGATATTAGTATGGCTACTCTGGCTTTATTTGTTGACCATTAGCATGATCGATGGTTCTCCATCACCTACTTTCAATCTGAAGGTGTCTTTACGTTTAAAGTGGGTCTCTTGTAAACAGCATATAGATGGATCTTGTTTTCTTATCCATTATGTTACCCTATGTCTTTTGATTGGAGCATTGAGTCCATTGATGTTTAGTGTGAGTACTGAAAGATATGAATTTATTGCCATTATGTTGCTTGTAGAGTTGGAGTTTCTGATGGTGTTCTCTGGTCCTTTCTAGTCTTTGTTGCCTTTGGTCTTTATTTATTTATTTCATCTTTTCTCCCCCCAGAGCGTCTCCCTTAAAATTTCTTGCAGGGCTGGTTTAGTGGTCACAAGATCCTTTCATTTTTGTTTGTCTGGGAAACTTTTTATCCCTCCATTTTGAATGGCAGCCTTGCTGGATAAAGAATTCTTGGCCTATATTTTTGTGACTCAGCACATTGAATATATCCTGCCACTCCTTTCTGGCCTGCCAAATTTCTGTGGATATAGGTCTGCTGCAAACCTGGCCTTGTAGGTAAAGCACTTTTTTTCCTTGCTACTTTCTTGCCTCTCCCCTTGCCTGAGTATTTTGTGAATTTGACTATGATATGCCTTGTTGATGGTCGGTTTTTGTTGAATCTAATGGGAGTTCCTCTGTGCTTCCTGGATTTTGATGTCTGTGTCTTTCCCCAGGTTAGGACAGTTTTCTGCTATGATTTGCTGACATAATACTTCTACCTCTATTTCTCTCTCTTCTTCTTCTGAGACCCCTATGATTCTGATGTTGTTCCTTTTTAATGAGTCACTGATTTCTCTAATTCTTAAATCGTGCTCTTTTGCCTTAACCTCCCTCTTTTTTTCCTGCTTCATTATTCTCCGTAAGTTTGTCCGCCATATTACTGATTCTCTGTTCTGCCTCATCCATCCTTGTAGCCATAGCCTCCATTCAAGATTGCAGCTCAGTTATATCATTTTTTATTTCATCTTGACTAACTTTTACTTCTTTTATCTCTGAAGAAAGGGATTCTAATCTATTTTTGACTCCAGCTAGTATTCTTATTTTCATGATTTTAAATTCTGGTTCAGACATCTTGCTTGTATCTGTGTTGGTTAAGTCCCTGGCTGTCATTTCTTCCTGCTCTTTCTTTTGGGGTGAATTCCTTCATTTTGTCATTTTGAAGGAAGGAAAGGAATTAATGAGGTAGAAAAAATTAAAATTAAAAAATTGAAATAAAAAAATATCAAAATTAAAAAATTAAAAACAAGCACACACCAGGAAATCAAACAAATGATGCTAGATCCTAGGTGTGTTTTGGTCTGGGTGTTGAAAGGGGCTTGATAGATTAGAGAAGAAAGGGGAGAGAAAAAAAAAGGAAATCGTTTGAAAATTTCAAAATATGGATATACTAAAGTAGACTAACATGAAATGATGGAAGTAAAATAGAATTTGAAAAAATTTACAGTAGAGTAAAAAATATAGTAGAAAAAATAAATAAAAATAATTTTAATAAAAATTGAAAATAAAAATGATTTTTTTTTCTTTCTGTATTCAAGAAAAAGAAAAGAAACAAAAAAGAGAAAAAAGAAAAAAGGAAAAAGAAAGAAAGAAAACTGAATAGGTGGACTGGTGAACAGACTGAAATATGACTGAAATTACTTCGTTTTCCCCTGAAGTCAAAGTATGAATCGCTTTATAGTCCATAAACTAAGCACGCGGAGGGATTTGTGTTCCTGAAGAAGGAGGTTGGCCCAGTTGGGCGGGGCTTAGTGTAATGACTCCATTCTCCACTAGATGGCGCTGATGAGTTTACTGGGGTGGATTGTTGTGGCGCTTATAGGTGCTTATGCACATGCGTGGGAGCAGTGAAGATGGCATCACCCAGCTACCCAGTCTCTAGTATCAGAACTCTGTTCTCCCCCACCAGCAATTGCCCTCCTGTCCTTCGGCTTCCATCCACTCCCCACTTCCACACTGTCCGTGACTGAGCCGCAGGCAGCATCTCTCTCCCGAGTTCCTTCTCAGATGCGGCTGTTTTTCCCAACCCCTTACTTCTGAGGGACTGCAGCTTTGACCTGTTCTGTCCTTCTGCTGGAGGATCTCACTGAGCACTGGCCGGGTGCTGCCCACATTCAGGAATGTTTGCAGGACCGGGCTGCTGCCGATGCCCAGAGACTGCGGCCAGGTGCCAGCCTGCCCCAGAAAAAGTTGACACTTTTGTGTAGCAGCAGTGTTTCCGGGATTGTGGAAAATCACAACACACACCTGGCACCAGGCTTCACCCTTAACGACCTTGTTCCAGCACCAGCGAATGTGGTTCTCCCTGGTCCACTGGGGCCTTGCCTTTTGAGGACCCACACAGCCTCTACCTGATGTCCTCCCAGCGGGGGAACTGCCTCTCTCCGTGTGGCCCGAAGAACCCTGGACTCCACTCTGCTCCTGGGGATTCGCCCTTCCCACCAGAGCACCACCAGGTATCGAGCTGCGCCATTTCAGCCTCTGCACTCCCTGTTTTTAGTCCTAATGGAATTTAAACCCTCTCCTTTCTCCCTTTTTGGTTCATTCCCTGCGGCTGTTTCCACTTTTCTACTTTGTCTCCAGCTGCTTTTGTGGGGGTGCTTTTCCCGTATACCGCCCCCCCTCCAGTCTCCGTCCTCTCTCTGCAAACAGAAACACCTCCCTGCCCTCTGCGGCTTCTGTTCTCCCTCAGTTCATCTCTCCGTGCCACATACCTGCTGAGTTCTGTGGTTCAGGTTGTGCAGATTGTTGTGTTAATCCTCAGATCAGTTTTCTAGGTGTGCAGGATGGTTTAGTTTTGGTGTGCCTGTATTTCATGGACGCGAGACATACAAAAAACTTCCATGCTGTTCCCAAACACCTTTTCTTATGTTTATTGGTCCCTTGGAAAGCTTCTTTTCAGAAAGTCCATTTCAAGTCTTTTGCCCATTTTTTTAATTGAGTTGTCTGCCTTTTTTTATTGATTGGCAGGGTTCTTCACATATTCCAGACATGAGTCCTTTGATAGATATATGTTTTGCAAATATCTTTTCCAATTCTGTGGCTTCCCTTTTTGCTTTCTTGACTTGTGTTTTTGATTAATTGAAGTAATTAATTTTAATGCAGTTCCATTAATCAATTCCCCCCCCCCTTATGCTTAGGGTTTTTATGTCCTGTCTAAGAAATCTTTATCAAACCTGCCTCCTGAAGATGCTCTCCTATGGCTTTTTTTCCAAAAGCTTTTATCACTTTACCTTTTTCATTTGGAACTAAAATGTGTCTGTTTCACATAAGTTAGGAATTAAAATTCCTTCCCCCTCTTATCCCCCCAAGTAAGAATATCCAGTTGACTTAGCACCACTTAATGAGGAAGGCCATCCTTTCCCCTATGACATTGCAAGGTTATCTTTATCATAAATAGGTGATTGGATATGTGTGGGGGGTGATTGAATATGTGATTCTAGCCTGTACTATGTTTAGTTGGTGGATCTGTAAAACACTATCTTCATTATTGTACTTTTATGTAAATCTTGAAGATACATTTTTTTTTAAACTAACACCAATATCTTCCCATTCTAGGAGTTGAGAAAATGCACACCCCCTTCCTGGTCTCAGGTAGATTGTGCTGGTACGAAACCATCTGTCCGGTTAGCTGGGTGAGAGGAAGGGACAGAGGAGGAAGAGAGTAGAAAAATATATTGTGAAAGTTTCACCTTCCGACTAAGATTAGGGTGAGTTGTGCCCTTCATGGTGGGAAGAACCCAAAGATATAAGTTCACAAAGCAATGGGAAGGGCTTGGGCTAAGAGTCAAAACTGCACAATTCTAGGTAGGCTCCATCATGTCTTTCCCTAGCTGTGTGACCCATGAACAGCCTGGTTCCTCTGTGTAAGCCTCTTTTCTTTCTTTTGTAGATAGAGGGGATGAAATTAGAGGTCCTCCAGCATCCTTTCTATCTCTGAGAGTCTACGGTAACTTTTCACCAAGGAAAAGAGCCATCGATTTAGGACATGATCCTCCAAAACTGTAAAAGTATTTTCCATTAGAGCAATGAAACCATTGCTATTCTTACGTATTCCCCCATGCAATCTTTCTCAGAGGGTGTGGACTCAGCAGGTCTGGATGTCTCCTTTGCATTCAAGACAGAGTTGTTGATGCTCCCCCCACCACCACCACCACCACAGCCTCCCCTAACCCTGGGCTAGGATTTGGTCTAGCAGGAGACATGTGTGGTTATGGTGCCCAGGTTCAAATCTTGACTCTACAACTCAACTTGCTATGTGACTTTGGGTCCATCACTCCACCTCTCTTAACCTCAGTTGCTTCACACATAAAATGGAGGCTAAGAATATTTACCTCCCTTATGTCCTTCTGCCACCCTAGGGGGAAAAAAAAAAAAACAAAAAAAACAAAACCTCATAAGGACAAGCCACTGTTGATGAACTACATAGTGTCGCTATAGTTTCGAAAGTCCTTGTCAGGTGTCTCCTCACCTTTCACCCTGTTCGGTTGCTTTACTGCTTTTCATCCGCACCTGCCCTGAGCCAACCAGTACCAGCAGCAGTAAAGTGGTCATTCACCTGGAGCCAACCCACAGTAAGACACCTGCTCAGAGATTGCCTGGGCTTCTTTTTGGGAAGAAAGAGGTCCCAGATACTTCATTCCGGGGGAATGTGGTTGTGAGTATATGTGAGGTCAGAGGAGGCCTGTGTCAACACTAGGAGCTCCTGGAGGAGGAGGGGGTGTGATCGCGTTCACCAAGTATTTAGCACAGTGCCTGGTGCGTGGCAGACATAATCTGCTGGTGTTTCTATGATTCTTACTACACTTGCTCTGCGAAAGGTTTCCATAGTATTCCAGCCCTACCCCACCCCCACCATGAAGCCAATTGGTGTTTGGTTTAAACAAAACTGCTGTAGGTTATTTTCTTGGCAGGAGGTAGAGAAAAGAAAGAACAGATGGACTGGTTGGGAAGCTATCTTCTTCCCTCTGTGCTCTTGGGAGCTCTTCTTTGCCCCATAGAAAGCAGAGGTCTCCTGTAGCCCAGCTCTCCACTCCTAGACTGTCAAAGGCCCTGTGGCCAGAGAGCAGGCCTCCGGCCACCAGCCCCTTTGTTTCCACTGGTCAAGAAAGGGCCTTTTTTTATCTTCCTCACCCGGTCAGTGTAGGCTGCAAAGAGGACTGCCTACCACTCCATGATGTGTCTGTGCTGGAATTGTCCCCGAGACCCAGGCCAGCTGCAGTGGGGGCCCTATCAGAGATTTCAGACAGGTCCTCCCTCCTCTGATTCCGTCTTCCTGGGTGGCTGGAGGGGAGCAGGCCAGGCACACAGGCCCTCAGCAGGGTAGAATAGCAGATCTGTGCATTGCGTGCGGTTCCCAGCACATTTGTTTGATCCGCGTCCAGGTTCTCTTAGACATTTGCTTCTAAGCCGACAGCTGAACATAAAAGCAGTCCCAAGTGGCTGTTTTCAGGTCTTCAACACTGGTTAGCCGCAGTTGGGAAAGCTTCTTCCCGGTGCCCCTAAGTGAATTATCACATGTTATCAAGTCAGAGCTTCGGGGTGGCCAAGCCGTAGCTCTGCTTCTCCTCCTCTGATGATCCATCACCTACTGAGTGGGTTATTAAGACATCCTCTGCCTGGGAGTGTGCATCAATCTGTGGCTCTTCTGTCTTTCCAAGGGGGGGTACGGCGGAGGGGCCCCTGGCGTATCTGTCCCCTGGATGTCTGAGCCACACACGCTGCACCACTCCCTCCGCCGACCGGGGATCCCGTGTCTGATCCCCAGTCTCACCTCCAGCCCACACTTCCTCCCTGCCATTGTGCCTGCACCCACGCAAGCCATTCGAGGGACAACCTCTTCCAACCCTGGCCCTCCCAGGGCGCGTGACGCCTGGTCCGACCCGCGGCGCTCACGCTCGGGGACAGATTCACCAGCCCCTCCTCGCCCCTGTGCAACCGGGTCATCCCTGATGCCCTCAGCCTCTGGGCTGTGTGGAGGATTAGATTGCACATGAATAAGCAATATTCACTTGGCTCTGAAAACCCAGAGTAAATCCCTTGAGCTGCTGTACGGGAGCAGTGTGATATTTCCCATCTCCTCCTCCCTCCATTGCTTCCCCCTCGGCTCCTGTTTCATTTGAAGGCCTTCCCCCCCCCCGCGCCCCCCCCCAGTATGTTTTTGAAGGTGGGTGACTATATTAGAACAACACCGTCGAAACACAGCATTTAGAGCAGAAAAACAGATCCCTGTGAGCAGTTACTTGATTAACAGTGAGAAAAGCTACTTGAGGAGTATATCCGCCCCCGTCTTACTTCTTCTTCCACTGGAAGGAGGAGGGTCATTCCTTTGCTTCCACCCACACTTCCTGGCCTGTTGGTCACAAACCCCACCTGTGGAAGGAAAAAGCCACCCAGGGACTTCACAGGAGCCACCCATTCTGCGAAGAGCTTACCCTTTCGAAAGATCTGGAGAGGCGAGGCACCCCTGAAGCAGGACTTCTTAGCTCGGTCTACTCTAACACAATACCACAGACTGGGGGGCCCAACCAACAGACATTAATGTCTCATAATTTTGGAGGCTGGGAGTCTAAGATCGAGGTGTAGGTAGATTTGGTTCCTAGTGAGAATCCACTTCTTGGCTTATAAAAGGCTTCCTTCTCTCTGTGTGGTCACATGGCCTTTCTCTGATGCATGTGGTGGACAGAGCAAGAGCTCTCCATCTTTCTCTTCTCACAAAGGCAGGAATCCCATCAGGAGGGGCTCACCCTCCTGACCTCATCTCAACCTAATCACCTCTCAAAGGCCCCTTCTCTAAATAGCATCACACTTGGGGGTTAGAGCCTCAACAGGTGGATTTCTCAGGGGACACAAACACCAACCTGTAACACAGGGAAGGTGATTGCCACCTTTTATCCAACTTATAGTGGGTATTTAACACACACGGTAGGGGTGAAATCCTGCCCCCCCCCACCACCACCACATCACAACTGGGTTTCCTTAGGCAGTTTACTTCATCCATCCGGGTCCCATTCTCCTCACCTGTCAGAGGGGAAAGAATGCTCTTAAGTGAGATGCTAGTCACAGATGTTTGGACATGTGCCTGCCCCATGCTTCACGCTTAAGAAGCATGAAGGTTTACCCTCATTTCACCCTGCCTCCTATGCTCCCCACGCCATGGTTATGCCAGATGTGGCAAAAGGGGATGTTTTCTATGAAGAAGTACCTGCCATCCCTCTCAGTGGCTCTTCCTCAGGCCTAGGAAATGCCCAGGAAGCTCATTTGCCTGCAGGACATTATGGATGCTCAAGCTACTTCAGGAGAAGAATGGGATGGGAGAAGGAGGGGATAAAGGGAAGAAAGAGAGAGAAGGAAGGAGGAGGAGAAGTAAGGAGGGAGAGACAGGAGAAGAACCCACCACAGACTGGGTCGGAACAAAGCTGAGCTCACTGTCCCCAACCCCCGCCCCCCACCAGCATGGCTCACTTCCCCTCCTCACTTCTCTGTTTCTATCAGTGCTATTATCATTTTCTATTGTCTGAGGCTAAAACCTCGGGGCCATTTCAACTCTTCCGTTCCTTTGGTTCCCTTTGTGAAGCCAACCACTGACTCATTGTAACTCTCCATGTTTCTCAGACATATTGTTTTCCTTCCCTGGCTACTCCCATGTCCACTGGCTTCATTCACCACCTCCTCTCCCCATAATCTTCCTGCCTCTTGTCTGTGTCCCCACAACCCATTCTGCTCAGTGTTTCCACGTTAATTTTCTTAATTCCCATGATTCCCGTTCATTCCCATGATATTATTGTGTCCAAAATTGACAATGGTTTCCCATTCCCATAGGCCCCCCCATGCCGGTCCAGTCTCATTCTCTAAGTTCTCTTCTGTACGGAGATCCCCCTTCACCCTGATCTGTCTTCTCTGGGTCCAGAATGCGTTAAGTGCATTTGCATCACAGAGCATTTCAGTGAGAGATACTAGGCATGCACTGCCCAGAGCAGTAGCCACCAGTCACACGTGGCAATCGTGCACTTAAAATGTGGCCAATACTGAATTTTTAAAATATTATCTAATTTAAAATAAAAAGCAGAAGCAATGTAAAATATTTTTGCATTAGATAGGCATTTATTTATTTATTTATTTATTTATTTATTTAGGACCACATTCACTTTAACCACCCGTAAAGTATTATTGTTGTACTGTGGTATACGTATTGGAAAAATGCATCATTTCTAAAATTAACACACCTCTGATCATGTAGGTATCAATGGATTGATTCGGTCTGAAGGACTTTTGTTGTCTGTGTCCCTATAAACCACTGTAATGTGATTATTTAAATATTTCGTGCAAACAGCATGAGTTACAGTGGTACCTGTTCCTTTTTCTTTTTTCTAACGTGCCTGCTAAAATATGTGAAATGCCTATGTGGCTCCCATGACAGTGCCATTGGATTGCTCAGTGTTAACTCTGGATGGTAACACACTTCTGGAAGCTAACAGTAAGGGAGACATAAACTGGGTCTCCCAGGAGATGGTTATGGCAACCTCCAGAATGCATTGGCATCTAGAAACTCGAAGCTCTAGGCACACCGGGAACCGTTAGGAAACATTGCAGAAGCTCGTGAAAATTGTCAAGCTTGGGGAGTCAGATAGGCCTGGGAATCAAACCAATGCTGAATTTGAATCCCAGGTCTGCCTACGTGGTGAATGACTCTGGGCCTCAGTTTTTCCATCTGCTAAACTGGACTGTTAAACATTGCTGAAGTCAGAGAGCTGTTGTGAGGGTCACATAAAATAATGCCCTTAGCGTCGCATTTGCAGATCATAAGTGCTCAATAATTGTTAGCTACTAGGCAATTGGGTTTAATGGAACAGAGGCAAGAGGTGTCTAAAATTACTTCTGGAGGCCTGTCGATTCCTCTTTCCTCTGATTCACAGCCACGTGATAGCTACGGAGGATGACCTTCTGACTCACAGAGATGAGGTTCATTGCAGCAATAAAATCAGCTCATAGAGAAGTATTTTTTACCCATCGACTCAGCACAAAATGCATTCTCAAATGTCCATCAACTAACCACAATGACCTGCCCTTGCAAATCCCGTGACCAGCTCTGAGCTCCACCTCCAGTCTCCCTGAGATGGGATGTAGGGGGTGGGGTGAGGTGGGCCCTGTTTCTAGTTAGTCACTGGGTTAAAAAATAATAATCATATTCAGCAGGCCTAGAGTCCTCCCTTAGCACACCTCCAGGCTCTTTCAAAGTCAACTGAACCCCCAGGCTAGATGCCGCCAGAACCGTGGCATACCGTGACTCTCCAGAGAAATGCCAAGGAAAGCCTCCCCCCCACCCCCCGCCTTATTCCCACCTTGCTCTTTGCCAAACTGAGAGGGTGTGCTGAGCCCTTGCGTTACCAGGCAGACTAACGACCCAGAGGCCTCTCCTGGGCTCCCGCCAGGCAGGAGGAGAGGAAGCAGTTTATAGGTTGAGTCACCGGAGCTCAAGTTCTGTTCCAGCACTTCTGCACGGAGAAGGGAAGCAGAAGTGATTTCTGACAGCACTGGAAGAAACGAGGAAGCAGAAACCAACTCCCACTTCTTTGCAACGTTCCGGGACCCAGAGCCAAGGAGAGAGCCAGACAGTCTTGGAATTAGGACCTACAGAAGCAGAGAGTGGCTCCAAGGACAAAGGACAAAGCAGCACAATGTTTGGCAAATGACCCCACACAGGAGTGCTGTAATTAAAGTAACCAATAGGCGTCCAAGGTCTGTGAGCGTCCCCCCCACCCCAGGTCTAGGGTGACACTGTGGGCACCCTGAGGGCTCAGAAAAACATCACTGGGTACCAGTCAAGTCCATTTCCCAGATCCACCGAGGCGGGGAGCTATGAAGTGGTCTTAAAGGAGAGGAATTTCGGGACCCTTACAGTCGTGACTGACACTTTTTTAATAAAAGGAAGAAAAGAAGGAATTTATTAAAAGGATCCTGAATATTTCTTATAATCAGAGCTAAGACTGAATAATCAAACCGTGAGAAATGCAGCAATGCTACAACAGACCGACTTCGTCCATGTGATGAATTACTCCAAGGGGCAGAGATTACCGGTCGCGTAGCCCAACATACATTTTCCCTTTCTTCCCTGGTGACAGAACCACAGTTTTATTGGGCGGCATCGGATCCCAGCTAAAAGACTACCTTTCCCAGCTATGTTTGCAGCTAGGCTTTGGCCATGTGACTAAGTTCTGGCCAATGAGCCGTAAGCAGAAGAGTTAGTTCTAAAAAGGGAGGGGCAGCTTTTTTCCCCTCCCTTTAGTCTTTCCTACTGCCTGGTATGCAAATAAGATCACTAAAATCCCTGCACCTTTATTGGCATCAGAGATGATTTGGAGGAGGGACACTGTGATGAGGGCAGAGAAGCAGAAAGATGGGAGGAGCCTGACCTTGGAGATCTCTGGCTGGCCCTGTACTGCCTACCTCTGAACTTCTTTACATAAGAGGGGTATATATGTTTGTTTTAGTTACCCACTGTTTTTTGCTTAGTTTTTTTTCACCGTGGCATGGATATGGGGTGGGGAGGTTCAGTTAAATGCAGCAAAGTCTAATCTCAACAGATAGACTGCAGTTAGGATGTTCCTATTTATAGCATCTTTTCTTTTTAAATTTTTATTTTAGAGAGGGAGGGATAGGGACAGAGAGAGAGAGACAATCTTAGGCGGGCTCCATGCTCAACGGTTCAATGGAGCTCCATCCCACAACCCCGGGATCATGACCTGAGCCTAAGTCAAGAGTCGGATACTTGACCGACTGAGCCATCCAGGCGCCCCTGTTTACAGCATCTTTAAGCAGAGATGGCTGACGAGTTTCCTCAGTTCTTGCTGTTCTCAGATTGGCCCAGCCTGGGTCAAGTACTGTCCCTGGACCAAGCAGCTGTGGTCACAGGAGCATGTCCTGAGAAAGGCCAGGAGCTGGTGGGAGGTGGGGCACCAGAGTGGCTCCCACACCTGCACGGCCTGTAGAGGGCGGGGTAGCAGGTCTCAGATATAAAGTAGATAATGCTCACGAATGTAGTGTAAGAAGAGATTTATATTACCTTAATGTCCCCGTTTCTGGCACATGTCATTGCCATCTATGATGATGTTTCTATTTTGCCTAATGCTTTATACTTGTGTGGCAAATTACAATCTACGAATCATTTTCACAGTTATTACCTCCTTGGATCTTTCCAACCATTCTGTAAGGTAGTTATGTAGTATCCCCATTTTACAGAAGCAAAACTGAGAGTGACAGAGGGTAAGTAACTCACCCAGCAGTCATAGTTAGGGAGCATCAGAGCTGCACCTCAAGTCTGGTTTCTACCACACCAATTAACATGGTAGTTAAGCAGCTACTCAGCTTCCCTTACAGAGAGAACCCGATCACCGACGACATACCTCCTCCCCTGTCCTTACCTCAGCCCCCTAAAAAAAGACATAGCTCTGTAGTCACGATGCTTAGAATCCAGCTGGCCAGGGGGATGGGGCAATAGTGGAACTATTTACAATTATAAAGGGGCACCTGGGTGGCTCAGTTGGTTGAGGGGTCATGATCCCAGGGTCGTGGGATTGAGCCCCGCATTGGGCTCTCCCTCTCCCTCTGCCCCTCCTACACACATTCTCTCTCTCTCTCTCTCTCAAAATAAATAAATTAACATTAAAAAAAATTACAAAGCAGAAGAGTGACTGTAAATTAAATAATGCCTCTAGGAAGGACGAATGTGTAAAGACTCCCCGAGGGTGAAGTTAGGAGGGGTCAGAGCCATACTGCTGACCTCCAGGAAAGTTGGCCATGGTCCTGGGGTTAGCCCAGAAGTCTTTGAATCTGGCAGGAGAGCTGTGAGAGCAACACTATCTTTACTGGGACTTTTTTTAAAAAGAGCTTTTGATTAGGCTGAAACATTAGTGTGACTTATTTTCTCAGCTCCGGTAAATATTTAATTATCAAAAATAATGGTGGTTTTTTTTTTGTTTTGTTTTTTTACCTTTTTGAATCTAAATCACAGAATTTTATTAAGGCTCTCTTGGCAGTGAATGACATCCTAGTGTGGCATCTTTTAACTGACATCCCTATAATTAGAAGGAATTGTCTTTTCATACTACAAATTTGAACTGGCTAATTACTCAATGAATATTTAGCTTGTTAGGTAGGCAAATATTGTGTGAAGAGAAGAACTTTATTGAGTAAGTATTCAACCCAGAAAACTTTCTGGGAGCCAGCTGTGGTCTGTTCTATTTGAGGTCTTCTCCACCCCCCATTACCCCAACTGTCACCCCTTGTCACCATCTCAGACTCACACACATGCACTCACACGCCCCACATTCTGGCACTTCTGGGGAAAGCCCAAAGGATCCCTGGTTGTTGTTTGGATTTTCACATTTTTATTTCTTAGTAACACATTTCTTAAAATATTTCAAACGTTCAAAAATGTTAAAGAGTAGTATGATAAATACCCTTGTGCCTACCTCCTAGCCTAATAAATAAAACATGATCAGTATAACTGGATACCCCTGTACCATATCCCCTTCCTCACAACCCTTGTTCTCACCCCATATTCCCACTCTTTTGAATTTGGCCATCTTGAATTTGGTGTTTATATTCCTATGTATTATTCATAAACAGTACGTAGTACGGTTTCGCATAGTTTACAGCTTTTATAAGTGGTATCACAGCATACATTTTCCTATGCAGCTTGCTTTTTTAGCTCTGTGGTGTTTTATAGGATCATCCGTGTTGATACATGTAGCTCTCCTTCATTTACTTTTACTACTGGAAAGAATTCCATTGGATGAATATTCTACAATGTATTCATTTTCCCTTTGGTGGAAATTTAGGTTGTTTCTTTCTTTCCTTTTCCTCCCCACCCCCCCACCCCCATCATAAACAGTGCTGCTATGATTCCTCTGGTATATGTCTCTTTACACACTTATAGAAGTTTCTCCAGAGCACATGCCTAGAGTGGAGCTGCCGGATTGTAGGGAAACGTATCTTCAATTTTACCAAATATTGCCAAACTTTTGCTGCTCAGGGAACAGATAAACCACTCAAGAAACACTGATGTTTTTTGGGTTTTTTTGTTTTTGTTTTTGTTTTTTAATTTTTTTTTTTAACGTTTATTTATTTTTGAGACAGAGAGAGACAGAGCATGAACGGGGAAGGGTCAGAGAGAGAGGGAGACACAGAATCTGAAACAGGCTCCAGGCTCTGAGCTGCCAACACGGAGCCCGACACGGGGCTCGAACTCACGGAGTGCAAGATCGTGACCTGAGCCGAAGTCGGCTGCTCAACCGACTGAGCCACCCAGGCGCCCCAAGAAACACTGATGTTTTTAACTGGCCTCAGGGTCTTTGATCTGAAGGATTGTGTAGGCATTCCTTTCTAATACTGTTGCCGAGGGCTCCAGTCACTTTCCAGAAGTTTCTGTGGTATTCTCAAAGAATGCTGGTCTGGGTGAGCTGCCAGTCAAAGGCGCTAGGCCATGGCCCCGATGAGGAGGCTGAGTGGTCTTCCCTGCTTCGTTTCCAAGCTGCTGTCTGAGCTCTCAGAGGCTTACAGCAGCCAGAGAAGCGTGACAAGCAATCCTGCCTGGCGCCCGCTGCCGCCGTGGATCCGGAGGCTCCGTGACTTGTACCTCAGCTTCCAAGGAATTCAGCAGGAAACCACAAGGCCTCAGGAAACTCAAAACCGGCTCCAAGGGAGGAATACTGTGGTTCTACCATCCAAAGGTGGGAGCTGAGAAGTCAAGGATTTAGCCTGTCCGGGGCCTTCCGGATCAAAGGAATGGACGAACCGCTTCTGAAGGACAAGCAAGCTCTGTGCACCGTGAAGACAGAAATAGGGAAACGATTCAGGGGGGCACAGGTTGGCCTGGTTCCCCAGGAATCACCTTCTGTGAGAAGCTGCCGAGTCAGTCCTTCATCAAACTCTCAAGTGCGGGGGGTTGGGTGGGGGAACAGATTCCTGTGCTTGAGAGATGGCCCCTCATCTTCCCAGGCATACGGGAGGCAGTGCGGCCGATAAGTCCCAGGCCTGGGCAGCTCTTCTGGGACGACTGGTTCTTCCCCTCAAGCACATCACACAGGTCCACTTCTACTAAAGGACTCGCCCAGTCCGCCAGGGCTTGAGGGGGCTGAATACCAACCCTGAATCAGCCTGCGCTGCCTACAACACTCCAGGCCAAGGAGGAAACACCCAGGGCCGACTGTGGCCTCTCAAATGAGGTCTCCAGGTAGCTTTGCGGCCCTGAGATACTCCCTCCATGTCTCCCGCCACGTTACCACCCAGCACATCACAGGACCTAGTCCCTCATCCTGCGGCTGGTCTCTTTATGGACCTGGGGGCCTCACCCGAAGCTGCCTCTTTGGAAACCTAGCAAGGCCAAGGCACAGCCCTCAGTCAGTGAGAACTTCACTTCTACCCTGAGCTCTTTCCTCACCATGTTCTCCCACTGGACCTATCCCTTCTGACAGGCCCAAGGAGGCTCAAAACACAATCCAGTTCCCAAGCCACGCAGCCAGTCCCAGAGTTGGAATTTGCTATCGGAGCCCCGTCTTCAGAGAGAGGAAGGTGCCAAGGTACTGGGGACTAAACCGCAGGGGGACAAGGGGAGCCTGTCGCTGGCCCCTGGCTGTGCACCCCCACCCCCACTCAGCTCCACAACAATGCCTGAGCTCATTTCATCCAGTCCTACTTTAAAAAAGAAAACCCGGGAAATAATTACTTCAGTCAGACATTATTTACTTAAGTAATTCTTTACTCAAACGTCTTTAGGCTTTATTTTACTAATACTACATAATTACGTAATTGTGTAATTAGGAAGAAATTAAATGACAAATGTTTGCTGAGAACAAATGGAAAAAAAATAGATCCTTTATTTCCCTGAGTGAGCTTGGCTCAATACATTACATCTTCTTCCCCCCTCCTGCCAGGGCAACCCCTGCTTTCCCCCCCCCCCCATACCGCGTGGCAGCCCCAGACGGGGGTCTAGCGGGCAAAGTACCTGGACAGGAAGCAAGGTGGGTGGGGACCCGAGTCAAGCCTCCTCCTCTGCTTCTCCCTTACTATCTCTGGGCCTGGGAGCTCAATGAGGCTCCAACACTTGGGAGCCCGAGAAAAGCCAGCCCAGCTGGCCCCGAGGATTATCCTCCTTAAGTAGAGTCCAATTCCCCTCCTTCTTCAGGCCTGCTCCCTGGGAGGCCAGCTTCCCAGGCTGAAGGGGAGGAATGGCGGGCCCACTGGGAGAGGGAGGTAGGAACACATCTGCCCCAGCACCGTCACAGACACCCACTGTGTCTGCCTCAAAAATCTACCCAAGGAACAGGCTTGGCAGGCACCCCAGGACTGCGCTGCCCACATGGGGGACCCATTCACACGGACCACCACGCCTCCTCCCTCCCTCCCTTTTCCAACCTCAGCAGCTGTGGAAGCCAGTGGAGATTCCTGCAGGTAAAAAAAAAAAAAAAAAAATCGATCAATCAACCACCCACCCAACACCCATGGAGCGTGTCTTTTGTTCAAATTCTGAGGGGGGCACAAAAGAGCAGGCTGGACACGGCTATACTCATTAGTACGTCAGTCAGCTCCTTGGAATGTGAACGTGTGGTGCACTGCTATTCATAGTAGAAAGTTTCCTAGGCCAGCTTGCCAAAAAAAAAAAAAAAAAAAAAAAAATTGCTTCTAAATGTCCGCAGCATCCAGTACCAAGAAGGAGGAGTCTGAGCCGTGCACAAGGTTCTGGAGGCTCCTGCGCCATCTTCAGCATTACCAAGCTGTGCCCCCGGCCGAGGGGCTGATCTTGCCGTGCCTCCAGTCGCCCATCAGTAAAATGGGCACCCTGCGCGCCCTACAGATTAATGTGAGGATTAAACGAATCGATAGCAAGAAGGCACTCAGAACAGCACCGAGTGTTCAATAAGCCATAACCGAAGCCATCAAGGGCAAGCAGAACAGGAGGGCGCTGTGGGGAAGTACCCAGCCTGATGGCCTCCCCCCATCCTCACCAGCTCTGGGCCAACGATGACTCATGATCTCAGGGCAGGGCCAGCAGGGCAAGAGGCTGGGAAATGACAAGAGAAGTAGTAAAGGGACTTGGGTCCCAGAGGACAGGGCCTGGAGCCCTGAGAGAGAGACTCCTGAGGACTGAATTCCCAGACACACTCCTACCTGGGACCTCTCGCCTTGGCGGCCAATTGTAGAGAAGGACCCAGTGCTCCATTCTGATATCCGTGCAGAAGATGCTTTCTGAGATGCCGAGATCTTTTTTCCCCCAATACAAGGGGGACCAAGGGATGAAAGTGACTCCCTCCAATGTCTGTATTCATTAGTTTCATAAGAAACAGACAAAAGCCACGTATGATCACCAGTGGTGGGTCTTTGGGCACCCATTGAGGGACAGTACTTTGCACCAAGGTGAAAAACCGGGCTCTGGCCATCGCAGGCTGGAGGTGGGACGGAAGAGAGTGAGGGGATAATCGATGCGGGCTGGGCCCCCTAAGACCCTTCGGACAGCAGGAGAGGGAGCCGGAACTGAGCCTTCCCTGCTCCCTAGTTCTCTCCTCAGTAGAAAGGACATGTGCTCCAGTCTCAGGCCCAGCTCAGCACCTTGCCACCTGAGTGACCTTGAGCCAGTTGTGCAAACTCTCTGAGCCTCGGTTTCCCCATTCATATCTCAGATCTTTATGAAATTATTAAATCATCCTTCATGAGATTGTTAGGATTACAAGAAATCATGCATTTTAAAGCACTTAGTTCCAGGCCCTGGCATATATTAAGAACCTAATAATTTTCATTCATTCATTCATTCATTCATTTTTATCATTATTAGTTAATGGAACTGCTACAGGTCCTGCTACCGTAGAGCAGATACTGGAGATAAAGTCAGGTTCGGAAGCCAAGAGAAGAGGTGGGTTCCTGGCCACTGCAGGCAGCAGTGAGGTCTGCAGAGAAGGGTGGGCTGCCCACGGAGAGGGGGGATTAAGGAAAATTCTAAGCAGTTGCAGAAGATGAGGTAGTTCAGAACCCCATGTGTGGTTGCTGTCCCCGCGCACCGTCCAGCCATAAGAGGCAGTTAGACAAGGTGATTTCTGCAGAAGACCAACTTCCACCCAACCCTTTTCTGCAGCATCCTCCATAAAGCTTCTTAAATTTCTAGGAGCCCCTTTGAGGTCTTTAAGCTATAATCCACGGGGGTAAGATTCACTCACTCTCTGTCAGAGGCTAGCCTCAGAGAACTGCATTTTTCAGATTTGCCTGTACCGATGTTTGGCAAGCCTACCTGCTCACACCCCACCCCCCCTGCTCAGTCTTTTGGGCTCCTGTCCACGGGGCCTGGGCTGGTCATGTTCTGTGTGAGGCTAACCAGGGCTCTTGCTCTGGCCATGATCCAGCCCTGAATTTGCGTGAAGGCTGGGTTTGGTGTCCTGTCCATGTTCTCCCGGCCCCTGGCTCCCAGCCTGGCCTATCTTTTGCCTTGGCTGCTGCCCCTCATGGTGAGCCAGCTGGCTCCCCGAGGCCTCGCCCACCCCCTAGCTGAGGTAGGCCCTCCCACGTCACCCTGTGTTCTCCTCCTTTCCAGCCAGCTACAGGCTCGAGCATTGAGCAGCGAAGGAGCCAGGGAAGCCAGAGTGAGGACAGCCTCATCCCTTCCTTCTAGGTACAAATTCGAGTTCAATTCAGTGCAAAGGATATTTATAGGGTGTCTGACATGGGAGGGCTCAGAACCAAGCGTGCGTGAGTCTGAGGGTGTGAGTGTGTGTGTTTAAGTGTGTGTATGTGTGTCGTGGTGGGGAGTCTTCTGATGGAATCGATGGAGAGTCATCTTTGTTGGCTCGTCTCATAGCTTTCAAAAAATGAAATTCAGCTCCACTTTGAACGTTCCGTGGAACACATGCCAGCCAGTCCATGCTGACCAACACACGAACTGAGTTTGTGAATCCGGGGCTTTCTCACCAGTTGGGTCCCCAGGGTCCAGAGGAAAGCCTACCCCACCAGCCTCGAGATGCTCCCAGTCTCCCCGCTAAGCCTTGGCTTTGCCTCCTGCGGCTTGCTGGCTGAGAGCTGGTAGTAATCAGGATAAGTCTGCAATTAACAAGGGCTCCCTCCTCGTCTAACCTTAACAAGGACAGAGACAGCCAGCACACAGCCTGCCCTCGCCTCCTCCTCCGTGCTGTTTGTTAGCCTCGCAGATTATTATTAGAGGCTCCGTGGAGCTAATCACCTCCCTGGTGGACACCCCGCCTCCCCTCGGCTCTTGCTCCTGCATCGTCTGCCTTTGACCTGACTTCCCAGGGCTGCCGGGCTGTCTGCTGGCGGCTCCCAGGGAGGAGCAGAGGTGAGCCTACCTAGGCAGGACTGGGGGGACTGTCTCCCCCAGGAGGGTGACCTCTGCCCTGAGCCCCCAAGGACTGGGACTGGCGAGGTAGAGGAGAGGGGAGGAGAGGAAAACGGGATAGGAGAGGGAGGAGGAATTTTGGAGAAGCGCTGTAAGCTAACGCTGCTTGGCGCTTATTCATCTCTGGTTAAGCCCTTGTTAGTACATCCAGAGGGATGCACACAGGGAAAGGAAGACGAGGCGGTGGCCGAGCCTGCCTCCCACAAATCAATGTTGGGTAATGGAGGAGAGTCATTAGCATTTCTCTCCTTCCCCCAAAGACTGCAGAGGAGAAAACAAACTCAAATTCCAGCGGGAGGAATTGGAGTAGCCGAGAGGAAGAACTTACGCACGGGCAAGGAGGCTCTGCTTCCTCGGATGGTCTCCACGCACACTTTTGCAGCCCAGCCGGTCCTCACCAGCCCTCACCTTGCTCGGCCCTGCTCAGGCCCTCTCAGTGGCCTCCACCCGGCTGGAGGAGGTGCAAACACAGGGGCCTGACGTTCAGGCCATGCCTCCCACTTCTGGGAACTCTCTCAGCCTGTCAGGGCCCCCTCTTCCAGCAAAGCCAGCTTAGGGCGGCTGCAGCCGCAAGCTAAAGCTGCCCTCCTCACTCTGGCCTCGCCTCGCCCCGGCATCCTGGCCTGTTCCAGGCGCAGGGCCCGCACCTTCCATATCTCCAAGCCTCCTCACTCCCAAGTGCAGTATCACATACAGAAAGTGCTCGGCAGGTGTGCCTAATACCAGGGACAATGTAAGTCCTGGCGTGGTCACTTGCAGGATGCCATCATCAGAGTTTTAGAATAACAAGGAAGAAAAGCAAGAGAGGGGATCATGAGTTACTGGGACTTATTACCTCATTTCTTCCCAGTGACCACCCCATTGGGTAGGCGTTCTGAACCCCACTTTGTATATTTGCAAACTGAGGCTGAGAGAGGTAAATTGCCCAGGGCTGTATAGCCTGGTAAGAGGCAGAGCTCTGGGATGTGAATCGAGGTCTAGCCCCCAAGCTTAAATTCCCTTCACCTTTGCCAAAACTCCCTTTGGTATGAGCTCAATTTGACCTAGGCTTCTAACAAAGAACTTGCACGGGGTTTACAAAAAGGTATCTAGCAAGCGAGATATCACATTTCATATCCCATCCATAGCCTCACGGCCCTTGTGGAAGAATCTTATTTCATTTAGTGATTTCTGGGAGTGAAAGGCACTCATTAATCCAACAAGTGCTCAATAAGTAAACTGAGCGCATACTATGTGCCAGGTTCTGTTTTAGGTGCCAGGAGTACAGCAGTCAACAGACAGACAAAATGCCCTGCCCTCTCGACAACAACAACAAAATCATCCGATTAAAAAATGGGCAAAGAATTTGAACAGATATTTCTTCAAAGAGGATATACAAATGGCCGATAAGTACATGAAAAGATGCTCAACATCACTAATTAGGGAAACGCAAATTAAAACCATAATGAGATATCACCTCAGACGCATTTGGATGGCTATTATTCAAAACAAACAAAAAAACCAGAAAATAAGTATTGGTGAGGACTTGGAAAAATTGGAACCCTTGTGCCCTGCTGGTGGGAATGGAAAATGGTGCTACTTCTGCAGAAAACGGTATGGCTGTTCCTCAAAACTTAAACATAGAAGGACCATAGGATCCAGCGACTCTGTTTCTGCATATATGTCCCCAGAAGAATTGAACGCAGGATCTCGAAGAGATACTTGCACCTGCGTGCTCACAGCAGCATTAACACAACATCCAAGAGGTGGAAACAACTCAAGTGCCCATTTACCTACAGATGAGTGGATGACCAAGATGTGGTCTATACGTACACACAACGGAATATTATTCGGTCTTAAAAAGGAAGGAGATTCTCATCCACGTGACACTGTGGATGAGCCTTGAGGACATTACACTGAGGGGAATAAGCCGGTCACAGAAAGACAAGTACGGTACACTTGAAGGTCTGTGAGGTACCTAGAGTCGTCAACTTCATGTAAAAGAAACTAGAACAGGGCCAGCCCGGGGGCCGGGGAGGGGGGCACGGGGAGTGGTTGTTTAATGCATAAGAGTGTCAGTTTTGCACGATGAGAAGCCCTGGAGATTGGCTGCCCGACAGCATGAATATATCAAACACTACGAAACTAGATGCTCGGAAATGGTTGCGACGGTACCTTTTCTGGTATTTTCTGTGCGTTTTTAACCACGGTTAAAAATAAAAATTAAAAAATAAAGGAGATTGCCTACTCTTGTAGAGCTTACATTCCGGCACTCTGAAATGACCATGAGTCTATGCCCTGTTGGCTTTCTCCCCCGGGCCCCTCGGGGTTCATCCCCCTGCTTTGCACACTCAGACCTGCCACCCTTGCATTTCTCTGTGCATCTCTGCGAGCTGAGACCCTCGGGCCCGCTGCCCTTCTCCTGGTTTGTGGTAGTTTCCCTGGCTGTCAGCAGCGCCCCTTGGAGGAATGTCACCATGGCACTCAAAACACAGCCCTGCTGGAGGCTCCCTGAGGGCACAATCAGGTCTCACCCCAGGGACATCAGAGGCCCCCTCTTCTTTCGTCCCCCGGATCCTCCCGGGCAAGGACTTTGTTGGCTTGTCCCAGATCACCGTTGCAGGTGCACATGTGAGTGCGTGTACTTGTGTGTGAGCACCTGCACGGGGCTGGAGGGCTAGGAAAGTGCACACGGGAGGTGTCCTTCCCATAGGACCGCTAGATTTAGCCCGCTGCCTGCGGGCCATCACACAGCCCGGCCTCTCCCCAGAGAGCCCACCTGGCGCTAATTGTATGTTGTTTTGCTGCAGATGCAGCTTCCCCACCAAAGTCCTCTCTGTCCAGATGTTGTCATCGGCCAACCCCATCAGGCAGGGCCGGCCTGGGGTCTGGCTCTCGCCTGTCAGTCCTGACATCTTCAGTGGATAATGGAACGCGAGGATGTGAGAGGCAGAGCAGGTGCATGCTAATGAGGAGATCAATTTTAATTATGATTTTAATTAAACACCCGATCCAGTAGGAAATATGACAAGAAGTAGGCTGGGGCTGTGCGACCCGGGAGGTGGGAGGGGTACAGGGGAGGGAAGGTGCCTCCAGGCCTCCGCAGGATTTAAAAGAAGTAAAGGGCAACGCTGTTGGGAAATCCAGAAAAACCTGTGCAACCTGAAATTTGCATGTAGTAAGCTTTTTCCCCTAAAGAGCTCTCAGACATCGAGACCCCTGAAAGAGGGCATCTTAGCGATGGGGAGGCCTCAAAGATCAACAGGCCCTGCCCCTCCATTCACATGGGGAAGCTGAGGCCCTGGAGGGTGTGACTTCCTCTCCTCTGCCCCCATCATACACTGTCCATGCCTCCAGTCGAGTACCGGTCACACTACACAAGCCTCCTGCTTGCTTATATCAAGTATTTATACAGAGACTTGTTTGTGCAATGCCAGCCCTTCAAGGGCAAGGCCACCTCTGCAGAGCTCTCTTTGCACAGCTAGCATGTAGACAACAAAGGGGATCACTGATGCTCATGGTGATGGTGCCTCCTCTAACACCAAAGGCATTGTATGTAATAAAGCATCCTCCCCAAACTCTGCACTCCACTCGTGCTCCAAACAATGCCTGGCACGTAGCGGACATTCAGGAAATGTATATACAGTGAATGACCGTATAAAGTCCATAACATTTAACGGAAAGTCAGGAGCAAACCCCAATTAGTCAGTTTGTTCTTAAGTCAGGCTATCAGATTTTTTCAACACTGCCCTGATGGAAGAGAGCAATGTGGGTGCCCATGCGTGTGCATGTGTGTTGTGTATGTGGTGGCAGATGATGGCAGCTGGTGAGAAAGGAAACTCGGGGAGGCAAAGGAGCTAATTCTGCAGGCCTCTTGATAACAGACAAGTACAGACTAACGCAATGGCAGAATAGACACCTTAGACATGAGCGCTGCCCAGTAGAAATGTCTGCAATGACGGAGATGTTCCATGTCTACGCTATCGGATACAGTAGCCAGTAGTGACCTGGGACTTTTGAGCATTTGAAAAGTGGCTAATGTGACTGAGGCTGAATTTTTAATTTAATTTTATTTCCATTAATTTAAATCCAAATAGCCACACGATGCTAGTGTGTGGCTACCCTGTCAGACAGTACAGTGGTAGATCATCCAATGAAATCCTCTCTTTGTTCAGCACAGGCAACTGAGGCCCAGAGAAGTAGCCTTTGGACATCACCCAAGCTCCTATGTTGGCTTTTGTAGGCAGCCCATTAAGACTCAATGCTATTACGACTTTCTGGTACATAAACAGTGTTTGTAAAAGGGTTCCACTTCCAGAAACATTAAGAGTCCCTATACAAGGCCCGAGGACAAAGGACCAAGATTCTCCCCAGTCCACCCACATAAGCTTAAATTAGGAAGAGCTGGCAGCCAGGGCAAGACCTTGGGTGATAACCCAACGACTGCTTCTGCCCGTTCCACCACCACCACCACCACAAATGCCCCAGCATGCAGGGCCCATCTGGTTCTTCCCACCTAGGTAATGGGAGGTCTTCCCAGCCTCTTTGCCTGCAGCTAACATCTTGTCATTGGTGTGAACAGAGAAGCTGAGATTAAAGATGGTGGCAGAAGTTAATTGGGATTAGATATGCATGTTCCATGGTTAACAGAAGCACAGATGCTCCAGAGCCACTTCTGAAGCCAGATCCTTTTCTAAATACTCTCCCTCCTTCCTCTCCGCTTCCTCCCCACCCCACCCCCAGCAGTCCACCACCCCAGGTGCTCCAGAGAGGTATCGATTGGGCCGTTTCTTCTTGCATGTTATAACTCAATATCAGTTAAACCTTTTCCATAATGAATGAGGTCATTTGTGGGAGGAACAGAGAAAACAGGCACTCCTGGCCTCGCTCTGACACACCCATCTACCTTCCTTTCCTTCACTCTCATGTCTCTTCTGCTGTAGGCTTTATTCTTTAGGCTGCTGACGGACTAGGGGAGTCGGGGAACCCACAAAGCACCCCTGATAGTCAGAATACCAAGAATGCCCATTGTCAAAACACATTTCTAGCTCCCAGACCAGCAGGGAGAGAAAATCAAGGAAAAGCCTGGGCTATGAATCCCCAGAGAATTTCCCCAACCCACCCCAAGGCCCCTCACCATGGAGAGGGGCAGCTGAATCCCAAGCTTCCAGTGAACTCTGGTTCCCAGACTCTGGGAGCTAGTTCACCAGGAGCACCCTCTCAGAAAAGTCGAGTTCAGAATTCTCTGTTCCTTTCAAGTACCTGAAGGATCAGGACAGAAACATAAGCAATTTCCATCTGTGATTCAAATGCACTTTCCTCCTCATCCCAAATATGAGTGGTTCCCTACCAGCCACGCCCCGTGACTGTCCCCACTGTCCCCAGAGCTGATACTAATTTGTGCATTCCTGACCCTCCGAGGAGGACACAGCGGTCTTCCTGGGAGGCAGAGACCCTGCTTGTCCAAGGCCTGTTAGCTGAAACAGACAAAAATGTAAGAGACAGCCTGCTGACCTACTGGGGCACAGGGGGAGCCGGGAGCTTGCGGGGTGGGAAGGCGGCCTCGTGGAGAGGCAGGCTATGAAGCCATCAGCAGGGGAATGGGCCAGGAAGAGACAGGGCCGGTAACCTTGCTGAGCTGGCCCTTCTCACTCCAAGCGGGGTCTCAGCTGGAGAAAAATTCTCTTTGAACGAACTGACAGGGGAGTTTTGCAATTCCCAATCAGTAATTCCTTTGGCTCTTTTCTTAAGGAACCGCCTCCAGACAGCAAGCGTGCAGCACCACTCTCATTGGAGCCCCACACCTTGTGCCCTTTCCAATTCAGTTCAGCAAAGTCACTGAGCACCTACTCTGTGCTTTCTTCCTCTTTCTCCTCACCATTGAGGACCTCTTCCCTTGCTACGGCAATTCCTATTTCTCTTTTAACAGGATTCCACCTCTGGAGAACAATGGCTCTGGGTAGCGAGGAAGGAGGAGGGTGGCAATGGCTGGGGCAGAAATTTAAGCAAAGGGGAGGTGTGATGGACATGATGTCTCTTAGTCAGTATTCAGCTTCTTGCCTGACTTGGTTGTGTCCCTAGCATTAGCCTGTCTCCTGAAGTGCTGCTTGCATCGGGTGACCTTGAGGTTCTCTCAAGGTGAGGGCTGAGCTAGGGAAGAGCCAGATAGCTCCCCCCCAGCTCACTTGCCTCTTCCTATTCAACGGGAGATGACTCCAGGCCCGAGACAAGCTCCAGGTGGACATGCTTGCTACATATTTCCAGGGCACTGCATTCAAAGCTGAACAAACCCAAGACACTCGGTGTTATTTTAAACCGCACGCCCACGCAGCGCTCCTAGGGAGCATCGAGGATGGGAAACCAGCAGAGAGGAGGAGAGCTCAGCCTGACAGCTCAGGGGACCCACGTCCTGCTGCTGACTCCGCACAAACATGTTTCTTCTCTGCCTCGATCTGCCTGCCCATTACCGTTCTTTGCTGGCAATTAGCAAGCCCTGACCAACACACTAGAACGTATTAGCACTGAGAGAACCTGTCTCATCACCCCAGGCCTTTCTGCCCAAGGTCACCACGGATCCTGGAGACAAGAATCCTCTCCTGGCCCACTCCTCTGGGGTGGGGGAGGTGTGGATGGAGTTGCTCCTGTCTCCAGCGGATGATGTTGCAGTCCAGGCTCGGAGCTTAAGGAAAATGCTGCCATTTAGAGAACAAATCCAGGTGAAGCCTTGGCAGCCTCGCCTTTGAGTTTCTGTCACACCCGCAGACTGTAGCAGATCCGTAGAGCAGTATTTAGTGAACCACAATATGGAAGAGACATCACAGAAGACTCACAGATGTGTGAGGCAAGATTCCCGTCCTCCATACTTTTTGGAGGAGACACATCCAGGCCATGGCAGTGGCTAATGGAGTGCGAACTGAACAACTCCAGGGCATCTGTTCGTGTGGAGCAAGCACGTAGCCCTGGGGGTGGTGCCCATGACTGTTACACCTGGAGGATATATACTCACTATAGAAATCGGGGGTGGGATGAAGGGATAGAGAGGCTTCACTAAAGTCGTGGGACTTGAGTTTATTTTAGAAGGATCTGGGTTTAGCTGAGAGGAGATGGGCACAGAAGACATTCCAAAACCCCATGAGGCACGAGGTCTGGTCAGAAAGGCCCAGAAAAGAGCTCAGGAGATGCTGAACAGAATCGCTGGGTGGGGAAGGAGAGCTGGTATGGAGCAGAAGTGGGAAACCTATTTAAAAATGTAAACTGAGGACCAAACACCACAGAAGAGCCCCAGATCAAACAGTGTCCTATCAGAGAACCATGTCTGAGCTCTTCCTACTGATGAGAGAAGGATCTCGGGTTTGAGTTCCTGGATAAGGTACAGACCCAGATTTTTGGCAAGCACCTCCAAGTGGAAGCCCACCTTACATGGGCTGCAGAGCTCCTGTTCCGCCTTCCTCCTGAGGACCGCTCCCCACTTCTCATCTGGAGCCTCCCACCCACCATGCAAGCGTTGCAGGAACAAGGATTCTCAACTAGTGAGCATCTACTCCTTCCAGAAGAGTCCTGCCCTTCTTCCCCCCTCCAAACCCCACACCTCCCCTGCACCTGCACCCATTCTCCCCACCTCCCTCCCATCCCAGTGGAGGGAGAGGCCAGTCCTTCTACCTGTGCTATGAGCTCCAAACCCTTCGAGTGCTCACTGCATTGACTCTGTCCCCTCACTCTCAGATTTTCAACTTCCCCTTTCAACTTGCCCATCACTATTCCACTATGCTCTAGAATCTCTCATCTTAAAATCAAAACCCTCACAGGCCCTACACCCACCTCTACCCCCCGTCTCTCTGCTTAGTCTCTTCCCAATCAAGATGCCCCCAAAGGCTTGTATACAGAAGCATTTTCCATTTTCTTCCGTCAGCCTGCTCCACTGCGTCTTCCACAGCCCACCGCCACACACACCCTACCCATTTCTGAAGCTGCTCCTGCTAAGACCACCAATGGCCTCCAGGTCAACTAAATCTCATGCACACCCTCTGGTGTCTTCATCCTTCTTGACTCTCTTCGGTAACATCGACCAGTTGACCCCTCCCTCTCTCTGAAGGCACTCTCCTTTTCGTCTGTGTGACGTCACATTCTCCTGGTCCTGGTCTACATCTTCCCTAACCCTCTTGCCGCTCCTTTTGCAGCTTCCTCCTTCTTGAATGATTATTGATTCCTTATTATTTATACAATTCTAAGCGCTTTGTATCTTTAACTGCTTTAATTCTCAAAACAGTCCTACGATGCAGATGCTATTTTCCCTATATTCTAGATGAGAAGACAAAGGCCCATTGAGCAACCCTCCCCCTAGCTTACTTAGCTAGACATCTTGGCGAAAGACAAGATTCAAATTGACATTTTGGGTCGTGATCTATGCTGCTAGTCACTACATTATGCTGTGTCTTTACCTGACTGTATTAATAAGAGTAGGATAGAATAAGCTGCAATAATAAACAAGCTCAAGATCTCAGCAGCTTAGTATAACAAGCCATTATTTCCTTCTTGTACTGTGTATCCGAGACATCTCTGCAGGGAACCAGCTCCCCACCGTCACTCAGAGACCCAGACCATAAAAGGCCCCGCCATCTTGTAGCTGCAGGAAGGAAAGGGAAAGACAGAACAATCATACATGGGCGTTCCCTTGTCATTTCCACAGAAATGGAAATGTGGCCCCTCCTAACTGCAAGGGGGAAGGGAGATACTGGGGAGCAAATGGCATCTTTGCTGAGATAGCTATGTATGCAGTAGTGCACTTGAAATGTTGGAGCTTCTCCAGCCTCAGTCTTAGTCTTTCATCTGGTTTCACGCCCTACCCATCCGTTCCCACGGCTTTAGTATCTGCGCACGGAGACTTCCCAAATGTATCTCTTCAGCTCAGACCTCGCCCTCATTTCTGAGCTCCAATCTTGTCTAGGTAACTGCTCACTTGACATCTTTCAAAAGGTTATCAACAGCTTCTTAAATTTAACATATTCAAAACAAAACCCTTGGAGTTCTCACTCTTCACAACCTCTCGCCTCCCCCACCTGTCTCATTTCAACAAGTTCTACCTCCATCCTTTTAGCCACTTCTGCCAGAAATCTGGGAATGATTCCTGCCCCCTCCCTTTACTTCCGTATCCAACCTGTCACCAGGTCTAAGCGAGTCTATCTTCAAAATAACGTCAGATCTACCCATCTATCGCTGGCCTGGGGCACTCTTGCCAAAGACACTGTCATCTCTTGCCTAGATGACTGCCATGGCCCCCTTCCTGTTCTCCAGATTGCCTCTCTTATTGTCTTCTAGAACATTCTCCAAAATGCAAATCAGATCATGCCATTCCTCACCACCCCCCCCAACACCCACTGCTCAGTGTTTGTCCCCCTTGCTGAGGGTTGTGTCCAAGGTCCTAAGAGGGGCCACAAAAATGCCCACTACAACCTAGCCCCTGCCTGCCTCTCCATCAACCTCCTGTTCCATGCCCCGCCCCCCTCATGTACATATTCTAGCTACACAGGTCTTCTTTGAGGTCCTTGAAGGTGCTTGCTCTTACCAGATGCAGGCCTTCAAACATACTGTGCCCATTCCCTGAAATGCCCCTTTCATACTCTTCACCCCACAAAAGTCCTTCTTATGCGTGGCTCTCAGCCTAAATGCCACCTCCCAGGAGATTGTTCAGGAAGCCCCCCATCTAAACGAGGGCCTCTTGTGTATTGTCTCATCACACCCTACTCTTTTGTTTTGCAGCACTCACAACAATTTATAATTATATATCTATTTTGACTTTTTGTTGAATATCTGACTCCCACAGAGCCATAAGCTCCATGACAACTATGGTGGAGTATTTGCTTGCTCACCGCTGTATCTCCTACACACAGTATCTGGTATATAACATGTCACTAGTCAATAATCATTAAAGCCAAAAAAAAACCCAATAATAATTGTTAATGAAAATAATGAAAAGATGACCCTTTGCCCATATGCCTTCACTGAGGAGCAGATAAAGCCTCTGCAAAAGGACTGGTTTACCATCTCTCCATCCCCTTGCTCCTTGCCAATGTGGATAGGACCAAGTGACAATGCTCTTTGGCTTGTTCTACAAAGTTTGTTCTACACAGAATATACACTCTTGACAACCTAGAATGGGCTCACTGTGCCCACTTCTGAGGGCCCTTGGGTAGCATCTCTTAAGGCTGAACCACTCTGGGTCCCAGACAGACTCAGCAGAATTGAGGTCTCCTTATTCTTTTTTTTTTTTTTTTAATTTTTTTTTTTACATTTATTTTTGAGAAACAGAGACAAAGCGTGAACGGGGGAGAGGCAGAGAGAATAGGAGACACAGAATCTGAAGCAGGCTCCAGGCTCTGAGCAAGCGGTCAGCACAGAGCCTGATGAGGGGCTCGAACCCACGAACTGTGAGATCATGACCTGAGACGAAGTTGGACACTCAACCAACTGAGCCACCCAGGCGCCCCTCCTTATTCATTTTTAAAAAACGTTTATTTATTTATTTTGAGAGAAAGAGAGTCCACATGAGCAGGGAAGGAGCAGAGAGAGAGGGAAAGAGAGAATCCCAAGAAGGATCCTCACTGTCAGTACAAAACCCGACATGGGACTCGATCTCATGAATCATGAGATCATGACCTGAGCCGAAATCAAGTCAGACGCTTAACTGACTGAGCCACCCAGGTGTGGCAGCCTTATTCGTTTGGGTTAATCAATTAACTGAACCCAGTGAGTCCAGTGTGCAGGGCCTTCCTAGGGCTGACCCACTCTGCTTCCCGACTCCACTGCTACTAAAACCAGTTGCCCCAAACGTCGTGGCTTAAAACAACACAAATTTATTATCTTACAGTTTGGAGTTCAGAAGTCCAAAATGAGTCTCACTAGTCTGAAATCAAGATGTTGGAGAGCTACATTGCTCGCTGGAAGTTTTAAGGGAGAATCTATTTCCTAGCCTTTTGCAGCTTCTAGAGGACACCTGATTATTTGGTCCATGGCCCCATTTCCCCATCCTCAAAGCCAGCTACATCAGTTGAATCCTTCTCAAACTGCCTCCTCACTAGTTTTTTCCTTCTGCTTCCCCTTTGCACTTATAAGGACCCTTATAATTTCACCGGGCCCATCTAGACAAACCAAGGTCATTTCTCATCTCAAGGTCAACTGATCAGCAACCTTCATTCCACACGTAACCCTTTTGCCATGTAACCTCGTATATGCACAGCTTCCAGGGATTGGGATGAGGGTACCTTTGGAGCACCGTTATCCTGCCCACCACCAAGCTCACCTCCTTCCACCTCTCACCCCACACTTTATGTTTTAACCACAAGGAAGGCGAGGCTCCGAGGCATTGTTGTGAAGGGCCAGGCTTATGGGACCGAGGACCAGCAGGAAACCACAAGTTACCTCCAAAAGATTCCCCGATACATGCTGCCTCTTTAACCTCTTCACACTGCAGATCCCTAACTATCTTGCAGCCCTAATCTTCTCACCAGAAAATGAGGAGAAGGAAGCCTGCTCCTCGGGGTCATGGTGAGGATTAAACTGGTGACATTTGTACAATGTGTAGGGAGTCAGGATGACACATGAAAAAGAGCTTGTGCTCTGTCTTCAGAAGTCTGGGTTCAAAGTTGATTCCCAACACTTAAAACCTCGTGTGGTCCCAGCAGCGTATTTAATCTCTGTAAATTCCCTCAAAATCTCCATTTCCTCGGCTATGAAGTGGGGGTATCAACAACACCTATCATAGGGTTGCTGCAAGGATTAAATGAGATAAATTATACAAAGTGTTTTGGCATATAGTAATTGCTCCGTAAGATTAGGTATTATGATTATTACACTAGAATCCCTAATACATGTAGCAGTTCTTTGTTGGGATGCTTTCGTTCATTTTCTTTTTTTTTTTTTATCTGACAAACTCTGAAATCTCAGCTTTAGTATTACACCTTCAGAAAAGCCTTCCCCTTCTCTTCCAACCGCAGGTTGTTTGTTCTTTCCTGCCATGCCTTCCTGTTTAACACCTAGCCCACATTTCTATTACGTTGGATCGAACTCAGTGTCGGTGCCTGCCCCCCACTCCCACCACCATACACACCGGACTGTCTGAGTTCCTTGAGGGCAGGTTCCACGCCCTGTACATCCAGCACCGACTTCAGGGACTAGGCAGTAGAATGGTTAAGAAATGTCTGTTTACGTTCTAAGTTACTACTTAGAAATTGCCGTAATGTAGACAATTAACCATTGTTAATAATATAATCTCTGCACATAATATCACTCTGTTTTCAGTCCATATTCAGGTCAGTAAGGTACATGCTTTGTTCTCTGAGAACGACGTTCCACAACTGGTCCCCCAGGAGAGCCACAGCCAGAAGGTAGGGTTCCTCCATGCCCAACCCCACTCTTAGAGGACACGTCTGTGGTGACCCTCGGACCACAGCTCCCCACCTGCAGCTTAGGGGCTCCTGTGCCCTGCTTCAGCAATGAGGCCCCGAAGAAAAAGTCTGCCCCAAGCAGAACCGGGCTGAAAATCATATTTTCACGGGATGTCAAACCTTCTCTCCTACCTTAAATGAAAGGTATTATTTTTGAGAGGAGAATGTCACACTCTACCACCAAAATTCTGCTTCCTCGGCAGAAACCCCAGCAGTTTCTCTGCACGGCTGGCAGCTCTCCACCCAAGGCCAATGCTGGGAAATTCACCAGGCCCAACGCAAATCACGAGAGCACAAGCTCCTCCGTGATTAAAACAAGGGAAAGCGAACTCCAGGAGCATTGAGAGGGGGTAGGCGTAGGAAGTACAGTCCACCCCGGGACCCACGGCAGGACTTTCACTCTTTTTGGGAGATTCGCCCATCACTTTCCCAAATAAATAAATTATCCCCAGCTCAGCAACCTCTGGGCCCTTCCTGTATTAGATGATATCCTTTTGGCTTCATCTCTGGTCTATATAAAAATGCACCCTTCTTAGCTGCCAACAGCCCATCAGTCCCTTGTCTCTAAGCAATTCATGCTACACACCGAGACCTCTTTCTGATTCACCCACACCGAACCTGCCCTGGGATAAAAAGCTTTGTACAGAGCTGGGAGGGTGGGGAAGGTGTCAGGCAGTGAGCAGATTCACATAAATGGGAAACTGTCTGTACTTTTTAATGAGTGAGAAGGCGCTAGGGAGAACAGGTCAGGAGCCGCTTTCTGTCCCCTGAGTTTCCCATTGTGTCAACTTCTGTGTGTGTGGCCTGGGGGTTGATCATACTCTAAGTCCCCGGGAGTCCCAGAAGCACTGGCTGCTTACCTAGCTGCCAGGTCTACGTATGGACACGTGGCTACCGTGGCCACATTTTCCCTGATCTGGAGGATTCGGACCTTACTTATCCTCTCTGGCCACTCCCAGAGGCTCCTGCTTCCTGACAGAGGTGGGAGTCAGCCCTGAGCATAACCCGATGATTGACCCAGGGGTTCTGTGTCTTCTGTGTGCCCTGTGGCTGGACTCGGGCGCTGACCTGTTCCATTCTAGTGCCCTCGGTGTCAAGGAACCGGCTATTTGGAGTCCAGGAGGCCAGGATGGTTTTGCCAAGATGGATTCCGGTACACAGCTGCTGACCTATGTGTGGCTTGCAAGCTCTCTTGGCAAGGGACCCCCTGTCCAGATGTTCCCCCGCGTAAGCACCTGAGCCAGTGAGGTGTGCCAGGCCCTGGTGGGATGCTTTCCTAGGGTGCTCATCTGTTCTGGAAACTCCCATTGACTACAAGTGTCCTCCTCACCGAGGACTCTCCACTCAGAGATTCCTGGCCTCTTCCTCCAGCACCTCACTCCACTGCGTGACCAGGGCTGTATGCAAACATTTGCTTTGATTTGTAAAATGATCCATATAATTAGGGAAAAGAGTTAAATAAAGGGACTGATTTCAGAGAGCAGGCTCTTAATGACACTAATACCTGACAAAAGGGGTCATTATGATGGGCTAATGGGCCTTGCCTGGCGTTCAGCTCTCTCAGGACACAATCCAACACACTCAATTATCTGCTAATCAGGGCCATTTTGTCAGAGGTTATTGCCCTGAAGTATCAATTATAGGAACATTATTAATACTTTATGGAGAAACCACTTGCATGAAAGTGTTAAACTCACGAGGCGAGCCCATCAACCCCTCTCCCAACTGGGACCCATAATATACCATCTCTTTTTGCCCCCATTTAACTCCCCAGGTGGGGCTTTCCATGACCATTGGGTCTACTGGGAGGGAGCCAGGGCCATGATGATGTTCCCAATCTTGTCACCTGTGACCGAACTGGCACTCCCAACTCTTAATGCCACCAGCTGGCAACAGTGGCTTAGCCCAAAGCCAAGGCATCACTGACTCGAGATGCGGGAGGGAAGCAGGGGGCCACAGGGCTTCAGGAACAAGCCTGCATGTGTGTGCGTGTGCGAGCCCACACGCATACGCACGCCCCTGTACGTGTGTGCACACTTGTGTGTGCGTTTCCCTCTCTCTCTCTTTTCTCTCTCTTCTTCCCCTCCTCTTTCTTCCTATCTTCTCCCTTTCCCTGTGTCCCCCTCTCTCTCTGTCTCCCTCCCTTCCTCTTCCCCCTCCTCCTCTCCCTTCTTTTCCTCTCCATCTTTCTGTGTGTCTTTCTCTTTCTCTTCCTCCCTCCCTTCCTTCTCCCCCTTCTTCTTCCCCTCCCCTCCCCATCTCTCCTCTCTGCCCTTTCTCTCTCTTCCTCTCACTCTCTCTAATGCGATCCATCTGAGGCAACAGGAAAGAGAACGGACAAGAGATCTTACTTCAGGATACGACCTTTTCAGGATGCAATCCACACTGCTCCCTGGAGCCCACTTCTCCTCCATGCTGGACACATGGACTTTTCACCTCTAAGGAGGCACCATCCGACACAGAAACTGGAGGGACAACCCTTAAAAATGGTGTGAGGTAGAGGTCAAAATATGAAAAGAGCTTTAAAGTCAGAGCAATGAGAATTCAAGTCTCTGTCCATCACTCCCTGGCTGGGGTGGGGGGTCTCAGGCAAGTCACTTAACCTCTCCCACCTGTGGTTTCCGAAGGAGATAGTGTGATTTAGAGCACCCGCCGTGCCGCTCGCTAGTCATGCAAACTTGAGTCAGCTATTTCACCTCCCTGAACCTCAATTTTTCACATGGAGAGTCAGGTCTGTATGCTAGAGCACAGTAAAGGCTAAATACATTAGCACTAGCACAGCGCCTGACGTATTCCATCCGCAGGGAGCATGATACCTACGTCACAGTGGGGCTACGCGGTGGAAATATTTTATCGCTAAATAACAAACATAAGTGAGCAATAGAAGTAAGTTCTGTCCGCTCCTCCAACCCTGAATAACTAGACAAGGTGAGCAGCAGTTAGGGACCCTTTGGAACTCCTTCCGGTGTTCTGGCATCATGGGGAGGTGCCAGCGTGCTCTGGAGAAGCTGCCTTTCAGGAATGCATGGAACTCTCCACTTGTACGGCCCAGCAGGCCTAGACCTGCCCCTCACAATCAGGGCTACACTTGTGTGGCACCTCGCCATCAGGGAAGAGGTTCAGCACCGCGTCGGAATCTCCTACAATTTGGCTTAGAGGCAGAGTGCAGTCTCATGAGGAAAAGGTAGGAAGAAGGGACAGGGGAGTTTGCTCTGGCACTTAATGGTCCATCTCATTGCTGCCAACCCTACTCTGTGGGTGAGAAAAGAACAATTAGAAACTTGGTTGTGTTCGTGCACCGGCCAGTCGTTGTTAAGGTCCTCCCGTGGGCTGGGCAGGCGATCCCAGTCTGAGACAGGGAGGCCAAGTCCTGAACAGATCCGTTCTGTTAGAGTTTGATCTATGTCTTGGTACAAGTTTCTATCTACGTATGTCCAGAGCTTCCTGTAATTCCTGGTCAAGCTAAAGGGCCGTGAGTTATTCTGTCTGCGGAAGGGAGGTCCAAGGACAGGATTGCATAAAAGCGCTAGTGTTAGAAGACGCGTCAAAAATTGGTGGCCGTGCTCGACTGAGTGCCACCTTCAAAGAAACGACCTTTGCTGCCGACTGTGAGGTTCTGGATTAAGAGGGTTAACCCGGAAGTAGTTAAAAATGCAGGAACAAGCCCTATGATATCTTCCCTGGAGACCGGAGAGGAGTCAAGGCATTTAGCTGACTGAGGGAGGGTCCGCTCCAGTGGAGAGACACGGCCAATGCTCCATTCTCTGGCCGGGAGAGAGGCCGGACACTTACAAGCAAAAGGCCTCCACATCTTGCTCCGGGCAGCCTGACCTAAGGCTCAGTGGTGAGGAGGCTTGGCTGAGGGACAGAAGGTACTGAGAACCCAGCCTCCTGATCCTTGGTAAATAAATAAACAGTGTTAAATCTGCTGTTCGGTGGGCCTGGGTAATTAGCATCTGCGTTAAGCAGTTACGGGGTTAAGTGCTACCAGGGGTTTGATCTGGGCTGACAGAGTCTGAGCTACGGAGTGGGGTGGTTGCCTAGCAACAACACCTGTAGCACATTAAGCAGCCAGTCGGCTTTGTCAACTTCTAGCAGGGGAACTTGTAGAGCGGAAGATGGGGGCGGAGGCTGGATTAGGGGGCACAGAGGTGGAAAGCTGGACAGTGGGTCTCTGGATGGAAGAGGGGGGCAGTCAAATGCTTCTGTGTACCCCTAGAACGGCTTGATGTCTACTTCCTCATGCAGGAAGCAGGTGGGCAGCTCCGGTTTGTGAGTCCAGGCAGGGGAGGGATCCTGCTATGGTTCCTGTCTCTGCCTAAGACCCTCATGCCAGCAACCAGGAGAAGGAGGAATCCCCTTAGTGGAGTCCTCTCTCAAATAAGGCATCTCAGGATTTGGGGATGGGGGAAAGCAGGGAGAGGAGGTGCTTTTGTGGTTTTGTTTTCAGGTCCAGGAGGAACTCGGGGCTCTTTCTGCTGGCTTGTCTTTCAGGAAGGGACCACAGAGAACAAAAGCAAAGACCCTGAGAAGACAAAGTCCTTCTCACCACCTTCCTTTCGCACCTTCCGGCACATCACTCTGGACTTCCTCTCATGCACGCCTGAGATAGAGCTAGAAAAAAGAAAAGATTGAGGAGGGCCAGAGAGCTTAATAACATTGTTGCTGCTGTCTTTGTAGAATTCATGGTCTAGTGAGCCAGCCCCTTGACTTTCTTCAGGATCCCCACACTGTCTTTGGGGGGGGGGGGGTGCGGGACGAAGAGTGATGTGCCTCATTTGAAATGTAGCGCCGGCGATCAGAACACCTGGGGTCAACTCCACTTCTGTCGCTTGGAAGCCCTATGGCCTTTGGCTCATACCCGTGCTGTGCTGAGACTCAGTTTTCTCATCTGTAAAGTGGAGGGTAATCCTATCCACCCTACTTGCCTTATGGGGACCGAAGGAAGCAGTTACAAATGCTGTGGGTCCGCCCACACAGATGAGGCATTCGGACTACAAAGAAGATGCCCATCAATCTGCTCCCTTGGACCGGCCTGAGCTATCTGCTGTTTGGCCCGACGCAGAGCAAGGAGGAGTAGCCATGTGGCCATGTTACTGGGTAACTGCTGGTAGCACGGCCCCGACAGGGGGGCCCGTTCGACTTTTCTATTCTAGGTTCACTGGTTCAAATCCAGCCCTGGGCCAACAATTACTGCAATCATTGGGTTTGGAATTCAGAGAGTCTGATTTTTCAGAAGGCCTTGTGCTTATCTATCCTCCCCTGAGCTCTCACTGAACACTTCTGCGTGCGGTTACGAGAGAAACCAAGGGAGGCTGGAGAACCTGGCGCCGGGTCCCAAACATACACGTGCCCCACCTCCCCTCCTTCTGGATGATCTTACGAGGCAGTCCAGCGCCGGAGGGCGGGGAGGCGCACATTGTCTCCCCTCTGGCTTAGCGGCAGCAGGCCGAGCCCCAGCTGATGCTGCCTGGGGGTCCCACTCACACCTTGGTCCTCCCTGCGTGTCTGACAGAGTTGGCAAGTCTCCCTTTCCACACGCAGCCAAGACTGGTCCTCCCCACCCTTGTCTGATTCCTCCCCACGCCATGTCTGATTAGAAAAAAAAGAGAGTATGTCCAGCAACCAACAGACCTAAGGCCCAGCCAGGCTAACAGAGCTGTTCACCAGCCCAGAATGCACTGAGCCCCGTGCGTGCTTTTGTGGGCTCTCTGCCTGAGTGGCCATGGGTTCCGTGGACGCCCCGCCACCCCCGGGGTGACAGAAAGTGTGACTGTGTGTGAGCCGCTCCCTCCATGGCTTCTCCGAGCCCGGTGTTGTGCCGTTATTTTCATGCTCGGGGTTATATTTAACTCAAGTCATAATATTTGGGGGGTTGGAAACCTGCTGTTTCACCAAGAAAGGCATTTGAATATTCTCAGTTGCAGAGAATTCCAAGGGCTCTGGGAAGAGAGTGAGGCGGTTGCCCCAGATTTGTCTGACACATCGTGGTCACGTGGACTCCATTAGTGGATGACTGAGGCATTGAGCAGGCAGCCTAAAGGAATGTTGTAGAAATGATGAAGAAGAGCCAGTGAGTGATGTCAGCGGGAGGCTGATGCCTCTGGGGGTCCCAGGGCACTCGCCCCACACATCCCCACAGGGAGGGAAACTCTAATTGGCAATATCGCCTGCCTTGTCACCACCCCACCTCTTATACCTAGTGTCAATCTGAGGGGGGTGCGGAACGAGAGTCCCATGTGACGTGAGGAGAGGCACAATTCAGCCTCATCCCCGACTGAGGCTCTCGGTCCTGATGCCTCTGGTAAGAAAAGAAAGCATCCAAAGGGAGGACCATCCTTATACTGGGAGGCAGTGTCCCCCTCCCCCCACCCCCCCCACTCCCCCCCACCCCCCCAACCCCCCGCAAAGAAGCCCCAGCAAAGTCAGCAGGGGGCAAAGTACAGGTTGTCCATAAAATGTGGAAAAACGGATGGTGCTATTTTATTCCTTAGCGTACAAAGACATCCTTGAGGACACAGATAGATTCAGCTGTTTCCAGATTTTATGGACACTCTACACGCTGCTTTCAAATGCTGAGTCTCTGAGCAGTTTTCCTGAAAGTTCTTTCTTTGCGGTATTATATACAGTCAATCTCCCTGGGAAGCTCAGACTTATTCCTTTTGCACTACTTTACTTCCCTGAGCCACGAAGGGCAGTTTGGGCAGAATCCAAAATACACTGAGGTGGGGTCCATGAGTAGGTGGAGAGTGAGGACAGGCGGGGCGGCCACATGGTTTTTATTATGGTGTCTAGACGCAGGCAGGTCTGAAAACTCCAGGAGAGAAGGAGAAGTGTCGCTCCTGGGACAGCAAACATTTTGCAGTCTGAGCAGACTCCGCTCCCCTCACCAGCCAGAGCGGCCGGCACGAGGCCCGCGGAGTATCCTTGAGGATAGGTCCTACCGATGCCTCCAAGGGCCTTCCCAGGCGGAGGGGGCCTGGAGCCAGTCACTCGGGCAGCGGGCATGAAGGGGACCTTGGCAATCAGGGGCTACCGCGATCCCCGTCTGTTGAGGCCACCATCTCCTCTCCAGCCTGAACTAAGCACTAAAACCAGCATTTACTTCACATTCATGGGAACTGACATATGGTATAATTTTTTCTAAAATCTTCCAAGTTCCCTAGGCAGCTTTGACGTGAATATTAATACTAACATAATTTCATGATGATTAGAGAACACAATTAGGGGCTATTAATAATGACACAAATAATGACATTTAAGGCCTCATTTTAATTTGAGTAATATTCTGTCTGGTGGTATTTAAACAGCTCTGTCTAGCACAATTAGTGTAGTGCTAGGGTGCAGGCACTGCTCCCAGAATCTACCAGTCCCACCTCACGACCCACCTCCAGAGCAGGGGGAGGGGTGGGGGGCACCGGCCCACACCTAAGATGCACGCCAAGGGAGCCTCCTGTGCCGGCTATGGCTCAGCCGTCAGGGGTAGCGTCCTCAGGCAAAGAGCCTTGTGAACAGGTTGCAAGATGAGTCCACACTGGGAAAGCTCTCTGGTGACAGGACTGGAGTCAGTCAGTCGCTTCCATCCGTAGGTACCAGTGCTCCCTAAACAGCTGGAGGGACACTTAAGGTTTCCACGTCTCCTCAACTAAATCCTACTTGACGTGCACGACGTGACTTCCCGTTCAGGCCACAAGCCCCTCCGGCCCCTCCCCTTCAGCCACGTTATTCTACCTCCGTCTTAGCAGGTAGGGTGTTCTGTTGTAATTACCCGTGTGCTTCCGGACCGCTCCCTTATGGAGGGCCTGGGCTGCGTCTTTTTTGTTTTTAAACCCTCAGCTCCCAGGCACACAGTAGCCCCTCCATGTTCGCTGAATGACTTAATGACCCAATGACTGAGAGCTCTGCCTTCCTGCCATTGGGCACACGTTTGAAGCTGAAATCCCATTACCACATTATACCTGCTGAGCCCTCTACTGGATCTGTTGAATGTTTCCGACCAATCGTGAACACCTGGGAGGTGACTGGGCTGATTTGGGGCGGCGGGAGGGGGGTGGGGGGGGCTGGTGTGCAGAGAGGAAACGTCGTGAAATATGAAACTTTGTTGGTAAAGCGATAACCCAAAGTCCTTGACCTGTGCATTAACCAACTGGGGGAAACACAGCCTAACGCCATGATATGTTTCGGAGCTGTAGACTAAATTCTGCATGGAGATATTTGATAGATAAGGCGAGACTAGAAGCTGGGTGTTCTATCAATTCAGGTTTCTATAGCAGAAAGGAGGAACTGAACAGTCAACTTCCTAATAAGGGAGGATCTTAAATAAATAAATAGGAAAAGGAGAAGGGAGGAAGCGGAGGAGGAGAGAGAAAGAGGAGAGAGGAGGGGCAGTGGGGCGGGGGGAGAATATTAACTGAGCATTTATCCTGTGCCGGGCACTTCAGGTACTTAATACCCATTGTCTTCTTAGATCCCATGACAGATACGTTCTTATCAGTACTTTAACAGACGGCGAAACTGAAGTCCAAATCGTCATGCCAGGTCACACAGCACTATGTGGCTCATCCAGGCTCCAAACCCACGTCTAGCTGACTCCAGAGTCCAGATCGTAACCACCCACTGTACCGGGACAGGTGACCAGGGAGGATGAGGACATCTGGGAGGCTTGCAAGAGGGAGGAAAGTGGACATGGATAGGAGGCAGGCTCTCGACGTCCCTTCCACTCACGATCCCACGCGGCCTGCAGGGCAGACATGGAAGTCCATGGGGCCAGGACCAGAACAGGCATCCCCAGAGCTGACGAGGGGCAGAGTCCGGCCCCCCGGAATTGGCGACACCAGGCATGTCTGAGATCGGGGCTGTCAGGCGCCTGGCTCCAGCACAGGCCGATGGAGCTTCGGCCGAGGCCGGTGCGGCTGTAGAGGCCTGGGCAGGGTCTGCAAACAGCGGGGGAAGTTAAGTGGAACCTTTCCGGGTAATTGACTCTGCCTGTCCACGAGACCCCCTGCCAAGCCCAGGCCAGCCCCGGCCTGACGCACGGCAGCCTGTCTGGAGTCTGCTGTTCAGAGGCAGAGCGCCTGGTTGACAGCAGGTTGGTAATGTTGCTAGAAGACTCCCCCTTTCACTTGCAAGCCTCGTTTTGTCCCAGTGCCTGATGCGTAAGGCAGGGAACCATTCGAATCCACAGCGATCGTGGTGGCAGGAGCATGGGATCGAATAGAAGATGTGGGGCTGGCGGAGGGGCTCCAGCAGAGCCACCCGGCCTCCCTCAGCACCCTATCCAGGCAGTGAGCTGGTACCCGCCACCCCTCACGATGCCACGTGGACGTTATCAGCCAGGCGTGGCGCGGGGGGGGACAGGGGGGACACTGGGTGCACATCGAGGGATTCTCATGGCTGCAGGAAGCCTGTAAAAGCTGGAAAGCTGGTCACTCACTGATTTCCTCGTCCCGTGGCACATTTGCTCTCTACAGCTACCTACTACCATCCCCCAATCCTTCCCTCTGCCTCCTAGCCACACACCCTGGGGATTCTGCCCGCCCATCCTTCACAGCCAGTCACCCCAAGGCAGCAGAGGAAACATGGCCTGCTCAGACAGGGACCCAGGATCCCTCTGCCCTCAGTGTCCGGGGAAGCAGCAGTAGAGGGCATGTGGGGATCTCAGGAAGGGCTCGGAAGAGACAGGAACACGGGAGTCAAGAGCAGCACGGGGACAGGGATTCCCAGGACCCAGGGATGCACAGGGGCAGAATAGCCAGGTGGAATGGAGCCGGGGCAAGGGCAGACCGCCCCCCAGGCTACCACAGGATTAGGCCAAATTTCTCATCTTTCCGGCATCTGGCCGGCATCACTTCCAGGGCCCTGACTTGTGCCCTGGCACTGCTATTGTCCCCGCCGAGAGCGCCTCAAGCAGAGTGAGGCTGACCAGCCCCCACCCCACCCTCCTGTTTCTCTCCCCCCTGCAGCTCCATCCGTACCCTCAAGGTGAAACCCGTAGATTCTCTTACCTGGACTATTGCAATGGCCTCCTAGCTAAAATCCGACCCTACTGTCTCTCCCCTCTTCCCCCCCTCCTCTACACATCATTATCAGAATTATATTCCCAAAGGGTGAAAATTATATCTAACATTCACAAAGAGCTTCCCGTGTGCCAGGCATTATTCCAAGCACTTGGCACACTCTACCTCTTTGAGCCTTACAAAAATTCCATCTTTCCAGTAACTACTATGTAGTATTCCCATTTTACAGATGAGGGAACAGAGGCACAGAGAGATTAGGTAATCTGCCCAAATTACAGAGCTAGGAAATGATAGCACCAGGATTTGAAATCTCCACTGTTAATCTTAAATCAAGGGTAGCAATGATCACAGCGTACTCCCTCTCTCTTCAGAAACTTTTAGGGACTTCCCACCATCTATCCCACCAAAACTCCTAACCCCTTAGCTTCCACACCTTCAAAGGTCTGCGCCAGCCCACCTTCCAACTCTGTCCCTCCTACTGCATTCCAGCCCAAGGTGTTAATTCTCCACCCCCCCGCCCCAGCACTGTCCAGCCTGAGTATCAATCAGCACATCTTCTCTCAGCCATTTCTGCCTGCCTGAATCCGTCCCTGCCTGTGCCCCACCCCAGCCTAAAGCCACTCTGCCTTTTTGGACCCCCCTCTTAAGAAAACCATCAGCCTAGGACATCCCAGGTTTAAAAAATGCTCGTTCTCATCATTGGCTCTGTCACTGCAGTAAGAAAGCGAGTGCACCCCTCTGAGCATCAGTTTCCTTGTCTGTAAAAAGAGAGTGATGCGAATAGTCCTCACTTTCAAACACTGTTGTAATGATTCAAAAAAGTCACCTGGGGCAAGTGCCTGCCTCCTAATGGAGTCTCAGTCAAGGTTACGGTTCTTCCCCTCTGCTTCCTGACCTCACGGCTTTTACCATGTCTCCCTGCCATTTGGGCTGTTTGGATCCTTGGGAAACTGTATGTGGCTTTAGGGCAAGTACTACCTGTCAGTCTCTGAAACTCCCCACACGCCTTGCCAAGTGTCAGTCATTGTTGGTGTTCAATACATGTTATTTTGTGTCAGTTACTTCAAATGAGTGACTGGTATCAGGATGTCATAGAGGGGACATCCTCTATGGATGTCTACCAAAAGTAGATCCATACGGTTCCTGAGTTCCCTTCAACCTTGAGATTCTAGAACTCAAGGAGCCTCTTCCTTCACGGAACTTTATGCAAAACTCAGAATTCTTTCCTATCAGATGCTTACTGTTGCCGAGGATGTCAGCTTGAGGTCCCAGTGACTCTTCAAACCCACTTCTAGCCCACTCACGTCGTTCCCCTCCAAATCATTTTTTCCAGGGGTCTGGCATTTCCAGTCCACACCAGGAAGCTGAAGTTTTCTGGCGGCCCCACAGCACAGCTACCACTGGTGGAAAAGTCAAACCAGCAAATGGAAATGTCACTCAATCATTTCTCTGTGCTTTCCTTTCATTGGCCTTCCCTGCCGCCTATAATGAGAAATTCTTTTGGCCCAAATATTGTTTGAATTTCAAATACACAATTTCCCCGGGGGGTGACCAGATGAAAAGAGAAATCTGGTTTGCAACATAAGACCTCCATGTGGAAGTTGCATTGAGCGAGCGAACACCGAAACTAAATTTTTATTGAGCTCCTTGAAATGACAGAAACACATCAAGGCAACCAGGCTCCCTTCCCACTGTGGTGTGCTTAAATTATTTTAAGTGAACACCAAGGAAGCACCCCTCAAGGGGTGAGGAAAGAAGGAAAGGATTTTAAACACAGTGGGCAAAATAATAAATCTGCTCATGGTGTATAACCCACTCCCTGTGACTGTCCCAGCGTGTGCCTTCCTATGCATCTTTCTGTACAAGCATTGACTGTCCACAGCCAGGGTTCTTAATCTGAGGAAGGGGCTCTCAGAGGCCCTAGGGCAATGATACTCAATCCTGGCAGCATCGGCATATCCTAGAGTGTTTTAGAAAAAAATATTAATGCCCAGACCCCACCCTGGACCAATTAAGTCAGAGTCTCTGTGTGTATGGCCCAGACCTCACAATTTTTATAAAAAAGTTTCCCGATGATTCAAATGTGTGCAGCCAGGGCGGGATGTATACATAGATTCGGAGGATATGAACCCCCCAAAATGGCAGGCAAATTTTTGCATGCGCGAGTGTTCTATTTGTTTTGCTGGGGTGAGGGATCATCACTTTCAGACAATCCCTTAAAAGATCTGCCAGCTCCAAACAGGTCTGCCACTTGGCGGCTCAGGTTCCTTCCAGCTGGAAAATGACAGGTGCCTAAGGTGTGGTCGCCAGCAGGCAAACAAAAGTCAGGTCTCTGGTTTCTTGAGAAATGAACTTGTTGCTCTAGATCCCAAACAGCAAGAAGCTGTCACTGATGGGGGGTGGGGGTGTGGGGGGATCCACTGAAAACCAGAGGGAGGCATCCTTGCAGGAAAAACCTGGGCGCACAGTGGAATTTACCATTAAGGCCTCCCTGCCCGTGACTCAGCTGACAGCTGTCCCCAGCGTGGCCTCTGAATCTGGACATCAAAAGCCAAGTCCATGGAGAGGGACAGGTGCCCGGGAGCTCTCATCTGGGGAGCTCCACGCTCCTGGCTGAGCAATGCACTCCATAAAACCGTCCTGAGAACCAGTTCGTTCACGTGTACTGGAGGCTGAGAGGGAGGCAGCTGGGGATCCGTCAATAAAGAGAAGGGCCCAAGCCCCTGAACGGGGCCCACAAGACTAAAGAGGCCCCTGGGAGCCCTCAGCGGCATCGGAATGTGATTTCAATAAATCCAGAGGGGAGCTTAAGGCTTGTGTGCAACTAACTAAATGGGGCTAAAAGGGCACATGAGACAAGGGGCAATGTGGGGTGTCCTCCAGGCACTGAGGCTGTTCTTTTAGGAACCTCGCTTCCCATCCCCTCCTCCCACCCCAGGGCTTGGTTGGATCTCAGCATTTGGGCTCTGCCAGGGGACAGCCAGGCCTGCCCATGGCACTCCCATTGCCAAAAGGCAAGAGGGTTAGTCCTGGGGTTTCCCAGCCCCAAGTCAGCTGCCTAAGTGCTCGGCCCTGCTCATGAAAGGGCCCCCTCTTCCTCTCCTTTCAGCCCTGAGCTCTAATTTATCCTCCCCTTTGATAACCAACTCCAAACACGTTCGGCCGAGGCCGGGCCATCAGTGCACAAAGGCCTGTGCTCTCCCGGCTGAATGAAGCACTTCACTCTTGGGGGCATTTCTATAGAAGGCAAAATCCACCAAACAAGCTATTACACTTAAATCAGACAATGCCCGAGGTGACGGCGAGGAGACCAGCGTTAATGACTCAGCTAGCAGCGGGCTTCTCTATTTGGAAGCTCTACCGCAGCATGGGAGGGCAACCTGCTGCCCTTCCCAGCCTCTCAGCCCTGTCCCTCTCCTTCTGCTCCCAGACTAGAAAGTCGACCCTCTGTCTGCTGGTTCTGTGAATCCTGAGGGCTGAGTCCCCTAGGCCCGCGTAGACTGACTCTTGGCTCCCTCTTTGCCCGGGAAAAAGAACGGAGAAGTTAAGTCTGGTCTGCCCCCTTCCTCTCTCCTTTATTCCGAAGATGACAAAACCACAGTAATTGTGGAAAGTCGCACGGTCGGCTGGCGGCAGAGCCCGAATTAGAACCCTTGTCTCTTGCCTCATACAATTCATACAAAAAGCGACGTAATTAGAGGATAGGCAGAAAGCCCTCAGCATAGTTTCTGGCACATGAAAGCACTCACTAGATATTAGCCGCTGTTATTTGTTATCACAGTAGTAGCATCATTTTTACAGATGTCATTCAGCTACTCAAGAGTACCCGCCCTGAGCCAGGCCATCTTCAGGGTGCTGGGCCTAATCCCTGACCATGGCACAGTCCCCCACGTTCTAATGGAAGATGCAAACTGCGATCCCAATACAGGGTAGTAAGTGACGGCACAGGGGGGAGTAAGGTGAGCTTTAGGGGCTCATAGGAAAGCACCTGCTAGAGACTGGGGGGCTCAGTGAAGAGCCCAAGCCTGAAGGATAATCTGGAGCTGGCCAGGTGAAGGGAGGTGACAATGGGGGGGTGGGGAAGTAGGGAGGTGTGTCCCTCTGGGAGGAGGGGATCATTGAATGTGCAAAGGCAAACAGGGGCTGCAAAGGTGAGGGAAGGCAGGATGCACTTAAGGAAGTGAAGACATGTCCGTGTGAGGGGACACCCGGGTGTGAGGTGCAGAGACAAGGCAGTGCAGGCGAGAGGTGAATGTGGTGAGATGCTGCTCAAGTCAGGTCAGGAGTCCCAGGGGGAGCCGTGGGAAGGAGCCCGGACTGCAGCGAGGGGTAAGGGGACGATGCCAGCCCCACGCGTGGCGGAGATCACAGCAGCTGGGAGCTGGCAGCAGGGAGACCAGTTAGCAGGCCAAGCCCCAGTTTAGCTTTGCTCCGTGTTCCATGTCAATACACTACACAGTCGTGATCTTGGGTCGCCAAATAAGCCCCCCCTAAAGAGGACTCGCGGAAGGGCAAATGATCCGAAAGAAGTGAGCTATGGCCACAGGAGCAGAGAAATTGGACAATGGCTTTCCCTGGCCACTTGGCTCATTACCCAACAAGCCTGGAGCACCACACAGTGACAGCGAGTTCTCCACCAACCAGATGTGTGACCTTGGGCAACCTCCATCTCCCCATCTGTACAGTGAGGACATTTACTAAGTAATTGGTAAACTGCCTTGCAGTTCTCCCATTCTGTGGGTCTATTATTTGAAATACATATCATATATTTTTATTCTCAGATGCCTTGCTTTGCATTTTAATGTTTATGAAAACTAGACAAAATGATTTGCATTTTATAATAGAGGTAACACAGCTCATCAAAATCAAGTGTCCTGCACAGTGATCTCAGACATTTCCTCTTCTGGGTTCTCATCACTGAGCCCAAGAAAGGCCCAGCTTTGACGCTAGCCAGGGAAAGCTGGGTGGGAGCCGTGCTCCTGAGGCATCTGGCCTTTCCTTGCAGCCCGAGAACAGACCCGCCTTCTTCAGAAAATCCTCTGCCCCGGGGCCCTTTGCCCTGGGGAGTGAGGTTCTGCAAAGAAGCCATAATGCTCTTTCCCTGCCCAATAGCTCTGGCAGCTGCTAAGCTAAAGGACAAAGCTCCAAGGATTGGGGCAAGTGAACAAAAAAACAAATTCAGGCTGGGGTGGGAGAAGAAAAGGCCACCTCAGAGCTGTTTTTGGGCGGAAAAGTGTCCCCCATCCTATAGCTTCAGGACACAAACAGCATAGCATCCAGAGGTGCACAGTGGCATGGAACAATTGAAAAATTGCCTTGTTGGACTACAACGTGCCAATTTTTCAAATCTAGAGCCATTTTCACTATTACAGTCTGTGCAGCCTAAGCCAGGAGAATTTTCTTCTGGGAGGGAAAATTGATTCCGAGGTTACCATTAACCCCCATTAGCACAGCACGCCCCATTCTAAAACTATTCTTGGGATCCAAGGGGGCCAGAGGAAGCTATAGAGGCCCATGGTGAGGTTGGTGCCCAACATCACAGGTGCTAACAGCCAAAGTCCATTAGCCCCATGTCTCAGAAGGGCAAGAGACTGAGTGAGCTGGAGAGAGGCAGGGAGAGAGGGAGCATAGAAAGATCTGGGTGTGTGTTTCCCCCGGGAATTCCTAGGCTTTGGAAGTTAGCCTGCACACCTCATTTAACTGGGGTGGATTGGGAACTTGCATGAGCTGAATAGCAGGAGCTAAGGCTCACTGCCTAGACCCTCCTGATTTTGTCCTGCAGCCCTCACCTGTCACTGCCCTTTGTGACAGGGCCAGAGCCTGGGAGAGGAATGTTCTCCAGGGAGCCAGCTGGGAGGTACCCATCCCATCCCCATTCCTTGTGCCCAGCCGCTCAGGGCACGGGTCTTTGCAGACACACCACTATAAGACAGCTGGCTCTGTCTGCCCGAGGTGCCCCATATGGAAAATCACTCCAAGCCGGTCAAGAGCCTCAGTCACGGGGTGTGCTGTGTATCCATCTTTCCAAACATAGAGCAAAACCTACCAGCCCAGCAGAGAAAGCGGTGGTGCAGAGGCTGCTGCAAAGCCAAGAGACAAAGACAACTGTGTGCGGACAAAGGGGAACAGCAGGAGAGTAGCACATCCGCTGATCGCGCGCGTGTCATTTGTTTCACATGCTGATGGGCAGTGGGCACTGGTGCTGGATCCAGCTCTGCCACTTGACCTTGGATAAGTTACTTGCATGCTCTGGGTCTCTTGTTTCTTCTTCTATAGCCTGGAAGTAAAAATAACCGCCTGGCCAAGTTGTCAGTGTTGAATGCGATAATACAGGAAAGGAGTGGTTCTAGAACAGGTGCTCCACAAAAATACCTATGCATATAGATGTATGTCTAGGCAGCAAATGAGTGTATACACATACATACATGTATGTGTGTATAAAGAACTAAGGAAGCCCACCATCCACTCTAAAACATCTCTGTTGTTCTCAGAATGGCATCGCTTTATTCTTCTCAGAAGAGTTTGCTTGAGTTTTGTGGCTACATGGCTTACCAGCTTTGTACTTCAAAAGTTCCTTTCTTCCCTCCCGCCCCCATCCCTGCCCCTCCTCCACTACTACCATTAAGCCATCCCTCCTCCCCCATCCCTCTGTACAGATGCCATCTGCTCATATCACTGTCCTCTCCTCCCTGGAGTGACCAGCCTGCCGGAAGAGCCTTGCCAGGGAGGGCCTCGTTGGCGCTGGCCGTACTGGAGAGAGGAAAGCGCTCCCTGACATCATGGCTTCCTCCATTCCCCAAACACCGGGAGTATCTACCACGGGGTAGGCTCTGTGCCAGTCGCTGGGGGTACCAGATGCGCAAGATCCAGCCCAGTCCTGGCCCTCCAGGGTATCTGGGAAGATGATGCACCAGACCCATAGACAGCTCATCACCACCCTACCACAGTGAGTGCAGGACAGGTGCACAGGGAGGAGGAGTGGACGGGACAGAGAGGCATCACACACAAGGAGGACCCAGGAGGGTGTCCCCAGGGGTGGGCACCCGCCCTGTGGTTGCTTCTGTTCCCTGCAGACCCGGGGAGTTGACCTCTCTTCGTCATCTGGTGATGTGTGAGGGAGGGGAGGGGAGCACTCGGGGCTAAGTGCTGACGGGACGTCCCTGTCAACACAATGTTCCGCCTGGCCGGGCCTTCATATATAAAGATATTTAATGAATTAGTTAATTAATGAGAGGCGTTTGATTGATAGATCATATGGCGCTCGCAGCAGGGTGAGTCTGACCCTCGATATCGCCGCCTGGGCTGCAATCCGTCCCCCTCATCGGTCGGGAGAGCGCGGTCGCTCTGGCAATTTGCATGCATTTAATGTAGCTCTTTAATAGGATGTAATGTTAGCGAAAGCCAAAAGCGCAGCAGCTGTAACTTAAAAGACAGCCCCATTACTGCAAGCCTTATAATTAGGGTAAGAGGGAGACTCGGTCTGCCATATGTTAAACTCTTTTGAGGTTAATAGCTCTGTAAGATTTTTGCAATTTAAAAAAATTACACTTGAAGGATGATGACAAGGCTCATCAATGAGGCGCCTCTCCACCGGAGGCAAGGGACAGGAGGATCCCATGTCCCCCCCAAGGCCTCTTCCTCGGGGCCGTGGCGAGGTGGCCCCTCTCCTGCCCCAAGTCGCTCCTGTCCCCACCAGCTTCTCCCAGCCGGGCCCCAGTAGCGCAGAGCTGCCGTCTCGGCTCCGCGCAGCCCGAGCTCGCCGGCCCTGGCCGCGCAGGGCGCCCCGCAGCCCCCCGCTCTCGCAGGCCCAGCATCCTGCCGGCCGGGGACGTTTGGGGGGCCGCGCGCGGTGCGCACCCAGGGCCGGGAGGCGCGCGCGGCGAGGGCTTACCTTGCGCAGTCCCGGGCAACTCCAGAGTAATTACGGGGCCCCGCAGGTTACCTGCGCTGGTGGCGCAGCCGGGGCCCGAATCAGGGAACGCGCAGCAGGCACTGCCGCGGGGGAGGGAAGAGATCGCCCGGAATTTGCTTGGTAATTACCTGGCACAAGCCCTCAGGGGTGTCTGCCTCCTCTGTGCCCCAACCCTCGAGGAGGGAGGGGGGACGGGCGGACCGCTGGGCCCTGGAGCGCTGCCCGCTGCACCCCGGCAGCAACGTGGAACGGGACGGCCTCCCTCCCGCTCAAGAGTCGCGCGTGAGCCCGGCCGCACCCTCCCAGCCTCTGGAGTCTGCCCCAGAGTCCTTTCCCAGCCGCCCGGGGGGCATCGCGTGGGGCGGGGGGGGGCGCAGGCACGGGGACTAGAGACCAGAGACGGCCTCTGCGGACCAGAGTAGCCTCCTCCCGCTGGATCCCCTCCGACAGCCTGTGCCCCGCGGGGAGCCGAGGAGAGCTGCCCCCACCGCGGAATCTCTCCCCCAGGCGGTCTGCCTCCCGCATCTCTCCCCTCTCCCTGGCTTCCTCGCTGAGCGCGTGGGTGTCTGACCAAATTCCTGATGACAGACACTCCAGACAAAACAACACGAGGTGGGGGCGGGGAGGGGGGAGGAAGAAATCCCTTTTATTTTTTTTAGAGGGGGCTCTTGTTAAAAGGAAATTACAGGAGCCATAAAATTACTGCTAATTGCACGATTATCTGATTATCTCTGGTACCAAAAATACGTGAAATCCTTTTCCTTTCCCAGCCACTTAAAGAATTCTCAGGGACATTCCTTGGGGAGGGACACAGATATCTCTCTTGCCAAAACCTGGAAAGCCCAAAGAGAAGAGGGGTCGTGCGGATGGTGGGGAGCACAGAGAAGATTCTGGAAGGCAAAAGTCCTCCTCTCCCCAGAGAGGAGGAGAAAAAGTTTAGGGCAGGATGGGGAAGAAATGGAGGGGTGGGGAGACGTCACAGAAGATAACAAGAGTGTGCCTTCCAGTGAATTATGTCAGAGCTAACAAGGCTTAAGAAAGATGAGACCCATAGAGATTAGGTCCCTTGTGCAAGGTCTTGGAGCTGGCAGGTGTGGAGGGATGGTTGCGGGTGGGCACCTGCAGGGGAGTGGGGAGCTAGCTCCCCAAACCCTGAAGACCCTCATTGCCCTTTTGGGACAGAAATTACTGGCGGGTTTCAGTGACTCAGGCAGAAAATTGTTGTTTGTATTATAAATCTTGATTGGAAATGCTTCTCATTGGTACCTGCTAAAAGTGAACACAGCGGCAATAGCTAACTTTCACGAGTGCTTTATGGTTTACAAAGTGTTTCCCCATCTGCTTCCTCACATAATTCTCTCACCTACCCTGTTCTGTGGGAATCCCCATTTTCCAATGGGCTAACCAAGACTCAGACAACGTAGAGAACTCCCCAGAAGTCTCACAAGCTGTCATTGGAACACCTAAGGCCCCAGGCCACTGTCTTCACACCGAATCTTCCAGCCTTTCTTGGGGACACCAAGTCCTCCTGGGACTGAGGACATGTATATAAGGTGTTGAAGCTAGGTTTCATTTCTTCTTTGCATTCCTTTTTTTTTTTTTTTTTTTTTTGGTGTCAGACCAGGAACCTGTAAATCAGGAAAAGGAAACAGCCTCGAGACATTGTGGATACACACAACATAAGTAGAAGGTGTTGTAATCTTTTTTCTTTTAATCTTTTTTTTTTTAATTGCAGTATAGTTGACACACGATGTTACATTAGTTTCAGGTGTACGACATAGCGATTCGATACCCTCACTGTGTTTTCAAGTCAATGGCGCAGGTACTCTCTCCACTTGGATGGCGCCCAGTCATCCGGCGCTCTTTTCCCACGGGAAGGGACTAGACTTGGCACACCAGCCTGAAATATCACTGTCAGGTCACCAACAGTGCCCCCGCTCCTTGATGGGAAAAGGCACTGGCAGGTCGTGGACCCAGAGCCCACTTCTTGTAACCTTCCCCGCCTCCACCTTGTCAACCAGTCCGGAGAAGGAGGGAGACCCTTCCTCTTGTTCCCCAGCCTCTCTGCTGCCCCCGAGCCGGGGAAGAGGTTCGGAGGTCCCCAAGAACCCTGGGAGTGCCATGCAGAGCTGAGGGCCACTGCAAGTTCCCCGAGACTCTTTGGCAGTCACGGCCATCCCTCCGTAATCACCCCATCCTCACCACTCGCTCCCCCATGGAGCACGGATGGCTGCTTCAGAATTACCATCCACAGATCAATCTCAGGGCAATTACTAGGCCTTGCATCAGCCAGCAGGGCCTCGCTCTGGAGGCGCGTGGGGATGCATGCGGAAACATAGGTTCCCTTTATTAGGGTGACCGGGCTCCAAGTGAGACCGGAGTAAGGCTGGGGATTCCTGGGACTGGGGGCTGGCAGGTGTTCACAGAGGCATGGCTTTGAAGTGAGGAAGAGTGCGGAAGAGAAGAGATGAAGAGGGCCTCTCTGAGGCTGACCCCAGGCCACCCATGCAACCAGCTCCCAGGATCCTCTCCCCCTACGCACAGCCCATTTGAGAAAAGTGAATGAAAAGCAAACAAACTGAGTTTTTCCCATCAACTGCCTTTCGATAGAAGGGCCCGGGGGCTGAGGGGTCAGTCTGCAGTCAAGCAGGCTTGGGAGACCAGAACATGCAAAGGACTCAAGCGTCAGCTGACTCTTAAAGTCCTGGTCTGTAAGGAAGCCCCTTTCCCCTGAGACCAAACCCTCCATTTATTCATCAAGCGTGGTCCCTAAGATACGGATGCTGAGGAGTAAAGATGAGTTGGACTTACCCTGCTAGCAGTTTAAGGTCTTGTGGGAGAGGCACAGAGCTGCTCCACTTGGAGAACATCAGATGTCTCCACATTCAACAGCCTCAAACTATAGCGGAGAGGACTCGGAGGCTGAGAGTGAACTGCCTTGACTGAGGTTTCACAACTTGCTGGTGGTGGGGTCACGGCCGGAACCTGGTGTCCTGACTCCTGGTCCTGACTCCTCCTCCTCCAAGGCAGAATTAAGTGGGAGCCGGCTGGGTGCCTTAGCTCTGCCAGAGTGGCTCACCTTCCTCACTTTCGCCCAGCACCTGCCACCTCCCCTGGCCACCCTCCTCACCTGCTTCGTTCTCCCAGCTTAAGATGCATGACTGAGCAACTACTCGTCCGTCCTTCCTGCCTAACCAAAGGCTGGGTGTTTCACTGCTACCCAGCCAAGAAGTTGATCGTGTTTAAGTGACTCCATTTAAAAAGAAATTTCCTCAACACCATCTGTTCTCAGGCAGGAGAGCCTCGGCCAGGACAGGACACAGAGGGACTAGGGACAGGAGGAATGGGGGACACAGGTTGGGAAGAAGGGTGGTGGACCACAGCTGGAATTGTCTCCTGGTCAACTAAGGGGATGCATTTTGTATTCTCTCTTTTTCTTTTTTTTAATTTTTTTTAATCTTTATTTATTGTTGAGAGAGAGAGACAGAGTGTGAGCAGGGAGGAGCAGAGAGAGAGGGAGACACAGAATCTGAAGCAGGCTCCAGGCCCAGAGCTGTCAGCACAGAACCCGACACGGGGCTCGAACCCACAAACTGCGAGATCATGACCTGAGCCGAAGTCGGACGCTTAACCGACTGAGCCACCCAGGTGCCCCTGTTCTCTTTTGCAGCGAGGATGGGGCTGTTCTTCTGCCATGCCAGACAGTCTCCTGCCCCAGGGCCTTTGCACTGGCCTGGACTTTCCCAGATATGAATACAACTCACTCCTTCACTTGCTTTAAGTCTTTGCCCCAAAGGGGTCATGTCAACGGAGACCTCCCCTGACCCCCCCCCACTTGGCACTGTAATACCCCCTCCAGCATTTTCGCCATCCCCTCACCCCCCTCCTCAGTTCTCCTTAGCACTTAATGACGTCTAGCTTATTGTATAACCTGGTTATTCATCGCATTCTGTGTGGGCTTCACCTCTGCTGGCAATAGACAGCAAGTGTCAAAAGGGCAAGGATTTCCCGTGTTTTGTTCACAGTAACCAGGATCCTACTTAGCACATGGGAGACGGCTCGATAAATAATGGGCAAAGGAGGGACTTAAGGAAAACATTAAGAGTCTTCAAACAGGCAAGCTGAGAGAGGCCTTGAAGTCCAATTCATCCCAGACCATCCATTTGTGGGTGAAGAAGACGGAACCTGCAGCAGGTAAAGGGTTTCAAGCAGGTGATTTAGGCCACGCCTTTTTTCCTTTTTTCTCGTGTTCCTCTACTTCAGCTGTTCTGTTTTGTGCCTGTGCTTATTCATTCTTCACTTATCCATTCCAAAAAGATTTATTGGACACTCACTACTTGCTAAACACTGTGCGAAAAATAATAATATTTGACACATATCGATCCCTCTGGGCCACTTATCTCAACTGAACAACCCTCAAAGCTTCTTACTGTCATTATCCCCATTGGACAGATGACAAAATTAAGGATCAGACAGGTTAAGTGACCTGCCCAGTCCTACACTAGAAAATGGAGGAGGCGAGACACATACCCGTTTGACTCCAAATTTTTGTGTTGTGCCACTCTCTTTCCCACCCGTGCCCCCCCCCCTTTTTCTTTTTTCTTCCTCTCTTGGGCTAGGCTGAATGGCCCAACCAAGGTGGCAGGAGACTCCTCCAAGGTCACGCAGAGCTGGAGCCCATTTGAGGTAGCACATTCCTGCTGCTTCCAGATACCCCCCGAAGCCACTTGTCCCCGCACCATCTGCACACCCTCCTCTTGCCGGCCCCGCACTCTGAGCCCCACGTGCAGGCTCCGGTGTGATTCACAGCACCGAGATCGGTCCCTGGGAAGGAAAGAGGGCTCATAAAACCTTACGGCAGTTTTATAACGTATTCTTAGCTTTTACAGGCGAGCTGGGCGGCCAAGGCTGGCGAACAGCAAAGTGTCTTTGGGCAGATGGGCGGGCCCCATGGACCCAGAACTGGTGAGAACAGCTGCAAGTTTTTTGTGAAGACAGCACCATCTTTTAGCTGCCTGGATGGGGAAGGGCGGCCATTTAAGCAGGAAGCGGCCATTTAAGCAGCCATTTCTTCAGATCTGTCTAGTTTTAAAGTGCACTTGGACATTTAATGCCCACCCAGTAAAGCAGGTATCACTTGAGACTCACAGATGAGGAGCCCTGGACGCAGAGGTTGCATAGACCATTTGGTGGCAGGGCTAGGACTCTTACTCCAGCGTCCCTTCCTGAATCCGGATCTGATTCTCTGCTCCTGGGATCACCTGGCATGGCATAAGTCTCTGTGCTACTTCTGCCCTCAGAGACAGGTCCCAGACAGTCACCTGTCATGAGGTCTGAGCCCAGCTCCATCAGCAGGATATCCGTGAGCAAACCTCCAGGAAATTTCTGCTGCCGACAGCCACGCGTTGGGGATTTCTCAGCCACGTCTGTGCCCCCGGAGCATTCCTTCGTGTCTCTCCCTCTTCTGCTCTGCAAGCCACCCCCTGCCCATCATTTCTAGCACGGTGTCAGCACCAGACCAGGGGGCTCAAAGTGTGGGAGTGCCCCCTCACACATGGAATCACCTGCACCCTCATGTATTTGGGATCGTTCCTGTATTTTTACTGCAAAATAAGCAAAGTGGGTGCTGTGTCTCTTTTACAGATGGGCAAACAGGTTCCGAAAATCAAGCAGTTTTTTCCAGGCCACACAGCTGGTGATTAGAAAAACCAGGATCTGAAATCAGGTCTCCTTCCCTTCCTTTAGATGAGTTTCACATAGTCCCAGCTTGCTCCTAATCGTTGAGTTTGGTGATGTTTGAGACTCAGTGGGGTCCCTGCTTCCCCCTAGGTAAGTGCTAGAGTTCACTTCCTTAGCTACTTTGGCCTCAAGTGTCTGGACATTTTTTTTTAATGTTTTCATTTATTTTTTTGAGACAGAGAGAGACAGAGCATGAGCAGGGGAGGGGCAGAGAGAGAGAGAGGGAGACACAGAGTCCAAAGCAGGCTCCAGGCTCTGAGCTGTCAGCACAGAGCCTGATGCGGGGCTCGAACTCACGGACTGTGAGATCACGACCTGAGCCGAAGTCGGCCGCTCAACCGACGGAGCCACCCAGGGGCCCCTTTTGAGCTTGTGGTTTTTAGAGCATGTGGATACTCTAGCGGTTGAGAGCCGATACCAGCCCCCACCGAATATCACTAGGACCTCTGACATCTCCTCACGTGGACCCAAGCTGGGGACCCAGTTAATTCTCCCTGGGCCACGGATCCTGCATCTTTCAATCACCAAGTTCAAGCGGTATGATAACCTTGGCAATCATCTTGCCCGACACCCTACCTCCTGAAACAGCATGCCGTCCCATGTAGAACACCGAACACGGACTAAACTCCTCCTTTCCCGAAAGCTTCCCGGTGAGGCTTTTCCAGGCTCGCCTCTTTTATAACACCCTAAAACCCTTTGTATGGTGAACAAGACCCCATACTGCCCCCTCCTGCCCCCGAAGCCCTGTCTATCTCTGCGCCTTCTTCCCCTGCCCAGCTCCCACCCCCCAGTCGCTGGCACCTCCTGCAACGGGAGGCCCCACGCTCTCCCACCCATTCACCCCATGCCGCTCCCTCGCCCGTGGGCTGCCCCCCACCTGCAGTGTCCTCCCAGCCTCTCTGCCTGCCTATCACCTACTCATCCTTCAAGACACAGCTGGAAGGTTGCCTCCTCTGTGAAGCCTTTCCTGATACACAATCCTGCCTCTCCCACCAGGGAAACCAACCCCTCCTCATCCAGGCAGCCCTCCCTGTGCCCTTCTTAAAGAGCTAGCTGCTTGCTAAATCCGTGAGCATTTGGAGAGCAGGCACACTGTTCGACTTCTCTCAAAATCTACAGGGCTTGTCAATGATCCTGGTGCACTGTAGATGTTCCACAAGTGCCTCTGCTGAATGCATAAACACGTGAGTGGATGGGCGATGCCTGCATGCGTGCATGTGGAAGGAGAAGAAAACTACGCTATCATGGTGCTTAAAACCTCACCTGTCTGTCCATCAACAGATTCATGGAAAACAGAGAGAGACAGAGTGTGAGTGGGGGAGGGGCAGAAAGAGGGGAAGGCACAGAATCTGAAGCAGGCTCCAGGGTCTGACCCGCCAGCACAGAGCCCGACACGGGGCTCCAACTCACAAACCACGAGATCATGACCTGACCCAGAGTCAGGATGCTTAACCCCTGAGCCACCCAGGCGCCCCAGCAGCCATTGTTCTTTGGTATAGAAGAGGCTATGGCCATGGGCTGATACTTCTCCCCAGGCAGGGAGCTGGGGCTACCCCAAATCTTGGAATGTTAAGGAAAGAGGATATTAACACCCCAGTCACTCTAGAAAACAAGATATAGGCTGGGAAGAAACAAAGTCAGACTTCAGGATCAGATAGGTCTGGGTCCCATCTTGGCTCTTCCACTTACTGTGTGGCCTTGGGAAAGTTACTTAACCTCTCTGAACCTTAGATTTTTCATCTGTAATATGAGGGTGACGATCAGACCTGGGGCAGAGTAAGCCCTCAGTCAATGATAGTTGGTATGATTATGAGTGTCCCTAGCTAAGATTTGCTTGGTTGCTCCTTTGGGCCACTGACTGATGTATTTGGTTTCCAGGTAGGCATATAGCCCCCAAAGTTTCCCACGCTATTGGGAGATGCCTTATTTCTGAGCTTGGAACTTTGGTAAAGATGCCCTATGGTCCCACGTTGCTACTGATAGTTGGCACAAGGTTGTCGTGAGCATTAAATGAGCTTCCATAAGTAAAGAGCATCTAGCAGAGCCTGGTACAGAGTAAGTGACAGTGTGGTGTAGACGTGAACAACACAGACTCTGGGAGCAAACTTTGGGGTCTGAACCCCCGCACCACTAGTTCCTGGAGGTGTGATCCTGGCCAAGTTACCTAAGCTCTCTGTGACTTGGTTTCCTCATCTGGGAACTGAGGCTAGTAATCACAGCGCGCATCTCATAGCGTGGTGGGGATTCAACAAGATGAGAGATAGGATGCGTGTACAGAAGTCTCTGGCACCTGCTAAGGGCTATGTGAGTGTTTGCTATCGTTGTTTTGAAGTCCCGTATCCGACTTTGCCACCGCTGCTACTGTGGCCAGGTTCGATTCTACCCTCGACAATAAACAGCCACCTAACAGCAGGCAGGTGACTTAATCTCTGAATCTGTTGTCTTGTCTCAAAACTGGGGACGATGACGCCTATCCCACTCACTTTGATGGATTAATGTGACAATAAAGGTGCTTTGAAAACTGTAAAGCAATAAAACAGAATAGACAAATGGAAAAATAAAGTTGTGCTACACTGTTAAAGTATTCTTTTTAATTTGTGGAAAAGAGGGAAATATGTAGATAAACATGCTTGTTTATCTTGCAGGGGAAATTTCTCAAAAAAATAACTAGTGGGACCTAGGAGATGAAAGAGTGGGCTTGGGGACTTTTACTTTTTACTTTAAACCCTTCTGTACTATTTGAATAATTTTTTTTTTTAAACCAAGCATAATTTCCTTGCATAACTTAAAGCGAAAGCAACATTTTCCTGAACGTTCTGGATTATTAGTGGATTGCCTGGAACTTCAGAACACTTTGGGTTCTTGCCTTGGCTCTGAAGTAGAAATGAACAGGTACCCAGCCGCTTCACTCAAGGCCTCAGTTTTTCCTTCTGTAAAATGGGCTTGGCCATTAGCCTTTCACCTCCCAGCTTTACAAAGCTATGGGGAAGATCAACAAGTGATCCCTATTAAAAATAAAAATGAAGACAAACACAAAACCTGTTTGGAAACTAACTTATTACCACAGACTTAAAATCCTGAGCTTCTGGGCCTGCTTCAGGCACAGACAAGGCTCCCCACCACAGCCTGAGGGAAGGGAAAAGTAACTACTGTTTTTGCCCCGAGGCTCTCCATTAGTGATCACAGTGCCTGTTTGACCCCTCACAGAGCCTGAGCAGGTGTAGGCCCCCACCCTCCCTTCCAGACCGCAGAAGAACCGACCTGGTAAACACAGACCCAGGAGTTGAAGGATCCAGAGCTCCTAAGGAGCAAGACTCTTACAGAAGACCAATCGCATTACTTTCCGCCTACACAAGATGCTGCTACTCCGCAGGGAGGGAGAGAGGAAGCCAGGCTGGGAGAGTGAGTTGAGCCCCAGACCTCAGCCCCCACCCCAGCCCCATTTCTTCCCTCTCCTCTCTCAGGGGCCCCCAGAAGCTGGCTGCACTCTCAGAAGGCCCGCTTCTCCCCCCCCCCCGTCCACTGGGGCAGTGGCTGCTTGGTATTCAAGCTGTGTCATCCTTTGCCCGTCTCCATTTGGAAAAGTCTCTTTCTGACCTCTCTGTATCTCTCCCTTGCCTTTGTGGGGGGAGGGAGTGGAGGGGAAGGGAGAGAGAGATCATCTCAGCATTTACTCAATTAGTGGTAATTAGAAGGCAAGGCCCGGGCGCTCTCCTCACAGCTGCTCCGAAGGACAGGGATGGCTCCAGAGTAGCGGCTAAATGGGCATTGGACACACTGTGTCTGAGACAGGTCTCACCAGCCGACTCCTGTCCCCTGGCTCCTCACTGCAGGCCCTGTGCAGCATACACGCTTCCCTCTCTCCCCACAGCCGCTTCTCCTATGCGCCATTTCTGGGGTTTGCCCTTATTCTCGGCCCCCAAAACAGCAGCCTTGGGCTGTATCGGCCAAGACGCGCCCCGGTGCCTTTGCGCGGCTGTGGGCCTGCTTCCCAGGCTATCCCAAGCCCCACCCCAGAAGAGCACGGCTCTCCCAAGTGGCATGGTGCTCTTCTGGGGGAACCCACTGCTTTGGTCCCCAGTTACCCTTGAACGCCCCACGGTCTGGCACAGAGACCCCTCCCTGAAAGGCTGGGCAGCTGAGTCCTGACCCCAGGCTCTTAGATAGGTCACAATTCCTCTTCTACCCCCTTGAGCCCAGACAGCAGGTTTAGAACTGTAATAGACCCTCCAACCTGAAGACATCTCCAGAGGTCAGCACATCTATCCCTCCTCAGCAGCTGATCTCAGTAGGGGGAGTGGGCAGAACTGAGGAGCCATTTTTACCAGGAGCGTGGCCTGCCCTGACCCCGACATTAGCCACCAGCTGTTTGGTACCGTCCATCCTGTCAATGCTTATTAATGATTCTGATTAACCTCTATGGAGATCCATTATCTCTATGCGAGGGAATATACTATTAATTCCCATCTGTACCGGATTACTTACAGTTAGTGGTTGGTACTTTTCCATGGTCTCACAACACATCTTAATCAGATGGTGAGTGGGTTTAATTAGCCGAAGTATAGGTTTTATTTTTTTTTATTCATATAACTACTTAATCTAATGGAAGCCTATTATCTGTGGCTTTTTTCCCATGCATAATTATTGCTGTTTTTAATTGATGGTGCATCAGGGGTTGCGGCTACAATATGGCAGCTGGAGCGCAAAGTTGCCTTTCCCCAGAATGAAGGTTGAGAAAATGAGTTGTCAGTGAGGCATCAGATTTCTTGTTTTCAACCGAGATGTGAGCTCCCTTGTGGAAGCTGCTGGCTCCTGCCAAAAGAAAGGAAATGTGGTTCTCAGCTGGACGACCCCTGGGCTTTACTGCTGCACAAAGCCCTTCAGGAGCCCCGGGGCTGGAGCCAAATCAGGAACAGCTGGGAAAGATAGCTATTTGTCAATCCAACCAGATCATAAGCAACCCCAGGGCAGGGACCAGGTCTTTCTCTTGTTCTGCTTCCTCCTCCATCCCACGGGCCCTGGGAATGGCTCACGCGCCCTGTGTATGCCCTCCATACGCATGCGGTGAGTTAAACTCAGCGCTCAGATGGTGTGGGGAAACCTGGACTCTCGCGAAGAGTCATTTGTCCTGGATTGAAGGTGCGCCTCCAGTCCTCTCTTCCGACAGAGAGGGATCCACATTCAAATTTGTTATCCAAGCCGTAGAAGATCCTAGCTGTTCCCACTTAGAAAGAAGACCCTCATCTTCCACGGGATGAATTGTCAAAGTTCCAGTGACCGTTCGGGACAGAGCGGGATCCCTAGGAACAAAACCGTGTTCCATTTACCCAGATTATAGGAGAGAGAAGGGTGCAATGGCCTGGTCAAAAGTAGGAATCCATTTATTTTCTAATAACACTTGGGTTTTCTAGAAATAAGCTATCTCAAGGGATTGGTGGGGACCCTGACAGCCAGATTGCGAAGCTCCCAGATGACCCCAAATGAAAGGATTCCAGGGTCTTTGATCAATTTTTAAAGTACCTTGGGCTGAGAGGGACAGGGAGCCCTATGCACCACCAGAGAGGCTGAGCTAGTCACAAGGCAGAGACTAGCGTCCCTCTTGCCCTTCCTCGCATGCGCCCCCCTTCCAACCTACCCCTTGCCTTCAGCTCTCCCCAGACTGTTAGCTCCAGTCAGAGGAAATCTGCATAGCTAGGTTCAAAGACTTATTTCCCCTCCTGGTTGTCTCTTCCTGTTAACTAATGTGATGCCCAAAGGAGGCCATGGGAAGGAACGGTGCCGGAGCTTTCTGGTTGAGCTGTCTTTTCCAGGAGAGTCTGAGTTACTGGGGCAGGAGGCATGGACGTTCTCTCCCAGCCCACAGCCATGGTGGCTATTGTTGTTGGTGGCATTGGGTTTATTCCTTCCTTCCCATTTTGCAAAAATATTTGTACAGAGACTTCTGTGCCTGACCCACAGTCAGCAGCAGACAGGAGCCACGGATTTCTCTTGCAGCGTTTTACAGGGTGACGGATCAGATAATGTACACTTAGCGAGTGCACAAATAATGTGAATCAGGGTTGGCATAGTGCAGTGAGGTGTAAAAAAAGCAATTTGAATTGTTCTAGGGAAACGCCAGAGCTGCTCTGACATGCTTGCTTGCCAGAATGCTGCCCTGTGCCCCTCCAGAGGTCTGAGCTCTAGGCTCTGGCCAGAATGGCAACGAGGCTGCCCGGAGGGAAGCTCCCCCGGAGACGGGAGCGGCTCTGCGTCCACACAGAGAAGGGAGAGGGCACAAGTGGCCGAACGAAACAGAGCTCCAGTTCATACTGGAGGGGATGGTTTGACCCACTGATCCGTGGAGGCTGTCTTCGGAAGGAGGGGGGCGGAGGGAGAAACACTAAGTGTATCTGTTGGCATATGGCCACCCATGGGCAGGCAGGATGACGCCGTGCACTTGGGTCGATCTATCCGGAGTCTCCTTGGACTCTGAAAAGTCACCCGGTCCATCCCCCTGCCTCCAGACAGAGCTGTGCCTCCTCTCCCACACAACAAATGGGTGCTGAGTGTGTTTGGAAGGTTCTCCAAAGGAAGTGTTTTCCCATCTATCCCCGTCTTTCGTCATCTGTGCCGGTGTCTCATAACGCCCACCCTCTGGAAACGTTCACATTCAGCCTAAATCAAATCCCCCAGGCGGTCTTCAGCTGACACGTCTTCATGAGGGTCTGGCCGTGCTCGGGAAGTTGATGGCACGTGGGCTGGCGTGTGCCTAAGCCAAGACCTGGCCATCATGCGCCGTCTTCGCGGTCTCGGTGAGAGCTAGGGACATGAGCAGGGAGCCGCCCGCTTGCTCATCCCTCAGGCCGGCCCTTTCCCTCAGGCCGGCCCTTTCCCTCCCGCCGTCCTTTCCAGTGCTGGCTGCCCGGAGCCTGCTTCCTCAGGCTCCCATTGCTCCCTGGCTGCGGAGCCAGACTGCCCGCTGACGTTCTGCCCGGTTGACGAGGCTGATCCTCCTCTCGTGCTGTCCTGGTCAGCCTCTGTCCTCACAGCCCCTCCTCCCAGCACGCTGCGTCCACGAGGTTTCCTGTCCCAGGCAGGAGACAGGCTGTTTATCACTGTGACACCTGCTGGACAGCCTCACCTTGCACAGCCACTGAGTCTCCCGCAGCCCGCCCGACCCTCACCTCTCCTAGCCTCCACATCGGTTCCCAGCTCTCCGGGGGAACCGAAGCTGTGAGCACAGAAGATGGTCCATAAAATGGTTTGGATTTATTTTTCAATAATAACAAGCAGACATTGCCAACCTCTTCCATTAAAGTCCCTTAGCCAAGCCAGTCTCCAAACCTGAAACTCAGCATCTGGGTGTTTTATGAGACCTGGTCATAGGGGAAAGTGGTAGGAAATCTCTTGATTGTTTCAAATGAAAGCCGATTACAGGGAGTGAGGGAGTTTTCTGGTGGCTTGGGAAGCTGAGAGGTTTCGGGATAATGGCTGGCCAGGCCGCCGCCTGCCCACCTGTATTACTGACCTCAGAGTGGCCAGGCGGGGAGCCCGGCGCAGATTAAAAACCCAAACAAAAGGGAAGATAGGACAGGCCTGGGGACAGGCAGACTGCTGAGGGACTGGCTGAGGCCTCCAGATTTTTTTCCCAGGAAATCTGGGGACGCATTTCCATGTTGTCTTTGCATAAATTTGTGTGCTGATTTGCATACATTTGCATTTTTGCCTTCAAAACACCCAAACTCCCAGAATATAAAATAAAATGCAATTAATTAATTAATTAATTGGTATGATGGATGGCAAATGCAGCCAGCCATACTAAAAATACAGGGGAGGTGAGGCACCCTCACCAAGGGACAGACTTTCTAGCTCACCACCCTAAGCCAGGATGGATCTGGGAATATGCTACAACCGGTTCCGGAGTTTTCTGTCTCCCCCACTATCAGAAGGCCTTTGGGAACCGGAGCATACAGAACTCTTTGATCCTTATATCCCTGGGCCCCAGCACAGGGCTTGTCACATGTGAGATAATTAATAACTGTTTGTAGAAAATGTGAACCAATGGCTAAGTGAATGCGTGACTCCCTGTAAACTTATGACCAGCTGATGGGGTCAGAAAGAACCGTTAGTCAACCATCCTAGGAACGAACTGGACAGGGTTCAGAGGAGCCCTTGGAAGGAGCTTTGGGGAAGAAGTTGATCAGGGACAGGACGCTGGGCAGACCCCTTGGGGAGGAGCTCCAGGAGTAAGCTTGGAGTGAGTACAGAGCTTGTGGGGCGGTCCCAGCACAGGGGCGGTGCTCTTGGACCTGAGCAGATGTGGACAAAGGTCCAGACCACACGACAGGGCAAACGAGATGACAACGCAAAAACGGTGGCCTCCATCCTGGTTGTGCAAACAATGAGTCTTTATGATCTCCTGAACCTGGAAAGGAGGTGACCTTCCAGAGAGCCCTCAACAAATACCGATCAACCCATTGATTGATTGATTGATTGATTCTCTGGCCACATTTCAGCAGTCCTTCATCCTCTCTCTAGCCCAACTTCTCACTCACTAGACACCTCCATGCTGGGAGGCACATGGTTTTTGCAGACCCCGAGAGAGCTACCATTTGCTGTGAGGTGGTCCCATGCATACAATTGTGTTGGCCCTGCTGTGGATTCTTTGAAACAGGTAGCCCTGCCTGATGCCTCAGCTAACCCTGCTTAGTACAACAAAGGCCTGCTCTTTCTGATCCCAAATTTGGAAAGCATCAAGAATAATTGCTTTCCATCGTACACACATATTCCCTATGTTGAGCCGCTATGAAAAATAGCCAAGAGAATGGGCTTTGGACCTGGCTGCCGGGTTAGAATCTTGGCTCCACCCTCCGTAGCCTGAGGCCTCAGACAGGTTGTTTAACTTCTTCCCGTCATCTGTAAAATGGGGATGATAATACTAGCTAGTCCGTGGGGTTGCCGTGAGGGTTGAATGAGATCATACACGTAGAGTCCTTGGAACAGTGCTTCGCACACAGTAAGTGCCACTCGAGGGTTGGCCATTCTTATCATTTTTCAGTGTGGCCTCTCACGCTCGCTTTAGGGAAAAAGAGAAAGCAAAAATGGCTGACAAGGTGATGAGGAGGTGGGAGCAGTGTTTCACAGAAATGACTGCTCAGGATGCGGAGTGGAGATTTAACAGCTTTCTCCTCTCTGTGTCTCTCTCAAAATATAAACCCTGAAGCCAGTGCCTGGAGAGAAGCCAGGATGCTGTTTGGGCAAAGAGGCAAGGGGTTCTCAGAAGCTGACCCAGACATCTTCGGAAGGCCGGGACAGGTGGCCCAATCAGGGACACTGGTAGAGCCAGGGATTTGAGGATATGCCCCCAGGCTTTGGGGATCAGGCTGATGTGAGGCCTGGGAAAGAAGCTGCCGAGGAAGCAAGCTTGCCCGGGGATTAGTATCCAGGCCATCACCAGGCTTTGGGTGCTGGGGAAGATGAATGAGAAAAACCCAAAATCAGAAGACACTGGAAAATGCCAGAAAGGAATACTGGTGCCCATGCTGTTTCTCCTCCCCTTGTCCCAGATCTAAATGCAGCTTGGACACATGACCAAGAGAGAGGTGAATTTGAAGAAGCAACTGACTTGCCCATCAGTTCCAAGGAAAACAGCAAATAGGGCCTCCAGGGGTGCAAAGTTTTCCCGAGTTGACCTGGGAGCCATCAACACAGAGCTGGACCGGCAGTCCAGTCCTCATTGAGTTCCTCCTCTCGGGCCACATGCTCTTTTGCAGACTTAATCTATTCTCTGCAACAACTCGGTGCTGTTGGTGGTACTGTTCCCATTTTACAGACGAGAGCAAGAGAGATTACAGATTTGCTGAGGCTCAAACAATAGATGAATAGAGAAGAGGCTGGATTAGAGTACAGATCTACCCAACCCCAAAGCCCCTGTTCTTTTTACTACTTTGAAGGAAGAAGAGCACAAATTGGGAAGCAAAACTTGGGGGACAGAGGTATTGAGAAAAGAATGAGATGAAGGAGCTTGGTTGGGGGTTGGAGAGGAGAAGAGGAAGGAGCTGGGAAGTGTGTGCATATGACATTAAATGAATAGTATGCAAATGAGATGCAAACCACATGCAAATGAGTCAGTGGAAGTTTTTTTTTCTTAGCCAACCACTCAACTCCATTTGGCACAATTGCAGCACAAAGCGTACCTGCCCAAAGCTAGCAGTACCCACACTTCCAGCAGAAATAGTGTCTGGGTTAGGAAGGCCCCTTTCTCATTCTTACTGGGGTCTCCTTCCTCCAACCTGCAGCTCTTGTCCTTTGTCCCTCACCCCACCTCCCCATCCCGAGACTGAGGCCAATCACACATGCATCCATCCCTCCAGACACTCCAGAAGGCAGCTGGCCTCTAAGCCTCCTAATAAGGTGACCCCTTACCCCTTGATCTATCTCCGCTTCTGTTTACTTTACTGCGAGGTTTTCTGGCCACCTGAGATCAACAACTGCCATCTTCCTGACCCTTCTTGTCAAATGAATCTCCCAGCCCAGTGCCTTCCTTGACCAAATGGCAGCAGAAGAGAAAAGTAGTCTTTTCAGGGACCGCTTCTGACCCTGACCACATTCAGTAGCTTCTTAAGCATGACAGCTGCTTCCCAGCCTAGTCTCTAGTGGAACCTGGAAGAAATCTTACAAGGTGATCTTATAATGCACCTGCATTCAGTAGACAGTAGTTGGTAGCCTCTTCCATTCTTGGAGATGCCTGGAAAAGAATCTAGGGCTGGCCCTGGCTAGCCATTCCAATTTTAATTCCTTCTCTTCTATTTGGAAGTTCTTGCCAACGGCTACCTTAGATCCTTGCTTTCAGCCTGTTCTCTACTATTTTGTCCTTAGTGGGGATGGCAAATCTCTGCCCTCTCACCTTTTGATGTAAGAAAGGAATGGGGAATTGGAAAGAATAAGCTTAGCAATACAGAGTTGAGACACTTATTGACAAAATACTGGACTTTTATTTTCTCCCGCCTGCTTAGGAACCATAGCTCATGTCCAGGGCTCAGTACCAATGGCCCATGAGACCTCCTGGCTCTTGCTATGGGCAAATCATGGAATCTGAGGAAGGCAGGATCTCTTCACTGTATTTTTTATATTTCCAAAAGGGGCTCAAGATAATCATTTCATTTTTAAAGTCAACATCAAAAGATCTATTTTCAAGATGGACTGTCCATGAGGGGAATCATTGAAAGGCAGCATCCTCTTGGCCAAAATATTCTGAAGAGTTTATATAGTCCAGCTTAGAGGCCACCTTCTTGGAGAAGACTTTGTTTCCTCTCTAGGGTTCAGGTTCAGATTCAAGCAACAGATACTAAGTATGTATTAGGAACCAACCACTGTGTTAGGTGACTTCATATACATTATCTCTTTCAATCCCATCATCACAAATGTCTTCAAGCTAGGTACTCTTATCCCAGCTTAACAGAAGAAACCAAGGGTCATGGCTAATTTAATAAGTCCTCAGTCTCTTTTGGGACCTTCATAATAGGAAGTCCTATCACATGTCAACCTAAATGCCTTCGTAATGCTAGTTTTCTCTCATTGTCTTCTATTCCGGTGACAGAAATCAAATGATTAGTAAGCTGGAACTACCTTCTGTGGTCCAAGGTTGGAGATGGCTGCCAATCCCAATTCTCAACCCCACCACCACCACACCATCCAACCCACACATCCATCGATCCCTGATGGAAAGGAGGCAGCTCCCCAGAAAGCGAGTAGTGGTGAAAAGACCCTCTGGCAGGGTCACAGGCAAAGTGGCAATCCCTTCCAGCCATCTGGCTTCACTCTAGAATGACTCACGATTCCAACTTCAGGCACTCTCTCTTTTGATGTTGCTGTTCCTGGCATCTTTAGCAAGGAGGCTGGGGAAGCAGGCTAGAATATTAAGGGGACACACGTAGGCTGGTGACTACATTAAATGCTATAACTTGGCATCTCAGCGGGCTGCTGTTTTGATAAATCGCATTTTCATCATCCAAACCTTTCGGTCACTGTGATTCTGCTGATTTAGTGTTGGGATGAACTGCATATGAAACAGACATGATCCTGCCCACTGGAGCTGAGGTCTGACCCCCTCCTCAAGGTAGATAACTTCCATCAATTGAGCGAACCTCCCCCAAACGCCATGCAGTTTGAAAGGTTCCAAGAAATCAAAGATGTTAAACTTGGGCAAGGCAAAAATTAAAGGGCTTCCTCCAAGCCATTAGAAAATTTCCCCATTTTCCCTGAAAATTGTCCCACACTAACTCTTCTCTATATGCAGGGGTTTCAGGAGCTACGACAGTGTGGGGCACAGAGTAGGCAATGAATATATTAGATGGCTATAAGATGAATGGATAAATGAAATTCAAACAAGAGATAGAGTGGGGAAAGACTTCTCTGATTCCCTAAAACTCACCATCCACCCTTGGGCCAAATGACCTTGTCTTATTGTCTCTTCCCCCATCCACACTCTGCTTATACCAGCCCCTAGGGAGCTTGGATGTGCCTTGTTCATATCTCTGCAGGAAGGCACTTTCGACACCTCATTCTGCCTGGGGAAGCTTCTCGCTAAGCCCAGGGACAGCTGGGATTACGCCTGGCCCCGAGTTCTTTATAAGGAAGCTTTAGACAATGGAGGCTGGCTCTTCCGAAGCCAAGAAGCTTTGTTAAAAAGACAGCTAGTTAGAGAGTGGACAGTATTTTTAAACGCATGAGTGTGCTGAATAATTAAGCAAAAACTTTTGTTTTCATGGAAAAATTTCCTCCAAATGCTGCATCAAGCAGGGTACTGAATTTGCCACAGGCAGTTGTTGGCAAGATAGTGAGACTGTGTTTCTTCCAGTCCAGGGAAAGGGAATTCGGATCAGACCTCCAGGCTACAGCCCTCAGTTCAAACAGCGGCTGTTCTTTCTGACGCAGAACAGTCACTCTGGGCAAATCAGACAAGGTCTTCCGAAGGTCATTAAGCTTTTCCCCTGCCTTTGTACGGAAATCACCCGCGCTCTTCCCCCTGTCCAGGATTTCACAGGATCATAACACTTTGGAGCAACCAGTCCAATCCTCCATTTTACAGAGGAAAACATGGAAGACCAGAGAGGCTAAGAGATTTGCCAGAAGTCCCACGGCAAGCGGGTGGCAGGGCTGGCTACCTAAAATTACCCTTTACGCCTCTTCTCTGCCGACCCCAGTGCAGCTCATCCTTAAATACCCTGCCCAAGTCTCCCCTGCTTCTCAAACACTTCTCTGGATCCACCCCCCTACAAAGATCTCTCTCTCTCTCCTTCTCTGAATTCTTAAAAACCCTAACTTCTTGGAATTTTTTTCCTCTGCATCACCCACGATATCTTTAGCTCCTGGGAGGTTGCATTGTTAGTTAACTATCATCTGTCAATTTCTTTTTGAGAAATAGACTCCAGGGGCTCCAAGGGTGGGAGCTCTCTCTTATACCTCTTTATATCTCCCTCAGGATATAGCATGTAAATGACGTTTGCTAGATAGTCGTTGAAAATGTAGATCAATGGGTAGATGGATAGATAGACTGAGTGATGAATGATTGTGTTTAATAGGGACTTAATGAATGGGAATAAATACACTGATAAATTAATAGAATTATTCCGAGCAATTTGGTGTCAGTGTTTGCTTAAAGATGCAGCAGCAGTTTACAGCTTATATATATATATATTTATAGATACACAGTGCTTGAGCATAACAGTCCTCGGGCCATTGCGTTTCATATTCATTTTACAGATGATAAAACTGAGGCACAGAGAGCAAAGAGAGGCCCAGAAAAGACACGGAAGGAAATCACGAGCCCGTTTGGAGATACACGGTGTGCCGTCCACCTTGATGACTTTTTGTTCCTTTCAATGAGGGATAAATTAGAATAACCTAAGACACCTTCCAGTGGGTTCTCTCAGGAAGCTGCGAGCGAATAATTCTGCCCTTCAGAAAAAGAAAAAAAAAAAACATAGTTAATGTTTCTTCTTCATACCCCAAATTACAGGTGTGACTTGTGGGTTATTAATTACGAAACTGTCTTATTAAGCTCTAATGGAGACATTGCGTGTCGTGTTGTTTTTTGTTTTTTTTTTTTTAATTCTCTAAGTACTCGTAGCAAATTTTGGCATTAAAAATTACTTGAGTCAAAATTATTTACCAGTATGGTAATTCTTTCCTAGACAACTCTGGGGCTTGAAGTCATTTTCCTTACCAATACCACCGGGTAGAGTAATTGGCCGCAATTAGCGATGACTTTGTCATCCGTCTCAGAATCTGGCTTCAGCATCCGTGAGACGCGCAGATCTTTTCTCTCTCCCAATGGGGACTCGGAGCTTCTGCGAATGTTGTTCTCCATTCATGGAGGGAAAAAAAAGGAAGGTATTCCCCTGAGGAACGCATCACAGGCTTCCGCGGAGATGGAAGGAGCCTGCCATCGCTTGGCCCAGAGCCCCTCAGAGCGAGGTGCAAAAGGCGATACGAAGTGATCCGCAGATGAGCCTCGAAGAGAATTCATAGTTAAGTCTATCGTGATGTACATTAGGAAACAAATATGAGTTGCACGCCAAACCCACATTTTGAGCATGGTCTGTCTAGAGTGAGGGCACCTTTTTCAAGCAAGCCGATTGAAAGAAAAATACCTGAAGAGCTGACAAAACTCATGAAAATAGTACTTGAATAAAGTGGAGCGTGGGAAGCACCGATAGCCACACGCCCTCATTTTATGGGAACAGTAACAGAAGCTCAGAGACGCAGCTCTGGGACCAGAACCCAGCTTGGGCAACCCCCCCAGCCTGTGGGTCCTTTCCTCCAGACCGTGCCACATCTCCCTCCCCACAGAGCACTGTCAGGAACAGTGTGAGATTAGTCAAGCTCCTTTTGCATCTGGGAAGCCACGTTTCAAGATTGCCCCTCCCCGCCCCCAAGCCTTCTTCCATTCTTCCCCTCCTGACCCCACAGTAACACAACTTATGTTCAGAAGATGTCCAAAACCACCATCTTGCCCCTGACTAGCAACGGACAGAGAGAGAGAGAGAGAGAGAGAGAGAACCCCATTCCCTCATGGCCCCATTGCAAACCAGTCGTACAAGTGGTTTATTATGCTTGTCCTGGCTCCTTGCACATGTACATTTTTAGAAGTACTTCCTGGGGCAAGAGAATGGTTCTAATGGCAGTATCGCAGGACGAGGAGAGAGGAGGGCCTCATCACCTTTCACACGTCATCTGGAAGATGTTATCTCAGCTAACTAGGTTTTGGGTTCAGGTACCCAATCCTAGGAAACAGTTGTCTGATTAACACTGTTCTGTAACCAGTCTCCAGCCAGGAGACCATCATCCTTCCTGCCTTCTGGCCCTATCTGCACAAAGACTATGCTGACAATGTTTTGTAAGGTTCCTATGCATGTCACTGAGCGCAGTAAAATGGGCGACCAGGTCACTGGTCCCCCAGGCCAGGACCTTCCAAGGAACCGCAAGACAGACAGCACTGGCTGGTCAGCCACTTATGGACACCCCTCTGAGGAGTCGAGGCCTCAGGGGCACTTGCCCCTGTCGAAGTTTGGGTTTCTAGGCGTGTTAATCTTGTGACTGCTCCTTCTTTATCCAGAACCCTCTGGCCATTGCCGGCCTCCCTAAGCTCCTTCTTTACCCCAAGTTTGAGTCTTACACAAGGTTCCCCCTTCCCTGGCCTCCCTCCACTGATCCCCACATGGCTTGCGTGTGTCCCTCCAGAAGGTGAAGCAGAGCGCCCTGGAGGTGTCGCTAGATCAGCACGCCTTCAGCTGCTGAGCCAAGTGAAGGCAGAGGCCAGATCTGCCCCCTCCCAGGCCTCAGTTTTCCTTGACTACACAAAGAAGGGACCTGATTTAGAGAAAGTCTGAGCTGCCTGTCCAACGGCCCTTGATCTCTTCAGACATTTTCCTCCTGCAGTTTTCTCTCTGAGCCTCATCACCTGCATTCCTCACGAACGATAAAAGAGCCCAGGGCTTGTCCGTTGGATGCCTACAAAAGAGCTCTTCAGAGTGCCTTCTTGGCCTTGACAAAGGCTTTAAAGCTGGAAGAGTAACAGAAGTTCTTCCTGGTGAAGGCCTGGGTGTTAGCGATCGCGGGGCCTGAAGGAAGACACACATGCTGGGAGCACAGGCCGTGGAGTCAGGCGGATCTGGGTGCGGAACCCAGTTCTGCCATTGCTGCCCAAGTGACGTGAGCGAGTTCCTCAGTGTTTCTGAGCCTCAGCTGCCTCACGGGTAAAATCGAGAAGCAATGGCAGCTAGTTTCCAGGGTTGTCCTGAGCGATAAATGAGATCATGTATGTGGCTGGCACAGGGGAGGCGCTCAGTAAGTGCCAACGTTTGGGTCTGAATAACCCTCTTCTGAGAACAGAACGGATCCCCTGAAAATCAGTCGGTTTCCATTAATGACTTTCTCCCAAACCCCAGATGCAATCTATGTGTTGAGTTTTACCATCCCAAAGTAAAAGAGAGGAGAGAAGGACTGACTCGGGTACAGAACAGCCCAAAATAACAGTCACTGTTGCCCCAACCCGCATGGCGAGGGACGGAGCGGGTCCCTGAAGTCTGGGTCCCTCATTTCAGAGTTGCCACTTAAACCTGGATCCTTATGCCTACCACTATCTCCCCATCCCCTTCCATCCCTTCTCTTTACAATCAAACACTTCAAAGAGAAGCCGGGGGAAGAGAACCGTGAATTCTCTGCTCACTGGTTTCTATGAGAGGAAACCAAAGAGTGTTTCTTTTTGAGACCGCGTCTGCTCATCCAAACCAATTTTACTGGCGGAGGCGGGGTGGGGGGTGGGGGGCGGACTTGAGCTCCAAGGCAGGCTCGGGGGCTGATGAGATTCAGACGGGAGGCAACCCCATCAGGAAAATGACAGGAGTCAGGCTGGGCAAGGGCCTGGCAGCGGGAGGGAGGAGACACACAGAGGGACGAGGAGGGGAAGGGCGCCAAGGAAGGCTGAAGAGAGGAGACAAAGCCCGAGAACACATTTTATTTTTCTTCCTTAAAGAACAAAAAAAACAAACAAACTGTTTGAACTGACGGGAAATGTGCGTCCGCCGAAGGCATTATTAGGACGGGAGATAAGGAAGCGAGGAGATAGGAAATAATTATTTTGTATCTGTCTTTATAAATGAAAATGAAGGGTATTAACTTAAATAGGATTTAGATTTTCGGGGGACAGAGGGAATGAATTAGGGAATATTGTGATAACATAGGAAATGTTTATTAAAAGGTCAGGGGGGGCTCTTGAAACTGACAAGGCCTAGTGGGCCAGATAAAACCCCACCAAGCTGCCGAGGGGATCCACCGGGGCCAGAGCTGCGGGGTCAGCGGCCACCGCCTGTGCAAGATTACTCAAATCAGGCCAGAGGGTGGATGGAAAAGGTGACTGACCCCTTGGCCCGCCTTGGGAGCCAGCTACCTAACTCAACAGGTGCGAGTCAGGCTGCTTTGGTACCCTGGGTGCAGAGGTACCCTGGGCCAGACTCCGTCCCTGGCAAGGCTTTCTCATCCTCACTTCCCTCCCCCAGCTCAAGGGAGGGGCTGGGGCAGGAGAAACAGTGTCCAGGAGGGAGGGAGGGAGGGAGCCACATCAACGAGAGGCCCCACACTCTTTGGAGATTGGCAAACCCACAACGTCCCCACCCCCACCCCTTTGCCTCCTGGGTGCGTGTCCAGCCCCACCAGTGAGGGCCGTCTCCAGCATTGGTTAATAGGAATCAGGGGGGTGGCTGGAAAGCCCCAGAGTGCAGACTTCGGCATCAAAACACCTGGCTCTAAATTCTGGCTTTATCCCTTTCTAGCTGTGGACCTCGGATACCTGATTTAACTTATCTGAACCTCAGCTTTCTCCGCCATAAAATGGGAAACTCATGATCATACCTCTGTCATCGGGTAGTTAGAGGGATTAAATGGGATAATACAAGAAAGTTCTTAAAATGGTAAGTAAAGTAAATAATAAATGTGGTTATTATCTCACAAGTATAGAAGGCATGTGAGGATTACCTTCAGGACCAAGCAAGTTCTTTATGGCTAAGGTTACTCCCTCCTTCTGCCACTTGAGCCTCTCCCGAGCAGAAAGAATAGGCATTTCTAGCCATCTTCTGCCCCAGACCCTGAGCTCTGTCACAGAAATGGCTCTTCCTCATCTCCGTCCTGGTCAACCATTCAGTAACCCCTTCAACAGCCCCCAGCCAAGCTACAGGTGGAAACTTTTTGACAGCTGAAACCAGTATCAGACCGAAAGCGTTAATGGTTCTCATAGAAGAAAGAATCTCCCTCTCATGCCCAGGAGGGACGGAAGCCACAGATTCCCGTCACCTCACCTCTAGGAACACGGGAAGCTCAGAAGACATTTTGGCACTTCTGCCCCCACGTCCACATGGATACGGTAAGTACCGAGAAGGCTTTCCAGGGGCAGAACTCCACGCGAGGACCCCACTGCAGGTGTCTAAGCTTAGTGTTTCCCTGAGGAAATCTGGGGGCTGGTTTTTTGGACTCACTGAAAGCTCTCTGCTGACAGAATCAGATAATCAGCTAATACCCGACCCTGCAGCGTCCTGAGCCTTGGGACGGATACATAACAATGTCATCAGGCCTGCCTTCTAAGAGCCTTAGCCAGCTTACTGCCTCTTTGAGCGAGTCTGCCCTGGGTAATTATTCCTAACTCGTGCCCGTGAAGAGGGCTAAGTGTCGTGTCACTATAATCCTCTGGAAAGATCTCTCATTGGCTCCATCAAAGGGGTTGCACATACAGCCTCTTCTCTACACTTAGCTTTCCTGAAGTTCTGTGCTGGCTCTTAGAGACAGTGGCTTACTCCTGCCAAGAGAATAGTTCCATAGATGCGTTCCAGAGGAAAAGGGTAAAATATTGGCCCTAGCGTCCACAGGGGGCGAGGGCAGGGGAGGCACCACTAGCACCTCTGTTCCAGGAACCCCACGCTGGAGTCAACCCTTCCCGGCCCTCCTTGCAAACAGAAACTGGCCCACTCCTTCAGGTGCATGGAAAAACGGTACAAATGGAATAGCCAAGATCCCCAGGGCATCTAACTGTCTCCCATCCAGGGGCTTTCTGGGGAAGGGAAAATATCTGAGACGTGGCAAATCAACATTTAGCTTTGTGTTCAAAGCGAGGAGAGTAGCCTGCTCCTCAGTCTGGAATGGGTACCTGCAGAGAGGTCAGGAAGAGCAAGATAGTTATGAGGATGATAATAGGAATACTAGAAGCACCTTATGATCGTAAGAGCGGGGCCTCTGGAGACAGATCTGGGTTGGAATCCCGGCTCTGCCACGCGTGAGCCGTGGACTTCCCTTAACCTCCCTGAGCCCCCGTCTTGGTAAGCAAGGGGATAAAAGAGCGTTATCAGCCTCCCCGGGATGTCTGTGAAGATTAAATGAGCAAACACACACAACATAATGGCCAGCACATCGTACATACCCGGTACAATTAAAAGCCCTCCTTAACTGCTTTGATGTTAATTCAGCATTTTACAGTTTACAAAGCACTTTTACATGTAGGAGCTAGTTCAGTTCTGCCTCGTCCCCTTAAGGAAGCCACTGTGAGCTCCATGTCTTAAGTGTGAGACCCGGAAGCTCAGAGCAGTGTAATGACTTGCCCAAGGTCAACGATTCCCATTTTAAAACGGTCGAATAGAAGCCAGTAGCTCGAGTAGGATTTTGAGCATTTGGTTCCGGTATCGAGCACTCGACACAGAGCGGGAATCATGACCCACTGCTTGTAGTGACTTGTCAAAGGAATATGATTGGTGTTTCAGGCTCATCTGGCCCACAGCTGTACCTGAGCCAGACCAGAGCGCAGCCCTGCCTGGGCCATCTGCAGGCTCGGGGATAGGTCAATGTCAGAGTGCACAGCAGTTCAAAGACACTAGGATTCGGGGCTCCGTTGTAGCTCAGCGGAGAGTGTAGAGAACAGGGTGACAATGTAGCCCAATGAACATTGCACAGAGGGTGCTAAGCTTCCGTTTCAGCAAGATCCAAATGCTCATTTCATCTTGGATTTTCCCTTCCGGCAGTGCCATTCCCTACGGCCGCTGATCCTGGGGACTTCGCTGGAGCCGTATGGCCGCCCGCTAAATTGGCTGTTCTTGATGGTGAGTAGAAAGAGGAAGGGGGGGTGCTGGGGGCAGAGGGAAAAAGAAAGATAAGTCGAGGGGAGGGGATTAGGGAAGATGAAAGAGGGAGATGAGAGAAGGAAGATCTTTCGCTGGACTGCTCTTACACAGACTGCCACGGACCCTGAGAACTTGGTGAGGTTTTGTTCCAGGAGAACTTTCCTGGTCTTCTCACTGTGTGGTTGCCACCGACTGAACTGTCTTCTCCCCAAGAAGTGGGAGTAGTGAGGGCCAGGCCCTGGGCCGAGGGGGAGACCAGAAGAAGGGGCCTGCCACGGATTGCAGGAGAGTAAGAGGAGGGCACAATCCTCCCCCCGTTCCTCCCCCTCCCCGTCCCCGGGATGGCAGGAGTCGCTCAGCAGGACCCCAAGTCGGGGGCGGGGGTGGGGGGGAGCTGAGCACAAATATAGGGACACCAGCAGCGTGGAGTTGGGGTGTTCTGCAGGCACCTTCCGTCCCAGCTGTGAATCTGGAAACAAACAGAGGCTATATAGAACCGACCCCGTTACAGGCACCAAAACGGCACGTGTCACCCTCACCACCGCCTGGGCGGTTAAAACTCCCCCTGGGTCTGGGAAAGCAGTGAGGCCTCTGTGAGGTCAGAGGGCCAGAAGGTCAGAGCCTGCAGCAGCATCGAGGGAAGGGCAGGAGGAGGGGAGGACACGGAAAGGCTTACGAGTGGGCAGGTCACAACTTTGGGGGGGAGGAAGGGGCTCTGCTTCACAGAGCTGCTCCAATTTCAAACCCGACAGAGACGGGCTCTGACAATCACAACTACAGATACTTCCAGTTGTGCTCTCCTTAAAAACCAGCAGGGAGACTACTCCGGGATACACTGCCAGTGGCTTTGTTTTCTTCGGGGCAGCCAGCCGGAGCGGCTGTGGCTGATTTTAATGAGACGTAATAATATTCTCTCAGTTCCACGAGCTGTAGACTGAGCCCACCGAGGACACCTGCTCAGCCCCCAAAATGATCAGGCTTGTCAAAATATGATCATTTTGTTCCTTATTATAAATGAAAAGAAGATATGATTTAAGTGTCATCCTCTGGGCGTGTGAGCTGGATTCCTATAAATCAATCATCCAAAATAAACTCTTTGGAGTGATTTCGCTACAAATATGCTGGAAACAATTTCTTTAAACAAAGCATAAAAGTATTACTGTATCTCTCCAACATCAAGATGGCTTTAGACGTGCATTATCGGGTTGCTGGGGTGTTCTTTGCTTAAATACGTTATTTATGGTGTTGTGCCTGACAGGCGAAGTCAAGGCTCTATGCCTGCTGGAAAGTCGCTTGCTGTCGTGTCAGGCACCCACAGTGACACGGTGGGAAAAGGAGGGGTGCCGGGGCTAGAGAGAGGTCCAAGGGCCTGGGTGGTGTCCTCAGCTTTTACGGATGTGACCCGTTGCAGTGTGTGCCACTGCACCCAAGAGTGGTAAGCACAGAGGTGCCCGGGCACAGCCCGCTTGGATAGGATTTCTGGACGTGTTACTTATTAGCCACGAGATTTAGGCGAATCTTTCCTTCAGTTGTGTCGCTTAAAAATGGAGGTAATGATGGGGCGCCTGGGTGGTTCTTGATTTTGTCTCAGATCATGATCTCACGGTTCACGGGATCAAGCCCCGCCATCGGGTTCCGCAGCCTACTTAAGATTCTTTCTTTCTCCCTCTGCCCCTCTCCTTCACTCACACTCTCTCTTCCCCTCTCTAAAACTAAAAAAAAAAAAAAAAAAAAAAAAAAAGGAGTAATGCTGATAACAATTTCATCTAACTCAGACAGCTGTTGTGGAAAGCCAAGACAGGTTAATGTGGTAGAGCGCTTAGACCAGCGTCTGCCATGGGGTGGCCCATGAGTGTCAGCCATTATTTCTCTCCCGTTATGAGTAGGAAGCCAGCAGTCTCCTGTCCAAGCAAAGCTGGGCTTGTACTTCTCCACGGACAGTTCTGTGTCTTAACATGGATGTTTTCACTTTATTCTATCCAGAGAATCGGACTCACAGAGGATAAGTGGCCCAATGCCATATAGCTCTGAGACCCCATCTTGCCCTGAGGTGCCTACATCAGTCAGTGTTAAAAAGAAGACAGTGGGGAAGGGGGTGAGGTTCTAAGAGGTTTTCCACTAAGTACGACTGGCCCACCGAGCTCCGCGTCTCACTCCTTCCCTCCTCTCTCCGCTCACCTGGAGAGGCGTTTCTCCCATGCCACATTTTGTAGGGCTCCAATCTGTCGGCATTTTAACAACCTTGTACCTCAGTCGAGATAGAGTCTGAAAAGTTTAATATCATGTCAAATGAGAGAGCCAATAAAACTTGACATTATTAATATGATGTCAAGGGTTTTTTCCAACTGCTTAGGGAAAAAAACATTGTGTCCCATTAAGTATAGCTCCTTGCGCTGAAAAATATTAAGTGACTTTTCAATGACTACCAGCTGGAACTATTAGTTTTTCTTCATAAGCGTTGATGTCGTCAATGTTGAGAGGCCAGTTGAGGACCTTTTATGAAGATGCTGGATGAGGCCGTGCAATCAGAAAAGCTTTTAGGTTTCCCTGGGATCTCTCTTTAAGTGGGGCTGTGTATGGAAATGGGGATATGAATTATTAAAGGACTTAACTACATTTGGCCAAGTGAGCCTGAGCTTCTGGACTCCCTCTGTCCATTTATCCCCAAAGGACAGCAGGAGCCTCTCAGGACAATTTGGTGTGAACTTAAAAACAAGGCTACAGCACCAGGAAGAGGGAAAAACAGGGCCTCGTGTGCCTGCCCTTTCCCCCAGCCCTCAGCGGCCTCTCAATGGGCACAAGAGCTGTGGCCCTGCACGTCCCGGTGTTCCTGCCCCCGCGAGGGCGTGGGCGTCAGTGTGGACAGCTGTTGCTGGCCTGCGCTCACACTGGGCTTCTGGGAAGGAGCTTGTCGGGAGCTGTAGGGGGGCTCTGTTTCCCTTGGCCTGGGTCCATGGTCGCCTTCCAGCACGTGGCTTTCCATGCCGGATTCCCTTCTCGGGAAGGGGTCAGGCCTTAAAATAAGCTGGCGTGACTCATGTCTGAGTTGGGAGATGCTTCTCCCAAGTGCTGGCTTTTCAGGAATGTTCAGCTGGAGCAGCTGAAAAGAAAGCTTCAGGGGCTCAGACCTGTGCTTCCAGAGAGTCTTCTGGCTGCTCGTGCCCAAATAAGACTGCCTCCTCCGCTCCCACCTAGACTGCCTAGAAGCCGCCATTTTCCCTAAGCTTTCCTATCCCCAGAGAAGCAGATGCGGGAATATTTGCCTCCATTGTCTACCCCACCCCAACCCCACTTGGCTACTCACACCATTGCTTCCCTGGGGGATGTCCTGTAGAGTTCCCAGCGGTGGCCCCTTTTCAGGGAATGTACCTGTGTTTTCAGTCTCAGGGATCCAGGGGGCTGGCAGAAGAGGCCTTAGAAGGCTGGAGCTTATCTACGTCAGGCTGGAGTGTTTACTGTAGGGTTGCATTCCTTTCAGGAGATCAAAAGAAAGGCATGGACAGCCAACAGAACAGTTCATATTTATACTCTTATGATGTTCCAGTCGACATACTTCCCCTTGCCCTTTGCCCCCACCCGCCCAGCACCATCTGGGGACACCAGACCACTGAGCTGGCAGATGGAAGACAGCTTGTGCTTCTTAAATTTCAGCCAACACTTGTGAGACCCCTGGGGAGAAAGCCCTTGGGATGATGCTCACAGCACCTTGAGCACTCACACCCCAGCAGTGGCCACCATTAGAGGTGAGGAGAAAAATCCCTCTCTGTGGATTCCTCCGCTCCCTGTGGAAGCTCTCAGGATTGGGAGCATTGGCCAAGGGCAAAGGAGGCTGAGCGAGAAGTCTGTCTGTCTCTTACAGCACAAATGACAATAGCAGCTCCTCTCTGTTGCCACTGATCTCGGGACAAGAGGGGAGAAAATGATGATGATTGTGGAAGAGACTTAGACCAGATGCTGGAGAGCATCTCCTGACTTACAAAATGGCGGCCTTGATGAGGCTGTGGAATCTTTTCAAGTGCAATGGGCCCCTTTGCTCTGAGCTCTTCTCTTCATCTCAGCTCATACCTGACAGTTCCTAACCAGCCCCTTTCCTTTCCTAAGACGTGATCTAAGAGGTTCAAAATAGCTGATAACACCAAGAAGAAAGGAAAGAGCTAAGGGAATCTTGGATAAGGAATTAAATATAAACAGGTCTGCAAACCTGGATTACCATGGAGGCAGTGGGGCATAGAAAGGACGGGAGACTGGAAACAAGAGCCTCGACACAATGGGTCAGGAGCAAATTCATTCTGCCCCCTAGGCTCTGGTGTCCCTCTCAGTGAAATGGAGAAAATAAGACCTACATGGACTTGCATTAGAGCTGTTGTTATGATTAAGATAATGGGGGGCGGGGGGGAGGGGTAAATTACTTGTAAAAATATGGAGGATTACTCTTCTTCTCAGCCTACCTTTCCACTGCGAGATGGAACTAAGATTGCCCTCCAATGCTGGGAGGTAGAGCCGGATGATATTTAAGATCCCTTCCGGCTCTGAGAGTCTGTGAAGATATTCTCATCTTCCCCCAGTGGCCTCCCTTAACCCACTCTTCATCTGAGGCAGGACAAGGAAGCAGTGTATGAGCTGACGACGCTCAGTGTACTTACTTAGAAGACAAGTTGCCATTAGGGACATGTGCTACAGCATGGATGAACCTTGAAGACACTATGCGAAGTGAATTAAGCTGGTCACAAAGGAGAAATGGTCACAATGATGCCACTGGTCTAGGTACCTAGAATAGTCAAATTCTAGAGGCAGCAAACAGAATGGTAGTTGCCAGGGGCTGGGTGGGGAAAGGCGAATGGGGAGTTAGTGTTTAACAGAGAGTTTCAGTTTGGGAACAGGAAAGAGTTCTGAAAACGGATGGTGGGGATGGTCGCACAACACTGTACAAGCAGTTGAGGCCACTGAGCCATACACTTGAAATGGTAAATTTTATGTTATGTATATTTCACCACAATAAAAACAAAAACAAAAACCGTCATACAGCTATCAAGTAATAAATTCCAGTTCAAAGGTAGGACCAGGCCTTAGCCACTAAAATGTACTGCAACAACATGACCCGCCATGGTCCCTGTGTTAGTTGAGAAACCCGTCCTATTTGCCATCCCGTCAGTGAGGGCAGGAAGGCAGGGTTCAGTACTGGTGTGTGCGTGTGTAAGTACCCCTACGTACTCAGTGCTGTGCGTTCCACAGAATCTGAGGTTCTGGGAAAGCACTAAGGCTGCATCCTTGCAGCTGGGCTGGCCCAGCACCTTTTGGGGCCGGCAATTGGAGACTTTGTCCCAGGCGAACGGAGAATGGAAGGAATTGTTTCTCACTCCCCTTTGCTGCAGCTCAACCTTCCTTCACCTTCCTGCTTTAATGTCTTAATCAAGTGGCAGATGAGAGGAACTGATCCATGCAAAGGACAGAAGGTTCGACAAGATGTGCAGAACCCACTGCCGCTCTCATCCCCCACCCTGGAGTCACCGCCCCACCAAAGAGAAAGACAGGGGAGACAGAAAAAGAGAGAGAAAAAGGCGAGAGAGATTTTGTACCCTTAAGCCTCCACTGCCGCAGTTCAAAAGACCAATCTTTACTGAAAATAAATTTAAAGGAGAATTTTTGATGTATATTATGGTCTCTGGTGGTAGACAAGAGGGCTGCCGGCGGTATATGGAGTTATGCAAAGCCAAAGTGGGATTACTTAAAAGTGTCTGTAGTGCTTTGATTAACTGGTGTGTATTTTATTTTTTATATGACACAATCACAGGCCTACATTGATAATATCTTGCTATTATTGTTTGACACTTGAATCTCTCTTTTTTTCCAATGCCTTGGAAGTGGGCTTTGTTTGGTCTGGGGTAAGGGGCAAAGGATCAAGATGCTCCCAAAAGAGATAAGATGAAGACATGCCCACCCCAGGTTTGTTGGTTTTTTTTGTTTTTGTTTTTGTTTTTCTAATACAATGTATAAAGTCCCTAGGACCTATCAGTGAAATCTAAGAACTGGGAGATCAGACGTGGTGACTCATGGCCCACGTGCCATGGCCGTGCACATGGGCAATAGGAGAGTCCAAACTACCTTCTGCAGCTCCTTGTGTCTGTCTGGAAAATCTTCCTCCGTTAATATATCCCCTGGGAATAAGGCTCCATGCCAGTTATTAAGCTCCAAAGTCACCTCTTTATGTTTTGCTTAGTGATGCTGAGTTGGGACTCTGCGACTTGGCATTTCTCCTAGGCCAGCCGGCTCCCGTCTGGTCCTTCCAGTAGGGGGAGCTAGACGGAGACTGGAGAGCTGGGGGAGGGGAGGGGAAGTTTGCTCCTACCCATTCACTTGCTATTTCTGTCACTGTGGCCTGATAACTCGCTTGTTTCTAGTCTCCAGCTTCTTTCGGCCCTCCCAGTACCAGGCTCACCACACCCCCTCCAAGACCCCAGGCCTGCTAGGCAGTGCCCCGGAGTCCCAGCTCTGTAGAGCCCCTTCTCTCAACTCCAGATACCAACAGCAGTGGGTCACAACCTTAACTCAGGGCTCTGGGCCTTGGGGCCCCTCCATCAAGCTCCATGTGTATCAGCAGCACCCCCTCCTTTAAGGTCTAGATCCCAGCTCTGCAGGGCCCCTCCTGGGAGCGTCTAGGTTCTGTTGGCCCTAAGCTCTTCCCTTTGTTCACCCAGACCTGGATAACCTGCTTCCATTGAACCTGTCTCCTGAGTACAACCATTTCTGTTGAAGTGCCTAGCATGGTTTCTGTCTCCCTAACTGGACCCCAGCAACGGAAGCTCCTTGAAGCAAAGTCGTCCTGAGCACAGAGTGCCGTTCTCCTTAGTCCCTGAAGCCAAGATGACACAGGCCAGGGCTGGGGCGTGCTGGGGCTGCATTTCCCAGACTCACAACACCCAAGAGGAGAGGCCCATGGAGCCACATCAGAGAATAATTCTGAGGGGGGTAGGGGCCTTGGCTCTCCACACCCCATCTGGGAAGAAGTGAAGGAATAACAGCACCTTTAAGAGGAGGCGAGGAAAAAGTCCATTGGGTATGCTGCTTTTGGAGCCCTTTCCGACAATGAGACGGGCCTCTGGAATGGATCTTCTCCACACGTAGAATGCGCAGAGCAGCTGTTTTCCTGGCTGGCTTTCCCCTGGCTGGCTGATGTCTCCTGCCTTTCCTGCATGGAGCTCACAGGGCCAAACTCAGAGACATTTTTCTTCCTGATTTCTAGCGATCTCTCAAGTACCAGTCTGACTCTCTCTCTCCCCTCATTCCTGACATCCCTGTTTTATAGCCTTGGAGCTCACATACTCACCATGGGGACTGGTCTGAAGCCTGGGCAGAGCATTTCATTGTTGGTCCCATCACCTTCATCTGCTGGTGTCTAAAAGTAGGAGCAGAGTCACCATCATCCCTGTGCTACCAGAGTAAATGTTCGAAGGCATGAGTACCACACTCCATGTTCATGGCCATGGCCTTTCCGCCTTCCCAGCTATCCTGGCATGAACTTGGGGCTCTCGGGGGTCATTTCATTTTCCCCAGCCAGATTCTTTCTAAATTTCATTCAAACTTCTTAAGGAGGCCTCTGTTCCTAAACCCGTGGTGTTCCTTTAGTGCCGAGCTGCCTAGTGTTCTCGTTCGCTCAGGTAGATCTTCTTCTGCGCAGTGAACTTGGAAGACAGGCTTCCTAACTGGCTGTGCAACTTTTGGCAAATGAATTACTCTGAGTTCCACCTTCCTCCTTTGCAAATCCAGGTGAAGGCTGCCTATTTCGCAGGATTGTTGTGAGGGTCAAATATGATAATATATGGCAAAGCATTTTGTGCACAGTAAAGTCCTGCGCAAATGGGAGGTAATATTATTGCAACAGTTGCTGCCCAAGCCACTCACTACATTATTATTATCCGAGTCCTCCTTCTGGTACTTTAAACTCATTTCTTTTTGCTCTGTCTGGTTGGGTAATGGCTGTAGATTTCTCCCTGGGGCTCCAGCTGCACAGACAGAAGAAGGCCGAGGCAGCCATGTGTCTCCATTTCCCGATTCTCAGAACCCCCTCCAGGCCTCTGGCCCGCCCAGCTCCCTAGAGCGTGGCCAGGGCAGTCCCTGGGGGGCCATATTTTCAGGCCTATCCAGTTCCAACTGTGGAGACTCCTCAGGCCAGGCTGGCAGGAGCCCAGCCAACGTCTGCATGAATCATAACTGCCTATGGCCCATTATGCAGGTCAGGGTGGCCTGCCAGAGGAGGCCAGGGCCCTGACCTCACAGGTCCCTGGATTATTTATTGCCTTTGGCTTCATGGGCTCATTTGGGCCTCTGCCCAGCCCTGGGGAAATGGCTTCATCCCCCTTCGTCCCCAAGGCCTGGGTGAATTCCACTCTTCATTGTCTACCTCATAGGAATAACCGATAGAAAGAAAATAATTAAGCGCCCCAATGTGCTGTGTCCTGTAGTAAAATCTGCAAAACAACAGCCACCTATTCAAGAGGGGACTTCAGCCTTCAAGGAGCTCATAAGGGGCATGAAAATCATCGCCCAAGAGAACATGCTAGATCTTTACTGTCAACCCAGGGCAGCATACATACAGGGACGCTACCAGGCAGAAGGGCCACCAGATCTGGGGCTAACTGGGGAGGTAAGAGTAATTAGCACTATTTCTCAGAGAATGCCCATTTTTCTTTCTTTTCAAACATGTGCTTTAGAGAAAATTGGAAAATGGAGAAGTCAAAAGATGAAAAAAAAAAATCACCCATAACCCCCACGTGAAGATAACCACTGTCTAACAGGTTGATATATGTCCTTCTAGACATTTTTTGATGCATATATTTATACTCATACAATTTTAATAAAAATCAAATTATTCTGGGTGTACTATTTCATAACCTACTTTTTTCACTTAATTTCCTATGTCAATAGATATATATATCTTCATTACTTTTAATGACTACTAAGTATTCTCTTGTATGAATATAAAAGAGAATGTGTAATTTTTTTTTAACAGTCCTCCACTATTGGCTATTCCAGGAATTTTCAGTTTTGTACCCCCTTAAACAATGCTGTAGTGAACATCCTGGTACTTACCTCTTTATGGACATGTGTGGCTGTTTCTTTAGGATAAATTTCTAAAAATAAAATTCTAAAGTCAAAAGAATTAACAGATTTCATGGCATTTACAATACTCTGTCAAATCCCCCCTTAAATTTTGCACTAAGGTTAACTCATAACCAGCAGAAGAATGTCTAGTTTTTACATTTGGCTTTGAAGGTAGGGAGACATGTGGATTGAATAGCTATGGAGACAGATTTGGTGTGGAGGAAACAGGTAAAAAGGCAGAGCGACGGGGTCTAACCAAGTCACTCCCTTTATGTGACAAATATTTATTTTACCCTGACTGGGCCAGGCAATACATGCAGCTGAGGAACAAAGACAAAGAGACCTTTGAGAAAGTGACAAGAATGGGAATTAGAAGGAATATGGGTTTGGTTAAGCACAACCTCTGTGTTGGGAAAATGGAAAGTAATAGAGAGGTGCTTGGTGGTGAGGGGCTTTGAAAACCTGGCTGAGCGGGAGGGTGAGGGCCTGGTTTTGAAGGTCCATGGAGGGATGTTCAGGGGCTAAGAGTGAGGCCTCAAGTCACAGATACCTGGAGTGCAATGGTGGTTCAGCCACCATCTGGCCATAAGACCCAAACAAGCAATTTAACCTTGAAGGTCTCATTTCCTCAACTATAATATGGGGACTATAATCGCTACCTCATTTGGCTGTTGTGAAGGTCAGATAAACTAAGCCTGTTAAGGGCTTCACATGAAGGAAGTGCTCGGTAACCATCAGCCATCATTCCTGTGTTGAAAGCAGTGGGGAGTAGATAGGTGCAGGTCTGAGAAGTTATAATGGGTCCGGGCCAACCCACATTCTCTGTGCAGCCTATGGTTTCCCTTCATGGGGACCTCATAAGGGTTGATGTGGGGTGTCCAGCCAGTCTCTGAGAAGGCAAAAGAGCAAAAAGAAATGAAGCTGAAGAAAAAAAATAAGGACGTCCCCACCCTAAACAACCCATGAGGTCCCAAGGTAAGGTCACTGTGTTGTGAAACGCTGCTCGTGCCCACCTGCCACCACGGGCCTGCTGGCCAGGCCCTACAGAGGCATCTCCAGGGTCTTGCCTCAAGTTTTTCATGCAACAGGGGCTGCCAGGCATTCCTGTGAGCCTGTGATCTGCCTATTTGTCCAGTGACTACCTGTCAATCTCCCTCAGTGTCACTTTCGATAAACAACTTGGAGAGAGTGACACCTTGATGCATCAATTCCATCCAAGGTTCCACTGACAGGCCTCCCGGCTCCTGAATCAGTGGGGGTGATTCATGGCCAAGTGTAAGCACTGATGGGCCCTTCCTACCTGGCTGGGCTCCGTGTCAGCCTCACACTGTCAAGGCCAACTCCAGGCTTCTCCTCAGACCAGGCTAGTTTTAACATCTCTTGGTACTTCCCAGCAGTGGGTGAGTGTATTTGTTCATCCATCCATCCATCCATCCATCCATCCATCCACTCAGCAAATGCATGTAGGTCAAATCCAGTGTCAGTGGGAGGCACAGAGAGGAAGGAAAGTGTCTGAAGTCAGTGTCACAAGACTTAGCTTCCAGAACTGGCTCTCCACGGGTTTTCCTGTGGCTCTTAGACAGTCACTTAAACTCTTCTATATATATATATTTTAAAGCTACTCTTTTTTTTTAATGTTTATTTACTTTTGAGAGAGAGACAGACAGAGCGTGAGTGGAAAAGGGGCAGAGAGAGAGGGTGACACAGAATCTGAAGCAGGCTCCAAGCTCCGAGCTGTCAGCACAGAGCCCGATGCGGGGCTCAAACCCACGAACCGTGAGATCATGACCCGAGCTGAAGTTGGATGCTTAACTGACGGAGCCACTCAGGTGCCCCCACTTAACCTCTTCTAGATGGTATTATTTCAAACCTCTCTGCTCCACGGGTAAGGCAGTACATTAAACACTCTGAGAACATTAACCTAAAGGGAGAGATCTAGAGTGTCAAGTTTACCTGTATTTATATTCATCCATTGAACAAATATTTATTGAGTATTCATTATGCACCAAGTGCTATTCTAGTGTTGGGAACCTGTCAGTGAACCAGCAGAAAGAATGCCCTGCACTCATGGGGCTTACAGTCTAATGGAAAGAGACAGAGAGTTAACGAAATAAATAGACACAACAGCATATATTCGGTAGTGGTAAGTGTGAGGGAGAAAAATAGAACACAGAAAAAGGAATGGGGGGTATTCGGGTTTAATTCTAAATGGAGTAGTCAGGCTGACCCCAAGGAGGAGGTGTCTGAACACTGAGGAGGTAGCATTTGTGTTTTGTTGGGTTTTTTAATGTTTATTTACTATTTTGAGAGAGAGAGAGAGACAGAGACAGAGAGAGACAGAGCACAAGCTGGGTAAGAGCAGAGAGAAGGAGACACCGAATCTGAGGAGGCTCCGGGCTCTGAGCTGTCAGCACAGAGCCCGATGCGGGGCTCCCACACAGGGACCGCGAGATCGTGATCTGAGCCGAAGTCAGATGACGAGTGACCTCACGTGTGCTGGAAATCGCAGGTTCCATGTGGCGGGCGTGGAACACCAACAGGAGAGGAGAAGGAGGTCAGCTCACACGGGGCCTCATATGAAGGGACTTTGGATTTTCTCCTGAAGGAGAAAGGTTTGACCAGAGAAAGTTTCGACCAGAAGACTGAAGCCGCCTGATGTACACCGTGATCCTTCTGTTGCTGTGTTAAGAACAACGGAAACAGTAATAGCCAATACTTACGCAGCCCTTTTCTTATTATTAGTCCCGTGTCAAGTTCTTTGTGCCTCTTAACTCAGCCAGGCTTCACAGCAACCCTAGGAGGTGGAGCCTAGTGCTGTTCCCATTTGGCAGGCAGGGAGCAAAAGGCAAAAGGTAGAGAGGGTTCTAGGTAACTTGCTGGGCCCCCGGAGCCCGGCTTTGGCTCCAGAGTCAGTGTTTCTGCCCCCGTTCTGCCACTGACCCCGGCAAGGATGAAAGCAGAGTACTGCCTGCAGTGGTGGAGAGAACAGATCCCGTTCCGGCTGTAGGTGAAGGTGAAGCCAACAGGTGTCCGCTCAGACGCGGGGTGGAAGCGAAAGCGAGGAGTCACATTTGTGTTTTCTTGAACCCGAGCAACTGGACGGATAGCACTGCTTTTCACTGAGGTGGAGGAAGGGGAGGAGCGGGAGCCCGGATGTCTAAGCGGTAGGAGATGTGAGCCTGGAGGAAACCCGGACCAGTGGGTCTCAAGTATGTGCTCAGTGCCACAGAGCTGGTTCAAGCCCTCAAGTCTGAGCCTCCCCCGTCCTTTGTGCTTCTAAACAGCTTTCCATTCGCAAGGGGGAGGCAAATCTACCATGACACATCATTAGTCGATCAAAGTGGAGACCAGGTGCTGGAGGAACCGTGTCCATAGCTCCTCTTCCCGCGCTTGGGTGCGGTCTGGAGCGGGATGGGGCGCAGAGGGGACAGGTGACCCAGGTAACTCTCTCCCCAACAGGTGAGGGAGAGATGGCTCTGGATGTTTACGGAATTCTGCGCGTTCTCCCTCCTCAGAGGGAGGGAGCCCCAAGACCTACTGCAGTGGTGGGGGGAGGGGGATCTGGGCTCCACAGCAACACACCCCCAGGGGCCCGGGAGAGGGGTGAGCCCGCCGTAGCGTGGCAGCCGCGGGAGCTGGAGAGAGCTGCGGTGTTTATTTGGGTGGTGAGCTGCTATTTAAAATCAGGCTTTGTTTCTGAAAATGAGACAGCTGGGGCTACATTTGGTGGATAAAGACATTTTGTTGAACTTTCAAAATGGGGTATTATTTTCCATTTACACTTATTTCACGGAGAATTGTAAGAAAATGAGATTGTAGACGTGTCTGTGATATGCAGTAATGAGTGATGGATCTTTGAAGGTAAAAATATCTCTAGGATATTCTTTTTCTTTTTCTTTTTTCTTTTTTTTTTTCCTCTCTCCTCTCTCTTTCCTCCGGGCCTCAGGTTGGATGGGTTTAGGTTTTGTTTTGTTTTGTTTTTTTTTAATATCGAAATGGTGAGTGTCTCTTGTGGGAGTATAGAGTGTTCTCTGCCCAATGTTTGTCTTAATAAAGGTTAAAAGAAATGAAATAATATTAAAAAGGCTCTCAGGAGACAGGAGCACCAGCTGCCTCTAACTCCCTGGATTGTTGGGGAAGGAGACAGGATCGCGGGTCTGAGGGACGCACAGGGCACACTCATCCCACCAGGCCACCCACCCCAAGGCCGAAAACCTTGGGGAACAAAGGATCAAGGGAAGAGCAAGAGGGCTAGAAAAGACGAAGACAAAGGGAAGGAGAGGAAGCCAGCTCCCGAGAAGACTCTGCAGTATCTCTCCATGGTCAAGGCCCCCTCTGTCCCTAGGGACCGGCGTTGTAAAGGGTGTGTGTCCTAGAGGAGTCCAATTCGACATCTTTCCCCCTAGATGCTCTCAACCTCCTCTTAATTGCTCTGGAAGGAAACCAAGAAAAGAGAAACTAGGAAGAAGAAAAACATTCGGCTTGATTTTCTTGGATAAGAACTTAGATAAGGAAATCCATTGGTGTTTATTGAATAAATAAATGAATTAATCATTAGCCTATCAGCCACTATATCAAAGAACCAATACTTGAATCAGGAAATGAATTAGGGAATCAGTGAATTTAGCATGAACTCAGATTTCTTAACCTCCTGCTCCTGAACACAAACCTCTTTATCTTTGTCTATTGACAAGGTATCCTAAAAAAAAAAGGTGGGGGCGAGGGGTTTTTGTTGTTTTTTTGTTTTGTTTTGTTTTGTTTTACTATCAAGGGCCTGACTCACGAAAGGTCTGCATTGAGCTAGGCCCTCATAAAAATACTGGAAAGACCCCTACCCTTTGTGCATGAATACTAGGTAGCAGAAACAAAAATTTTAAACAAGGGAAAGAAATATTTTCCAATATATTGAGTTCAAAGCCGACACTGCATAACCCAGCCACAGGGCAGGGTTAAATTTTAGAGCATTGCAACTTTTGAAGGTTCTTTCAACTGTGCTTGCCTCCTCAGTGTGTTTCAGATAAAACTACCTTCCAGCACATCACTTCTGACAGATGTCATGGGGTGTGCCCTTCTACGAGGTTGAGCTCCCCTGGGGACTTGTCTATGTCTTCTTCCTCTTGGTATTTCCCACCATCTCCAGTATCCAGGACCTTGGTGGCAACATGGCGGCCATCAGTATACATTTCTTGAATTGAATTCAACCTAGTTATGTCCAGAGCTCTCGCTTTTCTCCCAAAGACCGTGCTTCATTAAGCTACAGCAAATGTCAATCGATGGTCATTTGTAAATAGCAACTTTGTTGTTTAAGGCCAAATACCCTGGAGTCATCCTAGACTTCTCCCTGGGATATGATTCATAAATTCCACTGGCACTGGTAAACCAGCCTAAAAGACACAGCTACTTGCCAATTAACTGTTCCTAATAACTTGAGGGAGCTGAGAACTCGATACCTAAGATCCCATTAAGAGAGAGTGTCCTGCATTTTGATACGAGGGCAGTAAGAATATAAAGAACAAGAAAGGAAGAAATATTTGTCTCTGAGAGCATAATTTATATTCAACAAATTGAGAAGGGCCACCTGGGGGTCAAATATGAGTAGGAAGCCAAAAGAAATTCCCTGGCCTGGGAAGAAAGGACCGCATGAAAGCAGAAAATGAGCCAGAGGTCCTGAATGGCCCAGAGCGAGCTTTATTGGGCAGAGGATAGGGTAACATCCTTCAAGACTCCATTTCTGTCTAACAGGGAGACAGGGAGGGGGAAGAGCGGGAGAACAAGGTGGGAGAGAGAGCAACAGGCTATGTGTGAGTGACACCTAGGGTGCCCACACTCTTTCCCTGCCTAGAAGCAGAAACGACCTCCCTCCCTGACATCACACCATGTGGGGGCAGGGGGAAGAAGTTTGGCCTGAAGACTAGAGAAAATCGAGTGTCAGAGAGGGAAGGGGTCTGAGCGACCATCTTGCCCCGCCCCCCACCTTACAGATGAGGAGACTCATCTCAGAGAAGGGAGAGGAGCGGCCCTGCCTGACATCACCTCGTCTTGGGCCCACCCCCACCCCCACCCAGAGGAGCAGACGGATGTTCCAACAAAGCACACTGCATCTCCGTTCGTGTTTTCATTCTCTTTCCTACCGCCTTTCAAACAAGTCCTGGATTTTGAAAATACAGTCTCCTACTCTGACAGGTCTGAACTAGAAGAATGAGGGGAGGGGCCAGGGATGAAGAGCCCTCCCCGACGTAAAGGGTCGGCCCCTCCCTACGTAGAAAGGAAGCCGGAAGGCAAGCCCCGTGCAGGGTTCCCAGATACCAGCAACCTAAGGAGCGCCTGGAGAGCGTGTTCATAAGACCCATAGCCTTGCCTCACTCCGGAAGACTCCAACTCCAAACATCCAGTGTGCAAATCCGTGTTTTTTAACCTGCACCTGATGTGGTCCCTATCCACTGTGTTTGGGAGCCCTGCCTTAGAGCACCCAGGTAAACCCAGGGAACCTTGGCCTCTCACCTGGTATCCGGATGCGAGCGGCTGGCTTCTTTTGCCCATCCGTGGGTCCCCACTCACCGCTCCTGACCTCCCCAGTTGAGTCCGTGAAGCCAAGAGACGAAACCAATGGATCAGGAGAGATACTGGACTCCTCTGAAGATGCTCTGTCTATCCGAGGTATGCTTGGTTCCAATTTTAATTATTATCGGTTCTGTCCTTCAGTCCCTGAGGGAAGGCCGACCTGAAACAGCGCCATGCATGCCCCAGAGTGACTCGTCAGCCCCCGGTTCCACCTTTTGCCAGCCCGTGCAGGACATGTACCTCAGCAACTGACCCCCATTCTGGACCAGCCCTTGATTTAAGGCCACAGGGGAAGTAATTAAAGATAATTGAGGCTGCAGCTTCTAAATGAAGACATACTGCCACCCCGGTGGTAATTAATCACCTCCTCCCCCCTTCCCATCATCCCCTCTGCCTCAACCAGCATTTGGTTCAGACCAAACTGGGCCTTATATCCACACGCACAGGCAGCCTTCCGATCGCCCCGCAAACCTCGTCATGGCTGCCATGCTTTAATTACCACCGCAGCTCGTCCACAACGTTTCCCACTGAACTTTTTTTTTTTTTGTATGTGCACTGAATGCAACAGAAGGCACCCATGGTTTCTGACCATCTCACTTCCCCAAGTCTACTGTGGAACATTCCAAAAAAAAGATAAAAAGCAACGCTCCCCAGTTGGTAAATGTCAACCATCTAGGTTTTCGGCACCAGCCTTGGGTTTTACGTGCCCCACGCTATTCTAAGCTGATAACATAGATAACCCATCTGGTCATGGCCTGCCTTCCCTCCCAGGGTGGGCAAGGGATTACAGCTGTTTTAACGCCGGGAGGCTCAGAGTCTGTAAAGAGCCTTGTGCTCTGAACAGGGGGACAGTTATGTAAGTCCACTGAGCTCTGGCGCTGCGGGGCATTGGGCTCCAAGTGGCATCTAATTACAGGGAGGCTGATGGCCACAGTTGAAGATACTGTCACAGGACCCAAGCCTCGGCCTGCTGATGTCCCGCCAGCAGTTGCACTAAAACGGAAATTAAGCGCGGTGTCATGGCCATTTAGGGCATTAGGAACGGAAGGCGCCCGGGAGCTACTTCCTGGCCCCTTGCCCACCTTATTAACAAGGTGCAAACAAGGACCAGTGCTGGGAGAGGGAAACAGCTGGAGAAAAGAGACCTTCTCTGCAGGCAGAGATATGAGGAGAGGAAGGGGGTGCACGGAGGCTGTGTCCCAAATCACCTTGGCTGAGAAGGCAATTGGCTTGATAAATGAGGAAAAATGCTCAACCTCTGGATGAAGCTGTTTAAGGAATATTTTCTAGGTTGCAAGCACTCTCCGGGTCTTGGATTTCCACTTGAACCACCCTGTCCCCCAACACATGCACAGACACACCCCAGGGGGCAGGGGGAGGGGGCTGGGGAAAGGCATGGGAACACCTGAGCATTCTTCCACACCCCCTTCTCGTCAGTTGTCACTTGCTTGACACCTTCAGGCTAGTGGGTCCCTGCAAGGCTTCGCCAGCCTGCCAAGTTCTCTCCCTCTGAATCTGGGGAAATCCTGGCCTTGGCCACCAGCCAGCCCTGGATAGAGGGCTATTTGCTAAATAAAGACCACAGGTCCCAGCGCTGGAGGATCCACTGAGAGCTTACCTGCCACCCCCCACCTCCCCCCCCAACACACACACCCTGCTTTCCTCTCCTCAGTCATCCTGACCTTTGTTGCTGGGCATTATCCCTGCCAAATGACCGAAAGTCTCCTCCTAGAAAATGTAAAGCCAAGACCAGGTCTGAGCAAGGCAGCAAAGAGAATGAATACCATGGCCTCTTCTTCATGTCAACACCACTGAAACGCCCCCATGTACTTCAGGGGGGCTTTTACTCACCTCCAGCCAAACCAAGCTGGGGGTGGCAGGATCCCAGGAATCCCGAAACAGCCAGCCCACACCTTCCTTTCACTGCCCTGCTTTCTTTTTTCTTTGCCAACAGCTGTAGCAGAGGTGAACTGGGACATGGGAAACACCAGCTCCCTTTGGATAGGGGGGAAAAAATTAAAAAGCCCGTTTTTCTGTCCTGTCAGGTCTGTTTAAGTATTTAATGAGGTGAGATAGTACCAATAAATTTAACATGGCACAATAACTCTGATGATGTGGGCCACAGACTAATAAGCTTCTATCCCAGGGACAGAAGAGTGATCTTGCCTTCGCTAGATCTTATCGGGTTTGATTGCTTTGTTCAGATATTAAAAAGGTTGAGCAAGGACTTTCGGGCACTGCCACAAATCTATGCGCAGCCTACCGGCCAAGATAGATTGAAGCCAGGCCTCGGAATACAAGGCTGTTTATTTTAATTGACAATTGAGAGGGTGGAATAGGTGGAGGGTGGGTGGGAGCCACCGGGCGGGGGGCAGGGGGGGCGGGGACCAGGTGGCTGGATTGTGTATGGGTTTTCTCTTTCTCTTCAAAGCCTGTGGCAAAGCTTCAAACCTAAGGGTCTATCCAATTGAGCGTCTGCTGCTGAGGCTTCAAAGGGTCTCTTCCCCACTTGTCTTGAGCAAGGAGACAGGCCATTGACCCGTGTGTCACCAGTGATTTTTGTCCTTGCCTTCCATGGGGTGAGGGTCACCGCAGACTATTTGTGTCCAGCCCAGGATGTTGTTCCCATCTGCGCTGAGTCTGTCCTCTCCTCCTGCAGATTTATGGGGCTCATCGCTCAAGCTCTCTGAGGTCAGAGACCACATGCTCCACTTCTAATTCCCCCAAAGCATGCAGCCAGGATCAGAACTCCTAAAGTGTGGTATGCACACTTGGGGGGTAAGCGCAATAATTTTACACTTGGCATGTGAGCAAACATTTCTAGGTTAACATTTACACGTTAATATGAATGTGCATTGTGTGTCTTATGAAAGATAGAACTGATACGTCACACATCTTTCACAGATACTATTACTTGGGATGAGGCGAACGTAGACTATACGTTTTAAAAGTGGGTCATGTTCAGGTAAATTATTAAATAAATAATAGTGCAGGGAGTATCCAAATGAGTAAAGTTGGGGACGCACTGCATCATGAGCTGACATCAGTTAATTGAGTAGTTGGTTGGAGGGGGGGGGGCTTTGTGATTGATACATTTTTCTTCCCTCTAAGATTTTATTATGAAAATTTTCAAACCTAGCAGAAGAGCTGACAGAATTACATCGTGAACACCCATAAACCCACCACTTAGACACTACAATTAACATTTTGCTGTTTTTTCGTCATGTACCTGTCGGTCTAGCCACCTCTTGTATCTTCCATCAATCTAGCGGATGTTTCTGGATGCATTTCAAAGTAAATTGCAGTCATCAGTGCACTTCACCCTTAAACACCTCAGCATGTATATCGTTAGAGTTCAATATTTGTTTATGGTTCTTTTCTGACGAAGTAAAATTTACCTACCACGAAATGCACAAATCTTAAGTGCATAATTCCATGAGTTTTGGTAAATGCATACACCTGTCTAGCCCAAAACCCTATCTGAACAGAACACAACCATCACCCCAGAAAGTTTCCTCATGCCCCTCCCAGTGAAGCCCCACACCCATCCTACCACTGTTATGCTCTTTTCATTGTATTTTTTAATTAATTAATAAATTTATTTATTTATTTTTAATTTAAATCCCAGTTAGTTAGCATACAGTACAACAATGATTTCAGGAGTAGATTCCTTAATGCCCCTTACCCTTTTAGCCCAACCCCCTCCCACAATCCCTCCAGTAACCCTCTGTTTGTTCTCCATAGTTAAGAGTCTCTTATGTTTTGTCCCCCTTCCTGTTTTTATATTATTTTTGCTTCCCTTCCCATGTGTTCATCTGTTCTGTGTCTCAAAGTCCTCATATGAGTGAAGTCATATGATATTTGTCTTTCTCTGACTGACTAATTTAGCTTAGCATAATACCCTCTCCTTCTATCCATGTAGTTGCAAATGGCAAGATTTCATTCTTCTTGATTGCTGAGTAATACCCCATTGTGTATATATACCACATCTTGTTTATCCATTCATCCATAGAAGGACATTTGGGCCTTTTCCATACTTTGGCTATTGTTGATAGTGTTGCTATAAAACATGGGGGTGCATGTGTCCCTTCAAAACAGCATACCTGTATCCCTTAGGATAAATACCTAGTAGTGCAATTGCTGGGTCGTAGGGTAGTTCTATTTTTGATTTTTTGAGGAACCTCCATACTGTTTTCCAGAGTGGCTGCACCAGTTTGCATTCCTACCGGCAGTGCAAAAGAGATCCTCTTTCTCTGCATCCTTGACAACATCTGCTGTTGCCTGAGTTGTTAATGTTAGCCATTCTGAGAGGTGTGAGGTTGTATCTCATTATGGTTTTGATTTGTATAACCCTGATGATGAGTGATGTTGAGCATGTTTTCATGTGTCAGTTGGCCATCTGGATGTCTTCTTTGGAAAAGCATCTATTCATGTCTTTTGCCCATTTCTTCACTGGATTATTTGTTTTTTTGGGTGTTGGGTTTGATAAGTTCTTTATAGATTCTGGATACTAACCCTTTATCTGATATGTCATTTGCAAATATCATCTCCCATTCTGTCAGTTTTCTTTTGGTTTTGCTGATTGTTTCCTTCTCTGTGCAGACGCTTTTTATTTTGATGAGTTCATTAGTTCAATTTTGCTTTTGTTTCCCTTGCCTCCAGAGACATGTTGAGTAAGAAGTTGCTGTGGCCAAGGTCAAAGAGATTGTAGCCTGCTTTCTCCTCTAGGATTTTGATGGCTTCCTGTCTTACATTTAGGTCTTTCATCCATATTGAGTTTATTTTTGTGTATGGTGTAAGAAAGTGGTCCAGGTTCATTCTTCTGCATATCACTGTCCAGTTTTCCCAGCACCACTTGCTGAAGAGACTGTCTTTATTCCATTGGATATTCTTTTCTGCTTTGTTAAAGATTAATTGGCCATACGTTTGTGGGTCCATTTCTGGGTTCTCTGTTCTGTTCCATTGATCTGAGTGTCTGTTTTTGTGCCAGTACCATACTGTCTTGATGATTACAGCTTTGTAGTATAGCTTGAAGTCTGGGATTGTGATGCCTCCTGCTTTTGTTTTCTTTTTCAAGATTGCTTTGGCTATTTTGGGTCCTTTCTGGTTCCATACAAATTTTAGGATTGTTTGTTCTAGCTCTGTGAAGAATGCTGGTGTTATCCCTATCAAAATAACATAGAGATTGCATTGAATATGTAGATTGCTTTGCGTTGAATATGTAGTATCGGCAATTTAACAATATTTGTTCTTCCCATCCATGAACATGGAATATTTTTCCATGTTTTTGTGTCTTCTTCAATTTCTTTTATAAACTTTCTATAATTTTCAGTATATAGATTTTTCACCTCTTTGGTTAGACTTATTCCTAGATATTTTATGTTTTTTGATGCAATTGTCAATGAGATCAATTCCTTGATTGCTCTTTCTGTTGCTTCATTGTTGGTGTATAGAAATGCAACGGATTTCTGTGTGTTGATTTAATATCCTGCCACTTTGCTGAACTCATGGAACAGTTCTAGCAGTTTTTTGGTAGAATATTTTGGGTTTTCCATATAGAGTATCATGTCATCTGCGAAGAGTGAAAGTTTGACCTCCTCCTGGCTGATTTGGATGCCTTTTATTTCTTTGTTTTGTCTGATTGCTGAGGCTAAGATTTCCAATTCTTTGTTGAATAACAGTGGCGAGAGTGGACATCCCTGTCTTGTTCCTGACCTTAGGGGGAAAGCTCTCAGTTTTTCCCCATTGAGGATGATATTAGCGTTGGGTCGTTCATATATGGCTTTTATGATGTCAAGGTATGATCCTTCTATCCCTACTTTCTTGAGGGTTTTTATCAAGAAAGGATGCTATATTTTGTCCAATGCTTTCTCTGCATCTATCGAGAGGTTCATGTGGTTATTGTCCTTTCTTTTATTGATGTGATGAATCACATTGATTGTTTTGCGGATATTGAACCAGCCCTGCATCCCAGGTATAGATCTGACTGACTTGGTCGTGGTGAATAATTTTTTTAATGTATTGTTGGATCCGGTTGGCTAGTATCTTGTTGAGGATTTTTGCATCTGTGTTCATCAGGGAAATTGGTCTATGGTTCTCCTTTTTAGTGGGGTCTCTGTCTGGTTTTGGAATCAAGGTAATGCTGGCTTCATAGAAAGAGTTTGAGAGTTTTCCTTTCATTTCTATTTTTTGGAACAGCCTCAAGAGAATTGGTGTTAACTCTTCCTTAAATATTTGGTAGAATTCCCCTGGAAAGCCATCTGGCCCTGGACTCGGTTTTTGGGAGAGTTTTGATTACTAATTCGATTTCCTTACAGTTTATGGGTCTGTTCAAATTTTCTATTTCTTCCTGTTTCAGTTATGGTAGTATATATGTTTCTAGGAATTTTTCCATTTCTTCCAGATTGCCCATTTATTGGTGTATAATTGCTCATAATATTCTCTTATTACTGTTTTTATTTCTGCAGTGTTGGTTGTGATCTGTCCTCTTTAATTCTTGATTTTATTTCTTTGGGTCCTTTCCTTTTTCTTTTTGATCCAACTGGCTAGGGGTTTATCAATTTTGTTAATTCTTTCAAAGAACTGGCTTCTGGTTTCATTGATCTGTTCTACTTTGTTTGTTTGTTTGTTTGTTTGTTTTGATAGCATTGATTTCTGATCGAATCTTTATTATTTCCTGTATTCTGCTGGTTTGGGTTTTATTTGCTATTCTTTTCCAGCTCTTTAAGATGTAAGGTTAGGTTGTGTATCTGAGACCTTTCTTCCTTCTTTAGGAAGGCCTGGAATGTTATATACTTTCATGACTGCCTTTCTGTGTCCCAGAAGTTTTGGGTTGTGGTGTTATCATTTTCATTGGCTTCCATGTACTCTTTAATTTCTTCTTTTTTTTTTTTAATTTCTTTTTAACGTTTATTTATTTTTGAGACAGAGAGAGACAGCGCATGAACGGGGGAGGGTCAGAGAGAGGGAGACACAGAATCCAAAACAGGCTCCAGGCTCTGAGCTGTCAGCACAGAGCACGACGCAGGGCTCAAACTCACGGACCATGAGATCATGACCTGAGCCGAAGTTGGCCGCCTAACCAACTGAGCCACCCAGGCGCCCCTTTAATTTCTTCTTTAACTTTTTGGTTAGCCCATTCATTCTTTAGTAGGATGTTCTTAGTCTTCAAGTATTTGTTACCTTTCCAAAATTTTTCTTGTGGTTGCTTTCAAGTTTCATAGCATTGTGGTCTGAAAATATGCACGGTATGGTCTTGATCTTTTTGTATTTGTTGAGGGCTGATTTGTGTCCCACTATGTGATCTGTTCTGGAGAACATTCCATGTGCACTGGAAAAGAATGTATATTCCACTGCTTTAGGATGAAATGTTATGACTCTATCTGTTAAGTCCATCTGGTCCAGTGTGTCACTTAAAGCCAGTTTCCTTATTGATTTCCCATTTAGTTGATGTGCCCATTGCTGTGAGTGGGATGTTGAAGTCCCCTACTCTTATGGTATTATTATCAATGAGTTTCTTTATGTTTGTGATTAATTGATTTATATATTTGGGTATGATCACATTTGGAGCATAAATGTTTACAATTGTTAGGTCTTCTTGGTGGATAGACCCTTTAATTATGATATAATGCCCTTCTTCATCTCTTGATATAGTCTTTCTTTTAAAGTCTAGATTGTCTGATATAAGTATGGCTACTCCAGCTTTCTTTTATCGACCATTAGCATGATAGATTGCTCTCCATCACCTTACTTTCAATCTGAAGCTGTCTTTAGGTCTAAAGTGGATCTCTTGTAAATAGCATATAGATGGATCTTGTTTTCTTATCCATTCTGTTACCCTATGTCTTTTGATTGGAGCATTGAGTCCATTGACGTTTAGAGTGAGTACTGAAAGATATGAATTTATTGCCATTATGTTGCTTGTAGAGTTGGAGTTTCTGGTGGTGTTCCCTGGTCCTTTCTAGTCTTTGTTGCTTTTGGTCTTTACTTATTTATTTATTTCGTCTTTTCTCTCCCTCAGAGAGTCCCCCTTAAAATGTCTTGCAGGGCTGGTTTAGTGGTCACAAACTCCTTTAATTTTTGTTTGTCTGGGAAACTTTTAATCTCTCCTTCTATTTTGAATGACAGCCTTGCTGTATAAAGAATTCTTGGCCCATATTTTTGTGATTCAGCACATTGAATATATCCTGCCACTCTTTTCTGGCCTGCCAAGTTTCTGTGGATAGGTCTGCTGCAAACCTGATCTGTCTTCCCTTATAGGTAAAAGACTTTTTTTCCCTTGCTGCTTTCATGATTCTTTGCTTGCCTGAGTATTTTGTGAATTTGACCATTATATCCCTTGTTGATGGTCGATTTTTGTTGAATCTAATGGGAGTCCTCTGTGCTTCCTGGATTTTGATGTCTGTGTCTTTCCTCAGGTTAAGAAAGTTTTCTGCTATGATTTGCTGACATAACCCTTCTACCCCTATTTCTCTCTCTTCCTCTTCTGGGACCCCTATGATTCTGATGTTGTTCCTTTTTAATGAGTCACTGATTTCTCTAATTCTTAAATCATGCTCTTTTGCCTTCACCTCCCTCTTTCTTTCCTGCTTCATTATTCTCCATAAGTTTGTCCTCTATACTGCTGATTCTGTGTTCTGCCTCATTCATCCTTGCAGCCATGGAATCCATTTGAGATTGCAGCTCAGTTATATCACTTTTTTTTCCATCTTGACTAGCTTTTACTTCTTTTATCTCCGCAGAAAAGGATTCCAATCTATTTTCAGCTCCAGCTAGTATTCTTATTATCCTGGTTCTAAATTCTGGTTCAGACATCTTGCTTGTATCTGTGTTGGTTAAGTCCTTGGCTGTCATTTCTTCCTGCTCTTTCTTTCGGGGTGAATTCCTTTGTTTCATCATTTTGAAGGGAGAAAAGGAATTAATGATGTAAAAAGTTAAAATTAAAAAAATTAAAATTAAAAAATTAAAAGCAAACACACACACACAAATCCACACAAATCGAATAAATGATGCTAGATCCTAGGTGTGTTTTAGTGTGGGTGTTGAAAGGGGCTTCATAGATTAGAGAAAAAAGGGGAAAAAGGAAAAAAAAGGAAAACTTTTGAAAATTTGAAAAAATGAATACAATGAAATAGAATAAAATGAAATGATGGAAGTCAAATAGAATTTGAAAATTTTACAAAACCGTAAAAAATGTAGTAGAAAAAAATTAAAGAAAAATGTTTTAATAAAAATCAAAAATAATAATGATTTTTTCTTTCTGTAATCAAGAAAAAGAAAAGAAAAAGAAAAAAATTGAATAAATGGACCAGCAAGCAGACTGAAATATGATTGAAATTATATCGTTTTCCCCTAGAAGTCAACCTATGAAGCAGTTTATAGTCTGTCAACTAACCAGGCAGAGAGACTTGTGTTCCTGAAGATGGAGGTTGGCCCGTTTGGGCGGGGCTTATTGTCATGGCTCCGTCCTCCACTAGATGGCGCTACTCATTGTTGTGGTGCTTGTAGGTGCGTGTGCGTATGCGCATGCGCGGGAATGTTGAAAATGGTGTCACCCAGCTACCCGGTCTCTGGTGTCTGAATTCTGTTCTCTCTGATCAGCAGTTGTACACCCGTCCTTTGTCTCCAGCTTCCATCCACTCCCCGCTTTTATACTGTCCGTGACCAAGCCATCAGGTTGCCAGGCGGCTCCTGCCTCCTGAGTTTTATCTCAGATGCGGCTGTGTTTCCAACCCCTCACTTCTGAGGGACTGCAGCTTTGACCCGTTCTGCCCCTCTGCTGGAGGGTCTCATCGAGCTCTGGCCGGGTGCTGGCCGCACCCGGGATCGTTTGCAGGCCTGCACTGCTGCTGCTGCCGCCCAGAGACTGTGGCCAGGTGCCAGCCCCCCCCCCCCCCGAAAAAGTTGACGCGATCGTGTAGCAGCATCATTTCAGGGTTTCTGGAAAATCACAACACCCATCCGGCACAAGGCTTCACCCACAACGACCTTGTTCCAGCACCAACGAATGTGGTTGTTCTCCAGGATCCACTGGACCTTTGCCTGTGGGGAGTCCTCCCAGCAGGGGAACTACCTGTCTCCATGTGGCCCGAACACGCCCGGACTTCACTCTGCTCCTGGGGATTCGCCCGTCTCACCAGAGCACCACCAGGTATGGAGACGCGGCGTTCCAGACTCTGCACTCCCCCTGTTTATAGAGTCTTAATGGAATTTAAACCCTCTCCTTTCTCCCTTTTTAGTTCAGTCCCTGCAGCTCTTTCTACTTTTCCACTTTCTCTCCAGCTGCTTTTGCGGGGGTGCTTTTCCCATATTCTCCCCGCCATCCCGTCCTCTCTCCGCAAACAGAAACAGCTCCCTGCCCTCTGCGGCTTCTGTTCTCCCCCAATTCACCTCTCCGTGCCATGTATCTGCTGACGTCTGTGGTTCAGGTTGTGCAGATTGTTGTGTTAATCCTCGGATCAGTTTTCTAGGTGTGCAGGGTGGTTTAGTGTTGATCTGGCTGTATTTCATGGATGCAAGATACAAAAAAAAACCTTCCATGCTGTTTAACCCTCTTGGCTCCTCACTTTTCATTGTGTATTAGTTTTGCCTATTAAAGCAGTTCATATGGGGGCACCTGGGTGGCTCAGGCAGTTAAGTGTCCAACTTTGGCTCACGTCATGATCTCACTGTTCATGGGTTTGAGCCCCACGTCAGGTTCTGCACTGATAGCTCAGAGCCCGGAGCCTGCTTCAAGATTCTGTGTCTCCCTTTCTCTCAGCCCCTACCTAACCTGCTCGCACTCTGTCTCTGTCTCTCTCTCTCTCAAAACTAAATAAACACTAAAAATATATATTTTTAATTCATATGGACGGAATAACACACAGTGTATTCTTGTGGAAGGTTTCTTTCACAATGTAAGGCAAGGTATTTTTGAGATTCATCCATGTTGATGCATGTATCAGTAATTGGTTCCTTTTCATTGCTGGGTCGTCTCCTCCCGATGTATCCACCCTCCTGTTGATGGACATCTGGGCTTGCTCTGTCTCCAGCTTGGGGGCTATAATCAATAACGGTGCTATGAATGTTCTTCTACAAGTCTCTGTAGATATACATTTTTATTTCTTGTGGATAGATAACTAGGAGTTGCATTGCTGGTCATAAGGTAAGTGTAGGTTTAATTTTAGAGAAAAAAAAAAAAACCCTGTAAACTCTTTTTTTCCACGTGGTTGTATGCTGCCACCATCAATGTGTGGGAATTAGAGTTGCTTCTCATCTTTGATGACCTGTGATGTTGGTCTTTCTAATTTTAGACATTCCAGTGGGTGTGTAGTGATATCTCATTGCTGACCTTTATTTATCCATGTGCTTATTGGCCTTTTGTAAATTTTTTTTAGCCAAGTATCTGTTCAAGTCTTTTGCCCATTTTTTTGATTATGTTGTTTGTCTTTTCATTGTTGACTTGTAGCAGTTCTTTATATATCTGGAATACTCGTTTTTTGTCAGATATATTTTGCAAATATTTCCTCTCAGTCTGTGGTTTGCATATTTGTTTTCTAAATAGTGTCTTTTGGTGAGCAACAGTTTTCTATTTTGATAAAATCTAATTTAAAATTTTTTGTTTTATGGCTGTTCCTGTCTGTATCCTGAGATAACTTTACCTACTCCCAAGTCACGAAGATTTTTTTTTTAACGTTTATTTATTATTGAAAGACAGAGAGAGACAGAGCGTGAGCAGGGGAGGGGCAGAGAGAGAGGGAGACAGAGAATCGGAAGCAGGCTCTAGGCTCTGAGCTGTCAGCAGCCCGACGTGGGGCTCGAACTCACAAACCGCGACACAATGATCCAAGCCGAAGTCGGACGCTTAACCGACTGAGCCACTGAGGCACCCCAAGTCATGAAGATTTCTCAAGTTTTTTTTAGAAGCTTTACAGTGTTAACTTTTACATTCAGGTCTATGATCCAGCTTGAATTAATTTCGGTATGTGGTATGAGGCAATGGTCAGGGTAAACTTTTTTCATATCAATAACCAGTTGTTTCAGTAAATATTATTGAAAGACTTTCTTTTCTGTTAGATGGCTTTTGTACTTCTGTCAAAAATCAAATGACTACGTAAGTGTAGTTCTGTTTCTGGGCTCTCTGTTCTGCTCCATGGATTGATGGCTTCTTTAAGAACAAATTCTTAGAATGTCAGAGCCAGAAGGAAACCCTGTAATTCTTTGATCTATTGGTTTGTAAATTTTCTTGGATCCCAGACCCCATTAAGAATCTGATGATTATTTTGGATTATCTTTAAAGAAATTGCACATAGATATGAATGTTTGTATATAATTTTAGGGAGCTCTTTGTCTTTTGACAAAAGAGGAAGTTGAGGCCCAGAGATGAATTTCAAAAGGCTGCAGAGTTTAGCCAATGACAGAGCTCAGGCTAGAACACAGAGCCTTTAACTGCTATACTGCCCCCCTCAAAAATGAGTAAGTCATCGTCTCTATTATCCAAGAGCTGACGTTATAGTGGGGAAGCCATACAGTTCACAACTATAATAGAAAGCATTGTCAGACAAGAACCAAACTAGAAGTATGTGCCTCTGGAATATGGAGAGCCTGGGTAGTCAGGGAAGGCTCTGTGGAAAAGGAGGCATTTGAGCTGGACCAGTGAGATATGGAGAGAGGATTCTCTGGTCCGGAGTATTCCAGGATGAGCAAAAGCTCTGGAGTGGAAAGGATGAAGTTCCTCAAAACTAAAATCGTGTCTGTGTAGGTATGAAGCAATAGACATCAACATATTAAGAAAGGTATTTTGATGGTCATAATAATACTGCTCACATTCCTGCTGATGAAAGAAGAGTCAGCGGCTGGGGAGGACTTCCTCTAGGCTGGTACTGTTTTTACATTCCGTCCCTGAAACTATCACTATTATGGATTGAAAACTCTGTATTTCTGAGTGTCGTTAGCAAAGCAGGCTGAACCTTCCTTGTAGTAAAAAAGGGGGAAGTAAGGAAAGGAAGAAGTTGAGCAGAAAGCAGTCATAGGTTGGCATCAGCAGCCCCCAAACTGGAACCTGTTTCTAAAATTTACTAATTGTGTGACCTTACATAAATCAAGGAGCCCTTCTGACCTCCCGTTTCCTCATTTGGAAAATGGGCCTGATCATAACACCGGCCACACTGTGTTACTGCAATGTGCCAGGGATGTAAAATATGTGGGAGCGCGTCACCCTGGGCAGAGAACTGTGCAAAAGGGGAGAGTCTTCATTGTTGTAAAGAATGCCCAGATTGCTGGTACTGAGCAGTGACTCAGGGAGTGGTGGGTGCCAGGGGAATCACAGGTACCACACTCAGAGCCATTCTGTGAACAATGCCTTCCCTCCCCAGAGGCTAAGAGTTAGGTGGAAACTCCAACTTTATACACATTGGTAGGCTTCATGTGTGATGTTTCCGTTCAAGGCCATCCTTGAAGTTTATTTAACTGTATCTCTACTGTGTCTTAGATTGTTCCTCTTTCTCTAAGCACACTGCTGACAACGAAAACAGGGGAGTCCCTCTGTCTGTAGTCCCCTAATCACATGTGTGCAAAGATGAGGGAGCTAGAACATGCCAGAAGCTCCACCCCATCATAGTTCCATTTGGTCGGGAGCCCAAAGCAAAACCCAATATGGAACCTGGCCTGCTCTGACCATGACAAAGAGAAGACTGGTCTGAATAGTTCATTGACTCGGGATGTTTTGCCCTGAACACAAAACAAAACGAAAACGAAAACAAAAACCTAAGAGTGGCTTAATAGATGTTGGTTGATGACCAGATGTTCACTAAATCCACTGAGGATAAAAAAGACAGCACTTAAGATTCAGCTTGGGGGAATCTCAATTAGGAAGTAAGAGGAATTTCTTAACAGGAAGGAGTATTAAATATCTCTGACTAATGAGGGGTGATGGAGTCTTTCTTTGAGTGTAGGGTCCCTATTCAGTTGTTTACCCATCTCTATATTTAGCCCCTCACCTCACTCATTCTTTCGGCAATCATGTATTAGCCAAGCACGGCGCCCGATACTAGAAATACAAATAAGAGTGGAAATAATTTCTGTCCTTGAGACTCTCTCCCTGGAATCTTTTTGCAAGATGTAAAATTTCTCTGAAAGGTATACAACAACTCATAACACCTTAATGGAAATGCGTTTTTACATTTCTCAGGTTATCAGACTTGGTGTATACTGCAGGGGATGGTAGAGGCTGAAGAGAACGGGAGGGACGTTTTTATGGTTTGGGATTCCGTTGGTTTCCTCTTGCAGCTCTAACAAATTGCCACAAACTTAGTGGCTTAAAACAACACATATTTATTCTCTTGCTGTCCTGAAGGCCAGAAGTCTGAAATCAGTTTCATTGGGCTAAAGTCAAGATGTGAGCAGGACTGGTTCCTTTCGTCAGGTCTGAGGGGAGCATCCTTTTCCCTGACATTTTCAGATTCCAGTGGCTGCCCGTGTGGCCTGTGGCTCCTTCCTCTGTGTTGAAAGCTCATCATTTCAGTTCTTCTGTCCTGCCTCTGATTTGGACTCCTCTTGCTTCCCTCCTATGAGGAGTATTGTGATTACATCGAGCCCATCAATCTAATCCAAGATAATCTCTCCATCTCAAAATCCTTAATTTAATCACATCTGCAGAGTCCCTTTTGCCATATAAGCTAACATTCACATGTCCCAGGGATTAGAACATGGTCATATTGGGGGGGGGAGTGCAGGGGGTGCTATTATTGAGCCTTCTACAAGGACAAAAATACTAATGTAGTAACTTGGCCGTTGTTTCCAGGATTACCCCTGCCATCATACATTGCTGAGGTCAGTATGGGCTATGGGATAGCATCTTGGCCAATGTCACAACCAGCTGATGCTGACAGAGCCACTGGTACCCTGTGATATGGCCAGCCCTGTCAGGGAATGTAAGTATTGTACTGGCTAAAGGCAAGATAATGGACAAAATAACTCTTTCATATCCATTCCAGTGCTATAATAATGGCTAACACTTCTTAAGAATTTATTATGTGCCAAGTACAATGATAATTATCCTTTAAAGTCATTTATCCAAGTAATCTATGTACATAATTACAAATATATATATATATATATCACTATATATAGTGATATCTATCTATCTATCTATCACTGGAAGACTCAATGATACCTTAACAGTCTTCTGATCTATTCCTTCTCACCCCCTCCGTCCCATAGAGGCAACCTCTCTCAACTCTTAGTAGTTTCTACTGGAATTTATCTCCAGCTTTTAAACAACATATTTACATTGCTATTTCTTGACTTATCCATTTTAGACAGTTCCTAGCTACTAAATTCCTTTTATTGCAGGTGAGGTGTTTGCTCTCTAATATTCCATCACCTTCTTCCTACTATCTCCCCCCTATCCTTCTTTTATAATTATATCACAATTTGGGGTTAAATTAATACTCTGTGTTTATACTTTTATGACTACATAAGTATTATTCACTGCTGAGACAGGCAGTTTGCCATAATTATGTGTCATTTCTCATACATTGTTTTTCCTGGAGTTTGTAATTGCCTGATTTTTTTTAATTTGGTGTTTTGTGTGAACCACTTTCTCTTTTTTCTACCCAAATGCTCCAACTGATTGATCACCTAGCAATAATTTTCAAAACATTTATATCCAACTGTGTACATCGTTGTAAAAAATAAATAGTGCTTTAAGACTCAATCAGACAGTTGATTCCTTTTTTCCCCACAGTCCTCCATTCTCCCATTTCAGTCTGGACCTTTCCTCTTGAGCTAAGGACAGGACTGTTTCTCCAGGACTTTGCTTTTGCCATTTTCCTGCCCTAGATACCCAAAGGCCCTTCCTCAGATGAGTGAGTTTGAGCTCAACTTTGCATCAAAAAACTCATTCCCTTATCTACCATTTTATATAGCTTCTAAGAAGTCAAGTATTCTAAAGAGTGGCTGCAGTGTTTAAGCAGGAGGTAGATGCCACATGGATGTAGTTACCATTGGCGGTTGCATCGTTCTTGAACTGTACACTTGCAAACACTTTCAAAACAGACAATGGTTCTCCAAGTGTTGGTATTTGCTCTTCACACCTGGAATAAACAGCATGCAAACAGAGATTTTTTTTTTCCTTAACCTTGCAGACATTTCCATGTGAGATTGTTGCCACTTTGGGAATCCTTCTTTCCTACTTGTAAGGCTTTGTTCAGAAGCAACATCTGGTGTCTGTGGGTTTTTTTTTTTTTTTTCTCCCTGATTTATTTATTTTCTCTACCTTTCCCTCGAGGTCCGGAAAGACTTCCATTGGGCATATAGACTGCCCAACCGCAGGGGTAATGTAGCTTCTATCCAAACCACACACCCTTCTGCCCACCCACCCCCACTCCCTGTTCTCTCTCTCTCTCTCTCTCTCTCTGTCTCTCAAACACACACACACACACACACACACACACACACACACACACACTCCCTGAGCACTTGAACGCAACCCTATTGAAGATAAGAGAAGGGTCTGATCAGTGTCAAAATATGTGAGTCCTACTCACCTGTCTGGACTAGAATCATGAGGGTGAGGGGCACAGGAGGGGAGAAATGGGGAGAAATGAGGGGATTAGATGCTACCCCACATATTCCTCAATGCCATTTTGTGCCTTCTCTTCTCCGTGCTCCTAATTTCTGCTCAAGCAGAGACATATACCACGGAGAAGCCAAAAATTACCATCAGATTCTATCAACTACCTAGGTGAAACCATAGAATCCACAAAGGGCATAAATCCTTTCAGAAGCAAAGCCCTACAGATGCAATGCCACTGAAGTGGTCCTGCAGCATAGCTCTCTCTTCTACTTTCTCCCTTGCTCTGTTTTCCCTTTTCTTCTCCCTCCATTTTTCTCTCACTCCCTCCCCTTGTTTTTCTCTAGTGCTCCTTCTTTAAAAAAAAAAAAAAAAAGAAAAGAAAAGAAAAAGAAAAAAAAATGAAACAAACCAGCCACCCTCTTGTTTATCTGTTTGTGCTCTGTGCACGGAGCTCGGGGACCTCCCCAGAATAGTTTATTATGGCTTTTCTGTTTAGCTCGACTGCAGTATAGCAGAGGTAATACAATCATGTCTCAGCTCCATATGGTCTCGGAGGCTGACAAGCAGAACAACCCCTGCTTTGTTTGTGTTTTACTTACGGTATTATGTGAGCCACGTGGGGCTGCTGTGCTAGGTTCCTCCCACAGGACAGATCAGAGAAGGAGCCAGGCTCCATATCGTCTCTCCCCAACCCCTTCCACTAACACACACACACACACACGCACACACGCACGCACATTCTGCAACAGCCCAGGGCATGATGCAGGTGAGGGGGTGATGATCAAGCCCAGAGCTTACCAGGGAGGCGCACTGGGATGGCCAGGTTTTTGGGGCAAGAAGAGGAAGGTGAAGCAAAATTCATTGAAAGTATGCACATATTTTCCTATGTGTGTAATGCTCATACAACTCTTTGGAATATGTATCTTTGCCCCATGTTCTCTCAGAGAAAATGGAGGGCAGTAATCCCACTTGGCCCTTTTTCTATTGAGTGGTAGTCCTGGAACCAAACCTTTGTCTGAACTCCAAAGGCATTCAGTCTACTACAATGTCTCTGTCTACAACAGGTGGGTGGCTGGGGTTCTTCAGAACTCTTCTCTTCTCAGCAAAGAGCCTATTTCTATTGGCAGTGATGCAGGGTCAGTCATCACCCTCCTCAACTTGAAACAGAACATGGTAATGTAAGGTCACAAGGGCTTAACATCATCTTCAGACACACTCCAAGCAGCCATGGGCCTCTAGCCATTGGAGCCAGTGGGGTACCATATCTCAAAAGCATTTTGAAGATGGTGAGATTTCAGGACAGCATACTTACAAGGTGGTGTTGTCATTGCTGCCGTGACAATCAGATTTACCTAAAAATGGAGAGAGAATGACTCAGTGGGGAGGAGTTAAGAAAATATTAGAGATAGAACAATGGAAGAGCCAAGCCACAAATAATTACTGGGTATCTTCAAGGTGCTAGGTTTAAAAAAAAGCATGTTGTGGACAGGTCCACTAGGTATATAGTTTAGAATTTTTTTTTTTAACAAAAAAGAACCAATGACAGGTACTGGAGTTCCACAATTTTGGCATCTAAACCATATGAAATAATAATGCTAGCTAATATTTTTCCATGTGCTCTATAAGCAGACTCTGTTCTAAGTGTTATTCATTCACTATCTCATCGAAGCCTTACAATTACCCATGAAGTAGATGCTATTATTAATAGTACCTGGCACACAGAGGTGACCAATAAATATTTGTTGAATGAATCATCATCCCTGTTTTCAAGGCGAGGAACCTAACCCACAGTGATATTTCACATTGCCCAGCTGGTGAGGGGTTGAGTGGGAGATGTGGACCCAGACAACATAACTCTGCTACCTGCCTGCTAAACCACAGTTGAGCACAGTCTGCATTTTTTTAAATGTTTATTTATTTTGAGAGTGAGAGTGAGCAGGGGAGGGGCAGAGAGAAGGAGAGTCACTAGCAGGCTCCAAGCTGTCAGCATGGTGCCCAACGTGGGTCTCGATCTCACTAACCATGAGAACATGACCTGAGCTGAAATCAAGAGTCGGGCATCTAACTGACTGAGCCACCAGGCACCCCCACCGTCTGCATTTTCAAGCATCTCATTCTACTGCCTCTCCTTGAGGCATTGACACTGAGTTTTCCACCTGATAGTAACCCCAAATCTTTCATCATATTATGTGGCCCAATATCTAGTTTGAAATAAATGACCACCCTATATGCAAAAAGTGGCAAAGGGACCCTCTGTGGCCGAAGTTGCAAGGGGACCCTACCGTAGAGGAAACAGGAGAGTGGTGAGCATTGTATCTAAGGAGAAGCCAACAGTTTTACTGGAGAAGAGTGAGAGAAGCCCAGGCTGTGGGCACCCCCAGCAAGGGACACCAAGACTGGCTCCTGTCTAGTCTGGACCTGAAGAAGGGTTTGATAGGGAATCTGTTATTGGGAGGCGGTCCCAGCCATGAGCAGTAACCATCTCCTCCTAACATCTTCGTCTTCAGACCTCAGGCCTCAATCACAGAGGCTGAACCCACACTCATATTTGTACCTAGAAGCAGTAATCAGTTTTAGCCATAGTAGCTGTGGCCATGGTGGTCTTGGTTAGCATTCATGTGAGCACACTGTATATGCTAGTGACTTTACATTCATTTGCTCATTTACTCTTCTCATCCCCTTCGTGGGATCAATTTTATGAACCCCAATTTGCAAAAGAGGAAATTTATATCCTAAAGGTTAATACCAAGGTTACACAAAATAGCATCCAAGTAGGAATAAATAATTGTTACGGGTAGCCTTGAAGAATAAAAGGCATCTTTAAAAATCATGCTTGGGGGCTTAATTGTGGGAGAAAGTAAAGGAGAGTTCCGTTCTTTCCCTTGGAAACAGTAGAGGGTTACGGGGTGGGTGCTATGTATTTGAGCATCTGTATTTTTTAGTACAAGCTAATTGAACCACCTGATTCTCCTCCACCATCTGTCTCCAAGACTCACTATCATACTCCCCACCCACCCCCCATCAGCCAGTCACTATAGCAGCCTGGAGCCCAGAATAGTCCCTAATTTCAGCAGAGCTGAGAAGAGATGGCTTTGCATCATATGCACCCACGACCCGGCGCCTCTGAAAAAGAGGGTGCCTCGCATTGTTTCCTTCTGCAAATATTTACTACCTACTGTGTACCAGGCACATTTCTAGAAATTGGAACAGACCAGTGAACAGAGCAGACTGAAAATACAGACCAAAACCAAAACAAGAAAAAGAAAAGAAAAACCTGCCTTCATGGAGATTACGTTTTGCCAAAGAGGCTCGCAGTGTTCAGAACCATCAGTCCACTCACCTTCCTCAAAGGCAAGTCAGTTCACAGGATCCCAGATATAATGACGGAGCTTCACAGTGCTAAGCTCCTCAAACGGGACCTGTTGTGACATCCTCCCAGCACCTGCCCTTCCTTGATGAGCCTTTTGTGCCAACAGGGTAAGACAAACGGGGGCGAGTGCCCAAGTCTCCGTAAGTCAAATCCCGCCCTGTCAGCAACTGTGACTCGTCCCCTCTCCAGACCCTGCACTCTAAGCCCTTGCCTCTTCATTGGTTTGCATCATAAATGTGTAATGCCATTCTAAGAAAAGCACCCAGCCCAACCCGCTCTGCCTTGCATCCATAACAACCTTATCAAAGGGTTTTTTTCTGAGCACGGAGAACAGAGAGCCCTCCAGGTTTTGATTCATAGCAGGTGAAGGCTGGATGTGCTGAAAGCTGATTGAAATCAGCGAGGTCAACAAAATACAGCAGAGAGTGCACAATAATTGGGAGAGAAGCATCGCTTCCTTGTTTTTGTGTGTGATCCCCTGCACTTTCTAGCTCCTGCTTTTAGAGGGAAGTCTTTGTCTTACACACTTTATTGCATTGGTGTGTGCTTTATTTGTATAAACTTTGGGTTTTGCTGACCCACAATTTCCTCCCCCTTTGTCCTGTAGCCGACTAGACATTTTGGTGGCGGGGGGGGGGGTCAAGGGGGGCTTGAAGGGAGGGGACTTGGGACTCTTTGGATTTTCATGTCTGGAGGAAACACACACACACACACACACACACACACACACACACATTCACACACACAAAAACATGCCGTTCCATTTTGTTTTAGAGCAAAGTTGACTCTCGACCCATAACCATCTGATGCTAATAGGAGTTACTGCTTATCAAGAGTGTCATTCTGACCAACTCAAAGGCAAGTAATTGTACTGTATTCAAAGTCTGCGTCTGCACATCCTCACGCACGCACGCACGCACACACACACGGTCCCTTTGTAGAGGTTCTATCTAGACTGAAAGTTCTCTGAAGGCAAGAACTTTGTCTTGTTCAGTATACCTGAATACTCAGGGCAGAGCTCAGCACATGGCCCAGGATAGATAAATGTCAGTGGAATGAATGAATTCTCAGCTGAGATTTCATGATGCTGTGAAGGGTCTCCAGGGCCTCTGCCACACAATGAGACATGAATCTGTAGGTGACCTTTACCTATCCCAGGAACAGAGAAAAGTGTTACATGGCCACTGCACAGAGGAGAGGCTGAGACTAACTCAGAGCCTTGGAGAACATTGGTAGTGGATACTTACATGGAAAGTGACATTCATCAGGCTCTCGGGTCTGGAAGTGCCTTTGTTAGCCCAGCGTCGTGTATTCAAAGGTCGTGTTGGTTTGGAGTCTCCTCTAGACTGGCCCAGGGAATTTTACCCATTGGATTCCATCCCATCAGAAGGAACTCAATGTCCTGCTCTCCAAACGGTTGATCATTATTACCTCATCTCACTACCTGTTCCAAAAAGTTTACTGTCTATCTTGACCCCCTCCCTGTGAAGACAAGGCATGGTGCCTCGATCCCTGGTCCCATAGCTGAACTAGGAATGTTCTGGAGACCACCTTTTAACCTGTGAGGCTCACCAGTAAACACCAGAAATATTATTCTTCTCAGATGGAAAGCCTTTGCTGCTGGTTTACAAGAGACCCTAAGGCATATGCTGCCACCCATGTAAGGGACGTGAAGGTGTCTTGAACACAGTAGAATGCTCACCTTCCCATCTGTCATTCAGAAGACACTGAGTCAGGAAGTTCAAGGCAGTAACAGCCAGATAAGCAGCCAATTCTGCCATCATCTCTCATGGGGGGCCCTGTGAAACCCTTCTAATGGATCTCTCCCTGTGACCTTTTTCAAACTGCTGTTTTGGAAAAGGTTCAAAACAGTAAATATAGAGTTGTCCTATGCCCCAGAAATTCCGCTCTTAGGGATATGGCCAAGAAGAATGAAGACATACATCCACACTCAAACTTGTATGTGAATGTGCCTAGCAGCGTGGTTCACAGTAGTCAAAGGTTGGAAACAACTCGAATGTCTATCGGCTATTGAATAAATAACTAAAATGCAGTCTATCCATCCATAAGAACGTTCTTCAGCGGCATGGAAAGGATTCTTGAAAACATTACAGTAATGAAAGAAGCCAGTCACAAAAGGCTACGTATTATAGGACCAGGCAGAGCTCTAAAGACAAAAAGTAGATTGGTGGTTGCCTAGGGCTGGGAGGAGATTGAGGGTATGTCGAGGGTGGGGTAGATGTTTGTGCCAAAGGGTACGAGGTTTCCACTGGGGGTGATGAAAATGTTCTAAAATGGATTGTGGTGATGGTTGTACACTATAAATAGGTAAATTGCATGGTATGTGAATTATATCTCGATAGAACTGTTACCAAAAAAAAAGAAAAATAGAGGAAAAAAAGACTAAATCTGCTCATTTCCCTACCAAAGACTTCCCTGGCATGCCATCAACCAAAAATAAAACCCAAGTCCCTTGGCCTCAAAAACAGTCCCTTGACATTCCTACCCTATTTTTCAGCCTCGTCTTCCACTCCCTTTGACAAGTACCTAAACCCTGAGTCTCCGGGTCTCTCCTCTTCTGGACCACACCATGCTAATGCTGCCACGGGAACCCCAGCCTTTGCCAGGTGTTATTGCAATGCCTTCCCCCTGCTGTCCACCTGACAAATACTGGTTTGTTCTTCAGGACGCGAGATGAACATCACCTCTTCTGTGAAGCCTTTCCCAGCTTTTCCAGGGATGGCTTCTCTCACTTCTGGGCCAGCACAGCATTCTGTTTATAGTCTGTTCTGGTGCTTATCACATTTTATTTTAATTACCTGTCTACATAGTGCCTTCCCCACTAGCCTGGACCTTGGGCACTTCAAGGACAGAATTGTTGCCTTATTTATCTTCGAACGCTTCTCTCCACCCTGCCTCCACCACACGTCACTAAACAAATGCTCACACACATGCAGAGACATGCACAGTTAGGACTATGCACAGCCACCCATTAGAAGTAGTTACCAGGCGCGCCTGGTGGTTCAGTCGGTTAAGCGTCCGACTTTACTTCAGGTCATGATCTCATGGCTCATGAGTTCGAGCCCCACATCGGGTTCTGTGTGGACAGCTCAGAGCTTGGAGCCTGCTTCGGATTCTGTGTCTCCCTCTCTCTCTGCCCCTCCCCTGCTCATGCTCTGTCTCTCTCTCTCTCTCAAAAATAAATAAACATTAAAAGAATTTTTTTAAAGTAGTTAACAAATGTGAGAGGGAACATTCGATGTCCCCAAATGTTAAAGGGAGAGGAGGAAGGAAAACAAAGAAGACTGACTCTGTCGCAGGGAAGAATGAGCTTTGAATCTCATCTCCTCTCCATTGGAACTGAGCAACCTTGCTTAGCGACTTAACTCAGGTTTTGTCCCTCACAAAAGATACCGCATAGCCAGGTGGTCTGATAATCATTTTAATAACAATAGTCGAGTGGTTACCCTGCGGTGGTCACTCGTGTTCTCTATATATGTCATTAATCCCTGCAGCAGCCCTTTGAGAGAGGCATGGCCAAGCACATTTCACAGGTGCAGGAGCTCAAGGCATTGGGAGATGGGTCTCTCTGACCCCATAGCCAGGTTCTCACCATCTCAAAAATCTGCATGTGGAAACTGGTGGTTGTTCCTGATTATTTCACTTTCTTCTAACTTTCAGAGGACCCTGGAGTAAATGGCACTCAGGGCCACTCGAAACACACCTTCCTGGCTTGAACCGTGTTTGGTTCAGTTGCCTTTCACAATCAGTTTCCAAAAAACGGATTTCACCTTGGGGCGGATGGACACGTGCGTCACTGTGCTCTGCCCTGCCTGGCCTCACTTGTTTTAGGGCTCAGTTCCAACCCGGCCTCCTTTAAGACATCATCGTAGACGGCCTTTTTCTGTATCTTTGAGGCCTTACAGGCTGGACCGCTTATTTTAACCACATACCTCTAAATGTCACCTTCCATTCACAGGCAAAATTGTCACTCTGTACCCCTCCTTCCCTCTCCTTTTCGCCCACAGATCTGTGCCATCTTGCAATACAGATTCTGTCCTCCCCACTCACTTAGAACTGCATCTGCTGCTGCTACCTACAGCCCTACCTGAGTGCCAGGTAACATTCTTCGGAGCTCCCTGTCCTACAGCACTAACGCTGCCCCCTGGACACTGCCTCCTTCCTCCTGGGACCTCCTCAGCGGTGCACTGCTCCTTCCCTGGTCACCTTCCCCCCTTCCCCACTCACCTCCCTACCTGGGCCTACCTGCGGCCAGGTATAGCCCTGGACTCACCTATAGTGTGGTGTTTCCTGTATTTCAAGCTCCAGCCCTGACCTCTTTCCTTAGCTCCACTTGAGTGTCTCCAACTGCCTTCTGGACATTTCTATTTGGACAACCTCAGTGTCACTTAGCATTCAATCTGTCTAGACCCTGTGAGTGCTGCTTTTGTGTAATACGAGCTGTGAGTATCTTGAGAAACCGCAAATACCTCTTGGGTTTGTCCACACCTCCACATTAACCTGGTCTCAGTGTCACATAAGCTTGTTTATGCTACCGAAGGAGTCAGCAGAGATGGGGTGTATACTTTTTTGATGAGCTCTCTGTACTATACCTAGGTCAAGATCTAGGTATCCAGACTGCATTTTGTACCAGGACTCTTCCTACTAACGGTCAAGAAATCATCCTCGGGTGCCTCCTCTGTGCCTGGCAGTGTGCCAGATATCTCTTGAGATGCAATGATGGTTGCTACGTAAAACCTATCATCAAGCAGATGACAGCATGTCCCATCTCAAAAATAGCATAGCATAAAACCAGACTCATTATCTTCCCCCATGGCTGGCAGTCATTTTAGTCATTCACGTTTGTAGCTTCAGAATTTCTACCTGTTGCTTCTTCATGTTGCCCCAAACCTGATCAGTCCCCAAACCTGTCAGTCCCCCCCTTCCTCAGCCTCCCTAGTCTCCATCTCAGCACATACATTTAGGCCCTCGTTACTTTGTGACAAGGTATCGACCCTTAGATCTCACCTCTGCAAGCCTTCCCAAAACCTCTTCCTCCTCTAGAGGACCTCTCAGGGCCTTCCAGATGAATCCTCCTCAAACACCGGGGCTCACTCCCTGTTCAAAATGGTCATCACCTACAGCAGCTTCACAAAACGACGAAATCCTAAAGTCCGGAAAAACCATGAAAAACCATGCCGGTCTTGGAGTCAATACTCCTACCTTGGTCTTCCTCCCTCTCTCAAGTTCATCCAGGAATGAGGAACTCACTCCATCCCTATCAGTCCACTCCATTGTTCCCCTGATTGGTACAAGATCCTTGTCATGTTGACCTGACTATCTCCTGATCTCCACCCATTAGTTCAAGCCATCCAGTTTCACTCACTACTGTTTCCTCCATCACTTGTCTCTGGTTCCCTAACAGTCCAGAGACTTTCTCTGTTCTCAAACTCAACTCCACCTGGTACCCTCCCCCACCTCCATCAACCTGAGCCTTCCCAGTCTCCTTCTTCTGGAAAAAGAGAGGAAAAGGGAAGGAGACTGATTGTAAAAGGAGCATTAGTCTCTGTAATGCCCCAAAGGAATGATTCTCTCCTCTACTCTCTCTGTCTCACACTCCTGGCCAATGTTTGATGTGCACACACATGTCTTCTGTATTCCTGTGTGTCTCAGATCAGCTGGGTTTGGCTTTCTGTGTTCACCCCGTGCTTCCAAGGACAAAATCACACAGAAGCAATGCAATTTTTGCATTATGTTTAAATTGTTCACTCATACACCAACCGGATTGTAACAGATCCACTTTATTTTTTTTTAATGTTTATTTATTTTTGAGAGAGAGAGTACACACGCACAAGTGGGGGAGGGGCAGAGATAGAGGGGGACAGATGATCCAAATGAGGCTCTGTGCTGACAACAGAGAGCCTGATGCGGGGTTCAAACGCACGAACCATGAGATCATGATCTGAGCCAAAGTTGGCTGCTTAACCCATTGAGCCATCCAGGTGCTCCCAGATCCACTTTACATCAGGAAAAACTCTCCTAGTCATGTACTGCTGCACACACTCACAGAGAGAGTGCTTAAGAGCAAAGTTTAAAAATAAACACACAGGTTAACACTAAAATAATGGAAGAGTTGAGCTGGTGTTTACGTCACAGATATTATAGGTGAATCTGCGATACTCTGGACCAGTGGGTGTTCATTGGGGGCAATTACGTCCACCCCAGGGGACATCTGGCAATATCTAGAGACATTTTTGGTCATCACGACTGTGGGGGGTGCTCTGGGCATCTAATGGTCAGGGAGATGGCTCAACATCCTACGGCACTCAGGACAGTCTCATCTCCAGAATGAACAATAATCTGCCCAAATTAGAGGAGGTTGAGAAACCCTGATGTATAGCCCCTGGGCTACTGTTTTCCCCTCTGGCCTTCCTAGACTTACAATGCCTTGTCGGTGGGGACCAGTGACGGGGCTGGGAGGCTGCCAAGGGAACGCCCACTCCCAGTGGACCTGGAGGTCTGGGGTTTGACCTCTCATCTGTGCCCTGACCTCCTGTGCCCCAGGCAAGCCCATTGAGATAATTAGGTCAAAAAAGCAGGCACTTGGCAGAATACCAGCTGCTGTGTCCTGCTGAGTCTCCCCCTCCCCCCGCCCCCCTCCGGGTAGTGGAGGCAGGGGGAGGAGAGAAAACAGGCTCAGAGGCCTGGGAAGGGGAAGCTACAGGGTAGGGAGATGGAGGGCGGGTGAGGAGGGGGAGACATCTGGCAAGGCAGTGAGGGTTGCATTGTTATGGCCAGCCAGGAGATTCCTTACCTTCCATCAGCTAATGATAAAACATGTGTCCTCCGGCTTAGCAAAGCCTTAGAGTGTGCATTTGTCACCCCATTAATTCTCACAACCAACCGTTGATGGGGGTGCGGCGGGCCATCACAACTGGCCTGTTTGTAGATGGGGACATCGAGTATCAGGGAGGCTCCAGACCCCAGATGGAGCTCGTCACTTGGAAGGCTCTCGAGAAATATTTGCAAGAGGGAGAAAGGGAGGAACAGAGGGTGACACGGAGAGAGAAAAGAAACGAGGCACTGAACGTGGAGTCGGGATACAGAAAGTCTTTGAACGTGATAGATGCTCCAGGAATGCTTCTGCAGCCTCTCATTTGCCTTTAAGAAGATGCAATCTGTGTGAGGAAAATGAGGGCATTACTTTCACATGGTGCAGCGGAAAGAACTCTAAATCAGGACCCCAGGACCCCAGGGTGTACCCCTAGCTGACGGGGCTGCCTCGCCGTGCTGGGCCAGGCTCCCATGGAAAGGGGGAGGTTGGGGCTTTTCCTCTCTGGGGCTCCTTTCGATTCTGGTATCTCTTCACCTGGCTGCAGCCTGTAGCAGCTGGGCAAAGACTGAAGGTTTGTGGCTGCTGTTCTAGCTCATTCCTGCACACCGCACCTGCAACATTCCCAAGTGCTGCCTGCGGGCGCTGCCCTTTGATCTTCCCTGAGACTGAGGAACTTGGGACAAGGAACTTCCCTCCCTGGGAAGACAGGGCACGTAATCACAGAAAGAGCGTTGGATGAGGAATCAAGAGATGCGTGCTCTCCTCCAGGATGGCCCGTTCCCTGGCTCTGGGTTCTTGCCCATGTAGAGCATTCCAGGGGCTACTGTTGGCGATTGGAATAACAATCCAATCTTCACCTGGACCCAGGGGGTTCATGTGACGCAGACCCCACCCGTCATTCTGACTCTATCCCTCCCTGCTTTGTGCCTCACTCCAGAGACGTTGGCTTGCTTTCTGTTCCTTGAACACACGAGGCGTACTCTGCGTCTTGAGTGCTCTTTCCCCAAATACTCACATGGTAGCTCTTTCCCATACTTGGCTCCCCAGTCAAATGTCACCTTCTCAGAGAACCTTTCCTAACCACACTGGCAGAAGTAATCCCAGTGTGCCCGCCTCCCGATCCCTTACTTTCCAGCCTCTGATTTTGTACTTTTTCTTTATAGATTTAGGAGGGAACACTGCTGGTGTGTCCTTCCACGTAGATGATCCTTCCATTGGGCAGGATGACAGGGCCAGTCTCTCCCCAGCCTCTACTCACTTCTCTGCAAGGCGGGTGTGCCTTATCTGATTGTTTGGAGAAGTTGCCGAGACTACACGGCTCAGCTACTACCTTTTCCAGGGGGGATATGCATCATGCGGGGTGGTGGTGGGGGGTTGCTGAACGCCAGTCTTCCCTGGACTCAGTGCTAAAGGCTTTGCCCCAGTGTGAGGAGGCCTGTGATTGACCATCGCTGCTGGGGCTGGGCGTGTGAGTCTGTCTAATCCCGGCATCTAGCACCATGAAGCCCATTGTTGCTATGGTCCTGAGCCACATCCTCCAACCTCCCTTTGATGAGCCATAAAGCTGGTGTTTGGGCCTCCATGTCTGACTCATACGTCTGCTCTCAGTGGTGCAGAACTCAGGCTAGGACGACTGTGTCATTAATGGGCTCCACTAAAACACAACATTTACCTCTTCCTGAAATCATCATACTCATTGGTTGATTCATTTGTTTACATGGCTGCTGTCTGTCCCCCTACACACACACACACACACACACACACACACATACACACACCCCTCCCTCTACCTGCCATCCCCTACAGAATGTAAACTCCTTGAAAGCAAGAATCCTACCCCCTTTGCCCATATATTCTGTGCCTGGAACAGTACTTGGTTCGAGTGAAAGTCAAAAGGTATGTGTCAAATGACGGAATTTCCAACTTGCCCAGTAGAATGGGAAGTCAGACTTGGATTCAAGTTGATTTCAAGAAATATTTAGAGCATTTCTCACAAACCTAAGATGTAGATGAGCTTCGTATCTATGAAATACGATTTCTCTAAGGTGAGGAAACTGAGGCATAGCAAGGGCAGTGATTTTCTGAGGATTTCTCGGTCACCCCCGGCCAGTAGCCAAGCCCTGGATTGCCGCTGCTTTACATCGTACCCTTCTTCTCCCCCTGCAGAGGCACACTGGGTCCCTGCCATTTCTTCATTCGGAGAACCACTGAGTGTTGATTATCCCTGTCTTGGTCTTTCTCCGGGTCTGTCAGGTCCTGCCAGGTTTCAGTTCCATACAGTTATAGGCCCTGAGGACCTTTAATGTGCAGGCTGACTCTGCTGGGCTCTGAGTGGAAGCTGGCTTCTGTGTGGGGCACGTGAGAGCTCCATTCATACCAGCAGGCACAAGTCTAACTTTTGCTGTCCTAAACCCAGTATCTGGTGGGCCTGGGTCTGCTGTGTGCTCCCCAAGCTTTAGCTGGCCCTACTTGTGATGGCCCAGGCAGCGCAGTGGGCTCCTGGCCTGGTTTCCTGGTTACTCTGCACCCTTGTCCCCTTGGTCAAGTTCCCATCATCTTACCCAGCCCTAGCTGGCTCTCTCTGGCCCTCTCAGGGACTGTTCCCCTCCCTATACCTGAGCCACTGCAGAAGGTTCTGTGGCAAACTACAGAAACCTTCCTGAAGCGGAACTCGGCCTCCTGACAGATTTCTAGAATCTCTACCGCCTGCAAAGTCCTGTTTGGACATCAGGGCCGGCCTGGTGCCAGTCTGAGTTCACCCCTTGGGATGTGGGCCCAGGATTACTGCCTCCACCATTTCTCATAGGTAATCCTTTAGACCTACCCAGCCCACCTTCGAGGCTCCTCCTGACCTTCCCCTCCTGCCTGTCAGCCCCTGCACCAGACCTTCCACGGAGCCACTCCCAGTCAGGTCCTGTGCTGCCAGAGGAGCGGCCCCTCCCTCCGGGGTGGCCTTCTCCCTCTGTGCCGGCTGGCCATTCTCCAAGAAGTCCCTTTTCCTGAGCCTTCCAGCTATCTGCCTCAACTTCTTTCTCCTCCCTCAGGCCCTTCCTGTAAATTTCACATTTGAAGCAAATATTGATTTCCATACTAATGCCCCTCGCCAGGGTTGTAAGACACACACACACACACACACACACACACACACACACACACAGAAAACAAAAAGCATGGTCCTGCTACTACTTCTGGAAATGAATGAGGTGAAACAGAGAAAGCACAAAAGGAAAAAAAAAAAAAAAAAGATGTGGCTTCTGGGCAAAACACGGCAGCTGCTATTATTTTCAGTCTCTCCCTGACCCTGGCACTGAGTTAAGAGCTCAGGTGGTGTGGTGAGTGTTAACTGGGAATGAGAGACCCAAGACGGCTGTTTTCCCATTAATAATAATAATAATAATAATAATAATAATAATAACAAAGGTGTTCTAACTTTTCCATCCTGTTACCAGAAATGGGAGTGAAAGACCAGGATCTGCCCGGATTCTGTGGTTGCAGGACTCCCAGCCTCACCCCCGCTCCCACCCCCTCCCCCAACTCCCTTTTCCCTTGGCTAATAAGTAATCCCCGGGAAGGCTTGTGCACTTTGCTTATTGTGTTTGGCTCAGAAATACATTTTCTTTATCACCCCAAACCTCAGGCACATGCGTTCTGATACCCATTTGTATGCCTGAGCTTGGAGCCAGCTGGGTTTAATGTCATTTTCTGGGGAGATGAAGGAAGCAGAAGGTCACTGGGCACAGTGAGAACCTGCCTCCTCCGGGGGGAGTAGACACCCAAGGCCTGGTCAGTCCCTGTCTGAGGCTCAGCCTCCTTCTCCCGGCCACCATGGCTGGTCTCTGGGACGCCTAACGAGTTGCACGTCTTCATCCCGCTCCCCTCCCTCAATCCACCAAAGACAGTGTTCCATCCCGTGGAATTTGCATACAGCAGGGCAGTTTATTGAGGCTTTAATGGAGCAGAATAACCGACTCAGAAATTACCTACGTCTTGTTCTCTGCAGTAGGCTCAACACAAAGGCACGAAAGGTATTTCCTTCCCTCCTCTCCACCCCTCTTTCTATCCCTTCCACAGGCCTTTGTGTACGTGTGGTCTAAATTTCTTCCCTCGGTTAATATGGTTTACCTCTGTTTCATAGCACAAAGGCAGGTGCCATCTTTTCTGTTAAAACTTGGGGACAATCAAGTGATTAAATAGGATTTGTCTTATAGGGGAGGATCTTGGTGGCTTTACGGTTCAGGGTTTGTAAAGGAGAGGGCTGGCCAAGCAGGAGGGCCTGCCTCTGACCCTGGAGCGGATGACTGGATCCTCAGGAAGGGAAAGGAAGAGAAGGAGGGGGCTTATGGTTTCTAGAGTGGCAGACACCCGAGCCCCAGGGAACACAGCACCTCTGAGGAGGGAGATGTTGGGCGGGGAGAGCTGCCTGGGTGCCTGTGAGGACTGAGCACCTTGGTCATGGCTTTGGGAGCCTCCATGAAGGCCTCCCGTGACTAAGCCAGCACAGACAGCGTCAGCTCGCCTGTGTCGCCTGGGCTAGGATCACAGAGGGCATGTGAGGACCAGACTGAGGGTACCTCACCTCCGCCTCTTGAGACCAGAAAAGCCCAGGTGATTTTTTTTTTAACCAAATATGAGGGTGCCCTAAAAACATGGCAGACACTGGCAACCTCAGGGGTCTGTTCTGAGCATGTGTTTATATCACACGCTCACCAACCCACTGGTAGATGGCAGGTTGCTTGCCTCCAGAGAACTTAGCAGCAGTGATTACCCTCTGTGGGCAGGGGTAAGATGGGCTTTCAACAGCTCATACGGGTTCCCAGGAGCTGCTTAAGACTGTCTGCAGCAGGAGCCAGCAGGCATGTAACTGGATCCCTTATTAGTCTGATGGGCCTCATCCGATTATTGGACCTCTCCGTACGGATTCCCTGACTCTCTGTATTCTGTTCCTTTCTCTGCTTTGCTGTTCTCTCATTTTTGGCTCACGTCTGTGTCTGTGATCCTATTACCTCCCAATCAAATCTTAGTGTTTTCCCTATTAATCTCTGGATTCAACCTACTTGCCTTTAGGATTGAATATATGCTTTTGGTCCTTCCTGTATTGTATTTTAGCTGCTCTTGTTTTCGGCCTTTTGGAGCCTAGCCTCATGTTGGAACAGATAGCTGTGTTCAACTGTCCTCCTCTCTTGAGGCTTCTGAGCACATCCAACCGCACTACCTTCTTCCCAATGCAACCATTTCCTGACCTCAATCACTCTCACGGATTCCTGTAGATCTTTGACCCCTGGCTCATAAATCTTCTCCCCACCTGAATCTGTGTCGTCATCCCAAATGGCTTTAGTGTTCGAGTGGATGACTCATCCAGTAACTTAACCTCAAAGTTTTGTGATTTCCTTTTCCTTCAACAGATTTAGCCTCCATTCCATTTAAGTGACCCAGCACCGGGGCAACACTCCAGAACTTGTCATCACGGAAAACTGTTCCATTGCCAAATTCAAAAAGCCCAGTTTCCAAACCCAACTTCTTCTCTTTCCATCTCCTTTAGCATAGATCCTACCCTCCTCAAGACCTCCACTCTTACATTCTTCCCGTCTTTTCCTGACCAGGGTTTCCTTTCTTTACCCCTCCAGATTCAGCCCTGGAGCTATTTCTCTACTAAGACTAGCAAGTACATGGGGTTACCTATGCTACGCCCCACTGAAAGCTCTGTATGTGTACTAACTTTCTTCATTTTTTTGAATCAGTTTATAGATAAAGAAAATGAAGTTGAGTGACTTGCCCAAGACCTCCCAGCCACAGCCACCTACATAATTTGCAGGGCCCAGTGCAAAATGAAAATGCACGGCCCCTTGTTCAAACATTGGGTGTGGGGGTGGGGGAGATATCCGTAAAGGTACAAATAGATGAAGCTTTTCTCTTTAAAAGTATGTTATTACTGGGGTACCTGGATGGCTCAGTTAAGCGTCTGACTCTTGATATCTGCTCAGGTCATGATCTTACAGTTGGTGAGATCAAGCCCCCTGTCAGGCTCTGCGCTTACAGCATGGAGACTGCTTGGGATTCTCTCTCTCCCTCTTTCTCTCTGCGCCCCCCGCCTTTTATAAATAAATAAATAAACTTTACAAAAAGATTAAAAATATTTTGTTACTTAAGAAACATTAGGAGAAATCATCCTTCTAAGGTTAAAATTTTAAATTAATTAAGTTTTACAGCTAATCTTTATATTGTGCAATGCCAGTCTTTATTTTTAAAAAATTTTTTTAATGTCTATTTATTTTTGAGAGAGAGACAGAGACAGAGTGCGAGCAGGGGAGGGGCAGAGAGACAGAGAAACACAGAGTCTGGAGCAGGCTCCAGGCACTGAGCTGTCAGCACAGAGCCTGATGCGGGGTTCAGACTTACAAACTGTGAGATCATGATGTGAGCCAAAGTCAGACGCTTAACTGACGGAGCCACCCAGGCACCCCGAAGTGCCAGTCTTAAATGCAAATATAAGAGCATTTAACTCATATACAGAACTATGGTACTTCATGGCTTGGATATGCATTTGTACTTGTACTAGAGCAGTGGAAATGCGGTATGCACACATCGTGTTATGCACGCATTCTATCAGTACTCCTCATCCTCAGCTTACTAGTGAGTGAGGAAAGACAGAGGAAAGGGAACTCTGTGTTGCCCTATCTTTCCCCTTCCTCGATGGCAGGATTTGCAGCAGAAGTGGTTGACTAATGCAGGGAAGTAAGGGTGTGAGAAAGGATATGATAGCGCTCCTTGGTTGGCTTTCTTAGAACGCCATTGCCCCTGTGTCCAGAGCAAGTTCTTGGTAAAGGGCAAAGGTGGCCTGGTTGGTGCCGTCAGTGCCCTACTTGCCCAGTTATATACAAGTTGCTATGAAACATGAGCATGGAAGTCGGTGTGTCCCTGATGCACGAGAGTCCAACAAGACTCAGAGTGAGTACAAATTAAGCATGCTATAAAAGCCACACAGCTTCCGGAATGCTACCTGCAAATGAGGCAAGGACTGAGGGCCAGGCACAGGTGCAGATTTCCTCTGCTCACATGCAGAGTCCGTTGTCCCATCAGATTTAACAAAACATAATTTGCAGATAAAATTATTAAGAATTTCAAGACAGTGTCAGCAGAGCTTTTAACCAGGTATAGGACCTCTTGAGTGCAAGACCCTACCAACAGCACCTGTCATCCACCCAAGACGCCAGCCCTGCCCTGAATTCTTAAGTGGTCACATCAGGATTTGAACCCATGACTTCGATTCCAGAGTCTAGGCTGTGAATCACCTCAACTACACAATCTCTCTTGAACAGGACTGCTTTTCTTCCCATGTTGATTTAGCTTTGTCTTCTTCACCACTGCTTCCCTGTCAACATTATTGGGAAGAATCACATAACTAGCTGATTGGAACCATCAGGCTATTTGCATTCCTTTTATCATGCTCCAGTAAGCTCCCTTTCCTGTTTCCATGGTGGCTCTTGTGAACCATTTTGCAAACCTCTTCCCGGGATTTGAGTCTCCTTATTCCAACTAAGCCACAATTTTTCTATGTCGATACGCTGCATTCTTAATAATCATGTATTTTGTCCAAATGTATCAGAATTTACTCAGCCATTCACTTAATTGCTGCATACTTGTTATTTTTAATTTTCCCTTTAACACTACAACATTGCAATGAATAACATTCATTCCTTACTCTTAAGAAATGACCTTGCCTCCAATTTTAAAGAAGAAAATCGAACATGACAGGTATGAAATTTTTCTTTCCCAAATTGATATACACCCCCATTTAAGTTTACACTCTCTGTCACTGGCTGGGCTCCCTGGGAAGTACACTCTGAGAAGGATCTCAACATTCAGATTGTTCATTAGGGGGTGCTCTCTGGAATGATACCTGCGTGGGGAGGGGTGTGATCAAGATTGAGCACAGGGAGAAACGGGGCTGTGGTGCAGTCACGACAAGGTCTCAGCTGACCCCGGAGAGAGCTCTGGAGCAGAAATGGCCCTCAGCACTGTTTGGGTTGGAAGGATGGAGCTGGACCTTCACGGTATGTGGGAGGCCCCCCAAAACAGGCTGTAGCCTTGGATGAGGCAAGTGTTTTCAATTGAGGCCATTCTCAGAGCAGGAGGGATGCTCAGCACTGGGAAGGATAAAGCGTACAGACCTGAAGAGCAGATGTGGGCAGCTCAGCCCAGTATCAGGTCGCCTTCCCTCCCACCCCAAGGAGAGAGATGATCTTCCTCTCTTCAGGACAGACCCCCCATCAGCCCAAGGCCAGTCCAACCACACGTGCTCTTTACTCCTTCCTCTTGTATTTCCCTCACATTAGTTCTCCCCACTTTTCCTCATCTCTTCAATTTCTTCTCCAGTAACAGCTTCTTTAACTCAGCCTGAAAACATGCCCAAGTCTCCTCTAATTATTTGGCTCGGCTTCCCTCAGATCTACTGTCTTCTTACCCACAAGACTTCTCTTGTCTTCCTACCCACTAAAGTCCCCCGGAGAGCCATCCCCACACGTCTTCTCTATTCCCTGCTGTGCATTCACCACCCAGCCTGGAACCATTGGCCTCTGCCTCCTCGCCTCTCCTGAACGTCACCCCTCGAGATCTCTCGGACCAGCTCATTTTTATGCCCAGGAACCACTCCTCAGCCCATCAGCTGCCTGAATTCTGTGTTGCATGTAACCAAATTGCTACTTCTTTCTTTAAAGCACCTCTCTCACTTGGCTCTTTGTCACAGGACACTACTGACTGGTGCTGCCATAGTTTCTCCATCACCCCGTATCAGGCTCCTTCACGGACTCCACAAAGGTCGTCATTTTCCAGAACTCTTTGTGTAGCTACCTGCTCTTCCTGGTTGATTTCATCCACCCTCACTAGCGAGCCGGTGACTCCTGATTTCTTTTCCTCACTACTCACCTCTGCCTAACCTTCAGATCCATTCATTTTGTAAATATAATCTCCATCATCCAATACTTCAGATCTTCAGTTACTTTTTGAAATTGCACAAAGAACACGCGGTTTCTGCAGAAGATTAGAAAATGCAAGTATGGGAAAAGAAGACAACATGCAAAAACCTGAAATTCAAACTTCCGGAGATAATCACTACTGATATTCTGACATATACCTATCTCCATTGACTTTTTCTGTGCAGAATACTCCACTTTGGGTGTAAAGTGTATTTTTTCCAAAAATTTTGATTACACTTTACATAATGACTTGCTAATTCTCTTTGTTTAATTTTTGTTTGTAATGGGGCACCTGAGTGACTCAGTCAGTTAAGCCTCCGACTTCGGCTCAGGTCATGATGTCTCAGTTCATGAGTTCAAGCCCCGTTTCGGGCTCTGTGCTGATAGCTCAGAGCCTGGAGCCTGCTTCAGATTCTGTGTCTGCCTCTCTCTCTGTCCCTCTCCTGTTCATACTCTGTATCTCTCAAAAATAAATAAGCATTAAAAATAAAAATAAAATCATTATAATTCTACATTCTTGAATGGCTGTACAGCCTTCCACAGTACAACTGTATTACATTTTTTCAAACTTTTCTTCCAGTCTCTTCCATTAGCCTTGTTTCAACATTTTCCACTACCATAAAGAACACAGCAATGTAGCATCCTTGTGGCTAAAGTTCTGGGAAAAACATATAAATATCTTTAAGGCTGTTCAAAGATATTATCAAGGTACCCTCAAATAAGATTGTACCAGCGTATATTCCCACCAGCAGAGGGTGAGAGTATGTTTCCCCAAACCCTTGCCAAGAATAGATAAACACCATTGTTTTTAATCTCGCCTATTTTTTTCTCATCATTTCGAGAGTGTTTCTTTATTTTTCTATTTGTTTATTGTCTCCTTGCATATCTTATTTTTTGGAAAATTACATTTTTGTTGTCTTTGTACATTTTATTCTATAAGGATGTCCTCTTTGTTATTGATTTATAAGAAACACTATTTCTAAGTACCTATAGGGTGGCTACAACTAGATTTCCCCAGAGCACTTCAAGAGCAAAATTTCCAGAACCAAACTGATTATCTCCCTCATAAAAACCAGTTACCCCTGTAATCCCTCTCTCAGTTAATAGTGTCACCATCTCCCAAGTTAGCCAAGACAGAAACTTCAGGAATGAGCACATCCTCTCTTTCTCTCTGTTTCTTCAAACCCAGTTACAAAGTCTTGTCCACTTGTCCTCAAATAGCCCTCTGGTCTGTCCCATCTTCTCTATTCTCCTTGCCACTGTCTTAGCTTGGCAATGGCCACAACCTCATGTCTTCGTCTTTTATTTGAACCATTGCAAAAGCTTCCTGAGAGCAGCCAGCTCTCTCTCCTACTTCATCCCTCATACCGACACATGAATAATTGCAGATTCTGGTGCAGACCAGGAGCGAACCACCACAATGGTGCCCGTCCCCTTCTTTCAACCCTACAGCAGACCCACACTGCTTTCCGTGCACCGTGGTCGTTCCTTCACGATGAGTGGGAGGCCCTGCACACACTGGGGTTCCGAGTCACTTTCATACTCATCTACATTATTCTAGCCTTTGCACCTGCAGCCATTCCTACAGAGCACTGTTGCCCCCAAATGCCATGCTCTTACACAACTTTATGTCTCAGCTTTTTTGCCTAAAGCCTCCTGATCACCACTGAAGACTTAAAACACAGCTTGCCCCTGAAAACCCCTAAGAAATAAGTCAAACATACAAGCTTTGGACAAACTTCAGCTAGCTGGGAACTGGGATGAAAAGCTGTCCCTTTACAGCTGGAAGCCTCGCTCAAGAAATTGCTGAAGGAGTTCTCCTTAGTACAGCATAATACCTAAAAGACACGCTACCTGAGTTCAAGTCCCCGCTCTGTGTATACTGGTTCTGTGATTCATGGCAAGATACTTAACGCTCTGTGTCTTAGTTTTCTCATCTTTGAATTGGTCATCACAGTTATGACTCCTTATAGGTTCTCATAAATTAATGTATGTAAGCACTCGGGAAAGTGCCTGTCATGAATTAGAGTTAGCCATTATTCAATGTTACTTAAATAGATACTATATTTAGGGTAACTAATGTTGGTGCCATCTGGCTGTGTATGTAAGTGGTTAATTGGAAGAAATGCTATAATGTAGATGTGAGGCAAGGTCTTTGAAAAATTTAAAGCACTATGGAATTGTCTGGTGTTGCTATCTTGATTTCAAGCAAGGTTAAGTCTGTCTACTTCCCAAGAAGTGAATATTGTGATCTAACTCTTAAGATTATTAAAAGAATCAAGGAAGATTTTTTAAAAAAATTATTTATACCCGTCTCATTCCAAAATGGTTTTTGAGCAGTTGAATTCAAGCCTAAAATGGATACAAAAGTAAGAGCACCGAAGAGTGAGACATCCTGGGGCCACCTGGGTAGCTCAATTGGTTGAATGTCTGCCTCTTGGTTTCAGCTCAGGTTGTGATCTCAGTTTGTGAGTTCGAGCCCCTTGTTGGGCTATGCGCTGACAGCACTCAGAGCCTGCTTGGGATTTTGTCTCCCTCTCTCTTCCCCTCCCCGACTCGTGTTCTTTCCCCTACCCTCAAAAATCAATAAATAAACATTGAAAAAAAAGGAAGAGTCATCCTGGGGTGTAAATCCAGATCCTCTACTTATTAATACAGTGACTCTTACAAGACCTAAAGATACTTGTCAGGCACTGGGCATTCAGAAATGATCATTACCGTCATTTGGTTGAAAGACGACCACATCAAGTTATTCTTGGCAGGAGGAATAAAGCAGATATTCAGAGGAAGGAATTGAATGTTGAGTGATACTGAGTTCATTCAGAACAAACAGAGGCCAATGGCCACACTTCCCAGGTAGCCAGACCTCAGCTGAGACTCAACCTGAATTTCCAGGCCCAAGTCATTTCAAATGCTGCTCTTTCGGCCTTATTTCATTCAACCTTCTATCATAGTTAATTATTTTTATGTCTGTGTCCCGCATTAAACTGTATCTTCCTTGAAGTCGGGGACCTGATCTTTGTAAATGCAGTACCTGCACAGTAGTTGGACAGTCTGAACCACCCATACGTGCTTGCTGATGAATGCAAGGAAAAAAAAAACAACAACCAAACATCTGCCCGGTGAACTTTTAGACACACGTTAAGACCGAGTTCTCACTAAATAAACTGAATTGAGACAAGAATAGAGTATTCTTTCAGAGAGAAGGTACAGAATCCTGATCGCGGAGAAACATTTTCCAGAATCATGGAGATTCAAAAAACCTGTCAAACCGGACTCCTGAGACCTCAGACAACAGCGGAGACCAGCCGAGCTGTGGTTACACACGGGGCTGACTCTGCCGTCCAGGGGAGCTTGGCGGTGCTGACCAAGGTCCCTGCCGCTGTCCCCCAGCCCAGCCCCAGCATTGTACATTAGTTCAGCGGTACACTCTTCCTGATAATAGTCACAATCTCAAACCCACTGGCTGACTCTTGGCTTCCTAGAGTTTCCAAGAGGTTTCTGTTGCTGTGTTCTGACTTCAGCATATTCCCCTTCCTTCGTTTTTATACCAAACCTGTTAGCCTAACAGTTGACCTTACGGGAGCTGGTCAGTGCTCAGAGGCACAGTTGCCTATGAAAAATACAAAACACAGCGTCTGAAGGTTTCAAAAGGCTTGTACCTCCAGGAATGATAAGGGCCCCTTTGCTCATTCCACAACAGCATTCCTCACTGCCTGTGGGACTCTTGACCCACTGTTAGTCTGGACTTGGGAGGGGTTAACCCTCCTCTCTAGGATTAGGTCTAGATCTAGAATGTAAGGGTCTTCTCAGGGGTTCCCAGTGGTTTCTACAAGTTGCATCTGACCAGGAGTCTTGGTGAAGTTGAGACTGGGTGTTGGCATGTGTGTGCAGAAAACAGCCAGCGAATGGCTGCTGACCTGGGCAGGGCAGAACGGCGTCCAAACCCACGCATCTGTGTGTGTCTTCCTTCCCCTTTTCTTCTTTGTTCCCTTTCTCCAAGTGACTGTTTTCTTTCTGGGACCTGGGGAGTCAGAGAAACCCGGCAAATTGTTGTTTCCTTCTGTATTGTAGCAACCTGTGCTCAGATTAGCCCTGCTGGTTCTAATTGGACACATTTGCAATTCCTGAAGCGGTCGGGTCCTTGCAATGCCAGCCCCGGATCACATCTCTGTGGGCTGCTGGTCTTGTCCCTTTGGAGCGTGTCAGGGCTGGGCGGGGGCAGGGAGCGGCCACAGAGGGTGAGCAGGAGGAGGGAGTCACACACAGGAGGGGCCTTTGTCTCCAGGGCTCTGCGCTAAAGCAAGCACAACCCGAAATCCAAGAAGAGATGGAAGAGGGTGGGGGGCTTTACTGGGTCCCAGTGTGAAGAAAACAGCCTGCTCGAAGTTATCAGAGTCTCGGAATACAATGTAATTTCTTCTCGGGCAGTGTTCTGATAGCCTGACCAGCAGGAAGGCTGGAAGCCCAGCAAACCCCGTGGACGGAGAAGGCACAATGAGCTTGATATTGCGGGTCCAGGCCTGAGGCTCAGGTTTCTTCTGGCTCCCGTTTGGGGCACAGACAGCGCCCGGCGCCTTCGCTCTGGACTTGGACCCAACCTCCAGCCAGCCTTTTCCAACAACAGTCCTACCTGTCACCCCTGCCTTGCTCTTAAGTCCCAGTGACACTTGCTCTCTTTCGTCAAGACCATAGAGAGTCCACAAGTCACAGAGGTGACTCGAGCACCAGAAGTGAAATGAAAATTTCTGCCAAGAATTCCAAAATACACAGGGGCCGGAGAGCACAGGAAGTATCCAGGCAATTCCCTGGTCGGTGAGTGAGCCTCCACTCAAACCCCCCAGGATGTGTGCCACCCCCCTTTAAAGTCTTCACAGAAAGTTCCATCCACGTCCCTCCACACCCCCTTCTGATACCTCTCAACCCCCACATAACCTTCCCACTTCAACCTGAGCCCCTTTCTTGCCTTTCTGGCCCCAGAGAGCAAGAGCTGCCATTCTTGAGTGAGATCTTCCCCACCCATACACCTGCCTCTTTCAGCAGGGCCCAGAAATCTGGAGAATTCAGAAGAAATGAGACTCACGTGGGTGGGGCGGCAATGTCTTACGTTCTGAGAAACAGATGAGGCTGACTTAGGTAATCCAGGCACACACAGGTGTCATTTCAGTTATGTGGGTCATTGTGGCCAGGAGGCCCTGGCCACAGAAAGTGCTCTTTCCTTCCCTGCCAAGTCATGAGGGAGAAAACATTGCTGGTGGAGTCTCTAGGTTTCTCAGGGTGGACAGCAGGGAAGGACTGGATTGACCCCCCTGGAGGCCTGAGGCTTTGCAGAGGGGCCAACATAGGCCTATGACTCCTCCTGTACCTCAGCAGGAAGACAGGTACGGAACTCTTTCTAGGGGTAGTGGGAGGGAGTGATGTCATTATTCCTTGTCTTTGTCCCCTGCAAGCTCTTGGTGGGGAAATGGCCCCAATGTGGGGTGAAGGACTGTGGGGCTGAGCTGACAAGGAACTACAGGTTGGCTGTGGGCAGCCCACAATTTTTCTTAATTAGCTGTGGCATCTTGCCCATCATCGAAATAAATAACAGGTGTCCCCTAAGGACACCACATGAGAGGCGCCATTTATCGCCGTTCTGAAAGGAAACTGACAACATGACGGGTGACATAGCAGAAATAATGAAGAAAAATGGCAGCAGGCAAGGAGAGGCCCCATCGGAGGAACCTCGCCATCCGTCCCCAGAGGGAAGCCCCTGCCCGGCACTCCCTTTGGGAGAGCAGTGCCTCCCAGGGTAGGCCTCTCCTCCTGGAAAGATTTACATCTTCCATTAGCACGAGGCAGGTGCCATGCGGTAGCATTTCAGGGTCACCTGCCCTCCCTCCTGCCCCATTTCAGGGTCACTGCCAATGTGGGTCAGAGCCCGTGAAATGCCACTTGGAGAGTTTCATTATTTTAGAGATTTCAAGTTCAGGCAACTCTAATTTGTCTGTGTGGATTATCTCTGCCAAATGTTCGATTGTAGGCCACCGGTGCACCACCTGACGTCCTCCTGGCCATGCTCCTTGTCTAATAGTTGGTTGCTAGATCCAATCCAAAGGCACAGAGGGTCCCTCTCCTGTCGAAGGATTATCTCCCCACCTGTGCTCAGCAGTCTGTGTCCTGCTGCCTCATCAGGAATTTCTCTCCATCCCTTTCCCCCTCTCTAACCATTACCTTTAACATTATATTTGACTGCCTCGGTCCACTCCCCTCAAGAGTCAAAACTACTCAAGCCTCTTCCATTAAAAAGAAAATCAAGCCGGCCCTCCCTGCAGTCTGTGTTCCTCTTTGGCTGCCATGGTCGCACCTCCTGCCTTCTGGGTCAGCTTTTCCAAAGCATCCTCACTTCTTACCCCTCATTCACTCCACAGCCCACTTCAGTTGGCTTTTGCCCCAAGATCCCTGAAACCGCTCTTTCAAGAATCGCCAGGGCCGTCCCATGACTAAACCCCATAGTCGCTTTTGACCATACCTTACTGACCATTCCTCTTTCTTAGAATTCTCTTCCCTCTTGGCTTTGGGGAAGCCCCTCTTCTCAAATTCTATTTCTGTGTTCCCAGCTACTTCTCAAATCCCACGGCAGCTCCTTTCCTGCTGCCTAGCCCATGAACACCAGGCATCTTCAGACCTCGGGCCTCAGCTCCCATCCACTCTCATCCTTCGTGATCTTCCCGGCAGACACGTGGATGCAGTGATCTCACGTGTCTTGCTGATTCTAGGTCTGAGTCTGCAGCCCAGACTTCTCCCTTGAATTCTCCCTTCTTACTTCAGGTGTCTACTAGAAACCTGTCTGTGAATATTCTCTAAGCACCTCACTTCCAATGTGTCAAGAACTGAATTGCCCTCTCTTTCTTTCCCGCTCGCGTGTGTGCGCACACATGCATACTCGGCCAGACCTCCTGCCCAGGAAAGGCACCATAACCTATCCTATAAGGGAATGGTGGGGCTCCTAGCCACTCAGCTTTTACACTGCTTCAGGGAGTTGCCGGTGCTCTGAGAGCAGCTGGCTGGTCCTTGCTGGCTGGGACCTTGGGGTGGACCCAAAGAGTCTAGTGTGCATATATATGTCTGTTCACACAAAACCAGGCCAAAGCAGATGAATGTCTGAGGGATTCTAGAGACCAGAGATCGAGTGAGGCCAAAGGGAAGGGATATAGCACGCACATCTATAGGGAGCAAGGTTCTTGCATTGAGCAGAGGAATGTGGAGGGGTGGAACCAGACGCAGGAAAGAAGGCGAATAAGATTCCATCCTAGAGATTCCATCCTTGTTGAATTTTCAAGGCAGTAGTCCCAACTGCAAGGGATTTAAAGGTCGTGCCAGACAGGCAGCCCAGAAAATGACAGATTGAGAAAAAATTCCAGAGCAGCGCCTCGGAGCAGAAGTGTTGGCCTGTGGACAAGTAGTAGAAGCACAGGAAATGCTCTGCTTCGCCAGCTTCTGGGTACCCTGGGGGTCATCCAAGCACAATCTTGGACCTAAGAGAGCATGATTTAGTTCCCGTCTCTTGGATGCAAGGTCCTGCCTCCGTGAAGACCACCTTAGAAACTGAGAAGGCTCGTGCTTCCCTGAAGATCCCTTTGAAAGATGGAGGGATGGGAGAAAACTAAGGCCGGATGACAAGTTAGGGAGACTGCCAGCCTGCATTCTATACAATGCCCCATTTGTATGCATTTCGCACTGTGGCATCTGGGGGTCACTTGTCTGTGACTGGGTGCAATTTGGTTTGGTGTTGCATGTTTGAGGGATGAGTAGAACAGGGTGGCTGAGGGGGCTTTCTATGGAGCGGCAACAGTAGGGTGTTGTCCTACCAGGGTTTCGGCCTTGAGCTCCCTGATGGGCCAGAAGGGGCTTTCTAGCGTTTCAATTGAGCCCTGTTGAAGACAACAGCCGGAAAAAATAGCCTTGGTGATGTAATACATGTGCGAGCAGAATGCCTGCTAAGTATAGACACAGCATGGACCTTTGTGTGTTGATTGAGAATGTCTTTTGTTTGGGGATGAGGCTACACTCTAGCCCCCAAGCCTGCCTTCTGATGGTAACACGAGTGGGAGTCCAGAGAAGCCTGGGATGGGACAAATAAGGAATAAGGAAGGAAGGAGAGAAGTAATAGTTTTCTTTCCTTTACATTTACTAGGTTGTTACTGGGTATCAGGTTACTGGTAGGTGCCAGAGGAAGAGTCCCTGCCCTCAAAGAGTTCAAAGGTTTGAGGAAACGCATATGGAAATAAAACATTCTAGCATTACAATACCGCATAGCAAATACAATAATAGGAGTAATGGTGATACCTGATGTGGACCGAGCGCTTATTCCGTACCGTTATATTGGTGCGAAACGCTCTAAATGCATTATATTGTTTAATCCTCCTATCAGGCCTATGAGGAAGATACTACTATTATTTCCAGGTTACAGATGAGGAAGCTGGGGCTTCCAAAGGTCAAGGTCAGGTAACTCATCTGAGATCACTTAGCTACAAGTTGAAGAGCTGAAATTCACATCTGTGGTATGTGAGCCTAGAGCCCATTCGGTAACCCCTCCACCTGCTGCTGCTTCCCCAGGTAAAGGCAGAAGAAAGCCAGTACAGAATGACCAAGTCTTCCCAGAAAGCTCAGGGATGGCTACAAGGAGGTGATGGTCGGAGTGGCATCTCGATAAATTAGTAGGCCTTCAGGAGGTGTGGGAGGAGACAAGGACATTCCAGGAGGAGAGAGGAGCATGTACAAAGGCAAAGTCCACTTGGAGAACTGCTAAGTATGTAACCCCAACACACACATCCGCATCCACACGCTCACACACAGCCACATATGTGTGCACATTCACCTGTGCGTGTGCACGTACACACATGTGCACATATCCTCCCACATTCTTACACACACCTGTACACTTGCTCTCACACATACGTATGCACAGAGCCAGACGTGTGCACACACACACACGTGTGCACACATGCTTTCCCTGGTCTGGGAGACATCAGCCTGAAGGATAGATTCATTCCCATTCTTCTTCTCTCCTTCCCAGGCTTCGGCTTCAATGGTCCAATCATAGGAATAATTACCATTCATTGAGTGCCTCTATGCTCCAGGAACTATGCTCTGTGCTCTCTTTGCACTATGTTAAAGCTCACAAAAAATGAACAAGGCGGGTATTGTGATCCAGATGTGGTAACAGGGCCTCAGACCGGCTAAAGATCTCCCCTGGGGGCCACATGGGAGAGGAAGCTTTTAAAAGCAAGTCTCTCTGTTTCCAGAGCCTGAGCTATTCAAGCTACCAAACTGCCTCTCCAAATATAAAAGCCCCCGAGGCAGACTTTGCCCCAGAAGAGATGGTCAAGCACATGCCTGGAGAGCATTGGGCTAGAGCTGACATCCAAAGGGATGGACCCCACCTTTTTCCTCCAAGCCATGGCGCCCGTCAACCATTGCCAGGATGTGGAAGAGTCACGAGAAAAATGTGGGTGTTACATATCACAGCGGGGATACGTAGCTTCGTCACGCAAGTTTGGAGTTCAAACCGATCTTGAAGAGAGAACAGAGCTGTTGGCCAAGGGTTAGTGGATTGGTATCCAGAGACTCAGGCAATCAGAAACAGGCTGGCTTCCAGGCCCATGCTCTTCCCACTGGCCCTCCTGCCTCCCTGTACTTACAGCACTGTTTAGAAATCTTCACCATGGGTACTTTTTATTAATTAACTTGCATGAGCAAATATGTAAGGTTTGAATAATTTGCACGTACGAATTTGTTTTGTTTCTCCGCACATGCTCTAGTTCCCAGGAATGCACAATGCTGAGTGAGGGCATGGTGAGATCCCACCTTAACAGATGGCCTCGTTGTAGCCCAGAGAGATTAGCTGAAGCGAGAAGCTTAGAATAACATCTTGAAGACCAGATTCTAGATCTCCTTTGTCCCAGATCTGGCCCTGCCGCGTTGGTGCACTTTTTTCTCTTCGTGTTATTTCCTCAAAAGATCAGCCCCCCTTCCTGCCCTGACTTTGCAGGCCTCGCATCAGGTCTATCTCCTTTCTGAGTAGCTTTTTTCCTCCTTACCCTATCCCTTCCTTGATTCTCCCACTCAGTCCTGAGCTGATTTATAGGCCAGAGTCGTCCCCTGGGCTGGGCAGAAAAGCAGCAAGGAGACAGATTGATGATCCCTTCAGCATCGCCCAGGAAAATGCCAGCACAGGAGCGAGGCTGTGGCCCAGCAGGAGCTGGGAGCCCTGCATCCGTGTCCTGTGTGTGACCACACAGAGCAGGAGCACACTCAGCTCATGCCAAGAGCTGGTGTTGGGGGACAGGCAGAAAAGCCCTGGGACGGCTCTTCCCACTTACTGCAAGTGCCCCATTCCTTTCATTATGAAGGTAGAACAGAGGACCTGGGGAGGGGCAAGGTGAGGACGGGAAACGGGAGAGCACAAAGAGAGTCGCTAGAGAATGTGGACTCCCCAAGTTGACGCGGATTGTGGTTTCCAACAACACAAACCCCCTTGCTGCATGGCTCCCCCATCTGAAGGAGAGGCACAACATGCCGTAAATCCACACCACAGTCGTACACATCTTTCCGCACACACTCACACACACTTTTCCACACGCATATCTCCACGCGGAGCCATGGATTTCTGGCACTGCACCCTCCTTGACCTTCCGCAGGGCCCTCCTGTGTTGACAGGTACTGTGGGTAGAAAAGAAGAAAGACAATGAAACCTCTGCAGCCCCAGGTCCCCAGCACGCAGTCCCAGCTCCCTCAAAAGCCCTGATGGGCTCCGATGGCTCCCCTCCTTCCTCCTTTTCTAATTATGACAGGCCCCAGGGGGCCAGAGCAAAGAGAGGGAAAGCCGAGCAGGACTGCAAGTGGGAAAGGAGGGCACAGGAGGGAGGGAGGAGAGAGGGAAGCAGCGGAAACAGACATTTTGTTCTGGGGAGAAACAAGTACGTGGCCAGACACAGAGAGTGGTCATACTTCACCTTTCCTGCACCCCCCGGGGGAAGTGAGCCCACGGCGAGCCCATGGCCGTGCTCACCGCAGGACTGGTGAAATGCGAAAGGGGGGAACCCTCAGGTCTGGGTTTTGATAGTGGACTGATTTGCCTTGGAAACACGATCAGGTTTAATGTCATCTGTTCCGTGAAGATGGGAGACACGAAGGTTCTTCGTCGTTACTTACAGGACAGGAGCCTAAGATGCTCCGAGCCCAAAGCGCACTTCACAGCTATGCCTTCTGGGAGCGGGGCTGGCCTTCTCTTCTCTTCTGGGGGTTGGCGTATATGAATGACAGCCTGTTACAAGTGAACAAACAGAGATATGCAAAATAATCCCCCACCATTTATAAAATGAATTCACAGTCGTTTGATCTAATTGAACACATTTTTACTAAGAGTTATACTCTCTGCCACGTGCCTTGCCGAGCGCTGGGAGTGAAGGTCTGGATGGGCCCAATCTGACCTGACGGGGTTCACAGTCTAGCAGAGGAGGCTACGTGGAGGGAGGGCTATTTCATGCACCGTCCCGTGAGGCCAAGGACCAGGGGGAGGAGAAAGCCTTCTGCCCACTCGTCAGCTGAAAAGAGAAAGTCAGTCCTGGTGGGGAGGAATTCTCCATCACATCTACTTCTGTCTTTCTCCACAGCTTTCGGTCGGTCAGGTTCCCAGGGCCCCTTCTCCTCCCGGAGACTCAGAATTAAGTGGAAATGTCAAGTCCTCTCCAGACCGTAGAATTTCTTCTCTTCTCAGGTCTGTTTTGTTGTGGTCATGAAGACTGCCCAGCCAAAGATTCTGAAATAGCAACTATTCCAATTATGTAAAATGTGATTAAAGGAAGTGTCACGGCCCTTCACGGGCGCCTTTCACTTAGTTCTTGCCTTGCAACCCTTGCTTGGGCTGACAAGCAGAACAGATCTACTTGATACATCTCGCGCTAAAATGAAACGTCTAGTCAAAAGTGCTTAGAATCCCTCAAGGCTGGAGTTGGCTAATGATGTCATTACTCCACAGGGCCTGGCGTTATTTTTAGGATGGCCATTTCCTCCCACATTAAGGCTCATTAGGACTCCCCTCCCCCCCCCCCTCCGCTGTAGTACTCTACCCACACAATAGAGGTCACACACAGAGAGGAGGCCTGGTCTGAGCCTGAGGCAGGTCGCTTACCCTTTCGGGACAGCTGAGTTCCAAGTAAAGCCTCTCGAAGCTGAAGGAAGCTTTTCCTCAAGTGTAGGAAACCCGACCAAGGTCAATGGCTGTCTGGGCTGGGCGAGCATTCATGTAGCCTGCTTGCCAATTCTAAAACGGCCGCATCTGTGCCATCCACACTCCCTTCACCCCTCTTCCCTTCATACCTCTCAGCCACGACACTTCCAGCCTGGCTCAAATACCCTTGCAAATACTCCATCATCTGTAAGCCAAATTCTCCGGACTCCAGGGTAAGGCCACCTCTACCATGCGAGGAAAACATTCATCTATTCTACCACGTGGGCTCTGCAATCTGCTGGTCTTAGGTTCAGATTCTATAGTTGTCATTTCTGGGCTGTGTGACCTGGGGCAAGTTTCTTAGTATCTCTGAGCCTTACTCTCCTCGTCGCTAAAAGGAAGATAATGAAACCAACTGAGCAGGACTGTCATTAGAGAACAAAATAAGAAGATATACATAAGGCACTTGGAGTCCCTGGCACAAGAAAAACACTTATTAAATGCAACTGTTGTTATTACTTATCATCTCCTCTAGTATTATTATAAATCAGCAATCTGCAGTTTTGAAATCCAAAAAGCTCTGACTACTGAAAGATTTTTCCTAACTCGCTTGGCAGTAAAACCTGACCCGGACTGCCCTGGGTTTCTTTGTAGACCTCATTTATCCCACTTAGGATGAGTATTTGCTGCACAAATCTGAATGGTTTTTCCTTACCAGTGACTGTCCCAGACTCTGCTGGGGGTGTTACATAACATATTGTCACTGTACCCTATTGCTTTTCTAAAAACCTAAAAAATTCTGAATTTGGAAATGTATCTGGCCCCGAGGGGTTTTGATAAGGGATGGTGGCCAGTGGTCTTTTTTCAAGCCAGATAAATCTCACACGGCAGGACCCAAGCCACCACTATCCCTCTCTACCTAGAAAAATATAGAAAGGCTGATTTCTTTACCTACAGCAAGGCAGTCAGGCATCCCCCTGACAAATCACAGGGAGCCCCAGGGAGGAAAATCTGCCCTCCTTGCCACTCACAGATCAAATGTGTCACTCACCTCGATTGTCGATCCTTGGCACATCTGGACAGAGAGGGCTGGCCACATTGCTCTGAAACTATTTATCCCATATAAGTAGCCCTCGTGTTTACTGAACACCTACTGTGTGCCACGCTCTTTACACCCTGGAAACGTCACAATAAGAACACAGAAGGTATTAGCACCCCCACTTTACCCCTTGTAAATGGGGCAAATGGGGATGTAGAGATGGTGGGAATGCAGACAAATTCCAATCCAATTTCAAAACCACTGTTTTTTCTCTATGGCATTGCTCACTGACTCTCACAGAACATAGGAAAGGAGAGAAATTGTATTTTAAATTTAGTCCCGTTACTAGTATATTTTAAGGGTGTAGCATTATTCTAAGCCCCAGGCTCTAGGGGCACCTGTGTGGCTCAGTCAGTTAAGCATCCGACTTCAGCTCAGGTCATGATCTTTGTGAGTTCGAGCCCCGTGTCGGGCTCTGTGCTGACAGCTCAGAGCCTGGAGCCTTCTTCGGATTCCGTGTCTTCCTCTCTCTCTGCCCCGCCCCCACTCTGTCTCTCTCTCTCTCTCTCTCTCTCTCTCAACAATAAATAAACATTAAAAAAAAAAAAAGATTTTTTTTTAAGACCCAAGCTCTAAGTAGGGGGGTTAATTTGCAAGTTTGAGAAATGGTGAGTTTTTCTAATGCTAAGTGATATCTAAAGACCAGTGTTCTCAGAAAATGACATTGACCTCTATTACTCAACTTTTTCCTTTAATCCGTCTCCAGTCTCCTGCAACTCTACTTGGGCAAGGGGAGGTTAGGAATGTGGTGGTAGTGGAGGAGGTTATGTTTTGGGGAGGGGGGGAGTGTTTTGCAGTTCTGTTCCTTGTTTGATCAGATGAGATCATTTGAGCATGAAGGCCAAGAAGGGAGATGTGATAACCTTGGCCGTGAACCCGCTGGTAAGCGTTCAGAGTTACACTCCTCCATCACACAGCATGCTAAACAAGGCACAAGGCTCTATCCATGACAACCCGTCCTCCCTGGAGCCAAAAGTAAAAATCAAAGGCAGCAAAAAAGATTAAAAAGCAAGTGTCCAAAACCAGCGAGAACAACTCACCCTCCCTCGTGACACCAGAGGAGACAAAGACCACAAAGTGAAGGTGTCATGCAGCCCACAGATTAATCTACACTATGCAGAAGTGGTCAGAGCCCTCCTTTCCCCCATAATAGGATGCCCAGGAAGCCTCGCAGTGAATGCTTCTGTCAACAAGATAGCGAGAACTCAGGCGGGCCGAGTGCATTGTTTCTCGGCTACCTAGGGCTTTGGATTATGAAAAGGTGTCTGAAAGAGACTTTGTTATCTCATTGTGCTTCTGCAAGTGACCACTCGGTTCTGTGAGCCACACCGCTCCTCCTAGAATTCCTGACTTTTGATTTAAGGATGCGATTGTTCCTTAGGCTGACAATAGTAGGCTGGAAGCCCAAGGGTAGCCTCCAGGCCTGTGGGCACCTGCAAAATGGAGGTGCGGCTGGGGCTTCCGACAGGCCCCGGTGACTTCCAGGCAGCCTGCCAGGTGACCTGGCTGTCAGTGATCCATGAGGTCACCAAGGTATGAATCAACGTTGGCGGCATCCGTGGTTGCATCCGTAATATAGATGGTTCATGTAGCATGTCACAGGCCAATGAGAAAGTGACTTGTCTTGAAGGTTTTTTTTTTTTTTAAATCCCAGTAGCAGAGAAAGCAATCATCCAAGAAATGGAGAGTGTGAAACAGAGAGCCCTATCCAGGTGGGATACTCCTGTGGCTCTGACATGTGGCCTTGGAAGTGGCATAAATTCTGGCCACTGTGCCCCAAATTGTTAAAAACAAAACAAACCCCAACAAAAAAACGCCGATCCCCTTTCTTCTCCACCACAGAGAGCTAAGGCCATTCCCCTGCTCGACTTACTCACAAGCTCCTCAAAGGCTCACGAAAGATCTTGTCTAAGAACCACGGTTTACAGATGGGGTTGCAGAGGGAAGTGACTTTTCCAAGGGCACAGAGCACACTATGACAAAGCAAGAGGGAAGGCATCTCTCCTGATTCCCAGGCTAGCACTCAGAAACACTCAGGAACAAAGACCCTCAGGCTTTCTAACCACAAAAAAAGAAGTACATGCGCAAGAGGATGGTGTCGCTTAAGAAAAAACCTGCTGTAGAATGTACATGACAACAAATGATGACGAGCGACGAGTATACGGATAGCTTGACATTAACAAAACCAAGTGTTGCCGTGTGAGTAAGTGTGATGTTAACAGACAATTCTCCGTAATATATTTTTCATGAGCAAATGAGAGGACATGAAATATATATTACGGAATATGGTATTAACATCATGTTTATTTACTCTGCAGCAATCTGATATTCTTTGATATTTATATGTTTTCTAGGCCTGAAGTTGGTAAAATTCTGTGAGCCCTGATGTGGGCTCCAAACTTTTCACAAATGCTGTTGGGTGTCTGTCCCCACACCCTTTGCTCCCCCACCTCACCCCATCACACACACACCCATTGAAGGTTGTTGAAGATATACACACATATGTGTATTTTTAACAAACTAGTGACTGTTAAAGAACTCCTTGCCCCCCATCATGTGCCAACATCTAAGTCGCCATTTTGATCTGGCATCCTTCCCAAAGGACTGCCTTTCCCTGCCCACCATGACATCATTCATATGTGCTAGTCACTCAGTGGCTTTTATTTTTTTTATTTTTTTTATTTTAAAAATTTTTTTTAACGTTTATTTATTTTTGAGACAGAGACAGACAGAGCATGAACGGGGAGGGTCAGAGAGAGGGAGACACAGAATCTGAAACAGGCTCCAGGCTCTGAGCTGTCAGCACAGAGCCCGACGCGGGGCTCAAACTCACAGACCGCGAGATCATGACCTGAGCCGAAGTCGGCCGCTTAACCGACTGAGCCACCCAGGCACCCCCACTTAGTGGATTTTAAAGCCTGCACCCGGCACTGCCCCGTGCGGAACACCAGCGCAGAAACTATCAGGGGTCCCACGTACCTCTCAACTCGGGTGGAAGGAGAGGCCAGCTTCCATTCCTGAGGTGAAGCCCTATGGGCCCCCACTGAGGCCTTCGGCAGGCATGGTGGCCACTCCCTCCTAAGGCATGCCCTCCGCGTCTGGCACCAAGGAAGGCGAAGTTAGACTGACAACAACACTAACAAAGATTAATTCCTGTGTCTGATGAGAGTTAATTTCTCTGATTAGAGGACTCTCAAAGATGTGCAGTGACTAAATCCTGACTGGAAATATTCAAATGGCAGAACAACAGGGCAAAGAGCCCCAGTCACATGCCAGCGGCTCACAGAAGACCTTCCTAAGACCCGGCGCGGGAGGAGTCAGACAAACACCCGGGATAAACATACAAGGGCAGGCGGCTCTGGCCAATGAGATATTTGTCTATTTACCTCTGTCATTCCACCTATGTATGTATTATTTATTTCCCTTTCCAGGGCCATCTTGGAAGGTCTCGCCTGAAACCACATGCATTCAGAAAGAGATGAGAGGTGTGGTGGGCAGACCCATCCAGAGAAACACTGTCTGGTCGGGTAGAAGCTGGTGGCTAACAGGGAAGCTGCATGGGGCCACCCACCGATTCCCCAGGAACTGACTTTGGACTGTGGAGGAGGATGATGTTGATGGACAACGAGCTTAGCAGGCAGCCTGATTTTGGATTTGAATTCTGGCTCCATCATTTACATCTGTGTGAATCTGGACAAGGCACGGAACTTCTGAGAGGCTCAGCGACCTCACCCAGAAGCAAGATCACCCTGTCAGTGTTAGTTCCTTGGCACACACAACCTGTAAAAGAGCCTGGCAATGAGGGCCACCTCCTGTCCCCATGCCACTTCCCACCTTTGAGGCTTAACAAGAGAAAGGTCCTCTGGCTTCACTCCAGGGTGACATGGAGGCTGTGGGGTCTGCTACTTACAGAGAAGTTCGGTGACTCCTGGCTGAGAGAGAAATAGAGTTTAGGAACTGGCAGGTGGAGGACATGGGAAAGAGCCACTTTTCCTTATCTTTCACACTGTCCCTTCTCTTCCCCCTTCCCCCACCTGTCATTCATCCAGTTCATAAACATACTGAGAGTTCACTGAGGGCCAGTGCCATGCCTGAAGCTGTCCACAATGTGACGCTCCAAGTCCCTTTAGCAGAAGACACCGCCCCCCCCCCCCCCCACACACACACAAAGACATTTACCAATTCCTAAGGGTTTATTGAGAGTCTGTTTTGTGCCGGGCACCATACTGGGCCCCCGAGATAGTGAGAAACTTCTCTACTCTAAGTAGCTCACAGCCTATTGATGGAAAAGGAGCTTGCCTTTGGTCTGAAGGCAGTTCATTCATTAGGGTTTGGGATATGAGTGTCCAAAGCTCCCCTCCTGAACTGGGCTAGTACAGATGTAAAGCTGCAGTCAGCACACTGCTAATGGGGCTTTGAAAGTCTCTGCTTTATTAGGGCATCCAGGAAAGCCGATTTCAGCTGCAAATGCCTTCATTGCCTCCCCAGCAGAAATGGCTAATACCTGCTTTCTGGGACGCGCTCATCAAAAGGAGACTCTCAAAGCCCCATTAGCAGTGTGCTGACGCTGGCTGTACATCCTGAAAGGGCAAAGTCCAGCGGAGTTAAAGGAATCCAGCCTATTTGTCAACACTAGCATGAGTCAGATCTTCCCCCTCCGCCCCCCCCCTTTACTTCCTCCCTCTTACCTGGGAGCCTAAGGGACTTCAGTTTCTCAGCAGGGGGCTCTGCAGTCCTACAACCCACACACTTCCCCCCTCCTTCCTTGGGCTCACCATCCTCCGTCCTGACAGTCTCAATCCTATAACCCGGTGGAAGCCTAAACATCCAGCGGAGTCCCATCTACCAAGGACTCCCTGCTCTGCCATCATCTGCCTCCACCCAGAGAAGTTCTTGGGCTCTGTTCTCCCGATCACCTTCTATGGTTGCCTGGGCTCCCAGAATCTTGAAGATGGAAGGTGCCTAGAAAGTCAACTAGCCCAACCTGCCACCCGATAGAGGAATTTCTCCCTCAGCAGCATCAACGTGTGGTCTCCCAGGAGCAAAGACGGCTGTCACCAGAGAGTGTTGGAGGCAGACAGACCACAAGACAGCACACAAGCTGTAGGACCTTGCTAGGGCATATCCGGCTAAGAGCAAGAGCTGTCCTCACAGCCTGGCGATGCTATGCACACCGAGAAGATGATCTTGCCTTAGGTCTTCACCGGCCAGCTCTCCCAGACCGCAGACCTACTATGACCTCATCTTAACTTCTACAATGACCCAAGTTCCTGTGAAAAGGATGCCCAGAACTCAGAAAGACTGGCCTCGCCCTCCCCTTAGGGCCTTCCAAGAAGAAAGGGCAGGAGAGGGGTGGAGATCCTCTTGCCTTTGTTTTTGTTGTTGGTGGTGTTTTTAATATTTATTTATTTAAGTAATCTCTACACCCAACGTGGGGCTCAAACTCACACCCCCGAGATCAAGAGCCATCTGGTCCTCTGACTGAGCCAGCCAGGCACCCCTCTGGCCTTTGTTTATTGTCCCATTATTCAGTAGACAAGCAGGGTGATGTGGCCCACCAAGGAACAGGAGTCATTAGACAGTCTAGCAAGAAAAACAATATTTCAACAGCACTGAGCAAGCCCTCCTATGCTGGAGGCATGTGCTAGCCCCTGGGTATACAAGGCTGCATAATAAACTCGGTCCCTTACGTTAAGGACTCTCGGCTTAGTGGGTGAAGGCAGATGTGAGTAAGAATTATATGTAGCCTGAAACATGCTTGATTGGCCATCTGAACAAATGGCTTGGATTTATCCCTTATCTTATTCGGTACTGCTATGGCATTGGTCATTGTTGACCACCACACCTTTCTTGAAATTCTCTGCTTTTGGCTTCTGATTTGACTTTCTCCTGGGTCATCTTTACTTCTGAGGCCACTCCTCAGTCTCTTTCACCACATCCTCTTCCTCTGTTCACCCCTAACTAACGATACTCCCTAAAGATCCATTGTTTCCCTCTTTGCCACTCATGCTGCAGTTTACCCCCTCCCTGGAAAGTATCTTTTGCTCCTAGGCCCTGAAAACCCCTACCTACTGACAGCTCCCAAATGTACGTCTTCTACCCAGACTTTTCTTGAGTGACACCTCCAGAACATGTATTCGTTGACCAAAATTTCTTTAAAATGTCATGTGCCAATAATATTTTAAGTGCTTTACAAATATGAATTCATTTTAATTCTCCTAGAGACACAGTAATCCTCTGAAGTGGATACTGTTATTCCCATTTTAAGGATTAGGAAACCAAAGCACAGAGAAGTTAAGTGACTTGTTCAAGATCACACAGCTGGTGAATGCTGGGGCTAAGTTCCCAATACACATGGTCTAGTTCAAGAGGATGCCGTGTAGTGCTGTGTTTTCACCTCTGCATATGACCGGCACATGGCACATATTATATATAAATTTGGTTATCAAGAAAGTTTCTGGAACAAAATAAAATGAACTTGTTTTTTTTTTGGGGGGGGGGACTTGGTTATCTCTTCTCCAAGTTTACCCTTCCATTTCCTTAACCAAACCTACTTTTGTTAATGGTATCCTCACGTGTTGACTCTTAAAAAAGGAAACTCACTGCTTAACACATCAAAAATGTTCCGTGAAGGCTTCTGAATTACACTGAATTGAACTGTTCTAAACTGAATTGCATTGAAGCATGCAGGGAGCTCAGACTGTGAACTTCCACCAGAGAATTGAGGAGGGTATGAGAGAAGGGGTGACATTTGAGCTGAGCGGGATATAGCACATTACACAGAGCTCTACATATTTGCACCGTGAGGGGCTAGCGATCAGGCAGGTCCGTATTCTCATTTTACAAATGGTGGTTCTCAGGTAGCTAAGAGGAATCCTGGGAACAAGTTGAGAACCCTGTGGGAGAGGAATCTCAGACCCTTACTACTCAAAGCGTGGTCCACAGGCTGGTAGGATCTGTGGGATTGGCATCACATAGAGGCTTGTTTCCACCAACCTGCTCAATCAGAATCTGCGTGTTAACAAGATCTCCAGGGGGTGTGTAAACCTTAAAGTTGGGGAGCATTGATCCAGGACTGTTTTACACTGGCCAAGGGAACCAGATTATTTAGCCGAACCTCAGAATCCTCATGATTTCATTCTGTCTGGAACCCCTCTAAGTTTTGGTAATTACATCTCTCCTCTGGCTCACACCCTGGGACCCGCCAGCCTCATGGAGATTGAGATGAATATGACTGCACACATAGCTCCACTGTGTAGAGAAGCCTTCACTCTCAGCAGCTCAAAGGAGGCAAAGCTGTGAACGATGTTGGTAAATGTTGGGCAGTTGGTTTTCGCAAAAGGAGGGACAGAAGGAGAGAGGATGGTTTGGTTCATGGTGTTAACCCAGCCCCAAGCACTTGTGGTTCATGGGGAGAGACTGGCTGTGCTACCAGTGGGACATAAATGCTAAGAAGGGAGTGAAGGGATACAGTTAGAGCCAACTCTCTGGGTTGGGCGGTCCTGGGGGTGTTACTTATAATCCTGGAACTTGGAAGTATTGGGATAATCTTGGCCTCCGAGTATTGATGAGAGCTGGATGGAGAGGCCACAGTGATCCAGGCTATAGCATGTAGCTGAGGCTTTCCGCAGAAAGGAAACCGAAGTCCAAAGCCCTGGGTCAAATCGTCACGATGGAAGACACATGATGGAAGACATTCTACCGGTGATAGAATGAACAATGGAGGGCAGTGAATAAGATCAGGGATCAGGGGAAGGTATAAAAGCATAGGCTACGCATAATGAGAAGGAAATAGTAGCCAATTAGAAGAAAACAACCCTTAAAATAAAAGATAAATAAAATAAAAATAAAACAACCTTCAGCCCCAGCTTCTGTGGCTGAAGGTCATGTGATGGCTGGACACAGGATGTGACCACAGAGGGAGGAGCTGCTAATGAAGGGGGTTAGCCTTCCAAGCAGCTTTTCACCCAACACTTGCTCTTTTCCTGCCTAAACTCATGGAAGATGTAAAACCCCTTCTTCAACAGCTGGGAGAGACTTCCACAGACATTTTGCAGACGTGTTTTGGTGCAGAAGGCATTCGTGGAACAGGCTTACGTTGGAAGAGAATTGCACCTCCTGAAATTCCTGCATTTGCATGAATATGCATGGTAGGAAATAGAAGCAGAAATAGCTTAAGGAGGAGAATGCAGGGAGACATCTGTATACTCTGGAGTGAACAGTTGGAGGCCAACCACAATTCTGTGGTTGGCTTATCAGCTTTGCTACAAGGAAGGGACGGGTCCAGATTCTACTGACAGGAGAGGCCGAAGGAGAAGAACCTGTGGCCAGTGCTGATCCAGCAGGACCAGAGAAGAGGGCTCTGAGAGGACCAGGACAAAATGTCTAAGGGCATGTGGCACAGGAATGAAACACAGTTCCACTGGTATACTAGGTAGAGCAGTTTATAAATAGACCATATTGCTCGTTCTACACAGTAAGTCCTGACCTGACTGTCCTTGGTGCTACTCTTGCAACATTTAAGAGTAAAGAACCCCCTTCGGGTATTAACAGCGGTGGATTTGATCTCAGATCTCAGAGAGATGGTCAGGGAGGCAGCCCCCCTCAGAGATAGTGGATATTTGGCCAGCCCCTTTTCTTCTCCCCCGATCCTGCACAAGTCTCCAGGCTTTCTCCCCCCACCCCCAGCCCCATCTTTTCTCCTCTTGGCCTTCTTCTAACCCTCCTGGCTATAAAATAAAACCAGAATTTATATCTTCTTATTTATTACAGGGTATTTTATGTTTCTTGGTCTTGGTTTAGAAAATGCACAAGTGAAATTGCTTTATTTATCTGCACATTTAAATAGACTAAATTCACTTGATTTTTATGTTAGCTGTATCGACCCTTCCCACCCTCTGCCCTAAAAGATGGCACCTGCTATGCCAAAATGGCATCTACCCAGGTCTGCAACTAACACAGCATTTGTAAAGTGTTTACAGAGACCAGTGTTGTAGATGCCTCTGAGTTTGCTCAGTAATCCCAGCCCTTCAAAGGGTAATGTGAAACCTCTTATCTAACACAATGAGCTGAGGATAGGGCCAGGACATAAAGACAGACAAGTCAGGTAGCGATTAGACTGTGTCCACTGATTCTGGGGATATCTCTGCTTGAAGGTCACAAAATTCCTACTTGCTCATCTCTTAAATCATCTGCTTCTGTCTGCAGGTGGTGACAGAGACTCCAAAAAAAAGCTAAAATAGTCATCTTTCAAGGTTAACAAGGAGCTGCTTAGAAGCCCCAGCATGACTGTCAATAGCCAATCAAAGAGAGATGTCAGTCGGCTCCCCGGAGGAAGGGTTTCAGTTAATGCGGTGTTAGGCTGGGGAGGCCACATATGGAGAAGAACCAGCTGCTTGCCTTCCTATGTGGGGGCCCAAAGCTGAAGGCAAAGGGGACGGGCTTTGCCATTCCCCCAAGCGGAACAGACCAGAATGGTCCCGGTGGGACGTCTGCAACCAGGGAAAACTTGCTACAATCTGGGGCTCATTCAGTGAAATCCATTGTCCTCTCCCCATGAGAAAGGTTCTCAATTAAATTTCTCCTGAGGTCCTTTTCCTCCCCTAGTGATCTGTTTCTTGCAAGACTTCTTTTTTTCTTTTTTCTCAGATACCACAAGGTTGACTCACATGAATGGTACAATTCCAGTTTGGGATCAGATTTATGCAATGCCCTTTGCCGAACATAAACCTCAGTTTCCTTATTTGTAAAATGAAGGAACAGGCAAATACAGAAGGGCAACACAGTATCTCATTCCTGCAAGAATACTATCAGGAGTTTTTCTTTAAAGGGAGTTATTGAGACTAATGAAAATTAAAAGAGCTTTCCTCCAGACTCCTCCATAATCCTCCCCCTGCATGCTCAGTGCAAGAGAAAGGGAAAGGCGAGCGACAACTCTGGGCAGATGACGCCAGAGTAAGAGACAGCAGAGAGAGCACTTATCAACTCTTTTTAACTTCCGCCTTCTCCACCAAGGAGACTAACTCCTGTTCGGGAAGGGCAGCGTGAACTCAAGTAGAGTTCAGATGGATAGACGGATAGTAAACAGGTGCCCGTGGACGAGTTCAAGTCTGAACAAATTGCCTCCAGGACAGGTGGGACTGGGGCAGTACAGTCTGTAATCTTGGATAAAGAGCGAGAAAGAAGAGGTGCCAAGTGACCGCAGATAAGCACGTTCATCCCAAATTTCAGAGAGAGGTCAGAGCTGCACTCTGGAAACCATAACTGCTGAACTTCATATCACCACCCACCCCTTGCCCCACCCTCCCCACATTCTAGATCCCACTATTAAAGAGAACATTGGGGAGTGCCTGGGTGGCTCAGTCGGTTGGGCGTCTGACTTTGGCTTAGGTCATGATCTCTCGGTCCATGAGTTCGAGCCCCGCTTCGGGCTCTGGGCTGATGGCTCAGAGCCTGGAGCCTGCTTCGGATTCTGTGTCTCCTTCTCTCTCTGCCCCTCCCCCACTTGTGCTCTGTCTCTCTCTGTCTCTCAAAAATAGATAAATGTAAAAAAATTTTTAATAATAAAAAAAGAGAACATTGGGAACATTTATAAGGAAAACAGAAATCATCAGAAACTCACCTTGGTCCATTAACACAAAGTAATTCCAGCTATAGCTGCTGTTCCAATACAATGTCAACTTGGGAGAAAAAAAAAAAAAGCAGGATATTTTTGAAATCATCTTTTAACAAAGATCATGTTTAAATATCATTTATTTACTCATTCATTTGTTGATAAACCTCTACTAGAATGTAAGCTTCACGTAGACAAGGATTCTTACAGGGAGGGGATTTGCTCCTTTGTCTACTGCTATCCTTAGAACAATGTTTGGCACATGGAAGGTGCTCGATAAATATTCTTGAATAGATCCATGTATGTGCATAATAAAAGGCTGGAAGGATACATAGCAGAAGTTAACCAAGATTATCTCTGGGTGGTTAGATGTTGGAGGCCTCTAATTTTATTTATTCACTTATTTATTTTTGAGAGATAGAGTGCAAGCAGGGGAAGGGTAGAGAGAGAGGGAGAAAGAGATTCCTAAGCAGTCTCCACACCCAGCATAGAACCCAATGCAGGGCCCTGAGCCAAAGTCGAGAGTCCTCACAATTAACCAACTGAGCTACCCAGGCTTTCCAATTTTATTTTTAATACTAGGGTTTTTTTCTCTATTTTCTAACATGATCCTAGGTTACTTTTATAATCACAAAAATTAAAAATGCTATCCTCTTTGAAAGAGTTGCTTGTGATAAATTAGCCTTATTCTTTTTGGAAGTATTACCAGACCGGTAGGCCAGGGGAATTTGGATTTCCGTAGAGTGTTTCCCAAAGCCCCTCATGTTATCCTTTGACTCAGATGGAGGGTCGTGGGCTCAGTGGTGGCTGAAGTAGGTGGATTTAAACCCAAATAGTGTTGATTCAAAGATCAGAGCCAATTCTGAGGCAAGTCTCCAGTGGTGTGATACAGGGATCTGTCTCATTCAGCACGTTCTTCAGAAGCTTGGAGGGAGGCCTTCCTACTTAAGTTGTAGACACCAGATAGCTGGGAAAACTAACTGATACGTTGGAGGACAGCCTTCAGATTTAAAAAGATCTCAACAGTCTTTAACCATGAGCCAAAACCCGCAAAGCTAAACTTGATAGGTCCTATGCTCAGCTTCCGAAAATAGTGACAGCCCAGATTCTGAAGGGGAAAAACCTGCTTAAGGATGGTTGTGTGAGAAACAACCCAAAGCAATTTAGCCAGCCTCCAGCTTGTGATGAGTCAACAGAGCGATGTGGTTGCTCAGAGAGTGAATGCAACCTTGGGTCACATGAGTGGAGTTCTTATGTCTAGATCGAATGTTGATTCCAGATTTAGCACTCTGAGATCTGTGACAGCATTTTCCAAAGCGTCTTCTGGAAGATTCTGCATGTTAAACGGGAGCTTGGTGGTCATATGTATTTGGGAATCACTTTATACTGGGTTCGCCCTCTCGAGACGCACAGTCCGTGTCAGCATATGATAGGTGCAGAGAAGTGTTGTAGTCATAGGCCTTCCTAAAGTATTTTACCAGGAAATGTCTTGTGTTTTGTTTTTGTGTGATGCCCGTTAACAATGAGAGTATGCTTCAGGAAAGGCTGATCTACCATCAACTATTCTTGGCACGAACTGTATCTGTGTATCTTTGTCCCCAGAAAATAACCCAGGGCGGGGCACACAATAGGTATGCAGTGCATTCCTGTCGAATGAATGAAAAGGAGCATACCAGATACTACAGTAGCCAAACTCTTCAAATCACATCTTGTAAAAGGTGCACAGGCACCTGGCACACGTCCAAAGGAGAGCTCACAGGCTGGTGGATTTGAAACCTTGGTTCTCTACAGGAGGCTTTGCCTGGAAACAACAAGAGTTGGCCAGAACAAAGCTCAGGTAGGAGGAAGATGGGCTAGACTGAGCCTGGCTGGGATCTGAAAGTGAAAGAGACCTGTCAGGAGACAGTCGGTTCATCACAAGTGAGTAGCCAAGTCCCAGAATCAAGCCCTGGTAGGGAAGTACCGCTAAGAGTCTCAGGGTCCCGGGGTACAATTCTGGGTAAGAGACGCTAGCAAGATCATTTGGTGCAGTGATTCTCAACTCTGGTTGCACTTATTAAACCCCTGCCTCACTATGGTTGTTTTCTTAAATACCAATATTTATCCTGGTTCTCTTCCTGGACCAAATAGATCAGAATTTCTGGGGGTTGGCCTTGGTACAGGACAGGAACTAGGGTGAGGTAATCCAGAGTCCTGGGACACAAAATGTGAGCAGAGGTGACTCTCAGGGTCATGCAAGTGGTGGTGGACCCCCGTGTGTGATCCTTTCTTACACTTTACATCCTAGGAACCTGGCTTGCTTCATCCAGGTGTTTATCCTGGGTAGTGCTGCTCTGTAAATTTCCCCCATGTGTTTCCAAGAGGTGGCCAGTTTGTATAACCACCAATATACTCCAATTCATTCAATCACAGGCTTGGAAACAAGGAAACAGAGGTCATGAAGCAAGTTAATGTCAATGGCAGGGCCAGAAAGGACCGGCAGAGTCTGGCAGCAGGCAAGGGGCCAAGGACAAGCACTTGGCATCAAATACTGGAGACTCATCCATAGGGACTGGGGTTTGGCTCCAGTCCTAGGAAGGCTTTGTGAGGGAAGACAAGGTCCCAGTCCATGGTATTGGGTCCTGGGAAGGAAGCTGAAGCAGAAATCTAGGCGTTAGAGAAGAAACACGACCCCAGTCACAGGAGCTGGACCAGAGGGCTGAGTCTGTCCCTGTAAGCAGTCACGACCTAGTGATGGGGCTTTGAGGGCAGCATAGAAGCCACAGCGTGTAGTTTAGGGGCCCTCTGAGTGTTTTCCTGCAGTCCCAGTGCCTGAGAAGAGCTGAGCCAGCAGGGTATAGTTCCACAAGACAGTGGGAAATATGATCATTTGAGTGGAAGTCGTTGGGAAAAGGAATCAGATGTATTCCAAGAGATCTCAGAAGGCATGACCCAGAGCAATAGGAGAAATTACAGTTTTGCCCCGATATTAGGCATTTCTATCAATTGGATATTTCTGATAACCAAAAAAGCAGTGCATGTAATCTGACTGGAAGTATTGAGAAATGTATAAAGAGAGTGGTCTCCACGGGGAGGGCCCACTTTGTGTTAAATGAGTGCTGTTGCCTTTCTTTTTCTTTTTTTTTTTTTTAATGTTTATTTATTTTTGAGAGAGAGAGAGAGAGAGAGAGAGAAAGTAAGTGGGGGAGGGGCAGAGAGATAGAGGGAGAGAGAGAATCCCAAGCAGGCTGCTCTCTGTCTGCACAGAGCCCGATGTGGGGCTCGAACCCACGGAATGTGAGATGGTGACCTGAGCCAAAATCGAGAGTCTGATGCTCAACCGACTGAGCCACCCAGGTGTCCCACTGCTGCTGCCTTTCACCTCAAAACTATCAAATCTCTTGCCTTTATTTTTGTCTTACCTCAAAGAGCTCTGCGTGGCTTCTCCAGGATGCTCTATGCATCCAGGCACACAAGATGGCAAGGAAGACCACAGCGGCATCTACGTAGGATTAAATTATGTAAGACTGAGATTTGAATACATTGTCCAGTCTATTCATAGATAATTTTCAAGTTTAAATTAGATAACTTCTCCCCTCACAGTCATCTTCCTTGGCTTCCTCTCTTCTGTTTCTCTTCCTCTCCCTGTTTACACTGACCCAGATCGTATCTAATCCAATAAGCCAACACTTGTGCTATGCTCTCCGGGAGCCGGGCACGGCACTAGGCGCAGGGCCTCACCTCAGGAGCATGTGACAGAGAGAAGGTTGGGCCCATGGAGTCAGGGATGAGGGGGGTTGAAGAAAGCCTTGGAGAGACTCCCTGAGGCTGCAAACCCTCACTCTCATCCAGTTCAGCCCAGTGTGCAGAATGAAGATGTGGAATCCTCTAAATGCATTTCCTACAACTCACTCTAACCCCCTCAGAGCCAAAGTCAAGACGGGGAGGAATCCCAGGAGTTCCAGAATGTACCCACAGGGCTCCCTCGACACAGGGCAAAAGAGATGGTTCTCGAGCCATGGAAGCCAGGCGGCTGGTGCCTGGGCAGACAGTATGGGAAATGCTAAGCCAAGAGGAAAGATGACCTCTGTCCGTGCTCTTGCACTGAGCCTAAAACGCTCTTGATGCCCTCCCTGTCTCCCCACACCTGACTCCCCCTCAGAGCCTCTTCCCTTGCTTGCAAAGTCTCTTCTTACAGAAAGCATTCTCAACCCACCAGATGACGTTGGTCATGTCTCCATCAAGTTTTCAAGTTTCCCTGGGAAACATTTACCACAACTGTATCCAGTAACCATGTGTGTCACTGTCTTCTTTCTAGACTGTAAGGTCCTTGGGAATAAGGATTTAGAATGAATGCTGTAAGACAGGAAAAAGAGAAAGGAAAAGAAAACAAACAAACAAACAAACAAAACAGCAACAGCTAGCTGGAAGCAGGCAAAATGAGGCACCTAAGCTGGAGGTATGCCTGGAATAAATAGGAAACCAGGAGGGCAAAACCTGGGGCCAGGCATATCAAGTGAAGAAGGAGGAAGAGTTATCATGTCAGGACTATGAAGACAAGGCTGGCAAATGCTGGATTTCAACAGTGTCCCTTGGAGGGAAGGTTTGGCACTCCCCTCCTGGGCACGGGGAGGGATTTAGAGGGGAGAATCCCACCGGGCACCCTTGCTTCCAGCATAAGCAAGATAACCTTCCCATGGCAGAACCAACCATCCAATATAAATTAGGCTGCACATGGGTTTATGGGACATCTGTCCTCAGACCACAGGGATTTGAGATCCCTACTTAGCAAGGCTGCCGTGTCTCGCCTACAGCTGCCCTGGCCTTCTGTTGAATTTTTTTTTCAACTATAGCTAAAAGGACTCCATCAACCCCTCTCTCTGCACCCTGGCTATCTGATGCCCTGATTACCCCTTGATTACCCAACTGGGACCTCTTGGAGGAAACTAAAAGATGGAAGAAGGATGGTGTGTCCCAAGGGGAAGGCAGAGTCATATCTTAGAACACAGCTGGACACGGACTGATTAACTGCATTTGGACGGGAAAGACAGCAGGGGTTCTGAGATCTAGGATTAGGCTCATCTGCTCAGGTGGGGCAACACTATGGGGGGTACTGAACGGCCAATCCAGTAGGGGGAACAGAGAATTTGATAGATACAGTAAAAGACCACATGAAAGTAAAACAAAAAGTTAGCTTTGGGGAATCCATGGGAAATATTGTGTGTCACCTGCTGGGTGGATGGGCACAGACGTGCACATAAGAAAGAAGTCAAATCAGGCAGCACTCAGAAGTCCCAGGAGAAAGGAATCCACCTCCAGGGAGGTCTGTTGGCAGGTACCAAGGTCAAAGGGCAAGGCACAGTTCTCAGGGGGACAGGAAGACTTAAGCAAGGTCAGGACACTTAAGCAAGGACTATCCTCAACCTCTGAGCGCCTGAGTGCCAGCAAAATAACCAAGGCCAGGGACCTAGGGGCAGAGGTGTATGTCAGACTATCCACTTGTCAGAAGGAGTCACAAGATTAGGGACAACAAGCAAGCAGCCAGGGTGACAAGAGCGAATCAACATTCAGATGACAGCAGCTTGAATTCTTCCAGCCCGAAGTCAGAATTGATCTCGGGGCCTGGGTAGAGCCGAGCCCGCCAATCTGGCAGCCAAGTGCATTGGGCTCAGGGAGGGGACGGGTGTGAAGTGTGGGCACAGGTAATGCCCGCCAGACAGAACACAAGTGATGCCCGGTTCTGCCCCACTGTTTCTGGGCTGCCTTCTTGCTCGCAGGTTCAGGAAGGGTGAGGAATGACCTGACACGGGCCTGCGAGAGCAGCTACAGATTCTTGCCAGGAGTCGGAAAGGGAGAAGCATGGGAATGTGGAGCTGTCAGAGTATCCGGATGCCCTTAGAGGGTGAGGGGCCTCATCAACAGCAAGAAGAGGTATCACTGGACCCAGAACAGGACCGCGTGTTCTTCCTCTGCAGCCAGAATATGGCTTCTCCATGAAGACCGAGAAAGCATTTCTCACTATCTGCAATAGTTCCAGATAACGTTTTCTTATTTTTCTTTTCTGTGTTATTTCTTTAGCTTCTCTCTTCCTCGTTGGAAGACAGCAAGGGTTTTTCCTGTCTTGTTCTCCTCTGTAACCTCAGGGTCTGGAACACTTAGGCCCAACCAGTACTGAATGAATGAACGAATGAATGGGTGTGTGTGGGAAGGAATCCGTGCAGTGACCCACGGATCTGCAGTCGTAGTGCAGAGTGCTTCTCTGGATTCACGAAAGAAAACCCTGTTCCATGTCTCCCGGAGATCCTGGGCCCCAGCAAGCCTGATGGATCAGGAATGCTCATCTCTGCGAAGGACCGCCTCCCTACTCCTATTAAGCGAGGGCTGCCTCCTTCCTGGCAGGTTGCAGTTTGGACCGGCCAGCTATGTTTGTGAGGACCTACAGAAGCTGGGGACAGAAGCCCTGACTAACCGGGAAGAACTGCCTTGTTGCTCATCCCCGTGGCCAGTCAACGCGTAGCTTGTACCAGCACGCGGAGTCCTGAGAGAGAGGCCCAGGAACAGCTCATCATGCCAGGCCACTCTGGGCTGAGGGGGGCGGTAGCCACTTGACGTGTGATGTTTCAGGAAAAGCAAAAATAAAAACAAAAAGCAGCGACGATGACAGAACAGAAAATCTGGGTTAGTGATGGAAATTCACTGATTTCCCCGTGGGTATAAATTACAGGTGCGGCAGGCACAATGACGGGCACTTAGAGATGCGACGGTGGAGGCTCGGCCCTAGCCGCACTGCACCTTCTGCCTGAGCCTCTCCCGTGGGCCAGGCGCTGCAGCAGGTGCTGAGGAGCAAGGTGGGAACTGTGCTTGGAGACACAGATAGGAAAAAGGCAAACACTAAGAACTGTCACCGGGAAAATACGGGTTCCTAGAAGGAGCACCTCTCTCAGACTTGTGGAGGGGGGCAAGGTCAGGGCAGGCTTCCCAGAAGAAATGACCTCCAGGTTCAGACCTAAATCAGAAAAGGGTCCAGCCAGCACCGGGAGAAAGCCCAGGGGAAGGAACAGAGGGGTGTGTTCGATGCCCTGAATGAAGAGGAAGCAGTTGCCTCCTGGGAGCGATGGGGATGCAGGCTGGCTGGAGTGTTCAGGAGAGAGGAGGGAGGGATGTAAGTGAGCAGAGGCCAGATCGGGAAGGATCCCATCCGTTAGCTTTGGAAATTTAGATTTTTCATTTTGTCAGTAGTAGAGTGGGAAGGTGGGCATGTGGATGGAAAATGCCAATTGAAGGGTTGTAAGAAGGGGAGTGTGTTCTGGAAAAATCTCTCTTTCACTACTGGCTTTTCTCTTTTTTCTTAATGTTTTATTTATTTTTGAGAGAGAGAGAGAGCATGAGCAGGGGAGGGGCGGAGAGCAAGGGAGACAGAGGACCCAGAGCAGGGTTGACGCTGACACCAGCGAGATTCACGAACCATGAGATCATGACCCGAGCCAAAGTTGGACGCTCAACCGACTGAGCCACCCAGGTGCCCCTCGCTACTGGCTCTTCTTAGGAAACCTCCCTGGTAATGTTTTAGGAGGAGGTGATTTCCATTTTCACCAAGTTGTTTCTAAAGCCTCCCATTCAGGGACACGGTTTCTCACCTCCACACCTCTTGGCACAGCGCCTAGCACATAACAGATACTCTTGAGGAGCGTGGTAAGATTTAAGTGGCAGAGGGGACGTGTTCACTGCTATCCTGTCCTTACTGCAGAGAAATTGGAAGCAGGGGGCATGCATATGGGCAAACGGGGGGAAGCAGTGAAAACCAAGGGGCTGTCCCAGCCTGTGACAGAGACTGCTGTATCTACTCATCAAATCGCAATTCCTTTCACCCCTAGGCACATTTCCCAGACTCCCTGAGAGGGAGGTATCACCAGAGGAATGACTTCAAAACACAGACGTGTAGGCTGAAGAGAGGTTCTGTACTTACAGGTCTGGCCCATAGGTCTTCTCCCCCATAATCCCCAACCTCCGTTCCCTTCTTCCAGTTGAGTGAGGACAAGTGTGAAAATCTAAAGATGGGTAGACCACAAGATGGAAGGAAGCTTAGTCCCCCATGGTCACGTAGAAAGCCACTGGGCTAGGAACAGCTTCACTGAAGTATAGTGTGAGTCATAAGCCTCTGTTTGGTGACCCTCTGACATCTGGGGGTTTTTCTATTATAACGGCAAGTCTTACTTATCCAAACTAATACATAGCCTACTTAGCGCTACCATCACCAAAGCCATTCCACAGGATCCCGAGAAGAGGCTTAGTATACACCAGACTGAGTCTCATTTCGGATGACAAAAAGGCAGCACGAGGCAGAAAATGTCCATTTCTCTCCGTGAACAAAGTTTTCCAACTGGCGGAATGCAGCCCTACCACTTAAGAGAGTCTAAATGCCTCTTCTGGAACATTTGGACTGCTTGTTCTGATGCCCAGTTTATGGAATTCAAAATAAAATCTCCAATTGGAATGAGCAACCGACTCATTTAATGCTGAGTTCTTCCTGCACATAAATGTTGACATGTTCACATGGCTGTGAAGATGAAATTGTTCAGTAAAAAGCACCTGGACGTGAAGTAACACAAAATATAATACATGCTCAACGAGTTCTATATGGTGGGGAAAACTTGCCTGGTTATTACTAACACGAGGAGTTACTCTTTTACTACTCCGTCCCCACCTCCCAAAAATGTCAGGAAGCATAAAACTCCCACCAGTGCCTCACATTAACTCAGAGAGCACAAAAAGCAGAGACAGACTAAAGCTATGGTCTATAAAAAGATAATGTTCTTGGGGTTATAGGTAGTTTCACAGAAAATTCAGAGGATGAATACACAAATGGTTCCGTATTGCACGGACCTATGTAGTAGCTATTATAAACGGCAGTAGCTAGGGCTACAGAAATACAGTTAATGGGGATTCTGTACTCAGAGGAAAAAACTTTAAGAAATCCCTGCCAGAGAAACAGAGATTTTTTTTTTTTTTTTTACAATTAGTATAAAAGAAAGAAACCATTCAAAATTTCCATAGATTGGTGAACTGTCTGTAGAAGCAGGGGACATGGTCAAAGATGCAGAACCAAGAAGATGAAAACAGAATTCAAACAGGAAGAGAAACTGTTTGGCCAAAGAGTTTTTAAATTCCCTAGTGAGAAGAAAGCCGGAGCGAGAGCCACATTAAGTATGATGTGTTGTTTGAGGTGCGTCTGTAGTTAAATCCACCACATACTCTTCAAGCTAGATACCTGAACCAAGAGGCCCTGACTAAAACTTGCGATCAAGTTTTGTGGAATTCTGGTTTTGTGCTTGAGCAACAAATGTGGTTTCGGCCGTAAGATCAGTGGGTGTTTCCCAGGCAAAGCTGTCTCTCGGTTCTCCGTCCCCCTGCCTCGTTCTCCTTTCTTTCCCCAACTGCAACTCTCATCCCTCTTTCCTCCTCATCCTCCTCTCTAGCACAAGTCCTTGGCTCTCCTGATCTAGAGCATCGCGAGGCTTCCAGTCTGTTCCCACATGGAGTATGTCTCTGCCTACCTGCCCAGACTGAACAGGAACACCTTTCTGCTATGAAGGACCCTGACCTTCTGCTGCAAATGATACCTATCTATGATGTCCCCTCCTCTCTGTTGAGCCGTCAGCAACTACCAGCACACGTCTGCATCAAAGGGTCCCTTGTGAATACCAGCGGTTCAGCCGAGCCCCCAGTGGCACTAAGGGAATTTGGCTTCTATCCTAAGAGAAAGAGCTGAGGGGGTGTGTGTGGGGGGGCAAGAGAAAACAGCAGGGAGAAGACCCAGAGACAGAGAGTTGGGGGAAGGGGCCCTTGCAGCAGAACCTTCTAGAAGAAGCCACCTGAAATGAGCTGCCTATCTGAGCAGAGAGAAACCCTCCCTCTTGGATGATAATGCCGAGGAAGCACTGGCCGTCCCTCAGAAGGAGAATGACTTCAACACTCTTTCCCAGGTTTCAAAGCATCCCTTCCACTAATTATTATGGAAATGTGTCTTTAATTGGTAAGCGGCAACAGCTTCTTAATATTTGTTCTATTGCTAGCTAGAAAAACAGCTCTGAGGAGAAAATCCAGTTGTGTCTAAGGTGATTGGGGTGGTGGGTAGGCAAGGTTGAAAGGGGCTGATGGTAACTCTCGGAGCCTTAGCAAAGCAGACAAAACAAGATGTTAGGAACAGAACTGGCAGGAAGATCATTACCACCACCAGTATGAAAAAAATGCTTTTCAAATTTCACCCCTTTTCCCTGTGGTACCTCCACCCCTCCCACTCCTAAAAACTAAGTCTCCTGAGATAAGCCAAATACTATGTAATTCCATTTACATAAAATATGTAGAATAAGCAAATTCATACAGACAGAAAGTAGATTCGAGGTTATATCGGGGGCTGGCGGTGATTACTTAATGGTTATAGAGTTTCTGTTTGGGGTGATGAAATATTTTGAAAATGGATGGGGGTGATGGATTGTATATCGTGAATGTAATTAATGCCCCTGAAGTGTGCACATAAATGGTTAAAATGACACATTTTATGTTATCTATATTTTACCACAATTTTAAAAATTAATGATGTAATATACCTAAACCCATCGAATTGTACACTTCAAATGGATTAAGTCTATGGGGTGGTGAATTATATATCAACAAAGCCGTTTCAAGAAAAAAAATCAACAACTAGGTCTACTAATAACGCTAACCTGCTTGCAGAATCAAGCCTGTTCTAGCTTCTTCCATTCTCATTCACTGAAAACCTCTTATTTGCCAGGTAATCTGCTAGGCATCCATGGACAGAATCGACATGGTAGGAATTGTTTAAGTAACTTACATCTTCTCCTTCCAGCCATCTGATGGCTTTGGCCTGGGTGTCCCTTTATGTTATGACTCAGGTTCCTGTTCCCTAACGCCAACCACAGAGCTATATGCTTCCAGCTGTCTCTGTGAGTTTCAGCTCCCTAGAAGCACCTTATTCTGTTACGGAGGTCTCTGTTTTCATCTCCACCCTGAGTTCCTAGCCCACCAGCCTCACCAATCTCCTGTTGTTCTAGAAGGCTCTGCTTTCTGATTTGTACAACTAGGTTCCTCTCTAACCACACAAGGTCAGTGATTCTGACTTAAACTCCATCCCATTTTCTGGGGCCCTGATACTCTGTAGAGAGACCTTACTGATGCTCACTGGCAATCTGTCTGAACTTCTAAACACACCCACCCCAATTCACTTTTGCCGTATCCTTTTCCCTCCTGGTGGGTAGCTTCATAACTTTTCCACAGATGTCTGGTGTTGACCTCATGTCCGCACGGCAATTGAAAAGACCATTATTCAGGAATTCTCGCAAGTGGGTCAGCTCCCCCATCGCATGTTCTAAAGGAGTAGGTCCTGGTACCATCTCATCTCCTTCATCCCATTCTGAGTAATGAGCCATGGCCACGGAATCTCGGGGTATGACAGTTCTATCCAATGCCATACCTGAAACACAAACATAGTCCCAGCAAAGCCAGATCAGCTACAAACAAACACGGATAGAGTGGTAGTTCTCTATCCTTGCTCGCATTGGAGTCACCTGGAGCTTTAAAAAAAAAAAAAAAATACAGATTCTGAGGAATTCTCCGGAAGACTGCCTTCAGACTTCATCTGCACCATCGGCTCTCCTGGCCCACACTGCTGATTTTGAATTTGCCATTCTCCACAATCACACGAGCCTTATGTACTGACTCCTAGACCGTATCTCCACAGATCCTGACTTAAATGGTCTGGGATGGGATCCAGATATGGAAGATTTTTTAAATGACTAGGATAATTCTAATGCATATCCAGGGTTAGGAGCTACAGATCTAAGGAGACCAGACACTCTAGGAATATATTCATTCCTTCCTTCAACAAGTATTTGCTGAGCACCTATTATGTGCCAGCCATAGAGTCCAAGATGCAGTGAACTAATCAGCAAAGTGTCTTGTTCTCAAGGGAGTTTCCAATGGTTGGCGGGGAATAAGAAAGAAAACAAAGAAGTATAATTGTATGACTAGAGATACAGAGCAACTATAAAATTTGTGAAGTGGATTTTTAGCATACGTACACAAGTCTCAGGAACCCTGGTTGTAGGTTTTCAGAGCATATGAACAGATTACTAGCATCAGGGGAGTGGAGATCAATCAGGATCTCACTAGTCTTCAGAGTTAGGCATGAAGTAGGGAGGTACCCGTTCCGAGAGAGTCAGAAACTCTTCCCCTGTCTCTTGCTGAGCTTTAAACCATTCATAAAACCAGGGTGGCCGTTGAAAGACACAGTAACTCTGTTTTCATGGCGGAAAGAGCCAGGGACGGAGATCTCCTTGGTACAGGGCTTTTAAAAGCAAAACAGGACAAACAGGTTTGATGGCAGCCTGTGGGAGGCAGGGGGATTGAGCCTTCTACCTCCTTCTTTCTACAACTGACATTTTCTTTTTCTCTCACTTCCAGCTGTTAAGAAGGAAACAGCGTGGAGGGGACAGGTTTTCTCAGCTCATTCTCTCTGCCCTGAACTCAGCGGGGCTCTGATTGGAGATCCCTGGAGAATCAAAGCTCACCAGATCCTATGAGTCCTTACTGGGATCCATACACTTCATATGTCTGGTGGAAGCAACACAAAAACAAAGCGGCAGTTAGTTGGTCCACTGTCAAACATGGGACCCGTGTCCGGCACCGCCATTGCTGCTTAGAGGAAATCCCTGTTCTCTGGGATTTCTGACACTCTGGTGGGGGACTCAGACAATATGGTGCTAAACGAATAGAACACAGTATGTTCAGGAAAGTGGGCAGAAAGCTAAGTAGGGTAGTACCTTACATGGTGTTTTCGAGGAAGGTGTTTCTAGGAAATGACATCTGAGAAGAAGCCTGAATGGAATAAAAGAATAGACTCTAAATTCCTAATGAATAGGAAGCCTCCCACCAACATAGGGGCACTTCCTTTTATCCATCCAATTGAAAAAAAAAAAATCTGCCCTCTCCTGAGCAGCCCTGATGGAACTCTGTTCCCTAGAAATGGCCCTCCAGTGGTTCTGGGATGAGTCACCTCGAGCTACAATCTTACTCCTTGCCTCCATCAGTAAATGTCTTCATTTAAACCATGTCTGTGGTCCATAACTCCTGCTGCTGAGTTGAACGTTCCTTATAAACTTGTAATTCCCCAAACTGAGGCCCTCCAAAACCTCCAACCAGCTCTTACTCATGTTCAGATATGAAGCTGGAGACCCCTTCCTGCATGCTTAGTTTCATCATAGGTCCTATATTATCTAGGGGTGGGGGGTGGCTGCCTAAAGGTGATCACAGACACCAAGCCATCAACCTTGAAACTTACCACAAGCCCTATTGGCTAGAAATAGGAGGACAGTGGGGCCTCTTGAGACCACCTCCTTTTCCCAGAGCCCAGGCAGATGAGGCCACGGTCTCTTCTGCTCCCCAAGGAGTGGTCATTGGGAAGTTCTTCCATGGACTTAACTTCATCCAATCTCTTTTATTCTTACATCACCTCTTCTATTGCCTTTATGAGCCAGACAGGGAAGGGGCAGGTCTCACCCAGCCCAGATTTCCGCCCCCCCACCCCCAAACCTCTGCTTCTTCTGTTGGTGAGGAATAGACCTGAGCACGTGCTAGGGGGGAGAAGAGGAGGGTGGATGCAAGCCCTTCCAGCCACTCTTCCTGCAGTGATGGAGTTCAGGGCCGGTGGGCATGTCACAGCCAGAAGGATGATGTAGACAAATTGGATAAAACTCAGGAAAGAGCAACACACCAAAAAAAAAAAAAAAAGAAAAGAAAAGAAAAAAAAGATGATGAAGAGGCTGGAGGGATTGAATGATGAGGAGAGATTAAAAGAACTAAATACGGACAGACCGGCTAAACGCCGATTAAAAGCAGCGATCAGAACTGTCTGCGGGTATCTGAACACCAGTAGGGAAGAGGGGCCGCACTAGCAGGTGTGGGGTCAGGCAGGGGGGAAGTGAGGTGGACTGAGAATAAATGAAGGGAAAGTGTGAATGCAAACTGCTGGGTGGTGAAAGAGTCTCTATTAAGGGAAGAGGCGGGGGGTGGGAAAGGTAGAAGGGTAGTGGGCATTCAACGTACAAGTCTCCCTTTAAAACTTCTAGATATATCCAGTGGTGTCCAGCAAACCCTGGGGGGACAGAGGGCACACCCCAGGAGACCCTAGGTGTGTCCCAAGGCTGTGTCCTCATCTAACATCTAAAGCGATAATGACGAGCCCCCTCAGGCTTGGATCCAGGTTGGTCAGAGGCCATGAAGAGCAATAACATCAGTCAGAGCCCTGGGACAACACAAAGATCAGACCATGTGACTATCCAGCTGACACTGACCTTTTAAGCCCCTTTTTGTTTTAAAAGTAAAATCCTGAACCAGAAATATTCCCCCTTCTGCAGAGAAAGAGGCAGCTGGTCAGCTTGACAGGCGGAAACTGCAGCTTTCTCGTTAATGTGCAATCCTGAAACGGTGATGTATGGCTGGTGATAGATCATGTTGGGTTTCCGGAGAGCAGGGAAGGCTAAAGCCGGAGCCTAATTCATGATGCATGAACGCATTGATCTTCCTGGCTCTGAAAATACAGTGTAATGAACCCCCGCTAACACATCATTTTTATTCCACTGCACCTCGCTAATATCTAATGATTTCACCTTCTACTGTGATCAAACATAATTGTATGGGAGTTTCAACTTTGTTCTTTGATACGGGAACACCGCTGCCCTGCACTGTTTTGCTCTTTACTATTGGGAGAACAAGTCTGAAACTTACATGTATTAAGATCCTATAGATGAGCTATCCTGTGGCCAGTTGAGGAGCCCTGTGTGTTCACATGTGCATACGTGTGCGTGTGTGTGTGGGGGGGGGGTTAGGTAAGCGCGAGAATGTGTTTTATGCATATGTTGAACCAAAGCTAATTGAAGGTAGGGAAGATATTCAGAAGCAGGTGCATCTGCCCTGGGATGGCTAAACCCTTTCCTACCAACTGGCTCTTGGGAAATGGCAATTGCGTACTTAGAATGGAGATTACCTTGTAAATGTTATTGTTTGCGGAATCCCATCTGCTGATTGAAATCACTATAATAATTTGTTTTGAAGTCCATGAGGCTTCCTGAGGGCCTCCTGCCAGCCTGTCCTTGACAGCATCGTATCCCATGTGCATCTCATGTTTCTTGGACAGACCTTTCATTGTGCTATTCCGGTCTCCATTTTAAGAAGAGGTTTTGGGGGAAAAAATAGTATTAATTTTATAACTCTAGCCATCTGGCTGAAGGTGCATCCTTTTCGATGAAGGAACAGATATTTACAGCCATTCTGTGGATGAGGTGAGCTCTCTGTTGCCAGCACTGTACTTACAGGCAGGGTTCCGGGGGTGGGGCCGCTTCTGACATTCACTAGATGCATGACCTTGGGTAAGTCATTTGACCAGTTACCTAACCTGGATCCCAGTTTCCTCCCAATAGAAGAAAATTCCCATGTTTTTCCTTATCTAAATGCAGATGGCTGCACCAGATGATTTTCTAATATCTCTTACAGCTCAAGGGTTTCTGGTCTATGACACCTTAACACCCTCTCTTGCTTCCCTCCATCCTGAAACCTCCTTTCTTCCTTACACGGGAGAGTCTGCACCCCTTAGAAGCCCTCCCACAACGTGAGCTGGATGTGAGCAAATCCTAACCTCACAAGTTGGATCAAGACAGGAATCTGCCCTTGTGCTGGCTCCTCCTCCCCTCCCCAGTCTTTTTTTAAAAAAGAGGAATGACAAAACAAGAGTGAATTAAGCAAAATGGTTACCCAATTATTTAAATTCTTTAAAGAATCTGTAGCAATATTAAGTTAATGCAAAACTCAGTATTCAAGGTCAAGCTCCCACACAGCTTAATAGGTAAAACTTTGACCCCTGTCGAGGCCTTTGATTTTGGCCTGTGCTCTGTTCCATGGGGAGCTGGTGGAAGGTTAATACATAAAAAGCTAGTATTCCAGAGAAATACAGTCCAGAGCTTGTGATGCGGGTCAGGGTACAGTATCTGACTGCAGTCAATATGCACTTAAATGTTTGGATCATCTAAACCTCCACTTGGCACAAGGGATCTCCAGAGAGACCTTTCTTAGGAGCAGAAAAATTACTATTCCACAGCCGACTGTGGGTCTTCTTGGCCCATTAGTGTTTCAAGGGAGATGCTAGTGAAAGGGGCCAGGGAGGTCCCTCTGGGCTGAATTGGCTGAAAAGTAAATAGTCTGGGGGGTGCACACAAGCCTTGACTCTGATTCCAGCCACCACGGCTGAGAACAGCTTGGCCCGATGCCTAATTATTGTCTCTCACTCACTGCCTCTGCAATGGGGGTAATTATTCAGATGTGTTAACAAGGTGTGTTGAGACCATTGGATAGAAGGCAAATATCATTGTTTATATTCCCAGACTTGACAGGGCTAGAAGAGGAAAAGCTTTGAACTTCCAGCCACCCATTGTTCTAGCACCAAAACTGCGGGAGAATGGAAAGTGTCATCTATTTATTTTCATCTGTGTTCTCCCAAACCCTATTAATTCCCTGACCAGAATTGGGTTCAAATTCTTTATTTTAGTTTTCAGTGAATCACAGACTGCAGCTGGATTAGAGCTAGAATCTCTTTATTACTTTGCCAATTTCTTGAGAGACGTAAGGAATGGAAAGTGGAAAAAGAAGTAGATAGACCCCAAGAAGCTTGGAATTGTGGCAAGACTCAGGGTTGGAGGAGGGGAGCCACGCTGGCTTCCGCTTTGGTGGGGAATAGACAGAACGGCAAGATGGAGACATATTGCACATACTACGTGCAGGGGCCGATATACACATTTCCCAAATGATATCATGGGAAAGATCTTTGGTTGGCAGTGAAACTTAATTATGAGCAATGTCCTAGATCAGAACAATGTGGGTGGTGGGTGTTTTTGAAGGACTGGGGGTAAACACAAAGGACAGGTTAAAGACAAGATCTTAAATCGTAAGGCAAGAGCTCGGAAAGACATGAGAATGTATTGGTCTTGCTCAGAGACAGAATACTAGAAAAAGCAATTGAAAGAGCTAGATGGCACCTGGGTGGTTCCGTCGGCCGAGCGTCTGATGCTTGGTTTCCGCTCAGGTCACGATCTCACAGTCCACAGATTGACTCTCAACTCTGCATCGGTCTCTGCACTGAGCGTGGAGCCTGCTTCAGATTCTCTCTCTCCCGCTCCCTCGGCCCCTCCCCTGCTCATGTTCTCTCTCTCAAAATAAATAAATAAATAAAAATATAATAAAAGGAAAAGAAAAAAGAAAAAAAGGGGTGCCTGGTGGCTCAGTCAGTTAAGCATCTGACTTTGGCTCAGGTCAGGATCTCCAGTTTGTGAGTCCAAGCCTTGCATCAGGCTCTGTGCTGACCGCTCAGAGCCTGGATCCTACTTCAGATTCTGTGTCTCCCTCTCTTTCTGCCCCTCTCCCACTCATGCTCTGTCTTGCTCTCTCAAAAATAAACATTAAGAAAAAAGAATAAACTCGAAAATCTCCTTGCATGAAAAATTTGTAACTGTGACACCCTTTCCTGAATGGCGTGTGTGTGCTTCTACCTAGAGACTTGGTGAGGTTCCTTACAGGTCTGGAAGTGAATGACAGCAAGCTCTCGTGTATAAATCAGTGAATTCTTTTGGTAGATTCCTCTTCTCCCGTCCATTCATTATTTGACTTTTTAAGGTACTTTCACTGCATATGAGTATTAAATATGTTTTTAAAACACACTTCAATGTTGACGCAAAACCTGGGCGGAGGGGGGAGGGGTATCAAATACATGTGCAGTGCTCTGAAGGCATGATGTTTCCGCTAAAGAATTTGACCCCAGTAATCTAATTTGCTTTAAATTTGAAATGATCCCTCATTCCCTTATTATAAGGCTCCATGTCGTTGGCTCATAAAGATTACAATTTCTCTTCTTCCAATTGTAATAAATCCAATTCAAGAACGCTCTTGATTTGAAATTCGTCACAACAACACACACAGAGGGCACTGCTCCCCCGATGTGCCTCCTGGGGAGGGCCTACTTGTCTCTTCTGCCCAAGAGGGATGATGATGCATGGCTATAAAGTGAGTCTGTCTCCTTTCCCCTTCCTCTCCCCCACCCTCTAAACCTCCATATAATCTGTGAAAAGAATACTGTGTCTAAATTATAGCTGATTCCTCATTATCCGGCAGTAAAAAGGTTAGGCGAGCCAGAAAGCCAGACTGACTACGGCTTTACATTTTATCTTTCCGCCTGGGAACAGTTCAGTTTCTCAAATCCATTTGAAAACACTTCAGCTCATTCCATCCAATCTTGGGATTTTAACCTTTTTCTTCCTCTCTTTTCCTTTTCTTTTTTTCCCCCTAAACTGGCAGCTTAGAATTATAACTGACCAACCTATAGCCTGCGTATCTGTCTATCTGCCTATCGATCAGTCATGGGTCTAGTGTCTTACAACAGAACTTGACTTTTGGATAACATTTGGTATTGATTCTGAGCTAAATTGGATGGCTCTTTGAAGGACTTGGTTGTACTATTGAGGGTTTTTTGAGTGATAAATCATCATAATAATTACAGCACTTGGTATGAACTTAGTAATCATAAGGCCTCTGGCGTCTGAAGATATCATTTTGCCAACCAGTAACTATCCTGATGTAGATGGGAAATTTGAACTCTCAACTACCACAATTTGTTACATTAATTAATATGAACAGAAGGAAGCCAGTCATTGTGGTGGAGCCTGAAGACAGGGAGCAAGTCGCTAAGAAGGCTCTAGAAAAACAGTAGCCGTCACCCAGACCACATGCTTAGGTCTACAGGCATAACCATTATTAACAAAAAAGACCTATCTCAATGACAAACTTCTCTGTCATAAACATTATGACCAGATATACAAATATGGAGGGAGTAGAAGGATGTGTGCCAGGATGCAGGAAAACAAAGATCCAAAACAATAGTAAATACTAACTAAAATACAATAGAATCGTAACTAAAATAACAAAGGATGTGTCAGAAAACCTACAGTGTGCTGACTGAGGCAAAGGGAAGGAAGAGGAAGAACCAGCTTTAACGTTGTGGGGAGGATTGGGGGAAGGGAGAGGAGAGACGGACCCACCTGAGCGGTTCTCAACATTGGCTCTGTCTCCCCAACATCAGAGGAGCTTTTAATATATTTTCCTTCCCAGAGATGCCAAGTGAGAAGATCCGGGGTGGGGTCCGGGGAAAGCTCCTTCCACCAGTGATGCAAATCAGGATTGAGAACCACCTAACTAGATCAGCTATCTCATGAAGAGAACACTGCCTTGCCCGTCATTGTGTTTCCAGGGGCCAGCTTAGTTCCTGGCTCATAGTAGATGCCCATATGTGTATTTTAATGGCCAAGCAAATGGCAGATTGGCAAACGAAATGAATAGGCATTTATTAAGTGTCCACCAGCTGGAGGCTCTGTCCTAGGAGCCTTATCTACAGTATCCCCCGTCACTCAGACTGTTCCCAATGAAGGAGTGCTTATTTCTACTTCAAAAGTGAGGCACCTAAGACTCAGGAAAGCTAAGTAATTTGTTCCAAGCTGGAGGCAGGAGCCTAATCCGTAGTTAGGTGTGAAAAATAGGGGAGGGGCACCTGGGTGCGTTAAGCGTCCTACTTTGGCTCCGGTTATGATCTCACAGTTGGTGAGTTCAAGCCCCGCATCAGGCTCTGTGCTGAGGGCACCGATTCAGATTCTCTGTCTCCCTCTCTCTGCCCTTCCCTCACTCATGCTCTCTCTCTCTTTCTCAGAATTAAAAAAATAAATAAAAAAAAACAAACAAGGGAGGGATGTGGCAGAGAGAGGGTCTGGGACAGTGACCGTTTCAGAATTTCTGTGAAGAAATATAGGGATGGCAATATTTCAAGAGAGAGAGAGCGTGTATGCACACATGCACCCATAAATGGGGGAGGGACAGAGAGAGTGAGAGAGAGAATCCCAAGAAGGCTCCGCACCGTCAGCACGGAGCCCAACACAGGGTTCCATCATGACCTCAGCTGAAATCAGAGGTTGGACGCTTAACCGACTAAGCACCCAGGTGCCGCATCCCCTCCCCAACTGCTTTTACCTATGTGTTTACTGGGGGAACTTGGTGGGGCGTGGGTGATGGGCACGGGAGATTCGGGAGGCTCCCACTGCACCCCTCCTATCCCACTCCCAGCAAGCTGCCGGGGGAGAGAGTTTGACTGTTCCCGGCACACACTTCTCTTTAGGGTCCCAGGGAAACAGAAGATATCCCAGGGCTCTCTTCCCTCATTTCTCTCCGTCTGCCAGCTAACGCCTGAAATTTAGGTTCGTGACGAAAAGTTTTGATTCCCATAGTTAAATATGAAAGACTCGAACTATAAATGTGATTGTGTATTACAACTTACTCACGCTGAAGTCCATCTGCCAATAAGACTAAGTGACTGATAGCAGGCCCTTGCCTATTTTGAGAAGGAAAAGGAGGACAGAGAATGCCTGACATTTGCCACGGAGGCGGAATAAAGGAATCTTCGCCTTTACAGATTTGCCCAGGATGAGCCCTATTTACATTCACCCGGGAAGGGACAAACAGAAGCTGTGCTCAGAGGTATTTTTGTCATGGGCAGCTGTGAATACACGCAGCTTTTCTTCAAATGATTTATGAAGCGTTTTTTGTTTGCTTTTAAAATGCGGAATAAAAGGACTCCATTCCCCGAGGCTTCATTAACCGAGGTACTACCGTCCCCAAAGCTGCCTGCAGAATCTGCAACGTGCTGAGATCACCTAAACGGGAATCTGCACCTGGCAATCCAGAGGCTCAGCTCTGCCCCCAGCAGGTTGGGGTCCCTCGGCAAGTCCCTTATGCTTCTAGTACCTGAGCTGTGGGACCGGAACGATGGCACCTGTGTTCGCAGACCATTTGTCAAGTGTCAGTGCGTGAAGCGCCTCTCCTGTGTTATCTCAGTCCTCACGACGACACCACGAAGTACACACTCATCTTTTTCAGTTTTAGAGATGAGTCTTAGCTCACTGTGGGTTGCCCAAAGTAACACAGCTAGTAATTGGAAGATTGGGTATTTGAAATAAGGCCTGTCCAGACTTAGAGTCCACTGTCTTAGACACACGGGGTTATGTTACTTCATGGGAAAGTCATGTGGCTGAAAAGAAGTGATCCGAACGAACATGCTTTGGACAGTTGTATATACATGTATCTGTTTACGCACACACACACACACACACACACACACACATATACACTGTGAGATTATTTATGTATATATCCGTTTAGCACTGTCCCATGCAATCCGAATTGATTATAATGTTATTTCGTTCTGAAATAGGTGTATTAGGGGCACCTGGGTGCCTCAGTTGGTTAAGCATCTGACTTCAGCTCAGGTCATGATCTCACAGTTCCTGAGTTTGAGCCCTGCCTTGGGCTCCATGCTGACAGCTCAGAGCCTGGAGCCTGCTTCAGATTCTGTGTCTCCCTCTCTCTCTGCCCCTCCCCCACTCATGCTCTGTCTCTCTCTCTCTCAAAAATAAATAAACATTAAAAAAATTGTTAATAGGTTTATTAATCCATTTCTTGACCCCGGTGGTCTTCTTTTTCTTTTAAAATGTTTTATTTATTTATTTATTTTTTTGTAGGTTAATTTGTTTATTTTTCTTTATGTTTTTGTTTTATTTATTTTTAAGAGAGAGAGAGACAGAGACAGAGCGTGAGCAGGGGAGGGGCAGAGAGCAAGGGAGACACAGACTCCGAAGCAGGCTCCAGGCTCTGAGCTGTCAGCACAGAGCCCGACCCGGGGCTTGAACTCATGAACCGTGAGATCATGATCTGAGACAAAATCAGATGCTTAACCGACTGAACCACCCAGGTGCCTGGACCCCAGTGGTTTTCAAAATGTGGCACCCAGTTCAGCATCAGCAGCATCTGGGAACTTGTTAGATATGTAGATTCTAGAGCCCCACCCGAGGCTACCGAATCAGCTACTCTGAGTGGCTCAGTCGGTCAAGCGTTCTACTCTTGATCTCAGCTCAGGTCTTGATCTCAGGATCTTGATCTCAGGGTCCTAAGTTCAAGACTGGCATTGGGCCCCACGCTGGGCATGAAGCCTACTTAAAAAAAGATAAAGAAAAAAGAACCTCTGGATGGGGTCCAGTAATCTGTGTTTTAACAAGCCCTCCAGGTGATTCTGATGCCTGTTTAAAACTGAGAGCCACTAAGTACTATTGAGCTAACTCAGGGAGGGCATACTCCCAACCAATGAGTCTAAAGGCACCAAACTACAGTACATTCATTCACTGGGCTCTTCACTGCCCTATGGAGAAAGATACAGCTTGGCTCCTTGCATTTATTTTGTATTCTCATGTTGACCCTTACTGACTGAGAAAAAATTGTGAATTTGCCTTGAGGAAAGAGAGAATGAGTATTATACTGAGCGTTAAAATAAAGCCTCATGTAGGATAAAGGTGTGTTAAGAAGAACAGTCCAGGAAACAAAGAATTACAGGTGAGTAGCTATTTTTTATATTATGGAGGGCATGATAAGCGTCACCGTCTCCAGGGACAATTGACCAACGTTTCGAGAAAGAGTAGCAGAAAGAAATTGAAGGCGTGACATCAGGGATCTGAAGACAACCAAAGAGCTATAAGAATGGTACTAATGAGGGTACATGTATGTGTGTGCACCTGTGTGTGTGTACATCCATATTATTCACCATATATTTGACAATGTAATATGGACTTCAGGATTAGACATATTTAGGTCCAAGTTCCCAACTGATTTCTAACTGCTCCAACACTTACTAACGGTTACCTTGGGTTAACTACTTAATATCTCCAACCCACACTTTTCTTATCTGTAGGTAAAGAAATGCAGATAAGAAGAGTAGCTCCCTATTCCAGAGAACATTCCATTCCATACAGCACTTAGCATCAACCCTTGTGTGTATCTGGTTAAGTGTTCCACAAATTTGAATTATTATCACTTTCAATAGACATAATGGCAATATTTATCTTGTTTCCTTACACTTGGAAGATTCTTGGAAACGATGAGATTTTAGTTGAGTCCCCAAGGAGAGAAGAGTGGTACCTAATAAGATCCAGTAACAGACCCCAGAAGTTTCTACCCGAGCTTGTTCATGGTTGGTTACAGTTTTCTTTGTGAGAGGACATGCTTTTTACTCATTTCTTTTTCTCCTATTCTGTGGATTGCTGAGCGCGGCTCCTCCTTCCCAACCCTTCACGCAGTCTTGACTTGACCTCCGGAGTCTCCACCTTCCTCCCTTTCAAAAGCTTCCTCTTTGCATTTGATTTTGTTTTGCCTCGACTCTTCCACCTTCAGGGTTGGTAGTTCCCAGTCACTTGGTCAGTAGGGGTGAACTGTCTCCTGGTTGTTTGGCTTTGTTCTGTCACAGTTTGGAGGACGCTTTCCTTGGCATCCAGATGCGTCTGCTTCGGCAGGAAGCTATCCTCTGAAAGGCGTGCTGTGCTTCTCCTGCAGGAAAAACGAGGTGCATTCTCCTCACAGCCCTTTGCTGCTCCCTTGTTGCCCCCTCTGTGCAGTTTGTCTGGCTCACTAGTACATCACATTGTATACTGTAAGTGCTTAATGAATGTTTCCAGTGTGAATAGGCCATCTAGAAGTTTACATTCTAATAGAAAGGAAAGAAGAAAACAGAAGGCAGCCCCTTAAACTCCAAAGCGAGTTTGCAAAGAAGGTGGGCCACAGAAGAGGGGCAGGGAGGCAAGAGGAAAGAGACAGAGGGCCTTTCTTGCTATTTTTTCTGACATCACAGATGATGAGCTGAAGAGGGGACAACGCGGGAGTCAGAATCCCGCGTCCAGGATGGATCTCACTTAAGGCCTCACAACCGGTATACGGGCTGGGACTTGTTATTTGACAGCTCCCCACGTGCAATCCCCCTGGGGAAGAAGTGTTGCAATAGGGCACACCTCCCAGGCTGGGGAGGGAAGGCGACAGCTCTTCAGTCTTCTGCCAGTGGTGTCTGGGCAGCTGGCATCCCCTCCCACCATGCTGTGTATTTACCCAACTTCAAAGACCAGGGCAGCCATCAAAGGAAGGAAGAGGAAACAGAGACAAAATTAACTCCCTCCCTCCCCGCGTCGGCCCCTCTTCTCTATTACAAAGCCCCCTTTGCTGAAACGTTAGCTAGCAGCACACTGTCACCATCAGATATGTGTGTTTGCAACAGTAGTGGGGGCAGGGGGAGGGGGATTCTTTTCAGTCTGGGGCCGAGATGCGCCTCTCCCAGCCAGGTAGGGGCTAAGCCGTAAAGGCCTGTTCCGTAGGGTGACTCCCAGACCCAAATCACTGGCAGGCTCCACAGCAAAAAGGCAACGCGTGTTGTGTTGTGTTCTGTTTTGTTTTGTTCGAAACTAATGTCAGGATGTGAGTGTGTGCGTTGGATTAAAACAGAAACTGCAAAGCAGACAAAAGCGAAAGAAATCTACATGTGTGCACGTTGAAGCTTGTTACATTTCATACCAGGCTGGGTTATCGTAGCCTGACGCAGGAATGACTGCCAATCAAAGGAAAAGAAAGGCACTGAGAAAATATGGCCTCGCAGAGAGTGTATGGGCTTCAATCAGCTAGATCTGTGAGCATTACTTCACCTTTCTGAGCTGCAATTTTCTCAGCCATATAATCATAATGATACTCCGTCTTTGCAAGAATTAGATGAGATGTCTTATGTGGAGTAACTGGCCCATGGTAACACTCAAATAAACATTAGTGTCTGTATTAGTTTCTCCAGGCTGCTGTATCAAATCACCACCCAGCTTAGAACAAGAGAAATGTATTCTCCCACAGTTGTGGAAGCCAGAAGTCCAAAATCGGTATCACTGGGCCCAATTAAGGTGTTGGTAGAGCTGCAGTGCCTCCAGAAGCTCCCGGGAGAATGCGCTCCTTGCCTCTTCCCACTTCTGGTTGATGCTGCTGGTCCGTGGCTCACAGTAGCATTCCTCTGATCTTCAAGGCTGGCATCTTTAAACCTCCCTCCGTTCTGTCTTCACATCGCCTCTTCTGTGTGTATGTCAGATCCTCCTCTAGCTCGATCTTACGAAGGTAACTGTGACTGCAGTTAGGGCCCACCTGGATAATCTCCCATCTCAAGACCCTTGCCTTAATTCGTCTGCAGCAAAGACCCCTTTTCCATATAAGGAACTTTCACAACTTCTGGAGACTGGATGGACTTGGCTATTTGGGGGGCCATTAATCGGCCTACTACCATGTCCTTCAGGCTCTTGAGTGGCAACAAAGAAGTGAGAACAGAGCAGGAAGGGAGAAGGAGCTTGTTATAGGAACTGAAATTATATGCAAATTTTGCATCCAGTTTCTGATTATGTTCCCCCCTCAGTTTGGCAAGTCAGGGGAACAGCACCAATATTAGCAGGCGTATCATTTGGATGTGTAAATGTACTAACGCTTTTTGAAATTTGGTTGTATTTATAGTCAATTATGTTATATAAACTCATTTAGTTTTCCTTGCATAAGGGACACAAAGTGATTCTCGAAGTACCTATATCTGTACAATAAGGAATGATTTAACAGATTTTAATATATTTGCCTAGCTTTCCCCCCGACGTATTAGATGCTTCCCACATACTGCCTTGAGCTACTAGTTAACTTTTCACAGATCTTGCCTTTTTAACTCAATTATAAATTCTTTGAGACAAGAGATCATGTCTTGTATGGCTTTGTATCTTTCTTAGTGCCGAACATAGTATATTGGTCAATAAATATTTGCTTGACTGATTAATTTTAAAATACCCAAGAAAGCAATTGTAAAGGAAGATGAAGGCAGGTCCATTCAACATTTGAGCTTCGTGGAGAGAGATATTAGGAAAAACTATCTTAAACCTTGAGGGAAATATTGATGCTTCTCTCTTATTCCATACTTCTCAGCTCTGATTAAAATTTGTATACCTTTGTCAAAATGCATTTTTTTTTACTAGAATAACTGGCATACAATATCCTATTAGTTTCAGGTGTACATCCTAGTGATTCGATATGTTTATACATTATAAAATGATCCTCATGATAAGTCTAGTTACCATCTGCAACCACACAAAGTTATTACCATCTTATCGATCACATTCCCTATGCTTACATTGCCTACCCATGATTTATTTATTTTATAATTGGAGCTTGTACCTCTTAATCCCCTTCACGTATTTCACCCACCCACTCCCATCCTTCCTCCTTCTTGTAATCAACAGTTTATTTCCCGTATCTATGTGTAAGTTTCTATTTCGTTTCGTGTGTTCATTTCGTTTTTTAGATTCCACACGTAAGTGAAATCGTACGGTATTTGTCTTTCTCTGTCTGACTTATTTCACTCAGCATAATACCCTCTGGGTTCATCCATGTTGTCACAAATGGCAAGATTTCATTCTTTTTTTATAACTGAGTAATATTCCATTGTATACACATGCCACTTCTTTATCCATTCATCTGTTGATGGACACTTAGGTTGCTTCCATATCTTGACTATTGCAAATAATGCTACGATGAATGTAAGGGTGCTTTTATCTCTTTGAATTGGCGCTTTTATTTTCTTTGGATAAATAGCCAGATGTGCAATCGCTGGGTCATATGGTAGTTCTAGTTTTAATTTTTTGAGGAATCTCCATACTGGTTTGCCACCGTGGCCGCACCAATTTACGTTCCCACCAACAGTATATGAGGGTTCCCTTTTCTCCACATCCTTGCTAACACTTGTTATTTTTTTGTCTTTTTGATACTAGCCAATCTGATAGGTGTGAGGTGCTATCTCGTTGTGATTTTGATTTGCATTTCCCTGATGATGAGTGAGCTTGAGCATCTTTTCATGTGTCTGTTGGCCATCTGTATGGCTTCTTTGGAGAAATGTCTACCCAAGTCCTCTGCCCATTTTTTTAATTGTTTTGTTGTTGTTGTTGTTCAGTCATATAAATGCTTTATATATTTTGCATAGTCACCCTTTACTGGAGTATGATTTGCAAATATCTTCTCCCGTCCAGTAGGTTGCCTTTTCATTTTATTGATGGTTTCCAAAATGCATTTCAAATGTACCAAAGAAAAATAGTAATAAAACATTTGAATACAGATTTTCTCTGTAGTATTCCTGTTACCAGTGAAGTAATTTGACGATCTGATCACCTCAGCAAAAATTTAAATAATGTCCCCTTAGCCCTTTTTAGGATCAAAATAAGTCTATTTCAGTTTTTTTCTGCCAGAAGGGCCTTTGTGTGATATGCTTATCCGTGGAGGGGGGAAAAAAAAGGAGAGCTTCTAAAAAAGAAGACATTTGCATTGAAAGCAAACTAGCCCAATCCTGGCACATAGCGCCTCCTGTTCTCCCTTTTGCCTTTTGACCTTAAACAAACGTCAACAGGATGGGCAACTCACCTTCAAGAAAATGATAATTCCTTCAAGAGTAGAGGGTTTAAATGAAATACAAAGTGTCTGAAAATGATATGTGTTATGGGGGGTAAGAGCCCTAAAAATTCCTGTAAATACCTTAAATAGAAAGACTATTTAGCAGTGAGTAGAGTTTCCCTAATGTGGCTCTTCTAGGTTGTTTTCCCCATGTCCTTTCAGGGATTCTGAGTTTGGGGCTTTGTGGAAACGCCAGGGAGCAAGAGCGCTACCGTATCCTTAAGGTTGAGCTTTTTCCAGGGAGAAGGTGAGTTTTCTCTTCTCTTTTTCGTGTTTATTTGCGATGCCTTTCGGAGCAGAGGAGCAATCTTTTGAAAATAATGAGAATATGGAATTGGCCATTGTAACCTGATTCAGCAAACCAGTTCCATTTGGGTGATTTTTTAGCCTGCTTCTGAGAAACAGAAATGGGTAGGTTGGAGTCTCCCCAGACCCCAGATAATTGAGTTGAGCTACTTTTGTATACTCGATGTTTGTGCATTAGCTACAGCCCTCTTGCCCTCTGCAAAACAGATCTCTTTTCTCAATTATTCAAAATAAATAAATCAATGACATAGTTAAAAAACAAGAAGGAGGAAACACTAGAAAAAACCTCCCCTCTGCTTCCACCTGGAAAGTGCAGCCTAAACCTCAGTGATTTTAAAGGCAGGTTTAGTGAGAGGAGAGAGCCCATCTGTATGGTTCGGCAAATTAATTTTGAACATTTGAAGATAAAAAGGCTGAGTTCCTAGGAACTGGCTTTAAAAGTCACAATCCATAGCAATCTGAGATATTCACTGACTAGGAGCTCTTCTGTTTATTCCAAATACCCCCGTATCATTGGTTTTGAGAGAATATGGCTCTCTGTCAGGCATGCCAATTGGGAGAAGAATCAGATAATGAAGAAGTGATGGTACCGTGATGACATGTCCTTAGGTCCTCAATAGGATTTGTTCTAAATCAAAAGACTGTTTTATTAGCGCAAGACTTTTTATTTTTTTCTCTGTCATCTTCCTAACAGAACACATATTGAGTAAAAGCCCCTGGATGAGCCACAGTGCAAACCCAGAGGGTGGAAGAGATCATTTTGTAAATTGTAAATCAGAAATTCTCTTTGCAGTAGATGCTGAGCATATGTCATGTACCCGCATAACATGGCTTCCCCGAATACAAGGGTGATGGTTGCCTTGTAAATTTGAGAAGAGGGGACAGAGTACTTTAAATATCAGGTATGATGTTTCTAGGGTCTCTGGAGTGTTAGCTGTCTTGAGAGATCCTTTGGGAGCAGAACATGGACCCACTGGCATTGCCTGGAGATGGAGGGCTGGGCAAAGGACTGGGGACCCTCCCTTCTCTGGGCTTGTTTCACGTCCACCCAAGAATGGAATCAGATGAAGTGAGTTGGTGGCATCTGAGGTGAAGATGCTCTTGATTTCCACAGTGCCTCTGCAGGAGACTAATATGCCAGAGACCTTGCGAACTTGGACCTGGTATCCTTTCCTAAGTTTGGATTGGCTTCACTAGATTTTCTCCTCCTCTGCGTTAGCCAGCAAAATGTTCTCCTCAGGTTGGCTCTATGAACTGAGAAGCCGGGTAATTGACTTCAGTGGGAGGGCGCGAGTGGATAGCACAGCAGAACAAGATCAATCCATAGTCCCATGGAGTAGCTCTTCAAGAGAAGTAGTAGGCTCAAGGGTCCTGATCTTCTGTTTCTCCTCCTCATCCTATCGGGGCGAGCTGTGGCTGTATGCTTTCCCCACCGGCAATGCTATTTCTGGGCCAAAGCTGACACCGACAAGAGGAACACTTTAGATGAAAGATAAATAACAATTATTAGAAATCATAAGGGCTTTTTTTTTTTTTTTGTAATTGAAGTCATGAACTGTACTAATTGCCTCTGAAACTATATGCTATTTACTGCATTTTATTAACTGCAGCACAGGAAGAGTTTGCCGCTCTGTGTATTGGCATCTTGTGGATATATTGAGATTTTTGCATAAATGTGTTATTCATCACAGACCAAGCCACATAAATAAAATATATAGAGAGATATTAGTACTGTAACGAAAGTCTTAGAGAAATAGCTTAGCGAGTGACAATGCTGTCAACGAACATGAAAGACTGAAATTAAGCCTCGCTTTTCTTCAAAACACGGTCTTTAAACAAACTGAACTTGAGTTCTTCACAGTCTAGGGACAGGTAAAAGAAGATATTCAAAGCCCCACGTGGGGTTCCTGCTAGCTGACAGAAGGGTATTCTTGGGGAGCTGAAACAACTTTTAAAAAAGAAAAATAAATAAACCTATATAAATCTGCAAAAGAGTAGAATGAATATTCCTCTTCTGGAACCCTTTGACAAACCCCTGCATTTTCAAAGAGCTAAATGGGATTTAGGCAGGCGTTGACTTTAATGCGAGGTACATTGCTAAACTACATGTGTTTCTTTGGAAATTTAGGGTTTGGTGTTTGCTATCAGTCACACAATGGGTTGAATTAAGTTGAGAGTTTGAAGAATGAATAAACGTGGGCCTGTTGGCTAATGTTAGAGGGCTAGTTAGCTAGCCCTCTAACTTCTAAGTTTCCCTCTTTTCCCCAAAAGAGAGGGAAACAAATGTAGAATATCCAATTCAAAACATGGGTGTGGAATTGGAGTATCGTTTGAAACCCTAAGGACAAACATGAACACTCGGTCAGGGCCCTCATAAGACCTTGAGGATGGGCTTTTGGGACCATCCTCCCCAAATTTACACCTGTTTGGGACTGCAAGATGGATTTTCAAGACAATTTCTATTCAGGACTTGTCCTGTTTACAACCCATATTACAAAAAGTTATATTACCATTGTCATCTTTTAGCAACGCAAGTGATACAATCTCATATTCATAATATGGCCATTTTATATTTGCAGCCTTATGAAAATCTATAGATATCAATATCTGTTTTTTAATGGATCTTGCTCAAATCCTGCTGCCTGGGAAGTTGTGCTGTACGGCTATGGAATTATCACAAAGCTAGATCTGACAATTACGATATCATATCAGGAAAATATGACTTTTAAAGTGTGGGAAAAACTTTTACAGCTTCATGACCAATCATATTTTAGTTCAAAAATAAAAACTAAGGTCTGTATGTGATAATTAGTTGAGTTGCCTCTGTCGCAACAATCCCTCTATCCAACCTAAGGCTGTCTGTCAGTGTCAATGAAATTGAATGTTAAATGGAAAAAGTCTAAAGCTGTTTCTTCCATATTAGAAAATCACTAGCAAATCACATCTTCCTGCCCTACTGGCAAGATAAGCAAAATTAGCACATGTCTTTTTCCTTGTTTTGTCAAACTTGAATCAGACCATTTATACTCAGTTAGAGGCCAGGCACATTCTGGTCCTCAGCATTTTATCTCGAATGGCAAGTCGTCATAGTTTTTATTTATTTTTATTTTTAAAAATTTTTTAATGTTTGTTTATTTTTGAGAAAGAGTGTGTGTGTGTGTGTGAGAGAGAGAGAGAGAGAGAGAGAGCAGGAGAGGGGCAGAGAGAGAAGGAGACAGAATCCAAAGCAGGTTCCAGGCTCTGAGCTGTCAGCACAGAACCCAACATGGGGCTCGACCTCATGGACGGCGAGATCGTGACCTGAGCTGAAATTGGATGCTTAACCAACTGAACCACCCAGGCGCCCCTTCATAGTTTTTATGAAATGTATTTATTTGACCTCTTTGTAGCAATTGACATGGTGAATCGCTGTCTCTTCCCTGTTGAGCTCTCCTCTTTTTCTTCTGTCCCTATCCCCATGTCCCTCCTTTTCAAGCTCTACCAACTTCTTAAATAATTCGTGTTCATCATAGTTGTACTCCTGGCTTATTTTCATTTTATTTTATTTTTTTATCTCTACCTTCACACCATTTTCAGAAATTCTATTAATTCTTAAATGTTTGGGGTCTCTCCAAAACAACGAGGTTGCTTCCCAGTTTTTCTTATTGTGTGTTCAGGGAGCTACTTTCTCAGATCTAGGGCTGAGGTTTGGTTACGCTTAGGGTTAGGGGTTAGGGTACATGTGTGGTATTTTTCCTGGCTTATTTTTAAAATGTCCTTCAATATATTCTCTCTAGGTGCCCACCTCCCCTCCCTCTGCTACCAAGTCCATGACTTCAACTTCCACTTATGTGGTCTCTTAACTCCCAGCTCCGATCAGCGTTTTTGATGGTTTTTTATTGCCTGGCTGAATATTTCATAGACACCTCCGAAGTGAGATCATCATCTTCTTCCCATTGCCCATCCCAGAAATGACAGTAAACACTCAGATAGGCCCATTCCATTCCCCGATATCTGTCTTGCAGGAACGGTACCAACATCTTCTCACATGCTGGAAGTACGAACCTAGGAGTCATTTTAAGATTTCTCTACCATGATACCACTAGAATAATCTTTCTAGTATGTATCCTGACCATGAATTCTTACTAGTTGAATTGGTTCCCCTTACCTAGAATCAGCAACTGAAACTTTTTTAGCATGTTAGTCAAGGCATTCCCTGGTTGTACATTGTTTCCAGCTTTTTCTCTTGGCACTTATTGGTCAGTAGCCTGGGAACCAGCCATTCTGTTTGTCATTTCCCAAATATACGCCATGCTCTCCTAAGCTTCTGGGCCTTGCAAATGACCTTTCCCCTACTCATACCTTCCCTGGCCCTCAATAGTTTCCCTGTCCATCCTGTAGAGTCTCGTTCAACTTCCAAGACTCAGTTCCTGAGCATTCCTCTGCATGAATTTTCCCCTGCTCTATAGATATTCACAGCTGCCCCTTGGGGATAGTTAGGTGCCTCCCTTATCTATTCACACAGGACCGCGTATGCCTAATTATAAAAACACTTATCACGTATAACATATATGACAAATCCGTCTTCCATCTTCCCTAATATACTCTGAGTTCCTTGCCAGTAGGTAGTTTGTCATTAACCTTTATATTCCCAGAACTTGGCAATGACTGTTCCGGGGCACCTGAGTGGCTCACTTAGTTAGGTATCCAACTTCGGCTCTGATCAAGATCTCATACTTTGTGAGTTCCAGCCCTGTAACCAGCTCTGCACTGACAGTGCAGGGCCTGCTTCGGACCCTCTGTCTCCATCTCTCTTCCCTTCCTCAGCCTCAGCCTGTGTGTTCTGTCTCAAAAATAAATAAACATTAAAAAATAAAAAAAAATATGAGTGTTCCATCGGGGTGCTCTATACATTTTTTTCTTTTATTGAATATATATTTGGATCCACCACAAATACCCAGATATATTCTTAGATATCCGATTGCAGCTGTGACTTGGGTCTCCAAGGCAAATTTCCCTTCTGCTTGCATTGGGGCTGCTCCTTGACCCAGTTTATGTGGAGTTTATAAGTCCACATATCTTTCCTTCAAACTGATACTCTACTCTCGATATGCAAGTTTACTGTCAACTCTATGATTCTAGAAGAATAAACCTGTGGGTAAAGTGGTTAATTACTCATTTAGGAGTATGGATTTAGGGGGCTTTATATTTCATAAAGATTCATAGACTGATGCCCCCAAAGATGAGCTGCTTAGTCTTAATCTAAGTACAGATGAGCTGCTTACTAGATAGACTAAGACTCTATCCAGTCCAATATTCTAACATTAATTTATGGAAGACTTTCTATTAAAAGCTGACATTTATTGTAATTTTAATATACCTTTTGACAATGGAAGCTGAGGCTTAGGGATTCTTTTAGTCTGCGCTGGCTGCTATAACAAAATACCAGAGACCGGCTGGCTTAAATAACAGACATTTATTTTCTCACAGTTCTGGAGGCTGGAAGTTCAAGATCAGTGCCAGTATTGTTAGGTTCCAGTGAGAGCCCTCTTCCTGGTTTGCAGGTAGCTAGTTGCCTTCTTGATGTGTGCTCACACGGTCTTTCCTTCGTGCCTGTATGTGGAGAGAGAGCTCTGGTATCGATTCCTAAAACATAAGGATGGGATCCATCTAACCCAAACCTCATCTAGACCTAATTACCTCCCAAAGACCCTGCCTACAAATATTATCATAGTAAGGGTTAGGGTTTCAACATATGAATTTGGCCTGGGGTGGAGGGAATGAGGAAACAGACACAAAAACATTCATTCCATAAACTGATTAAGCGACTTTCCTGTGGATACTCAAATAATCCAGTCGCAGGGCAAATGCTGACTCCAAACATTGTTTTGTTTTTCCTAATAATTTGCCTTTATTGCTTTTTCTACGTGGATACTCAAACAATTAGCATTTTAAAAAGCAAAACGTCCCTAGTCCTCATTGATTATTCCACAGCACATGAATCTCCCACTAATGTTTATTTTTCATATATGCTGTTCCATATTTCTCAACTGTTTTAGTGAAGGCAAATGATATCGGGTCTCTTTCCCTCTCGCTCTTTAAAGTTTTTTCAAAAAAAAAAAAAAAAAAGGACTAGGCTCTCGGTGCTTCTGGCAATTTTATTCTAACACAAGAAGTCCCCAGATTGTAATTCTGATAAGTATTTCAGTTCTTTCTTGAAAAATTAAATTCACAAAACAATTGATTATCAGTTATAAATGGCAAAAACACCATCTGGCTTTCAAAATTGGTTAAATCCATGTAGCAAGGGGAAAAAACGTTGGAACTTGTAGTTGGCGAGGAGTTCTGGTCCACGAAGCAGAAAATGACGAGTTTTACTATGAGAAAGCCAGAGTAGTCATAACTTCTACTTAGCGGCTGCGGGAATTTGATACGTTCTTCACATGTTCCATATGTTAAATCGCTTGGCGAGATCTTCAGTGTGAAAGAGCTGAGGGGGGGAGAGGAGTGTGGCTAGTGTTTAGGGTAGCAACAGCCTCATCCCAGATTTTCAGCTCTGGTTCTTTCCAGGCAGACCAGTGCTTAAGGACGTCCGGTGACCTGGGAAGTTGGACGTACAAGTTCCTTAAACTTGTGACACAGGTGGCGTTTTTTGGGTGGAATTTCTAAAGCTATTTGCATTTCTCTGGTGAGGTAAGTCACACAGCATTAGCATTTCCTACAGAAATGTCCCATATTGTTCTTTGCCAATTGGAAATTTGAGTAGGTGTTCATTTGATGTGCCAAGAGAATGAAGGGAGATGAAAACACTGCACATCTTCCAATGTCCCCATACTGTGTTCCTAGTGTGGGAGGCTTGAGGCCTAACTAGATTCTCTTGGAGATTCAGCCTCATAAGGAATGCTTTTCCTTAGGAGTGTAATGCAATCTTGTTATTTAAAAAAAATGCTTCTCAGTTGCTGGCATATTTTTGCCTTATGTTAAAAATGTAGCTATCCTATGCTTATTATTCATGCATTGTGATGTGATGTTTATTCATTCACTTAACAAATATTTATTGAGCACAGTATAGCATAGTGGTTAATTGCATAAGCTCTGTCTGCACCTTAGAGATTTTGACCTTGGGGCAGTTGCTCCATCTTTCTCACTATGTTTTAAAAAATATAAAATGGGAGATAATACTATGTGCTATGGGGATCATTCTAAGTATTAAGTGAGATTATGTATGCAAACTACTTAATAAAAACTCACTAATTTCAAGAGTAGTTATAGTAGTAATAATAATAATGATAATAATAATAGTGGCAAATATAAATATTACTCTGAGCTAGGGGGCTAGAGTTCCTGGCATAAAGGACCTTACTTTATAATTTACACATCACTTTCAACATACACATAGCCTCAAATTTTTTATCCTGATTTTGGTGGGACTCTGCCTTTGGTCTGTTCAGGTAGCTGTACTTCTGGAAGTGATAAGAATAGGTAGGACTTTGCAGACTGGGCATTATCCTGGTGACCATGTGGTGATGGTTTCCTGCCTCAGGTAGCACTATTTGTCTGCTGGAGCTTTGCTGACTTCCTGAGAACTGCCTGTAGTTCATGCATCGGAGCCTGTAATTACTGAGCAGAATATCCAGGGCTGTGAAGACAGGGTAGTCTCGAAATTAGTTTATGCATAATGGATAATGGGAGGCTGTTTTTAAGTGTAACTTATTTGGTGGGTTGGCAGATCTTGACTTCCTTTTTGATATGTAATATTTATTTATTTATTTATTTATTTATTTATTATTATTATTTTTTAGCAAGATGAGGACAGAGGGCCAGGCAAGTCATTTCGCGCAGCTCCTCTGGACTACAGCTCAGACTTAGCAATTTACATTCAGTAATCTCTTGGTCATTTAGCCACAGATAATTTGTCATGGTTTGTTTTAGCTGTTGTGATATTGATATTTATTATGCAAATTGTATTTCCTACATCTTATTGTTCTGCATTCTATGAATACTTAAATTATTATAAACCTTTACACTTAATATGGCTCGTCCTTCAATTTGATGCTTGAGCAACAGAGGGTCAGAGCGCATACGATCTTCTAGAGGGGAAGAAAATAAGTAATTAAAAAGCAGACAAACAAGAGAGCCGGCTGCCTGGTTGAAAAGAAAGCAGAGGCAGTTTCGGGGAGAGAGAGCGAGTCCGGAGAAGCAAATCCTTTCAGCCGGGAGTGCCTCTCCCAGAGACACGGGAAGCTCGGAGCACCTGTTGGTCCCCAGCCGCCTTAGCAGGGACTGGGGGCATAGAGGAGGGAGTGGGTTTGAGCCTCGAAGCAGGAAGATGGCAGACCCTATCCTCACACCCCCCGCCTCCGCCCTCCACCCCGAAGCCTTGACGGAAAAGATTTTTTTGTTGAATGTGTACAGTCGTAAATATATATTATTGCATATGTGTCAAATGTATTAAATACGCTAAGTATAAAAGCCAGGAAGGAGACCTTCAGCAAGCTGGGGAGCCTGAGCCGGCCCTCCTCGACCCACCTTTCCTGAAAATCTACCGCAAAGATACCGACTCGAAAATCCCAGAGCCCGACTAGGGCTCCTTTCTCCCAACTATGCCCTAGTCTACCGCTAGGTTGTTGAGCGGGCTCTCCCGCTCCGCCGGACGTGCAAAGCACGCATGCACTTCTCCCAGATTGTTTTGTCAATCCGGGGACCTGCATTCTCACTCTCCACTCCCGAACAGCCCCCGTTTCCCAAAGATCTATTCCTTCGGTGCAAGGTGAGTGACGGAAATTTGCAACGTGTGGTTTCCAGGCTAGATGCACTCGGTGTACCGCGCAGGGGAGCCTCCTAGGGAGATTCTCCAGTCGTCGGTCGGCTATAGCCATTGCTGTATACGTTCCTAATATAGGTGTACGGGAAGCGAGACCCGCCCCCTGGAGCCCGAGCCCCCACACGCCAGGCGCCCAGGAGAACACTTTTTCCTTGATCCCGGGGAAGCGAAAACGAATTTTAACATAAACATATTTGCATACGCCCCTCCCCTTGGCCCCGCCCCTAGGTGGCGCGGGCGCGCCGCCGAACGCCAGCGCCAGGGGGCGGGGTGGGGGAGGGGGCGAGTCCTCCGAGAGCCGGGTTGGGCTAGCGGCGCTGTGATTGGTCGGTCCGGACTCCGCCCCCGGTGCATGTCATTAGCATCTCATTAGTTGTCCGCTCGGGCTCCGGAGGAAGCCACCGCCGCCAGTCTGAGGCAGGTGCCCGACATGGCGAGTGCTGTGCTGCCGAGCGGATCCCAGTGTGCGGCGGCGGTGGCGGCGGTGGCGGCGGCGGCGGCGCCTCCCGGGCTCCGACTCCGGCTTCTGCTGTTGCTCCTCTCCGCCGCGGCACTGATCCCCACAGGTAGGTGTGGGCACCGGCCGGTTGGCCCTCTAAATCTCCTAAGGCACCCCAGTAGCCATAGCCGTGGAAGGGGGAAACGTTTCCATGACAACCTTCCCCCACTTCCTAAATCCGAATCCGAGGGAGTGTGGAGAGGAAACTCAGGGCTGAGATGGAAGGGGCAGAGGGGATCGGTGATCCCCTTCTCCCTTGCCCAGCTGGGTGGGAATTGGAGCCCTCAGGGATGGCTGCACCCACACCTTTTCTCCCCGGCTTGGCGCGGGGTGCGGAGTGGAGTGAGAATGGGGGGCCCGGGGGCTAGAGAATGTGGGAGAAGGGGATGGATGGAAGGTACCCCTCAACCTTCCGGACCCTCCCAAACTCGTTGTTGTCCCCGTAACTTGCAGGTCCTCCCGTCCCAGAGCTGCCCATTCGCCCCCACCTTTCCAGCGGGCCCCCTAATTCTCTATCCCCTAGACCTCCCCATGGCTGACTAGCAGCCGCCTCCAGCGTGATTTCTCACCGATCTACAGGACATCCCCAGACTTGTCTGGTCGCTCCTGCTGTCCCCGCGCTCTGCCTTTCTCCACCGTCCTCCGAACCGCGCGCCCCTCGTGTCTCCCTCCAGCCAGATCGCTGCCCTCCGCCCCCCCTCCCCCCGCTCCCGCCGCCCGGCTGCGGGGCTCCCGGGCCCAGCTCCAGGCAGGGAAAGTTCCTCAGGCCCGGCCCCGCGGAGCGGGGGCGGGGGGGGAGGGAAGGTTGCTGTCGCCGCCTCTGCGGGAAGGAGCCGGGAGCCCGCAGCCCGCCTGGGCCACGGCGTCCTCCGCCGCGAGTGGGGACGCCGGGTTCCCATGCTGCCGGTCCTTTTCGGCAGCCCTGGGGTGGTGGAGGGAGGTTCGCGGCCTCTGCGGCCAGGCGGGCACCCTGCGGGCCTCCGGGCGCCCCCTGCGTGCGGAGCTGTCTTGGGAATTTGCCCAGGGGCGGCTCTGCACGCCCGGCGCCTTCCCCGAAGACGCCGAGCACTCGACAGGAGCACGATGTGTGACTGCCCGTGTGCCGGGCGCGTTGGCGCGGTCGGGAAAGAAGAGGGCAGTGTTTGCTTTTGCTAACAAAAGGGAGCCGGAGCTCTTCCCCAGCGGAAAGGCTGGCCGCGCTGCACCCTGCCTCCCCTTCCCGCCACCGCCGCGCTCGGCTGCCGCGCGGCGTCCCCGCGCTCCCGGTCGCGGGCTGCGGGCTCCGGGCTGGGAGCGGGACCGAGAGGCACGGGGCCGAGGCGGGGGGCTGGGGTGCGGGAGGGGATGCAGCAGGGCTCCGCGCCTGCAAAGCCCCTCCTTGCAGCTTGGGAGCTGCAGGACCCGCGAGCAACAAGTGGCGGAGGACACCGAGAGCTCAGCCCCCACCTGCGGAGCCCCCGGCCGCGGCGGGCGCAGCGCTGGGGCCACCGTGCCTTTCCCGGGCGCCTCTCCGCTTGGGCTGTGCCTTTTGTTTACACGCTAGAGGACACACAGTTACGTAAACACCGCAGGAGACACGCTGTAGGAAATGGGGATGTCTGGGGTGCTGGCTTTGCGTTTGGGGGATGCCGGGTTGGTTGCTTTCCCCCGAAACAGGCTCGCAAGGGCGCTGGGCTTGGGGAACCTATCGGGGATGTATAGGGGTGGGAATCTGGCAGCTGCTCGGTTCCAGAGCTGAGGATTTTTGCTTCCATGCCTCTGCTTGTCTCCGGATGTTGTTTATGTGTTTTTCTTCTGTGAATTCTTAATTTATGAGTTACGAGATAATTGGGTTCAGCCTATGCCGGTGTGGTTACAACTTCATTTCGGGCGATGTCTCTGACTGGATGGGTTCAATAAAATGTTCCTGAAAGAGATCCCTCGTGCTGCTGCATTGTAAAAAGCGCCAGTGTCAGTTAAACGTGAGCGTGAGTAAAGGCTCGGTAACTGGCGCATAATAGAGGCAACAATAGACTTGTATTGGCTGCAAAAAAAGGGGGGGGGGAGCGCTGGTCGGGGATATTGCCATTTAACTAAAAATGGGAGCCGTGCAATGCCGCTCGGCAGCGGAGTAGGATTAGATTATACCTCCTGTCCCCAGCCTGCTCATTGACCGTACCGGGTAGTAGCGACAGTACTATATTTGTAACTATCTCGCGGTAAGAAGTTGCCTTCCCAGCGAGGGATGTCTGCAGACTCAGAAAGGAGCGGTCTGGAACTCAACCGTGCATGTCAAAGCTACAAGAAAATTCTGTTGCCAGTTACCATGGAAGCAGCTTCTTGCTCTTGTGTGCTTCCCTGTTTGTACGCTGGTTATCAGATTGTGTTCAAATTAGAAAGTAATTGGGTTTGATTTGTAGTGAGGGGATGAGATGACTTTCTTTCAATCTGCTTTTCCTCTTACGCCTTTTTTGGTGATGGGTTTGGGAAGGGGTCTTGGCCCAGCCCCCAGGTCCTGGGCATCCAGAGTAGACTTTAGGTGAGCACTGGGGACTTTGCTTCCTTAGTCCTCTCCCGTTAAGCTTTCTCAGAGGCCTGCAGGTACCACTGTCAGGTTAAAGAAACCTGTTGGTGTTGCCTTGTAACTTCATTAGGCGTGTTTCATTTACATCCTCCCTGGGAGAGCTATCCGGGGCCATTGGACAGTAGTAGATCCTGGTTCTGTCTTCCCCTGCAACTGGATCCATCTATCCCCTGGAAAAGATCTCCCATCTCTCCTGTGATGTTTGGAGTCAATGGATGTTAATGAAATGCAGCTAAAATGGGGTTGTGGAAACTCACTCCTCAGTGTAAATCACGCCTGTTATGTTTTAGGTGCATGCATGCTGCTGCTTCTCATCCCGAGTGAACCAGTGGTTGACTACCGTCCTCTTACCTTTTTTTAGCATTAGAGAGGATGGCTGATGGGTGGAGGTTTGTGATGGTGCCGGAAGCCCAGGGGCTGAGTTTTGCTCGTCCTGGCCTGTTGGGGCTTGTATACCGGGGATGGGGACTTTACAGAAGTGCCGCCCTGCTATTGTTGCCTTTCCCTGCATCAAATTGAATAGCCACAGGAGGGACTTGCACTTGTCTGTGATAGCTTTGATAAAATATCCCTCATTAATGCCACTTTATATTTACAGTGTGTCACTGGAGACGCACAAGGCTTCATTTAGTGACTTGTGTGACGAGACAAGCTTGCATTATTTGCCTGGGACATTTTGGAGGAACAAGAGGCCCATTGAGCAATCTTTTGAAATGAACAAATACGGAAAAAGGGGGGAATAAAAGAGCAGGCAGTTCCCTGGAACAAAGAGCTTTATTCATATGGATGTTGTACATGCTTTATGCAGTTTTCCCCAATGGCCCTCCTGGTGAAGGGGAGTGGGACAGGGAAGAAGCCTTACAAGCAGGACACTTTTGCTTCCTCCCTCACTTCCTGACTTCATATTCTTACCGACTTGGGCCTGGACTCCCTGACTGCTCGTCTTGCTCTACTCCCTCTAAAAGCCCAGAAGCTAACAGGTTCCCAGGTCTAAAAGAGAGATTTTGAAATGCTTTTTCCCAGCTCTGAATTTCAGCAGAAGATTGTGCTAGCTACCTGTTGAGACTCCTGGTCATTGGAGGACTTACTGGTTGAAGGGAAAGAGGTGTCACTTTTTTTTTTGACATGTGTCAAGAAGTGGTTTGAGAGAGAATGTCAGATCGGTAAGATATCTTGCAAACTCTAATGTTAGTCTTAACTATTTATTTTTAAAGAAATGCCGTAAACATTGAAATCCCCAGTCTTCAATATCATTAATGGTGCTCTTGGAGTTTTTGGTGGCTTTTGCCCGCACCCGGTACATTTTCGCCTCGTAACCTACGTGAATTTTTATAATTCCTTGGCCTGCATTGCTAAATGATTTTCAGGCTTTAAAAACTGGATAATATTGCTGTGAATATAAACTGTCTCATTCTCTGGGTTTTTGTAAGTGACATTTTAATACCTAATTGGCCACTTAGCTTTTACATTTTAAAAATGGGTGTGTGTGTGCGTGTGTGTGTGTGTGTGACAAAAGGCCTGTTTTTATGTGGGGAGATCTCTTAAATTGGGCCAAACTAATCTATGGTATCATTGGAATGGAAATTTACCAGCATGTGAAGAAAATTTATAAGAAATAAATCCTAAGGATTCAAATGCTATATCTCTTTCTTGTGAAGAATAGTACTGACCATTATGCTGGGCATTTTTCACTGAAAATCCAGCACAGAAAGGAGAAATCACACAGCGACATCTGTTGCAGAATTGAAAATTTGCTGCTTTGAGTTGGGAGCAATTAGTCCCATATAAGCGCCTAATGGTATCAGTCAGTGTGTATGCGCACTCATACAGATGTGTATATCTATACACACATGTGTACGTATATATGCGTGTATACAGACACTCACCCAATACAATATTCATGTTCACCTTGCCATGTATTTAATAGAAAATGGAACATTACACCAAAGCTGCTTTTTCTTAGTACCTGTTGAGGAACTAGAGATTCTTATAATCATGGAATTTTTGCAAAGGGAAGGATGTTAAAAATCATCTGGTGAAATCTCATAATTTTATAGCGAGGCAGCCAAAGCCCACAGAGAAGGACCCTGCTGATCGTGGAACTGAGGATAAGTCAGTTACCCAGCCCGGCCCCTGGGAGCAGGCCCCTTGATGTCAAGTCAGCAAACCTTCTGTTCCACCTCCCAGCAGGGATACCCCAGTGAGGGATGTGGATCATGGGTAGAACTGTATCTTGGCTAAGGCTAGTTTATATTGAGAAGACAGCAAGATTAATTGTTGTTCTAGGTAATAAACCCCTGGATCAGAGGAGTGACCTCTGAGATAAAAGGACCAGTTCTTGGTAAGGTTGTCTTTGGTATTGACAAATGATTCTGAAATCTGTGGACTTTATTTGGCAGTTACAACATGAATGTCGTCCAAAGCACCTTCATAGGGGAGGGCTCCTGGATTTGTGTCACTGCAGTAAGTCAGATGTGTGAGAACTGGGCTTCAGAAGCCGCAGCTTTTGATTTTTAAACTCTTGATTTGTCTTTTCAAGGATTAATAGTAACAGTAGAACTAGTTCCATGTAACGAAGGAAAAAAGGAAGGATCCTTAAGTCAAGAACAAGAACACCGCTTGATTTTCTTACCAGGTATTTGTCCCTTTTCTTTTAAGCAGAGAGAGAGCTGAGGACAACTTTTTTTTAACATTTTTTTTTAAATTAAAAAAAATTTTTTTTGTTAGTTTTCTTTAATTTTGAGAGGCAGAGAGAGACAGAGCGTGAGTGGGGGAGGGGCAGGGAGAGAGGGAGACACAGAATCTGAAGCAGGCTCCAGGCTCTAAGCTGTCAGCACAGAGCCCGACACAGGGCTCAAACCCACGAACCGTGAGATCATGACCAGAGCTGAAGTTGGACGCTCAACCGACTGAGCCACCCAGGCGCCCCAGGACAACTTTTTTTAAAGTAAAGCAAAAAACAAAAACAAAAACAACTGTGTTTGCAAGATGACTTTTTTTTTTTTACGTTGCTCATGTTTTGTTTATTTTTCCATTTTATTATGGAGATTTCCAAATACATGCAAGAGTAGAGAGAGTGCCATAATTAACCCCGTGTGGAAGTCACCCAGTTCAGTAAATTATCCACCAGTGGTCAGTCTGTCCTCTGTACGCTTCTTCCTCCGCTCCCCAGAGTCGTTTAAACAAATCTTGGACATCCTATCATTTCTTCCATCATTTACTTTAGAAAGATTATCCTAAGATACAGTCACCTTTTCCCCGTCTCTCATAATCACAGTCTCATGAACTGAACGTACAGCTTCTCAACTGGTATACAGAATTTTGGCCCTGCCCGTGCTTTGCCAAGGTAGAGTGAAGGCTTATGCTGGTGGGAAAAGCTGAGGCAGAAACAAGAGAAGCCAGAGCGCAGATTACTGTCTGCAAGGAGACCTTTTCGTGTGGTTTGGTTTATTTTGAGCAAGGTTTTGTTTGGATCGGATAAGATGAGTTTTATTGTTGTGTAAATACGGTTGTGTAAATATGCCGTAATTGTAGCTAATCTCTCGACTGTGGCAGGCTATGGAAAGCACCCATGGAGAGATTGGCCATTTCCAGTTGTTCTCATAATGAATACTCTCCATCCGAGGACTTCTGTAGGCAGGGCTATTTTAGTTTGATGGTTGTGAGATATACCTCATTCATGTATTTATCTTTAAATGCCTCCATGGTAGAAATGCCTTTGCATTTTGTGAATATATGACTTAAAAGAAAAAAAATGTCTTTTCTCATCTTGAAGTGGCTAAATGCTACTTTCAGCCTGTGTTCTGTAACCAAAGTGATCACAAAATGCCTTCTTTGGTGTGGGAAACGCAGACAGCAAGCTGTAAGTACCTTGTTTTTGCAGGATGGGGGTAGGAGAGAAAAAGTTACTATTTGTCCTTCTCAATATTTGCCCCGTTGATTTAAAATAGGAATTTCGTAATTTCAGCTACAACTGTTGGAACGCTTTAGTGTTAATTTATGAACTTCTTTGGTTTAGGGGAAAATAGGTTGGTTCCATTTTCCAAGGTTCGTGAAATGTGAGGGCGTGTGTGCGTGTTAAGAGGTTCTTGCTCAAATGTATTTAATGTGGACTATAAATCTGAAGCATTTGGTTTTTTGGTTTCCAGCCAAACAAGTAATTACACATGAGATGGTTTTGAGGGGTCTGAGCATTCCTGGCCAGGTGAAACCCGCCTCCCGCACCCCTCTTCTGAGTTGGCCACCGCACAAGAAAAGCTCAAAGGAATGCCTACATTCGCGGATTGGGGAGCGCCACCAAAATTGAATAAAAAGCCTTTGTTTGGAAACCATCAATGAAGGAAGGGACCCACTGGAATGTTTGTAATTACAAGTGGCACCTCCTTGTTTAAATTTCAGAAGCCACAGTTTCTTTTTCAGAGATTTAAATTGCAGGCTCTAGCCAGCAGCTGCTGTTGTGGTTAATGGGCAGTTTCTCTTTGAAGCTCTTCCAGTGCTGGTTCTCAAAAGCTTTGGTGCAGTTGGCCTTGAACTAGGGTTAGAAGAAAGGGAGCTGGAGGTATTTATATACATGCCCAGCAAAAGTGACGTGTGGCCTTTATTATTACTCAAAAGAGCACCTTGGCGGCAAGGTTGAGAGGAAGCAGCACTAAGGAAAGTCTGCTATGACTGACAGGTGTCTTGAATGGGGTGATTATCTTAAGAGAGATGCGGGGTGGGTGGGGAAAATTTGTTCTCTTAGTAGATGTCTTGTTGGAATATAGTCATTTGACCCAACGTTTTGATCTAGATATTTCAGAAATGTTAAATAGTCTTGAAATGAAAGCGTCGTGATATATATTTAAATGCTACTTGGTGTTTGAAGATGGTATACCAGTGACATGGGCTTTTAAAAATGCCTAGAATAAGTATCTTGCCCTTGGCAGGCTTCCTTGGTAAGGTAGGCGCTCGCTCTCCAGCCATCCAGTCCTGGACCGCAGTGTCAAATTGGAATTAAGTTGTGAGGTCCCTGGAGGGGGGCAGGGAGGAATCTGCCTAAAAAGGGTTCACCCGCCCCATCTCTCCCATTGTCTGTATCCTACCGCTCGCCACTTGGCTAGGACGAACGTAGAAGTTACCATGTCAGAAGAGGAACCTTTCATCTTTCCTGTCGTAGGTATCAACTTTTCTCAAAGTGTCCATTATTGCAAATGACACCACAGCCGTCCTGGTCTCCAGGGCCCTGAAATTTGGAGTCTTTTTTTTTTTTCTCCCCCCCTCTCCTTGGTTTTCACTCTTGGACTGAAATAAAATGGGGCTGATTGTTTCTCCACGACATTCTTTCTCCGGAAGCCTCCACGTCCTCTCTAAACCATGTTTTATTAGCAGAAGCTTCCCAGCCAATTCCCCTGACTCCAGCCTCCACCAGTCAGGACATCAGTCCACCTACCCGTGTTGTGATTCTTTTCTGGACATGGTCATGACACTGCCCTTCCAGAAAACCTAATCTCAAATTCTTGCTTCTCACGTCGGATTCACAATCCACCTTGTTCTGTCTTTCTCTTTCTTGTTCCTTCCTTAACTGCTTTCTCAGTCCTCCTCTAATTGCCCTCATTTCTTGTTACTTTTCTAGCCCTTTCCTGATGGGACTGGAAGACAGGTGCTTCTCTGTTGAACCAAGGAAGAAAGTGTGGTTTTGCTACCAGCCTTCAGCTAGTTGTCTTTGCATGAAACTGCGCTCTTAACCTGCTTTTCACTCAACTGTTTTGGTTTACAGGTATGGGCTCTGCTGATTCTCCTCGCCTCCCTTGCATATAAACATCTTCCCTTCGCAGCTTCTGGTTTAACTAACATGTGCTTATCTGTACCCCGACACAGTCCTTTCTTTTTCTGCTTTGTAGGTATATATGTGAATACGTTTCTCTACCGTAAGCTGAAGTGTGCAGATATTGTGGCCATTATCTGAGCGACAATTTTAAACAACCGTGTGCTGACGGTGCATTGAGCCGGTTTGGTGATTCGCCTTCGAATATGGGCACTTACTAACAGCACGAAAATGGTGTAATTGACCTAACAAATTACACGCTGGCAAAGTAAGACTTTCAGACAAAAAGTCCAGTCTTTAGGAGTGGGAAGACTTCAGAAGGGTCAGAGTGCCAGGGAGCAGTGCACTTGGCATCAATGAAATGTACCCCTCTGAAGATGATCCAAGAGATATACCACCTTAGAAGAGTGTTTGGTGCTCATGTTCACAATGTCTGGTTACTAAGAAGTACCTACCTGGGGAGCCAGAAGGACAGTGTGCTAAAACCCGGGCCTTTTAAATAGCTTTGACTTTGGGGGCAGTCCTGCCTATCTAAGCTCTGTCATCTCTAGTATCAGAATGGTCGCATTTTAGTTGATCACATAGACCTGTACGCTGTCACTCGCTTAAGAAAAAAAATGAAACCTTTGTTTTTCAGTCTAACTGCTAATCTCATTATATATTATATTTAAAAACATTTCTATTATATCTTATTTTTTAGAGAGAGAGAGAGAGAGAGGGAGAGAGACAGAGGGAGCATGCATAAACCGGGGAGGGGGCAGAAGGAGAGAGAAAGAGAATCCCAGGCAGGCTCCACTCTCAGCATGGAACCTAATGTGGGGCTCGATCCCCAACCCTGGGATCGTGAGCTGAGCTGAAATCGAGAGTCGCATGCTCAACTGAATGAGCCAGTCAGGTGCCCCTAATCTCATTATCTTAAGGATTTTTTTCAAAGCCTTTGTCTGATAATATTATCTGCCACTGTTTTTCCCTTATTGTTTTTCCTTGTCTGGCATCCTTCCTTTGCAGCGTTCAGAGCTTGCTGGTAGAAGGTTCTATACCATGATAATTCAGTGATATGAAAACACTTGTTTATTATGGAGTGTTTGCGGATAGTGTTGGGAAAAGGTTGTATGTCCAAATGTGGTCTGTGTTTGGCTCTTTGCTGAATATGCCTGTGATAAGCCAAGCTACCCAGCCTAGAAGTCACCAGCTTGATTCACTCTTCTGAATAGCAAAGGAGCATGGCTTCATTCCTCTTACAGAAACCTTTCCTTAAACAATGAAAACTTCATAGATAGGAAGAAAAAAAACCCCAAGTTAATTTAGTACTAAATTACCGCTCAAATGGTTTTATCTCTTAAAAGGTTCAAGTACAGATTAGCTTAAATGACACTGAACTTCACTTTTCCTTGTGCGTATCTTGTGAGCACACATCATTGTGAAGAGACCTCTGTCTGCTTTCTTTTAGTTTTGTTAGTAATCACATGAATGTTAGTCGCTGCTTTTTTTCCTTTTCTGAAGCAAATCTCTCCCATCTCTGGGCCAGATTGGCAAACGGTGTACCCAGTTTAGGTTACAGAATACTAAAACCTAGTGCTTTAGTCATGAGTGAAAAACAGCAAAAGCAGCCTAGTTTATAGGGTGTTAAAAAATAAAATAACCTGTATATGAATGCACCTGAGAAAGACGTATTTTATACATATGACTTTTTAAAGAAATATTTACTTATTTTGAGAGAATGAGCGAGCAGGAGAGGTGCAGAGGGAGGGAAAGAGAGAGAATCCCAAGCGGGCTCCACGCTGACAGCACAGAGTCCGACTCGGGGCTGGAACCTGTGAATGGTGAGATCATGACCTGAGCCGAAACCAAGAGTTGGACGCTTAACCAACTGAGCCACCCAGGCGCCCCCACGTCTGGCTTTTATTAAGACAGTCACTACTCACGGATAGGGGCTAGGGGTTACGCCTGGCTGCTGCTACTACTGTAAATCCCTTACGTGTTCATGGCAATACTGAAAAATACCAGGCTGAAAGAATTGATTCAGGATGTACTCAACTCTCTTTAAGGTGAAACTGAAGAACGAAGTGGCAGCAAGGTCCCATCTGGAGCTGAACGTTCTTTGGAAGTAAATGGAATCATCCAGTCTCCTTGGAGAAACTGGCAGTGATTATAATCTCAAAAAAATTTTTTTTTTAATTTGCGTGCATGTGCAGGCGCGCGCACAAGAGAGAGCACCCAGGGGAAGGGGGGCAGAGGGAGGGAGGGAGGGAGGGAGAGAGAGACAGAGACAGAGACAGAGAGAGAGAGAGAGAATCTTAAGCAGGTGCTACACTCAGCCTGACGCAGGGCTCAATCCCACAACTCTGGGATCATGATCTGAGCGGGAATTAAGAGTCGGACACTTAACTGACTGAACCATACAGGAGCCCCTCAAATTTTGGGGCTTTTCAACACAGACAGGAATTTTTAATTTTACTCAGCCTCTTATATTTTATATTCTACATTTAAATCAATAACTTGGTATTTTCTGTAACTAACCCATAAGGCATTTGGTAGAAAAATGGGAATTTAAACATTATTTTTAAAATAAGTATCTGCTTTTATTTGTTTATTAAAATTTTTTTTTAAATGTTTATTTATTTGTGAGAGAGAGAGAGAGAACACAAGCAGGGGAGAGACAGGGAGAGAGGGAGACACAGAATCCGAAGCAGGCTCCGGGCTCCCAGCTATCAGCACAGAGCCTGTCGTGGGGCTTGAACTCACAAACCCCAAGATCATGACCTGAGCCGAAGTCGGATGCTTAACTGACTGAACCACCCAGGTGGCCTGAGTTACCTTCTTTTATACCAAGCATTGTGTTAGGCACATTTATAGTTGAGTATGCTGGTCCCTGTCTTCCAGAGGGTTGTCGTTTATTTTTTCTTAACTTTCATTTTGGAAAAATGTTAAGACCACAGGAAAGTTAAAAGGAAAGTATCATGAATGCTTGTAAACCCCTTACCTAGATTCATCAAGTGTTAACATTTTGTTCGTTTGCTTTACCTAGCTCTCTGAATTGTGCATACTCACCTATCTCTTTTCCTGTTTTTTTCTGAACTGATACTTCAGCACGGAGCTCCAACTCCCGAGAATAAAGGCATTTTCCTATGTAGCTTCAGTGCCTTATTACGCTCAAGGAGTTTAGCACTGATTCCGTAATATTATGTAATACCTAGTCTATATTCAAATTTCCCCATTTGTTCCATTGATAGTCTACATATGTGTTTCTTTGTCTTTAGAATCTAAGGCATCTTTTGCCTTCCACCTTTTTAGGTTTTTTTTTTTTAAGGAGTTGGGGGTGGGTGTGTGTGTCTCTGATGGCATTGATATTTTGTTCATTCCAGAGCTGATGTTTTGTAGAGTGTCTCACAGTTCCACAGATGGATCATTTCCTCATTGTCTGATTCAGATTATAGTCATAGTCAAGAACACTGCATAGCTGATGGTGACACGTTCTTATAGCCCCACCTCAGTTTGTCCTATATGTGGTGATGGTAAGTTTGATCCCTTGGTTGATGATAGCAATTTAGTTACTTAGTTTAGGTGGACTTAGAGATTTCTCCATTTTTATCCCTTGGTAGTAAGTAATTTGGGGGATATTTTGAGACTGAAAATCCTGAAAATCTCGAACAAAACTTCACTTAGTGGTTTTGGCAGAAGTGATAAACCTTGTCTAAATCAAATATCACGTTGGTGGTTACAAAATGGTAATTTTTCTAATTCTGTCATTTCTCTGTATCAAGTAGAAGCATTCTTGTTTAAAGAAGAACTTACCGTTCCCCCTCCTCTCCTCTTTTTTGAAAATCACAGTGGACTCATAGATTTAAAAAAGAAAATTCAGTGTAGTATATTTCATTACCCTCACATTTGGCGGGTGGGAACCCCCTCAGTCTGGCTGTTTCCTTTTGATATATCTCCTTTAATTTTTAAGTGCTTTTTTTATTTTATGCTGTAAGAAAATGTCTAAGCTCATGTTGTATTTTCCCTGCCCTAGACCTGGAATCAGCTATTTCTCCAAGAAGTCTTGGCTCCTTTTAGCAGAGGAGTGGTATTTCAGTTCCAAGGCGGTGTGCTAGTCTCTCTTGACTTCACGCTTCAGTGGATAGAACTAGGATATATATGTGTATATTTTTATAGTATATAAAGTAGTATATAAAATAGCACATATAGTATGTAAAAATAAATAATACATTTATTATCTATTATAATATACATTTAATAATTTAAATAATATTAAAAACATTTACTTATATTAAATATATTTTATTTATATTAATTTATATTGAATAAATATAAGTATATTCCACAATAAGTATATACTTATTTATAACTTTATACTATATATATATATATATATATATATATATATATACACACACACATTATCTATTGGTCTATATCAATTAGAGTATAGTACCCCAATGTTCTTTTTCTCCTTGTCCTGTTCCTTATTTGTATCTTTCTTTTCCCGTGGTGAGAACCTTGGTTCCCAGCCATGCCAATGTCTTAGAATTAATACAAAAAAGTTTTGAAATGACTCTGTCAAGACCACTCTAGACAACGAACCTACCAAATAAAGTTCAATAATATTTGCCATTCTTTTTGCCTTTAATATAAATCCCACAGAGGATAGACAAAGTACTGTATTTACAAGGTCACAAATTAGTTCCTTCTGTGTGTGTGTGTGTGTGTGTGTGCGTGTGTGATCAATTAGATCTATAAATGTATACTTAGGGTCATTTCTGTTTATATTCAATTTCAGGTTTTTTTTTTTCTAAACCTGTTGATTGAGTGATATATTTTGAACATGTGAATCATTAACATGGCTCAAAAATCAAAACTGTGTAAGCCTTACTCCCTTGCGTGTGTTTTCTGGCCCATTCCCACTTATCTTCCCATAAGAGCCAATTTCATTCTTTTTTCATAGATCCTTCCAGGTTTTCCTTTTGCAAAAATAATAGGTAGAGTTGTCTTTTAAAAATACTTTTCCACAGTCTTTGTTAACATCTGCCTATACCCTTTTTCCTTATTAGGAAAATCCTCGGCTCCCATATTTATTTTGATGATTTCCCGCCATTTGGCTTTATTTTACTTAGAAGCCTTTTTTTGGTTTTTTTTTTTAACCTTATTTTCATGTCTCTTCCATTTCATCCTTCCAGGGTAATGTTCTTCTTGGGTCGTTGGGAGAATTCTGTACCTGTTTTTTCATTTAATTCACCAGATTACTTGCAGGAAAATAGGGACTGCCCCTTTCCCTATAATGCAGTGCGTGTCTGTGATGTTTAATAACCTGGCTTCTCATCAGTCTTTCTTGACTCTTCTTTTCATCCATTAAATTGGCAAATCTGTATCTCAAGCCTCGATGCCCTCTCCTTCTTCCCACCCTGTTTTGTCTTGTTTTGGTTTTCCAGTTGTGGCATACGTACTGTAAAATTCATAGCCTTTTGCACTGAAACCTCAGCCCATGTTCTAAAACTGCCTACTGGACGTCTCAGTCCACAGATACTTAGTTCCACGGTTAGCTCAAAAAATATTAATGACAAACAGAAGCTGTCATTCATTTAGTGTTTCCACCCTAGGAGTAGTTCTGTCTCTTGCCTCGTTTTACAGATGAGGGAGCAGAGACGATGATAGGTCCCTTGTCCAAGAGGCTTAAGTAATAAAGTGGCAGAACCAGTTGTGTCTTCAAAACCTGTACTTTTGAACAATTAACTATTTTTTTTTTTAATTCAAGATGTCTAACACTGAGCTCAGCTTCTTTCCTCCCCAAACCTCCCTCTGTCCTGTATTTCCTGTCTTGATGCAGGGTACCACCATCTACCCAATGGGTTAAATAAATCTGGAAGACCTCTTAGAGTAGTCCTCCTTTGCTGTCCCCTGCCTGTCTGTAAGTTACCAAGTCTTGCTTCTCTCTTGCATGCCCTCTATTTCACCACCAGTGTCTGACTTTACCCTCATCCTTGTTTTACAGATGAGGAAGTAGTTATACGCTGATGGAAGAGCCCCTTAATTGGCCCATTTACCTCTAGTCTCGTCCCTTGTAGTGCATCCCTAACACTGGTGTTTAGGCAGATCTTGGTAAAACACACCTTAGATGATCACTTTCATGCTTAAAATCATGCTTTAAATGTCTTCTTGGCACCTTGACGATAAAGCTGATGCTCTTACAGCCTGGCCTACAGTGCCTTTCTTCACTTTCTGTCTTTCTCTCCAGCTCATTTTGTGTCAGCCTCACTCACCGCGTTCTTCTCGCTAGGTCTTGCTCAAGGTGCTACCCCCCATGTTGTTTACTTTAGCGAAGTAAACGTGTCCCGGATGTGCCATGCTGTCAGGCCTTTCCCTTTTTTATGTCTTCTGCCGTCTACCGAAACACTCTTGTCTATATGGCTGATTCTGACATGGCTGTTGAGAGCCACTTCGAGCACCGATTCCTCAAGGAAACTTAACTGTGACCTTTCAGGTGGATTATGTGCCTTTTCTGTGTGTCCTTCTTCAGCCCTTCCCTAAAGGGCTTTATCTGACTTAGCTTCTTCCTTCCTGTTAAATGTGTTTCTCGGATTGCCCCGAATTCTTTCTCTACACCTGTGCATTTTGTATTTGTCCAGTGGTTTCCACCAACAGAAATGTTCCACTCTCTGGGCTTCCGTGTCAGCACGAAGATCCAATCCAGTGTTTCTTTTCAAATCTTACGCGATTTCCAGCCTGAATGTAATTTTTTTTTTTTCAGCTTCCTTTACAACTTCTCTAGCCATTCCGTGACATTGAACACTTCCTACCTTATTATAAGTTGACATGTGCCCAGGGGTATGTGTTTTTCAGTACTTCCGTAGGAGGGACTACTTATTCATCTTCGCATCCTCAACAGCATGGAGCACAATGCCTTACCTGTATGTACTATGTGCTCAGTAAACATTTGTTGAGTCTGTGAATGGGTTGGAAATTAGGTATGCATGGTCTGTTAAACCATTTCTAGCTCTTTCAGCATAAATGTGAACAGAGAATATGATATTAATTCAGTCTTGAAGACCAGTATAAAGATGATCACTGCACAGGTTTTTTGTTCATGTCCTTTTTTTCTTCCTCTACTATGTGATTTCCAATATATATACAGCTTATCTTTCCTCCTTTGTTATGGATACTGGTAGCTGGAGTATATAATTTGCACTAGGCCTTTGGGTTAACGAATGTAGTTTAGTGGTTACCTTGCTATCAGCTTTTAGAAGGAGAATTCTTACAAGTTGTTTGTTCTCTCATAATGGATGAAGAGCTATCAACATGCCTGACTTTTTCATAGCCTGAAGGACTGACTTCTAGTGTGTTTGTTCATACCTGGTTGTTGGGCAATTGTTGGAGAGGTTTAGATAGACTACCAGTCCAGATAAGAGAACCTCTTTCCATTTATTGAATCACTTCACAGTCCGGGGATGGCTGGACTTTGAGTCATTGTGCTGCCATACTGGCACTTCATAGTTGAGGCCACAAACCAAGGAACTTACCTCTGAGGCCTTCTGCTTCTCCTCACCTCAGTGTTCATGAGAGTCTTGTCTTAAAAGTGAGATATATTCTCAGGAGAGGCATGGTGAACTTAGGGAAATTTAAACCTCAGGGCAACAGTTTTTCTTGTACAGTAATAAAGATATATGTGGAGTCAGTGGCTCCAGGATCAAAAAATAGATCTCAGTAGTCGGATCAAACGTGAGAAATGGCTTGTTGCTGGGTTTCACAAAAAATGGGTTGGGTGAGGCCGTCTGTCTTTTGAAGATGCTTCCGCTGTTTGCGTGGCTCTGTCGTTGGTGCTAACGTGTGGCAAAATTAAGCGTATTTGCCTATGATAGATCTAGTTTTAAACAGAAAGGTTTCCTGTGGGCCTCACATGGAAGATGGGAGAGATTTCATATGCAGGCCGAGGAGGAGAGAGTGTGCTAACATCACCTTTTAATTTAAGAGAAGTTTGGAGTTTGTTCTTTCCTGTGAACATAGAGGTGGAACCCACTCTAACCAGAGTTTATTGCTGTAATATTTTTTAAATGCATTTATGACACTGATCTATCTGTGACCTTGTAAAGGCGTTTTTAGTGGGAGGGGGTAGCCAGCCTTTTTTCTCAGTGTCATAAGTGATGTCTGTTCAATAACTCTAACTTCCTGACAGTCCTGGGAGGGGGCGGAGGACCCATCATAACTTGTTTTTTATGGCCTATTTCTAAAGTGTTCCTTCATATTCACATCCATTCATTGAGACTTCTTTTCTCCCCGCCTGAGGCAGGCATCCAGCCTAGTCTGTGTTTGGTGCTTTAAATGCTTTGAGTTATGGAGAATCATAGCATTTTATCGACGCTCCCCTTGTAGCTGTATAGCTCTGTGTTGTCTCAGGTTACACGGCTGGCATTTCTGAGGCATTGTGGGTGGACCATTGCAATTAGTTGAGGTTTCGACTGGGATCACCTATCTGCCTTGATTTCTAGCATGTGACATTCTTCTCCCCCCCCCCCCCCCCCCCCCTTTTGGGTAGACATCTTTTCAGGGATTGCCTTCTTAAGGAATCCTTCAAGTTGCGGTCATTAAACCCTTCCTTTCCACCATTAATCTTGGTAAATATATCTTTATCAGCATGACCTAGTGTCAAGTGAATGATTTGATAACAATATTCAAGAAAAATTATATCTTTGAAATACAAATTTTGTCGGTGCGTTAACGTATAGTATATGATTGGTATTAACTCACGAAAAAGAAGAGATTAGTTAATCAATTTCTTCTAGAATTAGGTGGTTAATGCTTCAAGCATCCTCTATTTAAAAGCAATTGCTTCTAGGTCCTGTTGGCAGGATTGCTTATTTCATTATTCTGGTCATTTGCATGAAAACAAATTGATGATTCTTTAAATAACTATCCCGTTTCAGTTTTCTTTTCCTCTTGAAATGTTATTCCTCAAGCGTTCCATTCCATTCATGCTGTTGTATGAATCAGGCCTAGAAAGTTAGAATTTCAGGCTAAAGTAGTAGTAGAATTTCCCTTCACGTCTTTTTTAACCAAAATTGATCTCCCATTTTCATATTAATTTACCCATGATTATATCTTTTTATCCCTGTTTCATAAGGTGAACACATACAGAGTTCTGCTTTAATAGAATATTTTTCAAGGTTTTAGGATTTTTTTTTTAAATGAGGTCATCACCTTGAAGATTGTGACCTGAACTTTTCGTGAACTAAAGGAGAAAGAAAAGGATAGACTTAAAAAAAAAAAATGAATATATAATCTCCTTATAATGGAATAAGTGATCAGCGCTGATTCATTTCATAATACTTACCTGGTGCTAGCTCCCAAAGCACTCTACCATTTCAGTGAGAGAAGTTCCACATTTATACTTTGGATCGCCAAAGGATTCTCTTTGAAATGGTGCTTTTCGAAAAAGATTTGGAGACCACTAGCCTAAACAGAATGAGTCCTTTTGGTTCAAAACAAGGCTGGAGAGAATGACACCCAGTTGACTGGAGAGCCCATCAGGGGTGGGGCCAAAGCCATGGGCATTAACAAGGAATGCTCGGTTGTCTCCTCTTTCCTCTCTTCCTAGTCTTTGTGGGGCCCCAGAAGGTGTGAGGGTGGCCACAGCAGAGAACTGGATAAGGACCTGAGATTTCAGACCCCCGTCCTCTCGTCCTCTCTGTCTTTCCATCGGGGTACATAATGGAGGGAGCTGGCAGGGGGTTGGAGTGCAGTTCTGAAACCTAGTGCTGAAAACTTGGGGACGAAAGAGGTGAGAGGAAAGGAGATTCCGGCTTGAGGGAGAATCACGTGAATCAAGGTTTACAGGTAAGAAAGCTAAAACGGAGTGTGAGGTGGGATTAAGGAAAGAGAGCTGGTGATAGATTGTGGAAGAACTTTGAATGGCAAATTTAGATTTAATTCAGGGGGTCATTTGGAACTGTTGAAGAGTTTTTGGGGAGTGAAGTAACATGAAATTGATGCTCTAGGAATGTGAATCTGGCAATGGTCTGTGCTTAGATTGAAAATGAGAGGTGGGGAGGAGGTGTGCCTGGGTGGCTCATTCGGTTAAGCATCCAACTTCGGCTCAGGTCACAATCTCATGGCTTGAGAGCCACACATGTGCTTTGGGTCCTCTGTCTCCCTTTCGTTCTGCCCCTCCCTTGCTCATTTTCTCTCTCTCTCTCTCTCTCTCTCTCTCTCTCTCTCTCTCTCCCTCCCTCCCTCTCAGATATAAATAAACAAACATCAAAAAAAAAAAAAAAGAAATGAGAGATCACTTAGTGGTGTAATAGTTCAAGTAAGACTTAATGAAAACTTGAACTAGGGCAGTCAAGGAGGAATGGAGGTGGAATTGACTGGATTCGATGGCTGACTAGAAATGGGGGTGAGAGAAAATAAAAACTAGAAGTGAAGATGTGCTTTGATTTCGAACTTGATTAGCTTAAGGGAACAGCTATTCCAATACACAGAAATAAAAATGTCATATGATGGGTTTAATGAGGGAAGACAGTGAGCTTGGTCTGGGGATATATTAAACTTGAGCTACTAAAAGAACATGGAAATACTTAGAAGGTAGTTTGAAATGTGATCCTTGAGTTTAGAAGAGAAATTGAGAGCAGAGCTAGAGATACAGATTTGAAAGTCACCTGTAAAGAGTTGGTAACTGACGTTCTACATTGTGCGTTGATGCACTTACTTAGGTGACACACCCATACTGCAGTACTGATGTTTGCCTGACAGTGAGTGAGGTTCCGGAGATGAGCGAATGGCAGATCCTAGAGGTAGAACCTTAATAAGAAGGTGTGTTTTTCGGGGACAGGATAAGGAAGTGTGATGAACCCCGGGAAGGACTAGTCAGAGGACAGGAGAATATTGTAGGTGTGAGATAGGCAGGGTTGATGTGGGATGGAAGTCTGTTATCTAAATAGCTGAAGATCATGAACGGGGGAGAGGGAAGGTTCATTGGAAGGGAATGAGCTCTGGGGAGGAGGTTACATAAGAATGAAATTAGGTAATAACTTAGCCAGTCACACAGCTAGGATGTGGCCACACTGGAACCAGGTTCCATGTTTTGGACTAGAATGTACTACAGTGAGTTCAGTTCTCAGTGTACAATTTGTAGTACAGCAAACTGTGCCTTTAATCATGGTATAGGGAACTGTGGAGAGCCTGTTGAGCCTGTCCATATTACTTAAAATGTTTAATTAAGATTCTTGAGGTTGTGGTGTTGAATAAAGAGCAAATTAATGAACTTCACAACTGTCCTTGCATTTCATGTAGTGAGTGACAGCTTTGGCAGGCGGGAGCAGGGAGGGCTAGAGGGATGCTGTTTTTCTGGAAGTGTGCTTCTTTAACAATCAGACCCAGACAACAAAAACAAATCCTAGTGCAGCACAGGGAGCACTTCCAGGATGGCAGGAAGAATCTAGGTCAGCTTAACGGCAGCTCCTTTTCTTTAGGTGGATTAATGTTTGCCACCCTCGTTTTCAACACGCTGTGTAAAGTCCAGAAAGAGCGTGCGTGGTTCCTTAGCACCTATTAGCCAGCAGGGGGTCACAAATTAAATTGATGTGTGGGAGCATTTTGATTTGCAGTTGAGTAGAGAGAGTGTAGCTCCGGCCTAATATGGCAGCCTGCTGAGTTGTGGTCTGTAGTGCCTGAACTCTTCTGTGTGAAAGATCCATCCTTGCGGAAGTTTTTTGCATATTACCTCGAGGAGATGGCTCCTCTTGTCCTACCTGTAGTTTAGCCGGGGAGCTCTGCAACTGGAGCTGGCTAGTTTCGCATCTGAAGATCTTTTCTCTAGCCATGCCTCTCCAGTGCTGCTCGACAGGACTTTCTGTGACGATGAAAATATTGTCTGTTGTGCTGTCCAGTGTAGCCGTATGCCACGTGTGACTCTTGAGCACTGAAATGTGGCTACTGCACCTGAAGAGCTGGGTTTTTAACCATATTTCATTTGAATTAATTCAAATCGAAATAGCCTCCTGTGAGTGGTAGCTACCATTTTGGACAGCAGGGCTCTAGCCTCAAAATTAGAAAGCTCACCCATAGTGGTAAGAGAGGGCATTAGAAGGGGCATTGTAAGACATTGACATTCACCCCATAGTCAACAGATTCGTATTGAGTCTTGGACTCAGCTATTGTGGGCATCCAAAGTGCACATTTTTTCTCGACTTTTCTCTTGCTGTTCATGTCTGAAAGCTTCTGGAATATCCTAATTGTCCTTTCTTTATTTGAGGAATTATCCCTTTTGTCCTCAGAGGGGTAGAGCTCATCTGGTCCACAGATTAATAGCTCTATCTTTGTCCTTAGGACTCTAAATCTTGAAGGTTACTCTTACATGACTGTATTGCTGTATGCCAATTCACACTGTTATCTTTTTTTTTCTTTTTCTTTTTTCTTTTTTTTTGGATGCTGAAAATGAGTGAAATGTGAAAAAAACATTATTCATTTTAAATAGTTTTGACTGCCAGGTTAATGCGACTCTTAAGCGGAGTTTCATGAGGTCTGGCCATAGTAACTGCTTTTAACTTGATTTAAAGTTCTTAAACATTCTGAATTGCTTCACCTAATCTTTTTATACTGAACGTACAATTTTCAGGCTCTTTTTTATTTTCAAATCCATAACTGATAGCTGCTCAACACCTCATTCAAACAGTTCTAAGAGTTTGAGAGAAAAGTTGGGACAGACTGGATTTACTGACATCAGTTGGATGGAGATATTGTGGATTTAAAGATGATAGAGAAGGGGAAAGAAAAATGTGAAATAATTATTGCATGTTCACCGCTTGCCCAATGACAGTGATTTGAAGCTTAATAACTAACAAAACTGAGAAGAAGCAGAAGGACATTTGAGTTAACTTTCAAAACTTAACATGAGGAATGACCATTCCATTTGCAAACAAAATTTTCATGTGTGGTCCTATTTGTTTTACTACATTTTAAAAGGATATTGATGCCCAGGAATGCCCTTAAACCAGCACCTCACTACAGACTTCTTGAAATATATTCTGTAGATTCTATAGGACTGTAAACTCCTCGAAGGAGCCCTTTGGAAGAGTCTGTGATGTCTGGTGCCTAGCAAATGTTTCTTATAAAATGATCATTTTATAAGAGAAACCGAGGTCGTAAGGTCTTCCTCCCTCTACTTCTAGTGGCAAATGAAATTGCCCTGGTACTCAACTCAGGAAGACTCTCTGTGCCACAGTGAATATAGAGAACCTTGTCAGGGCATATTTATCCAAGATTAAAATTAATATGACTATAAATTTTGTCCTTGGTTTTTTAATATCTTTTGAGTAAACATTGCATGCGTATCTGTGTGTGTGTGTGTGTGTGTGTGTGTGTGACCTACTCTGTGCTAGACTCTGTGATAAGTGCTCGATTTACAAAGATGAATTGTGTAGTGTCTCTTCCGTGCAGGGACTTCTATTTTAGATTCAGATGCGGGATACCATAAAAATAACAATGCCGTATGCTAAGACCAACAACAGACATAGTTTGGGAATGCTACAGAAAGCATAGAAGAGTGCTTAATGCAGTATGGAGACTTGGAGTCAGAAAAGACTTTCACGGGCCCTTGAGATGGGTCTGAAAGATAGGTACGAGAGAGCCATGGAGATGGTATTAGGAGTTTGTCCAGGTAGAGAGATAATATACGGACAGGTACAGAAGCATAAAAAGCATGGGGAATTCTGGGGATAGCTTGGCATGGCTTGGGGAAAAAACCCTTGAGGGAGCAGCTGGAGAAGGTACGTGGGAGTCGGAAGGAGGAGGACCAACTTGGTAGTGAGGAGTTTGGGCTTTATCCCAGGGTGAGTTGCCTGGAGTAGGTGGAGGGAGAGGTGGGGTGGTGAGGATGAGATAGGCTGGGTGTGGAATGCAGTGGCAGGGGGTTACAGAGAGGAGACGGTTAGGAAGGAGCCGTGGAAGAAGCTGAAAGCTGAGGTTTATACGGGCCTCGAATCAGGGACTTGCTAAGCAGTTTGGGAGGAAGTTCGCTTCAGGATATATTGATGCGGATAGAATTTCATGACTGAATGTGGGACTGAGAAGGAGGAATCTAGGTTAATGATCAAGTTCTGGCTGGGTCATCTAAGTGGTGATAAGCCCACTAACCAAGCCAGGGAGTTGAGACTCCCAGGCAGTGCTGGGGTTAAGGTCAACTGCTCAGCTTTGGAGCGGTCTGTGGCATGCCCGTGTGCAGATGTCTGGCTGAGCTCTCCGGCATTCATTTGGAGCCATGGTCACGGACAAGCTCTCCTAAGAAGAACGTATACACACTGGGAACAGGGAGGAGAGGGGCTAAGGACAGAACTTCAGGGAACGTCGACAGTTATAGGAAGGCAGAAGATGAATCAGTGAAAGGAACGAAGAAGGAACTGTCAGCTTTTGAGGAAAACCAGGAAGGCTTTGTCTTGGCATCCAAGAGAGAAGAGCCTTCTAAGAAAGGGAGGAGAAGCACTGTCAAAAGCTAGAGGGACGTAAGATTAGATAAAGGAGGCCATTCACGGACCTAGCACTTAGGCATTTGCAGGGGAGCCCAGTGCAGTGGTGAGTGGAAACCAGATGGCAGTGGGTGGAGTGAGCCGTGGGGAGTGCAGGCTCGGAGGCAGGAGTCCCGACAAGTGTTTTAAGAGACTTAGCTGGTGAAGGTAGGGCAAGGCAGAAGGAAGTGGAAATAAGGAGATGTAGGATTGAGGGGGATTAAAAAGATATATATATTTAAAATAGAGAGACTTGAAAATATTTATACATGTCAAGAAGAAGAGTTAATGCCGAGGGAGACAGACGATAAAGAAGCAAGAGTTGATGGCTGAGGAAGCAGGCGCCATGATGAAGGCCAGGAGTAGGCATTTGCTTGTTGGGGGGAGGGAGAAGAGACCGCGTTTTCTTCTGAGATCGAGGAATGGGAGCAAGGGTGGGTGTAAGTTAGATGGTGTGTGGGAGCATCTCCCTGGGAAAGCTGGGGCCCAGGCTGTGCCTGCCAAGGGTGGATGGAGATGGGGGAGGGGTGGTTGAAATGCCTCGGCCAAGGTGACCGCAGTCCTCTTGGTTGCCCACTGTCCTTGCTTGGGGCTGAGTGCTCCTCTTTCCAAGGTAGATGCTTTGCCACTGAGGTGTCCTTGATATCTTTTTCTCTTTTAGAGGGAAAGCAGGTGAGTATGTCACGGACATTTAGAGCTAAAGGGACTTGAGAGGTCACACAGACTAACCTTCTTATCTTGTAAACGAGGAAACTGAGGCTCAGAAAATTGAAGTGATGTACTCAATAAATCCACGGCCAGGACCGAGCTCCAGGCCTCTGACTTGCAGCCCAGGGCTCTCTTTTCTGTACCCTGCTGCCTCCTTGATAAAGATTATGAATAAATCCAGTTCATTATAACTGCTCTTAATATCCTATTTTGGACACTAGGAATTCTATACTATTTTCTTTCTCTGCCAACTTTCTTTCCCTTCTTTCTGTCAGGTTCAGGCGGGTATGACCATATGCTAGGATGCTAAAAAAAATAGGTTTTTGTTTTTGTTTTTTCTCTTTCTAAATGGAGATGCTATTTGATTGATGAGAATATTTGGGGCTTCTAAAAAGGCAGATCCTAAATGGTGAAATGCTTGGAATTTCTAGTCTTTTAAACTAATTTGAAAGATAGGTGATGTATTCGGTCCTGCATGTATTCACTCTAAATTTCATTTAGTCCATATTTTGAGAGTAAGTACCTACTAAGTGCCAGGCGTTGTGATATAGCACAGAATTCCCTTATGTGTCCACATGGCTGCTGAGAACTGACTCTCCTGTTCTTTCCATGTAGACTATCAAGTTTAATGTCAGTACCTTGTGAATGCCTTTTTGGGACCTGCCGTCTCCATCCTTAGGCTAGACAAGAACTCGAAAGTGATAACAGCACGTCTGTTGGGTAAACACAGATTTGGCAGGAGTGATTTATTGTGGAGCCGGGGACCCTTAATTAATTATCATTGTTTATAATGCATTTTTCCCCTTTGTTTTCAAGAATGGGAATAATTCAGCAATACTATTGATAAATAAAACATAAAAGGTCAGTGATGGTTGCCTTGGCAACTGTATTTCTCAGCAAGTATTTTGTTTGCCATGAAATGTGTCCTGGGTGATTTACTGGAAATCAGACTCTGAATGTCATGACTTCTTGTATTTGAGCTTCTTATGCACTCATTTAGGAGTGACAGTTTTGTAGGTTTTGGGGGTTGGATTTCAAAGCTGCATGTGTGATGGGGATCCTTGCATTTTTTTTCCTTCTTTTGGAAGACTAACAGGAAACAGAAACCTGTGATTACAGTGAATCTATTTGAGTCCAAGAACTTCCAGGTTCTAACGTGGGATTTAAGAGTTTCTGAATGATTTTTGGGATACATGAAATTTCTTAAAACTGGAATATTTTTAGGCAGAGTATGGACAATGCGTATATTCTTTGTTTTTAATTTTTATTTTAGAGAGAGAGAGAGAGAGTGCAAGTGTGAAGAGGGGCAGAGGGAGAGAGAGAATCATAGTAAGTAGGCTCCGCGCTGAACATGGGCCCCGGGGGCTCGATCCCAGGGCTCTGGGATCATCACCTGAGCCTAAATCAAGAGTCGGACACTCAAGCCACTGAGCCACTCAGGCACCCAGACAATGCATATTTTCCAATAAGTGACCAGGCATGTGTTAAAGCATACCTTTTGATTTAATACCTATGCAATTAATTTTGAGTAGAATAAATTATTTTCAAAAAAAGTATTAAAGATGAAAATCAAAATAATTAAGCAATTACAGCAACTGCTACCTTGAAGATTTTTGGTAGTATGAATTAAAGTTAAGTGGATAATTGAAAAAAAAAAAAAGCTTAGTTTATTCTATGACCCTAAACAAAAGCCTGTTTTATGGAATTCAGCTTACAGAAATACTTTAAACATATACACAGAAGGGATGTAACTGCTGCATTGTTTTTAATAGCAAAAAAATTGGAAACAACCCAAAAGTCTGTCTCTGAGAGACTGGTGACATAAATTATGGTCTGTGCATATAATAAATACTTTGTAGCCATTAAAAAGAGTGATGTAGATCTAGGTCTGCTGACAGGAGAAGATTTTCAAGATATATATCAGGAAGTTGAAGAAATGCAACTTGCAGAATCCTGTATATGTAAAACAATCCTCTTTCTGTTAAAAAACTTACCTTCTCTTAGCAGGGCCCCTGGGTGGCTCAGTCAGTTAAGCGTCCGACTTCGGCGCAGGTCGTGATCTCACGGTTTGTGGGTTCGAGCCCCGCATCAGGCTCTGTGTTGATGGCTGGGAGCCTGGAGCCTGCTTCGGATTGGATTCTGTGTCTCCCTCTCTCTCTGCCCCTCCCCGACTCATGCTGTCTCTCTCATAAATAAATAAACTTAAGAAAAATTTTTTAAAAACCTTACATTTTATGTATGATATATCTGTAATGCATATCATCTAGTTAGTATATTCATTCCAAATTTGAAGAATACACAAAGCTGTTAACAATGGTTATCTCTGGAGAACGGGATTGTGAAGGACTTTTACTTTCTAAGTTATATTTGTATATGGTTTGAAACTTATATAATGAATATGGGTTACCTTTGTAATTACAGAAAAAGAAAAGACACAAAGCCTGCCATTTGAAAGGTCTAAAAAAAATCAGTTGCAGAGGGTAGTGCATTAAAAAAAGAGCAAGAAATAGATGTTGCATGTAAATATATTAGCCTTTGGAGAAACTCTGTATTTACTGTTTATTTTGGTGTAGATACCCTGGACTTTGAAGAAGTGTTTATGTCTCTCAAACCCTTTATACTGACAGGTTTTTAACTCTTTCCTGGATATCTACCAGCTGTTTTATTTTCCCACAGTTCAGTTGTTTTCCAGCATACCTTTTTGTTTCGATTATCGCTTTGCAAGGTAACCTGTTTGTTTCAGCTACTCATTTGCTACCAGTTATGCTTTGATGGATATTTTGCTCTTTGTTAAAAGAATTTTTGGTGGCCCCAATACTGGATTTCTCTTATTTTTTAATTTTTTTTTAATTTTTTTTTTTAACGTTTATTTATTTTTGAGACAGAGAGAGAGCATGAACGGGGGAGGGTCAGAGAGAGAGGGAGACACAGAATCCGAAACAGGCTCCAGGCTCTGAGCCGTCAGCACAGATCCCGACGCGGGGCTTGAACCCACGAACTGTGAGATCATGACCTGAGCTGAAGTCGGACGCTTAGCCGACTGAGCCACCCAGGCGCCCCATGGATTTCTCTTATTTTAAAAATTATATAAACACTTCATACGAGGAAATTTAGGAATGGAATTTGTGGTCCTAAGGATTTCATCTGGTTGTGATTTGCTAGATCCTTACTCTTGTATCGAATGTGTACGGTGTGTGTGTGTGTGTGTGTGTGTGTGTGTGTGTGTGTGTATGGAGAGGCGGTGTCCCAGTCCCCCCGAAACCAACCGCAACAGCTAGCAATCTGGAGAAGAGGCTCAGCGGCCTGAAGAAGTACAGTCAGTTTGTCTTTTTAGAGAGGAGTCATCAATGCAAATAGGATTACGAAGACCATACACATGGGCCAGCTGTTTATGGCCATTTTCAGTGTATAAGCTTATTTTGTTAGCACACAGAGCGGAGCAGAAAAGAGTCACGATTTCAGACCCTTGCCTTGAGGTTGACTGTTTCAATACAGAGGTGATATCTGTCAAAGCTATATAGTGAGGTTGATCTTAGGTCACAGTCCTGACACTGTGGATGTACTTTATGCATCTGGTGACTTAGTACAAATTCAGAAAACAGGCTTACATTTTTTGTTTTCTCTCCTGCCTTGGTTACAAAAGCTAGACAGGGAATTCCTTTTTTTTTTGGAAGTAACCATTGGATTCTTATCCTTGGGAACAGTATGAAAACATGCTTTTGAAGAGGTTTTATTAAAAAGAATTTTTTTAAAAATGTTTATTTATTTTTGAGAGAGAGAGACAGGGCGTGAGCAGGGGAGGGGCAGAGAGAGACACACACACAGAATGCAAAGCAGGATCCAGGCTCTGAGCTGTCAGCACAGAGCCCGATGTGGGGCTCGAACTCACGAACCGCGAGATCATGACCTGAGCTGAAGTCGGACACTTAACCGACTGAGCCACCCAGGCACCCCAGAAGAGGTTTTAGATAAGAGGGTTGCATGGGTTAAGATTCAAGGCAGTCTTTTTCAAAATATTATTTGCCCATGACTTATGCACAATAAATTAGTATGTTTAGTATGCCTTTATTTATTTGTTTGGTTTTCTGCAGTATGCTTTCATATTTCCTTCCTTTCCCTTTTCTATCAGCCCAAACCCACCCTCTGTATCCTGTCCATCCTAATGTATCCATTCATTTTTGTATCTAATCCTACTCTATTGTATCCTATACCATTCAGTCCTTTCATTTCTAGTCTTTCATTTAAAGAAATGCTGGGCGGGGCCCCTTAAATTTATTTTAAAACCCGCCATTTGAAAATCATTGATAGAAATGATGGCAGATTAAGACTGCCAAAAGGCTTGGATGTTATATTTATTTTTAGAGTGTCGCCTGTCATTTTCTGTAGAAGTGAGTGTGCTAACTTTTAGTTATGGTGTATGTGTCATGGCTCACCAGCATAGTAGGATGCCCAAGTGAAGCTACCGCAATATGAGGTATATACAATTGTTGATTTTTAAAAAATGTTTGTTTATTTGTTTTTGAGAGAGACAGCGTGCGAGCGAGCAAGTGGGGGAGGGGCAGAGAGAGAGGGAGGTAGAGAATCCCAAGCAGGCTCCGCGCTGTCAGCACAGAGCCCGATGTGGGGCTCGAACTCCTGACTTGTGAGATCACGACCTGAGCCGAAACCAAGAGTCGGATACTCAACCCACTGAGCCACTCCGGTGCCCCCAGTTGTTGATTTCTAAGCCCTCTTACTTCCAGGGGAATTTTAAACCAGGAAGTCTTTATCATCCTGACTCTTTTCTTTTATCGTGTAAATGTTGAGTAGTCTGAGTATTCAGTGGTGCTAATAAAGTCTGCATTTACTCTGTGTGGATCATGCCCACAGAGTGTTTAATTCTAGGGTTAGGGTGCCTTTTATCACCCAGCCTGCCCCCGGCCCCCCGCCCCCCCCCGCCATGACTGCCATCTACTGATGCCTGCCTAGAGATTAGGAATCCATTGTAATGTTGGCCTCAGGCTCTCTGGCTAAGCCTCAAAGGTGAGGTAATTCCGCCTCTGTGAAAAGGAAAGGCAAACAAATCACTGCTCACCCAGTACACTTAAAAACTACATGGAAATGATCTTGGATTATCTGGCCTTGGTCATCTTTTACTGTTGATGGTTTAGTGTTGACTTTGTTCCTAAGTAATTTTAACTGAATTTTGAACTTGCTTTTTAGATGTGTAACCAGTACATAAGTTACCTTCTTGAGGCTCTTGAGAGTGTGGACATAAATATACGTCTTTATTGACTACAGAAGCCAGCTCTGTGCCAGGACAGAATTGATCCTTGATAAATGAATTGATGTGATTTGAATGTGAATTGCATACTGAATACTGTGACCATGGCAATACCATAATAATTTTAAGATGTACCAAGTGCTTACTCTGAGCACATTAAATCCATCATCTTGGTAAGTTCTCACAACTATTCTACGAATAGGTAGTGTTTCTAGGGATACTTTGTTTAATTGATGCTTTTAGGAATTTGTTGTCAAATTTACATAAGCTAAAATTTGCTCTTTTTTATTATTATTATTTTTAATGTTTATTTTTGAGACAGAGAGAGACAGAGCGTGAATGGGGGAGGGTCAGAGAGAGGGAGACACAGAATCTGAAGCAGGCTCCAGGCTCTGAGCTGTCAGCACAGAGGCTGATGTGGGGCTCGAACTCATGGAGTGTGAGATCTGACCTGAGCTGAAGTCGGATGCTTAATCGACGAGCCACCCAGGCGCCCCCTAAAATTTGCTCTTTTGAGGGTACAGTTCTATAACTTCTGATGAATGCATAGTCGTGTCACTACTCCATGGTGTATGACTGCCACTCAGGATACCGTTCCCTCACTTGCCTACACCCACTCATGCTGACCTTTTGTAGCCAAACCTTTCCTCTGCTCTTAAAAATATTTTCATGGTTGGGGCACCTGGGTGGCTTAGTCGGTTAAGGGTCTCACTTCGGCTCAGGTCATGATCTCAGGGTTCTTGAGTCAGGCCCAGCATCGGGCTGTGTGCTGTTAACGCACATCCTCTGTCCTCCTCTCTCTCTACTCCTCCCCTGCTTCAGTACATGTGCTCTCTCTTTCTCTCTCTCTCTCAAAAATAAATAAACATTTAAAAATATTGATGGTTTAATTTGATTTTAAGGGAGGTGTATGGAATTCAATTAAATAATTTGTAAAATAAACCTTTCATTTTGAAGGTAAATATAAAATTTTGCAGTAACACAAAGGGAAAATGTAAAGGATTTGTTATTAAAAATTGACATGTTTATAGGGCGTCTGGCTGGCTCAGGTGGAAGAGCCTGTGACTCTTGATCTGGGGGTCGTGAGTTCCAACCCCCTTTGGGTGTAAAGTTTATTTAATTTGATTTTTAAAAAATATTTATTTATTTTTGAGAGACAGAGACAGAGCACGAGTGGGGGAGGGGCTGAGAGAGAGGGAGACCCAGAACCCAAAGCAGGCTTTAGGCTGCGAGCTGTCAGCACAGAGCCCAAAGCGGGGCTCGAACTCACGGACCGCGAGATCATGACCTGAGCCGAAGTCAGCTGCTTAACCGAGTGAGCCACCCAGGCACCCCAGGATTATTTAAAAAAGAGAGGGAGACAAATTCAACATTTTATATCCAGAAGACTTGGCTGCTTAAAAAAGTCATATGGCTTGCTTTTATTTTGTTCTTTATGCACAGGGTTTAGTACATTTGCCAAGATTACGGTGAAAAAAAATTTTTTTAAGTATTCTTTGACATCTTTTGAGTTGATTCTTGGAGTTCTGTGATTTATTATGCTGTATGTCTGCATTTCTTCTTAGGAGGATAGGACGTCTACTTCCTTTAGCGTTATATTCATTTATTTGTTTATTTTTAAAGCTTATTATTTATTTTGAGAGAGACAGAAACAGCATGAGAGAGGGAGGGGCAGAGAGAGAGAGAGAGAGAATCCCAAGCAGGTTCCGTGCTGTCAGAGCCTGATGCGAGGCTGGAACTCATGAACCCTGAGGTCATGACCTGAGCTGAACCTGTGAGTTTGATGCTCAACGGACTGGGCCACCCAGGCACCCCTAGCGTTACATTTGTTCATCTAAGCCCTTTAGTGTAAGCTTAGGGAATGGACTTTAGTCTACCTGACTTTTAATTCACAAAAGTCCGAAACAAGTAGCGACCGGTCTGTCCTCCATTCCTGTGGTTTTGTATCTTTCTTACCATGTCATAGATGGAATCGTATTGGATGCATTCTTTTGAATCTGGCTTCTTTCATTTAACACATTGTATCTGGAATTCATCAATGTCGTCACGTGTGTTAGTAGGTCATCCCTTTGTATTGTGTGGGTATACCAGTTTATCCATTCATCTGTCAAAGGACCTTAAGGCTCTTTCTAGTTTGGAGCAATCTGAGAAACGTGGCTATAAATATTTGCGTGCAAGTGTTTTTTGTGGACATCTGTTTTCATTTCTCTTGAATATGATGCCTAGAGGTAGGATTGCCAGGTCATACGGGACGTACATGTTTAACTCTTAGACTGCCGAACTCATTTCTGGAGTGGGGGTACCATTTTTCATTCCTGCCGCAGTGCATAAGAATACCGTTTGCTCTGTATCCTTGTCAGCACTTAATATTGTCCGTGCATGTGTGCTTAATTTTAGTCCTAAATCTGTATAGTCTACAGCTACATATCTTACAGATGTATGGTGGTATTTCATGATGGCTGTAGGAGGGCTGACACTACTGACCCTACCTTTGGCCCTCCATCTTGTTCTTGCCCCACAATGACCTCCCTCAGGGCTGTGTGTTCCAGGTCCCACAGAGGTTAACGTATGCTCTGACTGGAATGCGGGAAGGCTTGTTCTGATCTTCCCTAAGGTGGTGCCCAGAAGGCCCCCACTTTCGATAACTACCCTGTGACCTCACCACCATGCCCCTTGCTCCATAAAAGCTGGGGACTAAGGTTCAGACTGGGCTGAGAATACCTGCGGAGAAAGGCTGCCCGTCTGCCTGGATCCATCCTCCGGCGCTAAGTTACCCTGAAAGAGACTCTGTGTAAAGGGAATGGAGAGGCATGCTTTGCTTTTCGGTCTTAGAGTGCCTTCCCAGGCTGGAGGATGCCTTACTGACCGTCCTGCACCTTCTAACGGTGGCTTTATTTTGTACGTCCCTAATGACTAGTGTTGTGCACCTTTTCATGTGCTTATATGCTATCTGGGTATCTTCTTCAGTAAAGTGTTTTCTGTTCATATATTTTGTCCCTTTAAAAAAATGGTTTTTTTTCCCACTCTTGAGTGCTACGAGTCCTGGGGCTGAGGATAAGCCTTTGTCTGATGTGTGCTTTGCATTGTCTCTCCCGTTCCTAGCTTGTCTTCTTTCTCTTAATAGCGGCCTTCCCTGAGTTTTTAATTCTTGTAAAGTCTATTAATTTGGCCTCTGATGGAATATGCTTTTCAATGAAGTAAGTGAGAAATTACTGCCTGACTCAAGGTAATGAAGATTCTGGCTGGTTTTCTTCTACAAGTTTTATAGTTTGGGGCACATGGGTGTCTCAGCTGGTTAAGTGTTGGACTTCGGCTCAGGTTATGTTCTCACGGTTCATGGGTTTGAGCCCCGCGTCGGGCTCTGTGCAGACTCTGCTGTTAGCGAGGAGCCTGCTTCAGTTTCTGTCTCCCTCCCTCTCTACTCCTCCCGTATGTGTGTGCTCTCTTTCTCAAAAATAAATAAACATTAAAAAAAGTTTTATAGCTTTGCATTTTGCATGTAGGTCTGTGATTCATTCTGAGTGAACTCTGTAGAAGGTAGCTGACATACAGTTTATCCCTGTTGCATATGAATGTTTTAGAGCCATTTGTTGAAGGGACTATCCTCTCTCTCTGGAATTACCTCAGTACCTTTGTCGAACATCAGTTGGCCATGTTTGCGTGGTTCTATTTTTGGACTTCTTTCTGTTTAATTGGTCTTTTTGGTCAGCTGAGGTAGATTCGTTTTAAACCTCAGATGACTGATGAGGAAACTGACTGAGTCCTAGTCAAATTAAGCACCTTGCCTGAGGTAATTCAGCGAGCACCCGATTGATGGAGCACTCAGACCAGTGCTCTCTCTGATGCTCAAACCCACGTGACGCCTAGCGCTAACCTGTCCTCGTGTTAGTTATTTCTCTTGAAAATTTTCGCGGAAATGTCTTTGGAAGGTGTGACAAGTGGATCTCATAGAGTTATCTGAAATGTGAAATCAGAGTCCCCCCCCCCCCCCCCCCCAGGCCCCCTGCCCCATCCCCACCCCTGCACTCAGGCTATTAATTATCAGACAATGTTATCAGTATCTTTAACAAGGTACAACAATCTTTTCTCGCTCCAGGATAGCTGTAGGTCATTTTCCTTTATTTTAAAGAGAGCAATCGCACTAGAAATGTGTTCCTTATACGGTAAGAAAAGAATGTTTAGGATTTGTGAATGTGAGAACACAGACTTGCATCCAGATGGCTTCTGCGGGGAACTTGGTGAGAGGTGAGAGAGTGACATTAATGTGGCAGCGAATAATCAATGAACATTCCAATATTGGCAAACTGGGGGATTTTGAAGAATGCCATATTTAACTTCTGATTTTTAAAAACTAAGCTTGTACTTCGATAGGTTCATAACTAGGCATACACATGTACCTAGATGTATTTAGTGATGGAAGCATTTACTTTGAGAGTCCTCTCTAATGACTGTAGCCTAGGCACTCAGTTCCCTTTTTTTAACTGAGGTAAAATTGATCTCTCACCTTATTAGTTCCGAGTGTACGACATAATGATTTGATATTGGTATGCATTGTGACATCTTGGTAAATCTGTCACCGTGCATGGCTACGACATTTTTTTTTTCTTGTGATGACTTTTGTTTTTTATATTTATTTATTTTTGAGGGAGTGAGAAGAGACAGAGCATGAGCAGGGGAGGGGCAGAGAGCGAGGGAGACAGAATCCGAAGCAGGCTCCAGGCTGTTAGCTGTCAGCGCAGAGCCGGATGCAGGGCTCAAAACCACAAATTGTGGGGCGCCTGGGTGGCGCAGTCGGTTAAGCGTCCGACTTCAGCCAGGTCACGATCTCGCGGTCCGTGAGTTCGAGCCCCGCGTCAGGCTCTGGCCTGATGGCTCGGAGCCTGGAGCCTGTTTCCGATTCTGTGTCTCCCTCTCTCTCTGCCCCTCCCCCGTTCATGCTCTGTCTCTCTCTGTCCCAAAAATAAATAAAAAAAACGTTGAAAAAAAAAAATTAAAAAAAAAAACAAACCACAAATTGTGAGATCACGAACTGTGAGATCATAACCGACCGAGCCACCCAGGCGTCCGTCCCTCTTGTGATGACTTTTAAGGTGGCACTCTATTCTTTTTTTTTTTTTTTTCAGCGTTTATTTATTTTTGAGTCAGAGAGAGACAGAGCATGAACGGGGGAGGGGCAGAGAGAGAGGGAGACACAGAATCGGAAGCAGGCTCCAGGCTCTGAGCCATCAGCCCAGAGCCCGACGCGGGGCCTGAACTCACGGACCGTGAGATCGTGACCTGAGCTGAAGTCGGACGCCCAACTGACTGAGCCACCCAGGCGCCCCAAGGTGGCACTCTATTCTTATATATGCTTTTCCTTCTGAGAACCCATTTGTTTATTCCCCTTCTTCTAAAGACCAAGGACTCTAAAACCCAGATCTACGTTCTGTTAAACTGCCTTTCCCTCTGTGGGCTCTGCTGTCTACGTAACCCTAGGTTACAGCTTCCAAGATGGCCTTTTGATACCAGAAACTTAGACACAAACTGTTTCTCCTCACCCTTACAAATCAGCAGCCGTTCTCAATTTTCCCCTCCATCTTCTGTAAGACAGACTTACTCTTTGGAACTCACAGTCATTTTTGACCTCTTTCTCCCTGGCCAGTCCATAGCCAATTTCTGCTGATTGTTTTCTATGTAGTTGGTTTGGACCCAGCTCCTCTCCTTACTGTGCCTTCCATGGCCCCTTGTTCTCTCTTCCTCTTTCCTTGATTTACAGCCATCTGCTTAGCTCAGTGCCTTACCAGCTCCTGTACGTGCACCCCCTGCACGCCAGACCAAATCTTGTTTCATTACCCGGTTCACTACTCATTCCATGCAGAATGCTCCCCATCTCAGCCAGGACCTCTGCAGATCCTAAGCCAGGGCATGCATGACTCAGTGGCCATTGCTCTTCGCAGCCCTCCAGCACACTGCAAGCGGGCATGCTCTCTCCTCCCTCTGATCCCCCTGAAACACAGCCAGCCTGGTGCCCAGGCCAGCAGCAGCAGCATCGCTGGAGAATGCTCAGAAATGGAAATCCTCAGGCCCCACTCCAGACCTGGGGAATTGGGAACTTTTGGTGGGGTCGGGGAAGGGCAGTGATGTGCGTTTAACAAGTCCTTCAGGTGCTTTCTTGCTTGGCAGTCGCTGCCCTAAGGACACCCACGTCTACATACTCATTCCCGAATGCTGGGTAGCCTTACCGGGTTTCTTCGCTCCCTCAATTTCTTTGCATCTGTCATTTCTCCCCCCTTCAATTTGAATACCTGTTTCTCTTTTGTAGCCATTTCTAATTCTTCGCTTGAAGTATCCGGTTCAAAATTCTCTTCCTTGAGAAAGGCTCAGTTTACTCTCTGAGTAACAGGTGTTCATCTTCTACTGTGCTCCTGTCTCTTTGTTGATCAGGCCCCTCTGTAAGGGGTTTGGTTGATTTGCCATATGTGCGTTCCATCTTTTCAACGGGTAGGATGGTGTAATGCATTCCCTGACACTAGCATAGGATCTACTTGGTCCCAATTTTGGGTATGTCAATTTCACTAGAAGATTTGAGGAAAAAACTTAAAAATAAAGCCCATAAATTACCCCATAGAACAGAATGTAAAACGGGCATAAAATTCTTCGGGCTAGCCACGCTCTGTACTTTGGCTGGGTCTCAAGATACCTGGTGCATGAATTCCCTCTCCACTGGTGTTAGAGGTGTTCTGGTTAAAGTCTGAGACACTTTGGATGATGTGAGGAAAGGGAGCTTGCACTGCGGACAGTGAGGCCGCTTTGGACGTCTTGGTCCTTTACTTCCTTACAGTAATCCATGCACATGTTTGGCCTTACATTTGAAAAATTAGGAGCCTATTGCCTATTGTTGGATCGCAGGGATTAAGGTTTGGTAGGTAATATCCTTGCACAATCCCTGTCCTACGTTAGGGGCTCTCTAAATGGCACCTTTTATTATTAACTCTACTAGCACAGGGCTTTTGTTTTTTAAACACTGCATCGAAGCAGTTCCAGTGTCTGCATATTAGGCACCTAGTAAATGTATTGAGTGATATATAGTATTTCACGGTTCTTTTCTGTGCGGGCACCCTAATTTGTACAGGCTTTGAAGTTTTAGTGCTTTATAATTGTTAATGAATGGCAAGAAATATTACTTGACTTTTTGACAAATGTATTGCATTTCTTAAAATTTCCCCATTCAACTGTACTTTTAATGGACGAGAGCTTACTTTCTAATAGTATCTGTAAGGTTTTTATGGTTTTTTTTTCCAGTGGAATAAATTAGGCCAGCTAAATGGGCTTTTTGACACAATGCCCTACCAAGAATGTTGTTTCATTGTCAATGGCTAGTTTAATCAGTACTACTTGAAGACAATTTCAAACTACTCTGGCACTTGGTTCTTTATTTAGTTTTTATTCTTAACACATCTAATTAATGGACCTGTCCAGTAGTCTAATGTGGAGGCGAGAAGATGACATTATGAAAAGTTAAATCGTTATAATGGCAACTAACATTTCAGACAAATGTTGTAGTTTACAAAGTGCCTTAACTCGCATTGTATCGTATCTCCCAGTATCCTATGAAGCAGCATTATGAAATTTTTCTGATTGGGAAATAGATGGGCAGATTGGTAACTTATCCAAAGTTACAGAATCGGAAGGTAAAACAGAAGCTCTGGAAATTGAGGATAATACGGTTGTGATTAACAGCTCCACTTACAGGGTTAAGAGACGACTTGGTTTCATGCCGTCCAAAAGCCATGTCTGCCACACCTGACTTCAGCCCACTTGGGGTTCCAGTCCTGGCCCTGCTATGTCCTTTGTGACCTCAGGCAAGTCATTGACCTTGTCTGGGCCTCAGTACCCAGTTTATAAAACAGGATAGTAGCGTCCACCTTATAGAATTGTTGAATTAAAATTGGTTAATATATATAAAATCACTAGGATAGTCCCCAGGACATAGGAAGAAGCACTGTGTAAGTGTTAGCTATTATTATTATAATGGAGTGGTTGAGGTGCCTTGTAGGAAAGGTAGGTGATTGTAGTTAGACATAACTCTGATTATGGAAATGGAAATCTGAGCTTACGTAAGTGTTTGTTCTGGCAGAACTGTTTAACTCTTAAGCCAGCCTCTAATAGGGTAGAATCTGTATTTTGCATTTCAGGTAGATGTCATGCCCTTGTCTGGATTTTCCTGTAGACTTAGGTTTATTTACTAACCCTGGGATAAATGAAAATTTGGAGCATCTGACTTCTTTTTAAAAATTCAAAATCCAAAACCCACAAGAGAACTATAATAAGGAGTCTACCACCCCCACCCCCTGCCACCGGCAGATTCTTTTTTGCCTTTCTGAAAGAGCCACACACTGCTAAGACATAAGGTACGTTGGCCATTTCCAGGACAACTAAGTTATTACTTGCTTTCTTTAGAAATTTTAGTCTTTTCACGAGTGAAACAAATATCCTTTCATGAAGTTTTATCTGTTCTTCTGGATTTGGCAGATCACCTGTTCTGGGCGAGCCCTCGTTATTGTAGCGAAAGCCCTCAATCTGGCTGTCCCGGAGCCTTTCTTTCTCAGTCCTGTCCCATCTCACATAATGTGGTGCTTTACAGTCTTATTTGGAATTTTATTTTCTTGTGTTTTAGCTTAATTTTTTTTTTTCAGTGAGCATGCACCCGTTTTGCCGTACTTGGAAAAATGGTGAATTCTGGTAAATATTGGAAGTAGCGAATTTTGCAGGTTGCAAATTCTTAGTTTCTACTTTCTTTTGGATACCATATGCAGAATGCTCTTAATGAGTCTCTTTGTATATGAAACCCACAGGCTGAGTGTAGCACCTGGTTATGAAATGAAATACTTATAGAAATATATTCACTTTTAATTTATTAATGGCTATAATCAAGATGAAAAGCTTTTCTTAATAATTAATGTCAAGAAGAGAAGTGTAAACTTAAGTTTATGATTTCTCTCCAGAGGATGCATAGATGTGACTTGATTTGTGATTTAAAGAAAAAATTTTCTCCCCTTTTGTTTAAGGGTCCTGATGTTTTAGCCTCGGCTTGCTGCAGAGTTAGAAGCAAACCCTACCATGCCTGTAAACACATTCACTCTTGAACAAATGAGAATATCTTAGCTTTCTTTCATCATTTTGGAAAAAGCTTTAAGATTACAATGGTATTGATCCAACTGGCCCTATTAACGGCTCCTTTTTCTCCATGCCTCACAGCTTTTGAGGAGGGGCTTGGGGACAAGTCCCCCATTTTAGAGTGTTTTCCTTTATGCCTTGATATGCTTAGTAAAACTCATCATGGCAAGGTCCTAGCAAGTTGAGTGGCCTGGGGAACACTTTGTGGACCTGGGCATCTTTGGTACTGGTTCCGGTGCTTCCATCCATCATTTTGGGATCATGGCTCTCTAAAGGAAAGCGCAGGCCTGTGTGTCCTCCAGCCTTTCTACCTTCAATCAGTTGGGTTTGCGCCTTCCAGCACATTCCATTCCGTGATCGGCAGCCTTTGTGTTAGGTACCCACTCTGAAGCGTTCCATATCGTCTAGAAGGTCGAAGTAGTCATCAGTGACTGAGGCCTAATTTAGATTCTGAAATCGAAATCATTGTTGAAGAAGACTGCTCTTTCACTACAGACGTCTTCCGCGTATCACGAGTGTGTTCATCAGAGAGCAAGCTCTCACCCGGTCTCTCATAATATAAAAGCGTTTTTAATCCCTCTTAACAGGTGCTGCCGCAGTTTATTTATAACCAATGCATTAAAATGAAAAATACTGAAAGAGTCCTAAGTGGAAGGTGGCTATTGAAATATTGCCATATTTAAATTATAGAATTTTGCCAGGCTGATTTGTGGAAAGGACGAGTCAATGTTGGCTGCTAAGTGATGTACTTACTTCCCGGCTTCCTGTAAGTTTGGAAGGTGCATTCTTTCTGCGGTGCTGTAGAAGTGAGTCGTGCAAAATCGGGGTCTTGCGATTGAATTGATTGGTCCTTTGCATATTCATAGTCACATTCCTCTTTGGTCAGCTTTCATGCTCTTTGACATTTCTGATCTTTATGAAGCATGACATATGTTAGAACTCTTCTGGCTTTCTAGACTTACTGCAGCACAAAGCCTTGAGCTCCTGAGTAAAAGAACTGTCCAGAATGTTTCATTTAACCCCTTTCTTCCCAGTCCAAGTGTGATCTCACGCGTAGGGGAGGCAAATGCACACTTGAATATTGGTGCAGCGTGCTGGCATGAAGGCGTGCTAAGCATTGGAAATTCTTGTTGATTTACATCTTTACCGCGTTTTGTCTTTCCTTAAAAAATCTCGCCAGAGACTGAAGTAGTCGGGCTGTATTAATGGATGTTTATGTTGTCCTGTGACAGCTGGTTTTGCTAATTTGTTTTTACAGGGCAGTTTATAGTAAATGAATGGCATGCTGAATATTTTACCGAGATTTCAGATTATCTAAAGAATATTTTCCGGTTTACTAATTGGTAGATAATGCTGAGTACATTGATGTTGACATGAGCAAATGGATTTAAAATGATTTGAAGTGAGCTTCATTAAAAGATGTTCTAATCACAGTCAGCAGGAAATGTCAAACTAGCTCTGCCTTCGTTCACTCTGGTGGACCAAGAACCTTTGTAGACCTAGGGTGCTTGGAGGCCTTGGGGGTGCTAGGGTGGCCCAAGGTGGGGGAAGTGCTGAAGGCTTTTTCATAGCATTTGTAGCTCTAAGTGTTTTGACCAGAAAGTAAATAACCTATCAATTATTAATTACCTGTATGGTTAAGTGAACATCTCTGAAAATCCTGGTTGTATTGCTGGAGTCCCATAATGCATTATGGATTGGATACATGGAAATCAGATTTGCTGCCCACTCTGAACTGGGAGGCAGTAAATTACTTGGTACCCATTCCAGCAGAAATCTGTTCTAGAATTAATGCTAATGTGCTCATCAAAACACCAAGGAAGACCCAGGCAAATGCATTTTAAATTCACCCCTTAAAACGTAAACAACATCAGTTCTACTTTTCTTTCCTATAAAATGTTAGAGAGACTGTTTGGTCAAAACTGACCACTTGGGTGGGGCAGGGGGTGGAATCTAAGGACTTCACATTCAGAGAGTAGATTCTAGAATAAGACCCTTCAGGATTAAGATTTAGCTTTTCCCATACCAGCTGTGTGACTTTGTGCAGGTAACTCAACCTGTCTGAGCCCTAGTTTTCTTATCTGTTAGACATCATTCTAATCTGCAGAGATTCTGTTCTAATCTCTCCCTTGTGAGGGTGTGAGAATATATATCTCTGTCTGTTTATATCTGTAAAATGCTTATTGCAGTATAAGACACTTGGTAAGGGCTCTGTCAATGTTAGCTGTTGTAACCAAAGTAAATTTATTTCCTCCTTGAGATCCCTATGGGAAGTCTGTGGGCTTCATATGCCAAGGCATTAACCAGACCTCTTCTTTCCGCTGATTTTAAGTTTTATAAATACCTCTCCTGTCATTCAGAATATAGCTGTCTAGAACCACTAAAAGGTACTTGTTTAAGGGTAGGATGAGACTACCGCCAGATTCAAACAGTAGATTATTGTGGAAGCTTGCCATAGGAACCTTATTTTTCTCTTTGAACCCCATCAAAATGCCTTTTTCCTTCAGGCCTTGACAACGTGGGCTGGGGTGGTCGTGCTCCCAGGCAGACAGAGATCAAGGGCTGTAATCATTTCACAGTAAAAAAAAAAAACTAATAATAATATGACGCAGGGGTTTGTATAATGCTAATGAAATCTGGCTACATGGCAAAAACCACTGGTTCTTTTCCATTTCCTCATTAGCATTGGATTTGCCCTGCTAAGCAGTTGTACAGTTTGTGGAGCTCTTAAAGAGCATTTCCATGGGGCAGCCCGATGTTGTAACATTGTAAACTCCGCGGTAGATAGACAGGAGTGCCTCCCGGTAATCACTTTAAAGCATCATACTAGATTAGGAGATTGATAAAGTATGCTGATACTCGCACAGAATGTGCCTGACCACACCAACGACATCCCCAAGTGACCTGGTGTTGCTTCTAAGCTTCTAGCTGTATCACGCTCGGATTTGGCCTGTGTGCTTGAGTAGAAATTGTCTAACTCATCTATTCAGGGTTCTGTGGGACAGCTCAGAGTTTTTGTGTTTTGTTTTTTCCCTCTGCCACTTAATGCCACAGTGTTTTAGAGGCGGGGGGGGGGGGGGGCGGGCGGGGGGAGAGAACAAAATCATTTCTCCCTAGAATGACCCTATTAGCTTTTCAGTGTTTCCTGTAAACTGTTCTGGAAATGTAATAATCTGGGATGATTTTGAGTGCAGGTCAGCAGCCTCTGTTGACAACACCGAATGTGGAAAAAGGCACACCAGAGTGCAGATGTGGTTTGTGGGTTCGTGTGGACTTCCCTCATCACATGGGGAAATGGGGTTTAAGTCAGGCTTAGAAAACGAGAAAAATGCTTCAGGGACGTGACTAATGTCTCCAATGTGCACTACGCTACATAAACCCATTATGCGCTTTAATTTAATGTTCTCTATAAAGATTCAGGACCTGTCAGGAAAAGGAAAGAAACAAGCAATCCATCTTCAGTGAATTGTGAATAGATTTTTATATATTTTAAAATACACATTCACCGAAAACATGCTTTTCTCTTCATTCGATTTTCTCCACGTCCGGTCCATTCCCTATCTTGTGCTGCCACTACCCAGGCTGCTTGCGCCTTGTTTTGTTCAGTGAAATAAGACTAATGTGTTAAATATTTAACATTGCTAATTGATTCAACGTAAAGGAAAAGGGGGTAGATGCAGAGTGCCTCCCCAGTCCCCATCAGCAGACCCCGGCAAACAAGGCTGCAGAAAGTCTGAATGGAAGATGATTCATCTCCGAAGATAAGGCAGCATTTCGTACAAGTGGTAATGGGCCCGAGGGGAAAGAATTAACGCGCACCTGGGAGCTGGAAAATTGAGTATTTCTGTAGAAAATTTGGCTTCCCCCCCCCGAAAGCTTTTTGTTTTCAAGCTTCAGGTGTAGATTGGTAAATGACCAGGTGGACGTGGCCTTTCAACGATGTCCTCTCCTGTTGTAGGCTGGGAGCCTTAAAACACTCACCTGTACTTCACTAAAGCAAGCTGAAATTTGCTGATGATTTTAATTGATGAGTGAGGAAGTAGAAACCCCAGTGGGTCAGTGAGAATTTTTCCATTATAAAAACATAACCTTTCAGAGAACACCCAATGGCAGCGAAATGTCAGGTGCCTGGAATTTTACAAAGGAAGGGAAGCAGATCTGTATTAACTTTCCTATAATAGGATTCTGAAACATGAATGTACACATATACCCCATTCTCTTTTAAAGTTTGGCCGCTGTGTGTAGGTGAAAAGTAATTCTGACACGGGCATCAGTTTTGGCTTGGAATTTTTTTTGTTTTTTTATTTGGAGATGGCTAATGACATGTGAAGTGATTACCTGAGACCAGAAAATACAAATATTGTAGCTAATGTGGATATTGGGAGTTAGCCTCTGCTATTTTTTCCTGTAGGAGAGGTGATAGTGAAGGGAGGTAGGAATACACTTATTCCAGTGGTTGTGGTCAGAAGTTGTAGGAACTAGAAAAACAAGCTGGTGAGATAAAGCAGAGGGGCTAACCACACAGAGTCTGTGATCTCCCCTGGGGAGACCCATGGATCACCTTCAGTCAGGTTTGTGAGTCTCCCAAATTGCATGCCGTGTTCTGTGTGCATTTTTCTGGAAGGATCCATGTTTTAATAAGTCTTACAGGGTTAGCGCTCTGAAATCTACTCCTGACAGTTGTCTTAAGTGCTAACCTTGGGCTTTTGTAGGTCAGGTCATATCTCACTACCCCCCACCCCGCCCCGCTGCAGAGCAGAGTGATGTCCCTGCCTCTTTCCCCTTCCTCATTTCTGCCCTTTTCATCCTTTACCCCACTGCCTCTTATGTGTGAACCCTTGAAAAAAGGTCGATATAGGTGCTAGTTCTGTTGACCGATATACAACCTTGAAGGGCCTTCCTTAAGCCTTTCCTGCCTTCAAGTCCAGCAAATAGACTCCCAGGCTGTGCTGGGACAGAACAATTAAGTCTTGTTAGATTACACCCCTTACCTTGTTGATACTCAGCTATTTCCCACCATAATGATGGTTTTCTGACTTCCTTTCTTTCCTCCCTCCTCCTCCTCCACACCAAAAAGAAATTGTAGAATATTTAATAGGCTCCCGGGTCTCTGCTCTGGTGTTCTGCGTTTTCATTCAGTAGTAGATGAGACGCAGCGGATCAGCAGAGGCCGCGGATGGAGCTAGCCCATCTTGCTGAGCGCTGGTTGCTGGGGCGCGCAGACCTAAATCCCGGGAGCGCAGCGGCGCGGGTGACGGGGCGCGGAGCAGGACGGCTGGCGGATAACCCGAGGGGCCCACGTTTGGCTGCTGGATGTCACGCAAGGTCACGTGCGAGGCCGTTGCTCTCCAGTGAGTGTAACTTCTGCCTGCCTTGCTGCTCTCCTGCCGCGGATTTGCCCCGCTGAAGCGATCTGCTGTTGGGGATCGGACCCTCAATTTCGCCCCCTGTCCCCGTGCTGCGCGGAGGTACTCCTCAAGGTCACCGAGCTACACCACCGGGGCCCTTGGTTAAGCGTGCTCTTTACCGTCTGTGGCACCATTAACTTGTTTCCTTTTAAAAACTCCATTGCTTCTGCAGCACTGCTCCTGCCTTTTAGTGGGGGGGTGGCTTTTTTTGGGTGGCACTCGTGCAGGCTCTTTTTCGGTTAAATGTTTCCCCCGTGTCTTGTCCTCAGATGCTTTCTTCTCTCATTTTCATGGGCGCCGGCTTTGGCATTCTTGACCTCATTCACTCCCACGGCTTCAAGGGCTGCTCTTTCCTGCTGACCCCCCCCCCCCCCGCCTTTTTTTAAACCTGAGCTACAATGCCAACTGCCTGCTGTTATTGCCACCCCTTAGAGTCCCACTGTTCCCCAAACCTTCTCTTGTCTGAGACAGGACTTTCTCTCCCGATTCCCCATCTCTGTTCCCAAACAGATAATATACACCAAAAAGACAGAACCCCTAATTAGCAAGGCTGTGCCTGCAACCAGCACCCACGCCAGGTCCTAAGCCGGGTTTGTCCTTGTCCACGCCCTCTTTCCTTTCCTAGCAGTCCGTCCTTACAGGCAGCCCCACGCCTGAGTGTCCGCAGACCTCTTCATCTTCCTTCCATGCCTCAGGCGTCACTTGTCCCCAGGTTCTCTTGACCTTTCTGATAAAACCTTTCTTACATCGGACTTCCCATTGCCACGGTTCAGGGTCAGCTATTTATTCCCTTGTGGCTTTTGTCCATACAGACCCCGTCTGTCCCATGTACTGCAGACCGATTTATCTTCCTTAATACTGGTCTTGTCCCTACCTGGCTCCAGATCTTCACTGCTCTAAAAGCACATTTCTTTGGCCTGCTGCGCTCACCAACTGCTCCCCCTGCCAGTCTTTGTCTCACTTTGCCATCCGTGGTTGGCAGCTGCTTACCCCTAAGAATATTTATCATTTATTTCTCCTTATATTGAGATACTATTCACCCTTTACATTTCTATGTGAAGATGACGCCTTCCTCGATCCCCTTGGCTTCATCTGAACTCCTTATTCTTTAGATGTATAATATTCCATTTTGATTAGTTATTTGTTTCCATTTCATCGTAGCAAACTATAAATACGGCCAGAATAGGAGCTTTATTATATATATGTAGCTACATTAATTTTATATGCCACCTAGCACAGTGCCGTTTACATGTTAGGGGTCCGATAAATATTTATTGAATGAATTAATGAACTCCCACACTGAAATCCTCTTTGAGGTTAGCAGTCTCTAACCCAGAGTTACTAAAGATCTGTTCCTACTAAAGATCTCTTGTCTAATTGTGTTCGGAGCGTTTCTACTTAGCCATGCAAATTAGCCTAAATTCATAGGCTCGGAACCTGAAATAAATTAATCCATATACTTGAAAGCAACCAGACTGTGGCTGTATAAGGGTTTCGGTGAAAGAAAAATGGGGAATAGCCAGTGACTAAATGTCGATAGAAGTGATGTGCTCTTTTTCTTTCTGGTGTGTGGGCAGTATCCGGTGGCTTTCCCCTTCAGTCATCCTGGCCAGAAACACAGCAGCAGTGTTGAAAGAGCAAGACGGGAGAGGATAGGACGGTGCCTGACCATGTTAATTACTCAAACAGTTTCATTACTGCTGTTACCATTCTGTGCTCACCGTTTATTGTCCCTTTAAAAAAGACTGCGTGTAGTCCATTTGAAGATCTTTAGAGGGAATTCTGAAAACCCAGTGCAAAGTTAATGCGTGGCTTGCAGACCCCGAGACGTGTTTCCTACAGCACTTGGTTCCTTGTGGGAGAGGATTTTGTCAAACTTCCCAGTCAAGCTGCGGGAGGCAGAGCCGTGTTGTTTCGGGCTATTTGTAAATATCGTATTGTGTGACACACTTGCTGCACCTGCAAAGCCTGGCCTTTGGGACTGATCTTAAGAGCTGTTTACAGTTGTGACAAACCAATACCCGTGGCCAACGGGAAGAGGTTTGCACTGGGGAGTGCGCCTCGATGAAAAGAACAGGAGCGGGTGTGTGGCCTTCTTAACCCTGTGCAGACTGGCTGGGCCCTAGCGTTTGGTGCCAGGAGATAAGATTGAGATGCTTAAAAAGCCCGAGCTTTGCTGGGAGCTTTCTCTAGAAACAGAATCTTCTTTGTGAGCCTACCTGCCAACGGGAGGGGAGGAAAAAAGGTGCCAGTGGTTCGGGTGCTGCTTTGCAGGTACCAAAGCATCTAAGTACATGTACGGTTCCAAAATTTAAATCCTATTTGTGGGAAATCAGTAGAGGGTTTAATAGAAGGTTAAACAAATTATACACATACACACAGAAAGTCTGGCCTGAGTGTGGAAAGGCCAGGAAGTCTGACTGTTATGGTGAAGTACTGGGAGGTAATTTATTTCTAAAATTTATTGAACCCACTGAAGCATAAGCGTGAGGATAAGAGAAACCGTATGCACATATGGTCCAGAATGAAATTCTTCAGATTTCCGAGATGGTTGCAACCAGTGACTAAGCCATTCTGAATTAACTTTGTGTGTGAAAGTCTTTCCAATTTAGTCTCTTCAGGTTCACAGCTGGTCCACGCCCCCCATTCCACTGGACTTTCCAGGAGGGAAGACCCTGCCTGCTCAGCCTGCCTCTGGCTGTTGGAGATGGTGGGGGTGGGTGGGGAGGAGAGCTCTGTGTCTCTTTTGGGGAGAGAAAGGCGGGTCTGAAAATCTTATTCCTAGCTTTTGGTTTTACTAGGGAAAATGTTAATTGCGACCTGGTAGTTACAAATGTTTTAGAAAATACAAAACTGTGACCAGACAACATAACTTATTTTGGGGGAGGGAGGTGCTTAAATTTCTCTGTTAAAGCTAAACCTTATGTTGGGTGGGGAGTGGGGGGAGTCAACGCAATAGATACATTTGTAGTAGAGAGTAATCTGCAGTAAGATCTAATCAGAGGAAGAATCTAAAGGGATCAGACCAGAGACAAATTGCCGACTGGGATACAGACGTGCATTGTGCAGCAATAACACTCCTTTCCATTCATTATTGCAGTTATAATTATGGAACCCAACATATTTAATTGGCGCGGTGTGCTCTTCTCTACTGAATAGATTGCATTGTTCCTGTTGAAAAAAAACCCTTCTGCATCCTGAATCCATGCACATGTTGCTCTTTGGCTCTCGAGAGGTTTCTTTGTTTACATGATGAGTGATTAACTGAATTGTGGAGTCTTGCTATGCGTCATCCGCGAAGATGAAGTTGAAAGGGGGGCTGGTATCTGCTCTGCCTTAACTTTGAAGGGCTTTGATTAATTAAAACAAATCTATTAGATCTTTGAGTACGTAGGCCTTAACTTAGAAATCTGTAAATGTGGAAATAGCAATTGAATTTGATATCTGGGCTGGCCTTTCATCTTCTTCCGGAGGATCTGGTAAAGGGAGAGATGTCTGGTGGGATGTTACTGAGGTTGTGAGTTTCAGAAGCAGTGTTCCTGAAGACGTGTGGGCTTACCAAACCCCTATAAATGAGAGCAGTGCTAAGTGCGGATGGGGACAAAAGGGACCTTATGCGGGATTGGAGGCGAAGGCTAGGGACTGGTTTTCTTACTTGCAAGAAATGCGTGTGCGGACGGGGCAGGGTGTATCATCATGCGGTTGTTAGAGCTGACATTTGTGAACACACCCTGTCTGCCAGGTGTTTTACATATTCACGGTCTCTCTGAGTTCCACAACCTGACCCGTGTCTATGATTATCCCCATTTCACTGATGAGGAAAGCGAGTCTTGGATGGATGACTTTATTTTCGGGTCTGGAGATCACACAGGTAACAGAGCTGGGCCTTGATCCCGGTTGCGTCTCACTGTGAAGGCCTTGCCCCTTCTTGCTCTTTGCTGTAGAACATACTGGAAAGGCATCACACACTGTTCTAATGCCCTTAATTTCAGTCCTGTTGTTACTCACTGCACATAAGCGTTGATGCTTTTGAAGATTGGAGCTTGACGTGGTTTGGAGACTCTCTGGAGACTCGGAAGGGGTGCCGTTAGTGCCCCCAGAACACCGGATTGTGGCTTTCTCGGCTAAGACTTCGAGGGGAATTGGAATGTGTGCCCAGAACTATTTTCTGCGAGTGCCACAGGTAGTCCTGCTGTTCTTGGATGCAGAAGGTCTCTAGTTCAATTTCTTGCTGGAATGGATTCTTCACAAATAAGGATAATCCTTCATTTGATGTTTCTTCACATGGATTCCTTCTGTATTCTGCACTGTCCACACTGGGCTTTGCAGTTTTTATATATTCTTGCCAGAATGCGCTTATTCATTAGCTGTTTTTATTAGTGTTACGGTTGAGATGACATTTTCCATTCTAAACTCCAATATTCTGTGGCTTTTAATTTTACAAAACAATTACCTATCAGGCTGAAACTCCTTAGGCTGGTTTTTGTCTCAGAGAGGAGATTTGGGGGGGAGGTTTTTAAAGTCTGTTCCACTTTCCTGGCAGCCTAGACATTTAGATTCATGTAAGTGCTCTTTAAATAAAGTTGCAATTGCTTAATTATTTAAACAAACGGGAGCTGAATTATTTAAGGATTTTTCTGGCAAGACCAAAGGTTCCAGATTTCTTCTCCTACCTCTCTACTCAGAAATTTTGGAATTTCTCCATTGTGTTTTGATCTGTCTGCAAATTCTAGACACATTTTTTGGGGAGCTCCTGTGTAGGTGAAGCCTGTGGATTTTAGAAGTCTAGTTTGAAATTTTAGTTTACACGCAAATGCTTATTTCAAGTTATGTCTCCTTAATGTAACATTATGGTTAAAATGAAGACTTCTATCAAATTCAATTTGTTGAGCACCTACAATGTGAAGAGGAGAGCAGCAGAGAGGAAAGAACAGTTGGGGACTGAAAGACCAGGGCTTAGATGCTGACCCTGGCATGTACGTGCCTCTGCCTTGAACTTTGTAGAGTTACTTGACCTCTCTGAGCGGATTTCCTCTTCTGCAGCCCACCTCGTAGGATCGAGGAGGGGGTTAGGGAAATGTATGCAAAAGCCCTTTTAGTAGCTTGCATTAGTAGACACTGAGTATGTAGGAACTACTGAAGTCTGTGCGAGGCACTGTGCCAACTTTGAGGAAATTCCGAGGTGGCTAAGACCGAGGTTCCTGTCCTTACGGGGCGGCAAAGCGTTTTAAGCAGAGGGAACAGTAGGAGAAGAGCGGTAGATTTGGAACCGTGCAAGTCCTTTGGTTGTTTGGCTAACTGATGTTCCAGTGTGCCTAATTTTAACATTACTGTAAGTGGAAATAGTAAATTGATGGGGTGTTTAAAACACACGTGACGCGTGGTATTTCATTTGATCCTTGCAAAAAACCCTGTGAGGCAGACTGGGATTACCCTCCCTACTTTATAAGGGATTTGAGTGATTTACCCAAAATCGTAGGTAGTGGAAGGACCAGGATCAAAGCTCAGGTTTTTGCGTTTCCTGTGCATTGCTCTTCCCACTGTAACATGCAGCGGATCGTATGTCTTATCTATATACACAAGGGCTAAGCCTTTAATGGTAGTTTCATGAGACCTTAAGAATTTTCTTTTTGCTTAAACATTTTCGCTCAAACTCCTCTGATTTAAGATGAACTTATACAAAGTCAAATTGAGGTTATGCCTCGGCCTCTGTATGTACAATATCACTTTGACCTTGTAATTAAAAAAAAAAAAAAAAGCGTAGTTGTGTCCTCCCTCCTGCCATAGCATTGAAGAGTCAAATTTCCACCTCCTGATTTTACTTTAAGTGAAGGTTCCATTTTGCATCGATATGTTTTGTACTATCTTACAGAATGGGCAGATCCCTGCTTGCACAGATTTGCCACCCAGTTCCAACTATTCTTCTCCATTAGTGACAACAGTGCATCTTTGGGGGGAAGTGTTCTCTCTAAGGGCCCACATCTGCTTCACTAGACTTGACTCAAACGTGTTAGATTTTTGCCGAAACTGTTAGGACTGTAGCTCTTCTGCCAGCATTGATCTTTCAAAGCGAATGCATGACCAAGAAACCACCCCTCCCCTCCCCAACCGCCTTCATTCTGTTTGCTGTCCAGGAAGTGTGCCACTGTTCCATCTACCGGACGTGCGACACGAAAGGCAGAAGCGTGGCTCCGCTTCTTACCGAATACTTAGCCTGAACCCTGAGGTTGCTTTTGGACCCTGCCAGTTATTGGCATTTCCAAATAAGCATGCAGAGTGTGAATGCTGTGTCAACTTGATCTTTGGATACGGAGTTGCTGTGAATGGAGAGAAATGCTAATGCGTTAGCGATCTGTAAAATATTTCACCATGTTGGGCACACAACAAATTAACAGGTTCTTTCCTCTCAGGAGGAAGAGCATTTGAAAAGACGGTTTTCTTTTGGTTTTGCAGGGAAGATAATTTAAAGTTGTTCTCTTCAGTTAAGGAAGAGGCTGCTTTGGTAGGAGCGTTGGCCGTGCTGGTCACAGAACCAGTGTGGCTTTCCTTGAATACTGAAAGGTTTTCTTAAGGTTCTGGACTCTGTTGGAACCTTTTCCACAGTTGAGTCATTGAACATTCCGGGGCTTTTGCTCACATTTTCAGATCTTAGAGTACATGTGGGAGTTTCCCCCCAGTCCCCGTCTTGATATTTTGTTTTTTTTTCCCCCCAGTTTTTTCTTTGAAGTACTTCTGGTAGAAATACTCCTCCCTTCCTGCATACACCTCCCCCCCCCCCCCCCCCGTATTTTCAAAATGCATTAAAGATTAGGAAAGAAATGATTGAATTTTTCATGGGCGGTTGCTCATGAGTTTTGGAGCTTTGTGTATGAATGAGACTTTCTGAATTTGTGTTTTGATTTTGCAATTGTGAAAAAAAATGAAAGAACCTAGAGTTGGTAGCTGATGAGGTGCAGGAGGGATATTAATAAAGAGTCTGAACAAGAAAGCGTAGAAAGAGCTGACTTCTCCTCCCTTTTGAAGCCCTTTCCATTCTTGGCCAGTTGGAGAAGTTATGCCAGCTCCATGGGATGGAAGGAAGGTCTGAAACTCTCTCCAGTTCAACTCTAGGGAGTTGAAAGTTTTTGTTTTGCGTGCCTTCTTAAAGGATGAACCAGCAAGAAAGCTGGGAGGGGCAGGGAAATGGTTTCTTCCTGAAATACCAGAAGATAGGGTGCAAGACTTGTCCCTCAGAAGGCGGCGGGGTGGGCGGACATACAATGTAAGCACCATAAGAGGCGCATCTTTTAGGAGATTTGCTTAAAGGAATGGTCTCTGACCGTCTCCTGCGGTGCCCGACCTGAAATAAACTTGAGGAAGGATCCAGCCTTCTCAGCCTCACAAGGAGGGGGTGTGGCCTCGACGGTGGGCAACTAGATCCCCACCGACCTCGGATCTGGAATGGCAGGCGTGCACCGTGCGTCCCATCTCCTCCTGGACTGTAATGTGCTTTTTGGTTTGTCACTTTGCCAGGAGCTTTCAAGGAATTTGAAAGGGGCTATGATGTAGTGTCTTTCCATTTTATGAGGTTACACTGCAACTCTTTCCCTTGACCCTGTGGCAAAACTAGCTTCTTAGGGTTTGAAAATATTTTTTAAAATATAGCCCAGAAGTGAACATGAAACACTGAAGAGAAATGTCAGCCTGGCAGATTGGTCTGCTGCTGCAGGAGGGGCAGTCAGCTTCCACCTTGATTTACCTGGCAGGAAAGTATCTCTTGCACACACCGCTGAAGTTTTTCTTAAATTCCTCTGCTTTGAATTGTGTCTCTGGGAGCCATTCATCTTTGTCACCTGCTTTACTTCTGCTATTTTTAGCCAGGTGCCAAAGACCTTACAGCTTCCTCAAGTGAAGGATAAAGAATTAAGATCTGTTGTAAACAAAGGCTCATGGCGCAGTTTTGTTTTGTTTGCTTTCCTGGTGGTTTTTTTGTTTTGTTTTGTTTTTGTTTGTTTTCTGTGAGAGCTTCCTTCAGGTTTTCCTTTGAGTTAACTTTAATTGCTTAGAACTGGAAGACTTGGACTCTAGGAGAGAGACCTGGGTCAGTTTTGCTTCCAAGTCCTTGGAGACACACGGTCTTTTTTCTTAAAGAGCATTCTAGAAGTGACCAATAAAGGACACCTACTTCTGTTCCATCTTCATTTTCCTATCAAAATGCTAAGCGTATGTAGTCATTTAAAGAAATAAAAGTTGGGTGGAGTGCCTTTTAGATCTAGGAGGCTGTCTAAGGTGATCCGTTTTGGAATATGCCTGTATTTGTTTAGCTCAATTGGTTAATCTTGGGGCTAAGGAATTCTAGTGTTTAAACTTCATCTTTTAGGCTGCAGCTTGGGAGAAGTGGATACTTATTTTAATGGTCATGAGAGCTTGCCTCTTTGACTTGGATCCTTGAGAAGAAACTAAGTTTTTGGTGTAACTCCTCATCACCTCTGGGAAGAAACCGTTCAAAGCCTGTACCCCACGATGAGTGCCTCTTCCTCTAATTACCAAGTAATTAGATAAAATTAATCCAACTAATTAATGTGATTTTATCATTCAAATGTTAGATGCTTATAGGTTTGGGTTTTTTGTTTTTTGTTTTTTTTTGTTTTTTTTACCCTTAAGAAGGTGAGGCTACCTCCTGAATCCTTTCTTCTATCTCCACGTTCATCCCTCCCATCTTCCTCCCCCTTAAAAATTATTTTGGAGGGGCACCTGGGTGTCTCAGTTGGTTTAGCGTCTGACTTCAGCTCAGGTCATGATCTCACGGTTCGTGAGTTCGAGCCCACATCAGGCTTTGTGCTGACAGCTCGGAGCTTGGAGCCTGCTTCGGATTCTATTTCTCCCTCTCTCTCTGCCCCTCCCCTGCTTATGGTCTCTCTCTCTCTCTCTCTCTCTCTCTCTCTCTCTCTCTCAAAAATAAATAAACATTAAAATTTTTTAAAAATTAATTTGGAGACTGAAGTATAATATTTCCCAGTAGGGCTATTTCTTTACCATATAAACTTACACTTTGCATTTTTCTTGATCTTTTGCAAGATCCAGTGAAAGATTACATATGCACCGAGCCCAGAAATTGTTTTTCATTCTATTGTTTGTCCAAGTTGAGTTTTGCACCGATCTTCTTTTTATCTCTCCATCTATGTTTGCAGGGCTCTCTGTTTCCCCCAAGTGTTAATGTAAACACATTTTATTTTGAGACAGATCAGTTCACTTCCCTCTGGAAATCCATTCCTATAATGTGGTAAACCTCAATATAACTCTCTGGTCCGAATGACATTTCATAACTGTGTACAAATCAAACATACTGTTGATATTAAATGACAACATGTAATGCTTATGTCAACAATTCACTTAAGTCTCCTTTCATTAAAATGCTCCTGATCTGGAGGGAAGCTGCTCATCTGAGCAGATAAAGCACTTGACTTTCACCTCTAGTTTCCAGGTTAGAGTACAGTTCGTGAGAGCTAGAATTCAGCTGGATTTCCTAGCTTCTGGCCAAGGGGATTAGAAGGGAAATCTGGCTCACGTAATTGGAGGAAACCTTGGGTCACCTAGACAAGACAGCATCAAAAGCCGAGCTTTTCGCTCTATTCCCTGTGTAAGTCAGCTTGTCTTTGGGGAGGATTTTCCCCAGAAAACCTTTGAACCTCGAAAGTTACATAAGAAATTAACAGGGTTAAGAAAGTTGACACCTTTCACTATTGGAAGTATTCCCCCCGCCCCCCCCCTTCTCCTTCACAACCCGCTTCCTGCCTTGAGGCTATTTTGGGAAACTTTTTTGTTCTCTTCTAGCACTGGATGCACTCCTGTCCTCTCTTCCCAGGACTCTCTTGAGGGGACTGGCTTTTAATGTTTTCCAGACTGTAACCCGACGTACTGGTCCTTTGTACACGTGTACTCCTCTGTTTCCCTGTAGTTAGGAAAGAAGTGCCCCCTGCCTCCAGTTAGGAACCCCTGTCTTCTGCCTAAATCTGCCAGGACCTGGGTGCTTCCTGCACTTTCAGGGTCAAGGTATCGCCCCTTCAAGAAGAGCCTCTTTGTTGGGATTGCTGGTGTCTTAAGCTGAATCCAGTGGATATTTCATAACCGTCAGGGGTCTGTAGGGGACATTTGAATAAATAATAGTTATTGCTGCTCTATGAATAATCCGATAATGTTTTCGTTTTCATATAACTCACTGCAGTTGAGGGTTTGGCTGCAAATCAGCATTTAAATCCCAACACAGACTGCACCTCCGGTGGACCCTTAGCAAATGCAGGGCAGTAGGGAGGGGAACTGGAGCCGTGTGGCTGTGAGTAACTGACCTCTCTCTCTAACTGGCTGCAAGTGGTGAAAGCCTGGGATTGTGCTGAATTTTTACATACCTGTGTGAATGCACAAAGGCGCAGAGATAAATTACCACCCTTTCTGTAGTGGAACGGCCATAATGTGAAATAAGCGGCTGTTAGTGTTCTCTTAGGTCTTGATAACTTAGGGAAGGCAGATAATTAATACAAGTGAGATGACAGGGGGACATAATTGGCTGTGTATTACGAAGTTTAGACATTGTCCTCCCTTCTATCTCTGGGAGAAAGAAATTGCTCCGGCATATGTGTGCAGAAGACATAAAACTTGCTACAGCAGTATTTTTATTTCCAAATTATTCTTAAAGCTATTTAAAAGTCACCACAGAACGTGCTTTACAGAAGCAATTTCATGGCTCCTTTCGGTTTTTGTGTAAATCCAGATAACTGAAATGTTAGCCCTGATTCATTATTGAAAAGGAAGGAAGCACACCAGAGCTGCTGGTGAAGGCTGGGTGCGGCACAAAGGAGCTGGTGGGGGGAGGAGAGGCAGCGGCCAGGGGGGTCGGGGGGGGGGGAAGGACAGGGGGGTGGGAAGCACCTCGTCAGCCTGTTTAGGTCCATCAAAGAATTTCTGTTGTGATTGGTAATGTCAGGGGCATTTGAAAGATGATCATTACTTGAGAAATTTTTCTGAACTGGAAACTTGCTAGCTTTGAGTCCCGTTAATACGCACTGGCAATGATGGCCATTTTCCATTCCATGAGATCAATTTGGAACTTGAGCATAATTTTATTTCTGCTTCACAGTTCTTAAAATCCTGTTTGGAAATGTCATTAGGAGGATAAGGGATGTAATGAAAAATACGTTTTCTCATGTACCAAATCAAAGTGTATAGTTATGGGGCTGGCTATCTATACTGAACAACAGTTAGCAAAATGAATCGTCTGCTTTCTGCATTTGGAGTTGTATAGTGTAAAATTCAATGAGACATTCAGTAACTGGAAAGATCACATCAACATCAAAGATGCATTTAGCCGGTTACCTCCTCCCGTATTACTAGAGTGGAAGCACAGTCTAGAACCAGGAATAAAATACTCTGGATGGTTAAGAATTGTGGGCGGCATATGAGTGGGATGGAGTGTGCCTGGGAACCCAAACTTGAATATGGGTAGAAAGAAACAGAAAGATGGGCCTTTGGGGACCGGTATTTTATTGGAATGGTACTCTTGGCAGCATCTTCCATTAAGGGCTGAAAGTTATCTTTTGAAACTGGCACCTGTCAGACCCCTCCTTAGGGCAGAGGACCATAATTTTTGGTGGTTGAATTTGCTAGGTCCAAAAAGAGTGACAGTGCTGGATTCCCATGTAGTGTGGAAACACACAGGGTGGGGTAAAAAGGGCTTCCTTTCTACCCAGAGTTTTTAACAGCTTTCAGAGTGGGAGGTTATTCCATAAACAAATGAGTTAAATGAATGAATGAATGGACGAGTGAAAAAAAGGGCCAAGGTTTGTTCGTTTTCTGAACAGGTTTTGTTTTGCTCTAGAGAGATCTGGCAGAATCATGTTCTCCCTGGTATAAGATGAAAAAAATCCAACACAATGCACACTTAAGGGGTTGTGTGTATGTGTTCGTTTCACTGTAATATACAAGATTGTTGAACTCACTAGAATGTTCAGAACTATAAAGTTAAGCCGTTTTGAAATATTGCTCTGCTACACAATGGCTTAGGGAAATACATGTTTTCGTCTAAAACAGCGAGAACGTGAAGTGATGACATTGCCAGGAAATGCACTTGGCCATCTCAGGCAGTAGTTGCAACCTTTAAGAATGCAAATATGAGAGACTGACAGTGGAAAATTACACGAAGCACACCTAATCTTGAATTTTCTTCCATCTGAGTTTTAAGTAGGGGCTGTTTCTGATTAGGGCTTTTCCAGGGGCATGAAACAGTTTTACAAGACTGACCTTAAGTGCAAAATGGATGGTAATTCAATGCCCTGAGGGGGCTTAAGAAACGAAGGTAACTTATTGGTTTTGGCAGGGAAGGGGTTGGCTGGTAAGACCATCGAGCCCCTGAACTGAAAACGCTGACCAGCTAAGCAGAAAGCATGTGCGCTGTACCCAAGCATAATCATTATTTTCATTGGCAGGCTGCGTTGCTCACAGTTTTGGGTAGTCTGTCCGTTTTGTCAGTAATTTAATCTAGGTCAGAAGAGGCATGGGGTATGTAACTGCTTTTGTTGAGCATCCCTGCAGGCATCCCTGGCAGGGTCCGTTCCAACTTTTAATGAGGAGCCTTGCTTTATGTTGGGGTCCTGTGGTGGCTCACAGTATCTATTTTGGGGTGTTTTAAGATGGGGGTTGGCTCTTGAAATTGGACAAGGTGCCTGCCTAACAGATGAGATTTTTTTTTTTTTTTTCCTTCCTTGGTCTCTGCTCCTTGTTAAATTGATAATTAGGTGAGACTTTGAGACAGCAGTAAAAATACAGATGACATGGGATTGTGTCAGCTTTCCTTTTAGAGGAAGAATAATTCTGAGGATTGGAAATAAAGAATTTGAAGACAGGAACTTAATACGTCTGAGATCTTCTATATTTTTGTTATAATTTTATTTCACGATATGTGCCAACAATACATGACATCTTGAATAATGCGTTTTTATATTCCTTACCCAAGGATTAAGCAGGTACATTTACAATATGAGGAAATACATGTTGGCTTTGTAATGTTGCTACTCAACTCACTGTGTTTCATTCTTTCCCTGGGAGTGGTGATCTCACCCTTGTCCCCAAAATATTCCTCAGTTAGTCTAGGATAGGTAACCTTCCCCGTGTTCTAGGATTTTTTCCCCCCTGAAAATATTATGGTTTATTTACTTGAGAAATGAGGAAATAAAATGGCTACTAACATTTTTTTAAAGTTTCACATGCTAATGAATTTGATTCTTTCAATCATTTGGGGAATATCCTTGGCAAGTAAAAAGAAGGCATTTTCACACTTTGTCACATTGTTTTTAGGTCAATCAAGGAAGTTGCAGAAAGAATTTTGTGAGCTGCACGCTGAACAAGAGGATGCTTAATTGTGCGGCAGCCTTCATTGTCTCTAATCAGAAATTTGGTGGAAACTGTTGGGGCGTTCTTTTCTTATTTGTTACTCCACTTACATTATATAGGGATTTTTGCAGTGCAGTAAGTTCATGTTCTGGTCAAAGCAGAATGAGAAAGGGAAAGGATTGTCTTTTAAGAATGGGGCTGAGAAGAACCCAGCGTTTACAGTTAGGATATGCAGTGCTGTATATCCAACACTAGTCGAAGAAACTCTATTAATCTGGGTCCAGTCAAGGGAGAAGCCACACGGTAGTTTGAACAGGAAAGCTCATTTATTCACCTTAACGGGGGTTTGGGGCAACAAGGGATTTGCTAGTGAGAAGCAAAGTGAAACGTAAAGAATATAGGAAGAGCAGTTAAAGAATATAAGCAGCAGCCAGGGCACTGGGGTGGCTCAGCTAGGGCATCCAAAGGACAGCCCCCCTCCTCCTACCCCAGGCTGAGATCCAGACTGAGATCCAGATCCCTCTAGGATGCTGGGGAAAACCATTCAGGGGAAGGTGTCTCCTTGGGGCGTTCTGACACAACATTGCCTGGGGAGGGTGTTGGCGAAGCTTCAAGCCTGTGCAGGACCAAGTCGCCTTGGTCTGTAGGACCTGGGAACTGGGGAATCCCCGCACTTCAGGGGACGGTTGTTGGAGCAGCTCTGTTCCTTCTGCAGTGTCCCTCTAGCGCCCTCTACTGACAAAGCCAGACATTATGCCCTTGGGTTAAGGGGAAAATATTTAAAGGGTCCAGATCCATTTTCACAGAGCAGGCATCAAGGGTGAATTTGAAATTGAGAGGCAATAAACCACTAAAATTTAGTTCTCTTATTCAGTCCTGGAGAGACCAGAACTGGGGATTGTTTCTCTTTTACAGGTGAAGAAAGTGACAAGCTCAGAGATTAAATGACTTGTTTAGGGCCAGATAGCTAATAAATGACAGATCCACCTTTCAAAATCAGATTTGTAGGTTTCAAGGCCCCCATGCTTTCCACTGGCCTCTTTGAAATATAGACACCGACAGTCCAGCTAGAAACTAACACTGGCACCGAATACCCTTGTCCAGACCTTGTAACCTAGATCACAGTGTAGTCGTCCTATAGTATACTTTCCACTGGTCCTAAGAATCAGAGGAGCTATGTGGCTAACGACCTGTTTGGCTTTACCATACTTACCTGATTTTGAGACTTAACGGAATAGATCGTACCTATTTTGGTGGAGTCCCCAAAGCCTCTTTGTACCTATATCTGAGTTGAGCCGTTTATCAGAGTTCTAGCTCTATACCCCTTTGGCCAGTTGACACATCCCAGGGGTCTCCGCCTGGGCTTTCTGGAGGGTAGGGGCAGAGGTGATGATGGCTCTTTGATTCTGATTTGAGTGTTTCCTTTTCTCCACCCCCCCCCCCCCCCCCCCCCCCCCCGCCAAGACTTCCTTTCCAGGACACCCTGCTCTTGGCTGCTTCTTGGTTGAGTCTGGATTTCCAGCCCGACTCTTTTGGAGCCTCTGGGGTCCTGTTAGGCTTCTCCCGTTTACCTCATTTTGGATAGTAGTTTGACAAGTTACAGCGTAAACCAGTACGAAAATGACACCTCTTTTACAAAAATCTGAGTCATGAAACTGTGTTTTGACTTCGGGTGAGTTACTTAGCCTCTCTGGGGCTTAGTTCTTTCATCCATCCCTTAATCTACAAAGGGGGATGGCCTTTCCAAAGCTCCTCTCATCTCAGAAACACTCGGTGGCTGTTTCTAGTTTAACATCTTTTGGCACCAGTTCCAAACATGTGAGCTTTCACTTGCCTGACCCCGTCCCCAGCAAGTAGTTGATGAATTACAAGTAAACGGAAGACCGTGTGATGTACTATCGGGAATCAGGCTTTGAAGTCAGACCCACAAGGGTTAACATTCTTGGCGTCAAATCTCAGCTGTTTCATAACAGCGTAGCCGGTAACTCATTTTCCTGTGTCCTAGCTTTTGACTTTGTGGGATGGGAAGGACAAGGCCTGGCTCCTTGCATCAAGAGCAGTAAAGCACGTGGTGCATTTTGCACAGCCACCGGCACATAGTAGGTGCTCTGTAAACGGTATAAAGTTGTAAGTTCCTTGAGGGCAGGGGTGCTGTCTTGGTCAGTCTTGAACCGCTTGTGGTTCTTGATCTCTGATAGGCATTCGGTAGTCCCACCATTTTGAACTGAAATGCTTCCCACCATGAGGAGTGCTTTCCAAGCTGAGTCTTTATAAAGTGAATACTTTCATATGAATAATCACCCTGGAGTTTTCTAAGCTTGATTGCACATGTTCTTCTGTCTGGAAGCAGTACCTTTACAATTTTATTAAATTTCTGGTTAGTATTTCTATGTCTGACTACATGGTTCTTTTTTTTTTTTTTTTTTTTTTTTTTAACTGCAATTACACGGCCTCATAGTAATCGTAGTAACATTACTAGGTATTCACTATGCGCGAGTCATTATTCCAGGCGATTTACGCATTCCTTGAATATTCCTAATCCTGTTATAATCTCCAGTGTTTGCACGAGAAACTGAGACACTGGCAGGCTGAATTACTTGCTGGGACGTCACGCAGCCATCGAGAGGAGCAGTCGCCGAGGTCGGGCTCTAAAGCTAGTGCTCTTTTACTCCTCTTTGGTCTTGCTTGGTTCCACTCTGGTTTTGAATCGCGTCCTCAGAAGTCACTGTCGAAAATCCAATCAAACTCAAACGAGCCCCTTTGAGAATGAACGGGAAGGTGTAGAGTTCAAGGCAGTGGGACATAAATCTATTTTTAAGCTTTTAAATACATTTGTGAGAGACTGCCTTCCTCTTTCCAAATAAGCTCTGAGATCAGAATGAGCAAAGGCCAAACTCATGTAACTTCGTGTTTTAAGATTAGAAGTGTCTTTGTCACCCTGATCTCTTGTAGTCCCCCGTGGTCCTCTACCATGCCTCATACTTAGACCCCCCCCTCCCCCTCCACATCCCTGTCCCCCAAAACATAACCCCAGTGACAACACTTGGCTCCATGGACTCCCTCCTTCCTTAATAGGATCCAGGGTGAGTGTCTCCCTCCGGGGCCCTAATCTGCTTACTGGCCCTATCTTTGCCATTTAAGCAGCCTTTTACGTAGGAGGAAGATGAAGAGGAGTTGATTTTCTACTGACAATGTGAAATAGTAGTAATTGCATAGTATTGATAAGTTAAAACAATGGAACTCATCAATGGCTTATTCTCAGATCATGTTAATGGGACCCCAGAAGTTGTCATCTGGCTTCCCCCTTGAGACTCTTTGGAGGTAGAGACCCAAGAAGTAGGGAACCTGAATGAAATGTGTGTTCAGATGCCAACAGCTTATTCCATTTCTCCCTTTATTTTAGTAACAGCATTATTTTCACTGTTAGGGAAAAGATTGGCTTGGTAGACTTTAGGAACCACTTTAGGCAGCGTGGATAAATGAAAAAACACAAGTGATCAGCTTTCATCATGACAAATGGAAACTGTCATTTAATTTTTATCCCCAATTATACAGCTCCGGGACCAATTTTTCAGGTGGAATGTTGGAGCCATTAAAAAGAAATAAGTAAACTATACCATATTCCATCATTTTTCTGGCAGCTAACCAATGATCTGTAGCCTTATTACATGTATGTTTTTATAGAGATATTTTTCTCTTAAGTTTGTAGAAGGCTGTATTAACTCTTTACTGATTTCTTCTCCAATGCATTTTTGCAAATGAATTTTGTTTTTATCATGAAGTGTTGGTTGGGATTTATGTTTGATTTTGGCTGGCAGCTATACTCATTTTCATCTTTTATGTTTTTCATTACTGGAATTGCATGGAGCGATGTTTCTTTAATTCCACCTGGAGTTATGTTAATGGACCCAGTGTTGGCTACCAACTGTGTTCATTTGGATATTAGAATGTGACTTGTAAGAAAGAGAATACGTATGTAAAACCCAGCCAACTACCGCGTCTCATACCTAGATATGATACAGAAAAATTGGTACTCCCTTCTGTGCTCCTATAACATTCTGTCTATTCTTTTACTGTAGCGCGGAATAGTGTGGAATAGGTTATAACTTAATGGATCTCATGACCATGTTCCCCAGTAATCTGAAATGTAGGGACTCTGGGCATATTATGATTTGGCTATTTTATCGTGGCTTCCACAAACTTAGCAGAATGCTTGGTACATACTAGACATGCAAAAATATATTTTTTAAAAGCGTGAGTAAATGCTCCCCCCCCCCTTTTGGGGATATTTATAATTCTTCAGTATTGAGATATATTATCTTCTGAGGACACTAAAACCCTTTATAACCACGTGTTTAATCATTTTTATTCCATCTAGAAAAATTTTGCATGTGGCACGTGTAATCGTTGAATTTTACAGGTGAGAGAAATTGAGATCGAAGGTTACTGATGATTTGCCAGATATTAAGAACTACAGAGAGAGAGGCATAGCTGGGACCAGAACCATTGCCTTGTAGCTTCCAAACCCAAAGGGCTTTGGAGAAGATTCCAAGTTACGCTGCTTTGGGGCTTTGTGCTCAGGTTGCACAATTATCAAAACCTCAGTTATTTTTGATGCATAATTAATATATTAAGTGGCAGTGGGGGCGATGGTCAGAAGGCCACGGTGTTGGGCTTTTGGAGAAGCTGGTTAGTGGATGAGGCCTATTAATTGCATCTCTACATGCAGATTTGTTCTTTCTCTTGGTCTTCACATCTCTTCCCCTTTATTCACCTAATTAGTAAATCCTGGGAGCCTTTGGCTCTGAGCCAGAGAATGTTTTATCTACTTGACTTTGGCATCAGAATAGTTAAACTTGGTTCTCAGTGAAAGAGGTCCTGGAGTGTACGAGGAACAATAAGGCAACATTTTCTTCGGATGTATGCCTTGGCATATGCTTGGAGGAGAAATGATCCCCTCTTGTATCTGCTTCTGAAACTGTCATCTGGTACTGTTAGCATTAGAATATGCAAGTAAGCGTATAAACATGCTGATGAAAGTACTCTTTTGGCTCGGAACCTTGTTAAGTAAAAGGTGTTAGATCATGTATCCTGTCCTCAGGGGTGCTGGACTAAACAGCTGCACTTATCCTTGTTAATGCCAGTAGCCTCCTGCTTCAGAAGAAGCAAATGGCCTTTTGTAAGAGCTGCTGTGATAGGAAGTTACTTTCAGACAAGCCTGTTTATTGGGAATATTAGCATCTTAGTGTAGATTGGCAAACGGCAAAGCAGGTAGCAGTTGGAAAGTGTTCTCCTACTTTCTTTTTTTCCCTGCTAGTTCTAGGAGGAGTAAATCCAATGAAACAAATATGCGTGATTGCTGATCTGTCATAAATCGTTGCCTGTGGTAGGTGCCTGTTGTTAAGGCCACATTAGCTCTTCCAGTGGGAAGGGGAGCTCTTGGATTTGACTGATGTACCTGCACTGATGGAGACGTGGTCACATTCTGTCTAGTCTCTTGTATGTAACTGAACTTATCTTGTGGCTTTTTTTGGGGGGGGGTGGTGTGCAGGGTGCTGGGATTTGGAATTAGTGACTCACAGAATTTCAGGGTTGGAAGACCACAGACTGTGTTCAACACATAGCTGAGAAGTAGGCCTTTTTGCTTTTAAGTGGCTGTAACGGAATGATTTGTCATATATCATCCTCTGTGATGTCCACTCATGGGTCCCTTGACTTACACCCCAGAGTCTAATCCTTGCTCGTCACTGTCTATGTAGTGTGGCATCCACGACTCCAGTCTTGTTTTGGCTTCCCTTATATATCAAATGCTTTAACATCTCTATGCCTTTGTCCTCTGCTCTGCCCTGACTCTCCTTTGACATCTTAATCACCGAATCATTCAGTTCAGAAGTCAGTTGCTCTGTCGGACCATTCCTGACCTTGCTTCTCCACCTGGTCCCAGGTAGGCTTCTGCGATCTCTCCTTGTTGTGCGCCACTCCCCACCCACCTTGCACCTCCTCTCCTCTCCCTCCCCACTTAGCACATGCCTCTCACCTGCCTGTACTTCCCATACCCTTTGTTATAGTTTCCTGCCTGTTCCCCTGGCTCCATGTGGACTGAATTCTGTGAAGGCAGGGTTCGGATCCTAATGTATCACAGAATTTGGGATTCCTAGTGCAATGCCCAACTCTTAGGAACAATACACATTCAGTAACCTATTACCATCAGCTTAGGGTAGAGGGAACGATCACGTTTCTTGTTTGTTCCTATAGGTGTGGCTTTTTAGGCGCTCGATTATAAGTTGTTCATTGAACTTAAGATGAGTTGAAACTCTCAGGACTTCCAGAGTTGCCACATGTGGTTTTACATAATTTGGGGATTATAAAATAACGAGAGGGATGCTGAAGGTGACCTAGCATGGCTTTTCATTGATTTCAGAGCCCGTATTTCTTTCTGAAAATATTAGCCTGTGGCATCCAGGTGGTTGGTGTGAATGAGGGTCCGTATCTTGCTCACTTCATGTAAAATTTGATCATGTTAAGAAATTTAATACCAAAACGAGCAATTTCTCTCACTCAAAAAAAAAAAAAAAAAAAAAAATCCCCCGCCTGCTCTTGAATGTCCTGATGCAAATTCACCCACTGTTCCCAAGCAGTGAGCTTAACTGTCTCTCTAGTGTTTTTGCAGTTCCATGTAGGAGTCAAAATTATTAAATGTTGTGGTGGAAATCAGACAGCTTTCTCGCTTTTTTAATCTTGTTTTTGTCTAAGGGCATATTCCATATCTCTAAACTTTATCCATTTTTATAGTTGAGTGGTCGAACCTTCAAGGCACCGAGGCACATGCCCTTACTTTGATTGGTGTGTTCTATCCTTCTGGAAGGTATGACACATCCTACCCTCCTCCTGCAATGGGAGATACCCTCAGCCAGCATGTATGTACGTGAGTTCTAAGCCTACAGGGACGGAACTGAGAAAGCGGCAACTAAATTCCCTGGAGGCCTAGCCGTTTGTTTGAATCTTTTCTTTCCAGAAGAGAAGACAGGTCTACTCCTATTCCACATTTTTAAGAACAGTGACTGCCAAAATCCTGAATCCCAAAATCCTGTAAACCTGACTCGGTTATTATACTAGAAGAGTGAAAACCAAAGGGACACTTAATGTCCACAGTTTTCTCAGAAGCTCTGGAGAAAGACTTCTAGAACCCGCCTCAATAGGGTCATCATTCAAATTGTGAACTCCCGGTCCCTCTGAACTTAGTACTCTCTTCTGGAGTGGGTGGCGTTTCCTCCAGATTCCCCTTTGCCGTCTGTGTGGCGTCAGATACATGGATCCTCGGGTGTGAGGAGGCACAGTTCGTGTTTCTGCAGTAGTAAAGGGTCCCATTGCACTTATTATCTTGAGATTTTCCTGGGTGGAGGGTATAATTTCTTTGTATTTGATTTATTTTTCATTCACGATTTTAGCAAGTATTTGTTGAGCACCTGTCATGTGCTAGGCACCATTGGGAATTGATGGTTAACAAGACAGATAGAATCCCTGCCCTCCAAGAGCTGAGGGTCTATGAGAATATAGGTAGTTAAACAATGAGCATGTATTATGTGTGGTAGGATAGGGAGAAGCTCTGTCAGGAGGTGAAGTGTTTGCTGCTTAGCATATTGGTACAGTGACTACGTATTCTGAACCAAAATTAGAGCACAAGAGATTATGCGGAAGAGAAAAAAGTTCATGCTGACATTATTTTGCCGAGACCACGTGTGGGTGGGAATCTTGAAAATATAGCTTGGACATTAAAATGGGTGGAGTTCTGAGACATTTCCATGATTTATGGGTTCCAAAGGGGTAGAGTATTTGAAATCAGACCTGCCTTGGCAAAACCAGGATGCATAGTCGCTGTATTTCCTAGCTTTTGCCACTTGTGCAGCTGAATTTGTGGAGCTGTTAACAGAGGGAACAGATTTTTTTTTTTTTAAATTACTAGCCTGTAATAAAGGCATAACAGAATTTATTAAAAGTGTGATTTGCTTTAGAAATTCAGAACCCTACTCCCGTGGTTTGATGGGAAGAAATAAACCGGGAAAAAATGAGCAATTGTTCATGTTCTCAGTGCAGATATTATTAAAAGACCTTCTGTGCTACTGGAGTGTTATGGATTCCCCCTCTCAAAACACCACTTGGCTGTGCTTTGTCACTGAAGTTGATCTGACAATTTCCCCTAGATAACTCTGAAATGAGTGTACATTCGTGACTTTGCATAATAATCGTATGCCTTTAATATCGCTGAGGTCAGCACGTGGACATCTCTGCAAAACTTAAAAGAATTGGGCCTTTCAAGCTGCAGTCTGTCAGCCGACCACATCCTCGGAGACCACGAATAGAGATGTGTAGTGCCTCTCAGTGTATTCATCTACGCGGATCCGTGATCCACGGGCCAGTAAGGGTAGGACGGAGGAGGCAAAGACGTTTGAAGTAATGAGCAGTTTCTAGAAGAGAGCAGCTATCCGGTCCACCTCTAGACTACCTAAACCATCCTAGATGAGCTGCTGTAAAATGGCCATGGCACCAAACCTTTGGGAACGTGGTCTTCCTTAAGCCCCCGATATATATATATATCTTCCACTCGTTCCTTTACCTCTTGGCCAGTTTCCTCTTTAGTGGTAACGAACACCCGGTTAACCTTTCATTATGAAATCCTTTTACTGGGTCCCCTGCTGGAAGGGCTGGGGGCTCATAGAGGATGGGTTTGAGAAGTCTTTTTCGTCGCTGCTGTGCAGGGCAGGTAGAAGGTCCACGGATGACTCCCTGGATGCTTCTCGGAGTAGGTGCTCTGATGATAATGCTTCACCTTTAATACTGCTTGACAGGATTTAACCACACATGCAACAAATCAATGCAGTCCAGAGCACAGGTGCACTTGATCTATATTATTTGTCTTCTTTTGACTGATGCAGGTAAAAGAAACCATCAGATAGCTTCTTGGTTAATACAGCTCTGTTCTAAAAAGAAGGCAGTGATGTATTTTGGGGGTGCATATGGCCCAGGCTTGAAACGAGGAGGGGGTTTACCAGTCTGGACAACAAATAGTCAGCATCCAGCTAAACCAGGCTGTAAAAGGAGCGTGGTGCCTTGGAACAAACTCTAATGGTGTAGTAGCATCATTGAGAAATATAGCTCACTGAAAATCCTCAATGATCATTTTAATGAAACTAGTGTCACTTGTGAGTGGCACTGATCTATAATTTTTTTTTAGAGCCGTGAAAATATATGAGACATAAGGCGGATGGTTTGTTTTTCTTCTGTTTTTTTTTTTTTTTTTTTTTTTTTTTTACCCCTCCCAAACCTCCACAAAGAGTTCTGTCTGATTTGTTTCATCGTTGTTGTTTTTTTTTTCCCCCTACTGCCTGTAGAACAGATGTTGGAAAATAATGCTTGTCCTGTCAGTTTCTAGAATCCGCAACAAACTGAAGTATGTGCTCAAGGTAGATGTCAGCATTATGCTGTTGCTGCCACCGGGCTACTGAAAGACAGGATTAATCCTGTACTGGTAGAATTCCTGTACTGGTAAATCCTGTACTGGTGTTAAAAAAAAAAAAAAAAAAAAAAGTCTGGACCCCTCCATTTAGGAATAGGAAGCTCATCCTAAAATGGACCAAGCAGAACACCAGCAAAGAGGTGATTTTGGACCAAAGGCACAAATAAAGGATGATTATTGCCTGTTATTTAGTGGATGATGCTTTGTTCTGAGACTAGGTTATACTGTTTTGCTGGGAGCTCACAACAGATCAATAGTAATTTTGTTATGGGCCAGATGTCAAAACAGAAATGTGCTCTGCCAATCCCTCTGACTTTCTAGGACAACTAATATGCTAAATGCATTTGCTCAGGGTCCAGGCACACTCCCTGCCCCCACCCCGCCATCACCCAGCCCCCGATGTTCTGTAGTCCTGTTTTCTTTCACATGGAGGCTGGGGGCTGTGCATTTAGTCGAGATTCTCCTGGTTTTTCCTTTCTGTGACATATTTCTTCTGATGGAGAGTAGGGAAATTGCCCCAAACGTCCTCCTTTTTTTTGCCCTGATGATGAGTTGGGTGTACTGTCTACAAGTAACTTCTGGTTACGTGTATTGTCTTTATAGTAAGAGATAAAATCCGTGGCAGGAAAATGGTTTTGAGGAAAAGCAAGCTGGCAAAAAGCGTGTTTTTTTTTGTTTTTGTTTTTTTTTTTTTTAAGCTCCTCTGTGTCCCAACTGAAGTTTTTATTTGGGTCTGATTAGGATTTGGGACTTAAATATTTTCTGGTGAAGAGGGATTTCAGGGATGTGGAATTGCAGTATTGCTGTATTCCTGTTTCCTCCACTTGTCTCTTCCACGAAACTGCTGGTTATCCACCAGTTTTTAGACGCAGTTAGGACAGCATTCCGTAGTCAAGATTTGTTTTTGCAGAAATATTCAGAATAAGCCAGAGGACGAAAAACTGGCAGATTTTGGCAGACACAGCATGACCGTGGAATTTAACATGGTGTTAGCATCTTAAGTCCGGAGAGCATTGGGCCTCCCCCTCAGGCTTGCCTGTCTGAACCTAGCTTTCTTCCTCCGGTTCCCCCCAAACAGGAAAGGGACAAAGGAAAAGGCTTTCCTTCTCAAGTCATGAACAGATTGAACAAGGTCAGAATGGTGGTTTGACAGCGTGCCGGAGTTTTCCATCCTACCTCTGGGGCAGGTCTTGGGTGTCTTAAGCATTACCCTGTCTTGTGGGGTAGAACTCTCCACCTGGGAAGAAACATTCCATCTGAGGTTGTCAGTTCTTCTAGAACTTACCACTGTGCCAGGTTTTGTGGTGTATTAGGACATAGAATTCTCCGTGCTGCCCAGCAGCTTTCTCCAACGGACCTTTTTCTCCCTTGCCAGAAGAATAACTTGGATTCCATTGTTCTTTCATATCTTTGATGCCCGTGCTATTCAAAGCATTGAAGCTGATAGTAACGTGAAGAGAACAAAGGTCAAATCGGACTCAGGTACCTTTTATAACAGCTCTTTAATTTATTGAGTGACCACTGAAAGAGGGCCTTTCTTCCCTCCTCAGAAATCAAGTGTGCTGCCATTGCATTCCACGCTCTACCCTAGCGGCAGAAGGGATCGCGTGATGAGTCAGCTGGTCCCTCTGTTCCGGAACCTTAATAATCAAGTCCTCCTACAGAGAGGCACTGGCTCTCCTACCACTGGGGTGCAGAGGAAGATGGCTATGTGTGCATGGTTATCAGAAGAGCCAACTAAGAAAATGAGGATCCGAGAGCATAAAGTGCCAACTCATGGGACAGAGAAGCTAAAGGGTCCACTGAGAATCAAGTCCAAGCCTTGGGCTCCCTGGGCAGAGCTAACCAATTACATTCATTGTCATGGTTATTACCTCAGCTGTAGTTAAGCCCCCTACGAGTCCCTGAGTACTTGACAAAGGAACTGAGACTTGGAGCCAGAGAGTTAAGACAAGAAAGCCAGTTGGGTCGCCGCCCCCAAACAAAATTCAACAAATGGGTGGGGAGTGAGTATGAAAAGCGCAATTATTACCTGAGAGCAAAGCAGTAATGAAGCTCAAGAAGGTGAGTTATGATGCAAGGAGCATTTTTGGAAGAAGCTGTTAGCAAAGTCTACCCAAATTAAAAAGCTATGCAGGATTTCAGAATCAGGAGAAACAAATGTAGGACTGTCTTGCCCGCTTTGTATCATCTCACGTGCACAAAGAGCATTTCTATAGGAGTGTGTATATACGTATAAACTTTTTTCTAACTTAATGGGTGGAGAGGGTCAATGAGTCAGATGAACAGTAGAACATTCCTTTGTCAAGTTCAGAGCCCCCATGACCATGGTAGAGGTTAGTCTAAGCCCTGTCTTGGAGCATCTTTGTGGAGATACTCAAGCAGTACCAGGTATGGTTTTCAGAAGGTTCTGCAGATTTCTTAAATGTTCACCACTTCTGTACAGGATCAGATGGTATGTCCCACAGGCCTAAAGCATGTATTATTTCTGCCACAACTCTACTCTGCTGTTGTAATGTGAAAACAGGTACAGGAAATACACGAGGTAGAGAGTATGGCTGTGTTCCAATAAACCTTTAATATGGAAGCTGAAAATCTGTATTTCAGACACTTTTCATATGTCATGAAATATTACTCTTTTGTCAACCATTGAACAATGTAAAACCGTTCTTAGCTCTCTGGCTTGATTCGGCCCACAGGCCACAGTTTGCCAACCCCTGCTCCAGACCCTTGACTGTGTATGCCTCCCAGCCCAGGTTATTAGTTAACCAGAAGCTTTACCATATTACGATGGAGTTTGGTAGCAACTATGAAAAAGTGAAACATCCATGACCATCCTCTAATCAGAGCTCACCTTTTTAGAAAATCTGTTACAGAGTGTGGTTCAGTCCATTAAAGTTGGGACTGGGGTAGGGATTTGGTGGCTTCAAGTGGGAATGTGGGTGAAAACCAGTAACAGTAAGGGATAATAGCGAGCGAATCCTTGCTGTACATCAACACTATTCAGTGTTGTTGACAGATATCTCACTTAATCCTCCTAAGATTTCTGTGACCGGAGAACTGTTCTCTCCATTTGGCAGATGAGAAAACCAGGCTTGGATGGTTCAGAAACTTGTGGGAGGTAGCAGGAAATAGTGGAGCTTGGATCCCAACCCAGGCTGGGCAGAGTAGAGAAATGCAAATCACTTGGCTGATTTTAGAGTGCTTAATCCAGGATCTTGCATGTGGTAGGTCCTCTATGCAGTTAATGATTTATCTGCAGCAGAGGAGGGACGGGTGGGGTGAAAGGGGAAGTCATAATAAGGCATTAGGGACTAAAGAATAGGGTACTTTTGTCACAGGTTCACTTGAACCTTGCAATCAACCGATATCTTGTCAAGCCAGAATATGATTTTTGGAAATCAAAGAGGAGTCATAAAAAATAAAAGTTCAGAGAAACTCATGTATTTAAAAATGTGGCAAATCATAGACGTGGAGAACCCAGTGTGAAGGTCCTTACTACTGAGTTCATGAACTTCCATTTGATAGCTGGAGTGTTGTGTTTTAGAAAGCTGGAGGAAATTTTTTTGACTCACTGCCAGTCATTTACTTAAACTTAAAAGATCCTAGCATTAAAATTACTTATTTGAAGTGCTGGCAGGCTAATAAATTCAGGGGGCTATTTTAAACGTTGTCAATCTAAAATGTAATCCTATTAAAATAATTGAGTATTTTCTGAGTGGAGAATTCCCTTGTCCTCCTGTCCACGGCTCGTGATACAACAACATAAAAGGCATCCTAGAATGTCCTCTGAACATCATTGAACCAAGCAGCGTGTTTGCGTAGCGTAACTCTGGTCGGCTAAGGATTTCCTTGTCCAGACCCCTCTCAAAGGCAAAACCCCCACCGTAATGACAGGTTTTTTCTACGGGGAATGGGGATTGTGTTTGGAATGATACCTTACAGGGCCTGGGAAACCTTCTTGGTTTGTTAATTTGTGCTCATTTCTCGGTATGACTGAAGGTTCTGTAATTTGAAACGTTTGCGTTTTCTTCCTTCTGTTCATTTCTTGGGCTGCTTTTCATCCAGCAGCTTGGGTTACCTTGAATTAAATTGGTTTATGGCATGCCGTTTTCGGTAAAACTCTGCAAAAGAAATGGTCACATAACTCAGAAAGGTTTGCCCTTGGAGTGATTTAGTCCTGCTGGATGATAGCTGAGGAGGCTTATTGACTTTGAGCTCCCTTTGGAACCAGATTCAGAAAGCCGTGCACTTCTGTGGCACCTGTGAGACACTCACTTGAATAGAGCTACTGAGAAAAGCATTTCAGTTATTGGCATTTTTCCTAATGCATTTTGTATGTGTCTATACCACAGGGAGAAATGTGTGGTTATTGTTGAAATATTATCTACATGGCTTTGCAAAAGAAGAAAAGCCCCCATACAGCAGTCAACAGATGAGTCTCCTGGTGTCACAATGGTTTGGGGTCTGTGCTTCTGTCTCCCCCAAACACCCGGACAGATAGATGGCTGCATTATCTGAATACACCTATTGGACTTAGAGAACCCTTTAAAGGGACCTTGAACTTGGCAGGCTGGAGGTTGGTAACCGTGACTGGGAATGTTGTTTGTCCTTTCTGTTCCCCTGCTTTGGACCAGGAAGCTGTGCCTCGACCATTTGAGGAACTGCACTGTGGGGCTCCCAGGTAGGGAATCCGACTCTCACGAGTGCACAGGCGTTGATTGCTTTCTCCTCCTGAACAGATAGACTCCTGCTTAAATAAAAATTTGCATGGACAGATTTTCACTTGTGATGGGTGAGCTGAGCATGTTGCATTTGTCTAAAGGGAGCACTTTTAAGTAGGTGGATGTGTAATACCCTCAGGCTGTCAGGGCCACCTTACTCGTGTCAGCAGAATCCCTTCTCCCGGAACAACATCACAGGAAGTTTGGGTAATTGATTCTCTTGAGCAATACAGATATTGGAATTCTTGATCATTGGACAGAGCTACTCCTTTATATTTTAAAAACATCTGTTTGCTATTCTCAGGCATTCATTAAACACTTATTGGTCGACAGTCTACCATGTGCCAGGCTCTAGGCTAGTTGCTGAGGATGCCAAGAGGGAAAAAGGCAGTATCTCTCTGACCTCACAGTCCACTAAGGAAGGCAGATCCCAAATGGATAATTATAATGCATGCATCCATTAATTCAAGATTCTCTAAAAATTTAATTACCATGTGCCAGGTCCTGGTGTGGGACGGGAAGGGGACAGCGGTGAGCACAAGCAGACTTGGCCTCTGCTCTCATGCCCCTTCCAGGCAAGGAGCAATTACTAAATATATTTAAAATAATTAAGTATTAACCAAGCGATCGCATAAATGTGCATTTATATAACATGGTCCAAGTGTCATGGAGGAGAAAACTGTAGGGTGCAGTGAAATCCTATACTAAGAGATACTAAGAGAATCAGATCTCCTCTGGATGGCCAGGGAAAGCTTCACCGAGGAAGTGATTATTGAACTGTGATCTGAAGGGTTGGTGTCAAGTTAACCAGGCTATAAAGGGCGGGAAGAGCTTTCCAGAGGGAAGCAGGTGCATTGAAGAAATTGAAGGAACGCCATTATGGCTGGACACAGAAAGGAGCTGGGTAGCTGCTGGCCTGTCTAGGGCCCTGCAGGCTCTGGGAGGCATTGGGCTTTATTAAAGAGGTATGGGAAGCCTTTGAGGGGTTCCAAACAGGTAGTGAGGGATAACATCCTAACTTTCTGGAAAAGACCAAGGTAGCTACAATGCAGAGGAGTATGAGTGGTTGCAAGTGGGTACAGATAGTTTAGGAGGCTACTGTCTGACAAGAGGTGGTGGCGGCTTGTATTCGGGTGGTGTAGGGGCAAGAAAGGAAGTGGGCAGGCTTGAGTAGTATTTTGGGAGGTCACATCTATAGGCTTGATGATGGATTGGATGTGGGCCATGAGGAAGAAGGATGGTCCAAGGATGACAGAATCAGAGGCCATGTAGTGATACATTAAACAATACGAAATGAATCCTTATTTTACTTCCAGGTAAAACTTGTATTTATCACGTAGTATTTGTCAATCTGTTTTCCCAGTTTTTGGGTACTTGTTTGTGTCTTTAAGAAGGGAAATGGCAGTTCTTACCCCTCCTTTCCCTTTTCATATAATTAAGGTGGCGGAAATACTCAGTTATGATTCCAAAAGGAAGTGCAAAAAGAGGCAGACCCAAGCCAGAAGATAATAATATCAAAGGAAAATATTTCCAGCAACGTCAACAAATCGTAAAGACACCGTCAGCTACAAACATTTACTGCCTCCTGCCTTCCCTACCGATTTTAATTCAGAAAATTTAAATGATTTTTCTTCGATCAAAAATGAGTTAAAATACTAGGGAGTCTTTTCTTCATAAACTGAAGTCGGGAGTAATTTATTTTATCTAGAGGAGAGTATTAAATTAGCTGTCAACTGTGCTACACAGGTGGATGGTAACTTTTGAATGAAATGACCACATCTCCGCTCCTGAGGCATTCATTTTCATCTCTGCTTTCCATTGAAATAGGCAAAACATGAAATGTTGAGATAATAGTAGTAAAATTCCAAGTAATTGCTTTTGTTAGCTCAACTCCTGTTTACTCATATTAATTACTGAAATTTGATAACCCCTTTGTTTTCTGCTTAGCATGACTCTGAAAGCGAGGGACAGAGCTATAAATCAGGTAGGCGGTTCTCCACCAAAGGCTCCAGTCCTTTGCTTTGATGTTGGTTGGCAGTTTAAGGCTAATTCCCTTGGCTTGATAGGTTTATAATTCAAGAAGATGTGATTTAATGTTGATGGAATTTATTTTTGAAACACGTTATAGGAAGAAAGCCTTTCCAAGTAAATGAAGTTTTGAGGTAAGTCTTCAGTAAACAAAGACTGTCAGGGTCTCTAAATGCCCAACTTTGGAGATCTCTATAGGATAGGTGTGCCTGTGTAGTCAGTCCATCGTCAGCCATCAGCAGGAGAGGAATGATGGCGTGAAAAGCAGTGTGGGAGCTCTGGAGGCTTATGAATAAGTCGTGTAATTAAAGACGTCAACTTGGGGCACCTGGCTGACTCAGTGGGTGGAGCTTGCAACTCTTGATCTCAGGGTTGTGAGTTCGAGCCTCACGTTGGGGGTAGATGTTACTTAAAAATTAAACCTTTCTGTTTGTTTGTGTGTTTGTTTTTAAAAAGACATCAACTTATTTCTTCTTTTTAATTTGTTTTGTATTACCTTCTTCTTCATGGCATTTCATTAATCATGCTGTTTAGAAGTTATAAAGGTGACCCTGATAATACGTATGCATGGGTGTTTCTGGTTTTGATTTTAATTTATTTTGTACTAAAGGCTTGTGACTTTAGAGAAATCGTGAGTCTGTTTTTCCCCCCAACCTGCTGATTTCATAAACTTCTCCAAGCTCTCAGCTCATTCATACATTCATCCCCTCAGGAAATACAGAGTGCCAGGCATTGCTAGTCATTGGGGATTGAACAGGGAAGAAACCATATCAAGTCCTTGCCCTCATGGATATCCTTGTTTCGGACACTGTTTAGAATAATCAAAAATCACTTTTTTTTGGTAATCTCATGGCACGATTAACTGAGTAGAGCTCAACAAACTTAGTGCATTCCATTTGATGAAAATTGTTTCAAAATATAATACATGATTCTCTGCTTTTTTAAAAACCTAGTATATTGAGGGGTGCCTGGGTGGCTCAGGCAGTTAAGTGTCTGACTCTTGATTTTGGCTCGGGTCATGATTTCAACAGTGCATGGGATCAGGCCCTGCGTCGGGCTCTGTGCTGTCAGCACAGAGCCTGCTTGGGATTCTCGGTCTCCTCTCTCTGCTCTTCCTCTGCTCATGTGCAAGCCCTTGCTCTCTCTGTCTCTCTCAAATTAAATAAACAGTAAAAAAAAAAAAAAACCACCTAATATATTGAATTCCATTTTGCATAAATAAGTGACTTGGGATCTTTTAGAATACAAATATATTTTGCTTCAAGACCATTAATATGGATTGATGGTTTTACCTATTCCACACTTGAAGAAATTGCTCTTTTTGAGTTCTAAATTTTTAAAAACTTTTTCAAATTTAAATTTCAAATAAAAAATTTAAATATTTCTTGTCCCCTTTGGCTCTCACCACTTTTTTCCTTTTTGATACATGTTTTGATCCTGTTTTAGGCTGGAAAACAAGGTAAGATTAGACATGTATGAAAAGTATATTAGAGTAAATGGTGATGGCCCTTTGTCCTCCATTTAATAGTTAAATGTCATCCATAAGTGGGACTTAAGTGGGTCTGTGACATTTCAGTGACTTAGATGCTCCCCTGTGGGTTCTCTGACACTCTGGAGAGTTGGGTTTGCTGAATACCTGGGCTCAGAGATGAGATATTACTCAAACTGCCTTGTCCAAGACCTGTTCCTGTGAAATCCTTTGAGGCAGTAACCTCTTAATTGCAATGTTTTATGATCTTCTCCTTCCTGGCTTTCCACTCGTGCCCTCACACACTCTTCTGTCTGTGTTTGTTTTTCTTCCACAGCTCAGCTTTGGTGAGAGGAGTGTCTAAAATGACATCTCTACATTCTGTCTGTTGTATATTAAGAATCATAATGAAGAAAGAAATAGTGAAAATAAGAATTTAGGAGCTTAGAAACAATTGCAAAGCTTCTAGACTGGATACTAGATTACATGAACACACAACATATTGATTTGGGGAATAAGAGCTATATATAGTTCAGATTCAAGCTATGACAGATGGGGGTTCACTAGCAACAAATCTGATGACTTCTAGGCACAATTCCAAACTATTAAAAAAAATTCACCAGATGCAAGGACTCTTGCCATTCTTAATGGATTCACTGTTACATAAGTGAGTCTCATTTATATATTTTCTCCCATGGCCAATTATCCTGAAGGCGTTACAAGAATTATTTTATTTTTTTCCATTTAATGGATGTATTGCCATGTGGCAGTAGGGTAGCTATATTGGTTAGTTGGCTCTTTTCTAAAGGAATCCATAAATACCTAGATATTTAGCTGAAATAAAAGACTAAATACCTAGATATTTAAAATTTACGTAAAGTCACAATCCACTGAGAACTGTTTTTTTTTTTTTTTTCCCCTGTAAGTATTTGCACACTTGTCTTGGAATGCTTTCCAAAATTGACTCCTTCAGAGGGCGTAGGACAAGTACATCTGCTAGTCCTTTGATAATATTTGGACAGCTCTGACGTATTTCCTTCAGTCCTTGACATTATCGCCTTTAATTGAGCTTCCAGTTTGCTATATATAAATGTACTTTTTTTGTTTAATGTGTAATTAGACAAGTAATACTTAATATGAATGTATATCAAATATATATTTAGGAATATATTTCCTATTAAAGAATGTTTTAGAAAGGGCTGAAATCATCACTGATGGCTCTCATCCATCCTAGCTAACGTCTGTCCTTTTTCAGCTACCCATCTATCTACTTATGCAGTCGAAGATGTAAACAGAAAATCCTTAGAAAGTCAATGGGATAGCACATGTGGTGTTATACTCTATTCATCTTTGACCAGCAGTGTCCTAGAAGCCTGGCCATTTTAGCCATTCCCCTAGATAGTGTGAGCCATTTACAGATTTTTTTCTTTTAACTGTAAATCATACTTCAATGAAGATGACTCTACATGCCTGCATGTGCGCATTTCCTAGAGTTTCTTTAGGATATGTGCCAAAGAACGGCATTGCTGGACCATTGAGTATGCATGCTTTGAATTTTAATTGATACCTCTTCCATCTGGCTACCGGTCATTTTAAACTTGGAGTCACTAAGTGATTTTTTTTTTTTTTTTTTTATGTGAACCGGGCGGACCAAGTAACGTTCTTATGTGGAACAGAACTCAAGACGGTCTCATTATGCCCTCAGGTGTTCCCATGCCCTCTGCCCACAGCCTTCATGGACTTCCAGAACAGATTAAGTGAAGTTTGTTAAGATACATGTCTTGGGAGACACAGCAGTGTTTTCCTGGCTCTTGGCTTATGTGTTGGATTTCTCTTCTGGTTTCATCTTAATCTGTCTCTGTGAATGTAAGTGACCTAGTCCTGCCATTCCGACTCAAAGAACTAAAATTGGCCAAACCACGCACGTAAGCTGTGGAGAGACCCAGAGGGAGCCAAAGGAAAAAGGTGGGGGGAGGTGAGAGGAGGGGTGTCCTGGGGTGAAACTCAACCTGGTGCAGCAGAGCCTGCCAGGACCTCGTCCTCACCGACGTAGAGTAAAGGGGTGATACTTCTGCCAGATACTTCCTCACCAGGTGCACCTGGGGAGGACCTGGAGGCAAAACTCCTTGAACACCTGCTTCTCCGAGTACAGGGGTGAAAACAAGAAGGGAAAAAGGATTGCTTAGCAAGCCAAGCCTCATGGTGGAGCTGCCCTGAGTCCCACCTCCCCACTGCCTCTGAAGAGAGCAGGCAGCCGTACTTTGGGGGCGTTGAAACTGTAGCCAACAAGGGTCTGGTTCAGGAAGAGGCTGGAGGTCAGAATCTGGCTCTGTGTCTTGGGGTACTGCTCCTAATGACAAGCACACCTCAGAGGTCCTGTGGGGGTGGTTCCAGACCACCGCAGTAAGGCGAGTCATATGAAGTTTTGGGTTTCCTGGTGCATGTAAAAGTTAGGTCTACACTATAGTAAGCACAGCAGCACGGTTTAGAACGTACATACTTAATACCAGTGACCGTCACCTGTGCCTTTAGCAAGTCCTAGTCACTGATCACACATCACCCTAACAAATAACACTAGTGGTGAAAAAGTTCGGAATGTTATGAGACTCACCAAAATGTGACACACACGAAGTGAGCAAATGCCATTGGGAAAATGGTGCCCATAGACTTGCTCAACGCAGGGTTCAATTTGTAAACAAAACACAACAATACACGCACATGCGCACGCACACACGCACACACACACACATACATGCACACATACAATATTTGCGAACATGATAAAGCGAAGAAGAGAGGAATGCCAATAGCTTCCTTCAATTTTATATCCTGGGTGAGAGGGACCATTTGGGCCCCTTGATAAGTTGAGGTGATCTAACCTTTTTCTGGCCTCCACTAATCATGTAGGATCAAATATTCCTGAAGCTCCAAGGAAAATTCATGGTTGGAAGATGCCATGTGCTGCTCGCTAAGATTTATTTTCTTTTTAAAATGTCAGTGTCTGTTGCCTTTCCTGCAGGTGGCCTTCCTGCCTCCTTGTTGCCGGAGTCCTTCAGTGTCTTAGGTCGGGCCGCATCTGTTCCCGCAGAGCCTCCCCTTTCTCCGGCAGAAAGCTGGTTTGTTTGGCTGACAGATGGGGTTCCCGCTTTGGCCTAGATGCGCCTAGTTAAAGGTTTCTGTTTGAAGCCCGCAGGTGAAGCCTGGGTCCACGCAGACCCCTGCTTACAAAGTTCCCTTCATGGTCGCGTAAAGCAGTAAGGAAGTTTTTAATTGACATTGTCTACTGTTAAGAGGGCATCGTATGGACATCTTTTGAGAGGGTTTACTTGATCTATGAAGTGTCAGGCTTTCCATTCATTGGGCAATGCAGCGCATTTGCTCTGGGGAAGAGAGGAACGTATTATTGTAGTATATCTTTTAGGATCTCTGCACGTCCAAACCCCCTTAGGAGCACCAACCCCCCAAGCCTATGTTGCCATCCAAGCCAGAGCTTAAACTGTTTGAGTGATAGGTGTGGTTAAAATAAGAGTATTTAATGCCCAGAGCACATCAGATTTGGGCAAAGAGGATGCATTCTGCATAATGCCGAGAGATGTCTCGTTATGGTGTGGTTACCTAGCAACAAGTGGAAACTGTATGAAAATGAGGTGCTTATCTGTTGTTGAAGTGGGTGCAATGAAACTTATTACGCTAGCCTGTTTTGCTTGGCATGTTATTAAAATCACAGCTAATGTGGAAAGAACTGGAGCCTGTTCCCATTTGATACAGAAGCACTGTTAAATTCAGCTACTGTAAAATGCCAATACTTTGGTCAGGAAAATAGAAACTTGCAGTGTCCTTAAGCACCCAACATTGAGATGTTAGAATTTGATTTATATTAGCGAAGATCTATTAATAATAAAAGAGCAAACAGTGTGTAGGGTGAATTAAGCAGCTGGTTGTTTAGATTTCTGGGGAAAAAAAATCCAGAGAGCCATTTATAGTTTGGTCTATAATAGCTTGGTGCAGCTAGGTTTCTCGTAGCCAAATTGTATTTAACTGTCTGCTAAGCTTATCCATGAGTCCTAGCCGCAGCCTTCTTAAGTTTAATTTACAGAGCTGTGATGCACTGTCACGATTCCGAAAGGTTCTATTTTTATTTAATCACTTTAAAACAAGCTGCGGGTCTTTTGTACTACATACTGTGAAATAATGTGGTGGAAATAGAAGATCCTCTTTAGCGTATCACTGGGCTTTTGCTGTTGTTGGTCTGCGTTTTAGAAAAGCTGGTTTTACCATTGGCCCGTCCTACCAGCTCTTGGTGTACCTTTCAGGTTGGCTTCATGCTGAAGTTTTATTTCACACGCGTTTAAAAAAAAAAAAAAAAAAACAACAACAGACTGCGAAGACCTGCTAAAACATAACTCCTCTGGGTGGCCCACGAGCCTAACATGATACGGCGCCAGTTATCCCAGAGATGAAGAGAAGTTCAAGTACTTTTGGTGTTCGTCAAACAGCTGCGGGGACGTACAGAAACCTGGCGTACAGGGCCCAACTCTGTGAGTTGTATTCTGACATTACTTCTGGGGCTCTGGAACGTGTTTATGTGTAGCAGATGGAGCTATTAGTTAGCTGTGCTATCTTGAAGAATTGCTTTCCCAGGTAATCAGATCTGCTCATTTAGGATGTCGTTTCCCCACCTCGATATGTCAGCTCAAGAAGCAGGAATGATTAATCGCCGCGACCGGACAGTGCGCTAGAATAACTCTGTAAGGGGAGCCGTCCCCTGGTGCTCCCCTGCAGCAGAGTTGAGAGCGTTCAGATGCAAAGCAAACAAGATGGGAACGATGACCGGGATGCTTCCTGAAGCTTACCTGTCGGTATATAGAGTTGCTGTGGCAACCTGAAGATTTTGCAATTCATATGAAGAGTAGAGCGAGACAAAACCTTAAGTCATGGCTGTCATTACAGTGGAATGGGTGCCACCAACACCTGGCAACCTCTATTACTTCAACTTGTTTCTTTTCACGCTTGGAGGAATAAAATGCATAAAAGATTAATATGCATAGTAAACCTTTTGGTAAAATATGTACGTGTTCTGCATTTCAGATGAGTAAAAATTTCAAGAGGTCCCCTTCACTTAAATCAATATTAGTTAATAATGTTCAAAGTGAGCTTGCTGTCATACTCTGGGTAGAATAAGAACTGATACAAAGATAAAGATTCTCTTTCTAATTAAAAAAAAAGGATAGATGGCTGTGTGTTTTTAAAAATCATTTCCCCTCTTGGAAATGCTCATAATGTATTAATCGAAATGATGTGCCCTCTCGCCCCTTACCCCTCTTTGTCGCATAGCAACAAGAAAGTAAACTTCTGATTTTTGTTAGTGTGCTTTTTTCTATTCCTTCTGAAGTGATGGGTATTTAAATTTTTATCCAGGTGCAAGTGGAGTCCATAAAGAGGAGCGTTAAAGCACACAGCCGAGGATTTTCTTTCAGGGTGGGGTGTGGGGACTGGAGTTTCCACATATGGTCGTATCATTTATGCATATTCTGTAATTTCACCATTTAATGGAAATGTAGGCTTCCCAGCATCGAGCTGATGTTCCAGTTGCCCTCCTTTGGGGTTCCCTTGAATGTTGGAGATGGATGGCTACGTAAATCCAAACATAGTTAACTCTGCCCCATTGTCACTGAGGCTTGGCTTTCACCTTTGCCATTGTGGAAGTGCGCAGATATGAAAACAAAAATGCTTGCAGCATTTCCTAGGTTTATGTTTTAGTGTGTTTAGAAACCTGTTTTCAGTCTTTGGCTCTAGAAGAAAATGTTTTTCCAAGCGTGCGTCTCAAAAATGGTTAAACTGAACTTTGCCTGGAATTTTCCGGGGTACAGAATCTTTAGAAAATCTGTTTCTGAATGTCAGAAAAATGTATAGTTGCAATAAAACTGTAGCAGTCAGTTTCCTGACAGGTGCATTAAGTCTGGAATCAAATCTAAAGGCTGTGTTAAAAACACATTAAATATTTAATATTAAAGATCAGCCTATGGTTTTGCTCTCATCTCCTGGAAGGGCAAAGCGAACTCTCAGTGCTGTTCTGAGGTGTTGCACTTGTAAAAGGGTCTATTCAGTTTCCACCAGGATCCAGAAATCTAGGTTATGGCTAAGAGGGTGAGAAGGCGAATAGATGTGTTCAGCTTCTACACCTGACGGCCTAGCTTAGCTGCCATATTGTCCCCGTTGGGAGGGGAGAGCCTTTTGATTGGTATATTGCAACTCGCAGCCGCACCGGGCAGGTCTTCAAACCAGTATAGTTTTATAATTGGAGATCATCTTCAAGAAGATGGAGCCTTTTATTTTTGTGGCTTTCTGGGGAGTTGTAATGCCTGCCTGCTTTTCCTTTTAATCAGGTGTTTGAGAGCCGCAGCTTTGGGTCAAACGAGCATATTCGCTCCTGATTTTTACGGGGTTTTCAGTAACTTGAATATTACGTTTGAATGGAAAAGTCTCCTGAATGGTTCCCTTTGAGGAAATAAGTCTGCCCAAGAGCAGCGTTTTCTGGCATTCGGTGGAATTGAGAGGTGGCACTGAACACCTGTAATTTGTAACCCAGTTAAAATAGTTTATCTTTTGCCTGGACACACTTTGTGGACAGGGGGGAAACGCTGTTTATTTTAAGTTGAGCTGTGTGATCTTACTCGCATGCCCAGATGTCCTTTAATTCATCTTCTAGGGAACTAACGACAGTAGCAAGATTTTAAAGTTAATTGCCAGATTCCAGGAAGGATTCCCGTGAACGGGTGGCAGAATACCCTTAGGGCACAAGCCCGCGTGTGGATGTGTGACAAAGCGCTAATTTTGAGTTCACCTAATCACTGCACAGAAATATTTAAGATGGGGATCTATCAAGTCTTATCTGTTGAGACACGATCCCTTTTGTATCTGGCAGGCCTCATGCAACAAATTTTCTTTCTTTTAAGTGATCTCTGAAGCTGTCAAGTTCATTTGAGTGAACCGTGCTTGAGGGAAACATGTACAATTTTCTCTGGCAATGGCATTGCTGCTGATGACATATTTTTAGAATTAGCTTTTTCTCTCCCCCACCCTTCTAGAAACTGAACTTTTATTTAAGCTCCCTGCTGTTAACATTGGAAAGAAAGTTTCCTGTGCCAATGTTTGCCCAAATGAAAGAAAATGTTTGCATTTTGTATGCAGTGTTCATAAACTTGATGAGTCTAACAGTTTGGCACCGCTGGTGAGCACGTCTGCTTCTCGTGAAGGGCAGGCAGAAACAGCGTGGAAGTTCTGTCTGCAGTCACTGTGGAAAAGGTGTGGCCCAGACGCTCCTCTTGGAGGTGTAGAGGTTGGAGGGCAGGAATTCCCACTTCCCTTTTCCTGCCGCTTTGAAGGTCATCGCTCAGGACAGAGATCTCCGGTTTTGTCATCAGGTGTGAGCAAAGGAATCCTTTCTTCCCTTGTTCATGTGGTTGAGGCTAGCTGAGACGGTGGATTGATGTGATTTGCACAGGCAGGATTGTTTTAGTAAAGCCGTTTGACTCTCTTTCTAGGTTTCCGGTTTCAGTTGCAAAGATCTTGCCAAACTTCGCCAGGGAGGATGCATTAAGGTCTTTGGACCCTTTGCTCTGGAAGTTGGTGTCACCATATTAAGTATCTGTAACACGTTATAGGCACACTGTGAAAAAATCCCTGCAGTGTGATTTAACAAAACCAGTTTTTTGTGTGTGCGTGCAGTGCAAAATTCAGCGAACACGGGATTTTTAAACATTTCTGCACAAGTTGAGTCATTTGCATAGAAAATGTGCCCTGGTTGATAAAGACTGTGAAGAGCAGAGGCGGATTAACTGGTAAGTGTATGGCAAATGACCTAGACAAGGATCCAAGGCAAGAATGACTTGTTCCAAGAACCCGTGTAAGACAATTTAGGAAGATGCGCTTTTCTTTGGCCCCCATCCTACAGCAACATTGAATCAGGTAAATGAAACTGCTTTGGCTTTGCTCATCATCGGTAAGCCAAGAAGAACACGGCATGGGTCATTAAGATTTACAGCTCAAATGTAAATAATTCAGGACCCACAAACAATAATTAAAAAACCAACTGTGGCACCGTTTGGAGTCCGGTCCTCTGGGCCTCCTGTGAGGGGGAACCTCTCCCGTTTTGGCTTGGAGACCTGTCCATCTGGGTACAGATGGTTGTAAGAGCTTTTTAATGACCTTTCCTAATGCTGGTGAATGTGTCTTTGGACACCATCGTAACCAATGGATGAGGAGGGTGGAAACAGCAGGACGGTGGCAGCTGAGGAATTAAATGTCCTGAATTTGTCAGACATCTGCAGAAACATGCAATTCGTTGGGCAGGAAATTGTAAACAAAACAGACTGAGTCAATTATCAATACACCTGTGACACCCCAGGATGCCAGCTCTAGTGGTATGATGGCAACTTTCGAAGTCCATCCCCCTGGAGCCACCTGTTGACTATTCCAGAGGACTGCCAGGTCTGTTGGATGTTTCCTTTGCCCATGGGGCCAGAGCCTGGCTGACAGCCTTCAACCAGCAGAGGAGCACAGGATGGTCCCAACCATCCGAGTTCTCTGCCCTGGCTTGTCTCCTTGTTTATGTGGTGATCTTGTGTGGCCGTGCCTTTCCCTGTTCTCTTATACCCATTGTCTAAATCCCAAGTCAGTGGTGCCTAACCAATGGTAGATACCAATGGTAGGTAGATCTTTCAGAGGAGCTTAAAGAGCTAAGGAGCTTATACAGTGTACCTGCTTAGGGGCTTCTCCCTGGAGAATCTTAAGTCAGTAGTTGTATGGGACCTTAGGCATTTTTTTTTTTTTAATTTCCGGTGATTTTGATACACACACACACACACACACACACACACACACACACACACATCTGTTGAAAAATACTCTCAACAGCATCCCAAAGTAACACTGGAGAGGGGGAGAATTTCTGGACAAGGTCACGGGAAGTCTCAAACTGAATTCATTGATCAAGAAGACAACTCGTTAGGCAGATAAACATCATTTGGGGCTTGGGCACATTTGAGATGAAAGTGGCTAAGGACAAAAAATGTGTTCCTTTGACTAATCTCTACAGAAGAGCCAAGTGACTGACTTTGGATTTGGATAGAAGCCACTGCCTGATTCTAGCATCTGTTCCCAGATCTGGATCTTCCCACTCAAGGTCCATTCTGTCCATGTATTCACCCAGTTTAACTAATCAGATTATTGAATCTCAGGGGCTCATTTTCAGGTTGATGGTCAAAGAGTTCTTAATTCTCTTGAGGCTTCAGTGAATTTCCTACTTTAAAAGACCAGATGGGGTATTGGCTTTATGAACCTGAAAACATAGCTTTCATTAACTGGGAGATTTTTGGAAACTGGGAAACTCTGACGATTATAACTTGTAATAATTATTACAGATAGTCCTGAGTTTTGAAAATTCAAAAGGACTAGGTCTGTTTATGGTGGTGTTTCTTAAAGGCAAGGTGGAAAGGATCAGAGCGAGTCCCCGGCACACGTTTTACCTTACACTGGGATTGGGGAAAGGATAAAAATGCTGTTTAAAATTGCTTGAGTGCCTCTGTATTTCCGAGGGATTGGACACTTGTGAGCAAAGAGAGCGGGAGATCAAAACGGGGATGGTCTGTGAGGGAAGAGGAGAATGGTTGGAAATTATTTAGGAACTGGAGAAGAGCGAAAGGTGAGTGAGTGTGACCTTCTAAGGATGGAATAAAAGGGGGAGGGGATTCTAAGTATAAAAACTTCAAAGCGGTCTGTCTGGGAAGCGGAATATGCTATCAGTAACAGACCATAGCAAAATTAGAGACCCATTTTGCTTTTTGTTAATACATTTACATTTTCACCCCTTATTGATCTTGTCTCTTGACTTCAAAAGAATCTTCCTTGTGCATTCATTTAGAAGACCAGTTAACAGTGCAGTCTCCTTTTCTTCCTTTCTGTAATATTTATATTCTAGATTGTGATTTAATAGGCTTCTGAATCTTTTATCTTTAGTAGATTATGATGTTGTATAGTTTATGTAAATATTTGTCTTGAGGTGCTTTAAGTACTTGCTCCTGTGAAGTCTCACACTGGAATTGTTTTATTGTAGTCACTCTGTTTAAATTAAGCCCTAATCTCTTCAGTCCTGTTGTCAAGGCCTCACTCTTGGCTTGGGTTTAATGGAGATAGAATTTGGTTGGTTGCTTAATGTGGTATGTTTAATTTAATTTTGCAGGTAGTGATAAACATGGAGGTTTGGGCTATAAGGCTCTTGGACATTAATATGTATCAACTCTGATCTCGAATATGGAACAATTTAAAGTGTTGCACCGAATGCAATTTGCTGCAGGATTTTTTTAAGTATATAATATGGAATAATAATTCTGGTTCAGATTCCGCTGTGGATTTTAGCTAACGCAAACTCCCAATGGCTCGTGCTTTCCTGAGGCTAATAGAATTTTTTGGGGGCCCGGAAGGGGAGTAGTTTGATATTCATCTCTCAGTTCTCATGGACTGTAGAGTTTTTCTAAATATAGCCATCTTGACTGTAAATAGATCACATGAAGCAGCGGACTGCCCCTTCTTGTTAGGCTAATAATATAAACCACTGGAGTCTTCGAGTCCTCTTATGCCCTTGAGCTATATTACTAAGGAAGTTTCGTTTTCTTCTGTGTGTTACCAGGATACACAGAGCACAACCATTGGGCCACAAGTGACCTTTGCATTCCAGGATGGGTAAGGGCGAATGTTTTTCTTAGTTTCCTCATTCAGTCTTACTTTGTTGAAGACAGACTTTTTTTTTTTTTTTCTTTTAACATGTGAAGGCTAGGAGAGGATGGGGAGCACATTTTTCTTCACATCAAGTTGAATTCCTCCACCTCTCTTCAATATTGCTTCTTACCCACTTCTTTTTTTAAATTTTTTTAATGTTTATTTTTGAGAGAGAGAGAGAGAGAGGGAAAGCCAATGGGGGAGGGACAGAGAGAGAGGGAGACTGAATTTGAAGCAGGCTCCAGACTCTGTCAGCACCGAGCCCAGCACGGGGCTGGAACCCATGGACCTGACCTGAGCCGAAGTCGGATGCTTAACCGACGGAGCTACCCAGGTGCCCTGCTTCTTACCCACTTCTGAACTAGGTGTGAAAGCGTCAGATCCCTGCTATAATTTGAGGTCGGTAAGTATGAATGCAGCAACTTTTCATGACAGGCTCCCTCTGCTTTAAGACTTGCTGCGTGAAACATCAGAGTGTGGCCTGTGGGGGGGTGAGGTGGTTACTCCAGCCCAGTAATGAATTACTTCGCAAGTTCCTCATAAACAGTGGGCTGGCGTAGTCATGTATTGCATGATTCAATTAAAAATGTTTTGATTTGCATTTAACTTTGTAGGAATTGACTGTCAAGGTGATGTAACAGTTTAATGAGTTAACTGGGGGGAAATTGTGTAGTTTCCAGCCAGACGGTTTTCAAGTGAGTTGAAATCTATTTTCCCCTGGATGGCTAAAGAAAGACATGTATTGGACCACATTTCCCCTTAAACATTTCCTTCTCTCCTGTGTTTCTATAAATGTACCTACACTTACATATCGAATTAACATAAAATCTGTTTATATTGAATAAATGTCCATCTCAAAAGCCTCTCAATTCACGGAAAATGCTTTTGCTCTATTTTAGAAACTTTCTCCCTTCTCCTCTCTGCTGTCATGCTCAGCTGAAGGCCCAGTGTTTGATAAGATTCAGTCTAGGCAGTAATTATTTGAATAGTTTGGTAAAACCCAGAATATTATATAGAACGTTTCAAAGTTTCTTTGGTTTTAGCCAGTCCCACCCATCACGATGTCTGCCTGAGTTGTTAAGACTGCAAGTACAAAATCTACTATTGTTTTTTTTTTTTCCTGTGGGTGTCTGTGATCCTTATAATTAACCAGCATAAAGGGGGGGGGGTCAGTGGCTGCGGTCTCTGACAGGAGACCCAACAAGTTAGTACTGTGGCCGTATGTTGAATCTGAAAATACGCATCTAGGTTTGTATAGGACAGAATACCAGGATACCAGAGCACCAGATGAATTTAAACAGTGTGGTGTGCTTTATCTGTGGTGGTTGGTTCTGTCTCTGCTGCTTAAATACTGATAAGGAGAGTCTACAAGAATGCTAGATGTGATTTGTGCTACTTGAGTTTACTGTTACCCAGCAGATTTATTCCTTCCATGTTTACAATCTGAGCAGTTCTCTTCATATCAGGGTTTAGCGATTCTGATGGGCAAAAATAGAAATACATTGTTTCATATTTTTTCACTCGGGAGATTTAATACGGGAAAGCCGAGGACAATTGGCCAAAGATGCGCAGCTTTGAATATGATTCCTGCTTTTCACGAAAATGTGTCTTTGATTATCTCTTCATAAACGCATGACCTGGAGCTAAAATTTTCTGTCCGTGTCTTCAGTGGAGTTGTGTATTAATGGTGTGACTTGGCATTATCAGCCGAAGAGCGATGCTCCTGCACTGTTTTGAGCTGCACGAGAGGCCTGGTGGGTGGTGCAGGAGATAATAACGAATTGAAGGTCTTCATGAGCCCCATACTGCTCTGTCGCCAGCATGTGTGTTTTGGGGGGGGTCCCTTCACAGGGACACAAAAGGAGTGGGAGGAAGCAAATGTAAGGAGGTGGATGTAAGGTCTCTTAAACCCAAGATCACCCGGCCTTACCTATCTTTCTTGCCGCTTCTTCCAGCAAGCTTACCCTAATTATGCTAGTTGGGCGCAAATTCTTAGGACGTTTCCATTGCTTCTTGTTTTTACAACTCTAATGTCATGTTGCTTCTTTGCCTTGTGTGCTGATTTTTTCCCCCCACGCGTCTTCTCTTGAAACCTCTGAAAATTCATAACTCCAGCCGACTTGAGCTACTTTCCACAGCATCCAACAGGTATGATCAAGGCTCAATCGATATGTAACATATGAATGATGAATGCTTGGTGCAGTCAACTGTCAAAGCATGGAAGAGGGGGGATGAATGGAACAGTAACTAACATTTGCTTAGTTGTTTACAGATTAAAAATTGCTCTCACCGTGCTGTTTTGGTTTTTCTTCCGCACACCGAAAGGCAGGGAATATTCCACTCTCCAGTGGGAAAACTGTCTGAGACAGGTTAAGAGGTTTTCCCCAGACTCGCTGCAGCCACTGTGCAATTGAACCCGGATTTGAAACCGGTTTTTCAGACTCAAAACTTCACCCTCATTTAGACCACTTTGCTAGAAGATACGAGAGTTCTACTTCATCCAAGTCTGAAACGGAGTTCCTTTTAAAATGCAGCTGTCGTTCGGGAAATCCTCCTTATTAGAGGGTAATTGATGCCTGGAAAAGGTCACTGAAATGAATTCACTTAAAGCAGGTATCAGAATTTTATAGTAAATAGAGATAAAGAGCTTTGATTGAAATTTATCCTAGTAAGTGCAACCAAAAATTAGGAATAGTTTATTTTATATCTAACAACGTTTAAGCTATAATTGCAACTCTGAAATTCTGAGAATGAACAGAGAATCAAGTGCTGATTGTTTTGTTGTTGTTGTTTTCGCCATGTGGTTTTTCCGAGAAAGTTGCAGAATGCCACAATGTCCTTCCCTCCACTTAAATTCCTATTTCATCCTTGCCTTTTCCCTCCTGGCTGTGATTGGGTCCAACTTTGCCAGATGCTCATTGGCTAGTGATTTTGCTTGTGATTCAAGCAGTCTTTATTGTCCCTTTCATTGCCTTCCTGAACTTCTGCATCTTTGGCAAGAGTTACCATTTTATGTTGCAGCATCTTTGTATATGCAGTGTAGAACCTTCCAGAGACCTAGAATTATATGGCTAGAGAGAGACTCGTGTTTATTGGGTAGAGACTGATTTTATAAGTGGTTGATTTGATTTTTTTTCTTTTATGATGACTTTTCCCTTCTTCCTAATTATGGGGGTTCAAATGATGAATATTAAGATAACCAGATCTCCTCGAACTAATAAAAACATTATACTATTAAATATCATAAAGATGCCCTTTGCACAGAAGTGTTGAGTGTTTTCATTTTCTGTTCCCTATAGTCACATACTAGCATGAAGAAAAAAGTCCCATCAGGTTAAGTATAATCAAGGTCCCCCCCCCCCTCAAATAAGCAAATGGTTCTAGATGAGGACTTCATTTCTTTTTTCATTTTTATTTATTTATTTTTTAATTTTTTTTTTTAATGTTTATTTGTTTTTGAGAGAGACAGAGACAGAATGTGAGTGGGTTAGGGGCAGAGAGAGAGGAGACACAGAATCCAAAGCAGGCTCCAGGCTCTGAGCTGTCAGCACAGAGCCCGACGTGGGGCTCAAACTCACGAACCATGAGATCGTGACCTGAGCCGAAGTCGGGCACTCAACAGACTGAGCCACCCAGACGCCCTCTTCATTTCTTTTTTTAAAAGTTTATTTATTTTGAGAGAGAGAGAGAGAAAGCATGCATGGGAGGGCCAGAGAGAGAGGGAATCCCAAGCCGGCTCCACACTGTCTATGCAGAGCCCGACGCGGGGCTCGAACCCACAAAACGTTGTGATCATGACTTGAGTCGAAATCAAGAGTTAGATGCTTAACCGACTGAGCCATCCAGGCACCCTGAAGATTTCATTTCAATGCCGCATTATGTAATGGATTAACATTTCTATACTGTGTGCACATGTGTGTGTAGTATTTGCATACAGGATCACTCCTGAGTGTGATAGGATAATGATGGTGGATGTCAGCTTGAGATGAATTTTGGCTTAGTGGGTAATAGCTGAGTTCTGGAGCCAGACTGCCTGGGATCCTGTGGCGGCTCTGCCATTTGCTAGCCACGTGATCATGTTCGGGTTATGTGATCTCACTGTGCCACACATTCCCTGTCTGGATAGTGGAGATACATAATTATAGCATCTTCCTCTTAGAGCTGTTTTGAGAATCAAATGGTTGATAACGGCGAAGTGTCTAGAACAGGACCTGGCCCGTAGTAAGCGCTCAGTAAATGTGACCAGTTGTGATTTGGTCATTTAGATGATTAAGATTAGAGGGTCTTGGCAGAGGAGGAAACCTGACAAAAATTGGTTTAAGTTGGGCTGAGAATGGAAGGTCTCATGTTTTGTTACCTGCAAAGTAATAATTCCCTAAATATTTTGCCGAAAGAAAAATTTACTGTCGAATGATAATGCTTTCGGCAGACACTCGGTGTTGCCTGCGCACATGCGGTCTTTCCACTGCTGTCCTCTCAACCCCCACCCTGTCCCACCATGGGCCACTCAACCGGGCATTTCTTTAGTTTTTTACCGAGAAACCTTAAAGCGACAAGAAGTGAATAGCTGAATGAAATGGTAGTTTTTAATTTCTTTCTTTCTTTTTTTATTTAGAGGGGGTGATTACTGCTTTTAAAAAAATTTTTATTTGTTTTGAGGGAGAGAGAGCACACGCGCGCACACGACAGAGAGAGGGAGAGAGTGAAAGAGAGAGAGGGAGGGAGGGGCAGAGAGAGAGAGGGAGAGAGAATCCCAAACAGGCTCCACTATGCCATGGCAGAGCCTGATGCAGGACTCAAACTCCCAAACCTGTGAGATCATGACCTGAGCCGAAATCAAGGGCTGGATGCTTAACCTACTGAGCCACCCAGGCAACCCGGTAGTTTTTAATTTCTTGTGTGTAAACACAATAGAAGTTCAGGGAGAATTTATCGTTTGTTGATTACTTGCTTCGGGTTTTAGGAGCGATGGTGACAGATGAGCAGTAATTGAGGTGTGAATAAAATTTTGGAAAAGATAAATGATATCATTTCTGGTGGAAAACATTGCCTTCTTCCATTATGGTGCGTGGCTGTTTATTAGCCATTTCTAATGGGTAAGGACTCTCGCTGCTTGTAAAATACTTACAGTTTCGAATCGGCTCTGAATACGTTCATGGTAAACGCTGTTGTGCAGGTGGGGACCTCACCTACTGGCAGTCAGTTTGCGCTAAAGGCCAGCCCTGATGCAAGATGAATTTCAGCAACTAGATTTTGCTTCTCTTTTCGTGACAGCTAATGACTCACAGGAGGTCTGTGTCCCTGGCATGCCGACTGCCTCACTGTAGAATCCTTTGGAAGACTGCATTATTCTTGTGCAGACCTGAGATTGTGAGTCACTTTTCGAAAAGCAGCTTCACTATGATTTTCTAAAACAGTGAAGTTTGCTTCAGAAAGCTGTTTATGAAAGCAGAACAGCATTATGTTTTTAAAAAAGGGAAGCTAGAATATTTCCACGCTTTACATTAAAAAAAAATGTTGAAGTCTGTCATGTAGCTCACAAAAACTTTTTCAGTCTGGTAAGGAAGTGCCTCATAAAAATCAGACAATGTTGAGAATGAAGAGATTTAATTACAGTCTTAAGTTGTTATTTTAGTTCAGAGCATTTGCTGTGTTTTAATTGACTTTGTGATTTTTGTTTTGTTTTGTTTTTAATCAGACTCTGGTTCTATTTAGAGAAGTAAAACTTCAACCGAAGAAGGGCTGGTTTGCCAGTGAGGGTCTGTATAAAATTGCAGGCGACAAGTGACTGATGGTTAACTTTCCTTCTGTAAAGCACTTTTTTCTAAACTAGAATTTCTACCATCTTTACTTCCTTTGACCGGAAGGCGTAGCAGTTTTTCTTAATTGTTTATCTTAAGGGTGAAATTAAATCAGACTGTAAGGGGCCACCATGGGTAGGATTGGTTTGCTGTTTAAATATCACATGGGAGATGGGAGTGAGACTCTCCTCCTTCTTAGCCTACTCAGTTTTTATTGGGTTTCAAATGTAAGCATTTCCTATCATTCCATAACTAAATATAGTAATGAAATTTTATCTGAAGTCAGGAACATTATCCAAATCTGATTTGATGTCTGTAGGACACTGCACATTCATTGAGTGGTACAGATTGTGTTAAATGGGCCTGAAATAATGTTCAGGAAGGAGAATCACTTTCTATTCTTCTTGACACAGTTTGTCACAGATATGCATTCCTATCCCCGTCTCGTTAGGGTAGCCCTTCTATTTTTCATTTCCAGTCTTATGCAAATATTCTGGTTTTCCTTTATTATTAGGTTTACATGGCTGCATTGTAATTATAGACCAGGTGTTATTAATATGTACGATTAAACGTGTAATTAATGTGTAATTACACAGTGAGAGGTATGCCAGGGCTGGGCTCTATGCTGATTTATTGTATATGTGCCACATGCACAGAGCCACAGTTAGGATTTTATGCTTAGCATTTACTCCCATTGTAAATCTGCAGTGGTTTGTCGTCAGGGTATATGCTTTTTCATTTGAGTACGGGAGAAGCATTTTTATGGTCATGGGAACACCTGGATTGTCTTTTACTGTGGCTCTCTCAGCTCTTCTACCCGGAGAACTCGCGGAAGAAAGGTTTGGCGTGGCGTCACCGTCCTGAGCATGCGAACACTGTGCTATGCCAGCCCCACTTGGGAAGGCACAGATTTTATATATACTTGTAATTTTAATTGATCAAACATTTTAAGCTTCCTGTTAAGCTCCTCTTTTCTTTATTTAAAGACTTTAAGTAATCTCTGTACCCAGCGTGAGGCTCCAACTCACAACCCCGAGATCAAGAGTCACGAGCCAGGTGCCCCTAACCTCTTTTAAATACCCTTTTCCTCTCGCATCGTTTATATGTTTTGGTTGCTTTCCCTCTTAGCCAAATTTTAGCCTTAACCCATTTTAAGCATCAAAGAACACCTTTCTGCTTTATTGGCTCCCATCTGTGCCCATCATATTCTCACCCGTGTCCTCGTCATTGCAGGTTTTTGTGATACTCCGAGAACAGGCAGCATGTGGTCTGTGCCTCCTGGTCAGCATTTCTTCTGTTGCTCTTGCCCGTGCTCCTCCCTACCTCCGTTACTACTTGGCTGTATTTTTCTTTCTTAGAGAGGAATTTTGAATTAAACTGCTAGAAAAATGGCGAGGACAGAGCATCATAAAGGACTAAAGGGGGCTGGCAGAAACAAGCGAGGGGATTGAAATCCGGATACGAGGAAAGCAGCTAGGCTAACGGAGGTTGATTCTGGGACATACCCTGTCCTCAGATAATTCTGCTGGACACAGACCTCATCAGAGACAAGCGAAGGAGCACAGTTTCTAAGAGGCTTAAAATGGCAACAGAAGGCATGCTTCTGCATGGTGTCCTTAATGAGCAAAGTAGTCCAGGTCGCGGTTGATTGGAGTGAGCTCAAAACCTTGTGTGGCATGTTATTCTCAGTGTTTCGGTTAGAATGTTGGGGGATGGCCCAGGGGCTCGGTAACTACTAGCATATCATTTTGATTCGAGTGCTTTACGTAGATATGCTCTCCTGAAAACAACAAAACACATAAAACAAAACACATGAGCATTAAAAGTTGACTTGGATCCCACATTCGGCAGGTTTCCAAGGGGGACCTGGGAACAGATGTGTTGTCTGCTCTGAATGCACTGGGATCCATCCATGTTTTGCTTACAGACCCCCTTCTGTCTGGTGCACTCTGCCCTCTAAAAGCTTCCTGAATTGCTTTGTAAACAAGGCGGCTACTACAGCTGCAACTGTTGGAGTTGGACTTTTGCCAGCTTGAAATTTATCCCTGCCCTAACGCTATAGATCTGGGAGCCGGCAAAGTGGATCTTTTTTTTTTTTTTTTTTTTTTTTTTTTTAAAGCATATGGAAGCATCCCCCAAGGAAGACTGTGCCTGAGGGGTGAAGGAGCGCGGGTTCCCTAAGACCGTGCGCATTTTCCATGGATTTATGTTGCCACCGGGTCCGTTTCCGGCACCTCTTGCTTCCTCTTCCCCAGTTACTTAGTCGGGCTGCTGCTTCATTAAAAACCCATAATTCCACGGCCCTTTATCTTGGTGGGCCCCTCGGGTTCAAGAGGACTTGATGCAGTGAGTGAATGAAGATTGTTTTTCAAGATTCGTTTCTTTGGTATGCTAATATTTAACCGTGAAAGAAGAGAAAGACCAAACAAGAGGAAAACCCCCCAAAAAACAAAAAAAGGGATAAAGCGGAGAATACGATTTCTTAGGAAATCTCGTTTTGGGGATTAGCCCTACCTGGTAGTTGGCTCCAGTGACTACCTGCTGTGCGGATTTCAGGATTTCACATTTCCTTTGTGTACAAAGAGGGGTTACGGCACCGGCTTTGAGTGCCGAAATGCCAGTATTCCTGCAGAAATTGAAGTTTAGTTTTGCTTTATTATATTCTTGGCTTGTTGATGAGTTTTCCACGTAAGCCTCTTGCTTTGTCCTTCCTTATCTAGCCTTTGAAGCCTCCTGCTCAGGTGAACTCCTTTATGCCTGTTCACTAGATCAGGATTTTTTTTTTTTTTAAATGTTTGTTGTTCATCTCTTCATACACTTTACAACTTCCTGGGCCGCCTTTTGCCCCCTTTGAACTGACGGTGTGTGATGCTGTGCATCTAGAATTCATATTTGCCGGTCTGTCTGCTTTTGGTTTGTTTCATGTTACTGGATTAGAACTAAAATCTATTTCTTTTTTTTTTAATTCTTTTTTTATAATGTTTATTTATTTTAGACACAGAGAGAGACAGAGCGTGAGTGGGGGAGGGGCAGAGAGAGAGAGAGAGAGAGAGAGAGAGAGAGAGGGAGACACAGAATCCGAAGCAGGCTCCAGGCTCTGAGCTGTCAGCACAGAGCCCGATGCGGGGCTCGAACCCACAGACCGCAAGATGATGACCGGAGACAAAGTCAGACGCCCAACCGACTGAGCCATCCAGGCGCCCCTAAAATCTATTTCATTTTAGGAGCAGCAGACAGCACAAAATCTTGAGGTTCCTGCCAGTGTTGTCTTTCTGGAACGGCATCAAGATGGAACTTTTCTGTTGGAATAAGTATTTTGTGGCCAGCATCGCCCCCTGCCCCCCAGCCTCTGGGTGATGAAGTAACTTAGACTTCTTGTATGTCAGGGTTGTGACTCTTTAGGAACCCTTCCAGGCAAGAGCGATGTCTTAACTAATTTCCTTGGAGTCGAGTTGGTTCTGAATGCTGTGTGCTGGAAGGAGGAGCTGTATGGCACCTTTGTGATGCAATATGGCATAGTAAAAGGATTAAAGGAGGTTTCCTAGGATTAGATGGGGGCAGAGACTTGCTCTGTACTGTAATTTTAGATCACGGACCAAGGCAGTTGTGAACTTCCCCACAGCTTTTGGCTGCTCCTCATCTTAAAAGAGTGCTGGCCTGCCTCGTAGGATCGGAATCCAGGCCTTCATTGATTTATTCCTTTTGGTTTCAGTCCCAGAGCTTGAGCTGTGTGGGGATTTCAGCTGATCAGGGACAGCCAGCTAGCTGTAGTAGAAAGAAATGAGCTGTTGTGCTGGGGAAAAATATCTCTTGTTTAAGGAACTAAAATTGACACAGTTTCTCCAGGCAGAGGAAAGTTAGTACCAGATCGGACTGTTATAATTTTTTTAAGGAGATGTCATTGCTTCATTCTTATTCCCATTGAACAGTGTGGCTTTTGTTTATAAGGTGTCAATACCAACGTTTACCACCTTCCAAGTTTTTTTCGAGGGCTCTGTTTGAAAATGGACTTCAGGCTGAAACTTCTCATTCAGTTTCTGAACCCACAGGCAAGTTATCCCCATCCCCCCCCCCCCCCCCACCCCCAAGCCCCCAGAGCCGGGAGAACACTACATTTCTAGAAATTTGATAGTTAAAAGGCCTGTTTACCATTTAAAGTTGCTGATGGTTATTTAATATACAAAAAGTAACACTCTGGCTTTAGACTACAGCCTGTCACTTGAAATAAATGTTACGGCCTTGGAATGGATTTTTGAAACTGACATTAGGATAATATTGACCATCAGATTTTTTGGGTGGGGCACACGCAGCCATTTAGGCAGCCTTGAGTGAAATCGAATGCTCCAGCCTTTCTACACTGAGGTGTGGCTGGCCTGTGCCTGATACCTGTCCTTTCTCCTTACAGTGGCCACAGATTGTCATCGAGCCACTGCGTGCTGTGACTTGAAAGTCAGTAAGCCAAGGTTGGGGAGCCATCGAACTGAAGTTTTTCCCTTCGTGAAATTAGTATGTGGGAGAAATGAAGTTAGGTTCCTGTCCTCGTTGTTAACATTATTAGCCAATGGAGCTCATCTTCTTGGAAAAGTGAAGCAAATAGGTGAACCCGGTCTTTTTAGCCTGCATCCAAACCTCTGCAGCATTTCTAAGGCTAGTGTGTGTTGACCTTGGAGGTGGGGACTCATTAAGGTTGCTTGTGGGCAATAGCACTTAATACTGAGTGTGATGTGGGAAAATGCCTTTCTTGTATATAAACCCGACACTAGATTATTAAATTTTTATCATGCTTCCTCAACTGTGTGGTATTTCACCATTATATATCACTTTCAACATACAAATAGCATAGTAATGTATAACCTAACATTTATTATGGAAAATGCAATTTTATTTGGTTATTTAATCTTCATTAAAGCATCATAAATGATCTGGTTTTTTTTTTTTTTTTTAAATCAGACCTCTTTAAATATCTTAACATCTTAAATATATTCTAGGGGTTAGCATACTCCAGAGGGACTTGGTTAAAATTTTTCCGACTAGAAATACTTAAGGAAACAACTGAATACATGAATAATGAGGGGAGGTAGTATTTGGGTATTTTTAAGGAAATAGAAGGCAGCCTTATTCTTAGAATGTGGAATCTAAAGATACCCTGTGTGTTTTTATACCACCGTAACAATCCAGAAAAAAGAAATACCTTAGTGAAAAAAACTGCAAAAACTCTTCAAAGTTCAGCAAAATCCACCTGAAGAATCGCTTGATAGTAAAGATCTGTATTTTATTACGCATATTCTTTTTGAAGTTAATGCATTGTGCATTCATGGAAAAGCTTATAGAAAGTACCACAGGAAACAACCACACCTAGTTTTGCCACGTTGTCTGATCACATTGTAGAGCTTTATTATATGCACAAACTGTTACTTGCTTCTCCCTCCCATCATTTGCTGTGCTCCTTCCAAGGGTTAAACCAGAATCCTGAATTCAGTGTTTATCACCTCCATATCTGCTGTAGTCCTTTTCCTACAAACACGTGCCCCTAAGTAACGTGTGGTAGTTTTGCATGGTTGTAATAAATTATTAAGCATAATGATACAGATATCATCATGTTGCCACATTCTGAAATTGGCTTTTTACCTTCACCCTGTATTTGTAGGATTCAGTCATTTCGATGCTGGTAGCTGTAGTTACTACTGTGCATTACTCTATTGGGTTGGTGGCTATACCACTGTCGATTCATTTATTCGCCTTCTGACGAGCTTGTAGGTCATTTTCAGCATTTGACTCTAATCCTCAGTGCTCCCACCACTATTCCTGTCCATATCTACGTCTTCTGCTTTTGCACTCGTGGAGGAATTTCTCTAGGGTCATAACCAGAAGTGGAGGTGCTTTGGACGTCTCCCCCGCCGACGATCGTGACTGCACCCGCGGACGCTCTCATAGGCGCTGTGTGCACGCTCCAGTAGCTTCCTGTCTCCCACACTGGTGGTGCCAGACAACGAAATTTTTGCCAATTTGATGGCAGCGAAAAGATATCTTCTTGGTTTCATTTGTATTTCCCTCACTCGTGAGGTTGAGAATCATTTTATATTTATTGGCCATTTGGGTTTTCTTCTGTCAGTCGCCTGATCAGATCTTTTGTCTGTTTTTCTATTGGATTGTTTTGTCTTTCTTTTTGATATGCAGAAATTCTTTATATTCTGAATACTAATCTTTTGCCTTGTCGGATATGTGCATTTCAAGTATATGCCTTGCCTTTTTTGCTTTATGCTATCTTTTGTACAAAAGTTGTTAATTTTAATGTAGGTGGGCTCAAGGTCATGCAAATTTTTTTTCAAAGTTTCAGAGTTTCATTTTTTACTTTTAGTTAACTTACCAAATTTTTGTGTAGGGCATGAAGTGAGGGTCTCATTTTCGTTTTTTTTACATGTGGATATCTCATTGTCTCAATGCCGTTTTAAAAAGAGAACATTTCTTTTTAAGAAATGTTTATTATTGAATTTTTTTTTTTTTTTACAGTAAGCTCTATGTCTAACATGGGGCTTCAGCTCATGACCCCGAGATCCAGAGTCACACACTCTATCGATTGAGCCAGCCAGGCACCCCTGCTTTTTATTTAGTTTTTGAAAGCAATGTAAACTTTAAAAATTTCAGAATTACGGAACACTTGCCAAGATAAATTCCCATAGACCTTTCATCCAGTTTCCCCAGATGTTAACATCTACCACAGGAGGCTAAGGTGGTATGTACCGCATTTGTCCACGTTGAAATTACTGTTTCCCTTTGTAATGTTAGCATCCTTTCTTGCGTTTGGTGTTTGCCACGTGATTTCCGGTTTCCATCGCTCTTCCTACGTTTATTTTCTGGAATTCCATCGGTACCATTTATTGAAGAGTCCATTTTTTTTTTTTCCCCTTCACTGATTTTCTTCTTCTGCCTCTATACTGATTCACAAATCTGCATCTCTGCTAGAATCTACCGAATCCCCTTCGTAAGGGGTTCGTACCATGTGCCTTCCCACAGCAGTACACAAAGGTGCTGTTTCCCCTTGGCCTCACAAATGGAGTATGTTGTCAAACGTCTGGATTTTTGCCAGTCTGATCAGTGAGAAATGAATGCGTGTCTCTTATTAGGAGTAATGTTGAACATCTGTTCACATGTTTGGAGCCATTTTCACTTATTCTGTGTATATTCTCTGCTCTTTTACCTGTTTTTCTTTGGGGATGTTGCTCTTTCTTTTGGTAGAATATTTTTTTTTTTTTTTTTTTTTTAAGGAGGCCTTTGTATCTAAAGCATATTATTTCTTTGTAATCCATTGCAAATATCTTTTTCAAGCACGTCATTTGTCTTTTGCTGATGGCACTTTTTCCTATGCAAAATATTTTTACTTTTAAATAAGTTTTTACGTAGACAAATTTAGTTTTTCTTTCTGGAAAACTGCCTTTCCTCACTCTCCTTTTACAATGGGATTCATTCACTCAAATTCTTATATTCTATTTCCAATAATTGTGATTTTATTTTTCAGTTTAGAAATAGGATCCACTTGGAGTGCATATAATGTGGGATATGGATGCAGTTTAATTTTTTCCATGGGCATCCAGTTCCAAACAACATTTATTAAAAAAATTCATCTTTTTTTCCATGGATTTGAGATGTTAACTTATCATGTAGTAATTTTCCAAGTGTACTTGGGTGAGTTTCTCAGGTTTTTGTTTTGTTCCATTTGTCTGTTTATTTATGCAACAAAACCACACTATTTTTATCGAAGGTTTCTAATATGTTATCTGTTAGAGCTCCCCACCGCAACATACAACACACACACACACACACACACACACACACACACACGGACAGATATCCTCACCTTTTATAAGTTTTCCTGGTAATTCTTTGGTTTGTTTGGTTTTTAATTTATTTAAAGTTTGAATTTTATAACAGATCTAGTTAGCATCCAAGTAGTTGTCATTTCTTTTCTACAGACTTCTTTTTGCCACCTGATCTTGCCCAATTTTTTTTTTTTTAAATTTACTTATTTTTGAGAGAGAGAGACAGAGCATGATTGGGGGAGGGGCAGAGAGAGGGAGACACAGAATCTGAAGCAGGCTTCAGGCTCTGAGCTGTCAGCACAGAGCCTGACTCAGGGCTTGAACTCACGAACCACAAGATCATGACCTGAGCCAAAGTCGGACACTCAATCGACTGAGCCACCCAGGCGCCCCTGCCCAATTTTTTTTATGTGTCATGTATGTTAAAGAATATACCTTTTGTATTTGCCTTTTGTATTTGTATTTGTTTTGTACATATATCACGTACAGTTTTAGGAATTTACTTATTTTATTATTTATTTATTTTTGAGAGGGAGAGAGAGAGAGAACAGGAGAGGGGGGAGAGAGAGAGAATCCCAAGCAGGCTCTGCACCACCGTGGGGCTCGAACTCATGAGCCACGAGATCATGACCAGAGCCAAAACCAAGAGTCGGAAGCTTAACCGACCGAGCCACCCAGGCACCCCACGTTTTCAGGAGTTTAGAACTTATGGGGGATTCTGAAGCCATTTGATGCATGTTTAAGATCAAGGGCTCTTCCACAGTCCAGTCTTCTATCAGATGTTTGTCACACAGGGTCAGTGGGGTAAACTGCAAGAGGACTTTGAACCCACTGAAGCTATTATATGAAAGAGGTGTCTCTACTTCACTTCCTGGAGAAGAGGACTCACCAGCCTTTCAAAGATGTTAGAGCATCTCAGAAAACTAAGTCTTCTAGGGTAAAGTGGGAAAAAGACCGAACTGTAAATCATCGGTAACAAAAAACGCAAGATAGCCTTGAAAAATTAAGAGGTATGAAGAGATGGCTCTTCTTATACGTCTGTGCTCAAAATACGTTGATTACAAAATGAAAGTCTATTTTAATATTTCTGTAGATAAAGTGTCTAAGAGGTGTCTATTTACAGTGTTTTCTCTCCTCTTGCTTTTAGGTAAGTGATCATCTTATGCTTGGATACATCACCTTCAGAATGGATGGATGTTTAAGGCTCCATCCCTCGTCTCTGATGCTGTGGTAGTAAGTTACGGTTGACTTGTGCTCTCTGGTTTGGGGTGAGCAAGAGGGTTACCTTTTGACAAAAGACACTAGACGGTTTCCTGTAAATGCTCTTCTACATGTTTTGTCAAGAGCTCTTTGTGTGTGTCACCTCTGAGGTCACACAGAAGACCAAAAGACGTGGTTCCTGTTTTGGGGAAGACTGGATTTCCGTGTAGTCAAAAATAACTTGGGTTTTGCGGTTGTATTGGGTTTGAATTCCACTCTTCCATTCCTAATCGTTGGAGATCTCTGTTTCTTTATTTCTTAAGTGGGTATAATAATACCCCCTTCCTCAGATTGCTGGGAAGATTCAGTCAGGGAGTTCTGTGCTTTATCAGACCATTCCAACATCTAGACCTTCCCCTCATTTCATCTTTTCAACTGAAACTCTTTAACCAGAAAGAAACAGCAAGGTCTAGAAAGCAACACCATAGACACCTGCTCTCCGCCTCTTATCTGGTGTCTTTGGCTGAGATTCAGGAAATCTTGGAGATCAGGCGCCAAAGGATTTTGTGAAGAAACCTGTAGTGGGTCTAAGAAGGCACTTTTCCAAAGCAGCAGATCCCCCCTTGAACTTCATAGCCACGGTAGCAAATCCTAGTTAAGTGCAACTTGGGTGTTGGTTCACAAGTGGCTTCAGTAGAATCTGCATGAATATGTTGGTACATTATGTTGGGAAAATACTCCTTGGTTTAATCTAAAGTGGAATTCAAACAGATGACTAAAAAATGTAAGCTGAGGTCCTTTGATCTCATGTGATTGTTTAAATAATTGTCACGTTGTTGTGTGCAAAATTATCTGGCTGTCTGGCCTCGTAAACAGATGAGCAGTGCTCACCGAGAAGGGGAAGTATACGCACAGTCTGGTTTGGCAAGTGGAAGGGAATGGGGCCCGAGCTGGAAAAACATAAATCAGAAAGGCAGAGGGAAATGCAGGCATGGGCAGTGTAGTTCGCACGGCGTAGGTGCCTCTTACCCAGTGGCAAAGTCCTAACTAGAAATGTCCGTCTCTAAGGAGAGGCTGGGGCCAAGGGAGACTACAGTTCATTGCACATTCAGAGATTAAAATATCTCTAAATTAGTTCCAGTGAATCATTTTAAATTATTTTAAAAGCTCTTTATATTTTAATCAGAGCCTATTCACGACCAGTTGATTTGGATGGCACGTTCTAAAATTACTTTCCCCCAATGATGTGTCGTGCCATTGCCTTAGAATGCAGAAGCCTCATGGAAGAGGGGAGCTGAGAAGTCTCAAAGTTCCAAGGAGCCATCAAATGTCCACTGGTTGAAGAATAGATGAAGATTTTGGACTTGCCACCTGATTTAGATGGGGTAATGTGAAAATTGCCACTCTTCCTAGAGTGAGCTGGATTCCACAGGATGCCAGGGGTCTGGCAGTATTGAGGGGAGACTAGATGCCACGGCACTGCTCTCGTGCATGCTTTTATATCTGAGTGCCTCTTTGGTTCAGAGGAGACCTGCTTTAGCAGTCTTTTGATATCTCAAAACATATATTCACCACCTTGCTTACCTTTCCTAGTTAGTAAAGTTGTGGGCTTTGCTAAGAAGAGTTCTAACTGCATGAAATGCTTAGTCATTGTCATAAAAGTAATAAGAGTACAGAGTCCCTTACTGTCACCTTAGAAGAAAGACTTCAAGCCTTGTGCTCAACAGGACCATTCTACGGCAACCATCTTGACACGGAGACGTTCCATGGTGGGAGAGGGTAACGCTGTCTTCCTGGTAACAGTTCCTTTTGCAGTTCACTAAGGCAGAGGAGCCGGTGATGTTCAGTATCGTCGTGCTTTTCCCCCAGAAATGCTGGCTCGAGGTACCAGAATCCATCTTGGGATGTTGTGTATTACCCACCAGTTCCCAGTCTTCTGCAGGGCAAGAATTAAAACAGAAGTAAGGGACGGACAGGATGAGTTTTTAAAATTACAACACTGAGCAGCAACTGCTAGTCAAGGATTTTTTGGCAGTTTGTTAGAATCTCATTTTAAAGCAATAACACACTTGGAGTTGTATTCAAACACTGAGATAAATGCACCAACCTAAATTCATGGTTTTGTTTTTTTCCATGTAGCTGCTAATTATTGAACGTAACGAGGCTTATTCATAATTTCTTTTCTCCTGCTTGATAGCCGTAATCCTGCATTTGTGCTGCTGTCATTCCCATGGTAACAGACTAATGTCTGAAGCCCGAGATTATTAAATACAGAACAGTACATTAAAATAATGCTAAGGTTCTGACTTACAGAGGGACTTTCACACTGGGGCAAACTTCGAAAAAGAGAACACTTCTACAAAAAGCAATTTGCTTGGCCAGTAATGTTTAGTGTTCCCATAGCGATTATGGAAGAGATTTGTTTGAATTATAGCTTCTTCCTTCCCAGCCCATCATCTCCTTTGGCTTTTGCAGCCAAGTCTTAATATGGTGTTTATGATGTCAGTGTGTTACCATGGGAGTTTTTCTGTCACAGATGTATCATGACTTCACGGCAGGATAGAGACAGAGGAAAACTTAGGATGAAAGAGAGCAACTCAGGTTCATCTCTAGCATATCTGTTCTGCAAAGAAGTATTCCCTTCACCTTTATGTGCTATTAAAAAGGAAGGAAGGAAGGAAGGAAGAAAAAGAAAGAAAGAAAGAAAGAAAGAAAGAAAGAAAGAAAGAAAGAGAAAGAAAGAAAGAAAGAAAGAAAGAAAGAAAGAAAGAAAGAAAAAGAAAAAAAAAGAAAAGAAAGAAGTTAAGAGGAATACTTTGTCGAAGGCTGGCCCTTTGTAAATGTCGCAGAAATCACCAAAATGCCAAGAGCCGGCACTAGGGAAAAAAATGTTACGCAGCTGGACCTTTAGGTCTTTGAAGAGTGGTCAAGATTTGTGTTTTTAATCCTATGCTACGGTGGCGGAGCACAACCCTGTTTGTAGCATGTCAGTCGAGACGCTTATTTTCCTGGTCTTCTCCTAAGAGAATTTCTCGTCTCTTAAATCCGATGCTGTCACATGTGCAAGGACATGCTTCTTGCCTTCCGCCCTTCTCTTCCACCACACTGGTAGCGACTACGTCTTTACTATTCACGGAGCTAGCTGGAAGCATTGCCAAACGGAGAGGCGGCTTGGAAGCCAAATTTTGTAGTGCTCGTAAGCGTGTTAGCGTTATGGTCCCTCTGGGGCCCCTTCATCATCTGCTATCTGGGACATTCTCCCATTTGGATGGCATAAAAATAATCTATACTCTTTCCTGGGGATGAAAGATTTCCACAGATTTAAGCTAAGTACACAGGTGGTGCTCTGTACACGATGAACTCTTTGGATCGCGTGAACCAATAGTGCAAACAGAACACATGTAACTTCAACTTTTTTTTTTTTTTTTTTTTTTTAAAGATACAGGGGATAGAAGGAGCTTGGGGAAAGCAAATGTTATGCAGTGAGCAAAACCTTCTAGACTGTGTTGAACCTGTGCAAGGAGTCTTTTTTTTTTTTTTTTTTACTGGAATTGCAGGGTTTAGGATTTTCTTCTTTCCCTTCTTCTCCCTCTTTGAATTTAACAGAGGCTTTTAATCTCTCTGATTAGGAGAAAAACTAAGGTAGGCCAGGCCCAGCAAGTTCACATTCTTCAGACATCTCTTTCTAATTGTTGCCAATTTGTCACTAGGAAGCTGGGGTAGTCACCTTGGAATCTGTGTAGCCTCGCTTTGAGTTTGTGATGAGCCTCTCTCCCTTCTGCTGTCACCCAGATCTGCATCCTTATAGGAATGAGGCTGTGCAGTATAAACCCGTGTCAGCATAACATGCCATGTACCTTGGTAATGATTTTCTCAGTGCTGTGTTGAGCCAGCTTCAGGGACAACAGTGAGTATGTGTGCAAATGATTTTCTTTAAAAAAAAAAAAAAAAAAAAGAGATTAATGCATTGGTGTTGTATTCCTTCCTTTTCCCCTCCCTCCCTCCCTCCCTTCCTTCCTTCCTTCCTTCCTTCCTTCCTTCCTTTCCTTCTTTTTTTTTTTTTTTTTTTTTTTAATAAATTTCCTGGAATCACATCTATGGTAAATCTCAAAGGGGAGGTAGAAGGATTTATCTTATTTCTATACTTGGAGTCCGTGGTTCCCAAACCTGAGGAGCTTCAAAACCTCTGGTTCCTGGTTTCGTTTTCTGATTGTTTGGGGTGTGGCCTGGGCTTTGGGATTTTTGAAAGTTCTCCAGATGATTCTAATACCTATTTGGGGGAGTTTGGCAACCTACTGCTTTATCTGTAGCGATGGCTGATAAATGGAAGAGCAAGGGCAGGTCCAGATATCACAGATGTGTTTGGTTTTTATAGACCTGCTTTGCCGCTCCCGATTTTATGCCGAATCTCCCTGGCACTCTCTCGCTTCCTCTTGCACAAGCACGCACCGTTAAAAGAATCCCAAACTTCTGACCCACTGTTTTTTCCCTTTCTTCCAGAATAAGAACAGCGGATGAGCACTAATTGCCTCTGATGTTTTCTTTGCCATGCTACTTTTGTGTTTTCTTTTCTGAGGTTTACTTATTTTTGAGAGAGAGAGAGAGAGAGAGAGAGAACGAACCGGGAGGGGCAGGGAAAGAGGGGAACAGAGGATCCAAAGCAGGCTCCTTGTTGACAGCAGCGAGCCCGATGTGGGGCTCGAACTCATGAACCGTGAGATCATGACCTGAGCTGAAGTTGGATGCTCAACTGACTGAGCCACCCAGGTGCCCTGATACTTCCGTCTTTTAAAAAACAAAAAGGATTCAAATTTTACAAGTGCTGAATCAAGACTATGAAACTAAAAAAAAAACAAAAAACAAAACCAAATTCACATAGCTAGTAGGGAAAAGAACAGAGTTCCCATTTTAGATCCTTGATTAGCACTGGAAATTGAACTTTAGTTTTTGACATTGGGTTCCACACGATGCACTCTCGTGCTCAGCCTGCATGCAAATTGTTTTCCTTTAGCTCTTTCTAAACGATGAGATGACATTAAAAGAATAGTTTAATCATGTTTTCACTTTTTCAATATGTAACGCTAGAGAGGAGGAAAAGTAGATTTCTTCATCTCATAAAACAAAGTACCTTTGCAATAAAGTTCTGACTAACACCTAACCCGGCATTTTTTTCATTTATCTTGGTTATTGCTTTTCACGTGTCTCGTGGTTCTTGTAAACACGATTTTCCCTCTGGATCTAGATACAAAGCAAAGGTTATAAAGTAAAGTGTTGGTATCCAAGCATCTTGCTTGTGATGTTTAGCCTTGAGAAATATATTTGAGCTTAAAAGAAAAGTAATAGGTTTGCTTGAATTTTCTTACCTTTCCTTCACATTCTTTTTTTACTACATCTATGGATAGCCCCGAAACTTGGTTTGGACAGAGATCTGATGTAATTTCATGAAGCAGTGCTGTCAGATGACTGCAAAGGATGTTCTTATTTCTTTTGACACAGTCTTGTAGATTTCCAAAGAGCATGTGCAGATGTTAGGTCTGTAGATCTGTATCTGTGAGCACATAAGCCCAATTGTCATCTCTGTTTTAAATGTTTGAATTTGCTTTAAAATAGTCTAAATGATTACTCCACCTGTATAGATTAAGAAAAAAGGGCTTCTATAACAGCCTGGGTAGTAATTCTTTCCTTCTGACCATCCATAAAGATAGAGGTGGTGTTTTTTTTTTTTTTTTCCCTTTGGTAAATTTCACCTTTGCCTAGCAGATGATTTATCACTGTGATCAGAGAGTCTATATTTGGCTGATTTACTGAAAAGTCCATTTATTATCAATAACTTTAGTTTATATTCATGGCAGAGGATGGTGCAAATGCCATAGATACCTTGTGTTTCCTCTTTTCGGGCTTGTTCCTCTTTCGTAGCTGTTTGAGTTAGGAAATAAAACTTACGAGGTTCCCTGTCAAATTTCATTTGAATTTTAGAAGAAAAATCTTTAGAATATAATTTTGGGAGGCGCCTTGGTGGCTCAATCGGTAAGAGTCCGACTTTGGTTCAGGCCATAATCTCACAGTTCGTCGGTTCTAGCCCTGTGTCTGTCGGGCTCTATGTTGACAGCTCAGAGCCTGGATACTGCTTCAGAGTCTGTGTCTCCCTCTCTCTCTGCCCCTCCCCCAGTTGCTCGCGCACTCTCTCTCTTTCTCTCACAAAAATAAATGAACATTAAAAGAAAAAGAATATAATTTTGGGATGAAAGGACCTTATAGAGGTTATTCAGAGCTGTGGTTTGCTCTTTGCTGTTTTTTATTTAAAAGGGATTGGGGTGTTCGATTTCTTAAAAATGCTAGTTCTGTGTCTTTTCAAATACCGCTAACGTCTGCCCCCTTTTTTTCTAAGACTTTATTCTTCTTCCTGCTAATAATGACAACTCTTGAAAGCATATTTTATCCCAACTCTTCCATGAACCTTTCTTCCATTAAATTTTTTTCTGCTATAAAGTTAGAACATGTTTATTTTAATAAATAAGAAAATCCATAAAAGTATAGTTCAGAGAACAAAATTCACCTATAATCCTACCACACAGAGATAAATACTTCTGATACTATCTTCTGCCTGCCTTTTATATTGCCCTGCATGGTTCAGAAAAGATTTAGCTTGCTTTTATTTATTTGACATTGTATTTATTCAGTCTTGAGTCTTTATAAAAATTCTTCAAGCATACATTTTAAAGACTGTATGGTAGTTGGTTTAGTGGATGTACCATAATTGACTGATTGGTTTCTCCATTGTGAATCCTCTAGACTGTTTCCGGAATTTTGCTATTATAAATAATGCTTTGATGAATATCTTTGATCTTTGTCTATACTTAAGTATTTCTTTGGAATGAGGTTTCGCAGTTAAAATGCCTGGGTCAGAGATATGGACATTTTTTAGTTTTAAAGTCCTATTTCCAAATTGCTGTCTGGAATGGTTGTTTTCATCTCACTGCTGCCGTCTGGGAATGACCACTTTACTGCACTGTCATTGTGTTGGGGAATCGTAGTTTTAAGAATCTTTGCTGGTTACTCAGAAGAAAACATACTGTTTTGTGTTAGTGTTTGATGTTGGTGAATTTTTCTCCAAATGTTTATTAACCCTTTACTGTTCTTTTTAGTGGTTACTTGTTTAGATTCCTTACTGGTTTCTGAGTCAGCACTTAAGAATGTGTGTGTGCTCTTTAATCAGTGTAAATAGGCTTTTTATAGTAAACATAATAACCCTTTATCTGTCCGATTATAACCCTTTAAAGATTCCCTGCCTAATTTTTGCCTTTTCTGCTTGAATAAGAAGAGCTTTAAGAAATCATTTAGCTTAATGAAGGATTCATCCATGTAATGGGCATTTATTGAATGTCTTTTATGTGTCGTGTGCCAGGCACTGGGTGTATTAGTGAACTAAACTAAACAGACAAATACGCCACCCTCCGTAGAACTTCTATTCAAGCAAAAACTTTCATAGTGTTTTGAGGGTGAGAACAGCTATGGAGAAAACCTAGCAGGGCGAGAGAGGTGGGGGCTGCTAGAGCCATCCGTTTCAAATGGAGGATGGTCAGGATTGGGCATTGGAGCAAGACTTAGATTAATGCTTTTCTGCAGAAATATTCTTAGCAGTGACATTGTCACTGGGTCCGTTTGGTCTTTTTAAATAAATCAGGTTGAATTCTGTGATGTGCAGATTCTGTCTGTTTTGGGGATAGCCAACAGAAATCACCAGGGTCAGGAACTCTCCATTTACATGGCTGGAGGATTTTGGAAGTAAGTCTTCCTGCCTGCATGCATCAGTAGGAGTTCAGCCTGAAGTCAGGCCCCTCCAGCCCCTGCACCAGGGCGCTGACTTCATGACCTGAGTCAGATGTGCACATCTGACCAGAAGTTCTGTTAATGTGAGTTGAGGGTAGAAGAGGCAAGAGGTAAAACTGGAATGATATTTGTTCACCGCTAGGTAGAAGTAATGTAATCGATTCTGTACTAAGCCCTGCTGTTCAGCGTTGTGGGGGAAGACCTGGAGGAAAGTACTAGGAGTGAGTGAGTTTCCACTTCTCATCGTTTATATGTTGAAACTATGTATGTATGTATGTATGTATGTATGCATTTATTTATATGTTGAAATTGTCCCTCTCCCCATAATTCTTTCTCTCTCTCTTTTTCTCTCTCTCTTTCTCTCTCTCTCTCTCTCTTTCTGTCTGTCTCTTTTGGCTTCTTCTCTACTTATTTCTCCCACCTTCTTGTTCTTTATTTTAGAATTTGATGATGTTGCTGGGTGTTATTTACGTCCTGGCATAACCACTGCAGTTGCTTTTTGGAGCTATGCTCCAAGGCCACTCATATTTTTGAATGTTTTGTTATTCATCACTCATGTCTGAAAATGCCGTTGTAACTTTTGCGGATAAAGTAGATGCCTGCACAGACAATGAAACAGTGGTAAACCAGTCAGCCCTCTTCGTGAGTGGCTCTGTCTTGCAAAGGAACCTGGAGACCATAGAGAAGTTCTATATTTGGTTCATTCCAACTGATGGAGTCTTTATTTTTTTTTTTAAATTTTTTTTTTAACGTTTATTTATTTTTGAGACAGAGAGAGACAAAGCATGAATGGGGGAGGGTCAGAGAGAGAGGGAGACACAGAATCTGAAACAGGCTTCATGCTCTGAGCTGTCAGCACAGAGCCCGACGTGGGGCTCCAACTCACGGACCGCGAGATCATGACCTGAGCCGAAGTCGGCCGCCCAACCGACTGAGCCACCCAGGCGCCCCCTGATGGAGTCTTTAAATTGTAGGTCTACTTGTACTCATTTTTTATGGTTTAGCGCAGATAGGTTTGCGATTCTAGAAACTAATGAACATTGATTTCTTTCACAAGTTTGGAGACAACTCATAAAACATGACCGGAACTTGGGGTAATCGTCCATTGTAGAACTGATTTTCTTTTTTTGCACTTATATTGCTTTGCGATGGGCAGTCATTACATTGATTCGATTTGAAATCTGAAGGAGCAATGAGTGTTTTCTTTGGAATGTGCCTCACATAGATTTTAAATGAAGTGTTTTGACTTTTTCATCCAAATCAAGTTGGAAAAAAAATTTTTAATTATTTCATTGGCTGAATTATGAGATCTGGTTGAAGTTTAAGGTGACTCAAACCTGGTTATACTGAGAAGTAAATACAGTTAAATGCTTGCACATGTGTAAATCTTAAACAGGAAGTGAGCTGTAATTGTTTAATCAAGGGACTTCCTCTTTGTTGCCATATGCAGTGCTCTTAATAACCCCTTTAAAAAAATAGCCTGACGTTTTGGCAGTGGCTGTGGGAGCCGCACATGCTGTTAGAAAATGAATTGGGGTGCTGCTTCAGTTTTCCTTCCAACCTTTCTTTCAGTCACCCAAACATTTAGATCTCATCATTGTCACCTACTTCTAAAAACTCTGTCACCTGCCCCACTTCCTTCCTTCTCCCTCTGCCCCGCCCTCCCCTCTCTCTTTATGATTACTACAGTGAACCGTATATGCAGAGACCAGTTCTCTAGACAGGGTTCTCGGGCTGGTCCAGTCCCACCTGTAGAATACTAGTCACTGACTGGGGCTGAACTGCAGGATTTCAGCCTGAATATCTGCTCCCGGGCACCCGAGTGGGAGTGGTAAGCAGCGTGACTTTTGAGCCCAACAAAGCCCAGTGCTGAGAGATGAAACCCCCATCACGCTCCGTCCTTGTCAGTGTCTTGCTCTTCTTTTCCCCTCCTTCGAGGTGGGGTGAGGCAAGGTGCGGAGGGATGGTTATTAAGTGATCTCCCCGTCCTCAGATGGCTCAGAATAATGAGGAAGGGGGCACCAATGGCTCATGAATGTGTGGATTTACAACTTTAAATAAGTTCTACCAAAGACAGTCTTATAGCATGACTTCCCCTCTCTCTTTTTCATTTCCCATCTTTGGGACCAGAAGTAGTTCAAATTAGATTTGGATAGCTGAGCATCCGCAGTAAGTATCATTTTCTTTATACAGCAGGTGTCCCTGAAGATCTTATGTCAGTTAAATTTATTTCTATGCACTTCTATTAAGTTGTTATTCTAAGAATAAAGCTTACTTTTATCATGACACTCTTGCATAAGCATTATATATTTGAAGTCTACAGAAAGCGGAAGGGAAAGAAATTATCTATTGAGCCATCTCTAGGGGACAGATGACCAGTGTTGGCATTTTCTTGGATTTGTTTCTAGTCTTTTTTTCTGTATTTGTTTTTCCTTTTTATCTGCCTCTTTGACCAACATGTGATCATCCTGTGTATATCTTTAATTCTGTTTTCACTTAATATGTGTTTTCAATTGTTATTATAAACTTGTATGTACACGTTTAAAGGTTGCATAGTGTTCTTGTGAATTTATATACCCTAATTTAATCAGTATCCTTTTTTTTTTTTTTTTTTTTGGCAGAAGTACATGTGCTTTAAAATTAAAATTGTTTGGTTTTTGGGGGCACCTGGGTGGCTTAGTCCGTTAAGCATCTGACTTTAGCTCAGGTCATGATCTCGTGGTTCGTGAGTTCGAGCCCCACATTGGGCTCTATGCCGACAGCTCAGAGGCTGGAGCCTGCTTCAGATTCTGTGTCTCCTTCCCTGTCTATCCCCCTCCCTTCCTCCCTCTCTCTCTCTCTCTCTCTCTCTCTGTCTCAAAAATGAATACATGTTAAAAAATTGTTTTTAAATTGTTTGTTTTTATAAATAGTGCTGTGACACGTCTTTGTATAACACTTTCTCCACATGCCGGTGATATTAACAGAAATAGGGTTATGAGATTAGAAACTATCATTTTCAATTTACTGGGTTGTGTGGGAGAGAGCAACTCTCTTATTTCTTTCACTTTTTGAGAAAGTTTCTGATTTTCTGAAAAGTTGCAGGAATACTACAAAGAAACCCATATGCCTTTTATACAGATTCACCTCTTAGTGACCTTTTGCTCCACTTATTTAAATGACATTTTATCATGTATGTTTATGAACACTTTTTTGCCCCTTGTTCTCCATCTTGCTGTCTGCATTTTTTCCTTGAACCATTTGAGAGTAAATTACATACATCTTGTTGGTGTGTTCTTTGTGTCCAGATACTTAAGAGTATTATTTCCAAAGAATAAGAACATTTTCTTAAATAACTATGATACATTTGCTAACTTCAGAAAATTTAACATTGCTGTAAGGCTTTAATCTTCGATTCATACTTTTGTTTTGTGAGTCGATTCAAGAATATCCTTTTGAACCTCCCCTGCAAGACAAACATCCATTCTAGGATCACATACTGCATTTAGGTTTTATGTCATCTTTAATGGGGGAACAGTTTTTCAGACTGTCTTTCTTAGAGGACATTGACATTAAAAAAAAAAAAAATATATATATATATATGTATGTATGTATGTATATCCCTCCTCCCTTTTTTTTTTTTTTAAATAAAAGGTCCTCATTTGGGTTTGATGTTTCTTCCTGATGAGATTAAGGTTTTATATTCTTAGCTGGAATAGTACTTAAGTCACATGGCTCTTTTCAAGGAATTACGTCCAGAGGCCCTCAGTGCCCTGCCCTTCATTGGTGATGGTTTACTTATCTGTTCAAGGTGTTGTTTGATTTTTTTTTTTTCTAATGTATAGTTACTATTTTTCCTGTGAAACCAATAAGCAGTCGGTGGGGACAGACACACTTTAAGATCATGCATGCAAATCTCTTTTGAAAAATTTCTCCTTGGGTCACCTGAGTGTCTTAGTCAGGTAAGCATATGACTCTTGATTTTGGCTCAGGTCATGATCTCATGGTTCATGGGATCGAGCCCCACATCGGGCTCTGCACTGACAGCACGGGGCCTGCGTGGGATTCTCTCTCTCTCTCCCTCTCTCTCTCTCTCTCTCTCTCTCTCTTTCTGCCCCTCTCCTCTTACATGCTCTCTCTCTCTCAAAATAAATAAACTTAAAAAAAATTCTCCTTGGATTTCACTTCTATTGCCACTTCTTTCACGAACCCAGTTTTTTCTATGATTTTGCAACCATAGCATCAACATTTACCCATCAGTAGTTTATATTACCCTGTAAAGGGAAACGCTTCCTTCCATCCATCTGTCCATCCATCGTCTCTCTTTCTATCAATGGTATTGACTCAGACTGGTTTTTAATGTTTTATTACTTACTACTTTTCTTAAATATTTTTATGCTCCAATCCCCCTAGATTTAACCAGTGGGAGCCCCTTTGAGATTGTCTTCCGTGTTCTTTTGACATGCTCTCATTTTTCTGAGCACCAGCGTTTTTTCTGCTAATACTTTCTGGGCTTGTTTCGTACCTTCTCTGCTTTATCCCTATAATCAACCATTTCTGTAGCAATTTCTGGCTTCTTTCAGAGCATGGTTTTAGAAACCCGTATCGGGGTGCTCCGTGTGCTACTTACCAATGGAGCTGATTCACTTGCGTGCCATTGTCGGAATTGGGAAAAACCCTATACACAGGCGTGCACACATGCTGTAGTTTAGAAATCATGGATTCCCACTGGTACTTCCAAGGCCACACCATTCCCACTGGGTGCTTATCTCCATTCTATATTTAATTTTCCTTCTACAGTGAAAATCTTGGCTTCTAACACATTTACTCATTTACTCAGTCTTAGAACACATCTAAAAATAGCTTCAGAATAGTCTCACCCACATGACTACAGAAAACCTAAAAAAGGTTCCGGACGTGTTTGCTGTTTTCCCTCTATGCCTTTTTAGCATAGAGAGTATATACTAAAATCCTGAGGTCATACTTGTATTATCCTTTTTCTCCTTTCCCTTCACCGTGGTTGTGTGATTAATTTGAAGTGCATTTGTCTTAATTTGCTTCAGTGTGCTTTTGATTTTTAGGTCTTTATTTTTTTCTCCACTCTTGTTTGTTTAATATTAATTTTTAAATACATAAGACATGAACATGCTTCTCCAATTCCAAACTCTACATAAAGGTGTAGTGCGGTGTATATCCATACAGGAAGTTGGTCCTTGAATTAAAGGAAATGTGGTTAATTTCTCTTAAAGTTTAAGAGCGTTTATTCTTACTTTTTTTTTTTTTTTTTTTAAATTACATCTACTTTTCAGGAATTCAAAGAGAACAAAAGCCCCTCTTGATTCTTGCAGGCAGCCTGAGTGGTTTGTATAGCAGAAAATAAGAAACACTTGGTTCACAGAAGGGGCAAGTGCCAGATATTTTGTGACATTTTCTTAGCCCCTTTGTCTGTGTATCTTGGGGATGAAGTTCTCTGATTCCATACACTATTGCTACCTGCTTGGCTTTTTTCTTCTTATGACTCCTTTGTAAGCCTACTCATGCTACTTTTCACTAGTTTTTAATTTCCTATTTGAACTCCGAAAACATCTTCAGGTGGTAAGCATATTAAGCCATGCACGTTTTTCAAGAGTTAGGCTCCTGACTGAATGTGTCTTCATTAAAACAAGAAGGCCTAAATATATATTTAATATGTATGGTGGACATATACTCCAGCTCCACATGGGATATTAGCGTGTTCCTCCCACATTGGGTGATGAAATTTATGGGCTTTCTTCAAATCTTTGGAATTTGCAGACCTTGCCTGTGAGATACTCTTTTACCTTCTTGTTCAAACTTATAGTTAGGTTTTGTGGAATGACGGATGCCCAACAGTTAATCCTGCATGGCTTAGTGAACTGCCACACAGCTTCAGGGGATATGGTGTTCCAGGACAGACCTTGATTTGTAGAATTAGGGGCACGACAGACTTGTCAATTGCTCTTTCCATTCCAGCAGGTAATTCTGTTGGAGGTAAGCATGTAATCTTAATATCTGCATGTGTCTGCTTCTATATCCTGTTCTTCAGTAGGAAAAATCCCAGTGCACAGAAATAAAGCAGCTTAGGGGCGCCTGGGTGGCTCATTTGGTTAACCGTTCAACTTTGGTTCAGGTCATGATCTCGTGGTTCGTGGATTTGAGCCCCGTGTTGGGCTCTGTGCTGACAGATCGGAGCCTAGAGCCTGCTTCATATTCTGTGTCTCCCTCTCTCTCTGCCTCTCCCCCACTTGTGCTCTGTCTCTCTGTCTGTCTCTCTCTCTCTCTCTCTAAAATAAATGAACATTAAAAAAAAAAAACAGCTTGGATACCAAAGGTGCTTTAGAATTAGTGTCTGGGGCAGGGGGGTGGTGCTCTCAGCAAACTTCATTTGTAGTTTTGACACTGACCTGTTACTGCACTTGTAAGTCCGAGTGTAGAAGTGGGTCTGAAAGGAGAGGGTCTTTGTTTAGCTTCTTAACTGCTCTGAGAAGCCAGTTTGAATGTTGACGTTAAGGCTTTTATCTATGTGTGTTTGGGAAGGATTTTCTGAGGAACAGATGTGAAATCTTTTTTTTTTTTTAACATTTATTTATTTATTTATTTATTTAAAATTTTTTTTTTTTACATTTATTTACTTTTGAGACAGAGAGAGACAGAGCATGAACGGGGGAGGGGCAGAGAGAGAGGGAGACACAGAACTGGAAGCAGGCTCCAGGCTCTGAGCCATCAGCCCAGAGCCCGACGCGGGGCTCGAACTCACGGTCTGTGAGATCGTGACCTGAGCTGAAATCAGACGCTCAACCGACTGAGCCACCCAGGCGCCCCTTTAACATTTATTTTTGAGAGAGAGAGAGAGAGAGAGAGAGAGAGAGAATGTGCATGCGAGAGTGAATCCCAGGCAGGCTCCACGCGGTCAGTGCAGGGTCCAACGCAGGGCTCAAGCCCATGAAGCATGAGATCATAGCCTGACCCAAAATCAAGAGTGGGACACCTAACTGACTGAGTCACCCGGGCCACCCAGATGTGAAATCTTCCTGATTAAGACTGCTCCTAATCTGATGTGTACCAAGCTGAGATTGTGTGGGGTTTTTTTCCTTAAGTTCTTCAAATTTTCCTAGATATAAGTGGAAAAAACAATTTGGCTTCATATTAGATAGACCTCCCTATGCATTCCAAGACAAACTTAGAAACCATTATTCTGAGTTGAGGTGACCGTTGGAGGGGTGTTTCCCTAGTAGAGTCCCATTAAGGGTACTGCAGAGTGAGATGGAAGTATTTCTTTAAGCCTGTTTCCACTCTAAGAGAAGTTAATAGATGGGGACTGGTGTTAAAGGGACTCACATGTAGGGAAAGCTTTGCAGGATCTTTATCGTTGTGCTCAGGAGCAACAAATCTTATTTCCACATTTAATATTTTTTAAATTGTCTGGTGGAGCTTTCTCCCCCCCAGCTTCATTTACTTGTGTCTGTTGTTTTTATTTTGTTTTTTTTCTTTTTCAAATTATTTAATTGAAAACCTATCTGTTCTTTTAAAAACACATTTTTGAAAATAAACATATGCTGTTCAGCTGGGTGGTAAAAACGAAAATGAGTATGAATGTATGTTTTCTGTAAGTGTTCTGAAAGCAATAATGAGATCTCTTTAAGCTCTACTGTATAGGGAGGCGAGTGATCCATCAAAAGCACAGTCTTGGATTTGGGTCTTCTATTTAGATTAGGAATGTTAAGAAAGATGGATGGTAAATGTCTTTTAGTTGCATTGTCCCCCAAACCTGAAATGAAATCTAAAGACTCTCAAAGAAGGTTTCAATTACACTAGCAAATGACTTGAACAAGGATTGGGTAAGGAGAGGTCATGGGCCAATGGAATATGCCAGTTGTGGATTTATATTGTTTAAAATGAAAACATTATTTCCATTAACCCCTTTCCACTACCACCTCTACCAGAGTTATTTCCCGATTGTACGTTTGTAGGTGTTAGTCATATTTGATAGAAGTCCCTTATCAGTAGTGTGAATTGCACAGCCTGTCCATGGGTGTATTTTTTCCCCCTGCCCAATACACAATCCGAGGTTTCATTTGGCTAATCCTCTGGAGAGATACTGGCATGCCTGTGTTCTCCAGACTTGATTTAAAAATGTAAGAGTAAGCTACCCAGTTGCAAAGAAGCGTTTGTAAATGTTTTAATTAAAAAGTGAAGATACGGATTCTGTGTTGTGGTTTCCCATGATAACAGCTGGCCGACTGCCAAATCACACCGTGTACTTGAGTTTAGGGAGCGAAGAATCTGGGTTTCAGGGTGACTCTCAAAAGATTTGCCCTTAACTGTTGAGGTGGGTTTCAGTGTGGTTTTTGCCCTCTCACTGCAAAGGGGGAAAAGAGTCGGCGAGCAGAAGCTGAAGCATCCTTTTTAATGAGTTGGCTATAGTGTGCTATAGCACACGCTCAGGGCAGACACTTTAAAAGAGCACCATTAATTTGAATAAAACAGGAGAAGGTAGGTACTTTGTACATCCATAAAGCACTGAAGGGGATAAATCCAATTATCTGTTCAATATTTAATGGCCATAAAGTTAAAAATTTTAAAGGCAGTACCTCGGAGACTGCTTAGTCAATTCTGTCCATATTATTTTTGACATTCAAAAGTCAAGGTAGAATAGCCATATTGACGGCAGCACTCATCACGCTGGTCTGCCGATTTAGTGGCAATGACCCTGGGATTTGTGTTTCTCTACACAGATGAAGATCAGTTGCATTTTTTTTTTTCCAAGAACTCTCTAGAATCCTTGGAGTCCGTTGAGCTCCTGATTTCTTTTCAGTTCCTTGCTGTTTGTTCTTAGTATTGAAAGGTGATCAAGGATGGTTAACTGAAATAGCAGAAAACAGAAGAGCCAGAATAAAGATTAGCTGTTTGAACCGAAATACTGCTTTCAAAAGAAACAATTCCTTTCTTTAAAAAAAATTTTATTTAACGTTTATTTATTTTTGAGAGACAGAGACAGAGCACAAGTAGGGGAGGGACAGAGCAAGAGGGAGCTGTCAGCACAGAGCCCGACGTGGAGCTTGAACTCGAGAACCTCGAGATCATGACCTGGGCTAAAGTCGGACACTTAACTGACTGAGCCACCCAGGTGTCCCTCAAGGAAGCAGTTCTTACAAATATATTTCAGAACTTCTTATCTAAGAAATTCTATCCAATCCCAAACCTAGTTTTGTAGCCTTTTTTTTTTTTACAGTATGTATACTTACAAGCAAGTTGTGAAGAAACATAATTTGTTAATTTCACCACCTCTGTCTGTTCTTCTTTGCGGCTGTACTTAGCCAGAGATGCAGGTGGGCACTGCTCTAGCCATGGTTCCAAGACCGCTGGATCATAAAGCTTCTAAGAAAATCCATGCATTAGCGACAGGTAGAATGAATGTCAATATGACAGAGCGATTTTGTGATATGCGGTAGCTTTATTCTTCTTGACTGTTAGCTAATATAGGGTCCTAATTAGTCATTAACATGCTCTCACCTTGTATGGTCCAAACTATAGAAGCAAATCATATATTTCAGAGAATGTCACTGCTAGCTGTCTTTTTTTTACTTATTCTGTTTTATGTGTTTCCTCCTGCATGGAATATTCCCCTTTTGTACATTTCCACCATAGAACTATATCCTCCCTGGGTATTAGATCCCTTTCAGCATGGCTTCAGTTGCCTGTAGCTTTTTATTTTTTTATTAACTACTGCCCACCTCCCCCACCCCGCCTTTTTTTTTTTTTTTTTTTTTTACGCTAATACTGTGTGTAGATAAGTTTTGACATGGAGGTTTACTGTTAAAATGTTGTAGAGGAATCTTGCAGGAAGACCACTTCAGTAGAGATTAAGAAGCAAAAGTTATTATATCACATCCACTATGAGATGATGATAAGACAGTTTGTTCTGTTTGGTTTGAAGATTGGTGAGAATTTCAAGGTCCTGCCTGTTGTGTGAGCTTTTCAGGAACCTGTGGTTCTCCTTGGGAATACTCATAAAGTCCCTTTCTTTTTCTTATTTTGCTACCCTTTTTCCTTGAAAAGGACCCTTGGTGTGTTTCACTGTTTTCAAATGCAAATTTAGCTTACTCCTATAGCATGTATGGTCTCTAAGGATGATACTTGCTGAAATCTAAACCTGTTTGGTGTTCTCGGATCTTACAGTTCTAAGTAGATTGTTCCCTGTGTTGTTCCAAGGGTGTTGAGCGATTTGGCTGTTTAAACCAGCAGAAACCTTTGTTTTTCTCAGTGTTCTGTAGAGAAAATAGAGGTGAGAATATAATGATTTCCCGGATAATTCAAAGAGAAGATTTAACATACAAATCCCCAACATGCTACTGTACAAGGACTTCCAAATCAGCTTATGTTGCAACACAGCATGACAATTGTTCAACTCATTTATTTTTAAAGAGCTTTTATATGTGATACATGTTAAAAGAGCCAAGAAGAGAGGGACTTTCAACACCATCTTTTTGAATAACTCTGAACTTGAAATATGTGGGGTACTTAATTGGTTACCTCATGTGTGATCCCACCCAGTCCTCACATTGTACACTTGTTGAAGACAGAAATTCTTTCTAATGTATATATATTTCAAAAACAGTGTTTGTTTCTTGTATGACTTTTTGTCATACCTTTATGTTGCCATTATTATTATTGACATTATATTTCCAAGTTGATTTTTTTTTTAAGCCCAACCTCATCCAGACCGGTATTTGCCGTGAAATTAAGGTTTGTTGGGCTGTATTTTCTTTTAATATGCTTAGGTTAAAATCTCAAACATTAGAACTGAAACTATTTTATTTATGTACCACTTAAAATCATTTCATGGATCACACTTGAGAGACAGTGTCTTAGCGTTGCTTTGCACGTTCTCAGATTCAGAGAATATTGAATCGTGTAGGGGAGGAAATGGGTCAAGTACTGTTTTCAATAGTTTATGTAGGTTTTCCCATTGAATCTTTTTAACAACCCAATGAGTAAGATGTCCCCAATTTGCAAATAAGAAGACAGGCTCAGTGACATTCCCAAGATCAAATAGCTTCATGAAAATTAGAACCGAGATAGGAAGCAGGTCCATCAGATTCCAAAGTCTGTTTTCAGTACATGGTGCAGATTCCATGAACCTTGTGTATCCTCAGCTTTCCCATTGTTACTCCTCTGTGGGTTAAAAGAGTTAGTTCTGAATGGTATTTAGTTTGTGTTTTTCCCCTGGAATTGTATTTTGCATGGTTTTGAAAGTTATTACCTGTCTTCTAAAAGGGCTTGTGTGAAAGGGAAACATCTCTGCCCTTCTGAGAGGTATGTGCTCATTTGTGGTTCTTTTAAAAGTATCATTAAAGTTTAAGGCAAATATTAAGCTCCGCGTGGAAGTCCGAGCTAGTGTCTCTGTAGTCGTTTATTTTATGTGGCCTGAATGAATCACTTTGGAGCTAAAGCTTGGACACAGTCCGATCCAGTTCCCCATCCTTATCCAAGGCGGATGCTTGAATCCCTTTGTCGGCACACATGTGTGACTCTCTAACCTTTGCTTAATTACTGCCAATTATGCAATCTCGCTCTCTGTTAACTCTGATAAAAACTGAGAGGGTTTAGGCAACCAGAGTCTTCCAAGACTCGTCTAAATGCTTGCTTACTTATTTTGGTGGTGGAAAGTAGAAAAAAGCTTTAAAATTACTATTTGCCTTTTGATAAACTCAGAAAATATTTTAGATTTCCCTTTAAATCATTTGGTTCCCATTTCAGATAATCATTAGGGTTTTCTTTTCACTCAGCTGGATGGCATACCCAGAGATTGTTTAATGGGATCACTTACACTGATGGATGGTTTAATATTTTGAAGAGAGCACTTTTAAGAGAATCATCAGGACTGGCATGTGCGGGTTTCGAGTTGCTGGAGATCAACATCAGCGCTGGTGTAGTTTTGTGAAACTTCTCTTTGGCTGCGAACCAAGCATTTTGTACTTTTTTTTTCCCCCCTCTCAGATGGTACTCTTCTTGGCTCCTGTCTGACTTATTTAGTACATCCAGTTTATGGATGGTAAGTTAGGGGAAATGGGGAAATAGAGGAACTGTGTGTTTGCCTTTCCGGGGATAGTCTGGCTGCTGTGGTTTTGAATGGGATGGTGCTGCTGAGACCTGGGGATCTATGTCTTGACGGTTGGAACTAGTGCATCTTCCTAGCTGACTTCAAATACACTGTTTTCACCCCATTGGTTTGGCCTCTATCTGTTTGTCTAGATATATGGAAGGGGGAGGAAGGGGCTGCTGTTTTCTTATTGCCTCGTAAAATTAATTGGTACCTAAAACAAATACTATTAAAGATAACGTGTTTTATGACATACCGAGATGATTGATAGTTTCAGTCTAGAGTTGATTTCTGTGTGTTGATGTCAATAAACTCGTGAAATCAAGAAAATGAAATGAGTCGTAACTTTTATTTTGGTCTCATGAAAGGAAAGTTGATCAGAGGTGCTGACCGCATTTTTCCCCCAGGAACTCAAACAAGCAGATCCTGTAACATGCCCGCATAAAGGGTTTGCTCATTTTAGGAAGCTGGATCACCACCCGGTCCCTACTCCATGTAGAGAATTTTAGCTTCATTGAAGCCAAAAATCTAGTGCAGCATTTTGTCGGAGAATATTTTAAGCTTCTGTGTTTTGCCTGTTGTTCCCCGCCCCCCCCCCCCCCCCAAAATGTGTGAACTGTTGGTATCACAAGAAAGCAAGGCTATTTTTGATCTTCTAAAATGTAACTCCCCCGTCCCCATGCCGGACTGAATTCTTTATAATGTGTTATTTTCTTCAACCTAACCTTTCTGGAGGGAGGAGTAATAAGTTTATTGTCCGTATTGTGGATATTTTAATTGAGGATAAACGAGTTTTCTTTTTAAATGTCTTCAATATTACATATATGCAGTTTTATTATCCTAATTTCAGTAGATTGGCAAAGCCAGATAAGCTTAACAACCCTAACCTGATTCAGCGTTCATTACTGCTGCTAAATCAAATAAGACCTGGCTAATAGAAACATGGCTTGTGCAGCCATTCCTCAATTTAATTAGAATATTGTACATTGTATTGCACTCATATGTGTGTACCAGAGACAGAACTTTATCATCAATTTGGAGACACTCCTGCTGTACCCTCTAGCTGGAGATATTTATCATTCATTGTAAAATCTCCTCTTTGAGGGAAAATCTGTAAATTATTAAACATCAGGATTGCTCGAAGGAATGGGGATCAGGCTAGCTTGCTTGATACACCATCAAAGATTGGTTAGGATTTTCAGTTCCATTTCATTATAACGGAGGTTGGCAAAGTTTTTCTGTAAAGGGCAAGTTAGTAAATATGTCAGGCGTCGCGGGCCATACGGTATCTTTCACAACCCCTCAACTCTGCCGTTGTAGCGTGAAAGCTGCCACACACGATATGTAAACGAACAAACATGGCTGTGTTCCAATAAAACTTTATTTATGGACACCGAAATGTGAATTTCATAGAACTTTCATGAGTTGTGATATATTATTCTTTAAAAAAAATTTTTTTTTTTTTACCCCCACCACTTAAAAATGTGAAAACGAGGGGCAATAGAGTGTGCAACTCTTGATCTCAGGGTCATGAGTTCAAGCCCCATGGTGGGTGTAGAGCTTACTTTACAAAAGAAAAACAGAGAGTAAAACGATTCTTAGCTCAGGGGTCACAGAAGAGCAGGCAGCGGACTGTATTTTATTCGTGAGCCTTAGTTTGCTGACCCCTGTGCCATCCAGCCCCATTTCCTAGTGTATTTGTAGTTTAGTTAAATGTTTGAATGTATATTTACTTAGGCGATTTGCTCTGTATCTTTGCTCAGTTTTCCGTGATGCAGGGAATGTGGGTAGAATGGGTTCTTCCTTTCATGCTTTTGCCAACCTCTGCTTGATGTGGCAGAAAAGAATCAGGTGCACCAGCCTCCAATGAGAATGATTCCTGTTATTGCTTGGTCGTTGCTGTTTAATTCTCAAGGTGCAGACAGTACAGCAGAATTGACTTTCCTCATTTTCACATTCTGGGAGATGATCTTTGCGTCCTGATGTCGCTGTCAGTTTTCTGCTGTTACTCTCCCTGCACGGTCATTAACAACAGCCGAGTCCACAAATTGATCCTGGGCTTGAGTTATAAGTTGTTGGCCCCGTAAACTTGGTGGGCAAACTTACTGTCAGTGTTTGTGTTGATGGAAATAGCCTGAGTTTGGCTTCGTGTCTGTGCCCTAACCATCTAAAACCTGTGTCAGATTCTCAGGTTGTGTTGTAGGTGGATTCTTGTTCCAGAAATTTGCTATCAGACCCGTTCACCCCAGATTTTTACGAGACAACGAATCATTCGAACTTGAGGTTGGCATGGTCTTTTTAAAATGGTTTTCAGGAAGGACTGGATTAATTTATAAGATCCCCATTTTGAGAAATTCTTTTCTCTTCCAGTGAAAGTTCAATTTGCTAATAAATCAGTGAGAACTCTTTCGTTTGACATTATGGATGCTTGTCTCTTTATAAATATAGAATTAGTCATTTTATCCTAGATGCCATTGGCATCTTTTGCAGGAATGGACATCATCTTCTCTTTCTCTAAATCACCTTCTGGATTCATGTGGAAAAAATAAAGTACGACGAATAGTTTCTCTCTCGAATGGAGCGACTTGAGGGATAGAGTTAGGTATCAGAATTCTTGTCGCCCGTTGTGATTGAGGACTGTTCAGATTTGAAGATTGCAGACAGCTTATTTATAGAGTTACTTATTATATAAGAAACTTAACGAGCTGTCCCATTCATAAGTTCAACTGAATCCTGAGCAGATTGCCCTGTGGTCTTCTGCAAAAAATTGCAGTCGCTGTTTGCATCCTCGTGGACAAAAAGTTAAAATGATGAGTGCTTGCTCTTTCCACTGCAAATTTATTATTATTATTATTATTATTATTATTATTATTATTATTTTGTTCCATGACCTCTATAAAGTGAACGGAATAGACCACACCTCTCCAAAAATGTTCGGCTGTCTCCGTCCCCTCAATAAGCAAATTATTTGCAAATGACTTGGAAAGTAATTCTGAGTATCAGAGAGCTTTCTTAGCAACCTCTGCTGGCAGTTTTTTAGGTGTACACAAAGTTCTGTAGGTCAGCTTGAAATCATAATGCTTGCAAGGAAAAAAAAATTAAAATTGACTTCAAAGGACAACTCTGACACGGTCAATTAATAATTAAAACAGTTTTTTAATGAGCTATGCAATTACCTGTATGTCCCTGGAGATGATGGTTTATGGTATTATTGCGGTGCCCTTTCTTTAGTCGTGGCGCATGACATTTGTAATTTAAAGCCGGCTAGACATTAAAGTGACAGAACTTTCATTAACCTTGTCTAAAGTTTGCTGATGACAAATGACTTATAAAACATGCTGTTGTCAAAATATACCACATATTTAAAGACCTTAAAAGTCCTGTGGGCTATGAGAGACTCTGGAGCCTCGGAGGGAGACCAGGGCCACCAGTGTCATCGGGGATTACCCGACGGGACCCCTAGCAACTAGCACGATTTCCTGACACCCAGGTAAGTGGTACCTGCTTCAGACAAGAGCCAATGTACTTTTCATGGCTATCTGGTTCAGGTGGGTTTCCCATGGGGTTTTGTACCGCCTGACCTGATTCTCTCAACCAGTGGTTTAGGGCTGTTGAATAATTTCTTCTAAGTCTGCCTTGGCTTGTAAACTTTCAAGTCTGAAAGCGGTTGTATTTTTTTTTTCCCCCAGCTTGAAAACATTACAACAATTAGGTTTTGATTTTTAACTTACCCAGCATCTTGCTTTTGAATTCTTAGCCATCCGGTTGTTCTGTGTCATAGACCCCTTTCATTTTTTTGTCTTAGTTGAAATAAAATGGTCCCCCCCCCCCCCCCCTGCCTCCAGAAACCTTATTAGCAGCATTCTCTATTTTATCGTTTTTTCATCCTGTTTCTTTTTTAATTTTCTTTTAACATTTATTTATTTTTGAGACAGAGAGAGACAGAGCATGAACGGGGGAGGGTCAGAATCTGAAACAGGCTCCAGACTCTGAGCTGTCAGCACAGAGCCCAATGCGGGGCTCGAACTCACAGAACTCGAGATCATGACCTGAGCCAAAGTCGGACACTCAACCGACTGAGCCACCCAGGTGCCCCGATCCTGTTTCTTTTAAGGGAGCATTTTGAAAGTACCAAAGGATAGGTAGATTCTTTCATCGTTTTACAAGACGGATCCTTTTAAAATTATAATAGTCATAACTACATGGTGATATTTAATGAGCAGGCACCGTATGCTGAGCACTGAGCTAAGAGTTCTATCTCATTTAATCCTCAGAGTAGCCAGAAGTGATAATACTGCTACTGTGTTTACAAATGAGGATACTGAGGCACCAAAAGAGAGTGTATTTGCTATCATAGAACTTGTCAGGTGAGTGAGGATTTCTGACTGACTGATACCAAAGATCTTGCTTTGCAACCATTCAGAAACATGGCCTCTCAACTCACTTTGGCTTTTTCAAAGTAAATTACATGTTTATTTACTTTGCTTTCATCTCTATGTACAAGACAGTAATTTCATCTTTATACCATACAGTATACCAGTAAACGTATACTGGCTAGTCGATCAGTAAAAATGTATTTAACATGATGAGTGAAAGTTGAAAGAGTATCTTATTTGAAAGAATAGTTAAAAGAATTTACAAACACCTTTTAACTCAACTAATACAATAGATGCTTCGTAAGTATTTGCTATTAGCATATTCTCTGCATTTAATATGTATGTCCTGATTCTGTTATGGGTCTGAGTCTTATGATGAGTTCCCATAAGATTAAAGGCTACAACACAACATTCGCAACACATTGTCATTTTCTTTTTGATCAATGTCCATAAATTTCTAAAACACTATGTATTATGCATTACAAGGTATTAAATACTTCCGTCCTGTCGAATACATTTCCTGTGTTTGTATAGTCTAGGTTTCTTCAGACTAATCTTAACTTTCTTTTTTTTTTTTTTTTGTTTAAGTAGAACACCAGAAAGTAGCACAAGGCATAAATGTACAATTCAGTAATTATCACAAAATAAACACCTGAGTAACCATTACTTAGGTCGAGAGATAGAATTTTGCCAACACCCAGAATCTCCCTCATGCCCTGTCAACATTCTCTCTTCCTCAGAGATGACCCAGATGTGAACTTTAATGCCATAATCTTGTATGTTTTGTTTTTGCTTGTGACATTTTTTAACTTATATGGAAAATGTCAAACACACAGAAGCAGAGGGAAGAGTGTATCGGACCTCATGTTCCCATCACTCAATTTCAGTAACTAACTCATGGCCAATGTTATTTCATCTGTAACCTCGCCCATTCCTCTCCCCCTTGCCCCCACCAGTGGATCATTTTAAAGCAAATTGTTGACATTGTATCATCTCGTTCGTGAAGAGTTCAGTGTAGTTCTCTAAAAGGCAGGACTTTTTTTTTTTAAAAGATGCTATTTTCATAGTCTATTTATTTAATATACATACATTTATTTATTTATATAATACTTTTTTATTTCCATAAATAAATTAACTGTAATTCTTCACCCAGCCAGTATTCAAATTCTATAATTGTCTTATTTTTACCAAACTTTTTGTTTGCTTGACTCAAGAGCCAAGCTTTTTTGTCTGTTTGACTCAAGAGCTGAATAAAGTGACCTTGATTCTGGATGATAAATAGGTCAAGTCTCTGTTAACCTAGAGCTTCTCCTTCCCCCCTTCTTGTTTCTCCCTTCCAAGTTTGTTGAAGAACCTGGACCATATGTTCTGTAGAGTTTCCTACAGTCTGATCTGGCTTATTATAGCCTTATGGTGGTGGTTAACGTGTTTCTTTATCTCTTGCTCTCCTGTAAATCAAACTAGAAGTCTGTCTGATACAGGTGTGACTTTCTTTTTGGGGGGGGGATGGTTGCCTGAAAGGCAAGAATGCCTCATAGGTTGGCACATGATGCCTGTACCTTTCTGTGTGTGTGAGGTTAGTGACTATTTGAAGATCATCGCTTCTATTGAGTCTTTTTTAATTTTATTTATTTATTTTGAAAGACAGAGGGAGAGAGAGTGCATGTGAGAGTGGGGGAGGGTCAGAGAGAGAGGGAGAGAATCCTAAGCAGGCTCCACACTCATCTTGGAGCCTGAGGACACAGGGCTTGATCTCAGGACCGGGAGATGGTGACCTCAGCCGAGATAAGAGTCATACACTCAATGGACTGATTCACCCAGGCGCCCCTATGCCTTTAAATAAGGGCTGCAAAGTGGTGATGATCCTGGTCTCCCATTCCTTCATAAAGAGAAATTTCCCCTCGTTGTTTACCCCAAGATGCAGTAGATACAGGAAGGGCAAAATAATAGGATTGATTCTTTACCTCTATTTACTAACTTTCAGAATAGTTGCTTCTCTGGCACCCTTAAAAAGCCATCATGGAGGTTTTATTTTCTTTTAGTATTGTGAGATCATAGCTTTGAACATGGTTACCCTTCAATCCTTTACAATTATTTATTTTTCTGTTGATGCTCATGTGATCTCTTTTTGCCACAAGAGCCTCTTCATGTTGGTTCTTGACACCTTTTAACATGATTCTGGAATCTTTGTTAACATCCTTCTTTCCTGGTATCAGATTTTCCAGGTTTGTTTTATAACATTTGTTTTTCTTTCTCAGACCTAGAATAAACTGTTTCTCCTAGGAGCTTGTTCCTTTTAATGGGAAATGTTATTTAGAAACCATAATCTGGTCACTAGGGGATGCTTACTGCTTTTGGATAGATCATTGTTTTTAGATCTTTTTAATGTACAGAGCTCGGAGATACAATTTTGTTGTCTTAAAAGATAAAATGCATAATGACTTCATCTTGGCTCTTCCAATTCAAACTCAGTGTATATAATTTTTACTTTAAATCCGACCTTTACTTAAGTCATGCAGTTGTATTTTCGTTCATTTTTATGCCAAAAATTCTGGTTCCTAATGACACTAATATTGGGAGTTCTCAAAGTGGGATTATGTCAGAGATGCACTGGTATAGCCGCTGGTAGATACCTGCATTTTTAAGTTCCACAGGTGATTCAGATGCTCACCAAAAGTGTGAAACCACTCATCTATTTTATGAACTATTTTCTTGCAGACACTCAGCTCTACCCCCTTGTCTTTTCGGGTTGACCATATTCTTGACGAGCTACCTATGTACCATCTGAATTCTTTTGTTGTTGTGTAGCTCACTGCTCTCTACTCAGGAAAAGACTAGTTCTTTCGCCCCTGTGAGAGCTAGGCTGCGGGTTCCTTTGACCACTTGGAATGCTAAAATTCAGGTGAACCTCACAACTAAGGCTCTGCCCGAGGCCAGAGGGAGAATCCTCACAGCTTCGAGCAGAATGCCTGGTACCGGAGTAGATTTGCTTAAGGGCAATTCTGCATTTGATAAAATATCAGAGCAATTTATGTCCTTGTACCCATGTTCCTTTTCTTTCCTCTTATGCAGAAATGTTAATTGACAATCAAAGGAGTAACGCACACATACCTGAATTCACAAGCCTTTGGGGGCCCGTCTTTAATACTTCTGCAGATCCAGGCCTGGTTTGGGTGATGCCTTTTATCATCCATGCTCACTTGAGAGTGAGTGCCAGTGTTTCCCTTGTTCTTGTTTCTGCATTCAGAGTTCTGGAATCTAACTCTGGCAGTTCACGTTATTGCTCTCTTACAACAGACTGTAGTTCTACATAGGTCCATCTAACTTTTTTTTTTTTTTCACTTTTAGCAAATGGATGACAGGAAGAGAGACAGAGCATGAGCAGAGGAGGGGCAGAGAGAGTAGGAGGCACAGAATCTGAAGCCGGCTCCAGTCAGCACAGAGCCTGATGCGGGGCTCGAAGTCATGAGCCATGAGATGATGACCTGAGCCAAAGTCGGACGCTTCACCGACTGAGCTACACAGGTGCCCCGCCCCATAGGTGCATCTAACTTTTCATGGATTTTTGTTAACTTGAAAATAATCAAGTTTTCATTAAAAAAATTAATCCACATCAATTTTTATAATCCTTTAACTTTAATATTAACCTTATTTTATGTTTTTAAGTTTGTATACTACACATTTTTTTAAATATTGAGAGGGAAGCAAAGTAACCACTGTTATTCTCACTTTATAGTATAAAATGGAACTTAGGAGCAGTTACTCAACCTCTCTGATTTAAATTCACACATCTTGGGGCGCCTGGGTGGCTCAGTCGGCTAAGCGGCCAACTTCGGCTCAGGTCATGATCTCGCGGTCCGTGAGTTCAAGCCCCGCGTCGGGCTCTGTGCTGACAGCTCAGAGCCTGGAGCCTGTTTCCGATTCTGTCTCCCCCTCTCTCTCTGACCCTCCCCCGTTCATGCTCTGTCTCTCTCTGTCTCAAAAATAAATAAATGTCAAAAAAAAAAAATTAAAAAAAAAATTAAATTCACACATCTTATATGTGGTGGGGCAAACACTCATGTTTGATTCCTGATATTCTTTCTGTTATAAAAGACAACTCTTAAAAATATTCAAAGTAGCTTCTAATATTACAGTGCAAGTGAAATAATTTTAGGAGAGGTCAAAAACCAATGAGAAGAAGGGAGTGTGGACCCTGTTAAGTGACCGGGATGGATTTATTTTTAGAGTTTGGCAATAGGTTGAGCATTGAGCTCTGAATGTTAGCCAAGACATAAAGGAAAACTTTGGCTCATATAATACTTATCTGATTAAAGAAAGCACATGAATTCACATTGAATGCAGACATTTTCCTGGCACTGATTTCTGTGAAAAATGTATGATTCTACTAAGACATTTGTAACAATGAATTATATGTTCACTGATGATTTTGTAAAACATATAAAACTAAACTTGAAGCAAACAGTTTTCATACTTTTCTTGTCTAATATCATCTGGATTCATTGGCAGAGTTTTACACTTGATGTATATCAGACTTTAGAAGAACAATGCTAATGGGAAGTATTTATACTAGGTTTAATGTTGGCGTGGTATCTATTTTTCTATCTTTTTTACTTTTAATTTATTTGTGTCTTTATATTCAAAGTGCTTCTCTTGTAGAAGTGTATAATTAGGGCTTGGCTTTTCAAATTTATCCTATCTGTCAATCTCTGCCTTTTAATTGGGTTGTTTAGACCATTTACTTTTAATATGGTTATTGACATGCTTAGGTCGATTCATCTTCCTGTTTGTTTTGTCATATCTGTTTTTCTTTTTCTGCCCTTTGTGTGAGTTAAGTACTTTGTATATTTCCAGTTTGTCTCCTCTGTTGGTTTATTAGTTACAATTCTTTTTAAAAACATTTTTATGATTGTTTTAGGGTTTATAGCATACGTCTTTAACTTGTCAAAGTTACTCTGCAAGTGATATTATACCACTTCATGTGGAGTATAAAGTCCTCCCATCCTATGCTTCTCTTTTTCTTTCCTAGCCTATGTGCTACTTTTGTCATACATCTTATTTTTACATATGTTATAAACTCCACAACATTTATTTTTCTTTGGTTGACTCATTAGCTTTTATTTTTTATTATTTTTTAAAATTTATTTTGAGGAAGGGAGGGGGGGAGAGAGAGAAAGAGAGAGAGAAAGAAAGAGAGAATCCCAAGCAAGCTCTGTGCTTTGAGAGCACAGAGCCTGACGTGGGGCTTGATCTCACAAACCATGAGATCACGATCTCAGCCGAAATCAAGAGTCTGTTGCTCAATGACTGACTCACCCAGATGCCTCAGCTTTTAGAAACAATTTAAATAAATATTTAAAGATATCTTTTAAATAATAGAATATTCTTACACATTTGCCTGTGTAGTTACCACTTTTGGTGTACTTTCTTTAGACCTATATTTCCATCTAATATCCTTTTCCTTTTCTCTGGCAACTTTTTAAACATTTCTTATAATGCAGATTTATTAGATGAATTCTTTCAGCTTTTGTAGGCCAGAAATTTTTTTTTCACGTATTTATCTTAGTTTGCTTTTATTTTTGAAAGTGAGTTTCACTGGATATTTAATTCTAGGTTGACATATATTTTATTTATAAGCTTTAAAGATGTTTTTCCAATGCCTTTTTGCTTGCAGTATTGCTAAGAAGAAATCCTATGCTATCCTTATCTTTTTTCTCTCATTAGAACATATTTTTCTCTGGCCTCTTTTAAGTTTTTCTCTTTATCTGGTTTTGAACAATTTTATAATGCTATGATTGGATGTAGTTTTCTTTATGTTTTATGGTTAGAATTCACTGACCTCACATCTCTGGTTGCCCCACAGCTTAAGGGTTTTGTTTTTATTTCCATTTTTGTCTCTGTTTCATTTTGGGCTGTTTTGTCTTCAAAGGAAATCTTTTCTTCTGGAATGTCCAGTCAGCTGTTAAATCTTATTCAGTGTATTTTTCATTTCACACGTTGAAGTCTACCTCTAGACGTTCCATTTGGGCTTTAAAAAATAGATCTTCCATATTTCTATTTTGAATATGTAGAATACAGTTATGTTCTTTTAATCTTTTTGTTAATTCTATCATTTGTGTCAGTCTGGGTGAGTTTTGATTTTTTTTCTTAATATGGGTCTTATTTTTTTCTGCTTCTTTGCATGCCTACTAATCTTTGATTAGATGCTACACATTGTGAAATTCTTCTTTGGTGTTTGATACTTTCGTACGTGTTCTTGAGGTTTGTTCTGGTATGAAGTCCTGTTAATTGGAAATAGTTTGATACTTTTGGTTCTGCTTTTAAGATTTGTTGGGTAGTGTTGGAACAGTGTTTCGTCTAGGGCTGACTATTCCCACTACCAAAGAAATACCTTTCTGAGTACTCTAATCTCTGGAAATTATGAGGTTTTCATTCTGTCTGGTGGGAATAGACACTATTCGTAGCATGGTGTGTATTACTCGTTGCTTCCTTTGACATTTCAGATGGGGTTTTCTTCCCCCAGTCCCAGGTAGTTGTTCACACTTATGTACGAATTAATGCTCTGTTGAATGCTTGAGATGGGCCCTCTGCAGAAATATAGGGTACTCCTATATATACCTCTCTCCTCCTTGGTTCTTGGTCCTGCAAACTCTAGGTGCCTTGGTCTCTCTGGGTTCCACCTGTTTCTCCTCCCTAGGCTGTGTCTTGGAAACTGTCCAGAAAGTAGGTTCGGGGCAGTAGTAGGCCTCACCTCATCTGTTTCACGACTCTTAGGAATTGCTATCCTTTGTTGCCTCACATCCAGTGCTGTGAAATCCCTGGTTTCTCTTACTTTGTTTCCGTTTTTGTTGTTTCACGTGGTAGGGTGAATCTGATCCTGGTTACTCCACATTGGCAAGTAGCGGAAATCTTTATTATTTATTTGTTTATTCATTCATTCAGTTATTATAATATTTATTTATTTATGATATTTATCTATCTATCTATTTATTTATTTATTTATAATTTTGATTTTTTAACGTTTACTTATTTTCGAGAGATAGAGAGAAACAGCATGAGCGGGGAAGGCGCAGAGAGACAGGGAGACACAGAATCCGAAGCAGGCTCCAAGCTCTGAGCTTGGCACAGAGCCCAATGCAGGACTCGAACTCGCAGACTGTGAGATCATGACCTGAGCTGAGGTCCAATGCTTAATTGACTGAGCCACCCGGGTGCCCCTAGAAATATTTATTTTAAGTGTAGATTAAATAGCCAGTACTTTTGAATTCCTTAATGGCCGGGTTGTGGTGACACTGGGCATTCGCTCTGGTGTTTCCGGCTCTTGCTTTCATAGGTGGGTATAGAGGGCTCAGGGCTGCCAACTATAAAATCGAACTTGGAGGTGCAGCTCTATTAGTCAGCGTGGGCTGCTGGAACCATATACCACAGACTGTGGGGGCTTAAAAATCAGAAATTTATTTGTCACAGTTCTGGAGTCCGGGAAGTCCAAGGTGAAGGTGCCAGCGATGTAGACTTCGATCTGAGACCTCTTCTCTTGGCTTGTAGGTGGGTGCCCTCCGGCAGGGTGTTCACATGACCTCTTTGTGCCCAGAGAGAGGACGAGCTCTCTGAGGTCTCTTATTAAGGGCACGAATTGCCTCATGAGATTCCCACCCTTATTGACATCACTAACCCTTGTTACCTCCCCAAAGCCCCATCTTGAAATATTCTTCCAGTGAGGGATTAGGGCTTCAACGCGTGGATTTTGTGGCAGATAACAAACATGCAGTCAGCAGCAGCAGCCCTCAGTGAAGTGTAGTGTTCTGTGAGCCTGAATCGTGCTCTGTATAACGTGTGCAGTTTGTGATTGAGGCCCCTGCACCACACATCCGCTCTGATGTCTTCCTTACTACTTGAGGAGGCTCCATGGCAACCTGAGGAACACTTTCCCCATGAATAAATAGACTAGAATCTTACCTGTACTTTTCTGGTGAGAGAATTTTTGTTCCCATAATTTCTTTTTGAAGCACTGAGAACTTATTCAGTTCCACTGGATTAAAGAGAGCAAAATTATCTGCTCGAATCAGGCGCAACTTGTAGGAAGAGATCAGGGCTACGAAGCCTGCTGGAAGATCTGCATTTTTAGGGAGATGACTTCAGCAAGGATAAGTCATATCTTAACATCTTAGTCTTAAATGACAGATTTGTTGCAAAGAAAACGGAAGTGGATGGAATCAGCACTGTGCCTTTTTTCCTGTGGCAGCATTTCAGAATAACGTATTGTGGCTCGATTTTTGCTTGTGCTTTTGGCTTCAATTAATATTGGAGTCGGAAGCCTGATCAGACACAGTGCTGTTTTTTCCTGGCTAATCAATGCTTGCGGACAGGTGAAATCTGTAAGGATATTAATGAAATCAAAAATCTTCTGTGAGCGAGGCGGTTTGATTTTATTTCAGTTGTTAATGTTGTATAAATGCAAATGTACCTTTTTTGTTAGAGATTCCAGGATGCCAGGATGCCATTAAATTTGTTCAGAATTTTATGTGGCGCCGGGATGTTATGTTTTAATTTACTCTGTGACTTAACTGTCTTTTCTCCGAACATCTGAGAGTGATTTCTTTCTTCCCAGTTTTAAAGATTAATTGAAAAATAAAATTGTGACTCTGTGTTAACTAATGCATCTTCTGCCAGGTTTCCTGTAGCAAGTGGGGTTATAAAATCTTACGTGTCCAGGTTGTATTACTTGCTCCGAACAACTAGTGAACCACTCCCAGAGAATACTAGAGCAGTTGAAGAATAAAATAATAGCCTCTCTAACGTTTTGCAGGTTTGCCCAAGGGTTGCAAAGGTGCCATAGGAAATACATGCTTGAACGGTGGAAATTATCTTTTAGTGGCAGCTTTGCAGGGAGACTGGGTTATTGGAGACCTTTACAAAGGACAGTCTGCTCCTTGTGGGGATCCCCTGATCCCCTTATTAAGGAAGAGAGGCCTTTCTTCTTAGGATTCATTTTAACACATTATGACTGCTTCCCCCGCACAAAGTAAACACCGGGTTTTGCTCACTCTTCTAGGTGCCCGGGAGCTGGAAGGAAGGCCTGGCACAGCCATCTAGTGCTGCTGGAAAACTGGGGAGCCCCCAGCCACCTGCGGCTACTGAAACTTAACAGAAGCTAGGGACGCCTGGGTGGCTCTGTCAGTTAAGTGTCTGACTTCGGTCAGGTCATAATCTCCAGTTTGTGAGTTCAAGCCCCGCATCGGGCTCTGTGCTGACAGCTCAGAGCTTGGAGCCTGCTTCCAGTTCTATGTCTCCTTCTCTTTCTGCCCTTCCCTCACTCGTGCTCTGTTTCTCTCTGTCCCTCAAAAATGAATAAACGTTAAAAAAATGTTTTTTTTTTTAAAAGAAAGTTAACGAAAGCTAAAAACGCAGGTCTTCAGTTGTATTTGCCACATCACCAGTGCTCAACAGCCACGTGTGGCCATTGGCCACAATATTGGAGAGAGTAGATAAGAGCATTTCCATCACTGCAGAGAGTTCTGTTGGAAAGCACTGTATTAAAGGTCATTATACAGATTTGTTTATATCCGAATGTGGTTTTTATAGCATTTGCAGTCTTAGTGCCACGGTAACCAAGGGACAGACAGGAAAACAAAAACACCAACAAGCTCATGTCACTATATGTGCCCCTAATATTAGGACTTCTTCCTCCCAAAATTATCTTTCAAATGCATCATTCAGCATATTCAAAATCTTACAAAGTCTCTCCTATTTCATACAGATCAACCTCTCGACTGCTTTGAACATCAGAATGGCCTTCATGAAAGCTTGCTTACGAGGCTTCAAAAAGTCACTTGGCAGAGTCAGGAAAAAAAAATCTCAGAGATTTAGTAATGTAGGGATGACCTCACGATTCCAAGTGCTGGATCTTATTGTAAATAAGCCTTTTAAAGAGCAGCTAAAACAGTGTCACACGTGTCTTTATTATGGGGGTCCCCAGTACGTGCCTGTAGGATGTGTACGAGCTGTCCCACTTGCTTCGTGAATCGGTTTTCATGGCAGCTGTGTCCTATATGAATGTTAAGTGCTGGGTCGGAAGTAATCTCCCAGGGAACGTGATTCGCTCAGGTATCCCTACAAAACTGGCTCCAGTTATAATGAAGACACTCAGGTGCCTGGGGAGCGCTTAATGAAATGTGAGAGGAAACAAAGCACTTTTCCAAATTAAACATGCTCTGTAACAGTCCGTGTGCTTTTGAACATGTACATATCACTAATTGAAGGAAATACACCTAGGCGCTTAGCCATCTCTGCGTCAGTCCAGAACAGGGGCAAATTGTGTTTAAAAACAACAACAACAACAACAACAAAAATCCAAACATGGGCTCCTGGGTGGCTCAGTCAGTTAAGCATCAGACTTCAGCTCAGGTCATGATCTCGTGGTTCACAAGTTCGAGCCCCACATCAAGCTCTGTGCTGACAGCTCAGAGCCTGGAGCCTGCTTCGTGGATTCTGTCTGCCTCTCTCACCGCCTGCTCCCCACCACCGCTCGTGCTCTATCTGTCTCTCAAAAATAAATAAAACATTAAAAAAAATTAAAAAAACAAACGGCAGAGCCTTGTTGTTTGAAGGGATCATCTCGTGGAAAATGGGAGACTTTCCTTTATTTAGGAGTCACTTAAATTTGGACACAGGAAATATTTACTTCTAGAGATGATCTTACAGTTAGTTTTTTTTCAAGACACTCTTAGAGTTCCCAGAGGAGGATTCCCTTAAATTTACTGAAGTGATGAAAATAAAATCCAAAGGCTGCTGAATAATCCCCTTAAAATAATGTTAAAAATATAAAATGCGTGCATATATTGATGTACTAAAACGGCACAGAAAAATAACAATAATGTGGAATGAAGGAAAATGTTAGCAGTGATTGACTCTGGGCAGTGGGATTCCTGTGAACCCTTTTCTCCTTTATTCTTTCCTCTTTCATTTTCTGTGCTGAATATGCATTAGTTTCATGATTAGAATGAAGAGAAAACTGAAATTGTCACTTAAACAGAACATACTGAAGAGAACTCTTGATTTATAGGTCCGTACTTTGTACATTAACTTTGCTCCGTGTGGGGACCGGATGCTTTTCTCAAGGAAGATGTATTGTCTAGCCAGCAACTCTTGTCTGTCGGCTTTCATCTTTAACGGTATTCAGAATGTCGTGTGCAAAATACCTCTTAACAGTCCTGAGGCATGTTGTTGACTTTTGCTTTCTGCAGCATATAGAGGAGCGTGGCATGGCCCACCCAGGGTGTGAGATTTCCCAAATTTCACCTGCCTGGATGCTAGCTAACTCGGAGGAAGGATTGACTGCATGTAAAATAGTTTGAAAGTGCTCAGCTCTTTTCAGACCATTTCACATTAATTCCTGGTGAAATAATGTAGAAAGATTACTTTGGAGGTGAAGGCAATTTAGGTCTACCTTTTTTGTGTGTCATTGTCTTACTGTGACCTTGGGTAAGTCAAATTATGTATTTCTAATTTCCTCTGTATTACTCATCTGATACCTTAAGGAAGCTTTTTCTTTCTTCATTGTTCGCTTTTTTTGTAAATTATTTTGACCTATTTGGAAGACAACGCGTGTTCTAAGAAATTTGGGTGTAAATCATTTCTTGGGATGGTAGTTCTCCTTATCGACTCCAATGCCAGTTGTTTACGTCACACGGACTTGGTAACAAAAAGGCTTATTTCTTTGCCTGTCGTCATGAGTGGAAGGAAGAAAGCGATTAGAAACTAGCTGCATATAGAAAGGGACTTTTTTCAAGATGTCCCAGGGGATGTGAACTCCTAGGGACCAGAAGACTAACCCTCTTTACTGCCTTACAAAACGTGGTACAGAAGACCTGCATGTAAAATGCACTGCCTGTTGCTTTGGACATCACTTGACAGTAAAAAGTTATGCATTTTGTATTTTTGCATGTCGGAATCCTAGCCAGAGGAATTAAAAATAAATATTTAAGTAGGTTCCTGACTTTTCCTATCAAGGAGGCACTGAGACAGGCAATTTGCTTAGCAAGTCTTTTTGTTCGCCTGTTTTTATGCTGCAGAGAAATGTGATGTTTGCTTCTGATGATTCCAAATGCGCATGCATTATATGATCAGTGCAGGGTGTAGAATATGCTGGTGCTATCTGTGGAGGGCTATGTGATAACATGTGACCCTAGTGACAGAAATAAATGTGCCCTAGCAAAAAGGAGCCATTAATCTGGATGAAAATAGGACCACACATTGTGTGGATTAGTCCTGCTGCTTGGCCCGTAGCAGCCCTCCTGGATAAACCGGTATTCTCACAAATGCCAGATGAGTAGATGGCTGTGCCCATGCTAACTGTGACTGTGGGTGGGGCACTTGGGTGAGATCCTCTTATTACTGAGACTGAATTTCTAAATACTCAAGTCCTCGAAATTGCTTCTGGGTTTAAGCGAGATTAGCAACATGAGCATGTTAGCATTTTTGGTTGGATATTTTGAAAATATGCATAAACCGGGGTCCCCAGAACAAAACAAAAAAACTATGGTTGTTTTTTTGGGGGGTGTATTCAGGGCACCTGAGCTTATAGGAGGCGATGAAAAAGTTCCAGAAAGCTTCCTGTCCAGTTTGGCACTAGTAGTTGACTCATCAGACTTCTAATTGTAATACATACTTTGAACTCTTAATTTTAACAGTTATATCTGCATCTGTCACCTACATATGTTTTTCTTTGCCCATATCTGATGTTGGGTCAAGGCATTTTCTTTTCTAGTTATACCCACCACACAACCTGTGTGATTTGCCAACCCGTGTCTGTTTAAATTGGAGGAAGAATTAAAGACCTTGTCCCGCCATCTCCATGTAGAATCTTTCTCAACTTTTACTAAAAACTACCCCATCCCGCTCCCCCTCCCCCTCCCCCTCCCCCCCCCACTCAAACTCTTCAGTTAATCAACCTACCTCTGATTCAGTGATGATTTTTATTGATTGATTGATTTGTGTATTTGTTTATTTATTTATTTTGACAGAGAAAGCGAGTGGGGAAGGGGCAGAGAGAGAGGGAGACAGAGAATCCCAAGCAGGCTCTACACTGTCAGCACAGAGCCCGATGTAGGGCTCGATCTCATGAACTATGAGATCATGACTTGAGCCAAGATCAAGAGTTGGACACTTAACGGACTGAGCCACTCAGGCACCCCCCCACCCCCCGGGTTCAGTGGTAATTTTTAAACGACTCATCTTTATGAAGTCCTTTCAAACATTCTGCTGAATTTCAGTAGAAACGATAAATCGCTTTCTTTTTTGTACTCCCACTTCATTGACTTACGTGGTATCTTCTGTTTACATACTGTTTCATTACATTTTGAAACTGCACTAATACATAAAACTGGAATGAACAGGTTTGGGAACAAACCCAAGAAACTCGTGGTAAGCATGCAACCCAGTTGGTGAGACCAGTGCTGCATGGGCATACTGGGGACGTCCGCATGTATGACTATTCAGAATATCCTGAGCACGCCAGCGTGTCTTACAGAGGGAATGGAGATCAAGCCCACCAAGTTTTTCTGTAAACATCTACAAATTACTTTAGCTGAAAACTGATAAAAAATTTATGTTTTACCATTGTATGCCTTTCTCTTTTCCAAAGTAGAGGCCAGATATAGTGAAGTAAATACTAATGAAACTGTTATTAAGTGGGGTACATGGCCACATTGACATCATAAAGTCTGAAGTGGTTATTTTACTACTTTGGGCATTGATTATGTATGTAGTATATTAATTGATGGGGTTGCGATGCTCTTGAACATTTTCAAGAGTAGAAGAGTGACCCACTGCCAAATGTAAAATAGAATCGGAGATGGGAAATTGTCAGGGACTTAAGTGTAGTACTGACTGATCTAGGAGCATCGTAGATGCCCGTGAACTGTGCCAGGGGTGGGATATTACCAGGGTGGATCTGGCTCCTACCAGACAGATTAAGTAAAAAGGTTTTTTGTTCGTTTGTTTGTTTTTCCCCCTCCTCCGCATTGCTTTATATTCTGCTCTGCCGTGAAAAATGCATGGGGGACTTTTTAAATAGTGACATTTATGGCCATGATAGATGTCTGCTTCTACCAGACCAAGTCCAGGTATTTCCATTGGGAATACAAGGAAGGAGTTGATTTAAGCAAATGTTTGCTTAGAAAGGAAAAGAACGAGTAAAAGGAGGATACAAGAACGTATGCTAATTGGGAGGATTTCAAGTATAAACGAGACTTAATGGTGGATATAATGTAAATGTTAGGAACACTTTTGAAAGGAAAACTTGGCCTTAGAAAAAGAGTTTATAAGAAGCAAATATTTCAGGAGCTGTAGATTTTGAGGCTGAGAGACACTCACTGCCAGAATAAGAATGAACGTCTCTGAAATTTCACTGAGAAGGATCATGGGTATATTCAAATTTATAAGAAGCAATCCCAAGATCATTTGGTTCAGGCTCCAGCGAAAGCACTGGGACCGAATAGTCCAGCAATCTTAGCCTTTCCCATTAGGGAACAAAGTACATTCTTCAGCCTTTCCTAGTTGAACTGATGCAATGATCAGTGGACCTTGAATCTAAGGAAACAAATTTCTGTTTATCTTAAACCTCCTCTATTGTGCTTTTGCATGCATTCATCTTATTCTTAACTTAGTCATCCAGATTGCTGCTTAAAAGGGAAAATTGCCCTATAACAGACTTGGCAAATAAACAAATCTATCACTGTCCTGGGTTTCTGAATCCCTCTTACCACATTTCGCACAAGAATTTTTTTTTCTTCTTTTTTTTTAAACATGGGAATGTCATTACCTGCAGCACCCCTAATCAACCTTGGCCCACAAGTTGAACAATTCAGTAGAATTTAGTGGGTTCTAGCTGACATTCGGAGAACAGCAGCCAACTGTCAAAAAAACGGTGGGAGATGGTAATAATGACCTCCATTTAAGGTCACTGGTGCTTGAATGCATGCGGTATTTTGGCACAGCTAGGCCATATCCTGCTGATCATGGAACAGCTGCCAGGTTTGCTCTGTGGGGCCAAGGGAACTTAGAGTGTAGTGACAAGAGGCAAAAGGGTCAGCCGGAGGCTTGTACGATTAATCCTTAAGGGAAGATGTATCTGGATGGGACGCGCCTGTCCGATTTTTCTCTTGGTAGGGACTTGAAGAAACCCGTGAATGAGATAAACATGAAGTTCAGATGCCTTAACACATCATGACAGCTTTACCCCTGCGTGTGTCACCTAACACCGAGTAGGTGCTTGACTGCGGAGTGAAAGAACAGCTGGACTCCATTTTCTGGGTAAAAAAAAAACTGTGTAGACATCCAATAAAAGCAGTATCTGCGTTGGCTTTGCAAAAGTGATATTACTGGGGGTACACGTTTGAAACAATGAGGAGTACTTCCTTTGGGGTTATAAACATAAAAATACTCCATGACCTCATAGCTTTGTTGACGTCTCTTTGTGAAGGATTAAGTAGTGTCTTGCCTCTTTTACTTGGCTTTTAATCATTCATTGTTAAATAGAGGCTTAGGCCATCTGTCTCTGCCAAGATCTGCCTAGATATGGAAGACTGTATTAGAGAGATATTTTTTTCAAAAAATCCTAATAATCTGTTTACACGATTATTCTCCAGGCATTTCCCTGAAACGGTTTTAAGTAAATTTCCTACCCACGAAACCACACATTTATCTGTTAATTAAAACTATTTTTGTTGACTAGGTCTCCATGCTCCTGAGTCCTGTGGGAATTGTGCTTAGCTCTTTTTTCTCCTGAAGATAAGATAGAAAACAGCAAACCTTGTCAGGTTGAAAAGGTAAAATACAAAACCTGTCAGTTTTCTGGTATCAAGGTACATTCTTTGGAGCCTCAACATTCCGAATGGCTCATCTAGTTAATTCTCTGTGGTACAAGACAGGGCAAAGGGGACTGGCCGTGTGTTGGCACTGGATTGTATTTTATTTTATACCGAGTGCTTCTTGGGCAATTCTCCCTCATCAGTATGCCATAGGTGTAGGCATCATTAACCTCAGTGAAGAGTTTATTACAACCCATTGTTGGAACTTGTTTTTGAATAATATTACTCCACGATTTAAATGAGACAAACTACCTACACCTACACCGAAACAGCAGAGTTTAAAATTGTTCAAAATATAGAGGGATGAGGTTTGGGTATCTGACTTGGGGCAGAGTTGCTGTCTTGTGAGTGCGTGTGTGGGTACGGGTGCATGTAAGCCCACACACGTGTGCAATCTGAAGGTACGGTGTGAATTTTCCTCGACGTCAGTTCGGTTCTCTGAATTGTTTCCCTCTCCGTCAGATGCAAAATAGGGCAAAGAATCATAAGCAATCATAAATGATGGCTACATACACCATTTGGGGTCCACTTCAACGAGGCACCACACCTGCCACTCAGTGTATTCAGAGGCAGTAGTGTTTGGATCTACTCTGGGATTCTTAAAACGTTTCAAGTGAGAGCTGGGGTTGTCATCGGTAGAATCTGGGTTATACGTTTTGGTTTCCTTTGTGGGCTGCCGATTCACTGCAACACTACCAGTTCATTTTAATCCTCCTGACTTACCTCTGGCAAGAGAATTACCGAGATACCCAGCATCGAAAGTCCAGAAACCTGGCAGTAGAGTAGCTCTAGTGTAAAAAGGATTATTTGTTAATGAGATTGCAGAGGCAGCGAGTAGGTATTAATGGTGGCTCAGTGTTGTGTGCTGTGTGAAGGTTTCACTCACTCAGGTGCCTTTTTGTTTCCTGTGTCGTGAGCAGATTCTCACCCCAGCCCCACCACACCTTTTTAGCAGAATTCGAGATCCACGAAGCAGGGCGTTCTCAGTTCGGTGTAGACCCTTTAGATGTTCTAGGGATTCGGGAGTCGAAACGTAAGTTACAGGTTACGACGTAGTTTGAGTACTTTGAATGCCGAGTACATTTGTACCCAGTAAATATTAGTGATCGCCAGGAGGACCGCAGATGTATCAAGGCAGCTTCATCTTACTGCAGAATTGCGATCTTAAAAAAATAAATTTGTGTTGGATCTTTTGAGGAGGCTGCAGGGGCCCCGTAAGACTTTAAAGTAAGAGCACCTCTAGGAGGGGCTCAAGGTCACAGTCCTCAGCTTTCTTTGAAAATGTGTGAATTGCCTCCCAGACGCTTTCATTTTGCCTGAAGACTGCAACTGTGCCCGTCTGGGGCCTCTGCTGACAACACCGGTCTTTCTGTGCGTCAGCACAATTGGAGACCGCCGCGCGGCTCCGCAGCCTTTAGGATTTAGTCATGGAATGTAAGGAATTTTCAACAGGAAATGTATCTGGCTTTGAAATGTTTTCATTCTGCTGCAGCCGCTTAACCTGCGTGCCTTTTGGGTGTCAGCATTTGCTTCTAGAATGTCGTCTGGAATGTGCGTGTTTATGGTTTTCTCTCAAGTCCCCCTTTTGATGCTATTCAGGTACAGTCCCTGTTGCCATTAATGGTCACGTAAGCAGCGTTAGCAGGGTTTGGCAAATGCTCCATTTCAAATACACCTAAGAATGTAAACCTTTTATCGGCGATCTAATTTTGTTTCACTGTACGTTGTTGGTTAGGGTGCAGCCACACAGCACGAAGTACGCGTTGTTTTCAAGTGGCTCGCTTGTATTGGGGTTGTGCTTACATGATTTGCCTGCTTTTGAGTCTTCAGTAACAAATACACTATCAGTGTCAGCTTTGAGATACGTGACTTAAGCAAAAGTCAGAATAACAGGTATATTTTGTTGCCAGAGAAAGGCTTATTTATGCCCTCGTTTATGTGATTAATATTCTTAGACAGTTGCCTGTAGAATTTGACATAGCAGTGCCTGGCACACAGTAGGTGCACAATGAATGCCTGGTAGCCATTACTGTGGTTGTTATTCAAGGCTCTCAAAATTGGTTTGAGTGAAGGACCCCTAGGAATTGATATATCAAGGCTCTTGTGAGGACAGTTGAGGGACGGTGGGTGAACCTTGTGTAATGTCACATTTTCCTGTTCACCTTATTTTCAAGGGTCTCAAATGTAACCCTACGAGGAGATGAATTTGGAACTGTACGAAGCCTGTGTGTGTGTGTGTGTGTGTGTGTGTGTGTGTGTGTTTGCATGTACTATTTTTATAGTTAAACTAAAGAAACTTAGAGCCTTCAACAAAGACAGAGTCCGGTCCATCTCATCCTTAAAAGAGTCATGTTCAGTACTTGGTACATAGTAAACAGTTAAGTGTTTGTTAGCCAACGAGCCTGGGCCTCAATACATAGGAGATGGGCAGTTTTGATGAATGACTGAAAATGTTAGATTCACTGTAGTCAAGGACAGACACGTTTCTTTAAGAAATTGATGATGTGACCATGTCGTATATGTGTCTTGGGCTGGTCCTCTACTGGGGATGCTATTCCAATGGCTGTGCTTTGTTGAGTACCTACTATGTGCCAGCCTTTGTACTTGGTGCTTGATATCTGTTGTCTCCTCTTGAGCTACTGTACTAGTTAGAAATAGAAGAAATTTGATATTGAAATGAGAGCATTTTTAATCCAATTTTCATATCCTGAAGTTACCTAATAGTGTGGTAAAGGGAATTGCTTGCTTGCCATCTGCACTGGGTCTCTACCAGAAGCTCATGCCTTTGAGCAGTGTACTTGACCACTCAGCTGGAAAATTGTCAGTCTTCATAGGAACACTATTTTAGATGCTGGAACATCTGTAGAACAGTTTCTCAAAAATTCCCACCATCTTATCACAAGCCACACAGATGCGCCTCTCATTTTGTAGTATTTTAAAAAAATGGTAATGCATATATGTATACAAAGCTATCCCGAGAGTCTGCTTTGATGATAGATTCAAGATTACTCATCTTAGTTTTGTTTGCTTGATGTGAGAAGCACAAAACATTTATCTTTCTGTACTGACAATAATAATAGTGGTCAGTATGAAATATTCAAAGGGTATGTGAAGCATTGACTAACGGGGAAATAGGACTTAGCATGCTGCATTTGGGAAGCAGACTCTTAGAAAAGTGGCTAATTCTAGATTTATTTGTACTTAGAGTTTGTTAGTGGGAGGGATGGTAATTGAAGCAAAGGGTACAGGTTCGTGTGTTGGACTCGATGAGATGATGCTATTGTCCAGTGTGTTTTAAAATTATTGATGTAACAGGAAGGAATCTGAGTGAATTCTGAGTGAAATAAGGCAGATAAAAAGAATACCTACTGTATGCTTCCTTTTGTGTAGAATTCTAGAAAAATGCAAAATAAACTACAGTGAGAAAAGGTGGATCAGTGACTGAGAGTGGTGGGAGGTGGTGAGACAGGAGGGGGAGGGATCACAGATGGGCACAAGGAAATCTGGCGGATGGTGGATACGTTCGTTATCTTGGTTGTGGTGGTGGCATCAGGGCATTATATACCTGTCAGATCTTACTAGGCTGTGCCCTTCATATATAGTTTACTGTGGGTCGATTATATCCCAATAAAGCTGCTAGAGAAAAATAGAAATTTTTGCAACCCTTACCCACATGACGAGCAAGTAATTGTTTAGAATCTGTTACACCAGCCTGCAAGCTCCAAGGAAACCCGGCTCTTTCTGTTTGGTGCTTGAGTTCTTCATGCCTAACCCGTGAGAGATCTCTGCTAAGTACTCACTGAAGTAGGATGAATGAATGCGTAGACCTTTATGTCGTGTTAACCACGGACAGCTATCACTTAGCATATGCTCTTTGATCAGCCCTATCTAAAAATACATTATTTTATTAATCTTCGCAACATCTTTTTTTGAGAGAGACCATCCTATTACCCCATTTTATGCAACAGGTAATGGAGTGTAGAACAGGTAAGTCACATGCCTTAGACCACTGACTAATGAGAGAGAGCTAAAGTCAAAGCCGTCTGATTTAAAGTCCGTGATCACCTTTGCGCCTGGACCCTTTGGCATTTCTTTATGGTTTATGTGGATTTTTATGAAGCCGTGGTGGGGAAATTGGCAAGAATAGAAGACTCAGTTCCTGGCACCTCACCTTTAACACAGCAGGAACTCGGTAAACATTTATAAATGAGGGAATGAACTCAGTGCTGAAAGGTCTTCTTACGGGGAAATCCTTTTTCTTTTGTTTATTTTCGCAGTATTAATAGAGCAGAGTTGTCGTATTACACGCGGCTATGTTTGTACTGTCTGCAACCCGAATGCAATGTGGGATAGGCAAGCAGAAGAAAACCCCTTTGGGGGAGCTTGGGTTTTCTGCCGGCGAATCTAGCCGGGATTCCCGGAGGGCCCGAGGAACACTCCTTCATTGTCACCTGTGAGACTCTGTGCCAGGAGGGGAGGAAGAGAGCACACGTTGAAGTTTTCTTCCTAGTTGTGTTAATAGATTCCTCTAAAAGCCAGTTGATTTTTGTGGGCCGGCATGAAAATTCCAAAAAGGGATTATAAAAATGTTTGCGTTGTACTTTGACAACAGAGTTGGAATACCCTTTCCCCCGTTTTGTAAGAATTGTAGAAATACAAAGAATGGTTGCATTTCTGAAAATATATACCTTGAAGATAATTGAGGTATTTTTTTAAAGCTGTTACCAAATTTATCTTCAGGTGTGTGTGTGTGTGTGTGTGTGTGTGTGTGTGTGTGTGTATGAGTGTTTTAATGATAGTGCATTAAACTTAAAAAAACAAAAACAACTCTGCCAGATTTCTATAACTAAGTAGAACTAATTCCCGAATGGTGGTGTTATTTCTCATATACTACCAGGTAGAGGCCACCCTGGGATTTATGCAGACTACTCCTTGCCCTGTAAGTGCTACTTAAAACACCACCCCCCGCACACCCCCCTCCCCCAAAAAAACCTTGGGATGTTTTATAGCCCCATTAAAAAAAAATCTCTTGTAGGGAAATGGAAAATACAGTGAGGTCACCAGACTCCTCATCCACTGACATTCCCTTATTCGTTTGTTTATTCATTTGAAAGCAATTCATCAAGCCCACATTACGTGCCAGGGTCTGTGTTAGGCATTGGAAATAAGTGGGTAACATGAATAAATGCTTTCTATGTTGGTGAAGGGGATTTGTCCTCTCTGCCTCTGGTTTTGCATTTGGGGATCTCAGAAGTACCAGAATCATTTGTACTTTGATATTTGTCAACTCTGCCAAAATCATAGGTTATTTGGGTCAAGTTGGTTGACCCTATGCTCTTGTTTCTTATTTCATAAAATGGGCATAGTAAGTACTTCTCCCATGTGAGTTACAGAACTCAGGAAAAGAGTTACAAAAGCCCATAAAGTATAAGAGATTAATTTAGTGATCAACCTGTTTTCTGAGTGTGTGGGTGCTCGTGTGTGTGAGATTTGATGTTGAACGAAATCTATCTAGTTCTTGATTTCTAGGTAGTTTCTCTATAACTTGATTTCTCTTGAGATGACTTTGAAATTATTTCCTTATCTTTGTGTTTTGGATTGAAAATGTGGAAAGTTTTTGGGTTTTGGAGTTGGATCATTTGCATTAGTGTCATTCTAGCAAATTAAATTTCTGTAAGATGTATAGGAGTGCTTTTGTTCAACTACAGGGGAAATGGGCACAGATAGAATTTCCCTTAACTGGCATTGGTGGGTACATTAAAGATGTTTAGGGAAATCTTGCCTACAGTGTATTGGTGGTGCATAAAAGGAATGCATAATATCTTATAATTAAGCTAATGATCACTAATTTGTGGAGAGTCCTTCTTTGTAATGATATCAAGGAACCCTGTGGAGACTCTGAGGTGGTTATCCTTAATTTCAGTATTACTTGAAAACTTCCAGTTATTGTAGTCCTACAGTTTCCAGGGAAATTTCGTATGCACATAAACTTGCTTTATCTCGTGACCTCCCGGTGGTATTTAGGGCTCAAGTTATTTTATGTTGTGATTTTTCTGGCCACTTGCAAATCTCTTAAAGGCAGAGATGATGTCACATTGAAATTTTTGTCTCCAGTACTTTGACACAGTTGGCTTTAGAAATTGTTGGGTCACTTAAAAGGGTCCATCCCCAAGGCTCAGAAACCTCCTCGTATTTCTTGTCCTTGCCCTGCTTCATCAGTTGATTTCCCGGTCGTGGCAATCGGTCTTGTGTGGGTGGAAAGAGCTTGCTTGGTCCTTGACCACAGACAGATTCGAGCTTGCCTGTCTCTTACCAGCCATGTGACCTTGGCTAAGTTACACATTCTCTGTGCCTTGTAACTTAATTTGAAAGCAGGAATGATCATGCTTAATTTATGGAATCGAGAAGCCTAATTCCAATGACTAGCATAATGATGGCACATGGTGGGTCCTCAGTGAATGATAAGCTTCTTTTATCTTTTTACCAGCTAATCCTCTTCAATATTTTTTAAAATTTTTCTTAAATTTCCTTAAATACAGCCAACAAACTGAGGGTTGACAGGGGAAGTGGGGGTGGGGGGAGGGGTGATGGGCATTGAGGGGGGCACTTGTCGGGATGAGCCCTGGATGTTGTATGTAAGCGATGAATCATGGGCATCTACTCCCAAAGACAAGAGCACACTGTATACACTGTATGTTAGCTAACTTGACAATAAATTATATTTAAAAAAAATAAATATGTTTTTCTTCACACTAGATTATGGTAATAGCCTCTTCACTGTTTTCCCTGACATTTTTCATTCTTTGTGTTGCTTCTGGGTCAGCTTGGATATTGCTGCTGGATTAAATACTTAGTAATTATTTACTCTGTTAGACACTAGGCTTTTTCTGTTGTGTCTGTGGTTTAAAAGAAGCAAAACCCACCACTGCTTTGGATCTAAAGAGTAAAATTGACTTAGGTTGGTAATCCATGTCACCTGGACCTGGTTTTTCCAGCTGGCTCTCCCATTTCCCTTCACATACTCTATAGTCCTTACAAATCGCATATTCTGTTCTTCTTAGTTATTAGGACTTGGAATGAGATCTGCAAGGACTTCAGGCTAACCTGCCAATCACCTCTCCCCACTTATGACCCTCTCTTCCCAGCGTAGGCAAGAATAGGCCATCCAAGGCCAGCATTTGAGACTGCAGTGTGCAGCACAGACCTCTCATGGAAACTGGATCAGACCTTGGCTTTTAGGCTTGAACCCAAGGGATGCTTTCAATTCTATCTGTCCTAAATCTTGGGACCTTAGTGCCTTTTGGCCAACCATACTAAGGACTGAAACTGAGAAGCAAAAATTTGAGAGTGCTAAGAACAGGTGCTGAACTTCCAGCGCTCAGTGGTCCTGCCCATTTGTAACCCCCCAGTTGTGATGGACTCTGTGCCCTCATGATAGGTCAAAATGATACCTTTCTTGGAGATGAGTTGCGTGGTATCTGGGAAGGCAGTGGGCAAAGGTGATGGCATGGAGAGAATGGGGTAAAAGTTCCATTCTCCCAACTCCTGCTACAGTACCCGAGCTGATAATTGATAATGTTTGTGATAATTCTCTTAAAATTTACTATCACTCACATGCCCCTCAGAATATCTTCCAAATTCACTCTTTCCCTGTCAGCCTGAAAGAGTTGAGTTGTGTGTATTCATTTTTATCATTGATACATAATCCATTTGTATTATATGGTAAACATAACTTGCAAACTTCTGTCTTTAATTCTCTTTTTTTCTTATATTTTAGTTAGTTCAGTAAGCATCTATTCAACACCTAATGCCTATGAAGTACTGTACTCAGTGCTGGAGATAGACAGTATAAGGCTTTAAAAAATCCAAGTCTGAAAACATATAAAGAGCACACTTAAAGGAATTTGTTGTTTCCAAAAAAAAAAAAAAAAGTACAGGTGACTGATGAAGCCATAAAGATTGTTACTGGCCAAGGTGTTGTAACCTTGGTGGTGTACCCGAGTGAGGAATTTGCGTTTTGTCTACTAAGAGGAACGACACACTATAGGATTTTAACCAGAAGGGTGCCCAGTTCAGACTTGCATTTTAGGAAAGTCACCCTGGGAATTTTGTGGAAGGTGGATTATAATGAGGCAACGCTGGAAGAAGAGAGATCAGCACTGAGACTGTTAAGAGGTCCAAAGGCAATGGGCCCCCATTGGAGCAGATCATAAGGACCAAGAGTGTATGGAGAAGGGTCTGAGGACCACAGAGGAGGCAAAAGCGACGTGGTTCACAGAAGACCTGAAGGTTTCAGTTTGAGTGGATGCTACTGATAGAGGAAACCTGAAGCAGGCTTGTGAGGGGGAAATGATACAGTTTTACTGGGTCTTTTCTGGATTCTAAATATCTGGAGAATAAGGCCTCGGCATTTGTCTATTGGTCTGTCCATCCATTCATCCATCTATCCCACATTTATTGGGTATATACTACCTATAAAAGCATTGTATGTAGCGAATGTGTTTTTGTAGTACCGTATCTGTGTATTGTCACTGTAGTAGATGTCCAGTAATACTTGTTGAGTGAATTAGGTGAAAGGTTCCCTGCAGATTATTTGAGAACGATGACTTTGAAGGAGAATATGAGAACACCTCCTATTGCCCCCATCCTCCCTCACCACCTCCCGCATACGTATGCCCACGGGGAACTGTGGACAAGATGAGGTTTACAAGTTGCAAAACCCTCAGTGTGCATCAGAACACTTTCATCACCCATATGACGCATCGAGTAGGTACCGACCTTTGACTTGTGAACTGACAGAAAATTATTGGGAATTGATTTCACAAAGAAGGTATATAACAGACTTGGCATTCCCTTAGCTGAACAAATGGTCTATTATAGAATTGAACTTAAGTATAAATAGCATGTGGCTGTTTACATTTAAACCTAATTAGTAAAATTAAAACTTCAGTTTTACAATCGCAGTCACATTCCAAACGCTCAGTAGCTACATGTGGCTAGTGGTTTCGATTTGGGACATGTTTCATATAAAGCATTCATTCAGTCGTTCATTCAACCAGTGTGCGGGGGGGTTGCTTCTGAAGCGCAGGGCGCTGTATTTGCAAGAGAGCCTCTTGCACTGACAGGGAGCCTCAGTCAGTGCTGGGGAGCCCAATACTGTAGGGATGGCTACTCTTTGTATAGAGCTGGGACAGCCTTTCCTTCACAGGTTTGCTGTGAGACTGTCCGCCGGGATGTTGCACTGGATTCTCGTTAGCAGATTTATATTATTTTGGAAATTTTGTTACGGTAACTTGGGGGGCATGTATTTGTTTTCATTAGATTGTTTCTTAGCCTCCTGAGGCAGTGGCCTTTTCATCACTGCATATGGACAGTTTGTTGTTGATGTTCAGGGGAATTACTGATGTAAAGCATTCTAGGACTTTTGGGAGTATTAATAAAGCCTCTTAAAGTACTTGTTCAATTAGATTCCCTGACCCGCTGTCCAGAGGCTGAGCTATCATGAACCAAGGACGCTTTGTATGGTTTAAGCGGTGGTGGGGAAGCCTTGGTCTTTCTTCCTCTTTGTGTTGCCTGTCACTGCCTATTTCCCTGAGGTCCCTGGCCCTGAGCTGCACAGGAGTGTTTATGCCCTAGAGAATCAGAGAGAGAGCTGATTAGGTTTTATATTACTCTTGCACCTACTTTTGATTTTAAAAAAAGTTTGCTGTATCTGAAGTTTGGGAGATTAATGATTTGTTTCTCTTAGGGGGAGAATTGCTTCTCTCTGCCTCAAGCATCAGGATCAGAGTGCCATATTTTGTTTGCAGGAAATCGTGCCATGTTTTGTTTGTGGGAAGTTGGAAGTGTTTTCTTTTAGGTCTTATAGGAATGAATTCAAAAACTTTAATTGTTCACTGGTTTCCATCTTACAGATACTGAGCCTTTAGAGCCGTGTGTCCAGGATAGAAAAGCCGTTCTTTTTCTTTTTTTTTTTTATGTTTATTTATTTTTGAGAGAGAGAGTGAGACAGAGTGTGAGTGGGAGAGGGCCAGAGAGAGGGAGACAGAGAATCGGAAGCAGACTCCAGGCTCTGAGCTGTCAGAACAGAGCCTCACGCGGGGCTCAAACTCATGGACCGCGAGATCATGACCTGAGCTGAAGTCAGACGCCCAACCGACTGAGTCACCCAGGTGCCCCAAGAAAAGCCGTTCTTTAATGACACCTAATACTGTCTGAGTCCCACTGTGGGACTCCCAAATGGCCATGAAATACTTGGGTTTGATGTTGGCCCTTCATACTATCAACCACCAATCTGTTGTGAAATACTTCTGTTGTCAGATTTGTAGTTTCCTTTTCAGATAATAGACCTTCTGATTTAGAGCATGAAGGTACATCTTCCTAAGTTTCTATGACGGAAAGATATTGAAGAAGAGGGAGAAAAGCCAAATCCCAGAGACCAGACAAGCCGGCAGGAAATTGCAAACATGGTGGGATTTCCAGTGCTTTCCCTTTTTTGTCGAAGTCATGGATAATTTAAACAGTACTCGCTTTTACTTTTGTTTGTTTCTTTGCTTCCAACCACGTCTATCTGCCAACCTTTCTAAAATGTCATGATGTAATTATTTTAACAGGCACTGTATGCTCCTTTATTTGGGGGATATTAACCTTTCTAAACAAAAGGAATGTTAATATCCACTGGAGACACAACTAATGGGATTTCATTTTTCTTGTTAGGCAAGAAGCTTGATTTTTTTTTTTTTTTTAACTTCTCGTAAAAGAATTCGGCAAGTAAAATAATTGCCTTAAGCTAATCCATGATAGCGATTTTAAACGTGACTTTCCAGATCACTTTTATATGGCTTAGAAAGAATAATGTGATTTTCTTGTTTTTGTTTGCCTTAGCTAAACAGTGTTGAAGGATGATATAAATTCAATGAATTCAAAACAAAGAAAATGCTAATTGGTAATATGCTCAGTTCTTTTAAGGCATGAAATATAGCGTTTAATTCATAAAGCATTGTTTAATTTTATATAGATTTAGTTAATTTTTTGAAAGTTAGTGTAGGACAGACGCAGAATAAATTAGCTAGCTAGCCATTTTCTTAATCGCTGTGTATTCCTGTTTGATGTTTAAATATATATGACCCGAATATGTTGTCCTTTTCCATAAAAAGACAGTGGTCATAGGTTCTCTGACATTAAGACAACCCGCTTCTAAGATTTTTACAAGGCTCCTTTCAGCCTGGTTTTCTCCCTCCTTCTCTCCCTCCTTCCCCTCTTCTTTCTCTCCCTTCCTTCCTTGCTGGGTATCCACTGAATCATTTTCAGGAACTTCCTCTATCACCCTCTGACCAATAGCCTACATTTGTGGTGGGATCCCTAACCTTAGAGCTGGTGAGACAATGAAACGGATTAAAACTAATTGGTCCATGTGGGTGTCAGGCGTATGACCTTGGCCTTATAATGGAGGAATCTCAGTCCCCGAACTGCCCAGCTCCACAGGTCCACAGACAAGTACAGTCTGGATGAAATAAGCATCATTCGTCCCTTTGCTGGTGGGGGGATCTAGAACAGCGAGCGGGGTGGGTGGGGGAGGGGGCAGAGAAGGCCGTGGAATTGAACTGTGATCTTCTCTGCCAAGCCCTCAAACAGCTTTCCCTTTAAGCAACAGAGATGACAAATTTTTGCTATTTTGGATTAGTGAGACAGTATGAAATGGTTTCCCTTTCCTTCCAGGCAAAAAATACCAACAGAATCTGCCTTTGGAATGAAAGTGCTAATTTCATTTGGTGACTTTCAGACTTGAAATATGGGCTCGAAAGGGAGTTGTGCATTAGTCAGCGGAGGCAGCGGGGGTTATTTTTACAGTGCTAATTATTATTTCATGACAGTGATTTACTTTATGTTGTCTGCCGTTTACACCCCCAAACTAGCCATTGTTTTGGGAACAGAATCGGTTGGGTCGTCGTGTTCTTTTTCGAAGACAGATCTTGCCATTTTATGGGTATACGTGCTTTTCTGCAATAAAGTAGAGCTCTATGGAAGAGAGTCTTGCATATGAAATGTAATCTGGATAAATATTCAAAACTAATAGGTTTATATTTTAGTCTTGATTTTTAAAGTATATTTTTCTGACACCCTAATCGTCTTGTTTTATCTGCATTAAGCTTAATCTGTTTTACCAGGATGCAGCTAGATTTCTGTTGCTCACATGGAACTTAGGAAGGAGCGACACATACAGTTAACAAATAAATACAAAATGAAATTTAATATAACCCCTTGATGCGTAAAGGAAGATGAGTGGAAGACAGAGTTGATTGCATGTCTGGAAGCATATCTGCCTGATTTATGCTCTAATTTTAGTACTGAGTTTCCTTTGTAATAGTAAAATGTCACATTAGCATGTCCCTTTTAATAATCTAATATGCTACCAGTGACAATAAATACATGCATTGAGTCTAGCTCAGGGTTTCTCAAACTTCAGAGGCCTGTGACCCTTCCTGGTGTAGTTAAATTGACCAGATGACCCTCCTGTCATATATTTTTAATTGTAAAGCACTTGAAATTAATCATGTTTTATTTCTTTTTAAATAAGCACCTCAAGAGCAGTGGTGAGCGGTTTTGCTCACGGCACTTATCCACTCTTAAAGAAAATTAAAGATTGGAAGGGGCCCTCAGTCTCAGTGGCAGCAAAGCCATCTACGTGGGGAAAAAACAGAATAGGTGAGAACTGTGTTTAGCGCTTCCCTCCACAGTCTCTTGCCTGCGCGCTCAGTGAAAACTGGCATCAGCGAATATAACAAAGTAAAAGCATTTTGAGTTATTACCACAAACCTTCAAGTGGTCATAACCTGAGATTTCAAGCGTCCCCGTGAAGGCTAAGGTTTGCTACAATTTGTATGGTAACTGAGTGCCTTTAATTTAAACTACACTGAGCTAATCTTTAGGAGAATTGGAATCTGCCTCTGAACTAATTATGATTTACAGAAATTGATAATTTGTCTTCTGCATGTGTCTGCAGGAAGAAATTACTATTAAATTTGATTAACAAATGACAAGATTTCAGCCCAGTAATTTAGCATCTTTATTAGCAAACTTAGAAAACTTTTAATAGTAATCTTTTCACTCTTACCAACTTTATTCTGGTAGAGTTTACCTACCAGGCATGACAGACACATGTGGCTTTAGAATGACCTACCTTACCCTTAACGAATAAATCTCGGTGTGGTTTGTTTTTTCTATCCTCAAGCACACCCTAAGTGCTGGAACTGATTTCCCATGATAGTTGGAACTTAATAATATGTAATTAACTTCCGAAAATGAATGCTCCGTTCTTCTTGAATACATTCCTGAAGAATCTCCTCAAAAGTACATATAATTGTGTAAAAGGAAGCAGAGCATTATATTAACCTTATTTTTTCATGCACCACTTTGTCAAATGTTTTCCTGTCTCTTCAAACAGGCTAGAGTTGTGTGTAATGGATGATACTGGGGACGAGACCTGAGCTGTGATATAGGATTGGCAGCAGCATGAATTATTCTAAAATCCACTTTGGATGTGCAGAACAGAGATGTGAAACTGCTATAGCAAGGCAGTGAAGTGAGGGCATTATATTTTCTTTACATGAGGAACATGGTGTGGTTTTAAATATTTTATTGTACGTGTTTTTATATAGTTGAAAAAAAATAATCTGCTGTACTCAGCAGCCTAGGAGAATTGCCCTTTCGTATTTTCATGTCAGGAGAATCTTATCATCTTGCATGTCAAAAAGGGAAGTTGAACTATTAGCCTTTTACAGACCCAGAGGTAAAGTTTAATTTTATAATGACATGAAATAAATGTTCTAGTATCTAAGTAATAGTTCGCCAAAAAGCCTGAAATGGTCTCCTTTCTCAAGGATGCACTGTGTGTGCGTGTGCGATGCTGATGTTAAAATGGACCTGCCAGACTGAGTGACGGGAGGTGCTAATAACTCCAGGTTGGGAGATGACAACAACGTTGTGCACACCTGCTCTCCTCTTTGGGTCGGTCTCTTGAAGTTATTGAATGGGTGAGCGTAACGGGGAGGAAGTGCACTGAGATGGACAGCAAGAAGGGCAGTGCGGGGCTAGGGACCTGCCACACAAAGAGTAAGCTGGACATCCTCTGCGTAGGAAGTCTGTCACTGAGGTTAATCCTGGCCTTTGACTTGACAATGCAAAAGAAGTTTCCGTCGTTAATAGCAGTCTGTCCTGGGCAGTTGTACTGGCAGTGAGGATCGTTTTATTCAGCTGTATCCTTGTCCTAGTTCATTGGTGTTGCATGGAAGAGGTATGTTTGTATGCTCATTTTGTCCATTTCATTCTGTCTTTGACTTAAAGTTTTTTTAATGTTTATTTATTTTGAGAGAGAGACCCACAGTGTGAGCTGGGGAGGGGCAGAGAGAGAGGGAGACACAATCCGAAGCAGGCTCCAGGCTCTGAGCTGTCAGCACAGAGCCTGACGTGGGGCTCGAACTCACGAGCCGTGAGATCATGACCTGGGCCAAAGTCAGACGCCTAGCGCACTGAGCCACCCAGTCGCCCCATCTTTGACTTTTTAAATAAATCAATAGATATTTCTTTCTTGACAATGTATGGTATTATTCTTTAGTGGGGCTATACTTAATCTGATTGGGTAGAAATTAAATCAGGCAGTCTGTTAGCAGTTGGGGGCTAGTAATGGTCCCTGTTCGAAACTGGCACCATTTAACAACAAACACAACAAAAAGCTAATTAATGACTGAAGTATGGGGCAAGCTCTCACACATCCCGTGTGTTCTGGGGCCGTCCATCTCTGTTTGGCCCAGTCTAGTCTCTCCCTGACATATACTTATCCCAAAGAACCCAGGGAAAAGTTGAGTTCCAAAAAGAATGCTGGTCAGTTCTCTATTATTCACCTTAACAGAAAAACAGCTTTATGAAACGTCTCCCAACAATAGGTTCCTAAAATTATCTAGAGTTGGTTTTGTAATGTATTATAAAATTTTACCCCTGTAGGTTAATCTCATTTTGTTTTGCTTAGTCTCATGTCGACATTCATTCACACCCCCTAAGCCCATAACTTTTAAATACAAGTCAAGCCATGTAGCAGGTGGCAAAGTATGTCAATGTGGGATGAAAAGGCTGTCAGGATACTGCTAAACCACACGTGGATATTTGATGAGGACTACATCTGACGTGCCCTGTACAGCTTGCAAACTGAGGATCTCTGGCAAGTGCAACTTAAAAAAAAAAAAAAAAAATAGGATTCACATGAACAGAAGGGTCCATCAGAGGTTGTCTGGTTTCAATGGCAACGATCAGCAGATGATCTAACTGAATGGTTAGGCATACGTGATACAAGAAGAGACATCCGGAAAACCTAGTGAAGATGATTTCAGCTTGTGTTTTCAGAGAAACCGTTAGCTGCGTGCACATTTTCCTTTTGAACTTAGAATTAAAAAAAAAAAAAGCAAACATCAAATTGAAATGCAAACAAAAATACTCGAGTAAAGAAATGCTCGAACATCTGGGGGGGAACAAGAGGGTTGGTGGTTGGGTAAGGGGCTCCATGGTTAGGCTCTGACAAAATGGCACCGGGCCCCTGGCCTCCATCAGCAAAAGTGCTTCCTGGAAACGAACAATAAAACATGCAGGATGTAAACATCAGCAACTTAAGTACTTGCCCGCTCAGTTGTTAGGAAGGGAGGTAGAGCTAAAAGATTAAAGACAGCTTGACAAAATCCTACACACCGTCCAGCTGGGCCTTCCACGCTATGAAACGTGGTAGGACAGAATGAGGGTGTTTAAAAAAATTATTGCTATTATGCAGCTGGAGGGCAATGGGCTGAGTTGGGAATATGCCAGGCGAACTCGTGTTGCTTGTGTAGATAAACTCGCAGGCCTTCAGCTTTCAACTCCATCCAGTCCTTTCTGTCAGATTCTGTTAACCTTGTCCTGTCCCTTGCTGAGCACTGACATTTTCAGAGCAGAGGAAAATCATGTTAAATTTATGTATGAGGAGGGGGGATGTCTGTGTGTATCGCGGGACCCTGGATTTAAGTGTTTGGGCTCTTTTGATTAGTTCTTCCCCTGGTTGGTTTTGTAGTCTCCAAAAAGCTTATAACCCATTGCTGGTTAGGGATCGGATTTCGATTCCTATGTTCTGTGGTATGCATGGTGGCTGTCGGTCCTTCCCTGCGATTCTACAGGGGCGCCTCGGCCCCTACTGAGGAGCCAGGGGCCCCAGAGTAGAGGATACTGCAGCTGACCCTCCTGAGCCTGTTTCCACCCAGATGATGCTGTTTGTGTCAGCTTAATTTATTGGGATTTTGTCTAAGATTTTGTGACAATTTTGTCTAAGATTTTGGTGAAAGAATGCTAAACTGAAAAATACCTGAAAAGCTGTGTTGAAGGATTGTGAGAGGACTGGACAGGAAGATTCGGGCCAAATTGTAGAGGCTCTTATACCCCTGACAAAGGGGCATACATTTTTTTTTAACCTGCAGACGGGTAATGGGAAACCATTGAGGGTGACTGAGCTGGAGAGAGGCCGTGCAAAGGGTGGAATAGAGAGATTTGTACCAGAGTCCAGTTACAGGGCTTTTCCACTTGTCCGGTTGTCATATGAGAAATGGTTTGTGTCAGAGTGGCTGGAGAAGTCGTGGTTAACAAAACGTGACAACTGGTGGGGTTTGGTTTCCTCTTACACCCCAACTCTGGACATTTGGGGGGGGCTGAGGTGGACCTGGAGGACTGGGATGAGCAGGATTGTCAAGTTGTGTCTGGGTTCAGCAGGAGGCATCCTGTGGTCACTTAGTGATGTCTCTCACACATGAAAGGATGGAGGACAGTGGCACCTGTTCTGTGCATATGTGGCCCCTGTAGTCGTAATCTACAATGCGATTGGAGACATACTAGGAGTTAGTGACAAACTAAAGTCAGACAGTCAGGGTGTTGGATGAGTATGTGATACATAAGCCTGGCTGAACTGACTCAAAAAAGTTACCTAGTGAAGGAGAAATGCCCAGTAAACAGAGCCATGGTATTGAAGTTTGGGATTGAGATCAGTGCTAGAGATTGGACTGGAGGGGATTTACATACATGTGATAGTTGGTTTTGCTCTTGCAGTTTGGTTGGGGTTGGAAGCAGGAGAAGACCTGGGGGGAGGACTGGGGGTCCATTAGTAGAGATCAGCTTGAGTGGATCCATGAGTGTGGATGTGTTTATATCTTGAGCCACCTTGCGAGAAGGAGACCAAGAAGTGAATTTGGCATGATAAACATTCGGAAGCAGGTGAGTATTTAGGGTGCTTTGATCTGGACAACATTTAAATTTTATCAAAACTCCACTGAAGCTTTTTGTTTATTTTATTTTATTTTATTTTATTTTATTTTATTTTATTTTATTTTATTTTATTTTTATTTATTTATTTTTAAATTTTTAATCTTTATTTATTTTTGAGAGAGATACAGTGTGTGAGCATGGGAGAAGCAGAGAGAGAGAGATGGAGACACAGAATCCGAAGCAGGCTCTAGGCTCCGAGCTGTCAGCACAGAGCCGGACGCAGGGCGCAAACTCACGAACCGCGAGATCATGACCTGAGCCAAAGTTGGACGTTTAACCGACCGAGCCACCCAGGCAGCCCTTGTGACTTTTCTTCTAAGTGGTTTCTTTGTTATTCTATGCTAGCTTCTTTAGAATATATAGGATACAGATGTGAACTTTATGTATAAAAATAAAGGATAATTGATGTGCATAATCTGATGGAATAATTTGGAGAAATGGAGACACTGACAGTTCCCAGCTTTTTGCCCTTTTCATTTTGCTGCCTCGACCACATATTCATAAATATATTTAAACCAGTCTTGAATATTTAGGTCATTTCTAGTCGTTTGCTCTTTAAGAAGGAAAAAAAAAAACCAAACAGTCAAAGGTAGCCTGACTGCCTTGGTTTAAATCCAAGGTTTACCATTTCTTACTTAGGGGATTTTTGGTCCGTTTCTTAACCTCTGTGTCCCAGTTTCCTTCTGTGTAAAATGGGGATAACTGTGGTGCTTACCTCAGAGGGTTCCTATGCAGGTTACCTGGGGATGGGAAGGTGAAGTGTTTAGGGCAAGCTTTGGTACATGGCAAGTTCCATCTAAGAGCATAGACTTTGGAGCCAGACCTTTTGGGTTCACATTCTAGCCCCATCTTTTACTAGTTGTTTGACCTTGGAATGATCTTCCTTTCTCTGAGCTTAGATGATAGTATCTACCTTCTAGGGCAGCTCTGAGAAGTAAGTAAGGTAAGACAAAGTGCTTTCATAGTGCTTGACTTAAAGTAGGGACACAACATATGATAATTGTTTTTATCATTACCATCATAATCATTATAGTTATGCATAATGCCATAAAGAACATCCATACACACAGGCCTTTGTGTGTCTTTGGGAATGTTTCCTTAGGGTAAATTCTTAGAAGTGGAATTACTGTGCCTCCTCTTAACTTGCTGAAATGTCTTTAATGAAAGTCTTTAATAAAGTTTTCCTTACTTAAAAAAATGACGCTTTCATGGAGCTCACTGTAGGTACAATTTACCAGCCTAGGCATAGCAGGTTATATTCAAGGATGGATATTCTCTATCTGTAATGACCTTATAATCTAGTGTGAGAATTAAGAGGAGAATTAATATTGAGGATGCCTACTATTTTGAGAGGCAGGGATAGGGAAGGTTATTCTTAGCATAGGAAGGCCTGCCATGTGGTCATTTCTGTCTTCGGGCCTGTAGGGGTTGAGCACGTGTACTAGCCATTGGCTAGAAGACTTAGACACTAGTAAGGAGCTTATCTCCTCTCTACTCACTTTTCTTCACCTAGATTCTCTTTATCTTCCCTTAGTCTCCTTCAGGAGACAGAGAATTTTTTGGATTTCCTAGATTCTCTTAGAAACATGATACTACATCATGTGTTACTTAAGACTGATTCAGGCCAGAATACACACACAACCGTTTCGTGCATCAAATTGGAACTCTGTTTCTAGGTTCTGTATGATTACTGTAATCTGACTTCTCTGAAGAAATGTTAATCTCTTATTATAGTTTGATATTAAGGCTTTGCCAGTATAGACATTTGAACGTAGTCACAATTCTTAAGGTAAGTTAAAGCCTTTCGGTTGTTACTTAGTTTTCAGTGACAGTTATGACAAATGGCTGGCATAATTTATTTTTGCTTTGTAGATGGGTATAACTGGGAATCTTATATATTGGCTGTGCCTTTTTTTATGAATTCATAAAATTTCAGTCTAGAACATTGGATTAGATATTAAGGCATTTATGTTGACAAGCAAGAAGCAAATCGTATTCTGATCCAGTTTGTATATAACGTGCAACCCAATTTACTAAGTTTGTGTTGGTAATTTTGCGTTGCTATGAGACTTAAGTTACATGTATAAGAGTTGACAGTCATTTCGGCAGGTGTCAGACTTGAACTTCAGAAGGTAAAGGAGTTCTGCTACTTAATTTCTATTCAAAATAAGTCAAAAATAGTGGGAAAAAAGGATCCTCCTAGAATTCTCTGCCTCACACTGGTAAATACAGTCGTACCGAATCCACCACTAACTATTGCTGTGAGCTACTTAGTTTGCCTGTTCCCTTAAAGCGTTCATGTGACAAATTTATAATTTCATGTTATTTCTAGGTCAACAGTTAGATTAATGTTTTATCTCCTGAGCAAAAAGCACAGTGTTTCTTTGTAAACTTTGTTATCTTACTCAAACTGAAAATTGCAAAACAAAGAATTTTCTAGTTCTCACATTGCTCGGTGGAGAGCTTTGTTTATATAGAGGTTATCTTGCCGGTTCATTTTATATTCTCCTTAACTCTAAATCTTCTGCAGGTGGAATAAATACCCCATTTCAGGCTTTCAGAGCTTATTAATTAAAGCTAGTTGGTTGTCATTGCTGATCATTTACTAGCTTTTATTTATTTTTGCTTTGTGATAGCTCAGCAGGAGGCCTCCTAATTGATCAGAATATGAGCCTGTCCTGCTCACTAAAATATACCTGGTGCCTAGCCACAAATACTCAAGAAATATTTGTTGAGTGAGTAGATGATTATGACTTTGACCAAGGAGGGTATAGATCTAGAAAGTACTTGGGAATATGTGGATGTCTCCACCAGTCCGAGAGCTGATAACTTTGGGCTTTTCTTTTCTATTTGAGCTAATATTATTATTTTTTTTTTTTTGAAAGTACTGATGTGTTATCAGTTCTTAAGTAGGCATGGCGACTCACATTAATGTCAATTTTGAAATAAATTACATTTTACAGACTTTATACCACTGTTTTCTTCTATTTGCATGGACTACAATTTTATTTTGTTCTGTGACTTTCAGACTATGGGAAATTTGATTTTCAATAGATCCCAAGATACTATATGTATTATAGTGTTTTTTTTTCCATTCCACAACTCCATCCTAAAATCCTATTACATTTGAACAACTATATTAGCCTCATCATTAAAAACTCTTTTTAGTACGGCCAATTCTGGTGTTCAAGAGTTCCTAGAAAGACATATCATAAAAAGGATTGTCAGAACAGTGGGGCTTACATTTGTGACCAAAGATTCAATAAGATAATCATAGACATGACGCAGATGCCATAAAAGCAGAATTGCAACCATAGGCCTATATGTTATTTTGTCTTTGTTTTTATTTAATAAACATTTCAGGTAGGTCAGATATGAATCTTAAGTAGTCACTATGCTCAGAAGAATTGTTCGGTCATGGAGGAGGGAGAAAGATCCCATCTGAGTGGACCCAGGGAAGAATCATGTGTGAAGTCAGCCAGCATTCAGCAGGCACACTGGAACGGGACTTTTTTATGGCAGCTGGGTAACTTGGAATCCGATTTTTATAAGTTGGATGCCCTGGTTTGGGATGGTAGAACAGACCTAGTAGGCTGATCTTTAAATGTGATCTTAGGTAGTTTGGTGATCTTGTTGGGAATACAGATACAACTTAAAATACTGGGATCAGCACTTTTTTCTGTACTTCTTTTTAATTTAATTAAAATATTATGTCTCTTGTTAGATTGGAGAGGTAGCGGACTAAAGAGGGCTCAGTGTCTGAGCTCTCCAATAAAAGCTTTGATGCACCTATTCTGTGTGGTAGATTGAAAGGAAATTTGTTCTCTTAGTTGATGGTTAAGAGACTTGCCAAATGAAAGTTGCCCAACTGGTAATTAACTTTGAGTCTAATGTTCTTTCCTTCATGTCCTTGTATTCTGGTATTAGATAGCTGCTTGTATGGCCATACGCCACCGAATAATTGGACAGTGTTAAAAATGAAAACTAAATTCCGAAGTAAAATTAGGGAAGAGGCAAAAAGGGCAGCCTTGGTGAAGCAGGTGTGACAAAGGCTATGATTAGGTCTGTTTGCTCTTTTAATCACAGCCTCCCGAGATGGTCAGAAAGATGGAACAAACCACCTGAAAATAGAAGGTCCAGGATTTTATGAAGCATATATCACTTGTAGTCTCCTTCCCCCTCTGTCAGTTTTATTCCAGAAAAGATTGGGGAGTCAGGATATTTGGAGAGGAAGCAGAGTGAGATGTAACTGCGTGGTATTTAAGGAGGGTTGAGCCATGCCATAGACCAGCGTTGGGATGCTGGGACCGATTATGGCAGCAGGCGGAGAGCGTGGTTCCTGCCCAGTATGGTTCCTGCTCGTGAGCAGCTGCCACTGGTCACTGGGAGCCCTCACAGGGCTTAAGTGATTAGGATAGTGGAAAGCATGTTGGGTTCAAGGATTTATAACATTCGTTAAAAGGACAGTACATTCAAAGTTAAATAGAGAGAGTGCACTAGTGTGTGCCTAGATCTTAGCGGTTCTTTAAATCTTTCTCCAAATGGTAATTTCTCTAAAATTTGAGACATAAACATTAGGTAATTGAGTGTTAGGCAAATATTTAACTAGTTTGAGTGAATTTATTGCGTCCGAGCTCTACTACTTACTAGCTGTGTAACCTTAGGCAATTGCTTAAATTTTTCTGTGACTTAATTTTCTCATCTATAAAATGCAGTTAACAGTGGCTCCTACCTCTTAGGGTTTTTGTGAGTGTGGAATGAATTAACCTACATCTACATCAAGTGCTTAGAATAGCATCTGGCTAATAGTAACACTGTACGTGTGTTGGCGGCAGTGATGGTGGTGTTCGTGTTGTTCTTCCTCTTTCTCTTCCTCCTCCCCCCTCCAGCATTTGCACAAGTGTGAGCTTTCTCCCAATGTAGTCATATGCTACTTGAGAAGAACTGTTCTTCCAGACCTGTGTTTTATACCCCAAGATACTACAGTCCCCTCGTGGCCAGTGGGTATGCCATCAGCTGTGTGCTTAGGTTATTCCCAGCCAGTCTCTTGAAGCGGGACTCTCAAGTTCAACCTCAGTTCATTAATGGTAATTATTTTTTCTCTGGTTATCCCTGAGCTGATTTATTACTGGAAGCACCAGTATGACCCTCTTATAACATGTTTATCTGTTACAAGTTCCTTAAGAAATAGATTTTTAATAAATCGTTATCCCAACTCCATAGAGTGTTATGAACAACATTTGTGGACATTGAATTTATATGGACTGTTTTGATACAAGTTGTGGGGAATACAAAGAAGGCAAAAAAATTACCGCTTAGTTGGGGGGATATACTGAATGCATAGGAAAGGCTAAGCCGCGCTAAGAAAGAACAATAGAAAAGACCCAAGGGAGCTGAGAATAAGGAGACAGAGCACCCGCCTCCAGTCCTGCGGGAAGACTTCTCAGTAGAGGTGTGAAAGGTAGGACCTCAGAAGAGAGTCGGTGTTGAGAAGTAATTGAATAGCAAACTGGTAAGCTAGAAAGATAAACAATTATGTGGAAGGAATGAAATTCGTTAGCTGTGAGGTTTAATGTCCACAGCGCACCAAATTAATTTATGTATTAAGCACTGATGCTACCAACTAAGTCTCAGTAGGAAGGTAACTGACTGCAGGACATCATCAAGGGTATAGGTGCAGGTGCATTTCAAAGCGGCTGGCCCTGGAAACCCCTGAAAAAAGGCAGGAACTAAGAGCTTCCACGTGGAGCCAGCCAGGTTTAGACAGCCTTGGTTTTACACTTAGCTACTGACTAGTTGTATTAGTGGACATGTTAATTAATTCTCCAAACCTCAACTGCCTCATCTGGTGATAACGTGAAGGTGGCACGTTGAAATTTTGAGGATGAAGTGAGCTGGATAATATATGTAAACCCCTTAGAGATTCAAACACGTGGGCTGCCTGGCAGGCTCAGTCGGAGGAGCGTGCGACTCTTGATCTCGGGGTCGTGAGTTCAAGCCCCACGTTGGCTCTAGAGATTTCTAAAAAAATAAAGTAAAAAATAAAAACCTAAAAAAGAAATTCAAGCATGTAGCGAATCCTTAAGGGTAATAATAATAGCAACACAGTGCTCCACCCGGGTAGAAGAACTTCCCATTTTTTCCCCATATTGAGATGCCATGTAAAATGTTAACTGTTGGGTGCCCCATTTATTTTTATTTCTATTTTTTTTTTTTTAATTTTTTTTTTCGACGTTTTTTATTTATTTTTGGGACAGAGAGAGACAGAGCATGAACGGGGGAGGGGCAGAGAGAGAGGGAGACACAGAATCGGAAACAGGCTCCAGGCTCCGAGCCATCAGCCCAGAGCCTGACGCGGGGCTCGAACTCACGGACCGCGAGATCGTGACCTGGCTGAAGTCGGACGCTTAACCGACTGCGCCACCCAGGCGCCCCATATTTTTATTTCTATTTTTGAGAGAGAGAGAGCAGGGGAGCCGCAGACAGAGGGGGACAGAGGATCCGAAGTGGGCTGTGTGATGACAGCAGTGAGTGCTCCGCTTCTTAAGAGAAAGTTGGAAAAATCCTCCGACCCCGATTTTTAACCTTACTCCTGTGAAATGGTAGTGCTTCTAATTATGGTTTGGAGATCTCTAGTAGTCCTGCTATCTAAAAGGACTAAATTGTGAACAGACACATCAGGAAAGGACTTCAGTTGGGTGTCTGCTGAGTTCATGTTTTGGTTCCTTTTGGTCCCAATGACTGTATTTTAAATTTTTGAAAAGGACAGAAGCCAAAAAACTAGGTATAATTGAAGAGTTAATGAGAAAATTAAATAGGGCCTTACCCAAGTGTTTTAGTGATGAAGGTTTTTCTGTACCAGGAATCCCGTCTTCTCCTTTTCCTCCAAATTTGCCACTCAGTTTTATTTTTAAATGCTGACATCAACCCATTTCAATTCTCTGTGCGATGTAATATAGTGGAAAAAGTACAAACTGAACAAAAACCCCCAAGGTGAATTTCCTCTGTGCCATTTTCTGGCTTGTGTGCTCTTGAGTAAATAATTTCATATTCTGGGGTGTTGCTTTCTGTAAGATGGGGCTAGTCAGGATGCTTAACCGACATATTTCCCAGGTACTTAGGACTGAATAAAATATATTGGGAAGTCTTGTATAAACTCTGAAATGTTATTCTCAAACTGCTGTCCATGGGTCCCTGGGGATCTCCTAAGATCCTTTCAGGAAATCCATGAAACGGAAACTCTTCTCATTAGTACTAATGTCATTTGCCTTTTTCAGTGTGTTGTTTCCGCTGAAAGCAGTGGGTAAAATTGCTGGCACCTTAGCCTGAATCAAGTTGGTTGGCACCAAGCTGCCCTGGAAATCGTATTCCACGTACTTGGAATAAGGCCCTGATGGAGCAGTAGAAGTTATTACATTTATTCAGTCTTGAGCTGAGTACACGCCATTTGAATAGTCTGTGTGATGAGAGGGGAGGTACATATAGAGTACTTCCCTGCTAACCAGAGTATGACGGTCTCAAAGAAGAGTCCCTGTGACATTGAGTTACAAGCGGAACTGTTTGAACGTTTCACGGAACGGCATTTTTACGTGACAGAATGATTAACAAACTGGCTATTGAGACTTGGGAGGTAAGCATTTTTTTTTGAAAATCAAAGTGAGCGTGTCATTTTAAGAGAGACAAAGGACAGTGTTTGTTTTTAATGATCAAACTATTTAATTAAAAAATTTTTTTAATGTTTATTTATTTTTAGGAGAGAGGGAGACAGAGTGTGAACAGGGGAGGGACAGAGAGAGAGGGGACGGAGGATCCAAAGCAGGCTCCAGGCTCTGAGCTGTCAGCACAGAGCCCGATGTGGGGCTCGAACTCACCAACCGCGAGATCATGAACTGAGCCAAAGTCGGACACTTCACCGACGGAGCCCCCCGGGCACCTCTAAGATCAAATTATTTTAAGTGAAAAGAAGGATTTTAGAAAACGTGGCCTCCACTGTGACCTTAACAGCTTCCTTGATACTTAAAGGTTTTTCTGATGAGGTTTGTGGTGATACTAACGAGTGTAACTTACTTACTTTTGTCATAATGAGATGTGTCCGCATGTGGAAGATCTCCAGAATGCTGTGAACTGTTTTCCAAATGACCAATGCACGATGTCAAAAAAGAAAAGAAAACTTAGGCATGGGTAAAAATCCATTCCAACTGCAAGATAGATCAGTGGATTTCCACATAGCAGAGTATGAAGGTTTTTTTATATGGCTTCCAATTCCACTTTCTAACTTAGCATAAAGAAACCACATCTTGTTGAGTTTTGGTATAGTATCAAAGAAGAATATCCATAATTATCTGAAAAGACTATTAAAAGACTCTTTTCCCTTTCCAACTACATGTCTGCATGAGGCTGGATTTTCTTCATGTACTTCAATCAGAACAATGTTGTCACGATAGATTGAATGAAGAAGCAGAAGAATCCAGGGGTCTTTTATTAAGCCAGACATTGAAGAGATTTGCAGAAATCTCTCCCTAATCTTTTTGCTTTGGAAAATGTAGTTTTTTCACAAAAATATGCTATTTAGGTTAACATGTAATGGATTTATTATTATTTTAAGTGGATTACTAACAATATTAAAGATTTTCTATTTTAATTTAGAATATAAAAATTGACAGATATAACCCATGTAAACAGAACCTCTTTGGGGTCCTCAATAATCTTAAGAATTTTAAAGGGTCCATGGGGCATCTGGGTGGCTCAATCAGTTAAGCATCTGGGTCTTGATCTCGGCTTAGGTCATGATCTCACCATTGGTGAAATGGAGCCCCACTTAGGACTCTGTGCTGACAGTGGGGAGCCTGCTTGGGATTTTCTCTCTCTCTCTCTCTCTCTCTCTCTCTCTCTCTCTCTCTCTTTCTGTCTCTCTATTTCTCTCTCTCAAAAATAAGCATTAAAGAAAAAAGTTTTAAAAGGTCCTGACATCATGAAGTTTGAGCACTTCACTTCCAAAGGGATACGTTAAGACTTAATGATTTTATGGTTTACCAATGCGTGATATTGCCATCTCGTGACAAAATAAGGAAATGCAGGTATTTTTGAAGAGCTCGGCTTTAAGGCCCTTGGACTGATTTAGAACGACTGCTTTTTGGAAATGCGTCAAAAGACAACACCTAAGTTCCTGTTTCCAAGGGATGTTTTAAGATATGTGTGCCCCAAACACTAATTTTCACAAGGTAAGCAAAGAACAGCCAACAATGTGGTTATTTTTAAAGGCTACCATTGGTTTTAGGCTTACGTTCTTACAGTAAGAACACATTTCGTTTTTGTGGTCACAATGTATGTTTCCTAGTACACAGAGCCCCCTTGTATGTGATGTTGTAGGCTGTGGAGTAGGTGTTTACTCTTCTAAATGCCGGTAAATGGGTATGGTGGTATTTATACTTCAGTGGCACACCCTCATCACCTGTAATTAAGGTCCCATTATTGGTCAGTAAAATGGAGAAGATTTTAGTGCCACACTATGGTGACGAATTTGGATTTGCTGCCCTTAGATGCGACATCCTGGCGAGATTCTGTGTGATGTGTTCTTTGCAAATGTGCGGAGTAAGCATCGTTCCCTACATCCCAGCTCCCCAAGAACTAAAATACATACTGTAAATATGCACAAACATGTAGAAAGACATATAGACAAATAGAGCCTAAGCCGGTTGGTGAAAGATGCAGCTGCAGAAAACAGACTCATGAATAATGGACATTTATGCTATGGAATAGCTTCAGCGGGTCTGTTTTTGCATCGATGAACTATGTGAAAAGGAAGGAACCTTGCTTCATTTTCATTCAGTTAGAGGAATGCCCACTGGCCAGTTTGTTGTTGTTGTTGTTGTTTTAACTCAATTCAGCTGATTGTTTTCAAAATAACCTGTTCTTTTCAAACAGTTGTGTGTGGAGGGACAGCTGCTCTCAGATGAAATGACTGAGCCCTGTACTCTAACTACTGTCCTAATTTTCTGCCTATATTCACGAGGTGCCCAGTGACCCTGATGATGAATATTTTAGACATCTGCATGAATAATCAGACTGCCCACAGGAGAGCCACTTGCTTGTTTGTGAGGCTGGAAATGCTATCTAGATGATGCTGACTCTCGTTCTGTGTACCGACGTGAAAATAATAAATACCTAAGTAAATTCTTAATCTGGATTGTCATTGAGCGTCATGGATGCTCTGAAACTGGTTGCCAAATATTGCATGTAGGGAGATGTGTGTGTTTGTGTTTTGGAGAAAACTCTAGAGCTTTTATCAGACTCTCGAAAGGGACTGTGACCCCGTAAAGGCTAAGAAGCACGGATGCTGCTTTATAGTCTTCAAAGTGCTTCTATATACGTTTTTATTTGGTTCTCCTAACAGTTTGGAGGGAGGCATGGCAGGTATTATCTTTCTGTCTTGCTCTCTCACTTGCTCTCTTTTTATTTTTATTTATTTTTATTTTTATTTTTTAAAGAAGAGCATGACTTGGAGCTGAAGTCCTTCTGAGTTTCATTCTGTAAGCGCAGGGAGCCATTGAAGGTTTTAGCTCAGGAAGTGATGTGATCGGATCATTACTTAGACTGCCCTGGTGATAGCAGAGGGGATGTTTCAGAGGAGTGGGAGTCTAGGTAGGAGGCCATTTGGAGGATCAGATGAGAAAAGATGGTCTAAGTTTATGGCAGTCAGCTTGGGGAAGAGCCAGTGGAATTTTAAAAGGACTTGAAATTCTTTGGATTTGGTTATCAGTTGGTGTTGGAGGGAGGAGGGAGGAGGAAGGTAAGGGAGAAAAAAGTAAGTTTTTGAAGATGACTTTCTGGCTTGGTTGACTAAGTGTATAGAAAAGCAGGGGGAAGCAGGGACATTATAAACGTGGTTTTAGCCACGTTGATTTGGAAACACTAGTGGGACATCCAGAGGGAAAGACCAGTAAGCAATCTGAAGTGGGTGCTAGTCCGGGACTGGTGAGGTGAGTGACAGTGCTCAGTGTGCAGGATGACACGTGGAGAGGGTGATGGGGTTCACCCTGGAGTGTGCCGCTTTGACATGTGGATATTTGACAGTTGGGGATCTAGGGGGGGGGAACCCACAGGGAGCTTCTTGCCCCACTTTTAATTGCTTCTCAGAATTCCATAGAGTGCCTGGTGCAGGAAGAAAGGCACCAGCAAAGACAACTACAAAGACTGGGGGCCGGGTGTGGTGAGCTGGGGGTGCTGCGCGGCCCATTTGTACAGAGTCCTCGCGTGTCCCTGTCTCTTCGGCAGTGAACAGCTTTTGTTTACCAAACATTTGCTCTTCCTACATTCCTGTGAATGGTCTCCCTCCCTGATGGAGCCCCAGACCCCTCTCCCCTTCCCCTCTGTCCTTAGCTCAGAATGGCATATATACCTCAATTGCCTATGAAGAAGCTTCATGTCTTTGGGGCTCCCTTAGGTATGAAATTAAAATTCTCTCCTGTAAACCTGCTTTATGTCAGCTTAATTAGTAGGCCAGCCAAAAGAACCCAGCCAGGTACGAAGGAAAGAGTTTTCTTTCTCTACAAGTGCTACATACAGAACGGTGAGAAGATGTCAGCCAGTGTTTGGCTACCTAGAGTGATGGTCTTTGGGAGCCCAGGGAAATCCCAGAATGGCCAAGGAACATTACTTACTAAAAAATTCTCTCCGTTCCTGAGAAGTAGGGGTTAAATATATTTCTTGACTTTGATTACACTCAGATTACTCCCATTATTTCGGGATGACCTTCAATTCATGAAATCTATACAAATCAGATGCCACTACAGTCTGCCTTCAAATCAGCGGGGGCATCAGGCCAAGGATGGCTTGAAGGTGCTCCCTAACTGGCTGTCTAGTCTCTCCCATTCTTAGATGTGGACACTGACACTTTACCAAGCATGTGTCAAGGCCAACTCAACTTTAAGTACCTCTCCATTGTCCCGGCCCCACCTCACCTCCACAGTAACCATTCCGGAGCCACAGTTGCCTCAAGAGAAGTCTTATGTTTTCCTCCACGATTCAACACAGGGTCTTACTGAAGTATAACATTCTTTTTGATGACTTTGCTAATATCCGGATCTCACAGTTCTCCTCCCTCGAGTAAGATGACCTTCATCTTCATTCCACTTCAGCCACGCACACGCTTGCCACACCTAATACATCTGCTCCACTTTCAATATTTCAAACTCTATTAGTCTCCTCTTTGAAATCTTAACTTCTCCTGCCCCTCTCTGCCTTTTCTCCGGAGCCTGCTGTTTTCTCTCTTTTTTGATGCCATCCCTTGTTCTGTTCTTGTTTTCCCTTGTGGGGAGATGGGGAGAGAGGAGGCTGGTCCTCCCTTGTATATCCTGATTGTGTACCCAGCTCAGGAATAATAAGGTGGCTCAGAAATGCCAATTTCCTGTAGATTTCCTCCTGATGTTCTTTGGTAATTTCCAGCCAGGTTCTTTCCCTATCATCTGTTTCTCCCCTCCTGTTTTCAGGCAGCTGGGCATTGTTAGAAAACTTTACAAAAACTGGGGAAATTGGATCAGTAAATGCATATAGAATAAAGGAATCTATCAAATAACGCCCCCCCCCCCCCACCCCTCCCACAGGGAACCTTACCACTGTGCTGAAGAAAAATAGATCGGTATTTCTTTTTGGTTTCATCATATCATTTTAGCTAGCTTTGCCTGTGTGAATATTTGTGTACCAACTGTGTAGCTCAGACATTGGGTGGCACTTCCTAACTTTGCGTGCTTTTATTGGAAAACCAGCCTTTGCACCCCAGTTTTTTCCTTACAGGTTACAGACTTGATAAAAATCTTGATGAGAATTTCCCCCAGATATTTACTCTCTGTGAGTTAGGAATTGGACTATGCAAATGCTCTTTCTTTTAAGCTGTGAGTGATATTTATTTATTTTTGTCAGTTGGTTCCATGGTTCATGAATTCTTTATTGTAGTAGGAGTCATCAGTTGGATGGAGAACCATTGAAATCACAAGTTTAGGACATTAGTTGGAATAACCTAAACAATGTGCGTACCTTTTGGGCCCTTAATTTAATTTCAAATTAAATGAGTCTTATGATGGCAAGCTTCACAGATACGCCTGCAGGGCTTTCGGGATGGAAATGTGTGTCTGTGTGTTGTAGGGGAGGCTCTTTTGTTTAGTTGGATGGGCTTGGAAATCTTGCCTAAAAACACCCATTGTTTAGAGTGCATAAATAACTGAACATAATGCTAGTGAGAACGTTCATTTGAGATTGAACCACGGACTTCCAAGAATGTAGCAAAGTGACTGGAAGTGCTGTGAACAATGTCTTCCTTATTTCCTTTAAAATACCCATGAAATTTTCTGAAAAGGAAACAAATCCCCAGAAGTAACGACAATGAATATCAGGCATTGAGCCCATTGTAGTTTTTGGAAGGAATTTTTATTTTTCCCTGTGGTTGAAACCAGATTAAGAGTTGCCCCTTCTTCAACGACCCCCATCCTGACATGATGCCCCCCACAAAAAAACTGCCCCACTCCCCACCTCCCCCCCACCCAGCCATTTTCTGCCTCTAGTGGAGGAATCCTGCTCTCCTTTTACTGGCCTATTTTCCCTTTCGTTCCTCTCCAGTGCTGCTAATTTCTTTTGTTGACTTGGCAAATACCTGCTCCTCCCCTGATTTACTCAGAGTTTTTGTTGTTGTTGTTTTGTGTGTGTTTGTGGTGCAGGGTGGTGGATGGGGTCTGCTCTTACTGAACAGGTTCCTCGCTCCCACCCAGGTTCTGGCTTGGTCTGTGACGTTGGGTGCTTAGAAGCCAGGCACCAGGATCTGGGCCTGCTACCAATCATCCTTTGACCCCCTTTCTTGTCATTAGTGTGGGTTTTGTTTGTCTCCCCCAATAGGAGGTTCCACAGAAGAGTTGGGGTGGAGGTGGATTCCTTTTCATTGAATCACCAGCATCTCATGCAATTGCTAGTACATGGTAAGCAAGGAAGAGATTTGTCAAATCGTTAATGAGACTCAATTACTGGTAAGGGCTTTAAAGCAGACCTCAAGTGTGGTAAGCATGGAAGACCAAGGTCAACAAACCAAGCTCAAGGGTGTGAAAAAGGAACCAAACCACCTATTATAGATGCATAATGAGGACAGAATCAACCGTGCTGAAGCAAAGAAGTTGTAGGAATCTGCAGCAAAATCCTAAACAGATTTGCTTTATGAAACCAACTGTAAGCAAAGCTCTGCTTTGTAAACTCAATGAGATACAGAAAGAGGTTGCATGAAGCAAATGAGAATTTTAGAACGGGTGTAATGAAATGAAAACTATAATAAGTAAAATAAATCGTCATTGTAAATAATAAAAGCAGACTTTACTTAGAAAACCCAGCCAGTGATGGAGAATAACTTTCAGGAAAATGCCCAAAACGCAACATAGAAGCCTAGAAAGATCCTTATCCAACCCAGAGATGAGATTATTGAGGCAGACAGAACAAAACAGATGGACCAAGTGTGATAATTATTGGAGGGACATTTTTCGGATCTGAGATTCCTGATCTTAGGTGTTGGTATACCATACAACATTCCAGGCAGAGTTTTTATTTACAAATCAACACCAAACAATTTTCTGATTTTTTTTTTCTTCTTTAATTTGCTAAAAAGAAAACCACAGCCCCCAAGACTTAATATGTAACCTAACTATAGTTCCAACCTCCCAGAAATGTAACCTGTATCAGTCAACATGAGAATTTCTTGGCCAGCTGTAGGAAATTTACTGATAAACCCCTTCAGTTTGACCTTGCCTAAAACAATGGATTCTTTGCTAATAATTTCTCTTTTTTTCCCACTGTCTGTCTACCTTTAAAAACCTTTGCTTTTCTGCAGCCCTTTGGAGCTCCTCTCTACTTTCTAGGCAGGATGCTGCCCAATTCATGAACTGATTAATAAAAGCCAGTGAGATCTTTAAAATTTACTCATTTGAATTTTTTTTTTTTAATTTAACAAAGTGGAAAACTGGTAGATAAAACAAGGGAAGCAAAACTGCCAATTTATTAGTTTTTCATTAAAAGGAGACTAATCTTTTGAGGTTGCACTGAGGGTAGATACAGAGTGTTTTTAGATTAAAAGTTTAGTAGAAGAAACAGGATGCCTGTGAAAATCAGTACAGAAAAAAGAATTTAAGAAAATCATAATCCCATAATTTCCTCTGAAACTAATCATAATCTATGTAGCTATAGGAAAAAAAAAAGCAGTAGTTCCATATTTCTTTCCTTTGTGTGTAGATTCCCACTTATCTCATTTTCCAGAGAGATTTATTTTAGAAATGGAAATATAATATATATATTTCTAAATAATACCTAATTAATTTGGCTCTTAAGAATCTTAACTATTCCTTTCAAACAACTTGTGTGACGTTGGTGAACAACAGAACCTGGCACCTAAATTAGTATCCTTTTGTCATTGCAAAGACCTAATATGGTCCAGAGAAATATTTCTTGAAGGGGTGAATGAAAATATTTCTTGAAGGGGTGAATGAAAAAAAACTAAGTATATAGTTGGAAAGTGTAATTTCATGCAGACAACAACTTTAGAAGTAATTGCACTGTTTCTCCCTCATAATAAGAGAGGGAGATTAAAAAAAAAGTGTACTCTGAAATCTGGACAAAACATCTGTCATAAAGTAATACACGGAAGAAGTGTTGAGATTAGCATGCAGTAATGAACATGTTGATAAGTGCTGGGGAAGGCAGAAATCAGAATTTAAATAAGTCCTAATTTTTAGGCTCTCAAAAAGGTTAATTCAGATTGTTCTAGATGTCATCCTATCAGAAAGATTCGGCCAATCTGGTAGAAAATCAGAGGTCAACAGAAGTGATTAAGCAGCTAGAAAAATCAGCCCCAAAAGAAGATCTTAGTGTATAATTTTGAAAAAGAATTTGAATCTCGCTAAGCCCAGGGAAACAGAAGGATAATTTAGAATGATTTGGAGAGCCGTGGAGCTGATGGCATAAAATTGAGTAGAAAAAAATACTCACTGAGTGGAAGACAGTTCTTAATAGATAAATTAAACGGCCATGTAGCATTCAAGGAAAGTGGTAAAGATATTTTGATAAAATCTGACACCCCAAAGAAAGACAACAGCTAACTTTTATTGAGTACTGTATGTCCGACACCCTATATGTGCCATTTCATTTCATCTCCTCTGTGATCTGTGAACTAGGTCCTGACATTTTCCTTTTACAGAATGGGATATTAAGAATATTAAGGCTTCGTCACATGGCTGGGAGTAGGTAACACTGTGAATCCTGGCTGCACAGTCCAGTTCTAGTCACCATTACATTCCCGCCTTCCAGTCTAGGAACAGGTCAGGTACGTTGTGTAGAGATTTGACAGAGTAAACTAGCTGGTTTTCCATATGCTAAATCAAGTGATCCTAACAATCCGTTTCTCATTAAATTAATAATCTCTTCTGTTTTCCAGTCAAAGGTGCAGTTTTGTTTAGTCTTCTGGATGAATGAATTCTTGCAGAAACAAGATTTGTATATGAGAAGGCTTTCTTAACACCCATGTAAAATAAGTAGGTATTAAAGCCCTGGTCCCAGTAGAACGAGCAGTGTCCAGCAAATGCCAGCCCTTCCGGAGGCTTTATATGCCAGAGAATTGGCTGCAGAGTAGTGTAGAGGGGATTGGCCATAGACCTGGATTGGGGTTCCTCTTCTAACTTTGATGTGCTGATGCTTCATAGGGGAGGAAAACTTTTCCTTTCTTCCCTTTTCTGTTCTTTGGCCTGATAATTAATTGACCCAAGACAGATTAACAGGAGGAACAACAACAACAACAACAAAAACCTCAATTTTAATTTTGTTTGTATGGGAACTCATGGAAATAGGGCTCTCAAAGAAGTGACCACAGCAGGCAGCTTTTATTTTATACCTTTTAAACAAAGCAACAATGAACTTGTGAAGAATTCACCAAAGAGGTTTGGGCCTGGAGTAGTAAATTAGTAGACTAACAGGGTTTATTTATATAGCTTTTCCAGCCCTGAATTTACTATCTCTGGTGATAAGGATGTCTTTTTACCTTTTGTATAGAGAGGGTACCTTTAATACACGAGATTCATTTCCTGCTTTCAGGAGGACAGAGGAGGGTCAGAGTATCCTTCGTGAACTGGCTGTTTCTTAAGTAACTTCAATGCAAAGTAATCAGTATGCCAAAGTGGCATATTTGGGGACAGCCTGCCCTGATCCCCATCACTTTCCTCTGAAGCTTCCCTGGAAGTTTCATATATTAAAAGCTGAGCTGATGGCTGTGGAGAATAGAATCAGGCTAGTAGCTGAACAGTAGATTGCTTCATATGTCATTGAACCTATCTCTCAGTCCTGAGAACAGTTGTGACTCGTTTCAGGTGGCGGTAATCCAGGTAGTCTCCCAAAGTTAGGCCTATATTGCATAAACACCTAGGTATTAAATAGGAGGCATTTTTTTTCAATATATGAAGTTTACTGTCAAATTGGTTTCCATACAACACCCAGTGCTCATCCCAAAAGGTGTCCTCCTCGATACCCATCACCCACCCTCCCCTCCCTCCCACCCCCCATCAACCCTCAGTTTGTTCTCAGTTTTTAAGAGTCTCTTATGCTTTGGCTCTCTTCCACTCTAACCTCTTTTTTTTTTTTTCCCTTCCCCTCCCCCATGGGTTTCTGTTAAGTTTCTCAGGATCCACATAAGAGTGAAACCATATGGTATCTGTCTTTCTCTGTATGGCTTATTTCACTTAGCATCACACTCTCCAGTTCCATCCATGTTGCTACAAAGAGCCATATTTCATTCTTTCTCATTGCCACGTAGTACTCCATTGTGTATATAAACCACAATTTCTTTATCCATTCATCAGTTGATGGACATTTAGGCTCTTACCATAATTTGGCTATTGTTGAGAGTGCTGCTATAAACATTGGGGTACAAGTGCCCCTATGCATCAGTACTCCTGTATCCCTTGGGTAAATTCCTAGCAGTGCTATTGCTGGGTCATAGGGTAGATCTCTTTTTAATTTTTTGAGGAACCTCCACACTGTTTTCCAGAGTGGCTGCACCAATTTGCATTCCCACCAACAGTGCAAGAGGGTTCCCGTTTCTCCACGTCCTCTCCAGCATCTGTAGTCTCCTGAAGTCTCCTGATTTGTTCACTTTGGCCACTCTGACTGGCGTGAGGTGATGATATCTGAGTGTGGTTTTGATTTGTATTTCCCTGATGAGGAGCGACGTTGAGCATCTTTTCATGTGCCTGTTGGCCATCTGGATGTCTTCTTTAGAGAAGTGTCTATTCATGTTTTCTGCCCATTTCTTCACTGGGTTATTTGTTTTTTGGGTGTGGAGTTTGGTGAGCTCTTTATAGATTTTAGATACTAGCCCTTTGTCCGATATGTCATTTGCAAATATCTTTTCCCATTCCGTTGGTTGCCTTTTAGTTTTGTTGGTTGTTTCCTTTGCTGTGCAGAAGCTTTTTATCTTCATAAGGTCCCAGTAGTTCATTTTTGCTTTTAATTCCCTTGCCTTTGGGGATGTGTCAAGTAAGAAATTGCTGCGGCTGAGGTCAGAGAGGTCTTTTCCTGCTTTCTCCTCTAGGGTTTTGATGGTTAAATAGGAAGCATTTCTAGGGAAACAAAAGAAAAACAATGGTAATGAATGCAGCAAACTGTAAACAGCTTGAGTTCTGAGATTTGTGTAGATGTTTAGCTCAAAGCGTCTTCAGGTAGAATGAGGGCAGGTGCTGGCAATCGGATGGATTTTCCTGGTTTGCAGTGTGAATGTCTCTGGTGATCTTTCTGAGTGGCGGGTACAGCAAGTCATGAGGACTGATTGACTATGAGTGGTTGTGGTGATTCTCATGAAGTTTATATTAAGTTTAACTTCAGCTTGCATGGCTTGGGAAAAAGGTAGTTTTCATTTTCAGTGATTCCAAGTCAGAAAGGTGGGAGAAAAACGGGAAGCGTTAGTTTGGAGAGTTCTCACCAGATGCTGGACGAAACTAGAATTCAGGAATCTAGTTCAGTGTACAAGTAGAAAACACAACCTGCAAGACAATGAACAGGACTAAAATCTGATAGCCACAAAGGCAGGTTGCAGATTTTTTGCTTCATACAGTTACCCCCATTTTTACCAGAGGTAATCAGAGTAAGACAAATTTGTTTGCAAAATAAGTCTAGTCTCAGTAAACAAGACTAGTGAGTGGCCATATAGAATCTTTTAATCTACTTTGCTGAAACTTTTTATAAGGGATCTCTGATTGGACTTTTAAAAGCATTTCAAGGCTAGGAAGCCAAGTCTGGTTCCTCACCTTTAATACTTATATGTTTGAGTTAATTCTTTTTTTCTTGGGGTCTCTAATATATCCTGGGGTTCTTGTGCCTGCCAGGTAGTGACCATCTTTACTCACCTGGTAATGCTGCTGGGAACCAGGTACCAGGCCTCTTTTTCCAAGGGTCTTTTTTGGCTTCATCAAGTCCACCTTCGTTCCTTAAAGCTGTATGGTCATATCTGAGTCTTTGTACATCTCTAAACTATGACATACTAGTCAGAGCCTTGGTATTATAAGCAGTGTTTTCAATTATATCCTGTTACAAGGAGAACAGATTCTTAGTTATGTAAATACCTCTATTGCCATGAAAATAAGAATACACATTGAGAGTTTCTGAATTCTAGAGGGATCAGGCAGGGAGAGAAAGATAAAGGTTCCATCTTTGTTTACAAAGGCATATTTTACCAAATTTATCTAAGTCATAGGTAGTTTAAGAGAACAGAGAAAAAGGCTTCCTTAAATCTGGAAAAACAAAACATTAAAAAAATTAATATTTTTTAAAAAATCATGAAACGATCATAATCATCCTCTGTTTATTCAGTTCCGTGTAATTAATACTGGTTTTACTTGAATCTAGCTTTTCCGTTAGTTCAGAAAGTTCTTACCCAGTTCAGTGGGAGGTTTTTGTTTGTTTTTTATTTTAAAATTACCAGGAACCTGTATTTTATAGTACTTTCCATGAGTCTTGTGGAAGATGAAAAGATTTTGCTGACACACTCACAAAGCATCCGTAGAACAATAATGATTTACAAATGAAGAAAATCTTAAAAATGGCCATGATGAAAGATCTGATAGGAGTTCATTACAGTGTAGTTAACAAGGAAATTTGCTTGTTTCTGGGACACATTTTGAGATAATAACTAGAATTCTGACTGATAACATTATACGAGGATGTATTCGATTTCTAGGGATTTCATACAACTTGTGGAATACCTACAACGTATGCCTCAGTACAACACAAAGAAGGCTTAGTATGACCTTTCATCTGACAATATTTTCCATGTAATTGAACTCCTCAAATAAGCCTAATTAGTTTAACATCTTTTTGTTTTAAGGAGAGAGAACACATCTTTTGAGATGGTCCAGGGACCCTCTGGAAAATCCCAAAGTTCATTTTAAGGTCAAAAAGGCTATTTAGAATTTGGTTTGGGGAACTTTATCAGAAACCTGAAATAGGTTTTAAAATCCTTGATCAGATAGGATCATAGGTCACTGTGAAACAATACTTGGTTATCTATTTAACCACAGTGATAGAGAGTTTGCAGGCAAATACAGAAGGGTAAATAGTTACTTAAGAAAAACAGAACAAAAAAACTTGGTGCTTTTAATAAAGAAGACTCGGTTTTTTCTTAAGTAATCAAAGACCTGATGAAGACAGAGGGAATCATTTTGACAAGACACAAATTCTTTGTTTTTATAGGCAGGTTACTTTAAAACATAAAGATAAACCTTTTATAATCTCTTATCAAGAGCAGACCGATGGTTCAAGAAAATTTTGTCCTAAATTTTAACAGAAAACCACATTCTAATTTTACACCAGCTTATTTTTGATATTAAAATTCATTTAACTTAATTAGATTTATTCTAATCTTAGCTAGCTTGACTACACATTAAAATTCCTTTCCAAAGATTCCTTTTCCACAAACCTACAACTTCATTTTTTACATTCAGATTTTTTCCCATGTGGTTCCCCCTCCCCCCCCCCCCCCACAACTTTCCCCCTTTTGAAATAATTAGCCTCTCTTCAGGGCAAACTTATTTTTTTCCCCATTAAGCACTTTCTTATCTCATTCCTTTATTTTTCCCCCACTAAAAGCCTACATCCCGCTTTCCTTGCATTTGGAGATGTGTCCCTTATTTCTTGTTGCTTGAATTCCATGCATTTAAATTTTTAGTGAAAAATAAAAATACTAATTTTTAGTGAAAATAATGGCGTAAACAGTTATGAACGGTCTTTTACGTTAGACTTCTTGTGGCTTGGCTAATTTAGAAATAACTTCTAGAAAAATATGTTTCCTCGTAATAAGTTTTGCAGGATGGCAAGTAAATCTTCCAGCCTCCCTGGGGATAACAATAGCTTACCTCATGGGGTAGAAAATTTGATGTGTGTATGTGAAGAGAGCGTGCGTGCATACAAATAGAATTGTACATGTAAAATATGGCATGTAGATCAAATAGCATGTATTTAAAAATAGCACGGACGCACGTGTGTCAAATGCTTAGCTCGGTGCCCACACAGAATGCTTGCTCAATTAATACTTGCTGGCATTATTAGTCATTGTTCAGATGCAGTCCTCAAGTAAATATTTTAGAAAGTATAGCCAAGTGGTACTGGAGGGTGGTAAGTTTTAAAAAAAGATTTTAATTTTATGCATTCCTCTCAAGCTGATGCATTTAATAATAAAATTTCACCCTCTGCGTACCCTTTTCACAATTTAGGAATTTACCGAATGCTTTGGTGTTTTAAAGGCAGTAGTTTGTTCACTGAAAACATAGCTTATGACAAATTCAATGGTTGCCAAGTTCTAATATGTTAGCGGGCAGAAGCATGCTTTTAATATTCATCATCTTTAAGTGCTACCAACTGACATTCAGTACTAAATGTGCAGATATGGGTGCTGAGCAAAACAGAGCTAGGAGGAGGACTTGCTAATTTGTATTCTAGATGGAAATCTTAAATTAGTTTCCAAGATTTTTAAATGGATTTTTAAATGCTGAGCACATAGGAGATTGAGTTCGTATTAATATTTATAAGGTTTGAGAAGATATTTAGTGAAATATTTGTATAATTTAATTTTGGTCATAATCAAGTAGGAAACCATAACAAGAAGGACATTGTCCTTTAGTTTGGTGACTATTGCATGGCTCATAGTTAGGAATATCCTTCTGGAAAAGCCCCAAACGACATATACATGCTTAAAAAGTTCGTCTTTATTACAACCCAAAAGTGTGAGGTTATTTGTGTATGAATTTCCTGGGTTGGATTGTTTTAGGTTAATTTCATTTATGTTAATTAATTTAGAAATAAGTATCGATAATGCTCTTTTAAAAGCATTTATTGACAGTGCTGCAGAACTCTAATCTAGTAGCTTTTATATTCTTTATTATATACAACAGCTCTGTTGGTTCACGGAAAACCTGCTTCCTGTAGTTTTGCTTAGGGCTAATTGAGTTTAATGTAGTTTTGTGTGCAGAAGGTATTGACTTGTGCATAGTATTTAATTTGTGTAAATATGTGTATATGTAATGTTTTGCCCCTCTGAGTTTTATTTTAAATGTAACCCTTAAAACTGGGATAATAGAAATTCTTAGCTCAGGCCTGCTAGCGATTGCAGGTGCCAACGGTTTAAACTGCTGTAGAAATACAATTATGAGCAGCCAAGAGCAAATCTTGTTTTAAGGTCCATGTGTAATGAATGCCTGTTAGTATCATAGAATACAATTAAAAAGAGGTTTACCTCTCCTAAGCTGTGATTGGTTCTTTCTGATGGAAGTGTGGAGTCCCATGAGTAGAATGTGTATTCAGCTCTCGGTGATTTAGACACCAGTGAGCCTGGCATACTGCAGGCTTGGATAAATTCAGGGCAGTTATAGTCAAGCAGAGATGGGAAAAGACTGAAAGATTAATGAGGGAGCTTAAAACAAAGCTCCAAAAATGAGAGCAATGCACTGCTTGGTCTTATGTAATTGTGCCGAATGGAAGTCAGTCTTGGCTGCCGTTGTTTAAAAATTTCAGAAGGTTGGCAGGAAATGTTTGTTAGAAAAATTGGGTCTTGAGAATGATGGTGAAAACCTGGGACAAAATCTCTAATTCTCACTTGCTTGTGTCTTGCTTCAGAGACACACCCTTCCATTCATCCTCCTTTTATTCCAATTTGACCGACCCGCTGGGCTCCCCACGTCCCCCCTCCCCCACACCTTTCCTCCCCTCCACGACCCTGCTGCTTTTTGGCAGGGACCCTTATGGAGGACTCTGATCTGATCTGATCTGATCCAAGACTGCCTCCCAGAGCAGGGCCACCAGGAGATGCACGTCTGAGATGTGTTCCTGTAAGAGACCCTCTTTGGCCCCAAAGCCTGAGAGATCCGGAGCATGTAGGTGTGTGAGAGATTTCTGAGAAGGTAATCCAAGTTATTGTCGGTTACCTGTGGCTGTTGTGGGCACCAGAAACCATGTTCTTTCTGGTTGATGGTTGTAAATAACAGTTCTGTAACTGTTCTTCCTGTCGATCTTAACTTAAGGGGTCCTAATGGCCTTAAAATGCTATTTTACCTTTGAAAATCCTTTTAATAGATGCTGTAACGAACCTTCCATTCCAGCAGTGATGGACACAGTTGAGCTGAGCAGTGCAGCTGGTCATACTGTTAATGTGAGGCTGGGCACTTAGAGGGAAAGAAAAGAAGCTCATAAATAGCGTGGTACAGGTGAATCACTTCTGAAATTTAAAGCTTGCCGATACCAGTGAGGAAAAGCTGCCTCGAAAGAGAAATTGCCAGCTCACAAGCGAATTCTTCAGCGCTTCCTTGTAGTCACACACCAGCCTTTTAACTTTGCTTTCTGTTTCCTCTTCAAGGAGTTTGGTGCCACCTACAGGAAGCAGGAAGCACGGAAACCGGTTCAGCCTCTCCGTAGCACCTGTGTTCTCCCATTGGTCATTCCTCATCTTTAGTTTTTATAAATTTGATCACTTGTTCATCATATAGTATTTATCAACCTTTTTCTTGGCCATGAAATGAAGCTAAGCTCTGTGGGGGAAGCAGGTTACATCTGTACTTGCCGTTTGGCAGGAAACTCCTCACCCTTAATTGCTTTTTAAGGTCTCCGTCTATTTCTGCTGTCATGCACCTTCTCCACAGACACACCAACGAGAGAGAACAGAGTTATCGATTGAGGGCCTGGAGTATATCGTATGCGAGAGTGCTAGTGACTCCTTCCCCGTTTTGCCTTCTTCTGTTTCGTGTAGACACTGTGGCATCCGAATCAACATCTTTATTGTTGGTGTTGTTCATTTATTTTGGGTTTAGTTGCCTTATTTGGAGAGAAACGTTAGGAAGTTAAAAAAAAAAAAAAAACCCAGAGTGAAGAAAGTTGAGAGTGCATGATTCAGTTCAGAGAAGCCTGAAGGGAGACACGTGATCACTTGTACAGGTGCAGTAAGGAAGATGAGATATTTTCATTCATCAGCATCTCATAACTATATCACTGAATTAAGTTCTCAATTGTTTCAAACTAGAATGAGTCGGCTCGAAAGGCGTTAAGAACAATGTAGAGCTTCTCTCTTTACCGTATGAACGGACTGCGGCTCTTTCTTCTCCCGTGACATCTCTAACCCCGACCTTCTCCCGAGCTCCGTGTTTGTGCGTTCTGCTGGGTTCTCTGCATGGCTCCCTACTCCCTGTCCTGGAACACTAACTCCCAAGTCACTTACTTTCTTCAGAAATTCTTATTAGCTGACTTCCAGTAGATGTGGGAAATGGGCTAGAAAGAACGAACTAGTCAAGGGAGATTTTCTCTCCTCACTCACCACTCCACCCGACTCCCCAGGAAAATTACGCTATAGAATCATCAAGACTGGTCTGTGTTGGGACATTTTGCTGGTGTTTGGATTTCAACATCAGAGAGACCTTAGAGAAAATATATTAGTGGTTTGGGAAATGTCACACATAGGTGCTGGAAGATGGCAAATAGAGCACTTCATGTGTTTCTACCAAATGGCTGATTCAGAGTTGCTCAGAACATAGAGCGCCTCTTTCCAAATGGCCACTAAAGCACATGAAAAGATGCTCAACTTCATTAGAGGAATTCAACTGAAAACCACAGTAAGATACTACTACTACACATCCGTGAGAATGACTAAAGTAAAAACCAGACAATAATAAGTGTTGACAAAGATAGGGAGAAGTTGGAATCTTCATACCTTGCTTGTGGTAACGTAATAGCCCAACCGACAGTGCAAAAGCGTGCATCCTGGCGGTTTCTCCAAAAGTTAAACATAGAGCTACATCTGACACAGCAGTTCCCCTCCTGGCTATATACCCAAGAGAATTAAATCCACACACAGACACGTCCGTGAATGTTTATAGCAGCATTACTCATAATAACCAGAAAATGGAAACGACTCAAATGTCCATTAGCTGAAAAATCATGCAGTGTATCCCCACTCTACAATACTTGATTCAGCAAAAAAGAATGAGGCACTGATACATGCTGTGACATAAACACTGAAACCATGCTAAGTAGAAGCAGCTCAAAGGCCGCATGTTATTTGATTCCGCTTATAGGAAATGTCCAGTAGAGGCAAAACTAGAGAGACAGAGAGTAGATCAGTGGTCTGCTAGCAGCTGGGGGATGAGAACAGGAGTGGCTACTAATGGGTATGAAATTTCTTTTGGAATGAAGACAGTGTTCTGAAATCAGGTAGTGGTGATATTTGTACAACTCAGTGGCGATACTAAAAAACAATTGAATTGCACACTTTAAAGTGGATGAATTGCATGATATATGAATTTTATCTCAATAATACTATTATATACACTCTATACACACACACACACACACACACACACACACACACACACACACAGTGGGATCATCAGGAGCTATACGTACTTAAAATTTGTGTCTGATTCATCTTTGCATCTTCCAGAATACTAAGCAAAATGTCTTGCATGTGGAAACCCTTGATAAATTGTTGAAGACATGAATGAGTGATCCATCAGACAAACCCGTGAGTGGTCTTATTGTAACGTATGGAAGAATTTTTTTGGCAAGTGCTATAGGAGAGAGGTAAAGAACAAAGACCAAAATCTGAACCTTCTGTTCCCTCAGGCTGACAGTTCAGCTGTACTGTCACTGATCTGCTATCAGAGTGATGGGATCTTGCCATGCTTGGGCGTCAGCTAGATGGTGTATTTCTTTTTTCTTTTGAGTGACAGGTTGGCAAAATATACTTTAGCAACTGTATGTTATGCGGATGATGCATGATGCTAATACTCTGTTGTGACCTTTATTTTTATGAGCTGTGAGAATTAAGAACCTACCAGTTTTCGTTTAATTAAGCAGTAAGCCACAGCAGATGGTGCATTTGTGGGTGATGATTGCATTCCTCTGGCTCCCTCAAGCAGTGCTCTAACCCTATGGAATGCTTTGCCTGGAGTGTCACACCTCTGTTGCGAAATTACTAGGAAGACAAACATGTGGTGCTAACGTAGTCAGGAAATCGTGGAGGACGATTTACTGTAGGACCTGAATACCACAGGAAGTTTTGGTAGTTAGCAGCTATTGGAACTAGGGTATTAGGAAGAAGAATCCACGACGTTATGGTGGTAGTAGTTTACTGCCTGTCTTTACCCTTGAACATTTGCAACTAGAGCGCATGAAGATTTTTATTGCCCTGGCATTCTTTTGTGTAATCTGGGTCAAACATTAAGCATGCATTGGAATATGATTTGCATGTTTTAAAGTGCTCCGAGAAGAATAGGTAAATGGAGAAGCACAGGATTTATGGCAGATTGTTTTATTATGTTTGCTTTTAGTCACCACGGAGAGCCCAGAGAGTGTCCTACACAGTGTACATTTTCTCCCGCGTGCTATGTGCTTCTTGCGAGCGTATTTACTCCAGAGGATGTTAAAAACATATATAAGCAGAGAGAATATGGAATTAATCCAGTGCTTCTCGCTGATCACACGGCTCTTCAGGGAGAAAACCAAAATTGTTAAGTTGAATTAACTTTCTCTCATTGTTAAGGGAGAGGCTGTCTGTCTAGCTCAGATTCTTTTCCCTTTACTATCTTTGAAAAACTAAATTACTTGAAAGCTGGCATAAAACTTGTAATTACACAATATTTTAGATCCTAAGATAATATGCCTCAATCTTTCTCATTAATGCAATATATGAAATCATCAAAATGAAATACATTCACTTACTGGCTGTACTGTTGTTAAAAGCATGAACTATGTATTATTTTAAAATATGGCTTGAGATAGAATAATCCATTTGTCTCTTCTCTTTGCCACAAAGACTAGATTTGAAATTCTAGTTAAATCATGAACCTCAAAAGTAATAATTAAACAAAAGAATATAATTTCTCTCTGGGAATGCCTATATTTTATGTTGAAGGTTTTTTCCTAACTTATGTAAAGAAACTATTTCCTTTGACTTGGAAGGGTATTGTCATCACAAATCCCTAACTACATCATCCTTTCAGATACTCTGTTGGGGAAGGTGCAAACGCTAATTTTGCAATTCTTCACCAATGTGTAATATAGGGAAATATCTATAAACATCTGCCTGTGCAGGAAATCTAACATAATAACTGATCGTAGCCTATAAATTATTAATGATTTTGAGAGGAGAAATTGCAGATTATTTTTATGTGGAAACCTAACCTTATTGCAAAATCATTGGTGTTTTGTTTCTTTACAGAAGTTGATGTTCATCTAATTAAAATTTAGAAAATAAGGAACTAGATTATTTCTTACTTACTCAGTACATAGATAACTTGCCAATTATTTATATTTATTTACTTATTTGTTTATTTTTAAGGGAGCTGGCGGGGTAGAGGGATAGCGGGAGAGATAGAGAGAACCTCAAGCAGGCTCCATGCTTGGCACAGACCCAACACGGGGCTTGATCCCACAACCCTGGAATCAAGACCTGAGCCGAAATCGCGAGTTGGAGGCTCAACCAACTGAGCCACCCAGGTGCCCCATCAGTTCTTCTGTAGCACTGTCTAATAAAAATATTCCACGGGACCCCAAAATGCGACCCCAACGGAAAGATAAAATTGTGCCTGGTGATTTGAGGGATGTTAGAATTATTTATTTTAATTGTCTGAAACTGGTAAGGTGTTAATTCCCTATCATCAGATTATTTACCTAATGACAGAACTTTCATTTTACAATGATGCTGAGTATTTTGCCTTTTTTGTCTTAGCCGAAGTAACGGAACTGTCGAGATGTGCGTGCACCCATAATTGACGGTCTGCACTTGTAGCCTCAACCTCTCCTGATCCATCTAGCCCTTTTGTTAGGAGGATAAAAATTGGAATCAGGATGAAGGCCTTCAAATCCTGACTGCTCCTTATTACCTGTGTGACTGTATCGTTTAGGAATTCCATTTGACTCTAAAAGAGGCCCCCCCCCTCCCAAAATAGTGGTTTAAACACTAGATTATTTTCACCTCCAAGAAGTCCCAGAGACAGGCAGACCATTCAGAGCCTCCATCCAAATCTTCAGGAACTTAGCCTCCATCTTTATTTCTGCTTCACTGTCTCCAGTTGGTGACTTTTGCCCTGGAGGTCATAGTGCAAGATGACTGCTGGAGGTTTAGCTAGTGCAGCTGCCTCTTGGACACCAGGAAAGACAAGAGCTCCTCTCAGCAGAGCCAGTTGTTGGTGTTGTTGTTGTTTCCATCCCAGACAACACTTCCAGTTATAGGCATGACCTGGATGTGAAGGAGGTAGGAAATGTTATCTTTACCATGGACAGCTGGGGGCGGAGGGGGGAGGATTCTGTCAAGAAAGGCAAAGGGAAGAGTGAATATTTGCTAAATAACTAGCATTTTCTGCCATAATGACCCCAGGCGGTTTTTCATACCATTGAGCCTCAGTTTCCTTGTCTTTAAAAATGGTTGTAAAAATAGGATGTAATCCATAGATCTTACTGTTTTGAGTGTCAGTTGAGCTTATATATCTAATGCATTTAGCACCATGCCTAGCCTATAAAAACTAAGCCAATAAATGTTAACTATTCTTTCTAGCTCCTTCCCTAAATATTTCTGGGTAATATCCTATAGATGATTGAAACTTAAAATGTTCAAATGTATTACAGATCTCCATTGCATTCCCTAGCTCATCATCTACCTATTCTTCCAAGCTGGAAACCTCAGAGTAATCTATGAGTAGTTCTTTTATTATTGTCTGTACCCAACAGTCACCAAGTATAATTCTACCTGCAACACTGTGAATTTCTCAACCCTGTTGCTCTATATGCATTGCCACTCTTTGAATTCAGTCAGTCTTCATCCTTTGCCTCCCAGAGGTCTTTGCTATCTACCAGATAACACTCAGACTCCTTAGAATAGTATTCAAGTTTTCATGTCGTCTGACTGCAGTATTAACAGTTGTATCTTGATTCAACCACGTCTCCCTCATCACTCCAAATCACACATTTCTTGTTCAGTGACTTCCTGGAAAACTCCAAATAGGACACTGTGACTTCGGTTTCTTCTTCGGGATAAATGCTGAAGAAGTCTCAAGTTGGAACACAGGGAAACCAAGCATAGATGTATGTCAGTCTGTAATCTTGATGATCAAGGTGTGATTTCTGGAAACCTGCCTGTGCCTTGTTTTCTAAAGCCAACAGATAGGTATACCAGCACTCCTTCTCATAGCTGGGTATCTAAGTGTATAAATATGAAAGAACAAAGGGCTCTTACATGAAAGGAATGGGTGTTGGGTGGGGGGTTGGCGATGATGTCCCTAATGGATGGGTTAGCGTGTTCAGCAATTCTCAAAGTATAGGTGTAGATCTACAAATTCCTTATTTTTAGTTTGCTAGACAATAGCATTAGTTTAGGTACTTCCTGTGAATGTAATAAATGCATTTTGCTTTCAAACTACAAAGTAGAGAAGGGTAGCTTTATTTGTGGGAGTGTGTGTGTGGAGTGCGTAATGGGATGTGTAATACAATTTCAAAGCCCTCTGATGCAATATTTTGAAACTAAGTTTGTAGTACAATTAAAACATATCTTTGGTCATAGATTACTTGGCCTTTTGCCATTTTCATAGGCAGTGTCCTACTTAAATAGCCTGGATTGGCTGAGAAAAATAATTGCTGCTATGAAATAATTTTGCAATTACCACTGTAATTAAGGGCAGTTTGTTAATGAAAGTGCTTGGTGAATAATGACCGCAGGGCACTCCATCTTGCAGCTTCATGCCAGATGATTGGTTCATGTTGTGGAGGCAGTTAGGGAATTAGTGACACAGCTGTCATGGTTACAGGATGGATGTAAATATCCTTTGCGGTTGATGATGAAGAACAGTCATTAGCCTCCTGCCCCTTGGGAACTGGTCAGAGGAACAAAAATAAACTTAACATGTGATGGTGAAAGCCATTCCTTATGTCTCCTTTTCTTCAGTTTGAACAATTAACATTCTAATGGAAACTGCAGAGAGCATGTGGATGAACCCTTTCCACTTTACAGGCATGTTAGTGTGATAAATGTTCCTCCTGGTAGGGCACTGGTTGTTCACAGTTTATATCCACTCTTATTAGCTTATGGGCCAGTTAGAAACTGCTCCTTAGAGACCCACGGGCCCCATTTAAATTTTTCTTGTTCATCTCCAGGTGTTGTGTATTCACTTGGACCCTTTGAAGAGTGCCCACGGATGGATTTCCGCGTGCTGTCTGCATGGCTGCAGGGGCAATTGAAGATCAATTTTCTGTGGTTGGGCTTATTGGCCTGTGTAAAATATATATTGTTATGAAGACAACCCGGACGCTTATTTGATCTTGCTTTTGTAGCTTGAAAAAGTCATTGTTGAAGGTTGAGGATCTTTTTTTTTTTTTCCTCCTTAAAATGAGACATCCTAGGTGTTTAAGTGTGTTTCATGTTTATATTCATTCCACCTCCTTGGTGTTTTGATGTTGTTTTTCATTGTAAATTTGCTTAAGCAATCTTTTGTAGAGTAATTTCATAACATGCACACACTGTGGTTTTACATCGAGGTGCTCGTGATCTGCAACTCATTAACTTTGCTGCCTGGGAAGTCGGTACAGCATGTGGCATTTTCTTGTGCTTTATCTTGCCATACAGTCAGTTTTGTTCTTGTAAATGATGTTAGTATGATACTTCCACGGAACCTTCGGCATGGCTTTTCATCATGTCCAGTATGCTAAATCTTCTCTTCCAGGGCCCTAAGCTAGATATTGGAGTTTGTGTCGTTTTATCAAGGCCAACCAGGTATCCTCACTAAAGAGACATGGCGGTTCTCTGGGTGTCAGCTCAAAATGGCCGTTCTTGGCAGCATAAAGCACTTTCATGATGAGTCTGTGGTTCCACCTGTCTGGGTAAGATCCTCCTCATTTGCTCCGTGCTCTTCTTGATGCCTGTGTCTCCTCTTGGCTTTAGCAAGAGAAGGTGCCGCGGAAGGGATGGGCATTCTATCTCAGAATGAGGACACACCGTGGTCCAGACCTCTGCCTCTTCCTTCTTCCCTCCTTGGCTGTCAAGGGAATCTCAGTCCAGTAAATGATGAGTTCCTTTGGGAGATTAAGGTTATTCTCAGGCATGGCCACAGTTGGCAAAATTATTCGGGTTCTGGTGGGAGGTGACTTTCCAGGCATTCTCTTTATGAATGCCTACGTGCTGGAGGAGCTGGTAATGGCTTTGCGTTAAATCAATATTGGGAAGCAGGTGAAGAGAGACGTGCTAGAAAACATCCTCCAAACCTAGTGAAAATCGCATGACGTTGTATTATTACTTATTCTGCCTTTAGCTAGAGTGTTATAGGCTTTTATGGTCAAGATAACTAACATAGGAAAGAAAAAAAACGATCGTCTTTAATTGGAGAGGCTCGAGGTAGGGAACTGGGGAACTTTTTCCTCCTTCAGGGGAGAGGTGACACATCGCAACGTTTAGACGCCCGATGTGTGTTCCCATTTTTGTTTGGTGGTGTTTTGATTTAGTATTTATTTTTTGGGGTAAACATGAGCCTTGAGTTTAATTGAGTTTCCAAGCCAACTCTCCAGGCCCTGGTCGTAAAGTATATTCAGAGATGCCCTACAGAGTCTAAGGAGAGGTGGCCACGTGAATTTGACCGTCTGCAAGGAGAGAAGGTGTGAAGACATTTTCTGAGTTTGGGTGAGTAGGTGAAATTCCCAAGTAAAAGAGAATCCATTCTCGTGCGCTTTTCTGGGCGAGTTTGGACACAAGTTGGAGTCTTACTTTGTTACATAACAACTCTTGGGGGTTTCCCTCCTTTCCCCAGGACACATCAAAAACTTGGGAGTTCTCAGCGCAAATGGATCGTGTCCCATCCCGTCCTATCCCCAGCCTTTCTGCCAAAGCAACACTAATTATAAAAATCGAACATAAATTTGGACTGTTTAATAGATTTGGGTTTAATTTTGTCTCAGTGGGAAGACATTCGATTAAGAGAATGCTTTTCTCCCCCCTCCCTCTCCCCCCTTTTTCTTTGGGTAGAACTGTTAGTAAAGGCAGAAGAAATTGATTTTAGTGTCACAAAGGACATTTCTGACAGGAATGTACTCTGAAATGATACAGGGCATCTGTTTCTCTCACATATGCCCAGCACTGCTGAGAGCCGTACCCAAATTAAACTGTTGAACGTGTCAGCTAAGAACCTGGTCACAATTTACATCCCAGTGGCTTGCTTGGAATTTTTGAACGTTTCGTGAACTTCCTCCCCTAATTTACAAAACAAGTCCTCACTCAAAGTGACCATTTGCTCTAGATGCCAATATGTCACGGTCACAATTGATTTGGCTGGAGAGTTATTTGTTTCTGTACGGTCACTCTGTCTATGAGACGAACTCCTCTTGACAATCTGTGTTTTGGCGATTCTGGCAGGATCTGTGGGTGACTGCTTGGTGGGCGTTTACGGTACGGTTCCTCTTCCCCTGGCCCTGTGTCTGCCGTACAAGCTGGCTCCAGGAATTCTGTCACTGGTTCCCGAGCACAGGAATTATGTGCCCTGAGTTTACTATCATATCTGTGGCATCCAGCAGGGTACCTGAGAGGCGCTTAAAAGAAATCTTTCATTAATGAGTGGGGAACGAACACGTTCCACATGATCATACTATAGTCTTCGACTCTTCATTCTGAGTACTTACTTGTCTACCCAGTTCATGTTTCTTAGAAATTAGTAAGGCTCACTTACATCAATTATAGTGAGGCATGTCCTTTGAAGTTGAAGGGCAGGGGCAATTATTTTGTGTGTGTGAACTTTTTACATTCACAGAAGAAATAATTTACTGGGGATGAGAAGGAAAAGGGACTACGTTGATGCATAATAGGGATCTGGGCTCATTAGCTTAATTACTTAGTGGTTCCTGACCATTCTTTCCTCCCCAGTGTTCAGCCACTTACCCTTACACAGTATTTACCAGTGAGTTTTGATTAGGGAATCCCGAGGACAATGGCTTCTACTCCTGCCCTTCCCCATGCTTACAAGTCCAGGATCAACTGAGGTAGTGGTGGTATTTGTACAGGGGTGTCCTGGGTCCAGTGGACTCACTTGGTTGACCGACTAGATTAACTGGACTCTCCACGATGGGTCCATTGAGAACATTATGCGTAGTATTGTTACCGACACTCTTGCATCTTAATTAGCAATTCTCTGAGACTGTGTAGGTGAGGATAGAAAGCTTAAAATTTGCAATGAGTTGCATATTTAGAAATTCCTCTTAATAGTCTAGGGTGGATGTTCCAGGTCTGTGGATAGCCTGGCTCCACCCAGCCATCCAGGGACATAGGCTAATGGTGGCTCTGCTACTTTCCACGTGGAGCTTCTGGAGTCATGGTGGTCCTGCGATTTCAGCCTCTTGGAAGGCGAAAGAGAAAGCATGGAGGAGGAGCAGCCTGATCTTCCGGCACCAGGCTGGGAATGGCACATGTTAACCTCTCACACTGGAAAGAGCTTAGTCGTCTGCTCGGCTAGGTGTAGGAAGGGGTTGGAGATGCAGAGTGGCAGGCCAGCCTGGTGCCCGGCTGCATGGAAGAAGTTCGCAGTCTGTGAGATCATAGGCTCTCCCTAACCGATCAGCTGCCTATCAGCTTTGTTTTGCAAAGTCCCACAGTTAACCTTAGACTTTAGACAATAGCCAATACCATCTACAATGATCATTTCCCCCTTTAGTTTCTTAATGCCCAAGCTATTTTTAAAGATGATTGTAATAACTAGCAGAACATCTAGCTCACCTCCTCCTTATGGTTATATCAAGAGCTCAGTAGTTTGTACACATGTGTTTTTATACTTTGAAATCATAATGTAAATCTGACAAATACTTGTTGTTTTCCAATATTTGGAAATGCTTGCTTCATTTCCTCTTTCTTTCTTTCTTTCTTTCTTTCTTTTTTTTTTTTTTTTTTGTTTCTAGGAAGCATGGTAGCATAGGGACATTTTGGTAGGTTTGTAATTCCCTTTTGTTCGTTTGGGAAGCTATTGTCCGTACTGCTGACATGCTAATCATTATTCAGGAAACCGAGAAAGCATAATCACTATTGTCTGCAAATATTATTGTATACATGGTCACTGCTTAATGTAAAATTGGGTTTCCATTCAGGATCTTTGTTCAGAGACCGTTCTTGCGTTGACATGAGAAATTGCGGCCAATATTATTTCTTTTGGCTTTTCTAGTCTATTTCCTCCAAGGACCTACATACTTTCCCCTACCTTGATTCAATTTTAGAGGCACTGTCTGATTTTCTGCTCACACTGTTTAGAGAAATTATACTCCCAACATTTCCTGATGCTTTAGGAAGAGCGATGTCAAGATCTTTGAGACATCTGAACCCGTGTTGAGGTTGGGTTTATCTCCTTGCTACTTCACCACAAGCAAGAGCATGTTCAGAGTTCTTATTGCACAGTTAGTGTTGTTATTAAGATAGGATTTAGGCGACAGTCATCAGACTTTGTGAGTATTAGCACAGCCAAGCAATTTTCGTTTCGTGCAGACACAAATTACCTTTGGTTTGACTTCTGGTGAGGGAGGGGCAAGAAATAAATTAGATGCAGTCTAAGCCAGGGTCAATGTATGCTCTTTATTTTATGTAGAGGGCAGTTTTGTTTCAAATACACTATTCATTGATAAATCTTGTTACTCTAGTGTTGGTACGGAAAAAGGAGGAGTAGATATTTTTTGAAGTGTTTTCTGAATGTGATTGACTGTAATCTCACAGTCCTATGATTTCAACTATTTTGAGGCTACTCTTAATGGATTAGTACATTTCAGCAGTATATTTATGTAGCATCCCACCCTCCAGTGATCAAAACATGAGATGCTTGAGTGTAGAATTACTTGCTAAAAGATGGTGGGGAGCAAACACACCTACCAAGTAGTGCTGTTAATCTGTCGTCAATGTCTTATGAGTGCACTTAATGTCTAGGGCATTTTAAATTGGACTTAGCCAAAAGCCAGAGTCTTAACATTTAAATGAAGCAGCATCGGAGAAAGAAACAAATACATATATTTTTTACTGATAGTTAACCAATCACCACCTTGCCTAGCTCACTTGTTACAGCCCCTCACGGGGCTGTCACTGTTTTGTCGCATCGTTGTATAATTCAGTGTTTACATTTCTGTCCTCCATTCTAGACTATGAGGTTCTTGCAGGTGGGGAACATGTTCTATTGAAGTTTGCACGGCACATCTGCATCAATGGTTGATGAACGAATTAAAGGACGGAAAAATATCTTAAAGCAGGAAAATATTTTCCCTGTGCCAGCAGGTGGAAACTAATCTGAAGGCCTTCCCTCAAGTTTGGGAAAACTGTTATGTTTTCTGGATATAGGGCCTCTTTCCGTTGGCCTTTCTCTGCCCATCTGATGACTTAATCTCTTCTCAGAAAGCAAGAGAAGGGGCACCTGGGTGGCTCAGTTGGTTAAACATCTGACTCTTGATTTCGGCTCAGGTCATGGTCTCACATTTCGTGAGTTTGAGCCCCACGTCCAGCTCTGTGCTGATGACGAGGAGCCTGCTTGGGATTCTCTGTCTCCCTCTCTCTCTGCCCCTCCCTTGCTTTCTCTCTTTTTCTCTCCCTCTCTCAAAAATGAATAAATGAACTTTATTTTTTAAAAAAGCAAGAGAAAATATACACCAAGGATATGGGTCTAAAATGATGAAGCTGTTTTGTTTACCTCACCGTAAACACAGAAGCTTTTCGTGAGGAAAGGTGGGGTTTTCTCCTGTGAGATGGTTCCTACCTCACCAGCCGTCTTTGCTCATCTGGGGAAGCCAAGTAGAATGGGACTGTCCTCGCCAGCGCCACCGTGAGGGCAGAACAAGAGGCGTTAGCCCATTGGCTCATGGACAGTAAGGTCCCCACAAATGTTAGCGTTGAGGGTCATGATGACGATTGTGGTTTGTTCTTTTCTTCAGAGGTCTTCCTTGATTAAATATTTAAAATGTCTATTACCTCTTTGTTGTTGTTTTACCTCAACTAGGCTTTTAAATAAAACTGGTGCCACGGAAGGCACTGGGCGGTGTCCTCCCATCACCTGAACAGGGCCTGGGGAAAGTTAGGTGTAGTTCTACACAGCCCTGGAAAACAGGATATAATAAGATCATCTTTCTCCCTGCTTTATAGAGGTGTCATATCATGAATTGGTTCAACTATGTAAAGTGGCACTTGTTTGTTTTTCCAGCGTATAATGCTTGTAACTAATAGAATCCCCTGCTATCAGATGATTCTGAAAGCTTGCTCAAAGCACAGTGAAATGATAAGATGCCGCGACTTTTGTGTTACCTGCAGTATTCCTTTTCTTTCATTTTAAAGAGTGGATTTCTGGGTCAGAAACTGAAATGTGTTCAAGGAATCTCCCTTCCCCTCTTTTATTGAAGGGAGTGTTGTCTGTTTTTTCTAGGATCTGGTGATGTGGCCGCCACAGTGCCACCTCACTTATCTGGGGACCGTGTAGCAGACCTCAGCTATCTAGAACATACCTGAAGGCTACGAGAAAGGGCTCTCGAGCTGCTACAAAATACGTCAAAGTATTTGCTTTAAAATTGAGGCAGATTGCTCAAAAGCCCCCAGGGTTTTACCATAACCAAATTGCTTCTTAATTTTATAATCCTGTGGAACTTGTACAAAATTTTTTCTTAGTTATTTGTTCTCCAAACCTCCCCCCCCAACACACACACAATGGAGACAGAAAACTTGAAGTTTGAGAGGTAAAGAGTGGGGGTGGGGTAGGGGTGGGGCGGATCAGAGAAATGGAATCAAGTAGCCTCAAGTAGCTTATCATTGATCAAGTACTTCATTGAGAACATTGAGAAGGATGCCGGTGTGACCTGAATCAGCAATAAAGGTAAAATTCTTTTCATTTTACCCTGTTTAAGAGGGAAGGTACTATAACACTTTTAGAACACTGTCATCAGTGTAATTTAAGAAAGAAACTGTGATCATATGGAAAGCTTCATTATGGGTCCAGATACATTGGGATTTCCCCCTTTTGTCTTGGCATTTTCGGCTGGCTGTGGATTTCCTGCGGCACAAATCTTGGCTTTTTCATTTCGAATCTCACCTCTTTTGTCTTTCCCCTGTGTGCGTATATGATTCTCCTCTCTTATTTTTCTCCTTAAAGGAATTTAAAATAAACGGTTAGGGGCGCCTGGGTGACTCATTCGGTTTAAGCGTCCAACTCTTGATTTCAGTTCTGGTCATGATCTCATGAGAGATCTCTCATGAGATCGAGCCCTGCGTTGGAGTTGCGCTGGCATCTCAGGTGCTGCTTCAGATAAACTTAAAAATTTTTTTTAAATAAACTTTTAGATAGTCAAGAAATTTAAGGTGTCTCAAGGATTGAGTTGATCAGTTTGGGGTGTTTTTGTTTTGTTTTAAGCATCCCATCCTTCATTAATGCTGTCACCACAAAAAGCAAGTGTATCGGCCTCTATTTCCCTTCTTTAACTATACGTATTAATTTACAGCCAGGGATGATTCTCCACAGTATCATTAAAATTGAGCACCACACCATGGGCCAAGAAAGCCTCAGTAAACCTCAAAGCAATAATTGGAGGTAGATACTGTCTTTATCCCCATTTAAAGATGAGAATATGGAAGTACAGAGAGACTGAGGGGCTGGCCTCACGTCACACTTCGGTGGGGAGAGCCAGCTTCCGCCCGTGGTCCATGGTGCCTGCTCTGTTGACTGCATGGCTCACTGCTGCACTTCAAGGGGAGTTTGGAATTCCTGATCTGCCGTTTCACTTCTACATAATTTATAAGCACCGAATTCCTGTTTCTTAATTGACGAAAAGTAAAAAAAAAAAAAAAAAAAAAAGGACTGATTGAAGTTCTTTATTAAACTTCTCTGGTTGATTAAATTGGCATAACTGTCTAGCTCAAAGAAAATGAACTGTTTCAAAAGCACCATGATTTCATGATGCCCCCGCATTCACCTACTCTTTTATTTTATTTTATTTTATATTTTTTCACTTGACAGAATTCTTAGGTTGTATACTGAAAAGCTTATGGGTTAAAGCTAATCTATTAGTATGTTTAAAATGATGTATTGACAGTCCTTCTTTCGGTTTTCCTTTTTTAACTTTTTAGAGGGTTGACAACTTTAAAAGAAATGGCATGTTTCTTTAACCCCGAGAACATTTTATTTAAATTTAGTCACTGGTTTAGAGAAAGAATAAACAGAACGTTCACTTAAATGTTCTCATGTCTTAGAAGAATGAATGGGTAGTGATATGATTTATAGCTGGTGTAAGAATAAAGAAGATAAAAGAAAATTGAAACCCAAAATTACTGGTTTCAGCAGAGTATTTCTGATTTAATTCTGAATTCTGAATACAGTTTACGCCTTGCTTAAACGTTTCTTGCCAGGTTGTGGAAGCAAATCTCTACCTTTTATATAACATGTAGCTTAATTGAATGCTCATTGTCTATATAGATAAAGTGAAGAGTGAGGGTAAATCATATTTATATCTGGCACAGCGCCTCAGTATCTATTGATTGAATAAATAGAAGAATGAATGAATATATGAAATTCATTCAAAAAAGGAAGACTTTGATGTGTTAGCATTTATGTTATGTGTAGCATTTCTAGTTTATGAGAGTTAGTAAAATTAAAAAAAAAAAAGCGCAAACTACGAAAAAGCTTTTGGGGCCGTGGACAGCAGCACTTTGCTATAAGAAAATCCAGGCATGAAAAGTGGAATAGATTAGGTTAGTGAATTCACCCTAAGAATCTAATGTTTTCCATAGGAGCCCCAAAGGTCAGCTTTGTATTGAATGCAAATTACCTTTCGTGGTCTTCGTTTCTTTGTAATATATTTAGTAAGTGAAAACACAGATTTAGAATGAACGGTGGTTACGCTTCCCGTATATAAAGAGTGCATCGACTGTTGTCTATGACTTTAACTAACCTTCTTATATCTGAATTTCAATCCCAGGTTTCCCAAAAGTTACTTCTAGAACAGAGAGTTCAGTTTCCTCAGCTGATAATATAATGTTTTGCTCCAGAGTATTGAAACCTTGTAATACTTAAAACTTTCACCCGTTAAGAATAAAAACCTTATCGTAGGTTTAAAAATACACATACACACACACACACACACACACTTTGTGTTTTTTGCAGTGATCACTTTAGAAGGTCACACAGACGTATTTCGTTAAGGTTGCCATTGAGTAAAACCTTTTTTCTGTTTCTGTGAATTTTGTTTGGATTATTTGAATCTTCTCAGCAGCAGCAGGTCTTTATCCTTTGGGATGATTTATTTGAAACCAGCCCAAAGTCATTTGGAATCACGTTATTAAGGTGGACCTTGTAGTTACGGCTTTTAAAAAAAGAAAACAGAGGTGTAGCTATAAAACCCTAGAGAGTGTGACCTAATGGCTGTCATGGAAAGGAACGGTCAAAGGAGTGGTTCAGACTGTGTGGAAGTGACAGCAGCATTTCTTGAAGAAGTATGTGGCCTTTCAAGACAACTATTTTTGAAGGGTAATTTACATTTAAAATTTTAAATCTATAAATTGCAGTGATTTTTCTTGGAAGTTTTCACCTCCGTGATTAAAGGCGCACCTTTCACTTAAAGACTTGGGTGTGGCACTTAGAACAGGAAGAACCTGGGTGCTTAGCACCTCCTCGATCTTAAGTTGTTGACGAACACGAAGGTCAATAGGTCAGTGAAGGTCAACAGGTCAGTGTCAACCTTGGCATTAGGTGATGTAATTGGGCCTCAGCATTTTTTTTTTTTTTTGGCTTGAATAGTTGAAAACCCACTTAAAAATGTTTTTCAGACCTTATTCTTTGTTTATATTTTCTTGTCGTCTTGTCTCATTGGAAACAGAGCAACTGCTTTTTTGGTCTTCCTACTGATAGAAGGTAGGGCCATATGAGGAACTTATTTTCTGATTTGCAGAATCTGGCCACCTGGGACATCTTCCCTTTTTAAGTTGCTTTTTGCAAAGAAAATTACGTTGTCAAAAAATTATTTAGGCTCTAGTTATCATACGTGCTTACTTCTGCTTGATGTTTTTAACAAGCACGCATGACCAGCAAAACGCTTTAAATGGGTTGGAGGCGTACCTATAACAAATATGTCTGCAGTGTGGGAAATTAAATTTGTCCTCAAGTATGAAAATCCAGATTAACAGAAATGAGAGCATTTAAAGTACATGTTATAAATAATCTTGTAATGAGTGTTTGGCCTAAATACTTTAACTGTCTTAATCCAACAGCATGATGCCAGCTCTCACATTCTGACTCTCTGTCATTCACTCAGGGCATCTTGGGTGCTATTCTACATGATGTACTGATGGACAACTTAAATACTTCTCCTTTTGAAGAGTGAAGCACGAGTAATTAAGTGCTGCATCCATAAGTTGGATAGCAGGTTTTACTGAGGCCCAGTAATGAATAAAAAGTGCATTACCCAAATTAAAACTCTTGCTTGTCTGTATATTGGCTATTGATTCATCTTTGTGAATTTCATTACAGTACAGTACAGTTGTACTCATCAAAGAGCTTCCCAGAAATGTCTCCCGTTTTAAAGCTTTGGTTTAGGGGCGCCTGGGTGGCTCAGTCTGTTAAGCATCCGACTTCGGCTCAGGTCATGATCTTGTGGTTCGTGAGTTCAAGCCCTGCATCGGGCTCTCCAGAGCCTGGAGCCTGCTTCAGATTCTGTGTCTCCCTCTCTCTCTGCCCCTCCCATGCTCATGCTACTGTCTCTCTCCATCTCAAAAATAAATAAATATTAAAAATAATAAAGTTTTGGTTTACTTCTAAATTGGTTAGGGAAGATAATCCTGTGGTGGTTCCTGTCGCTCAGTAATTTATTTAAGATAATCTTAATTCTCAATGACTTGGAAGTCTAGAAAACGTATGACAGTTCAGTTCTTCTGAACTGTGTTCAGTACACAAATGTTTTCCTAGTGTCTGTTCTATCTCCGTGACTCTGGGAATCTTTTAAAATGGTGTACTGCTAAAGCAAGTGGATAACTATTGATCTTAGTAGGTGATGTATATGTGTATGTATGTGTCTCGGTTTTCCCCCCTCCCCAATATATCGTAAAGTTGTGAGGTTAAATATTGCTTGAAGTGGTTTGATACATAGAAAACTGCATCAGAATCGTATATAATTGAAATCAGATATTACACTGCCTGAAAGTTTCCGTTGCATATACTTTAATTTTTTTTTTTTTTGTAATAGAATTTGATCAGAACTGAATATCCTGATATGAATGACCAGTCTGTTTCCAGCTCTAACATGAGTCATAATAAACTACTAAGGTCACCCTCGATGCTTCACCTCTTTGTAAGCTTTAGAATTGGGTTGTTGCCCATCCTTAAAAAAAAAAAAAAAAAAAAAAATCTGCAGTCAAGATGCCAGGTCCCTATTAGCTGCAGAAAATACAAAAGGGAGGGGAGCCAGGGGTGGTGGAAGGAAGTAAAACCTAGGTTTTACTAAAACTTGATAGAATCCCTCTCCCATTGTGGCCAGCCAATGCGCTATTTATCCTTTATCTCATTGTGCTGTGACTCTCCAAGCTAGAGAGGAGAGAAAAGATTGAGAATCAAAGTGTGGATAAGAAGCAGACACCAAAAGGACAAAAAAGCAAAAGCTGACTGGAGGAAGCAGAGGGCTGCAAACACAGAATGAGTGGAATTTCAAGGACAGGATTGGAATGACATACGTTGAAACCAGTAAGAGGAAAAGTGCGTTCTGATCATGCAAACCTGGATTGAGGTCTGTATCCATAATCAGAGGCTCGTCTGAGCTGGAAGGAACCCGTGAGGGGGAGTCTAGATAATCTTCTGGCCCTTCTGGGGGTTGGATGGCAGGTGAGGCGAGGATCTAATTTTTGTCTATCTCGACATCATCTCCATTAAGCGCTTGTCAAGCGGTGACTTGAGGGCTGCGAGCGATTTGGATCCCAGTGCGTCTCTCAGAAGTTGGCTTCTCAGTTAGTTGAATGAGTTCTCATGTCACCATCTGAGCTTCGGCGGCTCCTCTCTACGCGTCTGTGTCTTGCGTGGTGAGACACAGGGCCCTGCAGCTCCAGATCGCAGCACTGAGTAACAGGAGTGGTTATTCCTTTCCTCTCCGTCTCAGAGCAGAGACGGCGGGTTGGTGGGTTTTTCCCACCACGTGCGTAATTATTGTGCACAGTCGTAAACAAAAAGGCAGGCATCTCCCATTGCCAGGTAACTGGACTACTGCAAAAACAAGGACAAAAGCGGACTGGGAAGATAGGGACTTAGTAAGGTGAAGCTTGTCACTTGTTTCGTTTTCCTTATTTGAGTTGTGAATTTAAATATATTTGTTTGTTATCCGTTTTATTAATATTTATATGTGCATGTAGCAAGGTTTTATCTTAGGCGGTTTTAATTCTTGGTCTGTCTGAATACCTGTTTGAAGTATGATATCCAATCAGATCTTTTCTTTGATAATTCAGAGATGAAATGCCTCGGTAGTCGATGTGTCATCTTTAGCACAATGTCTCTGTTTAAGTTTTCTTTGAAGCCTAGAAGTTTGGACATAAGCTGTTTATTATGCCATAGTTCTATCTCCTCCTGAAGAAAACCGCCACTGAATTAACTTTTGCATAGTGTATTTCTATCAAAGCATTTGATCCTTGTTTCTGCAAGATAATCCTAAGAACTTTTTATTTTGAGAATAGAAAACCATGATGGATTTAATTCATAAAGGGAAGCTGCTGCAAGAAATGTAAATGTAAGCGCTTGATAAGGTAGGATTTCCTAGTTGCTATGGCAACCTGTGGGTCATGAGCCTGAGAAAATATAAAGTAAGTCCTGAAGCTGTGAAGACGATTATAAAATTTAACTGTCATTCTTCATTTAGAGTTGATGGCAAACATTATTTACTTAAGTTTATCTCAAAGCAAGCGAGGATCCGTTTTCAAAAATCCAAGAGTCCGATCACAAACGAATCCATGTTGCACACGCCTAACGTTATAAAGCACATGCAGCGTTTATTATTCTAACCGGACTATTTGTACATAATATCCCTGTAGATTTGGTCACCTTCCTATGGAAGCCGACGGTTTTCGTCTCTTGAATTCTTAATGAAAACCACAGAATTCAGCCGTATACGTTTGAGTAATTTTGCAAAAATGTGTGTGCTTCCCATGCCAAAAAGAAGGCCTAGGGGACTGTGTAGGAAGGAGGCCTTTGTGCCTTCTTCTCAGGTTCAAGTATAAATAGTAAACTGTTTAGGGTGGATGAATGCCAGGCAGGGATGTTAATATGGTTGTATATTTTCAAAATATACCACGACCTAGAGATTAAAGAGGTGGGTTAAAATCTCTTTGAAGAATGCTTCCCCCTTTCCCCACCAAGGGGTGGCAGTGGAGAAATCCATTTTTTTTCTACTGTGGAAGAATGAATACAAGGTGTCACATTCCTAAATTGAAATATGATGCTCAACTGTACAGTATGACAAAGTATCCGTTTTTCTTGCTTTATCTTCTGCAGAATGCTGTTAATTTGCACTAATGACCTATGAGACCCATTGCAAATTACCCAATCTTGCAAATTAGTGAGTATGTGAACAAACACTATAAAACTATCAGATACCACATCAGACAAATGTAGTTTATTGCAGGAAGAAAAACAGACTTGCATATTGAGAGGGAAACATATTTTTACAGCCAGATAAGTGCTTTCCTTTCCTGTGCTTGCCCATCGGGGAGCGTCAACACATAATACGGTCTGTGGCGTCCAATGTCTTACTGGCTCTTGAGCAAAAACATCATTTTTTAAAACGCAAGCATAGAAAATCTCAGTGTTGACGTGTATACTGGTATCTGATATTGAGTTTTTCCCGTATCTTTTGCCTCCTTAAAAAAAAGAAATTCTCTTTCCAACTTTGTATGCAGAGCCTTTACACTAAAAAGGAGAACGGAATTTAAGGTTATTAAGAATAGAACGTATACTTGGCTGGCTTTTCTGTACCACGTCCGTTTGCGTCTGAACCTGCGGGATTATTCATCCCCTCCCTTTGGGAGGATGAGGTAGAAACCGGCCCACACACCCAGCAGATATATTCCACTCATCAAAGCACTTTTCTCAGTTGGTTTGTTTTCATGTCTAGCAGCAGAAATAGCTGCTCTTTTTTTTTTTTTTTCTTTTCTCTTCTTTTTTCTTCTGGCATCTTGTAATTGCAACTGGTAATGTGTCTTCTTGCTAACCTGGGAGCAGCATTCCCCCACTCACCCAGCTGGCTCCCAGCTGGAACCCAGTGACGGATTGGCAGGGTGCCATTTCCTCCCTGTTGGACCTTCCATCCATCTGCCTTCCCAGGAGAACGCCACTTGGGTCTCCCAGTGGCCCCCCGGCTCTTGCCACCTTGGTTACATGTCTTCCACCCGCCTTGCTGATAACTACAGCCACAAAATCCACCTCGGTAATGAGCATTATAAAGTGCTTATGCTGTGCTAGGCACTGTGGTAAGCGCTGCCTTGTTTTTGTGTTTACTGAATTCTTTCCCCAGTGTAATTGAAACACATACATACATAAGTATTTTTAATTTTGTTTAAAAATTATCATACAGTAAAACTTCCCTTTTGCTTTTTGTCCACAGTTCTGTAAGCTTTAACAAATGAGTAAATGTAGTCAAGACCTAAGAGTTCCATCACCTACCTCCCACTCCCTCCCCCCCCAAAAAGCCCCTCATGTGTGATAACCATTTTGAATGCATTTATGACTTAATCCTTTAATGTTATGGGATATGTACTAATATTTTTTTTTTCTGATGAGGAAAGTGAGTAACTTTCAAAAGTAACTTGGGGCGCCTGGGTGGTTCCGTCGTTAAGCGTCCGACTTAGCTTAGGTCATGATCTCACATTTCATGGATTTAAGCCCCGCATCAGGCTGTGTGCTGACAGCTCAGAGCCTGGAGCCTGCTTCGGATTCTGTGTCTTCCACTCTCTCTGACCCTCCCCTACTCTCACCCTGTCTCTTTGTCTCAAAAAACAAATAAACATTAAAAAAAATTTTTTTTTAAATAAATTAAGTAACTTGGTCAAGGTTGCGCACCTAATTAGCAGTGAGGCCAGGAGTGGGTTAGTTCTAGAATTTGAGATTTTATGCACTCTTCTATATCACCACTCACAAAAAGTGGCTTGGGGCTATAGTCTCAGTAAGCACAAAGGTCTACATGTGACTTTCAAATGATAACGGGATGTTGGGTCTTGGAAAGGATCACATACATTTTCATGTGACGCACTCTTGAAAGACCCCAGTAGGGAGGAGGGTTTTCGTTCATTTGTTGGTTTCACTTTGTTTTGACTTCAGTAAGCCTGGTAAGATGATTGAGTTGAACATCTTGGTTCAGCCAGAAACCATTAACACTTTCTGGACTAAACTTCCCAACACCCTCATTTCATTATTGTTGATCCCCCTGTCCCTCCCCACCCCCCACCCCCAGGCTGTGTCCTACAGCTACACATAGAAACCACAGCTGGGCTTTTCCATTAGCCACGGTCAGCTCACGCTATCCTATTTCTCTTTTCAAAACTAAAACCCTTTTCGGTGGCTTTGGGCTCTTCTGTGAGGGTGAGTCAGCTTTGGGAATAATAACCAGAATCTTTCATCCATGCTTTTGCTCTAATGTGCTGATGCTGAAATCATCCTAAATATCAATACAGAATTTTGCTTTAGACTGGGGATTCTGCTACCATCATTCACTGTAAATCCCTTGAAGTGCAAAAGAAAACGATGAGTGATAAAGGAAACGCTAAAGGTCTGTGTGGAGGTGGGGGTTGGGGAGGGCAAAAGGCTTTGTTCAGGGGGAAGCTAAGGCTTCAGAGATGGATAGAGAGGCTCTCCTCCCAAAACTTATACAGTCTGGGACATGCCACCTTCCATTGAGCTCGATGAGGATGAATGCGATTTCATGACCAGAGCCTACACGCATGTTTAACGGTTTTAAATAATGTATTCACCTTTTCAGGATGACCGTGATCAATGATGATCATGAGAAACTGAGGAGGCCACCATATGTGTTCTCCTTCCTTATCCCCTTCCCTTCTCATAGTTTTGTTTCCAGCGTAATCTTAGTAGATCTAGGCTGTTGAGATAAATTGTAAAAGATAGGAGCATTCCCTTTATACACGTTCAGGAATGTGACTTGTGAAAATTCTGTTTCAAGAGTTCTTTCTCAAGGCAGAATTTAGATAGCACTTCCTCTGTGTGCTGTACTTACATGTGCTTAAGAATCCACCTTGAATTGGTATGAAAAAAAAAAAAAAAGGAAGGAAGCCAGATATTAACATGAAATCCTATCTTGGATTCTTTGATCCCTTAATTTGATCCTTCTCAGAACAGCATCTTAGACCTTCCTCCCTGTTGGAGAAGGCATTCCTGTCTGAGGACAGAAGACAGGGTCCATTTTCAAAGTGAGGATATGAGTATTAAAAGCCTAAAAGCCAGAAAAAGATTTTCTTCTGTCAGTAACTGCATTCTTGATAAAGAAGGTAGGAGTTATTGCCATGCTTTAGCTTAGCTGAGGGAGCCCCGCCCCCTGAAAATTCTTATGTTGCATCAACTTGTCTCTAGGCATATTATCCATGATTATCATTGAGCAGCTAATAGTACTATGAGTTGTATGTATTTAGGTAGGTCCTCTTAAAATTACTTTAATATTTTTCTTCCATATTTGTAGCCTTATTTAGACTGGGTCAAGTGAAAAATCTTGCATTTGCCTTTTATGATGCATTTAGAGTAGCTAATCTGAAATCACAGTTTTCAATCAGAAAGGAATATTGGATGCCTTCATGGAAAGATTACTACAAACTAAGTTTTCTTTCCTTTTTTTCTGATTTAGATTCCTTGAGTGTACTTTGTTAATGTTTGAACATTGAATCAAATAGTGTATTTCTCCCAATTTTAAACATTGCAAATTCAAGGCAGGGGCCTCTGCTTCTGTCTTCAAATGAACGAGAATACCATTTGAAGGGAAAATGGCGGCTGCAGTGTCAGTGCTCCGTATCACCTCTATCAAAGAGACTGATTACAATGTTGATGGTGATTTTCAGGGCCATCTCTGTCTTGCTTCTGCTTCTTAAGAATGTATAATGCAGTCCAACCTTAAGACAAATAGGTCAAACTGTAAAACTCTGCAGGAATGTAAGGATGAATTTCAAAATAATAAAGCAGTCCAACTTGGAGATTCTATATACTGTATAAATATCTCCTAACTTAGAGGAAATACCTTTTAAACACTTTTCCGTGATGATACATACTGGTGTCTAGGCTTGCCATTCTCCCTCGTTTTCAGCTATTGTTTCTGGAATTCATTAACAGTTACTGATGTTTAATTTTTCATGATGGCTGAAGGCTGGAGGGGAGAGTACATAGACACAGTGGTCAACAATTTTTGCTGCTAATGACCCCTGCGGGGATGGAAATTGTTCTCCTGTGGGGCAGGAAAAAAAAATATATTTTTGAGAATATCCTATCTGCAGATAAAGTAAGTGGCCATTTGTGGACCTGTCAAAGGTAAAAATAAATGCAGTGTTCAACTGTATTAAATACCGTACTTGAGCATAAGGGAGAGTGCATTTGTCTTATTTCATTTGTCTTCCCAGCCTGTGCCCATTTAGCACTGCAATAGCAGTGAACTTCACGGGCAGTCAAGCCTACTCTTTCATGTTTCCTTCCAGTTCTAAATTGAAAATATTTTTTTGAAAAGAACTATGACAAAAGCAATTTGAGTTAGTGATATCTTGAAAGAGAACCCAATTTAAGATTACCTTTACGGTTGATCATTGTTACCTACAGTAGGCAGATGTCATGGTGATCTTCTTAATATTAGTATTCTGAGAGAGTCTGACCTGACAGTGTTCAGGTAACATCACAGATCGGGTCCTAATACTGAGATTTCAAGTGGTGGTGCAAAAGGCTGCCAGGGACCACCTAGTGCCCAGGGGCCTCTGACTGAGGAGCGCACCTGAGCACCAATGAAAGTGTGTTGAGAATGGGCGTGGTAACCGTAAAATGAAGAGAAGGAAATGGGAAAGCACGCACGTGTGAGCTGATTTTCCAACTTGTAACTTAAAATGTTGGCTTTCTATTTTGTCCTCAAAGACCCCACCATGCTGGTAGAGTGCAATCAGGTCTTTCGGAGTTGTAACAGCATCAGTGATCCGCGGGTGCGTGGAGCTCAAGTCGTGTATGGGATGGGGTGATGGCTCTGGAAGGGAAAGTGTGGTTACAGGGGACCATCTGTCTTTGAAAGTATGATTTACTGGGGCATCCACCTTCTCTCCGAGCCGTAAAAGGAGGTCTAGTGACTGGATCTCTTCCTCGCCTGTGCTTTCTCTGCCTTGTTCCCTTCCCCCCACCCCCACCCTCTAACTCCAGAGCCCGAATCAGTCCAGTCCACAGATTATGTGAGAAATGATGCTATCACGAGCCATGCATATAGTTTCTTATAAAGAGAGGAGAGCAATACCCTGGCATCTTATACTCCTAAAATCCCTCCCCCACAAATCACGAGTGTTACGAATGTCTCCGGGTGGCAGGAGGAGCCCAAGACAAGGGGAGAATTGGTATGCCTAACGCAGAAGGGTGTCAGTAGCACGGCTGAGATCTGTGCTCAAGTCTCTACTATGCGGATTATTCACAGCAACTATTACTCCCCAGAGAATCCCTAATTACCACCTACATCCCTGTCAGCTGGTATGTGATCAGGGAATCTACTCTCATTTTAAACTATGCAGAAATGAAATGAGAAGCCAGCCTTACTTCTAAGGTACCATGCAGTGCATTCCAGAGGCAAATATGAATGACATTTAGCTCTGCCACTTTGGCCGATCCACATTAGTACAGCTCTCCATTCTTCTAAATAGCCAAGACCTAGTTATTCTTAAGCCCCAGTGTCCTGCCTGCTTGTTCACAATTTACTTTCATTTTCCAAATTTACCATTCTATAGTTTGTTTGACTTTTAAATCCATTTCGGTGCTTACCGTTTGTGTCATGTTCTGGCCCTTGGGGATGTTTTGGATCACATAGGATACTCTATTGAATATATATTAGTTCCTTGATCTCAGCAGAGTAATGGATGCTGAAATATTTCAGAAAGACGCGTTCTATAAAGATTTGCCAACTGCATACGCTGCCCGTGTTCGAAGCACAACACGTATGATTTTATTTGTGGCTTAATCAACAGGAAAAAAATGCCAAGCAGCTTTGACTAGCTGGCAGTGGACCTGTTTGTGTTTGCCTTATTTTTTCTATAAGACACCTGCTGGAGATGAGAGCCGGCAGAAACACCGAGTAGGTATCCAGGGCTTCATTACAGCAGTATCTCTAATGATCAAAGAAGCCTTTTTATACAATCTTGTTCCTGATCATGCAGCTGAACATCTGTCTACCTGTCTGTCCACCTTTTAATTGCATCATCCGGGTCTCTCTGATCCCAGGCAGTTCTGTCAATGCAGCTCTGCTTTCTACTTCTTCTGATCACAGTTAACACAAAATTTTCTGCAAAGCAAACCAGGAAAACTGAGAGCCTTCTAATAAACTTGGACTAAACCATTTTATGAGAAGTTAATTTTCTATTGCATATCCCGTGAAGCTCTTGTGCTAATTTATTCTTCAAAGCCAAATACTGTATGGCAAGGAGGGGAGGATGCTTCAGGAGTACTCGAAGCATCATATCCATTGGGTACAAAAGGAGTGTGCTCTACCTAGACGCTGCAATCTGCTAAACACTTGATTTGCTTAAAAAAAATTGGCAGTAGGAAGTCAGGAATTTAATTCACTGATTTATTCATTAATTCATCTGTCAAATACTTATTAAGACAAACCCATTATGTGTAGGATTGGGTGTGTGATTCACTAGTGAGCTCCTGTTCCTCCTCTAAAAAGAGATGAGCTATGTATAGATTAATTGTAAGAAAAACACATAACGATCTCTATAAGAAAATTCTCAGAAAGTAGTACGATACTGCAGCGGAGGAAGAACTCACTTGTAGTTGGGCTGATCGAAACTGGCTTTATGAAAAGATGCCCTTAAACTGGGCATTGGCAAATGGAAAAGAGTTGTGATAGGTACGAATATAATAGTCAAAGGTGGGACCGGCATGAGACAAAGCATGGAAGCAGGAAAACGCCAGGTCATGTTGAGAATGGAGTGTTGTAGGCTAGTTTGAAACCTGGGAGAGTAATCATGATATGGAAGAATGGATTATAGTCGATCCTTCAGAGATTTCAGAATCCCATTAGGGACTTTGCGTTGTCTTCAGTAGAGAGCAACCAACTCATTGAAGACGTTTCAGAAGGGGAAAGAGTGGAAGTACGAATGGATTGCAGAAAGGAGAGACTGAAGACAGGAGATTGCAGTGCAGAGACAAGGAATAAGGGGGCAGTGAGAGTTTTAACCGGGGCAGACACAGTGGGGAATTGATAGGAAGACCGCTGGGATGTAGAACGTGCAAAGTCAGGGCAATTGATGGCAGATGAGAGGAGGCAAAATGACTACGGAAGATGCCTGTAACAGTGACGGAGGGCCAGGAGGAGGGGCAGCTGCATGGATCGGTGTGATCTATTTTGTTGTGGACTTATTGAATGTTCATTGATCCAGGTGGAAATGTCCCGGACTCTGTTGTCAGTATGGACATCAAGTAGAAGTGTGTTTGAATGTTGGAGAGCGATTTGGGAGTTTCTGTGTACAATTAACAGTTGGATTGATAGCAAATTTTCAATAAAATGCATCTAAGCAAATTATTAGGTAACAAGCATTATGTCTCATTAAGGTGGTAAAATTCTATGCAGGAGTTGGGAGCTTTATCACAAGTATTTATTCAAAGTTCTACAACCACCTGAGACACACCCCCCCCCCCTCCCCGCTCTCCACTTTATTACTTACAAGGACCTTCAGAGGAATATCCACATTTAGTGGGCAGGAAGAGAAATTGGAGGCAGGGTACAAGAGCCAGAAACGTTGGCCAGGATAATGGGGGCTTCCCAAGTTGAAGGGGAGAGTTTGGGGGTGACAGTGAGGTCAGCACATTGTCAAATACCGGATGAGCTGGAGGTAGATGAGAGCCAGGCTGTTGGATAGAGTGTCTAAGAAGTTGTTTCAAGAGAGTAGCTTCTGTAGTTTGGTTGCAGTAAAACCAGAAGAGCTGAAGGAAGGAGCATTTGGGGAGGCTAACCCCAATGGAGAGATGGCTGGATTTCCCTGCGGGTACAGCCGAGGCCCCCTCTTCTTGCAGCTGTGTGACTTGAGAGGGCAGTTCGGATTCCCCCTCAGAAGCCTTCCATGGGATAGATGGGGGCCACCTCATATTTCATCAGAAGAGGCAGGCTGGCTCTGATCATGGTCCTTGCCACAGGCCATATGAGCACTGTCCTGTTATGACCTGTTCTGCCAGGACACTCCTCTCCACCTGGTACTCTGAACCATGGCAGACATTGGGAAACCATTGCCACTTTCGATTATTTGGATCTCTCCTTGGTGCCTGTGAAGTCACTTAAGATGTGCTGTCTTGATTTTCTTACTTCCCTCTCTTCATCCTAGGGTCTCATCTGAAACATTAATTTCTGAAGAACGACTGGTCTAATGGTTTAGAAGAGAGGAGGTCTGCTTTTCGTTCTGTTCCACTGCCTGAAATTAGGTCTTAAATTACAATATGTTGATTACCAATCAAAATCTGCAAAATCCTGGGCTGTTTCTTAGCTTAAGCAGCATGGTAACAGAATTAATCATAGCCAATAATAATATTATTAAGCAACAAAAAAGACAAAAACGAGGATGGCTGTCTCATTCAGCCACACTGCCTCCAGAGCGGTACACTGTAACGTTTATTTGTTTGTTGCGAGTGAATGGGTCTGGAGTAGATGAGACTATCGAGTGGAAACTTCGGGTACAAGTCCGTTTTTGTCGCTGTGGAATAAGAAACCCTGAGATCTTTCTAGGATTGTGTCGGGTCTCTGTAGGACAGCGTAGTTGTCGTTTACCTTTTAGCTCTCAAGAAGTCACTGAAATTTTTGGTTTTCTGCTTATTTTTCTTTTTAAATGTTATTTCTTTGCTGTTGTTTAAATGACAGCTAATTGTTCTGCAGCATTTGGTAAATGTCATGTATCCTACTTTTCTAAAAGCTGTGAAGTAGGGTAAACATGTGCCCGCTTTTTTCAAAAGATCTATCCAGTAATTATCCCAAAGGCTATTACAATATGCAAATAGCAAGGGGCATCCTTTCCTCTCCTCAATTGGAATATCAATATTGACTCAACATGTACAAAAAGAAAACAATATTTCTGACCAAATGTTAATCCCGTTTCAGGATAGTGGAAGTGACACTGGATGTCGAGATCGGACCGGGGTTTGAGTTCTAGCTGCCCCGTTGAGCGAGCTTACGTGTGACATTTGCTGAGCCGCGGCCCGGTTTCATTTTCCTCATCTACGAAATGGACATTGTAACGTCTGTGCTGCCTAACACAGAGGTTCCTGGGAGGATCAAATGTGCGAATGTACTCAGTACACCATAATGCGCTATACAAGTGTAGATTATTATTATTTCAGAAGAAACTTTGTCGTCTCTGAATTATTAATTATTACTAATATAAAATGTATTAAGCATCTGATTTGTTCTGGCTTCCACACAGAATTTAAATTGGCCTTGGATGGGGCTGTGATGTAGTCCTGATCTTTCATGTTAGGGAAATGGAGGCATGCAGAAATGAAATTGACTGCTTTTTGGTTTCCATTATCCCTTGCATATTATTAAGGAACTTCATACACTTAATTGTAATTAAATTTAGATTGCTTGAAATTACTGCATGAAGTGACAAAAAGGATTTCTTCTGAAAATTATACAGTCCCACAGTCGCCTGCCATTTTCTGTAAACAGGACAGCCTGCGTTCCGTTCGGGTACTCTCGCTTTGGTGTACACGCGTGTATTTGGAATCTTTGGACTTCAGACTGGAGCAAGGCTGTCAGCGACTGTCGGGAAATAAGTGTGTTTGCCATCACACCAGGTCACCGACCCTGCCAGCTGTTGTTTCAGCGGGTGGTAAGGAATGAAGACAAGCCCCTGGTCCTAATGGCCCTCAGACGTGAAATTCTTCTCCTGGTGTGTTTTCCATAGGTTCCCCGTCTACCACTCGCTTTCTCGTGTCCCTCAGATGTCTGTATTCTCGGAGATGCCAAGGAAAGGCTGCCCCGTAGGCTCTTAGAATTATTTTCCCAGCTATATTTGTCAGGCCAAATTTAAAGAGGAACATGCAATCAAATATTCATTTTTAATTTGTTTTATTCACTCACTGCTGCAGATCACAGGCTTTAGAAGACTACTTGGGACTCTGTAGTGCTGTATACTCAACTGTTGTTCCCCCCACAACTGTTTTTTATTATTAATTAATATTCCCTTTCGGGCCCAAGTGATGGTGAGAGAGATTTGGCTGGACATTCTGGCTAAGTGATGCTAATTTATAGGTCCTTTCAGTGGAATATTATGGAAGTGTGTAATGATAATATCAAAACTGCATTTAATTCCTGAAGAGGAAGGAAGGATAGCACATGAGAGACAGAAATCTGCTGTTCTCTTTGTAAGTGAAAGGTCATGCTACTGAGCGCTGCAGGGTGGATTGGTGAGAAATGAGCTCCCGTTTGCTAGGAATTAGAATGAGTCTATCTGATTTTCCTTCACTTGTGACCTTTAAAGATGCAGCTTTTAGATTGATAAGCAGGTGGATGCTTTTAGTAACCCAATGCAGAATTTGTTTCATATAAAAAGACTATCTTTCAGACACCAAAGATATTGCTTCCACAAAGGGTTTTTTCCTACAAAGCCTCTGGAGAAAGAAATTCAATGATTATATCTTATCTGTCACACAAAAAGAAAATTCAGAATTACTGTACGTTCAATTAGAACATTTTTTTTTTTTCTCAAAGCATTAATCATTTTCTGGAACACACATCCTCCAGTTAAGAATCTCTAGGAAGGTTTGAGAGTGGGCACTCCTCACGGCTCTCCCCTTTGGATCTTCCTGCCCGGCTCTGCAGAACCTCTTCCATTCAGATAAAAAGAGCTTCCCAGGTTGCTATAGCGATCCTTTCCTGTTGGGCCCCATGCTATCTTGAAGGCAGTTGGAGGAGAACAAGGAGTGGGGGGAAAGTACGGTGAATGTCAGGCTGCTGAAGGCGACCCGAGCTGGTTTGGGTTGCTGAAGACAGGACACCAGTCAGTGCAAACCCTCAACCTACCGTGGACCCAATTTGAGGTTTGGATATTTAAATATAGAGTTGTTTTTAGGATCTGTGTGGAATCTAAACATACCTCACTTTGTATTTTTAAAAAAGGCTGAAATGGCTCACTTTCCAGAGCCAGCAAGCTCAAATTTCTCGTCCTCTCTGCTTGTTTTCAGTTCTTAATTACATCATCCATCTTATTTGTTCTAATTTCCTCTTTTTATTTTCCTTATCCCCTCCGCCATCAATAGCGCCAGCCCATCAGCGTCTGTTTTATTTTGTCAAATGCTGGTGTTTTATTGGGCTTCTGTGCTGTTTCTGTTTCTCATTTGATATTCCTACCTGATAATAAATTCCTCATAAAGCACCCTGATCAAATACATCAGGCCTTCTTTCTTTTCCTGTGTACAGGTTTTAATTTCCTACTCAAAATCACAAATGAGGTGGAAAAAATTCATTCCTCCTGCACAGTATGCCCAACTTCTGAAATGTTTTAGAGAAAGCAGGGGAATTAGCTGAGTGACTTCTTAGCACATCAGACTTGTAGTATAAAGGCCTGCTCCCAGAGGGATCTGTTATACAGGTGGTGCTCCTGGAGGGTTCTAGCATACAATGCTGCTCCTGGAGGGTTCTAGTATACAGGTGGTGCTCCTGGAGGGTTCTAGTATACAGTGCTGCTCAGGTAAACAGTTACTGAGGAGGCAAATATGTAAAAAAGGAATACTTTTATCTCTCATCTCCAGAAATGTTTCACCTTGTTCAGATTTCTCCATTCTTCCTGAGAACAGCCAGCCCCAAAAGACATTTTTAAGCACAGGAGGCAGATTGTTCATCCTGAGCCGGGGGTGGTATGAGATAAACAGGCCCAGGCCCCACAGGGAGGGAGGCCAGTGGGGTCGAGCCTGTCTGAGCCATCAACCTCCAGAGTGCAGTTCCAGAATAAGGTCAAGACGGGGAAGCCGAGTGTCTATCCAACTTTTCATTCCTCCATTCCACAAACTTCTTGGGCAGTGAGAGGCCATTGTAGTGAAGTAAATAAAGCCCTTTTTATCTCGAGAGGAAGGAGACAAGTGTCAGACGCTGACAGGGCAGCGTGATGAGTGCCATGATCCAGGAACACATGAGAGTGTGCGGGAACTCAGGGGACATCGCACCCAACTTCCTGAGGAGAGTGGGGGTGGTGGGAGGGAAATGGAGGAAGGTACGTCAGGGAGGGGTCACAAGTTACACCCCAGCGTAATTCTTACTTGTTTTGTCTTTAGTGTGCTCTTTTAGCATAAACTAGCTCAAAACTCTAGGTTATATAGAAACAGGTTTATGATTGTCGATTATATAAAACAAACCATCATCAAATTCTTCAAGTAGCAAAACCAGTGAGTAGTTCATCTGAAATATTTGCTGTAAAATGTAAATTTTCTCCTGGTATTCTGGAAGGGGGAGGTATTGTTTGATTTGGTCCTAAGTGTGAATTCCCGGAAGCCGAGCCTTGCTCTGTCTGTTGTCATCTCTTACCTCTGACCAAGCTGACTTCCCTCGCTGTTTCTGGAATGCTCCAAGCCCATTCTCCCTGGAGAGCCCGTTTTATTGCTCCGTTTGCCAGGAGCCAACAGACGCATCCTCCCAGATCCCCATCTCACACTCTCCGCCATGCGCTCCACATTCTGATCGTGTCCCTTCATCACACAGGGTTTGCGGACCACCCTGTATAAAACGCCGGCCTCCCACGCACGGTACTTTCCACCTGCCCCCAACCTCTGTTGTGTTTTTCAAAGTGCCGATCATCACCTGACATGTGTTACTATGTTTTTATAGCCTGACTCCCCTCTTTAGAATGTAAGCTCCGTGAAGACAGGGATCTGGATGTGTCCACTGCCATCCCTTGTTGGGGTCTCAATAAATACATATTGAGCGACTAAACCTGCCTTGATAGATGTCATAGACCCCAAGAGGAATGGTTAGATCACCCATTCTTCAGATTGTTTCTTTAATCGACCTACGAAGATCATTGAGATTTGTGTTTGGTAGCAATTTGTAATTCAGCATCTCTCTGTAGCCAAATCCGAGAGGCCACTCCCGGTGTCCCTGCACTCCACAGCCATCTTCGCTGTCCCACACACGCCCAGGCTGGCTCTAGCGCGACATCGTTTCAGTACAATTCTCTGTGTTTGAACACTTCTCCCGGGCGTGTGACCAGACACCTCCGTTGCTGCGCAGTGTATCTGTGTGGTCAGATCACGGAATCTCAAAGGACCACCCTGTTTTTCTGATTTTAAACCAGGCACCTGGACTTGCCTTTTTCCTTCTCCCTTCCTTCCTTCCATCATACCTTTCAGTGGAAAAACAGCAACTAATAATCTAACAAACCCTATGGAGGCAGGTGTTAGTCACATCTCCCAGAACCTTGTTATCAGCGCTGGAGATTATCAGTGTAGAAACTTCAGGAGAAAAACTTGGCTGCAATGTATGTGAGGCCCTTTCCTTGTATAGCATGCCATTCTTAATTGAGAGAACGCAACGTGTTCTTGCTTCTCTTTAGATGCTTGGCCTTAAATCTAAACAGGAGAGAAAAGGAAAGGCATTGTTTCAAACAGGAGACGGCGAGGATAAGGGGTCGTCAGAGAACTACTTCTCTTTTATTGATTTTGCGAAATTGTTTGGAGAATGATTCAGCATTTTGGGGCATAAAAATAACAGCTTCGAGTTGCTTTTCAATTAGGCGAGCGTACTTTCGTACTTTCGCTGAAAGGTTCTGTTGTTCTTGAAATGCACTTTCCTTCTGTTCTTTCAGAGTCTCTTTAATCAGTAGTGATGTGACAGGAGGTACCGTGACCTCCCTGACCCCACTGCGTCTTCCCCTTCCTCTCTCTTTTGTGAGGCTCAGTCGCCAGGAAAACTGATTGGCAAAATTGTTCCTTAATTGGGGAGAAAGGTAGTTCTATAAAGACAGGCGCTATCCAGAACATGCAACAAATTGAACTACCAGAATGTATGTTTTACCCCGGTTAGGTTTCGTTTCAAACTAGAAATCCTAAGCAGCCACAGACTGGGTTTGAAGCGGCATTTATCTTGACGTTAAAATATTCCTGAGGTTTAATTTTTTTTTTTTTTTGTATTATTTAGAGCATGGTAATGAGAGTTTTGTTTCATTATTGTGTCCATTGTCAGGTCAGTGCATTTAAATTCCTTTTAAAATGCATACAGTAATGAGTTTAGTATATAAGCTGAATGCCCTGGGCTTTAACAAAATGGTTAATAGGTGTTTAGTGGCCTAAAGAAAATGAAACTCTCTTTGTTTCTCTGTGTGTGTGTGCGCATGTGTGTGCATGTGCCTGTGTGTGTGTGTGCGTGTGTGTGTGTGTGTGTGTGAAAAGGAGGATTATCAGGTGGCATTATGTTACCCTTGTTGAATATCAATTACAATAGGTGATACATGTTTGCCCTACATGCAAAATAAACTTCAGTAGGCATAGGGCTAGTAGCAATTTTCGGGTCACTAGTTAAAAAAACAAACCTACGTTCTACACGTCTCAAATACCACTGCCTTTAGAAGAACTGAGAGCTGATTGTGCCCATTACTCTCTGTGCTTTTACAACTTAGGTCTGTCTGTGGCGTTAGAGGGTTCATGATGCTTTCTTAGGAATCATTTCAGTAACTATGGAAGGTGATGGAGGTGTTAATTAACTTGACTGTGGTCATTGTTTCACAGTGTATAGGTACATGAAATCACGGTCTACACCTTTTTACAGAATTGCATGGTACAACCTAAATACATACAGTATGTATTCGTCAGTCATACCTCCCTAAACCTGGGTGGAAAAAAAAAAGTTTATTTCCTTTTCTCCTCACAACAACCATGTCTTTGATAATTTTATAGATGAAAACACTAAGTGAAAGCACATACTGAGTGTCAAGGTTTCAGGCTCCAGGCTGGGCCCCGGGGACTCATGGTCCCCACAGGAAGGCAGCTCCAGGGCACTCTGCCATGGCCTCCCACGGGCTCTTGGACAAATTACCAGGTATCTCTGCTTCCTCATCTATCAAAATGAGGCTCCCAATACCCACTTTGTATTCTTTTCAGGATTGAGTGAAATATGTAGAAACACAATAGTTCTTTAATGAATGTTAATTTTTCTTCAAAGTTCCAGTCCAAATCTACCGATTCCCTTCACTATACTGCCTTACGTCACAGACACTGTACCTGCCAACCTCTATCAAAGGTGCCAGGCTTTGACACTTACTAGTTGGGTGACCTTGGACAAGTTAGTAAACTCTTTGCCTCAGTTTCCTCATTTGTAAAATTGGGATAAGCATACTCCTTCACTGAGTTTTTGCCAACGACGTATGAGTTAATGCATCTGAAGTACTTTGAACGGTTTCTGTCGGAGTAAGTGCCCAACAAATGTTAGATATCCTGAGCTATAATAGCCTTTCTCCTTTCAGTTATAAATCGCATTCACAAATGTTTTCACTGTGAGTGCATCTATTAAAACAGTTTAGTAAATTCTAAGGTGTTTGATCTGATTTTAAACCTGAGTCTTTGGACTGTATAAATCAGGGAGTTGGCACTTTGGTTTCTGATTCCTTGGCATTGACTGATCAACATTTGGTTCATTGGTGAGCATTTAAGAACCACCAGTGAGAGCGTAAGAAATTAGCAATCCTTCATACTGTCAGGAAGCATTGAGTGAGATTGAGCTGTCAGAGGCTGAGGGTGAATGCTTCATTGGACTGAGCCACTGAACCAGTTGGATTCTTGGTCTTCCATGGCATTCTTGGAAAGAGTCCATTTAACTAGGAAGTAAAGACTGGCCAGTTCATTTAATAGGAACAAGCTTAGAAAAATCCTGTGTTAGCCACTTAAACATTGGAAAGAGGAGAGTGGTGGTTATTGAGCTAAATGCCTTTAAAAAGAAACAGGAAAACACTAAAGCAGGAAGTAATACATAACCTTGACTTTAATATACCGCCTAAACCTACCTTAAAAACACTAGAAAATTTTTCTTTTCATTTCTTTCCTTTTCTTTCCTTTTCTTTTCTTTTCTTTTCTTTTCTTTTCTTTTCTTTTCTTTTCTTTTCTTAAGTCTATCAGAGTGACCATGTGTTTTGGATGTTGGGGTGTAGTAATGGTAAGGAGGAGACAGGAGAAAACTGAGCATTTAGAATTGTGGTTGGTGGCAGATTCTAAACTTGCATGAATGTGCTTTATTCTTTTTGAACACTATCTACCCACCCACCCCCACCCCCCGCCTTTTTTTAAACAAACCTTGTCTGACTGACTATAACCTTTAAATAATTGGTAAACTGGAACAGTGAAACTGACATTAAAATCTAATGAAGAGAAATGGAGGGAGGGAGCATTATTCTAGCAAAGGACTGGCCAGCTATTGTCCCCCTGTTGTGCTGGAAACGGGACTGGTTTCTTCTGGCAATGGCCAACACTGGCAGTAGTGGTATTAAAATACGACACATTTGGGGCACCTGGGTGGCTCTGTTGACTGAGCGTCTGACTTCAGCTCAGGGCATGACTTCATGGTTCATGGCGTTGAGCCCCACGTGGGGCTTTGCACTGACAGTGTGGAGCCTGCTTCAGATTCTCTGCCCCCCCCTCTTTGCCCCTCCCCCCCTTCTCTCTCTCTTTCTCAGAAATAAATTTAAAGTTTTTTAAATACTTCACATCTGTTTCTGTTAGTAATAGTATCATAAGAAATCCTCTCTGGGCCATAAATGACCCATTTCTAGGAGCAGAAAGTCCTCACACTAAAGTGCTCACCCGTCCAGCCATGGTCTTCTTTACCTTTTCTTCACACGTGCTACATACACACAGCAGGAGGCTTGTAAGCCTCCACCCTGGTTCCTGCGGGTCCCCCTGCCTGAAATGCCTCTTTAAGTCTCAATAATTTCATCATCCTAAGACCCAAGCCCTTAGGACTTTTCCTCACTCTTTCTCCCTGGATTGCATTCAGTCCAATTCCAGAGGTATCGATTGAGCACGCCATATTGGAGATGCCACACAGATCAAGGTAGGCATGGCCTGTGCTCTCAAAGACCTTACACAACAGGGGATGCAGGCAAGGTCAGGTCTTTTCAGCAGCCTGGTAGGTGCTAAGACCGGGGTGCCCGGTGCCCTGGGAGCTCAGACAGGGCGCCTGGCCCAGATCTTGCCCACTTGTCCTCACAGATCTCACCTTGCCCAAAATATCCATAGTGTAGCTGTAGTCGCTTCTGGAGAAATTGGCATCTAATTTTATGCTGCTTTGAATTCTTCTCTGTTCTTTTATCTCCCTAGCTGGATGGTAACTACCTTGAGGGAAACGGCCTTTATTTTCTTTTTTATGCTGCCTTTTAAAACTCTATAGGGTCTGACACAACACTCAGTTGATGGTAAATACTCAGGAAACACTTGCTGATTTGCTTAGAACCTCTTCCTTTCCCCCTCCCCTTTTGGCTTTGTGCAGGAATGGTTTCTTGTGTCTGCATTCTGGCACACGGATTTTGGAAATGGTTGGCTTGCTTGTTTGCAAGCTTGCTTATGGGTAGTGAGCTCCAGCTGACCACAGTCACTGTCTTCTGCCACTCGGTTCCTGGGTAGCAACACGCCTTCTGTCTACCACCCACCTCTGTGCCTCAGCGCCCATCTAGTTATTTCTACTTCAGGCTGTCCTCGCACAGGTCCACCATTGCCTCTGGCATGGTTTCCTTTTTCTGGGACGTTTTTCCTAATGAGGGTGGAGTATAATTTAGAGGCTTAATTTTAGAAAACTATATGAAGCAGCAGACCCATAAAATGTTATGATTCACGACCACTTGTTTTGTTCTCATAATGCAACCTAAACTAAAAAGCCATTTATCAAAGCTATAAAAGCTGTTCATGGCTGTCTTTAGTATATCGTGTGGAGTATAATTCAGCCCACAGAGCGGCAAAAGATGAATTCATGGGGCCATTTGCCTCAGTGTGCGTTAAAGGCCAGTAATTTCTGAGCTCTGTGGAAGACCTTATGTTACTCTAAGCCCTGGATTCTTCTTTCTTACCCCCACGTAGTTTCACTTGCCATTTTAGTATCAGTGGATCCTCATCTGTAGACCCTTCTTTCCCCCTGTAAATCATTGCCAAGCCCCCGACGTCCCCTCATCCATAGCCCTCTTGTCTCTGCTACCTTTACCTGTTGAGGAGATTGGTGTACGAAGATATGTTGGCCAGAAACCCAAAGGCAGCCTCCATGGAGAGTTACCTTGGTCATTTGTCAGCTGTAACAATCCCTAGGAGAACCCTTGGTCTTCCCCTCACAACTCCCAAGAGGGCAAATAACCAACATTTTCCTAGAAATGAATGAGAGAACAAAGCCCATGGGCATTCTAAGCTATGTTTTTCCCAGTGTTCTGATAGGAGCTCAGTGGCGATTGTTAACCCAGATTGCTAACGATAGCGCCCTCAATAGAACTTAAGACGCCTCTAGCATCGTGATTCGTATTTGAACACTAAGGTTAAGTTCTGAAGTCTCTTCATGGTCATGTATCCAGGTCATCACACTTGAGAAAGTATATATGAAATAAGATGCTGGAACGTAAGGGTTCCAGCCATCCAGTACATGGCACTGGGTTTGCACCCTCGCTTAAGCACCAATCAGGCTGTGCTCCTTAGACAGGTTACCTAACCTCTCAGTGTCCTCCTGTGTAAAATGAGGTTAATCACTGAACCTTCCCATAGGAATACTGTGAGGGTAGCTTGAGAGAATAAACTATCCAGTACTACTTGGCGCACAATAACCAGCAATAGCTTCTTTATCAATTCTTATTTTTACTGAGAGCCTACCAAAACATGAGAGTTAGGAGAAGAACTAGAAGGAACTTCCTGGATCCAGATATACTACACAGTTTCAGTAAAACTCCCAGAAAGATGATCTGTATGTCTTTGATACACACTGTACTTTGTAAAGCCCGTTCGCAATGTATGGTAAATAGAAGTACACCTGGAAAGTGAACCAGTTCTTTAACTCCATGATTAAATATCAGTGACGGGGTTTTTTTTTCCCCCTCTTCAGTTAGCTATTACATACGGCATTATAACTTTTCACTTCCCTTTTGCACATCAGTTGTTTAGCTGGAAAGCAAATTCTTTTTTTTATAGTAGGACGTAAGCTTTTTTTTTCATTGAAAACTGCTGTAGTTTTAGGCAGCTTATGTATTTCCACTTAAGGTGTACCTTGTACTGCTTATCGGCTCTTGATCTGAAGATCCATCTTTTTTTTAGCAGACTCATTTTAAACTCTCATAGAACTAAATAACTTCCTTGAAGAACAAGTTTCATTATTTGACAGATGAAACCGGCAGTGGCTATCAGTATCTTAAGCTGGATAACAGTGATTTTCAAGAGCTCCAATGACTTCGAAGTAAGTTTATGCATAATTTATAATAGAAAATTGGGAAAAAAATTGAGAATTGTTTTGAAAATATCTTTGCCCCCCTTTAAAAAAAAAACCATTTCCCTCTGAGAGGTAAAAATAGCATTTCCTTTGATATGCTCTTTAAGCTCAGATCTTGAGGGGAATAATTCCCTAGAGCCAAACTCTCAATGTTAGCTAAATTAATGCTCCTGTTATTTATTTTTATTAGGAGTTCTTGGACCTTCCCTGTACTTTGAGAAAGCCTGGCCCCTGTGCTCTGCAGAGATTTGGTAGGCCTCTTTGGAATGGCTTGGCATAACTGTGGTCAAGCATCTTCCGTGACCCATGGCTTTAGGGAGGCTCAGGCAAAAAGACCCAGCCTGGTTCTCTCTCAGCCCTTTTCCCTAATGGAGAAAAATGCATTCTGCGTTGTACTTGGGTGGCCTTCCCAGTCTTCTGGGAGTCCGATCCATTTATAGCTAACATTAGGTCGAGGCCAGAGAGGCCATGGCCCTCACAGTTGTCATTAGTGAGCTCTTATTTCTATTCCGTTGAGGAGCTGAAATTGACAAACTGTCTCGGGAGATGTGCGGCTCTTTGCTGCCTGTTTTTGAGCAGGACACATTAAGGATAAGTTACTTGTCATGGTAGAATTCCCCATCATTAATCACTGAGAGACCACATTCCTAGGCAGATCAGCAAACTTGTTGATAAAGCCACATCTTGATAGAAAATGTACCTTTCTGACGTCCTCTCGTCTGCTGGCCTGGTCACCAGTGTTGCCACACACCCGGAGCCGACGGCCTTGCCTCACTCTGATGATGGCGGTACACTGTGGATCCGTGAAGATCTCACCATGGCTGCCGTGTGAGGCCTGCTTTGATTTGTATACAGTATGAATAACTGTATTAGGCATGCTATAATTTTTTCATCTTCTGTGCCTACAGGGACTATCTTACCTTATCAGAGTAAAGTTCATTCTGTAGGACTGATAATTAATCCCCTGTTCTTTTTCGTTCCCTGCTTTCTTATCTGGTGGCCATGTTATATATACATTTCAGCATTTTTCATCACTATGCCGAATAAAGCAATTTGGAGATGCAAGCAATAAAAAGCTTATTTTTATAACCCCTCTAGAAAGAAAACTGCACGGATTCCATTTTAGTCAGGGGGGAAAAAGCCATTCTATTATGTGGCTACATTTACGTCTACTACCCACAGCAAGCCCTGGAAGAATGCAACAGCCGGCTGCAAACGAGGAGTCTCTGGTCTTCTGACAGCCCCCCGGGAAAGGTGGTGTATTTGTCTGGGATAATCCCACTACTGGTGCCTCCCCTGCATACACCACACTGTGTGTGCTCCTTCTCACTTGATAACTTTTAAAACACAGAAATAAGATCGCCTATAGAGGTTGTTAACTCAGGATTCACATCCTTAACTGGATAGCAAATGTCTTACTAATTGAGGCTTCTGTTTAACTGGATTAAATCCAGTGGCCTGATATCAGCACGCAGTGCGGCCAAGTCTGTTGCCCTTTTAGGAGAAGGGGGCTTAGTTTTCCGTGGCTGCGCAGTTAGGCCAGTCACATCCTCGTCCTAGGGTCCTGGCTTGTCATAATTTCACTTGGGGGCAGGGGAGCATTGCAGCACAGTGAGCTGGGTAGGAGCTTAAATATTTCAGAAGTAGGAAGGAATATTGTCCTAATTAAACTGAATTTGGTGCCCGTGGCAAAATATGTGCTCAATATATTGGGATTGTGTGAAAAATTACATGTATTTTCATAAATTGGTTCCCTCCCCATTCTTGCCAAAGGGCTTTTGTTTGGGATAATGTTTACCATAGAGGAAAGATTTCATTACTGCTACTGGACAGAACAATAAAATCTGGAGAGTCATAACATTTACCCAGGCCCTTAAATGTTTCTCTTCTTTAAAAGCATAGGGAAGAGTTCAGTTTTCTCCTAAAAGTTGGAAAAAAAAAAAGCAAAATTCTTTCAGCATTATTTAATACAGAATCCCTGGTATAAATCCCTGGGCTCTTAACTGTTTTCATTTAGAAAGGAAAAGCAGTTTTAGCATAAAGTAGATCTCCGACATTCAGGAGAAAATCAAGGCCAAACACGAGATTTTTCCATTTTTAGCCTGACACTTCTCAGTCAGGCAGTCTTTGTGAAATATTGACTTGAGGGATTAAAAACATTATATTTGTCTAATTTCACTTGATAACCCATTGGTGGGTATCAACTCCACCCAAACTCCGTTTTTTTTGCAACCTCGGAACATCTCTTTAAAGATACTGTCATTAGAAACAAGTGCTAATGCGTCTAATTTTCTGATTTTTGGTTCTTTTTTTTAAATTTTTTTTTTAATGTTTATGTTTATTTTTGAGACAGAGAAAGACAGAGCATGAACGGGGGAGGGGCAGAGAGAGAGGGAGACACAGAATCGGAAGTGGGCTCCAGGCTCTGAGCCATCAGCCCAGAGCCCGACGCGGGGCTCGACCTCACGGACCGCGAGATCGTGACCTGAGCCGAAGTCGGACGCTCAACCGACTGAGCCACCCAGGCGCCCCGTGATTTTTGTTTCTTAAGAGTGTGCCCACAAGGACCTAGCAGGAGGCAGGTTTGGAAGGAATGACATTCTTAGACACTGCCTTGCCGGATCCTGGGACTTTGCCTACTCCCTCTCCAGCGATCTCTGAGGGCCTGCTGCAGCTGTCTTCTGGATTCAGATGCTTCCACCTCTGCCTCTTTCTCTACCCTTGAGCTCGCATTGAAAATGTCGAGCTCCCCACCATTCAGCTGTTTGAGTGCATCATCGGCTCTTCCCTGCCCACACCCTCTAGCCTTCTCTCTGTGGCGGAGTCCGGGTCCTCCAGGTTCACTCTTGGCATCTCCCTTCGTTCCTTCCACCCTTCCTCCACACCACCAGAGATGGGTCAGGGGGTACAAACTCCTCCTCCTTCTTTGTATTCTAGGATCTGATCTTTCCTATGAGTGCTGTTCCTTCAGGCTCAGGCCAACATCGCTTGTCGGCAATGCTCTGGTAAGCCCTTCGCTGGTCCCTTCTCTCGTATGGTCCCCTTATCTCTCACCCCCATCATACACACACACACACACACACATACACACACATCATTCAATCCATCTTACAAACCTTCTGTAGAATTCTTCTTCCTGCTGTATAGTGTGGTACAGGATACCTCTTTACTCCGTTCCCTCCACACTCTAGACGGTTAGCCACCTTCAATCTTTTCAGCATCCTGAGGCTAAAGTCCATATTTCTTTCCCTGACTTTCAGAGCCCTCCATAGTAATCTTGAAGTTAGGCTTTCCTTCTCCCATCTTAACCCCTACTCCTTTCTGAAACATTTGTATGATCTTTATCACATCCTATCCTTTATCCTAGTTATATGAAGACCTGTCCTATCTATCCTACTAAATCCTGAGTCTCAAAGACAAACTCTTGTTCTTTAACTTGCTTATCTCTCCCACATACATTAAACTGTAATCGATAATAAATATAGCTAACATTTACTGAGCATTTACTATGTGCTAGTTACTATTCTAAGTGGTTTACATATTTTATTGCATTTTAGCACAGGAAGCAGATATTATTTTCATTTATAACTGTGCACCTGGAACTCAAAGAGGCAGAAAAGATCACTTCTGCACAACATAATCAGGCGAGGCTTCATGGCAATCCACAGGGCATGGTAGGGAGGGGTTTATCACGCAGACAAGTGGCTCTGGAATGGGGCACGAGCACATGACTGGGGACGGTTGAGAATTGCAGGCTAGGTAGAGAGACAGGAGTGCTGTAAGCGTGCTAGCAGAGGAAAGAAACTGATGAAGGGAAGGAATACTGCGTTTGGCCAGCAAGAGGAAAGGGGGTTCCATGGAGCTTAGTGTCCACACCCTTCACTCAGTGGCTTTGTTCTCTGCTCCATTTTATTTGTCTATCCTGTCTCTACAACTAAACCCTAAGGTCTTTGAGTAAGGGAAATGTAGTTTATTCTTTTTTGTAGTTTCAATATTTACTGCATTTGTCCGCAGTAAATGTACAATCCGTGTCATTTGACTATGGAGCAAAAAATTAAGTGCCATTAATAGAAGCCTTCTCCCTGTGACCCAGGCATGGGGATGGTGTGTAAAACCCATTTGGAGCAGAGACTTTATGAAGTGTACAAGGGTCTCTGAGTCTCCCTTCTTTACCAATGTGACCCTGTGTAATTGTATCGCTTTAATTAATGTCTGTCATCAGAAGGGACGTAATGGGGTGATTATAACTAGCCTCCCTACTAGTTAAGTTCTGCTTCAATCTTGACATTGTGGGGAATGGTCACCATGATCCCAGCGGACCATGGGACCGTCGTTGCTGTCGTCATTGCTAATGATGGTGTTCCGCACGTTTCTGTGTTACTGAATTAAAGAAGAAAACATACCTCAGTCTTTAGCATGCATTTCAGGGAGCTGTGCACCCTGCGGATTTTGTCAGGCCAAGCTTTCACTGAGTCTCTGTAACAGCATTAGAGCCTGGTGGCTGAGTGGGAGCTTTCAGGGGGTCAGGGCTGTATACAATACTAAGAGGTAAAACAAAAACTTGTCACAGCAAAAGATATTTCTGTGGCCGACTTTGTGGTGGGCATGGTGTTGCTGGTCAGCAATATGTTCTTGTCTACTCAGGCCGGCTATTGGCTACCCCTGTGAGATGCTCCCTTGCTGACAAGCCTCCCCCATTCTGTACTTTGCCCTCAGGCTCGCAATTTACTGGATGCAATCTTGTTGAGAAAATGTGGTCTTTATTAGTGTTCGGCACAGATCGACTTTTCTTTGTCCGCTTCTGCAGAGCTCGTAGGATGCTTAGTGCAGGGAAGGAGCGGGACACAGATGACAGTATGGGGACAGGAGAATGGGAGAAGCAGAATGCTGGCTTAGTCTAGGGATGATTTGAGCATACAGGGTAGTAGTGGCTCGTTTGCACACACACAGCTTTTTGCAGGATTCCAATCAACAACCAATTATGAAGGAAATATAGTTATCAATAAAAATGGAGTCTGTTTTTAGATGCATGAAAAAAAATGAAATTTACACGCAAAAGACAGTTCTTGCCCTCCAGATGTTTACGATGTAATGAGCACACAAAACTAACGTGTGTGTTGCTGCTCTCCATATCACCGGGGCTGTGTATAACTTTATATATAATACTTTATTTTTTCATCGTGTGGATGTATGTGCATATCCTCATGTATATTTTTCCGTCCATCTCCACCAAGCCTCGTTGGCTTGGCTCTGGTTTAGCGGTCTAAGTGTGTTCTACAGAGACATAGGTGAGTGGCATATCATCGCTGAATATGCCCGCATATGCTGTCTCTAACAAATGCTTACACTGGTGACTTGTTTCCCTCCTAATCCTGATGGTGCCTAGTGTTTTAAACAGTTCCTCGATTTATAGGTGGTACTGAGTAGTTTTTTAAGCACAAATACAAATGCTTTGCGAGTAGAAATTAAATGCCACAGAGTCTGTTAAAAATATAAATCACAGTCATTTAAAATAGGCATTCTATAAAGAACTGTAGAAATGCGAAATTAATAAATACTAGCATAAGCATTAAATATTCACTGCCTGCTACTTCTGAAATGGTACAACAGCATCATTTTTTAATGATGGGTAATGATAAAACACATCAATTTTAAATAACCTGTTTTCTCCTTCCCTCCTTCTGAAGCTATGAGTTGGCAAGCTTGAAATTAAATACAAATAATGGTCCTAACTAAGCTTCTGCGAACCTGAGTCATAGAATGGATACTTTTCTGGATGTTCTGTGGCTGTTTGAAAAGACTGGTAAATTGAAAATTGGTGATAATGGGATCAGCTTGAATTTAAAGAAAAAATACTTCTCTGTTAGTGGAAAACCAGAAATGTAGACCGTTAAAGAGCGAATGCACCACTGTCTTCTAATGCATTCTTACTTGTCTCCTTATTAAGGCTCCCCGAGTCCTCTTAAAAAGTTAACATGAACCTTTAACTAAAATGCATTCTTACTCCTTCCGCTCCAACCCTCTCGAAATCCCTTTAGAAACACCTTTATTTTCAGTTTTGCTTCACTCTTATTTAAGAAGCTACTTGCAGAATACAAGAGTAGGATCAAGGAGCAAACAGTTATAATATCTTGAATCCATATGTCTCTTTGCTATCAGAGAACTGCGTATGCCTTTTATCTTCAGTCCTATATACTATACAAATTTAATTGACAGAGATTTTTCTGTCTTATATAGAGGGGAAACGCTAAAGCATCTGTTTCCTAAGGTCATGTTGTAAAGCAATTTAAGAGCTTATGCGTCCTGGGATGGGGAAGCGCAGGGCGCGGTGGGCTCCTGAAAGGGGTCCTGAGCCTCCCCGGAGACGGTGGAGTTGTCTCGGGCCTCATAAAGGATACGGTGTTTGAGCAGAGATCTGAAAAATGGGTTGGAATTAATCAGGCTGCGAAGGCTGAGCAGGAAGCGGGGGAGAGAGAAGGTTGCTCTTAAGGCACTTAGATGTAATCACATCTCTGCAACCATGTGGGGCTGACGTGGCAGCTGTTAGTGGACCTGGTTCTGGGCAGCGACACATGGTGGGAAAGGGCTATTGTGGACCTGAAAGAACCAGCTTTCCCCCAAGTGTTTTCCTGCGAATTCTTGATCCTCTTGAGCTGGTTTAGAGAATGGTGGGTGGAGACCATTTAGAATGGTTGGAATGTGATCTTGCCTGAAGGGGAAACTGTACCTCTGTTTGCTCAGCTGAAAAGGACACCGGTGGGGAGGGGAGGTGGTACCTTGAGTCAAATTCTCCAGAAGGGGTTGCAGAGGAACAGGGCCTGTGGGAAGAGTCACGACAGGTTCCGAATCCCAATATGGGAAGAAGACACAAGGTCTGTGCTCCTCCTACGCTTGCTGGGTCCCAGGGAAGCTCCCCACCCAGGAAATACTGCTCTTTACAGACGTCCGAAGCATCTAGCCCACAAGGAAAGGTATAATAACACCTTGAGGTCTACAGAAACCAAAATCTCCTCCTATGGATCTTCCTTCTTTATTACGTATTCAAGGGCTGGTTATTTTCCCTTCCAGCTTTTGTTGCTCTCGTCATTGTTCACTCCCCCAGTTTTTGGGCACCGAACTACAAAGGACGGGAGGGGCTCCAACAGAAACACTGCCAATGGCATTATTACCCTGGACCATTGTCAAGATTTTATATTAACAAGTTGTGTGAAACCGAAATGGGGACAGGAGAAGAAGTAGACTTTTTTAAGCCCAGCCATTTTGTTTTTCAAGGGACAAATCTCCCTGGGCGATAACTACCGGATTGATGGGGAGAGTGAAATGGCACTCAGAAAGGAGAACTGTTAACACAGTGTGCTGGCGCAGCCTGGTGTTCGTGCTTAAGCACCTGGGCCATTCCGCGATTCAGAGCAAGAAATATGAAACAAACCCCTGTTGTCTAAAGGGGACCTAGCAGGGATAGTCCCTGGGTTTCCATTTGAACAGGACTCCATTAAGAGATTACTAACTAAGAAGCACTAGGTTTGTGGTTGAATAAGCAATTGAAATCAAACCCTAAAGCTCATCTAGATGAATTCTCACGTTCCTCTACCTGCAGAAGTTGGCTAGAATTACACACACCTTATGTCAACGTTCAGAAGCATGGGGTAGGGGTGTGATTTTCACAGAGGAAAATAGACCTCGAAACCCCACTGCAATGTATGGTGCTTGGGGGACTTTTCTGGAGAAAACAGAATTTCTATTACATGGGCATGGAGATCGCCACTTTACTATGTCAGTGTGTGTTTGACTATGACACTTCTTTGTCATGTATTTTCTAAGATGGCATTGAATTTGTCACTAGCTGTAGCCATCTCATTCTTTCTCCAGGCGATGTTTTGATAAATGTTGATGAGTTTATAACTGTAAAACCAAATGACATTTATAGTGTGATATACGCTTTACCCATTGCATAATTATATCTAATGGCTTTGCACGTAGAGAGGCATTTACCATTTACTTTTGTGTAAAATGACAATCTAAACCCCCAGGCCTAAATTTATTTTTTTAGACAAAGATAAAGACTTAATTAAAAACCAAACACAATTTATATTTGTATCTGGCATTTAAGGTACCTAGTTCTTTGGGTAAGTATGTGATAAAAATCATGATGCTTCTAGTAACAAAGATCAGTGGGTTTCATTTTTCCCTCCGTCTTTGAAACACTGGTGAACTCATTTAATTATCAAGCTGATATCTGGTATGACTTCTTGTTTCTCGTTTCTAGTTAAAAGAGCTATTGTGAAATTTAGCACAGAATTAAATAATATGTTCAGTTAATGAGGGACAATTTAAGAGACATTTCCAAATTCACTGTGATAGCAAAATGGCGGACCACCACAGTGGTATAGACATACTTTATTTCGACAGCGGTGACGCTCCACGCTTGGTGGTTGTGGTCAAGCAAAGGTTTATTTGATCTTTGTTTGTTTTTTGATTCTGTACTTTTTTGTATTCTGACATGTAGCAAAGCGTTAGCCATTTAGGCCTTTTCGAGTGCTCGTTCATAACGTAGGTGACTTGATAGAGCAAAACAGCTTCATTCTGTTGTCCTCATGTCAGAAACACAGCTTTTAGTGTCTTGCTAGGATACCTACCGTGTTCATGGGTTGAAGACTGAGTAGCTTTCTAGGAAACAGGCCTGCTGTAGAAGTGGTTTATCTTTCCAGCTCTGTGTTGACCCCGCCACCCTGACGTTGAAGGCCTCTGACCTGCTTACCAATGAAGCAGAAGTTAAAATCGTTCTGTCTGCCTGTCCATCGTTCCTACTTTGTGATGTTGCTTTCTTTCGTCAGGAAATAAAGCAGAACGTTCTTGTTTTTGAGGCCCCATACTTGTGAAAAGTAATTATTGAGTTATTTGTGAACATCGTGAAGTCTGTCCTCTTCACATGGCTAGCATCAGATCCTTTTGAAAATGTAAGCTTCGCGAAACACTGGAGGGTCCAAAGATGTATACATTGTTTTAGTCTCAACTCCTAATGATCTAGTCCTTGTAGAAGTTCTATTTCATTCTAAGGGCTTTTGAAGTTAATTTGTGTTGTGTTTTTCCTGTATGTTAAAATATGAGCACCATTTGTTTGCATGCACCCGGACAAATATGAAACCCAAGTAAACTATTTGATGAGCAAAAAAAAAAAAAAAAAAAAAAAAAAAAGGTTTATAGTGAGTGAGCTTAAAAAGCTAATTGATTTCTGAGCGGATACAACAGTTGGAGAAATGTTGCAGCTGAACATAATCCTTTGGCTAGGAGGCTTAATAGAAATGAGAAACGCACGGTCTACAATTAAAATGCAAGTGCGAGGCTCACACTTGTGTCTCAGGTCAGGATTTTTAATAACGTATCTTTGAACTGCTTTCTTTTGCCTTTAACAAAATCACAGAGCAGTGGTCTTTGCAAGTTCCTTTAAAAAAAAATCTATAATAGAAGAAGTGATGTTAAACCAACATTTAAGACCTTCCACAGAGCCTTCAGAATTTCCTGGAAGAAGGAACAGAGTCTTGCTCTGTGAGAGAGTGGTCGGGAAGAACTATTTTCATGCTTTTAGTCTGGGACAGGTGGTATAGATTAATGTTGAATACATACAGAATCTATTGAGACTAATTAAAGATGCATACCCACATGGAATACCACATCCCAGCGGGTCTTTGGCAGCCAAGCCCACCCCCACATAGAGTGTTTCTACCAAGCCTGTTTCAAATACAGCCAAGAATGGTATTAGTGGAGCTTCTGAAAACTGCCTTGAAATTCCTTCATCTCTTTGTATGGTAGAGTCTCTCTTAAGAGTCTCCATCTCCAAGAAGTGCTTCTTAGAATAGGAAAGATTGTAACCCGTGTTCACCAATAACAGATATAAATACTCAGCAATGTAGAGTAAGGAGCTGACTGTACTTAGCCCAAAATCTTACATGCAGAAGAACTTCAATTTAATTATTTGGCAGCAGCTATAATAATATATCTTGGCCCTTGACTTCCTGGGAGGGCATCCATTTCCGACCTGATGCTTAGCCCAATGAAGACGAAACTGTACTAAGGACCTGTCTCTGGTGTGTTTAATCCAGGAGAGTGAATTAACACATCAGTCCCTAAGCCTCTATCCCTCATCCAGGTTGCCTTAATACCCTTTGGTGACTTGATCGTTTCTCACAAATGCTAATGAACAGTTCACTTTGACACTGTAGACAAACACAATCTGGTGGTTGTGTTCAGATGTTTTTCGTACCTGCTAATGAATAAACTCCCAGTGGTTCACAGGTAGCTGAAGTAAGCAGTGACTTGAGTTGTATCCCAAAAATGATTTATTTTAACTATGACTTAAACCGAGCAAATAGGATTTTAGAGAAAGTGGGAGGTTTTGTTTTGTTACGATTTTTTTTTTTTTTGATTCAAGGGTCTGAGTAGGGAGGATTATATCTTAAATAAGAGAATTTAATAATTTTAGCTAGTACTCCATACTGAAGTTTTTACTGGGAGTAGGGTTAAGAGCAGGGAGTATATACAGGCAGATAAGAGCGCCTGTTTTTATCAGTGGGTGAAAGAGGGTATGGACATATGTCCGTAAAGCTTTATTTTAATAAACACTGATTTGGAGCTTTGCTGGCCATCAGCTACCCGTCAGTAATGGGCTTCAAAGAGGCTACCCTTTTCAGTCCCTTTGAGATTTAAACCAATAAAGCAAATCCTGTAGATGGAGCAGGAAGAAGGGGGAAATGTTCTGGAAGGAAAGGGAGGGAGGCCCAGAACTTATGGCTAATAGATTAATATTTATAGACATCAGCATTGGTCTCTTACCAACGTTTATAACTCCAACAGTGGCAGATTGAGGGCTGAATCAACATTTTTCCCCCTCTGTAAAATAATAAATATGTGAAAGTAGCTCTCCGAACTGCCTTTATCACAGGGATAAATCAGGACAGTTTGTGTTGCAGGAGAGACTTAAAACTTATAAATATGTTGCCCTTTAGGCTACTATTCATCAAAGTGTCTGATATGAAATCTAGACTAAAGGCTTTTGTTATTGCGTGTCTGCTTATTCTCTTTGAGAAGTATAAATTGGAAAGAGCACTGTCATTTTGGTCATGCCAGCCTGCCGTGCTGCTTAAATGCATGTCCCTTTTGGGGCGTATTTGAGGAGAAGGAAATAGTGGGAGTAGACTGCTTCACACTTTTACACAAATTCTCCTCGTTGCCTAAACCTGCCTCACAGAAGGCATCATTTTCCAGCAGGAAAAATACAGCACATAACTGCTTGACAAATGACCTATTTTGGCACAGTCAACTTTCTAAGATACTGGAGCAGAGAAGTTGTTCCTTAGAAGCCACATAAAATCCAGAGGGACCTAAATTTCCTTCTTGGGGCTCCTATCCAAATGTGCACCACTGGGCATGGCTCAGGGCAGGTCCACTTTTGCAGAGGGGAAAGGGAGCATGCTGGGCTGGTGACAGATCCTTCGTCACATGCCTTGATAGGTATTATCGTTTACAGAATCTCATGCCACTTTGCAATTCTGAATCTGAATTTCTTGGCTTCTTTGGTTTGGAGTCAGAGTTGAGGCCCCGGCTCTGCCCTCTACTCCCCTTGGTGCCTTTAGATGTTGGATCACATATGGTGTGTGGAACCACCTGCCGTTTGGAGGCCCCCACAGAGTATGTACTAAGCAATTTTCCTTTTTTAACGTGTAGTACAGCTCTTAGTTTTCAAGAACAACTAATTGGGAGCATAAACCTCACTTTGCCCTTGAATGGTTTGCAATTTAGGAGACCTGAATAACAGAAATGGAGGGCCTACAAAGAAGCCGTTGAAGCTTGCTGAAGTTTGACAATTTGCCCACTTGGCTTGGGTGAGCTGCTGGGGTAGGACTGCCCTGAGAAGCAACGGCAGGCTCTCCTCTCAGGTCTGTGCGTTGTTTCTGACCGTGGTCTGGGGGGAACTGAGAGAGTTGGGGAGCTCTCGTTGACCCCTTGGGGTCCCTAACCTGCCCTGTCACATTGCACAGGAGCAAAGTGTGGGTCCCGGGGTTGGTTTGGATTTGCTCAAGCACCAGCATGTCAAAGGTACACAGTTGACACGCTAAAGTTGCACCAGATGTTCATACATGGAGACTCCAGTTCTAGAAGCCATACTAGAATCGAGAGATGATTTGGTCTGAGGAGTCCAACAGTGTCGGTCCTTGGGGCTCCTGGGTGGCTCAGTCGGTTAAGCGTCCGGCTTCGGCTCAGGTCATGATCTCACGGATCGTGAGTTTGAGCCCCGAGTCAGGCTCTGTGCTGACAGCTCGGAGCCTGGAGCCTGCTTTGGATTCTGTCTCCCTCCCTCTCTGCCCCTCCCCCACCATAAATAAACAAACATTTAAAAATCAAAACAAAACGTTACAGGTCCCTACCTGACTCCTGAGCGTTTTTACCTCCCGTTGCTCAGTGCGGCCAACCAGAACGAGGCAGCGTTGTGATGTCAGGTGGTCCCGTGTGAGGGACTGAAGGGTACGGCTCTGTGGTCTCACTTGCTCCGTCGAGGTGGTGGCAGTTTGACTTGCCAAGTCAAATTTCTCGTACTCCGTACAAGTCAGAATGCCCAACCTTATCACCGGTAACTGACTCTAAAGAGGGGCTCAGGACCGGGAGAGCACAGGTTTTCTCTTTATCAGATGCCTTTAAAGCCGCTTCGCAGCACATCCCTGTGATTGCTAACACCATTATGAAGATTGACAGTTTCATCAAGAAAGCAGAGAAGAAAATCTGCAGACAATAAATGGAGGCAGTGCTGGGCCCTGCTCTGGTTACCCTCAATAGCACTTCCAGAGCACTGAGCTGGGGGCTGGGGGTCCTTCCCTCCTTGCAGACCTGTGGCTCTTCCTTCCTTCCTTCCTTTCTTCCTTTCTTCCTTCCTTCCTTCCTTCCTTCCTTCCTCCTTCCTTCTTCCTTCCTTCCTTCTTCCTTCCTCCTTCCTTCCTTCCTTCCTTCCTTCCTTCCTTCCCTTCCTTCCTTCCTTCCCTTCCTTCCTTCCTTCCTTCCCTTCCTTCCTTCCCTCCCTCCTTCTCAGCCCGGAGCCTCAGGTCTTCTGTGGCCCTTTTCCTACCTTTTATAGGTAACTATAGGACTCACCGAAGAGATTGCTCGAGAGAGCTCATAGAGAGCGGCTTGTGTTCCTGGTGGTAAGGATTTTTTTATTTTTTCCTTTGCACGAAGAGGATGGACTGAGAATAAGCCTCCAGCATTTTCCAGCAACTTTTCCACCTCCCAAGCTGAAATACATATCCCCACATCTGCAAATATTTTAGTACAGCGGCCAGACCAGAGACGCTCGAGTGTAAAAATCAAGAATGTCTTCTAAGGACACGGAATGCCTCCAAATTGTTAACAGCCATCTCCAGCTAATAACTCCCGGTACAGCCTCTTCCCCCTGCTGCCCCGAGCCAGCTGCCTCACAAACGTGTGGGCTGTCGCTGCAAGGCCAGTGGTGTGAATGATTCAATGCAAACCCATCAACACTACTGGAAAAACAATTCTTGGTAAAGACTTACTGAGATGATTCAGTGAAATCAGCAGCAGTAGGGAGCAGCTGTGTGAAACCACTTCTCTGAGTTTGGTATGTGTTAACGATATAGTCTCACAAGTAAATAATCCTTTTGCTAACAGGACCACAACCTCACTTCGTTTTTGTTCCCGGGAGGTCTGAATTCAACCGGTTGACCGCGTCATAAATACGATCCTGACCTCCAGGGGGGCCTGTTCCCAGATCTTCCTCCGTTTGCAAGTGTCCTTCCCAAAGGTTAAACTTTCCCCCATAGCTCCATTGCCTTAGCGGCATCATATTCTTCAAAGGCAACAGAGGGGTTAATTGGTTTCTTCAGTAAGGAGACTTTTGCCGAAGAAAGCAATTTTAGGTTAGTTTGTGTAGTAGCCAGGGAAATGCACCGAAAGGGGTGGAACGTGTTTCTGTTGTGCAGATAACCTACATACTGCTTTAGAAATGTGTGATTTCCAGCGTGTGCTAAAATAGGAAGGGCTTGTTTGATTTATCTCCCACAATGGTATGGCATTCTCTTCTTAAGTGGCATTTCGTTCGCAAGCCAGGCACTGTAAATTTGAACTGAATATGTAAGTAAATATCCCTCAAGGAGATAGCAGGCTGGCTGGCCTCCTCGGAGACTGCACTGCTAAAAATGAAGCTTTTGGCTTTTGGAGAAGGCTCCGCACCTGAAATGCATCCGCTTCCAAAAGGGGGCATGATGTAACTAGCCAGCCAAATGAGCTGAAAGTCGGTCTCGGCTATAATTATGGAGAATCACCTACAAACAGAGAAATATTTGGGTTCTGTCTCCTACGTTCGCCCCCAAGCACGTAACCTTCCATTCAATCCGTTGGAACTTTGCTTGGAACTTTCTTCTTTGGGCACAGTGCCTCAGTGCACAGCAGCTTGGTGCATCATAACTTTGTAGCATCTTTGCATAGCAGGGACAAAGACAGTGACAGCATTCTATCAAGTCCTAACAAGATTGCCTGTGTGCATAATTGTTAAACTAAAGGGCTGTCGATCCACTGATGTGGAACAGGCGAGAAGCTTAAAGAATGGAGAAAACCCATAATCACAGAGGAACTTGCATCCTGATTTATTATTTATCACATCATGGTTAAAACAATTTCCTACAGTTTTGTGTATTTTTAATATTATTTTGACATTGAATTTTCACCTAATGCAGAGGCAGGTTTCAGAAACTTTTTAAACATTTATATATTCAGGTAGTTGGGGGGGGGGGGGAAATCCCTTTTTTATTAAGATACAGAATACATGTTTATCAAAATTCATCTCAGATTCCATTTAGAAATATAGATATCTTGGGTTTGAGAGAGCTTACCGAACTACAAAGAATGACAGATAGTATTACTGACAGAACAACGTTGTGAATGATAAAAGAACCCAGGAAATGTTTATACTCGTGTGGCTATAAATTAGCTGGTAATAAAAGAAGGAGCGAGCATCAAGTCAGTAAATAGAGAAAAGATGGCACACGGCGCATGTCTCTGCTTGCTCCTTGGGGAAGTAGCAAGCCTCTCCGTGGCCCAGTCCCGCGTGGCCGATGGGGGTGGGAGCCCACCACCCGCACCGGGGTTTCGGTGGCTGATGGGGTACAGACCTAGTATTCACCGTGACCGGCTGCTTCTCTGCTCTCCTGGAGATCATCAGCGGAGGCCGTAGGCAGCGTAGAGTAGCCCAGCGAGCCCTGTGCGGAGATCCCCGCTGATTACTAGAAAAATTGAGAGTTGTAAACGTTAGTTACGATGCGAAAACGTTCCATTTTGCTGCTGCTGCGAGCGGCCTCTGTCAAAGTCACTCTGAAGAATGGCTGCCTAATGCTGGGGCATAGCTGCCTCAATGTTACTTTGATGTAAAGTACAGCGACGGATTCACGGGAACAACTGGGGCGTGCCGGTCCCTCTGCAGATCCGACTGGCTGATGCTCACGGCACGCTTGAATGTTGGCTCCCCACCTGCCAAACTCATCTCAGACTTTGAGATGTCGGGTCCCCCTGTCAGTGTGTGGAAGCTGATTGCTGGACCCCGGCCCTAGAGTTACTGGTTCAGTAGGTCTGGAGGGGGGCCTGAGAATTTGCATTGCAGCAAGTGTTCCTCCTGATGGGACACTGCAGTCAAGAGACCACGACTTGAGGACCACCGTCTTACTAGTTTATATGCTCACCGAGAATCAACTTCATGGGTCCTCAGACCGCCTCAAAGAAAATGTTCCAACTTGACACCAGGAGATTAGCCAATGAACGTATAGCTAAATGGTTTTTTTTTTTTCATTTTTTTTTAACTTTTATTTATTTTTGAGACAGAGAGAGACAGAGCATGAACTGGGGAGGAGCAGAGAGAGAGGGAGACACAGAATCTGAAACAGGCTCCAGGCTCTGAGCTGTCAGCACAGAGCCCGACGCAGGGCTCGAACTCACGGACCGTGAGATCGTGACCTGAGCCGAAGTCGGACGCCCAACCGACCGAGCCACCCAGGCGCCCCTAAATGTTTTCAATTAAAATGTTTACAGCATCAATTTTTTTGTTGTTGATGGTTCCCACTCTAAGTCATGTTTTTGACTGACTAAATACATCTGGAAAGGCAGGCTGCTGTAGGAGGCGTGTGTGTGCAAATGACACAGGTGGAGAATCCTTTCCCACCGCGTTACGAAGGATGAGTGCTGGGCCCTGTAAGAATACCCAAAATACATACAGAAAACCATTGTCTTGACAGAGACAGGGCTCGGGCGGCTGTGAGAAGCGATGAACATGCAGGAGTTTTAAAAAATACAACAGCAGGGATGTTCTAGCCAAGGTGCCCGGATTTGGCATGACCCACTTTATACCTAAGACACCAGAAGCCCGGGAAGATTGAGAGCCAGGCACTGTTCCGGGCCCTAGAAAAGAAACCATGAACAAAATACGCAGGTTCCTCCCCTCATTGAGGTTAAACTCATTTTTCTCATGAGGAAACAGTCACTTTCAGTATCGGTGTTGAACTTTTAAAAACAGGAGGATGTGTGGCTTCCTTGGTTTTAATGGGTGAACACTGGTAGAAGCATACTCAGGAAGGGGGTGGGGAGTGGAGCGTGGCCGGCGGCATTATGCCGTGTTTCAAGTGCAAACACGGTCGAATGAATGCCTGAAGTTTTCCTTAATGCTGACTGACTTTTCATTACTAACATAATGATTTGCATGCATGCATTTCCTTCCAAAGAGATGAAAAAATATGACCACTCACATACCCCCATGGTGTTTCGCTTTGGTGACTGTGAACACCCTACTTCCAGCTCATCCTCGCTTTTAGGTGTGGAAACGAGGACAGTGAGAGGGCCTCATCGTCATTATCAGATACCAGCCGGTGTTTATCAAGTCAGGCCCAAGGCACATGTGTCCTTTTGTTTTTTGCTTTTCTTTTTGTTTTTGGTTTTGTTTTTTTTTTTTTTTTGCTTTCTTTAAATGTTTGTTTATTTTTGAGAGAGACGACAGAGACAGAGTGTGAGAAGGGGAGGGGCAGAGAGAGAGAGAGGGAGACACAGAATCCAAAGCAGGCTCCGGGCTCTGAGCTGTCAGTACAGAGCCTGATGCGGAGCTCAAACCTGTGAACCGTGAGATCATAACCTCAGCCGAAGTCGGATGCTTAACAGACTAAGCCACCCAGGAGCCCCTCGTTACTCTTTTTTTAAAAATATGTCCAGATCCTACCATTTTCTTCACTTACTACTCTGATTCAAACTATCATCTTGCATGTAGACCAATATTTTACCTTTCTAATTGCTGTAGTATCCTCACAGCAGAAGAAAAGCCCAAATTATGCCATGTTTCTTGCTTGAAACTTGTATTCCTTCTCATATTCAGGGGAAAGTCAAGCTATAGTGTGTTCTACAAGATCTTGCATAATCCCGAATCTTCCTGTATCTCTGACTTCCTCTCCTACCACTCTTCCGCCTTGCTCACTCTTATCTAGTCATTCTTTTTTTTTTTTTTTCTTTTTGAAAACAACAATCTTATTTCCACTTGCAGGCTTTTGGTGCTTACTCTTTCTTCCACTTGGAATTCTTGCCTAGATCAATGACTGCTTTCACATCGTTTAAAAAAAAATTTTTTTAACCTTTATTTATCATTGAGAGACAGAGAGCCAGAGCACGAGTGTGGGAGGGGCAGAGAGAGGAGGAGACACAGAATCCAAAGCAGGCTCCAGGCTCTGAGCTGTCAGCACGGAGCCTCATGCAGGGCTTGAACCCATGAACTGTGAAATCATGACCTGAGCCAAAGTCAGACGCTTAACTGACTGACCCACCCAGGCGCCCCGTTTTGTTTAACCTTCATGTCAGTCTTCTGCAATGGGTTTTAATATTTCTACTTTTGTTGATGGCAAAGTGGAGGCTTAGTTACATAATGTACTCAAGGTCACAGAGCTCGTACAAGTGGCAACAGGATTTGAGCCTCAGTCCTCCTGACCCTGCCATCATTACCATTGATATACTTCCTTGTGTTCCTGGAAAAACTAGGTCTCTCACCGGCATTTTGCACTGAGTGTGTTCCGTGGTCTTGAGGTCTACCTGTCCTTGGTCACTACGGTACATGACCGATGGCAATGACTGTTCTAGAACTGAAGGTGCCATCTATTAGCTCATAGAAGGGAGCCATTTTTGAATGTTTGTTTTTTCTAATTGTGTGTGTTAAGTAAAGTGATTGGACAAACAGTCCTCTCCCGCCTGCTAATCTGCTATAAATCAACCTTCAGATGTTAATAAAACAAGTCAAGACTGACAAAGGAAGTTCCATTTGTATTTTAAACTCCCAATTCATCAGGGTCTCCTCCTTTAGATCTTCTGTGAGAGTGTCCTTGGTCTTAATGTAGCTGGAAGATAAAACACAGATAAAAGAGCCATTGTCTCAGAAGAGCATCAATAAAAAATGAATGTTGATCCTAATTGAGTAGTATTTAAACATACGGGGTGGAGGCAGCGGTCTGCAGGGAGCATCTAAGTCTGTTAGAATTTGACTCTGTATCTCATCTTGCCCCTCTTGGTACTGTGCCCTCACCACCCAGCTGCCTTAGGAGAATGTAAACTGTCACGCTGGGATTGGAAAAGAGATGTATAGACACAGACTACAGCAGATCCCCAGATCTTCTGCTGTTCTTGTCCTTGCTTTGAAACAATGGACTTTCTCCCTCTTTATCTTTTTCTAAAATCTGTTTCTAAAATGTCATTCCATTGGCTCATTTTCTCTTCTGTCCTTTTCCTGGCTTGGCTGTTTCCATTGGTTCCTGATAACTTCGTTTTAAGTTCCCCCTAACTGTCATGCTGGGGATAACAGAGTGAGCGCCCAGTGGCCAAAGGTGAGGCATTTGGAACACTAATATTAATAACACTAGTATTGGATTGTAAAGTGAAGAATAAAATAAACATCCATTTGAGTCCGTACTAATCTAAATAAATGGCGGAGGAAATAGGAGAGAAGGGAAAACTCTACACAGAAGAACTTCAATGAAAGGAGCGAGAGAAGCAAAAAATTGCCACTTGAACACCTCAGTAGTAATTACTGCAGCAGGATCCACCAGTGAATGCTAAAGCGAAGGAGTGAAAGTTTAAGGAGAAAAATAGGATGGTCACATGGCCTCAAAGTATCTTCCCCCAAATATTTATTCATTGCTCTGCTGGTCTTAACATGCACGTGTGTTCACCAATTCTTTGATGCCTCTCCCTCTCGGAGGTGCAGCTGAATGCCCCTCTTTCCCGTGAGTGTGGGCTGGACCTGAGTGACTCTGATCCTACCAAATGGAAGGCGAAAAGTAGTCATTTCCCGCTGGAGAAGCCCGGCCTGCTTCACCTTTGCCACGGGCACAGGTTTACATCACGTACCTCTGTATCCCCCGGTACTGATGGGAGGAGGAGGGCCCATCACCTCTGCCGTATTCTTCCCTAAAGCCATGATCTCAGCCCCTCAGGAGAAAACATGAAACCCGACCGGAGGGACATTCTACTGGACCTTCTGACCAGTGCTTCCTGAGACTGTCCAGCAGATGCAGTGGTATATCAGTAGTATCATACAATGTTAATTTCTTAGCTCTGATAAGTAAGGTGTTAACATTAGGGGAAGTGTATGAGAACTCACTGTACTATTGTTGACACTTTTCTAGAAGTCTTAAAGCATATCAAAACGTTACTTAAAACAAACAAACAAACAAACAAACATCTCAAGAGCACAGGGAAGCTTGAGGTAATGAAGTTGTAAGGTTAATTCTCTTATTACTCATTCATTCACTCCACAAATATTTGTTGCCAGATGCCAGATGTGGGGAATGCAGAAGAGATAGTGGCAAAAGAGAGAAGTGGGCGCCCTTCCTTCGCATAGCTTGGTACAGTGCCTGATTCCGAGGAAATAGTTGCTGATCACCTGCTTCTCTTAGTGGCACAGCTTCGTGGGGCATGTGGCAGTTGGCACGAGTGTGGAAATGAGCCGAGTGGGGTGCTAGGGAAGCACATGGGGCTGGCACATAACCCAGTCGTGAGACACCGTGAAGGTTCCCTGATGGCCCTTCGTAATAGGGGTACACCCGTCGTTTAATCCTTCATTACAAGTGTGTTCAGTGTTTTCTATAGGAATCGCATACCCGTGACTTAAATTTTGAAGTTGATTTCATTCTTTTAGATTCTGAATGCCTTAAAAGTAAGAATAAAAATCATTTGTTTTATGTGCCTCAGATCCTAAGGGATGCCACAGAGTTTGTTAGGGGGTCAAAGGATCTTCAGATTCCTTTAAGTTGGAGTCATTATCTTGAGTTACGTTTAGCAACAAAAAATACGTAGCACGGAGTAGATAGATGGCTGGTTCTTTAAACTGAATAGTAAAAACATAGAAGTACATGAAATTTTTGATGTTATGAAGATGTGCTCAAAATACGCTGAAATCAGAACCAATATTTATGCAGAAGGATTTTCATTGAAACATTTTTTTAAATCGTAAAACTTAGACCTGTCACTTCATATATATTCAGATTGTTTCTAAACGACTTTTCTGGGCTGCATCTATGATGTACTCTAACACAGTAATTAAGAATTTTAGACACACACATTCCATATAGAGCGAGAAAAAGGAACACACTAAAATATCAGTGATAATTATCTCAGAGTTATGGGATTTTCTTACTTATACTTTTTTGTTTTACTTTTACTTCCATCAGAATGTATGATTTAATAATTAGCATGAAAGTTAAAATTTGAGAAGGGTATTAATTCTTAAAATCGCTGGTGTAGAGGTCCCAGGACTCCTAATGCAGTCATTGAATAACAAATGCTTTCAGGAAAATGAGAATCCTTCCAGAGCTCAGGAAAGCTAGGCAAAGGCAAAAATCATCACTTCGTAATAGCTTCATTTTTGTGCACTCTTTCTCAGTTTGCTTTTAAGTAACATATTCGGTGGTTTTTATGAAGGAAAAACCTCGTGCCCACGATAGGTACGACCTCGGGACCCTGGGCCCACCTGGTGGGGGCTCTCTCGCAGCTTACACATCCCTCTAAGTGCTGGAAACTACCTGGCCTGGGTAGTAAGTGGATGAATTGTACGTTGCCAATTCCTACAAGATACCGATAATGTCAATAAAAGCATTTGGCAATCTTTTTCTTAAAATTGATTTCAACGTGGGGAACGAGCACGGCCATCTGTCAGTGTCAGCCATCCTCATGCGGCCATTTGACCCGCTGTCAGCAACCGTAGCCATCGTCACCCTGAAAAGGAAGGTCTGACCTAGGCCACCCAGGGGCCACGAGGCGCAAAGATGGAGACCCTCTGGCCGCATTGGCAGCTTCCTGATACGGCACGCTCAGGCTACACACCAGGGAAGGGCAGAGTTGTTAGAGTGCTAAGCCCCGTTCGCCCAGGCTTCTTCTGTGCACGTGGGTCATTAGAGGCTGTGCTAAGACCAAGCCAGAGAAGTCAGGCCAAGCACTTTCAAAGAAGAGGGTAAAGACGAGCTGTCATCCTGAGGATGGGCCAGACTGATGGAGAAGCAAGTTAATTGACTAAAGGTGCCAGAGCTTGAGGTAGGTCTGAGCGAATGGGAGTCTGGAACCAAGGTGAAATGAGAGGAAAGGCATCGAGCCAGGAGTGGGAGAGGGAGGTAACTGCGCAGAAGAGCAGCGGGGCCCTTTGCATGGCAAAATCCCTGCCTGGAGTCCTTTGAGGAAACACTCCTTTCCTCCACTTGGGCTGTACTCCGTCTTAAAGGGGCAGGCCTCTAACAGGTCGGCGGGGGGGGGGGGGGGGGGGGGGGGGGGAGGAGGGGGGGCCTTAGGCCTGTTTTCTTCTGATAAAGCACCTCTTCCCTTGGGAGGAAAAGAAAATCAGACAGTTGTCTTGCATGTTCTTAAAGATTAAAAAGTAGAATAAAACCAAAACAGATTTCTAGGGCATCTGTAACTATCATGTGGTTTTCTTATGTAGAGAGCTATAAGCATCTAAAAAATAAAAAAGATGTGGGGTGCCTGGGTGGCTCCGTCAGTTGAGCTCGGGGCACGATCTCGAGGTTTGTGGGTTCGAGCCCCGCGTTGGGCTCTGTGCTGATAGTGCAGAGGCTGCACTGGATTCTGTGTCCCTCTCTCTCTGCCCCTCCCCAACTGTCTCTCAAAGATAAATAAAATGATTTAAGAAATAAAAAAAGATGTACCTTTTATCTTCATTTTCCCCCAAGCTGGGACCTTGCCTATTGAAAGATGGATGGAGGCAACAAGAAAGTATAAGGGAACCTACGATACCTCCTTGGATTCATTGAGCCCTTGCCTCCAGAGAGCTCAGATATCTCGCTGCTCTTGGCGGCATGTGTAACAAAAGTAGAGTTGTGGCCCCTTGGCCTCGTGTCCCAGTGTCCGTGACGAGCCAGGCTAAACCCAGGGCTGGTTTTGGACCCAGGGCCTGGTTCTGAGCACCGCCATGTTCTATGACCCAAATCTTAAACAGAGAGTTGAGATCCAAAGCCAGCTTGGGGAGAGGCTATAGGGCAACGAAGCTGGTGACGCAGTGCACCTCTGAGTTGTCTCTTTGACCTGTTCACAGGCCTTTCATTGAACCTTGTTTACCATGCTTTTCTTGTGGTTTGTGACAGATAAGAACCGTATTGATCCCTAGCATCTGCTGGCAGTAACCTTTGAAAGGGCAGGCAATACATCACCACAGAATTGTATCTATCAATATCGGAGTAATAGAAAGACAGGCATGACGTGTAATCACAACACTGCTGGCAGATCACAGATCGGAGGTGATACAGCACTAGGAATGGGCAGCAGAAAGGGGACACGGGTTAACGTTCGGATAAAGTCAGGGGGCTGACACGTAGATGGAAAGGACAGGATGTGGCCACGAGGAAAGTTCTCATGGGAATGGTCATCCCCCTAGAGACCTGGAGAAGTTCAGTATTTTGTCCACATCAATACAGCGAGCAAGCGGTGTAGCACCTCTCTCTGAGCCTCAGTTTCCTCATCTGTGAAAGGGCCCTGGGGGAAGGATTCAGCGAGATTATGTGTGCCAGTCCTCAGAGTGTGGTCCCTGGATCAGCAGCATCAGGGGCACCTGTGAACTTGAAAGAAATGCAAATTCTCGGGCCCTACCCCAGCCCTGCCAAATTAGAAACCCTGGGGGCATGGGGGAGGGCAGCAAGTGAGCCCTCTGGGTAATTCTGATGCATTCCAAAAAAAGTTGAGCGGATGTGTGCAAAACAACCACCATAGTGGGGTGCCTGGGTGGCTCAGTCAGTTTAGCGTCTGACTTCCGCTCAGGTCATGATCTAGCGGTTTGTGGGTTTGAGCCTCACGTCAGGCTCTGTGCTGACAGCTCAGAGCCTGGAGCCTGCTTCAGATTCTGTGTCTCTCTCTGTCCCTCCTCCATTCACATTCTCTCTCTCTCTCTCTCTCTCTCTCTCTCTCTCTCTCTCTCTCTCTGAAAATAAAGGAATAAAATACTAAAATAATAAAATAAAAACCTTTCCTTTAAAAACACAAAACCAAAAAACTACCACCACAGTGCCTGGCACAGAGCTAGGGTTCAAAGCAGCAGCATTTCATTGGTGCTTTTATTATTTGTATTATTTAGTCGTACCATGTATACGAACCATTCTGTTTATGAACTCTACAACCCTCATCGTTTTTTTAATCATTATTATTCATAGGGAAATTAGTGGTAAAAGGAAACAGTTTTTTGACCGATAAACATTTGTGACCTGTAACTGATGTCCTAGAACAGGATATAGAATTCCCGCAGTCCTGATTTATAAGGCAAGAGGACACCAGCATTCTAAAGGTTAATGTTCTCATATGTGCTTTGGACATATTAGTGCTTTTGACATGTCGGGAAGCTTCCAGCCTGGACAGTGAATAGTGCTACAATTTAATAACATAAATGGAGTCTGTCTGATTCTGTAAAGAAACGGCCTTCCTTGGGGCCCAGAATATATAGTCCCTTCTGCAGTTACACTCACAGTATTTTTAATCATTTCATGTTTTTATTATATCCCAAGTACAAGGTGCTACAAAGCGTCCCTGGTGCTGGCAGTCACTCAAAAATTGACAAATCTAAAAAGTGAATAGAACAGCAAGTAGCCCATTAGGGGTTTTCTTTTTTTCTTTTTCTTTATTTAAAAAAAAAAAAAAACTTTTTAAAAAAGAAAAACTACCTTATAATGTTGAGAGGGTTGATTTTGGCATCTTATCCATGAAAAGTAGTCGTAATAAAGTTGCCCGATTGTTGGTCTTTTCTCTGCAGAAATTATGGCCGCGCACAACTGTGGGGGTTTAACTGTGTTTCCATGAAGTACGTAATTCACACTCTAAATGTGACAAGCATGACTGCCCATAAACCTAACGACTTTTTTAAGAGCCCAAAATTCAGAACATTATTCTCTCTGAAACTGCACTTTAGTAACCCAGCAGAAAACCGTTCAGAGATCTGCTTCCACTGCAGTAAAGGCATCTGGGCGCGCCAGTGGTAAAAATGCCGAAAGCCTTCAGACGAGAACAAATCTGTCGGAGGAATGAAGTGCCAGCCAGTTGCGATTGCCCTAGGTTAAGAAATAGAAAGGACAGAAGCTATAAGACGTGGCAAGGACCATTGTGCTGCCCCACCCTCCTTCCCCCCAACCAAAAAAAAAAAAAAAAATTATAAAGGCTTATTTGGAAACCTACACACGGGTTGAAATTCTGGGTACGTAAAGCCTCAGAACGTTAGGAAGCAACTCCCCCAAGCTTTTCAAGGTGAGTGTTCTGAGCTAAGGATGCCATCAGCCTGGTCCGGGTGGCAGGGCGCATTCCGGGCTGATGCGTGGATGTTCATTAAGAGGCCACGGGGAAGTGACACTTGCTTACCTCTTCTTCCCCTGAGCTTTCTACGAGGCTCTTTCTGCGCCTGCTTCTTTTCCGCCTCCAGCTTAAGGCTCTTACTGTTTCTCTTAAGCTTCTGTTTATGTCATTACCTGTATTTTTGCAGCAAATTTGATCTACAGACACAGAGTGAAAAGGCCCGCCGTAATGGGTAGGAAGGAGAGCTTTTTTCTCCCCTCCCTTCCAATCACGTAGTTGGATTTCATCACTTTTGTCGCAACCTCAGCAGCCTCTTTGCGGTTTTCATTGTGGACCACTTGCTTTATTTCCCTATTTGTTGTTTTGTCACCACCGGCTCAACGCGCACTGGCACAGAACATACAGTAACAGTAAAACCGGAGAAGTGAAAATGAAGCAGGTCCCGCGTGTGAACTGACAGACCCACTAGGTGGGAGCTTGCCGGCTACAACATTTTTTGCAGCGGAATGCACGATAATGTGTTGGCTTTGGTTGCAGTCGGGTAGCTGTTGTGGGAGAGGATTTTTCGTGTGTGTAACGGTTCCTCTGTGAAACTCGAGGAAGAATACTAGATTCTAGTTCCCGTTGACTTTGAGAATGATCTGCATCAGTTTATCTTCGCATCAGTTTATCTTCGCGCGAACTTGAATGTTTCAAAATCTGTTTTTAAATACGAAGTTGCTGAGGAGCCCCTGGGTGGCTCAGTCAGTTGAGCATCCGACTTCAGCTCAGGTTGTGATCTCGCGGTTCATGAGTTCGAGCCCCGCATTGGGCTCTATGCTGATGGCTCACAGCCTGGAGCCTGCTTCGGATTCTGTGTCTCCCTCCCTCTCTGCCCCTCCCCTGCTCACACTCTGTCTCTCTTTCTCTGAAAAGTAAATAAACATTAAAAACAAAACAAAAAGGGGTGCCTGGGTGGCTCAGTCAGTTGAGCGTCCGACTTGGGCTCAGGTCATGATCTCGCTGTCTGTGAGTTCAAGCCCCACGTCGGGCTCTGTGCCGACAGCTCGGGGCCTGGAGCCTGCTTCAGATTCTGTGTCTCCCTCTCTCTCTCTGCCCCTCCCATGCTCATGCTCTGTCTCCCTCTGTCTCAAAAATAAATGAACATTAAAAAAAAAAGTTGCTGAAGCCACATTTGTCCCTGGAGAATCACTTGGTAGTGGTTCATGACCTTCTTTATCCCATGACTCACTGATGCACCAGTTTCCTTGAAACAGGTTGTTAGAGGAACACACCCTGTTCTAAGGTCTTCCTTGGGTAAGCTAGCAGTCTCCTGTTTGTGCACACGATGTCAGGGAGCAATTAGAATTACTGGGCTCTACACCCGAGCTCCTCAGACCCTGCGTATGAATGACCGGAGTCTGTTGTTAAAATGCAGATTCTGACCCAGGAGGTCCGATATGACTTTGAGATTATTTTAATAACATCCCTGGGATTTTCAAAACTGTTGCTGTTCCCACGCTGAATAGCGGGGCTCTGATGGGGGTGGGAGTGTGGGACACAGGTTCCCTGATTATGTTTCTGGTACCGGTGAGCGCTACCAAAACCCATCTCAGCAGCGAATAGCAGAAGTCATGAGAATGTGTGTGCACTTGCCTTCTAACTCCTTTATAAAGTTAGCTCGCTGCTGGTCTTTCCTGAACATGCACTGGGGTTCCGTTGAGGTGACAAAGGAACAGTCGTTCCCCTCTGCAGAATGGAAAACCTGCTGATGCGAAAGCCCATGTGCCTCGCTCACCTCGAACATTCTCATCTCCTTGCTCTTTCTCCTCCACCCTGGGCTCTGCTGTCCTCTCCCGTACTTCCTGACCGGCTCTTATCAGCTGTGAGCACTCTGGCAGGAGTCTCTTCACTGATCTTGGCTCAGGCCCTTTCCCTACCTGCAGTCTTCCCTCCCTCTCCTCCTAGACATTATCTTTCAAAACGCAGGTGTGATCATATCACCTCCTGGATTAAAATTGCTTACTAGCCCCCTATTAATTACAAGATAAAGTGCAAATTCCCTGGCCTGGCATACCATGCCCTTCAATACCTGGACCTAATGACCTTTCCAGAAAGCGTCCCTTCCTCTCACTTTTCAGAGCACACTACACTCTTCCCTTTCTTCTAAACATGTCATGATCCTTCTTTGAAATGTCTCCTCTTGCCCACTCTAGGACCCGTACCCCCACCCCGAAGGAGTCATCCCCCCTCGGCCTCCTCCAGGCTCCCAGAGCACGTTAGAATACCACTTCGTGTTGTCATTGTGCGTACATGTGTCTGTCTCCCTCAACATCGGGAACTTCTTGAAGCCGGGTTCTTTCTCCGTCGAGCACTAGAGACACAATACTATGCCCCACGTCTTTCCAAGAGCCTTGTGAAATGTTTGAGCCGTGCCAAAGAGAACCGTTGGCTTCAGAACGAAATATGCGGTTGGAGTTATCATTCCAAAAGCATAATGACAGAAATCACTTGCAATTTTTTATTCAAAACTATACTTAAGGTGGGGCATGGTACACCTTAATATATTTTTATTTCTCTCCTAAAATGAGAGTGTCCGGGACCTGTGAAGGTCTGAAAACAGCCCTTCACTTAGGAGCTTCATTCGAAAGCTTGCACCAAACGATCGCTGTGTAAGCCGACACTGTGTGATGCTTTGGAAATACAAAGGTGAAGAAGGAACCTAGGCTGGGGGGCACACGACCCGTGTGCCAAGTCTCCTGCAGCACAAATAGGTTTCTGGTCTCATCTGGTTCTCAGAATAACCTAGTGAGAGAGATACTTGTATGCCTGTACTACATGTGAGAAACCTGAGGTTTAGAGGGCTAAAGGAGCCTCTCCAGAGTCTGGCACCAACATTTGAACCCAGATCAGCATCAAAAGAAGGAGACAGCCCACAGAGACTCAGTGTAGTGAGTGCGGAGACCAGGGCAAGTACAAGGCACCATGAGCCAGAAGCCTAGAAACCTGGGGAGACATCGGGGTTCCACAGAGAAAGCTAATGACTTTGAGCTGGATCCTGCAGGACGGGTAGGGATTCCTCTACGGTCAGCTTCCCTGCTTTTATAAATAGAATAGTAATGGGTAGTTTGGATCAAGTAATGATAATATAAGAAATTAATGTCAATACCTAGTGTCAGTCCCCAATTTCTTTATTGATTTGCTTCTTACATCCAAAGGTCTGTTTTCCCCTAAGAACGTCTATTAGTGTCAAAGTGTAATTGTCAAACTAAACCAAATATTATTTTGTCTATGCACTTTTCTTTCCTCCAGTGTCACACGAAGGGGGAAAAATCACACCCCCTCACGCTTAGTAGCACAGCACTTAGTTGAAGGTTAGGTTTCTAAAGACCTCGGATACCCTGGACACACCCAGGAACTCATTAATAAGCAGGAAAGATCTCAACGCCAGTAGCTTTCGCAAAGCTCTTACACTTAATGATAAAGGAAAGAATCGTCTGCGAGAAGTGACAGCCAGCACTGGAGGGAAGTGACAGAGGACACACACACAGGCCTCACTGGCTGAGATTATTCAGAGAAGGGCCTGGTAATCCTACACATTCCGTTAACTCCTGGGGTCTTCCCTGGATAGAAGCACAGGACAAGAAAGTGGGGAGGTCAACAAGCTCTGTGGAAATTGCTTTTGTTCCATTTTGTTTGTTTTGAATATTTTTATGCTTATTTTTGAGAGAGAGAGAGAGAGAGAGAGAGAGAGAGCACGCAGGGGAGGGACAGGGAGAGAGAATCCCAGGCAGGCCCCAGTCTGTTAGCGCGAAGCCTGACGCAGGGGCTCACACCCACAAACCAGGAGATCATGCCCTGAGCCAAAGTCGGATGTTCAGCCGACAGAGTCACCCAGGCGCCCCTCATTTCACTTTAATTGTGGCATTTAGAGATCCAGTGCTACAGGAGGGTCACTTCTGTGCAATGTTCTAATCCCTCAGGATGCCAGCCAGGTTTTCCACTGAGGATGCTGTGTAACCTGACACGGGTGACCCTTCACATCCTGAGGACACAGGATTGTCCTCAGAACTACGCGTGGTCCTACAGTTAAATGGGGGAAACCCAAATACAAGTCATGTGTTTAATGCTGTAAACTGAACCCAATTTCAGATATCCAGCCCTCTGCCTGCACGTGCTGTCTGCCTTATACTTTTCTTGGGACAGCTTTAGTTTGCCCTTTAACGTAAGTGATGAAGATGTTTTTAATTTGCTCTGTGTTTTTTTTTTTTTTAAGTTAGCCTTAAAATGAAAAGAATAATCGCGAGAGCTCTGACATGGGAAAAATTGCAGCGAATTCTGGACAATTGTCAGAATTGTTGGAAGGTCCTGGATATATAGACAGAGGCCTCATGGAGTTAGTGATGATGCTAATGAAGAAGTTGGTGGAGAAGATTCTGTCACTTACTTAGCATTTTTTGGAGCTTACAAAAAAAATACCGTGACACGCGTTTCCTCCCTCGATTCTTCCAACAACCCCGGAGAAAGATACTGTTTACCCTTTCTAAATCTAAAAACAGATTTAGACTTTCAGAGTTGCTCCCAGTTGTCCCGCCAGTAGGCTTCAAACCACAGCACAAACTCCTGTTCTCCAAGTCCTGATGGTCTCATTTCTCCTCCAGTACCCACTTACGAGGCAAAGACCAGGCACGTGTCCTTGTCACTTGTCTCTAATTTTAGCGATTAACCAGCAACCCACACTCAGATGATACTCATCAAGTCATTTTTTATGATGGCACCAATGTAGATGGTTACAGTGCGTATCTGACTGACACAGGCTTTGCGGGGTGGGGGGGAGGAGGGTCTCAACAGTCACGAAAAGTAGAATCTGGAATTCCTTTGGCCGCTCTCCATATGCAGTCCGTTCTTCAGACCCTGACATCACAGGAGCTTTCTCACTCGCATGCCCCCTCCAGACTCAGCTGCGACCAGCAACTCAAGAGCCCAGAGGTGAAAAACACCACCACTTGCTTTATGACTGACAGAGGATACAGGGAATAACTTACCAATAAGGGCCTTAGTCACGGACCCCGATTTTCCAGCTAAGAAACTGTCAGTTCATATAATAGTCCGAAGCTACTTGGCTTCCTGGTAGGAGATGTGAGTAAGTTGAATGTCGCAGCATTATTCAGCACGATGATTATCATGGGTTTACAGCTGTTTCTTGCACAAACCATATTACACACACTCGGCGTACTCTCTAGAATGAGAATATGAAACCTCCATCCCCTCCCATCTCCTCGTTTTCTGTTTCTGGTAGTAATGTCAGTTGAAGCTGACATTCACTCTAAGTCCATATCTGATGTGTTCCAACTGATATCCTCACTCGCTTGTCCTGTCGGCTCTAAGCTTTGAATTTGGAAGATTTTCAATGGCTCTTGTTGGCAGGGAAAATGAACGAGGAGATGTAGAGAGAGGCTTGCTGTTGCAGCCAAATTTCAGTCACGTAGATTGTCAATACTAATGAACACCCTCGAAGCAGATACTGTAAATGCTTGAAGGTGCAGTTGAGCTGTCTTTGAATTCGGACCCTTTGGCGGAGCAGGCATCTTTCCGCTAAATACCGAAGGGCCAGTGTTTAGGCTGTGGGTATAGAGCACGTAGAGCTCATTTTATGAGTGTTGCGATATTAGAACGCACTGATTGCTGCTAAGCTTCCCTTATGTGCTTAGAGTATTACTTTAGTTTTATTCCTAAATCACAGAAATGAGATACAGTAGATTCTTCCAGTAGTTCCCCTCTGTTCTTTTGGCATCATAAAGCCTCATTAATATCGTGTAATTGTTAATAGCACCAGATCTAGAGTTAAATAGGCACGGGTTCGGATATCGGTTCCAACCACTCAATTAACCTCCCGAAATCTGTTTCCTCGTCTGTATAATGGGGAGGATGCTAAAATAAAATGAACCCCATATCGATTATTGTGAGGGATAAATGAGAAAATGTAAAGAAGCATAGCGCCTGGCACATAGAAAACATTTAAAAAATATATTAGCTATTGTTACCAGGCCGATGATTAAAATAATACCCCCTCAGGAAATAGTGGGAGCTTTCAGGATATTAAAAATTTTTTTAAATAATAATGAACACTGTGGAAAAGAAATAATTTGTTTCTCTTGCCTCTAGACTTGGAGGAAAGCCGTCACTTCCCTCTTCTTCCCTGTGTATAATAATTATTGTTACATGTTATAGCCTTGTGATTTTAAATATCTTATACTTATTGTTAGTCTTCTGACGTCCTGGAGGCAAATGTGAAGAAAAAAAGAAGAATCCGCTTTTAGTGAGTTCAAGCAAAAAATGACCCAAGTTTAATCATGGTACCTCTTATCAAAGGGAAAATGATATTAAATTAGGTGCTTAAAATCAGAGCATAAAAAATAAGCGAAGTACGTGGGCCCTCTTCATTGAGACTTGAGGTTGGAGTCCTAAGGAAATTCAATTTAAAGTACTTTACAGAGGAGCAGTTAGTAACCACAACTGTCACAGACAGGCTGCATCTCTAATCAGCTTGTGACTTAGGGGCATTGACAAATATCACTTACGTAATAGTAACCACAGTAGAGTAGGCCATCCACAGAGCCTTGAAATCCTAGATTTTTCGTTTGGTTAGGAAAAGAGGCAACATCGTATTTCCTTGCAGGGTGAGAGCTCACTGGAGGCCGTTGCAGCGTATGTTACAAATGGTTGGGCTGTTAATAGGTCTTCTGGGGTAAGAGAGAAGTCCAAGTTGCCTTGAGTCTTTTTAGGAATAATAGAACCTAATGTTTACATCTTCCTTTGTGGGTTTCCAAAAATTTCAGTATGTATTTTGAGTTTTAATCATGTAAATCTTCACCTTTCGTTATGAGTAGCATGTGGTTTGGGAAAGGCAGATAGCTCTGTATGTGAATTAAGATTGTCGATTCCCGTCATCCCAGGCCTGAGCTGGTGTGGACACAAGACCACCCTGCTGGAGGGTGTGAGAGCCTGCGTTTTGTCAGCTACCAGCTTCTGTCTCCAGGATCCCTCCCTGGTGGGATAGGATTTTCTTCCCCAATAGCCCATGCGCACAGACAGCAGAATTTCACACGCCCAGCTCTCCCTCTACAAAGTCGTCATTTGATCTATCCCAGGGAATAGAATATCATATTATCAGTTCATTAGCAGAGCGGTTGAGGCACAAGATCAACAGTTGGCCTTCACATTTTGTCTAAGAGAAATAATCTGTTTTGAAATGCTGGAACACCACCCAGCTTTGAATTGCTGTGGAGCAGCTCAGTCTAAAACTGTTCATTTTTTTTCTTCTTTTGCCATAAACGAGCATCACAGAATCAAATCCATTGAGAAGAAACTACTTGCTTTGCCAACACAATTAGTTTTGTAAGAAGCCTCTGTCTTCAGATCGTTCTCCTCCAAAGTCCAAGTTGGATGGCGGTCGTTATTTTTTAATGAACATTTTTAAGAGCCCCCTTTCTCCCAAGAGCCTCTAAGCAGATTTAGCAGGCTTAGAAGGCCTCTTCCCACAGGGTGACTTCATTGCCGTCCTAACCAGCAAATAAAAGTGACTTTTCGACGTCGAGGGTTCTTTTTTTAATTCTCGTAAAACCTGTCTGCCGGGGGGAGTTTTTCTTCAGGGTTGGGCTCTCCTCCCTCCAAAAACAGATGCCATCTTTCTCATCAGCCAAAAGCCACAAAACCTGCCCAGCTATGAAAAGGAAGTCGTGGCGAAAACAAGTCTAGGATTTTCACCTTTCAGTGTAAAGAGCCAAACAATTCAGTGATTATTACTCTTTTTTATAGTTTATTTGTACGTTCATTTCTTTGATTGCCCTTCGTTTCCTTGATAAGCGAAATTTAGTGGAAAAGCTGGTTCTAGTCCTTAGTGGATGGCTAGGACTGCCGATAAACATCATCATAGAGGGGATTGCACCTCTCCATTTTATGGGATGCAGCAGCTTAGACCTTAAGAGTCATAATTGCTTGGCCCCTTTAGTGCTGGGGGCTCTGATTAAAAAGTCCTATTGAGCCCAGAGTCTTTTAACAGGAAGGCAGCTAATGTGATGGTTACAATTGAAATAGCACAGGCACAGACACTCTAAGTACTTTCTTTTGTCCCTGTCTTCCTTGGAAAGAGTTTTCACACCTCTAATCAATGTTTCCTTTCACACAAGAGATTCCCCTCCTATATGTAAATACCAGTTGGACTGTGCTTGACCTCAGCTCTTCAGCCCTAATGTTGAAAACCAATAGACACAAAGGTAAAAACAGCTTGATTTAAAGTTAAGACTCTGGGCGCCTTTGGTTCCGCATGGATCGGGGATCGCTCTCTTGGAAGCAAAGAGCAGAAACAGCAACTCTTGCAAATGAGGTAGTACAAGATTAAAGGATTTCATGGGGACAGGGGGAACTTAACGTAATTCTTTAAAATAACGTTTTGTCCTCTTTTAAAACCCGATGGCTCCGGTTTCTAAGTTGATGGCGGAATTATCCAAAATCTTTTTACCAGGTAAATGTTGTTGGCCTTGGATACATCAAAAATTAGCCTTGGGAACCGTGGAGGTAAAATCTGGCAGTGCTGTTTCATAGCTACCCCTTCCAAAAGCAGCTTCAAAATACAAGGGATTTGCAAGCCCTGAGATTTGCAGAACTGGACCTTTGTATAACTTGGTGTGGTTGATGTTTAGTTAGACCCTGAGCGGAACGCGTTGTGGCCAGCCATGGCCACCAGCATCAGTATTCTTGGCTGATCTCCCATTATGTGCATTTTGGAGTTAAAGGTGAAATTCCATCTTTAACCCCCTTGTGGTTTTCTGAACAGTGATTGATGAACCAGATGTGATTCCCTGCAGACTTTTCAAAGGGTGGATGAAGGATGGAATTTCAGCCTTTTTTTTTTTTAAACCAGGCCTTTTGCTTAATACAGCTTTTTAAATTAATGTCCTTTTTTGAATGCCAAGAAAACAAAGGGAATTTCTCAGGGTGCATGCAGCCTGACACAATAGGCCTTAATTGGTGTCAAGGAGATGTTACGATGAATGGGGAAATGCCCATTTAGCTGATAAGCCTGAAAAGTGGAGCCTTGTTACGAGCTGTCATCTCAACGTGTATTTAAACTATAGCAAAACTGAAACATATTTGCCATATAGATCATAATGACTCCAAAGGAGCCATTATACTCTATTATGTAATTACATAATCAAAGCATGCATAGTAATCAGCTTTTGGAATTCAATGCTAATCAAACATACCTATAGTATGTGTTTAAGCTAAAATAGAGAGCGTTAATTTGCCATTAGTCAACTAAACAAGAATGTGTATACAGAATATTCATGAATAGCTTAATGTGGTGTCAGATGATATTTTTTTGTTTTGTATTCAGGGGAAATCAACAATTTTAATTGAAGAAAAAACCAGCACTGAGGAAGATTACTCTTTAGCTTGCCGTTCAAAAATTTGCCTCACCTTTTTTTAACTGATTATAAAAGGAGATTAGATTAAATTCGGTGTATTTTTCCTTCCAGAAGCTCAAGTGACAGGACACTAATTCTATTGTAGGAGATTCTTAATGAGATCCTGACCATCTCCATACCGTAGGATATATAGCGTTCTAGATGCTACCTGTAAAACAAAGCTTAAAAAAACAAAACAAACAAAAAAAAAACCTTGAGCATCTATCACTTCCGTAATTAGAAACAAATCCATAAATGTTATTCAGAAATAGCCAAGAACAGAAATACCTTGGTGACCCGTTAGGAGATGTGGCCTCTGCTTTTGGCCGGGCCTCAGTATCTTCATCCATGAAATGAGAGCGTCAATCCCCCCGTTCCTTTCAGTTCTGTTGACCTTTGATTTCACAAGCGTTCTGTGAAGAAGAAGGGGACACAAATGAAATGTTTTGGTCGATGTTGCAGTTATTTGTGGACTCGGTTTATTCGAACTCCAGGCTTATGAGCCGTGCAGTTCGCATTCGTAATTACTTTGACCAGGAGTAGCAGTCCTTGGAACAGACAATCGACATATTTCAACTTCACTGTTTGGGATAGCAGAACATGGACGGGGATCAAAAAGGTTAAGAGAAGCTTTGTAAACAGCAGACGGATTGAATGCTTTTGATTTTAAATAAATATTCAAGTATCCACAAAGGTTGAAGTATCACCTCTCTCTGAAATAAAGAATTATATTTATGTTGAAGTGGTCTTGCCCTTAACCTTGGTGCATGCTGATGGACTCCTCCTTTTGGACACTGGTTCTCACTGTCTCTCGTCTACACTTTGGATGACTGAAAACGTTCCTGTAATGTTTAAATGGGACTAAACTCTTTCATCAAGAGCCTTCGTGGCTTGAACTTCAAATAATTTATTTTCAAATTACTTTTACTGTAATTCTTATTAATTCAAATAGGTTTCTGATTTGATATAAAACGCTGTAAATGCAAGGAACAGTTTAATGAATTGAAAGATAGGATTGAGTCTTTTAAAGGAAATGTACAAAATATGCTGACAATAATTGCTTAGATAGAAATCAAATCTTAATGGCTTTGTTAATGATTTGTCGTGAACACTGTGTTTACGTTGACTTGGGGGAACATACGCATTTAGAAAGATTTTTTTTCCCTCTGGGTTTCAACAGAATCTTAATTTTCTTTTCCTGAGATGTACTCATTTCCAGTGCTAGCTCTCAGAAGCGTCCCAGGAATCACCAGGCCTCTGTTGGTGATGGTTTTGTTTGGGTAGAGGTAAGGGTTGGGCACATACTTTAACATGGTTATAAAAATGGGGATCTCATGGAAAGGAGAATGGAGGAAAGCCATTTGAAACTTTAAGACACAGAGGGCTCCAGATGCCTGGGTGGCTCAGTCAGTTGAGCGTCCAACTTCGGCTCAGGTCATGATCTCGTGGTTCGTGAGTTCGAGCCCCACGTTGGACTCTGTGCTGACAGCTCAGAGCCTAGAGCCTGCTTCAGATTCTGTGTCTCTCTCTGCCCCTCCCCTGCTCACGCTGTGTGTGTGTGTCTCTCTCTCTCTCTCAAAAATAAAATAAACATTGGAAAAAAAATTTTTTAAAGACACAGAGGGCTCACAGACTAATAAAATATAAAGTTCTCATAAACAAGTTTTTTGACTCTTTGGAAAGTCTAAACTTAGATACCTCTTAGAGGAGAAGAATTCATACTCCTGAGCCTTTAATTAGGGCAAAATTTCCAGAACTGTGGTGGCTCCTTGAAGTTAACGGCTACGTTGATCATTGGCAGGATTTTTTTTTTCAACAATCTGTATTTTTGGTTTGACTTTTGCCTATTTTGATAGACAACCTGACTGTGCTGATTTAATGTGAGGTTCAGTCTAACATATAGCAGAGTTGGGGGGATTAAAAAGGTTTCCCTGATATGATTTTGCTACTGAAGGAGTAGGTCAGGGGACTCTATTTGCTCTTTCTCTGGGCAAACTATCTTCCCACTTAAGAGTGCTCAGCGTTCCTCAGTGTCAGAGTTTACATAGTTGCCATAGTATAAACCAAATTCTGTTCTAACTATGACTTGCCCTTTTATTATAGACTTGACTGGAGAGACTCCCCCGGTGTAAATGAAGTGCTTTCTTGATCAACAGCCAGGCCGCGGGGGCGAGCTCTCGGTGCTGGCCAATGCCCGCCATGCACCGGTAATAAAGGCATTCTCCAGGGGCAAAGTGTGCTGAGTGCTGAAAGAGAGAAGCGGTAGTAAACAAGGTGTTTTACATTCAGGACAGTTTCTCTCTCATCTTGAAGTGTGTAATTGTGTTCTGGATAAATTATGGAAATAAAAAAAAAAATATCAGAAGTTGCTCGTAGGGAAATAACCCTCTTTAAAGGCAAGTAAATTTTCCAAGGCTGAGCCAGTAGAACCTTGGCAGCCGATCCCGATGTTGGCTGGCTAAAAACTACAAACCGTATGGGGCCAGAGAAGCTGACGGAACTGGGTTCGAACACCAGCTCCGACACTTAGCTGACTTACGCTAGGAGACTTGTTTGAATGTTTCTGGGTCTCAGGTTCTTAGTCTCTGACGTGGGGATATTGAGAACTCCAGGAGTTTGAGAGGGAAACGTGTGCAGAGCGACCAGCACAGTGCCTAGCACTGTATAGACGTGTGCTCCCTTCCCCCTTTCTCATCTGGGCTTCTGGCTTTGAGATTTGCCCCGTCACCCCCTTCAGGTGGCCGTATTGTGGATGGAGTAGAATCCAGTCAGTGCTAGTGTGTGGTGTAACGCCATTTAAATAGAGCTTCTAGCAAAATGAGGTTTCAGGAAAGAATCCATGAGTTAAGCCACTTGAATAAGGGATTTATAAGCCAACGGCACCCCCACCCTCCCTCCAGCCCTAACCAACCCCGCTGAAATGGTCTTTACTAATCAAAAAAAAATTTTTTTCTTTTCTTAGACAATGTGCTTTGTCTGTCTTGTGAATAAATGTCCCAGCAACTTCTAGTTTACTACGGGAAACTTGCTCTTGAGTGAACAGGCTTCTCCAGTGCCAGTGTTGTGTTTTTAGAAATTGGGGGTGGGGGGGGTGGGGGTAGCAAATAGAGAAGTTATAGAGAATACTATTATTGGTATAAATTAAAATCCACTTTGATTCTGTCTCCTAAACCTCACCCGTGTACACGAATTAGCAGTCAAAAATGTCTATACATGTCAGACATTGTTCCGCCCTTAAAATAAATTACCTTGCTGTTAACACCCTTATTTAATGGCGACAGTATATTGTACTTACTTGATTTCTTTTGCCCAGAACATGTGCTGTTTCTGCCTTGACAGTACATCTGCTAATTGAGTTTTAGAAAATCAGCAAGGTTTTTTTTTTTAAGTGGATTATTTAAGAAAGGCACCTATGTTGCCTGCGTGTACCCTTCTACTCCAGATCAAGTTGTGTTTTGCAACAACCTAATTGTCATGATATCTGTTTCAAGGGGAAATTTATCAAGTCACAGTGCACCCTTCTGTTTGGAAGAAATATTTGAGGCTGTGAGCAGAAATTATTTTTACCTAAAGGCTTCAGGCAGTTAAGAGTACTGACATACATATATTCTCATCACTGCCATTCACTTTCTTTGCCTCAAATAAATAGGTCATTATTACCCCGTTGCGGCCATCTTACGGCATCTCAAAGTATGGAGATCTGTTTAATATAACTGCTGTCCAGCTGATCCGTATAATTTATTGGTGATTTTTGCAGTGACGTTCTTGGGCCACCGTCAGCCAAGGCGCTTTGATCTCTTTGAGCAAAATATTTCACTATCGCTTGTAATTTTTTAACATTAGTATTATGACCATGTTAACATAGCTAGGAACCGTCATTTTCGGAGACATTGGATTTTAGGTTGGCTTTAGCAGTTACAAAAAATAACACAGTAATGATGATGGTACCACCATGGATTTGCAGAGCACATTCTCTGCCCGCACACACAAGGGCAAAAACTCTACCTGAATGATTTACTCAGTGACAACACAGTAAAGGGATCTGGTCTTATGTTACTTAACTCTGAGTAATAATTAAGAATGTTCAGGCTTTTTGGGGAGCCTGGGTGGCTCAGTCGGTTAAGCGACTGACTCTTGATTTCGGCTCAGGTCACTGTCTCATGGTTTGTGAGTTGGAGCCCCATGCCCCTTGCGGAGCCTGCTTGGGATTCTCTCTCTCCCTCTCTGCCCCTCCCTCCCCTTTCTCAAATAAACAGATAAATAAAAGTTAAAAAAAAAAAAAGAATGTTCAGACTTTTTAACAGACAAAACTCCTCTGATTCCGTTTTATTACCTTAATTGCTTAACACACAACATCACGGTCAACTTCTGTTTGTCCCCATCTCCTGTGCAAATGTTTGAGAGCCTTAACGTGGATGTAGACGCTATTCAGAAAGCATATACTAGCATGCCGAGGAAAGACTGAAATTAAATGGTATAGTTAGTTCCACAGAAACTGTTTTCTTAGGGTCCAGTGGAACTGCCACTGACTTTAATAAGTTCCAGTACCTACAAGGTAGTGGTGAGGAACTGTAAGGCCTTGATTTATGTTGAGGGGATTAAGGCCTATCACCAGCTAGCCTTTCTTTAGGTTCCTCCTATAAAGTGAAGATTCTTATTTATGTTGGCAATAGATTTCTTCAGGTAGAGGAAATCTCTGCCCATGGCCCAGTAGACCCCAGTGGACCCCATTTGGTATTCTGATCTCCTCAAGGCAGCTCCCATGACTTAAGACCGACACAGCTTTGGAAATGTGCGGTTTCACGTCTCCTTAGTTTTCTTACTGGATTGGGTTACCCCAAGGAAATTAGCGTGTTGTCCTTTCTGTACATACTCTTTCCAGGGCCGGTAAAGCCACCTTGAGAAGCTTGCTTGATTGGCAGGAATTCCCTTTTCCTTGTCCTTTTCTCAGATCTGGGACTACACCGCTCCCTCCAGCTGGCTTCTGAATTCCGTGTCTGTCCCAGTAATCCACAGAGGAAAAAATAAGAGTTCCTTTGTGGTTTTGGTTTTGGTTGTTTTGATCACGTCTTCTTTTTGTTGTTACTCTATAACATTGTTCAGCCCACTAAGCTTTCACTGCTGGATCAAGCTAGGGAATATTTACCCTCTCCGCTCACTGCCAGCCCTGGGGGCCTGCATTCGCACACCTAGGTTAATTCGGTTTACTCCTCGAGCACCAAGAGTTTTTGTTTTATCTGCGGCTCTAATAATTTTGTCCTTAACCCCTAGTCCTCTCCTTTCTAATCCTCTGTCAGAGGCTGGTCTGCTTCTAGGTGGATTTGGCTTAATGCCATCTCACACCCTTCTCACACTTCCTCGCTGTGTCCTGGCAAACAAGGATCCTTCAGCAGAAATACGATAGCAGGTGGATATCCTCCATTTACAACGATTGCATCTCTACTTATGCGCGCTCTCGCGCCCTCTCTCTCTCTCTCTTTTGCGATAGGATTTATTTTGACCTTTGTCTCTAAATGTGACAAAGTTGTTTTGGGGTTGTTGTTTTGTTTTGTATTTTGGCGGGAGGAGTGAATAAACCACCCTGATCTGTAATTACCTAGAGAGCTTGAGAGGAGGGAGTGTGAGCCTTCATTCTTGCACGCACACTACCCCCCAGCATGTGGAATTGCCTAATAAATGTTTGGATTTGACAACTACAGAAATGATGGTGATGAGGAGGGCAGCTCTCATTTATTCAGCTTTATAAGAAGCTAGACACAGTGCTAAACGCTTTATATTTATTACCTTTCTCAATCCTTCCAACAGCTCTGGGAGAGGGCTTTGAATTACTGTCCCCATTTTGCAGATGAGACACTGGCGCGGGGACTTGAAATAATTTACTTGAGATCATCCAGCCAAAAAGCAATCTTCCCGACCGACCTTTGTACATACCCATTGCCCATTCTGCATTTTTTGTTCCGTAAGTGAAGATTAGGTATCCATTCCCCTCCCCTCCCCTCCCCCCCCCCCCCCCACATTGCAGCCTCTGAAAGGTTGGGACGGGGTCCTGTATTTCTATATCCTCTGCTATCCCAGGTGCAGAATTGGACATTCAACAGTTGCTTCATCTTTTGCTATTGAACTGAATTCTGCTCTCCTCCTACCCGTGCTGTGGATCCTATGGGACATTCATGAGGCACGCTGGCCACTGTCACTAATCTTAGAAGCAACAAACTAGAGCAGATCTGGAGAGAAGCCCGTATCAGTGGATCTGTAACCTTTAACTTTTTGATGTGTTCTGAAAGAGATGTTCTGAGTGGCTAGATGGGCAAGCTGCAGAAGGGGCATGGTTTGGGACTGCCTGGGGCTTTCGGTGAGTCTGGAAGGTGTTAGTTTCTGAGAGCAGAGTAACAGACTGAACTGTAAGCTCTCCCAGGATTTGATGGAGATTCCAGAGAGTCCTAGCTGGGTAGGTCCTCACTCCCACTCAGTAAACAACTGACCTGCCTACACCTTGGGAACGTCGACAGCCACTAACAAGAGAAAGTTATTTACTGAGCCCTCCTCCCCTACTTCTATTAAGTGGTCCCTTGAGTTTTCTGTGAGGCGACCAAAGAGCTTAGCTCAAGGGCGTGTGAGCTGAGGTTGAGTATATGTTTCTCCCCCACTCCATTTGTGACAGCTGCAGCTTCTTAGAAAAGTGAATTCTCTGACCTTTCCGTACCTCTCCAACACACTCCTTAACTGGTATAAGATAGCGGAAGCTGGAACGTTGGCATCCCCACTTTTGAGAGCGCGTTGACTCCAGGCTAAGTTGCATTTGGCCCCTGGATCTCTCTGGGATGAGTGAGGGAGCCACACCAGTGTTGCTTCTGGAGTCCATTTTCTAACACACTTCTTGCTTCTCATTTTAACTGAGCCATGAGCCAAATTTTAATCGATGGAAATTCTTTTCTCCTTTTTTTTTTTTTTAAAGGTGATGGACAGAATTTGTTTACGAAAGACGTGACAGTGATCGAGGGAGAAGTTGCGACCATCAGCTGCCAAGTCAATAAGAGTGACGACTCTGTGATCCAGCTGCTGAATCCCAACAGGCAGACCATTTATTTCAGGGACTTCAGGCGTAAGTTTCCATCTCAATAGTATTAGATGGCAACTTTTTTTTTCCTACATGTTGTCTTGATAAAGAGATTGCCAAGGCCTCCTTTTCTAAATTTAATGTTAGATGCTTAAAGTTTAGTCAATTCTTCAGAGGGAAGAAGAGACATGCAATCATAATCTTTCTACTTAATAGAAACCTTGAATGGTCCCTTTTAAAAGTAAAGCGGTCTTACTTTGCAATAGGAATTGATTGTAGTAATTCAAGGTGAATTGCAATTGAGTCCCGGACACAACAACTCAAATAGGGTAAGGCAAAGAAAATATAGCATTCTGAAGGGTAATCTGTTTGGTTTGAAGATTGAAGTTTCCAAGGCAATCTGTGCCTATGGAGACAAAACCAAACTCTCCTATCACCATAGCCTCTGGTAGATGGAGGTTACCATGTGCTGGAACCTTACCGAATATGATATCACAGAAGGTAATCATTGAAACTCAATTGTATATCCTAGAAATGGTTCAGGTGGATGTCTGAGCTTAGCAAGACCAAGAGTCAGGTCTTTCAAAAAACTGCTCTTTGAGAACATCGGTACCTCATCAAAGCACATGTAGAGGAACGTCCCTTCCCATCTACTTGTCCCCCTCCTCCCCAACGCCCCAGAACATTCAGGAAGTGTGGAGTTGATAAACCCAAGGAGCATCTAAGAGGGTGAAGGAAGGTCAAAGGAGAGGAGCCAGTCATTCTTAAAGTGAATTTTGGTCATTATAAATGAATCTAGCCTTTGCCAAAATTAGTAGAAGGACTTTAAAGGTGAATGTTTGAAATGAATGAAAAGCCCACAAACATTACTTTTGTGGTGACTCTGATTTCCTACTTTATCCTCCTCTGTTTGCTGTTGTGAAGCTGAAGCTGAAGTTGGAAAACTGCAGGCAGGGCCTGAGGCTTTGGGAGGCCCTGGGTCGTGGGCTTCGGGAAGCTTCACCTCCAACCATACCAGATACAAAGATGCATCCAAGTTAAATGCAGATGGGATTGTTTTGTTGTAAAATGTTTTTAAATTGCTTCCATGTTGTTTTTCAAATTACTAATAATGATTTTTTGGGGGGTTTCATAATTTGGAAGCACTCTTTTTCAAGGGGAGTACATCCTAGTCCCTGGACGTCCAGAGGATCCTCACAGCCTGCCCTTCCTTCTGTTTTCATTTTGCTGAACTCCAATGGAAAATCTGATACGATTTATGAGCACGTGCTGAAAGTGACAGCAAGGAGCACATGTGCGTGTGCGTGGGTGTGGGCACGTGCCCGCACGTCTGTGTGTTTGCGCGTGCTCTTACACCCACAGGCCCCATGTGTGTCACTTTCCTTTCAGACAAGGTTATTTGTCTACGTGCAGTTATCGTTGAAGCCCAAAACAGTAATTCAGGAAGCATGAAGAAGTACCCAACAGGTGCCCAAAGACTTACTCGATTTTTCTACTCTGTAGCGGCCTTTCCAGTCACCTGACTTCCTCCTCCCCAAGGTAAGGAAAATGGATGGTCCGTCCGCTTCCTCCTAATCACTGCCTCTGTGTTTTGTCTCGCAGCTCTGAAGGACAGCAGGTTTCAGTTGCTGAATTTTTCTAGCAGTGAACTCAAAGTGTCGCTGACAAATGTCTCGATTTCGGATGAAGGAAGATACTTTTGCCAGCTCTACACTGACCCTCCCCAGGAAAGTTACACCACAATCACAGTGCTGGGTAAGAGACGCATGGGGCGCGTCCCGGGAAACGGAGTGGGGTGGCCCTTACTACCGATGGCTTCCAGCAACAAGGAAAAGGTTAATGGTTAATGTTGTTGCTGTTCAAGCCTGTTTTAGGAAGAATCACCACCCATCTTGCTGACTTTAAAAAATAGCCTCTTTTACCAAACACTCTAAGGAATGGCAATCAGCGGTCTTTATAGATTCCATGTGTTCTTGGGCTTGAACCCTCAAGCTTCAGAAGCAAAGATCAAGAGAAGTTAGAGCCCTCCGATGAGTCACTCACCACATGAAATGTCGTTGCTTCTAACTACCGGGATTTTTTTTTGTTGTTCTGTTCAAGGAAGGAGGAGATGGGCTACCACATCTCTACCCCATGGCAGAGCGCGGTTATAAAACCCGCTTAATGATTCTTTCTTCTGACTTACATCTCATTTAATATCGTTGATCTCCTTATCTTTGGCTTTCCTCACTGCCTTGTGTATTGCTTATGCTCTAGATTATGCTGTAAAAATCATACCCCATGAACACACACTTTGCCACAAATTGCAACCGTTGGCCATAAAAGAATTAAGAGTTTCTAGGGAGAGAAGGCTGATAATAAGCAAGGACTGTTGACAGGCTGCTAAGAACACCTCTAGTGAGTTGAATGTCTTCAGTTATGATCACCAGATTGTGATTTTCTGGAAATTCCCAGTAGCTACGTTTCCCTATTTATATTTTGATACAGTCAGCAGATATCCCTGTGTTGAAGATGGCCTGAGTTAGTCACCTTTTTTAGACAAAGCTGTATACCAGGACATAATACCAGCTGATGTGGATTTTTGAAACTGAGTTTTCAAGGACGTTCGCTCTAACATGAGGCAAGATCTCTGATTTACACCTTCAGAAAGATCATGAATCAAAGTCTATTTGAGGCGGCAGAGTGCAGGTTTTCAGTGTAATGATATGAAGATTAGAAGGAAAGATAAACATGAAGGACATTTTTGCTTAGTGTGTGTGAACATATATGTATTTATGGATTTATGCGTGGAGCTGCTGCCCCATTACTTTGTTTAAACACAGCTGTAGAAGGGAAAATACATTTTTTTTTATCCATTAAACTAAAACATGTTCCTAGCACTTACATACATGTTCTCGGTAAGAGGAACACTGATTTCAGGAAGTCACATTTCATGTCAGGTCATGCAGTTTCTAACGTGGTCTGTGTTTAATGGTAGATGGCTTTAACGGCTTTCAGAGGTACATGTCTGTCTTTAATTCTAGCCTTAACCCATATGAGATCTGTAGAAATAAGCATGGAAGGATGACTATTTTGGTATCGTGCAAAATCACATACATGCACTTGAAGTTTTCTGTCCACCTCATTGTTCAGAAGTATTTGAAAACACTGTTGGCTTTTTGGAGTAAGTCATTGGCTGCACAGACTCCAAACTGACCATCCGCCCATCGACCCGTCATCGTTTCTGGCCTTTCCACAAGAGTAACAGCAACAGAAGGGAATGAACTTGCAGCATTTTGAATTTTCAGGATATTTTTCTACATATACCTTTAAACACGACTATTTCACAGAGAGAAATGATAATAACAGAGACTAGCCATCTTGCCCCACTCACAAAGCACACGGGTAAGAATCTAGAATCACAGACCTTGAAACAGACCCCACTGTTCTGGCTCATATCCTTTGTGCCTTCTAGCCTAGGTTGTTCTTAATAAAATCCCAAATGCTGCCGTTTTAAGATTTTTCCCCAAAGGTGCACATCTTTTGTTTTCAGGAGCATAGCTGGCCACAGGCAAGCAGTGACTGCCTGTCAGTTTCCAGTATCTGGTACATTTGTTCTCAGACCCACTAGATCGGGCCCGTTTGACTGAATATGCCCAGTGGTTGGGAGTCAGCACAACGGCACTAGACTTTTGAGAGGCATTTATGCCTATAATCCTTCTGGAGGTCTGATTATTCTAGAGGTAATAGGTTCCTGCTTATATTGTGTGGAAGCATTAACTTAAACATACTTGGAAGTAACACTAGTCGATGCTCTCGCTGCAGATATTATGTGTTCATTTAGTATTCTTACCATTGAATTGACTGTAGGATTCTTTGACAGAGTGAGATTGTTATCATCAGTGTTTGAGTCTTTCATATTCCAAAATCTGACAATTTTCACTGGTACTCATCTTTTCAAACCTTTTTTCTAAGGTTTAGAATTTTCAGATATTCGAATGAATGAAGAGTGATCTATTAGTCTTTGTTTCTATCCATGCTTCTCTGAAAAGGACTCCATATAGGTACTCACACGGCTGTCTACCTTCTCGTTGAGTGGAAGACACTGCTTTTAGTGCATGTGCCTATTAGTTGTTGGAAGCATTCAGGAAAACCTTCAGCATAATTCTAAGAGCTCAGAGGTGGTTATTTGTTGGTTACTATGATGCGTATTTATGTTATCCGTGTAAAAACTGAAAACCCTCCAGTGATACTCTGCGTGCATTTGGGTGCCTTGTAGGATATCCATTCACTTCTTACACTTGTGTGAGTTGGTTCCTTTCGTAGTACAGGACTCTCTTTATACCAGTATTCAGGGAAACAGTGGCCCGAGAAATAGAATACGCCGCTTTAAGATAAATATAGTTACTGATAATAGTAGCTAATGTTATTACAGTCCTGTCCTTTTAAGATTAGTGTTCACTCTTAAGATTCCAGGAACAGAAGAACCTAATTATTTAAAAGGGTTTGGGAGTGAGATTTCACATACTGATCAGCTTTAAGACTCCTCTTTTGTTGTAATTAACGTGTGACTCATCTTGATATTGCGGATTTTTTTTTTTAATGTTGTAGGCGTTGATGTTTATAATGAGCACTTTTATAGATTTGAGGTTAGCTAAGAAGAACCTTGACATTTCTTTGCTATTTTCTAGTATTTCCCTTCTGTGATTTTCATTCAGGTTTTCATCTGTATGCACCTCCTTACATACATCTTTGGTTATTTTCATTAATGGCTGCAGGCAGTTTTTACTAAATGTGTCTGTTTAGCGGAGCATGTATAAGTGTATTCTCTGGTTAGTAGCAGTTTCAATTCATTTTTTGTATAAATGGATTTTTATACTTTACTAACCACTTTTGTATTAGAGTAGACGTTACGGAGTTAAAGGGAGAACAGGGGACAATTAACAGACCAAAATCAACTTTAAGTTTTTCTTGCCCTGCACCATTTTTTAAGAAACACTTAAATTGCCTCATTTATATTTTCCAAAGCTTTCTTGCTTTTGAAAAAAAAAATCAGAGAGAAGTCACCTTTATTACTGATATCAATAAACCATTAGGACTCACATGATCATATTTGATTTTATGTTTGTAAACCACACGACTCCCACTGTACTTGACTGTTTTCTTCTTCTCATATTCGTAAAGTCAGAAATCCTGGCCACAATCTTAAGAACAGCGTGGACTTGGAAAAAAAAAATCACCCCACTCTCTCAGGATGCTCTTCTCCACACTAAACGAGTCCTTTATTCTCCTGCACTGGCCCTGTTTTCCCAGACTTGGGAAATTTTCCATATGTGTACCTTAGCCGTGAAGTTAGGTAACGTTAGCTCTTCAGGAAGATAACCCTAGGAGACAGCGCTGCATCACCCTGAAGGGTTAGGGAACTTCATGGTATATCTGCTGCAGAAGAGGAAGAGTTAGCAGGGACCATGTCAAACACTAGTAATCCAGATGAGGGTCTCTTTGCTGCCGGTCAGACTCCCAACCTCCAAAGAAAATCTAAGAGGCATTGGTAAGTATTCCTCTGGCCTCATTTATACCTGCCCTTTTGAACCAGCAGACATTACTGGTAATGTGGAAAGAGCATGCCATCGTCTCCATGACCGACTCCATCTTGCAGAGAGAATACCGCTGAAGAACACCTAGTGACGGTTAGGAGAAGCCTGTGATGAGGGGAGCTAAAGCCGTCTTCAGGCTCAGCATGAACAAGGAGAGTGTGGAGGAAAGATACTCAGGAACACACAGAAAGCAAATACCCGACAAAGCCTGTGTTGGAGGCTGGGTGTCATTGAGACTTGACAGCAGTACGTACCGCAGCCTTTTTAACTACTCCTGGGTCTCTTCCCATCAAGATCCCCAGGTTACCACAGAGCGAGCCTTAAGGGTTTCCTCCACAAAGTTGGGCACACAAGGTGGAATGCAGCTGACTCCATTCTGTAGCAACTTCTAGGAAAGAGAACGCTGTCTCTCTGCCCTCTTTGTCATGGCCGAAGAGAACCGCTTTCCTTGAGTCTCTGCTACTCAGTTTGAATTTCCTTAAACTGAGGAATATCTCTTCAGTTACGTTTCTCATTGGGAATCATCGCGTATGGCAACATCAGAAATCACTTTTAGTTTTGTCTGAACCATGACAAGAATTCTCATTCGACTTTGATTCCTCCATCTGTAGGGGGACATTCCCGCGTCTTTTACTCTTTGGCGTTTTATCTTAGCGCCTCTTACTTTTGTTCCTCCTAGCTCACCGAGATCTTATTTTCTCTAGGCTTGGGCAGCCTTCTCCTCTGACATTTGCTCTAACAATAGCATTTTGTTTCAATATCCCTATGATACTGCACTTAGAATTGGATAGTATTTGTTGGTCCTAAACATGCAGTCTCTCTGTGTATTCTGTATCAACCATCTAGGTGCGTGATGAAAATCCATAACCGTCCTGATTGTCATCTGGCAAGAATATCTCTGTTAAGGAAATAGCTAGCTGAAGTCGTCCCATTTACTTTTGTAACTGCTTTTCTGTGTCTCTTAAAATGCTGGCAGATGTGCAATTCCAAATTGGATGTTAGACTCTCTCTCTTTCTGCTTATTTATTTATTTATGTATGTATTTATTTATTTATTTATTAATGTAAGCAAGGGTAGTTTTTGGCCACGTTTAACTACTCACTTGGGCCATATCACTTGGGCAACACATCCAGTTGAGCAAATGTGTTCTTTTCCTTTTACACAGGGAACAAAGAAGAGGCCTGGGTTCGCTCTAATAGTTACCCCTCCACACACACACCCCCTACACACTGTCTTGCTGAAAAACATACGCAACATGTCTGTTTCCTTTTCCGTCGTTCTCGGTAGGAATTTTAAGGGCTTCAGTTCAGTGTAAAAGTCTTCCCGTACACAGAATTTTACATTGGGCTGGAACAGTTGGAAATCCCAAATACGTGGTTTAATCCCATAATTTATTGAAGCGGTATCAGAGATTTATTATTCAACTTGATCATCGGGATGGCATGTTTATACATATTTAATTTCTTGTTTCTCTTCTGAGTTGAGAAACTTATTAATCATAAGTCTCAGAACTGTCTTTGCTTATTCATGGTGGTCAGGGCACATAGTCTTAGATTCACTCTACTGAATTCAGTATTCTTACTGATTTTTATTTCAAGAAGCTCAGTCTTGAGGTAAGGTTGCACCTTATGCAAAGTTTCACTGCCAACTCAGCTCCATACAAGATAACGTACTTTCTTCACCATCCCCATCATCTTACATACTCTGGATTGGATATTCAGCATTGTAGCCCTAAAATATTTTATCCTGACCATCTTATTCCATATGCTCTAGTGTGTTTTAAAAAGAGTGGCTTTAATTCTGATGTATAAAGTTGACTTGTAAGCACTTTATAGTCTTGTTCACCTTTGCTGTCTAAAACCTGGAGCATGAGATTTCAGAACGTGGGAAAATGACGTGGGAAAATGCAAATTAACTGGCATTTCCTATATTACTGCATCTTCATAGCCAGTGGTTTTTTACCATGCCATCCATTGGAGGTCATGATCGCATTCTGGTGCTCTATGAATATTTTTAACTGAATGCAACTGGTTCCGAGGCACAACTTTTCTACGTATATTTATGGTGAGTGATTGTTTTAAGGGACTCCAGGTGTTTGATTCCAAAGCTGGTTGTCTTTGGAATCTTTTATATGAAGATTGAAATCCAAGGGTTGAGTTCAAGGAGAAGCAGTCCTTTCACATCCTTCCAGATAAGGATGATAATTTCAATAGAGTTTGCTCATCTTACGTTTGTATCTACTTCCTGTTCAATTTTCTAATAACCGATTGACAGCTCATCTGATACCTACATTGTTACAGCTTGGTCATTGAAAAGTTAGGGGAATGGGAGAATGGGCATTTTTTATAAGGTGACTTTAGGAGAGAAATTCTAAACTCACAACTCGCGCATGATATGATTCACCTTGTTTGATAATGGCTTTGTACTTCTTTTTTCCCCTCTGGTAGCAGTTTGTTTTAAATTCCCATCAGGAACGTCCGTTATTTGTCTCCTCTTTTTGATAGCAGTGGTGCTAGTTTCTAATGAAAAGAAGGCCATGTGCAGAAATGGATTCTGTGTTTAAAAAGCGCACATGTTTAATTTGTAGTCCCACCACGCAATCTGATGATCGATATCCAGAAAGACACCGCGGTGGAAGGCGAGGAGATCGAAGTCAACTGCACCGCCATGGCCAGCAAACCAGCCACGACTATCAGGTGGTTCAAAGGGAACAAGGAGCTAAAAGGTGAGGCGCGGGCTGCCCCTGTCAGTGGGCACCTGATTCCTGCAAGGGCATCTACCTTTGTGGAAACGCAAGATAAATGCAAAACATGCCCCTAAAACAAAAATATCCATATAAGTGTGGTTTATAATCAATTGCTAAATGCATCTGAAGCCAAAGCCTAAGGGCACTTTATTGAATCTAATGCATATCCTCCTTACGTGGTTTGAGGGTTTGTGGTGATACGTGTTCCTGGATATTTACTCCAACACTCAGAAAGAACTAGACTTATACACCAGAACTCTTTAGACCGGGAAGAGGTGTTAGAGGGGTCACTGAACTCAGGTTCTCATTTACCCTGTGACCCAGGGTGGGTCAGAACCCCACTTTCTCATGTTACACATTAAAAAAAAAAATAGTCTAACAGCCTTCATGCTGAACTCCAGGTCATTCTAACATGCCTTACCGCACTGTCCGCTCACGGACCATGTGCTTTCCTGCAGGGACGGCTCTGCCAAGTGGACTAAGAATTTTATCTTCACTGTGAATCTGCAGGCCCCCCTTCTCTCATGGCACCTGTGCTTCAGTTGCCCATTTCACCAGCCCGTTCTTTTGCCAAGTTCCCAGTTTGTGACAGCAGCACAGGCAGATCCTGCAAACATCTGCCACCTTCGTCATCGCCGTGGCCACAGCCCGTCCCCTATTTGACCCTTAAGTGTCAGTCATCCTGAGTTGTAGGTACATGTCGGCATTCTTATCCCTTTCCAAGTAGTCCCCGGGGGCTAACCTCCTCTGGTCATTGGACAGAAATGCTAGCTGTGTGCCGCAGTTTCTGCTAAAATGGGATATTAAGATTACAGATTTTATGGGATTCTTAGGAAGATGAAATGAGTGAATGTTTGTAAAGCTTGTAGCTGGTATCTGGGGCAAGGTAAGTGCTCTGTATGTGCTTGTTAAATAAATCAGGAGTGCCAGGAAGAAAAGAATAAGCCCTTTTAGAAAGGGGATATAAAAATCTATATCTAGAAAGAGATAAATCTATATATAACGGCTTAAGTTTCAAAAAGCTTGCTCTGTTTTAATCTCCTATTTCCTAGGTATGGTTTTGGAAGGAAGGAGTTTCTCATTTCCCCTCTGCTTTTCTAAGTGAATTGAGCCATTAAATGTGTACCAATAAATACAAAACATTAAAAGAAAGTTAATGGTGCGCTATGTCCCGGGGAGTGCTGAGTTCAGGAAAGGGGCCACGTTGGCCTATTCATCCCATCCGGAAGCCTCCTCCCTCCTTTTCTGGGTGTTCTTGGACATGTCTCCCATCTGGCCCAAAGCCTGTATCTGACTTTGCTCTACCCACCGCCACTACATTTTCTGTGGTCTTCCAAAAGTCTCAGAGTTGAAACATTTCAATTACAATTTCAATTATGTAAATCCATTTACTTACTTTCCCTCCTAATTGTTGCTGATGGGGTGGGCAGAGGGGCTTGTTTATATCTCTATTCCTGATTGAATTACTTAGGAGATTTGGATGATGTCCTGGAATTTTTAAACCGCACGACAGCCTACTAGACGTTTCAAGTTCAGATGGTTGTAGGGGTGAAAAGCGCTTCTCTTTTCCTCCTCCAAAACGCCGTCAGCAGTCAGATGGCACGGTGGTTCAACTTTCAGCTGCCTTTTGGTGGGAGGTTTTAAGCTAGAAGACGCATATGTAATACAGTTAAATTAAAATAGTATATATTATGTGGGGTTGCAACACATCTTACCTACTATCCTGCAAAGTTGAAAAGTAGGAAGTTATCATTTTATCCGTGATCTACCCACAGCTTACCCTGCCCCAGGTGACTTCCATCACCTTTGTTAAAATGGCGATGGTGGGGCAGGCGAGCAGTGGGGAATATATAAAATCAGGGTGATAGAAATTCACTCGACTGAGGTCTCGGTGTATCCTGTGTCCCCCAGGCAAATCGGAGGTGGAGGAGTGGTCAGACATGTACACTGTGACGAGCCAGCTGATGCTGAAGGTTCACAAGGAGGATGATGGGGTCCCAGTGATCTGCCAGGTAGAGCACCCTGCCGTGACCGGAAACTTGCAGACGCAGCGGTACCTGGAAGTACAGTGTGAGTACCTGCCAGTGCGCTCGGGGCTGCCTTAACCAGGTACCACAGACGGCGTGCCTTATAAGCAGCGGTGATTTCTCTCTCACAGCCCTGGAGGCCGGAAAGTCCAAGATGAAGGCCGACCAGCATGGTTCTGTTCAGGAGAAAGCCCTTTTCCTGGCTCTCAGCCACCGCCTCCTCGCTGCGTCCTCGTGGGGCGGAAGCGGCTAGAGCTCTCTCTGGGGGCTGCTTTCCAAGGTCCGAGGGCACTGATCCCAAAGGCCCCGCCTCCTCAGATCCTCAACAGTGGGCATTGCGACTTCGACAGACGGATTTGGGGAGGGCGGGACACACAGGTTCAAACCGCAGCGGTACCCGAGTATTTTATACCGAGAGCGCAGAGGAGCAGTTGCCTAGAAACATTTCAGAAGCCATTTATTGAACACATATGTTTTATATAGTGTAGAGTTTATATCTTGTTGTCTTAGTAGTGAAATAATCAAAGGATTATTTTCCTGAAACGCTGCCATATTATCGAGTGCCAGTGAGGATTTTCAAAATACTGCATTTAACCCAAATGCAAAACTTTAAGATGATCCCAATCTGTTCTACCACATGACTTAATTAATTGCCTTTTGTGAATATTGACTGTAATCATTCCTTTGTGAACTTTACAACCTAAGGTGATCCCTCCCACTTTCTTGGCCCCATCAGAAGTACTGAATTCTCTTTTCTTTCTTTTTTTTTTTTTATAGAGGGGCTTTTATTCCCATTCTGCATCAGCATGTCGTTTTACATTGCACATTCTCTTCCATTTTCAGCTTAAAGTGTAGCAATGAGTTTAAAAGTGGAACTCTTTTGAGATCACTGCCACCATCTCAGTAGCTTCATCGATAGCAGCTAGATCGTGGTGAGTGGGGCTGTCTCCTCACTGTGCCCTTCGATGAACTCAGGATGCTCCCCTTGTTTTCTCTCTGGACTCTTCTGCTTGCCAAAATGTTTTCTGCACAAAACCATCCTTGCAGCAAAGTTGCGAGCAAGTAGCCAACTTCTCACTTTTTTTTTTTTTTTAATCAGGGAGCTTCTGTAACTGAGAGGCCTGTGAAAAACTTGCAGGTGATATGTGAATGTACATGGTGGAAATGCTGTAAGAGTTTGGTTGGAAAGGGAGTGACTGGGGGGGGGGTCTGATAGACGCAAAGCATTACCACCTGTGAATCTGTCCGTTCATTTGCTAGAGCCACTCTAATAAATTACTGCAAACTTGGTGGCTTAGAACAACAAATTTATTTTCTCATGGTTCTAGAGGGCAGGTGTCTAAAATCGAACGGGTGACAGGGCCACACTCTCTCAAAAGGCTCCAGGAGAAAAGGCTTCCTTGTCTTTTCTGGTTTCTGGGGGCCCCAATATTCCCTGATCTGTGGCTGCCTCTTTCCAGTCTCTTGCATTGCCTCGACACAGCCTTCTCTTCTCTGCATGTCTCTTGTAAGGACACTTGCTGTGGGAGTTAGTGCCCACCCTGCTAATCCAGAATGGTCCCATCTCACGATCCTGAACTTGATTACATCCGCAAAGACCTCTTTTTCCAAGTAAGGTCGCATTCTCAGGCTCCGGGGTTAGGACCTGGGCCTATCTTTTGGGGGCCACCGTTCAGCCCACTACGGTCTCCATCACATGTTTGAATTGCCCGAGCCAAACAGGGGCCGGGAAAAGGCATAAAAAGTTGCTCCTAAGACACCGATCTCATTCTCAACCTTTTCCTACTCTGTGAGTTGGGCTCAATTTAACATTACATAATGCAGGTTTTTCTTGTTAATTCATCTCATCTCCTTCATTATGTAGCTTCATTATGGGCATCATGCTTATAATTTTCATATCACTAAAACTATTGTGGTGTAATGTCCCTATAATGGGAAAACAGAAACGATCAGATATTATCTAAATTGGCAGATAGTAGATTTCTTGTGACTTTGTTAATATGTAATTCATTTAAGCAAACTTAATATCCATTAACTTTCCTTGTAGGGGCCCATTAGCTTTAATAATACATTAACTCCTTTGTGAAACCTGACTAGAAGTTCACCCAGTCACCACCCCTAAACTCTTTCCGGGTCCCCAGAGTGTCTTTGTCTTCCGTGTCCTGTAGATTCAAGAGAGGTTTGTCCTTCTAGGAAAAGGAACAGAGCTCCCTCTCTGAATCCATTTGATTGACTTCAGTCTTACAGAGTACCGCGGGCCCTCCACCAGAGGGAAGTGACCAGTGCCTTCCAAAAACGAAGACATGCCTATCACTTGTGAATTCTAACATGGCACCCTCGTATAGGAGGCTGGGTTGTTTATTATTATTATTATTATTATTATTATTATTATTATTGTTATCCAAAGTGGACCACACAGGCATTTTACTCTTGATACTTCCCTTTACAGAATGTATATAAAGAGAAAGGCTTTTTGCATAAAAAAAGGTTAAGAGTTATCAACCATTATATTAATCTGAATGGGAATTTAGAGTCTGGTTTGGCATCTTGAATAAGACTCTGTGCTCAAGAAAGTCACCTGACAGTTCACTACCCTCCATTCCTGGAGCGTTACTGACTACTTGGCAGAGTCAGCTAGGAATTCCTTAAGTAGCTCCTTCAAACACGACTGGAATTCTCTACCTCATTTCCTACCAGCTTTCCTCTCCTGAACACCAGCAGCTGTGCGATAACGCAAAAGCCTCCTGCCTCAAATGCCTAAGGCACTCAGTCATTGGGCGCTAAAGCTCTGTCAGTCATTGGCCAGCACTTAGTGGTTTAACCCCATCTCTCTCTGCAGACAGGCAGCCCCGTGTCTTGATGGCAGCGAGAAAAGAAGAGATACTTAAGTACCTGAGATTCAGCAGCCAGTCTGCATGCATGTGGAATTATTTGAGATCTTCTATGAGGAGTTACATTAGACCCTCACTTTTTAATCGGCCCAAACCCTTAAAGTCAGCAGCTCTTAACCTTCTTAAAAGCCCTTTAAAGGTCCCCTAAACCTTGGGGCGTCTGGGAGGCCCAGTAGGTTAAGTGGCCAACTTCAGCTCAGGTCATGATCTCATGGTCCGTGAGCTTGAGCCCCGCGTCGGGCTCTGTGCTGACAGCTCAGAGCCTGGAGCCTGCTTCGGATTCTCTGTCTCCCTCTCTCTCTGCCCCTCCCTCCTCTCAAAAATAAATAAACATTAAAATAATAAATAAATAAATAAATAAATAAATAAATAAATAAATATAAAAATCCCGTAGACCTGGAAAAGAGGAACAAAATTACATATTCACCACATTTTGCTTACAATTTAAGGAGTCCATTTATCCTAAAGATTTATCCTAACTTCATTGATTCGAGGACCAGTTTTCTTCCCATATCCACAGGTCATCTGTGCCTTTACCTCATTTAGAATTTGTCTTTAAGGGGCAACTGCGTGGCTCAGTTGGTTAAGCGTCTGACTTTGGCTCAGATCATGATCTCACTGTTTGAATGCCAGCCCTGTGTCAGGCTGTGCACTGACTGCTCAGAGCCTGCTTCAGGTACTCTGTCCCTCTCGCTCTTTGCCCCTCCCATGCACTCGCTCGCTCTCTCTCTAAAAAATAAATAAGCATTTAAAAATTAATAAAAAATGGGACGCCTGGGTGGCTCAGCCGGTTGAGCATCCGACTTTGGCTCAGGTCATGATCTCCCAGTTCGTGGGTTCAAGTCCTGCATCAGGCTCTGTGCTGACAGCTCAGAGCCTGGAGCCTGCTTCAGCTTCTGTGTCTCCCTCGCTCTCTGCCCCTCCCTTGCTCATGCTCTTTCTCTCTCTGTCTCTCAAAAATAAATAAATGTTAAATTTAAAAAAAAGAAAAAATAAACAAATAAATAATAATAATAATAAAAATAAAGAATTTGCCTTTAAGTCACTCTATCACTTTTCCCTAACAAAGACCTGTGTAAAAATATCTATCAAGTTAGGATTTTTATTTGCTATATGTATTTTGTTTAATAAACATCACAGCAAATATATAGCTATTATTTTTTAATGTCCTTTTCTTTGCTACCTAAAACAATTCCTGATGATAACAGTTATAAGCATTAGGTTATTACCATTAAATACTGAGCTTGTCCGTGAACCTCAGATTAAGCATTGCTGTTTTCTGGGTAAATAGGACTACCTTGCTGGGGAAATGTGACCTAATGGAGTTGGTATTAAATATACCCACTTGGTTCAGTCCTGACCCATTTTGTTACATGAAGCCTTATGGAAACCTTTTCTACCTCATCAAAGACAAATGGGTATTAGTCAGGATATGAACAGGGTTAAATGGCAGATAATGGATTTGAATTCTATATAAATTATGTTCTTTTAAGAAATTACTCTTAGGGGCGCCTGGGTGGCTCAGTCGGTTAAGCGTCCGACTTCGGCTCAGGTCATGATCTCGTGGTCCGTGGGTTCGAGCCCCGTGTCGAGCTCTGTTCTGACAGCTCAGAGCCTGGAGCCTGCTTCGGATTCTGTGTCTCCCTCTCTCTCTGACCCTCACCCGTTCATGCTCTGTCTCTCTCTATCTCAAAAATAAATAAACGTTAAAAAAAAAAAAACAAATTACTTTTAAAAAAGGAAATAATGAACACCTACATTGTATGTCACTAGATAGCTTACCCTAAATATGGCGGGGAAAGGAGGAGGGGTAAGATAGAGTGCTACCATATTGTACAGAAGACCAGGCTCGAGCTGCAGCTTGGAATCGCTTTCGTCTTGTGGATTTAAGTCCTAATTAATTGAACACAGAATCTTGCAGTGTTTGTTTGTTAGGACCCTTATTTGTGGTACCAGGAGAAATTGGTGTGCCCAATTATGTGAAAAATCAGCCAGATGTGTATGCTGTCATACTTTTAATAATCTTTAAGTTTGTGGTGAGTACAGATATTAATTGTGTAGTATGCATTGAAGTGATTAACATCAATGTAATTTATCATCTGGAGATTTCTGAACATAAATAAATGAGTTGTTTTGTTCAGCAAGGTGTTGACCCCTTCAGAATTAGTGAATTAAAGCCCCCCCCCCTCTTTTTTATTATAAATATGAAAGGCACCACAATCAGCCAAGTGTTCAGTTATTTGATTTTCTGGGGCATTAGCCACTCTTGTTTGTGACATTTCCCTGTTGGGTGCTCGTTTGCAAGCTCATTAATAAGGTTTTCTCATAGGAACGTTGCCGGGAATGACGAACATACAGTAGGGCTCTTAGTTTTGTAGCTTTCATTGTGAGCCTCAGCAAGGATACAGCAGCAGCACGCAGTTAAATGTTTAAAACAGAAAATAATTATGCGCGGAAGCTGGCATTCAAAGCTCTCCTGCCTTAGATGTGAGGCAGAGAACAGTTTTGCCTTTTAATGTTCTGAGCTATATGACCCTAAATTCTTTGTGCGCATTTTTTTTTCCTTCCGCGTGTCTGTGTGCGTAGCGTTGCTCAAATGTACAACACGGTTGATTATAGCGGAGCATGGCACGATTGTGGCACGGTTAGTGGAGCTTCAGATCTGCAGGAACGTACTCTTGTCAAATAAAAGCCTGTTTAAAGGAGAACAGTTCACTGTCTGAGCGTTAAAAGAAAACTGTTTAAATAGCATCAAGGTGGCAACACATAGCGACGTAAGCTGGCAATTCAAAGAGGATCTGTGACCCTCGGTATGGAATTCAGGTTGCCGTGCAAAGCGGGAAAAGCCTCACTCTGGACTGAGGTGAATCCGCAGCTCTTGTATCGCTGCCGTGTGTCTTTTGCTTTCTCCCATCACAGCCTTGCTCTTTAAAATGTTTTGCAAAAATTCTCATCTTGTGAGGGTTTTGTGTGTGTACATATTTTAAAAAAAAGAAGAAGAAGAAGAAGAGAGAGAGAGAAATTGAGATGAGTTTTGAAAGGGAGAATGAAAACAAAGACTATAGAAATGGATGTTTGAATAACTTCCCTCCTCTGATTATCATCTGATGGTTCATCGGGTACGTAGGCATCATTTTCAAAATGAGTTTTATTGACTCCCTATAGGCAGATAGTTTGTAAATCCATATTCCTGTTCATCCAAGATCCAGGGAAGGCTAGATTTCTTCTTTCATTCCCTTGATTGGGGGAAAATTGGGCATTGAGGGGATGATCAAAACCTGTTCTTTATCTGTGCCAAAATAAATGTTTCTCTGGTATCGACAGTGCCCTGCAGTGAAGGAGGGAGAAAAACCTGGAAATAGGAAAATCTTTCCTGCTCGGAGTGGAGAATAAGACATAGTTTCCAAGAGCGGCTCCTGTATCGATCCTCCCCCCCTCATTTCTGTTCCCACATTGTATTCTTCACGGCCTAATAGCTGGCATTTCCCGATTGGGCCGGTTTCTCTCTGATCTCCAGTCTCCTCTTTTAACAGAATACCTTCTTCCTCCCACTCTCCCTTTCTTTTATTTTTATTTTTTTTTTAAAGCAGTGAATTGAGTTTCAGGGAAGTTATTCTGGTATTTATTATTCCTCACAGAGACCCCCTGATTCAAACGAATGTTTAAGCTGTCATTTTTTGCATTGTCACAGAGCGGTGGCGGGGCCAAATTCCCGTTATTATTAACTCTGTAGCTTGTTCACGGAGCGTTCTACGGCACCAGAGGGGGCAGGAGGCTGAGGGACCAACATTAAAAAAAAAAAAAAAAAAAAAAAAAGAGTAAATGTCAGGCCAAATGCATTATGAGCAAGACTTGGATGACATGATCCTTCAAGGAAGAAAGCCATCACCCCTACCTTCTTCTGAAGGCACGCTCGGTAGACAGAGGCCTCTTACAAAGGACTGTCCTCCAACATCTCTCTGTCTGACCTGACGTATTTGGGGGAAGACGTGTCCCTGGGGCTTGTGGGCATCGAACACTTACACAGTGAAAGTAGTCATCTAATGTGTACTCCTAATGGTTTTTAACTCAAGGTCAAATTTCGATTCTGGGGAAGGATAAATGGTTGTGGAGTTAAAACTCTGAAAATCTAAAGCCAGTGGTCAAACAGCATCCTTTATGATTTCCCTTAAGATACCAGCTTGAGCTATGCCAGAAATGCTAAATATATGTGTAGTGAAATGGAGGCAGCAAATCAGAACACCTGAGCTGAGTCTCACATTTGGGGAGCTGGATTGACCTTCGAAAGAATAATACAATAATAATTTGTGCTGAGGGCTGTCGAAGTGATTAAACAAGACTGGGGTGGCTCTAATGCCTTGGGTAGCCTATGGGGTCAACCCTAAACTAGAGCCAAAGTCCCCATACTCCAAAGAAATGAAACTGAAGCCACAACCGTTCAGGAACAGCTAACTAGGCTTTCCCCAAATAAGGCAACTGCTTAAGCCACGAACAATCAAATAATGTCCTTTGCTTTGTTTCCCTGTCTTCTCTGTAAAAAACCTCCCTAGCCTCTGTGGCTAGAGCATGTTTAGTTTGGTGTTGCCCTATTCGAATCAACGTATGCTCACATAAGCCCTCAAAAATTTTAATGGGCCCAGTTTATCTTGTAACAGGGTTCACATGTATTCACACATTGATTTTCTCTTTTGAGTGAGTAGCAGGGCTTGGACTAGGAGTTCATGCTGCGTGGTAGATTTCTCCACGTTCTTATTCATCCATCAGCTTGGTAAACAAGTATCGAATGCCTACTGCACTGGCACCGTACTAGGTACCAGGGTTACAAAAGAGCGAACGAACACTTTTCTTCTTACGGAGCTGACCTTCTTTGGGAGAAAATCACGCTGGAAGACTTTTCTTGCTCAGGGTTCACTTCCAAAATTTTAAAGATTTCTCCAAGACGGGGAGGAGTACTGTGCGAGTGTGCAGCCCGCTTCGCAAGCTCTGGAAACCACCTTCTGTCGCAAACGTCGCCGAATAAAATTCGATTCTGTTGGGTAAACAGTAATTTCGGTATCCACAGAACGACTTGCAAGTTGCGAGGGGAAGGAACCGCATTCCTGCCGCGGTGGGGGGGGCGGGGGGGGGGGCGCGTGCTCTCCGGTCCCACCCCCCACCAGGTTTGACTCTGTCAAACCATGGCTCTGTCCTCCGCAGGTACAGTTGCGGCGCCCCGATTCTAGTACAGATGTAGCAGCGGGAGGTCCTTCACCTTTTGCAAACAGACAAAATAAATGGCAGTGAAAATTATTCATGAACATATCATGACATTAGAAAGCAAACCTTTTGCAAGATGCGGAGGTCCTCTGAAAGCTCACTGTGACTGTTCCCTAACCAGGCCCGATCACCTCACGCTACCAGAAGCTGTCTTCCTTCAGTGCTAAGCCGCCCTCTTGCAGCCATCCAAGCAGCCCTACCTTGCGGGCCGAGTCTCGCCTTGAGCTCAAAAAACCCCTAATACTCACCAAATCTCAGGTTAATCTTTGCATCGCCGTGCTCCTCCAAACTGCGGTAATCCTCCATGATTGACAAAGACTCTTGGGTTGATGCTTCCCCAGCCGAACACGCAGGTGGTGACCCAAACTTCTGATACATCTGGGCCCTCACTGCCCTTGAGCTCTCCCTGCTAGGCCCTGGAACCATCCGCATTTGCTCCACAGGCATCCTCAGTCCCTCTCTGATGGATATTCAGAATGTTGGACGAAAGCTAAGGAAGGGCCATGAGGGGCCTGTATCCTGAATGTAGTTGCAGGAGCAAATTTACACCCAAGCCCTGGGATCTGGTTGCAGTCAGAGCGCCCAAGGACATTGGATGCCCACATCACCTGAAGTAGAAATTCCTAGCGGGAGAGAGTGTCGGGAGCCCCGCGTGGTAATAAGTCTCGTGCTGGGATATCAGGGGAGTCTTCCTCCCGCCTCAGCTCTCCTCCTGACTGGTACATGGGAAGGATGACCTCCCAGGCAAAAGGAAACTGCAGAGTACCTTTTTTTTTTTAATTAATAAATTTCGAAACCCGATACATTGGTGTTGTGATACAGAGAGGAGACGATGGCTTTTCATTTACATAAGAAAGTGATATACAGGTTATAGAGTCTCGAGTTTCATCTTCTGGAAAGATCATAGAATGTGGTGCAAGGTCAGACTGGCATGAAATCAATTGTAATCTGCCAGCAAGCCGTTCTAACCTCTTTAAGAGTTTCCTTTTATATATTTTTTTCCCTTTATGGAGAGAGCAAAGCACATTTAAAGAAAGCCTCATCAAATTGGAATGTCTTTCTAATATTATTTTTTTAATTGGTTGCTACTGTAGTGTGACCTAAAGCCTCCTGGTATTTAACCCTCTGTGCAACTTTGACTAATGAACAAATCCTGCCTGCTGTAAGAGTCTTGCTAAATGTCTTTTATAGGGTTTTAAAAAATTACAGTGTATTAGGAAAACCTCAGATCACTCGACCTAATTGATTGGCTGTTGGTGATGCCACCTCTATAACTCTAACGTTCCATAAGTGCACAGACCTAACTATTTTTCTTATTTTTATATAGCAGTTCCATTTTATAATGACATTAGGCCATTCTGCGCGATACGTTTCTGGGTAGTTATTGCACTTGGGCAGAAAGTGTCGTCTGGCTGGTAGCCTTGTGCCTTAGAACACCAACCGAGGCGTAAAGTGATCACCCAGAAAACGTACTTGGCCTTACCTCATTACTTAAAAATAAATCTTGGAGTCTGGGTCTGTCTCAGAATAGGTTTGGTGGGTTATAACATTTGATTTATGAACATAATTAAAGTATAAATGATGAGCTTTGGGCTAGTCAGTCAGCCATCTGGATTGTTCGGTATTTTGACATACTCACTTTATAGTCTGGATCTTCCTGGGAAAATGTAGCATCCCTGAGTTCCAGAGGTACCAGTGGAATCCCAGGGTTTCCAGTCCAACTGTTGAGCACACCTGAGTTCCTCTTTCAGGGCAAAAGAAGGGCACAGAGCTTGGCTCAGGGACTCTCTCTCTTTGGTTCGTCGGCTGGGTGTGAAGGTAGCTCAGCTGCCCCACAGTCAGATAATATGCCTATAAATACTGCATGTGTCAACAGAGGACGACATTTTTTCTGTATAATACAAACAAGATAAATGTTTACCTTTTCAGCTAGCTGTTAAGGTAACTGTGGCAGCTGTCCCCATAAGTAGATGGTAGATGTTTCTCCAAGAAACCTGAGGAGTAAATTGGGAAAATCAGTTATCAAAGTTGAAGGTGTATTTTCTATGGTTTAGTATGTTATTTAAATATATATACACTATATATATGTATATATATATATAAATATATACTGTATATATATATGTACATAGTATATATATATATATATATATATATGTACATAGTGTATATATATATAATATATATAAGTTCCAGGTATCGTAAATCCTTAGCTTGTTCTTCCTAATTTCTGTGAGTAGTAGGCAACTGGGAAACAGCCGTAATAACATAAAAAAGCATTTAACTAAAAGTCAGTGGTACTGAAAAGAGGCAAAACTGCATTAGATTTTCAACACTCCCTTTATTATTAATGGAAGTTGAGCACATAAGACCCTTGGCGCACTGTGCGGAAAAACATACCCTCTCTGTTTGCTTGTAAATTACACAAGGGGAAAAAAACAAAAAACAAAAAACAAAAAAACCTTCCATATAGGCCAGCAGGCATCCTGCTTCTTAATTAATGGGCGGGAGTCAGCAGCGCATGGAAAATGTAGTCCTTCCATAGATCAGAGATTAACCTATAAGCAAATGCTACATTTCAGCCCAGATTTGGGGCTTTAAATTTTTTTTTTTTTTAAGTTTATTTAGTTTTGAGACAGAGAGAGACAGAGCATGAACGGGGGAGGGTCAGAGAGAGAGGAAGACACAGAATCTGAAACAGGCTCCAGGCCCTGAGCTGTCAGCCCAGAGCCCAACGCAGGCTCAAAGTCACGGACCTCGAGATCACGACCTGAGCCGAAGTCGGATGCTTAACCGACTGAGCCACCCAGGCGCCCCCAGATTTGGGGCTTTAAATTTAATCTTGCCCAGAATGTTTCTTGGGGAAGAATGACAAGAGGTTTCCTAACCAGGAACCCCATTAAGTGGTGCTGTTTCTGAATGTGAAATATAAGGAAGCAGGTCTTCAGCTGTCTGTGTTTCCCCCTTTATTTATTTATTTATTTATTTATTTATTTATTTATTCATTTATTTGTTTTTGTATTTTGTGTTTTTAATAAACTTCACCAGCCAGCTCTGTGTTTATGTGTTATGCCACCAAAAATAATAGGCCCACATATGTCACCCAATTGTATTTAGTGTAAGCTGTAGTCTGTAGAACGGTGCCCAGGAGCTCTTGCCTTTGCCCAGCAGCCAGTCCCCATTCAAGGTCATCCTGTTTATCCTGAGTATTTCTGCCTTTCTCGAGTGACTGCTTTCCCAACCCAGTCACCAGTACCCCAGAAACCTCCACACCATTTTGCTCCCAAACATCCCCTTTGCCAACAAGTCCAAGGATAGAGCCGTGTTACTTGCAAGGGTCCGCTGGAGCTTTGGGGGCTGCTAACTTCTATCCTCTGGCAGGTGACTTAGCTTCCCAGAGAGCAGCTTCATGGCGTGCAGGGCGCAGTGGTATACAAGAAGCCTCTCTTAAAAGGTTTGCAATGCCACATGGGTTCCAGAGACATAAGAGAAAGATCTGTGATGGGAACGAGACTGTACAAATGCGTCTGGAAAGCAACCACCCCAGAGAGGACTCCCTCGTGCAGCTTTGTTAGCTGCATATGGGCCCAGATCAGTTGAGCCCTGCCATATTTCTGATTTCTCTCTCAGTCCATAGGATGAATGTTAATGAGCTAAGCACTGCTTGTAAAAGGCCAAGGAGCTGTTGTTTAGGTGGTATGATTGTCTGAGAAAGTAAAGTTATGGAAATTGTTTTGACCTTTCAGCCAAGTGATGTCTTGCCCTCTCACATTTATTACTCTTGGGTACATTTCCAAAAATATACATTTACAAAGCCACAGAATTAAATGAGAAAACTGATTTAGGGATTAATAGCTTGTTAGTTCAGCACAGAAAAAAACAAAAACAAACAAACAAAAAAAGCCTCCCGATTCCATTCAGGTTTTGTTGGTAAATATATCTGTGTAATATATCTAAGTTAATCCCAACCCCTTTTGGTTCCCTCCCTTTGCCCCACAGCTCCCGTCATTCATGGCTCCTACCCATACCCCTACAAAGTCCAAACACAGTTTTTCAGTAGCTAATCGATATAAGAATACTTGTGTCACTTACTGGAGTCCTTGACTGCCTTACGATGCTATACTTGGTTTTAATTTTGGATGGCCATTGGGAAATGTAGTTTTGAACCAGCAATCCCAACATTCGCAGGGCTGTCTCTCGTTAAGTCATCCCTAGGACCCTGGTCTAGCCTCTTCATCCTCTGGGTACCAGTGTTCTCATCCCTAAAACTGGCTTATTCTACCACCACTGATGGTTCCCACCATAGTAGACTCTCAGCACCTGTCCGTTTCCTTCCTTCTCACATGTATACATTGAGACATCAAAGAGTTTCACTGGGACCACCAGAACATCCCAGTTCTTCATTCTTAAGGGCATTGGAGTGGAATTCAGAAGTTTTGCCTTTCCCATTTGAAATCAAGAGCATAGAAGAGGCAAACTCATTAATATGCATTGTCACAACATATTGTCACATAGTAATATGTGATATATGATAAAATGTATCAATTCTGAGCACCACAAATATCTGTGGCTTCACCTCAGCATGAAGGCAAATGAGTTTCCTTTAGCTTGAGTGAGTTTGGAGATAAACTTCAATGTAACAAAATGTATTTCACAGGAAACGTTTGATGTGGCGCGGTTGGCTTATGAATCTCTTATCTACTCACGGTTCATTCCTTAGAGTTATTAGTCAATTTAATTTGAGCAAATGCCAGGATTACTAACTAATTAGGAGGATGTTCGTGAAGGCATGAGGATGGGGAGAGAGCGAGTGCTGGTGGTGTGGGGTTTGTGGCGGCTTGCAAGTCTGATTTTTTGCCTGATACCATTTGCTAAACATTATACTTTGTGTTGTTGTCACACAGATAAGCCTCAAGTGCATATTCAGATGACTTATCCTCTACAAGGCCTAACCCGGGAAGGGGATGCGCTCGAGTTAACATGTGAAGCCATCGGGAAGCCCCAGTAAGTTCTGAAGGCCAAGGTTGGCAAGAGGGTCATGAGCAGTAAATGTCACAACACGGAGATGTGCATTTGCAACTCACCAGCCTGTCACCTGTCTCCTGCTGTAAAGGATGGAAGGTTTTTTTGTTTTGTTTTGTTTTGTTTTATGAAATAAGGAATATTCAGTGAAAGGGGGAATAAATATCTGTGGTTGGTTCTTAATGGTCAGGATTGGGAGAAAAATGAAATGCCAGCTAAGATTGAAATCACAGCTAATTCTATTTTATTATCATCAACACGATTGCCAGAACTATCTTCTCTCACAAGAAAATAATCCTAATAAATTTTTAGCATGCCCACAATCTAATGATATATCTGCTACCTTCTGTGTTAACGTCTAAGCTGCTGGAAAGACGGTTTTCAGACTTAAATTAAGCCGCTGTGATTAGGGCCAGCCGTTGGAAAATGAATTTGCCCTACCTTTAATTTTGCTTCTCCTTCTCTCAAATAAAAGTGACTCATGGGAATATTTTTGTTGGTAAGGAATTGTCCCAGAACTTTTCTCAAGGAACATACTACCCACCATTGCGTAAAAGAATGTACTAACCCTCTTATTTGACTGAAATGTACAAGGAAGTTGCTTCCCTGCCAACTGCATGCAAGCGAATGAGAGGGACCACAGTAGCTCATCACAGCCACGCAGTGGGGCCACTTTAGACCTCGTTCAGTTTCGTCCGGGGAGAGGAGAGACTCTCATCTTTCCAGGAGAGTGAAGATTGATTTGAGCTGTTTCTTAGGGGAAAAAAACAATCCATGGAATCATGAGCTGGAACGAGTCAATGTTGGGATTAGGAGCCCTCAAACTCTGAGTGGTCCCCAACAGTAAACTCTGTTTTGAGCTCCCTCTGCTGTCCCTGTGCTAGGATTCTTTTCCCCCTCAGAGTTTTGCTAACCAACATCAAGATCGCAGTCCTCATGCTCTGAGCATCTTACCAAAGCTTCCCCCAGGATCTCTGGAAAGCACTGTCCCCGTGATGGCTAAGGAGTGATCCATGACAAGAGAACAGGGGAACCAGGGGGATGCTGGCTGCTGTCCGCTCTCTTCCCGCTTCAACCCTCCCTGTTTTGTGCTTCCCTCTCTGTGGACCAGAATCTACTTCCGTCTCTACTAACCCTTCGGGGTTTTAAAGATGACCTTTAGGAAATAGGAGGTGGTCCTGGCTCTGTTTCACTTTTCCTCTGCCGTTTCAAAGTTACTTGCTCTGAAACACTTTAAGCTTTGGCAGAGAGGTCTTTGTCTCCTTTGAACTCTGCAGAAGATTCAGATCTTTCTTTTTGTAAACTGGATTATGCCTTAGTCCGTGGCCTGTCTTACCTCCAAAACAATCCGGTGGAGAAAAAGAGAATTCTCACAGGCCTTTTGCCACTGTATACAGCCACATTAACCACATTTACCGGAGGTGGTTTTGCTAGCCTATATTTTGTTTCTGTATTTTTCCCCCCAGAAGAAGGTACTGCGTTCAATTGAATGTGCCATGGGGACAGTAAATTACATGTTTCCTTCAGGACATTTATGCCAGAGAGGGTGTTTGTCTGTTCCTCTTCTCAAATCGGAACGAGTGTGTGGTCGTCTGAGCCAGCACCCGTTACTCTGCTATCCCTTCCAGCATATTACCTATTTATTTTCTCAAGAAATTGCATACAATAAAAATGGTAATTTAACTTGCCATTAAATGTTGTGAATATTCTCAGCACTTACCCCCACTGATTGTTTCAGCTGTCAAGCAGCAGGGCATTAGATGTGATGGCCGGGCAGACCCATTTTCCATTGCCTGCAAGGGGGGGGACATATGCAGTGCTAATTTTTAAATAATTTACTGGGTTGTGATGACAAGCCCATGTGTAATTAAAGAAAAATTGTAACTTCACATCCCATTTGAAAATTGGAATGCTACTTGACAGGGCTAACTTGAGTGTTGGTTCATCATTAAGCTTGGGTCTTGTCATGTCACCGCTTGTGGAGGTAGCAGCAGGGACCGAAAGGAAGGTACTTCTGTTCTCATGTCTCCAGTGCCCTTCCTTTAAAATGAAAGTTTCAGGGGCGCCTGGGTGGCTTCGTCGGTTAAGCGTCCGACTTCGGCTGAGGTCATGATCTCAAGGTCTGTGAGTTCAAGCCCTGCGTCAGGCTCTGTGCTGACAGTTCAGAGCCTGGAGCCTGCTTCTGATACTGTATCTCCCTCTTTCTCTGCCCCTCCCCTGCTCGCTCGCTCTCTCAAAAATAAACATTATTATTTTTTTAATTTAAAGAAAAACAAAATGAAAGTTTCAGGCACAGTCCTCCCTGTGGTCCCAATTTCACAGGAGGTTGAGGGAGCTGTCTTGAAGAATGGGAGTTTTAGAGTCAGTGAGTTTGAAAGATGCTCTGCGTGTGCAGTTTTGGCTCTGGAGCATCTTGTGAAATTTGCTTTTCCCTGATGGACACAAATGTGATAATTTATTTACTTATTTTTTAATGTTTTTTTATTTTTTTGAGAGAGAGAGTGTGTGGGGAAGGTGCAGAGAAAGAAAGACAGAGGATCCAAAGCAGGCAACACACTGAGAGCACAGAGCCCAATGCAGGGGCTCGAACTCATGAACCATGAGATCATGACCTGAACTGAGTCGGAAGCTTAACCAGCTGAGCCACCCAGGCCCCCCAAACATGGTACAACATGCCTCTGAAAAAGTGCCATAAGGAGCCCATGTGGAGATGTGCCCCTCAGTGACTGACCCAGAAGCCTCACCCTTGAGCCACAGGGCCTGCCAGTGCACCCAGAGCGGGAGGGTAACAGTGTGTGGGGAGAGCCAGCAAAGCAAGGCATTTTGCCAAGGAACACACAGAAAAGGTGGACTGGGTTGAAGGAGGCAGGTTATGAGCAAGGGTAACGGAGAAAGGAAGTGATTGCAGAGGACAAAAGAAAGCAGCGTTCAGATGTAAAAAAAAAAAAAAAAAAAAAAAAAGTCCGTTTATTTTTGCAAAACTCCAAATCCATTTTTTTATTTTTTTTATTTTTTTATTTTTTTCAATATATGAAGTTTATTGTCAAATTGGTTTCCATGCAACACCCAGTGCTCATCCCAAAAGGTGCCCTCCTCGATACCCGTCACCCACCCTCCCCTCCCTCCCACCCCCCATCAACCCTCAGTTTGTTCTCAGTTTTCAAGAGTCTCTTATGCTTCCAAATCCATTTAAAGATCACAACTGGCTTCTAAGCAAGGGTCTTGGTATATTAGTAACCATCAGATTAATGGTTGTATCACAAGCCAAGAATTTGATTTTTTCCCCCTAATTAATGAGATGATTAACAACGGGTGAGCTCTGTCCTGTCTGAATTGGTGTGAAACCACACAGCAGGACATAAAAATAGGGCACATTGGTTTATTTGCTGATTTTTAAAGATGAACCAGAAATAATGAGGCTCCAGCTTGTGGTCCTATTGAAGGTTTTTCAACACCTGATAATGTTGACCAAAAAGTATATTCCAAACAGATTTTGTTGGGGGGGAGGACTTCACAGCTGTAATTCTGTGAACTGAAAATATGTCCAGCAGGGCCCTCTCTAATCGTGTCACCCTGCATGTGACTCATTCAATGCGTGGGTGAGAAGCCGACGCAGACATCTTGGTGGGAGATGTTAAAGCCACCTGTCTTCTTCCTCTCTCCTCTGCAGGCCTGTGATGGTGACCTGGGTTAGAGTCGATGACGAAATGCCTCAACACGCCGTCCTGTCCGGGCCCAACCTGTTCATCAATAACCTAAACAAAACAGATAATGGTACATACCGCTGTGAAGCTTCCAACATAGTGGGGAAAGCTCACTCGGATTATATGCTGTATGTTTACGGTACGTGCAAAGATAAAACACTCCTTCTACCAGACTCATTCACATGTAGCCGCTGCTTGCAGATCACTCTCAGAGCTTTTGGTCAAGTTGAAAACCGAAAGCCAGTGTGTTTTCTTCAAGAACTTAAAGAAGCCTGGCCTGAGGTGGAGCCCAGTGTCTCCACCTGGGAGGGAAGTGACTTTTCTTCTCTCCCCCTCTAATCGCGGGGCTTTCCTGCTAGATCACAGTCCCTGGTCATGCTGAGTAGGAAAGCTGTGTCCTCAGGCGCAAGCAATGGAGATGATGTTAGAAATAATGACTACAAAATTCAGCCTTGCCAATTAATGGCTATTTAGCTCAGAAAGTTTATTCCCAGTGGTATTTCCCTGTGAAACCTCAGCTAGGCTTTCTCCTGCTTTGATGAACACAGGTATCCTGTTTTCAGCATGAAGCTATTACATTCCGGAAGATGTCACAAGTCAGTAAATACTTGGGAAAAAATATATATATAAGGTCCTTGGTAGCTACATAAACCACCAATAGCTACTCCTTTAGACACGAATGCATTTTTTTTTAATTTGTCTGTTTTCTGAATATCTTTTTACAGGATTATTAAAGCATATTATCATGAATTATGTTCTCTAACCCAGCAGATATTCATTGAACATCTATGTGGCAGGCATTTTAAACTTTTTCACATTTATAGCTTATTGTCCATTTTGTGTACGTTGAATATTCTCAACTTAGTTGAGGAATGCACTGCATTCCTCTAGTCTTAAGATGGCAAATTGAGTTTCTTCTGGCCAGTTGAAGTCTCTTGGTTGGTTTTATGCCGGGAAGCATAGTCATGAACTGACATGACCCGGAGTGAGTGACCATAGGCATGAAATTTTCAGTATATTATAAATCTATGGATATGTGTGTATGTTTCCTTCTCCATGTTAGCACGGTAAATAATCCAAGTGTAAGTATATGGGAATCTACACCTATACGCACACAACTATACCCACAGAATATTTATACCTTTATGTCCTAGAACCTGGCCACCTTCCTTACGAAGAAAGTAGGAGTCACTCCTTTTGAAGGCATAGAAGCATGCTTTATAACACATCAACACGGATGTGGCAATTTAATCCTTAACCTGTACTTGAGGTTTTGTTTGTTTGTTTGTTTTTCTCTTTCAACATAATGCAGAATTACAGGATCACATCCACTCACCTTATTTGTTGACTTCTGAGATTTCTTTTCTTTTGGACACTATACCCGTGTTGTCTGTGGTCCGCACTTGTAATGGCATCAGTCCTGCCCAGGGGTTAAGACAGCCGAGGAGAGGGGATGGCTGTTCCTTTAGGTGCGAGGGGGTGCCACATGCCCTATTCTCAGTTGACGTTCCACGGAGCCACCTTGGTCCTCAGACTGTTCAGAGTCTGTTCGTGCAAAAGGGGAGTGGGAGGCATATCCCTCTCTTCTGCTTCCACACCCCTTCTGCTCTCTCTGCGTGAGGGTTTGAGCCTCCTGCAAGTCCCCTCCGATGCCACTCCCAGGTTTACAGTGAGCAAAACCAGTGGCAAATTTCCCTCTGGTCTATGGTTTGCTTCCTGGACTCAGAAGACTAAGTTATTTGGAAAAGCAATTCCGATTTAATGTACCTGCTGTTCCCACATCTCAAGATAAGGAACATTTTGTGGATTTCATGGACTGCAGATATAGTTGAATAATTTTGGATACCAGCTTCTGGCTGGCATTTGTCGAGCACCCACTTTGTCCCACTGTTTCATGTGCATGACCACCTCTAATCTCCACAGTAACGTCAGGAGGTAACAAGATCCTCATCCTATTTTACAGATGGCAGATGAAGCTTAGAAAGATCACATAAGCTGCCCAAGTTCCCAGGGTTGCTAACTATGTTTCAGAGCCACGATACTTCGACTGCCAAGTCTTCAGGGACATTTGTGTCTTTCTTTGTAGTTCCTCTTATTCTCACTGCTTCCCAGTAGAACGCTCCCCTCCAACATAAGACTGTTTTTGAGAATTTACTCTCTGGGCTAGAGTGCGTTTCTGAAAGCCAGGAAACATAGCGACCTACCTGTTTAGGTGAGCACATACACACACACACACACACACACACACACACACACACCTCCCGGGCACGTTATGCTCCTGCGTCCCTCAGTCTAAGCTAGTAGCACTGCTCGGCATGGCGGGCTAGACTACCAACCTGAGGTGTTGCTAGTCTATTAATAAAATGTTCTAGCAATTTGGGAAGATTGCGAGTAGCTCCTCTTTTCAAAGGTGATTTCTCATACTACCAGGGTAATTTTCAAAGTACCTTATGAACTAAGCATTAACGTGCCTTTAAAATGTTTAATTCTCTGGAAGTAGCTTCTATACTTGGAGAATCTAGGTGGTTAGTGCCTGAGTCCCATTTGGTTTGGTTCTTTTAGCCTCGATGTGTCAAACACAGCTCATTAGCTCCAACTCGGTATTTTCTTAAATAGTGGCCTATCGTTGCTCTTATTGCTAGAAACGATCTGAGCAATGAGGTTCTCGCTGTTAACGGGTCACTTGAGCCAGATGTGAAGGACAACAGTTACCCCAGTAGTGATGAAAATAATTGGAAGTGTGTGATTTTCACAAAATGAAAGGGACCCGTGACCTTTTTTCTGAAGTCTCTGCCCTTGTTAGTCTGGCCCACCCCTCGTTCGTAATCGTATTTTCAAAATCATATTTCAAAACCGGGCCCCCGGGTCCCCTTTGATTGCATTGTGGATATCACACGTTCTGTGCCAATACTTAGAAAGGTAGGTACAGAAATAGCATTAGAGTGTATCAGGGGAAGTCTCTCGGGTACAGATGTTCCTTGTCAGGTGATAAGTACTGTAATTGAACCAGAACAGAAGAAGCGCATTAGCTGCCCCCATGCTGGGCAGCAGGCACGTCCCTGGGTACAGTTGAGGTGGGTAGGAGAAGGCACAGGATGTCTTCAGAGCTCGGCTCGGGGGCCAGCGCACCTCACTCATCTGTATCTGTCCCAGTGCCTACAGCAAGGGGTGGGTGCGTCCAAATGATCTGCTAGGTCACAGAATGCTTCCTTACCTGGGGCCTCCATAAGAAAGTGTCCAAGGAGCAAGACGACATTCTGCCTGTTTGTCTACAAGGGTAGTTTGAAACCACTAATTTAATCATCAGCCTGCTTCATGGTGGAGGATGAGATTTGATATTATTTATTTTTTAATGAATTCCTTTTTGGACTCGTGGGTGAGGCTGCTTTTACACTGCCCGTGTCCCCACCTTAAATGAGCAAAGTCTCCCATAGAACAGAGCACTTTGCTGCTGAGTCCTCCCTCACACATTCATACATTGCGCGTGCGTGAGAGAAGTTGGCGAGGAAAATTAAAACCCCAGATTATTGATCAGTAGTAGGAATCATTTTAAGCAGACCTTACAACCAGGCACCAAGATGGTGTTTTCACAAACTTTCAGGAAGTTGTAGCAAAGCCAATAAAGGTGCAGTATATAATTAAAGTTTTGATGTATTAATTAGACAATCTGAGAGCTCTCTTGGAGATAAAAGGACACCAGATGTGTCAGGGAGAAAAAGTTGACGTGCTTTAGATAAAATTTAAAATCAAAAGCCTTCAAATAGTCTTATGCGCTATTATCGCAGAATGATTGCTTAGTTCAAAGTCTTGCTGACAATTTAACACATTCAGTTTGATCATTTGTGCTTAGGATTTTCTTTTTTCTCTTTCATATTTGCCCTTCCCCTGTCCCCCAAATAATTTTTGAGCTGATACAAGAATATACAGTGTAGCAAACATCTGACAGAGGAGCCCCTATGGGATTCCTGGCTCTGAGGGTCAAGCCTCGTTTATACCTCGTTCCCTTGTTTACAAGATGGAAGACGGTCTTTTGGTTTTATCGCCACCTTCCGCTTTAGGTCAGGCTTTCAACGGGAGCAAAGGCAACTAACGTATTAATATTTATAAGTTGTAAAATTTATTGACTTTTAAAAAATAAAATCTCGGTAAAATCTCACATGCCTGGAACTTGATATTTAGCGGTGACATTCTGTCTTCTTTGTATTTATTACAAGTGTATAGAAGTAGTGTTCCTTCCTGCTGGGATGTATTGATGGGGAATAATGAAGTTAGCCGTCATGGAGAGCAGGGGAGCGGGAACACGCTCATCCTTGGCCGATGGGAGCCCTTTAGAACGGCACCACCCCTCCTCCTTTCTCCCATCTGCGAAAGTATAAAACGAAATGACAGTCGCTGTACCCTCTCGGGGGCGGGGCTGGCTTAAGCTCACCTTTGAAATCAGACTGGGGTGGGGGTGTCCTGGTTTGACTTCTCCTCCCTTCTCTCCTTCACATCTCCTCATCCCTAGTTCGCTTCATTAATGCAAATCTCTTTTCTTCTTGTCTTAGTTTTTCCATTTAAGGTTTTGGGTTAGGATTACAGGACACAACTCTTTGGGGGAAGGCGGGGAAGGGAGGCTTTTGGCCGCAGAGGGGGAAGTCATCAGACAAACATCTCAGTGTCCTCATGCCTTCGTTTTGTCATTACTGATCATTGTTGTGTTCAGCACTGTGGGTTTGATTTTCCTTTTTTTTTTTTATCCAGATCCCCCCACAACTCTCCCTCCCACCACCACCACCACCACCACCACCACCACCACCACCACCATCCTTACCATCATCACAGGTACGGTACCTTCATTACCACTGGAAATGTCCTGAATGTATATTGTCTTTCTGGTATGTATGCAAAGAAGGCTAACAGTTCCCTTTGAATCCTCGGAATTTAACCGTTCCTTTATTTTGGGACTTCAGAGGCGTTAGAGACTTTATTCTTACGTTGACTCCTAAGGACCTCAGAAAATCTTCAACATCCAGGCCTTTAACAGTAGATGACATATTTTGCAGCTTGTGCCTAAGAGAATTCTCTTTTCCAGCATCCCCGTTCAAAGCAAAACGCTAGGGAACATAGCAGCCTGGCTATTAGAGAACATGCCGGTAGCTTAGGCGTAGCCATGGTTGATGAAATGGTAAGTATTCTGGCTTTGGATCTTCTCCTTGTCTTCATTCCATCGTTCGTTCGTACGAAAGAAAATACACACCCTTTAGCATGCCCCTGCGGGCTGTGTTCCTAAATGCATCGCCCTCCTTCCTGCCCCAGACAGTATCTGCTGACAGTGTTACTACCTGTTTGTGTTGCCTGGGTCAGGAGGTCAGAGGGGAGTCACTGTCTTCTCCGTGCCGGGCACCCACGTACCCCTTGCTGCCCTCCGTTAACTGTTGGAGGGGCGGAAGAGGCGGCCACAGCTGCTGTAACTCTGTGGCTTTATCTTGGTGGACTGTCTGAAACTCTCCAAAATGCGTTTCACTGTCTCCTGTGTCTGCCGACCACCAAGGGAGAGGGTATGCGATGCATCCCTTTCTGATACCCAGCGGCTCTCCTCCTTGCTTGAGGGGGCTCGTCTGGGAGCCTTGATGCTTCTCCCGCCTGCTATGCTGGGAAAGGTCATGGCTGCATCACGTCTACTAGATGTGTAGGATTTCCTTAGGCAAGGACTCCCCGAACCACTGTTTACAGGTACCTCCTCCAGAACACGTAAAGGTAGTTATTCTGCGAGGAAAAAAATAATAATAATAACCTCTTTAGAAGACAGCTTTCCCGCTTCATTCCATTATCCGCAGACACTGCCAGGTCTCTGAGCCACGTGCCCCAGGATACAGTCGTATCACAGGACTTCTTCTAAACCACTGAATGTTGAAGTCATCGTTCTCTGTGTGTAGGCCCTCTTTACCACCCGAGATCGGGCAGCCATCCTTGATACTGACTTTCTGGAGATGTGTTTGGTTTTCGTGGGAGTCGGTGAGACAGGCGTGACAAAAATCCAGAGTGTTCCGTGGAAGAGGAGGTTCATGAAGTAGGACGATAGATCACCTGATCTCATTTTCTTCACTTTCTCTAACCTTCACAGTGGGACAAAGAGAACCTTAAAAAAAAAGCCACTAGCGAGGGTTTTTCTGAAGGTTAATTATGAAAACATCAGTGCCTGCACTTCACTTAAAATCTTCTGAAAATCCATCAATTGGTTTTTGTGTCTAACTCTAAACTCCGCTCCACCCAGGCTGCTTCCTAAATTCCCTTCAGTGTCTATTTGTTTCCCTTCTTCCACGTCCTTCTTTCTGCCGCTTGGTCACATGGCGCATAGACTCCTCCCACTTTCTGTCTCATTCCTAAACACAGCAAAGCTGCTCCTGCCTAACTGGTTCCAGGTCAGCCAGGCTATCAACTTCCCAGGAGCTAGGTTTTTACCTTTCGTGATCTCTTGCCCCTTATCCAGGTTGTAAACTGAATTGGGCCGGAGCTCTTAATGGCAGGTTTCCTTGAAATTTCCCGTGAACGGCCCTTTGGATGTCCGTGTGAATTACACCTCCACCCACCACTGTCCTTTGCAACTAGCCTGTTCATCTTTGCAGAAGGGGCCCAGGGATCAGTCAGCCCTTATTACCTCTCGTTGTTGTAGAAGGTTCCGTCTAGGTGGCTAGCCAGGTCTGTATTGCAAGGCAGTGGAGGTCTTACTCACTCTGCAGAAATACCCCATTTCTCCATTACATGGAACAATGCTTTTCATTTGTGGCTAGCCTCTCGCTAGCTTAGGCTGGTTTGGGTTTTGGGTTTGTTTTTGTTTTGTTTTTTAAGACCTTTCTTAGCGCCCCTGAACTACCCCGCCCCCCCACTCACAGCTTTAATTTTTCACCCCAGAGTAAAGCTAATCTTGTGTCTTTCAACAGCTGCAACTCTCTGTGATCACTGTTCCAACCACAGAGACTCTGGTCAAGAGGAAATTTTAAAAACAAACAATGCTGCATTTCTGTCCATATAGAAATTGCCTTTACATACGGGCTTGTCTTTGCTTCTGTCTCTCTCTGCTCCCGGCCTCGGGTCTCCCCGTGATGCATGATGATCTCGTAGATGTGCCTTAGCCTTTCAACGTTAGCGTTTGAACCCTCTCTACACACAAAAGGCATCTGTGGTAATGAGCACCCAGATTCTTGCTGGCATACCCAAGAATAAAGTAAAATTGCCACTCGTACAGCATTGTAGAATCCGTTGCCTTAACGGATGTGATCGTATGGGCTTCCTGCGTCTTAACAAGCAGTGTTACATATATTTATCTTGCCCAGAAAGTACACTTGTGGAATTTAACATTTGCTCCTTACTTCAAACAGACTAAAGGTTATGGAGCTGAATGGTTGTGTGTCCCATTTTAAAGGTCCAGGCTATCCCTGAGATTAAGATTGGTTCCTAAAAAATCTTCCAGACTGGATCTTGACAAATGGATAGCTAAATTAATTTGCACTCTTCTCTCTTGCACTGTTTGCTGCATTACAGCCCCCGTTAGCCTTAAAAGCTGCAACAGCTAAATCCAGTGACAGGAACATACATAAAGCCTGAGAAAGAAAGGAAGGAAGGAAGGAAGGAAGGAAGGAAGGAAGGAAGGAAGGAAGGAAGGAAGGAAAGAAAGAAAAGAAAGAAAGAGAAAGAAAGAGAGAGAGAGAGAAAGAGGCAGCCCACAGCCATCCATTTCTTTCCTCCCACTCAGATGCGATAATTGAAACCCATTGCCCAGGTCAGAGTTTCATTACAAGAAAATGTACGAATGCAATAGAAAAATATTTTTAAACTCGAAGGGCATAGTTGATTTCTGATTTCTCTGAAAGGAAGTGTTCTGTGTTACTTTGTACCTTCCATAAGCAGGATATCGAATTGCTCCCCTTGTCAGGGAGGCAGACTGCCACTGAGTCCTCCAGTCGCCCGACTCCCTCAGAAGCACATTAAAGCTTCATCCTGGGGACCCTTGAAAGCAAGAAATTGTGAGCCCAATCCGATGTGCTGGTGCCACCTAGAGTCCTAGACCTGGCGGGGTGGTGGAGGGGGAAGAGCTGGGCGTCTCTGTCCCGTGCATTCTGTGTGGAGTCGGTCTCCTGACCTTTGTGTGAAGGCTCACATCTAGCGGTAGCTTTCTCTCGGGAGGACTTTTTGAAGGCTCTAGAGTCCTGAAAGGAATATTTGATGTCAACTTGCCACATTGACCTTGTTGCAGCCTTACAACTATTAGGCCTTTAGTATCATTAGAATCCCTTTCTAAATAAAAAACCATTAGAGGGACCCAACTGAAATGGGAGCCATCCGGAGTCTCCTTGTGGTTTGCCCTGAGTTTCTTCCCTATCTCTTCCATCCCATGCACATTGACATTCCGACCATATACTTCTGTTTCAACTGTTGCTATTGGTAAGCCCCCACTTCCTTTTTTTTTTCTTTTCCTTTTTTTTTTTAATATCATGCCAAGTTGCCCACATAGTTTAATTCATGAAGATATATGCTGTAATATTGAAGAGCAAACTGCATAATCTAAATTGTCTCTGGAGTCCTCTGTTAAAATACAGAGACAGCCAGACCATTACCCAGGGTCAGAGTCCTTCATGCAGATTTCCCTCCTAAATTAAAATCAAAGAAAAACCTACCACCCTACTGGGGGACTGAGGTGGGGGGGTGGTTTGTTTTATTTTATTTTGTTTTGAATTTTCTTTGAAGTTAGTTGACTTTGCGTATGAGATGTATGTAGAATTACCTATTTCTGGGGTGACAGATTTTGCTCCTGTCCAACAGTTGGATCCAACTTTTCCCTATAGTCAACTTAGTAAAATATTTTGTGTTTCCCTCCCAAGATAATGTGGATGTTGTACTGTCTCTGCCCAGTTGCATCCGGAGTTAGTTGCTTAACGAGGAATGTACCTTAGACCGCACTCAGCACTGTTTTAAACACCCTTAGCAGCTTAAGTAGGAAATTCAGGCCCAGGGGGAGTTCAACATGCAGGTCATACTATACATGTGACTGTCATAAATTAAAACACTAAAATCACTTTAGAATAAGAAATGAATAGCTATAGGGCCAAATCCTGAAACACATTTAGAAATCCTTTCACAGGCATGAAATAGGTCATCTCTAAATGAGTATTTCTCTTTTTAAAAGTATGTATCCAATGAAGTGTTTTGTGTTTCTTGGAAAAGAAAACAGCAAGGTTTTTCTTACGGGTGTCTAAGCACTCAAAACCCAGTATACCTTGGAGAAAGTGGGTCCCAACCCCAGGCTCACGTTATTTAGGCTTTCATAGTCTCATGTCGTCAGCCATTGTGTGTGTAAAGTGTATCCAATCACAATAAAGGAGAGTCCAGCCATAATTCAGAGTATGCCAAGCGAGGGAAGTCCAACACCATAGCACATGTTTTCGGCGTCTTACATACAAAGGAAAGAAGTACACCTGTGCTTAAGACAGAGTTACGGTCGAGAGCCTTGCTTCATGTAACGCTGCTGTTCTCCAGGGTCTTGGTTTAATGATTCCTACTCTGTGCTAGGGGTATGTGGGTTATGTATATCACTCTGTGATATTTGCGTGGTGTGAGGGGTATACGCTTAGCTGCTTTTAGGCATTCATTCATCAAATAGCAAGCCCCCGTAATATGGACAGCTTCATGCTGGTGCCTGTGGAGACAGAAAATTCCTTGAACCCCTTAAAATATGGCACTGGGAATAGGTTGTACACACTAGAAGTCAATTACAGGAGGTACTATGCAGTAAGGGCTGACTCGGTGGCATGGGCAGAGGAGCAAGGAGGGCATCACAGGACAATTAGTTCCGTCTGCCATCAGGGACTGGGTAGAATGTGGATAAGATAGGGTGGCATTTTAGAAATTAAGCACCAAGGCCCAACTTTACTTCAAGCATCTGTGTTCAGTGTGTGTGTGTACGTTGTGTGTATTTATGTCCCAGGCATGTATCACACCACCATTGCTAGGAAATACACACTTTTCATTCTAGAATGTTTACTAACTTACCTTTTTTCTAGAGTTGGCATCTACTCCATTAAGACTGTTTGTCACTCCTCATTTATTGAATGCGTATTGAGTGTTACTGATAGGCCAGGATGCGTGGTGACAAGAATCTTTTTTTTTTAATGTTTATTTATTTTTGAGAGAGAGACAGAGAGAGAGAGAGAGAGAGAGAGCAAGAGTGGGGGAGGGACAGAGAGAGAGGGGGTGACAGACTCCGAAGCAGGATCCAGGCCAGCTGTCAGCCCAGAGCCCAAAGCGGGGCTCGAACTCATGAGCCATGAGATCATGACCCGAGCCGAAGTCGGATGCATAACCAACTCAGCCATCTAGGTGCCCAAATAAGAATCTTATTAGGTGCTACCAAATATGAAGGAGACATCTTTGTAATGAGCCATCTTGTCAAGTTTTTGCCCCAAAATTGCGTGGCCATTTTTTTTTCATACTGTCTCCAGTGTGTAGATTTTTATTTTGCTGGCAAGTATAAGCCTATATTACAAATAGCATCATAGCCAGCCAATTTTGTCTTTTAATTTTTTTAATGTTTATTTATTTTTGAGAGAGAGCCAGAGAAAGAGGGAGACACAGAATTAGAGCTGTCAGCAAAGAGCCCAACGCGGGGCTTGAACCCATGAACTACGAGATTACGACCTGAGCCGAAGTTGAATGCTTAACCTGCTGAGCCACCCAGGCGCCCAGCCAGCCAGTTTTTGACCCACACTGATTTAGGAGGGAATAAAAACAGTTAGAATACTCTAATGATGAAGGTCGCCTGATTCTGCCTTTTAAAAAAAAAAGGCCTGAGAGATAGGAACTGAGGGTTATTTTTCTATTGCTTCTATCATCATTTCCATACTTTCATGTTCCTTGTTTAAAAATAATCCAAGAGATTATTTATCCACAGTGCAGAAAACTAGCCTCAAACACATGGGTTTCTCAGGCTTAGAAAGTGACGGTTGGATCCGTCTTGGTTGGAAAGGTAGGACTTAGAAGGAACCAGCCCTCCAGCACGTAAGCAGAGAAGACTAGAAGTGACTCTTTCTAGAGCCCTTTCCCTCTGCACCGTCACCTCCCTTGCAGTGCCCCTTCCGTCCCTCTCCTCACCTGTGCCTTCCCCCTCTCTGCCCCTCCTGCCTAGCCATCACCCACACCAGGGCAGAGGAGTTGTTCCTTGTGAGAGGAGACCACTGTACAAGATCCTATGATTTTCAGAACATCTGGTTTGCAAATGAAAAGATCTCAGGGGCATAGCAGCAGTAGTGAACGATTCTGAACAAAACTTGAAATTGCTTAACAAAAAAACCAGTCCACTCCCCATCCAGCTGTTCTATGGAAGGAGCGGAGGGTGACTTTAAGAAGGAAGAGAGTTTTATCGTGACTCTCCTATCTGGACCTTTGTAGCTTCCAGTGTGTTCCTGTCCCCTTTCTCCCGGCCCTCAGAAATGGGAGTTTAATTAAAGCCTAACATAGTTGGAAAGAAAATTGACCAGGAATCCGGTAGAAAATAAATTTCGAAGTTTAATTTTCCAGCACGTATTTTTGCTTTCAATAGATTTCAAATAAGTCAGAAATAAATAAAGAAAAGAATTTTTTAAAATACCATATATTTAATATATATTGGCCAGCAGAACACAACTATGAAAATAAAATTGTCAGGGGAATTCTTTGCCTGCCCTAGTGTCTAGATTTAAAGCAGCCCTGTAACACAAACTGAAGGGGAATTCAATTAAGAAAACCCATTGGCTCCTTATTGACTTTAGTTAAGAAAATAAACTGGGGGAAAGTGTATTAAATATGTCTGGACTGCTTAGTATGCTTTCATTTAAGCTTATGACAATCAAAATGGGAAAATTTAAATTCTTTACAATTAAACTCTGCTTTTGAACAGATTGGGTTCTCTGGGTTGTTACCCCGTGTATTTTTTAACATATACCCGACTCACACACACACCCCAAAATGCAGTCTTGCAGGGAATCTGTGCATTGTAACGCAGGAGGACTACAGAGCAATTGGAGAAGAGAAAGTATTTAAGGTTGTGAATTTAATTTTGTTCTAGGATTTTCATTTTCATTTATGGCACCCGTTGTGTTTGAGACCATGGACTAATTTATGGATTAGTTTTAAACCCCCAGTCTGTCACACTCAATGAACAATTCTAAGTTGGAGAGAATCCATATGAAAGGATTAGAATGTGCCACAGTGGAGCTTACACATGACTGTTTCAACTAAATATTGCCCAGCTGCCTCTCATGCAGCAATTTTTTTTTTTTTTTTTTTTTTTTTTTTTTTTGCTACTTGGTTAAATGGCTACTGTCTCTAATCTCACACATTGTCAGAGCCTTTCCATTTTGTAAGTATCTTACACTGCCACATGAAATATAGGTGATGTTTAATTTATTCAAGATAAGGTGCCATAAACTGTGTGTATGGCTGGGGGACCGAGAAGTCAATATTTAGTGAAATGCGCATCTTTCAAATAGCACAGGGCCTGCCCTTGGCCACCTTGTTTGATTATACTCATAAAGCAGCTAGAGAATGACTGTTAAGGCCGTACACACTTAGTGGGTTTGCAAAACCACGGGATTGGTTGTTGTTTGTTGACCATTTAAAATAAGCGTCCAATACATTTGCCCTTCTTGTAATTAAAATTAAAATAGGGACAGAAGCTCAGCAAGGCCTTTTCAGGTTCATAACCCTATGCCACCAAGAGCCCAACTCAACTCTTTGTGACCTCTTTTTCCCCGGGGCCTAGCTCAGAGATTAGTTTCTTAAAGGCAAAATGAAGTTTAAAGAAGTCTTCGTTGGGACAATTAGGAGCTGTCATTTTTCAAGTGAAGCGCAGCATTGCTGACGTGCGTTGGAAGGTTACCGCTCGCATTTTGCCCATACCCTCAGAATGCTGTCCGACGACAGAGTGACCCCACAAGCTGATTCACAGGGGCCAGCCCACACGTCTCAGCAGCCTTCTGATGGAGATGCCCCTAATAAATCCTACCTCACGGAGCCACACTTGCTTCAGAGCCAGGGTGTCTGTGGTTTCTGCACGAAGTCATAATGCAATTATGAAGGAGAATTAGATTCTGCGACAGTGCTCTCCTGCAGGGAGCACAAAGTCACTTCTGAAGAAGAGGGTTTTTTTCCTTTTTTTTTTTTTTCATTCTTTACTCGAAACCGCCTCTGTTCACATAGCGCACCAGGTGCTCTCAGAGAATTAGAATCAGTGCGCCCCCCGACACACCCTCAAACCTTGCTCGAACTCTGTGGCCAGCCTGTGTGTCTGCTCTATTCTCCTGCTCCGTTGCTGACCATGACTTTGCCATTTCCAGCCGCAGTGACTGTGTGGTTTGACGTGAACGTGTGTTTGCTTTGAACCGTCCTCGAAGGTGTTTCTTCCCCCTCCCGGCATTCCTTTTTCCTCCCCGTTTGGGTGCAATTGATGGATTTCCCATCCCCAGAATGGGAAAGCAAGCTGCACTGTGGACTTTTCTCCTTTATTTTCTAGTACCCACAGAGAAGCCTACGCCCAGGTTCACTCAGGTTAATTTCGTGATAAAGCGGACAGTGTTGGGATGTAGGAAACAGTAAATCGAGGAGTCACTGGTTAATGCAGAGATACGATTTTTAGGGCTCTAACCTTTAGGATTTACTCCACCTCCTTTCTTTCAGTCTATGCTAATTGTTCACCTGCTAAAAGATAAAGCGTATGAGAAAATGCTGCTATAAAAATAAGCCAAAGTGTTTATTGTTTTGTTTTGTTTTTTTAATTTTGGAAAGGAGCCAGTGCCTACCCATAAAATGTATTAACCTGCATATAAATGTTTCTGTACAAATGTGCATTTGATGTTGCCCCTGAAATTGAAAACACCTCAAACTAAAGCTTGACTTGAATGTTTCAAGTAAGGAGATGTGTCAGCTGCATCATGACAGTCTGGTATAGCGATGTTTCAACTGTACAATTCTTGGTATTGTTTTTTACTGCTATTTTATGCACACAGACTTGACTTGTAAGTAAGTATTGTGTTCTTATGCGGTGTATTTTATGTCTTTCTTTCCTTCATCTAATCTTCGGAAACTCAGCTATAAGTTATATTAAGCTGCAGTGGCTTCTCAGACTGCTGGTTAATTCTGGCTCCTTAGAAGGGCTGCAAGTTTTTGATGGTATAGGGTCCCAAGGAAAGCATGCAACTGAAGAGGAACACTGGTGTGAATTCATGGGTCAAATTTGCAAACTAGAAGCACCAGGCTCATATGACCAAAAAAAAAAAAAAAAAAAAGTTGGCATCCCAGTGCATTTAAACATTGCCTGTGTCATGTCTGGAAGAGTCTTTTGGAGTCTCTAGAATTCATAAAAATAATTACCAGCTTAAGTAGCTGCGTTATATGAGAGAAAGAGGAAAAAAAAAAAAAGGACAGGTAACTGCCTGCAGTTTTAACCAAGAACACCGCCCCAGCTAGAGATGATGAGCTGCTGTGCCTGTATCACCGCCCTTTTCAGGCCAGAAGAGGATAGTGGAAGGAAACATACTGGAGAGGTATAGAGCTGAACACAGAAGTGCGGCCAGATGGGTTGACTTTGGAATTGAGTTGGCCATGGGAGTGGTGTTTAAGAAAAAAAAAAAAAAAAAGAAAGAAAAAGACTGGAAAAAAATGTCATCGTGCATTTTGTTAGACGTTTATCCCACTATCCCTCTAGCCAAAAATAAAAAGGAAATTTCTTGAGCCCCTTGAGCAGTTTTCCTATGAAGAGGAGCCAGGACAGCAGGCCTGGTTTGAAGCCTAGCAGGAGGAGGAGGAAACTCGAACAGCATGGGAAATAGAAGAAGAGACAGGCCACATCCTCTTCCCCAGCAAGGGCGTCTGGCAGCGAAAAAGTGAACGTGCCGTCTCGTGCTGCCGCCGTGAAGGCAGGGCTCCTGGCAGCTCACCACGACTATTGTGCTTCTGAACTGTGAACACGGGGACAGCTGGGTCCTTTAATTTGTGGAACGTCACATGATCAAAAGCGGCGTTTGGCAAATGGTGTGGACGTGGCCATTTCCCTGACCGTCTTCTGCTCATAGGCTGTACGACAGCAAGAACTGCAGAGTGAAGAATGGATCCGTGGTGGGTCGTGGCGGCAGGGGGGGCGGGGTGTGTACCGAAACTTACCCGGAAACCTTTAATATGTTCATTCCCGTGGCCTCCCAGTTAACTGAACTTTCCCGCTGAACCCTGCTGGAATAACACACAGGATGGAAACCTTGAGCTCATGTGTTCGTCTACCGGGATCTACCAGCCTCACAAGGATCCTGAAAGTGTGATTGATACGGTGATGCCTAATTGGCAGGCACGAAACCGAGTGCCCGCGTGGGCTGGCTTAAAACAAAGGCAATGTTTGAATGTATGAATCCATTGTTCGGCCAGCCTTCCGACTGGGCTCTTCTGTCACAGTCCTGAGCCTTGATGCGTTAAGAGTTTGCACTGGTGTTTCTCCTCACTCTGCATGTTCCCCTGACTATTGACTAGCAAGTAGATGTGTCCCGGCAAGACCCCCAGAACCAAAGAATTGACTGTTTTCCTCACTGGCTCGCAGCTTTGAGCTGAAGGCATGTCTTAAAACAGTGCAACTCACTTCAAATGCTTTTTGCTTTTCATTTATTATTGCTTGTCACGCGATGTTCTTTGAAAGCTTGCTCATATATTATCTGTTCCATTTTTTTTCCATTTTCCCTTTTTTTGCATGCCGTTCCTCCTGTTTCCTCCCTTCCTCCAATCCTCTGTTCCCGTCTGTAGACACAGCAGCGACGACAGAGCCCGCAGTTCACGGTTGGTATCACATTACTGTTTATCTACTTTCTCAGCGCTGCTGAGAGGCAAGGCAAGCCTGGGAAAAAGAGAAATGCAGTCTTCAAGGGAAATCGTGTTTCAAGTAGACTGATCTCATAAATATACTATAATTTTTTAAGGCTTGAAAGGATGTCGGGTCTTGTCATTTCTGTTGTGAGTTCAGCAGCCGGTGGTGACAGAGGCGAGGTAGCCGCCTCACTGGCTGGGACGCAGGTCATGGCCCTTGTTGATAGAACTCCAGGCAGACACCAAAATACAAGGGACTCCAAAAACAAATACTTGCCTGAAAATCACAGCCTCTGGTTTAAAGACCCAATTGCTTTCTTCATTTATAGGCTAGAATCCCAGGTACACTTGGAAGAGGGGTCGTTCGGATCCCTTACTAGTTGAGGCTGAAGGACAGGTGAGAACAGAAGAGTCCCATTTAAATTCATGAGGTCATCACTCTTCTCTTAATTATGTTCCCAATCCCGTTTGCCTCTGCAAACCAGTGCCAGTTCGCTCTCAATCTCTATGCGTGCGTGAAGGTTTACGCTATTTACACCAGCATTTGGCAGGATCCCTCTCCGGACCAAGAATGACACCATATATAAGTTTTAGCAGCATTAAGTAGGACTCGACAAAATCATTTGTGTACAGGCAGCTTGTAGGCAAAATACTAAAAAGTTGGTTAAGGTTTTAACCAAAAAGTGGTTTAAAAAAAAAAAAAAAAAAGGCCACCGGGCTATCCTTTTCACAACTTCATCCTACCTTACAAGGTTGGAATAAGTTCATTAACTTTTCTGTGTCTCTTCAGTCAGAAAATTAGAATTATGTTTCATCTGTATATGACTTTATTTCTTAACTCTCAACCCTGGTGATGTTGTGCTTAGAGAAAGATACGTTAGTTAAAAATTGGGCAGAATTTTAATAATTGAGTTCCAGGGAATTTTTTGGTAAAGGGCCTATTTAAATCACTTTGCATGTTGTACAGTGTTGGGACGCATCGTTTAAGTGCCTAGAGGTGATCAGCCAACACTTTACTGTTCATGCACCTTTAGCAAAGCATCTCTTTCTAGCGCAGACTGACTTCCTTAAAACAGACCTACGTTTGAGGACTTGTCAGTTGGAAATCTCTAAGCAAAACCTGTCCTGGGTGAGCTGTCCCTGAAGGTCAGGCCTTGACGCTTGGCACATTGCCCCCGTATTTGTGCTTTGTGACGAGGAATCCCAAGAAAGCAGAATGAACTTAGGTATGAAGAGCAGTAAATCCCTCCCGTCTCCCTGCCCACCTCACCTGGCCCTCTCCTGTCGTTGGCACAAAGGGAAAAATTAAAGGGCCAGTTACACTGACAATCGGGAGAAGTCAGTTAGGTATAAAGCTCCCACTTTCTAAGGTAATGCCCCATAGTGCTTGCTACGGCTCAGGCACTGTGCTCCATTAAGCTTGGTTATTTGTAGGTTTCGTCATTAATTGAGCACTTCCTGACTGTTATCGATTAGTCTCAGAGCTTTAAGGCTATTTTAATGTCGTTCAAGAGATTTTGTTCTATTCTTTTTAAGATGCTTTAAGTTCTGAGCTTCCTATAATTGACTCCAGGGTCAAATGTAACCATGAGATTCTGGAATTGTGTGAGATCTTTGAAGAAATATTGATCATTTATCTCCTAAGACTCCAGAGTTCTATTTGCTAGGTCCCTTCAATAAAACCTGTGTACTTATGTGAATCTAATGGATGTAGGTCTTGGAGTCGGGTGAGGTATTCCAAGTAGGAAATCTGTTCCCTGACCTGAAAAATGAGAAGTTAGCTTAGGGGCCAGTCTTGGTCTAGGGCACGGTTTTTGATGAGGTCTTTCTGTCTAGAAAGAAAGTGATGGTGATTTCTTTTTGTGGTATAACAAAGAGACACTTGGAATAAGACTTTATAGCATTCCTGTGGCAGGAAACAGAGAAGCAACCACTGCCTTATTAGTTCAAGGACAGTGTTCAAGCCAGCAATACACCAGTAGGATGTTGTTCACTGGCTGGCAGTACATGGGAAACAACCTAGAGCCAAGAAATCTTGGGGAGAAAAAAAAACAATGGCCACACACACGCACACACACACACACAGTTCCTTAACGGCAGAAGGAGAGAAGTGATAGCCCAGGTTGGTCCCTGTTTGATACATTTATAAACACATTCTCCTGACTTGTCTAAAGTCCTGACAGCATCCTCACCAAGAGGTCCTACCACCATCTCGAACAGCATACCCTCCAGTCTACCGCAAGAAGCTGTAATGAAAGCAACAGTAATATCTAGAATTTTACTTGGCGGAGGGAAGACCCATCTTCAGGTTAGTCGTCAACGGGGGTAGAATACGATGGAAACTACAAAGCAAGGGGACCAGGTTTCCAGAGAGATAAAGATCTGGAACTGACTGTAATTGAGTGCCTTGTGGCTAAAACCCAACTTCTTCAGTACAGCAACCATTTGATTTCGATTCACTTGAGAGTAACCTTGAGATGTTCACGATAGAGATCCGGGCCTAGAAAAATGTCATGGTCTGAGAACTTGGCAACTTAAATGACAAGACGTATTAGGTCAGCCAGTCGTGGCCACTTGATTTGTCTTAAAAATCTCCATACTGGAGCTCTTTCTATATTTCTCTTTTCTTTTATAAAATGGGGGAAAAAATCATTTCCAAAAATCTTTCCCTTTGAAGACTCATGAAAATACTTTATTCAAGCTTGTGTTGCTAGAGTATGTATGAAGTATACCAGTTGTTTATGTATGTTGACCATTTGTTCTTACCAATATCTGATTGGAATAAGCATGTATTGGAAGGTTAGAAGTGCATGGGCATGATTCAAAATCAAATGGATTTTCTCCAAAAAGAAACCAAACAACAATCAGTCACAATGTGTTTTTTAAGGATCTAATTGATGGTAAAGATAAAAGCGAGTATAAGAATGGGATTTTTAGACTAGGGTGACCAAAGGGATTTTCTTTGAATAAGGATCTTGAGCATTTGTGTTTTTGGAGCTCATCCTTAAGGCCTGGACAGGAAGAATCCTGTGTTATGTGTGCATGTTAAGCAATGCAAAAAAACAAAAAAACAAACAAACAAACAAAAAAAAAAACACACTCTGCCAAATCCTGGTACCACATGGTCTGAAATTGATGGCAGAAATGCATGAGTGACTCAAAGCACGGATGGTGTCGTCGTTCTTATGATTATTGATGTGTGGGTGCGTGTGATGGTTTTTGTTTGTTCAAATGTGGGCGCTTCTCTGTAAGTGTCTTGTGCCTTGTTCTTTTTCAGCCCTGCGTGTACCCTCTCCCTTCCCCCACCCACCTCCCCTGTGTGAGGTTCTGGGTGACAGCATGTCCATGGTCTGGAATAGTGCTTGTGCTTTTGCTGCACTGCAGTGAGCTGGCTTCCTCTGGGTTTGAGGTCCTCTCTCTCTCTCTCTCTCTCGCTCTCTCTCCTCTTTGTCTCTCTCCCTTTCTCTCTCCCCTCTCTCTCCTCCCTGTTTTATTATTTTCTAGTCTGCCTGTCCTTTCGCTTTCCACCTCTTGACATATCAGAGGCTGGTGATCTCATGAATTGATATATCCCAGATAAGTTTTTCAGCAGTCTTTAATTCAGTACGTAATTATGGTAAGACTCAAACCAGGAACCCCTCTGAAGTCATTTTTCACTTTCAGTTTTGGTTTCAAAATCTTTGGCCTGTGCTAGATACACATGCTCCTACCCTAGTCCGCTGCCCTCAGGAAAGCACCCCCTGAATCACCCTTTCCCTGACTTATTTCTTTAGTAGTGCAAGCCTTGAGAGAATCCTAAAAGCACTTGAAACTCTCATATTGCTTTCTATTCAATTGTGGGGAAATTCCGAAGCCCGTTTTAAAGAAAAATAGCCAGCAGTGCGCATTATTACAACCTCTATGTCCACCATTTCTGTGTATGCACCTCTCTGCACATCTCTCTGTACGAGTACGCAACAGTGGCATTCAAAGGCTGTCATTCAGTCAAGGGACTCTGCAGACATTGTACGTTCTACTCAAGAACAAAGCTAAAGAGGTTTACGAATGGCTGCAGGACCTGAAGATTGTGTTTCAGCCTTGATATGCAGTTTGGAAACAATGTGCTACTGTTTAACGGCGTGAACCAAATTTCTGCCAATGGGAAGAAGGGACAAACTCTCCACAAAAGCTGACAAAGCAGGAAGAACAGGATGACTGAGCTTTTAGATTAAAACTACCGGGGGCGTCTGAACTCTTATGGCTGGTGATGGAAGTAACAGTTTCCATAATATGGCCAAGTGATCAGATGTCTGCCGCTTAGGTAAGAAAGAGACCATCGCCTACTTTTTCATACTGGGAATGGTACTGGAGCCAGTGGGCTACGGTTTTGTTTCCTTCAGGTTTTCTTTGATCATTCTTTTATGACATTATCTGAAAAAAAAAAAAAATGAAACCCTAATGAACTGAACCCACAAGCATTTAAATTTTGCTTGACTCTGACCTTGACTTTATTTAAATATCTCCAGGATCTCTTGCTGTTTCTAATGTTTGAGGTTTTCCTTCACCTGGTTAAAGATTGCCACATTATACCACTTTTAGAAGCCAGTGATGTCTGCTAAAAAGGAGGAGTAAGGAACACGTGCAGAGGGACGCTAAGGAGGCTCGGGTATGTGCAGCACCTTATAGACCATGAAGAGGGAAAACACGTCTCCACAGAAGAGACCCCGACAGTGCAGACATGAAATTAGCATGTATGAATTACTCGGAATTAATTGCTCAAAAAAAAAAATTCCATATAGATCAAAAGTTAAACCTTTCATTTGTTTAACAAAGTTTAAAGAAATGTATTGGATACATTTTAATTAGAAATGACAAGGTAAGGGCTTTAACAAATGATACGGGAGTTTAAAGAGAAAAACCCAAGAAGTGATTCCCCACATGTTGTTAATTTGTGAAGTTTCCTTTTGAAGAATATTGTCTGTTTCACGAAACGCATCGTCGTTTCTTTAAGAAGAGGTGTGTAATTTTTAACATGAAAGAGGACTGACTGCCTAAGTCAAAGCAATTTTAGGAGGTAAATTTTGCTCGTCCTCACGTATATACTCAGTGCTTCAGTAAACTCTTCCAGTTCTATTTATTCAAAAATTATCCAACTATGGCAGAGCACTATAGATTCATAAAATACAACAGTATTGCAAAAACAAATTTAACGCCACTAACCTAAATGGCTTCCCACTTTCGGATGTAATCTGAGCAGTGGATTCCAGATGATTTGGTATATTTTAAAATTTATGCCATTAAAAATGACAGTTTCATCTTTAATGAGGTGTATATCAACTGTCTGTTGCTTTTTAATGGGAAACTTTGCATATCAATGATATTTCATAAACATATTTGTCTTTATTTTTTAAAATTAGCTTTCTAATGCCCTCCCCAAGGAAGCAAGCATTCAGCAATAAAGCTGCCTACTTGAAACATCCTTGTTTAATATGGTTCAGTGGGTGCCAAGCACGTATATAGAAAGCTTTGATATTCGTTGGGCCACGTAGAAGTGAGGGATTAGCCTTCTGAGAACTGCAAATTCATAATTAACTACAGAGAAGTACTTTATGTTGCCCATTTATAACAATTATTCAAATAATTGTATTCATCAGTCTTTATACAATGGATAAAGCCAATTAGCAACAGGAACACTTTCAGCCAATCAGATTTCAGAACAAATGGATAGCCTCCCTGCTCACTTGCCTCTATAATTGATTGCATTACTCACTGCTTTGCCTTTTGTTGCCCGAATCCATAGTTTGGGAACCATCCGTGGGCTCGAACCCTCCCATTTCTAATTGGCACCTGCCCTTGAATATTGGCACCCAAGGTTCATAATGGAAATTCTTCTTCAAGACCTGATATGATGGCTTCCTTTCATGGCACCAGCCTAGCCATCAATATTCATTTGACTGCTTTATAAAACAACCTACAAAATCCAAACTTTTACTGACCATTTCTACTTGATTGTTTCTGTTACTTCGGTTTTTTGTTTTCTGTTTTTTGTTCCTTGTTTCGTTTTGTTTTGTTTTTAAATAGCACGATCAGTTTGACGTTGCCGGTTTCCAGAGCGTTTGTTTCATGCTCTGGCTGGTAGTTCACTGAGCATTACTCCCACGTCATTCATTCAGCAAATGCTTGCTGAGAGTATACTCTGTGCTTGGCTCTAAGAGAAGGGAAAGGTGAAAAATAAAGACCCGCTGCTCTCCCCAAAGTCCTTGCAGCTTTATAGGTCCACACAGAGTCTTGCAAAACGACAAATTAGACGAGTACTAGCAAAGTAGAGGATCCGCAGCGACCGGACAGGACTTTGAACAGAACGTTAAGGAACGAGCAGAGGCCTCCTTGATTGTCTAACATTTGGTGGCGGTGAACATTTTATTAAAGGAGCATAAGTAAAGCATGAGAAAATGGAATCTGTCCCCCAGCTGAGCCTCCTGTTGTTTATCTACCTCCTTCTTCCCCTCCTTTAATTCAGATCAGAGCTGGCTGAGAGCTGTCACAGCCGGCCACCGCTGGTGGTGGCTTCGTAGAGGCCTTGCAAGCCCCCCGCCCGATTATCTCCTGACCTGACTGCTTTCTCAGCTTTGAGGGTTTTATTTTTCGGGAGAACCACTGATTTTTTTTTTTTTAATTCTCCTTTTTAAGAAGTCATTTTGCGAAATCAGATTTTCTGATGAAGACACAACCTGCAATCTGTAGTCAGCAGATGCTGTACCATTTTGAAATAAGCGATCCAAGATTGTCATAAATTGATAACGAAATGTATTTGTCAGTATTGGCAAAGGATTTCAATTTATGGTAAAATGTGAAATCAAACTTACATACATCAGTATGTAACATCTAAATATATTTGTATTTTAAGAGCTGTGTCAGAGCATCGACAGCTAACAATCAGCCTTTATTTTTTCATTCTGCACGCTGTTATGAACGAGTGATTTTAAACATTCATCTTCATGTTTCATGTGCTTTGAAAGTGGAGACTGAGGAATCTTTCTGCCTTGATTGTGTATCAATAACAAAATGAAACGATTGGAGAAATGTACTTCTGGATTAATGCATTCAAGCTATCCAAAAAAAAAGAGAGAGAGAGAGAGAGCAAGAGATTTGGCTCATGTTTTTTAAGAAATTCATCCTCAGTTCTTAAGTGTTTTGTTTATGTCCCTTGAGGAATGGAAAGAAAAACGATTTGTTTTTACTTGTAAGGCCTTACTCAGTTGCCCAATTCCGCAGAAGAGCTGGACAGTGAGGACCTCTCAGGTAAGGGCTAGTCACTAGGTAAGGCGCTGCGGTGTCCAACCTGTGGGCGCTCTGTCCCAGCCTGCAAAATGCCCATTTGGTTCCCTGAGCACTTAATTAGCAATTGTGGATTTTGAGACAGAAGGAAAACAAATTTTTATTAACGCTTTCTTCCTCCCCACGTCCCGTTCTTCCCTGTGCTAGGGGCATCTATTTCGGATTGGGACTGACGGCGTTAATGTAAGGAAGGTCAGGTCATCTTGGGGATCGCACTGAAGCCACTCTGTGTTCAGTGGCTTAAAATAATTTTTCATGTTCTAGATGTAGAATGGTTCCAGAGAAATTTTTTTGCATCACAAAGCAGTTTCAGGATGTTGGATTATGAGAGAAGATCTTTATTTAAAAAAGAAAAAGCTCATGTTGACCATCTGCTTCTGTAGAATGGACTAGAAAACCATGTCATAGCTATCTTAGAAGCATGGGGTGGGGGGGCGGGAGGAAGGGGGGCAATTGTTTTGTCACACACCATGATGTAAACTAATTATCCACCTCAGACCTTTTTCACAGCACACTGAGCTCTTGCAAAAGTAGGTTTCATGCTTGATTCAGGGATTTAGGTGTTACTAATCCAGAATAAGAAGCATATCCTAAAAAGGAGGGGGGGTGGTGGCAAGGAGATTCAAAATGGTCAGAGCTAAACAATTATATGAGATGCCATGATGCTCTGGGATTTCAGTGCCGACCAGCTAGAGCTTCTTAAACATTTTGATCAGTCAATTCTTAATAAGTCAATAAGGAAGGCCAGTTCCTTATTACTGTGATAGAGGAACCAAGACGTAGGACTGTGTGTGGACCCTTACTCCAGCCTTTGGGAGGGTTCCATATTTCTCCTTCCTGAAGAGATTTCACTTGAGCGCCCTTGAATAGTTGGTTGTTAAGGTGGCAGCAGTCCTTGACGACAGGTTTCCCCCAGTGAGAAAATAAGATAGAGTCACTAATCTCTCTCAAAATGCAGATTTATTGCCTCCTATGTGCTTCTGTCAAACTTTAAAAAGGGGAGGATGCCTTTATTTTTCTATGTACCATGTCCCAGTGTGAGCTTCGCTGTCGGGTTTTTCCACAGAATGGAAGCTCCGGGAGGCCGTTTTGGTTTTGTTCACTGCTGTATGCCTGTCGTGTAGTAGGCACTCGATTGATACTCGTTGGATGAATAAGTTCCCAGTCCCAATGAATTCAGATAAATAAGTAGAAGATTAGAAAGATAGCCAGCCCATCAAGGGAGTGTTTCATGTTTGCCTCTTATTGGCGGTGTATTTAGAGAAGTTGCAAAAACATTAGCCCGATTTTGAGAGCTAAGTCCTTCTCCTTACATAGAATGTAATGCTGGTTGTAAGCAATGCGCTCTCAGTTCATGTCCTGACCCTAAATAAAACAGCTCTTTGACACAGTGGCCCTGGCGATTGGAACTTCTCAAGGACCCTAAAAGAGGACGGAGTTCTCATTGGCCTGATCCCTCTTGGCCTGTTATCAGATGAAGGTCACTGAGATATGCAGAAGTAATTTTTCTTTTCTTTAGGAAAATGGGACTAACTCCGCCATCTACCCCTTCCTCAAGCATCATCAATTGCGGAAATACTCTGGGTCTCTCTCAGCTCTGCACCGAGTCAGATGTGGCCTTGCTGCAGCTCTATCAATCACCCAGAGTCAGGAGCAATAAACCAACAACTGTTTGTGCTCCTAATAATTTGGTTAAATTAATACTTACGTGCCCCCTCCCCCGCCCCCTCCAGGAACACTGCAGTCCTGTGTTGCCCAGGACCCATAAGTCATGTAGAACACTGATGATCTATCAGGCCGGGCTTGGGCTGCCTTTGCATCTGGTTTGATGAACTAATCAAAAACTGATTAGCACCTTTGTTCAAAGGGGATGCTGATTAATCAATTACTATTGATTGTGAGCTTGGCTTCCCTCGGCAGCAAAGAGACATCTGAAGGGAAAAAAAAAAAACAACCAATAAAAACTGAGCAGCTGTCATTGTGTTTAAATTTATTAAAACAAAATACATTATTTTTTATGAAGCTGTCTTGAAATGGGTCACTGAAGGGGAGCATATTGATTGAGAAAGGATGAACTTCTCAAATTTCTGTAGCCTAGAGACTGAATTCAATTATAATACAAGACAAACAGGTTAACACCCGTCTTAACCAGTCCATCAATAAATGAGAGTAGGTGTTGCGCATTTAATGCTAAACTGTGGTAATGAATAATATTACCACCCATCCCCTGTTCCATCTGGGGAGAAATTCCATCCTTGCCTTATTATGGATAAATGCTCTATCCTGCATTTCCTGAGAAATAATGATGGTCTGTCTTCTGCCCACCTCCCCCATCCACCACCGCTACCTCAACCAAGGACAATTTCGTGAGCAACATACCGTTTTCCATCCTCACCCAGCACAGCAAGTTGCCCACCTGGTCCTCCTCTTTAACCTGCAGTAAAAAATTATGCCTGTGTGTAGCTCAGTGATTTAGTTATTGGCAGGCCTGGGGAGCTTATCCAGTCCCACCTTGAACCCTTTCATTTACCTTTTTGGGTGTTAACTTTATTGACGATGGATCCACACGAGTTTTCCATTGTTTTATCAATTACATCTGCTGTTTCCCGGTGACAGCTGGTGGTTATTGCCACCCATGTGGAATAGAATAGCTTTAAGCATATTTATCCTTCTATTTTATTTTAAAACTTTTAAAAAATGTCTGCACGGCCTCCCTCCTTTCAGCACTGGAAGGGTCTTTGGGGACTGTTTAGTGGAGTGCATTGGTAAATAGACGGTGTTCCAGGGAATGACCCTCTGGCACTGTTAGAGCAATCCATCAGTCTTCTGCTTTTGAAGCAGAGGCCCCGACAAGAAATTCCAGAGCTGCCATGCTTCCCCAAAACATGTTTTCAACTCTTGCCCTGCAAATGAGAAAGTGATCTAGAAAAATCCCACATCTCCCTCACGATCGGTAGAAAAGTGTGGGTGCAAGGAAGTCTCTAAATGGCCCTGATAATCCGTGCCAGGCATTATGGAAGACCCTAGGTGTCCCCTAAAAGGATTCTGAAGGAAACATGGGCTCGAAATACAGTCTAAATTTAGCTAATGGAAGCACCTAAAGGCCTTGAGTCCAGATGATCAGTTCTGAGATAGGATATAGGACCATCTGGTCATTGTGAGTGTCCTCAAAGTTGGCTGAACTTGCTTGAAATGTGTGTGAAAAACTCAACAGACATAACATTGGGAGGGGGGGGTGTCTTTCCTTCCTTGCCTCCACCTAAGCTATGGCCCAGATTTGGCAAACAGGCGATTTCATCTCTGTGGTAGACTAGCAATAATGATGATGGTAAAGAAAAACTAGCTGGGCTGTATAGACAAATTCAAGGTATGGCCCCATAAATCTAAGGTGTAGTAGTTAGCCTGTATTTATCCAGTCCTTTCCAGCTCAGAAAACTTCCACATATCTCACCTGCTCTTTGTTCAGCACAACTGTTCGAGCTTCTCCGTCTGCTAGGCTCTGGGCAGGGCACCAGGCATGCAGTGGTAAACAAGACCAACCAGGAGCTGGAGCTGCTGGGGATCTCACAGCACAGACCCCTGCTCTTACAGCGACATTCTAGGGGGGCAGCCAGGCTCACAGCACAAGATGATGGCAGACAGTGACGAATGCTGTGGAAGAAATAAACATGGGTACACTGGGAGTGAGTGACTGAGGCTAGGAGGAGGTGGAGGCTAGCTTAGAACATAAGCTCACCATGGAAGGCCATGGGGACAGAGAGAGTGAGCCAGCCATGAGAGGATTTTCAGGAGAATCCTAGGAGAATCGTCAAAGAAGGGTTGTTAGTCTCAGTTTGCAAACGAGGAAGCGAGAGCTCCGAAAGTTAAGTGATTTACTCAAGGGGCAGGGTCAGAATTTGAACAAATGGGTCTTCTGACCTCTGCAGGAAATGGAGACTTTAGTTTTAGAGCAGCTCTCCTTCCCCTGTGAAATCCACCCTTCCCTTATTATGATGTCTTCATGACAGTCTTTTTCCTCTTGGACCCCTTTCAGTTTAATGCAGGGGTCCAGAGAACGAGGAGGGAAAAGTCGGGCTCTCTGTGGCCCATCAGGGGTAGAACCACATGCTGAGTGACCTGGAAAGATCTCTTCCAGCATCCAGTCAGGCTCTTTCTCCTTCAAAGAAGTCCTTAAACTCAGATGATTTCGGTGCCGATGTCGCATCGAGTGTCCAAAATTATGGGATCTATTTCCCACCGAGATGGTTCTCTAGGCCATAGGGAAGTTTTGGGTCACAAAGGTTAAAACATATAGAGCTCCTTATTTTTAAAATTGTGTTTAATACAAGGCAGGAGGCTAAAACAATCGTATTGGGTCCGTGGCAGCTTGTCCATGGCTTTCCCACAATGTAGGTTTGAAGGTCATCAGATTGCTGATCTTCCCATAATCCAACATGCTACTGTTTCCCTCATGGGGAGGAAGGAGGCCATCAAATAGGAACATTTTCTCCAAACTAGCCAGTCACCAGGTTACAACACAAAATGTGAATTCCAGTTCTACAGGTTGGACACTGCTTTGGGGTGACTTCACCATATTCATTAATCCATCCTCCACACACCCCCAAATGCCTGAGGTCCACAGAAGCATCTTTCTCCAGAGAGAGATTCTAGTGGGAAATGTATGTTTTGAAGTAGTTTATGACTGTCCCCTTTATCAGATGTATACTCTTTTAAGGAAAACTCTGGTTTCATCTTCTGTGCCTTCCTGTTGCTTAAAATGGAAAAGGCACTCATACTTCTAAGTGCTTATTATGAGGTGAGCGGGGCGGACTCATGAGTGTGCCTCTTGGTCTCTGGGGACACTGGATGTTTGGGGAGGATCCCCTCCTGTTCATTAAGGCATTTCTAGTGTTGGATAAATTAACTAAATCAAGTTACTTGAGATGGGAGAAAAATCAACCTAAAAAATACTTGTTCTCATATTTAGCTGACAGCAAATATTTAAAATCCTCATACTCCGATGGTACACCTGAATCATGACCTGGCCCAGGTGGCCTTCAGCCTTAACCACACAGGACAGCTAGGCCATCAGTCACACTGTGTGCCATTCTGCAAAAATGGAAGAGGGCTTGGTCAACTCAGCAAGTGTTTATGGGGCATCTTACCATCTGAGAGCAGTGCTGAGTGTGCGGACAGCCCTTCCCCCAAAGCCTTGATAAGTATTTGCCTTGAGTCAGTAATATTAAAAGAACTGGGATAACGCTCTCTTTGGGCTTCAATATAGCAGATTTAAATCTGACAGACACTTGCTGAGTACCTATGATATGCCAGGCCCTGGCCCAGAGAGGCACTTTCATATTCAGCAATACACTGGCCTCTCAGAACAGCCCCGTGAAGTGTCTGGTTGTGCTCGATGGCTCATAGGGCCTGATCGACCCGCCTGAAATCACGGAGACAAGTAACAGAGCCCCACTTGTACCCCAGACCCAACAGCAGGCCCAGCGCACTCCAGTGGGCTGTGCAGGAGATGAGATCCTCACTCTTCTGCGTCTCCTGTGTGGGCCTGTTCCTGGAGGATCGTCTAGGCAAGACAACCTAGGAGAGCCTGAGTCCTGATCACTGGGTAGTGACGATGTACAGCCAAAGCCTGGGAGCAGTACTTCTAATTTCAATGAACGCATCCTGAGCTCTGGGTGACAGGGGAGGACGCAGGCCACAGTTTTCCTTTAAGTAGCTTCACACCGTGTCTTTGAAATGTTAGTGCAGCTGCAGTTCCATTGCTAGAATTAAATGCAGGTGAAGGGTAGTGCCGGCTGCCTGGGATGCGCTATGGGATCTTCACTGTTTTCTTGCCTTACGCTGATTCCTCCCCTTCTGCTTTCTAAGAAGACAGAAAAGAAAGGTTATGTTGCATAGAGGCTAGTGTGCTCCAATATATATTAACATCTTAATGGGAAAGCTGTGCATGTACTGTATACATTTACTACTCTCTGACAAGAGGGAATTAAATGTCAGAAGGATTTGTAGCATCTATAATTGAATTGGTGCTGAGGAAAGCAAATCTTAAGGAAGAATAACATATTAGGATTAGCAAATAATGTGGCATTTTGTCAGCGCGTGCCATTCAGTTTGTTCCCCTTCAGTAATAAAGTTGTGCTCTTTCAAATGCACACTTATTTTTGTTGCCACGAAGGGAGCTACCATAGGTGATGGGAATGAGCAGCTCCATTTTTTCAGAAGGCACCAGGGTTGGGTTTGCTTTGCTTTGGTTTTGTCTGTGACCTCAGATTTTGGTTTTGCCTCAGATTTGGAAAAGCCACCATCAGGCTTTTTTAAAATGTCTTCCTGGCAGGAAGGAGCACATGACATCACGGTCACGAAGAGGCCTCTGAGGTAGACTAATCCCTAGGGTCCCAGGAAGCTGGAGGCGACGTTTCCATTATAAACACGATTGCAAGTGTTTTTACTTAAACTGACTTGTCCGGGAAGACCTCAGCCCAGGAAAAAAAAGTCTCAAACTAAACCACGTAACAGAACTGTTGTAAGAAGTCAAGAATCCTAACTTTTCCCCCCAGTCATTCATTAGATGGGGAAACGGGAGAAGGTCCAACATAGGAATTGTCCAATAGAAGCAGGAAGACCAGTATCATCAGAACCTCCTCCGTGTTTTAAACGTTAATTTTTAAGGTGAGCCCTAAGGTAGCCTGTGAGGTATGGGGAAGAATAAAAATGTGCGTTGAAGAGGCATATTCCACACTCCCCAAGGTTTTAAATGTGCCAGCCAGCCTGAGCCGGGGATGTTAGGAAATGTGAAGGGATCGCCAACACCGGGTAGCGGTCCCCTGCCGTAGTATTAACTGTGTGTTACGTGTTAACTGGATCAGACTTCGGCTCGTCAGAGGGAGGAGACTGGGTGTCCTTTTTGGCAAGGAGACCAGCCCCGGGCTGCAAGGTGAGCAGTGGTGCTGCAGCGAGCATTCTGCTCAGTGACGTCCTCTGCCAGAGTCCCTGTCTGCCAGGAGCTTGTCTAGGACATACTGGCCATTCCCTGGCTGTCCATGAATCCCCGCCCCTGGCAGCGGAGCCTTCTAGGCTTATCACGGATCCACGGCGAAGGCATTCTCTTGGCAGCTTCTGTGAGGCGTCCCATGCCAGGTGGCGAAGTAGCCATAGAAACCGAGATGTGTCGCAGGGCCCTGTTTTAGCACAGGCAGCGTGACTCCCGAGGGCTGCATTAAGGACAGCTCTGGCAAATAATTTAAGGAAGGAAAGCAAGTGGAGAAAAAGGAGTCCCCTGCAGCGCGGGGGGTGGGGGGACTGAAATTCCTCGCTGGCAATCACTTTTCTCGGCAGACCACCGCCTTTAGAGCACTGCCTTTATGTTGCCCATGAGGAATGGAGCGGGCCAGGCCACCTGGCCCAAGGTAAAGAAATCCGAGCTCTTGGGGCATCACTCTTGGGAGTTTCTTTGAAATGTTTTTGTCCTCACGGTTTCTAAGATGCTAATGCGAGCCCAGGGTGGCCTACGCTGTGACCCAAGCAGTAGTGGCCGACTTAACATTCCGCAGGCAGCTTGTAAACTCTCACCTGGAGCCAAGTCGTCCCAGCTTTTTGCCAAAAGAAAAGCCAGCTCACGAATACTAAACAGCTCATGACGGATCTGTCCTTAAAGAGACTCTCGTGTCACACTTAGAGCCATAGACGGGCCTGCAGGAGGGGACAGTACAGGCCGGAAGGAGAGGGCCCGCAAAACCTCTTCTCTTCCCTGCGTTGACAGGGCATACCTAAAATCCAGAGCTATGGGACGACTAGGCCAAAGTTACTTGGCCTCACACGTGAAAGGATTGGGGCGACATTCTTCCCCCGAACACACTCGGTTCAGGGCTGGAATAACCTTGACACCAGGAGCAACATGGCTCCTCCTCCAGGATGATGGGGACAAAGCTTAGTCCCGGAAATACGAGCGCTCCTAGTAACACCTGTTGCTTCGTTTCTTAACAAGGAAACGTTACCTTCTAAACCCAAGACCTGTCCATTCGCCCGAGTACCGGGCGTGTTTATAAGTGCTTTCCACACTCACGTTTCCTTTTCAGTGTAGGAGCTGGAGGCGTCCGTGGAGTCTTGTTCTTTGATTCCCTTCTCTGCCCGATTCAGAAAAGGAACCGAAAATCTGGAGATGCACCCCCCCCACCCCAGGAAAGCTCATAGAACCAGAGTGAAAAGATCTGCACCCCAAGAGGAGCAGGATCTTTGGATGATGGTGACAGATACTCTCCCAAGTGTTCCACTGAGAAGTCATTTCTCAGGCATAGGCAGAGCTGTTCCTTCAGGAGCAGGACAGGAAAGGCTGGGCCGCTGACGGACTTTGTTAGAGCTGTGATCCTTGTGGTGGTTGATGCTCCCTGCCCACGCCAGTCGTTCCTCCCCACCACCCCTCCCCCCCCCACTCCCTCCGTTTGCCCACTGCCTCTTTGTGTAACAACTCGTGCCCTTGCTCCCGGCCTTGAGCGAGGCACGGGCACACAGGTGCAGGCAGTCCTGCGCTGGTAGAAGGTAACCAGCCTTCACCCTGCTCCCCCACCACCTCGAGCCAATCGACAGCACTATGAAAACCCTCCCGCCCACCCCACGCAGGGCAACGGAAGGTGGGAGTGCACGGAGGCAGGAAAGGGCTCCGCTCTTCACGGAGGACGCCAAGCCGTGGCAGGTGCCGGTGAACCCGGGGTGGGGCGGGGTGGACAGAGGCCGTGAGGGGCTCACACACCTCAGTGTTCCCTGTAAATTAAACATCAGTTACCTTCTGTGTCCGTCTGCAGTAATTGAAGGCAGGAAAAATGTCTTGGTGATTAACTGGTGGTAGTAAACTTCCTTATCAAGTGAGTATCAGGAGATAGCTGGAGAGATTACCCTTATAAATAAGTATCTGTAAAATATGTATGTCCTTGAGGGTGGGCAAGATCGCTAGAACCCAGGTACTGAATGTGGGCAAAGTGCAGGGGGAAAAAAAAAGCAGCCCTCAGCACATTTAGCTCTAAGTTCCTGGGCAGCAAAGGCCAAATGAATAGTTTTGGCGAAAGAAGTTAATCCCGCAGATACCTCCCCGTGAGGTTTTCTGTTTTTCTTTATCGCAGAGATTCTCTCTCTGTCTCTCTGGCTTCTAGAATGTTCCCGTGCCAGGGACGGAGGAGACAGCCTGTTAACAGTGGACGTGAGAGTGCCTTCCCCTAAATGGGACGGCTTCTCAGCCTCTCTTCACCTCTTACCCCTAACTTTCCCCTCTCCTCAATGGCTAGTATCACTTTGTTTTCCCCATCCAATTCTGAGACCTGTGGAATGAGTTGAAAGACTCTATTTTTCAATAGGTCTGAAGCTCATGGCAATGGGAGGTTAGTTCATTTTCACTCCCACAAGATCCCCTATTTTGACAGCTCCCTAAGGAAAACACAGCTCCCAACTCTGGTCTTCCCATCAGCGACTCCGAATCTGTGCAGGTGGGCGAGAGAGTCTCCAGGGTGTGAAGCACTATATCCCCCAGCAGGTACCCTGTGTTGGAGGGGCCCCCCGGGGAGGGGAGTGCTCCCCTTCGACAAGCTCTGTTGTCTCTAAAGGAAAAGAAAAAGTTTCCGTGGCCAAGTTCTGCCTCGTTGAAATGATTTTCAAGACACAGAGGCTGTTGCATCCACAGTAGGTAACACTTGGGGCCGAGGAGGGCGATTCCTCTCCACCACGTTTCAAGTCGAGCTTATTAGACAGGTTGCTGGAGGGGCTCGCACATCACGGAGCGGGCTAATTGGCTGCAGTGCACTCTGCCTCCAACCCATCTCCCTTCTCCAATTAAACTCCCATCATCCCGTCGTCCTGGGCGACCGGCCGCTGCCGCCTCTGATTCGGCATTTCTGTTTGGGCTGGGGTTTTTGGGTTTTTGGGGTTTTTTGGTAGTCCTTCGAAAGGTAACTTAATGAAACGCTTTAAATGCTTCATTTTTTTCTTAATTTAAACTCTTTTAATTAAAGCATTTCTCGTGGAACCCTCAGTCACGAGTTCTTTCCCCCACATCCTTCAGTACTTAATCTCACAGCAGAATTGGAAATATCGATAGAAAGTGTAAATCATGCCCTCCTGCTGAAAGCGTTGTATCAGGTTTCGGCTCAAAAGAGCACCATTACCTTTAGCTGTCACGGATCTGTACACTTGATCGATAAACTTCAAATATTATTAGAGGTGGAGGCTTCAGAGATTTGCTCTGTTCTTTGGAGAGAGACAGAGATAAATCTTTCTTAAAAATTGACTTGAATTTGCACTCTCCGTCTTCCTGGTGAAATGCATTTCTCTCGGGCGTCCAGCAACTGCAAGGGGGACAGATTTATAGGCCATGTGCTTCTTGTACTGAAAGATTTAAATGGTAAATCCTTCACATATGACTTCACAAATCATGTAAAGTTAAAAGATTTTTACCGTTTCTGTTGCTGCTGTGCTTAAATTGTAAGGTACAGCCAGTAAATCATTTTAATGGAGGTGTCGTACTCGACTCAATAAAAAAAAAGACAATGGTTTAGCTTCCACTCCAAAATGTTAATGTATTAATCAACAGGAGAATAATTGTTTTTTACTACATTTATAAATCTCGGGTGCCATTAGGGTTTCAGCAAGGGGTGATGTAGCCACATTCCTAAATTAAAATTGTTTACACTGCCATACATCCATTCCGCATCGCCATAGCTCATTCTGGGTTCATTTTGGAGTTGTTCCCCGGCCAAACATGTCGTTGCTCAGTCGCAAGAAGACATCCTGAGGGAGTGATGCTTATAAAGGAAAATTAATTGCACCGTGAAGTGTTAAATAAATAAAATAAAACCCGTCTGTGGCAATGGACAATTATTCCCGGCTGTCTTGTTTTGAGATAGGTTTTTAGGTTTTAGATTGAGGCTTACTCCCTCATACATCCTAAATGTAGCAAGCATGTCACTTGTCTTTAGTCTTCTAAGCCTTGTTTTATCTCCAGGCAGCTGTGGCTTGAGAGCTGGGTTGCCTGTGCCTGTGCCCAGCAGGGAATAAGTCGCTGGGCACCTGCAGAAAGCTGCCTTAGCCTCCCCTCCGCAGCTCCTGTTGCCGCCCGAAGGTGCCATTCCGAGAACCCTTAAGTAGTTAGGTCACCTCCTTACTAGGACCCGCAGCCGGACACAGAGAGGGCGAGCGCTGAGACCAGGCCAGGACTGGACGCAGACTGTTTCTTCTGTGCCTGGCCCCTAAGCGTGGTTCCACACGCACTAGCACTTCTCTGCTGCCTACAGTGAACTCGCCCTGTGGGGAGCACAGATCGGTTCGGCACTGGACAGGTCAGTCTGTTCCCTTGGTGTGACTTGATCCATCTGGACGGTCTCTCTGCCTCCGCCAGTGTAAGGGAAGGTGACCTCTGACCTGGAGGCAGTGCGGCCAGGGCTGCTGGTGTCTTGCGATGAGCGCTACATCCCTGTTCCTTTTCTGATCCCGACAGATTCTCGAGCGGGTGAAGAAGGCGCCATCAGAGCGGTGGATCATGCCGTGATCGGCGGGGTCGTGGCCGTGGTGGTGTTCGCCATGCTGTGCTTGCTCATCATTCTGGGGCGCTACTTTGCCAGACATAAAGGTAAGCAAGGTGCTTTGGCAGGCAGGAGGCCTCCCGTCACCACAGCCCCTGCGTCTGGGGACTCGGCAAGGTTTTCCTTGCTAGGCAGTTTGGGTCACGTGGCCGCATAGGCTGTTCGGGTCCTGAAACTGGGAGAGAGGAAAAAAGAAAAAAAAAAAAAAAAAAAAAGAACAGAAAAGAAAAACAGAAATCTTAGCAGCTGCTGATTAGGACTCTGAGAGTTGATGAGTGGCACGTCTTGATTTCGATTTTCTCTAAAAGCTTTCTAGATTTGTTATTCTGCAGTCCGTAATTGGGGATAGAGCAAAAATTGTAAAAATAGGGGCCGGTGGGCCAGGTGTGGTGTGAACCCCCAAACGACAAGCGCGCCAAGAACGTGCCCGTAACTGTCTGCTTTCTGGGCAGCAGCTGGACAGGGCTCTGGTCCCCCTGGCCCCAAACTTGGGGTAAGCTGGTCACAGCGGCTAGAATCCTGCCTTGGTTGGATGTGCCTTAAAAGCCACATAAATATGTATTTTTTAAATCATCGGTGCAATTGATTTAAATTGCCATTAATCATCAGACGTATCAACTGTGCAGCCTGGATGGGCAATCATCTTTTCCAACGCTCCTCCTCTGTGCCCCATGCTGCTCTAGCCCTCTCCCCCGCGCCTGGTAATTTATTCTGCCCTTTCTCTGTCGGCCCTTGTCTTCCTCCGGTGTTTTTCTCGAGTGCTGTGCTGTGAGCGTGTGGGGCCGCCCTAGAGCATCAACTCCAGGCACTTGCATAGTGAGCACAGGACTGGGGTTTGGGGAGGATTCCTTGAGCACAGCAGTGGATGTCCAAGGTACTGGAAACCACCTTCAGAACCCACAATGCCTGTCTGCAGCATAAACCGTTTGGGGCCCCCCCGGCGCTGTGCGTACTTCTGCCCGTGCCCCGGAGGCGGCCTGCTGGGCTGAGAACGCCCAGCCTCTTGGTGTTGAGTGGGGTAGAGCCAGGAGGGTAAGGCCAGAGAGCGGGGCCAAGTCTCCTCAGCAGCTGTGGAGAACGAGGGGCCAAAGGGTGTCCTGTGCGGAGGGAGGAGGGATGCAGGCAGGGAACATCTGGCCACCTGCCTGCTCACGCTTGTCACTCAGGAAAACCTGAAAACACAACAAACGTTATCAGCCTTTTTTTTCCCCCCTTTAAGAATCTTGGAGGATATATGACGGGAGGAGGGGCTGTGTGGTTTAGGTGGGCAGCGTAAACTCTCCCCAGACGTCATACCGAGGTGCAGGCCTTGTCTTTCTCCATCAACTTTCCCGTAAAGGGTTGGGACTTGCCGATGAGAGCGTCTCCAGCTTTGGAACGTTCTGTGTGTTGTCATTGCAACGTGGCCTTGCCAATTAGCGAATCCATGAATCCGGGTCCAGGCTACACTCGCACCACGAGCGAGAATCACGCGTCCCCTGAGACAGACCCCGAGCCTTGCTCACGCCTGTTGTCGTATCAAGTGATTTGGCGATCTGGACCCCTCACTCCGAAGGGGGGCGGGCAGGAGACGGTCAGACGTGCCTGTACACGCCCCGGCGCGGCCTCCCTGACGGACAGGCAGCGGTGACTCGCGCAGCCAGGAGACGGGGGCTCAAACAAACGATTTGAGACGACAGTAGAACATCGTCAGGGCCCTAATTCATTAATTGGCTAATTGCTCTTCCTTGCTTTGGTCCTTAACCATGTGCGCGCACATTGCCGGTCATTGGTCCTGGCCTTCACTGTTTATGCTAGTCAGCGGCTCTCCAGCTCTCTGCATTTCTAGCTCCCACTCACGTCTTCTTCTGCTGACATTCTCTGGTCATAATCACTGCTCTAATGTCTCATTTGCTGAATTATATCGCAGCGGTTCAGTTGGAGTGGTGCCTTTGGAACCCCCGGATCCCCATTTGTCTCATCCACCTCGCTCTCTTCTTCCAATTGTTTTTTCCCCTCTGCTGCCTGCACACCACTTCGGCTGATGATGGCCATAAAGCAAGTTGCCATCTCTGTACCACTTTACACAGAGGCCATCAGACAGTCACGGTGCTTTACCCCTTCATCTTTCAGGTACATACTTCACTCATGAAGCCAAAGGAGCCGATGACGCAGCAGACGCAGACACAGCTATAATCAATGCAGAAGGAGGACAGAACAACTCCGAAGAAAAGAAAGAGTACTTCATCTAGATCAGCCTTTTTGTTTCAATGAGGTGTCCAACTGGCCCTATTTAGATGATAAAGAGACAGTGATATTGGAACTTGCGAGAAATTCGTGTGTTTTTTTATGAATGGGTGGAAAGGTGCGAGACTGGGAAGGCTTGGGATTTGCTGTGTAAAAAAAAAAAAATGTTCTTTGAAAGTACACTCTGCTGTTTGACACCTCTTTTTTTTTTTTTTTTTGGTTGGTTGGTTGGTTTTTTAAATTTTTCATTTCTTCCTACCAAGTCAAACTTGGATGCTTGGATTTAGTTTGGGTAGATTGCAGAAAATTCTGTGCCTTGTTTTTTTGTTTGTTCGTTGCGTTCCTCTTTTTAAATTTTTTTCCCTGCTGTTTCTTTCTTTTTGTTTTTTTCCTTTGTGCACATTTATTTTGCCCAAAACTTTTGGGATTTTTTTTTTTTTTCCCCAAAATCTCCCATTTTGGAATTTGCCTGCTGGGATTCCTTAGAATCTTTTTCCCCCGTATTTTGTTGTTGTTTTTCCTTTCCTTTTTTGTCTATTTTTTGAAGTAACTGCTTTCTGTTCAAGATTCAGTTTCATGAAAGGAGAACCAGCACAGTTTAGATTTCATAGTTCAGAATTTAGTGTGTCCATAATGCATTCTTACTCTGTTGTCGTAAAGATTTGGGTGAACAAACAACGAGGACTCTTTGCTGCTACCCATGTTTCAAATACGTAGAGCAGTGAAGACTAGAAACGTAGACTGTGATTCAGAAAATGTTCTGTTTGCTGTGGAACTACATTACTGTACAGGGTTACCTGCAAAGTGAGGCGTGTCACAATGAGATCGAATCTGTCTTTAATTCTGTGTCTGTAGACGGCTCAGCATAGAGACCCCGCACTGTCCGGAAAGGTTTGGGGCGGAAGGGGCTCCTCCTTTTTCAACGCCCTAAACAGACCTGGCAGGTGAGGTCTGTTCCTTTTATATAAGTGGACAAATTTGAGTTGCCACAGGAGGGGAAGTCGGGAGGGGGGGGGAACGATAGTCCTGCTCTGGTTATTTCTGTTTCAAACGATTCCATCCACCTTTCCCAATCGGCCATACTTCTCACTAATTTGTAGGAAAAAAGCAAGTCCGCGTGGTGTGTGAATGACTGGATGGGACAGGGTTTGGTTTTTCGGGGGTTTTTTTGGTTTTTTTTTTGGTTTTGGTTTTTGTTTTGTTTTTCCTTTGTGTTTAGTTAGGAAGACAGTAGGATGTGGCCTGCATGTACTGTATATTACAGATATTTGTCATGCTGGGATTTCCAACTCGAATCCGTGTGAAACTTTCATTCCTTCAGATTTGGCTTGACAAAGGCAGGAGGTACAGAAGAAGGGCCGGTATTATTCTCACACTGGTCTGCTGTCGATCTAGTTCTCGAAAGGTCAGAGCAGAGGTGGAAAAACAGCATGTAGGGATTTTCAGTTACTTAATCAAAACTCAAATGTGAGTGTTTTTATCTTTTTACCTTTCATACACTAGCCTTGGCCTCTTTCCTCAGCCTTAAGAACCATCTGCCAAAAAATTACTGATCTTCGCATGATGGCAGCCATAGTGCATAGCTACTAAAATAAGTTACCTTGAACATATCTTAGATGGGGAGCCTTGGGAAAAGGTGGAGGAGTCAAGTTACCATTTACATTTTTTTTAAAGAAATGTGGGGATTTTCACTGAAACGTCTAGGAAATCTAGAAGTAGTCCCAAAGGACGAAAACTAAACTCTTACCATATGTGTTGGTAAGGCTCCAGACTCCAGAATACAGTCCCTATGGAAAGATGGCATCAAAAAAAGAGATCTATATATATATAAATATATATTATATAACATTTTCAGTGAGTAATTTTGGATTTTGCAAGGTGCATTTTTACTATTGTTACATTATGTGGAAAAACTTAACGCTGATTTATTTAAGGGGGAAAAAAAAGTATCAACTCTTTGTTATTTGCAAGTGTGTTGATTTTTCTTGTCTTTGTTTTAACCTTTGATAGAACCATTGCAATATGGGGGCCTTTTGGGAACGGACCGGTATGTAAAAGAAAATCCATATTGAGCAGCATTTTGTTTCCCTCCCCACCCCACCCCCATCCCTAGGCACTTAACCAAGACAAAAAGCCACAACGAACATCCCTTTTTCGATGAATTTTATAACGTGCAGCTCTATCCCGAGCCCTTTAGTGCCCATTCTGACCATAGTATAACCACATCAAAGGGTGAGAACCATTTAGCATGTCGTTAAAAGGTTTTTTTCAGTTGTTCTTTTTGGGGGGGGGAGAAAAAGAAAACAACTACCATTGCTCACCAAATTGGCATCTCATTTTTGGGAACTTCCATCTTTGTTTTGAAAAGTGTATGGTAGTGCAGTGTTCCTGATGTAACTTTCTGGCTTTTACGATGTTGACATGTCTCAGGTTCATGTGTTCTGATTGGTGTTTTTCCGTCTCAGGTAGATTGCAAAGTGTAGGCCCCACGCATTGGAAAAAAAATAAAAAATAATAATAATAATAAAGCAAAAACAGGAAATTATGGATTTTAGTTGTATATTGGTTTATGTATTTTTTCTTAAGTATACAGTGCACTGTTTGAAATGTATTGTTGAGTATTACTTTGTACAGGTTGATCACTTTTTTTAGAGTGAAGAAAGAACAAACTTGTTTTCTGTGTTTTTTAAAGGAATATAAAATAATGAAGGATGTATCATTGATGCCAAATAAGCTTGTTCTTTAGTCACCCCGACGTATTATTTTTCCCTTTAGGCCAGTTCTGTTTTCGAGGTGTACATGAACAATGTTATGGTGTAAGAAATTTCATATCCATATGTTCCCATTCGCATTTTGTATTGGTTCATGTATACCATTTTTACAAAAAAAAAGAAAAAAAAAAGAAGTACTATAAAATATCTGTCTTCTTAATAAAAAAAAATTAATGTTACCAAGTGATCCCTTCATCTCATTCTGGACTTCTTACCGACGCCCGGGGCGGGCGCGGGCCGGCTTCCTCCCCAGGGTCGGGCGCAGCGACGCGAAAGAACGAACGCGGGCAGTAGGTGCTGGGAAATGCAGCCGCCCCGGCTCGGAACTGCTCGCTCTCTCGCTCTCTCTCGCTCTCTCTCCTCCGCTCACCCTCCCTGCCCTTGTTCTCTTCTCCCCGCGCAGCGGACAGGTGGGCCGGGTGCTCCAGGTGCTACGGCAGCGCTGACTCAGCGATCTGTGCAGGTGTGCGGGATGCAGCGGCGGCCGGCCAGCCGGACGGTCCCTCCCCCCCTTCACCCACCACCCCCACCCACGTCCCTGTGTTGGCTGCTCCACCTGTCTCTTATTTTGGGATTTCGTGTCTTAACAGTTCATTCTGCCTTCTTCATTTCAAGCTCTCTCTCTTTTAACAAAAAGATGGTGTGATCTGCGGAGGACTGGCTTGGCCGCCTGTGGGGGACCCGTCTCGGTCCCTGTTCAGGCCGCTGCGATCTCAGGGCGGGTGGACGGCATGATCCGTGTGTGGTCCTCTTGCCTTGCAGGCCGTAGTGAGCAACGACTACACTTCATGGTGACTGATCTCATAAACGCACATACGTGAGCAGCCCCACACCGCCCTTTTCCCACCATCAGCCCAGCGAGGGGCGGGGTGGAGAGTGGAGGGGGGCGGGGTTGAGCTTCCTTCTCGATCTCTCTCTCGGGCAGGTAATGGGGAAATGCTCAGCAGTGGAAGAAAAGGTAAGCTCCAGAAAAGCCAAAGGCCACGTCTCTCATGTCAGCCTCCTCCACCCTGGCCTGGTCCCTTGCCTGTCTCTGTAAAACATCAGCCAATCAGATACACGGTTACCTGGCATCTTCTGGGTGCTCAGAGTCGTGATAAACGCAGAGAAGCGTAAGGTAGTCGCTGGAGACTAGCCAGGGCATCCGTTCCACCTGTGCGAACGCATGAAGTGGTCCTCAGACATGGGGGCCTCGCTGAAGATGGTTAAGGAGCCCCAAGAGTGCCGGGGGAGTTTCTTGGAGAAGGGAGATGGGCTGGAGGGCCAAACCAGCTTCCCTGAGGAGCCGGCCCCCGCTGGGCCCGAAAGCCTGGTTTAGCACCGAGGGCAGTAAGCCAGACAGCCTGCTGGCCTGTGTGGCGAGAGCCAGATGAGTGAGACGTGGAAGGCGGGGCTGGTCCTATGGCACCCTCACAGCCCAGGTATGGGAGTCAAAATTTCCAGGGCCTGTCCAGGCCTCTGGGGGCGGGGGGTAGGGCAGGGGAGGCACGAGCTGTGGGATCTACTAATCCACCATAGCTTTTTACAGAGGTGATAGAGGGCAGAGATCAGGAGTACGGGCCCCAGGCCCTGCTTTGCCACTTACCAGCCGTGAAACCTCGGGCAAGTTACCCAGCCTACCCGGCCTTGGTCTCCTGCTCTGGAAGGTAAGGCTCACCGTCAGTGCTGTTAGGAGACGTACACGAGATAAGCAGGAGGAGCTTAGCAGATAAGGCACCAAAGTCAGTCATACGGGATAGAGGGAAATGGGGAGGTGAAAGGCTAGAAGGTTCCCCACGGCTACCAAGAGGTGGTCACTGCTCAAGTGAAGGGAGCTATTGGGCTCCTCTGCGTGTGGACACCTCACATCCTCTTGACGCTTGCCTTGGAAGGTGTCACCACCCCTGTATCCTCACCATCCACTGGTTATTCCAGGCCATGTGGCACGTTCAGTGACCCCAGCCCCACCCCCTCATCTGTAGCATGAGGCTCCCGATTCAGCTGTAACCTACAATGAAGGGACCCAAGAAGTCCACTGAACAGAGGTAGGCGTGAGGTGGCCGCTCGCTGCACAGTTGCCGGTTGAGTTCCACAGGGTATGCAAATGAGAAGGTGCCAGAAGCAGTCCACGTGAGCAGGAGCCTGATAAGTAGTCCGGTCCTTCATTTGGTCTGGGAGTGAAAACGGCCCCCGTTTCCTCCAGAGGGTTTTCACAAATGCTGTGGCCTGCTTGTGTTCTCCAAATACATCAACTAGAACCCCGAGGTGATATGCGGGTGTTAATTGGTGCAATCTTTCACTGTCCTCTGTCTGCTTGAAATGTAATTCTTGTACTGCCCGTGGACTTACTCCATGGACAAATGTTCCTTTGATTCTGACATCCAGAACCTTAAAGCAACCATGCCGTTCGCCATGCTACAGGTGCAAAGAGCCCGCTTGAGTGAGAGCGTTTTGTTTCGTTATAAAATTCGCTTAAGACCTTTTTGGTCAGGATACCAAGTACACAGCCCTTAGTCATAAAAAACTGGCAGCCACATGCCTTGGGAGAGAAATGCCTACCCAACAGCCATACACATATACTTTGGAAATCTTTCGAAAATGAGGCAGCTGGGTGTCCTCAGCCACTGTCCGGGCGAAGGAAGAGAGGGCTCCTGACTGTCATCCGCAGGCCTCGTAGGCCAATGGTCACACGGCGGTGGGCACACGGTAGGCACTCGGCAAGGAATAGTTTATTCCGGGGACGCCAGCCGAGCGCCCCGTTGCTGAGTCTCACTATACCTAGTCTGACAGGTCACCAATTCTACATTTCAGACCTTGACATTGACAAGCACGTCAGCGTAGGCAGCTTTCCAGTGGCCGTGAAGAACGCACCGGCCAGCCCATCGTCCTCATGGTCCTGCTGGGACGGAATATCTCTTCTCTCCCACAGGGAATGACATATTTGGTAATAGCTGAGCAAAGCCTCACTATTGTCAGCATATACCGAGAAGGGCCTTCAGAGTGACGTGACGTACGGCGTGTTAGAAAAATTCAAGCCACGTTCCTTGCCTTGTCCATGTTCATTTCAAAGTTGTCCAATGTGCCTCCCATAAGAGCCGTATCATTCAATTCCCCCAAGTAACCCCCCAATCATTACACATGCCAGAAAGAGGGTGTTAGGCACAAGGATCATGTGAGCGCCCCAAAACTGAGACTTGAAAGCAAGAAGTTTCTTTTTGCAAGTCTTCCCATCCTCTGTTTCCAGGCTCTCCCCTACGTAGGAAATTGTCTTTTTTGTATTTTTCATTCCAAAGTCTACTGCCCCCGCTGGTCGGTGCCAGGAATTGCACTTCAGGCCTTGCATATTCAACTAGGGAATTAATCCCGACAAGGAACCTGACTTCAAAGTCAGCTGCTTTCTCTCTCACGAGCACACCCACGGCCGATTCCCTTCCACTCCCTCCTAATCCTTCGAGGTGTTGAGCTGTGGGGCGGTGATTCCGGGGAAAGTGAGGAAACCTAGAGAGGGTCAGATCAGCACACGCCCCAGGTCCAGGACTTCAGCTGCCCTCCAAACATGGGCTGGCTCAGTCATATTTCAGACATGATCGCCTTAAATCTTCCTTAAGTGCTATCTTCTCAGGTTAATTAATCACCAGGCTTAAACTTGCTGTTACCAGCAGGAAGTCCATCCTGAAGTCAGCAATGTGACGATTGCATCTTCTAATACTGTTTATCCTGCATTAGTGTTTACTTAGGGGGAAAATTGATCTGTAATTGATATTTCAGTCTTCCAGAGCTGGTGTTGGAAGAGCCTAATGCAAGCCTTTAATAGCAAGCAAATATTTAAATCCCTTAATGGTTGCTGAATATTGAAATGTGTGACTTTATTACTCTTTTTGGTTTGTTTTCTCTGTAGTTGTGTATTTCATCGTTTAAACTTGCAACGGATGCTGGCAGGCTCCAGTCTAGCTAATCCACAAAAGCTGTTTGCCCAGACACAGCAGACCTGATTAAAAAGTATTGCTGTGGAAGATAGTCTTCTGCACTAATCAGTCTCTGTTAGCTAGTGACGAAATTACTATCCATCTCTCTCTCTTTCTCTCCCTCTCTCTAGGCCTGTTTTCTCTAACCTCCTCTCCCAGAATAAAGTGATGGGGGCAGCTATAGTGTTGCAATTAGGAGCATGAATCTTTTATCGTTTGGACAAGGAAGGGAAAATGCCATTACTGTCAACTGAAATGTCCTACTTGGGTTTTTTTGCTCCCACTTTCCTGCCAAAGCCCATTGCTGCTGCTGAAAGTGTATAACATTCACAGCTGTTCTTGATGGCTTGATTCTTAACACAGCCAGAAATGTAGCCCGGGAGATGCTTAAGACAGTTTATGGAAAATAATAGATTTCCTTGCAGAGACACCAATGCATCGAGAAGGGTCTTGAGTCACGTTAGACCCAGCCAAGATCACCGATTTTCTCCCTTTTCTGGCTTCAGTTGCAAAAGCTATTGCTTTAAAAAAAAAAAAAAAAAAAAAATGCAGACGCTCTTGAATCCTCTGTTTTCCCGGTTGGTTTCTATCAGCACCCACAAGTCTCTGGCTATGGCGGCCACGGTCTCACCGCTCACCTCCAGCAGCTGTGAGATCCGACCAGAAGCCGTGCCGTCAGAAGTGGGACGAAAAGGATCCTGCAGAGCGGAGAAGAAGAATTCCCCAGAGAGCCAGCAGATGGGAGCTGAGACTAGGTCTTCCAGCCTGCAGGCTCCAGAGACAGAGGTGGTGGGTTAGTTTGCTAGCTTCCGCCGCACCGCCCGCCACCGCGCTGCCTCAGACCCAGCCCTTAGGTAGGAACTTCCAGGAACGAAGCTCCCTTTGGCAGGTCAAGAGGGAGTCGCTTCTGGTCACAAATGTTTCAAGGCTACAAGGACGAAACAACAGACAGTGCATCACAAGGGGGCAGTTTTCAGACTTGTTTGTGCAAATGCGTGTCAAAAGCCATGCGCTTCTTCGCCCTACAGTGCCTCCCCAGTCGTGCGGGGAAGGGAAGGTGGAGGGCACGGCCGGCAGGCACCGGCCGCGTCCCCTTTGCCCTTGCAGTTGCACACTAGTTGTAACCGCGAACACCCCCAGCCGGGTTGCTGGCGCGCCCCCACTGTTCTCGTTCTCGGCTTCTCCTAAATGGAAACCATTAATCATACTAAATTGTGCGATGAGTCCGCGATAGGGAGAATGCTGATGGCAAAAATCATTCTCCTTTGTTGTGCCAGGCAGGCAAAAGGCAGAAGTATTAGCTCGTTGCCCTGCCTGGCTCCTTGCAAATGCTGACCATGTGTTTGCCCACGCAGCTGCCTCTGTGCACACAGCTTATTTCAGCACCGGTCTAAGGCGTTCCAACTCTTGACAGAATACGAGGCGCCCGGCCACCTCCTCCTTATTCCAAGGACAGCCAGTAAGACTTCTAACTGTAGGTACTCCCGAGAAGTCTTTCCCGTCTCAGGGGCCCCCAGCTCAGGGGCCCGGGGTGCCGTGAGACTCGCAGAAAACCCAAGGTGGTCTCAGATGGGCTGAGCTGGTGGGGACGAGCTGTGCCCCCCACAGACGTCTGCCAGCTGGATTTCAGAAGGAGCCAGGTGTGGGTACCAAGGAGGCTTTTCGCCTTTCAGAATTTGATGTCTGCTCCGCTTTTCGACAAGCCTCTTTGTAAGCCACCCCTTCTGAATTAGAATCATTTTCCAAAAGCTCTTAAGCTATGATTAATGCCAGGGCTGTTTTTAACAATCATCCTGCCAGTCTTAAGCTGTAGTCATTTTCAATAATTTGGAGTGCTCACAGGCAAGCCAGGAGTTTGTTGACAACAGAAACCCATAAGAGCACAGCCAGGCAGCCACAAAAGATGGAAAAGCAAAGGGACCGTTTGGGCTTAGCTGGCTTTTTGCTCCCAGAGTTTCACCACTAAAAGTTTGATTGAACGCTCACAATGCATTAAGGATCCGACTGTGAACATGGCTCGGCGAGAGAGAGGGCTGCCAGCCCGGCTTTTGTGTGAACAAATGAGCAACGTGTTTGGAGGGCTCCTGGTTTATTTATGGACATGTGTGGTTCATTCATGCCGTCCCCAAACCAGAGATCCCTCGTTTGTCTTCCCTTTGCCAACATCAAAGACCGGGCAAGAAACGCAGTTGCTTTCGCTCTGGGGCTGTTTACTTCCCGTGAATGCTGAGCGAGTCCTGGGCCAGGATTCGGGAATCCAGCTCCACGGACCGCCCCGGGCTATTTCCCCAGCCACACGTATTAAACCAGCATTCTCTTCTTAATCTTGGCAATTTCATGCTAGAGTATCCATCTGTTTGAAAGCTCAAACCGAAGCTGTGGCTTGAGATGTCCATGAGCACAGATTTACTTAGACTCAGCTTCAGATGGCACTTATTTCTAGCTCATTACTTCCTCCGGTAGGAAAGGGTCAGCTCTGGGTGATGGGAGTTTAACCCAATGAATTTGCCGTGATTGATAGGTATCCGTGTCTCAATCCAACCCCACCATCACACTAGCTATTACGTAGGTTGTATAGCTGGCCAGGGGCCATACAGACTTCTGGGGATAGCTCGGAGCTTTCATTAGCTCACTTCCAATAAACCCCCTTCAACCGTGAATCGCAACAGGAGCCCCAGTCCTGCGCTCAGAGTCGTCTTAGAGGTTTCAGTCGTGTTCTCTCGGGGTCCCTATTGACTTCAAGCCCCTCTCTTCTAAGGCTGAAAGAACAGATGTCTAGTGTTTGGCCTCTGGGTTGTTTCTGTCTTGGCCAGGAGTGCTCCCTAAAACACTCATAATCTACCAGTGACTCTCTCCATCCCTACTCGACCCACCCTTCAAAGGGTTTTTCTGGCTTTTCCCCGCAGCTTTTCAGAGGCCTCATTGGGACATGATCCCTCTAGCATGGCACCCGCCTTAGGATCACAGGGCTCTGGGGAAATGAAAACTTTCCTCCACACCTGCCCCTTCCTTTCTTCTCCCTCTTCCAGACAGCAGGGTCAGTGGCCATGAGCCCTGGGGTCCTCCTTCATCCCTGTCTCTCCCTCATCCCCCACTTCCAACCCGTTCCCAGCTCCTGCCCCTCTGCCCCCTAAACGCTTCTCCAACTTGACCCAACCTCATCCTGCCCCCTCCCTCACACAGGCCCCTTACCTCCCACTGCAAGAGGGGGACAGCCTTTTCTCTGGTTTCCCCAAACCTGTGCCCTGGCCCCATCACAGTCCCAAAAGGAAGTAAACTGGTTGGAAACCACTCCTGGCTGACCTTTGGCTTCAGATTCCATCCAAATCCTCAGAGGCTGAGTCAACTTGGTTTGGCTTTTCAGCCTCACCCAGTGGCCCTCCGGTACCCGCACCCCCTGCCGGGCCTTCCTCAAGCTCCAGCTCATTGCTGTCCACACCTCTGTGCCTTTGAATACTCCAAGCGTCCTTCTCCTGGATTCCTTCTCTGAACTTGCCCAGCCTCCCACACTCACCTCCTTTTGAGTCCTTATCACATATCTGAACTGTTTGTTTACCTTTCTGTCTCCCTCAATAAAACGGTAAATTCCTTGAGAGTAGAGACTGTATCTGATCCAGCTCTGTATCTCTGAAGCCAAGTGCGGTATCTGGCCGTGTGCTCAATAAATTATTGAATAATGAGAGAATTTTTTTTTTTCATCTATGGTTGGAGTGGTCTTTCTCTTTCCTGGAAATATCCTGGTAAGGCCTGCCTTCCTTCTTTCTAACCAGCAATTCTATAGTTTCTAGAACTCCTTCAGTCCACTTTGCTAAATTTTTGTTTCAGTTTGGTTTTGATTCTGCTTTCTTGCTGTCCTAGTCAACTTTGTTTTCCCCCATCCCTCCCTTTTTCTATCTCTTTGGGCTCTTTTACCCATCAAGGTCAATGTGGGTAGTGCCTGTGTCTTATAAACATTTCCAGGGCCTGTGACCGTATTTGGGACTTGGAAAGAGGAAAAACAAAACAAAACAAAACGAAAAAAAAAACAAAACAAAAAAAACTCCAAAATACAGAGAAGAAAATTGTAAAATCAAAATTATTAAATGTTTAATTAAATCTCTACAAAACTATAATGTTGTCAACCAGTAAACTACAACCAAACTGGCAAATAATCACATATAAATTGTATTCGGGGGACTGTAATAGAAATGCTATGATGTGGGATAGAGGCTCTGTAAGAGGAGGTCCCAGGGCCTGCGAAAGTTTGAAATCAGCCCCACCTTGTCTTTATTTTCTTGCCTCCTTCCTCCCACCCTCTCATTCTCTCTCCTCCCCTTTTCTGAATCCTGCACCCCAACACTGAGCACACCGTACCAGGTTCCTGAGGGAGCCAGCCCAGGTGGGCAGAGTCCCACTGTGAGTGAGCCATCAAGCCCGGAAGGCTGACGCTTTGCAAGACACTGACAAATATTCAGGGGAATCAAGATGGAAAGCTGGGCTGTCCCAAATATGCAGAGAACACTGTAAACTTTCATTAGCTACTGATTCTCTTGGTTTCAGCCACGGCAGTGTGCAGAGATATCTGACCTGCGCGCCCAGCTTCCGATCGGTTCAGCAAATTGTCAGTGTGGACACCCTGGGCCTTGGAGGGCAGGTGACTTCTCTGCCCTGTTGCTGTCTTCCAGCTTTGGGGTTTTGTTTTGGTGTGTGTGGGAGGGAGGCAGGCTGGTGGTGATGAGCTCAGGCTCCAGGAGCCAGCATTCATGAGTAGTGTTTCCAGCTGTGCCTCTGATTCAGCCCGTGACCTTGGGCAAATTGCTTCCTCCCTGGGCCCTGCTCTCCATCTATAAAGAGCCTCAATCCCAAATTGTTTGGAGTTATTTGTTTGTAAAGTACTTTGACATCTCAGATCCAAGGCGTGGTAAAGAGCGGAAATACTGCTGTTGTTACAGTGCATTTAAAAACCCAAATAAAATGCGTTGCAAGCTCTCGGGTTGAAAATTAAGAAGCTGTAATAATTGACCGCTAATTCCACTGTTGCTTTATGGTATCCTTGCCGTGCTGAGATGGTGCAATTTTTGCCCTTTTTCTTTAAAAACTAAATAAAGGTTCCTTTGTGACGAACGGATTTCATTTAGCAAATAATTTTGACTTGTGTAATTACTTCTGTGACTTTCCTTAACTTGGCTTCGCTGCAACAAGCCTCCCCCCCCCCGCCCCCCCCCCCCAGCCACCTTCTTCCATCGTGGCGCTCCTCAAAGTAATTGTGCAATTAGGAAGAAGTGGCTGGAGCCTCGTGTTTCTCTATATTTTAAGTTGGGAGTCTGGCTCTGACTCCCTGCTTGCTGGAGTGGCTGAGCCAGCCTGTTATTAAAAAAACAATTATGCTGTTAAAAAATCAGGAGCTACACAAGTGAAGCACATCGATTGGCGGGAGCTGGTCAGTTATCACCAGAAGGTCCTGACAACACACTAATAGGTTTTTCTGAAGATCCAATCAAATTTTCTAGGCAGAGGCTTGAGGTGTTCCACATGGGATAATGCTTGTCCTGGCCGGTATTGATTTCAGTGTGGCTCTCTTCTCTCTCCCCCCTCCCTGGCTTGCACTCTTCAGCTGCTGCTACTTTTTTTTTTTTTTTTTTTTTGGTAATAAAGACTTGAGCTTGGTATTCCATTTTAACAGTTTGATGAGGGGAGGGGATGCCTCCAAAGCCTTGCCTCCTGGCATTGTCTCCTTTGTTACACCATCCTTAAAGTCAGATAGAGAGCCACTGCTTCTGGCTGCACTTTCTCTCTGACCTTGTGGATTTTATTCTGCCAGCCGCTTCCAGCCCCACCAGCAGCCCCTCATAGGAGGGATTCGGCTAGAAAGCATGTGGGGAAGGAGGGACGAAGTGGCTTGAAGGCACAGAGGTTTCCAGTTCCCCCAAGGAAGTGAATTCCTTGGGTAAGGAGAGGGTGACGGTCCAGGTGTGCGTGTGCGGTGGGAGGGAGACAAGGCTACCAGACACAGTTGTACAGACTGTTCTTTGACAAGAGTGTCAGATCAAAGGCAGGGATCCAGAGCCCACCCTCTGCTAGCCAAGCATGGTGACCTGATGCCCAGTTGTATCTTCTTGGAAGGCATGCCTTTTTTCCAATGCACACAAAGATGGCCGCCTGGAGAGAGGCAGTAGAAACCCAGAGCCTCCGGGACCCAGAGGAGCACTGCGACAGTGCACTGCCCTAGCTGGGCCCTGGCTGCTCCCCAGGCCATTGGCGGATGACCACGTTAGCCATATAAAGCCCTTCTTGCAGCCATCCCATGACGTGCATTACTGCCAGCCTAATCAGGGACCCCGGGAAGGCTTCCTGGGACTACTGAGTTAGCATACGCCTCACCCAGCCCGCCTCCTCCATCTGAGAACCCTGCACGTGGCCTGGGCAAGGTGTGCCATCCATCTCGTCCCTCCTGCCCAGTCCCCCGAAGGACGCGAGCTTTGCTGTCAGCAGACCTAAGTTCAAATCCCAACTTCTTCATAATAAAAATTGGCTTTGGGCAAGTCTCTGAGTCTGTTTCTTCACCCTCAAAACACTCACCTCCCGCCCCGCCCCCAGGTTGTGGCGACCACATAGATAAAAATGCCACGGGGTTACACAGATGTTGGTTATAGGTACTTGTCAAGCGTCTGTCTGGGCTCCCGGAGTCGTACCTCCCTCTTGGGGTTTCCCAAACCCTGCCAGTAGCCCCTAAACAGACTCACACCAATTAGCACTTGGTTACATCCTGACACATTTCCCTCTCATTGTCTCAAGCGTGTGTTTTCGCTCCACGCCAGGCTGCTGGTGCCTGGTGCAGCTGGGTCACATCTCACACTTGTCCTGGATTCCCCAGAGCCCTGCAGTACACGGAGCTCACAGTGGCTACTCGATAACTCCTTGACTTCCCTAGGCATTTATTGTTACACAATTTTTAGTCTGTAGCACTTCCCGCCTAGGAAGAGACTTAAATGGGATCTGTAGCTTTGGTTTAGTTCATCCAATCATAGAATATAGAATGTCAGATCTGCAGAGCACCTCAGAGCTCGTCCAGTCCAACCCTCTCATTTTATACACTTGGATGGCAGGCAGTCTCGCAGAGAAGTGCCAAATAGCAGCCACCGAGGTGTTGCGTTCCTGAACCCCACCTCCCCAGCCAAGACACCTGAGCCAAGTTAACGAGGGAAGCACACCTTGCCCCTCGCCACCAGGCAGCAGGCTGCCCGGCAGGTGCGTCCCAACGGTGAGCCCTGGCCCTACAGGTAGCATCACCTAGAGCTCATTACCAGTGCAGAGTCGCAGTCCCCACCCATATCTTTTGAATCAGAAGCTCTGGGGGTGGGGGCCAGGCAGCCTGCGTATCCACAAGCACCCCAGATGCTTCTGACGCTTGGCTTGCTATCCTCCGGGAGCTACTGGCTGCCGGGGGGGGGGGGGGGGGGGGGATGGGTACGAGGCTTAGAGCCAGCCAACCTCCGAATCCAGCTTTACTACCGAGCATGGAACATCGGTACCCCCGCCCGGAAAGCAGGAAGCCCCGGGCTTCAACGCACACCAGCTGAGATGGCACACCCAGCACACAGTAGGCACTTAAGAAATGTTCGCTGAACGGGAATTGCCCCTTGTCTCTGGCGAGTGGCTCGATGGCTCATGGCGAGGCTGATTGGGGGACGTGCAGCTTTCATTACTTTCATCAGGAAAAACAAATCTATCAAGTATGTGACCACCTGCTACTCTGTCCTCTCTGTAGGGAGGAGAAAAGCATCCCGTCCAACTGGGGAGATAACAAGGCAGAGTGCGAAGGCCAAAGCTTTTGAAATCTGGAGGGTCGTGGTCTGAAGGCCTAGCTCCCCCGCTCGCTGGGTGATCCTCACTGCCCTGCCCCGACAACTGCCCTCATCCATTCCGCAGATCCTTGGGGAGCTCCCATATGTGCCAGGCAGCGTGCCAGGTGCGGGGAACATGTCAGGGAACACCTTGGGTAATGTCTCTGTGGCAGATCAAATACCCCACTTGCCCCCCACATCTCCCCGCCTCGCCGCCGTTGGGCAGAGCATAGAGCAGAGGAGATGTGCCCGCACGCGATTCTCCAGTCTGTCTCCTCCCCCTGGCAGCCCCTGAGAAGGGCGGGTGTTCCCTATGGTACGGCCACAAGGTGCTGCATCTCCCCTGTTCCCCTTCCCTGAGTGACCAGGTGGAGGAGGTCTGCACTGACCCGCGTGGGACTCGCAGCATGAGAGAGAAACAAGACATTTGGGATTTATGTCCCCGTGGCATGGCCCGCCCTCTCCTGACTAACACAGACGGTGCCCCCGTGAGTCTTGCCCTCAGTGAAGCAAACAACAGGCACACAGTGGAATATTCAGCTACAATTGCAAGAGATGCTATGAAGGAGACATGGGGGTTGCCATCAAAGCATGTGGAAGCAGGGTCTTCTCTGGTCTGCGGGGGGGGGGGGGGGCGGTCCCAGGAAGGCTTCTCTGGAGAAGTGGGAGTTGAGACGTGAGGGATGAACAGGAATTATTTCAGCAAAAACAGACAAGGAGGTCAAGCCCAGGCAGAAGAAACAAGCATGTGCAAAGTCCCTGAGGCAGGACGGTATGTGGTGTGGACAAAGGGACGGGCCAGCAAGGTGGGAGTGCCAGGGACCAGCAGTAGATGAACAAGGCAGTGGGGCTACAGCCGGATCATGGAGGATTTTACAAGCCGTGTTAAGGATTTGGGGTTTTATTGTAAAACGGTACATTGCAGGTGTTTAAAGGGCAGCAACAGCAAATCTTTTTAAAATGCTTTGAGCCTCACTTTCCTCGTCTGTACAATGAACACAAAAACATACATGCTTCAAAGACCTTTGAGAAGGAAATGAAATAACTCCGGTAAGACCTGGTGCCAGGCACATTGCCAACCCAAGGAGCCAGCCCCTTCTCTGTCTGGTTCTCTCCTACATAGAGTTTACATTTAGCAAAATATATGCAGATTCTGACAGATGTGCTGTTTGTGGGGAATTCTGAGATCCCAAATACCTCTGCAATAAAATAATAGCTAACATTCATTAAGCACTTGCTGTATGCCAGGTACTGTCCTAAGTCTTGACCCACCACAGCCTTAAGGGGTAGGTATTGTTATTATTATACCCATTTTACAGATGGGGAAGCTCAACACAGATTGGTTAAGCTACTTGTTAAGGATCCCACAACTGGCCAATAGCAGGGTAAGATTTAAATCAAGCCGCTCTGAGGTCAGAATCTTCACTCTAAATCATTGTACTTCACTGCCCCTTTGAAAGAAGTGGGATTTGGGGGAAACAAAGGGGCCGGCCGGAGCAGCTCTGGCCCACCCAAAGGGGTGGGTGGAAAATCTGACCTAGCTGTGAGGCCGAGCGTACCCCGAAAACCGAGGGTGTCTCACCCCACGTGAGGACCCTGCCAGCCAGAGGCAGAACCCTGCAGTTGACCCAGGACATCATCCAGGCCCCCCACGATCCTGGGCCAGGGATGGAGCATGTTCTCTAAGTCAGCTTCTGTGTGCCCCTTCTAGAGATGATCTCTGCTAGTACAGCCCCACAGCCCCCGGGTGCCGGCTCCGTGAGACCCTGGGAGCCACATGGAGGCATTGTGGGGGCATCTTCCCGGTGAGGAGGGCCCCATCCAGCCGTGCACGGTGCTGAGTGAGGTGCATGGGCGCGTGCCTCAGGCACATGATGTCGCAGAGCCCTTGGGGAGGGCCGGCCCAGCTGGGCTTCGAGGCGCGAAGGCAGGATGGCGGCCCTGCTCCTGTCACTCTCCGCAGTCAACCAGAAAGTCAGAAAATGTGCTCGGCGACCAGCGAAGCAGATGGCTGAGAATATCATGTGTATACAATATTTATGAAATGTGAGCTGAGCAGAGTTGTGGCTGAGACTCCCGTCCCAGGCAGAGTCATTCGGCCCTGTGTGATGAACAAGATTGTAATTGGGGTAGTTCCAATTTACTAACCATTTGCAAAAGATTACATACCTCTCACATATTATCCTCTCCTAATCTTCCTTTAATGAACACTACTCTATCTGGATGTATAATTTCAGGGTGGGGGGGGGTGCTGGGGGAAACAATTTCTAGCCTAGAAGGCAAAGCTGCAGCTAATACATTAACATCCAAATTAGAGAGAGGGAGAGTAATTGTGAGATCTATAGCTAAAGTAATTCCAAGCCCCCCTCCCCTTCCACGCAGTAAAAGACAGACGCATAGTGGAGTCAGCTCCTGATATAGCCAACCACTTGGGTTTCTGGGTTGAGGACCTTCTCTCCAAGATGGCAGCCTTGCCTGGAACCACCTGCTTCACCTGAAGAGGGGACCCCTTGGCAATGTGTTTCTCAGCTGATCCTCACAGCTGGAAAGGGGCTGTCCTTGTAGAGGAGGGAAGCAAGTCAGACTAGTAGAAGAACGTTCAGTACCAGGGAATTCTGGTTGTTGGTAAGCATCCTTCCCTAAAAGCCTAAGGTTGGAGGGGGGTGCGGTCCTTAGGAGTGAGTTAATGAAGCCATCTCTGCCTCAGTTTTGTCACCTGTAAAGTGGGGGTGGGGTGGGATAATAATGCTGCCTGAGTCGCGTCTTTGTGCCATAAGTTTAATTGAGCTCAGTGCTTGTCTGGGTGCAGGGAAAAGCAGAAGGTTTTTACGTGATAGGACTGTTAGGTGATAGGACAAGGATGGGCGGAGGCTCCACGTCCAGAGAACTGGCGAGGCGCTTCCCCTTCCTTCGAATCCCGGGGTGGCCCCACTGACTTTCCAGCCTGGGGACCTGGGAAGGGCCTCTGAGTGGCTTCCTGCCCACGGGGCTGGTCCGCCGTTAAACCAGCCCTCCCCCACCCCTTTGCAAGGAATGGTTTGCACCTGCAGTTTGAGTGACGTTACAGGTAGTGGGAGGCAGCTGCGCCCGGCTTCCACTCCAGAAAGAGGGCTGCAGAGAGCAGGGGCCCGACGCACAGTGCTCTCTCCTGCCCAGAGCTCTGTCCCTGGCCCATGGAGGGGTACAGCCCCCTGTCCCCTGTCCTCCCATTCACGGCGGCGGCTTGTGAAAGGTGCAAGGGAGCCGAGGCAGAGATCAGAGAACGCAGCCACTGAAAGACCACACTTGGAATCTTGGAAACACCTTTCCGGAACCCCTTTCCTTCTTGCCATCTGCAATGCAGAGCAGGTCTGTTGGGGAGAGGCGCTCAGCTGTGCTCTCCCTGTTCCTTACGACTCATCATGTCCCCGAGGGGGTGGCTGAGGCTGAGGAGAGGGGTACAAAGAACAGCCAAGTGTCCTCCGTCAGAGGCCGTGAGCCCCGTCAGCACCTACCATGGGTTGGGAGGGGCCCCTCTCCCTGCCACGGATGGGACCGAGGTTCCAAGACTGTGTGGGTCCCCGATGTGAGGCCCCGCCCACACCCCAGACCCTGGGGATGGCAGGGAAGGGTGACGGCCCCAGCCCTGGGACCCCTCTGTTGGAACCCTCTCCCAGCACCTCCCTTTCCTCCCGCCCTGTTCTCCCTGCCACTCTGGCTTCACGGCTTCTCAGAACTGTGTGCCGGGGCTGTTCAAAGATCTTGTCAGTCAGACCTGCCCACTGGTACCCGCACACGTGAGCCTGCTCTTTCCTGAACTCTGAGCCTTTGCTTGCTCTCTGGTCTCCTCCCCCTGTGTTAAACAAACATGCACAGACGCCTGGGCGGCAAGAAACAGCCGGAGTCTCACATGCCGGGAACGTCTTGATGACATTAATAGCCATGCAAGTCCATGTTGAGAGGAAGGGGACACTGAGCCATAGGTGTGGGGGGGCCAGCCCCTGTCCCTTCCAATCCCTCAGTCACCTCAGGAGCCAAGGGCTCCAGGGCCGCCCAGGGGCAGTTTGGACTTGGGGAAAAAAATGTTGCCTCTCCTCTCCCCAGCAAGAACCTCGGTATTAATAAACAACAAGGTTGAGCTGGGCCACCTTCCAGACCCCAGACCCTGGTAATTTCACAGGCTTCCTTCATCCCTTAATATCTGACCTTGGATTCTGCCTTTTCACGAGTGTGTCTGCACCTGCCTTGAGAGTACATCAAGGGGGTGGGGTGGGAAGAGGAGAATCCAGGCTAAAATAAATAAAATAAGAGCAGAAGGGAGGGAGGGAGGAAGGAGGGAGGGGAGGTGTGAGAAAGGGAGGAGGAAGAAAAGAAGGAAGGACAGAGGGATGGAGGGAGGAAGGGAGAGAGGGAAGGAGGGAAGGAGGGAGGAGGGCGGTCAGCCCCCAGTGCACTGTGTGCCAGATAACTGCATATATGCGCGAACGTGTGGCCCCACTGCCTTCTTCTCAGAGGTGACAATAGATGAGAATCTGCTCGGGAGTAAGGAGCTTCCTGGGACGGGGGACATCTTTGGTGCTAAGGCCTGGGCTGGCTGGTGGCCCTCGTCCACCCAGTCTGTCTCCCCGCAGCCTGTGCTGTGGAGCCAGGCCTTTGCCTGAGCGAGGCTGGGGGTGGCGTCCAGGAAGGAGCCTGGGGCCGGGCTGCTGGGTCTTGGGTGCGGGGGAGGAAATCACACGAAAAAGAAATCAGACCTTTTTGCTTCTCCTGCTCCTGTGTTTGTACTGCTCCCTCTGCTATCTCTTCCCAGTGGCTTTCATAGTAGCAGTGGGGACGACAGTGACAACCCTAATAGCTGATGCTCACACAGTGCTCGCTCTGTGGCAGGCACCGTTCCAGATGCTGTCCATGCACTGACTCGTTTAACCTTCCTGACCGCTCTTTGAGGCAGGTGTCCTCATCGTTGCTGTCGACAGGTGAAGAAACCGAGGATAAAGCAGGTCACATGCACCCGGTGACGCAAAGCTGGCAGTTTCCCCTGCACAGTGCGTCTCTCGGGGCTCAACTGCAGTCATGACTCTGGGCTCTCGGCCTGGGTTCCTATCAGCACCCAGGGGCATTTGAACCTTGTGTCTTATGGGCACTGGAGGGTTGGGGGAAGCAGGACCATTTGGGCTTTTCTGTCTGGAAGCCACAGTGTCCCCGCGTGCTTCTCCTGTGGCAGAGGCTGAGTGGCAGAGCGTGGGCTCAGGGCTTTGCAGCCACTGAGACACTGACAGTGCTGGGACTGCTCAGAGGCCCAGCACCCGCCCCCACCCCCACCCCCTGCCCCGATTCTTCCAAGGCTGACCATCCCTCCTCTCTCTCCCAGGACTCCATGGCCGGCTCCTCCACACCATCAGGAAGCACGTGGCCCTGTGGCAGCAATTCTCTGAGCCCGAAAAAGAAGCAAAAGGAATATTTGATCACAAGTGGCTGCTGTCAGCCTGAGTCTCTGAAGTCCCAGGCCGGGTGCTCGTGCCCGCCGGCGGGGAGTCCTGCGAGGCCTCTCTTTCCCATCCGCAGCCCCAGCCCGGGACTCTGCAGTCACCTCTGCAAGGGAGGTTGCAGGACACGGTACATGTCGCTCAGATGGCGCCCTTCTTGGCCAGGAATGTGGTTCCTTCAACGGAGCGGTGAGCAGTGGGTTCCTGTCTGAAGTTGTGCGGAAATGCCCTCAGAGCCCTCACCACCCACTTTCCCTGCTGCCTCGTCCTAGCAAGAGAGGAAGGGTGCCTTGGAAAAAGCGAGGCTTTTGGAAGCAGTCAGACCTGGGGTTCAGATTCAGCTCCCGATTACAGCTGGCGGCAGCTTTGGCGAAGTCACCGAACTTGTGTGTGCTTGTTTTAGGGACAGAACGCTCCGTGGCTGGGTCTGAGTGGAGGGCTACATGAAATCAGGTACGCAGGGTGCCTGGATGTGTGTCTGGCCTAGAGAGGGAACTTGATAAACAGTAGATATAATTAAGTTGGTTCAGGGAGTTCAGGGAGCAGTGAGGTCCATCCCCCACCTTACAGGAGGCCTATGCCTAGTGTACCCCGGACTAATGTACTGCTGTGATTCTTTAAGGTTCTGGAGACAAGGAAGTTTTGAAACTTCCTGGTGTATCCAAGTCCCTGTTTCAATAGCTGCCCTCTGATAATTCGGGTGTTTTTGGTCTAACCTGAGTCCCTCAAGCTGCAACTCCAGTTAATTTTCTTTTGTCTGCTTTTCAGAAGAGACTGAGTGAGAATCACCCAGTTGTCTTCTGATATTTCTTCAGGAGCAGAAAGACTTTTCCCCACCTGTGAAGTACAGAATCCCAGGGCTCACTGGGTCCTAATCCTGTTTCAGAGGTGCAGACAATGGGTCCAGAGGGATCTTACCCAGGGCCTTACCCAGACCCACAAAGCAGAGTCTGTGGCAGGTGCAGGGAGGAGAATCCACCCCCCCCCCCCCCGCGTTCCCTGATCTGACTCCCACTGTTCCACCTCCTGTTAGGGCACCTGCTCCCCTTCTCTGAACACCCTGCACTCTAGAACTTTCTTGTTTGCTTTCCTGGATTAAAAAAAAAGTGAGGATAAAATGAAAGAATAAAAGGACTTTCCAAGGAGGCTAACTGTGCCCCCCATTCAAGGAAGGGATGTGAGCCCCCCGGGTTGCAGGAGCGTTGGGACCCGCCAGGGCGCCAGGGGGCGGACAGTCCAGCATCCCCACTCTCATCGGCAGGCACTGGCTGCGTCCCATAATCAACACCATTATCTCCGGATAATATTCCCTTCTCTCGGCAATACGGTCCGTGAAAGGAGCCTGACGCAGGGCCGCGTTTCTGGGACTAGGAGAAGGGGGGACGTGGCCTTGATTGCAAATGAAAAATTAAGCCCGCGTGCCTGGCATTCTGGCGGCCTGATTGCGTCCTGCCCGCCGCGTCCCGCCCACACGGCCGCCCGAAGGGGAGCCCGAGCCATCTACGCGTTCTTCGGCTCTCCTCGCGTTTAGCAAATCTATAATGCATTTAATCTCCGAAAGCCACTGCGCTTGGCTTTAAATGCCTAATTTGCTGTCGAGAGCCCCTGCAATTCTCTCTCCGCGGTCCCGGAACTTGAGGCTTTTGTTTGTCCAATCAGCTGGGCTCCCCAAGCGGTGGAGCGCTCTGAGCTGTGCCCTTAATCCCCTTGGAGGGGGCACGAGATCCCCACACTCCTGTCCTGTCCCCCCACCACGAGTGACTTCTCAAGCAGACTGCCCGGGAGCCCGGGGTCACCCCCAGCGTTCTGCACCCTCTCCATCCAGCCCGGGCCCTGCCTGCACTGCCAGGATGAGAAGGAACCCGCCGGCTGCAGGAGGGAGACAACCCCTGAGCGGACAATTATTGCACGATGGGATCAGTGCCTTAATAGAGGTGTGTGTACAGAGCAGGAGGTGACTCCGGTTCTCTTGGAAAGCTCATAGAAACTTGCCCACCTCACAGGCAAGTAGATGTTCATTCAGTGGGCAGGCCAAGACAAGGGGCACCTGTTCCGCGCGTGCAGAGGAGGAAAGTATTCTTGTCCTGTGACCTTGAAGGGCCCATGGAGATGTCTTGCAAGAATATGCATACAAAAGAGATAGGTGGAGTCAACCATATGTAGTTAGTTACAGACACACACAGCTGTATATGCATATATGAGTATATAGTCTTATATTTCTATCACTATTTATTTAATTTCTGTACAGTATTCGTTTGCGGTCAGGGCTACCACAACAAAGTGCCACAGACTGGGTCGCTTAAAAGACTGAAATTTACTTTCTCACGGTATTCCGGAGGCTGGGCTGAGATGGAGGTGTGGGCAGGCTGGTTGCTCCTGAGGCCTCTGTCCTCGGTTTGCAGATGGCCGCCTTCTCTCGTGTCCTCACGTGGTCCTCCCTCTGCGTGTGTCTGTGTCCTAATCTCCTCATAAGGACACCGGTCATGTTGGACTGGGACCCACCTGCATGACCTCATGTTCAAGGCCCTCTCTCCAAATACAGTCACGTTCCGAGGTATTGGCATTAGGACTTCAATATAGGAACGGAGGGGACAATTCAGGTCATGCCAAATGTGAATCTATATTTATGAATTGATTTATTTAACATTTCTGTCCAGAAGTGTTCCCTAGTGTGTGACCTTTCCGGGAAGTGGCTTGGGGGGAGAGGACCGATCTTGTTCAAATGCACGGGGCAGCGATGATGTGTCTCGCCATCTGAGGGAGGCGAAAGGCTACGTCTCACAACCAACTCTCAGGCCTTTGTATCCAGCTCGGTCGTTCCAGTAGTCCCAGAGGTGACCTCTGTGGTCAGGGAAACTCCGGGCACCCTTCGGTTCAGAGGTCCAGGGAGCCCCCGAAATGCCAGCCACGTGGTAGTCTTTCCTAGGAAGGAGGTGTCACCTTGGAAGGGGTTCACCTCCCATGAGGATGGGAGCTGAAGCCAGATAATTGGGCTTCTTGACTCCTCGAACGCTGGTCTTACATCAGTTAGAACTCTCCTGTTTGCCAGTGACAGACATAAGACTCAAATAGGCTTTAAATCAAGACAGAGTCTTATTGGCATATGTAACCAACAACTCCGGAGGGTAGACCTAGATTTTCAGAAATGGCTGGATTCAGGCAGCACGATATTTCTACCTACCAGCCCCGTTCCCTTTTATGTCAGCATCTTAAGGCAGGGCTTCAGCAGTGGCAAGGTGACTGTTCCCAGCTCTGAGCCCACAGCCTACCAGAGCCAAATCCAATGTCACAGGGAGAGAAAGGAGTTCTCAACAGACTCATTAAAACAATTTTTTTTAATGTCTTGTGTCTCATTGGATTTGTCTAGGGTCACAGGAACATCTCCCAAACCCGCACTGCAGCCAGGGAAATGATTGACCGATCATTCCAGAGTTACATGACACATAGCCACCCCCCTACTCCCTGGAGCCAGTGACATCCAGAGCAGGGACAGGAGTGATTCCCCGGAGAGAAACCGTGAGATCATAACCTGGGGTTAACTTTGGGGTTCTTTTTCCCCAAAGAAGGCCACACGGCTGCCAGTTGGTAAAAGCGAAAGACATCCACTGTAGACTCAGAAGAGGCTTGCAAAACAAAGGCAAAGCAAGGTTGTCCTGGTTGTGCATTTCAGGAATATTTCTGCTTGAATAGTAGTAGCATTGGGTTTAATTATATTACAAGTTTCCTGCTCCTTACCTAAGCTAATTTTATTTCTGTGGAGTGGACTATTGTTTCTAAGAGCAAGAAATACTTTTCTTAAGCAGATAAAAAAAAAAAAAAGAACAGTGGTTAAGTAAGGCCTAGGGCTCTGGAGTCCTCACTCTGTCATGTAACAGCCATTGGATGTTGAGCAAGTTACTTAACCTCTCCGAACTTCTTTTCTGTCTACTAACTGGGGTTAATAAAAGCTTCTTCTCATTAGAAGCTTTAAATGAGATAATGTGCACAAAGCACTTGGCACGTAGGGCTGGCTCAGTAAATATTAGCCGTTATTTTTAAGAGAAAGCCTATCACAGAAATCACGGACTCACTGTGTGGGACCTGACAGAATGTTTGGTATAACCACACCATGGGTTAGTGGAGAAAGCTACAGCTAAAAGAGGTTCAGCAGCAACTGCTAGGTCCCACAGCTCTCGAGGCATGGAGGTGGGTTGGAGTCTGGGCCTCCCCATCCCCAGTGGAGCTGGCGACCCCATATGGTAGCCACTCTCCTCCACCAATCCAGGACAGTGACCCCATTCCCAGGATGTGGAGGCCAGCAACCTGAGTCTCCTAGGGCATCTGCCTGTCTGAGGAGGGAGCTGAATCTTTGCCCTTGCAGACACTCTCTTATGGAGAGGGGAGAGTCCTCATGCCTGAGATCCAGAGGCTTGGCCACTGTGTATGTATGTGTGTGTGTTTGCACGTGTATGTGCTCGGGCTCCATCACTGGGCCCTGGCTCCTGAAAGACGCAGCCATGATAATGGACAGGGGCAGCTACCTGCCTCGCCCTGAAACCCTCCCCTCTCCATGGGCTGAGACGCATCACCTTGGAGAGTCAGCACCGTGCATCCCATGTTTTCAGGCCCCCACGTAGCCAAGCTGAGAACCTTATTTAGAGTTATAGATCCTGGGGCACCTGGGTGACTCAGGTGAGTGTCTGACTCTTGATTTCAGTTCAGGTTATGATCTCACGGTTTGTGGGATGGAGCCCTCCGCCTGCTTGGGATTCTCTTTCTCTCTCTCTAAGTAAATAAATAAACTTAAAAAAAAAAAAAAGTTATAGATCCGGACAAGAGGCCGCTCCTCTGAACAAGGCAAAAGCTGAATGTTGCTGTGACGCTTGCCCTGTTGGGAGAGGACGTAAGATCTACTCTGATTACCTAGGGGATAGGTGCTATCCCTGACCCTGATAGACCCAGGCCTGCTCACCTGCAGAGGTGCCCTGAGCCCTGTTCACTGAACACCTATACACGTCTTTAGAAAGACACAGCATTTAGCGTCCGGGGGCCCCATTCTGCCTTGTCCTTACCTATCGTGCACCTTGGGACATGTCTGTCACTTTCCTTTCTGAACCCGCTTCCTCGCCAGTGAAATGGAAATACAAGTGGCCCCACAGATGCTGCCTTCGTCCTTTCGGGCTGCTGTAACAAAACACCATAGACTGAGAAGTTTATAAACAGTAGACATTTATTTCTCACCATTCTGGAGGCTGGAAGTCCGAGATCAAGGTGCCGGCAGATTCAGTGTGTTGAGGGCTCACTTCCTGGTGCATAGATGAGTCTTTTGATGTATTCTTGTGTGACAGAAGGGGTGTGGAGCCCTGTGGGGCCTCTTTTATGAGGGCACTAATCCCATTCAGGAGGCCTCCACCTTCATGACCAAAGCACCTCCCAAAGGCCCCCCCCTCCGACGTCATCACTTTGTGGTGGTGGGGGGGGGGGGATAGGATTTCAACATACAAACTGGGGGAAGGGGGCGGGGCACAAAAATGCCGTCCACAGCAGATGTAAATGACATACGTGAAAACTACTCTGTAAACCGTGAAGTGCCGTGTGATGCTGTGTTAGGACCGCATGTAAAAATCGATGCCGGGGAGGTGACGAGGAATGCTCCAGAGGGTGACTGTCATGGACAAGTGGCCAAGCGGTGGCTAATAAAGTGACAATGAAGCATAACGGGGAGGCCAGGGAGCCCCATACCGACGGGGGAGTTGCTTGTTTCGGTGTCCTGCACCACCCCACCCCCGCCCTTGCCGTGGGCGATCCCCTCCCCGCCCCCCCAGCCACCGTGATGCGGAGCACTTGCGCATGCGCGCACACACACACCCGTGCACCTGCCTCCCCCAGCGATCCCAGCTTCAGCTAGATGATAGGGCGGGAAGGATCTAGAAGGCTGATTAAGATGTCATTGTGTCTCTACTCACCAAGTGTTACCCACAGAGAAGGAGGCCCTAGCCAGCACAAGCAGTAGTGAGGAAGCTCTTCGGGAAAGAACACCTCCAGATCCTACCACATGGACCACTGGTTCTCAAACCCACATCAAAATCATGTGCGGGATTTTGAAAAGAAGAACACACATATCCACAGATCCTACCCAGGCTCTTCCGAATCATGGTATCTGAAGGTGGGTCCTAAGAATCTATATTTTTATAAAGCTCCCCCAAATGATTCTGATACCCAACAGGTGGGGAATCGCTCACGGAGCGATTGCTTACTCCTAAAGCCCGCCGTCAGAAGCAGCCCTATTCCTCCTGAGCGTCCCAGGCCTTAGCTACAAACTGTCCTTCCCAGACCCCTGTGTCAATTGCTTCTGAAAACAGAAACCAAGCCATCTTGAACGATTTATGTGGCTCTTGGCAGACAGGGCTGCCAGGTCCCTGGAAAGGCTGGTGTGGGTGGCTCGGCTTCCTGCCCCCCGCAGGACAGCTGGAAGAGGCAGGGTTCCTGGAGCCGGCGTGCCCGCTGGGGCTGGGGCTCCCGCCTGCAGATGCCCATGTTTACCCAGGGTGGGCCGGAGGGACCTGGACGCTGAGCCTGGTTCTCAGGAATTTGGACAGCTGTCCCTGGACAGCCACCAAGACTCTGCCTTGCAGACTGAGATGGAGCGCTGGGCGCGTGGCTGAGGCACAAATGCTACAGGTAAGTAACTTGGTCTTCCTGGTGTTTTCTGCCAAACTAGCATCTGTCACTTTACATTATTGTCATCTTCCATTTAGGTCCCTGCTTTGTGATTCTTTTTTAAATTTAAAAAAAAAAAAAAAAAAGATGAGGGAAGCAATCTGTGGCAAGGCTCCAAGCTCCTCTTAATTGCAAATTCCCTTAAGTACCACTTCCCTGGAGCTACAGGCCCTGTCTGCTAGTCAGGACTGCTTCAGCCTGGCTGATTTTTATTAGGCACGCGGTAATTTTCAGCCTCTCCTAACTTTCCCTTTTGTTCGTCTGCAAATCCTGATGTCCTCATCTGTGCAAGGGATCTCAAAGTATTGGAATGAACCCTCCCCTTTCTTTCATCTTTATGTGAAAAGGAAAGAGAGAGAAAGGGTGGAAGAGAAGAGCAGAGAGAGGGAGAGAGGAGGAGGAAGGTTGGGGGAGAAGTGAAGGCGACTGAGCATTGGAGGATTAGCATTCACAAGTAGGGCCGATGTGGCGGCACAGGATCAAATATTGAAATACGTGTAGACTCACGGGCTCAAGGTCCTTGAGTTCTCACTCACTCCCCTGGCTCCGGCCCCTCCCCTGATCCCCCCTTCCCCCAGCACTCCCACCCCACTAAAGGGTACACACTAAAGGGTTTCCACCTGGCACGATGGGGGGCTTTCAGGACCCTGCTGGGCCCTGAGGCTTTTGTTCTGCTTGGCTAATGCCCTTGCATTAGAGGATGTTAAATATTTTGAAGATCACCTTGGGCCAAAGCACGGAGGAAAATGGGAGCAGTTTTGCTTTTTCTCTTGGGGGAGATGGAATGAAGAATGGGGGGAGGGGAATGAGCCGTGGAAATCAGTCAGCAGCCTTCCTATGTGGCAGGTCAAGCAACTTTAGTGTGACTCAGTTTCTGCCTTTGTAAAATGGGCCCGATCCTGTTGGCCGCAAAAGTGCTCCGGGGCCATGCAAGAGTATCATCAAAGATCCCAGCCAGCCATCAGAGCTGAGAAACTTGGCTCTAAGAGTTTGGCCTGGAGCGGGTCAGTCTCCCAGGCGACCCAGCTGGCCCCAGGTGGCGCCTGCTGCTGTCTCCTGCAGCCAGGACAGGTGGTATCAGAGCAGGAGAGGTGACCCAAGAAAGCCCAGGGAGAGTTAATGTCAGAAATTGCTTGAGTGATGCAAAATACACTTGCTAAATTGCCCTGGTGCCCGGGGAAACAGTTGCACAGTAATACGGGGAGAAGCGAAGGCCAGGAGATGGGAATTGTTCTGGACACTTCATTCTTCCCTGACTCCATAGACCTTCTCTTCTGTGATTGTCAGGCCAATGACCCGGCCTGTCAGGAGCCCTACGGGGCCACCAGAGACCCAAGAATGGGCTCTTGGCTCCCTGAAGGCACTGGGCAGCGGGAGGCCTGAGGAAGAGGCCTGGCCAGTGCAGTGGGCGGAACTGAGGAGGGTCAGGGAGTTCTGTCCCCAGGGCTGTCCCCAGACCTGCCGCTGGCTGCCGGGTAGCCTGGGGCAAACCTCACAACCTTGCTAGGCTCTGGATTTCTTGGCCCCAGATGGGAATAGCAACACCTACTTTATGGGAATGGAATAGAAAATGGATAGGAGAGTACTTTGGGGAGCAAAAATTGATTCGCAGAGACAACAAGGTCATTTTTTTTTTTTTATTACCGAGCATGCTGACCGTTTGTGTCTGTCTCCCCCACCACGCAGTGAGTGGGCTTCCTGAGGGCAAGGAATGTTCTGTTCCTCTTTGAATGCTCAGTGGCAAGCATGGGACGGGGCACTGAGCAGGTACTCAGTCAATCAATATCTGTTGATCTGAACTAAATTATTAAGATGAAGTGAAGCCATCCCATGTCAGGCTCACTCTGAACCCCAAATGTAGAAAAAATCCACTTTACCCCTTGTCCTGGGCACCCCCTTTTCCCTTATGCTCCATCTGTGGGAAGAGCTGTGCCCTCCAGGAAGATGGGGTTGGGGGGCTGGACTGTGTCTGGGCAGCCATGGTGGTCATTGCAGGTTACGCTCTATGGGAGCAGCATACAACCCTGGGGTTGTGCAGCCAGGATGCCGTGCAACCCAGCTTCTGGGGAGAAGTCCTCCCTGGAGACTCCTCAGGCCAGGGGAGTCAGGGCCCTGCAGGCTGGCTGGGCTGTCACCATGGCTTGAAGAAGAGGATGAAGGGAGCTGACATCCCCATTTGGCCTTCACATACAAACCCACTTAAGGCTCAGTTTCTACAGCTCCACCTAAAACTCAGTGACACTTCACATATCTCCCCGTCCCCCAAGGCTGTCTACAAATCATCCCTGTTAGAGAGAGAATGGGATTTGGGGGCACAGTTGGACCCCCTGCATTCATGGTGCATCTTGTCAACCTCACTGCATCCCAGCTGCCTAGTCCGTAAAAATGGGGGGAGTAGCACCCACAGCTCAGCTTGTGAGGAGTCGCTGAACTAGATAAAGAATCTACGTGGTGCTCAAGCCACCCTCAGAGCTCAGTCAGAGCACCTCCCCCTTTATCTGTGCACCCCACCTCTTGGCATGAATTCCCACAGCTGTGGCCTCTCCTGTAAAGCGTGGAGGGCTACACCCATGTCACCGGCCCGTCCCAGGGGCAGTGAGACCCCAGCGTGCAGTGCCTGGGGCAGCGCCTAGCCCCTAGCAGGCACAGGCGAGGTAAGGTCCCTCCTGTTCCCGTCCAGCTCAAGCAGCCTTTGAGTCTAGATGTGCAATCCCGGCGACTTGGGGTTTCCGGATGTGCAATCAATCTGCACAAGTTTCTGACCAGAAACCTCGTTCTACCCCAGGCTCAAGGAATACCGGCTCTATCTGCTGACGTTTGGCTTCTCTCCCCGCTCCCCATTCTGCCTCGGCCATGCCTGACCTTGCTCTTCCCCAGTACCTCTCTCCTCTGGGGCCTCAGAGCCCCATCCCCGCCAATAATCCTGGCTCTTGGCTGCCCCACGCCAAAGGCAGATGGTGTTGAGTAATGGGGCTTCTCCCTCGGTTGGATGGGCCAGCGTCAGCAAAGCTGACTTCAGCATCACGCTGGCATGCGGCTTTGGAGCTTAGCGCTTTCTCTTCTTCACTGTCTGGGTGGGGAAGGGGGAGGGAAGCAGGGATGACTGTTTTGGAATCTTTCCTGAAGCTGAAGCTGGGGTATTTGTGGGCAGATTGCATTCTGAGCCTCCAACTTCCCTGCCATTGAACTTCCCCGAAGACATCTCTCTTTGTTTGCCTGTATTTCACTCTGTCGGTGTCTAAAAGGCTTCTTCCATTTGCTTTTATATATTCATTTGAAATGACTCCTCCAATATTTAATCTTTATCAGAACCTGGAAGCCTGGTATTTATTTTGCAGGTCAGTTGCTCATCCATTTTCCTTGAGGCCTCTGGCAGGAGGCTGGAGAGCCCCGCGCCCCCGGGGGGTGCTGCCATCAACATTAGTCCTGGTGACAGCAGGACAAATCAAAGCGCTGCAGGCTACCAAGGAGAAGATAAATCTGGCAAAAGGCTAATGAGTAAACTGTGGCTGTGGCAAGAGAGGGCCTTCAAGAGTTTCCAGGCCTCCTTGCTGTGGGCAGTGGGTCATCTTCCTGGGACTGGAGTGAGGGGCATCTGGTTGGCATGGGTTGGGTTCCTCCAGACTGAGGCGGCCGGGCTCCAGAGTTTTTAACCCTGTGGGCAGTGGCGAAGGGTAGTGAGAAAGGAGATCTGAACTCCTCAAAGCATATGGCATCTCCCGTGAGAGAAAAGCCCAGGAGTATCCTACTTATGGCATGAAGGATTGGGGTTAGACGCACGAAGGGATTGTTGGAGAGTAAGCCTTGAGCAGATACCTACGGAAAGTGGTGAGATACCTTTCCTTTGTAGGTCTAGGAGCACATTCCCGTCGGAAGGACAATGGTCATCTGTTTCGTCTCCAAACACATACCGAACGCGTCCTTTATTCGGGGACCCTACGGGGTCCCCGAATAGAAAGATGGTGTCTGCTTGAAAGGAACTTAGAGGGGGAGACCCGAGAACCAGGATGGCAAATGGGGGTCTGTGTCCTAGTCAATTCTGTCAGGTTGGAAGTAGTTGCTTGGAGGCTCGTGCTAAGAAAAATTGGAAAGCCTCGTCTAGGTTCAGGAAGAGAACGTAGAAGACAAACGTCATTTAGCGATGCCTGCACTGGGTGATGGTATCTGCTGGCCAACCCTGCCAAGGGAATGGAGCATAGTGGGCTCAGTGAAGATGTTTTTTTCCAGCATCTCACGTGCCCAGTCCTGTGCTAGGAGCTTGGGAGGGGGAGATGAGTCTTGAAGCAGACTCCGGTCTAGTGGGAGAAATACAGGACACAGTGATGAAAAACACTGTTATCCGCACCTGTCTGAAATCCTCGAAGGTGGGGGTGCCGGAGGAGCTCACGGAAAGGAGAGGAAGGCGGACCGCAGTTCTCAGGCGCACTTCCCGGAGTGGCGAGAAGAGGGACCCAGCTAGGTCTACCTGGAACATCAGTATTCCACCATCAAAAGCTGTTCTTGATGAGCAGGTGAGAAAGGAGAGACCAAGGAAGACAGCGAAGCCCAAGTGAGCCGGTTTGTTCTTCCTACTTTTAGCTCTCTCCGCCCCCTTTTTCCTCAGAAGCCTCTGGGGCAGAGGGGGGTGGTGGGGCCAGTTGGGGGCGGGGGTGCTCCCAGCCCGCCTGAGCTGGTGCATTTCAAAGCGCTGCCTGGGTGGAGAAGCTGTTCCGAGAGAAGCAGCGGTGTGACCCTGCTCTTGGAGGCATGTGATGAATATTTCATAGCCCAGATGTAATCCTGTCCACAATTTTCTCTCCTTCCGGCTCGCCAGCACCCCTCTCCTCACGGTCCTCCACCTCTACCCCACCCCAGTCCCCAACCGTTCCCAAGTCAGGAAAATCAGTCAAAACATTTATCAAGAATCGGTATGAACCAGCCAAGCGCTGTGAAGAGCTAATCTGTGCAGAGCTAATAAGAATGAACAAAGTCACCACAGACTTCGCCATGGGCATCGCTGATAAGGATTTGTCAGAAGAATTGCAGGTAAGATCTGAACAGCCCCGGGAAGTGGAATGCAAATGCCTGGCTTCCCATCCTCTCTCCCCGTGCCCCCTTGGAGCAGACTGGAGCCTTGAGAACAGAGGCAGAAACTCACCCAGGAGCGGGGCAGGCAGGCAGGCCCGGCTGGGACATGGAAATGTGGAAGGAGATGAGCAGAGCCAGCCTGAGCATGCACCAGGATGGGGAGCAGGGGCGGGTGGGCAGTCGAGGGAAGGGGAGGAGGAGGAAGCCAGGAAGACCTTCCGTGTTCCCTTCCTTGGCACAGGGAACCCGGTAGGCAGGCGGTGTGCTGAAATCAGGTGGAGAAAATAAGATCCCACCCAACTGGAAGCAGCCGGGGACTGCAGGAGGGTTTTGAGAGTGCCCACCTGGAAAGCTGACGCTGTAAGCGGCGGCCGGCGGGAGGGCGGCAGAGTTGCACAGCCATGGGGATGAATCCCAGTTCGAATGGTCTCCAGCCGTTGGGACCTTGAGAAAGTTGCTGAACGTCCCCGAGCCTCAGTCTTCTCCCCGGTACGACTAGTACTACTTGCTTCCTGGGGCCACGTGTGAGGGTGACATAGGGTAATGTCCGTATGGGCATGGCACAGTGCCTGGCACAGAGGAAGGCTCCCACATGTTAGCTATTATTTTAGTTTTAGTTTTAGGGACAGTTCTGCCTAAGAACCTGTGAGCTAGTGGCATCAGCAGACTATACGGTCACAACCTCCCGATTCTGTTGTAGCACCAAAGCAGCCATAGATGGAACAAGCGTGGCCGTGAATCAATAAAGCTTTATTTATAAGAACAAGAAACCAGCTGTGGGTGTGTGATGGTCTGTGGGCCCTCGCTCCCCATCCCGGGTGTAATTGATTTTCAAACTACTCAGTTGGCAAGTCTTGTAGGGACATCAGAGGGAGGCCACGGGTCAGGCTGCCTTTGAGCCGATGTGCCTCCTGCAGAGGCTGGAGGGAGCTGGAGGAGTGAGACCCCCAGTTTGCAGACGCTGTGCTGTAGGGCATGGGTGGGGGGCAAAATCTAATATATCTCTGAGAGGATTTCCCTATAAATGAGACATTACTGCCCTGACTGCGTTATATGTTTCCCTCTATGCATCTTCACTGCAAAGTTTATTGTGGGGCCGATGCATTTTTACTGCATCTCCTAAAAGTAGACACATTTTCATCTTTTTCTTGAAATACATATCGTTAAATCTCTCTACCAATTCCTTCTGGCTTATTGGACTTGGGAGCAAGCTGTGAAGAATGATTTGTTTTCAGGCCACAAAGCCACCCCCAAGACAGGCCTCTGTCACACCCCTACAGCCACGGGGGAGAATGGAGGTAGGGAGGGCGGGAGGCTTTGGTGGGGGTTGTAAATGAGGTTTTTGAATAACATTGGTTTCTATTCCCTCACATGTTTTAAAACCTGATAGTTTTCTCAAGTGCTGAACTTGCCACTCTCCCACTGCAATAATATTGTCTCGCATTTGTGTGGGGCTTTACGGCTTAGAAAATGCTTTCAATCTATGTATTATCTTTCGGTCTTCACCACCACCCCGTGAAGTCAGTGGATGGGGAAAAATCATTCCTGGGCCACAGAAGGGATAACTGAGACTCAGAGAAGCAAGTCTAGGACCCTTGGACACTTGTTCCAGATCAGAAGAGGTAACGGGGCTGGGGGGGGGGCGGGGTGTGGCGGTAGTAGGCGGATATGCCCCGCAAAGATGTCAGGTTCTAATCTTGGAAGCCTGTGAATGTTTCCTATTTGGAAAGAGGGTTTTTGCGCATGAGCTTCCGTGAAGGATTTTGAGATGGGGAAGTCATCCTGCATTTTCTCAAGGGGACCCTAGCTGCGATCGTAAGTGTCCTTATAAGAGGGAGCCTGCGGGAGATTGTACATGTGCACAAACACACACGCACACGCACAGCAATGTGAAGACAGAGCAGGGAGAGACTTGAACATGCTGGCCTTGACGACTGGAGGGGTGTGGCTACAAGCCAAGGAGTCCCAGAAGCCACCAGAAGCTGGAAGAGCCAAGGCACAGACTCCTCCCCACCCCTGCCCCGCCCTGAGGGACACCTTGATTTCAGCCTAGTGGTGTTGATTTCAAAGGTCAGACCTCCAGAATGATGAGAGAATACGTTTCTGTTGTCTTAAGCCACCCAGTTGGCCCTACTTGTTACAGCAAGAGAAGCTACGGGACACTCGCACAGGCAGCAGGGCAGAAGCTGGGAAGCCAGACCATGTCTGTGGGGAGTCAGATGCAGGTCTCCCCACCGTAAACTCCACCGCACCATCCATCGGTTTGGGGAAGGGCCCCTCCCTCAGAAGACGGGTCAGGTTGGTAGGGATGATGCTGAGCTCAGCCAACCAGTTGATATTACCTGGGCCTTCACTGGGCTGCTTGGAACTGTGGCCTTAGCTGAGAAGTGGAAGCTGTGGCCCATGCCCTCAAGACGTGCACAGGCTGGCTGGGGAAGCCACACACGGAGGCACGAAACAATTAACAAATGGAACAGGACAGGGCATGATGAAGTACCTGCCTGTGAAATAGGCACCTTAACTCTTGACTGTGTCAAGTTTCTAGCACAGGCTGGAAAGTGCTCTGGCTTCTCTGTAGATGGTCCAGGCAGAGGACCTAACACCCCATGACTCCTGTGTTCCCCCAGGGACTCTGCAACGCTTTGTGTTAAGCATACTGTTGGTGTGAAAGTACTCTGTAATGTAGGCGCCTACTTCCTGTAGTGAGAACAAAAGTGGCCCCGTCCAGGCAGAATCAGCGACCCCATGCCAAATGTCCGGCATCCCTGTCCTGAGCTTTCCTTAGGGGCGGGGATGGGGAGGATGACATTAGGTGTGGTCTCAAGAGGAGATTGGGGCAAGAAAGTGAAAATAAAACAGAATTGATTTCTTGTGTCTAATAGAGTTTTTCTCTTTCGTTTTTTCCTGAAACCACATTTGGCATATGTAATAAGATGCTGTCTGAAGCCGCTCCGAGGAGTTGGAACCTAACGGAAGGAATGGGATGGGAGACCTGGCTTCATTTGAATTTCCCCCAGAGCTAACAGCCTTCCTCCCAGAGTCCCAGGGAGGGAGGGGCTCAGCCTCACCCAGCGAGGACCGCCCTGACGTCCACCCACTTGACAGCCAGTTAGGACAGCCCACCCCTCTGGTCCACCTCCTGGAAAGTGGGCATAACTTCAGGTTGAACCCGAAATGTAAATATCCTAATTGGCATCTTATTAGTACAAGCAGAAAAGCCCATTGTTATGGAAGAGAAATCTCCCAATCCCCCACCAATTAATCTTTAGCTACAGGAGGCTCGTGCTCACCATATCAATGGGAGCTGGGGCTCAGGAGTGAGCTGCGGAAGAGGGGACAGTGACAGCAGCAGGTGTGACTGCAGAATCTCGGAGCTGAAGAACACCGTCCTCATGGGGTTAATAGTCTGGCCACCCCCTGGGGAGTGTCCCTACGGTGAGAACACCTGCTGGTGGTCCATCCACAGGGAAGCTGCCGTGGAGGAGAGGACACGGGTGGTGGAGGATTGTGGTGGACGTTTGTTTTGTTCTTTCCTTTGTGGGGCCTCTGCAGCATCGAGCTGCTTTGCTAGTCGTATGGGGATTCCCCGTCATTTGAGTCGTGGCGGGAGGCAGACTGTGCTTTCCTCTGAAGGAATGGAAAATTCCCACTACTTGCTTTCCAAGCAGGGCTCACATATGCCCCAGGCTGGGCCAATCTGGCACTCCCACTCTCAGCTGACCGACCCAGGAGGCAGATGGTGGCAGGGACATGTGATTCCAGTGATGGCCACTAGTGAGATTGCTGGTCCCATCCGTGGGGTAGGAGTTCTATTCTGTGACCCGATTTTGCTGGTGCTCCTGGCCGCAAAGTCTATCTTCCCTTTACCCATTTTCTTTCTTTAAAAAATTTTTTTAAGTTTATTTATTTTAAGAGAGAGAGAGAGAGAGAGAGAGAGCGAGTGCACTAGCAGGGGAGGGGCAGAGAGAAAGAGAGACAGAATACCACCAAGTAGGCTCTGCGCCAGCAGCACAGAGCCCAATGGCAGGGCTTGAACTCACAAACTGTGAGATCATGACTTGAGTGGACATCAAGACTCAGACGCTTAACCAGCTCGCCACCCAGGCGCCCTTCTGTCTTCCCTTTGCCCATTTTCTAAGCCTCATTTTCTGATGACCTTCCTGATAACTGGGAACCATTGGACATCTTTTAAATAAATTCATTTTCTGCTTAAATCTGCCAGGAATCTGTTCTGTTGCTTGGAAATAACACACCTGACTACAAAACTACATTTTATGGGTCAGAACAAGAGGTGAGGAGGGAAGTTCAGATTTCTGGAGAGGCTGGCATGGGCTGATCTCAGAAATTGTTTCATTTGATCCTACAAGACCATTTGAAACACCTACTGAATCATTTCCTTTATTTTACCAATGAGGAAGCCACGGGCACAGAGTGTTGGCCATCTGTAGGTGGTAGAACTGGGTCGAAGCCAAGTAGCTGTGCTCCATTTCTCTGGGTTCCTCCTCTTCCTCCTCCTCCTCTTCTTCTTCTAATGTTTATTTATTTTTGAGAGAGAGAGAGAGAGAGACAGAGCACGAGAGGGAGAGGGGCAGAGAGACAGAGCCAGAATCCGAAGCAGGCTCCAGGCTCTGAGCTGGCAGTACAGAGGCAAAGGCAGGGCTCAGACCCACGAACCATGAGAACATGACCTGAGCCTAAGTCAGACGCTTAACCCATGGAGCCACCCAGGCGCCCCATCCCCGTCTGGGTTCTTGCAGAGGACCATGCTGCTGGAGGTGCCCTGGCTAAGCAGAGTGGGCTTTGACCTATTGGAACATATCCTTCTCTGTGTGGGTCATCTCTGCTCATCCCGTAAGGCTTTGAGATACACTTTTCCCGGGAAGTTCTCCAGGATCCCCTACCCTCAGGTCAGACTTCTGGTCCTCCTCTCTGTTCCCATGGTGTGCGAGATGGTAGGCTTTCCTAGCGTGGATCCTGCTACTTAAGTGCATGCCACTTAAAGACGCAGTTCCTCCAAGATGCTGGATGCTCGTCGCCTTTTCCAGGGACTGAGAGAGACCAAGAATGAGGTTTTATCTTATTGGGTCTTCTAGCGTTAGCATCTGACACAATGCCTCACCCTCCTTTTGGTGCTTAAGACATGCTTATCAAATTAAATTAATAATGACCCAAGTCTGGGCAATACTTTAAACTGAATATCCCTACAAAATTTTTCCCTACGACAGGTACCACCTGATCCAATAGGGGGAACCCTCCCCCCCTTTGTTTTTTAATGATAGAACCCAGAGACAGGAATGATCAGTCTGTGTATAGACCTCTTCCCTAATTAGGCTCTAAAAGTTCAAGGACCAATTGAGGGCTCCTCATTCCCTCTATGCCTCCTTTGGTCTCAAGGCTGCTCATTAGTGAACACCTGCTGAGGGGCTAAGGTAGTGATGGTGGCTGCACCTGCCCTGTCTCCATCCTGTCCCACCACTGGCTTTGTAGTGGGTCACATGCTTGGCTGTACGTGATAGTAAATGCCCAGGGTGCATTCCACATCTCCTGTTTCCCGCAAGTGTCTCCTGAGAATGACCCAGCTTGATGCACTTTTCTGGAATGTTAGTTTTAAGAAAAGATACTAGGGTAAAGGTCAGCAGCTTGCATATGGATGGTGAGGGTGGTTGGGGTGCTTCCCATGGGCTCAACCAGGCCTCCAGCTCCCATGTGGAGCTATATTAACAAAATGCTGATTGGAAGAGACATCTTGCCTGTGGGTGAGCTGCCTGAGCCACTTGGCTCCAGGAGGCCATATTTGTATTCAGAACAACTTGGATCAGGTGAGTACTCCATAAACATGACTCAGAAGACCATTCTGGACCACCTGTTCTGCATCAAGGGGTGGCCTTGGGAGTTAGCTCTTGTCTGAGAGAACTTCCCTCCATTTCATTATAAAACTTGACTTTCTGTGGCCCAAGGTCCCCACCTGCCTGGAGCTCAACTGACTGAGGGGGGAGAAGACTGCCCTTGGATTGTTCTCATCACTAAATAATTTCCAGCCAGCTATGTGGGAGCCTCGGAACCACGCGAAGTGTTGTCTGGAGAAATCTTGCCCAGATATAACATTGAGACAACATTTAAAACCTCATTTAAGTGAACACAAAGAGAGGGCTCCTGGGTAAAAGAGACTTAATTAATCTCGTTTCTGTGTAGATACTTTTAATTAAATGTAACTCCACATTCCTTCCAAGTAGATTGGAAGGGCCGAGCAGCCTTGCAACTTGGTGGGGCTGGGTTGAGGGAGGCCAGCAAGTGGGTTCAGGCAGAGATGCTGTGGAGGCTGGAAACCCAGGACGTGGCCCTGCCTCCTCCCTCTCTCCATCCCTGAAGCTAAATGTGCCTCCAAACTTTAGTCCACCTTCCCCATCATCTCTTGGGTGCCTCCTTCTCTTTTCATTCCACAGCATCAGCTCTAGTGCAGGCCTTTGCCATTTCTCTCTTTGGAATGCTGGACAGTCATCTCCTAACTGCTCTCCTCTCCTCAATCCCTTTCCATCCACCCTTAGTCAGTTCACCCGTTCACCTCAGTCAGTCGCTGAATGACTTCTTAGAACCCCAATTCCATTTGGATGTGACTCTCCTGGTTAAGAACGCAAAATAACTTCTGCTATTCTGATTAAACAGAAGCTCTTGCTCTTGGCATAGCCAGAATATGGTATCTCAGAAGGCTGGTCAAATTTAAGAGTGGCTGTAGTGTCTGGAGAAGGAGACGAAGTGGGGTGGGTCCAAGAAGAAATGTCCTGGAGAGAAACAAACCACAGTCAGAAAGGCCATACACAAGTCAGTCTGAAGAGTCTGGGCATAGCTGGGGAGTTTGGACCCGGGGCTACAGGAACTGAGGAGACGAGAAGAGAGGCAGAGTTCCAGTGGCAGGTGAAACCCTGAGAAATTCCAGGAGGCTGTGAGAGGTTAGCCACAGGGGATTCGTATAAGATAATCTGCTGTCTTGGGCAGAGAGGAGGGACTAGTTGGGTGTGGACTAAGAATAACGTTATGGTGGCAGCAGAGGCCGGCTGCTCTCAAGTACCAGCTTCCTCTCCTGGTCCCAGTGCATAGTTCAACAGACATCTCTATCCTCCCCAACTCCTCTACAAATGAATGGGACCATTTCACTGAGTGTTGGCCAGTGAGATGTGGCTGGAATCGATGCATGCCACTTCCAGACGCAGCCCTGAGAAGCTCTTATGGGGTCTTCCACACTATCCTTTTTGCCCAACACCTGGCTGGATGAAGTGGGTCCAGGGGAGAACTCAAAGGCAGAATGGATAAATGGCCCCTGAGTCCGCCTCTCCTCTCGTCTCTGCTGCCATTTTGGATTGTGACACGGTTGGGAAATAAACATGCACTATTCAAGCCCCTGAGACTTGGGGACTGTTTGAGATAGCACTTAGCCTCTCCCGACTCATGCAATAGGTATCCTGCCAGGAGGGACACCTAGAAGAAAAAGAAGCATGTAGACTTTACCGCAGTCAGCCCCTCCAGTGAGGGCCCTTGAAGATTGCTCCACAAGGAGAGGGCCACCTGTCAGCGTTATTGGTATCTCTCGGCCCTGCCTTCCTGCTCCTCTGTAACCCTGAGGAGGTCCCTGACGACTAGGAGAAGAAGCCTGGGCCAGGCCCTGCCTTGCTAGGGAGGGTTGCCATACTGTAGCGGTCAGATTTCCGCTGTGATAATGCTGCAAAACTACAGGTTTTCAACAAGCAGTTCTATTTCTCACTCACAGGTATGTTTGTTGACGAGGGTGGCAGGCCTGCTCCGGGCCGAGGACTGTGTTCAAATCTGTTCCACGTGTCTGTAATTCTGGGATCAGCAGCCTCATGGCAGATGGCAGAAGCAGAAAAACCACTGAGCCAAACTGCATAAGCACACTTAAGCTTCTGCTCATGATACATCTACCAACATTTCATTAATCAAAGCAAGATGCAAGCATCGAGCCAGTCGGGTGGAGATGTTTACTCTGTAGACGGTGAGCCATGGCAGAGTAAGAAGGGAAGAATGGTGGACAAACCACGTACTGTACCACAAGCCCCATCTCTGACAAGGCGCCGGCCTGCCTAAAATCCAATGTCCCTGGGCCTGAAGGACTGTTTGTTTAAGTGAATGATGCAAGGGGCTTCAGAGATCTGGAAGGATTGCCCGGCTGTTTGGGGCAATGGGAAGGGAAATTGGAGTCAAAAGCCTTAGTTTCTTGTCCCAGCGGCTAAGTGACCACGAACCTTTGGCAAGTCACTTGTCTCTAAACAATTTACTTATCTGGGATGAGAGAGGTAGGCAGGGTGATGTCTTTGTCCTTTCAAGGTCATACCCCTGGAGACCCTAAGAGACCTCTCTCTGTGATCCTAAGCCACGATCTCTGAGATCCTATTGTCTGCAAGTCGGGCAAAGCCCCGGCACAGAATCTGGGAGAAGATGGTTTTTGCAGAACCCTCCCCGGAGGGACAGTGGGGAAAAGAGGAGGCGGAGAGAAGACTCAAGTATATTTCTCTGTGCACTTCTAAAAGCCCTTAGATCAGGCTGCTCAGGGCCTGATAATTTTTCCATTAAGAGGAAATAATTTTCTGGGTCTGTTTTGGTTGTATTTATCTGCAGTTGACAGCATCAGCTGCTGCAGCCGTGACATGCCGCCTGTCCCCCAGACCAGGCATGTACTTGTGGGAAAAGAGAGGGGCAGAGGTCTCAGTGTCTCCTGGCCTGGACAAAGGGAGCAGGCAGCCACAGCAGGACCCCGGGGATACATCTCAGATGACCCGGCTGTGACCTCAGCCACCTCCCACTCCATTTTCTTCCCTGAAAAAAGAAATGTAAACAATAGCCCAACTAAGAAACCCACCACTGTGCTATCTCCGCCCCGGCCCCCACCTCCTGCCTATCGCTTCTTCTAAGCCAGCTTGACAATAACCATTCATCACAAAAAAGAAAACAAAGTACGGAGAAACAAAAACCAATCTAAGGCCGCAAATTGACGTCAAACTTTGAAAAATGGACTGTGAGATGGCGGTACGGTGAGCTCTTTCTACTTTCCAGAGCAGACGGGGCTGGGCACCTCCTGTCACAAACCCTCACGATCCCAAGTTCAACTTGGAGGTGACTACAGTCCAGGGAGCAGATCTGACTTTGTGAGGTGACATTGGGATGAGGAGGGCTGTTAGAGACCAGCAGGGATCGCGGCAAAGGAGAGTCACCTCTGATGTTGAGAGGACGTATGCCCACCCTGGGTGAGGGTCTTGAGTGGGTTTGGGCGGGGGAGAGGGTGGTGCTGGCTCTGTGCCATCCTTCTGGATTCTGCTCCCTGTAGAGCTGGCAGATTGGCTTCAGGAGACACTGAGGAAGGAACAAATCCCAGATTTTCATACTTGGCACTTGCGCGTACAAAGGGCTTTACCAAGTTCAAAGCGTTTTCATGGGCATGATCTTATTCGAGCAAACCTGGGATACACACGGAGCAGCCTATGCCGTTTGCACAGCTGAGGGAAGTGAGGTGTGAAGCAGTCTGTGACTCACACGAACTCACACAACTTTAAGTGACATGGCTGGACTTGAACCTAGGTCTTCCTGGCTCCAGAGCTGACGATCTTTCTCTTTGGGATACTTTGAGCTGGCGGGAAGGAGTATGAGGCATCACCATACTATCACTGAATGCGTTTGTTTTATTTTGGGAAGGGGAACCTCCAGGCCATGGAGGAAAGCTGACTTAGCCACAGTCATGGGTGGGGGTTCTGGGTCCAGCCTGGTGCTCCTGATCCCTAACCAGGCGGTGACAGCATATGGCTGTGAAGTCTCAGTGAAGACTAGGAATTCTACCATGGGATTCCCCTGGGAAGCACCTGAGACCATTGGTGGGGGCCAGATGGGACAGTTTGCTCCTGGGCTTTGTCTGGGGTCATAGAACCGATTTGTCCTCTAGACCAGGCCTGAGGCAGCTATAGGATGACGGAAGTCTGGGAGGAATGGCGCCTGGCTCCCAGCTAATAATGTGTAAAGAAGGGTTGTTCTGTCCTCTCGGGAAGCCACTTTCTTCCCTCCCTTCTCCTCCTCTTGGAATCATCTACCTACTCTCGAAGACTGTCACCCCGTGCCCTTGGCCTGTTCTTTTTTTTTTTTTAAATATGAAATTTATTGTCAAATTGGTTTCCATACAACACCCAGTGCTCATCCCAACAGGTGCCCTCCTCAATGCCCATCACCCACTTTCCCCTCCCTCCCACCCCCCCATCAACCCTCAGTTTATTCTCAGTTTTTAAGAGTCTCTTATGGTTTGCCCTTGGGCTGTTCTAAGATGCTCAGGACTCCCTAGGGCCCTAGACTGGGTCTTATCCAGTCAAGGAGCACCAGATACTGTGGGCATCCCCCAGCCCCTCTCTGCCTACCAGCAGGCTCTCTTCTCATGGTCCATTTCCTCAGGGCCTGCACTCTGTGAGAGGATCCAGCTAATCTGACAGGCTTAGTGAAGGCAGACTGCCTGGGTTCAAATCCGGGTTCTGGCACGTATTAGCCCCGTATCCCTGGGCAAGTTAATTAACCTCTCTTAGCTTCTGTTTCCTTATCTGAGAAATGAGGATAATAATACTTACTTCATAGGGTTATTGGGAGTTTTAAATGAATGTGTGTAAAGAATTTAGCACAATGCCTGAAGCATAATAAACATTCAATAAATGTTAGTTATTTTTAGTTTTTAAACCTATTTGTGCTCCTGTCTTGGTGGAGGCTAATGACTCACTCCAAAGTTAAAATAGATGTGTTTTTGCGGAGATCTAGTTGAGGAAAGGGCTTACCAGAGAGGTATGGCGGTATTAGCCCCCAGGACACTCCTCCGTGGGAGAGACCCCTCCTGAGTGGTGGAATCACCCAGTAACCCCCCTCAGGGCGCGTCGCAGGATCCAGACGTGGATCACGAGCTGGACATTCGGATCTATTTGCCACAATCCTCATTTGAACTAGAACTCACACCGCTCAACTGAAGCATGGACCAAATGGTTGTAGAACCACAGCCAGGTGACAAAGGGGATGTGGGTCGGGGAGTGAAGCATGAAGTGTAACAGGTCCCCAAGGTCTTGGTGTCATCTCAGCAGGGCAGTCGTCACCTGATGGCAAAGCTCACAGGTGACTGACACTCCAGGACTTGCCCCCACCCCCATCTATTAATAGTGTGATGTTGGAGAAGCTATTCCCTGTCACTGAGCGTCTGTTTCCTCGTTGGGATAAAATCAAAATTGATAATGTACATAGAAAGCACTTTATAAATGACAAGTGAATGTATTTTCTTTTTTCTTTTCCTTCTTCTTTTTTTTTTTTTTTTTTTTTGGCACAGCTGTCATTTGAAATCAAGTAACTTCAAGATTTGGAAAATCTTGGAAACTCTAATACTTTGGAGCTCTGTGGCCTTGCTGTTCTTGTCTGAGCTGTGGTTGTGCAGAACAGAGATCCCTAGAAGGACACTCAAGCATGTGTGAAAAGTGGGGAGAGGCGGTGGACGAGCCAGAGAGCCACAGGTGCCGAGAGGAGGGGCCTCAGTGCTGCCAGGCTGTGTGGGGAATTCAGGTAAAGGGGAGTCTGGGGTCGCAGCAACCCCTGGGAACTGCTTCTCTGTCCCCCTAGGGCAGCCTGATTTTTCTCTCAGCATCGGCTTTTCTGTGTGCACCTGCTCTGTATTCTCCCCAGTCGGCTCGTACTGCTTACTCACCATTTCTGCTCACCTATAATTTCATACTGATTACACCCATGCCTCCCCAGTCTCTATGCAAACCTTCTGCTGTACTACCTGCAACCACCAATGGCAGTTTTTCCTGTGTCTTTGCTCAAACACCAGGAAGAATATGATCCTTTTCTTCCCTGCCAGCCACAGAGCACTAGCCGCTCTCTGGATCAGTGTCTCTTAGGTCCCCTATCCTCCCTGTCATCTGCAGCTGGAAGGGTGGTGCAGGAGGGCTGACAACACTGAGCCCATCTTTGGCCCTGCATCTTGTTCTTGCCCTGCAAGGACCCCTCTTGGGGCCATGTGTTCCACACCCCATGGAGGTAAATGTGTGTTCTGACCCGAATGCGGGAGGCTCTTTCTGACCTTCCCTAAAGTGGTGCACAGAGGGTCCCACTTTAGATTTAATTTTTTAATGTTTTATTTATTTTCAAGAGAGCGAGCGCAAGCAGGGAAGGGACAGAGGGAAAGGAGGGGACAGAGCGGTCTATGCACTGAGAGTAGCAAGCCCGAGGCAGGGCTTGAACTCATAAACGGAGAGATCATAACCTGAGCTGAAGTTGGACGCTGAACTGACTGAGCCACCCAGGTGCGCCTCCGCTTTAGATAACTATTAGGGGTGGCTGGTGCCCAGAAGACCTCACTTTAGGTAATTATTAGGGGTGGTTGGTGCACAGAAGGCCCCACTTTAGATAACTACCCCGTGGATCTCCACCATGCTCTTTGCTCCATAAAAGCTGGGGCGGAAGGCCCAGACTGGGCGCTGAAGAGCTGTATAAGGTGGCTGAGTACGTACGGATCATCGTTTCCTAGATCCCTCACTGTCAGTCATCCAGCATAAAACTGTGAACGGTATGGACTGGTATGCTTTGTTTTTCGGTCTTAAAGTGCCTCGCCAGCCTGGAGGGTGCTTTACTGACCGTCCTGCACCTTCTAGCAACGGGCTGGCCAGGCAGGAGACTGAAAACCGGCACAGGGTGCTGTGGGGCAAAACCCTATGTTGGCCAGCCACTGCCACGTGGGGAGACATGGCCAGGCTTCTGGAGTGTCTCAAATACAGGGATGTCCCAAGAATGCCCTAGGGGTTGTTAAAGATCTTGTCAAAAGCGGTGTGGAAAAGGAAATGCAGAAGGGGAAATGAAGAAGCTTTTGGAGTAGTGGGTTGGCCATCGATCTGTGCTTTTCCTGATGTCATAGGAAGGGAGTTATGAGTAAGGAGAGGTTTGGAACACACCAGAGAAGCGAAGGCTTTGGAGAGGCATGTGCTGGCTGCATGTTGTTCCTCTAGTACAGACACTGTGCCCGGGAGGGTCCAACAGCAGTAGCAAGGCTTGGAGGTCATGGCAGGTCTGATGGCGAAGATGCATGGGTATGGGCTGCTACGCAAAGGCGTGAGGTGCTATCGTATCTCGGGAGAGCTGGGATGCCGAGGCACGGGCCCCCTGGGATGATGGGTCCTCTGATGAGGAGGACATTATCACAGGGGAGGAAAGAAACATTCAGGCACACCCTTTGATGCACACAAGGGCCAGGCTCACTCATGAGCCTGGAGATGCCCGAGGGGAGGTTCCCACGAGTCAGAGGATGACCAGGGTTTCCGCCGCTGAACTGGGGCCGCTCACCAGCTGCTTTAAGGGGAGGTGGGGGCTGTTTCCACTGGGGGGAGACTGGGGGAGATGGGATTGGGTTGCATGGGTTTGAGATGTTGGGGTTGGCCTCAGTTGCTACTTGGCCTGCCTCACAACAAAGATCCCGTGCCGAGACATGGGTAGGAATAGCAGGTGCTTAGCTAATTTGATTGATTGGATAAATGTTAACATTAAGATAATTTGCCCTAATGAAGGGGGATGTTCCCTCCTGTCCTTTAGGCTGGACCTCTGTGGAAGAGCTACACGAAACTGTGTGAGCTGGGGATGAAATGGGCCATTTACACCTAGGATTTTAGAGACCCAGACAAATAATTTTTTTCCTCTGGTAGGGAAGACTGAATCTTGCTGGCAGCACTAGGGGTATGGTTCGGGACTTGAGTATCTGTCGTTGCCTCTGTGGCTAATTGGCCTATTGTTCCAGTGGCTGCTGTGGTGGCTGACTTCAGTGGAACGGAAAGAATCCATCATAAGGGAAATAAATGGGTTGAGAAACGGGAAAACAAAGAATCCTGCCAAAGATAAGATGGCAGAAAGGAGGCCCATCAGTGTCTCTTGTAAACAACTGTGGCAAGATCTGATGTCCTCTGGGACTGGGAGAGAAAATCTAGACAACCCAGTTGGGTCTTGCTAAGCCTGTGGAAGGCTTTGCTTAAGGTAAAGCAGGTTACTCCCTGGAAGGAAGGCTCAAAAGAGCCAGGCGTGTTGCCAAGTGCCGCTCTGTTGATGGAGGAATTTCAGAGGTGGATACCACACCCCTAAAGTCCAGGGGATAGGTCAACAAGGCCCTTCAGTTTGTGCACAAGGGGACCTCCGAAGGCCCCACTTGGAATTAACTATTTATTGGTCTCACACTAATAAACAAACGGTAGTGGCTCTAATAAACACTGTAGCTGAATATACACATCTCTATGGAGACCCTTTGACATTTCAGGGAGAAATAAAAGCTGTTGGTTTTGGGGGACAAACCAGTCTCTACGTATCTGCACACTTCCCACGGTTTCCTAGTGCATATTTCCCCCATCCCTGAATATATTTTGGGTGTAGATGTTTTTCAAGGTCTGGATCTAGCTAAGATGAGATCAGGTTGCGTAACCGAGTAATGAAACCCATCATTGTGGGTCACCCCACATGGGAGCCCACATAGCTTTTGGTTCCCAGAGAGGAATAAATGCAAGACCATATATAAACTATAGGGAGCAGGGGTATGACAAGCTTACTGCCACCATTAGAGAACTAGAAAAGATGGGAGTAATCAGGCCTTCTCAAGGCACATGCAATAGTTTGGTTTGGCCTATAAAGCAATCAACTGGGATCTGGTGGATGACAACAGATGACAGGAAACCATTTTTCCACCCATCCGCTCCATGGTGCCTAATACAGCCTTATTGTTACGTCTTAATGGAGGCTGTGATTTTTCTCTATCATTGTGTACGAGATCTCCAAAATGGAGACTAAGATGCTGAGACGGTACACGAGAGCACCAAAATAATGGCTTGACGAAAGGTGGGGTCTTAACTTTGTACTAGGGCATATCTGCAATGGGTGCAAGGAGGTGTCATTCCTCCAATCCTGCTGTGCCTTTTGTCAGCAGGAGGAGCTAGAGCTGTCCTTGTCCTTGTCCCTGGAGACTGAGGAATGGTGGAGAGCCAGTGGTGGTACTGGTTAATCTCCTGTTGCTGCTTTCATTGCTGTTGTGAGGATGTAGGCCCCCTCCCCATATCTGACTCTAGGGTCCTCACAGGAGAAAGGTGTGTAGATGGTAAGGGCCATTATGATGTCGGAGGTGGAGTGGAGGAGGGCTGGCCCCACTGACCCCATCTTTGACCCTCCGTATTGTTCTTGCCCCACAATGACCCCGTCCCCTGTCTTGGGGCTATGTGCTCTAGGCCCCATGAAGGTTAATGTGTGCCCTGACTGGAATGTGGGAAGGCTTGTTGTGATCCTTACTAAGGTGGAGCAAAGGAGACCCCATGTTAGGTAACTGGTAGAGGTGGCTGGTGCACAGAATGCCGCGCTGTAGATAATTACCTTGTGACCTCCTCACTGTGCCCCCAGCTCCATAAAAGCCAAGGACTGTGATTCAGATGGGATGAGAAATGGGCACAGACAATGGCCAAGTACCACCTGGATCATCTCCACTTGATCTGCTCCCCCATCAGTAAGTTACTCTGAATAAAACCGTGTGTATGGTATGGAGTGGCTTGCTTTATTTTTTGGTCTTAAAGTGCCTTCTCAGTCTGCAGGGTGCTTTACTGACCCTCCTTCACCTTCTAATAAGTAGAGTCTTGTACTAACCCCATGAGGGTTTAGGGTGGAGCAGGTTCCCTTAGAATGGGATTAGATGGGTTAAGAAGTGCTCAGCAATGATAGGGCACGTAGGCAAGTCACAGTGTCTCCATAAACTCTCTAGGGTCCTCACCTGGAAAGCAGATGGTTGTGGAGATGAAATGAATCACTAGGAGTGCCCATAATAGATCTGATCCCTTCTTTCCATCCCCTTGGCCACTTTGTTTTAAAAAATTTTTTTCTAAATGTTTATTTTTTTTTGAGACAGAGGGAGACAGAGCACGAGTTGGGGAGGGGTAGAACCTGAAACAGGCTCCAGGCTCTGAGCTGTCAACACAGCGCCTGATGCGGGGCTCAAACCTTGAGCCGTGAGATCGTGACCTGAGCTGCAGTCAGCTGCTTAACCAACTGAACCACCCGGGCGCCCCACCTTGGCCACTTTCTTAACTCCATCCTTGATCTCCTACCTGGGCTAATCCAGGAGTTCACCAACTAGACTCTTTGTCCCCGATTCTGCTCTTTCCCACGTTGGATCAAATCTATTTTCCATGCAATTGCCATCGTGAGCTTTCTGAAATGCAGAGCTGAAGAACCCCAAGATCAAATGCTGGTGAGGACATGATGAAACAAGCATCTTCTATTTTACTGAGGGGACTGTATATCCCTATAACTCTAGGGAAAAGTGAGCTAGCAATATCCAAATTGTAAATGCCATAACCCTTGATTCTGCGTTTCCACTTTGGGCAATCCAGTGGAAATGAAAGCACCCATACAGAATCTTACATGAGGAAGACTATTGGAGCATTATTTTCTGTGTCGATATAATTATAAATAACATCAATAGTCAACAGTAAATGGTTGAGCAAATCTTACTATGTCCACACACTGGAAAATTCTACACACATTTTAGAGAATGAGTTGCATATCTGTTGGCTAGGAGGTAGGAGGTCTAGCACCATGAGAGAAACAGCTTGCTTAGTAAAGGGTACGATGCACTTTTGAAAAAACAGTATAGATGGTGGCATATGTGTCCATGTTCATATTTGCTTGATGAACATGGAAACGCGTGTAGTAAATTCCTTGGTGGGGCAGGGTTGCTCAGTCTTAGTAAGCCTCAGAATCACCTGAAGGGCTTGCAGCAAATTGTATTTTTTCTTCCCATTAAAAAAAAAAAATTAGAATTGACCTCTGACCTGAATTTGAGGTGCAGAACATAATTATACAAATAGTGTAAAATGATTACCACAGTAGGTCTTTTTTTTTAAACGTTTATTTTTGAGAGAGAGAGAGAGAGAGAGAGAGAGAGAGAGAGTGTGTGTGTGTGTGTGTGTGTGTGTGTGTGTGTGTGTATGAGAAGACCTGAGGGGCGGAAAGGGGGAGACAGAGGATCTGAAGCAGCTCTATGCTGACAGTAGAGAGCCCATCGCAGGGCTCAAACTCCTGAACTGTGAGGTCATGACTTGAGCTGAAGTTGGATGCTTAAGCCACTGAGTCAGCCAGGTGCCCTACTACGAACCAGTCAGTCTTAACATCCATCACCAAGTATAGTTCCAACTTTTTTCTTGTGATGAGAACTTCTAAGATCTAGTCTCTCAGCAACGTTCAAACATACAATACACCATTAACTACAATCGGATGGCATTTCTAACAAGCACCCAGACAATGCCATTGCTGCTGTTCTAGGGAACACGCTTTGAGAAGCTCCTATATAGAGTTATGATAGAAACAGGGCAGGAGAGATGTTGAAGGTTTTCTTCCTATAACTTGAATTTCTTTCAGTGGTTCTAGCACACTTACATAACTTGGCAATTTAGAAGAGGAATGCAGTAAAAGAGGGGAAAATTACTAAAAAAAAAAAAAAAAGGCAACTTGTCCAGTCTATGTCCCTTCTTTTCTAATAACCTTTAGTGCCTTTCTGATTCACACAGAAGGAAGTCAAAGTTCATCGGCGTAGCATCAAGCCCTCTTGGGATTGGCTCCCTGCCTTTGACCTCTTGATCCGCAAATTTTCTGATAGTACTAGGACAGTCTACTGTTTCCCCACACAAAGCTGCCCATCACTCCTGAGTGTGCTCGCTGTCACACACCCCCTGGCCTTGCTTGTGGAGCTGCCTTTGTAAGTGTCTCAAAGGCAGGATTCACTTGGTTATCTTTGGATTCCCAGTGTGAAGTACAGATGTAGTAGGTGCTCAGTAAATCCTGTTGCCTTGGAAGAATGAGTGAACAGTGGGTACCCCACATAAGCTGCTAAGTGGGAACCACCTCTCCAAGGCTAGCCCTGCTCTGCCAAGCATTTTTCCACCAGGGGCTGGGCTGTGCCTATGGTTCCCAGGTGCTGTGAGTTACAGAAATGCAAACAAGAGCAAACGGCAGGCAGAATGGGCAGGTGTGGGCTGAGCAGTCTGTTCCAGCTCCACCTGCTTCTCCTCGAAGCTCTTCAGCCCCTCCTCAATCTTGCTGAACCCACTCAGTCTAAGTGGGTAATGGCGGAGGGAGGATCGAGGGCATAGGGAAGTCCCAGCATGTGATTTCACAGGGGGTTGCATCATTATGCTAATTCCTCTTTAAAGCAAGAGTGTGTATGAATGAAAGGGTACCTGTGGATGCACGAGTGTGGGCATGCATGTGTTCATCTATAACAAAGCCTCCTATTTGGGTGGTACTTTATAGTTGATAAAGTGTTTCATGTGCATTATCCCATTAAGTCTCCATGCAACCCGGTGACTTACACCAAATATTATCACTTTCATTCTTCTAATGAAGGAAATAAGGCTTTTGGAGTTAAGTGCCTTGTCCGGGATTACCTTGAGGGTGGGCAGCCTTGAGGGACCCATTTCAGTAGGTCCTCCTTCCAGGGACCCAATTACCCCTCCCGCAATGGCATTGGTCCAACGTCCTCATGCCCTATTAGCTCATCACTCCTCATAATTTTCAAATTCTGTGATCTACATATATTTGCTCTTTGACCCTGATTCCTGACACGGAGGTTCTAAATCCTTTGCAATGTCCCTGGGTCATATAAATGTCTTTGTATGTTAAGGAGATGTCTGGAGGCAGGAAGCTCCTACATAGCTTCTGGATGGAGACCGCTTTCTGAAAGACCAAGGTATGATTTGAGGGCCAGAAATTTCAGCTCTACCCCTACCTCAGGGGAGAGGAAAGGGGCCATGAAGTTAATAATTGATCATGCCTATGGTAGGGAGCCTCTGTGAAACGCCCCCAAGTGTTGAGTTCAGAAAGCTCCAAATTGAAGAATATATCCACAAGGTGGGAGCTGGTGTATCCCAAGTCTATGGGGACATAAGTCTTGCACTTGGGACCCTTCCACACCTTACCCTGTGTACTTCTGCATCTGGCTGTTCATCTGTACCCTGTCTTGTATCTTACTAGCTGTGGGCATTGGGACAGATGACTTAAACCCTCTGTACCTCAGTTCCTCTATCTCTGATCTGGGATCAGTAGAATCTACTCGTTGGGTTGCTGGGGGTATTAAATGGGGAAATATACATAACATGCTCTGTAGAATGTCCAGTATGTGGTTATTCCACAACAACAATTATTCCAGTTGATGCAGCCAGGAGGGCCTCACAAAAGAGGGGTCTCTGTAAATGGGTATCTCTGGATCTGAGTCTCAGTGGCCCTGAGAGATCATTCAGGTGTTGGGAGACCTGCATTAGGTTGTCTGGGTTGGCCAGTCCAGCCTATTTTTCTCTGGGAATTAGTTCCTGTCGTGTGGGCCCAATCTCCTTAGGACTGTGAGTCCTTGGAGAGTGGGAGCCTCTCTGAAGAGGGCCAGCCTCCCATGGGCACTGGGATAAATAGGGTGGTTGGCTGGGGTGGGGGGGGGGGTGAGCTCAGAGGACAGGGTAGAGAGTGACATAGGCAGAAAGTGCAGGATTCAGCCAGCAGCTTCCCTTCAAGGGGAAGGTGAGTTGGCTGGGAGATGCTGTCCCCTTTGAGGCTGGAGGATGGGACCCACCATAAATGTTCCACCCCTATATCTACTCTTCAGTCTGTCATACTCTGATATTCTTTTGGTGCCTGCGTTCCCATCTGCTGTGTCTTAAATGTTTGTGTCCCCATAAGACTCCTATATTGAATCTAAATCCTTAAGATAAAGCTATTAGAAGGTAGGGTCTTTGGGAAGTAATTAAGCCATGAGGGTGGAGCCATCTTGGATGAGATAAGTACCCTTCTAAGAGGCACCTTAGAAAGCCCCTTGACCCCTCCACTGTGTGAGGATACACCAAAAGTCAATGAGCCAGGAAGCAGACCTTCACAAGACCCCAAATCTGCTGGCATCTTGACCTTTCACTGCCCAGTTTCCAGAACTGTAAGAAACAAATTGCTGTTGCTTACAAGCCACCCATTCTGTGGTACTCTTTTCTATGGTAGCCGGAACAGACTGAGACACGTTCCTCTTTCTTTTCAGTCTCTGGCGTGTTAGAAAGGGGAGTGGAAAAATCAAGGGCTTCAAACTGAGGTAATCTGGTTAGATTCTCCCTTCCCTACTAACGAGCTATAGGATCTTGCACAAGTCCCTTAGCTTCTCTGGGACCTACTTTCCTCTTGAGTGAAGTGTGGATGATGGTAATAGTACCAAACTCACAAGTTTATTGTGAGGATACAGGGAATGAGGCCCTGAGACGAGCACCTGGAAGATAGGTGATAAATTTGACCCAGGCGTCCAATGATCCGTCCTTAACATGACTGTCTTCTATTGCTCTCCCCAGAGATCAGAATGGTTGCCCACCCCTGGAAAACTGAAGGACTGTGCCTGTGTACATATGCTTTAATCTTGGCTTTTCAAAATGTGTAGGGAATGAACCACAGATAGAAGCAGCCCCCTTCCAGCATTCGGCACCAGGGACAAGGCCACCATCAGCATGTGGGAAGAACTGGAAGTTAGGAGAGCAGATGGGAGCGCTCCTAAGTCAGCCACATCAACTCCCTCCTCTACCTTCAGTGTCTGTCGACAAGATGATCCTAGAACCTTTGGATCTTCTTTGACTCCTGTGTCACCCGTTTCCTAGATTCAATTTATTATCTCTACAGCTATGTGAGTGTCTACTACGCAGTAGACACTTGTGTATCTTTCACTTCAAACGCATCCCTCCTGTGACTTTGCCTGAAGGTGAACTTACGTGGGTTGACTGCCTACCACATAAGCCAGGACCACCATATTGGGTGTCTCTTCATAGCCTACCCATTCTCACAACTACAGAGGAGGTATTATCTAGTACCCCCATTTTATAAGCAGGGTTCCTGGGGATCAGTGAGGCTAAAAGGACTGCCTGGCATCCCATAGCTGGTGAGTGAGGGAGCCAGAGTTCAAATCCATACTGGCCTTGTCTCTTGGTAGGACTATTGGCATCTCCATACTTCTTGCCTCACTCATGCTTGTCTCCCAGATCTCTCCTACCCTGTCTTCTGGTGCTCACCTCAGTCTGTAGTTGGAACCTCAGCTTTCTAAGTAGCCACATGTTTTCACTGCCCCCCTGCCCACCGCCCCGCCCGTGCTTTGCACATGTAGGTCTTAGTCCTTTTTCTGAACAGCAAAATGAACACTCTGTTCCTCTGGGAGGCCTCTCCTGACCCTCCAGGCAGAATCAGTAGTTCTCTCCCGTGTTTCCACAGGTCTCTGATTCTACCGTATCCCCCGTATGATAGGGTATTGTTATTTGTTCTTTGGCATTCCTGGCTGAGTCTGATTCACCCCTGTGTTCCCAGTGTCTCATGCAATCAGTCTATGGCACAAAAAGTGTTCCAGACGTTCTTGAGCTGAGTTAGTCAAACTGTCAGAGCTATCCCCCTATTTGCTCCCCACCTGGGTCTGCTTTCTGGGCACTGTTCTTCGTGAGATCCATGCCCATGCATGCCCCCTCAAGACCTCCCCTGGGTCTCCTTTCAGAAACATTTGACCGAGATCCAGGAATCACGTCGCTGGTCTTGGCACCACGGCCCCCTTACTCTGTGATTGTGGCAGGTCTCTGTCACCCTGCCACTCCCCAGCCCTCTTCACACCTCAGCACCATGGAAAGAAGCAGCTGGAGCATGTACACTGGCTCCCTGGGAATTCCTGTGGGTGGGATGAGGTGGGAATCATCCAGAGGGATGAACGCTGACCATGTGCAGATAGAGAACTAAGCACCATCCCAAGGGTGGGGTGTAAATGACAAGGGACAAAATCCTTCAGGTTCTTCCTGCAGACTGGAAGAAAGAGCCTTTCACTCCTCTGGCCCTCGGGGACTGGGGTGAGGATGGGGAGCTCACCTTCACTGAGCACTTGGGCCTTTGTAAACACCATTACAAGGAACCCTCATCGATCTCGAGGGTGGTCACATCACCCCCACTTCCTTGAAGAGGAAAATGAGCTTGCAAGGAGCATATCTGAGGTCATCAGAGAGCAAACTAGTGGAGGTAGGATTTGCATCCCTCTCTGTTCTGCCCCAGGCCTTTCCTCAATCTCTTGGATACCTGAAATGCCTTAGGATGGCTGCTAGGAGCCCTGACATTAGCCTAAACCCCAGCATAGGGGACAGCTCCCTGCTGGGCTCACCCAGCCTCTGGAGCTTTGCTTTGTAGTCACCCTCTTCCCAGCTAGTGCTGCCTGACTTTGTCCAAAAGCAAAGATTCACCCTTCCCTGTCCATCCAACTTTTCCTGTTCTTCTGCCCTGTCCCCAGTTCCCTTCAAGTGGTTGTGGATGAAGACTCCCCTCCCCCACCTTCCCCCGCCACCCAAACTTTGGTCAGGTTCCTTTGAACAGTCTTCTCTCCTTGGCTGTGACCTTGGGCTTCTGCGCTCACCTTTGCAGAGTCCACTTGTAGCCAGGATCCTGCGACACCAGTTCAGAGAGTGTCCCCCCTCCCACCCCTTGATATATGCTCATGTGGCCTGCCTTCAGCAAGAACCAACCCCCTACCCTTGATGTCTCCTCTTGGTAATTTTCTACCCACTGCTGACGCCCTCTGCTCCTTGGCCATAAATCCCTACTTGTCCTTGCTGGATTTGGACTTGAATCCTGGTAGTCCTGAATAAAGTCTTCCTTCTCGTTTTAACGAGTGTCAGGATATTTCTTTTTTCTTTCGCACTGCCCCCACATCCTGAGCATGGGCAGAGGCAGAGACAAGCAAAAGCAAGTGAGTCATTTTACACCTTCCCACCCCCGTCTGTCTGCGGTCCGGACTGGCAAAGTGAGTGGGAGGTGCTGCAGGAATGAGGGTGGGGCTCCAAGCCTCAGGACCCCAGAAACCAGCGGGCAGGGCAAGAATGGGCTGCCCCCCTGGAGAACAGGCTGCTTCGGGGTAGATGTCTCCCTGGTAACAAGCTGCCAGCCAGTGTAGCGAGTCTGGATTTTACCCTGTACTCTAGCGTGCAAGGAATGGCTTACTACTCTATTTACTTTTTAAATTAAGTGAAATCTGACCTTAGGGTCCCCTCCCACCAGGTTGGCAGAGACTCTTGCATACCCTTTCCCTTGGACCAGGGTCATACACAGAGCAGGCACTGGTTTTCTGTTCCTGCCGGTCCCATTGACCTCCCCATGACCAGACCTATATGCACCTGGAGGCGGAGTGGTTCTGTTTCTCTTGTAACAGATTGGAGAATAGGAAGGGTATTTGCTGGGGCTCTGTGCATACACAATAAGCCATTCCCTCTGATACCCTCCCTCCTGACAAATGTAAGAGATCCTTCTGCTTCCCCTGTGCCCAGCTAGCCCTCTTCCTTCCTTTTCCGGGAATGCCTGGCATAATCCGTCCAACCTGTCTTCCTGTGACCTCCACTTGGGAGCAGGCCCTGGGGTGGGTGGACAGTCTTCATAAGAGGAAGAGCCCTACCTACACCTTCCCCTCCCAGTGTCCTGAAACCTCCATTTCACAGTCATCAGGATAGGGAAACAGTCTGGTCTGCTTCCCCCCGACCCCCACCCCACTTCAGGTCTTGGCCAGGATTTAACAATGCAGCGTATTTGCTTATAGAATTTGAAATGGGGAAAGGGTCCAAAGAGAAGGTGAAAATAATAAAGCTCCTGCTGAAAATACCTGCTGGGGCTGAGCAAGCTTCACGTCCACCTGTCTGTCTTAGGATGCCAGTGTGCGTTGGGGCCTTCCTACAGGGGAGTGAGTCCTGCAGTGAGTGACCTCTTGCTTGCCTCCAGGCCTCTGGGCCTGTGAGGGTGCAGAGCACGTGCAGGGGCTGCGCCAGGAGGGAGTGGCTGCGAGCCCACCCACCTTGAACACACTATGCTAATGAATGAGGCATTACAATGCCATTCCCCTCGGGGGCCCCAGGCTCAGATCACATCTCCATTAATACACTCCTGGAGTTCATTGTGATTGGCATCGCTACAATAAACAGTAAATGAGTGAATAATAATTGGCCATCCATTTGAAAGTGTTACTGAGGTTGCCATGGCAATCATACCTTTTATTAAGCTGCAGCTGCTGGGACTGGGGTGGTGGGAGCCTGGCCTCCCGGAGCACCCTGAGGAGGGTCTGACCTGCTCAGTGACCTTCCCCAGAAGCTCTTGAGGTACCACATCCAGGGGCACTGCCTTTTTTTTTTTTTTTTTCTAAACCATTCCCTTTCTCTGGGGCATTTAGAAGGACTGATTTAAGCAAGAACAGGTCTCCCTCCTGTCTTTTGCCTTCCTCAGATTCTTGAATGTTTCAATTTTTGCCCTGAGCATCCTCTCCCCGCCCCCCGCCCCGTAATAAAAATTAAAATTAGGAAAACTCTGAAAAATAAAACTCACTTTAGGCGCAAAAATTACATTCATTTTATTTTAGAATGATTAAAATCGTTCAGCTAAGGTGCTATTATCCTGTCTTTATTATTCCTCTCCCTACCCACCCTCTACCGGTGAATTCTAAATCCCTCTATGCAAGGAAGAGATTTTAATGTGAAACCACCTAGAATATCAGATCATTGTAATTCCTGTCCACCAAGAAGGAGCAGTGCAGAATCACATGTAAGAGTATGAGACACTTTCCTACATCCGGGGGCAATACCATTTCGCACACATACAGAAAAGAGATTCAGGACTTCTTTGCTTGTGGGTCTTGCTGAATTCTGATCTCGATGTCAGCTGTTATGTTCCTAGGTGTCAAAGGACTGAGAGTGAGGGACCACAGAGAGACCAGGAACACCCTTTCATTTCCATGAATTTTTAAGACAAGTAGCTGGTGGGTATGCCTCTGCTCAGACCAGTCAGCTTCCTGCAGCGTGTGAAGTCAGGCTTGGGAATATTCACAAAGCAGGGAAACATTAACTAAAATGTCTTTTTCTTGCACAAGGTGTAGGTTATATTTCTGTACTTTATTTCAAAATACTCGAGTACAGTATAGAGTGGGAGCAGAGTTGCTAACTCTAGCAAATAAAAATGCAGAACGTAGAGTTAAATGTGAATTTCAGACAAATACCAAATATTTCCTAGTGTAAGTATGTCCCAAGTGCTATATGTGTTTTATCTGCCAACCCTAACAGATCTCCTTTGGATCAAAATTCTAGGGGGCGATTAATCACCATGTGAAGAATCTTCATCTGGAATACATATTTCAGGGTTGGATAGTTAACATTTGAAAGACTGAAGCAGAAGCCATACTCTCTGGGCAGCTACAGCAAGATTTTCAGCTCTTTCTCTTATCAACACCAGAGGTTTTGCTAATTAGCATAATGGATGTTAGAAATGGCTTTCTTTGAAACAAGTAGAGTTTGAAGTATGTAGGAACATTGGCCAGAATGTTCTACGAGAACACACCCCGCCCAATATGGGAAAGGTATATAAATTTACCAAGTCCAGTAGTAGCATATGCTTTTTGGAATAGCACCCTAAGATTTTAAACCCGTTCTATTTATAGCCGCTAATCGGCATTTCAAAGCCCGACGCCTAACCCCCCCCACTAGAAAATTGCCTCATCTTCCAGCAGTGTGCTGTCAGGTGGCCCCAAGGGTCAGAGGCTGGAACTTCTTTGTTTATTGTGGAAGACTATTTGCTTGAGGCCAGCTTACTAATAAATATTTGTATGCACGAGAGAGAGTCCGGCCTGAAAGTTGTTTATTGTAACATACCCCCTGGGAATGAGAGCATGGCCCTCAACTATCTACAGAAGGTATCAAATTGGTTTAGGGTGGTTCATAACAGAATCTTGCGGTAGCCAGGGTGAAGCTTTGGTTCTCCATGTGCGAAAAAGAAATGGAGGGTGTGGAAGAAGCAGGAAGTGCTGAAAGGCGTGACTGAATAAATAAAACGGATTCCTTGGAAGCAAAAATTACAGTCAAGGAATCTTTTCTTTTCTTGGTTACCATTTTAACCATTTTTTAAATGTAGATTCACTGGCAGTAATTCAGTGTTGTGCCTGCCTTTTTCATCATCCCAAACTGAAGCTCTGTCCCCATCAAATAGAAACTCTCCATCCACCCCACCCACCCACCCCACCCCCTGCCCTGGCAGCTCCCATTCCATTTGCCTGATCTAAGCCCGTACCTTGCGTAAATGCAATCTTGCAATATTTAATTTTTTGTTATTTATTATCTGGCTTATTTCACTTAGCCTACTGTTCTTAAGTTTCATCCATGTTGTAGCAGGTATTAGAGTTTGATTCCTTTTTAAGGCTGAATGAAACTCCATTGTTTGTATATTTCCTGTTTTATCAATCCATTTGTCCCTTGATGGGCATTTGGTCAAGAATTTTTCTGACAGCGAGCGTGCATGGGATTTGGGCTCCCAAGACAAGCCTGAGCTCTGCTATTCCTGTGTGACCTTGGACAGGTTGCTCAGCTTCCCTGAGTGCCCTTTCCCTTATTTTTAAATGCAAACGCCTCTTTCTACTTCTGTTGTGAAAATCAAATTAATGTACGTGAAGGAGGCTTCTAACATGAAGGACCATGTCACTTATTACTTAGGCTCCTGTCTTTATAGGTACTAGAAAATGCCAGAAAACAAAAACTTTTCCCACTTGATATCAATGCTGGTGATTTCTTCTGTTCTCAAGGTTTTGCCTATTTCTCAAACACCATTGAATACAAACACCTTGGGGCTTGGTATCTTGCAGCTCAATTTATTACAAAACTTTGAAATATTTAAAGGTAAATTCAATTAGCAAAAGTGTAATTACTGCCTGAATAAACTATACTTTAAATTTTAATATGCCAAAGAGGATCATTTTATGAATAGAACAAGCTCTGTTATACATTTTTAATGCTCCTAAACTAACAAAGTGACATGCGATCTATAAAAAGACACCAAAAAAACGTTTGTGTTCATTTCCACATCCTCCCCGAACCTCTACCGTGTCCTCAGCCAGAGCTAATGAACCCATTTTGCTCGTTGGCTCTAATAGTTCTAGACAACTTGCATGTTTAATCATGCCCATACTTTACAGGTTAACTAGTCCAACTTGGCCAATGGGAAGAAAAGAGCTATAGGGTTAGGACCCAGGGCTCAAAGGAGGAGACTGTGCAAAGAAGCTGCATTTTGACCCCAGGTTGCTAGCCTGCAGTAACACAATGGAGTTGACCTCTGTTCAGTGTCTGTCCCGGACTTCTTGTGGGCAGTTAGGTCTGTGGGTGAAGCAGGTGGGGTGTGGTTGGCTCTGGTCGTCACAGATACCGGGGGTGTGGGGGGTGTGGGGGGGGTGGGGGGTGGGGGGGGATCTCTGCAGCAGCACATTTCCCAACACAAAGCCAGGCCTCAGACCCTTGCCGACAGCCTTGAACTTGTGCCAGAGGAGCAGGAAAGGCCAGAGGAAAGAAAAGATGAAGTGCACGTTCACAAAGCAGCCTCGCCCTAGCCCCTCCACACTGTCTAATTTTCAGCTGGGCTTCCAGCTCCAGGGAGACGTGAGGCCTTGAGTTGGCCAAGCTCTCACCCGCAGTCTCCCAGACACTTGGAGGGCCAGTAATTACCGGGTAATTACCCCGTTTATTGCCTCATTACAGGTGACCACCTTTTGGCAGGCATTTCCCTCATAAGGTCCCTTCCCAGCTCCGGTTTCTCGGCCTGCTGGGCCCTGCTGCTGTAGCCTAGCTAAACTGTGCTCCCCAAGTCACCCCTCGCTCTGCCCAGGCTTGCCACTTCTTGCCGCTGCTCCAAGGGCCCCTCCTCTGCTTGCACTAACGGTTGGCCGGGCTCGAGGGTCACACCCGAACTACTCCCTTTCACTTAGCATCGGCCCAGCTCCCGGCTCCTGCCTGTCACAATTGGTGAAGACCCTGCCAGAGTCTCAGGTCTGATTGTCCCCCTGGACCTTCCCTGACCCCCCCACCTCTCACAAACTGTGGTTTCGGGTGCTTGATGCGAAGGGCCTGTCTGGTGTCCTTAGATCCCAGGCATCTTGACCCCTCCCAGATCTACCCACTTCAGGTCCCCACTCTGGGTGACTTGAAACACCCCTCGGACTCTGCTGAGCAGAACGTAGGGGCCCCACAGGCTGGGAAGGGGGAGGAGGGGGGCTAGGATGGTGAAGCAGGATATGCCAAGGCTTATATCTTGCCAACAAGTTACCTGCAAAATGTATTTGGCCAGAGGACAGTAGAGCGCTGGGAAACAGAACTTGGGATCTTTTTTGCTTGTTTTTCTTGTTTTTACAGAATACAAATGAGTAAATGCTTTTTGGAGGGCGGGGTGGGAATTGGCATGGAGTCGTGGCCAACAGCTTTGGAGGGACTGTGGGGCTCCTCTAGTCCATCTCCTTACTTTACAATGGAAAGATTGAAGCCTGCAGCCAAGTGGGCACACACTCTGGGCTGGTTACCAGAATCCTATCCCCTCCCTGCCAGCCCAGGGACACACCTTCTGAGGGCAGCATCCTATTTTGCATATTCCAGCCCATTGTCTTCACGTGCTTGGCCTTGCCTCCCCTGCCAGAGCACGCGAGGTCCTCTTGTCTGTTTAAGTGTGGCTTGTGAAGGATCCTGGGGTCTCTTCTGACCACCATGACCACCAGCCTGGGACCTCACATGGTGGCTGGTCTATGGATTGTTTGGACCCTTCTGCAAATCTCCCTGCCCTCACTATTGAGCCTGGGGTACCCAAAGTCTCCGGTTCTCTCGCTGTTCCCCCGGCCTCAGAATGTCCCAAAGGGCTTCCTGTCCATTCACCTTCCTGAGCCTGTCTTACTTCCCCACACTTGGAGAAAAAGCAGTCTCACCTATTACATATACTCCTTCTAGGAAGCCCGAGGTAAATTTGGGCCAGGCCTGCTCATGACCTTGGTGTCCAGGCCTGATGGGGTCTGGCACAGGCTCCCCTTCGCACATGCTCTGCTCCCCAGCCCAGGCGGGACCAGGCGCCTGATTTCATTGTCTGCAGTTTCGTCTCTGGAAGCTCTGGTTGCTAAGTTACCGCAGCCCCTTGCACAGGACTTTAGAGCTGGGGAAGGGGAGATGTACAGATGGCATCAGGGTCCTGTGCAAGCCGTACTCGAGGCCTCGAGCCAGAAGCCTTTGTTTAGGAGGAGGACTTTATCTCCTCCATCCACCCAACTAATATTTATTGAACACTTCCTACGTGCCAGGCTCCATGCCAGGTAGCGAGGATACAGGCATGAACCTACCTCTCCACTCCCGGTTAACTAAGCTCCAGATCTCCAGCTCCCTAAGATAATGACAACATGGGACCCTGTAGAGTGATTGCTGTGAGTCAGGCACTGTTGTACGAGCTTCACACTTACCTGTGCGTTAGATCTTCGTGACTGTGCCGTGAGCGGATGCTTCCATCACTATCCCCATTTTACTGAGGAAACAGAGGCAATTGACTGCCCCAAAGCTAGGATTAAAGCCAGGATTAAACCCAGCACATCGGATTCCCAGGTATGTCCCTTTCACCATAAACTCTGCTCTTGCGGTCTGCCATTTGTTAAGATCCATGGGAACGTGATGGAAGGTTTTATTTAGACAGGGGGTGAACTTGATCACAAGGGTTTTCAAAACAGACTGGCTGTGCAAGCGGCCGGGATCGGGACAAGAGGAGGAGGAGATGGGCCTAGCAGGAGGCCTTTGCAGGGTCCAGGTGAGAGCTGGTGGAGGAGAAACCACAGACAGTGAGGGCACTGGGCTGGGGAGAATTGGGCCAAGAAAGAATCCTCTAAACGTTTACGGACTAGATTTAAGTTTCCTACTTTACAGCGTCTCCTTCCAACTATGTTCTTTTTCTGCCCTTTGGCACCTTGACCAAGTCTTGAATTTTATGGGCACCTTTGGTGTTTGAAAGCCATAGTGCAGTCAAGTTTAAAATTCAGATCCCAGATCAGAGTCAGACTTACCTCTTCCACTTTCTCCAACCCTAACCAGGCTTTGGATTTGGAGCAGAAGTGAGGTATGGTCTTATCTTACATACTCTTCCCCAGTTCAGTACCTCTTTGGGGTGGACGGGCTGAGTTTGGTCAGGTTACAGAGCATGTATATCCTCCTCTCTCTTCTGAGTCTGTTCTTCTGTGTTAAGGCTGGGGGGAGGAGAGTGAGAGCCGCCGTTACATCAGAAGATGGCTTTCTCAGATTTCCTTACCCATAGAAAGCACCCAGTGAATAAGTGCGGATTGAATGAATGACAAGAGTGAGTTTAAAAGTGAATAAACGAATTTATGATCCTGCAGATGATGTGGTAGTGTCCACTCTGAAATAAAAGCTCCACGCAGGGCAGGTATTCTGTGCATGTGTGTGCACCTAGGTAGACAGATAGACACATACTTGTCCTTGGCTTTGATACACTTGGTATCCAGCACCATAGTAGACTTCAGAGGTGAGTTTTGATAGCGATGACTTTAGCTTTTGGTGCTCCGTGGTCCAACCCAAGTCTCCAATTTCAGTTTTCCTGTACAAGTTTTCTGCTTCAGCAAAACTCGCTGCTTACCAATATGTTGGGTATCTTTTTCTGATGTTGCCTGTATGTGGGGGCTGAAGTGAGGCATCTCCGGAGGATCTGTAGATGAGGGAACTACGATGGTCCGCTGAGAATTGAACTTTAAGATCTGTACAGAGCAGAGAGCTGCAAAGTCACCTTCAGGAGACAGAATGGTTCCCTGGGCGGCAAGCCTTGACAGTAACCTGATTGAATGTATTAACACACCTACGGGAAGCATGTGTTAATCAGAAGTGACACTGCTCAGCCACGATGCAAAAAGAAAAGAGAGTCACCAAGGCAGTGACCATACAAAGGAGACAGAGTTTGGGCCAACAGATGTGAAACATTATGGTCAGCCTTGTTTCGGTGATGAAAGTGAGCAACGTGACTGTTCTATTTCAAGTATTTCTGTCTCACTGGCTAGACGATCTTTCTTGGGGAGATAGACCTATCAGTTCATCTTAGTGTGATGTCATTGCATATTAGAGATATTTACCTCTTTTGTTTTCCTTACTTAGATAATTCTTCATGTGTATATTTCAGAGTAGGAACTCAGCAAATAGGAGCTATTTATCTGATTATGAGTTGACTAGTATATCCCCTCATGTAGAAAGCCAAGTGAACAGAACTACCCCGTCTCAGGATCATATAATTCTTGATAAAAAAAAAATAAACTGACATTCCAAGTTTATATATGCTAAATGTTAATATCATACAGTCCCTGAAATAGGACTCTTTTCTTGGTGAGTTAAGAAAATCAAGTGCTCCAGCCTGCAAGACTGCAGTCAAACCCTGATGAGGCAAAACCATGAAGGACTTAGATGCCACCCTTGGTAGCTTCTTGAAGACTGTTGGCTTGGAGTGAAACCTGTCTGTGTCCTAGCTTCTTTCTTTTAAAGTCAACCCTTCATAGAAGGCTCAGCTTAGCCATGCTCACCAGTGGTGCCAACAGTGTGTGCCCCCTCAGCCACGTCCCCTCGTCCCTGCTCTGTGCACCCCATGAGGTAGGCACAGGTGGGCAGAAGTAAACTATCACAGGTAGGCATAGGGGCCTATAAGTTATAGGCTCTACAGTTGGACTAGGTATGTGATGCTGGGCAAGCTCTTTAATTTCTCTATGCTTCAGTTTTCTTCTCTGTAAATGGGTATAATAACAGCATCCACTTGATAGGGTACTGCAAAACTTCACGATGAATGCATGTGAAGCCCTTGGCCTGGCGCCATTACGCAGTGAATGCTCAGTAAACGTTGGTCAATGTTGTCAATTCCAGCTTATCTTTATACTGCATGTCCCACCCCACAGCTCATTTGTGAGTTCCTTACAGTAGAGACTTCATCTATGGACTTTAGTTCTTCCATTTATAAGATAAGAATAGCAACAATAGCATAGATTATTGGGAGAATAAGTTAGAAAATAAGCACGAAAAGGTCAGTGGGTTCCTCTAAGTACCAGGTGTTCAATAAATCCTTTTAGTTCTTTTTACTGACGATTTTTCATATCTGCAGACCCTCTACTAGGCATGGACCTTGGACATAGTTCCTTTACATGTGTATGTGACTGTGTGGTGATGACTGGTCCTTGCAGGCAGTGAAAGAATGATGTAGCTACACTTTGTGGGATGGTTAGAGCTAAGGCCTGTGGGCTCATTACTTGACTCCCCTTTGGTATGTGCTCTCCAGTACCGCTGGCCCAATACATGGACATACGTGGCTACTCCCATCTGAGATACCCTCCCCTGCTCATCTAAGACCCAATCAAATGTTACTTATTTTCATCTTGCAGACTTTCTCCCTTCCTTGCACATCCCTTACCCCTAACCATCTCTTCCTCTAGCTTTTCATGCATGTATTATTGTGAGAGTCAGATGTTCTCATTCATTCATTCATTCATAAATATTTGCACATATAGACAGGTACTATCTATGCCTACATATCTACACCAGTAGGCAGAGTCTATGCCTAATTCGTAATTTCGTCTCAGATCTAGCAGCTGCTTACTTGATGATAAAATGGCTTACTTGAGGATAAAACAGCTGAAATAATTGATGGTGCATGTGCCTTATGCTCCTTTCCCAAAGCTGGGGTTGGGGCTTGCTCCAGTCCATCTGTACTCTTGATCTAGGTCCCTGCTGTGATGAGGAGACCACCTGGGAATAAGTGTGTGTCTTTGTAGCAAAGAAAGATCAAAATACACTCAGCCCTCCATACAGACACAAGGCAGTTCTTAGTATTAAGCCTATGTGGAAGGTGAGGAATACCCACATAGCTGGGGACAGCAGGAGCAGAGGTGGCCTAATTGTCACTGCAGATTTCTTCTGACAGGTGAAATTCCTTCCTTCCTTCCTTCCTTCCTTCCTTCCTTCCTTCCTTCCTTCTTTCCTTCCTTCCTGGAAACCCTGGAGAAGACCATGGGAGCAGTTTGTTTTTTTGTTTGTTTGGTTTTGGTTTTTTTCCCTTCGGTCCTGGCTGGAGGGTGATGAGCATGGCCTTGATCTCCTGGACCCTCAGGATTGCAGACATTGGAGTGATCAGGGACAAGGTGGGTTTCGGGACTATAGGGAGAGCCACGCACTCAAGAATCTTAAGGAAAGGATCATTACTGCTAAATAAACACAGGCACTGTTCTAAAGCAAAATTTGTGTTTCTCTCTCAAGGGCCCTGGGAAATCAGCAAGCAGCCCACGTAGCTGAGAACAGCCAGGCAACCCCTCCTGACCCCAGATTACTGCTAATGATAAGAGCTGCTAGACCAGCTCCATGTACATGAGGGAGGGGAGCTCCACCCCCTGAGGTTAGAGATGTGCTTCATCTTTTGGGATTTTCCACAATAGATTTATTTTTAGCAAGAAAAGATTTAAAATCCCCGCAATTCAGTACAACTTGTTTGCTTAAAGCAAGTCACTTCTCAGGAGGGAGTTGAAGAAGGTTTGACAGTTGTCCCCTCTGACCACAGAGGGTGATTCCGTTTCTGCAGAAGTCCCAGGAGTCCTGATCCCAGCAGGTAAGCTTCCGGGGACCCATCCAAGAAATGAAGAATATTCTGTTTTTTCAAGCCTGTCAGCCACTCTTTGCCCCTTGTTTTCTTCCAGTTTTGTTGAGATATACTTGGTGTACGATACTGTATAAGTTTGCATTATGTATACAGCATAGTGACTTACGCATATTGCAAATGCAAAATGATTACTGCTGTAAGTTTACCATCCATTACTTCATATAGTTACAAATTTGTTTCCTTAGGATGAGAACTTCTGGATCTATTCTCTCTTCTAGGATCTTCTCTTAGCAACTTTCTTTTTTTTTTTTCTTTTAATATAATTTATTGTCAAATTGGTTTCCATACAGCACCCAGTGCTCATCCCAACAAGTGCCCTCCTCAATGCCCATCACCCATTTCCCCCCTTCCCCCCCCCCCATCTACCCTTAGTTTGTTCTCAGTCTCTTAGAGTTTGCCTCTCTCCCTCTCTGTAACTTTTTTTCCCCCTCCCCCTCCCCCATGGTCTTCTGTTAAGTTTCTCAAGATCCACATATGAGTGAAAACATATGGTATCTGTCTTTCTCTGACTGACTTGTTTCACTTAGCATAGTACCTTCCAGTTCCATCCATGCTGCTGCAAGTGGCCAGATTTCATTCTTATTGCCAAGTAGTATTCCATTGTATATATAAACCTCTCTTAGCAACTTTCAAATATGCTATAAAACAGTATTAACTGTAGTCTTATTATGCATTATATTCCCAATACTTAGAACTGAAAGTTCAGCCCCCTTCCTTCAACCCCTTCCCCCAGTCAGCCACCTCTGGTAACTGCATGTCTGGTCTCTTTTTTGAGGAGTTGTTTTTGTTTTTGTTTTTGTTTCGTTTTTAAGATTCCACATACAACCGAGTTCATACAGTATGTATCTTTCTCCATTTGACATATTTTGCTTACCATAATGACCGCAAGATCCACCCACGTCATTGCCCCTTTTCTAAACCGAGGTAGTCGGGAGCCCTTTTTCCCCCAAATTGTGTTCTGTGGATCCACAGTCCCAGGGTTTGTGGCTCCTGGAGCAAATACTACATAGTCAGAGGGCCTGGGAAACATTGCCCATTCTATTTCTCTTGGTTCACTCCAGCTAAACTTGTGCCTTTGTTTTTCCTCAAATATGCTAGGCACACTCCTGCCTCAGGACCTTTGCACTTGCTGCTCCTTCTGGTTGCTATGCTGTCTCTCCAGATATCTGCATGGCTAACTCTTTCATCTTCAACTCTTCACTCAAAATTACCTTTTCAGTGAAGTCTTCCTGTAATGCTTTTATATATCACCTCTCTGCTTTATCATTTTTTCTTAGCACTCACCAGTAACTTTAGTGAATCATGCCACTTTCTGTTCTATCAGTTAGAATTGCTGAATTCTATTTTAAGGGTCACTATGGCAGGGGAAAATAAACATGGCAAACCGTTCATTGGCTTTTTAAAGCTTCCACAGAAAATAACACACATCATTTAAGCTCATATAACATGGTACCAAACAAGTCTCCTGGCTCCATGGGACTTCAAAAGGGAGAGGAAAATGCATTGCTGAGCCGTGCCTAAAAGGAGAACTGGAGTATCTGGCAATAGTTCTTTGGACAAACCCTGTTTCATACCCATCAATGGCTTTCAATGGCTCGTGGGGTTAAGTCCAAATTCTTTCACAGAACTTCACAATCTCTGCATGGTCTGACTCTTGCTTACCTCTCTTCGATTCACATTTCAGCTTCGAGGTCATTTCTTTCAGGAAGCCCACCCTGAGCCCTCTGTCTGGGTGAAGGTCTCTTCATTGGATGTTCCTTCAGAAACTGGGGAGCTACTCAGCACATGACTAGTTACTTGATTGTATCTCTTCCTAAAAGTTTTCCTGTAACCCATCCGTCAGTCTTAAAGTCAATCCACTTGGTCATGAGCAATATTTTAAAGAAAGAAATGACATAATAGGACACATAATAGTGTATCTTTATAATAAGTATTAGGAATGCTCTGAAACTTGTGTGGTCCAGTAGGTTGGGTTAACTTGAAAAATGTCTTCCTTAACCTGGCTGTGGTCCAACTCATTTAAAGTCACAGCCCTACCAGGAATGGAAATCCAGTGGGGTCTGGGGACCACCTGTTTCATCTACCCTGACCCACCCGTGCCTAGCACAGTGCTTGTACAAAGGGACTTCAATTTTTTTTTTTAAATTTATGAATTCTCCATGACCTGAGCTACCAGCAACCTTAATTAGAAACAGTGTGGATGAGGGGCACCTGGGTAGCTCAGTCGGTTAAGCTTTTGACTTTGGCTCAGGTCATGATCTCATGGGTCATCAGTTCAAGCCCCATGTCTGGCTCTGTGCTGACAGCTTAGAGCCTGGAACCTGCCTCAGATTCTCTCTCTCTCCCTCTCCCGCTCCTGCTCCCGCTCCTGCTCATGCTCTGTCTCTCTCACTCTCTCTCAAAAGTAAAAAAAAAAAAAACAAAACAGTGTACGTGTTTTGGGTTGACTGTTTTTTGTCACATTTAACCTGATGAACAGAGGCCAGCTTAGATGCACAGCCTGAGGACTACCCTCCCTTCCTGCATGGGTTTGCATGGAGAGTTCTCTACCTGTCTCAGCAGCCCTCTGGGCCTGGGCATGGAGACCTGCAAGAGCTCTTCCCTTTACTCAAGGCCCTCCTGGCTTCCTTCTTAAATCCAGTACTGTCCTTATGCATAGGAGCGGTAACATGCTGTTACTCTGCACTAAAAATTCACGGAGTCAGAAAAACGTGAATTCAAATTCCATTTTATTACTCCCTGGTTGCATGACTGCAGACAAAATGCCTCTCTGAGCTGAAGTTTCTTCCTCTGTGAAATAGAGGTGATATTCTGTTCCTTTCAGAGTCCATGTGAGGATTAGAGAGAATGTTTATTATTCACATCTGGCAATGTGGGCATTCAATAAATCATGGCTATTATTATTATCCTATTGACTTTTTAAAGTACTTGAAATCCATCTACTAGTAACTCCTTTGAGTTAAACATCATTTACAACAAAACTGTCCTGGCTTCCCTGAGAGGGTAAAGATCTGATGTCCTTATCAATGTCTTTAGTACCCTTTAGTATCATAAAGTATGAACGTCTTTAGTATCTGTAATATCTTCACAGTATGAGTATCTGTAGTATCTTTTATTACCTGTATGGTATGAATATCTTCAGTATCTATAGAATGAGTATCCATAGTATCTTTTAGTATCTTTATAGTATGAATAACTATACCTTTTTCAGCAAAGGGTCAGCCAAGATCTGGCTTTGATAGGAGGGAAGGAAGAGAAATAAAGAAAAGAAGCCTGGGGTGAAGGACGAGAGTAGCCGGAGGACACAGGAGTGTCTAGAATTAAATGTTTTATCCCTTCCCTGTTCCATTTCTGTTGCAGGAGTCTAACGGGGATGATGCTACACCTTTGTGTCTATTTCCCCATGTAATATGTATCCTTTTAGTGGTCAGCCACATGATTTCCAGGGACAAGTGCAAAATAAAAGTGTAGGGCTTCTTGTTCAAAAAGGAAGAAGAAAGCTCTTTTCTTTCTCTCCCTGGATGTGTCCTGGCATTTATTTGCTATTTAGTGTGTGCCTGCTGGGGCACGGCGTACTTGTAGGCAGATACTGACCTTCACCGGTTCAGAGGTTCGGGTTTGTGACTTGGTACATGGGGTATGTTCCCTGGAGCCTCCCGTACCTGCACCCCAAGGGGAGTGGGCTGCTGGGCACCTGTCCTGGGGAGGCAGGAAGTAGGAGGGTCAGAACCACCCAAGCCCATGCTCCAAGCCCCAGCCCATGTTCCGTGGTCCTATCAGGCTTCACCTACAGACCCCAAATTCAAAGATGAAATGATTAAGAATTAGAGATAACACCTGCAGAGCTTTAAACCCCAGGCCTGGGGCTCTCTTTGGAGCACGGGTCCCTGTGTGACCACAGAGGTCACATGATGCACTGTGAAGCCAGCCCTGCCTTTAGCTCTGCTGAGCCCTGCTTCTGTGGTCCCGCTGTCGCTGGCCTGGCTGCTGCCTTCTTCCTCGACCTTGTCCAAACCTTCCTTCTGCATCCCAGGCCCCAGTGGGTCCCGGGCAGAATCCCTAGAGGCTGCTGCTGCTGTGCCCCTCCCTCTGCCGGATTCTCCCTAAGGCGTCGCCAGCGGGGTGACTGTCTGCCTCCACCTGTGTGGCTCCTGGTGGGTGCAGCTGGTAGCCCAGGCCAGAAGAAAAAAAACGTGTGCTCTCTCCCAGTGTGTCTGCAGCTCCTGCTCCTAGCTCTTGTCAAGAGGTCCCTCCGAGTGAAAAACGACTATTTGTGTATGTTATTGATCACCCTACCCGGGAAGATGACTGTAACCTTTCCATCCTGGCAGCAGCAGAACCCCCCGCTCTGCCTTGGCTGGGAGCAACCTGGAGGTTTTGAATGGCAGCCAGGGCTGGGGGAACGTTTGCCATGGCCAGCCTGGCCACCCGCTGCCCCTCTCGCCTTCCCTCTCCACCTGGAAAGGAAGAAGTGTTTGACAGAGAAGAGAGCAGGTTGGATAACGAGAGTCAGTACACAGAAGCCTCGGATAGAGGCCCAACCCACCATCAGAAGGAAGCAAGGATGGCAGGTGGAGGAAACCGGGTCAAGGCTCAGGATCCGGAGTTCTCGAACGTGGGTTCAAGTCCTGGCTCCGACACTTTCAAACTGTATGACACTGAGACTGTTTTGCTAAGTGCAGAATGTGTATAGAAATAATTCCTGCTTTGTCATACCATCGATGTGAGGAGCACATGAGCTAATGTGCAAAGAAAGTGCTTCTCAAGAAGCTGTAAAAATATTTGCCAGCCTTGTGGGAGGTAATACAGAAAAAGAACATAATTCATGATGGTAATATGGGTCCTACACTATGCTTACATACAAAAGTATTGGTGTTTTTGTTGGTGCAAAATACCGTTATTTTTATAATAGTAAAATAATAGGATTTAACGATTATAATTTATATAATCCTATACTATTATGTACTTGTGTAATGTTTATATAATATAAATAAAATTTACAGTAGGTTATTATATTCTAATAAATACTGAATGCTATTATTTCAGAAGTTGTAAAAATGTGAAATCTGAATTATTCACATCCTGAGGCATCTTGGGAGCTCCTGAATGAGAGCATCTGATCGAATAAGTATTAGGTAGAAAGCATTTTGACTGTACATTTGCTCCTTTTAAAACCTTTCCAAGTATCTTCTCTTCATGATTAGTCCCATTTCCCAGTATTACTAGTAAAGTCAGGCATTATTACTTATGTTTGTTAGTGATATATATTTTTTCCAGAGCCAGGTTGGCTCTCCATGGGCTGCCAGAGGTTCTGAGGGAGCTTTCCTAGAATGGGATGGGGCAGCAGATCTTAGGGAAAATGGGAGGGAGGAGGAGGGGTGGTAGGGACTGGGGAAAGAAAGCTTTTCTTCTCAAAGCTGACCGTCTCCCTGTTGTCAGTACTCCTGAATATCATTTCCTCTATCCCTATTCCCTTTTTTATTTTATTTTATTTTATTTTATGTTTTATATTAGAGTGCATCAACAGGGGAGGGGCAGAGAGACAGAGACAGAATCTGAAGCAGGCTCTAGGCTCCGAGCTGTCAGCACAGAGTCTGACACAGGACTTGAGCCCACAAGCAGCGAGATCATGACCTGAGCTGAAATCAATAGTCAGACATTCAATCGACTGAGGCCCCAGGTGCCCCTGCCCCCCTTCCCTTTAATCTCCTAGGTTCCAATGTCACTTCCAGGGACTAGGACAAAGGACCTGCAACTGGCTGTCTTTCTCCTAGAGCAACATCTGTAGATAAACTCTGGAAGAATTGCCGTTCACTCTGTCCGTTATAAACTCCCAGTGTTCAATGGTAAGAGGACCCCATGTGCTGTGTTACTTTGAGGATTGCCATCACTGTGGCTAAAATAGGGAAATGTGGGATCAGACAACTCCGCCATATCTGTCACCTTAGCAAAACACATCACCTTTCTCAGCCACAGTTTGCTCATCTTTAAAATGGGCCTTAAATCAAATTGAGTTGTTGCTGGGAGTGAGTGAGCTCATCCCGAGGTGTTTTGCAGGGCTCCTGGCACATGTTGGAGATCAGGGAAGCTGGGATCTCCTTCTTAGCTATTATTAGACCTCACCCTTTCACCCCAGCATTGAGAATCCTCTAATTAGATGAATCCTGATGCTCTCCCCCCCCCCCTTCACCCCTGTACAATGTTAATCACTCGGTCTAACATCTCCATTACACAATGTTTGTGGCAACGGGCTGTGATGGTGAATTGAATTCTCCGATTAACTGAGAAAACCCCTTTTGTCCTCACCTGTGCAGTCACACATCTTTGTAAAATAACCTATTTTCCTGCCTTAGCAAGTAGGGCTAGAAACAAACTAGGCTATCTGTCTTTTTGATGACTCAGTGCCCCTCTCAAAACACTGCACAGTCCTGCATAGAAAGGGCAGAAGATTCTGAACTGAGCCTATCCTGGCCTTGAAGATGGATTTCAGAATAACACCTACACCTGTATGGTAGCTCGCCTGTTCCCCCTCTAGAGAAGACAGAGAATCTACAGGCATAGGAGTGTGTGGTTGGTGCGAGGGGGAAAAAAGGCGTGTGCAAGCTAAATTCTTTACTTCATGAAGGATTTTCCAGGTCACCTTGGCTGTTGTGGTTATTTGAGAACTCCCTTTAGTTTGGAGGTCTTGGAGCTGTTGGTCCACGGCAGCACGCTCCCTACAGCCAGACTGTCCTCTGGGAAGGGCACTGCAACTCACAGCCTGGTTTGCTGTGGACAGAGGGAGCAGGGAATGCTATGGGCTTCTAGAAGCTTCCACTAATGCACACATTCTGACAACCAGAGGCTCACTTGGCGTGATTAACCAACATCTGTGCTTGGGCTGTTTCACGTGCATAATTGTCCCATTTCTTCCCCCAAGACGATCCCTGTATTATGGGTGCTGAATGTGTGGTTCAGAGAAGCAAAATGACTTGATGAAGGTGACCCAGCTGGAGCTGGGCCGTTTGTTGGATGTGTATACTCCAAAGCACTTTGGTCTCTAAGGCTGTTTCTCTTTCATGTTGCAAGTGTTAACATGTTTAAATATGTCTGGGTCATCCACAGCTCAGTTAGAATTATCTATTTATTTTAAAATTTACATCCGAGTTAGCATGTAGTGCTATAATGATTTCAGGAGTACATTCCAGTGATTCATTCCCTGGGTATAACACCCAGTGCTCATCCCAACCAGTGTCCTCCCTAATGCCCCTTAACCCATTTCGCCCATCCCCACCCAAACCCTCCAGCAACCCTCAGTTTGCTCTCTGTATCTAAGAGTCTCTTACGTTTTTTCCTCTCCTTGTTTTTATATTATTTTCGCTTTTCTTCCCTTATGTTCATCTGCTTTGTATCTTAAAGTCCTCATAAGAGTGAAGTCATATGATGTTTGTTTTTCTCTGACTGGCTAATTTGCTTAGCATAATACCCTCTAGTTCCATCCATGTAGTTGCAAATGGCAAGATTTCATTCTTTTTGATTGCCGAGTAATACTCCATTGTGTGTATGTATGTATATATATGTATGTGTGTATATATATATATATGTATGTATATATATATACACACACATACATCATATCTTCTTTATCCATTCATCCATCGGTAGACATTTGGGCTCTTTCCATACTTCAGCTATTGTTGATTGTGCTGTTATAAACATTGGGGTGCATGTGTCCCTTTGAAACAGCACACCTGTATCCCCTGGATATATACCTAGTAGTGCAATTGCTGAGTTGTAGGGTAGTTCTATTTTTAATTTTTTGAGGAACCTCCATACCGTTTTCCAGAGTGGCTGCACCAGTCTGTATTCCCACCAGCAGTGCAAAAGAGATCCTCTCTCTGCACATCCTCATCAGTATCTCTTGTTGCCTGAGTTGTTAATGTTAGCCATTCTGACAGGTGTAAGGTGGCATCTCATTGTGGTTTTGATTTGTATTTCCCTGATGATGAGTGATGTTAGCATTTTTTTCACGTGTCAGTTGGCCATCTGGATGTCTTCTTTGCAGAAGTGTCTATTCATGTCTTTTGCCCATTTCTTCACTGGATTATTTGTTTTTTGGGTGTTGAGTTTGATAAGTTCTTTATAGATGTTGGATACTAACCCTTTATCCAATATGTCATTTGCAAATATCTTCTCCTATTTTGTCGGTTGCCTTGTAGTTTTGCTGATTATTTTCTTCGCTGTGCAGAAGCTTTTTATTTTGATGAGGTCCCAATAGTTCATCTTTGCCTTTTTTCCCTTGCCTCTGGAGATGTGTTGAGTGAGAAGTTGCTGCGGCTGAGGTCAAAGAGGTTTTTGCCTGCTTTCTCCTCAAGGATTTTTATGGCTTCCTGTCTTATGTTTAGGTCTTTCATCCATTTTGAGTTTATTTTTTGTATGGTGTAAGAAAGTGGTTCAGGTTCATTTTTCTGCGTGTCACTGTCCAGTTTTCCTAACACCACTTGCTGAAGAGACTGTCTTTATTCTATTGGATATTCCTTCCTGCTTTGTCAAAGATTAGTTGGCCATACATTTGTGGGTCCATTTGTGGGTTCTCTATTCTGTTCCATTGATCTGAGTGTTCTTGTGCCAGTACCATACTGTCTTGATGATTACAGCTTTGTAATACAGCTTGAAGTCTGGGATTGTGATGCCTCCAGCTTTGGTTTTCTTTTCAAGATTTTTTTTGGCTATTTGGGGTCTTTCCTGGTTCCGTACAAATTTTAGGATTGTTTGTTCTAGCTCTGTGAAAAATGCTGGTGTTGTTTTGCTAGGAATTGCATTGAATATGTAGATTGCTTTGGGTAGTATTGACATTTTAACAGTATTTGTTCTTCCAATCCATAAGCATGGAATATTTTTCCATTTTTTTCTGTCTTCAATTTTTTTCATAAGCTTTCTATAGTGTTCAGTGTATAGATTTTTCTCATCTTTGGTTAAATTTATTCCTAGGTATTTTATGGTTTTTCGTGCAATTGTAAATGGGATCAATTTCTTGATTTCTCTTTCTGTTGCTTCATTATTGGTGTATAGGAATGCAACTGATTTCTGAACATTGATTTTATATCCTGCACTTTGCTGAATTTATGGTTCAATTCTAGCATTTTTTTGGTGGAATCTTTTGGGTTTTCCATATAGAGTATCATCTGTGAAAGATGTTTCATCTGTGAGAAGTGAAAGTTTAACCTCCTCCTTGCCGATTTGGATGCCTTTTATTTCTTTGTGTTGTCTGATTGCTGGGGCTAGGACTTCCAATACTACATTGAATAGTAGTGGTGAGAGTAGACATCCCTGTTGTGTTCCTGACCTTAGAGGGAAAGCTCTCCGCTTTTCCCCATTGAGGATGATATTAGTGGTGGGTCTTTCATATATGGCTCTTATGATTTTGAGTTATCATCCTTCTATCTCTGCATTCTTAAGAGTTTTTATCAAGAAAGGATGCTGTATTTTGTCAAATGCTTTCTCTGCATCTGTTGAGAGGATCATGTGGTTCTTGTCCTTTCTTTTATTGATGTGATGAATCATGTTGATTGTTTTGTGGATTTTGAACCAGCCCTGCATCCCAGGTATAAATCCCACTTAGTCGTGCTGAATAATTCTTCTACTGTATTGTTGGATCCAGTTGGCTGGTATCTTGTTGAAGATTTTTGCATCCATGTTCATCAGGGAGATTGGTCTGTAGTTCTCCTTTTTAGTGCGTTATTTGTCAGGTTTTGGAATCAAGGTAATGCTGGGTTCATAAAATTAGTTTGGAAGTTTTCCTTCCATTTATATTTTTTGAAACCTCTTCAAGAGAATAGGTGTTAAATCTTCCTTAAATGTTTGGTAGAATTCCCCCCTGGAAAGCCATCTGGCCCTGGACTCTTGTTTTTTGGGAGATTTTTGATTACTAATTCGATTTCTTTACTGGTTGTGGGTCTGTTCAAATTTTCTATTCTTGTTTCCATTTTGGTAGTTTAAATGTTTCTAGGAATTTGTCCACTTCTTCCAGATTACCCATATTATTGGCATATAATTGCTCGTAGTATTATTGTTTGTATTTCTGCTGTGTTGGTTGTGATCTCTCCTCTTTCATTTTTGATTTTATTTATTTGGGTCCTTTCCTTTTTCTTTTTGATCCAACTGGCTAGTGGTTTATCAATTTTGTTAACTCTTTCAAAGAACCAGGTCCTGGTTTCATTGATCTGTTCTGTTGTTGTTGTTGTTGTTGTTGTTTTGGTTTTGATAGCATTGATTTCTACTTTCATCTTTATCTCTCATCTTCTGCTGGTTTTGTGTTTTATTTGCTGTTCTTTTTCAGCTCTTTAAGGTGTAAGGCTAGGTTGTGTATCTGAGCCCTTTTTTCATTAGGAAGGCCTGATTGCTATATACTTGCCTTTTATGACTGCCTTTGCTGCATCCCAGAGGTTGTGGGCTGTGGTGTTATCATTTTCATTGGCTTCCATGTATTTTTTAAATTTCCTCTTTAACTTCTTGGTTAACCCATTCATTCTTTAGTAGGATGTTCTTTAATCTCCAAGTGTTTGTGGTCTTTCCAAATTTGTTCTTGTGGTTGATTTCAAGTTTCATACTATTGTGGTTTGTAAATATGCACGGTATGATCTCGATCTTTTTGGACTTGTTAAGTCCAAAGTTTGGCTGTTTGTTAAGTTTGTTAAGTTTGGCTGACGTGTGTCCCAGTATGTGATCTCTTCTTAAGAATGTTCCATGTGCACTTGAGAAGAATGTGTACTCTGCTGCTTTAGGATTAAATTTTCTGACTATATCTGTTAAGTCCATCTGGTCCAGTGTGTCAGTGTCACTGACACTGGCATCCAAATCGGCAAGTCATGACAATCGGCAAATCGGCAAATCGGCAGTGAATGACACCATTCAAAGCCATTTTTTCCTTGTTGGCTTTCTGCTTAGATGATCTGTGCATTGTTGTAAGTGGGGTGTTGAAGTCCCTGCTAATACGGTATTATTATAAATGAGTTTCTATATGTTTGAGATTAATTTATATATTTGGGTGCGTTCACATTTGGAGCATAAATGTTTATAATTGTTAGATCTTGGTGGATAGACCCCTTAATTATGATCTAATGCCTTCTTCATTTCTTATTGTAGTCTTTATTTTAAAATCTATATTGCTTGATACAAACATGGCTACTCTGGCTTTCTTTTGGCAACTAATAGCACGACAGATGGTTTTCCATCCCCTTACTTTCAATCTGAAGGTGTCTATAGATCTAAAATGGGTCTCTTATGGGGAACCTGGGTGGTTCAGTTGGTTTAGCATCCAACTTCCACTCAGGTCATGATCTCATAGTTTGTGAGTTTGAGCCCTGTATTGGGCTCTGTGCTGACAGCTCAGAGCCTGGAGCCTGCTTCGGATTCTGTGTCTCCCTCTCTCTCTGCCCCTTCCCCTCCCCTGCACTCGCTTGCTCTCTCTCTCTCAAAAATAAATAAGTATTAAAAAAATTTAAAAAATAAAATTGGTCTCTTGTAAACAGCATATAGATGGATCTTTTTTTCTTGTCCATTATGTACCCTATGTCTTTTGATTGGAGCATTTAGTCCATTGACCTTTAGTGTGAGTACTGAAAGACATGAATTTATTGCCATTATGTTGCCTGTAGAGTTGGAGTTACTGGTGGTGGTCTCTGGTCCTTCTGTTCTTTGCTGCTTTTAGTCTTTTTTGTTGTTGTTGTTGATTTTTGGGGGTTGTTGTTGTTGTCATTTGGCTTTTCTACCTTCAGAGAGTGCCCCTTAAAATTTCTTGCAGGGCTGGTTTAGTGGTCACAAACTCCTTTAATTTTTGTTTGTCTGGGAAACTTTTTATCTCTCCTTCTATTTTGAATGACAGCCTTGCTGGATAAAGAATTCTTGGCTGCATATTTTTCTGATTCAGCACATTGAATATATCTGGCCACTCCTTTCTTTCTGGTCTGCCAAGTTTCTGTGGATAGGTCTTCTGCAAGCCTGATCTGTCTTCCCTTGTAGGTTAAGGACTTTTTTTTTCCCTACCTGCTTTCATGATTCTTTCCTTGCCTGAGTATTTTGGGAATTTGACTATGATATGATGATATGCCTTGTTGATGGTCAGTTTTTGTTGAATCTTATGGGAGTCCTCTGTGTTTCCTGGATTTTGATGTCTGTGTCTCTCCCCCGGTGAGGAAAGTTTTCTGCTATGATTTGCTCACATAACCCTTCTACCCCTTTTTCTCTCTCTTCATCTTCTGGGACCCCTATATTCTCATGTTGTTCCTTTTTTAATGAGTCACTGAGTTCTCTAAATCTTATATCATGCTCTTTTGCCTTAGTTTCCTTCTTTTTTTCTGCTTCATTATTCTCCATAAGTTTGTCCTCTATAATGCTGATTTGCTGCTATGCTTCATCCACTTTGCCACCATCGTATCCATTCGAGATTGCATCTCAGTTACAACATTTTAAATTTCGTCCTGGCTGGATTTTACTTCTATCTCCGCAGAAGGGGATTCTATGCTTTTTTCAGCCCCAGCCAGTATTCTTATAATCATGATTCTAAATCCTGGTTCAGACATCTTGCTTGTATCTGTGTTGATTTAGTCCCTGGCTGTCATTTTTTCCCTGTTCTTTCTTTTGGGATGAATTTCTTCATTTCTTCATCTTGGAGGAAGAAAAATAATTAATACAATAAGAAATAAATTAAAATAAAAAATTAAAAACAAAACAAAAAAATCAAATGAAGGATGCTAGCCCCTAGGTGTGTTTTGGTCTGGTTGTTGACAGAAGCTTGATAGAATAGAGAAAAAAGGGAAAGAAAAGGAAAAAGAAAAAAAAGAATAAGTTTGAAAAAGTTAAAGAATAGATAAAATAAAAAATGAAATGAAAGTAAAATAGAGTTTAAAAAATTTACACAGAAGTAAAATATAGTGGAAAAATTAAAAATTTTCTTAAAACAAAATAAAAAATTTTTTTTCTGTATTCAAGAATAAGAAAAAGGAAAAAAAAATGAACAGCAAACAGAATGAAATAGGATTGAAATTACATCCAGTATCCCCCAGAAGTCAAATGATGAAACGCCTTATAGTCCCGTCAACTAAGCAGGTGGAGAGATTTCTAGTGATGGTCAAGAGGGCTGTTGGCCCATTTGGGCGGGGCTTCATGTAATGGCTCCGTCCGCCACTAGATGGCGCTGCATAGTTTACTGGCGTGGATCATCGCGGTGCGTGTAGGCGTGTGTGCGCATGCGGGCAAGGGGTGAAAATGGCATCACCCGGATACCTAGTCTCTAGTATGGAATTCCGTGCTCTCCCAGCTGATAATTCCCGTTCTTTGTTTCCGGCTTCCATCCATTCCTGGCTTTTACACTGTCCGTGACCAAGCCGTCGGGTTGCCAGGCGGCACCTGCCTCCTGAGTTTTATCTCAGATGCGGCTGTGTTTCCCGACCCCTCGCTTCTGCGGGACTTCGGCTTTGACCCGTTCTGCTCCTCTGCTGGAGGGTCTCATCGAGCACTGGCCGGTGCTGGCCGCAAGCAGGAAAGTTAGGGAGACCCTGCTGTTGCCCAGAGACTGCAGACAGGTGCCCACCCGCCCCAGAGAAAGCGCATGCAATTGTGTAGCAGCAGCATTTCTGGGATTATGGTAAGTCACAACACACACCTGTCACCAGGCTTCACCCCCCAACGACCTTGTTCCAGCACCCCAGCGAAGGTGGTTGCTCTCTGGGGTCCTCTGGAACTTTGGCCCGTGGGGAGACTGCACAGCCTCCACCAAATGTCCTCCCTGCAGGGGAACTGCCTCTCCCCATGTGGCCCGCAGGCCCCCCCCCCTCAGATCCCGCTCTCTGCTCTTGGGGATTCGCCCTTCTCACCAGAGCGCCGCCAGGTGTCGAGCTGCGGAGTTTCAGACTCGCGCTTCCCCTGTTTATAGACTCTTAATGGAATTTAAACCCTCCCCTCTCTCCCTTCTTTGTTCAGTCTACTCTTTTGCTTTCCCTCCAGCTACTTTGGGGGGGGGGTGCGGAGTACTCTTCCTGTACTTCCCCCCCCCCCCCCAAGCTAAACCAGCTCTCTGCCCTCTGTGGCTTCTGTCTCCCCCCCCCTTCACCTCTCCACACCGCATACCTGCCGAGTTCTGTGGTTCAGGTTGCACAGATTGTTGTGTTAATCCTCAGATCAGTTTTCTAGGTGTGCAGGACGGTTTGGTGTGGACCTAGCTGCATTTCAGGGACGAGAGATGCAACAAACAAACAAAGTTCCCTGCTGGTTCACCATCTTGACACCTTCCCTAGAATAACTTTTTGAACGTGGTGAGTTTTATCTTAATGCCTAAAATGGTATCAACCAGACAAATGGCAGAGGTGTGGGGGTGTGTGTTGAGGGGCAGGTGGAAAGATTCAGGGCAGTTAGTTCCCAGAGCGTGGTTCTGCTTAGCCTGAGGAAAGAATTGCAGAAGAGAGGGACTCTGCCATCATGTGCCGCGTTATCCCATTTGGTCCCTACAAACCGTGAACTGAGATGTTATCTTCCCCATTTTACAGGTGACAAAACTGAGGCTCTGAGAGATTATGCAGTTTTCCTCACAGAGGTGGGAAGCAGTAAGACCGGCCTAAGATTTTTGTCCCTCAAGCCTCTACTTTTCCGCACCACTTTGCTGCTTTCTAGCACATTGGATACCTGAGGTAAACGTTTTGGTTTTAGTTTTCCAAGACCTTTGGAGACACGGAAAAACCCGTGCTTCCCAAAGGTGCTCCCATGCATGCTGGGTGTGCAGATGAGGAAGCTAATTTGTAACCGTTTTGGTATAATAGAAACAAAAACAGCAGCAAACCCTGGCAACCACATCCCAATCCCCACCTGAGCAGTAGGCAACTTCCAGAGCCTCAAAGGCCGTGTTTGAATTCACAGCCTTTCCTGAGCCAAGAGGCAGGACTGGCCTTCCCTAGGTTAGACCGTTATCTCAGCAGTGACACAGAGGATCCTGGGTGAGGATTCTGCTACCCCTGCCGTGACCAGTGTGCTCTGTGCAAACAGCGGGTTGGCTGTGGTTCAGGGTCAGCGCAGGACGGCCTCCCAGCACTTCATCCCAGAGCCTTGGGATAACAGGCTTGCAGGGATCCCACAGCACCAGGTACTGACTGTGCCTACGTGGCTGGTGTTAGTCCTGTGCGTGTCTGTGGTGGGCACCTTGGAGTGGCTGTCCTCTGCCTTGTCCTGACATGTGTCGTTTTTCTTCCACAACCACCCTAGATGTACTACGAAGAGGTTCATTTTATAGATGGGAAAACTGAGGCTCTGGGGAGGTAACTTTTCAGTGGGCACTTGCCTCATGAGTGGTGGGTATAGAATATAAATCCAGGTCTGCAAGATTCCTGAGTTCATCCTCTTACAAAAAGACACCTGCGGTAGTCTGTCTTCGGATCTACATGACCATCTTGGTGATGTCTGAATCACCTGAGAGCTTCAAGTTCCTATTGGTGGGGCCACCTTGGAGTTCTGTTTTAGAGGTTTGGGAGTGGGGCCCCTGCAGTTTTAACAAGTTCCACATATGCCCCCACCAGACGTGGAAGAGCAGGTACCCCATAAGCACCCATGTTCCTTCAGCGATCTCCAGCTGCCTGTGATGGCTTCAGCTTGCAGCCCATCCTCCCTCCCAGACCCGTGGCCAGAACCCCTAAGGTAAAGGTTGATTTCTGACTTTGGCATCTGTTCCTTGCCTCTGTGCCCCGGTCTGTCAGTTTCTCCTCTTGGAATGACATCTGTGATAGTTTTTGTGTGTCAAATTGGCTAGGCTGCAGTAGCCAGTAATTTAATGAAACACTAATCTAGGCATTGCTGTGAGGGTATTTTATAGACGTGGTTAAAACATCTTCAATCAGCGGCTTTAAGCGAAAGAGCTTATCCTCGGTAATGTAGGTGGACCTTGTCCAATCAGTTGAAGGCATTATAAGCAGACATTGAGATCCTCGCTGTCCCCCAAAAGAACTTCTGCCTCAAGCCTACAGCGTGAACTGATGCCTGTGTTTCCATCATGTTTTGTGGATTTCAGACTTGCTAGCCCCCTCAGGTGCAGGAACTAGTGACTCAAAATAAATCTTTCAATATACATATATATGTATGTATGTATATATGTATGTGTGATGCCTTTGGTTTCATTTCTCTGGAGAGCCCTAACATAGCATCCTTTCTTACATCTTAACTAATTTCCTCCTCTTTCCTTCTCTCCCCACTCCCCCTTCTTTCTTCCCACCTCCCTCTAACCTTCTTTTCTTTCCTTCCTTCTTTCCTGTCCTTCTCCCTCACTTCTGTGAGTCAACAATGCCTGTTGCCTGTCAGACACCAAGCTAAGCAAAGATTATGCAATCAGCGAATAAGAAGTTTCTCCTGCCCTCGAGGAGCTCACAGTCCACCACTTATGCATAAAATCAATAAGCAACTTGTAATTTATAAATTACTTTTGCTTATATTCTCTCCTTTAAACCTGGATGTAAATCTGATAGTTCAAGAGTATAGCCATTGTTCTCTTACTGGACCTGAGAAGTGGCATCTTGCCATGTGCCCTGATCACAGACCGTCAGAGGGACCCACTGTGCCTGCCCCCACCATTGACATTCCCACCCCCACTCTTCCCAGAGCTCTGCTCCTCCCTGCGCCCCGCCTCCCCACCACCCAGTGCCTGGTTGGAATTCATAACTCCCTCCTCTGCATTCCCATTAAGTACTTGTTTATGTTTTTCTTTTGACACATTATATCATATCTTGCATTTCTGTTATTTGTTTACATAAACGTTTCCTCTGTGTATTGTAAGTTTCTCAAGGGCAAGATACAATGGTTTATTCAGCAAACACTTTTTTTTTCACCACTTACAATGACATGGACACATTTTCCCTTTGTAGCGATTCAGGGTGTGGACTCGACAAAGATTGCTGGGTATGAATCTTGGTTTCCTCAGTGTGTGTGTGTGTGGGATATTGGGCAAGCTACCTAACCTTACTGTGCCTTACCTAGCTTATCTGTAAAATGGGGATAATAGCACCTACCCCTTAGGGCTACCTGGAGTGGTACATGCTTTCATTTACGTTTAATGCTTAACACGGTGCAGGCACTCAAAAGTATTAGCTGTTGATAGTTATTATTCTCAGCATCTCAGCGAAGAGTAAATATTTGCTAAGGAAGTGTCTGCATGAATAAATGCAGGATTCCTATAAGCTTGGAATCGTCCCTTGTAATATCTGCTAAAAGGCTGAAGTGCTCACAAGTGTAGGTGAAGCAGAAATACATTTCAGCTGGCTTGGGTTCGAATCCCAGTTCTGCCGCTAACCGGACAAATGCATTTGGGCGAGTCATTTAACCTCTTTACACCTCTTGCTCCTAATTTGCAAACGGCAAGTAAAATCTATTGTGGTAGATGGTCTGAAAGCCTGACCTCAGCCCTCGCATCTGCCTGCCTTTAGTGTCAGGTCCATGTGAGCGACCCTGCCTGCAGGTATGATCCAGAAGCCCTGGGATGGATCGCTGTGGCCCAGCTCTGACGGGCAGGTGCTCATGGCTCTGCACTTGCTGCCTTTGGTTATTAGCAGTGAGGATCCTGATACCAGATTTATAAAGTAAGCGTTTGCTGAGTAGTCTATTGTGATCTGCTCAAAATAGCCTTCCGCCTCGGTGCAGGGTATCAGGCCTTCTCCTAATACCCAGTAACTTCGTACTCAAAACATCAGCCAGCTATTGTGTAACTCCAATGACAGCAGGTTCTTGCTACAAATCCTGAAAGCTGTCTCTTGGATACCCTTAACGTATTCATAACATTGGTATTTATGTATTTATCTCGGAAAACCATAACCTTGGAAAAAGCATTTAGGGGAAAGAAGGCTGTAGTGATTAAAGAAAGCTCTGTTCATTTGAACAACATTAAATACAACTGGCATAATGACAACTGTGAGATCTGATAGAATATAGAGAAGGCTGAAAATAAAGGGCTTGTATTTTTCCCTGATGTAACATAATGGTCACATTTTTCTTTCACAATGGTTTTGCCGAGATAAAGAACAAATTATACTGATTTGATTGCTACTTAGAAATACTTAAAATTGAAAAAGACAGCAGGTGGGCCTGGTTGGAAAGGATGGTTATTTTAGCATAACAGATGCATGCATAAAACATCGCCCAGACAATTTTTTAATCATAAGAACTGCCCCCCCCCCCCGCCCCAAATTTTTTTCTCTACTCCTTTTCCTTGGGATGTGAGCAAGTGGGAGAAATAAGTAGGTGCTGCTTGAGGGCACCCTCTGAGCTCAAAGAGCCAGCCGGGTCCAGAGAAGCCTCTGGGAGGAATCAGCTCTGGGGTGAAGGAGGTCCAAGGTCTGGCAGATTACAGGTGGGGAGGCAGAGTTAGACCTGCTCACGACCAGAGCCCAAGGGGCAGGGTCCAAGCACACGGGGTTTGAAGTCACAGGAAACTATGCTCTGAGAGCCCTCTTAAAATTTGGTTTCCCCATTGCTGAGAAGGATGTATTTGGCTTCCCAGTCTATCATTTATTCCTGGACCTCTTTTTTCTTGGACCTCTCCAGTCCTCAGTGTCACCAGGATGGCAGCAGCCAGGGACTCTGCCAAACCCTCCCTTTCAACTTCCAGGTTCTCTGCTTCCAAGAAACATGAATTGGCAATTGTAAAATGAAGACGTGCCCATGTGCCATTCCAAATGGCACCTTGTGGACCCGTAGCCTTGCTCCTAACTCCAGGTCTAACCCCCGTCTTCTCTGTTGGAAGGCGTCTGAGCCATCGACTTGCTCAGCTATTTGTTAAAAATGAAAAGAACGACTTTATTCCAGGTGAGTAAGTCCTGGAGTTGGGACTAGAGAAAATAACAGGTTTTCAAACGGCTGGTGTACTGCAGAGTTTCAGTTTAGCTTTGTCTTGCTTAACACAAAGCCTCTGATCTTTGCTCTGCCTTGCTTTGCTTCCAACCAGGCAGACTATCTCTTTCAGATTAAGAGGATAGGATAAACTCGAGCATTTTCCATAGGAGCCAGGCAAAAACCCTAAGTTCAGGATGAAACTGGCTGTCCCCAATGTTCCCCCATTCTCCTGGCCTATTGCTTTGTTCTTGTTGGTTTCCCAATGTAGGAAATTCATCTGCTTTGTCTCTTTCTCTGAGCATCTACCTTCACTTACCTTCCCTAATGTGCTCACACAGGCCAAATCCTCTAGGGTCTTCCTTAGACTTAAAAAAAATTTTTTTTTCATATTGTAGAGTAGTTTTAGATTTACATAAAAAATGGAAGAAAGTTCGAGATAGCCCATCCCAGTTCTCTCTATTGTTAATATCTTACATTAGTATGGTACATTTGTCATAATTAACAAGCCAGTATTGATATCTTATTGTTAACTAAAGTTGGTATTTTATTTTGATTTCCTTATCTGTCACCAGTATCCTTTATCTGTCCATGATCCCACTCAGGAGACCACATGATATTTGCTCATCGTGTCTACCTAATCTGCTCTCGGCAGGAACAGTGTTGTAGACTCTTGAAAATCTTTGATGTCCTTGATAGTTTTGAGGGGGACTGGCCAGGTATTTTGTAGAATGTGCCTCAGTTAGGATTTGGCTGACATTTTCCTCATGGTTAGACTGGGGTTGTGAAGGGTTTGAGGAGGAAAACTACAGAGGGAGGGTGTCCTCCTCATCAGGCCATGTGAAGAGCCCCTGCCATCACACACGCAATGTATCACTGTTGGTGCTAACTTCATTGCCCGGCTGAGGTTGTGTCTGTTAGGTTAATCCACTGTGAGGTTACACTTTTTTCCACACTGCACTCTTTGGAGGGAAGTCACTTTGCAGCCCACACTTCAGGTGTGGGGAGTGATGATCATCCCTTATTAGGACAGAGGTGCTACATGAATTACTTGGAATTCTTTTGCTGTTTGTCTCTTCTTCCCCACTTGTTGATTTTATTTAATCTTTTATTTACATCAGTATTTACATCATGGTGTTATTTTATAACTGGATCACAATACAATGCTACATTGTTTGTTGCTCAAATTTTTCCAATTTTGGCCAACGGGAGCTCTTTCAGGTTGGTTCCCTGTGCCCTTTGGAACCGCTTCTCCTTCTATTTTTGGAGCACTTCCTTACTTTTTGATATTACAAGATGATCTAGGCTCAATATAGCTGTTTCCTGCCCCAAACCTAGAACCAGCCATTTTTCCAAGGAGCTTTTGATTGTTTTTATTGGAGAATGGTATTACGAATCAAGATCTGGGTGCTAGATGATTCCTTAGACATTTTATTTATTTTAACATTTTATTCATTTCTGAGAGACTGAGAAACAGTGTGAGCAGAGGAGGGGCAGAGAGATTGGGAGACATTGAGCCTGATGTGGGCCTCAAACCCATGAACCATGGTATCATGACCTGAGCCAAAGTCACACGTTTAACTGACTGAGCCACCCAGGTGCCCCATCCTTAGACTTTTTAAAAACATCACTCTTTAGGCTCCTATTTGTATCATACAAATATTTTCTACTTAGGTATTTACAACAGAACTTCTCCAGCCCTTTCCATGGCCTATCATCAGTTGTCCAATATTTTTTAAAGTCCTTGTAAAACTAAACCTATATCACATAACCCTGATCAAAAGCTATTGCAGTAATAATGTACACAATAGTGAACTTATTTCTAAGGAATGATAGAAGTCATCATGGGCTGCTCTCACTCTCTAACTCTGTATTGTAAATCTCTTCAACAAATAACCAAAATTCTCTATACTAAAAGGATACACATAGACACATGGGCTCCAAGTGGACAAGAGGAAAATGTCTGGATGTGAGGGTTGTCCTATGCAAAATAGACCACTAAGGAAGAGAAAAGAATCTCTTGATTCGGGAGGGCCAAAGACTGACCCATGTCGTCTGAGTGGGGGTTAACCATGCTGTAATAAGATAGGACCCCGGGCAGCTGTCACGTGGGGAGATCTGTGCCTTCACCCTTCAGGCCTCTTTTGTTTAGTTTTCTCTAACACTGATCATGCTCAGATACATGGTTGGAATATAAAAGCTTCTGACACAATTTTATACTATTAGGGGAAGAAGGACCCTTGTGGGTTATCTGGACCAATCTCACATTCTGCCTGGGTCTCCTTTGCCATGTCCCCATCTGGTGGTTGCCCAGCCTCAATTTGGATTCCTCCTGTCTCAGGGAGATCATGACTTGCCGAGGACCTCTTTTACACCTTTTGACAGCTATAACCATTAGAAAAATTATAATTGTCCCCAACTATGTTTCTAGGTGGCCTTCTCTTATTGATACTATTTCACTCTCTCTCCCTCCAGAGCCACTCAGAATAAGTTAACTCCCTCTTCCATTAGCATCCCTTTATATATTTGAAGATAGCTTTTTTCTTTTTTAAAATATAATTCTATATCCTGAACATTTTCCCATGTCTTTAAATATTCTTTAAAACATGATCTTTAAAGGCTTCATAATATTCCAGTGTAGTTATACACTATGATTTATTTAACCATTTTCTTATTGTTGATGTTGAGATGGTTTCCAATTTTTGGTTATTACATACAATATGCAGTGAACATTGCATAAATCTTGGTGTTTCAATTATTGCCTCAGGGTACGTTATTAAAAGTGGCATCCCTGAGTCCCAGGGCGACTGTGACATTGTATTTTGGTAGAGAGTCGAGTCTTGCTATTATATGAAGAGATCTGAGCATCACTTGGTGGTGTGAATCCAGGGTGCTGAGATGACATTTCTGAGTGGTTCGTGGAAGAGGAGGACCCTTGACTGAAACTGAGATACGGTACAGAGTGGATCACTGTGTCTCTGAGGGAGTAGCTTTGGCGGTCAGAGAGTGGGAGTTGCCCTGTATTGACATGCAGGTGAGTGGCTGATGTTTAGAGCAAACATTTAAAGTCACATTTTGGACGGCAGCAGATAAATCTGCAGGTGAGAGCCCTGGCCAACTGGAGGCGGCATATGCAGATGGAGTAATGCCAGAAGCAAGTCTGTGTGAAGGCACCCACATTTTCAAGACCAAAGTCGAGCTGTCCATAGCGATGCGTGGAGCAGCTGTCCGATGGCCCAATGGAAATATTGAAAAGGTCAGAGATTTCGCACGTTCAGATAGAAGGATGGCTGAGGAGTTAAAATTAGATACGGGAACAGATTCGTTCAGGAACGAAATCTGGACGGGAGTAAAGTTTTTACACAACTTTTGCTATGCATTTGCAGTGATGAAGAGAAACAATAAAGTCCTGGCATTTATTCCAGTATGTTTTAGGTAGACAGATATACATTTTGAAATAAAATGTTAACTTGGGATGGTGTGCAGTATTGAAAAAGAGCATAGACGTTAGCACCGGAGGGGGCTGGGATTAACTCTGGTCTCTTCCACAACTAGCAGGGTAGCCTTGAATAGGTTAATTAACCCCTTGAGCCTCAGTTTCCTGCTCCGGAAAATAAAGATTATGATTCTTACTTCGTAGGCCTGCTGGGTCATATAAGATTAGATGCAAATAATTGTTTAGTACCTGTCCGTTTATTTACAACAGTATGGACTCAAGGGTTTTATTTTGTATTTTTGTTGTAAGAATAATGCTACATAATTTATTCTGTTGCTCAAATTTTCCCGGCTTTGGTCAATAAGAGTTCTTTCACGTTGACTCCTGTGTCCCTTTGACTTGCCCATCCTTTTATTTTTTGGAGCACTTCCTTCTCTTTTGGTACTACAAGATGCTCCGGGCTCAACTTCTGTATTTCTTGCACCAAGTCTCAGAATCAGACATTTCTCCAAGGAAACTTGGTTCTCCTTATTAGAGAATGCTATTAAAAATTAAATCAGGGTACTAGGTAGTAGGTGCCTCATTATTGTTCACTGTTGCCATTTCTGCTGTGAGCTGGAAGCTAAGAGCCCAAGCATGCCATGGAGAATTTCAGTATCTCTCAGATGATGGAAAGTAAGAGCCAAGACCAAAAGTAAAGACAATGTTGATTTATTTCATTGACATCAATAACGTTATTCACACAGAATTCATTCCAGAAGGTCAAACACTCAACCAGGCTTGTAATGTAGAAATTCTGAAGCATTCGAGAGAGTTTGGACTATACAGAAAGAGTAAAATGTGATCCCTTGCTTAGGCAAGTTTCTAAGGTAGAAGAAGGGGAAAACTAATATTTTAGTGCCAGTGATGTGGCTGATTTTGGACTAAACTCTTTCCATATGTCGTCTTATTATGCCCTGGGAACAATGCTGCAGGATGGGTATTTGTGTCTTTATTTGGTGGACACAGAAACTGGCAGAATCATCATCCAAACTCAAAGCCTGGGCTTGCCACTCAACTGTGTCAACTCTAAGAGCAGACGTGTGTGACCTTGTGCAATCACATACTTTTTCTGAGTCTCAGGGTTTTCATTTTTAGAAATGGCAACAGTTAACCAAAAAAAGTGGTGATTACTGACCAAAATAGGTTATCCACCTTGGTCACCCACTTTATTCAATGTGATTGCCTCCCAAAGACTTCAGACTCTTTGCAAATCTCAAATCCATGCTCCAAAAATGGAGAGTAGACTCTATGACAGGAATGTATGTAACCTTAAGTTCCCAGGCTACAGCAACACAGAGTGGAAGGGCATAGGTACCCATAAAAAAATTGCTACTCTATCCTCTCAGCCCTCACAGGCTTCTCAAACCCTTCACTTCTGTTCCCTATTCCTGCTGTTACTGGGTTGTGGTGTTCTTCTAGGGACCATTGAGGGATCCTTGTAAAGGTAAAGGGACCAGTTTCCCAATGTACCAGCCTCTTGGCATCTGTGATTGCTGCCACACTGTAGTTTTTGATCAGGTTGGTCCTACTTCATCTTATTTTGGGGGTCTGGCGACTTTCCTGAAAAGAATGTCATTTCTGTTTCCTCTTCTGTTCCCCAGACAGTCCTCAACTGTAACAGTAGAGTATTACTCCTTCCCCAGCTCCCCATCCCATCCTTGAACCAGGATTAATGGTTTAGGGGCAACTCTAACACCCCTGTTCTGAAACTTTCAGAATCGGTACACAGCTCCTCTCAGGAGAGCAAAGGTACAGTGTGGTCAAGGGGCCATCAGCTGGACCATCTCTTTCCATTGCATCTGGTCTGAGCTCCACTCTGCCTATGGGACCTCCCTTTCACTATTTGAGGATTCCCTGACATCACACCCACTTGCAGGTTCTGGTCATTTTCCTGGGCTCAACCTTAGTCTTTGCTTTGTTGACTTACCTCGCTCTGACTGCAAACACGTGCAGGCTTCTGCCCTGGTCTGCCCTCCTCCAGTCCTGATCTGAACAATTCCTGGCCCAAGATCCCCCACGTTGCATCTAGCTCCACTCTGTCCTTTGCTTCTTTTGGAACCAGTGCTTGTTAATAGGTCTTTCGTGTGGCTCCTTCTTTCATGTTGGCACTCTTTTCCTGGTCGTGGCGCCAAGTCCCCCCAGAGCAGTGCTGGGAGATAATACAAATGTCACTGCTAAGGGCAACCATGGATCATCCCTCTTCTTCAGTGATCTCTACCAGTATCCATGGACTGAACTGTATCTCTCCACTGGGAGAAGTCAATGGAGGTCACTGCTCAAGAGATTAAGGTGCAGTCTTTGTCTGCCTTCTTGACAGCTCCAAAAGTCTCCTACTTCTGACCAGATCTACTGAAGCCTTATGGAAAGAAAAACACTAGTGGATGCCTGGATTCCTCTCGAGACAGCAGGAAGCCCCTTTCTGTGGCTGTTATTAATTAAAATCTCTTACAGTCAAGGAGCACCTGGGTGGCTCAGTTGGTTAAGCATCTGACTCTTGGTTTTGGCTCTGGTCAGGATCTTACAGTGTGTGGGTTCGAGCCCCATGTTGGGCTCCATGTTGGCAGTGCAAAGCCTGCTTGGGATTCTCTCTCTTCCTCTCTCTGCCTCCCCCTCCCCCACTTACTCTCTCAAAATAAATAAACATTAAAAAAATAACAGTTCTTTATTTAAAAAAAAAAAACAAAAACAACTGCTTACAGTCAGTTCCAGGAGAGATGCTCTAAAATATTCTAGAGCTGTGGCAACATTCTAGCTGCTCTTTTAGTTGTCTAGGAGTGAGAACACCGGAGGTGGAGTTCGGATGGGCAGAACCAGCTCCTCACTTTACAGCTGAATGACCTTGTGCAGGTCACCACACGTGCCCAAGCTTTTGCTTCTCCATTTGGAAAGAAGGCCCTTCTGACAGTGTTGGTTTGGAGATCAAATCAAGGAATAAATGTACAGGTGTACTGTGAAATGTCAGGCACTTCTTAATGTTAGCTGTTAATAGTAAGATGTATTATTATTAGCCTATGATTCCACAGGGTGCTTTAGCCATCAAGAACAGAAACCCTGGGAACTTCCAGTCCAAGATGGCAGCAGAGGAAGGCCATTAACTCACCTCCTCCATGGACAGAGTAAATCTACACTGACCAGCTTCTGCACAAGAAAAGACAGACCACACACAGAGAAGGCAGGAGAGCCAAAGGCATGGTGAGGAAGGCAACCCCACCCAGAGGAGGGATAGCCCTGGGGCACAGGGCAAAAAAAGCCTGGGTTTGAAAGGGCAAGTAGAATATAAAGGAAGTAGCCCTATAGTCTTGTCAAATGGTGATGGGGGAGCTGCTGGAACTCTCTCCTGGTTGGTGAGGCTGGTGAGTGCCACAGTTTCCATTCCCCTTGAGAGGAGGGCAGGTTTCCAGGTGCAATGGGTGGCCTGGCACATCAGCCCTGGATGCCCTGGAGCACAGAACAAAAGCCCTCATTGAAAGCACAACAAGAATATAAAGGATCCAGCTCTAGAACTCTGCCAAACGGTGGGGTATCTGGGTCACACCAGCCCCAGTCATCCCACCAAGGCTCCGTACACAGCCAGCTTGGGGGCACACGCTAGGACACTCCTGGTCAGCACTCACCATAGCTCCAGCCCTCTCACCACGGTGAAACATGTGCAAAGCATCCAGAACACTCCAGGCCTGTACTGCTTTGGCTCTAGATGATCCACCAATGTGCCCCCGGCACTGAATGCCCTGAGGACCGCCCCCCCCCCCCCCAGATTACACCCACTTCAGCTCCCACTGCTCTGTGAGGTGCCTCTAGCATGGAGCGACCTGGGACTCCCTGGCCGTGCCCTGCTCAGATCCAGTCACCTGCCATGGTATCTCTGTGTGGAGTACCCTAGGACTTCAGCCAGCAGGGAGTGGTGTAATGTATTCAAAGTGCTTAAAGGAAAAAAAAAAAGGAAAAAAAGACCTAGAAGCAAGAATATCCTACCTGGCAAGTTTAAATTTAAAATTCAGAAAGGAGGGAGAGATAAAGAGGTTCCCAGACAAAAGTTAAAGAATTTCATCACCACTAAACCAGCCTTACAAGAAATGTTAAAGGGACTTCTTTAAGTATAAAATAAAAGGCCATAATTAGGATTAAGAAAATTATGGCTAAAAAAATGTAAAATATGGCCACATATACATAAAATGTGGGGAGGGGGGTAAGAAGTTCTTCTAGAATGTGTTTGAACTTAAGTGATCATGACCTTAATACAGACTGCTGTATACCTAGGATGTCATATATGAGCCCCATAGTAACTACAAACCCAAAACCAATAATAGATACACAAGAAATAGAAAAAAAGCAAAGCATAACACTAAAATTAATCTAGACAGCAAGAGAAAAAAGGAACAGAGAAGAACTACAAAACAACTAGAAAACAGCAAACTGACGACGATAAGTATATACCTATCAGTCAGTAATTACTTTAACTATAAATGGTCTAAATGCTCTAATCAAAAGACATAGGATGGTGGAATGGGTGATGAAACAAGACCCATCTGTATGCTACCTACAAGAGACACATTTCATACCTTAAGACCCTCACAGACTGAGGTGAATGGATGGGAAAAAAATACTCCTTTTTAAAATTTTTTAAAAACGTTTATTTTTGAGAGAGAAACTGAGCATGAGCAAGGGAGGGGGAGGGGCAGAGAGAGCGAGAGGGAGGCACAGAATCCGAAGCAGGTTCTAGGCTCTGAGCTGTCAGCACAGAGCCCAACATGGGGCTTGAACGCATGAACTGTGAGATCATGACCTGACCCGAAGTCGGAAACTCAACCAACTAAGCCACCCAAGTGCCCCTGGAAGAAAATATTCTAAGCAAATGACAGAAAAAAAAAAAAAAAAAAAACAACCTGGGGTAGCAATATTTATATCTGTCAAAATGTACTTTAATACAAAGACTGTAGGAAGAGACACAAAAGAGCATTACAAAATCATAAATGGATCAATCCAACAAGAGGATATAACAATTGTAAATGTCTATGTACCCAACATTGAAGCACCTAACCATATAAAACAAATATTAACAAAGGTAGAGGGAGAAATAGTAGGGGACTTTAACACCTTTAGATGTCAATGGAAGAGACCAGATGGACTTAACAGATACATACAGAAAATTCCAACCCAAAACAACTGAAACCACATTCTTTTCTAATGTATGTGGAATATTCTCCAGGGCAGACCACATGTTAGGCCACAAAACAAGTCTCAATACATTTAAGAAGATTGAAATCATATCATGTAACTTTTCTGACTACAACAGTATAAAACTACAAATCACTTACAAGAAAAAAGTGAAAAAAAACCCACAAACATGTGGAGGCTAAAGAATGTGCTACTAAACCAGTGGGCCAAAAATGCAATCAGAGAGGAAATTAAAACAAAACATGAGGACAAATGGAAGTGAAAACACAGTGGTGCAAAATCTCTGGGATGCAATGAAAGCAGTTCTAAGAGGGAAATTTATACCTACCTCAAGAAATAAGAAAAATCTCAAACATTCTAACCTTAGACCTAAGGGAACTAGAAAAAGAATAACAAAACCCAAAATTAGTAAAAGGAAGGAAGTAAGAAAGGTCAGAGCAGGAACAAACAAAATAGAGACTAAAAGAACGAAAAAAATTAGATCAATAAAACCAAGAGCTGTTTCTTTGAAAAGATTAACAAAATTGATAAACGTTTAGCTGATTCATCAAGTTAAAAAGGGAGAGGACCCAAATATATAAAATTAGAAAGGAAAGAGAAGAAGTAACAACTGACATTATGAAAATGCAAAGGATGATAGAATGTTATGAAAATTTATATGCCAACAAATTAAAATAAACATGCAGTCTTCCAAAACTGAATCAGGAATAAATACAAAATCTGAGCAGACTAATTACTAGTGATGAAATTGAATCAGTGATAAAAAAAAATTCCCCCCCAAAAAACCTAAAGTCCAGGACCAGATAGATTCAGAGGTGAATTCTACCAAATATTTTAAAAAAGAGTTAATACTTATTCTCCTTAAACTATTCCAAAAAATAGAAAAGGAAGGAAAGCTTCCAAATACATTCTGTGAGGCCAGAATTACCCTGATAGGAAAATCAGACAGAGACACTTCAAAGAAGAAAAAACTGCAGGCCAATATCTCTGATGAACATAGATGTAAAAATTCTTAACAAAATGCACTTAACAATACATTAAAAGCATCATTCACCAAGATCACGTGGTATTTATTCTGGAGATACAAGGATGATTTCAATATTCACAAATCAATCAAATATACCACATCCAGAAGAGAAAGGATATAAACCACATGATCATGTCAATAGATGTAGAAAAAGCATTTGACAAAATTCAACATCAGTTCATGATAAAAACTTTGAACAAAGTGGGCTTAGAAGGAACGTACTTCAACATAATAAAGGCCACTTATTAGAAACCCACAGCTAACATCATACTCAATGGTGAAAAACTGAGAGCTTTTCCTCTAAGATAAAAACCAAGATAAGGATATCTATCCTTGCCACTTTAATTCAACACAGCACTGGCATTTCTAGCCAAAGCAATCAGACAAGAAAAAGAAAAGGCATCCAAATAGGTGAGATAGAAGATAAACTGTGGTTATTTGCAGATGATATAATACTATACTTAGAAACACTAAAGACTCCACCACAAAACTATTGGAAGTAATAAATGAGTTCTGTAGCCTTGCAGGATACAAAATTAATGTACAGAAATAGGTTGTATTTCTATACACGAATAATGAAATAGCAGAAAGGAAAATTAGGAAAATAATACCATTTACAATTGTACCAAAAAGAATAAAATACCTAGAAAGAAACTTAACCAAGGAAGCAAAAGGACTGTACTCTGAAAAGTATAAAACGCTGATGAAAGACATTGAAGATGACACAAACAAATGAAAAGATATTCAATGCTCATGGAGTAGAAGAAGTAATATTGTTAAAACATCCATACTACAATTTGTAATCTACAATTCAGTGCAATCCCTGTCAAAATACCAATGGCAGTTTTCATAGAACTAGAACAAATAATCCTAAAATTTGTATGGAACCACAAAACAAAACAAAACCCTAAAGAGCCAAAACAATTTGGAGAAATAAGAACAAAGTTGGAGGTATCGCAATCTCAGATTTTAAGATATACTACAAAGCTGTAGTAATCAAAACGGTATGCTAAATACACAAATATAGACACATAGATCCATGGGACAGAATAAAATGTCCAGAAATAAACTCACAACTCTATGGTCAATTAATCTACGACAAAAGAGGCAAGAATATACAATGGAGAAAAGACAGTCTCTTCAATGAATGGTGTTGGGAAAACTGAAAAGCAACATTCAAAAGAATGAAACTGGGTCACTTTCTCACATCATCCACAAAAATAAACTCAAAGTGACTTAAAGATCCACATGTGACACCTGAAGCTATAAAACTTCTAGAAGAAAACATTGGCAGTCATCTCTTTGACATGGGGCTTAACATTTTTCTAGATATGTGTCCTCAGGCAAGGGAAACAAAAGCAAAAATAAACTGTCGAGACTACACCAAAACAAAATCTTTTGCACAGCCAAAGGAAACCATCAACAAACAAGGTAACCTCCTGAGTGGAAGAGGATATCTGCAGATGATGTATCCGATAGGGGTAATACCCAAAATATATAAAGAACTTATACAACCCAACACCCAAAAATCCAGCTAAAAAATGGGCAGAAGACCTGAAGAGACATTTTTCCGAAGAAGACCTACAGACGGCCAACAGACACATGAAAAGATGCTCAGCATCACTAATCATCAGGGGAAATGCAAATAAAAACCACAATGAGCTATCACTTCACATCTATCAGAATGGCTAAAATCAAATCCACAGGAAACACGTATTGGCGAAGGTGTGGAGAAAAAGGACCCTCGTGCACCATTGGTGGGAGAGAGAAAGGAAACTTTTCCCAGATCTTCAGCCCCTTCCTCTTACATCTTATTCTGTAGTACTTAATTCACCCATTCCTTGAAAGATTAAAGGCGGGGACTCTCAAACCAATCAGGCTCCTAGGTTTGCCAGAGGGGTGGTAGCAGATCATATGGGGGCTCTAGCAGGAAGACAGTGGGTGATGGGTGCTGAGTACGTAACAACAACATCTGCCATAGACTGTGTTATGCTTGTTACACTGTATAACCCGAAGGTAGGGGCCATTTCTGTGTGGCCCAATATATCCCCGGTGCCTCTCACAGTGCCTGGCACACTGTAGGTGCTCCATCAATATTTGTTGACTGAAATAAAATGACAGGCAGTGTGGGATTTGATGGGACACCACCACTTACGTGAAAATGCTGGCTGCACTTCACTGTGTAACAGACAACCTGTGCCGAGTGCCTGGGGTATGTTTCTCACTTGTTCTTGTGCTACCGGCACTGAAAACCATGTCCTCCGCTTGATAAGTGCTCCCTAAAAATGAGTTAAGTGAATGGATGGCACATGTTCTATGGAAGAAATTATAATAGTGCTTACACAGTGCTGCTTCCATTCCAAGCATTGGGTTAAGTAAGCACTTAATGTGTGTTAATTCCTATAATTCTCACAACCCTGTGAGCTGTAATTATCCCTATTTTACATCTAGGAATACTGAGGCACAGAGGACTCACTAGCTCGCTCTGGGCTACATAGGAGGTTAACAGGTGGGTCTAGGATTGAACCAGCTCAGCTGGCCCAGGGTACTTGATCTTAACAAGGTGCTCAGCAAAGCCACGGCTGGTGCTTTAGGTGGCTCTGTCCTAGCAGTGTCTGGCCACTGAAGAGGGGGCAGCCTGCCTGCTGAGATAACTCTACTGTCTCTGCGTCTGCCCTGCTCCTGTCCTTGGTGCCTGGCTGTTGGAATTGCCAGTAGACCACCTCTGAGGGGCCTCTCTCTCGGTGGATGAAGGAGACTGGGGTGTAGTGAAAGGAGAGGATGGACAGGGTCAGAGGCCTCCTTGTAACGACCCTTCTTCTGATCACAGATGGAGGTCACTCCCCTGTCCACCTTCCTCCGGGAGGAAGGAGCAATCCGCAGGAGCATGGTTTTGTTGGAGAAGCCCGCCATACATCATTGTTTATCAGCAAGGGCTCAATTCAGGCCCTCCCCTCCTGTTTGTCAGCAAGGGGGACTCTGGGGCTGCCACTCTGCATAGATAGGGAATCAGGCTGCATTAGCCATGCTGGTGCTGCTGTAAGCTGGCCAGGCTGGGCTGCCTTGCTTGTTCTTTGCAGGGCCTGGTGCGGTGAAGAGATGAGTTTCTCTCTGGAAGAGCCCCCTTCTGCACTGGCAGCTCGGTTTTCCTCAGATAACTGAGGGGGAACTGGCTCCCTTATAAGCTTTTGGTTCCACTCCCCTGACCTGTTCGTCATCACCAACCATTTACTGAGCATTTATGATGTGCCGGACACGATTGTACTATTCTAAGCACTTCCAAACATTAAATCATTGATTCCTCAAAACAAGAGCCTCCTTTCGTCTCCACTGTGCAGATGAGGAAACTGAGGTGCGGAGAAGTTTGGTTACTGGTAAGCGGCTTGCCTGGGTTTTAAGCCCGTGCATCCGCACATCCAGCCATCCTCACAGAACTTGCCAGAGATGCCTGAGGCTTTGCTGTGTGCCAGGCCCCATTTGTAGGGTTTTACATGCATTCTCTTGTTCATTCTTCCCAGCAGCCCTCAAAGAGAGGGATTATTATGATCCAGGGAAACAGAAGCTGAGAGAGGTTAAGTAACTTGCCCAAGGTCACACAGCGGCAAGATGAGCTGGATTCCAATTCGGTCGGCCTGCCCCGGGTCCTTAACCACCTTGTTCTAAGCCTCTTATCCCCTTTTGCAAGAAATAAGAATGGTTTGTCAGCAGAAACAGTTTCCTTCCACCCTCTGCACTCTAGTTCTTTCCTTTGGGAAGCTCTCCCTCAGGTCTGACAGGAATTCCTCATAAACCGTAAGGATAGAGAGAGCTTGGCGCTCGTTTCATAAGCCTGTGTTTCATAGAACCTAGGATCCCTGTGGCCAAAAGGGGCCTCTGAGGTCACCGTGCCCATCCTCCGGCCCCCAGGCAAGACTACACCGACACCACCTTGCTATCCTGCTGACACCTTTCTTCCTGATTGTTTCCAGGGAGGGAAGGAGTATCCCCAGATGAAGATACAAAGGGCTTGCCCGGACCTGTGCTCATTGGGATCTTGCTCCAACAGTGTCCTGAGTGCCTGGAAGGGCAGGTGACAGAGGAATCCCAGCAAAGACTGGAGAGCACTGGCCAAAATAACCCATGGGACCCTGCCAGCCCCGCCTGTGTCCCCGAATGCCAAATGCAGACGACAGCCTGAAAACAATTTGTCCGGCCTGTGAGTAATGTCTAGTAACTAAATGCTAATTAATTTGCTGTTGCATTTGAGTTAATTTATGGGGTGTTCTCTTCACCGAGTAAATTTTAATTAAGAAGAGTAAAACAAATGACAAAGTAATTTCCAAAAAATTAATTTTCAGTAAACACAAGCCATTGTTTTTCTTTGTATCTATAATAAAAGTTAAAGCAAAGCCCTCCCTAGCCTGCCGCCACCCCGCCCCCCCCATCTCCCCCGCTTCTGAAGATGAAGTTTGAGCCCAAGCCAGGCGCTCGGAGGCGGGCAAATTAGCAGTCAGGCAAGGCCAAAAGGAACTGGGCAGAGAGCCTGAGAGAAATCAGGCAGCAGACCTCAAAGAAATGCAACAATTGCTACTCCTCTGGTGTTGGTTGGGTATAATTTTCATCCAACCCTGCACCTTTTAGAAGACGGGAGAGGGGAAGGTACAATGTGCTTGCTTCTGGTAGAAACACTAACAAGGAAGCAAGAGGTGGAGGCGTTTTATTATTATTTTTTAATTAGTCTGGTTGCATAACCGAATAAGCAGGAGAGAGAAAGGAGGGAGGGAGGGAGGGAGGAAGGAAGGTGTCCTCGGCATGACTTTCCCAAGCGCCACAAGAGGGAAATCCCACCTAGCTGCTCTGAGCTCGTTCCCTGGATAGTTCTCTTGAGAAGGGAGTTACTATGGGCTCCCGTGTTAGTGATGGGGAAACTGAGGGTTTAAAGCTGCCTCAAAGCGACACAACTGGTCAGTTGGATTTGAAGTGGCTTTGTGGCCCCAGAGCTCTTGACAAAATGAGTTTTGAAATCAATTTGCAAGGCTGTGCTGGGTCTGCTGTCCCGGAGCTTGGGGTTGTCACTGGTCTACGTCCGGCTCGACTAAGGGCTAAGAATTGGGTGGTGCTGGTGGCCGTGTGAGCTGGAGGGGTGAGATGTGAGGAAAGCCACTGAGACCCACTGCAGAGGGAGGGAGGCCGTGGGACTTCAGAGTGGCTCTGAGCAAGTGCAGGGCCCAGGTGGGGGACTGGGCGGGAACTCCGAGGGGCGGAGTCCTCTCTCCTTTCTCTGTGCTCCCTGTCCTGAGTTAGGGCTTCCCCGAGCAGGCTGAGAGCATCTAATCCAATGCAGGGGCAGCTGGGAAGAGGTGAGGGGTGCCCGCCTGGGCACTGCAGCCTTTGCCACCGTCACCCCACTGACTTCAGGGTCTCCGTGTCCAAGCATCCTGCTTGTCCTGCTGCACTCACTGGGGGCTCCTATGAAAGTATGGATTTGTCTGGGTTTCTCTGTTTAATCCCAAATCTGTCAGGCCTTGTTAAATTTGATGGGGCCTGAAAGGTCTGGTGTTAAGCAAATACTCGGTGACCAGAGTCTTTGATGAGAATCAAGCTGAAGCCTAATCCTGAGGTAATGGCTTTCCCCATAATCCCAGGAGGCTGGGGATAAGGGAGGGGGAGGAATCCAGGAGCCGCCTGAAGCAGAGCTCAGAGCTGGTGGGGAACCGAGCAGGGGGAGAAGGAGGGTCGGCTGCCCCCTTCTGCTAGGATTCCCAGATGACCCCTGCCTGCCTCTGAGGTCAAGGCCATCAAAATGGCAAGTTACCTTGGGAAAACTTGTTTTCCCTTTTAATTTTTTTTTTAACTTTATTTACTTATTTTGAGAGAGAGAGCAAGAGAGCGAGAGAGAGCAAGAGAGCGAGAGAGAGCACGCGTGCATAAGCCGGGGAGAGGCAGAGAGGAGGAGAGACAGAATCCCAAGCAGGCTCTGAGCCATCAGAGCAGAGCCCCATGCAGGACTCGAACTAAGGAACTGTGAGATCAAGAGTCGGAAGCTCAACACCCCACCTTGGGAACTTTTTCTGCCAGAACTGGGGTCAGAGAGGAAAGGACAGAGTTCTTTGGTCCCTGTTCCTGCACATGGCTCTGGGTAAAGAAAGAAAACTGATGGGAGTCCACAAGAGAGGGATTAATAAGCCACTTTAGGGCTTCAAGTGGGTAGCCCAGGGTTTCCCCCTGCTGAGGTCTGGGGTTCTGAGAGGTCAAGCTGTTCACCAAGGGGGCTGCCTGAGAGGGCCTCTGCCTCCTCTCTGATCCCCCCCCCCACGGGGGGTTGGGGGGAGACCAGAGTCTTCAGACCGCAGACGGGGTAAAAACGGGGGCCCTGAGCACTACCAGACCAGGGCACATGGGATTATGTGGCCGCACCTCGAGGCTGCTGCCAGCCGGGGAGCTGGCCACCCTGGGCTTCGCGCAGTGGGCGGGGGGGGGGGGGGGGGGGGGGGGTGGTACCGTGCGGGCGTGGGCGGGGCACAGGGAGGCGGAGGGCGCAGGGCAGTGGCCTCGCTCAGCCTCCCTCCGTGGAAAACAGCGCTGATCACGCCACCCCCGGCTGCTCTCCGGAGAGAGCTGCTGTGCGCCTCGTCAAGGTACCTGATTAAACATTCATGGGAAAAAAATAAATAAAGTAAACATTTTGCAAAGAGATGCTTAAGCAATCAGGCGCTTCAGGGGGTGGGTTCCCGTGGTGCTGTAACCACCAGCCCAGGGGGTAATCGGCATTTAACGTCACCAGCACCTCCCGGGGTCCACACCCAAGGGGCTGATGCCGCTGCCTCCCTCTCCAGAGGCTGGGAGCGCCTAGCCGGTTGTTCTCAGCTGTTTATTCTTTTCTCTTTCTCCTCCTCACTTTGCATTAAGTATAACTGATGTGGGAGGGGGGAGTCACTGTCCTAGAAAGAAAGGCAGGGAGGGAGAGTCGTTTTAAGGGACAAGTCGTGCTGTCCTTCGAGGTGTGAGCCCCATCTGGAGTCCGGTTTGGAGAAGGGGCACCGCCCAGTCCATCCTTTGCTCACCAAGCAAGTGTTTTTGGAGCTCTGAGAGATGGGTGTGGCTCCTGCCGCCTCAGAACTGGCGAGTTCCCAGAAAACAAGGACCATGGTGAGGACAGGCAGGAAGCGTGTGCCAGTGCTGATTTCAGTTTTCATAACAACTATATGAGGGGGTTGCTGTCAGCCCATTTTGCAGATGAGAACAGTGAGGCAGTGAGAGGTTATGTGACTTGCCCAAAGTCCTACAGAACAGGGATCTGAATCCACATACTTTGGCTCCAGGTATGTGTTTCACCACCCGGCTGTCTCTGGGCACCTCATAAACAAACGGAAAAGTGCTTTGGGTTCCTTGCAAAGGCTTAGGCAGCTAGGGAAGCTTTCCATAGGAGGTGGCACTTAGCTGAGTCCTCAGGGACACTGGGCTTGTCCAGCAAAGGGGGGGTGGGTACGCTTCTGGCACAATGCACAGAATTCAAATCCCAGGCATCTTCTGGTGTCCAGGTGACATTATCCCAGGACTCACTTCCTCTCCTTAGCCCACTGCCCGTAGAAATAAATGGCGGCCCTCCGTTTATGGATGCTGCAGGGGGCCCCTCTGTCTATGGATGCTGCAGAGGGCTGTCCCTGCATGGGCATCACAGGAAGAGGGATGCTGACCCCCAGGCAGCTGTACAGACATTGAATAATATGCAGATTAAAGAAGTGAATCAAGGGGCACCTGGGTGGCTCAGTGGGTTAAGCATCTGACTCTTAATTTCAGCTCAGATCATGATCTCACAATTTGTGAGTTTAAGCCCCCGCATTGGGCTGTGTGCCAACTGTGGGGATCCTGCTTAGGTTCTCTCTCCTCCTCTCTCTGCACGTCCCCTGCTCATGCTGTCTCTGTCTGTCTCTCAAAATAAATAAACAAAAATTAAAAAAAAAAAAGTGAATCAAATACTTGCATCCTGAGCCTTTCTGGCCCACTGAGCTTCCCTGACACCTCGGGGCTCCACTTCTGGAGGGATCTGTCTCTCTGGTACCAAAACAAGCTCTCCAGGCCAGAAGAGTTTTCTTTGTAAATTAAAATAATTCATTGTGCGTCTGTAATCAAATACATACCTGTACCCTCTTACTAATACTGGCTGTTATAATTGGCTTTCTCTATGGCCAATTACCTGTCAGATAAAGGGCTACTCATTGCATAGAGGGCAGTTATCCATCAGGGCATGGGAAAGATGAGGGCCCCAGCACTGCGGGCAAACCATCATCCAAGTGTGGTCGTGGAGCCAGATGGGGTCCTGAAGCGGACTCTCAGAGGTAGTCACCTTGGGTAGACCAGAAGATAATGGAGGGAGGGAGGCAGAAAGCCAAAGAAGCTCATTCATTTACTTATCCTTTTACTGAGCAATCCTTTTCAGAACACTCTTTCTGAGCCAGACACCCTGGCAGGAGCAGGATTTATCCTGAGTCAGGTTGGCAACTCCCTGATACTCCTACCTGAGCTGGCCTTTAGGAGTTGTGGAACCCTAGGACCTCAGATCTCTAGCTTCCAGGGAAGAGCTACACTTTGCTAGTCATCATTGATTGCTCCCTTGCACTCCATGCAGGGAGGTGGGGAATGACCTGTTCTGGTGGCGACTGTGGGTAAAGACTCTTACAGCCCAACCAGGCTTTTAGATCAACCTCTTGATTTTGCAGAGGAGGGGAAAGAAGCCCAGAGAGAAGACGTAAACTGCCTGAGGACACATAGCAAAGTTGGAACTTGACTCCAGCTCTCTAGATTCCAAAGGCATAGCTTTTGTTTATGCTGCCTGGCCAGTTACAGGGCTGGGTGCATCTGTGATGACAGAGGGGACAGGGCTGTGCAGCAACTGGCCTGGGAAGGGGTGCTTTTTCTGCTGGGCAGTACTTTCCATGGCCCTCTTTTTGCATTGAGAAATGTGTTCTTTAGAAAGTGGGATTCCTGGGGCAGGGTGGGCCTTGCTCTGGATTTCACTTTCTGTATCTGTCCAGCAGAGTCCATTGAGAGCGACAGGCCCCTCAGAGGTGAGTGAAGAGTGTTGCTCTGCTGTCAGGGAGGATGAAGACTGAGCTGGTGATCGATGCTTCTGGTGGTGACATCCCAGTGAGGCCACTAGTGGGTACTGGGCCCTCAGAGTCACGTGGGGTGTTTTCTGTCTGTCTGGGCTATGGAGGAGCAGGAGTGTGTGCGTGTGTGTGCACACACACACATACATTAGTGGAGGGGACACTACCCTCGGGACAGTGGCAATGATTTGTATCTTCTCTGCTAGGAGTGATATTATATGTTCTGTTAAGGATTTCTCTGCCTCCCCTGGCATTTGATACTAGCTCTCCTATCCTTGGGCTTTCTTCCTAGCTTGTCACCCCTCCATCTTCTGGGGTGAGTGTCCTAAGAGCTCTCAGAGGTGTTTTCTGTTGTACGTCTCAGGCTTTCGTGGAATGTGTGCAGATAAGTTCAAATCCTAGCTTTGCCTCTTAACTAGTCAGGGGACTTTGGGCCAGTTACTTGAGTCTTGAGCCCCAGAGTTGTCACGTGTATGATGGGACTATTGCAGGTGACCACATGACATGGAACATAAGGTATTCACTAAATGCATCATCCCCCCCACCCCCTCATACCTAAGCTAATTCCATGTTGGCCTGTAGCCCTCTCATCCACGGGTGCATATCGCCATTTTCAAATAAAACAATGAGTAAGAAAATGAGTAACTAATGAGCAATGAGTAAGTAATGAGTAAGAAAATATTTTTGCAACTCTAAATCATCACTCACAAAACTGGTGGTCGTATTAGTTGCATGACCAAAGATGACGGATCTTGGTTAAGCACACCCTCATCTGTGCAGGGTAGAGGTAGGGCACAGCTTTGGTGTTAGATCCTGAGCAAGAAGCTGTTTCCCCTTTTGGGGTGAAACATCTGAGCAGTCAGAATCCTTGGCCCCTGTTCCTCCCTGATCAGGTTTTTTAGACGTTAGGGATGATCATAATTCAAGGGTTACATAAAGAGTGTGGTGGTTTTACTAGCTGTGAGATCCTGAGAAAGTTACTTAAACTCTCTGTGCCTCTGTTTTCCCATCTGTAAAATAAGGACAATAAAATACCTATGCCACAGGAGAGAACAAAATGGATAAATGCATGGGAAGCATCAGAACATGCCTTGCACACAGTAGGCGCTCCAGAACTGTTAGCAGCTGTTGTTGTTCTTTGGCTTTTGTAACAGATAGAGGTGTGTGTAGATCCCCAGCTCTGCCACTGGCCTCAGTTTCTTATCTATGGATTGGGAGTTCTGTTAGTCCTCGTGTGGCTAATGGGAGAAGTGAGATCACGAAGCATGTGGTCCGTCCTCTAGAACGTGGCAAACTCCCAGTAAGTGTTGTTGTAATCTGTGGGCTCTGCACTGCCCACCGAGACTCTCTCCATGGCTTGCCTGTCCCCTGCCTCCTGGTGTCTACTCCCCAGCTCTGTGGTACATGCCCGAAGTATGGGGCTGGTAAAATTCTCTTTATAGTTTTCACAGTGACTTCATGTCTTTAATCGTGGCTGGTCCTCACAGCAATTCTAGAAGACAGGGGATAGATTCTTAATCTCGTTTTATACTTAAGAAAATGGAGACTGAAAACAGGTTAAGTGATTTATCCAAAGTCATTCAACAAGTTAACTGGGTCTCGGGTCCAAAATTCAAGGTTCCACAAGAATAATGCACATTTATTTATTGCTTTGTAGTGAAGATAGACCTCATACATAGTCCTGTCTGATCGTCACAAGTCTGTAGGGGTAGGGATTATGGTCACTCCCATTCTATAGACCCAGAGAGGTTCCATCACGTGCTCATGATTACCCAGCAAATAAATGAGGAAAGGGAGCTTTAAAGTCATGTTTTCTGGCTTCATTTCTGTATTCTTTCAACTTGACATTGTTTTTAGTCCTCCCTTCAAAAGCCAGCTTGTCTTAAAAAAAAAAAAAAAAAAGCAAAACCAAAGACAAAAAAACCCACAAAAAATGAAAAACAAATAATCAACCAGGGGCAGCAGCTACCCTCGGACAGTCGGGCTGCGCCATAACTTTTCTGACAACAGCATGAAGCAAGATCCCCAGCAGAAAGCGTGGAACTCTCCCAGCCAGCCTTGCACGGAAGGGTGTAATTAGAGGGCTGACAGGTGTACACGCAAGGCTGCTAATGGGTCCACCTGTGAGAGGGACCTGGCGAGCACAGGTAATTTGGACAGAGTGGAGCACTCAAAGGAGATCCGAGCTTCAGGTGCCCAGACTGGCCCCCCGGGCCAGAAGCTTCCCCGGGAAACAGGACGAAGGGCCTGGCCTGGACCCTGCTGCTGACACAGAGCTATTTGCTGTGGTGTTCGCTGCATATTATGCTAAAAGTGTGACAGATTTTACAGGCAGTCTGGGTGGGAACCATGGCAACAGGTTAGGGAAGAGGAGAAGCTGATTGCCGTTGTCGTGTTAGCGAGAGAAGGGTGAGCTGGGGGGACATGCCGTCCCTTCTCCACCCCCCTCGGCTGCCGCTCCTGGTCCTGACCCCCAGGCTGTCTGCAAGTCTGGTCCCTCTGAAGCACACAGGCAAATTGGGGAAGGGAGGCGTGAGGCAGCACGGGGCGGTGACACGTTGTGCTGGTCTTCAGGCCTGCTCTCAGGCCTGTATTCTCGTCATAATAACATGGTCTGATGTGCCAATACCTGCCGTGTGCCAGGCACAGCGTGGGGTGCCTCCCCTGTGTTATTTCCGACCCTCTCAACAACTCTGTGAGATGCTATCGTTACCTTCATTGTGTGTATGAGCAATTTGGGGTCCGAGAGACCAAGGAACTTGCCCTGAGGCACACAGCTACTAACAGGTGAAGAATTTGATCTAGAATGATCTCTGAAGTTTGTGCTCTATCCATTACATCATGCTCACCTCCAAGACAACACCATTCTTCCATGCACATTTATAGGCCAAGTTTTCCCAACCAATCATTCAGGAAAGAAAAGGAATCGGGGAACTCCCTTTTCAATTTGCATGAGGTTACCAGAATTTTCCATAGTGGTGGTTCTGTCTTCAGAGAAGCATCAGGACGGGATTGTTATCCTTTCTGCTGGTGGGGTCGTTCTGTGGATCCAGACAAAAGGGGCTGATGCTCCATGCTGTAAGCTCTCGTTCTCTATGAGCCCTTACCAGTTCCTCTCTCTTTATGTGGCTTGGTGATGGGTAGTCACCATGGTTCCCGCACTCTTGGGCAGAGAGTCCATTTTTTTCTTCCAGTCAGGCAGAGGGAAAAGGCACTGGATATGTGGTCTTGGAAAGCAGTCCTTGTCACACAGGGGAGTGGGGGCTAGATAGAGGGGCTGGCCGTCCAGCCTGCAAGGCGGGGCCTGGGAGGGGCCAGGCAGCTGTTGCCAACCCAGCTCCCGGGTTCATCGAGCAGGCTTTTTTTTTTTTTTTTTTTTTTTTTTTGAGAGAGAAAGCAGGCTCGGCGTTGTCAGCACAGAGCCCGATGTGGGGCTCGAAGTCACCAACTGTGAGATCACGACCTGAGCCAAAGTCAGATGCTTAACCAACTGAGCCACCCAGGCGCCCAGAACAGTTTGTGATAGTGAAGGTAGAGGAGCCAGTGCCCGTCCTGGAGGAAACACCCAGGTCTGAGAGATCAGTGCTTTCAGTGCCCAGGAGCCTCAGGCCTCTGAAAGCCTTGAGCTTTGCTTCCAGTGACTTATCTTCTCCCTAAAGGAGAGTTGAGGTATTGTGAGCCGGGCACCTGCTCAGGGGGCCCAAAATACAACAGGGAAAGGGCTTTGCAGATGGGCTGACACCTGAGGGGGTTGGGCTTGGATGCTTCTGAGCAGGGAGCTCATGGGGAGGGTATCATGGGATAGAGAGAGGGACAGAGACCTTCAAACAGGTGTTTTTTGGAGGGGTGGGAAGATGTGCCCTGGGCTCTATGGAGAGTGGTTGGGAGACCAAAGCTGTCAAGGGGGGGACACTCCGATCCTCTCTTCTGAGAGCAAAGTTGAAAAAGTTCCCCTCCTAAGACCCTCTCGAAACACTGCGTTTCTCCTCTCTGTACTCTCTTCCCTTCCACCATACACTTCATTGAAGGAATAATCAAAATTTATTGTCCTGGTTTTTATTCCATTTGCTCTCTGGTCTGTGAGAATAAGTTTCTGCTCCGCTGTTGACTCATGCTTCGGGTGGACAGTATTTACCGAGCCTTTACTATATGCCACACACACACTGGGTGTTGGGAACACAGCCAAGCAGTTCCTGGTGTTTAGGACCTTCCTTGTATCTAGTAGGGCAGGAAGACCTTTATACAGCGACATGACTAAATGTAAGATGTGGTGCTATGAGAGTGAAGTGGCAGGTAGATGTGACCTAGCTGTTGGGTCACGATAGTGTCTTATGGTTACTTCATTGCCAAATCCTATAGATGCTTTACAGTTGTGGCATGACTATGAGATTGCCCTTGAAAGAGTCTCCGTGGAGTGCTTTAAGGGGCAAAAGAGCCAGAACAGAATGGGGCACCTGAAGCCAAAGGCTCAGAGAGTTTTGTGGAGCATTTTGGGGGTCTGTCTGCCTAGCATGCCTTCTTTTCCCCTGTGATTGACTACCACCTATTGTTTATTAGAGCAATTCAAATCGGGCCTTTTTTAGTAAGGTCCTCCCAAATCCTTCCACTCCCATCCCACTGACCTACTCTGTAGGCTATACCATATAGCGCTATGTACCTACACTAACTCTTAGCATATTGGGCTGGGATGTATTCTTCGTGTCTGGATACTTTTCACTCTTGGAAGTCAGGAGAGCAGGGAGCCAGGCAGGGTGTGGTCTGATTCATCCTCTTGTGCTCCTGCCCTGCACTAACCCATGCACACACCCAGCCTCGTATTGTAGAAGGGAGGGAGGAAGGAAGAACGGACAGATGGACCAGCAGATGCTTCTAAAGTCATTTGCAGACGCACCCTCGTTCTGCAGAGGCAGTGAGGTATTGTTGAAGGTGCAGTGCCATGAGGATTTGGACCCGGATTTGGGGCCTGGCTGAGTCACTGAGAGTTATGTCTTTGCCGTGTGTATCTTTGCGCCCACCTTTCCAATGGGTGAAACAAGAAAATTCCGTGATTCCATGTTGAAGCCTCCTCAGAAGTACTCTAAACTTCTCTCTCTTCAAGGCAGCTAAGATCATCTCTAAGCTAGAACCAGTGTTTGTTGTCAGATCCACAACTCTTTCCAGACTGCCCGGTGTGAGGCCGGCAACTATTTGGTGTGCACGGTTTTATAAAGACAGAATGCTCCCTTAGCTTCAGTGAAATGACTGGTTGGAGTCATTTGCTTGGATAGAAGTTTGGACAGCTGCCCAGGTCAGGAATGGTGAAAAGGAACCACTGCTTTCCTTGGTCTCTTTGCTCTCAGAAGCCAAGATAAATGCCATCCCGACCCTATGCCCACAGCTATCCCTTTTTCTTAGGAAAGGATTTGGCTCCTTCCAGCTCAGTGCCTCTGTACATAAGCTTTTGCTCTGCCTGGGAGATGCTTCTAACCCCTAAGGACCTGCCCTGGTTGTTAGACTATAATCTAAACTGACAACAGACGTTCTGGTTTTTTAAAAAAGTCCTATCATTTCCATCCTTTCCATTCAGCATCTCCCCTCATTGTTCCCTCCCCCAGCCTATCATCCCCCTTCCTAAGTTGATAGTGAGTCTTATTAAGTGGTGCTGTGTCATAAAGTGTTGAGTTGTGTCAGCTGGAAATGGAACATGATTAAGTATATAAAGGAGCCCCAGCCTCGCCTGCCACAACATTATACAACAGAAACCTTGGCAGTGTGCTAACATCTTTTCTTTCTCTCTTTCCTGGGGAGCAGCGAGCCCGCCTCTCACCATGTGGGTCCAGTTGTTGGTCCTGGGCTCAAGTTGGCCAAGTGCAGAGAAGCAAGTAAGTGGGTGGAAGAGCGAGTGTCATGGAAGGTGGCTGGCGGGAGGTGGTGTTTTGGGGGTTGGAATAAAATCAGGCATAGGCATGCCTGGTTAGCCACTCTGGCATAATAAGAACTTTCTTATAGGACAGGTGTCTCTTGTGGCTGACTATAGTTTAGACAAACCCATGGCTGTGGCACTTCTTTGTCTTTTTTCTTCCCCGAAAATACTTCATTGAGCCTGGAAGAGTAGAGGGAATTTGAATAGCATGCTCCCGAGACAGCCTTGAGGTCAAATGCAGTTGCCAAAGGTGAATGGGTGCTCAGTGCCCTTGGCAACTCACTCTTCCACTCACCTTCTATGCAGACTCCACTGGAGCCTTCTGTGGGTCTTCTGTGTTCCCTCTGAAAGCACACCGAGTCTGCGGAGCTTTCAGGACTCATCACCTAAAGCCTACCTTGCCCCTGCTCAGTCAGAAGGTGCTGAAGAGGCAGAGTAGAGATATGGCTGAGCCCTTACCAGGGCCCAGGCAGGATATCTGCTGCTGGAAAGTCTGAGCATCTCCTGTGTAATGCAGGGTCCAGGACCTGAGACCTCTTTTCCAGCTCCAGTTGTCCCCGAGCTGGCTGAATGTGGCAGAAATTGATGAGGAGTCCGTGCATGGCCCTGGGTAAGGTGGATAGAGCTGGATAAACCTACATATGGGCCTAGCAGAGCCCAGAATATCTCCTGGTGCCAGGGAGCTGAATACCCCATGATCCAACTCCCTACCTGTTTTTTTAAATTTTTTTTAATGTTTATTTATTTTTGACACAGAGAGAGAGAGAGAGAGAGAGAGACAGAGCATGAGTGGGGGAGGGGCAGAGAGAGAGGGAGACACAGAATCCAAAGCAGGCTCCAGGCTCTGAGCTGTCAGCAAAGAGCCTGATGCGGGGCTCAAACTCACAGACTGTGAGATCATGACCTGAACCGGTCAGAAGTTCAGCCAGCTGAGCCACCCAGGCGCCCCCTACCTGTTTTTGATTTGATACCTTTTCTGTCTGATCGCCTTGAACCCCTCTAGTAGAACAGTGTCCTGGGTCGATGTCATGGAGAAGCTGGGAATCTGTAACCACATCACCCTGATTCTGGTGTTTTGGGCCCCAAGCACCCTGTTCTGCTTCTGGACTTTTAAGGGACTTTACTTATGAACTCATTAAAACAGTACCCCTTGATTCGGTGTACCTCCCCTGTGTTTTACAACCATCTCATCTCGCAGTTGAAACTGAGGCCCAGAAAGCACGGTTGCCACAGAGACCTGTGTTTTCCCATCGTCTTTTCCTTTTTCATTTCACACCATCTCTGCTTTGATATGGAGTTAGGGACTTTGACCCCAGCAAAGGGTCACACGTGCCCATGAATCTGGGATCTGTGACTGTCCTTCTCCGGGATGTGGGATGGCCTTGTCTCTCTGTGACCTCGAGTAGAGTTTGTGGTACCTGTGAGGCCCCGAATTCCCTCCTAAGTCTCATACCCTTATTTCCAAGATGCCTGCTGGATATCTCTGCTGCAGATGCATAACTGAATTCTCCTTTTCTTTCATTGCTCACATTTAATCAACACCAAGTGCCAGAGAGTCTACTGTCTAAATGCCTCTTAAATCAGTCACTGCCTGATTGTCTCCACAGCCACGGATTTCGCTCAGACCCCGGTGGTTTCTCTGGGGGATCATTGCCTCTTCTCTTCCAACCTGTTCTCTCTGCCTTCATCCCACCCTCTCCTTCAATCCACCGTATTGCCTCCAGGGCTGTGTTGCTCAGACACACACGTGATCATGTCACTGCCCTGCTGGAAACTTCCTCCAGGCGCTCTCCGTCATCTTTAGGGTGGTGTCCAGGGATCTTTATAACTTGGCTTCAGTCTCTCCTTCTAGACTCATCTTCTGCCATTCTGGAAGGCCCTCCACTGCCTCCCTCTGTCTGCTCCCCCTACCTGGCTAACATCACCCCACCCTTGAGACCAGGCTGAGCGCCTCCCTTCTCCGTGAGGCCTCTTCCAACTCTCCCAAGTCAGGGCATCATCCTCTGTATATTGTTTGCATCTCTGTCATTTATCATATTGATTTATAATTATTGGTCCGTCTGTAGCTCTCCCTCACTAAATAGCTGTTTGAATGTAGGAACTAAAGTCCTAACATGATGCTTAGTGTAGATTGTAGGTGCTCAACAAGCAGTGTGAATATGCAAACGTAAGAAGTTTGCCAGATGGGAGTTGGAAGGGGTGTGTGTGTGTGTGTGTGTGTGTGTGTGTGTGTGTAAGGGCCCCTGGGGAGCTGAAAGCATCTTGGGTGAGGACAGCCTTTGTGTCCCTGCCTTGTCCCCAATGGCCACTTGTCACTGATTTTCAGGGACTCCGCTCATGAAAAAATATGTAGTCCTGTTTTCTCTTTATCTACATAACATTAACAAATCAGGTAAAATCCTTTTCTGGCCTTAGTGTTTTTCTGTTTCTGCTTTAGAGAACTTCATCCCTATACCTAATAGCCTGCACAAAGTGGTCCATCCCCCTTCCCTGGAGCCTTCTCTCTCCCAAACCTTTGACATTCATTGCCTCCGCTCCATCTCGTAGAGGTCTGTTCATGTCCACTGTATTACGATTTTTGGGTATGAGTGAGGCTTGAAAACGTGGTCGGAGAGCACAGAACCTGTCTGGTTCCCTCTCGGCCACCAGTTGTGCAAGAATGCTGTTCTTCACTTGCTGGCACCGCTGAGAGAAAAATCCATGTGTGGTTCCTGACAGTAGAAGCTCACCTCAGCTGCCCTCGGGAATATGGCATTTAGCTAGCTTTTATTTGGCCTGTGATGTTTTGTCCAATCCTAATACATGGCTTTATGTGTTTAGCTTGTGTACAAAGTTTACTCTCCTAAATGGCTTATACTCTGTCTAGAGGGACGGTGAGTCCTGGACTAGAGTCTGTGAGCAGAGTGTAATATCATTCTTGTGTTTTATTAACCATAATAACCAGAAGTCTCCAGCCACTAATATATCTGCATAGAGGTTTTTCTGGATTTCCAATTATTTTAACATTCAACATAAACTGGACAGAAAATTCATTTCAGTGTAGTTGAGCTTTTTATTCTTTTTAAGCCGAGAGTAAGTCATCTGCTGTGTGAACCGTAAGTCCAGGGGCAGCAAGAGGCTGTCCTCACAGACTTCTCTCTGCCACAAGGAATAGTCTCTGGAGCCATATGGATTGAACAGATTTGGAGGAGTTTCTTTTCCATTTCCCTGCTGCCTTGCCTGTGGACAAACACCCTCAGTCCCCAACTTGGGCCCCGTGACATCTGACAAAATGTTGGAGAGCTCTACTCCCCCATCCCCCCATCCCTCCCCACCGCCCTGCCCAGTGCTCTCCCCTTCCCTCAACTACAGACCTGTTAGGCCAAGTTGTTGCTGGTTCTTTAAGAATTTTATTTTTATATTTTTCTGTCTATTCCTTTAATGGGTGATAAAATTGATTGACTCTCAGGCTGTAGATGACTTCAGAATATTAGTTGGCATGGTATTGATTTTTTTCTCTTTATAAAGCTTTTCTATAAAGTAAGCACCTGACGACTTTAAGTTACAAACTTTGAGTTAAATTATGAACCTTTTAGCTTTGCATTAGAAGTGGTATCTGGAACCTGATTTGCTAGATCAAACCACATTAGTTGTGTTATGTTATTTTCTAAAAACACATTTCAGAGAAATAACTCCAATCTGTGTTGCATTTTATAGAGCAAAATAATTGAATGGCGGCTGTTTGTAATTTTAGCAATCTCTTAACCTTAATCATATTTAATGGCTTTTCTCTTCAGGCTAACAGGAGAGAGAAAAAAGGTTCCAGCTCTGTTATATAACGGCACTACAGTAACGCACCCTGGTCCTTGGCAGCCCTGTAAATTCCTCCTCTCTGAATTGTTGGTTCGGGACAATCATTCAGCAGGGAATTACTTTCTCATCTATGAAATAAATGAGATGTTAAACTAGTTTTCTGCTTCCTGTGGTACAAATGTATCAGCGTGCAGCCCCGTGCAGCGAGGAATCAAATGCCCAGGGCCTCTGATGGTGGCGGCCAGAAGCTTGAGTGGGCTCAGGGCTCTGGGATCAGTGAGTGAGAGTGTGGCCCCTGGGAAGGGAGATGGAATGACATGAGATGTGAAGGGAGGAGGGGCAGAGTGAGTCCCTGAGGTGCTTTGGGTGCACCCCCGGAATTCAGCAGAGCCCAGGAATGCAGCTTGGGAATGTAGGTGGAGAGAAGGGGATGCCTCCGTCCCTGGGGGTCCCTGTGCTGCCATCTGCTTTGCAGGGAGAAAAGGAAGAACTGATTGGCTGTAGGTGACACTCCTTGGGATTTCTTCTTGAGAGCTTAACACACATTTCCACTCAGGCATTTACAAACTGCATAAGACATTGGGGAAAAAATAGGAAAAGATTCTTCCCGTTTTAGGGATGGGAAAGTTGAGAACTTGGGAAGGGAAGGTGATACAGACCATTGAGTTAAGGGTGCAGCTGGGAGCACAGTCTGAGGGTCCGAGACCCTGAGTTAGAGGTGGGGGAACACTGCTGCTCCTACAAAGGCAGGGCCTCCAGCCTTGCAGCTGTCTTCTCTCCTCACACTGGGTCTTCCTCTTCATGGTGGCCACCTTCATGACCTCAGTTCCAGGCTTGGAAGACTTGATGGGATCTGATTTACTTACAGAGGCCTTCTTATAAGGCAGGCTTCCTAATGAGATGCCCCAGGTGCTACAGATTCCCTTTAGAAACAGGGTTTGGGATTCTTGGCTGGGTCCCCACCAGCCCACTTAGATAATGTGTCAGCACTCTTTTGGGGATGGGTGGGGTGGGAGATTGAGTTGTGCCCCCTGCGCATCTCATCAGCCACAAGTTGAGAGGCCTTCTGAAACCATAGCAAGAGGTGTTGTTTTGTTTGCTTTTTATCGAACACCTTTTAAGTGCCTTACTTTGTGCCAGGCACCATAAGTCCATTATCTTAACTAATCATTATAGTGAGCCTATGAAGTAGTTATCATGTGCCCGTTTTATAGGTGGAAATACTGAGACTCAGAGAATATGATTAACTTGCCACAGTTGACATGTAAAACAGTGATATGGTTGGAATTCAAATCCGTCACACTATGCTTAAGCATCATTTCCTTTGAGAAAACTTTCTTTCCCTTGCAGACTAGCTAGGACCCTCGTCACCACCCTTCCTGCTACTCCTTAATCACTCAGCAATTTCTGTGTTTTCTAGCCCTCTATCAGCTCCAGGAGGGTGAAAATCCTGTCTTGGTCCCACCCTTGACAAGTCTTTGGTGAATGTTGAATGAGTGAATTCACGTTGCTGTATACTAAGCCCACCTTTTTCCCAGCTCAGCTTGGAAGAGAATGGGTCTGGTAGAGAGGAAGATCCACAGCTTTGTTTGCTCCTAAGCGTCCTGGCTCCTGCGTGCCTCCACTCGATTCCAAAGCAAGATCTTCGGGTTTTCAGAAGCCCATGTCTTGGACCATGGATGCAGCTGATGCCTCATTCTCAGGCTTACTTTAGCCCGAGACCCAGCTCTGCTGAGAGAACTGCTTTCAGATTGCCAAGGCTTTGTGTGTTGTTACTAATTAGGAAATTGCCTTTGGAATTGAAATATGTTTCACAGACGAATTTACTGAACTCCTCGCCGAGGTGCGATTCTCTCATGCTTGTTGTGAGACAATCCCACTCTGCGGCGACATATGGAGATACCAGCGTTTCTGCAAATTACAAAGTCATCAGCGCTCCAAAATACTCCCAGTGTCTTGGGTGCTTGCAAATAGTTGGGCTGACCGCTGGGGAGCTCTGGGGTCTGGATCCGCCGCCGCAGAGGGGAAGCAGCTGGCTCCCACTGGTTGTTTAACGCCCTCTGCTAAGAGTTCTCTGCTTCTGACCCAGGGCTCAGCGAGAAGCCTTCTAGAAATAAATCTGGGAGCATGGTCTGTGGTTCACTTATATACTGAGAGCTGAGTTGAAAGGCACATTGTCACTGATACTTATTTAAAATAGTACCATTCTCCTCATTGACTGGGATAATATTTTTTGGCATTGTCAGAGAACAAGACTGTAATGTGTCTAATGTACCTGAAACTTTTTGGCACCATTTCTGGAAAAATCTCCAGTAAGTGGGAAAATGTAGGGCCAAGATAGGCCAAGAGGTTGTACTAGGCAATGATCAGAAAGAATTTGAGAGCCATTGGCCTGAGACACAGACCCTAGGGAATGTGTAATTTCAGAAGACCTTTGTGGCTGGTACGTTCAGATCTGTGAGGACAAGCAGAGGTACAACGAGATCCATGTGGCATTATTACTACCCATGCCAGTGTCATTACTGTTAGAACTGCTCTATATTCTATGTCATCTGAGTTAATCTTCCCATCAGCCCCTAATCTATGGAGTGAAACAACCTCAGTGAAGTTAAGTAACTACCCAAGGCTACCAGCTGGTATGTGGTTGAAGCAGGTTTTGAACTTTGATCAGACTGCCTCCAAAGCCTATGCTCTTTCCATGGTGTGATGGACCTCAGGGAGCAGCCTGTGGTGGGAACATGATGAGAAGGCCCAGGAGGGGCCTGTGGATGGAAGCAGAGGTTGAGACTGTTGACTGTGGTTACCCAGTTTTTTCTGGGCCTTTCCATCCACTCCTGGCATACTTCATGGCATGCTCCCCTCCGTAAATGTTGGAGTGAATGAATATATATATATTCATATATTCATATATATTCATATATATATTCACATATATATTCACACACACACACATATATATGTATATATGTGTGTGTATATATATATATATATATATATATATATGATTATGAACAAAGTGGGTTAACATGAACACTGTCTTTGGAGGCCTCCCATGGGCAGGCAAAAGTAAGCCCAGGTGTTGGATGAGACACACAAATCTCACTGCCCGCTGGAGACCTGGGTGCAGACATTCAATCAAGATTCAGAGGCATCTTGCAATGACTCTTGAAGGAACAGAGGAACTCCATAGTAAGACTGGCAAGAGATCTTTCTTCCTTTTCCCTTCCCTTCCTCCACCCACCACCCTACAAAAGTCCCTGAGGGTTTTGCCTCCTACCTAGCACTAACTGAGGACACAAGGCAGGTGTAGCTAGAGTCATCTCGTTCCCCAAGAGGCAGTCCCCTCCCCCCCACCCCCACAACCAGGCATTTTCTTGGTTCCAGGGACCACTTTCTGAAGGCATGTGCCACACCCCTCCCTGTGGGTCCTGCTCTCCCACACCTCTAGAACTGGCTCTAATTGGGTGTCAGAGGCCTCACCGGCAGGTACCTGCCCTTCTGCAGCCCTCTTCATTGCCAGCATGCTCCTGGCACCTTTGTCTGGTTATCTGGAAATGTTCCTTGTGTGTGTGTTGTGTGCATGTGTATGCGTGTGTGTATATTTGTGTCCAGAGCTCCTGTCTGACATCAAAAGGGAAATATTAAAAAAAAAAAACAATCATTCCTCTCCCTTCCCATCAAATGTACAAATAAGTTAGTTATCTGGTGAGCACGATGCCTGACTTCCCATCCTGCCCTCCACCCCCCCACCTAACGAGCTCTTCCTGAGCTTCCTTACCACGATCCTAATTGTTTTTAAATGTCTGTGCTAACCGCTTCATACCGAGAGCATCAATCTGCATGTGGGTAACTGGGAACCACACTGCCGCTCAGGATGAAACATTTTTGCAGTAATTAAAAACATGCTTAAGAAGATTCAACCCCTCTGTTTATAAGATGAGGCTGGCAAGGGTTAGGGCTGGGCCGAGTTTCCAGTCTGTTTTGGCCCAGTGGGTTGGCAGCTGAGCCCAAGGCATCCCTTGGGGCAACAGAAGGCTGTCTGCCTGTGTAGTTACTCAGGGTAGCTCTCCGTGGCACCCTGCTTCTGAAAGTGGCCTGTAAGCCCCTCCAGGGCAGGAACCGTCTTCTGTCCAGTCGCTCTCCCATCCTCCTTCCTGATGCCTGGTGTGAGGGCCGTGTGGGGTCAGCACACCATCATTGTGGCCTGCCGGACTGCCCCAAGTTGAGCTGCTTTAATATCAGACGACAGTAGACTAGCCCAACTATGCATAAAGCAGGGCCTGTGCGTTTGAAACCAGGCAGCAGGCAGAGGAGACTCTGGGATGAATGAATGATCATTTAGAGTTTCCTTGCTCTTCTCTGAGTTCCTGGAACCTCAGGAGGGGAAAGAAGTGGCTTTTTGGAGAGGTTTGTGTTACTCTATTCACCAGAGAGTCCAGTGTCCGTAGGACAGAAACATGGGGAAGCGTAGGGTGTTTGGGGACGGACCGAGGAACATTATGGGGTGAGCGCTCATGGTGACACTTGAGGGCACTTTTTGCACCTGTGGAAGTTTTGATGACTGTTTGCCAGGATGGCTGGGAGAGGCAGGAAGCCTCTACTGGGGGAGAACAGAAGCATTGTGAGGTCCTCGAAGTAGATGGTAGCGTAATGGGATTAGGTCGGGGCAGAGATGGACTGGCGACAGAGCAGGGGTGAGATACGGGATGGTAAGCGTGCTTATAAGTCCTTGAGGCAGTGAGCCCGGAGCATCTTCATCCACATTCTAGTCCCATGAGGCTGCGCTTCGGCTGGGAGTGAAGAACTCCAGCCGGGGATGCTCACACTTCTGGCCAGAAAGAGCTAGAACAGCTTCCGGAGCAGACCGTCTGGCTGGAGGAGCAGTTGGTGCCTGGCATATCCTGTTGCTCCCACCAAGAGCAAGGCCCTTGACACACTGTGGGGCCTGCAAGCCGCCCCCAACATCAGCTCCCACCCCACCAATCTGCTCCTGGCTCCAGCTGTTGCAGCATCTGCTGAGGCCAGGCTAACAGGAAGCAGGATCTGCTTGGGAAAGTTTCTTCCTCTCTGGACCCCAGGCTCAAAATTTCGCCCAGGCACAACTGTTCCCCCTGCTCCTCCCCTTATCCGATGGGAGGTGTGTGTGTGTGTGTGTGTGTGTGTGTGTGTGTGTGTGCATAAAAACCTAGGTAAGTTCTTAGGTTTAGCCTCCCATACTCTAACGTTCTGTGGAATTCGGTTACGCACCAGTGTCCAACACAACTTGAACCTTGGTCCTTGTTTAAATTTAAGCTGTGTGAAAACACTGCAACTCCCCCACATCTTAGGCAACCAACCAGTCAATCAATCAATCAATCAATCAGTCAAACAATAAATAGAATTCACAAAGAGTAGAGCTCTGAAGTCTGTCTATTGCTAGAAGGGATTCTGGTACCCCCTCTCCCTGAAAAGGGAGATGACGCTAACTCAGAGAGATGCGAATCCAGCATGACTCTTTAGCCATTTTCTTTTCACCAGCTCATTATGCATTAACCTGTAAGACAATATGTTTTAAAGAGAACCACATTCATCACCTCAGAAAAGTCATATTAACATAATTTCTGGGAAAGAACAATGGGGGAGAAATGTTAGTCATTGTTGATGGAACAGGTAAGTTTCAGTAGCATGATCTGTTGAATATTCATACGATATTGTTTTTGACATTTAAGAACTCAATTATCCGATGACTAATCAGTCTTTTACAGTATGTTATTTTTGTGACTAGAACTGAAATAGTGATAAGCCCCAAGAGAGCACAATGTTCAGATGGATTTATTAGTATTTTTCAACCCTGGCTTTCTCGGGCATGCATGTCCAGGGGAATTTAGTACCTGTGACAGTGAGCGGCGGAGGGCCTGGCTGGAGTCAGCAAGTGCATGGAGACCAGATGGTACGTGGATTGATTTTGCTCTGGTGATTTTTTCTGTTGGTGAGGGGCAGCCAGGCCTGTGATGTGCCCTAATGCTTTGGGCGCAGAATCGTCTCCGCTCCTCCTGGCTGTCACATTCGCTGTAGGTCAGGGGTGAGGGTGCCTGTCCCCATGCTTGGGCATTCGACTATCAGTGTAGCAAGGCAGTTTGATGCTGTAACAGTTGAATTAAGTCTTTTTTTTTTTTTGGAAAATGTCAATGATAACTTTCTCTAGAACCAAAGTCTGTAGTGAATGAGATTTCTGCCCATTGTTTTCTACTCCTATTGGGAGGGGTAGTCTAATTCTTCTCCTCTTGAATCTGGGCTGACCTCTGGATTTCTTGATGGGTGAAATGCAGAAGAAATTGCATTCTGGAACATTCAAGACTAGGTGGGAAGAAATTTTGCAGGTCTTTTCGAACTCTTGTTCTTGGAACCTGGCTACCATGTTGTGAGGAAGCCCAAGCCACTCCAGTGGAGAGGTCCACATGGAGAGGAATCCAGGCCCTTAGATGACAACCCTCGTTGAGCTCTTAAGTGACAGTCATCTTAGAAGTGAATTCTCCAGGGGCTCCTGTGTGGCACAGTCAGCTGAGCATCTGACTCTTGATTTCAGCTCAGGTCATGATCTCATGATTTGTGGGTTTGAGCCCCCATATTAGGCTCTGTGCTGACAACATGGAGCCTGCTTGGGATTCTCTCCCCCTCTCACTGCCCTTCCCTCCCTCCTTCTCTCTCTCAAAATAAATTGAAAAAAATAGAAAAAAAAAAGAAGTGAGCCCTTCAGCCCCTATCAAGCCATCCCTGCTGAAGCCACATGGAAAAGACATCAGCCATCCATACCAAGTCCTCCCCCAAATTGTAGGCTTTTGAGCAAAGTCAAGAACTGTTTTTAAGTCACTGTTTTGGAGTGGTTTGTCATGTGCCAATAGATAACTGGGACTGTCCCCAACCAGTCAATGGAAATTGTTCATTGAATTTGGAATCAGAAGGCCACGTTCTAACCCTAGGTGCTCTGCGAGAAAGCTCTGTGACTGAACAAATAGTTCTCTTCAGGCAGCCTGGCATAATGAGAGAATTTGTGCCTAAGGTCAAAAAATTCTAAGTTCAAGTCCTTGTTCTGGCACTTATTCATGTAACTTAGGGCAATGCCTGTAGCCATTTTCAGTCTGTTTTCTTGTGTGCTGTGGTGGGCAATTCTCACCTGCAGTGTTGTTCTAACAACCGGCACATGGCAATGCTCAGTGAGTAGTGGCCCTGTGTCCTCAACCACAAAGTGAAGATGCCGGGGTGTTGAGGGCCAGGGGATGTGGCAGGGAGGGGGGGCACTTGCACTCTGGAATTGGATTAATCTGGGTCCCAACCAAGGCTGCTGTTGGCCCATATGGCACCTTGGTCTGCAGAAGAGAAAGGCAGGTGCAGCCTGGTGGGTGGTGACAGGCAAGCAGACTGTGCCCTTGTGTGACTAGAAACAGTTGTCCCTTCCCTCATTTGGGCACACCCCCATGCCAGGTGCTCATCTTGGTGAGCAGAACACAGGTGGAATTTCAGTTTGTCAGCTGAGTGCCTATGGCTACTGGATAACCTGCAAAGCTGTATGAGACCAGACCAGACTTTCTTGGTAACTTTGTGACTTTAAACAAGTATTTACACTCTCAGTTTCCCTATCTGTGGAATGGGCAAACCAATACTTACCTGTCCTACAGAGAGGCCGTGAGAGTTACATGAGCAAATGTGTAAAATGTCCAGTAGGTTTCCTGGCACAAAAGCACGTACATAGGAAATGTTAGATTCCTTTCCCTTCCCACACAAAATAATGCTCGAAGCTTGTTTTTTTTTTAAAGCCTCTTTGCTACCACAGGAGTGGGTGAAGGAGGAGAGGAGTTGGCAGCAGTCCCTACTGCCACCGAAGGGCTAGGGGATCAGTAGAAAGAAGGGGACTGTTTACTGAAGTGGTCTGCTCAGTGGGTTTTGGGAAACTCCGCATTCTAATATCCTATAGATCTGTGGCCTGAGAGTTAAGCTTGGGGCTCAACAGGGCCAATTATTATCAATCACTGGTGCCTTTGCTACAGTCAGGGATGGGTCCCAGCTGGCTGAGCCAGCTCAAGAATTCATGCACAGGTGGAGTCAGATGGTCAAAGGTAGGTACCCTCTTCAAGGTCCCCAAGTACTCTGTGCATTTCTTGACTGTCACTCTTATCTAGGTTTATACAATTATCTGCTGACTTGTCTCCTCCCTTTACCCCAGGCATGAGTTCTTTGGGAGTAGTGCCCATGTCTTATCATCTCCATATCCCCAGCACTGTGCACCAAGCCTGGCACATCATGGAACTCAGTGAATGTTTTCTTTCAGGACTGAATGAACATAGGGACAATGAAGCTAGCATTTATTAGGCATCAAAATATGCAAGGAGTGTTATCCAAGTTATCCACTGACTCTTGACGACATCTCTGTATGAGGGAAAGTGAGAAGAGAGTAACATTTGCTGAACCTCATCTAAGTGCCAGGAATCCTGCTAGGGACTTTATATACATAATTTAATCCTTTAAACAAGTCTGTAAGTGCTCTATACCCATTTTAGAGATAAAGGTAAGGAAGCTCAGGCAAAAATTAAGCAGCTTACCCAGGCCCGCATAGAACTTAAAGATGGCATGGTTGAGATTTAAATCTACATTTGTTCAAGAAGTCCTTGAACTTTCTTCCATATCCCACACCTTCTTTAGGGCAAAGTCAGAGACTGGGTGTTCTAGAGATGGAAACACAAGTCCCTGTGTTCAAAGACTGGAAAACCAGGAGATGAAGGAAAGAGACAGGCAAGACGTTCAGTCAGTAAATATTGAGCTCTACAATCAGTGACTACATTGGTTAAAAACCTGCCCTTTTTGAGTTTATAATCTATGGAGTGGTATGAACAAAGTGCAAAGATGGATGTTAGATCCAGGATGCCTGTTTGAACTCCTGGAAGACAATGTGCAAAGGTTCCCAGGGCACTGGAGGGCATAGACTACAGGTATACATGACAGTGCTGGGTGGATCCTGGCTCGGTTAAGGAGAACATCACCACTGTTGGATTTTCAGGGAGGAAGCTTGGCTCTGGAACTACTCCACGTTGGGCAAGACAATAACCACAACTTCATATCTAGGGAACAAATAGCTGACACAAGATGGAGAGTGAGTGACTCATCACTGAGAGAGAGAGATGTATGCTGGTCTCCCCATTTCCAACTGAGATTGATCTGAGGCTGGGGCAGAGTGGCACCTGCAGATGGGTTTAAGTAAATTTCAGGAGGGAGGCAAACTCTTTTATTCAGAAGCTTCCAGAACAGGAGACCTCTCTACTGCTGAAGGGTAGCTGTTAGCAAGGGTGGTCATCACACCCAGGAATTTGGATCATCTGCCCACTTACCGTCCCTATCTTGAGTGACCACAAGTGGTAGATTCTCAGTGGGATCAGGTTGAGGATCTTTGCTTTAGACTCTGGAATGAGCAGGCCACCCAGAAGTTATAATCTGTTCTTGATTATCCGCATGAATTTAGGTTATCTTCCCAGTACCTCCTGGGCACAGGTAACCTAAAATAATGGAAAATCTAAAAACCATTTACATTTGGCCTTGGGATGCATTATATGATTTTTTCCAGCAGGTTTACTTTCATAATGATGTTTAACTTAGGATGATATTAAAATTCGTTAGCTTTCCCTGAGCATACATAAGCTGGGGAGTGGGTGGAAAGAAATAGAAACCAGTGGCTCAGAGATGCTGGAAGGCAGCAGCCGCTGACACTGGATTTGTAGCCAGTAAGCCCTGTTGCTGACTGTGCCCCATTCAGGGGTGTGGGCATTTCTCTCTGGGGCTGGGTGAGGTCAATATTTGATCCCTGAGATTCAGATTCAACAAGATTTATTGATGTGTCAGCCATGGTGATAAGCACTTCAGCATCTCTATTTCATTTAATCTGCCCAATGGCCTCATAACCTGGGCATCATTATCCCCAAATTACAAAAGAGGAAATTGAATCTATGCTTCAAAGTTACAAAGCTAGTAAATCATGGAGCCAAGATTCGACCCCAAGTTTCCTTGCTGAAAGCCCACCGCTTTTTGCACGTCTGGCTCCGGTGGGCAACACCGTCCCTTCAAGCAGCGCTCACTGAATGCCTTGATGTGTCACCAGAGATAGGGAGATGAATAAGGCTTTGCTTCAGGATGTTGGGCGAGGCACCAAAGCTTTTCTCCCGTCTAAAATTCAGATGAAAGTAAGATAAATGCCATGAATTAATCACAGAGAATTTTAAACAAGTCCCTTGGTGGCTTATATCCAGAGGTTGTATCTGCTTTGGGGAAGGGAAGTGGAAAGTGCTGTAGGTGGCTGACATATGTAAGTGTATCCTTGTGTCTTGTCACTATCATTCAGACAAGTGTGAATCCTGTTGCCTCGCTCCCCCAAATAATTCAAGCTGGCCCCATGTCTATTTTTTTTTTTTTTTATTTATAGATCACAGAATAGGCTATTTCTCTCCTTCCATCAAGGTAGCTGAGAAGACAGATAGAAGAGGTTGGACTGTGCTCTCTGGCCTTCCTCATAATGGCCAAACTGCTTTTCATTTTGCTCTGGAATCTATCCCACCAGCTCTGCTGATTTCATTATCGTCCTTATGGCCCACAGAGCAGGGGGAGGCAGCTGACATTCCCCAGCCCAAAAATGGCTAATATCTCTCTCTAGGGCACCTTCTACTTTCTGAAGAGGAACAACTGGTGGTTTGGGTCTCTCTGTTGAATCCACTCTGTCTTGGATAAAATTTCCTGGGGCTATGGAAGTCAACAGCGACAGTAGCATTTCCAGTAACTGCCAAGCTTAATAGCATCTTGTGATGAAGTTTTACTGTAAACAGCAGAGAGGGCGGAGGGCAGCGAGCAGGGGCCTCCCTCATTCTGGTAGTATTGAGTGCTTTGTCCCCACTCAGGAATAACACTTCTCATGTGTGCTTCTTTACCAGCTCTTTAAATTGTTCTATGTGCAAGAGTCCTGGGATTAATAGCAATGTCACCTACTGATTTTATTGTGCTTCTCACCATTTTTCTTTCTTTCTTTCTTTCTTTCTTTCTTTCTTTCTTTCTTTCTTTCTTTCTTTCTTTCAGAGGAGCTGGGGAAGAAGAGGAGGGACTTGTGAAGGCTTTTCATGGGGAGCTGGCCCCGGCCCCAGAGAATGCATTCCAGAATATTCTCAATCTCCTTCCAAGTATGCCCTTGATTTCCTCTGTCCTGGGCCTCCCAGAGTTTTCTGGTAGAGAGAGAGAGGGAGTGTCAGTGGCTGCTAGAGACAAAGCCAGTGCAGATCTAAATCCTGAGATTTCAGGGGCACCTGGGACCCCTAAAGGCCTCATGTTCTGGTCTGTTTCGCCAGCCAGTGAATCATCTGGAGATGTCTGAGAACCCTGGTCAGCTTGAGGCTGGCATGGTGCCTCAGCTGCTGGGTGGGCAGAAGATTATCAGGAAAGAGGGAAGGGTTGGGCTGTAAACAGCTGACCACCCAGGATGGCTCTCTGGGCTGCCAGCAGCTGGGCATCATCTTTTCCCAGACTCCTGCTGAGGTGGGGGATGGAGAGGGTGGGCTTGTCACTTAGTTTCCATCAATGCAGCTTACATTTCGATGGGGGCTTTGTTCTGAGGGCTCCCTGTATCCTCTTCACCATCCCTTGCCCCCACCTTGGAGGGTCGGAGGTGAGGGCACTCCCTTCCTGTGGGCATCGGGCCAGGGCCTGGCAGAGATGGCAGGGGCAAGGTGCAACAGTGACTCACTCAGTTTTCCTGCCTGCCCTCCCACCCACTGCCGTTTGTACTGTGGAGGCTGGGTGGTGCAGGAACGATGGGGAAGGAGGGTTTCCGCGTGTGAGAGTGGCTGGGTTAGCAGGCAGCAGGCCCTCCGCCTGACCATACCTGTGAGTCTGCTGAAGGAGCAAAAGCCAAAGCACAGGGTGGAAATCTCAAGGCATGACTTCCAGGCCTCAGTCCTCCGGGGAAGTAGCATAGCAGCCAGGTGGTGATGATGGTGATGATGATGATAGACCCCCTCTTGGATTTCTGAGGCATTTTTTTCCTTGACTCTTCCTTATGTCTGCCTCTTTTCAAACTCTCACCATACTTGGTAGATGGCAAGCATCTACCTTCCTTATTTTCACATGGAGAAACCAGGTCCAAGGTCATATTGTAGGGTGGTGATAGGGCCAATCAAATATAATAAACACAATGGATATCATTTTATTAAGTGCCTACTCTGTGTTGTTATTTAACTTTATTTTTACTACAACTCTATGATAAGGAGCAGTTATTATCCCATTGTACAGGAAGGAAAAGTAACCTTCCCATGGACTGAGCTCATCAATTCATAGCTCATGTCCTTAACCAATTGGCCACACTGCCCTCTAATCTGGTCTGTGGTATTTCTGTCCTCCACGCTAATTTGTGGTGGTTCCTGGAACCAGAATGACTCCTTCTCCTTTTCTGTAAGACACCAAGGTGCCCAGGGGCACAATGGGTATGGAAGGTGTATCAGTCTGCTCAGGCTGCATATAGACTGTCACAGAACAGGTGACTTAAACAACAAACATTGATTTTTCTCACAGTTCTGGAGGCTGGAGTCTGAGATCAAGGTGCCATTAGGGCTGGTTCTGGTGAGACCTCTCTCCTTTCTAGCACACTGCTGCCCTATGGCTGTGTCCTCCTAGGTCTTTCCTCCGTATGCATTTTTCCTGGCATCTCTTCCTCTTCTTATGTATTAATTTCTTTAATGTTTATTTTTGAGAGAGAGAGTGTGCGAGGGGCAGAGAGAGAGGGAGACAGAATCTGAAGTAGGCTCCAGGCTCTGAGCTGTCAGCACAGAGCCCAACGTGGGGCTTGAACCCACGAACTGTGAGATCATGACCTGAGCTTAAGTCAGATGCTTAGCCGACTGGGCCACCCATGTGCCCTGCTCTTCCTGTTCTTATAAGGACACCAGTTACATTGGATTAAGACCCCATGTTTATGGCCTATTTTAACCTTAATTACCTCCCTAAAAGCTCTTCTCTATATAGTCACATTGAGGGTTAGGGCTTCGACATACAGACAAGGGCCCGGGGGGGGGGGGGTGGTGGTGGTGCACAATTCAGTCCCTAACAGTAGAGTGAAGAATTTGACTCCCAGGAGTGGCTGAAAATCAAAGGGGAAAGAAGGAAAGATCCAGACAACCAAGAACAACCAAGCCTTTCTCTCCAAAGAGAACCACAGACGTTGCTATGTCATGGGTTGGGGCTTTCTCCTGAGAACCTGGCTCCTCCAGGGGAGGCTTGAACCAGTGTGACTGTGGGGCGGGTCCCGCCCAAAGAGGCTAGTGTGAGTCCCAGCTTTCGTTCTCCTGTTTTTCTTGCTGTACTGAGTATCTGAGATTCACCCAGGGCCCCCTTGGAGCCCCTGACAGAGTGGTTTTTTTTTCTTCATTTTTTTAAATGTTTATTTATTTTTGAGAGAGAGAGCACGTGAGAGAGAGGGAGCTGGGGAGGGACAGAGAGAAGAGGGAGACACAGAATCCAAAGCAGGCTCCCGGCTTCGAGCTGTCAGCACAGAGCCCAACATGGGGCTTGAACTCACGAGCCATGAGATCATGACCTGAGCCAAAGTCGGCCGCTTAACGGACTGAGCTGCCCAGGTGCCCCTAACTCTTGACAGAGTTTTTAAGGAGGGGCACGCATCCCTTGGCAGCAGCTAAAGTCCCCTCCCCAAGTTGTTCCTAGCCTCCCACTAATGACCAGAGCTTTCCTCTTGAAGTGAGGGATGAAATAGACTTGGAAGGGGAAGCAGGGTGAAGCTCCGTGCAAGCTCTCCTGAGATACCTTCTGCGCAAGTGCACGAAAGTGTGAGTGCTTGTGTTCTCACCACCTGGTGCCTTTTCCCATGGATGTTCTTCCAGGTGAGGTGGCCCTGAAGTGTCTTACTTAAGGAGAAACCTCCTTTGTCCTATATATTCCCTTTGACCTATATACTCCTTTGACCTATATACTCTTGGAGCCCTTTCTATTCTACCCTTTGACCTATATACTCCTGGAGCCCTTTCTTCAGGGCTCCTGGGCACCTTAGCAAAAGGGAATAGAGATGCTCACACTCACCAGCTCGCAAGGCGCTTAGCCCCAGTGGAACTGCCCCACCTGAGCCCCAGTTCCAGAGCCCAGCTTCTTTCTGCGGAACGTCCAGACCCTACATCCTATCCCCCTTCGCTCTCCAGCTCCCTGCCTTGTTCTGATTCTTCCCACGAGCAGAACGCACGAAGCCTGAATAAAGGTGGCTTTTCTTTGGGGTGACTGCCTGGGCCAGAAAAGAGGTCAAAGCTGCAGGCTGAAGCAAGGTCTGGGGATTATCTGTGAATTTCAAATACCCATGTTCTTGCCTGAGGCTAAGTGAGGCAGGTTTGTTCCTGCTTTTGCATTTACCATGGTGACAATCCTTCCCCAGGACAATTACTTACCCCTGTCCGCATGGCTGGAGGAAAAGATGTCTGAAGAGAAAGCTGTGGCTGCCAGACTCGGAAAATTCCCTGTTGGTTGGTTTTAATCTATAGTAGAAAACCTCCGCATTATTCTGCCATCCTGGGATGTGACAGGTATTAATAACCCTATTAGCTGCAATCCCATCCGGTGCTATTTACACAGGCTGTGTCTATGTCACAGCAGCCACTCGGTTGCAAGGGACTGTGGACGTTCAAAGCTAACGAGACTCTGGCTTCTGTTTTTCTCCTCCGAGCCCAGGGTGTTGACAAATTAGGTTTTTGGAAGGAGATTCCCCATCCCCGTGTGCCAGCGCTGCATATGGACCCACGCCAAATATCTCTCAGCAGTTCTAAGGTGATTTCGTAACTTTGAGGAAGGCGTCCGCCCGATTCTCCTGCTGCTTCTCTGCCTGAAGGGCTTTACCCTCCCTACCCTCCCTTTCTCTGCAAAGCCTTTCCATCCTTCAAGATCTGGTTCAAAGTCACTTCTTCCTTGAAACCTCCCCTGAGACCCCCAACTCAAAGTAAATTTCTCCCCTGAACACTGAGAGCCCTTAATCTGTAGCTCGTTGATGATGCAAACCACCCTCTGCTCTGTGTTCTGCATCGTTGTCTTACCTTGGTAAGAGGAGCTTTGCAGGCATGTCGCCTCCCTGGCATCTGCACCCTGTTGTGCCTCTAGAACATGACTGACCCTGTGTGCTAGAGGAAGGAAGGTGGCCAGTGCAGCAGGGAGTTGACCCAGGGTAGGTGTAGAGCCTGCTGAGCTTTGGGGCCATGGCTGGTGGGACAAGCCAGTACCCAACTGTGCTGAAGAAGGAAGAAGGGACAGTCACCCTGGGGGTGACCAGGGCAGGGGACTGACGTGGAAGCAGCTTTAGAAGGACAGGGTTATAAGAGAGTCTAGAGAGTTGGCTGCAACAAGGCTGATAGGCAGCATCTAGATTTCAGGCTAATAGGAGGCCAAGGGAAGCTCAGAGGAGGCTTTTAGGCATTGGGGACAGGAGAATGGAGAAGAGGGATGGGAAAATGGGTAGGTAGCACTGATTTGTACAAGGGTGGCCACTAACCCACGTGGTGCCTTTGTGTGTCTTAGCAAGTAGAGTCCATTCCTCCGGGTGACCCAGCTCCAGGTTGGTTTGCACAGGAGAACGCAGGCTGCATTTCAGCTACCACTCATCTTTCTCAGCTGGACATCTTGTATCAGTTAGCTGTTGCCACAAAATGCTGTGTAACAGATCACACCAAAACTCCAAGGCATAAAATAGCAATCTTCTATCTTGCAAATCTCATGGCTAATGGTGGGGGGGAGGGGAGTTAGCTGAGTTCAGCTGGGTGGTTCTGCTGATCTCCTGCACCTCATTTGCGGGGCTGGGATGGCCAGAGGCAATGCTCAGCTTGGGCAGTGCTCTTCTGTCCCATATGTCCCTCGTTCCCCCCCTGGGACTAGCAGGCTAGACCGTGCCTGATCTTCTCATGACACTGGTTGAGTGCAGAAAGCAGGCACAAGTGCTTTTGGAGCCCTTGGCCATTATGTTGGCTAACATTCTGGTAGCCAGAACCCGTCACATGGCCAAACCCAAAGTCAAGGAGCAGGGAGATATAGGTTACCCATTTGGTGAGAGGGGTTGCGGAGTCACACGGTGAAGAGTGAAATGTGGAGCCAGGGGCCATTAATGCGTGAAGGCACCGCGTGCAGGACAAAACATGCCTGACCGTACCCTGCAGCCCTGCCTGGCACAGAGGAAGTTTCTTTCTGGGCACTGGATCTCTCGGCCCGACCTGCATTGGTGTCCATGCTGTGTCTGCCTCAAACCTGTTACCTTTACCAGGCAAGAATGTGATACATCCTTCCTTCTTGCTGCTTACAATTTTCCATCTCTTCAGACCAGTATCGCACCGTTCTCTCTTGGCAAATCACCCTCTGACACTTCAGGCTGTGTCACCCGCCTCTCCACCCTTCCAAGCCTCTTCCCATCTGGCCAGGTGTTGTGTGGACATGCTGCCATCCAAAGGTATGTTCAGGAGTTAACTAGAAAAGGGAGAAACAGTAAGGAATTGAGAGGGAACAAAGTGTTTTCCAGAATATGTGGACTTGAAGATCTGGCCCCTTCCTCCTGTCCGATGCCAGCAAATGTTTGAAGTGACTTAAAAGATCACTTTGGACCCGTCGCCAAAATAGTCCTTGACTGTATATTTCAGGGGTGATATAACGCATGATGTCTGGAAGTTCTCCTCAATACCTAGCTCCGAGGCCCACTGTCGTTGAAATCTATTCTGATTTTGTTCAGCATTATTGCTGTTTTTGTTGGCCAGGTGCTTTTTTTATGTTTAAACCAGTCAATTTTCCTTTTATCCTGAAGAAGACATTCACTGGCTGTGTGCGTGTGATATCCCCATTAAGGAAAGAAATGGAGACCCATTCTTCCTGCAAATGCTTCTATTGTGAAGCAAAGAATCCAAACATTTAATCCTTGACGCCTGGACCCCACTTTGTTGCAGACCCTTATTTTGTGCACTTACCTTCCCTCAATGCACACAATTCCTTCTTGATGGAAACACTTGTATGTTTTCTCAGTGGACACTTTGGGGAATCAGGCCCTTCACGCTGCTTTTTGGGTTATTACACTGTCACATTTTACCACTTTGCAGAAAGAACATATTAAGCAAAATAGAGTTCTCAGGAGCAAGGATTGCTATTGTTAGAGAAACAATACTTGGGAAATAATTCCCCCCAATTTCGTCTTCATCTTTCTCTGCTGTGCAAAGAGAGGAACAATTTATTAACAGGAGGCAGAAAATGTTACTAGTGCTTATGGGCAATGGACGTTTATGGGGTCCACGATATAGGTAGTGTTAGTGGCTTAGAAGGCAAGAGACTTTGGGATCTCGAAAAAAAAAATAATAAAGAATCCCCAGTGAGGAGGGTTGCTAAGGAAAAAAGCTTCATCTGAATTTCACAAAGGTTTTGAAAATCGTAGTGGTGGTGCCCTCCTGTGTGTGTGGTGCTCTCTTATGGTTTCAAAGGCTGTCAGATGGTAGAGGAGGGAGGTTTGGGTAAGGGAAGGGGGCAGCCTTGTGACTCGGAGCCCCTACAGCAGGATCCCACCCAGGGCTCGTAAGCCAACCTGACCCACCATGCCTCACATGATGTTTACGGCAAACCGCTTAAAATCCACCTGCCTTCGCTGCTGCCCTCGCTCGTTGCTTCCTTGGACGGTCTCCTGACCTTGGCTTTGCCTCATTCCCAAATCCGAATTTGTCCTTAGACTTAGTGCCAGATTATGGTTTCCTGTTTTGACAGTTAGACTGTCCCCTAAGCATAGATTGTGCTCATACCTCTGTTTTCTCATGCTTTTGGCCGCTCTGGATCACCCACAACCTCACAAACCCTGAGCTTACAATCCCCTTCTTGGCGGTGGTTCACGCAACCCCTTGTTATGACTCACCCAGTCCCAGTCTGGGGTATGACGACTGCTTAGGCAACATGTGTAGAGGAAGTGACTTCCCAGGGGCCCAGCAGGAGTGCCTTGCATCTTAGCCTGTAGAAAACCATCAGGTTGAAAGGGAAGTAGGCTGCAGGTATGAGTTTTAGGAGATAGTACCGACTGCAAAAACCGCACGGTGTTTTTTAAGATCTGCCCTGCCTTGAATCAGCACTGGGAATCTCTCTCTAAAGCTAAAGCGGCCCCATGGAAGGCATTTTGATGCTAGCTTTTGGTCAAACTGGAGATCCTGGTCAGGAAAAGGCACACCTGGGAATCTGCCTGGAGCTCGAGGCTCAAGATGCAGCCGGCAAAGATGCAGCCCTGAAAGCAGGCATGCGGGCGGGAGCCTTACCCATCTCCGTAGGAGGGGCCCGTGTGACTCTATTAATGAAGCAAAAGATATTGGAATCCAATTGTTGATGGATCATCGCACGCCGGGAAAACTCTCAGCCGCATTGACTGGAGGAGCAGGGGGTATCGTTTTGAACTTCTGGAGTTAATGAACTATGGCCTGAAATTTACAACCTGGTCTTGAGTGTTATGGATTTAACTCCAGGGCACAACTCTGGGGAGCTGGCACACTCCTCTGGCCGCTGTGTATGCCAGAGGCCCTCAGGATTTGGCTGCTCTATTCTCCCATTTCTCTGCAGCCCATTAAAGGTAGCCTCAGGGTCCTGCAGTTTCACAGGGGCCTCCTGGTGGTGCTTCTGGGTGACAGAGACATTTGCTTCTTAACCCCGTGGCAGCTACTGTAGCTGTGGGCAGATAACAAAAAAGAGGAGCCCAAGCTCTATAGTCCTCCATGTTTCGGTTGCCGTGAACGAACTTAGAAACTCAATTAATACCTGTAGAGGGGAGGTGGGGAGTGGGTATTCTCTCGAGCCCCTAATCTAGAACATATCATTTTTTAAATACATGTGTTAATGGATTCAGTCCACAAAGAGATTTTGAGTTCTCTGAGTAAAAAATAAATGAGAGTTAATGAAGGTTGTGGTCTAATCTCGTTTAGGAACAAATTATATACACATATACCCAGCTTGCACCTATTCTTAAAAAACAAAACAAAACAAAACAGGGGTGCTTGGGTGGCTCAGTCGGTTAACTGTCCGACTTCAGCTCAGGTCATGATCTCATGGTCCGTGAGTTCCAGCCCTGCGTTGGGCTCTGTGCTGACGGCTCAGAGCCCGGAGCCTGCTTTGGATTCTGTGCCTCCCTCTCTCTCTGCCCCTCCCCGGCTCATGCTGTCTCTGTCTGTCTCTCAAAAATGAATACATGTTAAAAAAAAACAAAAACCACACTTTATAATATAAGACTAGAAAAACAGGGAAAGGGAGAGAGATTTTTGTGCACGTAGCAACAGTACATAAATAGTGATCATAAGTGTATTATGTATAAATAAATAGTAACTCGTAACAATGCCTCACTTGAAAACAGGGGCTTCCTGTAAAGAGTCCTGGTGAAGACTGACTTCTGTGTGTGAAACGAGAACAGCTCTATTTTGACAACTTTCCTTTTCTGTTTGCTTTAGCTGCAAGTTCAAGTTCTCTTTTCCCTGGTGTTTTGTGATAGCATACTATCTTGCATCTCGTCTAGCCTTGCTGGCCACTTCTTGGCTTTATTTGTTGGATCTCCTTCTACGTCTCCCCTAACTGTAGATGCCAACCCCCCCTCCAAAAAAAAACCCCTAAAATCCAGTTGTTAATTTTTCTTTGCATCCAAGATTTTTTTCTCTATTCTGTTTTTAAAGTTTCAAGTGCTACTTCTAAGCAAATCTCTGCTAATTCTGTATAAGAGCTTTCTCCCAGGGTGTAGCTTCATTCATCTGGCAAACATTTATTGAGCACCTAATAAATACCAGACACTTCTCTACGTACTGCTAATAGAGCAGCGATCAAAATAGGCAAGCAACGCTTCCTTTCCTAGGGGAACTTTCATTCTAGTGGGAGAGATAATTAATAAATAAATAGTAGCTGGCACTTACAGAGTGCTTACTTTATGTCAGATGTTCTAGATACATGTCAGCGCATTTAATTGTCACAATAATCCCGTTTTAAAGATGGGGAAGTTGCACAGAAAGGCTAAGTAACTTGCACAAGGTGACACAGCTAGTGAGGAGCAGAGCTGGGACTCAGCCCGGGTGGTTTGGCCTGGATCAGTAAACTAAATGGTGTCTCCCTACGGTAAGTTACTGGTGCCTAGCGCTGTTGAGAGAAGCAAGGCTGGGGAGACGGATGGGGGTGTGTGTAGGGAGGTTGCAATTTTGGACAAAGTGGTTGGGAAGGACTTAGGAGGAGGTGGCATTTGAGACCTAGAGGAGGTAAGGGAGAGCTGTGAGGCATGTGGAGGTTGAAGGGCAGGGAAGGAGCGAGGGCCAGAGGGAACCTGTCAGGCAGACACATTCAGGCCATCAAGGTCATGGTGAAGATGTCGGCTTCCACAGTGAGTACAATGACAAGTTGAGTCTGTTTGGGCAGGATCACTCACTGGAAACAGGAGCAGGGAAGATAGAGCTGGGCTGGAAGCTAGGATTCCAGGTGCTTCTGAGTGGGGCAACAGCAGTAAAGGGGACGAGAGGTGGTGGACTTCTGGGTCTGTTGTGAAGGTAGAGCCAAGCTGGCCTGGATGTGAGGTATGAGGAAATTGAGCATAAAGATGTCTTTAAATGCTTTGGCCTGAGTAACTGGAATCGTGGCATGGCCATCACCCAAGGTGAGGAAGATGAGGGGAAGAAAAGATCTGGGATGGCAATTGTAGGAGTTCACTTTGGGGCATCTTGAGATGTCTATCAGCTGTAGACGCAGAGGTAACACACACGTGGCTGGCTGTACAAGCCTGGAGGTCAGGAAACAGTGCTAACCTAGGGTGTAAGTTATTTTCCACACACGTGCATGTACGTGTTCTATGGACACCTGGCAGAATATTCTGATTCTCTCTCCTCCCTCTTCTCCAAGTGCTTATTACTTGCCAGGCTCTGTCTCAGGTGTTTCTCATGCTTCAACCCATTCAGTCCTCACTACACCCTGTGACGTAGGAACTATTGTTATCCCCACTTTATGGATGAGGAAACTGAGGCACACCTACTCCAGACTATTGGACTCTGAAGAGAAAATGGAGTAGCTTACGATCAAATATGTGGGTAAAAATTCTAAAGCAATTAAAACAAGGAAACAAAGATAACGCATTTAAGAAATAATAAAGGGAGTATAATTGCAGCAGAATATTTAAAGTATACAAAGACTTCCAAAGAGAAAATACCGCCTTGAGCTTCATGGTAGCAGAAATAAAAAGGGAAGCAGCAGGAGCGTCAGTTCATCAGGAGGGATGAATTTTTCTTAAGTACTTAGTTATTTAGTTTTTAAAATAACTTCTCCTAGGGGAGTAAAGTATATTCTTGGAGGGATTCTTAGGAGGCAAAGTAAGTTAGAGAAAAGACTGTAATTGCTTAGTGTCTCTTGTTTTGTTCACCATGTTACTCACTCATCATTTATTAAGCAATTATACGTGTAGGATTCTGTGCTGATGCTGTGAAAAGTACAAAGATGCGTCCAGCAGAGTCACGATCTTCAAGTGTCTTATGATCTGATTTAAAGATGAAGCATAGGCACCCAAAATGACCAACGACAGAGCAAGAGCAACACATAATACGCAAACGAAGGCACATGGCCGTAGAAAGAATCGGATGCTGGTACTTACGAGACCTGAGTTGTAAAGCCGGGCTTCCAGCCTCCACGTCCATCCACCACTACTTGCTGGTGCAGAAGGTTAATTCCCCTCTCTGCCAGTTTCTTCATCTAAAATACAGGGTTGTTACTAACAGAACCTGCTTTAAAGTGCGGTTGGCGGGGATTGAGGGGGTTAATAGCATCCATACAAGGTGCACAGTGCAGGGTAAGCCCTGGGGAGATCTTTGCTGTGGTTGTTAAAGGGCAGAGGAGGCACATCCTCAGGGGGTCATGGACAGCATGCACATCCTTGGTGGGGCACAGACAGCATGCACAGGATAGAGCCCTGCACTGTGAGCTGGTCAGGAGAGCATCCTGGTGGCCGTGAGATCTGAATTTGATCTTGAGGCCCCTGACTTGTGCACACAGACACGCTCCTGAACTCTATGACTCGTTCATGTCACCAAGGTGTCCACCTCTGCCTCCCAGGTGACCATCACCCACGTTTCCCAGCTGTGTCTTCGGGTGGCAGCTTCTGGAAGGTGATGGGGGTATAGATGTGACCTTGTTTAAAGGCAGTGAGTTAAGGGAGACACCATATTTTAGCTCTGAATCCTTTTGCAATGACCCGAGGGCATCTGAAGTTAACCTGAATGACAATGGGGGAGGAGAGTTAGTTACTGTATCCAAAGCAGCTCCCATCCCACCCTTTTTGTGTGTGGACTACACGCAACAGAGAGATTCCCCGAGGAGGGCAACTGTGTGCAGGCAGTAGCTGTCCAGAGCCCCCAGTCCCCAGTCACTCCAGGGCCCACGACCTCATGCCCTCACCAGAAGAGGGTTCCTGTCAGTCCCTCATGAGGGACTTTGGCCTCTGGCCTCGTAAGACCAGGAGGCACAGTCAAGTCTAACCAGTTATTTTGCGCAGATTCAGGCTATTCAAAAAGCAGAGATGAGGAGGGACGCCTGGGTGGGTCAGTCAGTTAAGTGTCCGACTTCAGCTCAGGTCATGGATCTCACAGTTTGTGAGTTTGAGCATCATGTCCGGCTCTGTGCTGACAGCTCAGAGACTGGAGCCTGCTTCGGATTCTGTGTCTCCTCTTTCTCGCTCTTCCCCTGCTCGCACTCTGTATTTGTCTCAAAAATAAATAAAAGGTTTTTAAAAATAAAAAAAAAAAAAACAGAGATGAGGAGAAGGGAGGACTTTGTGTGAGGCAGGAACAAAGCAGGGAAGGGGTGAGGGGAGTAAGGGCACTGTGAGGGCGGGTGGGCCTGTAACAGCATTTTCCAGAGCCCTTGAACATCCCCGAGAACAACTTTTGTTCTCGGTCATAAAACGAACCTGGAAAACTATATGCAGGGTGGCCCCTCTAGCGTGGGGGTCCCCCCGAGCGCCCCAGCCCCCTTTCTCCCAGGCCCCGGTCAGTCACAGCACACAGGCCTGGTGCCGCGGACATTGCCCTCGGGAACACCCTGCCCAGCTTGGATTCTCTGGAGCAGAAATCTCGTCTGTGGCTCATTGGAGACAGCTGCTCAGGCGGGTCTAGGAAATGGGAAACATACGGGCAGCAGCGACAGACGGAGATGCTTCCCCTAACAGGGGACCTTATGGGGCTGATAGCTACAGCTGCAGACACAATTAGGGGCTAACGTGGCCTTGCAAATAAGTGCTGAGGACGTACCGGAGGTGCAGAGAAGTCGGGTCACCCTAACCCTGTAGGAATCACAGAAGGGAGCTAAGAAAAAGCAAGTGGGAATTTTCAAGTCTTTTTCCTGGAATAGTTTCACCTTCCAGGGGACTCTTCTCCCTTCCCCTTCCTGGTCCCTGTTAGGTGGGCATTATACACTTGGGGCTGGCGCAGGGAACGAAGACGGTGACCAGGTTTAGCCAGATGGGTTTTGCAAGGGACAATTGTGGGAAGATGGCCTTGCCCTGCTGCCCATTTGTATAAAGCTTCACCTTAAGCTGAACAAAGCAGGCTGGATTGGAGCTGCGGGACTAGGGATCGGTGGGAAGACCAGGCCAGGGTATGCTGCTGTCCACTGTGGAATGGACTGGCAGGGTGGGGAGGGGGAAATCTATAAACCAAAGGCCTGCCAAAGACACAAGCATCATAATTAGAACAAGTAGCAACATGGAGTCCAAAGGGCAGGGTAAGAATTCAGCACAGAAGGGAGCTGAGAGTCAGGAGCTGGATGGGTCCCTCCGGGAAGACTGTTGGGAAAAGCACAGTGGGTGCCTGTGGCTGACTTCACTCCTGGAAGTCGGGACGTGGCTGTGGGTTGGCTTAAAGGTCTGGGGGTGGGGCAGCTGTCGACGCTGGCCGGATCGAAATGGACACGTGCCACCTTGAATGGCCCACATGTGGCCCCTAAGAATCAGGGCTGCAAAAGCACCAGCCAGCTCCTGGCAGTCCCCTCACACCCTCCATCTGTGCTGAGAGTCAATACCAGTTTTAATTTTATTCATGGGGCTTCTTCTTGTTCCATGCTGCCTCTCCTCAATGAATACTAATGGAACTCCAGATTGTTTTAAGTGAAGATCTGAGCAAGACACCTCCTTTCATCTTGTCAAGAGCTGTCATTTCCGACAGAGGTTTTTGGAGTTTCCTTTCTAACAGATTCAATGCAAACTCCTCTCTACACAGAGCCGCATATGTATTGCTGGCACTGGGCGATTGCAAAGCAGTCCTCATGGAAAAGAAATCATCCTTGGCCTCCTGGCCCCGCCGTGGTCACTGTCAACAGAGAATTCTCCTGCAGGAGGACAGAAGGAATGAAGAAGGAATCAGGCAGGAAGGCAGTTCAGAGGGCATCTCTTAGAAGGTGGTGGAAGCCGGGGTTCTCTTTCCTTTGCAAGGCTGTTTTGATCATTTTAAATGTCATTTTCATTATTTTCATGGCCATGAGGCCTTTAAGGTTTAGAAGAATGGATTCATGACCATTTGAACTGCTTCTTTAATTCCAGTCTTTCCTTGTTCCAGCCCATTGTGCATACAAATGCTATATATACGCAGTTGCTATACCAAAAAAAAAAAATTTTTTTTTTTTGTAATGATGACTCTTCCCTGTTCAGAAATCTTCAGTGACTCTGGTGGCATCTCAGGTAACCTTCTCTGACTAACCCTGTGATGCTAACCCTTCTCCCTCCCCGACCGCTGGAGTCCTGTCCACTGCTTCTGCCTGCCCTTACCTTGCCTGGCCTCAGAGGCTGAAGACCACCTTCTTGTATGTTCAGCCTGGCAGGGTTTCTCAGCCACTGAGAGACAGGCATGTAGTTAATGGATTTGATGTTCCACCAATGACCACAATGTGGATTCATCCTTTACCCCAAGTCCAGACAGTCTGGGCTATCACCAGACCAGTGCCTCTCTGCCCCAACCCCAACCATGTGTATTTAACTTCATTGTCCTCAAACCCCAGATGGTTCGGTGGACCACAGCCTAAAGGAAATACAAACTTTCTTGGTGGACAGAGTGTCTAGCTTAAAACCTCCTAATTTTAAGAGAAACAGTAGGGTATAAGGAACTAGGGACTAGGGGTGCCTGGGTGGCTCAGTTGGTTGAGTGTCCGACTCTTGGCTTTGGCTTAGGTAATAGTCTCACAGATTGTGGGTTCCAGCCCCACGTTGGGCTCTGCACCAATAGGGTGGAGCCTGCTTGGGATTCTCTCTCTCTCTCCCCTCCTCTCTCTGCTCCTCCCCAGTGTGTATGCTCGCGCGCTCTCTCTCTCTCTCTCTCTCTCTCTCTCTCTCTCTCTCTCAGCAAAACAAAACAAAACTTTAGGAAAAAAAAAAAAACAAAAAACTAGGACAAATGATTTAATCCTGGCCCTCAAACTTCTTTATCTTGGGCTAGTTATTTAACGCCATTCCCGTTTCCTCATCTGTAAAATTAGGGTGATCATAGCATGTCCTGCCTAAGTTTGTGATGATTAACTGTGATAACAGATATGAAGTATTAGCATGGAGTGAGGCACAGAGTTCAACAAATGTTAGCAATTATTACACTATGTCTTGATTAGTCCCGATTGTGTCAATAAATGAGATAGGCAAGGCTTAGTATATGCATAGATAGATGATTCATTGTGATTTGATAATCCCTTTCCTTTTTCAGACACCACCTTGAGCCAAAATAAAGCAAAGCCCACAAAACATCATGTTTTCTGAACTATCACTAGACAAGGAGTGTTGTTTTAGGTAAAGGCCCTGCCTCTCAGGCCTCCTGCCGGCCTGCTGGCTGGCACTGATCTGTCCAGTAGGAGACACGCTCCCCTTGCTCGCTGGAGATGGTGGGGAGGGAAGTGCAACATCTGCTGAGGCCCAGCTCTCCGGGGGCGAGCCAGCTGTCCCTGCAGCAGAGGCAATGTTCTGCTGTAATGGCCCACAGTATTACGGCTCCCAGAGGCCTCTGGCAGGGGAGCAGGCCAGGGCTGAGTGAGTCGAGAACACTCAAGGGCAGGGCTGGGTGGCTGCTAGCCCGAGTGGCCCATCTGTGAGGCTGGCCAGAGGGCAGGAGGCAGGCTTCATGCACTCCATTCCTAGGAAGGCACTCTCTTGGCTTAAAAAAAAAACCAAAGCCAAAACAACAAGGACAGCAACAAAAACACACAAAAAGCAAAACAAAACCAAACCCCCACAGACTGATGCAAACCCAAATTCTAGGGTACGGGAATGGGAGGGCCTCTTTTCCCTCGTGGCTCTGCTGGTATATTCACCTGTGAGGGGCCAGTTTGGGGTTTCATCACAGATACGATCTGAGGACCAGTTTCTCTGCAGACGTATCATGCCTCTCTAGAACTCAGAAGTTTGTGTTACTGGTTCAGAGTTGGAAGTCCTCCTCGGGCTCAGGTATCTGCAGGACTCTGATGCTCATATTCCTACCTTAACTTAGGCTTCTGCCTCTTTCCTTTTCTCAACCTTCTATTCCCAGTAATGGTTAGATCAGGGGCTGCCCCAGATTAACTGTTAATTTGATACTTCTTCACAATAGCATTCTTTCCCCCCACCTATGTATTGTATCCTGTCTAATTTCTCAAATCATGCATGAATACATTTTCACGAAGATAAAAACAATAGGGGTGCTGGGTGGTTCACTTGGTCAAGTGTCCAACTTTGTCTCAGGTCATGATCCTGCAGTTCACGGGTTCAAGCCCCACGTTGGGCTCTGCGCTGACAGCTTGGAACCTGGAGCCTACTTCGGATTCTGTGCCTCCTTCTCTCTCTGCCCCTCCCCTACTCATGCTCTGTCTCTTTCTCTCTGTTTCTCAAAAGTAAACATTAAGAAATTTTTTGAAAGATAAAAACAATATAAAAATAAATGCAGCATAAGAGGAGAGTCATCCACCACCCCCCACACCACACCTCATTCCCTTCTCCAGAGACACCTTGGTTACCAGAAGTAACCGCTGTCTCTAACCCATCTATGTCAGTACGTCTATATGTGTATTTGGCATTGTTGTGGGTTTTGTCTGTATTTCATTTCGTTTTTATTATTATCAAATTTTGTATGCATTGGATTTAGCAAATCAGCTATTCATCTAGGCTTATGATAAAAAACTGAAGTCTTCCTCTGCCATTACCCCTGCATATCCCTCTTTCCAGAAACAATCCAGCTAGTCCCTTAGCTGGTTCTTTGGGTATTTACCCCATGTTGCCAAAGACATTTCTTATATGACTATTTATCATGATTTTTGTTTCAGGCATAATCTTTTGACTCTCCATATGGAAAATGAGGATTTGGTTGTCTTTCTCCCTGGTCTCCCACACAGTAATGTTTCATGTTTACGTTATTATGACTGTGATAAACCATGTGGTCCGCTCTGCCTACTTTTCCTCTTCTAACACGTTGTTCCCTAGAGTTAATAATTATCTTGTTTGTTTATTTTTCCCTGTTATTGTCAATAATTCAACCTCAAATACTTCCTCATTTGTGTCTACTTTGTCTCAATATGTTCAGCCATATTTGCTATGTAGTCCATTTCATTTTCTTGAAATCTCTCTGCAGCCTTCTGACCTGCTCTAGTCTGGATGGTCAGTCTCCAGGCCTGTTGCATGGCCACCATCTTGCACTTTTATTCCCCCATCATTCTGGACATGCTCTTTGATTCTCTCTTTTTTTCCTTTTTTTTTTTTAATGAATATAATTTACTGTCAAATTGACTTACATACAATGCCCAGTGCTCCTCCCAACAAGTGCCCTCCTCACTGCCCATCACTTATTTTCCCCCCTCCCCACCCCCCCATCCACCCTCAATTTGTTCTCTGTATTTAATATTCTCTTGTGGTTTGCCTCCGTCCCTCTCTGTTTGTATCTATTTTTTCCCCTTCCCCTCCCCCATGGTCTTCTGTTAAGTTTCTCAAGATCCACATATGAGTGAAAACATATGATATCTGTCCTTCTCTGACATATTTCACTCAGCATAGTATCTTCCAGTTCCATCCATGTTGCTGCAAATGGCATGATTTCATTCTTTCTCATTGCCAAGTAGTATTCTGTTGGATATATAAACCACATCTTTTCTTTGATTCTCTCTTATATCTGGTCTTGTACATCCTTTCCCCATCATCCTGGATATGCTCTTTGAGTCTTACAAATGATCCCGTGTGTGTGAACCCCATATCATCTTATTATTTGCTTTATCCTTTGTTCTGGGGGTGCATCTGCTTCTGTTCCTTTTTAAAAGACAATACACAGAATCAAGCCATTGACTGATTCCTTCATTCAGTGTCATTCAACACTTACTTATTAAAAATTCTAGGAAGTAAACCTTTTTTTATGTTGGGCACTCTTCTAGGTGTTTGAGGCTCATCAGTGAACAAAATTCAAGATCCCTGCCTTTGATGGACCTTATATTCTGTCAGAGAACATCCGATGACAAAAATAAACATAATAAGTAAATTACATAGAATTTTAGGAAGTGGCAAGTGCCAAGGAGAATGAAAAAGTAGAGAAAAGTGAGGGGATCAGATAGACCTGTACCAAACATCTGTGGAGCCTGAAGCAAGAGTTCAGGTGAGGACCCGTTTAGTTGGCATCATACTTGACTTATATGACTAGACGTACATACATATAAATTTAAAAGCAATATGGATCATTTCTATTGCAAAATATTCCTCAGCTGCCACATGCAACTGCTGTGGAGATCTCTTGCATTTGTGAGTAGCTTGGAGGCACAAATTGGAATTCAGAGAAGAGTAAGAAAATGGATATACAGCACCACTAGAAAATGTTACTTTCTTATGTAAGAATCTATTGCATTCATGCTATCTAGGAGGAACGATTTGACAAGTTAATTAATTTGTCTCTTATTTAAGTGTTTCTGCCGTTCAAATCCTCCCTACACTCCAAAGCAGTGTTCCTCTTTGATGTTGTAGTGGCCCAATCCACAAACCTTCATACATTCAGACAGTTTCCTTTTATGTCAGGGACATGGGGGAAAAGATGGAGAGATGCCTTTTCCTGGGGCCTGGATGCTGTTAGTCATGAGAGTGGATGTTTACAGTTAAGACATCATGCTGAGTCAGTTTGGAGGGCTAGATTCCAAATGACAGAGGTATCCATATATTCTCAAATACATGTGTGTGTGTGTGTGTGTGTGTGTGTGTGTGTGTGTGTGTGTGAGAGAGAGAGAGAGAGAGAGAGAAAGAAAGAAAGAAAGAAAGAAAGAAAGAAAGAAAGAAAGAAAGATAGATAGATAGGCTGGGCCCTATAAAATGCTGGCCCATGTCAGAGGCCCTCTTGCCTGAATCTCAGAGGGATATTTGGATCAGGAATGCAAGGACAGTTAGAAAAAGTCAGGGTAGCCTTGTTGGGAAGCTGACATGTGAGAAAAGACAAGTGCAGCAGTTACCCATGATGTTATTTTGGGGAAGAATATTTCATATAGAGGGAATACTAGTATAAAGGCCTTAAGGCAGGTTTATAAGCGTCTTCAGTGTAAATTCACATTTAATTGATAGTTTGGGTGTAGAATTTAGGGAGGAAGTGACTTTTAAAGAATTTTGAAGAAATTGCCCCAGTGCATCGACCTTCTGTTATGGCTGTTGAAAGACTCATGCCATTCTTATTCTTGATCCTTTGTAAATGACCTACTTTTTCTCTATGGAAGTTTGTGGGTTTGTCCATCCTTCTTTCCTGTCTCCCTGGCTCCCTTTCTTCCTTATATTCTTGGTGTGGTTCTATTTCCGTCTACTGTGCTGTGTACTCAGTGAGCATTCATTTATTGTTTATTCAGTAATCCATCCCACAAATATTTGAGTGCTCACTCTGTCCCATGCACTGTTCTATATGCTGGCACTGTAGTAGAGAATAAACCAGAGACAATGCCCAGCGCTCAGTGAGCTTACGTTCTAGTAAAAGGGAAAGACTGCAAACTAAGCAAGTACAACAGTTATTACGTGATAATAACTGCTATGAAGAGACATAAAATGGGGAACAGAGATAGGGAATTCTGGTGGGTGGAGGCTTGGGATGGTTGCAGTTTTTTTTTAATTTTTAAATAAAAAAAATGTATTTTGGTGTGGGTAGAGGGGCAGAGGGAGAGAGATAGAAAATCCCACATTCAGTGTGGATCCCAATGCAGAGCCCAATGTGGGGCTTGAACTCATGATCCTGGGATCATGGCCTGAGCCAAAATCAAGAGATGGATACCCGGGGTGCTTGGGTGGCTCAGTCGGTTAAGCATGTGACTTCGGCTCAGGTCATGATCTCACGGTTCATGGGTTCGAGCCCTGCATCAGGGTCTGTGCTGACAGCTCGGAGCCTGAAGCCTGCTTCAGATTCTGTGTCTCCCTGTGTCTCTGCCCCACCCCTGCTTGCACTTTGTCTCTCATAAATAAATAAACATTAAAAAGTAAAAATAAGAAAAAAAGAGTTGGATGCTCAACCAACTAAGCCACTCATGCGGCCCACGGGATGGTTGCAGGTTTAGGTAAGCCAATCAAAGAGTGCCCCACCAAGGTGACATTTGAGTTAAGTCCCAAAGGAGCTAAGGGACAAGTAGAGCTGATACCTGGAGGAGGAGCATGTCAGGGACAAATGTAAATGCCATCGGGACAGAACTGGTGTGATCTGTCTGGACTGCCATATTGGGGCACCTCCTGTTTCTCTCCCTTCATGTCTCTTCTTTGGGCTGGTCACACAGTGTGGACCCTTCCAGTTCCCCGTGTGGTGGTTAAATGCCTGTCTGTCTGCTTGCTGGGAGTCGAGTGGGGCAAGAAGGTTGGAGGTTTGTTCTCAGTAGTCTCTGGGAAGCTGTTAGTCTATTTCTCTGTTTTCAGTATGGCATGTGCCTAATTGTATGCTTTCAGAGAATAACCTTCCAATTTATGGAGAATGGACAGACTCAGGGCTACCGAGGGTACAAAAGAGATACTGCCTTTTGAACAAAGTTCTGGCCAGTCCTCTTTTTAAGCCACCTTCACCTGTCACTTCCAAAAATACCTCACGTTGCCAATTTCTGAGTCTTTCAAGAGTTCTGCAAGGTAAATTGACTTGTTCCTTGGCTTTCCTTATACAGGTTTAGGATTCAATGTTCTCTCACTGCTGAGCCAGGTCCTACCTGCCCTTCTATTTTGTAACTTTCAAAATGTCGTTATTATAGTTTCCTCTCTATTACTTTGTCCTCATGGGTTTATTCCCAAAGCTAAAATACAATAAATCTGGAATCTGTAAGAGAGCAGAGCTAAATGATTACGTTAAATCCACTGCCTTGAACTCAAACCTAAATGATAGTCTTTAAACTTTTTCAATGTTTATTTAGCAGAGATGTGAGGAAATTGAATTTTCTTTGTTGAAATTGTATACTTTTTCTTAATGCTCAAAACAACATAACTTCATCTTTTTTTCTTTTTACATTTTACAGTTTTGTCATCATCCCAACTAGCACAACTACTCAGTCATATCCAATTGAAGTAATTCACCTGGTTAGAGTGACACATTATGTTAAAATGTATTTCTCTCCTACTTTAATTCATTTACAAGCCTACAAACTATTTCTGATTTTCAAAAAGTTTACTTATTAATTTTGAGAGAGAGAACATGAGCAGGGGAGAGGCGCAGAGAGAGAGATTGAGCAAGCATGGGAGGGGCAGAGAGAGAAGGAGAGAGAGAAAATCCCAAGCAGGTTCTCAGTGCAGAGTCCATTGAGGGGCTAGATTTCACTCTCATGAACCATGAGATCATGACCTGAGCCAAAATCAAGAGTCGGATGCCCAGGCATCCCTATTTCTAATTTTTTGTATATTGTCTCAGTGTTTATTTTGAGAAATTTCAAACCTATAAAAAAAATTGCAATAATAAACATTGGTATATCCTGTCCCTGAATTTATCAGCTGTTAACGTTTTGCCACATTTGTGCTCTCACTCTCTCTGTCTCGTCCATGGGCTCTTAAGCTAGCTCTCTTCGTGTCTTTCACTATATGCACATATATTTTTATTTCTGAACCATTTGAAAGTAAGTTGCAAACATCACGACATTTTATCTCCAAATTGTCAGTGTGAGTCTTTTAAGAATGACTATTTCCCTATAAAACCATAGCACTGTTCTCATGCCTGAGAGATTCAATATTAGTACAATAATACTATTTAATGAATCGCCCATTTTCAGCTTATCCTAATGGAGCCCAACATTTCTTGTAAGGTAGTTTGTCCCCATGTCCAATCCCAAATTCAATCAAGGGTCAGATGTTGCATTTGGTTACCATTTATCTTTAGTCTTTTTACAGCTAGAACACTCCTACAGCCTAAGGTGTGTGTGTGTGTGTGTGTGTGTGTGTGTGTGTGTGTGTGTGTGTGTGTGTCTGTGTGTGTGTTTGATGACACTAACATTTCAAAGAATCCAGGCAAGCTTTTTGGTAGGGTCTTCCATAATCTGGATTTGTATGGTTATATCTTCATGATTAGATTTGGATTCAGTACATTTATCTCTATATATTTAGCAAGGATACATAGTCGATGCTGTGTACTTCTCATGCGTCCTATAAGGACGCAGATAATATCAGATCATTCCATTATTGGTGATGCTAAATTTAGTCACTTGGATAAACTGGTGTATTCCAGATCTATTTTAATAGCTCATTATCTTGATACTTAAGAAGTAAACTATAAATACCAGCTGAAGTAAGAAGTAAATACACTGTTCCCTGACAAACTCTAACCCAGTGGTTTTAGGATCCATTAATGATTCTTGCCTGAAGCAATTATATTGATGACTGCAAAATGGTGATTTTTCTAATTCTCATTCTTTGTGCCTTTATTAGATGGCGTTCTCCCATTAAGAACCTTCTTCTACTCTCCTCTTCTCTCCCTTGCTAAGTATCACTATGAATGTATGGATTTTTAAATTCGATGTATTATAGACCATTATCTTCACTAGTAATTTTGAGGCTCAAATTGTCTGACATTTTTCTAATCAGAGCCCTTTCAAGCTAGTTCCTATGTCCTTTGGAGGTATCCTCCTTAGTCTTTGAGTCTCCCTTGCTTCCTAGCACGGAAACGTTCTAAGCTTACTTTGTAGTTTCTGTGCCTCCTATCTAGAATCAGTCATTTCTTTAAGGAGTCCCGGTTTCTTTTAGTGAGGACTTGTGTTTAGACATCAAATACTGGGCATTAAGTTTCATTATATGCTCCCCCCTGCCACCATTTTGTGTATGAAAACATAAGTAAGAATATTTAGTGTGTGTTTGTTTGTGTCTGCTTATTTGGCAGAAAGAAACTGTATAAGGACAAATCAGAAACAGATCAAATTGTTACCTATGGGAAGTGGGTGGGAATGACATGAAGATAGGCATGGAGATACATATGCGTGAGATTACATATGCTGGGCGTCATTTGTCCTTTCGGTGGACAGAGCTAGGAAACCTCACAAAATTGTGAGTTTATATTAATAACTCCATTGAAATCCAGCACCACCCACCTTTGCTCATGGCACACTTATTGTCCTTTCTACCCAGTGAGAGCCCTGTTCCCCCAAATCTCATCATATGTATTCATTTACACACGTACTGTACGTAATAAGGAGCTTCATAATTACTCTACCAACAACACCTCTAGCAACAAACTTCTGGAATAAAGTTCAAGATATGTTGCTTTTACAAAAAAATCTTAGAATATAGGCCATGACGGGTATACAACCAGAATGCTGTGTTTGAGAGCTTTTTCAAAAATTCTTTTTCTTTGCATGGTCATGTTACTGCTATATAAGTACAATAGTTTGTTTATCCAAACTGTTAATGGGTAGACATTTAGGTTTCGTCCAGTATTTTGTTGGGTTCATTTATCTCTGCATTCTCTTTGAGGATTTGCTTTTTCATCCTTTATTGATGTAAATTTTACTTTTGAATATGCAAAAGGGTTACATGGCTCAATAGTCAAAGCCATATAAAGGTTCTATTTGTAGAAATTTCCCTCTCATGCCCATATTAACCTCTGCATTCTCACCCACTAAGATAACAATTTTTATTTATTTCTAATTTATCTTTCCTGAGTTTCTTTTTGCCAAAGTATGCTCTTCCTCCTCCTCCTCCTCCTCCTCCTCCTCTTCCTCTTCCTCTTCTTCTTCTTTTTTTTTTTTTACAAAAAATAGTATTCTAATATATCTGTATCTGTGCATAATATATCTATAAATAATATATACAGTACATAACTAATATATATTACTTTTGTACTTTTTTTAAAAAGCCAATTATTTAAAAAAATAAAAATTTAACAGTTTATCCTGGAAATCACTCCATATCAGTTCATAGAGACCTTTCCCCATTCTTTCTTATTGCTATGTAGTGTGACACTGTCAGAGGATAAATCATTGCTTGCTTATCCAGTCTTTTATGGATAAGCATTTAGGTCCCTTGCAATATTTTGCTACAACAAATAGTGCTTTAATGAGTGTGGGCATGTGTTTCTTGGTATTTATGGGGGTGTATCTCCCGTTCTTTTCTCTCTCTCTCTCTTTTCCTTTGGTATTCTCATCTTGTATATATTCTATCTTTCATAATTGTCCCACAGTTCTTGGATATTCTGTTATTTACTTATTTTTAAATTCTTTGTCTTTTAGTTCACGAAGTTTCTAGTGAGATGTATTCAAATTCCCTGATTCTTTCTCTCAGCCATGTCTAGTCTACTGATGAGCCTATCAAAGATATTCTTCATTTCTGTTACTGTGTTTTTGGTTCCTAGCACTTTCTTTCTTTCTTTTTTTTTTTTTTAAAGTTTATTTATTTATTTATTTATTTATTTTGAGAGAGAGAGACAGACAGACAGACAGCAAGCAGGATAGGGGCAGAGAGAGGGAGAGAGAATCCCAAGCAGGTTCTGTGCTGTCAGTGTGGAGTCTGATGCAGAGCTTGATCCCAGGAACCATGAGATCATGACTTGAGCTGAAACCAAGAGTCAGATGCTCAGCTGACTGAGCCACCCAGGTGCTCCCCCAACCCCAGGCATTTTCTTTTGGTTCTTTCTTACCCTTTCCATCTCTCTTACACTGCTAATTTGTTTTTACATTGCTTCCCCTTTTCCTTTAGAGCTTTTAGCATATTAATCACAGTTATTTCAGATTCCTGGTTTGATAATTCCAAAATCTCTGCCATATCTGAGTCTGGTTCTGATGCTTGCTCTGTCTCTTGAGATTGTGTGTTTTGCCTTTTAGCATGATTTGTCATTTTTGTTGAACACTGGACATGCTATATCAAGTGAAAGTAACTAAGATAGATAGACCATTAATGTGAGGTTTTATGTTTATCTGGCTAGGAGTTAGGCTTTGTTTGCTGTTTGCTATAACTATTTATATACGTGTCACAGGCTCAAATTTCCTTACTTAAGTCTCTTCTGCTATCTTTCAGTTTCCTTAGAAACTTCTTAAAAAAATTTTTTTTAATGTTTATTTATCTTAGAGACAGAGCACAAACAGGGGAGGGGCAGAAAGAGAGGGAGACACAGACTTGAAAGCAGGCTCCAGGCTCTGAGCTGTCAGCACAGAGCCTGACGCGGGGCTTGAACCGATGAACCACGAGATCATGACCTGAGCCGGAGTCGGCTGGCTGCTCAACAGACTGAGCCACCCAGGCGCCCCTTAGAAACTTCCTTTTATTTTTATTTTTTTAATTTTTTTAATGTTTATTTATTTTTGACAGAGAGAGAGAGACAGCATGAGCGGGGAGGGGCAGAGAGAGAGGGAGACGCAGAATCCGAAGCAGGCTCCAGGCTCTGAGCTGTCAGCACAGAGCCCGACGTGGGGCTCAAACTCACGGACCATGAGATCATGACCTGAGCTGAAGTCGGACACTTAACTGACTGAGCCACCCAGGCGCTCTGAAACTTCCTTTTAAATGAAGTGTAGAACTTGCATTTCTTTCCATTGTATTTCCTTGATATCATACATGAGCCCTCTTAATGTGGTGGTGAGGTGGGGGTCAGGAGGTGTTCTTTCGTCCTAGATCAGGTCTCAGTCTTTACTGAAGCTGTGCCCAAGGCTGTGAGCTTCACAAGTGCTTCTCTGCTTATTTGCTTCCCTTTAGGTGAGACCAGAAGGCAAGAGGAGCCTGGAGTTGTGTATTTCCCCTCTTCCAGGTCCCTTAGGCGGTGGCAAAAGACTTTTCCTTGAGGGCAGGCCTTTGTTAAAGAAAAGAGAAAGCTCTGGGTATATTTCAAAATGGTTAATTTCCCCTTCCCCTTCTGGAAATATGGGGAGATTTTTCTTAGCACTTTGCCCTCAGAACTTGTGAGACTCCTGGAGGTAAAGCTCATGAAAGTGTAGGTCCCCTTATGCATGGTCCCCAAGATATTTTTCTTGGCTAGTCAACATTCAGTCCCTACCAATTAATTAGTCAACTACCTCCATTTTTCTACTGATTTCCTACCAGTTGGTGGCTCTGGTGCTGGTTTCTGCTCCCACTAGGCTGTGGTTCTCTGTATTTTCCTGTCCACTTCTCAGGGCAGTGGTTTCTCCTTTGACTTCAATTCTCTGATGAACCTAAGAACAGTTGTTGATTTCCAGTTTGCTCAGCTTTTTTTTTTTTTTTTAATGTTTTTATTTATTTTTGAGACAGAGCATAAGCAGGGGAGGGGCAGAAAGAGAGGAAGGCACAGAATCTGAAGCAGTCTCCAGGCTCTGAGCTGTCAGCACAGAGCCTGACACAGGTCTCGAACTCATGGACTGTGAGATCATGACCTGAGCTGAAGTCGGATGCTTAACCAACTGAGCCACCCAGGCGCCCCAGCGTTTTTTTGTTTTGTTTTTTTAATATAATTTATGCTCAACTCGAATAATATACAGTGTATGCAGTGTACTCTTGGTTTTGGGGGTAGATTCCCGAGATTCATTGCTTACATACCACACCCAGTGCTCATCCCAACAAATGCCCTCCTCAATGCCCATCACCCATTTTCCCCTCTTCCCCCCACCATCCCTTGGCTGTTTTTTCTTGTTGTAGAGATGAAAAGTGATGCCTTCCAAGCTTTTTACAAGTTGGACTGGAAACCAGAAGTTTATATACATTCTGGAGTGGTATCTGCCCCCCCCCCAGTTTTATTGAGATCTAACTGATATATAACATTATATTAGTTCATGGTGTACAGCATAATGATTTGATATATGCATATATTGCAAAATGATCACCACAGTAAGTTTAGCTAATGTCCACCACCTCACATAGTATATCTTCAGGATAAAATCCTAAAAGTGGTTATTACAGAATCAAAGGGTTAAGATATATGCAGTTTTGTTTGATATTACCAGACCTCCCTCCACCGGGTGATACTATTTTGTGCTTCCATGTGCAATGTGTGAAATTATTGGTTTCCCGACAGCCTTGCTAACAGAATGTTGTCAAGATTTTGAATTCTTGGCAATCTGATGGTAAGGAATGGTATCTTGATGTAGTTTTATTTTATGTTTCTCTTAGTATGAGTGAGCATTTTGTCATGTTTAAAGGACATTTATATATCTTTTCTTGTGGATGGTCTGCTCATGACTTGCCCCATCTCCCACTTGTTAAAAAATAGAGTTTTGGTGTTTTCCTCAAAATCAAATATTTTATATATTAGGGAGATTAGTCCTTTATGAATGATCTATTTTGCATTTTTTTTACTAGTTTATAATTTGTTTATTGATTTTTCTTTTACATTTGGTTCATGCAAAATTTACTTTTGAACTTCCTATAGATGGAATGATATAGTATGTACTCTTTTCTGTCTGGCCTTTTTGCTCAAAATTTATGTCCCAGAGATGCGTTAGCTATGCACTGTGACTGTAATATATTCATTTTTATGAATATACTGCCCTTTACTTAGGTATTCTACAGCTGATAGATGTTTGTGTTGCTTCCAGTGCTGGTCATTTGTAAGTAAAGCTGCTATGAATATGCTTGTTCATGTCTGTGTGTGCACATACGCATACATTTCTGTTGGGGACATATATATCAGGAGCCCAATTGCTAGGTCATAATCTGTGCAAATATTCAAAATTAGTAGACAGTGCTCACATAGTCTTTCAAAGTAGTTGTACCAATTTGTGCACCACCTTCAGTGTGCACAATTTTCACTTATTCCCTAGTCCCTCCAACATTTTGTTCTGTCAGTTTTTAAAATGTGCTCATTCTGAAGCATTTAGATAGGTGGCTAATTGCTGTTGAGCATCTCTTCATATGCATGCTGGTCATTTGGATATCTTCTTTCACAAAGTGTCTGTTAAATCTTTTGCCCATTAAAAAACTGTGGATTGCCTATCTTTGTTGATTTGATGTTTTCCTTTATGATATTTTTTCTTTGTTCTTTAAAAAAATTCTTTTGGCATTTAAGAAATTGTGTTTTATTTGTGCCAGAATGTACCTTTATACTAATAAATTTTAATGCCTGTAGTCCTCTTTTTCCTTACAGGGGCAACTTCTATTGAGTTCTAAGACTCAAGTGATATCCTCTGCCTCCTACTTAACTGTCCATGTGTCAGTCAGTGAATTTATTCTGTTTCCCCCATTTTCCTCTTAGTCTTCTCATTCATTTGAGCTGTTTTATTTCTACTCTTTCAGAACTTCTGACATTCGCATACTAGTCTTGCACTCTTGTCTTCACTCTTGTTTTAGCTTTAGTTCTCTGCCTAAATATGTTCGATGTTCACCATTCTTTTCCTAAGATTCTCCAGTCGTCTGTGTGTTGGATGAAGGTTGTCCTTGCATAGATTTCCCACATGGCTTAGGAGTACAATATTCCTTGTTTCTTGGGGGCTCAGCATAGTTTTTCTAGTACTATTAATAGCATGTGTCTCAGAATTTATTGTTCTAGGTTGATTTTCCCAGGTACATGTTCTTAGATATTATTTCCTCAAATATTTCTTCTCCATTTCTCCTTCCTGTCCTTCTGATGGTCCATTTACATATGTTTGACTGTTGACATTGTTCTGATCATGAGTGCTCTCTTTCTGGAACCCGTAACTATTTTTCTTTCTTATTTTTCTGATATTTATATTTCAGTTTGCATAGTTTCTTTTTACTTGTTCTAATTCACCAATCCTTGCTTGTATTCATTCTGCTGTTAAGCTTATCTCATGAATTTATTTTTAAATTTTTATTTCATTCTATCTTATTGTTTTCATGCTTCTACTGAAATCTTGAATCTCTTCATCTTATCTATCTTAAAGCTAGATTTGTTAGCATTTTTATCAGAGTTATTTTATTTATTTGAAACAATTTAATGTGTATTTTTGAGAGAGAGAGAGAGAGAGAGAGAGAGAGAGTGTGTGTGTGTGTGTGTGTGTGTGTGTGTGTGTGTGTGTGAGTGGGGGAGGGGCAGAGAAAGAGGGAGACACAGAATTGGAAGCAGGCTCCAGGCTCTGAGATGTCAGCACAGAGCCCGATGTGGGGCTTGAACTCATGAACCCTGAGATCATGATCTGAGCCAAAGTTCGACGCCCACTGCCCAAGCCACCCAGGTCCCCCTATCAGAGTTATTTTAAAGACCTCTTGTCCTCTGGGTCATCTGCTTCTATGACTACTATTTACTCTCTTGACCCATGGGTGTCATTTTCTTTCTTTCTTTCTTTTTTTATTTTTGTGAGTTAAAATTTTTTTCCTGGACATTTTGTATAAAAGGAGACTAGGCACTGACAGAAGTAATATTTGTCCTCAGAGAGGGGCACACCCCTTCTTACACTATACCACTAGATCTATAGTTGAACTGGGTCTGGTTTTTGTTGTTGTTTTAGTTTCATTCAATTTATCACCAGCTTCAAGTACTTTAAGGATAAAATCAGGACATTTCCTTCAGTTTTGCCAGAGCTCTGGGAACTAATATAAGCTTTCTGAACTATGCAAGATCTCTCCTTGATTTACAACCCATCTGTCTTCTGAGTTCTCTTTGCTCCTGAGTCTAGCTCCCTTCTTTCTGAGTCCAGGAATGTCTTTCTCAGTCCTGTTGCTGCACCCCTAGATCTCCTTAGGGTAGCTTTCCTACCTTCTGTGAACACCTGGGATAAATACAGCGATTTCTTTTCAGAATTTCTGCCCGTTGCCCAGTCTTTTGGCAGTAGTTAAAAGCCTCGAGGTCTTCTTGTGGCTTTTCTTCTCCATCCCAATCTCCCTCAGATTAAAGTCTGGAGTACCTGGAGATCCTGGTTGTTTCAGGTCTTCTCCTTGCCTTCAGCCTGCGAGCTTGAGATGCTTTTGTTGGATTTTTCTTGGCTCCCTATTGTATTCCTCCCTCATGAGGAGGGAGGTGGTCTTACTCTGTGTTGGTGGTGGTCCTTCCTGTATCATAGTGGGGCTCTCTCAGCTCTCCTTTTCCCCTTCCTTTTGGCGTACTATCCTAAACGCTTTGTGAGCATCCGTGGGCATTGGAGGGGTGGTGCTTGCTCTGTGGATCTTCAGGATTCCAATCTATTGTGCCAGTTCACACATGGTCATAACAAGTTCTTTTGACTTCCCTTCAAAATTCTCCTTATTCTGTTATAGTGGATTTCTTCTCCTCCTACAGACTCACTAGGGGTGAGAAAGACAGATATTTTCTTCCCCAGAAGGGACTCCTAATTTAATTTTCTGGAGTTTATTTCATTTGGGTTTCTCTGTGTTCTCCTATCTCTGATCAATTTCTTTAATCTCTGATTTGGTATGTTATCTAGACTGCATTGGTTATTAGGATGAGAGTGACGGTTCTGTAAGATTCTCCATCCAAACCGGAAATGGAATCTAGATTTTCTGTATTTTTTGGTTTCCAGTTTAAAACAAATTGTTTTCAAGTCTTCAAGCCAAGAAACTTTTTAGGAGACATATTAAAGTATTTTAAATTTAGATAAAACAGATTCCAGAATGTAGAGTGAACACATCTATTTTTATCCAAATTAAAAATGGTCTAAAATCAAATTTTAAATGATTTTAAAGGAATAAGACAATAAATTAACCTCTCCACCCCCCACAACACACACAAAAATAAAACAGAATTGGAGGTTTTCCATGAACTAGAGGAAGATCTCCATAAAGTTCTCGGAGACAGAAAGCCAAAGAAAAAGTCATGACTAAGAAACAGTAGAGGGGAGAAGATGAAGCTGAGAAAAGCCACCCAAGTGGATGGGAGGGAGTTTGTCTGCCATTGCATGCCCTGAGGACTGAGACAAGGCAAGCGGCAGAAATTAGAGCTGGAAGCAGAGTTATGGTGTATACATGGAGTAGCTTATGTACCTTACCTCATCATCGCCCTGCCTTCGCCTGCACAGAGAGAGGCCTCAGCAGGTACTTCATCTCAGGCTAAGAAAAAAATCACAGTGTTCTTTCTGAAGAACTGTCTGGAAAGAACTAGAGCAACTATTATAGGTGTTCGTGATCTAGAGCAAAGCCATGCACAGGTATTATTTAAGGTCTTAAAGATAAGGCTCAATCACTGTTTTATGTATCTATCTATCTATCTATCTATCTATCTATCTATCTATCTATCTAATTTGTTGTCAAGTTAGTTAACACCCAGTGTATATACAGTGTGCTCTTGGTTTTGGGGGTAGATTCCTGTAATTCATCACTTACAACATCCAGTGTTCAACCCAACAAATGCCCTCAATGCCCATCACCCATTCCCCGCCCCCCCCCATCAACCCTCAGTTTGTTCTCTGTATTTAAGAGTCTCTTATAGTTTGCTTCCCTCTTTGTTTGAAACTATCTTTCCCCCTTCCCTTCCCCCATGATCTTCTGTTAAGTTTGTCATGTTCCACATATGAGTGAGAACATATGATATCTGTCTTTCTCTGACTTATTTCACTTAACATAATACTCTCCAGTTCCATCCATGTTGTTGCAAATGGCTAAAGAAGATGTGGTTTGTATGTCCAGCGGAATACTACTTGGTAATGAGAAAGGTTCAGTCACTATTTTTAGGATGAAGGCCACCAGCCCAATATTGCCTAGCCCAGATGCCTATAATCAGTCTTCCTATTGCCACATTTTAAATATGAATTGGAAACCAAGTGTTCTGGTATCTATTTTCACCTGACAAGCCACTTCAAAATCCAGTGCCTTTAAACAAAAATATATTATTATCTCTTGTGGTTCTCTGGCTTACCTAGGCTCACCTATGTTGTTTTCACTTGGAGTCTCTCATGTAATTTTAGTTAGATAGCAGTGGGGGCTGGAGTCATCTGAAGCTCCTCCATTGAGCTGGGCACCCAAGATGGCTTCTTACTCACATGCTTGGTACTCTGTTTCTCCTTGGCCTTGCTCTCTTCCTACGGTTTGGTCTTCTCATGGCATGGTAGTCCCAAGGTAATCATTACACTTATTACATGAAGGCTAGTTTCTAAGAGTGAAAGTAGATGATGCTGAGCCTGTTCAGGATACACCCAGAACTGAAACAGCACAATTCTGCCTTATTCCATCGGTCAAAGCAATTGGGGCTTCCTAGATTCAAGAAGATGAAGGTCTAGATTTCACCTGTTGATGGGGAGTGTATTACATTGTAGAAAAGCATGAGGGGTCTAAGATATTATTGCAGCCATCTTTGGAAAATATAATCTACCCCATTAATTATTATAAACCCTTGAGAAAAGTCTCAAGAAAGACCAACCAAAAGTAAGTCAAACTTAAAGATCTTGGAGAAAACAAAGATTATTCAAAAAGAAAAGTATGTAAAAATCAAAACAAAACTTCATACCTTATTAGTGTCTCTCAGAGAAAGTCAAGAGACTGTGACCTCTAAAGAACAAGGAATTGGGTGCTAGCAGAAAAGAATGTTAAGAAAATAGGAAAGAACTTTGGAAGTTCAAAAGACGTGTGGCTGAAATGAAAAGCTAGCAATCGAGCAAGCAAGAAGGATTGGTTCAGTCTGTATTTGCTTGTATGCATTGAAACAAACACGCACACACAAAAACCCCAAACCTCAACAGAAATGTGTGAAAACAAAATTTTATTTATTTCTTCTGGATGAGTTTGTCGATTTCAGCAAGAGAAGAACAAATTTATATTTTCGCATGTATGTTGGGAGGTTAGTATGAAAAACCTGAGTGAAATGGCCCTGTGTTTCCAGTTAATTCATGTTATGTTTTAAGGATCTTTATTGCCTGGAGTTCTGGGCAGCTGGTGGCTTGGCTGGCCCAGGCTTTGTTTGCTGCTGCTCCTGTTCCTTCCATTCCTTCCCTAAATCTGTATCCATGTAAAATCAGGCTAACATAAGTATCAACAGCATACAGCCCTGAGCAGGGAGAAGTCACAGGATGGCAGTGGGCAGCCTTTGAGGGCTCAATAAAGGGGTGAAGGGCAGTCAAACACCTTGACCTTGATGGCAACAGGGAAGACACCTTTAGGCTGATTATGAAATAAACACTTTTGGGGGAAGCTGTTGGAGGCACCACCATTCTCCCCTTTGCCTTTCTTCCTGGATAATACTCAGCTGCCTATGGAGAGTGTCATTAGTTTCCTGGAGTTTCGGTCACAGAGTACCACACACTTGGTGGTTTAAAACAAGGGAAATTATTCTCACATAGTTCTGGAGGCCAGGAGTCAGAGATGAGGTGGCCCTCATGGGGTGCTGGGGGCCCCAGGGGGAATCCTTCCTTGCCTCTTCCCATTTCTGATGGCCGTCACGTTCCTTGCCTTGTGGCTGTGTCACTCCGTTCCCTGCCTTCATCTTCACATCACCTGTGTCGTCTTCTGTCTCTGCTGTATGCTTTTTCTCTCTAAGGACGCATGTCACTGCACTTAGGACCCACTCGGATAATCCTGGGTGATTCCCTCATCTAAGGATCCTTAGCTTAACTATATCTGGCAACGCCCTTTCACCAAATAAGGTAACAATCCATCTTTTATTGTATCAGGTAATATTCGCAGGCTCCAGGGAATCAGACACGGACATATCTTTTCAGAGTTGCCATTTAACTCATCATTATGGAGGAGTCCCTTGAAGCATGGGAACTGATAGTCACACCAATTTCTTACACAATTTCTGCTGACCATGTCCTGCTGTGTTAATTTGACTGGAACTGCCTGAGCTTCCTGCATGCAGTCTTGTGCCTGCATGTCTGAGCTCTTCTCAGAACTCAGAGTATCAGGGAGGGAAACCTGGTGAGGGACTTACATGCCCCAGTATGGATCAGAAGGGCAAAATCTTGACAACACAAAATGGGCAGTCTTCTCCAGAGGACTGCACCCCCTCCTCATTATGCCAGGACAGAATTGCTAAAGTTTGCCTCCCAAGGCACTCCTTAGCAGGCTGAGTCTGAAATGAGAATTACTCCACTTAGCAAAGAGGATTAATGTTTCATAACAAAAGATAATTTATTCAATTGTATGCAAAAGAGGTGGTAGTAATGGCATGTAAAAAGCACACTTATTTTTGCCTATTGTATCATACATTTAATTCCTATAAAAACACCAGTAGTTCTATTGAGTACCTTTCGGAGAACTTGACCACTTGCAGAATGAATTGGATTGTGTTAATTAAATACACTTGACTTTGATGAAACTGAAACCTGATAGGCTTTCAAGGAAATGAGGCTTAGCAAGCTTTAGTGAATTTTAATAGATAGTGGATGGGATTAAATAGAAGATCAGGCAGCTCTGGTTTTCATCAACTGGAATGGTGAGAAGGCACCAGTCACTCCTGCCCATCTGGCAGGGAGGTTTACCTTTTAAGGGGTCATATGGCTAAGCAGAGAAAGTATGTTTATGATACCCCAGAAGTCCTATCTATGATCCTAAACAAGAAAGGTTGATTCTCCTATATTTAGTACTGATAACTAATATTACAGATGAAAGAATCATTTTTTAAATTATCTTAACAGGATGGCCATGAGGTTAGCAAAGTGAGATGAAACTGATCAGAAAAAATCATAAAGTCTGTAATCCAAAAAAGTTAATTGTACAACCGCAGGGTTGGGGACACCTGGCTTTGCAGTAATTCATATGAAAACTGGGATTAAGAATAATCACAATCACAAATTCAGCCAAAAATAATGGAGTTGCCTAAAATATTGACCTTGTCTTGGGTTGTATTAGTATGAGAATTTGTGTCCAGAGTGTGGCCTAGTCATTGATAAGAGCATGTTAGGAGCAATTTGCTTATTGGGTCTACACATTTCAGGATGATCACAGACAACTAGAAAACCCCCTAATTTGAGTGCCCATCATAAAGAGGGGCCTAGAAACCATAACCATTAGGAATAGTTGAAAGAACTGGAGTTCTTCCCGGAAGAGAATGGATGTAGCTTAGGAAGGACCCAATAGAGTGTTTTCAAATACCTAAAGAAGTAAAGAAGTGCTATGAGGAACAAGAAGTAAATATATTCTCTCTTACTCAGAGATCAGAAAGATAAGAAATTATAATGTGTTCCTTAGATCTTCTTTTGATGCAGATAAGAGAAGCCAGCTTGAATTAATTGAGGCCAAAAGGGGATTTATTGTCTCACAAAATGAAGGTATCAGGAATGCCTGAATCTAGAGACTTGAACCCTTAAAGGGGTTTCTCACTCCACTTATCATTTCTACTTCTTTCTGTGTCATCTTCATTCTTACCAATCGCAAAGAACATTTTTCTTGAGGACATGGCAACCAGCAGTTTCTAGCCTCTCCTCATTCAAGATGTACCACCCTGGAGGAAGGAAGTTCTCCCACCTTTTATGTGGGGGTGGGGAGGTGGGGGTTGGGAGGGGAATTCCAAGGAAGAGCTCTCTGTTTGGCTGGCTGGCTTAGACCATGTGTCCACCTCCTGAGGAGTAGCTCTCATCAGGAGCTAGACCCCGAGGCCACTCTCTGTGGGCTCACGTGAGAAGATGGACTCCCCCATTCAGGTCCCCGGCCCCAGGTTGTAGAAGGAGGCAGATGCAGTTGACCGGAAGAAAGAAGAGAGGAGTACAGGAAGATAAAGCAGTAATTCTCCACTACACAGAGAGTACTGGTCTGTGTAAGATAGAGGGAGGACCATTTTAAGAGTTAGAAGTTTCTGGGTATTTAGCCCAAAGTAGCCAGTAAAGTAGCCATTCAGGAACCTAAAAAAGAGCATAGCAAACAGAGCACTAGGGACCCCAAGGAAAGGATGCCAGCCATACATTGTCCATTGATCTGCTCCTTGGTCTGACCATAGTGATCATCCTCTTGAACCTCACATTTCCTCTCTTCCAGCTACAACCCAGAGCTTCTAGACTGTGATTCTTCCTCACTGTTCTGATAACATTTATAGATTACCTTTTTAAATAGCCTTTCAAGTGAGATGTAGTCACTTTGTCCTCACCACTCCTCAAACTCCTCACCAGCCTGGCAACTCCTACAGCTTGGTGACTGGGGCCTCGGGTAGTTTCTTCACATGCATGTTCTGGTCAGTGCTGGGCTGAAGGTGGGAAGTGGACCTTCTGCCGGTCTCTGGAGGGCTCTCTCTGCTCCCTGGTACTCTGCCTTTGAATGCTAGCTGCCTTGGCCTCCCCAGACTCTAACCTCTGTCTCCTCAGCTCAGGAGGCCCAAGGCTTCCCTGGGTCCCCCTCCCCATGCTGCAGTCTTAACATCTCTCTTCAGGCAGGAAGCTGATTTTCCCCAAATCCTGGGCTTGCCTGGTTGTTTTTCATCTCTCAGAGATCTCTGTCTTTCCTTGTCTGCTGTCTGCTCTCTTGAGAACTGTTGTTTCTTATATTTTTTTCATGTTTATTTTTTATTTATTTTGAGAGAGGGAGGGAGATCGTGAGTGGGGGAGGGGCAGAGAGAGGGGGAGAGAGAATCTGAAGCAGGCTCCCCACTGTCAGCACAGAGTCAGACACGGGGCTCCAGCCCACGAACCATGAGATCATGACGTGAGCCAAAATCAGGAGTCAGATGCAAAACCAACAGAGCCACCCAGGTGCCCCGGTTTGGTTGTTTTTAAAATGTGTTTCAGGTGGGAAGGAAAATCCAATCATTGTTACTGCATCTGAGCCAGAGGTAGAATTCTATGACTGAAGATTTTCTGTGTTTAAAAATATTGTTGAAATGTCGTTTGTTTTCCCTCAGTCTCGTTCCCTCCTTGGTCTCTTGAGCTCTCTATTAAAAGTCAGAGGAAATTAGAATTTGTTCTGCCTTTCATTATCAGCTGGTAGAAGCCACAGGATTGTATTGTCTCCAAGCAGGAGAAAGTTTCCTTTCAATGGATGCTTCTTTATCTTTTCCTTATTCCTGCTTCTCATTCTAGATCAGTGCTTTTCAATGAGCAGTGTTTACATACATTCATTACCTGCTCTAATCATGACAGCTATAGCTCAGAGGACAAACTACAAATTGTTTTCTTAAAAAAGGCTAGAGTTGCCAAAAAGTGTCAGTTTTTATCAGAATAAAAATAAAATGTGTAATAGAGGCTCAAACAGTGGAGAAATGGTCATTATTTACTGAGAAAGTTATAACTGTGAAGACCAGAGTTCCACTAATGGCAGAGACAAAGTGATGCCAGCAATGGGAGGGAGCAGGGCAGGAAGAACGTTCTTTCCTTCCTCCCTTACTCTGTATATACCTTGAACAGAGCTAAGCTAAAACCCTTCACAGTGACCAATACTTGATGATGCAAGGTAATTATATTCAAAAGTGACAATGCATTGGTAATTACTTACCTTAAAATACTAATAATTTCTCAAAAGCATCTAATGAATTCATTTTTTTAATTTCTTGAATGTTTATTTATATTTGAGAGAGAGAGACAGACAGACAGAGCGTGTGTGGGGGAGGGGCAGAGAGACAGAGACAGAATCTGAAGCAGGGTCCAGGCTCCGAGCTGCAAGCTGTCAGCACAGAGCCTGACACAAGGCTCAAACTCATGAACCGTGAGATCATGACCTGAGCCGAAGTCAGATGCTCAACCAACTGTGCCACCCAGGCACCCTAGCATCTAATAAATTTTAAAACAACTTTTATATTTTCAATCATTTGTACCATACTTCAAATCAGGGGCCTCCTTTCCTATGTAGATAAGAATCATTTGTAATTAGCACATCAATTATTTGTATGTAAATGACTACTTCTCAAGTAACAGTGAATGGCTCATTAACTTAAATAGTCTCCTCATAAATTTGTTTGAACCCCTCTGTTTCTTTCTTTTTTTTTTTTATAGCACTTATAAAAGTAAATTTCAGCTTAGGCCACTGATGAATTGTCATAAATTCTAAGTGAGTAAGGTCCAAATTAATGAGGCTTTACTATAAATTCATCCAGGGGCATAGTAGGCTGACTGTCCCAAGAGACAGCAGATGTGCAGTTGACAGGAAGCCCCTGAGAAATTGTATTTATTGAGGGCTTACATGTGCCAGGCACTTAGCTAAGTGCTTTACATGCATGATCTCATTTAATGCTCCCAACAACACAGTGATTTAGGTGATGCAACCCATTTCAGATGATAGCACAAAGGCACCACAGAGTTTGGTAACCAAAACACGCTTGTAAGAAGTAGCCAAGCAGGGACTGGTGCTCAGAGATGCCCAGAGGCTAAGTTCCTGGACTTCAAGGCAGGACTTGTGGCACGTCTAGGGGGCATCCAGGACGACTCGCCTGCACACATCGGCAGTGGTTACTGCTCTCTCTCTCTCTTCCTTTTTTCGACAACCCTTCCAGACGCACCAATCATCCCTCAGCCTTTTGGGTCTTAGCCTCTTGGGGCTCATTCAAGCCCATTGCCAAAATGGAGAGTCTAAATCAGTTGGGGTTATTGGCTGTCGAAGGCCTGGGAAGTGTTATGTCTTTTGTGAAAATGATAGTTAAGGTGCTAAATAACAGCAATGGAGGATACTGGAGACGGTTTGAAAAGGGTTTTTTTGGCTGATTTATAACCAACTTTTGAAATGAAATTTAATAAATCTAGGAAGATATATGAGCCTTCCAGGGCTCGTTATATGAATTGTTTGTAACTGATTTTTTTTCCCCTAGGGAGCCTCATATCAATTACTTTTACGTATTTTATGTATTGTTGGAAAATGATCTCTAGAAATCAGAGTTCCTGTCTAGCCTCCTTTGTCTCTTGTTTCTGGACAAATGTTGATCATTTCGTATTAGGGTTCTCTCTCTTGAAGAGGGATGTGATGGCTATTGTCGATAGCACTGCTACAAACATTGAGGTACACGTGCCCCTTTGAAACAGTACACCTATATTCCTTGGATAAATACCTAGTAGTTCAGGCATGGTTTTTAAAGTTCATTTATTTGAGGGAGAGAGAGAAAGAGAATGTCAAGCAGGCCCTGTGCTGTCAGCACAGAGCCTGATGTGGGGCTTGACCCCACAAACCATGAGATCATGACCTGAGCTGAAATCAAGAGTTGGACGTTTAAGTGACTGAGCCACCCAGGCGCCCCAGGCATTTTTTCACTCACTCTACAGATGTCTTTTGAGTGCTAAGTGCCAGGTGATACTGTATGTGCTGGGAATATGGTGGTGAACAAGACACAAGAGTCCTGCCCTAACAAAGGTTTTTCTATGGTGGGGAAATAAACACTCACACAAATTAGTAAGATAATTTCAATTATCAAGAGACACCAATGAAAAAAACAAGAAGAGCATAGAGTGATGGGGTAAGTAGGTGGGTACGATTTTATATGGAATGGTCAGGAAAAGTCTAACTTTCTTTTGGAAGAACCCATGAAACACAGGGGGTAGCTAGTGCAAACGTCTTGAGGTAGAAATCACGGTGGCACCAAAAGAAGGCCATCGTGACTAGAATATTGTAAAAAGCTGTCCATTTTATGTAGGGTTTTGGACACTATCGTTAAGATTTCAAATTTTATTCTCTTTGCAGTGAGTATTTCAGATACTGTTTTAAAAGAGTACTCTGGCTGCCTGGTGAATAATGGAGTATCAGTATTGTCATGATCTTGGTGAGAGGTGACAGTGTCTGGGATTAGACAGAAGCCATGCTTGGAATTGGTCAGATTCAGGAAATGTTTTGCAGTTATTGCTGATAGGTCTTACTAATGGATGGAATAGGGGAGGTGAGGAAAAGAGAAAATTCACGTGTGATTCTCCATGAGAATACCTAGGTATATATAAGACAGACAAACAAAACCCCCTAAAACCTAGACCAAATTTCAACAAACTTAAAGTGATTGTCTCCTTTCCCTTCCTAACCATACTCAGAATTTTATTTAGGCTACCAATCCCTTCCCCACACTGACTTCATCTTCACCTCTAGAGGTACAGTGATTCTGTTTCCATATCACAGTGACTGTTTCAAGAGACCTAAGCCAGTCAGTGCTTGCATTTCCTGATCACAGTGATTGGTTGAAAGGTGTTCAATCAGAGTGAATGTTAGGATTTTTTTTTTTTTTCTGCAATACTTGTAGGAGGTGCTGCTCTTTCTCTGCATGGATGCATGGGATGAAGTGTGGAGTTCTGGTTGTTCCTGGCAGCCTCATGAAAAAAAAGTCTCAGAAAGCCAGCCTGATGGAAAAATTGGTGTGTGGAAGAGGGCAAACAAGGAAACCACTGGGACCAGGACCTGAGCTCTGTTCAAAACATTCCTGAACTGCTTTGTTGCAGTGTAAGTTGATATTTATATTATTTGCAACCCAAAACATCCCAAGTGATACAAGCTACATGCTATTTTTGTTGGGATGTGAAGGCACGGTCCCTTTACAGTTGGACCAGAAAGCTGCTGGGAAAGAACAAGTTTGGGGGAGAGGATTAAATAAGGCTATGTGCCAAGAAAGAAAACAGGCTGAGTTAAGGAAGGATTCCAAGGATTCTAGAATTGCATTGGAAGAATTGAAATCCCACTGGAAGCAATGAAGAGCAGATCTGACTTTGTGGAAAATCTGACTTTGTGGTGCTTATAATTAAAAAAAAAAAAAAACTGTTGCAGGGAGAGCTTAAAGAGAATGGTATAGATGTGGAAGACAGAGAGCAGAGCCCTGCAGGTGCCTTCAAGGTACAGTCAACATCAACCATAGCAAAAGCAATAAACAAGGTAGAATTGAAGAAAAATTTCCAGAAATGAAGGACAGTCTGAATACGCAGATCACAAGGGCTCTCTCTTTTCCAGGAAGTGATCATCAAAAGTGCACCAATTTATATTTAAGTCTTAAAAGGTACAACCATATAAAGCATTTAGAAGACTGTCTTGCACATCTCTTACCTCTAAAAATGTTACCTCTTATTATCATTTGTAATAATAATAATAATAGTCTTCATTGGAAAAACTACTTGAGGGTGTACCTCATTTGATGAAGACAGAGCAAGCGTGTAAATTCAGGAATGAAGAATTCATTATGCAAAAGAACCCTATAAGCCTCAAAAGTAAACATATAATTAAAAGCTAACTGCTAAATAACTCAAGTCCATGAGGAAAATTTAAATGATTGATTTTTATAATTATTATTTTGGAGTAATGCATATAAACATTCCGATTTTTTAAGGAGTCTTGACCAATGGATCGTCTTCTGAGAAGCAAAGGTTTTCAGTGATCGTTTTCTGAGAAGCAAAGCTTTTCAGTCTGCGGACTGTTACCAGCGGATACTTTCAACTTTCAAGAAACACATAATCTTTGTGCTATATAAACTGTCCCAGAACATCAAAATAGATCGATATCTCTACCCAATCCAGTTTATGAGGCCATTGAGGGACAACTGCCACAGTGTCTGTGGCAGTGTCTTAGGGCTTTATGGATAGAAATTGAGTTGCTAGGCCAAATTTTCGCCATCTGAACTTTTCTGCCAACCACACTTTATCTTCTCAAGATGAAATAGTCTTGAATGAACACCTATTTGATAATGATTTTTCTTTTCTTCTTCTTCTTTTCTTATTCTTATTCTTATTATAGGAATATTTCTTATTCTTATTCTTATTTGTAGCTAATTTATTTAAAATGCCTGTAACTTTTCAAATCCCCACAATAGAAACCTCAGGTCCTATTTTATATAAACTTTAAAAAAGTTGGGGTCTTGAGAATGCATGAAAAATCTTGAGACATCAAAGATTCTTGTGATCATACACATGAGATAGAGTAGCATGTGCTGTGTCCCTCCCACCGGAGGGAGTACATGGTGTTGGAAGGACACTAAAGAAGCTACTGGAATATGCATGCTTAAAAATGGTTGCTACTTTTTCCCTTTCTGAGTCCAATCAACCTGGCCTCAGTTGTTGTCCAACTTCCATCGCATGGTGAATGCCCTACGATCAATTAAATTTCCTAAGACCCATAGGTAGTTCCCGCCATTGCTGTGTTTTAGTGCAGCGTGTCAAGGGCTAATCCCTACTAGAGGACTGTATCCTGCTTGTCAAAACAGCCTCACAGTGGTGGAGAGGCGTAGAGGAGGGAGTAACAGAGGCTGGGTTTTAGAGGATAACCCTGTTCCAGGGGGCTCAAGCTGTGTGGTTCAGCCTTACCAAGGGAGTTATTCTTCCTTCTTTACTTTCTCCAGCACAGTAAATGACAGTCCTTGAAACAGTCTGAATATCATGTTTGAAATACACAATGGAGTACTACGTGGCAATGAGAAAGAATGAAATATGGCCCTTTGTAGCAACATGGATGGAACTGGAGAGCGTGATGCTAAGTGAAATAAGCCATACAGAGAAAGACAGATACCATATGGTTTCACTGTTATGTGGATCCTGAGAAACTTAACAGGAACCCATGGGGGAGGGGAAGGAAAAAAAAAAAAAAGAGGTTAGAGTGGGAGAGAGCCAAAGCATAAGAGACTCTTAAAAACTGAGAACAAACTGAGCGTTGATGGGGGATGGGAGGGAGGTGAGGTGGGTGATGGGTATTGAAGAGGGCATCTTTTGGGATGAGCACTGGGTGTTGTATGGAAACCAATTTGACAATAAATTTCATATATTGAAAAAAAAAAAAAAAAGAAACCGTTAAGGAGCCTAACAAATGCCAAAGATGACTTCCTACAAGTTCAGTGCCCTGCCCTGAAGGTTTCATCAGTAACAATAGAATTGCCCCAGGAAAAGGTGTTCTGGCAATTTCTTCAACATAGGCTATTAACATTTTAAATATCATGCCACTTTTAATGAGCTAAACTTGATAGTCTGTGAAAATAAATTTTTAACGTTCAGAAAATAAACCCAACCTCAGCATACCCAATCCAGAATTTTCAAATGCTAACATTTTGCATATTTGCTTCAAAAATTTTTTTATAAAATACAGAGAACACTAAAGTTTCCCTTTTTGTTTCCTCTCACCTCCGTTCCATTCCTCATCCTCCCTTTCAGAGAAAATGTCTGTTATGAATGTTCCCCATATTCTTCCAGGCCTTGTTTTATACTTTTTTTTACTTAAAACCATACCTGCAAAAAATAAATGTAGGGGCGCCTGGGTGGCTCATTTGGTTAAGTGTCCGACTTTGGGTCAGGTCATGATCTTGCTGTTCCTGAGTTCGAGCCCTGCATCAGGCTCTGTGCTGACAGCTCAGAGCCTAGAGCCTGCTTCAGATTCTGTGTCTCCCCTTCTCTCTGCCCCTCCCCCACTCATGCATGCTCTGTCTCTCAATAATAAACATTAAAAATTTTTCTTAAATAAATAAATGTAGCATTTCTTTGGGTTTTTAACATCGTTATAAATCTTTCATATTGTATGTATCTATTTTGGGCATTTCAGATATTTTTATGTCGTTACATGTAGATGTAGCTCATTCTTTTAACTATTGCATGTTGTCATTTGTGACTATGCCACAATTTATCCATTTCCCTAGTGATGAACATTTGGTTTTTTTTTTCTCTAATTTTTTACTATTACCAGCATTGTGATGGTGACATCTTTGTATGTGTGTGTGACAGTGTCTTTAGGGTTCGTAGGTAGAAAATCAATTGTCACTTTACTAGATGTTGTCAAACTGTTCTCCAAAGTGGTTGTATCAACAAACTGCATCAGCAACAGTATATTCAGCAGTTCTCCCAGCCTCTATCTCCTGTGTGTCTGTGTCCCTGCAGGCTTGAGCTGTTGTCCTGTTGACTTGGGGTGTCTGCTTTCATGGACTCCAGCTAGACCGCCTTCTCTCTTGCTCCATTTGAGCTTGCCACTCTCGGAAAAGCTTGGCTTATTAGGTCCACACCTACTTCTTAATAACTCTTAGCACAATTGTATTTCATAAATCATTGTATATTTATTTAGTATTTTTCTCCCTATTAGACTCTAAGCTAGGAGAGCAGGAACTTTTCTGCCTTATTTATTTCTCTACTCCCAGCACCTGCCATGGTACTTGATAAATAGTTATTAAAAAAATGAATGCATTCAGCCCTCCCCCCAAGAACAACTCCACCTCTCTTGCCTACGCATCAGTTGTGATGAGGTGCCTCCGTTGGGGAAAGCACAGTGTTGTGATTCAGAGCCAAAGAGACGTGGGCCTGAGTCATGGCTCAGCAGCTAGTTAAATGTATGTGACATGGGGAGAGTTATGAAAACTTTCTAAATCACAGATTTCATCTGGATCAAAAGGGAGCACAGGCTCCACAGGGTTGTTGTGAGAGTTAGATGATATAAAAATATAAAGCCCTTCACATGGTGCCAAACACATATTACATATAAGAAAAGATCAGCTACAGAGATATGAATAGGCAATTTACAGAGGAAAAAAAACCCCTAAAGATTAATAAGCAGAGGAGGAGATGCTGAAATTAATTAGTGATCAAAGACATGCAAATTCAAACGGCAGAGACGTGTTGCTTTATACCTGTTAGCCTGGCCCAGTCAGGATGATGCCCAACACTGGTGGAAAGGGGTGGCTTTGGGCATGGTCAAGTGGTGTAGCCATCCTGAAGAGCAGTCTGGACACTAGCACATCACATGCAAGTGAACTCTGCATCCAGCACCCATGGATTGTGTCTGAGGCCGATTCTTGTGCAGATCTATAAGAGGACAAGTGAAGATGTCTGCCACAATGCTTTTCGAAGGCAGTCTTGTGCCCGTTGCTGGGAGAGTTGGGCTGATATGATGGGGGCACCTCACAGAGTACTGCTCAGCATTGAGTGTCAGCAAACTAGATATATTCATGGTTATATCCTAAAATGAATGCTAAGCGAAAGAAAAAAAAGGAAAAGAAGGTGATCTATAATGCAATACACACTTTACATGACACAAAGGACAAAAAATGCTTAATGAATACAATAGTCTGGCTGCCTGCCTGCAGGAACTGGAATGGAAGTGAGGAGCTAGAGGCAAAGGAGATAAATTTTTCAAAATCTATCATAATAAGGGGGCCCTGCACAAATGAGGGCGTGATGGTACACTCAGAACTGTGATAAACTCAACTTTCTATGCCTGAAGTATTAACGAGTCAGGCAGAGAAAGACAAATATATGATTTCACTCATATGTGGAACTTAAGAAACACGACAGATGAACACAGGGGAAGGGAAGGAAAAATAAGATAAAAACAGAGTGGGAGGCAAACCATCAGAGACTCTTAAATACAGAGAACAAACTGGGGGTTGCTGGAGGGGAGGTGGGTGGTGGCGATGGGCTAAATGGGTGATGGGCATTAAGGAGAGTACTTGTTGGGATGAGCACTGGGTGTTATATGGAAGTGATGAATCACTAAATTCTCCTGAAAGCAATACTACACTGTATGTTAACTAATGTGAATTTAATATGAAAGAAAGAAAGAAAGAAAGAAAGAAAGAAAGAAAGAAAGAAAGAAAGAAAGAAAGAAAGGGGAAGAAAGAGGAAGAAAGAAAGAGGGAGGGAGGGAAGGAGGAAGGAAGGAAGAAAGGAAGGAAGGAAGGAGGAAAGAAAAGAAAGTAAAGAAAGAACAAACTAGCAAGGCAGGGTCATGTGATGAAAGCACGGTGACCAGTGTAGGAGGTAACTTGCAGTTCTGGTGTGATGGTGTGAGGGGATCCACTGAGCTGCCTCCTGCAAAACTGGTGAAAATTGTTTCTTTTTTAAAAAAGCATTTAAAATCTTTGCAAGTGAGCAAAGGAAGAAATGCTTATTCAAGAAAATCTACTAAAACTCTGAGAAAAGCAAGAGTCTTGGTGTTTGAACCAAGACGTGCTCCCTCCTCCCAGCCCAGGGAGATAGAAAGTCCACTCTGGGCAGGTGCAGCCACCAACACTGGGCTCCCTACCCCCCAGCTCCCAGTCAGAGGCTGTCGTCTCATGAGAGGCTGGCCATCAGCAGTTCTCATCCTGCCCCCAGCTACCTGCCACTCAACCTAACCTAAGTCCATATGGTTCTTAGTTTAAAGAATAAAAGCAACGATGAATATTGATGCCTTTATTATCAGGCACTGTTCTAGGTGCTGGAGATAAGCAAGAGAAGAGCCAGCCAAAGTCCCTGTTTTTGTGCAGCTTACAGTGGGGAGAGATCTACAATAAAGAAAGAAGTGAATACATAAATAATATATCTGGCAGCAATAAAGAAAAGTAAAACACTCTAATGGATAGAGAATAATGGAGGGAGGTGGGGTGCTATTTTGGATAGGAAGGTCGGGGAAAGCCTCTCTGACAAGGCTCCTCTTAAGCACACACCTAGATGAAGTGAGGGAGGGGAATTTGACTATCTGGGAGAAGAACATTTCTGGCAGCAGGAGCCACACACACGAGGGCTCTCAGGCAGGAGCGTGCTTGGTAGGTTGGAGGACCAGCAAGGAGGCAGTGTGGCTGGAACAGAGTGGGAGGGGGCAGAGAGGCCCCCCGGGGGAGCACACTGGTTAAGGTGTCCTTGCCGTTGTCTCAAAAAGGGGCAACTGGCTTGGACAAAGGTAGTAGTAATGGAGTAGTTATTGGAAAGTAATTCATTTCTGGCCTTGTTCTTAAGGTAGAGTTGACACGATTTGCTGACAGTGTAGATGGGGAGTCAACAAGAGCCAAGAATTAAAAAGAGAGAGAGAGAAGAGTAGTCATTCTTGGAGAGCTTTTGGCTGAGCAGTAGATGAATGGAGGATCCATTTGTGAGGATGATCCTGCCTTGGGGAAAAGTACTCAGTGTCAGTGTGGACGTGTCCATCTGAGGCCAGCCTGCCTTTTCCTCCTCACGTGAGTCTAACATTTTCAAGAATTTGATTTTGGTTACGTTAAGTCTGAAATGCTTAGTAGTCGTCCAATTGGAAATGTGGAATGGGAAGCTGACTGTGTAAGTCTGGAGTTCAGGAAAGGGGTCAGATCCCAGGTAATAAATGAGAAGCAATCAGTATGTAGATGGTAACCAGCCATGGGATTGGCTGAGACTAACAGAGGTCTGTGGCCTGTGTCCAAGGGTGCATGGTCATTTAGAGGTCAGAGAAATGAGGAAGAAGCAGCAAGAGACTGAGAAGAAGCAACCTGGGGACCAACGAGCAATTAAAGAAGAGAGGGGTCCCCCAAACCAACTTGGAGGTGTGGATCAGCTGTTTCAAGTGCTGCCGAGATGCCTGGTGACTTGACTGGGGATGGAGTCTTGGCTCTGGGAAGGGAAGATTGTGGCCCCCTTGCCAAGAGGATTCTCATGATATCATGGAGATGAAAGCCTGCTAGAATTATGTTCACCAGACAGAGCAGAGGAGACTTTGAGAACAGGCAGCTATGAAGCAAGGGCTTTTATTATGAAGCAATGGAGAAAAGGGGCTGGAGAATGGTATGAAGTCAGGGGAATTCTGCACTGTCTTGTGTCTGAGTATGAGAGAAAGTGAAGCGTGATTTGTATCCCATGGAGTGATCCTTTAGTGCAGGAAGGATCAGTGGCACCAGAGAGGGAAGGCTAACTGCAGGAATGAAATCCATGAGTCAGGGAGAGAGGCAGGCTCAGCATATGAGTGGGGAGACAGGACTGTTGGGTTCACCCACTGTCAAGAAAGGCATGGCAGGCGGTGTATACACAGAAGCAGGTAGGTTGATAGGTTTGGTCATAAGTGGACACGGAAATTCTGTTTGGCTCGGGTCTATTGTAAGAAGCAAGATCGTCAGTTGATAATGAAGAATACAAGGGGGTGTTGAATTTAAGGGGAGACTGTGTTTTAGTTCAGTTTCTATTCTTCTATGAGTAACAGACACTCAAAATAACAGTGACTTAAATAAGTTAAAAATTTGGAAGTAGTCTGCCCAGTGCTGATGTGGGAGCCTCCTCCATGGAGTTCTTGGGGTCTGAGGTTCTTTCCAGCTTTCCATTCATTCCACCATTCCTGGGACTCAGCCCTCATCTGCTGGTCTGAAAGGAAGTTCCAGCTGTCACATTCATGTTCCAAGTGGCAAAATGAAGGGAGAAGGGGTATACTGGTTGGGGTTCTGCAGTCGTTGAAAGAAAGTTTCCAAAAGTCACCACATGGAAGTTGCACTGGGCAAAATTTGGCCACAGGCCCACACCTAGCTGCAAGGAAAACTGAGAAATGTAGTCATACTTCTGCAGCTATATGTTCAATTAAAGATTCTATTACTAAGAATATTACAAATATTGTGGGATGACTATCCATCTGTGCCACAAAGTTCTCTTAGAGAATGGGATAAGGAATTAAAGAAATACAGTAAAATTTTTGAATCTCTATATCTTACGGTTTCAGTGCAAGTAGAGAGAATCAGTGTTTTGCCAGGCGAATTTAGCAGAGGAGGAGAGCAAGGGAGCTGAGGGTATATGCAAGGGAGAGATGATAGTGACGTAGTTTGGAACTGAAGCTGGGTAACAAGGAAAGAGAGGATGAGAGAAAATGGGAAGAAGATTTAGCCAAAAAAATGAGAAGCCAATGCATAGAGTTCCTTGATGGGCTTGGAGTGATCTTGGAGCAGAGGCGCTAGTGATGGGAAAGGTAGGGGTTGGTGGTCTGATTGTGGGCAGGTGGTACAGTTATGGGAAAGTCTAGAGCATGAGTGGAACTGGAGGAAAGCTCCCTGTTTCATTGAAAGTGGAAAGTTCAGGGGTGCAGAAGGGCTGGGTGTTGTGTGCATCATCTACGTGATGATGTGGTAAGAACAATGGTGGGAATAGTGAACTCTGGTATGAGATGACTCAAGGGGTGAATAGGTAACTACAACAGGGGCTTCAGAGGAGCTGGAGATTTAGAGAGAAGAGGCGGCCTGAAAGCAACAATGAAGAAATGGTGAACATTTGCTCCACTCCAGACTGTAGGAGGTGGGGCATGGGGGTGCCAGAGGCCACCAATCAGAGGGGGTTCCTGGGAGGTAGGGGAAGGGGGAGGGTAGAAGCAGGATTCAGAGATGCATCTTTCAGAGAAAAGCTTGAACATCTTCATGAAGACATGTGTTCTGGAGGGTATGTGGACGGCCTCGGGAGCCTGGGCAGGTAGGGGATTGGATAGCGTTTGTACTGGAACGTTTTCACATGGGGGTTTGAGCAGAGTGGGAAGGAAATGAACAGTGTTGTAGGGCCCAATGAGATCAGCTCTGAAAGTATTTAGGGAACATGTATCATCAGTGCTACATGTAGCCTTCTTTAGGGATTGGCCTGCCAGGCAATGTCATCCCAACAAGAGTGGGGTGTCTTACCAAGGACAGATGGAGCTCTAGAAACTTCCCTTAAATCTTCTGAGGGCCATGTTACAGCCACAGGAGTGCTGTTTAACAGTGAGCAGGCCTTGCTTTGCTGGCCTGGAGCTCTGGAAGCACCCCTGGAGTTCGGGGGTGGTCCTGCAGTGGGGGTGGGGTAATCAAACCAGGATAATCCTCCCTGGATTGATCTCAGTAGATGCCAAATGAAAACACACCTCGCAAACAACAATACCTATTCCTGATTTACATTCAGAATAGAGGGGCACCTCCTTCCCATTAAAACTAAAGCCAGTATCATGCTTAAAAGTCATGGAAGCCTTTTTGTTAAAGTCAGGAACAAGAAAAGGATGCCCACTGTCATCACAGTTATTCAACATTATTTCGGAGACAGTGACGTACATACTAGAAAAAAGAACTTGTGTTCCTGTTCCTAGTGAACAGGAACTTGCAAAATAACTATTTTTAGATATAAGTTTAAATCTGGAAAGGTTAAGAGAAGCAACTTGAACTATAAATGATTAAAAAAGAATTTAGCCAAATGGCTGGTTAAAAGAAAACGTAGAATATAAAATTCAATAGCTCTCTTTGATACCAACAATAACTGGTTAGAAAAAGTAATGGAAGAAAAACTTCCATTTGTAATAACAACAAAGAAGATAAAATGTCCATGAATAGATATAAGAGAGGGGTAGGGCTTCTAGGAAAAAAAAAACAAAAACAAAAACAAAAAAACAAACCCTGAAGTTCTAATGAGATTTCTTCAACAAAAGTTGAAAGATGTACTGATCTTTCATCATATGATTCAACTTTGCTAATTACATCCATCTTCTCAGATTTAAAGTATATGTTCATCATGATCCCAACCAAAACACAAACAGGACTTTTGGGAGGAGTTTGACAAAATAGTATTGAAGTTCCTCCAGATAAGAAGCAATGCAAAATAGCTAAGAAAAATGTAAAGAAGGTTTTAAATAGGGAGTTAGATATTAAGACCCGGGGAGAAATTAAAATGTGTCACGAAGCTGGGATGATCTAAGTATTTGGGTCTAGAGTAGGAGCAGAAATAGGGAGTCCAGAAATAAATCTCAATAAATTATGGGAATTTAGAATACGCTGAAGGTGGTGTTTCGGAGAAGTGGTGATGGATTATTTAAAAAAGAGGGTTGAGCCACTGGCTAGTCATTCCGGAGGAAAGCCCAGAGCTCTGCCTGCTGTCTCCCTGTGTGGTTGCAGACTGGTGGCCTGACCCTGTGTTGTTCAGCATGAAATGTTAATCGTAGAAAAGTTGGATTCGTTTCTGACCTCTCAACGCTGGGAGATTTTATATTTGTAAAGTCCTCTGTGCAAAGGTGATTTCTGAGCTGATGTGCTGGGGAAGAGAAGGAAGAACCTGAGATAGTCACAGACCTCGTGGTTCCAGGAAGTGAAGGAGTGGATGTGGCTGGAGCATGACGAATGAGCCGAAGAGGGATGTAGAGCTTCCACATCTCCGGGGCAGGGTGGCCAGACCACGTAGGAGCTGCTGGCGGCTGCAGAGAGCCTGGATTTTATTGTTAAGTGCACGAGAAGATACTGGCAGGCTTTAAGCTGTTGGTGGTGGAATGATACGATCTGATTTGTACTTTTGAAAAGATCACTATAAAATGGTTATGATGGTAAATGTTATGTGCATTTTATCATGATTTTTTAAATGCTAATTAAAAAAAAGGTCACTGTCCTGGAGTGGAATAGTAACTGCTCCTTAAGGGTCACGTTTTCATTGTCCAATTTGTCACCATGACCTCAGTCCCACCCAGCCAGTTTTATTCATATATACAACCTTCCTGTCCCATGTATGCAACCTGCCTGTACATTTGGGTTTGCAGTGCTTGTCTTACAACAAAATCAATTCTGGAAGGATTAAAGATTCAAGCATATAAATTGCACACGGAAGGGACCCCTGGCTGGCTCAGTTGGTGGAGCATAGGACTCTTGATCTTGGGGTTATGAGTTCGAGCCCCACATTGGGTATAGAGATTAATCTTAAAAAAAAATTACAAACAGAAGAAAATATGAATGTTTGAATCTGGAACAAAGGTCTTTCTAAGTATGGCAATGATCTAACATCAGAAAACATCTGCTGGTATCAGTATAAATGCTGTAGGAGTCCTGTGAACAGGTATGAAGGGAAAAGTCAGAAGTTTAACTGAAGTGATGGGAACTCACTCAGGGTTTCAATAGGACTAAGAATCCGTAAAAAGTATTATTTACTGAGCATGTACAATGTGCCACGCACTGTGAGAAGCACTTTATATATTCCCTTGTTTATTTTCACAATGGTATGCTCATAAAAACATCTTATTTCACTTTTTTTTTTAAGGAGGTAACAAAAATAGAGCTCAGAGTAGTTAAGTTCTTTGTCCAAAATCACACAGCTGGTAAAAGGAAGAACTGAAATTTGGTCAGCTGGCTATATATGGTTTGCTTACCCAGATCCGCTCTTAACTTTTCTCTGCCCCATTTTGCACCCTGGAGACTTGACTTTGACCAGTGATCTCCTTTGACTTCCTATTGGGTTTTGCAGCACGAGTCTCCAGCAGATGACTGGTGGAGATATTTATTCCTCCTGCTTCCACTGGTTGCTGCCAGTGGCTGTGCCTCTTCTGTAAGCCACCCCTCAGGTCTTGTCACCATCCCCTTTCACACTCCCTCTGTCTGGCTTCCCTCTCTTGCCCTCTCTTGTTGGCTTCCCCAAGGCTGCCCACACTTCAGTCAACAATCCTAATGTTGACTTTTCCACCACCTGCCTTGTGTTTGGTGTGCCCAGCTCCCTGCTGGGACCCCTACAAATCGAGATCTCATTCTGAAGCCCAGGCTTTTAGCAGGGGTCACACTTGAGCGCAGCGGGTGGGAATGAGTCAGAGGGCGGTGAGTGATCTGATGGAGGGGGCTTGGATGGGCAAATCATAGGAGGTCAGATGAGGAGAGTGTCAATTGTAAGGCTGAGAAGTTCCAAGATTGTCCTAGCTTTCAAATGACTAGAGTCACCTGTTTGTTGGCAAATGTGGCAGATTTCTGAGGGCAGGCCTGGCCAGGGTGGGATTAATCGAGTGGTTGCTTGTCGTAGGGTGGGTGAGAGATAGAGGGCACAGCTGAGATAGGAGAGGGTCAGGGTAGGAAAGGCTTCTAACAACTCTAGTTTGACATGCACCTTTCTTCCTGTGCAACTCAGCAAGGTCTTTTGCACCGCCGCCCCCCCCCCCCCCAGGCCCCTGCAACCTTTCCTTACTGGCTGTAGCATTCCAGAAAATCTCAGCTTAAGATTGATGGCTTCATAACCTGCCCGGAGTCCTTGTGCTGCTGGAGCCGCGTCATGAATCATCAATGCCACATCACCCCGCTCCCACCACCGAGGACCCGAAGGACACTCCTGAGTGTGGGCGGGCACTAGAGCCTCTCTGCTTGCTGGACACCTTGGCCGTGAGGAAGGGTGAGGTGTGGCAGGCAGGGGACGCTGTTTTCTGGGTGAGAAGGCCCCACAGCTTTGAATCAGTTTCGAGAAGGTCTCACCGACATGGTCAAATCTGCCTGTCTTTTCTCCACATCTTGCTGGTGTTAATGTAATAGTTCTTGAGATCCCGCAATGGTAATTAGTGGTCTTTTCAATGTGTCAAGTCAGGTGCTTGTGTTAAACCAGGCTTTAGAGACATTTCCTAGTTTCATCTTCTTGGCAGAAACACGGATCAGTCTTCTCTCCCCATTTCACAGTTGGAGAGACTGACGCCCAGCAAGCGGGATACCTGAGCTTGGAGTGTGGCTGGGGTTCCAGTGCCTGAACTCTTTCCACTACGCCTTGTAGCCAGGAAAGGGAATGCCATGTGGCAGAGAGCTCTCTTTCACACCCTTTCTGCAGTGGCTTCCATTGGCCCCTCTGCTTCAGAGGCCCCCCCACACCCCAGCCTGGGGAAAGACTTGAGTGGGCTCTGTATTCATTTCCTAGGGCCACCGTGACAAAGTAGCATGAACTGGGCGACTTATCAACAGACCTTTCTTGTCTCATGTGTCTGCAGGCTGGATGTTCAAGATCTAGGTATCGGCAGGACCCCACTCCCTCTGAATTCAGGAGCTAGGGAGGTGTCTGTTCCAGGCCCTGCTCCTAGCTTGGGGAGCTCATTTTCTTGGGCAGCACAACTCCAGTCCTCCCGTGGCATTCTTCTGTCTGTGTGTGTCTGTGTCCAAGTTTCCTATAAGGACATGGTTTTTTATTTATTTTATTTAATTTATTTTTTTAAACATTTATTTATTTTTGAGATAGAGAGAGACAGAGCATGAATGGGAGAGGGTCAGAGAGAGGGAGACACAGAATCTGAAACAGGCTCCAGGCTCTGAGCTGTCAGCACAGAGCCCGACGCGGGGCTTGAACTCACGGACCGTGAGATCATGACCTGAGCCGAAGTCGGCTGCTCAACCGACTGAGCCACCCAGGCGCCCCAAGGACATGGTTTTTTAAATAAGGATTCCAGTCCTATTGAATTAAGGCCCAGCCTAAGGACCTCATGTTAACCTGATAATCTACAAAGACCTTGTTTCCAAATAAAGTGTTATTGACAGGTATCAGGGGTTAGGACTTCAACATCCTTTCGGGGGACACAATTCAACCCATCCCAGTTTCCGTTACGTAAGTCCAGGCTGCCCTCCCTGACCGTGGGTCTGTCACCAAGATCCTCGGGCATTCTGTGAGGTCTCCAGCCCCAAGAACATCAAGTAGAGGGTAGGAACATGGACACATGCGCCCAGGGGTGGTGGAGACCTTTTTTGGGGGGTGGGAGCAGGGTCTGAGGAGAAGGGAGGAAGAGCAGCCACCTCCACGTGCCCTTTGCTGCCCTTGAGGAGAGTTAGTGGCGTAAGAGGCTTTGGGGCCTCGCTAACTCTTCAGCATCTCCATTTTACGAAATGAGGGTTTGCAGCCGCAGCTCATCCAAGCACACAGATTACTATTAGCGATAGTGCTTCACAAGCACTGTACCTATTGTCCCGGCTCAGCGAGTGCCAGACAGCCCTCCCTCGGGGGAGCCTTGCAGCGAGGAGGGCCCAGCTCCACCAGCGGGCTCCGTATCTCTCCCTGCCCGAGAGCCCAGGCCACTCAATATCCCAGGAGATAGAGATCAATCCTGGTGCACCAGAGAGGAAACCGATCAGTTGAGGAAGAGAGGGCCCGCTTCGAGATTAGCAGATCTAGGGGGAAAAAAAATTAACAGTGGCTAATTCAGTCACACTTAATTTAAAGTCTTCTCACTAAGAGGTTTACTCTAGATTAAATAAAATAGGATCTGTGCATTTGCCAGTGACTGGAAAACTCTTGAAGGAATACGGTAGTTGTTGACCATCCCGTTGTCTTATTTCCTGCATACCTCTGGTCCTGTTGATGATTACTGCTGGGGTGTCAGCATCTGTAAAAGGTTTTGCATTTGATAACAATATTGGATAAAGTGGGAAGCATCCTATTTGAATACCAATAACAGATTCAAGTGTACATACCACCTATTTACTCTTCATTCATTCAACAAACATTTAATGGGCGACTATTCTATGCCAGGTGTTGTGGTGGGCCATGGGGGGAGGTCATCGTTTTAATACATTCTATTTCTTCCCCTCAAGTGCTCTCGGTCTAAAACACAGAATTGTAAATGATAAAACCAGCACTCAGACTGCTAAGTACTCTAGCAGGTATTTGAGTAATGTGTTTTGGGAAACACAGAAGGGGGACAGTTGATTCGGGGAGGGGGACCAGGTGCTGGTTGGGAAAGGAGACAGAAGAAGTGATATTCGAGCTCCGTGTTGAAGGACACGTAGGATTTTCCAGGAAGACACAACTGGCTCTTATTCTCCCTTTTCCAGCGGGGGGCGAGCGATGTTGACTACCATTTCCAGAGATCCAGGTGGTCACAGGCAGAGCCACACTCCAACCCCACTTGCCTGATCCCAGAGGCAGCGCTCTTCTTTCTGTGATTTCATTGTTACCACTTCCAGCACCTTGAAGCTGAGATGTGGGGAGGCAGGAGCCAGAGGCTCCAGAGAAGGCATCGTCCAGAGCAGCTGTGATGCCGAATGCCCTGCGGTGCAACGGGAGGCTGCCGGCTCGGGACGCTTGGCAGCCCGTGGGTGCCGTCCCAGCAGCCCCTCTGGCATGTGGCGGTGATGAACAGCCATCCTTCGGCACAAGCCCGGCTGCATTTCTTCCTCTAACAACTGAACTGATTAGAAGGGAACTTGGACTTGATTAGTGATTATTGTCTCGGTGCAGCCGTGGCGCTAAGCCTGTTCATTCTGGGGAGGGGAGGGATGTTTTGAAAAAGTGCTAGCAGACATCTCATTGCTGGCGTGAAGCGAAGGCTCATCGCGGGCCCCTCCCCACATCTGGCCCTTCTCTGATTTGCTTCTAAACTTGGTGCCTTTTCCTGGCTGAGGGCGGGGCAGGCAGGGCAGAACGGAGCCTCTCCCTGAACCACCCCTCCCTGCAGAGAGGCCTTGAAAGCTGTGGCATCTGGAAGGCTCGCAAGCCACCCCCTGTGCCCCTCCACTGAGTGCGGTCACAGAAGCCAGAACGTAAACTGCACAAAGGCTCTTCATCGAAAATCTGCTCAGGCTGCAGTCAAAGACCAGCCTGGGTCCAAACAGCTACTACCCACGGCACCTTGGGAAAGTTGCCTGAAGTTCTTGATGCCTCGATTTCCTCATCTGTAAGATAAGAATAATAATAGTACCTATTCCATCAGGCTGTGGAGAGATCCACTTGATAATGTCAATAATGTTTTATGTTCCTTATTGTTGTGGTGTGAAATACAGAAACCCCAGCTTGGCTTCTTAGGATCTGTGTGCCCTAGGGCTGACTCTTTGCATCTCTGGACATCAGAGAGAGTCTTTGGACGGGCAGCAGTAGACCAACACAGTAGCTGAAGAACCCGAAGAGGTTCTAGAATGGCTGAAGCCCAGTCAGTGGCATGGAGCTGGGGTTTGGTCTGCTCCCCAATCTGCATTCTGACTGCTGGACTGGGCTGCACTTTCCCATTTTGAGGGCAGTCCTAACTGCCCTGCTTTCTTCCAGGCCTTGGGGTTGTGGGTCTGTGCTGACCAGAAGAATCTGGCCTCGGCGTGTGCCTCAGTGTCCTTGTCCGCATCCACGTTCCCTTCTTCCATCACTCAGCAGCACCTAGCACTAGTCAGGTGTTTGCTCCACACATACTTGCTGCACGGGGACAATATAACCCAAACAAACACCATTCGCTCGCTGTCGGGAGCCTCTGGAAGAGGCATTTGTGGCCTTTTTTAGAGCGTAGGGAGGTGGCATCCCTGATCTGTGACTCCATGTCTCATGTTCCAAGGAGGGGCTGACCCTGACCCTGACCCGGACCCAGAGTTGTTGCTCAGGGTCGCATCTGCTCGTCTCCCGCACACTCTTATCTCTCTCATGTCTCATTCTCTTGTTCACTGCCTCTTGCCCCTTGATGGAGCCTTTGTCTTCTTGTGAGTCTTAGCAATTCCTTGGCTCTCATTCCCTTTCCCTCACTACCTCTCTGCTTTGGACCTGTCCCCAGTGGCTGTGGGCACGGCCCAGGAGCTTGGGGCACTCACTTTTGCTTCGGGGCAGAAGCAGACTGTAAACTGGGCCACAGGTGGCATTTCAGGCTGGCCTGTGAGGCAGCGAGCTCGAAAAAGTACCAGGTGGGGTGTGTTCCCCAGCCCAGCTGCACGCCAGCCTTGTGACCTCAGGTGAGGCACTTAGCCCAGGAGCTTCACTTTCACTCTGTTCCATCTTTTCCCTGAACGGCAGTGAGAGTCAGACAAGCCCCTGTGAGCCAACCCCTGTGACGTGAGTGACAGAGGACTGCCATCATCGCACCTTGATTCACGTTGTGGCTCTCCATGTAACTCTGGCCAGCACGCAAACCTTGAGCCTCAGTTTCCGTCTCTGCAAAAATAAATATCTTACAGAGTTGCAGTGAGGCTTTAGGGTGGCAGCTACAGGAAAGTGCTTATAAATGCTAAAGCTCTGGTTTTGGCTGCAGTTTCGTGGACAGTGCCCCAAGCTGTCCTCCATCATGACTTCCTCCCTCGGGAAGGGGCTGGAGACTCTCCCACAGCCGCCTGTGAAGGTGCCCTTCCTCCCTGACGCTCCCTGTGGGACTCTGTCCTGCCTCCTCCCACCAGCCACCTGCTCTGCCAGCCCGCCCGCCTCACCCGAGGGGGGTCTCCACAGAGCAGGTCCCATCCGTGTCCCAGAGTCAAGAGTCTGGCCATGTTGGGTTTGTCCGCAAACTCCTGGCAGCCAGGCCGCTGATTTATCTCCCGATGCTCTCTTTGCCATCTGTTTTTATATTGCTTTCAGCACAAGATAAGTGGCTCCCATACAGCGCTGAGCTTCAGAGATTGCAAAGTTCATGAGTTTGCAGAATTTATGATAAGGCAGAGAATTGTCTTAGTGCATCATTCATGTGCGCAAGGTCCAGAACGAAATGCCGCTGCTTCCAGATGTTTCCTTCTTTCCTCCCGTCCCTTTCTCAGGAGGTGGGCTGGCCAGCCAGCCTCTCTACCACTTGTGCCTGGACCTCAGGAGTGCTCAGTTCCTTGCTAGCTTCTTCAGTGACACGGGAGAGAGCGTCTCTCCACAGGAAGGAGAAGGAGGAGGAAAAAAGCAGGAGGTGGCTGATCACCACGCTGTGTCCTCCAAGGGTCGTTGGCTGAAAACTGAGGTGTTAGGCAGGTGCTCTGGGGGCTGGGTGATAGTGAAAACCATTGTCTGCTGTTCTGTTTCTCTTTGAGCTTTTGTTGGGTAACACATTTCACCATCTAGAGTGGGTATGTGTCATAAATTATATATGTGTGTTAAAAAGACCGCAGACAATTGTTGAAAGACTATGCTTTTCTACCCCACTACTCCCTACCTTTTGGAGCTTCATTATATCACTCATTCACTCACTCATTTCTCCTTGCATGGTGTGATCCGGTGCTCAGGCTTTGGCATGAGACAGTTCCAGGTTGGAATCTCAGTCTCCTCACACAGTTGGATTTACTGGGACAAGCTGTTTCATGCATAGAAGCCTCAAGTACTCCCTCTGAAAAAACGGAGCTAATAATGGAGTCTACTTCATAGGTTGTTGAGGATTAAATGAGATAATATATGTAAAGGGCACAGCGTAGTCCCTGGAAACAGAGTGAGCACTCATTACATATTTGCTCTCGTTAACTATTCCTTCTGTGTCAGACGCATGGCTCTGCTCTCAGAGGTTTGTCCGTGGCTGTTACAGCACCAAGAATAGAGACACGGCTGAGGGGTCTGTGAGGTGCCTTATGCTCTGCAGAAGGGGAGCCCTGCACTTCAGGTGGGGGAAGTCTTTGGAGGACGTGACTGGGTCTAATTGGGAGTAGGAGCCAGTTAGGTCAAGAGGGCAGGAGAGAGCATTCTGAGCAGCAATCGTAAAGTCACAGGGGTGGCTGGTCCTGGAACCGCATGTCGGTGGACCATGGCCTGAGTGAAGACAACCTATAGCAAGAGTGCAGAAAGAGATGGAAAAGTCAGCTTGCACGGTGCCTCGGTGCCACCATGGTGAGCCACCAGAGGTGTTCACTTATTTATTTAAATTGAACTACCATTGGGGCGCCTGGGTGACTTAGTCGGTTAAGCATCTGACTTCGGCTCAGGTCATGATCTCAGGGTTCATGAGTTCCAGCCCCACGTCGGGCTCTGTGCTGACAGCTCAGAGCCTGGAGCCTGCTTCGGATTCTGTGTCTCCCTCTCTCTCTGCCCCTCCCCCACTCACACTTTGTCTCTCAAAAACTAAAATAAAACATAAAAACATTCTAAAAAATTAAGCTACTATTGATTGAGTGCTTCCTATGTGCTAGGTATTAAAATGTGCTTTACGTGTATTATTTCACATTTGTATCCCATAGCAACTCTGTAGGATAGGTCTTATCATACACATCTTACAGAGAAGAACATGGAGGCAAACCACTTGATTTTTTTGTTTAACATTTATTTATTTTTGAGAGACAGAGAGAGACAGAGCATAAGCAGGAGAGGGGCAGGGCAGAGAGAGAGAGGGAGACACAGAATCTGAAGCAGGCTCCAAGCTGTCAGCACAGAGCCTGATGTGGGGCTTGAACTCACAAACTGCGAGTTCATGACCTGAGCCGAAGTCTGACGCTTAACCGACTGGGCCACCCAGGTGCCCCGCAAACCACTTGATTAAGGCTGTACAACAAGTGGCAGAGCTGGGGTTTGTACACGAAAGCCCTAATCACTGTTCTGGGCCACCTCCTAGGTGTATGGATCTATCCCTTCGAGACAGCAAGCATCCTAATGTCATGGCTCTGAATTAGGTGGGTGTGGCCTTTAAGTCACAGCAACACTGGCAAGGTCATGAGCTGGGAGGACCAGGATGGAGCAGGCAGTGGGTTTAGGGTGGCATGCTTTGCATGCTAATTTGGCTGGCCGCGGCTCAGTAGGTAGTTGACAGCAGTGGGGACAAGTTCAAGTTGAAGCGGCACATGTGTTCACCGCACGGGCAGAGGTGTCTGCAAGGCATTGGGTATTTGAAATCCCTAGAAAACATGTAAGGAGGCGTTAGGAGCTCCCACCCCAAAATTCTACATGGGCCTTCAGTGCACGGGTTTTCTGGAAAACGCACACCTCACACACATACTTAGCACCCTGGACTGCCTGACCTGTTTCATATCATTCCTGTATTTCTCGTGATCACCCTGACTTCTCACCCTGTTTCTTGGGCCATTAGGTTCTTAAACGGCCTTGGCTCAGAGCAATCTGCCCTTTTTCCTGAACTTTTCCTCTTGACTATGGCTTTGCCCCTCTGTCCCAGAAATCCACTCCTGGCCCCTGAATAGCACCCTGGCATGTGAACGTTGGCCCCCAGGGCTCTCCCACTTGTGTGCACCTCTGCGGGCCGCCTCAGGCACAGTTACCTTTGCCTTACAGGTGGAACAAGACAAAGTCAAGTGTTGAAAGTGACAGTCTGTGACAATAGAACTGGAACGAAAAGCCCTGGGCCCAGGGGAGGAAGGTGGGCATATAATCAGAAGAGGCGTTTGTGGACAGGGCCAGAGGTAGAGCCCCCTTCTCGGACCAGATGGCATGCTCTACCCCACTTCCCAGGAGCGGGGGCCAGAGGCAGGGCTGGAGGAGTGCAGAGGCTGAGCCCAGACTCTGGTGGGGAGTCCGAGTCATAATGGACCTGAACATCCTTGGGTCGGTACCACAACTGAAATAATCATTGTCAGCGCAGTGCACTTTCTTGGGACCCCTGGTGCCTCTGTGTTCTAGTCATATAGATACCCAGCAAATTTTTGTGAGAGGTAAGCAAGCAGGGCCCAATCATAACAACTCATCTGGGTAAAAGCCCCAAGGGTGTGTTGTGACAGGACAGTGACAGAGAAAGGGACAGCTTGGGTACACAGAGGTCTAGGGGCAAAGGGAGTGAACTGAGGCTCCTGGAACACCTGTGCTCGCCCTGGCAAGCTTTCTCCCGGAAGTCCTAAGTCAACCCTATATGGGTGTTAATGCCCCTCACATGTGAGCAAACTGGGCACAGCAGTGCTAAAGGACTCAGCCGCTGTCGTGACAGTTGTAAGAGGCACCTCGTGATTTAGCTCCGTTCTGTCCGACTCTGAGACTCACACTTTGAATCAGAGTGTGGCTTCTGAGAACCTCGGCAAGTCTGAGTAGCAGCATTGGCCCCAGCTTTAGCATTAATTGATATTTCCCAGGGGTATTTACATTTTAATGATGGGCTCTTGAAAAGAGAAAATCCATCATAGCTCAGATAGCAGAAGTTTGACTTCCTAATAGGATTTTTGGAGAGGTTTTTTCTTCTGTCTGTTGTGTTAGATCTGTGCTGTCCGATATGGTAGCTACTGGATACGTGTGGCTCTTGAATATTTGAAATGTGGGCAGTCTAGATTGACATGAGCTCTAAGTGTAAAATCCAAGCCAGATTTTGAAGACTTACTGTAAAGAAATAATGTTAAATATCTCATTCATATTTTTAAATATTGATTGCATGTTGAAATGCTAAAATTTTGGATATATTGGATTAAATAACATATTTTATTAAAATTAATTTTATCCACTTGGTCTCATCTTTATTTCTGTGACTACTAGAACAATGTAAATCACATAGAGGGGACATTATATTTGTACTGGATATATTGCTATCCTATATTCCTGTGTTCTTTATTTCCTTAATTCAAAACGTATTAATGGTGATCACTTTTTATTGGAGATTTATGTTCCAGGAACGTACACAGTTAATAGATAATTGACATATATACATATATGATATGTAAGTATTATTATCCCCATTTCATAGATGAAGGAGGGGGAATCAGATTAGTTAAACCTAAGGTTGATCAGTGAGTAGCAGCCTAGCACATGGTCACAGGTGGGGACTCAGGGCTATTTGGCTTGGGTTCATATCTCGCTTCTGTCACTTACTAGTTGATGACCCTTAACTTGTGTCTCAGTTTCCTGTTCTGCACTGAGAGATAAATGCAGAGCTTACCTGGACTAGTCAGCAGAATTCAGCAACTTCTTACATGTTAAGCACTTTCAGCAGTGCCCAACACACATTAAAATAAATGGTGATTAGCTATTATTGTCTCCAAGTGACCGGTGCTGGGATCTAAATTTGCTTTGCCCAAGACTCTTTCCATGAGACAGCCTATGGAGCATCTTTCATGTGCCAGGTATACCCCTTTGATGCTCTAGGGTATGTAATAGTAATAAGGAACAGGTCAGGCCCTCGGAGGGCTCACCGTCTAGTAGAGAAGATAAGAAACATAAAAACGAGGTAGAAAGAGGTACCTTTCTTATACCACTAGGACATAAAGTATCACAAGAGCTCAGATTAGGACAAGATTGCTTTGAGTTGGAGGCAACCAGAGGGGACTTCATGAAGGAGGTAGTATTTGAGCAGGACTTAAAAACGCATGCAGTAATGTGGGCAAAGATGTAGGTTAAAGCGTTATGGCTAAAGGAAACAGTAGAAGCAGAAGTATAAGTGTGATGTAGCAAAGGTAGGCTCGGAGAATGGGTAGGAATTGCCTTGTGATGGAGTGTGGGTTTTGGCAAATGGTAGGAGACACTGGGCCGAACTATCTGAGTGCGGCCGGCTCGCGGAGGGCCAGGAATTCCAGGCTAAGGATTTTGTTCATCAAAGGCTAGTTTTCATGGCTGCCGCATATGGCTGGGCAGATGGTACTCTGAGTAAGGGTGCTCAGCCAGGGGGACAAGTGAAGGCTGAATCTGCCCCCTCCCTCCTCTCCAGTGAGCCATATATCCTTCACTGGTGGGAAGATGCCTGCCTTTCCCTAACATACAGAGGTGCCTGAGCCCTGTGAGCTTTGTCACCAGTTTGCCCCCTACCAGACTTGCTGACCCCTGGCACCTCACTGTCATCTTCTCCCCTGTAGCAGTTACAAGGCTTCTCCTGCCCCGTCCATGCAGAGAGCCTCCCCAGGAAAAGGGCTCTCCCTCTGTCCTTTGACCATAAATGACAACTCTGTCCCCAGCTGCTCGGGATCATTTCTGTACTGGTTGTCATTGCTGATGATCCCCAGATGTCTCAGGGCCACGACAGGAGGAGCTGCAGGGTCACCTTCCAGAAGCTCAGGCTCGTGTATGTTCAGGAAAAAGTGTCCAATGCCAGTGTCTGCTGTGACCCCAACACCAGCCCTGCCCCTACAAGCAGGGAAATGGCACCTCGGCTGTCACCTCCCGGGGAGCTTGGCTCTCTCAAATTGAGTTACTCACTGCTCCTAACTTTGCCGTCATCATTTCCTTCTGCAGCCTATTAAAACTCTATCCCTGACTAATGTAGCTGAACACACAGCTCCCACTCTGTTCTTCTGCCAGCAGCATCTGCACACAAAAAAAATCAGCTTTGTCAGGCAGGCTTCTCATTCCCCCTTCCTCCCTCTCCAAGGGTCCACTCAGGAACCGTCTTCCCCAAATATTCCAGAAAGCTCCCTATGCCCTTGGGCTGTCCTCAGCCTGGATTCCAGGACTCAGGAGCACGTTGCTTGTCTCCCAACCTGGCAGGTGGCAAGATCCTCACCCACCTGCCATCTCCCCCCAGCCCATATGGGCAAGCAATATGCTTTCTATAGAAGCCCTTGTAGGTTTAGTCCGGCACAGTGTGCCTGCTTTCCAGCCCTTCCTGACGGTGTTTGCAGACGAGACAGGAACAAATCAGACAGTTTGTTGACACGTCCAACACATGTGGTTTGGCACTGGTTCAGGTTGGATGTGTTTGGGTGTGTTAAGTATGTTTTCAGTTTACAGCCTGTGTGTGTCATGCACGTATACCCATGCACGTGCTGATATTGTAAGGCCATCTAAACACAGAGCCACAAGATTTCAAAGCAAGCATCCAGCAGGCTTCTTTGTAGATGTGGCTCCTTCCATCGATTGCCTGCTCTCTTTGATTTTCATGGCATTCTGTGCTAGAGAATTCTGGGGGTGTTGGCCACAGACCCTGCGGGAAAAGATAAGAGGCATGTCAGAAGTGAGCCAGGCTGGGTGGGATGGAGGGATTTTGCAAATGTCGGTGAATAGAGGGCACGAAAATATTGCTTCCATCTGAAGAGTATTTTTCAGTTTTTTTTTTTTTTAAATATGTCTCATCTAAAGATAGAGGCTGACTAATGTCCACAGCAGGAAATAAGAACAAGCAAATTTGTCAACTAGAATCCTCTATGTGCTTCCATTGCCCAGGTCAATCATTTCACTAATTAGTTAATTCATTCATTCATTGATTTATTCACTTATTCATTCATTTGACATCAATTTATTTTTAAAAAATAACATTTTTTTCTGATTATAATAGTAATGCATATTCATTGCAGAAATTTGAAAAATCCATTAAAGTACAAAGAGGAAATGAAAATCACCTTTTTTTCTCAACCCCAAGCTAATGACTGTTTAATATTTTGGTGCATCTTCTTCCTTAAAGGTATCCCAGATGGGGCTGGGTCCCTCAGACACTCTTGCTTCTTGCTCCTGAGCAAGAGTCAGGATTTGGACACCTCCCCCCAGAGTAAATCTCCCTTCACAAAGTAGAAAAGGAAAATGAAGATTTTGCCAAAGTTTTCAGGCAGAGGCAAAGGAGAAGGACGCAATATATATTGCACAGCAAAATTTAGTAAAAAATCTCCTTTATTTGGGGCACCTGGGTGGCTCAGTCGGTTAAGCATCCAACTCTTGGTTTCAGCTCAGATCATGATCTCATGGTTCATGAGTTTAAGCTCTGCATCAGCATCTCTGCTCTCAGTGCAGAGCCTGCTTCAGATCCTCTGTCCCGCCCCCCACCCCTACCCCAACCCTCCCCAACATGCGTGTGCTCTCTTTCTCAAAAATAAGTAAAAAAAGCATTTAAAAAATCTACTTTAAACATATGAATTCTTTGCCATGCCCCCAATTCCAATCAACTGTCAACTGCCTCAACCTCTTGCTAATTATTAGTCCTGCCACAGAGCCTGTCTTGTCCCCAGCTCTAGCCTCCCCTGTCTCCTCATCCTTACATGTCCCTCTCCTCTATACTCGAAGGATCCCCCATTGTTACAAGTCAAAAGGGACTTGCAAGAAATGCATGTCTTTCCTTGTAATAGATAATTTTTTTCTGTCTCATTCAGACATGTATATGTGTATGTTTGCATGCATGTACATATATATGTGCACACATATATGTATTTTATGAAAATGATCATTCAGTGAACCTACAAGTTTTTGAACTTCTGGTCCTCTATAGTGTATTTTATTTTCCTTTATAATGAAATGTTCTTTGAAAATATAGCTTTTCATAGTTGTTTAATATTCTGTTGTATGATCTACTCTAACGTATTTGACTAGTACTCTATTGTTGGGTATTTTGGTTGCTAATAATTGGTGCTTTTATATATGGGACTGTGATAAGCATCCTATGTATCTCCAGTTGTTTCCTCTGTGAACATCTCTGATTATTATCTTAGGATACATCTCTAAACTTGGAATTCCGGGGTCAAGTTGACTGTTTTGAAAGTTGGGTACCAGACACTGTGGTAGCTTCTGAAGATTGAGAACTATGTGAGAGGTGGTCTCTTTTCTTGCGGAGCTCTAACGGGGGGCATCTACTCCCCCTCTCAAGTGTCTATTTGAATTTGTACTTGATGGTATGATGGAGAAGCTGCTGGGTCTGACCCTGAATTTATTTTTTCAATATGCCTATCACATTCAAAAAAGATCACCTAGTTCTTGAGGCCAACCAAAAACTTCTGTATACAATATTCGCCAGTTTATAAAATACATTAAATGTTCCCATTTCCCCCCAAATTATGAGTAAATACTTCTTATTTATGGGTTGAAATTTATTTAATCTTGGTCTTGAAGAGGAAACTGCTATTTTGTTCACATAGATGTGATAGGCAGAAATCTTACTGGAAATCCTAAATTCTAGTTCTGTGGGATTAGACTGCCAATAGGAAATGGAATTTGTGTCTTTGCTGGGGTATTTTATGCTGCCTCAGTCCATCACGGGGGTCAACTGTTGTCTGTAGGTATGTTTCCTATCTAGAACTTATATAAGTATTTCTTAGCATTCTTATAGTAATGGAAATAATGTAAGCAATGAACTTGAACTATATATGTCATGGTAGGTTGTATTTTTATCACCAAATACTTGCAGGGGTTATACTTCCCTGACTCAGTGTTGCTAGTGTTCACTATGTGACTGACTTCGGCCAGTGAAATGTGATAGTGACATTAGCTACTTTCAAACATAAGCTTGAAGAACCATCACTTGGTTCTGCCATAATGTTCTCCCCTCTGCCTCCAGACCAACGTGTCCCTGATTGAAACTGCTGCTTCTGCCTGGGTCAGAGAATAAAAATAAACCCAGTACCCACATAATATAAGTGAGAGATAAACCTTTGGCATGGAAGTCACTAAGATTTTGGGATTATTTGCTACCACAACATAATAGAGCTAAGATGGGTGCCATATATACTAAGGAAAAAATGCCATTTATAGAACATGATCTGGGGCTCCTGGGTGACTCAGTTGGTTGAGCATTTGACTTTGGCTCAGGTCATTATGTCACAGTTTGTGAGTTCGAGCCCCCTCATCAGGCTCTGTGCTGACAACTTGGAACCTAGAGCTTGCTTCAGATTCTGTGTCTCCCTCTCTCTCTGCTCCTCCCCTGCTCATGCTCTCTCTCTCTCAAGAATAAACAAACATTAAAAAAAAATCTTAAAAAGGGGAACCTGGGTGGCTCAGTCAGTTAAGCGTCCAACTTCAGCTCAGGTCATGATCTCGTGGCTCGTGAGTCTGAGCCCTGCGTCGGGCTCTGTGCTGACATCTCAGAGCCTGGAGCCTGCTTCAGATTCTGTGTCTCCCTCTCTGTCCCTCCCCTGCTCATGCTATGTCTCTCTCTCATTCTCAAAAATAAACATTTAAAAGATTATAAATTTTTTTTCTTTTAAAACATGATCCTTGTTCTGTCCTTAATTCAATTCATTTATATCTGCAGCCCGTGGTTTTACATTCATAACATTGGCATATTGGACTCAGTAGAATTTGGGGGCTTTTTGGAGGGTGAGGGAGGGAAATGTATTTTTCATACCAACAGATTACCTATTTTGTTACAAGGACTGAGACTATATTTTCAACTGATACTCAAAATTTCCAGCTCCTATCTCCAGTATCAGGTAATTACTTGAGTTGATGTCAAGCTAAGATGTAAGGGTAAATTTTAATTTCAATTCAATCAGCTACACCACAAAATTAAAATTTACCAAATTCCTCTTTGTGTCGTACCTGTCCTATCTGTGAACTTTCTGTGAATTCTTCCACAAATTCCCTGAGGCAGGCTGGTTGTGCTTACCTCTGCATTTTCACACCATCTGACCATGGCTCTCACAATATAATAACTCTCTATTATAATTGGGAGTTTATATTCTCCTGGGTGGCTGATCCCTGGGGAGCAAGGGCTGTGTCTTATGCAACACCTCGTTCGTATTAGAGATGCATTCATTTTTTCCAACCATCCGTTCATTCAACAAGTATTTATTAAACAATTACTATGTGCCAGACAATGTTTCCAATGCTAGGAATCCAGCGGTTAACAAAGCAGACATGGTCCATGCCTTCATAGAGGAGATAGACAATAAATAAGCAAAGAAAAAATAAAATCCAGTAAGTAACTAAATGTTAGGAAGGAGCAGGGTGGCATAATGAAAGATAATGGTGGGCTAGCAGTTACAAACCCAGCTTGGAGAGTCAGGAAGCCTTCTCTGAGGAGGTAAAATCATGCTGAGATCTGAAGTTCAGGAAGAAAAGTACCACACCAGAAGTTCTAAGAAGAAGGGCTAGAAAGGGCTTGGCTTGTTCCTGATTTATAGAACGTAGGAGATGTTGAGTTACAGATGAAGGAACTTCAGAGGGACAGCAAGTGCTTACAGGACATGATGATGAATTTGGAGTTTATTCCAAGAGAAACGGAAAGGTCACTGCTGGGTTTTAAGTAGGAGAATGGCACAATCCCATTTATGTTGTTTGAAGAGCTTGCTTATTCAGGGTACAGTGAGTGTGAGGAAAGCAAGGACAGAGTGAAAGACGCTGAGAGAGGCTACTGGAATTGTCCACGGAAGAGGTGATTATAGCCCAGATCATGGAGGTGGCCATGAAAGTGGGGAGACAAATGTCGACTTGGGGTACATTTCAGAACAAGGCACGTGGAGAGCTAGTAGCAGGCTGAAGTGTGAGGGGAGGGGGAATCGAAGTGATGTCCATGTTTTTGTGTTAAGTGAATGTGTAGTTGGAGGTGCTATTTACCAATATGAGTTTGATTGGAAAAGGAGCAGCGTCATGGTGTGCAGGAGGTAAAGAACCTGTCTTGGACGTATTAAGTTTGTGGTGCCTTTGAGGTGAGGAGGAGATGCTGAGTAGGCGGTAGGATATATGAGTCTATAGCTGAGAGCAGAGCTTTGGGCTGAGATCTAAATTTTGGATTCGTCAGCATATAGATGTTACTTCAGGCCATGAGAATGAATGAGATTACCTGCGGAGAAAGGCCCAGTAAATGTTTACGGAGGGAATCGATGGATGCCTGGAAGGGTTGGAGGCCAGTGGTTGCCTAACTGAACGTGGCGGTGCCAGAGGAGGTGTGGGTTTGGCGGTGGGGACAGAATAGTGAGCGTGGTTTGGATTTGTGAGCCTGATCCTCACTCAGTTAGAGATTTCCAGGAGCTCACCAATGTGTGCGTGAGCTCTGAGGAGATGATTGCTAAAGGGAGGCGTGCAGGCTCCTGAGCCGTTGAGCTGTGGGAATGCATAACACAGGTGGGAAAACTGTGTGGATGGAGGAGAGAGGAGACCTACTGCTGGAAGCGTGTCTACTCATCCGAGGTGGAGAGGGGACAGGGACCTCTGAGAAGGGGTGGTTGCAGACAGGGTGGAGGGTTAGGGATGATGGCACGGAGTAGGCTGAGGGTCGGGAAGAGTCCATTGTCCATAGTGTCACTTGCCACAGGGAATGGGAATAGGTCATTGGGTTTGGCAAATGAAAGCTGACTTTTCCGAGAGCCGTCTCAGTGTAGGGATGGGATCGACTGAGAAGTAAAAAGAGGCCAGTACAGGGACAGGTGGCTTCCTCTCTCAGAAGGCTTCCTAGAGATGGGGAAGGGCATTCCAGGGGAAGGTGGTCTGAGGAAAGGTACTTTTTGGTGGAAGGAGAGAAGAGGCCACTCACATTTACTGATTGAGGATATGTGTAGTAGGGGGGAACATAACTGTTGCATTAACAGCTCATGCCAGACTTCCTCCTAGGGAGGGGGATTGGCTTCGTTTAGGAAAATACTTCCACCGGGTGTTTGGGATGTGAAAGATTAGACCCCAAGCATGGAGCGGGGGGAGACAGACAACAGAAGGAAATGGCCAAACTGCTTGGGGTAAGAGATGGAAAGGAAAGGAATTTGGGGGTGGGGATGAGCAGAGGAGAAAGGAGGGAGGACGATGAAGGAGGAAAAGAGGGAGGAAGAGGCTGGAGTGAGTGGAAGGAGCTGCTGGTGAGGGCATCCTGGAGCAGGGAGAATCGGAGAGTGAGGTCCACACCAGTTATGGTTTGATGTAGCATGTTGCACACTCTCTCTTCCCTCACATTTCACTAAAAACCACAGTCTCAGGGCAAGAGTATTTGGAGGGAATGAAGGAGTCAGGGTGGGGTCCACCGTGAGTGTGTGTGGAGTGAAAAGGGGTTGATTACCTTTAGAGAATATAACGAATCCTCAAATGGAACTGATCACTGTAACCAGGAGAAGCATTACATGCTGCCTCCCAGAACCTTTGGAAAAGACTGGGTTTTCTCCTACAAGTGGTATTGGGGTACAGGGCAATTTCATTTGAATCTCAGGACAAGGCTGCCTGCAACTGTCATCAGAGTTTGTGCATACTCCGGGCAAGACACAGTATGTTGGATGCTAGGAGTTGTCATCTTATTTTGTTTCAGAATTACACTGAAAGGTAAATATTGAGGGTCAGCTCCTATTTTGGAACTGTGAGCAAACTGACTCAGAGCAGTTAAGTCCATTGCCTAAGATCACAGAGCTTGTATCAACGAAGGAATGATTCGAGCTCAGATCTCTCTGACTCTGATGCTCTGTTTAGTTCACCCAACTGACCCTACCTGTGTACTGGGCTGAGGGGAGGGGCTAGAAACACTCGGAACATTAATAGGTTGAACGAAAAGAGCCAAGAGAGAAAGAGAGAGGGAAAAAGAGCAATAGAGAAGAAGATATAAGGGTGGGAGGAAATATGTGATGAAGTGAAGTGATTTCCCTATCCCTTCTCCGCCCCTACCTTCCTTCCATCTGCTTGGGAGATTCTGAGACTGGCACCACGCTGCTGGGCAAAAAATGAGAGCAATTAGAGGCCTCTCCCTCCCCTGCTTCATTTTGGATGCCTGGCCCCTTTATAGAGTAGTTCCTTTCTATTTGGCTGAGCAGATATGAGCAATGTTAATTCTATAATTGGGCCTCCCACCCTGGGTGCTTGATAAGCATTAGGTGCCAGACAACGTTGTTCCAACTGAAATAGCCTCTCCTTAAAGCTATCGGTGCCCATGTGTAGGCCCTTAGGCTTTTACATGCTTCAAATAAGTTTAAACTGCACACTTAGTATTTCACAGCAGGGACCCAGGCTCCCTTAGTACTTTGTTTTTGCCGAGGATTACTCTAGGTTATGTTGTGGCTTATTTATGTTAAATGATGATTCCCCCGTGCCGGGATGTGGAGACAGGGCCTCGATTCATAAATCTGCTGCTTCTTGGTCTTTGCTACTGTTTTCAGGCCCTCAGTGACCACTGCCATGATGTCTGTGCTGTTTGTGTCGGGGAAACAGGGATGTGGTGTGCCGGACAGAACCCTGAGCCATACGTTGGAAAATGTGGCTGGTCCAGATTTCCCCTAAAAAGCTAGCCGCGACATCTGCTTTCTCTCGTCCTCAGTTCTCTCATGTAAGTGAGGGGTTTGGGCTCTAGCAGGGACAGCAAAAGTGCCACCTCCCATCCTGAGCTCATGGCAGACATGACTAATTATTCTCCTGCCCCCAAACCATTCTCATCACAGAGCTCCAGGCAGCCCTTTTTAGCAGGTTGGGTGTGACATTATGGGACATTGCTTTCTCAGTGCACAGAGGAAAGGCATCAAACCTGTCCTAGGCACCTAAGAATCTGTCCTGATCCTCAGTTTATCCGGGATTCTCTCACCTTCTTTAATAGCCTTTATGGGCATTTTACAGCCCTTCCTTTTGGAAATTCCTTTGGCTTTAATCTTAAACTCTTCTGTTAAAAGCCCATGTCTCCACGTTTTTTTCTTTTGTATAATAGGAGAATATTGGATTTTATAATTTAAGATAGGGAATGACCTTGGAGATCACCAACTGATTGCCGTTAACAAGAGCCAACATTTATTGAGGGCTATGTGCTAGTCACTGTGCGGACGCCTTGCATGCACAACAGATATGGCCATGACTGAGTCACCAGTGACGTTGGCATTGGCATGTCTGTTGGACTCTATCGTATACTCTGCTGGCAAATTCCGATGCATACTGCCTTTGCCCCTATACCTGATTTTTGGAGAATTCTAAGGGGGAAATCCCTTAACCCAGGGACAGCCTGAGCTCTGTGCACAACTGGCCAAGCATTTTGTTGGTGGGCAGCTCTCACTGTGGCCCCTCCCCACCACTCACCCCCTTCTCTCTTCTCAAGCTTCCTTCCAGTGTTCTCCCTTTGTACACTAAGCAGATGCTTTCATCCATTACTTCCTCTGAAAAATCTGAAAGTGGAAGTCTTAGAGCATTCTCTCAGATGTCCCCACCATTTGGATTTATGACTCTCTTTCCCAGTCCGTTGTTCCCACTGTCAAAGGAAGGAGGCTTCTTCCCATTCACAGGCCACTCCCCACCATCTCCTGATCACATCCTGTCCCACCCAGCTGGGACCTCACTTCCTGGTTCTCTCTCTCTCTCCTCCATGGCCATCATTCCATTGTTCTTTCTACTTGTTCTTCCTCTCAGTCCTTCACAGGAGTTCAGATTTCTTACATCTTCAACAGCTCTCCCTTGATCCCTGGTCTTTGGGTTGTTCACTTCCTACCTAGACAAGTTGCTTGGCAGATTAATCTCCCAGTTTTCCTACCTCCTATGCACTCCATTCATTCACTTCACTCCCTTCCTCTATTCCATGACCTCACTGTACTGTCAAAGCTCACTGAGGGACTAAAGATGATTAAGCCAGGGGACATTTTTCGGTCCTTTTTCTGGACTTCTCTGCATCGTTAAGATGCAATCACCACTCTCTTGAGAGTCTCTATTACCTTATTTTTTATGGTTTCATTTTTTTCTGGATTCCCTTTCTACCCTTTAGATATTTTTTCATGGACAACTTTCCAGTTTCTCTTTTCCATCTGCCCTTTCAGTGTAGGTGTTCTCTAGACCTCCTTCTCTTCCCACGTGGACTGCCCTCCCTGGGTGATATCCTCGTTTCCATGGTTTTAATTACCACCTTTATGTGGATGATACCTTCATTTCTAACCTCTTAGTTCAGCTTCTGGTTCATCCATCCAAATGACTTCTGCTCCTTCCCATTGGGATGTCCTGTGGGGCTTCAGGGTCAGCAAGTACAGAACTTGAGGGAACACTAACTCTCTCCGTGCCTCCCTACCTCTTCTAACCCCAGGCCTGCCCTGCTTCTAGTGTTTTCTAGATGGTTAATGGCACTTCCATCTGCTCTGGCCATAAATCCGGGAATCCTAGATTCCTTTTCAGGCACTCTTCACTTTTAGTCACTAATACTCTTCAAGTGTTTGTCTCAAACATTTCTCAGATTTGACCCTTCCTTCTCATCCTCAGCCCCCAGTGGAGGCATTCATGCTCTCTCCCCTGGGACTTGCTACCCTCCTAATTAGTCACCTTATCTACAGTGTTTCACCATCAAATCCCTTTCCACTCGGCTTCCAGACTTGCCTTTAAAACACAAATCTGGCTGTGTCCCCTCACTGCTTAAAACCCTTCAATGTCTAATTGCTGACAGGATCAAGAACAACAATCTTGCTGTGGCTGCAGGAGAGCAAACAGGCTATGCAGGTGGAGGCTAGAGCCTAACTCTCTTTCTGGGTTTAAATTCCAACTTCTTCACCTGTGACTTTGGGGAAATTCCTTAATTCGGGTGTGATTTAGTTACATTTTGTGTGAAATGGGGAAAATTTAGATTTGTTCTTAAGATTGAACGTAATAATCCACACAGAGTGTTCTACACCACACAAGCTATTTCTGGTAGTAGTGCCATCACTTCTCCCACTACCACTGTTATTATTATGTCTCTCTTCAGGCAGTTACCTCTCTAGACCACCATCTCCCACCACTAGCCCCCCAACCCATCCTCCACTGCCATTCTCTCTGTCACTCTGTTTTTTCCCTCACACACATGCACAGTCAACTCAGAGCATAGTCTTCAGCAACCTCCAGAAACCTGCTTCAAACCTTAAAACTGGCTGAGAAGCCCCTTCTATGCCTTCTTTGTGCTTACCTGTCTTACCTGTCATTCAGTAATCGGCTCATTGGTTTATTTATATAACCTTTTGAACTGTGAGTAACCACAGGGAGATTAGCACTGAGATTGAGATGCTGCCCAATACACATGACTGCATTGCAAAATGTGTCTACACTTCCTCAATATTGAGAAAGCTCATTCTTTTTTTAATGTTTATTTATTTTTTAGAGAGAGAGAGAGAGCGCGAGCATGAGCGGGGTAGGGGCAGAGAGAGAGGGAGACATAGAATCCGAAGCGGGCTCCAGGCTCTGAGCTGTCAGCACAGAGCCCAACAGGGGCTTGAACTCACCACCTGTGAGATCATGCCTTGACCCGAAGTTGGACACTCAACCAACTGAGCCACCCAGGCACCCTGAAAAAGCTCACTCTTTTTCTTGCATTCACTCTTGGTAGAGGACCCTGTCTCCATCACTGTCTTACTGTCCCCTGGCCTTTACTCTAGATAACCAATTGCCAATGGCATCACTTTTGACACTGCTGGAGGATGAAGAGTTGTGGCCAAGAATGCTCTTATTTCTCTAAATCCCGAGGTACCCAATAGCCTCTTGGATGTGATCATGAGCAAAACCAAAATTTCTCCCATGGATGAGGGGTCCCATTCATCCTGCTTACAAGTTGGATACTGATGGGTTAACTACTATTCCAAAGAAGAACAGCCTCAGGTAGAAGGAAAAAATGTAAATAGCCCTTTGAAATGTTTTCTAATTTGCTACTAATCACTAAAAAATATTAACCTGTCCCCGCCACTCCAGCCACTGTCTTGTCTCTTCATTAAATATACAAGGCCAGCATCCAAATAAGAGCTGGTCTTTGGTTTTACAAGAAAAGGGTAAATTCAGAGGCTGAAAGGAGCTAATCGTTTTCGATTAGTTAGTTTCAGACTTCACTGAGTTTTGTTTGGTCTAGATTATCTGAATCTTTATTAAGGGAGCTGGAATTGGCAGCAGCAATGGCAGGAGCAGTAACATTTGTGTACGACTGCATTTATACAGCGGCAGCCCCATGTGCACGTCGAGGTGTTCATGGATGCCTGCGCACGTGTGTGGTCCGTCGTGCCTCCGGGTGGGCGTGCGCCACGGGCATATGATGTGTGCGTGTGCAGGAGATAGAAATGAAGTTTTCCAAGGTGTAGGCTCCCCCAGAAGACCATGGGGCTGCTGCTCCGTCTCCAGTCTTCTCTTCTCGCCCAGCCCCTGCGAGGCCGGCCTGCCTGCCTGGAGGTAATTTTATTTAATCTTGGCAATCTTCCGGGATAGGCTTAAGTAAACAAGGATCAAGCCACTCACAACCTTAATTAGGCTACACATAAATAATGGATTGCCGGATTAGCTGAGAACATACAGGAGGGATGCAAGAACAATAAAACCAACTTTCCTTAAGGGGTCCCCTTCCTTCAAGGAGCTCCGGTTTCTCCAGGCAGATGTCTGTGCCGGGTGCCATGGAGACATCCCGGCAGCCCATTTCTCATTCATGTATTCATTCGTTTGTTTATTCATTCATCACACAGATTCTAACTAAACCCTTCTGAAAACAAGACAAGATGCTAGATGTTGGGGGCAAAGGCAAAGGTGAAACTAACAAGAACTCCTTTCTCAATTGCTCACGGTTACAAGATGGGCTCACAACTATACATGAAAATTGACAAAAGAGTCTCCCGACAGAGCACGGTGGCAGATTATCTTTTCCAAGGATGAGCACAACAGAACCCCTCCATTCCACGTGTTCTTCCACATGACCTTGACACTCCTCCCATCCGGCAGTGGAGTCTGTGAACCCGATGGTCTATTGAACTTGGTCAGACAGTTGTGCCCGCCTTCACCAACAAATTGCAGTGGAAGTGATGCTATGTGGCTTTCGGGGCTAAGTAAAAAGACCATGCACCTTGCTCCCCTGGAATGCTTGCTCTTGGAAGCCAACCACCATCTTGTGAGGAAGCCCAAACGAGCCCAGGCCACATGGCTCCAGTCCACAGTTAAGCTGAGGTCCGGACTGACAGCCTGCATTGACCACCAGTTCTGGGAGCACAGGCACCCCCAGGCCCCCAGACGTCCCTCCAGCCTTTGAATTTTCACATGTTGTGAGTCATACAAGCCATCCCTGCTCTGCCCTTCTGGATTCCTAACTCACAGAATCTGTGAGCTTAATAAAATGGCTGTTTGAAGTGGCTTAGTGAGGGCAGCATTTGTTACATAGCAACAGTAACCATAACAAGCACTAGGGGAGAAAACTCGGAGCCCGCGACGTTTTTTTTTCCCTCGCTCAGTGACCAGCAGTTACCAAGCCTGGGCAAAACTGTACAGAAAACCTCCCTTTTATTGTCTCTTTCCTCTACATTTCTAGCAGTGTTGTTGTTCTCAGCCAATGCTACCTCTTACTTAGTCTTCCTGCCTCTGGCCTCATCCCCTTCCCACTGCTTCCTTTCTAACCCCGGGATCTGGGCATTACACCTCTTGAGCCTCAGGGCATGCCACTGAACATGGAGGGTCCCCTTAGGGACTCGCAGTGTGTTGGGGGTGAGAGAACCCACGAGACAAACATGCTCAGTCTTTGCTTTACTCACTAGGAAATGATTGCAAATATTACTTTTACATTAAAAGAGACATGGATAAATTATAGCATAAACCAAAACTGGCAAGGGTTTAGAGATAAAACTGAGACTCCAAGGGCATTTCCCTTGCAGCAGGACTTCAGAAAACTGCTGGTGGTCCAGTTTTGCCCACTCTCCGGTGCTGTTTGCAGGATTCCTGTGGGACAAGGTGGAGAGAGCAGCCTTTCACTCTGTGGTAGAGACGGCTTGAGAGGAGGCTCCTGCTCTTTTTTTTAAAGTTTATTTCTTTATTTTGAGAGAGAGAGAGAGCACGTGAGTCAGGGAGGGAAGGAGAGAGAGGGAGGGAGAGAGAGAATCCCATGCAGGCTCCCAGCTGTCGGCACAGAGCTCAATGTGGGGCTCGAACCCATGAACCATGAGATCACGACCTGAGCCAAAGTCAGACGCTTAACCGACTGAGCCCTGAGGCTCCCAGTCTTCAGCACAGTATTGGAGGCCTGCCACTATCCCTCCCTCACCCACCACTGCAGACTGGCTTCTTACTGGCACACCCACCTGGTGGATGTCCATGGCGCACGCATAGGCATCTATCTGGAGAAAGGAGAGGTATTTGGAAGAAGAGTCCAATTAAGGAAAATAGCACTCTAGTTTAGGCAAATTATTATTTTGTGTGGTTCCCGAGCCCTCCATATGCTTTGTCTCGATGTTTTTATGTTCTCTGCTTTCTGTCTCTAGAAAGACTTTGCTCATTTGCTTCCTGTAGCTCATTCCTTAGTACACAGTGCAAATGTCTCTTCCAAGCTTCTCCTGACACGCGTGTGGAATCAGCCACCCCCTGTGTGGGCTCCCATCCACCTTGTTCATGTGACATTTAACCTGTGGTATTATGGTGTGCTGGGTATGTGCACGTCGTGGCTGCTCCACTGTGGGCTCCTCAAGGACAGTAATCAAATGTTTTTTTTTTTGCCCTTTCTACTCCTTGCTCCCCACCTGCCTTTCCGCAATGCGTCTCTTAAATGGTTGGATCTCAATTATTCTTTGTTGAAGCAGTTACTCTATTTACTTTTATTCATACTTAACACATAGCAGCAAAGAGGTTGGCCCTCAGGCCAGGTCTGAACCCACACACCCTCTCATCTAGATAGGTTCATGGATTCTTAAGAGAGGTGATCCCTCACTGGCTCTAGACCTCACATTTTCCTAGTCAGGGCATGCTTCAGGGGTAACACAGATCCTTCTCAGTGTAATGCAAGAGAACCAGACAATGGGCACAGCTAGCTGCTTGAGTCAGAAGCAGACTCCATCTCTCTAAAGTCCTACAGGTGGGCTTTGTGGGCAGAGCCAGTGTGAGAAGTCGAGTGAGAAGATAATGTCCCTGCCAGGTCTCCCCCACCACAAAAGAGCTCTCCCATTGTCTGCCCTAAGGTCTGAATTCTACTATTAGAGATTCATTCCTTGATGTGGACGATTTCAACCACTGTTTCCTGTTAAAATGCAGATACTCCTGGGAGGGGGGGAAAACTTGAGTCCTTTTTAAACTCTCACTTCCGTTGAAGATTCAGTGATAGCTAGGCTGAGAGCAGCAGCCCTTAAAGAACTGGGACAAAAGGTAGGAGAGATTCTGTTGAAAAGAAAGAAATATGTTATGTTCACCAAATTGTCTCAGTGCACCAAAAAGCTCTCTGCTTGCATTGTATGTATTCGAGGCTGGCTGCTATGCAACATAATGGGGGGTTAATTCCAGGGCTTAGAGCACTGCCTGGGAATTGGAAGCTTCTACTAGGAGAGAAAAAGGGGGTGCTGGTGTGTGTGTGTGTGTGTGTGTGTGTGTGTGTGTGATGTCCTCTTTTCCTAGAGGATGGGGGCTTCCCTCTCTCAGGATTCCAGACCAGAGGAAACATGAAAGGGGGGTTAAAAGATGTCTTTTGTCTTTGTAGGAAATAAGATCTTCTTGTAAAATTTCAAAAATCGGCAAATTCCATCTCTCAGCTTCAGGGGGCAGAGAAAAACAAGTAGGGAGGGGAGTAGAGAGTTGCATTAATATGAGGATGATTTTCCACTCCAGCTGCTCACCTCATTAGTTTTAAAAATTGCTTTAATATCTATATGTTTAGTTAAAAGAAGCCCCACACTTAATTGGAACTCTCAGAACCAGATGGCACCTTGGAGATCAGCTGGGTTAACCCTCGCTCAGGGACGTGGAGCGAAGTGCTGAGATCACACAGCAAGTCTGTGGCCCACGCTGGCAAGAGCACGCCACATCCTCCCCACCCCCAACCTGCCCTCCAGCTCTATCTCCTGGGTTCCAGTGAGGAGGTGCTGGGCTCCCTCTGGTCTCTTTCTGGTGGACCTCCGACGGGTAGCTTCCCTTCTGTTGGTGGCTTCAATGCTATGGCAATGGTGACCCTCCAGCCAGGAATCTGGACGTGCTGAACCATGATCTAGTCAGGCAGAACCCAGGGGAGCTTGAAAGAGGCTGAAGTTCCATGGTGAGTTTTAGCTGTTTTATGTTACAGACCCAGGGAATTTGGGGTCCTGCCTACCCTAGGTAGGCAGGTCTACCCTAGGTAGACCTCTCTTTCTGGGGAACCAAAGAACCATCCATAGGCATGCTCTAGGGCAGGCAAAGCATGCTCTGGATACAGCAAGACTTGGAAGGGGCATTCTGCTTTCTGTGCAGAGGTCTTGGGAGGAGTCCCCATCCCTGGCCTACCACTACCCAGGATCAAGTCTGCCCCTCTGCCCACAAAGGAGTTGTTGAGACGCATCTCCCTTGCCCCATCCAATCTCTCTGTGATCCAGGCGCTGGGCTGAATCACATGTCATTCTTTTGGTGGTGGCAGTTCACCCTGGTTCAGCAGCCTGTGTGCTTGAGATCGATCAGTGGGTGTCCCTTTCCTAATGACGCAAGAGCTGTGAGAGGTTGAGCTGTTTACACAAGGTCACTTTATTAACAGGGAAATCGCTCTTATGATAAATGAGTGTTCTGATGTAGCTGTCCTCTCTCTCTTTCTCTCTCTCCCTCCTTTCTGCTCCAGAGCTTTGTGGACCCACAGCTTCAGTGTCCTCAGCTGCTCCACCCCTTTGTTGCCGGGAGACTCAGCCCTCCTTTTGAGCCCAATCAAAGGAGGCCAGTGTCCCAGGAATGGGGAGGGTGATTATGAGCCTCTTCATAAGACTTTCCTCCGATTCAAGCTCAGCAGCAGCAAGCAGAGAACCACGAAATCCCTTTTATGGACCGGCAGGCAGGGTTTCAAATCAATGATGGTCTTTTTTTGAATTTGCACAGCACTTCACAGTTGACAAGAATTTTTCCAATTCTTTACAAGAAACCATTTTGCTGGCACTCTCTGTGTAGGGGGCCGGAGAGAGGCATTACTGGTCTTATTCCCATTTTAGGGATGAGAAAACTGAAACAGGGTTGAAATGGAAGGCTTGTTGCATCTCCTGACTTCAAATCTGGGAGCATGAGGTTTGGAGCCAGAAGGCTTAGGTTCCAGTCTTGGCTGCCCTCCTGTTGCTCGAGTGACCTTGGAAAGTTATTCTTCCTTTTGCTTCACTTTTGATAATACTTTGTGTTTTAGAGCAGTTTTAGGTTTACAGAAAAATTGTACAGAAAGTGGAGATTTCCCATATAGCCTCAGCCCTATCACACACATAACAGCTTCCCCTGTTGCGTGGTACACTTATTACAGCTGATGAACCAATACAATTATACAACACATTATCACTAAAGTCCATAGTTTATGTGAGGAGTCACTCCTTGTGTTGTACATCCCATGGGTTTTGACAAATGCATGTTACGATCCAACATTACAATATTATGTAGAGCAGTTTCACTGCCCTAAAAGTCCCCTATGATCTAAATATTCATCCCTCCCTGCTTCTTTCCTTCTCCGGCCCCTGGCAAACCCTGGTCATTTTACTATCTTCATGGTTTTGTCTTTTCCAGAATGTCATATAGTTGGAATCATACACTATTCAGCTTTTTCACCCTTACTTTTTTTTCACTTAGTAATATGCATTTAAGGTTCCTCCCTGTCTTTTTGTGGCTGGAGAGCACATTTCTTTTTAGTGCTAAATAATATTCCATTACCTGGATGTACCACAGGAGAATTATGTTTTAAAGTCTTCGTTTTTGTCAGCTGTGAAAGGGTAACAGTAGGGTTGTTATCCCCTCATAGGGTTGTTGTAGGGGTTAAATGGGGCTAATACACAGACAGTACCAAGTACAGTGCCTGACACATAGCACGTGCCTGTTGTTGTTGTTGTTACTGTCCTACTAGCATTATTACTGAACACAGATTCCCAGAACTGATGGGTGTGGTTGTGGAGGCTTGTCCAGGGCTTGGGCAGGGAGGGTTCAAGTACATTGGAGAGAATGAGACCAGGGCTCTGTGTGCAGTCCAGTCCCTGAAGCTAATGCCAACTTCTGTAAGTCCAAGTCACTTTATTTTTTTTATTATTTTTAAATTGTTTTTAATGTTTACCTATTTTGAGAGAGAGAGAGAGAGGGACAGAGTGTGAGAAGGGGAGGGGCAGAGAGAGAGGGAGACAGAGAATCCAAAGCAGGCTCCAGGCTCTGAGCTGTCAGCACAGAGCCCGACTCGGGGCTCAAACTCACAAACTGTGAGATCATGACCTGAGCTGAAGTTGGACGCTTAAAATGACTGAGCCACCCAGGCGCCCCAGTCCAGGTCACTTTAATGCTATGGGTCTCTACTACATGATCTGGAAAAGGAAGGGGAAACCCAAGTGAAGTAGGGGCATCTCTCAAAAACCTTTGGCAGGACAATGTGCCTGCCTAGTGCCTCAGCCACTGGTGGAGCCCCACAGTCTGAAGTACTCTTGGGGTCCTCTTCTGATTTCTCCAGGAAGAGGAGGGCTGGTTTTGTCTTTGTGGGATCATTAGGTGGGACAGAAGATTAGTCTCAATATGGTACCTTTCAGACAAATGGAGTAACTAGAGATCTGCTGAGTTGAAGGGTGATGGGCTGAGAAAGTTAGATGTTTATCTGCTTGACCTGAAGGGGTTCAAAGACCCTTCAGAATCACCAAATATCTGAACCAAAGTGCAACTGAGGCAGACCAGGAAGGCTGTAAGCCTAGGCACTGTGGAGGTACAGGCAAATGGACATATTTCCTCATGATGATTCCCCTGCCTTGCTTAGCTCCTAGCACTATCATAAAAACCAAATGAGATGTTTAGGAAAATACTTTGTAAACAGAAACAAGTAAAAGTGTTATTTTCTAAATACCTGTTATGTATATTTAACAATCTTAAATGATTTAACTTCTGAAGACTCAGTTTCCTCATCTGTGAAAAGAGGATCACAGTAGGTTCATGGGGTTACTATGACAGCTGATGAGTTAATCTGCCTAAAGTGCTTGACTAATGTCTGGTTGTGAGTATGTGAGTGTACATTTATTATAAGTGTATATATAGTATATATACACATAAACACAAACACACACATAGTAAGTGTGCAATTTCTACCATGATTGGATGATTACTTTCACCTCAGTTAAAATTTTCCAGAATCTATTTGGCCACATGTTAATTTTTAGACAGAGAGAGAGTGAGAGCAAGTGAGAATGGGGGACAGGGGCAGAGGGAGATGGAAAGAGAGAATTTTAAGTGGGTTCCATGCCCAGCATGGAGCCCAATGCAGGGCTCAATCTCCTGACCATGAGATCATGACCTGAGCAGAAATCAAGAGTAGGATGCTCAAATGACTGAGCTCCCCATTTTATAGATAAGAAGCCTAAAGCTTGGAGGGATTAAATAATTTACTCAAGAATATCCAGATCATAAGAGGATGAGTTGGGATTTGAACACATGCCCACAACTGATGCCTTTCCCAGCAAACCCCTGGCTGTAAAGTGTTACACACATGTAAGATTGTATTTCTCTTGGAAAAATACCATACAGCTTGTTTCCAACTGGGGTTCATTTAGTTTTCTCATCCTTAGAGGAAAGACTAGTGAAGTTGTGGTAATAATGGTGAGAGAAATGGCTCCAGGCAAGCTGATTCCAGTTGGAGCTGTGCTTTTGTGCCTGAGAGAATGTGCATGTGCTTGCAGCTAAGGGGGCTCCATCTGTATCAAGGAGGGAAAGTCACACTGGTTAGGAAAGAGAATGACTTAGGAGGAGCTGCTGAGACACTAGAACTCAACCTAGTGTTGATGTATGATAACCAGGGCACGTTACTGAAAGGCATAAAATAATACAAAAAGTTATTTTTCAGCCAATATGCTGACACAGCACCATTTTGGGTCCCTAAGTGAAAATGATATATGAATTATCTCAACCTAAAGTCGGAAGTATAAATTATAGAATATATCTTTCACTGTTTTATTTGGGCTGTAAAGCGACACCTTATTATTTCTCCCTCCTGGGCTTCCTTTAATGAATCGGGATTTGAAAGTGAAATATTTATTATATTGCAGGGGAGAGATTACATCGTGCTTCAGAAAGGAGGGAGGAAGGGTTATGGAAATCAGGCGGCATCTTGGAAATTGGTCTCTTTCTTGTTTATGAGAAATGGCTGATGCGGGTGTTTTTTCTGAGTTGTGAGAAGCTTACTGAAGAGGACCCCTCCAGCGTGGTGAACATGGGGGCGTGGGTCGCCAAGTCAGGGATCCAAGCCTCCAGCATGCCTTCACCTGTAAACCCTCCTCATCTGATTGGGAACATCCAGTGAATGAGAAACACTTGCTTATGATGCTTTCATGGGTTGTGTGGGGAGATGAAGTATCATGAGCTGTCTTATTAAATCTGGCTGGGGTGGAAGAAAGAGGGGTGGGGGTGGAATGCCTTCGTTTCCATTGGCCATTGGATGTTGGGTAATGGCAATTGATTATTCAAACCATAGGGCAGTTACTGAGACTCAGCACTGGCTTAATGGATATATTTCTTCTTCTAGCTCCCAAATCAGCCCTGATGGATGATTATGGGAGTTTAGTATGTCGTATAACTGCTCAGAGCCAGGCAACCAGACTCTCCCACCGTTCAGAGTGAGAGCAATTGTTCTTAAGATGCTAGACGACTTCTGGTGTCTCCACTGTAGACAAATGGGTGAAGAAATGGGTTAAAAAGTTGGACCCACATCATAAGACTGTGTAACCAAGCAGCTACACCACATTTCTTGTGACAGTAGCCATAGCTCAGGGACAAGAATTTATGCAAAAATTCAGAGTGTTTGGCCCTCTTTCATTCATTCATTCATTCATTCATTCACCTATTCATTTATTCCATAAATAGTTATGAGCACTTCTGTATGCCATGCACTGTATTAAGCACTGTGGAAAGAAAAGAGATAATAAACAGTCTCTCTGTTCAGTGAACTATGGACTAGTGGAGAAGAAAAACTGTAAACAGAAGCCAAAACAGTTGTCAGGTTATACCACAAAGAGTATGTAAGGATAATGTGATGGTACAAAAAGGAGGTGATTGACTTTGCTTGAAGGGAGGGGGTACAGGAAAGCTTGAAGCCCCCATAAGTTGATTCATAGACAAATATGTATTGTGTGGATCCCTTCACCATTAATGAGATGATGCTTAAAAGCAAGAGAAGGGCATTCTAGAGCATGTGCAAAGGTGAAAAACTATCTAACAAGGTGTCTGGAATGGGGTGTGGAAACACGATGGCAAGGCTCTCAGAGTTGGGAATTCATTATGGACTTCTGCTTTGCGAGAACAAACCCTCTATCCTCATGATGAGTTCTCTCTTCCTCCTGTGCTAATCATCTCACTGTGATTGTTCTGATCTTCATATTGTCTTCCATTACTCCAAAATAGAATTTTGCTCCTTAATCCCCTAACCTATATAAGCCATACACATTCAAGGGGCCAGCAAGCATGGAGGTAAATGCTTTTTTCCCTCCAGCACAAGAAAGGGGGTGGAAAGAACAATGCCCGCTACCCCTACCCCCATACCTTTCCTGTCTCCAACACTCTGTCCCAGTGCATTCACCATCCACTCTCGGGCATGGTGACATTCACTGATGGGTCACCACCACATACACTGCTTAGGGGGCTGGAGAGTGGGCACCTCTGTCCAGAAGCCAAGAGCCCTAAGCATGTTAGCCCCAGTAGCCTGAGGCTGCTTTGCAAGCAGGAGGTGTTTGCAATGGATTTGACTGGTGCTCTGAGCCTGAGAGGCTGGAGAGGCTGAACTCCATTTGTCAGGGCAGTGTTTTTGTGTTGAATGCCATTAGCACTGGGAAAGGATCACGTGGTTTGGGAGGCTGGTGCACCAGTGAAATGGCAGCAGCCCCTGATGGGGTCAATAGTAGGGGGGCCTTCAGGAGGGACTCTGCAGCTAACTTATATTAGCAATTCAGAAGGGATTGGCAGTAACTTTGAGCTCTCCCTTGACAGCCAGCTCCTGGGAGCTATGAGTTAAGCAAAGGCACCTGCCAATTGTTAAGATTCCCTGAATTCTCTGAATAACCATGGTGGTGGGGGCAGCCCAGATGAGGAGGCCATGGCATTTCTTCCTGACAAGGATGGCATAAATCAGTGATTGCAATGCATCTCAGCTCCTTGTCATACCAGTGCATACATATCATTCATAGAAACAGAGCTGGATGGGGACTTAGACATAAGCCAGTCCAACCTCTTCATTCTATGTATGCAGAACCTGTGAGTTGATGAAGGTTACAGAGTGGCTAAGTCCAGATTTGATCCCAGGTTTCCTGACCTCTACTCCCCTGTCTTTCCTCTGCATCTATGAATGTGGGTGGAGCTGGATAATGGGGGGGGGGGATAAATTAAACAGACCCACAAAATAGTAGCAGGTTCATGGTGCATCTAATATCTAGTGGTCAGTTTATAAATGATTTCCAAACTAGTTTGCCTTCTAACTTTTGCTAAGTTTTAAAAAGCAGATTCCTAGTTATTTATTGTATTTATCACTACGTTTTATCAGTAGTGAAATGCATTTTGTTCCCTTGCCTCAGCACATATAAATTTACATTACAGTTGGTCAGTATCAAGAACATAACATCCAGGTGCTAGAACTCACCACCACAGGTAGCAGAGGCTGGATTGACCTTGGCTGGGGGCTTGGGGCTGACTGAGACTGTCTGGAGAGGCTCAGGAGCCAGGAGAGGAGACCACTAGAGGTCTCTTCCAGTCCTAGAATGAAATCATCTCGAGCTTCTGGTGATACCCAGCTAGAGTTTGTTTAGGTGAGTATGTTTAGGAGCTTTGGGCTACCAGAATTGATGGGCCATGGGGAAAGCAAAAGGATGACAAAGGGCTCCTACATTTACAAGAAAACACCTACCACAAATGGAAAAGAAAGAATGTCTCCAGGTTTGGGTAGGAGGTGTGTGTGTGTGTGTGTGTGTGTGTGTGTGTGTGTGTGTGTGTCTGTTGGAAGGGGCTACAAAGTGGCATAGCAGAATGGTAAAGAAGGTGGTCTTTCCTTCACACTGTCTCCTCCTCAACCCACCAGCCTCCCTCCAATTTCAGTCCCTTATAGAAAGAGATCAAGGACTCTATCTCCTGTCATGAATTTAGATCTATGTCTATGGTCAGGAAATTTAATTTTTTAAGACCAACACTCCAGAACGTTTACATACAGAAGGAGGTGCCCCTATTTTCCTTAGGTATTTGGAGATGCAATGTCCCTCTATTCTAGCAGGGCTTCCATTGCTTGTGCCATCCTTGGAATTCATCGAAGGATCTTCAGTGTGGTCCTGTGAATCCTTTCATTAGGTGCATATCTTCATTTGCAACGTTGAGAGTTGGTCAAGGTCATCCAGAACCAAGTCTGAGTTCAAGGAGGGAGATTTGCTGGTGCTAAGATTGGTTTGACCACAAACCAATGTCTTCTAGTCTTTGTTTACCAACTTGTCTTTGTTTTCTATAATGGAAACATGCTTCACTACACTCCCTTCCCAGTGTAATTTATAGCCATTGTTTAACTGTAACCAACCACCACTACCACTACCATAATACAACCCTTGTAATATCAACTCTGGGTATAAGTAGACGGACACTCCCTCCTATCCATCACCTGCAACCCGTTAGCATGCAAGGAGCACTAAGGGACGTTAAAAATGCTGGGCTTGAATTCTAGTTTATTTTTCAGCTGTGAGGGGGCGGGCGCCTGGGCTCAGTCCGTTAAGCATCCGACTTCAGCTCAGGTCATGATCTCACAGTTTGTGGGTTGGAGCGCCACATTGGGCTCTCCTGTCAGTGTGGAGTCTGCTTCGGATCCTCTTCCCCCCTCTCTCTCTGCTCCTCCCCCGCTCACATGTGTGCTGTCTCATAAAATAAACATTAAAAAAATCATTTACCAGCTGGGGGAACTTGAGTATGTCACTGACCTCTGTGAATTTTAATTTTCTGAATTATAGAAAGAGAGCAAAACTGTTTGCCTTGAAAACTTGTTGTAAGGATTAAATGAACAAATGTCCAGTGAATAGTAGATGTTTAATAAATGTCTAGTGTTCAGTGCATAGTAGATGTTTAATAAATGTCTGTGTCTAATTTTTAATAAAGTAGCAGCTGGGCATGCTTTCTCTTTCTGTTCTCTTTTTATTCTCTCTTGTCTTTCTCTTTCTAGTCCCACCTTCCTACTTTCCTGGTATTCATTGACATGCCTTGTGATATCCCCTGGCCTTTCCCTCTTTCATCAAGAAGCCATTGGGAGGTGGAGGAGGTGGAGTGCAAGGTAATGAAAGGGAGGTAACACAGAGGGTCAGTCATGGCTCCATACCCAGCTTAGGGACACTCCAGACCTCAGACCATGGATCCCACTGAACTGAAAATACCCTCACAAGCCACGAGTCTCCATGAGGCTGGGTCTTAGCTGGACAAAGAGGGGTGAGGTCCTCTCTTTCTTGCGCTATGCTAAGTGCAGGGGATGCAGGGGTGAACAAGTTACAGTCCTGCCCTGAGAAGACTCACTGTGTCCTATTCTCTGAAAATTGTTGTTGAAGAAGAAGGTATAGTAGGAGCCTGTAAACTGCCCCCAAATAATCTTTGCCTCCAGATAGCCACCTTCTTGTGTAAGCTCCTCTCCTTGATGATGGGCTGAACCTGGTGACTCCTTTCCAACAATTGAAAGACCACAAAAGTGGACATATGCCACTTCTGACCTTAGCTTACCAATACACTGTATCTCTGAGGGAATCCATCTGGCACATTTTCAGTTGTGCTACGGAGAGGCCCATGTTGGGGAGGAATCTGGGGAGGCCCCCAGCCAACAGCCATTGAAGAGCTGATGCCTTCAGTCTAAAAGCCTGCAAGGAACAGAATCTTGTCAGGAGCCATGTGAGTGGACTTACCTCCCCGGTTGAGCTTTGAGATGAGACAGCAGCCCCAACCAACACTGGAACTGCAGCCTTTTGAGAGATCTTGGGGTGGAGGCACCCAGCTTAGATGTGCCTGGATCCCTGACCCACAGAAACTGTGAGCTAACACACACTTGTTGTTTTAAGTCACTCAGTTTTGGGGTAATTGGTTATACAATGATAGATAATGAAAAAGGCAGACAGAGTGACTCTCCTGACTTTCATATATTATTATCTCCCGGATTTATTGAGATATAAGCGACATAGAATATTGTGTGAATTTAAAATACAGTATAACAATTTGATGTACGTATATTATGAAATGAGAAACACCTAGTCCCAGTGTCTGTAGTACCTGTCAGGGCCTGGTACACAGAAAGTGCTCATTAAGTATTTGATGGATGAGCAATCTGAAGAACATGGAGACATTCTCTGAGGCTTTACCCCAGCAATTTGTAACACTGTGGACTACCCGGGATACACAAGATACCCAGTCCAATTGAATTTTAGATCAAAGAAGAATAATCTGTAGGATAAGTATGTCCCAGCTAGCACATGAGAGATAACTTTACACTAAAACATTGTTTATTTGCTGTTATTGCTATATCTGGTGACCCTAAGCCCAGGGTGGGAGCACAATCAGTGTGGACCCAGGAGAGAGAGGACAGTGAGTGTGCACAATAGGATTAGTTGATGCATCCATTACCCCACAAAGTTACAACTTGTGCGTGTCTGTGGTAAAAACTTTTAAGATCTGCTATCTTAGCAACTTTCACATATATAATACAATATTGTTAACTATAGTCACGTGCTGTTCATTAGAGATCCAGAAAACTCATATGTGTATATATATATATATATATATATATATATATATATATATATATATTTTTTTTTTTTTTTTTTTTTTTTTTTTTTTACAAACAGAACATCTAGCCCTCTAAAAGGGAAAAAGGAGGGAAATCTCTTTCTGGAGGAGCTTCCTGTTAGAGTTGTTTTTAATGGAGTCCCATGCGCTCAGATGGTGGAGCTACTGGTTTTCTGGTTCTGTAAATTCTCCTGGTCAGATTCTTCAGAAGAGGTGCCTTCCTCCTTTCTCATAAGCCTTTTTCTCAAATCTTCTGCTACATATCCCACCTCCTACTTCAGGATCCCCTTGACCCGTCCCAGTGTGCCCAGCTGCTCTAGCTCCAGCTTGCAACTGGGAGGAGGTGCTTTTATCAGGGTCCTCAGGAACAAGGGGCCTTGGCAATTAGGGACTCCGAGTCTGAGACGTCCTTATCCTGGTTATGTCCTCAATGTCTCCAAATACAATATTGTGTCTCAAGAAGGAGAGGGGCCCCACTGAACCTGATTTATTATTTTACACCTGTTGCCTGGCAATGAAATGTCAGCCTGCCAGACCACTGGGTAGGATCTGACTTCCAGATTTCCAGAGTCTTCTGTCTGTGAATATACCAGAGCCCATATATCCCTATTCAAGAGGATCTTTCTTCAGTTACCACTGTCCCCATGGCTGGTCAAAATGGTTTCCTGCCCATTCCTCAGAGGCACCCCTCACAAACCTCCACACGTACGGTTATTGTCATCATGTCAGCATGTTCCTGTCAGCACAACCCTATACTATGCTGGCTTGTGTCTGGCCCTTGAGCACATGTGTACATGTGCATGCATACATACACAGTCCCCATACACACACTCACATGCACACACACACCTGTACATACATTCACATGCACACACACCTGCACGCACACACCCTCCCATACACTCATATGCACATACATTCACAGGCACACACATCTGCACACACATTCACATGCACACATACCTGCAAAAAAATTCATATGCATATGCACACTTGCACACACATTCACCTGCATATACATCTGCACACACACACACACCTGCGCACACACACACACACACACACACTTGTGCCACCCACCTTCTCAATATCAAGTCTCTAAGACTTCTTTGAAGATGAAATCTATTATCCACTCAAATAATCATCCCACCACCACTCCCTCCCCCCAAGATGATTAACATCTGTGAGCATTATTTAAAGCGCTGCTTGGTTCCCATTTTGAAAAGCTGTTTTCCCCCCTCCCTTTCATGCCAAATCCCCAATGTAGGCTCGACGCAGGGAGCAGCTCCGCATGGCCAAGAGAGGTCGGCTCTCATTAATACAGATCCCATTTATTTAAAAATAGCAATATTATGCCACTTTCAAATAGCCTGAGTGAGCTAAACCATTAAAAGATTGTGCGTCGCTGACTTCGGACCTATTGTGAAGGCTTAATATTTCACAGCACAGTGACATACGGCACATAACCCACGGAGCAGCGCTATTGGTTTGGCTGTTCGGGAATGAGGAGTAGGGAAATAATTGAAGAGAACATTTTATAGCCCAACACAGAGGAAGGGAGAGACTGGAGCTTGGAAAATGTCGTGAAGGCCTTCTGAAGCGAAGGGTGGGGTGGGAGGCACAGATGCAGTGGTCACGTCAGCGGTGCATTAGTACATGTTCAGGGGTGGAAGGGTGGATGAATGGATGTTCCATCTCCTGGGTCCCCTTCACAGTGTGGTCATTTTCCAGAATCATTGTTCCTAACGTGGCTAGTAGACTGGGCTTGCATGTGTTTCCATTCAGAGCCCGGAAAATGGCCAAATAAATGATGCTTGAAATAGAGCCACATTTGGGGGTTTGGGACGAAAGCAAGGGTAGTGGGGAAATTGCCAAGGAACCACAAACATTAGTTTTGGAATTAAGACAGATTTCAGTTTGGATCTTGATTCCACGTCTCCCTGTGTGGCTGAGAGTAAATTCTTAGCTTCTAGCATCTCAATTCCTGAATCTTTGCAATGAGAACAATAAAGGCTACATCCAGAGGCTGTGACAAGTTGAACATATGATAATACTGAGTTAATTTTGGTTTCTTCCTTCTTGTTTCCCCATTTACCTGCATTACCTCCTTCCTTTCTTTTCTTCCCTCCTAACACATGGACTCTCTTCTCTGTCACTCTGCTCTCAGCTAAGACTTGGGACCAGCCTAGGTGTGGTTTCTCACATGGGCACCTTGCTTCTTGGAAATGATCCTAAGGCATCCACATTCCCACCAATCCTAGCCATTCTCCTCTTTCTGCAGGCTTGAGCCTTCTGAGATTCTTTTGGTTACATGCGCCCTTCCCAAAGTAGCCATGCAAGTGACTCTCAGAAAACATGTGTGTTTCAGAGACCCAATGATTTGACGTGTAGATCTTGAGGGTCTGGAAGAGGCTTGCTAGATGCAAGCTCTACTGCCTCTAAATATTCCACAGCTCCTTCTGAAGGCTCTGAGTCCTATTGGGTGTGGCCCACATCTGGGCATCTACCTTCCAGGAGGCTGGATAGATTTTCCCAAATGAGGGGGTGAATGTGGCATGTGCACACATGGACCTCTGAGATCCATTGATTGAATGTGCTCCTCCTCCCGCCATCTTGTACAGTTCAGATTTATAAGAGAGGAAGAGATGAGCATCTCTGTTCAGGCCTGCCACCCATGGAATCAGCCTGCTTTAACCTGGGGAATGGGACATTTTAATGAGCATTAGAGACAGAGTAGGGACAAATCTCCCCACCTACCAACCTCCCCACATTCTGCACCCTGCAGGCCTTTTTGTTTTTAGATTCTCCTTCCTCCACTGACCCACACCTCCACCCATGGGCAACCCACCTTCCTATTGCTTCATTCTGTAGTTGTTAAAACAAAATGGAAAAAAAAAATGTTTTCCAAAATCAAAGGTAGCACAGGCAGCACCTTCTGTTTTGTTGGTCTCTTGAAAAAATACCCTTTGAATTCTTCTTTCTTTAACCAATGGGAGCCTCTTGCCCTTTGCCATAGGTTCTGAGCAGGAGGAGCCCAGTTGTAGCTCCACAGACGTTTAATTAGACTGTGTGTGGGGGCTGTGAGTTTGTTCTTCCTGCAGCTACAAAGCAAAAGCTGCCTGTTGATCTGAGAATGCAGAATATAGAGTTGCCGTGGATGGCAGAGAAGTGCCAGGTTTTCTGTCCGTGGGGAGGGGAGGTGCAGAAAGTGAAGGTGCGGAGGGGACCTAGATACGCCACTCCCCAGTTCCCCAAACCCTGATGAATGGAATGCTATCTTCTTCGGGAGGATCTCTTTAAATCCAATGGGGGCTTCCAGAACTAAATTCATACTTCATCGAATTGCAGTGACCTTGAGAGGTCATCCAGTGCACATCCTACGTGGCAGGGGTGGGTCTGGGGGCCAGTCCTGACATCAGTGCTCGAGACTGAAAGGCAGCAGAACTTAACATTTTTGTAGTAGATTTAATTTAGGTACCTTCTTTATAAAAGGGCATGTGTGATTCAAAAGATCCCCTTAATCTCTTTTCCTCCATCTTTGTTTCCTTCTTTTCTCTGAATTCTCCTTTCATAATCTAAAATAGCAGCCTCAAGATGGACGGTGCGAAGGAGGGGAACATATTCAAAGGTATTGGAGGGTCACCATTTCTGTTCTTTTTTCTCCTGCCGTAAGTCCTGCTTCAGGGAACAAGCAGACCTATAAATGAGATGTAGCTCATTCATGAATTGCTTGTGTATTACTTGGGAACACATTTTCCCATCAAGAATGATTGATGATTTGGTTCTCATGCTGGCCCACAGATGCCCATTTAACCTAATGGTGGCCTTGAAATATGAGTCTCCTCAAGTTTCTTGAGAATTATATGAGCAGAGAGTCCTCAGTAACCTAAATGTAGACCCCTAAGCTACATTTTTGAGCCTTTATGAGTGCTGAGCACCTGGCTCAGCCCAAAGTCCTCTGAGGCAGTGCTGGGGTTGGTAGGGCATTTGCTGAGGAACCATTTGCATTAGCTTTGGAATTAAGACAGACTTTGATTCTGATCTTTTTTCCAGAAACTTGGAGAACCTGGCTGGCTCAGTCGGTAAAACATGTGACTCTTAATCTCAGGTCGTGAGTTCAAGCCCCATGTTGGGCATGGAGCCTACTTAAAAAACCAAACCAAAACAAAACAAAACAAAACAAAACAAAACAAAACAAACAAAAACTCTAGAAGAAGAGTGGCTGGGGAAGGAGGAGAGTGGCATGACACATACGCACAATCTCAGAAGGTAGAGGGGGCCCAGTGGAAAGTGTATCAGGCCTGTCCTGGACAGTATGGTTTCAAGCCTTGGTTTAACCACTTTTTACTTCTGTGTTAGTGAGTGAGTCATTCAACACCTCTGGGCATCATTTTCCTTACAGATAAAGATGAAGACATACATTTAAAGAGATACCTATACACAAGACTATCCAGAAATAAACATAGATCTATAAATATATTCATATAAGAGCAAGAGTGTTGGAAGAATGTGATTAGAACTGAATAGCGGTGGCCTGCAAAGGCAACAAGGAAGGGAAGGAGAAATAATATTTATTGAACACTTACTATGAATCACGCACCATCTTGAGTGGTTTGCATAGCGCAGGTTGGGAAAAAAATGTTACTTAAAGGTATCACACCAGCATTCTTCTGAGGGAATAAATTGTCTTTCTTTAGAAAAATACCTTTGATAAGCCACTTTATGTGTGGAGGGTGAGGTCTTGAGGGCATCTTTTGGAAAGAGGCACAAACACAAAAGAATGCCAAACTGCTCTGCATAAGAAACGAATAGAGTTTCCGGTTCAAAATGGCAGACTGAGGCAATAAATTAACCTCCTGTCTCTCTCGAGACCCCATTAAAATGATGTTAAAGGAATACAAAAGTGAATAAACCCATAATAATAAAGGGACTAGGGAGTGAAGTCGGAATCACCAGCAGATGAGAGATTTCAACGAACCCTTGGAAAACGAGACCTAGATGAAAATACGTTGATAAATGAAGTGGAGTGAGGAGCCAAAGCCCAGAATACATTCAGGTGGCAGCTGCAGAGGCAACGAAAGCCAATCTTCCTGGCAAAACAAAAGGAGGCTCTGGGCTCAGAGTCCACAGGTGTAGGGAAAAGGAGAGTAGGGTGATCCTGAAGAAGTGTTTCTACTGCCCACTCCGCTTAGCACCAGGGCTCCTTCCGTATGGAAGGTAGGCAGTCTAGGGCTTCTGGTGGGGATGCTGGAACCCCATAAGCCTCCTCATCTGGCTTCCACCTTACAGATGACTTCTCAGCTTGCATCCTAAAGCAAAGCCTGCCACTTCAAAGCTCTGTCTTGTGGCCTTCTTACTCATGGAAGCCTTTCAGGGAAAGAGACTTACATACACAACAGCTACATGGATAGTCAACTAGGTCCTTGTTTTAAAATCCTGTATAATGGGGCCCCTGGGTGGCTCAGTCGGTTAAGTGTCTGACTTCGGCTCAGGTCAAGATCTTGCGGTCCGTGAGTTCGAGCCCCGCGTCGGGCTCTGTGCTGACAGCTCGGAGCCTGGAGCCTGTTTCAGATTCTGTATCTCCCTCTCTCTGACCCTCCCCCATTCATGCTCTGTCTCTCTCTGTCTCCAAAATAAATAAAGGTTAAAAAAATTTTTTTTTTAAATAAAATCCTGTATAATCACAGAATGCCAGATATACTGAGATGATCATCAGAGGGAAATATAAAGACCAACATAAACAAACAGAACAACTGACTGGGAGGAACCACAATTAACTAAAAAAAAAAAAGGGGGGGGGGAATAAAACTTTCTAAATGCTAACTAACAACTCTAGAGAACTTCAAGGTAACATTGTGTCCATCACTGCCATCATTAGCACCATCACTGGCATCACCATGACTGACACTTCCTTAGCAGTCTCTGGTACAGGGGCTGTTGGAAGCACTTCACATGCACTAATTCATTGAAACTCCAAATACTGTGGGAGTTACCTATTACAAACACCCCCATGTTGGAGATGAGAAAGCTGGACACAGAGATGTTAAATGACTTGCTGAAGTTCACACAATTACTAAGTAGGCAGAGTTGAGATTTCAACTCAACTGATTTGATTTCTGTCTTTGTGTTTCAACCACTACATTGAACTTTGTCTCATTAAAAATAAAATAATTTAATAACATAAGACAAAAAAACCCTACAACCCCCCCCCAACAACCAGTCTATGAAATGGAAATAATTAAAGAACAAGAGAGTCCTTGTGAAAATTAAAAATATGTGATTGTCAAAATAAAACATTTAGTAGAAGAGCTGGAAGATAAGGTCAAAGATACCTCCCAGTATAGAGAAGAGAAAGAGAAAGAGTTAGAGAGAAAGAGAGAAAGAGAGAAAGAAACCATCCAAGAAATTATCCATGAATATTTCCCAGAGTCAAAGAAAATCATGAGTCCTTAGGCTGAAAAGCCATACCAAGTGTCTAACATATGAAAACTGACACTGATCCACACCTAGGCACCTGCTGATGACATTTGAAAGCAACAATGATAGAGAAACACCATACAACCACGCTGACTGGCCTCATTTAAAATGATCATCATGAGCCTCCAGTGGGCCCCTGAGGCCACCCTATACCCCATACCCCATTACATTTTTCTCCCACTCCCTGATCACTATTTTACATCACTTCCTGTCTTCTTGATAGTCTACAAACGCCTCTCCTACTGTCCCTTAACTGACAAAATGCCAGCAACAGAGAACTTCCCCACACACCCACCAGCACAGGTACCCAATACCATGCCTTCTATGAGGTAACTATGCTAGACTTTTGTACACCTAAACCAGCACATCAGTGTGGTCCAGGCTCCATCCTCCTCCCCATTATCCCCTTATCACTTCTTCCAGCTCTGGAAGAAGTCACTTCCTCTGACTCCTCTATAGTCAGGTCCCCCATTCCTCAAAACTGATATTCTTAAAGTCACTATTCACTTAGATATTAAAAATAATAACTTAGTGTTCACTTCTTAATCCTCAATCCATATGACACATGGCAGCATTCTGATATGGGTGACCACTTGCCCTTCTTTAAAGCACTTCATTCATATGGTTTCCAGATATCACGGTTTTCTGATTTTCTCCTTCCTCACTGGCCACTTCTCAGTCTCCCTTTCTGGCTACTTTTCATCTTTCTCTGAATTCTGGACCTTTAGGAATAGTCCAGGGCTGAGTCTTGGGTGTCTTCTGTCCTCTTTCTACACTAACTCCCCTTGATTATGATGTTTGTGGGAGTGGACTTTCTTGGCCCTACCCTGTTTGTGGTTTGCTGACCTCCTTGAATCTGCAGGTTTATGTCTTTCACCCAGTTAGGGAAGTTTGCAGCAATTATTCCTTGAAATAATTTTCAACACCATATATTTTTTCTCTTCTGGGACTCTGATGGCATGAATATTAGATATTTGTTGAGGTGCCTGGGTGACTCAGTTGGTTAGTGTTCGACTTCAGCTCAGATCATGATCTTGTGGTTCATGAAGCTGAGCCCCACGTTGGGCTCTGTGCTGACAGCTCAGAGCCTGGAGCCTGATTCAGATTCTGTGTCTCCCTCTCTGTCTGTGTCCCCACTCCCCTGCTTGTGCTCTCTCTCTCAAAATAAATAAATAGACATTAAACAAAAAAAATTTGTTATTGTCCCATAGGTACTTTAAACTTTTTTCCCCCTAATCTTTTCTCTCTGTTGTTCAATTTGGATAATTTTTAGCAATGTATTTTAAAGTTCACTTACTCATTTCCTCTGTCATTTTCATTCTACTATTGAATTTTATTATTGTGTTTTTTAGTTCTATAATTTCCTCTTGGTTCTTTGTATCTTATACTTCTTTTCTGATATCACCTATCTTTCAAAAGTGTTTTCCTTTATTTACTGGAGTATTTTTGTAATAGATGGTTTAAAGTCTTTGCAGGAGAATTTCAACACCTGTGTTTTCTTGGCACTGGTGCTTGTTAATTGTGTCTTCCCATGGGAGCTGAGATTTTCCTCATACTTCATATGCTGAGTAATTTGAACTATATCCTGGGCATTATGTATATTATGGTTGGAGTCTCTGTTCTTGGTTTACATCCTTGGGAGAAATTTTTACAGGCAGTTAACATGGTTGGGTTCAGGCTGAACATTCCAGCTGGACTTCAGTGGGTTGTGGTTTCAAAGTCAGATCTCTTTCAAGGTCTTTGCTGTGCCACTTGGATCTGTGACTGTTACACCATCCAGTGGATAGCATGGGGACCTGATGGTGGTGAAGTGCACCTGTACTTCAGTTCTCAAGGTTTTGGATTCACTGTTTAGGCTCAGATGCATGCATGCACAGCTCAGGGAGATCCCAGGAGGTGATACACAACTTTATGAAGTTGCTTCCTTGAGATACTCCTGATACTTTCCAGGTCCCTGGGCCTTCTCCTTTGCTCCTCTGGCCAGAAAGCTTGACTGTACTTTCTTTGCTCTGTCTTACAGTATTTGCAACTATGCCCCCATTCTGGATTCAAGAAGAGAGAGGAAAGAGAGGGGAAAAAATTGATGGAGTTTGCTCCCCCCTCTCCTTCTCTGATTGGAGGGAAGGTTCTTCATCCTGGGAGTTTTAAATATCTGGGACTCCCAGTGGCACTGCTGACACCACAGGGGAATCTGAAATTCACCGAACAGAGAAAAGGAAGAAGAATAAAGAAAAGCAAGGAATTCTCCACTCTTTCTAAATGCTGAGTCCCCTTTCCCACTCTTGATTCAGAATCAGATGGCTTCTCCCAGAGTTCTTTTTACCCAGGCCTGGGGACACCAGAGGAAATGTGGGAAATGTACTGCTGTTTTGGTTGTACTTCTAATTCTGGTCTTCTTCCCCAATCTGCCTGGTCCTGTTTACCTTTCAGAGTCCTCCAGTAGCTGTACCATTCATTCCATGTGAATTTCATAGCTGTATTCAGTGTGAGAGGCAGGGCAGTGTGCTATTGGTCCATCGATGGAGATACAAAACCTGCTTTTGAAGCTTTGAAGGAAGATGCATTGAACTTAGAACTATTATTAATTGTGGGGGATAAATAGCATCACTTTCAAAAATCCAAAGACTGAAGATGTTTGCCTCCTAAACATTCTTCCTAAGGAAGTTACTTGAGGATGTACTCCTGCAAAACAAAGAAGATGAAATGAAAGAGAGGTGTGTGAGATCCTGGAATTTGTAGGACTAACCTACGAGAGATGTGAATATCCAAGAGATTATTTATGTGATGGATCCAAAGGCCAACTGGTCCAGATTAGAACAGATGGTACGATGCTTCTGGGACTATATTTCTGTAAAGAAAATGGATTCCATGTGATAAATAATTGAAGGCGAAATGATTTGAGGGTATACTGAAGGCAAATTATTCTTTTCTCTAAAAGGAAAGAGAGAAAATTTTAGAAAATATAAAAATTCACACAAGAAATTGATGGTCTGTATTTGAAGAAAAATAAAGTTTGTCATGTTTTCAGTATAGTGCTTGGGTGTGGAAAAAGAATACATTTGATCTAGATCATAGCAAGAATACCTTTCAAGTGAGCAAAGGAATTGTGGCATTTGATCCATTGAGAAGGACATAATTCTGACTCGCTTCTTTGCTATGCAATGAATAATATTTTTATAGAAATATTAATTTAAATGCCAAATTAGTAACAGTGGATTAGGTTATGCTGAGGTAACAACCCCAACTCTCATTGACTCTGATTGACATGGAAGTTTATTTCTTGGTTTCCCACCATGGCCTAAGCAGGTCAGCACAGGACTCTGCTACCCGTAGTCCCTCGGGGACCCAGGTGGCAGAGGTTCTTTCTCTTTGGAGCTGCACCATCTAGAAGAGTTGGCTTCAGCTGCAGCAGCAGAAAGGAGTTCAGTAAATATCATCGGGTTTTCGCTATCTCAGTCTGAAAATCACTTATAAGATTTCTCACGTTTCACTGGCTAGAACTGGTCATATTTCTTTTCTCACTAGGCAGTGAGGAAGATGGAATTGTAGCAGAGCAAATGGAATGTTTGGCGGCCATCTCTGCCTACCATTACTGCTCATTGGCATTCAACTTTTATAATAACTTATATGAGAATTGCAAACTGGTCACCTGGAATAAATGCAAACTTCAGATGAGGCTGGTTTGGGTATACAGAATTTTTTCAAAGAACTGGAACGTTTTGAAGTTGGACACATTATTTCTAGTTCTGTACAGTCCTCAGTGCTCACCCTGCCAAGACTCTGGGTCCATCTGACTCATATACCCAGCCAGTGTGGTCCTTGCAGATACTCACAGTCTCTACAATATAATGGAGGGCAGACCTGGGGATGCACAGTGCAATGTACATGTATGCAAAGTCTGGATAATGAAAACATAGAGTCACAGCGGACAGGGTGGAGTGTGGAAAGTAGACGAGAAGTAGAAGGAAATGTGGGTGTGCTTGTACATTCCTGTTGTAGAGCAGGAAGGCAAGATGTGCCACTTGATGTAGATGAAACAAGACATGTATATTTACATGTATTATTTAAAATCATAAATGTAATTAATAGAACTAAAGCATAATAAGTATGGAAGCTGAGAGGAGAACAGGAAGTCACATTGGATATGGTGTGAATATAACTCTTTATATTTTCTAGCGGGTAATCAATAGATAATATCCATGGTCAATAAATCAAGAAACGGAGGTATAAATATACCATTTAGGGTAGGTAGGAAACCACTAGGAGCCCTCTAAACAGAAATGGTTTAACATGGTTTCCTTTGGGGAGTAGGATTCAAGGTGGGGGTAGGAGAGAAGCCTAAATTTCATTTTAAGAATGTCTGTACTATTTGATTCTTTAAAAAAAAAATAGTAATGCATTGTCTGACTTAAATATTTGTAAATTATTTTTAAAAAGAAATGGACAGGATTTGGGGTATGGGGGAAGACAGGGAAGATTTGAGAAGAGGAGGAGGAGGGGGGAAAGGAGAAGGGAGAAAGAGGGGGGAAAAGGACGAGAGAGGAAGAGGGAGAGAGGAGGGGGGGAGGAGGAGGGGAAAAAAGTACAGGTGCCATAGTGGGAAGCTGGACCCCATGGAGAAATGAAAAGCCACTCAATTGGGTGGCTTACTGCCTTTTAAGGATACAAACCCCAATATTCAATTTTAGGTTGTTTGCTTTGTGAGGATATAAATCCTTGTCATTGCCCCAAACCATGTAAGTGTCTACTATACAACTGGCTTCTGTGTTTAACCAGGAGAGAGACTATAGAAAGGAACTGAATACCTAAGTACAGGGCACAGATAAGTAGAAAGAATGGCGGTGAGAAGGGAGTGAGAATAGGAGCGAGAATTCAGAGACTGAAGGGGTCATGAAGATTTAGTTGCTCTGACATTCACGGGAATCTTAGGAAGACATTAGTTTACCATGGAATGTGAGATAGGAAGTTTGTCAATTGTGTCTAAAGACAGAGGACGGAGTGACTTTAGCCGACATCTGGAGTATGTAAGTTATCTTACTGGATCCTCAAAGCAATCTTATGAGTTATTTATTCATTAATTCAACAAACATTTGTTAAATATTTACATATGGCACCATTCAGTAAGTCTTTATCACTATTCTCAAGGCACTTAGAATCTAATGAGGGACATACTGTAATATAAGGTGACAAATATATGCACTAACCCCATGAAAACTTGGAGAAGGAGCAGCTAACTACCCTGGGCTGGGAGAAGGTAGGAAGCTACACAAGAAGGTGGCTCAGGCTGAACTTGGCAAAATATAGAGAAGTTTGCTTAGCAGGTAAAAGGGGAAGAGGTCAGGGAGTACTTGGAAGGGGGAAAGCACAGAAGCAAACCCTATGCCTCATTAGGCACCTCCAGAGTCTCTGTGTCAAGGAGGGCAGAGGACGGATGGTGGAGACCGGTGTGCTAGGCAGGGCCCACTCCACGAAAGCAATACTTCTGCTCAGTAGGAAAGATCCATGAACCAGGCCACCCTCCTGGAACCAGGACTGGGTCCTGGGTCATGGCACCCAGGATAAGCCCTAGCAGGAGTTTTGAGTTTCTTTGGGCATTTGGTCTAATGCATGTGTGGGGTCAGAGTGTCAGGAAGCACCCTGAAGAGCCAAACAGGAGCCAGCACCTACATGCATGCTGTTCAGATCCCAGTTTGGATGCAGGTGCCCTAATGCTCGCCCTGGTGGAGAAGGAACTCAAGACAGCTTGAGCAAGTTCCTCAAAGGTAGAAAGATGCCCTGGCAGCCTTGGGAGAAGGTCAGACCAGAGTTGGGAAGTTGGTAATGAGGCCATTAAGGAATATAGTCAAGAAGTGAAGGGAGGGTAAATGAACCAAGGCCCTGGCAGTATGGACAGAGAGGAGTAGATACATTTGAGGATACTATGAAGTGGGATCTATACAACATGATATTGATTAGAGTGGAAAGGAGGAGGCTAGAATAATTCCCAGATTTCTTTATCCCTAAGAGGTGTAAGCTCCTTTTCCTCCCAGGCAGTAATTGCTGCCCATTCAAGTTTGTCATGAGGCATGGGGACACCAGGAAATGCCCCAGGGACTCACTGGAGTGCCATATAGATTCCCGTCCACTCCTATTATAGAGCAGCAACTTGGGCTTCTTATAATAAAGATCTTCAGGAATCTATTCCTGAAATCATTGCTGCACTGTATGCTAACTAACTCGGATGTAAATTAAAAAAATAAATAAAAATTAAAAAATAAAAAATAAAACTTACTGTATAATTAAAAAAAAAAAAGATCTTCATTTTGGCTTCACCATCTACCAGCACATGCAGCCTAAAATGACTGGGTGGTCCTCGGGGCTTCAGATTGGGTGGAATCCTTACTGTTCCCTGTCTGGGAACCAGAAACTGCAATCCCAAAGAACCTGAATTTGCAGGAACTCAAAGCACAAATTCTGCAAGTAAGTCACTAGGAGTGAGTCAGAGGGACCACAGCAACATCTACTCTTTGCTTCCTGAGCCTGTATATTCTAGCCATTAAGGACACAGAGCTGTGTACCAACTACAGCCTCAGGGCATATACTCTGTGCTGTAGAACAGCACTCCAACCTCCACCCCTTAGCTGGAGCTTTAGATGGGCTCCATTGTTCTGCCTTGCTTCTTCAAGGTGATAGGGTATACGCAGTATCAGTGGGTCAGAGAGTCAAGAGTCCATTCTCGCACCTCTTTACCATAAGATGTGTCCCTTGGTCTGACAATGCTTGCGGGATCCCATGTCAGTAAGCCTGCATTTCTCCAGCCTTCAGAGTGCTGCTGGCAGAGGTGCACCATAGGCAGCTATCTAAATAGGCAATATAGACAAATCCCTATCCAGAGCAGGTGTCCATTCCAGACAGAACAAATCACTGCCCTTCCAGGGTAGAAACAGTCCAATGCCACGGGAGGTCAATTGGTTTTCTCCACACGTGGTGTCACACTGAAACCTCAACCATTTCTGCTCCTGGCATTCAGTAGTAGCACGAGCGAGATCAGCCTTGGTGAGAGGGAGCCCATGCAGTTGGAACCATGCGCAGCCTCCATCCCTGTTGGCATCGGAAAAAGCCCCAGGACCGAGAGCGGAAAATGCGCAGAGAACGACGTCAGCATGAGAGCTGTCTAAGGCAGCTAGGGCTGACATCACTCGTGAAGTGAGGAGACGTGACACAGAAGGATGATCCAGGGGATTCCTTTAAGATAAAGAAATGAAAAATATCTTCTGACAATTACAAGTTAAAATGGCCACTTGAGCACACTGCTAGGTGCTGGAAAGACCTGCAAGAGTGAAAGATGATGATGAGCATGCTGGTATGGGCACAGGGTGCAGGTGGTGGAGGGCTTCCCGTTCTGGTTCAGGTGCTTATTAAGCCTCAAGGATCCCATCTGGAAAAGCCTGTGGAAGAAGCTGTGGGAACCTGGCAAGATGCCAGTCTTCCTTGTTGCTTTGGAGGTTGCTAGTGCTTTCCTGGCTTAGCCTCTGAGACTCTCAAAGGTAGGTAGGACTGTAGGGACGGCCTGGTCTAATCCCTCCTTTACAGATGAGGACCCTGAGGCCTGGCATTCCAAAGGGCAGTCCAAGGTCACTCAGGCAGTTATTGACGGAGGCAGACTAGAACACTGGGGCTTAAGGTTAAAGCTGGGGACCTTAAGCAAAAGCTTCTTCGTGGACTCCACTTACATTTTTTAATTAGAGTATAAGCATGTGCTCAGTAAAAGCCTGGCCTGCATTCTTGCCGCAGCATAAAGGAGGAGGGGAGGGTAAAGGAGTGCTCAGACAGACTTTATAGTGTGGTCACTTGATGCCTTCCTCACGTCTCTACCCCAGTGCCCTGAGGGAATCTGTGCATTTACTGTCCATCTATTGCTGTGCTCCTCTTATAAGAATTGTGTGAGATGATTTTTGTTTTGTTTTTGCTTAAGATGATGCTTCTGTTGTTTGAATGCTGTGAAGTCATAAAATCATCTTCTGCCTTCTCTTTTAAAATCCTAGAAATTAACCTATTTTCCATCTAAGATACATTGATCTATCAGTTTGCCCATCCATGCATCCATCCATCCATCCACTTCTCTCTCTCTTTCCCTCCCTCCCCCTCTCTCTCTTTCTCTCCCTCCCTCTCTCTTTCCCTCTCTCTCTCTCTCTTTTTCTCTCTTTCTCTCTCTCCCTCCTCCCCTCCTTCTCTTACTCTCTCTCTCTCAAACATTTGTAAAAAGTAAGAGTATAGCTTAAGGAGAGGGACCCTTCCATGACCTGAAACAGGCAAATGCTCTCTAATGAGGATGCCCTGCTCAGATGCGCATTCTGTTCCCTGGCTGTTGAAACAAGGCAGTGTCAGGAGTGAGACAGTCCTTCGGCCATCACTTATCTGGCTAGACAGAACCGCTCCCTTCATCCCTCTGGGAGACTTCTTTCTCCCAGCCCCTTACCAAGTGCTGACTATAACCTGGTAGAGTCCAACACATTGTCATTCTAATTTTGGCTAGTCCAAGCTGTTAGAGCAGAAGCCAAGGAGCTCCAGAGATAAAGGACACCAGGATAGGGGAGGCAGGAATCTTTTGGGTATTTTTTTTTCAACAAAGAGTAAAAAAGAATGAGAAACGTGGTAAAAATAGCTTGTAAATCAATGGTCAGCTCTCTTCTTCTACAGACACATCTATACCCTGTATAGGAGCCGGCTGCAACTTGCACTTCTTTGGAATCATTATGATCCCAGTAACTGTTTGTTCAAGGTTAGCATAGTTTCAGCCTCACACAGTGGGTGCTCAGTAAGTATTATAGTGACTAATTGGCTGATTGATGGGATGGATGAATGAAGTCACTTTATGCAAGGGCCACATCTTAGCCTGAGACCCTCCTTCTCCTCCCCCCTCCCCATTCTCACAGAGATCTTGAAGAAGCCATCGGGAGGGAAGTTTCAGGAAGGTCTGTCAGCCGGCATTGGCAGCCTGTCATCTTCCTGGTTCCTTCCTCTCCAGGGCTCACTCTCACTCTTGCTCCTCCCCTGCTTCCTGCTTTTCTCCCTCCCTCCATCTCTACCACCCCCCTCCTCTGGAGGCCCCAGACTCAAACTGCTGGGAAGTCTCTTCAAACAGGATTGAAATTGCTTTAAATATTAGAGGATTAGGGGAAGACAAACAGACCTGGGGAAGGTCTGTGTTTGGGGGATTAGGATTAGATCTCTTCTGCTGTCCAAGCATTAGCAGAGGCTGGGCTGCCTGACTCTAGCTCTGTCCTCTGGAGCCTGGGCAGCTCAAGGTTAGGCCTCCAGGGCAGCCCATATCCTTGGGCTGATCTCTCTGCAGAGCTCTGTTTTGAGAACTTTCAGAGTAAGTCCCAGCCATGCCGCTTTTTTTCCTGTGTCCTGCTCTCCAGGCAACCACCACCAATTGAGTTAACCTGAAATAAACCCTATTTTCCATCACTGCCTGTAACCCTAGCCAGTGGCATCAGCTGACCATACATGACATGCGTTGGGTACTCTGCTTTGAACTAGGTATAGGTAATGAGGAAAAAGAAGCCCTGAGGCCAGGCAACAAAATATAAATCCAGTGTAAGACAGGAGTGTGGGTGCATTCATTCATGTCTGTTTGCTTAACTAAGCAGTCAACTGCATCATGGCTCGTGTCATGGCTAAAGCCCCCTACTGGTTATAATTGAGTATTTATCAAAGTAGATTTTATTACTAATTCAAGTCTTCCAATCTTAGAGTTTGAATAGACCAGAGAGGCAGACCTCCTCTAGAGCATCTGTGGTGGGTTGTGACCCACTCTCTTCTGGAACTTTCTGGGTGACAGGGAGCAAGATGGCCCATTTCATGGCTGTCCAGTCTGAAATGTTAGAAAATCTTCTCTGGTATTGAAAATGTTCCTCTTCCTGGCAGCAGATACAGTGATCTCAATTCTATTCCTAGAATTAAATATACAGATATAAATCTCAACTTGGAATTTGAAGTGCAGAGAGATGAAATTCTTAAACTGAACACAAAAAGAATTCATCATAAATTTAAAAGTTGGTACATTGGCTATATTAACCTTATGAATCTGTTCATCCCTAAACTATCTTACCCTGGTGTGGGGCTTGCATTCTACATGCAAGCCCCACAGCAGGGTAAGATAGTTGATACACATACATTTGAGAAAGGACTCCAGTTCATCCTGCATCAGAAATTCCTCCAAAAAGTGAGGAGAAAAACAGACAACCCAATTAAAAAAAAAAAAAAGACATGCAAAATTCTGGATCAGTCCTATAAATGGCCAATAAACATGGGAAAAGGGGCTCACCCTCGTTAATAACCAGGTAAATGCAAATTAAAACCACATTGGGATTTTGCTACATTCCATGTTGGCAGGAAATGTGAGTCTGACAATAGCAAGAACGTGAGGTGCAGTGTTATCGTTGCTAGTTGAATAATAGTAAATTGAAACAGTTTGAAAAACACTGTTCAGTGTGCTCTGATTAAGAAATTTCCCCAGACATCCCCCTCCTAGTTATATGCCCCACAGGAGCACATGTGCACCAGGATACACACATGAGGCTGTTCACAGCGACATCGTCAGTTTAATGGCTCTAGAATGGAAACGGCCCAAATATTTCACTAATATTTGGTTGGATTAATAAATTATGGCATATTCACACAAGGGAAATAACAAACACTACAAAAATGGACAAACCATTATGACAAGCAATAGCATGGACGGATCTTGAAAGACCACAATGTTGAGCAAAAGAAGTTAGTACATTATACATCTCCATTTACATGAAGTTCAAAAATAGGTAGAAGTAAGCCATATTCTTCTGGGTACATGTTTAGGCAATAAATTAGAAACAAAGTTAAAAAAAACTGATTGCCATAGAAGACAGAGATCTGAGGGTGGTGGTGTCCTCTGAGGGCGGGAAGCAGGGGTGGTTGTGAAGAGGAGAGTAGTGGAAGAGTGGAAGGAGGTAACTGGCACCTCTGGACCTTGACCTGGGTGGTTGGATACATTGCTTTGTTTTAATGATTGGTTAAGCTATATATTTGTTTTCCATACTTTCACGCAATGTGCATTGTACTTTGCAATTTTAAAAATGGTTTTAAAAAGATCATTCTAGTTTTGACAGCTGTAATCCCACTGAAACACTCTCTTTTCCAGGCCAAACATCATTAGTTCCTTCAATAAATAATTTGAAAGCTTCTGCCAACCTAGGGCCCCTTTTCTTTCTCCCTTCCCTTCCCTTCCCTTCCCTTCCCTTCCCTTCCCTTCCCTTCCCTTCCCACTTGTCTACCTATCTATTTATCTGTCATCCATCCATTTAAGCAATGATTGTTACTTCTATTAGGGGCAACAGAAGGTTGTAGAGGTGGGGAAAACCCAAATAAGAGTAAGTGCAAGACCAATTTGTACTTTGCAAGGTTCAAGTGAGGACAGATGCCATCAATAAAATAAACAAACCATTAAATAATAAGCAAACCATTAAATACACAAGCCATTAGTATGAGAACAGAAGTGTCTACACATTCATAATTTCTTAATTTCTTATCCTTGTTGATAATTAGTCCACTGACAGACATTAGTTGGGGTAAGCTACAAACAGGTGCCAACAGGCAAAATCAACTGTAGAGATGCAGGCTGCCTAAAAAGGCTGCCCAGGACTGGAGGAAGAGTGCCATCTCATCAGCTCAGCAGATGTGGCCACTGTCTTCCTCGGAGGCTCTGCTCTGCAGCCTGTGGGGAATGAGATGTAGCTCCTGACCTCTCCTTGCTGAGGGGTCTGGCTGGGCCTTGAGGCAGACCTCCGGTCCCAGCACGAGAGGCGGCTCCAGAGACTTCCCAGCCGGGTTTTATTTAGGGGCAACCAGTCATATCCCTTCCCCTCCTACCTCAGGGAAGGGATAAAGCTTGGGGGAAAGTGAGGTCTTACTTGGTCACTTGCAAATGTTAATTAGCAAGGCCTGCCTGGCAGAGTGAAGTCCCCTCTCTGGGATTGCCTGGGGAGTAAGAGGGCTGCAAAGACACAGGTGAGGCTCAGCAGCAGACAGCCCCTGAGAGTGGGGGCTGAAATGCATTTCCTCCATCACCCACCAGCTCTCAGTCACTGGAGACAGAGACACCTGTGTCTAGTCAATGAAAACATCTGTCTACCTGAAGCTTCACTCCAGGTCTTTATTTACCATTATTATAACATCAGACTCTCCAGTTTTCACAATGTATGTAGCTCTCCTGGGGCCAGGGCTTACCAGCCAGTGTGCTGGCAGCTCAAGGAGAAAGTCTATCCGTCTTGCTCTCGTTGGGGGGGTGGGGGGTGATGGTGGTGGTAAGTCCCTTGACATTGACTGTGGGCCCTGCCTAGGAACTGCCTTCTGAATCATACTGATGGAAGTGTAAATGGATCTAGGCAGGTCGGGAAATTTAATTCTGCTTTTCAATGAAACATATAGAGCTTGTTATTGCATACTTTCAGTCGAGAAGGTGCATCTCAAGTGTCTCCTGGGATCACAGCACCTTCTTACAAATCTAAGGCAGTGTAATCCATACAGGTGTGGAGATTCAAATTGAGGCTCCCCAAACATTGTCTGGGCAGCCTCGTTTCTCCGGATTGCCGCCCTATCCTCCTCTCTCTGTCCTCTCCCTGAAAAGTGCTTTTGGAGAGAGGCTTATGTCAACATGGGAGGTCTTGGAAGATGGGAGGTTGCTCAGAGGGTGAGATGAGGTGGGGTAGGTGTCTGCCTATATCACTGGGGGCTGGGAGTCTGTACTGCATGACAGAATTGAGCCCAATTAGCCAGGGGCTCAGGAATCATGTCTAGAGGCTGTGTTTGTTTCTTCAACCAATGTAGATTGAGTACCTGCTATGGTCTTGGATGCCTCAGACTATTCATTTCACCGTATTCTGACAATTTCCAGATTTTCTTCTCATGGAACTGTGGAATTTTTAGACAGAGAAAAGGCCTGATAAACTCTCCTATCCCTTTTATCCCTTTTACTTTGAGTCTGCAGGGAAACAAATGTGTTTTGCCTTAGATTACTGAACTGGTACTTAGGAAATTAGGACTTGAACTCAGATCTCTTGACTCCAAATTTTGTATTCTTTCCATCACACTCAGGGTGAGAGGCCATCCTTGTGTATGGACAACCATATGGTGTCAAGATTTTGGCAGAAAGGGACAGCAAAACACATAGAATGGCTTGCCGAAGGTCACTCAGCAAAGTAGGGCAGAGGAAGATTGGAGCCAACCCCATTTTCATTCAGCCTGCCATCTTCTTGGGCCTGAATTTTCTCTTCTGTTCCCTTTTCCGTCATCTCTTCCTTGGATTTTTTCATAACCTTCTCTTCTTACATGGAAGGCTCCAAGTCACACGATGGAAATAACCACCCATCCACTCTCATCTGCCCATCCACCCACCCAGGCCTCCCGGTGTTGTGGCCAGGACAAATGTCTGCTTTGGAGACAAGATCTGGAGATGAGGAAAAATAATAAATTGAGAACTGAACAGGACTGAGCATTGCACACACCTCCCCATCTGCTCTCGAACAGGCTGCTGGATTTGCCTGAGATCAGGTCTCTGTTTCTGATCTGACGACAGATGCCCGAGCCGTAAATAACTGTGTGTTTTTCCCCTGAACTTTCGCTGCCATCTCCCGATGTCTTATGTCACATTGTGTTCTGGGGAGAGGTTCATTGGAGCGTGCTGCCACCTCCTTGTCCTCGTTCCCCCTCTTCTCTGAGCACCGCCACCCCAGTGGGTGCTGAACTGCTATTGGTGGGAGTCCCTGTGGAAACTGGGGATTAGGGACCCAGGACTGCTGGCCCTACTCTCCATTCACTCAGCACAATCTCGGCCCCTCTCAGGGAGACTGAAGTTGTTTGTTCACATGGGCAGGGATCATCTGCATGAGGTTATGCTAAATCTGCTGGAAGATTTCTGACTTGATATTGGCAGAAACAAAGGATGTAGAGGGGAGACTTTGCAGGTAGCTGGGCCAGTCCCAGAACCCCCAGGGCAAAAGATGCCCTAATGTGGCCCCAAGCCTCCTGTCCCCAAGGAGTGACACTAATGTGTAAGGAAGTATCTTCTCCATCCCTGCAGGGCATTACTAAATGATCCTGCTTTCCACCCTTAGTGGTGTAGTACCCATCTCCCTGGCCCCCACCTCCCTTCCCACACTCTCTTACTGCATTTGGTTCATCTAGAAATCCAGAGGAGTTACCCTTGGTACAGATCAGAATGGAACATTCTATAATCAACAAAACCTGCAGCTTAGCTCTTTCAGCTTGTCTTGGTGACAGATGAAAAATTGATAGTAGAATAGCAACTTCAGATGTTGGCGAAGGTTCAAAATTAGGACCTGTTCCATTTTCTGCTGTTCTGACTCTACGCCGTACATCTTCTTTCCTCTCTCTCTTCCTCCTTCCTCTCCCTCCACCTCCTTTTCTCTCCCTATCCTCTCAATCTCAAGACATCTCTCTCAATTTCTCTCCCAATCTCCCAATCATTCTTGTCGCCTTTCCTGTCCTTATCAGCCTCTCCGCCATCTCTCTCGGTTCCTCTCTTTTCTGTCTTGGCTTGTCACTCTTTGTCTTTCTGTTTCCCAGCCCCTCCTCCCTCTGCAGGCATCTGCCTCTGCTTCTCTCCCTCACTTTGTCCTCTTCCCTTAGTCTCCCGAGGTGTCTTACAGGAGATGCTTATGAGCCTGCCCACATCCAAACCCTGTCAGTGCCTGGCTGTCTCCCCGCTCCAGGTGACAAGGGAGTTCAAGGCAAAGGGCACTTGTCACATTGCTCTCCCAGCTACCTGGCTTCAGGCAGTTACCCTGGTGGTGGTCTCAACAGGGGATCAGCACTTCTCTGGGGTCAGACCAGGCTGAGCACGTGTTCCCTGCTCACTTACCTTCCCATGGACGTTGTGCACCTTTCCGAGAGCTCACACTCTTTGTCCTCCTCTGAGTTCTCTCTCTGGCCTCTTGTCTTTATCTCACTCTCTCCCTCATGACCTTACTCTGCCTCTTCCATTGTTCATCTCCTTCCCTGCTTTTTTGTCTCCCTTTTTCTTGGTCCTGCCTCATGACCCAACTCCCTACTTCTGTTTCCTTCCTTCTGTTTTTCTTTCTCATTATTTTTTTTCTCATACTGTCCATATGTTCCTTTTAGCTACTCTTACAGCCCAGTTTTATCTTTCCCCTGGAGGAATCCCAGACCCCCCTCCTTGTGATGGAAGCAATACTTTTCAGCTCTCAGCACCTTGGGTCTTTCTCTTGGTCTTCCTGCAGCACTGTGTCTCTGCTCCAGGTGGAGTGTCCACATTCTCCCCTGAAGAGCAGCTGGGACTCTCTACCTATCTCTGCACGTCTAGGTGTTTCTCAGCAGATTGAGTAGAACATGGCACAATGCTTAAGAAGCAAGATGTGAGAGCAGTGCAAGAGACTGCTGTAGGAGATTTGGGGGTGGCATGCTGGACACGGTGAGGCATGTAAAGCTGTTCCTCATTTCTGCTATGCACAGAAAAATAAAGAATGAAGGATTAGCTGAAGCCATGGGGCTCTAGCCAGGAGATCCATGGGTGGCTAGAGAGCATCGCCAGGGAGACTGAGGGGCTGCTTTAAGATGGTTTTGGAGAAGGGTCAACGTATCCTGATGGAGTGCTTCTGGTGCTGTCCATCCCTGTGGCAGATGATGGAAAAGGTGACCTCCAGTTCCCTTTGTGTTTTTAGCTCAGGCTCCTTGCTACTTCCTCAGCCACAACAACACTCAGACTCTGAATCTGTGACTGCAGATGCCTCATTAGCCCCTGTAAATAGCGATATAGCCTAGCTACGTGAGCAATCACAGGCATGATTCATCATTCCAGTGCACTGACTTGACAGAGCCCCCTTCTGCTCTGATGCCATTTCCTTCTACCCCAGGACGCCAGCTCCATCTTCATGGCCATACTCCGCCCCTGGGACCTGGCTGGGTGGCTTGGAAGTCCTCAGGCACTTGTGGTTCTCAGGCCCAGTCTCACTTCCTCTAGTCGGACAAGTGGCACAGTCCCACATACTCCTTGGACAGTTCCCACCCCCCTTCTCTGCGTCGCTCAGCATAATCTGGGCAGTGAGCATGAGACAAAGCAAGAGAGTGCAGCTGGCCAGCCAAGACCATTCTGTGTTCCCAGGCTTTGAGACAGAGTCGTCAAGGTCTGGAGACTGCCAAAGGGCATCTGACTGAGTGAGACATGCATTTTTAATAAACTATATTTGACTTCCATGATGGGCAAGTTATTAAGTCGTTTGACAGCCAATGGCATGAGGAAATGAAAGAATACCTTAAAAGTAGACATTTCTTGGCAGATAAGGGAGAAATTCAGTGAGCTGGAGGCAATAGAAAAAGAAATGCAAATAAAGATATGATGCTTTTACCTATCTGCATATAGTGGAGAAGCCATTAATATAACAGTGAATAGTGGGATTTTTATCACTACTTGACTTGAATGTCTCAAAAAACTGGCTCAGCCTTGAAAGGATCAGTCTTTGTAGCTCTGGACCAAGCCCCGGTCCTTTGTCTCTGTGCTGAGAAGATGAATTCGTTTTCTGATGTGTTTTCCCTCTGCCTCCCCCTTTCCACATCCTTCTGAAATGAGCTTTGGATTGGTTTTCCATCACCACCTGATTTGGAATTATTAAGGATAATGATAAGGAGTAAATGGTTCTTTCTCACCCCGAGGCACACTATTGAATTGATAGATGCAGATCCAGACAGGCAACCTCGCTGTCCACCGCTTCAGGTGATCCACTGAATGCATCTCATTCTCAGGGACCTCTGTGAAGCCCACTTTCTCCATGAGCCTTTTGTGGTCACTCTGGGCATCCAGTGAGTTTCCTCTTTCTCTAAAATCCTACAGACTGACTGTCCATATGACTTATGTGTTGGGCTCCATCTTTCACTGCCTAGAATTGACAGTTTTCTTTGCCAAGTGCCTATGGGTTGTAATTCTTTTGTAAGCTCTTTTAGGTTTGTTGCTTTATTTTTTCAGCCTCTATCCACAAGACCTGGGGTAGAACTTGAGGTGACCACACTCCCTCTCCTTGTGTAGGAAGGGGATACCATCTGCTTTGGGCCATTTAGTAAGACAAACTGGTGAAGGACAGCATATAGCCATTAATAGCAGGGTTTTAATATCACATCATTGCTGACATGACCTTGAGAAGCCCAGGCCTTGTGTCCTAGAAGAAGTGAATATTTGATATAGTTCACTGGCTTCTCCCTTATGTTATTCTCTCATCTCTGTCCCAGGGATTGTAGAGAAACAGTGTTTGTAGACTTTAGAGCTGTGCTGTGGGGAGATTGCCAGGGGTGAGGGATGGGGTGGATGGCCAACTCATCTTATTGTCTTAAGGTTCTTTTTTTTTTTAATCCATGATTCTTCTTGCCTTGTCACTTGCAGTGATGCCTAAACTTCAAACCCTTCCACTGAGCACTGTGGAAATGTGCTCTATATTTTATAACGTCCCCTGAATCCTCAATCCCATGTCTGAGCAGCTCCATCACCTTCTTGCTTTAACTGAACCCAGATCTTCCCTAAGGATCCTATTTCTCCCTAAAATCCATTGGTGGCTCTCTTTGCTCTTACTTCCCAGTACTTCTGGCTTTGGGACTGTGTGTTCTCCTTGGTTCTCACTGCTGCATCCAGAGTTGTTTGTCCTCCTCCCTAAAACCACCCAACTTTTTGAAGTCATCAGACCATACTTCCTTGACCTATTCAGTATGACCTCTTGAATGCCTAAGAAGAACCCCCCAAATCCAACTCTACTGGCACCAACTCCACCCACAAAATCTGTTTCTCCTCCTCAGTCCTTGGATCTCATTAAGTGGCACCATCATTCATTCTGTTGCTTTGGCTGAAAATCATGTAATTATCCTTGATTTTTATCTTTCTCTCATTCTCTCATCTAGTCCTTTAAATAAGTCTTGCTAAATCTTCCATCAAAATATATTCTGTGGCTGCTTTTCACCACCTTTCATACTACCTCTCAAGTCCAAGTCATCACCATCTCTTGCTCAGTCTACTATATCAGCTTCCTAAACAGTCCCCTCTCTTGCCTCTCTTCCATTTATTCTGAACAGTCAGCAAGACACTACAAAGACCTACATTACAGCATTGTTACTTCTCTTTTCAAAACTCTCCAAAAGCATGTCCCCCCAGTTAGCACAAAACACAAAATCCTTATACAGTCTAAACTACCTAAATGACCTTGTCCTTGTGGTCTCACTAGCAGCCATTCTTTCCCTTGCTCCCTCTACTCCAGCCACACTCTCTTCCTTTCTGTTCATCAGTCATACCAAGAATAGACCCACTTTCCATCTCTGTTGCCTGGAACACCTTTCCACCAAGCATTCACATTCTCTCTTCCATTATTCTATTCTCTGCTCCAATATCAACTCATAAGAAAATTATTCTTGACACTATAAGTCCCTGCCCAACATCCTGAATATCCTCCTACTGTGCTCTTTTTCTTCATAAGAACGTTTGAATGCCTGGCAATATATTAATGTCTTTTTTTGTTTAATTATCTATTGTGTATCTCTCCCAAGAGACTGTAGAGTCCATAAAGGGCAAGGACTTACTTTTTTTTTTATCACTGTTGTATTCCTAGCTCCCACACCAGGCATATGGTTGGTGTTCAATAAATATTTGTTGAATGAACAAAAGAATGTTGGGAAGAAACAGCGGTAGGCTGTTGGAGGGAGGATGGAGAAATTTTGTACACAGTTCCTGATGCTAACACCAGAAAGAGAAAGGGAAAGAAAAGCATCCATTTGGAGGCTTCTAGAGAGGGAGCAATTCAAACAGCGACTTCCTCCCAAGCATAGAAAAGGGATGTGGTAATATGGGACTCTGAGAAAAATAAGAGTGAGAATTTAGATGGCAACAAGAGGAAGACTTCCCTTGCCACTGAGGAGGCTATACTTACTTAGGAAAAGTGATCAAGGAATGACTCTTCTTCCTCCAGAAATTTCCATTACCTTCCCAGGCATTTGCCTTATAGACACATGGCAGGAAGGCCTTACGCTCTCAAGAAAAGGGAAGACACTGCATTTTTATCCCAAATAAAATTTCCAAAACACAAGGACAGTGCACATATGCATATGATTAAGGGAAGTGGTCCACAGTGGACCCAGAAACTTTTCCTCATTTTATAATCTCCTATTAATTATTAATTTTCCAAGAACCTCCTGAAAAGTCATTTCCTTTTCCCGACTATCTCAGGCAGAATTACTTACCCTTTGTAAATACCTTTGAAATAGTACTTTTCCCTTGGGTGATGGGTTGTTGTTTACACGTTCATTTCCCCTGTATGATTGTGTAGGTAATGACCATGTCCTATTCATCTTTGCATACTGTGCATGGTGGTATTCAGTAAACATTGGCTGAATTAGGGGCTAGCTCTATCTAACCCTTGGAGTTAAAGCATGGAGCTCTTATCAATGACTCTCTCTCTCTCCCTCTCTCCCTCTCCCCCACCCTCTCTCTCTTTCTCTTTCCCTGTCCACCTGCCATGCATAGAACTTAAAAGGCTGGGTTATAGTGCAGAATTTCTTTGTTATTACCTATACTCTGGTTTGTTGTTGCCTGTCTGTATAAAGCCCATTTACACCTGTGACCCTTAGTTCTGCAACACAAAAGTTTTTTTACAAAGGAGATCCCCTGTTCTTTTGGTATCCACCTCCACCACCTTCTTAATACCATCCTGTAACCCGGCTCTGTTTTTTAAATTCTGTCCAACTACTCAGCCAACATTCAGGACTCTCTACAGTCTGTCCTGAACTATTCCATATGGCTGGCTGAGAGAGCTAGGGGAAAAGAAGGTGAGAGAGTAGTTTATCCTGATTGTTCCTTACCCATGGAAGTAAGTGCTCAACATTAAGCTCTCCAAGTAAACCTACTTAATAAGGTGCATTGATCAAAAGAGAACACTGGGGCAGAGTTGCCCATTTCCTGTAATCCTCCACTCTTGGTCTTGAGGCAAGAGACTCTGTTTGGATGTCCTTTCTTGGCATGGATGTAGCTGCAACAGATATTACTGTCAAGGGAGAAGTGGAGACATGGTGGTAGCTCTTGGGTGTGATGTGAACAAGTGGGATGTGTATTGGAGCTCCTCACGCTGTGACCAGGTTCTCTGAGCTCACCTTCTCCAAGATGGCTGGCTCAAAATTGGCACTTACTTCTCGTTGACTTGTTTGCACACGCTTTCAAGACAGGAGCCACCTTGGCTAGTGGAACTTATTTTAATAATACAAGAAGGTAAATAATGTCTGGTTTGAAGACTATAGCTATCAAAGTACTTACTCTAATTAAAATTTAACAAATGTCTTCCTTTTCTCCTCTACCATTAATCAGAAACATACCTTTGAAAAATTCCCTGTATATATATTTGGGTTCTCTCCATAGTTTGGCTATTGTTGCTCATGCTGCTTAAACATTGGTGTGCATGTACCACTTTGAATCTATTTTTGTATCCTTTGGGTAAATTCCTAATAGTGCAACCGCTGGATCGTGGGATAGTTCTATTTTTAGTTTTGTGAGGAACCTCTATAACTCTGTAACTCTGTTCTCTAGAGTGGAGAGAATGCTGCCCCAGTATGCATTCCCACCAGCAATGCAAGAGGGTACAATGGAATATTACTCAGCCATCAAGAAGAATGAGATTTTGCCATTTGCAACAATGTGGATAGAGCTAGAGTGTATTATGCTAAGTGAAATAAGTCAATCAGAGAAAGACAAATACCATATGATTTCAGTCATATGTGGAATTTAAGAATCAAAACAGATGAACATATGGGAAGGGGGAAGAGAGAAGAGAGGGAAGTAAACCACAAAAGACTCTTAAGGATAGAGAACAAACTGAGGGTTGGTGGAGGGAAGTGGGTGGGAGATGGCTGAATGAGTGATGGGCATTAAGGAGGGTATTTGCTGTGATGAGCACTGGGTGTTGTATGTATCACTGAATGATGAATCACTGAACTCTAGTCCTGAAACACATATTGTACTGTATGTTAAATAACAAAAATTTAAATAGAAAATACCATATAAACAAGTCTACTTTTCCAACTCCACCTCATTTTCTATCCACCACAAACTCTCTCCTCTGCACAGGACCATGCAGAAAGACCACACTCATTTCTGGAGACAAGTCTGTCTATGTGGAGTTAGCCTCACCTCCATGCCCTTTCTTCTACCATTATGCAGTCTCCTCAGCTGGGTTGTTCTGTGAATGCAGAAAACTCATTGTCCCTCTCCCCACAATAGGACTGCTGTTGTTTATTTGAAAAGTTGATGATTGTGGCTCAAAGTGGATTCCTCCTCATCTGCTGGGTACATGAATAAGAGTAATAAAGCATCTTCTCCACTGACAAAAAGTCATGTATTACTTCTTTCTCTTACTGATTTTCTTTTTTTTAAAGCTTTATTTATTTTTGAGAGAGAGAGAAAGAGAGAGAGAGCTTGAACAGGGGAGGGGCAGAGAAAGAGGGAGACACAGAATCTGAAGCAGGCTTCAGGCTCTGAGCTGTCAGCACAGAGCCTGACATGGGGCTTGAACTCACGAACTGTGAGATTATGACCTGAGCCGAAGTGGGACACTTAACCCACTGAGCCACCCAGGTGCCCCTCTCCTACTAATTTTCTTTAGTTAAAGACCGCTGAGTATAGCTACAGCTCCATTTTGCTCACATCTCCCATAGCACATCTCGTCCATAACTCTAGTATGATGCCTCCCCCAGAATATTCATTGTAATTGGTAACAAGGATAATGAGTTTACTGTGTTTATGCATTATATCAAGGGCTTTACGTGTGTTATCTCATTTAATCCTCACAACAACCTGAAAGGACAGCATTACCTCTATCCCCATTTTATATAGGAGGAGGCTGATGCTTAGGGAATTTAATTGACTTGGCCTTCTCATGAGCCCATAAGATTTCTATAAAGGCAGAGACCAGAATACAACTTTGCAGCATCCCTGGTACATAGGAACATTCAATAGATTATGAGGGGGTATTTTTAAAGCAATCATCCAACCAACCAGTGCTTGGCCATAATAGAAAAAGGTTGCAGGATCTAATGATAATTAATCTTTCTGTCCAGCCTTTTGAGTCCTCAGGAAAGAGGAGGGATGGGGACGATAGATAGTATGTGTGTTGTGTGCTTAGACCCCTATATGAGGATCTGGGGAGGGAACTTCAGGAAACCTGACCAGGACCAGGATCTGACTTCTGAATTTAATCATGAAACCATGGTAAGTCTTGTGAGGTTTTAAGGGCTGGCACATAGCAGAGAAGGCCATGATAAATCCATGTCTGAATAAAAACCAGCAGTCCCAGGAGCTTGGTAGGTGGCAAGGCTTAGTCTCCCATTTCACAGATGACAATGTTGAGATTCAGACAGACTGCAAATGGATTCCAGTGCTGGGGAGGAGCAAACTAGAGCTGGAATACCAACTGAAACATGATTCCTATATGCTTTCCTTTTACCGTGATTCTTTCCTTGGTTGATGAATTAAGCTGGTAACCTGACTTGGGGATGGCAGGCTTCAGAGGTGGCTGAGCTCGTCACACTCATTCTTGTTCAGCGAGGCTACTATATCTCAACCAGCCAAGGAGAGTTCTAATCCTGAGTAGTTAAAGGTCTCTTGACATGGTTATGTATGGCGGGTTGAATAAAGGTGATTTACTGAATTTGTAGGAGCCTTGAATCTTGTGCCCTTTGTATGGGTATTGACATCTATTTGTGAGGTTTTCCTTTCAAAGGCATCCTCTGTCAGGATGTGATGTGTGTGTTTGTGTGTGCGTATAATTGAAAGGTGTGTTCCATGGTTTCCTAATCTGTAAAATGGTGATATAATACCTGCCCCGATTATTTAATGGGGTAGTAATGAGAATCTAAAGTAGTACATGGACAAGTGTGATGTGAACATGACATGCTCTACAAACCATAGTTGGTATGAATTCACTGGACTTAGAGTAGTGATTTTATGGCCTGGGCTCAAAGTCGTCTTTAAAACATGATCTCTGAGAAGTTTGACAAACTGTGTCACTTTCTTTTTTCAAGATGGTAAGTTAAAGGGAAAAACTCACTAGTTGTTGACCAGAGTGTGTGGGGAGAAATGGGGGTCATGTAGGTCTCAGTGTACCTTAAGTAGATGGGCAGAACATAGAGGGATATCAGTTGGTATCATTTGTCAGTAAGATGTCACGTTGTCTTCCCTTCCCTCAACAACCCCTGGCCAGTGACTACTGGTAATAAAGTAAGCAGAGCAGTGCTTTTCACATCCCATAGCATAGCTTGTTTTCCATGTATGATGAAGAGCTGAGGATTCTTTCAGAGGCTGATCTAAGAGTGAGGTATGAGCTCTTTAGCCAACCATCTCCCTACATAGACTGTGAGCCTCTTGGTTTGAGCAAACCAACCTTCGCTAGAGGGCCTGCCCTGCACCCTGCACATTCTCATGCTGTGTGTCCATCGCACCTGTTGTTCTCAGCACTTATGTGGAGTCTTTCTTCACCATCCATCCCCCCTATTCTCCAAAGAAGCCCTGCTCTCTCCCCTCCCTCCAGCCAGAAATACTACATTTATCTCAATGTCATTTCTTCGAGATGTGAGCTGGAACAAATCTGGAGCAGCTGCTTTGCTTCTAAGTGTCCTTCAGGGACCCCCTCGGCAGACACTTTGCAGAGTATAATGATGACATTCTAACGAGCATTAATGTACATGTTGTCATTTTTCTATATTTACTCTTCCCGCAGGAGGCATATAGCTCTGAGAAGGGAACACAAAAAGCAGGGAGAAGGAGAAAGTTCTGTGGGCAAACCTCCCTGCCAACCCACTGGCCAAAGCGAGAAAAGCTTGGAGGGTAAGGGTGGGGGAGATAGAACATTCTGGAATTCAAGAGGGTAGGAAAGGGGAACAAGAGTTGCTGAGGGGAGCCTGGAAGAAGTAGGAGGCAGCAATTTGAGAGGAGAGAAAGATTCCAAAATTAATTTAGGACTCAAGACTCTATCATTCCAGGTCTAGAATATTATGTACATTTTTTTCAGCTCATGACCCTGACCACGATGTATTTCATTCATTCATTCGTTGATTCATTCATTCGTCCATGTGAAGGTAAGGGTTGAATTCTTTCTCCATGGCAGATATTATACTAGGCAGCAAGAGTGCACAGGTATACAAGGACAGAGGCCTCTCTTATAATTCACTGATGGTGGATAGATGGGGCTTACAAAGGGTTATGTTACATATACCACTGACCCCTCACAACAGCCCCAGAAGGTATGTGCTATTTTCCTCATTTTATAGATGAGGGGAAAGCTCAGGAAAGTTCAGTAAATTCTCACAGATGTCAATGTGTACACAGCCACACCAAGACTTCAGTTCAGTTCTGTCCAGTGTTCAATGATCTTTCACCTTTGGTATTTTGCAGAAAACATGAGAGGGGTTAAGTGGAGACTAAATCATAGTTCTGTGGATCCTGGGAGTTCTGGGGGACTCTGGAGAGGTCTCTTAGTGGACTGTCAGCCAAAATGCACCAAGCAGCTGAAAGCAGGGGTCTCCTTTTGCTCGGGGCCAGCCTAGGGTATCTGTCACTGGAGGTTGGAGACAGGTACATAGGAAGCCTCGCTGGGTACCCTCAGCTTGACTTCTTTTCCAGTTTTCCCTCTGAGTGGGTTCTGCAAATATCTTGTAATGTGTTTTCACTAATTAATAAATTGATGCATGATTAATTATACATTTATATATGTCTTTGCTGCTTGCAAAGCTTCCATATTCATTATCATCCTAATGACTCTGAAGGTCAGCAGGGGAAGAGCTATTAACCCCACGGACAGATCAGGAAATAGGAGCTCAGAGATGTCACCTTGCTGAAGATCAGTCAGCCAGGAAGCAGCAAAGCCAGAACCCCCACACCACTCCTCCTGACCCACATCCTCTGTTCTTTCCCCAAAGCTTAGCAGCCTCCATGGACCGTGAAATCTGGGCAGCGTTGTAGAGATGCCCCTCCTCATTTTAGAAATGAAGATGCTGGAGAGGTTTAATTTCTAGCCCAAGGTCACGAGTTGTCCTATACCAATATTGTTTCCCCAACATGGAGCCACCCCAAATTAAGCTTGGATAGGGCCAGGCTAAATGCCAGTCTGGTTTCTGTCCCTAAGAAGCAGATTTGGACAAGGGTGAGACCCTTGAAAATCATGTCAAAGTTAAACACAAGCAAATATGTGAGTGGGTGACATAGATCCCAGGGGAAGCAAGCAAAGTCAAAGCTGGATCCCCGTGGGGTGACAGTTAGGGAGCCTCTATGGGAAGCTGAACCTTCCCAAGGGCATGGAGAGAGGGTGGCTCCTCGAGCAAGCAAAGGGAAGATCCCTTACTTTCCCTTAGACGAAGGATAAGGTCAAACTTTGTCCTCTCCTGCCCATAGATCTTATCTGGGTGGGATTGTATCAAATAAATAATGTATCAGAAGATTCCTCCCCTGTTACATTAGCCCCATCAGGAGCTAGAGCACAGCCCGGGTGTGTGATAAGTGGTAATAAATGGCAGTGCTTGTCGGTGGAAATTTTTCTGGCAAATTTCCGAACCAGATTAAAAAGTAAATTAGATTTCTTCTGAAGAGTTATTTTCAAGGGTTTTTATCCACTGACGTGTGTATGCAAGATTGCAGCTTTGCCAAGGGGGAGAGAACAAAGCTGGAAAAAAATAATAAAATAAAATAAAAAATCAGCACACAATTATCTGTCTGAACAAGGCTATCGTTGGGAAGGCACCTAATCAGAGATGTCTCAAATTTGCTTAAAATACAATGTGTAATATAAAATGTATTTATAATGTGCCTCCTATGCTCCAATAAAATTGTTACCAGGACCAGACAATTGTAAGAGACAGGGGTTGTAAAATGGAATGGATGGAATCAAATCAGTTATTAATAATAGCTGAATAAAATACAGCTTTGGGAGAGTTGTATGTTGTTCTTTTGGTTTTTTTGCTTGCTTGACCAAGCCTCTTAAGTCCTGTGTGTGTCAAACGCTGATGGTACTTGCCCCCTTCCTCTGTGTCCATGCCCTCATAGGCCCCTCTCTTCTCTTTCCTTGCATTCTTCCAACTGCCTCTTACGTGGTCTTCCTGTCCCCCATCTGGTTGCCCCTTCCAGGTCACCTTCCATACTGAGCTCAGAGTGACTTCCTATTAGGCAACCCTGTGCCATCCCCATGCTTCCGAGACTTCTGAAGCACCTCATTGTCTATAAAATAGTCTAAACTCCATAGTGAGCCATGTCTTCATCATCTGGGTCCAACTGGATGTCCAGCCTCATTTTTGCATGCCTCCTTTCCCTGAACTCTGTGCTTTCAGAAAGACAGGAACACTGCAAATCTTTTCTGGGTCTCTCTTTGCTCCAAAATATTCAGTAAATAATGAGTAAGTGACCAAATGGGGGAGGACTATAGTCTCTGAGGGACACCTCCATGAAACAGGTAGGAGTAAGGGCAGATTTAAGGAGAATTTTGGTGCCCTGAGACTAAGGAATTACAATAGCCACCTTCCATCCCTGGGCGAGTTCACACTTTGATTTAAAAAGGTAATCTCGGGGCGCCTGGGTGGCTCAGTCGGTTGAGTGTGCAGCTTCAGCTCAGGTCATGATCTTGCAGTCTGTGAGTTTGAGCTCCACGTCAGTCTCTGTGCTGACAGCTCAGAGCCCGGAGCCTGCTTCGGATTCTGTGTCCCCCTCTCTCTCTGCCCCTCCCCCACTCATGCTCTGTCTCTGTCTCAGAAATAAATAAACCTTAAAAAAATTAAAAAAATAAATAAAAATAAAAAGGTAATCTCTATGACCCAGCAATAGCACTACTAGGAATTTATCTAAGGATCTGGGAGTGCTGATTCATAGGGGTACTTGTACCCCAATGTTTATAGCAGCGCTTTCAACGATAGCCAAATTATGTAAAGAACACAAATGTCCATCAACTGATAAATGATTAAAGAAGATGTGGTTTAGGAGCACGCGGGCAGCTCAGTCGGTTAAGCATCTGACTTCAGCTCAGGTCATGGTCTCATGGTTCATGGGTTTTAGCCCTATGTCAGGCTCTGGGCTGACAGTTCAGAGCCTGGAGCCTGGAGCCTGCTTCAGTTTCTGTGTCTCCTTCTCTCTCTGCCGCTCCCCCACTTGTGCTTTGTCTCTCTCTCTCAAAAATAAATAAACATTAAAAAAAGAAGATATGGTTTATATATACAATGGAGTACTACTTGGCAACGAGAAAGAATGAAATCCTGCCATTTGTAACAACGTGGATGGAGCTGTAGGGTATTATGCTAAGTGAAATAAGTCAGCCAAAGACAGATATCATATGTTTTCACTCATATGTGGAACTTGAAAAGCTTATCAGAAGACCATGGGGGAAGGGAAAGGGGGAAAATAGTGTCAAACAGAGAGGGAGGCAAACCATAAGAGACTCTTGAATGCAGAGAACAAACTGAGGGTGGATGGGGGGTCAGGGAGAGGGAGAAATGGGTGATGAGCATTGAGGAGGGCACTTGTTGGGATGAGCACTGGGTGTTGTATGTAAGTGATGAATCATGGGAATCTACCCCCAAAACCAAGAGCACACTATACACTGTATGTTAGCTAACTTGACAATAAATTATATTAAAAAATTTTTCTCTTTCTCGAAAATTATCAGTAAAGGGCCAATCAACTAGGCTGACTCTACATACCTACTGGGAAAAGGAGCATATTGGTTAATTTCCAGTTTTCAGTAGGAGTCCTGATTTTCTGTGGATTAGGGGTATTTCAAGACTTGTTTCTTGGTTTTCCTCTTCTTGCTCATGCTCACTCATTGACCATTTCAGAGTTTAGAAACAGAAACAAGAAAGTTGAAACTCATTATACCTCCAGTGAAGGAAAAGTTGGAATAGATGGTGAATGCTTTGGCTCCACACCAAAATGAGCCCTGTGGATTTAAACCCCCTCTGCCTCCCCAACGGATCCCATCAACCCTGTCAGAAAGAGAGAGTTGCCTCTCTCTTTGTCTTCCAGAAAGATAAGGAACTCTGTAGAACTTCTCTAGATTTTCCCTGCTCTCTGTGCACACTCGTCACTCACCTCTCCCTCCTCCTGGAACCTTCTAGCCTGAGTGCGGTTAAGGAGCAACCTTAGGTGCAATGCCTCACCCCCTGCCCAAAGAAGTGTCTACTTTTCCTCCATCTCAAAAAATTAGAAAAGAAAGGGGAGCTTTGTGGTCTGGTGCTGTTATGTGTGAAGGTGAAGGCTGGCAGGACTGAGTGCCTCAGGGAGAAGAGGCACAGGACTAGGGCTGAATCATGCAAATTAAGTGGGCCCTGGAATTAACTGAAGAGCCACTTATTTCAGTCCAGCCCCCAACAGCTTCCCTTGGGAAGCTGAGAGATAAAGGTGCAGAGAGGCCTCTGGGCTCTTCCTTCTCTAATGATGTTTACTTTGACCTCGAGTGGTGTAGATCCATGAAATACTTGCACTCCGAGAAGCCAGTCTGATTGCTCAGCATGGGGTGAGCACAGAAGACCTTCCAGCCCTCTTTAGAGATCGGCAAGAGCCAGGAGAGCCGGGCCACCAGAACGTCTGCTGGATAACTGCCATTGCAATGTACCCGTGACCCTGCCTGGACGCCTGTGAGTCTGGGCCGCTGGTCAGTACAGCTGCAGTGTCTGCCTGAGGCAGGTGAGAGGAGGTGCTTTGGGAGAGTTGATGGGGATCAACCCAGGGAACAGAGGAAGACCAGCTGGGCCCAGTCAAATCCAGCTGGGTCTTGAGTCTGCCCCACAGAGACACAAGCCGATAGTTTTCCGGTAGGGTTAATCCAAACAGATCTAGTTGGAGTAGGTGAGGACAATCCATACAGATCTAGCTGGAGTAGGTGAGGATGGAGAGGAAGGAGCAGGACCCTCCTTTGTGTTGTAAGTGACGACTGTTTACACAAATCCAGCTGCAGCAGGAACTGCTGTGTTTGAGCTGTGAAGAAGCCACGCTTCTTCTGCATGGTGGCCTTGCAGTCACCCCAATTCATAGATGCTCCAGAGGAGGGTAGGCCTAACACTGAGGATGCAGGGATGGGAAGAAGCAGGCCCCAGGGCCAGACACCAGGTGCTGAAAAATTCCCAGAGAATCTTTGGAACCCATTTCCACTGGCCCGCTTCAACCACTGACCCTGGTGTCTCTATTCACTTTTCCCTTTTATTCTCCTCACTGTACTTTCTACTTCACCTTTGTGGCTTTCTCCTTTCCTTTCTTCCATTTCCTCCCTGGTCTGGTATCCAATGACATTCTCTTCTGCTTAGCACAGCGATGAGCAAGAGACAGGTCCCCTCTCCAAGGAGCTCCCTAGTGCGAGGAGCAGGGAAGGAAGCCAACAGTCCTGGGACAGCCCTCAAGGGAAGCATATGCAGCGTCCTAGGATCATCTAATTCTGCCTCAGGGGCTCAGGAAAGGCTTCCCAGAGGAGATGACATTTGAGGATGCCTGGTAGTTTTCTCAGACAAGGAAGAGCTGAAAGGTCTTCCTCTCAGAAGGAACCCAAGGACAAAGACATGAAGACACAGCCCTGGTGTCTCACTTGTGGCTGGAGACAGGGCAAGAGCTGATCCCACCCAACTGCACAGGGCTCATGTCTGGGCTGAGGAACCTGTGTTTCTACATGCAGGCCACGGGATTCTTGGAAGGTTTCCAAAAAGGTGAAGTACAAGATGGCCTTCCTCCCTCTTCCTCTACTTCAACATCTTTCACGTCCCCCTTCCTTGTCTTTCTCTCCTCCACCTCTTCTCTCACTGAGCCTGCTCTTGCCTCCACCACTGTTCACCCAGCTGTGCTCTGCCCCAGCCAACCTCACCCTGGACTTGGGGTTATCTCTGTGTGCACATCCATCTTTGGAAGCAATGGCTTCCTTAGCATCCTCAGCATGGCAGAACATACCTCTCTGGCCCCTGAACAGTCTCCTCCTGTCCTTCTTAACGTGTTGTTCTTGCACTCTTTCCTTGATCATCCATTTCCCTGTTGGTGACTTTCTGCCCCGGGGGAGCCCACAGTCCCCTGCACAGCTTGAGGGACACAGAGTAGAGTTGGGCAAGCGTCTCCAGCCCCTTTCAGACAGTGAGACCAGCTGATTATAATCATCCCATCTTTCTATCTGGAGGTCTTGGTCTTTAAAGTTTGAAGGTACCATAGAGATAACACTCCACTCCTACCAATGTCAGTACTAATACTAATGCAATACTTAGACTAATATCAAGTGCTAAGAGTAAACCTCAAAGAGTGTCTTTCAGTTTAAAAATATCCTCTTTACTGGCGATTTCTCATTCAAAACTCACAGCCGCATCCACAAATGCTTGCAGATCATCTGTTCTGTGCCAGATACTGTGTTAAGTCCTTCACATACATGCTGTCTCATTTAATGCTCACGAGAATCTCATGAGAAAAGCACTTATTATATTCGCTTCATACATGAGCAAACTGAGGCTCTGAGAGGTCAAAGAACTTAACCATGTGTACACAGTGAGTGAAGCAAGAGCTTGGTTTTAACCCATGTCTCCTGACTGCAGGTCCAGGCCTCTCTCCATCTCGGCTATGCTAAGAGGCGTTTCCCCTATCCACATTTCACAGACAACAGAAGCTACATTCCTGGAGGTGAGAGTCTAACTCTCTCACGATACAGATAAATAAAGTGGGTCCAAGGGACTTTTCAGTGTGAGTTATGAAGCTAACACTCAAATGATATCCCTCAAGAACATTTTGGCTTTTTCTTCCTCTTGCTGATGGTGTGGTCTTCTGCTCCTCCCTCTGACCACCCTGCCCTCCCAAGTAGCATCAAGGGACAGACAGACCTGGGGTGAGAGTCTAGGTCATCAGGGCTGTGTAGTGGGGAAGGGGTGTTTGGGTCCATCTGTCACTGTGACAGCCCCATATGTCTTCTGATCAGAAAGCTTTCGCCTCCCCTAGAGCAGCTCATTATTCCTCCCGATGTTGTTGCCTGAGGAGCAGAGCCCAGCGTCTCTCACGCTGGTGAGTGACGACGTGGTAGAATGGCAGCGTGAAGTGCAAGCCCCAGCTCCCCAAGGCTCTTCGGTGTTGGGGGGAGGCAGAGGTGTGACTGGCTGGTCATTGTTTTGAGAGTGGCATTGATCCATCCTGGTGCAGATGTAGCTGGAGGGGCAGGCTGCCTGCCTGGCCAGCTTGTTAGTAGCACTCGCTCAGAAAACTCAGCTTGTGAGTATTTGCACATGTGTGAGTAGAGATGGCATCACACCTGGGAAGAACCAGCACAGATCGATAAAGTTCTGGGCTTGGGTCAGCTCTGCAAAGTGCTGTGGGGGCTGTGGGAAGGTGGGGGTGATAGACAGTGGGCCATGGCACAGACCCTGCCATCCAGGAGCTTAAAGTTGATGAGGGAGATGTGGGGGAGGGGGGGATGACCGTATCCATGGTTCAGAGCTTTGGTTATGTGGGAATTAGGAAGGGTAAGGAAGTGTTTATTTCAGAAAAGCTCAATGTTTTCTTGACAGTATGATATAGTTGGGAGACCATGGGATGCTGTGTATTGTGTTGAAAACACAGCTTCTGATCTTAGAGCTGGCTGTGTGCTTTTGGGCAAGGTATGTGACCTTTCTGAACCTCACTGTCCTCATCTGTGGAGTGGAGATGACGATACCACCTATCTCAAATGGAAGTAAGCATACTAAGGATTCAACCCCCTGCCTGGCACATTGCAAGGCCCAGGGAGTGACTGCCAGCTTCTGTGGATGTTAGAATCAAGGAGCTGTTTCACATTCCAGAGCTGCCCTATCCCACATGTCACCTTGGGCAGGTGACATACTCCCTCTGAGTCTCACCTATAAGATGGGGTGATTCCATCCACCTAAGGAAGTATGTGCCTCATATGAGATACACTATGAAAATTGTCTGACACTTAGTAGGACCTCAGTAAATGGTAGTTACCATTAGATGACAGCAGAGGTAAAGGCTGGATTAACCTCAGTCCTGACAGAGAACGAAACCCTGTTAGATTCGAACGTCCTTCTGGAAATTAATTGCTTTTTACTTATTCATGGTTATTACTTTAATCAAAATGAAATGTCTTACTTAAAGGCAAATGATTAGTTCTGCTAATAGAAAGGTAAAAAGAATCTTAATCTATGAACTTTCCATTGTTCTCCCAGCCTGAGATCCTGGTGGGAGTTGGGCGGGGCCGGAAAGCTGAGCATGCTCCCTGCAAAGCCCCCTTGCACCCGCTCCTGCACACATCTCCGGCTCCTGCAGCTCAGAGGTGGGGGGGGGGGGGGAGGGGGACGGATCTCTGTCCTGCATCATGCCCTGAAAGTATAAGTAGCTGACAACCCTTTAATCTTGCGGGCAGTATTTGCAAATTTGAAGTAGGACGTTTTTATTCCTGCTTCCACTTTCGTATCCCTTAATCCATTCTCCATACTGCAGTCAAGGCCACCTTTTAGAAACACAAGCCTCATCATTTCTATCCCCTGCTTAAAACTCCTTAATGACTTCCCACTGCCCTTAGGATAACGTCCAAATTCCTTATCGAGGTTCACAGGGCCCTGCAGCACTATTCTGGACTCTGCCAGGATCCTGGCAACGCCCAGAATCTACACAGACAATTCTCGCTGACCAGATTGTTCTCCACTTAGCCAGCCCCTACTTATCCTTCAAATCTCAACTCTAAACGTCCTTCCTTACAAGGGCCTTCCCCGATTCCCTACACCGACTTCCTGCTCCTATGGTATCAGTGAAGGCAAGCTATTTCCTCAGCTCTAAAAATATAAAGATGTGTAAATGGCATCTCTCTTGAGAATCTTGACAGACCCTGTGGTCTAGGAGGAGTAAGATGGTTTCAGCACACTACTTCCTGCATCCATGCCCTGGTGAGGCATCTTTGCAGATACAGTAAAACCTTGGATTGAGAGTAACTTTTCTGAGAGTGTTCCACAAGACAAGCAAGCATTTCTAGTAAGTTTTAACTTGATAAAAAAGTGATGTCTTGCAATGCAAGTAGTGTGTGATGCTGAATGTCACATGATCACAACTGAACCAATGGTTTTTCTCTCTGTCTCTCTTTGTCTCTGTCTCTCTCTCTCGCTGTGGGATTGTGGATGATCGTCTCCAGTGCTTGGATGCTCAGTCTCAGGCCACAGTGTTTGGCAGAAATCAGTGATTTTTCAGAACGTGGGAAGGAGCCAATAACTGGCACTAGTGTATTTTTTGTCACTTCAAAGCACCTATGGACAGTCCTTTGCTTTTCATGTAAGAGTAAGCTTAGGAATGCTTTGCTTCATTCTAGGTCAGGGTGCTTGAAGATACAGACCCTTTCCTCTACTGCCTTACTGCCAGTTACATTAAATGCAGTATATGACAAGAGTTTATTAATATTATACTATATATAGGCAATGTCCATGCAGACGTATACAATGGCCCCCATGCAGAAAAAGATTCCACTGAGCCAATGGATAGCGGTGATTTCATTGGTGATAGTGAAAGTCATCCTATACAATAGTCCTCCTCTCTCTTGTCACCCTCACACCAGCCACAAATGTTTTAAAAGATAAGTAAGGGTTAATTTATTTTCCTTTATATTTTATATTTTCTTTGTTATTTTGTATTATATGACAGTATTGTTATCATTTTTATATGAATATTTTTGGGTGGCGGAATGAATCATCTGAGTTTCCATTATTTCTTATGGGGAAATTCACTTTGATATACAAGTGCTTTGGATTACAAAGCATGTTTCTGGAACGAATTATGCTCACAAACCAAGGTTTTACTGTATTTCCATCAAAAGGTAGGGGGTATTTATCTACCCCTTAGTTTTGGGGTGGCCCTGTGAGTTGCTTTGGCCAATAGAATGTGGCAAAAGGGATGACAGGCCTCAGGAAACATTGCACAAGGCCATCGGTTGTCTAGGAGCTCTGCCAAGTTGCCCTGTGAATGAGTCCAGACCAACCCGCCGAATAGTTTAGAGACCATGTTGCCCTGTCACCTCTCATGTGCTAGTCAACATCCACCTAACCCCCAGAAGCAGAGTCCAGCATCCGACAGTGGATGCATGAATGAACCCAGCCAAGACCAGAAGAATCACCGAGCTGAGCCCATTCCAAATTGCTAACCACTGGAATCATGAACTAAATAGATTGTGGCTATTTGGGGCCAGAGTTTTGCAGTAGTTTGTTAAACATCATAAACTAACTGACACAGGCCTTTTATATGATAAAATAAATACATGCATAAGCAGATAAGCAACAGCACAAGGGAGTGTATGCTAAGTCTGCCATGAGTGGACAGGCAGGCATAAGAGTACAGGAAAACGGGGGTCCCTGGGGACTGGAATTGTTCAGAGATGATTAATTCAGGTACATTATTATTATTATTTCTTTGAGCAGATGAAGTTTTCTGAGAATGTAGAATGTAGCTTAAAATGATTGTGTACTTTCTGCAATACATAGCACAGTGTGAGTTATAGCAGTCAGTTCAAAAAGTACCTGATGGGTATTTAAAGCCAGGCTGAAAACTGCAAATCTCTTGTTCATTTTATGTCCCCTGCATCTGCACAGTGCCTGGAATATAGGAGGAACTCAGTAAATACTTAGGGATGAATAAATGAGTGATTGACTTCATGAATAAAGAAAAACATCATATGTGTTTGTGAGCGTCTTTCCAGGCAACCCCAGGCAGTGTGTATAGGTAGGTGAGATGAGGAGGAACAGGCAGAGAACTGGATGGTGGTAGGACCAGTTACCTCACCTCAATCCATCGTGTCATTTGTGACTGCCCCAAGACACAGACAATGGCACGTTTGTCCACTGCTCTCTCCTTCTCTTCTCCAGCTTCCTACCATCTTTCTTTCCTTCTCTGTTTCCTCTATTTCAGTTCTCTGTTTCTTCTGTCCTCCTGATCCTTTATGAGTTAACATCTCTAATGTAGGGTGTTGATCAAGTTCAAGATTGTGGCTTTGTGTCTGAAGGGATTGGGGATATGGGGTTGGTAGATGCAAGGTCTTGTGGCAACTGTAGTGCGCAGATAGGTTCTGCACTCTCCATTCCTGTTCCCCTCCCCACTCCCTGAGAATCCAAATAAAGGCAAAGCATGAGGACAGGATGAAATGGAAAGGGTGTGTGTGTGTATGTGTGTGTGTGTGTGTGTGTGTGTGTCTGTGTGCAGTCTATGACTGAATTTTGACTGATCTGATATTACCACCCGAGAACACTCTTCCTGATATACTGTGTGCACCTGCATCCTTCCAAGGTCTTAATAATGGCGTCCTTCTCTGGTGGCATGGAGCCAAACTTTGGGTCAGAATGCAGTGACTTTCGAAGATAACTACAGGAGTCTACCCTCCAGGCACACGCCCTTTACACACGTGCATAATCTGCATACGTCCTCTTCACCTTGCTGTGTTTCAGCTGCTCCTTTTCAAGACCACTCCATCTTATCAGACTAGCCTATCCCTGCTTCATGTAAACCTTCCTTGGTTTGTTTCTCCCTAAAGGTTCTAGCGCTTGCCGTGTGTTACCCCTTTGATATTTGCCACACAACAAATAATCTCATGACATTTCTTGTTTTAAGCATTGCTACACCTAAACCCCTAGAAGGAAAAGAGTAAACTTTCATTGCTCACAGAGCCAAGAACAATCCTAGACATAGAGTAGGTCAGAATTCATTTTCTGAATGAATGGCGGGTTTGCTTTGAAAACCCTATACCATTAAAAACTGTTACTTTTTAATAAGTACTTACTACGTGCCCAATATCAAAGTATGTGATTGCTGTGTAATTTAGTCTTCAGGATAGCACTGTGAGGTAGGCCCTACTACCATCTCCACCACTAGGAAGGGAGGCACCGACATTCAGTTCCAGCCAGTTGGGTTCTGAAGCAGGCACCTTCAGTCTCCAAATGAAGTTGCTCCCTAGAGGAATTAGAAGACAGTTGTAGGGACAATTTGGCCACAATGTGGCCAATTTGTAGAGAAATAGCCAAAAACGTAGTATACCTTATTTATGAAAATAAATGGCATTTTCCCTTGAAAATGCCTTCCTTCATGATGGCCCTGGACATATCAGGACCCCTGGCTATTAGCTGTCTGCAGTTATTTCATGTGCATTTATTTTGTTTACCCCCAAAGACTATATTGATTATTATATAATAGCAGCTACCACATATTACCTACCATGTTTCTGGCACTATGCTAACTAAGCACTTTGCATTCAATACCTCATTTAATCTGTGCAAGAGCCCTGAACACTGATGATATTATTGTTGTTGTTATTTATTTTATAGATGAGAAACTGAGGCAACTTTCCAGAGTCACTCAGGCAGTGGGTGTAAAGCTTGTTTCTATTGGACCCCCAGTCTCTCCTACCCAAACCTGTTTCCTCTTAAGTACTAAACCATTGGATTTCAAATTTCAATGTGCATAAGGATCCCCTGGGGAGCTAGTCAAAAGCATATTCCCAGACCTCACCTTCAGGGATTCCCAAGTCGCTGTGCAGTGGTGTCCAGAATCTCCCCTTTGAACAACTACTCCTGTGAATCTACTACAGCTCGTCCATGGTGCCCTCCACTGTACCTGCCTCCCTCCCCTCTGTAAGTGGCTGGAAGTAAAGTCTTCTGTAACCTGTTCCCAGATATCGGGTTTCGCTTGCTGGCCATGAGACATGCTGGCAGTGCCTCAGATGTAGCATTCGTGAGCTTTTGTCTTGTAGCCTGCCATCAGAATCAGAATTCAAACGCCTATGGCTCTTTCTAGCTATGGATTCTGTCCTTAATGTCCTTTGCTCTTCTGTTTTTGAGTGGCTTGGCTGGAAACCTTAACAACCTTTTTATTCTTATTTTTCCAGGTGTAGCCTGATCTAAATATCTAGCTCCACACTTCTTTTTCCCTGGATCCCATGCTGCTCCCTTCCCCACCTCCGTGAAGCTGCCACCCAAGCTAAAGGCATTCCTACCCCTTAGAGCTATAGATCGTCTGACATCTTAACTTTCTTCCCAAAAGAATTACTCCTTTGTTCTAAGTAGGGTATTAGTGGGGAATTTACACAGTGGCCCTGTAATTTCCTTTTGTTCTCCATGAGAAATTAGAAAAGTTGTTTGCAAGAGTTCTCCATTGCATTTCTCCTTTTGTGAATTCAGTGAATTCGAGCACGTCTTGCTGCCTTTTTGCCACAAGGGACATTGTCATTGAATTTTGAAAAAGTTCTGCCTGCTCCATCACAGGCTTCTTTTCCCATCGCTGCCTGTGTATCCTATCGGGATCAGTGCGATGGGTGGTTCTTTCCCTAAGGGGGCTTTATGAATGTCTCTTTCAATATTAATGTGACACTTGCAGATGCGATATTGAGCAGCACAGGTTTGCAGAGTGTGGCACGACTTCCTGTGAATAACACGTCCAGGTACGAGGCACAGTGTGAAGTCAAGCTGGCACCAAAGAAGGACCCAGTGTTTATTGCAATGTGTGAGACCCTTGCCCCTCCAGAGAGAGCAGTCTTAATAGCAAATGTTTCTACACAAACAGTGAGCAGTACAGTGACTTTGGACACTTGTGTGTGGATGGTGAGACCCGTTTGTACTATAGCTGTGACTGCAAAATAGTTTTCTGGTGACTGGTTCACTGTTATTTTGAATAATTTAATTTCTTAAAATATGCCTATGCAATCCCCAGACCCCTATACTGAAACACAAAACAGTGGAGAACTACTGGACTAGATTCACAGTTTCTCTGCCATTCATTTATCTACTCATCAGAAATATTTATTTGACATCCATGATGTAACAGGTACTGTCCTAGAAACCAAGGCAACGTATGAGAGTGAAACAGAGTTCCTCCCCTTAAGGAACTTGCAGTCTGGTGGAGGAGACAGAGAAGTGCTAATGCAATGTGCTAAGGGCTACTTTTTAAATGTGCACCATGTGCTATGATAGCCCAGAGGAGAGGTTCTGAACTAAAATGGAAGGTTTGGAGGTTGGGGGCAGGCAAGAGGTCAGGGCAAGTTTTCTAGAAGGGACACTGGAAATGAGTATCCAGAGGCTAAGCGTATTTCGCAAGAATGAGGTGGGAACATAAAATAGGCAGGAAGAGAGGATTAATGGCTTCATCTTCCCTGGTTGTCAGTCAATCCTTGCCAGTTGTCCAGGTTTTACCACCTGTCAACTAAAACTTAATTGAGAGAAATCTCTCATCAAGAGGTTAATTGTGACACAGATTCCCATATCCGGGGGAAAAAATCCATCACCTGTGCAGACTGCTTCTTTTTTGGCATCTTGAGCAATCCTGACTGTTAGCAAAATGTAGATGTTTGCAGTAGAGCTCCTTCTGGTCCCCAGATTCTTACTGACCTTCTGATCTTTCCTTGAATATCCTCTTTATGTTTAAAACTTCTTGGCATTCCTTTGGACTGAGATTGTCCCTGTCTCTCTCGGACCCCTACTTCCTTTGGCACCCCAATCCTGAATTGAAGGTGTTCTCAAGGACACAGTCTCCATTCTTTCTTGTGAGTGGAGTAGAATTCTCAACCTAGGAAATTAGAAATTCACTAGGCTAAATTCATGACCTTATACCCCCAGCAGGTGCAGACTCCTCTTTGTTTTCTGTATTTCTCCAATGCCACAAGGATCCCAAGGATCCTTTCTCCCTTCACCCCCCCCCCCCATAATGACCACGGTTCTAGCTTCAACTTTCGGATTTCTTCAATCTGTAGCTTCACCGGTATCTCCTTCCTTCTTTCTCTCCTGCCCACTCTCTCCTCCTCCCCTCCCTAACCCTGTTCCTTTTTGCTCTGTCTCTATCATCAGATGATATACGTGCATGTGTCCATTGACTTTTGAGATTCTGCAGGGAAGGGGTCAGGCTACCTGTTACATGAAGAAAATGTGAGTAGAAATCGTTTCTAGATGACTCCAAACTTAACCTGACTCTTAATTCTATGTAACTTTTTAAAGAGTAGAAGTTTAAATAAATTAGGTGGTCAGTAGGAAGTAGATAAATCAAAGTGCCAGGAAATTATATGGGAATATATGGAAAAGAGACCCCAGCCTGAGATCTTCTAGAGCCTCATGGGTAAGGCCTTCTGTTTGATCCCTGGGGATAATGGCAGGGGATTTTTGTCCTAGGTGTTTATTGCAGGCAGCTCTTACCTTTATTACATAAAAGCCACTACAGTTCATGAGGAACTAAGGCCCAGAATCCAAGAGAAAGCCCATGTGAAATCCTCTAGAGCACACAGGCAGCTTGAGCAGTGATGCTCTGACTCACCTGAGAATGGGGCTTTTAAAACAGCATGGGGACCATATGCAGAGGCAGATGTCACTGGGAAATGAAGTTGTTAAGTCCAGTCTAGGTTGTGACTTGACAACATCCTAGAAAATTAGAGTATGAATATTTTCATTGAAGCAACAGATAGTATTGACAGTCTCAAACTGTGGGTGCTTGTAAGCAGAGCATGCTGGGTCAGCCAAGTCAGGGTGCTATCTTTGGAGGAACAACAGTTAAAGAGTCAGACCAGTGCTCTAGTCCAACTTCTCTACTGGCCAGCTGTAAAACTTTAACCTGGTTACTTAATTCTTCTGAACTTCGTTTCTTCGAATGAAGATGAGATCATAAAACCTACTCCTGGGGCGCCTGGGTGGCTCAGTCGTTTAAGTGTCTGACTTTGGCCCAGGTCATGATCTCACAGTTTTTGAGTTTGAGCCCTGAGTCGGGCTCTGTGCTGTCAGCTCAGACCCTGGAGCCTGCTTTGGCTTCTGTGTCTCCCTCTCTCTCCGCCCCTCCCCTGCTCATTCTCTGTCTCTTTCTATCTCTCAAAAATGAATAAGTGTTAAAAAAAAAAAACCCTACCCCATAGAGGTGCAATATTGCCTATGAAGCTCAAGGCATAATACCAGACCTACCTTGCTATCTAGTAGCACATATTCTAGCCCTGCAGGGCAAGCCAGGTAAAACATCAGAACAAGGGAAAGACTCTAGACACTGGGAATTGAATTAATTTTCCTTGGATTTCAACACATGTATTAAGTAACTGCTGTGCATTGGAGCTGTGCCAGTACCAGGGACACAAGGACCAAGATGGCATGGGCTCTTTCTCAAGAAGCTCTCAGGCTGGTGGGGGATAAAGGCAAAGGAACAGAGTGGCAATGCCATGTGCTGAGCACTGGATGACAGGTCTATGCAATAGGTTTGATAGCATGGGCACTGGGGAGGAGGGTCAGGGAGGGCATCATGGAGGAGGTAACAGTGGAGATGGCTGTGAATAAGCTGTCACCCGGTTGTCTTCCATACGGGATGCAGAATAGCAAATGGACTGAGCCAATGGGGTCAGGGTAGAGATGACCTAACCTTACAGCTCCAGGACAGAATGTCATGTCTCTTGAGACAGCTCACACAATTAAGACCCCAACCATTTGAAGGTACTTCCCATTCACCTTGTCTGTCATTGACTGACCGTTGGCAACCCTTTCTATTGAGATTAATACAGTATGGGAGGGTAATTAGATGGACTAATTTCTCAGTCAAGGAAACTCTCCCAGCCTCCAATTTCCCTATGGGCTCTGAATTGAAATTGCTATAGAAGAGAGAGTTAGAGGGAACCCAGAATCAAGGAAAAGGACTGGAAGAAAGATGGACACAAGTCGAGGAGGGAACCAGAGTGACATATACAGAACTCAGCCCAGTCAGAGCAGTTACCTTTCCTCCCCACCCCCCACCTCTACCATTCCAGCGATTGTTTAATATACTAAATAGTTTTAATACATTTTCTGGCTTACACGTTAATGAGCATGCATGAGTCATCATGTTGGTTCTCCCAGAAAAGCCCAAAGAGTGACCTCGGTCAGGTCATTTCTCCCTGAGTCTCAGTTTCTTCATCTTTAAGATGGGGAGTTAGGGTGACAACCATCTGTCTGGATTTGTCCACCTCTAATGTCTAGGGCTGTACAGATTTGAGTGTCAGAGAGCCAGAGATTCCGGGGGAACACAGATCTCAAAGGGAAGGATGGAGAGTGAAGAGAAAGGACTTTTGGTACCGGGGAGGGGGGGCGGCAGGGGGTGGGATTTGGCCACTAGGGGAACCCATTGAGCAATACTGCATTGCATCAAGGCACCCTGTGGTTTTAATTAGCCCTGGAGGAAAGCAATACTGACCCCTGTTACTCACCTCCATGTCTCTAGCACCTGGAACTGTGCTTGGCACATAGTCTTTGATCAATAAATGCTTATTCTGTTAGCTGACCTGAATACCCAGATCTGAAGGAATCCAGAGAAAGAGACAGAGGACAATCTAGTTCTGTCCCCTGGATTTCTCTACAGATAACTGATCTTATCCATTGTGGTGAATTCTTATTAGTTTTCCTCTTAGAGGTTAAACTAATTTCCAGTCCTGAAGACACCTTCCTCTCCCCCTGTACACTGAGCGCTTCTCCTCTTGGCTTGGGTCGGAGCCCCTTCTCCCACCTTAGACCACCCTCTGCCTTGTCTCTGGCAGTGGCAGCAGAGTGGAAGGGACTCATAGTGTGAGCCAACCTGTTAGTATTTACCTTCAGCTATTTTCATGCTTCCTAAATTCAAGCAGGCCAGGCTCCAGAGCTTTGGGAACTGTTGGGTCGTTGACAAATTTATTTAGAAAGTGATATGCAAAAGTCAGCACAGGTCAGTCTCTCCAAGGAGCCTGATTTTGACCATCTGCTTAGGGGATGGAGATTCCTCTTCCCTAAGCTGGGAAAAGGAGGGGTAGAAATCCCCCTGCGGACCCTCCTCCCTCCACCCTGAGGCGAGAAAACACTTGACCAAGGCTCTTCTTTCAGGTGCTTGGATTCAGGAGGCCTTGACTGCATCCAAGATGACAACCCTGTCCTGACAGCAGTGACGACCAGGGGACCCTCTCATTTGGAAAGTCCCTAACCTCTATTACACTGAGGTAACTTTTGCTAAATTTCACATAAAATATACATGAGACTGTATTTTTGCAGGCGGCCAGGTATAGTCGAAAGAGCATGGGATTTGAAGACATAAATTTAACTTCTGGCTCTGTTACTTCTTAACTCTGAATCTCCTTCCTTATCTGGCAAGTGGAAGTAACTAATCTACCTTAAATTTACTATAAGGACCAAAGAGAATATTCATTTACCAGTTCAACAAACATTCATTAATTAGGATAAACAAAACTTATGCCTTAGCAGGTAAGCCCCTAAAGCTCAGCGGTGCAACACAATGGAAGTCTGAAGCATTTGCTGTAGGCTGGTAGGGTCCTCTTCCATCCGGTACTCAGGGATCCATGCTCCCTCCACCTCCTAAGGTGGTTGCTGAGGAGGTTGCTGTGGCAGGAGAGAAGATAAGGTCAGTTGTCTCTTCCGTGCCTTGGCCCAGAAGTGACACATCAGCTCGACTAGTGTTCTCATTTGCTAAAACTTAGTCATGTTCTTCCAATTTCTTTTTAAGGGAGGCTGGGAATGTCTCTCCATTTGGGCTCTGGAAGAGGAAGCTATATGGAGAACAAATAGCATTGTCTCTCCCGCAGCATCTAGTATGGATGGGGGACACAGAGATGAGCAAACAAAGTCTCTGTCCTCAAGGAGAACACAGGACAAAGACAAAATGTGTAGGCACTATTAGCTCTCAGGATGGTTCTCCTCCCCTTTTAATTCTGTAATTACATTAATTCAGTTCAATCCTGTATTCAAGTAACTGTAATTTCCCCATGATTTCCTGCTATCAATAATTATTTATACCCTAAATATTCTGTACTTAAAACTTTATTTCATGCCTATCAATTTCCTTTGAGTCATTCCCGCTTCCTTCCCTAGATGGTAAATCCCTAGGGCTGGATTTACACCTTCATTACCTGTCAGTCATTCCCCCCACTCCCACCCCCTAACCCCCCGCCCCTTGTAACCGAATATGGTACCAGTCACATGGCAGGTTCCCCTTTCCCCTAGATTTTGTTGAATTTGAGTTTTACATTTGTATCTTTGTTTCTTTTCCTCCATGATATTTCTCTTCTCCCTCTGCACATTGCTTCTGGGGCCCACCTTGCCCAGCAGACTACCCCAGGCTCAAAGAGGAGACACCCAGTTTCCCAGCCCAGCTCTTCCTCTGACATCTCAGGCCATGGGGTTGTCCTGGGTAGAGGCGAGACCAGCACACCCATCCTTCCTCTCTCCTTCTCTGCCTGACGACCCTTTCTCCCGGGACTAAGCATGAGAGCACCCTGACTGAGCCCTGGGGGAAAGGTGCTGTCTGTGGAGCACCTGGCTCGGTCAACTGGAAAAGCTGTAGGTAGACAAGAAGGGTGCTGGTGGATCCAGAGGAAGGCTGTGGTCCCTCAGGGAATCACCTGAGGCTCCCTCACTGAGCCTCTTTCCCCTGAGGCTGCCTCCACCTGCCAGGATGGGGGTGGGTGAGCAGCTCCTAGGCAGCTGTTGGCGCTCCATTCCTCTCTGACGGTGCCTGGTCCCAACAGGGCTCAATGCTCTTATCATCCCGGCAGCCAGGTCCTGCCATGTTGGTGAACAATAATGGATTCAGCCTCCCGTGTTCATCATTACCCTGCACCTTTAATCAGGAGTGTTATCCGCAGCTCCTGCCCAGGCCTCATTTAGATTTCTTGTTTGTAGCAATAATACCCTTTTAATATGCTAAATGAGCGAGCAAATGAGCCTTCCTCCACTTGCGAGGTTTTTAAAAACATCCCTTCTTTAGTGGATGAAGGTCATTCTTTTGGCAGATTAATACTTAACTAGGAGGCCCTGTTTATTGTCTGGGGTCACTTCAGCGGCTGTCACAGCATATTAAAGAGCGCAGGATTGCCCATGCCGGAACAATGCGGCTAGGTGGGAGATGCGGGAGGGGCGGCCCCTCACCCGATTCCCTTCCCTGGCTCTCATTTAAACTCCGCAGCCGTTATTAATACTTTAATTTGTAGTGCATTAATGAATTCTAATCCCCATTATGTGTTGAGCAAATGGGCCTTCACCAGGCTCTGTGCCATCCAAGTGAGTCCTGGCTGTGGGCTGGGCAGACTCACTAATGGCATTAGTGAGGGGCAGGGGTCCCGGGGCCCCCTGTGAAGGGGCAAGGAGAGAAGCAGGCACGCTGGCTCCTGGCAGCTCAGTAGCCAAGGGGCAAGTGGAAAGGGAAGAAATGATCGCAAAGACACTGTTTGAAACCTCGGCCCCACTGTGCCAACCCTATCTCTGCACTTTCCGGCTCCCCATTGCTGTTCCAAAATTGTCCTCATCTGTGTATAATAATAGCATCTACCGTATAGGGCAGACTTGCATATTAATTGGAATAATATATAGAGACGACTTACAGCACGCAGAAAACACTTATTGAGTGTTTAATAGCATTTGTTATATTAATTATCGTTGCTATTCCCTGACCAAACCTCCTGGCTCTCTTCTCCACCAGGACAAGCCTGAGAGATGGGCTCCTCAACCGTCCCTACTGGCATCTCTGAGCCTTTCTTCCCCTCTCAAGGCACTGGTTTATGAGCCTGACTTCTCTGGGAGGGCAGGGACTGTGTCATTCTAATTTTTACACCCCCCAGTGTGTAACAACAGTGCTTGTCAAAAAGTAGGTGCTTCATAAAGTCTGGGTGCACAAGCAATTGAATAAATGAAGAGCGTTGGATTGGGCTCTCTTGTCCCCGATCCCAGAAAGACCTGAGTCTTTCCATCTGTCCCAGGAAGACAATCCACAGAGGCTACAAAGCTCTCTTCCTGGTGTGTCTACTTTTACCCATCCTGAGCTTCTGCCTCTGGCCTTCTGCCCCAGGAAGACCAGTCCTGCCCCCTCTTTGAACTCTAACCCTGTTTCCTGAGCCACTCAATGGTATCAGCTTGGTCTTGTCCATCCCTTGGGCTGCAAAGCAAGCCCAAAGGCAAGACTGGGGTCTCATATCTCACTTCCATGCCTTGTACAGACGTGTTCAAAAGTCAATGGATTGTAGCACAACCTGGAAAGGGGTGCATGTGCCCAGGGACCAGTGCTCATTTTCTTTCTTTCTTTTTTTAATTTATTTTATTAAAAAAATTTTTTTAAATGTTTCTTTTTGAGAGAAACAGAGACAGAATGCAAGTGGGTTAGGGGCAGAGAGAGAGGGACACACAGAATCTGAAGCAGGCTCCAGGCTCCAAGCTATCAGCCTGGAGCCTGACGCAGGGCTCAAACTCAGGAGCTGTGAGATCATGACCTCAGCCAAAGTCGGACGCCCAACCGACTGAGCACCCAGGCGCCCCTGCTCATTTTCAGATTCTAGGCAACATGAGGGCTAGGGCTGTATGTCACACGTTTTGTGTCTGTCTTACTCTGAACCTCTACCAATGAGTGCCTCATTCAGACATAACATCAGCTATTTAGAAGACGTACCCTGGGTCAGGTGCTGAGCAGGGCGCTCAGAGGATGTCGCTGAATCTGCACCAGAAGGCTGATGCATAGCATTATCACTCCCATGTATCAGATGACGTTCTAGTTGCATTGCCTTGCTCACTAGTAAGTGCCCCCCAATCTTACAGCAAGAAGAAACCTCAAATGTGATTCGGGACAAACTCTAGTTTTTAGTTCGAGGTGCCTGAGACTTAGGTTTAGGATGGTCTAGGGTCACACAGCCATTCTGTAACCCAGCCAGTGCTCAGAGTCCAGCTAGTTCCTCCTACCCTGTGCTGAAGGGGCACGTAGTTTGATGGGCCAGGCCATCCTGCTGAGGCTGATGCAGGGGCCCTGCTGGATGGGCCAGGATGCTGAGAGCCTCCAACCTCAGGCCATGAGGACTTGAGTCAGCCCCTGGTCTAGAATGCTCTGCCCTCTGGACTCCCCAAGGCCTCCAAGTGCTGTAACTCAATTTGACAAGTACTTAGGGGTACCTGCTCTGAGGGAAGAAAGCCCCCAGCTAAACACCAGAGGCCCTGATTCTGGCACCATCTCAGTGACCAACATGATTTATGAGTTTCCACCTGTCCCATGGAGGGTTAGTATTCTAAGTGGAGGCCTATTCTATTGTCTGGTGGGGGCTGGTATTCTAAGTGGAGGCCTCATGGGGCTCCCTGACCACACTGCCCTGGCTCACTGTGATGGCAGGCAACTCTTCCCCCAAGGCCACTCAGAGAGCCCATCCCTGTAGATTCTAGCAGAAACTCTTCTCCCACCTCCCCCTGATGTCTGCTCAGAACCCAGGGTCCAGTCATTTGGAAGAGAAGCAAATATTCCTCCTGTGTTGTATACTCCTGATGTGTTATATACCTTCCCAAACTTCCAACCTGGGCGACACAATGAGCCGCTTTCTTCCATTAATGTGGGAATTTTGTTAGACTCAGACTTTTCTTCACTGGCACTAGACAAACAACTTCCTTGGTCCTCTATGCCATCCTGCCACACAGCCCAGGGTGTCTCATCCCTTCTATTGGCAGAGATTTAATGGATCTGAAGTTCAGTGAATCAGAAATCAAAAGACAAAAGAAGAGACGCTGATGGATTGTGCTCTGCAGAGACAATGGGCTTTCTGGCCAAGTTTCTGTCTTGCTCTTTCCTGATTTATCGGCCTGATGTCCCCCAGCCAGTACTGGCCTCTGCCTTGGCTCTTAAGTTTCTCTCAGAGCCAGTGGCAGCCTTCCCTCTGGGGGACGTGCCAGGTTCCATCCCGTGTGTTGGCATGGGACCTTGGGGGGCAGATGGGTATAAGAATATGAAGCATGTGTGAGTGTGTGTGCAGGGGCCATGTGGAAGGTCTCCGTGCATGAGTCCATATCAATAATGGATGTGGTAGGTGGGTGAACATGCATATGCATGAATGGGGGTTTGTTGTGTGTTTATTACTGGGTATGTAGGAAAATTGAGGGTATTTGAATATATGGGTAATGAATGAGCGTTTAGTGTTACATGAGAGCTTGAGTGTATTTGGATGATACGGATACATGCACTAACATGTTTGGGAATTCTTGGCATGGATGTGGATGGGGTGTTGGTGTGTTTGTGTTCGTGAGTGGGGATTCTGGGTAAATGATAATGGTGTGTATGTGAACGAGTGTGTTACAACAGAGGTATTGGGTGTGTTGGCGTTTATACATCACACAGCTGTATATGAGAGTGTTGGTATTTTTGAGGCAGGATTTAGAAATGTGTGTGTGTGTGTGGGAGGGTGCCTAGGTGTCTCAGCTGGTTAAGTGTCTGACTTCAACTCTGGTCATGATCTCACCGTTCGTGAGTTCAAGCCCTGTGTCGGTTTCTGTGCTGCCAGCTGAGACCCTGCAGCCTGCTTCAGATTCTGTGTCTCTGTCTCTTTCTCGCCCCTCCTTGGCTTGTGCTCCATTTCTCTCTCTGAAAAATAAATAAACATTAAAAAAATTTTTTAAATGGTGGAATGCTCAATTAAAAAAAATGTGTATGTGTGAATTGGTAGATAAGTGTAAGTATAACGAGTGAATGTGTATATTGCTATGCAAGAATACATATGCTAGCTAAGTCAGCATAATTGATAACTGGGATCCATGGTTCTTCAAGTGTCCATCAAGAGAATTCAGAGGTCCTATGAACTTGAGTGGGAAAAAATACTAAATCTTTACTTTTACTAACTTCTAACCAAAATGTAGCATTTCTTCCAATATAGACAACAATCCACAGTAGTATTACAGTGTCTCTGATTTTATTACCAATAGAAATCACAGATATTTTCATCTCATTTTATAGTTTTTGCAGGTATATCAAAATATCACTTATAGTCGCTACTTTAGTTGTGAGATCCATCATTAGATTTTATTTAAAGCTTGAATAAGGAAGCACACATATTACCAATCCACAGATTGTGTTAAGAATGCTTTGAAAATTGAACTTTAAATGTAATTGTTTTCCGTTGTACTTCTGTGTATTTCATTTTATGCATTCAAAAACATTTTTCTGAGGGGGTTCATGAGTTTCATCAAACTGCCAAAGGGGCCCATGGCACAAAAGCCCATTACTCAGATGCTATGTGTAGATGTGGTCGGCAGATCAATGAGTGGGGCCCTTGTGTGTGAGAGAGTATGTGGTTATGCCTTGGAATGTAGGAGTTTACGTGACTTGCAGGCATTAGGAGTGTGGGTGAGGGAACAGAGATAGGTTTACGATCCAATCCCCAGAACCAGATTCTTCCCTTTTCCCCAGGGAAACCCAGGGAGTCTGTGGTGGTGGAGTAAAGGGATGGGGAGTGTGCTGTCCAGAGGGAATGTGAGCTGAATTCTAAACCTTTCCCTTTGAACATGGACTTACTCCAAAGCCCTTTTATGCAATTATTATTGGCAGAAAGTAAATTCATTCTCTGAATGCTGGCTTCCTTGCTGAACATAGGTGGGGTAAAATTTCTCACCTGATTCATGGAAACCCTTTCCCTGTCCCTGCAGACAACTTTAGGTCTCTTTGGCCAAAGGTGATTGGGCCTCACCACTGACCTGTTATTTTGCTTGTTCATTTCCAGACACATTAAAACCCATCCTGACCTAACATACATAGCCCTCTTTGGCTTAGCTAAACACATCCCACTCTCCACTCCCTGGCCTGGCACATGCCCCTACGCCTTTCTTCACATGACATCACCTCAACTCGATCACCTCCCTGCTCTGCTTCCTGGCTGGGGTGTCTGCCAGCTGGTCTCAGCCAGAGGACAGCTATAAAGTTCTCCTGAAAAATAGCTTTTTTGAGCAAAGGGGAGGAGGGGGAAGAGGAGAAGGTGAAACAGGATGGGGAGGAGAAGGGAGGGAGGAGGACTGCATTTTGGGGCTTCCTGCTCAAGGGGTCCAGCCCCAGAGTGATGGCTCTCAGAGTCAGAATCCCTGGAAGGCTGCTCTTTCCCTGATATTTAAAAAAAAAAGTTGATTTTTTGATTGATACTGATAATGCTTTCATCCTGGAATTTATTTGTCATTGACCTCTGAAGTGAGAGTCAGAGCTCTTCTCCTTCTCTGGACTTTTAATCCACACCCTTCCTCCATGTGAGATGCTCTCAAATTCTCCCAAAGGGTAGACAGTGGACATTCCCATAAGCCTCTGGAGAAGAGGAAGCTCTTCACCTTTGTTAAATCAGGTCTCATAAGGCTTCCTCAAAAGCTGTTGTAACCCCAAATCCCTCCTGCTTCAGTGTAAGCCTCTTGATTGGCCTCTGGAGGAAGAAGGGCAAAGCTGTATGATCTCTGAGTTTTGAGAGCTAGCAGCCAGCCTCTTTTGAAAGAAGCCAAGTAGCTGGATGGCCTGGGAGCAGCCCTGGGACATGACCTTGAGAGGTCTCTGGAGCCTAAAGTGGTCTGTGCTCACCTGTGTGGTGGGGAGAGAAGTGATCTCTGAATAGACACACAATTTGGCTGCCTCTGTGTTTGTGGCCTTTGTAGGAGTGGATATTCTATGACCTAGAAGTTTGAGACAGCTTGGGTGAGGATCCCCAGGTGGCCAAACACAGCAATGCTTCAGGCCTCTGGAAATAATCTTTTATAGGAGCAATAACCAGAAATAAATCCAGAAGGGACCTCACTGACTATGAGAAGCAATGAGTCATGTTGTTCTTTATTGCATACAAAATTCTCCTCAGACTGAGATGTTTTCTGGAATCAAAAAAGGGATCTTTCTTGGGGACAAGCATGCAACCTGGTCTTGTCCTCTACATCTTCTCAGGTAGCTTGCAGCCTACCTGGATGCACTGGTTTGATTCACCAACCCTTTGGTCTGTTCCACATAAACTGTGAGGTTGATAAACTCTGAGCAAGTCACTTGAAGCAAGCCTATGTCCTCAATTTATGTATCCAACTCAGGGCTGAGCTGGAGAAGACCTGAGTTTTTCAACCACTGCTTTCATCCTCATCAGGTGCTGCTGGTTAGAAAGTATTCTTTGTGTCCTTGTTATGGAAAATTCCATTTAGAAGTCCTAGTGAGTTCTCTGAGAATCCCATCTCAGGTTTGAGAGGACAACTCTTGTTAAATGGTCCTCACTCAAAGTCTGACATTCAGTGAGACAGGAGATGAGGCTCCTCAGTTTCTGATAGTCCTACTTTGGGCATGTAAAAATGGTTGGAAGGTAATTAAAGAGAGTCAAGATCTGTAGGATGGTTGCCCAGCTGCCCAGGGCTATGCTAAGGGCACCACTGGTGGCTTTTGTTGTTTCCCCATCAAAGGCATGTTTGTATTTGTGTTCTCACTTACCAAGACAAAATATAATCTTGTATTTTTGAACATGAGTCTCTTTGTGTTCACCTGTCTGCACCCATTTTGGGATAGCCCCCCAAAACTCTTAGGAATGAGCTGCAGGAGGAGACATAAGCTAAGCAGAGGTTATAAATGTAAGGTGGAAATCTCCCCATCCTGAATTTGTCCAGGCCCTCATTTCTACAGCTGGGCTGGAATACAGTCATCTTTTGCATCAAGGCAAGAGGCATTCACCTACCCACCACCTCCATGCTGTTCCTTTCTTGCTTACAAGGTATTCCATGTCAGTTAGTTAAAAACATAGGCTCATGGGCTTCTACTAACCAGATGGACACTTGTTATTTGCATTACTCTGGCAAATTATTCAAACTTTCCAAGCTTTAGCTTCATCTTTTCTACAATGGGGATAACAGTACCTTTGTCACATTATTGTTACCAAAATTGGGATAAGCCTGGTAAGACAATTAGCCAGAACCGACCCTTGTTAGTAGTGCATACACATCATTAGTGGTGGTGTTACTGTTATTGTGCTCATTCTCTTGGTTCTCAATCCTTTGTGCCACTGACTTTGTGGATTTCCTTTAGGCATTTGTCTATTCTCCAGACCCATCTTCTCTGAGGGGGAAATTTGTAGAGACAGGAGTAGCATGGGATCCCAACTGGTCATCTGTGGAAATGATTACAGTGTGCCTTGACATTTATCCCATCAGCCCTTGCAGTGGTCAGGGACGCCTGAAAAGTTGCCCTCCACTTTGAGCAGCTTCTTGTGGGCTCCTCAGAATGCTGCCAGAGCAATGGCACCTACTATCAAAAAGTTGGGAAGCACCTGAGTTAGAGAATGTTGGCTCCAAGACCAGAAAATGTTCATACCAGGCAAAAATTATGGTCCATACATCCTGAGCAGTGCTCAGTGTCTCGTGAGAGGGGCCTTTTTGTAGTCTCCTGGAGTGGAAGACTCATGGATGTTTGTGATAGGGGAAGGGGAAGATGGGCAGCTTAGAGATGCTGGGCAGAATTCTCCCCCCTTGAACTTAGATGTTGGAGTGCCCTGATATCAGGTATTTCTAGATTCTTGCATGGTCTCCCCTCATTTTTTCTCACATTCTTCTTGTTCCATTAAAGCTTCCTTGTAGATAAACCATCCTTTCTTCGTTTTTAAAAACGTGGGGAATCCTGAGTCTAAGCGGCTTATTTCCTCTCAGATTACTTACCAGTGCTTGTAGGTGGCCTTAGGTTCCTGAGAAACATCTCTCACTACAAGCCTTTTCAGGATCTTGTGAGAACATCCTTAATGCCTGAAACCCCCTCTGCTGAGTGTTACTGACCTTATGTGAAAAGAGATGTCAAGCAAATCTCCTGCTAGTCACACATGATTTGATGCGGACAAAGAAACCACAAAGCAATCCTCCTCATTGACCTGGTGGACATCTCTCTCTTGGTGCAGCAAAGCTGGACATGGAGGGGATGTGGTCAGAGGTCCCTGTGTCTTACATGTCCTTCCTCTTTACTCGGAGAGTCTTCAAGAAAAATCTTCTGGGGTGAAGCTTCAGTCAGAGTAAAGAGGGTCCCCAGATCTCCATCTCTTAGCCATTAGGAAAACAAGACTGCAGATAAAAAAAAATCCAAACTTAAAACCAAAGAGGAGTCACCCAAAATGTAAGAACTAATCACCAAATTGGAGTGAGGGAAGAAGAGGCTTGAGGCATAGAAGGAATGATTTTAGGTTTAAAGAAAGAAGGACTTTGCACAGTTGGTGACAACCTTCTGGAACTCCTTATCCCATGGGTTGGCTTGAATTGAAAATTTAAAGATGTTGCAGAAGCCAGTGAATTTTACAAGGTCATTAAAAGAGTTGTTCTGAAGTAAGCATTTATTTAATATCTTCTATTTCTCAGGCACTTTACTAGGTACTTAATGGTCTTTGGTTTCATTTTCACAAGAATTCTGTAAGTTAGGGACCATTGCTATTCCCATTTTTTAAATAGGACTCATACTGGTTAAAGAACATATCTAATTGAGATGCATCCTGGTAATCAAACTTGTACTTGTCCAGCTGCAAAGCCTGTGGTACGTCTAGCTATTCTGTTTTTCTAAGGCAGACAAAAATATACGGAGCATTTGCTTACCTATGTAGGTTGAGATTAGGTAAAAGGGCAAGATTGGCTTTCAATTATTCATGCTTGCATGCATTCCTGTGTTCATTCCCTTAATCAGTATTTAACTATTCTGTTCTGGGCACTGTGATCTTGGTCATAACATGTCCCTTGGGTCTTTAGTTTAAAATAAGCCACTAGGGTAATACCAAGTATAAGGAGATATTTTGCTTCCATGACTCACATCAAAGTAGTACAAAGAGACAGATACAAAGAGCCAGAAGTCCTTGTGTCCTAGCATGGTTTTTCTGAGGCCAAAGATTACTTAACAGTTATCTGTCCCAGGAGCTGATAACCTACTTTTCCAAGCCCTACTGTCCCTAAAACAATCACTTGCATATAAATGCATAAGCCATGTCCTTTGTCTAGTAAGGAGCATGAACTATATGAGAGCCAAGCGAGGCTGATAGTTCTGTTCATGTTTTAGACCTCATCTCCTTACTCCTCTTCAAGGACATTTCTCCAGGAACCATCATCTCTTTCTCATGAAGTATGATTTTTCTCCTCCTTTCTGGATCATTTTTATCAGCATTTGTACATGCCACAATTTCTCCCATATTAAGAAAAAAAGCAAAAACAACCTCCTTTGACCCCGTTTTTCTCACCACTTCACCGAAATCTCTTATCAAGATCACTCTAAATGTGATGGCCATTTCTCACTCCTCACGCTAGTTGACCTATCAATGGCAACCTTCGACCCAGTCAGTTCCTCCTTTGAAACACTGTCTTCACGTGGCTTCCAGGATACCATAGTCGTTAGTTTTCCTTTAAATTTTCTGGCTGCTTTGTCTGAAATCACTTTTGTTGGTTCTTTTGCATGTACTCAAACTCTCAATGTTGGAGTGCATCAGGACTCAGTCCTCAGGGTTCTTTGCCTTGGAGCTCATCCACCCCTGTGTCTGGATGCATTGAGGATATCACCCTCAAGATGCATTCTCTCCCTTATGCTCCAGACCCACATGCCCCCTGTCTACCTGACCTGCTGAAACTGTTACAGGCATCGCAAACTAACATGTCCAAACTTGAGCTCCTGCTCCTCCTTCCTAAGCCATCCTCTCCTACACATCCTGCATCTCTGTCTATGATGACTCCATTCCTCCCATTGTCCCAGCTCAGTCTTGGTGACATCTGTGACCCTCTCTGCTCTCTCACCCGCCATGTCTCATCTGTGAAAAAAAAATCCTCTCCTACTTTCAAAATACAGCCAGAGTTCCACCACTGTTGACCACTTCCACTGTCACTACCTCGGTCCAAGCTGCCATTACCTCTTGCCTGTAACACTGCATTAGCTTCCCAATCATGTTCCCTGTTTCTGCTTTTGGTCTCTCAAGCTGTATTTTCAACACAGCAGTCTGAGTGATCCTGCTAAAAGCACTCTGATACTTCCTGTGTCCCCCAGGGTAAGAGCCCAAAGTGCTCACATTGACCAGAGAGCCCAGTATGACCTGACTTCCCATTTCCTCTGTGACCTCAGCTCCTTCTATTAACTGTGTTCTGGCCACACTGATCTAGCTGTTTCTTTGACACACAAAGCACAGTCCTGCTTCAGGCCCTTTGCACTTGCTTTTCTCTGCATAGAATGTTCTTTCCCCAGCTACCACATGGCCAGCCCCCTCACTTCCTGTTAGGTCTTTACTCAAATGTCACTTGGTCCAATAACGTTTTTTTTAAGGCCCAAATCTCAAATTTCATCTTCCACCCCTGGATTTATGTATCTCCATTCCATCTTTTTTTCCCCTCCAAATAACAATATCTACTACAATGTATTTTATGAAGTTATCTTGTTTATTGTTGACCTCTTCCAATAGAATGTAAACCCAGTGAGGACAGGAATTTTTGATGTTTCTATTTAGTGCTATAGTTCAGCATTTAGAAGAGTACCTAACATACAGTCTGTTTTCAAAAGTAGTATGTGGATAAATTGGATAGTGAGAAAAGGAAGAAAGCCTAGGCCTGAGAAACTGCCTAGTTCACAAAAGAAACCTGAAAAACACCAAAATAGATCAAAAGCCACTTTTAAAACCTTAACACTAGGATATTACCTAATACTAGGTCTTATAGCTCTGAATCTTATCCATAAAGTGCTTAATAAAGTAAAATATTTGCTATTCTCTTCTGGGGACTGGGAGGGGAAAATTGCAAATATTGCAAAAGTATAAGGTGAAGGCCAATGATAAATTAACTAGGATATTGCTTATCACGCTTTAATATCAGCAATACTAAAACACAATGCAAGCCTGGAGTCAGATGTCATAACGGGCTTTCATCCACCCAAGCTTTCTCTGGCGGCAGTTTCCTTCTGCTTCCTCTTCTGTGAAACGTGGGCACATGTTTAGGTGATAAACGCTTCTCAGCAACTTACACAGGAATCCTGTCTGTGGGATACTGTGTTACAGTAAGGTGATAGAGCCTAAGGTTGCACAGAGTGCAGGGACTGATTGGTCTTCCTAAGGGTGAGTTTCACATCAAACAATAGACCCATGTGCCAGCAGATCTGAGAAATGGGTGCTAACTGCAAGGACCTTCCAGTAGCAAGGCGAACCTTGCATGGGGAGGCGGGAGTGTGGATGGTGAGAAAAAAGAAGGCTACAAATGGAAGCAAGTTGTTTCAAGGGTGCAGAAGGGCCTTGATGCCCAGGCTTTGCACTCAAAGTTGCCCCTACTTGGCCCCACACCATGTAGCTGACAGTCAACAAAGGTATTGCAAGTCCCTTACCAGCCACGGTCTATACCTCCCAAGTCTGCTGTCCACACTGGCTCTGGTCAGCTCATGATTCTGGTCACTCCCACACAGTGTTACAGTTGCTGACAGTCCTGATTTCTTAGTTGCCACCCAGGTGCTACATAAGGACCCTCAGTCAGACTCTGTGGCTGATCTTCCCACCCTTGCTCCCTGAACATAAGAGAGTCTAGCACTGCATCCCCAGCCCCAGAGCCCAGATCCCCTCACGTGAAAGGTGATTGTCTAGTAGGGCTGTGTGCACACTTTTGGCAGAGAGTGTATAACTCTGGCAGCCAGGGTCACCTCCTCAACCAGCATCCCCTTGTTCTCTGTCTAATTCAACAAACTCCATGGCAACACGGGCCCTGCACAGCTTACCTGACCTTCCCCGACCTCACTGTTAACAGCACTCTCACTTAGCTGAGTGTGCTGTGAGCCTCCCTCTCTTCCCGTGGCCTCCTCTGATTTTCTGCATCGCCCTGCGGTGAGTGGGGGTAGCCTCTATTGGACAGGAGGATCGAGGAGGGAAATAGAGGGGGAGATTCAGGGCTGCGGGTGAAGGAGCAGGGAGCTAGTCTCTGTTCTTACCTGGGATCTGTTCTAGAAGGTGACAGTTCAAGTGGGAAAAGTGGCTCATTGTTGACTCTTGCACTCCATGAGAATATGTCATAATGCATGTTCTAAGATTTGTTTTAGTTTTGGGCACAGTGGATTGATGCTCATGTCGCTCAGGATGATTTCTGACAGCTAATTGTGAAGACACATCCTCTATCCCTCCTGACCCATGACTTACAGGGAAACTTACATGGGGATTTGGGGACCTTTCTTGCCAAACTAAGGCTTCTCTGGCGATGACAAATATCCATAATGTGCTATTTGGAAGATTATAATCAGCCATTTCATAGTCCCACTGATTTATGCTGGGCTTTTTATCATTGTTCTTTCTTATGATAAATATTCTTTTTGTTGTTTTACTATCGTTTTTATTCTTATTTTATATTTGTAGAGCACTAGACAGTTTTTGAAGCACTTTCTCATAGGCCATCCCATTTGGCTGTCCCGGAGCTCCTACAAGGAAGTCAGGGAAGGTCCCGATGATGGTTGAGGGTCATGTGTCTTCCTGAAGGCGGTCACAGCAGAGTGCCAATAGGCTAACGGTCCTGGGAGATGTAACAGTCCATGGAGGCCTCTGGATCCATGTCAAAGGCTTTCCCACTAGCCCATACTGTCTCCATCTGATGGTGTGCCTTTGCTGTCCTTCAAGAGGAGGTTTGACCTGTAGAACATGTGAATGTGAGAAATAAGGGCACGAGTGACAACAAGGCTCTGGGCTCCCACATATGCCGTGCAGGCTGGTGTCAGGGAGTGCTGGTGTCACCCCATCCCTTACTCCTTTTTCTTGAACAACCGCCCCTCGACAGAATCAATCTCTCCCGCCTCTCTTCTCCTGTACCGTGTAATTCGAAAGTGCTGAGAAAACGCTTATAAGATTGTAGTACAGATTGGTGTAAAAGGGTGGCTTGGCTGAGACTAGAATATGACAACTTGGAGGTTAAGCAACACTCCCCTGGAGGCCTTCTCTGTGCTCTGGGCAGAAAAAAATCACTCCAACTGTCACAAAATGTTCAGAGACTCGGTTACAGGTGTCAGGCAACATCCTGTGATTTCCCTGGGGCCTGGGAGCTCTGTGGGAAATAACCTGAACTTTGCTTTAGTTGGAATTCAGAGCTTCATAGATATATCTGAGGGACTGAATAGGGGGTGAGGGAGGATGGGAGAAAAGAACGAGAACAGAGAACCTATAGAAAGAGATCTCCATAAGTGAATAACGAGCCTGGGAAGGCAAGCTGGGCTCGGCCACAGGGTCTGAGGACTGGAGAGACAGGAGACTCTGGTGCAGAGCGAGGCTGCTTGGAAACCACCTGTCCCTCCCCCGTGAAGCTCTGGGCCTTTCAGGAGAAGGGAGCAAGCAGGAGCCCTGTGTGGTTGCATGTGCCCTCCCTCTGCTGTGGGTCCCTGTGAAGGGTCTGGGCCCATTTCCCCAACCGGCTGCAGACAGGCGATCATTGGAGTGCAGCGGAAGGAGACATTAAGGAACCTTGTAACTACACTGCTGAAGAATGCACATGTGCTGTCCTAGGACTACCCAAACCTGTGTGCCAGCCAGTGACTCAGTGGGGCCACCAGCATGCCTGATATGTGAAACACCCCAGCTCTTTAGGGGTACCCCACAAAGACATCCGAAGTAAGGAAGACAGGCTCGGTGGATATGCGGCAGACTCTTACCAAGGCGGGATGTAAGACGTGCACCACGGATGGCTGGGGAGCCCAGGACAGAGGAATCAGCTGGCACCGCTTCTCCGTCATTGGCTCTGAGGCTTGCGAGCAGGAAGCAGGTCTTCCTCATCTTTGGAAGATGCTTAGTGATGACTAACGGTACTTGTATCCGGAGGTTAAGAGCCTCTTTCTAGCCTCGGTGTTGTTTGGTTTCATTAGTTCATTTCTTTTCATTGTGGTAAAATATGTAAAATTCACCATTTTAACCACTGGGAAGTGTGTAGTTCAGTGGCGTTGAGGACACTCACACTGTTGTGCAGGCATCACCACCATCAGTCCACAGAGCTCTTTCCATTTTGCAAAGCTGACGTTCTGTGCCTGTTAAAAACTGCCCATCTTCCTCCCCAGGTCCCAGCAGCCGCTCTTGTCCCTTTTGTCTGGATGCATTTGACTACTCTGCGTACCTCGTCTCAGTGGAATTATATAGTGTCTGTCCTTCTGTGACTGTCCTACGCCACTTAGTACAATGTCTTTGAGGTTCACCCAGGTTGTGAACCTGGGTGAGGTTCACCCAGGTATTTGTCAGGATGGCCATCCTTTTTTTTTTAATTAAGCATTTAAAAACAAAATATTTATTTATTTTTGAGGGAGAGAGAGACAATGCGAGCAGGGGAGGGGCAGAGAGAGAGGGAGACACAGAATCTGAAGCAGGATCCAGGCTCCGAGCTCCGAGCTGTCAGCACAGAGCCCAACACGGGGCTTGTACCCGTGAACTGTGAGATCGTGACCTGAGCAGAAGTCATATGCTTAACCAACAGAGCCACCCAGGGGCCCCAGGATGTCCGTCCTTTCTAGGGCAAAATACTGTTCCATTGTATGTATATGCCATAGTTTATTTATCCAGTCACATCACGTGGGTTGCTTCTGCCTGTTGGCGGATAATGCTGCCACCAACGTGGGTGTATACATATCTTCCTCTGTGTTGTTTTGCACATTGTTTCTCATGCCGCCCCCCCTTCACCCTCTCAGCTCCTCCACCTGACTGACTCTTAGCCATCCATCCTCTCTCACCCTACAGGTCACTTCCTCCAGGGAACCTTCCTTGATTCTGTAGACCAATTTAGTTGCCCCTGGCCAGGTTCCCACAGCACAGTTCATTGTCATTGCCTGTTTGTCTTTCCCATTAGCCCCTCAACTTTCTGTCCAGCTCACCATTGTATCCCTAAGACCTAGCATGGTGCCTGGACCAGAGGAACCCTAGGAGAACTCTGGAATGTAAGAGCACATCCGGCCAGCCAGGCGGGGACGTGTGCACCGAGCACACACGCTCAGGGCGGTGGCCTTGCAGGTGTCCACTCTTACAGGGCGCTTCTCCCTGTCTGACTGGGGTTCCTTCTCTAGGTGTTTGTGGAGCGCTCAGTATGTGCTAAGCCCTACAGTAAGCCCTGGGGACACGCACAAGCTGTGTGAGGTATGTCCCCCGAATTCCCTTGGGGGCTCCAGGCCCAGTGAGGAGACAAGAGCTAGAGCTGGGGAAGGGCGTGAGGCAGAATGCAATGAGGCAGCAAAATGAGTGCCAGAAGCAGGCTCAGGAAACGGAGAATGTGCTACTTTCCCAGGGCTGCTTAGCAAATTGTCACCAACCTGGAGTCTTAAAACAATGCACATTTATTCTCGTACATTTCCGGAAGCCAGAACTCTAAAATCAAGATGGTTGGTATGGCTGCCTTCATTCTGGAGTCCTGGGGGGTGGGGTGGGACTCATTTCCCTTGCACCCGGAGGCTGCCTGCCCTCCTTGGCTCACCTCTCCTTCCTCCACCTTCACAGTGCATCACTGCGGCCTCTGGCTCTGTCCTCACTCCTCGTTTTTCCTGCATCCCTCTCTTATAAGGACTGTGTGGTTGCAGTGGTCCCAGCCAGAAAATCCACTGGCACCTCCCCATCCAAGGTCCTTGATGTAAGCACATCTACACAGTCCTGCAAAGAAAGGGACCATAGTCATCTTGGGGGGGGGGGGAGGAGTAGGGCACAGACAGGGGCCGTTATTCCTTCTGCTGCAGGAAATTTCACATGATCCACACAAGTGAGGGCAGACGTTACTGAGGTTATACTTTGCAGGAGTGGGAAGGTTTAGGAAGACTGGGGGAAGGGGGACAGGGACTCTTCAGGTGCAGGAGGGGTGCAAAGAATGTGTAGCTTAGGGGTAGAGCAGTGAGGCCCTGGCTGGTTGGGAGCAAAGAGTTTTGTGTGGGTGAAGCAAGTCCAGGGAGATGTTGGGGATGTTTGTCCAGACTTCTGAGGGCCCTGGCTGCCAGGCAGAGCCATCTGGCCTCACTCAGAAGACCATAAATACTCCTTGGCAGTTTCCGTGTAGGAGTTCTGCACACTCTCGGCTGGGTCTGCTCTGGATCACCTCCCAGCATCCTCTTTTACATGCTTTTTAACGAGCACTAAGATGGCAGTGGAATAAATCTCTTCAGACCCTTATGTGAGCATTTTAGTTGCCATTCCCAGCAGCCCTCAGTAACAGCAAGTAAATAAAAGTGATGCCCAGGAGCTGGAGGACCTTAAGAAAGGGAGGAGTGCTCAGTCCTGAGGTTTGGCACCTGGGACTGGCTTTCACAAGAAAATGGTGTAGCCAGCTGTTTCTACAGAGCCCAGGGAAGGTGTCCTGCTCCCCTCCCCCCAGGATGCACCTTTGCATTCCTGTCCCATCAGCATACTGGATAACAGGACCAGCTTGGGTTGGAGGGTGTGTGTCTTATTTTTGCTATAATTTCCCTTTCCCTGTTCTCAAACTAGGCATAGGACAATCTCAGTGCCTTTCGAAGCCAGGATCCCAGCTCCTGCACCATCTAGTGGGTTCTGGGAGAGAATGTGAGGTGCAGGCAGGTTGGGTCCTGGGCCAAGTCCTCAGAGTACCCTCTAGAACCCAGTTTCTGCTGTCCACCCCATCCTTCTTCCAGGACCAGCCAGATGCCCGGGGCCACTAGTCTGTCTGCTCTGATCCTTGAGCCCTGCTTATTTCTTACCTTGACCAGATTTCCAGTAATGCTGGGAATGCACATCGTTGTTTCCAGCCCTAGATTCTTTTTTAGCCAGGAGACTATCGACTTCCTGAAGGCTAAAAATAGAAAGGCAAATGCTCCCTGCACCTGACCATATTCCGTACCTCCACAGTCCAGGGTGTAACCACCCAATCTGAATCCCTCAGTGTCTTTCTGGTGTAACCATCACCTCCTGACTGCTCTCACTGCTTCTCCTTTTGATCCTCTCCAGTTTTCATGAAGCAGCTGAAAACACAAGTCAGATCACACCATTCCCCTGCTCAAAACCTGCCAATGGCTTGTCCTCTTAGAACAGAATCCAGCCTCCCCATCATAGCTTGCTAGGCCCTGCATCACTGGGCTCCTCTGGGTCCCCTTAATCCCACCTCCTACCACCTTCCATTCCTGTGGGGGCTCCTTGCTGGTCCTGGGACACAGCACGGTTATTCCCACCTCCAACTCTTCTCACTACTCCCTCTCTGGACCGCACAACTTCCTTGAGATTTCAGAATGGCTCCTTCCCTCACTCCACTCAGCCTCTGCACAGAGGACTTTCCTGGCCACCCACATGTGAAATGGTGCTGCCTTCCACCTGGCACTTTTTGTCTTCAGGGCACTCATTGCCATGTGACATTTATTATGTGACCATGTATTTGTATCCCCTGTCTTCCTCCACTAGAAGGGAAGCTCTTTGTCTTATTCATCACTGGGTCCTCAGTGCCTTGTACAGTGCCTGGCCCAGAGCAGATATGCCATAAATATTTGTTGAATGAATAGATGAAATCATTTGCTTCATAGATCGTGACTGAGGCTATTGCCTGCTGGGCACTATGATAGGTGAACAGTGCTTATTCTCAGTGCCTGGGAGCTCACAGTCCTCTGAGCAATGATGAGGAAATAGATATAAATATATCTATTATCTACATTATCTATCTATGTCTGTGTATCTCTATATAACTTTCATAGGGTGTGATAGATGCTATAAATGAGGCATGCACAAAGTATCATGGAGCAGGTGAGATGACAGTGAATTTTCCCCCCAAGGTCCCAGGAGAGGGGCTTGGACTTGAGCCCCAGGTGAAGGGCTCCAAATCCTCCTCAGAACCAGCTAGATGCCCTCTAAGTCCTTAACATCCCTGAGCCATCAGGAGTAAAGTCACTCGGAGTTCTCAAGGATGACCATGCCTGAAGAGGTTCTGATACTGGGTCCCAGAGGCTTGCCGGTGTGAGGGCCTCCCAGACCCTCCTCAGGAACCTCAGTGTAAGGGCCTGTGTCTCTAGGACCTCAGCAGGGCAGGGCTCCCAAAGGGCCACCCTCCGCATGTTGCCAAGACTTGAAGACTGACTGTTAGACCACTTGTGGTGGCAAATACTTGCTCAGAGGCCTTGGCCCCATCATGCAAAGAACTGTCCCAGTTGCGCTGTCCTGGGTGCTGCAGGCTGGTGCACTGGATGCCACAGTAGCCTGTCCTGGATGTGCGTGGCTGTGGAGGCTTCTCCAGGCTACCCCGTGTCTCTTCCAAGAGTCCACAGGAGTGCACTTGTGTATGTGCCACTGGTAGCATCGGTTATTCAGGGTAGGAGACACCCCTACCTGGTGGCAATACGGCAGCTGCCAGGAAACAGTAATGCTACCATGTAGACAACCGTACTTAGAAGGAGAAGGGATAAAGCATCAAAGGCCCCTCTGCCCCATCAACAAGGCTGTTCTCATGCAGCCTTGCTGATCCAGGGTGGACTCTGTAAACAGCACCAGCTCTGAAAGATGAATCATTGATAATCACCCTTACATTTTTTTCAGAGACTTTTATACACATTATGCAACTTGGTCCTCACAGCAGTCTTGTGAGGTAACAGGGCTGCGTGTTTGATCATGCTTTAAATAGTATTGTCCCCATTGCATTTTATTATAGAAATTTCGGAATATGTGAAAAGGTCCACTGAATAAAATAAAAATCACATGTAATCCTACCATGCAAAGTATCTACTGCTAATGTGTTGGTGTATCTTCCATGAGGCTTCTTTCCTGAGGCGTAAATGTAAAGACGGGCATCAACTTACAGATCATTCTATTCTAACAAAGTCCAGCTAAGATGGGATCAAATTCCTATCTGATAGCGTTCAGAAGTATGTCTGAGGCTTATAGTCTTATGGTAAACTGTGGCTCTCAGCTACTGTCATCTCTGAATTTCTCTCCCGGTCGACCACAAGCTGTCATTATTTCACACCATGACAATATGAATGCGGAACTCAATCCCTTCCCCATTTCCACTGCTCCCACTGCCCCGCCACACACAAAACCATCTATACTCAGCATCCTTGTGCATAGAAAAATGCCTTAGGAAGAAACATTTAGGGAGACAGGAGGCCTTTGTAGCTGTACAAACAACTCCCCCAGGTTGTTCAATTGAATTTTCCCCTCTTCTGTTCTCTCCTAATTTTCTTTTTTAAATTTTTTTTTGAAGTTTATTTGTTTTGAGAGAGAGAGAGAGCACAAGGGGGGAGGGGCAGAGAGAAGGGGAGAGGCAGACTCCTAAGTAGGGTCCACACTGTCAGTGCAGAGCCCGACGTGGGCCTCCAACTCACCAACCATGAAATCATTACCTGAGCACCCCACACTTTATGTATCCCCACAGTTAGGGATAGCTTTTGTTTACTAGTCTCCATCTACCCTTCCCCAAGGGGGCACCTCAGTCTGCTAGGGAAGAAAGTTCCTTAGCCAAAAAAGTTTCCTCCTGTAGCCCCTGAGTTTTCTTAGTTGCAAGCCATGGAGACGGATTTAGGCAAAAAATATAAAATGTATCAAAAAATAATCTGGGTATTTCACAGAATTGAGAGGGGGAAAATGGTAAAGAAAAATCTCAGAAAGGACAGAAACCAAATTATACTAAAATAATGGGTGGCAGAGAGGCCCCCACCACTTTGATAACTGGAGCATTTTCCAGTCTTCTTCAACCTTCTCAAGATTCAAATTCTGGGAAGAGCATCTGATTGGCCTAGATTGTTTCATCTGTTCATAATTTGGCCACGGAAAGGCAGGACGCTCGGCTTGGCAATCCTACCAAAACTGCACTCAGTACGGGGCACCTGGGTTGCTCAGTTGGTTAAGTGTCCCACTCTTGATTTCGGCTCAGGTCATGATTTCATGGTTCATGGGTTCAAGCCCAGCATCAGGCTCTGTGCTCACCCCATGGATTCTCTCTCCCTGTATCTCTGCCCCTCCCCTGCTCATGTGCTCTTTCTCTCTCCCTCAAAATAAATAAACATTAAAAAAGAACTACATTCAGTGTCAGACAAGCAGTTCTCTAGGGCAAATGGGATTGCTATGTATTACTTATAAGTGAAAGGACAGACACTTGACCATTGGCTCACTAGTCTTAGCAATCTGTATTTTATCTACTAGTTTATTGGGGGAGGGGAACACCCTTTGATGCCTTACTCCCGTGTCCCTTGGATAACTCCCATCCATCCTTTTTCATTCAGTTCTCAGCTTGTACTTTTATTTTTGGAGACATCGTCCACAATCCCCAACCAAAGTATGGGTTAGGTCCCTCTGTTATGTGTTCCCAGAGCACCTGAGGCATTCCTAGACAAACCTTGAGTCTTAATCTACAGGACCTGGCATAGAAACTGGCATGTAGATGGTGTAGCTAAAATATTGTGGATTGACTTATCTGCCATGAACAAAGTGTCTTCAGAAGACTTGCCTGGGGAAGAATAAAAGGAGGCAAAGGGAACTCGAATTGATCCCAGAGGGAAAAGACCCCTGATTGAGAAGTGAGTATATGGCCACTGGAATGAGCATCTCTCACACAAAAGAAACACAAACACCTACACATTCTGCCCTCCAATCACAAAGGACCAAACAATTGGAGAGGAGTCTATAGATAATTGCAGCTTGAAGCACTTAGCCCAAGTGCGGGTCCTGTGGATTCCAGGAGGGTGGGCGGTGGGGAAGCCTTCAGCAGGAGCATTGCAACATTTCGCCAGAACTCTGGGTGGAAGGTTTTGCCTTCATTGTCAGTCATTGGAAGAAAACCAGGAATGTGGGACATGGGGAGGGATGCATAGGCTCTGCCAAAGTCCAGTACCAAAAATAACAGAGTTAAATCTTATGGGATTAGCTAATTAAACTTGTTACTCTCTGTGTGTAGCACTTAAAAAATATGTGTAAATGGTCACCACCCAAGCCCATGGGATAGATCTTCTTAGATAAAATAACAACAGCCAACATGTGCCAGCCATTGTGCTGAAGCACTTTGCTAAACCATCTCCCTTAAACCCCCTAGGGGATACCATGGCCTGGCTTGCTCAATGTCTACTGTACCTCCTTCTGTGATTGCTTCCTATATATACTGTAGGGCGTGGGAAACTGAAAACTACATTTCCCAAATGCTTCATAGCTAGAGTCTAGATGTGATTTTGCTTATCCATTCAGATTTCTTGAAACTTGAATTCCTTGATGTGTGAGGTAGGGAGGTAATCCATTTCCTAATACAGATCCAGTTGGTCTAGTCCATTTGACCCTGGAATTAGCAGTTGTGAAGATGGCTTCCGGATTGCTACAGTTCAGACATTCCTTGGACCAGCAATTCTGGTGACTTCTGATTGTTAGGATTATATCTAAGGTGATGTGTTCCTAAATTTGGCAGTTAAGACAGTGACCTCCTATTTCCTCAGCTTTATGACTGGCAAATGTAGTTCTCCTCTTACTGAGCCAGTAGGACAATTTTGGAATTTATTTGAAGAGGCTGATCCTAGAGCCTGCTCAACCCATCATTCAACAATTTTGTAAGCACATAAGTCACTGCATTCAATCATTGTCTGGTTAAAATATCTGGTGTGTTTTATGTTATCTGCGTGAACCCTGATTAAGCCAAGAAGTATTGTTCCCATTTCGGGGATAAGAACACTGAAGCAGAAAAGAGAAAAGTTACCTAATAATTGTGGAACTGTGTTTTGAACTCAGGAAGTTTGCCTGGATTAAATACCTATCCATCACCATGCTATTCATTCATGCTTTCACCCACAATTAGCTGCTGGAGAACTGTATACCATGCAATATATTCATCTCTGAGGGTATTGCAGTAAAAAACAAAGTGGAAAAATCTTACTTCTAACTCTCCTGACTTTTAATAGAAAGTAAGATAGTTATAAGTACATTTAAATGGTGATACATTTTGCTACAGGCTTGCATTGGAAAGAAGCAAGTAGCTTTTAAAAGCAGGCAGTCTGTATCAAAAAGCATAGTATTGTAAACGAACGGGTTGCTGAAGGGATTCAATTCAAATTTTGGTTTACACATAATTCAGTCAAAATATTGGTAAGAATGAAAGAAGGAGGCTAGGAAGAAAAGAAGGAAGGAGTGAGTTAGTAAATGGGTTGGCATCCTTTGCTGTCATGAAGTCCTTTGATCTTCCCTCTGGCTTGCCAGCACCCCAGACCAGCAGCATTTTGTGACTTCAGAGCCCCTGGATCCCATTTGGGATTGTACCCTATGGAAGAAGAAGGTAAGTTTTGAGTAGGGGACTTGAAAGGGGATAGTGTCCTCCCCACCCCCCCACCCCCCGCCCCCACCCACCCTTGGAAATTTCCTTCTAGTGCTGAGATGGAAGAAGTTGGTAGTTAGGTCATGTGAGACGTCTGATCACTGCTGACTGAGAAAGAAAACTCTGGAGAAGCTAAAGACTTTCCCAGTAGAGGCTTAATCTGCTGTTGGCAGAAGAAAGACTCCAGGGACATTAATATCTGGTGATGCCACAGAAGCACTGGAGCCATAAATATGCCCCAGGAAGGAATTTTGATTCTAAGTTTCGAGACTGAGAGTGATTTGAAAGAAATGTACTCAAGGTTTGGGATAAAACCAGGGCAAGATAATCGATAATCGTGAATAGTTAGTTACATGCCGGAACCCCCCAAAATTTCCTGGGGGAATCGGTTTTGTTTTCTATCAAGACTTAACACTTTTGGACTCTCCACATATCTCTTTGGCACTTATTTATTTAAATGGAGAATCATGTTTTATGCGAGCAGGAAGCTAGGTGCCCAGATGTCCAGGCCACAGGTTTATCCCCAAGGTAACTCGAAGGCATTGGGTTCTCATTGCTGGCCAGGACCCAGGAAGAAATAAAGAATTTTGTGTGTGTCGGACTTGTGGTTCTAAATGTAAAAATGACAACAACATCGTGGATTTTGCAGAGAACGAAGGAAAAAACGACTCTAAGAAGAAATCTTGAGGCAAAGGTGCACTTCGAAGATACTCAGGTTACACACATGCGCCAGGTGGATGTTTCATTTGTTTCAAGGAAACAGGGATCTATGATCCTTTGCTGTCAATTCATCAGCTGACACTTTGTCATTTCCAGACACTTGCTATATATCACCGAGGACCTTCTCCTTCAATCACTCAACTCAATTCAAAATGTACAGACATGATGAACACCTACTATCCATCAATAAAATATGTATTCGCTTCCTACTATGTGCTAGGTTTTGAGGAATACAAAAGATACATCAGTCAAATAACTGTTGCTGGAAAATTAAAATAAATGAAAGACGTGTAAGATAACTATTTCTCCCCTCCCCTTGCTGAGGGAGATGAGGGAGAATCATTCTTTTTTTTTTTTTTTTTTTGTCCCACTGAAGTCAGACTCTGCCTTATGACTTTGACCAATAAAATGCAAGGGAAAGTGATGTGTGTCATTTCCAGACAGAAGTGTTAAGAGCCACTTCTTGCTTTACCGTAGTCTCCTTTCCCTTGCTGTAATGACAGGCCATGTTCCGCTGACAGTCAGCCTGGTTCTGGGAGTAGAGCAATATAGAGCTGATTCCTAACTGTGCTCCACTAGACATGAATCTTGAATAAGAAATAACCTTTTGTTTTTGTAAGAAGCAGTGTTTTAAAATTCTTTGTTACCATAGCATAACTTAGCCTAATCTGACTTATACAGACATCTCTATGAAATTAACATTTACTGGGGCACCTGGGTGGCTCAGTCGGTTAAGCGTCCGACTTCAGCTCAGGTCATGATCTCTCGGTCCGTGAGTTCGAGCCCCACGTCGGGCTCTGTGCTGACAGCTCAGAGCCTGGAGCCTTTTTCAGATTCTATATCTCCTTCTTCCTCTGACCCTCCCCTGTTCATGCTCTCTCTCTCTGTCTCAAAAATAAATAAATGTTAAAAAGATTAAAAAAAATAAAATAACATTTATTGAGCATTTACCATATCGTGAGCACATGCTGAGGGTTTTATATGCATTATCTCTGTGAATTCTCATAAAGATACCATGAAGTATATATGATATTCCTGCTATTTTATAGATGTTGAGCTGAGTCCCAGAACTAAATTCAGACCATGATGTTCTGTAGTATTGGAGTTGAATTTCAGACTCTGGTTTGCTTGGCTCTAGAGCCCATGAACTTAACCATTGTGTCATACTAACATAGTGGCAGGCTGAATACAGTCACAGGTCAGTATGGAATTTTTATAATGAGTCTAAATGCTCTGGGCAGTTCAGAAGGGAAAAGATCAATGTGCACTAGAACTTCTTGGGAATAACTTTATAGAAGAGATGAAATTTGAAAAATGGGTAGGTTTTATATAGGAAAAAAGGAAGCTATAATATTCTCTGACCTTTTTGGAATGGGGAGAGGGAGGGAAGAGACCTCACGTATCTGGGTGAAATAAGGCAATACAATGGATATGCCAAACCTGGAAATTGGTTTAGGCTACACTTAAGAACTTTACAGTCAGAGAGGGATGATAAGGCATTTACCCAAATTGCTATCATAATTCAGGCAAGCTCCATTAGGAAGCATGCCGGAATTCTCTATAAAGTTGTGTTAAGATGTATCAAACCAAGACTAAGTAGAAATCTCACCAATGCAGGATGGGAGTTTGGAAAAAATCTGTACAGGAGGCAGCTCAGGGGTCCAGATACAGTAACCCCAGACACATAGAAGTCTTTGTTCCAAATTCAAAAGGTGCTGGTATAGAAATAATCCAATAAGCCAGTGGAAGGTGTCAGGAGAAATAATTATCTTGCTGTCCATCACAGTTCCCAGCCACACCAGACCAGAAGGGCTAAAGCAATGCTAAGGCTGTTTTTGTACTTCCTGTTTCTGTGGTACCAGCTTAGGCATGGGAGGAGACCACGGTTTTGTGAGGACCACAATGGTAAGGCATATAGAGAAGTGTTTCTCAGTTCCTTACCTATCACCTCCAGAGATTCTGAGTTAGGGCATCTGGAGTTGCACTCAGGAATCTTCATTTTTACCGAGCCCTCGTGCGATTCTAATGTTGATGGTCTTTGAACTTCATTAAAAAAGCAAAAACATAACAATAATACCACCAAAGAAAATGCTTTTCTGGAAGTTAAGGCAGGCCTGCATTAAAATGAATTGAGGGCTCCAGGGTGGCTCAGTCAGTTAAGCATCTGACTCTTGATTCCAGCTGAGGTCACAATCTCATGGTTTGCAAAGCCAAGTCATGCACAGGGCTCTGCACTGACATGGGGAGCCTGCTTGGGATTCTCTCTCTCCCTCTCTCTCTGCCCCTCCCCCAGTCACACGTGTGTGTATGTGTCTGTGTGTGTGTGTGTGCGTGTGTGTGCACGCACACACACACACACCCACACACACACACTCAAAAGAATTTTTAAAAATAATAAAAAAAACACTAACTGAAATACCAGGAATAGTGTGATGAGTTCCTTGAGAGAGATAGATAATGCTTTAAGAATTCAGGGATTAAAAAAATAAAATAAAATTTAGAGAAAATAACTCAGTGATGGGCAAAAGGAAATGGTGTGGGGGTGTTTCATGAGCCTCTAACACTATATGCAAATATCCTATTGGCTCATTTGTATCTTTCCTGGAGAAAATCTAAATTTTCATCAGATTTTCAAACTCAAAATGTTTAAGAGTCACTAAGTCTGAGTAAGTGCCATTTTACTTGACTATTTTATTTTGAGAGAGAGAGAGAGAGTGCATGCATGCACATGCATAAGCAAGCTGGGAAGGGGCAGAGAGGGAATCTTTAAAAATTGTTTTTTCATATTTTATTTATTTTTGAGAGAGAGACAGAGTATGAGTGGGGGAGGGGCAGAGAGAGAGGATAACACAGAATCTGAAGCAGACTCCAGGCTCTGAGCTGTCAACACAGAGCCTGACACGGGCTCAGACTCCTGAACTGGGAGATCATGACCTGAGGAGAAGTCATACTCTTAACTGACTGAGCCACACAGGTGCCCAAGGGAGAGAGAGAATCTTAAGCAGGCTCCACATCCAGAGTGGAGTCCAAGGCCGGGCTTGATTTCTTGACTCTGAGATCATGACCTGAGCCGAAATCAAGAATAAGACACTTAGCCAACTGAGCCACCCAGGCATCCCTTACTTGGACTTTAAAGGGAGACTGAAATTTTAGTAACCAGACATACATGGAAGTATTAGTAATTAGTAATAGGAATGACATGGGCAAAGATAGTCAGGGAAGAAAGACAATTTTTTGTGATATACTAAGTTTGGGTAGAGTTTGACATGCTTACAGGACAGTTTCCCAGTAATGCTGGGAAAGCAGGCAAGGATAAGATCATGGAGAGCCTTGAATGCCAATTACTTGTAATATAATAAGATGCCATTGAAAGTGTAGCGGCAGAAAAAATGATGTGTTGGATCTGCAGTCCAGAAAGATAAAAACCTCGAGTGTGTGGGATTGGATGGTTGAGAGAATGGTGGAGATCCTGGACAGAAAGTTGTAGTTGGTTCTATCAAGAAGGCTGAGCACACGAAAAGCACAAAACAGAAACAAAACATATTATTAAAGAATTATGGACAATATTTTACAATTAAGTGGATGTAGAATGGAGTCAAGGATGACCAACTGAGGTTGACTGAAAAGAGAAAGGATACATCATTTATAGGAAAAGGTAAGGCGGGTGTAAGAACTCATCTGTAATGAATCATAAGTATGCTCCAGGAACTAAGCATGGTTATTTGGATGAATTACCTCTTTTAATATTTTCAAGAACTCTGTGAAGTAGATACTTTTATTTTCCAATCTCACAGGTGTGGAAATAGAGTCACAAAAATGAATTTCTTGGGACACCTGAGTGGCTCATTTGGTTAAGCCTCCTGCTCAGGTCATAGTCTCATACTTTGCAAGATGCAGCCCCAAGTTGGGCTTTGCGCTCTCTCACAGTGCAAAGCCTGCTTGGGATTCTCTCTCTCCCTCTCTCTCTGCCCCTTCCCTGCTTGCATTTCTTCTCTCCCCTCCCCCCCACTCTCTCTAAAAATAAATAAACTTACCAAAATGAATTTCTGGGGTGCCTGGGTGGCTCAGTCACTTATGCATCCGACTTCAGCTCAGGTAATGATCTCGCAGTTCACAAGTTCAAGCCCCAGGTCGGGCTCTGCACAGGCAGCTCAGAGCCTGGAGTCTACTTCAGATTCTGTGTCTCCCTCTCTCTCTTTCTCTCTGCCCCTCCCCCTCCTCCACTCTCTCTCTGTCTCTCTCAAAAATAAATAAACATTAAAAAAATGAATTTCTTAGGGTCACATGGGTAAAGCAGTGAGGAGCTGAGTCTGGAACCCAAGCCTATAAAACTTGAAAAGCCATATGTTTAACCAGTAGACTGTACTGTTTTGATGGATGTGAACATTAGTTCAGACTTGGAGCTATTTCATTATGTCATTGGAACATCCACATGGAGATGTCTACAACACTTTTGGAAAGGTGGAAATGTAACTTGGGACAATGCTTAGAAATGGAATCTGTGGTGTGTGGATGATGGTGAGGCCATGGGATAGATGAGATCACTGAGGTGGAAAAGGTAGTGGGAGAAGAGGAGAGATAGATGCAGGACCTGGTGACCAGATACCACTGGGAACAGGGAAAAGAGGGAGAGCTGAAGACAAATGGCAGAGAAGAAGAGATTGCAAATATAGGAGAATAATCTGGATAAGGCACTGCCATGCAAACTAAGGGAAGTGATAACGGCCAGAAGGAGAGGCCAATTATATACACTGCAGAGAAGTCAAAGAAGATGAGGAACTGTGCAGAGCCTTTGAAGTTGTCAATTAAGAAAAGTTCAGTGTGTAGAGTGTAATTTGAGTTAATTGTTTGAAATAGGAGCCAGAATGAAAGATGTTCAAGGGTGCAGGATGGTGATAAGGGGAAGCAGTGAGAGCACACAGGATTTGGAGTAAAAGGAAGGAAGAAATAGAGCAACTGGTCATTCCAGAAGGCAGCAGGATTCAAGGAAATCTTTTACTTGTTGTTTTTTCACTTAGTGAGAATCTGAGCATGTTAATAGTGCAAGGGGCACGAGGTAGAGGTAAGCAGGGTTTGATGATGCAAGGGAGAGTGGGGAAAATTGATGGAGCGACACAAGAGAAGGACCGGCCTTGGACAAGTACCAGAATGTTACCGTTCTTACAAAACTGCCGTCACTATTTCTGTTATTGTGTTAAAATAAGAAAAAAGACAATAATTACAGCCTGGAGTACACCATTAGGACTTCTGTGATTAATGTAGGCATATAGCTCAAGAAAATAAGAGCAGAACAAGCCTCTAACCCATCCTTCTGGAAATAGCCACTTAACTCTTGGGTCTTGGACACGGCAGCATTCTTTGCCTGGAGTAATTGCAACTTCTCCTTTGCAGAAAGAGGGCTCAAAGCTGCTTTAGCAGTTCAGCAGAACTGTAGCCCCTGAGTCTTCAGCAATGTGTATGATAGAGCCACTCCTTGGGCTTCTTATTGGGTAGCTTTATTGCAAGCTTCTAGTAAACGTCTTACTAAATCCAGATGGACACAGAAGCTAGATTTGCCTCACTGGGGCCAATTAAGTGGGACTGGGAAGATGTCCTACAACCTCAGGCTCTGCTACCAAAGAGACTGTGACTTGCCCAAGGTCACATAGCAAGTGGCAGAGCTGGATCTTAAACCCACATCTCTAGAACCAGTCTCTTTCTACTGCACCTGGAAGAATAGCTTAAGTACAGAATGTTGCTAGGAAGTTTCTTCCTATATGCAAATCTACCTTTCTGTAGCCTTTCTCACCACCTACTTCAAGCTTCCCTCCTCCATGGGAAAAAAAAAATGCTCAAAGCTGGCTTAGGGATTAGCTGTAGCATCCACACATTGGCACAAAAATGTCTCTTGATGCTTTTAATCATTAATGCTTTTCTGTCACAAAGGCTATTAGTTTCCTATTGCTTCTGTAACAAATTACCCCAAATTGATGGCTTAAAACAACGTAAATTTATTCTTTTATAGTTCTAGATACCAAAGCTTTGAAATAAGTTTCACTGGGCTAAAGTCAACATGCCAACAGGTCTGGCTCTTATGGAGGCTCCAGAAGAGAATTTACCTTCAGAAGCAGTGGATATCTGTGATCTGATTCCTCCTGCTTCGCTTTTATAAGGGCCCCTGTGATTTCATGGGGCCCACCTAGATAATCCAGGATGATCTCTCCATCTCAAGATCTTTAACTTAGTCACATGCAAACTCCCTATCAACATGTAAGGTAATATCCCCACATTCCAGGGATTGAGACATGGACAGCTTGAGGGGCCATTATTCAGCCTACCACACAGAGTAAGGAGCAAATATGTACTGTTGTAGACATATGTCAATAAATCAGTTAGCAACTATTTATTAAACACTTACTACATGCCAAGCTGTACTAGGGGAGGTGTAGAAAATCTATATCAATATAAGGCATGTTCTCCTCCCTCAAGGACCTCACAATATTGCTGGTAAGAGGAAACTAATATTCATGAAACAATTATATTCTGAACACTGGGGTCCTAACTATAAATGCCATGGGCTACAGGAAACTCACTTGAGTTGTATAGGTTGGAGCGATCAATGAAGTTTTCATGGGGAAAATGTAGAGACTCAAAATAGATATGTAGAATATGGATGGAGCAGGAAGAGAGGGAGGGAAGGAAGCAATTCTAAGTGAGATGGACCACAGGAGCCAGCGTGTGGCCACAGGAATAGAACAGGGCTGAGAGACATAGAGATTCCCCAAGATCAGAGGTCAACAAATTATCAGTCCCAGGTCAGATTCATTCCTCCCCCTGTTTTTATAAATAAAGTTTTATTGGGACTCATACATATTTACTTGATCTATGGCTGCCTCCATGCAACAATGGCAGAAAGGAACAGCTGTGACAGAGGCCAAATAGCCCACAAAGTCTAGAATACTAAAACAGTCTGGCCTTCTTCAGACAAAAGGGAAAATCTTGGAATCCCTTTCCTAGATTGGTAAGTCTCTTCAGCAGGAAAGATACTAGAAACACTCAAAGCAGAGACATAGCAATGAGGAGACCAATCCAGCCAAGGTCCATCTTTAGTTCAGCTCCAGTCTTCTAGTTAGTTTGCCCATGAATGCAACCCCTGTACCAGCCACCATTTTCATAAAAGCCTCTTGTAGCTCAGAAGAGGGACTATACAAGATAAAGAACACGTATCAATCAGCAAAAGCTTCTTCACTCCTAACAACTGAGCTTATTTGTATTTTTAACAAACATTTATTTTGTACCTAGACTGTGGGGGAAACAACAAAATTGGTCTCTGCCCTCCGGGAGCTCTGAGCCTAATAGAAGTATCAACACACACTTATAGGGAACAGTTAAACTAGAGTAGGCACAAGGTGATAAAAATGTCAAAGTAAGGGAGACAGATGGTAAGTGTGATAGAAGGAATTTACAGAAGAAAAGGATGAATGTGAGTTAGATGTGCATAGAGCAGTTTGGGAAAGCCTTGAGGAAATGGGATTGGGTCTGGTCTTGAGGAATGGATCACATTTGGGTTGGAAGAGGAGAGATGGAATACATGAATAATGGAAAGAAAATGATGGCCACAGGTTGGAATTGTAATTATAAATAACAATCCAGAAAATAAACAACTGATACTGTTGGGAAGTTAGGATACTAAATTGTACATCCAAAGTACACAAAACATCAGAGAAACCATCATACCTACCACAGTCTTCCTATGGATATCAAACCAATTCATCATTAGACACATACACATGAGATGAAAAGCAGTGATAGAAGGCAATGTATGGTAATCATCAAATGGGTAATATGGGTGCTAACTGTCATAATCAGGTTATTCCTGTTTGAGATGGATATGGTTCTCTGAGGGAACATCATTAAAGAAAAGTCAGGTGTACTTTAACAGGGCATTCCCTAATTTTTGCTGATTACTATTTCTGCTACCACCAAGGATAAAAAGGAAGATGAATGTTTACAACCTTGGGACCACAGACGTTGCTTTCCAATTCTCATCAGAGTTCTTCTCAGTAGAAATGTTTTGGCTAGACCACAAACTCTGGTCCAACAGTGAATGGAATGACAGAGCTTAATTCTGTGTAAATTAAACCTTCTTAATACTAGAAATGTCTAAAGATTAAAAAAAAAACAGTTGTAAGAAGCAATGAATTTCCCATCACTGGAGGTTTTAAAGCAATGTCTAGATATTTGATTGATAAGAATATTGTAAGGGGTGCCTGAATGGCTTAGTCTGTTGAGCGTCTGACTCTTGATTTTAGCTCAGGTCGTGATCTCAGGGTTGTAGGATTAAGCTCTGCATTGGGCTCTGTGCTGAGTATGGAGCCTGCCTAAGATTCTCTCTCTCCCCCTCTGCTCCTCTACCCCACTCATGCTCTCTCTCTCTCTCAAAAATAATTTTTTTTTAATTTACAAAAAGGATATTGTAGAAAAGATGCATGCATTGAACAGTGGGAAGCAAAGAGTGGGGAACACTAGAAGAGATATCTTTTATGATCCCACTTAAACTCAGGGATCTAGACATACTTTATTTTAGGTTCAGTGAGAAAATGGTAACATCTTATAGAGCTCTTAGACCCATTGATCAGGATAAAGATAAGCAGACGGTAATTAAGTCGGACTTTGATTTCAATTGGAAGTTGAGAAGAATATGATCCTCTGGGGCACTTTGAAATAAGGGAAATATGGGGAATGAGGAGGGAAGGGGTGAGAACCTGTGAGTCAACAAAGCTGTTCTGCCCAGACAGGGACACCAGGTCTTATTTGCAGTGCTCTCATTAACAGAACGAAACCCATCAACAGAATGAAGAAGTTAAGAGTAATATTGGCTTTGATGGAAATAAGCAGATAGCCCAAAATACCTATAGGAAGACCTATTTTTACATAAGTCAAGAAACAGCACCACCCACCCAAGCAGAGCCTAAGAGACTATGTTGGTATATTTGTTTCCTCTGGCTGCCATAAAAAAGTACTACAAACTGTATAGCTTAAAATGATAGAAATTTATTATCTCACTGTTCTGGAGGCCAGACATCTGAAATCCAGGTGTTGGCAGGGCCATACTCCCTCTGATAGTTCTAGGGAAGAATTCTTCTTTTACCTTGTCTAGTTTCTGATGGTGATTGGAAATCCCTGGTGCCCTTGACTTATAGTGATATCACTTCCATCTCTGTCTCCACCTCCACATGGCACTTGTCCCTCTGTATGTGTCTATTTCTTCAACATGGCTTCTGATATGGACACCAGTCATTGTACTCACAGCCCACCCCAATCCAGTATGATCTCATCTTAACTAACCAGATCTGCAAAACAAAATAAAATCAACCAAACAACCAACCACCCACCCAACCACCCAACCAAGCAAACATGCAAAAAACCACCTTGTTTTTAAGGAAGGTCATATTCTGAAGTTCCAAGTGGACATGAATTTTAGAGGACACTATTCAACCCAATGCAGTTGGGAACCCCAAATTTCATTAAATAGTACTTGAAACTGGTTGAAAATAGAGAAGGTCACTGATCTCTGCCTATGTGTTTTTTTTAAATTTTTTGGTTTACCATTTTTCACTTTTCAGCAACAATAATGGCTAACACGTGTGGAATATTTGCTTTCCACCACACACGATCCTGAGTTCTTCATGTGCGTTCTCTTACTTAATCTTCGCATGATGGGCAGGATTATTAGCTCTATTTTATAGAGGAGGTAACTGAGACTTAGAATAAGTAACTTGCTGAAAGTCACTTCAGTAGTAAATGCCAGAGCAAGGCCCCAAGCCAAGACTGTGTGACTGAAAGACTGATAGAGATATGTAAGTGATTACTGATTAATACATATGTATATTGTTATCTTTCTGAAGTCATATTTATATTAACATCATAATTGGGTGGAATATATGCATTAATCTCCAGATCCTCAGTTATCTCTGCTTGGAAGGAAACTTATTCTTTTGAACATTTGTTATCCAGCCACTTCATGGCAACTATGTTGAACTGGAGGCACACTGCCTCAGAGAAACCAACATACTGTACTGTAGAAAAATGTCTCAAATTCTGCAGAATGAAAGTATTTCCACAGCATCTGCATTTACGTGCAGCACATGTAAGATGCTCTTATGTCCAGTAAGAGGGGAAATTGGAACGGATGGAAAGGTGATTCCTCACACATGATTGTTATTACTATCATTAATTTTTTTTATCATTATCATTTAAGATAGTAGTTCTCAACCAGGGTGATTTTTCTCCCCAGGGGACACTTGGCAATGTCTGAAGACATTGGTTGTCACAGTTGGGGGGAGGGTGTTATTGCATGTACTGAGTAAAGGCCAAGGATGCTACTAAATATCCTGTGTTGCACAGGACAGTCCCCTGGAACAAAGAATGATTCGGTTCTAAATATCAAGAATGGTGAGGTTGGGAAACCCTGGTTTAACTGTCATTGGTAAAAGAGGGTGCCCCTTGGGAGTCTCGTTGTTGAATATAGGGTTCTACTGTTATTCTCTCAGACTCAGGCACTTAATCAAATTTTTCACGACCCCTATACTACTGACTACTCTCTCAGTAGTGATGACAATTGATAATGATGCTTAATATTTATTGAATTCTTACTATGTGTCAGGCACTGTTCTTAGTGCTTTTCATGTATGGGCTCAATCAGTCCTCACTGTGACTCTTCTGAGAGACTGCCATTATTATTCTATTATGCAAATGAGGAAACTAAGGCATAGCAAGTTTGAGAAACTTGCCATAGGCTACAAAGCCAATGCAGGGCATAGGGAGGATGCTGCTACTCTAACCTTCATTATGCTCTTCTCTTTTCCTACCTCCAGGAGTAGATCAGGCTGAGTACCTGGCTGCACCTTTTATGGAACATTACAATGAGTGGGAGTAGGACTCCCACCTCACAGATGGGGAATTAGAGGCATCAACAAGGGACGGAAACTGGCACACTGTTCATGGGCATTAACCAAAAATACAGGAAATAGTGAGACGCTATGCTCATTGATCAGATCCCTAAGGAGCACCCTGTCTTGTCACTAATTCTCACATAATGCTTAGCTCTTGTTCTCTTCCAATTCATATACCACATGCAGATTTTTTTTCCCTCCCAAGAAGTCTTATCTTAGAATGGGGTGTGCCTAGTAGAGTTTGAGTAACTCTGTTAGTGCCTAATGAGTACTGCTGACTGGATAAAGGGATGAATAGATGGGTGGATGGTTGGGTGGGTGGGTGGGTGGATGGATGGATGGATGGATGGATGGGTGAGTGGATGGGTGGATGGGTGGATGGGTGGGTGGAGGGAGGGAGGGAGGGAGGGAGGGAGGGAGGGATGAACAGATGATCAAATACTGAGCTACCAAGATGGCTTAAGGAATGATATACTAGGGGAGAGGGACTTCATTCCTGAGAGTGCAGTTATAATCAAGAATCCTAAGTTCTCAAAGGTGTCAGCAAAGCTGGGAGCCTGCAGAACTGGAAAGAGCCAGAGACCAGAAAGAGAAGCACGACCTGAAATTTACCTGAGCCCAAGTGCCATAGTATATAGAAGGCCCTTATTCCTCAGAGCCTGGAAGTGAGTCGCCTTTCAATCTGTTTGTATCTTGTTTCTCCTTCTAGACCAAGGTTTTCTCAACCTTAGCACTATTGAAATTTAGAGCCAGATAATTTCTGTAATGGGGGGGAGGAGCTGGTCTTTCCTATGTGTTGCAGGGTGTTTATCTCTATCTCTAGCCTCTACCTGCTAATCCCAGTAGTACCACCCCAAGTCACAAAAATTTTTTAAAAATGTCTCTGGATGTTGTCAGATGTCTCCTGGAGGGGCAAAATTATGCCCAGTTGAGAACAACTGCTGTAGTCCAGGAGTTCCTACAGACTCAGGGCTTGGATTTCTTCCCCTTGCTGGCAATTGCCGAGCTTGGAACAACAATAAAACCTTCATAAATGTCTACGAGTTGATAGATTGCTTACCTCCTCTGGCAGGAAGAAAGGCAAATTTCAGAGAGAAAACACTGCAGGAGAAACGAGGGAAGATGAGAGAGGGGCAGGGAAGGAAGGAAGGAAGAGAGAAAGGGAGGGAGAGAAAAGATAAGAAGGGAGGTAGAAAGTAGAAGAAAAAGGAGGAGCTCATGGGTGTCAGCAAACCCCACCCATGCCCCCCATGGCCCATTCCTGTGCTGATGGCTCCACAACAGGTGTGAAGTAAACTCTCACACTCAGCAAGGAGCATCGGGTGACTTCACCTCTTCTTGAACCAGAGAACTCACAGTTTTTGCATTCATGTTGCTCGGAAGGGACCTGGGATAGCTTTTTGTGTGTATGGATATATGTGTGTGTGAAAGTATAATTATCCATCACTGATTAATCTTCAGACTGAGTCAAGCATTCATTGCAAATCCTTGAAACAAACAAGTCTATTTATATTTTAATTATTTTCTTGGGTTTCAGGTTGATTTGTCTTTCTTCTGCATATTTATGAAGCTGTTGATCCTATGGTAACCTTATCCTTACCTCTTGCAGAGCAGGAGGAAGGCAGAAGGATAAAGAGAAACCCAGAGAAGCTGGCTTTACCCCTTCCCTCCCCCAGGATGCCAGAGCATTCCCTATAGCTCTAGAGAAAAGTGAGGATGACACAGAGTAGGGACCTTTTTTTTAAAATTAAGGTATAATTAATTGGTACCTCTTGCCCACAGCTGTCATTCTTATTTTAGGGGACCTCAGCTCTCTTGCTGGAGTCTGATTTTGGTCCTGGCTCCTTTTGCTTCCTTGCTACCCATATACTATAGTCTTTTTGCATCTTTATTATGTTTACATTTTCCAAATGAGCCAAATTTTTTCCTAAATAGTGCAAGATTTTTCTATAGAATTTTATCAGTGAATTTGGATGATTGAAGAAATCATGCATTTTTAATTACTTGGCAGTCCATTGTACCTGGATATGAAAAAATGTGCATGTGAGGTCAAGGGTGAAGCATTCACCAGATTCGCAAGTGGATGTACAGCTCCTCTGTCAGGGATGGCCCGACATGTGTATCAAAATAAGATACGCATGCTTAAGCCCCTGGATCCAGTAGCTTGGGGCTGCACTAGACACTGCCTAGCTAATCTTTTGGCTTCTTTAATAGGTTATTTGCCAACAAATATTCACTCCCTCCAAAAGACCTCCCTCCATGGAGGAGAGGAGTGTGCTCTCCCAACCCATTGATGTTGGGCTTGGCCGTTTGACTCGGCTTGGCCTCATGGTGAGAAGAGTATGGTTTCCTCTGTCTTGCTGTGGCCAATGGTGCATTAACAGATGTGATGCCAGCAGAGGCTGGGGCTTATGTGCTCCTGTCACTGTGGAAAGAAAATGCCTTAGGAAGCTGCTGGTCCAGAGAGGACCAGAGACTCATCCTCCTCATATCGGACCAGCAAATTGGAGCCAAAGCTGGCTGAGCCGACTCTAGATCAGCTGAGCTCCAGCTGACTGGCAGATGTATAAGCAAGAAGTTAATGCTTGTTGTTTTATGCCACTGGGTGCTGGGTTGAACGTTATTAGAGTTTCAAAGTCTGATTGCCTTGACAAACCCAGCTTCACCAAAAATGCCTTTAAGAAATATGACCTTGTGCTAGAGCTAGACCTCAGGAGAACAACGCCTGCCCTTGCCCAGCACAGAAACCCTGGCTTATCCAGGTCTACCATACTATTACATAATAACTATTGTAACTATTATGTAATGACGGTTTGCACAAGAGTTGTGTGGTTTTCAAAGTTCTTTGATACACTTTGCTCACCTAACATGTCGAGACTATAATGTTATATTATTTTCATCTCCATTTCTTCTCCAGTGACTGGACTGGACTCAGATAAGTTAAATGCTTTAATTAAGACGATATAGTCAGTAAGTGCAAGATTGACCTCAGTCTTCTCCTTCCAAATTTCACCCTTGCATCATATTGCCTTTTTTGTTGTACGTATAAAATTAAGTTAGGTAATAGCAATTGGTTAGGAGACAGAGTGGGTCTTCGGTTTCCACCCTTGTCCTTGCCGCAGTGGCTTTTAGCCCTGTGGGCGTGGGATGGACACATCACATCTCATCCTCTTGAAACTGTTCTCAGGTAGAGAAGACAGAAGTTTAGAAGCTTTAGAAGCTCACCCTCCTTTTTCTTCTCTCCTCGCACTGCCATGTCACCTGCCCCCCTAAGAGGTACTTGTCTTGGCTTAAGGGTCCCTGAATATCATGCAGGTGGGAAGTTGTATTCTGGGAAAGTCAGTCCCACTCAGCATGTCTGAAAATCAAAGCAAACAGGACACCTGCTCTCAAGAGATGATGACAGAGGTTGGCAAGCTTTTCCTGCAAGGGCCACATAGTCCATTTTCAGGCTCTGGTGGTCATACAATCTCTCTTACAGAGACTCAGATCTGCAGGTGTAGTGTGAAAGCGGCTATGGGCAATATGTAAGTGGATGGGCCCCAAGCACCTGATTTATAAAAACAAGGTGGTGGGCAGGGTTGTGCCCAGTGACCGTGGTTTGCCTGCCCTGGTTTATAGACTAATAGAGACCTTAACACAAACTACGGCATCAACGCTCCCTGTCTTTGAAGTGATATCTTATGGAAAGATGAGAGTGCTTGTCATTCTTCCTCCTCTCTCCTTTGATTTTTCCTTCTAGTCTTCCTTCTTTCTTCCTTCCTTTTTTCCTTATTTCTTGTCTTTTCTTTCTATTGTTCTATTTCTCCTGTCTTTCTCTTCCTTCCTCTCTCTCTCTCTCTCTTCCTGTCATCTCTCTTCCTTTCTGCCTTCCTTCCTTTCTTCCAAACCATCAGCAAATATTTACTGAGCCCCTCAGTTGTGCCAGGCACTGGGCAAACAGGTGAGGAGTGTCAGCCTCCGCCCCTGAGCTCTGCTGGTTCCCTGCCACGTCTGCAAGCCCTGGGCACTTTGTTCCCAGCTGTGCCCTGGGGAGGGACTGGGGAGGGGATGAGGAGGGGAGGGGGGAGAGGGAGGACAGTCTGGCAGGGAAAGGGGGGCTGCTGCAGTGTCATCACCCTGGCCCGTGGCATAAAGGTGCAGAGCGTCTGCTCCTGAGCCTGCCTTCCAGTACTCCTTTCATCTGGAGTTAGACTCTTTAATTTGTAAACATTAATAACCATTATTATTATTAAAAAGGAAAGAAAGTGAGTAGCCCTGTAACTAATTACTTTAAGTGTTCTCAACAAGGCACAGTTCAACTCCTTTATAAAACCTCCTGCTGTGAAGACCAGATTGTCATTATGATCAGATCCTTCCTTAGACCTATTAATTTTACCCAGAATAACAGCAGAACAGATGCAAGAAGAAGGCTAGTCTGATTAACATAATTCTTTTCAAAGACCATTTCCTCCCTAAGGGCCACCGTACTGAGTCTTCTATCTTGTCTCAGATCTAATTACATTCAGGAGAATTCAGACACTGACGGGCGATCTCAGCAGATGTCACTTCTCAGATTTGAAGCACACTTCAGGATATGAAACCTTATCAGAAAATCAATTGAAATTAACAATTCCCTCTCTCTTTTTCCCCATCTCTTCCCTCTGCCAGCGCTCCCTCTCCCTGTGTCTTTTCCTCTCTTTCCCTTTTCTTTGGCCAGATTAAAGTTGTTTCCAAACACTAACCTTTCTCAGGAGGAGAGACAGCATTTCCGGGAATTCAATAAACCTGAAACTCAAGCCTACGCTTACCTTTTGAAGTGTTTCTCCGCTTCTCCCTGTCTCAGCATAATGAGTGTGTGTGTGAGTGTGTGTGTGCGCGCGCGTGCGTGTGTGTGTGTGTGTGTGTGTGTATTATGAGCAGCAGTTCTTGAGGGTCTCTATAGGGTATAAAAATAAGGTAAAAACAGGAGAAACAGGGGCTTTCTGCAGCACATTGAAAAGATACACACCACAAGCTCCCTCTTAAGTATCTGATCTCTGATTGAAACCAGAACCGATTTGGATCCCAGTGTCTGATCTTTGATGGGCAAGAGCAGTGGGTTTACAATGGAGTCTCTTGCTGCTTTTAATGAAGTATTTGACTTTTCGCCTGCTGCTTTCAATTGAGCTCTGGGAGCTTTGGATAGAAGCTCTTGGGGGAGCAGCAAATGAGTGGGGGCTGGGGTTCCAGTGCCTGGAGCCTAGGTTAAGATACGGCAGACCTCGAGTTCCAGCAGCAGCAGAAACTTTTTTCTCAGCCTCACCCTAAGCTCCAGGGCCTTTTGTTCTGGGATCTCAGAATATAGAAAATGAGGCCTGGAAAGCCAATTAGCTAAAAAAACCAACCACACTTTTTTTTTCCTGCTGCCATGCTTAAGCTGTCCCTTATTGTGGTCTGCTTTGCTCTGCCTCTCCAAAGTTGCCCAGGTATGGGGAAATAGTGCCATAGGACACGACTGTAGGCAGAGACCATGGACGAGCCATCCATTTTCCATATCCTGGGAGAACAATGAAGAAAGAGCTAGAAAGTGGGAACATGCAGTTCTGCATTATGCATTGGTTTTTTGCAGTTTGCAGGTGCCATACGGCACCATGCTGACACAGAGCGCAAGCCGGCCTCCACTCCCCAAAGCCTCATTGCAGCAGCTGCTCTCGCCTGGCTGGGCCTGGCTGTGTCTCTGAGGTGGTGTTCCTCAGGGTGGCCATCTGGGTGTTCTCCCCGGATAGCCCGTGGCCTTGGCAGCGGCCCTCTGGGAAGCTGCCCAAAGTAAGAACACTGGAGCAGGATGGGCACGAGGCATCTCTTCGCAGGGACGCTGGAAAGCCTGTGATCTTGACACTGGTGGGGTGAGAGCTTGAGAGGAAAGTACTAGACACAGGACAAGAGGTGGAGAGGATTATGGAAACCAGGGCCTCTTTGTCATTTTCTGGTTCGCGTTGAACATCTCGCTTACTGTCCCATAGAGAGTGGGGGAGAATTTGACTTGTAAACCCACATCCATTCTATTTGGCCTTTCCGTGGTCCGGCCCTGCGAATGACACTGGCATGTTCCTAATTGATGGATGAGGGTGCTCTGGGCTCCTGAGAGATTGTTGTGTCTCAAGCTTTACGCTCCGGGCTCTCCTAAGAAGGGTTAGACTTCAGCCATAGTCAAGACAATCAAACAAGAGGAGAGCAACCCCTATTCTCTTCCAGGGTTCACTGTGTGTGATGTCATCATCACGCAGTCTGCTCTCGTGGGAGAGAGAGGAAGCTCATTATGGTGGAAGAAGGAACATAGAGTGTCAGGGGGTCCTTAGCAGTGGGTGGGTCCTCACAGCGTCTGTGAGCCACTCAGCCTGTATGTAGGCAGACAAATGTGTTAGGGTTGGTGACTCTCCAGCCTGCCTGGGCCTGTCAAATATTCCTGAAGGGCTCACCTGCTGCTGCCTTTGGAGAAAAGGAGCCCATGTAGGGCTCAAATAGAAGGAATGGAACTGAGTTTCAGAAGTCTGGCCTCCACCTTGCCTTCTCTGAGTTTAACACATGAAAAGGTACTCTCTGTCTGGTCCAGGTGGTCTGAACGGAAAAAAACGATGGTTTATGACTGCGACATCCTAATAACAGCCAGTCTAATCCAAGATTTGATGAAAAAGAGAATGATTACTGAGTGTTTTGGTGTGTAAATTCTTGCATTTACTCAGTATTTATTTAGCATCTATTATGTACATAGTAATGTGATAGCTCCTGGGGAGAGGTGACAAGAAATAAATCAGACATGGTCTCTGACACTAAAATAGTTTATTGTACAGTGGATATACACATGTACACACACACATACACACACACACACAATTCCCTGCATCTTGGGTTTTTTTTCACTTAACAGTATACCTTGGGTGTTGTTTTATATTAGTACATAAAGATTTGTCACATTCTTTTAAACTATTATACAATATTCTATTGTACTATATATATATATGTATATATATATATATATACATATATATATATATATATGGGAGAGAATTATAATCAGTGTCCCATTATCGGACACATATAGAATAAATTCCTAGATGTGGAATTGTATATTTAATTTTTATTGATCTTGTTAAATAGCTCACTTTAGAAGCGATACTGAAAGGTGTGCCTCCCAGCAGCCTATGAGAACATGTTTCCTTATACTCTCAATAGCAGCGTCTTACAAAACTTCAGGTAGTTACAATCAGCAGCTTCATTTAGCATTTCTCTTATTAGGACTGAGGTTGATGACCTTTTTGTTCATCTAAAAACCCCTTGTATTTCCCCTTCTATGAACTTTCTGTTTATTTCATTGTCTGTTTTCTAATGGGTTGTTGGATTTTTATTGATTTGTAAACACTCTTTGCGTAAGCCCTCAGGTCCTATCTGTAGTACTCTGAAAGCAAAAAAGGGGGTTCACAAATTCAATGCCAAAACTCATTTGGTGGTAAATCTTGACCTGGTTTTCATGTGAGGTTTTGTCCGGCTCACTTAGTATGAATATTCATGAGTTTGCTGCATAAATAATAATGCATTTGAATTTATAGAATGTGACCCCACACGACACTGGTGGTGTCTCACAAAATTCAATAATCCCCAATATTAACCTTCCAAAAGCAAAATTAAAAAACCTAATGGTTTCAGATAAGAAACTGGGAAGTATTTAGAAAAAAAAATTTGTTTTTCAAAATAATGCTTCCCCTTTTCCCCAACCTATTTGGAGCCAGAAAATCCAGGAAAGAAGCAAAGTAAAAGTTTCTTTGTGTCCAGTGTCTTATCCATATTTTGCACCATTGGATCATGGTCTGCCGATGCCATGGCCATATTTCTACGTGGGAGGCCTTTCAAAATACACAATGGAATTGAAGCGGCCACTTGAAACTTCTTCACTTGCAAATTCAAAGTTGGCAGATGAGGCCGCTTACAGAAATGTTACACACAGTTGTCACAAATAGGGGCTGTATTTCTCACAGCAATATTTTTCTCTTCTTCTGTTACCTAATAAATCACATATTTATGGAAACAAATTTGAAACAACTTGGTGGAAAGGCCTTCCTCCCCCTGAGCTTATAAATGATGCCTCCCATGTTTTCTCACGGTGCTTTTATAGATTCCTTTTTCACATTTCATATTTGATCCACCTGGAATTTATTTTGGCATAAGAGGTGAGGTGGAGCTCTAACTTTGTATTTTATCAGATGGCTACCCAGGTGTCCCAAACCAGATTCACTGATAATCCATCTTTACTCCATTAATTTGAAAGGTCATCTTCCTAAGACACTAAATTCTTTTGTGTATTTGGGTCTATTTCAGGGCTTTCCTGTTTGTCCCTTTAATTAAGTTTGTTTAGTACAAAGCGTGGGCTATTGCCTTATATTGTTATATTGCTGTCCAGGAAGGTTCCTTCAGTTTATACTTCCATCAACAGTGGATGACTATCTTGTCCTTCCATAACTTTGACAACACTCCTATTTTATATCCTTTCCTATTTTAGATGATAAACAGTATAATTTAATTGGTTTTGATTTGCATTTTTATTACTACCAAGACTTATATATACATATATTTTTGGAACATCCAGGTATCTTCTTTTATAAATTAGCTGTTAGTGTCTTTCCCCCCAGATTTCTAATGGGACGTTCAACTCTTTCCTGATGCTATACGTGTCCTTTAAAAAATCTTTGCCAGAGATGGAGTTGATGTCAAAAGCTGAGTTTGTGGGGTGCCTGCGTGGCTCAGTTGGTTAGGCATCTTGATTTCAGCTCAGGTCGTGATTTCATGGTTGGGGGATCAAGCCCTGTATTGAGCTCTACCCTGAGTGTGGAGACTGCTTGGGATTCTCTCTCTCCCTCTCCCTCTGTCCCTCTCCCCCACTTGCACATGTTCTCTGTTTCTCTTTCTCTCTCTCCCTCTCTCTCTCAAAAAAAAAAAAAAAAACAAACAAAACACCAACTGAGTTTGTAAGAGCAGGCTGGATGGAGGAGACCATTCTACAATATATCTTCAACACTGTTCCCAAAAGTGGAGAGTCTTTTAGATGGGGAGGGGGTAGGAGAAGGAAAATAACAATGTTTGCTATGGACTGAGTGTTTGTGTCCCCCTAAAATTCATATATTGAAGCCTAATCCCCAATGTGATGATATTTGGAGGTGAGGCCTTTGGCAGATAATTTGGTTATGAGAGTGGAGCCTTCATGATGGGATTAGTGCCCTTGAAAGAAGAGACCTGAGAGAGCTTACGTCCCCTCTCTGATCTCTGACACAGGAGGACACAGCAGGAAGAGAACCATCTACAAACTAAGAGTTGGGCCCTCTCGAGAGCCTGACCACCCTACTGGGAATCTCCAACTCACTGGCCTCCAGAACTGTGAGAAGTGAATTTCTGTTGTTTAAGCCCTCCGATCTACAGTATTCTGTCATAATAGCTCAAAATGAGTATTGGTAAACATTTGCCAACCATTTAGGTACCAGCACTTTCCAAGTTTCTGTTGTTGTATCATCAGAATGACCTTACAAGGTGGGTACTCCAGTCATCTCCATTGATCAGATAAGAAAACTAGGACTTGGTGATTAAATAACAAATTCAAAGTCACACAGCTAGAACATTGTAGAAGCACAACTAAATTCCAGCTCTCTGACACCAAAGTGAGTTCTCTCTCTTTTTTTAAATTTTTTATTTTTTAAATTGCTTATTTTTGAGAGATAAAGAGCATGAGTAGGGAAGGGACAGAGAGAGAGGGAGACACAGAATCCAAAGCAGGGTCCAGGCTCTGAACTATCAGCACAGAGCCCGATGCGGGACTCAAACCCACAAACTGTGAGATCATGACCTGAGCTGAAGTCGGATGCTTAACTGACTGAGCTGCCCAGGTGCCCCCAAAGTGGGTTCTTTTAATGTCCATATCTACTGAATCCTAGTGGCTCCAGGCTAGTGGAAAAGTCAGATCTATTCATACACAAAATCATGAGGTAGACAAAGTTTGTCTTCAACTGCCTCATTTCTGTGTCTGCCACAAGATGGACAGGTATCTTATACACTGTACCTTCCTTTTCCATCATTACCCACTGTCCTGCAGCCTCTAGGTGGTCAGAGTTCTTGACCATGACACCCATTGGGCCTGACCCCCACTGGTGGCGCCTCAAGGTATGGACATGTCCCTGAACCCTTCCTTTTTTTTTCTCATCCAAATTTCCCTGGCCTTTGAACTAAAAGCCATAGTTTCTGCTAATTTGCTCAACCAAATTAGACAGAGTTTTTAATGAATGCTAATGAATTAATATATTATTCACACAGAAGGCAGGAAGGAGACAAGTAAAGAGAGAAGAGAAGGAAAAACTGAGCAAAGTGTACCAAGTGATCAGTGTGAATTTGGCTTTCTAGGTAGTATGGGATCTCTTTCCCTGGTGATTTTTCTGAGGAGAAAGGAAGCATTGGCTCAGGGCTAAACTGGAGGAAAATAATAGGGGACCAGGTGGGCCTCAGCTGCTGGGCGCACCATGTCTCCCAAGCTTGGATCTGTGGCAGACCTTGGTCTCCAGGGCTTGTGGCTTCCCTTGCACAATATTTCCACCCCAGCAGTCCAGTCAGGCTAGTCAAGCGTTGGCTGTGAGGGTGGAGTGAGGGAGGTTGTTCCCCCAGAGCTGGGCCTTCCAGGGGGACAATCCTCCAACAGGGAAATCAGAGAACATTCAATTCTCCTAGCCCCCCAAATGTTCCCCTAATTGATCCAGAGCTATATAAAGGGTAAGAAGAGACTTAAATAACCCCACATGTATAGCCAGCTCTCAAAATCTTTGAAACCTGAAGGCAGTTCCCGTTTGCAAAAGATCTACCTTATGGGCCTCCCTGAGGATGGTCCCTGCAGCTTTGGCATGAAAGACCAAAGAGAAGAAGCTAGACACAGATCGAGGGCACACCTCTCTATTTCCCACCTCGGATTGTATAAATGGCTCTGTTTTTGCAGGAGGACGAGGGGTGGGCAAGTGGGAGGTGATCTATATATTTTGCAATTAACAAGGATAATGAAATATTTTTGGAAATGTTTGCTTGAGGCTCCAGGTTTCCCTCTAGACTTTTCTCCTTTGACAGTGAGAGATGCTTGTGGGGGTGCATGATGCAAAGACCTGAATTCATCTCAGAGCCACCCAGCCCTGAAGTGAGGGTCTGGGTGAGATGAGCACTCAGATCCTCTCCAGACAGATGCTCCTGTGATTGTGTCTGGCTTTATCTGCAGTGATGAACCTCATTCAGAACAGGGAATAAGAAGGGATTAATTATACTCAATTGAATAGAAACATTATTAAGAATAACCCCTTACATTTTTTTTCTTATTACTGTGCCTTTTTGCTCTCTTGAGGCACTATGATATTTTAAGGCTATCGTGAGTTTAAAATAACCTCACCATTAGCCCATGGAAATAGAGAGGATGTGCATTATCCTCCCCTTTCCGTGGAAGAGGAAACTGAGGCCTGGGGAGGTCCAGGGGCTTGGGTAGAATCCCAACAGAAACCCAGGTCCCTCTCTGCCAGCCCGAGCCATTTCCAGTGGATGTGCTTTCTCTCCCTGCAAGACACGGTCTGCTGATTAGAGAGGTTTCTTTTTCCCAAACCCCATTGCATTGGACAGATGCATTAAAAGCCTCCCCGGGTAGACAAATCCTGGGGCCGACAGGTAGCTTTCCATTAATAAAGCAAAAATACAAATTAAGCAGTCCTCTTGGTGATGCTAGAACCCGACTCGCCCCTCCTCCCCCGCCCCCTAGGAATCCACAAACACATCTTTAAATAACAAAAGAAAATTGAGTACCTGATGCAGTTAGCAGTGGCCCCGTGGGGGCTGGGGAGACCAGAAAAAGAGTCTATTATTTTGCACCTGTCCTGCCCAATAGCTCATTGTGCAGCAGTATTTACTTAAAAAGCAGAAGAGGAAATCATTATTTGCTCTTAGTCCTGCGATTCCCGTGGCTACACTCTTTGGAGGAAGTGTTTTATTTTATTTCTTTTTTCCCCTTCTCCCATGCCTGAGTTTCAAGAGGTAAAAGTGTCAGTGCCTGGCGCATATGATATGGAGAATCAGCACAGAGGCCAGGATGGGAGTGTGGCATATGCCTGCCCTGCTTTCTTTCATGTCTGGACAGCGATGAAGAGAAATGAGCTCAAAGGGAGGTCTCTCTCTCTCTCTCTCTCTCTCTCTCCCTCCCCTTTTTTCTCTCTCTCTCTCCTTTTCTCCCTCTCTCCCTCTCTCTCCCCCATTCTCTCATTCTTTCTCTCCATTTACAAAAGCTGCATATACATCATATATGCATGCACCATTAGATGCATATACATATACACATTGTGTAGTACCCATATGTTATATACATATATGTGTATATTTTACATATATCATCTAAACATATCTACATTATATATGGTGTATTAAATACACACACACACACTTACAAATGCATTCTGCTTCCCTCCTCCCACTCCCAAATAGAAATGCTAGTGAAACACTGAAAAAAATGAAAAAATACACAATCCAGAGCAGGAAAAAAAAAAAGGAAAAGCAAAACCCCCCGTTTTAAATGTTATAAGTATCTTCCAGTTACTAATGTCTCCCCCTCTTAATGGCTGTGTTTCTCCAGCTGGAAATTGGCAGCAATCAGCTTTACAAGTGTTGGGGAAAGATTTACTTGGACAGATGAAAGAAAATCATTTCCTCCTAAATGCCGGCACCCACCACAGATAATGTGGCACTCCCCTGCTTGGCAGAGGGCAGCGCATTTTGAAGGAGCTTGTTTTCTTGGAAAATATAGTCATTGGGCAGGGAAGACAAAAATATGACCGGGCTGGTAAAAATGCTATTGTTAGAGGTAATAAGGTGTTAAGGGCAGTGCTTTACAAGAGGAGAGCGTTTTCTAAAGCTTTGAGAGCAGGGTGGGTAGACGATAAATGGCCCTGGGTGAGAGAGAGGCCCAGCAGGACTGGCTGACCTATCTTTAGCGGTCTCTATGCCCTTTGCATTCCCATAGAACACTGGTGTGGAAAGAGCCCCGCAAGATCACTTTTTCCCACCCCCTCACCTCTCACGCCCAGAGAGGAGAGAAAGCAACCGACCCACATCACGAGTGGTTGGAGGTAGAACAGGAGCTGGTGATCCCAACACATCCAGCTGCATGTGGTTCGTGTTCCATTAACGGCACAAAGTCTGATGTTCTTTGTCCTCGATGAGCATTTTTCAATCTCTCTGCGTTTGGGGGACTTTCATAGGAGGAGGGACAGGCAGGAGCCAGCTCTTAGGTTCTTTCCCAAACCAACTTCCATCGGAGTAGTAGCTTGACTTGTATTTTCATTAGTTGTCTGTAAGATATAATTGGAAGAGGTTCCATGACTTTTGAAAAGAGCCTGCAAACTAATGTTGCCTCATTGATCCACTTCTGGGCAGCCCTCTTAGGCTACCGTATCCTTTCTAGGGCTTCAGTCTCCTTGTTGCTCTTGGCTGAGACTCCAACCACTCTTTTTGACTCACTTTTTGCACTGGTTTGCTACTTGCCTGATTTTGATCTTACCGTGAGTTCTTGCTTTCCTTTGCCACCCTCCATCTTCCCTTTTATTTTGCATATCACGTGTCATGCTGTGTCCCCCAGGGTGACATCAATTCCTCCTATGGTTATTATTCTAATCTCTTCCCCACTCGCTTCGTCAGCTCCCATTGGCTGCCTTGTGTGACTGTTCCACACTTGCCTCAGGTCGGCGCTTCTATAATCTTTCTGCTGCTGACTCCCAAATTTATTTCTCCAGCCAGGATCTCCAATGGGCCCGCGTTTCAGACTTATATCTTCCAATATGTCCTAGATCTCTTTGCATGAATGTTTCACGTCATAACCTTTCTGCACAAAGCTGGTTCTGCATCTGTTTACAGTCTCACCCAGCAGAATGGGCATATAAACCATCATCCAAACCAGAAGGGAGGGTCAGAGAGCAACCTTCTTGCAAGCTAGTCAATCACCAGACCTTGCCAATTTTACCTTTCTCTCCATGATCCCACCTCCTCTCCATTTCTTCTCCCCACCCTGCTGTGGGCCATGGTTCTCTTGCACCCAGCCCACCACAAGAACCTCCTTGGCTCTCCATCTTGGCTCTACTCTGTCCCCCCTGTATTTGTTCTCTGCACGAACACAGGAATGGCCAACTGGGAAAACAGATCCCACTGCTGTGCCTGGGACCAAGCCAAGCCCCTAGCTGTTGCCTGCTGGGGTGAAATTCTGGTCTCGACCCTGTCCAGCTCTCCTGCCTCATCCCTCAGTCCTTCCACCTTGCACTTCTCTCTCCAGCAGACCAAACTGTGTGTGGTTTCCATTGTGCCACTTTCCTCCTGGTCTTTGCATTTACTGACCCTTCTGCTTGTCACACACTCCCTAGCACCTCCTCTCCCAGCCAATTTGGGCTCGTCTAAGTCTCAGTTAGGGACCTCCTCTGCCATGAGCCTTCCTTGTGTCTCCCCTTTCCTATGGCTCTGTCGGCACCCTGTGTGTCCCTATCTCCACACACTCATTCCACCAATGTTTATTGATTTCCTGCTTTGTACCAGGCTTGGCACTAGGGACATAGTAGCAACTAAAGCAAAGAAAACCCTGCCTCTTAGACATTAAATTCCACTAGGTGGGAAAGGAAGAAACAAGATACAGAAGTGACATGTTTAGTATGTTCGAGAATGATAAGTACTGAGAAGAAAAATAAAACAGAGACAGGGAAGAAACAATATTGAGAGGGGTTGAAATTTAAGGTGACTGAGGAAAGCCTTGCAGAGGAGGGGACACTTGAGAAGGATCTGAGGCCTGTGAAGGAAGAGCCATACAGATATTTGGGAAGAGCATTTCAGGCAGGCAACAGCAAGTGCTAAGACCTTGAGGTGCAAGTGTGCACAGCATGTTTGAAAAAAAATAGTGAAATGCCAGCATAGATGGGAAAGAGTAAACAAGTAGGAGATGATGTCAAGGGGGTAATGAGGGACAGGGAGGGCACAAGTCCCAGTTCTGTTGGCCATGGTGAAACAATGGCATTTACTCTGAGGGAGATGGAAACCATTGAGAACTTAAGTGGAGGGGTGAGGTCTGCTTTATAGTTAACCAGATCTCTCTGGCTCTCGTGTTGAAAATAGACCAAAGGGAAGTGAGGGTAGAAGCAAGGACACAAATTAGGAGCCTATAGGAATAATCTTGGCAAGAGGTGATTTTTGTGTGACTCAGGGGTTTGGCAGAAGAAGTAGTTGATAAAAAGGGATCATATTATGGGCGTCTTTTGACACAGGGATGAAAGGACCTATTGATTTAATAAAGTAATTGATTCCTAAACTAATCATTGATTGTCTAAAAGGTAAATCGTTGTGCTTGGGGAGGGGAGAGATAGAAGGCCAAGTCAAGCACAGACCACAGTCCTTTGCCTTTTAAATCCCCACCAGTTAAGCAAGACAATATGGCAAGTATACCCAAATGTTGAGTAACCATAAAGAAATAACAGGTAAGAATGGAGCAAGAGCCTCCTCATGAGTCAGGGTCAGCTAGCAGCTATAACAAGTAATCCCACCTGTCACGGCTCACTTACCCCAATGTACTTCTCCCTCCCTCGCTGTGTGTGTGGGTTGGCAGGTAGTGGGAAGGTTGGCGCCCTTCTCTTCATCACGGTCAGTCAACCTTCTTACATCATTGAGTGTCTCTATCATCCCCAAGGTCTCTGACTCCTTTTCTGTATCCTTTTCTTGCTTTACCACTCATTTTTAGGGTTTAAAATTCCTTTTTTACTTTTCTTCTGTTCCTTGAGTACTCATAAATTCCAATGGAATAGGAATGGGTAAGAATGTATCCGGTCTGAGCCAAAGCTGTTTAGAACACTTAGGATTTTTCCAGATTCTCTTTGCTTACCTCCTGACCAAAAGTGTAGAATGCAAGGAAAGCTGAAAAAATGTAGCTGATCAGTGTGCCAAGGCAGGATATGGGTAAGCACCGGAGGTTGCTATCAGAGCCTCCCAGCTGGACCTGTGGAGTCCTTCTTAAGTCATGCCCAGCCCTCTCTCCACCCAGTGGCCAAGGTCATCTTCCAGAATCACTGAGTGGATTATGTGGCTTCCCTGGTTAAACCCCTCCACTGCTCCTTTCTTCTTTCATGCTCCAAAGGAGGATACGTTGAAGCCTTTTTTCAAGCTCACTTTAGCATTGCTTTCCATGCTGTCTACCTTATAGCATCTCATGTGTCTCTACCATATCCATTCTTCCTCTATACTTTCTCATAGGTCGTTTCCTTTGTCTGGAAGCACTTCTTTCTTCCTCCACCAGATGAACCCCACTCATCCATCAAGACCCTGTGAAGCCTGTGTGCCTGGGCTAGCTGTGTTACTTCCCTCCCTGTGATGTCTTCAGTTATATATGCTTTGTCTATATCTGCACCATCTGATGTGGTGGCCACTAACCACATGTGGTGGCCACTAAGCACATGTGGCTCTGGCATACTCAAAATGTGTCTAGTACCACAGGTTGAAATGGTATTTTGGATTTATTGAGTCAAATAAAATTTGTTATTAAATTTAATTTTACCTTTTTTTTTTTTTTTTTACCTTATTAACATGTGGTTGCTAGAAAATTTTAAATTACAGTTCTGGCCCACATTATATTTCCAGACAGCACTGGCTGTAGTATTTTTCATACTGTAATGTAACTGAATGCATGTCTGTCTCCAGCACTAGAATATGAGCTCTTCTACTACAGCGAGAATTCTCACTCATCTTTGTGTCCAAAGGCGCTTGGATGGAGGGAGCCTTGTCCATAATAGAATCCCTGCCCCCACAAAGTGTGCTGGGTTAAAAGAAGGAGCTCTATGAGAGAAACACGAACAGAGCTGGTTGTGGACAGGGGGGGGATTCTGATGGATAGGAAAGAGGAAGAGAGAAGGAAGTAGGTTCACAAGAAAAGCGAGAGTGAACAATGCCGGGATCTCTGGAAGCATGGGAAGTAGGTAGAGAGTGTGAAGTGAATGCTTTGTCTGGAATGCAGGGCTGTTGAAATAAGGGTGGAAGACTGTGATGGGAAAACTGTGAAGGCCTTCCAGTACCAGAAGCAATGGGGTCACGGAGGATTTGTGAGCAGGAAGTGGCTGCCACCATCATATACATTACAATAGTCAGGAATAGCCTTAACTTGTCATTTGAAAGGCTGTCACAATCTTTGTCAGTATGAATTATTTGCGTTTATGCACTTGGTTGTTGTTTTTTTTTTCTTTCATGTGAATGCTTGGGGTTTAAAGCCCCAATTTCAGAATCCCCAGGGCAAACCCCTGTTTAAATTCCCACTCTCAATCTCAACTCCTCTGGGCCCAAACCTTTTTCAGGGAAGGTAGAAAACCCATTTCCCATGAGGACCTTTCCTGCTGAATTTACTCTTTGTTCCTCGGGAGGTGACTGAGGGAGCCCTGGGGAACCAGGCTGGGGATGCCAAAGTTTTTTCAAGCTATGGACTCAGAGCTTTTGTTCCTTTGAACACAACTGCTTTGGAAACAAGCAAGGAGCTGGCCACAGCACCCAAATCCAGGCTTTGATGTGAGATTGCTGGGCTCTTTGATGAGTGTGTACCAGAGCCAGCCTTGGGGATAATTAAGTTGTTTTTTTTTTTTCCATAATGAGGGCCAATTGGCTCCTTAATTATATTTTTCTCCATCTCAAATTTTAAAAATGTGAACCACCTAGGTTGGTTGATCAAAACTTGTGTAATATGTGGTGGGAAGAAGGAAAGGATCAGATTTAAATCTGAGCTCTCGATCTTTATTAGCAGATGAAGGCAGAAGCCTATGTAGTGAGGCTAAATCCAGAGATAGGATCAGGGCAGCAGCCCGACAGCAGACTGTGACAGCTCATAAGCAAGTTTCCTTGGGGACACACAGAGGCTTGGATCAAAACATCAAATCCCAGGAAATAAGCACTGGAGGGGATTTGAGGTATTTCAGCCCCAAAGGGTCATTCTATTGATGGAAAGTCTTGGGTCCAGAAAGAAGTGACTGGTCCAAGATCATCCTTTTCACTGTACCAGGCAATGAGCTTCCTCAGACTCTAGCCAATATTGTGACATAACAATAGTTCCCTTTGCATATTACTTTATGCTTTATTTTTTTTAAGTTTTTAATGTTCATTTATTTTTGAGAGAGAGGGAGAGACAGAAACAGCAAAAGTGGGGGAGGGGCAGAGAGAGAGGAAGACACAGAATCCGAAGCAGGCTCCAGGCTCTGAGCTGTCAGCACAGAGCCCGACGCGGGGCTCCAACTCACGAACTGCAAAGATGGTGACCTGAGCTGAAGTCGGACACTTAACTGACTGAGCCACCCAGGCTCCCCCTGATTTTTTGCTTTAAACAACTCTTCTCTAGCCACTGTCCCCTTGGTCCTCATGGCAATACTGTGAGCTAAGTCAAACAGCATTAAATAGTGTTGCCTTTTTTTAAGAATCCAAATCTCAGAGTGGCTCATCATTTGCTTGAAGTCACACAGTAGATGATAGATCCAGGAAACATAGGAAAGTGCATGTTCTTTCCATTTTAGTATAGCAGCCCGCCCATTCTCTCATTACTGATTTATTCATTTGCCAAACACCAGCTGAGAGCCCAAGGCTAGGCCTCGTGCTGGGCAGTTTTCTTTGGCATCCCCCAGCCTGTTTCTTCTAAGTTCTATCTGCTTTCACAGAGTAATTAGGCTTTTAGCCATAGGAAAACCATGATCTGGTGTGAGCTATAGGAAAATCTCTTCTGTGGAGCGTGAAACATGGCTTGGTGAGGATAGAGCCTAGAGGCAGAGAGACTAGCAGGCTGGCCAGGGGCTGAGAAGACCTGAATACAGGACTAGCCATGAGGAAGGAGAGGTGGAAGGGTGGTTTTGAGGGAGATTTCAAGTGGAACGTGGTTGCTGGTGAGAACAAGAGAGCAGTTGGAAGAAGCCTAAGATTTTATAGATCAGTTACTTGGGAGGTCCAAAGAGTGTGAGCCAGTTCTGGGCTGTACAATAAAAAGTCCAGTGTCTAAGGATTATTCTTTTTTTTTTAATGTTTGTTTATATTTTGAAAGAGAGGGAATGAATGAGTGGTGGAGGGGCAGCGAGACAGGGAGACACAGAATCCGAAGCAGGCTCCAGGCTCTGAGCTCTCAGCACAGAGTCCGATGTGGGACTCAGACTCACGAACTGCAAGAACATGACCTGAGCTGAAGTCAGACACTTAACTGACTGAGCCACCCAGATGCCCCTGTCTGAGGGTTATTCGAGTAGAAATGTCTTGCCACAATGATGGGCAGCAATGATTCTAGAGTTGAGGAGAGAAGGGAGGTCTGCGATCAGAGTGTTGCTGACTAGGGGGTCATGGGAGTAGGTGTGCTCATCTGAGGAAAGTGTGGAAAATAGCAAGAAGGCTTGAGGCGGGCTGTGATCCAGGCTCTGCTTCTAATGGACTTGTCTAAGCAAAGCCATGAACCTCAGTTCTTTCCTAGAAAAGCTGGAGCAGGTGATCCACACACAGCCTTCCACTGTCAACCTCCTTTGCATCAGTGATGCAGGAGTTCGGAGTCTGGCCCTGTCTCACACCTGACTAGATCTGGCTGGTGTTAAGGAAACCCTGGTGGCCCCATAAAGCCACGGTGTTCTTCTATCAGCAGCGTCCCTCCCACTCGCATGGGATGTGCTGTTGGGTAACCGCCGCCTCCCCAGTCTCTACTCTGCGTCGCCCTGTCCTCTGGCCCCAGCTTTTATTACTTAGTGAGTGATGTTTGCCTGGAAACACTTTCTTTATGACTTATTAATAAAAAGCGAGAAGGGGAAAATGGGAGAAACACTAGGTAAGAGAGCAGGATTGTATCTAAGTGAAACACTTTTCAAAGTGTCAAAGGGTCTTTGGGGAAATAGGAAAAATAAATGAGTCAAAGTGTGAAGTGAGTGAGAGGCAGGAAATTTTAGCTTCAGGAAATAATTCCTCAGCAACAACAATTTGAACTGAAAACAAAACAAAACAAAATAGAACCCGACAAAATGAGAACTAATAATAATCATTGCCGTATTCCTCATCATGGTCACCCTCACCTCAACAGCCTGTGTTGACACGTTATTTTGACACTGGGTTGATCTGAAAAGTGACCAAGTCATCAGAGAGTGATATAAGGAAGTTGAGGATGGTGGTGGGTGGAGCCAGGAAGAACAGAGCGATGGGAGTGGCCCTGACACTCCCCGGGTTCCAGAAAATGGTCCTAAACCCCATGGGGCTGGAGGACATCTCCAGGTTCAGGCGATGCCTTGGATAAGGCTCTGCTTTAGAATGCAGGGTCTCTAGAGTCTCCTAGTCTCCCCTGGAATTGTCTGCTCATGAAAAGTAGGAGGTAGCCACCAAGATTGCAAATCTGTGCCCTGTGGGTGATGTGGGGCCAGATGGTGGGTGGGGAGCCACACAATCCATGAATGTTTGAGATTCTCTGTTATATGTGAGGGGTCAGGTGCAACCTACCAGAGGCCTTCCAAAATTCATTGCCCTTCAGTGGTGGCTCCTGGGCCGAAGCTTCAGAAAAGGTTTTCAGGAAAAGAAAATAATACAGCTCCTCTATTCTTTACCCCTCATTTCTGAAAGTTCCCAATTTCTGGAGATTTCCCATTGCCTGACTCTCCCAGTGTCCCAGACACTGGCCAACCTAAAGGGTATTTCTTCCAGTTAGCTTGCTCTGTGAACATCCACTCCCATGGCTTTGTCCATACGGATGCCTCTCCCTAGAGCCCCTCCCCACTTTCAACCCTAATTCTCCCTCTGAAATCCTACCCTTCTCCAGAAAGCACAACTTGATGCCTCCAAATGGAAGGATTTTTTTTTTTTTACTTTGCTCTACTTTTTCTTGTGCATATCCTATTCATGCATATTTTATGAATGTCTGTACACATTCAGGACTTATCTACCCTACTAGACCACAGACTCCCCCAGAGATGAGACCTTGTCTTATTTATCTGAATAATGTTCAGAACAGGGAGCCCACAGAATTTTTCAGCTACAGGGCTAGCGAGTGAAAATGAAGGAAGCAGAGTGCTTTCCCAGCATGTAGAATCACAGCTCAGCAAGCTGAACTCAGTGGCCTGTCCCCAATCCAGCCTTCAAGGACAAAGTCAGATGCCACTTTGGTCTGAAAGCCTTACCAGATATTTTCATTTGAAAGTGGAATCCCTCTTCCTGGATTTCCTATGAAGAGCATTGGTTCTGTTCACCAAACATTTCCGTTCTCCTTCCGGACACACGGCCAGATTGTATTTCCCTGGCCCCTTTGAAGTTCAGTCCGGTCATGTGACTTGCTTGGGCTACAAAATAAAAGCAGAAATCATTTGTGTCACTTCTGAGTGTAAACTTTCCAAGCCAGTGAAAGGTTCATTATGCTCCCTTTCTCCTGCCTCAGCAATTGTGGAAGCACCGAGATGGAGCTTCCCTTTGGCTGCATTTCTTAAGTGAGGACATCACAGAGCAGAAAATCTCTGCGGACCCATGATAGAAATATAGTAGGAGCAGGAAATAAACCTTTAGTTTTTATAAGCTACTGAGAATCGGCGGTTGCTTATTACTGCAGCATAACATAACTTACCCTGTCTGATCCACACAGCATAATACTTCCCAATGTTATATGTGGAGATGCCCTCTCCCTAATAAGCTGGGCATGTATTCATCTGTTCAATCATTTGCTCAGCCTTTCACTTATCTTACAGTTATTTATAGAGCACCACCTTATGTCAGTGGTGTGCTAGTTGCCTGAGCTAGTACGGTGAGCAAGACCTGCTATCTGTCTTCAATAGGCTTCTGATCTGGCTGGAAGGATGGAGAACTTATCAGGAAGTGTCAATGAAGCATGGCGTGTACCATGGGGGGAAATTCAGAATGCTGTGGTAACACAGAGATAAACCATCTAAACTCGTAGAAATTTGGGAGGATCGGGGAAGAATTGCTGGAGAAATTCCCATCTTAGGTTGAGGGCTTTGAGACGAGTCAGAGTTATCCAGGTGAAAGGAAGAAGGGAGAGGAGGAATCCTGGCAAAGAGGATGGCATGTGGGAAGGCAATATGAGCCAGAAAAAGTGAACAGAGCACGGTCAGGGAAAGTCACCCGGTGTGGCTGGAGTCCGGAGCCTCTGCTCGGTAAAGACTAGAGATGAGGCTGGCCAGCTAAGTTGGGTTTGAACCTACAGGATCCCTGCATGCCAAGTTAAGGACTTTAATTTGGACTTGATCGTAAAGGGAATTGGGAGCCGTCAAAAAGGTAATTGAGTGACATAATCATATCTTGTCTTAGATTTATAGGTCATCCCAGTTGTGGCAAGGAGAAGGGATGGAGTAGGGCTGCCGTCATGAGCCCCTTAGGGTAGAGTCTGTGTCTGCTTCACCTTGGTGACCCTGCACCAAGCCCTGAGTACTGCGTGCACATTCCAGAAATGCTAATTGGATGAAGAGATGACAAGAGGCGCGCAGGTCCTCAGCCCTTAGCCCTCAGCCCTGCCGAGTCTTTGTCAGTAACACCTGCAGGCTCTGAGCAGTCACTCACGAGTGGCAGCCTCTTGGAGTTTGGACTTGTGATGGCTTTAGATGCCAGTATTCCGTAATGAGCAAACCTGAACACGCCCCAACCTCTCAGTAACAGCCAGCCCCTGCCGGACAGTATGGACCTGCCCTCTTGCCCAGAAGACAGAAGCATCTAGACACTTCCAGAGGGAAACCAGCCAAGCGGCTGATTGCTGCATGGGGTTTGTGCGTGGGGGGGGGGCGGGTTATAAGTGGGCCACACTGGGGTTTGCCACACCACACTCCAATCTGGCAGCAGGCTCTACTGGCTGGTGCGCCTCACCTCCAAACCTTCGAGGGAGGCTCGTGCAGGTCACAACAGAGAGGGAGGTTTCATAACCCTTTGTGGGCCAGGGGTGGGGTGGGGAGGTGCCAGGGAGCTGCTATTTAAGGCAGGAGAGTTGTGCTTTGCCCTGGGAGCTGGGCTGTGGGCCGAGCCAGGTGCTGTCGAGCAGGAGGGCTGCTCACACTCCAAGAGCCAGCCCGGCAATTCCAGAAGGCAAAACTTCAGTGTATTCCAATTTTCCAAAATAGAAAGAATAAAACAAATCAGAGCAGATGTTCCAACATGTAATTATCAACTAATCAGTTTGGACTTTTTTTTTTTTTTTTTAAAAGGAAATTTCAAAATAGCTCCCAGATTTCATCAACTGCAGCCCTGGCGGAGGGCTGGCTGGGTTGGAAAGGAGTGACTGCGGAGGGCTGTGGGTGCCCAGGTGGAGGAGGTGGGGACCGATGGGGGGGGGGGCGGCTGCTGTCACTACCGCTGCCTCAAATGCTGAGGCGGCTGCTGCTGGGTGCAGAGGGCTGGGGGGGGTGGGAGGGGAGGCACCAGGCTGCAGGTGCCAGGTTGAGACAGCTGGGCCTCCAGACACACAGTTTCCCTCATAGGGATGCTGCTGTGAGCTGGGATGAGTCAGCTCTATGCCTCACCCTGCCCTAGATCTTGTCCCTGGCAGAATCATGAAATGGCTGGCCTGGAAGAACATCAATGACCACTTGATCCTCAAGCTTAAAGCCTTGGCTACCCCCTAGTACCTACTCTTTCTCTCTGAGCCCATAAGATGCAAGATGCGTTTCTGGGATGATCATCAGTCCTTAACCATGGGAGCCTAGGCCTCTGTGTTTAGTTTTGCAGTCGGTTCTGAAATCTGGGAGGCTAACATTTCCCTGAAACCCTGGAGGGACCTTTGAGTGATTCCCCAGCAGATGAAAGTAATAAGAGGGAGGCAGAAGGGGAAAGGAGGGAAAGGAGAGAGGGAGAGAGCCTCATGGGACTAAGACCCCACGTGGGAATCTATCATTTTATTAGGTGTTTACAGTAGGACTCTAACATGCTAGACATTGTTTAGAAACGGACACTGTCTTAGGGCACCTGAGCGGCTCAGTCGGTTAAGCGACCGACTTTGACTTAGGTCGTGATCTCATGGTTCGTGGGTTCAAGCCTGCGTTGGGCTCTGTGCTGACGGCTCAGAGCCTGGAGCTTGCTTCCGATTCTGTGTCTCCCTCTCTCTCTGCCCCTCCCCTGCGTGCACTCTATCTCTCTCTCTCTCAAAAATAAATAAACATTTTCTTTTAAAAAAAAAGAAATGGACACGGTCTTTCTGCTGGTCGATGCATATATGTGTGTAACTAGAGCTCTACAGATTATCTGCACCTTAAGCATGTTTGGTTTGCTGGGGTGAGCACTCTGCTGTCCCCAGAAACCTTCAGGAACAAAGTGTTATCAACACACATACACACTTCACAGCTTCCTGCAGTAAGTGCTGAATCCCAGGTTCCATAACCCTGGCAGTGGGCAGCCCGCGGCCCCTTCCTTACTGCTATCATTTCATGGCAACCTGCTCCCAGGTGAGGACTAGACCGAACCCCTCTCCTGAGGGCCTGCTCTCCGGGAGCCAGTTTCCAAAGACCACAACCGCACAGTGGCCTGGAGAGTGGGCTCTGTTGTCAGACTGCCCTGGAGTCAAGTCCTAGCCTCACCCCTCCCTAGCTGTGTGTCTTCAGTAAGCTGCTTAACCTCTCTGGCGCCTGTCTCCTCATCTGTAAACTGAAGACAATGATGGTTCGTACTTCTCTCACGGTGGCTGCGAAGGTCACAGGAGGGAGCACACAAGAAGTGTTGGCACGTGCTCAGTGAAACGCTGGCCCCTGTGAGCAAAGCATACCTCCCGTTGACCCGTTTGTGTTGGAGCTGTGGGAAGTGTTCTGGGGTGCCAGCTGTGTTCTCCAGGGGAAGCTCTGTCCGTCCCTGGAAGCCCCTTGAGACTTTCCCTACTTTCTTGATGCTGAGCCTTTGCACTAGCATTCCTTGTACAGAGCAGCCCTTCATCATGTTCCTGTCTTTGCATGGCCGAGTCGAGTAGACTCCTCGATGCTGGCCTCCTGCATGAAGTCCTTCCCACTGCCGCAGCCCAAAGCCATTTCTTTCTCCCCTAAAGTCTTCGCGCTGTTTCCATGTATTTCTCGGTGTTCCTGATGGCCCTTTGGCTTGTGGTATGGTTATTCGTGTTCACATCTTAGTTCTCCTAAGAGATGTCCTTGAGGGCAGGTGTCTACTGGGTCCATCTTGATGAGGACCCCACCCTCCATGGCTCCCTGCTACAGGGTGGGTGCTCAGCTCATGCCTTTCAGTGTGTCCGTGAAGACAACTCATAGCCTGTGCGTGGCCTCACCCATCAACATGGCAATGGAGAAGGAAGACCCGGACCAGCCTTCTAGCTGAAGGGCCTCTAATCTAGGGGGAGGCAGGTGAATGAGGAGGGGTGAGGGGAGGCCAGGGGAGCTGGGAGAAGCTCTGTCTGCTTTCATACTTCGGGGGATTGGGCATACCTGCTGGAAAGAGGATGGCTTGTCCTCGACTTGTTGGTGAGAATAATCGCATGGACTTTGTCCACCTTCCTTTTAATTTATCATTGAGAGATGGCTTAGTAGGGTGGTTAAAAAGAAGCACTTGAATCCCATTGCCTGGGTGTGTGCTCCAGCCCCAACACTTCCCTGCCGGGCAACCTTGTACAATTGACTTGACCTGCCTGTGCTCTTCCCTCCACAATCTTCCCCCTGAAATGTGGATAATAATGGCACCTGCCTTTTATGGCTGCTGCCACAATAAAATGGGGTAACACGTGAAGTACCATAGGTAGTACCTGACATGTGGCAAGCACTAAGTGACAGTCATTGTTACCTCCCCACATGTCAGACCACAGAAACTGCTGTGCCAGCCTCTGTAGGCTCAGGTAGGAAAGTCAAGGGATCTAGGTTCAAATCCTAACCTTTCTAAACTGCAAGTTCTGTACCTGTGAGTGAGGTGTACTTCCCCTAAGTATCGGTGCCTCGGTTCTTGCATCTGTGAAATGGGAGTTGGGTTCGTCGATTTCTGAAAGCTTCTTTCAAACCCTGTTTTAATGTATTTGTGAATATTTAGGAAGAGACAAGGCCCGGGAAATAGATAATATATACATCCAGATGCTAACTTTGTGTATCCGTTTCTCACTGTCTGTAACTTATTTCTTATCTCCTTTCTTCCCTTCTCCTCTTCACCATTTCCTACGTGACCTTCACGTATAATCTCTGTGTGTCTCTCTTTTGTGAGCATATGCACATGCACATGCACACACACACATCATTTTTCTTTTTTTAAATTTTTTAATGTTTTTATTTTTGAGAGAGAGAGACAGAGTGTGAGCAAGGGAGGGGCAGAGAGAGAGAAGGAGACACAGAATCTGAAGCAGGCTCGAGGCTCCAGGCTGTCAGCACAGAGCCTGACACGGGGCTCGAACCCATAAACCGTGAGATCATGACCTGAGCTGAAGTCGGACGCTTAACCGACTGAGCCACCAACGTGCCTCGTCACACTTCCTTTTCCTTATTACCTCATTGACATTTTTCCTTTTGGATGCTACCAGTTTCTCAGGAGACCTCAGGGGGAAGGAAGGGGCCTGGGCAGGGTGGAGGCATGGGGGGGCCTGGGCCGACTGCCACATCGGCTACCTGCACAGCCCAGGAACCTGCAGGAGGATTAGGGCTTTATTACATATATATGCCCTGGCTTTAAATGGGCTGAGCTTCCCATGATGTATCAAGAACTATGGGCTTGACAAGTAGTCAGGGCACTAGAGAAAAATGAAAAAGGACTTTTTTTTTTTTTACTTTTTTAATAAATGATAAAGAAGAAGAGGAAATGAATCAACTCCAGACCCCTCCCCTTGCTCATTTCCCACCTGGGTCTGGGGCTGTGTGTGTGTGTGTGTGCAGGTGTGTGCACACGCTGGGAGGGGTGGCTGTTCTGTGTGGTGGCCCCTCGCTGCAACAGAGCCAGCAGCCTGACCTGGTGGCAAGGGCTCCAAGGAGCTGATCAGGACAGCTTGAGGGGTTCTCCTTCCACCAAAGGTTTCTCTGTGTCCCTGTTTCTCCATCTCTCGGTTGCTGTCTCTCTCTCTCTCTCTCTCTCTCTCTCTCTCTCTCTCCCTCTCTCTCCCTCTCTCTCCACCACCCCCTCTCTCATCCCTTCCCCAACCTTCACGGAGAGGCTCCAATTAAAGCAGAAATGGCAGTTTGGCTCCTGAGCTGACACCTCTGTAGCTGTAGAAGCTCTCACCATTGACAGCAATCCTTGGCTTTCTTACCTCCTGCGTGCTAGGTGGAAAAGGAAAATTTCCTGCGACCCCCACTACCCCTTCCTGTTCTCCCCACTCCCTCTCCTTCCCTAAGCCTGGGAGCTCCCCCCCACCCAAGTGCTTCCCCCGCCTCCTGGCTCCTCTGCGGGGTGAAGTGCCTTCCAATGTCGCATTTCAATTAGGGTTTCAAGGAAGCCTGATCTTGGGAAGCCCCTCGCCTGCCTGCCCGCTACTTGAAAATGTCAGGTTTGGTAGTTCGGTGTTTCTCAACACTGTTCGCTAACGATTACATTTTGTGAACATTACTCTGGAAGGCTGGGGCTCAGAGCCCTCCATTTGCCTGCATCCCCGTCTGGCCCGGCATCTTCCACTGAATCCTTTCCCTGAAATGTAAGCACTAGGCTCAGAGGCCATATTTCCTTGCCCCCCAACAGCTTCATCAACCCTGTACCCCCTCAGACCCTGATTCCAACTGCCTGACACATGGTTCTCCACAGGCTGCTCTTCCCCAGCCCCAACAAGTCCAAGGGCGAGCTCATTACCCAATCCCTAAGAGCTCCTGAAACCACCCCCCCTGCTTTTGGATGCTGCCAGTTTCTCAGGAGACCTCAGGGGGAAGGAAGGGGCCTGGGCAGGGTGGAGGCATGGGGAGGCATGGGGGGGCCCCCCATGGCCACCCCTCCCGTGGATTCGGGAGGCCATGCTTTCCTGCAACCTGCTTTCCTCCAAAGTGACTGTGTCACCACCCTCTCACCTCCCAAGATTAGACCCAAGTCATCATCAGACTTGCCATCTGTAGCACTCAGGTAGCCCTGAAGCTACATCCTCTGGAGTCCCTTTCTGTCCATCCTTCTCCTTCCCCTTATCACATGGTCCCCCTGTGACTGCTGCCATGGCCTCTGTCTGGTCTCCCAGCCTCAAATTCCATGCCACTATAAGTCACTCTTGTCTCTTTTCTGGGTTTCTATTCCTAAACTTAGGCTGTGTCTCCCACCCTTAAGAACTTGCAATGGCTCCCTATTGCTTACAGAGTCCAAGCCTCTTCTTAATCTGATGTCTCACTCCACCCACCCTGACTGCCTTCCCACCATTCCCTGAACTGCCCATGTTCTTTTATAGCTTCCCATCTGTCTCCATGCTGTTTCCTCAGCCGGAATTTCCTTTCCCCCAGCCTGTCATTGTGTCGAGTCTGACAATTTATGCTAATAGGGTATCTTGCCTGGGAAAGGCACATAATAAATATTTGTAGATTGATAGATGCAAATTAAAAAATCTGAAAGCCATTTATTTATTTTAAAAAATATGCTTTGAGCACGTACGGTGGGTCTGGCTGCGCTAGACACAGAGGATACAAAAGTAAGTAAGAAGCAGTCACGGCTCCTACCCTGGATGTGCTCGCCGTCTAGAGGAATGGCAGAAATGGAAATAAAGGGATTACAATGCAGCGCTGATTTGATAAATACATCATCATTTGCTAAGCGTCTCTTCTATGTCAGGAACTGTGATAGATGCTGAAAATAGGCAAACGAACAAGGCACAATCTTCATGTTGAGGGTTTCCATTCTGGGGGCAGAGACTGACAAGGGGAAGGGGAAGAGGGACAAGCTGGGCTTCGTTCACACGTGCCCTGGGAATGTGTGGCAGGGACAGTTGATAACAGTCTTGTGGATTCGGGAGACCATGTCCGAGTCCAGTCATGGGAGATGGCGTGGGGGCGGGGGGGGGGGGGCGGTGGCCGGATGCAGGAACTGGGGAGCAAGGAGTGGGAGCCGCATGTGAGTAAGGACCCATGGGAGAGGGGCAGGCCTGGAGGTGGGGAGGTGGGTGGACAGTGGCTAGTAGTGGGAAGGCAAGTTTAAGAATGAGCAGAGGCCAGATCAAGAAGGCTTCAGTTAAAGAGTTTGGGTTTTATCCTGAGCGTTGAGGAGTTTAATCAGCACAGAGAAGGCTGGTCAGATTTGTGCATTAGGATCCATCCCTCTACTGTTCTCCCTCATGCATCAGTCACTCACTGATTGACTCGTTCAACATATACTGACAGCTAGTACATCCAGCAAGAATGCTGGGCATTGAGAGGAGGGTCAAGCTCGGGGCTTAGTTCAGAGGTTGTAGCAGAATTCAGAAGAGAAGACAGTGACCTGGATTAAAGAGATGTTCAGGGATAGGAGACTCAGGGCCTGAAGGCAGATTAGATGGGCTGCAGGGGCAGGGGCGGGGAGGGGGGGGAGGGCGATGAAAGCTGGTGATGATAATTGTGAACATCGGTGAGCCTTCACCACATGGCAAGCACGATTCTAACTCCTGTGTGTGTGTTAACTTCTTAATTCTCCCAGTAACCTTGAGGGGTAGGCTTTATCATTATCCTCATTTCCTGAGCAAGGAAACTGCAGCCCAGAGAGGGGGTGACAGCCCAGAGAGGGGATTTAAGTACGGGCAGGACCTAAGTTTCCTAGTGTGGAAACAGTTGGAGTAGGAGGGCAGGGGGAGAGGTGGACATGTCAGGTGGAAATCACACATGTGCTTCATGAATTTTGACAATTTTAGAGAAGCTTGAGGCAAAGTAAGGGGCAGAAGCTTCAGGGCTTGGAGTGAAAGCCACGGAGGCCACTCTCCCAAGCCACGATTTCCAGTGGTTTCAGGAGAGCACACTTCGCCTGTGGAAACAGAAAGTCCCCACCTTCTCAGGAGCCCCAATATTAGTCTGGATGCAGAACTACCTAAAGTAGAGGGGCCCTTTTGCTTGTTGGGTTGGAACAGTCCTAAGAAGTATTGTTTTGGATTGATTATTGTTGAGTCCTTCCGTTCCTTGTCCTCTTGTGTTGATCAACTCAACATTGATTCACAACCTCGGGTGTTCCCCAGAGTGAAATTCTAAACTGGCCCCCATATGCAGAGGGCCAGGAGAGCCCAAGGAAAGTGACAGACCACTCCAGATTGGCAGGTGGCAATTCTAATCACCAAGGGTCGCACATACAATGCTTGTCTTGTGGGAAGCTGCAAGAGAAGATCTTTATAGGCACCCACCAGAGTCTTGAAGGTTTATATGGAGGCCTTAACTGGATCCAGTCATGTATTCAGTCCAAAAGGCCTCAACACCTTGGTGTCTCAAGGCTGCATCCTTGAGATGGCTTCTAGTGAGGGGATAGTGGGCAGGACATATATTCCAAGGACAGGGGAGGGGTTGAGGAGCCTCCAATTGCCCAGGGCCAGCTCTGGGGTGAAGAGACAGTCACATGCTCTTGATGACCTCCTCAAACACTCCAGAAAAACTTCTTTAACATTGGAGGCCCAATGCAAAATTAAAATGAGGGTGCCTTGCTCAAGAGTTACTAAGAATTTCAAGACAGCAACAGCAGAGCACAAACCAAATATAGAACCCTTCTGAGCATAGGACCCTGTGTGACTACACGTGTTGCACACCTATGAAGCTGGCCCTGCGTGGATCACTAACCCAATTGCATTGTAAGTTTCTTTAGGGTAAAGACTGTGTTTTCTGTCCAAAAAGTACTTGTGAGTGCCAAAAAAAAAAAGAAGAAGAAAAGAAAAAGCAACTTACCAAATTTGTGTAAAAGAGTATGGGAAAAGGAATCCTTATGTTACTATGCCAACCTCTGCAGTGGGTGTGTTTTATAGATGTGTAAACAAGGACTCAGTGATTTGTCTAAGGTTAATTACTGCTAACGATGGACCAGGTCTAAATGGGCATGCACATTTTTCTGCTCCAAAGCCCATACGCTTTGCAATATACCCCCCAGTAGAGGGATGATTCATATGAAGGGGACCTAAGCCAGCTTCCCTGCAACTGAATGGTTTTAAGACCTCATCAAGCCATCAAGACCACTGAAGAGCTCAGAAAGGTAGGGTGCTTGGGGCAAGATTTGATTCTTGCTGAAGCCCCACTGGGTAGCTTCTGGTGTGTACAGGAAGCAGAGATACTAGAGTTAGAGATGCCCTGTGGAGCTAGGATGGGCTGAGGCTCAGGGACAGGGTCAGGCAACAAGCGTTAACTGGATTCTTTGTGTCTGTCCCTGCGCAGTGGGCTGGGAATAGAGAGATGGCAGGGATACGATAAGGATCTCCTCGTGCATCTTATTTGGTAATTTGGTAAGTTGCAAGTTTAATTTTTAGATCAAGTTTCTGAAATGTCCACTGCATAAAAATAGCCCAGTTATAATGGCTTTGTGTGGACTTTTACTTAGCAAAGCTGTGGTTCCCAGTGTGTTTGCTCTTTTCGAATGCTAAAAATAATTTGAAATCTCCCACATCAAAGTAGTTTTTCTTTGAGTTATCTGTTCATCAAGAAACCATGTAATGACAAAAAGCCATACTTGAAAATGTGTTTTTATTCTTCACAACATTGATAACATTTGACAAATAATTGCACATCAGGTATGTGTGAGATACATTATCAGTGGAGCCCAGGGACCGAGCTAGGTGCACGCAAGGACTTATTTACCAAACACACCGCCCACACACACACATGCACGTGTGCGTGTCCACATACACACACACACACACACACACACACACACACACACACACACACACAGGTGAGAAACCCACCGAGCAGGTGCAAAAAAACCAGAGCGTGGGACCTTGGCTTGAGCTATACAGTTCGCAGATGCCATCAGATGATGAGTCTGTTCCAAGGGGTGTGTGTTTGGAGATTCTCAAGCAGCTGTTTGCAAACCTGGTCTGGCTTGGTACCTCCTCAGGCCTTCCTGAGGAAATGGCAGAGAGATGAGCTGTCTGATTTGCGGGGAGGAAGCTGGGTGCAGCTACCTGGAGAGAGACCCAAACAAAGAGCTCCAGAATGAGGGAGATGCCAGAGGGCAAATCTCATGGCAGCTCCTGGGCAGAACCTGTGATTACACCTTTTTTTATTCTAACCACTGGGGTGGATACAGCCGCTTTGTCTAATGCAGTTTTCTTCCTCTAGCAGCCTTTCCTGTGATGAGTGTGGCAATTAGAGTTGATCTGGGCATAAATAGCTACCCAGATGCCCTGCTGTCCTGGGAGTTGGCATCAACAAGGATGAGTGAGGGAGGCTGGACCTGGTCCCCAGGACCCCAGCGGGGTGCCTCCCTGTCAGCCCCTCTCCCCAGGGTGCAGCCATAGGGCCGGGAGCTTGGCTATTTATAGCCAGGCTCTGATATCTCAGATGATTACCTTTCAGATCTCAAGTGTGAGGTCTACTTTATGGAAATAGCATGGTACAAACTAATTGCAGGTTTTGTGGTGCATCTATTTTTTTCTCATTTTCTCTTCTCCTACCACCTCTCCCCTCCCCCCCACCCCACCTCCCCCAACACCCGCCAATTCCCAGCACCACCACTACACCATCTTTTGCAAAGACCAGAAGCAGCACAGTGTTACTGGGAAGCCAGCAGCCCTGCAGAAGTACCACCTTCCCCATCAAACCCTGGAAAAGGTAGTTCTCTCAAGGGTGCCAAAATGCACCAGATTAGGTTTCATTCCTGATATTTTGCTGGCGATTTCTTATCTTCTCACTCAACAGCCATCATATTTCCAACAGAGCATGGGGCCTTCATCTTCACCTTGAAACAGCACCGGGGAGGTCAACTAGTCCAACCTTCTCACCTGCGTGTTTCCTGTAAGAATATCTGTCTGTCCATCTTTGCTTGACAACTTCTTTTTTTTTTTCTCAATATATGAAATTTATTGTCAAATTGGTTTCCATACAACACCCAGTGCTCATCCCAAAAGGTGCCCTCCTCAATACCCATCACCCACCCTCCCCTCCCTCCCACCCCCCATCAACCCTCAGTTTGTTCTCAGTTTTTAAGAGTCTCTTATGCTTTGGCTCTCTCCCACTCTAACCTCTTTTTTTTTTTCCTTCCCCTCCGCCATGGGTTTCTGTTAAGTTTCTCAGGATCCACATAAGAGTGAAAACATATGGTATCTGTCTTTCTCTGTATGGCTTACTTCACTTAGCATCACACTCTCCAGTTCCATCCACGTTGCTACAAAGGGCCATATTTCGTTCTTTCTCATTGCCATGTAGTACTCCATTGTGTATATAAACCACAATGACGACTTCTGAAAGATGAGCTCAGCCCTTTCCAAAGCCACCTCTCCATAGTTAAAATAACTCTAACTATTAGAAAATTTTTGAACTGTAACTTTTCTCTTTAAGGTGAGAACAAGTTTTATCCCTTTTTCAAGGATATACTGTTACCTACTCCAAGCCAGCTAAGGTACTGCCGAGTCTCACCTGGCACCCAGCCTCTGCCATCCTCCCTCATCCCTAGCTGGGGTCACCTGATCCTCACCTCTGGACTCAGTTCTGCTCTTGGGTACTGGGACTAATCTTGGCCTTGGGCAGGAGGGATTGAAGGCACTCTAGCCCAACTGTGTGGGATTAAAAATCAATGTTCTCTTAATGCTAATCTGGATAATGTGATTCTTTTGTTGTGTCTTTTTTTTCCTGATTAAACAGGCTTCTACTTATTTTTGTGGTAACAATAGCTATTGTTTTTTGAGTGTTTGCTATGTGCCAGACACTGTGCTAAGCATGTTGTACTTTATTTCATTCCACCAGCAGCTCCCCAGGGTTGATATTATTACCCTTAAGGTATAGATGAGGAAAACAGGAGCCTAGGGAAGTATGGGGACTTTCCCAAGGTCACAGATATAAACAAGTGAAAGAACTGAAGGATGCCATCAGAGCAAGCTTCAGTCTGCAGCCAAGGGCTCGCCACCCTAATGCAATGCCACCTTAGCCTGGGCTTTCTTGGTGTCCTCAGTTTTGGTGCCTCTTGATGCCCTATGTCCCTCTTAGCACCTCTGGGCAGAGGGAACATCCTTGTGGGTTCCCAGTGCTCAGACTGGAGTCCTACCTGAATCCCAGCCCAGGTGTAGCCCAGGTAGCCTGGCCACCTGCTTAGAGACTTCCCTGACACCACCTGTCTGTTTGCTTAGTTCTAGTCACATGGCATGCCTGGAAATTTTCTTACCATTTTCTCTCCCTGGCCTAGTTGTGGTATTTGTTATTTGCATATTTTCTCTTCTTTACAGTTATAATAGTAAGGTTTGGGGAGAAAGGTCTCTCCTGGCATTTTTTTAACTCCTGGTGGTCCTGAAAAGTAACCTAAAGAATCTTATTTGGCCTGTTGGAGAAACCCCTGGAATCATATTGAGAAAGCCTCACCTCACCTCACACCTAACAGATGGCTCTGGTTGCACCTAATCCCACTACCTCTTTGACAGCTGGGAGAGAGGCATGTTACTTGGACTCCTACTCCAAAGGGGAAGGAGGTAGAGATACATTCTAGTAAGAAAACATCTCTTGAGAGTTCCTTAAGGGAGATCACATTTTCAAATCCCTTCAGCATCCATGGTTCTAATCTGTGAGGTCTGGAGACTGTGGTTCATGGATAACAAGCTTGCCAAAGTCTCTGGTTCTCACCATTTAAAGGCTTTGCTCAGGAAGCCACCTCCCAGGGTCTAGAGCATTCTCTTACAAGGACACAACAATATCAAACTCTTTGTGAAGGAAAAGGGAAGAGCCACATAGGACCTCACTCAGTAATTGCCTTGTTGACCCCAATTTGAGCTGGTTCCTATTCTTCCTTCTCATTATACTGTAGACAAAAATGAATATTTCTTTCTAAGATCAAATGTTTTAAGGGGAAAATAAAAAATGACAACCTAAATATGCTAACTAAAAACAAAATAAAGAACATCAAAAACCAAAACAAACAAAAAGCCCCCAAACCTGGGGGCTCATCCTGAACAGCCAGGCTATACTATAGTGAATGGCAAGTTCATTGTCCCCATACATGTTGCCCTCTTCAGCCTCTTAGTAAGGAAGGATTTCATCGTGTGTGTGTGTGTGTGTGTGTGTGTGTGTGTGTGTGTATGTGTGTGTGTGTGTGTTTTGTTTTAGTTTTTGATTTTTTTTTTTAAGACAAGGCTCCAGACCTCGGGAACTTGCTGGAGCTGATAACATGGCTTCCTGAGTAAAGGTTATAAAGAGGAAAAACCAAAGATCTCCATACCAGATCAGGTGGGTTTGGAGCATGGGGAATGGGATGGTCAGAAATCATCTCTGACACCTAATGAGTTTCCTTTGGTCATATACTTGGGGTCACATAGAAGGTCCCTCTTAACAACCTGAATGAGGACTCTTAGAGATTGCAGACTGCAATCAGGTGCATTGCTTGGACAGCCTTTTGGATACCCTGAAATCGCTCTCTTGTATAGTAACTATAAAGAGGAACAGAAATGTGCATCTTAAATAGGCCAGCTAAGTCACGATTATGGAATGTGCTATTCACATCACCATATTTTGGTTAGTAAATTTGGGTTGTCACTTTTTCTTAGTCCCCTGAAGTGTGTGGGCTTAGAAATAAATTCTTCCATTTTTTCCCCTTGCACAGTGAATCAAAACAAAATTTGGAACAGGCCCAGACTAGAGTCAAGTAATTACAGAGTGTGTTGCAAGGTAGTCAATCCAGAATAATTGGCCCCTGTCTCTGGCCTTAGTTCAGCCTATTACAGGAGGGAGAACCCTCAGTTGGCAGGAAGGTATAGAAGTGGTCGTCTGATCTTCCCTGAGATATGGTGATCCACAGGGAAGGCCCTCTCATCCAGGAAATCCAACTTCACTATGGCCTCTCTGTGAACACATCACCCCTAGAATCAGATGGTTCAGTGTCTGCATAAGGTTCCTGATACCCTGGCTTTTTTTTCCTTTCTTTGTTTCATGACCCACTTTATTTTCTAGTATAAATGTTGAGCACATCAATCTCAACTTTAGATAAGAACACATTTATTTATTTAAACTTGGTTAAAGATATCAAACAAGAAGAACTAAAACCCAGGCTATCATGTCATACTATATTTGCAGATATAGACAGACGTATCAAGTTTACAATTACGAAACAGATTCAAATTGAAAAAGCTGCCTAGCTCAGTGATTTCATCAGTAACCACAAATGGACTACTCTCTTTTAAGAAAAGAGTCCATACTTTTTCCAGAGACTCCAGGGAGCACAGAACCAAGCTGGGGGCCAGTCAGTGATATTGCTATGCCCCTCCTGGCCTGAGACTGGTTCAAAGCATGGGCTTGTGACACACACCAGGCCAATTAGCGATCTTCCTTAGGGTACTTCGAAAGCAGTTTAGAAGAAGATTTTCCCTTTTCTCTTGCATTGTGAAGATGGAATTCAGAGATGTTTGCAGCTGCATTTCCTTCAAAAAGAAAAATTCTGTAATGAAGACCACAGAGGGAAATGTTGGAAGATTGAGGTGGGGGGGTGGGCGGTGAAGCCAGAGTGGCAATGAAAACCAGACAGAACCCTGATGGCATCAGAGACCTTTAGTCCTACTGTCCTGAAGTCAGTTCCACTCTTGCCAAAACTGGTTTGATTATCAAGATAATGGAATTTCTTGTAGTCTTGAACTTTCTCTTCTAAACTTTTTATAATTTATTTTATTTTATTTTTAAGTAATTTCTACACCTAACATGGGGCTCAAACTCATGATGCTGGCTCAAGTGTCACATGCCCTACTGACTGAGCCAGCCAGTTGACCTTGAAACTCTTTGAGTTGACCTTGAAGTCTTGACATGCCCAACATTCATTCCTGGACGATTTTCTTGTCTTTATCTATACTTATCCCTTGGTGATCTCATCAAGTCCCATGGCTTTAAGTAACATTAATGCTGACATTGTCCTTTGTAGCTTTGTAGCCCTGACCTCTACACCCATATGTTTCGTTGCCTATCCAGCAATGCCTCATGTTTGTCTCTAGTTATCTTGACTGGACATATCCAATACAATCTCCTCTCCCTCCCTCATCCTTCACCCAGTCTCCCCATCTCCTTAATGGCTCCCAATTGCCTTTTTCAATTGTTCAAGTCAAAAACCTAACTAAGCATCACCTCCTTATCTTGCACCTCTGTAACCCAATCAACCACCAAATCCCACTGATTCTACTTCTAAAATAATTTTCCTGCCTGTATACTTATTTCTATCTCTTCTTTGTCCAGCCTAGTCTACAACAATAGTCTCCTAACTGGATTCCTTGTTTTTACTCTTGACCACTTACAATATATTCTCCTTCTCCACATAGCACACAAGGCACTCTTTTTGGAATTTAAATAACAGAGTTTTGTGCTTAATTTCCTTCAGTTACTTCCACAATAATTAATAAAATCCAAACTCCTTTTCATGGTCCACATGATTTATGATCTGGCCCCTGTTCCTCTTTCCAACTCATCTTCTTAATTAAGTCTTCTTTTCTTGAAACTGTCAGATTTGTTCTCTGCCTCAGGGCCCTTGCATTTGCTCATCTCTTCCCAGAATGTTTGCATGACTCGTTCCTTTTCATCATCTGTATGCCTCAGAGAAGCCTTCTCTATCCCCCAAATATAAGTTATCTCTGCGTCCTCAGTAACACTGTGTACCCTGTGATATTTAAATTTCTAATCACAACCTGGTATTCTCTCCTTACTCATTCTTTGTATTGTGTCTCTCTTTACTATAGAATGTAAGCATCACAAAACCTGGGGTTTTATCTTTTCACTACTACAACTTCAGCACCTAAAACAGTTCCTAGTAAATGGAAGTACTCAATAAATATTTGTTGAATGAATGAATAAAAGTTATTTAGTTGGGTTTCTTTCTCTTGCAAGGAAAGGAGATTCTGAGAGATACAAGATAGTTTCCTCAAAATTCCAGACAAAAATCAAGGATATGTTTGATAGTTATGGGAGTAGAATTGAATGCTATAACAGCAGCAACTATTTATTGAGCATTTACTCTATGCCAGACATGGAATTTTACATTAATCTAATGCTCACAGAAACCCTGTAATATAGGTATCTTAATCTTTTCTTCTCCCCAGTGTTGAAAATTGAGACCCAGAGAGATTATATGACTTGTCCAAGATTACATATCAAGTAAGATTGGTGGGTCTTGAGTTCTGATTCCAATGTCAATATTTACTTATGACATCACACTACCTCTCTAAAGTAAGTATATCCTAATAAAGTCAGCTCCTTACTTCTCCCTAGGAATGAGGTTTTTAGATATCTTGCTGGGTAGGAATTTCACTGCTGAAACACATAGAATAAAATACAGAACAACAACAACAAAAACACTTCTTGGGAGGAACTTAAGAAAATTAGTTTAACAAGCAGCCTGAATAATCAAAGAATGTCAAAAGTCTAAAGTTCGATGTTTGTCTCACATTTTAATGCAGTGCAGCTTTAGAAGAGATAAAATCATATCTACCCAAGCATCTCATAGTGATGCTGGGTTGTTGTGAAAGCTATTTCAAAAGTATTTTAAGTAAGAAAAATGGTATCATGCACATGTGAGGTTTAACTATTTCTAGCTTGGCTAAAACCTTAATCCCAAGGACAAATGTCTGCTCATCTAAGGAGCTTTCCATTTTTTTTCTGGTAAAGATGCTGTATACCAAAGGACTCGGTTGTTTTTGTTTGGACATGGGAGAGAGAGAGATTGAGAGAAGAAAGGAGGGGGGACAGGGAATGGGGGAAAAGGAAGAGAAAGGAAGAAAGAAAGAGAGAGGATGGAGGGAGAGGAATAGAGGACAAAGAAAGGAAAGAAAAAAAAGAGGAGCTATCAACCCTGTCTGCCATGAGGTAGACTCTGGGCTCATCACTGCCGATCCCTCTGTTCTCTTAGTGTTTATAGATGCGCCCTCTGGTTGTTGATCACTTTGCTCCAGCTCTGGGATTCTCGGGCTTGCCTCACATCTTCTTGTTGCTGTTTACTTGGGTGCAGCCCCTGCAATCCCCCTTCTGCCTCAGAGGTCTGGGAGAATGATTGTAAGCAGTGCACAGAATACACTGACTGATTTCCTTCCCACCCAGGGACACCCATCATTGGACTGCTATTCCATCCTCATTGGGAATCTCAGTGTTGTCTCTTTGGCTCTCTCTCCCCTCAAGGTGTGCATTAGCTTATAATGGTCACACTTCATCACCGACTCATTTATCCATAGCCTGCCTCCTCAGGACCACTCTATCCTCTGATACATTTGATGAAACTCTTATTTTCCTTAACTCTTCTCCAAACTATAACTCAGCCAGGATTTTTGCCAACCTTATCTTCTCCCAGCAGCCTTAACTGATGCAGCCAATTTTTTTCACCCTATTCCCTCTCATCTTCTCCATTTCTAGGACAGATGTTTCCTTCTTTTCTTATTAATTATCACAAATACCCAAATAAAACCTAAATATAGGCTGACTTATTTTCTCCTCTCGATCAATAGGAATTAAAGTACTGCTATCTGTTCCTTCCTGTTACTAAGAAAATCCCTGGGTAGAAAAATAAAAATAAAAACACTGAAATTACCCATTTATTTAATTACAAGGCACTTGCTTTCATCAGCCACATTTTCACTGCTGAGAAGATTCTGGTTTGGCAACAAAAGGCAAAAGCTATTTCTAGTGAGAGCGGCAAGGAGTCACTGTTAGCAATGCGACAGTGTGAGGAAAGCATGTGGAGCGGCTTTAATGGCTTTCTACCTTTGAGGGAGGGGCAACCGGGAGGTGGGGAGCTCAGGCATGGAAAGGCACAGATATAGAGAGATGGATAAAGTAGAGAGAGGAAGATCAAGGGATGGAACGAAATGTTAGAAAGGGATAGAGCAACACAAAGAAACTTATGTACAGAGGCAGGGGCAGAGTGGAGAGCCAAGAAAGACACACAGGAAGTAAATGATGGAAAGTGGTGAAGGACAGAAAAAATAAGAGACCTGGAGGGAGGGAGAGAGAGAGAGAGAGAGAGAGAGAGAGAGATGAAGGTTACCAGGCAAGTTCGTTAAAACTTGGCCACATTTTCCTGGGGATAACAGTTGTAATTCAGGTCACTGTCACCAAATGGTGATGGCCATTCCAGGGTTTATATGTTGCCCTTTATAATTAAAAGTCTCAGAAATATAAATACATAGGATTCAAGTATTACTGGATATTTTTCTTGAAACAGGTTTTTATTAAAATGGACATACGTATTAGAGCAGCATTTTCTTGTAGAGAGAAATGAGGCTATTATAAATAGAAGCAAAACTTAAAGAAATTGAATGATCTAGGCACAGCTGAGATGTGAGAGCCAATTTAACTTTAGTTTTGGCTGTTCCTCCATTTTACTCCAGTTTCTGCACAGATCCTTAGACCCAACATTGACTCTTTCAGACACTGAAGATATAGGACTTGGTTTGGAAGCTGTTGCTCTGGGCTGTCTGGTTCGGATACTCGCTGCACAAGGCTGCAGGCCTCAGAACTTCACATGGAACTTGATTGTCTTTTTTTTTTTTTTTAATGTTTATGCTTTTGAGGAACAGAGAGCAGAGCATGAGCGGGCGAGGGGCAGAGAGAGAGGGAGACACAGAATCCAAAGCAGGCTCCAGGCTCCGAGCTGTCAGCGCAGAACCCGACACAGGGCTCAAACTCGTGAACCTCAAGATCATGACCTGAGCTGAAGTCGAACACTTAACCAAGCGAGCCACCCAGGCGCCCTGGAACTTGATTGTCTTAGTATGAATATTTTTAATCACGGTCTTATACTATGAGTGTTATCCATAGCAATTTTCACAGACTGTATCTAATAAAGTTGCCAGAGTGAAGTGTCCTCTCTGCCTTATGGTTCACTGGAAAGTCTCATCGAATTCCTTTAGCTCTGGAATGGCCAGTGGACTTGATCTCAAGAGCAAACTCGGGTTTAACCACCAAGGAAGCTTCTCCGAGAAGGACAGTGTTGAGAGTGAGTCCGTGCTCAGAAAGAAAGGATGCTGAGCCTGACAAGCTCTGTGTGCCACAAATACAGGAGGAGAGGGTGATGGCAGCATGCTTGCAGTGAGCCAACTGAGGAGCTAAGAGCTGGAAGGACCTTACTAACTTACTTACATATCAACCTGAGAAATGTGAGCCCGTACTCTTCTACGGTAGGCTGAGAAGGAGAGGAAGCAGAAGGATGTGTGGAACTAGCCAAAACTAACAAGGTGCACGATCTCCTGGTTTCCACGGAGTCCTTATGTCATCATTCTAACTTCATGTGAGTTTACATCTTTCTAATTTCATGCGAATTACAGAAAGGAAAGGAGGGACAATAAGTTTCATTCATTTCCATTAACATCAATACAGTGTCTACCATATGGCAGGCACTTGGGATACAGTGATTAATATGACATTATTCAGTTCTCATGGAACTCGCAGCCTAGAGAGGGTGGGCAGGGAGATCAGTCAAATTAAGAATTATTTTCTACAATCTGAGTCATGCCATAGTGAATGCCCGTCTCCTACATGAAACCTTTCTGTGAACTATTGCTTCCTGCCCAAAGGTCAAATTTCTTACTAGAGCACACAGATATCCTTGTTAACACAGATTCCACTTACCTCTCAGCATTCTCTCCCTCGACCTCCGTGCTTCATCTGCACTGAACTCTCTTTTAATTTCTCAAATCTTATTTCACTTGCCTCTAGACTCTCACCATACTGTTTACTCCATCTAGAAAACTCTTGTCTCCTCCTCTCCCACGTCCGCCTGCCTGCTCTGCTCTGCTCACAGACTCTCTGACAGCCTTCCTCCAGAAAATCTTTTCTGATCTCACCTGTCTTGGTTACATACCTTTTGTATGTTCCCATATCACGTTCCACTTTGCTCCTCTGAGCTCTGACGTTTCTGCCTACACACTGTTTGCTCCGTGAGGGCAGGGACCAGGAATACTTGTTCATCATCGCATCCCCAGAAAGTAGCATGAAGCCTGGCACAAATTAGGCTCTGATGGGATATTTGTTAGATAGATAGATAAACAAACAAACAAACAAACAAACAGAAGCTGTGTGCAAGTGGGTGGCTCACTAAATCTTCAATCTGCCATTGTTGGGTATTGGATCCAGAAAGGGGTTACAGGAGATTTATTTGAATATCAGGGGAAAGAGATGATCACTTCTTCATCTCAGTAGCTTCTAAATTTTTCTAAGATTAATCATTCTAGGTTGTTCCATGGTATTTGTTTTCAGTTTCTAACCTATGAGATGTTAGCTAATATTCATAAAATTTTATACCTCCCATGGGTATTTGAAATTAAAACTTGGTTTGGGAAGGTAAAAAGTCTTCAAAGACTGAATAAATGGAGATCAACAGTAATTAATATGTGCACAGAGATTTAGGATGGTCAAGAAGCTTCTGGATTATTTTTATTTGCTTCCTACAATAAGCAGAATAAAGTTAAATGACCTGTCCAAGGTCACAAGGACAGAAAGAACAGATCCAGGAATCAAAGATAGGTAGATCTTTTAAATCCAAATCCTGTGCCACTTCTCCCACAACACCACGACTCCCTCTGGGTGACGGAGGAACTCTGGGCACTGAACAGAAATGTGAGAGAGCTATTTGGGAATAGGTGGGCTGCCTGGTACCATCCAACTCACACCATGTAAGTAATGTCCTCCTCTGCCCACTGTGAGGCTGTTTCTGGGGAGAAAACATGGCACTGACCCTTCCTGAAAACCCATCAGCAAAATCTGATATGCGTTTGGTGCTAAGCTGGTAGAGTGGGTGCTGGGGCTGCACTACAGTCTTACATCTAAGATGAGCGTAAGACCTGCACAGGTACCTGGTGGCCAGACATAGAACAAGTTACAGGCCATGGTGCCACCCTAGCTAGAAGTGAGTGGTTTCACTCAGGAGCTGCGTTGGATGCCAGTTGATGGTGGATGTGAACTCATGTCCTGGTGGTGTGGGGTCCCTTCAGAATATGAATGATTAATGTGGTTATGTGGAGTGCCAAAGTGAAGGTAGTCAGCGGCCCCTGAAGAGATGGGGAGAGATGGGTAAAGAGCTAATCTGGAGGGAGAAGCTGGAAACCAGGTGTTATTTGAATATAAGACACATACTTGAATCTAAGAGATCAGGGCCAGTTAATTAAGGGGAGTTATACGCATGCAAGGACCAAATGAAGTTTTACAGGCAGGATGCGGATTTGCTAGGATCCTTTGGGGGAGTTTAAACCTCCTAACTCTGAACGGTATATTCTCTAAGCGGAGCCTCGGAGAGCTGACTGGGGAACCAGTTGAGGGAAGCTGAGTACACAGAAAAGGTCGCCATCTCTACTGATAAATACATCCCGTCTCTACATTTCGTAGTCTTTTCCTGTGCTCCCCTGAATCTAGATCCAGACTTCCTCCACTTCGCATTGCCATCCATTTGCAAGCCAAGAAGGCTCTCTCCCCCTTCCTTCAGCTCCAGGGACTGGCATCACACAGGAGCTTGCAATTCTCTCTGTCACTCAGCCTTTCCCTACCTCAGGGAGAAAACTGCCATTGATTACAGACCTACCAAATTAAAGCTTCGGGAGACTTAAGTGAGCAATTATTATCAGCTACAAAATGCTGGAAATTGTTTATTAAGCATCATCTCGTTGTTTACTCTGACAGCTTCCTGTTGAGCTTTCTTTCAACAACTCTGTGAAGCTGGAGGACTGTTCCAAAGCAGTCTGATTGGTTTCTTGAGTTTGCAGCATTCATAGCTGAGATGGAGTTACTCCTCGGGATTCAGGAGTCAATTCATCCATCCCCCTGCCTCAAGGCAGGCTTTAATTACATCAGTGTAAATTAAGAAAGTAGAAGACTGAAGATCAGTATCCCCTCATTTAAAGTTGCCCCATGTGCTCCTGGGTGGCTCAGTCGGTTGAGTGTCCGACTTCAGCTCAGGTCACGATCTCATGGTTCATGAGTTCGAGCCCCGTGTCAGGCTCTGGGCTGATGGCTCAGAGCCTGCAGCCTGCTTCCGATTCTGTGTCTCCCTCTCTCTCTGCCCCTCCCCCATTCATGCTCTGTCTCTCTCTGTCTCAAAAATAAATAAACATTAAAAAAAATAAAAAAATAATAAAAAAATATAAAATTGCCCCATGAGTGGGAATTCCTAAATATCCCTATGTCATAGTGGGAACATTTGGAGGTCACATCTGTCCCCAGGGTAGTGAACGTACACAGAACAGATTGCATCTATAGCATGACCTTTTCTGTGGTTCTTGCAGCCAGACTTTTGAGTTTCACTGGATTCCTGCTTATTTCTCAATGCTGGTTCTCCAGGACGGATTCTTTGAGTCTTTGGCTTTTCAGTAGTGAAAATAACCTACTTGTTTTCTATTGCTTCTTGCTTAGTACAGCAGGTGCACACTTGTACTCAGAACACTGAACTGATCATGAAATGCCACAGGACACTCTGGAAGCGGAGGGTCACCTAATTCAGCTCAGATGGGCCACGGAAGGGTCTCTGGAGGCCACACTAAGCTGAATCTTGAGGGATATTATTACAAGGTGAGAGGTGTTCTGCAGAGAATGAGTAACGAACAGAAAGGCCAAGAAAATGAGAGAGAATATAATAAATAAGCAATAAATAAATAAGCAATCAAACAAACAATGTATTAATTTATTAATTTAATAAATAAGCAATTAAAAGGTTTTTGGTACTCCTGACCATAGGGTTCATGTCACTGGAAATGAGGCTGGAAAGTGGGCAGGAAGCGTAGACATTGTTCTAAAGATGCTGGAGAGGCAATGGGAGAGACCAAGGAGGAAGTGCTACATTAGGTTCGTGCAGTAGCTGGTGGTTGTGTGGAGGGAGCTCTGGAAGGAGTAGAAGCAGGAGGCAGGCAGGTATCTCAGAGCAGTAATCCTGGCAGGAAATGAGGAGTAACTGTGGTAAGACAGCACTTTCCAGGTAAAGTAGGATGCAGGCAAGGGAAAGGAAAAGGGGCTGGCTCTGATTGAAATCGACAGAGACAGAGAAACCAGCTGGGGGTAAATTGGAATCGTGATAGAAATTAGCACAGGGTGCCCTGCAGAGAAATTTTAGGCATGTGAAAGGCTGGACTGAACAAAATGCCCTTAAAATAACCTCCTTCTCTCTTACTGATTCCATGTCCCCGTGTATATAAATCATTTAGCTTAATATTCAAGATCTCCCCACCCCCATTCTCATCTCCATCTAAATTTTGGCCCTTCCCCAGCCTCATTTCTCAAACCCCCTATATAGCCATTCTCCTTTTTACCTTCAACATGCAACCAGAGCTGTAACCCTGCAGTTTACCACCCAAACTCTGTTCTGCTGTTCTATAGCTACTCAGCACAGAAACCCCGGGAAGCCCCAAGTCCTGCAAGAAGCCTTCCCCTATGGCTCCTGCCTTCTTCTGTCCCCCTTGTTGGTTCTTCTGTCATGCCCATAGTCAGAGCCACAGAATGTATAGTTTACTAAATATACTGCCTTATTTTTTCTTATCCAAGAAACAATAAAATTTTAGCTTGAGGGCAAGGACTTTGTCTTATACATCTTTTGCTTAGCCTATAAAGTCTAGCACAAGAGGGAAAACAAATGGTAGAAACAAAAAAATGTACAGTGGAGTATATCATTACATTTACAATACAGTTATTAGGGCCCTACCCAGGTGCCACAACGGAAGGCAAATTGGAACAATCAGGTAGCATGAAAAACAGTCATATGAGAAGAAGTTGAACCTGGAGATGCCTTGCAAATTTTAAGAGAACCCTGTGAGATGTGGTATTTGGAGAGCTGTCAGCTTTTCTCCATCTTACTAAGGTATAAAACCAGGGCCATGGGTAAAAATTATAGACAGGGTTTTCGGTTCAACGTAAGAAGCTGCTTTCTCAAGGTCAGAGCTGCCAAAGATGGAGCAAAATGTCCCAAGAGGCCTTGAGTTCCTCTCCATGTCTCCACTGGAAACGTCCAAGTGGAAGTTTACGACCAATAGTAAGTTGTGCCAATGTGGGACGGTGATGAAGCACAGGGGCTTTGTTTCCTAAACTACACCGCGGTGATGACAGTTTTTTCCTCACAGAATTGATGCTAGGATTAAATGAACTAATATATGGAAAGGGTTTAGCCGAGTCCGTTAATGTTAACTTTTATTATTTTGAAATAATTAATATAATAAGGAATTTGCAAACCAGAGAGGCATCAAATTGGATATCTTTGAAGTCTCTCCCAAACCCAGATGTCTGGTTTATAAGATAATGAGTACCTGCTAGTGAAGTTGGACTTATGGAAACGGTATATCTTCAGTGGAGGGCTGGTATCACATGCCCTCTATCATATCGGACCCAGAGTAGTAGTAAAATAAGAATCGCTTGAAATACACTGGATCTAGAAGAGGTGATTTGTGACTAGGAGCAAAGAGTTGTGAAAATATGGATACAGGCAAGAAATCAGAAATCAAGTTTGCCAAATCAAAAGCCTGATGTCAGGAATAGACAGGGAGTCAGCATCCAGACTGGTAAAACAGATTTAAAAGCATCTAGAATTACGAGTTTATGGGAGGCCAGCGTAAAAACGAGGCAGATGGATCTGGTGGAGTCAGCAATGATCTTTATGATAAAAACTTCAGTGTGGCAAGAGCTGCTTCACCCAGGGCCCAATGACATATTCCCAGTGGAACAGAGCTTTGGGTACCCCTCTTTAGATGTAGGAAAGGCACACCCACGAGGATGGAACCCATAAGACTTTGAAAAGGCCATCATCTGCCCAGTGCTGTTCTACATATGGAGCTGCTGATCAAGTGTGTGAGTTCCCTCACCCTTCCTTCTTCGTCCCACGTCACCGGCACCCAGTGTGGATTCTCCTCTACCACTGTTTCCTCAGCTCACCCTTGGTGGCAACCCATCCACTGTTTCAGTCCTGCTCTCAGCTCTACACTCTCCCCACCTCATCCGTCCTTTCATTCACACTAGCTTTGGCGATGCCCTTACTGTGCCTAGGGGCTGACCTTGACTCTGTCTCTGTTTTTCGTTTCTCTGCTTCCATAGCAGCGCCTACATCTTGAAAGAGCATGACACCTGGGGCTGCCTGAATCACAGTTACTAGTCCAGGGGCGCAGAGAGCTCTGTGCCCGCCCTGTGTCTAGGGAGGAGGAGTCACCATGAGAAGTTAGGACAGCATGTGGTGGAGCCCACTAACTACCATTGTCCCCGCATTACCTAGCTCGCGGTGGCCTGTCATCTGCACGGGGCTCTCATTTCAGCTAGCAGAGCATCTTGGACACAGTCACAACCTGAACCTCTCTCTCATAGCTATCTGGAGGATGGCATGAGAAGACACAGGAACCTGTATTAGCTCAGTGAGATGGGAGCCCTGTTAATAGCCCAAGGTTTATTTCCCGGTCTCTCACTCTTTTTTTTTTTTTTTTTTTTAATGTGAAATCATTCTGTTGTCAACGTTGGTGAGGGTGAGCCTGTTTGACTGAAGCGGTAATTTGACAAGATGTGTCTTCACTGTCATTCAAATTGTGGAAGAGAGCTCTTAGTATATGCCGGTTTGTTCTCTCTGCAACCTCCGTCTCCTCTGGGTGAAACTGTGCCTTCCCCTTAGAGATACACCTCCTTAACGATCAAGAAGGAGAAAAACACATAATCCTGAGGGTCAGGAGGGCACATGCTTAAATTTGCAATGAGTCCACAAGCTCATAAGATTCAAGATGAGCTTCAAGGCCAGTGTGCTTCAGGGACAGGGAGGGGCAAGAAATCAAGAGAGAGAGAGCCGCACAGGTTCTGCTGGAAGAAGCTCCTGCCTATCTCCATAAATCAACCCCAATGAGTTAATTCCTCATCGAGAATGATGAATGAAAGGCTCCAAGACCTGGCACGAGGCTGGGCTTGGGGAGGAACCAAGACTGCTAAAATGCCTGCCTGACTTGTCCCAAGGGCTGGGGGCAGGGAATCAGAACCACAGAAGACTCCTGGGTGCACTTCTGGCCCTGACAATGCCAGACAGTCTGAGAAATTGGAAACAATCTGGATTTTGTACTGCTACAACTTAATGATTTAGAGTACAGATCTAAAAAACCAGAGACACCCGGAATTCTAGCCTGTAACCTCAGGCAAGGCATATGACTTCTCCATCTATAAAACTGGGATAATAGTACCCATCCCGGAGTGCTCAGCAAATGGCAGATGTCACTACGAGTATATTGTGCATCTTCCCTCAGCACCTCTGGCCCCTAACAGGGCCAACTCTATGGTCTGGAATTGAGGGTTTATGAACGAACCATGCAGACCAGCCAGGGAAAGAGGAAATGGAAAAGTTGAAAGGTCTAGTGACCCTTATTTGGAATTGTAATCCCTCCTGGGTCTCATCCTCCTTCCTGCTTGGCTCAGCCCTGTTGAGCCCCAGACTCCTGAGCTGTTGTCAGCACACAGGTCTACTGGTAGGGAATCACGAGATCCTGAGAAATCCTTGCATTCATTGCTGGAGTCTACTGCACGATTCTTTCTGTATGGGTTCCCAGCAAACTTTTGAGTACAGCAGACTACTAGGCATCACTTTGGGCACAGGTTTACAGGATGAATGAGATGAGACCCCTGTCATTGGAGGGACCCACCCAGAGTGTAGGATGGAAATGAATGAGTAAATGAATTGCAAGAAGCCATGGGAGGAGTGCCATGATGGATGAAGCCATGGGAAGAAGGAGAGGGCCACCTACTGGGACTGAGAACCTGAGAACCTGAGAACCTGAGAACCCTGCCCTTCAGGGCTGGCTGAAGCCCACGTTCATTATGAAGCCCTCACCATCCAAATAATTCTCTTTTCCCATCCCACTGTCCTACGGTACTGTCCAACTCAGCATTTAAATATTTTGTGCCTTTGAGATTTATTTTTTTCTCTGGAAGCAGAATTAAATGAGGATTAAACCAAGCAAGATGATGTTCACACAGTTGGTGCGCAGCAAATGCTGGCTTCCTCTCATGCCTTCGCTCCTTGAGGGAATCTATGTCATGGATTTGGTTGGACCACATGAAATTGCCATTTTTGTAGGTCTAAAAACGGTTGAATGTTAGTCATTTCCTATGATTCACGTTGATCGTTTTTTTCAGTGACCCAAAGCTCCTGGATAGATTAACTGACTTAGAAGGAAACATCTCTTCCCGGCAATGACTTAGGGAAGATGAGCGGCCTTGTTCTGTATATCCAGCATGTTTGGACATCAGCTATACGCTAGGCACCACATAAGGACCTAGGGGTGTAGAGATAGAAGGTCTTTGTCCTCAAGGAGTTGACAATCCAAGAAAGAGACAGGCAAGAGCAGTTATAATTCAATGTGATGGTTACTGTAGACAAAATCTAAACAGTGTGCTGGGGAAATGCAAGAAGGGGGAATGAGGAGCTCAGTCTGAGGAGGGTCAGAAAAACTTCACGGAAGGCCTGACTTTGGACCTAAACTCAAAAGGCTGCAGAGGCGTTCTTTACAAAGCCAGACATTCCAGGCAAAGGGAATAACAGATATGTGAGAGCAGCACATGGCAGTTTTAAGGAGCCAGTAGACCACGGTCTCCAAACCAAATGTGAAATGCTAAAAGCAAGTATCCTCAAACAGATCTTTAAAAAGAAACCAGCGCTTCTAACAGAAGAGAACCCAGCGATCCTGCTTGCTAGGAAGATTAATGGGATTTTCTCCCGGGGCCCCTACCTCGTGAAGGAGTTGTTCTGGCTCCTGCGCTGGGCCCTGGGCGCCTGCCTTCCTTCCATCAGGCTCACGGTGAACCTCAAGTTCCATGGGGTTCCTCTGAGCAAGGTCCAGCCTGTCAGTGACTGGGATTTCTCAGCCTTCCACAGGGCTGGCCTCTCTCCCCGCTCCCATTAACTGCAAACAATAGGTTCTGCTCCACCAGGAGAGAGATTGTCTCCTCATCCTTCTCGTGGCCACATTGCAAGCCCATGCTGGGGGCATCAGCTCTATCGTGGTTACTGATGCTTCCAAGGGCAGCGGGGAGAGGCAGGGTCTGATGTCCTTCCCTCAGACATGTGTGCTGGATAAATTGCTCCGTATCGTACCGGTTTCTGTCCTCCCTTGTTCTCACCTCCTGCCTCCAAGGCCTTCATTATGACATGGGAGCCTGGCCCTCATTTTGAATGTCATGGGGCCAGAGGTTGCAGAACCTGTAGGGAATGACAGGAAAGGCACTGATGGGGGGTGGGGGGGGGGGCGGCAGGGGTATGAGGTGTAGAAAGTGGGAGGGGCTAAATTCCAGGCAGGGGAGTCCCAGACAACTAGTGGAGAAGATTCAGAGCCTAGGTGAGGGGCAGAGTCAGGGGGTGGGGGCGGGGGAGGGGGCAGGAGGGGGAGAGCTGAGAAGGGAGGCAGGTCTCTGTAAGTTGCTGACTCTTGCAATGTTTTATAAAGAATAGAATAAATACATATGTAAAAAATAGCATCTGCATTTCCCTAATTATACTTAGAGATGGTCAAAGGATTTTTAGGAAGAGCTCGGGCAGCCCTAATGCCCCTCCCCTTCCCTACCACCCCCCATCCCGGATTAATATTTCAGCAGGGCGCCTGTACTCTCAGTAAATATACCGGAATCAATTGTTTGCTATAGCCCCTGCTCAAATCCGCCTTAGCCGGTAATATTTTAAAGTTGATTGGATCTTAAAATTGTAAGAGGTCCCTGGTGTCATGACTTTGCTGGCATTATCGGCTCAGCCATTGTCTTACCAAGCAACCTCTTCCCGAAGCCTGGTGCTCCCCCACCCCAGGCTACTGGAGGGAGCCGCACCAGGGGCCCACTGGGGGAGGCTCACTTAAGAAGCAAGTAATGGTGAGGAATGAGGATGCCTCTCCTAGCCCACCATGATGACCTTGGTGGTGTGGGAATGTCTCCTTGCAGCACCAAGGGAGGCTCTGGGCTTTCTTCCCCTGTCTCTCCCTTCTTTTTCCTTTTTTTTATGTGCCCGTTGACAGTGTCATCCCTCAACTTGATAAACTTGTCAGAGGGAGCTCCGGGAAAGTGTGACGCGGAGGTTGGAGTGATTGCTGAGTATGCAGGGAGAAGGGGTTGGGGAGTTGTGGGAGGCGCTGGCACGTTAGCCTGGGGGCAGGCAGCTGTTCTGGGGTGTTCCTGGCTCAAGGCGATGCACACTGCCCCCATGGTGCAGTCTTAGCAGACCAAGACCCTGAAGGGGAGCAGGGGAGCTTCAGGGACCAGAATGTGACGGGAACTAAGGGACATGAAGACGGACAGTGCCAGCCAAGGAGTGTGAGGGGCTGCACACATGTGTGTCTGTACATGACTGTGTGTGGTGTGTGTGAATCTGCACGCGTGTGCACCTGTGTGTGACACTGTCTGTACCGTGTGGGATCTACACACACGTGTACCTGTGTGTGTCATGCGTGTGGATCTGTATGCGTGTGCACCTGTGTGTGACACTGCATGTAGTATATGTGGGGCATATGTGGAGGCAGGCCATGCGAGGCTGTGTGGGGGTAGCTGAGCATGAAGGCGGGATAGAGGGTGAAGGGCAAAGAGCATTAGAGTTCTCTTGATAAAGCAGATTGGAAACTATGATTTGGATGCTTTTCCTGAACCCTTCAACCATTTCCTTTCTGAAAGATCTTTTCAGATACCCACCTTGAATTCATAAGCATCCAAAATCATGGAAGTTTACAGACAGAATGGTTCTTTGGGCCTAGAGGGTAAGGAAGCTTGTGATTGTTGTACTTCTGAGCACAACACAATGTTATAGGTCCCTCGCTGGCATTCTATTGCTATTAATGAAACAAATGTTGAATCAATGAATTAAAGTAAAGAAGCTAAGAACCTCACTCTTGCCAGACCTAACCTGTTGGGGTATGGAGAAAATTCACCTTGTGTGAGTAATGGGGGGAGGGAGTAGAAAATCCGAATGTGAATACCAGCTCTGTCCATATTACCTCTCCTCTCCAATCCTCATTTTCCTCATCTGCATAGTGAGAGTTCCGAAAATCCATTACACAGGACATCATCCGATATTCTAACTTTTAGGTAAAAATCCAAATGCCATCATGGGGATCGGTACAACAGTGCAGATGAAAGACATTTGTAAATTGCAAAGCACTGAGCAAATTCAGGAAGATTGTCTGACCTCCTCCATTGGGATAGATCCCCCTTGTTATGGGCTCCTACAGCACCGTGTAGTTTCGTTGCACTTAGAGCCACCCCACCTTCATTTTTCTCTCTGGAGGGAAGCATCTGGCAATCTGCCAAAGGAACAGGTGTCTTCGTCTTCCTGCAGTATTTAATAGTATAATAAACTTCTGCCCCAGTGCCTCTCAGTGATTAGAACACATCTCAGGTTCTGCCTTGAAGAGTTAAGGCCAAGAAAGTCACCTCACCTGGGAAGTGCAATAATTGCTCAATGGTGCCCTGCCTAGAGTGTGATATTTATATTATAAGATAGGATTTAGGTCTAAAAATAAGGAAAGTTGTCAGAGCTCAGGATCATTGATACAAGTGTGAATGACAACACTGACAGCTAATGTGAAGCCAGTTGTGTCCAGGTTTCTAAACTGGGAGGGAGGTAAAATTAATAAATTAGGTCATTGACAGTGCCCAGGGAAGGAAGGAATCCTCATCGCAGCTCAGTGACTCACCTTTTTGGCCTTCACATAAAGAGACTTGCATTTTGGAAGCACAGTGTAACTAAATACACACGCCAAGCACACAGGAATGAAATTGCTAATGTAATTAATATATACAAATATCAAATCATTATGTTGTAGACCTGAAACTCATATAACATGTTAAATAGCAATTATACCTCAATTAAAAAAAATAAGTCATTGGTGATCTCTACTTCATCAGATATATAATAAAGAAAAAATAATCCCCTAGTATCCAGAGATTACCTGTGTTCAAATAATTACAACACGGTAGAGTATGGGTTGTCTTTGTGGCATGAAAGGGAACAGCAGTCAGATGCAAAGGTTTGGGTTCTTGTTCCTAGCTCTGCATCAACCAGCCTCGTGACCTCTGGGCCTCAGTTTCCTCAACTGCAAAATGAGGGGGTTGGACCAGAGGGCTTCTAAGGTCCCATCCAGTTTTGACATTCTGAGGTTCAGTATTGGGTCTAATTACATTGGCCTTTGTTGATGCGGAAGGCACTTCAGGATCCTGCATGCCTGTGGCCGCCATTTTAAACATCAATGGCCTTTGTCTGGGATACTGTCAGCTGATGGAGAGGCCTGATTAATAGACTAGGAGATGACAGGGCTCACTATTGTCACTTTCTTCTTTTCTGAAACATTTCTCTCCTTTGGGAGCTAAATAAGCTGGTCAGTTTTGCTTTGTTTCTTTCCTTCTCTTTCTTTCTTTCTTTCTTTCTTTCTTTCTTTCTTTCTTTCTTTCTTTCTTCTTTCTTTCTTTTTCTTTCTTTCTATCTGATATTTTTTTCCTGGTTTTTATCCATACCTCCAGGACAGATTTTGCTTCATTTACTTTCACTGTAGGCTCCAATCTTCCCCACTCCCAAAACAACATCCTCTACCCTAGTGCATAAAATATATATATTAAAGCTTCAAATTGCCTCTGCCTCCTTAAGCTTTTGGAAACTTTTACTGTGAGGGTCTGCAAAACCTAAATTTGGGGCCTGCACTATTTGGTGCGTATCTCTTTGCCTCAGAGGAATCTTCTGGCTTTTTTTTTTTTTTTTTTTCCATTTCAAAGCCCTTGGGTCCACACAAATGCTCTCAGAGAGCTTTTTTTCCCCCCTTAGCAAAAATTCAGGTTTGTCACCAGGAAAGAAGAGGTTTTTCTGTGGAAATCTTCCTCATGCTGGTTATAAAGCCGCTCACATCTCAGTGTGAACTCTGCTAACTCACCAGCCCGTTGTCTTTGTGAGTGAGAAGTGAAATCCACACAAAGGTATAAAGAGCTGATCCATATAAAGATTGCTCTCTGGATTTCGATTGGGCAGCAGCTTTCTGATGATTGCATCTTTGCTGTAGACAGCTGTGCAATCGAGGTAACAGCAGGACTCCAGATGTGTTGGGACTTGCTAGGCAACAGACCTAGAAGTTTGGCCAAATCAGCCCCAGATAATCACCAGAGAAAGGGAGAAAGAAATGCAGGGCTGTTCCAGAATTTCTGTGTAATTCAGGGGCTGGGGGATTAACCCAGTGGACAGAGAGGGAACAACTTGGGAGGTTTACTTCTCATAGGAAGCATGAGATCTTTCCTTTGCCTGTAAGAAGCTCGTAGGATAGAGCTGCAGGGCTCTGTGCAGAGAGGTGCCACACGCAGTGGTTAGAAGCCTGGGCTCATGTGTCCAGCAGACCTCCTTTTGACTCTGGGTCCCGCCTCTGACTAGCTGTGTGACTAGTCCTGACATTTAACAGGGCTGATGCTTACGAAGCAATTCTAACATGCTTGACACAGTTCATTATGACCTCCCTTCTTCTGCAAAGGGGCATTTAACAACCAGCAAGATGCCTCGACTACCTGGAACTGGAGAGGCTAGGGGGTGGTAAGGATTACTCAAAAATCCAGTTGTCCTTACTCTTGAAACCAGTATTGCATCGTATGTTAACTAACTAGAATTTAAATAAAAATCTGAAAAGGAAAAAAGAAAATAGGAACCTTGATGCAAGTAACAGGGATTCCCAATTCACTCAGCAATTTTGTGTTGCTTATGTTATTTTACTTGTTATTTTTTATAAATTTACTTCCTAAAAAATAAGATCACTTTCCTCCAGTGACTAGACCTAGGCTACCAATTCGGCTATACTTTCTTAATTTTGATTACTTGTTTCTTTCAGATTTAATCACCTTAAGGGGGTTTTCTTTATTCAAATAATAACATTTCTTTAGAACCCTGTAACAAAGGAAAGGCCCCCAATAAAATGTGAACTAGCACCCCCCAAAATCAGTGGTTTTAGTGTACTTTTCATCCTAATAAAATTGCCTACTATGTTAGCAATCAAAAAGAAAAAAAAAAAAAAACAACAATCCAGTTCTCCTGTTTAGTGTTCTTTCTATTTAGTGTTGTTTACACCGGCGACTTCAAATTTCCTGATTTTAAGAATCATTTGGTTGAGTCACTCCAGAATGCAGTCTGGAATTTGAATATTAGTCAAATGTCCCATGTGAGTTTTAAGATAGAAAAAACAAGTTTGAGACAGATCGGCAATGCACTGCAGTACCCAAGGGATTGCTCAGAGAAAGGCTCTCCTTCCTTATGTATCTCTTCTGTACATACAGAAGATGGGGGGGGGGGGGGGCGCGGGGAGGGGAATGAACTGTTGCTCCCAAGAAGTAAAAAGGACCCAAGAAAGAGTAATCTAAACAGTTCTTGCTGCTGTCTGCACAAAGTAACCAACTTTTCACAGAACCTCAGGAGAGAAAAATCTGTGTGCCTATCTGTGAAATTAACCACAGTTGTTGAGAAGGCTCACAGAGGTTCCCTCTTGGGCACATTTTACTGGAGATCAGTCTGCTTTGGAGGGACCTGGCTTTTCCTTGGACTTTGCTAGAAATCAGGGAGCTATTTGGAGCTTGTACAATTCAGGCATTCAGGAAAAAGGGCCCCTCAAGTGGGAACAGCGAAAGAGCAGATGGTAAAAAGTGTTCTTGGTGTCTCTTGAACACTAATGCCCTGGAAACTTTGTTTCAACTTGGGTTTTTATGGTTACTTTGGGCAACCACAGAGGATAACAGAACTGTGGCCGCAGCCAGCCACGCTGGAGAGGAGAAGCACGTGTTCTAAAGCATTTTAGGTACAAAGGCAGGTGGCTTCAGATCGACTGCAGGTTACGGAATGGAAAAGCCCATTGTCGTTTTGGTCTTTGCAGGGAGCCAGGAGTAAATAATACTTCTCATATAGCTTTAGCCCTGTGCTATCTTAATTGCAATCTCTGGTGAGATTTGGAGTTATGCGTTTTTAACAAGCAAACCATAAAATAAGGTTTAATCTCCCCAGAGCCCTGGAGTTAATTTATCTGTCCACAGGCTAAGATCTTTTTAAAGGTTAAGAATGCTTGGGTTTTCTTTCTAGGTCTCTGGGTTGGCTGGAACGCCTGCAGGTGTCTCCTACGGCTGGCGGCTGGAATCTGGCTTTCATCAGCGCTAAAGACCCAGCCTTTAGGAAAGCCTGCAATCAGAATTAGGTGTTGGGTCCTAGTATTCACAAACTGTCCCTCATCCTGGTAGAGAGGAATTAGTATTCATGAGGACCGTGTCTGTGGAAGAAAGTACATTTGACTTCACTTCGGAAGGTCAGAGATGGAGCCTTTGCTCTGTAATTAGGAGTGGTGGGATTTGGGGGAAATCACTTAACCTCTCTGAGCTTGTTTCCTCATCTGTAAAATGGGTATAATAATATCTACCCTGCAGTCTTCATAGAGGTTCTGTGAATGTTAAATGGTATGTAGAGGTCTTTTAAAAAATAGTAAAGCACGACATAGATGTGAAGCTAACTTTGTTACTTAGTTACTCATCCAGATAGAGTTTGTTGCCTTTGTCAAAGAAAGTATTCTCCCGTGAAGCCATACTATGGAAGGAAGTTCCCAGGTATTCAGAACACTCCTAAAACCCATTCCTGGCTCCCAGCAGGCCAGCACAGATTTAGTGCCAAAATACAGAAAGCACAGATTATCACACAGTTATCCCTTGGACCTAACTGCCTAACCAGCGAATGAATATACGTACATAACCTCTATCACTTGGCTCAGCAGGGCCACTTGCCGGGGTTAGAACACCTTTCCTGCCCTTGGCAGCCTTAGGGGGGTACAATGACTGATCCAGATCCACCAGTGGGGGTCCACTCTCATCTATCTGCAAAGCTGTGCCCCAAGGGCATAAAAGGGGAGGCTGCCTCCACTCTGGGTAGAGGTGGAAGAGGAAGAGCTTGGGATGATGGTCACTGGTGGACCATTATTTGTAGATCACTCTATAGTCCTCCCTCACCTGGACTTCTCAGCCCCATTGACTGGCATCTCCACCTTCAAGTCCTATTGCAACCTACCCACCTGTGCCTCCTCCCAATGCATCGTGCCCTCCCTACAGTCACACCTCCTATCCCATTTTTACGAGCCTCCTTCCTGCATCACCTCCCCTTTTTATGTCCTCCCAAAGCATTTCACTACTACCTATGAGATCTCAATCACAAGGGCACGTCTTTCAGGAAGCCTTTTCAGATTGACAGTATCCTTCTCTTGCTCTCATCACTCTTTTCCTGCAAACTCCCTTTGTGGTATTTGTATATTTGGTTGTGTTATCATACACCCACCTAATGAAAGTCAGCACGGCTAGGGACAGGGCTGGGATGGCACCTGACCAAAGGTCCTTGGGAAAAGCTGATCCTTGCATCTGTGCCCTGCTCTGTTGGAGCTTTGCTGAAATGATCCACGGGGTAGCGTTGGACAAGCCAGAGGCCCTGTACAGAGGTAGGGGAAGCTCGTGCCACAGCTCCAGATTTCTCCTTAGCCACACGCTCAAGTGTTCAAGTGTTGTTAGTGTTTCGGACGGCAAGCCATGTGGCAGGAATAAAGGGTTAGGATGTGTGAACCAGAAAGGAACAGAAGTGTTCCTCTAGAATATCATTCTAATCTCAGTACTCCATACCTTGTAAGGCTTCCCTGTTCCCAGGACACAAAGGAGAAAGTCCACTCTCCTCTGCCAGGCACACAAGTCCCCATACAGTTGCTGCTGCCTGTCTGTGATGCCTCCCTGCCTGCAACAACACATCCCAGAGTTAAACTATCTCAGACATGCTGGGGTACTGGCACGTCCCTCGTCGACATTGTCCGTGTATTGCCTCTCTGCCTGGAACATTCCTTTTGCCATCTTTCTACCCTCCCAGGTGTGATCTAGGCAGCTAAATCGTACGCCCATGAGGCTTTAATCAGATCTCCTCAGGTTGGAATCAAGTTTGCCTTCCTGATGCTTCTAGAGCATGTTGTTTCTTTACGTTCACTTATGCCACATGACCATTGCCTACCTGCACGTGCATATGGCTGCTTCCTGCCAGGCGGGACCTCTGACACTCTGGCACCTTGGACTCTGTCTTCCTTCCTATCACTGAGCCTGATGCCTCCCATCCAGGAGCAGGGGCTGTACCCATGAGTGGGGTTGGGTCAAAGTTAGTGAATTAAGCCACAGGATATCAGGAAAATCCCAACTACCTTCCCACCTCAGCTACAACACCCTACCCTTCCTGTCCCTCTCCCCCACCACTGGCACCCATTTCCCATGGGCAGGGCTCTAGGAACACATGGCTTGCAGGCCGGGCAGGAAGTTGAGACATCCTGTTGAGAACCTGCTCCCGCCTTGTTGGCCTGAGGCCAAAGACACGCGGCCGCTAAGGAGGACCAGTGGAAGGGAACCTCCAATCCTTCTCTGCCCCCCTCACATGCCTCTTCCATTTGCCTTTGTCTGTGGCTTTGGAGCTATTTGGGAGACACCTTGAGACAGCTGGAGAAGCAGCAATAATCCAATTAAAGCGTCTGACACTCTGGGCTGGTAGCATCTTGGCGGGGAGGAGGTGGACACACAGGGGCTGTTTCTGGTTCCATCTGTGATATGTGTTTTACTGGCTGTCGATACCTACAGGGAAAACACTAGCAGTAAGATTCACAGATAAAACACAGTGCCCTCTGCTTCCTCCCCGGGGTGTTTTCTTGAGAAATTGGTTTCTGGGCAGGGAGGGGACAAGACTCCTTCTTCTCCTTCTCTCACTTCTAGGGCATTAGAGGAGCTTGAGAGCAGAGGAGAGCTTGGAGGGAAAGGAGAGCAAATGAGAGGAGCCAGCGGGGTTTTGAAAAGTCATAAACATCCTCTTGGCCACAGGAGTTTCCCAGAGTGAGAGACCAATTCCTTTCCAGATTCTGTCTCTCCTCTCCCCTGCTCCCCATGTTCCACTCTTTTGCTCTCCTCTCTGCCTTCTTTCTTAGGCCAACGGTCATTGTTCCATCTCTGGGAGTCTCAGAGGGTCATCTGAGCCCAGACAAAGCATGGAAACTTGCTTTGGAGATGAGAAAAGAAGAACTCAGAATCCAACCACTGCACCTTTCACTGAGGATATTAGAGCTTGCCGCAGAACGGTGATTGATGGAGCTGAGTGGTGTCCCGGGAGCAGGGTGTTACCACTCTCCCCGTCCTCTCTCTGTCTCCCTCACTCACCTCCAGCCCTGCCCACCCCCCCTGCACCCCTTCCCAGATGCCCCTCATGCTGCCTGAAGCCAAGGCTTGGGCAGGCTCCCCACATCCCACTCCAGGCCAACTCGACGGTGTGATAGCTGGAAAAAGTTAAATGCTTTTCCCTTCATTATCAGAAAGAGTTTTATTCTGACTGAAATGAACAATATGAAGAGACAGCACAGAGCTTTGGCGGAGGATGAAAAGTTCCTTCTATCCACAGAGCTGCACTTCAAAGTGTCCTGTGAAAAGGTTCCACTTTAATTAGGGGGAGGAAATTGCCATGTAACTTAATTAATATCAAAAACATTTTTTTTTTTCTTAAACACAAGAAAGAAAGATGGCTACATAGAGAGGGAGAAAGGAACTGACAGCGAATCTGGACAGGCCTGTTCGTGGGCCGCATAATGATAAACTTTGTTTTTAATTACTCCACACACGCCTTAGGTTCAGTGAAGAACTCTGAAGCCATGGCAGGGCCTTCCCACACTGTGGGTTCTCATCCTGCAGCCCCACACTCCGGCCGTGGTACTAAGTGAGGACCCAAAATAGTTGTGTGGATGTTTCAGAAGAGAAATGCACAAATCCTGTCTTCTTTGAACTAAGCAGGATTTGCAGAGGGGATTGGATAGAGCTGGGTCATCTGGCTTCCTCACCCACTACCTAGAGCCACCGTGGGCATTCTCCCCTCCGCGGGGCCTCCGGTCCCTGTCATCACATCCCACCTTCCTTTTGCAACCAACTGCTCCGGGAACACTCCTGGGCCTTTGCCTGGGATTTCCTCTCTTTGCAAGAGCGATCCGTCGTTTCTAGTCTGCCTCCTTATTACCTCTCAATCTGCCCTCTTCTCTACTGCTACCATGGGCATGGCTGCCTCCCGTCTCCCCCAAACAATTTACAAAGTAGGCTCCTACTTGTCTTTGTCTACTTTGTCTTTTCGTTTTCTCTCTTTCCAAACTGGAGTCCATCCACCACCCGGCAGTCAGAGTGATCTTCTGCAAGACATAACATCATACCGTTTCTCTGCTCAAAACCATTTGGTGGCCTCCCATTCCCCTCAGCGGAAGATTCCTGAACGAACACCCCCAAGGTCCTGTGTGATTTTGCCCACCTCTCTCCCTCACCCTTGTTCTTCCCTGTAGCCATAGTCTCGGGGTCTTGGACATGGAGGTCCTTCTGTTAGAACATTCTTCCACACCTCTTTCACCCACTTGACCTTGGCCTCATACGCTCCTATACATCTTTTGAGTCCTGACTTGAATGGTATGTTCTCTGAAGAATTTCAAGGTACTCACCCCCAACATCTAAGTTAAACCCCCATGTTGCATACTTACATAGAATACCACACTCCTTTGTAACACACGTCAAAACTGTTACCAGTTAATTGTTTTGGCAAGCAGGGGCTTGATACGGAGCTTTCCTCTGGACTGTAAGCTGGACAGTACTAGAGAGCAGCCCTGCCCTGTCACACTTGTTTGCTAGCTGCCTGCATGTCAGCATAGCACACACCTTTCTACTCTCCACTAGGTTTTCGACCTCATCACAAACGAATCAAGTACATTATTTTATCAAACCCGTTTTTCTGGAGTAGAACATGAAGCACAGAAGTTAGTTAGATATTACCTGAAGCCACACAGGTAGTAAGTAGATGGTAGGTAGTTCGGTTCCTGAGTCTTGCTTTTCATCACTGTCTATGCTCACATGAGGACAATATTCATTTGAGGAAGGCAGGAAGGGAGAGAAGAAGGGAATGGGAAGGAAGGAAGGGAGGGAGAGAAGAAGGAAGGAAGGAAGGAAGGAATGGAGGGAGGGAGGAAGGAAGGAAGGAAGGGGGGGAAGAAGGAAGGAAGGAAGGAAGGAATGGAGGGAGGAAGGGAGGGAGGAAGGAAGGGAGGGAGGGAGGGAGAGAAGAAGGAAGGAAGGAAGGAAGGAAGGAAGGAAGGAAGGAAGGAATGGAGGGAGGGGGTGGTGAATGGCTTAAGAATGGTTGGAGAGGGGCGCGTGGGTGGCTCAGTCGGTTAAGCGGCCGACTTCGGCTCAGGTCATGATCTCGCGGTCCCTGAGTTCGAGCCCTGCGTCAGGCTCTGTGCTGACAGCTCGGAGCCTGGAGCCTGTTTCGGATTCTGTGTCTCCCTCTCTCTGCCCCTCCCCCGTTCATGCTCTGTCTCTCTCTGTCTCCAAAAAAAAAAAAAAAAAAAAAAAAATGGTTGGAGAAGTGACTAGATGGTACCAGGCATAACTCTGTGGACCCAGCCCTCGACTCATGGAGGTATTCAGTTCTACTCAGCACAGTATGTCTTTAACGTTCCCAGGAAAGTCCCCAGCCTCCTGATTTCTCCTAGAAATGCTCCTTTATAGACTGAACATAACCTGAGGTTGTGTCCTGACAAAATTAAGACATGGGTTAGTCCCAGCAATTTTTCTCTCCCCATGCATTGCTCCCCTCCCCATTTCTAGCCCACCCCACTTCCTTCAACTTGAGGAGATGCAATCCACGTATAGAGTAGGGCCACAGCTCCCAAACTGTGCACCGAGGCATCCTGAGTCACATGGTAAACTCTCACAGCCCTGCAGGATATTTTCATTTTGGGAGGAAAATATGGAGATAACTCAACACTCACCGGACACCAAGCAAATTGCCAACTCAAGGAAGTTTACAGTTTTGACATTAGATCTCATGGTTTCCTTTCACTGGGGTCATATCTTTATGAAAGTGGGTTTTCTGTGGTGGCTGTGCTAAAAGGCAAGTTGTGCGCAAAAATCAATGTGGAACAGAAAGTGAAGATGGCAGTGTCTGAGGTTTGAGAAGTTGTGCAGTGTGCAACAGGGGCCCACATCCCATTAGTGGGTACTTATGATTATTTAAGAATGAAATAAAAGTGTTTTTCCTTTAAGTTTATTTTTTTTTCTTTCAAATAGCTATTAAGTTGTTAGGACATCAACACTTACAAAGCTGTTTGACCCTGGCTACTTAAGAGATGGAACCGCTGGTTCTCTTGGCCCACGGCCACCGCCATAAACTACTTGGGACCACGGATGCTGCGAAACAAGCAAGTATGGGAATCTACGGGAGTCAGAGGAATTCCTGTGGGGTTGACATACTAATATGGCAGAGGGGGAAGAGACCAGTCCCCTCAAACAGGACCACCTGCGGTCGGGCACAGGTGTCCTCTGGGGTGATGTCCTGACACCAGCAGGAGCTGAGGGTAAAGGAAAGAAGACAGGCCCCGCGGGGCTCCCGGCAGCTAGTCTTCCCCTGGACGAGCGCGCACATCCCCTGGCAGACAGAGCCCATCGCAACCCGCCCCGAGGCTTGAAGGACAGGTTTGTAATTGAAAGTATCTCCGCTGCCCTGGGAGAGCACCGCCTCCAGCCGGAGGTCTCTGCACAACAGCAAAGAAAAGCCTCTTAACTTCCTGCGCTTCGCGCAAGGCCGTGTGTTATCAGCCGCAGATGGGAGCCTCGGCCGCCTCCCGCTCTGGAGCGCTCGGTGGAAGCAGGCTTGGCAGGTGGACCGAACGGACAAGATGACAAGCGCTGTTAAACAGCAACGCGCAGGTTGTTGCAACACGTGCTTAGGACCTTCCTTCTCTTGGGCTGCCGGGCCCGCGCACGTGGCCGGCGGCGTCAGAGGAGCCGCAGCGCGCGTCTCCCGATTTTCCACGGCGGCCTGGTGGCCGGGTCTCCGGAGGCCTCTGCGGGGCAGGGGCGGCCTCCTGGAGGCCCTGCGGAGAGAACGGCCCCCAGGAAGGGAGGCTTTGCTTTCGTGCCAGGCGCGTGTCCACTCACTCATTCCCATGTGGGTGACAAGGCCAAGCCAGGCACTAGTCACCTTTCTCGTCCCGCTTTCTCAGGAACGGTGACACCCCGCCCCAGAGGTCCCCAGCCTTGCTTGCGCTTGCTTCGTTCCCAGCATCGTTAGTCTATCCGTGGTCTTCGTGGTGCCCTGCACAGCGCGCCAGACAACGAGCGAAGTAGGGGGAGCCCTCGGCGGTGCACAGCCCGCTGGCGGACGATCGGATGATTCTAGGTTTCTTATTTATGCAAAAGCTGTCGTCCTCTGTTCTCCCTCCGCCCACCCCGTTCACCCAGGAGGGCTTAGAGGAAGCCGTTCAGACCCTCATTCTCCGCACACCCCATCATGAAGGCCCTGGGTCTCGCGGAGGGAGCCAGACAGTGGCCAGCCTGGAAGCTGGAAGCCTGGATCCCTTTCCCGCCTGGGAGCCGCGGACCAAGAGGGAAGGTGAGGAAAAGGGAGAGAGGGGGTAGCAACTGCTTGCGGCTTCCCATTTCGGGGGAGCCCGGAGTCCTGCATTCAGGAGGTTTGCCGCTCGGCACCCCCCCAGAGTGGACCTACTACCAGGAGAATGTCTCTACCTCATTTCATCAGAGCCAGAGATGTCTGTCTCCAACTGCCATATCGTCATCCCCCCAGCTGTAGGACTTACTATAATTTCATACAGTTCTGTAGACAGATATTGAAAAGGCATCTGGAAAAATTGATAGCATATCAAGGCAAAGATTTCATAAAAGTCATTTTTTTTTAAATGTCCAGCCATAGGTACCAGCGTGCACTCCTCACAGACACACATTCAAGGTCCCCAAAGGCCTTTTCTCTGATCTTAGAGCGCCCCCTTTGGAAACGATGCTCTTACTGCAACCGGCCAGGCAGGCTTCTTTCCGCGCGTGTGAGCTCTGGGATACGCACAGAGAGAAGGGAAGGGATGGTAAGTGAGAAGAAGAGAGAGGGGCCCTGGGGAGAAAAAGCGAGCCCCCAGAGGGCCCCGTGTGTGCACACCCTCATGCGATGAGCAGCGTGCCGCACACTCTACATGTGTAATGCTATTAAATGCTCACACACAAAATAAGCCTCCAGCCCCAGTTTACTGACAAAAGACAGCCAGGGAGTGACTGCCAGGGTCAGCATCGTCTCACAACCAAGCCCCTGCTCTTTCATTCCCTAAAACCGTGACTGACACCTCCCCTTCTCATATCTCTCCTCAAAGGCTTTTTCAAATTTTCCACTAAAGCCACAATGGGGAGGAACAACTGTGCTCGAGGGTACTGACCCAAGAAGTTGTGGGGAGCTTTGGCTGGAAGTAGGGAGCGTACTCGAAGGAGAAGTAGTCAAGGGCAGGTTTTATAAACGTTCGTCTTCGCCGTGTTTTTATCTCGTTTTGCTTCCTCCCTGTGCTCAGTGGTTGTGAACAGGTGGCCGGCAAGGCATGAAAAGGGCCCCAGACGCGGAACCAGAAGCCTGATCTGGCATCACAGTGCTTGGCCTTAGCGGGATTTGGTCAGTCAGGAGAGAAGCCGCTGGACTTTGGGTTCTGACTGGCCTCCAGAAGGCGGTTTCGAGCTGTAGAAGCATCATAAAATGCTCACAGGAAGAGCTACAGGGAACTAGTCCAAAGTGCAGGGAGGAACCCAACATCCTGCCCAAACTGGGAGCCAGAGGGTGGCCCAATATTGAAGACAGGGACACGAGAAGAGAAAATAGGGCAGTTCTCCAGAATGATGCTTGAATGAGAACTTTTTTGAGTCAAGGGCAAATTGGGGGTGGGGTGGGGTGGGGGCGGGGCTCTTACCTGGAAGTATCTTGAAGATATGGCTGTTTGAGTCAGTCAGGGGATGCAGAAAGCCAGAGGAAGGGTATGTAGGGCATGAGCTGACCCTGAACCCAAGGCTTTCTTTTGGAGTCGCTTTTTAAGGAGTCTGGAATGAAAACAGAGTAAGTTGTGCACTAAGGAATCTCTTTGGCAGAAATGTGCTTCCTCATGGGCCTGCACTTGGGTGGAAGCTGAACTCCCTATGTCTTCTTGCCAGGGGCTGAATCACAGGGTTAGTGAGCCTGAGATCACCCCACTCATCCCTCTGCCTTAGTGCCCCACAGCCTTCCAGTCCTTTCAACCATAACAGAATTGATTCCACTTTGAATACTCAAGAGGGCTTGAAAAAGATCCTCATGCATAGCCTTCCCTAATAGCACCCTGGAAAGTCAGGAGAAGAGGAAGAAAGGCAAGCATTGGTACCATAATGCCATGATGCAGACAGACAGAAGGTTATGCTAAGGTGGTCTGCAGGAACCTGGAGACCCATCTCTGCTCCTCTAAGTGTTGAACCCATTTCTGTTTGGTGACTGTCTTCTTGAGCAAACCTGTCAGTGGGCGTAGGGCAGAGAAAGCACGTCTGTTTTCTTAGAGGCAAAGAGCTGGGGTGCTTTTTCAGAAGGACCTTGCTGGGGACCCAGATATGTAGGAGTCCGTAGCCTTTCCCGTCCTGCTGGACCCCACAAGCCAAGATGGCCTGAGCACTGTTCTAATAAAGCTGAGGTCCATTTGAGGCCCATGTGGGAAAATCAACCCTTCAAAGAAGAAAACATTATTCCAAAGCTCTAGACACTCAGAGCCTTGCCTGTCAAATACATGATGATAATATTAAGTAAGGTTTTTGAAAACATTGTCTATCACCCAGTGTGAAAGTAAGCCCCACATGAGAAGTTCCTTTCAGAATGTAGGACTAGGACATTTTTTAATCCCCTAAGAGTAGAGGGTAGTGGGAAGGTGCACTTTCTCCTTTTATATGATGAGAGCTGTGGTGATATGCCTTGTTTCCGTTTTTGCCTTAGCTACCAGGAAGCTCCAATCAGATTTTGAGTTAATTGCAATAAATATGTTCATTAATCCCGTGGCTTAATATGTTTGCTAACTCCCTTCTTCCGTCCTGGTTTCCCCTTTTGATTTCTATTGAATTGTCTTATCGCGGATGTCCTTTGTTTAAGTTTTTCAAACCATCTTTGGAAAGAGGTAGACATTTCTATGAGACAACAGACTACTTAATGCACATTGATGGCCTCAGCTGGATCGGCCACGCAAAGGGTACATTTTGTTGGCAGGAACCCACATTACATCAACACTGCATTCAGAGATAAAGGACAGTCTTCCGCATTCCTCCCCTGTCTCTTCCCCTGCCACCACCCTCACAAGGACAGTGTCGAGGGCATTCTTTAATCTCCTCTCTTTTAATTGGGGAGAGAAAGTGGTGCCACTCATCAGTGCTCTAAGTTGGAGGGATTTAATTAGATCTAATGACCAGATAAATGGAGAATTCTGAGTAAGGACCTTTGGGGACTGAATGGTGTGAAGAGGGTTATGTTGTTATATTTCCCTGCATTCATTGCCGTGGCTGAGACCACGATGGAAAGAGAAGCGGGACACTAACAAGAGTCAGATGTGGATGCTGTTGGGGGAGGGGGTGGAAGAGAAGGTGGAGGATAATGGGGCCTTGGTGGAGAAGGAAGTCAGAGCAAAGGGTGAGATGGGATTGAGCATTCAGGAAGATATTTGGTTCCACCGCCCAAGTAATTCTCATTCCAAGTGATCCTGCCTTCTACTTGACCTGTTTCCCAGGCATTCTGTCTCCCTATGACCCTGACATCTTTCTCGCCTTTGAGGGAAGCCAGAAACCTGGCCCTAGAATGGGTAGAGCTGTTCACTTGTCAGGCTTCCCATGAGCTGCTACTAAAACGACCTGTCCCCTTTTGACAAGTCAGCTTTATCTAGTGTGAGCAGGATCGTTGTGAATATCCTTGTGCTGTCACTTAGGGCATGGAGTGTCAGAGATTTCTCTCCTGAAAGATCATCTGTCAAAGTTACTGGGGTATTCTAGTCCCAAGAGTCCCGAGGGAGAAGTTCTGGGGGCTGAGAGGGCAGGTGTTGTTGGGGGCGGGGTGCGGGGAGACAGGGAAGGAAGTCAGTCTGCAGATACTCCAAGTCTGACTCACTCCCAAATGGAGATGGAGGAATTCTTCCCTGGAGAAAGGTCAGTCAGAGCCATGAGGCTTGAAAAGAGGGCAGATAACTTTTACTGAATACCCACCATATATCCAGCATTTAGCCACAATCTCACATCTGTAATAGCACTTAATTCTTATGGTATCAGAGTCTGGTGCCTACTATGCCCTCAATAAGCGTAAGGAAAATGGATGAATAATTGAATTATCCTGAGAGGTATCACAGTCCTTATTAGACAGAAGAGAAAACCAAGGCTTAAGGAAATTAACAGTTTGCCAAAGTTCACATGCTCAGTTTGAACCTAGGTCTTTCTGATGCCAAACATCACTCTCTTTCCAGGTGGACCTGAGTGTGAGACAGCCTTCTCTACGTCCCATCCAAGTGAGAGCCTGTTCAAACTAGGCTTGTATGTAGTTTGATCTCTTTAGACTTCAGTGTGCTCATAGAAAATGGCCCGGCTGAGGCAATGCCTTGTGATGAAGGCAGCAACCCCTGACCGACCCCCCCCCCCCCACCACCACAGATCTAGTAAAGCTGATTTGTATGGAGATTTATATGGAAATGCAGCCACCTTTCCTCTAAATCCAAAGCCGTGCACTTGGTGATAAACAGCGCTAATGTGATGTTAACTCTATTTATATGACTGTCTGTCCCAGGAGATGGATTTACATATACCCTAAGTGTATCTCACCAGTACCTAAGAGTAATGTTTTATTTTACTGCCTCTGGATACCTGGTAGCAACTCAGGCCATTAAAGAAGCATCACACACACACATATTCACCTGGAAACACAGTAGCAGCAGGAGATAGATGGGGACGACCCTGGCAGGAAGGTCCCACTTTACAGGTATAAGTGGCAAACAACCTTCTGTTCCAACTCTCTGTACGGTTCTTAGAGATGCTAAAAGGGACCTTTCAGGGTCATCCTATCCCTTTACCCCTCAGAGTTATTCAGATGAAAGTAGAGTTTAGAGCCCAAATTATTTGAATCATTGTCTAAATCCTCTCTTTTGGTTTGGCCAGAATGAGATCCTTTGTAGGTTTGAATCTGAAAACATGCTAGTCAGTGAGCCCCATGCCTTAGCCCAAGTGAATCCTAAAGTACATCAATCACCCTTCCTTGGCTCATGTTCCAGGACCTGTGCTGAGAATCTTAAATAAATTATCCCATTGATTTCTCATAACAACCATGTGAATTTTCACTATCATTATGCCCATTTTACAGATGAGAAAATTGAGACTTAGGGTATTAATAGCTCATCCACAGCTACCCAACTAGGTACTAATTAGCAAAAGAAAGTTCTGAACCTAAGTCTGTCTGAATCTAATTACACAAGATCACCATCAATGTCAGTGAGATGTGTGTTTTTGAGGACACTGGACTGCTAGGGTGAGGTGGGGGGGTCTGAAAGGAGATTTACAAGAAAGGAATTTTGCAGATTTCCTCACAGTTGCATACAACATGCCATGGAGAGTACATAGTTGTGTAGAGTGTTGGGCTAACTGATCTAAGAGGGAGATAGGACAAATCACAGTCCAATCTCAGTCATTCACTCTGTCATTCTTGCCTTCATTCAGATATCCAACCAACACAGTCTGTGCCATTCACTGGAGATACATCATTGAATAACACCTGGTCTGTATGTTTCATAAGCCCACAGTCTAATGGGGGAGACCAACTTGTAAAGTAATAATTACATTGCCATTATAAGCATTGGTGGATGGAAACCAGGGAAGACCAGAGGAGGGGCATCCAGATCAGAAGAACCTTAAAGTGATGGAAGGGCCAAAGGTCTTTAGGTTAATTTAAATGGTAACAACACCTTGATTTGTGTCCTGTTTGTGTGGTCTCAGCCAGGTCAAATCCTTTGAGCTGTAGTTTCTTTTTTTGCTGGATTACAAAAATATCAATCTACCAGCACGACTAACCTTAAATGGATCAGGGAGAGGATTGAATTAGTTAATGTAAATTGAAAGTACTATTATTCATCATCATAATGGTGAAGATGGAAAATATGAGAAAGGAAGGTATGAACAGGAATAAAAGCAATGTAAATATTTTCATAATACAGAATCAGGTACCAGTGTAATAAAATAAATGTGGATGCCCCCGAGGAAATGGGTTGTCCTGAGACTGAAATCATCAGCCACCCTTTCAGGGGCCAAATTCCTCCCTATGGGATTGAGGAGAAATAATATTTTCAAAAATTGGCAAGTGTAATTCTTGCTAGGACAGGGAGGACTAAAAACATAGCCACTCCTTTCCATTAGATCTCAAAGGAATTCGTGAGCCAAATTGTAAGTATCTACTGACCATGGCCATGTGCCCAGCGTTGTGGTGATTTCTAAGTACAGTTTCAAAGAGCTAATGAGTTACTTGGATGGAATGTAAGAAGCAAAACAAATGAACATAGAGGAAAACGGGGAGGGGGGTGGGGAGGATGCAAACCAGGAAACAGACTCTTAACAATAGAGAACAGTGTTGCTGGAGGGGAGATGGGTTGGGGGATGGGTTAAATGGGGGATGGGCATTAAGGAGGGCACTTGTTGGGATGAGCACTGGCTGTTGTATGGAAATGATGAATCACTCAGTTCTACTCCTGAAACCAATATCACACGTATGTTAACTGGAATTTAAGTAAAAACTTTAATATTAATTAATTAACATTTAAAAAGAGGAAAAAAAAGATACATTAAATAGTAAACTACCAAACTACAACTAACTCCAGTCACAATAGGAGAAGGCAAAATTGGTGTATAAGCTCTGGTGGTGAGAGTTGCTTTCATGGGCAAAGTGGGAGCTGCACTGTATGTTAAAGAAAGGCTGAGATCTGGAAAAGCAGAAAGGAGGGTAAAAGAAGTTGAGGGTAAAAGAATGAATGGGGAAAGCGGAGAAGGGGAAAGAAACTAGGGAAAAATCATGAAAAGAGGGGAAGGAAGGAGAGGAGAGAAGGACAGGAGAGCTCCAACAGCAGAAGTAGAGCATTTGCAGAGAGGCTGGGATGGACATAAAGTATTTGGAAAGAGGAGACATGATGACTTTGAGTGAAAATGTATTGAGTTTCAGGTGATGGGCAAGACAGTCCGATGGGAAAATCATGAGTAGTTGAAACACAGAGACTGAAATGGCAGGGGTGTGATCACGGCTGGAGATGTACTGGAGATCATTTGTGAGGGATGTACTGGATTAGACAGTCAACAAGCTCTTGCAGGAAGTGGTTAGGGGGACAAAGGGAGAAGGGCTGAAGGAAGGTCCTCAGAGAATCCTCCTATTTAGGGAGGCAGGATAAAAATGAAACATTAAAGAAAGGTAAAAAGCAATCCCAGAGCATGGGAGCCGAACCCCTAAAATCTGGCATACAAAGATCAGAGCAGGAGAGAATATCAAGAATGAGGGAATTGTCAAAAATGCTGCACTGCAGAGATCAAAAATAACATGGTAGGGGACTAAAATCCCTATTTGTTTTGCAAAAAGACACTTCAGTAGAATTTGGGACCAAATGCTCGCTTGTATGAAAACCGAGATTGGGGTATCAGAGAGTGAAGACATCTGCAAAGGCCATAAGCTTGAAGGGTTTACCAGGAAGAAAGAAGAGTGGAGATTGGAAGGTATAATATGTTCAAACATAGGGTTTCGGAGATACAGAGACTGCAGCACAAGGAGGGAAGGAGGTTGAAGCCGTAAGAGACGGAGGAACCAGAAATATCTTGTGGAAGCAAAATCCCGGAGGAGACAGGGGTCCAGAGTTCACATGAAGCAGTTATCTTTAAGAGGAAAGAAACCTTTTCCTTTGAGAAAAAGGGGGAAAAGCCCACTTCAGAGGTATAGCTTTGATGTGGAGAGAATGAGGGCACAGGAGATGTTCTCAGAGGTGACTTTAATCCCCCACTGATCTGAAATGGCCACGTAGCCCGAGGGAGAAAGAAATCTTTGATGGTTTCGGTTATTGAGCTTTCCAGATTGTTATTGCAGTGGAACCCAACCCATCCTGACTATATACAGGGAGAAAGTTGCCTCCTGAGATTAGGACAGCAGGGAGGAATGGGGATTTTAAGAAAGAAAAGGTATGAAATAGCAACTGTGGTAGTATCCAAGTGAGTCAAAAAGATTCTTTTTCCCAACATGTGTTTTCAAAGTTTTGAACCTACAGAAAGGTTCAGAAACTAATCTAATGACCACCCTGAGACCCTTCATCAGTTGCTAACTTTTTGCCACATTTGCTTTATCTCTGCATGGAATGTGTGGACACACATACCTCTTTCTTTTCTTCCTTTTCTTTTCTTTCCTTTCTTTCCCTTCTGTTTTTCTTTTTAAAAAAAAACATTTGAAAGTAAGTTACAGAGATCACACGAGTTCTCTTATCATTTCAGCACATTCTCCTGTGGAACTACAATACCTTTGTATATCCCAAGAAGCTAATACAATACTTTTATCTGGAATGTATCTGTACTCAAAATTTCCCAGTTCTTACATGTACTACATAGCCTGTCCCCCATTTACCGTCCCATCAAGGATCACACACTGTATTTGGTACATATAGAGAAAGAAAAGCAGGAAGGTGGGCTCACAGAATTTGGATACACTGACCCTTCGATGAGCTAGATTTGCTCTGTGGGGAAATAGGACTCATAGCGTGTGAAGCAATCTGCTTGGGCTGGAGAACACAGACCTTTGCCTGAGATATTCTTTGAATGTGTCATGGTAGTGGGGGTAGTGATGATGAAAATCAAGGTGACTGGGGCAGAGTGCCTGAGGAAATTGGCAATTTTTAGGTATTAAAGGACCAAGAAAGACAATAAAAATTAGAAATATGACTTGGCAATGTCAAAATAATATTAGACTCATTATATACCCTACCAAAAATTGTTTAATTACCATGCATTAAATAATAAATCATTAAATCTATGTGAAATTAATTTGTTCTAAGTTCTCTACACATATATGCTCAATTTGCAAGTAGCATGGCGAACTCCTCCCAACTTTAATTAATGAGAGTTAGCACTGGCGATGGAATATTTATTTATGGACCAGGGGCAATTAGAGGAATGGGCTATGTGCACCGCAGGGAATGCTAAGATATGAAAGACTGAGAAACCTCGAATCTCAGAGCTGGTGTTATCTTTGTGGCCACTTCTTTCAGTGGATCCCTTCCTTTCGTAGGGATCTCTGGTGGCTGTGTAACAACGCTGTGTGCTTTCCTCGGTATTTCAAGCTGACTAGCAGAAATGCTAGATTTACTCATGATAAGGCAGCACAGGCTAGATAACATATCAGAGGTTTTTTGTTTTTTTTTTTACTTTTTGTTTTATTTTCGTCTGGAATTAACTCTTTACAGTAACATGGGTGACCTTCTGCTAACCAGATGTTCCAATAGCAGCCAAATATGTCTTTCATGGAAAAAAAAAAGAAACAAAAACAAGGAGGGTAACAACTTAATTGTCTTTAACCAGTGATTTTATCTGGTGGAAGAGATTTTTAAAGCAAGGGGAAAGGGCAAGGTGCTGAGGGAACTAACAGTACAAGTCCTTAGAACAGAAATAGACTGTTTTTGCCCCAAACCTTCATTTTATAGATGATGAGATTCCCCAAGTGACATACCCAAGCTTGTGCAGTTACTTAATAGAAGCAATTAACAGCAATCCTTCTAGCATATCAAAGGTTAGTTGAGGAATAAATCTGGTGAGCTAACAGTGGGATGTCCCTGGGGACAGCCTGGTCTCAAGCAGGGAAGTCTTCAGGGGGCTGTTGCTTGCAAGCTAAGGGCGGGGGGAGGGGGGGAAGTGGTGTCCTGATTTCAAGCTATGGGTGGATTGGAGTGTTATGTAGGAGGTACAATCAAGGGGCCTCAGTGACTGAGTGGATATCAGCTTACAGGTATGACAAAGGTGGGGAATGACAGGAAGCATCAAAAATGACATTCAGATTCTAAATCGCAGTTTTCCAAGGTGCCCTTTGTGGAGAGTGGGGGTGCAAGAGGGGAAGAGAATTGAAGATGAATACTAGGAAATGACCTCACAAGGCCGAGGAAGGCTGAGTCTAAGATTCACTTCTGGTGCTGAAGGGTCTTTCTGAAGCCAGGGGCCGGGTGGGAACGTTCCCAGCTCACCAGCTAGCTGTGCGCCAGCCCAGCGGTGAGAGTCCTGTGCACAAGGCGGACACCAGGGGTCAGTGCAGACCCAGCTTCTCCGTAAGGGCTACTAGGTCCCTCTCCTTTAGCGTCTGTTCATTACCAAGAGAATTTAAGAGAACTCTAAAAAGCAGATTCGTTTATGATAGCCACATTTACAAGCAGTTGTAATTATGGTGTATGGAAAACAATTATTCCCTCCTAAAATTGCTCTTTTAATTTTCTCTTATTTGTCCCATAGTGAATGTTAAGTAAGCCTCATTGCCTCACATACTGCCTTGGATGTGTGCACCGAGCCTCCTAAACACCAGACCGGGAAACATACACCACACTCTAACTTACACACACTCACTCACGCTCACATTGTGCAGACAAGCTCTGGGACAGTGGGAGAGGTGCCCCCAGTGGGACTCCCAGCCCCCAGCCCCACCCCAGGCACAGATTTTGCAGAGATGCATAAGGCAACGCCTCCCCGCCTGGAGAACACATACACCTCTTCCCAAAGAGTCATCTCGCCTATGAAACCTTTCCCTTCAGCACCCCCAGTGGACTTGCCTACTCTGTCCTTCATGTTGCCACGTTCCTGAGCAGACAGCCTCCACCCATGAAATCTTCATCTACGTCTTCGTTGACACGTCAGTCTTTACATATAAGGTCCTATATGGAAAGGTATTCCTTCATTTGTTACCAGTCCCCAATGCTTGGCACACGGAAAAGGTTAATAAATAAGTTTTGGGTCAAAAAAAAAAGTAAGTCAGAAGAGGACTTGCTAGAGTATAGGAAAGGATAGTGCAAGGTTAGAGGCACCAGTGAAGACATTTGGCATGAAGGAAAATCATGGGCCTGGCTGGATCTGAGGTCCTTCTAGAGAGGTAATAGGACAGGCCACTGAGAAGCCTGGATGAGACTGAATTGTGGGGTGCTCTGATGTCAGGCAGAGAAACTTTGGCTTTATAACTCAAACAATAAAAAAATCATTACAGGGGAGCCTGTGTGGCTCAGTCAGTTAAGCGTCCGACTTCGGCTGAGGTCATGATCTCACGGTTTGTGAGTTCGAGCCCTGCATTGGGCTCTGTGCTGACATCTCAGAGCCTGGAGCCTGCTTCAGATTCTCTGTCTCCCTCTCTCTCTGCCCCTCCCCTGATCACACTCTGTCTCTCTCTCCCTCAAAATAAATAAGCATAAAGAAAATAAAAAAGAAAAGAAAAATCATTGCAGATTCTCCTTCCTGTAATTGTGAAAATAGCTGATTTCTCTCTCAGGCCATAGCTGAACATACTGTTCTCCTGAAAAGGGCCACAAAACTGGGTGCTTTCCCATAATAATGGTTTGCAAATAGCTCCATCTCCGTATTTCCAGCCTCACAAGGAAAGCGAGAGAAGCAGTAGGTATCGGGAGTTGAATTACCTGCTTTCTGAAGGTTTCTGTGATGGTATGTCACGCTTGCAGAAATGTACCTGTTTTCAAAATGTCTGGGATGTTGGTGAGGATGCGAAAGGTTGGTGCACAGTAGGGACCCTGACACCACCTTTCAGTCAGATTCTGAGGGAGAGGGACAGGGATGAGAAACAAAACAAATCCTCACCATCAGAAGCAATGACATTTAATAAAGTGATTAGGCAGTGACATTAAATAAGTTCTTGGGCCATCTTGGAGTGATTAATGTGGGTGGATGGAGGCCAAGATCTATTATGGGAGGGATGTGGAGGGCTGTTCTTTGATTAAGAAGTGTGGGTTTGGGGGGGCTGAAATTTCAGGGAAGTGTTGTCATTAACTGGTTGTCTTTGGCCCTGAAACGGCCTTGACTATTAAATAAATAGCTCTCTCTTTTCACAGTGGTAGAGCAAAGGAGTAGCAAGTAAAGGACAGAGGAAAGGTGCTGATGCCAAGTGGCCTCTGTGGGAATCAGACACTTCGTTGTCTGCAGACCCTTTATCCACTGACACTCCCTTGCCTTGACTCAAATGTTAAAGAAGCTTCTGGATTCGTTAACTTTCCATTTTACCACCAGTTGATGGAGCAGTCCTGGGAATCACTGTAGCTTCATGTTTAAGTCCCTTATCTGTAACCCCAGGCTAGTCAGAGTGGAGCAAAGATGCCTGAGTTTGCACCCTCCATCTGGTTTAAGAGCTTCATGAAAAAAATCAAGGGTGGTAAAGGAAGATGGATGCAGGTTTCATTAAGCACTGACTCCAGTACTTTGTTGAAAGTGGTGACCCTTAGAAGCAGAACTTATGTCTATGGAATTAATAGGAGCCTAAAAATCTTCCAGACTGATGATTCCCAGAATTTTGGATGTCATAGGCCAGTAAATTTCTTTGATAGGAAGAACAATTTTTTACATTGTCAAATAAAGCAATAACTAAATTACCATCTGCCACTAGCAAAATTACATAAAATAGAAAAAGTAGGAAGAACATAATCCAGGTGACTAAGGTATATGAAATGGAATACAATTTGCTTTATGAAGAATTTAACACTTTAACATCATTTTTCTCATTTTGGAGCTTAGTTTTTAACCAACCAAATACTCAGCCACAAAACTCGGAGGTTGGCTTCAGTGCAGGCTCTGGTATGCCCCCCAGACACTGACTTCATAGGGAGAGCAGGAGCTAGCGCTCAACTAGCACTCCCTAGGTGTTAGTAAGATGGGAGTGATAATACTCAGTTTATTTTATATGTGTTCTTGCATGTGCAATTCATTTCATCTTCACAACATCCCTAGAGGTGAGTACTATCGTCACCCCCATTTTACAGAGAAGAAACTGAGGTATAGAGATGTTCAGTGGCTTGCCCAGCACCTTACAGCAGAGGCTGGTGGAGCTGGAATTCAAACCCAGGCAGTCTGGACAAGGCCTAGGACACCCTTGTGTGTTACCTGGCCGAAATGGAAACAGCCTATGTGGGTGCAACCAGCCAATCCATTTGAATCTTACGTTGGAATTAGGAGGAGCATGTGTGGGTAAGTGAGAGTGTGTGTGTACGTGTAGAGGGTGTAGAGGGTGTAGGATATGGGCATGTGTACATGCCCTTCTTTACATGATTAAAATAAAACTGGGGCACTTGGTGGTCAGTTGGTTGAGTGCTGGCTTCGGTTCAGGTCATGATCTTGCGGTCTATGAGTTCGAGCCCTGTGTGGGGCTCTGTGCTGACAGAGTGGAAGCTGGGGCCTCCTTTGGATTCTGTGTCTCCCTCTCTCTCTGCTCCTCCCCCAGTCTCTCTCTCTCCTCTCTCTCTCTCTCTCTCTCTCTCTCTCTCAAAAATAAAATAAAACATTAAAAAAACATCTTCATGGCAATGAACATTGCCAACATCTTCATGGCAATGTAAACATCATTTCATTTGATTCTTTAAGAACCCTTATGAGCATGACAGAGTATATTGTATAATGTCCATTTTGAGATGGAAAAACCCATAGGAAAACAGGACCTTATTATAAATAACAATTACAATAGCTCATATTTATTAGCACTTGTGCACATATCAATTTATTTAATCCTAGCAATGACCTTAGTAGTTTCATAATATTCTTACCCTATTTAACGTATTATTCCTGTCTTATAGATTAAACTGGGACTCAGGTGAAATGGGTTGTCCGTCATCACAGAGTTAGTCATTGGTACTAGGATCCTGGTTGGAGATGAATAAGAGGTCTGAATCTTTTAGGGATGTCTGGAAGAAAAAGAACACAAAATTAACAACACAAAATTAGGTACAAAAGTGAAGACACTTAGAATGAGAAAAGAAACCATAACACTTTTCACACATTAAAAATAAACTAATGACACATTTTTAAAAGCTTATATATGCCAAACACTACAAAGTGCAGAAAAGTAACATTTTTATTAATTAACTACCTGATGCATCTCTACTTTCCTTGCCTTATTTATGGGGTGGGGGGTGGTTACTTACTCTTTGCTGTGTGTATGTGTGTGTGGGGGGGGGGGGGAGGTGGGAGTTAATTGTACCAGACAAGGTTTATTCAAAGAACAACAACACATGCATGGATTTGTTATGGGAATTTGACTTCACACACTTGTGGGAGCTGAGTAACCGTTCTGTAAGGTGTGTTCTTCACATCTCCCACTGGGGAGTACAAGCCACTGGGGAGGCAGCTGGGAAGAGAGGATGGATGGAAAGAGACATACAGAACAGATGCAGGCAACATCAGAAGCTGAAAACCCATGAGGATGGACAGAAAATTGGGTCCTTTCTTGTTGACTCTGACATAGCAATATGGGGGTCTGGTAGAACCGAGGCCCTTCATTTTGGAGTGAATCATGCATACCAGCCCCAGGTGTTGTAGAAGCTGGTGGAAGATCCAGGGCAAGAGGGAACGATTGCTGTCCACCTTCAGGTGATCAGGTTGACTCAGCAAATCAGCAAACAGCACCTAGGCACCATGGACAGCTGCTGCTTCCCTTCCACCTCCCAAATCTTCCACATGACTCTCCCTGTGGCCCAGCACTATCAGAGATGCGTAAGAGTAAACATTCTGGGAAGTATATTTCAGCCTATCCAAGTTGACACATAACAAAGTGGCGTCATGTTTTCCACTGATGTTGGTTAGACGTTCAATAAATGTCAGATGTGTCCAGCTGCTTGATAGTGTTCAGTCCTTTTTATCGACGCTGATTATCTGTTTACATGTTACACTGATTTTCGAGAGAAGCATGTTGAGGTCTCTAACTGTATTTGTTACTTTGTTTCTATTTCCCATTGCTGTATATTTCACAATATGTCCAATAAAATGTATGAAATAGCCATTTCATCAGTGTTTGTTATTTTAGTGGTTAATCCATCTTTGATTGCCTCTTCATATAAAATTGGGGTAGAAAGACCCCTCAGTCTTAACTAATTATAGTATGTATGTATATATATACATACGTATATGTATATATATATGAAAATGTGTAAATTTATATTTATAAAATATATATGCATGTTATATATATTTATAAAATATGTGAATACATATATAATATATATATATATATACTTTTTCGGATATAATGTGAATACATTCTTCGGGCTCCTCCCAGGCCTTGGAACACACCCATGCAAATAAAGGCCCCTGGCTTAAGTTTTCTCCTCTGATTCTAGCTCAGGTTTGCCTCCAAAGCCCAACCTCTTCAGCACCGTACTGCCTCTTTAGTACGAGAACCAGAACCAAAACTCAAGGATGACCCATATACAAGTGTTCTTTGCTCCATATAAAGAAAAACAATATATCCCAGACTTCCACCGTGATCAACCAGTGCATCAACAGATCTTGATAAGTTCACTCATTTTTGTCCAAGAATGTATCCTGTCTTTTGTTTGAGAAAAATGTGAAACCTCCCAATCCCAGTATCAAAGGAGAAGCAGATAACCATTTGAAGAAAAGCTAAGACTGTGATTCTTGCTTTAAGTAGGAAATTGGCCAGATAGCCCCATTTTACCTTCCAAAGGAATCATTCTACTTCCCTTTACCATCCCCAGCAGCAAGAGTTTGGCCAGAGTGGGATTTGCCCATCCTTTTTCATTCACTTGTAAATTCTGCACAGGTCAGTTTCCTTCAACAAGTTATGTGTCATATACCTGATTTAATGGTGAATGAAACAAGTGTGGTTAATGACAAATGCAAGCATACCCCCTATACCTTTCCACTGGATTAAGACATAGAGACAGTACCCAGTGAGTATAGCTGCTGGATAAAGACTGTACAAGGCTCCTTCCATCAGAGCTGGTGGTAAGGAGAGAACATAATGATAACAACAGCAATAGTATCTGCATTTTAGAACAGTTGCCACATACCTTGTTCTCTGCCAAGTACTTTATACACAGTGAGTACATCACTGAATCCCCCCGATAGCCCTGGAGGTAGGCACTTAACCACTATGCTGTCATGGAGGCAATACCCTTCTAGTAAGGAGCAACACTGGGGTCAGTGAGATCCACCTAGAAAATGGGGAAGTTAATGGATGGAGATGAACCCTGAAGTGGCTGCAAACAATTGAAACACAACCCAGAATCTGTTCACAAATATTTCCATTCCTCCATAGCCTTTATCTTCACCTTTGTGGCAGGGAAGGGGACAAGATTTTTAATAATCAATGTCATTTAATGCTAAGGACAATCAAACAAAACTTCCCATAAAATTTTTACCATCATTGCTTGCAAGTTTTAATCAAGAAGAACATCCCTATATTCCTTCCCCAGTGAATCCTGGCCTCCATCCACCCACATTAATCACTTCAAAATGGCCTGAGAACTTATTTAATGCCACTGCTTAATCACTTTATTAAATGTCACTGCTCCTGAATGTGAGAATTTGTTTGTATCTCATCTCTGACATCTTCCATAGAACTCTAAGAACCCCAACTCTTTCTTAAAAGAACACGAGTTTCCCTACGTGCACCCCACTTGTCCTACCTTGCCAGAAAGCCAAATGGTAAAATCTGCCATATAGCAGAAAAACTGTTCTTTCTGACCTATATCTCCTTTGGTCTTATTTCCTGAAATACTATCATAGAAAGTTATTGCTATAGACTAAGCATGACCCTCTCCAAATCCCTCTTTTATAGGGGTAGTAATATTTTATCCCATAAATTTTCATTTTCAATGATTATTCTCTGTTCTGAGGAGAGAAAAGGGTATTAAAGTTCTGGAAATTTCAAATGAGAGGTTACTGAGAGAGAAAGAACTAAGATAATAGAGAAAAAAGAACTTCTGTTCCCAAAACAAATGTCACTGAAATAGTTTTTGCTCCATTGACTGAAACAAGATGTGGTCACGTGACTGGCCTGAGAAATGTCTTGCCCCACCTCCTGTGGAGGAAGGCAGAAGTGTGAATAGATGCTCAGTTGCATAATTGGTACAGGAAGATTCTGCTCTGGTGGGAGATGATGGTTTTCATTCTAGTTGATATAGTCTTGGAAAAAAAAAAAAGAAAGAAAACTAAACTCTATTACCAAGTGTTCCTTATATATCATGAAGATAAATTCACTGAAACAAATACTTTTATTCCAGGGATAGAAAATTGATTTCTATGTGCATGCCAGTGCCAATTAATTGGTAATGGCTTGCTGCAGCACTGCATCGAGAAGGATGCTGAGACCTTATCACCCGCAGCTGGGAAAAGATCTGTGTTGCGTTAACAAGGAAAGTCTATTGTGGAGAGAAGAAAGGAGTGTCATGACTTCTTGTACCTGCCAACTCTGCATTGGCATATCACTTAATCCACCCAATGCTGCCATGAGGACGGGAGAAATACAGGTAATAAACACTTACCAGAGTCCCACCATTTATTTCATTCAATCTGTGAAATTCTTTCCTCACAGAAGTTTGAAACTGATGTTGCCTGCACATACCTATTTATTTTATTATTTATTTTTAAATTTATTTATAGTTTATTGCAGCATTAACAATAGCCAAGATATGAAAGCAACCCAAGTGTTCCAAAAATAGATGAATGGATAAAGATGTGGTGTGTGTGTGTGTGTCGGGGGGGGGGGTGTAATGGGGAATATTACTTAGCTATAAAAAAGAATGAGATCTTGCTATTCTCAACAACGTGGATGGGTAGAGGGTATTATGCTAAGTGAAATAAATCAGTGAGAAAGACAAATATCATATAATGTCACTCATGTGGAATTTAAGAAATAAAACAAATGAACAAAGAAAAACACAAACAAAAACCAGACTCTTCAATACAGAGAACAAACAGATGATTACCAGAAGTGAGGTGGGGGGGGGGTGAGGGGAGGAGAATGACTGAAATAGGTGAAGGGAATTAAGAGTACACTTATCATGAGGAGCACTGAGTGATGTATAGAATTGTTGAATCACTGTATCATATACCTGAAACTAATATAATGCTGTATGTTAATTTTGCTCCAATTAAAAACATTAAAACCATTCCAAAATTCCTTTAATTCCTTAAACAGAAAAAAGAAAAACAACAGATTTCTGAGAGGGTCACCACAAGATAAAGATTTCAGAATGTTATATTTTCTGTTGACATCCATTGTATTAATAAGGAAACTTTCTTTATAGGGAAACATTACTGAGAATTATGCTTAAGGATTTAGAAATATGGAAGAAATCACATTTAGATACTCTAAGTATGGGACTCATAATAAAGCGGAAACCTTTTACTATAGAATATAAACAAGGACTTGTTTTTAAAACCAAGGACTTTAATTTTTTCACTCATTCGGTCCACAACCCTAATAAAGCATTATGATTTATTTCATCCCCACTTTACAGGGAACACGCTGCACAGAGCAGTCATGGGATGACTAGTCCCACTCTTCATGGGACTAGTACCCAGCCTGTCTTATGCAACAGTTTAGGCTCTTAACCCCTCTGTTCTATTGCCTCCTTCCGTATCCTTTGGAAAAGAAGCAGCATCTCATCCTCCATGGAATAATAAAGAAAATTCCCAAATATTACAGAGTAAGAGAAACCCACTCACTGGGCCCAGGAAGAAGGAAAGTAGCCATCAACTACATAACATGGAGAAGCTCTATAGGGTGGATATGAGAATTGAGGAAGGCGCTGGCTGTCTCTAATACATAGGAATCTAGGATGTGATGGACACTAGACAGGGATTTATCACACTTTTTATCCACAACCACCTAAACTCTTTCCTGGGGGTAATGGAGGGGTAGAAAGTAGGGAAGCACTTTAAGGAAGGATGCCTTATCATAAAATTTTAAACTTGGGGTCCCCATAGGTAGTATTTTTCATGTCAACTAGGTTGGGATTTGAATAAAGAAATTAGTTCAATAGACAGCCAGGGTGGTTTAATTTCTTTCTTGAATTAGATGATGGATGGATGGATGGATGGATGATGGACGGATGGATAGGTAGATAGGTAGATAGGTAGATAGGTAGATAGGTAGATAGATAGATGATATATATGGGGTGCATGGATGACTCAGTCCATGACAAGCATCCAACTCTTGATTTCGGTTCTGGTCATGATCTCATGGTTCATGAGTTCGAGCCCCATATTGGGCTCTGCACTGAGAGCCCAGAGTCTGCTTGGGATTCTCTCTCCGCCTCTCTCTCTCGACCCCACCCCTACTCTCTCTCTCTCTCTCTCAAAATATATAAACATTTTTTAAAAAGATAGATGATAGATAGATAGATAGATAGATAGATGATAGATAGATGATGGATGGATAGGTAGATGATAGGTGATAAATGATAGGTATATAGATAGATAATAGGTAGAAAGAGATAAGCAAGAGCTGCCTACAAAGCTAATATTACAGAATGGCATTTGGTTTTCTGGGCCATGGTTGAAGATACTGTAATGTTGGTCTCTTGGCAGAGAAAAGAGCACACATCCAGTATATGCAGGCTACCTGGTGCTTATTGATTTATCAAGCAGACTTTACACTAAAAATAGAGGCAGAGAAAGAAAAATGCCCAGAAATGAATCAGAGCAGCATCTATAACAAGAGAAGAAAAAATAATAGTGGAAGGGATACCTGGTATTTCATAACAGAAATAATGGGAAGAAACCTGAAAATAATACTGGAAAAAAATGTGTAGCCTTAGTACATCCCACCCACAGCCTCTGGGTGATAAACAAAGGTAGGCGTCATGTCTCTACAAGAGCTTTCTCATCAACATTACAAACATGCTATTAATTCTCCCACCTTAAGAAAACTCTCTTTTAATCCCCCATCTCTGATCCCATTTCTCTACTCCTCTTTATAGCAAAACCTCTTGAAAGAGTCACCAATTTTCCTTGCATTTTCTTCTGAACCCACTCAGTCAGACTCCTACTTTTATCAGCTCAGCAAAACATCAATGATCTCCATGTTGCAAAACCTAATAGCCTGTTCTCTGCTTAAACTAACAGCAGAACAAACATCCAGCCATATGCACAGCCATAGCCATTTGGTTGTTAAAATATTAAAATAGTTCCACACTGTTGATAAATAGCCACATTTTTGATCCCTTTGAGAGCCCCTGCCAATCCTTGCTACTCCTCCCTGGAGCTCATTTCTTACTTTCTCAGAATCCAGAGTAGGGTTAATCCTAGGCACTACAGGGGGATCCAGGTCCCTGCTCCAGCAGTAAGGCCAGACGCTATTAGCATTGGTCAATAATGTGGGGCCAGTTACGCCCTTCAAGTGTCCTTATTTCTTTGCATTGCTATCCCTCCTCTTCACTGTCCCCAAGGGGAGTAGTCCATGCACTGACCACACTCCAAACACAGCTCTGAGGATCTCTGAGTGGCAATGTTTGAGAAGCTTCTTGGTATCCACCAGGCTCTTGGAATGCCAGGCAGCCCATCTCATGAGCCAACTATAGAACCTGGCTCTGGTAGACCCAGACATTTGTAGAACATGTCCCTGCTGGCACTGGTACTCAAGTGATAAAATCTCTAGGCTCCATCTGGTTTCCAAAGCTCTGGCATAGTGCTTCTGGTGCTTATCCTGGTGTTATCTTCACATGCCTACATAGGACAGTAGCCTCCATAGGACTTTGCCTCAGAAAGGGTGTGGGAGAGCCAGGAAGAAAAGGAGAGCAAGAAGGACTGGATAGGCCCTTGGAGACAGTTAGAGGTCAAAGATATCTGGAATGAGTCACTGTTGAATTTCTCTTCTATTTGACTGGACAGGCTCATTAAAAACCCACCAAGCACTCACCCATCCCAAGAATTAGCAGCAATAATTTTATTAATAAAAATGAGAGCAATCACTTAAAATATTTGCTCTGTATCTGATACATATAAACTCATTTAAGTACTTAATCATCATTATTATCCTCATTTTTCTAGATAAGATAACAGGCACAGAGAGGCTATTTAAAACGTAAATGGCAGAACTAAGATTCAAACTCAGTCACTCTGGCACATAGCCAATGCTCTTAACTGCTACAGTATTCTGCCACTTGTTTGGCCCAAAGGATCGTATGCCACCCAATTATGTATGACATTTCAAAATGATTTTCTTGATTTAGTTGATAATAAAGATTTTTAATTCACAGAATCTCAGTAATATAAAGCCTAAAACATTTGGGAGGGTAGAACATTTTTAATGTAATTGCTTTCCAATAGAAGCTGAGAGAATTTGGCACCATGATCTATATTATTGATGTTAATTTGACATTCTAAGTCACCAATGGCTAAGCAATTTACTGGTGAGGTTTTTGTGTGTTTGATGCAATCCTCTTTATCAAAGCACAGCTCATACAGGGGCGTCATTTAGCTAGTGACATCCTCAAATAAAAGATCACACTAACAATTTCTAAAATTTAACAAATGCTTTGGAATTTATTACAACTTATTACTATGCCACGTGATGAGATTATATTTAGCTTAGTTTTTTTTAAGATAAAGGGGGATTTCTTTTAGGTTATTATACATACAGATACTTCCACTTTAATTTATTTCACCATGGTGATAGTTAAATATTTTTAATGTCACCTTGTCTTTCACTAGCATTTGATACTCCCTCCTCCTTAAAACACATTTTCAATGGACTTTAATACAAACACTCTTGTATTCCTCCTGGTTCACCACAGAAACTTCTCATTTTTCTTTGCTGACTGTTCTTCATCCACCTCTCCAAATCTCAGTGTGTCCTAGACTCAGTCCCAGGATCTCTGGTCTTCCTTGTCTATATTCTCTCTTGGTCATCTCATGCAGTATCATGGCTTTTAATACCACCTGTAAAGTGCACACTGGCAAAGGTGGGCCTCCAGTCTTACCTCTTTCCTAGACACCAGACTATTATATCCCAGTGGTTACTGGACAGCTCCACTTGGGCATCTAAGAGGCATCTTAAATCTATTATGTCTAAAACTCAACTCTTGATCTTCTCCAAATACCCACCATCTTTCACATCTTGGGAAATAGCAGCTATATCCACCTAATTATTCCAGTTCCAAACCTCGGAGTCATTTTTGATTCCTCTTCTTCAAATCCCACATCCAATCTGTTAGCAATTCTTTTAGGATCTGTATTCAAGATAGGTCCAGAACCTGACCACTTCTCACCAGCTCCTCCTCTGTTGCCCTGAGCCAGGCCGTCATCATTTTCACCTTGGTTGTTTGCACTATCTGCTTAATGGTCTCATGGTTTTACACTTATTCTCCTACTCTCTGTTATTGATTTTTAATGGATCATTCCTTTAAAATTTAAGGCAGATAATGTGGCTCTGCAATTCAGAATCCTTCAGTGATTTCTGTCTTATTCAGAGTACAAGCGTAAGCCATCATAGTAACCCACGGGCCCCTTTATGAGTTGATAGTACATTTCTTCTCTGACTGGTCTTCTTTCTTTACTTGGTTTCCAGCCCTTCCACTCCATGTACGTGACAGACACACTCCTGTCTAAGGGTCTTCACATCAGCTGTTCTATCTGCCCAGAAACCTCTTCCCATGGATACCTTCATGGACTTTCCCTTGCTTCCTTCCTATCTTTTTTTTCCAAGTGTCTGTTGTAGCTTCTAATTGCTGCTGTAACAAATTAGCACAAACTTAGTGGCTTAAAACAAGACATACTGCCTTACATTTCTGGAGGTCAGAAACTGTAAAATCAGGGTATTAGCAGGGCTGCATTTCTTGGAAGGCCATTTATTCACCTTTTCCAGATTCTAGAGGCACCTCTACATTTCTTGTCTCTCGGCCCATTCAAAGCTACCTGCATACCATTTTCAAATCTCTCTTTCTCTGACCTCTGCTTCCATTGTCGCATTGGCTTTTCTGACTTTGACCCTCCTACTACCCCCTTATAAAGACCCTTGTGGTTATAATGGGCTCACCCACATAAACCAGGATAATCTCCTCATCTCAAGATCTTTAACTTAATCACATCTGCAGAGATCACATCTTCATAGGTTCTGGGGATATAGATATGGACATCCTTAGGCACCATTATTCAGCCTACCACAATGCTTTTTAGCAGACCTCCTTCACTAAAATATCAAAGCTTACAAATGTCAGTTCTCCACCAGAAAGCCCTTGATTTCTTTTCTGCTTAATTTTTGTTCATAGTGCTTATCACCACCTGACACACTATATGTCTAAAATTTGTTTGTCTAGCTGATAGCACAGGAATAGGTGGGTTTTATCTCCTCTGTTCAGTGCTATAGCATCAGTGCCTAGAAGAGTACCTAGAATGTCATAGGCACTCAATACATGTCTGTTGAGAAAGTGCAAAAGACATTTCATAAATAACATATGGTGGAATGAGAGTTGCAAACTGGAATCTGCTAGTAAAATTTAGATGTAGAAGATATTACTAGTGGTTTTTTTTTTTTGTTTGTTTGTTTTTTTTAATGGAGACCAGTCTTTAAAATTCCCTGAGCAGTTTAGTCATACTAATTGACCTGGGTCATTTCTTGCTTATGCCTCTGAAAGTCATAAGCAAAATTGGAACTGTTTCCCAAGGTTGATATGAGGTAACTGTCATTTAAGAAAGGTCTGATATAACTAATGACTGGGAAGGACAAACAGTGTTTTCTCACTACATTAGTGGCTTCATCACAATGTACCCCTGAGCCTCATTCCATGTTTTGGTGTTAGTGCTCCTGTGTCTTTGGTGTGTACACAACAAACTTTTACTAAATGCTACTTTGGTGACTCATTAGGTTTACTTCTGTGATTTATGGACTTTTGACAGGAGTGTTAGCCAATATCTAGTTCTGTCCTCATTGGCATGTGGAAGCATGTACTTTCAGCTTCTTTGCAGTTGGTTGGAGCCACATGACTAATTCTGGCCATTGGAATGTGACCACAAATGATATATGTCACTCACATCTAGTCTGAAGCAATAAAAACACATGTACTCGTCCCCAGTCCCTTTTCCCTTGCTGAGGCAACGAGGGATCTAGTTGTTTCAGATGGTGTAGCTGCAGATGGCACAACCTCTAATAATCTCAGCTTCTGACTATGAAAAACAGAGCCTTCCTTTGACCCCATCAACTGGAGGAGAACATACAATATGATCAAGAAATCAACTCTTGTTACATTAAGACACTGAAATCTTTTTTACCAGAACATAACCTGGTCTGTTCTGATTAATACAGAACTTCCAACCAGAATTTGAGTGTCCTTGTGAAAAACAACCCCAAATACGTGGCATTGATGTCATAGTTCGATGGTCATTGGCAAGGAAAATGATACCAGAGGCTAGAAAGACTGTGATGCAAGTTTCAGAGTGACCAAATATTTAGTAAAGCTGTCACTCATGTAACTCGAGAAATAGATCATAGTTTGAATGAAACTGCCGCTCTAGGGGAAACCGTGGTAGAATGTTTGTTTGGTATCATGTGTGGCTAGGTATTAAAAAAAAAAAAAAAAAAAGACATAGACCCAGGAGAGAATTGCCCAATTTGAAAGCAGAAATCAAAGGAAATTGAGAGATTTAGGAATTGGGGCCTTGCAAGGTTAAAAAAAAAAAAAAAACTGCGTCTAGGCTCCAAATAGTAAAATATGAATCAAAAAGCAATTTTAAGGTAGATGCCAATAAAATCTTTCAACAGATTGTATTACCTAAGGGCAAGGATCAGATTAAGGGTATATTGCTCAGTAAATCTTTTCCAACTGTATAAAATTACTTATGTCAAATAATAAGGGTAAAACTTTCCCACAGAACTAAGATGGAGAAAGAGAATTGTACGAGTGATAACGCATACAAACATATCAGATAGAAGAAATTTGTCCCAAACGGAACCGTGTGACCTTTTTCTTCTCTTCCCTTTCCTTCTTAAAGACTTTAGCCAGGTTGGGGCAATCACAGTGGCCCAGAGGAGGGCACTGGAGTTTGGGTTGAATAACGAGACCATCTGCACAGGACAACTGCCTGGGTCCGAGCGTGAGCGGGGTGAGGAGGGTGTCCACTTGAAGGGTCACTCACTGGCCAAATCTGGGACAGTTAGATCATAAAAATAAACAATGATGGTAATGGATTATAATCCACTGAATAAAATGGGAAACAAAGATATTCTGAATTCTAATTAATAAATTAAGACCCTGAGAGTATGATAATAAATGGGATATAGACATGGTTCCAAAGTACAGTCCCACAACAGTTATTAGTTACAAATAGAAAAAGAATAACTTCACGGTGGAGAAGCATGGTAGACATCATCTCATCCAAGTGATCACAGTAAAGAAATGAAACTCTGTGTCACCCAGTGGCAGGTGATGAGAATGCGGGATCATCTCTGTGATATTCCTGACAAAATGTACAGCTTGAGCCTGATAATAGGGAAACATGAAACAAATGCAAATCAAGGACACTGTACAAAGTAATTGGTCTGTAATCTTCAAAGGTATCACAATAACAGGAGTCAAGGAAAGACTGAGGAAATGGGCCACAGTGAGGGACCCTAAGACGTTACAATGAAAAGCAATTCGTGATTCTGAACTGGTTTCTTCTGCTAGAAAGGACATTTTTTAAAATATCAGGCAAAATTTTCATGTGTCTGAGGACTAAATGATAGAACCTATCAATGTTGATTTCCTGATTTTGATGATTATATTTTGACTTTATAGGAGACTATCCTTGTTAGTAGGAGATATACATACTAGAGAACAATGTTACATCAGGTCAGGGATTTACTCTCAAATGGCTCAAGGAAAAGAAAATTCTTTGCACCATTCTTAAAGCTTTTCTGCAAGTATGAGATTATTTAAAAATAAAAATAATAAGCAAAAAAAGAATTGTGAATATGGGTGTGGTTTCTGGCACGTGAAGAGGACTGGAATCAAATGGAAAGAAGCTAATATTCTGTTTTTGAAAGATCATGAGAAACTCTTGGTTCCCAACCCTTTCTCGCTAGAACATAGGCTGTGATATCTATATGGTCTTCCTAGAGGATCTAGTTCCCAAAGTCAATGTCAGTTGTGGCTCAAGAAGAAAATGGTAAAAGAAAGATCCCCCCAAAGACTGGGATCAGGGAAACAAAGGACAAAGAAGCTTTCAGGGTAGAGTGGCCTCACAATACTTGCCAGTGAGATTGAAGAATTCCCCATTTTTTAATTTTTAAATTTATTTTTTGAGAGAGAGAGCACAAGCGGGGAGGGGCAGAGGGAGAGAGAGAGAGAGAGAGAGAGAGAGAGAGAGAATCCCCAGCAGGCTCAATGCTCAGCATGGAGTCTGACACAGGGCTCGATCTCATGACCATGAGATCATGACCTGAGTTGAAATCAAGAGTTGGACAGTCAAATGACTGAGCCACCCAGGTGCTCTGAGAATGAAAACTTCCCATGGACCAGTAATTGTTTTCCCTTCCTGGATGTTGTATATTTGGCCCATGCAGGACAGTTAAATTGCCATTTGCACTCATAGTCTCCAGATCAGGAGGAGCCACACCTGGATGTGAAGTAGAGCCACCCCCCAATGCCCGCACCCCACCCCCACCCCACCCCACCCCGCCCCTGGGCTTTGAACTCAGTACCATGACTGAATGGGACTTTCAGGTTTCTCCCTTGGGAAAGGTTGTTGAATGAGAGTGAACTGAACATTTGGTACCTGGAAGAGTGACTGTGGTACCTATTATTGGTATTCACCCAAATCTGGTTCTCTTTTCCTCTGTGCATGTGGAATTATTAAGCCAAATGACTTGTGACTAGATTCGACCAATGAAAGGTGAGAGGAACTGATATGCATCACTTTTTATAGAGGCAGTGAAGAATCCAAATGCTACTCCCCAGTCTGGCCTGGCTGTACTGACTGAAGACGTCACATGCTCCAGATGTTGCTGCTATGAGATAACAGATTATCAGCCTGGGTCCTGAGTGTCATCGTGGAGTCAGACACTTAATGGAACCATGAAATAAAGTGAGTAAGCAAAAAACTGGGGGTGATTAAACCAGTAAGCTTGGAGGTTGTTCATTACTTTAGTATAATCTGGCCTGTATGGATACTTCGCTCAAAGCATAAACCTGAGTAGAGGGAGGTAAAAGACATGAGCATCTGATTGAAGATAAAAGAAAAGGGGTAAGACTGGTCTATTTGGGGGATGCTGCTGCAAATTAACCAAAGAGACCAGGGTGTGGATTTCTTGATAGATTTAACTATACTCGCATAGCAGCAAGGAGAGAAGTTTGCTATCTTTAGGCCGAGAGCCAGAGAAAGGGAAAGAACACCCTTTTGATCCTGGCCCTTTAAAGAGCTGGAATCTCGGCACCTGAAGTCGATCTCTCATTAGTTCTTGGTCTTAGGAATTCTGTCTCCTCACTTACCTGATCTTGGTAACAATCCTCAAGGAGGAGATGCCTCAAGACGGCAGAATAGCAGGAGGACCCTATGCTTGTCTCGTCCCTCAAACACAGCTAGATAAATATCAAGTCATTCTGCACACCCCAGAGATTGATCTGAATGCCCAAAGAACAAACTGCAGAACTAGAGGGAGAAAAGAAGCCACGTTGTGGAAAGGTAGGAGCTGCAGAGATGTGATTCCAGGGAGAAAAGAATCTTGGGTAATGATCTCTGGATTTGGCATTCTAGATTTCTTACAATAGCTCACTCCTCCTAGGGTCTTCAAGGTTTGTTTTGTTTTCAGATTGATAGTCTTGACAGAAATGCTGGCTCAACTGATGGAAATTAAGATACTACAATGATACCCATCACCATAATGAGTTACTCTGCTTACCGGAAATACTTCCTAATAAGTATCGGTACCCCTCTACTGAAGATAAAACATGGTTGCCAAAATCACATGAGATAGTCTGTAGTAAAAGTTCCCTAAATAAAGATTTTGGTCAAACGCTTAATGGTCAAGTGTTAAAATCAATATTCAATTAGAGCCGAATCAAAGCTGAAAATAGCCATTCTAAAAGGATGTTATGGGATATAAATTATCTTATTTATGTATATACAAAATTTATCTTTATAGAAAATTTATTATTAATATTATTATAACATACCAAAAATATTGCTGTTATTATAAATGTACCATTAAATGTTTACAATTGAAATTTTGACATTTTAAGCTTATCATGTGACTGCAAGGATAACACCTGCTTAGTACAGACAGCTGTTCGACAGCTCCTTTTTGGCACAATTGTGAAATTAGATAATTCATTAAAATTGGTAAAAGAACAAGAGATTTAGGGGCACCTAATTTTTCTCTCGTGTTTTCCTCTTGGCTTCTCACTCTAGTTTTTTTTTAATCATGCAGTTTCTTTTTTTTCTTATTTTTTTAAATGTTCATTTATTTTTGAGAGAGAGAGACACGAGCAGGGGAAGGGCATAAAGAAAAGGAGACACAGAATCTGAAACAGGCTCCAGGCTCTGAGCTGTCAGCACAGAGCCCAATGTGGGGCTTGAACCCACTAACCCCAAGATTATGACCTGAGCCGAAGTCAGACGCCCGACCTACTGAGCCACCCAGGTGCCTGTCGTGGCAAGTTCTTATACATCATTTTAGAGTTTTCCCTTCTCATGAAATTTGGAAGTCACCAAGTTGACCTTCTTACTTCATTCTTAGAAGATGTAAAGAATTCCCCAAAGAAATTTTTCTTAAAAGAATCACAGCCTAAATGGAATTAGAAAACTAAAATTTATGTACAGTTCCTAAAGCTTATTTTGTTTAATATAGATCTAATCGTTTTATAAACATTAGAACTATCGTATAATCACATTTTTATTATTCTGCTTTGTATTATTTAAATTCTTATAAATATTTATTTGCTGAGAAAGAATAACTTCCTGAAGTTATCCCACTAAGATAGCTCCCCTCAATTTTTGTATTAACTGCTAACCTATATCCTTATTTATCTATTTAAAGACTCAATTATTTTTGTACAAAAAATGAGTATCTTTCATTATTGTTCACTTTTATAATTGCAAGAATAAATTCACCTTCATACTTGCAATGGACTAAGAATGTTCATATATAAAACACATATAAAGATTTTCACTCTAAGTTACATCTAGAATGCTCCCTTATATTTAAAAAATCAATGATAATCTGAATAGCAGCGTAATGTTTGCTTTATGTATGTTGCTAAACTGTTTAGACATAGTAGCAAACCACAGGATGATGTTATTGACCATAGGCAAGTTCAAAGGTGCCCAAAGTTATGTTTAAACACCTGTCTAGACTTTTCTGATATCCAGAGTCTGAACGTGATGAAGTCAGGCTGAATAGCATATTTTTTGGCTGAATTTCTAAGGTGAAGCCAAACTGTGGTGCGTCTCCAATGTGTACTCACGGTGCTTTGAAGGCAAGGTCTTGGCTATCTAGAATTTACCAGAAGGGGAATGCCAAAGACCACATTCAAGCCAGGAACAGTTTACTAAGGGAAGCAATCCTGCTATAGAGACAGATCAGCTCATGTGCATAGGACTGAGCTGGGTTAGCAATGAACTCCAAGGAAAGGTAGCAACAAGCAAAGCAAAGCCTGTAGATGCAAAAGAGGGATGGAAGAACACAGTTTTTCCTAGCTTTGCTAACGAAGAGCCATGCAACTATATGGAAAGCTCATCTGAAATTCTAGCCAAAGAGCCAAATAAAAAGGACAGGGAAATAGGTGATGGGGCGAGGCTCTGGATCATCTTCTCGCTTCTGCTATTTATTCACTTTTCCACGTTAATCAAGATATGTAATCTGGGGCACCTGGGTGGCTCAGTCGGCTAAGTGTCAGACTCTTGATTTTTGCTCAGGTCATGATCTCAGGGTTCATGAGATCAAGTCCCACATTTGGCTCTGAGCTGACAGGGCAGAGCCTGCTTAGGACTCTCTCTCCCTCTCTCTCTGTCCCTCCCCTGTTCATGCACTACCCGCGCCCCCCCCAAATAAATAAATAAATAAACATTAAAAAAAGACATGTAATCCACCTGAGCCTGAGTTGGTCCCATCTACAAAATGTAGGTGATAGGTATCCATATTATCAAATTGATAAAGTATAGGGAAGTTGAAAGTTTTGTAAATTCTAAAACTCTATATAAAATAAATAGGTTTTAAACCTCCAAGTAAGCTCTTTATTAAAAAAAAATTTTATCTATTCTGATTACTCCTTTACCTCTCCAGTTTGCTTGATACTATTTTGATCATGCTTAATGTTAACATTTTTAAAAAACAATATTAGTAGATACTGCCATAATTTCCATTTTACAGATAAGAAACAGAGGCACAGAGCTACAGTTACACAGCTAGAAAGCATCATGACACGTAATTTACCAGCAAATCTAAATTTTGAGAACATTCAAGGCTGAACCTAAGCCTTGGTACATGATTACTTAGCTAAATAAATGTCTAGTGCAGTAACATCAAGCCTTGCCTGATAACCCCTTGGACTCAGTGTTGACTCTTTTTATTCCATTAGGACACATTTACAAGATTAAAAAGATAAGGTTTGTTTAAATACTGGAAAAGGAAGATGACTGCCTGAAATATTTTTTAAAGTGTTTGAATATTCATTGTGAGAACTGATGAGCCTCCTGAGGCCAGGCAGATGACCTATCTGCATGCCTCAAAGAGTGCCCAAACCCAGTCTGGAAAGCCCCAAAGAAACTAGCCACACTGAGGTCGGTCAGCACCACGGTAAGCTGGCTGACCTGGGACAACAAAGGTGGCCTGGTGGAACAGTCAAATCCACATAAGTATCAGAGGTAGCACTCAGTCACCATAGAGCTCTGCTTTGGACCAACTGGAAGGGGGCTGCATTCAAGAATTCACTCCATAATGGGTATGGGAGTGGGCCCTCCCAAACAAGGCAAGAGGATCCTGCAGCTTGAGGGGTTGGCGGGGCCTGGGGCGGGCAGGCCTGAGATTCTGTTCTTTTTTAAGACAGCGTCAGGTGATTCTTCTGCACACCAGTGTTGACCTGGAAACTATGATAGAGAGGGAATGGGCACATTAGTTGGAGTGAAAGGTTCACGTCTCAGACTATTCCCGAAGTGACCACAACACCTGAGGCAAATAGAACCTAGGGTCACAGCTGGGAAAATATCCAAGCCTGAGATTCATACAACTGGCCTAAAGAGGGGAAATTCCAAGCCTCGGCTCAGACATAAGTTCCAAGGAAGGAAAGAACAAGAATAATAACATCAAGGAAGCCAGAGAGACAGAGACAGAGCCAGAGGAATATGGTGGCAGCTGTAGACGCTTCTCATTCCTGTCCACAATGGCAGCTTCCTTAGCAGTGAAACTCTGGTGGCTCAGTCTGCCTGATTATGAGGTTTGACACAGAAAGTCATTTGGCTAATTTAAAACATGTCCTCCAATCCAGTCTTCATTAGTAATAAAAATAGTATGCAGGAATGTACTCTCTACTTTTCTCTTCTCCATCCTGGAGTGATAAAAGGCAGCAAGCCAGTTACGTATGACTGTCCTACAAAACCAAACTTTCCCATGATCTAAACTGAGGGGCACTGATAAGTAAGGGAAGTAGGGATTGTTGCTGCATAAGCCAGTCCAACTCTAGTCCAAATTCTATACAAGTAAAAGAGCAAACTTTTGATCTCCATTTTCTGATGATTTTGGTTTAGAATTCAAGAGGGGAGCCGAGGAGTGTCCTTTATTTTAATAAACCCCAGACTTGTACCTAGGAGTCACTGCTCAACAGATGTACGTGATCATGAGTTAGTGATTCAATCCTTTCAAGTCTCTGTTTTCTCATCCATGAAATGGAATAATAGTTGAAACTACCTCAAGGATTGTTTGGCAGGGTGACTGCATTACCCAAGAAAAATGTTTAGCTGAGGCATTGGCACATTTTAAGTTCCCGAGAAATGTTGTAATTTAATATTCTAATTTTATTTTTATACTTCATTATAATTTTGATTTTTACTGCAAAAATATATTGCTGTTTAAAAAAACAAAACCAAAACAAACAAACAAACACATTCTTTCAGCACTGACGTTAGCTAATGCCCCAAATACCTCTCCACCCAGTCCACGTGGAGAGGGATGTGAGACATTAACCGATATTGGTGAGGATGGGTTTGGGCATTAAATGGGATTGGGATATTACTGATATCAGCAGAGATGAGTTTGGGGCATTAGCTGGTATCAGTGCTAAAAGAACTGGTTGAAAAGGAAAATACGGCACTAAAATTCTGGGGCAAAGATCAAAATTGGACTATTGGCAAGAACACGGAAAATAAAAGAAATCCAATTGTATAAAGGAAGAAACAAGTTTTACAATGTGTGTGCATGTTCTAGGAGGCAGTGCAAGAGTCAGGTAAATCAATACCTTGCAAATTGCTAGCACTCAGAGGTTGGCAGGTTATCACTTCCAGAGAGAGGAGGGAATAAGCAGGTTTTAGAAGCACAATTTCCAGGAACACCACGGATAGGCACAGGTGGTGCCCACACAGGGCTGCTTAACTAAAGATCAAATGTACAGAGAGCAGTATTTGTAACAAAGGCGGATAAGACAAGGGGCTGTGGTTACTTTTCTGTTGTAGGCAATCCCTCAGATAGCTCCTACAAGTTTATGTTGGAGTTTTGCGTGATACTATAGGAAAACAATTGGTACACAAATGGCAACAATGATGATGATTATGACTGACAGCACCACCTCATGTGTATTAATCCCTAGGTGCCAATGTGCTTGCCTTATGTGGATACAATTTTAACTCCTCCAATTTTTTAACAGGAAACTATGGTCAGAGGAGCTAAGAGGGTTTGCCTACATTCACGTAGCTAGAAACTTACAGATTTGGGCTACAGGCCTGGCTTATCAGAGAGGAAGAAAAATTCTCACATAAAATATAAGAAATTCTTCTGTAAAAATACAGTGGTAAAATCAAACCACTTATAAGAAGTAGATTTTGAAAGATCCCAACAGTAGAGGTAAAAAAGGGAAACACTTATATTCTTAGAAATATAGAGTTGAGCTCTTTTGTAGACTGAAAAAGTAAAACTAAATCATGCTTTTAGAAATGCCCCCCCCCAAAGTTCCCAATCACCACAGAGGGAAAAGACATGCAAAGATTACTAATAACTCCCTGTTATAGTTCAGAGAAGTGACCATTGAGTCACATAGGGACACGTGCTTACTTTTTCCAGGAATATGTATCTAGGAGAAGGGGGTGGGGAGCCTACCAAGCTTACCAAGCCTACAACTGTGCAAATAACATATTCAGGAGATGATACAATTGTGAAACTAAGTAAAATATAGGTCATGCTAACCTTCACTGCCTCCTATTGCTAGCCATAGCTTTAAAGATGATTAGTATATACAAAAGTAAATTATTAGCCATATACTTGGTGGTGGCAAAAGTCATAGTTCCCTGAACCATAACCAGTGCCATTACGGTGAGCACGTTGAAAGAGAAAAAGCGATGTGCTCATACGTTGTGAAGGAAACAAGATGAATTATCTCTTCCCTAAAAACTGCACATTACACTGGTGAACAGTATTTGGAAGACATACCTAGAGATACACAGGAGACTTTTAAAGTCATAAGAATTTACTATGCCAAATTTGTATCAGATTAAAAGAGCCATATAAAAGGATGGGTTTTCAAACAAAATACAGATGATCACAATTGACCAAGGTAAAGAAAACTTGGAAAGTCTAATATTCATTGGAGAATTATTATAGGTAGCCCAAACTCTACCATGAACACAGGCCCAGAGGGTTTCCATTTTTAAGATAATTTCTGTCAAGACCTAAAATACTAACTCTAGTGCTATTTAAAGTATTGCATGGCGTACACACAAAAAAAATACAAATTAACAATTGACTACAAACTCCTGTCTTTACTTCCTGACCTAAACTCTTAGATATGGCATCAAAGATGTTGTTTAAAAGAATAAATTTATTAAAGTAGGTAAAACAAAAATACATACCAGAGATGGTGAATCCACAGAAGTCCGAAAATACACACCGGTTAACAGAGGAAACTATTGTTCAAAACATGTGACAGGACCATCAGAGAAGGTGGCAGTGCTTCTGGAAGTGCTTCAGGTGGGAGATGTAGAGGCAGGGCATCGGGAAGGAAAACACCTGCTGAGTGGTTAAAGAAATGCATCGTGGACGTCCAGGGGAGCTGACCCCATTGGGCAACGTCATTCCGACATTCCGTGTCTGCTTGTACCAAGCAGCGGCCAACAGGGTGTTCCCTTCTGGGTTAAGACTGAATATGGGTGCCTGCGCAAAAGAGGAAGGGTAATATACTGGGGGACTTGCAACATCCAGAAGCAGGAAAACGATGCCCCTCAAAACAGCTATTATCACCTGCTTAAAGTATATCTTATTTTTAAAGTATCCTCAGTCACTTGAGGCAAGAGTGTCCCCCCTTCCCCCCGTAAGAAAAAAAAATCCACTGATAGAGTAGGGAAACTCTTGCAGAGGATGAGTAGGCATCAACAAGTGCCTAACATTGTGGAAATTAATTACCAAAAAAAAAAAAAAAAAAGCTACTGCACTCAACAGAGAGGACACTGAAGAAAACAGTTAAAAGAACAAACAGAAGCATTCTTTAAGTGAAGGTAATATCCTCAGAAGGAAGACAAAATATTACATCAATTAAATAAGAACAGGCTAAAAAAATGAGAAAGTCAGAAATTATAGAATTAGTGTAAAGAGGTAGTTGATGGCTGGCTTATACAACAAAGATTTATTTTTCACAATTCTGGAGGCTAGAAGTCCCAGATTGAAATGTTGGCATGGTTGGTTTCTTCAGAGGCAGCTTTACTTGGCTTGTAGATAACTGTCTTCTCCCTGACTCTTCAAATGGCTTTTCCTCTATACCTGCCTGGGTCCTGGTCTTCTGGCCTTATAAGGATGCTATTTTTTATTGCTGGAAATAAAGTCATTAGCATCTTGAAATCTTTCAGATCAGAGGACCCATTCCAGAGACGCCAGAACCAATTCAGGAAACTTATCCTTAAGATTCTGTTTTTCTAGAACCACTCTTGGTACCAAAGTCTGTGTTAGTCAGGGTTTTCCAGAGAAACAGAACCACCAGAATGCATATATATCCTGAAGGAGAGAAAGAAAGAGAGAGAGAGAGAAAGAGAGGTTTATTTTAAAAAACTGGCTCATGAGATTATAGAGGCTTGGAACATCCAAAATCTGCAGGGTGGACTGTGAGGCTGGAGACCTAGGAAAGAAATGCAATTAGGATTCCAAGACAGTCAGCTGGGAGAATTCCCGCTTCTTCAGGGAATGTCATTCATATATATATATATATATATATATATATATATATACATACATACATGTGAAAGGACCATCAGAGATGGTATATATGTGTGTGTGTGTGTGTATATATATATATATATATATATATATATTTTTTTTTTTTTTTTTTTTTTTTTTTTACTTCAGAGAGAGAGAATCTCAACGAGGCTCCACACTCAGCTCAGAGCCTGATGTGGGATTGGATCTTACAACCCTGGGACCATGACCTAAGCCAAAATCAGGAATCTGATACTCAATAACTGAGCCTTCCAGGAGCCCCAGACTTTTTCTATTAAGACTTTGAACTAATTGAATGAGACCCAAACACATTATGGAAGGCAATCTGCATTAATCAAAGTCTGCTGATTTAAATGTTAGTCTCACATTAAAAAAAAACACTTCACAGAAACATCTAGAATAATACTTGACCAAATATCTGTGCACTGTGGTTTAACCAAATTGACACAAAATTAACCGTCACAGGAACTAATCATTTACGCAGTGTATTTGATATATTAAGAAGAGTTTTATTATTCTAACATAGAACAGGGAAAAGAATTTCCGTACATTCACAGAAAATTAAGCAAACAACAAAAGATAAGTATCAACACCAACAAAAACTGTGTAAGGAATGAAAAGTGATCATAGGATACCATGTGATTCATCTATGAGAAATACTGATATGATCCTAGTGTGGTAGGCAAAGTGATGTCTGTCAGACCCCCAGGATGGCCACATCTTAATTCCTGGAGCCTGTGAATGCAAGCAGTCCCTGCTTGGGACTCTCTCTCTCTCTCTCTCTCCCCCCCTCTCCCCCCCCTTCTCCGTATGTGTGCTTGTGCACTCACTCTCTTGCTCTTTCCCTCAAAAATATTTTTACAGATAATAATAAGTGAAATTTGTGATCCCTTGCAAGGAAGAGAAGGGAAAAGATGTTATGTGTACACAGGGGTGGTAAGTAGGGTAAAAAGGAAATGCTAATATTCCCAAATAAGCCAGTGAATAACGTCTAAAATGAAAATAACAAAAACAACTAAATGAACTAGAAAACAACTTGAGCGAGGAGTAAGGATGTAGACAATTGCTCTTATTATAAACTTTGTCATTATGCCATTAATCTATGTACATATATTGATTAAAAAACTAAATCAAAGGTTACTAACTTCATACTCGGGCAGAATTATCAGAGGATATACCCCAGTAGGGGTAGGGAATGAATTCAGAATAAAAACCAGTCCAAAGAAGCTAAAGAAGGCTAAATGTGAAAGAGTGCATAATCTGCATTTCAGATGATCTCAATAGACAAAATGACAGCAAAGGAAGGAGAAAATAAAAATAAATTCTGCTAAGCTTCTTCGTGTGTGTGTGTGTGTGTGTGTGTGTATGTTTTTGTTTTGGTAAGCTCTAGATGTAGTTTGAGTAACTCTAGATATTAATGGCTAAATAAAAATTAAAGGTGTATACTAATATTTTTAGGGTTCCTACCAAAGAGGAAAAGGAGTATGTATCTTTCAAATTACTGGAGGAAGTTCTGTTACCAAAGCCCAAGTTCGGCCACCATCTGCTCAAAAGGCCAAGCAAGGCCAATACTCAAGAGTTTTGATTGGAAAGGAATTTGAGGTTTATTCTGGAGGCTGGCCACTTTGGGAAAAGGCAGACTGTTGTCAGAAAGGCAACTCCCAAATTTCTGCCTGGTCCAGGGGTTTTGGAAGCAGTTAATCAGGAAAGGCAGTGCAGCAGTCTGCAACATTTCTTGATTTTATCTGGCACCATTCAGTCAGCAATAGATGTTTTTTCTCAGTGTCAGGGTTGTGCAAAGGGGTCCAGTTCCTGTTTCGTGACCTGCAGGAGGCCTCTGTCCTTGATGGGAAGGAGGGCAAACTCTGTAGGTCCACAAAGTGGGAGGTGAGTAAACTTATTTTGTGACCTGAGAAAGAAAAACCTTTTTGCCAAAAAATTGCTAGGCTAATCGGAAAGCCATGGTGGCTTCAAATAGACTTGCTGGTCTCTGTGGGTAGGGAAGTTCTTTCTGGTCCTTCTCAAGGCCAGTGGCCTGTCTGCTGTGGATCCAGGGATTTAGGTCAGCAAGTAAGGAGTGTGTGAAGTCGAAACAAGTTAACCATTAAGACTGGTGGTAGTGCTATTCTCATATAGCCAAGTCAGCTTCTAGGGGGCTAATCCTTCCACGAATAACTACTGGAAGATCTGGGGTGGGAGGAACTCTCTAAAGGAGCAGGCGAAAAACTAAAAGTAGGTAGATTTTGAAGAGGGGTTGGCATTTGGAAATTGTTTTGTGTTTTCTGGGTATGTTTTGTGTTTTCACAGCTTTGAGCCTAAGGGAAATGCTAGTCTGCACTACACAGGGTGTTTGAAGCTCCTATAGCAAATCTTCTGTCGTTCTGACTTGAGCCAGAAAAGCTAGCCCCTGGAAAGAAAGAAGAGAATCTTAGAAATGAGAGTAGGGGAGGCCAAAATGCTGTGTACGATCTTTAACTGGATCTCTGGCTGTCCCTAGACCATGAATGTGAGGGCAAATGCTGCTTAGCAAAGGATAAAGAAGGAGGTTTGCAGTTGGAATCCAACTAGGTCAATTGAATGCTAAAACAAGAAGAAAACCTATACAATATTTATCAGAAAAATACAGAGACATATAGAGTCTTCACATTAAGAGACTTCATAGCATTTACAATACCTTGGATTCAGTTCCTGATTTCTGAGTTTATGAAAAAACAGGAAAATGTGACCTGTTTTCAGGAGGAAAAACATTCAATGGACCCCAACCCGAAGGTGACTCTAATTGTGGAATTAGCAGACTTTACTCTCAGTGACCTAAAAATGTGCTTGTAATACATGAAAACACAGGAAATCTCAGCAGAGAAATAAACACTAATTTTAAAATTTAAAATCTTTAGAGAGAATGGTTTAAACGGTTACTGAATATACTCCCCAGCAGAATGGAGATAATACAAGTGAGTCTGTGAACTTAAAGGTAAATTGATAGGAAATACTCCATCTTTAAAACACTTTTTTTTTTTTCTAGATGAAAGGGGTTGTGGGAGGGGGGATGGGCTAAATGGGTAAGGGGCACTAAGGAATCTACTCCTGAAATGATTGTTCCACTATATGCTAACTAATTAGGATGTAAATTTTTAAATTATTTTAAAATAAAAAAATTTTAGATGAACCAAGCCTCAGGGACAATATCAAAATGTCTAACATGTATGGAATTAGAATCTGTCAAAAGTTCAGAAATTAGCTCATGGAAAAACAATGAATCCCTGTAGTAAATAGAAGTCTGTGCACACACCAATAAAAATTCAGTTTGCAAACCCAGAGCATTCAAGCCAAACAGGGAATGAGGCTCAGCTTCTACAGTAAGGAGATAGTGACTGTTAATTTTGCACTGTGATGGGTTAGAAGGCTAACATTTTCTTCAAGGATGGGGACATGATCAGTGGTTACTTCCTAGCAATCATGGGATTGATGAACAAGAAATGACTCAGGTTAGGTGAGTCTTGCAAACAAAGCTAAATTAAGTTTTGCTTGTATGTCTAAACTGGGTTTTGTCTGCTCAGGGAATTGTCAAGGCTGGTCTCCATTTGTTTTTGGGTTTTTTGTTTTGTTTTTTTTGTTGTTGTTGTTGTTGTTGTTAACCATTTCCCTCCTTTTGGTCTTTATCCCCCATTCTGAGAATATGACCAACCAGTATAGCATTATTCTAAGTTACCACCATTAATGTGGTCCAGCTGAAGAATCACATAGGCACGGTTTCCACCAGTTGATCTATTGGGCCAGAGGGCCATGTGGTCACGCTCATCCCTTACATAATTAATGTTGATATCATTCAGCGGCCTGATCTCCATGGATCCCATTTGGTCTATGAGTGCCTGCCAATAGGTATTTAAAACCCCTGAGAATATACACTGTACTAAATGGGCTCACATGAGGACTTAGAGAACAGCAGCCCAGAATTCAAAAATTCCCCAAAGCAAGAGATCCCCAGGAATCAAGATTGAAACAACTCAATAACTCAAATGGGTTATTCTCAGAATAAGGTTTTACCTTTCTTTTTTTTTTTTTTTTTTTTTTATTTTTGGGACAGAGAGAGACAGAGCATGAACGGGGGAGGGGCAGAGAGAGAGGGAGACACAGAATCGGAAACAGGCTCCAGGCTCCGAGCCATCAGCCCAGAGCCTGACGCGGGGCTCGAACTCACGGACCGCGAGATCGTGACCTGGCTGAAGTCGGACGCTTAACTGACTGCGCCACCCAGGCGCCCCAGGTTTTACCTTTCTAACACATCTACAGTTGTTTTGGATTATGTGCAATTTGGGTTTCAAGTTCTTAAGTTCTTTACATAGGCACAACGTGATGCATTAGCAAACACGTATTCTCCTGATGGCTCAGGACGTGAGGATGTTTTATTCCAGAACGCAGTGTTGCAGGTGAACTTTGATCTGAATTAGGCTCCTGTATGATGTGAGCAATCAGGTAAGTTGATGAAGCATTTCTACTGGGACAAAAGAAAAGTGTTCATAGATAAAGCAAATTATGAACTCCGTTTCAAAGATTGGGGCACAGTTTGTTGAGAAGACTTTTAGATTTGAATTGGAAGTACCTCCAGATGGTAGAATGAAGATGGCCGTTTCAGTGTGGTAGATTGTCCTAGGTTGTAGTCTGTCTTTGTCAGTAGGTGTTCTGTTGACTTTTTTCTTGAGTGGTCCATACAGCAATAGCCATGAAGGTTGTCCCTGTGTGACCTGTGGTGCTGGTTACTAGAATCTGATTGTGGATATGCTGTATTTTCTATTGAAACATTCTAGTAGTCCTTTTTTTATTAAAAATATGGTGAAACTAATCTGATGGTAAAAGAGGTCTAGTCTTACTGAACTGCCTTGATGATTTACATGATTATAGTAAGAATAGTGATTCTATGTGTGATCTCAAATAGTATGTTTAAGTCAAAGCTTTGAGAATATCCATGGAGTTTTACCAGCTCCATAAAGTCAACCTTAGTTGTTTAAAATTGTTGGTAATAAGGAATCTCAGATTGGACCTTTTAAAGTCCCTTGAGGCTAAGAAACCAGCTCCAGACGTGTCAGGTATAGAAACTGACTTTTCACTTTTGGAAAAGCATCAGAGTAGAAACATAACTTCCTGTGAGTGACAAACTCTTTTAAAAATAGCCACAGTTAAAGATCTGGTGAGAGTTTACATATATACAATGACATAATGCAATTGACAAGTAAGTTTGATTTTTGTGATAAACAATATCTTAAGATAATGGCTACAATTATGACTGATGGCAGTATACCAGGACGTGCCAGATTTCTAGGACTTGGCTATAATTTCTGAATTGCTTATTTTAATGACCTACATGTCACATCAATGTGATCCGAAAGGTTAAATATTTTATTTCATGATGTTTCCCATACAACTTAATGTATCAAGTCCAGATAGATGAGTGCTTCTTATATTTTCTTTACTTCAGAGTTGGATTTGGGCAAGTTGTTACAAATGGCAAAATGCTAAAAACACTTGATGAAACAGGATCATGGGTAATTGTGCAACAGTTCTTAGATTTCTGTTCAACTGAAGTGGCAATTAAGATTTCCAAGGCAAGTAAAGTTAAATCATTAAAAAAAGAACAACTTAGTTATTTGAATATATAAATCTATACAGATAAACTAAAAGCACTTGTCAATGGGTATACACTTCAAGAAACACGTGTGATTTCAACAAGCCTCCCTGGTGATTCGGATACATGTTAGGTATTGAAAATCAAGGATGTAAAGTAGAAATTTGGCGCTTTGTACAAGGCGAACCTAAATTTTTACCATTCCCTTGAAGTTGTAGGATTGTATGACTGAAGAACATAGAGTAAGGAACTGTGGTTGCCTGAGACATGCCTCAGGTACTTTTAGGGTGGACGCTAGCTTTCATGAGCTCGGGTACAAGCAATGCTCAGTATAGAAGCGTAGCATAGAGTTTGAGAGAGTATTCTCCAACCACTGCCTGAACTCTAGCACTATCATGGGACCCTGAGCATCACTGCCTTTGTTAGCATTAGGAGGCAACAGTTTCTGAAGCTAATGTTACCTACAGTGTAAAATAAAGCCATGGAAGCCACAAGTAACTTTGCACTCCCTGTTTGTCAGCCGGCATAAACCCAAGTAAGAAGGTGTGGAGGAGACAGACAAAATAATGGCCAACAGACTGGTTCAGAGGCATACAGGAGGCACCCTTTTGGAAATGATCAGAAATAACGAGAAAAACTGTTTTGTGGGGAGTAGCAAATAGGAAAACCAAGTGTAATAAAGCATTGCATAGTTTTGCTTGAGCTCGTAGGAGTCTCACAGTCACTTAAAACATGATGGAGTAAACCACTGTCTTTGGTGTCTCCAGCTAATAGGCACTTCAAAGGTGTGTGTGTGTGTGTGTGTGTGTGTGTGTGTGTGTGGCAAGGGAATAGTCAAGTTTTAGGAAAAAGGTGATGGAAAAGAATGTCAACTGTGACCATCAGTTTTGAAAGTAAGGATTGACACACTGTTGGTTATAACATTGCTCATTACCAGGCAGAAGTGAGTGTAATGTTTTCAGTGTCCACCTGTTGATGCTCTGTGACCACCGTCTGGTGGGATAAGGGGAAAGAGACTTCTGCCCTTCACTTGAGGGTCGAGGATGAGAATCTAATTAGAATGTGGGCTTTTGTTGGCGGCATGAGAGGCAGTATGGTGTTGTAATTAGGATCTGGTTTAGGGATCCATATAGATCTGGCATTAAAGCTCGATACCAGTGTAACCTTCACATGACTTTGAATGTTGCACTTCTCTTTGAACTTCAGGTTCCTCATTTGTAAAGTGGAGGTAATCCTAGACTTGACCCATAGGATAAGATAATTGCTATTGTTGGGCGCCTGGGTGGCTCAGTTGGTTAAGCGTCCCAACTTCGGCTCAGGTCAGGATCTCACAGCTCGTGGGTTCGAGCCCCATGTCGAGCTCTGTGCTGATTAGCTCAGAGCCTGGAGCCTGTTTAAGATTCTGTGTCTTCCTCTCTATCTCTGCCCCTCCCCTGCTCACACTCTGTCTGTGTCTCAAAAATAAACATTAAAAATATTAAAAATTGCTATTGTTATCTCCAACCAGTTTGATGTTTGAGTTTTGGGAGGAAATTTAGGAAGGTTCCTGGTTACTGTAGAGGGAAAAATTAGGAACTACTGTTGACGAATGCTGAGCTACAAAGAAATGACAGCTGGAAAAAATCTGGAATGCCAGCCAGGAGAAGTTTCTGAGCACAAAAGATTGAGTGAACAGTGTGAGCACCCAGGGGTGCTATATTGCTTGTGATTCAACATGAATTTCCCTATGATATCTACCTGTCATAAGGTTCATGCTATATATTTTAGATTTGGAGGAAAGACCCTACATCATTTTCTATATTGCTGTTTGTACTCACTTGGATCATTTTTGTGACCACCTTGCAAAAGACTCTGTAAAGCTAGGAAGTGTTTGCTCACTCCCTATATTAGGTAAAGGCGTCATTTCATGAAAAGTCATCTCCTTATAAGGATAACTCACATTTGGGGATACAGCTGGTGCATGCTCAGAGGAATTTATAACTGCACACAAACATGAATTCCATCCTGAGGATCTTTCCTTCTGAATGCCCCACAGAATTTTGCCATATGGTGTAACCTTGAGTTTTTCCTCTCTTCTTGCCCCAATATATCCTTTATTACTGTGTTTTGTTTTTTTTATAGCCCTCTTAAATTCTCTGCTTTCCACCCTTGGGATTTCAAAATGAGTAATCCTTCCCTTCTCTCTTGCCTTCCATACCTTCTTATCCCTACCTCCCTCCATTCTTTCTTAAACTCTGTCTTTTCTTTTTTCCTTGGAGTTTTTCAGTAAACGGCAAACCTTCTGTAAAGGTTAGGGAATAATGTATTGAACACCCATGTACTCCTTTCCCAGTTTAAGAAATAAAATAAAGTTCCTTGGATACCCTCTGCAATCCAGCTACTCTTTGCTCCCACTACTAAAAGCATCCACACAATGTAATGTTTCTCATTCTGGTGATGATAGAATTTTACCACCTAGGTATGTAACTATAGTACATATAGGTACTGTTTGTAGGTTTTAAAACTGCAGGGGTGCCTAGGTGGCTCAGTTGGTTACATGTCCCACTGTGCTCAGGTCATGATCTCGAGGTTCGTAGGTTCGAGCCCTCAGTTGGGCTCTGTGCTGACAGCTCAGAGCCTATGACTTCTATTCTGAAACTTCCTTTTGTTGCATTTGGCTCAAAATTTTGTTGGAGACAGTTTTCAATTTTTTTTATTCACCAAAAGGACATTTTAAAGACAATGACACACTTGTCTGTCTTTGATGAAAGGTGACCCACGAATGAGCCAACATTTTGACATTTTTCTTAAATGGTGTACACTTACCTTACGTAAGGTACTGTATCAGTTGTCCTTTCCTATTCAACCTTGGACTGACGGAAACGTCCTCCCAAGCTGAGAAGAGGGTGCCATCCAGCAACGTGTAAGTGCATCTCTGCCCATCCTTGCTAGCATCTTCAAGGCTCTGCATGCTTCTGAGGATCTACAGAACACTAGGCAAGAAAAGCAGGACAACATTTGAGAGGCCTAACTTGGAGCTAACATCCAAGGTACCTTTTGTCTTCATGCAGACCATGGCTCCCTTGTGTTTCTCTCTCTGGGAGAAACACTCATACTCTTGAAAAGTGCTTTTCCCCACTCCCACCCCCAACCCCAGAAGACTGACTTGAAGAATCCGTGTCCCCTCTGACAAAGACTCCACGTCTCTCTTCACAATTTGCTGTAGTAGCACCCACATAAATTGTGTCAAGCAGAACTCCCTGAACCATACAGGAAAAAAATAGCTTAGAGGCTTAGCTAGTAAAGGTGAGAATAAGATTTGCCAAGTGTATAAAGAAAAACTTAAAGCTTCTTTTTCTTTCCACCTTTTCTTATTTATTAATTGAATTATGTACATGCAAAATTAGTTTCAGGTGTATAACCTGGTAATTCAATATTTACATCTATTACAAATTGATCACCCCAATGAGGCTAGCTACTGTGTGTAATATAGCATACCAAATTTAAAATATTGGACTACATTCCCTATACTGTACATCCTGTGACTTACTTATTTATAACCGGAAGTTTGTATGTCAGTCTCTTTGACCTATTTCACCCATCTTCTCATTTCCCTTCTCTTCAGCAAAGACAAGTTCTCTGTTTTTGGAGTCTATTTTGTTAAATTCCACCTAAGTGGAATCACATAGTATTTGTCTTCTTGTGACTTACTTCACTTAGCATAATGCCTTCTGTATCCATCCATGCTGTTGCAAATGGTAAGATTGCTTTTTATGGTTGAGGAATATTCCTTTGACCATATACACCACATCTTCTTTATCTTCCCATTTATTGATGAACACTTATTTTCTTTGGATAAAAACCCAGAAGTATAGATCATATGGTAGTTGTTCTTATAGATCATATGGTACGTTTGTTTTTAATTTTCGAGAAATCTCCATACTGTTTCCATAGTGGCTATACCAATTTCATATTTCTGCCAACAGTTCATGAGGATTCCTTTTTCTCCACATCTTCACCAAAACTTTTTTCTTGTCATTTTGGTACTAGCTGTTCTAACAGGAGTGAGGTGATAATCTCATTGTGGTTTTGATTTGCATTTTACTGATCATTAGCGATGAGCATTTTCTTATTTGCTGCCTGTTATGTCTTTGGGAAAATCTCTATTCAGGTCTTCTGTCCACTTTTTAAATCGGCTTTCTTGGTTTTTTGGTATTAAGTTGTAGGAGTTCTTTATACAGTGTATCCTTGAAAAACGTGGAGGTTAAGGGCCCACCCCTCTACACAGTCAAATGCCTGTGACTTCTGGTTGTCTCTAAAACTTTACCAATAGCCTACTGTGAACTGTAAGCTTTACTAATAAGTCAATTTAAATAAATTGAGTATAATGTATTTTTATAACAAACCAGAGAAAAGAAAATGTTAAGAAAATCATAAAGAAAAATAGACTTACAATACTGTATTTTAAAAATCCATGTTCAGTGGACATGTGCAATTTCAATCCGCGTTCAAGGGTCAACTGTATATTTTGGATATTAACCCCTTATTGAATATCTATTGTAAGCATCTTCTCACTTTGAGTAGGTTGTCTTTCCACTTTGTTGATGGTTTCCTTCTCTGTGCAAAAGTTTTTTAGTTCGATATAGTTTCAATTGTTTTTGCTTCTGTTGTCCTTGCCTGAGATGAATCCAAAAAATGAATTCATTTTTTTTCAAAAGGCCGGGACATGAAGGAAGGTCCCTCAGGAAGGGGAACCAACTCCAAAGACGGAACCTACCTTGTCAATTCATCTGCTAAGACTGATGTCAGAGAGTTTACTGTCTGTTTGTTTTTTTAATTTTTTTTGTAAGAGTTTTAGGGCTTTAGACCTGACATTTAGGTCTTTAATCCTTGTTGAAGTTATTTTAGGGTGTAAGAAAGGGCTCCACTTTGATTCTTTTGCATGTGACTGTCCAGTTTTCCCAGCACCACTTAAGAGATTGTCTTTTCCCCCACTGCATATTCTTGCCTCCTTTGTCATAGACTAATTGACCATAGAGGTTTGAGTTTATTTCTAACTCTATATCCTAGGTGCTTATTTTTGTGTCCATACCATACTGTTTTAGTTACCCAAGATTTGCTATATAGTTTAAAATCTTGGAATGTGATTGCATTGAAGATGTACATTGCTTTGGCTAGTGGTACTATGGATGTTTTAACAACATTCTTGGAATCCATGATTATCATATATCCTTCTGTTTATTTGTGTCCTCTTCAATTTACTTCATCAGTATCTTGTAGTTTTTAGGGTACAGTTCTTTCACCTCCTAGGTTAAATTGAGTTCCCTGTATTTTGTACCTTCCACAGGGGTTATGGGAAATAAAAGAAAAGCATCAATACCCGAAACTTGTTGCATGTGACTGATACCTAGTCCTTTCTCCAAAGCTATTAAATACCCATCACCACATTTTACTCTATTTGCCATCCTTTTCTATCTTTTGTCAGGTAATTGTCACTTGTTTTTACTCCCCTGGCTTCCTTTAGCTCCCTTAATTTCTCTTCTAAATTTTTTTTGAAGTTTATTCATTTTTGAAAGACAGAGACAGAGCATGAGCGGAGAAGGGGTAGAGAGAGAGAGACACAGAAACAGGCTCCAGGCTCTGAGCTGTCAGCACAGAGCCTGACCGACGTGGGGCTTGAACTCATGGACCGTGAGATCCTGACCTGAGCTGATGTTGAACACTCGACTGAGCCACCCAGGTGCCCCACAGCCCCCTTAATTTCTTCTGTGGGTAACTTCAGGCTGTGTTTTTCCAACCCATGGGTACCTAGAAATGGGGCCTATTGCAGACAAGAACAGCAACAGGATAGTAACAAACCTACCAATGTAGATAATGTAGAGACAGTGTGTGATTTGCATAGAACACTAAAGTAAGTTTCTTACTCCGTTATGGTCCTGCCCTAAGGAATCATTTATTGTACTTTGAAGCACAGAGTCAGGATAACCAACTTGAGAATTGTGAAAAATCATGAACCAGCTAAACCAGAAGATCTTAACACTGCTGTCAGCTCATACCTCCATGTACTCCCAGTAATCAACTTCTACTTCAGAGGAGTCCCCTAAATGTCCTGCTAGAGCTGAGAGAACATTAGGGTGTCAGGAGAACATAGACATAGGGTGGATATTTTCAAAAGGCCAGGACATGAAGGAAGGTACCTCAGGAAGGGGAACCAACTCCAAAGATGGGACCTACCTTGTCAAGCTTACCTGGCTCTGGGAAGGCCTGGTCACTATGTTTCTTTTGCTCATCCCTCCCTGGGAACGAGGGGCTCTTCTGTTTTCTAGAGAACAAGAAACACTTTGATACATCCTCTCAAAATCCTGAGTGTGACCTGAGTACAAAATGATCTCAACAGTGCCTGGACCTGGATGCATTAAAAATAGAAACAGGAAAGCCATACCTGTTTAAAAGACTTAGATGGAATTGACTTTAATATGTTCAACCCAACACCTATCTCAACATATAACATAAAGTTATTAATGAGCTAGCTTACATTCTGGGATTTATTTTTTTTATACTAAGTCTTTGAAATGTGTGCCTTTTATGCCTACAGCCTACCTCATTTGGGCCAGCCACTTCTCAAGTGCTTAGTAGCCACATGTGGTTGATAGCTACTGAAGTGGACACTGTAGCTTTCGACCAAGAAGCCTTCTGCATGAAACCTGACCTGTTCCCTGACCCATACGAAAGAACAGGAACAGCAAAGTGTCTTTTCTTAGTTTCAGAGAAAACATTTGCTCCACAGATAAATAGGCCTTCATGAAGATATGCAGAAAGATGAGAGTAGAGCCAGGTCAGACTCCCTCAGGTGGGTCTTTTCCTAGCCGAGTTGCTCTGCTATTAATGTGGAGTTGAGCAGTCAGATCCATCAGCTCTGTGGCCTCCAGGTCAACTGCTCTTAGGGAGTCTATTTACAGAAAACTGTTCATTTTACTTGCACTGCTCCAACCTCCTTTCCCTGAAAGGGTCTTGAAAAGGAGAACACCCAGAAAAGCAACCTCCCTGGAAGAGGGTTTCAAGGAGGAGACACTATTAAACTCTCAAATCCTGTTGATGGGTAAGAAAAGACCTGAGCTTGGATCGTTGCTGAAGTCAGAGACCACCCCAACAGCACCCCAGCCTGTGAGGCAGACACAATGTGCCCTCGATGACAGGTGAGACAGACAAGTGTGTCTGTGTGAGTTCAGGAAGAAGAGAGCACTTAACTGGGTTTTAAGGAAGTAACAGCATGAGAATGGAAGGGAACGATGATTTGGAAGTGGTTGGTGTAGCAGAATGATGGAGGGGAATCAGGAAAGGGTCTGTGGAGCTCTGATCACCAGCCAGAGAATCTTCCCTTTTCAGGGATAAGGGACATTGAGGTTTTGGAGAAAGGAATGGAACTCTAAAAAAAACTTCTAGGTTTCCCAGGAGGAGGGAAATGAGAGTGGACTCTGGCTGCCCATGGCCTAAACTCCTCAACATCTTTGGCAGCCTCTTGACCTTGCAGGTTCCTCCTTTACCAGGAATGATGCACAGTCTTGAGGGGTCAGACATGACACAGTCTGGCTCACAGCTGGATGTTCTCCCAGTTTGCCATCTTTGTTGGGGTGTAGCTTCTGTATGCTGAGAAATATGCAGCTTTCAGCAGGACCTATGGAAGAGGATGGCTTTAGAGAGCCGGGGCCAGAGGCTGGGTACTCTGGACTCACCTTCAAACCCCACTTACCTTAAAAGATTCTCAGCAGAGGAATGAGGCCAGGAAACTACTTGAGAGAAGACACAAGATACTCCTGTTGTGCCTTGAGACCCCCCCCCCCCGCAGTGCCACAGCCATCAAAAGCCTAAGGCTGGCAGCGGTGGTTTTTGCAGACCCTCCACCAAGCCTGGGGAGGTTAAGACTCCCTCTGTTTGACTTGTAAACTCTCTTTGCATGTATGGATCCAATAGTTCTGATAGTCTCTACCACCTCTGATTAATAACCGAGAGCTACAGTAACAAGAAAATGGTTAACAGTCCACCCCAAACAATGTGGAGAACAGAGTCACAACTTGAGAGCTTCCCCATACCCACCCTGATGCAAAGTTTTCTGAGTTTCAGAAATTACTATTTCTTATCTGCTATTGGTATTCTTATTTCCTAAATTATTTTTTTAAGTTTATTTTGAGAGAGACAGAGACTGTAGGAGTTGGGTGAGGGGCAGAGAGAAAGGAAGACAGAGTCCTAAGCAAGGGCTTAGGGGCTTGACCTCATGACACGGTGCTTGACCTCCTGAAATCACGAGCTCATGACCTGAGCTGAAACCAAGAGTTGGATGCTTAACCAACTAAGCGACCCAGGTGCTCCCCTAAATTATTCTTTAAAAACACTGTCATTTTGGGGGGCGAGGGTGGTCAAAGGAAGGATGAAGTAGCAGAGGTGTACCATTTATGTTACATGCTGGTAGGAAAGACCTGACTACAGTCAGTTGAACATGAAATGTACAGTTGACCTTTGAACAACATGGGTTTGAACTGCACAGGTCCACTTACACCGATTTTTTTTTTCCTCTAAAGTATTCGAAATGTACTTCCTCTTAGGATTTTATTAACCTTTTTTCTAGTTTAAGAATACGATATGTAATACAACATATCAAATGTGTTAACTGTTGATAAGTCAATAAGAGACAATTAAAATTTGGGGGAAGAATCAAAAGTTGAACATGGATTTTCTTTTCTTTTTTTTATTTTTTTTTTAACATTTATTTATTTTCGAGACCGAGAGAGACAGAGTGTGAATAGGGGAGGGGCAGAGAAAGAGGGAGACACAGAATCTGAAGCAGGCTCCAGGCTCTGAGCTGTCAGTACAGAGCCCGATGTGGGGCTCGAACTCACAGACCGTGAGATCATGACCTGAGCCCAAGCCAGACACTTAACCGACCGAGCCACCCAGGCACCCCTGAACATGGACTTTCAACCGTTCATGGGGGTCAGTGTTCCTAACCACTGCGTTATTTAGGAGTTAACTGTATAAACTAATGTAACATAAAAGATGAACGGAAGCACTAAAAGCAATCATAAAACAACATTTCACAGTAATGGAGAGAAGCTGGAAGTGATCTAGATTTCTCTTCTTTCCCAATGGCTACTCAGTAGATTGTAATGTCTGTGTGATCAGTAAGCAGAAGTATAAAATTGAATTCATATTTTAACTACCTGATGATCTAAACAGAAATGATTACCTCTTTAGAGGGAGGGGCTACGGCAAAGCACTTTCTATGTAATACCATGCATTGTACTTGGGCTTGCTTTCACATATATATTCTTAAAAAAAAAAAAAAAATTTGTGACCTTTAGTATTGTCAGAGATTCTTAAAGCCTGAACATTCTAGTCACACTAATGATTATAGGTAACTATAATCACAGCAATTTCACTGGAAATGTGACCAGATTTATACCCTTATTAGGAATTTCAGCTGACCTAGAGAGAAGCAGTCATGATGGATGTGACCTCCTCCATTTCCCTGTACCACAGGAATTCTGGGCACTCAAATTCTTTTTCACTTTTTGTTTTGAACATTTTAAAATATTTCTATAAGTGGGTAGAATGGAATAATATAATGAATCCTTGAATACTTATTATCTGGTTTTAACAATGAATAACATTTTAATATATTTATCCATCTATTTTGTTCTGTGTTGGCTGAAGTATTTTAAGGTAAATGTCAGACGAATGACATTTTTACCTCCAAATATATATGTATGTCTCTTTTTTAAAAAAAATTGGCATTTCTCACATAAGGACAATGTCCTTAGCATTTCTAAGATTTATAGTAATGCCTTAAGTTCATCTAAAATCCTATTCATATTCAAAGTTCCCCAGTTGCCTCCAAAACCTCTTTAGTCAAACCAGGATCCAATAAATGATCACACATTCCAATAATTGGATATTCTACCACCTAAAGCTTTTTGGTCTCCTTTTAAGAGAGGCTTATTGAGGCATAATAAAGAAATATACAACTGGAGTTTGGACACGTGCATATGCCCATGAAACCATCATTACAATCGAGGTAATAAACCTGTCCATCACTTCAAAGTTTCCTTGTGCCCTTGTATTTTATTTTTTAAATATAATTTATTGTCAAGTTGGCTAACATCCAGTATATACAGTGTGCTCTTGGTTGTGGGGGTAGATTGCCATGATTTACCACTTACATACAACACCCAGTGCTCATCCCAACAAGTGCCCTCCTCAGTGCCCATCACCCATTTTCCCCTCCTCACTCCCGTCAATCTTCAGTTTGTTCTCTGTATTTAAGAGTCTCTTACAATTACCTCCCTCCTTCGGTTTGTGACTATTTTCCCCTATCCTTCCCTCATGGTCTTGTGTTAAGTTTCTAAAGTTCCACATATGACTGAAAACCTACATCTTTCTTGCACTTATTTCACTTAGTGTAATACCCTCCAGTTCCATACACCTTGCTGCAAATGACAGTATTTCATTTTTTCTCATTGCCAGGTAGTATTACATTGTGTATACATAAACCCCATCTTCTTTATCCATTGATCAGTTAATGGACATTTAGGATCTTTCCATAATATGGCTGTTGGTGAAAACACTGCTCTAAACATTTTGCTTCATGCCTCTGTGTGTGTGAGAGTGTGTGAGAGTTACCACATCTTCCTAATGAATGAAGGGGGCTTTTTTTGAATAAGTATATTGACTGCCATGTGCAAAAAGAGGCAGAGCACCTCCCCCAACTGAGGCTCCTTTGTTTTAGAGATCTTGGCTGGTTTCACCAGTGTTTTTTGTTTTTTGTTTTTTTTTTATTCTCACACTTGATTGTTCTTCTGTTGAAACTTACAATGAAGAGCAAGACTGCAAGATCCAAAGCCTTCACCCTCAATCCCAATATAGGCAGAACCCTAGGTCTATAGGAACTTTTTTTTTAAGTGTTCTTATTTATTTTTGAGACAGAGACAGAGCATGAGCCGCGGAGGGGCAGAGAGAGGGAGGGACACAGAATCCGAAGCAGGCTCCAGGCTCGGAGCTGTCAGCACAAAGCCTGATGCGGGGCTTGAACTCACAGACTATGATATCATGACCTGAGCTGAAGTTGGACGCTCAACCGACTGAGCCACCCAGGTGCCCCTAGCAACTTTTGTTCTACTCGTGATCTTGCTGTGCTGTGTAATTTTCAGGCCTTATAAGTAAAACATTTTTTTTTCAAAGTTTCCCAATGGTTCTTACCTGAGGATGTCTTGCAATCCTAACCACAAGGGCCAGTCCAATCCCAACATTGGTTACTGATATACTGGCACAACCTCGTATGACAACAGATGTTACCTAAGTTACAGCTCAATTCAAAAGCAGTGAAGCCAACATTTAAGCCAGAATCTAAATCTTGTTGCTTAATTGTAAAACCAAAGTTTAATTGTAGGACTTAACAGCAAAATGTCCATAATAAAGTTAGTAAATATTAGTAAAGTAAAATATTTGGATGACATGTTGGCAATGAGATTATGTTCAGAAGTAGGGTAAATGCTGGCAATGATTTGAGGGCATACATTTTTTACATCACCTAATAGGCAGCAATAAAAGGTAAAAAGTGAATGCTACCCCAGACCACCACCTCTGAAAAGGATTAAAAATGACCGAATCATAATGTCTGCATCAAAATTTTACTATTTCATAACCATTATCTTATGTCTCATAAAGCTCTGAAACCTAAGAATTGAGCACAGTTACACAGATGGGGGAGGGGTGGACATGTCTGAAGCAGAGCACCTCTCTGTCAAGAGTGGGCCATAGGGACTTAAAATATTCTTTTGATACTATAATTCAGAGTTGGTTGGACTGCGCTGCACTCTTTGCTCCTTGAATCTGATGAGCATGAGTGAATAAATAGAAAAACTGGGCTATGATGCATTTGGTTTATTAAAATTAGGCCTTTTAACATTTTAGAGTAGAACTATCCTGAGGCATGCATCTTTTCCTTGAAATGCCAATCTGAACAACAGATTGAACAAAGAACATAATCCATAGTATATATCCCCAAGTGTTGGTTGTTAATGTTGATTTTGATAAAGACAGTAACAGCTTACATGGAGCGCTTACATTGTTCCAGACTTATTTTACTAAGTACTTTAGTTTAATCCTAGCAAGTAGATAATTATCCATTTTGCAGATGGTGCAGCTGAGGTACGGAGAGGTTAAGTAACTTGTCTGAGGATGCACGGCTAGTAAAGGACAAAGCTGGGATTCAAATCCAGGCTGTTGAGAACTCGAGCTCTTAATCACTATTTGACTATGATTGTGATCATTTATTGTCAGATACATTCATCATTCAAACAACCATCCATTCGTTCATTGATCCAGTAGTTACATATTGAGTGCTTGTATCCCACACAATTATGCTGGGCATTATAGATAGAAAAATAAGACCAGAACTCCTCCCTTAAAGTGGAATCTAGTGAACACTTTTTCCTTGACAGACTTATCTTTAGGACAATTCATCCAAGCTTTTAAGTTTGTCCTGTTCCAAAGTCTCCAGCCAACTCTTTGAGAACTTAAACTTTTCTGGGGCCCAAACAATTCAGGTGACCCTTACCTCAAAACAGACCCAGAAGGAGGACCCACTGGACCCACATCCCAGTCCTGGCTTAAGGGGAGAGAGCCATTTACAAGATAGAAGAGGGAGTGAAAAACAAACAAACCAACCCACTCTATCAGAACAGTGGAGGGAAACCAGGGAATGTATGCCCCAAGCAGTGTGTGGTGTATTTACTTGTACCTATTGTTAATCTTCCCAAATCCTTCTCTCTGTGAGGCCTGTAGTATTATTTCAAATTTGCAAATGAGAAAACAAACTCATCAAAGCTAAGTGGCTTTTTGAAGGTCAACCAACTAGTTAAGTAGTGAAGATGACATTTGAATTTAAGAAGGTTTAACCAAAGGCTGATGCTCTTTCCACTATGGCAGATACTTCAAGCCTTCCAAGTTTGCTGGAGTTGGCTCATGTAGTCTGATGAGATAGGATTGTGGTAGAGGCCCTTCCCTAAGGAATGTGGTGAAAACCCTTTAAGACCAGGGAAGGCAACCTAGCTATGAGCATGTATGTACCATTTCTCACGACTCTGTAACATAAGACAACCCAATCAGACCATATGTCTGTATGTTACCAGGTATGAGAGACAAAGAAGTAGAAATTTTATTAAAGGCTACACCCCACTGTGCTCAGGGCTCAGTTTTTCAGGTATGAACCCACTGAGCCTGTGGCAGCACAAATACAGTTGCTTCCTAGAAAAAAAAAAAAAAAAGCCTCATTGTCACAACTCTCTGTGCAAACCTCAGTTCTGTTACGTGATTATGTGTATCTCCTCCATTTCCACGTTCAGTGATACCATGTTGGTAGTTTGAAATCAGTCCTGGAGGAGTGCTTAATACCACAGAAGGTGGCAGATGTTACAAATCAGGGCTCTTTTAGTTCAGGTTGCTGAACACTTACCTGCACACCTGTGGGATCTGTTAAATGGAGAACTGCCATGTGACCTAGGTTAGAAATGACTCTTAGCTAGTCTGCATGGTGGAATGAGGGAAAGCCAGCCAAATGGTAACCAAGTAAAGCAATCTAAAAGGACTGTATGCCAAAGGCCAGCAAATTTTGCCGTAAAGGTCCAGATGGTAAATGCATTAGGTTTTGCTGGCCCTGTATTTATTTTTGGAAACCTTTACAAAGGTAAAAACCATTCTTCTCTCACAGGCCGTATAAAAACAGGCTGCAGACTGGATTTGGCTGGCAGCCGTTAGTTTGCTGACCCCTGCTATAAACTAGTACCAGATATATAGAAAAGCCAAACCTATTTGTTTTAATTACTCTTAGAGAAAGCATTCTTTGTGATTGGGAGGAATACTGTCCTCATCTGCTTAGAGCATGGAACACTGCAACACCACCTACCTACCCACTAAAGGACATTAGCCTGATAGCAAACTGCCTGCTGAGTAGAGCACGTGACACAGAGAGAGGGGCAGAGGAAGAGACCAAATCCAGCAGGCTCCACACTCAGCACAGAGCCCCATGTGGGGCTCAATCCCACCCCGCTGGGATCATGACTTGAGCCGAAATCAAGAGGCAGACTCGCAAACAACTGAACCATCCAGGTGCCCCACGACAGATATTTTTAATCACAGAGCTTCTACTTGGCTTAGTGGGATATGTAATTTTGATCGCCAGAATCCCTTTTTTCAGGAAGTGGAATAGAAAAGGAGGCATAGAGACCTACTTTGGCTGCATCCAGAGTAGGGGAGGGTAGAGACGAGCTTCCTGGCATCGAGCCCCACAGAGTCTGCTTTTCTTGTCAACCATGCTGACAAAGCTTTCACAAGGTTTGTGAATTATCCATTTTGGGAGTTGCTTCTCTCCACTTCCCATAGGGTCCTATGGTGAGAAGTCAGACAACAGGTTTGGATGAGCACTTAGGAGGGATATGGACCAGGCACATGTACATACAAAAGCTTGGGGCCTTGGGGAACATACTGGAGAGGATGGTTTAGGGTGTGATTCTAAAATTGATCTATTGCCAGGGTGGATGTAGCCGAATTACATTGGAGGACTATATGAGAAGATAGCTTACTGGGAATCTCTCAGGAAAAGTCTTATCTGGGTTGATCAAAAGTTAAATCTAGCAATCCGTGTCTTCCAAAGGCTCCTGAGGTACCTGTGGCACCCAGGCTAATGGGGGAAGCTTGCTCTAAAGGTGCCCTGTTAGGAGAAAGCATTAGTTCTCAGAGTGTGCCTGCAGTCTTCAGATGTTTGGGTAGTTCTCAAAAACAAAGAAAAAGAAAACCACTTAAACTTGGTGTTACATTTCATAAACGTATAATGAAATACGTTCCTTCACACCCCTCCTTAAGCTATTTTAAGGTGAGTTTCTGTCACCTGTTTAAAGAAAAAAGTCTTGACTACAAAGGAATAAAGCCATGAAAGGATGTATATAATTGTCAGGCAAAATTATGATTTTCCTAAAACTCCTCTATATTTTTGTTAAAAATTATTTTCTCAAAGGTGAGGCATGAATTATGAGTCAGTTAATATTTTTTTAAATTTTAATTGCAGTGTAAATATAGAGTTATATTAGATTCAGGTATACAATATAGGGATTCACCAATTCTATCCATCACTCCAGTACTCATGATAAATGTGCTCTTAATTCCCATCACCTCTTTCACCCATTACCCACCCACCTCCCCTCTGGCAACCAACAGTTTGTTCTCCATATGTAAGAGTCTGGTTTTTTTGTTTGTCTCTTTCTTCATTTGTTTTCTTATAGTCCACATATGAGTGAAATCTTATGGATCTTTCTTTGACTTACTTCACTTGACACAACATCCTCTTGTCCATCCATGTTGTTGCAAGTGGCAAGACCCCGTTTCCTTTTTATGGCTGCATGATATTTATGTAGGTACCACATCATCTTTACCCATTCATTATTGGCGGACACTTGGGTTGCTTTCATAATTTGGCTATTGTAAATAATACTACAATACACATATGGTGCATATCTCTTTTTGAATTAGTGTTTTCATATTCTTTGGGTAATTACCCAGTAATGAAGTAACTGGGTCATATGGTAATTCTACTTTTAAATTTTTGAGGGAACTTCATACTGTTTTCCACAGTGGCAGCTGCACCAGTTTGCATTCCCACCAACAGTGCAAGAGGGTTCCTTTTTCTCCACATCTTCGCCAACACTTCTTGTGTTTTTGGTTTTAGGTATTTTGACAGGTGTGATGTAATACCTATTGTGGTTTCAGTTTGCATTTCCTTGTGATTAGTGGTATTGAACATCTTTTTATAAGCAGGGTCGGGCCTGGTTAGTACTTGGATGGGAGAATATCTTTCTATGTGTCCATTGCTCATCTGTATGCCTTCTTGGGAGACATGTCTATTCATGTCTTCTGCCCATTTTTTAATTGGTTTATTTTTGACTATGATAAAAGTTCTTTATATATTTTGGAGACATAATATGCACATGTATAATTGTGTATATAAGCATATATACACACATACATACATAAACATGTGTGTACACACGCATAGCCACAAGAACATATACACACAAACACATGGATACACATTAACATATACACATGCATATCTGGGTACATATATATACGTCTATCCTTTTATTGGATCTCATTTGTAGATATCTTCTCCCATTCAGTAGGTTGCCTTTTAGTTTTGTTGATTGTTTCCTTTACTACACAGAAGATTTTTATTTTGACATAGCCCTGATAGTTTATTTTTGCTTTTGTTTCCTTTGCTTCAGGAGACCTATCTAGAAAAATGTTGCTGCAGCCAGTGTCAGAGACCTTACTGCCTGTGCTCTTTTCTATGATTTTTTAAGGTTTCAAGTCTTACTTTTAGGCCTTTATTCTTTTTGAGTTTATAGTTGTGTGTGGTATAAGAAAGTGGTCTACTTTGATTGTTTTTTTATGTAGCTGTCCTGTTTTCCCAACACCATTTGTTGAAGAGACCATCTTTTTCCCATTGCATGTTCTTGCTGTGTTGAAGATTAATTGACCATATAATTGTGGGTGTATTTCTGGGTTCTCTATCCTTTTCTATTAATCTATGTGTCTCTTTTTGTGGCACATAGATCATACTGTTTTCATTATTACAGGTTTGTAGTGAATCTTGAAATCTAGGATGGTGATACCTCCAGTTTTGTTCTTTTTCAAGATTGTTTTGGCTATTTGAGATCTTTTGTGATTCCATACTAGTCTTCAGATTATTCTAGTTCTGTGAAGAATGTTGTTGATGTTTTGATAGGGATTGCATTAGATGTGTAGATTGCTTTGGTTAGTATGGACATTTTAACACTATTTGTTTTCCCAATCCATAAGCATGGAATATCTTTCCATTTGTTTGTGTCATCTTCAGTTTTTTTCATGAGACTTTTATAGTTTTCAGAGTATAGGTCTTTTATCCCCTTGGTTAAGTTTAATGCTAGGTATTATATTATTTTTGGTGTAATTGTAAATGGGATTTTTTTTAATTTCTACTTCATTATTAATGTATTGATATGCATGGACTTCGGTATATTGATTTTGTATCCAGTGACCTCAGTCTGTTCATTTATTAGTTCTAGTAGTTTTTTGGTGGAGTCTTTAGGGTTTCCTATATAGATAAACATGTCATCTGCAAATAGTGAATATTTTACTTTTTCCTCACCAATTTGGATGCCATTTATTTCTTTTTGTTTTCTGATTGCTGTGGCTAAGACTTCCAATACTATGTTGCGTAAAAATGGTGAGAGTGGACATCATTCTCTTGTTCCTAATCTTAGGGGAAAGCTCTCAGTTTCTCACCATTGAGTATAATGTTTCCTGTGAGTTTTTTTCTATATAGCCCTTAGTATGTTCAGGTATGTTCCCTCTAAATCTACTTTGTTGAGGGTTTTATTGTGAATGAATATTGTACTCTGTCAAATGCTTTTTCTGCATCTATTGAAATAATCATAGGCTTTTTATCCTTTCTCTTAAATGATGTATCACATTGATTTGCAAATACTGAACCACCCTTGCCTCCCAGAAATAAATCCCATTTGATAATGGTAAATAATTCTCTTCATGTATTGTTGGATTTTGTTTGCTAATATTTTGTTGAGGAATTTTCCATCTGTGTTCATCAAAGATCTTGGCCTGTAGTTCTCTTTTCTCTCTCCCTCTTTAGTGTCTTTATCTGGTTTTCCTGTAGGGGTAATGCTGGTCTCAGAGAATGAATTTGGAAGTTTTCCTTGCTCTTTTCTAGAATAGTTTGAGAAGAATAGATTTTAACCCTTCCTTAAAGGTTTGGTAGAAGCAATAGCACTGCTAGGAATTTGCCCAAGGGATACAGGAGTCCTGATGCATAGGGGCACTTGTACCCCAATGTTTATAGCAGCACTTTCAACAATAGCCAAATTATGGAAAGAGCCATAAATGTCCATCAACTGATGAAGGGGTAAAGAAGTTGTGGTTTATATATACAATAGAATACTACTTGGCAATGAGAAAGAATGAAATACGACCTTTTGTAGCAACATGGATGGAACTGGGGGGTGTTATGCTAAGTGAAATAAGTCAGGCAGAGAAAGACAGATACTGTATGTTTTCACTCTTAGGTGGATCCCGAGAAACTTAACAGAAGATCATGGGGGAGGGGAAGAGGGAAAAAAAATTAGGGAGGGAGGCAAACCATAAAAGACTCTTAAAAACTGAGAATAAACTGAAGGTTGATGGGGGTGGGAGGGAGGGGAAAGAGGGTGATGGGAATTGAGGAAAGCATCTGTTGGGATGAGCACTGGGTGTTGTATGGAAACCAATTTGACAATAAATATCATATTAAGAAAAGAAAAAAATAATAAATGTTGGGTAGAATTCACCTGTGAAGCCATCTGGTCCTGGACTTTGACCATTACTTTAAATTCTCTATCAGGCATATAGCTGATCTCTGTTTCGCTTTGCTATTTTGCTCTGATTTTTGTCCTCTTTTTTCATTTGGGACATGTTCCTCTGTCCCCTCATTTTGTCTAAATCTATCGGTGTCTCTTTGTTAGGAAAGTCAGCTGTATCTCCTGCTCCTGAAAATAGTGGCCTCATAAGTAAAAGCTCCTGTAGTGCCCTGCAGTGCAATGTCCCCTGTTCACTAGGAACTTGACACTTTAGGGATGCCTCATGTGTGTTGTATGTATCCTATTGTTGGGGCTGAGCTGCATTTGCCTTTAGTACAGTCTTCTATAATGGCTCTCTTTGCTTGTTCTGTGCTCGCAGAGCAGAGCCAACTGATTTTTAGTGTCCAGTTGTTAAACTCCACTGATTGCCCTTCTTGTTTTCAAAGCCAAATGTTAGGGGTATTTGTCTTTACAGTGTGGGTCCTTGACCCTGGGGTGCTGGCATGGGGATCTGCTCCTCTCCCTTCTCTGCACATGGGGCATCCCTCCCTCCCATGGGTAGTCCTGAAGGTTTGTCTCCTGATGGCGTCTCCACCCTTTCTACCCTCTTTGATGTAGCCATTTCTCTACATTTATCTGTACAGAGTCTGTCCTGCCAATCTTCAGATCATTTTCTGGTTTATTTACACCGATGTGGCTCTTATCTCATTGTGTTCATGGGGACAAGGTGAGCCCAGGATCCTCCTACTCCACCATCTTCCCTGGAAGTCCTTCTTGACTAATATTCAGTTAACATTTTGATCTTTCTGAACATATTTTTACATTATTACAGTGTTTTGTTTGTGTTAAATTAATATTCTATTGGTTTCTATTTGATTTTCTATGCTCACTATGGAACAAAGACTTAATAGATTATTAAAAGTAAAGGTAGTGATAAAATTAGTAACATAAATACTTAAGTAATTTTTAAACATAAAGAGCTTATTTTTAAATACCTGTGAATGTGGTGATTTTATGCAATTAAGTAAAGAAAGTATACAAAGGCAATATAGCCATGAATCTCTGGTAATTAAATTTTATGGCATCAATAATCTATTTGTCCTTTGGGTACTATTTTTTATGAGATTTTGTCAAATATGCAGTAGAAGAAAAATATTTGATGTCTATGTTTCCTTCATTTCTGTCAATGGACTCTGGCCCAAGAGTTGGCATATGGTCCAGGCTTGACAATCAAGGTCCGTTATCCCCTTGGCTATTGGCACTGGTTCCAACATGGACATGTAACCCAAACTGGGACAACCAGAGTCTTCTCTGTTTTCTATCTATATGTATACACTAGGAGAGGGTCTCTGGGATTACAACTCACAAGGACATGTTACCTTTTTTCAGCTGTCACATGTAAAGATCCCACCTGAAAATGAAACCAACACAGAAACACAGAGCCAAAAGATGGCAAGGGGGAGACAGAGAACTAACATTGTACTTTAAGCATCTGGATGCAACACCCCTCAACTTTTCTGCCCTCTCTGTGCTTTCCAGTTATGAGTTAATATATTCCTTCCCATCCCTCATTAAGGAGTTTGAGGTGGATTTCTATCACCTGTAAAAAAAAAATGTTCTGTTTAACACAAAAGTGGAAAGCCATCAAAGATTTCATACTTGGCATACAAAGCACAGTCCTCTCTCTGCTAAAGCAATGTGCTTTTCTCTAGGACAAGAACAAAATATTGCCTTCCAGTATGAATTTGATGAATTCTATCAATAAAGTCAAAGGAAAAGCTAGAATTACCAAGCTATCACTCCGTATTGCATTCCTCATCAAGAGAAAAGGTACAAGTCAAACCACTGATGAGTTTATAAAGCCAGTCATGAGTTAATGACAAACATGGTTAGAGCTAAATCCGAATGAACTACCGACAAAATTCTTTCATCAAATGATAGTGCTGTACAAACATTATGTCAGTAGCATACAGTGTCAATTGAAAGGTATGTACTAGACGCATTTTGCTTTGTGGAAGTGATAATGTGGAGTATGAAAAAGTCCTTGGCATCTGTACACATTTATAAGAGATGGAAGCACTTGATGACTTTTTGCTTCTGGTTGTCATCGAAAACTCCTGCTCTAGAGGAGGAATTTTCATGAGCATTATTTTGTGAACTATGGTGTCGAATGGAAAGGAACACTGGGATTATTCCTAATGGAGCAGCAGCTATGTGTGCATCGTGCCATACCTGAAGCCACTTGACTTGCTCTGTTATTAAAGGAACAGTTTTTAAAAACCGTGCTTCCTAATGTTGATTTGTTATGGAAGAAGGTAAGGAATTCAAGTCATTATTGGTTACTGAGCAACTGACACAAATTGATTTCAGCAGGTTGGGCAAAAAAAAAAAAAAATGAAATACTCTTGACTCTCACATTAAAGTTTATTTGCTACGAAAGGAAAAGAACATACATCAGGAATTTGTGTGGTAAAAAAAAAAACATAACATGAAATTTACCATCTTAACCATTTTTAAATTTACAGTGCAGTAGCATTAGGTATATTCACTTTGTTGTGCAATTGATCTCTAGAACTTCTATCTTGCAACACTAATACTCTATACCCACTAAACATTAATACCCCCTCCTCAACATTTGGTATTTGCTTTTCTACTTTGTTTTTATGATTTTGACTATTTTAGAAACTTTGTATGACTGGAATTATACAATATTTATCCTTTATTGACTGGCTTATTTCCCTTAGAAGTCCTCAACATTTATCCACGTAGCATGTGACAGAATCCCTTTTTAGAGACGGTATTGTATTACAGTGTATGTGTATACCCCGTTTTCTTTACCTGTGCATATGTTGATGAACATCGGGTTGTTGCCCTGTCTTGACTATCATGAACAATACTGCAGTGGACATGAAAGTGTATATTATCTCTTTAAAACCTGATTTTAGTTCTTTGGGGTGTATACCCAGAAGTAGAATTTTTGGGTCACATGGTAATTCTAGTTTTAACTCTTTGAGGATCCCCCGTATGGTTTTCCATAATAGCTGTATCAGTTTACATTCACAGTAACAGTACACAAGTGTTCTAACGTCTCCACATCTTCACTAATACTGTTTTCTTATGATAGTGGCCATCCTGGTGTGTGAGGTGATTATCTCATTGTGTGTGTAATTTTTTAATTTTTTTATTAAAATTTTTTTAATGTTTATTTATTTTTGAGAGAGAGAGAGTACGTATGTGGGAGGGGCAGAGAGAGAGAGGGAGACATAGAATCCAAAGCAGGCTCCAGGGTCCAAGCTGTCAGCACAGAGCCAGATGCGCGCTTGAACCCCCAAACCATGAGATCATGACCTCAGCCGAAGTTGGATACTTAACCAACTGAGCCACCCAGGTGCCCCTCTTCTTTAATTTATTTCAACAATGTTTTATATTGCAAGTGTACAAGTCTTTCACCTCCTTGGTTAAACTTATTCTAAAGTATTTCATTCTTTTTGATGCTATGGAAAATGGGACTGATTTTCAGGTTGGTCATAGTTAGGTATAGACATACAACTGATTTTTACGTGTTGATTTTGTGTCCTGCAACTTAATAAATTTATTAGTTCTAAGAATTCTGTTGTGGAATCTTTAGGATTTTTTAAATATAAGATAGTATCATCTGCAAACATATAATTTTACTTCTTTTCCAATTTGCCCCTTATTTCTTTTTCTCATATAATTGCTCTGGCTAGGACTTCCAGTCCTATGTTACATAGTAGTGGTGAATGTGCTACAAGCCCTTGCTTTTTCCTGATCTTGGAGGAAAAGCTTGCAGGCTTTCCCTATTGAATATGATGATAGCTGTGGGCTTTTGATATACAGACTTTATTATTTTGAGGTAGTTTTCTTCTCTTCCTAGTTTGTCAGATGTTTTTCTCATAAAAGGACATAGAATTTTCTCAGATGTTTTGTTCTGCATTGACTAAGACTGTGGCTTTTGACCTTTATTTTGTCAATGTAGTGTATTACACTGATTTTTAATAAGCTGAGCTATCCTTGTTTCCAGATATAAATTCCACTTGTTCATGACATACAATCCTTTCAATATGCTGATGAATTCACTTTATTAGTATCTTGTTTAGGATTTGTGCATTAATATTCATCAGGGATAGTGGTATGTAGTTTTCTTTTTGTGCCTTTGTGTGGTTTTAGTATTAGAGTAATGCTGGCTTCCCAGAATGAGTTAGTCAGTGTTCCCGTCTTCTATTCTTTGTAAGATTTGGGGATGGATTGGTGTTAATTATTCTTTAAATGTTATGTAGAATTCTCCAGTGAAGCCATCTGGTTTGGGACTTTTCTTTTTGGGGGAGGTTTTTGATTACTGCTTCAATAAACTCCTTGTATTGAATGTAATTATATATATTTCTAAATGTATTCCTGAGTCAGTCTTGGTAGGTTATATGGTTCTAGGAATTTTTCCATATCTTCTGGGTTGTCCAATTTGTTGTCCTATCCAGTTTTTCAGCACCATTTATTGAAAAGACTCCTTGGTACTATTTTTGCTGCATCCCAGAAGTTTTGATATGTTGTGTTTTTATTTTCACTTGTCTCCAAGTATTTTCTAAATTTTATTTATTCTTTGACGTATCGATAAAGAATGCAGTGTTTAATTTCCACATATTTGTATTTTTCTGTTTTCCTTATGCTAATGATTTCTAGTTTCATTCCATTGTGCATATATCCATTGTGTATACTTCTTTCTTCTGAAAGAAGCCTGATAATTCCAGTCAGGAGCCTTTTTACCATTTCAAATGGCTTACTCAAGTCTTACACATTAGCAATATAGTCGATATCTGCAGTGACCTGAAACTATCGCTTCAAGGCCAAAACATTATAAAATATGTAAACACCAGAATTTCTCTAAAAAACTGAGCCAGAAGTTAATGACTTAAAAGTCAAGACCTTAACACTTAACATTTGATTATTTTACTCATCATAAAATTAATAAAATACCACTGACTTATTTTTAAAATACATCCAAATACAACAAAACTTAAAAAAAAAAAACTCTCCAGAGACCAATGAAAGCAAATACTGTGCTGTCATTATAGTGCCACTAGGTACACGTGTCTGTTGAACACTTGAAATGTGATTGTTGCAACCAAGGAGCTAATTTTTCACTTAAACAGTCACATGTGACTTACAGCAATTCTGTTGTACGATGCAGCTCTGGAACAAGAAAAATAATAGATTCTCATTATTTTATACTAATGATCGCATTTGCATTAGAGCATGTGAGATGGGGTGGAAAGCATGTTATAGAGTGACATAGACAAACTTTAGTGTATTCAGAGAAGAGCCATGGTAAGAAAACTGTAAACTTCGTTGTATTGGAACTAGAATGAAGAAATTTGAAGTGGCCTTGGAGGGAAAATGCTAACTCATGTAAGCAGGTAAGATTGCAGTACATGGAAGAATGCATTTATTTTGAAGCTTTCCTTTAGGGGCTCCTGGCTTCCTCGCTCAGTAGAGCATGTGACTCTTGGTCCTGGGGTTGTGAGTTCGAGCCCAAGTTTGGTCTTAGAGATTACTTAAGAAAAAAATCTTTTTTTAGAAAAAGTTTTCTTTAAAAAGAAATAGAACTAGTGGGTAAGTTTGATACAAGAAAGAGCTTTCTATATGTGTTCCTTTGGTGAGAGGATCCCAGTCCTAACCTGTGTGATTGGGCTATGGCATTAATGCTAAAGTATTGTAGTTTCACTTCCTCTCACTAAGAAACACATTTCAAATGTGGAGTAAACAGTTCCACTCTTGAGACCTTGAACATGTTAATGGGAAAAGTGCATAGTTTAATGCTGAAAGGAATATTTAGAGACATTTATAAAGTCATTTTGGGTCCTCTGGAGGGTATCTCATCTCATAATTTTGGGGTCAGCAGGAAGCAGGGTTTCAGGATCTGTTATGTTGACTTGATACTTGGTTTCTCTCAATGCATTGATGGGTGTTTGTGATCTCTGATTCTTACTGGAATTTAAAGAACAACTGGTTACCAAATTCCATTTTCTCTAAACTTAAATTATTTAGACTCTTCGTTTCTGGGCAATGCATTTCTTACAATTAAATTATGAATGATGATCTTTTCTGTCCTCACACTAAGCACTAGAGACATTCCTTTCAACTTTGGTTTTCTCTTCATCGCAGCATTATTCACAATTGCCAAAAAGTAGAAACAACCCAAGTGTTAATTGATAGATGGTGGATAAACAAAGTGTGTGTACGTATACAATGAAATATTATTCAGCCTTAAAAAAGGAAATTCTTACATAGACAACAACATAGATAAAATTTGACATTATGTCAAATGAAATAAGCAGATACAAAAGACAAATACTGTATAATTCCACTTTATGAGCTATACATAGAACATTCTAATTGATAGAGACATTAGAATGGTGGTTGCCAGGTCCGGGGGATAACAGAGAATGAGGGGTTAGTTTATGGGCATAGAGTTTTTGTTTGGGATGATGAAAGGTTCTGGAGCTAGATCATGATAATGTTTGTATAACAGTATGAATATGAATGCATCTGAATTGCACAGCCACTGAATTGTACACTTAAAAATTGTTTAAATGGTGATACCTGGGTGGCTTGGTCACTTGAGCATCCAACTTCAGCTCGGGTCATGATCTCACAGTTTGTGAGTTCGAGTCCCGCGTTGGGCTTGCTGCTGTTGGCTCAGAGGCCACTTTGGATCCTCTGTATCCCTCTCTTTCTGCTCCTCCCTGCTCATGTGCATTCTTGCATATTCTCTCTCTCTCTCTCTCTCTCTCTCTCTCTCAAAAATGAGTAAACATTTTAAAAAATGTTTCAATGGTAATTTTTATGTTCTGTATATTCTGTATTTATTACATTAATTTGTTTTAATTTCATTTCTTTATTCTTGGATTACATTAAATTGTCCTGGTAGTCTAAGTTAGGTCATCTATAGAGAATAGCTAGTACTGTTTTTCTGTATTTTTCCTCTAGCAAATAGAGTATAAGGACATGTTAATATGATTTCAGGGTACCTGGGTGGCTCAGTTGGTTGAGTGTCCAACTTTGGCTCAGGTCATGATCTCACAGTTTGTTAGTTCAAGCCCCATGTCAGGCTCTGTGCTGAGAGCTTGCTCAGAGCCTGGAGCCTGCTCCAGATTCTGTCTCCCTTTCTCTCTGTCCCTGCCCCTGCCCCACTCACAATCTGTCTCTGTCTCTCAAAAATAAACATTTTTTTAAAATTAAAAAAAAATGTTAGTAAGATTTCCAGTCACATAATCAGGTGGATGAGCATTATTAGCACCGTATGCAATAGTCCTCTCCCAAACATCAATAATACCCACATCGAAATCCACAAAAATATCCTTCACAATAAGATTTTTAATACAACCATGGAAATCACTAATCATCTCTGGTATTTTCAGTTTTAAGATCAACTTGGTCTCTGGGCTTTGTGAGAGTAGACATTCAATGGCCTTTTGAACATTAATGGCCTTCTGAATGAAAATTTTGACAGGAGAAGGTCTGAGGTGCTGGCCAGGGGTAATGACAATGGCTGTGTCATTGTCTCTGACTGCTCGATCAATTTTCCTTGGGATATAGTTTTCATTACCAAACAGATGTTTGGTAATACATGGAGGACCATGCTTTTTCCACTGAATCAAAATATGTCTTGTGGCATCCAGAAGTATACGTGTTTTAAAGACCCCAATTCCATGATGATCAAAATATTTTAAGTCTGATGGAAAACAAGTCAATAATTCTTTGTAACTAAATGAAATTAATTATATAATTTTTAAATGTACACATTTGTAAAATTCTGACCAAGATAATTTCTAATGATAATAGTATTACTGCTAAGGGGAAGAAAACAACTTTACCAGATGCATTAAAATCTTAACAAAATGGGTGTAGAAAGAGGAAGAAAAACGTTAGTATTTATGAATGAAAAAATAAAATTTGACTTTTAGTTAAAAACCCAAATCCAAATGTTTGGCAAATTAAAAAAACAAACATTATTTTATAAGAAACTCATAAATCAACTAATTTCAAAATAAAAATACATACTTTTCACCACTTTTTGTAAATAGTAAACCCATTGATGCAGTGTTGAATCTTCAATGAGGAAATTAAGTTTTCTCTTCAAGCAGTCATTTTTAATTTGTGTTTAACTTGCTCTATTTACAAAATGCTGTAATCCACCTTCTTTTCACAGTATGACCACTGGGGAAAGGAGTCTTCGTTTCAGTCTGACTTTTTCCTATGTTCTCACTCTCTGGCAATAAAAATACGTGCAGTAAACAATTTTTATTACCACAAATTATTTTTGAAACAAATTCCTCATTTTCTCCCTTCTTTTTCTCTTTTCTCTCCACCCTTCTCTATTTATTCTCTCCTCTCTTCAACAAATATTTTTTTAACAAGATCGTGTTAAAGGATGAATTAAAAGTCTCACTTTTGAATAATCTCACTAATGAATGGTTTGTCCTGGAGTAGGGATAATTTTTCTTGTGCATTTGCAATGTTTTCCTCAGGCTTTACCTAGTCCCCCAAGCTACTCAACAGCTAGCCAAATGAGGAGGAAATAAGTGGCCATGAAATAGCAGGCCTCAGTAACTCAGCTAAACATTGTACCAATAACATTGACCTTGGTAACTTGTGAAATTTCCCCTCAAACTCTTCTTCTCCATGGAGAAACCTTGAATGTGTTTATGAAATGATGTCACACACATTGTTTATTTTGTGTGCACCAGAATCCGGTTCTCGGGTTAAAATTTCAGTGTTGGGCCCAGGCTGAACATCTTATCAGTGCAGTCTGATAAATGTAGAAAAAGGGAGGGCTGATAGCTCCTTATTCTGAACACTTCACTATAAAAGTAGTCTCAGCTGTATTCATTGACTCACATCATGCTTTCACCCAGGTAAGACTTGGGCCTTTTAAACAAATATCCTTGAAGTATAGTTGATATAAAATGTTATATTAGTTTCAAGTGTACAACATAGTGATTCCACAATTCTGTGCATTACTTAGTGCTCACTACAATAACTATAGTCATCATCTGTCACCATACAACATTGTTACAGTATTATTGATTATATTGCCTGTGATGTACTTTTCATCCCCATGACTTAGTTACTTTATAACTGGAAGTTTGTACCTCTGAATACCCTTCACCTATTTGATCCATCTCCCCAGTTTTATATACCTCTGGCAGTAAACACTTTGTTCTCAGAGTCTGTTCCTGGTTTTCTGGGTTTTTATTTTTATTTTTTATTTTTAGATTCCACACAAAGGAGAAATCCTATGGTCTTTGTCTTTCTGACTTATCTCATTTAACACAATACCCTCTAGGTCCATCCATTTTGTTGCAAATGGCAAGATCCCACTCTTTATAAGGCCTAGTATGCTCCATTGTGTTTATATATACTGCATCTCTGTTGCCATTCATCTGTTGATGGACACCTAGGTTGCTTTCCTATCTTGGCTATTATAAATACTGCAATAAACACAGCAGTGCATATATCTTTTTCAGTTAGTGTTTTCGGTTTCTCTGCATAAATAATCAGTAATTAAATTACTGGATTGCATAGTATTTCTATTTTTAATTTTTTGATGAACCTACATACTTCTTTTCCACAGTGGCCGCACCAATTTACATTCCCACAAACAGTGTACAAGTGTTCCCTTTCATCTACAGCCTCATCAAAGTTTGTTATTTCTTGTCTTTCTGATTCTAGCCATTTTGACAGGTGTAAGGTAACATCTCCTTGTGGTTTTGATTTGCATTTCCCTGAGGATTTGTGATATGGAGGATATTTTCATGTGTCTGCTATCTGTCTTCTTAAAAAAATGTCTATTCCGGTCCTCTGCTCATTTTTTTTAATGGGGTTGTTTGTTTTGGTGTTGAGTTGTAAAAGATAGTAGTATATTTTAGATCTTAACCCCTTATCAGATAAATCATTTGCAAATATTCACTGTAATTCAGTAGGTTGCTTTTTAATTTTGTTGACAGTTTCCTACAGTGTGTGAAGCTTTTTTGTTGGGTTTTGTTTAATTTATTTAAATTCAAGTTAGTTAACATCCAGCGTAGTATTGGTTTCAGGAGTCAAACCCAGTGATTCATCACTTACACATATAACACCCAGTGCTCATCCCAGCAAGTGCCCTCCTTGATGCTCCTCACTGATTTAGCCCATCTCTCCATCCACTTGCCCTCCAGCAATCCTCAGTTCTCTGTATTTAAGAAATTCTTCTGGTTTCCCTCCCCTTCTGTTTCTATCTTATTTTCCTTCCTATCTCCTATGTTCAGATGAACATGTTTTGTTGCTTAAGTTCCACATGTGAGTGAAATCATATATTTGTCTTTCTCAGACTTACTTTGCTTAGCATAATACACTCTAGTTCCGTCCATGTTGTTGGAAATGGCAAGATTTCATTCTTGTTGATCACTGAGTAGTATCCCATTGTGTGTGTGTGCGTGTGCACATACCACATCTTTTAAAAAAATTATAAATGTTTATTTGTGAAAGAGAGTGAGAGAGACAGAGTGCAAGTGGGTGGGGGGCTGAGAGGGAGACACCAAATCTGAGGCAGGCTCCAGGCTCTGAGTTGTCAGCACAGAGCCCAGTGCGGGGCTCAAACTCATGGTCTGCAAGATCATGACCTGAGCCGAAGTCTAACACCTAACTGTGAGCCACCCAAGTGCCCCTATCTTTATCCATTTATCAGTTGATGGATATTTGGGCTCTTTCCATAATTTAGCTCTTGTTGATAGCACTATTATAAACATTGGGGTGCATATCCCTTTTTGAATCAGTGTTTTTATATCCTTTGGATAAATACCTAGTAGTGCAATAGCTGGGTTGTAGCATAGTTTTATTTATAATTTTTTGAGGAAACTCCACACTGTCTAGCAGAGTGGCTGCACCAGTTTGCATTCCCACCGACAAGGTAAATGTGTTCCCCTTTCTCCACATCCTCGCAAACATCTGTTGTTTTCTGAGTTGTTCATTCTAGCCATTCTGGCAAGTGTGAGGTGATATCTCATTATGGTTTTGATTTGTAGTTCCTTGATGATGAGTGATTTTGAGCATTTTTTAAATGTGTGTTAGCCATCTGGATGTCTTCTTTGGAAAAGTGTTTCTTCTGCCGATTTCTTATCTGGATTATTTGTTTTTTGGGTGTTGAGTTTGATAAGTTCTTTATAGATTTTGGATACTAACCCTTTATCCAATATGTCATTTTCAAATATCTTACCCCTTTCCATTGGTTGCCTTGAGTTTTGCTGATTGTTTCCTTCACCAGGCAGAAGCTTTTTATCTTGATGAGGTCATAGTAGTTCATTTTTGCTTTTGTTTTCCTTGCATCCAGAGATCTGTCTAGTAAGAAGTTGCTATAGCTGAGATCAAAGAGGTTGCTGCCTGCTTTCTCCCCTAGGATTTTTATGGCTTCCTGTCTTATGTTTAGGTCTTTCATCCATTTTAAGTTTATTTTTGTGTATGGTGAAATAAAGTGTCCAGGTTCATTTTTCTGCATATCACTGTCCATTTTTCCCAGCACCACTTGCTGAAGAGACTGTCTTTTTTCCAATGGATATTCTTTCCTGCTTTGTCAAAGATTACTTGGCCACACGTTTGTGGGTCCATTTCTGGGTTTTCTATTCTATTCCATTGATCTGACTTTCTGTTTTTGTGCTAATACCATACTGTCTTGATGATTACAGCTCTGTAATATACCTTGAAGTCTGGGATTCTGGTGCCTCCAGCTTTGGTTTTCTTTTTCAACATCATTTTGGCTACTTGGGGTATTTTCTGGTTGCATACTAATTTTAGAATTTTTATTCTAGCTCTGTGAAGAATACTGGTGTTATTTGATAGGGATTGCATTGAATGTGTAGATTGCTTTGGGTAGTATCAACACTTTGATGGTATTCTTCCAATCCATGAGCATGGAATGTTTCTCTATTTCTTTGCATCTTTTTACATTTCTTGAATAAGCTTTACACAGTTTTCAACATACAGATCTTTCACATTTTTAGCTAGGCTTATTCCTAAGTATCATAGGGTTTTTGGTGCAATTATAAATGTGATTGATTCCTTGATTTCTCTTTCTGCTGCTTCATTATTGGTGTATAGAAATGCAACTGATTTCTGTATGTTGATTTTATATCCTGCAACTTTCCTGATTTTTGGTGGAGTCTTTTGGGTTTTCCACATAAAGTATCATGTTTTGTGCAATGAGTGAAAAATTGATCTCTTGTTTGCTGATTTGGATGCCTTCTATTTCATCGTTGTCTGATTGCTGAGGCTAGGACTTCCAGGACTATGTTCAACAACTGGTGAGAGTGGACCTCCCTGTTGTCTTCCTGACTTAGGGGGAAAGCTCTCATTTTTCCCCATTGAGGATGGTATTAACTGTCTTTCATATATGGACTTTACAATGTTGAAGTATGTTCCTTCTATCCTTACTTTCTTGAGGGTTTTATGAAGAAAGGCTACTCTATTTTGTCAAATGCTTTTTCTGTACCTATTGAGAGGATCATATGGTTCTTATCCTTTGTCTTATTAATGTGGTGTATTCACGTTGATTGATTTATTTTTGGTGTAGTCCCAATAATTAATTTTTGCTTTTGTTTACCTTCCCTGAGGAGAACTATCTAAAAATGTTAAGGTTGGTGTCAGAGATTACTGCCTGTTTTCTTCTAGGAGTCTTATAGTTTCAGGTCTCACATTTAGGTCTCTAGTCCAATTTGAGTTTATTTTTGTGAATGATTGTGAGAAAGTGGTCCACTTGTATCATTTTTTATGTAGCTGTCCAGTTTTCCCTGTACCATTTATTGCAGATACTGTCTTTTCCCTATTATGTATTCTTACCTCCTTTGTCATAGATTAATTATGTAAGTATGGGTGTATTTCTGGGCTCTTTATCATGTTCTATTGATGTGTCTTCTTTTGTGCCAGTAGCATACTGTTGTAATTCCTATAGCTTTTTAGTACATCTTGAAATCTAGGATTGTGATACCTGCACCTTTGGTCTTTTCCCAAGATTGCTTTGGCTCTTCAGGGTCTTTTGTGCTCCATACAAACTTTAGGATTATTCTAGTTCTGTAAAACAAACTCACTCACTCACTCACTCACTTATAGTCACTCACTATTTTGATAGGGATTGGATTGAATCTGTAGATTTGGGGTAATGAGCACATTTTAATCATACTCCTTGAATCCATAAGTAAAAGTATGGAATATCTTTTTATATATTTGTGAAATATTCAGTTTCTTTCATCAATATCTAATATTTTTCTGAGTCTACTTATTTCATCTCCTTGGTTAAGTTTATTCCTAGGTATTCTTTTTGGTAAAATTGTAAATGGAATTGTTTTCTTAATTTCTCGGACACATCATTTTTAGTGTATAGAAATGCAACCTATTTCTGTAAATTTTATATCCTGCAACTTTACTAAATTCATTTATTATTTCTAGTAGTTTCTTGGAGTCTATAGGGTTTACCATAAACTGAATCACATCTGCAAATAGAGTTTTACTTCTTTGTTACCATTTTGGATGTCTTTTAATTCTTTTTCATGTGTGATTACATTGTCTAGGACTTCAGTACTATGTTAACTAAATGTGATGAGAGTGGACATCTTTGTCTTATTCCTGATCTTAGAGGAAAAGCTAAGCTTCACTGCTGAGTATGATGTCAGCTGTGGGTTTGTCCCATATAGCTTTTTTATGTTGAGGTAAGTACCCTCTAAACCCACCTTGAGAATTTTTATTATAAATATATGTTGAATTTTGTCAAGTGTTTTTTCCTATTCAGATGATCACATGGTTTTAATCCTTCCTCTTCTGAATGTGAGATACATAATATTGATTTGATTTGCAAATATTTAGAAATTCTTGCATCCCTGGAATGAATCCCACTTGATTATAGCAAATAATCCTTTTTTTTCATGAAGTATAGTTGACACAATGTTACATGAAGTTCACATGCATAGCAACACAGTGATTCAACAACTCTGTATGTTCAGCTATGTGTACTACAAGTATAGCCACCATCGTTCACCATGCAACACAATTAAAATACCATTGACTATATATTCCCTGTGCTGTGCCTTTAATCCCGAGATTTATTTATTGCTTAACTGGAAGCCTGTACCTCCCATTCCCCTCACCCTTTGTGGCCATCCCCTCACCTCCAGAAACCATCAGTTCTCTATGGGTCTGTTTATGCTTTATTTCTTCATTTATTTTGTTTCTTGGATTACACATATAAGATGGATCACATGATGCTTGTCTTTGTGTCTGACTTATTTTGTAGTGTAATGCTCTAGGTGTATCCATGTTACAAATAGCAAGATCGCATTCTTTTTTCATGCCTGACTAGTATCCCACTGTATTTATATACCACAACATCTTTATCCATTCATCTATCATTGGACGCTTGGGTTGCCTCCATAACTTGGCTATTGTAAATACTGCAAAAAACATACAGGTACATATATCTTTTCATATTAGTGTTTTTTATTGTTTGGGGGTAAACACCCATTAGTGGATTACTGAATCATATGGTAATCCTATTCTTAATTTTTTGAGGAACATCTAAACTATTTTCCACAGTAAACATCTATTTACATTCCCACCAACAGTACGGAAGGGTTTCTCTTCTTTCTACATCCTCATCAACACTTGTTGTTTCTTGTCTTTTTTTATTTGAGCCATTCTGACAGGTATAAGGTGATATTTAATTGTGTTGATTTTCATTTGCCTGATAATCACTGATTTTGGGCATCTTTCCATGTGTCTGTTGGCCATCTGTATATCTATTTGGAAAAATGTCTATTCAGGTCCTCTGCCCATTTTTTAATCAGATTATTTGTTTTGGTGTTGAGTTGTACGAGTTCCCTATATATTCTGGATATTAACCTCTAATAAGATCTATCATTTGTAAATACCTTCTCCCGTTAAGTAGGTTGTGTTTTCATTTTGTTGTTTTTCTTTCCTGTGCAAAAGCTTTTTACTTTGTGTACCCTCAATAGTTGATTTGTTTAGAAAACTGTTGCTGAGGCTGTGTCAAAGCGATTACTGCCTGTTTTCCTGCAGGAGTTCTAGGGTTTTAGGTCTCAAAATTGTGTTGTTAATCCATTTTAGTTCATTTTTGTGTGTGGTATAGAAAGTGGCCCAATTTAATAATACCATAGCTGAAAGAAATCAAGAAAACAATCCCATTTAAAATTGCAACAAAAAATAAAATACCTAGAAATAAACTTAACCAAGGAGGTGAAAGACCAGTACTCTGAAACCTGTAAAACATTGATTAAAGAATTGAAGAGGACACAAGTAAGTGGAAAAGTATTCCATGCTCATAATCAGAATAATTAATACTGTTCACATGTCCATATTACCACAAATAATTTACAGATTTAATGCAATCCTTATCAGAGTTACAATAGGACTTTTCACAGAACTAGAACAAATAATTCTAAAATTGGTTTGGAGCATAGAAGATGCTGAATAGCCAAAGCAATCTTGAGAAAGGAGACCAAAACTTCAGGTATCACAATCTCAGATGTAAAAATATACTAGAAAGCTATAGTATTCAAAACTGTATGCTACTGGCACAAAATAGATATGTGGATTGGTATCACAGGAGACAGATCACAGAAATAAACCCAAACTTGTATTGTCAGTTAATTTATGACAGGAAGCAAGATTATACAATGGGGAAAAGACAGTCTTTTTGATAAATGGCATTGGGAAAACCAGACAGCTACACACAAAAGAGTAATTTAAAAAAATGTATCATTGCATCTCTGGAGGCAAGGGAAAGAAAAGCAAAAATGAACTACTGGAACCTCATCAAAATAAAAAGCTTCTGCACAGCAAAGGAAACAATCAGCAAAACTAAAAGGCAACTGACAGAATGGGAGAAGATATTTGCAAACGACATATCTGATAAAGGGTTGGTACCCAAAATCTATAAAGAACTGATCAAACTCAACACCCCAAAAACAAATCATCCAATGAAGAAATGGACAAAAGACACGAATAGACACTTCTCCAAAGAAGACATCAAGATGGCCAACCAACACATGAAAACATGCTCCACATCAGTCATCATCAGAGAAATAGAAATCAAAACCACAATCAGATACCACGTTACACCTGTCAGAATGGCTAACATTGACAACTCAGGCAACAACAGATGTTGGTGAGGATGTGGAGAAAGAGGATCTCTTTTGCATTGTTGGTGGGAATGCAAGCTGGTGTAGCCACTCTGGAAAACAGTATGGAGGTTCCTCAAAAAACTAAACATAGAACTACCCTACAATCCACCAATTGCACTGCTAGGCATTTATCCACAGGATACAGGTGTGCTGTTTCAGAAGGACACATGCACCCCCATGTTTATAGCAGCACTATCCACAATAGCCAAAGTATGGAAAGAGCCCAAATGTCCATCGATGGATGAATGGATAAAGAAGATGTGGTGTGTGTGTGTGTGTGTGTGTGTGTGTGTATACACACACACACACACACACACACACACACACATACATACATACAATGGAGTATTACTTGGCAATCAGAATGAAATCTTGCCATTTGCAACTACATGGATAGAACTGTAAGGTATTATGCTTAGTGAAATTAGAGAAAGACAAAAATCATATGACCTCACTCATCTGAGGACTTTAAGAGACAAAACAGATGAACATAAGGGAACGGAAACAAAAATAACAAAAACAGGAAGGGGAACAAAACAGAGGAGACTCATAAATATGGAGAACAAATTGAGGGTTACTGGAGGGGTTGTGGGAGGGGGGGATGGGCTAAATGGGTAAGAGACATTAAGGAATCTACTCCTGAAATCATTGTTTCACTATGTGGTAACTAATTTGGATGTAAATTTTAAAAAATAAATATTTTTAAAAATGTACCATTGAATTTGGTTTGCCAATATTAAGAATTTTGCATATATATTGATCAGGGATATTGAACTTTATTTTTTTCCCCCCCTTAAGTGTCTTTATCTGGTTTTGCTAGCATGGGAATGCCAGACAGGTAGAATGAGTCTGGAAATTTTCCTTCCTCTTCTTTTTGGACTACTTTGAGGAGACTAGGTATTAACTCTTCTTTAAATGTTTGGTAGAATTCACCTGTGAAACCATTTGGTATTGGACTTTTATTGCTTAAGAGTTTTGATTACCAATTCACCCAATTTCAAGGAATTTATCCATTTTTTTTCTAGGTTGTCTAATTTGTTTATACACGACATTTTTTAAGTTGATTTATTTTCAGAGAGAGAAGGAGGGAAGGAGGGAGAGAGACAGGATGAGCAGGGGAGGAGCAGAGGAGGGGGAGAGAGAAAGAATCCCAAACAGTCCCCATGCTGTCAGCACAGAGCCCAAAGGGAGTTGATTTCACCAACTGTGAGATCATGACCTGAGCTGAAATCAAGAGTCAGAAGCTTAGCTAACTGAGCCACCCAGGTGCCCCTGTTCACATGTAATTTTTAATAGTATTCTTATAATCCTTTCTGTATTGGTGATATTGGTTGTTATTTCTCCCCTTTAATTTTTTATTCTATTTGTTTGAGTCCTCTCTCTTTTGTTCTTGATGAATCTGGCTAAAGGTTTATCATTTTTATTTATCCTTTCAAAGAATCAGCTCTTAGTTTCATTGTTTTTATCTATTGTTTTTTAGGGGGGGGGGTTGTTTTGGGCGTCTTTTTTTTTGTTTTTTTTCTTTGTTTTTTGGTTTTTGGGTTTTTTTTTTTTTTTACTTTTTTTAAGTTTCAACTTATACTCTGATCTTTATTATTTCCTTTCTTCTACAGATGTTGGATATTCTTCCTTTCTTTAGTTCCTTGAGGTATAAGATTGGATTATTTTATTTTATTTTTAAACTTTAGTTAACATACAGTGCAGTACTGGTTCTGGAATAGAATGCAGTGGTTTATCACTCACATACAATACCCAGTGCTCCTCACGACAAGTGCTCTCCCTAATATCCATCACCCATCTAGCTCTTCTCCCACCCACCTCCTTTTTAAGATTTTTGTTTTATGCAGTATACCTGTATTGCTGTAAATTTTCCTCATTGAACTGATTTGGTTGTGTCCCAAAGATTTTGGACCATTGTTTCTATTTTCATTTGTCTGCAGGTATTTTATTTCCACTTTGATGTCTTCTTTAACCTATTGGTTGTTTAGTAGTGTGTCGTTTAGCTTCTGTGTGTGTGTGTTTTTGCCAGTTTTTTTCTCGTAATTAATTTCTCATTTCATACCATTTTCATCAGAAAAAAATGCTCAATATGATTTCAATCTTAAATTTATTGAGACTTGTTTTATGGCATAATATGTGATATGTGCTATAGAATATTCCATGTGCACTTGAAAGGAATATGTATTCTGTTTTGGGATAAAAGGTCCTCTATGTATCTTTTGAGTCTATCTGGTATAATGCGTCATTCAAAGTCCCTGTTTCTTCACTGATTTTCCTGTCTGAATGATCTATCCATTGATAGAAGTATAAGGTCCCATAGTAGTATTGTGTTAATGTCAATTTCTCCATCTGTCTGTTAATAATTGCTTTATGCATTTAGGTGCTCCTACATAGGTGCTAGACATTTCTAGTTTTTATAATCCTCCTGTTAGAATAATCCTTTTATCATTATGTAATGCCCTGCTTTATCTCTGGTTACAATTTCCATTTTAAAGTCTATTTTGTCTGATATTGTTATCACAGCTTTTTTTTTTCTTTTCTTTTTTTTTTTTTTTTTTTTTTTGCTTCTGTTTGCATGGAATATCTTTCTCCAGCCCTTACACTTTCAGGCTATATATGTCTTTAAATCAAACGGGAATCTCAAGTAGGCAGCATATAGATGGGTCAAGTTTGTTTAATCACTCAGACACACTATGTCTTTTGATGAGAGCATTTAGACCACTTATATTGACAATAACTATTGATAACTATATATATTGTCATTTTGTTATGGTTTTTGTTGTTTTTGTAGTTCTGTTGATTTCTTCTTCCCTTGTCTATTCTGTTTTGATGGCTTTCTTTAGTTTTGTGCTTGGATTACTTTCTCATTATTTTTTTGTATCTCTTAATAAGTTATGATTTATAGTTACCATCGGATTCATATGTAACATCTTATATATATAGAAATCTACATTAAGTTGATGACCCCTTAAATTTAAACACATTCTGGGTCACCTGAGTGGTTCAGTTGGTTGAGCATCTGACTTTTGATTTCACCTCGGGTCATGATTTCATGGTTCGTAGGTTCAAGCTCCATGTCAAGCTCTGTACCGATAGTACAGAGCCCACTCAGGATTCTCTCTCTGTCCCTCCTCTGCTCGTTTTCTCTCTCTCTCTCTTTGTCTCTCTCAAAATAAATAAATAAATAAACATTAAAATTTTTCAAACATATTCTAAAAGAACTACATTTTTACTGCTCCCTCCATGTTTTATATATAGGTCACTTTACATCTTTTTACTTTGTATATCTTTTGAGTATTTTTTGTAGACATAATTGATTTTATTATTTTTATGTTTTAACTTCTGTACTGGCTTTATAAGTGATTATTCTACTACATTTACTAGGTTTGCTTTAACCAGTGAAATTTTTTTTCATAATTTTCTTCTAGTTAAGGTCTTTTCTTTCCATTTAAAAATTTCCCCTTAACATTTCTTGAAAGGCAAATTTAGTGATGATGAACTCCTTTCACTTTTAGTTGTCTGGAAATTTCTTTAGATCTCCTTCAATACTGATAGATGATCTTGTAGGCTATTGTTTGTTGCAGGTTTTTTGCTTTCAGCACTTTGAAGATACCATGCAACTCCTTTCTGGCCTGCAAACTTTCCACTCAAAAATCACTTCATAGCCTTATAGAGTTTCTCTGGCCTATAACTAGTATCTTTGCTCTTGCTGCTTTTAATATTCTCTATCTTTGTTTTTTGCTTTTTTTTCTTAATTTATTTTTGACAGAGGGCACGAGCATGAGTGGGGCAGGAGCAGCAAGAGAGGGGGACAGAGGATCTGAAGCAGGCTCTGCACTGACAGCAGAGAGTCCTATGTGGGGCTTGAACTCATAAACCATGAGATCGTGACCTGAGCTGAAGGTAGATGGTTAACTGACTCAGCCACCCAGGATTCTTGCTTTTAAAATTGTTATGTGTTTAAATTGGTATGGACCTCCATGGGTTCATCTAATTTGGGCTCATCTGTCCAGAACCTGGATATCTGTTCCCTTCCTCCCAGATTAGGGAAGTTTTCAGCTATTTCTTTAAGTGATCTTCCCCCTTCCCTTTTGCTCACTCTCTCTCGCTCCTCCAGAGATCTCTGTACTGTGAATGTTATTATGCTTAATGATGTCACAGGGTCCCCTAATGTATTCTCATTTTTTCTTTTTTCTTTTCAGCATGGTTGCTTTCCACTACCCTTTCTTCAATATCAATTATCCATTCTTCTGCATCCTCTAATTTTCTATTGATTCCCTCTTGTGTATTTTTTATTTCAGTTACATATTCTTCAGCTCTGACAGGTTATTTTTTATATTTTCTATCTCTTTGTTGAAGTTTTTACTGAGTTTATCAACTCTATTGTCAAGTAAAGTGAGTATTTTTATGACCATTAATTTGAACTCTTCAACAGCCATATTGCTTATCTTTGTTTCATTTACCTGTTTTTCTGTGGTTTTTTTTCTTCATTTGGATCATAGTCCTCTGTTTCTTCATTTTGTTTATCTTTGTATTTGTTTCTATATATTTGGTAGGTCAGGTATGTCTACTGGTCTTAAAAGTAGTGGCCTTGTGTAGAAGGATTCCTTTGGTGCTCTGTAGCATAATCCCCTTTGGTCACCACAGCTAGGCCCTCCATGGGTCTCCCCTATGTAGGCTACATATGCCATCTTGTTATGGCTGACCCACAATTGCTGTAAGGATGCTGGGTGGGTTAAGCTGGTGCTCAGCCCTACTTGCTGTAATTACCCTCTTTGCTTGTTGTAGGAGCCCTGGGCAGCCAAGTTTGCTCCTTGTGCTGGTAAGAGGCTCAGCCCAGACCCACTGGTGGGTAGGACCGGACCTCAGACTATCTGTTCACCATTAGCCCCTGTGACATCTGTGGGTACATCAAACGGCAGGGCTTGCTCCCTGCAAAGCCAGGTGAGAGGCCCAGCTGCAAGCACTGGAGGGTGCTGGTGTGTGGGGTTAGTTTGCCACCTCCACAGGGCAGAATGGCCTGCCCAGTAGATGTGACAGGGTGCTTTAGAGGGGTACCTGCTGGGGCAAGTGGGTTGGGTGAGGCAGGTCTACAGGGAAATGCTGGGGTGGGGCATGCAGTGCCAGCAAGGTGAATGGAGAGTATTAAAACTGGCTCCAGAGGGGCGCCTGGATGGCTCAGTTGGTTAAGCATCTGACTTCGGCTCAGGCTGTGATCTCAGGTTGTGAGTTTGAGCCCCACACCAGGCTCTTTGCTGACAGCTCAGAGCCTGGAGCCTGCTACAGGATTCTATGTCTTCCTCTCTGTCTGCCCCTCCCCTGCTTATGCACTGTCTCTCTCTCTCAAAAAAAAAACATTAAAAAGGGGCGCCTGGGTGGCGCAGTCCGTTAAGCGTCCGACTTCAGCCAGGTCACGATCTCGCGGTCCGTGAGTTCGAGCCCCGCGTCAGGCTCTGGGCTGATGGCTCGGAGCCTGGAGCCTGTTTCCGATTCTGTGTCTCCCTCTCTCTCTGCCCCTCCCCCGTTCATGCTCTGTCTCTCTCTGTCCCAAAAATAAATAAAAAACGTTGAAAAAAAAATTTAAAAAAAAAGCATTAAAAAAAATTTTTTTTTTAATAAAAAAAGAACTGGGTCCAGAAAGCATTTGGCTATCTAGGCTTGGGGAGGGTAAGAAAAATGGCACCCACAAGCACTTTCATTCTTGTAGAAAGCTCCTGCAGACACTTGCCCTCCCCCAGAACACATCCTAAAATTAGTCAATAAATCTCCTTCACATATACTCCATACACTTTTCAAATTGCTGCTCCTGTACTATGTCTCAGGCTGAGTTATTTAGTGGCTAGCTCTTGAAGGAATGGGACTCAGTTTCCTTTTGCCCACTGGCTCTCCTGGAGTTAACCCTGCTGATTTTCAAAACCAGATACTATGGGGACTGGTCTTCTCAGTGCAGGTCCCCGGGACCGGGGATGTCTGCCATGGAGTCTGATTCTCTTGTTCCTCTATACATGTTATGTCCCTCCCATTTGTGGTCAGTTATACTATACCAGGGGTTTGGTTTCCAGCTGTACCCCTCCTACCCTTTTTGATGTGGCCTTCTCTCTACAACTAGCTCTGGAAGATATGTTCTGCTGGACTTCAGATTGTTTTTGGATTAGTTGCAATATGTATAGTTGTTGCCTCATAGTGTCCATGGGATGAGGTGAGCTCAGGATTTTCCTAATCCACTGTCTTCTCTCTTTCAAGATGGAGGTCATTTACATATTTTGCCACTTAAACAATATACCTTCTTTGTCATCTCTCTACATTGTTGGGATTTGTGGTATATGTTAAGACAATTAAATTTATGTATATTGAATTATATCAGATTTATAAATGGCTCTAAAAATAACAATCTGGCATTATCATCTAAGGAACCACATAATTGTATTAAAAATTATGGTCCAGGAAATAGGGAAACCACAGAGGTGTTAAAAGGCCTCCAGTTGCTTCAAGTCTAACAACTTTTTTTGGTGTAATAGTTGGTATGAATGATGGTTGCCATGGCAGAGATAAGGGATCTGTCTTTTCCATAGACTGAGCTTTCAGTGGGTTCATGATTTATTTATATGTTCTCCACAAGGTTTAGCAAAGTACTTTGCCTACAGTAGGCCCTCCATAAACATTTACTGAATATATGAAAAATGGGCAGTGTGCAAATGCATACAGCATTGATTGTTATAACAGAAGTCATTTGCTTTTCTGAAATTCACTTAAATTCCCGTATAGCAAAACCATCGCTTTTATGAGTTAGATGGCTGTGTATTGACCACTGAATTTCCTGTGATAAAATGAAAATATCCACAGAAATTGCTAGTTCATAGAACTTTAATTAAGATGGTTTGGCTGAAACAGATATGAGAAACCACCAAAGAAATTATCTAACTCTGTAGCTTATCTGAGACATTTTCACATTACCTAATTATTGGATTTTTAAGAATAAATCTTAAGTTTAAATAAAAATAACATGTACATTTTGAGAGCAGGCAGCTGAAATTAAGAGTTGGTTAGGCATTTAGATCTGACTTAGTATTAAAATTGATTTAAATTGATATGAAAATAATTTCTAAGAATAATGAAGTCCCCCCTGTAAAACCCAAGATGATTGATACTCTTTGTCCGAGGAAATGAAAGTTTGAAATAGTTAATGTCTAAGAAATTTCTCAAAGTAAGTCATTTAAATGGATAAATTGTGAACACGGCAAGCAATAGCACAATAGACTTACTATTATGTGGTAAGACTTCAATGTAGGTAAAGTTCTTTATCATTTCAACCCCCATGTTTGATCTTCAAAAAAATGGGAAAATAAATTAGCCAGATATCTGCCCAGATATTAAAGTAAAAAATGAATCACTAGCTGAGAGAGATTGAGCCACTCTTCACTCTCTACAAATGCTTTATTTTCCTTTACTTTGATATATTTAAGATATTCTGAGAAAGTAAATGGGTTAGGATTCTGGAAAATCATTCTCCTGGTAAGGGAAGGGATCCAAAGATCCAGAAAGAGGGCCATGTGGAATTCATAAAACATATATCTTTGGTTTTATCTTCTAAATGATTTTCTACTGCAAGCCAGCCTTTGCATCTTTACCACCTGTGGTAATTCAGGCCTTCATCAACATTTTCCTATGGCAGTACTTCTCAAACTTGAGTGTACATCAGGATTATCTGGAGAGCTTATTATAACTCCGCTTACTGAACTGTATCCCCAGGGCTTCTGATTCAATAGTTCTGGGGCACTTGAAGAGATACCTACACCCCATATTCATAGCCTCATTAATTCACAGTAGCCACGCTATGGAAAGAACCTAAGTGTCCATTGATGGATGAATGAATACAGATGTAGTCTAAATATACAATGCAATATCATTCAGACTTAAAAGAGAAAAATAGCTTGCCATTTGCAATAACATGGATAAACCTGGAGGACATGCTAAGTAAAATAAGTCAGATACAGAAAGATAAATTTCACTTGTATATGAAATCTAAACAAGTCAAATTCATAGAAACAGTAGAATGGTAGTTTTCAGAGTTTGGGGGTGGGAGAAATGGGGAGATGTTGGTTAAGGGGTATACACTTTCAGTTATAAGATGACTAAGGTCTGGGGATCTAATGTACAGCATGATAACTATAGTTAATGTAGGTTTAAAACTGGCTGTGAAAGCAGATCTTAAGTGTCCTTACACAACACACACACACACACACACACACACACACACACGTGCGCGTGCACGCACACACACACACACACACACAAGCACCTGGCTGGCTCAGTCAGTAGAGCATGCATCTCTTGGTCTCAAGATTATAAGCCCCACATTGAGTGCAGAGATTACTTAAAAATACAAAATAAAACACACACAAAAATGCAAACTATGTGAGGTGATGGATATGTTATTCAACTTGATTATGGTAACTATTCTACAAGGTATATGTGTATTTCTGCTCCTTTGGTTTATCCCAACTAAAACATCCTCTGTGCTGCCTGTTTTCCCCTAGACAAAATACTTCCATGACTTTCCATCATCAACCTACAGGATAAGGACCAAGCTCCTTGACTGGCTTACAACCTTCTATGAAAGTCCATTTGTCCAGCCTCCTATTCATGCACTTTTGACCTTCACAAGATCCCCAGAGGTTATTTTCTGTACTTTGTCATCTCCTTGAGAGTAGCATTTGGGTCAGTCTTATTCATTATAATGTTTTAGTGGCCTAGCACAGTGAACTTCACCTCGAGGTATATAGGTCTTACAAATTAAGTTGGTGAGTATATCTGGTCAACTGAATTCATTCCATCAACATAGTATCCATCTTGGGAAAGGAAGGACTTCAGGGGCCAGATCCACAGAGACCTCCAGGAAGGACAAAGGAAGTATTTTCCAAAATTGAAAAAGATTGTCTGAATTTTGGAGTCAAATGAGAATAATCCTTCATCACGGGCATCATAGGGTTGCAGAGGTGAGGGGTCAGGGTATTTGGACAGTAACAGCTGTCGGGAGTGGTGGAGTCATGGGAGACAGTGTTACATATAGCCTCTTGACTTTCGCATAAAGTAGATTGGGATACAGGTTCTGACTGCATCTTGCTAGGTGTAACTTACTTTGGCCAAGCTATTTAATATATTTGGGCTGAAATTTCCACATATGTTAAATAAGCATAATAGTCACTCCAGATTATTTTTACTGAGGATCCTGTCAGACCTATCTTTGGCACAAGGTTAAAATTTGTCTCGTTGCAGAACCTGGATTTCTGAAATTTGAAATATTTATTCTCCCACATCTATTTAAGGTAAAGTTGAAGTTGTCAAGAGACAACCTTGTGAATTGGATTACCAAAGCCAAACTTTGGGACATTAAAAATAGGATTAAAAGGGGGCCCCTGGTTGGCTCAGTTGGTTAGACATCTAACTTAGGCTCAGGTCATGATCTCACGGTTAGTGAGTACGAGCCCAATGTCAGGCTCTGTGCTGACAGTGCAGAGCCTACTTGGGATTCTCTGTCTCCCTGTCTCTCTGCCCCTCCCCTGCTTGTGTGCACTTGCTCTCTCTTGCTCTCTCAAAATAAACATTTATAAATATATAAAAAAGTAGAATTAAAAACACAGTATGACGTTCATGTCAATGTGTCTTGTCTTAGTATTAAGTGTGCATGTATGTGTATGTATATATATGTATGTGTGTATATATATATACACACACACACATACATACACACACGTGTATATATACATATGCGTGCACACACATTCACACACACATGCATATTACGTTTCAGAAGGGAGTCTGTAACAGACCATGACAGAAACTGAAAGATTTCTTAACAACTGTGTTTCCTGTATGAAGTCTTCTCAGGTGGCAACCACTTGCTTATTTTCCCACCATGATTATCAAAAAAAATACTAAAATTAAAAATATTTTTTTAACTTGGAAGAAGTGAGTATTTGAGGAGGTAGCATCTGATTGGGTAGCTAGGGATGAGAGAACATGAGGGAGAAACTGTATTTACTATGTTACAAATGAAAGAAACCAATTTAGTCCTTGGACTTGTGGGAAGAAATGATGTCCTAGCACCTGACTTGGGCCTAAGAATGGGGCTTAGAGTTTTGTATTAGAATAATCTGCAAGAGTTCTTGGATATGGAATCAACTGTGAAACTGACTATTCACCTGTGAGGAAATGTATGTCTACTTCCATGCAAGAGGAGAAAAAAGACATTTTTTAATGAAGCTTGGAATCCAGAAGTAAATGTGTGTATTGGAAAGTAAAACAGGGTCAGGCAAGTTGTCATAAATATAGTCCACTTTGGAAGCATGATTGAGCCAAAAATACATGGACGTTAGCTAGACCAGGAATTTAGGATTTCCTGAGAACAAGGAGGAAAGTGTGTAGGGAGAGCTCCCCCAACACAGGCTGCGTTGAAGACCATCTCAAGAGGGAGCTGTATGTGGCCAACAGGGAAAATGGAATCAGCACAGGAAGACTCTGCCTGTAGAGTTAAAACATGGCCTTCAAAATGAAAAGGGCTCTACATCTTCATGAGTATACCTCCTTTAGGTATTAGTTAAAATAGTTTTTTGGAAAAGCCCAGCCTCTTTTGTCTGATCCATAGGATAAAGGAATTGTTCCATATCTTTATCAGGAAAACAAAAAAGTGAAGGTGACAGAGCGTGAAAGGGACATTTTGTAGAAACCTAGGGTCAGTTGTGCCCTGCCCCCTGCCCTGGTGTCGTCATAATGTTTGAAATGGATTTGAACTTAAATTTTCAGGATACTATATTATTCCACTTGCTTTTTTGAACCCACATCACAAAACAAGGCATTTCTATAGCAGCAATTACCAAACTATGGAACCAAAGTCTCTTAAAATGGTATAACTATTCCATGGTCAAATAATTTTGAACCTCTGTCTTCCATCCCCACTTGAAGGGATACATACTAAAGTTACTGAATAAGCCAGCTGAAAATAAACCTATTGAATTATTTTCCCTGATTGTATTTCACTTATTTTCCATTCAGCAGTTGAGAACCTTCCACGTGTTAGGCATCACTGGGCTAGGAGACAAAGTGGTGGCTCTTAATGGCTTCCTATCATATATAGATGACCTCTAAGCTCTGCCTACCCATCTGACCTCCTTGCTCCATCATCCGTTGCACTCGAGCCTCAGTGGTTCCCCTCACCATTTCTGAAACATTCCAGCATGTTCTCACCTCAGTTCATATACTCTCTCTTGGGAATGGTATTTCCCCCAAAATTCATCTGGCTCACTTCCTCACTTCATTCAAGGTGTTGCTCAACTCACCTGTTCTCAGGTTGGTATTCAAAACAGGTCTCACCTGCCTCTTCTAAAATAGCACTCACCATTTCATTAACAATCCTTATTCTAGTGACTTTGTTACAACTTGTTGTTTGCCGTTTTTTTACTCCACTGGAATATAGAATTCCAAATACCCAGTGTTGCAGAATGAGTCTGGAGTTCTCTCTTGTCCAGCAAGAAAGCAGATGCAAAATTAAATGTGAGAGAGGCTAATAATGTCTGGGAGGAGATAAGAGCCCCAAGTAAGGGTCCTTGCTCAGTTTTTATTAGGATCAGAAGGCTTACAAACGTGATGGGTGTGCAGAAAAAGACAATGAAACAGTAATCATGAATTCATGTGTGTGAAAGAAAGGGTCTTTCAAAGATATGCAGTGTTAGGGGGTTGGGTCAATACAAAACAAAATCCTGGTGTGAGTATCAGGTGCTGAGTGAGTCTGTTTGTCTCAACTTGCCTAGGGGATAAGACAGAGCATGCTACCCCAGGGTCAACATGGCACCTTTCTTTTGCTAATTACCTCTGCTCCAGGCAATTTCACCAGCAGTCTATTACCTAATCTTGGATGCATTCATCCTGTGGGTTCCTACTCCTATACTTCTATACTGGGGTGCCCTGTTTACCTAATCTTGGATTCTTTCATCCTAAACCTTGTTAACCCATTGGTGCAAACTCAGGGAATTCCTAAACTTATTCCCCACAACCCAGAGTTATGTCTGGAACATAGAAAATACTAACTATTTAAAAATTGAATAAATAAATGGCAAAAAAATTATGGTTATTGCTTCACAGAACTTACAATGTAGCAGAAGATATAAAAATATGTGTGAAATTTAACAGTATAATGAGTGTTATCATTGGGAAAAAAATCAGAATGTACTGAAAGAATATGCGAATAGCACTTTACCCAAAGGTGGAAGAGTACTATTTAAATCAAGACTTGTAAAATTACAGAGTTGAAGGAGCACATGGTCCATTTGTGAAATGAACATTTAGCTTGTCTGACAGAGCAAGGCAGCATAAGGGTGAGACAACAAGGTTTAGAGCTAGGCAAGTCCTTGTAAACATTACAGAGTATGGATTTTACCCTTAGAGCAATGGGGTCACATACAGGAATTTAAGCAAGGAAAAGTAAAAGTCATCCAGATTTTAGAAACCTTAGTTTGGATACAGTAGATTGAAGGAAACAAGACTGTGGACAAGGAAACCAGCTCTGGGGATGGGTGGAATAATCTAATTGAGGTACAATGATAGTTTCTCCACAGAGGCAACAGCAATGGAGTGATGACTGGGTTCAGTAACTCTGTGGGAGGTACAATGCATAGAATTTGGTGATTTATTTAATGTACAGGGTGAAGTAGACCAATGATATTATTCATCCCCCTCCTTTTTTTTTTGACATGGCATCTAATATTCTGTAGGATTGTTGTTCTATAGAATATGTTACAGAAAATACTGGTCTCTTAAAAAGTTGGTCTCTTACCAACTCTGGAAGTATTACAAACCAATGGATAACAATCGGGATATGTAAAGTGCTTCATTGGTTATACTCCTTAAAACCACAGGTATAGAGATGACCTGTATGGGGCCTGTGAGTATACCAGCAGCTGAACCGACTCCGATAGGATTATAACCAAATCAACATTTATTTGGTGTTAGGGAGCTTGATTAGGAAAAGTTTCTAGGCAGGGTTGGTCTGAACCTAAGCCTACCTCTTTGTATTGCCTATTGAATGTGAAGGCCTGTTACCTATGGAAAAGACTTGGTTCTTCCTTTCTAAGATAGCAAATATTTCCCTCGCTGGTGGTCATGTGAGTCATACCTACAGGGAATATGTGGATGCTTCATGCAGTAGAAGGCCTCTTGGTCTTGGTAGTCCAGGTCTTTACACAGTTGAGCAGTCGAGTTCAGGTTCAGACCACACAGAGCGAAGACTAGGAGGTGCCATTGTCAAACTGGCCTGTGGCGATCATTCGGTCATTGGTTCCTTGCCCTCCAGAGAGCAGACATCCCTTCACTGGGGTGGATGAGCAGGAGAGACAGAGACCCAGCCCTCCCTAAACAAAATGAAGCTGACAAGGTAGGTGCTGTTGTTGAAGTCTGTCACCTATTCTGAAGCGCCTACCTTCAGGGCTGGGGAGGACATCCTGGCCCTCAGGAAATCCCCACCATACATCTTCCTGTGTCCCAACTGGTCCCTTGCCTCCAGTAGGATATCTAGCTGCTTCCTCCTGCAATAGGTGTCTCGAGGTTGGAGGATGGTGGCTGTGCCATGTGCAGCCCTGGTGGTGGTGTTCATGTGGGTGAAACGTCTGGGTCAGATCAGCTGGTTTACTTTCTCCATGATTCCCTTTATTCTCAGCTCAGTCTGTTAGTCAAACTGCTGGATCCAGTGGTACTTCAAGATGTAAGGTCTTTATTAAGATGTTCCATTGATTCAGGGCAATAGGGCTTCTCAAACTGAACAAGAACTGAAGTATTGAGGGAAAAGGAAGGTACTATCAACAAACAATATAGTTTGCTTTCAATATAAATTATTATGGCCCGGCTTGTACACATTTCAGTTGGCGTAAACACATACCAAAAACGGATTCTAACGGTTTTCAATTTTGGAATCCTAAGAATCAATTTCCATGAAATGTGACTTCCTCTGTTACCAACAGATGATTTTTTGGAAGTCATTGGCTTAGAAATTAACTACATAAAATAAGTATATATCATTTTGTGATTGAATTTTGAAGTGTGCCCCTTTGCCGTATCCTCACTTACTTCTTTATAAAAATCACATAGCCATGTTATAGACAATACGGAAAACAGCAAACTTTCAAAAACATGATCCTGCCTACGCTTTGCTGTTTTTATGGTATTTATTTATTGTCACCTTTTCCTTTTTTCTTTCATGTATGTATTTTGTTTACTAATCACGTTAAAATTAGTACTAGTACCTTTTGCAGTAATACCATTATAAACAGTTTTTAAATTTGTTAATATTTATTTATTTTTGAGAGAGGGAGAGACAGCATGAGTGAGGAGGGGCAGAGAGAGTGAGGGAGACACATAATCAGAAGCAGGCTTCAGGTTCTGAGCTGTCAGCACAGAGCCTGACCTGGGATTCGAACCCATGAACTATGACATCATGACCTGAGCCGAAGTCAGATGCTTAAGGAACTGAACCACACAGGCACCCCAGTATAAACATTTTAATACAGTTAATCAGTTTTCGTGATCATTTATAATCACATAATAGTCTACAGGAGGATGTGAAATGGCTTGTGGAGCCAATGATATTGGACAACGGGAGTATAGCTATTTTACATGACTTTTAATGATCAATACCTAGGGGTGGAAGTACCAGATTATATATTATTGAATTAAATAATCAGCCAAAGCACGTATGCGTTTTTATTCTTCTTGACTGTCAAACATACTCTCGAGGTAAGAGTTTACAGTGCCACCAGCAGTATGGAAGACTGTTACAATACACAGGTGTCTCATTGGTCTTCGTAGCAAACTGTGATGAGGAAAATAACTTTTGAGGAAAACAACTTTGTTCTTCTGAGTTGCTATTCAGACATTTTACAGTATAACCCTGCTCTATACGAGTCTGGACTTTTAGATAAGGACTTGAGTTTGGGGTGCCTGCCCCAGGTTCACCTTTTACTTTTCCTGGACACCTTTTAAAATAACCACTTAGAGGGGCGGCTGGGCGGCTCAGTCGTTTAAGCATCCAACTCTTGATTTCACCTCAGGTCATGATCTCATGGTTTGTGAGATGAAGTCCTGCATCGGGCTTTGTGCTGACAGCACAGAGATTCTCTCTCTCCTTCTCTCTCTCTCTTGCTTTCAAAAATAAATAAACTTAAAAAAGTAAAAGAACCACTTAGGCTTGAGCCCATGAAAAGTCAGTAATCTCCACCCCAACCACTTTATAAGTAATAGGTGCTTGCTACCCTGCTCTCCTATCTCCCGCTTGCTGGTTACTTGATGGAGGACTCCCCACCCCCTCAATTACCCCTCTTCCCTTCTGGGATTTCTAAGTACAGATTTTCCTTGAGTTAATAATAGGGTGTATATCCCAATAAGTCTATTTTAAGTTAGAAAAAAAATACCATAAGCCAGGGCACCTGGGTGACTCAGTCAGTTAAACATCCAACTCATAATTGCAGCCCAGGTCATGATCTCACTGTTGGTGAGATCAGTCTGTGAACTGGCAGTGCAGAGCTTGCTTGGGATTCTCTCTCTCCCTCTCTGTCCACCCCTTCCCCGCTCTTGCACACTTGTCTGCGTGCTCTCTCAAAATAAAAAAAAATACTTTAAAAAATAATAAAATAAATACCATAAGACAAAAAGGCATTTAATACATGTAACCTACAAAACATAGCTTACTTTACCCACCCCACCCTAAATGTGAACCACTTCTATTATCCTACAGTGGGGCAAAATCATCTAATCCAAAGCCTATTTTAAAAGAATGTTGAATATCTCAGGTAACTTAATTGCATACTGTACTGAAAGTGAACAACAGAATGCTTGTATGTATGGAATGATTGTCAGTGTGTGGGTTGTTGACTCCCATGATCCCATGGCTGCCCGTAGGCTGTGGTTCACTCTTGCTGCAGAGGGTCTCAAGAGTGTGTTGTACTATATATTCCTAGCCTTGGGAAAAGCTTCAAGTTCAAAATCCAAAGTATGGTTTCTGCTGAAGGCTTACTGCTTTTACACCATCATAAAGTCAAAGAATCATAAATGTAACCACTGTAAATTGGGAGCTCTCTGTAAGAATAAATCCTGTAACTCTACTTCCTTTGTGTGAGTATATTGAAACTGCACCTTTAATCAAAAGGACTCTGTGGATCTTATTACTCCCCCCAAAAACTTGGAATTCGGATGCTGAGGGAACTACCTGCTGATCCAACGTGTGTGGCATGTGCCCCCTCATTCATCAGGTCATAATCTACATGTTCTCATTTCGGTACACCACTCCAGCTTCTCAACACACAAAGCACAAAAGTTGCATATAGTGTTCCTCAACAAGAATACTAAGACAAATATTTAATAAAAAATATTTAACTGACACTGAATGTCATTGTGTTCACTTGGACAACAAAGTAACTAAAGAGAATGTCATCACCAGTTTAAATTCTGTTCATCTTGTGCTCCCTTTGGCAGCATATATATTAAAGTCTGTTCATCTGTTACGGTCCCAGGCGTCTCCTAACCCCATGGAGGTACATTTAGCCATGGCCTAAAATGATACAGGTGAAGCCAAAGTTGGAAATCTACTCCTGTTTGTTAATTGGCCTGTTTTTTCCTTTATTTTTTTAAATTGCCTTTTTTTTGTTTAGCCGAAAATGTGTTTATTGTTTTTATTGAAGTAGAACACACAGTGTTTCAGGTGTACAATATAATGATTCAAAAATGCTATACATTTCTCATTGCTTATCAAAATAAGTTCATTCTTAATCTCTTGTATCTATCTTACCTATCCTCTTATCCCCTTTCCTCCTGGAAACCACCGGTTTGTTCTCTGTGTTTAACCATCTGGTTTTTGGTCTTTGTTTTTTAAATTCCACATAACACCTTACACCCTGTCAGAATGGCTAAAATGAAAAATACAGGAAATAACAAGTGTTGATGAGGACATATCATGTGCTGTTAGTGGGGATGCCAATTGGTACAGCTGCTGTAGAAAACAATATGGAGGTTTCTCCAAGAAAATAAAAAAATTACCATAGGATCCAGTAATTCCATTACTAGGTATTTACCCAAACAAAATAAAAACAGTACTGCAAAAAGATCTTTGTACTCCTATATTCATTGCAACATTACTTATATTAGCTAATATATGGCATCAACTCAAGTGTCCATTGATAAATGATTGGATAAAGAAGACGTGGTACATATACACGATGGAATATTACTGAGCCATAAAAAAGAATGAGATCTTGCCATTTAAAACAGTATCAATGGACCTAGAGGGTATAATGCTAAATAAAATAAGTCAGTCAGAAAAGGACGAACACCATGTCATTGCACTCCTGTGTGGAACTTAAGAAACAAGATCTACAAATTAAATTAAACTGCTGTTTAATATTTATACAGAAAGGCTTGAAGCCTAGTTACACTATTTCCTCTGTCATAATTGTTAAAGATTCTTCTGAAATAAGATATTTAATTATGCCAAAATTAAAACACCTCCTATATTATATGCTAGTAATTAGATAGTTGCCTGAAAGAAAGATCCTTAGAAAATCCATCTTCTGATTGGTGAATGAATAGCTGAATGAATGATCACCAAGACTGCACTTGGATAACTGTTCTCAATTTAAGTATTTTGGTTAAATTATAAAATGCTATTAAAAATATTTGCCAATATACAGACGGAAATGGAGACTTCCTATTTTAAATGACTTTCAGTACCAGGGTATTTCAGCTAAATCATCTATTTCCTTTGCCCATTGTTTTAATTTTGATGTCAACGTTTTCACTTTCTTAGTTGACAATTCTTATATAACAAACATCTTAACACTCAGTCTCTCAATTTTGCAGAAAATATTTTATTAATTGTTCAACATTTTAGAAATATTTAATATTTAGAGTTAAAGCAGTGAAGAATTCCTTTGTGACCTATTTCTATTGCTTCTAAATTTAGACTGTTCACCACACTTTTATTTCTGAATATTTAATTTTATTTTTTAAATATCTTCTGTCATTGGATTTTTTATTCTTTTGTGTACCTAGATTCAGCCAATTGGATAGAAACTCTACTCTACTGGTTATTATGATAAAGATACTCTCTGCTCTCTTACTGATCTTTATAATAATCTTAATTATTACTAATTATGAAAGGGACCTACAATTGTTATTTTTAGCTGATATGATTATACCCTCAGGGAAGCCAATCTCATGAGAAGAACAAACATGTATACTTATTACAAAAAAGTAAGTAACTTGAAAGATACATAAGCAAAATTTCATGGGTACCTAAAAGATTGTAGCAAACTTGGCCTGGGACAGTTAAGAATGGCTTCATGGGGGTGGGGGAATGGAAGTTATAGTTTAATGGTCATGGGAGTCTCCATGTGGAGTGATGAAAAGGATAGTGGTGATGGTTGCATAATACTGTCAATGTAATTAATGCCATTGTTTTATACACTTCAATGGTTAAAAGAGAAAAGTTTTATGTTATCTATAACCATAACATTTTTGAGGTGGGGGGAGGCAGTGGGAGAAAGAGAATCTTAAGCAGACTTCATGCCCAGAGGAGAGTATGATGCAGGGTTCAGTCTCACGACTGCAAGATCATGACTTGAGCCTAAACCAAGAGTCAGATGCTTAACTGACTGAGCCACCCAGGGGCCTCTATAACCATAATTTTTATAATTAATAATATAATGTACCATAAACTATAGAATTATAGACTTTAAATGAGAATTATATAGTAGGTAAACAATTTATCAAAACTTTTTTCTCCTTGAAAGAATGACTGTACAGGACTGATGCCCTTTGATTCTAAAAAGACTAGAAGGAGATGATCAGAGGGGAGGAAAAAACCATCTTTTAGGTAGGGAAATCTATATTTGCCATAGGATTTTTCTTTTTAAAAAATCTTAATTTCACTGTATCTGTGAACTGTGTAGCTGTAACTTCCACACTGTAAACTGTGTGTCCATAAGTCCAGAACTGTTAACCTTGCTTTAAGAACAATTTCTTGAGGCAAGAAGGCTATTAGTGTTCAAAAATGAGGGGTTAATCTAAAAATTTTGAAAGGATTGGAGAAGCTCTGAGGAGCAAACTTAATAAAGACAGTCAGCTATCTTGGTTTCCTTGTATCTGACACAGACAGTCATTGATTATAACTAGGCAGTTCTGCTCCCTGATCCTTTTATAGTAATAAATATCCTCTGGGGCACCTGGTTGACTCAGTTAAATGTTGGACTCTGGATTCTGGCTCAGGTCATGATCTCATGGTTCGTGAGATGGAGCCCCGCTTCTGGCTCTGTGCTGACAGAGTGGAGCCTGCCTGGGATTTTCTCTCTCTTTCTCTCCATGTCCCTCCCCAGCTCTCTCTCTCTCAAAAAAAATAAACATGAAAAAAATACTAGCGAATATCCTAATGTTCTTACATTAAAAAGATACAAGTAATAACCAAATTAAAGAAGAGTCTAGGCTAACAGGTGATAAAGACATTCTGGTTGGTTTTGAAGAATGGTAACTTTTTTTTTAATTGAAGGATAACATACAGTGTTAAACTAATTTCAAAAGTACAATATAATTTAGTAATTCTATACTCAGTGATCATCACCATAAGTGTAACCTTAATCCCTTTTATTTCACTCTTTACCTCACCCCCATCTCCCCTCTGGCAATTACCAGTTTTTTCTTTGTATTAAAAAGTTCATTTTTTTTTGTCTCTTTTGTTTGCTCATTTGTTTTGTTTCTTAAATCCCACGTACAAATGAAAGCATACGGTATGTGTCTTTGTCTAACTTATTTCATTTAGCATTATGCCCCCTAGACCCATTCATGCCATTGCAAATGGCAAGATCTCATTCCTTTCTGTGGCTGAGCAATATTCCTTTATATAATACACACATACTATTTGTATGGCATATATTTGGCATATGGCGCGCACACACACACACCACATCTTCTTTATTCATCTATTGATGGACATTTGGGCTGCTTCCATATCTTGACTGTTGTAAATAATGCTACAATAAACATAGGGATGCATATATATTTTCGCTAGTGTTTTTGAAAAAGAATTGTAACTTATTCTTGACACACAACTTCAAGATCAGAATGTTCATCTGATTACTAAGGGCTAACATATATTCCTGAGCTTGTAAAAATTCTTGGCTTCAGGACCCCTTTCCTAACACTGGGTCCTAAATGATACATGGGACAAACTCTGAAGTTGAAGAGTTGGGATCTCTTCCATTAGCCAGTGGTCATACCTGAAACTTCAAAATCCAACTCAGTATTATTGAGAATGAGATTGCCAAGGACTCAGAATAGACAGTTTAAGACATCTGCTATTCCAAGAAAACAGGATTTTTTTTCCTTCATCACAGATATAGTGATTATATGCTCCAGTAAAAACACTGAGTTTTGATTCCTGGTATCACCAATCACTACCTGTGTGATAATGCATTAGACAAGGTTCCATTTCCTCACTGTTAAAGCAGGCTTCTTTACACAGGAGACCTTGGTGTTGAAATAAAAAAAATAGAATGCATCTATTTAATTCCGCATATGCCTTATAAATAGCAAATCACGGGATCATCTTCTTAAATTTTTTTTCCTTTGGGCCATTTTTCTTTGTGTTAAAACACACATACAAAAAAGTGTACAATCTAGTGGCATTACACATTTTAAGCCATATGTTATCATTTTTAAGATATTTTAGCTTTTGATTATGGATATTAAAAGCATACAGAAGCAGAGAGTAGTGTAAGCAACTCTTACTCCTGCAATATACTCATCACTTAGCTTCAGAAATGTGTTTCTGCATCCCCATAATAAATTCCACTTGATCACCATGAATGATCCTTGCAGTGCATTGTTGAATGCAGTTTGCTAATATTTTGTGAAGAATTTTTGCATCTTGTTCATCAGAGACAATACCCTGTAGTTTTCTTTTTTTGTAGTGTTTGTCTGGCTTGGGTATCAAGGTAACGCTGGCCTTGTAGGATGTATTTAGAAGTTTTCCTTTCTCTTCTGTTTTTTGGAATAGTTTGAGAAGAATGGGTATTAACTGTTTTTTAAACGTTTGGTAGAATGTATCTGTGAACTCATCTAGTCCTGGAATTGTTGTAAGTTTTTAATTATTGATTCCATTTCATTGCTAGCAATTGATTTCAGATTTTTCTATTTCTTTCTGACTCTGGTTTGGGAAGTTGTATGTTTTGAGGGATTTATCCATTTCTTCTACTTTGTCCAGTTAGTTGTTGTATGGTGACCAATCCTAGCTCATTTATACTGCTATTCACCTCCCATCCTCTTCTTACTGGGTTATTTCCAAAAAATCATATTGTTTAATCTATGTATACTTGAGAATGAATCATAAAAGATGAATACTCATTTATAAAGGCATAAGAATAAACTATCATTTTATCCACATACAGAATAAGTTCTTAAGTTTAATTTACAAATTGCTCTTAGCATTTAATAAGTGATTTTTTTATTCGAGTTGAACAATACTATATTTCAGGTGTATAGCATAGTAATACAACAATTCTATACATTACAAAATGCTCACCACAGTAAGTATGGTTATCATATGTCACCATACAAATTTATTACAATATTAATAACTATATTAACTATGCCATACTTTTCATCTTCATGACTGATTTCATAAATGAAAGTTTTTACCTCTTCATATCCTTCACCTATTTTGTCCATCCTTCACCCCCTTCCTTCTGGCAACCACCAGTTTTCTGTATTTATATCCATTTCTGGGTTATTTTTGTTTTGTTTGTTGACTTGTTTTTTATATTCTGCATATAAGTAAAATTGTATGGTATGTCTTTCTCTAACATTTTACTAATTATAATATCTTCTAGGTCCCTCTGTGTTTTCATGACTGGAAAGACTTCATTCTTTTTTAATGGCTAAATATTTCACTTATAATATACCACATCTTTATTCATTAATTTGTTGATGTACACTTAAGTTGCTTCCGTATCTTGAGTATTGTAAATAATGCTACATTAAACATAGGGATGCATGTATCTTCTTTAATTAGAGTTTTGGTTTTCTTTGGGTAAAACCCAGTAGTGGAATTAGTAAATCATAAAGTATTTCTATTGTTTTGAACTGTGTTTTAATTTTTAAAAAAGAGATAAATTTCATTTATACAGTGACGACACATGTAAAAGCTATCTCACATATCCCCCTCCATCAAATATAAGTTTCCTAAAATGATAATAGAAGACCCACTTTAAATATGTTAATACCAGGAATCAAATTTGTAAACAGAATGTTGTTATGAGACCATGTTTGTTCTTGATTCTTAGTGTGAGCACCTTTTCTATTATGTAGAAAATTGTGGGCAACAGAAATCTAAGTTTTTTTCCTATTCTAGAATATGATGTTAATGTAAACATGATCCAAAAATTTCTTGATGCTAAAAATCTTACTGTTAGGTTTATCAGGTCACCAGAAGCTCAGACTTCTTGCTAATGATAATACTCAGAATTAAACAGACAACCTTTTCCTTGCATTATAAACAGAAATTCATGGAAGATACCATTAATTTTTTGAGAAACCTCCATACTGTTTTCCACAGTGGCTGTACCAGTTTGCATTCCCAGCAACAGCTCACAAGGGATACATTTTTTCCATATCCTCACCAACACACTACTTCATATCTTTTTTATTATAGCCATTTTGATGAGTGCAAGGTGATATTTCATTGTGATTTTGACTTGGATTTGTCTGATAGTGTGTGATGTTGAGCGTCTTTTCATATGTCTGCTGGCCATCTGTGCGTCCTCTTTGAAAAAATACCTACTCCGGTCATCTGCCCATTTTTTATTTGGAGTGGGGGGGTTAGATGGAGTTGTATAATTTTGTGTATTTTGGATATTAACTCCTTACTGGATGTATCATTTAGAGATACCCTCTCCCATTCAGTTTTGTTGATAGTTTCCTTTGCTCTATAAACCCTTTTTATTTTGTTGTAGTCCCAATAGTTTATTTTTGTTTTTCTTTCCATTGCCTGAGGAGACACAACTAGGAAAATGTTGCTCAAGCTGATGTCAGAGATTAATGCCTATGATTTCTTCTAGGAGTTTTATGGTTTCAGGTCTCACATTTAGGTCTTTAATCCACTTTGAGTTTATTTTAGTGTATGACATGAGAGTGGTCCAGTTTCATTTCTTTAGCTTATAGCTGCCCAGTTTTCCAGTACTATTTATTGAAGAGATTGTTTTCTCCCTGTGTATATCCTTGCCTCCTTGGTTGTAGATTAATTGACCATATAAGTGTGGGTTTATTTTTGCCTCTTTACTTTGTTCCATTGATCTGTGTGTCTATTTTGGTTTAGTACTAAGGTGTTGTGATTTTCACAGCTGTCTAGTATATCTTGAAATCTGGGATTGTGATACCTGCAGCTTCATTCTTCTTTCTCAAGATTGCTCTGGCTATTCAGGGCTTTGGTGGATCCACACAAACTTAATACTATTTCTTCTAGTTCTGTGAAAAATGCTATTGATATTTTGATAAGGATTCCATTGAAAGTGTAGATTGCTTTTGGAAGTATAGATATTTTAACAATATTTTTCCAATTCCTTAGCTTGGACTATCTTTCCACTTGTGTCCTCTTTAATTTCTTTCATGAGTGAAGCTTCCATCATTATAGCATTCAGAGTATAGGTCCTTCATCTCCTTGGTTAAATTTATTTCTAGAATTTAATTCTTTTTCATATACTTGTAAATAGGATTATTTTCTTAATTTCTATTTCTGATGTGTTATTAGTATATAGAAATTAGATACATTTTCTGAATATTTTGTATCCTGCAACTTTACTGAATTCATTTATGACTTTAATCGTTTATTTGATAGAGTCTTGAGGGTTTTGTATGTATTGTATCCTGTCATCTGGAAATAATGACAGTTTTACTTCTGCTGTACTAATTTGGATGCCTGTTACTTCTTTTCCCTGATTGCTGTGACTAGGACTTCTATTACTATGTTGAGTAAAACTGGCAGAAGTTGACATCCTTGCTGTCTTCCTAATCTTACAGGAAGAGCTCTATTTTTCACCGTTAAGTTTGATGTTAGCTGTGGGTTTGTCATTTATGGCCATTATTATGTTGAGGTATATTTTCTCTAAAACCCACGTTGTTGAGAATTTTATCATGACTACTGATGAATTTTTTCAAGTGCTTTTTCTAAATCTATTGAGATCATCAGATGATTTTTATCCTTCATTTTGTTAATGTGTTTTATCATGTTAATTGATCTGTGGATATTGAACCACCCTTGCATCCCCAGAACAAATCCCACTTGATTGCTGTGAATGATCTTTATAGTGTATTGTTGAATGCAGTTTGCTGATATTTTGTTGAGAATTTTTGCATCCTGTTCATCAGAGATATTGGCCAGTACTTTTTTTTTTTTAATAGTGTGTCTAACATAGGCATCGGGGAAATGCTGGCCTTGTAAAATGCAGTTAGAAGTTTTCCTTTCTCATTTATTTATTTTTGGAATAGTCTAAGGAATAGGTATTAACTCTTTTAAAGTTTATTTTATTTTTGAAAGAGAGAGAGCATGAGTGGGGGAATGGCAGAGTTACAGGGGTACACTGAACTCAAAGTGGGCTCCAGGCTCCACGCTGTCAGCGCAGAACTCAAGGTAGGGTTTGAATTCAGGAACTGTGAGATCATGACCCAAGCCAAAGTTGGATGCTTAACCAACTGAGCCACCCAAGCAACCCCTCTTTTTTTAAATGTTTGGTAGAACTCATCTGTGAACTCATCTGGTCCTGGAATCACTGTGAGTTTTTAATTACTGATTCCATTTCATTACTGGTAATTGATTTCATATTTTTCTTTCTTTCTGACTCAGGTTTGGAAAATTATACATTTTGAGGAATTTATTTCTTCTACTTTGTGCACTTTGTTGGCATGTGATTTTTCAAGTAGTCTCTTCTAATTCTTTGTGTATCTGTAATATCTGTTGTTACTTCTCTTTAAATTCTGATTTTATTTGGGTCCTATATTTTTTTCCTTGATGACTCTAAAAGTTTGTCAACCTTATTTCTCTTTCCAAAGAACCCGCTCTTGGTTTCATTGATCTTTTACATTGATTTTTCAGTCTCTATTTTATTTTATTTTTTTTTTAATTTACATCCAAATTAGTTAGTTTTATATTATTTTCATTTCCCTTTCCTTATGTTCATCTGTTTTGTCTCTTAAAGTCCTCAGATGAGTGAAGTCATGATTTTTGTCTTTCTCTGACTAATTTCACTTAGCATAACACCCTCCAGTTCCATCCACATAGTTGCAAATGGCAAGATTTCATTCTTTCTGATTTCCGAGAAATACTCCATTGTATATATATATATACATACCACATCTTGTTTATCCATTCATCCATCGATGGACATTTGGGCTCTTTCCATACTTTGGCTATTGTGGATAGTGCTGCTATAAACATTGGAGTGCATGTGCCCCTTCGAAACCACATACCTGTATGCCTTGGATAATTACCGAGTAGTGCAATTGCTGGGTCATAGCGTAGTTCTATCTTTAATTTTTTGAGGAACCTCAATTCCAGAGTTGCTGCACCAGTTTGCATTCCCACCAACAGTATAAGAGGGTTCCCCTTTCTCCACATTCTTGCATAGCATGTTTGCTGTGTTTAGCCATTCTGACAGATTTGTATTTCCCTGAAAATGATGGATGTTGAACACCATTTCATGTGTCTGTTAGCTTCTGTATGTCATCTTTGGAAAAATGTTAATTCATGTTTTCTGCCTATTTCTTAACTGGATTATTTGTTTTTTGGGTGTTGAGTTTGATAAGTTCTTTATATACTTTGGATACTAACCCTTTATCCATTATGTTATTTGCAAATATATTCGCCTATCCTGAAGTTGACCTTTTAGTTTTATTGTTTCTTTGCTGCACAGAGCTTTTTTATCTTAAGTCCCAATAGTTTATTTTTGCTTTTGTTTACCTGGCCTCCAGAGACATATCTAGTAAAAAGTTGGTACAGCCAATGTCAATGTGGTCACTGCCTGTGTTTTCTTTTAGGATTGTAATGGTATTCTGTCTCTCATTCGGGTCTTTGATCAATTTTGAATTTATTTTTGTTTATAGTGTATGTCAGTGGTTTAGTTCCAGTCTTTTACATGTTGCTGTCCAGTTTTCCCAGCACCATTTGTTGAAGAGACTGTCTTTTTTCCATTGGATATCTTCTTGGTTTGTCAGAGATTACTTGACCATATAGTTGTAGGTTTATTTCTAGGTTCTCTATTTTGTTCCCTTGATCTGTCTATATTTGTTCCAGAACCATGCTGTAAACCCCTAGCCAGACTTAACAAAAAGAAAAAAAGACTCAAATAAAATCACAAATGAGGAGAAATAACAACCAACGTCACAGAAATACAAACAATTATGAGAATATTATGAAAAATCTGTATGCCAACAGATTGAACAAGCTGGAAGAAATGGATAAATTCCTAGAAACATATAAACTACCAAAACTGAAACAGGAAAAAATAGAAAACTTGAACATACTGATAACAAGCAAAGAAATTGAATCAGTAATCAAAAATCTCCCAAGAAACAAAGTTCAGGGCCAAATAGCTTCATGGGTGAAGCTATGTTTGGTGAATTTTACCAAACATTTAAGGAAGGGTTAATACCTATTCTTCTCAAATTATTCCAAAAAGAAAAAAAATAGAAATGGAAGAAAAACTTCCAAATTCATTTTGAGGCAATCATTACCCAAATACCTTTATCTTTAATTTTTGACATTTTAATTACTATATGTCTCAGCATGGTCTTCCTTGGGTTCATCTTGTTTGGAATTCTGTTTCCTTCCCCACATTAGAAAAATTTTCTTCTATTTCTTCAGGTAAGTTTCCTACCCCATTTCTCTCTTTTCTCCTTCATGAACGTCCATGTTTGTTCACGTAATGTTATCCAAGAGATCCTGTAACCTATCCTCATTTAAATTTTTTTTTTTTAATTTTGCTGTTCACCTTGGGTGCTTTTCATTACCCTGTCTTCCAGACCACTGAGCTATTCTACACTCTGTAATCTGGTATTGATTCCCTCTAGTGTGGTATTAATTTCAGTTATTGTATACTTCAGTCTGATTGGTTCTTTTCTATATTTTTTCTTAAAGTACTCACTGAGTTCATACACTCTTACCTCCAGTCCAGTTATCATCTTTATGACCATTACTTTGAACTTTATATCAGATAGATTGCTTACCTCCATTAAATTTATTCTTTTGTTTTTTCTGAGATTTTGCCTTGTTCTTTCATTTGGAGCATAGTCTTCTGTCTCATCATTTGTCTGTGTTCTGTGTTGGTTTATATATGAATTAGACGGAATAGCTACTTATCTTAAACTTGAAGGAGTGTTCTTATGTATGGTTGTCCATGTGTGCCTTGCAACTTTGGTTTGCTGGCTGCAGCTGTGGCTGATTTGGGCTACCAGCCAGAATCACTCCATGCAGGGGCTGCCCTGGTGGGATGGCCAGAGCTGAAGTGGACACAGGCTCAGGCAGTCCCAAGGCTTTCACATAGAGAGCTCCCTGGCAGGACTGCTGAAGCTAACTAAAGTGGGTACAAACCAGAATTCTCAGGGCTCTTTTTATTTTTATTTATTTATTTTTTAATTTTTTTTTAACATTTATTTATTTTTGAGACAGAGAGAGACAGAGCATGAACAGGAGAGGGTCAGAGAGAGGGAGACACAGAATCCGAAACAGGCTCCAGGCTCTGAGCTGTCAGCCCAGAGCCCGACGCGGGGCTTGAACTCACAGCCCTCACGGACCGTGAGATCATGACCTGAGCTGAAGTTGGCCACCTAACCGACTGAGCCACCCAGGTGCCCCTCAGGGCTCTTTTTAGAAAGCATCTTGGAAAAATACCTGAAGCTGAAGTGGGTATAGGCCAAGGTGATCCTTGGGTTGCTTTGCAGGGGATGCTCTGGTGAGTGGTTTGGAGTCAAAGTAAACAAACATAAACTAGGAAGTACCAGGGCACTCTGCAGTGGGGATGCCCTGGCAAGTTGTCTGAAGCCAAAATGGTGTGGGCCTGAAGTGTTATAGGGTGTCGTGCACCTTGTTACCTTGGCAAGATGGCTGGAAATGTACTGAGAGCTGATCTGGGATGTCCCATTGTGTACCATGCTGGGCTGCCTTGGTGGGACTTCTGGGATTGTGATGGGCTAGGGGAATAGGGCTCACTGAGGTGGGAGGCCAAGTAGGTCATCTAACTCCTGTTGCTGTCCATGCTATCATGGTAGAAGGGGAACATAACTATAGTGCTCACCAGCCCCCCTATTTGAACAGAATTTCAGCAGTTTCCCTACCATTTATTAGAGTTCTAGGGCTGAATCTTTTATATTCTATTTGCTCTTTTATTTTTTATTATTTTTTTTTTTTAAATTTTTTTTTTCAACGTTTTTTATTTATTTTTTTGGGACAGAGAGAGACAGAGCATGAACGGGGGAGGGGCAGAGAGAGAGGGAGACACAGAATCGGAAACAGGCTCCAGGCTCCGAGCCATCAGCCCAGAGCCTGACGCGGGGCTCGAACTCACGGACCGCGAGATCGTGACCTGGCTGAAGTCGGACGCTTAACCGACTGCGCCACCCAGGCGCCCCTCTATTTGCTCTTTTAAATCATGGCCTTTTCTATATGCCTCATGGCCTCCAGAGCTGATATGGGCTAAGGGACCAGGGCTCACTGAGGAAGCAGCCAGCTATGGCACTGGGACCCTGCTTCTATCTTCACTATTAAGGTGAAGAGGGTAACATAAACAATGGTGTTCACCAGCTGCTCTGACTTGGAGAGAGTTCCAGCAGCTTTCCTGACATATGGCATGGTTCTGTCTTTATATTCCTTTCCTTTATATTTTAGTTGCTTTTTTAAACTGCAGCTTTTTATTTTTCTGTGTCCCAGGATATATGTATCTGCTCAGAGACCGTTAGTCCTACTCTTCATCACTGCAGTTAGTAGCATCAGAGGTGGAAGTTCCCTTTGTTACCATGCCTCTGTCTCTTTTGCCATTTTCTGTGTGGTCTCTTCATCTTTTGTTGGGCATGAGCTGCTCAATAAGCCTTCAGTTCTTCTTCAGCAGGATCACTCTTTATATAGATGTAGATTTGGCTTATCCATGGAAGAGATTATTCAGGGTATTCAGATAATTCAGGGTATTCCTACACCTGGAACTCTGTGTTTTGAATATTAACCCTTTATGAGGTAGATCGTTTGAAAATATCTTTTTCCATTCCATGAAGCTGTCCTTTCATTTTGCTGATGACTTCCTTTGCTGTGCAAAAGATGGTCTTTTGTGATTTCATATAAATTCGATTACTCTAATTCTGTGAAAAATACTATTGGTATTTTTATAGAGATTGCATTGAATCTATACATTGCTTTTAGTAGTATGGATATTTAAAAAATAATTATTCTTCAAATCCATGAGCATGGTATATCTTTGCATTTATTCACGGGGTCTTTAATTTCACTCATCAATGTCTTATAGTGTCCAGTATACATACATATATATTTTTTACCTTCCTGGAGAATTTCTTTTTAGCTATTCTTTATGCATTTGTAAATGGAATTATTTTCTTAATTTCTCTTCCTGGCATAATGTATAGAAAACAACTTCTGTATCCTGCAACTTTACTGAATTTATTATAATTTTTGTGACTCTTTAGGTTTTTCTGTATATAGTATCATATTCTCTGCAAATAGCAATAGTTTTACATCTTCCTTACCAATTTGGATGACCATTATATCTTTTTCTTGCCTTTTTGCTGTGGCTAGAATTCCCAGTACTGTGTTGAGTAAAAGTCACTAGAGTGGACTTCCTTGTCTTGTTCCTGATCTTACAGAAAAAGCTTTTGGCTTTTCATTATTGATATTAGCTATGGGTTTTTTTTATATATGGCCTTTATTGTGATAAGATACATCTCCTCTAGACCCACGTTGGTTGAGAGTTTTTATCATGAATGAATGTTGATTCGGTCAAGTGCTTTTTCTGTATCGATGAAGATAATTTTTATCCTTCATTTGGTTACTGTGATATATCATGCCACGGTATTGGTATATTGATTGATTTGGGAATACTAAACCATCCTTGGATCCCTGAAATAAATGTTTATTGATTTTGGTGAACAATCCTTTTAATGTACTTTTGAATTCAGTTTGCTACTACTTTATTGAAGGCTTTTTCATTTATGTTCATCAGGGATATTAGCCTGTAATTTCCCTCTGGCCCCACTGTTTTGCATAGGGCCTTTGTCAGGTTTTGGTATTAGGGTAATGCTGGCCTTGTAGAATGAATTTGGAAGTTTCTTTCCTCTTCTCTTTGTGAAATAATTTGAGAAGAATATGTGTTAATTCCTCAAATATTTGGTAGAATTCACCTGTGAAGCCATTTGGTCTTGGACTTAGATTTGTTGGGAGTTTTTACTCACCAATTCAATTTCATTACTAGTTTCAGCCTGTTTAGATTTTCTATTTTTTCCTAGTTGTAGAAGACTGTATGTTTCTAGAAATTTATCTTCTTCTAGGTTATCTAATTTGTTGGTATATAATTTTTTGTAGTTGCCTCATAATCTTGTGTGTTTCTGTGGTGTTAATTGTAGAATTTCCACTTTTTTATTTCAAGTCCTCTTTTCTTGATGATTCTGGCTAAAAGCTTATCAATTTTATCTTCAAAGAGCCAGCTCTTTGTTTTATTGATCTTTCCCGTGTGTGTGTGTACTTTATTTCCACTCTGATCTTTGTTATTTCTTTCCTTGAACTATATTTGGGCTTTGTTTATTCTTCTTTTTCTAGTTCCTTTAAGTGTAACATTAGATGGTTTGAGATTTTTGTTTTTCAAGATAGGCAGGTATTTCTTTAAACTTAGAACTGCTTTTGCTTTGTACCAAAGATTTTGAACCATTGTATTTTTATTTTATTTATCTCAAGGTATTTTTTAGTTTTTTCTTTATTTGACCCACTGATGGTTTAGTAGCATGTTTTCTAGCCTCTGTGTGATTGTGTTTTTTCCAGAATCTTTTTCTTGTAAGTTTTAGTTTCTTACCATTGTGGTCAGGAAATCTTCTTGATATAATTTCAGTTTTATTAAATGTATTGAGACTTTTTCTGGCCTAACTTGTGATCTATCCTAGAGAATGTTTTATGTACATTTGAAAAGAGTATGTATTTTATATTTAATGTTCTACATATGTCTGTTAAATCCATCTAATCTAGTGTGGTGTTCAACTCACTGTTTCTTTATTGATTTTCTTCTGGATGATCTATCCATTGATGTAAGTAAAGTGTTAAAGTCCCCTTCTTCATTGTATTACTGTTAATTTTTCCCTTTGTTAATATCTACTTTATAGTTAGGTACTCTAAAGTTGGGTGCATAGGTATTTATAATTGCTTTATTCTCTTGTGGGATGGTTCCCTTTATCATTATGTGATGCCCTTTTTGTTTCTTGTTATAGTCTCTTTTTCACATTTCAAGTTTTTATTTAAATTCTAGTTAATTAACATATAGTGTAAATTTGGTTACAGGAGTAGAATTTAGAGATTCATCACTTACACAGCCTCTTTTTTAAATCTATTTTTTTCTGATAGAAGTATTGCTCCTCCAGCTTTTTTTTTTTTTTGCTTCAATTTGCATGAAATTTTTTTCCCATCTCTTCACTTTTAGTTATATGTGTCTTTAGGTCTGAAGGGAGCCTCTTGTAGGCAGCATATAGAAAGGACTTGTTTTTATCCATTTATTCACTGTATGTCTTTGATTAGAGTATTTAGTCCATTTATACTTACAATAATTATTGTTAAGTATGTACTTCTTGCCATCTTGTTAATTGTTTTCTGGGTTTTTAATTGTTTTTTTATTGAAGTATAATTGGTACATAGTATTACATTAGTTTCAAGTATACAGTATAATGATGCAGCAATTCTATACACTTCTCAGTGCCCCTCAAGATAATTGTACTCTTGATAACAATTATTTCACTCAGACTCTCAAATTTCTTCTGACAACCACCAGTTTGTTCTTTGTATTTAAGAGTATATTTTTTTCTCTCTTCTTTTTTTGTTTCATAAATCATACATGTGAGTGAAATCATATGGTATTTGTCTTTGTCTTATGTCACTTAGCATTATACCACCCGAGATCCATCCATATTGTTACAAAAGGCAAGGTCTCCTTCTTTTTATGGTCAAATAATATTCGTGTGTGTGTGTGTGTACACACGTATGCCTGCGTGATTGTGTATCACATCTTCATTCATCTATCCATGGACACTTGGGTTGCTTCCTTATCTTGACTATTATAAATAATATGGGCGTTGGGGCGCCTGGGTGGCTCGGTCGGTTAAGCGTCCGACTTCGGCTCAGGTCATGATCTCACGGTTCGTGGGTTCGAGCCCCGTGTCGGGCTCTGTGCTGACAGCTCAGAGCCTGGAGCCTGTTTCAGATTCTGTGTCTCCCTCTTTCTCTGCCCCTCCCCTGCTCATGCTCTATCTCTCTCTGTCTCAAAAGTAAATAAACATTAAAAATAATTTAAAAATAAATAAATAAATAATATGGGCGCAATAAACATAGGAGTGCATATACTTTTTTAATTAGCGTTCTCATTTTCATTGAAGTTACTGAGTTTTATGGTATTTGCATTTTTGTTATTTATTTTACTTACCCAGTCTTTTATGTGTCACCAGTTGCTATGTACCTTAAGCCTCTGAGACAGTCCAGTGTAAGGTTACTGTTCTAGGGGCATATAAACAGAAATTGGTTTATAAATTTCAGTTAATAAGCTTGAAACAAACTAGAGATGGATTAATGTACAATTCAAGTTTGTCATAATCAACCCCTAGATGCAAGAGTGAAGACAGGCAGTAATGAAGATTAACAATCTTATCAGGATTATGAGACAGCAAATTATTGGAAAGGATATCTTTGATTTATTATAGTCATCAAAGGAATTGTTGCAGAGCTGTAGAAATGATGTGAGTCAAATTTGAGAAGGGACAGAGTCAACTGTTAATCACTAAAATGACTTGTGTGTTGGTATCTCCAAAAAGCATTTGAAAACAATGCAAAGAAGTTAATTTTGTCTATCTCAGAAAGGAGGATATGTAACCAAGTTATCGGTACACTTTTGTAAGACCCTGAACTACATCAGAACACAGTGTGTCTTTTGACATAATTGAATGAGTACACAGGAGTATCAGAATAATGATAATCTCTTTATCCCTTAACAAGGCACTCAACACGGTTTTGTGATGAAAACCCATGAGAAGTCTGTAGATATCTGGATAAAAGACCTGAAGGTGACATCGTAACTAATTAGTTGGCTTTTAGAAAGGCTTAGGTAAATAACAGTATTGTTGCCTGTTACCTGTTTACTTTTTAAATTTTTAACTTTTAAAAGTTTATTTTTAAATACAGTTTATTGTCAAGTTAACTAACATAGTGTGTACAATATGCTCTTGGCTTTGAGAGATTGCCATGATTCATCGCTTACATACAACACCCTGTGCTCATCCCAACAAGTGCCCTCCTCAGTGCCCAACAACCATTTTCCCCTCCCCCCGCACACCCCTATCAACCCTCAGTATGTTTTCTGTGTTTAAGAATCGCTTACGGTTTGCCTCCCTCTCTGTTTGAAACTATTTTTCCCCTCCCCTTCCCCCCATGGTTTCTGTTAGGTTCCTCAAGTTCTACGTAGGAGTGAGAACATACAGTATCTGTCTTTCTCTGACTGACTTCACTTGGCATAATACCCTCCAGTTCCATCCACATTGTTGTAAATGGCAAGATTTCATTCTTTATCATTGCCGAGTAGTATTCCATTATATATATAAAACACATATTCTTTATCCATTCATCGGTTGATAGACATTTGGGCCCTTTCCATAATTTGGCTATTATTGATAGTGCTGCTGTAAACATAGGGTACATGTGCCCCTATGAATCAGCACTCCATATCCTTTGGATAAATTCCTAGTAGTGCTGTTGATGGGTCATAGGGTAATTCTATTTTTAATATTTTGAGGAACCTCCATACTGTTTTCCATAGTAGCTGCTAGATTGCATTCCCACCACAGTGCAAGATCCCATTTAAAATTGCGCCAAGAACCATAAAATACCTAGGAATAAACATAACAAAAAAGGTAAAAGATCTCTATGCTGAAAACTATAGAAAACTTATAAAAGAAATTGAAGACGACATAAAGAATTGTAAACACACCCCATGCTCTTGGATTTGAAGAACAAATATTGTTAAAATGTCAATACTACCCACAGCAATCTATCCTTCCTTCCTTCTATCCTTCCTTCTATCCCTCCTTCTTTCCTTCCTTCCTTCCTTCCTTCCTCCCTTCCTTCCTCCTTCCTTTTATATCCAAGTTAGCTAGCATATAGTGCAATGATTTCAGAAGTAGATTCCAGTGATTCATTCCCTATGTCTAACACCCAGTGCTTATCCCAAGTGTCTTCCTTAATGCTCCTCACCCATTTAGCCCATCCCCCGCCCACAACCCTTCCAGCAACCCTCAGTTTGTTCTCTTTAAGAATTTTGTCCCCTCCTTGTTTTTATGTTATTTTTGTTGCCCTTTCCCTATGTTTATCTGTTTTGTATATTAAATTATTCATATGAATGAAGTGATATGATATTTGCCTTTCTATGGCTAATTTCGCTTAGCATAACACCCTCTAGTTCCATCCACATTGTTGCAAATGACAAGATTTCATTCTTTTTTTTTTTAATTTTGTTTATTTTTGAGAGAGAGAGAGAGACAGAGACAGAGACAGAGACAGAGACAGAGTGCGATTGGGAGAGGGGCGGAGACAGGGAGACACAGAATCTGAAGCAGGCTCCAGGCTCTGAGCTGTCAGCACAGAGCCCAATGCATGGCTCGAACTCACAAACCGGGAAATCATGACCTGAGCCAAAGTTGGATGCCTAACCAACTGAGCCACCCAAGAGCCCCAAGATTTCATTCTTCTTGATTGCTGAGTAATACTACATTGTATGGATGTGTGTATGTATACATATATATGCGTGTATATGTATACATATACACACATACATATACATGTATATGTATACATATCTATGCATATATATGTATCTATACATATATACACACATACATACATGTGTACATATATATGTATATGTATGTATGTATATATATAATATACCACATCATAATCCATTCATTAGTTCATGGACATTTGGGCTGTTTGTATTCTTTGGCTATTGTTGATAATGCTACTATAAACATTGGGGTACCTGTGTCCCTTTGAAACAGCACACCTGTATCCATTAGACGAATACCTAGTAGTGCAATTGCTATGTCATAGGGTAGTTCTACTTTTAATTTTTTGATGAATTTCCATACTGTTTTCCAGAGTGACTGTACCAGTTTGCATTCCCACCAGCAGTGCAAAAGAGATCATTTTTCTCCACACCCTCAACAATATCTGTTGTTGACTGAGTTGTTAATTTTAGCCTTTCTGACAGGTGTAAGGTGGAATCTCATTGTGGTTTTGATTTGTATTTCCCTGATGATTGATGTTGAGCATTTTTTTTTTTATGTGTCAGTTGGCCATCTGGATGTCTTCTTTGGAGAAGTGTCTATTCATGTATTTTGTCCATTTCTTCACTGGAATATTTGTTTTTTGCGTGTTGAGTTTGATCAGTTCTTTATAGATTTTGGATACTAACCCTTTATCTGATATGCCGTTTGCAAGTATCTTCCCCCATTCTGTGGGTTACCTTTTAGTTTTGCTGATTTTTTCCTTTGCTGTGCAGAAGCTTTTTATCTTGATGAGGTCCCAATAGTTGATTTTTTCTTTTGTTTTCCTTGCCTCCAGAGACGTGTTGCGTAAGAAGTTGCTGTGGCCAAGGTCAAAGAGGTTTTTGCCTGCTTTCTACCCTAGGATTTTGATGGCTTCCCATCTTGTGTTTAGGTCTTTAATCCATTTTGAGTTTATTTTTGTGTATGGTATAAGACAGTGATCCAGATTCATTTTTATGCATGTCACTGTCCAGTTTTCCCAGCACCATTTGCTGAACAGACTGTCTTTTTTCCAACGGATATTCTCTCCTGCTTTGTCAAAATTTACTTGGCTGTATGGTTGTAGATCCATTTCTGGGTTCTGCATTCAGTTCCTATGATCTATATGTCTGGTTTTTTTTTAATGTTTATTTATTTTTGAGACAGACAGAGACAGAATGTGAGTGGGTTAGGGGCAGAGAGAGAGGGAGACACAGAAGCCAAAGCAGGCTCCAGGCTCTGAGCTGTCAGCACAGAGCCCAACGCGGGGCTCGAACTCACGAGCTGTGAGATCATGACCTGAGCTGAAGTCGGACGCTCAACCGACTGAGCCACCCAGGCGCCCCTATATGTCTGTTTTTATGCCAGTACCATACTGTCTTGACTATTACAACTTTGCAATACAGCTTGAATTCCCGGATTGTGATGCCTCCAGCTTTGGTTTTCTTTTTCAGGATTGCTTTGGCTATTTGTGTTTTTTTCTGGTTCCATACAAATTTTAAGATTGTTTTTTCTAGCTCTGTGAAGAATGTTGGTGTTATTTTGATAGGGATTACATTGAATATGTACATAGCTTTGTAGATAGCTAAATGTAGATAGCATTTTAATGAAATTTGTTTTTCCATTCCATTTTTGTGTGTGTGTGTGTGTCTTAAATTTCATGCATAAGCTTTCTATAGTTATCAGTGTGTAGATTTTTCACCTCTTTGGTTAGGTTCATCCTAGGTATTTTATGGTTTTTGGTGCAACTGTAAATGGGATCGATTCCTTGATTTCTCTTTCTGGTTGCTTCATCATTGGCGTATAGAAATGCAACCAATTTCTGTGCATTGATTTTATATTCTGTGACTTAGCTGAAAGCATTGATCAATTCTAACAGTTTTTTGGTGGAATAGTTTGGGTTTTTCCATATAGAGTATCATGGTATCTGTGAAGACTGAAAGTTTGACTTCCTCTTTGCCGATTTGGATGCCTTTTATTCCTTTATGTTGTCTGAGTGCTGAGTCTAGGACTTCTAATACTATGTTGAATAACAGTGGCAAGAATGGACATTCCTGTCATGTTCCTGACCTTGGAGGGAAAGCTCTCAGTTTTTCCCCATTGAGGATGGTATTAGTGGTGGGTCTTTCCTTTATGGCTTTTATGATCTTGAGATATGATCCTTCTATCCTTACTGTCTTGAGGGTTTTTGTCAAGAAAAGATGCTATATTTTGTCAAATGCTTTCTCTGCATCCACTGAGAGGATCGTAGGGTTCTTCTCCTTACTTTTATTGATGTGATGAATCACATTGATTGTTTTGGAGGTATTGAACCAGTCCTGCATCTCAGGTATAAATCCCACTTGGTTGTGGTGAATAATTATTTTACTGTATCATTGTATCCAGTTGGCTAGTACCTTTTTGAGGATTTTTGCATCCATGTTTATCAGGGAAATTGGTCTATAGTTACCCTTTTTTAGTGGGGTCTCTGTCTGGTTTTGGAATCAAGGTAATTCTAGCTTCATAGAATGAGTTGGGAAGTTTTCCTTCCATTTCCATTTTTTAGAACAGCTTCAAAAGAATAAGTGTTAACTCTTCCTTAAATATTTGGTAGAATTTCCCTGGAAAGCCCTCTGCCTCTGGACCCTTGTTTTTTGGGAGATTTTTGATTACTAATTTGATTTCTTTACAGTTTATGGGTCTGTTCAAATTTTATATTTCTTCTTATTTCAGTTAGGTAGTTTATATGTTTCTAGGAATTTGTCTATTTCTTCCATATCGTCCAATTTATCAGTGTATAATGGCTCATAATTTTATTGTTTATATTTCCGCAGTGGTGGTTGTGATCTCTCCTCTTTCATTCTTGATTTTATTCATTTGGGCCCTTTCCTTTTTCTTTTTAATCAAACTGGCTAGAGGTTTATCAATATTGTTAATTCAAAGAACCAGCTCCAGGTTTTTGTTGATCGTTTTACTGGGTTTTTGTTTGTTTGTTTTGATAGCATTGATTTCTGCTGTAATCTTTATTATTTACCATCTTGTGCTGGTTTGGGGTTTTATTTGCTGTTCTTTTTCCAGCTCCTTACAGTGAAATGTTAGGTTGTGTATCTGTGATCTTTCTTCCTTCTTTAGGAAGGCCTGGATTGCTATACTTTCCTCTTAAGACCGCCTTTGCTGCATCCCAGAGGTTTGGACTGTGGTGTTACCATTTTCATCGGCTTCCATGTACTTTTTAATTTCTTCTTTAACTTCTTGATTAGCCCGTTCATTCTTTACTAGGATGTTCTTCAGTCTCTAAGTATTTGTTACCTTTCCAAATTTTTTCTTGTGGTTGATTTCGAGTTTCATAGCGTTTTGGTCTGAAAATATGCATGGTATGATCTCGATATTTTTGTACTTGTTGATGGCTGATTTGTGTCCCATTATGTGATATATTCTGGAGAATGTACCATGTGCACTGGAGAAGAATATATATTCCTCTGCTTTAGGATGAAATGTTCGGAATATATCTGTTAAGTCCATCTGGTCCAGTGTGTCATTCAAAGTTTACTTGTTGATTTACTGTTCAGATGATCTGTGCATTTCTGTAAATGGGGTGTTGAAGTCCCCTACTATTATGGTATTATTATCAATGAGTGTCTTTATGTTTGCAATTAATTGATTTATATATTCAGTGCTTCGACATTTTGTGCATAAATGTTTACAATTGTTAGGTTTTCTTGGTGGATAAACCCCTTGATTACGATATAATGCCCTTCTTCATCTCTTGTTATAGTCTTTATTTTAAAGTCTAGATTCTCTGATAAAAGTATGGCTACTCTGGCTTTCTTTTGTCTGCCATTAGCATGATAGATGGTTCTCCATCCCCTTACTTTCAATTGGAAGGTGTCTTTAGATGTAAAGTAGGTCTCTTGTAAACAGCATATAGATGGATCTTGTCTTATTCATTCTGTTACCCTTTGTCTTTAGATTGGAGCATTGAGTCCATTGATGGTTAGAGTGAGTAATAAAACAAATGAATTTATTGCCATTATGTTGCTTGTAGAGTTGGAGTTTCTGGTAGTGTTCTTTGGTCCTTTCTAGTCTACATTGCTTTTGGTCTTTTTTTTTTTTTCTTCATCTTTTCTTCCCCTCAAAGATTCCCCCTTAAAATACTTTGCAGGGCTGATTTAGTGGTCACAAACTCCTTTAATTTTTGTTTGTCTGAGAAACTTTTAATCTCTCCTTATATTTTGAATGACACCCTTGCTGGGTAAAGAATTCTTGGCTGATTATTTTTCCAATTCAGCACACTGAATATATCCTGTCACTGGCCTGCCAAGTTTCTGTGAATAGGTTTGCTGAAACCCTGATCTGTCTTCCCTTGTAGGCTGAGCACTTTTTTCCCTCCCTGCTTTCATGATTCTCTCCTCACCTGAGTATTTTGTGAATTTGACTATGATATGCCTTGCTGATGGTCGGTTTTTGTTTAATCTAATGGGGGGGGGGTCCTTTGTGCTTCCTCGATTTTGATGTCTGTGTCTTTCCACAGGTTAGGAAAGTTTTCCTCTGTGATTTGCTCACATAACCCTTCTACTCCTATTTCTCTGTCTTCCTCTTCTGGGACCCCTATGATTCTGATGTTGTTCCTTTTTCATGAATCACTGATTTCTCTAATTCTTAAATCGTGCTCTTTTGCCTTAATCTCCCTCCTGTTTTCTGCTTCATTATTCTATGTAATTTTGCTGATTCTAAATTCTGGTGATTCTAAATTCTGGTTCAGACATCTTGCTTGTATCTATGTTGGTTAAATCCCTGGATGTTGTTTCTTCGTGCTCTTTCTTTTGTGGTGAATTCTTTCATTTTGTCATTTTGAAGGGAGAAAAGGAATTAATGAGGTAGAAAAATTAAAAAATTAAAATTAAAAAAATTAAAATTAAAAAATTAAACACACACACAAAAGTTGAATAAATGATGCTAGTTCCTAGGTGTGTTTGGGTCTGGGTGTTAAAAGTGGTTTGACAGATTAGGCAATAAAAAGGGGGGGAAGAAAAAATAGAAATAGTTTGAGCATTTGAAAAAATGAATACACTGAAGTAGACTAAAATGAGATGATGGAAGTAGAATAGAATTTGAAAAAATATAGACAAAGTAAAGAATACAGTAGAAAAAAATTAAAGAAAAATATTTTTAATAAAAATAAATTTTTTTTCTTTTTCTGTATTTGAGAAAAAGAAAAAGGAGAAAAATGATTTTAAAAAATCGTTGGAAATTTGAAAAAGTGAATATACCATAGTAGACTAAAATAAAATGAAGGAAGTAAAACAGAATTTGAAAAAATATACATAAAAGCAAACAATGTAGTAAAAAAATTAAAAATATTTTTAATAGAAATTGAAAGTAAACAGGAAGTTTTTCTCTTCCTGCATTCAAGAAAAAGAAAAGACGTGTAAAAGAGAAAAGAAAGAAAACTAAATAAATGGACCTGCTAACAGATTGAAGTAGGACTGAAATTACTTCATTTTCCCCTAGAAGTCAGACTATGTAGCGCTTTATAGTCCATAAACTGAGTAGGCAGTGAGACTTGCGTTCTTGAAGTTGGCCCATTTGGGCTGGGCTCAGTGTAACAGCTATGCTATCCACTAGATGGCGCTGCTATCCTACTGGGGTGGATTGTTGTGGTGCTTGTACGTGCGTTTGCGCATGCGCAGGTGAAAATGGTGCCATCCAGCTCCCAGTCGGTTTTCCGGGATCAGCAACGCGCACCCGTCCTCAGTCTTGAGCTCTCGTCCACTCCTCGCTTCTTCACTCTTTGTGACCAGGCCCCAGGCAGCACCTCTTTCCCGAGTTTTGTCTCAGATACAGCTGTTTTCTCTGGCCCCTTACTTCTGAAGTACTGTGGCTTTGATCTGTTCCCCCCTGTGGGAGGGTCTCACTGAGCAATGGCCGAATGAGCAATGGCTGAATGTCAGCTGCATCCGTGAACGCTTGCTGGACCCTGATGCTGCCAGTGCCCCAAGACTGTGGCCAGGTGCCAGTCTGCCCCAGAAAAAGTTTGTGAGACAGTGTAGCAGCAGCGTTTCAGGGATTATGGAAAATCACAACACACATCTGGCACCAGGCTTCACCCACAATGACCTTGTTCCAGCACCTGGGAATGTGGCCATTTTCTGGGGTCTGCTGGGATCAGGTGGCCTCAACAGTCTCTACCAAATGTCCTTCCAGCAGTGGAACCACTTTTCCCCGTGTGGTCCGAGAACCTCCCAGACCCCACTCTGCTCCTGAGGATTTGCCCTTCCCACCAGAGCACCGCCAGGTATCGAGCTGTGGAGCTGCAGACTCTGCACTCCCCTTGTTTACAGTCTTAATGGAATTTAAACCCTCTCCTTTCTCCTTTGTCCCTTTTTAGTTTAGTCCCCATGGCTGTTTCCAATTTTCCACTTTCTCTCCAGCTGCTTTTGGGGAGGGTGCTTTTCCCGTATGCCCCCCACCCAGTCTCCTTCCTCTTTCTGCTCGCAAAAGCACCTCCCTTACTGCTCCTTCTCACTTCCCACGTTCAGCTCTCTGCACCGCATACCTGCTGAATTCTGTGGTTCAGGTTGTGAAGATTGTTGTGTTAATCCTCCAATCAATTTTCTAGGTGTGTAGGATGGTTTAGTGTTGGTCTGACTGTATTTCATTGACGTGAGATACACAAAAAACTTCCATGCTGTTCCACCATCTTGGCTCCTCTCTCTTAGCACATTATTTTAAATCACCACTACCTCCCATCTAGATCAGTTAACAATCTCCTGTTATTTGACAGTTATTTATTAAGCACCTACTATGTGCCAGACACTGTTCTGGGCACTTGGGATATACCAATAAATAAATACAGATAAAATGCTTGCTCTTATGCAGGTCACCTTTTATTAGGTGATGATGGACAACAGGTAATGAACATAATAAATCCATAAATTATGTAATACTTTGGAAAGTGAAAAGCATTATTGCAAAAAAACAGTAAGGGTAATGCTAATATGCAAGTAAGGCTGTTTCTAGTGTTAAATAAAGAATATGACACTGAGAACAGACTTGAAGGAAGAGATTTAGCAATGTGAAAACCTGGAGGAAAAGAAGCCAGAGGAAACAGCCAGTCTAAGAATGTCTGGGGTAGAGTAAGTGGGTTTTTGTTTCCTTTAATTGAGTCTGAAGCACTGTACTAAGGAGTTTGGACCCTGTCCTCTACAGGAAGAGCCGCTGAAATTGGTTAGAGTAACATATCCAAATTTTCATTTTAGAAATATCATCTCAGATTCTTGAACACAAGGATGATGTCCTGTATTTCTGTATCCCTAATACTTAATTCAGTGCTAGACACAGTCTGTATTCAACAAATATTTGTTGAATAAATGATGAGAGCGGGCTTGGACTGGAGACAGGGAAATTAATTAGAAGACTACTATTTCAATACCAAGGATAAGAAATGACAAAGGACTGAACTAAATCAAGACAATAGGGATAGAGAGAAAAAGGTTCAATTTGAGAGCTATTTAGGAGGTAGAATTTATGAGGTTTAGTGGCAGCTTGCTTGTGAAGAGAGTTTTGGTTTTGTTGACTAATGAGCTGTGGCAACATAGGAGAAATGGGAGAAAGAGCAGGGAATTTGTTTTCATTTGATTCTGTTTGTGCCAAGAAGGATAGTAAGAGAGATGATAAATTCAGCATATATTTCTTTGGTACCAACACTAGTGGAAGACTGAGGTGAAGAAAACTGATGAGCAGCACATACTCAAGGGTGAGACACAGAGGAAGTCAGCTCTGGGGCTACATAGCAGAGATTCTCAAACTTTAGCAGGCATAAGAATCAGCAGGGGAGCTTGTTAATACTTAGTAATTTTAGGCTTAAGCCCAGAAATTTCTTTTCAGTAGTACTGAAGCATGGCCCAGGAATCTGCATTTTGCGCACACACAGAAACCCAGCTGCTGTTCCAGTGCATAGACTGTCGAGACCTCACTTTAATATTAGTAGTGGATAATGGGACCTGAGCAGGTGAATTAAAAGGTGTAAGCGTGAAAGAGAAAAAGATTAGAAGGAAAAATCTAGAGAGTACAGATACGATGGAGAGGACTCACAAACCGAAACAAACCTTCTGAGCTATAGTCTGAATGCTCTGTTATTTCCCAGGTCACATCTTACCCATTGTGAGCCTTGAATTTACAACCCCAAGGTCAAAAGTCACATGCTCTACTGACTGAGCCAACCAGCCACCCCTTATGGTCCTTTTTGTTTGGATCTGGAAGTTTGTATTAGATAGAGGTAAGAAAGAACCTTTTAAAAGAAATTGTGTTCAAATTTAATGGCTTTAGTGGCTAAACTAAGGAGTTTTATCTCATTGGTGCCATCATCTGTGCAAGCCATTAGTGAAAATTTTTGACTGGGACAAGAAGATTATGAAAGCAGAAAGTCTGAAAGATCAATTTTGTACTATATACTTGCGAGAAAGAGAAAGCGTAAGCAAGATCAGTTAAAGACTGCAGAAAAGTAATTTAAAAAAAAAACTAGCTGAACTATGCAAAACAAATAAGAAAACCCTTATGGAAAAAGTAGACTAGGGCTGAAACAGAGATTTAACTGGACTGGAGTCTCAAAAGCCAATATCAGAAAGAATTTTTTGGAAAGATGGTTGGTAGAGCCAAATACTAGAGTTGGCTGCAAATCCACTGTCAAAGGGACTAATCCTCTTTTCACATCTGTTTCTAAGATGACATGCTTTTAATTTTTAAATTTTTCCTTGGTAATCAAGGTGAGCTTTCAAAGGATATGACCATTCCTGAAATTTTGAAAAAGGAAACAATTGTGGTGTGTGTCTGCGTCTCTCTCTCTCTCTCTCTCTCTCTCTCTCGTTTCGTTTTATTTTATTTTGTTTTTGGTGGTGACGGTTTTGTTTTGGCTTTGGGTGGATTGTTTTTGCTTTGATACTTAGTAAAATTTTATCCAGGAAATAGAATAAATCAAGAAAAGGAAAAAAGCATTGAAAGCCCATGAGTCAAGCCATTCTAGCTTTCTTGCTTGACCTTGCCCTTGCCCTTGCCCTTCCTTTCTTTCTTCCTTCCTCCTTCCTTTCTTCCTTCTTATATGGTCTTCTGCAGCCAAATAAGTGACACAGAAAACTAACAAAAATATCAACATCAGCAGTAATTTATGAACTATGGCATTTATAAACCAAGTTAGTATCCTTTAAGAGAGAACAGGAGACATAATCACACATTAAGTCATACATACATGATACTGCTCTACATACATCCCTCAAAACTTTCCAGAAAAGGTTACTTATGTTCTATACAGATGCTATCTCCTGGGTCTTGAGAAAGCTCCCTTAAATGTTTTACTAGAAATCGGACACAGTGGTCCTTCCTAAAGCCAGGAATGAACTTGTTAAAGGACTCCTTTTCCTGACTCGGGTTAATTCTTCCATTTGGAATGACATAAGGGCTCTGAGCCTTTTCTCTCCTCAAGTACTTAGTGGCTATAGCAAAGTTTTAGCAATGGTTTACCCTAAGAAACACTCTTTTCTGGTGCCCTCCAATGTATCCTAGTGTCTAAATCTCAGATACACAAATATATGTATTACTTGGTGTTCTCTCTCCCTGATCTTCCCCTCCTCATGAAGCTTCATTTTATTTTTATTTTTATTTTAATCTTTCAAGTTTTTGTTTAAATTCTAGTTAACACATAATGTGATGTTAGTTTCAGGAGAAGAATTTAGTGATTCATCACTTACATATAACACCCACTGTTCTTCACAAGCGCTGTCCTTAATACCTGTCATCCATTTAGCCCATTTCCCAACCAACCTCCCCTCCAGCAACCCTCAGTTTATTCTCTATAGTTAAGAGTCTTTTAAGGTTTGCCTCTGTCTCTTTTTTTTTTCCCTCTTTCCCCTATGTTGATCTGTTTGGCTTGTTAAATTGTACATATGTGTGAAACCATATGGTATTTGTTTTTCTCTGACTTTCTTCACTTAGCATAACGCACCCTAGCTCCATCCACATCAATGCAAATGGCAAGATTTCATTCTCTTTATGGCTGAGCAATATTCCATTGTATATGTATATATGCCATATCATTATCCATCCATCAGTCAATGGAGACTTGGGCATTTCCATAGTTTGGCTATTGTTGATAATGCTGCTATAAACATCAGGGTGCATATGCCTCTTTGAATCAGTACTTCTGTATCCCGTGGGTAAATACCTACTAGTGCAAATGCTGGGTTGTAGGGTAGTTCTATTTTTAACTTTTTGAGGAACCTCCATACCATCTTCCAAACTGGCTGAGCCAGTTTGCATTCCCACCAACTGTGTGAGAAGGTTCCCCTTTCTCTACATCCTCACCAGCATCTGTTTTTTTCCTGAGTTGTTCATTTTAGTCATCCTGACAGGTTTGAGGTGGTATCTCTTTGTTGTTTTGTTTTTCCCTGATGATGAGTGATTTCCCTAATGATGAGCATATTTTCATGTGTCTGTTAGCCATCTGGATGTCTTCTTTGGGAAAATGTCTTTTGATGTATTCTGCCCATTTATTAACTGGATTATTTGTTTTTTAAGTGTTGAGTTTGATAAGTTATTCATAGATTTTTAGATGCTAATTCTTTTTTCGGGTCTGTCATTCATAAATATCTTCTTTTATTCTGTTGCCTTTTGTGTTGATTGTTCCTTTGCTTTGCAGAAGCTTTTTATATTAACCAGGAAATGAAAGGAGAAATAAAAAAAACCATGGAAACAAATGAAAATGAAAACACAACAGTTCAAACCTTTGAGATGCAACAAAATCAGTCATAAGAGGGAAGTAGAGAGCAATACAGGTCTACCTCAAGAAGCAGGAAAAATCTCAAAACACAATCTAAGCTTGCACCTAAAGAAGCTAGAAAAAGAACAGATAAAGACTGAAGCCACTAGAAGGGTAATAATAAAGATGAGAGCAGAAATAAATGCTATCAGAACAACAACAAAAAAAAACAGATCAATAAAACTAAGAATTGGTATTTTGAAAGAATTTATAAAATGTATAAACCCCTAGCCAGACTTATCAAAAAGAAAAAAAAAAGGACCCAAATAAATTAAATCATAAATGAGAGAGATCACAACCAACACCACAGAAATACAAACAATTATAAAAGAATACTATGAAAAATTACATGCCAACCAATTGGGCAACCTGGAAGAAATGGATACATTTCTTGAAACTTCATTTTAAATCTCCTATTTGATTTTTAGGCAGCTTGTTTCCACCTCAGGTTTTAAATCTCTTCACGTTGAAGTAGTTGAGAAACATTGCCATAAGTGACAAGGGTATATTCTTTAGAAAAGGCCATTGTTAAGTGGCCAGAATCTTAGTTTATTTTTTAAACCTAGAATCCCAAAAGTATGTGACAAAGACCTAAATTACGTAACTGTTTCTCAAACTTTTTTTCCTGGGGCCCACAATAAGAAAACCCTATGAAACCTCATTTCAGAGCATATACAGAAAACACAAGTCTGTTAAAACAATGTTTATCCTAACCGCATACAATGTATTATGATATTTTGTAGTTATTCTATTTGACTCCCTTCCGTTCTATTCCAGTTGTAAAGTATTTTCCATGCCCAAATAAAATAACTTTACTGTCCCCTTAAGGGTTGTAATGCACCATTTGAAAAGCAGACTGACCAGCCTGTGGTTCTCCCTCCTGTCTTTGCTATTAAACCTAAAAATAAGAGTTGAAAAGTACCACATCTGTGGATGCACATATTCTCTCAGAGGAATTACAACCATCCAGAGTTTCTTTGGTTCAAGCAGTCTTTATTTTCAGTGTTAGAGTTTCCCTCTAAGCTTCATTAGTCAAAAGCTGAAATGCCATTTATGGCCACAGTGTGCCACCTGGCATCACAAAACTCCCGTCCATGACCTGCCCCTGCTCACTCCACACAGCCAGAAGAAAGAAGCCAGGAGGGAGTTCTTCAGTGCGTTTTAGAGAATAGATCTAATTACAGCCTATTGCCACCTGTGGTTGAGGCCTTGCATATTTTTATACCAAGTGCATTTCCTTTAATAATGCCTTTGTTTTGCTATCATGAGGAAGTAGTCACTTCCACAGTAGCAGAAGTATTTGAAAAACTGGGAAGAAGGAAAACAGAAGCCCTTGTCTATAGTTCCTGAACAACTGAGACTTGATTTGGCTGATTTCTCTCAATATTTGTAGTGCTTTTTTTCACAAGTTCTTTCCTTGCTGTAAACAACTGCATATACTGATTTTTTTAATTTACATTTTAGTTAACATATAGTGCAATATTGGTTTCAGGATTAGATTTTAGTGATACATCCCTTACATACAACACCCATTGCTCATCACAACAAGTGCTTTCCTTTTATCTCTCACCCATCTAGCCCATCTCCCACCCACCTCCCTCCATCAACCCTCAGTTCTCTGTATTAAGAGTCTCTTGTAGTTTGTTTCTCCCACCATTCTTCTCTTCCACCACTTCTCATATGATCATCTGTTTTGTTTCTTAAATTCCACATATGAGTGAAATCATATGGCATTTGTCTTTCTCTGATTTATTTTGCTAAGCATAATACATCCTGGCTCCATCCATGTCATTTCAGTTGGCAAGATTTCATTCTTTTTGATGGTTGAGTAATACTCCTGTGTTTGTGTGTGTGTGTGTGTGTGTGTGTGTGTGTGTGTGTGAGAGAGAGAGAGAGAGAGAGAGAGAGAGACAGACAGACAGACAGACACACACTCTGTGTAGAAAACCCAAAAGACTCCACCAAAAACTTGCTAGAACTAATACATGAATTCAGCAAAGTTGTAGGATAGAAAATCAACGTACAGAAATCTGTTGCATTTTTATACACTAATGAAGCAGCAGAAAAAGAAATCAATGAATCCCATTTGCAATTGCACCAAAAACAGTAAGATACCTACAAATGAACCTAAACAACAACGATTTAAGTTAAATCTCAGGTCATAAAAGGAAGAGCCATAGGTCTAAATCCCAGTACAACTTAGATCTGTGGCAGATCTAAAGGAGCAAACTCTGTGGACATGAGTATCCCTACCACTAAAGGTGGTACGTGTTCACAGTACAGCCACCTACCAGATGACCTGTTACACCATACTACACCAGCCATGCTCAACTTGAATTGCTCTGCATGGGGATATCTATATAGATAGAAATATGGAGAGAGGTATAAGAAGATATAGATAGATGCAATTATAGAGATAGCCATATAGATATGTATATACGTATACATGCATGTTTTTCATATATAGGGTCTATGTATATACATTTAATACTTGTTTGCCAATCTTTCCAGGCACATATCCATACAATCGTATGGATATCAGAACTGTGATCATAGCATGTTGGAGATTGGCTCAGAGATATGATAATTTCTAAAGGAATTTATTGGGGAGTGGGGAAAGACAGTGCTCTGAGCTACTGGCATAATTACCATGACCACATAGAGAATACCACAGTAAACAGACATTTGCTTTGCACCCCTAAAATAATTAGCTCATGTTGTTTTGTAATAGTGTTGATCTGGTCAGGACAAACACTACCACCCTTAGTAACAAAGAGCCTGTGATGTGGGGAAAGGCCACAAAACCGGTTTGAGCTCATAGTTCAGCAATTGAGTTGGGGCTGGAGCTCCAGGACCCTGACCTTTGTGGACCTGCACCCCACAGAAAGTAGGGTCTGGCTCCAAAATCCTTGAGACCAGATTGAGAGGAAATAAACATGATGAAAGAGAGCTGAATTTTAGATGAAGTAACATAGTCCTGACTCGTGCTTCTTGAAGTTATTTTGCCTGATGGTGGAGGGAGTGAGGCCATATGTGTGGCAGGAAGGTTGTTAGAAAATGTACACAGCACGTTTTTTCACACTGTTAATTTTACTCAATTATTTTGCGTTAGGGGTAGGTGATTAAAGCTCTTTAATTGGTAAATAAACTTCAACCATAGGGAAAAATGCAACATATGCTTGGTTTTTAAGATAAAAGACCGCTAAAGAATTTTAATCTTTTAGCAGGATCTTTTATAGCAATATCCATAGGCCCCTGGAGATTAGAGTTTATTCTTCTTTACTTTTAGAATACATTTGTAGAGAAGTTTGAACTAGCCTCTAAGAAACTCTCCTGGCACACACTCAGAGAAACCACAAGAATGTGTGTGTACCCTTGTGGGAGAGGTTGCTCTGACCTCATGAACATAGCTATCCAGTCTAGGGACAGTGGGGGAAGAAAACGAAAATTTGTTCTAGGCAGAACATTAAGAACCCACTCCTGATATTTCCATCCGTCTGGAAGAACATTTGATAATTTTTCTTTAAGAAGGAACCCAAAATTCTCTACTTATTCCTGTTCCGGAAGGCCTGGCTTGGTCTAGTGCTGCTTGGGCAGGACAGGTAAGCTTCTCTGATTCCAGAATTCAGTATTAGACCCCTGGCCTGTAGACATGCAACATTCTCCAACTTCACCTTTCTTATATATGACAGTGAATTTTGGGGCGTGGTTCTCCATTTTGAGAGAGAGTATGTGTGGGAGTACACGCACAAGTGGGGGAGAAGTGGAGGGGAGGGGGTGGGTGGGAATCTCAAGCTGACAGCACAGAGTCTGACAAAAGACTGGAACTCACCAACTGTGAGATCATGACCTGAGCCGAAATCAAGTGTTGAACCCTTGACCGACTAAGCTACCCAGGCAACCTTGCTTACTTTTTTCTAATTTCTAAACTCATTTAGAACTCAACGGAGAGAAAAGAATATATTTATTAGAACTCATTTGAAAACCCATGAATTTCCTCATTACTGTGTGCCATCATCTGCACTTAAACTTTTTGTTCATCTTCTCATTGAACTGCTATAAACTTGAAGACGTAGAAAGCATTATTTCCATGACATACACGGAAAAACGGAGACTCAGAAAAGTAAAACAATTTACTTGTACTCCTTCCTATAAGCCTGTGCCTAGGCCTATGTCTCCATGAAGGAGAGAGAAGTACAAACTGTGTCCCATAAACCAAATCTAGTCTTTGGCCTGTTTTATCAAAGTTTTTCTTGGAGGACCACCAGGCCCACTTACTTACTGCCTTTTGTTGTGTTCTCCCTACAACAACAGAGTAGGGCACAGAGCTGAGGAATTGTGACAGAGGTCATATGAACCCCAAGCCTAAAATACTTACTATCTGGCTCTTGACAGAAAAAGTTTGCTGATGACCCCTGGTCTAAATCTAATAATTGGTTGGATTCGTAAGAATAAAAGAGTGGGCAGCAAGAAGAGAAGGTTGTGTTGAGCAGGTAGCATAGTCAAGTGGCAGAGAAATACGGCTGATGACAAGCTGTAACATGTGCCTATGGGTCTGATGATCTGAAGTGGTATGAAGAGGGAAGGTCACTGGGTTGAAGACAGATAAGAAGCTAGGAGGACTTACATGTCAGATGTGCCATCTTTGAGACTATTAAAAACTCCCAAAATGAGAATGGGGAGGAAGGTCGTGAACTGCATACTAAACTCTATTAAAATATAAGAGAGATCTTGACAGAAGGCCAAGGAGGGTGGTGAGGGTGTTAGCAGGAGAGAATAACCCTCCATAACAGGAGGGATTCCATAGAAGAGGGTGATATAGATGAGACCAAGAATGGTTTGCATTCCACATTCTATATTCAGTGTCCTCTAGCCTCAAAATGAACACATGTTCCCTTAATTTGTTCCCAGTATGTCACACATTCCATTATTAGAGCATATATCCCACATAATTTTTTTGTTTTAACAACGTTGTTGAGCCAGAGTATATGTACCATAAAATTCACCCAGTGTAAGGCTCACTGACTCTTAATGAATGTACCTAGTTGTGAAACCATCACAAAAAATTTTTGGCACATTTCCTTTTGTACCCAGAAGATCCCTTGTGTCCATCTACAGTCCCTTCTCATTCCCGCTTCCAGCCCCGGATAGATATCTGTCAACCTGCTATGAGTCTCTAGGTTTTATGGATGTTTCATATAAATGTAATCATTCAATATATGGTCTTTTATGACTTTTTTTCCCACTCAGCATAAAAGTTTTTATGAGGTTTTATTCGAATAGCAGCATGAATCAGTACTTTATTCCTTTATATTGCTGAACTGTAATCCATCGCATACATAGACCAAATTTTATTTATCCATTCATCAGTTGATGGATATTCAGGTTGTTTCCCCTTTGGCGATCTTGCTAATAATGCTGCCATGAACATTTATGTACATGTTTTTGTATAGAGTTATGATTTCATTTCTCTTGGGTATATATCCAAGGACTGGAATTTCTGGGCACATGGTAACTCGATGTTTAACATTTTGAGGAGCTGCTAGACAGTTTTCCAAAGCAATTGTGCCATTTTATACTCCCACCAGCAATGTATGAGGATCCCCATTTCTCCACATCCTCGCCAACACTTGCTATTGTCTTTTTATTTATAGCTATCTCCAACGTGATTTTTATTTGCATTTCCCTAATGACGAATGATGCTGAGCATCTTTTCATGTGCTGATTGCCTTTTTGTGTATCATCTTTGGTGAAATGTCTATTCATCTCTTCTGTCCATTTTTAAAATTGGTTTGTGTTTTTATTATTGAGGTGTAAAAGTTCTTTATTCTAGTTACAAGTAGTTGGATAGATGGGGGCAAATATTTTCTCCAATTTTGTGGGTTGTTTTATTTTTTCATAAAATAGGGAACGCTTCACGAATTTATATGTCATCTTTGTGCAAGGGCCATGCTAATCTTCTCTGTATCGTTCCAATTTTAGTATATTTGCTGCTGAAGCAAGCGCTGTTGTTTTATTTTTTAAATGGTGTCCTTTGAACTACAAATTTTTTTTTTCCTTGCAATGAAGCAGAATTTTTTTTTCTTTTGTTCCTTGTGTTTTGGTATCATAATTCAGAAGGCTTTGTCTAACCTAAGGTCACAAGTATTTCCTTGTATATTTTCTTTTTAGGAGTTTTGTAGTTTTCCTTGTATAATCATTTAGGTCTATGATCTATTTTGAGTGAATTACTACATATGAAGTCCAGCTTCATTCATTTGCTTATGGTTACAGAGTTGTCCCAGCATCATTTGTCAAATAGACTATTCAGACGATTATTTTCCTATTGAATTGTCTTGGCACCCACACCAAAAATCAAGTAATTATAAATGTAAGGGTTTATTTCTGGACTGTGAATTCCATTCCATTCATTTATAAGTCTATCCTCATGCCAGAACCACACAGGCTTGATTATTGTTACTTTGTAGAAGGTTTCAAACTGGGAAGTGTGAATTCTCTAATCTTATTTTTTTCCCCCACGATTGTTTTATTACATGTCCCTTGAATTTCCACATGAATTTTAGGAAGTAAAGTGCTACTTTCCGAGAAAAAAAAAAAACTGGGAATTTGATAGAGATGGTGTTAAATCTTAAAGATCAATTTGGAGAGGATTGTCATCTTCACAGTGTTCTCTGGTCCATGAATGAGGGATGACTTTGATATTTTTAAGGTCTTCTTTGATTTCTTTTTTTTTTTTTAACTTTTTAATGTTTGCTTATTTTTCAGAGAGAGAGACATAGCATGAGAAGAGGAGGGACAGAGAGAGAAAGAGAGGGAGACACAGAATTGGATGCAGTGTCCAGGCTCTGAGCTGTCGGCACAGAGCCTGTTGTGGGGCTCAAACCCATGAATCATGAGATCATGACCTGAGCTGAAGTCAGATGCTTAATTGACTGAGCCACCCAGGGACCCCAGGTCTTCTTTAATTTCTTGCAACAATGTTTTTTAATATTCAGATTATAAGATTTCATTTATTTAATTTATTCTCAGATACTTAATTTTTTGCAACTATAAATAGAATTGTTTTCTTAATTTAACTTTCAAATTGTTCATTGATAATTTATACAAATACAAGTGACTTTCATATTTTGATCTGCCCTGCAACCTTGTTGAATTCTTTTTTGTTGTTGTTGTTCTAATAATTTTTAGTGGATTGCTTGGGCATTTCTATACAGGGTATCATCATGTCACCTGCAAATAGAAATAATTTTGCTTCTTCTTTTCCACCATTAATTCCTTCTTAATGCCTAATTGCCCTGCCTGGAATCTCCAGCACAATGTTGAGCAGCAGTGGTGAAAGCAGGCATCCTTGCCTTTATCTTGATCTTAGAGGAAGCATTCAGTATTTCACTTAAGTTGTTTCAGTTAAGTATGATATTAGTTGTGGGTTTTTCATAGATGCCCCTTAGCAAGTGGAGGAAGTTACCTTCTATTAATGGTATGTTGAAGGTTTTAATCATGAAAAGCTGTTACATTTTGTCAAATGCCTTTTTGGTGTGTAGTGAGATGACCCTGTGGGATTTGTGCTTTATTCTATGGATAAGTTACATTACAGTGATTTCCACATGTTAAACTCATATTGCATTCCTGGAATAAATCCTGTGTGGTCATGGTGTATAATCCTTCTTAAAGTTAATGAATGTGGTTTGTTAATATTTTATTGAGTATTTTGCATGTATATTCATAAGAGATACCGTAGAAACTGTCTACGGTTTTCTTGTAGTGTCTTTGTCTAGTTTTGAGATCAAATAATACAGGCTTCATAGAATGAGTTGGGAAGTGATCCCTCTTCTTCTATTTTTTAAAGGGGTTTATGAATAATTGGTATTAATTTTTTTAAGTGTTTAGTTGAATTCAGCAATAAGGTCATCTGGATCTGGGCTTTTCTTTGCAAGAAGTTTTAAAATTACCAATTCATTTTTTAAAATTTGTTGTAGGTCATTAACGTTTTCTTTCTTTTTTACTCAGTGTTGGTTGTTTGTCTCTTTAGGAATTTATCTACTTCATGTAAATTATCTAATTTGTTAGCATACAGTTATTCATGGCACTTCCTTATAATCCTTTTTATTTCAGTAAAATTAACAGTGATTTATCCTTTTATTCTTGACTTTAGTAATTTAAGTCTTCAGTTTTTTTTCCTGTCCAGTCTAGATAAAGGTGTGTTAATTTTGTTGGTCTTTACAAAGGAACCCTTTTTTGGTTTTACTGATTGTTTTATTCTCTATTAATTTCTGCTCCAATCTTTCTATTTCCTTCCTTCTTCTTGCCTTGGGTTTAGTTTGCTCTTTTTCCACTTTCTTAAGATGGAGGTTAATTTATAATTCATTGATTTCTTTCTCAGAATATTTTAATTTTCCTTTTTGTTTCTTCTTTGGCACATTGATTATTCAGTAGTGTTTTACTTTCCACCTATTTGTGAATTTACCAAACCCATTGCCATTAGTAATGTCTAATTTCATTCTATGTGGTTAGAGAACATGCTCTGCATTATTTCAACTTACATATAGAGAGAAGCTTCTTTGGCGTAGTACATGTTCTGTCCTGGAGAATATTCCACGTGGACTTGATAAAATTGTGTAGTCTTCTGAGTGAAGACTTGGATAGATGTTTATTAGGTCTAGTTCATTTATAATGTTAAAATATTAGATTTCCTTGATCTTCTGTCTGGTTGTTCTAATATTTTTGAATGTGAAATATTGAAGTGTCTAACTATTCTTACTGAATTGCCTTATTTCTTCCTTCACTTAGTTTTGCTTCACTGGAGCAAACATTGTTAGATGCGTATATTTTTTAAAATTGTTGTAAATCCCTGATTAATGCTTTTTATCACTAGAAAATGTTCCTCATTGTCTTTAGTAATATTACTATAATTCTATTTTATCTATAGTAAATTCCAGATTTTTTTCTGTATGAATTATACAGAAATTCTTTTGAAATTCTTTTACTTTCAGTCTCTCAGCATTATTAAATGTTGTTTGTCTCCTGTTGACAATTTAGAGTTGGTTCTTACTAACCAATCTGGCAGTCTGTGCCTTTTGATTGGATTGATTAATCCATTCACATTTAATGTTAATACTGGGATAATTGTACTTTTATTTTCAGTATGTCCCATTTTGGGTGTTTTTATTTTATTTATTTTCTAAATCCAGTATAATTAATATATAGTCTTATATCACTTTCAGGTGTATAATAAAGTGATTCAACAATTCTTTACATTATTCCATGCTCTTCATGATAAGTGTACTCTTAATCCTCTTCAACTATTTTGCCTATCCTCTTACCTCCTCTTTGGAAACAGTAAGTTTCTTCTCTGTATTTAAGAGTCTAGTGTTTTTTGTCCTCCCCCCCCCACACACACACACACTTTTTTCCCTTAAATTCCACGTATGAGTAAAACCATAGGGTATTTATCTTTCTCTGACGGACTTATTTCACTTAACATTATACTTTCTACATTCATCCATGATGTCATAAATGGCAAAATTTCATTTTTATGGCTCAGTAATATTCCAGTGTGTGTGTGTGTGTGTGTGTGTGTGTGTGAGTATCCCATCTATTTTTGATCCATTCATCTATGAATGAACCCTGTGTTGCTTTCATATCTTGCCTATTGTAAACAATGCTGCAATAAACCTCTGGGTGCATATTTTCTTATATTACAGTTTTCATTGTCTTTGGGTAAATACTGAATAGAATTACTGGGTCATATAGTATTTCTATTTTTAATGTTTTGAGGTACCTCCATGCTATTTTCCACCAGTTTGCATCCTACCGACAGTGCATGAGAGTTCCATTTTCTCCACATCCTCACCAACGCTTGTTCCTTGTCTTCTTCAATTTACCCATTCTGACAGCTGTGAGGTGATAGGTCATTGTGGTTTTGATTTGCATTTCTCTGATTATTAGAAATTTTGACTATCTTTTCATGTGTTGGTCATTTTTATGTTTATGGAATAATGTCTGTTTATGTCTTCTGTCCATTGTTTAATTGGATTATTTGGGTTTTTGGGTGTCGAGTTGTAGGAGTTCTTTATATATCTTGGATATTTATCCCTTATCACATATATCATTTGCAGATATCTTCTCGCATTCAGTAGGTCGTCTTTTAGTTTTGTTGACTGTTTCCTTTCTTGTGCAAAACCTTTTTATTTTGATATAGTGCTATCAGTTGTTTTTTTGTTTTGTTTGCTTTTGTTTCCCTTGTCTTAGGAAAGAAACACTTCTAGAAAAATAGTGATATGGCCAATGGCAGAGAAATTACTGTCTGTGTTGTCTTCTAGCATTTTTATGGTTTCAGGTCTCACATTTATGTCTTTAATCCATTCTGAGTTTCTTTTTGTGTATGGTGTTAGAAAGTGGTCTAGTTTCCTTCTTTTGCATGTAGCCGTCCAGATTTTTCAACACCCTTTGTTGAAGAGACCTTGCATATTTCCATTGCATATTCTTGCCTCCTTTGCCATCTATTAATTGACCATATAATTGTGGGTTTATTTCTGGGGTCTGTATCCTATTCCATTGACATATGTGTCTATTTTTGTGTCCATACCATACTGCTATGATTATTATAGCTTTGTAGTATATCTAGAAATCTGGGATTGTGATACTTCCAGTTTTGTTCTTTTTCAAGATTGCTTTGGTTATTCAGGGTCATGGTAGCTATACTTGTGGTGAACATAGCATAATATGTAAACTTACAAAGTCATTAAGTTGTATATTTGAATTATTCAGAATAATTCAGGATTATTCTAGTTCTGTGGAAAAATGCTGTTGGTGTTTTGATAAGAATTTCATTAAATCTGTAGATTGCTTTGGGGTTGTAGAAACATTTTATCAATATTCCCCCAATCCATGAGAACGGACTGTATTTCCATTTATTTGTGTCATCTTCAGTTTTTTTCATCAGTGTTTCATAGTTTTTAGAGCACAAGACTTTCGCATCCTTAGATAACTTTATTCCTTGAAACATTATTTTTTGGTGTAATTGTAAACAAAATGGTTTTCTAAGTTTCTCTTTCTGCTACTTCATTATTAGTGTATTGAAATGCAGCCGATTTCTGTATATTAATCTTGTATCCTGATAGTTTACTGAACTAATTTGTCAGTTTTAGTAATTTTTGGTAGAGTCTTGGATTTTCTATGTGTACTGTTATGCCTTTTGCAAATAGTGAAAGTTTTACTTCTTCCTTACCAATTTGAATGCCTTTTATTTATTTTTGTTGTCTGATTGCTTTAGCTAGGATTTCCAGTACTATGTTGAATGAAAATGGAGACAAAAATCTATGATAAAAACAGAGAGGGAGGCAAACCATATGAGTCTCTTTTAAAAATTTTTTTTTATGTTTTCTTTCTTTATTTTTGAGAGACAGCACGAGGAAGAGAGTGGGAAAGAGAGGGAGAACAGAATCTGAAGCAGGCTTCAGGCTCTGCACTGTCAGCACAGAGCCCTATGTGGGGCTTGAACTCAGGAACCATGAGATCATGACCTGAGCCGAAGTTGTATGCCTAAACAACTGAGCCACTCAGGTGACCCCATAAGAGACTTTTAAATACAGAGAATAAACTGAGGGTTGCTGGACCACGGTTGGATCAGGGAAATGGGCTAAATGGGTGATGGGTATTAAGGAGGGCACTTGTTGGGATGATCACTAGGTGTTATATGCAGAGTGATGAATCACTAAATTCTATTCCTGAAACCATAAGTACGCTGTGTTAATTAACTTGGATTTAAATTTTTAAAACTGTTAAAATTATTTTTTTAAAAAAGAATGTCAAAATTGCTCAGATATTTTGAATAAAAACAAAGATGTTATTTAAAAATTAAGAATAAAACATAATTACACCACCAAGAAAAGTGGTTAGAGTAGACAGCTTTGCCTTATTCCTGATATTAGTAGAAAACCTCTCAGCTTTTCACTATTGAGAATGGTAGCTGTGGGCTTTTATTACATGGGCTTTATTACGTTGAGGTATGTTCCCTCTAAACCTACTTGGCTGAGAGTTTTTATCATGAATGGATGTTGCACTTTGTCTAAAGCTTTTTCCACATCTATTGAGATGATTGTATTTTTTTGAGTATATTTGACACAATGTTACATTAGTTTCAGGTGTACAACTTAATGATTTGACACATGTATACAGTATGTTATGTTCACCACAAGTATACCTACCATCTGTCCCATTTACATCGCTGTTACAATATCATTGATTGTGTTCCTTATGCTCTACCTTTTTATCGCTATGACTTATTCCATTACTGGAGGCCTGTATCTCCCTCTCTCCTTTCCATTTTGCCCAACTCCAACCCCTGTCCCCTCTTAGCAACTACCAATTCTCTGTATTTATAGTTCTGATTCTTACTTTTTTTTTTTAGATTCCATTTATGAGTGGAATCATAAGGTATTTGTCTTTCACAGTCAGACTTATTTCACTTACCTGAAACCCTATAGGTCCATCCATGTTGCCTCAAATGGCACAATATCCTTTTTTATGGCTATGCAATATTCTATTGTGTATATATACCAAAATTTCGTTATCCATTTGTCTATTAAAAGACACTTACATTGCTTCCATGTCTTAGCTATTGTAAATAATGCCGCAATAAACATAGGGGTTCATATATCTTTTTAAGTGTTTTCGTTTTTCCTGAGTAAATACCCTGTAGTGGAATTTTTGGACTATATGGTATTTTTTTTTTTATGAGGAACCTCCATACTGTTTTTCACAGGGACTATACCAATTTGCATTCTCACCAACAGTATGCAAGTGTTCCTTTTTCTCTACATCCTTGCCAACACTTGTTATTTCTTATGTTCTTGATTTTTTCCCCATTTTAACAGGTATGAGGTGATATCTCATTGTGGCTTTCATTTGTTTCCCTCATGATTAGTGATTTTGAGCATCTTTTCATGTGTCAGTTGGCAATCTGTATGTCCTCTTTGGAAAAACTGCCTATTAAGGTCCTTGCCCATTTTTAATTGGATTGTTTGGGGGTTTTTTTGGTGTTGAGTAGTATGAATTCTTTATGTATTTTGGATATTAATTCCTTATTGGATATATCACTTGCCAAATATATTCTCTCATTCAGTAAATTGTCTTTTTTGTTTTGTTGATGGTGTTCTTTGCTATGCAAAAAAAAAAAAAAAAAAAAGTGTCAATGTAGTCCCAGTACTTTATTTTTACTTTTGTTTCCCTTGCCTTAGGAGACCTATCCAGAAATAAGTCGCTTTGGCTGATGTCAGAGAAATGACTGCCTGTTTTCTCGTGTAGGATTTTTATGGTTTCAGGTCTCATTTTCAGATCTCTAATCCATTGTGAGTTTATTTTTGTGTGTGGTGTTGGAAAGCAGTCCCTTTTCATTCTTTTACATCTAGCTGTCCTGTTTGCCCAGCACCATTTATTGAAAAGGCTGTGTTTTCCCCTGTTGGATATTCTTTTCTCCTTTGTCATAGATTGATTGACCATATGTATATGTGGGTTTATTTCTGGAGTCACTATCCTGTTTTGTTAATCTATGTGTTTTTTATGTGCTAATACCATACTCTTTTGATTACTACAGCTCTGTAATATATCTAGAAGTCTGGGATTGTGATACTCCAGCTTTGTTCTTTGTCAAGGTTGCTTTGGCTATTCAGGGTCTTCTGTGATTCCATACAAATTTTAGTTTTATTCTAGTTTTGCCATAAATGCTATTGGTGTCTTGGCAGAGATTGCATTGAAATTGTAGACTGCCCTGGGTGATATGGACATCTGATAATATTCTTCCAGTTCATGAGGATGGACTATCTCCATTTGTCTGTGTCATCTTCAAATTCTTTCATCAGTGTGTTATATTTTTCAGAGTAGAGGTCTTTCACCTCTTTGGTTAAATTTATTCTTAAATGCTTTAGTCTTTCTGATGCAATTGTAAATGGCATTGTTTTTTAAATTTCTCTTTCCTGTTACTTTGTTGTAGTGTATAAAGACACTGCCAACTTCTGAATTTACATGCCCCTTGACTGCATTCATTGCTTCTAGTAGTTTTTTGGTGGAATCTAGGATTTTCTATACATAGCATCATGTCATCTGTGAATACTGACAGTTTAACTTCTTTACCAATATGGATGCCTCTTATTTTTTTTTCTTCTCTGATTGCTTTGGCTAGGATTTTTAGTACTATGTTGAATAAAAGTGAAGACAATTGACATGCTGTCTTGCTTCTGACCTTAAAGGGAAAACTCTGTTTTTCACTGCTTAGGATAATGTTAGCCACGAGTTTTTCATATATGATCTTTATTATGTTGAAGTATGTTCCATCTATCCCCACTTTGTTAAGAGTTTTTATAATGAAAGGATATTGAATCTTGTGAAATGCTTTTTCTGCATCTGTTGAGATGATTGTATGATTTTTGTCCATTTTGTTAATGGGGTACATGATGATTGATTTGCAGACTTTGAATCATCCTAGCATCCCAGGAATAAATCCCATCTGATCATGGTGAATGATCTTTTTAATGTACTGTTATATGTAGTTTGCTAATATTTTGTTGAGGATTTTTGCATCTATATTCATCAGGGATATCGGCCTGTAGTTCTCTTTTTTTGTGGTGTCTTGTCTGACTTTGTATTAGGGTAATGCTGGCCCTGTAGAAACTATTTGGAAACTTTCCTTCCTCTCCAATTTTTGGAATAGTTTGAAGAGAATAGGTATTAATTCTTCTATAAATGTCTACTAGAACTCATTTGTGAATCCATCGGGTCCTGGACTTTTATTTGGCGGGGGGTTGATTATTTAATTTCATTACTTATCAGTCTAGTCAAAGTTTTTATTTCTTCATGGTTCAGTTTGTTGAAGACTGGATATTTCTAGGAATTTATACATTTCTTCCAGGTTGTCCAGTTTGTTGGCATATAATTTTTCATAATATTCTCTTATAATCCTTTGTATTTCTGTGGTGTTGATTGTTAATAGTCTTCTTTAATTGCAGATATTGTTTATTTGAGATCTCTTTCTCTCTCTCTCTCTCTCTCTCTCTCTCTCTCTCTCTTTTTATGAGTCTGGCTCAAGGCTTATCAATTTGGTTGATCTTTTCAAAGAACCAGATCATGGTTTCATTGATCTGTTCAATTTTTTTAGTTTCTATTTCACTTATTTCTGCTCTAATCTTCATTATTCCTTTCTTCTACTGGTTTGGGGTTTTGTTTTTCTTTTTGTAGTTCTTTTAAGAGCTAGGTTAAGTTGTTTGGGATTTTTGTTGTTGAAGTAGGCCTGTATTGCTATAATCCCTCTTAGAAAAGCTTTTGCTGCATCTAAAAGATTTTGAACCATTGTATTTTCATTTTCACCTGTCTTCATGTATTTTTTCTCTCTTTTGTGTCTTGGTTGACCCATTTAATGTTTAGTAGCATGTTATTTAACCTCCATGGATTTGTATTCCTTCCAGATTTTTTCTTATGGTTTATTTCTAGGTTGACTTGTGGCCTAGTGTAATCTATTCTAGAGAATTTTTCATGTGCACTTGAAAGAATGTGCATTCTGCTAGTTTTGGATGGAATGTTGTGAATATATTTGTTATATTCATCTAGTCTAATGTGTCATTCAAAGCAACTGTTTTGTGTTCATTTTCTGTTTGGATGATCTGTCCATTGCTATAGGTGGGGTGTTAAAGATTTACTATTATTGTAATACTATTGTATTACTATTGATTTCTTTCTGCATATTTGTTAATAACTGCTTTATGTATTTGGGTGTTGCCATGTTGAGTGTATAAATATTTATAATGTTTACAATATTCTTGTTGGATTATTCCCTTTTTGATTATGTGGGGTTCTTTGTCTCTTGTTACAGTTTGTTTTAAAGTCTATTTTATACAATATAAGTATTACTACCCAGCCTTCCTTTCACTTCTCTTTGCACAGTAAATGTTCTTCCATCCCTTTACTTTCAATTTGCATGTGTCTTCAGGTCTGAAATTAGTGTCTTGTAAGCAGCATATAGATGGGTCTTACTTTTTTATCCATTCATTCATCCTATATCTTTTGATTGGAGCATTTAGTTCATTTACATTCAAAATAATTGGTAGGTGTGTATTTATTGACATTTTGTTACTTGTTTTATGGTTGTATTTGTAGTTCTTCTCTGTTGCTTTCTTCTCTTGCTCTTGTGGTTTGATGGCTTTCTTTAGTAATATGCTTAGACTACTTTCTCTTTAGTTTTTGTAGATCTATTACAGGTTTTTGACTTGTGCTTTCCATTAGGTTTATATATAATTTCTTATGCATACAGTCTATACTAAGATTATGGTCACTTACATTTGAATCTATTCTAAAAGCAGTAAACTTTTGCTACCCCCTACACCTTTTAGGTATACGGTATCATCTTTTACATCGTTTTATTTCATGAACCCATGACTTATTTTTTATAGATATACTGGATTTTACTACTTTTGTGCTTTAACCTCCATACTGGTTTTGTAAGTGATTAATAATTTTATTATGTTTATATGTGCCTGTGAATTTTTTTTCCTTTCCTATTTTTCTTACTCATGCTTGTGGTCTTTCCTTTGCTTTTTTTTTTTTCAATGTTTATTTATTTATTCATTTTTGAGAGAGAGCAAAAGAGAGCATGTGCATGTGAGTGGGAGAGGGGCAGAGAGAGGCAGGGGGAGGGAGACAGAGAATCCTAACCAGGGTCCACACTGCCAACACAGAGCCTGATGTGGGGCTCAAACCCACAAACCATGAGATCATGACCTGAGCTGAAATCGAGTTGGATGCTCAACCTACTGAACCACCAGGCACCCCTCGTCTTTGTTTTTCATTCAGAGAACCTGTTTTAATATTTTTTGTAAGACTGGTTTAGTGGTGATGAATTCCTTTAACTTTTGTTTGGGAAACTCATTATCTCTTCTTCTATTCTAAATGATAACTTTGCCGGATAGAGTGTTCTTGTTTGCAGGATTTTTCCTTTCAGCACTTTGAGGATATCATGCCACTCCCTTCTAGTCTAAAAGTTTCTGCTGAAAAAATGAGCTAATAGCTTTGTGGGGTTTTCCTCGTATATGTTTTCTTTTCTCTCGTGGCTTTTAAAATTCACTTTATTACGCCTTTTCACCATTTTAATTACTATGTCTGGGTGTGGACCTCGTTGGTCTGATTTTGTTGGGGCTCTCTGTGGCTTCTGGATCTGAATGTCTATTTCCTTCCCTAGAGTTAGGGAGTTTTCAGCTATTATTTTTTCATATAAATGTTTTGTCCCCTTTTCTCTGTCTTTTCTTTTTGGGTTCCCAATAATGCAAATGTTAGTATTCTCAATGGTGTCATCAAGTTCCCTTAACTTATTCTCCTATATTATTGTTCTTTTTGTTGTTCAGCCTAGTTGTTTCCATTACTCTATCTTCCAGCTCACTGATAAATTCTTCTCCTGCCTCTAGTCTGTTTATTACTTCTAATGTATTTTTAATTTCAGTTATTGAGCTCATGTATGATTGGTTCTTTTTGATATTTTCTATCTCGTTGTTGAAGATCTCACTGAAATTCTACTTTTATTTTTTAAAAATGTTTATCTTGAGAGATAGCAGGGGAGGAGCAGAGAGAGAGAGAGAGAGAGAGAGAGGTTGAGAGAGAGAGAATCCCAAGCAGGATCCATGCTGCCAGCACAGAGCCTGATGCAGGGCTCAATCACACAAACTGTGAGATCATGACCAGGGCTGAAATCAAAAGTCAGATGCTTGACTGATCCACCCAGGCACCCCAAGATTCCACTCTTTTTTCAAGTCCAATGGGTATCTTTATGACCATTATTTTAACTTCTCTATCAATTATATTACTTACCTCTATTCTGTTTGGCTCTCTTGGTTTGATTTTGTCCTGTTCTTTCATTTGGGACATACTCCTCTGTCCCTTCATTGTATCTAACTATTGGTGTCTATTTGTTAGGAAAGTCTGCTATATCTCCTGCTGTTAAAGTAGTGGCCTTATGCAGAAGAGGTCCTCTGGTTCCCCTGCAGTGCACTGTCCCCTGTTCCCCACAATGTGTTGCTTTAGAGGTGTCTCCTATGTGCGTTCTGTGTGCCCTACTGTTGAGGCTGAGCTGCTTTTTCCTTCAAACCAGCCATCTGCAATGACTTGCTTTGATTGTTGTGGGCAGGGTTTTGTCCTGTGCTAAGGGGCCAGTATAAGGCTGCTTTGGGCTTGAGTTTGGTCAGACCTGGTGTTTGCCAGAACTGCAGTCGCACAAAACTGCAGAGTTCTTTCCCTGAATTATCCCCTAAGATGCTTTTGTCAGTGGGCAGGGCCTGAAATCAGACTTCATGTCTGCCTGCATTCTATCTGTTGAGGTTGCAGTGACCCCAAATTACCAGGCTGTCTCTTTGTGCTGCCCCTTTTACGGTGTTTGTTGACGAGTGGGGCTTGTAGTCAGACCAGATATCTGCCCCTGGCCCACTGCTGTGGCTCCAATTAAACTTGAGTACAGTTATCATCCCCGGGAGAGGGTAGGAACCACTTGGGAGTGGTGGTGGCCATTGCTTGCACATTGCCATGCTTGTGACATCACTTTGGAATGATCCCTGCCAAGTGCAGCCGATTGGGTGGGGCGAATCCACAGGAGTGTGGGTTGGGGTTCATTAGCAATGTACCCACTGGTCTGCTTGTTGGAAGGGAACGAGTGCCACTTTTGCAGAATTCCTGCTGAATGGGGCAGGTTTGATGGGGGTGGATTCACAAGAGAATGTGCGGGTGGGGTGAATTATTATCAAGCCAGGTGGACGGTATTTGTACTGGTTCCCTTAGGTGTGCATATGTTGAGGCTTGTGGGTAGGAAAAAGAAATCATGCCTGTTAGCTCTTTGGTTTTTTGGAGAAATTTCCTACAGATTTCCTGCCCTTCCTGTACCCATTCTGACATTAGTAAATAAATCCCCTTTCTGTATACCCCAGGCATTTTCCAAACTGATGGTTCCGTGCTGTATCTATGTGTGGTTGTTTGTTATACTGTCTTTTTAAGGGTAGGGCCTCTGTTTCCTATCTCCTTCCAGTTCTCCCAGAGTAAAACCCACTGACTTATAAAATTCCTAGTGTTAAACCCTAGTAATTATAAAAACTTACAAAGTTGAGCTTTCTGCTTTTCATAGCGAAATGTTATGGGGATTTATCTTCCTAGTGTACCTCCCTTGTGCCTGGGGTGCCTGATGTGGGGTCTCTTCCTTTCCCTTTTCCATACTTTCAATGTCTCTTTTGTGGTTAGTCTTAAAGGTTAATTTGGTTCCCAAATGGGTCTCTGCCCTTTCTACAGTTTTTCTATGTGGCCTCTAATCCATAAATAGCTGTGGAGAGTCTCTTCTGCCAGTATTCAAGATATTTATGGGTTTATGATGTGGGTGTTACCTAGGCATATCCATGGAATGAGTTCAGCTCAGGATTTTCCTCCTCTGCCATCTACTCTTGTCCCATTTTTTTTTTATTCCTTTGTTCCTTCTTTACTGCTTTCTTTTGCATTAAATGAACATTTCCTGCAGCAACTCTTAATTTAGTAATATTTTTACTATTTAAAAATTTTTAATGGTTGTTCTTGCAATTACCATATATAGTAGATTCTGGTGACGTGTGGTGGTTATGTTCCACAGTTACTCTTTGAACGCACATGGGCTTGCTCACGCACACATGCACGTACATGTATGTGTGTCAAGTCAAATTACCGAGTCACTTATTTTCAACCTGATGAATTCCCCTTACTATTTCTTTTAAGGAAGGTCTGTTAGCATTGGATTCTCTCCATTTTTATTTCTCTGGGAATGTCTTTTATTTCTTAACCTTCAATTTTGAAATACTGTTTTGCTGGATAAAAGATTCTGGCTGATGAGTTTTGTTGTTTTTCTTTTTCCCCTCCTTAAAATATGTCATTTAAATATGTCATTCTACTCCCTTCTTGCTCCATTTTTTCTGATGAGAAATCAGCTGTTAATCTTGTGTGAGTACTTTGCACATGACTAGGCATTTTTCTCTTTCTGTGTTCCAGATTTTCAGTTTGTCTTTCAACATTTTTTACTATTATGTGTCTAGATGTCGCTCTCTCTATGCTATCATATTTGGAATGGGTTGAGTTCCTGGATGTATGGATGAGTGCTTTTAATCAAATTTGAGAAACTTTCAGCCATTATTTTTTTCAAATATTTTTTTCTATTTTTTCCTCCCTCTCCTCTTCTATGGTTCTTTTATTATATGTATGTTGATGTGCTTAAGTTGTACCACACATCCCTATGATGTGTTTATATTTTTTATTTTTCCTCTCTATTCTTCAGAATGTATAATCTGTATCAATTTATCTTCAAATAAGCTGATATGCCCACTCAAATATATTGAGCCCCACTAGTGAACCTTTCAGTTATTATCCTTTGCAACTCTAAAATTATCTTTTGGGTTTTTTTCTTAAGTAATTTCTCTGAATTGGTGATCTCTCTTTGTTGAGATTCTGTCAGAATACCTTTCTTTATCTTTTTAAACAAAATTGCCCTTAATTCCTTAAACATATTGATAGTTGTTGTTTTGAAGTTTTGTCTACTAGATCTGACACCTTGACCCTCTCTTAGGCAGTTTGTGTTGCTTGCTTTTTTTTTCCCAGTCATACTTCCCTGTTTCTTTGTATGCCTCATATTTTTTTGTTGAAAACTGGACATTTCAGATAACATATTGCAGTAACTCTATGTGCTAATCTACCCCTAAGAATCTTGATGATGTTGTCTGCTTGTTTATTTGTTTAGTGACTTGGTTGGACACTTTAGTAAAGTCAATTTCTTCTGGGGTATGCAGACCCTGATGCTACTCCTCAGAAAGTGTAACCTTGGGCATTGATGCAACCACCCTGAGATGACCATAGTTCTATCATGGTTCTCTTTGTCTCTTATGCTGATCTCTCTGTTAAGCTGTCTTGATCTGTTGGCATAACATCCATCTGCTTATCCAAAGCTTGAAGTGTCCCATGATGAAACCAAGTCAGTAATCTGAGGGGCCCTAGAAATTGTCCAAAGATTTGGAGAATATTGTGACAAACTGTAACATTTTGGGTCATCTGGTATAAGTAGGTGTGAATCTATCCTGTGTTGGTAGATTGCTCCATATCTCATTGAATTAGTCTCTTAGTCTTGAGAATAAGTCAATTCAGTTAGAGGGTTGTATCTTATTTCAGGAGGTGGTGACCTCACCTAAGTTAGGTCTATATGGTGCAAGTGTTTGCATCTGGTATTTAATAAGTAGGGAGAAAAAATAATTATTTCTTCTTTGTTCATCAAGGTATACTTTACCAGATTGCAGGAAGTCACAGTTAGCGTAAGAGAAAATTTCATTAAATCTGAAGAACAAAAGATTAAAGAACCAGCAAGGTCTCAAACAAAAGTCATGAAAAATTATAATCATCCTCATCTGTTCACCCAGTCCTATGTAACTAATTATTGATCTTTTGTTAGTTTTATGAACCCACTTTTTCCTTAGAGTTCTGAATCTTTACCCAGTTCAGTGTTATGACCTCCAAGTTATCAGAAATCTGTACTTGTTAGAGAACCCTCTTTGAATTTCTTTGAAGATGAAGCACTTTTGCAAAAGCAGCAGAGTAAAACAATAACTGTTTATAAATGACAAAAGATATAAAAGATATAAAAAATGTCAAGATCTGAGGAGAGTTCATTATAATGCAATTAACAAAGAAATATAGTTATTTCTGTGACCTACAACTTAAGATGACAAGTGGAATTATGACTGATAACATTACACATCTGATTTTTAGGAATTTGATACATTTTCTGGAACACTTAAGTTAATAACATATATCCAGGGGCACCTGGGTTGCTTAGTCTGTTAAACCTCCAACTCTTGAATTCAGCTCAGGTCATGATCTCATAGTCATGAGATCAAGCCCTGTGTAGGGCTTTGCACTGAGTGTGGAGCCTACTTGAGATTCTCTCTCTCCCTCTCACTGTCCCCTCCCCTGCTCATGCTTGTTCACTATCTCTCAAAAAAAAAAAATTTTTTTTTAATATTTGGGATTCTGTATTTGTGATTTTTAGAACACTTAATTCTTATGTGCTTATTTTTAAGCTAATTAAATAAAGCTCTTTTAGAAGTTAATTTTGGCAATTCGATCTAGAGGGAGAAAAATTGCACACATCTGCAACATACATGTATAGACACATACAAACAAATTCAAACGGAAACCTTATAGCTTTCATTCTAAAATTTTACCCATGAGTCAGCGCAATATAAAACTCACTGGTTCATAAATAACAGCTGAATCCAAATGCTCTCTGGCAGAGGAAAAAATAAAGATTACCCACTCCAGTAGCTAAAGCTTTTTACTTTAAAAATTTGTATTTGTCCTTGACAAGTAATCTTGAGGCTACGGACTAGATTTTGGGCAAAAGAGCTTTTTTAGCAGTTTATATTTTTAAAAGGCCTCTTTCTGTTTTGGGTTTTTTGTGGGTTTTTTTTTTCTTCCCTTCTCATTTTTTTCCTTCATAAGCGATTGTGAGCAGAGTTTTAGTTATCTCCCGGGGTGTTTACATTTCAAAGCGTGGTAAGATTTACATCTTCAAGGGACAGAGAAAGAAAATGCAAATTTTATCCTAGGAGGTTTAGTACATTTTGGGTTATTTTGGCAGCCCCAATTAAAATGTAGTTAGTGCCATCCTGTAATTAGGGGGAGTCCCATGTGAAGAATAATTCTCTGGATTCAGGATCAAATGGGGCATCTTCAGGGTGAAAAACAAAGGGGTCATTTGGGTCACTATTTGGGGAAATGATAAAATCCATTGGACCATGTCAATTTTGTGCAGCTTCACTTTAATGCTTCCTATTCACTGCAAGCCTTGTTTGTTGATGACTGTGATGGAAGGGTGGGCTTGGGGCCAGGTAATAAATATCCAAGTGAAGAGTGGGGGCACTCTGGTTTGAGTATCAGTGGCCCTGGAGGGCTTTGCCTTCCTTTTTTCCCCTTTCCCTCAGCGGGTGCCTCACTAACCCTGTCAGCTTTTCCCTTGAACAGAAATGCCTCATGAGACATGCTGCTCACTTCTGTTCCAGTCAGGGGAAAGCCAGAGTCTTGGAATTCTGCGGTATCTTGGAGGAAATAAGCATCAAGCCCAGATTGATCTTTAAGAAGGTTTTAGACTGTAGGGTCTTTAGAGGTACTGTCCAGGTAATACATTTTGTCAGCTGTAAGTAAAAATTTCTGTTCCAAAAGAGAAAATCCACAATAGCCAATTAGCTCCCCTCTCTGCTTCATGCTGCATAAAATCTTTAAGAAAGGTATAAATTTCAGTTAAGGCAGAGTTTTTGATCTCCGTTTCTATTTCTTGTTTTTATCCTGTTACCTTAATCTTACATGTTGTTACCAGAAATTTTTGGATAATGTCACTGTGGCCCTTCCTTATAGGTGGCTGCTTTCCTTTCCAGCATGTCCCAAGAGATCTCTCTGGAATTCTGTCTCCACTAGCATGATACGCACAGTGTATTAAAGAACCCAGGTTTGGGGTGCCTGGGTGGGTCAGTCGGTAAGCCTCCGACTTCAGCTCAGGTCGTGATCTCCCAGCCCGTGAGTTTGAGCCCCGGGTTAGGCTCTGTTCTGACAGCTCAGAGCCTGGAGCCTGCTTTGGATTCTGTGTCTGTCTCTCTCTCTCTCTGCCCCTAACCCACTTGCATTCTGCAAAAATAAATAAATATTTGTTTAAAAAATTTTTAAAACACTATAGAGCCCAGGTCTCTATAGTGTAAATATTACAGTTTTGGCATGTTAGTATATAGCACTGAGTAATATCCAGGAAGCAATCATGGGATTTTTGCATTTATCAGAAAGCTGGCATACTTACTCATGATTTTTAGGAGGCATTGGCACCAGATGTTCAGGACATTTATATTTGTCCATTAATTTTTTAGCAGTATCACACCAGGGATTTGGACCCATAATATCCAGGTGGATCAGTAGATGAAGAGAATAGTAGTGAGTGAAATAGTGACAGAGACCATAATCCTCTGTTTTATTTTCCCTCTGGTGCCGCCATTGGTTTCTGGTTGCAAGGCTATTTCACTCTTGTGCTAGGACACCCAGTCCAAGCATGACCCACTGACTCAGTGGCCGCAGGTGGAGGTCTCCTGTCCTCCTCACCCACAGGAATGTTTTCTTTATGGCTTTAGCCCAGAGCCTCTTCTGAGGCAGTCACAATAGCCTTGCAATCCACATATCCTCTTTATCTATCCTTGGCCTTGAGGCATGGAGGAGGCTTACACACATTAAAAGTCAACTAAGGCCTTTATAATTAGTGGCATGATAGTTTCATTAGACTGTGTGGCCTTGATCACCCTGCTCAGGGGAGATGTTGAATTATTATGGCAGCTGTGACCTTTGGGTTGGATATAGCAGGCAGTACACTACAGAGGTTGCATGCGAATCATCCCCAGCAAGTAGTGGCAACTTTCCAGATGGTAGTACCCACCTGGGCTAGGTGGCTAGTCAAGCAAGTTACAGGTATAGGGCATTCCCCTTAGTTAATCCCAATTGTTTCACTCCAGTATCAGCCTACCAATAACCAATGTTGGTGTTCCACCGGCCCTTGTGGTTCTTATTACGATTGTAAAACCCCCTTTAGCAGTAACCATCAGGAAGCCTTGAAAAAAATAAAGGTTGATTATGTATAGAATCTGGACATTATACAGCACACCTCAGCCACCCAGTGAGATCGTGGGAAGTGGGGAGAGAGAGATGGGATCTGGGGTTCTGCTTTTATTGGGGGAGAGGGTAGGGACCTAAGGTTTCACAGGCTCACTCTTCATTGGTGAATTTAAAATATAAGAATGAGAATGTAAAGTGTGTGAAGAGAAAAAACAAGTGGCCCAAATGGTCAGTTACTGAAATGAAGCAAGATCTCTAAAACTAAGAAGGCTCAGTGGGGGAAGGTGGCCTGATTTTTTATCTGGTTGTGTGGCTGCCAATATGTTTATTAGAGACAACCATCTTTGAAGTGGGTGTCTCGGCAATCAAAGCTTAAATCAGGCACTTGTGTTACAACCAAACACTCAGGGTTTACACTATGAAATGGGTATGTGATATGTGTATGGATGTGTTTTAGGTATATCTTCTCTATAGGTATGCATATCGTGAATGAGGAATGGTGCTTGTTTTTCCTTTAGTAATTTGGTCCCTCATGATAGAACAAGAATTCAGCTCACACAAAGACTATAAATATAAGAAAAACACAAGTATATTGAGAGCTCTCCATGATGAGCTGATACTCCAGCTACCATGAGTTTATCCCATGCATATGGTAACAAGCTAGAGTGAGATTTGGGTCTCTAGGACCTCTTTAGAAATTATTTGGCAAGTATGCCTGATTTTTGAGATCAAGAAACTCAAATTCAAAGTGGTTTTATGATTTATTAAAGACGACATAGCTGATTAAACAATGCACTTAGGACAGAAATAATCAATTATTTTTAGGCGGGAAATTTTCCCATCCCCAAATTAAGGGTAATTGTGGAGCTATGGGACTTTCACTATAAAGGAAATCCTGATACAGGCTGCAGGTGAGAAAGGAATGTTGTCAACCTGAAGATGCTGTGTATCAGGAAGAAGATCTTGTAAAGAGGAAGGCACCTGCTACCAGGCAAAACAGGTGTTTCAGTTTCAAAAAAAAGCAAACTGTCAGGGCCTTACTGAGAGGGGGCCAGTTCTGAGGTCTAGAGCACAACACAGATCATAAAGAAGGAGATAGGGCCAATGGGAAGAATGGTATTGTTGTGTGAAGGTGGGGAATGCGTCTTGAGAATCTGGAAAATGTGCATTCGGGCCAAATAAGATGGACCGCTGGGTGGTTTTCCGTAAGATGCTGGAGAGTGTGCAACAAGCAGAGAAATCAGAATCAGAAAGCTAGAAGTTCAATTCTTGATTCTGCCACTAGCACCGTCTCTTTCCTGGCGAAAGGAGAATAATAATAACTGCACAGGAGTTTGTCATGAAGATACAGGTTTTAGTGCAGGTAAAGGCCCTTGTGCATTGTTAACGTCGGACAAATGGTAGCTTCAGTTATTCAGGCCATGGAGGAGAGAACACTTGCAAGAGGGAGTTTCTAACTTTGATACTCTCAGCTCTCCTGTGAGTCCCTGGACTCTGACCTTGACTTTATCTCCATGTTTGCCACCTACACACTCTGCCTTTCTGATTCCAGATTTTAAATTATTTTTAATAGGTTGAATTATCTCCCACCTACACAGACTCCAACAGTCTGTTCTGGCTCTCCATGTCCCGTCCTACCACACAATGTTAACTATGTGGGCTTCAGAGATGTTGTCGGAATATCTTAAAAGGTACAAGTCTCTTTGCATGCTTTGAGATCTTCAGACTTTTCAAACTCCTTCATGTTTAAAATTGATAAATTGAATACTGATACAACCCTTAGTAAAGCATGACTACCAATGGGGTAAAAATCATCAACCAGGTTCATAAATCTTTAAAAATTCGGACAAGCTTAGGGCATACCTTTTCATTAACAGATCATCAAAGTGAAATCAGCTTACAACCACAATATTCTAATTGAAGATATTTGGGGTAGGGGGAATCAGCGTTTAAAACTCTTTAGCATATAACTGGATAAGAAAATATTTTTGTGAATAGCCAGCATTTAAAAAAAATTTTTTTTAGGGTTTATTTTTGAGAGAGACAGAGTGTGAGGGGGTGGGGAGGGGCAGAGAGAGAAGGAGACACGGAATCTAGAGCAGGCCCCAGGCTCTGAGCTGTGAGCACAGAGCCCGACGTGGGACTCGAACTCATGAACTGTGAAATCATGACTTGAGCCAAAGTTGGATACCCAACCGACTGAGCCACTCAGGCGCCCCACTGACATTTTCTAATTTATCTTAAATAGGTACTATGTTCTGTATTTTACCAAGATAATAGCATTATCATAAAAAAAAAAGTAGGAAGAGTATGGCAAACCTATTTTACATGTCTATAATAAAACTCTATGTTTTTATTGGAAAATGAGTATATAAGATAATTTATAATACCATGTGTTTAAGTATGTACAAACTTCTATGTATGTCCTGTAAGGAATCTGTACCTTTTAAGGAGTCCCTTTCCATCATGGTGTGCAAACGCGTCTGACAGCTAGTGTGGAAAATGATACTCTGCCCAGGTTTTTTTTAAGTCAGTTTATTGAGGTACAACTTATATATAGTAAAATTCAACATTTTTAGTATATAGTTCTGAGTTTTGACAGGATGTGACCATTACCACGATCAAGATACAGAACAGTTCCATTACCCCAGACTTTATCTCATGTTCCTTTGTGGTCAATTCATGTTGTGTTTCTATCAGTAGTTGGTTCATTTTTACTGATGAGTAATATTTCATTATATGGATGCATCCCAGTTTGTTTACCCAGTTGAAGGACATTTGGGCTATTTCTAGTTTGGGGCACTATTGAATAAAACTTCTGCATACAAGCATGAATGGATTTTTGTGTGGACACAAGTTACCATTTCTCTTGGGTGGTTGGTGGTAAGTCTATTTTAACATTATAAGAAACTGCCAAACTGTTTTCCACAGTGTCTGCACCATTTTTGCATACTCCATCAGCAATATATGAGAGTTTCAGTTTGTCCACATTTTTGACAGTACTTGGTCCTGTCCACTTTTTTTTTTAAGACCTTCTAATGTATGTGTAGTAGTATCTGGTTATAATTTTAATTTTTATTCTCGTAATGTCCAATCTCCCTAATACAAATTGAACATCTTTTGGTATGTTCATTTGCTACCTGTATATATTCTTTGGTGAAATTAATAAACTTTTGCCCACTCCCTAACTGGATTGCTTATTTTATTGAGAAAATATGTATGAATATATATATATGTATTCATCCCAGTCTGAGTGTGAAGGCTTGAGACCCAGAAGCACTGACATCTGGGGGTAAGAAAAAATAGGTGTCTCAGTTTAAGTAGTGAGGGCAAATTCACCCTATCTCTATCTTTGTATTCTTTCTGGCCCTCAATGGATGGGATGATGTGCGTCCACACTGGTGAAGGATGAGGGTGAACTTTACTCAGTCTACCTAGGATCATAAATCTCTTTTGTAAACACCCTCATAGATACTCCCCAAATAATATTTTACCAGCTATTTGGCATTTTTTTAGCCCAGTCAAGCTGACATATAAAATTAACCATCACAGCTACCACAGATGTAGTTCACCTCTTTGACTGTTGCTGTCGGATAATTCCGATATCCGGGTCATTTCTATTGTTTACCTGATTGTATTGTTTGTCTTGCTCTTTACCATGGATTATTTTTCCTTATATATTTGTGTGTTTCATAGTTTTTTTTTTATTCATTGCCAAACATAAAGTTGAAAAACTGTAGACTGAAATAAATAGTATTTATGCACAGAAAAGTTACATATCTTTTCCTAGGCCATTAGTGTGTGTGTTGGCAGAAGGGGGTTCACTCAGTTTAGTGAGGAGTTGGCTGGGTTTGGGTTTTTGTTATTGCTATGGTGACCTTGGGTTCACCATCAGCTTCAAAGTTGTCTGGAGTTGCCTGGTGCGTGGGGTGGGTATCTTTTTGTCAAAGGGTTTTCCTCAGTGTTCCTATTTCACCCTTCCTGTTACCCTACCCTGCTGGGGAGGAGTGAGATCCTCTGGTGTTCTGGCTCAACCTCAATCTTCAGGCAGGTTTTGTAGCCCTAGACTGGATGGGGGTTGGGGATGGCTTTCTTGGTGAGCCTGCCTCCTTCCCCACAGCATTAGGAAATCTCGAATAGTATGGGTCCAGGTCGCTTTCCTGTCCCCGCCCCCACCCCCAGGAGCACACCGTTTTCTTTCTCCTGCAGTTCCCCAGCCACAGACAGTCTTCACATGTGCTCTAGAAAGGCCAAGGTTTACGGTCCTTACCCAATGGCATAAGGCCTGAGCTCTCAGTGGAGGAGGATGCAGGGGTGACTTGGTGCCTTTTCTCATCAAGAAACTTTTCTCTCCTCTAGGCCTGTACCACTGATGAGGCTTTATCCAGTCTTCTGCACTGACCCCAGTCTTTCGCATGAGTGTTTGGTGGAGACCAAGGGGAAGAGCTGCTGGTAAGTACCAATGTTCCCAATGCCTTTACTCCTAGGAGTTCTGTACTCTCACACTAGCCCACACTCAGCTTTTAGCAGTTGGCTTTTTTTTAAAAATAACTAAATTCATCTTCTTCATTGTTTCCTCAAAAGTCTATGTTTGTGTCCCTTCTGCCCTTCTGTTCTGGGAAGTACTGTCTTTCCTTAGATTTTAAGTTAGATGTTTGGGCCCTATGACCCCAGTTTTCTGGTAAGTTAAGCAACAGTTATCATTTGTAGATCATCTGGATTTTTCTTGTTCCTTTGGGAGTTATAAAGTTCCTGCTGGCTAACTACATCCTAAGCTGAAGTTAGACATCCTCTGAGGTTTATATTAAAGGATTTTTAGGGAGACAAGGCCCTTGAATGAGAGAAGAAAACCCTAATTTAAAGAAAAACTCATGCTCAATGAATTGACTGGGCACTAATTGTCTACAACTAAAAGAAAGTAACTGTGTGCTGTCTTCCTTTTTGATGGAGGAATATGATGGCGTTAAGTGAGACTAAGAGAAGGTTTGCCCAGAATGTAAATTTGAACCTGAAGGCTAACTTTTAACTGAAAACAGTATATTTATCTAATAGTGCATAGTACACTATAGTAAATGCTAAGACAGGGGTTTTTAATCTTTCTTTTTTGTGTGTGCCATAGAACCCTTTCATAATCTACAAACCTTTTCTGTTATTAAATGTTACCAAATGCCTGAATTAAAATATATAGGATTATAAAGAAAACCAATTCTATGGAATTATAGTTTTAAAAGTATTTTAAAATATGTAGAAATATACATCCTTCCTATCTACCACATGAAATAAAAATATCTACCGTTAGGTCTAACAACTACTGTAATTTCAAAGGACTAGTGAGAGTAAATGATATTTCATGATATCTGCAACAATTGTGACATGATATGAAACATTTGTGATTTCTAATAATTTGAATGTTAGATATTGCTAATACTATGGTACTTTACTGTCTATTCAAATTTTTTTAAGTAGTGAATTTTAGTGAGACATTGGTGAAAATAAAGACGGAATCTTTTTTCCATCTGTGTTCAATTCTCCTTTGATTCCTGTCTGTGGATCCCCCCAAGGGGAACACTGGATTAAGCAACCTCTTTGCTGAAGCAGAGAACCATCAAAAGCAATCAGAGGTAAATAAAACACTGTGTGTTAACTATACTGGAATTAAAACAAAAAGGCAATCGGAGGTAGAAGGAGGAAAGTCAGAGAAGGCTTTAGAGAGACACCAGGTAGAAATCACATCTACCAAAATATGCACTTGAGCAGGAGTGTAGCACATTCAGGGAACTCAAAGAAATTTTGTATTTTGGAACACAACTATTATTACTACTAGTTACCCTTTTTAGATGCCAAGTACTGTATTAAGTATATTAAGGGGCGCCTGGGTGGCTCAGTTGATTAAGTGACTGGCTCCTGACTTTAGCTCAAGTCATGATCATGATCTCACCATTGGTGAGACTAAGCTCCGTGTCAGGCTCCGTGCCCAGCACGTGCTGGGCATGGAGCCTGCTTGAGATTCTCTCTCTCCCTTTGCCCCTCCCCTGCCCATTTGTGCATGTATGTGCACCCTCTCTCTTTTGCTCTCTCTTGGTTAAAAAGCAAACAAACAAAAAAACCACTTTACATGTAATTAAGTCCTCAAAACATCTCTCTCAGGTAAACATACTTGATTCCCACTTTGCAGATGAGAAGACTGGGACCTAAAGGTTTTAAACAACTTTCCTATGGTGAAGTAGCTCATATGTTACAGAGCATGTATTTAAACCTACATCTCTTTCATTCAAAGGTCGGGAGGGGCTTGTGTCTTCATCTTTGTGGGAGGGAGGCATTTCAGTCTGGAAATGCTTAGGGATGACGTCTTGAAGGACTGGACATTGTATCCTGAAAACCAACTTTCCAGCTTCATCTCCTGCCTCTTCACCTTTTCCTTAATCACCCTACACCACTATCATTCCCAAACATAATTTGATTTGGCTACCTTTGTGATTTGTACAAGATTGTTTCAACACCTTGCATACCCTCTTCCAGGTTATGTTTTTGTCTCCTGGCTAACTGGAACTCAGACTTTACGGTGAGTTCTTCTCTAATCTTTTTTAATGTTTATTTATTTTTGAGAGAGAGGGAGGGAGAGAGAGAATGAGTAGGGGAGGGGCAGAGAGAAACGGAGACACAGAATCCAAAGTGTCAGTCAGCACAGAGCCTGTGTGGGGCTTGAACCCACAAACCAAGAGCTCATGACCTGAACAGAAGTCAGACACTTAACCAACTGAGCCACCCAGGTGTCCCAATGAGTTCCTGCATCAGGAGCTCACAAATGTAGAGGCTACCGGTCATTAGGAAAGCTTTCTATAGGCAGGTGGAGAAGAAAGCCATGGTAAAGGCAGCCCTAACAAGAAAAAAGAATATGATATGGAGTATGAGCAGCAAATACTAAAACATTTTTGAACTTGTCTTCTAGGTCAGAAAAAAAAAATGGGACATCAGAAGAGGAATCAAGAGGAAAATTAGATGGCTTATTATCTATATAACAAGATAATGTATTATCTATTTCTTATAGAAAAAAATAGAAGTAACATATACTGACTGAAAAGGTTACCACTTCCTTGAACAATTCTGCCTGGGGTTCAGCCTACATAATATGTTTATAATGTTTGTTTCCTTTGCATCTCTAATCTTAAAGTGTTAAATATCACACAATACTATGTTTTAAAATTCCTTTCTTCAAATACCTTTATAAATTTGAAACTTAAAAAACCAGTTAGTATTGATATGTATGCTTTATGTAAAACACTGTGATCAAAAATCCATTTATTCAACCAGTTTTTAATGAGAACCCTTAAAAATGTGCAAGGCACTATGGGACATTTAATGAGTTCCACAGCAGTGAACCTCTAAGGTCCTACACAGAGGTTGCAAATTTGCATCTCACAGTCATGTTTTATCTCCTCCATATTTTTAAGAGTATAAAAAATTAAGGAGGTTTCGCATAATTATCTGGATTTCTGGCTTTAACTGAAAAAGTAGTGACTTAGCTTGCAATCCCAAATGGAATGGGCTGGAGCCAAACCTTTTACAGACCGGATGCATGCTTTCGAGTGTACCACTGACACCATCATTCTGCCAGGATTTGGGAGTCCCAAAATGCAGAGTCATTTTCCAACCTGCCCTCTCTCTCTCATTCTTTGTGTTCAATGAGTCCACAAGTTGATTTTGTCTGTACAATATCCTTGACTTCTATCTTCTTCTTTTCATTCTGACTTCAAGAATGATGCAAGGACTTTATTACCTCATGGTGAGAATTATTATAACTAACATACATTGAGCACTCATTTTGCTAAGCACTTTACATGGGCCATCTCACTTAATGCTCACAACAACCCTATATGATTAATTCCATCACAGTCCTCATTTTACAATACAGAAAATTGAGACACTAGAAACTTAATGCACCTGTCCAAAGTCCCACAGCCTCTAAGTGTGGCAGTCTGACTCTTGAAAAAAATACTCTTAATCCTACAGATAAATCCTGTAGATAGCTTCAAGCTTGGGTACAGGAAACCCTGGTGACTACAAGCCTTTCCAAAGGGTGAAAAGGAATAAAGGTTTTACAAAATAGCTTTCTATTCCACATACTCAACTTCCATAAATAGTCTTTTATAAAATGGATCTGCCTACTAAAGTGAGGTTTCAGAGTCCCTTTTCAACATGACCGATCTCTCCCTGATGATCCCTGTCCCTTCTTGAATCTTACTAGGGTGCATTGCCCCAGAGTGTAAACCACTATAGATAGTAAACAAAGGGACAGTTGGAAATATTGGTGTATCTGTTGGGAAAAACGAATAGCTTTTTCAGTTGGGTAACCAGTCCTTTTGAGGTCCAATCCAGTTTCAAATCCCACTTCAAGCTGGGATACAGAAAGATGGAGCACTGTTGCTATCCTAGCACCACCATAATAACATTTTCTTGGTTGTGTTATCAACCTTGAGTGCACCTCTAGATTCAAATTCTTTGTTGCCCTATGCTTCAGGTGGGGGCTGAGAGTTAGGAGGGTCTTTGCTCAGAATTCCTGCTGCCCCCTGTGCTCTCAGCCATCTTTGAGGCCAATGTCATTGTGTTTTCCCTTTACCAGTTACAGGCTGATGTTGTGCCTTTGTTACTGGGTATCAAGCCTGGAGTGGAGGCATGAGAGATTCTCGGTTTTCCTGGTCCAGCCCCAGTCTTAGGGAAGTCCTGTGAGCCTGAGTCTTTGAGAGAGACTTTCTGAGTTCCTGTTCCTCCTCCTCGTGGCAACCACTCTCTCGCTTGGATCCATGGATGGTCTTGGGCAGGAGTTTCCTGCCCTACTCGCAGAGGTAGCAGAACTTCACTTGCTATCAGTGTAGACCCTGGCTCCAATGTGGCTTCCTGCCCCTTCCCTAGAAGTAGAGAGCTTATTCCTTTAAGTCCTGTCTTTGCAGCTGCGGAGCTTTGCTTGTGTCCTGGGAACAGGAAAGCTACCTGTCTATCTTCCAAGGCAGACGTTGTATTTCTAACCTTCTTTCTCAACAATGAAGTTTTGTCTGGGCCCTGGGAGCTAAAGAGTTGTTAGCCTTTCCTCAAGCAGTTTAAGGCTTTTGCTTAAGGGTTGGAAGAGAAGTCTACAAGGCTTTATGCTTACCCTTCAGCAGCTGCCAATATCTTGCTTCAGGTCTGCACCAAATAGTGGTACCGTCTCAGTCTCCTGCTCAGACCTCAGTCCTCCTCATGAATACCTGTGAAGAGCCATGAGGATGAGCTTGTGGGTGACTGTGGCCTGCTCATTTCTGATAGGTCCAACTATTTCAAATTAGCACACTAGACCACATTTGGTCTTTAAACAATTTTCTTTTTTCCTTTTTCTATCATTCTCTTCTCTTTTTTCTGTGCTCCATCAAAGATAAAATGGTTTGTATATCTCATCTCTTCTTGAAGGGGCTTATCCCTCTTTATTTTGTTTTTATTTTTTAGACTTTTTATTCAACTTGAATATAACTGACACACAATGTTAAATTCATTTCAGGTGTATAACATAGTGATTCAATTTCTCCATACATTATACTAGATATCCAAGATAATCCCTCATGCCCATTTGCCATTAATCTCCATTCTCCTCTCATCTTCGTCCCCACCCCAGCGACCACTGATGTAGTTTCTGTCTCTATAGCTTTGCCTTTTCTGGACATTTCAAATTTTTCATATTTCAAGTGGAATCATGGAATAAGGTGATCTCCAGTGTCTGCCTTCTTTCACTGACTGAGCACAGTAGTTTTGAGGTTCAGCCAGGTCCTAGGATGTATAAGCAGTACATTCCTGTTTACTGCTGAATACTATTTCACTGTATAGATATACCACATTTTTTCTATACCACATTCTCCAGGTAACAGACATTTAGATTGTCTCCAATTTGAAGTCATTAGGAATAATGCTGCTATGAAATTCATTTGCAAGTCTTTGCATGATTCATTGAATTTCTAGCTATACCTCTTTATTTTAGAATCAGTGGTTGCTCATCTATAACAACTGTGGTCTACAGGCCAAAAATGGCCCCAGTTTGTTTTTCTAAATAAAATTTTATTGTTTACATATGATCTATGGTTGTTCGCACATTGCACTACAACACCAGAGCAGTTGAATACTTGAGAGAGAGACACTCTGTCCTGTAGAGCCTTAAATATCTACCATCTGATCCTTTATAACAAAAGAAATTGTTCACCCCTACTCTATAAAGTAAATCTTTTTTTAATGTTTGTTTATTTTTGAGAGAGACAGAGCATGAGTAGTGGAGGGGCAGAGGGAGAGGGAGACACGGAACCCGAAGCAGGTTCCAGGCTCTGAGCTGTCAGCACAGAGCCCGACTTGTGGCTTGAACTCAAAAACTGTGAGATCATGACCTAAGCTGAAGTTGGACGCTCTCCCAACTGAGCCACCCATGCACCCCTAAAGTGAATCTTTAATTTATCAGTCTATTTTCTAGGAATATGCTACTTCATGATTAATGTAGGAACCTTCAGCAGTCTCATTCTATTTACTCCCTGTTACCCTTTGTGCGCTGTTATCCAGTTATCTATTTTTGCTATAAACTCTACAATGTATTATAGATTGTGTTTCTTATAGATTGTGTTCTTATAGATTGTGTTTCTCAGGAGACCTAATACACCTTGTATGTAGTGTGTCTTTTCTGGGGGGCTGTTATAAGACTTGACATCTTCGCTTCTCAACAGTTTGACCATGATATGCCTGGCTAAGGAAGTCTTTGTTTTGTTTTCCTGGGAGATTTTTGAGCTGTTTATTTCTGTGAGTTGAAGTACTTCATCAGTTTTAGAAAGTTTTCAGTCACTATCCCTTCAGAGATATTTATTGCCAATATCTGTTTTCTTTTTTTAGTCCTCTAATTGTATACTGGTCCAGATGATACTGCCCCACAGATCTTAGATATTCTCTTGGGTTTTTTTGCTTTTCTTATTTTGGTTTTTTATTTTGTATAATTGCTATTGGCTTGTCTTCAAGTTTGCCATTCTTTTCTTCTTCTAAGTCCAGTCTGCTATAATTCCAAATAAATTTTCATGTCTGCATTATTTTTTTCATTTTTAACATTTCCATCTATTAGTTCCATCAAAATAATTGGTTCTCTAATAATTTATATCTTTCTGCTGAAATTCCCTCATCTATTCACATTGTGCAATTTTCTTCCCCTATATTCTTTACTGTATTTGCCATGGTTATGTTAAAATACCTATCTAATGATTCCAACAAACAGACCTTCTTTGAGTCTCCCTTATGTGACTTGTAATTTTTGATTCTGTATCAGACGTTTTGTATAAATAAATAGTAGATATTGAAATAAATTATATTTACTCCCTCTCTAAAAACGGCATGCTCCTTCTGTCAAGTTACCAGAATGCAGGATTGAGTCAATTTAATCTGTAGTTGAGCCATATCTGGGCTTTGTTACACCTTTTTTGTTTGTTGTTTATGAGAGAGAGAATGACCATATAGGCAGGAGAGAGGGAGGGAGAGAGAGAGAGACAGAAAATCCCAAGCAGGCTCCACACTGTCAACATAAACCCAACTTGGGGCTCTAACTCACATGAGCCAAAACCAAGAGTCAGATGCTTAACCACCTGAATCATCCAGACACCCCAGGGCTTTGCTACACTTTAAGCTTCAGTCCATTCATCACTTGCTTTAGAAATGTTGAGGGCAGGATCAGAGATTTCTCTTTAATACAGGTTGGTCTTGATCATGCATAAGACTCCATAGATCCCTCCATGCTTTAGAAACCAGCCATTTAATTTCTGTTTCATGATGCTAGCTTCTTTGGGTCTCTGGGGATTTCTGTTGGCTCTCCAGTCTCACTCTCAGGTTATTGCCCCTTAATAGAATCCTCTATAGCCAAGGGGTTCATCTCTAACCTTTGGAGATCACTGATAAACACTAGATGAATGCAGCCTGAAGAGCTTTGGAAGGATTTCTCTCAGTCCTCCCCATCTCTGCATCTCCCTCACTTTGGCAGGCCACTGCAGTGAATTTGATGAATGCTTGGACTGCTTCCAAGTAATGTTGCTCAGCTTTCTTACCCTTTCCACAGCTTCAGCAGGCTTTCCATGTTTTGGAATCTCTCTCAGCCTTGCTCCTAAATCTCAAGTTTACTGTCAGTAAGATGAGTAAGAACAGATATTCTAGACTTCCTCCTGGTCTTAGAATCCACTGTGCCTTGCTCCATTAAGTATGATGTTAATATGGTTTAGTTTAGACGACAACAAAATTGATATATGTCAGAATTTGTAACCTACCTCTAAACAAAATTAGAAGGAAATTTACCTTGAATACATTTAAAAGGAGGAAGTTTTAATTACATAACTCTTGAATTTAAGAAATCGGAGAAGACATTCCCAACAAGCAAGTCAGAAAACAAACAAACAAAAAAAAAAACAGGATCAATAGAGAACCAAAAAGCAATGGAGAGTGTATGGTTTTATTCTGACACCAAATATGTCATTCACCCACATACCAATCTCTTCTCCAACACCAACTAGGTGTCTGACAATTCAATTCTAGCACTGATTGTCCAGAGTTAGCACAGACCCCACAGGTTAAGGGTTTAGTCCAAGGCAGCTCCCACATCACATACTAGTTACAAGTCTCGAGGGCCACCTGTATTTCTGACCAACCAGTATACATTTGGGAGTTCGTACAACACCCACCCCCCCTTATTTGATTATCCCCTCACAGAACTCAGGAAAGCACTTTACTATTACCTATTTATTATGAAGCATACAAGTAAGAAACAAATGGTAGAAATGCACAGAACAAAATATGAGAAGGAAGATCAGAGTTTGTATGCCCTCTCTGGATGTACCACCCTTTCAGCACTCTGATGTGTTCACCAGCCCAGAAGCTCTACAAATGTTGTTCAGGAGTTTTTATAACTCAGTCTTCAGCCCTTTTCCCTCCCCAGGAGGACTGTAAGCTCCCATTCTTTAATCATGTGTTTAGGCTTTGTGGTGACTAGTCTTCATCCTGAGGCTATCTATGGGCCTTACCCTGAATCATCTTGTTATCATAAGCTCAGTTGTGGTCTAAAGGGGCTCATTATGAATAAAAACACTCAGGGCACCTGGAGTGGCTCAGTCAGTTAAGAGTCTGACTTCGGCTCAGGTCATGATGTCATCTAGCCCCTCATCAGGCTCTGTGCTGACAGCTCGGAGCCTGGAGCCTCTTCAGATCCTGTCTCCCCCTTTCTCTGATGCTCCCCAGCTCACGCTCTGTTTCTCTCTGTCTCTCAAAAATGAATAAACATTAAGAAAAAAATTTCTTAAAAAGCACTTACTCAAGAAATTTGAAGTTTTAGGAACTTTGTTTCAAGAACCAGGGACAGAAACCAATATATTTTTTACTATGCCATAGGGAGTATTAACAAAACTAAAATAAGGTTTTTGTGAAAAGACTAAAAAAAATGTTTCTTAAAAATTGATTGACAGTCTTAATGAACTACAGAATGAGAATACACACACACACACACACACACACACACACATTCCAGAAGCTAAGAGAGAATGTTATAAACCTATTAACCAATAAACTTGAAAGCTAAGGGAAATGATACATTTTTGGAAAAACATAAAATTCCATAATTTTACTTCTCTTAAGGAGAAATAAAAAGCTTAGAACAGTAAGCATTAAGAAAATACACATGGTATTTAAAGACTTTCTTCTCTAAGCAAGCACTAGACTTAGATGGTTTTTGCAAGTGACAGTTATCAAACTTTTTATAGAAGAGATGATCCTATCTTACACAAGTTGTTTTAGAAAACAAAGGGAAAACCTACAATTTATCCTATGAAACCTTATGCCAAAGCTGATAAAGACCATACAATAAAAGACAATTACTGACTTATTTAACTTGGGAACATAGGTATATGGAAGTCCTAAGTAAAACGTTAGCCAAATCTATCAGTGTATAAGATAAGACATCTCTAACAGTGATGAACAACCACTCGTGTTATAAGAATCCAACTTGATTAGGGATATTAAAGTTGGTTTTATAAGGGCTATTTTCAATTTAGGACCTCTTGGCAGCAGGTGTGCTCCATGAGATGAACCCTCTATTGGTGCCTCTCATTTCGGGGCACATGTGCTGGTTTACAGCACACATAATCTCAGAACTGATGCCCCTTATTTGCCAACCTTTGCAGTGAGTGTGATATCATTTGCCTTGTTTCCACAAAGTTCTTTTGCTCTATTTTTTAATTCTTGGATTTTCTTTTTTCCCCTTAAAGTTTGAATTACACAAATGTTGAGAATCATGTATAACACCTCTTTTGTTAGCATATTCCTAAGGGTAAATGTGTAATAGTTTAAAAAGAAAATTCCTTGATGAGAGGAGATAAGAACTATTATATAATTAATATAGAGAAAAATGCCTTGGCAGGTTATATTCCCAAAATGAATTTTAACTACTGAAGTAATTGCATCTATTTTAATGGTATTTGGTATCATTATAGTAAAAATGGATGTCATTTTAATGCTAAAAATATTTAAAGTATCTTCCTATTGAAATTAAGTAACTATATTATTTAATGAGAGTTCACTTTTATACCCCAGGTTTTTCAAATAAATAAATAAATAAATTTCCCTTATAAGGTGAAGTAATCGTGACCTTGTGACCAAATGTGATTTCTCTCAGGATCTTTTAAAAATAAAATATCTATCAGTGTAATTCATTGAAATCCCAATAAGGGATTTAAGAAAAATTAATGCTTATTTTTATAGATGCACAAAAGCATTTGATAAGGTTATTTATATTCATTTATAATAGTTATTTATGATAAAAACTCCCCAAAATACTTGAAATAGAAAAGAGCATTTATGTTTTCAAAAACTATCTTCCAGGGGGCGCCTGGGTGGCTCAGTCGGTTGAGCGTCCGACTTCGGCTCGGGTCATGATCTCACAGTCTGTGAGTTCGAGCCCCGCGTCGGGCTCTGTGCTGACAGCTCAGAGCCCGGAGCCTGTTTCCGATTCTGTGTCTCCCTCTCTCTCTGACCCTCCCCCGTTCATGCTCTGTCTCTCTCTGTCTCAAAAATAAATAAACGTTAAAAAAATTAAAAAAAAAAAACTATCTTCCAAAATTCTACAGCATTTTACTGAAGAGGGAAAATTTATAAATAGTTCAAGATATGGAAATAAGGATGACCTCCCTCCCTCCCTCTCTCAAAATAAGTAAACAAACAAACTTAAAAAAATTTAAAGGTGCAACTATAGTGCTCACTTTGGCAACACACAGACAAAAATTAGAATGACACAGAGAAGATTAGCATGGTCCCTGTGCAAGGATGACACTCAAATTCATGAAGCGTTCCACATATGGGGCAGTTCCCCAGTGAACTGACACCTTTTGTGCATTAGCACAGAAATTGGGGTTTGGAGAGGTCGCTCTGGAAGCCCAATCCAAGTTTAAAAGAAATAACAAAAGTAAAAGTACAACTATAATATAAAAGAAGAAACTGTCCACATAGTGGTAGGGGGTAGGAAGTGCTGGTAAATACTACTGGTTATATTCCCCCTATTAATAAACATTACTTACTATTCTATTTATTCATGCCTTCCTTTATGTCCTTTAACACTTCATAGTGTTGTCCATAAGAATCTTTTATATCTGGTGTTAATTTTATATGTTAGTGCAAATAGAATTGCTACTGATAAATTTTCAATTGGTCATTATTACTGCCTAGGAATACGATTGATTTTATATGTGGATTAATTTCCTAGGGTTGCCATAACACAGTACCACAAACTGTGTGGCTAAAACAACCTAAATTTATTCTTTCATAGTTTTGGAAGCTGGGAGCATGAAATCTAGGTGTCAGAAGCACCACATTCCCTCTGCAGACTTCACGGAAGACTCCTCCTTGCCTCTCTCAGCTTCTAGTGACCCCAAGCATTCCTTGGCTTGTGGTAACATAACTCGAATCTCTACTTCAGACTTGACAGGATCTCCTTCTCTGTCTTTTCTTTTTTGAAGATCTCACTCAGTGAATTTGGGGCCTCCCCTAAATTGAGAATGATCTCATCTTTACATCCTTAATGAATTATATTTGCCAAGACTCTATTTCTAAATAAGGTCACCATATGAGGTTCCGGGTGGATGTGAATTTGGGGGAGACAATATTCAACTCACTTATAATCTTGTATCAAATAATTTAATCAATCTTCTTATTATTTCTAATAATTTGTGGATTCTCTATATAGAGTTCTGTGTTTTAATGAAACAGGCAATTTTCTCATTTCCTGTCTTATCTGTCATTGTTTTTTTTTTTTTTTTCTTCCTTTTTAGGTCTTCCTACCTTTGCTACAACTCCAGGGAAATATTAAGTAAAAGTTGTGATGACAAACAATTTTAATTTATTGCTATTATAAATCCTTGTAAAATTTTACAGGTAAGTGTAACGCATTGGATGTAGGGCTTTAATAAATACTCTTTATTATACTAGTCAAGTTTCGACTTCTAGTTTTCTGAGAGGTCGTTTTTACGTTGTTTTGTTTTTTAATTATAAATGAGTGCTGCATTTTATTGATGCTTTTTAAGCATCAATTGAAATGACCACATTTCCTCCATCTAAATGTGAATGTGATGGTCAGGGAGGACAAACTGTTTCTCTATTGTCTCATATTTAGTAACTAGAGTCCTGTGAATTACACTCACAAAAGACAGAAGAACATGAGGAAAAGGTTTATATATGTGTATATGGGAACCAACAAAAAGTAGCAGTCTTCTCAAATGTTTAAAGTTAGAGGATTATCTTTCTAATTTATTAGAGAAAGGGGAGGAGGGAGAGCAGACTCTTTGGGAAGAACAAAAAGGTTTCTTTAGAAAAGACCATTTGTTTTTGAGGAGAACAAATAGGATAGAAGAAAGTTTGTGATAATGTTGGTTTATGCAGGTGCTCTTTGTCCTTTTCATGGCCATTAAAATTCCCTAGAGGGACATTTGTGGTAGCCTCATTTCCCAGAAGTTGCTGCCTTTAGTCAGATAAGGGATGCTCCAAGAAGGTTTCTGTCTGCATCTATCAAATCTCAAATGTCTTCAGCTTAAAATCACCTCCATGTGAACCCTGAGATTCTGAGTGGGTCCCTCCTCGGAAAATACAATGGATGTCCATCATTGTCTTCCTGGGACAAAACTAAACCATCATGGTTTTCTTCTCCTATATATTAACAGAATTCACTTGGATAGTAATCTATTTAAGATTATTCAGCTTTGGGGCACATGGAATACTATGTGGCAATAAGAAAGAATGAAATATGGCCTTTTGTAGCAACGTGGATGGAACTGGAGAGTGTGATGCTAAGTGAAATAAGTCATATAGAGAAAGACAGATACCATATGTTTTCACTCTTATGTGGATCCTGAGAAACTTAACAGAAGACCATGGGGGAGGGGAAGGAAAAAAAAAAAGAGGTTAGAGTGGGAGGGAGCCAAAACATAAGAGACTGTTAAAAACTGAGAACAAACTGAGGGTTGATGGGGGGTGGGAGGGAGGAGAGGGTGGGTGATGGGTATTGAGGAGGGCACCCGTTGGAATGAGCACTGGGTGTTGTATGGAAACCAATTTGACAATAAATTTCATATTTAAAAAAAATTTAAAAAAACATTTAACAGGGGCGCCTGGGTGGCTCAGTTGGTTAGGCAGCCGACTTCGGCTCAGGTCATGATCTCGCGGTCCGTGAGTTCGAGCCCCGCGTCGGGCTCTGTGCTGACAGCTCAGAGCCTAGAGCCTGTTTCAGATTCTGTGTCTCCCTCTCTCTGACCCTCCCCTGTTCATGCTCTGTCTCTCCCTGTCTCAAAAATAAATAAAACGTTAAAAAAAAAATTAAAAAAAAAACATTTAACAAAATTTTAAAAAGATAATTCAGCTTTGTCCCTTGGTGAAATTAATTTTTTCTTTCTTTACTTTCCTCAGAAAATAGTTTGAGGAATTTTCAGCCTTTTCTCTATTTCTGAATAATTTTTATAACAGATAAAATCAGGTAAAAATCAGGTAAAATTTGTGCCTTGTGGTACAGGTTGGGGAGGGATTTTTTTTAATTGTGAATTCATGTTCTTTAATAATTACATTTTTAAATTTTTCATCATCTTAAATTTTAAGACACTTTTAGATTTATAGAAAAAAGAGGGAGATAGTACAAAGTTCCCAAATACTTTGCACTTTTCTATTAACATCATCATTTATATAAATATATGTGGTATATATTACTATTATAACACCTATTCTATGGTATATTGTTATAATGAGCCAATATTGATATGCTATCATTAACTAAAACTGTACTTATTCATATTTCTTTAGTTTTAATCTAATGTCTTTTTTGTGTGTCCAAGATCCCATGTGACATGTAGCTGATATGTCTTTTTAAACTCCATTTGGCTTTAATAGTTTTTCATACTTCACTTGTTTTTAATGACTTAGTTTTGAGGAATATTGATTAGGTATTTTACATAAAATGTTCATCAGTGGGGATTTATCTGGTATTTTTCTCACGGTTAGATTGAATTTATGGGTTTTAGAGAAGAAGACTACAGCGGTGAAGTGTCCTTTGTATCACCGCATATCAAGGATGCATATGATTTGTCACTATTGATGTTGACCTTGATCACCTGTCTGAGGTTATGTTTGTCATGTTTCTCTACTGTTTAAGTTAGTCTCCCCCTACTCCCATGCTGTAGTCTTTGGAAGGAAGGCACTGTGCACAGAATAGTTACCTTTTTTGAGTTTAGATTTTCTCCCATCAGTTTTATTGTCATATAGTTTGAAAATAGTTCTTAGGTCAAGCTTTGCAAATATATTGATATAGTCATAATATCAAAAGTCTTTGTATCAGCTGTAGTATACCTTTTTTTATTCTCTAAATGAATTATCTGTATATTTATCCTTTCTCTTTGATCAAACTTATTGGAAAGTTGCTCACTTTTTAGTTTTGTTCTAAGAATTAGTTTTTATTAGCTGTTGATTATTGTTTCTTTGTTTTATTTCCTATTAAGATCTGTTCTTCTACTTATAATTTCCCTATTTTTTCAGGTTTACTGTGTTATTTCTTTTCTATTCCTGACATTGACATCTAGCTCATTTAGTCTTAATTCTTACTAGTATGTAATATCTATGTTTACATTTGCATATTTCCACCAGTGTAAGTTGATGGCATGCTACACCATTAGATAAAAGTAATTTCATTTTTATTCACTCAAAATTCCGTGATTTCATTGTAACTTACATTTAAATAATGAATGTTGCTGAGGTTTTCCTTATGACCCAGTATGTGTTCTACTTGTGATTTTCCTATGTACTTGAATGTAATGTGGCATCTCAGTTTGTTTACTTGGTTTTACCCTACCTTTCTGGCATTCTTATGGATATTGGCATGTTTATTTCTTTGTCTATATCTTTTAACTTGTCTTTCATATTCATTAAACTCTTTGCTATTTGATGATTTCTGGGGGAGTCCCTCAACCTGATCTTTCAGTTTACTAATTGGGCTTTTATCTGCATTCTGTTCTTGCACCAGACTATTACTTTCAAGTATTATTTATTTCAGACTGAGAATCTTTAACTGGTTCTTTTTTTATGACTGCTTGTTTCTGCTTTACAGTGAGATAATAAGTATCTCCCCTTTTCCCTCTCTAATGATGTGATAAACCTAATTCTTGTTTATCTTTTTTTCCCTTTCTTATGTAATGGTTGTGTCTTCAGATGTCTCATTTTTCCTGTGATGTCACATTTCTTGGAGATTATCTGTTACTATCGACAGTAATATCTCCCTAGGAGAATAAGCCAAATTCTAAGCTGTAGCTTGTGCCCTTGGTGTGGCGAGTTTACAGAGATTCTTAGAAGGGTTCTTTAGGGCTAAGAGCCTATTTTGATATATCCTTCCCAATTTCCCGTCTGTCCCACAGACATAATGTGACAGTGATCTCAAGTGACATTGCTGTACCTCCACCCAAGCACAGTTTTTCCCAAGATCTCTCATCTTCTTGTGATCTAATCCTCTAAACCACAGCTTCTCAACCAAAAATGGTATTTGGAAATCTGTGAAGGAAATTTAGGGGTTTCTGTAATGACACCATGTTGCTAAAGCATTTAGGGCAAAGGGTTGGGAATACTAAACACGCTATACGCGTGAAGAAGTGCCACACAATAAAGTACTGTCCCAAATAAAACGATAATAGCATTCCCATGTGTGGCAGTAGGGGAGGAGTTAAAGTCTAGGACTAACTGATTCATTTGCCCATGTAGGTTTCTCCTCTCTACCCTCAGGTTTCTCTAGTGGTGGCTGATGGTATTGTACTACAAGTTAGGTAGTGAAAAATGTTGCTGCTTCTCCTCTGGAGTCGCAAGATAGCAATCAATGTTTAACCAGGGCATTAGAAGGAAATTCAAAGGATGCAGAATGCTTGCCTCAATCTTTTCCCTGTTGATGGCTACCAGCTTTCTCCTGTCCTGGCTTGGCTTCCTCTTCCTAAACCCTAACCTCCATCAGGTACATCAGAAGGCAATTATCTTGGACTTCCTAGGAATTTCTTAGAGCTTTTACTATTACCTGAAATGTACCATCTTGTCACTTCTGGGGTATACCCAGTGTTGGGTCAAATGAAGGAACCAGCATCTTGTTAGTATTCCATCTTTCTGCCTTACTCTAGGCACACTGATTCCTAACAACATGTGAACAAAAAAGGCCATTGGGTAGCTAATTTGGAAAATTTAGAGCAACAAAAGTAGATGTACCACCCACTCCCCAGAAAATAAGATATACCAAGACATGTTATTAAAAAAAAAAAAAGCAGTGTAGCTTTTATAGATGAAAAACATACCAAGCAAGATGAAGAGCCCTGAACTATACCATGTACAGATGGCAACTTGAAATGATGAAAGTGGTGGCACCGATCTGTGTGGACATGTTCAATTATTTGCTACATTTGTTTGGTAGATGATAGGGGGAAAATGAAACATTTCATAGAGAAATATATTACTTCTACCATTTAAGACAGTTTATAAATTTTTTAATTTGAAATAATTTTATAAGTATAGAAAGTTTCTAACATAGAGAGTTCTTATATAGGCCTCAGCCAACTTTACATAATAACAACTTGTATAATTTTTTTAAATTTTTCTAATGTTTATTTTTGAGAGAGAGAGAGCAAGAGAGCACAGTGAGGGAGGGACAGAGAGAGAGAGAGAGAGAGAGAGAGACAGAATCCAAAGTAGGCTCTAAGTTCTGAGCTGTGAGCACAGAGCCTGTCGCAGGGCTCAAACTCACGAACTGTGAGACCATGACCTGAGCCGAAGTCAGACACTTAAACGACTGAGCCACCCAGGCACCCCACATCTTGTAGAATTAATGTGCAATGTACAAAACCAAGAAATTAACATTGGTACTTTAGTGACTATTACCTAAAGTGCAGACTTTATTTGAATTTCACCATTTTTTCCACTAATGTCCTTTTTCTGTTCCAGAACCCAAGACAGTATCCCACATTAAATTTAGTAATCATCTCTGTAGTCTCTTCCAATCTCTGAAAGTTGCTTAGTCCTGCCGTGTTTTTCAGGATCATGTTTTTTTTTAAATTCAAGTATAGTTGACATATACTGTTATATTAGTTTCAGATGTACAACATGGTGATTCAATAATTCTGTACATCACGCAAAGCTCACCATAATAGGTGTAGTTCCCATACGTTATTATTACAGTGTTATTGCCTATATTCTGTGTCCTGTACTTTCCATCTCTGACTTATATACTTCACACCTATAAGTGTGTACTTCTTCATCTCCTTTGCATATTTCACCTGTCTTCCCCTTTCCCTCTGGCAAACACCAGCTTGCTCTCCATATTTATGAGTCTGTTTCTCTTTTTGGTTGGTCTGGTTGGTTGGTTGGTTGGTTGGGTTTTTAGACTCCACATATAAGTAAAATCCTAACACTTTGTCTTTCTGACTTATTTCACTTCATGTAGTACCTCTATGTTCATCCATATTGATGCAAATGGCAAGAACTCATTCGTTTTATGGCTGAGTAATATTCCTCTGTGTGTTTGTGTGTGTGTGTGTGTGGTGTGTGTGTGTGTATGTCCATCCATCCCATGTTCTTTATACATTCATCTCTTAATGGACACTTTGGATGCTTCCTTATCTTGGCTATTATAAAGATTCAATAAACATAGAGTTGCCTATCTCTTTTTGAAATAGTGTTTTTATTTTATTTTCTTTGGTTATTTACCTAGTAGTGGAATTACCAGATCATATGGTATTTCTGTTTTTAATTTTTTGAGGAGCCTCCATACTCTTTTACACAGAGATTATACCAATCACCTTCCCACTAACAGTACACATGTGTTTCCTTTTCTCCACATCCTCTCCAACATTTGTTATTCCTTGTCTTTTTGATACAACCATTCCCACTGCTATGAGGTGATATTTCATTGTATTTTGTTTTGCATTTCCCTGATGATTAGTAACGTGGGGCATGGGTTTGGCTTTTGGCTTTGTCCAGCAAAACTGAGGACAGCATAAAGGATTACTCAAGACTCCATTCAAGTCAAGAGAGGTGAGAGGAAGGCTGAGGGAAGTCTCTCAGAGCTGCTCTCAAGCTCCCATATTTATTAGGCATACATTAAAGGGAAAACATTGGACAATATGTCAGTGGCGATATGCCAGTAAGAACATACAGAAAGCATGAAAAAAAAAAAAAAAGAAAAACAAGGTGTTCCCAAGATTACAAAAGAGCAGATGCTGAAAGCAGGGTGGAGGACAAGATAAGATATTCCATAGATAACATGGTTTAAGGAATTAATGAGCACAGGCAGGACCCAACCCCTAAATATGCATTAATGAGATACCGGTCAGCTGTTTTCAGAAGGTTCAGAAAGCAGTGTAATAGGTTCCCTGTAATCTTCTTAACCAGGACATAACTATTTGATTTCCCACAGTTGAGCATGTTTTCATGTTCCTGTTGGCCATCTGTATGTCATCTTTGGAAAAATGTCTATTTAGGTCCTATGCCCATTTTTTTATATTTTTAATTTTTTACAATTTTTTGGCATTGAGCTATATAAGTTCCTTATATATTTTAGATATTAATCCCTTATCAGATACATCATTTGCAAATAACTCCTCCAATCCAGTAGGTTACGTTTTCATTTTGTTATTTTATTTCCTTTGCTGTGCAAAAGCTTTTTATTTTGATGTAGTAACAATAGTTTATTTGGGCTTTTGTTTTCCAGCCTGGGGAGATATATCTATAAATATGTTGTGAAGGCTAGTGTCCAAGAGGTTACTGCCCGTGTTTACTTTTAAGAGTTTCATGGCTCTATGCCTCGCATTTAAGTCTTTAATCCATTTTAAGTTTATTTTTTCATAGAGTGTAAGAAAGTTGTCCAGTTTAATTCTTTTGCATATAGCTGTCCATGCAGCTACACTTGTTGAAGAGATAGTTATTTCCCTATTGCATATTCTTGCCTCCATTGTCATAGATTAATTGACCATATAAGTATGGGCTCATTACTGGGCTCTTTATCTGTTCTGTTGATCTATGTATCTATTGTGCCAGTACCATACTGTTTTGATTACTTTAGCTTTGGAGTATATCATGAAATCTGGGATTGTGATACTTGCAGCTTTATTCCTCCTCTCCAGATTGTTTGGCTATTCAGGATCTTTTGGTTCCATATAAATTCTAGGATTCTTTACTTTCATGTTTAGAAAAATACTACTGGTATTTTATAAGGATTGCATTGAATCAGTAGATTGCTTTTAGTTGCATAGATGTTTTAATAATATCAGTTCTTCTGATCCATGAGCATGGAATATTTTTCCACTTGTATCATCTTCCATTTCTTTCATCAATGTTCTCTAGTTTTCAGAGTAAACATCTTGGTTAAATTTACTCCTAGGAATTTACCCAAGGGATACAGGAGTACTGATGTATAGGGGCACTTGTACCCCAATGTTTATAGCAGCACTCTCAACAATAGCCAAATTGTGGAAAGAGCCTAAATGTCCATCAACTGATGAATGGATAAAGAAATTGTGGGTTTTTTTTTTTTTTTACAAAACTATTGTAGTTTATTTTTTTTAATATATGAAATTTATTGTCAAATTGGTTTCCATATAACACCCAGTGCTCATCCCAAAAGGTGCCCTCCTCAATACCCATCACCCACCCTGCCCTCCCTCCCACCCCCCCACCAACCCTCAGTTTGTTCTCAGTTTTTAACAGTCTCTTATGCTTTGGCTCTCTCCCACTCTAACCTCTTTTTTTTTTTTTCCCTTCCCCTCCCCCGTGGGTTTCTGTTAAGTTTCTCAGGATCCACATAAGAGTGAAAACATATGGTATCTGTCTTTCTCTGTATGGCTTATTTCATTTAGCATCACACTCTCCAGTTCCATCCACGTTGCTACAAAAGGCCATATTTCATTTTTTCTCATTGCCACGTAGTATTCCATCGTGTATATAAACCACAATTTCTTTATCCATTCATCAGTTGATGGACATTTAGGCTCTTTCCATAATTTGGCTATTGTTGAGAGTGCTGCTATAAACATTGGGGTACAAGTGCCCCTATGCATCAGTACTCCTGTATCCCTTGGATAAATTCCTAGCAGTGCTATTGCTGGGTCATAGGGTAGGTCTATTTTTAATTTCCTGAGGAACCTCCACACTGCTTTCCAGAGCGGCTGCACCAATTTGCATTCCCACCAACAGTGCAAGAGGGTTCCCGTTTCTCCACATCCTCTCCAGCATCTATAGTCTCCTGATTTGTTCATTTTGGCCACTCTGACTGGCGTGAGGTGATATCTGAGTGTGGTTTTGATTTGTATTTCCCTGATAAGGAGCGACGTTGAACATCTTTTCATGTGCCTGTTGGCCATCCGGATGTCTTCTTTAGAGAAGTGTCTATTCATGTTTTCTGCCCATTTCTTCACTGGGTTATTTGTTTTTCAGGTGTGGAGTTTGGTGAGCTCTTTATAGATTCTGGATACTAGCCCTTTGTCCGATATGTCATTTGCAAATATCTTTTCCCATTCTGTTGGTTGCCTTTTAGTTTTGTTGGTTGTTTCCTTTGCTGTGCAGAAGCTTTTTATCTTCATAAGGTCCCAGTAGTTCATTTTTGCTTTTAGTTCCCTTGCCTTTGGGGATGTGTCAAGTAAGAAATTGCTACGGCTGAGGTCAGAGAGGTCTTTTCCTGCTTTCTCCTCTAGGGTTTTGATGGTTTCCTGTCTCACATTCAGGTCCTTTATCCATTTTGAGTTTATTTTTGTGAATGGTGTGAGAAAGTGGTCTAGTTTCAACCTTCTGCATGTTGCTGTCCAGTTCTCCCAGCACCATTTGTTAAAGAGACTGTCTTTTTTCCATTGGATGTTCTTTCCTGCTTTGTCAAAGATGAGTTGGCCATATGTTTGTGGGTCTATTTCTGGGGTTTCTATTCTATTCCATTGGTCTATGTGTCTGTTTTTGTGCCAATACCATGCTGTCTTGATGATGACAGCTTTGTAGTAGAGGCTAAAGTCTGGGATTGTGGTGCCTCCTGCTTTGGTCTTCTTCTTCAAAATTACTTTGGCTATTTGGGGCCTTTTGTGGTTCCATATGAATTTTAGGATGGCTTGTTCTAGTTTAGAGAAGAATGCCGGTGCAATTTTGATTGGGATTGCATTGAATGTGTAGATAGCTTTGGGTAGTATTGACATTTTGACAATATTTATTCTTCCAATCCATGAGCAGGGAATGTCTTTCCATTTCTTTATATCTTCTTCAATTACCTTCATAAGCTTTCTATAGTTTTCAGCATACAGATCTTTTACATCTTTGGTTAGATTTATTCCTAGGTATTTTATGCTTCTTGGTGCAATTGTGAATGGGATCAGTTTCTTTATTTGTCTTTCTGTTGCTTCATTGTTAGTGTATAAGAATGCAACTGATTTCTGTACATTGATTTTGTATCCTGCAACTTTGCTGAATTCATGTATCAGTTCTAGCAGACTTATGGTGGAGTCTATCGGATTTTCCATGTATAATATCATGTCATCTGCAAAAAGCGAAAGCTTGACTTCATCTTTGCCAATTTTGATGCCTTTGATTTCCTTTTGTTGTCTGATTGCTGATGCTAGAACTTCCAGCACTATGTTAAACAACAGCGGTGAGAGTGGGCATCCCTGTCGTGTTCCTGATCTCAGGGAAAAAGCTCTCAGTTTTTCCCCATTGAGGATGATGTTAGCTGTGGGCTTTTCATAAATGGATTTTATGATCTTTAAGTATGTTCCTTCTATCCCAACTTTCTCAAGGGTTTTTATTAAGAAACGGTGCTGGATTTTGTCAAAGGCCTTTTCTGCATCGATTGACAGGATCATATGGTTCTTCTCTTTTTTTTTTTGTTAATGTGATGTATCATGTTGATCGATTTGCGAATGTTGAACCAGCCCTGCATCCCAGGAATGAATCCCACTTGATCATGGTGAATAATTCTTTTTATATGCCGTTGAATTCGATTTGCTAGTATCTTATTGAGAATTTTTGCATCCATATTCATTAGGGATATTGGCCTGTAGTTCTCTTTTTTACTGGGTCTCTGTCTGGTTTAGGAATCAAAGTAATACTGGCTTCATAGAATGAGTCTGGAAGTTTTCCTTCCCTTTCTATTTCTTGGAATAGCTTGAGAAGGATAGGTATTATCTCTGCTTTAAACGTCTGGTAGAACTCCCCTGGGAAGCCATCTGGTCCTGGACTCTTATTTGTTGGGAGATTTTTGATAACCGATTCAACTTCTTCGCTGGTTATGGGTCTGTTCAAGCTTTCTATTTCCTCCTGATTGAGTTTTGGAAGAGTGTGGGTGTTTAGGAATTTGTCCATTTCTTCCAGGTTGTCCAATTTGTTGGCATATAATTTTTCATAGTATTTCCTGATAATTGTTTGTATCTCTGAGGGATTGGTTGTAATAATTCCATTTTCATTCATGATTTTTTCTATTTGGGTCATCTCCCATCTCAGCCCAACTGGCTGCAATGACCCACTTCACCTGCTGTGGTGTACAGGGCATGGGTTGTTCGTAACTGCTGAGTTGCCTGGCTGTAGCTGCCATGGGCTTGCTGGTGGGTGCAACCAACCCTCAGCCTGGCTCTCTGTGTGCTGAAAGGCAGGGCTTGCACTCTGCACAGCCAGCTCAGAGCCAAGGCTGCAGGAACTACAGGTGTGCTGGTGTGTGGAGTTATTGCCATCCCTTCCCAGGGCAGGAGTCATTTTTGAGGGATGCTGGTCCTAGATAGGGCTTCCTGCTGGGTGTGGCAGGGTAGTAATCACTTTGGATGAGTATGTGCTAAGATGAGGGACTTGGGCAAGCAGGTCCATAAGGGAATCACCAGGGCAGGACACATGGTGAAAGCAAAGTAGATGGAGAGTGTTATTATGGTCTCCTAGAAGCATCCAGCATTCTGGGCTAGCAGAAGGCAAGAAAAAAGTACCTGCCAGCCCTTTTGTTCCTGGACAAATCACCTACAAATCCCTGCCCCTCTTGCGCATGTCCTAAAATTAGTCAGTAAATCTCCTTCATGTACGCCCCCCTTTTCAACTGCTGCTTTTGTGTGTTGTCTCAGGCAAGGCTTTTTCACATGCTGACTCTTGAAGGGTGAGGACTCCACTTCTGTCACCCTCTGGCTCTCCTAATGTTAAGTCCCACTAATTTCTAAAGCTTCCAGATTTAAAGCTTACTGATTTTTAAAATATATGGCCAATAATCTTCAACAAAACAGGATAGAGTATCCAATAGAAAAAAGACAGTCTCTTCAACAAGTAGCACTGGGAAAACTGGACAGAGACATGCAGAAGAATGAAACTGGACCACTTAAACCATACACAAAAATAAATTCGAAATGGATGAAAGACCTAACTATGAGAGGAAATCATCAAAATCCTAGAGAATAAAACAGGCAGCAGCCTCTTTGACCTCAGCCGCAGAAACTTCTTTCTAGACATGTCTGTGGAGGTAAGGGAAATAAAAGCAAAAATGAACTATTGGGACCTCATCAAGATAAAAACCTTCTGCTGAGCAAAGGAAACATTGGATAAAACTAAAAGACAACTGACAGAATGGGAAAAGATATTTGCAAATGACATATTAGATATATTCAAAATCTATAAATAACTAATCACACTCAACCCCCAAAAAACAAATAATCCAGTGAAGAAATGGACAGAAGACATGAGCAGACAGTTTTCAAAAGAAGATAGATCTCCATAAGGCACTAGAACATGTTAGGGGGTCTGGGAGGGTTTTATCTTACCCCTAAAATTCTCAGGATTCTAAAATGTGAGAAAGTGTCAAAATTTCATGAAGCTGGATTACACGTATTGCAAACACAAATGATTATATTGTTATTTACTAGCAGTGTGAAAGATGTTTCCTATGAAGGTAAAAGGAATTCTGAGTCTTTTTTTGCATTTTCTCTCATCCTTCCATGGATACTCAGATCCCACAGACAGGATCCCTCCTACTATCAGCACTGACACCTTGGCAATGAGGCACATCTTGTTTGCGGGAGCCACAGCAGCCATTTCCCTGACTTGTGGCTCAGGCTCCAGTGACCGTTCCCTGGATATCTGTTCTTCACTTGGCTGATGCTGGCAATGTGCCCATTTTCCTTGGGCTCTTTTAGATCCTGGCCAGCACTACTCTTACCCTACTCATACCCCCCCAAGAACTGATGATCTCCTTGCTTGTATTTTACTGTGCAAATACATGACCCTTTTTTCCCCTGGTTGAGCTCTCATGTTTATATCCCTCATTTAGACCCATAAACATAGGGGAAAGGAAGCTACTCAATCAAAGATAATGACCAAGATACACACTAACTGCAAGGAGAGCACACATAAGGAGGACCATTTATCTTGCTCACATGAGGCTTTTGAGTGGTTAAAGGGGGTGGGAGTCTTTTAAGCATAATGGACAATAAATATATGAACCACAAGGATCTACATGAACTTGGTTATACCATTCGTGTTGGAGTAATGCTGAGTGCTGTCAAGTGCTCTAAATCAGAGGTCAGAGTGACAGGAATCCTGATCTCAGCTCTGTTTGCAAGCATACTAGATAATCGGGACAAACCATTTAAATTCTCTTCTGTGCTCTCAGTTAAGTCCAGCATATCTGTTATTCTTGCTTCAGGAAGAAATGCCAGGTTGACACTAAATGTCAACATCAATATAACTAGAGCAAATTAAAATGCATAAATCTGTGTGTTAGAGTGGGTGGTAAACTTGGATGATTGCTAACATTAGTCTCCTAAGGAGCAACCAAACCAGAACTGTAAATCTTTATCTCTTAAAGGGTCCCTAGGGCAGAATTGAGCAATCCTGGACCCAGTCATACACATTAAGTTCAAACAGCTTCTCCAACTGTCCTCATGTGAAGACCTAAAGAAGTATTGTTAACGCCGGTTCAGTAAAGCATAATCAAAGATGTTGAAAGGATTATTATGTGCTTATGAAACAGATCTTGATTCTTAAATAGACAAACAGACATGTTTATGCTTAACTTCCTGTGTGGGACAGCACAAATGAGACTGTGGAGGGATCCACAGTGTAATCAGCTACTGCTTTCTATGGGCACTGGTACAATTGCCTCGGGTACCTGCTCTTTCTGGCACCATTTCTATAAATTTAAGAATCCAAATCCCAGATGGATTCAAACTCATGACTGTAAGCTATTACGCTGTTGTTCTGAGAGTTAATATCATTGTCTTGCCTACATTGTATTTGAGGTTCCATCAGTTCAATTCAAATTTTATTGAGTACCTACAATGTACAAGATAATATGCACTTGAATCCTGGCAACTGGGTCTTGATGACAAGGCTCAGATGGAAACTAGGCAGTTACAGTTTTTCAGGTGAAGAATCATTGAGTTAAATCCACTCTTTACTTCATCAGGTGTTTATTGTGTATGTACTATAACTAGACTAATAAAGTCTAAAGACATTAAAATTATTCGAAGAATTTCATTTTTCCTCCCCCATTTTGCATGAACTGATAACCACAGCTTGTGATTCAGACACCCCCTTAAGGTGGAGTTGGCATGCCTGATAGCTTTGCTGAAATAAGCAGAAGATTGTGTTTCCAAATTAAAAGCATGCAGGCAAATTTGCCTGTGTTTTCTTTTGGCACAGAGGAGATGCACCCCAGTTGTACTCTTGTGGCTTCAGAACAAAGCCTCAACACTCAGCTTATGGTAGTTCCTATGTATATTAAACACAATCTTTAAAGGTATGAAAACATTTTCACAACTGTGCAGGTGAGGGAAAAGGTAACATTTTTTCTTGGGTATCCAGACTTCTAATGTCTATGTATAAACTGGGAATCTGGGATAGGAGGTGTTTCTAGGGGAGAGTCATTTAAAAGATGGAAAATTTTAGAAAGGAAGCACTCGAGCAATCTTTTTTTTAATGCTTATTTATTTTTTAGAGAGCAAGAGCAGGAGTGGGGGAAGGGCAGAGGGAGATGGGAACAGAGGATCCGAAGTGAGTTCTGTGTCGACAGCAGAGAGCCCAGTGCAGGGCTCAAACTCATCAACCATGAGATCGTGACCTGAGCCAAAGTCAGCCACCTAACCAAATGAGCTACCCAAGAACCACTAAGCAATATGCTTTTAAAATACAACTTGAAGTTCTTGCACAAAGACAGAAATTAAGATGTAACAATGGAAAAACGTTGAAGTTTTTAAATATAAGTTTTAAAATATTTTCAATCTTCAGTGATACTAAAAAGGCTAATTAAGAATAAGGAACATAAGAATTATAATAAAGATGCTGGGAAAATCAAGTGATATTAAAAGGGCCCGGGGATAATGTGACGATCACGGTCAACATTTGCTGAGGTGTTCTGTGTCTACATTTTGTGTTTAAGGGAAGAGTATAATAAACCTGTTAGGTGAAAAACTAGCCAGGAGACTTGACCTCAACATTAGCAATCCTGCATCTTACCGGCCATTAACAGCTCAGTTTCATAGAGTCCATGGTGGGCTCTCATGTCTCAGAATAGCGCTTCAGTTGAAGGGACAAGTTGATAGCCAAAGGTGGCCGTTGGTGGGATAGTAAGAGATGCTGGGGTGGGAGGGAGGCAGGGTTCTGTGCTGGTAGAAACTTAGGACAAAAGAATCAGGAGTTAGACATTTTTTATGTGTTTCTGCATTTCTTTTGTGCTGTGTGTGTGTTTGTTTTGTATTCTCTCTTGTGGGATCCTAATCATGACAAGTATGAAAAATCCTAAGTTACTGTTAGTACTGTTTATATTTGCCTCCTGGATCACGTTTACAGTTTTCCAACACTCCACAAAGGAATCTCTTTCTGTGTCTTACAGAAGTATGATTTTACTTCCTACCTCACCTGTTCTAGGAAAGTCCAAACAACCAGAGTTATACATCGTAGTACGGGAATTTGAAAAGCTTACACAACCTTGAAGAACTAACATGTTTGATAACCATTACGGAGCACAGGAGAGGATAATAGTGTGTGTGTGTGTGTGTGTGTGTGTGTGCGCGCACATGCGCGCGCACGCGTGCACACATTCTTCCTCTGTCACTTACATACACATCTGTGATGATTTTCTCCCCATGTGTAGCTTGTTTGTTCATTTCTTTAATGACATTTCTGCACAACACCTTTTCATGTTGATATAGTAAAATCCGCCTTTTTAAACAGTTGATTCTTTTTGAGGATTAAGAAACCCTTCCCTATTTCGGTGTCAGATTATTTATCTAAATATTCTACTTAAACCTTTAAAGGTTGCTTTAGACTTTTAATCCTGTGACGGATCTGAGTTTTTTCTTGCTGATTTTTGTTTCCTTATGGATGATCACCTTTTCCGTTCTTACTTTGTAGTAGTTTTCTTCACTGCTGATTTGTCATGACATTTTTTGTCATATATCAAAATTTCTGATAAGTACAGATCCTCCTCCATTTGTACTACTCCACTGACTAATGTATCTTCCCCATATTAATGCTGCATTGCTATAATTAATATAATAATAATTTGCTTCATAGTTACTCTTAAAAACTTGTAGGTCAAGTTACCTTTGCTTAACCTACTTCACAATGTTCCTGGCTGGTCTCAACCCTTTACTCTTTATATGTTTTACAGTCGGTCTGCCAAATTTGCTGGAAAAAATCTTACCTAAATTTTATGTGCATTATATTAACCATGTAGATCAACTTGGGAAAACTGACATGTTCATAACATTATTTTGGTCTTTAGCACCATGTAATCTCTCTCCATTTATTTAGGTCTTTAAGATCATTCAGTAAATTTTAATAAATTTTGCATATATGTCTTGTATATCTTTTATTAGATTTATAACTAGGCATTATTTTATAATTTTTTGTTGCTGTTGTAAATAGTGTTTTTTAAATACATTTTCTAATTCCTTGTTGCTGATGTAAAGGAATACAGTTGACTTTTGCATATTGAACAAGATTTTGTTTTCCATGGTCTCTGATTCATTAATTTATGGATGCAAAGATCACCTGAAATTTCTCTGCTGATAGAAATATACTTGCTTTAAAGTCTTGTTTTGCTTTTTCTGTGTCTATTACTTTGTTTTCTCTTTATTGAACTTAATACCTTTTCTTTCATGAGTTGGCTTTCATAAAAATTTCACTAATTCTTGGCTGGGTGTACATTCTTATACTTAAGATTCTGTGGTGGCCAGGCCTCTGAGTACTGTCACCTATTTTCTCCAGCATGTTTGTAGCTCAGCTGCAGAAAGTACTCAAGGCAACAAATGCTCTGCATTTGTCTAGGGTGTTGCCACACATGCAGGGTCCTACCCTGCACCCTCAAACTTAAATTTCTATAGCTTTTACTCACAGTAGAGTACAAAAGTTCCCATTTCTATCTGCCTGGCCGTGCACAAGGGGAAAAATAGGGAAGTATTAACCATCCCAATACTCCTCCTATGGGCCACTCCTTTACCACCTCTTAATCCAATCATCAATTTCCTCCAGGTTTGTAGTAGCCCTGAAGTGGTTTCCATCTTGTGCAGAACTCTCACTGACATGCATTTGGAGCCATGGTTTTCTTCATTGATCTAATCTCCTCTGCCTTTTACTTTTCCTGCATTTTACTGTTGACATTTCTTTGTTTGTTTGTTTCTTTCTTTCTTTCTAAGTAATCTCTCCACCCAACGTGGGGCTTGAACTCACGATCCCCAAGATCAAGAGTCATGTATTCTACTGACTGAGCCAGCCAAGCCCTGCTCTTTTTCAGACTTCTCACAAATTCTGGTCTAATTAAGGTACCTCTTCCTATTTCCAAGAATACTTAGAAAGTTTTAAGTTTTTTACTTTTCTGTCTTTCATTTCTGTGGGAAATTGAGGATATAATATATCCCTTGTCCTCCTTCTTGAATCAGGAGTTTCCTATTTATTTTCACCAACAAGTTTTTTGCACGAAGTATAATTCTGTCATACTAAAAATTACTTAAGTTTTTTATTTGAAGTTATAACAATTAAAAATTCTGAGAATTATCTGATAATATCTGATGATTAAGAAATTACTCTGATAATGTTCCTATCTTCTAGTTTATTATTTATTTCTTATCTAGTTCCTATAGCAACTAAAATAGGTTTTTAAGTTTCTAATTATTGTGAATTTCTTGATCTGTCTCTTGAATTCTGTCAATTTTTTTTCACATATAAATACATGGATGTGTAGGTACATACACATTTATGATTCCTATGTTTCTAGCAAATTGACTTTTAGCACTTGTAAATGTCCATCTTTATGTCTGGTAACATGTTTTGTCTTGAAGTCTATTTTAATATTAGCTTTTTTATGCTTAAATGGTATATTAATTTCCATCCATTCACTTTCAGTCTGTAGATAACTTCATACTTAACCTACATTCTTGTTAGACAGCAAATAGAGACACTTGGCTGGCTTAGTCAATAGAGCACATGACTCTTGATCCTGGGGCTATGAGTCCAAACCCAAATTGTATGTAGAGATTACTTAAAAATAAAATTAAAAAAAATATGCTTAGTCAACTTACTGGTTTTTTAATGTTTATATTTATTTATTTTGAGAGAGAGAGAGAGAATATCCCAAGCAGACTCCATGCTGTAAGTGCAGAGCCTAATGTGGGGCTTGAAATCACTAACCATGAGATGATGAACTGAGCCAAAATCAAGAGTCAGACGCTGAACTAACTGAGCCTCCCAGGTGCCCTAGGCAATTTACTGTTAATAAAATTATTCACTAGATTTAAATCCACCAACTTGCTGTTTGTTTTCTCTTTGGCCCTTCTGTTCCTCTTTTGGGATGAATTGAATTTTTTTAGAATTTCCTTTTAGTTTCTTTATTATTTTTACAGCTATAAGGGTTTTTTTTAAGTGTTTCTTGTAGGTATTATTATATACACTCTTTTATAGTTAATATCGTGCTACTTCATGTAATCTGTAATAACCTTTCAACTATTTACTTCCACTGACTCATCTCCCCATTCTTTATGTTGTAGTTTTCATATTATTACAAAATTGGTTTTTACTTTAAATAATTACATGCATTTTAGGGGTGCCTGGGTAGCTTAGCCAGTTGAGCATCCAACTTTGGCTCAGGTCATGAAATTACAGTTTGTGAGGTCAGGCCCCGCATCAGGCTGGCTGCTGTCAGCATGGAGCCTGCTTTGGATCCTCTGTGCCCCTGTCTCTCCCCTGCTTGGGCTCTTTCTCTCCCAAAAATAAGCAAACATTTTGGGGCACTCAGTCAGTTAAGCATCTGACTCTTGGTTTCAGCTCAGGTCATGATCTGACGGTAGATGAGATGGATCCCCTCATCGGGCTATGTGCTGACAGTGCAGAGCCTGCTTGGGATTCCCTCTCTCTCCCTCTGCTGTGCTCGTGTTCTCTCTCTCTCAAAATAAATGAATAAACTTTAGAAAAAACTTTTAAAAAATAATAATAATTACATTAATTTTAAATTAGGAAACAAACATTTAGAATTTTATATTTATCCTTATTGTTACCATTTCTGGTGTTTTTCATTCCTTCCAGAATATCCATGTTTCTATTTGTTGAATTTCCCTTCTGTTTGAAGAACTTGAGTTAGCACCCCTTATAATGCAAGCCCAGTGCTGTTCCTTATTCCAAGTTTCAACTTCCCTCCAGTGTCAAGCTGCTAGTGGTAACTCTCTAGCGCTATGGGAAGGATTTTCTTTATTTTTGGCTTATTGTTATCTGCAGAATTGGTCTAACACAAGTTATTCTGCCTTTATTGAAAATTGTGAGATATTACTATAATTACTATGATTATCATTTTGTTATTTGATATGTTGATATTTTTCTTTATAAAAGCATTTTTATCAAACACCAGGGATGGCAATACAAACACTTAGTGTGTCCCAGGTACCATTCCCAATGTTTTTCATGTTAGTCCATTAATACAATAACATATAAGGTGTGTATCTTTATGACTCAGTTTTTTAGATGATGAAACTGACGAACAGAGAAGTTAACAAACTTAACCAAGTTTGTGTAACTAGTGGGTGACAGACTTAGGTTTTAATCCAGGTAAATATCTCTAAAATTGAGCTAGCCAGTGTCGAAAGCATGTTGTAAGACTAGAATTCTCATTCACTTCTCCTTCAGGCACAAATTAGCACCACATTTCTGGAAAACTATTTGCCATCATGTGTTAAGAGCTTTAACAGTATTCACCACCTTGGACCAATAATTCTGTTTCTGAGTTCTCAGCAAATAACTTGGATTGCAAAGATTTATACCAAAAGTGTTCTTCACAGGATTGTAAAAGTTGAATGCAATAAAAATCCAAAGATGGAAATAGGTGAACTGTTAAGTTGTACCCATAGGCTGGAATACTATATGAGCCAGTGACATAAGGTGAAGTTTTTAACAATACTATTTTTAAATCAAAATTCATTGGTAATATTTAATTTGTTCATAATCATGTTAAATGGCATACAGAAAAATGAAAGAAAAATCACAAGATTAATAATAATTATCAATGGTTGGTATAATTATCACTGATTTATATCCCCTATACAGTTTCACATCTCCCATTTTTAATAATCAGTGTTATTTCAGGGGCACCTGGGTGGCTCAGTGGGCTAAGTTTCTGATCCTTGATTTCAGCTCAGGTCATGTTCTGTGAGTCAAGTCCCATGTTGGGCTCCACACTGACAGCCCAGAGCCTGCTTGGGATTTTCTCTCCTTGTCTCTTTCCTTCCCCTGTTCACATGTGTGCCCCCCCACTCTCTCTCTCTCTCTCTCTCTCTCTCTCTCAAAATAAATAAACTCTTAAAAAAAAAGCATTTTAATAATCAGTGGTATTTTATGATTAGAAAATAGATATTTTTATAAACCTATGTTGATTATCTCCTAACTAGAACAATCTGAAAAATACTAATAGCATAAAATGTTTAAGCAGAGTATAAAAGAACAGAAAAAAAAATCATATTTTACATAAAATCCCCATGCATCTTAAACATTTTCTTTTTTTAAAAAAAATTTTTTAACGTTTATTTTTGAGACAGAGAGAGACAGAGCATGAACGGGGGAGGGTCAGAGAGAGAGGGAGACACAGAATCTGAAACAGGCTCCAGGCTCTGAGCTGTCAGCACAGAGCCTGACGCGGGGCTCTAACTCACGGACCGCGAGATCATGACCTGAGCCGAAGTCGGCCGCTTAACCGACTGAGCCACCCAGGCGCCCCTTAAACATTTTCTTAAGAATATTTTTAATGACTGAGTTCTAGCTTTAAGATTAAATAATAAAACAGCAATAAAAATTGTGTGCTATGCAGTTAAAAAAAAATTTTTCCTGTCTTCACAATTGCCCAGCAAAAGTGTATTTTTAAAAAAAAATTTTTAATGATCATTTATTTTTGAGAGAGAGAGAGCAAGAGTGGGGGAGAGGCAGAGAAAGAGGGAAACACAGAATCTGAAGTAGGCTCCAGGCTCTGAGTTGTCAGCACAGAGCCTGAAGCGGGGCTTGAACTCACAAACTGTGAGATCATGACCTAGCTGAAGTCAGACGCTTAACCAACTGAGCCACCCAGGTGCCCCAGTAAAAGTATATTTTATCATCACCACTTTAGGGAAGAAGATCCTAGAACCCAAATAGATTAGCTGGTGAAAAGTGCAGTTCCACCACCAAATTCGAGGAAACTTATTTTTCCCATGAAACATATATGATAATAAAATCTCCGTATCATTTTATTTCAGGTTTTGCATCTGCTCTTATTCTAAAAAGATCGAAGTTGGCTAGCCTACCAAAAATGATTATATTACATAAAGACATTATGTTCTTTATTGTATTCATTATCACCTCAGATATGGACTACACTTAAGACGCCCATCTCCCTCTATCACTGGAATTTTATCATGAAGCCTTCATGTCCTGAAGTACTACTGCATCCAGTAGTTTGATCAGCAGAGACTGAGCTGAGAATAAAGGGAATCATGGAGAAACTAGACCAGCTGATCCCACCCAGACCTTTCACCTACGTGAACACCACCACCAGTGCTGCACACAGCAGAGCCACCGTCCTTCACCCTCGAGATGCCTACTGGAGGGGGGATCAGCTAGACCTCCTTCTGGAGGTAAGGGGCCACTTGGGACACAGGAAGATGTATGGTGGGGATTTCCTGAGGCCGGGATGTCCTCCCCAGATCTGAAGGCAGGTGCTTCAGGAAAGGCGACAGACTTCAACAATGGCATCTTGTCAGCTTCGCCCTGCGAAGGCCAGTTATCTCTGTCTCTTCTGCTCATCCACCCCAGGGAAGGGGTGTCAGCTCTCTGGAGGCAAGGAACCAAGGCTGTGACAGGGCGATCTTCACAGGCCAGTTTGCCAGGGGCACCTCCCATGTCAATACTGATTGTGGCCTGGTTTTAAACTCAAGCACTGAGCTATGTGCATACCTGGATACGCAGGAGCAAGTAGCTTTCCACTGTGTGAGACCTCAGCACATGTCCTGTGCTGCACTCACTCACATGCATTCCAAAAACAAGGATGTTTCTTATCTCAGCAAACAAGAATGGAGACTCTTCGAAAGGTAAATAATTATAGTCTGGAGACTACCTGGGAAAATATGGTAATGATTTAGCCTACATGTTGATCTAGTGAAAGTGCTAGGAGTATGTCCATTTTGGGACTCTATAAAGAGCCGTTTTAGAAAAGGTCTTTGAATTCATTTGGGGACAGTGTTTACTTTCCAGTAGTCCCCAATCCTTGTGAATATTTAACCCTTATCATTGAAACAAAAAGGTACATAAACAGAATAAAAACTTAAAAGGGAATCAGAAATATACATGTAAGTAAGTGCTCGAGTATATTCTTCTGTAAATTACCTTGCACATCTTCTGGGTATCTGCACCCCCTGGGCTAGTAAACAAAGAAAGGGAAATATAATCAGTGGCCTAGAACTGTGGGTACAGTAGTCAATTCGTAGAATTAAGAAGTAACCGAAGCAGTAGATAATTAATGACTTGTGCTTAATACTAAGCCCATTTATTTTTCAATATTTATTTATTTATTGTGAGAGAGAGAGAGAGAGAATATACAGGGGAGGGGCAGAGAGAGAGGAAGAGCGGGAATCCCAGACTCCATGCTGTCATCACAGAGTCCAGTGTGAGGCTCAATCCCATGGACAGCAAGATCATGACCTGAGCTGATATCAAAAAGTCAGACATTTAACCTACTGAGCTGCCCAGGTGCCAGTACTAAATCCATTTAAAGCGTTTCTTTCTTCAGGTGACTTGTTCATTGTTATCAGTCCTGTTGGTACTCTGGGTATCAGGCTTCTCTGTGGTGGGCCAAGATATCAGTTACCCAAGTGAATGAATGATTGGAATCACTAGGCTATCGTAAACCTGTTTTAAGAAGTGGAACTCACCATTAATCTATTAATAGGCAACAAATTACCTGATCATCCAACACAGTCACCTTCAAATATCAAAATTCTCTCCCAATTTACACCTAGGTGTTTACCTCTCCACATCACCACCATCATCCCCTTCCCACATCACTAAGAACCTAAAAATAACCATCTAAAGGTTTGCAACCTACCATCTAAGAGTTAGTTCATTAAAACAAAGTTGGGGGAGGGTGCCTGGGCACCTTAGTCGGTTAAGGGTCCAATTCTTGATTTCAACTCAAGTCAGGATCTCACCATTCATGAGTTTTGAAACCCACATCAGGGTCTGCACTGATGGCACAAAGCCTGCTTGGGATTCTCTCTCCCTCTCTCTGCCCTTCCCCCACTTGTGTGTGTGCATGTGTGTGTGCTTGCATTCTCTCTCTCTCAAAAATTAGAAAAAAAAAAGAGTTCATTACAGTTTCCCCTCTTGGTTTTTGCTTGCATATAAGTGAAATTATAGGGCATTTATTTGTCTTCTCCTGTCAGACTTATTTCACTTAGCATAGTACCCTGTAGGTTCATCCCTGCTATTGTAAATGGCAAGATCTCATTCTTTTTTATGGTTCACTTGCATTCCATTGTGTGTGTGTGTATTTACAAAATGTATATGTGTGTGTATATATTAACATACACACCTTTTCTTTATACATTCACTTATTGGTAGGCCCTTAGTTTGCTTACATATCTTGGCTAGTGTAAATATTGCTGCAGTAAACATAGGGGTGCATATGAGTTTTCAAGTTCGTGTTCTTGTTTTTTTCAAATAAATACCCCAAAGTGGAATTAGTGATTCTTCTGCTGTTTCTCCTTCTAATTTTTTTGAGAGGACTCCATACTGTTCTCCATAGTGGCTGCTTCAATTTACACTCCCACTAACACTGCACAGGGTTCCCTTTTCTCCACATCCTCATCAATCCTTGTTAGTTTTTGTATCTTTCATGATAACACTTCACAGCCATCAAATTGGCTCTCTCATTGTGGCTTTGATTTGCATTTGCCTATTGATTAATGATGTTGAGCATGTTATCATGTGTCTTTTAGACATCTCTATGTCTTCTGTGGAAAAACAAAATCTCTTCATGTCCTGTGCTCAATACCAGATTGTTGGGGGTACGAGGAGTTACACTAAGTTGTATAAGTTCTTTTTATATATTGGATATTAACCACTTACAGGATTATGATTCCATTCAGTAGGTTGTTGTGTTGTTCAGTTGGTTTACTTGACTGTGCAAAAGCTTTTTAGTTGGACGTAATCCCATTTGTATATATGAGCTTTTATTGCCCTCGTCTTAGGAAATTGTTCCCTGAAAGTGTTGCTAAAACCAGTGTCAAATTAGTTATGCCTTCTAGGAGTTTTATGGTTTCAGGTCTTAAATTCAAGTCTTTTAATATATTTTGAATTTTTTTTTTCAATATATGAAATTTATTGTCAAATTGGGTTCCATTTGAATTTGTTTTTGGTTATGGTATCAGATAATGATCCAGTTTCATTCTTTTACATGTAGCTGTCCAGTTTTCCAAATGCCATTTATTTTTTTTAGTTTTGTTTTTTTTTTAATTGATTTATTTATTTAAATTCGAGTTAGCTAACATACAGTGTACAATCAGTTTCAGGAGTAGAAACCAGTAATTCATCATTTCCATATAACACCCAGTGCTCATCCCAACAAGTGCCCTCCTTAATGCCCATTACCCATTTAGCCCATCCCCCCACCCATCTCCCCTCCAGCAACCTTCAGTTTGTTCTCTGTATTTGAGAGACTCTTATGGTTTCTCTCCTTCTCTGTTTTTATCTTATTTTCTCTTCCCTTCCCCTATGTCCATCTGTTTTGTTTCTTAAATTGCACATTTGAGTGAAATCGTGATATTTGTCTTTGACTGACTTAGTTCACTTAGGATAATATACTCTAGTTTGATCAACATTGTTGCAAATTACAAAATTACATTCTTTCTGATTACCCAGTAATATTCCATTGTGTATATGCATATTTACCAATCTTCTTTATCCATTCATCACTTGATGGCCATTTGAGCTCTTTCCATAATTTGGCTCTTACTGATGGTTCTATAAATATTGGGGTGGATGTTCCCCTTTGAATTAGTATTTTTGTATCCTTTGGATAAATACCTAGTAGTGCAATTGCTGGGTCACAGGGTAGTTATATTTTTAATTTTTTGAGGAAACTCAATGCTGTCTTGAAGAGTGGTTGCAACTTTGCATTTCCACCAACAGTGCAAAAGTGTTCTCCTTTCTCTGCATCCTCATCAACATTTGTTGTTTTCTGAGTTGTTCGTTTCAGCCATTTACATTCTGGTGTGAGGTGGTATCTCATTGAGGTTTTGATTTGTATTTCCCTGATGATGAGTGATGTTGAGCATCTTTTCATGTGTCAGCCATCTGGATGTCTTCTTTGCAAAAGTGTCTGTTCTTGTCTTCTGTCCCTTTCTTCACTGGATTATTTGATTTTTTGGGTGTTGAGTTTGATAAGTTCTTTATAGAATTTGGATACTAAGACTTTATCCGATATGTCATTTGTAAATATCTTCTATTCTGTCAGTGGTCTTTAGGTTTTCTTGATTGTTTCCTTTGCGGTATAGAAGCTTTTTATCTTAATGAGGTCCCAATAGTTCATTTTTGCTTTTATTTCCCTTGCCTCCACAGACAGGTCTATAAAGAAGTTGCTGCAGCCAAAGTCAGAGAGGTTACTGCCTGTTTTTTTGTGTAGGGTTTTGATGCCTCCTGTCTCACATTTGTGTCTTTCATCCATTTTGAATTTATTTTTGTGTATAGTGTAAAAATTTGGTCCAGATTCATTCTTCATGCTGCTCTCTAGTTTTCCCAGCACTGTTTGCTGAAGAGACTGTCTTTTTTCCATTGGATACTCTTACCTGCTTTATGAAAGACTAGTTGCCATATGTTTGTGGGTCCATTTCTGAGTTCTCTATAATGTTCCATTGATCTGTTTTTGTGTCAATACCATACTGCCTTAATGATTGCAACTTTATAATCAAGCTTTGAAATCTGGAATTGTGATGCTTCTAGCTTTGATATAGAAACAAACAACCAAAACAAACAAACAAACAAACAAAAAAACCCTGTGGAACAGATCAATGAAACTAAATGCTCGTTCTTTATTTTTGTTTTTTTTTTTATGTTTGTTTATTTTTGAGAGAGTGAGTGTGCATGAGCAGGGGAGGAGCAGAGCAAGAGGGAGACCCAGAATCTGAAGTAGGCTCCAGGTTCCGAGCTGTCAGCACAGAGCCTGACACGGGGTTCAAACCCACAAACCATGAGATCATGACCAAGCCAAAGTCAGATGCTTAATTGACTGAGCTACCCAGGCCTCCCAATGCTGGTTCTTTGAAAGAATAAACAAAATTAGTAACCCCTAGCCAGACTTACCCAAAAGAAAAGAGAGAGTACCCAGATAGATCAAATCATGAATGAAAGAGATGTCACTACCAACACTACAGAATGCAAACAATTATAAGAGAATACTATGAAAAATTATATTCCAACAAACTGGGCAATCTGGAAGAAATGGACAAATTCCTAGTGACTCACAAACCACCAAAACTGAAACAGGAATAATTAGAAAATTTGAACAGAGTCATAACCAGCAAGGAAATTGAAACAGTAATCAAAAATCTCCCAACAAACAAAAGTCCTGTGCCAGATGGGAATTCCCAGGGGAATTGTACCAGACAGTTAAAGAGAAGAGTTAATACTTGTTCTTCTCAAACTGTTCCAAAAAATAGAAATGGTAGGAAAGCTTCCAAACTCATTCTATGAAGACAGCATTACCTTGATTCCAAAACCAGAGACCCCACTAAAAAGGAGACTTACAGGTCAATATTCCTGATGAACCATTCTCAACAAGATCCTAGCAAATTGAATTCAACAGTACATTAAAATAATTATTCACAGGGATGCCTGGGTGGCTCAGTTGGTTAAGCATCCACCTTCAGCTCAGATCATGATCTCACGGTTCATGAGTTCAAGCCCCGCATCAGGCTCTGTGCCAACAGCTCAGAGCCTGGAGCTTGCTTTGGATTCTGTGTCTCACTCTGCCTCTCTGCCTCTCTCTCTCTCTCTCTCTCTCTCTCTCTCTCTCTCTCAAAAATAAACATTAAAAAAAAAACTCACCATGATCAAGTGGGATTTATTCCTGGCCCGCAGGACTGGTTCAGTAGTCACAAATCAGTCAACATAATATACCACGTTAATAAAAAGAAAGGATGAGAATCATAGGATTCTGTCAATAGATGCAGAAAAAGCATTTGACAAAATACTGCATCCTTTCTTGATAAAAACTCTCAAGAGAGTAGGGATAGATGAAACACACTTCAACATGATAAAGGCCATATAAAAAAGACCCACAAGCTAATATCATCCTCGGTGGGGAAAAACTGAGAGCTTTCCCCCTAAGGTCAGGAACATGACAGGTAAGTCCACTATCACCACTGTTCAACATAGTACTGGAATTCCTAGTATAGTCCTAGCCTCATACAAAAATAAAGAAAACACATACGAATTAGCAAGGAAGAAGTCAAACTTTAACTCTTTGCAGATGACATGATCCGCTACACAGAAAACCCAAAGACACCACCCCAAACCTGCTAGATCTGATGTATGAATTCAGCAAAGTTGCAAGATAGAAGATCAACATACAGAAATTGGTTATATTTCTATACACCAAACATGAAGCAGCAGAAAGAGAAATCAAGAAAGTGATCCCATTTACAATTCCAAAAATAATTATATACCTAGGAATAAACCTAACCAGAGAGGTAAAAGATCTGTATGCTGAAAACTATGGAAAGCATATGAAAGAAATTGAAGGAGATGCAAAGAAATGGAGAACATTCCATGCTCCTGGATAGGAAGAACAAATATTGTTAAAATGTCAATACTACCCAAAGCAATCTACACGTTCAATGCAATCCCTATCAAAATAACACAAGCATTCTTCACAGAGCTAGAACAGACAATTCTAAAATTTGTATGGAACCAGAAAAGACCCCGAATAGCTAAAGTAATCTTTAAAAAGGAAACCTAGTACCATATATTGAAGAGACTGTGTTTTCCCCATTGCATATTCTTGGCTCTGTTTTCATACACGAATTGACCACATGAGTGTGGGTTTATTTCTGGTATCTCTATTCTACTCTATTGATCTATGTGTTGTTTTGTGCCAGTAACATACTGTTTTGATTACTACAGTTTTGTAGTATAGTTTGAAATCAGACTATGATACCTCCAGCTTTGGTCTTTTTTCTCAAGATTGCTTTCACAGTTCAGGGTCTTTTGTGGTAACAAACAAATTTTAGGAATATGTGTTCTGGTTCTTTAAAAACTATTCTTATTTTGAGTAGTGTTGCATTGAATCTGTACATTGCCTTGAGTAGTATGGACGTTTTAACAATATTCTTCTATCGTGAGCATACTATATTTTTCCATACGATTTTGTCATCTTCAATTTCTTTTATCAGTTTCTTACGTTTTCAGTTGATAGGTTTTAAATCTCCTTTGTTAAATTTATTCTTAAGTATTTTATTCTTTTTGATGCAAGTATAATTGGAATTGTTTTCTTAATTTGTCTTTCTGCTACTTTGTTATTAGTGTATAGAAAGAACAGATTTCTGAATATTGATTATGTATTTTGTAACTTTACTGAATTTATGTTAATTAAATCAGTTTGGTGAAGCTTTCATGGTTACCTGTGTATAGTATTATGTTATCTCCAAATAGTAATAGTTCTTACCAATTTGGATGACATTTATTTCTTGTTTGATTGCTGTACAAGGACTTCCAATACTATGTTGAGTAAAAGTGATGAGAGTGGACATTATTGTCTTGTTCCTGATCTTAGAGGAAAAGCTTTCAGCTTTTCTCTTTTGAGTATGGTGTTAGCTGTGGGTTTGTCATATATTGCCTTTCTTACGTAGAGATCTGTTCTTTCTATATTCACTTTAAGAGTTCATGTCATAGATGTATATTGAGTTTGGTCAAAATGCATCTATTAAGGTGATCTTAGGATTTTTATCCTAGTTTGGTTAATACGGTATATCACATTGATTAATTTGCAGATACTGAACTTTCCTTGAATTCCTGGAATAAATCCCAGTCAATTGTGCTATATGATCTTTTTAATGTATTGTTGAATTTTATTTGTTAATATTCTGTTAAAGATTTTTGTCATCTAAGTTGATCATGAATATTGGCCTGTAATGGGGTGTGTGTGTGTGTGTGTGTGTGTGTGCGCGCGCGCACGCGCGCGCACGCGCGGGCAGTGTCTTTGCCTAGTTTTGCTATCAGGGTAGTGCTGGCCTCGTGAAATAGTTTGAAAACATTGCTTTCTTTATAATTTCTTGGAATAGTTTGGGAAAACTAGGTATTAACTTTTCTTCAGGTGTTGATTAGAATTCACCTGTAAAGCTGTCTGGTCCTGGACCCTTGGTTTTTGAAAATTTTTAAATTACTGACTCACTTTCATTTCCTGTAATGGCCTATTCTGATTTTCTATTTCTTTATGATGCAGAGTTAGAAAGCTGTTCATTTCTTCTAGGTTTTCCAAATTTTTGGCATGTGACTGTTCATAGTAATCTTTTAGGATACTTTATATCTGTAGTATCATTTTATAAACTCTCCTCTTTCATTTCAGGATTTCATGTTCTCTTGTTTTTATTGATGAATCTGGCTTGACATTTATTGATTATCTTTTCAAAGAATGAGCTTTAATCCATTGATCTCTCCTATTTTTTTTCAGTCTGTTTCATTTATTTCCATTCTGACCTGTATTACATCTTTTCTCCTAACTTTAGGCTTTGTTCTTTTTCTCTAGTTTCTTCAGGTATAAAGCTGGATTGTTAATTTGGGATTTTTGTTTGCTTGCTTGCTTACTTGCTATATTACTATAGCAATTACAATTACTCTCTTAGAGTAATATTACTATTACTCTCTTAGAATTGCTTTTGCTGTATCCCACAAATTTAGGAGAGTTGTGTTTCCATTTTCATTTGTCTCATGGTATTTTTATTTCCCCTTTGATTTTGTTTTAATCCATCGGTTGTTTAGTAAAATGTTTAATAAATGTGTTTAGTTTTTTCCAGGTCTTCTTGTAATCGATAACTAGTTTCATACTGTTGTGATTGGAAAAGATGCTTGTTTTGATGTCACTCTTCTTGAAGTTAATGAGACCTATCCTGGAGAATGTTCCATGTGCATCTTTAAAAAAATGGGTGTTCTGGAGTTTTTGAATGAGATGTTCTGTGGATATCTATAATGTGTCATTTAAGGCCACTGTTCCTTATTGGTTTTCTGTCTGGATGTTCTACCCATCAATGAAAGTGTGGAGTATTTAAGTCTCCTACTGTTAGTCTATTACTATCAATTTCCCCCTATGTCTTTAAATATTTGCTTTATGTAGTTAGATGCTTCAATGTTGGGTTGCATGAATAGTACAAACATTATATCCCTTCCTTGGATTCACTCCTTTATCATTATGTGATACCTCCTTTGTCTTTTGTTACAGTTTCTGTTTTAAAGTCTGTTTTGTCTGATATGAGTATTTTATACTATCTTTTTATTTTCATTTGCATGGAATATCTTATTTTCCTTCACTTTCAGCCTGTTTGTCTTTAGATCTGAAGTGAGTTTTTGTAGGCAGCTTAAAAATGGTCTCATTTTTTATCTGTTTTGCCACCCTATGCCTTCTTTTTTCTTAGAAGTGTTTTATTTTAAATGTATTTAATATGAACATGACTATGCAGATTTTCCATTTCATCTTTTGTTGATTTGGTTTTATTTTTCAAAGAATTGATCCATTTCATCTAAGTTTTGAAAATTTCTGGCATACATTTTTATTGTAATATTGATTTGGTACTTTTTAAATGTCTGCAGAATCTTTGGTAAAATCTTATTTTTCATTTCTAACATTGGTAATTTGTGCTTTCTTTTTTCTCCATTGAAGCACTCCATTTAAATTTGAAGCAATTACTGGTAGGTATGTACTTATTGCTATTTTGTTCATTGCTTTCTGGTTCTTTCTGTGTTTCCTCCATTCCTTTCTTCTTCTTCTCTTCCCTTTTGGTTTCTTTTCTTTTTTTTAATTATTATTATTTTTTGGCTTATTTTCTTTACAGTTATATTTGGATTCCTTTCTCTTTTGTGCATCTATTATAGGTTTTTGGTTTATGGATATCATAAGGTTCATATATATATATATATACATACATACATACACACACACACACACACACACACACATATATATATATATTTTTTAAGCTGTTAGTTCAAGTTCAAATGCATTCTAAAATACTACTTTTTTGTTCCCCCCATCTGGTTTTGTTTTTTTTTTTTTTTTGATGTCTTATTTTACATCTTTTTATCTTGTGTATCGCTTAAATGCTTATTGTAGTTATAGTGGCTTAACCTGTTTTTGTGTTTAACTTTCATACTAGTTCTTTAAGTGACTCTTTAGTACCTTTACTGCCTATTTGCCTTTACTAATGAAATTCTCTCTCTCTCTGTCTCTCTCTCTCTCTCTCTCTCTCTCACACACACACACACACACACACAGATAGGACCTACTGTTTTCTCTTTATCATTTCTTGTAAGTCCAGTCTAGTGGTGATTAACTTCTTCAGTTTTTGCTAGTCCAGGAAACTCCATATTTCCTCCAATTCTGAATGATAACCTTGTTAGGTAGAGTATCCTTATTGTAAGTTTTTCCTTTTAGCACTCCAACTATATCCTTCCACTCTCTTCTGGCCTACTAAGTTTCTGCTAAAAATCAGCTGATAACCTTATGGGGTTTCTATGTATATGGTTATCCTTCTCTTCCTGATTTAAGATCCTCTTTTTACCTTTAACTTTTGCCATTTTGATTGGCATACTGTGTCTTGGTATGAATCTCTTTGGATTCAACTTGTTTGGGACTCTGTGCTTCCTGGACCTGGATGTCTATTTCATTCTCCAGCTTAGGGAAGTTTTTAGCCATTACTTATTCAAATGAGTTTTTCTGCCCATTTCCTTCTCTCTCTTCTTCTGGGATCCTTATAATGTAAATGTTAGTATGCTTAATGTTATCCCATGGCTACCTTAAACTATCCTTATATTTTTTATTTTTTTAATTTGTTTCAGTGTTTGTGTCATTCAGTTTCGGTGATTTTCACTATTCTGTCTTCCAGATTGCTATCCCATTCTTCTGTTGTATATACTCTACTGCTGATTTACTCTAATTTATTTTCCATTTCAGTTTGTATTCTTTGGCTCTGCTTTTTTTATATTTTCTAACTCTTAAAGTTCTCCATTCTTCCATTTTGTTGATCATCATTATAACCATTACTTATCTCTGTTTTATTAAGGTTTTGGGGTAGGGGTTATTTTGTTTTTTCATTTGGGACATAATTCTCAGTTCCTCATTTTGTTTCACTCTTTTTTTTTTTTCTATGAAATAGGCAGAATAATCATGTCTCTCAGTCTTAACAGTGTGGGCTTGTGCAGGAGCATCCCCTGTGTAAACTGTGTGCCTGGTGGCTTTGGTAGAATGACTGGCGCTGGAGTAGGCATGGGTCATGAGGTTCTAGGGTGTACTGTGCTGGGGCCACCCTGGTAAGACAGCTGGACCTGGAGTGGGCCTGGGCCAGGAGATCCTGTCACACACAGTGCCTTACAAGATGGCTGAGTCTGGAGTGGGTGTGTGCCAGGGGTTCCTGGTGTATATCATGCCAGGGCAGTCTAGGCCACCTTGGCAGGATGGCTGGGTAAAGCATGGCCTGGAGAAATACTGTGGCGTGCCACTCTGGGGCCCCTTGGCAGGACAGTTGGAGCTGGGGAGGGCACAAACTGGGGGTTGCAGGGTGGGGTGGTTCTTCTAGGGGCAGCTGAAGCTGTTGTGAACTAGGGGCACAGGACTTGCTTGGGGCAGCCCTAGTAAGCTGGCTAGAGCACTTGGACTCTGCTCCCATCAATGCTATTAAGATGGAAGGAGAATGCAAAAAATGGCACTTACCAGCATCTCCAGCCCCAGAAAGCGTTTCAGTAGCTCCTTGTCTATTTAGCAGATGATCTAGGATTAGTTAATGCATTTTCTTCACTTATAAACTAGTTGCCTTTTAAATAGCTGGTTTTTGCTGTGCCCTTAGATGGGGAAGTCTGTATGTGTGCCCCTCCATGAGGTTGTTGCATTGGGAATGAGGCTCCTATTGTTACCATGCTCCCATCTTTTTACCCTTCTCCATGTAGTCCCTCTATCATTTGTCATGCAGAAGCTGTTCAATCAGCCCTCACTTTTTCAGGAGGAATTGCTGTATATGTAATTGTAGATTTGGTGTGTCCATGGGAGAAGGTGAGTTCAGGGTCTTCCTATGCTGCCGTTCTGGACCCTCTGTTCAAAGAATTTAGTTTGATGACGGCATTTAAGGTGCTGTGACAGAATGTAGCAAACTTGGGGGTAAAGAGGGATAGAATGATAAAATAATTGAGTTTTTATTACTAAGCAAGAATTGGTAACTTTCATAGAAAGGCAAATAAATGCTTAAATTTTACCCAGAGTGTTCTTTTTCTTGGGGAGGCAGGGAAGGGGAGAAAACATGTTCTCTATAATGAACATTAATGGGCATCACTTAGAAAATTCATATCAGAAAAAAATTTTACTAAAAAAAACTATGACATTTAAAGGATGATGTTTCAATAGGCTTTTTCCCCTCCCTCATGACCTATTAAGAGGATACTTAGAAAACATAATAGATTCTTAATAAATGCTGATGAATAAGGTGATATTTCGAAGATCCTATCTTGCTGATTCTTTGGCAGAAAAAACAGTTCAAATGAAAAAGAAATGTGAGTTTGGAATGGCATCCACAATCCCGGGTGGACATGTCTGGAAAGACACATGGAATCCTGTCTCTTGTAGTTTGGCTCCAATCATCAAAATGAAAGAATGCCTAAGAGGAAATTTTATATATCTAATGGGAGATTCCACAATCTGCCAGTGGATGGAATATTTCAAAAACAGTATCAGCAGTATGCCACAGTCTAAGCTACTATTTATATCTCTTAAAGAAATTACTTTTATTTCAAGGTAGCAATAAGAAATGCCTCTTCTTCATATTTCTTAATCACAACATACCCAAACTTTTCCAGACATCCTTCCCTTTCCTTTAAAACAATATGTTTATCTGACTGGAAGGGAGCAAGTATAGAAAAGGTTTATTACATTCCTATCCCTGCAGAATACATGCCTCAGTTTGTATCCAGCATGCTCAGAAAATTGTTAACAGAGCTGAAAATACCATAAGATATTGCCCATTTTCTACAGTTGGGATGATGCTTAAGAGTGTGGATTTTAGATCCTGTTGCCCTGGAAGCAAAATTTGACTTCTCCATGTCCTACCTGGATAATCTGGTGCAATTTACATAACTAGTGTCCCCCGCAGTTTTTTCATCTGTAAAATGCAGATGAAAATAGTACCCACCTGGTAAAATGAAGTATTATATACAATGCATTTAGAATTGTTTGTTACATAGTGAAGTTCTCTTTAGTATAAGCTATCATCACTGTATCATTACATGAAAAGAGAGATGCCAGGAGCAAGGTGATGACTTTGCATCAGTTAGAATTAGGCACAAAAAAAACACATGCTTTTAAGTATTATCATATATAAACTTTGCCTCTTAGGAGCCATGACCTTTGGCATGTTACTTATTGTCAGTGCGTCATTTTCCTCATCGATCAACTCCACATGATACTACCTGGTAGTTATAAATACTAAAAGAGATAATAGTTATAAAATTTTTAACACGTTGCAAGGCACACAGACACATAGAAAGTGCCTAGAAAACTTCAATGCAGTTATCTAACATCCAGGTTGGGGCTAGAATCCAGTGGCTAGAATCTTAGTCCCGGTCTCTATTTACTAAACCAAGGATGCACAAAAAGTAATTCAGAACTCACTAGTAGATCTTAGCACTCTTACCTATAAAACTGTTACTGTCTGCCCATTGTGTCCTGGGTCCTGGCTGTCATCACTGGGGACAGTGCACCTCATGTGGCTCCATTATGGCCTTTCTGGAATGATGCCACTCTTGTGATCTCAAACTTAGAAGGCAAGCTATCCTCCCATTATAAAATCAGTAGGGCCTTGGCTCCAAGCAGTATGTAGAATTCCCACCAGAAGGGGAGAGTTTTAAATTGTGACCTCCGAACTCCTCCATACCTCAGTTTTGTGGTAATCTTTAAACAATTAAGGGTCTGGTGGTAATCTCTAGCATCACATTCAGTACCAGTGGATCTCTTAGGTTATAGAAAGTACTGAATTACTGAGTTACCTCCCTCTTTGTCTAATCTTTTAAATTGTAGCAAAATGTGTGTTACACATTTTGTTAAAAGTTAAATTTTACAGCATGCTTTGGGCAAGGATATTGAAGTAAATTAGCAGCAGAATGAAGACAATGATACTGCCATTTTCATTCAACTAATGCTCCAGTGTCTTCATTTTCAAACCCCCTGGGTTAAAACTTTAAATGTAGCCCTTTACTTCAAAGATGGCACTTGTTACAAAGCATTAATAATCCTCTTATATATATTTTCCTCAGAAGTTCTAACTACAAAGCAGCTGGCCCCGATAGTCTGATAAAGGTCTAATTTATGGGATGAAAAATTGAAGGACATCATTTTATTCTGTTCATATTACATTTTCATAGGTTCTAAGATTGGGTAGACTGTTTTCACAAGAATTGGGAGGAAGTTCAAATTCAAGTGCAGATTTTGTCACTAGCTGTATAATCTTGAGCAGGTCATTTCATCTCTTGGTTTTCTATAACATGGTAGTTAAATTGTGTGTGTCTGTGTGTGTGTGTGTGTGTGTGTAGACACAGTAGTTCCCCCCTCACCCCCTTTTATCTATGGTTTCACTTTCCACAGTTGGAGTTACTCACAATCACCTGTGGTCTGGAAGCAGAAGATAATTCTCCTGACATATTGTCAGAAGGTCAGTAGTAGCCAAAGGCCATGTCACAGCACTTACATCATTCGCCTCATTTCATCTCATCATGTAGGCGTTTTATCATCTCAAATCATCACAAGAAAAGAAAAAGGATGAGTGCAGTACAACAAGATCTTTTGAGAGAGAGAGATCACATTTATCTAACTTTATTCCAGTATATTATAATTATTCTCCTTTTTATTGTTCATCTCTTACTGTGCCTAATTTATAAATTGAACTTTGTCAAAGGAATGTATGTATAGGAAAAAACCTAGTATATATACGGTTCAGTGCTATCTGCAGTTTCAGGCACCCACTGTGGGTCTTGGAATGTATTCTTAATGGATAAGGGGGACATGTGTGTGGAAAGGAGGAGCACGCTTTGAGGTGAATGAATGTATAAATCCAAATAAGTGCTTTGTAAACTATGAAGCCCTTCACAAATGGATAGTAAAACCATTATTATAGATGACATGCTCAATCCCATTCTAAGAATAGGTAAAGGAAATGCAGAAGCAGAGAATATAATTCCAGTCTTAAGGAAACAGAGTATTAGGTTTATTTGGTTTTTGAAATGTATACTTCAATTAGTACTTTCTCTATCCTCAAATAAGCTTAATCTACAGCTCACAAAATGTACAAAAATAATACCTTAAAAATTAACTACATCACACTCCAGTGAAGTTACTTGAATTTTTTCCATCCCCAATTTGCTTTTGCATGGTTCTACAAGGGAGCATGTATAATTTCTTATCTGCGTAGCACTTTTGATTCAAACAGTCTTCAAAGCTATTCTTTCAGTTGAACCAGTAATAAATCAGTCATGATTAACTTATGATAAACACCAAACCTTTTCTTCTGTCTTTATGATCTTTATAATTTTACACTTCTTTGATTTTGGGGATTACCTGTCATCAGCACTGAAGTCAATGGATCTGCCTGAGGCTGGAAAATTTCAACACTAACTTGCTGTGGACTTGGATGAGAATATCAACATTCAGTGGCAAAAACATGGTTATCCCTTGATTGGATCATTGGCCTATTCAGTGAAAGAAATTGAGTACATTGCCAGAGTCATTGACAGACTGGAGGAGATAAACACACCGTCATTGTTATTTCTCTGGGCCAGCATTTCATACCCTTCCCCACTGATGTTTTTATCTGAAGGGCCCTCAATGTCCACCAAGCTGTTCAGCGTCCTCTTCTGAGAAGCCCAGACACTATGGTTATCATCAAGGCAGAAAACATCAGGGAGATAAACACCGATGTGGAAAGATTTAGTGATTTTCATGGTTACATCCAGTATCTTGCCATTAAGGACATTTTTCAAGATCTCTATGTGGGCATCATTGATGCCTGATATAACAATTGCATATAGCAAAATAGTGTCCACCCACCTCAATCTGTAGTCAGAAATCAAATTAATATATTGTTAAACTGTATTTGCTAGCTAACATCTCTGAAATTTATTCACTTAATTAAAAACATTTATGAAGTATTCGCTGTCCTGTCAGATGCTGTATTTGGCTCTGCACTCCCAATCAGCATGAAATAATCTACACTATGGCTAATCCATAAACCACCAATTCAACCAAATCAGTTCTTTCTAATTGGGCTTCTACTTAAGAGAAAAAAAAATTTAATGCTCATGAAAGGGACCTACACTTCTTGATAAGAGTCCTGCCACTCTTCACAAATGGGAAGTCAATACTTCTAATGGCAAGAATGTGGAGAAATGGTTAAAATTTCTGATTCATGGACATTCAGTGCAATAAAGTCATAAAATATTTGGAGAAAGTCCCATTTTCTTCTTTCTACCATGAAAGACCAACTCAAGATGATTGCCAAGTGGCAAGAGAAGTCTTGTGAGGTAATTCACCATGTCCTCAGTCCTAGAAGAGCAGAATTCCAAGTGAGGTCCCCTGGATACTAAAATCCTTTGACTTTTCTCTCCTTTTAAGAACTCCCACTGCTAGGAGCTAACCTGATTTGATAGAATTTATCCTCCAGGAATATAGAATAGCAGGTGAAAGCACAGTGCCCTAGCATTCAAGAAGCTGAGCTGCAGTCCTTTTGTCAACAGTAATTTTACAACTTTGGACAACTTCAGCTCTCTGGGCCTATTTCCCAGATAAAGGAGTTGGTCCAAGATTTGTGATTTTCAAACCTTGCTCTGTACAAATCTGGGTGCTATGGGTGGTCCTTCAGGTACTGCTTGGAGGAACAGGACTTAGGTGCCTGGTGGGCAGGATACAAGTTCTGCTACGCCATTTCAGCCAGCATATCAGCCATGTTAACCTATATGTGTGCTGGACTTCTGGGAAGGTTTTGATTTGAAAAGGCTCCACTACTTAAAACTGTTTGAAAACCAATAATCAAAACACTGGTTTCTGTAACCTACACATGGAGGTTTAACATTTTAATCTCTCACTTGGATTTTAACAGACCTTCCCAAAACGTAATCATTTAAATCATTTAAAAATTTAAAATTTAAAATCATTTTAAAAAATAATGATTGATAGAATTTAAGTTGGAAGGGGAAATATCATTATCATAAAAACAATCTGGCATCATATTCTTCCTTAATTTTTCACTCCAAACCATGCCCACATACTTCTGGGCCTCTGACCTACTCTTGCTACTTCTAGGAAAGAACAATTATAGTAGAAACATCATAAATCTATTTATCCAGTTTCCTCTGGGTAAAGGATAATAAATTTTTACTTATTTGCCCAGGAACAAGGGTTCACAGTTCAGTGCCCAGTACACATTCAGATGGTCAAAAATTTTATCCATCATGCGCCAGGAACTATTCTAGTCTGTAGTGATAAAGTGGTCACAAAGGCAAATGAATTCTCTGCCATGAAAGAATTTATGTTATAAGAATAATGTAGATATAAAATAATTCTGACCTGCTAAAGTAGTATAAACAAAGTATATAATGTTATGTAATGCACAATGATGGCATGATGGTGATGGAGGTGACAAGTAGAGTTAGAGAAGGCCTCTCAGGGGAAAGCACTTCAAGTAAGATCAAAATACTGGAAATGAGGCATCCATGAGAGAAAGTAGGGACAGAAAAAATGACAATTGCAAAACCCAAGAGACATAATGGAGCTGGGTTTATTTAAGGAACAGGGATCATTATGCCTGGAATATTGGAAATGCAGGAAATATGGAGGGAGAAGTTACAGAGGAAAGCAGGAACCCAATCATGTATGGCCTCTGTAGCCTTTGGCAAGGAGTTTGAATTTTATCCTGATTACAATTGGAAGGCAGTAGAGGGATGGAAAAATAGAAAGAAGGAGCAATAGAGCAAGAAAAGAGAATGTAAGGGAGGGAAGGACTGGTTACCTTAACTCGGGCATTACCATAGACTGTTCCAGTTGCTAAGGTCAGAATGAACAAGAGTTGTGAAACCATGGAAACCTGGAACAGCATGTGTTGTTTTCTATTAATAAAGTGATTTTCCACAATCACTCTTCAAGTGAAGGAAGAATGGAGAAGAGGGCATGTTAAAGGGCAGATTTTTAAAGAGAACACACAGAGGGCTATAATTTTAGAACAGAGACTAAAAATTAGAATGAGACCTAGAGATTTCTTTTAAGAAAAGAAAGAGAAATATGTTTGTAACATATAAATCCTAAGAGAAATGTAAGCTCAGATAGGGCAATACATTCAGAACAGCTCTCAGAAGTTTGCACTTTTGGTTCTTCCAAAAACTGAATCATCATAAACATAGAAGTAACTGTTGCTATGTCTCCTTGACATTAGATGTGGTCATTTCCTGTCTGAGATGATTGCCAAGTATGTACCCAGAAATGCAAGTTGGTCTTCCAACGGGATGAAAAGGTAAAAATGGCACCCAGCCTTTTAGATAGAATGAATTGTTACACATGGAAAACTACTCCTGAAAGAAACAAAGAGGTGAATATTTCCAAGGGAAACCATTATCAAGGGGCAAGGGTGTTAAAGAATATACTGAGAAGAAACTGAGAAGGTAAGCATTTTTTAATTACATATATGGGGACCTTTCCAAGGAAAATGTTTCAAAAACTGGTATTTTCTAAGTACCACTTAGTGCTGAATTCCTGTAGTTAGACTCTTTCGTTGTTGTGTAAGTTTGGATCCAATTAGAAGGTAGAAACAATACAGTGAACTAAACTGAGGAAGTCCCATCTAGAGAATTATCAAACTCTGGTAAAGGAGTGACTGTAACATATAAGGAAATCATATGGTACTCTTAGAGGGAGGGAATCCAAGGAAAGAGCAACTTGGAAGGGAGCCTCCCATGGCTGAGGGTCAGACCTTGTTGGTGAAAGTAACAGAGATTGTTGGTTTTCCCAGACCACAGTTCATGGGCTGTTGCTAGGCAAGCAGAAAACACCTTCTGTATGTTTTCTGGGTACAGGTGATGGTGGGCAGGGTGCAGGTGAGTGGCAAGCAGAGGCATGGGCATGCAGAGCAGGTGGGGATCTGGAACACAGGGAAACTGTGCAGGAGACCTGCAGAAGTAATCAGTGCCCAGACAAGGAGGAGGTCTTTGGAGAGAGGAAGCTTTGTGGCATCATTTTCTGTGTAGGAAAGGCCAGGGTAGATTATCACTAGTTCAGAACAAGTCTGCAAGGCAATCAAATGATGGATAGGTTCTGGGAGCAAGCCTGGGGAAGAGCTCCACCAGATGGTCCCACACCCAAAACACCAACCCACTGCGTAGCCACTGGAAATAGCAGGATAGCACCTTCCTCCTCTAATGTCTTTCCAGTGCCCTCTCTTGAGAAAGCTAAACAATGTGCTCATTGTACAGGAGGCATGCTTGAGAGAATTCTGTCCATTATTGCAGAGAGTATATTGAAGGGAATGTTTGGACATGAGAGAAAATAAATTGATAACTGTTACAGTCTTTAGTGTATTCCTTTTTTTCCTTAGGAAAGAAGACCATGCTCTAATAATACTTCGCATCTTTAAAAAAATGAACAAAAATTTTAAAATCTATATATATAAATATACACATGTATTTGTATGTGTATATCCATCCCTGCAATTACATTTCTCTTCAGTTACCATCACACATCTCTCCTCTTTGAACAAAGCCTGCTTCAAAATGTGATTGTTTATTCACTGTCCTCATGACTCATACTCTCTGTTACAACACATTCCATGTTGGCTTATGTTCTACACTGCTCGTCTTAAGGTCACCTTTGTGCTGTCAAATATAATGGCCACTTGTCTGTGTTCATACCATTGAAACTCTTGGTAGCATTCAAGTTGAATATACCTTCTTTATTCAGACCCTCGCTTTCCTTTGTGTAACATGATTTTCTGTGTTTTCTGCCTGCCTGCCTAGAGACTTTTTCCCCCTCTCGACCTCTACTACTTGGCCTCTAAATTTGGAATACCCTGGAGTTCCATCCCCTTCACTGCTTTTCCCTATCTACACTTTCATTCTGGGTAATATCCACTCTGTGGTTTACATACTGCCTAAAATTTCAATGACTTCTAAATATTCGTCTCCAACTCTGATCTCTTGATTGAGTTTAGGAATTGCATAACCAGTTGCCTACTTAACTCTATTATCTAGGAAGCATCTCAAACTCACCATGATCAAAGTAGAATTATTGATTTATATCCCAAAACACATTTGTCCGAGTCTTCTCCAATTCACAAAATGTTAGCAAGACTCATATAATAGTCAGAAGCTATTCTTTATTCATCCATTTCTCTCACCTCAAAATCCTGTCATATTTTTTTAAATGTAGATAATCTATCTCTTCTCTACTTTCATTGCTATCATCCTGGCTCAGGCCACCTCTCTCCTGGAGTTAGGCAACAACTGGTCTTTCTCCTTATAATCTTGAAACTTCTTCAAGGCATTCTCTACACAGCAGTCAGATTGATTTTTTGAAACTGTAAATTGTGTTATTTCACTCCCTTAGATAAAATCTTTCAATGGATTCTAAATCCAGCCGCAGGGCAAGTGTCTCCTAAGAGATAATTTTTCCTGACCACACAAACTAGATGTAGGTCCCTCTGTCTATCGGTTATATTATCATGTTCCCTTTTTATGTGACTATCACTATCTAAGATGATCTTATTAAGTTAGGTTTATATGTGATTTTTACCTGTTCTACTCAATGCTAGATTCTAAGCTCCCTGACTATAAAGGCCTTGTGTTGCTCACTAGATGTTTTGTCCACAGCATCTAGAAAACACCCAGACTATATTGGTTCAATCTGTATGTGTTGAATAAAATAAAGACTCCTTTTACATTTGTCAGGGAGGAAGCTGGATGCCACAGTGACTAATAGTCACTTATTAGCTAATAGCTAATAATTATACAGCTATTTATAGAATGGCATGTTATAAAGACATGTTCTCTTTCAGGAGGATATATCTAGATATTCCAGAAAGACTCCAAGATCCATCAAGTCTGCAAAAGCCCATGAGATGTGTATTATGAAATACTGTCAGGTTGTGAGTCAGAAATTTCAAATTTAGGAACAAAGGTTGTATTTTTCATGACTACCTATTGGTGACTGAAGCTTTAAAAGAGAAAGAAAAATATGAACATATGTTAACAGTTGTACCTTTGTGTTTGCCAGGAAAGATTTGCTCTTTTGGAACATGAACAATGATAATGCTCCAAGTGTCTCCTGGAAAAGGTTTGGCACACTTAGGAAAATAAGGAAGAATAAGATTTGGTCTCTGCCAGAAAGTATATGTAATCCAACTAAAGAGGTAAACTTGTATGGAAATAACTAAGAAATGAAACCAAGGATCTGCCAGCATAGCCTAAACTTCTATATCTCACACTAAATTAGCCTCTAAAAGTATCTCTTAAATGGGTTTCCCACTTCCAGAACTAGGTAAGGATCATATTAAATATATGTTCCTGCCTTAAACCCATCGTCCAAACTGTTCCTTTTTAATGGAAAGAAATTCCTTCATAGCATTCTCTAATTAAAGAGAACCATCAAACTCAGATCTATATAGGCATACTCAACCACTCCTTTCCTGTGCACTCATAGCACTATTTTCATATGGCTATGATGTTATATATTAGAAATAATTCTGTATGTGTCTGATAACATAGATAACACTGAAACTAAATTATATATTTCATGAGAGCAGGGAATATACCTTTATCATTTATAAACAATGCCTGACCTTTGGTGCTCAGAGACCATGCTTGGATTCCTAGTTATTTCCAAGTTTTCAACTGAGGGCATGCAATACATGTTTGGGACTAAATGAATGAATGCATGAATGAATGAACAACTCATGACTCATGTGAGGAATAGAACAAAGTTTCAGATAAAGCTTCCCTAAACAAAGAATTAATGGTAGGAAATAGGACTCCCTCTCTTAGCTGCCTTCATCTGTATTGCCTCTTGTACTGCACATCTGTTGTTTCTTTCCTGACCAGTACTCCTCCTTCTAGTAACAGAGCCCCTGTTTTCCTAGAGAACTGCATTTACTCCACTTTATATCATACCAGTGGAACTCTCAAACATGTGGTTCTCCCTCTTTTTGAATCCTACTCATCCATCAAAGCACTCTACCACTGCATAAGTGATTGGTCCCAATTGAGTCCATCAGAGTTCTTATTTGTGTTTTTTTCTGTGACACATAAATTCTGGAAGGATGTGGGCCCCTCTCATTGTGAAAGTTGAACACTGAAGCCCATGTGTGGCTTAAGCTTCTTGGGACTACAGTGTGAAATGAATCAGTCTGAGAATGGATTTAAGGAAAGAGAGGACAGGAGAGCCTAGAGGCTTAGAGAACTTGCTTACCTTATTTGAACCCCTGGATGACTCATTAAGTTCCCTTTTTTCTTTTTCCTTTAGCTGTCATGGAAACTACTAGCATGAGTTGGAAACTACAATTGAAAGAGTCCTGGATAGTGTGTTCCTGTAAGATCAACTTGCCTCTGGAGAGCAATAATAAAAGACTGCAGATGCAGTTGTTCAGGTCATTACAAACTCTAGGAAATTAACAGAATTAAACAGGCCGAGGATCTATGATTGATACCAAAGAGAATTTTCTGGATACCCTGATGGAAAACAGTTGAAATAATAGTATTTCTATCTTTTGCTATGAATCTTCTTAAGATAAAGTGGACACACAGAGTTTGTATGGAGACTGAATGATTTTATTTCACGTTTCTCCTCAGTGAAAGAAACAGATTAAAGGAACTACCAAAAACCCTAAGAAGTTTGTACTCTTAATATCCCATCTTACTGATCACTAAATTCTGCCTACAGAGTAGAAAGTTAAGAACCTGTCCAAGATTCTCAACCCAGTCTAGGAGAAACTTTTATCAGATATTATACAAACAGGATCTAGTGATAAAAGATAAACAAGTGACTCACAATATAAAGAGATAACAAGATACTAACAGAAAGTAGGAAGCTGACAATAAATAAGAAAAACTGTCGAACTTACTCAAAATGGTGGACTTGGCACATGCTGTAGCCTTCCCTCTAAAATAAGTCCACAGAAATGTCTGGAAGGAGATTTATAAAACTTCCTTACCATGCCAGAAAACAAGAAGAATTTCTTTCAACAGAGTGTGAGAAAATCCAAAGACTGAAATCAAAAGAGAGGAGATTAAACTAGAAAACTACAGTCCAAAATGAATTCAGGACTGGATTGCCACAAAAGTTTCATATACTTGGCTCAGGAGAGAGCCCTGAGAAGATTGTAGTCTATTAAGTGTGCAATAGCATTATATCTAAAAAATAATGTTTAAACCTTAGCTTAAAAATAATTTATTGCTGGGGCACCTGGGTGGCTCAGTCGGTTAAGCACCCAACTTTGACTCAGGTCATGATCTCACAGTTTGTGAGTTTAAGCCCCATATCAGGCTCTCTGCTGTCAGTACTGAGCCTGCTTCAGATCCTCTGTCCCCCTCTCTCTGTGCCCCTCATCTGCTCTCTCTGTCTCAAAAATAAACATTTAAAAAATAATCTATTGGTAATTTTTCAATGTATCATAATCATTGCTCATAGATCACCATAACAAATATGTTTGAAATAGTGCAAGAATTAGCAAAATGTGACTGACACAATGTGAGCAAATGCTGTTGAAAAAAATGGCATCAATAGATCGTTCAATGCAGGGTTGCCACAAACTTTCAATGTTGTTGTAAAACAAAACAACAAAAATGCAGTATCTGCAAAGCACGATTAAGTGAAACAGAATAAAATAAGGTATGTCTATACAGGGAAGCTACTAGTAGATCTTACATTCAAAGATGAATACGTAACCAAAATTACCAATCATTTGAAAAAGGTGAATACTTGAAAGAAAAGACATCAAGCACAACACAGAGAAGAGATTTGCACATTCAGGAAACCGTATAATTCATTTCTGGAGTGACCTGAGAAGATGTTGCAGCCATGCTTAAAGTTAGCTAGATGTTTTGCTAAACTAAACATAAGATAGATGAAATAAAAAAAACTTGAGGGACACACTGAAAATCGAAATGAAAACCATACACTGGTAAGGTGAAATATTAACTCAGTAATTCCTCCAGAATATAGAATACAAGGAAAATGAGATCAAAATTGTGAAAGGAAAGTTAGTAGATATTAGTTCTCAGATGTAAAGGGTCATGAGCCATTAAAACTACCAAGAAAGATAAGATAAAAGATTTGCATAAATTTCATAAAACCAAGGATGAAGAGAAAATTTTAAAAAGTTCCAGAAGGATATTAACATTGATATCTGATATCTCATCAGTCACATTAGATGCGAGAAGAAAATAGAACAGCATCTTCAAAGATACAAGACAAATATTTTTCATCTTTTCATCCTATACCAGATAGACTTAACTATTTGTGGATGCAAAGCAAAAACCTATTCAGTGTTGTGTTGGCCCTTTCCAAAAGCACTAAAAAATTTACAAGAAGAGAAATCAATTTAGTAGATAGGAGTAGATTTTTAGAAGTAATATCGGTTAGAGAAGCCAGTTACAAAACAATATTGCTATAATTGAGAACTATTATATGTAAAACTTAAGCATAAATATTAGTACAGGTGGTAATGACAGTAGTGGACAATAATTGCTGAGCTTAAACTAAGTACAAAACACTGTTCTAAATACCGTGTAAGTATTCATTTAATCTTCCTAACAATCCTGTCAGCTATATACCTATAAACCGATAATCCTGAGGCACAGAAAAGTTGAATAACTTGCCATTTGTCACAGAGCTAGTAGGTGATAGAGCCAGGATGTGAACCTAAAAATAACATTGAGATTCCAGATGATATTAAATGTATACTGAATTATGTACCCCCACCAATTCATGTTGAATTCATGAATTCATGTTGAAGTCCCAAGCCCCAGGACTTCAGAATATAACCGTATTTGGAAATAATGTCTTTAAAGAGGTTATTAAGTTACAGTCAGGCACTTTGGGTAGGACCCTAATCCAGTAGCTCTGCTCCCTCATAGGAAAAGGAAGAGACACCAGGGAGGCACATGCACAGAAGAAAGACCATGTGAGGACACAGCAAGAAGGTGACAATCTGCAAGCCAAGGATAGGGGCCTCAGAAGATCTTGGACTTGGAGCCGCCAGAACTGTGAGAAAATAAATTTCTGTTGCTTACCCTGCTCAGTATGTAGCATTTTGTTATGGAAGTTCCAGCAAACTAATACTGGTTTGAGTGCTAACAATATAGCAATAGGAAATTTTTATGTGCTATCTAGATGTGTCTTTTAAAGTATAAATTTAAGCCTATCGGTTTTTTTAAATTAAGAACAGCTCATAAAGAAGTATCTAATTTTAAGCCAGAAGAGGAAAAAATCTAACAAAGGAAATACATAAATGTTTTAAAGGAAACAATAATAAAGAAACCAAGCAAAACTTGGAAATTGGGTTTACAAAATAATGTAGAAATAAGTCTGCAGTGATCATATTATATATAAAAGAGTAAAATTCCTAGTTAAAAGACAGTTCAGGTTAGGGGGCCTGGGTGGCTCAGTTGGTTAAGCATCTGACTTCGGCTCAGGTCATGATCTCACAGTCCATGAGTTCAAGGCCTGCGTCAGGCTCTGTGCTAACAGCTCAGAGCCTGGAGCCTGGTTTGGATTCTGTGTCTGCCTCACTCTCTGCCCCTTCTCTGCTCATGCTCTGTGTCTCTCTGTCTCAAAAATAAATAATAAAACATTAAAAAAAAGTTGAAGTTAAAAGAAAATTAAGCATGTACTTAACACGCATCCCAGGAATTTCCCTTCTGGACATTTATCCCAGAGAAAGCAAGATTTATGTTGACCTAAAAACCTGTTCACAATTGTTGATATCAGCATTATTTGCCATACCCCAAACTTGGAAACAAATGTTCCTCAATAGGTGAATGGTCATGCGAACTGGGTACATCCATACAATAGAATGCTATTGGCAACACAAAAGAGCAAACTATTGGTAGGTGCAACAGCGTGGATGGATCTCTATGCTATATGCTAAGTGAAAAAGCCAATCTCAAAACACCATGTATAATTCCATTCATATAACATCCTTGAAATGACACAATTATAGAGACAGAATAGATTTGTGATTACCAGAAGTTAGGAATGGTACGGGAGAAGGAGGGTGTGACTACAAAAGGGTAGATCTTTGTGTTGAGGGAATAGTTCTATATCTTGGGTCATAGAGGTAATAACACAAATTTACATGTGGGATAAAATTACTGAGAACTACATGCATGCATTGTACCAGTGACAGATTCTTGGTTTTGATCATATGCCATGTAAATCATAACCATTGGGGAAAACTGGATGAAAGGCAGAGAGGATCTCTCTGTACAATCTTTGCAACTTCCTATGAATCTGAACATTAAGTTCAAGGCACTGTTTTAAATGCTGTCATGTATTAATTTAATCCTAATAGCAGCCTTATGAGATATATACCTGGAAACTGATGATAGTAAGGCACAAATTGGGTTGTTTCTTTTCAAACATATGAACAATGCCTGACACTTGGCAAGCATGTAAAAAACATTTGTTCTATTAGACAGTTAAAATAATACTGAATAATTTGAGGAACTTAAAGAATTGAAATAAATACTAGATTAAATAATGTAATATAGAAGGAGAAAATGGGAGCTAAATATTTTATTGACTCTAACATACCATTTATTTAAAATACATCATTGTGTATATACCACCGATACATTAAAATCCTGCAATTAAATTCATGTATAATGTGTTCTTATAGCTCAGAATTTTTTTAGATTTATTTATTTAAATTCAAGTTAGTTAACATACAGTGTACTGTTGGTTTCAGAAGTAGAATCCAGTGATTCAACACTTCCATATAATACCCAGTGCTCATCCCAACAAGTGCCCTCCTTAATGCCCATCATCCATTTAGCCCAATCCACACCACCCACTTCCCCTGCAGCAACCCCCAGTTTGTTCTCTGTATTTAAGAGTCTCTGATGTTTGCCTCCCACTCTGTTTTTAGCTTATTTTTCCTTCCCCTCCCCTATGTTCATCTGTTGTGTTTCTTAAATTCTACGTATGAGTGAAATCATGTGATAGCTGTCTTTCTCTGACTTACTGTGCTTAGCATAATAGACTCTAGTTCCATTCACATTTTTGCAAATGGCAAGATTTCATTCTTTTTGATTACCAAGTGATATTGCATTGTATATACACACCATATCACCTTTATCCATTCATCAGTTCATGAACATTGGGATCTTTCCATATTTTAGCTGTTGTTGACAGTGCTGCTATAAACATTGGGGTGCATGTGCCCCTTCTAAACAGCATACCTATATCCCTTGGATAAATACCTGGTAGTGCTGGGTTATAGGATAGTTGTATTTTTAATTTTTTGAGGAACCTTCATACTGTTTTCCAGAGTGGCTGCACCAGTTTGCATTCCCACCAGCAGTGCAAAAGAGATCCTCTTTCTCCACATCCTCGCCAACATCTGTTGTTACCTGAGTTGTTAATTTTAGCCATTCTCATCCTGGTGTGAGGTGATATCTCATTGTGGTTTTGATTTGTACTTCCCTGGTGAAGAGCGATGTTGAGCACTTTTTCATTTGTCAGTTGGCCATCTGGATGTCTTCTGTGAAGAAGTGTCTATTCATGTCTTTTGCCCATTTCTTCACTGGAGTATTTGTTTTTTGGGTGTTGAGTTTGATACGTTCATTATAGATTTTGGATACTAACCACATGTCATTTGCAAATGTCTTCTCCCTTTAAAGGCAAATATCTTCTTGCCTTTAAGTTTTGTTGATTGTTTCCTTCACTGTGCAGATTTTTATCTTGATGTTTCAGCAGTTCATTTTTGCTTTTATTTCCCTTGCCTCCACAGACATGTCTAGAAAGAAGTTGCTGCAGCTGAGGTCAAAGAGGTTGTTGCCTGTTTTCTCCTCTAGAATTTTGATGGTTTCCTGTCTCACATTTGTGTCTTTCATCCATTTTGAACTTTTTTTTTGTATGGTGTAAGAAAATGGTCCAGGTTCATTCTTTAGCATGTCACTATCCAGTTTTCCCAACACCATTTGCTGAAGAGACTTTTTTCCTTTGGATACTCTTCCCTGCTTTGTTGAAGATTAGTTGGCTATATATTTATGGGCCCATTTCTGGGTTCTCCATTCCATTCCATTGATCTATGTATCTGTTTTTGTGCCAGTATTATACTGTCTTGATGATTACAGCTTTATAATACAGCTTGACGTCCAGAATTGTGGTCCCTATTGGGGGTCGTTTCTGGTTCCATACAAATTTTAGGATTGTTTGATCTGGTTCTGTGAAAAACGCTAGTGTCATTTTGATAGGGATTGCATTGAATGTGTAGATCACTTTGGGTAGTATCAACATTTAAACAATATTTGTTCTTCCAACCCATGAGCATGGAATGTTTTTCCATTTCTTTGTGTCTTCTTTAATTTCTTTTATAAGTGTTCTGTAGTTTTCAGTATATAGACCTTTTATCTCTTTGGTTAGGTTTATTCCTAGGTATCTTAGAGGGTTTTTTTTTTTTTTGGTGCAATTGTAAATGGGATCAGTTCCTTGTGTTCTCTTTATGCCGCTTCATGATTGGTGTATAGGAATGCAACCAATTTCTGTTCATTGATTTTATATTCTGCGACTTTGATGGATTCATGTATCAGTTCTAGCAGTTTCTTGGTAGGGTCTTTTGGATTTTCTGTGTAGAGTATCATGTCATCTGTGACAGTGAAAGTTTGATTCCTTCCTTGACAATGTGGATGCCTTTTACTTATTTTTGTTGTCTGATTGCTGAGGCTAGAACTTGCAGCTATTGAACAACAGTGGTGAGAGTGGACATACCTGTCATGTTCCTGACCTTAGGGGGAAAGCTCTCATTTTTTTTTCCCATTGAGGATGATAATAGCTGTGCATCTTTTGGATATGGGTTTTATTATGTTGAGGTATGTTCCATCTATCCCTACTTTCTTGAGGGTTTTTATCAAGAAAAATGCTATATTTTGTTAAATGCTTTTTCTGCATCTTGACAGAACCATATGGTTCTTAGCCTTTCTTTTATTAATGTGGTTGACTGAATTGTGACTATCGAACCAGCCCTGCAGCCCAGGAATAAATCCCACTTAATCATGGGAATAATTATTTTAATTACTAAGAGTGGTTGAGAATGGTTCATCAGGAATATTGACCTGCAATTCTCCTTTTTAGTGAGGTCTCTATCTGGTTTTGGAATCAAGATAATGCTGTCTTCATAGAATGAGTTTGGTAGCTTTCCTTCCATTTCTATTTTTTTGTAACAGTTTCAGAAGAATAGGTATTAACTCTTATTTAAATGTCTGGTAGAATTCCCCTGGGAGGCCATCTGCCGCAGGCCTCTTGTTTTTGTGGGGAGATTTTTGATAACTGATTTAATTTTTTTTACTGGTTATGGGCCTATTCATATTTTTTATTCCTGTTTCAGTTTTGGTAGTTTATGAGTTTTTAAGAAATTGTCCATTTCTTCCAGATTTTTCATAGAATTCTCTTAAAATTATTTGTATTTCTGTGGTGTTGGTGGTGATCTCTCCTCTTTGATTTGTGATTTTATCTATTTGGGTCCTCTCCCTTTTCTTTTTGGTAAGTCTGGCTAGGGGGTTATCGATTTTGTTCTTTCAAAACTCCAGCATTTAGTTCCATTGATCTGTTGTACTGGGTTTGTTTATCATTTATTTGCTCTTATCTTTATTATATACCTTTTTCCTGGCTTTAGGCTTTATTTGCTAAAACTGCTCCTTTTCTAGTTCCTTTATGTGTAAGGCCAGTTTGTGTATGTGGGACCTTTCTTGCTTTTTTTTTTTTAATATGAAATTTATTGTCAAATTGGTTTCCATACAACACCCAGTGCTCATCCCAACAAGTGCCCTCCTCAATGCCCATCACCCACCGCCTCTCCCTCCCACACCCCATCAACCCTCAGTTTATTCTCAGTTTTTAAGAGTCTCTTTCAGTTTGGCTCCCTCCCCGACCTTTCTTGCTTCTTGAGATAGGCATAAATTGCAATATACTTGCCACTTAGGGGACCGCCTTTGCTGCATCTCAAAGGGTTTGGACTGTCAAGTTTTCATTTGCTTCCACGTGCTTTTTAAATTTCGTCCTTAATTTCCTGGTTAACTCATTCATTCTTTAGTAGGATTTCTTTAACCTCCATGTATCCGATGGCTTTCCAAATTTTTTCTTGTGGTTGATTTCAAGTTTCATAGCATTGTGATCTGAAAATATGCATGGTATGATGTCCATCTTTTTGTGTGTTGAGGGCTGATTTGTGACCCACTATGTCATCTATTCTGGAGAATGTTCCATGTGCACTTGAGAAGAATATGTATTCTGCTTTAGGATAAAATGTTGTGAATAGATCTGTTAAGTCCCTCTGGTCCATTGTGTCATTAAAAGCCATTGTTTCCTTGTCGATTTTCTGCTTAGACAATCTGTCCATTGCTTTAAGTGAGTTATTAAAGTCTTCTACTATTATGGTATTATTATCAATAAATTTCTTTATGATTGTTTTTAATTGATTTATTTATTTGGCTGTTCTAAGTGGGGGCATCAATTGGCAGATGGATAGACCCCTTAATTATGACATAATGCCCTTCTTCGTCTCCTGCTACCATCTTTGTTTTAAAACCTGGTTTGTCTGATGTAAGTGTGGCTATTCTGGCTTTCTTTTGAGGTCCATTAGCGTGATAGATATTTCTCCATTCCCTCACTTTCAATCTGCAGGTGTCTTTAGGTCTAAAATGAGTCCCTTGTAGGCAGGATATAAATGGATTTTGGGTTTTGTGGGGGTTTTTTAATCCATTCTCATACCCTATATCTTTTGATTGGAACATTTAGTCCATTTACATTCAGAGTGATTATTGAAAGATATGAATTTAGCGCCATTGTGTTCACTGTAGGGGTAGTGTTTCTGGTGATGTTCTCTGGTTCTTTCTAGTCTTTGTTGCTTTGGTCTTTTTTTTTTTCTTCACTCAGAGAGTCCCCCTTAAAATTTTTTGCAGGGCTGGTTTAGTGGTCGTGAACTCCTTTACTTTTTGTTTCAGAAATTCTTTATCTCTCCTTTATTCTTTGTCCTTCTGAATGACAGCCTTGCTGAATAAAGAATTCTTGGGTGGGGCGCCTGGGTGGCGCAGTCGGTTGAGCGTCCGACTTCAGCCAGGTCACGATCTCGCGGTCCGTGAGTTCGAGCCCCGCGTCACGCTCTGGGCTGATGGCTCGGAGCCTGGAGCCTGTTTCCGATTCTGTGTCTCCCTCTCTCTCTGCCCCTCCCCCGTTCATGCTCTGTCTCTCTCTGTCCCAAAAATAAATAAAAAACGTTGAAAAAAAAAAATTAAAAAAAAAAAAAAAAAAAAAAAAAAAAAAAAGAATTCTTGGGTGCATATTTTTCCCATTCAGCACATTGAATTTTTCCTGCCATTCCCTTCTGGCCTGCCAAGTCTCCATGGACCAGTCCACTACTAACCTTATGTATCTACCCTTGTAGGTTAAGGACCTTTTGTGCCTACCTGCTTTCAAAATTCTCTTTTTGTATTTCTCAAGTTTCACTAAGATATGTCATGGTGTTGACCTGTTTTTGTTGATCTGGAGGAGAGTTCTCTGTGCTTTGTCTTAAATGCCTGTTTCTTTTCCCAGATTAGGGAAGTTCTCAGCTATAATTTGTTCAAATAAACCTTCTGCCCTTTTTCCCTACTTTTCTTCTCCTGGGATTCCTAGGATATGGGTATTGTTTCATTTCATAGAATCATTTAGTTCTCTAAGTCTCCCCCCATGACCTAATAATGTTCATAATTTTATCTTCTATTTCACCTATTTTCTCCTCTGCTTCTTTGATCCTGTCACTGTATCCAATTTGTTTTGCATCTCAGTTATAGCATTTTTCATTTCATCCTGACTAGTTCTTAGGTCTTTGATCTCTGAAGAAAGGGTTTTTCCTGGTGTCTTCTATGCTTTTTTTCAAGCCCAGCTAGTAGTCTTATGACTGTATTTCTAAATTCTTGTTCAGATATTCCTTATATCTGTTTTGAAAAAGTTGTAGCCTGTGATTCCTTCTTGACCTTTCTTTTGGGGAGAACTTCTCCATCCCGTTATTTTGGCTAAGTCTCTGTCTTTTGTGTGTTTTAAAAGTTTATTATGTTTCCTACACCTGAGAGTACGGCTATCTTAAAAAGGGGTCATACACTGTCCAGGACATGGCACTTCAGGAAGTGTCTCTGCTGTATGCCATGTGCCCTCTGCTGTTGCATTTTGGCTGCTCTTTGCCACTGGTCAGTCCTCTGCAGAGCTCCTCCTTGCTTGCAGTGGCGGCGTGTTTGGACCTTTAACTAGGTGTACTTTGATTTATTTTGTTGAAGTAAGCCTGAAAAGGGGGGGGGGGGGAAGAGCCTGATACCCCCCAAAAAGAAAAGGGGACCAAAAAAAACAAAGAATCAAAAAACTATAAGGCTGACTCAAAAGAAAAAGAAAGGAAAAAAAAAGAAAAAAAGGAAGAAAAGAAAAAATAATTAAAAAGCCTGATCCAGGGGCGCCTGGGTGGCGCAGTCGGTTAAGCGTCCGACTTCAGCCAGGTCACGATCTCGCGGTCCGTGAGTTCGAGCCCCGCGTCAGGCTCTGGGCTGATGGCTCAGAGCCTGGAGCCTGTTTCTGATTCTGTGTCTCCCTCTCTCTCTGCCCCTCCCCCGTTCATGCTCTGTCTCTCTCTGTCCCAAAAATAAAAATAAAAAAAAGTTGAAGAAAAAAAAAAATTAAAAAAAAAAAAAAGCCTGATCCAGTGAAAGAGAAAAGGAAATTAAAAATCAAATAAGAAACTATGAGCCTGATTCCAAAGGAAAGAAGAAGAAAGAAAAAAAGGAAAAACTGGTGTTGTTTTGAAGCACCTGGTTTCATTGCACTTGGTGCATGGTGGGGGGATGGCTCTGCTGGTCTTCTGGAGGAAAGGCCTACTGCATTGGCTCAGAGTCATTCTTGCCCCAGTAAATAAGCAGTTGCCAGGCATGGGATGGGGTTTGGTGTAAGTGGGTCCTGTCTTTCCTGGGGCCTGCTGTGTTGCTTTCTGAAGCTACACCCTGTTGGTGTTGGGGGGGAAATGGCACCACCCCAATCTCTCATCCCCTGACTGGGGATCTCACCCCTGCCCCACCGTTCAGGCAGCCCTCACGGAAGAACAAGGGCAGTCAGCTAGCCCTGCTCCACAACTCTCCTACATTTTTTTCCTTTGGTGCATAACTGGGATTCAAAATTAGAAGTTTTAAAGGACCTGGAACCGTGCAGAACCACCCCCCACCCCTGCTCTGGAGTACAGCCTCTCCACCCAGCTGATGAAAGATCTTTGGCTGGTACCTGAAGAGGCTTCTGGCCTTGGGAAGGTAAGAAACCCTCTTCCAAAAGTACTGCAAGAAGGGAAATGTTCTCTCCCAGTGCACCTCGGATTATCTCTACACCACAATTTTCATTCCAGGGCCAGCTCCCTCCTTCCGAGGAGCGCAAGCCACAGTTCCACTCCAAGAAAGTCACAGGCTTCCAAAACCTCAGACTTTGAGCTCCAAACTTGATTTGAAAAAAATAACTGGGACACTCACTACTTCTCACTCCCCAGTCTATGGTCCAGAGAGGTTTTCCTCTTGTGCAAAGTTGATATCACTCAACTCCTCTCTCTTTCTCTCCCTTTCTCTCCCTTTTGTCTCTCCACAGAAAGGATTCCTTCCCCTCCACAGCACCACTGTTTTTCTCTCCCCCAATTCACTTCGACCCACCCTGCACCTGCCAAGTTGTTTCCTTCCAATTCTGGAGATCCCTCTGCCACTCTGCAATTGATTTCCTGGGTGTTCCAAGTGATCTGACCTCAATACAGCTGTGTTTGAGGGTTGAGGAAAGCCCAGAGTCCCCCTACTTCTCTGCCATCTTAACACCTCCCTAGCCAAGTATTTCTTTGCATAAGAGGAGCAAAAGATACAGATTGATTTTAAAGTTTGTTAAATATGCATACTAAAATCTTTTAATTCACTAATGATATATATATATATATATATAATATAGATATCTATGATCCATATCTATGATATATATAGTAAAACTTGTAAAACTCTAAAGGGAGGTGAAGGATAAAATGTAATCATCAAAATATAAGATGACAAGCCACAGAGTGGCAGAAAAGATTTGCAAAAGACATATATGATAAGACTGTTTTCTAAAATATACAAATCTTAAAATTCAACAATAATTTAAAAATGGGCAAAAGACTTAAACATTTGCTTCATTAAAAATAGAGATGGCAAATAAGCATATGAAAAGATGCTCATCCTCATATGTTATTAGGAAATTGAAAATTGTAACAAGAATTAGATATCATAACACACTATTAGGCCAAAATCCAAAACATTAACCACACCAAATGCTGGGCAGAGGGTGGAGCAACAGGAACTCTGATTCATTGCTGGTCAGAATGCAAAACGGCACAGCACTTTGGGATAGAGTTCCATACTTTCTTAGAAAATTAAACATCTTCTTAAAATATCCAGCAATTACACTCATTGGTATTTCCCCAAATGATCTGAAAACTTATGTCCACATAAAAACCTGCACAGAGATATTTGTAGTAGCTCTATTCATAATTGCCAAAAACTGGAAAAAAAAAAACCAACATGTCCTTCAGTAGGTGAATGGATAAACTGTGGTACATCCAGACAAGAGAATTTTATTTAGAGCTAAAAAGAAATGAGCTACCAAATCATGACAAGACATGGAGTAAACTTAAATGTACACTTTTAAGTAAAAGAAGGAATCTGAAAAAAACTACATATTATATGATACCAAATATATGACATTCTGGAAGAGACATAACTATGGGACAGTAAAAAAAAATCATTGGTTACTAGGAGTTAGGAAGGAATGAATAGGTGAAGCACAGAGGATTTTTAAGGCAGCGACACTATTTTGTGTAATAGGGTAATCATGAATACACATCATTATACATTTGTCAAAACCCATAGAATATATGACACCCAAAGTGAATCTAACATAAACTATGGACTTTGGGGAATAATGATGTGCCAATGTAGGTTCATCAGTTGTAACAAATGTACCACTCCACTGCATAGTGTTGATAGTAGAAGACACAGTGAAGGGGGGAAGGGGTGGATGAGGCATATGGGAAATCTCTGTACTTTCCACTCAGTTTTGTGAATCTAAAAACGCTCTTAAAGTCTATTGTTTAAGTAATTATTCCAGTTAAGAGGAAAGGAAAGAAAAGGGGGTGAGGGGGAAGAACATGGTAATAGAAAGCAAAAAAAAGAAAAAGGTAGAAATAAATTCAAATGTACCCCAAATCACACTAACTTTAAGTGGGCCAAATTCTCCTTAATGTTCAATGTCAGTGAGTTTATAAATTAGAATTAAATAAAATCCCTTTTTAAGATGTTCAAAAGATACATCTAAAACATAATGACACCAAAATGTTGAAGGTCAAGAAATCGGAAAATATTAAATAGAAACAAAGGGGATGCTATAATATCTGTTTTAACATACAGAACTCTTGGGAGAACATAATGACTAATATTTCTATTCTCTGACCACATCTTCCACTTAGACCACATTCCTGGATCAAGAGCCAAGAGTAGTACATCTCCATTCTGGATCTGGCACCTGAAACTTGAGTCACTAGAATGGTATATTGTCTTCAGGGAATGTCTAGACACAGGAATATCTGTGAGGCAAATAAAACTCTGGGTAGGATGGGCTGTTCTAGGAATATGTTGTTAATGCCATAAAAGATTAAAACCTTGGGATAACTAGATTATGATATTCTTAAGATGAAGGATAATGTTTTATTATTCATATCTGAATCACTAGCACCTAAAACATTATAGGTATCAGGTTAATGTTGGACAAATAAATGAGTGAATTAATGTATGTACATGGTATAGTACAATGGTTTAGTTCTTCATTGTCATACACATAAACGAATTTATCAATACAGTAAATATGGCTGTACTTTATGTCAAAGGCCTAAAATGTGTAAAGGGGATATAGGGATATGAGAATGCTTAGATAAACCCTGCCTTGTCTTCTCATGCTCCCTAGCAAAGACTTTTCTACTGTGATGTCTTGTCTTGGAGGGTGTTTCTACCACCTCTCTTCTCTCACAGCCTTTCTTTTACAGCAGTGATTCTCAAATTACGGTCCACAGACAGAAACATACAGTCCATGTGCCAGCCCACGGAATGCTTCTACTGGTCCTCATCAAGATCCATATGGAAACTGAGGGTAAGTATTTGAAACTTTCTAAACAGTTTCAATTGCCATGACATCTATGCAGATTTTAAGACTTTTTTCAAAAGTCACAGTAGCTGACAGTTTGGAAATAAGTAACTTGTCTTTCACCACAGGTAGTTTGAAAGGTTTTGTGCCAAGGATGTTGGCTGAATATATATCACTTACAATCTTCAGGACCAAATCTTAGGAATTGGTACGGGGTTTTAGGCATCCAGGCATAAAAAGACAGATGAAGTCGGAGTTAGGTTTCAGAGCTAAAGTAATAGTCACATGATAAAACTGAAAGTATTAGGTGGGGAAGAGCGTGAAGTATGGAAGAGCCCCCCCAGCAGAAATATGAATTGCTCTTACAGAGCAAATAGTTCTTCCTATTTATTAGATCCTTTTCAGACTCAGGACAGAAATAGCTCAACCACCCACCATGTCTCTGCATGGTGTTCACTGACAATGTGTCCTCTTATGTGGAGTTATCTTCAGACTCCAGGTTTTCAGAGGAAATTCTACCATGCACTAGAGCCGCGGGGTATTGTTACACTATGGCCACAAGGACTTAGGTGTCTTAAAACTAAGAAATTTCTATTCCCAAGGGCTTCTGGTAACATATGGGGATAGATACAGGAATCTCAAAGAATTTCTGAGACATATCCAGTTAGCAGAACCTGTGGAATTATATCACATCTAACTGCATATTCTTTATTGTCTCTTCAAATTTATGCCCTGAGTTAATCATAAACCAAGTGACAGTGAATACACATGGATGAAAACAAACGTCTTCATGGACAAGAAAAAAATAAGTTTTGTACAGCCACAAGAGACAGTTAAGAACTCAGGCACTTTTCCAACTACCCAGATGAAGAAGTCATTAAAACAGGTGAGTAAGCAAAACTATAGAGACTTCATTACCTCTAATCTTGCCTGTGGTCAGTAGCGGAGAGGAAAAAGCAAAGAAAAAGGAATTAGAAAAATGATGTTATGCCAAAATCTTTTTTCAAGGAAGAGAAAGGAAGAAAAAGGGAAAGTTTGGAAGAAAAAATGTGGTGAACAAAAATGATTACAAGAGCCTCTCTTCATAACAAGGACAGGCTAGTTTTCCTGACATGGCATGAAAATAATGTATTTTTCTAATAACCAATGATCCAAAGTACCCAGTGCTCCATGGGGAGCAAGCATATATACAGTCATTCAACCTAACATCTAGTTGGAGAAATAAGTATGTCAAAAATACCTGCTTCCAGCTGATTCTTTTTTTTTTTTTAACCTTGTTTCATATAAGACATTGGGTGGAAAATGTGTAAATATGCCACAGGAATTTGGAATGTGGGAGAGATAAATGTGGTATCGAATTACTCTGGAAAGATTTCTATAAAGATGGGTCCTAAGCTGGGGATTGACTGCCCATCAAGTTTGGATTGGTGCAGGGCAAGCCATCCCAAAGTAAAACGTGTCATAAAGTCACAAAAGCAGGAAGATTTTTTGATTTGCGCCTTTGAATATAGGAGTATGCTTATATTGTATTTTGTGTGTATGTTTTAATTTACATAAATAACTTTGTGATAAATATTCATAATACTTCTTTCTTCACTTAGCAATGTGTTGAGCAACCCTCTATGTTGTATTAAAATGTAGTAGGTTGCTTCTAACTGCAATGTAGTGTCTCACATTACACATCCACTGCATATTTCTTAACCATTTCGTAGTAATACAAATTAAAGTCCATCTAAGGCCCTATACAAACACACACATAGATACACAGGAAACTGAAACCAAATTCTGAAAGTGATTGTTTTATGGACGTGACTGAAACGTCCTCTGATTTACTCAAATTGGATTGCGTAGACTTGGGACATAAGTATACACAATTTCACGGGGAAAAAATGCTATCATATTGCGCTGTATGTTAACTAAATAAAATTTAAATTAAAAAATTATTATACTTGTTTTTATACTCACCAAGAGTACAACAGACTTATGTATAAAAATGCAATATATATTATGACTCAGTTGGGTTTAAGCCAGCAAGGTAGGGTGGTTTAGCTTTAGAAAACATTTAAAAATAAAGGAGAGAAATCATATAACCACCTCAATAATCAGAAAGAAAGACTTTGAGAATAATTCACCTCCCACTAATTCAACTTCCATTAAACACTTAGCTGTTGTCCAGAAGATAGATTCCTTTTTTGTTGAAGTATACATGACATACAATGTTATATTAATTTCATATGTACAACATAGTGCTTTAACAATCCCATACATTACACAGTGCTTCCCACGATAAGTATAGTTAACCATTTGTCACCCAAAGTTATTACCACATTACTGATAGTCCCTATGCTGTATTCAACACCTTTGTGACTTGTTCATTTTATAACTGGAAGTTTGGACTTCTTAGACCCATTCATCTATTTCACCCATTCCCCACCCCACCTGCCATGTTCCTCCCTTCTGGCAACCACCAGTTTCTCCTCTGTATTTATAATTCTTTTTCTTTTGTTTGTTCCTATGTTTTGTTTTTTAGATTCCACATATAAGTGCAAATACATGGTATTTGTCTCTGTCTGACTTATTTTATTTAGCATAATATTCTAGGTTTATCTATGTTGTCATGATTGGCAAGATCTCCTTCTTTTTTTTAGTCAAATAATATTCCATTGTGTGTATGTGTACCACATCATCTTTATCCATTCATCTGTCATTGGATGATTTGGTTGCTTCCATATTCTGGCTATTGTAAATAATGCTGCAGTAAACCTAGAGGCACATATATCTTTTCGAATTAGTGTTTTCATTTTCTTTAAGTTCTGCTACCCAGTAACAGAATTACTGGATCTTGTGGTATTTTTATTTTTAATTTTTGAGGAACCTCCATACTGTTTTTTGTAGAGTGGCTGCACCAATTTACCTTCCTGCCAACAGTGCATGAGGTTTCTCTCTTCTCCACATCCTCTCCAACAGTTGTTATTTCTTGTTGATAGTACCAATTCTGACAGGTGTAAGGTAATATCTCATTGTGGTTTTGATACGCATTTTCCTCATGATTAGTGATGTTGAGTATCTTTTCATGTGTCTCTTGCACATCTGTATGTCTTCTTTGGAAAAAATGTCTATTCAGGTCCTCTGCCTATTTTTAATAAGATTATTGAAGGGGGGTTGGTGTTGTAAGAGATCTTTATATATTTTGTATATTAACTCCTTATTAGATATATTATTTGCAAATGTCTTCTCACATCCAATAGGTTGCCATTTTTATTTTGTTGATGGTTTCTTTCAATGTGAAAAAGTTCTGTATTTTGGTGTAGTCCCAATAGTTTAGTTTTGTTTTCATTTCCCTTGCTTGGAAGACATATCTAGAAAAATGTTGCTAAAGCCAGTGTCCAAGAGATTAATGCCTATGTCTTCTGTTTTATGGGTTCAGATGTGTTTTTAATCCATTTGGACTTTATTTTTGTATATGGTATAAGAAAGTGGTCCAGTGTCGGGGTGCCTGGGAGGCTCAGTCAGTTGGGTGTCTAACTTTGGCTCAGGTCATGATCTCACGGTTTGTGAGTTCGAGCCCTACATCAGGCTCTGTGCTGACAGCTCAGAGCCTGGAGCCTGCTTTGGATTCTGTGTCTCCCTCTTTCTCTCTGCCCCTCCCCCACTTGTTTTGTCTATCAAAAATAAATAAAACGTAAAACAGAAATTTTTTTAATAAGTAAAATAATAATAAAAAAAAGAAAGTGGTCCACTGTCATTCTTTTGCTCATAACTATCCAGTTATTGAAGAGATGTCTTTTTCTCATTGTAAATTCTCACCTCCTTTGTCATAGATTAACTGACCATGTAAGAGTGGGTTTATTTCCGGGCTTTCTGTTCCATTGATCTATGTATCTATTTTTGTGTCAGTAACATAGTGTTTTGGTTACTATACCATTATCGTATGGCTTGAATCTGGGATTGTGATACCTCAGGCTTTGTTGTTCAAGATTGCTTTGGCTATTCAGGGTCTTCTGTGGTTCCATAAAAATTCTATTATTTGTTCCAGTTCTGTGAAGAATACTATTGGTGCTTTGATAGGAACTGCATTGAATCTGTAAAATGCTTTGGGTAGTGTGTACATTTTAATATTAATTTTTCCAATCTATGAGCATGGTATATCGTTTCATTTGGCTGTGTCATATTCAATGTCTTTTATTAATGTCTTATAGTTTTCAGAATACAGGTCTTTCACTTCCTTGGGTAAATATTCCTAGGCATTTTATTCTTTGTGATGCAAGGATAAATGAAATTGCTTCAGTTTCTTTTTCTGCTAATTCATTATTAGTATATAAAAACACAACAGATTTCTGTATATAATTTTGTATCCTGAAACTTTACTGAATTCACTTATTGGACTTTTTAGGGTTTTCTCTATATAGTATCTTGTCATCTGCAAATAGTGACAGTTTTAATTCTTCTGAGAAGACAGCTTTCTTAATCCAGTAGAAAGCACTAAAAACAGCAAATATCCTACACCAAACATTATACATTTAATCAAATATGGGGAAGTATGAAAATAACAATGAGAACAAGTCAGAGCTTCCCAGTATGGCCACTTCTGATCGTCTTTGTTGTGGATGTATACAGAAAGAAAAACACTATAAAAATAGGAAAGCACAGTAGGTGGGAGCAAGGAGGGGGCAGAGTTGACTGGGAAATGGCACAAGGGAACTTGATGGGGTAATGGTAATACTTCATATGTTGATTCTATACGAATGTATACATGTGTTAATGCTCATAAAACTGTTCACTTAGAATGAACGTGTTGTATACAAGTTATATCACAAAAAAAGCTACAAAAAAAAAAAAGAAACCTCTGTTACAATTCCTAAGCAATACCTCAGCAATAGTACTGATGGAAAAAAGACTTAAAATTGGGGAGATACTTAGTAGATGTAGGCAGGTTGAACTGCTGGGGGAAAAAAAACTCCCAAAATATGATAACTCAAACAGGACAGGGGTTTGTTTCTCACTCATGTAACTGTTCAGGCAGGTTCTGATCCTTGAGGTCATCTAGGAAGCCAGGCATCCGTCATGGAAGCTGTTATCCACTGCCAGTGGTCTTAACCTAAGACCAATGGAGACCCAAATCGTCCTACAGACAGAATTTAGTTAATTTTTAAACTTGAATGGGGAAAAAAATTACATCTTTATATTCACTAGCTTCTAAATGAAGTTGAGTCATCTCTTTAATTTTAAATAGTGACAACAAATCACAGTAGCATTGACAGTCCCTGTGACCCAGTCACCAATGGAAATCACAGATATTTTGATATCACAATTCAGTTATTACAGAATCTGGAAATATCACTCACACCTAACATCACTCTTAAATTATCATAAATTATTCTCAGCTGCTAAATATTTAATGTGTTTATAACTATATAATTAAGTCATTTAAAATGTTGATAACTGTACTTCAACATAATTAACTTTTGTTACAATCCTCTACATTTCATGTGTTTAAAAACATTATGTGCAGAAGAGATCCAAGGGCTTCACCAGACTGCCAAAAGGGACCATGTTACAAAGAAGTTTTAAGAACTGTGTTAGGATTTTGTCACCCCCATGGTCAAAGCCAGGCTGCTGCCCTATTTAGTTTGGATCAAGTAGGAAGAGAAAAGAGAGCATGGAGGAACTATATTATGGCCTTAAGGGAAAGGCCAGGATATGGCACACATCACCCTTTGTCTATATTCCACTTCAGAGAACTCAGTCCCATGGCCACACCCAAACACAATGGACGCTGGGAAATACTGTGTTTCTCAGGTGTTGGGGAGGAAAGGTTTTCCTCAACTCTCTTTAGGTCACTGGTTTAGTCTGAAAATTAAACTGACAGTAACAAGAGAAAGGCACACAAATTTTTTTTGAATTTTTACATGTACAGGGGTGTCTTCACAAGAGAATGAATACCCAAAAAAGTAACCAAAACAGAAAGCGTCGGCATCTTTTAGACAATAAATTTGTGAAGAATTGACAAGACATGGGTTGGACTAGTGCCAGCTGAACTATGGCTAGGTAGTTGCTATCTTCCTTAAGTAGTTAATTTCCTTAACTTTCTAATTAAGATAGATAAGGGTTAGTTTATCAGGGTTTAAAGGAAGAAGCAAAAGAATAGAAAACATTCCACTTGGACAAGTTGACTTTGAGATTCCTATAAGCAGTAGGGCACTAATAAACTTGCTTTCTGAGGGGTAAGGGGTAGGAGAAAAACCTGTTTGCAGGAATTGCTGCTTCCCATAATGTAAATCTATCCCTCATGGTCACTTTCAGGCTATCAAGATGATGTCATGGCACAGGAATTGGGAAAAGATGAGCACAATAAGCTCTCACAAGCTAGTATGAGCCTGCACGCCCCTGCTGGTGAAGGTGAGGATTTCCACGTGGAAACATTCTGATGAAATTCGCATATGCAGAGCTCAAGTTCAGGAGTAGAATCTAGGTGAGTCATTGATTTTTGGAATCAATGAAATTATCTACAAACAAGTTTCTTTTTCTTTTTAAAAAACAAAAATGACATTGGGCCCAAAATGGAATCGTTTATGCTAAGTCCTATGTCACCAAACCCAGACTTAAAGTTTCAGCTCTCCCAGAAATGGAATCTTAAATCAATTAGTAATTCCCTCATCAGCTCAATTTTGGTAATCTGCCTGATAGACCCTTGCCATCCCTGAAAGAAAAGTAACCTTGCAAAAACCAATCTTCTTTTGTGTCTACTATAGTAACTTCCTTATTCCCACTCCTTTCTGCCTATAAAAGTTTTTCATTTTATACAGTTCCTCGGAGCCCTTTTCTGTCTGCTACATTGGATACTGCCAGATTCAAATTAATTTTTGGCTCAGATAAACTCTCAAGTATTGTAATATGCCTCAGTTTACCTTTAACAGTTCTAGTGTCAGAAGAAGCAACTGAATGAAACCTCTGAGCCCTCAGGAGCAAACAAGCAAAAGTACCCACTGAGCCCCTGGGACCCACTGCCTTCTTGCAGCCACTAGTGGTTGTAGGTAAGTCCCTTTCTTATGCTAGTTCTGCAGTTATTTATGAACTTTCAGACTTTATTTGAGCATTTCTTTCCCCACTGGTTACAGAAACAGGCTGGAGTTGGACCGGCTCTGACTTAGAAACTGAACTTGGGGCTGGGGCTGGACTGGGTCTAGCATGAGGTCTTAGGTGAATACAATTTTAAGGCTGAACCAACAAGTTAACCTTATCAAAAATAATCACAAATTACAGTAGCCACGGTGGAGAACTTCTAAGGTAGATAAACATTTAGAAGCTACCCTAGGAAAAAAGGAGTCTCAGGGAAGCACTTACCATAAAGGGTAGAAGGAAAATTATTTTTCCTCTTCTAAGTTTCTGGTGCCCAGAATGACACTTGCTGGGACAACCTTACTCACTCCAGAGTCTGCATATGGGATCCTGCGAAAACTGGCAGAAGCCTGCAAAGAGTAATTCTTACCAAAGTCAGCTCTGCCAGATCTCTACCGATAGTGCCTGATTGAGAGAGAACGGTCACATTTCACATGATCTCTTCTTTTCCAAATTCAGATTTGCAGGTAAAAAATATTTGGAAGAATTAGATCTTGAGTTGGGATTTAGGAATTTGCTTTTTGGTACCCACTGGTTGTATACATTTTCTGCTTCAGAGACAGCTATTGCCTTCTTGTTTGTCTCATTTTATGTCCTGAGGATTTAGCTTGACAACCATCAGGTTGAGGGGCCCACAGATATGGATGGATGGATGGAAATGTGGGTCACACCCCACTTCCAGCTAGATATGGCTGAACAGAGATTTGGGCTGTACTCCATTTGCTGGTAGGTTCCTACCAGCTGTTGCAGCTCGAAGGTGGAACTGACTGTCTTTCTTTTGGTTATCTTTGGTCTTGGGAGAGTAGTATATTTTGCACCCTCTTTGGGGACACTTCTCATGTCTATGAAGTTATTTAACACTGCCAGGAATATTTACTGTTGCAGTGGCTGAAACCTTGCAAGATATTCAAAAGGATTTCTCTTCAGTAGCTTTCTGGTCAAAAGTTGGCCAAACTGGCAGCTGATAGGACCTGATAGGAACTTTTTTTTTAAAGGCCTTCTCCCCTCATCCAAGATGAAGCTGTGACCCCAGAGGGAAAGAACAATACTCTGAAACCTTTGTGGGAGGACTTATGAAAACATTCCCCAAACAGCCCTAAATCTAGAACATAGGAATCTTTTGATTTCCATCTTATCATTCAGGTTGCAACCCAGTTCTTTGAGGAATTAAAAATAACTGTCCTAAAAATTGAGGACAACTTGTACAACTTGTCTTACAAATTGAGTCTTTACAAGAACACACACAAAAAAAGCCTACCTGTCCTTTTCACCGGCCCCCAAACTTCCCCTATTTATCTCAAAAGGCTTGTAGATACTGTAAAAGTTCTGGTCTTAGGAAACAAAAGTCCTTCTTGGAGGAACTTTCATTCTTTTTTGTGTGCCTTTGAGATATAAATATTCTACCCTGCTTTCTGTCAGAAATGAGGGCCAACGCTTTGAAATGCAGACTTCAGAGAAGTAATTTTTATCAGAAGGAAAAGAAAGGGAAGGAAAGGGAAGGCTATTGGGAAAGTAAGCAAATAAAAATCTTAAAAATCTTCAACACAAATAGTGAAAAGTTTAAGCCATCTGAGCAATTAACCTGAACTTATTCCATCTGCCAGAAACATAATTTAGATACAACTGTTATTTTTTTTTAAATAAACTAGTTAACTTCCCATGATTATACCTGTCTCATGCATGGCTAAAATTTTAAAACAAAAGCTATAAGATCTATGTTGGTATCTCTATGTTTAGGTATGTCTGTTAAATACACATATCAATGTATGTTACATAGTCATATGACTTTTTTTTTTTTTTTTTTTTTTACCTCTGGATGATACTGCCAAAATTGATTTGTGAACTCTATTTGATTGGCTTAAATTAAATATTCTCTCAGGAACATAGAAACTACCCAAATGTTGTTCAAGTTCATGTGATCCAGGATAATCTTCAATAAATAAAGGCTAGTTTAAGTTTGTTGGTTTCATCAAAATAGGTGTGTCTTTAGAGTTATCAGCATTAAATATAATGCAGACATACAGCTTCTACTTAAGTTTACTAATGATTAAATTACTTCATGATCTCTGTTAGGGAACTTATCAACAAGAAAAATAACTTAAGATGATGATTAGCTGTTTAATATCTCATAAATCTTGCAGTAACGTAAACATCATTGTTAAGAATAAGTAAATAGATGTAAGTAAGATAAAAGTTTATGTGAAATTTTCAACAATGGTTAGGTTTTATGGTACATCTACTTATAAATAGTTTCCAAATCTTTTTAGTAACTTGAAATTTTTAAGTTACATGGAGGTAAGTTAAATGATATAGTCATTAAATACCTAGATCATTTCCAAATACAAGATATTGAAATATCACTGAAGATAGGTTTGTCCACTTTGGCTTCCTTTTACAGAAGAACTACAGATATTTGGGTCTGTTAGGAAACATTTTTGTGCCACATTAAAAAATGTAGTATGAGGAAGAATTTATTTCTAGATATTAGAAAATGTATTTATAAATTTACCCGTCCACAGAATGCGGTGTAATAGTCCACATTTACTTCTTAGTTTGAACCGGGAATTAAGCATTCTAAGGGTTAAGAATGCTAATTAATATATGTAACTGAAACTATTTAGAAATAATAAGGGCGTGGGACTCCTGGTGGCTCAATCTGTTAAGTGTCTGACTTCAGCTGAGGTCATGACCTCATAGTTTTTGGGTTCGAGCCTTGCATGGGGCTCTGTGCTCACACTGCAAAACCTGCTTTGGATTCTTTCTTTCTTCCTTTCTTACATTCATTCTTTTTTTCTTTCTTTCTTTCTGTCTCTGTCTCTCTCAAATAAACACTAAAAAAAAAGAAATAATATGGGTGAAGGGAAACAACTGTGTATGAAAAATAGGTAAGATAAGTAAAATTGATTGTTCCAGAATTATAAAAAGGAAAAAGACAAGACAAATTATGAATGGATCTAAAAAGTTGTGTAAGTTTTGTAGAAAAAGAATCTTGGAAAAGGAGTGTTATATGTGGTCAAGCTGGCTAAGATTAGAATGGACTTAAAGTTTTTTTTTTAAGTGAGTTTTAGTGTCAATATGCTAGTGCAAAATTAGGATTTGTTTTATTCTCTGTTAATAGCACAAAGTTTTCTTGGCCTGTTGGTCTAATCTAGATAAGATATTGGAAAAGTTGTGTGTGTTTTTTAAACCTTTTGGGTAATCTTCTTGGAAAGCAATGATTTTGGTCTTACCAAAATAATTTACTGTGCTTTGTGTTGTTTTTATCACGGCTTTGATTACTTAAGAAAACTCAGTCTTTACGGTATTAAAAGAGCTAACTTTGGTTCACTACTGTGTAACCTTCTGTATCTGTCTTTAAAATCTATTTTCACATGAATTAAATAGATAATTATCTATTATTTTATAATGTTCTTTGATCCTGTTAGCCAAATGTCCTAATCTTTTGACATTTTGACAGCTTTCCCAAATTAAATTCTAAATGCAGTCTTTTTGACCTCAGAGTAACTTTGGGATTTCCACAGAGTCCCTGAACAATCTCAAAAGATTTATATTTGACATTATAAAAGAGATGTTAAATTATTTAGGTTTGTTACGTGAAGCTACATGAGAAGCATTGTCAAACGAGTGGTGATAAACACTTAGGTTATATTTGTATGGATGCATGTTATAATAGTTCTAAAAATTGTGTGAAATACCTAAAAATCTGATATGCCCTGGTATAATGTTATCACTCATAATTCGAGTTATTACCTTAAAATGTTGTATGTCACAGAAATAACCAAATTTCCTTGTCAATTCCATTATAATGAAGTTTTATCAGGTCTTTCACCATAGACACGTTTACGTCTTGTCATTTACAAACAGTTTTGCTTTATTCTGATGCTTTTGCAAAAGTGAGATTCACGGAAAGGACCCTACCAAGTATTTTTGACCACTGACAATGCTGCTAAATTACAATGTGTTAAACTTTATGTGCATATTTCACAACTGAAGAATGCTCTTCCTGATATCTGGTCCTGTGCAAATGGTGGAGACCTCAAAAATCACATTGACTAGGAAAAGAAATAGTCGACACTGAAGTAGACAGCCTCCTCCCATGATGTGATATCAAAATGCTTCTTTTCATTCCTTCTTCACTCTCTAACCACCGTTTTCCAAATTCTAACACCATGAAGATCTTTATGATTCTTTTGTCCACATTTAACATCTCTCAGGCCATTGCAAGGGGGTAAGTTAATCTCCAAATAACTGTTGGATTTGCCACAATGCTGTTGATCCTGTAGTTCTGCCTGTCACAGATGTCTCCCTGATTTTCAAAAACCTTGTTTCTCTGGAACAAACTCAGCCCTCTATCCACCATGTTAGGTTCCCTAAACCTTGAGATTAATTTCCCTGTCACTGGTTAACAACCCAAACACAGAGAAACTTGCATCAAGGCTCTGTACATAAGGGACATAAGGCCAGGATGACCAGAATAAAACCATCTACGTAGTCTACATCTCCTAAAGTTTTACTGGTCCCCACAGCTGTCACCGTTTTAGTCTCAAGCCACAGATTCAAATGGGAATTACCAGGAGGCATTTGTAATTCAAAATGTGCTTCCTTTGGCAAATATGTATGCCCCTCACTAGGAGTAAGTGCAAATGAGGCTATGATCCTTAATTCTTTTAATTCTTTTAATTAAGGCTTTTCCTTAATTCTTAAAGATACTGCAGAACCTGCTGCTAAAGCAACAGCTGCCCAACAAAATCCTTGGACTCTATGGCCAAGGTTGCTCATGATTCTTTTTTCATTGAGCAAGTTTTTACTATGCCAATACCACTTGCAGTATGTGGATTTATACTTCTAGGCTAAGGAAGGAAATAAAGGGTCTGGGAATTATGTCAAAAAAAGTATATTTGGGAGTGGCATATTCTCATACTCTTTATTCCCATCTTTGAAGCTTTCAAGAATTTTCACAGTTCAGAAGATGAGTTGGCAGACTGCTCCCTATCTCATTGAATCAGTCTCTAACTCCTGAGAACAGGTCATTTCAATAGTCGTGAGAATAGGTCAGTTCAGTTACAGGGCTTTATCTCATTAGAAAGTGGTGATGCAAGTGGGCTCCCAAAGTTAGGCCTATATGGTGCCAGCAAATAGTATTTAAAAAGAGGCATTTCTCTGAGAACAAGAGAAAAACAATGCTTAATGGTTGGAGCAGACTATAAATCTATTCTGAGTACAGAGGAAAGCTAGTCAGTAAGATTTCTAGATGTTGGGCTGAAAGCCTCTTCAAATGAAATGAAGGTAGGCAGTGACAATTGGAGAGATTTTCTTGGTTTGCAGTTTGAATGTCTCTGGTGATCTTTGTGAGTGTCTCACACTGCAAAAGCACAAAAATTCCCCATACATGAGCTGCTGTGGTGATTTCACTGAAGTTTATATAAAGTTGTCCAGTTTCTCCTTGCAGGGAAAAAAAGCAGTCTTTGTTCTTAGTGACCTCAAGTCAGATGGGTAGGGAAAAAATTGAAAATGTTGGTTTGGAGAGATGTTGCCAGATATTTGAAGAAGCTAGAAGAATTTAGGATCCAGTCCAGCTTATGGATGGATAAGAAAATCTTAAAAACAATGAATAGGTCTAGAATCTAATATCCACAAATGTGTGCTATAGTTTCCCATTGAAACATAATTTTTTCTTTCTGTAGTCACCCCTATTTCTACCAGAGATAATCTAAGACTGATTTTGCAAACAAATTATTCTAGTCTCATTACACTTGGCCTGATTATTTAGGAAAGTACAGCAAGAATAGTGAATATAGGCTCTTTGAAATAGAAAATAACCATATGGGCTTTTCTGGAACTTGTAATCTCAGATTGGGCTTTTAAAAGCCTCTTAAGGCTAGGAATCCAATTCAAGGACTTGCCATTAGAATTTGCCTATAATATCTATAGATTTGGGCTGATTCTTCTCAAGGTGCCCAAAATATCCTGAGGTACCTGAAGCTACCAGGAAGTGACCTTCCCTACTCACCTGGTAAGGATGTAAGGAACCAACTAAGCAAGAAAACAGCCCAATTTTCCAAAGTGAATTTATTGGCTCTATAAAGTCAATTGTAGTTCCTTAAAATTGTCTGGTCATATATGATCCTATGGCCATTATTCTCAAAGATAACAGTCAAAGACTTGGTAATATGACCAATGTTTCCAAGTGTGTCCTGTTACAGGAAAAACATATTTTTATTGAACTTACACAAATAACTATATTGCCACAAAAATGAGAACACTCTAAGAGTTTCTGAATTCTGGGGGAAATGGAGAAAAAGCAACTGTTTCATTTTTGTTCTCCAAGGTATAATTTACCAAATTACTGTAAGTCATAGAAAGCTTGAGAAAAAAGGGAAAAAGACTTCCTTGTATCTGGAAAAGCAAAGCATTACAAACCAGCAAATGTTTCAAAGAAAAAGTCATAAATAATTACAATTATCCTCATCAGTATATTCAGTTCCATGTAATTAATTCATGTTGATCTTGATCTTTTGTTAGCAGGTTTCCAACATTAGAGTTCTGTAAATTCTTATCCACTTCAGTAGTACAATTGGAAAGTTATCAGAACAATGTACTTGTTAGAGACCTTTCCATGAATCTCCTGGAAAAAAATATCAGAGTAAAACAAATCTGTCTTTAATGCCAAAAGAAAAAAAAAATGGACATGGCTAAACTCCCACAAGACTATCAGCTGATTTTTCAGCAGAAGCTTTGTAGGCCAGAAGGCATTGACATGACATCAAAGTGCCGAAAGGGAAAAACCTATAACCAAGAATACTCTGCCCAGCAAGAGTATCACAATATTGAAGGAGAAAGATTTTCCCAAATGAAAGCTAAAGGAGTTCATCACCACTAAACCAGACTGAAAAGAAAAGGAGTTTTTTTTAAGGGGAAAAAAATAATTACAAGTAAGAAAATTATTTTTAAAAATTTTATGAGTAAAGCAAACATACAGTAAAGATACTAGATCAATCACTTGTAAAGCTGATATGAATGTTAAGAGACAAAAGTAAAATTAATTATATCAGAAAACAGATAAGAGGACTCAATAAAAAGATACAAAATATGACAACACAAATAAGGAAGGGAGGTTAAAATGTAGTTCTTTTACGATGTGTTCTAATTTAAGTGACCATCAACTTAAAATAGACTGGAATATATGCAAGATGTTAAATATAAACCTCATGGTAACCACAAACCAAATCTCAGAATAGATATACAAAAATGATAATAGTAAAGAAAAATGAATCCAAACATAACACTATATACGGTCATCTATCGCAAAGAAACTGGGCAAAACAAAAAGAAACAGCAAAATGGAAATAAGTACATAACTATCATTAATTACTTTAAATGGTCTAAATGCTCTAATCAAGACATAGAGTGACCAAATGGATTAAAACAAAACTGCTAAGAGACTCACTTCAGACTTAAAGATACTTACAGACCAAAAATGAAGGGATGGAAAAAGATATTTCACCCAAATGGAAGTAAAATTTTAAAAATTCCAGGGTAGCAATACCTATAACAGATAATGCATACTTTAAAAGACAGACTGTAGCAAGAGATAAGGGCACTACATAATGATAAAGGGATTAATCCAACAAGGGCATGTAATAGTTATAAATATCTTTGTATCCAACACAAGAGCACCTAAACACATAAACCAAATATTAGCAGACATAAAGGGAGAGAGAAATTGACATTAATATGATAATAGTAGGAAACTTTAACACCCAACTTACATCAATGAAAAGATTACACACATAGAAAACCAATAAGGAAACAATGGCTTTGAACAACACATTAGACCAGATAAACTTAAAAAATACACATATGCACACACACACACACACAGAACACTGCATCCAAAAACATCAGAATACACAATCTTTTCAAGTACACATGAAACATTCTCCAAGACAGATCATATGTTAGGCGACAAGACAGATCTTGATAAATTTAAGAAGACTGAAATGATACCAAATACTCTCTGAACACAATGTTTGAAGGTAGAAATCAATTACAAGAATAAAACTGGAAAAAAACACAAACACATGGAGGCTAAACAACATGCTACATAAGCAATGAGTCAATGAAGAAGTCAAGAGGAAAAATTCATGAAGACAAAAACACAACAGTCCAAAATCTTTGAGATACAGCAAAAGCATTTCTAAGTGGGAAGTTTAGAGTGATACGGGCCTATCTCAAGAAACAAAAAAGAAATCTCAATCTGACTTTACACTCAAGGGAACTAGAAAAATAACAAACAACCCCAAAGTTATTAAATGGAAGACAGTAATAAAGATCAAAGCAGAAATGAATGAAAGTAAAAAAAAAAAAAAACACAGAAAAAATGAAACCAAGAACTAGTTTGAAAAAAGAAATAAAATAGACACTTGTTAACATTTAGCCAGACTCATCAATAAAAACAGAGAGGACTCAAATATAATGAGAAATGAAAAAGGAAAAGTAACAACTGACATCACAGAAATAGAAAGGATTACAGGAGATTATTATGAAAAATTGTATGTTAACATATTGGACAACCTACAAGTACTGGATACATTTTTAGAGACATACGATCTTCCAAAACTGAATAAGGAGGGAATAGAAAATCTGAACAGACCAATTACTAGTAACAATATTAAATCGGTGATCAAAAAACTCCTAACAGACAAACATACAAAAGCAGGACCAAACAGATTCACAGGTGAATTCTACCAACATTTAAAGAAGAGTTAATACTTAGTTTTTCACATTTCAAAAAAATGGAAGAGGAAAGAAGAGTTTCAAATTCATTTTATGTTACCATTACCATGCTATGGAAACAAAAGACACTGCAAAAAAAAAAATGGAGGCTAATATTCCTAGTTAACATAGATGCAAAAATACTCAACAAAGTATTAACAAACTGAATTCAATAATACATTAAAAGAACCATTCACCACAATCGAGATTTTCTTCCCATTTGACAAAATAGAACAATTATGATAAAAACTCTCACCAAAGTAGTTTTAGAGAGAACACACCTTAACATAATAAAAGCTATATATGAACCACCACAGTTAACATCATACTCAATGGTGATAAACTAATAGCCTTTCCTCTAAGATCAGAAACAAAACAAGGATGTCCACCATTACCACTTTTGTTCAACATAGTACTGGAAGTCCTAACCACAACAATCAGATAAGAAAAAGAAATAAAAGGCATCCAAACTGATAAGAAACAAGTTAAACTGCACTATTTACAGATGACATGATACTATATAGAGAAAACCTTAAGAATCCACCAAAAAACTATTAGAACTAATAAATGAATTCGGTAAATTTGCAGGACACGAAATTAATATATGGACATCTGTGGCATTTGTATACTGTAATGAAGTAGCAAAAATAAAGATAATCCAATTTACAATTACAACAAAAACAATAAAATACAGAACTAGCACAAATAGTCCTAAAATTTCTTTGGAACCACAAAAGTACCTGAGTTGCTAAAGCAGTCATGAAAAATAAAAACAAAGCTGAAGGTACCACAATTCCAGATTTCAAGATACACTCCAAAGCTATAGTATTCAAAACAGTATGGTACTGGCATAAACACAGACACACATATAAATGGAACAGAATAGCCCAGAAATAAACCTATGCTTACACTGGCAATTAATCTATAATAAAGGTGGGAAAATATACAATAGAGAAATGACAGTCTTTTAAAAACTGGTGTTGGAAAAACTAAGTATCTACATGCAAAACACTGAAATTGGACCACTTTTTTACACTATACACAAAAGTAAATACAAAATGGATTTAACACCTAAATGTGAGACCTCAAACCATAATATTCCTTAATGGTAACATAGGTAGGAATCTCTTGGACGTCAGCATTAGAAATCTTTTTTCTAGATATGTGTCCTCAAGCCAAGGAAACAAAATCAAAAACTTACTGGGACTAAACCAAAATAAAAGGCTTTGGCACAATGAAGGAAGCCATCAACAAAAAGAAGAGGCAATCTACTGAATGGGAGATGATATTTGCAAATAATATGTCAAAGGGGTAATTTCCAAAATATATAAAGAACTCATACTACCTAATATATGATTTTTTAAATGGGCAGAGGCATTGAATAGACACTTTACCAAAGATATACACGTGGCCAGCAGACAGATGAAAAGATGCTCAACATCACTAATCATCAGGGAAATACAAATCAAAACCACAATGAGATACTACGTCTCACCCGTCCAAATGCCTAGTATCAAAAAGACAATAAGTGTTGGCAAGGATGTGGAGAAAGACTCTTCACATACTTTTGGTAGGAATATAAGTTTGTACATCCACTACATAAAAGAGTTCTTCAAAAATTAAAAATAGAAATACCATATCTGATAATCCATTGCTGGGTATTTGCCTAAGGAAAACGAAAACACTAATTTAAAAAGATATATGCACCCCTATATTTTGCAGCATTATCTTCAATAGCCAAGATATGGAAGCAACCCAAGTGTCCGTTAATAAAGAAGATGTGATGTGATATATATATACAAACACATGCAGGAATATTACCCAGCCATTAATGAGATCTTGCCATTTGAAACAACATGGATGGACTTAGAGGGTATTATACTAAGCAAAATAAATCAAAGACAAATACCATATGTTTACACCTATGTGGAATCTAACACACACACACACACACACAAAGGAGTATTAGAAAAAAGTATGGGGTCTTGCCATTTCCAAAAACTTAGATGAACCTAAGTTTATCTCTTATGCTACATGAAATCAGTCACACAAGGAAAGACAAATAACCTATGTTATCTCTTAACTGTGGAAATCTAAAAACAAAACGAATGAACCAATGAGCAAACCAGAAACAGAATTATAAATACAGAGAAAAATGGCACAAAAACAGACATTCAGATCAATGGAACAGAATAGAGAACCCACAAATGGACCCACAAACATATGACCAACTTATCTTTGACAAAGCAGGAAAGAATATCCAATGGAATAAAGACAGTCTCTTCAGCAAGTGGTGCTGGGAAAACTGGCCAGCGACATGCAGAAGAATGAACTTGGACCACTTTCTTACACCATACACAAAAATAAACTCAAAATGGATGAAAGACCTCAATGTAAGGAAGCCATCAAAATCCTCAAGGAGAAAGCAGGCAAAACCTCTTTGTCCTTGGCTGCAGCAACTTCTTACTCAACACATGTCAGGAGGCAAGGGAAACAAAAGCAAAAATGAAGTATTGGGACCTCATCAAAATAAAAAGCTTCTGCACAGCAAAGGAAACAATGAGCAAAACTAAAAGGCATCTGAGGTAATGGGAGAAGATATTTGCAAACAACATATCTGATAAAGGGTTAGTATCCAAAATCTATAAAGAATTTATCAAACTCAATACACAAAACACAAACAATCCAGTGAAGAAATGGACAAAAGACATGAATAGACACTTCTCCAAAGAAGACGTCCAGATGGCTGACAGATGAAAAGATGCTCAACATCACTCATCATCAGGAAATACAAATCAAAATCACAATGAGATACTACCTCAGAATGGCTAACATCAACAGCTCAGGCAAAAACATGTTGGTGAGGATGCTGAGAAAGAGGAACACTTTTGCACCACTGGTGTGAATGCAAACTGGTTCAGCCAATCTGGAAGACAATATGGAGGTTCTTCAAAAAATTAAAAATAGAACTACCCTATTCTACTACCAGCAATTACACTACTAGGTATTTATACTAGGTATGCTGTTTCAAAGGGGCACATGCACCCCAATATTTATAGCAGCACTATCAACAATGGCCAAAGTATGAAAAGGACCCAAATTTCCATTGGTGGATGAATGGATGAAGAAAATGTGGTATATGTACATACAATGGAGTACTACTCAACAATCAAAAAGAATGAAATCTTGCCATTTGTGAGTATATGGATGGAACTAGAGGGTTATTATACTAAGCAAAATTAGAGAAAGACAAATATCCTATGACTTCACTCATATAAGGAATTTAAGATACAAAACAGATGAACATAAGGGAAGGGAAGCAAAAAGAGTACAAAAACAGGGAGGGGGACAAAACCTAAGAGATTCTTAAATACGGAGACCAAACAGAGGGTTGCTGGAGGATTTGGGGGGGGGGGGGATGGGCTAAATGGGTAAGGGGCATTAAGGAATCTACTCCTGAAATCATTGTTGCACTATATGCTAACTAACTTGGATGTAAATGTAAAAATTAAAAGAGGAAAAAAGAATAAATACAGAGAAAAAACTGGTGGTTACCAGCAGGGAGGAGTCTGGGGGATGAGCAAAATAGGTAAAGGGGGTTAAGAAGTACCAATTTAAGTTATAAAATAAGTCATAGGGATAAAAAGTACAGCACAAGGAATATAGACAATAGTACTTTAACAAAATTGTATGTTGACAGATGATAAATACACCTATGGAGGTGAGCGTAACATAATGTATATAATTGTCAAATCACCATGTTTTATACCTGAAACTAACATAAAATTGTATGTCGGCTATATTTCAATTTTTAAAAACGGCCATGGTTAAAGATCTGATGAGAGTTTATATTAATGCAATTGATAGGGGAATTTGGTTATTTTGTCACATATATTTTAAGATAATAACTAGAATTATATCTGATAATATTATAGCAAGACATATCGGATTTCTCGGAATTTTATATGATTTCTGGCATGCTAATATTAGTAATCCATACAAATCTAAACTTAAATAGTATCACTTCTTTGATGATGCTTCCCATGTAATTTAACATAACAAACCTAAGTGTGTAACAACTTTGTTTTTATTTTTTATAAAGAGAAATAATGAATATTTTGAAATTAAGGGATCCTGCTAAAAATCCCAAAATTTGTCCAGAAACCAAAATGATAAAACGAATTTTAATTTGAGGTGTTTGTCAAAATATCAAAAGATTTTGGACACTTGACCAAATAAGACAACAGATCACCATGAAACAATACTTAACTGTGTACTTAGCCAAAGTAACATACAATGAAAAATTTTTTTAATGTTCATTTGTTTTTGAGAGAGCACAAGCAGGGAAGGGGCAGAGAGGGAGAGAGGGAGACATGGAATCCAAAACAGGCTCCAGGCTCTGAGCCATTAGCACAGAGGCCGATGCAGGGCTCGAACTCATGAATCGAACCATGAGATCATGACCTGAGCCAAAGTCAGACACCCAACCGACTGAGCCACCCAGGCACCCCAAAAGTAACATATAATTTAAATGCAGATATTGAAGGTGACATAGTTCTGTGCAAAACTTAGCTCTTTTAATTTTGAGCAGACTTAGTTTGGGGTTGTTTGGTTTTTTTAAGTAATCAAAGACCTGATAAAGACAACATGAAGTGTAGGAACTCATTTAAGGAAGACACAAATGTTTTGTTTTCTCGATGGATTCCTTAAAAGGTATAGAAGAGCTTTCACAGTCTCTTATCAAGAATGTACCAATAGTTCAAGAAAGCTTTGCCCTTTTAGCAGATGTAAGACAATTTTTAGTTTTACAAAAGTACACTGTTCGTATTAAATCTTAGTATTAGAGGAAAATGAGATGAAGCATACTTCCATGCTTCTTGATGGTTTTTTCTCTTCAGAGAAACTGTTGGAATAATAGTCTATGTGGTCATCCAAACACTGTACTTATGAAACATGAATATATAACAGCAATAAAAGCAAATACAGTTAAAAAAAAATAAAATAAAATAAAAAAATAATAAATCTTAGTATTAAAAACCTTACAATAAAATTTTTCAGTTACACCCAGCTTGACTACACAAGATAAGAATGCCTCTCTTCCCAACTCACTACATCCATTTATTATCATTTATTTTCCTCTTTCTCATTCTGAAACAACCAGTTATTGAACTTTAGAGGAACATTTTTTTTCACTTACAAAAACACATCTCCATACCTCATACATTTTCTCAGCTAAAAACACATCCTACATTCCTTGCATACACAGTTGTTCCTTTTATAAATTTTAGTTTTAATTGCATATATTAATTAGAACGCTTCACTTTCAAAAAACTTAATTTCTAGTGAAAACTAATTTTGAACTGTCTCTGTTACATCAGCATTCTTTAGATTGACAAATATATGAATATATTTTACAATTTCTAGAAGCATATGCTTCCTCATAGTATAATTTTTTTAGTGTGGCACATGACATGTCTACTAACAGATTCACATATCTTTAGTTCCTCTGTAATTGGAAGCCCAAAGTGGTACATTTATATTCAATAAATAATGTGTCTGCAGTTTAAAAGTCTAGACTTTCAGTGAATTTTTATCATTTAGCTTAGCAAAACTCTATGGGTGTAAGTCATGAAAGACATTTGGGGAAATATTTAAGTAGATGTATTGTTGAAAAGTTTATGTTTTTATTTTACTTTTATTTAATTCACTTGCTCTTTACAGTTATGTTTAGGTTACTCACGAAAATTTTATGAGATATTACATGAAGCCATAAACCATAAATTTTTCCTGCTGACAAATTTTGTAGCAGAGATAGTATGGGTTTGATTACAAAACTAAGTTAGAATAAAATTGTATATCTGCATTATATTTAATGCTGATAACTCTGAAGACATGCCTATTTTAATCGAGCCAACTAATATAAAGTAGCTTTTTTACTGAAGACTATCCCAAATCATGTGAACTTGAAAAACATTTGGGTTAATTTCTTATTTCTGGGAGTTTTAGGAATACTTAGTTTATATAAGCCCTTTTCTTTGTGCCGGTTAGAGCTCTTTTACAAATTAATTTTGGCTATATCATCCAAAGTTAGAAAAATATGTATACATAACACACGTCCACAGACATATATAAACAGAGAGACAGATATTGAGACCTTGTAGCATTCATTCTAAAATGTTAGCCATGTGGGGTGTCTGGATAGCTCAGTCATTAAGCATCTGACTTAGACTCAGGTCATGATGTCACAGTTCATGAGTTTGAGCCCTGCTTCAGGTGAGCACGAGCCCCACTTTGTGTAAAATACGAGCTCTGGGTGAGCCCCCTTCTCTCCCGCTCTCTCTCTCTCCCTCGCTCACTTGCACCCTCTCTCAAAAAAAAAAAAAAATAGCTATGAGTCAGGTATAATAATACAAAACTCACTACTTTATAAACAACAGTTGAATCCACATGGTGTTTCTAACAGGTGGAACACATTTACCTGCTCAGATGGTTAAAGTTTTTTTACTTATGTTTATGGAAAAGACTTTTAAGATTTGTATTCACCCTTGACAAGTAATCTTAGGGAGGCTGTGAACTAGATTTGGGACAAAGGAACTTTTATAGAAGTTTAGATTTTAAAAACCCTCTTTTTCCTTTTTTTCCTCCCCTTTAATCTCGGGCAATTTCAGGCAGTGTTTTAGTTATCTCATGGAATGTTTACATTTGGAAGACACGGTAAGACTTAGATCTTTAAAGGACAGGGAAAGAATATGTTTTATCCTAGGGTATTTGGGGTATATTTGTGTACTATCAGAAATCTATGATAATTACTATTTAAAGTTGTCTTTCTTAAGTGTTGGAAAGTTCTGTTTTTAGTGTCCTGATCTTTTAAAATATTTACAACATTTTGAGATTAATAAGGGAGGTTTGGGGTTGGACTAGGAGGACTAGGAGGACTTTGAATTGCTTCTAGAGCCACATTTCTGGTTATATAAAGACTCTGTTTGTAAGCTAAGGACAGTTATTTTTAATCCTCAAAGAATTGGATTGCAGCTTGGATGATACCAGAGGGCTGACCTACCCATTCAAATAGATTTTTTTCCTCTTCTTTGTATGAGGGAGAAGATTTCCAACTAAGAAATTAAAAGATTCCTATGTTCTAGATTTAGAGCTATGTGTCTTTAGAATATTTTGATAAATCCTTCTATAAAACTTGCAGAATCTTTTTCTCCTCTGAGTACATAGTTCTGTTTTAGCTTAGAAGAGAAGGACTTTTAAAAGTGTTCCTATCATACTCTGGATATTCGCCTCTAATTTGGCCAATTTCTGACTATACAGCTCTATAAAAACAAATCTTTTAACTAGGACAGACAGAAATGTTTCTGGCAGTATTGAAGTGCTTCCCTACCCCCACCCCCTACCTTTTTCTTTTAAACCAAAGACATACCTCAGATGACTCAGCCTTTTAGGACTTAACCACCAACTAAAGAGGCATCCCCAAAAAGGGCACAAGAGACACAGCTCTCTCAAGATCCAGAGCCATTCCCAAAAGTAGCCAAAAGAAAGACTTAGTTCCCCCTAAGAGCCGGCAACAGTCGGTAAGACGCTAACTGTAAATGATGTGCAACCCACATTTCTGTCTACCCATATTTTCAGGTCCCCCAACCTGACAGTAAAGCTGCCTACACATACAGCTCCAACAACCTGCATGCCCCAGGCAGAAGGCCAACACAAGTTCTCAGAACATAGAACAAGGCAAACAGGAAAATAACAGCTATCCCTGGGAGGCAAAGAATCAATAACCGCTGAGTACCCAAAAACAAATTTTAACCAGACTCACAACATAAAGAATAAATTCTCACAAATGATTTTCTCCTGGTAATCTGAATTTGGAAAGGAAGGGACAACACAGAACTTTTACCATACTTTCTTGACTAGGCACTACAGCTAGAGATCCAGAAGTGCTAACTTTGGTAGGAATTCTTACCCTTTGCTGACTCCTTCCAGTTTTCCAGGATCCCATATACTGGCTCCAGAGCAAGTATGGACTCTCAGGAGATCCTTTCGTGGTCACCAAATTTTAGAGGAGGAAACGTAATTTTCCCTCTACCTATCTAAGTTGTTGGCAGAGATCCCTCTATAATAAAAAGACAAACTAACACACAAAAAATTTAATTACATATGTACCGAAGTTCCGCAGAGATAGGAGACTCAAATGGCAGCCAGACAATTGAGGTTTATATCCCATCCTGATAGCTAAGGAAAGAGATAGGGGTCCGGAGCTTCCAAGTAGGGAAGGGATTCACAGAAAGGTAAGCAAAGGAAATGTATGGTAAACAGAGTTTGCCCTGCCATGCAGATAAATCTCGGAGATGAAAAAGTTATCTCTGGTAATAGCCCTCTTTCTCGCATAGTCCTTCTAGCTTCTCCTGTTCCTGCAGTTTCTCAAAATAATCAGCTGAAAATAATCTTTCTATAAAAGAGGGAAGAAGTGATGAGACTTTCAGGCAAAGACATGGGAGAGTAAGGTTTATTCAGAGACCAACAAGAACTTGGTATTTCCACTACTGAACGCTAAATCGATATCAGTGTTTATTTTGTTGACTCTCTTTATACAGTACATTCCATGGTACCTGATGCTATTCGCTAAGTACTGAATATTTAACAATATTAAAAAATATTTTAAAATAAGCAGAATAAGCTTGAAGATCTATGAAGAGGAAGTTCAGAGTATAAGATTCATAAGTGCAATTTAATTGTACTTTTTAATTTAAGATGGATGAAACATCCACACCCACTGATTTATTGGTCAGAAAAAAAAATAATAAATCAGACCAAACAGTGAAACTCACACATTGCTGAATTCACTTAAAAGCAAGAAGACCTGGGTCAATTTCTGGAGTGGTGGTGAGGAAGGGGACTCCAAGTAGCCCTTGACTCTAATTTTTTTTGCCCTGTTTAACTATGCTATCTGTACATTCTGAGAAAATCCAGCTTGAGTGAATAAAAATTGAAGTTGGTGTGGAAAGCAAGATTTGGTTTTAAAAGGAATTCATTAAATGAATGTGTTTGTCTAACACTGTTAGGCACTAGGAATACAAGAATGAGAGCGACATTATTCCCATTCTCCAGTAATTGACAGTTTTGGTGATCAGAAAGTAAACTGCTGCAATGTAATGTGTGACAGTTCTAACTGTCCCCTTGTCCTCTCTCTTGCATTGATTTATTTTTCTTTCCACACCAATCTAGACCCAGAATTCAATATCTATACACATTCCCTCTAACCATGCTTCAGTAGTTTGGAAGAAGCCATAGTTCAGTCTTACAGGTGGTAATTTAATATGGGCTGCAACTGTGTATTGCACCTTATTTAAAACAATTTCATCTTCGTGGGGGGTGGCGCCTGGGTGGCTAAGTCAGTTAAGCATCCAGCTCTTGATTTCATCTCAGGTCACATTTCATGGGATTGAGCCCCAAGTCAGTCTCTGTGCTGACAGTGAGGATGCTGCTCGGGATTCTCTCCCTCTCTCTGCCCCTCCCCTGCTTGCTTGCTCTCTCAAAATAAATAATAAATTTTTTAAACATAAAAATAAAACAAACAATTTCACCTTGGGCTGCCCGAAGATTAACCAGATAGAAGCTGACCCTTTGTTATCTATCTTCTGTTTTGCATGTGCAGTCCTTGTTTCTGATCTGCGCCAACCAGATTCAAACATAGAACCTCTCTGAGTTCCACCAAAGGAATCCATTCACGCAAAAGCTTTTCGCACTATCTGGATTTCACTGAGAATTTGGCAAGGGACAGGTAGGAGGGGCTTTACATTGTGTATCCCAATGCAAGCTATTTAAAATGCATGTAATCTGATTTCTGTTGTCTCTGACCACACTACCATAAACATACAGATAGAGCTGTGCTCTCTCCCTTTCTCTCCCTTACCTCTTTCTCCTCTATACCTCCTTCTCTTTCCCTTCCACAGTACCTAGTTTTGTCAGGTCATCTCTTCCTTATTGTGCAGAGCAATTCAATCCTGAAGGAGTTTCTCCTTCCAAAATTCATATTCAGTGCTCAGCAAAACAAAAGCTACCAACTCGACCTCCCCACTCAGTTAACATGACCAGCTTTCTTTAAGGGCACTTAATATATAACGTTTTACAACATAAGCATATTCTGATAAGCCCGTCAGCTATCCTGTCCTCCCCAAAAGAGAAGCTGATGAATTAATTTTTTCTGCTTCTTGTTGTAATTGTGATAAGTGCTAGAACTGAGAAAATAGAGTGTAGCGAGAAAATAGTGTATGAGGGGTATCTGACTCCCATTTCAGAATAATGAAAGGCAGAAGCAATAATCCTCACTTAAAAATTTGATGGGTAGACAATAGGTGGGCAAAATAGTTGAAGGTATGAGTTGTAGGTTAAGAGAATAAGAAGAAAGTGGTTCACAAAGCAGGAACAAAATCTCAGGTGAATTACATACTAAGAACAGAACAATGTACAGAGATTCACTTCTTACATCATTTCTTCTCTTGCGTCTCCCCTCCTAAGGCAGTCATCATGTCTTTAAATATGATGCTTTGGAAAATGCTGCTCATGTTGGTGTCTTTTTTAGTAGCTGCCTGGATCCTGGATATTTTTTATAATTTCCCAAAACTCCACAAAGGTAGGAAGAGTTTTCTCCAGTTTGACCTGAAGGTCCCTTCTGTGTGACATGTCTCACTCAAGTCAGTCGCAGACAGCCAGTCCTCTCTTCCTTTTCCTTCAACTCTGCTCTGTCTTCTCCCCTTCTCTGCTGTCTCCATTTCCTTTCTTTCCATCCATCTTCAATCCATGCTAATCAGAGTTCTACATAGCCCTTGATAAGGCCTTGACTTCCTTGTCACTAAATACAGGTGTATGTACTACTGTTACATAAAAATTTGGTTTTTCTTTTCATCAATGATTTCTTTTTCATGCAGAAATGATTTTTAAAGTTTCCCTTATTGTTTCTTAATGTTGAGTCATAGAAAAGTTTTTCCTATTCTAAGGTTATACAGGAATTTACCTGGTTTTTTTTTTACTTGCGTCGTTTCATTCTTTAAATGTATGATTCACTTGGAAATGATCCTGTTGAATGGCATGAATTATTGGTCTCACTTTACCTTTTTCTATAAGGCTGTTCAGTTATCTGAATCTCCTTATTAAAAATTCCATCTTATACATCCACTGATTTTGAGTGCTGCCTCAATAGCATCCTAAATTTGTATATATTATGTCTATTTCTGATTTTCTATTCTGTTCCATTGTCTTTTTATTCATGAACCAATACAACCCTATTTTAATTACAGAGATTTGATGGACAAGTTTTAAGATCTAGTGTGTCTAACCCTCCCCATACCTACACCCTTGGATTTTTTTTATCTCCCATATATTTCCTGCTATTCTTATTTTCCTTTTAAATTAGTACTCTAATGATCTTTCCAGCTCCAGGAAAAAAAAAAGATTCTTCTTTTATTGTAATTTCATCAAATGTATAAATTAACTACAGAAGAAATAATATCTTTATAATGTTAAATTTTTCTATCCAAAAACAAGGTTTCATATCCATTTGCTCAAGTCTAATTTTGTTACCTTTAGTAGTATTCTGTGAGTTTTCTCCAAAGAACTCTGGGACATTGATACTAAATTTGTACCTAAGTGCTTTACTGTTATTTTGTTATCCTATATCAGGCCATCTTACCTGGTTCACTTTGTCTTCTCTCTGCTTTTTGTCTGTATATAAAGGCTATGGAGTGTTTTGTTTTGATTTGTTTTTAAAGGCTTTATTTTTTATAGCAGTTTTAGGTTCACAGGAAAATGGAGAGGCAGGTACAGAGATTTCCCAGATATCCCCTGCACTCATTCATGCACAGCCTCCCTCATTCTCAACATCACTCACCAGAATGGTACACTCGTCACCAAATATAAACCTATACTGAGACGTCCTAATCACCCAGAATCCATAGTTTACCTTAGGGTTCCCTTCTGATGTTATAAGTTCTACAGATTTGGACAAATGTGTAGATATATCCATCATTATAATAACATACAGAATATTTTCACTTCCCCAAAAATCCTCTGTGCTCTGCCTATTCATCCCTCCCCTTACTCCAGAAACCAGTGATCTTTTGTCTCTATAGCTCTGCCTTTTTCAGAATGCCATATAATTGGAATCACAGAATGTATAGCATTTTCAGATGGACTTCTTTCATTTAGTAGTATGAATTTAAGTGCCCTCCCCAAGACTTGTCATGGCTTGATAAGCTCATTTCTTTTTAGTGCCGAAAAATATTCCATGGTCGTACCACCATTTATTTATCTACTTACCTACTATGGAACATTTTGATTGGTTCCAAGTTCTGGAAATTATTAAGCTGACATAAGTACCCCCATGTGCGGTTTGGGGTGTGTGTGTGTGTGTGTGTGTGTGTGGACTTGTTTTCAAAGGTTGTGGGTTTTTTATGCATTAATTTTATTCACTGCTGTTTTACTAAATGCTTTTACTGTTTAAAGTAATTTTTCCATTGATATTTTGGAGTTTTTATGATAAATAACCATTGCACCTGAAAACAAAAGTTGTTTAAGTCTTCTAATTCTCATGTTTCTAGTTGCTTTCTATTACATAAATGCATTAGCTATATCTCCAACCCAGTGTTAAAAGGTAGTGGAATAGTTGATATTCTTCTCTTATTCCTGGTTTTGGTGGCAAAGCTACTAATGCTTTCCCATATGTAAGATGCTAGCTTTTGAGCTAAAGTATATTCCTTATGTGCAAAGAAAATCGATCAATTTCTTTTTGTTGAGTGTTTGTAATGTGAATCAGTGCTAATTTTGTCAAAGTCCTACTATGCATTTATGGAGATTAATTGCATAACTTTTCTCATTAGCTATATGAATATGATAGATTATATTAAAGGACTTGCTATAATGGATTCAAATTCATATTCCAGGAATAAAACTCTCTAGGTTATGATATTCTAGTATTCATTTGGATTTTTTTAGCTAATATTTTGAGACTTATACATACATATTTATAAATGTATAGTTTTCTTTGATACACATTTTATCAAGTTGGGGAAGATACATTATACTTACTTCATAAAATGAACTTGGGAGTGTTTGTTTTTTGTTCCAGCATGCTGAAAGTGTTTAAGTAATATTGGAATTGACTGATGTTTAAAGTTTGGTAGAATTCCTCCAATTCAGTTTTGTGCTTTTGCTGTGGGAGTGCTCCTTTACTTTTTTTCTATTTTTTCTATGATGAATTTATCTATTTAGACTCTTTCTCCACTAAAATCAATTTTGGTAAGTTGTATTTTCTTAAATATCCATTTTATCTAGAGTCTCATATATATATTTGCTTACAATTGTGGAAAAAGTCTCTTGTGACTTTTAGAGGTTTTCCTCATAAGATTTCTAAATTGTGTATATTTGTGTATATTTGTATATTTCTTCCCTGTGTGTTAATTCAATTAGCCAGTAGCCAGACCTAGCCAGTAGGTCTATTTTGACCATTTATTTCATACCTTGGGTTATAATCCAACACTACATTATTTTGTTGTTCCAGTTGTTATAGCTTTGACCATTGGGAGCTCTTTCTGTTGGCTCTTCTTTGTTTTTTAGTACTTACTTATTTGCTGGCACCATAATATGCTTCAGGTTCACCTTGTACATTCCTTGCCCTGTCCCAGAATCAGCCATTTACTCAAGGAGCCCTGGTTTCTCTTATTGGACAATGGTATTATAAATCAAGATCTGGGCACTCAGTATGTTTGTTACTATTGGAGTGTCTTTGCTCCTAGCCCTTCTCAGAAAACAAAACTCAGAAATACATAGGATACTAACCAACAACACATGCATATATACATACATATATATTTATATGTAGACATACACACACACATATATAATCTGAACCAATACTAAGTTAAACATGAATTCATACTAATATTTCTCTTACCCATTATCATTTGGTTCACTCAATATTTTCTCTCTTATGTGTAACTCTCCACTCCAACAATGAAAAATCTGGTTTCTACCAGCCGCCATCCATTTGCTTATTTGTTCAATTGCATTATACATATACAATGGTTTCTGAATTGTTAGCAAATAGTACAGTGCTTATAAGCAATTCCTTGTGTCTTTAGTATTAAAGTATCTACAACTCATTTTCAAAATTAATAAGGTCAGCCCCAGCCCCTCGGTGAAGTTACATCATACATTTATAATATGGTTAGATTTTGTCACACTCTGCATTCCATCCTTGGGTCCCTCAGTCTCCTAATTGATTTGTTTTTACATTTTCCATACATTAGGATTTGTTGTTTGTGCTATAATGTTGCCTGGGCTTTTGCATAGTGCCGTGTATCTACCCCTACGCTATCATACAGAATACTGCCCTAAAAAAAATCCCCTGTGCTTAGAATTTTTAGGGCAGTAAAATGATTCTGCATGATATTGTAATGATGGATACGTGTCATCATACATTTGTCCAAATCCACAGAGCAAATAACACTAAGACTGAACTGTGATATAAACTATAGACAGTGTGATTATGTTGTATACATGTAGGTCAACCACGTCTAACAAATGGACCACTCTGACCAAGAAGGAAGTTTATAATGAGGAAGGTTGTTCATGTGTGGTGGCAGGGGGCATATGGGAAGGATCTATACCTTCCTTTCAAATTTGCTGTGAATTTAACATTGCTCTTAAAAAAGTGTTAAAATTTTCCAAAAACACCAAAAAAATTCCTGTGCTTCACGTATTTAACCCTTCCCCTAACCCTTGTAAATCACTGATTAGTTTTCCACCTTACAGTATTTCTTCCAGAATGTTTTATTAATGCAACCATCCAGTATGTAGCCTTTTTTTCACTTAGCAATATTTATTTAAGTTTCATCCATGTTCTTGCATGAGCTGATCCATCTTTTTTTATTGCTGAGTAATATTTCACTGTATGACTGCACTACAATTTTTTTATCTTTTCACCTATTGAAGGACTTCTTGGTTGCTTCCAGTTTTTGGCAATCTTGAATAAAGCTGCAGTAAACGTTAATGTGGAGGTATTCATGTGGATGTAAGTTTTCAAATCAGATAAATATGTAAATTATGAGGTCTGTGTCTAGACTCATTACTTGCTGGTGGACATCTAAGTTTAGTGCTACTTGTTGAAAAGCCTATCATTTTCCCATTAAATTGCCTTAGTCAAACATTCGTTGATGATATTTGTATGTTAATTTCTTTTACTTTTTTTTTTTTAATTCCTATGTAGTTAACATACAGTGTTACATTACTTTCAGGTATATCATATAACAATTCAACAATTCCATATATTACCCAGTCTTCATCAAGATAAGTATACTCTTTTTTGTTGTTGTTTATTTTTGAGAGAAGAAAAGAGCGGGGAAGTGGCAGAGAGAGAGAGAGGGAGACAGAGAATCCAAAGCAGGCTCCAGGCTCTGAGCTGTCAGCACAGAGCCCAACCTGGGACTCGAACTCACAAACTGTGAGATCATGACCTGAGCTAAAGTCAGATGCTTAACCAACTGAGCCACCCAGGTGCCCCAAGATAAGTATATTCTTAATCCCATTTCCCATTTTACCCATCCCACCACCAACCTCCCCTCTGGTAACCCTATGTTCTCTATAGTTAAGAGTCTGTTTTTTGGTTTCTCTTTTTTTTTCCTTTGTTAGTTTTTGTTTCTTAAATTCTACATATGAATGAAATCATATGGTATTTGTCTTTATCTGATTTACTTTGCTTACTGTTACACTCTTTAGATCCATACATGTCACAAATGGCAATATTTCATTCTTTTTCCCAACTGAATAATATTCCATTGTGTGTGAGTGTGTGTGTGTGTACACATAAACCACTTCTTTATCCATCCATCTATGGATGGACCCTTGGGCTACCTCCATAATATGGCTATTGTAAATAGTGCTGCAATAAACATAGGGAGGCATATATCCCTTCGAATTAGTGTTTTCATGTTCTGTGGGTAAATAGCCAGTAATGTGATTGCTAAATCATAGGGTAGTTCTATTTTTAATTTTTTGAGGAGGCTCCATTCTGTCTTCCACAGCAACGACCCAATTTGCATTCCCACCAAATGTGCACCAGGGTTCCTTCCTCACCATAGCCTTGCTAACACTTGTTCTCTCTTGAGTTGTTGATTTTAACCATTCTGATAGGTGTAAGATGATCTCTCATTGTGGTTTTGATTTTCATTTCCCTGATGATGAGTGATATTGAGCATCATTTCCTATGTCTGTTGGCCATCTGTATGAATTCTTTGGCAAAATATCTGTTTATGTATTCTTCCCGTTTCATAATTGGATTATTTGGTTCTTGGTGTTGAGTTATATAAGTTTTTTTAATATATTTTGGATACACTAACCCTTTACTGGTTATGCAATTTGCAAATATCTTCTTTCACTCAGTAGGTTGTCTTTTAGTTTTGTTGGTGTTCCTTTGCTGTGCAGAAGCTTTTTATTTTCATAAAGTACCAATAGTTTACTTTTGGTTCCTTTGCCTCAGTATTCATATCTAGAAAGATGTTATAGCCAATGTCAGAGAAATTTCTGCCTGTGCTCTTCTTCTAGGATTTTTATAGTTTCAGGTCTCACATTTAGATCTTTAGTCCATTTTGAGTTAATTTTTGTGTATGGCCTAAGAAAGAGGTTGAGTTTCATTCTTTTGCAGGTAGCTGTCCAGTTTTCCTAGCGAGATTGTCTTTTTCCCATTGTATACTCTTGCCTCTTTTGTTGAAGATTAATTGACCATACAATTTGGGTTTATTTCTTGGATTTCTATTCTGTTCCATTGATCTATGGGTCTGTTTTTGTACCAGTACCATATTGTTTTGATTACTACAGCTTAGTAATAGAACTTGAAGTCTGGAATTCTGCTAACTCCAGTTTTGTTTTTCTTTATCAAGATTGCTTTGGTTATTTGGGGTCTTTTTTAATTTCATACAAATTATAGGATTGATGAAACTATTATTATACTGTATGTTAACTAAATGGAATTTAAATAAAAACTTTAGGGGCACCTGGGCGGCTTAGTTGGTTAAGCATTTGACTCGATTTCAGCTCAGGTCATGATCTCATAATTGTCAGATTGAGCCTTGAGTCGGGCTCTGCACTGGGCATGGAGCCTAAGATTCTGTCTCCCCCTCCCTCTCCCCCTCCCCCCACTGGTTCTCTCTCTGTCTCTCTCTCTCTGCCTCCCCCTCTCTCAAAAAAAAAAAACTTTAAAATTTAGGATTATTTGTTCTAATTCTATGAAAAATGCTGTTGATATTTTGATAGGAATTGCATTAAATCTGTACATTTCTTGGGCTGGTATGGATATTTTAATATTTGTTGTTCCAGTCCATGTATGAAATATCTTTCCATTTCTTTGTGTCATGCTCAGTTTCTTTTATCAGTGTTTTATAGTTTTCAGAGTATAGGTCATTCATCTCTTTGGTTATGTTTATTTCTATGTATTTTATTTTTGGTGCCATTGTAAATGGGATTCTTTTCTCAATTTCTCCTTCTGCTGCTTCATTATTAGTGTACAGAAATGCAACAGATTTCTATATATTGATTTTGTATCCTGAGACCTTAGTTCTAATAGATTTGGAGTTTCTATATATATTATCATGTCATCTGCAAATAGTGAATGTTTTACTTCTTACCAATTTGGATTCCTTTTATTTATTTTTGTTTGATTTCTGTGGCTAGGACTTCCAGTACTATGTTGAATAAAAGTGGTAAGAGTGAACACCATTCTCTTGTTCCTGACCTTAGAGGAAATGCTCTTAGTTTTCCCTGGTGAGTATGATGTTAGCTGAGGGTTTATCATATAAGGTCTTTATTATGTTGAGGTATGTTCCCTCCAAACCTACTTTGTTGAGGGTTTTTTATCATGAATGGATGTTGTACTTTGTCAAACGCTTTTTCTGCATCTATAGAAATTATCATAAAGTTTTTACCCTCTTATTAATGTGATGTATCACATTGATTTCTTTGTGAATATTGAACCATCCTTGCCTCCTAGGAATAAATCCCACTTGATCATGGTGAATGATTTTTTCAGTGTATTGCTAGATTCAGTTGGCTAAGATTTTGATGAGGATTTTTGCATTTATGTTCTTCAGAGATACTGGCCTGTGTTTCTCTTTTTCCATGGTGTCTTTATCTGGTTTTGGTATCAGGGTAATGCTGACCTCATAGAATGAATTTGGAAGTTTTCCTTCCTCTTCTGTTTTTTGGAAAAGTTCAAGAAGAATATCTATTAATTCTTCTTTAAATGTTTGGTAGAATTCACCTGTGAAGCCCTCTGGTCCTGGGCTCTTGTTTGTTGGGAGTTTTGTTTATTGTTTTTTTTTTGTTTTTTTTTTGTTTTTTTTTTTTTTTAGGACGTATAGATTTTATTTATCATGAAGTTGGACTAAGTTTTTTTTTTTGTTTTTTTTTGGTTTTTTTTTAATATATGAAATTTATTGTCAAATTGGTTTCCATACAACACCCAGTGCTCATCCCAAAAGGTGCCCTCCTCAATACCCATCACCCACCCTCCCCTCCCTCCCACCCCCCATCAACCCTCAGTTTGTTCTCAGTTTTTAACAGAGAAAGACAGATACCATATGGTTTCACTCTTATGTGGATCCTAAGAAACTTAACAGAAACCCATGGGGGAGGGGAAGGAAAAAAAAAAAAAAGAGGTTAGAGTGGGAGAGAGCCAAAGCATAAGAGTTTTGTTTATTGTTGATTCAATATTATTGCTGGTAATCACTCTATTCAAATTTTGTATTTTCTCCTGCTTCAGTTTGGGTAGGTTGTATGTTTCTAGGAATTTATTTTCTTCAAGCTTGTCCAATTTGTTGGCATTTAATTTTCACAATGTTCTCTTAAAATCCTTTGTATTTCTTTGGTGTTGGTGGTTGTTTCTCCACTTTCATTTCTTTGAGTCCTGCTTTTTTGAAGAGTCTGGATAGAGGTTTATGAATTTTGCTTATCTTTTCAAAGAACAAGCTCCTAGGCTATTTATTCTATTTTATTGTTTGTTTCTATATCATTTATTTCTGCTCTAATATTTATTATTTCATTTCTTCTCTTGGTTCTGAGTTTGATCTTCTCCTAGCTCCTTTACGTACAAGGTTAAGGTATTTGAGATTTTTCTTCTTCAGGTAGGCCAGTATTGCTATAAATTGTTCTCTTAGAACTATGTTTGCTGCATCCTAAAGATTTTAGATTATAGTGTTTTATTTTCCTTTGTCTCCATGTATTTTTTATTTGTTCTTTGATTTCTTGGTTGACCATTCATTGTTTAGTAGCATGTTACTTAACTTCCATGTATTTGTGCTCTTTCCAGATTTTTTCTTATTGATGATTTCTAGTTTCATGGTATTGTGGTCATAAAAGATGCATGGTATAACTTGGATCTTCTGGAATTTGTTAAGACATGTTTTGTGGCCTAATATGTAATCTATTCTGAGGAATGTAGAGAAACGAATGTGTATTCTGCGTTAGGATGGATCTTCTGAATATATCTATTAAATCCTTCTGGTCCAATATGTCATTCAAAGCCACTGTTTCTTTGTTGATACTCTGTTTAGATGATCTATCCATTGATGTAAGCGGGGTGTGAAAGTTCCCTGCTATTACTGTATTATTATCAGTGATTTCCTTTACGGTTGCTATTAACTATTTTATGTATTTGGGTGCTTTCACGTTGGATGTATAAATATTTACACTTGTTGTGTCCTCTTGTTGTATATATAGTGTTCTTTGTTTCTCTTGAAGTCTTTGTTTTAAAGTGTATTTTGTCTTATATAACTATTGCTACCCCAACATTCTTTTCAGATCCATTGGTATGATCAATGTTTTTCCATGCCCCTATTTTCAATTTGCATGTGTCTTTAGGTATGAAATGAATCTCTTATAGGCAGCATATAGATGAGTGTTGTTTTTTTTTTATCCATGCCATCACCTTACATATTTGGATTGGAGCATTTAGTCCATATACACTCAAAGTAAATATTAATAGGTATATATATATTGTCATTTTTTTTTAGGTCTTCTCTGTTCCTTTCTTCCCTTGATCACTTTTCTCACCATAAGTTGGCTTTCTTTAGGGGTATTTAGATCCCTTTCTCTATATTTTTTGCATATCTCTTACTGGTTTTTGATTTGTGGTTACCACTACATTTGTATATAACATCTTCAGCATGTAGCAGTCTATATTAAGTAGATGGTCACTTAAGTTTACTCCTCCCCACATTATAGGTATCTAGTGTCATATTTTACATGTTTTTATATTGTGAGTTCCTTGGTTATTTTTACTTCTTTTGTGCTTCCTGTTTTTCTTAGTCTTACTTATGGTTTTCCCTTTCCACTCATGTAGTCTCCTTTGACATTTTTTACAGGAGTAGTTTATTGGTCATGAGCTCCTCTAGTTTTTATTTTTCTGAGAAACTCTTTATCTCTCTAATCTGAGTGCTAGTCTTTCTTGATAGAGCATTCTTGGCTGCATGTTTTTTTCCTTTCAATACTTTGACTATATTATGCTACTCCCTCTGGCCTGCAAAGTTTCTGTTCAAAAATCTGATGGATTTATGGGGTTCCCTTGTATGTAACTGTTTTTTTCCCTCTTGTTGATTTTAAAATTACTTACATTTTGCCATTTTAATTATTGTGTGTCTTTGTATGGGCCTCCTTGGGTTGTTTTGTAGGGGGATCTCTCTACCTCCTGCATTTGAATTTCCATTTCCTTCTCCAGATTTGGGAAATTTTCAGCTATTATTTCTTCACATAAAATTTCTGCCCCTTTTTCTCTTCTTCTGAGATCCTTATTATACAAATGTTATTACCTTTGATGTAGTCACTATGTTCCCTAAGTCTACTCTCATTTTGCATACTTTTTTTTTTTCCTCACCTGCTCAGCTTGATTACTTTCCATTACTCTGTCCTCCAGGTCACCAATTCATTCTTCTGCTTCTTCTAGTCTGCTATTTATTCCATCTAGGGTATTTTTAATTTCAATTACTGTGTTCATCTCTGGTTCTTTTTAATCTCTTTGTTAAGAATTTCACTGATGCCTTCCACTCCTTTCTCAAGTTGAGTATCTTTATGATTATTACTTTAAATTCTCTATCAGGCATATTACATTTTCCATTTTGCTTAGGTTTCTTGCTGTAATTTTTTTCCTGTTCTTTCCTTTGAGACATATTCCACTGTCTCTTCATTTTGTCTAATTCTCTGATGTTTCTGTGACTTAGAAAAGTCAGCCACATCTCCTGCTCTTGAAAGTAGTAGGCAGGGCATACCCTTTTGATTAGGTATCCTCCACAGTTGACTGGCCACCAACACAGACCAAGGTCCCACAAAGTACAAAGTCAGAAGACACAGCGTTGGCTTGCACCACCAGTCTTCTGGGGAAGGGGACCCACAGCCCCAGGACTGAGGCAGTCTTGGCTTGAAGGGACATGGCAAGATGTAAACAAGTGGTGAATGTCCATGCCATTATGGTTCCTGAAGGTAGCCATGTATTTATGCTGAGGGGCAGGGGAGAGAGATGACAATTGCCAGCTCCTTTGTTCCTAGTCAAGTCCCTCAGAGAACACTGCCCTCCCAGGACATGCTCTGAGATGAGTAAATAACTCTTTCTCTCCCATGTACCTCAGAAATTTTTCAAACTTCTGCTTTTAATCTATATAGTTACAGGCAGTTTGTCCTGCTGTCTCTGCAAGCGTGGGGACTCAGCTTTCTATGGCCACGCTGGCTCTCCAAGAGACAAGCCCACTGACTTTTAATGTTCCAGGCTTTGAGTCCCACTGGTTTTAAGAACTCAGAAAATTCGTCCACTCTAGTTTTCCAAGCCAAATGCTATGGGGATTCTTCTTCCCCATGAGGGCTTCCCAGTGTGATAATCTGTTTCTTTTTCCTGTGTCCCCAGCTCCCTCCCACTTGTAGATGGCCACTGTTGATTTAGCTTTCCACTATGTCTCCACTCTTCCTACTCTCTTCAATGTGGCCTCTTCTCTGCCTTCAGTAGTGGAGTTTGTTTTGCCAGTCTTTGGGTCATTTTCTGGGTTATTTACACTGATATGAGAGTTACCTAGTTGTATCCATGGGGCGAAGTGAGCCTAGGGTTCTCCTACACCATCTTCCCCAGAATTCCTATATAGGTTTACTTTGGGGCTCTCTATTCTGTTCCCTTCAGTGTTTCCATTCCTTACCAATACCACATTGTTTGATAACCGTAGCTTTATACTAGGACTTGAAATAGGGTAATGTGAGTCTTTAAACTTTTTTTTTTTCAAAATTGTGCTGTCTATGCTAACACCTTTGCCTTTCTATATAAATCTTAGAATCAGTTTGTCACTATATACAAAGCAACTTTCTGAGATTTAAGATTGCACTGAATCAATAGATCAAGCTGGAAAGAATTGATGTAACAATATTGAGCCTTTCAACCCATTAACTTGGAACATCTTTTTATTCCTTCCATCTGTGTATTGTAGTTCCTCATACCGATCGTGTACATATTTTTTAGCTTTATACCCAAGTACTTCATATTTTTTTGGTGCTATTGTAAATGGTATTTTTTTTATTTCAAATTCCAATTGTTAATGCTAGTATATAGAAAAACAAATGAATTTTATATCTTTCATATTCTCCCACCATGCTATATTCACTTGTTCCAACATTTATGTAGATTCTTTAGGTATTTTTTTTACATAGAATAACCATGTCATTTGTAAACAGTTTTATTTATTCCTTTCCAATTTGTGTGTGTATGTTTATTTACTTATTTATTTCTGCACTCTTGGACCTGAAAGAGAGCACTCTTTCCTGTTTTCAGTTTTGAAAGAAAATGTTCAATCTCTCATTATTAAGTATCACTCTTATTTTTTTACTCTGAATTTTCGTTTCAGGTGGGTCTTATATAGACCATAGTGTTGAATTTTGCTTTGTTAAACAATCTGAAAATAGGCTTTTGGGTTTTTTTTTTTAATTTTAGTTGACACACAATGTTAGATTAGTTTCAGGTGTATGCCACAGTGATTCAACATCTCTATACATTATGCTATACTTTTCACAAGTGTAGTTAGCAACTGTCACCATACAATGCTATTACGATATCATTGACTACATTCTCTATGCTGTAACTTCTATTCATTCCACAACTGGAGAGTGTATCTCCCACTCCCTTTTACCCATTTGCTCATTCCGCTACCCCCTTCCCTCTGGCAGCCATCAGTTCTCTGTATTTATACAACTGATTCTGCTTTTTGTTTATTGATTTTTTAGATTTCACATATAATTGAAATCATGTTATTTGTCTGAGTCTGACATACTTCACTTAGCATAAGTCCTAGGTCCACCCATGTTGTTGCAAATGGCAAGATCTTCTCCTGTTTTATGCTGCCTAATATTCTAACGTGTGTGGATAGATACATCCATTCATCTATCTATTGACGCTTTGGTTGCTTCCATATCTTGGCTATTGTAAATAATGCTGCCATAAACATAGGGGTGCATAGATCTTGTTGAATTAATATTTTAGTTTTCTTTGGGTAAATACTCAGCAGTGGAATTATTGGATCATATGGTATTTCAATTTTTGACTTTTTTGAGAAACCGCCATACTACTTTCCACCGCATCTGTACAAATTTACATTCCCACCAACATGCATGAGGGTTCTTTTTTCTACATCCTTGCCAAGGTGTTTTTTTGTTGTTGTTTTTTACTTTAGCCATTCTGACAAGTGTAAGGTGATATCTCATTGTGGTTTTAATTTGCATTTCTGTGATAGTGATATCACCTTTTCATGGGTCTATTGGCCATCTGGATGTCTTCTTGGAAAAATGTCTGTTCAGGTCTTCTGCCTATTTTTGAATCAGATTGTTTTTAGTGTTGAGTTGAAGTTCTTCATATATTTTGGATATTAACTCCTTTTTGGATATATCATTTGCAAATATTGAACAATCTGAAAATTGTTGTTAGGACAAATCCATTTATATTTACTGATGCAATTGATATGTTTGGTGCTAACTTTGGCATTGTTTTATGGTATAATTATATATATTTACATCTTTATAATATCTATTTGCTCTTTTATTTTTGAATATTTTTCTGTTACTTAGAGATGTTTCTGTTTTTGTTCTAATGGTTACTTTTATTCCAATCCTTGTGTATAACCCTTTTTGTCACTTGGTTAATGTCTATTGGTCCCTTACCATCAGCAATATTGAAATTAGCTAGTAACATCATTTTTTCCCAACCCTGACTCTTCCTTATCTGACTTGAAGTAATATCCTTTTACTTCAGTTAATGACTCTCAGCTACCTAATTCTGCTTTTTCCATCTCTTCCCATTCTCCAACTTTTTTATAGTTTTACTGCAATTACATTAGAATACATAGCCATTGCATACCATACCCTATATCATGTAATCATTAGATTTATGTCTGTGAGTAAATATATATTTTTTCTTAACACAAATCGTTATATCAAATTGTCCAGTCATTTTGGTTATTTGAAGTTCACTCTGTTTAATAAATTCCTTAGGAAAGACCTTAAGGGAAATAGTTCCTAAATTATAATGTGTTAAAAGAAATTGTGCTTTTTAAATTGAAAGTCAAATTGTTTTACTTTAAAATTTCTGGCTCATATTTCCTTCCTTTGAGTTTCTTAAACATTTTACACCATTGACTTCTGGTGTAAATTGTTGATGTTAAAGAGCAAAGAAAAGACAAACATAAAATGAGATGCTACATAAGGAACAATCTACAAAAAATGTATAATAATCACACATTTGGATGATCCTAGCAAGAACAGAATTATAAGCTAAAATTGATATCACCACAGCCATAGTGGGAAATTGTATTATATCTTTCAGAAACTTATAAACCAAACAGACCTGAAGTTAATAAATGTATATAAAGTCTGAATACAATTCATATGCATAACCTTGATCTAATAGAGAAACACTGAGAAGTGGGGAGGCAATTTAGTAAAGTGGATTAAGGAGTGTATTTTTATTTCAGATACTGTTTTTTGTTGTAATTCTGTTTGGTTCTTTAATATTTCTGTCTTTGCCGAGATTCCTTATTTTTCCATTCATTACAGCATCTTTACTTCATTGAGCATAGTTATAATAGCTGTCTCAAAGTCCTTGTCTGATCATGCCAACATCTAGATTATCTAAGGGTTGGCTTCCATTAATTGTCTTTTCTTTTCAGAATGATTACATTTTTTCTGGTTCCTTCAGTGCTGAGTAATTTTGAATTGTATCCTGGACATTGTGATAGTTATTTTATGGAGACCTAGATTCCATTTTACTCCTCAGATTGTGTTGAAATTTTTGTTCTGGCAATCAATTAACTTGGTTCAACTGAAACTGCAAATACTGTTTCACCTGTGGTTGGAAGTAACTCAAATCTCAGGTGAGTTTTTTGGCTTTAGCAATAAATTGCTTTGTGTCTACCCCAAAGGCATGCTTCAGGGATCAGTAGAGATTTGAGTACCATTCATACTCACAATTTGGGGCATGCCCTTCTCTGGTTCTTACTGTTCTGGGATTTCATTCTCTTTCAGTGACTGTGGTTGCTGCAGACTCTGCTCTCAAATTGTTGAAGCCATTTTAAAAAATAGTAGGTTTCTATTGCATTTCAGTACTCCATGCTTCTCTGTAAACTGTTCTCAGGTGAAAGCTTCAGAAACAGAAAACTTGCCTTTTCGTGGCTCCTTCTTCCAAGTTTCATCTTTCAAAATTTGCCTGCCCCTGTTCACTCTACATAGCCTTCAGGTACTTGCTTTTAGTATTTTCTCAGAGTTGATTATTGTTATCTGAAGGAAAGTCAATCTATCTTAAGCTACATGGCCATATATGATTTTTTTGTTGTACTTTTTTCATTCATTCTCCATACTCTCATTCCCTTTTTCCCATGGTCACCCATTACATACTATTATTCCTCATAGCATTCCAGTTTTTATTCAACACATATATTTAGGCATGTATGTGACCTTGAAAGGCATACAGTATTGTGTTAGTATTTTTATTTTACTTACATAAATGCTTTAATTTTTTCATTCAAAATTATTCTTTGATGTCTAATCACATTGCTACATGTAAATATAATTCATGATCTCTGAGAGCTGCATGTATTCTACTGTATGTACATGCAAAGTGTAACTTATCTATTCTCCTAAATGAAATGCATCTCTTTCCTAATGTGCTCAATAAGGTGATAAACATTTTGTCTATTTTTCTGCTGAGCTTACCGACATGTTCTTTATTTTCAGTAGTAACTCTTACATTCTACATAATAATTCTTCATTAGTTTTAAATGTTCCATATATATTATCCCAGTCTGTCATCAGTGAATAAAACTTTTAACTTTGAGTAACTGAATATATAACTACTTATAGTTTCTGTTTTGAGATCTTTTTAAAAAATACTTCCTAATTTGAGATCATAAAGAAACTATAAACTTCTTTATATTGCATTTTCATTCATAGTTAGGTTTTTATTTCATTTGAGCTTCTCTGTATGCAGCATGAGATAGGAATCTTTGTTTTTTCCAATTTGTCACAAGTGAGACAACTTTTCCATTATGGTTCACTAAATATAATTTTCTGATTTGTGATGTTACCAATGACATATAGCAAACTCCCATCTATAAGCAGGTCTGTTTCCAGAGGACCTATTCAATTTGATTGGTTTATTTGATACTACAATACTGTTTTATTACTATAATTTATGGTAGGGGTAGTCATATTTTTTAAATGTTTCCCAGGTATTCACAGACTATTACATTCTGCAAGATTTTACAATCAGGTTTTCTCTCCCAACCCAAGAAAATCCTCTTGGGAACTTAATTCAAAATACATAGAATTTTTTTTTTTTAAACATGGACACAGTTGGCAGATTTATTCTTTCTGGTTTCAAGACTTATATAGTGGCGCCTAGGTGGCTCAGGTCACGATCCCATAAGATAGATCCCTGCATCAGGCTCTGTGCTTATAGTGCGGAGGCTGCTTGGGATTCTCTCTCCCTCTCAAAATAAATAAACGTGGTTTTTTTAAAGCCTTCTTATAAAGCCACAGTAATTAACACAGTGTGGTATTGGCACAAAGGCAGACATAAAAATAAATCGAGCAGAACAAATAGTTCAGAAATAAACATTAATATACAGGACCAATTGATTTTCAATTTAAGTGCCAAAGAAATTCAGTGGTGAATAATCTTTTTAATAAGTGGCCAGAACACATATGTATATCCATCTGCAAAAAATGATCCACAAACATTCCCTCACACCATAAACAAAATTTAACTCAAAATGGGAAAAAAGTTGGTAAATATAAGTGAATGATTGCTTCAAAAAACAAAATATGCTGTTGATTTTAAAATATACATAGAATTAAAATACTAGACAAAAATAACAAAATACAAAAAGGGTAAGTAGTGTTAAAGAATTCTAAGTTTCTATCATAATCAAGGATGCAAGGTGTAATTTTTAAGATAGCCAATAAAAGATACTAAGATAATGTAAAACCCTTAGTTAAATAGAGGAATAAATGGAATAATTTAAACTATTTGATTAATCAGGTCCCTGGGTGGCTCAGTTGGTTAACTATCCAACACCAGCTGAGGTCATGATCTCACGGTTCATGAGTTGGAGCCCCGCACAGGGCTGTCAGCACAGAGCCCGCTTTGGATCCTCTTATCCCTCTTCCTCTTCTCCTCTCCCACTCGTATGCTCTCCCTCTCTCTCAAAAATAAACCTTTTTTAATTTAAAAAAATACTTGATAAATCCAAAAGGAGGCAGTAAAATAGGTGGGTCCTGTAGGGAAAAAAAAGATTAAATATACTAAAATCCAAGATTTGTCTCACCATATTAAAACAATAAAACTTTTATGTTGATTACAAGTGCCGTATTATAAAGAACTTAATGTTTGAAAGTAAAAGAGGGATGTATTTACCATTTCTCCTCCACCCCCAAAATAAACCAAAACACTAACCAAAAAGAGAGGCAAACCAACAAACAGACTCTTAACTATGGAGAACAGATAGTTACCAGATGGGAGGGGGTGGTGGGAGATGGGGATCAAGGAGTGCACTTGTTGGGATGAGCACTATCCTGAACACTTGAAACCAATATGATACTGTATGCCAACTGACTGGAATTTAAACAAAAACGTTAAAAAAAATGCTTCTTTTCTCAAAGCCTCTTTTGCCTTTCGTTATTGTAACTACACAAGCTTTTTTTTAGTTTATTTCGAGAGAGAGGGAGAGAGCACATGTGCATGCATGCAGGATAGGAGCAGGGAGAGAGAGAATCCCAAGTGGGCTCCATGCTGTCAGCAGAGAGCCCAACATAGGGCTCAAACCCAGGAACCATGAGATCATGACCAGAGCTGAAATCAAGAGTTACCTGCTAATCAACTGAACCACCTAGGCGCCCCCAAACAGACCTTCTTAATGATAATATACCAAGAAAATATAATCAGGAAGATAATATACTCAGATAATCCACCAAGAAGTTATAATGATGCATGTACTAATACTATGACCTCAAAATATATAAAGCAAAAATTGATAAAAATAGAGACAAATCTACAGCCATATTAATAGACATTAACCTCTCTAAGTAATTTTTAACAAATGAAACCTATGTGAAACACAATTGTGAACTGCATATTCTTGTAGGTGCACCTAGATCATTCATGAAATTGGACCATAGCCTTCACATAATGCAAGTCTCAGTTTCTAAAGGTTAAAATTGTTGAGCGTATGCTTTCTGATATAGTGAAATTAGACCAGAAATCAAAAACTGTAAGTAGAAAGGGGCACCTAGGTGTTTCAGTCAATTAAGTGTCCGACTTCGGCTCAGGTCATGATCTCACTCACAGTTCATAGGTTTGAGCCCCTCATCCAGCTCTGTGATGACAGCTGAGAGCGTGGAGGGTGCTTCAGATTCTGTGTCTCCCCAACTCGTGATCTCTCTCAAAAATAAACATTTTAAAAAAACTTTAAGTAGAAAGCCATCAACAGTTTGAGAACTAAATACATCAAGAGAAATACATAGAATTTTAAAGTTATTTAAGGGAAAATTAACAAATTTATAATATTAAGCCACCCTATTTTTCAAAGTGTTAGAGTTTTTCACTCAGGTCTTTTCAAAATGCCTCCATCAAGTTCAGAACCTACCTTCTATTATATTGTTTTGGTGATTATTACTGGTATAGGTAAGTGCTATTGATTTTTGCAAGTTTATTTCGTATCCAGTTCCTTACTGACTCTCTTAATGCACATAATTTTCTATGTTTGGTCTTCTTTGTGGACAATCACAACACCTGCAAAAATAAGGACAGTTTGCTTTTTCCCTTAAAATTCTCATACCTCTGATTTTTTGTTTTATTCAGGGTTTCTAAAATTGCTAACCTCTTTGTCTTCTTCTGACCTCAAAAAGAAGGTATTTAGGGCTGTGTGGGTGGGTCAGTTGGTTAAATGTCCAACTTGGGCTCAGGTCATGATAACACAGTAATGTAATTGGAGCCCTACATCAAGCTCGGTGTTGACATCTTAGAGCCTGCTTCAGATTCCGTGTCTCCCTCTCTCTTCCCCTCCCCTACCCCACTCACACTCTGTCTCTCAAAATTAAACATTATTTTTAATTTTTTAAAAGTATTTAACTTTTTAAATTGAACTTTAATGTTACATTAGTTTCGAAATATAGCAAATGTGATTTTGGCAACTGTACTCCTAATTTGAGAACAGTAAAAAACATGAAATGTTTGTCTTTAAACCACTAAGAATAAATTACACTGTAAGATTTTTCTCTCTGGGGCCATTTGTTAATCCTAAATTAATACATAATTGACCATGATGAATAAACACACATACATACTCAGGCTACATCTGTATCTACATTGATGGATATAAAAGAATCTTAAAGCCATGTTCAACATATTCAGAAGGGAAGGAAATAGGCCTATATTTTTCTTATATTGTGCTTGTGAAGTCTTAGCATAAAACATATTTCTAACTCATAATATTAATTGGACAATTTTTTCTCATTATGTAACCTAGGGATATCTGCACCCACTGATAAAATAATCTCAGCCTGTGACTTCTAGAAGTGGGGAAAATGGTAACATGTTTATCATTATCACAATTACATTATTATTACTGTGATTATTATTTATGTGTATTGAATGGTTATTCTCCATCCAATTTTTCTATTCCCTTTTGTGCAAATTAAGGTTTTTAAAATTTTCCAGAAGTACATGAAAAGATTCTTGTTTGGGGTTTTATTTATTTGCATCTCTATTTCTTCATTGATCTTGTCAGAGGTTGAATCTTGGGTTCCTTTAAGCTTTATTTTTTATAACATCTCCTTGGGTTTTTGTTTGTTTGTTTGTTTTTGTCCCTTTTGGTTTGCTCCACTGCTTTCTACCAGCCACAAGGATTTTATTGATTGTTGCTGGGGTGGAGACATATTTTGGTTAAGCTTTATGTGTGTTAACTTTTTTTTTCTTCTGGTTTGTTAGTGTACAGGAATGTAAAGATTTATGTAATTTTCTGCCCTGCAACTTTAATGAATTCATTTATTCTGTTTGGGCTTTTTTCTTTTTTTTTTCACAGGGTCTATTTCCTCTATACAGTCATATGTCATCTGGAATTAGTTAAGGTTTTACTTCTTCCTTACCAATTTGGATGCATTTTATTCCTTTTTCTTTTCTGATTGTTGATGCTAGAACTTCCAATAGAAGTGGTGAAAGTGGACATGTGTGTCTCGTTCCAGATCTTAGAGGAAAAGCTTTCACGTTTTTACCACTGATTATGATGTTAGATGTGGGTGTGTCATATATGACCTTTATTATGTTGAGGTACGTACTCTCGACATCCACTTAGTTGAGAGTTCTTATTGTGAACACAAGTTGAATTTTGTCAAATGCTTTTTCTCCATCTGTTGAGATCATATAATTTTTAATGTTTTTGTTATTGTTAATGTGGTATATTACATGGATCACTTTTGGATGTTAACTCATCCTTGCATCCCTGGAGTAAATCCAACTTGTTCATGGTGAATGATGCTTTTAATATATTACTGGACTCAATTAGTTGCTGAGAATTTTGGCATCTATGTTTATTAAGGATATTATGTAGTTCGGCAGATTTTTTTTATAGTGTCTTTAGCTGTGATATCAGAGAATAAATTTGGCATCACAGAATAAATTTGGAAAATTTGTAAAGAATAAGTATTAACCCTTCTTAAAATATTTGGTAGAATTAGCCTGTGAAGCCATCTGGTCTTGGACTTTTGTTTTTTGGGGAGATTTTTGGATTACTGATTCAATTCTGTTACTAGTAACCAGTCTGTTCTGATTGTCTATTTCTTCCTGATTGAGTCTTGGAAAATTTTATTTTTCTAGAAATTTTTCCACTTATTCCAGTTTCTCAGCATGTAGTTTTTCATAGTAGTCCTTTATACTCCTTTGTATTTGTGTGCTGTTGGTTGTTATTTCTCCTCTTTAACTTCTGATTTAAGTCCTCTTTTTTCCTGTTGAATCTGGCCAATGGTTTATCTTCTTGAATTTACTGAGAATTACTTTGTAGCCTAACATGTGATCTATCCTAGAGAATTGTTCCATATGCATTTGAAAACTGTACTCTGCTGTGTGGGGATTGGAATGTTTTGTATATAATTGTTAAGTGTATCTGGTCTAATGTGTCATTCAAAGTCAGTGTTGTTTTTAATTGACTTGCTGTCTGGATGATCTATCCATTGATGCTGGGATGTTATAGTACCCGACTATTATAGTATTCTGGTCAATTTCTCCTTTTATGTCTGTAATATCACTTTATATATTTAGGTGAGTCCATGTTTGGTACATAAATATTTACAACTATTTATACTCTTGTTGAATTGATCCCTTTATCATTATGTAATTTTCTTCTACCTCTTGTTACAGTCTTTGTTTTAAAGTCTATTTTGTCTATTAATATTGCTACCCTGACTTTTTGTTTCCATTTGCCTGGAATATATTTTTCCATTCCTTCACTTTCTTTCTGTATGTCTTTAAGGCTGAAATAAGCTTCTTGTAGGCAGCATATAAATGGGTCTTTGGGTTTTGGTTTTTGTTTTATTTTTTTAATCTCTTTAGTCTCCCTTTGTCTTTTGACTGGAACATTTAGTCCATTTACATTAAAGTAATTATTGATAGGTATGAACTTACTGCTTTTTGTTAATTGTCCTCTCGTTATTTTTGTAGCTCTTCTCTGGTCCTTCTCTTGCTTCTTTCCCTTGTGATTTGAAGGCTTTATTATTATGGATTCCTTTTTCTTTATTCTATATCTATTAGAAGCTTTTATGTTTGGTTATAATATAGTTCATATATAGCCCCTAAGTGTATAGCAATCCATTTTAAGTGGATGGCCACTTAAAATGTGTTCCAACTTAAAAGCACTATATTTTTCTAGGTCTCTGAAAGTTTAATATATATTTCACATCTTATTTTCTGTAGCTCTTAGTTATTATGGATATAATTGGTTTCACTACTCATGCTATCAACATTCATATGTTATTGATCTATCTTCATTATGTTTCCTTTTGCCAGTGAAATATTTTTGTCATAATTTTCTTACTGTACTTATGGCCCTTTGTTTTCCCCTTTGAAAAGTGTCATTACTATTTCTTGTAAGGTCAGTTTAATGGTGATAAACTTTCCTACAATTCTGAGTCATTTTGCCGGTTAGAGTATTTTTGCTTGTAGGTATTTTCATCATGTTGAATATACCATGTCAGTCTAGTCGGGTCTGAAACATTTCTGTTGAATCCCTTCTAGGGTTCTCTGTAAGTAACTAAGATCTCCCTTCACCTTTTTTTGTTTTTTGACACTTTAATTATTATGTGTCTTTGTGTGGACATCTTTGTGTTCATCTTGTTGAGTTTTCTGGTCCTTAATATCTGTTTCATTGCCCAGGTTTTCAAGTAAATTGTATGCCCCTCTCTTTCTCTGTCTCCAGAGGGGTCTGTAATGTGAATGCTACTATACTTGACGCTGTCCCAGATCCCTGAACCTATTCCCATTGTTTTCTTTTTGTTATTCAGCTTGGGCAATTTCCTGTCTTCTAGATCACTGATCCATTCTTCATCCTCTAATCTGTTGATTCCTTCTACTGTATTTTTTGTTTCAGTTGTTATTCTATTCTGCTCTGATGGGTTGGGTTTTTATTTCTATCTCTATACTAACTTTCTCACTCCAGTCCTGTGAGCATCTTTTTGACGGTTATTTTGAATTCTTTCCCAGGTAGATTACCTCACTTGTTTGTTTGAAGCAATTTCGTCTGCCTCTCCGTATTAGGTAGGTCAGCTCTATTTCCTGTTCTTGAAAGTAGCAGCCTTGTGTAGAAAATGTCCTGGGAGGCTCAGTAGATTCTGATCACCAGGGGTGACTCCTGCATGGGCTGCATGTGCCCTCCTGTTGTAATTCAGCAACTATTGGGGGGTGGCTGCCGTCCAGCCCACCAGCATGCCCCCAGTAGTCATGGCTATCAGCTTGCCAGGAGGTGGGGTTAGCTCCCAGCATAGCTGGCTCCCTTCCCCCACCACTATGACAGGAGTTATTATGAAAGGACACCTGCAGTGGGGGGCAGCTTGGGTGATGTAGATCAGCACAAAAATACCAGGGTGGGGTGAGAACTAGTAGCAAGGTAGATGGAAAGTGCCTGAACTGCCTCCTGCAAGGCTAGGCTGAAGGAAGGAAATGGCACTCCCTGATACTCCCAAAAAAGCTCCTACAGATTTCTGCCCCTCCAGCACATGTCCTAAAATTAGTCAGTGAGCCTCCTTCACATATAATCCAGACATGTTTCAAAGTGCTGCTTCTGTGCAAGTGATAGAGTGTGCTTGTCCTTTAAAAGAGGAGTCTTTATTTCCTATAGCTCCCTCAGGATCTGCCAAAGCCGGACATTATGGGTGCTTATCTTTTTAGTGAAAGCTTTCCAGGGCTGTGGGCACCTAATGTGGAGCTTGATCCTCTTGTTCTTCAGGGAGTAAATGCACACCTGTGATATTTCTACTGCAAGGGGTCACCACATTGGGAGTTTGGTTCACGACCACCTCCCTCCCCCTCCTATTCTTGTCAACGTGACCTTCTCTTTATACCTTCAGTTGTGGAGATCTATTCTGCCAGTCACAGGTCATTTTCAGAGTGAGTTGCATTATATGTAGTTATTGCCTCGGTGCGTCCCTGGGAGGAAGGGAGCTCATTTGCCATCTGCCAGACCAATAATCTTTTAGATTCAATATATTTACCCACAACTGTTCAAGCCTTCCATAAAATATGGAAGTTAAAATATATACCGCAGAGAATACTGATGAATAATTAATTGACTCAGGTGCATTTACTCTTCCTTTACTTATACAACTCATATCCTGCCATAACTAAGTTCTGTTAGTTCTACCTCAATCTAGTTGTTTTTTTTTTCTTTTACCTATGTCTAATAGTCTTTTACTAGTCAAGAAGAGAAGTGAAGAATCCGAGCTCAATTCCTCCTGCAGACACAAGGCTGCAACGGCATATAGTATACCTCATTCTGAGAAAAACCCGAAGACTGTGCAGGACAGCTTTTCCACAGTTAAAGATACGAAGACAAAGCTACATCTAGAAAGGTACAATGGGCAGAGATGCAGTCCTGACAAAACCCGCAGTGACCAACCAGCAGGAAGGATATCACAGGGGTGGAGGTCCTCCCTGAAGGATGAGGGTTTGAAGTCCCTCATTGGGCACCCTCAGTCACAGGGATCTGCATTGGCTCAATGAGCCCATAACATCAGGCTTTGAAAATAAGCAGGGGGTTAACTTCAGTAAGAGTGGAGGGCTATCAGAAAGAGGGATATACCCTTAAAGGGCTCAAGTACAATGAGACCACAGAGGCAGCAGTTTGAAAAGTGCCCAAGCTACACATGTAGGACATTTATAGACTAGGACATGTGCCAGGGGGCAGGAACTATCTCCAGGTACAGAAGTGCTGGCAGGTACCACTTTTCTTGCCCCTCTTGAGCCTAGCTGGCCTGATACAGGTAGGTGCCAGTTGGTCATTCGACATCTATCCTGTGGACTTACCATTGCAGGTGTTCCACCCTGCCATGCCTTGGGTCAACCCGGTCCAGAACCAGCACCACTCCAAAGCAAGTCTTGCCCTAGTGAGAGAAGGAGGCAGCCCTGCTTACCACCAAACCCGTGGCAAGTTGTACCCAGGACTTTCACCCAGCTGCAAACATAGGAGACACCACTGGAACATCTGGTTCTACTAAACAGTAAGTACTGCACTAAAGGAAACCCCAAGATTTCTTCTATATAGGGCCAGTAACGTTAAGACCAGGAGACGTAGCTGACCTAATACATAGAGACAAACAGAGTCAGACAAAATGAGGAAAAAGATGAGTATGTTCCAAATGAAAGAACAACACAACTTCAGAAAAACAATTAACAATATGGAGATAAATGACCTACCTGATCAAGAGTTCAAAGCAATAGTCATGAAGATGACCACCATACTTGAGAGAAGAGTGGATGAGCAGCTTGAAAACTTCAGCAAGGAAGCAGAAAATATAACCAATCAGAGCTGTAAAGTACAACAACTGAAATGAAAAATATAGTACAGAGAATCAACAGCAGATAACAAGATGCAGGACAGATCAGTGATCTAAAAGAAGAAACCTCTAGGACAACATCAAGGATAATGCAATTCACATAGAAAACTTAAAGAAATAATCACTGAAAACTTCCCTACACTGGGAAATGAAACAGACATCAAGCTCCAGGATCGACGGAGAGCTCCAGTGTGAACCCAAAAAGGCCCACATCAGGACAGATACTAATTATGACATAAAAATTAAAGAGAATTTTTAAAGGAGCAAAAGAAAAGCAATTGCTTACTTGCAAGAAAACCCATTTTAAGCTTTAAGTTGATTCTTGAGCAGAAACTTTGCAGGCCAGAATGCAGTGGTATGGTATATTTGAAGTACTGAAAGGAAAAAACCTACAACCAAGTATACTGAAACCAGCAAGGTTAGCATTCAGTATTGAAGGAGACATAAAGAAGTTTCCAGATGAACAAAAGTTAGAGTATATCACCACTAAAATGGCCATATATTAGACTTCTTTGAAAGGAAAAAGCCAATAGAGAAAAAGCAGACCAAAAATACCAATTTTATATAGTTAGTTAAGAGATACAAAAAAGATAGGAAATATTTCATATACATGGAAGAGGGAGTAAAAAAATAATTCTTTTAGAATGTGTTCAAACTTAAGCAACAGTCACCTTTACATGAAGTGCTATATGCATAGGATGTTATATACGAACATCATGGTAACCACAAATCAAACTATAAAAGAAAGGAATCACAAGGGAAGAAAGAGAAGAAAAAAGGAAAAGAAAATTAACAAAATGGGAACAAGCACATCTATATTAAATAATTACCTTAAATGGACTGAATGTTCCAATCAAAATAGACAGACTGAATGGATTTCAAAAAGAAAAAAAAAGATCCACCTATAGGTTGTTTACAAGAGACCCACTTCAGACCCAAAGACACATACAAACTGAAAGTTAAGGAATATATAAAGATATTCCATGCAAATAGAAGCAGGGGGGAAAAGCCAGTGTAGCTATACTTATATCAGACATAATAAACTAAGAAAAAGACTATAGCAATATACAAGGGCAATGAATAATAATAAAGTGATAAACAAGAAGATACAATTGTAAATATCTGTGCACTTATCATAGACGCACCTGAGTATATAAAAAAAATATTAACAGACATAGGGGAGAAAGTGACAATAACACACTGATAGTAGGGAACTTGAACACTCCACTTATAGCAATAGAAAGATCATCCACACAGTCAATAAGAAAGAGTGGCTTTAAATGATACATTAGACCAAAGGAACTTAAAATATACACATAACATGCCATCCACAAACAGCAGAACACACGTTCTTTATATACACATAAAACACTCTCCAGGATAGATTATATGTAAGAACACAAATTTAAATAAATTCAAAAAGATTGATCTTTTCCAAACACAATGGTATGAAACTAGAAATCAATTACAAAAATAAAACTAGAAAAACAAGAAAACAGGGATGTTAAACAACATACTACTAAACAACCAATGGGTTAATTAATGGAGAAAACAAGAAGGAACTTAAACATGAGGACACAAATAAAACTGGAAATATCATGGTCAAAAATCTTTGAGACACAACAAAAGCAGTTCCTAGAGGGACATTTATGACAATAGAGCCATCAGAAACAACACTTAATGGAGTTAGAAAAATAAAAAACACACCCAAAATTAGTAAAAGGAAAAAAACAATGAAATACTTTAAAACAGAGTTCATTATTTGAAAAAAGAAACTGGGGATAAAAAAATGAACTCTTACCATTTGCAACAATGTGGATGGAACTAGAAAGTATTATGCTAAGCCAAATAAGTCAGGCAGAGAAAGACAAATAACAGATGATTTCACTCATTTGTGGAATTTAAAAACAACAGATGAACATAAGGGAAGGGAAGGAAAAATAATATAAAAACAGAGAGAGAGGCACACCATAAGAGTCTTAAATATACAGAATAAACTGAGGGTTGCTGGAGGGGAGGTGGGGGGAAGGATGGGCTAAATGAGTGATGGACATTAAAAGAGGTCACTTTTTTAATTTTTTGAGGAAACTTCAGACTGTTTTCCAGAGTGGCTGCACCAGTTTGCATTCCCATCAACAGTGCACAAGGGTTCCCCTTTCTCTACTGTTTCCTGAGTTGTTAATTTTAGCCATTCTGACCAGTGTGAGGTGGTCAGAATTGGTTTTGATTTGTATTTCTCTGATGATGAGTGATATTAAGCATGTTTTATAGGTCTGTTTGCCATCTGGAAATGTCCATTCATTTCTTCTGCCCATTACTTAACTGGATTATTTGGGCTTTGGGGGTGTTGAGTTTGGTAAGATCTTTATAGATTTTGGTTACTAACCCTTGATCCAATGTGGCATTTGCAAATATCTTCTCCAATTCCATTGGTTGCCTTTTCGTGTTGTTCCCAGCAACTGCACTACTAGGCATTCATCCAAAGGACACAAAATACTGATTTGAAGGGGCACACTCATGCCAATGTTTATAGCAGCACTATCCAAATTATGGTAAGAGCCCAAATGTCCATCAAGTGATGGATTAAGAAGATGTGATATACATATATATCTCACACACACACAATGCCAAATGATGAAAAAGAAAGAAGTCTTGCCATTTGCAACAACGTGGATGGAACTGGAGGGTATTATGCTAAGCGAAATAAGTCAGAGAAATAATATCATATGATTTCACTCATGTGGAATTTAAGAAACTCCACAGATGAACATGGGGGAAGGGTAGTAAGAATAAGATAAAAACAGGGAGGCAAACCATAAGACTCAAATATAGAGAACAGAGGGTTGCTGGAAGGCAGGGTGGGTTAAACGGGTGGCGGGCATTAACATGGGCACTTTTCAGGATGAGCACTAGGTATCATGGAAGAGATGAGTCACTGGATCCTACTCCTGAAACCATATAAAGCACTTGACAAAATTCAGCATTCATTTATGATAAAAACTCTTAACAAAGTATGTGTACAGGGAATATACCTCAACATAAGAAGGGCAGTACATGACAAATCCTCAGCCAACATCATACTCAGGGATGAAAAACTAAAGCCTTTCTTCTGAGATCAGGAACAAGAAAAGGATGTCCAGCTTCATGTCTTGTATTCAACATACTACTAGAAGTACTAGCTGCAGCAATTGGAGAAGACTAAGAAATAAAGTTATCTAAATTGGTAAGGAAGATGCAAAACTGTTACTATTTCTAGATGACATGATACCATATATGGAAACCCTAAAGATTTCAACACACTGTTAAAACTAATGAATTCATCAAAATTCAGGATACAAAATTAAGAATATAATCCCACTTAAAATTGCATTAAAAAGAATAAAAAACCTAGGAATAAATATAACCAAGTTGGTGGAAGACCTATACTTGAAAACTATAAGACCCAGAGGAAAGAAACCATGCTCATGGTTTGGAAGAATTAATATCATTAAACTGTACCTTCTACCCAAAGCAATCTATAGGTTCCATGCAATCCTGATCAAAATACCAACAGTTTCTTTTCCCACAGAACTAGAACATACAATCCTAAAATACTCATGGAATTACAAAAGTCCCCAAATTGCAAAAGCAATTTTGAAAAAGAACAAAACGAGAGATCTCAGAATCCCAGATTTAAATATATACTACAAAGCTACAGTAGTCAAAAATATCAACACATATCAAGGGAACAGGGTAGAGATTCCAGGAATCTACACATTTATGGTCAATAAATATATGACAGAAGAGGCAAGAATATACAAAGGAGAAAACATAGTCTCTTCAATAAATAGTGTTGCAAAAACTGGACCACTTTCTTACACCATAAACGCAAGATGGAAGATATGAAACCACAAAACACTTAAAGAATAACCTGGACACTAGCCTTAGCAACATTTTATGGACATCTCCTCAGGTAAGGGAAACACAGCAAAAATGAACTACTGGAACTATGTCAAACCAGAAGATTTTGCCCAGTGATGGGAATTTTGAACAAAATGAAAAGGCAACCTATTCAATGGGAGACGATATTAGTAAATGATATATCCAATAAGGTATTAATATTCAAAATATATAAAGAACTCACACAACTCAACACCAGAAATAACAACCTTATTTTAAAAATGGGCAGAGGACTTTTTTTTCGACAGTCATTTTTCAAATAAGTCAGACACATGAAAAGATGCTCAACGTCACTCATCATCGGAGAAATGCAAATCAAAAACACAATGAGCTATCACCTCACAGCTGTCAGAATGGCACTGAGACAAGAAACAACAAGTGTTAGCAAATATGTGGAGAAAAAGGAACTCTAGTGCACTACTGGTGGGAATATAAATGCATCCTGTAGGCAAAAACAATAGGAAGATTCCTTGAAGGTTAAAAATAGTAATACCTTGGGTCACCTGAGTGGCTCAGTCCATTGAGCATCTGACGCGGCATAGGTCATGATCTCGTGATTTATGTGTGTGGGCACTGCATCAGGCTCACGGATGTCACCGTGGAGCTGTCTTGCCTCTCCCACCATTGGTACCCTCTCTCTCAAATAAGCTTTAAAAAAACATAGACAAGCCATCCAGTAACTATACTTCTGGGTATTTACCTGTAGAAAATGAAAACCCTCATTCAGAAAGACATATGCACCCTTATGTTTACTGAAACATTGCTTACATGAGCCAAGATGTGGCTAAGTGTCCATCAATTGAAGAATGGATAAAGAAGATACAGGGTACATACAAAATAGAAGATTACTCAGCCATGAAAAAGAATGGAATATTGCCATTTGCATCAACATGGATGGAACTAGAGGATATTATGCTAAATGAATTAAGGCAAATACCGTATGATTTCATTTATATGTGGAATCTAAAATATAAACCAATAAAGAAAAGCAGAAATCGACTCAGAACTATTGGTTGCCTGAGTAGGGATAACCGTAACACATAAAGGGGATTAAGAAGTACCATCTTCCATTTATAAATAATAATAGTATAACAACTTTGTATAGTGACAGAAGGTTTACATTGACTGTGGTGAACATTTTGTAATGTACAGAAATGGCAAATCGCTATGTCATATACCTGACAGAAATATAACAATGTATATCAACTAAAGTTGAAAATAAATATTTAAGATATTTACATGTCTTTCAAAATTATCAGTTTAAATAATACTGATTATAGGCAAATAAACATTACAATTCATAACTAAAATGACTTGAAGAGGTTCATTTCATTATGTCACATACCTGGTAATGTCAGCTTGGGTCTGGTCTAAACTTAGTGATCTCATTCTATCAATGGAACACTTCAATGAAATCCTTATACCCTGAACTATCACTGATACTGTTAAAGTCACCAACAGAGACTGAGCAAAGAATAAAGGGAATCAGAGAGAAACTAGACCCGCTGACCCCACTCAGATCTTTCACCCGCATGAACACCACCCCTAGTGCTGCACACAGCACCGTTCTCCACGGTGGGGGGAGGGGGCAGTTAGACATCCTAATGGAGGTGAGGGACCCCTGGGGATGCAGGAAGGAAATTGGTGGTGATTCCCGGAGGGCTGGGATCTGGGATATGCTCTCCATCTCAAAAAGCAGGCACAACACGAATGGAGGCAGACTTCAACAACAGCACCTACCTTGTCAGCTTCAGTCTGTTCTGGGAAGGCCAGGTCTCCATCTCTCCTGATCATCCACCCCAGTGAAGGAGTATTCTGGAGGGCAAGGAGCCAAGGCTACGACAGGGTTATTTTCAATGGTAAATTTGTTACTGGAACTACTCATGTCTTCATTGAATTTGGCCTGACCCCAAACTCACGTATGAGCTGTGGGAGTACTTGTATACCCAAGACCAACAAGCCTTCTACTACCTGAAACCTCAGCACACACACTGTGAGGCTCTGACTCACAGGGCCACCAGGAATTGAGAAATGTCTTATCCTGCTGTGAAGGAAAAAAGCCTTTTTGTACACATCAATATACTTTTAGATAACCGGGAAGTTCTGTGGGCAGAGCTACATTCAATTAATATTGAACATAACACTTTCAGATAGCTGTCCTACTCGATATGTGGAGTGTTTAGGAGACCTCTTTTTATGATTTCCACTCCCAAGGTTGGCATTCTCACCAAAATGTTCCTGCCCAAAGTGGAACTCCGTATTATATGTACCTGTACTTTCCCATGAAAACACACATCCTTTACCACAGACCTAGGTCTTACAAAATATGTTCAGTGTAAAGGTATTCTGATATGTGTTTAAAATGTTATGCCAAAAAAAAAGGATTCTTTGATGAAGTATGGAACGTCCATGTACGTTCATCCCCTATATCAAATTGTGTAATTCTACCTCTTAAATATCTTTTGCATTTATCCACTTCTCTCCAAGCCTAGTGCTGCTGAGTTCAGATCATCATCATCTCATCTAGATTACTTGTCACAGCTTCCCTCCCACCAACTTTCCCCCCCTAATCCGTTGTCTATACTGCATCCTAAGTAATCTTTCCAAAAATCCAACTTCTACTGGTCATCTCCATTTGATCTCAAGACCAGATATTCCTCAGCATGTACTGCTCAGGCTGAAGGAGTCCATACTCCCCAGGTTGCAATGGAGTGATTCTTAAAATCCCTCAAACAGCCCTCCACAAACTGGGTTGAAAGCATATTTCTCCTATCAGAGCTGCATCAAGGCCATGCCTTTCTTCCCTTACTCACAAACAGATGCTCACTTCCTGGCCTCCTGGATCTCTATAAAGCTGGAAAATTTCATTGCTTAGAATGAAGTATCAGGGTCTCTTCATAAGCCACTTTGCGAAGGGTAACTAGGTACCACCACAAATCCTTGAACTTGGTCCAAGCCCTGAGAAAACCTGTCAGTTCCAGACTCCTTTGCTCCTTTAATAACTTCCTGTAAGTTTCAAGGGCTCAGTCCATTTCCTCTTTTCATTCCTGGGGATTCACTTTTCCTAAAGTTGATGACAGACTGTAATGTTAGCTTCTCAACAACACCTTTCTTGGTGTTTTTCAAAGTCAAGTTTGCAGTTTTCCTCCCTTACACTTTCAAAAAATATGCTGAGAGGAAGTAAAGTATGGATAGCAAACACAGAAAAACAACACACATTTCAGGTCTTACGTACTTTTCCAGGTGTTGATCTGTAGTCTCTGAAAGAAGTAAAAGTTCAATTGGGTTTCTGGTCTTTCCCTTTTATCTCTGATGGTGTACCTCACCAAATCTTTTCCTACCCACTAACCATCCTGAGGCCTAAAGTCACAGTAATGGATGAAAATGTGATCTCTTCCTTTTTCTGACTTGAACCTAAGGAGTCATCCACAGCAGAAAATTAAGTACCACTTCTATCCATTGTACCTAGCACCTGGATCCCCGTTCCCCCTTTATCCCCTTTCTGCTTGCTATCACTTACATACACATGTACACAGGTTTGAAACAGTGAGTCAAAGGGAGGATAAGAGCTTTGAAGCAGGAAGGTAGTCTTTCATCAGCTGGAGGAAAGAAATACAATGTACATTGATTCATGCATCAGACTAAACACCACTTTCTGCCAGCCACTTTGATAGATAATAGGGAAATAGCAGATCAGAAAAATGCATTACCTTCCTTGATAAGGTTTACGATTGTCAGAAGGCAAATTTCTAGGAAAAAATGGGAGGTAAGCACAGCAAGAAACATGTATAAAGAAATAAGCAGCAACCCTGTGACAAAAGGTCTGCAGACCATGCTAAAGAGCCTGAACTCCTCAAGGAAGAGGTTGGGATTTTAAAGAGTAATGAATACAGTTACATTTGCAACTAGAAAGGGTGTTCTGGAAGTTGTGTTGAAAATTTAGGTGGGGTAAAACTGAGACAGCTTGGTTAATTAGAGGCCCACATTAATCCAAGAAAAATATTACGTGAACTTCAAAAAATGATGTGGAAACGAGAGAAGACAACTTGCATATCAGGTAAATATTTTGAATCACAAATTTCGAGGACACACTGATTGCATGTGGCAGATGAGCAGAGTGGCCCTGGACTTGACATGCTCTCAGACAGGGAGAGAGTTTTCCAAAATGCTAATCCACATACAATGCCCAATATATGCAAAATTCACAACAATAATAGTTGTCAGTTGTAGAAAATTTTAAGTTATTTCTTACAAGCAAAAGAGTTCTATTACCTGTATTGTGTGGACAGACAGAAGGCCAATTTATGATCTTATTTTTTGAAGGTCCAATGTGGCAGTTGAAATGATGAAACCTCCTAAAGTCATTGACATCTCCCAGTGTAACAGTAAGTTTGCTCTGTCCTATGGTAGGTGGTGCTTGTCCTGGATCTTCCAAGAGTCATTCTTACACAGGGGGATGGTGATCAGTACCAGTCCTAGTAATCATGGATGTCCTGGAGCTCAAGTCCTAGCAGGTGTCTGTGGTATCAATCACCTTGTATTTTAAAGAGAGAAATCAGTTCAAAGAAATTATTTCCAACTTGTTTTATAGCAGATTTCATAGCCATTTTTCCTAAAGGGGAAAGTATCAATATTCTACATTCATATTTAAACATGGTAGCGCATCTCCTAGAGTTGGTGATTCTGTCTGGGGCACTGTGCAAATGTCTTTGATGGTTACCCACGGCTTCAGAGTTGGAACATTTTGGTTTGGTTGGCCGAATTCTCTGTTGGCATAACTTCCTAACCTTTAGTTTATGCACTTAGCAATTTTATATGGAGTTTCCATTTTATTAAATGTGTTTTAGTGGCAACTGTAAAGCCATGTTACTTAGAATAATGTTTATACTAGGCTTTAAAATAACTTTCTTTAAAGCTTATCTGAGTTTACCAATAACATTCATTTTGAGATTTATTTCAACTAATGATTTATTGCCTAATATTTATTCATGTATTCTGCAAATGTTTATCAAGGTTCTAATAGATATGAGGCATTATGGGCAAATGGAGAAAAATAAATGTTCAGCAAGTTTGCAGTCTGAAAGACATTCAATGTAGCAATTCTATAAAGAAAGTAAAAGGTAGAGGGCTTATGTTAAAGTTTATATTTGACTTAGCCCTGAAGGATATCTGTAGACAAAGAATGAGGCAAAAGAGAAAACTCATAAGGATCATAAGTAGGATTTCCAGGCTTAGCAAATAATAATCTAGGATATAATTTAGATTTGAGTAATTTTTAATTTTTTATGCATATTACATGAGATAAAGGGTAAACACTGCATGGGAAATTACTAAAAAATTTATTGTTAAAAATAATTCAAGTTTAATTTGGTATCAATAGGCCAATGGAGTGGAAGTATTTGAGGAAATACAGCAAAGGAAGAGACTAGAAAAAAGAAACTAAATCATGGAGGTTCTCATATACTATGCTGAGAACTTGAGGGTTCATTCAGAAGGCTTTTGAAAGCTACAAAAATCAACTAAGGAAGAAAGTGATACAATCCACTTTGTGCTTTAAAAGGCCATTTCACAAATTTAACAAAATGTGTATGACCTACAGAAAAAATGTTTTAATGTTACTAAGGGATATAAAATAAGGGTGGTTTTTTTTCTTCTATTTATATAAATTTTGTTGTTGGACGGGATGATTTGATGTTGAAAAGTGTCATAGTGGCTTAAAATAATACAAATATATCATCTTGCAGTTCTGTAGTTCAGTAGTCAAATATCTGTCTCACTGAGATAAAACAAAAGTTGAGCAGGGCAGCATTCCTTTATGGAGGCTGTAGGGCAGAATCAGCTTCCTCACCTTTTCCAGCTTCTAGAGGTGCCCTTGTTCTGCACAGCCCCCTTCCTCCATTTTCCAAAGCTACAACAGTAGGCCAAGTCCCCCATAACATCTTTGTGATCCACTCTTCTGCCCTCCGTCTCCCACTTTTGAAGACTAATGAGATTTAGGTTGGTCCCACCTAGATCATCCAGGATTATCTCTCATCCCAAAATCCATACCTTTCATCACATTTGGAAACTCCCTTTTGCCATGGAAGGTAACACATTCACAGGTCCCAGGAATTAGAATGCAGATATCTTAGCAGAGGGGGGGATGCTAGTCTCCCTGCCATAATCTTTAATCAACAAGTCTAATGGAATCTTAATAATTCTGGAGTAGGCTTAACAGTATATTGATAATAATGTTAAGTAAAATAAACATTAAGACTAATCATAAGAAAATTTGTCGTAGGGGCACCTAGGACCTCATTGGACCTTCAAGAGTCAGTTGAGCAACTGACTCTTGATTTTGGCTCACGTCATGATCCCAGGGTGGTGGGATAGAGCCCCACAACAGGTCTACCCTGAGCATGGAGCCTTCTTAGGAATCTATCTCCCTTTCTGTCCCTCTCCTGCTTGTACTTTCTCTAAAATAAATAAAATGAAAAAAATTTTTAATTTTAATTAAAAAAATTCGTTATATATTTGAGATAGTCTTTCAAAGCACTTAGTTTGACACATGGCAAAATGAATACTCTGACACACATATATTGTACAAGATATGGTTTACAATAATAAGCACAAAGGCTATATCTTCCTACCAAAGTATGCCAGTACATTAGGATTATTAAGATTCCAGGGTTATGATCGTCAGTCATCCAGGCGCAATGCTATCAAACCTCATAGAACCCCAAACGTGTCACACTGAAGTTTTGATATAATTATAGGATTATGGAAACTCTCATGAGCAAGCCTAATCACTATGACTTAACAATTCTTTCAGGTAATCCTGGAATAGTTCAGAATTTTCCAATTCTTCCACTAGCACCATTTTTCCACTTTGTCTGTAGGTTACAAACACAGTACAACCATGCTTATGAATATTCTGTGGAGACAGACAGCCAGAGACTGCAAGGCCTCTGGGGGTGCTAAGCATACAGAGTAAAGCAAAGACTGGGTGTGGTCTTCCACTTCCCATTCTCCCTTCCCTCTGTGGTAATAAAACACTGCAATTTTAGCTAGGCCCGTGATCACCCAACTACAGGCTGTCTTCCTTGAAGCTGGTGGTAGCCATAACTAGATTTTTGACTGGATTATGAGTGCAAGTGATATGGGAAACTTCTGGGTCATGCCTTTAAAAGTAAAACACCTTGACCTCTGCTTCCTACCGGCTGAACTCTCAATATAATGCTGAGAGATGAAAGATCCATGTTAGACGATGAGACTGAAGTCATAAGTTAAGAATAGCACCTCCATTGTGACGGTGGTATCATGGGTGCATGCATATGTTCAAACTCGTTCAGCTGTGTACATTAAATACATGCAGTAATTTGTATGCCAAGTATATCTCAATATAGCTATAAAAAATTAAAAAGTTAAGATTATCATACCTTCTCAAAAAAAAAAATTAGCAGAACAAGACAGAAAGTGTCCTTGAAAGCATGCAATGTCATATCAGCCCTAGCTTGCTCAAGTTAGGACTGTTTTGTGAGGGATAAATAAATGTATATGCTTAAGTCATTATTATTTGCTTTCTAGATAATACAGAATATGATATCAGTATAGAAATGCTTTGTAACAAACCTAAAATACAAGGCATGAACTCAGTGGTGGGGGAGGGGGGCATGTACTGAGTGAAAAGGAAACAAGACAGGTAAAATATCTGAGGATTTTCATTATGCCATAGCAAAACTTTCAGTGCATTGCTACCTGCAATGCCTTGGAAAGCAGACTATGTGCCAACAGAGCCTCTAAATCTAATGGAACTTGCTGGAAAATCTCAGAATATTGCTTTGCACTGTCGGCTGTATGTTAGTTTTTGTGAAATCCTATCTAAATATATCCATTCAAGCTACGTATTTCATAGTGTTTGGACTTTTTAAAATGCAGACATACTATATTTTAAGCTATTTTTTTAACAAAAAAAAATATTCCTATAAAAATTTCATAGAAAAAATAAGACCACTGCTTCACTAATGGAACAAAGGTAAGTAATTTGGTGCAATGACACCAACTGTCAGATCACTAATACTCAGGTTAGAGACAAAAGCCTAAGTCACTAAAGAGTCTGCAGTGATGGCAAAACTTCAAAACTTAGCTAACAACCAGATTTGGGAGAAAACGAACAAGGAGGAGTCAAGATGACTCAAAATCTCAAAGAAATGCATAGAAGTGGCTAAAACAAAGCTGGTGATCAAAGAATAGTAGGAGGAAGGAATTAGGAAACAGGAGTATGAGAAAGAAATCAAAAAGTGAAGGACAGAGAAAGATTAGATATTTAACTTACGCCAATAAAATCACTTACCACAAGTGTCTCTGTTATTAGAGTGAAAAATTAAAAGGATAATGCCAAGTCAGAATGAAGACTCCTGTCCCTGGTGGTTATACTTCAGAAGGAAGGTGGATTACATTTTGTAACCAGATTCAGTTAAATACAATGGAGATAAATGGCTCTTTGAAAGGAACATTCATTTATCTCCTGGGAGACTCTACCTTGCATCACTGGATCGAATACTTATCCAAACTTGTAAAAAAGTATGTAATTATGTTATATTATTTCAGAAATTCAGGCTGATATTAAAGTACTATTAATGAGATCTCTATTCTCTCACTTTGATTGTCTTATTTTCAACTTCATTTCACTTTCTAGGTTTGAGCCTTTTAATTTAAAACGTTTTATTCCCATTTTCACAAGAAATGGTGTTTCTCCTTATGAATTCCAATGAAAACTTTACATTTTGATTGATATTTCACACATACGAACAGATAATCTACCCCAAAGCGTAGGATGTTCCAGTAAGAAATAATCTAGATGGAGGACTATTTTAAATGATAGAATAATCATTGCCTTCAAGTTAAAATTTTATTTTTTTATAAACTTTTTTCATCTTCCTGGAACTGGAATTTTTGAGAAGCATTTATTCTTGGGTGCAGAAAGACACATTCAGATTCAGTGGCAAAAAACATAGGTACTCTTTTGTCACCCTTCAGCTCTACTCTGGGATAGACGAGGGTTATATTCCTCAGGAAAATGATGGGATATCAGATGACAAAAGCACAGCCATCGTCATCACACGTGGCCAACACTTCAGGCCCTTCCCCATTGACATTTTCATTTGCAGGGCCATGAATGCCCGAGAAGCTATTACACTACTATTCCTAAGAAGCCCAGCCACTAAAGTGACCTTTAAGACAGAAAACAGGAAGATGCACATACACACAGTCAGGTTTGGAAACTTCCGTGGTTACATTCAATATCGTACCATGAGGACGTTTTCAAAGATCTCGGTGTGTATGTCACTGATGCCTGGGACATGACTATTACACAAGGCACTAATAGTGTCTACCCACATGACTATGTAATTAGAAATCAGATCAACATGTTTTTAAACTCCGTTTGCTAAAGCATAAATATACAAAACCCCTAGAACCAATCTCTACAAATAATTCAATTTGTATTGTCAAAGAATCCATCTGGACAGGGGAAGGACATTTAAGAACAAACACAAACAATGTAGGATGCAAAGCCAAGAAAATCAGACATGAAGAATGATTATACCGTCCCTGGAGATTGTCTACATGTGATAATAAATGTTCATATTCCTTAAGCAGGTTTGGGTCATACTTTCTGTTACTTGTGGCTGAAAGCATCCTAACTTGACACTTTATTAGGGTAAAAGAGAATAAACATGTGATCATCTTGATGGTCTAAAACATACATTATCTAACATTTTCTGTAAAGGACTAGATAATAAATGTTTTACACTTTGTAGTCCATTCATCTCTCACAACTGCTCAATTCTTCCATTGTAGGGTGAAAACAGCCATAGACATGTAAATGAATGAGTATGGCTATATTCCAATAAAACTTTATGACAACGAAAGCCAAATTTCATATAGTTTTATTCTTTAGATTTTCTCCCAGCTTAAAAAAAAAATGCAAAACTATTCTTAAACTTCCAGGGAAAATGGCAAAGTAGAAAGATCCTAGGCTCACCTTGTCCCATGGATACATCTAGGTAACACTCACATCAGTATAAATAACCCAGAAAAGGACCCAAAGACTGGCAGAACAGACGCTCCACAGCTAAATGTATAAAAAAGGCCACATCAAAGAGGGTAAGAAGGGTGGAAACACAGGAGCCAAACTCACCAATGGGAGAGGGGAAAAGAACAGATCCCACACTGGGTACCCAGGCATAGGGAACTACACTGGGAAGATGAATCTCCATATTTGGCTTTAAAAACCAGAAAGGCCTAACTTTGTGAACTCCCTCAGTCAGTGGTGTTAACACATGGAACTTTAAAAATCAGCAGGCTCAGCTCAGGGAGAGCCAAAGGGTGACAGGAAAGGGAGTCCCTGCCTTTAAAGAGGCAGCACAACAAACAGCCCTTTTGAGATACAATAGACAAGCAGCAGTTTGAAAAATGCCTGGGGTATACAGGAGAGAAATTTGTTTACTAAACTCAGAGTATGTGCTGAAGGGGTAGAGATCTTTGGGAGACTTCTCTAAGACAAAAGAGCTGGGAGATGCCATTCCCTCTCCCACCACCCAGCTTAGATACACAGACATCTCCCAGAAACAGCCCAGCATGAAAACCCTCGACCTAGCTTGCTAACAGCATGCCCTACGCCCACACTCTTCTGTGGACTCACCCCCTGCAATCCAGCATCAGTGGGAGTTTTCCCAGGTGGCTGCAGATCGCCTCTTGTGGCAGAACAGGCATGCCCTGTTGGTACCTTGTCTTCTGCCCCTGTGTTCTCCTGTGGATCCATCTCCTCCAATGTGCCCTTGGCAGGAGTCCATCCAAAGCAGTGCTACCAACATGGCAGTGTACAAGCAGCCCCAAGAAGGAGCTAGCACAACACCAAAGTGATTCCTGCCCCAGCAAGAGGGGAAGATAACCACACACACCTCTCCAGCTGTGGACCCAGTAGTGGGCTGGGGGTAGACATCTGGTCTCACTACAGGCCCTACCCACCAACAAAAGCTTCACAGGAGGATGACACAGGAACAGCACACTGCATTTTGGTTCTACTTCAGCTCTGGCAAATGCCTGGTCTGACTCAACTCAAGCCCAAAGCAGCCCCAGACTGGCCCACTAATAACACAGGAGTAAACTCCGCTTACAATGAGCAAAGAGAACAATTGCAGATAACTGGACTAAAGGCAAACATACATCAGCCCAACAGTAAGGTACACACAACACACACAGGAAACATGACTAAGTGCCAGGTTCTGGTGAACGGGAACACTACACTGCAGGACACTGTAGGATCTCTTTTTTATTAAGGCCACTACTTTCAAGAGCAAGAGAATGTAGCTGACTTCCCTAACACATAGAAACAGAAGCAGTGAATTAGAAGAAACGAGGAGGAGCGGGGCGCCTGGGTGGCTTGGTCGGTTAAGCATCCGACTTCGGCTCAGGTCATGATCTCACGGTCCGTGAGTTCAAGCCCTGCATCAGGCTCTGTGCTGACAGCTCAGAGCCTGGAGCCTGTTTTGGATTCTGTGTCTCCCCCTCTCTCTGCCCCTCCCCTGTTCATGCTCTGTCTCTCTCTGTCTCAAAAATAAATAAACGTTAAAAAAATAAATAAACGTTAAAAAAAGAAACGAGGAGATAGACAAATATGTCTTAAATGAAAGAATAGAACAAAATCACAGCAAAACAGCTAAATAAAACAGAGATGAGCAATACACCTGATAGAGAATTTAAAGTAATGGTCCTAAAGGTACTCACTGGACTTAAGAGTGGAGGATCTCAGTAAGACCTTCAACAAAGAGACAGAAAATATGAAAGAGAACCAACCAGAGTTGAAGAACTCAATAGCTGAAATTTACAATACACTGCAGGTAATAAATGGTAGAGTAAAGGAAGCAGATCATATCAGCAAGCTGGAAGACAGAATAATGGAAAGCAACCAAGCTAAACAGGAAAAAGAAAAAAGAACAATAATAAATGAGAATAGGTTAAGGGAACTCTGCAACACCATCAAGCATAATAACATTTGCATTACAGGGATCCCAGATGAAGAAGAAAGAGAAAAGGGAGCAGAAAATTTATTTGAAGTAATAATAGCTCAAAACTTCCCTAAACTGGAAAAAGAAACAGACATCCAGATCCAGAAAGCACAGAGAAACCCAAAAAAATCAACCCAAGGAGGTCTACACCACACAACACATAGTAATTAAAATGGCAAGAAGTCATCATAAAGAATTTAAAAGCAGCAAAAGAAAACAGTTACATACAAGGGAAACCCCAAAAGGCTATACACTGATCTTTCAGCAGAGTTTTGCAGGCCAGAAGGGAGTGGCAAGATACTGTCAAAGTGCTAAAAGGAAAAAAACTGCAACCAAGAATACTCTATCCAGCTAGGCTATCATTGAAAATAAAAGGCAAGACAAAGAGGTTCCCAGACAAACAAAACTTAAAAGAATTCATCACCATTAAACCAGCCTTATAAGAAATGTTAAAGGGGGGATTCTTTGAGTGGAAAGAAAGTACCATATGCAGAAGTAGGAAAAAAATTCACAGGTACACATGAACATAAAAGGTAGTAGATTAATCACTTATAAATCCTGTATGGAAGTTAAAGCACAAAAAGAGTACAATCAAGTACATCTATAAAAATCAGTCATGGGATTCACAAAATAAAAGAACATAAAGTATGATACCATATACCTAAAACATGGTGGGGGAGAGTAAAAATTCTCTCTTTTAGAGCACTTTTAGAATGGGTTCAATCATAAGTGACCACCATCCTAATATAGACTGCTATATGCACAAGATATTATATATAAACCTAATGGTGACCACAAATCAAAAAACCTGCAAAAAATAAAAAGGAATCCAAGTATGTCACTTAAAAAAGCCATCAAGCCACAAGAGAGCAAGAGAAAAAAGGGGCAGAGAAAAAGTACAAAAACAACAATAAAACAAGTGACAAAATGGCAATAAGTAATACCTAACAATTATTTTGAATATTAATGGATTAAATGCTCCAATCAAAAGACATAGGGTGACTTAATAGAAAACAAGACCCATTCATGTACTGTCTACAACAGCCTAATTTCAGACCTAAAGATACATGTAGATTGAAAGTGAAGGGATGATAAAACATTTATCATGCAAATGGAAGTGAAAACAAAACCTGGGGTAGCAAAACTCATATCAGACAAAAGAGACTTTAAAACAAACACTGTCAAGAGCCAAAGAAGGACATTACATAATCATAAGAGAACAAGCCAACAAGATATAACAATTGTAAATATTTGTGCATTCAATATGAGAGCACCTAAACATATAAAGCAGCTGTTAACAAACATAAAGAAACAAGTAGTAATACAATAATAGTAGGGGAATTTAACACCTCACCTATATCAGTGGATAGATCATCCAAACAGAAAATCAACAAGGAAACAATGGTTTTGAATTACACATTGTACTAGATGGAGCTAACAGAGATATTCAGAACATTCCACCCACCCAAAAACAGCAGAATACACATTCAAGTACACATGGAACATTCTCCAGAATAGATCACATACTGGCAAAAAAAACCTGTCTCAACAAATTTAAAAAGATTGAAATCTTTTCATGCATAATTTCCAACCACAATGGCATGAACTAGAAATCAACTGCACGGAAAAATCTGGAGAGAACACAAACACATGGAGGTTAAAGAACATGCTATCAACACCAATGGGTCAAAGATACAAAACAATCAATGGGTCAAAGATACAAAAATACTATTTTGAAAGAATACATGCACCCTGATGTGTACAGCAGCATTATCAACAATCACTAAATTATGGAAAGAGTCCAAATGTCCATCAACATTTGATGAATAAAGGAGAGATGTGGTATATACGTACAATGGAATATTACTCAGCCATCAAAAAGAATGAAATCTTGCCATTTGGAATGACATGGATGGAGCTAGAATGTATTAAGCTAAGTGAAATAAGTCAGAGAAAGACAAATACCATATGGTTTCACTCATATGTGGAATTTAAGAAACAAGACAAAAAAACAAAAACAAAAACAAAACATGGTGGCAGAGGTGGAAAGACAGGAAAACCAAGAAACAGACTCGTAACTATACAGAACAAAATGATGGTTACCAGAGAAGAGGTAGGCAGGGGTTATGGGTTAAATAGGTAATGGGAATTAAGGAGGGCACTCGTGATGAGCACCAGGTGTTGTATTTAAGTGTTGAATCACTAAATTCTATGCCTAAAACTAATATTATACTGTATGTTAACTGATATTTACATTAAAATGTGGAAGAAAAAATAGATTTTAAAATAAAATTTTAAAAAAAACCAACTGATAAGAAATCAAAGAGGAAATTTTAAAAATACATGGAGGGGCCCCTGGGTGGCTCAGTCGGTTAAGCATCTGACTTTGGCTCAGGTCATGATCTTGTAGTTCATGAGTTCAAGCCCTGCATCAGGCTCTGTGCTGACAGTGCTGAGTAGGGAGCCTGCTTCGGACTTTGTGTGTGTCTCTCTCTGCCCCTCCCCCACCTCTCTCTCAAAAATAAAGAAAACATTTAAAAAAATAAATAAAATTGAAAAAAAATAAAAATAAATGGAGATAAATGAACATAAAAAGACAATGGTGTGAAATCTTTAGGATGCAGCAAGTTGTTCTAAGAGGAAGGTTATAACAATACAGGCCTACCTCAAGAAGAAAAGTCTCAAATAAAAAACCAATCTTTATACCTAAAGCTAGAAAGAAAAGAAGCAAAACCCAAAAACAGGAGAAAGAATGAAATAGCAAAGATTAAAACACAAATGAAATAGAAATTAAAAAAAAAAAAGAACAAATCAACGAAGCCAGGAGTTTGTTCTTTGAAAAGATAAAACTAATAAGCCTTAAGCCACACTCATCAAAAAAAAAGGAAAGGGGCATCTGGGTGACTCGGTCAATTAAGTAAACAGCAAGGTCATGATCTCACAATTCATATGTTTGAGCCTCTCATCAAGCTCCATGCTGATTGCACAGAGCCTGCTTGGGAAGTTCTCTGTCTCCCACTCTCTCTGCCCTTCCCCTCTGTTCAAGTTCTGTCTCAAAAATAAATAAACAGACTAAAAAAAAAAAGGAGAGAGAGGACTCAAAATCACAAATCAAAGAGCAGTATTAACAACGAACATCACAGAAATGCAAAGGATTATCAGAGATTATGAAAAATTATAAGCCAGCAAACTGGATGACTTAGAAGAAATGAATACATTCCTAAAAACATATAACCTCCAAAAACTGAATCACAAAGAAAAAGACAATTTGAACACACCAAGTACTAGCAATGAAATTGAATCAATTATCAAAAAACTCACAACAAACAAAAGTCCAAGAACAGACAGCTTCACAGGTGAATTCTACCAAGAAGGTAAAGCAGAGTTAATAGCTATTCTTCTCAAACTATTCAAAAAAAGAGAGGAAGGAAAACATCCAAATTCATTCTATGAGGTCAACATTATCCTGATACCAAAACCAGATAAAGATACTACAAAAAAGGAGAATTACAGGCCAATATCTCTAATGAACATAGATACAAAAATTCTCAACAAAATATTAGCAAACTGAATTCAAAAATACATTAAAAAATCATTCACTACAATGAAGTGGGATTTATGTGCAGACCAACAAACATGACACCTCACATCAACAAGAAAAGGATAAAAACCATATGGTTATCTTAATAGATGCAGATAAATCATCCGATGAAATTCAATATTCTTTCAAGATAAAAACTTTCAACAAAGTAGGCTTAGAGGAAATAAACCTCAACATAATAAAAACCATATATGAGAAACCCACAGCTAATATCATTCTTAATGGCGAAAAACAGAGCTTTTTCTCTAAGGTCAGGAATGAGATAAAGATTTATACTCATACCGCTTTTTTCCAACACAGTACTGGAAGTCTTAGCCACAGCAATCAGACAAGAACAAGAAACAAAATGCATCCAGATTGGTAAGGAAAAAGGAAAATTTTATCATGACATGATACTACATAGAGAAAACCCTAAATATTCCACCAAAAAAAACTATAGAACTGATAAACGAATTCAGTAAGTTCACAGAATATGAAATCAACATACAGAAATATGTTGCATTCTGTACATTAATAATAAAGTAGCAGAAAGAGAAATTAAGAAAACAATCCCACTTACAAAAATTGCACACAAAAATAAAATATCTAGAAACAAGCTTAATCAAGGAAGTGAGGGGCGCCTGGGTGGCGCAGTCGGTTAAGCGTCCAACTTCAGTCAGGTCACCATCTTGCGGTCCGTGAGTTCGAGCCCCGCGTCAGGCTCTGGGCTGATGGCTCGGAGCCTGGAGCCTGTTTCCGATTCTGTGTCTCCCTCTCTCTCTGCCCCTCACCTGTTCATGCTCTGTCTCTCTCTGTCCCAAAAAAAATAAATTAAAAAAAAAAATCAAGGAAGTGAAACACCTGTACTCTGAAAACTATAAAACACTGATGAAGGATACTGAAGATGACACAAATGGAAAGATATACCATGCTCATGGACTGGGAGAACAAATACTGTTAAAATGTCGGTACTACCCAAAGCAATCTACAGATTTTATTCAATCACTATCAAAATACTAACAGCATTTTCACAGAGCTAGAACAAACAATCCTACAATCTGTATTAGAACCATAAAAGACCCCTAAAAGCCAAAGCAATCTTGAAAAAAAGGACAAAACTGGAGGTATCACAATCCCAGTTTTCAAGATATACTACAAAGTTGTAATTAAAACAGAATGGTACTGGCACAAAAACAGACACAAAGATCAATGGAACAGAATAGAGAGCTCAGAAATAAACCCATGATTATATGGCCAATTACTCTATGACAAAGGAGGCAAGAATATGCAATGGGAAAAAGTCTTTTCAATAAATGCTGCTGGGAAAACTAGACAGGTACAAGAAAAGGAATGAAACTGGACCATTTTCTTAAACATACACGAAAGTTACCTCAAAATGGATTAAAAACCTACATGTGAGACTTGAAACCATAAGTAACCTAGAAGAGAGCAGAGGCAAGTAATTTCTCTGACATTGGTCACAGCAACATTTTTCTAGATGTGTCTCCTGAAGCAAGGGAAATGAAAGCAAAAATAAACTATTAGGACTACATTAAAATGAAAAGCTTTTGCACAGCAAAGGAAACCATCAACAAAATGAGAAGGTAACCTACCAAATGGGAGAAGTTATTTGCAAATGATACATTCAATAAGGGGTTGATATCCAAAATGTATAAAGAACTTAATACAACTCAACACCAAAAAAAAAAAAAATCCAATGAAAAATATGAACAGATTTTTCTCCAAAGACATACAGATGTCCAACAGACGTGTGAAAAGATGCTTAACATCACTCATCATCAGGAAAATGTAAATCAACACCATAATGAGATATCACCTCACACAAGTCAAAATGGCTAAAATCAAAAACAAAACAACAAATGTTGGCAAGGATGTAGAGAAGAAGGAACCCTCACACGTTGTTAGTAGGAATGCAAATTGGTACAGCCACTGTGGAAACAGTATGGAGGTTCCCCAAAAAATTTAAAATAGAATTACCTATGATCCAGGAATTCCAGTACTGAGTCTTTACCCAAAAAAATGAAAACATGAATCCAAAAACATATATGCACCCCTATATTTATTGCAGCATTATTTACAATAGCCAAGACATGGAAACAGCCCAAGTGTCCATCCATGGGTGAATGGATGTGGTACACGTATATACAAGTATATATGTTGTATGTATGTGTGTGTGTGTGTATATATATATATGTATATACATATATGTGTGTGTATATATATATATATATATATATATATATATATTCACTCAGCCATAAAAAAGAATGAGATTATTCCATTTGCAACAAAATAGATGGACTTAGAGAGTATAGTGCTAAGTGAAATAAGTCAGTCAGAGAAAGACAAATACCATATGATTTCACCCACATGTGGAATTTAAGAAATAAAACAGATAAAGAAAAAAGACAAATGAAAGAGACAGACTCTTCAATACAAAGAACAAACTGGTGGCTGGGGGTGGGAGGATGAGTGAAACAGATAAAAGGGATTAAGAGTACACCTATCTTGATGAGCATTAGATAATGTACAGAACTGTTGAATCACTATATTATACACCTGAAACTAATATAGCACTATGTTAATTTTATTTCAATAAAAAAAGAAGGGAAAAAACTTGGAAGAATTGAACACAAATTCCTTGGAGGTTGAGGGAAAAACTAGAGAAAAAGGAGAAAATTCCTATAACTTGAGAAAGTTTATCTACTAGAAAACTGCAATAAATATCACTTAGTGAAAGAAATATAACAAACACTTTCTGTTAATGTCAGGAAGAAAATATGAATGACTTTTACTCAACAATGCTGTGGTGTTCCATGTCAGAAATGAACAGAAGTAAAAAAAAATAATAATAATAATGAATAAAAAACAATTAAAAAAAAAAGAACAGTAATAACTGTTTCTGGTTACTTGCTCACTCCCTTACAAAAAAACCAAGAAGCAAAAAAAAAAAAAAAAAAAAAAGAGGTTAGAGTGGAAGAGAGCCAAAGCATAAGAGACTCTTAAAAACTGAGAACAAACTGAGGGTTGATGGGGGGTGGGAGGGAGGGGAGGGTGGGTGATGGGTATTGAGGAGGGCACCTTTTGGGATGAGCACTGGGTGTTGTATGGAAACCAATTTGACAATAAACTTCATATATTGAAAAAAAAAAAAGAAAAGAAAAGAAAAGAAAAGAAAAAGAAAAAAAACCAAGAAGCTAAATATAAAAATTTAGAAGGTGACATAACACAAGCTCAACATAGGAAAATTAAGTTTTTGGCAGAGGTGCGATAATTAGACAATATAATCAAAATTGCATGGTATCTCTGCATAGAGAATGTGAACATGTTTTATTGTATTTAATCCTAGAAATTTGGTACTTTTTGATCCATTGTAAATGTATCGTTTAAAATCTTTAGTATTGTAGAGGCACCTCGGTGGCTCAGTAAGTTAAGCATCTGACTTTGGCTTAGTTCATGAGTTCAAGCCCCGCATCAGGCTCTGCTGACAACTCAGAGCCTAGAGCCTGCTTTGGGTTCTGTGTCTGCCTCTTTCTCTGCCCATCCCCCGCTAGTACTCTGTTTCTTCCTCCCTCCCTCTCTCTCTCTCTCAAAAAGAAATAAAAACATTAAAAAAAATTTTTTAATAAAATATTTACTATTGTAAAATACGCCATATTTTTAGAAATGTGCACTCAGTGAACTATCAAAAACACTGAGTAGCCAGATGGTCGGGAATAAATACAACAAGGGGCAAAAACACACACAAGCACAATCTAACACAAATTGAAATGCTAAACAGACCTACAGATTCAACACAATTCCAAAAAAATCTGAGTAAGTTGTATATGTGGCGGAGGACAGGGTATCATGTGACAATATAATTCTAAAATTTCTAAGGAAATTCAAAGGGCCAAAAATAATCAGAACACCTCTAAAACAGAAAGCTGCAAAACTTACATTTCCATATAGCAAGACTTTTTATTTTAATTTTGTTAGAGAGTACAAGGGGGGAGAGGGACAGAGGGAGGGAGAGAGGGAGGGGGAGGGATGGGGGGGAGAGAGAGAGAGGATGAGAGAGAATCTTAAGTAGGCTCCACACTCAGGGTGGAGCCTAACACGGGGCTCAATCTTACAATCCTGAGATCAGGACCTGAGCCGAAATCAGAGTCAGGCATTTAACTGACTGAGCCATCCAGGTGCTCCAAGACTTCTTTTAAAGCTATATAAGATATATGACATTGTAGCATGGGTGCACAGAGAAATAAAAGATCAATGAAATAGAATATAGAGAACAGAACTCTTGGTTCATGACAAATAGACCACTACAGAGCAGCAAGGGAAGGGTAGCCTTTTCAATAAATAATTCTGGGAAAACAGGATATCCATGGGGAGAAAAATAAAACTGGAACCTTATATTACAAAACACACACACACACACACACACACACACACACACACACACACACAACCAGTCCTGGAAAATCATAAACTTAACTATGAAAAGCAAAGCAAATGGCTTCTCAGAGAGTACATCTCACACTACCTGTAGTGAAGAGACACTTTTTAAAAATATCTAAACTGTCAAGGACCCATGTTTGGTCCTAATGCACATGACTAGTATCCCACTTATGAAACCTGGCTCATCACATGAGTTTGAAAACACTAGAACTGTCAACAAGGTGAATCTGCTAGTCACACACTTGCGTGCCATGGTGACATCACATTCCCACAACAGTTTCTGGATACTTAGTCTCAGTTTCTATACTCATCTCTTCATGGACCACTAAAAAACAGCTTAGAACTAGCACAATTTTTCAGATGACAGTTTGGCACAATAATAAATAGCCCTTGGGCTGTTGAAGATAATATAAGAAAATACCTTCATGAATTCAAGGTAGAATATGTCTTCTTGGACTGAATTCCAAAGGCATTAATCATAAGGAAAAATACTGGTAAGTTTTAGCACATTAAAATCAGGAACTGCTTATCAAAAGATACCATTAAGGGAGTGAAAAAAATTAAAACTGTGGGGAAAAAAATCTGTAATACACAGAATAAAGGACTCTCTCTTTTCACTGTGTCCAGACTGGTAACTTAAAATCCAGATTTCTAAGTCAGACTATGTGAAAAATAAAACACATATCCCCCCAAGAAACCATAAGCAAAGTCAAAATGTAAATTATAAACAGAGAAAAAACACTTGCAATTTATATCCAGGCAATAAGCTAATATGCCTATTATATAAAGAGCTCTTAAAAATTGAAAAGAAACAGACCCAGAGAGAAAAATTAGGGAAAGTTGTGAGTAGTCAATTTAATAGAAAAATGAAATTGGCCCTTAAACACAAAAAAAGAAATATATGTTTAAACAACACTGAGAGACCATTTCTTATATATCAAGATAGCAAAAATTCCAAAGATTAAAAACACAATATTGATAAGGCTCTGGAGAAATTGGCATCCTCAAGCATTGCTGATAGGAATCCAAAATGGCACAGCCCTTGTGGAGAGAAATTTAATAGTATTGAGAAAAATTACATATGTATTTACCTTCTGACCCAGCATTCTCAAAGACACCAGAATAAATATGAAATGACTATGCATAAGATTATTTAGTGACACATTCATTTCAGACAAATTCATTGCTATTTGTAATAGCAAAAGACTGAAAATACAATACAGCCATAAAAAGGAAGGGGAAGGTGCCTAGAAAAGTCTGAAAGGTCCTAGAAAAGGCACCTGCTGTAATCTCCAGGATATGTTAAAGGAGAAGAGAAAGTGTGCCACCACTCAGGTAATAAAAAGGGAAGGACATATATAAATGTATTTGCTCATACTTGCAACAATTAAAAAAAAAAAAAAACCACTGGAGGGGCGCCTGGGTGGTTCAGTCGGTTAAGTGTCTGACTCTTGATTCCAGCTCAGGTCATGATCTTATGGTTCATCAGTTCGAGCCCTGCATCAGGCTCTGTGCTGACAGTGTGGAGCATGCTTGGGATTCTCTCTCTCTCTCTCTCTCTCTCTCTCTCTCTCACTCACTCTCTGCCCCTCCCCTGTTCACATTCTCAATCTCTCTCTCACTCACTCAAAATAAATAAAGTTTAAAAAATTAAATTTAAATTTAAAAACCCACTGTAATATAAATTAAAGACTAATAAAAAGTTTCATATAAAGGCATGTAAACTTCAGAGTAGAAGGAACATGAATAGAAATGAAACTTCTTTTATGCCTTTTTATACCATTTTGGAACCACATACATGATTTACATATCAAAAATTTTACATTAAAAAAACAATAGGGCTCGTGAGATCAAGAACTGCATCGGGCTTGTGCTGACAGGGTGGAGTCTGGGATTCTCTCTTCCTCTCTCTCTCTCTGCACATGCACCTGCAATCTCTCTCTCTCGCTCTCTCTCAAAATAAATAAATAAGGCTCACAAAATGTGTATGGGCTGTGCTTTCAAAATTGTTAACTTAGTCCTGTCTCCTTGTCTGCAACCTTGGTCACATTATGCTTAGATGTTCTGGCTTTGTTCTTGGGGTCTTGCTGACAGATCTGGACTTGTAAAGACCAGACATATCATCCCTGTTATTAGGACACATTAGTTAATTTGCAAACAGTGAGTGGTAAGTTTCCTTTCTCCTTTTTCCCAAAACACTTTCCCTTAACTCAAAGTCCTCCCCTGGAATAGTCAAGATATTTTGACATACTAAGGCATCAACACAGACCAAAAGATGGTTTCCCCATTCCTCAATATTCCCCCATTCTATTTCCAACAACGAAGATCTTAATTTCAAGATACATCCACAAGATCTTCCAAAAATGTTTTAAAAACATGCAAAAATCCCATTCACAAAAGCAAATTACCTTTATCCACAATAAAAACATTCTTTTTTCGTCAAGGTTTATTTTTTCAGTCCTCAACTAAGGCTGGTAGCTGGCAACATCTTCCTTAAAGATAGGAGTTTTCTTCACTGAAATATCTCATGTGGCTCCTTGGCCATCTAAGTTTGTTTCCAGCCTAAACCAATAAAAGTTAGAAAGCAAGGGCCCCATGGCTACATGGCTGAACATGCTGAGCCAGTCCTAAGATTTTCTGTACCTCTCATCAGACTTTGGCTGATTTTGTGGAGCACAGCTTTCTTGCCACTGCTCCTGATCTCGAAGCCTCAGTCATGGTGACTGGCACTTGGTAAGGAAGGGGTGCCAATGCAAAGGTGAATACCAAATAGCTGAGAGCCATTTTCAACCTGAAGGTTTATTACCACAATGTAGGAAGGCATCAGTTCCATCACTACACATAACAGAACCCATGTGACCTCTCAGAAGGTCTGAAGCTTTCAGGTACCTATGTACTTTGTGAACTCCATCCCCAATATTCTTTAGGGTCACTCTGTAGTCCACAATCTGTGTATCCTCCTGGCACTTGTGTGGCTACAACAAAGAGGACTGGCAGAGACAAAGTTATAGGAGTAGAACCACCAGGGTTACAGCTGAGACTTTTGTCAGAACATAGGATTCAGGGGTGCCTGGGTCGCTCAGTGAGTTAAGCGTCCAGATTCAACTCAGGTCATGATTCCATGGTTCGTGGGTTTGAGTTCCAAGTCGGGCTCTGTGCTGACAGCTCAGAGCCTGGAGCCCACTTCGGATACTATGTCTCCCTCTCTCTCTGCCCCTCCCCTGCTCACACTCTGTCTCTCTCAAAAAACAAACAAACAAACAAAAAAACATGGTATTCAAAGTCTCCCAAGTGGCCCCATACACCATTTGGATACCCTTTCCTGCTCAAGACTCCTTTTCCTCTACTTCCTGCTCCCCAACCCCAACTCTCTCTGTCCTCCTCCATCTCTCCAGAGCACAGAAGACACCCCTCCACAGAGATGCACAGTCATGACCCCAGCACCATCCTTGGAATGGTTTTCTTCATCTCTAGTTCTTTAAGTAGAAGCACACGCATAATAGCATCAATCATTATTTGTCAAATAAATGATGCTGCACCTCTATACTTCCAGAACATGTTGTAAAACAGAACACAGAAAAGGGACATGGCCCATTTTAAAAATCAAATTAATATAATCTTCTGTAAGCTGAGAGGAAGAGAAACAAGGTAAAAAAGAGTAAGCACCACAATCATCCATGAAGAAGAAGAAGGGTGATGGGGTCAAAACTCTGTTTACAATTAGAATCACTGTTGACACTTCTTTACAGCTACTCCTTCCTGGGTTAGGGAGGAGTGATATGGAGCAGACATTACAATGTAGGAAATGGAGAAACAGTCTAAGCATGAGGAAGCCCAGGTTTTCAACAAAATTCACCTACAGCCACTAATCACCTTGTTTTTTTTTATTTCCCTCCTTTTCGATTATGCTAATGATACATATCGAGAACCTAAAAGATTCCAACAGAGAAGATACTGACGCAACTGTAGGAAGAACAAGGCCCTGTTCTGAGTATCATTCATTAAATGCAAACTTTTTTTTACTCAATAATGACCTTAAGATGGGGATATAACATTAAACTGCTGTGGTCCCTGTCCTCATAAAACGGACTGTCAAGAATGAATACCAGTAAATGTCAAGCTATTGCAATAGGTATAAAGGAAGAGAAATCTAAAAGAAGACGAGAAGAATGAGTAGGATTCAGGGATGCAAAAGAGGAGGTACAAGGAGAGCAACCTAAAAGAAAAGCATTCCAGAAGGAACAGCATAGACAAAAGGCCTCATCTTTCATGTGTTTTAGTAGGCGATCCCTCTCTTGTTTGCTGTCTTGTTTCAAATAAGATGATTCTTAAAACATCACCGGTACTTACATATGCATGTACATACACACATACGTATGTATGTAAAAATGTGTGAATCATTTTTACAATGGACAGGATTCACAAAGACTGGAAGAAAAAAAAAGGTTTTGTTACTCTACTTATTCAATATAACCTCTCTCAGTATTCAATCTACCCTGGGCCAGACAAAGAACACAGCATTAAATTGGTGATGTACTGTGGTCTTTTTTAATTAAGAAAAACAATATTCCCTCAGTTCATCCATAACTTGGTAGCCTGGGAGACCAAAATAAATGAGCTGGGTAGAGTTAAACCTACTTTGCCTTAACACAAGTCCCCAACTAAATTTTAAATTACTCTTGAGTAGAGAACTTGCCTTGAATGCCATGTACTATATACCTAGCACAAGACAGATTCTAAAATGTTTGTTAAACAAATGGATATATTATTCAATATATTTTAAAGAAATATCATGGTTTTTGAGATGCCTAAGAGTTTTTGTAAATGTCAGTTTCCTCCCCTTGTGACCCAGCTGTGTGAGGGTAACTGTGGAATGGAAAAGTCTCTTTCAAAACTATACAGACAGAATAGAGTTCAAGAGCTCCCTGAGCTGCCCCACAGGACAGCTCGGGTGGATGTGACAGAATCCAGGCGTTTCATGCTGCTCGGTTTCCGCACCAACCCCTAGGGTTTTATTCATATAAAGTAGCAACACTTGCACCACCACCACCACCACCACCACCAACACACACACACACACACACACACACACACACACACACACACACACACACACACGAGGGACTGCACAACGGTTAGATCACAGGCTTGCAAGCCAGACTGCCCATCTTTGAATCATCACGCTGGAAGTTGTTAATTTTATGGACCTAGGCAAATTACTTACCATCTCCCTGCTTCATTTCCTAATGTATAAAATAAGTATAAGATAGGACCTACCTGACAGACTTGACTGCTCCCCCATACTCACTGAGTAATTAAGTAGGCAGCTGGCTGTCTTCATCTTCTCCCCACAATCCTTCCAGTGCCCTGAAAGAACTGAGATCTCACATCTAAACCAACTCAAACCTTGAGCTTTCTGGTGACTGTGTCCCCCAGTAACAGTGACCTTTACACCTCATATATTTTGACAACCCACTTTGATGGCCACACCTTGAACCTTGTCATCTCCAAATGACACCTCACACTTCCTTACACGTTCAAACCACAGACTCTTACTCTTTCGTATTTAGCTTCTCACTCTTATTATGCCTCCCAGAAACCTTGAATTCACTAATTCACTAAACAAAAATGTACTGAATGCCTTTTATGTCCCCAGCACTGTTTTCCTGGATTCTTCGAACCCCTTTCAACTTATAAGACCCCTGCTAGCCCCAATTTCCTTTTCTTCCCAACATAGGTTCTGTGGTTAATTACTTGAACTATTTTCTCCCCTACACCCTCATATTCATGAAACATGTTTGTTTTTTTCTGTTTGAAGTCTGTTTCCTCAAATGAAAGCATATGTTAATTCTTAATTTGTTAATTCTTAAGTCTCAGTTTCATCTTCCCAAAGGTTAAAGGAGTAAAATCAAAATTATGTCAGTAGATATCACACATTCCTGGAGGTTACAAGTTAATTTGTATTCTCACCTTATACCACATATCAAATAAATCTCAAGTTATTTATAGGTTCCACCTTTTTAAAACATCTAATTATTACAACAAACTCATGGGATATAGTCTCTATGAGTTCTTCTTTTAAAACTGTACAAGATCAACTTCAGCTAAACAAAAGATAAATGATAAGAACTCTTACAGACAAAATGATGACAATTACCAAATCCACATGACTATACAACTAGCCAAACACAAAATAAAACTATGGAGATTACAGGTGGAAAACAGAATATAAATATTTTAGACTGAGACATCAAAGAAATATTATAAATGACATTATATACATATGTATTAAAATACTTATACTCATATGCACTTATATTAAATATTTTATATATACTTATACATATTTTAAAAATATTTTTAATAAAAAGGTTATATATAAATATATACTACTGTATAAGGCATATTAGATATAGTATATATGTTATATATAATAAATATAGTACATACTATATACTATGATATCTAGTATATACTATATTATACTATACTTCATCCCATATAGTATATATACAATATATTAGACTATATACTATAGTCTATATATACACTACATACTATATATATAACACACACATATACATATATGTAGTATATAATATATACTATATAGTGTTATATATATATTATAGTATATATATAAAAAACTTATTTTTTGAAAAACATACATTTCTAAATAAGAGTAAACACAAAGGCAAATAATTTAATAAACAGATATATAGTAGTGGAGAGGAAGAAAATAGGGTAAAAGAGTAAACAAATCATTTGGGGAGCACCTGAATGAATCTGTCAGTTAAGTGTCTGATTCTTGGTTTTGGCTCAGGTCATTATCTCAGTTTGTGAGCTTGAGCCCCACATCAGGCTCTGCACTGGCTGTGCAGAGCCTATCTGGGATTCTTATCATTCCCTCTCTCTGCCCCTCCTCTACTCACACTCTCTGTCTCTCTCAAAAATAAACATGAATAAACTTTAAAAAGAAAGAAAGAAAGAAAGAAAGAAAGAAAGAAAGAAAGAAAGAGAGAGAGAGAAACATTTATATACTCAATCTACCACAAAGGAGGCAAGAATACACAATAGGAAAAGATAGTCTCTTCAGTAACTAGTGTGGGAAACTGGACCACTTTCTTATACCATACACAAAATAACGCAAAATGGACTACAGACCTTAATGCGAAACATGAAGCCATAAAATCCTAGAAGATAACATAGGCAATAACCTCTTTAATATCAGCCTTAGCAACATTTTTCTAGACATGTCTCCTGAGGCTAGGGAAACAAAGGCAAAAATAAACTATTGGCACTACACCAAAATAAAAAGCTTTGCATAGCAAAGAAGACTATCAACAAAACAAAAAGGCAACCTACTGAATGGGAGAACACATTTACAAATGACAAACCTGAAAAGAGATTAATACTCAAAATATAAAAGGGCTTATACAACTCTATACCCCCCCCCAAAAAAAAACCCAAATAATCCAATTTAAAAAATGAGCAGACATCTGGGGCATGTAGGTGGATCGGTCAGTTAAGTATCTGACTCTTGATCTTGGCCCAGGTCATGATCTCACATTCATGAGATCAAGTCCTGCTGTCAGCACAGAGCCTGCTTGGGATTCTTTCCCTCCCAGTCTCTGCCCCTCTCCCAGTCACACTCACACACTCTCTCAAAATAAATAAACAAACTTAAAAAAATGAGAATACATAAAGAGCCATTTCTCCAAAGAAGACATACAGATGGTCAATAGAAATATAAATAGATGCTCAAATTTTCTAAGAATCAGGAAAATGCAAGCCAAAACCACTATAAGACACCACTTTACATATGTCAGAACGGCATGTGATAAAGACATAGAGAAAAAAAGAACCCTCCTGCACTACTGGTGGAATGCAAACTGGTGCAACCATATTGGAAAACAGTATGGAAGTACCTCAAAAATTTAAAAATAGAATTACCATATGATCCGGTAATTCTACTACTGGATATTTACCCAAAGAATTAAAAAAAATTAATTCAAAAATGTATATGCACCTCTATGTTTATTGCAGCATTATTTACAATAGCCAAGATATGACAGCAACCCAAGTGTCTGTTGATAGGTGAATGGATAAAGATGTGGGGTGTGTGTGTGTGTGTGTGTGTGTGTGTGTGTTTGTGTGTGATGTGATGTGTGTATATACATACATACACATATATATACCCACATGTGCAATGGTATATTAGTCATAAAAAAGAATGAACTCTTGCCATTTATAACAACATGGATGGATCTAGATGATATCATGCTAAGGAAATGAGTCCATCAGAAAAAAACAAGTACCATGTGATCTCCTCTTATGTGGAATTTAAGAAACAAAACAAATGAGAGGCACCTGGGTGGCTCAGTCAGTTAAGCATCCAACCCTTGATTTCAGCTCAGGTCATGATCTCATGTTGTGAAATTGAGTCACATATCAGGCTCCGTGCCAACAGCACAGAGCCTTCTTGGGATTCTCTCTCTCCTCTCTCTCTGTCCCTTTCCCTACTTGTGCTCGCTCGCTCTCTCTCTCTCTCTCTCTCAAAATAAATAAATAAACATTAAAAAAAAAAAGAAAAACAAATCAACAAAGGGAAAAAAAAGAGACAAACCAAAAAGCAGACTCCTAACTATCTAGGACAAACTGATAGTTATCAAAGGGGAGGTGGGGGGGGGGTGGTGGTGGTGGGAAGCATGAAATAGATGAAGGACATTAAAAGGACAATTTTCATGATGAGCACTGAGTAATGTATAGAATTAATGAATCACTATATTGTACATATAAAACTAATATAACACTGTATTTTAACTATACTGGAATTAAAAACTTTTACAAAGAGGATAAAACCAACCCAAAAATGCACATGCACACACACACACATTTTTAATAATCAAAGAAGTGAAAGACTTGTACTCTAAAAACTATAAAACACTGATGAACAAGATGGAAGAAGACACAAAGAAATGGAAAGACATTCCATGCTGGTGGATAGGAAGAACAAATATCATAAAAATGTCAACAATACCCAAAGCAATCCACACATGTAATGCAATCCCTATCAAAGTACCAACAGCATTTTCACAGAGCTAGAACAAATAATCCTAAAATTTTTATGGAACCACAAAAGACCCCACATAGCCAAAGCAATCTTGAAAAAGAAAAGCAAAGCTCAAAGCATCACAGTTCTGGACTTCAAGTTACATTATAAAGTTATAGTCATCAAGACAGTATGGTACTGGCATAAAAACAAACACATAGATCAGTGGAACAGAATAGAAAACCCAGAAATGGACCCAACTAATCTCTGACAAAGCAACAAAGAAGCTCCAATGAGAATAAGACCATCTCTTCAACAAATAGTGTTGGGAAAACTGGACAGCCACACGCAAAAGAATTAAACTGGACCACTTTAATACACTATACACAAAGATAAATTCAAAATGGATTAAAGACCTAAATGTGAGACAGGAAACCATTAAAAGCCTAGAAGAGAACACAGGCAATAACCTCTTTGACATCAGCCATAGCAACTTCTTACTAGAAATGTATCCTGAGGAAAAGGAAACAAAAGCAAAAATAAACTACTGGTATACATCAAAATAAAAGGCTTTTGCACAGTAAAGGAAATAATCAACAAAACTAAAAGGCAACCTAGGGAATGGAGAAGATATTTGCAAAGTACATATTGAATAAAGGGTTAGGATCCAAAATGTATAAAGAACTTATAAAACTCATCACCCAAAAAACAATCCAGTTAAGAAATTGACAGAAATGAATAGACCTTTTTCCAAAAAAGACTAGCAGGACATGAAAAGATGCCCATCATCACTCATCATCAGAGAAATACAAATCAAAATGACAATGAGATATCACCTCACACCTGTCAGAATGGCTAAAATCAACAACCAAGAAAAATAGGTGTCACTGAGGATGTGGAGAAGGGGGAACCCTCTCGCACTGTTGGTGGGAATGCAAACTGGTATGGCCACTTTGAAAAACCGTATGGAGTTTCCTCAAAAAGTTAAAAATAGGACTTAGTATGATCCATCAATTGCACTACTAGGTATTTACCCAAAAGATACAAAAATACTGATTCGAAGGGATATATGCACCTCGATGTTTATTAGCAGCATTATCAGCAATAGCCAAATTATGGAAAGAGCCCAATGTCCATCAACTGATGAATGGATAAAGAAGATGTATACTTCAAACACACACACACACACACACACACACAAAATGGAATATCACTCAGCCTTAAAAAAATGAAACCTTGCCATTGTAATGTCATAGATGGAGTTGGAGAGTATTATGCTAAATGAAACAAGTCAGTCAGAGAAAAACAAATACCATATGATGTCATTCACATGTGGAATTTAAGAAACAAAAAAATAAACATGGGGGCCAGGGGGGGAGGGGAGGCAAACCAGAAAACAGACTCTTAACTATAGAGAACAAACTGAGGGTTACTGGAGGGGAGGTGGGGGTAGGAATGGGTTAAACGGGTAATGGGCATTAAGGAGGGGACTCTTGATGAGCCCTGGGTGTTGTATGAAAGTGATAAATCACTAAATCCTACACCTGAAACTAACATTACACTGTATGTTAACTGGAACTTAAATAAAAACTTGAAAAAGGAAAAAGAAAAAAAAAAAAAGAGGTTGCATTCACACTGCATTCCCTTTCATAACTTTTGAATTTTGAGTTGGGTTTACATGGTAACTATTCCAAACTTCGTAAATTTTTACAAAAAGGTAACTTCATAGTTCATTGTTTAAAATGTTTAATTTTTACTATGATTTTTCCTTTTATTCTATTAGGATTTACATATAGGAAAACACTTCTTAAATATTTACTTCTTTCAATTTAGTTATAACCATTTCTTAAAACAAAATTTCTTAGGCATATATTTTTTATAATTTTTTTTCAATGTTTATTTTAGTTTTGAGAGAGAGAGAGAGAGAGAGAGAGAGAGAGAGAGAGAGAGGACCTGAAGCAGGCTCCAGGCTCTGAGCTGTCAGCACAGAGCCTGATGCAGGGTTCAAACCCATGAACCGTGAGATCATGACCTGAGCCGAAGTCGGACACTTAACCTACTGAGCCACCCAGGTGCCCCTCTTAGGCATACATTTTTAATTTCAATATTTTTAAATGAGTTTTAGCATCCTATAGAATAGTGGTTTAAATAAAAATGGAACAATCAATTCATATGTTTTATCTAAAGTTTTAGTACTTTTCAAAAAATGTTTATTAATTTATTTTTGAGAGAGAGACAGAGAGAGAGAACATGAGCAGGGGAAGGGCAGACAGACAGAGAGAGAAAGAGGATCCTAAGCAGGCTCCATGTTCAGCGTGGAGCCCGAAATGGGGCTTAATCCCACGACAGTGAGATCATGACCTGTGCCGAAATCGAGGGTCAGACAGTTAACCACCTGAGCCCCCCAGGCACCACTAAAGTTTTAGCACTTCAATTATGGCAATTGCTGGATTGGACATTTGGTGGTTAACATATGAATAATGGTACAAGTCCATCATTCAGGTTAGTAGAGACAGGCTCAGCCATGTACGTACATTCCGTTACATTCCTTGCCAGTTTCGGTGTGGACAAAAGATGCTTACCTTTCTGCATCACAGGATTACCTTTGCAGTGCTCTTACACCATGAAGTGCCATTGGACCCGGCCAGTTTCATCAGCAGAGGCTGAGCTGAGAATAAAGGGAATCGTGGAGAAACGACACCGGCTGATCCCACCCAGACCCTGCACCCATGTGGTACCATCACCAGTGCGACGCACAGCAGACCTACCACCCTCCACCCCGAGACATCTACTGCAGGTGGAATCAGTGAACCATCCTGCTAGAGGTGAGAGACTATTTGGGACGCAGGGAGGAATATGGCAGGATCTCCCTGAGGGTCAGGATGTCCTCCTCAGCCCTGAAGACAGGTGCTTCAGAAAAGGTGAGACAACCGAATCTACCTGGTCAGCTTCACTTTATTCTTGGGAGGGCTGGGCCTCTGTCTCTCCTGCTCCTCCACCCCAACAAAGGAGTGTCAGCTCTCTGGAGGGCAAGGAACCATGGCTATGACAGAGTGATCTTCACAGGCCAGTTGGTCCAAGGCACCTCCAGGGTCTTCTCTGAGTGTAGCCTGACCCTAACCACAACTGTTGAACGGTGTCAGTACCTGGATGCTGGAACCCAAGAAGCAAGAGGCCTCATCACCTGCCCTTTGAAGGCCTGACCCACGTGACCACTAGTGACTTAGCCAAGAAGAACCTTTTATGTAAGGTTAGCAGGCCGTCAGACATAATGTGCAATTCAAAGGTACTTTATTTTTCTACATCAATTACCCCAATCACTTTAATTAACAGTGAGCCCTGCACTCTCAAATACCTATTGGTTATCGGCTTTGTTTTACTAAAGTCCACAGTTCTAGATCTATCAAAATGTTCCAGGCAGAGAAAATGTGCAAAACTCAAACTGAGCTAACTTTAGTATCAGCCATACCAAACCTCATCAATTCCCACTATAGTCTCCCTTCCCCCAGATGCAACTGCTTTGAATTATTTTTTTTAATTTTTTTAATGTTTGTTTCTTTTTGAGAGAGAGAGGGGACGAGTACAAGCTGGGAAGAGGTAGAGAGATGGAGACAGAGGATCTGAAGGAGACTCCACATTGTCAGCACAGAGCCTGACACAGGGCTAGAACTCGCAAACTGTGAGATCACGACTTGAGCTGAAGTCACTTGAGCCGTGGATTACGCTTAATCCACTGAGCCACCCAGGCGCCCCCGCTTTGAATTATTTTAAATGTTTTAAACACTATTTACCACCATACTTTTTAAATATTGTGGTTATGTAGCTTGGTCAGCTACACAAAGCTCAATTTTCTGAACAAATGAGGGATTTTTCTCAGGTAAGGAAGCCTAGAAGAAACGCAGGGCTGACACAGGACCCGATACGCCCTCCAGGACCCATCTGAGACCCTTCTGTTCTGCCTCCTCAGCATGTGGCTCTCTCAAGCTTGTCACCTCAGCATCTCAAGATGGACATGCCACATCTACAATCTCAACTGTGTCCCAGGAGAAAAGAGGAAGGGTAAACGCAAAGGCACATTCCAGCTGCATCTGCTACCCAGGGACTTTTGATCATCCATCACTGGCCAGAATCATGTAAAATAACCACCCTTACTGACAAGAAAGGCAGGGAAATAGAACCTTTTGCTATGCATGCTGCCACTCCGTGTTCTGTAAATAAGGAGAGAGGAGGAAGGACCCTGAGTTGGTCACGAGTGGTATTACCACACTGCTATCCCTTGATTTTTCCTTTTTCCATTGACTATCAATTTCCAGGGTTCGTTGTAAAAGCACCAGTTCTCTTACATCACACTTGTACCCCATTTGCCTTCATGACATTCTTCCAACTTAACAACAGTTGATCCTTGAACAACAAAGGTTTCAACAGCACAGGTCCACATATATGTGGATTTTTTCCCCATAAATATATAGAAAACTATTTGGAGGTGTGCAACAATTTGAAAAAAAAAAAAACTCACAGATAAGCCACATAGCCTAGGGATATAGAAAAAAAAATTAAGAAAAAGGTAGGTCGTAAATTCATAAAATATATGTAATATATGTAGCTACTAGTGTATTTTATCATTTGCCACCATAAATATATACAAATCTATCATTAAAAGTTAAAATGTGGGGTGCCTGGATGGCTCAGTCAGTTGAGCGTCCGACTTCGCTCGGGTCATGATCTCGCGGTCGGTGAGTTCGAGCCCCGCATCGGGCTCTGTGCTGACAGCTCAAAGCCTGGAGCCTGCTTCAGATTCTGTGTCTTCCTCTCTCTGCCCCTCCCCCACTCATGCTCTGTCTCTCTCTCTCTCTCTCTCTCTCTCTCTCTTTCTCTATCAAAAATAAACTTAAAAAAAAAAGTTGAAATGTATCAAAACTTACACACATAAACACAGATCATCCATGGCATCATTCATAGTCAAAAAGAACTGTAAACCAAGATGCCGCATTAAATCCTAACTGTATACAATTAACCGTAGTAGATACTGCCCTGTTGGAATATATTATTTTGTAGCCACCTCCTGTTGCTATTGTGGTAGTAGGCTCCAGTGTTGTATCCATTTAAAATGCCCTATGATGGTAATCATCTCTGGGTGAGCAGTTTGTCTCTCCAAAAAGTGATCTCTTAAGGTTCTCCAAAAAGTGTTCTCTTAAGGTTCTCACATGTTTTTTTATTGTGTTTGGTGCAACACCATAAACCTTGAACAACACCATGGGACTCATACAGAGTGCCACGAGCGAGGCTGGAAGTGCTCCCAAGAAGCAGAGAACAGTCGTGACGTTAGAAGGAAAAGTTGAATTGTTTGATATGTTACCACAGACTGAGGTCTGCAGCTCGGTGGCCCGCCATTTCAGGATAAATGAATCCAGCATAAAGACCACTGCAAAAAATAAAATAAAAGGAAATTTGTGATGCTGTCATTTGTAGCTCTGCCAGCAGGAACAAAAACTTTGCACATTTTGTGAAATACCTTTTTATCCCAAACTGAAAATACAGCTTTTATGTGGGTGCAGGATTGCTATAAGAAAGGCATACCTAACGACTCTAAGGATTCAAGAAAAAATGAAGTCATTATAAAGTAAAAGGAAGGTGAAGGATCTGAAGCTGGAGAATTTAATGCCAGCAAAGGACAGTTTGATAACTTAAGAGAGAAGTTTGGCTTTAAAAAAACATCAAGCTAACAAGGGAAGCTGCTTTGCCTGACCAAAAGACAGCAGATGGGTTTCCAGACACTATTTGCCTGAACAGGTTTTTAATATAGATGAAAGGGCTCTATTCTGGGGGGGGGGGGGTAGTGGGGGTGAAATACCATACAGGACATGTCTCAGTAAGTGAGCACGGGGATTTAAGACAAGAAGCGATACATTAACTCTACTATTTTATGCAAACGCAGTTAGGTTTGCGATCAGGATTGCCTTGATCTATAAAGCTGCTAACCTCTAAACCTTGAAGGGAAAAGATAAACACGAGTTGTCAGTCTTTTGGTTGCACAACAGAAGACCCAGACAATGAGAACTCTTCTGGGTTGTTTCTACTGATGCTTTGTCCCTGGAGTCAGGAAGCACCTTGCCAATGAGAGACTGCCTTCTAAAATTCTTTTGATATTGGGCAATGTTCGTGGGCATGCAAAACTCTATGTGAGTTCAACACCAAAATTATCAAAGTGGTCTACCTGCTCCCAAATACAGTATCTCTAATTCAGCCTCTAGACCAGGGAATGATAAGGACCTTTAAAACTCAAAAAGCTACTCCACGAAAGACTGTCAACACTATGGAAAAAACCCTGACAGAGAGAACATCGAGAAAGTCTGGAAGGGTTATACCCTTGAAAATGCCATTGTTTATAGGGGAAAAAAAAAAAAACCTTGGAAGCCATCAAACCCAAAATAATACATTCCTGCTGGAGAAAACTATGTCCAGATTTTGTGCGTGTCTTTACAGGATTTAAGACAGGGCCACTCAAGGAAATCATAAAAGAGACTATGGATATGAGAAAAAAAAAAGTGTGTGTGTGTGTGTGTGTGTGTGTGTGTGTGTGTGTGAGAAGGGTTTCAAAATAATGGACCTTGGAGAAACTCAAGAGTTGATAGACACCACACCAGAGGAATGAAGAGAAAAAGATTTAATGAAGATGAGTCTTTCTGACCCAGTGCCAGATGGTGAGGAAGAAGACGCAGAGGCAGTGCCAGAAAACAAATTGATATTGGACATTCTGGCAGAAGGGTTCTGATCATTCAAGATTGCTTTTGACTTCTTTTGTGACGCCAATCCTTCCATGATATGGGCATTGAAACTAAAGCAAATGGTGGAAGAAGGATGGGTATGGAGAGACACATTTTTAGAGAGACTAAAAAGCAAAAGGTCAGACAGAAATTATGATGTATTTCTATAAAGTATTTCCAGATTTTATTCCACCTCCACCACCTGTTCTGCCTCTGCTCTCCAAAACAGCAAGACCAACCCTGCCTCTTCCTCCTCAGCCTATTACATTTGAAAACGATGATGATGACCTTTATGATGATCTCCTTCCTCTTACCAATAGTCATGTTAACAAAGTAAATAAGTTCATAAACTTATCTGTTGTATATATGAGTACCTTTGTGTGAAAATCTAATAACCATACAGCGAGAACTGTAGATGTTTTCTGTTGTCATTATCATCATCACCAAAGTATTCGTTAGAACATCACATGCCGGACTTGCATGGAAGTGGATAGCTTATCCTTAATAGGCATCAAGTGGGTGGTATTTAACATAAAATTTCTAATATGTTAGTTTTCTTGCTGCTTCATAACTTTGCTTCCAAAGAATTGTATCACAGTACAGTATGCCTCCCTCTCATAATGGGAGAAATTGCATTTCAGCCTATCATCACAGGCAAGTGGGTTTTTATAATGTAACAATGTTTCCAGTATTATCACGGTGACTATGCCATAAAATTTTTATAACAATGTATTCATTAGTTGTGTAGGCGAGGATATGGTGAAGCAATTGTATCAAATGACACGAGGCTACCACAAAGCAATCATATTACTGGTTCTTCATTATCAGTGCATGAATCATTAACATGAAATCATTACAATAATTACACAAAATTCATCATTTTCACGTTATTTTTTCATTTTTGATGTCTAGTGTTAGCAACAAATTTCACAGCTACAGTGTTGTGTATCATAGAAGACAATACTGATGTTGGTACTGACAAACAGTTCATCTTGTAAGCAAACAACATTAACTTATAGTAGCTCTGCAGTACAGGACTCTAAACATACTTTCTCCTTATAATTTCCTTAAAAGTATTTTTCTCTACCTTCCTTTATCGTAAGAATACAATAGATAATACATACAACATACAAAGAATGTGTTAATTGACCTTTTATGCTAATCAGTAAGGCTTCTGGTCCATAGTAGATTATTGGTAGTTGAGTTTGGGGGAGTCCAAAGTTTTGTGCACATTTTTGACTGTGCATATGGTTGGTACGCCAACCCCTGTGTTCAAGGATCAACTGTATATACAACGGTTTTTTAAATGAGTACTGTATACATTGCTAATTAAATGTGCTATCTGTTGTGGTTTATATATACAATGGAATACTACTTGGCAATGAGAAAGAATGAAATCTGGCCATTTGTAGCAACGTGGATGGAAGAGTGTTACGCTAAGCGAAATCAGGCAGAGAAAGACAGACATCATATGTTTTCACTCATGTGTGGATCCTTAGAAACTTAACCGAAGTCCATGGGGGAGATGAAGGGGGGGCGGGGGGAAGTTATAGAGAGGGAAGGAGGCAAACCATAAGAGACTCTTAAATACTGAGAACTGAGGGTTAATGGGGGTGGGGGAGAGGGGAAAGTGGGTGATGGTCATTGAGGAGGGCACCTGCTGGGATGAGCACTGGGTGTGTATGGAAACAAATGTGACAATAAACTATATTTAATATATTAAAAAAAGGGTGCCTGGGTAGCTCAGTTGGTTGAGTGTCTGACTTTGGCTCAGGTCATGATCTCACGGTCTGTGAGTTTGAGCCCCACATCGGGCTGTGGTCTGACAGCTCAGAGCCTGGAGCCTGCTTCAGATTCTGTGTCTCCCTCTCTCTCTCTGCCCCTTCTCCGCTTATGTTTTGTCTGTCTCTTTCTTTCAAAAATAAATAAACATTAAAAATATTTTTTAATATACATATTAAAAAATATACACTGAGTCTAAGTAAATAAATAAATAAAATTAGGTTTAGTAAACAACAAAAAAATGTGCTGTTGACCCATGTAGCACATGTTCCTTCCACCTCTTCACCCCAATCACTAATTTTTGGTTTTACTGAAATTTCATTTGTTTAGTTGACTATGTATTGGTCTGTCATTTGTCCACATCCTCCACCATATCCTTGAAAATTCTTCCAACTTTATTTTCTAAAACATCACTAACATTAGACAGTGTTTCAAGTCTATCATTAGCCATCAGAATCCTTCCCCAGAACATTTTATCCATCTATTCTCGTCAGCAATGACCACTTTCTACCTGCTGCACAGTGTAGAGGACCTGGAACTCTCCCTGACCACTTTCCTGTGTAGCATCTCCTGTCTCCTGAGTTTACTTCTCATTCTGATGAAGTATATCTTCCCAAAACTTTATAAGGGAAAATTTTTAATTTTTACTTCTTACTTGTCTAAAAATATCTTCATTCTACCTTGGTACTTGTTGAATAGTTTGGCTGAGTTTAGAATTCTGAGTTGATAATGATTTTCCTTCAGTTGTCTTTAACTACAGAGAAGTTCAGGGCTGTTCTGATTCATAAACACGTCTATGTTATCTGTTTCTCTCCTCATCTCTTCAAATCATCTCTCTATCCTGATGTTACGATTATATGGTTTGAGGTGAATAGGAATAAAGACTTTTTCATTTGTTGGCTGGACACCCAATAGATCCTTTCAAACTAGAGGGTAGTGTTCTTAATTTCAGAAATATTTATTATTTCTTTGATAATTGCCTGTCACTTAATCTCTTGTCCCCTTCTGGAATAGTCCAACATTAGATCTCCAAATATACCTTCCAAATTTCTTCATTTTTATATTTTTTAACAACTGTACATTTTCGCTATATTTTCTGCAAGATTTTCTTGATCTTATCTTTGGCATTTCTGTTTTTTAGTCACCAATGTTTCTTTTCATTTTAAAGCTCCTACTTTTGCTTTGAATATACTCTAACAGCACCCCATTATTTCCTGGATGCAATATTTTATTATACTGTGAAGATATTCAGATTATGTTGTTGTTTAATCTTTTTTTTTATTCCTTTCATCTGTATGATTATTGGTCTTTCATGAAGGATGTGACATCCTTTAGATGTCTACTTATATCTGTTCATTATGCACTAAAAAGCCACTTGGATGCTCTACATGCATGGATGCGACTAGTCAACAGGACAAACTCACTGTGCACTGATAGGATGACAAACAAGGAAAGCCTTATAATACTGAGTTTGATGACAATTTCTTGGATATGACACCAAAAGCAACAAAAAGCAAAACAGATAAATCTTACTACACCCAATTTTAAGACTAGGGTGCCTGGGCAGCTCAGTTGGTTGGCATCTGACTCTTGATTTTGGCTCAGGTCATGACCTCACAGTCATGAGATCAAGTCCCACATCGGGCTCCATGCTGAGCACATAGCCTGCTTAAGATTCTCTCTCCCCCTCTCTTTCTCTGCCCCTCCCATACTCACACTCTCAAATAAACTTTTTTTTTTTTTTTAATTTTAAAACTTGTGTGCATCGAAGACACAATCGACAGGGCAAAAAGGTAACCTATGGAATCAGAGAAAATAATTACAGATTATGTATCCAATAAGGAGCTGATATCCAGAATACATAAATAACTCCTACAACTCACCAACAACAAATATCCAAATAACCTGATTTTAAAATAGGCAAAGGACTCGAAAAGGCGTTACTCCAGAGAAGATACACAGATACTGGGGTGCCTGGGTGGCTCAGTTGGTTAAGTGTCTGACTTTGGCTCAGGTCATGATCTCATATGGTTTGTGAGTTTGAGCCCCGCGTCAGGCTCTGTGCTGACAGCTCAGAGCCTGGAGTCTGCTTCAGATTCTGTGTCTCCCTCTCTCTCTGCCCCTCCCCTACTTGTGCTCTGTCTCTCTCTGTCTCTCAAAAATAAATAAATGTAAAAAAAAATTTTTTTTAAAAGAAGATATACAGATATCAACAAGCATAAAAACGATGCTCAATATCATTCATCATTAGAGAAATGTAAATCAAAACCACAAAGATACTATCTCGTACCCATTATGATGGACGTTATTTTAAAAAAAACCCATAAAATAACAAGTGTTCACAAGGATGTGCAGAAATTAGAACCCTTGTATATTATTGGTGAAAATGTAAAACAATGTAGCCATGATGGAAAACAGTATGGCAGTTCCTAAAAATAAAAATAGAATTACCATATGACATAACAATACCTCTTCCAGGTATAAATCCAAAAGAATTGACAGAAAGGTCTCAAAGAAATAGTTGCAAACTCACAGTCATAGTCACAAAAGCCAAGAGATGAAAGCAATTCCAATGTCGATAGACAGATGAGCGAATAAACAAAATGTCTGTATACATGCAGTAGGGTATTAGTCTTAAAAAGGAAGGAAATTCTGACACGTGCTGTAACATGGATGAAACTTCAGGATATTATGCTAACTAAAATAAGCTCATCCTAAAAAGACAAATGCCTCAAGATTTCATTTATGGGAGGTATCTAGAGAAGTCAAACTCATCTAAATGGAAAGTGAAATGGTGATTGCCAGAGGAAAAGGGGAAGGCAGAGTTATCATTTAAAGTACACAGAGTTTCCGTTTAGAAAGATGAAAAATATCTGAAAATTGGTTGCACAACAATGTGAATATTCTTAACAAAACTGAAATGTACACTTAAAAATGGTTAAAACGGTAAATTTTACGTTATGTGTATTTTACCACAATTAAAAAAAAACATACCTCTATTTCTCCTACTATGGTAGACAAATATAATCCAAAACCACATCTGTTGCAAAATACTTAGAAATTCTAGATGATTTATAACAAACACCTTTTTTAAAACCATAATCTTACAAAGTCCCATGGAATTTCATACCATATATAACCTGACAATTCCCAAATTTACGGGTATAATGTAGGCAATTTCCTCTGAATGCTTCCAGACTGATATATTCAACTGCCAATCAACATCTCAACTTGATACATCTCAAGCTTAAGATCTAAGTGTCTAAAACCAAACTCTTTATTTTCCTCCAAAAACCTGTTCTATCCTGTCTTCCTCATCTCAGTAAGTAGCAATGCATTTCTTGCCAGTTGCCCGGGTTTGAAAACCTTGAAGTCTCTCACATATGCTCTGCATTAATTCCATCATCAAATCCTATTTTCTTCCCATTCAAACTATATCCAGAATTTGATGACTTTTCTCCACGGTCATTGTAACCATGTGTAGACCACCATCATCTCTCACCCACACTATTTCCACGGCATTCAATTTTGTCTCCTTGTTTCCAATCTTGGGCCCTATAGTCTATTTTCAAATGCATCCAGAAAAATCCACATAAAATACAAATTGGGTCTGGGCGCTTCGGTGGTTCAGTCAGTTGGGCATCCGACTTCACCTCAGGTCACAATCTCACCCCTCCTGAGTTTGAGCCCCACATGGGGCTCTGCGCTGACAGTTTGGAGCCTGCATGGAGGCTGTTTCGAATTCTGTGTCTCCTCTCTCTGCCCCTCCCCAACTCCCGCTCTGTATCTGTCCCTCAAAAATGAATAAACATGAAAAAAAAAGTTTAAAATATAAATTGGGTACATGCCACACCCTTGCTCAAAACCCTCCAATGATTTTCCATCTCACTCAGAATATGAGCAAAAGATCTTGTCCTAACTCACAAGGTCCTACATGTTCTTGCCTCTCATTACCTCTCTGGCTTCATATCCTACCACCCTGCCCCTTATTTATTCCTTCCAGTCTTACTAGCTTTCTTGGCTTTAACTCAAGCAGGATACAAACTTATATACAAACATATACAAGGTATGGGACCTGAAATCCCTGCATAAGTTTAAATTTCCAAAGGGCTACTCTCAGAGAAAGGGTCTACTGGAAAAAACATACCTATTGATAATGAAAGATGACAAAGAAGCTTCTCAGTTTTGTCCTAAACTCTCAGAAGGAAGGCACAATCTCCACCTGAGAGTCAGTAAGCACAGTCCTGGCTTGATAAAGAAATTCTTATCTAGACTACCTGTTCAATTCAGGAAACCCCAATCCAATAACCAAGAAAGTAAATAAGCAAGCTGGGGAGGACTCCTTAGGGTAACTTAACAGAAACAAATGCAAACTTTTCCTGAATTCATGCACTCAAAACAATCCACATAGGATTCTCATAAAATCACAGTCCAAAAGTACACAAGAAAACTATCTTACATAAGCAAGAATAGGAAGATATCATGCAATTTAGATCTCCAATAACATCAGATGGCAGTTTTCATTATTTAAAACACCAAAGAACGCTAGTAAGACTGGAAGGTAATAAATAAGGGGCAAAGGTGACAGGTTATGAATTATTTAAAATTACTAAGGGAAGGGGGGTGGGGCTTGGGAAGATGGCAGAGTAGAAGGGCCCTGGGCTCACCCTGCCCCACATTATGAACTAGGTATCATCCACCTCCAAGTCAATAAACTGGTGAGCAACCCAAAGACTGGCAGAACAAACTCTACAACTAAATACAGGGAAGAAACTGCATCTGAAAGGTTAGGAAGGTCAGAGAGACGGAGAGAGGCTGTCCATAGGAGTGAGGGTGCTGTGCACAAGAAGAGGGCAGAGAAACAGCCTTCACACCCGGGAGCTCACACAGCAAAGACGAACCCTCACCATGTTTGGCTTTAGAAAACAGAGGGGATGAATTCCGTGAGTTTGGAAAACCAGTGGGATTTGGAGCCTGCAACTTTAAAAGAGCTGACCTAGCGCTGAGCACACCAGGGCAAATGGGAGACAGCTCTGCTCGTATGGATTCTGGAGTGTGTTGGGGGCCCTCTCCAAAACGAGGGGGCTGGCATCTTCCTCCCACATCCCGCATCACAAACACAGAGACACCTGTGCTAGTCAAGGCCGCACAGAGCCTTGCTGCCCAAGCAGCTAGCACTGCGCCACGCCCACAAGTTCTCCAGAAGGCTCACCTACTCCAAGCCTGCCAGCCTCCGCCCCGGGCTCAGGGCAAATTTTGTTAAAACCTCCCATGTGCCCCGCCCAAGTGTCGAACCACGCCCATGTGCTGCACCCGGCTCAGCCACGTCCCCTCAGGCAGCGTTGTGTGCTGCGGACAGCAGCGCACCCCCGGTCAACACGGTACGCTGTGCCCGGGCAACAGGTGCACTGGCGCCATCGCACGCTGCGCTCAGCCACCACACCAGGCCCAACCGCCGTACCGTACCTAGACGTGTGCCCCCGCCGCTCAGCCTGTCACCCCAGCTGCCCCGGGACACAGTCCCCAGCTGCTGCAGCGCTGCAGAGATTTCCGCATAGGACTGGTGGCCCGGTGCAAATTTTGCTAATACTACCTCGGCGCTCCCAAGTCCCCCGGCAGGCACGCTCCCTCAGAGCTGGCCTCCTGGCATCCCGCTAACACCACAGAGAGCAAGCACAGCCCACAACAAGGGGAGAGTCAGTGTGGACGAGCGCACCAAAAGGAACAGCGGCTCACACACAACAGCAGGGTATAAGCAACACGCGTAGAATAATCTCCTGAAGTGCCAGGTTCTGGTGAACAGGGGACAATGCACGGCAGGGCACCCCAGGACCTCCTCTTCATAAAGCCACTACTTCAAGAGCAGAAGACAAAGATGGCTTTCTTAACACAGAAACAGACACAGAGGAAGCAAAGAAATTTTTAAATGAGGAGACAGAGAAATCCTAAATGAACAAAGAGGACAAGGCCACAGCCAGAGATCTAAGTGAAACAGATGTAAGTAACGTGCCCGGTGGAGAATTAAATGCAATGATCCTCAGGATACTCACCGGACTTGAGAAAAGAGTGGAGGACACCAGTGAGACCCTTAACACAAAGATTAAAAAGTTCATGAAATACACAGCAGGCTAGAAGAAACAGAGGAATAAATTAATGACCTTGAAGACAGAGTAATGGAAAGTAATCAAGCTCAACAAGCAAGAAAAAGTATTCAAAATGAGAATAGGCTTAGGGAACTCACTGACTCCATCAAGCATAATAACATTTGCATTACAGGAACCCCACAAGAAAGAGAGAAATGGGGGCAGAAATTTTATTTGAAGAAATGATAGCTGAAAACTTCCTAGATATGGAGAGAGAAACAGATATCCATATTCAGAAGGCACAGGGAATCCCCCAAAACTCAACCCAAGGAGGTCCACAACAAGACACATAATAACTCAATGAAAAAAAGTAGTAATAAAGAAAATTTTTTCAAGCAGCAAGAGAGAAAAAAAAATTATGTATAAAGCAATCTCCATAGAACCATCAGTGAATTTTTCAACAGAAACTTTGCAGGCAAAAAGGGAGTGGCATAATATATTCAAAGTGGCTCAGTCGGTTAAGCAGCCGACTCTTGATTTCAGCTGAGGTCACAATCTCACAGTTCATGTGTTTGAGCCCCACATGGATCTCTTAGCTGACAGGGCAGAGCCTGCTTAGGATTCTTTCTTTCTTTCTCTCTCTTAAATAAACTTCATTAAAAAATACATATGATATGATATTATATGATATGATATGATATATTATATATGTATTCAAAGTGATGAAAGGCCAAAATCTGCAACCAAGAATACTCTATCCAGCAAAGCTATCATTCAGAATAGGAGGAGAAATAAAGTTTCTCAGGTAAGTAAAACTAAGCAAGTTCATGACCACTAGACCAGCCCTATAAGAAATATTAAAGGGGACGCTTTGAATGGAAAGGAAAAGCCATAAATGAGAATATGAAAAGTAAAAAACACAAAGCATTAAAAATAAGTGTATCTGTAAGACTCAGTCAAGAGATTCACAAAATAAAATGATGTAAAATATGGCACCATATACCTAAAACATGGCAGGGTGGGTAGGAAGGAGTAAAGAATGGGTTCAAATTTAAGTGACCATCAACTTCACTTAGACAGCTATATGCATTAGATATTATATACAAACCTAATACTGACCACAAATCAAAAACCAGTGATATGCAAGGAATAAAGAGAAAGGAATCCAAGTTTATCACTAAAGAAAACAAGCAAACATTGAAAGAAAGTAAGATCACAGAAAAACTACAAAAGTAATCACAAAACAAGTAACAAAATGTCAATAAACACATATTTGCCAATAATGACTCTGAATGTAAATTAACCAAATTATCCAACCAAAAGAAATAAAGTGACAGAGTGGATGAAAAAAAAAGACCTATCTATGGGGCGCCTGGGTGGCTCAGTCAGTTAAGCATCCAACTCTTGATTTTGTCTCAGGTCATGATCTCACAGTGAGTTCAAGCCCTGCATCGGGCTCCATACTGACAGCGTGGAGTGTGTTTGGGATTCTCTCTCCCCTTCTCAAAATAAAAAAACTTAAAAAAGAAAACAAAACAAAAAAGAAGACCTACCCATATGCTGCCTAAAAGAAACTCATATGAGACCTAAAGACACTTGCAGATTGTGAGTGAGGGGATGGAAAAACATTTATTATACACACAGAGGTAAAAAAAAAAAAAAAAAAAAACTGGGGTAGCCATACTTATAGCAGACAAAACAGACTTTGAAACAAAGACTGTAACTAGAGACAAAGAAGGACACTATATAATAATAAAGGGAACAAGCCAACAAGAAGATGAAACAATCATAAATATTTATGCATCCAACATGAAAGCACCCAGATATATAAAACAGTTCATGACAAACATAAAGGAAATAACACAAAGTAATACAATAACAGTAAGGGACTTTAACACCCACTTACATCAATAGACAGAGACTCGAAACAGGAAATCAACAATGAAACAGTGGCTTTGAATGACACACTGGAACAGATGGATTTGACAGATATATTCAGAACATTCCATCCTAAAACAGCAGAATACACATTCTTTTCAAGTGCACAGGGAACATTCTCCAAAATAGGTCACATATTAGGCCACAAAACAAGTTTCAACAAATTCAAAAAGACCAAAGTTATACCATGCATCTTTCTGACCACAACGCTATGAAACTAGAAATTAACCACAAGAAAAAAATCTGGAAAGACCACAAATACATGGAGATTAATTAAGAGGCTACTAAACAATGAATGGGCCAACCAGGAAATCAAAGAAGGAATACAACATTACATAGAAACAAGTAAAAATGAAAACACAATGGTACAAGGTTTGGGATGCAGCAAACATGTTTTAAAGCGGGAATTTTGTAGCGATAATGGCCTAACACAAGAAGCAAGAAAAATCTCAAATAAACCTAACTATATACCTAAAGGAGCCAGAAAAAGAAGAACGAAACCCAAAACCAGCAGAAGGAAGGAGACAATAAAGATTAAAGCAGAAATAAATGATATAGAAATTTTAAAAACAATAGATCAGTGAAACCAGGAGTTTGTTCTTTGAAAGATCAATAAAATTGATAAACTATTAGAACTGATCAATGCATTCAGTAAAATCACAGGTTTGAAGATCAATCTACAGACATATGCTGCATTTCCGTACACCAATAATGAAGCAGCAGAAAGGGAAATTAAGGAAGCGATTTACAATTGCACCAAACATCATAAAATACCTAAAAATAAAATTAACCAAAGAGGTAAAAATCTCTACTCTGAAAACTATAAAACACTGATGAAAGGAATTTAAGATGACACAAAGAAACGGAAAGACGTTCCATGCTCATGGATTGGAAAAACAAATATTGTCAAAATGTCCCCAAAGCAATCCACACGTTTAATGCAATACTTATCAAAATAACAAAAGCATTTTTCACAGAACTAGAACAAAAAATCCTAAAATTTGTATGGAACTACAAAAGACCCCAAAGAGCCAAAGCTATCCTGAGAAAGAAAAATAAAAGTGGAGATATCACAATCCCAGATATCAAGATATACTACAAAGCTGTATAATCAAAACAGTATGGTACTGACACACACACACACACACACACACACACACACACACACACACACACATAGGTCGATGGAACAGAACAGAAAACCCACAAATAAGCCCACAATTATATGGTCAATTTATCTTCGACAAAGGAGAAAAGACAGTGCCTTCAACAAACGGTGTTGGGAAAACTGGACAGCAACATGCAAGACTGAAATCGCTCTGCTTTTTTTTCATCATACACAAAAATAAACTCAGAATGGATTAAAGACCAAATTATAAAAACCCTAGAAAAGAGAATAGGCAATAATTTCTCTGATACTGGCCCTAGCAACATTTTCCTAGATACTAGGTCCCCGAGGCAAGGGAAACAAAAGCAAAAATAAACTACTGGGACTACACCATAATAAAACACTTCTGCACAGTAAAGGAAACAATCGACAAAACCAAAACTGAATGGCACAATGCTCTCTGGGCGGTCAGCTTCAGATTCTGTTTCCTTCTCTCTCTGCGCCTCCCCTGCTCACGCTCTGTCTCTCTCCTTCTCTCTCTCTCAAAACTAAATAATAAATTTTTTTCTAATATTTAAAAATAAACATTTTAAAAAATATATAAAAATCATTACACTGAGGGCAAGAAGTTAGACAAAAAAGAACACATACTGTGTGATTTCATTTACATGAAGTTCAAGAATCAACAAAATGACTCTGCTGATAGAAAACATTCTTGAAGGGCTGTGCGTCAGCAGCTCAGAGCCTGGAGCTGCTTCAGATTCTGTCTCCCTCTCTGCCCCTCCCCCACTCATGCTCTGTCTCTCTCAAAAATAAACATTAAAAAACAAACATAATTGTGGTTGCTGGGGGTGGGATGGGAGCATAAGGAACTCTCAAAGGATGCAAAAGTTCCGTGTTTGGCTTGGTTTGTTCGTTACAAAGATTTGTCAAAAACCCATCGAATTGTACAATTAAGGTATGTGCATTTTATTGTTTGTAAATTATACTCCATTTTTACAAAATCTGAAAGCAATGCAATTACATTAAACCTATAAAAACAACACAATCTGCAAGTCAAAAGTGATATTATGAGAGCAACTATATTCAGAAGTCTCAGCAAATATATTTATTTTTAAACATAAAAATAAAAATAATTTGAAAAAAATTTTTTAACGTTTATTTATTTTTGAGACAGAGAGAGACAGAGCATGAACGGGGGAGGGTCAGAGAGAGAGGGAGACACAGAATCTGAAACGGGCTCCAGGCTCTGAGCTGTCAGCACAGAGCCCGACGCGGGGCTTGAACTCACGGACCGCGAGATCATGACCTGAGCCAAAGCCGGACGCTTAACCGACTGAGCCACCCAGGTGCCCCTGAAAAAAATTTCAAAAAGAAAAGAAGCATATAGGTTGAGGAGAAATAAATTAATAATATAAAAGCAGACATTATTTGAAAATAAAAAAATAGATAAAAATAAATCCTAGAGCTAATTTCTTCGAAAATACCAATGAAATGGAAAAGCATATAGCAGTTTTGCATAGAAAACACATTCAAATCATTAAAGTGAGAAATAGACTTTATTCACAGATATAGAAGTACTTTATAATGATATAAGAAATTTTCATGCACCACTCTAAGCTACAAATTCTGAAAATACAGATGAAACACACAATTTTCTAAGAACACATAAACTTCCAGAAATGACTTGAGAAAGTAGTCCATCTGGGTACCAATAACCATGGAAGAAATAAAAAATTTGCCTAGGGAATAACTCCAAATGCTGTACCATATCTAAACAATTTAACTAGCGAATTCTAGCAGAGCTTCAAGGAAAGATATTTCACATGTAATTTAAACTGTTCCAGAGCACAGAAAAATATGGCATGTTTCCCAATCATTTTCCCAAGCCATCAATACTCTCATTTCAAGCCCAACAAAGAGAGCACAAAAACAGAAAACACAGATTAATCTCCCTATTGATGTAAATAACACACCAATCCAGTAGCATATTAAATATACCAGTCAATTAATTAACCACTTCAATACCTCAGAATATTGAAAAGAAATGAAAGATTAAAAATAATTAAAATAAATGCAATATTAAAGTAAATTCAAAAGCTTCCTGATAATAGAAGAAAACCTCCTCAATCTATTAGAGAACAATTACATATATATAGCCAATATATAGTTGTTAATGAAAGACTAGAGCCCATTCACATTAAATTCAACAAGAGCAGTGTGCTTAATGTCGAGCACTTTTCTGGAAATTCTAGCCAGTTCAATAAAGGACAGAAGAATTTGTTTAACTGGTAACTTTTAGAAGAATGGAGACAAGTTTCAGAGGATGCTTCTCTAAATAGAAAACCCAAGTCAATTAAATGAAAACTACTAGCAGAGATAACTACTTTAGAAATATACCAAACCTACCATTTTTTTCTATATACAAGTAATCCGTTGAGAAATTTAAAAGGAAAAAGAGCACCCCATTTTAAACAACAACCAGAGACATAAAATGCCTAGGAAACATCTTAATAAGAAATGTGAAACAGCTTATATGAGAGCTATCAAGCTTTACTAAGGACCAGAGAAGAAAACCTCTTTATGAGAAAGTTTAATATCATGAACATGTTAATGAAAATACCAACAGAATGTTTAAGAAGTTAACACAATAATTCCAATGTTCATTTGAAAGAATAGACAAGTTCTAAATGGCAGAAATTACTTTGAAACATGAGTAATAAGTTAATAATAAAAGATGCAGAATATTTGTCAAATATTAAAATGTACTATGAAGACACAGGAATTAGAGTAAGAGCATTGCAACAGGAATAGACAGAAAAAGAACCAATTACATATAACCATTTTCTCTAGATAAAAATGCCATCTGGAATCAAAAGAACCCTGTGTAGGAGGAGGAGTTAACCCCATTTAACAGAAGAGGAAAGAGAGGATCACAAGTAGAGTAACTTGCTCTATATCATCGTTAGCATCCAGCTGGAAAACGTTATTAACAGTGATTATTTCTTGGAGATGGGATTACAGATAATTATTTTTCTACTTTGTGATGATCCCTTTCTAACAAATAGAAATAATAAGGATAATATTTGAAACAGTAAATGGATGCAAATTTCATTTCCCATATGTTGTGTTCCCTAATCAACAGTGTTCATCATTTTGGGGAGAAAAAAGAAGTATTGCTCAGTTTTGATCTTCAAACCAGAATTCTAGCACACAGAAACAGGAAACTTGAAAGCTAGATTTGTTTGGTTGTTGTTTTTTTTTTTTTTTTTTTTTTTTCTTTTTGGTTTCTGAGAGGACAATACCCTCAAAAGGATATTTAATGCCCTTCATATATCAAGAGAGTTAAGTCTGGTCAACTTAATCAGAGTTTGACAAAATCCATGACGATAGAGGACTTCCAACACATAGACAGGAAAAGAATAGAGCCCTTTAGCCACTAGGAAAAGCAGCTGGGAGACGGGAGGGAAAGAAGCCATCTAGGAAGTCCTCGATTCTGCCCCTACAACTACCATAGTCAAACCTTGAGGAAAGTACAATCAAAATAGCTTGAGATAGTTTGAGGTCATACCAATGGGGGGACTTGGATTTCACGTTCCATTTTGAACTTTGATAAAAGCATGGCTAGCAGGTATTTCGCCAATGTACAATAGAGTGAAAACAATGACATAAAGAAACAACACCAAGGGACAGGGGAGGGGAGAGGTGAACAATGATACTGGGTCACATAAGGTCATCAGCATTAGTAAGATTCAAATGGGAGCAGAGTCATCAGTGGGACATGATCGAGAACTTCCCCAAGAGCCACCATCTTGCATTTCCCTTGACTGGAAAACAGGCAAGGACAGCAACAGATGCTCAGAGATGAGGTGCAGTGAATCTCATGAATTAGAACAGTCAGGACCAGCAGAGAAAGCTTTTTCTTAGGATAGAAATTCTCCTGCTACCAGGAGGTCATATAACCATCTCTCTGTGCCAGGATAGAAACCAGAGAAAGAGAAGAAGAAAAGGAGGGTGATCAAGAGGGATAGGGCAAGAAGAAGACTCCTCCAACACTGTCCATTTCACAAAGTAAGAAATGGGGAAATAATCTGAATGATACCATTTTAAACTGCAAGAGACACTGACCGGTGATCTTGTTTTGCATATCTGATTTTTTGTTTATTGATTTTGACCCAGGTATGTGTTTTCCCTAATATCTATCACATGTTTACCACTCATGGTCTGCCAAGCACTGTGCTAAATGTTTTACATTCATATCATATTCCATACAACAATCAAAAGAGGCAGGTGATAGCATAATCCTTGGACCAAAGAAGAGCAAAGAGCAATTTAGAAAGGTCAAATAAATCTAACCAAGTTTAGACAGCAAATAAGTGACAAAGCAAAGATCTGAACCCAATGCCAGAGCCACTCATCCTACCCACTATGTAATACTCCCTCTGTGCTAACATTATGCCTCCTCTGCAGATGTTAAAAGAAAGAGGCGTTACGCGGTCATTATAAATCATGAGTATGAACATCGTTGAGACAAATGGAAAACGCTTATGATAAGGTGGCCAATACAGGATACAAAATTTATATACATCTTGACTGTATGTAAAAGGCAAAAGACTAACCCAACAGCAAGTGGCAGAGCTGGGGTTTGAACCGAGGCATTCTGCTCAAGATACGCCAGTTTCTACCTCTTGAACAATTTTTAAGTGTCTTAACAAATCTACTTACTGAAATTTTAAACCTTACTGTTGCTTTCATAACTATGGAAAACACCAGATTAGGATAGTGACAAATGAAAAAATAAAAAGATAACAGAATATAAAGTAACTTCAGTAAAGTTTTATAAATGAAAGAAAGACAAGTTGGTAGCTGAACCCTGGGAACAGTGAGAGGAACCTAATCATTGTAACCTAACAAAGTGGGATTACAACTAATCCCACTGAATGAATGGGTATGATCGAATGAGTTGGTATGGAGCCCAAGAAATAATGCTGAGAAAACCTTTGTGGATTTTACATGCTCAGACCTCGTAAGAAAACCATACCTCTTACTGAAAGAAAAAAAATTTTAATATGCATAAAGATTTTATTCCATCTTACTCATAAAATTATATGATTAGAAATAACCTAAATACTTTAAAATAAGGAAATAGTTACGTAAATTATGATACATCCATGTGCTATACCGTTATGCAGCCATTATAAATCATGAGTATGAACATCATTTAGACAAATGGAAAACGCTTGTGATAAAGTGGCCAATGCAGGATACAAAATTTATAAACATCCTGACTATATGTAAAAAGCAAAAGTCAATTAAAAAAAAAGACATCAAATACAAAAAACTTACCAACTTAAAATCTCCCAGGTTATCTGGTAAGCCCACCTATATGAGACTCAGGAAATCAACATAGTTGTACTAGAGTGGCACTACTTTTTTCTTCTGTGTCAAGACTCCTATGACATTAAGTATAAAGTGAATAATTTAAAAATATATATAAAAATAACATGTTGGTGGGGCACTTGGCTGACTCAGTCAGTAGAGCATACAACATTTAATCTCAGGGTCATGAGTTCAAGCCCCACATGGGCATGGAGCCTATTTTTTAAAAATTAAAAAATAATAACATTGGTGATGGTTGCACAACTATGAATTTACTAAAAACATTTAATTGTATACCTTAAAAGGGGAATTTTATAGTATGAGAGTTATATCTGAAAAAGTTGTTAAATTAAAAATATAATTTCTAAAGTGAATATTATTTTTAAAAGATTTTATTTTTAAGTAATCTCTACACCGAACATGGGGCTTGAACTCACAATCCCAAGATCAAGAGTCACATGCTCTACCAACTGAGCCAGGCAGGTGCCCCTAAAGTGTGTATTACTTATGAAATATCCCAGTGTTTGCTTTTTTCGAAGTAAAAAAAAAACTTAATAAGTGACACACATGAAGAGTTGTGTGGGACAACCAAAGTCTTAGTGTATTCATATTCAAGATACAATGGTGGAAAGCATGGGAATGACAGATTGGACAATGTGACAATATGTGGTATGCATTATGAGGTGAAGGTAGTTGTGCCAGACCTTAGTAGTTGTAGAAAAATTAGCTAAGGTACCTTGCACCTGCTTTAATAACAAAGATTCGTAACTAAAGCAATATATTTTGTTATATAAGCAAGAAGGGAGGAAGAAAATGTATAAATATTCAAAATATAGCTAAAACTAAAGAACACTCCAAAACTCAAGCCATCAAGACGTGTGGATTCCTTTGCTTGTAAAGAGACTTCTTGGGAGTTATTTTCTGAATACTTTTATGAGTACTTAGGTAACACCTGGATTTCACACACAGCTCTAGTTGCTTAACTCGGTTTGTTAAAACACGGATTTTGACAAGGCCAGTGTCTTGAGTGTCACAGGTCAGTTAAATGCCTTGTTTCAGAGCTACAGCGTGCACTCCTAACCTCAGTCAATGGGGAAGAGCCTTTATACTATTGTCTTTCCTATCTGAATTTACACTAGGCTGTGGGCTACTTAAGAACAGAAAATACTTCTTTCATCTCTGTATCCCCTGAACCTTGCATAGCTACGGTGGAGGCACTTGATAAATGAGTAAGGAAAAGGCAGTCACGCAACCACCACTTAATAAGGAGCACAAACTGAGAGATTTTTTCCATGTATTTTTCAGCTGAAACCTATGTATGAATATTCTTCACTCAGTACCTGTGCTACATTCTTCCATATGCCAAGGTTGGAGAAAAATATGGCTAATTCATCTGATAGTTGTGGGCATATAGGAAGGGATATAACAAAAACAATGATGCTGAATATTGCTTTTGAGGGGTGTTGGATTTATCAGAAAAATTAAAAAATGAAACAAAAATTGAGGTAAGTTCTCCACCCCCACCTGTTCTCCTTTGGAAGAGAGATAAATTTCAGAAGTTTGCAAACAGATTGGATTTAAAACCATCCGTGACCATTTGAAAGGAAAATTTGTTTACCTCATGGAAGATTCTATACCAGTGGATTTACTATTTCCCAAAGTTTTCAAAATTACAGGTCTTCCTTGACTTATGGGGTTATATACTAACAACCCCCTCATAACTTGAAAGTATCTTAAGTCAAAAATTCATTTAACACATCTAACCTACAGAACATCATAACTTAGCCTAGCCCACCTTGAACGTAACACTTAATTTGCCTACACTTGGGCAAAACCATGTAACACAAAGCCTACTTTGTAATAAAGTGCTGAATATCTCAAGTAATGTAAGTGAAAAACAGAATGGTTGTATGGATGTGGAATGTTTGTGTCAACTGTTTACCCTCGTGACTGCGTGGTGACAGGGAGCTGTGGCTCACTGGCACCACCCAGCATCACAGGAGAGGATGGTACCACATACATATAGCTGGGGAAAAGATCAAAATTACAAATTCAAAATATGGTTTCTACCAAATGTATATTGCTTTCACACCATTGTAAAGTCAAAATAACAAAAGTTTAACCATCATTTTATGCTCAAATTTTTTTTAATTTTTTAATGTTTATTTATTTTTGAGACAGAGCAAGAGCAGGGGAGGGGCAGAGAAAGAGGGAGACAAAGAATTTGAAGCAGGCTCCAGGCTCTGAGCTGTCAGTACAGAACCCGACGCAGGGCTCGAACCCACAAGCCAGGACATTAGACATGGGCTGAAGTCAGACGCTCAACCACCTGAGCCACCCAGGTGCCTCTAAACCATCATTTTAAAATTCAGCCTTAGGGGACATGCCTGGCTGGCTCAGTCAGTGAAGCATGCAACTCTTGGTCTCGGGGTTGTGGGTTTGAGATCCACAGTGGGTGTGGAGATTACTTAAAAATAGTATCTTTTTGGGGCGCCTGGGTGGCGCAGTCGGTTAAGCGTCCGACTTCAGCCAGGTCACGATCTCGCGGTCCGTGAGTTCGAGCCCCGCGTCGGGCTCTGGGCTGATGGCTCGGAGCCTGGAGCCTGTTTCCGATTCTGTGTCTCCCTCTCTCTCTGCCCCTCCCCCGTTCATGCTCTGTCTCTCTCTGTCCCAAATATAAATAAAAAACGTTGAAAAAAAAATTAAAAAAAAAAAAATAGTATCTTTTTTAAAAAAATTCAACCTTAAGTTTTTTAATTTCTTTAAATGATTACATCTTTCTATGCTCTTGATCTTATATGGGTTTATCCACCCTTTTGACTTGTGAGCTATTATTTTTTAAATTTCATTTCTCCTTTCACAAGAAAAAAAAATATTCACCCTCTCAGCTACATGCAAAATAAACTGGACAATCTTGTTACACCATCCACAAAAATAAACTCAAAATGAATTAAAGACCTAAAGGTGAGACCTGAAACCATAAAACTCCTGGATAAAAACACAGGCAATAATTTCTTTGACATCAGCCATAGCAACATTTTTCTGGACGTGTCCCCCAGGAGAGGAAAACAAAAGCAAAATGTGAACTATTGGGACTACACCAAAATAAAAAGCCTTTGCACAGCAAAGGAACCATCAAAAAGGCAACACTACTGAATGGGAGAAGATGTTTGCAAATGATACAACCAGTAAGGGGCCAACATCCAAAATATATAAAGAGTTTATACAACTTAATACCGAAAAAACCTAAACAATTCGATTAAAAAAATGGGCAGAGGATCTGAACAGACATTTGTCCAAAGAAGACATACAGATAGCCAATGGACGTATGAAAAGACGCTCAACAACACTACTCATTAGGAAAATGCAAATCAAAGCCACAATGAGATATCACCTTACACCTGTCAGAATGCCTAGTATCAGAAAGACAAGAAATTATAAGTATTGTCAAAAATGTGGGAAAAGGGGGCTCTGGCGGTGGCTCAGTTGGTTAAGCATCCGACTTCGGCTCAGGTCACGATCTCATGGTTCATGAGTTCAAGCCCCACACTGGGCTCTCTGCTGTCAGTGCAGAGCCAGCTTCACATCCTCGTCCCACTCTCCCTGCCCCTGTCCCCCCGCACACATGGTCATTCTCTCAATGTAGCTCTCTCAAAAATAAATAAAACATTTTTTTTAATGTGGAAAAAAGGGAATCTTAATGTTGGTGGGAATGTAAATTAATGCAACCAGTATAGAAAATAGCACAGAAGTTCCTCAAAAAATTAAAAATAGGGGTGCCTGAGTGGCTCAGTTGGTTTAGCGTCCAACTTCAGCTCAGGTCATGACCTCATGGTTTGTGAGTTTGAGCCCTGCATAAGGGTCTACGGTGACAGCTCAGAACCTGAAGGCTGTTTCGGATTCTATGTCTCCATCTCTCTCTGCCTCTCATACATTCCCTTCCTCTCTATCTCTCTCTCAAAAATAAACAAACATTTAAAAAATTTTAATTAAAAATAGAAATACCATATGATCCAGTCATTCCACTACTGGGTATTACCCAAAGAAAATGAACACATTAGTTCAAAAAGATATATGCACCTCTGTGTTTACTGCAGGATTATTTACAATAGCCAAGATATAGAAGCAACCTAAGCATCCATTGACAAATTAATGGATAAAGATACGGTACACACACACGCGCACACACACAAGAGTACTACTAACTCATATAAAACAATGAGATCTTGCCAACACAGATGGATCTAGACAATATTATTCTAAGTAAGTCACAGAGAAAGACAAATAGCATGATTTCATTTATACATGGAATCTAAAAAGCAAAAAAATAAGAAATAAAAATCAACAACAACAACAACAAAGAAAACAAGCTCTTAATTACAGAGAACAAACTGGTGGTTGCCAGAGGGGAGGTGGGTGAAGGCATGAGCCAAATAGATAAAGAGGATTAAGAGGTACAAATTTCCAATTATATTATAAATAAGTCAGGTAGATGAGTGGTACAGCATAGGGAATATAGTGATATTTTAATAACATCGCATAGCGACAGACAGTAACTACACCTATTATGGTGAGCAGTGAGTACTGTATAGAACTATTGAATCACTATGATATACACGTGAAACTGATATAACATTGTATGCCAATTTATTTCAAAAATAAAAAATTAAAAATAATATTTATCCTCATAACATGTTCTAATAACAAGTTCTGTCATTGCAGTTCTAATTCATGTGAGCTAGGGTCCTGCCCTTCTTAGACAACAGTGGTTTAAATGTGACTATCTTAGCATGTGTTTTAAACTCTTCCCAAAATCTGGGATGAGTTCCTTTTCAGCGCTGGGCTTACCTTGAAATTTGTTAAACAATAAGTTGGAAATTTCAGGACACCAATCAAAGATCTCTGTCCACTCATTTTGAAGGCAACACTAAACAATATTCAAATATTACATCACAGTTGCCAACCTCCAGCCATAGTGTGATACCTTCACCCCACCCCCACACTAAGCCAGAAACTAACTTGGTACCAAGGGTTAGAAAACCAAGTTCTGTGGACACAACAGAACAAGGGTTCTAACTCCTTTTGCTCATCCTCCGGGAGAGAAATAAATAGTCCCTGGTGAATCTAATCCTAACTCTAGAATATCATTTGAGGCAAGTTCAATGGACAGAGTCTCTGTGTGCTAACTAAACATTAAAACAGCAAGCAAGCATAATTTCTAGAGAGAGATTTCTCAAGGGAACCTAGCAAATGTTATCTATTCTCTAGCCTTATTCTAATAAATATCATTTATTTTCCTAAAAAAGAGCATACTATTAAGGAATCTAAAATTAAAATGTCACAATTCGATGAACCTTTTTCTAGTTCATTATGGTGAGCAGAGAGGGAGAGAGAGAGCAGTGGGCGTCAGGCCCATTAAGGATGTTTAATAAATATCTCCTAGAACATTAAGGTGAATACTTTGACCACTGGGTAACTGGATTCATTAGATCTTTTTCAGTTGTTATTGACAAAAGGCCATCTCCAACCAGGTTGAAGGAGAAGGGGTATTATCCGTAAATACAGGGATTCAAAATGACAGCTGGACCCACCACTCACGTGGTGTCACTGGAGCACTTCTCTCCCCATCTCTCAACTTCTGGTCATGAGCCGGCTTCCCACCTCAAAGAAGCCCTCATTGTGCAGCGTGAAAAGTGGCTGCCCACAGACCCACATTCACATTCTTCCAGCTGAGCAACCACAATAGGAAAAAGAGATTCTCCTCCCCTAACATCCATGTATCTATCCCAGGAATGAACCTATGGGCCATGTGCCCATCCCTAAACCAACCATTTGGCCTAGGGGATAGGGTCATGTGTCCACAACCATATAGTAGAAAGGAAGGGCACAGGACATGGCAGGTTAACAGCCTGACAGATTGATAGGTGGAATAAGGGGGACTATTCCCTGAGAGGGATAGATTTGGTGGCTATATGGCTGCTACAGTCAAACATTTGAAAGTGACAAATACTATTTTTTTCCAAACAAATAAAAAAACCTCTATAAAAATACTGTATGAGCTCAGTTACATGTGGAATCTTAAAAAAACAAAAACAAAAACAAAAACAAGCTCATAAATACAGAGAACAAAGTGGTGGCTGCCAGAGGTGGGTGGTGCAAAGTCGGCAGATGGAGGAAGGGAGTCAAAAGGTACAAAGTCACAGTTATAAATAAGTCCTGGGAATGTCAAGTACAGTATGGTGACTACAGTTAGTAATACTGTGTTGCACATCTGAAAGGTGCTAAGAGAGCAGATCTTAAAAGTTCTCAGCAAGAGAAAAAAATTTATAACTGTATATGCAGATGAGGGCTAACTAAACTTATTGTGAACAATTCACAGTATTCACAAATGTGAAATCATTATATTGTCCACTGACATGAATATAATGTCAAATGTCAAACAGAACCTCAATTTTAAGAATGAATTAAGGAAGGAAGGAAGGAAGGAAGGAAGGAAGGAAGGGAGAGAGAGAGAGAGAGAGAGAGAGAGAGAGAGAGAGAGAGAGAAAAGAAAGAAAGAAAGAAAGAAAGAAAGAAAGAAAGAAAGAAAGAAAGAAAGAAAGAAAGAAAGAAAGAAAGGAAAGGAAAGGAAAGGAAAGGAAAGGAAAGGAAAGGAAAGGAAAGGAAAGGAAAGGAAAATTCCACTTCTCCACTTCTCTGGTCCCACTCCAGACATCAGGATTGGGGTACAGCAATCCATACTTAACAAAACCCACGTGGGATTCTATTATTTTTTATGTTTATTTTTGAGAGAGAACATGAGAGAGCGAGCGAACACAAGTGGCGGAGGAACAGAGAGAGAGGGGGACAGAAGATCTGAAGCAGGCTCTGTGCTGACAGCAGACAGCCCGATGCTGGGCTTGAACTCAGGAACAATAAGAACATAACCTGAGCAGAAATCAAGAGTTGGACGCTCAACTTACTGAGCCACCCAGATGCCCTCTACAGGGGATTCTAACCCGTACTAAAGTTTGAGAACCACTGGCCTATCTGTTCCCATTCAAGTGAACAGATTTCTTTTCAGCCTCACATAGTTAAGGAATAATACTCAAGGAGCAGGGACTGCCCAGTGTTTCCATAAAATACTAAATAGTAAACATCTTAGGCTTTGTGTCCAAGAGGCAAAATCAAGGTTATATAAATACATAATACCTTAAAATGCAACCATTTACAAATGTAAAACCATTCACGGCTGGTGGGCTGTACAAAAGCAGATGGCAGGCCACATTTGCCGACCCCTGGTCAATAGCCGAGAGTTAGGTAGACTTCTTTTAAAAAGAAAGAAAAAGGGGGGAAAAGAGATGCACTTCTAGATGCAGAAAAAACATTCAATTTCAGTGGAAAAGATGTGGATTCCATTTAACACTGAAGCATTTCTCAGTGAAAGGTAAGTATTATCACCCAAGAAACTGACCCAGGAGCAGCAAACATCACAGTCACTGCCATCACCGTAGGCCAGCACTTCAGACCCTTTCCTACCAATGTTTTCATTCACAGGATCAAAGAGCCATCGAATGTCTGCCCCTGAGAAGTCTGGACACGAAAGCAAGATGGAAAACATTAACAATGTGCATATGGAAGGAGAGGGGTTGAGTGATTTTTGTAGCTCTATTAACTCACTTATCCTCAAGGGGATGTTTTAAGATCTCAGTGTAAGTGTGATTGATGCCTGGGATAAAACCATTGCACACGGCACTAAGAATATCCACCCTTCAGATCCTGTGAATAGAAATGTTGTTAACCTGACTTGGCCCAATTACAAAAACAGAAAACCACCAGGGGCCACTCTGCAGAGTTATCCACATGGATAGCACACTGTCCCACTTTTCTGTCCATCTCTTTAGCCATCCCCTTTCAACATCTACTGCTGACTCCTCTCCCTCTTCCCACCAAAATATATCCTGACACTGCTCAAGCTTTGTTCTAGACCTTCGTCCCTTCTCACCTATAGAGAGCCTTTCTTTGTGGGGTCCGTTCCCACTCAACTACTATCTCTCAAATCCACATCTCCGCCATACACCATTGCAGAGCTACTGAGCTTCAAAGTACTGCATCTCATTGCCTACTAAACATTTCCGTGACTGTCTCTGTGTCCATAAATTAACTCCACATTCCTACCCCTCAAGCCCAGTATGCTCTTCCTCCAGTGTTTATTATCTCAGGAAATGATACCACCATCCAGCCCGCTACTCACATTTAAAACCTAGGAGGCATCCGTGATACCTCCTTCTCCTTCAGCATCTTTCACACTGAAACAATCAAAATCCTATTTTACCTCCTATCTCAAAACCATCCACTTCTCCATATGCCTACTAGTCCAAACTACCATCATTCTGTCCTTAAATACTACAGTAGCCACCTAACTACCCTATAACCATTCTTGTTCCCTCCCTCCATCAATCCATTTAAATCTAAATGTAATCATTCATGGGCACCTGGGTGGCTCAGTCCATTAAGCATCTGACTCTTGATTTCAGCTCAAGTCGTGATCTCACAGTTTGGGAGTTCGAGCCCCACGTCCGACTATGCGCTGACAGTGTGGAGCCTGCTTGAGATTCTCTCCCTCTCTTTCCTCCCCTCCTCCACCCATAATCTCTCTCTCTCTCTCTCAAAAATAAACATTAAAAAAATTTTTCTGAAATGCTATAAAGCCCAGACTATCTCAAACAGATGCATTGGGACTAACTGCACCAGAGTCCTATAGTGGAGCTTATTAAAACGTTGCCTCTTAAGTTACATCAAACCCAAAGAATCAAAAACTCTAGGGTTAGGTCCAAGATACTGATGTTTCATCCCAAATCCTTACTACGGTTTACAGGACCTTCACAATCTGACCTCTTGCGGTTCCAGGCTAGGTTAGCGTGTCTTAGTCATGATTCTGTTCCAAAGCACCCCAAACTTCTCCAGTAGAAGCACTCATGGCACAGGTTACTATATATTAAATGTCTGACTTCCTGCCAGAGGGTAAGCTCCAGGACCAGAAGACAACATGCCTGCCATGTTTACCGTATATCCCTAGGACCCAGGACAGTGGGGCGCAGTATCTGTATAATATTCCTCACCATTCGGAATCAAAGAGAATTTAATACAGATTTTCTTCACAGCATGGTTGGTTAAACATGACTAAAAATGTCTTCATTTGTTGATGGAGTGTACAGACCAAGAAAAGAAAGGGCTCAGATAACAATGATTGGAGTAATTAATTAGTGGCCTGAAGGAGGAAGGTTTAATCTTCGAAATCAAAGCAATTATTTGGAGGTTGATAATAAGCTCTCCTCCAGTCTCCAGTGAGATCAAATGAATAGAAATAAGCTCTGGATTACATTCAAAGAGTTTCTGATCGTAGGTACCATATGGGTAAATACAAATCTCAAAAAAAAAAAAAAAAAAAAAAGTTGAATTTTCTCTGGTATAAGGAAAGAGGGGGTTACCCAGCTGGCTCACTGGGCCAATTGGTAGAGCACACAACTCTTGATCTCAGGATGTAGAGATTACTTAAAAATAAAATCTTAAAAAGAAAAGAAAGAGACCTCTCCCCTCGCTTCACTTTTCTTAGAGCGCTTTCCTTTGGAAAAGTTGTAATCACACATTCTTTCTCTGCCCTTTTAAAGTATACGTAGATCTTTTTAAAAGCTAAATAAGCCTTTTGACAGTTTTACAACCCAAGAATGTCTTTCTCAAGGACCTAGAAGTCATCTCTTTAAAATGTAAACATAAGGGAAGATAGCCCCTCTATCTCAGGCTCCAGGAGGCTTTAACTCGGACATCTGGCCTCAAATTATAACTACCTACCTGTCACAGAGATTTGAGAAGTTCTATTCTTCTTCTGGATAAAGATAATTAGCAAACACCAATGGTCAGCCCAATTACCAAGCAAATCTAGGATGAACTACGTATGACAAATGGTGTGTCATGTCCTCTTACCTGAGGACCAGCTGTCATTTATCTTGAGAACATGGGTGTGATAGGTTGTACCTGCGTGGCTAAATGAAAGGGGGAGATTCCTGTCTTTATCTTCTCTTTAGCTGATTGGCTGCGACACAGGTCGCATTTTGATGAATGCTTACACAATAATAAAACTGTCCTCTACCTTTGTGGAGAGGTCTTCTGGGTTGGCAGGAGATTCTGTTTTCAATTTTATTTCCCCAACAGGACCAATCACGAGCCACACTTACCAAGTGAAAGATGGTGAATTTGTATCTGGAAAACATTTAGCAACGGTGACAGCAAGCTGAAGCAGCTGTGCATTTCATCGGGGCCCTTACAAGTGGAGGGACTACCTGCCCTGAAAAAGTCTCTTCCCCCTTTTTTTTAATGTTATTTCTGAGAGACAGAGAGAGATGGAGCACGAGTGGGGGGGGGGGGCGGGGGGCAGGGGGCAGAGGGAGAGGGAGAGGGAGAGGGAGACACAGAATCCGAAGCAGGCTCCAGGCTCTGAGCTGTCAGCACAGAACCCAACGCAGGGCTCGAACCCATGAACTCTGAGATCATGACTTGAGCTGAAGTTGGACATTCAACCATCTGGGCCACCCAAGAGTCCCTCCCCTTGTAGGTTACTTCTGCCCATCACACTCCTGTCTCCCCTGACTCCTCCATTTAAACACACACACACACACACACACACACACACACACACACACACACACACACACACACAGACAAAACAAACCTCTGGCATATTAGCAATGGAAAGCTGAGTAAGGAAAGACACATACCCAGACTCATACTCATGCCACAGAGGGGCATGTATGCAGCCCAAACAACTTAGTGAAGGCAGTTTTATAAACAGAAACGAGGAAGTGGTTAGGATAAAAAAAGAATGAGATGTCCCAGAGGGAGTGATCCTGGCAAAAACTTCACATTAGATGAACTCTCTGGTGCTATGCTGCATGCTGAAAGAGGAAAGGATAAAATGTTGGAAACTGATCTAAACATAGAAAGGAGTACAACAAAGAGAAAAGATGCTTTCTCTATACCCTAAGTTTATGATGAGAAGGCCAGCACTGTTCAAACTAGTGTTTGTAAGTTTTTTACGATGAAATAAAACACTTCGTATTATTTTGAAGACTAGCAGAACAAACCCCACAACGAAATAACACACTTTAATTTCCAATGTTTCTAACGTTTTCAGTTACAGTGTACTCCAAGCAAATATTATTTTTACTTTTTTTTTTTTTCACTTCCCAGCACATTAATAACCAACAGTAAGAGCTGGTTAAAATGTTGGATGTTGCCACAAGCCATTTTAAAGTTCACAGAACACTTGTAATCTTTCCTACTGATGTTCAAGATTGCTTTGCATATGGTTTTAAGCTTGCGTGGTCTTCCACTAACCACGCAAAGCAAGGACTATGTTCCTCATTAAACAAGTGAACAGAAGTGCCTAAAACAGTGTCTGTCACATAATAAATGCTCAATAAATGTCACCTATTATTTCAAAGACATTACTGTTTTTCAGCTTTAATGCAAAAGATTTTTTGTAGGTTTGTTTGTTTTGTTGTGTCATCTTTTTTTGTTGTTTTTTTTGTTTTGTTTTTGGGGGTTTTTTTAGGGTTTTTTTTTTTTTTTTGCTTTTTTGTTTTTTTGGGTTTTGTTTGTTTGTTTGTTTTTTGCTTTTTAATGTCTATACTTGCTGCTCCTATTTCTCCCCTTCCGTTCTCTCTTAAAACAATTCCCATCAGGATTCTGTCCACACCACTCACCACAACTGCTCTTCTCAAAGTCACCCATCACTTCTAAGTGGCTAAATCCAATGGTAGCTGTACATCTTAATATTCTTGACAGCAGCATTTAATTCAATTCATTAGAAAAGATCTTGGCTTCCAAACACCACAAACATTTTCCTGGTTTCCACCTGCCCTATAAATGGATCCCTTTCAATTTCCTTTACCAGTTACTCTTCTCTCTCTGACATCCAAATGTCAGAGACATCCTCTCTCTCCTCTCCCACCTCACTGTTCTCACACACACATACCCCCACATCAAAGCCATTGGCATTATTCTCTCAACCTAGTACCTTCAGGTCATTAGAATTATCCCCATTTTAGAGATGAGAAAACTGAGCCACAGAAAAAGCTATGTACTTGTCCAGGTCACATAAATGATTTGTGACAGAATTGGGATCCATGCATGCCTAGGTAGGCTAACTTTAGAGTTTTGAAATGGCAAATCTTCTCAATTCTTGTCCAGGCTAACAAAAAAAAATATGTATAATTTCAAGAATCCTTTTGATAAAGACAACAAATAAAGAATTTCTAAGTTTCTTCCAATTAGATCATTAAGTGAACTTACACCTAATAGAAAACATAACTTTGTAAACCAAAACATAGCTGTAACAACCCATAAGAAAATTTCCCACTCGACTTTACAATCTATGTTTCTGTACATAATTTTTAAATCAGATTTTTTTAAACATGTATCATAACACTTTAGCCATCATAATAGAGTACCCTTACTATAATAAACGTCAATTTTTTGGAAACCTTGAGGACTGGAAGGAAATTTGTAATTTTAAAACATCAAGCAGTTATACTATTTCTCTAGAAACAGAGGGTTAATTCACTATAGGGAAAGAAAGAAAATTTTCCTCTACCTTTCTAGATTCTTGGCAAAGATCCCCCACTGGCCACACAATAAAAAGGTAGAGTAACAGGAGAAAAAAACTATTTTAATTATGTATGTATGTATGTATGTATGTATGTATGTATGTATGGGAGCTCCACAAAGATAAGAGGCTCAAAAGGCTACCAGGCAAATGTGGCTAATATACCATCCTGAACGAAAGAAAGGGATAAGCCTCTGGGACTTCAAGGGAGGAAATGCAGGGTAAACAAAATCAGCCCTACCAGGCAGGTAATCTCTCAGATGAAAGAGTGATCTCTGGCAGTTGCCCACTTCCTGCCATAGGCCCCCTTTCTCATGTAAATTTCCCTTACGAAAGGGTAACTTCTCAGTTTCCAGAGCTTCTCCAGTGTGTGCACCTTCTCAAAATCTCAAAATACTCCTTATGCCAGAGACAAACGTTTTAGGACGTCACATTCTGCTAACCATCACGCAATGATTGGGCAAACACACTCTTTGGTTTTGCAAAAAGACAAAGGTCCTATTCTGAAAAAAAGGAAGACAGAAAAAATGGAAAACTATAAAATTGCTCAGGCAGGAGGCAAGAAAACTGAACATACTTGACCTAATCTAATTCAACCACCATCCCCAGACTGACTTGAGGAAACTAGTATTTTGAGAAACCATATTCTTATTTCTTTTCTAAAAGAAAAAGATAAAATTAGCAGATTACTGTCCATTGTTCTTCAGTTGTAGCAATGCTTGTGTGCCTCTTTCCCAAATGATATTCTACACTTAAACATGAGAAAAATAGCACCTCAAAATCACTTGCTCAATAATTTCTTTGAAGAGTGTACTCAAGTTTTTGTTAGAAAAGCTTTTGTTTGGGGCTCCTGTGTGGCTCAGTTGGCTAAGTGACCGACCTCAGCTCAGGTGTTGGTCTCACGGCTCAAGAGTTTGAGCCCTGCATGGAGCTCTGTGCTAACAGCTCAGAGCCTGGAGCCTGCTTTGCATTATGTGTCTCCCTATCTCTCTGTCCCTCCCCTGCTTGCCCAATCTCTCTCTCTCTCTCTCTCTCAAAAATAAATATTAAAAAAGAAAAGAAAAACTTTTGTTTGTTTTTTCAGTTTCTCATTTCCCAAGAAAGGAAAATCAATTATAAGATGACATTGGACCCATTATGTCTGTCATGAGACTACAAAAAGTTTTTATGTGCTTTACTTGAAAGAGTGGACTGACCCTAGAAATTTGCTGCTAGCCAATTCCTCTGTAACAAGTGTCACCACTATTTAGAAGGCCCAGAACAATTAAGAAGTTCTAAAGAGTTCTAAAAATGAAGGGATAAAAAAAGATATTCCATGCAAATGGAAGGGGGGGAAAAAGCCAGGATAGTAATACTTATATTGGAAAAAATAGACTTTAAAACACAGATTATAAAAAGAGACAAAGAAGGGCATTACATAATAATGAAATCAACAAGAGAATATAACAATCATAAATATCTATGCACCCAAAATTGGAGCACTTAAATACATAAAGCAAATATTAACAGACATAAAGGAAGAAATGGACAGTAATACAAAACCAGTAGATAACTTTATTTTTTGTAATGTTTATTCATTTTTGAGAGAGATAGCATGAGCAGGGGAGGGGCAGAGAGAGGGGTGGACAGAGAATACAGATCAGGTTCTGCACTGACAGGAGCGAGCCCAGTAGGGGGCTCCAACTCATGAACCATAAGATCATGACCTGAGCCAAAGTCAGATGCTCAACCAAATGATCCACCCAGGTGCCCCACCACAAGATAACTTTAACACCTCACTTACATCATATCATCCAGGCAGACCATCAATAAAAAAACAGTGTCAGGGCGCCTAAGTGACTCACTTAGTTAAGCGTCTGACTCGGTTTTGGCTCAGGTCATGATCTCCCAGTTCATGAGATCGAGCCCCACCATCAGGATCTAAGCGGACAGCATGGAACCTGCTTGAGATTGTCTCTCTGCCCCTCCCTAACTTACGCACGCACTCGCACGCTCTCTCTCTCAAAATAAATAAATAAAACTTAGAAAAAAAAAAACAGCATCTTTGAAGGACAAATTAGACGTGGTGGACCTAACCAGAGATATACAGAACATTCCATCCAAAACAGCAGAATCCATATTCGTTTCAGGTGCACGTGGAACATTCCCCACGATAGATCATGTTAGGCCACAAAAAAAGTTTCAATAAATTGAAGACTGAAATCATATCAAGCATTTTCACAACCAACCTGATATGAAACTAGAAATCAATTATAAACACACACACACACACACACACACACACACAGAAAAACAAACAGCATGGAAGCTAAACAACATGGTACTAAACAATCAAAGGGCTAATGAAGAAATCAAAGAGAAAATCAAAAAATACCTGGAGACAAATGAAAATGAAGATACAATGGTCCAAAATCTTTGGGATGCAGCAAAAGCAGTTCTAAGAGGTGTTACAGCAATACCTGCCTACCTCAAGAAACAAGAAAAGTCTTGGGTCACTCAGGTGGCTCAGTCAGTTAAGTGTCTGATTCTTGCTTTTGGCTCAGGTCATGATCTCACGGTTCGTGAGATCTAGCCCCATGTTGGGCCCTGCGCTGACAGTGCACAGTCTGCTTGGGATTCTCTCTCTCTGCCCCTCCTTCGCTCTCTCTCTCAAAATAAAAAATAAAAAAAAAGAGGGACACTTGGGTAGCTCAGTCAATTAAGCATCCAACTTGTGAGGTCAGCTCAGGTCATGATCCCAGGGTTGTGGTCTGTGATGAGCTCCACACTGAGCGTGGAGCCTTCATGAGATTCTCTCTATCACTCTCTCTGCCCTTCACCTGCTCACACTCTCTCTCAGAAAGAGAGAGAGAGAGAGAGAGAGAGCGAGCGAGGAAAAGGAAGAAAGGCAGGGAGGGGAAGAGGAAGGAAGGAAGGAAGGAAGGAAGGAAGGAAGGAAGGAAGGAAGGAAGAGGGAGGGAGGAAGAAAAAAAAGAAAGAAGTCCCAAATAATCTAACTTTACACCTAAATAAACAAGAAAAAGAACAATCCCCAAAGTTAGTAAAAGGAAGGAAATAACAAAGATCAGAGGAGAAAAAAAAAAAAAAAAGACTAAAGAAAAGTAATAGAAAGACCAATAAAATCAAGAATTGGTTCTTTTAAAAGAGAAACAAAATTAAAAACCTTTAGCCAGACATATCAAGAAAAAAATAAGAGAAGATCTAAATAAATAAAATCAGAGAGGAAAGAGGAGAAATGACAACCAATACCACAGAAATGCAAATACAAGGATTATAAAAGACTACCACAAAAAATTATATGCCAACAAATTAGACAACATAGAGGAAATGGACTAATTTCTAGAAACATAAAGTCATCCAAAATTGAACCAGAAAGAAATAGAAAATCTGGACAGGCCAATTAATTAGTATGAAATTGAATGGGTAATCACAAACTTCCAACAAACAAAAGCCCAGGACAAGATTAATTCACAGGTAAATACTACCAAACACTTAAAGAAGTGTTAATACCTATTCTCCACAAATTATTCCAAAAATAAATTTTAACAGGAAGAGGAGCTTCCAAATACATTCTACAAGGCCAGCATCATCCTAATACCAAAACCAAAAACACTACAAAAAGAAAGCAAGAAAGAAAACTACAAGTCAATATCCCTGATGAACGTAGATGCAAAACCCCTCAATAAAATATCAGCAAACCATATTCAACAATACATGAAAAGGATCATTCACCACAATAAAGACGGATTTATTCCAGAGATGCAGGATGGCTCAGAAGCTGCAAATCAATCAATGCGATACACCACACTAACACAATGCATGATAAAAATCATATGGTCATCTCAATAGATGCAGAAAAAGTATTTGACAAAATTTAACATCTAATCATAATAAAAACTCTCAAAAGAGTGGGATTAGAGAGAACATATCTCAACATTCATAAGGCCATACATGACAAACCCACAGCTAATATCACACTCAATGGGGAAAAACTGAAATCTTTTCCTCTAAAATCAGGAACGCGACAAGGATGTTTACCCTTATCACTTTTATTCAGCAGAGTACTGGAAGTCCTAACCACAGCAACCAGTATTGGCCTTAGCTACATATTTATGGATATGTCTTGCCAGGCAAGGGAAACAAAAGCATAAATAAACTACTGGGACTAGATCAAAATTAACAGCTTTTGAAGAAAAACATCAACAACACAAAAAGGCAACCTCCCAAACGGAAGAAGATATTTCCAAATGTCATATCCAACAAGGAGTTAATATCTAAAATATATAAGGAACTCTGACAATGCTACACCAAAAAAAGTCCAAGAAATCCAATTTTTTAAATGGGCAGAGAACCTGAATAAACATTTTTCCAAAGAAGACATACAGATGGCCAACAGACACATAAAACATGCTCAATATCATTAATCATCAGGGAAATCAAAATCAGTATCGCAATGATCTATCACCCTATACCTGTTCGAATGGGTGGTGTGAAAAAGAAGCAAGGGTTGGCTAGGATACAGAAAAAAGAGAATCTTCGTGCAATGTTGGGGGGAATGCAAATTGGTGCAGCCACTCTGGAAAGCAGTAAAGAAGTTCCTCAAAAATTAAAAACAGAAATACCATGCAATCCAGTAATTCCACTAGTGGGTATTTACCCACCCCCCAAAAAATGAAAATACTAATTTGAAAATATATACATACCCCGATGTTTATTGAGACATTATTTATGAGAGTGAAGATATGGATGTAACCAAGTGTCCAGGGATAGATAAGTGGATAAAGAAGATATGGTGTGTGTATATATATATTTATATTTATACTTATTTTTATATATAATACACACACACAAACAGGAATATAGCTGAGCCTTAAAAAACAATGAGATCTTGCCATTTGCAACAACATGGATGAACCTAGAGGATATTATGCTAAATGAAATGTCATACAAATACCAGATAATTTTACCTATATGTGAAGTTAAAAAAAAAAAAAAAGAAAAGAAGCAGAAACTGACAGATAAATACAGAGAACTGGTTGTTACCAGAGGAGAAGAGGTTGGGGGACAGGCAAAATGGGTGAAGGGGAGTGAGAGGTACAGGATTCCAGATAATGGAATAAGTCATGGGGGATAAAAGGTACAGCATAGGGAATATAGTCAATGGTATCATATACATTATATGGCGACAGATGGCAGCTACACTTGTGAGCATAATATAATACATAGATTTGTCCTATCACTATGTTGTACACCTGAAACTAATGTGGCATTATGTGTCAACTATGCTTCAATCTAAAAAAAAAAAAATAAAGAATCCCTTCTTTGGGAGTGGACTAGATAGGGCCACCACATACAACTCCAAAGTTTGTTAAATACCAGTAGTTCAGTAGCTGATTCTTACAAGGGCTCACTTTCTGTCCCACAGCCTGCCCTCACCTGTAGCTCACTCCTCAAAACTAAGGGCTATTCGCAGGGCTTCCCTATAATTTTCTTTGCTCATTCTTTGTGATTCTGATGAGTTTTTTTAAAGAGCAATATTGTAGGCTTCTTTCAACCGATCTCCTATATTACAGTTAGTAAATGATCTCTAGGATTATGGCATGTGGATGGCTTTCTTCCCTATTTCCAGGGCCCATTTAAGATTTGTGCTATCATGGAGTCATTTTAAATCAGTTCAGGGAATGTGGGAAAGCCTGTACTAAAGCTTACATATTTCCTAGACCTTTCTTCTATATAGATATCCTTAAAAATAGATGTGTTTTTTCTAAAAAGAAAACATTTAGCTTTTTTCAGTCAAAAATGTGGAACAGATTGGATTTTAGTACAAAAACAATGTGCTTAGAAACTCTTGGTAGGAACTAAAACATGTGTTTTTAAAAAAAAAAAAATCTTGCGATTTTTACTACCACAATATAAAAATACTAGCAGTTCACAGATTAAATTTCTGAATCCCTGACCTTTGACAAATGTCAATGGTATGCTTTCACTATAGACAGACGAGATACCATGGATTGCTTGATAAAGTGTGCACAGTGTATTTATGAAGTCACTTAAGATAAAATTTTGTCAAGGAGTCAGAAGGTTATATTTTCTTGACATGCATAACGGTGGGGTCACTCTATTGTAAACTTATCTATTATCTAGAAGCTGTCTGAATAGATGTGATAGTCATTGACCTACGGAACTGTCAAAAATCAGAGCTCACATACTTCAACTTCCAACTTGATTCTGCAACCCGGGCTACATTATCTGCCAAATGACCATCTTCTCCCCACAATAAAAGACTAAACTACTGTAGGTGAAATAAGAAGGAAAAGGTGAGGACATTTGCTTCTAAAGAAGATGAAGAAAAGGAAGAAAGAGTACGTTCAAATTAAAATGTGAAATTTAGAGGGAAATTTTCAACAAGGGATGATATCATCCTTAATATAAAAATAGGTTGTAAAAGTTAATTTTAGGAGCTCCTGGGTGGCCCAGTCAGTTAAGCGTCCAACTTCAGCTCAGGTCATAATCTCACATTCCAGGAGTTTGAGCCCCACATTCAGTTCTGTGCTGACAGCTCTGAGCCTGGAGCCTGCTTCGGATTCTGTGTCTCCCTCTCTCTCTGCCCCTCCCCTGCTCATGCTCTGTGTCTCTCTGTCTCTCAATAATAAGTAAACGTTAAAAATTTTTTTTTATTTTTTTTAAACGTTTATTTATTTTTGAGACAGAGAGAGACAGAGCACGAACAGGGGAGGGGCAGAGAGAGAGGGAGACACAGAATCTGAAATGGGCTCCAGGCTCTGAGCTGTCAGCACAGAGCCCGACGCGGGGCTCGAACTCATGGACCGTGAGATCATGACCTGAGCCAAAGTCGGACGCTTAAACGACTGAGCCACCCAGGCACCCCAAAAAAAATTTTTTTTAATTAAGTTAATTTTAAAAGACACATTGTTTCCACAATACAAAATTAGTAGAGAGCATAAACAACTCACATAGAATGATAATTGAATACAGGATAAAAAATTAAACTTTACTCATGTAACTACACACACACACACACACACACACACACACACACACACACAAAACAAGGAATGGGTGTGGCTGAGGGTATTCTAACACTAAACAATATGTATAAACAGAGAAAATCAGATGTAAATTAAAAAATAAAAATTTTTTAAAAAAACAGAAAATGATGGTCTACTCTGTAATATCATTATGGTTACAGTATTAAGAAGCCTCTGATTATCAAAAACAAAAATATTAAAGTCAAGGCCATAACGGGCAAAGGGGGAATGGTGTAGAGAATTTCAGAACTGCAATACCAAGATTATTTTCATCGCAGGAATTTCAATAAAGGTATTTTTTTAATGTTTGTTTATTTTTGAGAGAGAGAGAGAGAGAGAGAGAGAAAGAGCGTGGAGGGGGAGGGATAGAGAGAGAGGGAGACAGAGATAGAGCATGAGCAGGGAGGGGCAGAGAGAGGGAAACACAGAATCTGAAGCAGGCTTCAGGTTCCAAGCTGTCAGCACAGAACCCGATGAGGGGCTTGAACTCATGAACCTTGAGATCATGACCTGAGCCAAGGATGGACACTTAACTGACTGAGCCACCCAGGCATCTCTCAATAAAGTTATTTTTATTCATCTGAGTACATTTTGTTATTTCAAGCTACAAATAAACTTATTCAGTAAGTGCCAAAAAAAAAAACAAAAAACAAAAAACCAAAAAAAAACACCTCAAGCTGGTGCAGCCACTCTGGAAAACAGTATGGAGGTTCCTCAAAAAATTAAAAATAGATCTACCCTATGACCCAGCAATTGCACTACTAGGCATTTATCCAAGGGATACAGGTGTGCTGTTTCGAAAGGACACATGCACCCCCATGTTTATAGCAGTACTATCAACAATAGCCAAAGTATGGAAAGAGCCAAAAATGTCCATCAACGGATGAATGGATAAAGTACACAAGTACACAAGTACACAAGTACACACACACACACACACACACACACACACACACACACACACACACACTGGAGTATTACTCGGCAATCAAAAAGAATGAAATCTTGCCATTTGCAACTACATGGATGGAACTGGAGGGTATTATGCTAAGTGAAATTAGTCAGAGAAAGACAAATATCCTATGACTTCACTCGTATGAGGACTTTAAGACACAGAACAGATGAACCTAAGGGAGGGGTCAGAGAAAGATAAATATCATATGACTTCACTCATATGAGGACTTTAAGACACAGAACAGATGAACCTAAGGGAAGGGAAGCAAAAATAATATAAAAACAGGGAGAGGGACAAAACATAAGAGACTCTTAAATATGGAGAACAAACAGAGGGTTACTGGAGGGGTTGTAGGAGTGGGGATAGGCTAAATGGGTAAGGGCCATTAAGGAATCTACTCCTGAAATCATTGTTGCACTACATGCTAACTAATTTGGATGTAAATTTAAAAAATAAAATTTAAAAAAAAGAGGACAAAAATAAATGCCAAAAAAAACACAAAAAACAAAAAAACCTATCTCCACAGAGACCATGTTTCCTGAATACAAGGCAGCACTATTATGAAAAAGAAGGAGGGTGACTGAACAATCTTATGTCCCCTAAACTATAATACAGTCTACTAAATAATATTTTTAAGGACAAAATTATAAGGGAATTTTAAAAAGACTTCAAGCTACATAAAAGCACTACATGAAAAATTTGTGAGATGTAGCTACAACTATATTTAGAAGGGAACATTTTGATATTAATAAATAACAAAATGTAGAATACTTTATATACACCATGCATATTATAATTTTCACATATTATCACATTTAAACTTTTTAATTGTATTTTTGAAACATTTTTATTCATCTTTTGAGAGAGTGAGAGAGAGAGAGAGAGAGATAGCATGAACAAGGAAGAGGCAGAGAGAGAAAGACACAGAATCTGAAGCAGGCTCCAGGCTCTGAGCTGTTAGCACAGGGCCTGATGTGGGGCTCAAACCCACAAACCGTGAGATCATGACCTGAGCTGAAGTTGGACGCTTAACTGACGGAGCCACCCAGACACCCCTTAATTGCATTTTTATTGTAAAATATTAACAAAAATCCAACTGAGTAAATTTGAAGACCTAATTGCCTTTAAGGGATGCATGAATCTGAGAGCACCCAAGCCAGCACGTAGAGGGGAGCGCAGGGAAGCTGTATAAAATAGAGGGTTTTCATAGGAAGGGAGGTGGGACAAGAAAGTTTTAGCAGTGGAAAGGATTGTTTTAGGGAGAGGTCACTTTCCCTTAGAGGGCAGAGCAGGAAGTCTTTATAGGTAGATTACCTTATCTTGCTTTGGGGGACAGAGAGAGGACAGATTACCTCATCAGTGTGGACCAGAACATTCCTGGCTGACAAGTCAAAACTCCATTCAGGAGGAGGTTGAAACTACAATTAAGTTAGGTATTTAAGCCTTGGCTTGGTGACTGGGCCTGACAGCATTTGGGGCCTGTGGTTCTCTTTTTAATATATCTTTGTGAAAATAAAACATATACTTTTCAAAGAATAATCACTTCTAAAAAGCAAACACCTAGGTGAACGCCACACTTCTTTTATAAAGAAAATATTGCCAAAATCTCAAAGACTTGCTGGGCGTTCCTTTCCCAGTGATATCCTCTCCCTCCCTGCAAAAGCAACCCACTGTCCTGATTCCCTGACTTCATCATTGTTCCAACTATGTACACATTTTTTAAAAAAAACACACTGCTTAATTTGGGCCACTCCTTTACTTAAGTGGAATCATATTACACTTATCTTTTTGTAGCCTGATTATTTTAACATTGTCTTTTAGTTCACTGGCTGCGCCCTGCTGTATGTAGATTGTTACTGTTTCATCCAGACATACCACAATTATACATTCTACTGATGATGAATACATGGGTCATTTTCATTTTAGGGCTGCTATGAATATACTTATACTTGTCTTCTGGTGCATACGGGCCAGATTTTCTCTGGGTTAAATATCTGGAAGTAGAACCAATGGATCTTAGGATATGCACATATTTAAGTTTATTAAGTAATGCCAAATTGGTCTCCAAAGTAGTTGAACCAATTTACAACCTCATCAGTAGTGCTTTGAGAGTTCCTATGGTGCCAAATTCTTAATCCCAGGAATTATCAGACTTTACAATATCGCCAGTCTGGTAGGAATGTTTTTTATTATAGATTTAAATTTGATTTTCCTAATAATGAAGTTGACCACTTTCACGTTTACTGACATTCAGGTTTCCTCTTTTGTGTTTTCCACTTTTCAGTAAGATTTCATCTCTTTATTCTGGAGATACACACACACACACACACACACACACACACACACACACACACACATTGGATATCGGTTTTTGTCAATTATATGATTTGCAATTATCTTCACTCAGTTTGTAACTTGCATCTTTACTGTCTTATGGTAGCTTTTAAGAAAGGAAATTCAGTTGCAGGTAATTGAATGTAACAATCTTTTCCGTTATGCTATGCATATGTGTGTCTTTGGGCACGCACGCACTTTATTTTGCTTTTGGCCTGCATGTGTGAGTGTAGTCTCCTTTAGAAAATTCTTCCCTACCTGGAAAATATAGACATAGTTCCCTGGAATTTATTTGTATATGGTGTGAAGTAGGGGTCCCATTTCATTTTTTAAAACGTGGGCACCCAATTGTCCCATTTGTGAATAATATGTATTTTAATGTTATAATTATGTATTGGGGGGGGGAAAAGTTACCCATTCTCCACCAATTTGAAGACCATCTAGTTATATACCAAGAGTCCTGAAATATGAGGTTCTCTTCCTCGATCCTCTATTCTGTTCTATTGCTCTATTTGTCTACTCCAGCAACAGTAACACACTCACCTGAATTCTTTAGATTTATAAGTCGTTATATTTAAGAGGGCCCACCTTACATTCTTCTTCTTGAGTAAGCCAATAGGTAGGCCTTTGAAACTCCATATAAATTTGAGAATCATTTCATCAAAGGTCCACAAAATAATAAGGTTGGAATTCTTACTAGGATTACTGGGATTCTATAAATAACATGTGGGAAACTGACATTCACAGTATGAGTCTTTTCTGTGCCTCTCTCCACTTATTTAAATATCCCTTAATTTCTTTCAATATAGTTTTATCATTTTCTCCCTTAGTTTCTTATAAACCTTTTGTTAAATTTATACCTATTTGTTTCAGATTTGTCTACACTGTTATAAATGACATGTTTTTAAATTTTCCTTTTCTAACTGATATTTGCTAATATAAAAATGCAAATTGTTTTAGGATATTCTCTTCTGAATCTGGTCAACTTGTTAATTCTATTAATCCTGAAAATGTTTTGTACATTCCTTTGGGCCTCCATATAAACTTACTCAAGTCATTATAGATAGTAAGTTTCATTACTTACCTCCCAACACCCTAACATGATTTTATTTTTTACTATGTGGGGTAGTTCCAGTATGATGATCAACAGAACTGGCAGTGAGCATGCCTGACAAGCTGCCATTCTCAACAGGAAATCTTTGAACTTTCAGCTAATATTAAGAATGATGTTTTGGAAGCAACCAAAATGTCCTTTACTGTGTGAATGGCTAAATAAATTAGTACATCCAGACAATGAAAAGTTACTCTGTGCTAAAAACAAATGAGCTATTAAACTATGAAAAGATATGAAGGAAACTTAAATGCATATGACTAACTGAAAGAAGGAAACCTGAAGAAGCATGCTGTATCATTCCAACTACCTGACATTCCAAAAAAGGCAACATTATGGAGACAGTACAAAGATCAGTGGCTGCCACAGGCTCAGGAAAGTGTGGGAGGAAAGCATCAACAGGTGGAATGCAGATTTTTAAGACAGCGTAACTATTTGGTAGGATACTGTAACGGTGGATATATGTCATTATACATTTGCCAGTAACAAAGAATGTACAACATGAAGAGTGAACCCTAATGTAAACTACAGACTTTGGTCAATAGTAATATTTTCAGTATTGCCTCAACAATTATAACAAGTGTACTGCATTAATGCAAGGTAATAATAACAAGGAATGTAGTCAGGGTTGGGGGGCGGGGAGATGATGTCTGGTGTTTATGATAGTATTTTCTATGCATACCATATGCCAGATTAAGTAAATTCTATGGTTTTTCCAAACACTACATATATCCCTACTCCCTACATCACAATTCCCTCACTGCATTCTGAGATACATTTTTCTTGGATAATCTATGCCGAAGCACATTTATTCAACAAGAAATATTTTGTTCATGCAGGGGGCCTGTCTCCTAAAGACCACATGGGTTTTTCTTACTCCCCACCTCTATGAATTCATACTTTCTGCTTGCTGTTTGTTCCAAATGTCCTGCAGCTCAATCCAGACTTCCTCCAAGTGCATCCCAGGATGGCCACTTTGCTGTTGTTTGTGTTAATCTTTACGTGCTGAAAAGTGCATCAATCATCAATATTTATGGAATTAATTATTCATGTAAAAGAAAGAAGCAAATGGTACTGGTGACATCAAGGTGCCATGTAGAAAATTCTAATTTATGTATCCCATGTGACGTATTAAAACGTACAAAGTTACTGTGTTTACACTAAAAACAAGCAAATTCTCTTGAATGCCCAGTTTTAATCACAAATAGATTTTGACTCTAACAAATGATTGTGATCATCTACCAAGATGATCATATGATTCTTCTCCCTCAGTACATCAACATGCTAAATTATTGGCTATTTGAATGTTTGCTGAGCTCAGAACCCTTGCTTCGCAATATTCAAGCCAGTGGTTTATAAGCGATCTTTTATCTTAATAATATAGTAAATACCTGTGCATTCTACAAAGAAACTAGGAAACAGGCACAAATTTTTATACAGCTTTGTGATCTTCCTCCATTCCATAACCCCAACCCAGAGTATTTCCTGAAACTTACAACATATATGTGCATTACAGGTATATACACACACACGTACTTATATATACACACACACATATATTTACACACATACGCACACACACAAATACAGTGGACTCAACAATGTAGGGTTACGAGCATCTGCCCCACCCCAAATAGTTGAAAATCCTTATACAACACTTGATTCCCCCAAAACTTAACTACTAATAGCCTACTGTGGACCAGAAGACTTATCAATAACGTAAACCGTTAACATATGCTTTGTATGCATGTTATATGCTATATTCTTACAATAAAGTAACCTAGAGAAAAAAGCAAATTAAGAAAAAAAACATTTACAGTACCACTGTGTCAAAAGCTTATATATATCACCGGGGTGCCTGGGTGGTTCAGTCGGTTAAGCATCCGACCTCGTCTCACGTCATGATCTCACGGTTCGTGGGTTTGAGCCCTGCATCGGGCTCTGTGCTGACAGCTCAGAGCCTGGAGCCTGCTTGGGATTCTGTGTGTGTGTGTGTGTGTGTGTGTGTGTGTGTGTGTGTGTGTGTGTGTGTGTGTGTCTGCCCCTCCCCTGCTTGTGCTCTGGCTCTGTCTCTCAAAAATAAATAAATGTTTTAAAAAAAAAAAAAAAAAACTGGGGCGCCTGGGTGGCTCAGTCGGTTAAGCGTCCGACTTCGGCTCAGGTCACGATCTCACGGTCCGCGGGTTCGAGCCCCGCGTCGGGCTCTGGGCTGAAGGCTCAGAGCCTGGAGCCTGCTTCCCATTCTGTGTTTCCCTCTCTCTCTGCCCCTCCCCCGTTCATGCTGTGCCTCTCTCTGTCTGAAAAATAAACGTTAAAAAAAAAAAATTAAAAAAAAAAAAACTTCTATCAACTTTTTACAAGATGAACCGTTTGCCAGTATCTACATCAATACTGTCTTATACTGTAGATGTTACATGTATCACTAACACCAGATACCAAAATTGAAAAGATAACATGAAAAAGAAATGCATACTTATTTACAAGTATAATGACTTCATGCACTGATAACAAAGCAGCAGCAAGATGACTGCTTTAGGGTAGACGAACAGTACTCCATGGCAGCCTAGTCTATCCACTAATGAATGACTCCTTATACAACTTTTATGGAATAGAGTATTCCAGCCATATTCCTGATACAGAATTGGAAACAGCTGCATTAAAAAAAAAAAAACAAAAACAAAAAAAAAACAAAACGCACTTACCGGTGATGACAGGCTAAAACAGTTTCTCCAATTATGAGAGAGGCATACTGTATGGGGATGTAACTCTTTGACAGGAAAGTTATAAAACACTAAGAAAACTAACACATTAGTAATTTTATATTAAATATCACTCACCTGATGCCTATGTAGAGACAAGCCATCCGTGTCTTGCACACGATGTTCTACACAGTGAAAACTTAGACGATGATGATGGGCGACATAAAAACACCTACAGTTCTTGCTATATGGTTATTGGATAGATGTTCACACAAAGACACACACACACAGATAGGTTTATTAGGACAGATGTACGAACAGCTGATTTACTATTCATTAAATGGAAGTGGATCATCATCAAAGTCTTCCCCCCCATCTTCACATTGAGTAGGCAGAAGAGGAGTGGCTGATGGTCTTGCTGTCTCTGGGGTGGCCGAGGGGGACCAGGTGGAGAAGGTAAGAGGGGAGGGAGGCACACTGATGGAAATTTACATGAATACATCACAGTTTCTGAGGTTTTTTGGTTTGTTTTTTTTTTAATTTCTTTAAAAATGTTTCTATCAGCACCAAACTCTCTCTCACCATTTGCTTTAGCTTCAGTGCCCATGTCATAAAAGAAGTCCAAAGCAATCTTGATCAGAACCCTTCTGCCAGACTGTGTCACGTCAATCTTGTCTCTGGCACTGTTTCTTCTCCATCTTCTTCCTCACTGTCTGGCATGAGAGACACTCATCTTCCAATCGTCTTCTGCCAATTCCTCTGGTGCGCTATTAGCTCTTGAATGACTCCAAGATGCATTATCTTGCAACCTTTCACACTCACCCATTTTTTTTTTTTCTTTTTGCCATATCCACAATCTCTTTTATGACTCCCTTGAGTGGCTCTGTCTTAAATCCTGTGCCATGCAACAACATGTAGATACGGTTTTCTCCAGCCAGAATGTATCGTGTTGGGCTTGAGGGCTTTCACGGTTTTCTGAGAATGACGGCATCGTCAATGGTGGAACGCTTCCAGACTTTCAGAATGATCTTCCATTCTTAACAATCCTTTCCACAAAGTACCATGTGTAATGAGCCTTAAATGTCCTTATAAACTCCTGATCTAGAGGCTGAATTAGACATTGTGTTTGCAGGCAAGTAGACCACTTCAATGCCTCCACTGTTAAACTCATGGGGCTCTGGGTGGCCAGAGGCGTTGTCCAATATTGAAAGGATTTTAAAGGCAGTCTCTCACTGGCAAGGTTATTTCCTGACTTCAGGGACCGTGCACTGAAAGAACCAATCCAGAATAAATGCTGAATGTTGCTGTTGCCCAGGCCTTTTGAACAAACTGGTGTTCATCTTTTTCCCATTAAGGCTGGAGGGTTAGCAGCTTTATAGTTAAGGGCAATCCTGATCACAAACCCAACTTCATTTGCACAAAACAGTAAAATTAACCTATCCCTTCCTGCCTTAAATCCTGGGGCTCAACGCTCTTCCCTACTCATAAATGTCCTTTGTGGCATTTTCCACCCAGAACAGGGCACTTTCATTCGCATTAAAAACCTGTTAAGGGGGCGCCTGGGTGGCTCAGTCGGTTAAGCATCCGACTTCGGCTCAGGTCACGATCTCGAGGTCCGTGAGTTCAAGCCCCGCGTCGGGCTCTGTGCTGACTGCTCAGAGCCTGGAGCCTGTTTCAGATTCTGTGTCTCCCTCTCTCTCTGACCCTCCCCCGTTCATGCTCTGTCTCCCCCTGTCTCAAAAATAAATAAACGTTAAAAAAATTTTTTTTTTTTAAAAAACCTGTCCAGGCAGGTGTCTTTTCTCCTCAGTGATTTTCTTAAGAAAGTCTGGAAACCCATCTGCTGCCTTTTGGTCGGATGAAGCTTCTTCTCCAGTTAGCGTGACATTTTTTTTTTTAAGTTTATTTATTTATTTTGAGAGAGAGAAAGAGAAAGTGCTCACAGGACAGGGCGGGGGAGGGAGGGAGGGAGAATGAATGAATCCCAAGCAGGCTCCACACTGTCAGTGCAGAGGCAAGGTGGGGTTGGAACTCAAGAACCATGAGATCATGACCTAGGCCAAAGTCGGACAGTTAACAAACTGAGCCACCCAGGCACCCCAAAGAGAGAGAGAGACAGAGAGCGAGTGAGCGAGAGAGAGAGAGCACAAATGGGGAAGGAGTAGAGAGGGAGAGAGAGTGTCCCAAGTAGGCTCTATGCTGTCTGTACAGAGCCCAATGCGGGCTCAATCTCACAACCATGAGATCGTGACCTGAGCCAAAATCAAGAGTTGGACGCTTAACCGACTGAGATTCCCAGGAGCCTCCGTTGGGGTTTTTTAAGCCAAACCTGTAATCTTACTACATCATCCTTTGCTGTCGTTAAATTCTTCAGCTTTACATCCTTCAACTTCCTTTCAAGTTGCATACGACTTGCCTTTTTCTCAAATCATATCAGGACCCATAGGTATGCTTTTCTTCCAGCAGTCCCGCCTCCACATAAAAGCTCCTTTTTCAGTACGACACACAAAAAAGTATTTCACAAAAAGCGCAGTGTTGTTGTGCCTTCTGGTGTGGCTGCACGATAGCTTCACAAATTCCCTCTTCTTTCTCTTTTCTTTTTTCTTTTTACAGCGGTCCTTATGGTAGATTCATTTGTCCTGAAATGGCAGGAAACCACAGCTGCAAACCTCAGTCTATGGTACATATCAAGCAATTCAACCTTTCCTTCTAACGTTGTGACTATTCTCTGCTTCTTGGGAGCACTTCCGGCATCGCTAGAATCGCTCATACAGAGTCCCATGAGTCCCAAGGTGTTAGTCAAGGTTTACGATACTGTGCGAAACATGAAGAAAAATAAACGAGAACCAAGATCCGTTTTTACTGTGATATGCAATTTACTGCAGACTGCTTACAGAGAGGTGGTTAGCCTCATGTAGCCTTTTAAGCACATCCTGGCAATCCTTGAGCTCACCAAAATATCAACAGGAGGTGGCTACAAAGTTACTACAGTAATACAGTATGTACTATACGGGTAATGTTATAATTTAATGCTCATCTTTTCATTTAACATTGGTCAACTATGAACAGCACCACGAACGGTCTCCAAGCGTATGCACGGATCTTAATAAATTGAGACTTTTTATAATAGATCTGTGTATATTTTATGGTAGTAAATGTTAGAACAGGCTAAGAGCAACCTATGTTTTATGCATTCATGACACACCTTTTTCTCAAATTTTTTCTGTATTTCTAGGCTACATGTTTCCTCTGCAGGTTTTTTTCAAACTGTTGCAAATCTCCAAAATAATTTCCAATATATTTACTGGAAAAAAATCCATGTAAAGTGGACCTGTGCAGTTCAAACCCGTGTTGTGCACAGATGCTGTAAGACAGAGCATCTTTTGTTATACTTATATCCAACAAAATTTTGTGAGGAATAATCCCTATTGCACAGGGCAGAGCCATAGATGGATGAGGCATCTCATCCAAAGTGGAATATGTGTACATGTATGTACATTCTTAGAGATTGTGTTTTTTGTTTACTTTACACTGAGCATCATAGTACATTTTAATCTTTCGGGAACTTATTCATTCAATTTTATGTAGAAATTTTGCATACTCATTTAGCTTACTCCTTTCGATAGCTATACTGTCATTGGGAATATACTTGACTTATCCATACCCCTGCTTTGTGGGCATTTGGATTGTTCCCATGTTTTTGCTTTAACAAATACAGCTGATAGGAACTACTGTATGTGTACATATTTTGCAAGTTTCTTCACCCAGGCATGGGAGTGCTGGTAAAGTATGTGAATGTTTAACTATTGAGATAATGCCAAACAGCTTCATGAAATGGCTATACTAACATTCCCACCACAAAGTGTTAAGTGATGCTGTTGATCGAGATCCTCTCAGATACTTAGTGCCAAAAGACCTTTGATTTTTCCATTTGAATGGGTATAAAATGATGCTTGGACTGTAGCCTTTCTATATAGTTCACAATATTTTCTTATATTTTCAAGGCTTCCCGCATCCTTAGTTATATCCTTTTCCCTCCCAACTTTGGTTTATAGGTGCCTTTTTTCTTCTGGCACAGAGTTAACACACATTTGTCAGTGTTACATTTCTTTGAGCTCACTTGACATTCAGTACTCAATATTCGTTTCTATTCCATTAACTTTTGTTCATAATTTTATTATTCCATTTGTCTAGCACCTTTTTTAAAATAAGGACCTGCAGGGGCGCATGGGTGACTCAGTAGGTTAAGCGTCCAACTTGGGCTCAAGTCATGATCTAACCACTTAGGAGTTCAAGCCCTGCATGGGCTGAACAGCTCAGAGCCTGGAGCCTGCTTCGGATTCTGTGTGTGTGTCTCTCTCCGCCCCTCCCCTGTTCACACACTGTTTATCTCTCCTTCAAAAATAAATAAACATTAAAAAAATAATAATAAGGATCTGCAGCTATACTTTTTTCTCAAAGTACTATCTAGCTAAAAGTTTTCATCTGTAGAGTTTCCATGAACCTTCAGTTCCAAATGTTTCCTAATTCCTACTTAAAATTTTCTGCGATCTGAGTTGTTTGGAATTATATTAAATTTTTCTAGTTACCCTATAGTTACGGACTTATAGCTTAGTTGCATTGTTATCAAATAACACTCTTTGAAGCATTTCAACCCTTTAATATTTGTTTAAAGTGTCAAGTGCTTGCAAAGAAAGTTTATCGTGAAGTTGTTAGGGGCAATGTGCTACATAGGATCTAAGAGAAGTTAGAAGAAAATTCATGGCTCTGAATACAAATAAATGAAGTTGAAAAATAAACATAACTGAAAATGTAAGCAAGAAAATACATGCAAAGACACCAAAAGAGAAAAAACAATAAAGGGTAGGACCCTTTATTATAAAACAACAAACAATAAAATTTCATAGATAAAAAAAGATTAATAATACCAGAAGCTCCTTCTTTAAGAAGACAATTATAGACAACCTCAGGAAAGTCTGTTCAACAAGTTAATAATAAAATTCAACTAAACAGAACATACTTAACTCCAGGGACAAACTATAGCTATCGTAAAGATTTAAAAAGTCAAGTTCTACTGTAAGAAAAACTATACACAAATATACTCAAATTGAAACCTACAATATAGATTAGGTAAAATATATTCATGACAAAGTTAGTACTATATGAAACAGAAACCTGCAGATGCCAATAATGTAAAAGAAATTGAAACAGTAATCTAAAATAAAGTATCTCTTGAAGAAACTTTTCCCAGATGGTTTTACAGAGTTCTGTTGCACTAAAATAAGTTAAGTCTCTGACTGATCCAGAATCAGAAAAACTGTGAAAGATGCCCATTTTTCAGGGTTGTACAACCTTAAAAAAGGAAACTGATAAAGACAATATAGAAAAATATGGGCCGGGGCACCTGGGTGGCTCAATCGGTTGGGCAACCGACTTCAGCTCAGGTCATGATCTCCCACTCGGTGAGTTCGAGCCCCAGGTCCGGCTCTGTGCTGACAGCTCAGAGCCTGGAGCCTACTTTGGATTCTGTGTCTCCCCCCTCTCGCTACCCACCCCCTCCCCCGGCTCACACTCTGTGTCTGTCTCTCAATAATAAATAAACATTAAAAAAATTTAAAAAAAAAAAAAAAAAAAAAAGAGTACGGGCCAATTTTACTAACAAAGATAGAAGCAAACTCACTAAATAAAATATCAGCTAACAGAATCCAACTGTGAGTTTGAAAAATAACTCCAATAATTCTTTTTTATTAAGTATTTTTTATTAAGAGTTTATTCTATAAGTATAAAGACAATATAATATCAGAAAACCTATAGATGGACTTTGCCAGAGCAATGGAATCACGAAGAAAACACATGATTATCTCTGAAGGCATAGGAAAGACAGTTCAACATGTAATTATCATTCTTCCCTAAAAAAAAAAAAAAAAAAATAGGGACAGAACAGAATTTCTTTAACTCTTGGAAGGCTATATATTAATGCCCTAGAGCAAACATCATTATTAATGGAAAAACTTTTGATGTATTTCTTTTAAGGTCAACAACAAGATAAAAATGCCATAACCACAGGTACAGTTCAACATAGTACAGAATATTCTGACAACGTAATAAGAAAAAGAAATAAAGGCAAGGGGGTGCCTGGGTGGCTCAGTTGGTTGAGCGTCTGACTTCAGCTCAGGTCATGATCTCACGGCTCGTGAGTTCGAACCCCACATCGGGCTCTGTGTTGACAGCTCAGAGCCTGGAGTCTCCTTCGGATTCTGTGTCCCTTTCTTACTGTGCCCCTCCCTCACTCATGTTCTGTCTCTCTTTTCTCTCAAGAATAAATAAAACATTAAAAAAAATTTTTTTAAAGAAATAAAGGCAAATGCAATTAAAAGGGAAGGTAATGTTATTATTTGAAGCTGACTGTATAGTCCACACAGAAAACCCAGGATGATCACCATCCCCATCGAAAGACCTTATAAGAAATCAAGACATAGTATAAAACTGCAGTAAAAACAAACAAACGAAAACAGCGACACAGAATCAAAGACCAATGTAAGAGAAAAAAAAAGCCCAGAAATAAATCCATCTGCATAGGAAATTTGGTGTACAGAAGTGTTATCACAAGTCAGTGATATACGATGGATTATTGAACAAATAATGACAGGGAAGTAGTGGGGTCTATGGAAAAGTAAGGTCGAATCCTTACCTCACTTAATCTTCAGAGGTGGACTCCAAATTTATTAGAAACCAAAACATCAAGAGCAAAATTGAGGTATAAAGTTAATGAAAGGAAACGTAGGAGAGTATATCTTCATGGTGTTGAAGTAGACAACTATTTATTATACAATAGTCTCCAAGAACAAACCTATTTATTATACAAATAGTCTCCAAGAAGAAGAAAAGTGACAGACATTACAGTAACAAAATCAAAGGTCTCTGCTTAAAGAAAGTCAACACATGGATAGCAAATGGGCAAGAAATAAGTGAAATGAAAATCATGGAGAAAAAGACAGTAAATTTCATAGAAAAATGTATACCAGATACGACTAGACGACTTACAAAAGGAGAAAATACCGCAACACACACGAAGACATGCTCAAGCACATATTCGGAGAAATGCAAATTTAATAAGGAAACAGTATTATGCACATGAAATGGCAAAAATTATAAATTCGTATAAACCCAAGGACTGACAAAGATCCTCAGAAGATGGTAAGACTGTATTTCTGGTCATAACTAAAACTGTTGCGGCCATTATAAGAAAATGTTACCAGTACTTAAAAAAATTAAATATAGGAATAGCCAGTGACCTGGAAATCCTACTCCTGAATACACACTTTAGAGAAAACTCTAAAGAAAGTCACCAAAGTCCAAATACCATTTATACCAAGTTAAAACACACACATGCAGCACATACACATTAAGAATTAAAAACGTAGAATGGAAGAACATATATTCAACATAACAGGGATTAAGGAATTCAATATGGTAGCTTAGAGATAGGGAATGCATTAACACAAAACAAAAAAGCGTTTTGCATTAATCAATAATAATGTGCCATGAATGGACTGAGGGGTATAATTAATTCAATTCAGTAAATGTGGAAAGTGAAGAGAAAAATACTTTAATAAAAACCTGAGAAAAATCAAACCTCATAAGCCTTTGAATGCAGACACTTATGAATTTAATAAAATTCTATTATTCTTGGCCTTGAGCTAGCAATTTTGGTAGCAGTTCACTGCTGCTAAAAGTAAACAAAATAACAATAAAAAATTTAATTTAAAAAACCTAAGTGGCAGGCCATTCAAATAAAGAGTTCTGTGTTTTCCCATGTTTGTGAATTTGAAGAACAAATATTGCTACAATGTCTATACTACCTAAAGCGATCTACATATTTAGTGAAATCCCTATCAAAATACCAACAGCATTTTTCACAGAGCTAGAAAAAACAATCCTAAAATTTGTATGGAACCACAAAAGACCCCAAGTAACCAAAGCCACGTTGAAAAAGAAAAGCAAAGCTGGAGATATTACAATTCCAGACTTCAAGTTATATTACAAAGCTGTAGTGATCAACACAGGACGGTTGTGACACAAAGATCAAACACAAAGATCAATGGAACAGAATAGAAAACAGACACAAAGATCAATGGAACAGAATAGAAAACCCAGAAATAAACCCACAGCTACATGATCAATTAATCTTTGACAGAGCAGGAAAGAACATTCAATGAGAAAAGGACAGTCGCTTCAACAAATGTATTGGAGAAACTGGACAGCCACATGAAAAGAAAGAAACTACACCACTTTCTTACACCATACACAAAAATAAATTCAAAATGGACTGAAGACCTAAATGTGAGACATGAAACCATCAAAATACAAGAGGAGAACACAGGCAGTGACCTCTCTGACACTGGCTATAGCAGTTTCTTACTAGATATGTCTCCCGAGGCAAAGAAAACAAAAGCAAAAATAAACCATTGGGACTTCATCAAAATAAAAAGTTTCCGCGCAGGGAAGGAAATAATCAACTAAACTAAAAGGCAACCTAGGGAGTGGGAGAAGATATTTGCAAAAGACGTATCTGATGAAGGATTAGTATCCAAAATATATAAACAACTTATAAAACTCAACACCCAAAAAACAAATAATCCAACTAAAAAATGAGAAGACATGAGCAGATGTTTCTCCAAGGACCTACAGATGGCCAACAAACACATAAGATGCTCAATATCACCCATCATCAGGGAAATGCAAATCGCAACTACAATGAGATACCACCTCACATTTGTCAGAAGGCTAATATCAACAACACAAGAGACAACAGGTGTTGCCAAGGATGTGGAGAAAAAGGAATACTCATCCACTGTTGGGGGAATGCAAACTGGGTGCAGGCACTGTGGAAAACAGTATGGAGGTTCCTCACAATTTTTAAAAAGAACTACCTTTAAAATAGATCCAGCAATCACTCTGCTTAGTATTCACCCAAAGGGTAAAAAACCACGAATTCAAAGACATACATGTGGCTCTATGGGGTTTGTTTGCTTCTTTTTGGGTTTTTTTGTTTGTTTTGTGAGAGACAGAGCATAAGGGGGGTAGGGGCCAAGAGACAGGGAGACACAGAAATCGAAGCAGGCTCCAGGCTCTGAGCTGCCCGCACAAAGCCCGACACAGGGCTTAAAATCAAGAACCGGGAGATCATGACCGGAGACAAAGTTGGATGCTTCACAGGCTGAGCCACCCAGGCCTCTGTGCCCTTATGTTTATAGTAGTATTTACAATAGCCAAATTATGGAAGCAGCCCAAGTGTCCATCAAATGATGAATGGATAAGAAAGAGGTAGTATGCATATACAGCGGAATAATATTTAGCCACAAAAAAGAATGAAAGCTTGCCATCTGCACCAACACCGCATGGTGCTAGAGAGTATAATGCTAAGTGAAATAAGTCAGTCAGAGGAAGATAAGCACCATACGGAATTTAAGAAACAAATCAGCCAAGCCAAACAAAACAAAAACAACCGAGAAAGAGGGAGTCAAAACAAGAAACAGCCTCTTAATTATAGGGAACAGATTGGTGGTTACCAAAAAGGAGGTGGGCAGGGGGATGGGTTAAAATAGGTGATGGGGATTAAGGAGTATACCTGTGATGAGCACTGGATGATGTATGGAATTGGTGAATCCCTACATTGTATACCTAAAATCAATATAACACTGTATATTAACTAAAATTAAAATAACACTTAAAAAACATAAAAAAAAAAAGTTGTGTTCCTATTTTCCTATTTGGGTGTATGTTGTATTAAAAACAATGATACTTTATAGCAAGTGGAAGCCTATGTAGTAAGTTTGTTTCACACCATAATCCCTAACTGATTCATCATGTTGTACCCACTGGTTTATGAAACCTTGTGTGCATCACAAGTAACCCCAGAACTCTTGCTTTCTGGAATTGTCCTCTTCTGTAAGATCTAATGAAAAGAAGTCAAACCTCTCCTTTTACTACAGGAAATTCAAGTCCCTCCTGAATGTCTGAGGATTCCTGCGAGGGGCCTGGATGTCTGGGTTGTCACTTGTCACCGATGACTGCTGTTCTACGGCTGCTGAGAGCCACTGGTTCAGTTTATCACTGCAACTTACAAGCTCTGCTTCCCTCAAGTTTGCTTGGCTACCTGCTGATGCTGGATAGTAGACACAGAACAAGCGTCACTGAACTTATGAATTGTAACCCATGAAAACAAGACCCAAAATTGAAGTCATTACACTTTACCAGCCTGGAATACCTAGTCAGCTCTGAGTTCTTCTTCCTTCCATCTTCCACTCTTTACCAGCCTGAAGGAGACAACCAGGAAAAAAAAGAAAAAATTGCCTGACATCACATTACTCTCTGGATTCTCTCCCCTTCGCCAGAAGGAAGGGTTTAACATCTCCTGTCCTCTAATGCGGGATCACTTAGTTACTGGCTCCAGTGACCTTTGAAGTATGGAAAAGGAAATATGGTGAAAATCAAACCGAAATTTCATTCAATCTACCAGATACAACCGCAAATTATACTTGGGAAATACAGAATAGGTATTTACTATATGGTATTAGGAAGACATTGTCAATTTGGGGGGGGGGGGGGAAATAAAAATCCTATCACGGTTATTGTTTCTATTTTCTTAGAGTCTTTATCTTAGAGAGATACATACTGAAATATTTACAGGAAAAATAATGATATGCTGCTTGGGGTTAGCTGCAAAATAATGGGGGAGATTACTTGGGGGTATAAATGACACTAGGGTAGACATAACTGTTCAAGCTGGCTGAAGGTCTTTGGGGGCTCATTATTCTAGTCTCAACTTTTGCAGATGTCTTAAACACTCTATTAAACATTTTTTAAAATAAATTTCTGCTGAGACATACTTTCCCCCAAGAGAATCAATTATTATTATTAAACAGATTACTTAGCATCTCCATCTCACTTTTTGTATTCTGATTGTTTATTCACATTGAAAAAAAAAAAAAATACAAGAGTATTTGGTTATGATCATAACCCAAGAGGTATTTTGATGGCCTCACTAAAGCAAAAAGTCTGTTCAAAGATGCTTTGGTGTCACCTCTGACACAATCTGCTTTAACGTTTAACGTTTATTTATTTTTGAGACAGAGAGAGGACAGAGTATGAACGGGGGAGGGTCAGAGAGAGGGAGACACAGAATCTGAAGCAGGCTCCAGGCTCTGAGCTGTCAGCACAGAGCCTGACGCGGGGCTCGAACTCACGGACCGCGAGATCATGACCTGAGCCGAAGTCGGCCGCTTAACCGACTGAGCCACCCAGGCGCCCCCACAATCTGCTTTAAATATTTATGGTGGGAGAACTACATTTTTAAACCGGCCTGAGCAGCCTGCTATATACATGGATTCACAAAGAAAAAAGACAGCTATCATAAAAAAAAAACTAACATACAAAACACAAAAATACATACAAAACAAACAAAGATGGGGGTGCCTGGGTGGCTCAGCCCATTAATTGTCCGACTTCGGCTCAGGTCATGATCTCGTGGTTTGTGAGTTTGAGCCCCGCATCAGGCTCTGGGCCGACAGCTCAGAGCCTGGAGCCTGCTTCAGATTCTGTGTCTCCCTCTCTCTCTGCTCCTCTCCCGCTTGCACTGTCTCTGTCTCTCTCTCAAAAATAAATAAATTTTAAACACAAAATTAAAACAAAACAAACAAACAAAAAAAGACTGTCAAAAGATAATGAAAAAAGGAGCCCAGTAAAATCAAACCAGTGACCTGGAAGTACACACGAATCCAGTCCTTCCCTAAAACCTAAAAAGATAATAAATGCAGAAAACACTTGTAACATTAGAGTTTTCTTCTCTCTAAATTTACTTAGGGGGACTTCCAATTACAAACCCATTTTCCCAATGCCCTGATGCTGGAAAAAGGGATGCCTCAGCACACATTAACAGGGTTATCTTGCTTATTAGAAAAAAAGATCCCAATGTAAACTGACCAGCGTTCAGAATTACACATTAGTCCCTTGGGTGTATGACCAGAACACTTTCCTTCTTAAGGGACCAGTGGTGCACTGATGAAATCAGATTTCTGGGTCTATAACCCTCAGGAGCCCAGATCTGTGTACCAACTGAGTCACTACTCAAGAGTCTCTGAGTTGACCAGTTGACCATCATCCCCAGTGATACCCATCTCACTCATGATCACCTTCTTTCACCCTGCAATAAGGGATTTGGTGTGCAGTAATGATTTGCCAGAATTGAGGCTATGAAAATCTCATGCTCATTCATTCATTCATTAAACAAATACTTACAAAAAGAACCTGGAGTATTCCCCTCTCTTTCACCTCACTGAGTTCCATCCAAGCTGACTTTCTGACAGTTTCAGAATACACTACACCCCTTACTACCCTCAAGGCGATAGTCTGTGTGCCTCCCACAGCCTCCCCCTCAACTTTCTGGACCAGACTAAAATGTTGTGCAATCAAGACAATCTTGCACTAGCCGCCTTATTTAAAGGAGCCCAGGGGCACCTGGGTGGCTGAGTCGGTTAAGCATCTGACTTCCGCTCAGGTCACGATCTCACAGCTCATGAGTTCGAGCCCTGCGTCAGGCTCTGTGCTGAGACTTCTGAGCCTGGAGCCTGCTTCAGATTTTGTCTCCCTCTCTCTCTGCCCCTCCCCTCCGTGCTCTGTCTCTCTCTCAAAAATAAAAATAAACATTAAAAAAAAAAATAAAGTAACATAAAAGAGCCCTTCCTCCCCCTAAATCCCCACTATGCTTTGTCCTCACCACAATACCTTTTTATTTAACAGCACAATTATTTATTTATCTAATGTCTGTCTTGCTCACTAGAACATAAACTCCATGAAGGGAGGGAAATGTAAGTTTTGGCTCGATCCCCAATTTTTAAAAGATGCTCAGCACTGAGGCGGCTGGGGTATGATGGTGGCGTGAGGGGACCAGACTCCTCTTTTCCCACAGACACAACTACATCCACAGCAACGAACTCTGAAAGTGACTTGAGGACTAGCAGAACAGATCTTCCACAGCTGGTCGTAGAGAGAAGGCCACATAGAAGAGGGTAGAAGGGCTGAAGACACACTTAGGAACCAAATCCCTGGTGCACTCAGAGGGGACAGACTATACACAGGGCGCCTCCAGCCCTGGGGACCCACACTGAGAAGTGAAGTCTCCCTTACATCCGGCTGTGAAAACCAGCAGGGCTTACCTCCAGGAGACCCAGCAGGTGGGAGGAAACTGAGTCCCCACCCTTAAAGGGCCAGCATACTAAATAACTTAGCCCTGGACACAGCAGATACGGCACTTTGAAAAGCGTCTGGGGCATACGCGAAGATTTATCAACCTAGCTTAGAACATGTGCCAGAGGAACAGAGATCTGCAGGGGCTCTCTCTGGGAACAAAAGTGCCAGTGGGTGCCATTTTTCTTGCCTTCACCCAGCCTGTTCCCCTGCAGACCTGCCCCACCCAACCCACCCACCCCAGCAGGTGCCCCTCCAAAGCAGCTCCTGCCCCACCACACTTCAGGCAGCCCTGGCCAGGATGAGCACCACTCCAAAGAGACTCCTGGAGTGGTAGTGGGGAGGGGTAAGTCAACCTGCCAGCATGCCCACAGTTCCTGTGGGTGAGCCCTTCCGTTGGCTGTGCAGGGGGTGACGCCTGCCATTTGTGGGCCTGAACTGTGGCAGAGGTTAACTACAGGTGGCTAGGCAGAATGCCAGCCCCAGAAACCAATAAGCCCACAGCAGCTACAGCTGGGCCTTCCCACAGCCTGCAGAGCAAACTCCCGCACAGTGTGGCCCGCAGCTGGTGAAGTGTGTCATTACAGTCAACTGGGCTAAAAGCTAGCCCACTGACAAACATGCCCACACAATAGTGTCTCAGCCAAAACAGAACTTGCAACCCACTGAGGACACTGTGGAGCGCCCAGTTCTGGTGGCCACCAGGGGGCACTGTGCTACAGAGCAAAGCAGGACCTCTGCACAAGGCCCCCACTTTCAAAAGCGGGGAACAGAGCTGACCCACCTCATACACAGAAACAGAGTTAGACAAAATGAGGAGACAAAGGAGTATGTCCCAAATGAAACAAACAGGACAAAATCACAGAGATAAGCACTATGCCAGATAAACAGCTCAAAGTAATAGTCATAAAAATAACAGATTTGAGAAAGAAGTGAGCTCAGTAAGAAGTTCAACAAAGAGAAAATATAAAAAACTAACCAGTCAGACCTTGAAGAACACAGTAGCTAAAAAGAAAAATGCACTAGAGGGAATCAAAAGCTGATTAGAGGATGCAGAAAAACAGATCAGAATCTGGAGGATAAAGTAAAGAAGCAGCAGCCAAGCTGAACAACAGCAACAAAAAAGGATTTAAAGCATCACTATCAGGGCACCTGGGTGACTTAGTCGGTTGAGCATCCAACTTCAGCTCAGGTCATGATCTCATGGTCCATGAGTTCGAGCCCCGTGTAGGGCTCTGTGCTGACAGCTTGGAGCCTGAAGCCTGCTTCAGATTCTGTGTCTCCCTCCCTCTCTCTGCCCCTCCCACACTCATACTCTGTATCTGTCAAAAATAAACATTAAAAAAAATTTTTTCTATAGCAGAACTATCAACAATAGCCAAAGTACAGAAAGAGCCCACATGTCCACCGACAGATGAATGGATAAAGATGTGGTTTATATATACAATGGAGTATTACTTGGCAATCAAAAAGAATGAAATCTTGCCATTTGCAAGGACATGGAGAGAACTGGAGAGTATTATGCTAAGCGAAATTAGTCAGAGAAAGACAGATACCGCATGTTCTCATTCATATGTGGAATTTGAGAAATTTAACAGAAGACCATGGCAGAAGGGAAGGGGAAAAAAGTTACAAACTGAGAGGGAGGCAAATCATAAAAGACTCTCAAATACAGAGGACAAACTGAGGGTTGCTGGAGGGGAGGTGGGTGGAGGAGGTGGGTGGGTTAAATGGGTGATGGGCATTAAGGAGGGCACTTGTTGGGAGGAGCACTGGGTGTCATATGTAAGAGATGAATCACTGGGCTCTACTCCTGAAACCAATACTACACTGTAGGTTAGCCAACTTGAATTTAAATAGTTTTTTAAATGATCAAAAAATAAAATAAAATAATTTTTAAAAAGAATGATTTAAAAAACTGAGAACATGTTAAAGGACCTCTGTGAAACCACCAAGCATACTAATATTCACATGATAGGGATCCCAGAAAGAGGAGAGAGAAGGGGGCAGACAACTTATTTGAAGAGATAATAGCTTAAAACTTTCCTATTCTGCGGAAAGAAACAGACATCCAAACCCAGGAAGCACAGAGATCCCCAACAAGATGAAGCTGAGGAGGTCTGCACTAAGATACATAATAAATAAAATGGTAAAAATTAAAAAACAGAGAATCTTAAGAGTAGCAAAAGGAGCAAAACAGCTACATACAAGGGAATTCCCCTAAGTTTATCAGCTAATCTTACAGCAAAAATTTTGCAGGCCAAGTGGGAGTGGCATGAAATATTTGAAGTGCTGAGAGAAATAAAAAACCTACAACCAAGAATACTCAATATGGCAAGATTATCATGCAGAAATGAAAGACAAATCAAGAGTTTCCCAGACAAAACCTAAAGGAGTTCATCACCACTAAACCAGCTTTACAAGTAAAGTCAAAGGGAATTTTTTAAATGAGAAAAAAGGGGGGGGGGGGGGATGGGAGGACATAAGTAAAAGAAATTATGAAGAAAAAAATTTCACGGGTAATGGCACACATGTAGTAAAGAGAGTATCTTAACCACTAACAAAACAAAGCCAGTGTGGAGGTTAAAAAACAAAAGTAGGAAAAGCAATTATATATACAAAAATCAATCAAAATAAATACACAAAATAAAGATATATAAAATATAACATCATACACAAAAAACTTGGAGGGGGGAGTATAAATTCAGTGTTTTTACAATGTGTTTGAACTTAAGCAACCATCAAACTAATGTGGGATGTCATATATGAATCCAGTGGTAACCACAAAACAAAAACCTATAAAAAGATATGCAAAAATACATTCAAATCCAAGCACAACACTAAAGACAGGCATCAAACGGCAAAGGAAGAGAGTAAAAGAAGAAAGGAACAGAGAAGAACTACAATAACAACCAAAAAACAATTAACAAAATGACGAGAAGTTCATAACTATCAATAATTACTTTAAATGTAAATGGACTTAATGCTACTATCAAAAGACACAGAATAAATGAATGGATTTTTTAAATAACCCATTTATATGCTGCACAAAAAAGACTCATTGAAGTCCTACAGACACATAGACTCTGAAAGTGAATGGATGGGAAAAGATATCCCATGCAAATAGAAGGAGGCGGGCGGGGCGGGGGTGGGGGGGGGGTGGGGGGACCAGAGTAGCAATACTTACATCAGACAAAATAGACTGTAACAAGATACAAAGAAAGAAGGGCAGAACATAGTGATAAAAGGGTCAATCAAACAAGAGAAATTAACAATTATAAATATCTATGCACCCAACACAGAAGCACCTAAATATATAAAGCAAAAATTAACAGACATAAAGCGAGAAACCGACAGTAAAACAACTATAAGATGGAATTTTAACATCCCACTTGTATCAGTGTATAGATCATCCAGGCAGAAAATCAACAAGACAACAGTGGCTCTGAATAACTTATCAGACTAGATGGACTTAGAAGAGCTACATAGAGAACATTCCAATCAAAACAGAATACACACTCCTTTCAAGGCCACATGAAACATTCTCCAGGGCTTATCATATGGTAGACCACAAAACAAGTCTCAATAAATTTAAGACTGAAATCAAGCATCTTTCCCAACCAAAATAGTATGAAATTAGAAATCAATTACAAAGAAAAAAACTAGAAAAAAACAGAGACGTGGAGGTTAAACAACAAGATACTAAACAACCAATGGGTATGAAGCAATTAAAAAAAAAAATGAAAAAATACATGAAGACAAATAAAATAGAAACACAATGGTCCAAAATCTTTGGGACAGTGAGAGCAGTTCTAAGAGGCATATATATCGTGATCCAAGCCTACCTCAAGCAACAAGAAAAAGCTCAAATAACAAGCTAACCTCACACCTAGGGACCAGAAAAAGGGGAAATAAAACCAATAGAAGGAAAGAAACAATATGGATTAGAGCAGAAACAAATGAAATAAAGACAATAAAATTAGAAAAAAATCAGTGAAGCCATGAGCTAGTTTTTTGAAAAGAGAAACAAATTGGATAAACCTGTAGCCAGTCCCATCACGAAAAGGAGCGGATTCAAAATCAGAAAGAAAGGAAGAAAAAAAACATGTGGATACAAATACAGAATCACAAAGAATTCTAAGAAAGTACTACAAAAAATTAAATATCAACAAATTGGACAAATCAATTTCTAGAAATATATACTCTTCCAGAACTGAATCAAGAAGGGACATAGAAAATCCACACAGACTGACTGCTAGTAACAAGATGGAATTGGTGATCAATAACTCCCAACAAACCACAGTACAGGTCTATATGGTTTCACAGGTGAGTTCTAAAAACATTTAAAGAAGAGTTAATACCTATTCTTCTCAAACTATTCCAAAAAATAGAAGAGGAATAAAAACTTTGCAATTCATCCTCGTGAGGCCAGCACTACTCTAATAACCAAAACCAGACAAAAAAAAAAAAAAAGAAAGAAAGAAAACTGTGGGCCAATATCCCTGATGAACATGGATACAAAAGTCTTCAACAAGTTATCAGCAAACCACATTCAACAATGTATTAAAAGGGTCATTCACCACAACAACCTGGATTTATTCCAGGATGTAAGAGTGGTTTCAATTTTGCAAATCCATGTAATACATCATATTAACAAGAAGAAGGATAGAAACCACATGACCATTTCAACAGATGCAGAAAAAGGTTGTGACAAAATAGAACATCTGTTCATGATTAAAAAAAAAAAAAAAAAAAACAACTCTAAACAAAGTGGGCTTAGAGAAAATATAACTCAACAAAGACCACATATGAAAAATCCACATCTAATATCATACTCAATGGTGAAAAACTAAAAGTTTTTCCTCTAAGATCAGGAACAAGACAAGGATGTCCGCTCTCCCAACTTTCATTCAACACTGTACTATAAGACCTAGCTGCAGCAATTAGACAAGAAAAAATAAAAGGCATCCAAACTGGTAATGAAGAAGTAAAATTGTCACTGAGGGCAGATGGCATGATTACACACAGAAAACCCTAAAGACCCCAACAACAACAACAACAACAACAACACCCTATCAAAACAAATTCAGTAAAGTTGCCAGATACAAAATTAATATACAGAAATCTCTTGCATTTCTATATACTAGTAACGAACTAACAGAAAAAGAAATTAAGAAAACAATCCCATTTACAATTGCACAAACACACACACACACACACACACACACACACACACACACACACACACACACACACCCTAGGAGTAAATTTAACCAAGAAGGTCAAAGACCTGTACTCTGAAAACTCCAAGACATGGATGTAAGGAATTGAAGACAACAAATAAATGGGAAGATATACCATGCTCATGGATTGAAACAAATATCATTAAAATGTCCACACTACCCAAAGCAATCTAGATTCAGTGAAATCCCTATCAAAATACCAATACCATTTTTCACAGAACTAGAATAATCCCAAAATTTGTATGAAACCACAAAAGATCTTGAACAGCCAGAGCCATCTTGAAAGAGAAGAAAGCTGGAGGAAGCGCAATCCCAGATTTAAAGATATACTGCAAAGTTACAATAATCAAAATAGTTTAGTACTGCACAAAACAAACAAACAAACAAACAAACAAAAAAACCACCAACAACAACAGATGAACAGAACAGGACAGAACGTAGAAATAAACCCACAATCCTATGGTCATAAGCAGCAAAAAGATACAAGAGGGAAAAGACAGTCCTTTCAAAAACTGATACTGGGAAAACTGGGGCAGTTTACACACAAAAGAATGAAAGTTGAGCACTTTCTTCCATAATTCACAAAAGTAAAACTTAAAAGGAGTTAAAGACCTAAATGGGAGACCTGAAACCATAAAACTAAAAGAAAACAAGGGCAATAATCTCTTGGACATTAGCCTTAGCACCATATTTATGGATCTGTCTCCTCAGCCAAGTGAAATAAAAGCAAAAATATTAGGACTACACCAAAATAAAAAGCTTTTGCACAGCAAAGGAAACCAACAATAAAACAAAAAGGCAAACTACTGAATGGGAGAAGATATTTGCAAATGATATATCCACTAATGGGTTAATATCCAAAATATATCAAGAATTTATACAACTCAACACCAAAAAAAGAAACAATCCAATTAAAACATGAACAGAGCACCTCAACATACACATTTCCAAAGAAGACATACAGATGGCCAAGAGACACACGAAAAGATGATGAACATCACTAATCATCATGGAAATGCAAACCAAAATCATGAAGAGACATCACCTTACACCTGTCAGAATGACTAGCAAGCAAAAGACAAGAAATAACAAGTGTTGGTGAGAATGTAGAGAAAAGGGAACAGTTGCGCAGGGTTGGTGAGAATGCAAATTGGTACAACCACCGTGGAAAACAGTACAGAGGTTCCTCAAAAAATTAAAAGGAAAAATAATACATGATCCAGTAATTCTACCGGATCCCAAAGAAAACATCCCCCCCTCAAAAAAAAAAAAAAACACACTAATTTTAAAAGATATATGCACCCTTATGTTTACTGCAGCACTGTTTGCAATAGCCAAGATATGGAAGCAGCCCACGTGTCCACTGATAGATGTGTGGATAAAGAAGATGTGGTATATACACCCACAATGGAATGTTACTTAGCCATAAAAAAAGAGATCTTGCCATTTGCAACAACATGGATGGAACTATAGTGTGTTAGGCTGAGTGAAACAGGTTAGAGAAAAACACCATATGATTTCACTTATATGTGGAATCTAAGACAAATACAGAGAACAAACAGACGGCTGTCAGAGGGGAGTTGGGTAGGAGAATGGGCAAGATAGATAAAGGGGATTAGGAGGTACAAACTTCCGGTTATATAGTAAATAAGGCAGGAGGATGAAAAGTATAGCATAGGGAATATAGTGGATAGTACTGTAATGACATTACGTGGGGGTGGAGGGTGGCTGTACTTAGAGTGAGCACCAAGTAATGTGTTGTGAAGTCACTGTGTTGTATACCTGACTCTGTAGCCTAACACTTTGTGTGCAGGTATACCTCATAAGGAAACAAACAGCACAATCAGAATCTTCAATACGTTTTGAAACACGTAAAAAATTTTTATTCATAAAATTGTCATTTTCTCACTATCAACTAAATAAGAGCTAATTTAATTCTCTAGAACTATGGAGGTATGCTATCACATTTAGGTAGTGGAAGCTATATATTTCCAGAGAAGAAAACCCCTCCCAAAGCATGGACCATTCTCCCACCTAATTTTAGAACTATTTTTATCAGTGATCTGTAACACTGCATATCCAAGGGTCTTTCAGAAGCTCAGTATTTAAAAGTAGTTGTCACGCTTTTCTCAAAAACCAGTGTTAAACACAGGAAACACTTACCTGTATTCTTCAAACTTAAACTAGATTTGGGATTTACTTCGAGTGAAATTATTTTTTTAACTTTTGAGGCTTTGTCTGCAACTCAAATAACTTTAAAACTCGTACCTGTCCCCACCCATCTGCAGAAAGTCAGTGTCTGAACATCAAAGACTTTGTAGCTAAAGGTCACACAAAAACAATTTCTGAATGTCAAAACTGGAAAAACAAAGTTTCAAATAAGAAAAGAATTCACAGCATTCTGAGAATCACCTGGAAAGACTGTACAAGATCAAGAATAGAATAAAACACATGGACAAAGCCCTTGCTTTGATGTTCTGATCATTAACCCATCCCACAACTTCACCTCAATATAGACCACAGCAAGTCTTTTTGCCCATCTTTCAATTCCTTTCACTTAATAGCTGTCAAAAAAAAAAAAAAAAAAAAAGAATTATTTGGGTAGTATAGAATGTACCTTCTTTCTCTCTTCTCTCTTCCAGGAGTGCTTTGGACAGATGTCCCATGCATAAATACACCAGTGATTCCCAAACTCCAATCTGGGAACTGATACAGGCCAAGGATGAAAATGGTGTGTTTTTTAATCTAAAGTGCAATGGAAACAAGGACACAATTGGATTTTTCACAAAGCTAAATGTATTCCACTTAAAGTACCTGTCCCTTATCCTGAAAGTACGTACCTTTGTTAGGTTTTAAAATGACTTTTCTTTTATGAAATGATGGATAGAAGATGGTGTTTTTAACATCCTCATCTGGCAAAATAAAAGTTGGCGATCTCTAGAGAGAGTTAAGAATAACTTAACATTTTTACTGTTTATAAAACCAAAACCGTGTAAAACAAACACTGACAGTCTGAGGGAAAAAAACAAGGTTTTCTAGTATGAGCAGGCCCTGGAACATGTGATGCCAACCAGACATTTCTGGAAGCTTCTATTTAACACATAGTTCTAACAGGCGCTCCCTTTGCCCCTAATTCCCTTCTAGGGATGGCTAGGAATTCCCTTCGCCATGTCTCCAACATTTGTCCTACTTTTCTTCTGAAATTGCTTTCTGCTAGCTGTTAAATGCGAACATAAAATGATGGGGCTACCCTATCGACCTGTCTCACGAAGCACGCTAAGGACAGAATAAGGTAGAAGGTAGAAGAAAGTGGTTTAGAACCCCTAGAATAGTACACAAGTGTGTAAGAAAAATAAATGAATGACCTGGGCAAAGTACAACCAAGGGAGAATCAAAGTATTTACTGGATACAGTCTCTAATTTAACAGTGAATCCTATTGCCCAGGGCAGAGAGCTGGTGAGGCAGAATGAAAAGTGGAAAAGGTTTCCCTCAGAAGCAAAACAGGCCTGGACGCCAGGGCAGCCTCCGTGAATGCACAGGACGTCCAGCTGACTCAGGAAGCAGAAGCATCTCTCTGCCACCTCATGTGGCGGGAAGAGGGCTGGCTGCTCCTAAAGAGTATTTGTCAAATTTCCTTTGTCCGTAAAAACAGCCATCCCTTATGGCACCTGGATGCACACCTAAGAGAACGCAGCTCCCTAAACTGTCCACTTCCTGCCATTCCAAACCAGCAAAGAAGTTCTTCTTCCCAAGGGGGAACTTTGTCCCCAAGCTCAGCTCCTCCAGGCCGACTTTCATCCACACATTCGTCCTCAGACAGGATCATTCTGAAAATGGGTTGTGTCAAGTTACTCATCTTTGTGTGTGTGTGTGTGTGTGTGTGTGGTAAAATATACCTAAAATTTACCATTTTTGCCATAAGTGTAGAGAGTTCAGTGACATTAAGTACAGTTGACTCTTGAACACATGTCCGCTTATACTGAAATGAATATGTTGGACAATTTTTGGAGATTTGCGACAATTTGAAATAACTCACAAGTGAACTGCATAGCCTACAAATATGAAAAAAATTAAGAAAAAGTTATGTCCCAAATGCGTAGAATATACGTAGTTTTCATCCTTTACTACCACAAAATGTACACAAATCTATTATAAAAAGTTAAAATTTGTCAACACCTACACACTTACAGGTTGTACACAGCACCATCCATAGTTGTATGAATGTATTAGATCATAATTGCATAAAACTGTACTACTGCAGTAATTCCGCAGCCATCTTGGCTATCGTGGTGAGCTCCAGCATTGCGAGCATCCACGTAGAATGTTGTGTGGCACTCAACATCCCTGCATGAGTTCTGCAACAAAAAGTGACCTCTAGAGATTCTATTAGTAAAGTTGTGGGGCAGTAAAGAGTTATATGCAGATTTTGGCTGGGCAGGGGTTGGCACCCCCAAGCCCCGTGTTGTTCGAGGGTCAACTGCACATTCATATTGTTAGGCAGCCCAAATTGTGCAACTTATCGTGGGTCCCCAAAGATTCCACAGGCTGCCGGTGGCAGGATTTCATTTGCACAGGAACGTGTTTTTGGTCCACACTCCCCAACCTTCCCATTTCCAAGGGCTTATTTCTAAATGACAGACTCTTGTTTTCTGTATCATAGAAAACCAGTGGTATTACAACTCATGAGCAAAACTAAACGGATTAAATTATCCTGGAGGCCAAGTTAAGTCTCAGGTCAGATGCACTCAACGTGACAAGTCAGTTATGAAAGCAACTCTTCTGTCTGTCTGCATTCTGGCGGAATGGAGATTTATAAATCCCTTCTTTTTGGCAGCCTTTTAAACATATACCTATCAGCAACTTTATTGAGATCTCTGACACACAGTAATGATATATTGAAGGGGTACATCTTTGTATTTTTATATATATGTATACATTGTGAAAAAACCACTGTCAAGCTAAATATCCATACACAGTAACCCTTCTGTGTGTGTCGAGTAGACTGAAGATCTGTCCTCCTAGAAAATTTCAAGTATTCCTCTACTCAGTACAAAATACTCAACTAGGGAGAAACTCTTCATTTACATTACCACCACAGCTGTGGAATAAATCAGGAGCCACCTAAAATTAAAAGGCTTTGTTCACATAACCAAAACTCAATACTCACAACAGACATACAGCACATATCAAAGTATACAGCATTAGTTTGTGCCTCATCAAAAGATACACATTAACAGCTTTTGCTTCCATCAATCTGCTACAAATGGCTTACCCTAAAAATCAATTCTCCACTGTCCCTGCTGCTTATTAATTTTTCAAGATGTAAACACCCGAGTGTACCTAAGACTCTCATGCACTATCACAAGGCAATCAATATATCAAAATTTATTGAACGACAAAATTGTACATGAACGTTACAACTAGCTATTATTTTTTTTTCTTTTAGGCTTACGTATCTGAGAACACCGCTTCTCCCAAAGGAAACTATCAATTTCCCCTACGAATTTGTTAACTGGTTTATTGATAAAGAGATCTACTGTTTTGTAAATGAGGAAGCACAGGTGTCTCAGGCTGCATTCTTATCTCCTATGGCTAAGCCACTGGAAAAAAGGTGTCTTTCCTGCCCATACACTCACTCTAAGGGCAAGATTACCATGAGCACTCAAGGAATGCTGACTGGAGACTATCACCACTGTACTAATTCATTCACCTCAGGAGTTTAATGCAGGGGATATATACCTGAATAATCCTAAGAATATAGCTTGCAGGGTAATTATAGCACAGCCCGAAGAACCACCAAATGAAAAGCCCTCAGGAGCACTGGAGCAGCAAACTCTGCTCAACAAACATACTGATCATTCTTAAGGCTGTAGATATATTTAAACCAATTTGCATGGCAGTTCATTTCACAGAAATTACTTCATAGCTTCAGGAATCCCCTGTGAAATCAGTTACCAGCACTACAAATTTAAATTTCTTCTTCTTCTTCCTTTTTTTAAAGCCGACTAATAAATAATGAACAAATCACTGAACCATCATGCCTTCATACAGACCTGCAGCAGACCAGATTTGCTCCTCTCCCAGGCTGCCAATTATTTTGCTAAAACTTAACGTGTGTTCGCTCCATTAGGAGGAGACACTGCGACATTATGGAGATAAAGAACAGAGGATTAAATCAGTGAGCAGGGTCACTTACATGATGGAAGGTTTAAAATGAACACCAGGAGTTAAAATTCTTAAGAAAGCCAAACAGTAGGGCTCAAACCATTAACCTGCTTCCTATGAACGTTGCTCAAGCCCAGTGTTTACATACCCATCCTTGCACTAGAATCTGTAACGTTCCTGAGAGCTGAGTAAGGACAAAGACTCTCTTGCCAAATTTCAGCTGGAAGCCCGAAGACGAGGCAAGGTCACACTGGTAGTGAAACGATCTTCAGCAGCATATAGTCAGTCATAGGTCATTTGAGTGAATACCAATTTACAGTAATGCCCCCAACCACCATAGCTCATCAATCACAGCACCTTCACTCTGCATTAGCTATCACACGTGCTCGCTGCATGCCAAGCACTGAGCCCAGAACAATAAGAGAAGTATTTCATTCTAACATTATTCTTTGAGTTAGGTACCATCATTCTGATTTTATAAATAAAAAAAAATTAAGGCTTAGAGAAATGAACCTGGCAGAGCCACTCAGTAAGTCTCAGAGCTCGGGTTTGAAGCCAGAGTTTGATTCAAGAACCCTGTCTTCAACTATCATACAATCCTGTCGTCCAAACCACTGAAGTCGGCACATAGGCTGAAACCCATGCTACTCCAGACCGCAGAAAGAACACTGGTCAGAAAAGTCAGCAGACTTATGTTTTCATCAGCTTACACTTAACTGCACTTATGAATTTGAGAATTAACTTATTCATTTGGAAAAAGTTACACTAAAGGCTTTCGCCACTCATAAGGTTGTTGCAAAGCTCAAACAACTTGGTAAATAAAGTTATGATAATTCTGTTCTACATTCTAGTGATTTCTTTATCTGCAACTTTCACACATTAGGATCACGCTGCTACCTATGTTCACATAATGACCATAATGGACTTAGAAATGCAATTTGAGTCCGCCATGGAAAGTCGTTCAAGTACAGTGGTTCTCTAGGTCAGGCAGAAATCACCTGTAGGCCTTTCCCAATTCTGATTTCTTGCCTTAAGAGGAGTTTGTCAGAATGAGTTGTGTTCTACAGACAGATGATTCTGATATAGCCTCTGGCTAAGGATTCACCTTAGCATCGTGCTGTAAAATAGGCAAATTCAGAGTTAGCATATTCAGACTGAAATCCTTTCTCAAATACTTACTGACCATGAAACCTAGGGCAGCCGACGTTCCACAAAACTAGCAGTGATTGCCTCACACACAGTATCTGTTCAATAAACCTTAGTTATTACTTACAGAATCCCTGTGGGACGACTGACTTGAATTTCTCGGACGCCGTTAAAAGTAGCTATTGCAGAGCTCTGTTAGTTTGGTAACTGTAACAATGAAATTTGCTTCTCTGGATCTATCTCCAGTTATTCTAGTCTTGATGTATGAAGCAAGACAGAACAAGTTCACTTCCTGTTTAACATAAGAGAGTTAATCCATCCCTAATGTCATTACGAGAATTGAAACATTAGCCATACCACTTAGAAAACGCCACCATTTTCCGGTAATCAAACTATGAAAGAATAGATGGTACAAAAAGGTTTGCATTTCAATAGAACTAGCTTTATTATTCTTCTTCTTATTATTATTATTTTAAACAAAAGAAATGGTCTAAAAGCAAATGCAGATATGTACCAAGGGATGGACGTGACCCGGTACTTACAAAGGAGCTGCTGTGTCATAAATGAAAACAGAGTGTTAGGGGAAAAGTAAGATTTCAGGTGCTGTCTGTTTGGATAATCTGGAGACGCAAGGTAACTGAAAGAAGGCGCTGTACCAAGCAATCAGCAGGAACAGAAAACAAAATGAAACAAAACCGCCAGCAGCTGCTTTTCCAGAGAACTACGTGCTGGCAGTGTGAGAACTGGCATCAACTCACGGTCTTCTCATTTTCCCCATTTTCTATAATTTTCCTCTTCTTCTCATCTGTTTTCTTCTTGAAGATGTTATTGCGGTAAAACTGAAGCTCTTTGATGCTTTCGCTAATGTCATCCAGTGCCCTACAAGCAAACACATCACGCTGAACTGAAATGTCCACGGAGGTTATGAGCAATGGACTAAAGAACTTAAGAACAGGTATTACTGTAAATGCCACTATCTGATATCATTAAGAAGAGGAACATTTCAATAAATCAAATTTAAGGGCTTCATCTAATAAAAAATAAGTTTGCTGAAAAATATTTTTCTAAAACATATCAGATGATAAAGTCTCCCAAACTGTCCTAGAAAATGGTGGAGGGTTCCATGGGGAAAAAAGAACTCTGGGGTCAAGTAAGTTTAGTTGAAAATCTAGGTCAAATATTTCTTGTCTGAACTTCTTTGCAAAGCATTTCATGTACCCATGTGTACCGCGAGTTTCCAAAGGGAGGCTGTACTACATACACAGTGTTTCTAAAACTGAATCGGCCACATTTGTGGAACACTCATTAACAGCTCATGGAACAAAGTCTGGGAAACACTGTGCAATACTTAATGACATCCCTACACCAAATATATACTGGCATGCTCAAACATAACTCGTGACTCAGTCATAATGCACATCGATCACCAGACAGCACCTAACCATGAAAGATCTACTTCTCTCTCTGGTGGAGATTTGTGCTATAACCAGGGGCAGCCTGACTCCATCTAACAGCCTCTCTTCTCCAACATGCTGTTTCTCGTCTGTCGTGGCCTGAGAAATCGGGTAACCGAGATTATTAGAACAGTGTGCAGGTCAATCAGTAAGCCCTGAATGATAAGCCAAGGGCCTCTTCTAGAGAATAAACTGCACAAACGTTAGAGCAGGAGTTTCACGGCGGTTATTGTGGCTAACCTAACAGTTCTGCTTTCCTCCCAGGTCTTGGATATCCAGTGGACAGCTCAAACGATCAAAACTAAAGCCTCTGACTAAATCAAGGTATACAACATCTTATCCACAACACTTAAGTCCATAAAAGATCTTAAAACCCAAAGTACTTTTATGACTCACTGTGTGGCAAAACCTGATTAATCTTGATACAAGGCTATTCATACTCAGTAGTTAGGCTATTTGGTGTGAATATCCCTATGTTTCACTGCAGAAATATCAATGTGTTTGATCAGGGGATGCTTCCTCTGACCTTATTAGGCATGTTATATAATAGTAAACACTACAGATACACTATTACCTTTCTAAAGCTTGAAAAATTCTGAAATCTGAAAGACATCAAACCCTGTTTCAGATAAGGTATTCTAAACCTGTATTATTGTGCTGCAGCCCATTTAATCCTCCCCCCCCAAAAAACACTAGAACACCACACCCTCTAGAGCAGGGATTTGGTCTGTTTGCCTAAAACTGTGCGTGGCACATGGTGGGGACTCCATAAAGGAATGAACCAAATGCTGCCCTTAGAAGCTGCCTGCTAAATCCCCCGTCAAATTTTATGTTCCTCCTGAATGATGACAAAATTTAAAAAAAACAAACAAAACAAAAAAAAAAAAAAAACTTTTTTAAAGAGCCAGTAAGTACAGGACACTAGACAAACAAGATCTTCAAATTTCTTTGGTTCCTGGGCCTAAGTCTATAGACATAAAAGAAAGGATCTGAAAAACTAAAAAGTATCAAAGTTAGGCTATATTAATACAACTGTCCACAAAGTGTTGTAATTAATTTCAAATGGCTACAAGTTCATGCTCTTGCTGGGAGGAATATTAATATTGCTCATTACTAGAAAGATTATACTGTTTCATCATACCTACACACTAAGCTATCTAAAAGTTTTAAAACTGCAATAAAGACATACGATACTACATATCTCAGAATGGAATAACAGAATCCTGAACAGAGCTCCAGATCATCTTAGCAAAAGAAAGTTGTCTTTACGCTGGTGGACCTTTATTTTTCCCCCAAGAAAACAAGAGCAGAGAACAGACATTATTGTAGGCAGTCAGGAGTTCAAGAGTTATGTGCTCGTCAGACAGCCAAGCTCTTGGAAGGACCCAAACTTACCTGTGAGAAGCAGCCTTCTTTGGTGCAAATTCATATTCTTCTGGATACCAGCGTCTATACACAGCAAAAACGGAACTCTCAAAGGAAACTGTCTCAAATATACTGGATAATTACCTCCTTCAAGCAATTTATCAACATGGAAAAAGGCATTTGGGTCAACTATCAAGTTGCCTCCTTGCCTGGGACTCTCTCTTCCACCCACGCTTCCCCCTAGATATTCTCTTTAGGCAAGCTCGTCAATGTGTAAGATTCCTAGATTCACACCATCTCAGCCCTCCCCCAGTTGGTCATGGGCAGCCAACCACCTGCTGGACATCACACTTCTAATCAACATATATAAAACCATACTTATCCTCAAGGCCTCCCTTCTCCCATCCACCAAATCGGCTTTTCCTATCTTCCCCTTTATCTTTGAACAGTTCCATCAACTGCCTAACTGCCCAAACCAGAAACACTAGAATTGCTTTACCGCTCTTCCTTCCCCCACTCCTTCGTTCATTCGATACCGTGCCAAGGGATGTTCTCAGGTATTTTATCTCCGTACCCTTCTCTGCCACCCAAATGCCATTTCCCTTGCTCATTCTCCTCTCTCCAAGATGAGGGAAAAGCCTCCTTTCTGATCTCCCTCTTTTCTTGCCACCTTCTAATCAGAATGATCTAATTGTTATCACTCATTTCTCTACTTGAACTTTTTTAAAGGAACCCATCCCTTACAATGTTAACCATCTCAGCAAGGCATACAAGCCCTTTGCAAATGGCCTCACCTCCCACCTTTACCAAACATCATGCTTTGCCCTCCAGCATTAGTGAACTGTTTGTAAGGCCTCAACTATATTTTGCCCGTATCTTCCTGTGCCTCTATTTCTTCATACTTGTGCCCATTCTAAAGAATCTTCCCACCTCACCTAGATGCCTAGAAAACGTCCACTCTTCTTTAAATAACAACTTAAAACTTATTTCCTATGCAAAGCTTTCCCCGACTTCCCATTCCTCAATCCGGTACATTTCAGGGCTCCTTCCCCCTTGTGCCCTCGATATTCTCTATGCACATTTCCACGACAGGAGTCATCATAGAGTATATTTGGAGGGTGTGTGCTTTACACATCTGTCACCCCATTAGATTCTAAGCTATTTAAAGGCTTTTCATCTGTATGTTCCCAGCACACAGGCCAACGCGTGGCACAGGATGGGTGCTCAACATGTTTTCTCAACTAACGAAATTTATACAGAAGATTTCTGGCATAATTCCTCGCAATTCTTACCAGTCCAGAATCAATTAAGGAACTGTCCCAGCGAGCGAGGGACAATGTTGCACACCCACCTGGCACCCTCAAGTTCTAGAGTTCTCTTCAATTACTTTCCACAAATTCTCAATTAAAACATGCTAAATGGGGCAATTCAATGGATCCTAAATATAGCCCTTACCTGCACAGTTCTTTAACAGTGCTCACATCAATTATTCTATAATGAAGATGTTTCATGAACTGGGGCATGTATTTGTCAAGAAACTTCTTATCTGCATGAACTGAATTTCCTAGAAAGACACCAAGCATACCGCATCTGTGTATTTCTAGCAATATACAACAGGATATAAAAACTCATTAACTATTTTTGAAATGGAAAGGATTTTTTTTTTTTTTTTAATTTAAACAATTCCTAAAAGCATCTCAAAATCTCTAAGTCAGGTTTGAGGGCATGTGATTAGGTTACAAGTGCAGATTTCTGAGTACTTAGTCAGGCTCAAGGTAAATTTATTAATGGCCTCTCTCCGGAAAAAAAGGATAAATCTACCACTCCACATACTTCACACACACATCTATTCGTTAGTTTTTCGGATCATACCAGATGTGCAAATTTTCTCCCGTGTCATGAAATCCACACTACTAACACTAAAAACTTAACTGAATCACATTAAGTAAATAAACCTTTATTCACATTCCAATTTTAACAAATCATATCCATATTCATGTTTCCATACAGTAATTTATATTAAAAACACTAAATTTTAAATACGTACTTTAAAATAGACACCAACGACACTAGCTAGAGGGAGATTACATATACAACATATGCTCTAGTACTTAATGTCAGAACTTTTTAATGAAATTCAAGGAAAGCATAAGCTATCACATCAATTCACATATACAAATACAAACGCATCTCCACAGACCATTAACTGTCCTCTGACAATGGCAGTGCTTTCAAAACCTAGAACTGGCCTGGTCTCTTTAAAAAGTCAATGTCACACGGGGTGGGGGATGAGGGGGGAAGGGTGGGCAGGGAGAAACAGGTAAATTTGTGCATGAGTCTTGATTGAGTCCTGGTTCAAAAACAATTAGACATTTCCACGTGGACTAGATATCAAATGATGTTACTGAACTATTTTTAATTACCTTAAATGTGATAATGACATTGTGGCTACCGAAGAAAACATCCTTATTCTTAGGAAATACTTAACTGAGAATAAACTGAGAGTTGATGGGGGATGGGAGGGAGGGGAAAGTGGGTAATGGGCATTGAGGAGGGCACCTGTTGGGATGAGCACTGGGTGCTGTATGGAAACCAATGTGACAATCAATTTCATATTAAAAAAAAAAAAAAAAAGGAAATGCTTAATGAAGTATTGAGAAATGAGGTTTCAGAATGCCTGCAATTTACTTTCAAATGTCCAAAACATACATGGCACAAGGTTAACCATTATAAATCCCGCTTTTCTGCACATATGAAATTTCCCATAGTAAAAATAGGAGGGAAAATTTTATTAAGTCCGTGTACCCTCGATCTCACACTGGGTTTCAGGGTATTTTTCCAATACTCATGTTATAACGTACACAAGGAAAACAGAACACGAAATTAAGATGTATACTCTAAATTGGGGTAAGTAGAAGGCATGATGGTCTTAGTGGATCTTTCTGGAACTGCGGTCTCTTGAACTACCACAATGGAAGACTATCTACGAGATATACATAGGATCGGATTTTACCTGCAAGCGGACAGAGCCCCGGAGGAGTCTGCTGTCGTACAAAGGACAGAAATTCATACTCTGCCTGTTGCAATGTCATTGTACTCTCCTTCACTGCCTTGGTTAGACCAGACTGCAAGAGAGAATCCCCAGCCCCCACCAGAAACACATCAAGTCAGTTTTCAAAGGCATCCAGAAATGAAACTTCACTTCTAAAACGGGCAAATATAACCACAGATGGACTATTCGTAAAGCTCAAGTTCAAAGTGAAACTGCCATCCTTGCACTGATTTTTTTTTTTTTTTCTTAAAGAATCCAGGCCCAAAAGGCTATGTTCCTGATTGTTAATAGCATTTCCACACAGTCAGAAAAGACGGTGCTCAGAGTCCGAGGATATAAGCTCTGGGAAGAAACAACTATGAACAGGAGAGCAGCATTCCCCCTTTTCTGAGAGTTGACGTCTAACCTTATCCAAAAGACTGACTTGAGCAATACTTGACAATCCGCAATGCGTTCGCGACAGACTGAATGCAGGAGAGGAAAAGAGAGAACATTCAGGAGATGATCTCGACAGGTCCCAAAGATGACAGGTAAACAAGCAAGTGGTCTCCCAGGCTTGCCAAGCAATCTTCCTCTAACCCTTTTTAAAATCCCATCCAACAATGGTATAGGATTCAGATGTGGGAGCAACACGCTCGTTACTGATCCCCAAAGCAGCACTCCTGTTATTTGGTAATGTTACCTTCCCATGATGCTCCTTACACCAATCTGACATGCTGTCCAGTAACTCATCTGGCTGTTTTATAATCAGGTTAGGACCCTGTGGATGGGAAAAGCCATTAGTCATCCAGAATCAACAGGGACAACCTTGGTGTCTGAGGTAAAGTCTAACCTCACTTTGTGAGGATTAAACACACAGGTAGCAGAGAAAGAGTTGAGGGCCCTTTGTTATCTCTGTAAATGGTCCTCGTTCATGCCAGCACTGTGTACAATGGTGAAAAGGAATGCACACACGCGTGCGCACGCACACACAAACGCACATACACACACACGCACGCCTCAGATGAGTGAAATGCCCTAATAAGAAGACACTAGTTGCCTGTCAAAGGTCAGCAAACCCAGCCCTGACCTTTGGCTTTTTTCTTTTCTTTTTTTTTTTTTTTTAAACCAGTGAGCTAAGAATGATTTTTACATCGCGAAGAGTTGTACAACAAACAAACATGTGACGGGTATGTGGCACTCTGAGCCTAAAATATTTACTGTTCAGTCTTTTTTAGCAAAGCTTGCCAACCTTTAATTAGGAGTTCAGTTTGGAAAGTGTCTATATTGCCAAGTGAAAGAAGCAAATTGCACAACAGCAAGTATGTGCATGTGATTTCATTTACGCTGGATAAAAACAAATAAATAAAAATACACACATTTGTATATGCATACAAAGTATCAAGGAAGTACACAGAGTTTGGGAAGTAGGAGGCAGCAGCAGAACGGGGCAAAAAACTAACAGGTGACTAGACATACACTTTAGATAAAGTTACACTGTTGAATTTTAATGATATTTTTATATCAAAAAGTTAAAAGGGTAACTGGTAACATCTGGGGGGAGGGGGGGGGGAAACACGCGGCCCTCTAATTCTCCTCTCCATTTAACAGAACATTCAACTTCTGAGTGTCTCAGACACAGTCCCAGCAGAAACAGAAGCCTCACTTGTGGCATTAAAACAGGTCATTTTGGGCGTCGTTTCTCTGTACAATGGAGATAACAAACCGCCCCCTTCCCTCAAAGGGCTGCTTAACAGGGTAAAAGAAATTATAGATATCAAAGTTTCTGAACCTTTTTGGAAGAAAAGTACTCTATGAATCCAAGGTATTATTACAATTAAGGTGATAAAAATAGTTTGCAATCACTGAGAGAAAAGGCTAGAGTTTGACTATTAGACATCGTACAACTAACAAGGACTTTCAGCCAAACAAGAAAACTGGTAAAGGCAATCTCCAAGAAGCAAAAAATTCACTGATTACATATATTAAAACACATACACACAACACACACACAAAACCCTCCTATTGTTTAAAAAAAAAAAAAACCAAAAACACACATTCAACAACAACAACAAAAAAAAACAATTCTAACAAACTCTGATGGGAAAAGCAAACTATTAATCTAAGGCTCTATAACTTATTCTAGGTCCTGGCTCAGAACCCTGCACTATCTACAGAAAAATTTTCAGGGTAGGATGTTTTTTCCTCTACCAGCATAAAACTTTTTCCACAGACTCATATACAAAAATAAAACATATTTTCCACAGAAATGACACTTAAGTGCCAATAGTCCATAAGCATTTTTTTTTTTTTTTTTAACATTCTTATCCTCATCTGACTGAGTCTATTTACAAATGCCACAGTCATCTGCAGCTGTGTGAATACAGACCCAAATTTCCTCCAGGGTACATATTAACTAACTGGTCCATTAAACTGTCAGTATTTCACATTATATCAACAGACTAAGGGAAAAACTCTTCTTCAGCCAAGAGTAAGGAGGGCTGACAAAATAAAGACACTTCGCTTCACTATTCATTTGCAGTAAATCCCAAGTGACAAAAAAAAAAAAAAAAAAAACCCAAAACACAGAACTGTATTTATATAAAGTTAAAAAAAAAAAAAGAGCTAGTTGTTATGATGAGAAACACAAAGTCTCATGATTCTCCTCCAGCTGATGTATCAAGAGGTACTCCAGGATGTGCGCCTAGTACTCCACAAAAGTAGTAATTCATCTATAAATGCCTTCTCCCGTCTCTTACCTACCAAGAGAAGTAGAGGTCTTACTGGAGATTTATGAAATGTATCCAATGTCAGTAACACATCACTACCACCCTCCAGGAACTGACTTTAACAGAACCGCCTTTTCCACAAGCATCCCTACTGTGTTCCTGGAGTTTCTTACTACCTCTGAAACTGCTGACAGTATGAGACCAGGGACCAATTCAAGACCAGGATTTCACCGTCTACCAATCAGAAGCTCTCTCCCACACTTCTCAAATGCTTCACAAGGGGCCAAAGGGCAACAGGTGTGTTGTTTTGCTTAATGTTTCAGTTAAAAGCAGCATGTGAATCATGCCCAATATATCAATAGGAGAATATGCCGATTCTGCATCACCAAATTCTAAAATCTGAATATAGGTCTAGGTAACCACACATCCTAGTGGAGAAGGCAGAAAGTGGACATACAGACTCAAGTTAAAATTAAGGTGATGATACAAAGATGACAGTTTGGCATGAGGCACTAATCCTGATGAGACAACAACTGGTTGTCTGGTTGGTTACCAGTTCTTTACTTCAAATGCCTGGGTGAAACTCCTGGCTCCCCCAAATAACAAGCCAGGTGGCCTTGGGCAAATTACCCAAGATCCCTGCCAAAATGTCCTCTTCTAGAAAATGAGTGTAATCTCCTACCTCGCAGTCGCTGTGAGGACTGAGAGTACGTACATGTAAAGCACTTAGAACTGTGCGTGGTGCACAGTAGGGTCTCAGTAAACGAGAGCAATTCCCTTTGCCATTTGGTGCATGGAATATTGAAAACTAAATAGGTTGTGAGAGACTACTTCGGTTCTACAACCAACCCTACCATGACCTAGCACATTACTTTGGAACTTAACCTATATATGGGCCTCAGGTTTCCTATTTTTCACATAAAGAGATGGGGAAACAATGATTTAGATTTCCAATACACTCCAAATAGTATGACTGTATTACACGGCATCACCTACTTCAGCCAAAATGTTGAGATCAGAGTCAGTTATCAGACACGCCATCTCAATAATCTGGTCCTTCTCAATGTCCAATCCTGTCATCTGCAATCAAAAGTAAATATGTAACACACACAGAACCAACTCTCTATTTTACCCAATTTTATTTAACTGGAATCCCCCCAAACATATTCCATTCATCTCCCATAGCCAGGATAAAAGAGACAATGATGCTTCCCGGGCTAGCCCTCCAGGCACTAAACATGAGTCATTTATTCAATAAATATTTACCAAGGGCCTACTTTATGTGAGGCACCCCAGTTCTACTGTAGGACAGATGCAAAGTCAGCAAAATTGAGGGCTGACACCATTCAATTTGGTCAAGAGTTAGGCAACTCACATCGCTACATCTCTGCAGCTTACAAAGTTTTCACATTAATTACACCACTTGATCTTGACCACAATCTAATGGAGAAAGCACGGTTATTAACCACCACTCCCCCCCCCCCTCCATTTCATATATAAGAAAACTCAGATTCAGCGGAGGGGGGAGTCCTCGGCATGGGTTTGGAAAACCTAAAGGGATCAAAAGTAGGTTCTAGTCCCAAGTGAGACCCTAACAGCATGACCTTGAATGGGACGAACTCTCTCTCTCGGCCTCAGTTTTCTCGTTTATGGAATGAGAAGTAAGGCTGAGTCATCTCCGGAGTCCCGTCCAGCTCGAACAACCTAGGGTCCCATAAGGCTGCGGAAGGGGAGTGTGGAGGCTGGCACAGCCGCTGCCCCAACCCCCCACCCCGGTGACCCTAAGCCCAGAAGGACCAAAGCGTTAGGGAGGTCACACCCGAGCGGAGTTCGGGGGTTGGGGCGGGGGGAGGGGGCGGGATGCAGCCATATGGATGACTCTTCCCTTTTGAAAAGACACCCCACAAGTCCACCACGGTCCTCAACACCCGCAGGAGTCCAGCCTGTCGACCTGCCCCGCGCAGCCCGCAGCCCGGCGGCGCTCACCTGCCACACCTGAGACCCAGAGACCCGCCGCCGTCCGCGGACAGGCTCAGCTGCTCGGTCTCCGCGCCGAACCCCACTCGCCTCCCCTCATCCCCCCTCCCCCGCCCCGCCGACCGCACTCACCTCCAGGTCCACCCAAACCATCCGCTGAGCCATGCTCTCCCCTGCCGCCATGGCTGCGCCACCTTCGCGGACACCCCGCGCCCCGAACTGCCCGCGACTCCCACCCACACCTCGCAACAGCCTGGAGCCCAGGGAGCCGCCTAGCATCACCCGGCACGAGCCGCCACGGCCCCAACCTCTCAGCCGGCGCTGGCGCAGGCGCGATGGTCGCTAAACGTCGCAAACCCGCGGGGAGGCGCAGGAGCGAAAACCACAAGTCCCAGCATCCAGTGCGCCGGCTCGCCGTGAGCAGCCCGGCTTAGCTGCCGAATGGGATGATGGTATTTGGAGTCTCGCCTGGTGTTCCGACCGCTTTCCCCACCCCCGCCACGTGTTTTCGGATGTTACTGGACGCGCATGTTTTTCAGAACTAAGTTTATTCGTTTCACAGAGTTATTTCCTGAGTTTGGATTAGTTGCGAACCGCCTGGTTGAGAAAGAAGTCTCTTACTTTGTTTGGTCAAGGGAGATATGGTTATCTATTTATACATGTATACATATACTTTTTCAAACAGATCTTTCCTCTTTTTGCCTCTCCCCCTCCCACCCCCAACCTTGTTACTTACCTGCCCCTCCACGCAGGGTATTTTTCTTGTTGACGTAATGCAGCAGGGCGGTGTGCTATTTTTAGGCCAGAAGGCCAATTCCACTGTCAAATCCTTTAGAAATCCTTGAGATCTTGTATCAGTGATCACTTAGCATGTATTAGGTGTTCAATAAGACTTCCTTGGCAAAGGGTCGCTCCTTATTCCTTGTGAAGGGAGGTGGTCGGTGTTTCAGTTCAGCTGTGGTGTATCAGTGCTAATGAAGACGTCCTGCTCCACTCTTACAAGTCCCTCCAAGTTTAAATCTTGTCCTTTTATAACGAATCTGCAGCAAATTAAAATGAACTAAAAACGGCTCTGCCTGGTCTGAAATCTGCTTTGGTTTTGATCAAAGTATCTGTTATCTCCTCTGGGCATAGCTACAGTTTCCATCATTTCCAGGAGCAAAGATGGTCACCAACAGGACCTTTCCACCTTGTAGTGTCAAATTGCAGGAATCCCTTAAAGCTTTGCTATACAGTAGCAAATTCCTTGTGCAGAGTGCAATGTTGTCGCAAACATTGATCTCAGCCTGGAATTATATCCTCTACATTTTTTTTTTTTTTTCTGAAAGCCATATTGACACTAATTACGGAGCTTGTGGTCCATCACATAGTAATTCGTACCCGGTGAGCTGGTTTTGTGAGAGAGAAACTTTGTTGCCTCATCAGAGCTGTAAGGATACTGTAGCGTGCTGGATGCCACGTTCAGCCAACCCCCCACCTGCTCGGGCATATGGAAACAAAATTGTGTGCACAGATTGTATACTTATAAAGATTTTTATTGTGCACAATGTGTATATATTATAACTGCATTGCCTGATGAGTCACATTGTTTCGCTGTAGCTTTTTATTCATTTGTAGCCTACGTTATAAGAGATAGTCTACATTTCTTCCTTCCCCCCCCCCCCTCAGTTTTTACCTTGATTCATAAAAAGTAGAATCAGTTGAAGTACAGAAACTTTTACCAATTGGGCTTTTTATCATCATTCTAAAGTATTATTATTTCTTTAAACTTTCACAGAACACTTGTGTTTTCAAAGTTCCCCGGAACACTGTTCAGTTTTCTTAGAAATTCCAAATTAGAAAATGCTATTTAGATTTAAGAACTTATATTCTGAAAATTTATGACCTTAATTTTAAAATGATGTGTAGTTAAAATTATGCGTGGACATTTTTGAAACTTAAGTTTTCGTAGCAATTTACTTTATAACAAGAAAGACCCATTTTAGGTGATTGGCGCTATAATGTAAGGAGACTTAATAGCTTATTGGGTTTTGTGTACAATATCATTACATTGGTGGTCTTAAAGATTAGCATCCCAAAAGCAAACGCTCCAAAATCACAAATCCACACCATGTAAATAAGGAGGACAGACATAAGAACATGGGACCCTAATATTTGAAGGCAGCCTCATCCCATAGTGGACTCAATAATTTATTTCTCTTTTCCACACCATTTTGCTCAGAGACTTTGCTTTCTCAGTTCTATTTGGATCCTATAAAAACTGCTTTTGTTAACTAACAACACGGTTATAGTGCTAAGAAATCTTGTTCTCTGATATCATAGACTATGATAAGCTTTGCTGTGTGAAGTCATTTTAGTGACAATAGACCATGTCTTCTCACTTTAAAGAATCTGAGCCATGTGAGTCAGTGACACAGAAAAGCTGCCTCAATTTCCAATCCAGGGGCAGAGATTCAGATAAAAGGTTGTCAGACACAGCATTCCACATTCATCTTGACTTTTTAGTTTCTAAATGAATAGGGCTCTGAGTCAGCTTCTCAACACTGCTGGTAGTCAGACTATGATGTTTCTAACAGAATCAATGACAATGTTTCTAACAGAATACGGCCAAGGCCACACAAACACTCCCCTCACTGAGAGATCACTACTTCTTTTTTACATGTTTTTTTACTTTTATTTTCTTCTTGGGATAAAATATGCCAAACATAAAATTTCCCATTTTAACCATTTTTAAGTATGCAGTTCAGTGCATTAGAAACAACCACATGATTATGCAGCCATTACTGCCATCCATCTCCAGAACTTATTCATCTTCCCAAACTGAAACTACATATCCCTTGAACACTAACTCCCCATTCCCAACCTCCCTGGCCCTCTCCCCCAGCCCTCAGCAGCCACCACTTTCTGCCTCTCTGAATCTGACTACACTAAGTACCTCATATAAGTAGAATCCTACAGTATTTGTCCTTTTGTGTTTGGCTTATTCCACTTAGCATAATGTCCTCAAATTTCATCCATGTTATATAGCATGCATCAGAATTTTCTTCCTTTCTAAGGCTGAATAATATTGCATTACACACACACACACACACACACACACACACACACACCATCTTGTTTATCCTTGATGGACCCTTAGGTTGTTTCCATCCATTGGTTACTGTGAACACTGACATTATTGTTAATATTATTTTTTAAATTGAGCTTTCTTACCAGGACTTCCCCAGGCCTGCTTTGGTCTCTCACTTTATAAGGAAAGATTACAATGATAATCAATCCAGAGGTGATCCCCACTCCCCCTTGTCCCTCTTTAGAATCATCCCAAATCCTGTCTTTTAAAATGTCCTTTCCTATTACTCCCTCTTAGGAGAGACCCCTGGTTCCTCCTGTTAACTGTAGCAGCGGGTTCATAAAACTAACATTGTTAAAATTGTGTTCTAGTAAACTTTATCTGCTATGCTTTATCACCATCCTGTTAAAGTAGACTTTCATTTCCAAAATCCATTTATTTTTGTACTTTCATAGGACTAGCATGGAGCCCCAGAGCAATGGTGGCCGTACCAATCAGTGGTCCCCAAAGTAATGAAACTAGCTCACACCTGTAAACTGTCCAACAGCTTATAAAATATTTTTAAACAGGCAGAAGGTACCTCATGAATACTTAACCGTTGATGATACTATCTCTTCCTTTCCACTGCCTTATGCAACCTTGTCTTGAGAAATACTGACATCAGGTTCACTGCTGATAACTGCAGATAAGTGCTGTTTACTTCCTGCCAGTGGTCTGGGGAGAACTAAAGGATGATAAATCTTTTGCCTTTACCCTTTATCGCTGCAAAATAAAGGGGGAAAAAGGTAAAAACAAGGTAAAAATAAAAGCCAAACATAATCTTCAAAATCCACCTTGCACAAAATGGACACTTTATAAAGGCTTTCATGAAATTTGAATCGCACTTTATCTCAATTCAGCTCAAAAACACAAATACTTGGTGTGTATCAAATACTGTGCTAGAATACCAAAGTAAAAACACGCTTATTAAGATAATATTTACTATACCAGAAGCTGTAAGTATGTAAGATATTAAGATAGTCTTAGCTCCAAGAATAAGATGATTCATTTTGAGTTTAGAGTTCTTTATTTTGCAGATAAGGAAACAGCTTTAAATTTTCCATCTGTAAAATGGGTTGTATGATGATTAAACCAAAGCATATACAATATCTAATATATATAATAAGTACTCATTGATTTCTGTAAGCAAATCAGAGAATGCAAAACTTAATACAAGAGAGTTGTGCCAATGCCTTAAAGAATTATAAAGTACTATGGGAATATAGGGGAAAGGGATCCATCTTTTCTGAAGAGATACAGGAGGATGGAAACTGAATTAGATCTTTAAAGAAGGTAACTTTGACAACAAATATTATGGGTAAGCCTATTCCAGATAGAGTATCTTGGACCTAAGCAACTAGAGTCATGGGTCTCTAAGAGAGAAACCCAAAGGAGAGTCCAAGTGCAAGAAAAACAGGTAAGAGTTCTGTTTAAGAAAGGCTGAAATCTCACTTTGAGAGGGACAATACATGGAGGGACCCAGCAGGCAGATAGGAAGAGTGCAGGGATGGAGACATGAACTTGGAAGTCGTCCACACAGGGAGGGTAGATGAAGCAACGGGAGGGAAGAAGGTGGCAGGTTGTCCAAACACTGCACCTATAGGCTCAGGCCAGCCCTAAGGTCTTCAGTTTATGCAAACCTAATTTGCAAACCTGGTTAGCATATAAAGAAGATTCTCAGGGCACCTGGGTGGCTCAGTCGGTTAAGCGTCGGACTCTTAATTTCGGCTCAGGTCATGATCTCACAGTTCGTGGGATCGAGCCCCGCATTGGGCTCTGAGCTGACAGTGTGGAACCCACTTCAGATTCTCTCTCTCCATCTCTCTCTACCCACCCCCCAATCTTGCTCGCTCTCTCTCAAAATAAGCTTTAAATAAATAAAAAAAAAATTCTCAGCTGGATTTGAACATGTTGGCATACATTGAACAAACTGGTGAGGCAAGCCTACCAGAAGACCATTTCTTGGAAAAGTAAGGAGTATCCCGGGAGAGAAATCAACTAAAGGAATAAGTTGCCAGAAACAAAGAGCACAGTGCAGAGAAGAAGCTGACCAAGTTAGAAGGAGGGAAAGGGTAATTCTGACAGCACAGCAACTATCATGTAGTAGATTTGTCTCCTGGCTTAGTCTCTACTGGATGTGTGTGTAAGGTCCACGGAGAATAGAGCGGCTGCACGTATTCTAAAAGAGCTCTTTCGATGAAAAGTACGTATGATAATGGTATGGCACAACACTGCTTGAGTTCTCCACTAGCACAACAAAAAACCAAACAACAACAACAAACTGAAGCAAGGTAGGAGCAGGGATGGGGAATGAAGAGGGGTATTTCTTCTCACTCCTGACTTCCCTTCCATGTGGAGGATGTACCACAGGCCTGACAGTCCTGGCCTCTTGCACCTGGCCTGTCTTATTTCTCACGAAAACATGAAGTAAAATTTCAAGATTTGGAACAGGGCCACCCCATGCAAAGGCAGTGTCCCAGGGGGTGGGCTTGTTTAGCACGCCTACAGGTACTTGGGGCCTGAGGCTTTGCAGACCTGAGGTCCTGAGTGACTCGGGTAGAGGGCCCCAGGATGAAGTGTGAGTCCTTCCTGTGGGTTCCTCATTGGCACCCACAGCTTGTTCAGAGTTAACTACCTCCCTGTGCTACCAATGTACGTGGTGGTCTCCAGCTATCTTGATGACAAACTTGGATTGATTAGTAATCGTCATGGCAACCAAATTTAGACAACTCTAGTTCTGAATAGTCCAAGGTACATGCTACTGGAAATTATGACATCCAGTTAGAGCAGTCTAATGAATTATTGGACAAAAGAATATGGGCATCAATATTCAGCGTGGGCCATGTATAATGAAAAAGACAATAGGCTTTGGAGACAAACGAGCTGAATTCAAACCCTACCTCAGCTAATTTCTGCCTATATTTCCTTAAACAAGTTGACTCTAATCTCTCTGAGACTCCCTTTCCTCATCTTCGAAACACTGAGAGCACTAACTACTTCCTTTGAAGAATTATTGTAAGAGTTTGAGATACTAGGCACAAAGGCAGCACAATGCCTGGCATGTGGCAAGTTCTTAATAGGATAAATAAATCATTGTTATTATTATTGAAAAGGCCCACCCCACTCACTATTTATAAATACTGATCACATCTGGTCACGTAGCCAGCATCTGAGAAAACAGACTGTGGCCAACACTGATCATTAACTGTCAAATACATTTCTCTCTTGGGGCACTTGGATGGCTAAGTCAAGTAAGCATGTGACTCTTGATTGCAGCTCAGATCATGATCTCATGGTCGTGGGATCAAGCCTGGTGTCAGGCCCTGCATGGATTGTGGAGCCTGCTTGGGATTCCCTCTCTCCCTCTCTCTCTGCCCCTCCCCCGCATGCATGTGTGCCTGCTCACATTCTCTCTCTCAAAATAAATAAATAAACATTGAAAAAAATACACTTCTTCATGCATAACATATCTCTGAGTTTCAGCAGGCACTTTGTGGCTAGCTATGGTCATGCGGCTAAGTTCTAGCCAATGATACTATTGGATTTCCACAAGGTTTCTTGATAGGAATTAACTGGGAAGTGTTCTTTGCCCTTTCTGATACCTGGAATTTTGGCGCAGTGGTCAAAGCCTTAGCATCTATGATGTGATCTTGAGCAGGAATAGTGATGAAAATGGTAAAGCAGAAAGATAGGAGCGATGTTGGTGTCTCTATGCATGGTGACTTAGGGGAGCTTCCATATTAGCCGGAAACCTGGGTTAGGTGAAAGAAAAATCCTTACTTTGTTATGACACTATTTTTGAGCCTCTGCTCTTGATAACCTAAAACAATCCCTAACCCCTATAGAACATGCTTTGGAGATTGCCTATATTTAAATGTGAGTGAAGAAAGGAAATCAGAGACAGATAACCATTGGTCAAAACGGTAGGAATGGGAAAAGCGTCAAGAAAATGCAGCATTACAGGGGCGCCTGGGTGGGTCAGGTGGTTAAGCGCCAGACTTTGGCTCAGGTCAAGATCTCATGGTTCGAGGGTTCGAGCCCCATGTTGAGCCCAGAGTGAGCACAGATCCCGCTTCAGATCCTCTATCACCCTCTCTCTCTGCCTCTCCCCTGCTCTCTCTCTCTCTCAGAAAAAAAGAAAGGAAGGAAGGAAGAAGAAAAATAAAATGCAGCATTACGGAAAATAAAGGAAGAAAAAATATGAAGGAAGGTGTGAAGTCATTGGTATCAAACTCAGGATGAGGCCGGAAAGATGTCATTGTATTTGGCCATTAGAACACAAAATTCTGTTGCAGCTTGAGAAACAAATCAGAGAATTGCAAGTTAACAAAGCGAGTAATAAAGGTTTTTTTCTTGGTGTCTCAGAGAGAATGGAAGAGAAGCAGTCTAGGAGCAAACAAGTTTGTTGAGAAGAAGAACCACATTGCCACCGATAGCAGGAAGCTTGGGAAATAAAGGGAAAGAGGTGGGGAAGAATGAAACTGAGAAAAGGGTATCTGCACGAGGTTCCAGAAGAACAATCAGAAACAGAGTGGCTGGGACAAGTCTTAGGATGATCACTTTAACAAATGAAACCTTCTTCAAATGAACAGTTTTTTTAAATAATTGTATTGTCCTGACAAAATTTTTCAAACATAAGTGCTGACAGCAATAATTCCCTTTCTATGTGGCAAATTAAGTGCCATCCTCAAACACTTGCATTAAATTTTAAATGAGCATAACAGCACTCAGAATGTAATTTTGAAAGGGGAGAAATCTTGCAACACAGACAAGAAAACTTCATGCGGAAGAAAAGTGATTGTTGGGAAAATTGCATAATTAGCTTAAGTCAGATGGGTTTTCTATACTTTTTAAATTGTCATTAACAGCAAATAAACTAAGAGTAAACTAATACACCAGAAGTGTGTTCATAAAATTAGACTCTCTTCAGAGCTCTCATCATTTACCTTTGGATGTTAGTCACCTCGTGCCACAGCCCAAGCTTTAATGACCTATTTCTCTTTCATCTAATTGTACATCTCTCCTTTTATTTTATAAAACTTATTATTGATACAGCTAAAGTAAGCATTGCTTTAAAAACAAACTCTACAAACCCCTTAGGACTCATTCATTCTTGGAATTTTTTGTATCTATTTTGCTTCCTAGGAAATGCAGTAAGAAATATGCACTTCACTTTAGAGAATACTTTGATGACTAATCCTAACTATTCAAATAGGAAGACCTCTTCCATTTCCTATCATCTGTTTCTGTGCTGACCTCAAAGTAGCCTTTGAATTCCATCTTGAGAAGAAAAGGTTATGGATGTAGAAGTTATGGACACAAAAAACTAATCAATTATCCCCCCCCTTTTTTTTTTTTTTGCCCCATTTGTACAGTTATTTCCAAACCATAACACTTCATCTTGGGAGGGTGGCAGAGGGGGATAACTGTGGTACTAGGGTGTCTGAGACCTACATTCAAATTCTGACATACCTGTGGGGCGCCTGGGTGGCTCGGTTGGTTAAGTGTCCAACTTCGGCTCAGGTCATGATCTAATGGTTCGTGAGTTCAAGTCCCGCGTGGGGCCCTGTGCTGACAGCTCAGAGCCTGGAGCCTGCTTCAGATTCTGTCTCCTTCTCTCTCTGCCCCTCCCCACTTGTGCTCTGTCTCTCTGTCTCTCAAAACTAAACATTAAAAAAAAATTAAATAATAGCAACAACTGCTTCCTACAACTATTCCCTTAATTAGGCTAAATGAAATCAGCCAGACAGAAAGGGACATATGATGCATTATTTCACTCATATAAAATATCTAGAAAAGGCAAATTCATAAAGACCAAATGTCTGTGGGCTGAATTGTCGGCGGGGGGGTGGGAGGGTGATGAGGGGGGAGAGTGGCGGGACCGGGCAGTGTTGGGAAGGACAGCAGAACTGGATGTTACTACTTACTGAGTAAAGAGTGAGTTTGGGATGACAAGGAAGTTTTGGAAATACGGTGACGGTTGCCGAGTGTGAATATACTAAATGCTACTGAACTGTACAGTTTAAAAGGGCTAAAGTGCCAAATTTAATGTATTTCACCACAAAAAAATTTTTAATAGAATTATTCCTTTATGAACAGGAACTAAAATTTTTAATTTAAAGTTTACAGATCTCGGGGCACCTGGGTGGCTCAGTCGGTTAAGCGTCCAACTTCGGCTCAGGTCATGATCTCACGGTCCATGGGTTCGAGCCCCGCATCAGTCTCCATGCTGACAGCTTGGAGCCTGGAGCCTGCTTCGGATTCTGTGTCTCCCTCTTCTCTCTGTCCCTCCCCTGCTCATGCTCTGTCTCTCTCAGTCTCTCAAAAATAAATAAAAGTTAAAAAAAAAATTTTAAATAAAGTTTACAGATCACCAAAGCTGGTGGGAGGGCCATCTTCTTAAAATAGAAACTAAAGGACGTCAAGTCTGTGACCTGAATGTGCTTATAGTCCAGCAATGAGTCATTTCACATTGAGGCCTGAGTAGCAGTTCTGGCTGTTATTAGTGCAAGATTTCACACAATTAAAGTCAAAATCATAATTGGATTCTTCTTCCAACTTGAAAAATTATGTGTTCTTGATTATATTTTGAACTCTGAAAAACAGTTAAATAAAAGCATTTGTTTAATAGTGTTGGAAAGATAGACTAGCAAAAAACTGGTTTGGTCAGAATTTCACACAATACACTGAAAAAAATTTTAAATGGATTAAACACTTCAATATAAAAACAAGGTCACAAAAAAATCCTGAAAAACTATGGCTGTTTGGGGGGTAGGCAAAGAATGCATAAATCTCAAACTAGCAGAAGAAACCACTCAAGAAAAGATAGCTTTCACTCCCTCTGCCCACTTATGTATGCGCGCGCACACACACACACACACACACACACATTTACTATTTATTTCAGTACTTAAAAAAAACCTCAGAAGCAAAACCACAGCAGTCCTCACTTATCTGCAAGAGATATGTCCCAAGAACCCCAGTGGATGTCAGATAGTGCCTAACCGTATATATGTTATGTTTTTTCTTTCACAAAACATCTGTGATAAGTTTAATTTATAACTTAGGCACAGTAAGAGGTTAACAATAACTAATAAGATAGAACAATCATGATATACTATAATAAAAGTTATGTGCATGTGTTCTCTCTCTTCCTCAAAACATCTTATTTTTCTGTACTCACCTTTCTTCTTGCAATGATGTAAGATGAAAACATGCCTACATGAAGACATGAAATGAGGGGAATGCCGTAGGCGCTGTGACGTAGCACTAGGCTCTACTCACACATTGTCAGAGAGGACAGTCTGGTTTCTGAACACCGATGACTGTAGAAAACTGAAACCACAGAAAGAAAAACCACAGATAGAATTGGACTACCGTAATTGGGGAAAACATTTACAAGAAACATTTCAAACAAAGCTCTGATATTCCCAAATACGAAGAGTGTTCACAGTTCGATAAGAAGAATCAAAACCCTAGTAGAAAAATGGTCAAAGAATATGAACGTTTCATGAAGAAATATTATTGGCTGACACAAAGAAGCCAAAAATACCCAGTTTCATTCATGGTAAGAGTGATTTAAAATTAGTAATCACTATTTTGATGGAAATACCAACAGACTGGTTTAGAACTAGACAAGCTAAGTTGATACAGAAAAGTTTACAAAGAAAAATAAGCATCCAAGAATGAGCCAGCAAAATTTGGTGGTGGGGGGGCTAGAAAAACAATTGGTGGGGTGGGCGTGGAAGAAACTAGTCCTGCAATAATTCGGTTCTAGGGTAGGAAGAGCCAGACATTTATAGGTTGTTAGGCCAGAAACAGACAAAACAAAGGGGAAAGTTAGAATCTGGTAATGATACCATTTCTTGTAAGTGATGAAAGATGGATTGATAACAAATTGTGTTAGTGACTAGGCAGCTATACCTGAAGAAAAACTTAAATTGGCTCCTGACTTCAAAACTTACACCGAAATAAAATCTAAATGGAGTAAACATTTAAGTGGGAAAATGTTTAAATAAAATAGCTAGAAGAAAACAACAGTAGTTGTTTTTAGTTGTGCTGTTTACCGAATCTAGGTCCTGGAAGAATTGTCTGGTAGATTTAGCTTTTAAAAAATGGTCACAACCATGGTTCCTATCCCACATTCTTCTCTTACAATATGATCTTAAAACTCCTCTCATTGACCATTGGGCTCTCGTTGTCCCCCCTCCATGAACCAGGGTGGACCACTGTGACTTTTTTGACCAACAGAATGCAGCAGAAGTGACTTCTCAGGCTAGATTATTTAGTGCTGTGTATTTGCTCTCTTGGGATGCTCACTGCTAGAACGCAGTCACTGTGCTGAAAGGATGCCCAAGTAGACCTGTATGGAGAGGAACAAAACCACCCAGCTCACCACCCCGGCTGAGGTCGCAGCCAATAGTCACCACCAACTTGACAGCTGCATGAGTAATCCAATCTCAAAGGGGATCATTCAGCCCCAAACTGAGTCACCCCAATGTTGCTAAGCAGAGAAGAGCCATCCCTGTTGAGTCCCGGACAAATGTTTGGGGTTTAACAATGAGTTTTAGGGTAGTTTATTAAACAGCAGTAGAAAACTAGAACAAACGGGATACATGCAAAAGTTTTTACCTTCACCAACAGGAATTGAGTCACATTTTTGTGACTCTTTTAGGCAAAGAAATACTAACCAATGCATTTGAGGAACATTGTAATTATTTGTTCTTAAAAAGAAAGTATAATGCACATTGATGTTGAAATAAAGCACATTAATAAGGCGCATAAAAATGATAATAATTCTGTAAATTTCCCAAAGGAGGTTCTTTATCACATCCATGAAAATTTCATTCAAATAATCACAATTCAAGATCTCCACGTTAGGGGCGCCTGGGTGGCTCATTCGGTTAAGCGGCTACCTTCCGCTCTGGTCATGATCTCGTGGTTCATGGGTTTAAGCCCCACTTCAGGCTCTCTGCGGTCTGTGGGGAGCCTGCTTAGGATCCTCTGTCCCCCTTTCTCTCTGCTCCTTTCCCACTTGTTCTCTGCCTGTCTCCATCTCAAAAATAAATAAATAAAAATTTAAAAAAGATCTCCAGGTTATATTAGCAACATTAATAAAAACATTTTAGGCAGTACACTAGTATATCTTTGTATTTCAAGTACCAATATCAAGATAAACGTAATAAAGAGCCTATCCAGTTTAGTTTTTCATTAAATGAGAATAAAAACTATCTACTACTATAACTCTTGTGAAGCAGTTACACTCCTGGTATCTGCTCTATTATCATTTACAGAAAGAAAAAAATACCAAACTTATAAAAATAAGTAATTTCTTATTTTAAGCACAAAATACAAGCATTCCAAACATCAAGCCATAAAAGCAGTACGGTCTACCTTTGGTGCTGTCACACATAACTAAAGAAGCATAGGGGCACCTGGGTGGCTTAGTCATTAAACATCTGACTTCAGCTCAGGTCATGATCTCACAGGTCCATGAGTTTGAGGCCTACATTGGGTAACCTCGTGCCCTGCTTGGGGTGAGCTTGAGCCCTGCTTCTGGTGAGCCCCACTTCTCTCTCTGCCCCTCTTGGGATTCTCTCTCTCTCGCTCTGTGTCTGACCCTTGCTCACTTGTGCCCTCTCTCTCTCTCTCTCTCTCAAAAAAAAAGGGGTGGGGAGGGCACCTGGGTGGCTCAGTCAGTTGGGCGTCCGACTTCAGCTCAGGTCGTGATCTCATGGTTCGTGGGTTAGTCGGGCTCTGTGCTGACAGCTCAGAGCCCAGAGCCTGCTTTGGATTCGGTGTCCCCCTTGCTCTCTGCCCTTCCCCCCGCTCACGTTCTGTCTCTCCTTCAAAAATAAATAAACATTAAAAAAAAGAAGAAGAAGAATAGTTAAGAGTTAAGAGGTTGACATCTGGAATCAGACTGACTGGATATGAACCAGGTCGCCACCACTGTGTAATCTTGGGGATGTTAACTTCTGTAAGCCTCAACTCTTTCTTCTGCAAAACAGTCTTAAGTAGCTTTTGACAACCCTTAGCACATAGTAAATACTCATTAAATGCTAGGTGTTTGAAAAAAGTTATTCCCATACCAAGACCCAAACCAAATACGATACACATCATTTTAAATTTGGCAAGGGGCACGTGGGTGGCTCAGTCAGTTAAGTGTCCAACTTCAGCTCAGGTCATGATCTCGTGGCTCGTGAGTCTGAGCCCCGCGTCGGGCTCTGTGCTGACATCTCAGAGCCTGGAGCCTGCTTCGGATTCTGTGTCTCCCTCTCTCTCTGCCCCTTCCCCACTCATGCTCGTCTCTCTCTGTCTCCCAGAAATAAATAAAAACATTAAAAACAATTTTTTAAATAAAAATAAAAAATAAATTTGCCAAGTAATGTTGCTTTCTTCTTTAGAAGTATAAGGCAAAAAAAGCTAATTTAATATATTATATAGTATAATAAATAACTTTGTAGTTCTAAAAAGCTATAATATAATACATAATAAAGAAGTTGAGAAATACGACCTTACAGAGAAGATAAAATGTTTAAACAGTAATGGCAGTCTGAAACTAAAACCCGAGAGATTGAGCTTGGAAGGTGGTCTGTATACTCGTGATAGGAGAGATGTGGCAAGGAAAGGGAAAGTGTTCCACAGGTGTCTTCTTGGTGGGGCGCAAGGGGGTCAGGTATCATCCTGTTGTGATGGTTTTGCACTGTGTCAACCAGAATAGCCTCCCCTGTCTAGTTCCATTTAGAGTTGGTGCTCCATAGTAAAGATTTCAACCGGCTTCTGTTCCTGGTCCCTGGGAGAGAGCCTCTCCACATCCCTGGAATTCCCCAAGTGAGAAGAGCATCCTTCATATTCATGGTAGGCCCCTAGATAGTCTCAGGATCGGGGCTGGTCATGCTGGAAAGATCAGCCTTGCGACTGGAGTTGAGGCTCTGAGCCAAATTGATACCAGTCCAAACTCCTGGGGGAGAAGAGGGCTGGAGACGGAGTTCAATCGCACGGCCAAGGATTCAATCAATCATACCTCTGTCACGAAGCCCCAGTAAAAACTCTGGACACAAAGCTTGGATAAGCTTCCTGCCTGGTAACACACAATGATGTGCCAGGAGGGTGATGCGTTCTGACTCCATGGGGAGAGGACACGGAAGCCTTATTTGAGACCCTTCCAGACCTCACCCCAGGTGTCTCCTCTTTTGTCTCATTCTGATTTGTATCCTTTTGCTATAATAAAACCGCAACCATAAACATAGCTCTTAGCTGAGTCCTGTGAGTCATTCTCGTGAATTATCAGACATGAGGGAGTAGTGGGAACCCCTGAATTTGTAGCAGATTGGTCAGGAGTTATGGCCCAGGAATCCCTGAGCTTGTAGCTAGCGTCTGAAGTGAGGACAGTCTCTAGAGAGACAAGCTCTTAGCCTAAGTCCAGGTGGAGAGTGTTAGAATTGCAATGCGGTTTTGACCGCAAGGGAAATTTGCTTGAGACTTGGACCTTGTAAGGAAAACAGCGGCCATATTTTCTACATTCCAGAAGATTAGAGGAGGGTGCCAGGCACCGTGGTACCTCACGCACGTTGCTGCTGGTCTCCTGGCTCACCTTGTTGGCGTGGGGCAGCGCCCGGGCTGTGGCTCCTCCGGGTTCTGCCACATGTCCTCCAACTTCTCTGAGTCCTGGGCCAAAGGATACGTGCAGTTCTGTGGCCGAGAGTGCCAGCCACAACCGCAGGCATCGTCCAAGTCAACTAAGGCAGGGTAACGAGAGACAGATGCAAGCTCCGTGTTTGTTTTCCACCACTTTCCGGTTTGTCCCTGCTCCTGTTCTTGTTCAGCTTTTCTTCCCAGCTGCTGATCTGGCTGACTTACCATGACTTCAGGCCCAACACCAGATGCAGGGCAACAGATTTTTCCACCAGCGATCACAGTTGCTTAAGGTTAAATCTCTACAACAAGTCCCTTATACTTTATCACTCTGATTTTACCTTGACTGCTACAACTGTTTCAGCCTGTCTGATAAAAAAAAAAAAAAAAAAAAAACAACTATAAACTTTAATATGATTGATGAGAATGTACAGGGATACACTACAGGAATAGAAATCGTGTGACAGTACAGTTTTCAATCCTGACTTTATACCAGACTCTTTTAAAAAATATTGACACCATGCTTCCTCCCTGAGGCTCTGGGGTAAAGTTTAGGCATTAAGTTGTTTTTTTGAAAGGCTCCTAGGTGATGCCAGTGTGTATCCAGAGTTATTAAACGCTACCCTAGAAGAAAGGGGGTGGGGGGAAAGAAAAGGGGATCAATCCTGGAAACATACCTATGCAAGGAAGTATAGAAGGAAGAAATCAAAACATCCCTTACTATAAGAGGCATGCCTAAAGTCAAGTGACATAGAGGTATTCAAAAGTAATAGTCAAAGACACAGCTGGCTAATACTAACAAAAACGGAGGTGTGAAATAGCAATATGAACCAGAAGAGAACCCAAAGTTAATAGCAGGAGAACGGGTTGAGGATATTTACACTGGTAACAGTTACAGTACACGGTGAAGGAACGTCATGCTTCATTTTGTATCTAGAATAGCTTCAGGATACATACCCACTTCAGGATACATTACTCAGAGAACATCATAAATTAGAATCATCTCTTTCAGAACTAAGAGGTCAAGAAGAGAAAAACATGTAGGATTTGAAACATATAATTAACAGAACTTATCTACCAAATTAGCACATTTCTCTGCTTTGATGCCACTTACCTGAGTTGTTGGATTCACTGGTGTTCCCTATTCTTTCTGTAATAAATGTCTGCGTCCTTGACATGCTGCAGCCTAGGGACTGGTCAGCCACTCCTAGAAGTTCACCCGTGCTTCCTCTTACCAGTTAAGTTGTTCCAAACCTGCTTAAGCTTAGTGCTCATTAATGTAAATTCTCAACCTAAACATGATATAAACCGATGAATAAGAATGTGGATGAATATAGAATACGAATACGAATGTGGAACATAGAAATTTCTAGAAAACTAGTTGAATTACTTTGTAAAGATTCGGGAAGGATAAATCATTATAAGAACTTGCTGAGATTAAGTGTGAGCAAGACAACTGTTAAGGAGGAGAAACAGAAAACTTGAATCCTTCACAAGTTTCTCTGCAACTGCCTTCCACCATGAGGAAACTCAAAATGGAAATTAGAGGCAATGCAATCTGGTAGTGATTTATGCAAGAACAGCCACTAACCTCCAATTAGCATACCTAGATATAAGGAAAGGGCTTTGGCTCCACATCAAAAGATTGGCAAGTGAATGTATACTTATGTGTATTAAATTAATATGCACGCATTTTAATTTTTTTTTAATAACTCCTCATTCTGACATTTTTGATTTACACGTTTTGTCAGGTAAGAGATAATTTTGTCAAGGCAGAGTTTTGAAACAGAGAAAATCATTGTTTTTCACACATGCATGGAACCATTAGAAAAATTGGAACAGAAACCTTTAGGCGAACACCTGGCGGGTGTCCCACAGGGCAGGATGGAATTCACAGGCAGAAGGGCCAGGCAAGGAGGATGGGTGTGCCTTCCAAGTTCTCCTCTGCAGCCTTGGGACAGGTGTGCCTGGGCCGTGGGTCAGCCCTGTTAGCTCATTGCCAGGAAACCTAAAAAAAAGCCTGTGATCATCCAGCTAGTGATCGGGTTTTATCTCTACAAATTTGTTCTATTTGTTTTTTATTTTATCACATTGGCCACGTTCTCTCTCCACAGGCTATAAAAAGTCACAATAGAAGGAAAAAAAAATCAATTAGAAATTTAAAAAGGAACTAAATAACTCAAGTTAGAAAGAAAAATCAAACATGAAAATACAGACCATTTAACATGAAGAATGGTGAGTACACTATGTGTCAAAACCCAGGACTTAATTTCCACCTCCAGTCAAGATGGGGTAACAAGGATTGGATTTACCCTCCTGCCTGAACAACCAATGCAAAGAAAAAAACACAAAACAGTGGACGTCAGGTGGAAAGGACAGTGATCCTCAGGAGCAGGAGACAGATGAGGTGAGCCTTAAGATTGCCTCAGCTTGCTGCCTTGAGGCAATTTCCAGGCAGCAGTGCGGTTGGGGGCGGGGTAGGCAAAGCCTGGCAAACTCCAGGAGAGTCTCAGGGAACCGAGGCAGCTACAACGTCTAGTACACAGGACTGCACGTGGTTAAGTTGCCCAGGAGAAAACTCTGACATCTGCGGGTTTCCTCCAGTTTTCATGAGAGTAGAGATCAGCATACAGGTTTGAAGAAACTATCTAAGGCTGGGAAAAGAATTGTCCCAGAGAATTAGAGGGACTACTACTCAGCACTCACAGAGGACCAGGAATAGTATCTATTCCCACTAGATAGATGGAAACATTTCGTAATTCACGAGCATGTGTTACAGTGTTTGCATCTGTTGCAGTGTTCGAGAGTTTGGCTTTGGTACTGGGGGAGTTAATCCTAAATAGTTGTGAAATCCTAACAAATCTTAAATCATGTCCCGGCTACAATGGTTTACAAGTAACTTACGTGTGTTCTGGAAGAAAGCTCAAGAATATTTACAGAAATACAAACTATCAAGTATCCAATGAGGTAAAATCCCTATTGCCCAGCAACCAGTCAAAATTGCAGGGTGTGCAAAAGCAGCAGGAAAACACATCCAATAACGGGAGTGAACCAACAGAAACCAACTGAGAACTGACAAAAATATTAGAATTAGCAGGCAAGGACATTAAAAATTACTGTAACTTTATTCCAATTGTTGAAAAAATTAAGTAAAGATAGTGAAGATACAAAAAAAAAAAAAAAGATCCAAAAGACATGTGTTAATTTACTCACTGGGGGGACTCTTTCACAATGTGTATCAAATCGTGCTCTATACTTTAAATAGACTACAATGTTGTCAATTGTATCTCATGAAGCTGAAGAGAAAAAAAAACAGAGTACCAATCAGAAGAAAAGCGACGTCAATCAAACTGCTAGAGAGAAAAACTACAACATCTAAGATGAAGATTATATTGGAATTAATTGCTAACTAGCCACTGCAGGGGGAAAAAAAAAAGGAAAAAGTAGTCTTGAGGACCTAGTAATACAACTATCTAAATGAACACACAGAGAAGACAAAATTTAAAAAATACAACACATCAGTGAGCTATGGGATAACATTAAGTAGTCTTGTATTAAGCGTAGTTGAAATTTCCAAAGAGGAAAGTGAGGACAAAAATTTTTTTTCAAACAATGGCCAAAATTTTCCAATTATGATTGAAATTATAAACCCGCAGACCCATGAATCTCAAAAAACTCCAAGCAAAAGGAACATGAAGAAAACTGTATTAAGGCACATTATAATCCAATTGCTCAAAACCAGCCAGACAAAAATGACACATTATGTACTAGCCAGCAGTATTCTTATAGGAAAAAATGCAAGCAGGGGGACAGTGGAGCCACATTTTTAAAATATCAAAAGGGGGAAAAAAACTGTCAAGTTAGAATTCTAGACCCAGCAAAAAGATATTTCAAACACAAAGATGAAATATACTTTTCCAGACACAAAAGCTAAAAGAATTCATCACCAGCAAGGCTGCACTACAAGACATATCCCAAAAACTTCCAAGTAGATACCAGATGGATCTACATGGAGGATCAAAGAGCTCCAGAAATGGTTAACTGTCGGAATCATATATAATTTTTACTTCAATCTCTTTAAAAGGGAAGGTTTCAAAAACAGAAACAATGTAGTATGCTGCTTTTACATAAATAAATGCACAATGTATAACAGCACAGCGAGTCTAATGAAGATGTGGGAGGGAAAGTAAAATATATCGGGAACTAAAACAACTATAACTGCAGATAGAGTTTAACAAAAATTGTAAGAAATACCATGTACAACTGTCAGTTAATTTGGAAAGACAGAGAAAATGGTTTTTTTTTTTTTTAGAAAGGTATAAATTATTCAGATTGATTCCTGAGAAAGTAGGAAATACGGATAGACTGATAACCAAAACAAAAAATGGGAGAAAAAACCAGTTACTTCTAAGAAATTAGTTTTACAAAGGAGTTTAACAAGTCTTAAAGAAACAGGTTAATTCCTATATTTTTCAATTTTCTTTCCAGGGCATAGAACAAGATAAGCTTGCCAATTCATTCTATAAAGCTAGCAGAACCATAATTCCAAAACCAAACCAACATAATAAAATAATTTTTAAAAGAAAACTTCATGAATACAGATCAAAACCTTAACACTTTTGGAAAGCAAATAGAATTCTAGAGTGTATTAAAGGCACAATATATTGTAACACAGAGTTTTTATAACAGGATGCAATGATGGTTCATGGTTAGGAAACCTATTAAAAAAAAAAAACTACTACCACTATGATTAAGCCTCCTTTTTTAATTCAATTATCTGACAAACATTCCTTCATTCATTCACCAAAAATTTACCAAGTAATTTAATGCCAGGTACTGGATACTGAGAATTCACTGGTAAGATATGGTTTCTGCCTTCATGGAACTTTCTAGAGAGATACAAATAAAAAGAAAATTATAACACAGTATAAGGCTACGACAAGCGAAATACAGGGTACTATTGGAATACATAAACTGCTACAGTAGGGTGCAGATAGAATAATCCTGGAAGAAGATGATTGCCCCTTCTAGCATGATAGGCAGTAGGTGTGAGGAATATGGGCCTACACAACAGAACTGGAAAGTGGTACCAAAAATATTGACTGATTTGATAGAGAAGGGTGGGGTCAGATTCTTTAGAGGTCTTAGTATATTAATATGTGTTATGTACAAAAGGGTAAAATAAGGGTCAAAAAAGTTCGGAATACTATGTATAAAGATTTCTTTACTGCAGTACTTGTTAGAAGCTTTATGGTGTTGCCACTCTCTAAGAGAAGGTTACACCATGTCAGACAGTACAGAACGTTTACCCAACACTTTACAGAACAGAGTGGTATTTCGTGCCACACCCTTGGGGAGAAACCGTGCTCCCACAAAAACACCTCTTCCTTTCTACTGTAGCTCTCAAGCCTGGGTGAACGAGCTCCCCAACTATGTCCAATTTGTTGGGGCCATCTCGTTCTGTCCCTTTACCTAGTACATTTATGTTTGGTTACTTTCAACTGGGTGGGATTGAAGTGAAAGAGATCCACTGGAACCTCCTAAGGCGTGTGCCCCGTCATTAAAATCATTAAAAAAGATTACCCTGAACCAGGATTACCTATGAATCAATATGAAAGGATCGGACCCAGAGATACCTTGCAATAAAGCAGTACTAATCTTTGTTAATCTCTATAAGCTACCAAATATTCACATAGGTAAGATACTGGAGAACAAGCTCACTGCAAACAAATCCTTCTACCATTAAACTGTGTAAGCAAACAAACTTTTAATCATGCGGAGTCAATAGTTCCACTTACCGAAAAACGGCATGCATTTACACACAGGGAAGACCTGAGAATACGTGAACTCCCAGAGACTAAGGAGGGTAACCAGTTCGTAACTGGTAAGAACTATAATCCATATCACTGAAAATCTGATTCTGAAATATTAATTTCAATATGTACAAAAGGAATATTTCAGGATGCTCTAAGAACCAACATTCTTAACACCAGGCCATCACTGAATAAAAGTATGTTGCTAACTTTGTATACATGGTCTCCAAAGTTAGTAATGTCAAAAAAATAAGACACACTCTTTTTTAGATTTTCAATATATTAAAAAAGAACACAGTATAAATGCTGTGGTTACTAATATTAAAAAGGATCAAAATTTTTCAAGGAATGGTTTTTTATAAACAAGTTCTACAATAAATGGGAAACAGCATCTTGATACACAATTCTGTTAAACAAGATTTAAAAATTTTTAAATCAGAAAAAGTTTAAATTGTTTCAAACGTTCAAACAAAAAAGCAATCTGTACAATCTCCACAATAAAACATACCCATGTACACATGTCCTGGGCACTTTGAAAATGTTCAAGTTTTTAAAGTTTTGAGTAACAGAGGCAGCACTTAAACGGTTCATGAACCTTCTTTTTGCAAAAAGAATACTTTCAGTAAAACATTTTACCATTTTACCTCTGCTTTTACATTTTTGTTATTCCTGAAAAGGGGATTTATGTTAACACTGTATTTTTTTAACGTAAAAAAATACATTTAGAGATATTTAACTTCCTGAGTAACTTCAGTTATACATCAAACATGATTTAATGAGTAGATTTAAAAATTTTTAGAATAAGACAGCATGTATAGATTTACAATTTTATGTTCAATTAGAGTAAAACTCAAATGAGCATGTCACAGAACTTACACTAAAAATTCTCTAAGAAGTCAAATATGACTTAAAACCTTAAATTTTTTTTAAGTATCCCCTTAAAACCCCAATAAGTTTTAAGTAAAATGAGTCACTGAAATTACTTCCTTTTATCAACAAAATACTGACAGTCATTTCAGACTATCAAAACTTGAATGTTTTCTATTATATACACCAAAATCTGATTCACTGACAACAAACTTCTTGCCATACAAAAAGATAACAGATAATTAAAATATCTGCTTTATAATACAACCAATCCATATAATACATCCCTTCGTTAATTGTCTAAAATGATTAGAAACTGTGGCACTTTCTTTTGCATAAAACCCTTTCCTCTTCATAAAACCCTGAGGTGAAAGGTTATTAATGTAATAAAACTGGAACCACAATTCTTATTTCTGTATTAGACTGCAGCTATAGGTTTTAAAAATTTTATAAAGAAATGTGGCAACTTGTAAAGCTGCTCTGTAAAGTTAACAAAACACCTCCAGATCAATTCAGCCAAAGGGACCTAGAATGACCCTCTAAAAACATCGTCCTTTTAATACTTGTTAGTGTCGAGACGAACGCCATTTTCCATCTCTACTACTGTCTCTTCTGTTTTCATAATCATGGCTCCAGCCATCAGGATTCCGATCTTCATGGAAGTAGTCGTCCCTGCCTCCTCTGTAATGATGGTCAGACCCATGATCAGTGTAGCGTTGTTCACGGCTGTAATGTCTGTCCAGGATGTAGGGATGAGAATTCTGTCTGACTTTACGTTGTGAGGATGGCGTCTCCTGGCGCCACTGGGAGCTTGAAGACTGGTTAAAAGTAGGATTATGTGACTGAACTGATGGGGAAAATCCTGACTGATCCAGATGTGGAGAACCGAATTTCCCACCATACGACATCTGTCTCAAAATACTGTTCATCTAAGAGAAAAAGAAGGAAATGTTAACTACAAATATTTTTAGTAGGTCCACCTGCCCAGGTAGATCTTAGGTTAAACAAGTCAAAGTTTGTTCATTCCAATGGACAACTACAAGATATTTGTACATAACTATTTTTTTTTAAATGTTTATTTCTGAAAGAGGGAGAGGGAGACAGAGGATCCAAAGAAGACTCTGTGCTGACAGCAGAGAGTTCAATGAGGGGCTTAAACTCACGAAATGAGAGATCATGACCTGAGCTGAAGTCGCAAGCTTAACCAACGAAGCCACCCAGGCACCGGCTCCCCCCCCCCCACCTCTACGACTACCCCTACTACTCCCTGCCCTCAAGAACAAAACGTAGAAGGGAAGAGGTCATACAAATGATGATAATGTAAATCACTGTCTGATGAACACATAAAGAGTCAAGAGCTCAGTATCATTAGGAAAGGCTTCACGAAGGTGGCATAGGACCTGAGTATTAAAAATATGGATAGAATATTTTAAGGGGGAAGTATATCAAGGAAAGGAAATTACACAAAGATAACAAGGAAACAGAATGTGTTCGCAGAATAGCAAGTAACTCTGAGAGAGGTTACAGACCTCATAAGCACTGATTAATGGACAATTAGGCTAAAAAGCTTTATTGGCATCAGATGATCAGAGTACCTAATAACTAAGCTAGAGACTTCTGACTTTATGTTACAAGATGGAAAGTCAAATTACCAGGAAGATAAGCAAAACAGAGTTACAATAATTTTCAAACAAGTGTGTAAGATGGACCAGTGAGGAGAAAATGGAGACAAGTACGAACTGACTAGACCAGTGGTCCCCCAAATTCTGCCTGCAGATAGCTTATAAGCCAGTGATCATTTTTTTTAAATAGCCTACAGCAAAATGAGAAAAATACGTGATATGTACATAAAAGTGGACATCTCTTTATACTGAGCTCAATTTTACCTTATTTCATTCTTCTATTTTTATTTTGCAGGCCTGCAAAAGGTCAAGGGGTCATAAGCCATGCTTGTGATTGGGCAGTGAAAAAAAGAAGAAATGAATTCAAGAAAAAGAAACAAATAAAGGACGTGACGACAAAATGAAAAAATGAAGGACTGGACACAAAGATGGAACAGTAAAACATATCAAGGATTTTAAGCCTAGTCTCACAGCCTCATATTATAGAAAAAATGGAAAGCAAGAGGAAGATGGTCTGAAGACTCCAATATATTCAATTACTGTTACAAGCATCAAAGAGAGCATATGCTAATAAGTCCTTCAGCCTAGGTTACAAGAACATCAGAGAATAAATTTCCTGTCTTTTAAACACACCACCACCACAACAATGGATGAAGAAAAATACAAATGTGAAACACAGCTCTTCTATTTATCTTCAATCTTTTAAATATGTACTTCAACCCAGTGAAAACTAAAATGAGTAACCAATCTACAAAGATCATGCTAGTCTAACGAAAACTTAGGACATTACTTAAGAATTATTTGAACATTTCAATCTAAGTGTTTTTGCTGTGCTTTTTTGTTGTTTTTTGGTTGGTTGTTTTTTTTTTTTTTTAACCAAGTCAAGTTGATAAATCAACCTACCACTGCTTGTCTCTGAAAATTTTCTGGAGAAGAGAAAGACCTCTGAATTATCTGTGCTGATGGAATCATGTTATCCACAGTCCTTTCATGCCTGTGAAAGAAAAACAACATATAATCATTCATTTAACAAATATTTACTACATACTAATCATGAGCAAGACACAGGTCCCAAAGGTAGGAATGAACAAGAAAAACAAGGTATCTGCTCTCATAGATAAGGGAAAGGATTCAGAGAGTAAGACAATTTACCTTGTTCCAAGTGTTATTATGAATAGTCGACTAAAAAGCAAGTAAGGTGAGAGACAGGAGTTCTATTTTAGCTCGCTGGTCAGGGATGGCCTTTCTAAAAAGGAGACATTTGAAGTGAAAACTGAGTAACAAGATCACCTGGAGGCAAAACATTCCAGCTGCAGGAAGAACGAGCACAGGGGTGAGCAAGCTATATAGCCTATGGGCCAATCCAGTTTTTGTAACACTCTTGTGTCTGTATTTTCTATGTAGTGTTACGATGGCCTGCAATGCCTGAAACATGTATGTGGCCTTTATAGAAAAAAAAAAAAAAAAAAACGTTAATCCTGGGACTAGCACAAAGGCTTAGGCTGAAAACTGAAACGAAAAGGATTTGGTTAATTAGATATGACAGATGAAGGAAAAAGAAAAATTAAGGATAAAAACGCAGATTTCTGGCTTGAGCAATTACACACACATTTACTGAGACAGGGAAGAGGAATAGATCTGGGAGAACAAGAAATTAAGAGTTCTGTAACACAGATAGGATATTACTTTCAAGGACTTATATCTTATTCCCCACCTCCTAAAAAGGAAGCTTACTCTACAGAAAAACTCACTTAGCAAGTATTTTAAATTTATTTTAAAATATTTAGAATCATATCACTAATTGATTTGCCTCATAGTTTAGATATTTTCATTGTGTTTTTTGGTTTTTTTTGTTTTTTTTTTTTGAGGGAGAGAGAGAGTCAGAAACATCAAGCATGGGCACGTGTGTGAGCAGGGAGGGACGGAGGGAGAGAGATCATCTCAAGCAGGCTCTATGCTCAGTGTGAAGCCTGACACAGGGCTCGATCCCATGACCCTGGGATTAGAACCTGAGGCAAAAGAGTCAGACACTCAACTGACTGACTGAGCCACCCAGCCACTTCCCATTTTGGGTTTTCTTAAATTAGTTATATATCCATATGCTAAAGAGGTAAAAAGTATAATTTTCCTTATAAGAAGAGTATAAAAACGATGTATGTTCTAGCCTTAAATTAAAAACAAATCATTTACTTGCATACTTTTTCCCAAAGAGAATTCTGAGGGAGCTAAAAACTCATTTTTCCTCCACCTGAGATACCTTTGAAGCTTCTACAAAAGTGGTTTGAGATGCTTCAAGTTCCGGATGTGCTGAGAAGTATTTAAACACAATTTCAGTTAGCAAGAAAGGATGTGAAGATGGCACCCTTTGTACACTATTCTTTCCCGCAACTTTGCTGTCTAGTCATCTTGTCATATCGAAGCCACTTTGCCCCAGCTCTTGGCACCGCCCTAATCCAAACCATCAACATCATCCCAGGAACTTCCTTGCTATCTTCCAACTAATGCCAATACTTTGCTACCAACAGTTTCCTCATTGGTCTATTTTCAGCCTTGTCCCCCCAATCTGTTCTCCCACAGCAACCAAACAAAGTGTTAAAATACAAACCTGTTCCCGTTATTGTCCTACTGAAAACATTTTGGTATCTTTTGACGGTTTTTAGGATAACGTTCCCAAATTTCTAACTATGGCCTAGAAGAAAGACCCTATATCGTCTCACCTCTTCTACCGCACCAACACCATCTGCTACTCTCCATTTCTCATTCATTGTGATCTAGGTACGTTGGCCCCTTTTAGTTCCTCATTCGTTTATATCATCTCTCCTCGCTGGATCTTTTCTCCAAGCATGTTCTACTCTTTCTCTAGAGGACTTATCAAACAGGTAGTCACAAAACATACACGTGTCTTCATGAAGACTTGTAAGCTCCATTAGGCAGCCTATCCTAGAGGCTTCGTCACAATGCCTGGGTTTCAATCCCAGTCCACTATTACGAACGGTTCAAACTTGAGCAAGTTAACCTCCAATCCTCATTTTCTTCACATATAAGGTAGAACTAACAATAACCCCTACCTCATAAGACTGCCGTGAGACACGAGAGCATAAATGCAAAGGAGCTGAAGAACCTGACACATGTTTGCTAACTCTTCCTTAAATGAAGCCCATTATGATTGATGGAATAACTCTGTGGATAATCCAGGAAAAAACTGTCCCTGGTGAAATATCGGCTTTCCTAGCGCAAATAAAATTATTTATGTAAATACGGGATCTTTTCTAACCCTTAGTAACTAGAAGAGGTTCTAGACATCAGTCAACTCAGCTTTTCCTGACAAATGGAAGGACAGGATCAGAGAAATGACACTATCTCAAGATTATGCAATCGGTGGAGGCACACCTAGAATCCAATTCTACAAACTCTTAGTCCACTAGTCTGTTTCCAGACAGTTATTTTTAAACTGCAATTAACAACCAACTGGTGGTCAAAACTAATTTAAATTTTTTACAGGAAACAGATTAGAAAATAGAGTATACTGAAAATAATAAGGGCTAAGTAATGTTCTGAGAAGTTTTCTTTCAGTTATGTACAAAAATATGTGGGTGTATGTCTTTCCAAATGAACATATAGTTAACATATGCATCCGTTTTAGGGGTATTATACATACGTGTCTGTCTATAATCCCCTTGAAACCTAATTATACCTAATTATAAGTCAACATACAAATAATATAGCAGAAGAATGAAGAAGAAGGAGCTTAAAGAAGGAAACAAATCACTCATTGTGCGTTTTGGGATCACTACCTAGGAAAATTTCTGACAAATGATTTTAACAATAGGTGTAAAATATTACCTGCTAGGAGATGTAGAGGTAGGGCTTGAGTTTCCAATATGATGCTGGGGATATGACAAACTGACATCCTGTGAGGCATGGCTACTTCCTAAAATAAAAAAAATTGAGAAATTATTGATAGAAACCTTAAGTTGAAATTATGTCTCCCCTACCCCAAATCATGTAGACAGAGGCTACAAAAGAAAACCTCAAATTACAGTAAGACTGCTTTACAATTTCATCAGAGTAAAACTTATGTGTTCAATACCAGATACTTCCAAAACAAAGGGTTCCAAACAAGGTATTATCCAATGTATAAATATCCAATCTGGCCATAATATTCTGATCCCCACACTAAATTTTGAGACTGGATACACAGAAAATTTCACCCTCATCAGGATCCAGAATCAAAATTTGTAAATGTGAATTACAAAGCAGCTAGGAAAAGCGTTTTCAGAAAATAATCCTTGCTCCTTTCAGAGCAAGGACCCAAACCCAAGTCATTCTAACAACAAAGTTTACATTCTCTTCACTAACCCAAATTCAATTTTATTTATTTATTTTTTAATTTTTTTTTAACGTTTATTTATTTTTGAGACAGAGAGAGACAGAGCATGAACAGGTGAGGAGCAGAGAGAGAGGGAGACACAGAATCTGAAACAGGCTCCAGGCTCTGAGCTGTCAGCACAGAGCCCGACGCGGGGCTCGAACTCACGGACCGTGAGATCATGACCTGAGCCGAAGTCGGACACTTAACCGACTGAGCCACCCAGGCGCCCCCCCTTTTTTTTTTTTAATTTTCTTTTTTAACGTTTATTTATTTTTGAGACTGAGAGAGACAGAGCATGAACAGGTGAGGAGCAGAGAGAGAGGGAGACACAGAATCTGAAACAGCAAATTCAATTTTAAAATGACAACTTTCAAAAGCCATGTTGTCAATGTTACCTATTTTCAGGGATATATAGTTTACTATCCACAAAGTTTGAAGTATTTTCATCTAAAAAGAGGTTCTTTAAAATTGAACAAAATTAAAAACAAAGAACTGAGAAACAAACAAACAAAAAGACCCTCTCCCCAAACAATTAACACTTAATAGTTACCTGATCTAAACTGAATTTTGATGGGCCTCCCAAACAGTTTGATTCCATTAAGCAGATTCATCGCATAAGGAACGGACACTTCATGTTTGAAATTCACAAATGCAAACTGCTTTGGTTTACCATCCTTATCTTTCGGAATTTTCACTTTTATTACTGGCCCAGCCTATAGACGAAAAGAAAAATCTCGAATTTTGCAAAGATGAAACACAACAAAAATGTAATCAGAAAGTCTAAAAAAATGGACACACAAGAATTTCCACCTCGGTTACAGATCCTATAGCTACGACCAAACACTTGATTAATTTATGTGGGGGAAGGAAGACCATAAGGAACTGGAAGCAGTCGCTCAATTTACATTTCAGAGTACCTTATGACTTTTTAACAGGGCGACCAACATCCATCATTTTCTCACTCCAGGTAACGGTTTATCAAGACTAGTCCGGTTTTCTCGGACTAAAAATTCGCTTTTTTACCGATTAACCAATCGTTACCAGCTGTTAGAGAACAGAACTGGAGAGAAAAGGATACTCTGAATTTTTAACACATTTTAATGCAAATATTAACACAGAGACACTACAAGCCTGCTTTTCTACAGCGTATTTAGGAGTCTGTTTTAAATATTCTAATGCTGCAATTAAAAAAAAAAACTTACGTGGAAAACAGATAATGACCAATTAAAATATACTCTACCAATGAGTCACTTCAGCGTGAACTCACCAGGGCTCTTTCCATAAAGCGACCCCCCGCGAGCGCGTCACTTTCCCAGAGTGACCTCCGGCCCCAAGCGGCCCAGCCTTCGAGCGCCGGGACCCACAACCCAGCTTTCGAAAAGAAGGCGGGCCTGGCCGTTGGGCCGAGCCATAAGAGAGCCGGATAAACGAAAGGAAGAGCCGGCTCTCGGCCGCTTACCTGGTGGAAAAGCTCGAAAAGGAGCTCCTCGGTCACTTTCGTTTCAAGGTTGCCCACAAAGAGCGTGCGATCCGCTTCCGCTGCCGCCGCCCCCATCGCAATGTCGCCCCCTCCCTAAAAAGGCCGAAGGGTCGTCGCCGCCGCACTCACTGCGCACTCTCGGAAACCCCACGCCCTCGTCGACCCGGGCGTCACGGACGTAGACGTCATTCACGCTCGCTCTCGGCTGGCGTCGACGTGCGCGGGCGGGCTGCGCATGCTCGAGAGGAGAGCGCCGGTTGAAGGCGGCTCCTCCATCGGCCGCTGCTGGAGTTAATGGCTTCCCCTGTAGGCGGGGGTCGCGTTCGAGACCGGCTGGACTGATCTGCGTAGCCGCCAAGAGCCTACCTTGACCGAGGGACGTAACAAACACTGCGGGCAGTGTTTGAAGATGGCCCTGTCGGCCGGCGATCAAAGGAGCAGGATGGCCTACCGCGCCTCCCACGGCGATCTCAACCCGTCTGCCTTAGCCCTGGCGATGGTCTCTGGAGACAGCTTCCTCGTTGCCAGGCGTGAGGCGATTCTTCCAGGACCCGCTCCTCGTCAGGCCGTCCGGCAGAGCGTTCAGGCCGACAGCCGTCGGGCGACTGGGGTCGGCCGCAGCCCGCCACGCTTTAGAAAGGGAAGGGAAGCTGATGGGCGGAACCGCTCCCGTCAGGCCAGATTCTCACCTTATCCGACCCCCGCGGTCAAACTGGATCTCTTAAGGAGTGTGCTGCAGCAGCGTCTGATTGCAGTTGGGAGTGTTGTCGCAGCCCGTCTTTCGGCTTAATATGCAAACCTCCCGTCGGCCCTCGATCCGCTTGTAAACAAGGCCTCTCTCAAATCCTCTCGTGGTGCCATGGCAGTCTTATTTTTAGAGATGTATTTAAATTTTAATATAAAAACACGTAGGAGTCCTGTTAATAACGGCTTAATACGGAGGAAATTTTTACTTACTGCTTTATTCCGATGGTTTTAAAGCGGCCGGGATGATTAGATCAGGAAGAAGGTAGAGGAGATTTTTTTTTTCTTAGTCGCAAAGCTGAGCCACCCTTCCCAGAGGTCAGCAACCATTTGTTTCCCCTTGTGCACTCCATCCCAACAAAGGATCCAAATTGCTCTGCCAGTCTTCTCTCCTCGCCAATTGTCCTACTTTGAGATTGGCGATTGGAGCTTCCCTAACTGCCTACCTCTATACCCCAGACTATTCCCATTACCTTTACTTTTGTTGGTGGAAAGGAAATGCTTAGTTTTTATTTACCACCCTGGCTCATCCTTCCGTAGGGCCCAACGCTTGGCCTATTATCTAGTCCTTAATCCTTTTCCATCTCCCTCCACTTTACAAACTCCAATCTCAATCATACTAAGAACAAAAGCGAACCTAAACCTCGCTGCCCATTCAAATTATTAAGCCAATTTACATTTCTGTTTTTGCCAAAGGCTCCAAAATGTTTTCACATTTATATTTGTGATTTTATTAGCATTCTTTCCTTGACCTGCGTCTGTTGTCCCCAGATCCAATGGTGGAAACCATTAGTCTCACAGTTTCCTTATTAGAAGCTGTTCATCTATTCACTCTAGCGTCTCCTTCAGACGTTCTTGTTTGTCTTCAGTCATTCAACCGTTCAGCAATATTTGAAGATCTTCCTAGTGGTGAGCACTGTAGACAAACTTTACAGTCAGGCCATCAAAGGGATCAAGGAGTGTGCTCTAGATAGGGAGACTAACCAATAGTAATCACCACCGGACTTTTCCTTAGGTGCAGCCTTAATAAGCACTAGTAGCAATGACTTTCCATTACCCTGTACTATCCTGGCTCTTCTCTTACCTGGTTGATTGCACCTTATTTTCTGATATTTTTGTTCTCTGCATCATCCATTTCCTAAGGTTTAAAGGATAATATTGGGAGACAGTGGGCTTTTTAAGTGCCACCTCTATGTAAGCAGGTAGACTAGCTTTTTCCCAGTGGACTCCTCTGTAATTATGATCAGATAAAGCCAAATTGCCACACGCCATACAGTATTGAGTTGTTAGAACCATGTCTGAAGAAGAATGTTGGTAAATCAGAGCGTGATTAATACAGTGAGAGGTCTGGAAACCAGGTCATAGGAAAAATGGCTGCCTTTTATTGAGTGCTATGTGTAAGGCATTGTGCTAGGGGCTTTTAGTCATTTTATTCAGATATTTATTGAGAACTTACTCTCTGCCTGATGATACCTGTACAAGGCAGTCAGACTAAAGTGGTGAACAAGATCAATAATGTCTCCATTTTGATAGAGCTTTATATATGTCCTTTATTTCTCACAATGGCCCAGAAAGACATTATACTTCATCTTATTGCTGAGAAACCAAGGCACGAAGAGATGAAGTGTCCAAGATCATACAGCTAGTGAATGATAGAGGCTTGCAGCTGTTCAACCCAGGTTCCTCATTTGAACCATGCAATACAAAAGAATTATTTCTCAATTCTCCCAAGGATAGTGTATATCTAACACTTTTCTACATACCTAAAAAGTTAACTCATAATATATGACGGGTGCCTTCCTTAGACTGGGCATTACAAAAATCTATGGTTGAGAAAAGAATCCCAAGTCTATATTTTACGAGTTTTAGACTGGGGAAGAATAATACAATTAAGACTGAAGGTAAGAAGGTTTTCATAAAACTTACAGATGCCTAATAGTGAAAAATAATACCTCACAAAGTAAGATAAATTCAGCCATAAAGTTCAGATAGAGATTAAATTCTATCAAGTATGAAACAGGATTAAATGTCTTCCTAGGATCATCCCCATTTAACCTATAATACTGTACTTTACTTTTTTTTTATTTTTACTTTTTTTTTATTTTTATTTTTTAACGTTTATTTATTTTTGAGAAGAGCGAGACAGAGCATGAGTGGGGGAGGAGAGAGAAAGAGGGAGACACAGAATCTGAAACAGGCTCCAGGCTTTGAGCTGTCAGCACAGAGCCGGATGTGGGGCTCGAACTCACAGTCCGTGAGATCGTGACCTGAGCCGAAGTTGGACGCTTAACCGACTGAGCCACCCAGGTGCCCCTATAATACTGTACTTTAAAAAATAAACATGTCAGGGCACCTGAGTGGCTCAGGTGTTTAAGCGACCAACTCTAGATCTCAGCTCAGGTGGTGATCTCACAGTTCGTGGATTCGAGCCCTGTGTTGGGCTCTGTTGACAGTGCAGAACCTGCTTGGGATTCTCTCCCTCTCTCTCTGTCCCTCCCCCATGTTCTCTCTCTTCCTCTCTCAAAAAAAAAAAAAAAAAAAAAAAACCATAAAAATGTTTAAAAAATAAACATTAAAATTGGAAATGAGAAAGGCACCTGAGTGGCTCAGTCAGTTGAGCATCCAACTTTGTCTGGCTCACGTCATGATCTCCCAGTTTGTGGATTGGAGCCCCTTGTCAGCCACAGAGCCTGACAGGGTGCTTGAACCCACAACCCGCGAGATCTTGACCTCAGCTGAAGTTGGACGCTTAACTGAGCCACCAGGTGCCTCTATAATGACTTTTTAAAAACTTACATAAGTATTGATTTTGTGGACTATTTTTTGTATTACGCTTTTTTTTCAAATGTTTATTTCTGAGAGAGAGGGGGACAGAGGCTCCGAAGCAGGCTCCAAACTGACAGCAGAGAGCCTGACACGGAGCTCGAAGTTGCAAACTGCAAGATCATGACGAGCCAAGTCAGACACTTAACCAACTGAACCACCCACCGCTGAACAGACTTAACCACCCATTTTTACTCTTAGAAAATGCATCTACTGGGGTGCCCAGGTGGCTCAATCGGTTAAGCGTCTGACTTTTGATATCGGCTCAGGTCATGACCTCACAATTATGGTTTGTAAATTCGAGCCCTGCATAGGGCTGTGTGCTGACAGCGTGGAGCCTGCTTGGGATTCTCTCCCTCTTTGCCCCCTTCCCTGCTCATGCACATGCTCTCTCTTAAAATCAATAAATAAACATGAAAAGAAATAAAGGAAGATGCATCTATTTTAGAATGACAACATGCTATACTTAACCACTGTTACTGACTAAAAATTCATTTTGTACACTAACAGTTTTAATAACATGGACTGCTCATGGGAAAACGTCGTCCCTGCTTCTAGATAATCTCATCAACAGAGGTTTATGTTGGTTCTCGTTTCCATAATACAGTCTTTGTGACTCTAGGAACACAGTGTGACTTGGACAGTAGTGCAGATGTTAAGGAGAATTTAGATTTTCGTTGGCTCAGATTTAAAATGATGGAACATTTATGTGAACAAGGTTCTCCTCTTGTCAGACAAAACACAATAAACCACACTATTTTCTTCCGCCCCACCCCCCACCCCGCCCCATCACCCCCTCTGGCACATATGCTCCATTATTCAAGCAGAGCCCTACTCCTGATGACCCCACACCTAAACCAACAAATGAAGTCACTCCTTCTGGGTGTTCCTTTTCTCATGTGCACTTTCATGCCAGGCTTTTGTTTCTTCATTTACAAATCCCAGCTTTTTCCTGAAGCTAAGAAATATGCTTTAAAGGCATAGTTAGCGCTGTACCCCCTCCTATGGTTAGATGGTCCAACCCATCTGCCTGGAACAGTATGCCTGTTACCTCAGCATAAGTGAGAGCACCCTCTTCTATTCTCAAGTATTCTGGTTTGCACAGTAAATATGGTCATTCTATGTATTATACCTCATTTTTCTCTTCTCATCCTATTCTCAGTTCCAGTTAAAAGTTTTTTAATGTTTATTTTTGAGAGAGACGGAGTGCGAGTTGGGGAGGGGCAGAGAGCGAGGGAGACACAGAATCCGAAGCAGGCTCTCCCTTTCTCTCTGCCACTCCCCTGATAATGCTCGCTCTCACTCTTGGGCGCGCTCTCTCTCTCTCTCTCAAAAATAAACATTAAAAAAAATTTTTAAAGCCAGTGTAAATTGCTGTTTTCTATTGTCCCATATTTATTATATCATACTCGGTAACTGACTAGCATGTGTTGAAGTGGAGTCTTATTAGTATACTTACTTCCTCTATCAGCACTAAAACTGTTAAAAAGAATGCCGATTAGGGATATAGAAAATGGAGGCCAAGGAGACTGTTTTCCCTCGGTAACCAGCTTTCATGATAAGCCTCTGTAAGAGGGGTAACTTGGAAAGAAAAGCAAGGAGGGAACAAAATCCTACAGGAAAGATGAGTAAGTGAACTCGTGATGGTCAGAGAGGCTCAACTGTCTGGCAAGCAAAATTGTCTTTCCTTCAGTGAATCTATCCAGGGGCTGCTAAGGTGCACCTTTGTCTACCAATTTCCATGAAAAGTGCTCTCATTTTCCTACCAACCAAATGTATGTCTGAATACCCATGACTCCATACCACCTATTTCTTGTCCTTATTACCTATGATCGTTCAAAAGCAAAGTCCTGCCCATTTTATCTTCACAATGTATGTTTCTGTAATCACTTTCATCACATGGATTTTATGTACCTGGATATTTAACCTGTTTTCTTTGCCTCTGGCTTTCTACTTCATCCTAAATGTATACAGCCTCAAGGCTGATGAGCCTAAAGCATATCTCTGATCACAGTTTTTACTTCAGTGTTTCCCAAAGTGTCTTCCACAAAACTTCCACTAGAAATAATAAGATACATCATTGTAAAAAGACAAGAGATCCCCTATTACCCAGCGATTGCACTACTAGGCATTTATCCAAGGGATACAGGTGTGCTCTTTCAAAGGGGCACATGCACCCCCATGTTTATAGCAGCACCATCAACAATAGCCAAAGTATGGAAAGAGCCCAAATGTCCATCGATGGATGAATGGATAAAGAAGATGTGGTATATATGTACAAAGGAGTATTACTCAGCAACCAGAAAGAATGAAATCTTGCCATTCGTAGCTATGTGGATGGAACGAGAGGGTATTACGCTAAGCGGAATTCATCAGTCAGAGAAAGACAAACATCACGTGACTTCACTCATATGAGGACTTTAAGACACAGAACAGATGAACATAAGGGAATGGAAGCAAAAATAATATAACAACAGGGAGGGGGACAAAACAGAAGAGATTCTTAAATACAGAGAACAAACTGAGGGTTGCTGGAGGGATTATGGGTTGTGGGATGGGCTACATGGGTAAGGGGCATTAAGGAAGACATTTGTTGGGATGAGTACTGGGTGTTATACATAGGGGATGGGTCACTGGAATCTACTCCTGAAATCATTATTGCATTATATGCTAACTAACTTAGATGTAAATTAAAAAAAAAAATCAATAGTTGCGCCTGGGTGGCTCAGTCGGTTAAGCGTCCGACTTCGGCTCAGGTCATGATCTCGCGGTTCGTGAGTTCAAGCTCCACGTCAGGCTCTGTGCTGACAGCTCGGATCCTGGAGCCTGCTTTCGATTCTGTGTCTCCCTCTCTCTGACCCTCCCCCATTCATGCTCTGTCTCTCTCTGTCTCAAAAATAAATAAACGTTAAAAAAAATCAATAAATTTGATGAGTGGTGTATGTTTTATCACCTTGTCAGGGAGTCATGATGTATAATCACAGGTTAACTATTCTGATAATGCCTTTACAAAAAAAAAAAAAAAAAAAAAAAGCTGTTTAACTTCATTTTAACCAGTGTTTCACAAATTTATTTGTCCATAAAGTTTTAAATTTTTGCATACTACCTATCTTCCCGAGGAGCCTCAGTTCTTTTTTTTTTTTAATTTTTAAAAATGTTTTTATTTTTGAGAGACAGAGAGAGACAAAGCATGAGTGGGGAAGGGGCAGAGAGAGAGCGAGACAGAATCCAAAGCAGGCTCCAGGCTCTGAGCTGTCAGTACAGAGCCCGACTCGGGGCTCAAACTCGTGAACCGCACGAGATCATGACCTGAGCTGAAGTCTGATGCTCAACAGACTGAGCCACCCAGGCACTGCAATGAGGAGCCTCAATTCTACAGAAACATCATTCTATATGCTGCCTCACTTAAGAACTTTCATTGGCTCCCCACTTTGGGTATTAGATATGATTTTTATGTAATGTAGCAGAATTTAGTAAGTTTCCAGAATGTTATTAGGCAAACTGGTTGGTTTCCCCACTCATGGTTGGATAAGGCTCAACCCCATCTTTATTCCATATGATGACTGACTGGTACCTGCCATTGTCTTTGGTGAGTGGGGTGGGAGGAGGGAGGCAGGCATGAGGCTGCACACTCCCTAGCTACAAGGATCAAGACGGGCGTTGTTACTAAGGAAAAGCATTAGGAACATCCCCTGGGGAATACAGGTAGATGCAATTATCTCTTAAGTATGCTAATAATGTAATATATTTTTTAATGCGATTATTTACAAAAGAAAAAAATGTAATGACTTACTTGGCTATTACTTCACTGGAGTAAGTGAAGGCAGCCTTTCTTAAAAATACACTTCTTCTAAATTGGAGGAGAAAAATTCTGCCTTAATAAGCTTCGCAAAGACCTGAGAGTAACTGAAGGAACGCAACTCTTAAAAAACATTGCACACTCCCTACACAGACCTTTAAGACCTTCCATAATCTGAACACGCTACACGGCCAGCCTTCTTTCTTATTCATAATATGCCCTGGTGGTTGCTGCTCTTTTCTGCCTCTGTGTCTGTGCCTATTCCTGTCCCCTTAACTAAAATGTTTGTACTTCTCATTTTCTGCCAGTTAAACGTGTATCCATCTAGATTGGTCAAGTTTCTTTACGTTGCAAAGGACACACCCATTTTAACCAGGTTAAGCAAAACATGGACTGTACTGATGCACAGAGCTGGAAAAATGTGGTGAATAAGCTGATGTTCTGTCTACCTAGCAACTGCTTATCCCCCATCTAACAGCACTTTGGTTTTGCCATTCCTTGGAGCCCCTCCCTCCTCCTCCATTCATGTATCTGGGGAGAAACTTCACACCTACCTCCAGAGATAGAGCTATCACCTAGGTCTTACATGCTCTCCCACACTGAAGCTCCGGGAAAGCAGACAAACACATCCAAATTTATTTTTATATCCATTTGTCTCTGTTATCCAAAGACTAGATATTTAATGAATGCCTGTAAAAGGAATTAATGGATGAACGTCACATAGACTATCTTTCCTTGGAATCAAAACCCAGGAGCATTCCAGGAAGGCAAGGGCAGGAAGTGTAGTCCCCTCAGTCTAAAATTATCCAGTTTGCTGGGCAGGTAAGAGTAGTATGGCAAGACAAAATAAGCTTTGTTTAAACCTTAAATTGAAGGTTTTGCTTCAATATGGAATCAATCTGCCTCCAGAAATATAACCTAAAGATAAATCCTAATCCAAGATGTAGACAAATATTTATGCACATAAATATTTCATGCACTTTAAAATGTCCCTTTTTATAATTTTAAAAACATGGAGTTTATATGTACAAAACAGATGATGAGTAAAGAAAAAAAAATGAGTGGTTACTGTATACCAGGTTGCTACTAACCACATTCACAAGGATTATTTTATTTAATCCTTATAATCATTCTATGACAGGAGGTGGCAAACTTTTTGTGTAAAGACCCAGGTAGTAAATATTTCAGACTTTGCAGACCAAGGGACAATTGAGGGTATTTTGTGGGTACTTCTGTAACGAGAGAAAACAAATTTCCACAGAATTTGTACTGATGAATTTCAAAATCTAATAGCTGATACTTTTTTTTTTTTTTTTTGGTGATGTTTATACTACTAAAAAGATGGAATTCTTTTTCCAGGGGTGGGATGCATTTTGCTTTACTGAAGTTCAGAGTTAGTGTTCTCTGTCATCAAAATCAGTAGGAAATGTTCTTCTGTTAATGTTGATTTTTAGTGAGATTTTATATATTTTATCTTTGAAAATGTCTTTGAAAATTTCTTTTCATAGTACTGCCAAATACTGATATCAACCCGTGAGTATATGGTTTTAATTGAGCATATTCATTGCTTGGAAGGCATTTACGCAATTCTGTTAAATTCTTCTCTTGATATTTGCCTTTTAGTGTATCATTATGTTGCAGATTAATTGCTTCCATTTGAAGGTGGAAGCTCTCCTCAATTGCACAGTTGAATGGATTTTGAAATATGGAAATTTTTTTGCATTCACATCCAGGTCCAAAAGATGCTGCTGGAACTGTAGTTTGAACTCAGAAAATATATCTACTACAAGTTTGTGCGGGTAGGGAGACCTTGCTTCTAAACTTTTTAACAGGAAGTATATGAAGCAGCTTGAGGTCACTTGTGATTCAAAGATAATTGTTGACAGTATCTCACCACAGTGTTAAGTTTGGTGTGTACAAGCCATTTTGCCTTATAGCTTTAGAGTTAATTCATCGAGAAACATCAAGCCTGCAGCAAAAGCTAATTTCCTAAGCCATTCATGGTTCAGTGACAGTGGTGGAGGGCAGTTCTTCCTACCCCTGAAAAACGTACAAACCATACTTAGGTGGAGGGCTGTGCAAAAATTGGCAAAGGGCTGGATTTGATCTGTGTGCCTTAGTTTGCAGAGAACCTTATTTAGGGCACAGAACTATTGTTATGCCCAGAATTCGTGATCCCCAAAGACCACCAGGGAGCCGGGTCCGATGCAAAAGCAAAGAGCCTTTATTCAAGCTAGCTCCAGCTCAATCCCCTACCTGCACCGACGCAGTGGTGAGATGCCTGGGAGAGAGAGCGAGTTTCAAAAGCACAAAGGTTTTATAGGGGTCTAGGGGCTGTTGGCGAGGTAATGGCTGTGGCCTCAGCCAATTGGCTGGGGAAGGGTCGGAGTCCTGTTTCGAAGGTCGCCAGGCATGTTTTGATCGGGAAGTTTGAACGTTTGAACGGGTGAGCGGGAGGTTACTTAAGGGGAGGAGGCGTGGTCTGAGGTTTCTGCGATTTCCCGGAAAGGGGGCATGTCGAGGACATAGTCACTCAAGGTGGAAGACACAGAACAAGATGGAGTCGGCCGGCGTAGGTCCGCTCTTTCATTCCCCCCTTGTCATGTAGCTTGTGGACCCAATCATGGGACCAGCTGCATTTCTATTTTGTCCTCTTCTGTTATTAGGTGCTTGCACTCAGCACAGAGGACCGTTAGACGGCCCCCACGCCGTCCCCGACAAACCGGACCAGTCTGTTGATTATACAGGGTCCGAGGGTTACCAGTAGGAGGAGGATGGTGAGGGGTCTGGCAAGGGCTGAGACGAGGGTATTTAACCAGGGAGACCAGTTGAACAAAGACTCGTACCAGGACTGAGATTGTTCTAACTTTCGTTTTTGCAGCCCTTCCCTTATGAGGGCCATAGATTCTTTTACGACCCACGAGTGATCAGCATAGAAGCAACATTCTTCCCCTAGAGCTGCACATAGTCTTCCTTGCTGCAGGAATAATAAGTTTAATCCCCTTCTGTCTTGGAGTACTACTTCTGATAAGGAAGTAAGGGATTACTGGTTCTGCGCATGGAATCCGGGGGCGTATGGTGACAAGGGGAACGGAGTTTGGAGGTCTACGCAGAGTTCTGGGAACCAAGTGTCCCTGGGGTGGCTCTGGGAGGTCTGATTAAGTATTGTCCCCGAGCTGGTGTCTATGGTCTGCCAGGTGATGTTCTGGGGGGCGTGGGGACTCCCGGCAGCATGAGCAGTGACAAGCAGAGCTAACAGTTACCAATATTAGGTGGGTCGAATGCACTGTAGCTTGAGCTTGAGCAGGTTGTGTTGGTCCCGATTGACAGCCCATCGCGTGACGAAGTCCTTCCGGATCGAGGAGGGGTCCACTGACCGAACGTGGGTGTGATGGACCCAGGTCACAATGCCATCTACTTTGAGAGCGGTGGGGGTTGTCAGCAGCACGATATCGGGTCCCTTCCAGCGCGGCTCAAGGGTCTCTTGGTGGTGTCTCTTGATGTAGACCCAGTATCCTGGCCTGTACTGATGAGGTATCGGGGTCGGGCCAGCCTCGTAGATGGCACAGAGGTGCAGCCAAATGTCCTCCTGTGCCCTCTGGAGCCCTCTCAAGGAAAGAAAAAGTTCTTGATCTTTAAACTCAGCAAGAAGTTCAGCTCAAAGGTTGGGAATAATAGGGGGTGGCCTGCCAAACATGATCTCGTAGGGAGTAAAACCCAAGGTGTAAGGGGTGTTCCTAACCCGGTAAAGGGCATATGGTAGGAGAGTCACCCAGTCCCCGCCAGTCTCCATGGTTAATTGGGTAAGGGTCTCTTTTAGGGTTCTATTCATTCTTTTTACCTGTCCTGAGCTCTGGGGCCTATAAGCACAATGTAATTTCCAGTTTGCCCCCACCGCCTTGGCTACTGCCTGTGTTACCTGCGAGATAAAAGCTGGTCCATTGTCTGATCCTACCATGGCAGGAAAACCATACCTGGGTAAGATGTCTTCTAGTAGCTTCTTAGCCACCGTCTGAGCCGTTTCATGCTTGATTGGGTATGCCTCCACCCAGCCAGAGAAGGTGTCTGTAAATACTAAAAAATATTTATAACCATACTTTCCTGGTTTGACTTCAGTGAAGTTGACTTCCCATTGGGCTCCCGGTCTGGTGCCTCTGAGCCTGGTTCCTTTTTTATTTGAAGTGGCTCTTGCGTTGGTGAGTTGGCAGGTCTTGCAGGCAGATACACCTTGCTCCATTTTGGTGTCCTGTTGGTGAATCTTGATTCTGGCTTGTCAAATTAAGTCTTTTAATTTTCGGGCCCCCATGTGAGTAGACCGATGCATGTGCTCTAATATTGAGACTCCGAGCCGGTCTGGCAGCACGAGCTCCTTGTTAGGTGTATACCACCATCCCTTTATCTCCTGGGCCATGGGGAGTTTCTTGATCTGCTGTTAACTCCTCCTGGGATTATTTGGGCTGGTCTGATAAAACTGGGTCTCCCAAGTCCGGTAGTTGTTAAGCCGTTTTCTAACCCCCAACATTAGCGCCTTGGTAAGGGTGACGAGCTCTGCTCACTGGGCTGACGTTCCGGAGGGTAGAGCCTCCGCCCATACGGTGTCCGTTTCGGTGACCACCACTGCACCGGCATACCTGTGTCCGTCTCGCACAAAGCTGCTGCCATCAGTGAACCAAGTAGCCTCGGCATCGGGGAGGGGCCGGTCGGTCAGGTCCATCCGGAATCCATGTACTTGTTCCAGGATTCCCGCACAGTCATGTAGTGGAGCACCTAGGTCAAGGTCGGGCAGCAGGGTTGCAGGATTGAGGGCTGCACTGGGGTGGAACTGCACCCGTGGAGGGTTGAGTAGGAGGCTCTGGTAATGAGTCACACGTGTGTTGCTCATCCATCTATCAGGAGGCTGTTTCAGGACCCCTTCAATGGCGTGTGGGGTCATGATCCAGATCTCCTGTCCTAGGGTCAGTTTGTCTGTATCCTTGACTAGGAGTGCTGTTGCCGCAATAATTCTTGGGCATGGCAGCCAGCCGGCAGCCACTCGGTCTAGTTTCTTGGACAGGTAAGCCACGGGGCAGTTCCAGGGGCCTAAGGCTTGAGTTAGAACCCCTTTTGCTATTCCCTTATGTTCGTCTACAAAGAGGTGGAAGGGCTTCGTAATGTCTGGTAGGCCCAGGGCTGGGGCACTTAGGAGGGCCTTTTTTAACTGATTAAAGGCAGTTTCTTCTTTTTCAGCCCATTTAAATGTTTTCCCCTCTTTGGTAGCTTCATATAGGGGCCTGGCGATCTCAGCAAAACCTGGAACCCAGAGGCGGCAGTAGCCGGCTGATCCTGATCCTAGGAATTCCCTTACTTCTCTTCGGGAGGTGGGAGTAAGGATCCTTAGGACAGTTTCTTTTCTGGCATCTGATAGCCACCGCTGTCCGCCCTCCAGGATACATCCCAGGTAACTTACCCTCTCCCTGCATATCTGAACCTTCTTCGCGGATGCCCAATGCCCGGTACCCTAAGGCCCCCAGGGTAGCCAGCAGGTCCTGGGTCCCTCACTCACAGTCTTTGGCCCTGTCGGCAGCAATCAGGATGTCATCTACATACTGTAGGAGGGTGAGGCCAGGGTGCTCCCTTCTGTACTCACCCAGGTCCTCGTGTAGTGCCTCGTCGAAGATGGTGGGCAAATTTTTGAATCCCTGAGGTAGCCGTGTCCAGGTGAGTTGCCCACTGTAGCCCTCCTCCAGATCATGCCACTCGAAGGCGAACAAGGGTTGGCTCTGGGGTGCCAGCGGCAGACTGGAGAAGGCGTCCTTTAAATCTAGTACAGTATACCAGACCCTGCAGGGCGCCAAGGAGCTCAAGAGAGTATATGGGTTGGGAACAGTTGGGTGTATGTCCGCGACCCTCTTATTTACTACCTGGAGGTCTTGTACCGGTCGGTAGTCATTTGTGTGAGGCTTTTTGACCGGCAGTAGGGGGTGTTCCAGGCAGACTGGCAAGGAACTAGTACCCCTAGGCTTCGTAGTCTCCAGATGTGTGGCTGGATCCCCTACCGGGCCTCCCGAGACATGGGGTATTGTTTGATCCTTACCGGACTCTCTCCTGGCTTGAGCTCTACCAGGCCTGGGGTCCTGTGAGCGGCTAGTCCTATCCCCACCCCCCCCACCGTCTCTGCCCAAACCGAGGGGAATTCTTGTAGCCATCTGTCTATATTATCCTCTCTCAGGAGTGCCTCCTGGTGGAGGCGGTATTCATCCTCCAGTTTCATGGTCAGGACCTGGATGGGGTGGCCCTTGCCATCGGTGACCTGAGGGCCCCCTTGTCTGAAAGTTATCTGAGCTCCAATCTTGGTCAGTAAGTCTCGTCCTAAGAGCGGGTAGGGGCATTCTGGTATTACCATAAAGGAGTGGGATACCCGACCCGTCCCCAAATCTACCGTTCTTCGGGTAGTCCATGAATACTGGCTCATACCAGTTGCCCCTTGTACCCAGGACTTCTTGCTGGCTAGTTTTCCTTATGGGGTGTGGAGGACCGAATGTTGTGCTCCGGTGTCAACGAGGAAGTCAACAGGGGTCCCCTCCACTTTAAGAGTTACCCTGGGGTTCGGGGAGAGGGTCCGAACCCTGACTCCCCTATCACTCAGTTCATCTAGCTCCAGGACTTTTACTTGATCAGTCTTGCTTCCCTTCCCGCCGGCCCTTTTCGGACAATCTCGGGCCCAATGCCCTATCTCCTTGCAGTATGCGCACTGATCTTTCTGCAGCCTCTGCTTCCTCCCTTGGTGGTTCCTTTACCTTTTCTTGAATCATCTGCCAGCTGCCGGAGACCGCGGTCTCGTTCCTCGGGGGAGTCAGCAGTGGTAGCTAGTAGTATTCTGGCCAGGTGTCGAGTCTGCTTACTGCTGGCAGCCGCCATGGCGCGAGCCTGCTTGTCCTCAGGAGGCTCCCGGTTATTATATACCTTTTTGGCTACCACCAGTAAGTCCTGCAGACTTTTTTCTCTTAGTCTATCTATTTTCTGTAATTTTCTCCTAATGTCTATGGCCGATTGGTTTACAAAGGCCGTGATAACAGCTGCCTTGCTTTCCGGAGCCTCTGGATCCATGGGGGTATAGGTACAGAATGCCTCCATGATCCATTCTAAAAAGGCAGCCGGAGATTCATCTTTTCCCTGTTGTACATTTCCTACCTTGGCCAAATTGGTTGGCTTTCTAGCAGCCACTTGGAGACCCCCCATTAGAGTCTGGCGGTAGACCCGGAGCCTCTTCTTACCTTCTGCCGTGTTGAAATCCCACTGGGGCCAAGTTAAGGGGAAGGAGGCATCTATCTGAGCCTGGTTGGTGGTGGGATTCCCGTCTGTGCCCAGAACTAGTTTTCGGGCCTCATTGAGGATTCTTTCTCTTTCTTCAGTCGTGAACAGGACCTGCAAAAGCTGCTGGCAATTGTCCCACGTGGGCTGATGAGCAAAAAGAACAGAGTCTAATAAATCAATAAGCCCTGCAGGTTTCTCGGAAAACTTAGGATTCTGAGCTTTCCAATTGTAGAGGTCACTAGTGGCGAAAGGCCAATAGTGATGGGGCTGATTCCCCTCCGCGTCTGGGGGTCCGGTGGCTCGCGGGGGCAGAATAGTGGAGTCGGCGGTGGAGGCGGATTGCTCCCTCTGAGCCCTTTGTCTGGTGAAGGGCGGGCTTCCCACTGGAGCGTTTCCGCCTCCCGCTCTCGGAACAGCGTCTGCCTCCCCCAGAGGGGGAGGATGGTGTTCTTCCAGCATCCTAGGGGAGTTATACAGGGGAGGAAAAATTAATTCAATCATAATACTTAGAGGAGTAGTCTGAGTCTGTCCCATAATGTCGTCCAGTAAGTCCACAGAACAAAACAGAGAAACAGAAACGGACAAACAGAGGGCCCCTAGAAAGTCTTCCAACTCCATGGAAGCAAAACTGAAAGCTAGACGATGGCCTTGCGCCGACCGGCAGGAGCGACCTGCCTCGTCTCAGACCTTTGAGGGGATTCCACATCCCTCCAAAACCGATGAGGGGATTCCACGTCCCTCCAGAAGGGAGGATCGGAACGTCTTCCGAAACTCCCGGCCCGTGGTCCTCCAATGCATCCACTTAGACCGCGTCGGGCACTACCAGAATTTCAGAAATGAGCTCACACAGAAAAGACAGAACGAACAGACACTAACCGTGGCCAGTCAGGCTCTCCGGGTCGCGGGTCCCTTGGGGGTCTTGGGGATCCCGGGCGAGCCCCCAAATGTTATGCCCAGAATTCGTGATCCCCAAAGACCACCAGGGAGCTGAGTCCGATGCAAAAGCAAAGAGCCTTTATTCGAGCTAGCTCGAGCTCAATCCCCTACGTGCACCGACGCAGCGGTGAGATGCCAGGGAGAAAGAGTGAGTTTCAAAAGCACAAAGGTTTTATAGGGGTCTAGGGGCAGTTGGTGAGGTAATGGCTGTGGCCTCAGCCGACTGGCTGGGGAAGGGTCGTGGCCTCAGCCGATTGGCTGGGGAAGGGTCGGAGTCCTGTTACGCAGGTCACCGGGCGTGTTTTGACCGGGAAGTTTGAATGGGTGAGCGGAGGTTACTCAAAGGGAGGAGGCGTGGTCTGAGGTTTCTGCGATTTTCCCGGAAAGGGGGCATGTCAGGGACATAGTCACTCAAGGTGGAGGACACAGCCAGCGGCTGGGGTGGGGTTCTTTGCCTAACAGTTGCAGTTTTATCTTAAAAAGATACATTGCACAGTATTTACTATGCACAAAACAGAGTAAGTAAAATGCAACCACTCTCAGTGTACTTCCCAGTTAACTTCAATAATAAATCACTCCACATTATAATCCTTTCTGTCGACCTTACTTTGATAACATTGTGTCCATACCATTTCCTGAGTAATCACTGTCCTGAATTTGGTGTTTTGCACTGCCTCCTTTATTTTTAAAAACTACTTTCATTGCATATGTATCCATAGTGTATCTCTAAGGCTAACATAGAATTGTTTGACCTGCTTTGAAACAATATAAATGGTGTTATACTAAACATGTTCTATGGCTTGCTTATGTTTGGCACTTGGTTTTGCTAGCACATTTAAAAATAAAAGTAAATTTTGGGGCGCCTGGGTGGCTCAGTCCCTGAAGCGACCAGCTTCAGCTCAGGCTTGTGAGTTCGAGCCCCGCAGTAGGCTCTGTGCTGACAGCTCCAAGCTTGGAGCCTGCTTTGGATTCAGTGTCTCCTTCTCTCTCTGCCCAGCACCCCCCCCCCCCCCAGCTCATACTCTGTCTCTCAAAAATAAAGAAATGTTATAAATAAATAAATAAATAAATAAACAAACTAAATTTGAACGCTTTTTGATGGGATATATATTTCAGTTACTATCACCTCCTATGTCTTACACCCATCCATTTCACATATTTTAATTACCCATCAGGCCCCTGAAGCCATTTGAGCTTGCAGTCCCTGATTTAAGAAGGCATCCTGTGTAGCCATTCATATATAAAGTTTTAATAACATGGGAATTTACATGTGTTATATTGCGTTATAATAACACTTATGTTCTATTGGACAAAAATGATATAAAATTGTATATATTATGCTCTCACCTATATGAACAAAATATGCATAGAAAGGCTAGAAGTAATTTTGCCAAAATGTTATTTTTGGCTGGTGGCATTTTGTGTGATTTTTGATATGCACTCATTATATTTTTCTGAATTTACAAAATAATTGTTCATTTTTGTCAAAAAACATTTTTTAAAAATCTAAACCATCGGGGTGCTTGGGTGACTCAGTCAGGTGAGTGAGTGTCTGACACTTGATTTAAGCTCGGGTCATGATCCTGCGATCAAGCCCTGCATTGTCTGTGCTGAGCCTGGAGCCTGCTTGGGATTCTCTCTCTCTCTTCCTCTGCCCCTCTCCTGCACACGCACACTCCCCCCCACCCCAAATTTAAGTCATCTATAAAATATTTTAATAGGGCCACTATTGTTTCCCTTTATTCCTTAATCATATCAACTTCAATTAGGTTACGTTGATATTTTTAACTACTTAACATAAACCCATCAGTTCTTGCATTGTCCTCTTAGTAGATCACAACACAGCAATCTGGATGAAATATAGGGGTGACAGCCAGGCACGATGTATAGTCTAGATTAAAGAATAAATATATTAGCTCTGCTGACTCATTTGTCTTAAACCCTATCAAACAAAGATTGCATTCACAGAAGGGAGAACGTGTGTGGTATTTCTAAAAAAGCAATCCAATCGGTAAGAATTTGCCAGATTTTCTCCTGTCAAAGGAAGACGGTGCCCCGATGTGCACCAATACGTAACCTGTAGAGATGGATATGTAGCCAGATAAAAGTGACAAGGGACGATCTGTCAGCTCTTCTTGCTTGGGCTCCAAGCTGACCAAGCAGACACATATTTAGCTTGTCTACCAGCAGCTTGCCTGAGCATTCCAAGTCCCGTGATTGTTGGCATTCTGCTTTATGTATCTGCTTCTTGTGAGTTTGGTTAGCATAAAAAGAGTCCCAGACAATCTGATTACATTTGGAGGCTCTTACGAAACGTTCCTTGACATATGAAGCCTGAAGATTAGATCCTGGAACACAGCATCCATGTCAATGTACCGCTGTTCTAGAAAGCCTTATCTAGACGGTCCTCTGGTTCAGCAGTTCTTAGATCACATCCCCTTCACATCTTCTGTGCTTCACGGGTGCAATGACAATACCTCAATGCCATTTCAGTTTTTTCAACTTATTAACAAGCCTTGCATTGCCAAAGGGAAGACTTGGCAATCGCAGGTGCCAATTTAAGTATTTTCCAATAAAATCCTAACTTTCTCTCAGTTAGCTGGTAAATGAGCACAATACACAGGTTTTGTTTTTTGTGTTCGTGTTTTGTTTTGTTTTGTTTTTTGTTTTTTTGGCCTGGATTATCTGGTTATGTCTGGCTTCTGACAGTATTTCACATATAAATTATTTTCATAGCCTACTTCATTTTAGGCAAAGCAAAAGATATTGCCACCCCACAGAGAATTTCAAGATTGTTGTGGGGAAACTCTGTAGAACTTGCCAAATGTGGACATGCCAGCAATTTTGAAAATAATCCAGTATGTTGATGTGGGAAGACTGTGCATATAAATTCTTTAATTATCTCTCCTTTTGGCTAAATGTTAGCTCTGTGATGTGAGAGTGGGTCTGAATTTTGCACTGCTGACATAATATTTGATGGCAGTTCCACCTGGCTCCATTCTCGGCCTGAGTTCAGAGCAATACGGCAGTTCTGTGATGTGGACACAGTTTCTATGCTAAAGCCATCCATTTTAATAAAGTAAAGGTCTAGCCCATTGAGCCTCGTTGAATACAGCTATTGCATTGATCTCTTCTGATGCTACAGCCGTTGAGTTCATTTCCTTAATCACATTTTCCATACGGGTGAAAGCATGAAACTGCTTGGTATCTTCCAGAGTGCATGCATTCTAATTTCAGAATTTAATCAAATGGAACTGGCTTCCTGACAGAGTAAACAGACCAAAATACTGTATCCAGACCAGCTGCCAACCTAGCAGCCTGAATTTATTTTTCTTTGCTTTGCTAAATGCATCTTGAATTTTTGAAAACATAGTCCAGGTTCAGGAAATTTAGCATTTTTGAACCAAGACCAGTCACCTCTAATATTTTTCCGTAAATACATCCATTAAATTTCAGAAGTCAGGTAGCTGAGTTAATCTTTTCTCACCTGTCTGTGGCCAGAGAAGAAAACATATTCCTCTCTTCTGTTGAATGCAGGGATTGTGTTTATGTAGCCCTTGTCATTTGGGCTCATCTAATAAATAGGGAATACTTGTAAATATCTATACATGTTTTTTTTCTGATTACTACTTCTGTATTTCCTATGCGAGTCTTATATTACTCATATCTGAAATTTTTCCAAGTATTTTCGGTGCCATTTTTATATATCATTCCATATATTAATATCAAAGCTTTATTTATACTATAGACTCAGTGTGGCAATCAGGACACAGGAAGAAATAAAAGAGTCAGCTGGGTAGACTACCTATTTCTCAAACCACTTGGTTTGTGAAAGAGGGCTTGAGGAGGCACAGAACATATTACCAATTCCTTTGTTGTTGCTAATTCTTTTTTTTTTAATTTTTTTAACGTTTATTTATTTTTGAGACAGAGAGAGACAGAGCATGAACAGGGGAGGGGCAGCGAGAGAGGGAGACACAGAATCGGAAACAGGCTCCAGGCTCTGAGCTGTCAGCACAGAGCCCGACGCGGGGCTCGAACTCACAGACCGTGAGATCATGACCTGAGCCGAAGTCGGACGCTTAACGGACCAAGCCACCCAGGCGCCCCTGCTGTTGCTAATTCTAACGTATCCATCTTGGAAACAGACTCTTTTGTAGTGTATGTGTCTTTTATTGACCAAAAATGGTTTCTGTTTCAATATCCTTGAACACCAGACCAGGGATGGCATTTGTTATCTACTCAGGAGATACTCAGAAATGCGCACCATCTCACATCAAACGGATACCACTTTCCACAAGAGTGTATGGACACCCTCACTTCCTACAGGCCCGGGAATGCCCCGCCACCCCCACCCCAGTTCAGATCCTCAGTTCCCTCTTCAGGCTGGTCATGTGTCAACCTTCAGCTCGGCTATCACTTCCTCCCAGAAGCCTCTCTTGTTCTCTTCTCTTCCCTTTTCACACTCTTGGTTTCAAATACCGTCCATATGCTAAGGCCTACCATATTTAAATCTCCAGTCCAGCTTTCTTCTGAGCCTCAGACATGCATGTACAACTGTATACTCAGTATCTCCACTTGGGTGGCATCTTAAAGTAAACATGCCCAAACCAAACTCATGACCCCTCCTTCAAAAAACCCAAACCTAGCCCTAATGTTGCATTACATATCCACTGCTGTGAAAAAATGACCACAAAATCTAGTGGCTTTAAACAACAATAAATATATTACCTCAGAAATTCTGTGGGTCAGGAATTTGGCATTAGCTTAGCTGGCTGATTCTGGCTCAAAGCCTCTCAACGGTTTGCAGTCAAGATGTTGACCAGGGCTGGAGTCATCTGGGGGCCTGGATGGAAGATCCCCTTCCAGGACGGTTCATTCCTATGGCTTTCAAGTTGGTGCTGTCTCTTGATAGGAAACCTCAGTTCCTCCCTACATGGACCTCTTCACAGGGATCCCGAGAGCTGTTTGAGTGTCCTCATGACATGGTGGCTGGCTTCCTCCAGAGCAGGTGACCTAAAAGAGAGCAAGGAGGATGCTGTACTATCTTTTGTGACTCAGCCTCATAAGGCAAACACTGGCACTTTCTCAGTATTTGATTGGTCACACAAGCTAGCCACAATTCATTGTGGAAGAGTTGACCACAAGGGTGTAAATACCAGGAGACAAGAGCCGCTGGGGCCATCTTGGTGGCTGGTTACCACCCCTTTCTATCCAGTTGTTCATATCAGAAACTGAGAGTCATCTTTTAACGCCTTCTCTCTACCACCTCTAGTCAACACCAAGTCTAGCCTACCTCATCTCTGCTTTGACTTTGTCTGCTTTTATCACTCTAGCCCAAGTCACATCACCTCTTATCTGTAGTCCAATAGCCACTTAGTTGCTTCCTCTCTAAAATGGTAACAAAAATGACTACCTCGTGGAGTTGTAGTGAGGATCAAATGAGACAAACTGTTATTGTAGAAAAGTGCCTGGAAGGGAACCAGTGCTCAGTGTTTTGATGAATACAGCACTTCTGGTAGACAACTACTGATCTGCTTTGGTGGCATCTGAAGAAGTCTTTCCAGGACGAGGGAGTTAGCTCAGTGGGTTGGGGAGGCTTGGTGACCTGCTCCTTCTGTGATACAAGAGAAGTGCAGTGGGACTCTCAGTCACTGGGTCCTGGGGCGGGTAGTAGAGCAGAAATGAGAATGCAACCGTGGGAGCAGGTGGAGTTGATGGCCTGGCCTAGACGTGGTAGCAGGACGCTTTAGAAATCCCATGGCAGTGCATAATCCCCAAATCACAGGCTTTCAATTTTTCTGGGGTAAAGACCCTTTTGAGAATCTGCTGAAAGAGACTGACAATCTATCCGGAAAAAGAACAACACATAGTTTCATGCATGCAAAATTGGGCAAGTAAGTTTCAAGGAGTTTGGGAGTCACGTAAGAGTTCCTGCTTTGAACACAGAGCTCCTTCCCTGGCAATCAAATTCAAAGGCTATTTTATAACAAACAGATGTGGGAGTGGGAACGGCCCTCGAATTACAAACGACCGTTTCAGGTTTTACTCTATGGATGATAAAACTTAATTAAAACTTCATTTTAATAATTTAATAAAACCTTCTTTTTCAAAAGATTGTCATTTTTATTTTGAAGGTATTGTTTATAGACTAAAATACATCCTATCTCACACACGTACTCCTGTTCATACTTTGTCTCTGCTTTTGACATTAATATCTTCTTTAGTCAAAAACATAGAGGGGTGGAGCATGTGGGTGGCTCAGTTGATTAAATGTCTGACTCTTGATTTTAGCTCAGGTCATGATCTGATGGTTCGTGAGTTCGAGCCCCAAGTTGGGAGCCTGCTTGCAATTCTCTGTGTCTCCCTCTCTTTCTGCTCCTCCCCCGCTGCTCGCACACGCACTTCCTCTCTCTCTCAAAAATAAACTTAAAAGAAAAATATTTTTAAAAATATATAGGTACCTGGGGGGCTCAGTCAGTTAAGTGTCCGACTCTTGATTTGGCTCAGGTCATGATCTCACAGCTTATGGGTTTGAGCCCCCTATCAGGCTCTGTGCTGACAGCTCAGAGCCTGGAGCTTGCTTTGGATTCTGTGTCTCCCTCTCTCTCTGCCCCTCTCCTGCTCATGCTCTTTGTGTGTCTCTCTCTCTCAAAAATAAACATTAAAAAAAAAAAAGACTTAAACATAAATAGTAAAAAGTTATAAATAAACAAATAAATTATCACATTCTATTCTTTTCTCCAGGTTGCATTTTATAGTTTTGAATAAGTGTGGGAATAACATCGTTACCAGCAGGCTGTCTCTCTGTTCTCAGTGATGAGATCTCACTAAGACTACAGTGTCTCACCACATGACAGCCAAGAGCTGGGGCAGTGGTGTGTGTGTGTGTGTGTGTGTGTGTGTGTGTGTGTGATACACTTATGTAGTGCTGCTTTTTATTTTGCAACAGAAGCAGCCTGGGGCCATACCTCAGGAAGCCACGGTGTCATTTGTCAGAATGCTACTACCCTCCCCAAATTCTTTATCTGCAGGATACTGGAAAATGAAGGAAGCTAATAGGTATAATGCCAATTACTCTTATGCCCCATGCTTAACATGTGCTATGCCTTTAATTATTACCCCCAATGTTACAAAAAAAAACCCTTTTGGCTACCTATCGCTGGCCAAGCTAATACTCAAGACATGAGTTTTGGGTCACCTTGGGTGGCTCAGTCAATTAAGTGTCTAACTCTTGGTTTCAGCTCATGATCTCACGCCCCGTGAGATCAAGCCCCATTTCACCTACAATTCTATACTTTAAAAAATAAACTTGTTGGGGAGCCTGGGTGATACAGTTGGTTAAGTGACCAGCTCTTGATCTTGGCTCAGGTCATGATCTTGTGGTTCATGGGTTTGAGTTCCACATAGGGCTCTGTGCTGACATCGAGGAAGGTGCTTCAGATTCTCTCTCCCTTCTCCCTCTGCCCCTCCTGGCTTGCACAAGCACTCTCCTTCTCCCTCTCTCTCTCTGTCTCTCAAAATAAATAAATAAACTTAATATATCTATATATATATATATATAGATATATATATATAGATATATATAGATAGATAGATAGATAGATAGAGAGAGAGAGAGAGAGAGAGATGAGCTTTAATTGGAAAGGAACAGATGCTTTATTCAGGAGGTCATCTGCCTGGGGAGAAGGTAGACTCTTGTCCAAACACCAACTCGAGGTTTCTGCCTGTCCCAAAGATTTTTTAAAGGAACTTTAGGGAAGTTAATCAGCAAAAGGGGAGCACAGTGATCTGTGACATTTCTTGATTACATGCAGACACAATGGTGTCAGCCATAGACCCTATCTCGGTGCTTGGAGGTTATGTACTGGTGCCCCGGGGGGAGGTTGTACCAGAGGGTTTCGTTCTGAGTCTTTCTAGGAGACGAGGCACGATCAATAAATATACAAAGACAGGTATAGTTAATCACACAGGCTAAAGGTTCTTGCTAAAACTTCAAGACCATTAAATTGGCCAGAGGCACCAAGGTGGTGGCTTCACCAAGCCTGAGAGAAAGGGGTTTTTACTTCCATTTTGCAGAGCAGAAAACTGAGTCATGAAGTCATTAGTCCAGGCAGAATTCCTGCCCAGAATTCCTCCTTCCACTGCATGTGTCTGATTAGTGTAGTCCTTTGCAAAGGCAGTTGCTGTCTTGCTGTAGAATAAAGGGAAAGTAGGAGTCAGAAACAAGTGCTTAGATCTTCCTTTCCCCTGTAAAGAAGTAAATGACACTCATCTCAAAGAATGGTCAGGCGATCACAGGCTGGGAGGAGAGGCTGGGCTTTGGGAGAATCAGAGCCTAGGGCAGGGGGAGAATTTCAAGATCAGAAGCCAACAAAAGTGTGTCAGAAAGTTGGGGGGAAAGGAAAAGATCTCTGCTTCTAACAACGCGTCGAAAGCATTCAGACTATGCCTTGTCTGGTATAAGCTTGTCAGTTTGGGGGTTGCGTGTGAATCAAAGGTAAAGCCTATGTACAACGTTTTTGCAGGGGGCTGCGATGTCAGAGCGCCCAGATCAGAAACCTGCTTGTCTCCTGCGTCCAGGGGTGCACACTCTTTCTTTCTCTCCCCACCTCACATTTCTGGGGCTATTGGGAAAGATTCTGTCATTTGCACTGCTCAGTGACCAACAGGAAAAGTCTGAATGAGGAGACAATAAAATGGGGAAAATGAGACCAACAGAAAAGCACCTGAAGCAAAAATCTGTGTCTGGGGAGGTTAAATCGCAGTAAACAGAGGGGATTTAGAAATCGGGATGCAATTAATGTTCTTGACTTGCGTCCCCCTCAGCTCTGGGGACCAAGTGTGGCAAATGGAAAGAGCATGACTGGGCTTTACTGTGGGGAAAGAAATGGCTTCTGTCATTGGTAGCCCCTCCTCCAGAGGCTCCAAGCCTGCATTGTGACTCAGCATCTTAGGTAATAAAGAAACACGGAGCCCCTCCCCCAGGACTTTTTCCATCTTGAAGGAAGAGAATTCCTGGGAAATACAAAGGAATGAGTCTCTAATCTCCAACAGTGGGAATGCCAAGGACCTTGGCCCAGCAGGGGCAGAAGGGACACATATTATAGGAAGAAGGTGGGCCAGGAAGCCCTGGTCAGCTGCAGATGCCCAGGGCACCTGAGTCAAGTTCTCCTCTGCTCCTGGAGGCTCTTGTGTGCTAGCTAATTCCTTCCCCAAACATCTGCTTGCTGTCAGGTTAGGAAAGACATACTTGCTTTCCACTTTCTCAGGGATGTTGAGAGGATTCGTGAAGGGCTGTAATGAAGGGAACTGGGAGATTCTGGAGACAGATATTGTTTAATTGCTGAAGTTCTGTCTGTGAGTGAGCTCAGATGTGGAGAGCTGACAGCCGCCTGGGGCATGAGCCAAGGTTCTTGGCAGCAAAGGGCAGGCCCCAGGCACAGTCCGGTCCACCTCTGCCACTCTGAAGCATGATGGACATGAACTCCAGCCATCCTCATGTTAGGTTGGTTATATGCAGAAGCAGGGAGAGGGGATGTGGCCCCTCAGGCTTCATGTCTTGGGAGGCCACCTCCAAGACTCCCCAAAGAGAAGAAGAGCTGTTAATAGGAAGAGAGGGTTGACGCTCAGAGAGCAACGTGTGTCTATCACCCTTGCTTCCTTTGCTCAGTGTAGTAAGATTAGACTGGATGATTGCATTTGCCAGTAGTATGTTTAGTTTTTCAGAGTTGTTGCTTCCACTGATGGCTCATTCAATTATGTGGCAGTCATAATCTACTTGTAAGACACATTAGTTTATAAGGGGATATCACATCCTCTATTTTCTTTGATTTACCAACAGTTTGGTGAAATATACCCAACCTGGATAAGGTTAACCTTTGGAACCTCCGAAATGCAATACCTCACACCAGATGCTTTATATCCTCCCCATGTAAATGTAAACAGACTGGCTCAGCATGCAGTTCTCCCCACAATTATTCAGGGACCTGGATCCTCTCTATCTACTTTCTTTTTTTTTTCTTTTCCCTTTCTTTCTTTCTTTCTTTCTTTCTTTCTTTCTTTCTTTCTTTCTTTCCTTCTTTCTTCCTTTCTTCCTTTCTTTCTTTCTTTCATTCTTTCTTTCTTTCTTTTTTAAAGTAAGCTGTATGGTCAACGTGAGGCTTGAACTCAAGACCCCAAGATCAAGGGTCACATGCTCCACCCACAGAGCCAGCCAGATGCCCCTCCATCTTGTTTCTTCTAATTTTGAGAGGGTACCTCATCTGGGTTGCAGCAAGTGGAAAGGGGAAAGCCTATGACCCCTCCTGGTCTGGTCTCAAAACCACACTGGGAATTGGACCCATCACTCCCATCACACTTCACTGTTGAGAACTTTGTCACATCTTCATCAGAGAAGGTGGGGAAAGGTAGGACAGCCTGTCAGCACTGTGTCTTGCTAGAAGAAGGGCAGAGTGAGCCATCAGTGTGTCACACAGAGTGTAGGGATTAGTTCCTTTTTCTATAGTCAATGAAAAAGATAAATAAGGGAGACAAATGGGCTCATTCAAAGGCACACAACTGGCTGAGGGTTAGCAGGGGAGCAGTAACACTGGCGTGGTTCCTCAGCCCTTTTCCTTTTCCCTACCATCCTCCCAGGCTGGCAGCGCAGACCCTTTAAAGGAGCACTGCCCTGGAAGACCTGGGACAGATCCTTAACATCAGTATGTGGAGCCAACAGAGGTAAATGCAAGATAGCACAGACTGTGTTCAACTCCTCTTCCCTACGCTCAGGCGCAGAGACAGAGGTCATAACTGCTCTGCCTCCTGGGTCCCCAGCCCACGGGGAGTGGATGTGTGCAGGCATAGAGAATCCTACATAGTGATAACACCCTCTTAACAGGCCATTTCAGGTTGTGGATCTCGGCCACAAGTGTGTTCCTATGCTCATTCCAGGTCCCACTGGCTTCTATTATTCTAGACCACCTTTTGCTTTTGACCGCTTGCTTCCCCAGCATGATCAGTCTATGGAGATTAAGAATTCAGTGGGCAAAGAGGTCCAGACTGCAACAATTATGTTCGGTCATCTCTTGCATCGGCACGCACAGCCACCCCCCCACCCCGGCCACCTCCCTCCCACCAAGACTCCTCCAGGAAATCAGTGATTTTGTACCATGTGACTCAGATCTCTCCAAGCATCATCAACCTGTGGGCTCAAGCTTGGGGTTCCTTAAGATTCACACCGAAATCTTGTTCATTCTTGGTTTGGATAACTCCTAAAAATAATCCCGGTTCCTTGTAAAACTGTAGCCCCAAAGCCCTTCTGGGAGTCTCTGGAAGTGGGGCAAGGGGTTCCATATGTTCATGTTTCAGGCCCACCCCCTCGGTGGGTCCCTGCCCTTCGAGGTTACAATACTCAGCCCCTGTTGCTCCAGTTTTCTGTGCCTCAACCGTCTGATCTGCCAAGGGTGGGGCCAGAGAAATATTTTTTTGTTTCTCTCCCTGTGGGGAACAACCACAGCAGGGTCTCTTGGGCCCCAGGGGTTGCTAAGCCCAGTGAGAGGGCTCTTTCCATTGCGCCTACTTCCCAGAGTGCGGTGTGCCCCCAGGATGACGGGGCGTGGGTAGGTCCAAGCACCAAGGGCTGCATATACCTGTTGACCCTGGACACAGATGCTCATTCACTATGTCCTCTCATCTCACGATGAACTTTTGTGCCCTTCTCTGTAGTTTGGCTCCCTTAGTGCATCCTTCCACTCCTAGTTTGCCAGACAATTCAGTGTGTATTGGATCCCCAGGTACTGACATGATGTAAGCTCTTTTTCTAGGAGGAACTTTAGCTTATAGAGCCCAGGGACTCGGGTGAGGTTACAAAACCTTACTCCTATCTGTATCTAAATCTCAACTCGTCTATTACAATATCAGTGCCACCCCCTCAGGTCTCTGGGCACTGCTCAGATGAACACTTTCCTTTAATGCTTTATTAGTGTTTTAAGATGTATGATCTTTCAGTCATGGCTATTGCTGTATTTCTGGGTCTTATCCTCAGATACATTAAAAGAAAAAGGAAGTGTTTATGCACAGACCGCATGACTAGAGACATTACCAAGTAGCCGAGACATCTGTTGTTATGGAAAATTATTGAATTGTTCTGTCAATCCCCAAAAGGGCCACCAGAAGAAACTTTCAATCAAGCAAAGCTAAGTTAGACTTCCTGAAATTCAGGGGAGTACCATGTTGAAGGTCTTAGCGGTTTCTCAGGGGAGGGAAATCACGGAGGGATATTTTTGGTATTTCAGGGCAAGGGCTAGATGATTTAGGGCAGCTCTTGCAAATCAGGGAACTAGTTAGTATAGAGCAGAGTTAACAACACGAGAGCTTTGGACTGGTGACCACACAAAGCAGAGGTTCTCAGTAATTCATCAGAAATTACCCTCAAGTTCTCAGTAATTTCTCAGGACTTGGCTCACCCCACGATTTCCATGCGTGTCCTCCAGGGCAAGATGGGGCTTTCTTCCCTCATCTTTTCCTCCTGTATCCTTTCTTGGAAGGGGATCTTCAGCAAAACAGAGGAAAGAGATAAGGATGGGGTTCATGTAATAACTCATGGAAGTTTATCCTTGAGAAGCAATCACAGTAGCAAAACCAAAGAAAATACCTGTCTTTATGAATGTGAAGGAATGAAAAGCCTCTTAGCAATTCCAGACATTCAGGATTGAATGCTGTCTTCCCCCCGCCTCACCACCCTCCACATCCCCCACCCCCACTGCCAGATGGATCTGGGTCCTGGGGGGAAATTGGAGAAATGGAACCAAATCAAGGATACTTCCCGTAGGGAAGAAGAGTGAGGAACATAGAGACAGAAAGGCCACCCTGATACCTATAGGCGGCCGATGGGTGACTCAATGGAGAAAGAAGAATATTCTGCTTCATCCTTCAAAGCATCATAGGCCTGTGTGTCTATTCCTTCGCTAGACCGAGGTCCAAGAAGGTGGGCCAGGATTATGACTTCATTGTCATATCCTTCCTGCCGATTAAGGTGACATCCCTTCCGAATAAGGAGTTTTAAAGAGAGTGGATTATGAGTCCAACTTTCCCCTGTTTACAGAAGAACAATCAGCCTTCCCGTCAACTGCATCACAGTTGGATATATTTGTTGTTTAGAGGTCCAAAATCTTGGACAAAAACGGCAAAAACGGCTGTACCCTGTCGTATCTATCTTTGTGGTTTAAATCTGGCAGTCGTTGATCTTAGCAGCCCTGTAATCCACCTCTCTTCTGTCCTTCATTAAGTGGCTCCTCAAAATGTCTCTTGCAGTGCAATATCATTATATCATCTTTACAGATACCAGTCTCAGGACCAGTTTGCCCTCTGGCAGTTTCCTTAATTGGTGATTTGGCAACATTGGGGTTTTTTTCTTCCAACCTGCCAGTTTCCTTCATTTAAAGCAAATTCTGTCAAATGAGTAAGTGCCCATAGCACAATTACCAAGCACAAAACGAAACTGCAAATACGCATTAGCTTACCAGGGTAGCGCCTGGTATATTAACAAGAAAGAGACAAGCATATGAGATTGACAAGAGAATGGAGCATTTCATTTTTTCATTCTGTTTTATTGCTGCAATATCCCATTTGATGGCCTCCAGCTTTCAGAGCATCAGCTTCCTGCAATGACACTAATGAAGAAATGCTGCTTTTTGTTCATTCTTTAACCAACTGTGTTGCTCTTTAATGGGAATATGGCACTTTCCCCCCATTCATGCAGAGTTATGAGCAGTTGAGTCTCTAGGGGACCTATGATGTGTACAGCACTCTTTTCCCTCTAAGATTTCTCTGATTAGATGGTAAGTACACTTTCTGTCGATAAATTCAACATTCTAGATATTTCAAATTATGGGCAGAAACAGGGATATTTTTTGCGCCTGGAAAAAAACTAAAGAACCCGAGAGGCTTTTTGAATAACATTTCTCTGTGCGATATACTGTTTTAATTATTTCCCAATCATTTTCTTCAGTCTGTTCTTTATGAAGGCACCCGCACTGACAACTGTTTTTGTTAATCATTCACACGTAACTGACTTCTAAATAGTTTCTTATTTAAGCAGAAAGTTATTCTGCCATTTTGCCAGAATGTCCACTCAGGGTTGATCTCCCATGGGGCTCATTTAATTTCTTCTCTGTTTTCTTCTCTGGGTTCCTTCCGCTTGCCCAGAAGCATGGAATTTGATCTTATGTCAGTTCTCTGAGACTCCACCATAATTGAAGGCTGGGATTAAGCTGCCGGGACAGTGGAAGCAGTGAGGTGCATGAACTGTTTTCAACTGAGTTTGATCCCCAATCATGAAATGTAACTGAGTCCTAGGTTAGGTCCAAACCAGCTGGGACATGACCTAAAATCACTCACAGAGCAGACCTGCTTCAAGATCCAGGAACGAAGGAAATATCTTCTGCAGAGTAGGAAACAAATTGGATATCCATCCTCCCTCCCCCCAGTTTCGGGAGCATTTCATTTCTGCAGAAGACTGGACAGATTTTGATGTTACCACATAATAAATGAATCTATCACACAGATCATCAGACTGGATAGAAATGGATCGGTATTTCAAGTGAAGCTTCTCATATTCCATCAAAATAGGTGAACAGATTAAGAAATTTCAGTTGTGGGAAAAGAAAAACTGTTACAATGTTTTTAACTTAAAAACTGTATTTTTCAAACATGACTGAAACTGTTGAGTATTTTTTTTCATGTTTATTTATTTTTGAGAGAGAGACAGACAGACAGACATGAGTGGGGGAGGGGCAGAGAGAGAGAAAGAGACACAGACTCTAAAGTAGGCTCCAGGCTCTGAGCCGTTAGCATGGAGCCCAACACGGGGCTTGAACTCACAGACGGTGAGATCATGACCTCAGGCAAAGTCCAATCAATGCTCAATCGACTGAGCCACCCAGGCACCCCTGAAACTGTTGAGTATTAATAGCTAACAAAGACTTGCTAACATTGCCATCATGATTACTACTGCCGTTATTAGCCATTCAGACCAACAGTTACTTAGGCACTGTTATAAAAATGGGATGAAAACAATGACAGAATTAAATGACCTAGTCTTTGAATGGAGGCCACTGAGACCACAGGAGAAAGATACATGTAAATAGCTAGCATGTAAATTGCCTAAGCAGGCAATCCAGTGGAAGGGACAGGTAATTCTGACTTAGGGTGCTGGAGAAAGAAGCCATCGGTAAGGCTGGCATTGGCAAAGGGCTGTGGGTAGTGTTGGGTGTTTAGACTGAGGGAAAGGCATAACCAAAGCCATAAGGGCAGGAAAGTGAATCCACGTGTCCAGGGAATGATGAGTCACCTGGTGTGCCTGGGGCAGAGGGTTGTAGAGGAACGTGCAGGGAAATAAGCCTGGAGACATAGCTTAGGCTTGGCCTGAATGCCATTCCAGTATTTCCCATCTTAAGGAGGTGCGGTGGTGTATTACAAGGAGTATGGCAGAGTGAGTAAGCCATGAAATTCCAGCTCTGACATGTGATAAACTAGCAAACTTGGGCACCACTTTTTGCATTCCTAAAATGAAGATGATAGTCGTCACCACCTAATGTGAAGGTCAAATACATGTGAAAGAGCTTAACCTAGTTCCAGGTGCAAGGGAATCTCTCAGTAAAGGGTAGCTATTGTTACTGTAAGTTCTTTAATAAGATAGATCATCGTAGCAGAGATAAGAATTCATTGGAAATATAAGAAAGGGGAAGAGGAGGGGTACCTGGGTGGCTCAGTCAGTTAAGCATCTGACTCTTGGTTTTGGCTCAGGTCATGGTTTCACAGCTTCATGGGTTCGAGGCCCAAACCAGGCTCTGGGCTAACAGTGCACTCACACTCTCTCTGCTTTTCTCAAAATAAATAAATTAATTTTAAAAATCCAGAAAGGTGAAGAGGGGCACCTGGGTGGCTCAGTGGGTAGAGTATCTGATCCTTGATTTCAGCTCAGGTCATAATCTCATGGTTCATGAGATTGAGCCCCTTATGGGGCTCTGTGCTGACATTGCAGAGTCCGCTTGGGATTCTCTCTCTCTCTCTCTCTCAAAAAAAAAAAAAAAAGTGAAGAAAAAAATTGCTCTGGAAGTTGATATAATGGCCAAGATGTTAAGTTGAAGGAGGGGATAGAGTTAACACAATTTGGTGGCTCGTATGGTGTGAAGGGTGAAGATGAGTGTAATAAATTCAAGTTTCTAGCTTGTATGATCAAGAAGATTGTAAACTAAAATGCTATTACTTGAGAAAAGAACTTCGGAGAAGCGGCACGTTGGGTTACTGGTGCACAAAGGGGACATTCCATTAGTTTCGGACATGATGAGAGTATCCATTTCCTAGAGCTGCCATAACAAAGCCACAAGCTAGGTGGCTTGACACAACAGAGATTTATTGTCTCATACTTCTGCTGGCTAAAATCCAAAATCAAAATGTCAGCAGGGTCATGCTGCCTCTGACCCTTCTTTGCCTCTTCCAGATTCTCTTCCTTGTTGGCAGCCCTTCTGTCTCTTGGCTGGTAGCTTCATCGCTTCGATCTCCACCTCCATTGTCACCAGCTCTCTTCTCCCGGTGTGTCTGTGTCCCTTCTCTTCTAAGGACCCCAGACTATTGGAATAAGGACCCACCCTACTCCAGCATGGCCTTTCCTTAACTAAATACATCTACAATGGCCCAATTTCCAAAGCGGTTTACATTTATACATACTGGGGGGTAGGACTTGACTGTATTGGGGGAACTCAGTGTGTAGCCCATAACAGTGACCACATTACCTAGTTTTCCCTTAAGTTGCTTACCCTAAATAGACAAGGAACTTAAAATACCCCTGAAAAGAAAGCGTAGACCGAATTTTGCTTGCAGTAGTAAAAGTAGAAGGGCATAGGAGAAAGTGGGAGAGGCAGCTGAGTTCCGTAGATAGGAATAAGGATTCTGGAGCCAGCCACCTAGAATCGCGTAGCTTTGAGCAAGTTACCTAACCTCTCTATGTTTCAGTTTCAAACATGTGAAAAGGGGGTAATGATAGTACACACCCAACAGGGCTTTTATGAAAATTAAATATGTTAATATTTTTTAAACACTCAGGACAGTGCCTAGTACAGAGCAAACAATATGAGTCTGTTAAAATATGACATAGTTTGAATTCTTTGCCAGCAACATTACAAGATAAGACTAAGATGTAGTTGGGTCTAACAAGTTAGCCAAAAAAATTTGAAATTATCAAGAAGACTGTTTGAATTATGAGTTTAAATCTACTGTCACTAACTGGGAGCCTAGACCATGGTATGTTTTGCGCTTTTAAATCTTAAAAATCTTAAATCTTTTGCTTCTTAAATCTTAAGTAGTGATAATAAGAAGTTATAATAAAAATTATACTTGAAAGCATTATAGCATCTCTATCACATTTTTTTAATGTTTATTTAAAAAAATTTTTTTTAATGTTTTAATTTATTTTTGAAGGAGAGAGAGAGAGAGAGACAGAGCATGAGCGGGGGAGGAGCAGAGAGAGAGGGAGACACAGAATCAGAAGCAGGCTCCAGGCTCTAAACTGTCAGCACAGAGCTTGATGCAGGGCTCGAACTCACAAACTGTGAGATCATGACCTGAGCCGAAGCCGGCCACTCAACTGACTGAGCCACCCAGGCACCCCTAATGTTTATTTTTAATTTTGAGAGAGAGAGAGAGAGAGAGAGAGAGAGTGCAAGCAGGGGAGGGACAGCAAGAGAGGACATAAAATCTGAAGCAAGGTCCACACTGATAGCATCGAGCCAGATGGGGCTTGAACTCTGAACCCTGAGATCATGATCTGACCTGAAGCTGGGCACTCAATCCACTGAGCCACCCAGATGCCCCTATATTGATTTTTTTAAAAGTTCTATTCATATGAATGCTGCAGGGGATATAAACTTAAAAGTGTTTTGTTTTAATGGATAGCATACACAATTAAAAACTTAGAGACAACTCTTATAGAGCAGGGACTGACATGTTGTATGTATACCATGGGCCAGATTTAGCCCACTGCCTATTCTTGTAAATAAAATTAATTGCAACACAGCCACACTCATTATCTGTAGACACTTTTGCGCTACAATGGCAGAACTGAGTAGTTGTAACAGAAACCATATATCCCACAAAGCTGAAAATATTTACTATCCCTCTTTGCAGAAGAAGTTTGCTAAGTCCTGGTCTAGACCACCTTTGCCTGCTGGTAGCTCAGCTGAATTGTCGACATCAAATCTAGGATGCATCAGATAACCTCAAAAAATCAAGCCTTGCAGGGAAAGACAAATCTGCAAATTAGTGGCAGACATCACACCCACCAGGGTGTGATATTGTGACAGAGAACACAAACATTGCTTGTCCCCAAGCACCAGCTTCTTCATGGGGAAGGGAGCTACTCCAGCAACTGGCAAATTGCAAAGAGAGTTCTGCATGGCATCGGGCTTTCCCCTAGATCTGGGAATGTGCTCCCGAAGGACTTCTTCCACACCAGGCACAGTGATCTGCGTGGACCACACAGAAGGAAGAGTTCAAACAGATGTGGTCTGTTGGCAGAAGGAAGACTTGTTCCTGTCATTATTATGGTATAGGAGACATCAGACTACAAAAACATGGCTAATCCTTTGGGTCACTTATTAATAGGACAGTTCAGATCACAGATAAAGTGTTCCATCACCATTTACAGATGATGAAAGATACACTGGAAAGACAGGAAGTAGATATGCGGCCATGTTTCTGTGTGTTTCATGGAATCTGTTGTTTTGGAGCCATTTTTGGTTTATCAGTGGTCTTAGCTTAAGAAATCAAGCAAACAGAAAGCAAATAGGAGTTAGTTGGTAGAAAGGACTGACAATTCAGGAATCGATGAATTGCCTGGCAATGTGATGACCTTTAGATGACTGGGGACACAAATGGGGTGCAGGGCTTGACTCAGTGATGGCATATCCAAGGTCTTAAACTCCTCAGAAGCTGGTCTGTCAGCACTCAAATAAAACCACAGGAAATTCCCTCGAGAAAGTAATCATTACTTAGAGTTGTGCTTAATTACAGCCCTCAAATGTTAGCAAGAGAGTGGTTTGATTTTCATTGTCACAATCCATCATTGATTAGATAGCAGATCAAAGATCTTTCTTAAAATACATACATAAAAAAAATTTCACTGTGTGAATTGAAATGTTGACGACCAAGACTTCACTTAGTCTCAGGATGCCACAGATAAGATTGTCCACGATGTAACAATGTGATCCATCCGAGTCACACAATGGTAAGTCCGGGACTTCCTAGGTCCTGGTAGTGAGAAGCATTCTGCTTGTGAATCTTATAAACAACCTTTTCTCCACTGGTGTAAGGATTCATCACCCCAGCTCAGGAGAATATAACGGAGCTGGTGTAAGAGAAAGCCTGGTGTCAGGCATAAAGAGTACCTAGAAGGAACTCTATTTCTTAGGCTCTGTCAGTGCAGAAATGGGCTTTGCTCCCGAGAAAAGCTGTTTGCTGTTTGTTCCTAATGACGGCTAATGTATGAACAAACCAAACTCCCAGAGCTATAACTGATATCATCAATGATGCTGGTACACAAACAAAGACGCTAATGAAGCGAAGCCGTGTGGCTCAGGCTTTGAAAACAGCCTGTGGCGGGGCGAGAGGAGAGTCGGCTCAATGAAGTCATTTCTAGGAGCAGTAGATAAAAGGGTAGTGCTAGAAAGAGGCAAATGCTCAAAACAATTACGCATTTAAAAATCCCTTCACCCCGTGCGGCAGGAAATTTTTTTTTCATCACTTTCTCTTCCGACATGTCAAAATGCATAAGCTTTCGCGTCAGTAGGGCCTCTGTTCTCTGGGGAAAAAACAAGAGGCCGATATCCAAGGGGGCATCTGACACCAGGTGACGGACAGGTAGGACATTCAGCAAACAGCTCCGTCACTCAGCTCTCCTCCGTCCACAGACCTGATTGCACATGTCATCTGGGCCTGTCTCCCTGCTCGGTTACCCTCATATTCCATGTTGCTCCTTCTGCTTCAGTGCCTGACTCTGTCCAAAGGCCATTAGCGTTCTGAGGGCGACAGAAATGGAGCTGTTCTGGGGGTGGGGACAAAGGGGAGGGAACAAAGAAACACCAGCCCAAATCTCTGCCCCCCTCGAGAAAACGGCCATCCCTAATTACACAAAACGACAGAGCGAGCGTGTGACTGAAGCCATTGCAAACGATACTTATTTCTCTGAAGAGCCTAAAAGAATAGGTCACCCTAGCTAATACACTAACAGCATACTTTGCTGTGTATGCAACATCCATCACATCCTCCGAATGCTTGGATGCCGACTGACATCTGCACCGAGCAGGGAAAACAGCATATTTTTTTTTTTGTCTTCCTGTGCAATTCATTTATGTATGGACCCCGTGATTTGTTCCGGCAAGGAAGTCATGCATGTGTGGTAGGAAGAAGGAAGACAGCTTTGAGTTAGAAATGGGGGATGTACGGACACAAAACTGGCTGTCTACATGACAAAACCCTAAGGAGTTCTGTCCCCAGGTGTTTCAAGCCCCTCTCATTTTAATTCACCGGACAAGCCAGTAAGAATTGTCCCCCCAAAGCAGGTCATTGATTGATTTCATTATCTTCCTAAGTACAGACGCCAAATTTCTGGATGGGCTACTAGATCAGAACCTGGCTGAAATCGAACAAAACGCAGCCGTATTTGTCACAGAAAACGCAGTTGAGGTGAGGGGTTTGGGAACCTCCGAAGTCCAGGGGCTCCAACTCCAGGAGAATCGGTGGTGGTTAGGCTAGAGGCTAGCAGCCTCGGGTGAGCCACCCTGGTTCCTGGGGACGCAGGGATTGAGATAAACCTCTTCTGTCCCTAGAGAAGGTGCCATAGAAACCAGTCTAGGAGCACGGCTGCTACTCTTGAGGGCTGTACAATAGGACCTTAGAGGTAGGGTTTATTACAGGCCAATTCAGTTGGTCACATGTGCGAGCATCTGTTATGGGCCAGGACTGGTAAAAGAGTAAAACAACAAATATGTTCTTAAGATAGTGCTTCTCAAGGGGCGCCTGGGGGATCAGTTAAGTGTCTGACTTTGGCTCAGTTTATGATCTCGCAGCCTGTGAGTTTGAGCCCCTCGTCGGGCTCTGTGTTGACAGCTCAGATCCTAGAGCCTGCTTCAAATTCTGAGTCTCCCTCTCTCTCTCTCTGCCTCTCCCCCACTTGTGCGCTCTCTCTCTCTCTCAAAAATAAATAAACATTTTTTAAAACTTAAAAAAAAAGATAGTGCTTCTCGAGAGAGGGAAGGCATATCCCACACACTCTCAACAGGCTACCCTGTTGAGCAAGTGACACCTGTTACCCCACCAGGGTAGCTGTTACACTGAGGGGAGGATAGCAAATAGCACAACGAGGCCCACCACCAGGAACCGCAGTCCTGATGTCAACCTGCCACATGGTCTGCAGGTTTTGGGGTCACCAAGAAAGACATGACTCACACACGTGTTCATTCACATAGAGAAGAGACAGAGCAAGATCAGGTTCCACAGTGAGCACTGGTCCCCGACGCGGGTTCGTCCTACAGCCAATGCAGAGAGATGATCTGTATACACCCTCCTGTGCTACAAGCAAAGGACCCCGTTTTCTGCCCCCAGGAACAGATGTGGGGTTGGCACACTGCCATATGAAATGCACATTTAAGCAGGACAAAGGATTACACATCAAGCCTGTAACAGGATAAGATTCTCCCAAATAAGAGAGTAAGCCCAGCAGAGGCTGGGAAGTCTCCTTCTCTCCAGGTAAGGGGATGTTCCAGGCCCCAGCACTCTTATACAGCCCACAGGGGTCGAGCAAGCTGTGCATGACTGCCTTCCCAACATCCCCCACATGCCAAAGAGGCAGGTTGCTGGAGCAGGACATATGTGAAAAACTACCTGTCGTAATCATCTTAGGAACAACAGAAAGTGAAGTTCAGTGTAAGCTTCTTGGCTGGTGAGTACATAAACAAAATGCAGTGATACTCAAGGGTGGTGGTCTATCCAAAGCTGGAAGGGAGGCTGTCTCGTGTAGGAATCTGATAAACCAACATAAGGCAGATTGAGATCAGTGCAATGACTGTTATCAGGAACGACATACAAGTATCAAGAAGCCATCTTTCATGATGATTTTTCATAGCCAATTTCCAAAGATCATACTCATAAGGAAAAAACTCTGCGCACTGCAATGTAAGTAATTCTGATGAATTTATAAGAATAACTGTAAACCCTCTCTAGTTTTCAAACACATCTGCAATCTCAAGGACATTATAATTAGTATTAAATTTCTGTGGGGGCACCTGGGTGGCTCAGTCGGGTGAGGGTCCGACTTTGGCTCAGGTCATGATCTCCAGCTCCTGAGTTTGAGCCCTGCGTCAGGCTCTGTGATGACAGCTCGGAGCCTGCAGCCAGCTTCCAATTCTGTGTCTCACTCTCTCTCTGCCCCTCCCCCGCTCATGGTTAGTCTCTCTCTCTCTCTCTCTCTCTCTCTCTCTCTCTCTCAAAAATAAATAAACATTAAAAAAAATTTAAGTTTCTGGGGATCTACCCCTGAAAGAAAAGTGTAACATGAGAGGAGAAACATAGGCTGTCAAGGGTCCAGTCCCTGTGGTGTCCATTGTGTCCTTGATTCCAGAGATCTTTTCTTTGAGATTCTGTGAACTACTCACTAACCTTCCAATAAATGTCATTTGGGGTTTAAACTAGTTTGCATTGAGTTTCTTTCCTCTCTTTCAAATAACAAATCCTCACAGACAAGCTTTTTAATCAAACATCTTTGTAGATAAGCCTTTTAATTCTGAATGGGGAGTTGGGGCCTCCAAATCCTGGTTCTCACGTGCTCCTTCCTGGTGTGGATCCTTACAAGTCCTCCAACCTCTCTGACAAAGTCCATTGGGTGGGGAGAAGTCCTTTCTGTTTCTTATATAGCTGTAATTCTATCATGGAAAAGGAAGCTTTATCCATATATTCAGCTAAGAAATGATGACATTCCAGGATGGGCCACTTGAAGGCCTATTTGCATAAGGACCCAATGTAGACTGGGAGAAATTATCAAGAGGAGCTGGAGACAGATGGTTAGGCCTTAGGACAACTGGATTAAACACCAAACCAAAAGGAAACAATTGTTTCGGGCACCTGGGTGGCTCAGTCAGTTAAGCGACCAACTTCGACTCAGGTCATGATTTCACAGCTCTTGGGTTCAAGCCCCGTGTCTGTGCTGACAGCTCAGAGCCTGGAGCCTGCTTCAGATTCTGTGTCTCCCTCTCTCTCTGTCTCTCCCCTGATTGTGCTGTCTCTCTCTCTCCCTCTTTCTCTCTCAAAAATAAATAAATAAACATTAAAAAAGAGAGAGAGAGAGAGAGAGAGAGATCATTGTTTGCATCTAAGAGGGTCCAGGAGAGCCAAGAACTCACCCTGAGGTAAGAAGGCAACCAGATAGTGGTTGGACGAGGGGCCAGGGAGAAAGATGCTTTTGAACATGAGGCTGTGTAGCTTCTCACAGAGGCAGGTCCTTTGTGGTCTCAAGTTTCTTGACAGAGGGGGCTATAAACAAATGGGAAAACAAAGCTACTCTCTAGGGAAACCTAAGTAAAGCAACACTGCTGAGGAGAGATCCCTTCCCCACCTCAGGAAGCATGGTATTGACAACGTGAAGTGCCCTGGGCAATACCAAGGCCAGTCCACCAGGCAGAAGTAATAAGACTCTTACAGAACCAAACAGGCCCAATAAAATGCATTCCTTTCTCCGAACTAATTTCTGAACCAGAAAAAAAAAAAAAAAAAAAAAAAGAAGAAGAGTGAGGGAAGCAATTGGGTGGGGGGATGGGCTAAATGGGGGATGGGCATTAAGGAGGGCCCTTGTTGGGATGAGCACTGGGTGTTGTAAGGAAGTGATGAATCACTGGGTTCTACTCCTGAAACCAATATCACACTGTATGTGAAGTAACTAGAATTTTAAAAAATAAAAACATAAAAAGGAAGAGTGAGGGAGACTAAAAGCAAATTACCACCTTTAATGCCGATAAAGATGATATTTGAAGAATGTGAGTTTTATCTGGAGGTGAGTAGGGTCCCTAAAACTGTATTCCAGAAGTCAACAGACTGGCCAACACAGGCACAAACTACTAGACCAAACACTGCTTTTATAATTCAACTCCCTTGGCTAGCCTCCTTACATCACTATAGTCTGGGAAAGCAAGGGCTCAAAACTTCTAATTTTTTTTTTTTATTATGAGAAGTATAGAACATATCCAGTGTAAACAAAGCAGTATAAAAACCCCTCATGTACCCATGAGCCAGCCTCAGCAATTACTACCATTTTGCCATTCTTATCGTATATTTTTATTGCCAAATATTCCCAGTTAAATACTGATTTCCTTACAGTTCTTTTTAAAAATTTTTTTTTCAACGTTTTTTATTTTTATTTTTGGGACAGAGAGAGACAGAGCATGAACGGGGGAGGGGCAGAGAGAGAGGGAGACACAGAATCGGAAACAGGCTCCAGGCTCCGAGCCGTCGGCCCAGAGCCTGACGCGGGGCTCGAACTCACGGACCGCGAGATCGTGACCTGGCTGAAGTCGGACGCTTAACTGACTGCGCCACCCAGGCGCCCCCACAGTTCTTTTTTTGAAGTAAAATTTATATACCTTGGGATGTATAAATCCTAACTTTACAATTCTGACACAAGGATACGCCTATGTAACCCACATCTCTATCATAATTTTGGTCTCCCCAGAGGTTCCACTTATGTCTCTTCTCGATCATTCATTGACCTCCTCAAATCAGAGAAACACTGCCATGTTTTTTCCTCCTTAGACAAATTTGTTTTGCCTGCTCTAGAATATTATATAAATGGAGCCGTACAATATGGACCCTTTTGTGACTGGTGTCTTAGCCTCAGCGTAATGCCCATAGGATTCACCCACACTGTTGTGCTTATCCGCTCACCTCCTTTTATCACTACCTGGGATTCCATTGTAGAACACAGCCTAATTTATTTACCCCTTCACTGTTGGTGGGCATTTGGGTCATTTCCACTTAATGACTATTGTAAATTAAGTTGAACAAGTCATTTTGAACACACATATTTCTTGAATAAATAGGAGAAAGAGTGCTAGGTGAAGACAGATGATAGATAGGTAGATAGATAGATAGATAGATAGATAGATAGATAGATAGATGATAGATGGATGATAGAGTTAACTTTGCATATACACACACACACACACACACACACACACACACACACACACACACACACACACACATACAAACACATATGTCAAAACTTCTCCTAAGTAGTTGTCTATCCCCACTAGCAATGCGTCAGAGCACCAGTTCTTCCCCACTTTTGGTAATGTCAATCTCTTTAATAGTCATTCTAGCAGATATATAGGATTATCTAATTGTGGTTTTAATCTGCCAATCCCAAATGACTAATGACGTTAGGCATTTTTTCATGGGTTTATCGGCCCACGTATTTTTCTTTGCAAAATGCCTGTGTAGTCTTTTGCCCATTTAAAAACAGTGGACTGCTTGCTCCTTTTTTTCCCCTAATTTTTATTGAGATAGCACTAGCATACAGCAGGGGTAAGTCTAAAGTGTACAGCATCATGATGTGACTTAGATAACTATGAAATAATGACCACGATAGGTTTAATTAGTATTCACCATCTTATATAGACGCAAAAGAAAAGAGAAGAAAATGCTTTTTTTTCCTTGTGATGAGAGCTGTTAGCACATACCCTCTTAGCAACTTTCAGATACACTCTATGGGAGTGTTAACTATAGAAATCATGTTGTAACTCCGTCCCCAGGACTTTCTTACATTATCCGTATAACTGGAAGTTTGTGCCTTGTGACCGCCTTCTTCCAAGTCCCCCTCATTCCCACCCCCTGCCTCCAGTAACCACAAATCTCTTCTCTTTTTCCGGGACTTTGATGTTTGTTCTTTCATTTTTGTTTTTTTAAATACCACATGTAAGTGAGACCACACAGTATTTGTCTCTCTTGCTTGACACTGTTTTTATTCCATTGTAGGTATGCCAGATATAAGTCCTCTGAAAACGTATTCCCCAGTCCGTAGCTTGCCTTTTCATTTTCTTAAATGATGCTCTTTTTGATGAGCATCATTATTTCAGTTTGATGAAGTTGTCGTCACCCATATTTTTCCTTAATGGTTATTGCTTTCTGTGTCCTGTCTATATGCTTACTTTCTGGTCATGAAGATATTATCCTGTGTTTTCTACTAAAAATATCACTGTTTTAATTCTTGTATTTAGGTTTATAATCAACCTCAGTTTAATTTTTGTGTCCAGCGTAAGGTATAATTCACAGTTAATCTCTTTGTTTTACTCTATATGGATACTCAGTGGTTCTAGCACTATTTACTGAACAAACTTACCTTTTCCCATTGAATTTATTTGACATCTTTGTTTAGAATCAACAGACTTTATAAGTATAGGTCTATTTGTGGACTCTCTTCCCCTGATCTCTTTGTCTATGCTTGGCTGGGATTACTGTGGCTTTATATAAGGCTTAAAGTCAGGTAGTATAAGTCTTCTAGATTTGTTCATCTTTTCTAAAATTGTTTTGGCATTCTAGATCCCTTGAATTTTCGTATAAGTTTTAGAGTGGACTTGTCATTTTCTGTTTTTAAAAAACAGCCTGCTGGTATTATCACTGAGGCTGCATTGGCTCTATAAATCAGTATGGGAAGAAGTGACATCTTAATGCTATTGACTTTCTGCTCCATGAACATGATATATCTCTCCATTGTTTAGGATTCCTTTATCTTCCCCAGGTCGTGTTTTATCACTCTCAACATGGATATTCTGCATGTCTTTTATTAAACTTATTCCTGAATATTTTATTTTTGACACTGTTATAAATGGATTGAAAATTTTCCCAATTATTTGCTGCTAGAATATAGAAATATAACTGATTTTTTACCATGTGACCTTGTATGTCGAGACTTTGCTAAACTTATGTTTTAGCTCTAGTGGTGTTTTTTGTTTGTTTCCATTCCTTAGGTCTTTCTGCATAAACAATCATGTTGCCTGCAAATAGAGAGTGTTTCCCTTGTCCTTTCCAACATTTGGGTCTTTTCTTTCTTCTTCTTGTCTTTTTGCACTGGCTAGGAGCTCTGGTACAATGTTGAATACAAACGGTAGGTGCAGACCTCCTGGCCTTGTCCCCACCTTAGCAACAAAGTGCTCAGAGTTTGGCTGATTTGATGTTAGCTGTAGGTTTTTCATAGATGCCGTTCATCAGATGGATGAAGTTCCTTTCTATTCCATTTTCTGGGAATTTTTATCGTAAATGGATGTTGAATTTTGCTAGTTGCCTTTTCCTCGTCTACTGAGATAATCATTTGTGTTTTTCTTTTGTTCTGTTAGCATGATGGATGGAACACAATGATTGATTTCAAATGTTAAACTAACTTCTATTCCTAGAATGAACTCTACTTTGTCATTATATATTATGCTTTATATTGCTAGATTTGTTGTGTTAATATTTTTTTAGCATTTTTGCATTTATGCATGAGGAATTTTAGTCTAAAGTTTTCTTTTTTTATTTCATTTTATTTATTTGAGAGAGACAGAGCATACTTATGCACAAGGGGGGAAGAGGAGGAGAGAGAGGGAGAGAGAGAGAGAGAGAGAGAGAGAGAGTGAATCTTAAGCAGGCTCCACTCTCAGCATGGAGCCAGACACAGGGCTCAATCTCACAACCCTAGGATTATGACCTGAGCCGAAACCAAGAGTCGGATGTTCAACCGACTGAGCCACCAAGGTGCTCCTGTAGTTTTCTTGTAATAAGGACTATATTTTTATGAATCAGTAGTATGGAGTAACTGGGCCTGTGGGGAAGCATATCGAGGTTGGTGTGCTTTTTGGTGACTCAAATTATACCAGTAAAGCACTCACCTACTTGATTCTAAGACAGGATGTGTGTGTGTGTGTGTGTGTGTGTGTGTGTGTGTGTATGTGTGTGTGTGTATGTATGTATACATGTGTATATATATGTATATATATTTACATGTATATATGACATGATACATACACATATACATATGATTTGTTTTATTTTCAATATATGAAGTTTATTGTCAAATGGGTTTCCATACAACACCCAGTGCTCATCCCAAAAGGTGCCCTCCTCAATACCCATCACCCACCCTCCCCTCCCTCCCACCCCCCATCAACCCTCAGTTTGTTCTCAGTTTTTAAGAGTCTCTTATGCTTTGCCTCTCTTCCACTCTAACCTCTTTTGATTTGTTTAAATATTGTCATAAAAATATAGTTGGCTTAGTGTCTTACGTGATTTCAACGAGTCCGTGCAACTGACTGCACAGATTTGATAAACTGGGCATAAAAATGTCACTAAATTGGAAAAAGAAAGCATTCACCCAAATATATATTTAAATATACATGGGGGGAGGTTGGGTTTTTTCCCATTTAATTATAATTTTCTTGCATTTAGATTTGTAAATTTCAAAATGAGGAAATCAATTTCTTGGCACTGGAAGAGAAAGCTTTGGGGTCTTCTCATTTATTCCTTACGCAAAGAAGCATCTAAACTATTGGCAAATTCTGGCTGGCAGGTCCTTACTAATGACAGGTCTGGATGCGGTTGTGTTTTTTTGACAGTTCTTTGGTTTAGCTTTCATTTGAGGACATCCTTTTAAAGGCCACTATCCCACACTGCTATTTTAACTGGGGAAAAATACTTATGTCTGGCTAAGAACAACCAAAAGGATAAAAAAAAAGGATGGAAAAGAGACAAGATAAGTGTCTCACGTTGTTCTCAGATGTGAACACAGTGGGAAGAATATGGCATTAATGTGTTTAAAAACACACGTTTTGACAAAACTGACACAAAACATTGGAAGAAAGAAGCCTGCCTCCTAAGACAAAAAGCATCCTTGTCCTTATTTCAGAAGGACAATTTTGAAATCAGAGGTATAGAGGAATACATATGCACAAGGCTGTGCTTTGAGAATATAATGGTAACAGCAAATTTTCTAACAGTAGCAAATTGTTAGATGATGGGATATAATACAAGCATGGAAGTCACATTCATGAGATATGCGGTATGCAATGTCACAGGAAACACCCATGATAAGATATAACCAAACACCTGGACACACATACATTCAGTTATGGGGGCTCAGTGAAAAACAATACATTAAAAGTATTTAAAGAGAACAATCTTCAGACACTAGATAAATGCACAGAACCAACGCTAGAAGAAAATTCCAAAACTGGCAATAGAGTGATCTCAGTGTGATAAGAACAGATGTGATTTTGTTTTTCTTCTTGGAGTTGTCCGTGCTTTTGAATTCTTATTTAAAACCTGTATTATTTTCTAATAAGAACAAATACAGAAAAATCAATTTTTTAAGACTTGGTTTGGGAAGTGTATCATATGTCATATAGGACACAAGAGGATAATTCTCCACTCTGCTTTAGAGATGTACTTGTGAAATAGCCAGGGATTTAAATCAAAGGATAGCCCTGTCTTACTGCAGGCAATTTGCTTGGTCTCTTAGTATTTTGGTGATAGTCCCCATGAGGCGAGTTTGGTATCTGAAGGCAGGTGCAGGCAGCTGCATCCTAACAGCTTGACCACTCTCATTTTGGGCACATCAGGCTGTCAGCTTCCTCGCTTCCAGCCCTCTGCATACCACAAGCTGTCAGTCTCCCAGCCGTGCCACACTGCTGGTGGCTTTGTAATCAGGCTGCTGTGTGGTAGACCTGTGTCCCTGATAAATACTGGGGACTGATTTGCACACAGGCCAGGTAGGCACTAGACAATCAACTCATTTTGATGCCAGTAAATACACATAATTGATCTTGGTATCTAGACATACAATAGTGAGGAAAACCCAAGGGGGGCTTGGCAACAGAAGCCCTGAATTTGAGTCTTTGCGTGATATTGGGCAAATCTCTAACTGCCCAGGGCTCAGGCAGCTCATCAGTGAATGGGTAAATTAAATGACATTTCCCATACCTGTGCGTCAGAACCATTGTGAATGTCAAAGAATGTACATGTGCTATCAGCAAATTGATCCTAAATTTTATACGGAAAGGCAAAAAACAACAGCCAACACGATAGTGAAAGAGAAGACTATAGTCAGAAGACTGACACTACCCAATTTCAAGGCTTACTATAAAACTAAGTGATCAAGACAGTATGGTATTGGCCAAAGAGTAGACAAATAAATCAATGGAACAGGATAAAGAACCCACAAATAGACCCATACGAATATAGTCAACTGCTCTTTGACAAAGGAGCAAAGGTAATACAATGGAGAAAGGACAGTCTTTTCAACAAATGGTGCTAGAAAAACCAGACATCCACATGCAGAAAAATAAAAAAGAAATTCTAACACGGACCTCACATCTTTCACAAGACTTAACTCAAAAAGGATTATAGATGTAAATGTAAAATGCAAAATTATAAAGCTCCTAGGAGATACCACAGGAAAAAATCTAGGTGATCTTGGGTTTGGCAATGACTCTTTAGATACAACAACAAAAGCACAGTCCATGCAAATAAATTGCTACGTGATGCTTCATTAAAATTTAAAACTTGTGGGGCACCTGGGTGGCTCAGTCGATTCAGTTCAGTGTCCAACATTGGCTCAGGTCATGATCTTATGGTTTATGGGTTTAAGCCCCGTGTCAGGCTCTGTGCTGACAGCTTAGAACCTGGAGCCTACTTTGGATTCTGTGTCTCCCCCTCTCTCTATCCCTCCCCACTTGCGCTCTGTCTCTCTCTCTTTCAAAAATAAATAAATACTAAAAAAGTTTTTTTTTTTTAATTTTAAACTTGTGTTCTGTGAAAGACTCTGCTAAGAAAATGGAAAGACAAACTTCAGACTGGGAGGAAATATATTCAAAACACAAATCTGATAGAGGACTGTTATCTAAAATATACAAAGAACTACTAAAACTCAATAATAAGAAAATAATTTTAAAATGGACAAAGATCTGGGGCGCCTGGGTGGCTTGGTCGGTTAAGCATCCGACTTCGGCTCAGGTCATGATCTCACGGTCCATGAGTTCGAGCCCCGCGTTGGGCTATGTGCTGACAGCTCAGAGCCTGGAGCCTGTTTCCGATTCTGTGTCTCCCTCTCTCTCTGACCCTCCCCTGTTCATGCTCTGACTCTCTCTGTCTCAAAAATAAATAAACGCTAAAAAAAATTTTAAAAATAAAAAATAAAATGGACAAAGATCTAAACAGACACCTCACCAAAGAACATCTACAAAATGGCAATAAGCATATGAAAAGGTGCTCAACCTTTCATTAAGAAAGTGCAAATTAAAACAACAAGGGGATACCACAACACACCTATTATAACAGCCAAAATCCAAAACATCGACACTGCCAAATGCTGACGAGGGTGTGGAGCAACAGGAACTCTCATCCCTCGCTGGTGGGAATGCAAACGGTACAGCCACACTGGGAGACAATTTGGCAATTTCTTACAAAATTAAACATACTCTTATATGATCCAGCAATCGTACTCCTTCCAAAGAGCTGAAAACATACGTCTGCAAAAAAACTTGCACGTAAGTGTTTAAAGCAATTTTGTTTATGTTTGTCAAAACTTGAAAGCAACCAAAATGTCTTCCATTAGGTGGACAGATAAACAAACTGTGGTACATCCAGAAAGTAGAATATTATTCAGTGATGAAAACAAATTAGCTTTTAAAAATGAGCTATCAGGGTGCCTGGGTGACTCAGTTGGTTGAGTCCCTGACTCTTGATTTCAGCTCAGGTCATAGCCCCAGGGTCAGGAGATGAAGCCCTGCATGGAGCTCTGTGCAGAGCATGGATCCAGTTTGACTTTCCCCCTGCTCCCCCTCTCTCTTACTTGAGCATTCTCTCTCTCTCTAAAAAAGAGAGAGCCTGCTTCAGATTCTGTGTCTCCCTCTCTCTCTGCCCTGCCCCCACTCGTGTTATGTCTCCCTTTCTCAAAATAAACACTAACAAAATTTTAAATTATACTTATTTATATATAAAGTATATATGTTACCGGACCTATACAGTCTGTATATTTTGTAAATATGCTGTATGTACACAAATATAATTTTTAACGATATAAGTAAAAATAATCTTTTAAATAACTATTATATTTCATTGCTGATTTGGTAACTAAGAGCATTCTGCTTCATCCTTTCTAAAACTTGAAAAATATTTTGAAATTTTTGAAAAACTCAATTTAGAGGTCTCATTTTAAGTTTTTTTTTTGTTTGTTTGTTTGGTTTTTTTTTTTTTAGATTTTAGGGGCTGTTGAAGTAGAAAGTGATCCCCTCATAAATATTCATAGAAGTTCATAACTGACTCTGCTTTCTAAAGCATGATACTGTATTTCAATCCACACCTAAACCGTAAAACCAGACAATAAATATATTACACACTTCTCTCATGAAAATCTTTACTCTTGAAAACTAATTGAAATTTTAGTTTTTATTTTTCACAAATGGGGCCAAGACCTACCAAAAATCTCCCTTTAAAAATATTTTTTAGGGGTACCTGGGTGGCTCAGTCGGTTAAGCATCTGACTTCTTGGTTTCTGCTCAGCTCATGATCTCGCGGCTTTGGGATCTTGAGCCCCACATTGGGCTGTGTGCTGGCAGCAGGGGGCCTGCTTAGGATTCTCTCCCCCCCCCCCCGCCCTTCCTCGACTCGTGCTGTCTCTCTCAAAATTTAAATAAATAAATAAATAAATAAATAAATAAATAGATAGATAGATAGATAAGATTTTTTAAAAGTTGGATAACTTGGGGCACCTGAGTGGCTCAGTTGGTTAAGCCTCCGACTCTTGATCTCCGCTCAGGTCACAATCTCACTAGTTTGTGGGTTCCAGCCCTACCTCAGGCTCTGTGCTGACAGTGCAGAGCCTGGGTGTGATTCTCTCTCTCTCTCTCTCTCTCTCTCTCTCTCTCTCTCTCTCTCCGCCCCCCGCTCTCTCTCTCCCTGCCTCTCCCCCACTTGCACCGTCTCTGTCTCTCTCAAAATAAATAAACCTAAAAAAAATTTTTTAATAGAAGTTAGATAACTTGATGTTCTTATGTAAAAATTCCTTTAGGATGATATAATCCTTGAATCCACTTAACTGGGCATGAGTCAATTGTAATCTGTCACAATATGCTGAAAGCAAACAAAAAAATGGAGGGAAGCACCATTTTGGTTTCTAGAATTCCCTCTCTTGTCCTGTCCCCAAGGCCCCTGTGGGAGACAGAGCTGTCTCACAAATGAACTGAGTAAATCGACTGATTTTAAGTATGCTTTTAAAAATTTGTGTTTTAAATTGAAATCAATGTTCTATTATCGTCTTCCTTCTATTTTGGCTATAGCTGGCTTAAATTATAAGGGCTTTGCTATCACAGACTTGGAATTAGAGAGTGGTTCCAAGATGGTTAAAACAATGGCCAAAGCAATCGCAAAGACCCGCGTTCCCTCCATTGTTATGCTGCGTCATCCTCTGTATGGTTTTTATTTTTTGTCCTCAGGTCTGTCCCCCTCATGGCTGCAAGACGGAAACTTCAAGGATCCCATCTTCATCCCATAATATTCAAAGGCAAAAAAAAAAAAAAAATTGGTTTCTTCTCTATTTCCTTTGGGAGTGCAGAAATCCTCCCCAGAAGCTCTCAGGTCAATTTCTCCTTGTCTCTCATTGGCCAGTTTACACCAAACATTCACGCTGCCTAAACCAATCGCTGGCAAGGAGTATGAGATCATAGGCTAATCATGATTCATTTACTAGGCTCAAAGGGAACCACGCAAAGAAAGTACTGCTCTGTTAGCAAGAAAGAGAGGGAATGCTATTGGGTAGGGAACCAACTTTGGCTGCCTCCAGCATGATGCAGAAATGATAGATACGATTACAGAGGGAGTGCTTGTGTTAACCAATGTGACAAGCACTCAGGTACTAAAGGAAAACTCTTACTGGGTCTTGCATGAAATTATGGAATCATTTTTTTTTCTTGTTCATAAAATACCTCCGGTGAGATGTGGGGTTATTTCAAGAATAAGCATTTCTGGGGAGTAACCTCCAAACATCCCCAAATTACACTTAAAAGTTCAGAGTTTCCCCTTGAAATTAAGTACTGTGCTTCCCACCTGTCACTAAAAAAATGAAAAAAACACCAAAAAAAAAAAAAAAAACCCAAAAAACCAAAACCGGCCTGGTCATGAATTCTGCCACATTTGCTTATATGTTGTTAATAATCTCTTGTTTGTTGATTGCTGCTTCCTGCCAACGCAAAAGTTAGCAAAAGTTTAACTAGAAAATGCTGTGTTAATGTCAGATATTAGTGGCCATTACCAAAACAAACTATATTTCTTTCCACAACTGTGATCCGTGTATAGATGACCTTAAACTTGGGGTAGTCACCCCCAAAGAGTGATATCTAACATCATTCTGTGATGTCCTGACAGAAAAAGCCAGATCTAATTAAAGCAAACAGCATGTATCCTGAAAACTATAGAGGACAAGATATAAGTGCCATGAGAACAGAAACCTTATCTTTTCCACAACTATAACCCCAGTGCTTAGGGATGGTAACTGATAAATAAAAGTGGCTCAATAAGTATTTGCTAAATAAATGGATACATGAATACAAATGGAATGAAATTGTTAATAATGTAAGCATCATTAATCCAAATCAGTTAATATTTCATCATTATTAGAATTGCTTCATCACTATCGGAATAATGAATTTAAATTTTATAAGGAAGGCAACTGAATAGTAAGAACATGTCAGTGCTTAGCCAATACATTCCAAAGGAGAGAGTGGCTACACCTAGTGAGCCCAGATTTCCCCATCACTCCTCTTTCTTCACAGTAAGAACGCTTCACGAGCCTTTTGTAGACTGAATGAAATCCCTCAAGACCATCCCAGCTCTAAATTCTGATTATCTGACCACCGAGCAGCCTTTTGGCCCTTGATACAGGTGGCCAGCTACTCAGTACCATAACGGGGCTCCTTTGAAATAAGTCACTTCCAGTCACTAGAAAAGTACAGCCACCACCTTAAGTTAATAAACTGACACTCTATGGTATATAAGAAACATCATGTCAATGCCTAAGTCTCTAATTTTGGGGGGAGATGGTCAGAGAAGGCCTGTCAGTGGTGCCAGTTAAGAAGTAGGCTATCATGCTCGGGGTTGTTTATTGCTCCCAAATCTCCAATTTTGTATCTGTCTCACAACTGCATCTTGCAGGTGCTAAGGTGGCTCCACTTACCTGGACCTATCTCCCTGAGTGAGTGCTGAGTGACAAGCTAACTCAGTTCTCCTTTGTGGGGCCCTCAGATCTGAAGAAGGTCCGAAGTCCTAGGTAACCCATCCACAGGGGTTGTCTATCTCAAACATGAAATGACCCATTTCTTCACTTTCCCACATAATCATAGGTCCTGGCTATAAATATTTATGATTTGGGGGCCCTGAGTGGCTCAGTCGGTCAAGCAGCTGACTTCGGTTCAGGTCATGATCTCACAGTTGATGAGTTCGAGCCCCACATCAGGCTCTGCGCTGTCAGCTCAGAGCCTGGAGCCTGCTTCGGATTCCGTGTCCCCCCCCCCCCCGCCCCTCCCCACTTTCTCTTGCTCTCAAAAATAAACATTTAAAAAATAAAAATAAATAACATAGCATAGATAAAGAAATACATATTTATGATTTGTAGCCGTTTGGACAAGGGGAAATTATTTTAAATTATCTTAAAGTGTTTGGGGAGTTAAGACTATCCCAAAGTCTCCACAAATGACACGAGGAACAGAACCTAGGTGTGCAGCGGTCCTGTCCTCGCTTCTGCTAATTACTTACTAAAGGTGGCCACCTGCCCGCAGAGTTGGCTTTCTCTACTGCACTCTGTCCAGGGACTACAGAGCACGTAGATCTTCTCACGCCCCCACATAAGTATGGCTCTAGAGCTGATGTGTGTCGTAAATATCTGCCATCCCCTGGAACTTCCTGGGAAGACATGTGATGCCTCTTCTCATGTAGGTTGCATCTCAAGGGACCATTTGAGCAAGGTTCTACCTGAGGAGGTTTAAGATGGGAACGTCTGGGGTGGAGTCTGGGTCCTTGCCATGGAGGGGATTGGAATAGCAGCAAGTTGGGAGAAGGTGATGAGAGGCCCGGGCCATTGCTATAAAACGCATGAGATGTTTCCAGCTTAACCTCATTGGTTACTAGTGGCACGGAATAGGAGTGCACTTTCCCCACATACAGATCCAAGTCTGGTTGAACATTCTCAAACACCCTCTGCCCAGCAAGGTACTTTTGAGACATCATCGGGCTGTCCCGGTCAATGCCTGTGATGTACTGTGGATATTCTCAAGGTAGTTTTTGGTTCCCAGGGCCACTCTTTGGACAATGCCTTCACCACTGCATCAGACGATGGAACTGGCACTGGTTCTGGGGAATATGGCTCCTATTCCACTGCATCCACTTCGGGTTGTAGAGAGCAGCTGAATTACGGTGACTGGCATCTGCTTAGGCCAAGGCACACAAAGAATGTTTACTAGGTAAATTGTGCCTTCATGGTGGGGAGAATGAGCGAAGCAAGAGATCAGAGAAAGGAGGGTCCTAGAAGGTGTCCCAAACAGTGTTGGCAGTTTGACTCTTACTGTTCAGCTTCTTGAGAGCCTAATCAACTCCAGACAAATGGATAAAACTCACTTTGTGGGTATCAAGAGCTGGGACCGTAACCTGGATCATTTCCCATGACACCATCAACGTTCTGACTTTAGAACATCCTCCTGTACCAGTGGCATTCCTAGTTAGTAACGATGATATTTCCTTTTTTTTTCTTCTCGAAAATATCTGAGATTTCCTTCTGATAATTTAAAATTCAAGACTTTAAGAATGTTGTATTTTGGCTATCTTATATTTGTTATTGAAGGATGCTTCAAAACTGACCTCGAGAGAAAGAAAAAGATCAGCAACGGAGCCACTAGGCATAGACCCAGGAGGGCAGGAAATAATCAGAAAGCGCAGCTGAGACATTCTCCATAAGCAAAGATAAAAATACACGTAATACCTCAAAGCTAATAACCCAGGAGGGTAACTGGAAGAATGGCTTTTCACAAACCTTGAAGACGATAAAGTAGTGATGAGGGTGTGGAGCGGAGGAGGGTGGTTACAAGCAGGACTGCAAATTGAAAGCATGGCATATAATTGGTTATACTAATAAGGGGTGGGGACGGAGGGACACCGTAGTTAGACATTTTGATAAACCAAATAAAGGATGCTCTGTGGGCTCCAAGGGAATTTACTCAGTAAAGGCAGACGGCTTCTACTACCAATTAATTAAAAGTAGGAAGGGACTGTAATTGTGGCTGAGTTTGTTCCCAAGTCAAAATGCATTAGGAGTGATTTCAAACAGTGGTTCTCAAACTTGACAGTGTGTCAGAATCACCTGGAGGGTTTATTGAACATAGATCACTCAGAAACCCCACCCCTAGAGTTTCTGATTTGGGAGGTGTGGAATGGGGCCTGAGAATTTATGATGCTAACAAGTTCCTAGGTGATGTGGGGTGCTACTGGTCTGGGACCACTTGCTGAGAACGACCGATGTAGAAGAACAGTAAAAAGGCTTAAAACAACCCTGTTCCTGACTTATACCCTCACGTTCCACAAAAATAAGGGACTTTTCATGTTGTGTATGTCTATAAGAATTAAAAATCATATTATGAAAAAAGGAAATAGAATGCTTTTTTCAATGATAAGGAGATTATTCCTCTTTATGATTTAAGACATGGGAGAAATTCAAAGTAAAAAAATAATGATGTGTAGAATTACATAAAAATGAAGACTGTGCAGTAATGAAATTCCACAAAACCAAGACAAAAAGAGATGTAACAGAATAAGAAAAAATGTTTGCTATAAATACGGCTGCATATTTAAAGTTTAATGTCCATAATGTATTGAGTCATTCAAACCAGATTCCCAGTGGAGACATAGCCTGGGACACACACAGGCAGTTCATACACCAGGAAAGCCAACATAAACCCACATTTGGAACACTAAACCTCACAAGTAATTAAAGAAATCCAAATGAAAACAATTATAAGGGGCCATTTAACACATATCAGATAAACATGTATAAGGATAAATGATAAAACTCAGCACCACTGTGACGGATGGGAATTGGTTGCTGGTACAAGAGTAAATTGCGTTTTGTTTTGTTTTAGAAAGAGCCATAAAAATGATCACACCAGAAAATGTATCCCATATAAGTAATTCATAAGAAGAGCAAACTTATAATTATAAAATATTTATAGCAGAATTATTTATAATAGCTAAAGAATGAAATTACCAAAATACTCAATAGTAGGGAAGTAGTAAAACAAATAATGTTATATGAACCTAATATTCATTCATTAGGAATGCAAGCACACGCAGACTACACACAGAGGAAGCGTCTATGCCGCACTGAAATGTTCGGGGGAAAGTACTGGGTTTGGAGCCAAGAGTCCTGAAATCAAGTGACCTTCAGCTAAGGATGTAAACTCTCCAAAGGTAGTTGTCTACCAATGCAGTTTTGCTCTAGCCCAGCAGTTTTCAACCATTTTGATCACTATCAAAACCTTAAAACTTTATATTCTCATCTACTACACACACGCACACACACACATGCACACACACACACACACACACACTACTGGTAACACATGGTGGTCTATTCTGTTCTGTTCTCCATTTCATTCCTTTCCATTCCATTTTAAAATGCGGGTCACTACATCGATTTCAAACCCACTAATATATCACAAGCAGCAGTTCATAAAACATCCGTCTCATTTACTGGAGTGCTGAGACTTTACTGCTATCCCTTCTCCACCTCTCCCTTCAATATCCGCACCCTCCCGCAACCACACACACATACACAATATACCCCAAGCTCTATGAGAGGTCGTGGCCCAGCAGAGCCGGGAGATGGCAGTAACCATAGTAGGCATGCAAATTTTATACCCCGCTAGGTATGAGGGCCTATATACCAGGAGGAATGGTGGTTTTTAATGCAGCTGGGGAGCTTGTTGCTCGGGTGGTATTAACAGCGATCTTAAAACTTTCTTAGGTTATTTCTTCCTTCCTATGCTCTCCCATAACTCCAATCTCAGGAACCGCATGACTTGGAAAAAGTCACATGATCAAATGCACCTACTGCTTCTCCAGGCCTGAAGGTACTAACCGGCTTCGATAAGGATCTGGCTGCCCATTCAGCTTCTAGTCTTGGCAAAGTCTATGATGGTCCGGCCTAGCTCAAAAGCCCTAGTTGGTAGCAGTGCTGCTTTTCTCTGTGTATCTTCCATGACTTAAGCTCTTCAAAGCAGTGGTTCTTGAATTTTAATATACTTAAAAGGCACCTAGGTAATTATTCAAGTTGCAAATGCATATGTTGCATCACCAGAGAGTCTGATTCAGTGATGTGGTGGGTCCTGGCAATTACATTTTTAACAAACACTCCAGGTGCTTTCTCCATATGTGGATAAATCCTTCTGTGGGTCCCACTGCCAAGGGAGAAGGCTGACTGGGATCCAGACCTGGGTTGTCTTGGCCACTGCTTTTCTTCAGGTATGTCTAGCGACCCTTAGTTTTCTAATCTGTAAAACATGGGGAATATACCCTATCTCTAGGCCTTTTGCACCTCTACTCTTATATGCTTTGGCTATGATATTCAATGAAAGAACAAAGAATTTTTTGTACATTGTTTCCAATTCCATTTTGTTATAAAAAAACTATAAATATAGTTAAAGTCTAGAAGAGATAATATAGATATACAACTAACTGCAATATGGAGAAACTGGAGATGTGGCTTTAAAAATAAGCTATTGAAATAGTACGTAATTTTTTAAGAAGTGGTCAAAAACAATGACAAAGACATCGAGGAAGGTGAGAACCAAGAATAGACCTCTGACTTTGAATGCAATAGTTACACCATCGCTGATGACCTTAGAGAGAGCAACTTAGTACAGCCATGGGCATGAACATCCTTCTGTGGTTCGACAGTAATAGTAAATAACAAGAGTGAGCAGTAGCTCAAGGGATGAGCAGAGTTAAGACAAGATCTCTTTCAAGGTAGAAGAGCCCTTTGTAGCCAGATCAGAGTCCCAGGAGACTCTGAAATTCAAAGGATTGCAAGGAAACAAACTTAGCAAGAAGATGGGTTTCTCGGAGAGGAGGTAAAAGAGGATTTTCTACTAACTCCTCCTCCGACACGGGAACATCGGTCAACCTGCGAGCAGTGGACTCCTCTTACACCATAACACACTTTAATTCAAGCCACATCTTGGAGGAGAAAATCTTGCAGCTAACAATCCAGGTGCCGGTGTCTGGAATGGGAATGTTCCTCAGAGAACGGACATCTGCACAAGGCCAGGTCCCAGGAGAGGGCACCATGCCTCACCTTATCAGTTTGGAGACTAGCACTACCTTAAATGTGTGCTCAGCTTTCATTTCCCAGAGACTCATATATGTAATTTCAATTCATCTCCACAACACAGTGGTTAGTGTCTGTTTCTTCCTTCTCTCCTCCTCACCCGCAACTCCTCAAGTCCAAGGTTCCTGCCAGAGGAGCCCATGACACAAAGGTCGGTAGCCCTCTGGAAAGGTCACTAGTTATTCAAGCTGGCAGGATAAGAGCCCACTATTCCACGGTAAGGTCTAGGAAAGCTGAATTGGGAGGGCTAAGCCCAAGTCAAGTGGGGTCTCCTCTCTCCAAACTCCTATCCAAATTTCAGAGCTGCACTCTCACGGGTACCTGTGGCTGGAGGGTTGGCCAGACCCCACAAGGGGTCTGTGTACCAATTGCACTACAAGGACGTTTGGGTGTGCAAGACAGATCCTGCTGGTCCCTCTCACAGCAACGGGAGGAAGAAGATGCAGAAGGTGTGCCGGTCTAAGCCCTGACCTCTAGTGCTTTCACACATACCCCCACCCTCCAGTGTAACTTGAGGAAGGATACATGACCCACATATCAAATCTGTAACTCTTCCTTCCTTTTGGGAAAGGAGTGCAGAGTAGGTGGAAATCAGGCTGGGAGGTCCCACTTTTATGGGCCAAGACTGAAACATGAAACAAAGAACAGAAACAGCCCCTCTTTCTTCACAAAACAGGCAAGGAAGTTATTGCGATCCCATTATCCCCATTTTACAGATGATGAAACGAAGGAACGGGAAAGTGAAATGATTGAGTTATTATCACACAGCTGGTAAGTAGTAATCTTGGTCTGCTGATGCTGATGCTGAAGGGCGAGAAGATGGCCAGCGCCCCGAATCCCTGACGCCCACCCTGACGCCCACCGGCTCATCAGCTTCCTACTGGTGCTGCTCTGTGGAGATCGCAAAGCGAACCTAGACAAGGAGGGCTGGCTGAGGCACGCAGTCTTGCTCTCAATCTGGTCTTCTGAACAGGTGAGCTGGGAGGACATCTGTGAGCCTGTTTGTCTCTTCAACCCCAGGGCTAGGATACAGGATGGCCTACTCCATGCTGCCTTTCCTCCCTAATAATACAGGGGCCTCATCCCTATCTGGACTGAGCCCCCATTTTTCCCCTCTCAAGACCAGAGGAGGGAAAGTAAAGATGCTTCTCTCCTGAGCGAATATGCTGTTTTGGAGCACATATCATCAGGTCCCACTGACTCAGTACCCTGGTTTCCATCTAGGTGTCCAACCTTCACCCCCTCCAGTACCACCCCCCCCCCCGCCCCCTGCATAGCCTGTGTATTTAAAGGGAAGCACACTCAGTCCCAAGGATGGACAGATTGAAGGCCATCAGTAGGTCCCACCCCTCCCCCATGACCGTGACTGGAACAGGAATGGCCATACAACCTAATCGGGTCAAGGACACACACACAACAACAACAACAAAGACAAAGACACATTTCCTAGAAGATTCTAGGGAAAATGACTTCACTTTTCCTTAGAAACGACTTGAGGGGCATTCTCTTTCCTTGGGATGTGAACACGCAGTACTTAGTCCTCAAAGCTACTTGCAGCCATCTAGTGGCCACTAGGGGAAATACATGTATTGGAAGGCAAAGAGGAGGAAGAAAAACCAGCTGGGTCTTGGGGTCAACGCCAAGTTGCCGGAGAAAGCCTTGACTGAGGCCTCGTATTTCTACTCTTTTCAGACATGTGAGCCAGTAATTTCCCTCTAGTGCTCTCAACACAATTTGAGTTGCGTTGTCAGTGACTGCAGATTTACAGTTAACATGTACTGCAAAAAGCATATGAATTTAGGGAGCCTGTCTCACTGTTTGCCGGATTCCTGCTTTAGTTTTCCAAGGATAAGATGACTGCCAGAGTTGGAAGTCAAATTTTCCTGTATCAGCCAAATGGGAAGGAAGAGGAAACCAAGCATAAGAATACAGATCTTTAATAACATTCCTCCAACACGCACAAATTTAAATGAAATAAGAGACTGGTATAGAAGCCTACACTCAAAACCAAATACCAATATTATTATAATTACTACCTTTGTAACACCCCCAACTGAACGTTCTATCCCCTGCAATGGTGGCTCAAACTCCATAAATTCTATTGTAACCTTGTTCTGCTGCTGGTGGGGAAAGGCAAGCTTTCGACTACTATCATATCTTAGAAAACCTGACCACTAGACCCCACTCGTGCTATAGTGTCTGTAAAAGATACAGAGCTCTGCCACATCAGATCTTGTGTCATCCCAGAAACTGCTCGTTTTCTTAATCTTTGAAAATGAAGCCAGTGAGATTACTACCTAGGACTCTTCAAATTCGAAAAACAAGAAGGATGATTCTTCAGCTTGCTTCAAAGCAGAAGTGGCCGCCACAAGCCTGCCAGGAGGGGGGGAAGAGAGGGCAAGAGTAGGTAAACACGCCAGGGATCTTTCTAAAGGAGGTCTGGGTCCTCTCCCCTCGTAATCAGCCATTTTTCTTACTCTAATGAAACCCAGATGCTTCCGATAAAAGGAATGGCTGGTGTTCAAGCCATTTGCTGATTCTGCCTAGAGGTAGAGGGAAAGCAAAAAGCTGTGCCCCACATCATTAATTTTAAATATCCTATTTTGTTTTATTTTCAGAATGAAATGGTATGGAACAGTGTAATGAGCAAGAGAAATATGGAACCAAGAAGCAATTATATCTTCAAAGGAACAAAATGAGAGCAAATAAAAGGCCTCGCACACGTTAGCACACAAACAGGCAGATCAGAACATCATTTACAGAGTCCAAATACATGCCTTTTGGTTATGTCTGTAAATTATCTTCCACAAACATCATGTTCTATCACCGAAGACTCATTTCTGGGTTACAAAAATTGGGTTTCTCGAGAGGCCCTAAAACATATCAGATTCAGTCTCACCAGTATTGAGTACCTCTGATCTGCAACCATTATGTTAGGTGCTAGGACAGCAAAATAAGTAGGGCGTAATCTCTGCCCTCAGAGTGCTTACCGTCTAGCTATGCACGAGTGACCATAACACAGCAGGTGCTGGGTGACACAAAGGAGCGTACTGTTAATTCTGTTTGAGAAGACAGGAGGAGGCTTTACAAAAAGGTAGGTGGGAGCTGAAGCCACGCAGTATAAGCAAAGCATGGGCTAAATAGAAGATGTGGAGGCCAGGTCTTCGAACTCTCCCTGAGAAGTGCCAAAGACCATTCCAGAAGTGGATGGGAATCAGAACCTAGCCTCCTGCCGGAAGCCTGGGGCCACACCAAAGCCATCCACTGGTGAACTGAAAATAAGACAGTTCCAACTAAATTTTTAGAACTGTTCTGGTTGGGATGACAGGAAGCAGTGATTCCTGTGTAGAAACAGGAATTGAGCCTGGGGCACCTGGGTGGCTCAGTTGGTTAAGCGTCCGACTTTGGCTCGGGTCACGACCTCGCCGTTCCTGAGTTTGAGCCCCACATCAGGCTCTGTGCTGACAGTTCAGAGCCTGGAGCCTGTTTCAGATTCTGTGTCTCCCTTTTGCTCTCTGCCCCTTCCCCACTCATGCTCTGTCTGTCTCTCTTTCTCAAAAATAAACACTAAAAATTTTTTAAAGAAAAACAGAAATTGGGCCTATGTATGGCATCCAAAATGGTGCTATATGGAAATGGTCAAATATTGGATCAAGTGGACATATGATATACATTGGACCAAATGTCCAACTGTGTGCATCTCAGAGGACCAGACTGAGCCATCAATGAAATCATTAAATAGGGAGGAGCAAGCATGAGAACAAAATTCCCATGCACAATCAGTTTTCATACAAAAATTACAGAGCACATAATGACACACATAACAACGAGAGCTGGCTAGCAGACCCAAGAAACAGGACAAATCACATCTAAGCATAGACATAATGGTACCACTCACCAAGGTGTTTAAAACAAGTTAGTTTAGGATCCTTAAAGAGATAAAGAAATAGCATGCTTACAATGAGAACAGGTCATTAAGTTGGAAAGGGCATATATGAATATGAACCAAAAATTACAGAAAAAATAAAAACTGAGAAAAAACTGAGTAGGTGTGATCAATAGACTAGTTAAGGTAAAATGAAATCCATATATTGGCAAAGAGACACTGGCTAGATTCTCACCGAGACCCTTTCCTGTACCTGGGCACATAAGAAAACTGTATTTCCCAGATGCCCTTGCTGTGACATCAGGGCCATGTCACTGGAACAGGAGTGAAAAGAAACTTTATCACTCCCAGGCCTGGCCACAAAACATCCCAGATAATTGTTGTGATGGTGGTGACATCACAAGATATAGGTCATACATTGGAGGACACCTGTCAAAAGAACCACCCCCCCCCAACCTGCCTCAAACTGTGACACAGGCAAGAAATATATCTTTTTAAGTTTTATTTATTTCTTTTGTGAGAAAAACAGAGACAGCACAAGCGGGGGAAGGACAGAGAGAGAATCCCAAGCAGGCTCCATGCCACCAATGCGGAGCCCGAGACGGGGACTGGTCTTGTGAACTGTGGGATCATGACGTGAGCCAAAGTTGAGAGGTGCTTAACCGACAGGACTACGTAGGCACCCCAAGAAATAAATCTTTGATCTGCTTTCTGAGTTTGTTTGTTGTACAGCACAGCATAGCTCGGCCTGGATATGCAGCAAATCACTCTGAAAACAATAACACCAGATAAATACATGGAAAAAATGAAAATAAAGGTATAGAGAAGAGACCAAGAAGTTCCAACATACGTAGAATATGAAACATATGTGTTCCAGGTAGCAAGAGTTGTTCACGTGGGGAAGAGAAAATACTACAATAGATAATCAACTGAGAGTGTGCCAGAAATACAGAAATCCTTAGGATACAAGAAGTCATTCTGTGTACTGGTATATTTGCAGTAGTAATTTTCACAATAATGATTTTAAAACTTGTTGACCAAAGCTTAGAAATACACTGTAATCTTTCTATAATTCTTCATTCATTCATTCATCCATATAAGAAACATCAAGAGCCCATTACCTGTCGGGTCCTTGTAAGGAACTGGGATTTTATAATCTAGTGGGAAATGAGAGAAGTCATTGGCAGTTACTATACGGGGCACACTACAGAGAAGAGTGGGCATGAGAGCATTTGGACAGAAAATGGCACAATACATTTAGGGGCGCCTGGGTGGCTCAGTTGGCTAAGCGTCCAACTCTTGATTTCAGCTCAGGTCATGATCTCATGGTTTGTGAGTTTGAGCCCCAAGTCAGGCTCTGCACTGGCAGGGAGGAGGCTGCTTGGTATTTTCTCTCTCTCCCCCCACTTCTGCCCCTCCCCCACTCATGTCCACACATGGGCGTGCCCTCTCTCTCTCTCTCAAAATAAGTAAATAAACTTTTAAAAAATAATAAGAAGAATTTAAAAAATTTTTTAAAGATGTTAGGGGCACCTGGGTGGCTCAGTTGGTTAAGAGTCTGCCTCTTGATTTCAGCTTGGGTCCTGATCTCACGGTTCACTATAACTGTGGAGCCTGTTTGGGATTCTCTCTCTCTCTCTCTCTCTCTCTCTGCCCCTCCCCTGCTCATGCTCTCTCGCTCTCTCTCTCTCTCAAAATAAACTTTAGAAAGAAATAAAAATAAAAAAGATGCTAGTAATCAGGAAAGGTTCAAGTAAAGGAAACATGTGGGCAGGTAGCTAGACGTAATACCAGAACAGTAGTCAGGAGCCCGATTCTGAACTAACGCATTTGCAAAATAGCTAGAAGCCTTAGAAAGAACGTGCTTCTGGGATGATTTTAAGAACAGTAGAAGGTTTTCCTAAAATATCCCTGGCCCACTCACCTACCTGAAAGGCCAGCGCCACTCAAAGCAGCCGTGGACCTTGACTGGGACCACACATCCTGCATTTCCCAGCATCCACCCGAGAGCAGTGTGTCTGAGCCAGGTAACAGCACTGCTGTGATCCAGTCCCCTTATTTGTGACAGTGTCTTCTTCACCACCTCAGAAATCTTCCTTCTGTAACTGTACCGCCAGGATTTCTATGTAACAAGTGGGGGAATGGGTCAAAATGTCAAACTTAAGAGGCCCAGAAAATGGGCAGAGCCTGGGGCTGCAGAGGGAAGAATGTCCAGGAGGCAGAAAAAATGGGTATCCGTGGGGTGTGACAGCCAATGCTCAGGGCAGAAAAGCTTAGGGGAGACAAAGGAGGAAAGAGGAGAAAATTGCTGTAGGGCTGTGGGCAGAGTTTCAAAAAGAGAATTTCTAGGAGGCCTCGCAGAAGACCTATGTTACTTTTTTTTTTTTAATGTTTATTTTTGTGAGAGAGAGAGAGACAGACCATGAATGGGGGAGGGGCAGAGAGCGAGGGAGACACAGAACCCAAAGCAGGCTCCAGGCTCTGAGCTGTCAGCACAGAGCCCCTCTCGGGTCTGGAACCCACGTACCATGAGATCATGACCTGAGCCAAAGTCAGACGCTTAACCGACAGGCGCCCCAGACCTGAGTTACTTTTCAATGCTTCTGGACTCAGGTGTTTTTGTTTTTGTTTTTGTTTTTATTTTCAGATGACATTGGTAGAGCTTGGCCACAAGTTTTACTTGGGTTACATATTCATACACTGTTTCCTCACCGTGAAAGTCCTGAGGAAGCAGTGCCCATCACAGTCAAAGGAACCTGTTGCTGCGTGAGAGACAGAGAAGAGGCAGTTAGCAGCCTCTCGTGAGCAGGAAGTTTCTAGAGAAGGAAGAGAGCTGGGTGGTGTGGGTTAATGGAGACAAATTTCATCTGCTTTGTCATTTTGACCAGATCCATTCTTGCTGTACAAATGATCCCAAGTCCATAGGCCAAGGCCTTGGAGAAATTAGATTGGTCTGAATAATAGAAAGTATAGTCAAGGGAGAATCTGTTGAAGGTGAAAAAGTCACCCGCAGAGCCAGGCTGTGGCTGTCACTGTTCTCAGGTGCCCCCTCAGAATGAGGGGGGAGTGGGGCGGTGGTTCTTGGAGAGGGTCAGTTACTTTAGAAGCGCTGGGAGTGGGGAGGGGGAAGGGGGCCTAGGTTCTTCCACGGGATGAACTCATCAGAGCAGCTCAGGAAGGTGGCCTGTGAGAGAAAGGAGGGTCCTCTATTCATCTGACGTGGCGGGGCGGGGGGGGGGGGACAGAGACCAATGACAAGCATTCCCTCTGGCAGGAAGAAATGTAGAAATGCGCATAGGCAGTGGCCACCCCTTCTCTAGAGATCCTGGCCTTTCCATTCCTGAAAAGATCTGAAAACTTGCTCTGAGGTGTGGAAATTGCTCTCACCAGAGACATTCCAGAGCCTCCTTCCAGCCACAAACATTCCACGCTGGCTCCCCTCATCTCCTGTGACCACTGGAAGGACTCAAAGGAAGATTGTAAGCAGCTCATAGTGTGAATGGGGACAGTGTCTTGGGGAATGGAGTGAACTTATGTTCAGAATCAGAACATCTAGGCCACAAATAGGGCTTTGAGTCTCAGCTCCCCTTTGGCGGGAGGAGTCACGCTGTCCCTGTCCCCAAGGTGATACTTCTTTTTATATCCAGCACAACGGCCAGTTCCTCAAGCGTCAGTGGATAACAGCAGAGGAGTCGATAGCCAGGGTTCTGGCCTGGTCCGAGGCCCAACTCGGACCCCAGAGACTGTGGGGGATGATTACTAAGGCGTCTTCCCTGGGCGGGGGGGGGGGGGGGGGCTTCCCTCCTGCTACACGTGGCCTTCTAGATCCTGGGTCGTCAAAGCATGACCTTACCCCTTCTCACATGACCCGGTGCCGGACTGCTACTAAAAGACTCTCATGGCCCAGGGTCATGCCCCCTCTGGGCCCCAAACTTTGCTGTCTGGGTGCCAGCCTTGGTCCCCACCCAGGTCCTGCAGTGCCTATGCCACTGTCTTCGGGCAAAGAGTTCAGACAACTCACCTGCCACAACTGACTACAAACCTTTCTTGTCTCCCCCCAAAGCAGAAAACCCTTCCTTTCAGACAATAATAGTCTTGGCCGTGTGCCTCTCCAGCCAGTGAGTGAATTCAGTTGTGGCCACACCTAGCGCTCCTGCCATCATTCCCACTGCTCCTCCCTCCCTCTCTCCACTGGGGTCTCCTGACACTCTCTGAGGCCCACTGGCTGATTCTGCTGAAGGTCCTCTATTTCCTTTCCAAACATTTCTCTCCCAGGGCTTGAATTCACAGGCAGGATAGTCCACCAATGAAGCACGTGGGCTCTTGAGTCAGAGAGCTCTGTGTGCAAAGCCTGCCTCCCGCACTACTTACGATGTTACCCCGGGCAAGAATTACAATCGCCACTAAGTCTCGGTTTCCCCACCTGTTAAGCGCGAATGATAACAGTACACCATTCAGAGAATTCTTGTGCGAAGATGCAACTGTAACACCTCACAGAAAGATCTCCCTGTTTTGTCGTCATGATTTTTGACTGCACACTAAGCACCTGAGGCGCTCACAGTGTGGTCACGGACACCAGCGGAAGAAACAGACACATAAATTACAAACTTCAACTCAGAGTAGCAAATGCCATAATAAAAACACAGTCGATTCTCATTATTCACAGAATCTGTATTTGCGGATCTGCCTATTCGCTAAGATGTATTTATAACCCCAAAATCAATATTTGCAGTGTTTTAGGGATCATTCTTGGACATGCACAAAGTAGTGATGCATTTGAGGTGCCCGACATGCACATTCCTAGCTGAGGCTGAACAAGCCAATATTCTGTCTTATTTCAGCGATCCTACTTTGAGTGTCCCTTTCATGGTCTATTTAGTGCTGTGTTTTTTGCAATTTTGTGCTTTTGTCAGTGATTTCACCGTTTAAAATGGTCCCACAGCATAGTGCTAAAGTGCTGAAGTCTCTTGTCACTAAGCAAAGAGCTTGTGATGTGCCTTACGGGGAAAATACATGTTACATAAGCTTCGTTTGGGCACGAGTTACAGCGCTGTTGGCCATGAGTTCAATGTATGAATCAGCAATATATATTAAATAAGGTGTCTTTAAATACAAACACTCATAAAACCAGGTTGCGTATTGATCAGTTGATATAGATGTTGGGACTAGAGGCTTTCAAGACACTAACCATGTGTTTCCCCCAGGAGCAATGGCTCAGCATTCGCTCAGCATTTGCGATGACTAGATGACCGTATAGACTGCAATCACCAAGAATAACCAAGAATCACCAAGAATAACAAGAATCAACTGTAGGTACAAAGAGCCCAGAGAACCCAGAGGAGGATAAGTCAGCTGTGCCAAGGGAAGAAGCTTCTCAGAGGAGGGACTTGAGCTGATTTGGCAAAGGAAAACTGAGAGCTTCCTGGTGGATCAGAGGGCTAGTGCGATTGAGGGAGGTGAGCCAACACACTCAAGGCTCGAGGGCCTGGAGGCAAATCTGTGAACTACTGAGCTAGAAGTCCAAAGGCAACCCATCATTCTTTCATTTAACAAGGAACGACCGAACATATCCAGAGCCAGGCAGGAATGGATGGGGGCTGAGAGTGGGGGCAGAGCTAGGTGGGGCCATTGAGAAAGACCCCAGACGCCACGCTGAGGGGTCGGAAATTAATCCATGAGCAACTGGAGGATCACCAAAGGATCTCAGGCAGAAGTATAGAGTGACCTAGTGCAGCCACTGTGCAAAAGGCTTAGGTAAAATCAAACGTTGTCTTATAGTTGCAAAGTAGACTAAGTCACCCAAAGAAGCTATGACATTTCCTTCCCCGGAAACGTTGAAGGGCAGTGGAATCTGTTTCTCAAGACCAGGTTTTGTTATTCCCTCACTAACAGCTTCGAGGGTCTCTCATCTGAATTAAATACAGATGCCTCCAGCCTGTCTGACTCGGCCCGCTTCTCAGAGCCTCTCTTACCACTTTTGCACTTCAACCCTGCACACCAGCCATAGGCAAGGCATCTCAGTTCCTCAGTGAGCCATGCTTTCTACTGCCTTAGGTCTTGGCTGCATTTGGTCTGGAATATGGTGGCCCCTCACCCCAGCCCTATGCCTGCAACACATGCTTTGCTTACCCTCCCTGTCCTCCAGTCTCAGATTAAAAGTCACTTTCTCAGGGAACCATACCCAAGCACGTTCCTACGGGATGCTTTTCACACTGCATTGCTTGACTTGATTTATGGTCCATCCTTGCCAAATAGGCCGTAAGCTCTGAGCGGGCAGGACCACAGGGTTAGATTTACTATCTGTATTCCTGGTACCTAGTACCTGGTACCCTAAAGGTGCCTGTGAGCCCAAAGGCAGGGAAAGAAAAGATTTACTCAGGGGACTTTGGCCTCCAGCTCACCTAATCTATGAATTGGAGGTTTTTCATCACATTGAAGGTTGAAGGTTCCATTCTGTTCTATGGGGATTGCATAGTCCCCCAGGATCCAAGCTTCCTTACACCCCACATTCTAATGATTATCGAGTCACTGAGAATACAGAATTTGCCCCCCAGCCAGCAGGACCCTCTGTGAACTGTGCAACAATTGATTCTTCTCCAATGCACTAAGTGCACTTAAATATCTATAATTACAGTTGTATTCTCTAGAAGGACACTAATTATCTTTAATTCATGGATTATACTTATTGCCTAGGAGCAAGAAAGGAAAAAACACATTGCAGTGGTGGGGAAGTGTTCTGCTTCTTTGATTCATAGTGGGGTTTTGTAGAATTCTTTCTACTCACCATTCGATGTCCAGCTGCCATCCTGTTCCACTATGGTAGGTCATTCACCCTGATATCTAGGGGCTAAGAGGAGAGAGGAAAACATGGAACACTTCCAGGTTAGTCTCCAGTTAACTTATCTTACTTCAGTGTGTGGTCTTCTAGGCTCTGAAACTTAATTTGTCACTGTGTCCATGGCCGCTCTGGTCATTGACTCACAGTATTCAGACTCCTAACAGATGGAGTCATAATCAGAAAGCAGACTGTTTTCACCTGGTGAGAGGAGTGTGCATTGCCAGAGTTGGTGGTTGTGATCCAGGGGCATTCCTGTTCTCATACCCCAGGTCAAAGGACATTAGATATCTTTGAGGTGTGTTTTAGTCTAGTTTACCCTGATAAAGCAGAGAGCATGATTATTCCCACTTTTCAAAAAGACTAAGGCTCAGAGAGGTTTCACCCAAAGGTCATGATTTTCTGGATCTTGTCATCCTTTAGAACAAATTCAGGTAGAGGCCTAAGTTTTATTAACTGTGATCTAACAATCAGAAATATAAATGGATATGTCATATGTGAATTTTTATTGAAAGCCCTAGTAACTTAAGTCAGTGAAGCCTTAACCTGCTAACAGGTGGGGCTCAAATTTGAACCGAGTGCATATAAAGATTTCAGTCTCAACAGTTTTCTCTTTGTCACTGTCACTTTGTGACTGTCACTACAGTCACTCACCCTGTGTAGTATCCCTCTCATCTCCAGGCATTTTGTGCTGCTCTTCTCTCTGCCAGGAACTTGTTTCCCTCCCCTCTGCTCGGATAAATCTTATTTCTCCTTTAAGCCTCATCTTACACATAACCTCCTCCAGGAAGCCCTTGCCAACCTTTCAAGACTTCTCTAGATTCTCTTCTGCTTTCCCATCTATACCACAGGACATATTAAAGCTGACTCCCCACTTGCCCATGCCCACTTGACTGTAAGCTTTGGGAGGTCAGGCACCAGGTCTGACCTACGTTCCTCTCTATCCAGCACTTAGAACTGTCCCTGGCATTCAATAAATACTTTCTGAGGTACAGGAATTAATAATAGCCTTCTAAGGGTTTAAATTTGGAAAAAATGAAGTTGCAATTTGTTAGAAATAAGTCCATCAATCCAGTCACTGGAGGGACACAGAGACTCCGAGCACAGTGAAGCAAGGCTTTAATCAACGTTCTTACAAGAGCCAGTGTCTGATGGAGAGGCACGATCTGGGCAGTTTCAGCAGACAATTTATCTCCTAGTGTGCAAGTCCCTCCCCTGGTTGCTCATTAGCTGAGCACTACAGAGGTAAGTCCCTCCCCTGGTTCCTCATTGGCTGAGTACTACAGAAGTTACAGCCTTACCAGAAGTCACCTATGCCCATGTAAGGCAAAAAGCAGTCTGATTGCAACAAATGTACATTCCCTGAGGTGATGCAGAGAATTTCAGTCCCCCCTCCCTTTATTCTTTGGCACATGCTGATTGCAAAGCCTGCAAAACTAAGTCGGCAAACAGAGAGGGGAGGAAGAACCAGGAAGTGAAGTGTCTAAGGGTTTGGGACTCCACTGGGGGAGGGGGCAGTTTGTATGCATTTCCAAAAGATTGTAAACCTACCGTTAAAGTAGATAGCACTGCTTTTTACTTGGTATTTCCGAAAATGAATCATCTCCCTTCTCACAGAGTGCACCACAATAGAGGCAGGTGGGTGAGAGTTGATGTCGTTTGGAGTGCTGGGGTTCAGATCTGACGGCCAAGAAAGAATTCCTGAGACATCTTTGGTGCAAAAATGTGGTTTTATTAAAGCACAGGGACAGGACCTGTGAGCTGGACTGGGATTGTGAGGAGTGACTGGTTGTATACTTGGGAGTTGGAGGAAGAAAGGATAAGGGGAATTTTCCCAAAAGATTTTCATATGCGAAAGAAGACTCCTAGGATCCTGGAGGCCCAGCTATTGTACAGCTAAGGTTCTTTTTCCCTCTAGAAAAGCATTAAGACAGTTGGGAGTTTCTGGAAGAATGTCATTCTTGGCCTGTCTGAAATATATGTCAACGGGCTTCAGATTATAAGGAAATTTAATTTTATCTACGTTTCTTTCTGCCTTTGTTTCCCACATCGAGTGACATATACATTATTGTCCCATTATCATGAACAGCGGGAGAGTTTTCGGGCCAGAAAATGTTGTCCTTATGCCGAACAACAGCTGACTTGTTTTGAAGTGACAAGCACAGTGAACCTTCTAACTGACGTTTTCCCTCTTTGCTTTGGGGGCTAGGAAGCTCACAGAACCAGCCCCCGATGAAGCCAAGAGGGCAAATTTTCTAATTCTAAATATGGGCACTAAAGTTTCTTTTAAGGAAAACACCCTGAAGTTGTGAAGGAAGTGAAGCCACAGGGGTGAGGTCTAGACCTGAAGCAGCCAAGTGAAATGAAGAGCTGGGTACAGATATTTGGAAGGGGAGGCAAGAAGTCAGGGAGAAGGGGACTGGAGACCAGAGAAGGGACAGCAAACCCACCTGATGAGAGGCAGCTAGAGAAAGTGAGTCACTGAGAAAGTCCCCATAAGGTTAAAGGCAAGGGTGCCCGTATTTTAAGCTGCCGCCATCCCACCACATGAACTCCTTCCATTGCCTCCAAGCCTCAGCAAAGTCTGTTATTCATATATGTTAAGTGCCATGGGATTCCAGAGAATGAAGGGATCGGGAGTGTGGTCAGAGCATCACGTGGTACAGAGAAAGATCAGCACATGCTCAAAGTAAGACGATTCGCAAACTGGAACTCAGTGCCAGCAGGAACACAGACTCAGGGGTCACCTGAAGAAACCTAAGTCACTGCCCCCAAGGCCCCCCTGGAGGAATCATGGATTGTGTGAAGGACAGAGTTTTGAGCCAACTTCCCTTGAGCCTTGAAGAATGAGATAAATGTAGGTGGCACTGTGTTAGAACTCTATTTTAATAAGTATTATTCTCTGATCCAGGAACCATCCAATGCTGGACCTCACAGCTACTTAATTCAGCCTCTCACTTTACAGCAGAGACACCGGCAGGGGAAGAGGAAGTTCCTTGCCCCTGGTCACCGTCTTAATTTTGTCCCCCCTAAAATAGGACGTTTTGACTTTCACTTTTGTAAACCTGAACTCACAAGGAAGATTACACATTCCATGAGGGTCAGGGTCCCTTCAAGTGAGTGGAATTTCCATGGCATTTAACTAATATTATAGGGCCATGAGAAGGAGACAGAAATACCCTCCTCCTGGAAACATCTTCTTCTTATGGCGCATGGGCACTCACTGTCCCTGCTCTTAAGGAAAATACCAGTCACCCTGCCTTCGGCTTCAAAGTGAGTTGGTCCCAGTACCGTTGATCTTTCTGAAGAGAAATCTTACCTTTGACAGTTCCCATCTCCTCTCCTTTTTTAAATGTTTGAAAACTCTTCTCTGGTCACTGCGCCCAGCGGTCCCCTGAATGTAAGTCTTGCTGCAACAGTGTTTGGATGGAACACACCCAGGGAGGCGCCTTCTTCCAGCCCCCGATCACCCTGCAACCTCCTCCATAGCAGCAGCCTTCTCCACCACCTTCACGCCCCCTGCCTCTGGGACCAGCCAGCACCGGCTTTTGAGCTTCGCCCCTATTGCCGACCAGCCAGGAGCTCCCAGATTTGCAGAACGATTCCACCCACGTGGAGGCCGTGGCCAGCTGCCTGGCCAACCTGCATCTTGCGGGCCTCCTTCCCTACCTCTCTCTGGGCTTCTATTCGCACCGCGACGATGTGGCATTTCCTCCGCCAGTGGGCAGACGACCAGCGCCAAGGCACTGAGAGCCCCTTGATGCCAACCCTGCACCGCGGCTGTGCCCTCTTCCAGGACGAACAGAAGCCTCCCAAGACTGACAGGGCAAAACCCTGAGCTCAGTGGAAGCCTCCGCCACCCCGCCCAGGAGAAAACCCTGAAGCAGGCCCTTCTAGATCTGCAAGCCCTGGGCCCCGCCCACACACACTCGGGGTCTTGCCGGAGGACCGAGTCCTAGAGGAGCAGGTGAACCTCATCGAGAAGATGGGGTGCACCTGCCTGAGCTCCGGGGGCCGGGCTGCGCAGCGCCTCTTCCAGAGACTCACCCTCCTGCCCCCTAGCAGCCTCCAGAGCCCACGGCTTTTGAGGGGCCCTTCTGCACCCCCTGGCGTGGGGGCTTCTGCCAGAGCCTCTCCCCGCAGCCCCTAGGCAGCTTTTTAACCACCCTGGAGCCCTCTCCCAAGCCCTAGGCCAGATAGAAGCAATAATGCTTTTTGCGGGGGGTGGGGGGTGGGGGGGTGGAGCTTTTCTCTAAATAGAGAAAGACCTCTATAATAACCAACCAGGGAAGAAAGTATTTCCTGAGGTCGGAACAAAGGCAATATTAACTCCCAATTATTTGGGGAGGGTTTGAAATTCAACTCTAACTGGTCCCCTGAATTCATCAGACACTACTCAGCTAAAAATTAAAGTTTTAAGTATTGCGGTTTGGCCAGCAATTATAGAAAGATTTCTTCACTTTTAAATATTAAAATTAAAAAAAAAAAAGCTGGGTTTTGAAAAAGCACAAAAAACTTCTTTTTCCTTTTTTTTAATAAACAGGAAATAGAAGGCGATGGTGAGTTAACTGCATAATCTAATATTTAACATTTCTTATGCTAATCTTGCCCAAAGCCTCTGTATGGTTTTATTAAAATTTGTATGTTCTGTATAGGCCTAAAAAGGAAAGTTTTACATGTATGTATCTATAAAAATAATTATACATATTTTTTTGTTAAAGAAAAATAGGTTGACTTCTCCCTTCCCCTTTCCCTGGCAGCCTCATAAGTGGAGTACACAAAAGGAAATAACTGTGGAGAGGTTTCCTGTTTTGGAAGGTTTAACTCAATTTAAATTCCTTGCAAATTCAGAAATGAGGGTCTCCAAAAAGAGCCACGTGCGCCCTCTGCTGGCGGCCGTACAGCCAAGGAAACATCTCCATTCAGGGCAAAACTTGCCTAACAACAGAGAAGAGACAATGGTGGAGAGGTTCCGGAAAACCAACTCACTGCTCCCACTGGAATACGTCAAGTAGAAAGCTTCAGTGATTTTGCTCACGGTGCTGTTTTTCTTTGTGACAGACTTCCTTAAAGACCCGGAATATCTAGCACTTATCCTAAGGTTCTGTGAGAGTGTGTTACTTTCTGGTAAGTCCCATGATGCCAGAGTCTGTGAGACCTTCAGCATAACATCCACGGCACCCAAACCCAATGCATGGCACATAACGGGGACACGATAAATGTCTACTGAATGAAGGAACAGCTATGAACAAGGCTCTGGATTCGAGGTGCCCGTGGTGCTGACTTCGATACGATGCATACTCGAGACAGGTTTCCCCAGTCATAGCTGGAGCCTCTCTATGACGTGATGAAGAGCTTTTGAAGAGCTTTTTAAAGAGCCTTTGAAGGCCATCCTTACTGATTCCATGAAGGGAATCTTAATGAACTTAGCAACATGTGGCTCAGCAGCTTTCCTAGCAGGGGTATCAAAGTTAATCTGGTAGCTATGTATCCCTTAACAGATTGCAAAGTGCCTTCACAGGTATCTCATTTGCTCTCAATAGCCCTGAGAAATGATTATCACCCCTATTTTACAGAAGGGCCCTGAGCCCAAGAAAGGTGGAATGATGCTTTCACAGCAATCAAGTGATAAGCTAAGATTCACACAGGTTCTCTGTGTCCCAGCTCTGAGCTGTTCCACCTCTGCCTAAGCTCCATAAGATGTAATGGTCCCCTTGTATTCTCCGTGTGGCTGAGGCTAAAATTAGATGGGACAGTCACAGCTTTTAAAGATCATCCCTGGGGGCACCTGGGTGGCTCAGTCAGTTAAGCATCCGACTTCAGCTCAGGTCATGATCTCGAGGTCCGTGAGTTCGAGCCCCACGTCAGGCTCTGTGCTGACAGCTCAGAGCCTGGAGCCTGCTTCGGATTCTGTGTCTCCCTCTCTCTCTGACCCTCCCCCGTTCATGCTGTCTCTCCCTGTCTCAAAAATAAATAAACGTTAAAAAAATGTTTTTAAAAAAAAGATCAGCCCTGTAAGTCATATCATGGGCACCTCCTCTTATTAGTCTGACAGCCAGATGATGGGAATTACAAAGGCTGGGCTGGTCAGGCTTCATGACACCAAATGGGTGAACAACCTTTTTAATAGCTTTCTCTTCCCCGGTCATTGACCAGGACATTACACACAGACTTGCGTCTTCCTGCATCATAAAAGTTGGCTCAGGGGGAGACTGTTGAACGCTTCCCAGAAAGTGGACCGAAAACACTTGTGCTGGGTCAGTGGTCAAAGAGATTTATAAGTTAGCACCAGAGTGACCCCAACTCAGTGTTTGTTACTGACTTGGTTGGTCTGTTTGATTTCAGGGAAAGCAAACAAAACCCAGCAGCCAAATGTTTGCTTAGGTCCTGACTTCACTTGGAGAACAAACCTATGAGGATCGTGATAGCAGGGAGTCATTTCATGGCTTCGTACGCAGTGTTCCTCAGCTTGCCTTTCACTTTCTGTCTGCCAAACACACCCCTGTTCGGCCGGCAAGACCCAGAGCAAATGCCACCTTTCCTGACATCCCCCGTCCAAAGCACCCTGTGCTTACTCATCTCAGAGCTCCTACTTCAATGATTTTCACCGTTTCACCTCAATTTCCCCCGTGACTCACATTTCTATAAGAACAGAGGTCGTATGTTTCATCTCTCTGTATGGAACACAAGTGTTGGCCTCCAGAGAGGAGTCCCAGGAGCTTCCAAACTTTTCTGATCACAACCTACAGTAACAAATACCCTAATCCAGTAACAAATACTTATGGTTATATGTACATACATGATTGTTTTACAAATTCGAAGAAACTTCACAAAATCATGCAATACTGAATTGCTACTATCTGGGATTTTTGTCTTCTGGTTTATTCTCTATTATTTTTTCAAATGTTCATTGATTCATTTTATGACACACGAATGACAATCTGCAGCTTGAAAAATTTTTGTATAATTGAATTCATCTGGCCCCAACTCCAGGTTTCTGTCTGCAGCTACGGGATGGCTTCAGATGGGGGGGAGGAGGGTGGGGTTCTGACCCAGGGATGCCACAGGGAAGAGAGTAATGAGCACGGGCCAAATAGGGAGAAAACAATGTTCTTCCAATTCCCTTTTCAGCCCCTTGACCTGGGTTTGGGCTCCTATTAGTAGGACTGAGTGTTAGAAACTACTAGAATGTGGGGACCCCTGGGTGGCCCAGTCGGTTAAGCATCTGACTTCGGCTCAGGTCATGATCTCACGGTTCATGGGTTCAAGCCCCGCATCGGGCTATGTGCTGATAGCTCAGAGCCTGGAGCCTGCTTCACTTTCTGTGCGTCTCTCGCTCTCTGCCCCTCCCCCACTCCCTCTCAAAAATAAACATTAAGAAAAAAAAAAGAAACTACTAGAACGTTATAAAACTTTGGGCACAAACCAGGCTACTTCGGGGTTCTAGATCAGGAATGAGTAAACTACAACCTTCGGGCCAAATCCACCCGTCCACCTGTTTTTATAAATCATGATTTATTGGAACACAGCCATGCCCGTTAATTTGCATATTGGCCATGCCTGCTTTTGCTACAACTAGAGATCTGGGTAGTTGGGATTGAGACTGCGATCGCATGTACTATTTGTAGATCGAGTAGGTACTATTTGTCCCTTTGCAGACCAAGTTTGCCCACCTCTGGTATAGACGGAAAGCGTCCCCTATGTCTCTGCGAGGAAACCAGCCTGGCTCTGAGACACCCAAAGGGCAGCTTCCTTTTCCAGACAGGCGATGTCATCCCTTCCCCAGCGTTCAGAGGCCAGGGATGTGTACCAGCAGCAGCAGAGCCCAAGCAGGAGAGGCTGCCCGGGGCAGATTCTGGTGTGGACCACGGTTGCAGGTTGGGGAGTGTCTGGAAGCACTTGGGGTGTTATTGGCGTGAGCCGGCTGACACTGGGGGTTCCATCTGCATTCCCACTGCCTGGTTCTAAATCAATAGTAAGTAAATGTATGGCTTCAATGAGAAAGGAATTGGCAAGTGACACAGAAACTATTATCAGAGCTCCTCTGGCAGGCGGTGCCGGAAAAGAGCCTGCGTGCCTGCAGCCCAGGACGATTTCAATTCTCTCTCCTACGTAGTGATTCAGGACAACTTTGCTCTGCAGTTTTGGCAAGTAGTTTGAAAGATGAAGACTGCAATTGGGACGCCCGAGTGGCTCAGTCAATTGGGCATCCAACTCTTTTTTTTTTTTTAATGTTTATTTTTGAGAGAGAGAGAGAGAGAGAGAGACAGTGCAAGCAGGGGAGGGGCAGAGAGAGAGACAGAGGGAGACACCAAATCTGAAACAGGCTCCAGGCTCTGAGTTGTCAGCACAGAGCCCGAGGCGGGGCTCCAACCCACTGACCGCGAGACCATGACCTGAGCCGAAGTTGGATGCTTAAGGGACTAAGCCACCCAGGCGTCCCTGGGCATCCATCTCTTGATTTTGGCTCAGGTCATGGCCCCACCGTCATGGGATAGAGCCCAGTGTTGGGCTCTGTACTGAGCATGGAGTCTGCTTAAGATTCTCTCTCTCTCTCTCTCTCTCTCTCTCTCTCAAAAATAAATAGAGAGGCCTGGGTGGCTCAGTTAGGTATCTAACTCTTGGTTTCAGCTCAGGTCATGATCTCTCAGTGTGCATGTTTAAACCCAGCATTGGGCTCTGCATTGACAGGGCAGAGTCTGCTTGGGATTCTCTCTCTCTCTCCTTCTCTCTCTGCCCCTGCTTGCGCCCTCTCTCGACTCTCAAAATGAATAAAATGAACTTAAAATATAAACAAACAAACTTAAAAAAAAGATGAAGAGTATGATTATCACTAACAATAAATATGATGTGTTTACCAACTGCTAAGCATTATTCTAGGTCCGTTATATGTAGCAATTCCATTTTTTTTCTCATGACAAGAAATTCTACTTGAATCTCAGTTTACAGTTGAGGAAACCAAAGCACAGAGAGGTTATGTCACTTGCCCAAGGAGAAACAGCTACTTGCTGGCAGAACCAGAATCTGAAAACAGGATGATCTTTGTAGTTGAAAGAAAGAAAAAAGGATTGCTGCGATGCCACAGATGTTGGCTCATTCATCAAATCCGGTGGGTTTTCTTGCTTGTTTGCTGTCACCTAAGAATTCGCTTAGCAAATCACCAAGCATGTGCCTATGTTTGTTCTCTTTCTATCTGTGATTGGTCTAGAGGTGGACGTGTTACTCATCTGGGTCAATAAGCTGTCAGAAACCTGCTGGGGGCTTCTGAGAAAGATCTCCTCACATGAAAACCCTACTCACAGGCAAAGGCAAGTGGAAAGATAGATGTGACCTGGCTGCTTAATGATGCTCTTGAGCCACCATTTTCTCCTGGAAGTGCCTACCTCTGAATTTCTTATTAGTGATACCAATAAACCCCTACTGTTTGGACCATTTTTAGTCAGCTATTCTGTCACTTACACAGTCTCCATTCCATTCCACTGTACTTTGTCCTTCATAGCTCTATTACAATCAGGAAGTATCTTATTTATTGATTTCTTTCCTTATCCCCCACTTTCTCTTCTAACACACAAACTCCCTGGGGCGCCTGGGTGGCTCAGTCAGTTAAGCGTCCAGCTACGGCTCAGGTCATGATCTCTGGTTTGCAAGTTGGAGCCCCACGCCGGGCTCCGTGCGGACAGCTCAGAGCCTGGAACCTGCTTCAGATTCTGTGTCTCCCTCTCTCTCTGCCCCTCCCTTGCTCGCACTCTGTCTCTGTCTCTGTCTCTCTCTCTCAAAAATAAATAAACATTGTTTTAAAGAGCTTTAAAACATAAATTCCCAAGAACGGAGTTCTTACATCCACCACTCACTGCTCTGTCCCTGGGGTCTAGACCATGTCTGGCCAATCTAAATGTAAACCCAAGAGTCTCACAGTGCAGTGGGGAAACAGAAAAATAAAGTTATAATACCATGTAATAAATGTAACCTTCGAGGTAAAAATCAGAGAAGATTGTCCACTAAGGGGCTGTGCTTTATAAAACTGTTGCCAGTGTGGTCTCAGATTTCCCCCTTTACCCAAATTCTCATAGATAAAAGCTCTATTATTTGAAAGCTTGCTTTTAAAAGAGATCACACAGCATCCATTTAAACCAGGCAATCCAGTTGTGCAAATGTGAGTAAGGACTGGTCCTTTGGGGAGGTGACCCAAATGCCTAAAGTTTCAGAAGCTGTGACCTTTGTTCCAGGCTAGGGAGGTACATGGCACTTGAGATGGACAGGACCCCAGTCTCCACAAACTTCGTTGCTTCTTTGGGGCCCTGGTGGCTCCTGGGGAGTTAAGTGCGTTCTTGCAGAAAGGAGGCACAGGCCTGGTCATCCCACCTGCTTACAGGAACAGGGATGGACTTGGCCTCCTCCATGCAGCCTGGGTTGGCCTGTTTGTGTCCTTCAGGATGGAATCTCTAGAAATTGCAAATGTGAATGTCCTATGAGATTGAACAATTGTAAACATCCCCAAAATGGACTGATACTGTGTTGTGACATGATCAGCCTACGCAACCAAATGAACAAACACGTGCTGATAATTGGCTCTCATGCTCGGACTGATTGCCAGTGCAGGTGGGGGGATGGGAGGGAAGGACTCTCGCTTGTGGGAAGCAGCGATGTCTGCTGTCAGCAGTCCTGGGAAGAGGGAAATCTAGGGATGAGAAACAGACCGGAGAGATGGGTCTCAGGCTTGAGGGAGGACACTCCTCTCTCTAGGAAAGGGGTAGGCAAACTTCCTCTGTAAATATCCAGATACCAGATATTTTAGGCTTTGCAGGCCACACCTCTGGTTGTTGTCACAATTACTCAACTTTGCCATTATAGCATGAAAACAACCATAGACAAGACATAAATGAACGGGCCTGGCTGTGCTCCAATAAAACCTCACAAGACAGGCAGCAGGCTGGGTTTGGCTCATGGGCCATAGTTTGTCTACCTCTGTTTTAGAGCACCGGGGTGAAGGGATGGGGCCTAGGAACCAAAGGAGGTAGATACACCATAGGCAGGTAAGCCTAACTCCAAGTAGGTGCTTGCCCAAGAGTTATGCCAACAGGCTACCTTCCAGAACCCTGTAAGGATGTGAGCTCTGAAGATACCTGTTTCTTATAGCAGCTATAAGACAGTACCTGTTATCTCTCTTGCTAACTCCTAAACTTGCCTTCAGGTAGAAGTCACAGCCTTGGCCTAGTGTCTTAAAGGAAGCATGAGAAGGGCCTGCCTTATATGGGGGACCCAGGAGCAAAAGGGATGGCTGTTCTCTGACCCCAGAGGCGGTGGTGGCACCAGTGGACCCCAGCAGAGGATGGGGTCCCCAGAGAAGGTGGCTGTCGAGGAACAGGAGAACCATGTTCCTGAGAGAGAAGGAAGCAGTGGAGCCCTAGGAAAGAAAGCCAATCACCGCAGACACTGCTCTGTTGGCGTGTGTGAGTGTGGGCCGCCATGACTAGGATGCTTAAGGAAAATGAGGTCTTCTTTTCTAATCACGGGCAGTGAAGACTGGGTGTGCTGGTTGCTCATCTTCGGACACACAAAGGAAGCACGGAGTAGGTGGTCAACCAGTTGTTCCTTCACTGACTGACCGTGCCCATCCCATCCTACATGAGCTGGAGAGCCCCTGCCGTTAGATTCAGCTCAGCATAGTGACCAGGCAGTTAGAACCAAGAAGTTAACTGCTTTATTTTCAATCACAGGAGTCATACAGATTTGCTCAGCTTCCGCCCCACCAGAGAGAAAAGCCCTTCGTTGTCGCACATGGTGGAAGAATACCTTCGAGAGATCACCTCAAACTGCTCAACTGAGAAGCCAGCCTCTCTCACGGCAGCTTCTATTGCCTCCCGGCCCAGGCAGAGGCTGGAGAACTTCTGCTCGCCGATCATGTAGTAGCTGCTCTTCAGGGCATCCACCACCACCAGGAAGCCCCCCGGCTTTAGCAGGCTGCTGAGGTTCCGGAGGGCTGTGCAGTAGGCAGGGAGGTCTGGGCAGGCGGCATCCAGGCACAGCGTGCTGAGCAGGCAGTCGGCTAGGGGCAGGGGGACGCTGCCCAGTGGCCGGCTCTGGGTCACGTCGCACTTGAGCACCTGTGTGACCACACGCCTCAACTTCTCCTCCTTCTCCAGCTCCTTGATTCTGAAATACACAAACCAACAGATACCACTTGCTACCCTATACTCATGATAACCCCGGATCTCTGCAATCAGGGCTGAAAATGGCAGTATTGTCCCAAATGTTATATCCTTGGGGCCATCCCTGATGGAAAAATGGAGGAAGAAGAAAAATGAAGGATGTTTAGTCATATTAATGTGACTACGTTACCCTGTGCTGGATTAAATCTCTTTATAACGTGAGTAATAATATGGAAATGATAACAGAAGTACCTAGCTGCCCGCTTCGACCATGGACTGTCTCCAAGAAGTTATTCTTCCTCCACTGCTTAGGATAGTGCCTGGCTCATTTATTACTGTTATTGTTATTATTATTATTATTATTATTATTATTACTTATTTATCTGTTTGTGTATTCATTATTACACTGGTCTCTTCTGCCAAACTGCAACATGGTGGTCATTCGACCGATACATATCAGGTAATAATGGCTTTAAAATGTGGAAACGGTATTTTTGCGTAGCTGCTGATCAGGCTGGGGCATGGGGTCATCCACAGACATTTAGAGAAACTGTTGATAAGCACCAAACAACGGTGGCCAGGGCCCCTCTAGAAAGAAAAGAACCTCTAGTTGCCATTCTCCAGCCACAAAACAAAATGCAGAGAGTGTGTTTTATGAAGGGGCTCATTTTCTTGGTAGCTTTGCTCAGAATACTTTCCTTTTCTGCAAAATCAGTGGGGTTTCCGGAGAGAAAACTAGTTCACGAAAGAGGCAGAGAAGGTGAGAGCTGGAGATGAAATAGAGTGTCTGGGATCCTTTCGGAATTTGTTAGGGGAGTCATGAAGGAACAGGCGGACAGAGGATCCAAATTAAATAAACATGTAGAGTACACAGGAGAAACTGGAGAAAAAAGAAAAGGAGAAAAAAGCAGAAAATCAGAGGGGTAAGAGAAAAGCAAGAATGAGTGTTTAAAGTGCCCAGAAGGCCACAGAGCCCAAATAATAGGAGCGATGAGTGGGTATCTAGTGCTTTGAGGAAATTAGTCAACAGAGCCCCAGGGGTGCAAATCTAGCCTTACGTTCAGGAAACACACAGTCCATTTGCTGCAGGAGAAGACAGCCTCTTCTTGACGGAGACCACAGAGGAAGGCCCAACATCAGAGCAGGTGAGAGAGGCACGTACTTCGGGACCACTTCGGGTCACAAGGAAGTCAGTGGTTCAAATAAAACTTGAAGATTTACCTCCACATGGAAAGATCTGAGATAATATCAATTGGTTGTGGACCTCCTATTTAAATATTTAGTTAAAATCCTAAGTCCCATGCATAGACTCAGCTATTTATAGACATCCTATATGTTATAATTTTCCTAAGTTTAACAATAAGCCTATGAAAAAAATTCTCAACATTTTTGGCCGTCAGAAAAATGCACATCAAACCATGAGATAGCACTTCGCATCCACTAAGATAGCTGTACTAAAAAAAAAAAAAAAACAGAAAATAACAAGTGCTGGCAAAGATGTGGGGAAACAGGAACCTCCACACACAGCTGGTGAGAATGCAAAATGGTCCAGCTACTTTGGAGAAAGTTCTAGAAGTTCCTCAAAAGATGAACACATAGTGTTGTGGATGACCATTGGATTAATTCTTTCTCCCCACCCCCTTCCGCCCTGTACTGGAATCCCCAAGAGGATAGGATCCGTTTCTCATTCCTTCCATCTTGGATCCCCATTGCCTGCCTCTTTCCTGCCACATCACAGAGGTTTTAAAAAAACAAATGTAAAATAAATGACTGAAAATGGGAGTTGGGGTCAGATGAAGTCAATTACACCAATATTTTTCAAACTGCTATTTGTCATTCATTCACGTCTCATAAAGTTAATCAATAAATACGGGGCACCTGGGTGGATCAGTTGGCTAAGCATCTGACTTTGGCTCACATCATAATCTCCTGGCTCATGAGTTCGAGCCCCGCATCGGCTTTGTGCTGACAGCTCAGAGCCTGGGGCCTGCTTTGGATTCTGTGTCTCCCTCTCTCTCTGCCCCTCCCCCGCTCATGCTCTGTCTCTCTCTGTCTCTCAAAAATAAATAAACGTTAAAAAAATTAAAATTTATCAGCAAACATTTGAAAAAATAATGGAGAATAAACCAGAAAACAAAATCCCTGATAGTAGTAACTCAATATAGTATTATTTTGTGAAGGTTTTTCAGCATCACTTTGTTTGTAACAGCCAAAAGATTGAGACAATCTAAAAGCCCATCAACTTACGAAGGGATTAATTGTGGTATACCCACGCGGTAGAATAATACTCAGTCGTAAAAAGGAATGAAGTGCTGATTCATGCTACAACGTGGAAGAACCTTGAAAACATTATACTAAGTGAAAGAAACCAGACACAAAAGGCCACCTATTGTGTGATTCCATTTACATGAAATGTCCAGAAAAGGCAAAGCTCTAGAGACCAAAAGCGGACCAGTGGTTTCCAGCAATTGAGAGGATCCAAGACGTGAGAATGACTGCCAGTAGGTACAGGGTTGGTTTGGGGAGTTATGAAAATGTTCTAAAACTGGCGTAAAGATTGCACAACTACGTGAAGATACTAAGAACTATCATACTTTAGATGGGTGGGTCTTATGCCAGTTTTATCTCAGAAAAGCTGTTATGCTAGAGAGAGAGAGAGAGAGAGAGAGAGAGAGAGAGAGAAGTAACATAGCAAGGTGTTAGTTTGAGGGAAGTCCTGCCAGACAATAAACTGGTCTACACAGGGAAAATTACCTCTGGTTGGGTCTACCTACTCCCCTATCAAGGGTAGAAATGGTAGTAGGGTAACCAGTTTGTCCCGGTTGGTCTGGACTTTCCCTGTTTTCCCACTGAAGATCCCATGTCCTGGGAACCCTTCTCAGTCCAGGCAAACAGGGAAGGTCAGTCATTCTAAAAGCAGGGAAATCCATTACAAAGCTGCCATTCAGCCTGATAGAACGGGGATGGTGTGGCCGAACTTTTTAAGAATAAAAGATAACAATTCAACCTTATGGAAGTCTGTGTGAAACACAGATTTGACTAGGTAAAATGAATCTAGAAGAGAAACATTCAAACAACCTATCTGCACATATGGATAGCCTGGGTGTATACAAAAAGCTGAAGAAGTGGCAACGTGGCAGGTTTGAATGTGTTTAGAGATGATCCTTCATATTCGGAACACCACGGGCATGTGTGTTTACGTGATTATGTCAGAAGCAGGTGGACCTCTGGGCCCTGTTGTCTATGAAGCTATTTGAAAGATACAAGTTACCACAGAACGAGTACCTGCCAGTCAATTTACGATGGAAATTGTTCCCAAACTGGAAGATACACTGTGAAGTCTAGAAAGCTCATGGAGAATGTGCCAATTTGAGAGGCAAGTTGGCTGGAAACACCCACTGTTGTGGAGACCTGCTTGTCTTTGGGCATCGAGCAAACACTGTAAACTTGGCTGCCAAGGTAGCTGTGTACAGATTACATCTCAGGGCTTCTCGGCACCAGGGAAATGAACTCGCCTGGAGACACAGGCAATTACCGCTCAGCTTCACGTCCAGCTCCAGGGGTAAGGAATAAACACACACCAGAAAAGTGTTAGGCAGTTCTACAGGGAGATAACAGCAGTGTGGCCATTTCTGTAGTTCCAAAGATCTACCCTTTCAAATGAATCACTATGCAAAAAAGGGCAGGTGTTTCTTCTGTAAATAAGCGATCCACAGAAGCTGGGGAGAGAGGGGATAAAGAGTAGGACTCCTGGGAAGAGCGCTTTGTGAGAATGTATTCCTGCACTCCAAGAAATTACCCCGAGGTTTACAGAGGTTCCTCCTGCCCCATCTCTGCAAGGCAGGTGGCGGACCAAAGCCCCGGGATGAGATCTTTCGATGACACTCACTGCCTCCCCCAAGCCCCATACTCAGAGGTTCCAGCAGGCCCTCCTGAGGGAGAACCAGCAGAATGTATAAAGGATATAAAAAGCTTCACACACTTGGATATCAATATAAGAATTGTGTGAGCCAGGAATAATCATTGGTAAGCCTCTGGTACAGGCAATCGCTGACTCAGGTGAAAGACAGACATTTCAGGAGGGAGAGGCTGGAAAACAAAATACATGTAGTCATTTGTTTGACTTTTTTGTTTTTTATAACCTCTTTGATGTGACAGGAAAGGGGCGGGCGATGGGGACCCAAGATAGAACAAATGAGAAATGGATCCTATCCTCTTGGGGATCCCAGGCTGGGGCAGAGGGGCGGTGGGGAGAAAGAACTTATCCAATGCTTATCCACAAAAATGACAAATTAATACTAGGAAGCAGAGGGCCGACAGAAGAATGTTGGGGCTTGACTTGGTCTGGAGTATCAAGGAGATCTCCTCCAAAATGGAGTCAGGTAAGCAGAGGTGCAGGAGGTAAATAAATAAGAGTTCACCAGGCCAAGGGGAGTAGGAAAGGGGAGATGTTCCAGCCAGGGGCAACAGCATGTGCAAAGGCCAGATGGTGGGAGGAAATACGGAGAGAAGGCTGATGAGGCTGGACTCAGAAAACAAAGAACAGCGTGGTAGGAAGTGAAGCAACGGGGTTTAGCAGGTGCCAGACGAGACGAGGTTTTGGGGACCAGGTTAAGAACTTTGCTTTTTACCCTAAAAGCTGTGGGAAGTTACGAAATGGTGCCACCAGATCTACATTTGAAGGTGATTGCTTTGGGACGAGAGTGGAGGTGGAAGGCCACTTAGGAGGGAGAGGATGGGGTCTTGGACCAGGAAAATAGCCTGGAGAGAAAATATTGGAAAACATACACTGGTTTGAGAGAAACTCAGAAGTAAAATGGACAGAATTTGGGGCACTGGGGTGGCTCAGTCGGTTGAGCGTCCAAATCTTGATCTCAACTCAGGTCTTAATCTCAGGGTCTGAGTTCAAGCCTTGCTGGGCCCCGCACTGGGCGTGAGACCTACTGAAAAAAACAAAATGGACAGAACTTGGTGCTGATCATAGACCATGACTGACAGGAAGAAGGCAAGAATGGCTTCCAGGCTCCTGGCTTCTTTAATTGATTATATGATGGCAACACCCAGGGCAGGAAGCATGCAGAAGCGGAGCAAACCTGGGAAGACTGTAGCTCTATTTTGGGCACTTTCAGACACATGAGTAGAAATGTTTACAGTTTGAAGGAAATGGCCAGGTGACATTTCCTCAGTCTGCCCTGTTCATTTTCCTAGGGGAAGAATGCAGGGAGAACATCTAAGAGAAAGGGATGCTTTTAAAAGGGAGAAACTTTTCCTAGGGATCGCTGAAACGATCACCATGACCGTGGAGATGCCAATTCTGAGAAGGAACATCAATCTTTTACAAGACATGAAAATACAGACGCCAGTATTTCTCAAACTGTAAAATGCATACAGCCCCCTGCAGATCTTATTAAAATGCAGATTCTGGTTCTGTAGGGAGGGAGCCAGGCCTGAGAGCCTACATTCCTACTAGACTCCCAGGCGCTATGGAAACTGCTTAGCCTGAGGACCACAAGGCAGGCAATGTGCTCCAAGCTGTAGGGGCCAGAGGTTAATCAGTGCCGTCTTTTAAGATCTTTTCAGGTAAAACAGGCTTGAGTAGTCATTTCTACCTTAGCATTTGACTCTCTGACCTGATAAATAAATAATGCGAAGCCAGAATTTGGTACCGATGGCTTACAACTTTTCCGAAGGTTTTAAAAAGGAGTGGTATTGGGGCGCCTGGGTGGCTCAGTCGGTTGAGCGTCCGACTTCGGCTCAGGTCATGATCTCACGGTCCGTGAGTTCGAGCCCCGTGTCGGGCTCTGTGCCGACAGCTCAGAGCCTGGAGCCTGTTTCAGATTCTGTGTCTCCCTCTCTCTCTGCCCCTCCCCTGTTCATGCTCTGTCTCTCTCTGTCTCAAAAATAAATAAACATTAAAAAAAATTAAAAAAAAATAAAAAATAAAAATAAAAAGGAGTGGTATTCTAAAAGTATGAGTCACACTCCAAAGGCAGAGGACCAGGAGACAGCTCAAATTGTCTTCGGCAGCACTCAGCACAAGAAATAGCTTCAGATAAAGAAGAAATAATCTCAGAGGAAATAGGTTGTGAGCTGATAGAGGTACTTGAAGATGCAAGAAAGACATACGTTGAATGGGATCGCTATCATTCTCAAAATAGTTGAAGCCACAGGATCTGGCACAAGGATAAGAGCAAGAATGCAGAATTTTCCTGCCAAAAATATAGTTCCTTCCTCTAACAGCGACTGGGAAGGGACACTTTCTCAAGAGCCAATTGTTAGGAGCTGACGATTCTGGCAGGAGATAAGCAATGCTTTTAGTATCCTGCTAGATTTTAAGGGTTCACTTCTGAATGAGATGGAAAGGCTTATGATAGCTAGGGAAATTGAGAAGAAAGTTTTAAAAGCCTTCTTGACATATGATTTGGACTTCAGAAAGGTGTATTGTCTGACTGACTGAAAACTCTTTTATAAACTTTCCCTGAAATTCTATAAATCCTGGGAAATTCCGTATTTATTGAATAATTTGGAAATATTGTCCGAATCCTCAGAGTTATGGGTTAGTTTTTTTTTTTTTTCTAGTTAGTACCAGTTCATTCTGTGGAATCACAAAGTCGATAGAAAAAAAAAAAGAAGTTGGAAATTACATTTATTTTGAAGAATGTATCTTTAGTTTGAAGACTATCGCTAGCATAAAATTCTAAGTAAGGAGTTTCTAGGATTAAAATGGCATTTGAAAGTAGTCTCTCTCAGCTTCTTGCCAGGAAAAAGTAGGGAAATATTTAGCAACATTAAACAGTTTTGCGTTGTTGTTCACTTATAAAGGCTACACAAATATATTCCCGACACACACAGACTTAGAAAATGTCACTTATGTGTTCTTCTCGAAAACACTATTTGAAGACCTATTCTACAGACTAAAAGATGCCTCAGAATTAAAAACTTAAAAACTAGAAAAATCACATTAAATGAACATAAAATAAAACTAAATGTTCGTATAACTGCAAATACGATTACAGACTGATAGCAAATATCCAAATTGATCCTTGAAAGGAAATATGAAAATAAGACTTTAGGGGCGCCTGGGTGGCTCAGTTGGTTAAGCATCTGACGTTGGCTGAGGTCATGATCTCATGGCTCATGGGTTCAATCCCTACATAGGGCTCTGTGCTGACAGCTCGGAGCCTGGAGCCTGCTTTGGATTCTGTGTCTCCCTCTCGCTCTGCCCCTCCCCTGCTCTCTATTGCTCTCTCTCGCTTTCTCTCTCTCAAAAATAAACATTAAAAAATTTTTTTTAAAAATAAAATAATGCTTTAAATTACTATATTTGGATTTAAAATCACCAATTTTAACAACAAACACTGGGGAGATAGATGCCAGAAGGACTTTGGGTATCAAAAAATGTTAAATTCCTCATATAATGAGGAACAAAAAAAATTACTGATTCTTACCTGGCCTTAACAAGCTGAATTTGTTTCCAGAAGACCTGCATTTTAAGAGATACTAAAAAAAAGTTCTTCAGGTGAAGGGAAATGATGCCAGATAGAAGCCTAGATCTGTAGAAAGAAATGAGGAAAACTATGCAGACAGATATGTGGATAAACATCAAAGACTTTATATACGTTTGTTTAAAATACTACTGACTAGTGTGCATATACTTAAACTACTGAACTGTCTACTTAAAAATAGTTCGGGGGTGCCTGGGTGACTTAGTCAGCTAAGCATCCGACTTTGGCTCAGGTCATGATCTTGTGGTTCGTGAGTTCGAGCCCCACACAGGGCTCTCTGCTGTCAGTGCAGGGCCCACTTTGGATCCTCTGTCTCCCTCTCTCTCTACCTCTCCTCTGCTCACAAGCCTGTGTTATCTCTCTGTCTCTCCCTCTCTCTCTCTCTCTCTCTCTGTCAAAAATAATAAATAAACATTTAAAAAATAGTTCAAATGCTAAATTTTATGGTATGTGTTTTTTAACCACAATAAAAAGTAAAATAAAATAAAATAAGTAAAAGCACTACTGACTTTTTAAAGCAAAAATAGTAACAAAATATCATAGTATTATCCTAGAAATAAAGTAAAATCTAGGACTAGTGCAGGGGCAAGAGTGGATGTAGGAATTACACTGTGGTAATGTCTTACATGGCTCATGAGGTAAAATGTTAAAAATATAGGGGCGCCTCGGTGCCTCAGTCGATTAAGCGTCTAGTTTCAGCTCAGGTCATGATCTCACTGGTTAGTGAGTTCGAGCCCCCTGTGGGACTCTGTGATGACAGCTCAGAGACTGGAGCCTGCTTCCGATTCTGTGTCTCCCTCTCTCTCTGCCCCTCCGCTGCTTGTGCTCTGTCTCTTTGTCTCAAAAATAAACAAACATTAAAAAGTTTTTTAAAGAATTAAAAAATATATATGTACTGTAATTTCTGGAAAAATTACACATGCACACACATGCATACACTCACACAAAACACAAAAGAGGTCAGTAGAAAAAAAGCCAATAACAGAAGATAAAAAGGAATACTAAAAGTGTTCATATTTATACTAACTGGAATACCAAACATTATTCCATTCACCAAGGAGAAGCAGGAACAAAGGCACAAATGAATAACAAAACAGACGGGACAAATAAAAAATACATACCAGGATGTTTGACTGAGACTCAACCATACAATACCAGTAATTACCTTAAATGTAAGTGAAATAAAGAATCCAGCTAAAGGACAGAAATCATCACACTGGGTTGAAAAGCAGGGCCTACTACATACTACTGGCAAGAAAAACATTTTAAGTATAAAAACACAGACAGATTGAAAACAAAAGGGTGGAAAAGATAAACCATGTCTATTAGTTATCTATTGCTGCATTATAAATTACCCCAAAACATAGCAATTTAAAACAGACAAACATTTATCTCACAGTTTCTGTGGGTCGGATATCTCGGTACCAATTAGCTGGGTACCTCATGAGGCAGAGTGTTGGCTATGTCTTCAGTCTCACCCGAAGGTTTGACTGGGGGAAAATTTGCTTCCAACTCCCTCCAGACAAGCAAGTGAGAGGGAACACCCAATAAGGAAGTCATGGTCTTTTGGTAACCTAATCTTTCAGAATTGATGTGCCAATACTCTGTTAGACTATACTTGTAAGCATCTAGTCACTAAATCTGATGGACACCCAAGGGAAAGCAATTAAAGAAGAGATGAATATTTGAGGTGAAGATTACTGGGGACCCTCTTAGAGGCTAACACTTCATGCAAACACCAAGCATAAGAAGGCTAATGTGGTCATATTAATATCAGAGTAGACTTCAAGACAAAGTATATTACTGACAGTAAAGGGATTTATTTCTTAATGACAAAATGATCAATAAATCAAGAAGACATAACAATCCTAAAAATATATGCAGATAGAGTACAAGACTTCAAGCTATGTGAAGCAAATATTAACATAATGATGGGGAACAAGAGATAAACCCACAATCATAGTTTGAGATTTTTAATACCTTTCTCTCAGTAATTGATAAACAAAAAATCCTGTAGAAAAATCTGAAAAATACTATCGATCTACCTGACCTCATTGATATTTATGAAACTATAACTTACAACAGGATGATATACATTCTTTTTAGTGTAGAAAGCACATAGATTATTCACCAAAATAGACCCCATGCTGACCATAAAATAAATCTCTGACTACAACAAAATTTAAATAGAAGCCAATAACAATATCTAGAAAATCTTGAAATTTTTGGAAATTAAGCAACACAACTCTAAATAACTCACCGTCAAAGAAGAAATCACAAAGGAAATCAGAAAATACGCCAAAGTGGATAATAATAAAAATATGACATATCACAAATCACGAGCAGCAACTAGAACAATCCTGAAGGAAATTTAGAGCTTTAAATGGCTACATTAGAAGAAAGAAATATGTGAAATCAGTGATCTAAGCTTCTATCTTAAGAAGCAGGAAAAAGAAGAGTATATAAAAACTAAAGTAAATGGAAGAGAGAAAATAAGGGGGAAAAAAGAGCAGAAATCAACACGACTGAAAATGGAAGGACAATAGAAAAAAATCAACAAAACCAAAAGTTGGTTCTTTGAAAAGATTAATAACATCAATCAATCTCTAGCAAGATTGATCAAGATATTTTTTAAAAGACAAATTGCCAATATCAAGAATGAAAGAAGGAAGATCATGGTAGATCCTACAGACATTAAAAGAGTAGTAAAGACGGGCGCTTGGCTGGTTTAACATCTCAATTTAGGCTCAGGTCACGATCTCACTGGTTGGTGACTTCAAGCCTTGTGTCGGGCTTTGTGCTGATAGCTCAGAGCCTGGAGCCTGCTTCACATTTTGTGTCTCCCTCTCTCTGTGCCCCTCCCGCACTTGCACTCTGTGTGTGTATGTGTGTGCATGTGTGTGTGTGTGTGTGTGTGTGTGTCTCAAAAACATCTCTCTCTCTCTCTCAAAAATAAACATCAAGAAAATTTTAAGAGTAATAAAGACATATTGTTAAAAAACTTATGACAATAAAATTGACAACAAAGATGAATAGGATAAATTCCTTGAAAGATACTATTTATCAAAACAGACAAAGAAGAAATGGAAAATCCAAATAGCCAGTGAAAAACATTATTCTTAATTTTAAAAACATCATACACATGAGACAACCCTTCAGGTACAGGTAGCTTTGCTAGTGAATTCTATCAATCATTTAAGGAAGAAATAATACTAATTATACACAAACTCCTTCAAAAATAGAGGAGGAAGAAATATCCTCAACTTACATGAATCCAGCATCATGCTGATAACAAAATCTGCCGGGCATATTTCTAGAAAAGAATATTACGGCTCAATATCGATCATATTTGTAGATGCAAAAATCCCTACCAAAATATTAGCAAATCACATCCAGTCATACCTAAAAAAGATACTACCTCATGACCAATGGGTGTATTCCAGTTAGATTTAAACAGTCAAAAATCTTCCAGTATAATTCACATTTTCGGAATAAAGAAGAAAAGTCATATGGCCATCTCAATGAATTCCGAAAAAAATTGACAAAGTTCAACATTTGAGTTAAAACTCCCAAGAAATTAAAATGTAAAGAAATTTAGTCAGATAAAGAATATCTGAAAAATCTAACTAATATTATACTTAATGTGGACACTAAAATTGGACATTTTTCCTTATGATATGCAAAAAGGTACATAGGTCGACTTCCAACCTTTCTATTCAATATTGTTTTGGAAGTCCTAGCCAGTGTAGTAGACCAGAAAAATAAATAAAAGGCATAGAGCTGGAAAAGAAGTAAAACTATTTTTATTTGCAGATGATATAAGAGTATACATAGAAAAGACTAAACTTAATTAATGAAGTCAGCAGGACTGCAGGACACAAGGTCAGTATATAAAATGCAATTGTACTTCCATATACTAGGAAATTTTTATATTTTATATTTTTTCACAAGGAATATCATTTTATTACTGTAATCACAAAATCGTAATTTTTGCATCTACAGAAATGCGTAAGTGGACATTAATCAGTGAATTGATAATTCGCTTCATAAAGAGGGCAAACATACTACAGAATGTATTGTAAAGAAAAAAAGATTGTAAAATTCTCTGGCCTTGCAGTGCACTTTTTAGTGCAAGTATTTAAGACACAATAGTGTTCAATTAAGCAAAGTATATACTAGCAAATTAACAATAACATTAAAAAAACATAAAACAAGATTTTTTTTAATGCTTAGTTATTTATTTTGAAAGAGAGAGAGGAGAAAGCATGTGCATGCAAGCTGGGGAGGTATAGAGAGAGAGAACCAAGAGGGCTCCACGCTGTCAACACAGAGCCCAATGTGGGGCTGGAACCCAGGGACAATGACATCTTGACCTGAGCTGAAATTAAGAGTTGGGCACTCAAATGACTGAGCCATACAGGTGCCCAAAACACAGGAAATTTTTAACAAAACATATATAGAATATGAGAACTACGAAACATTACTGAAACTAAGGAAGTCCCAATAAATAGGGGCGCCTGTGTGGCTCATTCGGTTGGGCAGCCGACTTCGGCTCAAGTCATGATCTTGCGGTCTGTGAGTTTGAGCCCCGTGTCAGGCTCTGTGCTGACAGCTCAGAGCCTACAGAGCCTGGAGCCTGCTTCAGATTCTGTGTTCCCCCCATTGCCGCCCCTCCCCCACTCGTGCTCTGTCTCACTCTGTCTCTCAAAAATAGATGTTAAAAATTTTTTTTAAATAAATAAATAAATAAAGTGATAAACCATGTTTATGGACTGCAGATTCCTTATGTCCATTCTCCTAAAGTGATATGTAAGTTCAAAGATCACAATCAAAATCTCAGCAGCCTTTTTGGAAGAGATTGACAAGTTTATTCTAAAATTTATATCAAAATGTAATGGCACTAAAAATGCTTTTGCACAGTGAAGGAAATCCTCAACCAGACAACAAGGCAGACTACTGAATGGGAGAAGTTATTTGCAAATGATATATCTGTTAAGGGGTTAATATCCAAAATGTATAAAGAACTTATACAACCTGACACCAAAGAAACAAATAATCCAGTTAAAATGGGCAGAGGACCTGAATAGATATTTTTCCTAAGCAGATATACAAATGGCCAACAGACACATGAAAAGATGCTCAACATCACTCATCATCAGGGAAATGCAAATCAAAACCACAACGAGATATCACCTCACACCTGTCAGAACAGCTAAAATAAAAAATATAAGAAATAACAAGCGTTGGTGAGAATGTGGAGAAAAGGAACCCTCATGCATTGTTGGTGCAGCCACTGTGGAAAACAGTATGGAGGTACCTCTAAAAAATTAAAAATAGAATCACCATAAGATCCATTAATTCTACTACTGAGTATTTATCCAAAGAAAACAAAAACACTAATTTGAAAAGATGTACACATCCCCATGTTTATTGCAGCATTATTTACAATAGCCAAGAAATAGAAGCAACCAAGTATCCATCCATAGATGAACAGGTAATGATATGTGGGGTTTGTGTGTGTGTGTGTGTGTGTGTGTGTGTGTGTTTGTGTGTGTGTGTGTATCCAATAGAATATCACTCAGCCATAAAAAATGAGATCACCTTGCCATTTCCAACAACATGGATGGACCCAGAAGGCATAATGCTAGGTGAAATAAGTCAGACAGAGAAAGACAAATACCATAAGAATTCCATATTTTTAAAATTCCACCATATGTGGAATTTAAGAAACAAAACAAAGAAAAAAGAAGACAAATAAAAGAAATAAACTCTTAAATACAGAGAACAAACTAGTGGTTGTCAGGACAGTGGTGGGAGAGGGGTAGGGGAAAAAGGTGACGGGGATTAAGAGTACACTTATCATGATGAGCACCAAGTAACTGAATCACTATATTGTGCACCTGAAATTAACATAAGACTGTATGTTAATTATACTTCAATTAAATATATATATTATACAAATATATACAAAAATTGCCAAAATAATTTTGAAAAATAACAGAGTTAGAGGATTTATACCCTCTGATTTCAATACTTACTTTCCCTGGTAAAAAGGATAAAAGACCCAGTGGAAGTTTAGTGACTCTACATGCAACAAAAACATTAACTGGGAAACACAAAAGAAAACTCCCAGTTCGTTTATATCACTATAGCCTAAGGAATTGTATAATCAGTGAATCACCTGGATAAATTATATCCGACAATCCACACTATCAGTTAGTGTAGTAACAATATGTAAGAAAACAAAGTATAGAATATTCCAACTAAGCTTGAATTCAGCACAGCATTAAAAAAATGAAAGGATTAAAGAAGTAGAAGCAGACTATAGAGTTAGTTTCAGAAGAGAACCTGATTCAGGAATAAATAAATTTGGTAGAGTGAAGAGGAAGAAAATTTAAGCGCACATATAGAAACATGAGTTGACCATAACTCCAGAGGAAGAGTATGGAGGTAGGCATACCCCTGGGGACATGTTAAGACCACATGATTTTAAATTTATCCCTGGAATTCCAGAATATTACTTCACTCCTGTTTCTCAAGTTCAGAAACATCAGAGTCATACCTGATACTTACCTCTCATCATTCCCCATGACCAATCATTACCAACTCTTATCCATTCTGTCTCAAAGATTCATCTTAAAATCATCTTCCTCTCTCCATCACCAACCAATCCATTAGTCCAAGTCATCATCATCTCTTACCTGGATTAAAGTGTCTCCTTTCTGCATCTCTCATTCTCCTCTAAACACAGCCATTCTCCACACAACAGCCAGAGATCTTTGTAAATGTAAATGGGGTCACATCACTTTCCGGGTTACACCTCTAATGCCTTCTCATCACACTTGAAGTACAGGATCTTTAGCCTGCCCTCAAAGCCCTAAGTGATCTGACACGTGCCTGCCTTCTCTGATATAAGGTCTAGGAGACACAGGACTTCCTCCATGTTGCCCACCAGTCTATCCGAGTAGCTAGAACTGTGTGGCACATCCTACATGCCCAATATGGGTTCACTGAATGAACAAACACTAGTTCCTTTAACCAAGAACCAAAAAGTGTTAGCACCTGTTTCTTGAGGGAGATTGTCTTGCTGGGAAATCAGAGCCCTTTCCTGACCAAAGAATGGGATATGTTAATTAAAAATACGTGTGCTTTTCCATTGTGAATGAAAAGCCAAGAACAGGAAGGACAGAGGATGATGTGCTGTGCAACACACAAAGTGTGCAGTCCATGAGCAAGGGTGGGGGTGCAAATACAGGAAGAAGTGGATTGGGGAAGGAAGGGAGTTATGTAAAAATTAAATCATGGGGAAGAAGGTGTGGAAAGACAGGGCGAAATGCACAAAAAAACATACAGTAAGAGCAGGGGGGAAAAAAAGAAATGTAAAGATAACTGAGCCTATAAGAAGTAGTGGACAGGTCTAGTAGGATCCTGGGAGGAATACTGAAGTGGTCTTTTTAGACAGTTTGCGAAGAAGCCTGTGGGGCTTCAGCAACATGCTTATAACAGCAAACAGTCAGGTGGGCGGGACAGCAGAACTGGGCTGAGCCACTGCAGGACCATTGCCAGAGGACGGAGGTACATCAGGACAAGGGAAAGACAAAATGAAATGCAGACCTCACCCTTCTGGCTAGTAAGCCATTGACAATTTCTCATGTGGAGAGAAATTAATCATTTAAATAAGACTTGTCCACATAAACTGACTTGTAGACAGAGTCGGCTAAGAGGTTGATCATTAGTCGTGAGTAGGTAAAGCTCTGATTTTTGTGGATGGAGAGGAACACATTCTTTTCAGATACTTCCTTTATGCTGCTAATCCCAGTTTAAAAACCTGGGCAGCTTTTAGTTGTCTCTGGTGGTGTCAGCATTAGCCACCCTCACAGCAGATCCCTAAGCACTTGGGTAGTTAGCAGCAGGATGGCACTGGGGAACACCCAAAAGCTGCTGGTTGAGGAGACAGTTTCCCCTCTTTGTTGAACTTGGATAAATGTCATTGTCTCATGGTATCTGACCTGCATGCTGTGCCCCCACACTGGTCTGGGAAGATTTTGTCTCCTCTTGGGTCAGTGGCCATTTCTTCAATTCTCGTCTGTGCCTTCTGCTGTTCTGGTGGGCACGCGTGCACACGTACACGTCCCTCTATCTCGTTCTCTCTCTCTACCTCTTCTTCTCCATCCGGATTTCTCTTTGGCCTCTCCCTGTTCCCTTTGCTTTTTAACTTGGGCTCTAAAGATAATTCTTGGTTCAGAAAACTGAACTGTCACTCAAGGACCGTCAGAAAGCCCGGAAGCAGACCCTGGTTTCTCTACCTGTTCCCTTCGAGCTCGCACACGTAGGTTACCACTGGGGACCAGTCAAAGGCCCCTGGTTCCTTCTTTAGCCATTTCTGCAGCTCCTGCAGGTTCTGCTCAGTGTAGTCGGTGACAATGATCTCCTTGAAGGATTCACAAGCAGAGAGGAGCTGGTAGATGGTAGGGCCAGAGCCAATGTCGATCAGGAGGTCCCCCTTCACACCATCTGGTTTAGAGAAGGGAACAAGGAAAGGGGATGAGGCCTCATATGACAGTGGACAGAGCTGGTATGCACTGTTTTCACTGGGACTGTGCTAGAAAGTCGCAAAGACAGACCATCTCTCTACTCACTCCTCTTCCCTCAAAGGTTTTTTTTTTTTTTTACATGATTGCATTTTCCATTATCCAATCCAAGCTGGAAGCATGTTGCTGGAATATTTTTAGGTGTAGGAGAAGAAAAGATTGACATCTGATGTACAGACCTTTAATCCAGATAGAATGCTACACAGAGAATATAAAAACTATTAAGAAATACTTGGGGAAAGTTAAAATTTTGTTTTTGGTTTTGACTTTGGTTTTGGGGAGAAGGGAGTTGAAAGTTCAATTAAAATAAAATTGACTTTTCATGTCTCTCTCTAAAAAGCATCCAATTCTTCACGTATTGGGAGGTCTTTATCTCATGCACATGTGCAACATTCCTTTGAGTTAGGAACAGAATAAGTATTAGAATCTCCATTTCTTAAGTGGCCCATCATGGTTCAATGGCTGGCTCTGGTCACCTAAAGAATTGATGTAGAATCAAGGACAGAACGCCTGTCTTTTGGTTTCCATTTGGCACAACCAAATGAGACAACACATAAAAAAGCACTTTGTAAATGGTAAGCTATCCCTATCAACATTAGTTTTCATCCTTGTTAAATAAATGAGTGATGCCAAAAGGGCTGTCACATCGCAATGTCTAGACACCAACCCAGCAGTGCCCTGAGATTCTATTTATATGACTCACATTTTGGTGGGGAGACATAGGGATAACACACACACTTACCGAGGCAGAATATCTTGAAAAGATTTTTCAGAAGATGCCTAAGTATCTCATTTTCTGCAGAGTGTCTTGACCCAAAGTTGTAATATTTTTCTAGGTAATCCCGAGGGTTAAAATGTCTCAGATAAGTGTCCTTGGAGGTGAAGGTCGATTCCATTGCGTTTTGCTCCTGTGTCCACTCTTGCTCTCTCTTTCTCCCTCTCCTCCAGGACTCAGGGACTCACCCTGCAGAAGTTGTCTTTTTAAGTCTCAGGCTTCAATCCTTCTGTTAGTCCAACCTACCCCTTAGAGACTGTTATTTGGTTAAACACTAACTGGCAGAAACATCCAAGAATGTTCTGGCTGTTCTGGGAAGTGATGAAATTTTTGGGTAAGGGAACCTAGGAGAAGTGGGTGTGGGAAGGGGAGGGCCATGAGCTGTATGCAATTCTCGGCCAAGGGGTGAAGTTCAACTGCAGGAGAAAGCATCTGGGCTCATCGGGGAAATCATTTGACTCAGAGAAGAACCACTAAGGCTAGAGAGGTGTGTCATGTCCCCAGAGCACCATCAGTTCTTCTTGTAATGATTTTCCCAAAAAAGAGCCACAAAGAATGGTTTAAATTAAACAGTCTTAAAGAAAGCAAAGAGGGGAAAGAGGAGGATTAGGAAATGTCTTTAAGGGCTAAGAAATGTTGGCTAAAGAAGGAAACTCAGAGGAAATTTGGAAAGAGGGTAAAAGTAATTTTAAAAATGGGATGAGGCTTCCTCCAATGTCTAGGCAAGCCACAATCCTGTGATCCTCTCCTCATGCTCTCACATCCCTCCCTCCCCTCCCTGTACATGTGCAGAGTCCCAAAGCTACCAGTTTTCAGCAGCTGGCAACTACTTCCTCCCTAAGCCTCCCCACTCATTTCAATCCATTGAAATCCTGATGGTTCTTTCAAAGTGAAATGTATGTTCTCTACTTCCTTTAAGAATGCCTTATATTTCCTGTTCTGAAGCTCGCATTGCCCTTAGAATTCTCTCACCCAGCCAAGCCCTTGATTTTGTCATGTCATGTATTTGTTCCTGGTTTTGTCTGTGTCAATCCTTCTCCCAAAACTAATTTTTTACATGAATGATACACTAAGCTACCAGCTCCTTTAGATCAAGGACTACGGCTCAGTTCTCTTTGTGGTCCCCTGCCTATCACATCTACATAGTAGGTTTCAAAACACTGGTTGATGAGTTGACTCTTGTCATGTTGCAGCAAATGCAATCGCAGTGAGTGCCCTATATTCCATGAGTGATGACTTAGTAAGGGACCATCTGGCTACAAAGCAGAGAAACTCACTCAAAGAAGCTCAAGGAAGAAAGGAATTATTAACAGAATATAATGGAAACACACTGGGGCACCTGTGTGGCTCAGTCAGTTAAGTGTCTGACTTTGGCTCAGGTCGCGATCTCGTGGTTCATGAGTTCGAGCCCCACGTCAGGCTCTGTGCTGACAGCTGAGAACCTGGAGCCTGCTTCAGGTTCTTTGTCCCCATCTCTCCCTGCCCCTCCCTTGCTTGCATTCTGTCTCTCTCACTCTCTCAAAAATAAACATTTAAAAAAAATAATGGAAACACATTGCAGGGTATCTCACTGGGTCTCACCAACCGAAAAAATCATTAGGCAGCTAATTTCTATCTCCCTCTCTCTGTCTTTCTCTCCCTCCTTCTCTCTTTCTTTTTGTCTCTCGTTGGAGGTATAGGGTCTTGATTCTCCACAAACAGGCTTCTTTTGCTCATCTACTACACATTGCTTCATTCTGACTGTTCCAAATGGTGGTCTCTGTGCCTGACCTTACAGAATCTTCTAACCCATCTCCTCACAGCTGGCTAACTAGGTCTGCATGGTCCAAATCCACAGACCTTAGAGAGAGAACCTGTCTGGTCCAGTATGGGTCAGTCATCGATGCTTCTCAGTAAGTGTTGGGGTACAAAAGAGGTATGTGTGATATTAAGACTGCCCATTATAGAGACTTAGATGGAACAGACAAGTTGTCTCAGATTATGTAATTGTTGGACCTTCAAAAGTCAGATCACAGACTGGAAGCACGTAGAATCAACACGAGGTATCCTTGTGAGTGGCTCGGAGGCACGGCTGCTGCAATGCTGATTATTTCCTGCTTCCCCCAACCACCCTGGTAGTGGAGTACAACCACCAGGGAGCATCCAGAACTCAAAGTCAAAAGACACAAATTGCCATCCTGATTTGCCAACAACGGTTTGTATGACAATGGCAGTTAGAAAAACTAATTTTTGGGTTTCTGAAGCCTCAGTTTCAATAGGGATAATAATATAGGAGAAGAGAAAAATTCTCTTTTCCATCTTGGGATCTCTGGCTGGGCCTAAGAATTAAACTGACATGAGACAGATTAATAGGAGAAATGAATGTGAATCTTAGCAATATTTTACATGGGGGACTTCACAAGAGAATGAAGACCTCAAGATGTGGCCAGAGTGAGAAGCTTTTATATATCTTTTGACAAGGAAACAATCAATTTGTGAAGAATTGACAAGACAAAGGGGTTTGGCCTAGGGGTAGTAAGTGATAAATAAGTAACTAAGAAAGTAAAGATTGGCTTAACAAGGTTTGTACAGATTTCTCAGCCCCAAATTTCCTGTGTCTGGTGATAAGAATGCCTTCCTTCCTCCTGGTACAGAGAGGGTACCTTTCACATGGGACTTTCATCTCCTGCTTACAGGAAGAAAAAGGAGGATCAGAGCAACCTTCCTATACCTACTGTTTTTTAAATGCCTTTAATTCAAAATAATCAAACGCCAAAGTGACATGTTTTGGGGTTTTCTTCAATAGTATCTATTCTGTTCAGTGTTCCCTGTTCAAGGTATTGAGAAACTTAATTCATAGTTTCCCTTACACTGAGTCCTTACCTTGGGAAATGTCCCTTTTTCCACCCATGAGTCTGTTTAACAGGGAATTTTAAAAATAGTGGTTATGTAGCTTATATGTGGCCTTGATACAGTAGTACCCCTCGCCCCCTCATCCCGTCATTAATTCTTTTCCTACCCTTTTCAGAAGCTGCCAAGATGGATGGTCAGAATCAAATTTTACTACAGATAGAAACCCGCCCCCGTGTTGGCCTGCTGCCCACTGTTCCATGAATGTCTGTTACAATTATGAACGTATGAATATACAAATACACACGTGGTGAAGACGTCCTTCCAAAATCAACAGCCTCTGGAAGTTTTTCTGGAAGGAAAATCTTCTTTTCTTTTTTAGGATTAACATATACTCTATGAAAACAAACTGTGTAATCATATAAAACAAAGGCCAGATTTTTAAATCAGATCCTGAACAGTTCAAACAAAAATTTAAGCGTGTGGCTTATTTCATTATCCCAAACTGAATTTTTCTTTTTTCCTTCTAAATGGCCCACTATGGAATTTTTCTTAGAAGCAATTAAACTAAAACCTCCAAATCCTTTCCTTAGTAGTTGTTATGAAAAAAACTAGAACCCCGTATCCCGTGTCTAAGAAAGATGCATAAATGAAATGCTTCCTTCTTTATCCGGATTATTTGGAGTCTCCGGAAGTCTTAGTTTCCTTTTGGATATGAATTCAGGAGCAATTCAACATCCCAATGGTGAAATGGGACCAGTCCTTGAGTGGAGTTGCAACAGTACCCTCATGGGCATCGAAGGGCACATCTGCTCGTCCACTGGCCTTCCCACTGGAACTAGATTCCACAGTGATTCTAACAGGCTTCAGTGAGCAAAGAAATTTAAAATGCCTAGGGTATTGGCTCAGAAAGGCAATCCTCTCATGGAGACAAAATGTAGTGAAGACAGAGTTCCAAAATCAATAGACTCTGGAAGAAACAAAGAGCACGAAGGAAATAGAAAGGGAGGAAGAGAGGCAGGGAGAGTGGAAAGTAGGGAAGGAAGGAAGGAAGGAAGGAAGGAAGGAAGGAAGGAAGGAGAAATGAAAGGACTCAAGAAAGCACATCACTGCCATCTAGCCTGGGAACTTGGTCTACTGGTAGCTGCTCTTCCCATGAGGTCAGTTGATAAAACATTTGCTTCATTACCTCAGGTCATGACCTCATGAGAAAATAGTTCTGCAATACTAGTGTGCAAATGATCAAGGTCTGAGATGAAAAAAAGAATGAAGAACAAGTAAGGACACTAACTTGTGGGTAATTCTAATGGATGTATAAAAAATAATGTCATATGTGGTTAAAAACAAGCAAGATGGAACTAAAATACACAATATCAATAGCCTATAAATTTCAGGGGAGGGTAAATACATGGAGTTGAAGTGTTCTGGATCTTTGAATTGTCCAGGAAGGGTAAGACCTTGCTGAGGGTAAGACGTTAGTTAGGCCTTGCTAAGTAGATTATGCATATTGTAATTCCAGGCAGATGATTATACACTGCCCATACTTCCTGAGCCTGAGAATTGTCTCTGGTTGTAGGAGTCTGTTTGGCCCCTACATAGAGCAGGTGAGAAAAGCTGGGCAGCAGCCCTCAGGCCCTCACCCAGTGACAGAGGAGAGTTGCTGAATGATTATACTGGCTTCCTTGGTCCTGGGATGAGAATGCCCAAACAGGTTCTATGAACTCTTGCAGAGGTCCGCAGCAGAAGTGAGCCCCAGTTGCCCACAGCAGAAACTGGTTCATGAATGGGGCCTGATTGCCTTCCTTTCTTTCTTTGTCTCACTTTCCCATGCCCTCACCAGTGCTTTGGGGGATCCAAAGTAAAATACCTACACTGCAATCTTAGGCACCACAAAAATAACACAATCAGATTAGTAGAGGAGAGGAAATGGAATGACAAAAAAAAATTCAGGAGGAGGCAAGAACTAAGAGAGAGAGGGAAAACAACAACAACAACAACATAGACTTGTCAGACAAATATAAAGCATAAAATAAGAAGGCAGTCGATGGAGAGTTAAAGATAGATAAAAACATCAGTAAAAATATGTAATACGTGAGTAGCAGGATTCCTCGACTAGACTTAATGGATGCATATAAAATACTTCACCCAACACCTACACACGTGTTTTAACAATACAAAGCACATTAGAAGTTACCCTATACTAGCTTACAAAGCAAGCCTCCACATATTTCAAAGGACTGAAATGAAACAGAGTATATTTTTGACCAACGTGTTGAAGTTAAAAGCCAAAAAACCAAAAAGATAACTAGAATACCCTGATTTGTTTGGAAGTTAAGGAACATACCAATAAAGAACCTGTGGCCCCCAAAAAGCAATCAGAGTGAAAATTATAAAATAGTTTGAACTCAGTAGTAATGGAAGTACCACATATCAAAATTCGTGGGTTGAAGCCAAAAGAGTATTTAAGGGGGAACTCTAACCCTCAAATGTACATACAGTAGCGTAAATGGGGGTGTGGAAAGAAAATAATATCATAGAGAAGAAACTAATGAAATAAAAAGCTAAAATACAATTGGGAAGATCAGCAAGGCTCAAAAATCGGCTCTCTGAAAAGACAAATATAATTAGCAAATTTCTGTTTTTAATGATCAAGGGGGAAAAAAAACAAAGGAAAATGCACATACACCCAATGTCAAGAGTGAAAATGGAAACTTCATGGCATATGGTACAGACCTCGCAAAGACGGCTATTAGTTACCGTGAATAGCTTTATGCCAATATACCGAATATTTAGATGGAGACGTTCCCAAGTAAACGTACAACACATGCAAAGCCTGAACTGACCTGTAACCATCAAAGAACTTAAGTCGAACATTGTTCCTTCATGAAACCCTCCAGGCAGATGGCTTCACAAGCGAGTTCTAGCATATATTCAAGGAATCGGTCATTTTATTTTTACCCAAACTCTTTCAGAGGATAGAAAATGAGAAAACACCCCTCAACTAATTTTATAAGTTGAGCAAAACCATAATGCCAAGGTTATTTATGAGAAAGAAAAATTACAAGCTAAAAATCACTCATGAACACAAATACAAAAATCCTAAACAAATTCTTGTCTAGTCCATAAAACAGCAAACACTTATATGGTGCTTACTAGGCGTAGACACCGGTTTAAGCATTTTGGATGTGTTACTAAACCTTACAATAGTTCTGTGAGTTAGGTACTATTATCCCCATTTCAGCGTATAAGGCACAGAGAGGTTAAGTACCCTGCCCAGGCCACACTGCTAGGTAGCTGTATAGCTGGGGTTCAGACCTACAACAGTCTGATGGGACAGCTTATTCATTTAGTCGTTACACTATGACCAAGCGGGTTTATTGCTGGAGTACAAGGCAATTTAACATTCAAAAATCAATTAATGTAAGGGCGCCTCGGTGGCTCAGTTGGTTAAATGTCAAACTCTTGGTTTCGAATCAGGTCACGATCTCGCAGTTTGTGAGATCCAGCCCCACAGTGGGCTCTGTGCTGATTGGGTGGAGGTTGCTTGAAATTCTGTCTCTCCCTCACTCTTTGCCCCTCCCTCACTCATACTTTCTCTCAAAATAAATAAATAAATTTAATAAAATCAGTTAATGTAAATCATCATATTTACATATTTAAGGAGAAAGGTCTTCTGATCATTCAATAGATATATGGAGGTGGGGGGAGCTCAAAATCCATATTCATTCACAACAGTAACAATAAAAACCACTTGGCAAATGGAGAGTAGGATGGAACTCCCTTCATGTGAAAAGGATTACCTACAAAAACTTCAACAAACATCATACTTCATGATGACACTTTTAAAAGCTTTCCCTCTGAACTGAGGACCGAGGTGAGAATGCTAACAATTGCCAAGTTTTATTTCTTCTATCTTAACGATTACCAATGTTATTCAACATTCTACAAGGGGTCTTGGACAGCACCGGAGGTAAGAAAAATAAAAGGTAGAAGCATTGGAAATGAAAAAGTTAAAATTATTATTAAAAACAGATAAGATAATATATAGAGAAAATTTAAAATAATCTACAAAGAAACTGCTAGAATATAAAAGTCTAGCAAAATTTCTGGATACGAAGTGAATATAAAAAATTAAATTCATTTTTAACCAGCAACAGTTATAAAATGAAATTTAAAACAGACTTCATGCACAATGGCATTAAAAAATGAGAAGTACCTAGGAATAAATCCAACAAAATATGTACAAGACATTAATGGAGAAAATTATAAAATTTTATGAAAAGACATTAAAGAAGACCTAAATAAATGGAGAAATAGACCACTTCATGGCTTGAAGGACTCAACATTGTAAAGATGTCATTTCTCTCCAAATTGATTTATAGACTCGGTAAAATCTCAATTAAAATCCCAATAGGTTTTTGTTGGAACTTGACAAGCCAGCTCTAAAATTTATATGACAGTGGCAAGGGCCAAGAGTAGCTACTCTTGAAGAAGAAAAATAAGGTAGGAGGGCTGGCTTTACCAGACATAATACTTATTATAAAGCTATAGTAATGAAGACCATATGGTATCGGTGTAAGGACTGACAAATAGACTAATGAAATAGTAGAGAGCCCATAAACAGACCCATAACTTTATCAACCCTTGATATACAGCGGAGGTGATATCCCAGATCAGTGGGGGAAAAGATATACTCTTCAGTAAACAGTGCCAGGGTAATTGAGTATCCATAGGGGACAAGATGGAATAGGACCTTCTTTGCACACTAGACACAAAAATGAATTCAGGTGGATTAAAAACCATAGACGAAGGGTAAGTCTCTGAGGATTTAGAAGGTAATGTAGAAGAATATCTTCATGACGTTAGGGGTAGAGAAGGATTTCTTAAACCGGATACAAAAAACCATTCATCAGAAATTTGAGATTTTTTAAGTTTGAGTATATTACAATTAAGACCATCTGTTCAACCAAAGACACATTAAGAGAGTAAAGAGACACACCACAGAGTGGGAAAAGTTCTCACAACTCATAAAACTGACAAAGGACCAGGATCCAGAATTTATAAAGAACTTCTGTGAATCAAAATGAAAATAAAGAACAACCCAGAAAACATGAACAGACCCTTTATAAGAACCCTATGAAAAGATGCTTAATCTCATCAACGAAATGCAAGTGAAGTCACAATGAGATACTACTACAGAGCCATCAGATTGGCAAAAATAACGTCTGCCAGCACCAAGGACCTTGAGCACAGATATTCTCATGTATTTCTGGTGGGCAAATAAACCGGTACACCGTTCTGGAAAACAGGCTGGCACGAACTAGGAGACTTGAGTTGGGCATACCCCATCTCCAGCAATTGCACACCCAGGATCATACCTAGAGCAAACCTGGCACAGGCACGTGACTGTTCTTAGCAGCATTGTTTGAAGTAGCCCCCAGCAAGAAACAACCTAAATGTCCAGCGACAGTCGAATAAATAAATCAGAGTATACAGCGATGGAACTGCACCAATTATAGCTACGGGTATCAACGTGGATGGTTCTCCAAAGACGGAGAGGGAGAGAAACAAGAAGATACACACTTTTATTCCAATGATATAAAGCTCAAAACAGGCAAAAGTAAACAAGCTTATCTAGTGATGCATAAAGGAATAGCAGACTATAGAGAAAAACAATCATTACCTTAGACGTCAGGATGCTGGTTGGCTCTGGAGGGGAAGAAGGGGGTGCTACTAAGACCCTTCACTGTTCTATTTCTCAACTTGGGGGGCAGTTACCTGGTGTTCATTTTATATTCATCTTCAGACTATATGCAAATGTTTTATGAGCATTTCTATATATGATCAAGCTCATGATAAAAAAAAAACAACAACAAAAAAACATCCTGCATGTCTAGGTGCAGGACTGCTTTTGACATGTGCACAGATGTAGAGATAAAGAATCCTTGGTCATTTAGGTGGCCCCAGGTTTCCTCCCTGAGGCGTGCCCAGAGAGGCTCCTTTTACTCAATTTCACCCAATGGGGTTACAGCATTCAAGGGCACCGAAGGATAAATGACTGGTTCAACAAAAACGGGGCAAGAATGGTGGGGAACATAACAGAAACTACCACTCAAGTTTCCCTTCTCCAACACCAGAAAAAGTCTGTGCTTCAGACATCAAGGCCTACTTGAGATCAGAGGCCCGGGATGCTCCAGAAATGATTCAGACTCCCGTAAGCACTGATCTCGCCTTTTACTCTCCCTGGCTTCTGCTTATCTCCAAGAGCGAGCCGCATCCCCAGGTACACCGCAGCAATTAGGAGCCTGCTTCTGCTGCCAGCGCGGGGCAGGGGTTTGCTCCTGCTGTAGAGACGGGCCTGCGCTGAGCCTCTTCCTCGTTCTCTGCTCAGACCAGAACTGAGGCCAGGTGTGAGGCCTGAGATTGGAATCCAAGGCAGAGCCAAATTGAGCAACTCCCAGAGTCAGAGGAACCAGCAATTTGGAGCCTTTCATGTGCTTGGTAATTAATAATAAACAAAATTACAAGCAAAATGATAACTCATCAAATTTGATGCGGCCCCACAGGGTCTGCTTTAGGTTTTAATGAATATGGATGGTGAGTCCAGGGATGATTCATCTGAGCCTTAATTGCAGGGAGGCGGGGAGCCCTTTCCTTGAGTCTATCACCTCTCTGTTCCCCTCTCTTGTTAGAGTCATAGCTCCCTGTGGGCAAGAAAGGAGGCTGTCCCATCAGAACGCGAGGGGGTCCTGTGTGTGCGTTTCTTAGGGTTCTAACAGCGCATCCTCTCACGGAGATTTGGGTTTTCAACCTAAAGCCACACAGCTACTGGTTCAGCCAAAAAGTTTAGTTCTCTACTTATCTATACTCATGATTTCCAGATTTCTTTTTTATGCGTATTTATTTTTCAGAGACAGAGTACAAGTGGGAGAGGGACAGAGAGAGGGGGAGACACAGAATCCGAAGCAGGCTTCAAGGCTCTGAGCTGTCAGCACAGAGAATGATGCAGGGCTTGAACCCACGAACAGCAAGATCATGAGCTGCCATCAGACGCTTGACTGAGCCACCCAGGTGCCCCGAGTCTCCAGATTTTAAACTGGCCACTGAATCCATTGCCTGGGGTGCAGGAAGCTTTGAGAAGGATGCCAGAGCAGGGAAGGAGAGGAAGGACACAGGATGCGAGCTCTTCTTGGAGGAGAAAAGAGAGAGCCGGGGTGGGGGTGGTTGAGGGAAGAGAAGGAGATTCCTGAGCCTCAGCTGGGCCCAGTTCCGTAATCCAGCAAAGAGGTGCCCAGCCCCAACTCACCCCCTTGGCATGGTTTGTGAACTGCAGCGACATGGCATTTGGGGGCTTTTGGCAAAGCTGGGGACCAGCAGCTTGGCCGCGGCAGGTGGCCGTCAGTAATGACCAAGTTCATGAGGCTGAAAATCATGGCGGGGCTTCTACAACACCCACCTGGCAAAAGCTGAGAACTGGGGTGGCTTCTGGGCTATACAGATGATTCTGCTTTGCTTCCCTGTGGTGTGATGTCCCTTTGTCATGCACTCACTTACCATAATTGCTACCTTCTGATTTAGGTCTATAGTCTCCGTTTCCACTGATTTTTTTTCCCCCTTGTTTCCTGCTAATTGCCATTTGCAGTATAATACATATATTTGAAACACCTGTCCTGCCAGGTTAATGTATGTCACTCTTTTCCTCTGCGTTTAATACAGATGTGAAAAAGCAGCTAGTCTTACTTCTTGTGTAAAAAAGCTAGACTAAGACTTGATGTTGTAATTCTGCTGTTCTTGTACCTGTCTCCTGTTTTGTTTTTGAGAAACCATGAGGTCAGGCGATTAAAAGGGAATGCTTAGGAAACTGGAAAATTAGCAGTGATGGCTGACCGTGGGGTTTTCAAAAAAAGTTGAGGAGAGATGTCACAGCCTCATGGGAATCCGACTCAGTAAAGGAAACCCAGTCTAGGAAGTAAAAGCTGTGACTATCAGTCTTCGGTCTCTTGTTAGAAAGCTTCGGAAAAGAACGTGTGTAGGGGGAGGGGATCCCTCCGTTCGATCCTATCTTCTTGCTCCCCACGCATCTCCCACCCTCCCGAGGATTTTCTAAGAGGTTTAGTGCGTATTCTTTTCGTTATGTGTATTTCCGTGAAATAGGTACTGTTGTTTTGTATGTATATATCTTCATTTACATCGTTTTCACTGTGCCCTTAAGGCCCGTGCACGTGGCTATGTGGACATGTGGGCCATACCTTCTTGCCACTTCCGTGACTTGAATCCCCCCATTTACGTATCTACTCCCCCAGGGATGGACACCCAGATTGCCTCTAACTCCCCCACACAACGTTTCTGTAGATGCCCAGGTCTCCTCTGTGCAGACCTGTGTGGGAATTTCCACAGGGTATATTCCCGGGAGTAGAAATGCTGAGTCACAAGCCAATTAAATATTTAATTTTAGTGAGAACCACCAGGGTCCGCCCCCCCTGACAAGCCTATACCAGTCTACATCCCCAGCAGCAGTACATGGGAGTTCCTGTAATCACCAACACACCCATACACACCTCTAACCCCTACCAAAATTCTTGGAATGATCTACCTTACCAGTTTTTTCAAGTCCAATGAAAATACATGAAGTTACACAATTTTTTTAAAGTAGGCTTCATGCCTAATGTGGGGCTTGAACGCACCACCCTAAGATCGAGTCACATGCTCTACCACTGAGCCAGGCAGGTGCCCTTATAATTTTTTAAATTTCACCTTTCTCTAACCAATTGGAGCTCATCTAAGTGTGCACATCGGTGAGGTAAGTTCACTGATGTAACAACCCACACATCTCAGTGTCTTCACAAAGTAAATGCTGATACATCTCTGTTCACTTCACAGTCCGGTGTGGAGGGAGTCCGGGGAGGGATACAGCTCCAGGCGGTCAGACTTCTACAGTGCAGCTGTCTCATTTCCTAGGGGCCAGAGGTCTCCACTGGATTCTCTGCATCCAGCCCTTGGAGTAGGCATGAGATGCGTTCACATTCCTGGGGCCAGAACCCAATGCCACAGCCTGAGGCAAAGGACCCAAGAAATGGGTGTGCCAGAGAAGAGAAGACAGAGAAATCAGTGAAGAGTTACACAATCTGCCACAAAATGTTTGCTAACTTTGGAGATTCCTCTTCTACAAATTTCCTAATCACACCCTCACTCCTTTTTTTCTTTGGACTTCCTCCTAGTCCAAATTTGTATATTTTGACTTGGCTGTTTTTTGTATATTCTAGAAGGTGTTGGTTTTATCCATTGCAAAGATTTCTTCCAGTCTGTCTGCCTGATCACTTTGGCTACAGGTCTATCATCAATCATCAATCTAATTTTTATGTAACCTAGTTAAGTAGTACGTAGCCTTATGGTTTTTGTTTTTGAAACTGCGTTTGTTATTTGCTTACAGGCTTAACCTCTGAATTCCTCTTAAATGCACCTTGTCACTTGTTAAGGCAACATGTAGTAGAAAGTCCCAAAGGAAAAAGCCCACCCCAAAACTAATTGCCCTGCTATGAAGTCTTTCCCCCAGCATACAGTTTCTCACAATCCTATAGGTCCTAGCCTGGAAAAACTCAATTCTCTGAAGCTTCTGTCTGAATGTACAAAACTGTTCAGAAAGCCCTTTCTACTGGCTGGAGAGTTGGGTGACAGCCAGACCACAGAGTGCGTGCCATTAAAATGGTTGCAACCTTCAAGGGTGTTGCATTGGAAATTTTTCAGACACACTGGAATGTCTTTTAATCTCCCTCCCGTGTTGTTTCTTGACTTTGATCTCTTGCTCATGTTTTCCCCTTGCCTAAAAAAGCCCTTGGCTAAACCTTCCTATCCTTAAGATAGGAAGCTTGGCTAAACCTTCCTATTCTTAAGACTCAACCTGGGCATTGCTTCCAGGAAGCCTTCTGTGACCTCCCTCGCCCCACCCCACATCTACGTTAACGCACCTCCTCTGTGTTCCCCAGTACCTGTCCTACTCTTGTGCGGAACAAACCACTCCGCGTGGCAGTGGCCATTTGCCCACCTAACTGTGAACTTTTTGGAAGAGCTGAAGCCAATTCTCCTTTGTTTCCTTAGCACCAGCATGAGACCTGACACATGTATTGGCATTAATAGCTGTCGAGTGGATCTGATGGACTTGCTGGGCCCTATCCACTGCACTTGACCCTCCTGCCCCTGCCTCATGAAATTTGGGGAGATTTTCACTACAATAGAGAGGGCCCAGAAGAATTCCACTCCAGCAGCCAGCTAGGGCACCTCTCCCTTGCTCTTTGTCCAAGCTACTAATGGGCTGATCCTTCAGCACAAGGACCTGGGCTTTAGTTTCTGTTGTGGAAGGGGAGGGGGGCATTCATCCTATATATGGTTGAGTGAAGGTCAGTGAAAATCAGGGTCCTCTGGCCGGGCCGTGGCCCTCCTCTTCCTGATTCCCACATTCAGAGGTCAGGTTGAACAGGAGAGCAGGCCTCAGGCAAACAAGGTTGAGGGAAGACTGTCCTCTGCCCCATGGACCTTGCAGTCCGCCAAGCTCAAGGCTCCACTGCCCCCTTGTGTCCGGAGAGTGAAGGACAAGGGAAATAATCCAAAACAGGTTTAGGACTGGTCCCCAGGGAGCCATCTTGCTGTCCTGCCTCCTTCCCCTGAAGGACACACTCACATACAGAGACACATGGTCAGGTGGACGGCCTGCCTCGTCTTCCAGGGGTGTGCCAGCCATCCCCCTCACTGCCTGCTCTTTCCCCTGGAGGTCTGAGTGCCTGGGATCCTCCTCTGGAAGGCAAAATAAGGGTGGGGGGGAGGGGCTTGAACATTGTAAAGGGGGTTTCTCCAGGGGAGGCTTGCAGACAGGATGGGAACAGGTAGGAGGGCAGCTCCCTTCTGCCTGTAGATTCTGCATCCAGAGGCGTCCTCCCCTGCAGCTTTGGGGAGCTCTGTTATAGAGAGAGGGACACTGCTGGGCTTGGCACCTCCCCTAGGTGCCCCGCCCTCATAGCCCTGTCCAGCTGTGCCAGACCTCAGTCTAGGTCTGTCCATCCCAGCAACTGTCTGAGCCCTTCTCCCACCCCCTCTGCCCCGGTTACTCTCCACAGCACCTCCCTGCTGATTTCCTTCTTAGTGCTCACTTTTTTTTTTTTTTTGTCTATTCCTTTATTGTCTGCCTTCCCTTCTCCAAAGTTGAATGAGGGCAGGGCCTTGCTGGACTCATTCACCATATCCTCAGAAGACAAAACAGGGACAGGAATATAATGGCCACTTATTCTGTTTCCTGACTGAGGTTCCCCAAACATGACTGATGTCCCCGCCCCCCAAGGCTCCCACCTTGGCCAGGCTGCTTCTTCCATCAGAAATGCTTTCAACACCGCAGCCTACCTCCACCCCACCTTCTGTTTGCCTGGCGATCGGGTACTCACTGTGAGTTCAAGACTCACTTTAAACATTACCTCTTGGTTACTGGAGGGGGTGTGGGAGGGAGGATGGGCTAAATGAGTGAGAGGCACTAAGGAATCTATTCCTGAAATCATCGTTGCACTAGATGCTAACTGATTTGGATGTAAATTGAAAAAAATAAAATTAAAAACTAACTAAATAAAAATAAACATTACTTCTTTGTGGTGTGCCTGGGTGGCTCAGTCGGTTGAGCATCCGACTCCTGATTTCAGTTGACGTCATGACCTCACGATTTGTGGGACTGAGCCCCACATCGGGCTCTGCACTCACAGCGTGGAGCCTGCTTGGGATTCTCTCTCCCTCTCTCTCTGCCCCTCTCCCACTTGTACTCTCACTCAAAATAAATAAATAAAACTTTAAGAAGAAATATTGCCTCTTTGTGATGCCTCCCTTATCTCCCCCAGATTAAGAATGACCTTCTGTGTGTCCTCCATTCTTAACACTGCTGCCATACCGTCTGTGAATGAGCCCAACAAGGGCAAGAATTGTGTCATATTTGTTTTCACCTTCTTAGGGCCTGACAAATGGCAGGTTCTAAATGAGTATTTATTGATGAACTCTGATTACCCCCTGGAGAGTCCAATGCCCTGAGCTACCTTCCTATCCTTCCTTGTCCCCCAGCGTTCTCTCATAGGGATCCCGCCCTCCAGGCAAAGAAAACATCACATCATTTACCTGGTATCTTCCTAAGGCCATGTTTTTTAGCAGAATTTCTTCCAGTGGGAGCACTTTTCCAACCAGCACCCTCTCTTAAAACTCATCTTGGCTACCACTTACTCCGTGACACCTTCCTCAGTCCCTGAGCAAGAATGAATCCTGCCCAGTGGCGTGGTTCCCATCACCATCCCTCTCCCAAATAAAGCCTGCCTTGCAGTAGAGTCCCAGGCCTACTCAGTGTCAACTTAACAAAAGTGTGTCCCTTGTTACTCCAGTGAATCGTAAACCCTTTCCGTACTTTCCAGGCCACGAGCCACGTCTTGCACATATTGGTATCTCTCTACCTCCCATGAAGCCAAACACAATGCTCACTCACAGCCCACAAAGTTTAAGGGGTAACTTGAATATCACGTAAGGGAGTCAATAGCTCCCTGAGGTGACTGCCCGTGTAACTGACACCAGGACCCCAGGACCCCAGGGGAACACACCCCGGGATGCGTGCCCACACTTGATGCAGTGAGGTAGAGCATTGGGCAAGTCGGTCCCACTGAGACCACCTGTGCCTGGACACCCTCCCCATATGCCCACCCACCTTGCTCTTTGCTTTATGTTTTCCAGCCCAGCCCAGCTTTCTGGCTGCACGCTCCAGTGTGCCCTTGGAGCTCTCCTTGGAGGAGGTGCGAACACTCAGCCTCTGGGTGCATCTACTGCCAGCTTTTAGTAGCTAACTCCTGATCTGATCCTAGCCTTTGAGAGTCAGCTTCTCCTATCACTCATGTGGTGACACCATGGAATGGATCTGACCCACCCTCTACAACCATCATCAGCACACACACACACACACACACACACACACACCCATAGCCACATATACACACAAGAACATACACAGATACACAGACATGGGGTAGAATGTGATCAAGGGCTTAGATATGGCAAAACTGTGTTTACTGCGAGGACCAGCCCTGGGCAAAGTTTCTGACACACCTAGCACAGTGCCCAGTATTTCGTAGGCACTCAACAAATATTTGTTGGATGAACAAATCACTTGCTTACCCATCTCCCAACCCCCGCCAATCGTCACTGCTTTGGCAAATTCTCTGCCCACTTGAAACGCTGGTCTGCTCTACCATGCCAGTGCCCAAGGTGTTTTATCAGAGATCTCCAGGGGCAGGGCCCCAAATTTTGCACCCAGGTGTCAGTTTTTCCTGCTGAAGTTCAGCAAACACAGCATGTTCTGTCCCCTCTGGGTCTCGGCACATGCTACTGCTACTGACAATTCCTGCTCTCCACAGACTATTCCCGCCCCGTTCTTTCTCCTGGCTTCCTCCTGCTCACCCCTCCCATCTCCTGGATCTGCTGCTACTTCCTTCAAGAGTCTTTCCAAGGGCCCCGTGCCCGTCCGCAACTGGCTTAGGTGGGTCGCACTGGACAAAAGAGAACAACGCCTCCAGCTCCCTTTAGAACTGCTTATTACCGGGGCGCCTGGATGGCTCGGTCGGTTAAGCGTCCGACTTCGGCTCAGGTCATGATCTCACGGTCCGTGAGTTCGAGCCCCGCGTCGGGCTCTGTGCTGACAGCTCAGAGCCTGGAGCCTGTTTCAGATTCTGTGTCTCCCTCTCTCTGACCCTCCCCTGTTCGTGCTCTGTCTCTCTCTGTCTCAAAAATAAATAAACGTTAAAAAAAATTAAAAAAAAAAAAAAAGAACTGCTTATTACCTGCACCTGCAAGGTCAGTGAAAACACATACGCCATCGCACACGTAGCTGTTCAGCAGGTGTGTTCATGTTATATATTTGGGGTGTCACAGGAAGCCTGGGGAGGGGTCTTATTATTTGCATTTCAGAGATGGGGAAACTGAGGCTGTGAGATACAAATGACCTACCTATCATCACAAGAGCCAAGTACCAAAACCCATGTCTTCTTGCGCCAAAGCCCGCGTTCCTTTCATTTTGTGGGACGGGGCGGCAGTGTCATCAGCAGGGGTGCAGCTGCAAATGATGAATGAGCTCAGAAGGCGAGCCGTCCCCAGATGCCTCAAGGAGGAGGGCACGGGGGACTCTACCCTCTTCGCTCCCATGCAACCCCAAGGTGCCCTCAAAACTAGGGGAGGCCAAGCTTTATTTTCTGGCCCAATTCTTCCCCAACCCCGGGACGTTAGTGGAGTATACTATGAACCTCTCTGTTTGAGAGGAACATCCCTAATTATCTGGCAATCACATATAATAAGACTCTAAAAGCATTTGCTGGCAAGGAAGAGTTCTAAATAAAGCCAACTGAGCGCAGAGGGAAGGAAATGGGGTGGCCAAATGACCCCTGCATGCTCACCCCCCTTCCAAGTCCAATACGTCAGTCATTTCTCTGGGCCACGACGACGAACATCGCGGTGTAGTCTGACTGCTCATCCGACATGGTCTCAGCTGCCCGCGGAGCCGTCTCCAGCTTCTCGATGGTGAAGCCGGACTTCTGCAGAGCCTCACACACGAATTTCTCCTTCAGGGGAAGGCAGGGGAACTTCTTCGCCCCCACCATGTAGAAGGTGGTATCAAAGCCCCCGCCCAGCACCAGATGGCCCCTGGGCCGGAGCAGGGTCCTGATGTGGCGCAGGGCAGCCCGGAAGGCCTCCTGGGTGAGGCAGGCAGCCTCAAGGCACAGGGAGGAAAGGACGCAGTCCGCCAGGGGCAGGACTGCAGGTTCCAGGGGCTGTTCTTTATTCACATCACACTTGAGCACCTGGGTCACGGTTCTCCTTAGCCGCTCCTCCTTGTCAGCCCACTTGTCTCTGAGCGGAGGGAAGAGGGAAGAGCGGCCAGCTGGGTCAGGCTCATCATGTGAGAGGCGTATGTCACTCCCGCCATTCTCTGCCTTCCACACAGACTCCCGGAATATCAAGTCACCAGTCTTACAGATCAAGAAACTGAGTCCCAGAGAGGGGCACGGTTGTGAAGCCAGCTGTGGATAAAGTCAAAGCCGAGGACCTGCAAACCCTGACCCCGAGGTCGCTGCTCTTTGCACCCGTGGCCCCTCGCTGAGCAACGTATGCCTTGTGCTTGGCCTATTCTGTCTCCACTCGGTCCGTGTTTAACACGACCCGGGTAAGTACAACCAGAAATGGAAAGCCAGCCTGAAATCAGCTGAGCAAAGCTATAATGCGAGCTTGGCCGACTTTGCTGGGTCCCCCAGCGTCTCCCGGTGTCTCTTGGCCACCCCACTCGACCTCCTCATCGCCTCATACGTTCTCTTCTTACCTACACCTGTTCTCAGCACACGGGGCTCATTCATACTGAGGTATGCACGGGGGCAAGCACTTAAAGGTTTACCCTTTCCAATTCTGTATTTTTAAAAAGTCACAGTCTTAAGCAAAAGGAATAAGAATCCAATGTACATCTGCAACCGTCCTACCTAACTGGGGAGAGTGGTATTTGGGGAGTGGAGGTGCTATGGTGGACCTTCCTGGTGCCCTGAAATGATCCAAGGTAAGTAGATTCTGTTCACTTGTGCAAGATGGGTCTTAATTCTAGGCCCAGCCCCTGCGATCTACAGAAAGATTCCCCAAGTCTGGAGCCACCTGGAGGTTGTAATTGGAACAGCAGGGCCACCTGCCAATCAGAACGGCTGTCTGCCCTCAAACACCAGCTGGCTGCCACCCTGCTCCATCCACATCGGCCTGGGGTCATGCCTTGGATTCTGGGTAGGCGCTCGTGACAATTCCCTTCTGGCTCTGGGTCTGTCTATAGCCATCTGTTTCTGTTCCCTCTTTTTGGTCTTTATTGTATTCATGTCACACTCTTCCTCCTTTCTTCTTCTTGGAACCCCACTAACTTCCTTCCTTCTTAGTCTCCACCTGCCTCGCCATTTCCACACGAGGCCCATGATAAATTCTTGATTCGGACAGCTAAGTGCAGCTCGCATCGTGGCAACCCCAAAGCAAACAACAAACCCCTTACCTGTCCCCCTCAAGCTCACACACATATTTCACCACTGGGGACCAGTCGAACGCCCCTGGAATCTTCTTCAGCCACTTTTCCAGCTCCAGGCGGTTCTTGTCCGTGTAGTCAGTGGCGATTATCTCCTCAAAAGACTCGCAGGCGGAGAGGAGCTGGTAAATGCTGGGCCCAGAGCCAATGTCAATCAGGAGCTTTCCTTTCAGCCCACCTGTTTTAGAACAGACACATTCTAAGCCGTCAGCACCAAACCACAGCTCTGAGGGCCTTCCCAAAGGCTCCGCTCTCTTTCCCACTTGGAGAGGCTGCGGGGAGTCAACCATCGGGGACTGTAAACTCCAGCGTTAGGGATTTCGCCTGCCTGGACAGTCTTAGGCGCTACATCACACAGTGCCAGCACTGAGCATGGGGAGCGTGGTAGGAGGGGAGAGTGAGCAGCAGGAGAGCCTATTTGGGGTGTGTAGGGGGGACAATTACTAGAGAAGCAGCTTTGTCATTTCAACTGCCAATTTAGCACTGTAAATAAGTGTTCAGAGAAGAAATCTGGTCACATTTCCGAGGACACTGGCTTCCACATTCCAAGCACTCTTCGCTGAAGGGTCCTATGACCCCGAGACCATCTATAACATTCCAAAGATCAATCAGCAAACATTCATTGAGCACCGCCTGCATTCCCAGAAACTCTCTTAGCAGTGTGAGGACTAAAAGGGGAATACAGACCTGCCGGCAGAGTCCTTGGCCTCCCCTTCTCTCCAGCCAGGGAGAGACTGGGTTAACACAAAATGGCAGCAGCATTTGGAATATGGCAAGGGGCTTCCGAGATAAACAACAAGGCAGCAAGGACAGAAACCCAGCTGGACCGAGGGATCCTGACCTGCTACTGAACTGAGCCTGCCCCTTTGCTCCTGGATTCTGCTGCTACATTTTGTTTGTTTCCCCTTCATTTGTGTTACCTGGAGGCTATAGTGGCAGATAAATTGAGCAAGCATCAAAAGTTTCAGAAAATGTGATAGCAGGAGATTGTTAATTGGGGAAATTCTATCTATTGGGTTATGTTTCCTTCTCATGTGAATCATGAAAAGATCCCCAGTATTTGATTTTAATAGTTCGGGCTGCCGAGCACCTTTCTTCCCCTAGGGGCAAATCTGAGAGCCACCCACCCACAATGTTTTCACGAGCCACAGCGGTAATCACACAAAAGAGTGAACGCTTCCTACACTGAACTTGGAAAGAGGCTTCCTACACTTTCTTATGCCCCATGCAGCTTCTTTTGCCAGGGACTTCTTTTGCTAGAAGATAGGACCACGCAGGACCATGAAAGATCACAGCTCCTCAACTTCATGGGAGGAGAAAATCTTGTCCCAGAGACCTCAGAAAGGTTTAGGCATCCCACCATGTACCATACATCAAGTACATCTAACCTGGTCCCATAGAGCAGTTCTACAAACTCCCCATCCAGGTCGAAAGTTCCAGTCAATTGGCCACCCTTCCCCCCCTCCCACCTCTACCCCCATCCTGAAACTTGCCCTAGGATTGAAGAAGACGAGCATCTGATTTAAAATTTGCATCACCACCCTTCCCCCCACAAACCTCCTCCAGGGTTCAAGGAAACTAGCACCTGATTTAAAAATGGTGTTGTAGTGTTTTAGCAGGAAGTAGAGGCAATCATCACCCACAGGGCTCTGGCCCATCTTGAAGTAGTCCAGGTAGACCATGGGTTCAAAATATGTCTGGTAGAAATCCAGCGCTGTGGATTCCTGAAGAGCCATAGAGAATCCTGAGTTTTGTCCAGGAAGGAGCAGGCAGCCTGATGCTCTGGGGCCTTCTTAATGGAGTTCAGACAGTCACTCCGCCAGTCCTCAAATACTCGGGGAAAGACCAGAACAGCCAATGAAAAGCACTCCCCGAGCCCTCCTCCCTTCAGCCATTTGCCTTTGCCACACTTGGCAACTCCCCTCCTGTTCTTCAGCTCCCTCTGCAAGTAGTCGACCTGCCCTTTCCCCCACCCCAGCCCCCAGGCTTTTCAGTGGATTTGGCTTGTGCAGCAGGATTTCTAGGCTCTCCTGCTCCACTGTATCGGATCCTCTTCTACAGCGGTTTTGCAAACTATTTTAAAAGCATGTCCAGTTTTTAAACTACTCCCCTGTGAACCGCCAGTATCTCTGGCTGTTAATAGGATGCATACATCTTAGTTGGTTTTTGATCTTCAGCGTTTTGGTTTTTTTTTTAATGTTTTAAAATATTTATTTTTGAGAGAGTGAGTGAGAGAGAGACAGAGCATGAGGAGGGGAGGGGCAGAGAGAGAGGGAGACACAGGATCCAAAGCAGGCTCCAGGCTCTGAGCTGTCAGCACAGAGCCCGACATGGGGCTTGAACTCATGGACCTGGAGATCATGACCTGATGCTTAACCAACTGAGCCACCCAGGTGCCCCAATCTTTAGCGTTTTCTGAATTACACCCACTCCCACAACACACGGTTTTTGCCCCAGACAACTTGTTGGATGCGGACAATATTTAGAAAGTAAAGAAGACAAGAAGAGCAGGTTTTAGTTGAGGGGTGAAGAGGACAAGATGATGAACAGAGGGTTTAGTTTCAGCTTGAGGCTGAAAAACCTAAGCTGACCCAGATCCAAGTCTGGACTGCACAGAGAGATCTGAGCTGGAGCTGCCGATGTGGAATGAATGTGCAAAAATTACTTATTCTATAGCTGAACTGAATTTCTTCTTTGAGTCCCATTCAGATCGTGGCAGACGTTACATCTCAATCACTCAGAGTCTTCCTTCACCAGGCCAAGAAGCAGGGAATTTATGTGGCGCCAGGCAGGGGAAGCTGGCATTTGTCCACACTGCTGGCATCTACTAAGATTCCATTGCATAACCCCGTCTTAGATTACTGATTAACAAGGGTTGCAACATCCCCTTTCGGTAACCTCCAGGCCTCTGTCTCTCCCCATGCCCTATTTCCATTTCCCACTCGGAAACAAGGGAAATCACTCTCCCACTCCTGCAGGATGCTCTGGGCTGTGAAGCAACCACAGTAACATTTCTTCTGCTCTGGGACCATATTGAGAGTCTGGGGTTTTGACCCTTCCTAGCCCATAGTCAGGGAAAGGGCCATAGGCTTCGTATGTTCACATTTTCTTCAACAAAGAAGGATAGAGGAGATATTAAAATGGAATTAATAACACAAATTTGGTTGATTTATATGTTGAGCTCTGTAGTCTGAAAACAGAAAGTAAATACCTTTTGTTAAAGCTGTCCATGGAATATTCAGGAATTTACTGTATATAAAACAACAGAGTAATTAGAAAACTCCCCCAAAGTAGAAATAATATACAATAAAATACTCTGATCAAAATGCAACAAAACAGATATTCATTACAAAACCAGAAGAAGAAGAAGAAGAAAAGATACTCTACCACACAAAAAAATAATTTATTTATTTATTATTTACAACATTTTTAAAATTTATTTTGAGAGAGAGAGCACGAGCATGGGAGGGGCAGAGAGAGAGAGCATTCCATGCAGGGTCCACACTGTCAGGGAAGAGCCTCATGTGGGGCTCAAACTCATGAACTGCAAAACCATGACCTAAGCTGAAACCAAGAGTTGGCCACTCATTCAACTGAGCCACCAAGGAACACCTATTTTTTATTTTGTTTTTAAGTTTATTTATTTATTTTGAGAGAGACAGAGAGAGAGGGAGACAGAGAATCCCAAGCAGGGTCCACACTGTCAGGGCAGAGCCTGATGTGAGACACAAACCCATGAAACCATTAAGATCATGACCTGAGCTGAAACCAAGAGTTGGACGCTCAACCAACTGAGCCACCTAGACAACCCCAGAAATCTTTTTTAGGTTTGTTTGTTTGTTTGTTTAGAGAGACAGTGTGAGTGGAGGAGGGGAGGGAGGGAGACAGAATCCCAAGCAGGCCCTGCACTGCCATCGCGGAGCTCGATACAGGGCTCAAACCCACGAACTGTGAGGTCATGACCTGAACTGAAACCAACAGTCGAACACTTAATTGACTGAGCCCCTCAGGCGCCCCTCTACCACACAGAAATTTTTTAATTTTCTCTTAAACACCCTTGGATCAATGAGAAAAGGAAAACAAGAATTTTTAAATATATATAGAAAACAGTCCCACAAATGAAAAGCTGTAAGACACACACAGCAGGGGGAAATTCATGATCTTAAGTAGTTAGATTAATGAATGGAAAAAAAATTAATAAATTAGGGATCCACATCCAGGAGTTAAAAGGATAACAAATACATTTAAAGAAAGCATAAGGATAAAATGAATAAAAAGAAAAGCCAACATGAATAAATGGACTGGTAAGGAGTACAGAAGCCAGACTGGAGGGAGGGAGGAAGTTGGAGGTGAGAGGGCAGGTAGGAACACAGGGTAGTAAGCGACACTTCCAAATGCTTGACTGGGGAAGGGAGGACACCAGGCAGCAGCCACACGTGGATATGCCTCAGCCAGAGAGAGAGAGAGAGCAACACTAAATATTTTGACAGCCGAGCAAAAGGCAAGGATAGGTGCCAATGCAAGTCGAATTTAGAGAAATGAGTGGGAATCTGAGAGTTCACAGCTGGAAATTGTGTTTTTCCTGAAAATGAGAAGGGAAGTACACACGTGTGAGATTCGAGGCAGAACCCACAGTCCACAGAAGGCAAAGATGAGGGCAAGACAGAAGTATTAGGTATTTTCAAAGGCTCAGATAACTTGGTAGGAGTTTGGTCTTGGTAGGAGTTCAGTGTGATTTTTCTCCAGAAAATGTCAAAAGTCTGGGTAGGGGAGAAATGAAGACACAAGGCTGATGTAATGTTGGGAGGGCACCTCCAGGGCAGGTGAAATATGTAAGGTGAATGGGCAACAAAGTAGAAGAGACAGCCATCTCTCTATTCATTCATTCAAAACACATTCATCGTGCACCTGTTACGTAAGATAACAGGTTAATATTGAAGAGCACGGACTCTGCAGCTAAACTGCCTAGTTTCAAAATCTAACTCCACCATTTATAGGATATATCCTTGGACCAGTGATTTAACCCTTCTTTGCCCCCCCCCCCTTTTTAAATCTGGAATTCATGACATTAATGACCTAGCTCGCAGTGGTGTTGAGAGGAGTAAATGAGTTCAAATACATAACTTACTCAAAATAAATAACTCCAAGAATTTAGAACAGCAATTTCACTTCTGGCCATGCCAGAGTAACAAATACTGGAATTGCCTTTCACCATAAAAACTACCAAACTGGATCAAATATGTGACCCTGCTGTTTTCAGGGATGGGACAACAGGCAGCACAGAACTGCTATCACAGGAAGTGAGCCCGAGCTTTACCAGCTCTCTGACTGGGGACACTCTCCTGAGACAGTGGAATCCAAAATGACTCCAGTAGTCCTGCTGAGCTGAGAAGGCCAAGATCTGGAGCTTCTAGAGCCTGTGGAATGTGTGGGGCTGGCGCCAGGGAGGAGGGCTGGAGCCAGGGAGGAGGGAGTCACGTGCATGGGGGGCCCAAAGTCCATGTGAATTCTTTTGCTAGGGTTGCTATAACAAAATACCACAAACTGGGTGGCTTAAACAACAGAAACTTACTCTCTCATAGTTTTGGAGGCTGGAAGTCTGAGATCAAGGCGTCCAGCAGCGTTAGTCTGTTTTGAGGGCTGTGAATGAGAATCTGTTCCATGCCTCTCCCCTGGGGGCTGGTGGTCACCGTCAATCTTTGACATCGCTTGGCTTGTAGGTGCATCACCTTGATCTCTCCCTTCACCTTCATGTGGCTTTCTCTCTGGGTCTAATTTCCCCTTTTTAGAAGGACACTGGTTATACTGGATTAAGACCCACCCTAATGGCTTCATTTTAATGTAACTACTTCTGTGAAAACCCCATTTCCAAATAAAGTCACATCCTAGAGTATTGGGGGATTGAACTTCAATGTATCTTTCGTTGGTGGGGGGGACACAATTTAACCCATACCAAAGGCTTCCTGTCAGTTTATGTCAAGAACTGGGCTGCACAGGCACAGATGGAGACTTCGCAACAGACTGGCTGCCGAGGACTTGAGTGCAGAACAGAAACACTATCGGTCACAGAGTGCTGGGAGCCATCATTTCAGCAGAGTAGAGAGATTCTCTTGTTGTCCCATTCAGCTGCCATACCAGAAATGTTTTGCTTCAGGAAGAAGGATCATGCCCTAGAGCAAAGGCTACTTTTGATTTACCCTAACAAACCCCTTGACCGGAGCAAGGAATACCTCCAAGAGATTAATTGCCTGCCAAAACCACACACAACACTCTTTAAAGGAAAACAACATAATCCAGACTCTTTCCAATAGATCACCCACAATATTTAGCCTACAATAAAAACCTCCCAGATGTTCCGAGAACCAGGAAAATTTTACCCATAAAAATAAAAGGTATCCATGGAAACAGACTCTGAGATCATCTGCATGATGAAATTAGCAGACCAGTACTTTAAGGTGGTTATGAAGAATGTGTTCAAGGAGTTAAAGAAAAATACAGCCTTAACAGCAAACAGGGAATCTCAACAGAGAAGTGAAACTTCTGTTTTGTAAAGAAATTCTAGACTGAAAATACCATTTCTGAAGTGAGGAAATCACTGGTGGCTTTAACAGCAAATTGTAGACTGGCAGAAGTCAGAGCCCATAAACGAAGATAGAGCCATAAAATCCATGTATAACCTTTGACTCCCTCCAAAGCTTACCTACTGATACAGCCTACTGTTGACCAGAAGCCTTACTGTTAATATAAACAGTCCATTCATAACCCATATTTTATATGTTATGTGTATAATATACCGTGTTCTTACAATGAAGCAAGCTGGAGAAAAAAATGTTTTGAAGAGAATCATAAGGAAGAGAAAATATATTTACAGCATTGTTCTGTAGTTATTGAAAACAGTCATGTATAAGTGGACCCGTGAAGTTCAAACCCGTGTTGTATAAGGGTCAACTGTAATTACTCCTTTTCGCAACAAGTCAACAACATGGGTGGGGTTGGAGCCAAGAGGAAAAACAAACAGATGCAGTATGTAGGCCTAGCTCGGCTCCTAATACAAACAGATCAACTCTAAAAAGTTATTTTTGAGGCAATCAGGGAAATCTGAATACGGACTGAGTGATGATACTAAGGAATCACTGCTAATTTTTTTTAAATGTTTATTTATTTATTAAGTTTATTTATTTTTGAGACAGAGAGAGACAGAGCATGAACAGGGGAGGGTCAGAGAGAGAGGGAGACACAGAATCGGAAGCAGGCTCCAGGCTCTGAACCATCAGCCCAGAGCCCGACACGGGGCTTGAACTCACGGACTGCAAGATTGTGACCTGAGCTGAAGTCGGACGCTTAACCGATTGAGCCACCCAGGCGCCCCTCACTGCTAATTTTTGAAGGTATATGAATGCCATTAAACTAATACAAGAAAAATTCATTTAAAAAATGTAGACATTGGGGGCGCCTGGGAGGCTCAGTCAGTTAAGTGTCCGACTCTTAATTTCGGCTCAGGTCATGATCTCGTGCTTCGTGAGTTCAAGCCCCCCATAAGGCTCTGCCTGGCAGTGTGGCTTCCTGTCTCTCTGCCCCTCCCCTGCTCGAGCTCTATCTCAAAATAAACAAACTTCAAAAAGAATGCATACATTGAAGTAAGTAGCGAGGGGAATGGCATGATGACTGGGATTTTCTTTAAAATACTTGAGCAGAAACAAAGAAGAGAAAAAGAAGAGAAACCAAGAAGGACAGACGGCGCGAGCATGGTAAAAGCCTGATAGTGTTGGATCTGGGAGACAGTTTTTATGAGAGGTTCAGTATTACCCTACTTTTGTGTATCTTTGAAACTTCTCAGTAAAACAAGTTTTCAACAAAGAACGAAAATTGTGTCTGGCACATGGTGTTATGGAAGCACTGGCATTTGTTCTCATAACAACAGTGTGGCAAGTGCCTTCCTGAACAGTAGAGATGTGGTGGCAGAGACGAACGGGACCCTGGACAGAGGTTCCATGGAGGAAAAACACGGACACGGACCAGGATGAGTAAAACAAATAAGAGAATGTCAGATGGTGATAAATGTGACGAAAATCAACCTTGAGATGGAATGGTCAGGGAAGACCCCATTAACAGGCAACATTTGAGCTGAGACCTGCATTACACGAGAAGGAGGCAGCCAGGCAAAGACTGAAGGAACAGAGGGGTTCTCAGCAGAGGGAGTATCACCTGCAAAGGTCTGTCCTGTCTGAGGGAAGATGGAAGACGGTGAGGCTGGGTAGTGATGGAAGGAAAGCCAAAGCAGATCAGTCAAGCAGACATAGATTATTCGGGACCTTCACCAGCAGTAGGGAGAGCTTGGCGAGAGAAAGTGGAGGCCCTTTGCTAGGCAAGCAGAAGACATTTGGGGAAATTCTTGCCTGCAATAGCCTGGAAGGCAGACCAAGTGTATTCCAAGCATGGAGTGAGGAAGAAGCAGAGGTTAGTGTATGTTGGTTGCCGTCCAGCTTTGTAGCAGGATATTCTCATCAAGGGATGAGTGCCGGAAAAAATGGCAAGTTTCCAAGAAGAAATGAAGGATAGTAGGGGAAATCCAGATATCTGTATTTTCTTGGATAGAAGCAAGCTCACTGCTTCTGCACACTAAATTACAGGAAATAAGGCTGGACGAGGCTTTAGGCAATAAAGGCTCATTATTTAAAATTCTCTTATAAAGGGATTTGGTTCTGTGGCAAACACCAAATTAAGAGTGTTGCCTTGGGGCGCCTATGTGGCTCAGTCAGTTAAGCATCCGACTTCAGCTCAGGTCGTGATCTCATGGTTCGTGAGTTCGAGCTCCGCGTCGGGCTCTGTGCTGACAGCTGACAGCTTGGAACCTGCTTCGGATTCTGTGTCTCCCTCTCTCTCTGCTCCTCCCCCCACTTTCACTCTGTCTCTCTCTCCCAAAAATAAATAAACATTAAAAACAATTTTCTTCTTTTTAAATAAAAGAGTATTGCCTTTTCAGGGGTGCCTGGGTGGCTCAGTCCGTTAACCTTCTGACTCGTGATCTCGGCTCAGGTCATGATCTCACAAGTTTATGGGTTCAAGCCCCACATCGGGCTCTCTGCTGGCAGCACAGAGCCTGCTTGGGATTTTCTCTCTCTCCCTCTCTCTCTGCCCCTCCCCTGCTCATGTGCTCTCTCCCTCCCTTTCTCTCTCTCAAATAAATAAATAAACACTTAAAGAAAAAGATGGCCCCAAGGTAGCCAACAGGAAGCTGACAAGGAGGCTCAGATTTGAGGGGGAAAATAATTAATAATAAGAATAGCAATAATAAAGGCATGTTTGACAGCTATGTCTAAGGAAGAACTTTAGGTGTGGTTACCAGCTTGAGGAACGGATTGGAAGTGAAGGTCTGAAGCCTGTTCTTAAAGAAACTGAGTTGCCAAATATCCATGAGCTCAGCCTAATAAAGCCGTGAACTGTGGGAGCTTAAAACCATACTCAGTCCCCCAAATTTATACAAGTGGGAATCAGGCTGGTGGTGAAACTGTAGTCCCAAGGGGGCCCCAAGTTCAAGGACCCACTTTGGATGTGGCCAGGGCAGATAACTGTCAAGAAATGCTCTCCCACAGGCTGGAGCCAGGAACTTCAGCCAGTGACAAGGGCACTTTTCCAAGACAGGAGATCCAAGGTCTAAGTAAAGAACTTTTTCCATTACTAGGGCAACAGATCTTTACAGGTGCCGGGGTACCAGGGCTCCAACAGCTCTGGACCAGGGTCTTGTGTGGGCTCCATTCTTCCCATTGCCAACGGGCTTTTTGGTGTAAAGGGGGCAAGGGGATTGGACACTGTCTCCAAAAAATTCATGTCCACTCTAACCTCAAAATGTGACCTTACTTAGGGGTGCCTGGGTGGCTCAGTTGGTCAAGCGTCCAGCTCAATTTCAGCTCAGGTCACGATCTCAAGGTTCATGGGACAGAGCCACGCACCCGGCTCTGTGCTGACAGTGCAGAGCCTGCTTGGGATTCTCTCTCTCCCGCTCTCTCTGCCCCTCCCCTGCTAACATACTCTCTCTCTCACAATAAATCAATACACTTCAAAAAACAACAAAAAGGAACATGACCTTACATGGAAAGGAGGTCTTTGCACATGTGACGAAAGTGAGGACGAAGCTGAGGGTGGGCCCTAAATCCACTGAGACAGTAAACCACACAGAGACACCCCCAGGAAGGAAGGCCATGTGAAGACAGAGGCAGAGGTGCTGAACAAGCCAGAGAATACAGGAACCACCGGGAGCTGGAAGAGGCCAGAAAAAATTCTCCCCTAGAGTCTTCAGAGAGAATGAGTCCCTACCGACATCTTGGTTTCAGGCTTCTGGTTTCCACAACTGTGGGAGGATAAACTTCTGTTGGCTTAAGCCATCAAGTTGCAGTAATGTCTCATGCCAGCCTCAGGAATCTAATGCAAGGTGTCCTGCCCCTTAAGAGACCCTGTCCAGGGGCCCCTGGGTGGCTCAGTCAGCTTAGCGTCCGACTCTCGATTTCAGCTCAGGTCATGATCTCAACGTTTCATGGGTTTGAGCCCCGCATCAGACTCTGCACTGTACTGACCGTGGGGAGCCTGCTTGGGATCCTCTTTCTCTCTCTCCCTCTCTGGCCCCTCCCCCCACATGGTCTCTCTCAAAATAAACAAAGTTAAAAAAACAAAAGCCTCTGTATAACAACGGCACAGACGACTCCTGTTCACACAGGATTTCTGGACCTCAGTCACCTGGCCACCCCAAACGGCAAGGGAAATACAGTCTTTATACCAGGGGAAGGAGAGAAAACCTATGGCCACAGAAAGCACAGTTCACTGCGTTGACATCACACAGGATGGACTATTGTCATTGACTTTAGCCATAAACCTATACAGATAGACACAAGACTCTGCAGCTCTGAGTTCACAGAGCTGACGGTAAGAACGGCAGAGACCCGGAATTTTGAAACAGATGCAAATGACAGGATGGGATTTTCCACTGTTTCTCTTTGGGGATGAGTATGTTCTCTGAGTGGGAAGAGGAGGGTAAACAGCTATTTGGTAACGGCTAGATTATGGCAGAAAGTGCTTCCTCTTCCCTGAAAATCAATCTGTCTGTCCTCTGGACAGAACTGGGCCACGTTTTCCAGTCTCCCTTGAGCTGGGTGTGGCCACATGATTGAGTGCAATCCAGTGGGGTGAGAGCAGGAAAGATCCATATACGTACACGTTTCTGGGAAAAGGCTTTTAAAAAGCCAGCAAGCCCTGTTCAAACTCTCTCTTCTCTCCTACTGGATAGATGAGTAAGATGACAAGGCCTCCAGGGAAAACAGAGCCACAAGATGTAGAGAACTCAGTGGAAAACTCAAGACTGGAGATAAACACTGGGGAGTCATTAGCACATTCTAAAAGCGATGGAAGTAGATAGACCAGGTAAGGGGCTCGAGGAAGCCTTCAGAGATAGCCGAATAGGATATCCTGAGTTCCAGCAGGGCAAGAGGAAGGAGCTAGCCAATGAGACTGAGAAACAGCAGCTGGTGGGGCAGAGGAAAACCCAGGAGAGTGTTTCCAAAAGAAGCCAGTTACGTAGAAAGCTGAGAGAGCAAGTAGGATAAAGACAGACAAGGAGTCATTGTATTTCGTAAGACAGAGCCACTGATGAGCTTAAGAAGACAATGTCCATGGAGTAACAGAGAAAAACTCAGATCAAAAACTGTAAGAAAAATGAAGAAGAGGGTGTCTGTATACAGCTCTGTCTAGAATGTTGCTGTTTGAAGGACGGGGTTTGGATGGCGACCAAAGGGGAAGGGCTTGTTAAACTGGGAGATGCTTGTAAACTGATGGGAATAATCTGGTTGAGAGGGAGAAATGGGTGCAGCAGAGAGAAGGGGAAAGAGGGTGCAGACTTGGACAGACTGACAGGATGAGACCCAGAGCCCAAGGGGAGGAGTTGACCTTCGACAGGACTCTTCCCCTCTCTGGGTCTGTCTTTGCTGGGCTTCTCCGTGGCAGGGATTAAAGATGGTCCCAGTCTCCTGAAGGCAGGCAGGCAGAAACCTGGGCTAATGTTATGTTACTCTTGGTGCTTATTTTCTTTTGCCGTCTTTGAGACTTCCAAGAAATCTAATTTAAATATTCCAGCCTGGTCTCGGCTGTGCTGGTTGTGCTGGGGGGAATTAAGGGAAAGGTCAAGTACTGCTGCTTGGGATAGAGTGTTAAGGAGGAATGCTAATTGGCAAGAGATTTCTGAGAATAAGGTGAATATTAATCAGGCCAACCAGTGAAGTCCAACCCCCCCCCCCCCACACACACACACACACACTCTCTACCCACTCCCACCGTTCTGTGACTCCCTCCCTTCCCAAATAGGGATTTATTAGGGAAAATCCTTACCTTGATCAGACTAACTTCATGCATGCATTTCCCTGTGGTCACCACCTAGTGTCACTAGAAGCTCACTTAAGCCAAAACCACAGCTAGGTGGAAGGAGAAACGCCTAGTGAAAATGCTGCTTTTCAAAGAAGTGCTAAGCTGTGATGTGGAGCCAGATGTGTCCTTTGCTCTGAGGGTTTTTACAGTTGTAAAGTCATAGAGTCAGAAATCTACTGCTGGGAAAGGTCTTACAAAACTTTTAGTTGCATCCGTTTGATCGCCAGAGGTGCCGAGAGACAGCTTCCTGCTGTCACCTCTCAGGCCCTCGGTGACCCAGATCTGGGCACTCAGCTCTGGTGCAATCCTTCCCTGGCCCGCCTGCTTCTCCCAGTAGCAAAGCCTTGGAGGAGCTGGTTTCCGATGGAGACTGACCTTCCCTCAGTGTAAGATGAGGTTCCATGGATGCCGGGGGTTTGGACGAGCTGATGGCAGCTTCCAATCCAGCCTCTTGGGGATGGGAGGAGTGGAATGGGTGTGACCAATTGGTCAGTGGGGGGAAAGGTAGGAGAAAAAGGGTCAGGATTGAAAAATGGACTCAGGAGAACTTCTGGAAAGTCCACTTGAACTTCCTCCCAAGTAGTTAAAACGTTCTTTCTCTGATGTGAGTCTGGGCCACATTCTCCCTTTATCCAGCCCAACTTGGTATAGCAGGGGGCCCAAAGACCCAAAGCCCCTTAGGACACCCCTTCCCAGCCCCTTTCCAAACCCTCTGAAGCGTCACAAGTGCCTGCAGCCAGTACCCACTAGGGGGCGACAGAGTCCCAGCAATGCCAGGAGAGGCTGCCTCCGCTCCAGGCGCCCTGGCTCCTGAGTCCTGGCTATGGGGGCTCCTGCCCTGGAAAAGACTATCTAGGCCAACAGCTCCCTCCCATGCCAGCCCTGAGTCGGCCCCCACCTCCAGTTATAACTTTCATTTTTATAGCACCATGGTTTTTAGAAAGCTCATTCACGTGGCTTCTTCCAGCTGACGACTGTCCTGAGGGTAGCAGGGGCACACATTACTGTACCCCACTTTACAGGTGACAAAATGGACCTTAGAGCCGTGATGAATTGCAGTCAAGGTCAAACAGTGAATGGCAGAGCTGGCCTCAGACCCAGGGCCTCTTGATGCCGAACCCCATGTTCTTTCTGCCAGACTCCCACTGCCCTCTTCCTTAGCGGGGGGTCCAGCACAGCAGCCACCTTGCTATTTCAAGACAAAGTCGAACCTGGGTGCTCAATTCCACGGGTCCATATGCTGCACCCTGATGAGGCCCATCTGGTCTTCAGAACACTGCCATGCCCCAAGGCCAGGGCTCGGATCTGCCTCATGGGACTGGAGGGCACACAGAGCCACGGGCTGTGCTAGCCAGCTCGGCCCCGGGCACGGCTGTCCCCAGAACAAGAGAACAGGCAGACGCTACCCCGTGGAAGCCCACCGCTGGCCTGTGCCCCTCCAGAATTGCCTCATGTGAGTCCTGGAGGGAGCTGGGGGGGGGGGGTGTGTGGCTTAGGTCTGCCCCTGGGAGAGGCTGCTAAGAATGAAAGAAAGGCTCTAGTGCCCATGTTTCCAACAAATTCTGGGCAAGCAGGTGAATGAGGCAGAAAAGGCTGGGAGACAGCAGTTTTGATTCAATGGGCCTTCCGCGTGGCAAGCAGGGGAAGCCAGGAGAACATCACGTAAAAGGGAAATGTCAGACCCGAGGAGGGGGCTAGGAGTGGGGGGGGGCATCTGGACAGGCAGCATGCTGGAGGGGTAAGAGCAAGGCTGCTGGAATGACAAATCTTGGCTTCAAGCCCCACCTTCACCACCCACAGCGGTAGCCACAGCCTCAGTTTACCCATTTGCTCAATGCAGCCAGGGCTCAGCACCTCGTGGGAGTTGTGAAAGCCCGAGGGAAGCTCCTGAGAGGCCCATAAATGGAAGATCCCTCTGCAGGGAGAGCTGGGCTGTCATGTGTCCTGGTCCCTATACGGGAGTCAGAACCAGAGAAGGAGCCCCCTCCCTTGGGCCTGGGAGTGCGTCTGGACAAAGACAGCTGTTCTCGCTGTCGTCTGGCCCCCGGGGACGCCGTGAGGGTGGCAGATTTGGGGGCTCCGTGCCAGGCTGCGTCTCTGCACCCCGCCTCCCCGAGGGGACGCAGGGCAACAGGGTGCAGCCAGCCGGCATACAGTCGGGAGCGGCCAAAAGCAGCGGCTTTGCTATTAATGTAGTCAGTAAATAAATAAAGGAGGGCTTAAGCTTAGTGTAGAGCCATCAGTTTAGAACTACAGGGTAATTAGCACTGCAGGGGGCGGCAGGGCGGCAGAGTCAGGTTTAAATGAGTGAGTTCACTTTCACGGAGGCACCCCCGGAGAGCAGAGAACACAGCCCAGAGAGGAGCCCGCCCTCCCTCCAGCCCGCAGCGGGCAGGGGCGGAGAGTGCAGATAGCAGGGCTGGACCCAGCACCACGGCAAGAAAGACCCGGGGGATGCCCACCCCCCCCCCATCTTGGCCAGGGAACAGGTGTCTCCATGCACACACACCCAGCGATGCCCAGGCAGCTCTCTGCCTGTGAGGTGCTGCTGTCCTGTGCCAGGGACATGCACACGGCACACGGCAAACAGTTCAGGCGTCTCCACGAACAGGCATGGGCGGCTGTGAGAGGAAGCAGGAGCGTCTCTGCTGAAGCGTCTATGCGGCCCATGGCAGGTGGGCACGTACGTGGAGGTGCCCGCGTGGGCACACGCTGTGCACGTACTTGTCCGGTTTCACCGGACCCTGGCAGCTGCAACCTCAGCCCCAGATGCTAATTGCCTCTCTCCTCCCTTCCTTCTTTCATCGGTTTCTCCAAATGGATGCCTACCACGTGCCAGCCAGTGTCAGGCTCCAGGAATATGAAGACATACACACACAACACACAATTCCGACCTGCAAGGAACTTAACATTGGGTTCACGGTGACAGTAAATCAAGTGGGTGATTATAGGGGTACCTGGGTGGCTCAATTAAGCCTCGGACTCTCGATTTCAGCTTAGGTCACGATGTCACAGTACGTGAGTTTGAGCCCAGCACTCTGTGCTGACAACCACGGAGCCTGCTTGAGATTCTCTCTCTGGCCCTCTTTCTGTCCCTCCCCTGCTCGCTTGCTCTCAAAATAACACTAAAAAAAAAAAAAAAAAAAAAAAAAAAAAAAAAAAGCAAGCAGGTGATTCAAGTGTGCTATGACAAATGGTCCCATAGAGTGGGACCAGGGAAGGTTTCCTGAATTGGTAGGGTGTGAGCGGAGACGTTGACAATGAGACAATGAGACAGCCAGACTGAAGGGAGGGGGACGTGTGGCAGTACAGTTCCAGAAGAGGAAACAGCATGTGCAAAGGCCCACAGGGGAACGCAGCTTAGTGTCTTCCAGGAACCACCTGTGGTCCAGGCGTCTGGAGCAGAGAGTAGAGGGCAGCCGCAGGATGCGGGGGTCATCCCGAGACAGGGCTGGGGTGGTGAGCACAGGGGCTCACTGAGGGTCTGTTAAGCCTTGTTAAGGAGTCTGAATTCCACCCTAAGAGTCCCCACCAGGGACTTTAATCACAGGAGTGACAGGATTCTCTCTGCATTTTTGGAAAATCCCTCCGGGCTGCCACACATCAGCACAGAGGAAGGAGCAGAGGGAGGCAGAGCACCTGGGGTCTGTCCTCCTCTGCCCTCTCCCCTTCCTGGTGGGCGGAGCCAGGGGCTCCCCAGGCAGCCGGGTGGGGAGAGCTGGACACAGACGGCTTCGCACTTGCCCTGCCATCTGCCTCTTCTCACCCGCCACAACGTGCCTGAGTCTTCAGCAAGCCTCCCCGGCTCTGGGCCTCCGCTCTCCCACCTTTTGGGGGGGCGGGGGGAGAACAGCCCCTCAGAGCTGCAAAGACAGCTGTTAAAGGCGGCGATGATGTGACCCGAGTGCCCACCCGAACAGGAGCAGCCTCAGCCGGGCAGGGACGCTGCCTGTGCGTCGAGGGCTCCCACCTCGTGGACTTGGAAACACATTTGGGAGGGACGCAGCCCCTCCCTCGGCTGCCTGGCCCCTCTCCTGACCCCAGCAGAGCGCCCCCGTGGCCAGCGCCGTCCTGGAGGAGGCGGCCCGCTGCTGCAGGCCAGGGCAGAGGGCAGCAGGGCCAGGCTGGCAGGGGCGGGAGGGTGGGGACTGAGTCAGGCCCCAGAGCGTTCTCAGGCTGGCCGGGCCAGGGCCCCTTTCTCTCCATGAGATCATATCTGGGTCAAAGAGCATGTAAAGCAGGCAGACCCCAGCGGCCACACAAAGCCCATTCAGCCCAGCCCTATTCACTTACCTCCTCTCCCCCAGAGCCCACACCACAGCGACCCCAGCGCAGCGCCTAAGCCCCAGCTTTGATGTCCAAGAACAGAAAACGGCATTAAATGTTGTTTTAAAGAGGGAGTGCTCGCTGCCCTCCCATCTGTCAAGAGAAAGCTGAGGCCCGAGGGGGAGGGACGTGGGGGAGGGGCGGGAGGCCTGGGGGACCTCAGAGAGGGGACCCAGAGAAGAAAGGGATGCACGCGGAGGAACGGGGCCGGGGTGGGGGGGGCAGCCCACAAACGCTCAAAATCAAACCAAATATATTTTTGGCCAAGGGCTGTTTTCCAAGATGAGCAATGTGGGGAGAGGAAAAAGAATTTGGGACAGAGAGACAAAAAGCCAGGAGAAACCTTCAAAAAAAAAAATAAATAATGCGAGAAGACAAGGTTAGAGGAATATAGAGAGACGATGGGAGAGAATGACGGAAGGGCAGAGCAGAGAAACAAGGAGAGAAGCAGAGAGCCAAGTGGTAAAGGGGCGCAGCTTGCCCTGCAGGGTCCCTTCCTCCTCCAGGGTCATCGGGTCGTCCCAGGTAAGTGTGCTTCCAGGTGGTTCTCTGCTGGCAACCGGGTAACGCAGCCCTTGGGCCTCGCAGAGTTGAAAGGCGCCCCTCCCGGTCCAGGCCCAGAGCAGGCAGGTGGGGCAAAGAGCCAAGCCTTCCGGGCAGGGTGCAGTGTGCGGAGGGGGTCAGGTGGCCCCCGAGGCTTGGCCCTAGTTTCATACCCCATGTGGGGACTCTGTGTCCCCCCAGTAGGACCAGATTATTTTGGATGGAGCCAGACAGGTAGGACTGCCTCCAGCAGAGGTGCTGAACCAGGGCACCTAGGATTTGGTGAGGCTGGTCTAACCACTCTGGACAACCGAGGCAATGCTGCCGTCCCCAGGCAGAGGAAAGAAGAAAAACCCGGAGGAGAAACCTGGGCCCGAGGATAGGGAGAGGACCCAAGAGGCAGCTGTCCCCATCGGAGTTTTGTGCGAATGCCTTATTCTGTTAGTGGGGATGTTGGGTCCGCACCCCAGCTCCCACCTGCCCCTCCTGTTCCCATCTCCTTTCTCCATGCCGCATGGCTGCCACACACCCAGGAAACTTAAACTGCGTGGAAGCTTCTTGAGAAATGACAGGGAGAAGTTGACAACGTCTCTAACGAAGACCAGACAGGAGGGGGCCCTGCCTGTGGAGTCCTGGGAAAAAGCAAACCTTGATTCGGCATCAGGAGATCCGGACGCGGGTTCCAGCTTGGCTCCTCAGCAGCTGCGTGATACCGAGCCGGTTAACACAAGCAAGAGGGTTCCGGCTCTGAGGCTCACTGGAATGTCTGCTCCTCGAGGACAGGGGTTCCGTCCTGTCCCCCACTGAATTCCCAGAGCTCACAGCAGTAACTGATCTGAGCTACTGCGTGAACGTCTATGGTGTTGACTCCATACATTGTTCCCAGGATCAAACGATAGTGTATTTAATGCTATCTTTAAAAGAAAAAGTATTAGAAACATACATTGCAAAGTGGGCATGTGCCTTGGAAAATATGGCATAAAAGGCCGCAGAACTACACCAGAACTTTCTCTTCCCCCATCCCCAGCCAGAAATCTCAGTTCCTCCAGTGTTACCCACCCCAGAAACGTCAAAAAAAAACAAAGCAGCTTTTTTCTTTTTTTTTTTTTTAAAAAAAGGGGACACTTCAAGCCAGAGACAACTGAATTAACTTTATTCTCTTCTAACTGCAGATTCAAGGTATACAACTGAACATTGCTATTTTTCTTATGAGACTTATAAATAAAAATACAAAAAATGTTCACTACAAAAAAATCTACTGTTAGTAGGATGTAAAAAATATTCTCTTTGCTATAGAAGGCACAAACTTCACTTAGTGACACATGGAGAGAGAAAAAAAACCTGCAGCAGTAAATTCATTTTTTTTCTTTTTTTTTTTTTTTTTTTCCTTTTTAAATCTTGTCAGAAACACTGAAATTACAAAGAAACGCATCAATCTACACGGAACGAAGGCAGATGCGGAAAGCTGCGACCAGGACCGCACTGACATTGGGGACTAGACCACAGAGGGACTGGCAAGCAGGGCTGGGGCTGGGCAGGGGCAAGGGGGGAGGGGGGAAGGGGGAGGGAGGGCGGGGAGAGAGAGATTTGTACAAAAAAAAAAAAAAGTAACCGGTAAAATTGAAGAAACAAAGTTGGGCAGCCTCCTAAAATTAGGCTAAGAGGAGGTGCTGAGGTAGACATGAACTAGAACGTCAATTAATTAAAAACACGAATTCTTGTGCTGTCACCACAGAAGACAAGCCACAGAAACAAACAAGTAACAAAACGAAACGTAATACCCAAACCAAAAGGCTTAGTTTTGCTTGGTCCAGCAGGGCAGCGGGGGCCCCCAGTGCTATAATTTACATACATATATATATATATTTATCTTTATATATATGGGTTGGATGTCATGGTGCACCACCACGGCTTTGTAACCTCACAAAGATCATGCATAACACTACGTGAACAAATTCTATGACACACACCAGGAGGCTGGTACCCTGTCTGCAAAGTGGGCCATCAAGGACCCAGGAAGGCAGGGCCGGCAGCCGACAGGCCTGCGAGGCCTGCACCCCTCTCTCCCCACCCTCTTCCCCTGACCCAACCTCCCTGGTCTCTCTTGCCCCCTCTCCCGGCTGGCTCTGCCTTCTCCTCCACCCATGAGCGCCACGGAGCAGGTCAGTCTGGCTTTCTTCCCTCCTACTGAAACGTCCAAGGAAGTGCTGCCATGAAGATCCAGGAAGGAGGAAACCAGATGGAAGAGGAAAAAGATAGGACAGAGGCCCAGGAAAAATGAACAGAGTCTGATCTTTCTCTGCTCCTCTAACACGTGGTGCCCCAGCTTTCACTCTTATTGGACTTGCAGGGGACTCTCCACAAATCTCGTCCTGCCCGCCACCCTCACTGGACAGTCCAAAGGCTGCCCCACCACTGCTCACCCCTGCAGCCGGCCGTACCAACAGCATCCAGAAGGGTACCATACACTTGTGAAAAATTGCAGCAAATATTGTGTTTTTTTTCTACACATGGAGAAACGTTCAGGCACAAAGACTAAACAAGCCCGCATTGCATCCCTGGATTGTACTGAATCACTGGGGCCTCCAGCCTCCCTACCCACCCCTGCACCCCAGATATACCTTCCCCATATCCGTGGCCTCCTCCAAAGCAGCCCAAAGCAGCAATGATATTTACTATTTTATATCTCTCTCTTGCTATATATATATATATCTATATATTTGTCTATCCTATATACACATAGGATTTTAATGCTTTGAATGAGTGAAGGAGTGAATAGGGAAAGAGCACATGATGGGTAAATGTCACCAAAAGCATTAAGGGACACGCCTGTAGGAGCTGAACACTAGAAAGGGACCATTAAGCAGCTCGGACTTTCCCGGCTGGAGAAGTTTCGCTAATGCTGGGTAAGGCAGTAGCAGGGAGGGTCGTCAGCGGTAACACAGCTAAAGGCAGCAGGTGGCCAAGGGGCCAGATGGCAGAATGGAGAGGGAAGTAACACTCAGCTCTCACCTGGGGAGACAGCACCCTCTGCCCTCCTAGTCTCCCCAGCCCCCTTTATTCAGACACATCTGAAAACTCCAGATAATTTTTGACCTTCGCCTTGGCCCTTAGGCCTGGCAAAGAAGGCCTTGGCAAGGTCAGAATTACTTCATCTTTGTGAGTAGGAACCTAGCAAAGAGGCATGTTGGACTCTATCCAGGTGTCGAGGCTTCGTCGGGGAGGAGGGGAGAGCAAAGCCAACACAGGCGTCTCCCATTCAGTATCCTTCAGAAACCACCCATCCTGACCCTCTGTCCTCATTTCCCTGCTAGGGTCCCTCAGGGACGGTGGGGGGCAGACAGGTGCTCACTTAGTACCATCCGATGCTGCAACACCAGATTACAACAATACTGCGTGACTGAACACACAACCACACACAAAAAGCACACGCGCGCACACACACACACAGAGGGGTATTTTGGTGGTGGCGGTGGTGGATTTTTTTTTTTTTTTTGTCTTTTTTCTTTCCTATTCACATTACAAAAGGAAAAAAGGGCAAGGTCCTGTAGAACTGACGAAGGAACTAACAAACATTACAAAAATATTACAATTTGTAAATATTAGCTCAACCCTCTCAGCTTTTATGAACAGGGCAGGAGACCCAGGCTGCGTGGGAAGGGTGGGGGCGAGTGAGAGGTGTCAGCTACGTCTATGGAATAGTTTCTTTTTTTTTTTTTTCCTTCCCCACCGAAGTTGCAAGAGATCTTGCTGTTAAAATATTGTTTTCGGGGGTTTACAGACCCCCTTCTTCCCAGGCTGGGGGAGGAAGCATAGTGCATAAACATTTCTTACAGACCGCCCCTCCCCCAGATGATTTGCCTCTTTTCACATTATCAACACAACTGCTCTAGTCACATAGTTCAACTTTTTTTGTCCTTTCCAAAGCACTAAGTCATTATTACAACTGCAAAAGAGCATCCTCCCTACCTGACCATCCCCGACCGACAGTCTAGTGACACGGTCCCCCCAAGTTCCAATCCCCCCACACACAATTTTTAAGGCCTTCAAATTTGGTGGGCAGGATTGCAGGGGAGGGCAGGAGGGACGGGGCCGAGGGACAGGGGGGTGGTCACAGCAGCACCCATCCCTCCGACTTCCCTAGAGCCCTCACAACCCTTCTCCCCAAAACCACTTCCCCAAAACCACTTTTAAAACCCTAAGATAAAAACGCAGCCACAACTTTCTCAGAGAGAGAAAGGAAAGAAAAAAAAGAAGACAAACAAACAAACACAACTCTTACAAATAAAGCATGAGATGAAACGGAGGGCCCATCCCAAAGCGAACCAAATATTGCAAACGTGCTTTCCAAAATTCAGGGTGGGGAGGTTGGGGGGAAGGAGGGAAACAGAGCAGCAGAAAGGGAGGCAGCAAGGGAACAAAAGAAGAACTGGAGGAACGTAAGAGGTAGCTTTTAGAAAAACAACACCCCCACCCTAACGCAACAAAACAGAGGCCGGCTCATCCCCACGCCAGCCCTGCAAATTAGACCCATTTTGGCAATGATAACGCACACAGAGGCGGGGCCACACGGTTGCAGGGATCTGAATAATACAGGCCCCCAGGCCCAAAGGACCCAGCAAATTCTAAGAAAGGTAGGATCTTCTCCAGAGTGTTTTAGGCTGAACCCTTGCTGGGTACAGAGGCCTCTGGGAGGCCCTGGGCAGAGCCAACGGTGACTCCAGAGTGCCCCTGACACACCCTCCCTTTCGCCCACCTTCTGCTGACCCCGGCTCTCACGTCCTGATCCTGAGTACTCCACTCCTTCCGTCCAGCTCTGTCCAGCTGGGATGGCAAGGGGCCGTGGCCAGCTGAAGTCTACTAAACCAACTATTAATTTATACAAGAAACAGAAAAGAACGTCCTCCCCATTTCCTCCAACCCCCAACCAAAAAAGAGATACAGGGGTTAAAAAAGCTCATGAGGTCACAAAAAACTGAGGTAATTCAAGTACAATGTGCTAACAGGGGAACAGGGGACACAGAAAAGAAGCAAAACATTTACATAAGGGCCAAAGCGCTTTCTACTCCTCTTCCTCCTCTCCTTCCTCCTCCCTGGGAACTTGTTGGGGGGGGGGGTTGCCCTGAGAGCCAGGAACTCTGTGCTGCTCTCTGGACCAGGGCTGGGGTCCCCACCCCCAACCAGCTAGCCCAATCCCCGGGCAGGGCGTCCCCTTCTCCAGGTGTAGGACACATCTGGGCACATCCTTCCCTCAGACAATGAGCCCTTTCACGGACGCCTTCTCCTAGGGCCTGAAATAGGGGTGGTAGGGATTGGTGTTGGTTTGCTTGGTGGGACGGTATAGGGTTAGTTATGTTTTCCCATTTTGGAAGCGAAAGCAGCTCAGCAGGAACCTCGCTCATCATGACAGGGCTTGACTAGGGTGGGGTACTCCGTTTATTTTGTGTTCTCAGAAAGCGGAGGGTGGGGTGAGGGGGCTGTGGAGTCCAATGCAGCTTCCCAGCTAGGGAGCTAAGCCAGGAGGGAAGGCGCTGCCTGATGCATGAGGGGCTGGGCACCCCTGCACTTGGGAGGGGCCTCTTGGAGGCAGGGAGCAAGGAGCTGGGGGAGGGGCAAGAGCCATGAGGCTTCCGAACACCTTGAGGGGACACCCCGAGCGGCAGAGCTGGGGGGTGGGGGGCTACAAATGAACTGAGTGGTGGGAGGGAAGAAGAGCCCCTCCCACTCCACTCTGCCCCCAGAGCTGCCATGTGACCTTCGACTAGTGACTGTGACCCAACCCAGCCCCACCACCTGCGGGCCCCCTCCCTCTGAGGGCGACAGGCAAAGATTGTTTGGCTCTGACCACAGCACCCCTCACCCCCTCCCTAGCCTCCACTTCTGGATGCAAAAGGAGGGTCTGGGTGGAGGGAAGAGAAAAATATACCACCAAGTGAGCTAAACAAACCATGCTCACCCCAACCCAAGAAAATGAAGCCAACCTCCAGCCAGGGAGGAGGGACAGAGGCCGCCGGGGAGGGGTGGTGGCGGGGCATCCAGGTCACTTGGAGCCCCAGAGAGAGTCCCAGGCCAGACAGCTATCAGGTTTCCTTTTTCTTCTCTCTCTCTCTTTTTTTTTCTTTTTTTCTATTTCCTTTTTTTTGTCTTTTTCTTTCTTTTTTTTCCACGGTCCTTCCTCGACTTCATCCTGCCCTAACTCTTCTCTCCCGGCTGCCCGCTCCCCCGCCACTGCCGCCGTCTTGCCTCACACGTAGCACAGGTAGAGGTAAGTCTTCTCTATCCTCCAGTCGGGCGGGATCTCCTCGGGCTTGTGGCCCTTCATGTGCTTCTGCATAGAGGAGAGGCTGGGGCAGTATTCCGTGCAGATGGTGCACTGGTAGGGGGAGGCGCCGTTGTGCGTGCGCAGGTGCTTAATCATGGCCGAGTAGTCCCGGGAGCGCTGGTGGCACAGCTTACACTCAAAGGGCTTCTCACCTGTGGGGGGAGGGCAGGAGAGAGCCAGGACACAGGGAGAGAGCCGTGAGGGTCTCGCCAGGGCTGCTCTGGGCCCTCGCTCGCTGGAGACTTGGGCCCCTCTAGTTTTGCACCTCCCACTAGAACTTTATGCGACGACAGATGCACCATCCAATACGGTAGCCACTGGCCACAAAGAGCTACTGAGCACCTGAAGCACGGAGGCACCATCCAGTATGGTCGCCCCTGGCCACACGGAACTACTAAGCACCTGAAGTGTGGATACACCATCCAATATGGTAGCCATTGGCTACAGAGAGCTACTGAGCACCTGAAGCGTGGCTAGTGCCTCTGGAACTACATGCTCAGTGGCTCAGAGGGACTCCATGGTTCCTCATTTCAGCAGCCACACATACCAAGGGGCTGCCCTGTTGCCAAGCACACCCTTAGCCCTGCCTCATTCTATTTAACCCTCCCAAAGGCCCAGAATCTTACCTTCCGAAGAAAGGATATGGGGGTCTAGAGAAGGGACAGTGAGGCCCTGAAAGTCCTTCGGGATATTCCTTCTAGGGGAACACGGGGATACAGTTGTTTTGAGGCTACAGCTGGTAGGGAGGAGGGGGATGAAAATGAGGGAATCCTTTCCTTCAAATGTGTTCCATTTGGGATGCCTACTCCTCTAAGGCTGGACCCTGCCTTCCCAGGGGGGCTAGAGAGCAGTAAGGGACAGAGAGCCTGGGAGTGCCCTGCCACACCCTAGCTGCTGCCCAGCCTCCTCCCAGTTAGAGTCCCCTGGAGCTGAGCAGAGGGTGTGAGGGAACCTTGTTTCGATACAGTAATTAACTGGCCAGCCATCTCGCTATCAATACTCCTCTGTGCAGAGGCCCCAGCAAATAATGAAGTAATGAACAGCCAAAGTGATCTAACTATCGACCTGCTATTTACAATAGTCACCACCAATGCATTTAATGATCGGCTCACCAGGTCACATCCCCAGCAGGGGGCTAAGGAAGCCCCAGGGCTCTGGAAAATACCGGGAGGGACTCTAGCTGTCAGCAGCAAGCACCCCACCCGAGGCTTTCCTTATGGCCCAGGCTGGAGGCAAGAACACACAGCTATGACACCACACATCCTCTTCTTGTTGCCTCCTTTATCCCCCCACCTCCTATGGAAGCATACTCTTCCCTCGGCCAGCACAACCTGTCCTCAGTCACCCCTCAGTCACCTCTCCCCACCGTCTTCTGGTCAGGATGGCTGCTTCCCCCGATCAGAGGAGGCTTCAAGTTTACCAGATTCCACTAGCTTCCACTACGCCTCGTATCCTCATGGGAGGTCCTTCTGAATACCCACCATCCCCCCAACCTGCAATGTGCTGCTGGGAAGCAGTTAACAACTGGCTCTCCAAAAAGGCCCGATTCTGTAGCAGTTGCCCATGGCCATGTTGGGACTACTCTGACCCCGGCTGCTTTTAAGCGACTGAGGTGATGTCACTGCACTTGGGAAGAGATGGGCAAGATGGGCTTTCACGGGCCACTGCAGGCCAGCTCCAGCCTTCCACTGCCCCCGAATCTGGCAATTCTGGACACCATGGCCATGTCTACTCGTTCTGTCCTCAGACCCCACCCTCTGATCACATTTCTCTTGCATAAAAAGGAATGTGAAAGCCCTGTGAAATGCTACAACGTTATACATGAAGAGGGGTTAGTAAATATACCTGCCCCTCTGATCTCTGAGAAGAACTCAACCCAACAGTGTCTCAGCTCTCCAGAGCTGAGTGCCTGGAGACCAGACTCAGTGCCCACCCCCCAGTTCTTACTCTAAACCCCAGTAACAAGAAACCATCCCAGCCTCTACTTTTCAGTAAGCAGGCCAACTTGACCCCAAATCAGGACGCACAAACTGCAAGCCGTTGGCATGGCTGCCTGGAAGGCCAGTCTGGGCCCCTGGAAAGCGTGCCATGATCAATTAGCAATGTCTGCCTCAGCCTTGACCCCGGGCGGTGGCACCTGGGCCATCGTGCTAACCTTCACCAGAGTCACGTTCCAGTCTTGGGGTAAGTCTTGGACCATCCTCGCCCGGGCTGCCCTGGAGAGCCACCTGCCCCTTACCCCTCACCCAGGTCCCTGCCCCAGCTCAGGTGCCCTCACCGGTCTTCAGTACCTGTATGCACCCTATAGTGCGTCTCCAGCTGGTGCTTGAGGCTGAACTTCTTCCCACAGCCATTGCACTCATAGGGTTTCTCACCCGTGTGGATGCGTTTGTGGCTCTTGAGCGTGCTCTCGTCCCGGAAGCAGCTGCCACAGAACTCACACTCATAGGGATGGTCGCCTGTGGGGACAAAGGGCTGGATCAAGGCCTTGCCTCTCCCCGCTCCCTCTTTAGGAGACCACAAGCCACATTCAGTATGCCAGGAAGAGGAGACAGCCTGCATTCACCACCATTCTCCAAAGACCATGGAAAGACCCGGCCCCCCCGCCCCACCTCCAGCTCCCAATGTGAATAGTGTGTTCACACAGGTCCGTACTTTACTGTGGCCCCTCGGTTGCCCATGGGTCAAGGGCCAGTCTCAGGAAGAGAGAGCCCATTTGGTTCAGGGATGAACAGCAATCCCTAGAAAGCAGGCCCTGACAAAGGGAAAGCAGACCTGTGGGCTTTGAAACCTTGTCCCCCAGCTCCTCAGGTTCCCTTCTCTTCCTTTTCTGTAGGTCAGGGGCAAAAGCCATGTTAGCCTGACTGACTCCCCCCTCCTCAAAAACAACCCTCCAATCTGAGAAACAACTAGATCACACTGCCCACCCCCCACCCCGCCCAAATGCTTTCTGCTTTCTCCCTCCTCCTTAGTTTCAGCAGCTATGCTCTCTGCTTGATTTCTTCTTTTCTGCCCAGCAAACTCCTAGTCATCCTTCAAAGCCCGGCTCACACATCACCATGGTGTGGAAGATTCCCTGTAGCCACCCCCCGCCCTCCAGACAAATTGAGTCACTCTCTTTCTTCTGTCCCCAAAGAGAAGAAATGTCTAGCATTTTGTTATTTTAGCAAGAAACACAGGATTCTCACTGTACAGAGGAGAAGAACGAGAGGCTGAGAGATAGATGGTGTGTAAGGTCAAAGAGCTTGTAAGCAGCTGAGTCGGGATTCAGGTCTGGTTCCAAGAGTGTGGACACGCGATACTCATCAGACCGCTAAGTGACACGCTGTACCGTGTGTCTCCTGTCATGCCCTCGGTGCCTCTAGAGTGGAAGCCCCTCCAGGGTAAGAAGGGGGTCTCATGCATCCCCTTTGCCTCGGTACGGAGCACTGGGACGCCCAGAGCAGGCGCTCGGGAACTGGGGGGTAGATGAAGTTGTTACCGGCTCCCTCCACCCAGCGGGGAGAGCTGTCGCCCATGGCCTGGAATCAGTGCCCAATCAGCCTCCCTTCCTGCGCTTCCCGCTCTTCAGTCCTCTGGAGGGTGAGAAGCCGGGGTGTGGGGATGCACCATCTCTTTCTTTGAACCACCCAACGCAGGGGCTTCGGGGGCTGAAAGGTGAGGACTTCAGCTACTTATTTATTACAGGAGTGAAGGCACAGACAATAAAGATAGATTGATCACCCCAGACTTTGTTCATGAATATTTAAATATCGCTGATTCGTCTTGTCACTGTAATTACAATTTCTCTGGGCTGCATCTCCAACAACCACAGTTTATGGTAAAGAATGGCCCACTGTATTTCACTTGTCCCTCTGCAGATGCGCGAGCCTGCCAACCGTGTAATGTCCTCTGCATTTCATACATTTTCTTCAGCTGCTGAAGGTTTAAGTCATCCACAATGACCTACGTTTTTTCATTATCCCCATGTCAAACCGCACTCGTGCCTGGGCATAAATTGTCCTCCTCGTTATAGACTCGCATGCCTGTGCCTTCACTTCCTCTTTAAAATGATATTTTACTCTCTTGTCTCTCTCCTCCTCAGGCCGCCAACCCAACCTCCCCCCTCTCCAACGCAGGCCCCTGTGCCCACATAAATTCTCATCTCTTCTGATGGTTCTGAAGGGTTTTTAGGGCTCTGTGGGGAGTGGATGCTGGGGTCTGCTCACTGCAGGCTCTCTCCCTACAAGAAGTCACGGAGGGGTAGGGTGGGAGCGCTCCCACGAGGCGCTGGACAGGAGAAGGCACAAGAGCAGAGCCGTCCCTCGACACGAATTCCTCCCGACCTACGGGGCCCAGCCCTGGCTCAGAGGTACGTGCAGATCCGGGGCCAGACTGAATCCTGGGGTTCTCGGCACCTGCCTGCCCTCTGGCTGCCAGGCTCGTGCAGACCACCTGGTCCCTGACCGCCAGCCCAAAGGGAGCAGAGGTCCGTGCACACGCTGGTCCTAATTAGCTGCGTGTCTGTCCAGCTGAGGGTCAGTCTGTGCGGGCCTGTGCCCGTGTGCCCCTCTCCCCGTGCAGACGCCTGCACACACAGCCACCCCCCGCCGTCTGACATCCGACTTCCCCTCCTTGCCGAATTGGCAACGATAACGACTTTAATCAAGGATTCAGTATCCTCATTAAGATATAAATAAATAAATAAAGCAAGGGCCACGTGAGACTTCAGCGAGAGCCCGGTAATTAAAACGTACATCGGCAGCCACCCGGCCGGGGGAGGCGGGGGGCGGAGAGCCACCGTCTGTGCCCTTCCCCTCCAGAGGGGGGCCCTGAGAGTTCAAAAAAACAAAGGGTTAAGGCAGAGAGGTTTGTTTGATCAGATTTTTATGAATTTAATTATGAAGTGGATCACATGTTAAATGAGTTTGAATAGGAAATCTCCAGAGTCAGCCCCGGGAAAGGAGTAAAGTGGAACTCGGAGGGAAAAAAAAAAAAAAAAAAGACACACACACACACATGCACTTTGAAGCATGGCAAGCACCTGGCCTAAAACCCTCACCCTGAGACTTAATGGTGTCACTGTGGCCAAAATGTACACAAAACTGGCTGCAGAACTCAAAATCCAATTTGTGGCACGTTGATTAACTCTGTACCCTCTTTAATGAGCTTGACATTAAGTGCAGGACAAACGAGACTAATTAGAGCCCCTCTGGCCTGCCCAGTGCATCTGTGACCCCAGCGGCCTGTCCTCACCTGGTGGTTTCCCTGGCACCAGCCCGGCCCCAATCCAGCGCCTCCTCTGGCCCCTCCCTTTAGCACAGCTGAGAGTTTATTATATGATGAGCCGTGTGAATCAGGGATCCATCAATGCCAAGAGCGCGGCTGGACTAACCTACAAAACACAGCTGCCGATGCTAAACACCCGGCCCCAGCAGCAACGGGGCCAAGAACAACGGAATATTAATGAGGCATTGTGTGTGGGGGTGTGCTCGGCCTGTATACATACAGCTTGTGTGCACAGGGCCTCGCCGGGGTGAAAATCGATGGGTGTGTATATGTGTGTGTGGGTAGCACATGTGCTCTATTTCCTAGATCAAGCAAGTTGCTTCTCCCAAACTATGTCTGGAATAGCCCCTCCCCACAGATCTGTGCATGACTGACACAGGGGCAGGTGATATTCTGACGTCTGCACTCCCAGAAGGGAAGAGCAGGGCACATCCTGGGTGGACTTCACAGGGCTGGGACCATTCAAGTCCCATGAAGCCCACACTGGTTCGACCCGGCAGCATGCTTCTAAGTGGTTGAAAGGTAACTGGCCACTTTGTTCATTAAGGTTGAACTTGGGGACCCAGTGGGGGAGGTGTGGACAGGCTGGTGCCTATACCACAGGGGATGCTTATACAGTCACTAGAGAAAGTCCTCATTGATATTCCCTCCTCCTGAGCCCTTCTTGTTGGGAACCTACCTTATGGGACCTCTCCTTGTCCTATGCCAGCGAGCCTGAATAGTTCTAAGCAAATCAAGTGATGTGAAGGCAATATGCTCCCCTGAAGTGAATGGCATCAAAAAGCATGAGCGGGGTTGGGGGGGGCTCCTTGATGAAGATGCACACCACTGGCAGGACAGGCCTGCTCGGTGCAGGATAAGTAAAGCCCCTTCCTCATTCCGCAAAGCCCGCCACCCACGAGAGGCCTGGCCTGTGTACTTAATCCCAGAGCTGTGATAAGACCCAAGAATGAGGAGAGAGAGGGTCCTACCATTTCCTGTCTTGAGGCACACAACTTTTTCTACCCCCTTCAACAGACATGAGCATACGCCCCATTATACACCCCGATATGGAGCGTGCCTCTCTGTCTCCCGGGCCCACCCTGTCCCCCACTCCCACTCCAAACCCAGGACAGAGCACGCACAAGCAGAGACACATGCAGACTCAGAGAGGGACACTCCTTTCTCCATGTACAGTCAGTAAAGACCCAATTTTGTCACAGAGAAAGGAATGAATTTAAGTCACCCATTACCTTGCTAGGGGATCGATCTGCCCCTCGGCCCTCAGGGTCCATCTAGAGGGTGGGGCACAGGGCCCAGCCCCCTGACTCACAACCACCTTCCTCTCCCGTCCTCTGGCTCATTGTTCATAAACCCTCATCATCTCCCCTAAGCAAGGTTAAGGGCTAAGGATAGAAAATTTGCTTCTGTTATTTTAGAGCCAGCAGGACCACTCCTGCAACATTCCCTTAGGAGCCCAAGGGGGACTTCAGGAGCGAATGGTCGTGGGGTGGAGGCTGTGGCAGATGGTTGAGACCAAACAGGTAGTTTTTTTTCCCGAACTAGGTTTTGGGTCCACCTGCCTCAGAGTCTTTTGAGAATATATATCAAGGACGCGTAGTCTCGGATCCCACCCACATCCGCTAAGTCAAAGTTTCCAAAGGTGGGACCCAAGAGCCTGCATCTCTAACGACCACCTGCTGTGTGGAACACACAGAGACTGGGAACCCCAGACCCCCAAGGTGGGATGGGGAGAACAACGAACACGTACGTGCACCATGGAGGCGCCCGCATGCCCACCTCGAACCAAGAAGGGCGGAGGGCCGACTCGACCTCACATCTCCACTCCACATTTTTGGAGGTAAATCCAGACATGGGTTCCCAGAGACCCCGACCATCCACCCGCCCCCTGCACGGGCCTACCTGTGTGCGAGCGCAGGTGACGTTTGAGGGCGGTGTGGCTGGGGAAGGTGCGGTTGCACTCGCTGCAGGTGTAGCTGCGGACGCCCGCGTGGACCTCCATGTGCTGCTGGAGCGCGCTCTGAGCCTGGAAACGCTTCCCGCACAGCAGACAGAAGACAGCCATGTCCGTGCCTGTGGGAAAGAGGAGCGGGGAGAGCCTCAGGGGGGGCGGAGCTCAAGGCCATTCTTTACTCGTCCAGGTCCAGATGAGAGAGCAAGAGCCAGGAACAGGACCAGTGCCTCCAATCCCCCAAGCTCAGGGGCAGACCCAAAGGCACACCCAGCGTTGATGGAGCACCCAGTGTGCCACTGCAATGGTGGATAACATCAACTTACCGCTCACCCTCACGGAACCTAAAGAGAGAGGAGAAAGAGAGGATCGGATGCGTCGCAACAATAAATGTGCGTCAGCAGCCGCGTGTAGTGCTGTGTCAAAGGCAGGGTACTGGGAAGTCAGGGTGGCTTCTGTGAGGAATCATGTAACGAAGACGGTAATACGCACCCAAGCCATTGCTCAAACATAACTGCTTTAAAATCCCATCTCTACCACCTCAGCTTTCAGATAAGGCAAATGAGGCACACAGACAGACTGAGCAACTTGTCCAAAGCTCCCCCAGAGTTCAGAAGCTGCAGACACGCCGTTCGAACGCCGGCTGCCTGGGTCTGAATCCTCTCCGGAGGCTAGCCACAGACTCTATTCTTTTCTTTTAATTTTTTTTTAATGTTTACTTATTTTTGGGAGAGAGATAGAAACAGAGTGTGAGCAGGGGAGGGTCAGAGAAATAGGTAGACACAGAATCTGAAGCAGGCTCCAGGCTCTGAGCTGTCAGCACAGAGCCCAATGCGGGGCTGGAACCCACGAACCGCGAGATCATGACCTGAGCTGAAGCTGAGCTTAACTGACTGAGCCACCCAGGCACCCCAACAGACCCTATTCTTTTAACCAGCTCTCTCTTCCTTTCACTTAAGAGTCCATTCATTCAAAAAAAAAAAAAAAAAAAAAGAGTCCATTCATTCAACAAATATTATTCTAGTACCTTCTATAAGGGGCACTCTCTTTTGGGCACTGGGGATATAACCATGGAAAACTGGACAAAGTCTCTGCTGCCGTTGTAGATGTCACCCCGCACCCGGGAGAGAGCATCCCTGAACACTCTGGAAAGAAACGTAGTTGATTGGAGGATCAGAGAGAAGAACAACACAGCTGGAGAGATGGGGAGACAGTGGAGGGGAAGGCCAAACCAGCAGGCAGGGCCAGGTCATGTGGGGTCTTGAAAACCACATGAAGATGTTTAGGCTGTGTCCCAAGACCAATGGGCAATTGTCAAAGGGCTTTAAGCTAAGGAGCGCCATGAGATTTCCATTTCACTCTGTCTGGTCATTCCCTGCACTCATCAGAAGCACAGGTGAATTATGGTACCCTACACAAACAGGCTGCTATTTTCTATTATCAGCCCACTTTCTGATCAACCTGTTCTGGAGCCACAGCCATTCTGGGTACAGCAGCCCATGAGGAAGCATCTACACCCACCATCTGAGTCCTAACTGGTGGCTCACTGCCCGCCATTTTGGATCCTGTTTCCCTCAGCGTGTCAGCTCCCCTGGGAAGCTCATCTCTCCCCTCTTGGTGGCATCTGGGTGATATAACCTGTGCTCAGCCCTGCATCGCCCTTCCCTGTGTGAAGGATGCAAGTAAGTGGGAAGGGTAGACAGGCCTAGCATCTGTCAACCCAGCCCAGAGGGGGAGGAAGGGCGGAGCTCTGTCTATTCTGTGTGGAATCAAGGAGCTTCACATAGGTAGTGGGGTGAAGAGAAGGACAGCATGAGGACCTTGCTGCCTCCCGGGTCACCCAACGGAGACAGCAAAGCGGGGGTCCGCTCTCGCTGCCTCAGTCCCATTCGTGGCTGGGTTTAAGATGAACTAGTGGGAAGGCCAGACCCTCCCCCTCCCTTCACAGCCACCCCTGCAGATACTCAGAGGCCTGGGCAGCTGGAGCCATGCTCCATCCTGCCAGCAGTCGCTGCCTGCATCCAGGTCCAGGGAAGGCCGGGCACAAAGCAGGAGCGCGGTTTCGCTCCCGGCCTCAGTGCGCACGAGGAAAAGGAAGAATACAGGTGTTGTGCCGCTGCTTACCTGTGCCGCCATCTCATTGAAAACTTGCAACCAACCCCACTAGGCAGGCATCCTCCTCCCTCTTTTTTACGAATGGAAAAACAGAGCGGTTAAATAACCTGCCTAAGGTCACACAGTCCGAAGAGGCAGAGCTGGGATTTGAAAATGCCCAAGGTCTGTCTGACTTTAGAAAGCGCAGGGCCAGGCCCCTATGTTCTTCTGGGTGTGCAATCTGTCCAGGCCTCTCCTGGAAGGGGCACAGTGATGACGCCACCACACCAGCACTAACCCAGCTTGGTCCAGCGGCCCCCGGACCTGCAGGGCCCACTCTGGCAACAGTGAGACCACCGTGGCCATTGGGAGGGGACCGCAAGCGGAGTCACAAGGTACAGCCCTCTGAGGCCTCCCAACCTCTGAGGGCCAGCAAGAACCCCAGGAGGTGCCAGGGTGCTCGGCTCCACCTGCCTGAGAGGGTGGTCTGTGGGACAGAAGCCGACAGTGAGCGGCTGGTGTCTGTCTAGCAGGTGAACACGCCCATGGGGGCAGTCCATCTGCAATGTGTGCAGTGAGACAGCTGCCCTGGCTGATTCATCCCGAGGGCCCCAAGCACCAGCCCCAATTAAGCCAGATGTCAAACAGCTGCCTTAAACTGGTCAGCTGGGGCAGGCCTCCTGGGCCAGCCAAGCCCTTCAGCGGCCCACAGTGCTCCTTCAGCATCCCCTGAAATCCCCGGCTGTGGAAGGTGCCTGGGTCAGAGGGATCGTGACAGTCCCAGTAGGATACCCCAAGCCTAAAAAGCCAAGCCCAGAGGAGTTCCAAGGGCTGGTACACCCAGCAGGACTGACTGGGGATACCGCAGCTCTCTGCCCTCTTGGTCTTCCGCAGGCTCCTCAAAGCTGCCCCCACTAGGCCATCCGTACTTCTCAGGATGGCCTGGACCCTCTTTGTGTCCGGCCGGCACACTCCATGAACGTCACTAAGTGTAGGCACTGTGCTAAGTGACCAGGGGGATGCTGAGTTCAAGCACACAAATAGGGACCCAGACTAGTTCCCAGGCAGATCGATGACCCACCAGGGACAAGACAGGGTGACCCCATGAAAACTTTGGCTTTGAGAAATCAAGAGCATTAACCAGCCAAGGAGCCGGAGGAGGGGTCCAGGGACCGGGATAAGCAAGGAAACACCTCAAGAAAATCTCGGAGCAGGCAGACACAGGACAGACCCTGAGGACGGACCCAAGCAGGGGACGTTAGTGGAGGGTCAGACCACCGGGGCCACATCGCCAGGTGGGACAGATCACACTTCATGCTACAGGCTATGCGATGCCAGGAAAGGACAGGGGTGCTGGCGTGACCCAACCTGCATGCGAGGACAACGCCCCCAGGGTCACGTGGGGACCAAGAGCAGCAGCAAGTGATCGGAAGCAGGCAGAGAGCGGATGGCTTTTTTGACAGCACTGGAGGTGGGTGGGGACGAGCCTCGGGTACGGGCGTGAGGACCGGAGCGGGGGGAGAGAACTGAGGCCCGGGCTGGAGATGGGAAGCATGGTACACCTACAGTCCCGGATGGTCAGCTCTGTGCCAGGTTTCAAGTTACATAATCACCACGTGGGAAGGAAAGGCTGCAATGTCCCTGCAAAGGTCCCTCTCCCCTTCCTGGGACATCTCACGAGGCTCAGGGGCTCTCCTTGGCCACTGACACACCGGCCTCGGTGCAGAGGTGAAGAGAAGGGGCCTCAGAGGCCCCATATCCACTCTCCCCTTCCTTCCGTTTGGAGACCAACAGCTGAGGAGATGGAAAAATGTTTAAAAAGCAAAAAGGAAAAGGTGGCGGGGGGAGAAGTGGGGGAGACACAAGAGAAGCCAGTGGTGCATGCAAGCTAAAAATCTAGAGACTAGATTTGAGTTATTAAACAATTTGCTGTAGTTTCTGCCTAGCTGATTGTTCGCATGTATGATGAGTCAAGGCAGATTCTATTACACTGGGAGATTAAGCAAATAAATGCTAGCTTTCGGAAACACATTAAAACGTGGGACTATGGAAATAAAATTATCTAGAAAATTGTATTAGCAAATTCATTAGCTGCAGTGAGGTGTGCAGCCGGCCAAGAGGGCCGGGCAGTGTTAAAACACTCGGCTCCTTTCAACGCCTGAGCTCCAGAGATACTCGGTGTTCTTCCTGACGCTACAGAGAGACTCTGTGCCCGAGACCACCCTGGGGAGACGGGAGGAGGCTCCACTGTCGGCAGAAAATCTTCAGTAATCATACTGAAGGAAGACAAAAGCAGCACAGAGGTCTTGGTCTGCCACTCGCTTGCTCTGTGATCCCGAGCATGTCACTGAACTTCTCTGGACCGGGCTGTGCTCATCCTTTGCCACACCGCCTGTAGTTGCTGAGACGGCGACGAACGAGATACCCGTGAGCGTGGCAGAACGATGAAGTGGTAGCAAGAGCCACTACCGGCCCGGACGACGCCCCTGTCTGACTTAGAAAGTCATGCCCCTTCCTCTGGGCAGACACCGACGGTCACCTGGGTGCACAGCTCTCACGAGCAAAGAGGCTGGATTCCAGCCTCCACGTCCCCCCCCTCAGCCTGGGCATCCTCCCACAGCAAGTGAGCTGCTTCGGGATCACCGCAGCCCCACACAACATACGAGCCTACATTGTTCCGTCGACTCAGGGCTGCTGCTTCCAGAAGTGCACTCTAGAGAAGGGATCCCGGATGAGTTACACCATTTAGGACGCAGGGCCAAGAACATCTTCTTCCTCTAAGCCTTCATGACTACAGCACATAAAAGCCTTTGATACATTTATTTTCGACACTCAGTTCTGCCTAAGAGATTGGAAACCCTCTAAAGCAGGAGCTGTTTGCTTCAGCTCTGTGTTCCCCGACACAGAGCGCAGGGCCCAGCACAGAGCGGGCACTCAGTAACTGCATGGTGCGTAAAAGAATAAGTAAGGAGCTGGGAGACAAATCGCAAAGGGCAGAGGGGGCAGGGGGTACGGGCAGTCCCGGTTCAGACAGCCAGACCCGAGAGCTGAAGAAAGCTCAGACCAAATGAAGCCATTCCTGAGCACTTCCAGGGAGACTCTCCTTGGCAATTAGTGATACTGCGTGACCCACAGCCATCTGATCTTGTTGGGGCCTCTCGTGTCCGTCTGGTGGGCTGGACAGGACTCCCCAGTTCTCACTCTGTGTCTGAGCTCTGTTGCTCAGAAGCAAAGACTGAGACCACCAGTGCAGTGAAAGAGACCTCCGTTCTGGCCCAGAGGCACCGCCTTCCTGGCTTTGTGACCCTGGGCCAAGCAGCTGCTGCCCTTGGCCTCATTTCTTCCTCTAGGAAACGGCATTCCTAACTCACCTGCCTTTTCCAACACCAACGTCCCAGGGCTGTGATGAGGCAAATGACAAATCTTTCTGAGTATGTAAATTCTACAAAATGTATTGTTTCCTATCAATCTGTAAATTTCGATGTAAATCGGATACATAAATTAGCCTTGGTCCAAGGAAATAATTTATCAGGTCAAAGAACAGTACCTCCTCTGCTCTTCTGAAGACTGACTGGAGCTCAGTCTTGGGCTGTGTTCCAAGGATGTCTGCCTGAAACGGCTTATAACTGGAGATAAGAGGAGGGTATGGAACGAAATAACCTCCTGAATGAAAAGCATGGTTCCGGGTAATGTGGGCAGAGCCCGTGCAAACATCTGGGCTTCCTTTTGCCTCACTTCTGTCTCTGGAGATGGTGACCCACACCTCAGCCATCCTCCACCCCCAAGGGTAGCACAGCCCGTTTTGGCTGCAGGGCACATACGACTCACAGACTCTCAATTTAAAACCAGTTTAATTATAGCCAAAAAATGGGAGAAAGCCAAGGCCAGGGTGGAACAGGAGGCAGGAGGGGTGACATAGACCCAGGATATTTATTTCACCCAGGTGATGACTGGGTCTGAAATTATGAGCCACAAAAACCCTCATGTTTACACCTGTGCCATTTACATACCAATTAGCTCTTTAATAGAAAGGAAGGAACAGGATCAGAGGGGTACACAGCTGGAGGAGATGTTCAGGTGCGACACCTTCTTGGAACAAGGCTCTTATTATCTCCAGCATAAGCAGTTTCTTAATCAAAAGAGCAAAGGGATCTAAATATACTCGGGCTTTTTTTGGTAAGCTAGCTATGACTGCCACGTGTGCATGTGCCGGACTGTGTGCACTCTGTGTGCGTATGTGCGTGCACACGCACCACGGATGGGCTTGTCATGTCCAACCCCACCTAAGCAAGCCAAGGAAGAGATGCTTCCCCTGCAACCGCCAACAGGTTTTTTTTTTTTTTGTCCCCAGAGGAAGAAAATGTCAACTTTCAGGGGCTGTGAAAACCTTGGTTTAAACTGAAACCGTCTCCTACCCTCCCTCCCGCCCCTCCCCCTGTCTGACCCCCAAATCCGTCAGACATGTCTTTCTATACTTCCTCTGACCTCCCGGATGCCATTGCCAGTCACGGGCAGCCCCAGTAGCCACACATCAAAGCTATTGATGAGACTGCCACCTCTCCCCGCTCCTCAGCTTTCTCCCTCCTCCCCCCACCCCCTTCGTTGGTAAAGAACACGGCAGAACTGCATCATCCACTGTGCGCAAGAAAAAGACGGAGACGAGCCGTCCAAGGCTGACTCACACCGAAGGCGGGAAGACTCTGTCTGCATCTCAAGAGGATGGAGAAGGCTACAGGTGTGGAGGGGGCAGGGACACAGAGCACACGGAAAGGAAATAACTGTCCAGCCATGACATCGGCAGGAGTGCCTCCCTTTTGGCTCCCCCTGTACCATCACTTAGGGTTTGGCTTCTTTTCAAGGGATCTACTGGAGAAAGGGTCAAGAGCTCCCTTGCTATCTCTTCTCTCAGGCACGTGTTGCAGGATCATGTGCGTGGAGCTCCGGAATTCCCAGGCTTCTTCAGGAGGCTAGCTGTGAGCACAGCGAGGGCTCAGTCTGCCCAGCCCAAGACAGTGTCAGCCCAATGACTCCAAGAAAGACAGCTTCTGAGCATGGGAGACCAGCCCCACTATTTCCTTCACTGCTGTCGGTCTCCCCACCACAACAGGTAGAGGAGGCTAAGAAAACATCTTGGAAGGCCCACCTCAAACCAGATGAGCCGCAAGTCTGGGCACGGGTGCTTGTCTCCGACATATAGAGTCACCTGCCGCTGGGACACCTTTGATCATCTCTGTTCAGTTACATCTTCTCAAACCAAGCCAAGAGCTAAAAACCTTAGCATCTAGTCTTCTGGTCAATTCCAGTCTCCTTATCCAGCCCTCCCCACCCCTTTTCCCTTTCTCTCCTGAAGCCTGGAAAGCGGTCTCTATAACCTTCCACTTCCACAAGGGAAAGGGGGACGGTTACGGCTTCATAGCATCAGTCCAAGGAACAGAGAGTTCTCAATGAATAACCAGAAAGGGGAGGAGCCAGAACAGCTGATTCAAATTTGTTTTCAAACTGAGCCGGGGACGGGTGAGCGATTACATTTCTCAAAGCACACACCCCTGCACACGTGCGTGCGCACACCCTTGCGGTCTCTGAGGGAATGTGGCCGCGTCCTCAGGCAGCAGCTAGCAATGCTGGCTCCCAGAAAGCCGTGTATTTGTTTAGCAGTGGGCTGCAGACACAAGTGCATTTCATTACTCGGCACCTCCAGCTACAGTAAACAAATTTGTCAGCTCACTAGCTCATTAAGGTGCACCCCGGACACAGGGGATTTATTGAGACCTGCACAATAAAAGTAACATGAATGGATTTACTAATTTTGTCAATCACTCCAACAAACGAGCCAGAGAGGAGGAGAAACTGGAAGAGGGGGACGAGAAAAAGGGGTAGAAGAGGAAGGAAAGGAAGCAAAACGGAGGAGGAAAAGTGGGAGTTTGGTTTGCAACAGAGTCAACAGGCTAGAATGAGATCCGGTCTGTGCTGGGCTGGGCTGTGCTGCCCGGTTACATGACCGCCTCCCCACTGGCACGCCCTCATGGCGGGCTACGCTTCCCAGGGTGTATGGCCCCTAGCAGGAAAGGCGCCAAGGGCAAACTCAACAGCACTACGTCAAACTGATGGGAACCTCCTCCTTCATTCCCCCCACCCCAGCATCTGATGCAGAAGTAGGGAACAGAACCCAGTATTAAAAGCCACACCAGGGGAAGCAGCAGCGACCTCCACACCAGGCACCTCTCTCCTCTTCCCACCTATACCTGCAGCCACTTCCTAGTCATGTACTTGAACCCTTTCAGACATTCCAGAGTGAATCCAAATTTCCACCACAAGAGCAAGAAGAGGAGGAAGAAGGAAAGGAAGAGAGAGAGAGAGAGGGAGAGAGGGAGGGAGAGACAGAGAGAGAATAGGGGGTGGGCTTGGGGTGGGAAGTAAATCCGGAGAGGTATGCAGCCCTCCGGTCTGTAACTTTCAAAATGACAGCAGGACTGGGGCAAAGGTCGCAGGGTCCGCGGCCTTAAGCACCTCCGCCAGCTGTGGCGGTGCAGCCTGGAGCCCGCAGGACGCCTGCCCGTATAAATCAGCGGTAAGCAGCCCCTGCTGGGGGCGAGGACAATGGGCCCACACGGGGGCGGGAGGCAGGACAATGGGGCCCGGCCAGTGCGCAGGCCCGGAACAAATGTGCCCTGGCACCACGGGGGCCCCCATTTGTGAAACTAATTGGCCCACGATTGAAAAATTGGACCAACTTCAACAGCCCTGAGAGGGAAGGGGCAGCCTGCAGTCGCCCAGCCCCGGGGATCAGAAGCTTCTCCCAGGTCCTGCCCATCTGGGAGAGGAGAGCTGCCTCTGAGACGGGGCCAGTCTGAGAGGAGACGGACAGGGGAGACGGACCGAGCAGGTGAACAGAGTGCTGCCTTGAGGGACCTGGGTGCAGCCTCTCCTCCTGAGATACAGAGAGCTGCCTTCCTCGATTCCTCTACACTGCCCTTCTACAGGATAGACAGGCAGTGGTCTACCCTCGGGGTTCCCAAAGGCTCTGGACTTGGCACCCCTGGGGTAGGTGGGTTGCACACACCACAAAGCTCCAGTGGGTTCTTCCTGCAATCCAGCTGGCATGCATTCCGCTCTGTGCCCTCAGCTCTCCGTAGACGGCATGAGCTGGACTGTAAGAAGCTAGGATCACCCAGTCTCTAACTCCTCTGGTCCTGGTGGCTTCTTGGAAAAGAGTCCCTGAAGGGTGTGATGTGGGAAAGGACAGGCCAGGGTAATTATCCTGCCATTGTCCTCCTGCCCTACCCTTTCCTAGGACTTTTCACCAACTGAAGAGGGTGAAGAATGGAAAGCACTGAGGTCTTCAGCCAGAAGGCCTGTCCTCCAATCCTGGCTCAGTGACTAAGTCACTGTGCACTCCTGGGTAGGTTACTAGACATCTCTGGGTCTCCGTTTCCTGACTAGAAAAATGAAGGTGATGATAAATGACCCTTGAAACTTTTCCTCCTACTGCAACAATTATTCTAGGCCTATGGAAGAGCATGCTGGAAGACTGAAAGATCCTTCTTCCCCTGAGATGTGGTGAAGGCATTTCTCCCTCAGAGTCTGATTAGAAAGCCTTCTTTTAGTTAAAGAGAATCTCAAGGCTTCACTAGAAACCACCGTCTTAGGCTCACAGAGGGACAGTCACCAGGTGAGGCAAAGAAAAGACCCACGTGGATCACTAGGGGCCAATCTAGGTCTATCACCCCTAAGTCCTTCTCAAGCCCTGTGAGATAGGGAATTTTAGGGGATTTTAGGAAGATGAGGAAAGCAAGACTTGAAAGAACGTACTGGGCCCTTTCTCTCAAGTGACCAGCAATTACCTGCTTAGTTCCTTTCAGAACTGGCCATACGATCAGAAGGGCAATTCTGGAGTCGCTGGGTCTGAAGATACCTCCAAGCCTCTGTACTAGGCAATGGTTTGGCCGATGAGATGAGAGAGAGGGGAGCAAAGCTTTCTCTCCCATGCCCCCCACAGTGCTGTGATAAAAAAGCCAAAGAGTGACCCTCGGAGAGGGTGAGCAAGAGAACCAGACTCTCTGAAGCCAGTGGTCTCATTTCCCTACGGCCCTGTGCCCCCACATGGCAGGTACCTCAATTTCTTTTTAAGTTTATTTATTTACTTTCAGAGAGAGACAGGTGAGAGGTGATTAGGGGCAGAGAGAGAGGGAAAGAGAGAGAATCCCAAGCACTGAGAGTGCAGAGCCCGATGCAGACCTCAAACTCATGGACCCTGAGATCACGACCTGAGCGGAAATCAAGAGTAGGACGCTTAACCGACTGAGCCACCCGGGGGCCCCAGGCACTGCAATTCGGAGCAGTGGTTCGGGTCCAGAGCTTCAGGAGGGGGTACGGCGGTTCTGCCTGAAGATGAGACCCGATGTCCTTATTTGTGTAATAAGTTCTTACCAGATCTTGTTTATCTCTTCTGTTCATCAAGTGGACAAGACATTTTCTATAGAGACTCAATCTCTCTGGTTCCGAGCATCCCCCAAGTCATCTTGAGGCCCCCAGGGGAGGAGCCAGGGCCCAGAAGAGGGGTCTCTGGGAAAAAGCAACTCAGCTTGGGTCTTATTTAAAGACCTGTAAACCCCGATGTATTTCACAGACAGTGAGGTGGATGTAGGAGGAGGTCCAGAGAGAAAGGCAGGGAGGGACAGACAAGGAGAGACAGTCAGAGGCCAGACAAAGACCCAGAGAGACAGGAGGGGTTGGGGAGGAGAGCAGGGGTTGGAGGGGGACAGATATTCAAAATAAAGTGAAATGTTGATTGTTTCAGGGCCATTTCAATATCTGACAAACATCAGGCAATGAAAAGAAAAAGCAACCGCATATAAATAAACAAAACCCAACCAAAAAAAAAAAAAAAAAAGAGAGAGAGAAGGACGTATTCATTTTACTGACATTTTAATGGTTCTTCTCCTTTCCCCCCCAGAAGATGATTACAAATTAAGCAGCATTTAAACGCTTTTTACTGTCAACAATTAAAAGGAGGGCTGGGAGCCTGAGACTGTGGTAGCCATTCATTCCCACGGTAACCAGGCTATCAGAGGCACCGCCAGGCTTCCCATACTGTACCGCACACAATGGCCAAAAAGGGAAGAGTGCGTACACCGTTAATTTTGCAGGACATTCAGAAGCAAATTAAAATATAAAAAGCTCCCGCACAAAGGTAGATACCAAGAGTGAGGGCAGGACAGGTCAAGCTCTTGGAATTAAAGTCTTAGCAACGGCAGAGTTTAAGCACAGCCTGATTACACCTTATTCAAGGCTGCCCTGCCTTCGTTTTATGGAGACAGAGACACAGAGAGAATTTCCCAGGAAGGATGGAGGGTGGAGGTGGCTTTCCTAGACAGAAAGGAATAAACAATTAAAAGGACCCGGCAGCTCCAGGCCAGACCCCAGGTCCCAGGGAGTGAAGGGCGGACCCACCAGCTCCCTCAACCTGCACTTCACCGATGGGCACTGGTCCACTGACATCTAGCCCTTTCGCACCTGTGCCATGGCTTTCTCTGTTGCATCACAGAGAGGAACCAGGTGATCTTCATTTCATTCTGCTCAGAGGAAAGGGTTTCATTCCGGAGTGAACCAAACGAACAGAGGCAACTGTTCAGAAACTGACCTGCCTTCCGTCCCCACCGATTCACTCCCACCCCTGCCCACCCGAGCATGATACTACCCAACACTCACGCCTTTCCGAAACGCTAAAAACCCTCTGGGTTGGGTCCCGGTAAATTTTCTCTCGCTAGAACCCTTGTTTAGGCTACTCAAAAATGGATTCTAAGAATCCACATCATCTCAGGTACCTTTTAGAATAATGGGATAATGAAAACTCGCCCCCTGGATAAAAGGGAGAAAAGAAAGGACTGAAAGAAGGAAACGGAGTCGGGTGGAGAAGCAGGGGATGTCGCTACCCGTTTCCTTTCCAGTTCTTCGGAGAGCAACGTGGAAAGTCACAGAAGCGAGCTGGCTCCAGAGGATGAGCCGGGTCCGTTTCTGTACCGTAAAGTTTAATATGCAGGAGGGGCGACAGAGAAATAAAAGAGACACGTCCCCTTTAAAAGGAAATATAATTTACAGTGTGCAGCCAGGCGGCCCATAGTTTCAATCTCGTTTACTATAGAGAAAACTCTGCTAGCTGTTCTCTATCCCACAAATCCGATTTAATCAGACAAGCCAGCCAGCGTGGCTTGGAGTAAAAACGGATAATTAGTAAACAGAGAGCTACTCCAGTGCTTCATTGGCATTCGAGTTGGGCTACTGTGTCGCATTTAAAATGCAGTCTGATGAAGTTTACAAAATCAAACCATTTGTTACTCCTATTGAAGAGGCTTCAGGCCACTTGCAATTAAATTGGAATTAGTGCTCAGAATGAGACACAGCAAATTCATACTAAAAAGGGATCTGACTTTGAGACATTTGACTTCACTTCAACAGTTTTCTGTGTGAGTGTGTGTGTGGGTGTTACCGAAAGACGCCTCACTCACCCCGACTCTGCAGAGCTCCCCGACTCGGTGAGCTTGTCCCCCACAACCTCCTACTCTTGGGGCTGGCTGCGGGGGGAGGGGGATGGGGCCACAGGGGAGGGACAGCTGACACTGGAGAGCCAGGCCCTGCATTCACACCAGGACGATACTGTACTAGGGAAAATGTGTCCACAAAGGACCATATGGCTCCCTTCTGCATTGAGCCTTTGGACAAGGGGGTGGAAGGGGGGGCGGGGAAGCTGCCAGAAGGCACACTTCCAGGGGGCACCGGCCCCGCCCACCTCAGACAGCAGGCTGGCGGCTCTGGGAGAACGGGGGCACCTTTTCCCCGTTGGCCGGGTTCCTGTCACGCTCCTGCCTTCCCTCCCTCCAAGGCGCATGCACAGGGAGGGTTTCTGTCACCATGTCCTAGCCCATCAGCATGCCCCCGGCCCGGTGCGCTGCCCTTATAGGCAGAGAAGACTAGACAAACTCTGTCTTGGCAGGGATCCCTAACCTAGAGCCCACAAAGCCCCCAAGCCGTCCAGGGACAGAATTCAGGAGGCTGGTGAACTTGGAGAAGAAAAAAAATTGTAGCTCTATTTTCACCAACCTCTACCTGAAATTCGGCAGCTCCTTCAACGGGGAATTAAAGCAAAACAACCCCAGCTGCATTAGCCGTACATGCGGCTTGGTCGTGGACAGGGCAGATATTTGCGTACCCACACCACATGAGAAGTGTTGCATTTGCAGCCAAACATTCATGCAAACCGCTCCTGCAAAAATACAGTGGACGTTCAACCACTGCCTGAGCTTAACAGGATAACAAAGAACCACACATAGGTGTTACAAATGATTTTTTAAAAATATTTTTCTGTGTTTGAAGTTTCCATTTATAATCTCAGGTATTTTACTTGATGCATGGATTTCACCAGACTTCCCTGGGGCCCCATAGCACAGAGCTTCAGTTTGGGAGGATGAAACAGCTCTGTGGATGGATGGCGGTGAAGGTTGCACAGCGCTGAGAACGTACTTAACGCCGTTGAAGTGTATGCTTAAGAACACTTAAAATGGCAAAGCCTATGTTATATACGTATTTTGCCAAAATAAAAAGAATCCTTGGTCTCGACCAGTCAAAAGTTACCTGTACAGGAGTACAGGTACTCTGTACTCAGATGCTCAGATGTATCCAGACAAAAACTGAGTTTCGCCCCTCCTTCACCTCCTCCACATCTCCATCTGCGGTGAAGAATAGGCCGGAATGGCTCCTGGGAAGCAGGGAGTGGCCACGTGTGGTTCCTTGGAAAGGACCCCGCCGGAGGCCCAGACTTCTCAGCTCTGACACCAACCAGCCTTGGGCGAGTGGCTTCAAGTTCAAGGGTTACTGTCTCCCTCTCCCCATCAGAATGAAAGCCACCTGAGAGCAGGGGCCTCCTTTCTCTCACACACCGCTGTTCCCTCTTGGGCCTGACAAGTGTTTCATGAGTATTTATTGGATAGAGGGAAGAACGAATGGGTGGATGTGGGATTAAACAAATGAATTTGGTCTCTCTGGACCTCAATCTCATCCCTGATATAAAGAGGATAGGCTCTGTGATCCTTTAAAGCTCCTACAGTTGGAGGGGGTTCCATCTGCTCTCTTCTAGCTACTGCTCACACACATCCTCCAGTGCGCAGCCCTCCGAGACAGACAGCGGGTGGCGCACGTGCACAGGTTGGGGATGGACCGTGGCAGTAGCATGTCTGACGTGACAGGGCACCGCCCTCAGGCCCCAAGACTTTCATGCGGTCCTCAGGGATGACCCCACACTGGCCCACTAGGCCTCGTGGCCTGCCACCCAAGGAGGAAACGAGCAAGGTGAATTTACAGGCTGGCTGAACACACAACGAGAAGGAGCCACGGAGGCCTGAGGAGGAGGCTCCTACGTGGCATCAGGCGGCCAGCCGCAGTGGCTCTGAAAGCCTGGGGGGAGGAGATGCTCCTTTTGGCCATTCAGGGAGGGAGGGGGAGGAATCTGATTATGGTCACAAGGAAAAACAAAACACCGTCCACCAGACTTTCCCACTTCCCCCAAATCTGGAACCGGCCTCCCTGTAAGTAGGCTGTGTTCCTGACTCACTACATCTATCCCAGGGAGAGGAGGCGGAGCGTCCAGCAGGCGCGTGCCTGGGCCTCAAGGCCCTGTTAGATGGTGTGTGTGTTCCTCGGACAACGGGTGGGCAACCTAGTCCTCCCCCACACCACACACGTGCCCGTATGCACACCGGTGGCGTCTGAAGAAAGGTCTGGAGAGACACTCCAGCTCGGATTCTAAAAAGGAAACGCAAAGTTCAATGTCAGTGGTTTGGGGTTCTTCTTTCCTCCATGTAAATTTTGTTTCCTAGGTACCTCCCCTTTCAGTTCCTCCTCTGGAGCTTCTGGGCCACTCCCTGGCATGACTGGGGCCTGAGGAGGGCCCCAGGACACACGGGAAACTTTATGGCTGACGCTCATGCCACGGCCAGGTGTCCAGCACCCCGGTCGTAAACAAAGCGGCCCCAAGAGACTCCTCTCTCGAACACTAGCACTGCTGGGTCACCAAATCCTCCCATCCTGTTCTCCTGCTTTCTGCAAGTCCTCACTTCTCTCTTCAGGTGGTGTTACTTTTACTCCCCTCGGGACACAGTATGGAAAGCCACTTTGGACACCCCTCAGGCATTTTCTCACTCGCGCCTGCACCTGGCCTTTTTTGAGTTCCCATTCTATGCAGGTGTCAAATCCTAAGGCTGTAATCCTGAGATACTGCTCGCCACCAAGATGCTTACAGTCTAAGAGGAGCTCTGCAAAAAGCCCGGACTTTGGAGTCAGGTGAAACCTGGGTTCAAATCCTGTCTCTGCCATTTATTTACCAGCCATATAGTCATATGCATGCCCTACTAGCTCTGGGTCTTGGTTCCTTCATCTGTTTTAGAGTGCTAATACCCAAGTTCAAGGATGCTAGGAGGACTGAGGATAATACACGACAGGTGCCCACCACAGTGCCAGGTGGAACCGAGACATGGGCGCTGCTTAGAACGTTGACCCAGGGGACGGGGTGAGGGTCATGGAGAGACAGGTACGTGAGAAAGTGGACGGTGGTGTTGTAGCCTAGGTACCACGAACCGAATCACAGCTGGAGGAGCTTACAAAGAACATTCCAGGCCTTCCATCACCAACCAGAGCTTTTCCTCGAAAGCATTCACTTTAAACCTCCTTCCCACCCTCCAAGTTCTCCCATCCACTTGATCTCCGTACATCCCTGGCAGCCCTTCCTGTCCTCACTTCTGTCGCCATTCAGTCCAACCTTCCATGCCCATGGTTCAACTACCAGCTGCCTCTTTGCCAATTCCTGAATTCCCCTGCCCGTTATCCCTGCATCGTTCCCACCCTGTCAAACCCAACGTTGGCTCGGTTACCTCCTCCCTTCTCCACTCCTAGGGCTGCCTACATGGACTGCCTCTACTTCCCAAGGCTCACTAACCCCTCCACCCATCATGATGTCCGTGCTTCCACTGTCCCACCAAGACCAAAACCGTTTGCTTCTCATAACCAGTGACCCCCATGTGTCACTAAATTCAACAGACGTTTTCTCGTCTTCCCCTCAGGGGACTTCTCAGCAGTATTAAGATTGATGACCACTTTTTCCTCTCTGAAACCTCTTCCTTAACGCCACACTCTCCTGGGCTCTTTCCTATTCCTTCCAGCGATCCCTTTTCAATCTCTGTGTGGGTTTCAATTGTTCTGGAGAGGCAGAACGTGGGGATTCCTCCGGATTGTGTTTTAAGCTTTCTTCTCTTCCTGTACACTCTTGCTTTATAACCTCTCTTCAAAGATCCTTTTACATGCTGATGACTCCCAAATATACATGTCCAGAGAGTCTCTCTCTTCTGAGTTCCCAACATAACTATATATCCAAATACCTCCCAGAAAGTTTCCCACTGGACACGTCACTGCTGCAATATTAAAACTGTTCATTATCTGAATGACAGCGACAACAAAAATGTTCTGCTCTCCTCTTCCATTCCCCGTTTCAGTAAAGAGCTCAACCACCATCACCCAACCACCGGAGCAAGAAAAGGGGCCACCATCTTTGTTTTTTTGTTTTTTTTTTTTTTCTCTCTCACCTCTCACAACAAACCAATGACCGTATTTCCTCTGCCTTCTAAATGTCTTGATTTTCCCACTTCTTATCCACCCCAATGCAACGACACGGGCTGAAGCCACCATACTTTCTTGGCTAGATTATGGCAATGGCGTCCTAACTAATCTCCCGCTTCCCACCTATTCACAACCGTGTAGTGTCAGTCGCTTTTCTGAAACATAATCTGAGGTTACTCCTCTAAGATCTTTTAATGGCTCCCTATTGCCCTCAGGAAAAAGGCAGAGCTACTTAAAGTGGTTTTCGGGGACCCTCCCGTTTCACGCCCACTCACCTCTACAGTTTCTGGTCTTTGCCCTTTTCCCCACTCTGTTTTCAGTTCCGTGAACTTGCCGGATTCTCTCCCAGCTCTGGACATTAACCCACGCTGACCCCAGCCTGGCATTCTTCCCTTTCTCCCCCATTTGCTTGATCTCCTTTACTTAATAACTTTGATGACACCTCCCTGGTTGGGGGCCTTCATGTGCGCCCTTATGACATCTTACACACCCACCATAACAGTATTTATCCCGTCTATGACTTGTGTACTTACTCATCTGTCCCCCTATAAAGCATGAGCTTCATGAGCACAGGGATTCTGTTTTGCTCATCACTGTGTTCTCAGGACATAATATACTATTAGATACATAATGGGTGCTTGATAACTATTTACTGAATAGATAAATAAGCAAATAAATGAATACATTAAAATGTCACCTATGGGGGCGCCTGGGTGGCTCCGTTGGTTAGGCATCCGACTCTTGATTTCGACTCAGGTCATGATCTCATGGTTCGTGAGTTTGAGCCCCACATCAGGTTCTTCACCGACAGCATGGAGCTTGCTTGGGACTCTTTCTCCTTTCTCTCTCTCAGTCCCTTCCCTGCTCTCTTTCTCTTTCTCTCTCTAAGTAAATAAATAAACTTCAAAAAACAAACATCACCTATGAATACCTCTGTGGGCTCGGGCCACTGTCCTTGGTAGATTATAATTTCTTGAGCCCAAGCCATTAATATTTCAGACTTGGGTTCACTGTTACTCTCGGCTCCGGCCCGAAACCCCAGTCCTTGTGGCTCTAGGGAGGGATAACTTGTCAGTGGTGAGTGCAGGTGTCCTTGTGAACAAACGGGACGGCACAGGTGGCCCCAGGACTCACTAGCTCCCGGGCAAAGGTGCCTTGGCCCTGCCCGGATCAGGTCCCTCCTTTTGTCCAGACATCGTGCTCACTCGTACTTCCTGATTCCCCACCTCTCAAGTTCAAAGAACCCCTAAAAATGAGAGAGATGAACAGTGTTTACTCAACTGTCTATGCGTCTTTCCTCACTATTTCATTGATGGCACTTTCTGCTCATTCAGGTCAGTCACTGTGGGTTTCGAAGATTTTGGCCAAACTCACTGAAAGGAGTGAGCAATCTTTAAAACGTTCCCCTTTGACCTCAGATGGAAGCACTGTGGAATTCTCCAAGCCTCCGGAATCAATGGCGAAAGCAAGAAAGACAGACCCTATCCTGCCAAAGATGTCTATGTCAAGAATGTTTTCCCACCAGCCCTCACCCAGGCCTGGCTTTTTTCACGAGCGTTCTCTCCATGCAGGGAACATCTCATGGTCAAAGCCACTTTCCTCGGCCCTTACCAACCCCCTATCTGTCCTTGGCCCCTCCGTTCTCCGAACACTTCCTGGGCCACCCACCCCAACCTGCCTTCCCCTCCCTTCCTCCTCCCTGTGGCACTCAGATGCAGGTGTTTTCTCTAAAACAGTGGCCTGTTGGGAGACGACTGCAGTTTCCTAGTAACAGCACACAGTAGGAGAATACTAAAGGCCCCCTCTTCATCTGAGGGGCCGGGAGAATAAAGCACTTGGGAAATGGATGAGAGAAAACCACCACCATCTCCCCACACCAAACCGCAACATCTCCCAACGACGACCCTGGCAGCCTGTGGGCTGCGGCTCTTCTAAATGCAGTGAGGGTGGTGGACATCAGGATGGCCTTAGAGGAAGGCAGAGTGGTCCCTGCAAGGGCTCTACTTCTGTGCATCCAGGCATAAGGCACCTGCACCTACCCCTGCTGCCATTTAATCGGAGCTAAATTTCAGACAAAGCAACTTACCTAACTCTCAACCGGCAGGATCCCCCCAAAGAGGCTCACTCGCCAAAAGACGAAGACCCCAAAGTTACAATTCACTCGGGGCTGGGTGAGCAGTGGTGCGCGGTCGGCACAGAAAAGCTGACTCTGAACGCGCGGCCAGGGCGCTCGTATTAATTAACATCTTCATAGAAAGGAAACTCTCTCCAGGGAGTGTCTGTTTGATTATTGTTATTTACTCAGTGATGCTGCTGTGTGCTTATTGCCTCCCCTCACTCCTAAGGAGCCTAAATGGATTCTCTGGAGGAGGAGGAAACAGTGCAGACTTGGGACGGAGACTCCAGAACAAGCAAGGTGAGGGAATCGGTCCTTCTGTTTCGTGTGGGCATCGGTGCTAAAAAAGCTGTCCCAAGGCACAGTGGTGCTCACATACACTCTGTGTCCTACGCACCCCTGCAAATCTTCAGCCACGCAAACTGGGAAGACGTCTACCTGGACAATGTGTATGACAAGGTCCTGCACCTTCTAGAACTTTCTCAGTGATTGCTGTGTGGGTATCCCTATCCCATCTCAGTCCTCACACCCGTCCCTGGATGGGAGCCATGTGACAAAGAGCAGGATTATGGAGTGATTTAGTTATGTACTAATTAATTGTTAGCTTGATTCATTAACGGGTGGTTATGACGAGGCAACAGAGCAAGGTAAGAATGCTGCTAGAGCTTTCTTTCCTCCCACTTATAGGACTCGGCACCGGCCGAGTGAACCGGCCGCTGTGCTACACGGGGCCTGGGATGCGCTGATGCCTCCGACAGACGCAGTCCCTGGCCTCAAAGAGCGTCCCCTCTACTGAAGGAGACAAACTTAAGGCTCAGTTTATGAAACTCTCAAGGCTGGAATCTGAAGGTGAGAAGGGATCGGGCTTCGAGTTAAAAGTCTCCCTGCATCTGCCTCTCACAACAGAAAGCCATACACTCTTCTGTCAGAGGCTCTGAAAGGACGAATTTACACATGCACACGGACACGAGTGTGTGCACACGCACGCTCCCACTCAGGCACCCACGGCAGAGATGTGAATGGCTGCCATTCAGGGCCGGGACCTGGGTTATGTCATTTCAGAAGAGCAGGCAAGCCACTGCCCAAACTTGCTTGTACTGGAAGTCTGCTTCTGCCTGAGCTGATTTATTCCAAGGACCATCTGGGCGCAGAGAACAATGTGCTCTCCTATGTGAATGACCGGCCGTATTAGTCATACCCTCTTAACTCGACCCCTCCGTCCCTAATCTTCACTCTCCTTCACTCCCTTTGACGGAGGCCAAGGACTGGCTCTCTTTTCTCACCTCTCCTGAGGCTAGAGAACTTCATCTGGGACAAAGAGCTCTGCCTTCACGCCTGTGGGTCCAGCAGTCAGACCGGGACAGGCTGTACGAAAAGGGACCTGCACCCCCTCCAGCACTCCCCTGCCCCCCACTGCCCCGTTTGGACAGGGGGATAAACTCCCCCAACGACGCTTCCCCGGGCTGCCCAAGGCATCCAGGATCCAAGCCAGATGGACTCAAAAATTAGCTCAAGGCAACTCACGTCCTAAAAGCTGTCCGCGAACGGGCCCCATGGCACTCTAATAACCACGCGCTGCCCAGTGCTGCTGTCTGTGACGCACCACCGCCTCCTCCAGCTGTCCGCTAGCTGCTTCACCCGGGACTACTTTCTCAGTCCCCCCAGGAGCAGGGGAGAAGGATCGTGTACTTTTTCTCCCTCACAGCCTAGCACACAGCTAGCTCCAACCAGCCCCGAATGACCCCAATACCGAAGCCCTGACTCTTCTGGCCCGAGTAACGGGTTTAAGATGCCGCTTCATCCCCGGCGCTCTGCCCAAAGACTGGGTCCGTCTGGGATGGGAAGGAGCCAGGACCAGCTCAGACACTAATCCATCATCTTACACCTGCGCCCGGGAAATTGCTTTTTATCATTTCACTTGGATGCTACAAGTTGCTGTGTATGTGTGTGACCTGTGGATTTTGTGGCCGTTGGGTTGTTGTGTTTTGGTTTCTGGTGCTTAACTAGGAAGAATCAAGAGAAAAGAGAATACAGATCCACGGGGATGTGCTGCTCCCTCCCCATCCCTCCCCCACCCTGGCTCTCACCGGATGACCCCGATGTTGTGGTCTTCTCCATGCAAATAAGGTGGGTCTCCAAGCATGTGCCATCCTGCCCGAACCCCACTCCACACTCACCAGCACACGCTCACACGTGCACAATGCGCGCACACACACGCACGTGCACATGGCTTTCACTTTCCGCCTCGCCTGGTGCCAAGACAGAATTGATGGTGATGAGCGAAGGAGACAGGGGTAAAAAAAAAAAAAAAGTCAAGCGGACGATTAGCTGGGTTAGGTTTATGGCAACAGGCAGCAAACTCATTCATTTCATGTTCTGCAGAATATAAAAGCGCTGAAACATTTTAATTTTAAATTCTTATCATTGAATTTACTGCTTTTCTCTCGCAATGATTTGTGTTGCTTTTTAATTTTTACAGTCTCTACAGAAGCCAGATGCTACTGCCTAAGGACAAAATAATAAAAACCTACTGCAGTCATGAGTTACAGAACAAAAAAGAAACAAGCAGTTGACAGAAGTTAATATCTCAATTTAACAGTGCTGCTTTGCTAATGATCCTTTGATATGTGTTTATTTAGAAAGGTCTGGCCTTGACCTTGAAGGCAAACTCCACCACAAAGTCTTTATAAGAAAAGAAAAAGACTTTATTTATAGATTGGCTTTATGTCAATCACTCTGGCAGCTGGTCCCAAAGTGCCAAGCCAGGGGAGGAGGGCGTAGAGAAGAGTGGGACACACATCCCGAATGAACTGTCACCGGGGGTGTGTGTGGGAGAGGGCAAGTGGGAAAAGGGGCTTTAGGGGAAGTAAAACCCAAATGCTCTCTGCTTCCTTTGGAAGCAATCAGGGCACTGATGTTCCCTCTAGAAAACGAGACCGAACCAAGCATAGTAAGCCTCAGAAAAGAGGTACACGAGCAAAGGGGTGGAGTGCGGGGCGATGGGACAGCAGAAACGATGCACCTGCACCGGGTTTCCGGGGAGGTCTGTGCAGCAGTGCAGGTCCTTCTCGAAGAACTTACCCAGAACCGCACGGAGGACTGATTGCCACCCCCTCAGAAGCAGGAGGGTGGACCCTAACCCCGTAATGCCCAACGGTTCTGAGACTGCCCACTCAGCCCGCCAGTCTCTTGCCTCCCACACCGGGCCAGGAGCTGGGCCAGCACAGTGACTCCCGGCCCGCAGAGCAGCGTCTGTCTGTGGGAATCCCGGCCCCAGGCCACATCTGCAGGTTCCTCCAGAGTTTGCCTTCCACACCCAAGGCCCTGTGCTCCTGTCTGTGGAGCCTGAGGAGGTGGCCAGGGCTGAGGCCCTTCTCCGCAGAACAGGGCCTTTCGCCCCCAGTGTTCTGCCCACGGTGCTTCCAGACCACCCCATCGGTCCCGGGTGAACTCTAGTCTCGTGGTGTCAGTGACCACTCCAAGGCTAATTACCACACCTGTAGCCCGGACTTCCCTTCTGTTTTTTGTGTTTTTTTTTTAACGTTTATTTATTTTTGAGACTGAGAGAGACAGAGCATGAATGGAGGAGGGTCACAGAGAGAGGGAGACACAGAATCTGAAACAGGCTCCAGGCTCTGAGCTGTCAGCACAGAGCCCGACGCGGGGCTTGAACCCACGGACCGTGAGATCACGACCTGAGCCGAAGTCAGGCGCTTAGCCAACCAAGCCACCCAGGCGCCCCCGGACTTCCCTTCTGAATGCAAACCCCGTAACTCCACACATTCCTTGACGTTCCACAGACACCCTCAACGTGTCCAAACCTAAAACCCACCGCTTCTGCTCCCAAACCAGCTCCCCTTCCTGGAGCTCTGTCTCAGGTGTCCCCACTAACATCCACTCTGTCACCCACGCTAGATGGTCGGCTGCGATCCCAAGGCCTCTTGTCTTCCTTCCCCACATGTCCCGATCCAGCTAACTTTTGTTACCTACGTACTTCCTATGCGTGTCCCTTCCTTCTCATCCCAGAAAGGCACCGCCTCACCCAAGCCACCAGTGTCCCTCACCGGGATCCTACGGGGGCTCCTAGATGTGGCTCATCTGCCTCAGACCTGCTCCCCACACAACCACCACACTGGCCCACCATAAACTGATCGGACCTGGTGACCCAAATTCCTTGTAAAGGCTTCCCAAGACTCCCCGTCATTGATGGATAAAACCCAGGCTCCATAAGACGGCCCAGCAAGACCTCTGTGGTCCGGGCTTGCTTGCCAACCTCCAACACCCTCTGCCCCATCTCGGACAGGATGCTTAAGCCATACCACCACTGTGTCCAAACATACATGGTTCAGCCTCTCTGGCAGATTCCTACTTCCTTAAAACCTTATGAGGTCTTCTTCTCTAGGAAGTCTTACCCGTCCCCTGGGAATCCACTGTGTCCTCCCCCTAGAAGCCCCCACAGTACCTTCCTCGTGTGCAGACATCTCCACCACTGCACCCAGCACTGTACATTATAATTAGCCGCTTATGCGTTTCCCTTCCCACCCGTGTTCCCCAATCGAGACAGCAGGATTTATTCACCCTGGTGTCCCCGGTGTTTAAGCACACGGTAGTCATGCAATGAATGTTGAATGAATGAATGAATGAACGGCCAGGTATTTCCTCTGAAAATAACATGAGTGGGGGTCATTTAGTGATGGGCCAGCTCAGGGAGAATCCAGAGTTGGTGGGGGAGGGGGAGGGGGTGCTTCCTACTTCCCTATGTCACCAGCCCTTCCTAAGTCGAAGAACGCATGTGTACTACAGGCTGTCCTTCAGTGTAGATGTGTGCGGGCTGACAGAATCAAGTTTTGTCAGGCTTCTGTGGGGGCCCATACAGGTTTCTCCAGACCAGATGGGTGGGCATTTCCCTGCAAAAGGTCATCAGCAGGGCTTCTCCCTGTCCTTGTCACCCAGCTTCCTTCTGACCAAAGATCACAGCCACATCAGAGGCCCTAACAGCAATTCATCAGCTTGGTGAGCGTGGGACAAGGGAGAGGAAGGTCCACCGGCCAGTCTGGGCACAAGGCCAGCTGAGGCAAGACTCAAATCATGGGCAATAAATGTTCCAGCCCACCACCTCTGTTAGAAAGTACTTAGCACCCAGATCAGAGACATTTCTGCAGTGCTCCCCACCCATCCAAGATACCAAGGCTTCAGGCTTTACAGGTGCAATGCATACGAGGGAAAGGTAGGGGAGTGTTCTCTTCACAGCTTAGCAGCCCCCGGAAAGGTTTGCTCAGGGCCCCAGGGCCTGAGATAAAGCAGGAAAAGTAGTAACAAGTGGAAACCACAGCATCATCTTGGCCATCCTTCATCTATACTCCCACACCCCCATCCTGGCTGCTATGTTCAAGGGCTTCCCTATGCCAAAGGGTGTTCCACTTCTGGGTTGGCACTATGGGCAGTTATTGGCCACTGAGTCTAGGCCCCTGCCTCTGGCTTCCCAGATGGAAGTAACCAACCTTTCTTAAACCATATTCATGGATGATGGCTTCGACTGCATGGCCAACATCTATTATTAATAGGATCTGTAATCATCTTTTAAATAGAAAAATGACCAAAAAACTGTAAAAAGCTAAAGGCACACGTATGTGCACATACTCAACAGAAGCAGCTCTAGAGATGGAGGTTCCCCGGTCTTTCTTGAAAATGTCTTTTCAACTCAGGAAGTTCTTTCTAACATCTGACCTAGGCTTCTCTTCACCTTCCACCATTTTTTGACCTTTTTTTAAAGCCCACTGCCTCTTGTTGTAGGGTAAAGATAAAAGGAATTCTTTCTTACATCCCTTGTGCATCTTTCTGTTCTGTTTCTATTCTCTTCCCTAGCACAGCTGGCAATGCCTGGGTGGAGTTGATATCCTACACCCGAGAGAGGTTAGAATAAGCAGTATTTTTCCATTCCTCTTCTTGGGAAGACTCGACTCCAAGAGGTGTGAGTTTCTGATCACCGTGAGCTGATGAGCCAGGTGACCCTTCTCCACAGTCCCCCAGAATGAGCCTGGTCCTCTACCAGAAGGGGCGAGTGGAGAAGGGAAAAACTGAATCCCAGGGCCACTCACCAAGAGCAAGATGGCAACTTTAAAACAAGTCCTTTTACTGCAGGCAGCCAGCTTCGGTCCATGCTGAGTTATGAGTCCTTTGTGTTGAACAACTACTAGTTATCAGGTAAGTCATAAAGGGTCATTCATAAAATTAGATTCACCACTTGTTTTTATAGCACTCATTAAGGGACATAAAAGACCATTCTTTTCAGCATTTTGGTGCTGAATTATAAATTCAATTAACTGGACACAGTTAAGTTCACAGATCCAGAAATCCTTATATCAAAGAGATAACTCCCAACCACAAGCAAAATAAAAAGTGGATTTGCTCCTCCCCGTTGGTATTCCAGGTCCCTGGGCCAACTGGGCATCTACAGTCCTAACTTCTGCCTTCTCCCCTTCGCTTGTGACTTTGCCTCTGTGTTAGGGAAGGAAATGGAGGGACGCCTGGGTGGCTCTTTTGGTTGAGCTTCTGACTTTGGCTCAGGTCATGATCTTACGGTTTGTGTGGTCAAGCCCCACGTCAGGCTCTGTGCTGACAGTTCGGAGCCTACAGCCTGCTTTGGATTCTGTATCTCCCTCCTGTTCTCTGCTCCTCCCCAGCTCATGCTTTCGCTTTCTTTCTCTCTCTCCCTCCCCCTCTCCGTCCTTCTGCCTCTCAAACATGAACTCCAAAATGTTTTTGTTGTTTTGTTTTTTTAAGAAGGAAAGGAAATGGATTTTGAAATCAGGAAGAAAAAAAAAGGCTTCAAGTCCTTGGGCAAGACACGGAGAGTCTCTTGGGCGTCGGTTTACTCTACAGATAATAACGGCCATAGTACTGTTGTAAAGGGTTAAGTGCAGCATAAATAATAAACCTAGCACAGTACTTTGGCACCTGGTCGGCACACAATAAAAGCAAGGTCTCAACATCACTGTCCTAAAAGGTAAATTCGGTTTAGTCCCACCTCCCCCATTAAATCTTTCCTAGAAGTTGAACCAGCTTTTATGGAATGCTAATGTGTCTCAGGCTCTGGCTTATGTACTAAGGATGGAGAGAATAAAGCACTGTGCCTTTACTATGGGATTCCAGAGATGGGACTCAGTAGTGTCCTCATTAGCATGTCTGTCCTCTGAATTCCTCTCCATGCACCACCGAGGCTGTCATCTGATCACACAGCGACCTTCTGCTGGTCTCTGGCTGATTTATATATGTCCAGATCTAATGTCTCCCAGCAAATTCACATTAGGATAGTGGGAAAAGACCACATGAGCACTGGCATCAGAAAGCTCTGAGTTCCAGGGGCACCTGGGTGGCTCAGCAGGTTAAGCATCTGGCTCTTCATCTCGGCACGGGTCGTGATCTTGTGGGTTGTGGGTTCAACTCCCACATGGGGCTCTGTGCTAAAAGTGCAGAGACTGCTTGGGATTTTCTCTCTCTCTCTCTCTCTCTCTCTCTCTCTCTCTCTCTGTCCCTCCCCTGCTTGCTCTATCTCTCTGTCTCTCAAAATAAATAACTAAACTGAATGAAAGAAAGAAAAAAAGAAAGAAAGAAAGAAAGCAAGCTCTGAGTTCCAACCTAGCTCTGAAACCTGCAGAGGCAGAGTGATAAAGCAGGTTAACCGTGAACTTCAGCCACTTACTACGGTTGTGTGACCTCAGGCAAGTTACCTAACTCCTCCGTGCCTATTTTGTCCTTTGTGAAACCAGAGTAGTAACAATATGTACCTCACAGAGATTTTATGTGGACTCGAGATTAATACTACGTAGCACAAAGCAAATGTTCAGTAAATATCAGCTATAATGGCTACCGGATATATATCCCCAGGAAAAACTGTTCTCATCTTCCTCATCCTGGAAAAAAAGAATGTTCACCTTAAAAAGTTGTACACATGGCACATGGCACTCAGTGAATTCTTCAGAACCCCGCTAATGCTGGATTCTCTTCTCGTGAGCAAGAATCAGATCTTATACCATTTTAGTACCTTCCTCACAGTGGTGCCCCATCAGTCCAAATTAGCATTCACTAATTTAACTTGAATGGGAATGGAGGGAATAGAAAGGAATTAGGATTTCTAAAGCTATTCTTTGGAAAGACGATTCTTTGTATTGCATTTTTTAAGGGGGGGGGCGAGCAAGACAAAACGAGGAATATGCGGAATGGGAGTTTCCCATGACTCCCACAAATAACTAACTCTAGGCAAATAATCTCTCTGCCTGGGTTTCCACCATTGTTCGATGAGCCGACAGCCATGGGCAGTGTCCCACCAAGGTCTCACTGGAGTATCCTGGGCGGTGACCAGGCGAGGGGCCTGGGTGAGATTTCAGAGGGTGAAGGATTCCCTGAAGCAGCGAGGTCGCAGCGTGGAACAGAGTGAGGTGCCCTCCTGTCCCAGCTCTGCAAGGTCCCCTGTGGGCGTATGGGGGGACAGAGGGACAGCTCCCATTCAGGCCACTCCTGAGCTATGGCAGGATGAAATTGAGTCACCTGTTCTGAAGGACATCCAGATGGCCACAGTGACAAGGATTTGGAGGAAGAGTGCCTTGATTTTCTATCAAGCAGAGGACACGGAGCCTCTTTCCCTGCAGGTTTTTAGGAATGGGACACAGAGCAATTCCCATAGGACGCGAGAGCACAGACTGCCTGTTTCCAGGTAGGGAGGTCCTTCACGAGTGACTCTTAAGTCTCAGATATGCAGGATTTAAAAACAACAACAGCAATATCATGCTTGTGCTCGCTTGGTGTCCTAAACTTTGGGGAATGACGGGCTGTGCTAAAAAAGAACAGCTGTGGGGGGCGGGAGGGGGCAGTCAGAAGAACGGATCCCTGTACCGGACTCTGGAACCGACTAGCTGCGTGACTCTGGGCAAGGCTTTCTATCTGCAGGGACTCAGTTTCTTCGCCCAGAACAGGACAAAGCTGGACCAGAGGGAGTGCGGACCCTTTCTCAATTTCTTGACCATGTTAACATCTTCTTCCTGCTTCCCAAGCGGGGGCCACACTCGGTGAATGCAGGGGAACGCTCCAGGGGACTTTGAAGATGCTGGGGAGGGGGAGAGACTCAACAAAAACCCTCCCTTACTTTCTTTTTTTTGAAAGTCACTCCCAGCTTCTCGGGACACAAAAGTATCTGTTAAGGTAAGTTAAACCTTCTCAAGATGAATTTTCCTGCTACTTTTAATTAAAAGTTCTTTAGAATTAAAAGGACACTATTCAGAAAAGGCTGGAAAAAAAAATTTCATTGACACTCCCCCCCCACACCCCCTCCCCCTTTTCCCAAGGTAAAGAAAAAGCCGTTTTGTGCACAGCTCGCCCGGTCCGCACTGTACAAAAGGAGGTGGATGGGCTGCAAGACACATGAGATGACCCTTTGACCCCGAACCGCTGACAAGTCCTCAATGGCATAAATACCAGATAATCAATCACATGCCAGGAGGGCGAGTCCCCCTGCCCTCGCCCCAGCGTTGGGGTTTATGAGAGATACACTGTAAATAGACACTGGCTTCTTAAAAGAGGCCCCCTCGGCATTCCATGGGGCCGGCCATAATCCTGAGCCAGGCCCGGCCAGATCTTTGACCATCTCGCTCCACAGCTTTCATTGCGAGCTTATAAAGAGCTTTTCCCCGCTACGCCCCCGCTGCAAGCTGGACTTCTGGTATGACACGAGGCCAATCCTCCCCCGCCCCCACCCTGACCCAAGAGGGGACTCTAACGTGACTGCAGAGGAAAGCTAGAGAGCTGAAGGGGAGGAAGTGGGGCAGGGCGCCCGTAAAGCCCCCATGTGCCGGGGACTAGCGACGGGGGTATGGTGGCAGGAGCCGGCCAGGACCCAGGGAGGTGGTGAAGGATCAATAAGGATGATGCCAATGACAACGGTTAACAGCAGCCGGTAGTCGCCGAACGCTTCCTGAGGGCCACAAACCATTCTGAGCACTTCACGAGTATCCTACTTATCCTCAAAAATAACTCTAGGAGGTCGGCACTATTATTGCTATGCCCATTTTACAGATGAGGGGGCTCAGCGTTCAAATAATTTGCCTGAGGCAACGATGACTAAATGGTACAGAGCACAGGACGTAAAGCTCGGTGAAATGACTCTGGTCCAGATATACCCCCACCGTGTTCCCCGAGTCTATGGATTTCTGTCTTGAAGAGGAAGATGCTGGAAATTAATCCTTCAGATCAACCAGTATCTTTAGGTCATATAGCGGCCGCGTAGAAGAGGCATTCAAGAAAGTTCTGATGGATGCGGGTCTACATATCAACGGATCACCCGAACGGAGTCAAATTTCCCAGGTGGCCAAGAACCAGGCTGGTTTCAGAGGAGAAAGAAGTTTAAACCCAGCTCACAAATTCTGACCCCCACCGGAGTGCAAGACTCCCATCTCTGGCCTTCATGCCACCTTGGACCCCGAGCGCTCTAGCAGAGAGCGCCAGGCCCGGCGTCTCTACGGCAACAACATTTTCAACGGTTGCTCTCGCTTGGAAGGAATTTACACCAAGCTCCTAAACCAGCCCCTGCAAACAGGGACATGGGGGCAGGGAGGAGGACGACGGAGCCTCTCGGTAACTAATTTTGATAATGCTTTTGTGTCAGGGTCAAAGGTTAAATATGGCCACACTAATCCGTTTCTTCCAGAATTCAAGCACAAGGGAGATTTTTCTGCAGCTTAGCAAGAGGGCTTTTTCTCCTTGCTGGAGAAATGGTACCGTCCAAGCCCAGTGAATGGGGATGGCTGGCTGCTAGAGACACGTCCTTGCTCTCGCCTGGCCAGAGCATCTCAGCTCCTGGCTGCACGCGTGGAGTTACTGTTGGTGGAAACGGAGGTAAAAAGGCTGCAAAGTGGCACTTAAAAATGGCCCCACTCCACCGAAATGCTCTGGAAAGGAAAAAGGAGGAGAAAATGCTTGGGAACCTCACACTCAGAAACTGGAAGAATCACACCAACACAACGCCAGCCTTGGCTTTAACGGAAACCGTAATTACCAAACCGTACAACATCTGCTTCACGGAATCCAAAGTGCGTGCAAACGCGTGCTTTTATGTGAGCTACACAGAAGCCCTAGCAGGTTACGTGGGGGGTTTTGGAACCCATTCTACCAATGAGGAAAATTAACTTCGAAAAGGGCAAGTGACTTGCCCAAAGCCTCACTCCTGGTTAAGTGGCAGCCCAGGACTAGGAATATTCTTTGTTCCTGAGACCGCGGGAGACGGACGAACAGGCACCCTTCATGAAGACACAGAGTCTCCTCGACAAACAGGAGACCCCCAATAAAAGGGCAGAAGGCCAGAAACACATCTCCTGGATTGATTTTCCTGAAGCTCAACCCTGGGGAGGGGGTGGGCACCTCTGAGCTGGCAGGTGAGAGAGGAGAGAAGTGTGGAGCTGACCGGGAAGCGGCGGGGGGAAGCGGTGGGGGGGGGGGGGCTCAAATTCAGGAGCCCCCTCCTTGCCTCCCAGTCTGACGGAGAGCTAATTTCCCTCCTCCTTCACCGCCCCCCTCCCTGGTTGGGGGAACAGTCACCACCCCAAGGCAGAGAGGGGAGCTCCCAAGGGAGGCAGTCGCCTTGCAAGAAATGATTGTCCAAGTGTCAACAACCTGCTGCTTCCCAGAGCCTCGGGGTCAGAGGCCAGGACAGAGCACAATGGCTTTCTCGAGCTGAAGGGTCCAGGGAGAGGGGCCTCTGGGGGGTCTCCGGAATGCAGAGGCTCTGAATCCAGGCACTGGGGTCTCCTGTCTTGCCCTTTTATATCCTTCCTCCCTCTGCAAATCCCAGACACCACTAGCCTTAGAAACAGGAGACCAAGAAAGGAAGGGGATTAGGAACGGCCTCCATACCCATGCATACACACAAAGGTTTATTCTACTAGGCATGGTGAGCAAATCACTCATCATCCCCCACAAAACAAGTTTACCCTAAAGCAGGAGAGACAAGGGTGAGAAGAATATTCAGTGTGAGTATCTCTTCCTGCCTCCAAGCCTTCCCCGCCCACTGCCCCCGTCAGGGTATGGCCGGCACCTGCTGTTCTTGCACGCTGTGAGGGCACGCCTCTGTCGCCTCTGTCGCAGTCCTGCTCTTGTCTGCAAGCTCCCAGCAGGCAGGCGAGGCACGCTACCTTTGGATGCTGGCACCGATGTCCCTGGTTGGTGTTCAAACCACAGCTAATGAATGAGGAAGGGACGACGGAGTCCAGGGAGCCTCCTCCTTCTCAGACTCTCCCCACATTAGAGGTTATGGATCAGGGATGGCGTGTATGTGGGATCTTTCTCACTGACCCAGTTGGATCATGTTCCATCAAAAAACCTACAAGACCGCGCCTCCTGGTTTCCACCCACCATGTGACACTGAATCCTTAATTACTGAATGGACCAAAGCTGCCTCCCTCATTATTTTCTCCATAAATCAAAACGTACCAGTGAAACCTTGGTCTGTGAGCATAATTCATTCCGGAAACATGCTTGTAATCCAAAGCACTCGTATATCAAAGGGAATTTCAAGAACCAGTGGCTCAGTTGTGATCATGTGACGTTCGGCCTCACGTACTAGTTGTACTGCAAGGCATCCCTCGTTTATCAAATTAAAATTTATTAGAAATGTTTGCTCGTCCTGTGGAACATACTCACAGAACAAGTCACCCGCAATCCAAGGCTGGCTGTATTAGAATAGTAGGGGGCTTGATTCCACACAGCACTCCCTGTTCGTGCAGGGGGGGGCATGGCAGGTGCAACAGAAGAAGCCAAGGGAAGGAAAGTGTGTGGATGAGCTGGGATGGGCGGTGGTGTGGAAGGCACAAACTGGGGCACCTGAGGGGTACCCCAAAGCCAGAGACCCCGAGGGCATCGAGAGATGTCACAATTATAACAATGCCTGAAATATAAATTGTGCTTCTCACCAGTATCTTTCAAAAAGATCATTCTGGTCTTCACATCCACCTCTGAGGTACACAGGGCAAGTATACAGGACTCTCATTTTTCAGAAAAGGAACCTGAACCTTGCAAAAGTTGACTTCTCTAAGGACATAGAGCCGGGAAATGAAGAGTCAAAAAAATTTGAATTCAGACAAGGATAGATTCCCCTCTCCTACTTCTCACCAGGAAGCTCCCTTACAAGCTGACCACACAACAAATAAAAGCGTGAGGGCCTGTTCTGACACAGCACACGGGCGGGGACCCAGGATGCCTCAGACGTCACCTCTAACACGCAGAGCAGCAAAAGGACCAAGTCCACGTACAGATGACCAAAAGGAGGAAACTCTTTCCCCTGCTTAGATGGGGCAAGGGTGTGGCAGAGAAGGACACAGTCTTAGTCTGTTCTGGCAGCTATAACAAAACACCATGACAGGGGGGCTTAAACGACAGAAATTTATCCTCACAGTCCTGGAGGCTGAAAGTCTGAGATCACGGTAGCATTGTGGCTGGATGCTTGGTGAGGCCCTCCTCTTCCTGGCTTACAGACGGCCACCTTCTCCGGCTGTGTCCTTTCACGGTGGAAAGACAGGGAGCCCCAGTCTCTTCCAAAGGCCCCACCTCCAAATACCATCGCACTGGAGATCAGGGCTTCAAACCATGACTTGGAAATATCCAGTCCATACCAGACACGACTGGGCTGACAAGAAATATGCCAGGAGGACAAGGTACATGAGCATGTGGGAGTGAGGGTGAGGTATCTGGAAAAACAGCAGGAGAGTGTGTGGCTCACCGCAGGGGATGGCGGAACGGGAGGCCCAGCACTCTCATCGGGAGGCACTTTCTACGCCACAAAATGCAGTCTGACCTTACCCCATCCAGAAGTTCTCAGCCCTGGCTATACACGTTAATCTCCTGAAGGCTGGAAGACACATCCGTGCTGGGGCCCCATGCTGAAGCTTCTGATTCAACAGATTTGGGGTATGAGTCCTCGCTTGGTATATATTTTTTAAAAACGCTTCTCCAAACGATTGTCATGTGTAGCTGGGGGAAGACGGCAAGGATCTTTTGAGGAAAAGGCTGAGAGGCAACATTGGGTATGCATTTTATTTTGTTGTTGTTTTTTTAACAGTGCTTCTTTTTAATGCTTTTATTTATTTATTTGGTGGAAGTGGGGGGGAGACTGTGCATGAAGGAGGGAGGGGCAGAGAGAGAATCCCAAGCAGGCTCCACACTGTCGGTGCGGAGACCAACATGGGGCTCAATCTTATGAACCCTGAGATCATGACCTGAGCCGAAATCAAGGGTTGGATGCTTTAACCCAGGCACCCTGGGTATGCATTTTAGATGCCAGAGCATCCTCACTTAGGATGCAGCGTATGAGGCCGAGGACCCAACCCGGCCTGGATCCTCCAACGTGGCACCCACCCCTCCACTGTCACCTGGGCCTGAGACAACGGGGTACGGCATGCCAGCAACCTGGGGTCTCAAATGACAAACCTGTCACCGGGGGTCCTTTCCCAGAGTCAGCTGCCTGCAGACCAACAAGCTGTGGCCCATGTAACTTTGAGGCTGAGCCGTAACTAGAAGAAACGCTGTGTGTAAAACTATGAGTTTGGGGCCACAGCGATCAAAGGAATCCAAGATGCTACAATCACCACCTAACACCACACAGTGCGTGTCATGTTCAATCACCTCCTATTGTTAGTGCCTCTTTCGACAGTTGTAGGTCCCTCCCTGGCGGTTAGCTTTCTGAAGGCAGGGCTCGGGCCTGATTTTTTAATGTGCCAAAATTTACAGAGTGCTTGGAACAGCACAGCTGGTAGGCAGAAGGAGATCTGAGGGACTGCAGAGCATCGGATTGCCAAGCAGGGCCGTATGGGACAGAATCTCCTATTTTGGAGATTTCCAGAGAAGGGCGGAGAGTATTATTTTTCGGAGATGGCAGAGTTGTGAGTATCCTGGGGGACAGGAGGATTGGACCAAGACCAGGATTCCGGGGTTCTGCCCCCCAATGTCTCTCACTTGCTGTGTGATACTAGGCAAATCACTGAAGCTCTCTGAGGCTCAGGACCGACCTCCGCAAGGCCCCTCGCTCTAGTGCTGAGGTCTAGGCGTCTACAGATGTTTGAATCCTAGACCTCAAAATGGCCTCTCCCAAAATGAACACATCCCAACACAGGGCCTAGTACATGGAAATGCTCTGCTCCTGCAAGGTGGGGGATGGGGCACCAGGATGCACTGCTGGATGGGGCCAAGTCCTCTCTCTGAGTAGAAGCCAGACTTGCCTCTTCCTGGCATCCAGGAACCTAAGATGGGGAGCCCAGAAGCATTCTAGAAGGAGAATCCAAGCTAGGCAGGTTGACGAGGGCAGGGGCCAACACCCCGCCTTCTGGACCACCTCTCTGGAGATAGGGATCCCAAGTCAATTCAGAATAGAAAAACACCTGGTGCTCATTCATTTGTCAAAAACCTCAAGTGTGTTTCCCAGAGGAGAGAAGTCAGAGCGACTCCAGGGCCCAAGGGGGCAGCTTTCAGATGCAAAGTCTCCCCCTTTTCAATTCCTGTAACTAAAATGAATATGGAAAAGATAATTACCTTTAAAACATACTTAATACTTGAACACATTATCTCTACCTGCAGAAAAAGAATGTTATCTGATGGGATCTTCCCCATAAGCTTAATCAAATTGCTATCTTAAAACTCTCTGGAGTCCTGTGAAACAGTAATAGAAAATCCAAGGCAGAGGCTGGAAGCACTTTATATTTGTTTGGTTGAGGGGAATGTGTATCCCCTCTGACAATGAGCACTTAGAGACAAAGTCATTTCCAATCTGTAATGGATCTTCTCCTAGTGGGGGCAGGGAACATTTTGTCTGACCCAAACCTGCAATCCCGCTGCTAAGTAACTTTTCCTAATGTTCACAGGAGGAAATTCCAACAGAATAGCCTTTTTCCTAATACCTGTCCGGGGCCCTGCTCCTGTAGGACATCTTCCCTAGTTGGCCCTGGGACACTTAACATATGGAGATGCTTAACTTGCTACTTGACTCTGGGTTTTAACTTGGCAAATAAATCGATGCCTCTATTTTCCTTGGTCTGCCCAGGCCGTGGGCGGTGCCATTCATTAAGTGAGCAGAGGAGGTAAATCACCTGCCCAGATCCTGCCCAGGGCGAGTGGCCATTTGCAAGGCTGGAGAAAACCAAAGGGAAACACAGCTTTTAAGAAGAACAAATGTGAGGACTGGCTATGTTCCCAGCATCTCAAGCTGTGGCCTGGAATGGTCAGGCACACAGCTGCTGCAAACGTGCCTGGCCAGCCCAGTTTATCTTGCTGACAGAAGGAGCGATAGGTAAGAGGTGACAATTCTCTGCTTCTCTGTTAGTCACTACTGCCTGTGGTCCCTGGAAGGTCCTTCAGATGTGGGGCCTGGCCCCCAACCAAACCATGGAAGGCAAAAGGGGTGTCCTGGTGCACAAGCAAGGCCCATCGCGACTTAGGGGAAAAATGAATAGGCGTAGGGGAGAGTACTAGGAGACCGCTAAAATGATCACCACAACACAGGTCTGTTGGCAGGCAAGTAATAGATTAAAAAGCACCCTGCCGTGCATCCTATCGCCCTGTTTTTGTTTAAAACAAAAAGATGGGGGTGTTTTTGTTTACATGTATTTTCTAATTTCCCCACACTGAGCACATATTACTTATATGATTCTTTTCTTAAAACAGGCTCCCTGGGTCCACATCAATCATGACCTGCCCTGGGCAAGAGTACCTCCTCCCTGGTAAGGTAAAGACTAGCTGTTCTAGAAATCTACCCAGAAGGCAGCTCCCTGGTGTCCCAGACGGCCGATGTCAGATTCACATCCTTCTTCCAGGGAGGGTCTGGACCAGATTCTCTCCTCCTACCTGCACAATTCTGAAGATGGAAGAATGGGGAAGGGAGGAGGTTCCTCTGAGGCCAGGAGGGCTGAGGCCCCTTGGCACCTTCTGTTAACACAGGGACTGTCTGAATGGTCACTGCGATGCACACTGCTACCAATCTAGAAAGCCCTGTGATGCAGCAGGTAGAGGGGACCGGGCTGAGTCTGTGCAAACCCACAACATACCTGAAGAGTCCCTTTTTGTTTTAGTTGACACATAACTCACAAACCCTAAAGTACTACCTTTTAAAATAAAAACTTCAATGGTTCTGAATGTATTTGCAAAGCTGTACAGCCATCTCCAACACTATCAATTCCAGAACATCTTCATCACCCAAAAAGAAACTCCATAGCCATGAGATGGCATTCCCAACCATGGCAACCGTGGGCAGCTACTAATCTGCTCTGTCTCTACAGATTGGTACTGATTTGCATCTTTTGAACCCTTTGCATAAATGGAGTCATACAACATACAGCCTCTGTGCCTGGCTTATTTCACGTTGGTTTCCACACTCATGCACGTTACATAGAGCATGTTACTAGCACTCCATTCCTTTTCATGGCTGAATGATACTCCACGGCAAGGCTACACCACACTGTGTGTGGCTATCGGTTGAGGGACCTCCGGGTCGTCTCTGTTTTTTGGTCACTGTGAATAATGCTGCTGTGAACGTTCATGTACACGTTTTTGCATGCATGTATGTTTTCAATTGTCTTGGGCTGGAAGCTGTTTCTTAAAAATAAATTTGTTATGAGGTCTCTCCCTCACATTAAAAGACAAGGAAGAAAAGACAGAGCATACAGGATATTTAAAGGATGGTTTATTTATTTATTAGAGAGAGAGAGAGAGAGAGAGAGAGAAAGTGTGTGCACAAGTGGGGAAGGGGCAGAGAGCGAGAGGGACAGAGGATCTGAACTGGGCCCTGCACTGTCAGCACAGAGCCCGACGCAGAGCTCAAACTCCTGATCCATGAGATCATGACCTGAGCCAAAGTCGGATGTTTAACCGACTGAGCCACCAGGTACCCCTTTAAAGCATGGTTTTTTAAAAAATCTGAGATTTCCAGCAACTCGGGTTGCCATTATCTGATAGCAGCCTGTCCTTGTCGCTGCCCAGTCTCACTCATACTGCAAGTCCTCTGTGTGTCCACCCCCAGACACCAGAGTCCCTTCCTCACCCACGGGCTTCCCCAGCCCAGTCCATCCCCTCAGGAGAAATCTGTGCTAGAGCATATAAAATATTTAAGCTGTTTTCTAAATATATATATTATTTACCCTACAGTCTATAAAATATTTACATTGTTTGTCCTTCCCACCCCCAAATAGCTGCATTATTTACAGTACAATCAGGAAAACACTAGCCCTTGTTTTCTCATCCGCACATTTCCCCCATTCCACTGTGTCACCAGATGTGTGCAGTCACGAGAGGCAAGAGTGAGTCTTCCTGCCCAAGTCATGGAGCAGGCCCTGGGGGTGTGGGACATAACGGGTCCAAAACCAGACAGTTAGAACCATAGTCCCGCCTGTCACCCGTGCAGAATCAGGAGGCATGCACCTCAGAATTTCTAGGGGGGTGGTTTTAGATGCCAAGCTCGTGCCCCACTGCTGTTGGCATCACGCTGCTCCCAGAATCTCCCATTTATCCCCGGCCTCAGTCATCCCTCTGGATGTGACGACAGTTGTCACTTAGGTGTAATGAAAATCTCTCTTGCTACCTACTTCCTCTGTCAAGGCCCTTGGTGAAGAAGACAGCAGTTGTGAACTGAGATGGGAAACCGAGGCACCTGCCAGTGTGGCTGGGACGCTCATGTCCTACTTCTCTCTTAAATTCCATTTACTCAGACACACAGCCTTTTAAGAAGTCCTCCTTTTTAAAGGTGCTTTTTTCTTACTTACAATGTGACCTGAGTTGGGTTTTTTGTTTGTTTGTTTTCAAATTTATTTATTTCTTTGAGAGAGAGAGCGCACGAGGAGGGGAAGGGGAGAGACAGAGAGAGGGAGACAGAAACCCAAGCAGGTTCTGCGCTGTCAGCGCGGAGCCCTACGCAGGGCTCAATCTCACGAACCATCATGAGATCATGACCTGAACCGAGATCAAGAGTCGGACACTTAACCGGCTGAGCCACCCAGGCGCCCCTGGATCTTAGTTTTTAGATGTTTATAAATGATACATGCCTATAAATACTAATTATTATTCAGAAACAGATGAAGCAGGAAGTAAAACCTTCTTTGCTCTGTAACCCAATTCTCTAAAGACACTGCTAAATAGACAGAGCCTTACACAGTCTTCCAGGATGGCCGCTACGCTCGGTAGTAAATGGCATCACACTACACAACCTGTTTTCTCTATCCAGCTTCTATCACACAAAACATCACAGGCATCCTTCCACGTCAGGTCCCATAATTAAGAGACTCCTTACCTTTGGACATTTAGGTTATGCTCAATGCTCTGTAATTACATATGATGCTGTAATCAGCATCCCTAAGGGAAGCTCAAAAATTGATCTTTAGTACGTTGGAGGCCAAAGCTGGGGATGAAACAAATACTGTGGGTCTCTGAGCATGTGCTGCACGGTCCCAGGGCTTGGCTGGCCCGGGCGAGAGGCAACCTGGCTCAGCAGGACACCCCTCCTTCACTCACACACCCCCGGTGAAATGTCAAGGGTGTAAAATCAACTCTCGTCTCCTGATCGTTTAACTCAGGAGAGCTTTCCCCTTCCTCTCCTCCTCCTCCTCCTCCTCCCCCACCTCCACTACCTCTACTTACCCTGCTTCTGTTTTGAATCTCTAAAATAATGTGACAAGTTAATGATGGTACAATTATCTAAATGTTTAACAGACATGTTATCTAAGTGAGTCGGATTGAGATTCCATCCCGCTGACAATAAACATCAATGGTGGAGCAGAAAGCGATAGGCAAATTATAGCAAACCCTGCAATTTCAATGCTATTAAATTTGGAGGAATAACAGCCTTGAGGCCTGTAAACTCTGAATAAAATAGGCCCTTGTGTTTGTCCAACTATTAAATCAAAATGCTACCAACATCCTAGAAAAAACAAGGCGATTTATGGCTTTTCAAGTTTCAGTTACACATTGGTTTTTATTAACTCCTTTCGGTCATCGGGCAGTGGTGGTGTCAGGAGGGAGACAGGAGAGCAGTCACAGAGGAAAGGGTGGGGCCCGGGAGAGGAGTCCCAAGGGATCAAGGAGAAACATGAGGGACCAAGAATGGGAACGCAGACAGCGGAGGGGGACTGGAGTCGGAGTGGGGGGCTGAGGCTGAACGTGGGGACTCAACACGGAGTGGGACGCAGCTGCTCTGAACGGTGGGACTACAGGAGTCCCAGAAGCCCATCAGACTCACCTCCAGGGCCCCTTGACTTGAATTCTACCCCTTCTGCTGCACGGGACATACTATTTCAACCTCCTGAGCCTGGGCTCCTCATCTGTGATGCAGGCAGTGAGCCTGCCTGCTGGTCCTGCTGTGATGATGATACACTAGGTTAGACCGTCTACAACAACAAGCAGAGGTGCTGGGCGCAGTCCAAGCTCTAAGCAGCGGTCCTCAAATACCAAATTCTCTCATCCCCCTTTAAATTTCTGGAATCATTTTTAAAAGGCAAAAGAGCTTTGGGGGACCTAGGTGGCTCAGTCGGGTGAGCATCCGACTCCTGGTTTCGGCTCAGGTCACGATCTCACAGTCTGTGGGTTCAAGACCCAAGCTCAGCCTGCTTGGGATTCCCTCTCTCCCCCGCTCTCTGCCCCTCTCCCACTCATGCTCTCTCGCTTGCTCTCTTAAGTAAAAATAAAATTTAAAAATGAATAAAAAACAGTAAAAGGCAAAAGAGCCTCATCTTTAATCCCTTTTTCAGACACAGCATACACTTAAATTTTTATTGAGTAAGATTCTAAAAAAATGAAAGAAATCCATGTCTTCTGGTGAGGGACAGAACCTGTAGACATCTAAAATTCATCATAGTAAGAAGCCACCACTGAAGGCGTGTGCAACTTTCCAGGCACCAGGCTCAACCCGTTACATGTAGTATTTTACTCAGTCCTTACAACAGCCATGTATTACTTACTCATAGCTTACAAACGTAAAAACTAAGGTTGAGAAAAATGTCTATCAAGGGCAATGTCTTAGGCTGTGCTTGGAACCACAGGATCCCCCAAACAGCAATTTTTCTTGCCCAATTCACACACCCAATATTTGAGAGAGGAAGAAAAACAAACCAATGTGTCCCGTGTCACAAAGCAAGTCTGTGACAGAGTCAGGACAGGAACTCAGTTCCCATCTTGTAACTCATCGTCACTTCCATATAGTACGCTACTACCCTCAACACAACAATGACAGTCACCATCATTCTGTGACAGTGGGAGGTAGGTGAAGGCAGGGACCCTATGAGTCCCACTGGCTGCTGTATCCCTGTGCCAGGGGCCAGCATAAATGTCTGGCACAAAGCACACACTCAAGATGTGTATCTACTGAATGCATGAGCTTCAACCTTTTCCAACCCAGATCTGCCCTTGGGTGAACTTTCCTCCCCAACCCTGAGACAACCAAATACCACCAACCCCCTTCAAGTACTGTTCACGGATGGGCAGAGTGTGGAGGATTCCAAGGGCGGTGAAATTATTCCGTACGATGCAATCCTGGTAGGTTCACGTTGCCATACATTTGTCCAAACCCATGGGTCACGCAACAGCTAGAATGAACTCTGATGTAAACTGTAGGCCTTGGGTGCTCACAGCATGTCAGTGTAAGGGTCACGGGTTCTAACAAAGATCCCACTCTGGCAGGGAACGCTGATAGTGAGAGAGGCTATACATATGTGGGGGCAGAAGGCATATGGGAACTCTCGGTACTTTCCACTGAGTTTTGCTGGAAACCTAAAATTGCTCTAAAATATAAAGTTTATTAGGGCGTCTGGGTGGCTCAGTTTGTGTCCAACTCTTGGCTTCAGCCGAGGTCATGACCTCACAGTTCGTGGGTTCAAGACCCATGTCGGTCTCTGTGCTGACAGCGTGGAGCCAGCTTGGGATTCTCTGTCTCCTTTTTTCTCTGTCCCTCCCCTGCTTGCTCTTTCTGTCTCTCTCAAAATAAATAAACCTTAATATATATATTCATCTTTAATATATTATTAAAAATATACTTCTAAAATAAATAAAAAATATAACTTATATTTATTAATTTTCTTATAAAGCATCGGGGCCCCACCAGAAAGTGGCCAGAGGGGCCCAAGAACCACTAGGGTAAAGGATGGCTTATCTGGACCAGCAGGCGACAGCTGAGTTCTCCTTCCCTATACTCCACAGCAAGAAACTCCAACAAAGCCGAGAGCCCTGTGCTTGGAAAATAAAACTATATTAGGCATCAAACATGCCTTTATAGTAACAGCATGAAATGAGGTCAAGAGTAAGTCTATGCTGGTGCACCGACTGTACAAACAGCAGCATATGACTCTCCCTCTCAAAGTGCCTGTGACGTTCCGTGGCCATTCCCGAGCCTGGGCTTTCTCATGTTCAATTCTTTGGCACACCACGTGAAATGCTATACAGATCACCCCTGATATTTATAAAAGTCAAATGCTATTATGCTTTCAATGGGGAGGTCGGGCCAACTTGCATGGAATCCACGTGTTCCTCCGATGACCTCCTGCCCCGTCCTTCCCCGTTGCCCTCCAGCTCAGGCAGAGGGGTTTGAGGCTCACTCTGACTTTTTGTGCACGTAAAGTTTTAGGTAGATGAAGTCGTTTGCCCTCATGGGGCCCTTCTCCCACCGCCCCCTCCCCCACCAAGGCTGGCACCTGGCTGCCCTTAGGAGGTGGAGCCAGATCGGTTGCTGGTTTTCCGACTGCTGTGGGACAGGAGCCAGCACCCCTGACACGGCTCCTCAGTGCCCAGCGCTGCCCCGGTGCCAGATCTGGGGCAGGAGAGGGGCAAGGCGGGCAGCCATCCTGAGGGACGGAATGTGGCTGCTCGCCCTTTTAAATCCTCTGCCCCGCCTGCTACCCCGGCCGTCCCCTGCATGCTCACTCACTGCAGAATGTCCTCCAGATAAGGACTTCATTTTCTGCTCTGAAGTTCAGAGCCAGACACTGTCCCTGTACCTTTTTCCAAGCACCATTAACATATGAGGAATCAGAAAGGGGCCAGTGTAAGCAGGTAGCTTACAACACGGAGGTGGGGGTGCAGCTCGAAGGGGAGAGGACGGTCCTTCGAAGGGGAGCGGACGGTCACCCAGCTGGAGTGTGCGTGTGTGTGTCCTCACTGCCTCCTCCCTCCAGAGCTACCGCAAGATGCCTCCTAACTCCTTCACAATGACAAGGACAGGACTCTGGGGCAGGGCTCTCTCTCCAGCACCTGTTCTACTTTCAGGGGACAGCAGATCCCTTGGCATGGCTGCTCTCAGCTACCAGGTAGGTTAGCGGTTTCTAGACCATAGGACCCTCTTGCAGCCAATGCCAAGACAATGAGAACCAGCATGTCAACATTTGCATCTGCCCCAGTGGCTTCCTCAGTGACCCAGGAATGTGGAAATGGAGGAACTTTTTCTAGGCCAGCAAAAGAAAGCCCTTATTTTGTAGTCAGAGTAAAGAGAAGTTTGGAGTGGAAGAACTCGTGGGTTCCAATTCTAGTTGGGCTTCTTTGTTCGTAACTGACCCTCTTTTACAAATATGGGCTTCTGAACCCTGATTTCATAGGCTGCTGAATAGGCAGAGTTGACTGCTGGTCTGTACATGAGGTTCGATGTCCAGCCCCGTTGGGAGAGGGAAAGACAGCCCTGAAACATGGGCTTCAAGGTGCAGAAGCCCAGGCACACATTCTAGCTGCGCCCTGGACTGGTCTTCCTTAATCTTTCTGGGTCTCAGTTTTCTCTAGCGAAGAATAGGTAAGAAAAAAGCGTAGGTATCGGGACTGCTGTGAACACTTAATAAAAGTAGAACTCCAAAATATCCAATAGAGTAGAGCTATTTTATTATCTGCACACAAAGCAAATGGATTTTATTGGTTCATGTACTTCACAACACTGTAATCTTCAGGGAAAACAGGGACCAAGTTTTGTTCACCATCAGGCATTGGGTCCATAAAGCCGCCTGCACATAGTAGGCACTTTACAGCTTAAGGAATAAGTCAATGAAGGAATGATGAGACCAACCAGCTTCATAGTCTCCTCTGGTTTGCAGCAAACTCAAGTCACTAACCAAGCAGACCTAGTGGGGCACATTGGGGGCTGATGAGAGAGCTGAATGTGTTTGGGGCAAGTGTAGAGGTCTAGTTCAACCCCATGTCCTGGGCCTCCAAGGCATCCCTTAAACTTCCTAGCCCCAGAATTCCCAATCTTGGCAATGACTTTAGCCATGTTGTGTCTGTCTCGTTTCCTCACCAAGGAACTGGCAGGGCCTAAGGTGGGATGACACAGAAAGTCCTACTTGAAGAAGGCAAGGATCCAGAATTCCCAGGCTCCTGATGGTAACAGACATAGGCCAGAAGACTAGCAAGAGATTCAAGGTTCTTGAGCCTTCAAGGGTACCAACCAAGGAGGCCTCCTCCAAAATGTGGCAGGGCATGCTCCTGGTGCTCCTGGAGGGTCAAGTATCTGCTTGGTGCTATCCCCAGCTCGGCACTTGTCTGGCCTAGACTTCGGTGTCATCTGTTTAGATACTGGTAAGCAGCGGTTCCCCTGGGAAGCTCTGAGCATTCACCCGGTACCACGGCCGTAACTAAGGCCTACCGAATCTGCTCTGTGGGACTGTTCAACATAGAGAACTCCATTCTGCCCTCGCCTCTCCCAACTGCACTTAGCTCCAGTGGCTGTTGGCTCTCTGGGTACACTGGAAGTGTCCTCCTGGCCAGAAGACAAGCCTGCACGAGCCCGGAAGATCCCACCTCCACCCCGGGAAGGCAGTTATATGCTGCTGCTATTCCTCCACCGCCACTGCCACCAACACGGCCCCTCCCTTCTCACCCACCCAGTGTGGGGAACAGGTGCCCTCTGAGGTCTCTGATGAAGATCCTGATGATGCGGTGACCATAACCAGTACCACCATTTCCTGAGACCTTCTCTATGCAAGGTCTGTGCTGAGTGCTTTGCATGGATTATCAAATCCCCACCATACCCTGTATACGACAGACACCATCATTGCCCTTGTGTTATGAAGGAAGAAACTGAAGTTTACAGAAGTTAAGCAACTTGTCCAAGATCATAAAACTAGGTCGTGATGGACGGCGCGAGGATTGGAATCTAAACAGTCTGATACCAGATCCCAAGTTCTGGGGGTCACTATGCATAGAATACTCTGAACTTCAGACTCTTGGCTTCAAGCCCTAAAGGGGCACCTTCTTCCCTGAAGTCTGTAAGACAAACCCAAGTCACGCTATCAGCGCCCAAACTTGCCTCATGAATAAAAGTCCTCGAAGAGGTCATCCTTTCCACTTCCCCAAGCAGCCATGGACATCCAGTCCACCTTTCCTGTTCCTTGGGTTCTCACAGTCTCTCTGGCCTGACCTCCACAGATAGGCCCTGGCCCAGTCTTGCTCAGGGCATAGCCAGGCGGCTGCCCTGAGTTCCCCACATACGAATGAAAAGGCTGAAAGTTCCTATAGGTCACCCCCAAGGCCTCTCACTGAGACCACTTCCTTCCCACGCAGGGCATGCTCCGACCATCTCAACCCCGTCGCCTTCAGCTCAGCAGCCAAGGTACCTCCCCTGCCCTCTAATTAATGCTACCCGATCCCGTCTGTTGCCCCCAGGCCTGTTCAGGTCCCAAATGGGGATGTACAGTGGCTTGAACAACATTATGATTTGTAAAACCCACTCCTAATTAGTTTGACTTTGAATAAAGAGGGTAATTATTTTTAAATTTATTAACTGCTGCCTGGCCGGAGAAGTTTCCAGATCAAATGACACGGAGAAGCTATTTCTGTTCAGTGATGCAGCAATTTATATTACTGATCGGTCATTAAAACCTCTGGCACAAAACCACTTGTGTTTCCTGAGCCAAGATAGTGTCCGTGTGTCAAATTTCAAACTCAGAGTATAAATTAAGCCATTAATGGTATTTATCAGTTTATCTGGACTTAAAGAACTCCTTACTAATTTAAGACATTCCCGATATAGAAGCTATGCGGTGCGCTGGGTGCACACGGACGTGTCTACATGCATGTGTGTGTGCGTGTTTCCTCACTTTTTATTTTACCGAACAGTTAAAAAAAAAAAAATCTGACGTGTAAATGAAGAACAGGCATCTCGGGGAGGCGCGTAGCTGTTAATTCCTCGCCGTTCTGCAACCCAAACATTTTGGAAGCAGCAGTGTTTTGCAATATGTATTTGTCATAATATAAAAGGTGTAAAGTGATCTCTGTTTATCTCCTCAAAGTCTTCGCTGTACCAAAACAGAAAACCAAAGTCTGACAACAAAGCCCGAGCCCAGCCCAACCGTAAGCAGGCCTCCCAGAGCACCAGCTTGAGCCCACCAAGATGTCAGGGCAAGGGATGTAGGAGAAGTCACACACACCCAGGAGAGAAGCCAGGGTAAGTGGGGTCAAAAGGGTGGAATGGGAAAATGCCATTCATTTGGCTAAAATGGAATGAAAACTACTTTCTACAAAATTCATTTTTCAGTTTCAAGCCCCCACCCCACCCCACAAAGACACCATGATCACCCATCTGATGCATTACTACAGGTTAGCTGTCAGTCCCCAACATGGCGGCCCTGGGCATGGCACTCCTAGAAGCGATTCTTTTCAGGGAAGTTCTATCCCATCCAAGGAGGGAGAGAGGGGGAATCAGGGTGTTGAGGATTCTTAGTTAAATGGGTCACAGGGATCCAAAAGAGCTCTGCCCAGACAGGGCCCTGAGCAAAATGATCTCTGAACAGGCACTCCCTAACTGTGCAGCCACCCACTCGTGGACAACAGTTAAGTCACTGTGGAGGCACTGGGGGGCAGTAGAAAGAGCAGTGGAGTTGGAGTTGGGTCAAGTGCCAGCTTGCCACTTCCTAGCAGGTGGCTTCTAGGCCTCCACTTTCTCATCTATCAACTGGGTATGAGACAGAAAAGGATTTTATCAACTAAGGTATCAGAAACACAAAGCAGCAATGCCATGGTTTTCCTTCTCCCCAGGGTCTCCGCGGCTCCTCTCCCTCTTCAGAACTCTCTCTGCTCTCCTGGTGGCTCTCCAATGGCACCTGGCACCGCAGTCAGCTGCTCTCAATCCAGCAACTTCAGTGTTACTGTCAGTGTTCCTTATACTTAGGCCTCTCTCTACTTCGTGGGCCCCCTTTCTTACAACAGAAATGGAAGACAGATTTCAAGCTGTGTTCCTTCAGGGATTCTGAGGGGAGGCGAGGGAGCTACCTGGGTTCTGCAGGCAACACAACTATAAATGAGCTCCGCCAGGTGTCAGAAGAGTCACCTCCTTGCCAAAGGATAAGGCAGCCCAGCCCGCCAGCCTGCACCAGCAAGTGTCCCAGTGCTCCCAGCCAACCGGGGGAGCTGGCCCACAGCTCATGCCCAGGCGCGGAGGGAGCCTTTCCGGAAGCACCCACCTTCATCTGTCATCCCTCATTTGGATTCATTTTCCCATTTCTCACCCCTTTCAAGAGCTCCACTGACTCAACCTGGAGAAAAAGTGGAAGTGAGGCTGGATGGGCCGGGCCCGCCTCTGCCATAGGAAGGATCACACTATTTTCCTTTTGCAGGGGAGGTGACCTCTAGGGAAGAAAGGATGAGGAACAAGTCAAGGTCAACCACCTCCCAGAGAGCGGAGTCAGAGCCCCGTCCCAGGCTTCAGACTCAAACTCCAGGCTCTTTCCAACCACTGAAACAAATATCCTTTTCTGGAAGGTGTTGGCCACTTTCAAACCCTTACTCAATTTAATAAATCCTAGAAAAGCATTGGACCTAAGACGGCTCCCAACTTTCAAAGCCGCATCAACCCAGATTCTAAAAAACTAGGTTGAAATGGCATTCACGCCACTGAATTGTATGCTTAAAAATGATTATTAAATGGCAAATTCTATGTGATAGATATTTTGCCACGATTCTAAAAATGGTGTAATATACCAAAAATCATTAAACTGTATACTTTTAACAGGTGAGCTGTATGGTATGTGAATTATATCTCCATAAAATGGGTTGAAAAAAAATAGAAATCATGTCTGTAATGATCACTGCTGTATCCGCAGTGGGTGCCAGGCACACACAAGGTGCTCAGTAAGTGCATGAGGCCTGTTTGCAAATAACCTCCCCCATGTGCTCACCCCTCGGGGACTCAGCCACCTCCTCTGATCCCAGCTGAGAGGTGGCTTGCTCCCTGCTGCTGATTTAATCTGTGTGGACAGATTAAGCTATTTGGGAAAGCTGGCTCACCACTCAGTCTCCACAGGCCCCAGATCAGAATTCTCAGAGCGAGATTCTCCACTTCATGGGGTCCAGCATTAAGAAGCTGGCTGGGACCTGGGGACACCTGGGTCTTCCCCTGGCTTTCAAGATAACCAGGTCTGGAACCCTGGTCAAAGTCACCTGGCCAAGTCACCTTCTCCATAACCAAGCCAGGGAGATGCTCACCTAGAAAGCACTCTTCTAGTCGTCACGGGCCAGGGCGGAACAGACCGAGACTGTGTTTTCCACTCAGGAAAGGCAGATTTTGTGAGATCACAGGACGAGGAAATATTGCTGAAAGTAATGGTACCAGCAGCAGACCAGGAAAGACTTCTTTCTTCCATGCTAGTCCCCTGCGGTAGCTTGGCAGTCAGTCTCCCAAGATGACTGCCATACAACACTCAGTATGTGTTTGTCACTACCCCTAGAGAAGGGGAGTCGAGTCTCCCACCCCTTCAGTCTGGGGCCGCTTTGACCAATAAAACATGGCAGAAGCGATGCTAGACGTCTCTAGCCCGGCTTTTAACAGAGCTGACAGCTTATGTTTCCAGACTCCTGAGGCCCTGAGCTGTCATGTGAGAAGTCCAGGCCACTCTGCTGTAGAGGAAGGCCACATGGCAGAGCACTGAGAGTCACAGACGTGAGCGAGGAAGCCATCCCAGATGTCCAGCCCCGTCGAGCCCTCAGATGACCCCAGACCCAGACAGCGCCTGACTGCAATCTCGTGAGAGACCTCAAGTGAAAACCACCCAACTGAGCCCAGTCAACTCACAGAGCTGTCAGAGATCATAACACTTTGTTGCTTTAATCTAGTGTTGGAGTAGTTCACTACAGCAACCACCATGGTCAATTCCCAACACAGGAGCCAGAGTGCACTTTTAAACACATAAATCAAGTCATGCCACTCTCCCACTCAAAACCCTCCAAGGAACCATTATTTCCTTTCTTTTACAAATGTCTATGCACATACATTTGTGTGTGGTGCATGTAGGGTGCCATGATTTACTGAGGTATCATTTATATATTTCATATAACACATAATTCACGCATTTCAACTATATAGTTTGGGGAGCCCTCTGGCTCAGTCGGTAGAGCAACTCTTGAGCTCGGGGTTGTAAGTTCAAGCTCCACGTTGGGTACAGAAATTACTTAAAAATAAAAATCTTCAAATAAATATAAAAATAAACTGCATTTCGATACTTTTTAATACATTCCAAATTGTGCCACCACCATCACCATCAATTTTAGAACAATGACATCACTCCAAAAGGAAACACCATACCCATTAGCAGTCATTCCCCAGGTCTCCTCAACTCACCCAGCCTCTGGCACCTGCTAATTTATTTTCTGCCTATAGATCTGCCCATTCTAGCTGTTTCCTATCAATGAAACCACACAACACGCAGCCTTCTGTGACTGGCTCCTGTCACTGAGCATCACGTTTGTGAGGTTCATCTACGTTGCAGAGTGTGATCAGTACCCCATCCCTTTTTAGAGCCAAATAATACTCCATTCTGCACATAAACGACATTTTGTCTATCCATCCATCCGTGGACACTGGGTTATCTCTACCTTTTGGCTATTACGAATAATGCATCTATAAAGTCACGTGCAAGTTTTTGTGAGGACACAGGTTTTCAGGTGTCTTGATAGACACCTCGGAGTAGAACTGCTACGTAAATGGTAACTCTGTATTTAACTTTTGGAGGAAGCGCCAGACGGCTGTCCAGTGCGGCTGCATCATTTCACCTGCTGACCAGTACTGTATAAGGGTTCTGATTTCTCCATGTCCTCGCCAACGCTTCCTACTGCCTACATTTTGTACCGCAGCCACATCCTGCTAAGTATAAAAAACTACTTCGTTGTCACTTCGATTTGTATTTCCCTTACAATGGCCTAATGGCACCGAGCATCTTTTCATGCGCTCGTGGACTGTTTGTCTGTTTTTGGAGAAATGTCCATGCTGATCTTCTGCCCGTTATTTCTATTTTTATTATTGAGTTGTAAGTGGACTTTATATTTTCTAACTGTAAGTCCCTCATGAGGTATGTGATTTGCAAATGTTTTATCTCCCTCCAGTGGACTTTTAGCATGTGCAGAATAAAATCTAAATTCCTTACTAGGGTTGAGAGACCCACCTGATTTATGACCTCCTGTGCCAACCCTCTCTGCACCTCACCCCCTGCCACCTCTCCCCTGCCCCCTGCTCCTCATGCTGGTCCTCGAGCTGGTCAGGTTTGGCCCAGCCTCAGGGCTTTGGCAAGCACCTGTTCCCTCTGAGTGGCTCACTCCCTCACATCAGGACTCTGCTCAGATGTCACCTTCTCAGAGAAGACAAGCTATTTAATATAAAATACCACTTTTCTCCTATCACACTCTTTCCCTTATCCTGCTTTATTTTCTTACTCTTATTATCATCTGACATTATATCATACACTTATTTGCCTAAACTGTCTCCCTATTAGAATCTCAGTGCCACGAGGGGACAGGAATGCTATCTGTCTTGGATGTTACTATACCTTATATTCAACAAGCATGCCAGGCACCTGGTGGGAAATCAATAAATATTTACTACATTTTAAATACATTTATTTACCCCTATTTAACAAATGCTTACTATGAGCCAAACACTCAGCAAAGCACTTCAAATAAAGTATTTTACTTCATCCCCACGACAATACTCTGCTGTGGAGGTAGGTACTATCATGACTCCACTTTTTTAACAGATGAGATGACCACAGTAAGAGAGTTTAAATAATGGACTCATCAGGGCACCTGGATGGCTCAGTTGGTTGAGCGTCTGACTTCAGGCTCAGGTCATGATCTCACAGTTTGTGAGTTCGAGCCTCATAGTGGGGTCTGTGCTGACAGCATGGAGCCTGGAGCCTGCTTCAAGTTCTGTGTCTCCCTCTCTCTCTGCCCCTGCCCTGCTCATGCACAGTCTGCCTCTCCCTCTCTCTCTGTGAAAAATAAATATGCATGAAAAAAAACCTCAAATAACGAATCCATGATCTCACAGACAGGAAGGTCAGAGCCAAGGAGAAACCCAGGCTGTCCAAGCTGCAACACTCCTGGCCCCACTATTAACTTGGCAAGTCACTGACCCTCCTTTGAGCCGCAGGGTCCTCATCCATGACATGGGAGTAGCCTCCTGCTTTACAGAGTTACGGAAAGACAGGCCAGGTGAGGTCAAGTACAGCACTGAGCTACAGCAAAGAAGACGGAGTAAGGCGGTGGTGAGAGGCACTGATGCCATGCAATCAGTGCTCTGACAACAAATACAGTGACATCGCCGGCTAAATGGTTCGAACGCGTCATATGTACACACTGCTTTCTTTTAGACAATGACTCGACTCACAGATGGCAGACCGGCCCCCTGTGGCCACTGAGGGTTTCAGAGGTATACAGATGGAGTGCGAGAGGTTTCCAGAACGTTCACCAAGGGAAGGGGATGCTAGGTAACATCACGGACCTTCTAAGACTTCAACAAGAATGTGCTACAGGGCTCTGTGAAGACGGGACGTCAGTGGCCTGTTAGACGCAGAGACGGTGGGCCTCATCCAGGGCTGCTGTTCTTACAGGGCAAGGTCACACTTGGACATTCCTGCCATCCAGCCCCACACACGGGAGTAGCTGACTGTGGCACAAGCCATCCCCCCCCCAACAGCTCCCCAGGACAGGAATGGAGGTCACATGTGCTGAAAGAGGGTGTCGCCAAGTCCCTTGGTATCTGTGTGCTGGCACATTGGAGGAGCTGCAGGATGGGAAGCTGTCAACTCACCAGTATGGGTCTGCCTGTGGGTCTCCAGGGCATCCTCCTTCGAAAACTGGGCTCCGCACTGGTCACAGACAAAGGCTTTGGCACCCGCTGGAAGAAAGGGGAGACGTTACCATGAGAGTGATATTCCACTTGTGGGGAAGGGGTCCTGGGCCAGAATCGTGCAGAAAGACACTAGGGAAGGTGGCTGGACACCTGTGGAGATCAAGGCAGGGCCAGTGCTTGGCCCTGGCAGCCAGCCCAGCCCCTCCTCCAGGTTGTGACCAAACCCCCAACTGAGCTCCAGATGTTGCCATCCAGGGGTCTCCCAGAGAGAAGAGGCAACAAAATCAGAATAACCAACACAAGCAGAGATGGGGTCCAGATGACATGCCCCAAGAAGCAGGCAGATTCTGGCGGGGGCTGACTCCAAGTGAGGAACAGAGAGGGCTAAAGAATATAAGGGAGGGGGGGGGCGTCTGGGTGGCTTAGTCAGTTAAACGTCTGACTCTTGATTTCGGCTCAGGTCATGATCTCATAGTTTGTGAGTTCGAGCCCCGCGTTGGGCGCTGAGCTAAACAGGATAGACCCTGCTTGACATTCTCTCTCTCTCTCTCTGCCCCTTCCCCCCCTCTCAGAAATAAATAAACATTAAAAAAAAAAAAAAGAATACGAGGGGAAATGGGCCCCCTTGCTTAGGTTACACCTTATGGGAAGGTAGGAAATGCTGACGTACCTCTACTTGGATAGCCCCTAACTCAGTATGTCCCAAACTAGACTGTCTGTCCCAACCACCCCCTGCACCTGACCACTCAAAAATCCCTGAACAACTCCCCTGTGTCTTCAGGATAAAATCTAACCTCCTCACCAAGACACACAAAGCACTTCCTGATGCGCTCATCTTCCCTGCTTCATCTCTCTCCCCCTCCCTCACTCTCGCTCCCTGGTCTCCAGTCCACTCGGCCAGTCTGGTTCCTGGAGGAGCCAGGCTCTCCCTCACTGACAGGCCTCACCCTTCCTCCCGCTCCTCCTGTGTCTGACCTTCTGGTCGCTCACTCCCACCCCAGTTTAGCACCAAGTATATGCACCAGCGTCCATAACCTCTGCCCCCTCGTCCTGATGACGTAGCCCCTCCTTACGCTCCGGCAGCACCCTGTATGTCCAGATCGACGGCTCACCATGCGCTCTTCTAAATGCCTGTGGACCCGTCCCTGTCTCCTGCCACACTCTAAGCTTCCCAAGGGAGGGACTGTGTCACTCCACACACAGAGCTGCATCTTCCTGACACCCAGGGGGGGACCCTATTACTGGACATATTTGTGGAATAAACAAAATCAATTCAGTGCGATTCAAACCGATCAACTTTTGTAGAACTATTATTTTTACGAGGCTCAGAGAGACAAGGCCACAGGATCAAGACAAACAGGATTTTTTCCCAGTCGCTAACGGTCTTCAAGGCTCTCATATGTTATTCAGCCACAGGGCACCTGCCACAAGCCTAGGCAGCTTTCATTCGAAGTATCTTCGAGGGGCGCCTGGGTGGCTGGGTCAGTTAAGCGTCTGACTTCGGCTCAGGCCGTGACCTCGCGGTTCATGAGTGTGAGCTCCGTGTCGAGCTCTGTGCTGACAGCTCGGAGCCTAGAGCCTGCTTGGGATTCTGTATCTCCCTCTCTCTCTGCCCCTCCCCTGCTCCTGCTCTCCCTCTGTCTCTCAAAAATAAATAAATATTGAAAAGGGGGGACATGGATCTATCCCCCCTTAAAAAATACCTTCCAGGTGCATCTCTTCCGACGCGTACTGTCACTGCCCCTACCCAGGCCCTTGCCAGGTGGTGCCCAGAACACTGGTAGACTCAATGGCTGCCCCACCACCAGATGTCCTCTGATTCACCCCACAGATACCGTGCCTTAAAAGGCTACTTGTTTCCTTCATACTCGTTGCCCGAGAAGTTCTACGGGGCTCAAAATTTACACTGATTCTGAATTCCTCCACGTCACTTCGAGGCCCGAGAGGTTAGCCACCCAGCTCCACGGACATCGTCTTCACCGGCCCTGACGGGAGCCGCTCGTCCCTCCCTGAGTTGGAGCACAGCTGGGTCCCAGTTCTGTCTGTTGCTGCCCCGTTCCATTCTCAAGACAGGTTGTGCACGCACAGAGCACACGGGCTCTGCCCTGCCCTCTCCAAGAGGCCCCACGCCGTGCTCCTTTCTACGCATCTGAGCACTGCCTTGAGTGTGTCTGTGTGTTACTTTTGTATTAGAGTCTTGTAAGAGGCAGAACTTCTTACACATATTCGTAGTAGAAAACTAGTGCTGCTTTCCAACCATCTCAGATTTCCTGAGGCTTTACCATGCAGCAGGCATGATGCATGCTGTATCATCTCCTCTGATCCTGCCGGCTTTTAAAAGTCCAAACTGGGGGCGCCTGGGTGGCGCAGTCGGTTAAGCGTCCGACTTCAGCCAGGTCACGATCTCGCGGTCTGTGAGTTCGAGCCCCGCGTCAGGCTCTGGGCTGATGGCTCGGAGCCTGGAGCCTGTTTCTGATTCTGTGTCTCCCTCTCTCTCTGCCCCTCCCCCGTTCATGCTCTGTCTCTCTCTGTCCCAAAAATAAATAAAAAACGTTGAAAAAAAAAAAAATTTAAAAAAAAAAATAAAAAAAAATAAAAGTCCAAACTGCTGGAGCACCTGGGTGACTCAGTGGGTCACGCTTCCGACGTTGGCTCAGGTCATGATCTCACGGTTCGTGAGTTCAAGCCCCGCATCGGGCTCTGCACGGACAGTGCAGAGCCTGCTTGGGATTCTCTCTTTCTCCCTCTTTCTCAGCCCTTCCCCTACTCGTGCTCTCCCTATCTCAAAATAGATTAAAAAAAAAAAAAAAGATCATACTGTTATTACTCCATTCAGCAGATGAGAAAAGCGAACCTCCAAGAGGTTACGTAGCTTGACCAGTGTCGCTCAGTGGGCACCAGAAGTGGATTCAAACCCAGGCAGCTTGACTTCAGACCCTCTGCTCTTAATCTCTGTACTCTAGGGCTCCCTCTGAAAAGATGCTTCATGGATAAGAAGGGGAGGTATGGGCTTCTTCCCCCCAACTGAAAACAATAAAATTCCAATACATCCCGTTTATACATCAAAGTTTTGCATAAAATTCTAGCTGGAAAAATGGTTCCACTACTTTTTAACAAGTTTTAAAAACCTCCGCCTTAGAGTAATAGCACGTACTATAAGGAACAGTACTAAGAATACAATTTGCACCAGTATAGGCTTAAATTAAACAGCAATAAACAGTTCTTGCCAGTGAAGGGTAGAAGGAAAGGTAGAAGGCAAACCCTGTGAGGACACTGACCTTGTCTACTGATGAGCAAAATTTACCCTCTACTAGGTGCTCAATAAATATGAGTTGACTAAATAAATGAATGATAAAATGCCCTTAGGGAAGATATGGAGTCACTTTTCCTTAACAGCCTTCAATACAGGGGCACCTGGGTGGCTCAGTCAGTTAAGCGTCTGGCTTCAGCACAGGTCATGATCTTGCAGTGAGTTCGAGCGCCGCATCAGGCTCTGTGCTGACAGGTCCTAGCCTGGAGCCTGCTTCAGATTCTGTGTCTCCCTCTCTCTCTGCCCCTCCCCTGCTCATGCTCTCTCTTTGTCTCAAAAATAAATAAAAACATTTTAAAAATGTTGTTGTTTTTTTTATAAAAAGAGCTTTCAATACAAATACTGCCATTTGTATTAGGTGTCTCGAGTTGAGTTTTTCCTGGAGACTGGGAGGTCTTGATCACTTCCAGGTATCTCTTCAAGCTGCTGGGTATCCTTGGGCCAAGGACCTGCACGTGGCTTCTAAAGCTTTAAGAAAGAGCTTTCGAAGAAACTCAGTGGAAAGACAGTCACAATGTGTGATCACTCAGGTGGCAGCCAGGACCACTTTTCATCCATTTATTCTGGAAATGCAGCCAGGACCTCAAAGAGCACAGTGGACCAGAGGGGGGTAGAGGAAGCCACAGCCTTCTAGAAATGAGGAACTCTCTCCAGTCCTGAATCATTAGCCAGCAATGATTTTCTGTGATTTGTAAGGGATCGGACTGTAACTGCATTTCTTTCTTTGGTTCTAAACAGTTCTCACGACTCCCTAAAGAAGAAAGATGATGGGGAGGCCCAAGGAGGAAAGCAGGGGCTGGAAAGCCCTGGGAGCTCAGCCTCGTGCAGGAGCCCTGCAACCAGGTGAGGAACCTCTATGCCGCCACCTTGAAGGGATGTGGTACGGAGGGTTCTTAGAAAACAGCCATCAATAAGGTCATCGCAGCATCTGTTTCAATGACTGAGAAGCAGAGAGAAAGGAAGGAGGCCAGGTAGGAAATAAAGGGCCGGATGTGTACCATCAGACAAGTTCAAGATGAAGATAAAAACAGATTAGCACATGTGATCTAGTCAAGGTTGCCGGCTTGGCCCAAGCCTGACCACATCTGGTTGCCCTCAGAGCTTCCCGTCTCCACCCCTGCCTTGCTGAAGTCACAAAGTCGAGCCGAGTAGGTGAAAGTCCCCTGGCCTCGTCAGTGCAGAGTCTGACCCACCCAGACTGGTTAGAACCCTCAGCACACACAGACACCACAAAGGTTGGCTCCCACTTCAGGCCCCATTCATGTAAGCCCTAGTACTCCCCCTCCCCCACTGAGACTCTCCCCAACTCCCCAGGGTGAGCCCCGCACCAAATATAGGCAGTTCCAGGGCACAGGAGCCCAGCAGAGAGAGGCAGAACCCCCCTCTTCCCAAGGAGGCATGTGCCTTTAAATTGTCTCTGTAATGGCTGGCTCAGAGGCAGAAATATTTGGCAGCCCTGAAATTAAAAGTGATAAATTTCCTCGCCAAGCTTTGATCAATAATAGAGGCCTCATCTGTTAATCAATAAGACAGTCTCTGCCTGTTTACTGTGCATATGTTGTTCGTTGCTGCCTTCAGTATGATGTCAGGTTTGCATTCAAAGCAATTCAAGTGTGTATAAACCACATGGGTCTTCCCAAAACGCATTACGGTGACATCATTCAGCCCCTAATACATTTATAAAGCATCAATGCGAGGGAGGGATGGGGGGAAGGAAGGAGGTCATGCCAGTTGAACACAATGGGTACACGTGGGTAGATCAGCATTTATCCCCCACAGAATTTCCTGGGGCTCCTCCTGGAGTGGGAAGAACAGCACATCACAGCTCAGGGATGACCACACCTTGTCGTATCTTTCCTATGCACAGGGATGCTTTTTGCATGTCCAGTAAGAATATGCCCCAAGGTGGATTACAGCAAATGAACAAAAGAGACAAAAACCCCTGTCCTCAGAGAGCTTACATTCTAGAAGGAAAGGCACATTTTAAAAAACCCAGTAAATACAAACTAGGTAGTGATAAAAAGAGACACAAATGAAGTGAATTGGGACCCAGAGGGCCGGGGGCCACCATTTTATATGGGGTAGGCAGGGAAGAGCTCTCTGATGAGCTGGCCTCTGAGCACAAAGCTGAAAGGGGAAAGAAGAAACAGCCCTGTCTATGGAAGCCCATTCCAGACAGAGGAGGAGTGAGGAGGCCAGCGGGTTGGAATGGAGTCAGTGCAGGTAGAGGGAGAGCTGGGGAGCAAGGGGGTGGACCGCAGGGACGGGAATTTACAGCAGAGAGGGAACAGCCAGAAGATACAGCGGGCTGGACCATCGCCATCCTCCCTAGCGATTACAGAGCTGAGTGAACAGCGCCACTCGGAGTGGGGAGAACTGGGTCCCAGGCCAGCCCGGCCACCAGAGTGGCCCTCCTTCCGAGCTGTGAAACAAAGATGGCCGTACCTGCTGTTGCGAGGGTCAAAGGGGAAGATGGACATTAGTGAACACACACTCCTTTGTCAATCACCAAGCACTCTGCGGGACACAGGAGCTCACTGATGTTATTTATACCTCAGCGGGCAGGAGAGCGTGCTTAAGAGCTCAGGATTCTGGTCAGATGGATCAGAGTTCAAATCCCAGCCAGGCTAGTCATGAGCTGCAACCCTGACCCCAGAAAGTTGCCAGGTCTCAGTGGGTCTGTCACCTCCTCTGTAAAGTGGGAAGAATAAGGCCCTCAGAGGAATTGGCAAGGTGGGAGAAGGGCTTGGACCTCTATCCAGGGGATCCACACAGCCAGCAAGGAGTAGCCATCATCACCACCAGTCAGCCCAGGGTTACGATTCCTTTAAAGAACTCCTCTGTGCAAAATAGGATTGATTTTACTGAAGTTCAATGTACAGTTATTTGGAGGCCATTTATCTTGTGTAAAGTGAGTCTCCCATTTATAAAGACATATTTCACTCTGACCTCTCGCTCGCTTTCTCTCTCTCTCTCTCTCTCTCTCTCTCTCTCTCTCTCACACACACACACACACACACACACACACACACACACACACACACACCTCATCCCTCTAATTTAAAGGTGAGTGGTTGTCTTGTTGAGGGGAGCAGGAAAATCTGTCAAAGGACCAACATGTCAGTACGGGCAGCTATTCACCAACCTGGCTCTTAAATCCTCCCCGCGTGAGCCCCAGGAGCCCAATTCAAGTGTCCTGTGCTGCCCAGCTCTCCTCATTCCTCCCCGGCAGACCGTAAGCTCCGTGTGAGCAGGGCTGCAGTATGTCTCTTCCCTGCGCGATCCCAGTCCCCTGCTCTTTACCTGCCCTGCAGCTGCGGTCCTAAAGGCTTGATAAACACAGAAACTCTCCCGAGGCTTCCAGGCACAGAACTGGCCCGGGAAGAGGGCAGTGGCCATTCAGGGCACTGCCAGGCTGTCCCCTAGGGGGTGGCAGAGTCCTTATTCCACACACTCTAGGTTCTCCACTGCCCCTTTTTAAAACTCAAGGACATGGTCTTGGCTGGTACTCAGGCAGTTGGGAGCGGAGAAAGGAAAGGTTGGGAGTGGGCTCTCTGCTTGCCCTGGATCACGATCTCCTCCCCTTCAGCCCTTTGTTACCCACCGGCTGCCCAGGACTCAGACCCCCGCAAGAAGAGAAGCAACCCCTCCCCCAGGACACTCAGAGTCTCCTGTCTGAGGAGGCCTCTGATGGCCAGAGTGGACCCTCAACCAGCTGGCAGAAATTTGTGTGGCCCCCACCCACAGCCCAGGCAGAGCGCTTATCTGAGATTCAGTGGTAAAGAGAGACAGACAGACAGACAGATAGACATCCTTGCCCTGCCAGTCTCCCAGGGATCCTGCAGGTGAGGGCTCAAGGGTGCCTTATGTGTTATACTGGGGGAGCAAGAGTACCTGACCACTCAGAATATCCCAGACTCCTGCCCTGTCCCATCTCTCCCTGACTTCTCGACACCTCCAGGAGGTCAGACCGGGGCTATTGGAAGGAGGAGGGTTCAAAGCAGGTTCAGGCTGGGTGAAAAGAAAGGAGGCAGTCACCACGGCCCTCAAGGAGGCTGGAGATGGTCTAAGGCGTCCCTGTGTCGGGGCCACTTTCACTCAGTGCTACGGATCATCCCGACTCGAAGGAATCGAAAGAGACACGGCCAGGAAAGCACTTTCAAAACCACAAAGCTTTCTATAAACGCCTAGCATTCCAATGACAACAGCGCAGAAATCCCGCAGAAGCTCGCTCGACAGGCTCCCCACAGCTGTCCTCCCCCCACCACCACCTTGGACGCCACCCCCCCTTCCCAACCAGAAACAGGGTTGGGGGTCCCAAGCATCCAGGAAGGAGGGTAGACAAACAATGCTGAGCACAGTCAGATGTGGGCTGGTGTCTCTCTGAAGTCAATACGGCAGAAGCCAATGAAAGAAGAAAAAAAAATTCAAAATCCCTCCCTCTCCCCCCCCCACCCCTCCATGCTAATAAGAAGGCGGGGAGGGGGTGGGGGAAACCGCTGAAAAAACACTTAACATTTGCCAGCATCTAACGCTGAGTAGTGTGTCCTTTTTCTTTTAATTCCTTGAGATTTTAAAATAAACATCTTGAATGTTCTGATGAGATATGCATGCCTGCTTACATAAGGAAGTACAGAGTGTACCAAAACAGCAGACCCAAAAAAAGCATAAGCTGTCAGAACAATGAGTACAGACACGGGGCATTTTACAGCGGGCCATGGTGGACAGTTTTATTTACAGTACCTCTTATCAGACAGAGAACAGTACTCTGGCTGCCAATTCCAAAGGCCAGCACTGCGTGTTCTTTTGCTCAGGGAGATGCGTTCTCTCCCCGAGAGGAGCTGGAAGGCGAGCTTGCCCGCTCTCTTTCTCGCTCACCATTTCTCCTTTATCAACAAAACAAGAACTGATCCAGAACCAGAATCTCTGTAAGGGGCACTCATTCGGGCGAGAGGGGAAAGGGGAAGCACTGGGGGGCAGATGTGGACTGATCAGAAGACGTCCAGCCCCTACCGACTGGCTCGGGATATGGTCCAAGGGCTGGTCTACCCGACAAGGAGGTGGGAGAAGGGCATCTGCTACAGGACAGCGGGGTGAATGGACTACGAGTGCGGGCCCCAATCAAAGTCAGGACTGAGGAAGCCACCAGGCAGTGTGCAAGCTGTGCAACAGAGATAGAGAATAATCGGGGCCCACAACGGGCAGGTGTTCAGATCCCTAGAAGTCAATTTCCCATCAATAACATGCTCCGTGGCTGGACCCCCCAAATGTGACTAAATGTCCACTCAGAGGAGACCGTGGAATGGGTCAAAAGGAAATGATGAGGCCTCTCTAGTCTGAGAGAGCATTTCTTACCCTACCCCGTAAACCTCATGCTATCAGGAGGTCCCCATGGTGCGCTGGTGCCCTTGGCTGTCACCAGGATCCTACGGTCGGTCCTGAGCTCATGTCCCACACAGAGAATAGGTCCACCTTGTCCCTTATCCCTGAAACTCAGTTCTCAGAGGGCCTTGCTCCTCTGTCACCACTTTCAGCACCAGCAGGAACCCAACAGGCTTAGTAACACAGCCCCTAGCCAGTACAAGCACGTATGCTCAGTATACAGCTGTGCCCCAGACAAGTTAAGAACCCTTGCTTGGGGATCAAGCAAACCAGGAGCAAGTCCTGGTTCTATCACTTCTAGCCACCACCCTGGGCAAGCTAATTCTCCTCTCTGTGCCTATTTCTTCACCTATAAAACAGGCACAGACCAGCCGCCTCACAGGGTTGAGTGACAATTAATTTAAACAGTATATGTAAAGTCTGCAACACCGTGCCTGACCCACAGGAGCTGCTCAATCAATGTGAGCTGTCATTAACATCCTCACTACTGCCATTACTTTCTCCCCCACTGTCAATGTGTGGGCTCCACGCACACATCCGATGTATGCACTAAACATATCATAACATTCAAAGTATTCTTAGGCCCCTGAGCCAAAATACAAAGAACAAAAAAAGGGAGGGGGCACATGGGTGGCTCAGTAGGTTAAGTGTCCGACTCTTGACTTCAGCTCAGGTCACGATTTCATGGTTGTGAGACTGAGCCTCCGGTGGGCTCCATGCTGGGTGTCCTTCTCTCTCCCTCTCCCCCTGCTCCTCTCTTGCTCATGCACTTGCTTTCTCTCTCAAAAAACATGTTTTTGACATTTAAAAAATTACCTTAACAAAGGGAGAAAAAGCTCCTACTCTGGACAAGTCTTCATCAGACTTTCTCTGGGAAGAGCAAGATAAAAGAAGGCAGTAGGCACTGTCGATTGTGCATGTCCAACAATCCCCTCTACAAACCAACAATGTGGAAATAAAGGCAGGGCCCAACCACACCTCCTTGGGAGAAGGTCAAAGAAATGGCGCCTTTCCAGTCGGCCCTCAATACTCACGGCCAAGTTTTGACTATCATCCTCCTACTGGAATGAGTGCAAACCTATTTAAGGTGAATTATTTTAAATAAAATACAAGTGGGAGGATAAACCTGTCACTGTGAAAACAACATGCAACTCTCCTGAAGTCTAAGTAGGAGTATTGATTTGGGGGTTCCCCTTAGCACTGCCTTTAACCCATTTCTTCCCCAGGCAACTTCCATGACTGGCTAATCAAGGTATGGTGGTGATCAATGCAATGACACAAAAGCCTCTCTCGTTATGAGAATGTCAGCCCCCACTCTGACAGAACGGACTTCTTCCAGACATGTTATGCCAACCAGACAGCTCCCTGAGGTGAAGCCCCCGGCAGCTAGTGGCCAGACCTGCTGTAGAGTTCTCCTCGCTGGCGATAGGGTCCTGGGACCAACTCTGTACCCTCGCTTCCCTCTTTAAGATGGGATTATTGGGGCATCTGGGTGGCTCAGTTGGTTAAGCGTCTGACTTCAGCTCAAGTCATAATCCCATGGTTTGTGGGTTCAAGTCCCACATTAGGCTCTGTGCTGACACCTCAGAGCCTGGAGCCTGCTTTGGATTCTGTCTCTCCCTCTCTCTCCGTCCCTCCGCTGCTCATGCTCTGTCTCTCTGTCTCTCTGTCTCTCTCTCTCAAAAATCAACATTAAAAAATAAATAAATAAAATAAAATGGGGCTATTAGCCCTATGAAATACGTGGTATGCAGCAGGTGCCTGAATAGTTATGGATAAAGTTCCACTTTATCAAGCTGTGGAGCTCTAGAAGGCCAGCCTCTGGCCTGAGCCTTCTAGAACTTCAGCCCATAATATTCCAGCCCCACAGTTCCTGGGGGAAGGTCTGCCTATAATGAATGCCCTAGGAGAGAGGACACCTTGCATTCCCTGGGGATCTCCCACACATGGTACTCTCATGTTTGGGACGACAGAGGGGCATCCTTGGATGAGGCAGGTGGATAACGGGCTCAAGGGGGGCCCTGCTGGCCAAGAGCACCCCAGCTCTCTTGAAGCACCACAGTGAGAAATGGATTCAGAGCCCCAACTGCCCCCTGCCTGAGATGTACAGCCCTGGGGGAGCCACTTAATCTCTCCATCTGTAAATGACAAGTTTTAAACTGGGACACCTCTAAGGGTGAAGAAAAGACGAACGGCTGTTGTGGGAGAAGAATCTGGAAGCACATGGCAAAGAGAGCCCGCGGTAGCTGTAAAAGCGAGCTCCTATGCTTACAACCCTTCGCAATGGGGAGGTGCTGGCTAAACTGAGCTGGGGCTGCGTTCTCCGGTTCAGTCAGGGGATTCCTTGTCAAGGAAATACCTTGCTCTATCAGGGAGGCAGAGTGGAACAGACAGTCCAGACACCGGGAGAATCATTAGCCAGACAGAGCCGGGCCGAGCCAATGAGGCCAAGGGGAAGGCTGACCCCTGGGTCCCAGGGAACACCAAGGCTTTCAGGTGCTCGGCTTTTTGTTTAAGAAAGATAACACCACAGTCTTGGCATTTGTGAGAGACTAGGTAAAAAGGTCAGTGGGGACTTCTGCCATGATTTTATGGGATATTCCCTCAACCTTTGGATACCAACAACTGCCTTCCCCCCGCCAGACCTAACTTGGGTGTTCTCAGGTGAGAGATTCAGAATTTTGTAAAGACGGGTTTCTACTGGCATCCAGCAGCTTCAAAGCTCTGTCAGTTGCCTGACCCTCTGGCCTCCTCCTCTCAACCTCAATTACCCTGCTCCTTTCTGCTGAAGCACTTTCAGAGTCCCTTGTCACACGCCTTCACCCAAAATCCGGCATGGGGCCCCTCCCCCGCTACGCCTCCTGGGGAAAGAGTCAGGAGGACTGTCTGGACAATGGAGAAAAGCAAAACCAGGCCACTCCAAGGGCAATGGCCAAGATCAAAGCCCGGTCTGCCCACAAAATTTCAAGTGGAGGTCTGCCACCACCCCGGCTCCCAACATTCCCTGACACTCCCTCTGACTGAACACTCACTTGAGTTACCTTCAGAGGGAAGCCAAGGCAGCCTCCCCTGGCCCCAACTGCATTCTGGTCCTCCCACTAACCTGTGGGAGCCGCGGTGTCCTCACCTGCCAGGGAGGCACTGATGCACCCCTCCCACCCTGTAAGCAGGACCTCGAGGCCACACAACTCCAGAGGGCACCACTCACTCGGCAATGGGACCACAGGGAGTCGGGAGGTTTAAGTGAGGCGAGATGCACATGAAGGCGCCTAGCAACAGAACTGGCTCCAACCCTTCCCCTCCTGGGGCCCTAGGGGTCCCACAAGGGCCGCCCTGCAGTGAGGAGTAATAATGCTGTCGCACTGACGGGAACAACAAGAATACAAGGAACTGACATCTATCGAACATTGTGGAATAAGCACCATACTAACTGCTTAACGTGCCACATACTATTCAAGTCTCCCATCAGTTCTAAGATTATCCCTGTTTTATAGACGTGAAAACTGAAGTATAAAAAACTTAGTTCAGAGGGTGCCTACAAGGCTCAGTCAGTTGAGCATCCACTCTTGGTTTTGGCTCAGGTCATGATCTTGCAGGTTCGTGGGTTCAACCCCTGGGTCAGGCTCTGCTCTGGCAGTGCAAAGCCTGCTTGGAATTCTCTCTCTCTCCCTCTCTCTCTGCTCCCCGCCATGTTCTCTTTCTCAAAATAAAGAAATAAACTTTAAAAAAAAAGAAAAGAAAAGCTTAGTTTGCTTAGCCAAGGTCTCACAGCCAGTGAGCATCAAAGAAAAAGAAACAAAATCGGGGTGGCAGCACGGACAGCCCACCGAACTAGAGGGCTTTGACAATATCAAGGGTTAAAGAATAAAGTGTTCATATTAAGGGCAGGAGAAAAAGATCCCAAAGGAAGGAGCTCCAGTCCTCTGTCATCCTCCACACCCTGGAGCTGGCGGGGTCTTTCCCACAAGCTCTGAGGCCATCCTCCTGCAGTCAGATGCTCTCCACTGAGCATTTGCCCTGCTAACAACTCCTTCTTGGTGCAGAGATGTGGCATTACAGTCCATCGGACAGGGAGCCAGAAGCACCAGGGTCTAGATCTGGCTCTGGTGAGCACGTGGGTATATTTTAGAAGCCTGACTACCTGGCCACCGTTTCTCCATCTGTAAAACATCCCCACCCTGCCACCTGATGCTGGTACGGAGACGGACGAGGTCAAGGCCATGAAAACTTGTAGGGCTCTACAGGAGAAAAGGTACGACTGACCCTCAGGAATGACTTACAATAAAACCCCAATTAGAAATATCCTTCCAGACTGATGTTCGTTGGCACTCTCCATTTGATTTCTAAGCAAACAAGATAGTCCATCATAAAAAAAAACAGCAGGGGCACCTGGGGGGCTCAGTCAGTTAAGTGTCCAACTCTTGATCTCAGCTCAGTTCCTGATCTCACAGTCTGTGAGATCAAGCCCCATGACAGGCTTGGGATTCTCTCTCTCCCTCTCTCTGCCCCTCTCCTGCTTGCGCACTCTTTCTCTCTCAAAATAAATGAACTTTAAAAAACAAAACAAAAAAATCAATTGTCTTCCAAGTAGAAAAATGGACTCTCACACTGATGAATGACAGCAAACTACAGAGACTGAAATAGACCAAGTTTTTCTTGGTTGACCTTCACTTAACCAAAAAGTCTCTCCATCCCCCACCCCCCCCTTCCTGGGCAGCCTAGCCAGCTAGGCAAGGCTTTACAGAACAGATGCTCACTCTTGGCTCCAAGGGTCTCCCCCTTTCCCCACCTTCTTTGCAAGTGCCCCTTATAACCTGCCCTTTATTCACTGCCCAAATGGGACCCCTTCCCCCAAGAAGAGCAAACAAATCCAATTCATTTGGGGGGCTAAATATGTAAATTTTAGGCTGAGGTGTCCATTCTAGACTCCAGAGTTATCAGTTGCTATAAATTCATTCACAGTCTCTCTCTCTCTCTCTCTCTCTCTCTCTCTCTCTCTCTCTCTCTCTCACACACACACACACACACACACACACACACACACACACCAGCAAAGACCAAGGCAGAACCAACCAATGCACAGCTCTCACTGTTACTCTCTTCCTGATGACAGCTGGGAAGGAGGCCCGTCACCTGGCTCGACCGTCACAACACCCACCGCCCCATCTCAGGCCGAGCCCAGGGGACTGCCACCCTCCCTCCCCCTTCTGCAGGCCCCTCGGTGGCACATCGTGGCTGCCAGGCTCTCCAGGGCCTGCTGTGGCTTTCAGAAAACAGAGCATTTCTATTTTTAGCCCTTCTCAGCCTAATAATACCCCCCAACACCCATTCGGCTTAATCACTTTATTGAGGACAAGAAGCTGGCTCTCCAGCCCGGGTGCTTCTGATGTTAGGAAGTAGTAAAATGTTCAAACTGGTTAAAAATGACACTCATTGGCTTGCCTTTGGTGTTTCTGAACCCGTAATTGAGGCCCAGGCTGTGGATCTAAAGAAGCTTGCAGGTTTCCGAGTCTTTCTTTCTTACCCCCTGCACCATAATTGAGGTGTTACATTACAATTCCGGCACTGACGTCTGCAGGCTCAAAATTCAGAAGCCTTCAGACTCCACACTTTTCCAAACAGAAATATGGCCTGTCACACTTTCGTGCCCATTCTTAGCATGAACCACCACCCCACCCCACCCCCCCCCGCCTGACCCCAAACAACAAAACGCAGCTCGCCTCTTCTGGCTGACCTCACACAAAAGATGCAGGTGGGCTGGCTCCTTCCCGTGTCGAGCGTTATTAAGGCGAATCGGACCACTAAGTTGACCTCGGACTGCTGCTGGAAAACAGGCAGGTCTGTTTGGTGTAATTAGAGGACCTGAGAATTCGGTGCGCTTAGAAAATAGACTGTTGGCAACCTTCCGCACACACCTTTGAGACCGTGATTTCCAAAGCTTTGGGGTGACGCTCGCCAGCGCACAATCTGTCCCTTGTGAAGTAGGGGCTGGGGGGGAGGTGGACTGCCTGGAAAAGGAACGCCAACACCTTGGCCTCAGAGGTTAAGATGTGTGGCTATGGGGGCAGGCCAACCTGTGTTTACAGCCCAACTTGGCCTCTTAATCGAGGGGTGCTCTTGAGCAAGTCAACTCCGTGTCCTCCTTATCAAATGGAATCCTAACGGTACCAACCTCGGAGGGGGCTGGTAGGGAGGGAGTGAGATCATGAGGTGAAATGCTTGGCCCCTGTCGGCCCTGAGTAAATGTTAGATGCCACTGTCACGGTCTCTGATCGTCTCCGTTCTGCTGTGGGCACCTCCTGAGTCAAAGGGTTCAGTCCTGGTCTCTGCAGCCTTGCACAGGACAAAAAGGGAATTTGACGCCAGAAGGGATAGTCACAGCCGGTTGCGTGCAACCTTGGGAGGTCCGTGGACAAGGCGTGCTAAGGAACTCCGTGGACTCAAACTGGCTGACGGAAGCTGTCTCAAAGGAGAAGCTCTGAGGGGCCACACGACCTCTCGGGACTCTCCAGCTGGGTCCTAGGCCTGCAAACTCACCTGAGGAGGCTCTTCCGCCTTCCCAGCCAGCCCCTCCTTCCTCCCTTCCTCCCTCTCTCCCCTTCATAGGCAAGGTGCTCAGAGCCCCTTTATAAACTTCTTGCTCTTCAGAAGGCAGAGGCGGGATGCCTCATTAACTTCCCTAGCTAATTTTACAATTTAACCAAATACCACATTCCTGCCTTGCTGCAGCCAGCCTCTGCCTGTGACCAGCTTTTATAGCTGTGAGATAGAGGAAGAAGGTGATCCGGGCCAGAGACAGGGCAGGCAAAGCCTTTGAAAACTAATGGAGGAGATGGAGAATAGAAGAAAACAGAATATCTATAGACTTTTTTAAATTAAGTATATATTTATATACACATATTTTTCAAAAACCAGTCCTGAGGATGTTCCAGAGTAGATTTCTAGGCTGTTTGGGGCTCAGGAGTGAGGGAAGAAAGCCATACGGGGCCCGTGTGTCAGAAAGATGGAGTACTCTGGTGACAGCAACTCTTCCTATCCCCCCGTCCCAGGAAGCATGGTTACACGCTGTCCTCTGAGGGGCATGATTCCGTGCTGATGGAAGCAGCAGGCCAGAGGCTCAACAGGGCCACCCAGAGGACACATTCAGCTTGGCCAGGCCCCAGCAGCCCTGTCAAAGGGCACTGAGAGGTCCCACTCCCGACCCACTTAGCCCAGGACTTCTGGATGGCAGCTTCGGGCTCCTACCTCCTGATGAAGGTTCTGGGTGCTGGGAAGGCAGCATATGTAGGAGCATTCCATCATAAAGAATCCTCTGGAATAAGAAAGACCCCCAGAAGTTGCTGTATTGGCCCCATTTATGCAGGCCCACACCTCACCCACCCATGACACAGAGAGAGTGAGAGTGGGGGGGGGGAGGGAGAGAAAGAGAGAGAGAGAGAGAGAGAGAGAGAGAAAGAGAGAAAGAGAGAGAGAGATTCAGGGATTCTTACTTGCAGTCAGGCCTTGTTCTCAGAACACAGGTCCCTGATAAAGACACTGGCCTGTGACTCTCTTGCATCTGGTCAGCTGTTCCCAGACTTCCAAAGCCTGCCATCTGTCCCTTACTATATTTCAGAGCGTCTGACTCTAGACCCCCAATATCTCAATCGATGCAAAACTGGCCCAGCAGGGCTGTCCCCCATGTACTGGCTTGTTCCCATCAGGCCATGACAAAGGGACCATGAGATCCAGGCCATGCAGGCAGAAATCCCGAATGGATAGCAGCCTCCTCAAAGATCTGGTCTTTGGGCCTTTGTCTGTCCTTGGCTTATGTTAGTGAAGGCAAATGAGGAAGACTCCAGCAAATCTAAAATTTCAGGGAGTTCTCTCCTTACCTGGAGTTACCTTGTTACAGAGAACGACGGTGGCCTTGCATAATTACCCCAACAAAATGCTCATTGCAGCCGCCAATGAGCTCCTGGTGCTCAATTAGCTTCTAATAGTCAGTGAGAGAACTGCCGGGGTTTAATCCAACTACCCCAGAAGACATCTTATCCCAACTACCTAATGGAAAGTTTAGAACTTACTTCCCCCCCCCCCCCCCCCCCCGCCTCCTTTTCCTAGCAAGTGAAAGACTTTCAATCATAATGGCATGGTTTGGGGTGGGGCCTCCGAGGGGAAGGAGGAGGGAACATGTTAACTACAGGGGAAAGGCCTAGAAGAAACCTCTCTGCCAGGTTGAATCCTGGAGAGGTTCCAAAGAAAGGAGAACCTAAATACAGAGTACCCACCTCTCTCTCTCTCCTACTGGCTTCCCATCTATGGGGAGAACGCCCTCCACCTTCACACAAGGTACAGAGGGCTGGGGCGCTCGCCCTCCATGTTCCTCCACTTCCCTCCAGGGCAGGCAAGCTTCTGATGAAAGCACAGCCCTTCTGGGCTGCTATGTGTTCTCAACCTGGGCTTGGTGGAGCCCCAGACACTCACAGCCTAGTTTGGGGTTCCGCTAGACTTGGTGAGAAATACAGAATACTGTGGATCTGTGTCCAATCTGAACCTCATTTGCACATTTGTGTTTGTTTTGTGGATACCTCAACATGGCAGGAACACCTATGTGCCAGCTTATCATTTTCAATGCAAGATTTCTCAACCTGCAGGCCAAGGACAGTCGTAACATCCTTAGAACTCTGAGGATTCTCAAGTACTAGAAACTCTAAACCTCCTCAAGACCATGTGGACAGAGGAGGAAGAAGGGGAGGAAGAAGAGGAGGAGGAGGAGGACGAGGAGGAGGGAGAGGCACCCCTGCCTGGCTGGTGGGAGAGGCAACCCTGCCTGGCTGACTGTGACTCACAGAAGTTCTTGCTTTGTCTTGCCCAGAAACACAGGCCCCTCACCCACCATGAAGCGCCATCTGGACAATTCCAGCAAGTACTCGAAATCCCACAGCCCTCCCTCCTGAAGCCATTCCTCATCACCCTGGTCTTTGGGAGTTTCTCCCTCTTGTCTGTCCCCTTGTGGGGACGATGACCACACCCAGGCCTGCCAAGGGCTCACCTCGTCGCCTCAGCCAGACTGACAGCCCCTGCAGGAACCCTGGCTTCAGCCCCTCTGCCTCTCCCGATATGGTCCACGTGCCACGGGCCTTCAGCGGCTAACTGCTATGTAATGAACCCATTCATGAATGACTTCTACCCAAAAGAACCCAGAATTGTCGCAGGGGCTTCTCTGCTGCCCAGCCTTCATCAGCACCTGGCTCCCATTTGGTTGACCCTGTGGTCCCCGGAGAAGGCTCTGGCATCCACAGTCGTGCTAGGGAAGATGAGGGTGTTGGAGAAAAGATACAAGGAGCTTCATGCCAAGTGGTCCAGTTACACTAGACAGAATCCGAAAGGTGAGGGAGACAGGGCCCAATGCAAGACACTGGAAGTCTGTGGGGGCTAGGGGCAGCCCAAGTAATCACAGCTCTGACATTTCTGGGATGCGGCACTGGTCAGCTGACCCTTTCACTCCTGACTCATCATCCCAGAGGGCCTCTCCCAGGAGCACAGCTCCCAGTAGAGGAGCCACGGGCAGCTCTTTGGTCCTGTCCCTCTTCTCTGCGTGGGGCAGTGTTGGGAAAATGACAGGACCAAGCTCTCGCCTGGGTGGGAGGGCCGAACACTGACCCACGGGGCCTGTAGCAGTGCTCACGGAACGACCCTGCCCCCAGCCCTATGAGGCAGTTGGGGCAGGGGGAGGAATCCCTAGGGACAGGGCCTTCCAGGTTCTCCCCAGCTCAGCTCCACAGTCTCTGAGATATGGCTGTCCCCACAAACAGGACAGAAAGCTGGAACAGGTACAGCAGAATGATATACAAGAAAAGCAGGAGTGTCGGGGGCAGACGGCCCTGGCTCCCAACCCAGTTCTGCCACCTCCCGGCCGTCGGACCTGCCGCAAGTGACTTCGGCTCTTTGTAAGCCTTCACGTCCTCACCTGCAAAATGGAATCACATATCTACCCTCCAAAGTCAACGTGGGATACCTGGGTTCAGACATACAGAGTGCCAAGCACCATGCCTGGAACACAGTAGACATTCGATACATATGAAGTGTGCCTGTTCTCCCCTGCCCTCGTCCCTACCGCCCTGAGCCATTCATTTATCGAACAGATATTTACTGAGAGCCCATTACGGTGTTTGACCGTGGGGATGCAACGGAGCAGGCTACCAATAAGGTCTTCCATTCCTGGTCTTGTCATCCAGACTGCTGAGTCCCAGGCCTGGAGGGAAGAAGGAGGGGCTTTCCGGGCCATTCCCTACCAGACGCCTATCCACCCACTCACCCACTCACCCGTTAGTTTATTCAAAAAACGGCTGAGCTATAACCACAATGCAGGTTACTCTGCTAGGTAGTACGGGGGACATGGAAATAAATCACATGTTGTGAGAAGCTCAGAGTCTAGCAGGCAAAAAAGGACAAGCAAATAAATAGCCCTGACACAAAGAAGGTGACAGGTGCCATAAGAGGGGGTAGATAAATGGCTATGAGCAATCAGATGGGGGGGGTGCCTCTTGTCCTGCCCAGACAGACACATCCTATGGCTGAGCCGGCTGACTTTGAAAATAGAAGAGAAATGGAGCATTCGCCGGCTGGCACCATTCCTAGCACGGGAAACCAGCAGGATCTATTTAAAAGGACTAGAGGCAGGTTAGAGCCTTTTCTGGCAATTCCCAAAACTCGTGCTTCCTCGAGCTGACTGGGTAGCTGGACAGAACTAACCGTGTCAAAATCCTACAGATCTTTTTAAAAAAAAATCATTTAGCTGTTGCCAGGATGATAAAAGCAGCTTGCCACTCAAAGGGAGGGTCCACACCGGGCCGGTGGGAGGTGGGGCTGGATGGGGGGGGGAGAGAAGGAGGGGATGGGGGAAAAGAGGGGGATGCCCCCCCCAAATATGGATCAGGGAGACCAGCAAAGAAATTTATGCATTGTAGTTGCTTTACTACCTAATTAATTCAGTAATTTCAAAAACAATTTTATTTATGTTCCATTTACCACATCAAAAGTAAAAAAAAAAAAAATCCTACTGATGCTAAAATAATACCTCAAGGCATCTATTTTTAATCAGTTTAAAAAAAAAAAGTGGGGGGTGAAAAAAAAACAGCCCTGGTTTCTATACAATCTCTCCTGGGCAGACCACCAGCCCAGAGAGAGGGAGAGAGAGGGAGAGAGAGAGGGAGACAGAGGGAGAGAGAGGGGGAGAGAGAGAGAGAGACAGAGACAGGGAGAGAGAGAGAGAGAGAGAGAGAGAGAGAGAGAGAGAACACAGCGAAGCCCTCTCTGAGAGCCTTCCTGGCTGCTCAAAACCGAGCTTGTCAAAAAAAACAAATCCATAATGGCCCGAGGCTCCTCTCCAATCTATTTTCTGCTCAGCTGGTTTTAAATGAAGTTATTATGAGTCATTAAAACACCCGCAAGCCAGTGGAAGTCAGCCAATTACAATTTTAAATTTAGCCCGTTCTCTGCCCCATTCTCTTGTTTTCTTCCTCTGCCCACAGAATGCTGCTGCTGGTACTTCTTCCCTCCTTTCCTTTACCCAAAGTGGAAGAGACAGTTAAGAAAATGCAGAGTATCGCACGGCACGCAGAATCATTCACATGAAACTCAAATTATTAGATTAAAAAATGCAAAACGTCAGCCCCCTCCAAAGTCAACCCACGTCCCGCCTCAGCACACTGGATTCCTCAGAAACTCCAGATTCAGCCCTAGAGGTCACGAGGCTTTTTTTTTTTTAATGAAAAGGTTCTTCAGTGGGGTCCTGTTGAGAAACATTCCCGCATCCACAACACAAAATCAAATCATGCTCCTGGTTGAATCCAAGAGGGGGAAACACACCGCCCACATTCAGGAATTCATAACAAACAATGAAGTTGAAATTCAAAGGTAACGCAGGCTTTGCAATCAAGCATGAATGTCGGTGGAAGTCACTAGATATGATGAGCTCATTTAGTTTTTAAATCTGCAAGGTAATGGTCTGTGCGGGGCCATTACAGCAAAGGAACAATTTTGAGTATTTCATGTAAACGTTTCTTCTCCATCTCTTTTTTTCTCATACATGCACATGGACGCACACACACACACACACACACACACACACACACACACACACACACACAGCTGCCCCTCATTTCTGGGAACCTAACTGTAGCTTTTGCATAGCCTCCATGGAGTAAATAGTGTTCTTCCCAAAGAACCGACCAACTATGCTTTCTCCAGGGCCATAATTAACTGGGGTGTCTGGAAGTTCCAACGAATGGACTCCCAGACCTTTATGTACACTTGCCATCACCTCCAGGGCCCATCACCTTCATGACCCCTTCCAAGACAAACAACACACACACACACACACACACACACACACACACACCCATAAGAGAACCAGTGCTCTGCCCAGCAGAACCAAAGGCAGACACCGAAGCAGACCAGGCACCGAGGAAAAGGGCTGTTGTCATGTCATTTCACGGACAGTCACTGAAGGTTGGCTTGGAGGCCAGGATACTACCATGCGTACTGATCTCCCTGGTGGCACTAGGTGAGTGGGACACAGTGTCTGTCCCCACCAACCAGCCTCAGGGAGAAGAGAGCGTGAAATACAAAGAAGCTTCTAGGTCCACTGTGACCAGAGGCAGTTTACCAAAGGCAGGAGGAGCTGTCTCATCCTTGTGAAACGCAAACCTGAGGCCTGTGACCACAGCTGCCACATTTCGGGGGACCCCAGAACTGAGCAGATCCTGTCCTTAGCTTTGAATCTCGCTACTCACTCACTCCCACGGTGGGACCCTCCACCAGCAGCTCCTCACAGCAGATCAAAGAAGCCAGTTCTCCCTGAAGTGAATAAAGCTGGGTGCTCACTTTACAGCAGCACATACATTCAAATAAAGCTGAAAAGTCACAGGCCCCTCCCTAAGGGCCCCAGCCCATTCCGGACGCAAGTGTTCTAACACTTAAAATTCATAATCTTCTCCCGAGAGATGGCTCCCCAAATTGTGTAAGCCTCAGGCCCCAGCAAACCTAGGTCTGCCCCAGGAACACGATCGCTGTAGTAACTGGGGATTCACTTACTCCACGATTCCTTATCAAAATGCTTCTATATGCCAGGCACTATGCCAGGTCATGGGCATGTGAGGATGCACAAACCACATGGCGCCCAGCGGGCACTGCACTCAGGTGGTTGGTACAGACCTCGGTGAGCACAGCGGCAGCAAGATGGGCTTTTTCCGCAGCAAAGTCCAATACGGACCTTGCAAAACCTAACCCCGTGCATCCATGCGTCCGTGCTTGGCTCAGGTTGAAGACACATCCAGGGACCCAGGAAAAGCAGAAGCAAAGCCAGAGAAGATCCATGCTGGTCCCCGAGAGGCAAGGGCAGGAGCACACAAGGGTCCAGGCTCTGGGAGCACTCTCTGGGCACTCACTCAGGAGTCCTCCCCAGGCCTTCTGGGCCAGAGGGCCATTCTGTTCCCCCACCCCAACCTCGTCCAACTTCCAAGCTAAAAAGCTTTGAGGAGTAGGAGAGAGAGACAGAAGATCAACCAAGACGGATGGAGACAAAGACAGATGAAGATCTAAGAAAGGAGAAAGAACATACAGAAGAGCATCAGGACAGGGCTGAGGTCGACGCAGATGCCAGGACAGAGACAAAGAGATGGTGTGAGAGGAGACGGGGAAATAATGGAAGGAGAGAAGAGCCACCCTGAAAAATAGCCTCCTGCCACCACAGAGAGCCCAGAAGAGGGCGCTAAGAAGGACATCCCCCAACCCCGCAAACTGGGCCCAGGCATAGCAGCTGGGGGGGGGCGGGATGTGAGGGCCACGGAGGAGAGCCCTGGATGACCGACCGCCCCAGAATCCTGGCAGGGGGTGCGTCTGGGAAGCAAAAGGCAGGTGAAAGGGCCCTGGAACCAGGAAAATGGCATTGCCTTGGGATGGAGCCTACACCATCACCCTACCCTACCTACAACCCCATGATCTACTCATCCTCATACCAAAGCAAGGGCCAGCCAAACAGCCCAGAACTTAGGGAGGACAGAAGGAGCCAGGGAGAGAAAAGGAGAGAATGTAAGAATAAACAGCAGACAGACAGATGTCCTGGCATCCATGTCTCTGGGGGCATTCATTTCCCCATAAGAATATCATCACCCAGCTCTACAAAGTCTTACGGTGTTGGGAGGGGGTGCGTGGGGGGAGAAACCACCCTACTTTGGGGTTGAAAAAATCAGAAATAAACACACACGCAGAGAGAGAGAGAGAGAGAGAGAGACGGAGGGAGGGACGCAGAGAAAGAGAGAGAAGGTTATTACATAATTTCTACTTTCTTTCCTCCACCCTTAAAGTAATGTTCTATCTGACAAGCTCCTCTCTGAGGGGGGAAAAATGACAAATCCAATCCAAAATTCAACAGCCTGTGTTCTGTTCGGAGAGCACACAGTGTACTGTACAGCCCATAAAACTCCAAACAGCCTCCAGACACTGCCGCAATCGTCCCCCATCAAAACACTTTGTCTTGCATACAAAAATAAGATACCGCGCTGAACGGAATACAAAATCAGCCCATTACAGTACAGGGAGACTGCTACTTAGCAACGAGGGGGCTCTAAAGCCTCAGTGCTCGACAGGAAGCAAAATCTGTCGAGCCTGTTGGGCAAATGATAAACATTAGCAGTATTAAAAAAACACAAAAGCCATGTAAATGGATAGACATAATGTGGAAGCGAATTTATAGAATAAATTGGGACGGGGGACCAGAGCGTAGGGGGAGAGAGGCTGGGATCCAGAGGGGTAGAGGCAACGAGCTTCCCAAACCCCTGCTAAGGCACCATATGGAGAGAGAGACGTGTGTATTTGGGGGGAGGAACATGTGAACCCTTCTTCACCCAGGGGCTGTAGGTGCACGGGGGCAAGAGAAGTGGAGGAACGCTGTTTAATACAATGACCTGCATTGAACTTGGCGAACTTCCTCTGCTCGGCTGGCCTGACGTACAATCTTCAGAGCACACATACCCCGCAGCACCAGGGTGGACAGACCTGGGGCTTTACCTGCCCCGGGGGCCAGCATCATACCCAGTGCTGTTACAGGACCTGTCATTTGCTGTAAACAAAATCCCTAGCCAGAAAAAAAAAAAAAAAAAAAAAAAAAAGTTAAAAAAAAAACAGAGGCAACAAATCCAAAAGCACCCCATCTGGGCTGGAAAAATCAGTATATTTCATCAGGTAAAGGGGGAAAAATACTCTGGCTGTGAATCAGCAGCTGGGTTTCGGATCCTAGCCAAAACAGGAGCTAAAAAGCAAAACCGTATTCTTCTGGTCTCAGTTTAAGGCTCTTGAGGCAAAGAGGGAGAAGGGGCGGGGGTGGGGGGGGGCGGTGAGGAAGGGGGCAGAGGGGGGGAAGAAATGTATTTTTCATCAGCCAGTGTATAATTTATAAACAGCATTAAACAGTTTTTGTTTTCTTTTTCCTCTCTCCCGTGTATGGGCTTGGACAGCAGTCAAGCCTGCATTAATTTCTGCTTTGGGTACAGTGTGTTCTTGGAGGCACATCTGCAAGCGATCATAAACTCTCTGGAATGCTGGCAGAACATCCAGACCTGCCGGCAGGCCAGTGACGACACCACTCTGGGAAAAAGTTCGGGAAGCAGGCCAAATTCAGAGCGGGGGGGGGGGGGGGGGGGGGGGGGGGGGGGAGGGAGCGCAGTGTGTTCAAGACAGAGCCAGGGAGAGTGGCTGCTTTCTTCCCTCTTCCCCTCATTCTGCACCCCGTCACCACCACCCACTGAAGGGAAGACAGTGGGCTTCTGAGCCTCTTCTGTCTGACCCTCTCTGTGCTCTTAACCCCAACCTCCATGGTGCCTGCTTCTGAAGGCGTGCCGAGGGCGATACAGGACCTGAGGAAGTTTCTGGTTTACCCCGATGGCAGAAAGCTACTCTGACGAACAGACCGCGACATTCACTTGAGAGCAGGCAGAGAGGGGATGAGCTGACCACAGCTCAGACCTGCCTGGATAACACCCAATCTCTTGCTCTTAGCAGATACCTATCTGGCAAGAGAGAGGTGACAGAGACAAGCAAGTCCTGAGAGGCCACCTTTAAACCCTAAGACGCCTCTCCAATCCTCAGCCTGGGGACCATACGTTGCCACCACAGGGAACCATCCAGCTGCCAGGCTCCCCCCTCCCCACTTGCCCTGTCTCTGGGAAGACCCTGAACCCCAAAGCTCAGTGTTCCGAAAAGAAAAAAAAAAGGAACAAGTACAATCCACAGGTCTTTGACATCTGTAATTTTTTTCCCCCTTCCATTGGACCAGGACATGGGAAAGCATGAGAGAACCAATCTGGTTTCTGGTCCCAACCCTTCCAGCCCTTTTTCTGTCAGACGGATGACCCAGGCCCCTGATGATATGCCCTGGCCACCCCCATGCTGCTGCTGGAATCAGAAAATCCATCAGCCAAAGACCATATTCCTTCCCAGTGGCTCCGACGATGGGGACGAGACTGGTATCAGGGGAGATTTCTCAACAGCCATGGCTCATGGCGCCCAGAAAAGGGCAGGAGGATGGAGAACAGGGGACCTACTGATCCCTGGCAGGACTGGACTCCCAAAGAAAGGCCACCCTCAATCGGGACTAGAGGCACGGGCCTATCTACCTTCCAACCACACCCCAAGATTGTCAGGCATGCCATTTCTCCAAGGGGTCTTATAAATCCTATACTCCAGGCTAGTCTACATCAAAAAGCCCACAGTCCTTTCTTTCCAGGAAAAAAAAAAGTGTCACTCCCTTATTCAACCTTCCAGTGGCTCTCCAGTGCTGCAGGTAAAGTGCACATTGCTTTGCTACTCAAGGCCCCCACAATCTCACCTCATCCCTCCCTTCCATAGCCTACCCTCTCCCCCCCCCACCCCGCCCCCGACCCCAACACAGCCTGTACATCCCGGCTACACTGCATGTCATCGTGGTGGCTTGGGTCTCCCCTACCAGTTCCTTTCAAAATTCCATTATTCCCACCAGTCATTTTAAGTTCTACCACCCTCTGGAAAGGACACTCTCCTCCTGCAAGTTCCTCCTAGAATTCTCCCTGACTCTTTGTGTCCAACACCTTCTTTGGTCATTTCAGTCAAACATCTCTCCTACTGGGCGTAAGCTCCTTGAGGGCAGGGATGCTGTAAAGCTCTCTCCAGTGGTGCTTAGTCAATGTCTGCTGGCTGCAAAAACGAATGACGCTCCCAGGACAGGGGCAGGCCACAGAAACCTGCAAACCCCTCAACAGCCTGCAGTCAAGTCAAAAACAGGAGCAAGGAGTTCTGGGTGTGCTCACTTACAATCCACCAGTACTGCAGCCAAGCCGTGGGAAATCCTACCTAATGGGAAACCTTACACCAGCAAATCCCAGAACCAACCCGAGCCACCGCCTGGGTCTGCGGTCTCTGCGTGCACATCTCACAGCCAGGAATCACCTCTTCAGTGACAGCAAGGAGTGGCAAGGAGACAGCAGGTCGCCGATTCCCGCAGCAAAGGGTGGGAAGGGAGCTGTCAGAGCGAGCCCAGGAGGAGCAGCTTTGCAAAGCATCCAAGGTGGTCACTCCTCCCACCAGGCCTTGTTTTTTTCCCCAAACCGTCCCCATCCCAAACGCACCTCTGGGAACGCAGGGTGTGGCCAGATCTATCCTCATTAGTTAATGAGTTAGGTTATTTGTTCATTTAAACTTATCGTTATCATCAGGTATATCTCATAAACACTTGATTAGTTAACGCACTCAAATAGAAATAAAAACTTCAATTAAACTGAACATTCACTACTACCATTTAGGGTCTTAAAAAAGGAAGGAAAAAAAAGACAGAGAGAGAAAGAGAGAGAGGGGGGAAGAGAAAGAAAGAAGTGTCTCCAAGAAGGGCCTCCTACAGGGCAAACTTCTAATTAAACAAATTGTCGATTTCAACACAATGAAAACTGATTTAGGAGTGTAAATTTAGTATTCTAGTCACTGAAAATAAAACCTCATGTTGTCGGTCTCCTACAGGCTGATTTCCTCAGATAGGGAAACGCAGAGGAGAGGAAGACAACGTGAGAAGGGGCAAGAGACAAGAAGGAAGAGCAAGCCAGAGCGTTTCATTCTTTCATAAATAACATCTCCGCAGAAATCCGCGCGGCCTGTTCTCAAGCATCAGAGCAGCTCCCGTCTTGCGTCCTCCTTCACCCCACCCCTACCAGATTAGAAAAAAAAAAAAAAATTAATCGCATATGATGACAAACTTGGCTCAGCACTCACTGTACCCACTGTACCCACAAGGCTGGCTCACAGCCAGGCCTGGCCGGGTGCCAGAACTACAATAACAAACACAGGCCACGCTAGCCAAGAGGGGGTGGGGGCAGCCAGCGCGCCCAGCAAGGAAGTGAGCCAGGAGGAGCACCGTTCAAGCTCGGCCGAGCACAAGAAAACAGCAGGAATGTGCCTGGTCCGAGGGCAGCAACCACATTCAGGGGAAGGCGGGGGCACCGGGACCCGCACCCAGATCCCAGACTCGCTTCTCCACGGCCTGCCCCTTGGTATGGTCCCCGAGGTCCTGGAGCATCTATTGTTCTGCTAGGCTCTGCAGTGCGGCCCCAACCCTCGGGGGCGGTCTGTAAAGTGGGTCTGCACAGCACATGCTCAGGGGCCGGAGCCTGCTGACGGCTCCCAGCAGGGAGCCTGCAAAGCCGGGCAGCAAGAAACATCTCGAGTCCTCTAAACCGTCAACAGAGTTCTGTGATCGTGCAATGGAGAGAGGAGTCAGAACGTGTAAAACCCCACTTCCCTTGGCCCCTAGAATCCGACAGGAGACCCGGCACTGCTGCCTGGCCCTCCACACCCCTCCTCTGGGGCCTTCACTGTTTCACAGGGGGCGTGAATGATTCAGGAAGTGGTCCAGCCTCCCTCTCAGCTCGTGTTGCTATTTTATTTTCAAGACATCCCAACGCAGGGGCGACAGGTACGCGGGAGAACGACACGGAAAGGAGCAGCAGAGAACAGAAATATCTAGCTCCTTTGCAGGCAAGGAGCTGTTTGCAAAGGTGAATGAAAGCACTATGACCCTCCCCCCCTCCCCCGGCCAAATCCTCTCTTCCAAGGACACTGGCAAGTGGGTTTCAGAGAGACAAGTCATTTTGCACAATCAGACTCTGTGTCGAGTAAGATATGAATGGAGAAGAAAGCCTAGGGAGACAGGACCCAGCTCCCAAAGCTGCCAGGACATCCGGAGGAGACCATGGGAGCCCAAAGTGGCATCTCAGGCAGAGCACATCCCTAGGCGGTGGCTGGCTCCGGAGGGGGTGGTGCAAAGTCACTCATCTTGTCTGAACTGGGGGCTCTGGGCCCACCAGCAAGTGCATAAGCAGTGCCTCTCCTCTCTGCCACTCCCACTGAAGCCACCAACGCTGCAGAGACTAGCTCGCTCACATTCAGCCGATACGGGTCGGCGGGCTCCCACCAGTGAACCTCTGGGTCACAGTCTAAACCATTCCTCTTGTAGGAGGGAGCGGGCAGGAGACTGGAGCTCCCCTGACACAGTCTTAGCCCTCCCAGGCCACACTCACTCATCTGACCACCATCTACTGACTCCAATAACGTGCCTAGCAATGTGCTGTACATAACGGGGACACCCCATCCCCAGTAGCTTACAGCCCAGCAGAAGAACGAAGGGAGAGGGAAACTACTTTTACAGAGAGCCTATCACGGGTCAGGCCTAGTGCTCAGGGTCTGAGGTGAGCCTCACAATTTCTCCAAGGTAGAGTCAAGCGCTCTCATCTTACAGATGAGGATACAGAGGCTCCAAAAGCTTACGTTTTTTGCCCACGATAACGTGGGCAGGAGGTAGGTTTCCAAATTTCTACCCCGGACTCCCAAGGAGGGGAGATAAGGCAGGTCCCTAAACAACCACAGCACAAAGAAGAAAGACTGTGCCCGGAGAGCTTCAGATAAAGAAATGCGGACACCCAGAAGCAGGCAGGACTGCTCCTGGCTGAAGGTGGGGAAGTGTGGAGGATGGCATTGCTACGGGACCTCAGAAGATCCGGCAAGGCCGGGGAAGGGTTATTCAAGCAGAGGGAAGGGGGTGAACAAAGCCACGGAGCCCAGAAAGCAAGCTGTGTCAGTATGCACGGGGAGCAAACCAACAGACGAGACGGGTCTGGCTAGCGTGCTGGACTCAAGGAAGGGGCAAGGAGGAAGGATGCTCGCTGGGCCAAGTTCCGGAGTGGGCGAGGAAGCTTTAACCACAGGCTGAAAAGTGTGTTACCCGCGTGGAAGTGTCCAGCACCTCACTGTTGGAGACCACACAGGGGCCCGCACCAGGAAGCACATAAAACAGAAGACCCACACTCTTGGCACTTGGGGGGTGGCCAAGCCGGTTGGCAGACAGCTTTGAAACCCCACACTGAACCCTAAACAACCTACCAAACTGAAGGGAAGCGAAAAGATACAGGGTGCAATTTATAAAAACAGGACAAAAGGAGTCCATGAGTCCCGAGCAGCTGCTGGACACAAGGGTATATGGACTCAGGACTCCAGGCCAATGTGGGATGGGTGGGCAGGATGAGGACGGTTCAGTGGAACAAGGGGTGAGGGTGGGCGACCCCCCCGGGAGAAGAACGGAACACACGAAGATGTGCGGACAGAGAGCGCGTGCTGAGACAGACACCACCTGGCGTGGCACAGTGCCTGGATCTGGAAGGGGTTGGGGCACTTGAGGAGACGCCGTGAGGGCCAGGGAGAGAGCATCCCATGCAGCACCGAGCCACACGGGCTCTGCAGCCAGACTGTGGTGACTGAAGCATAAAAAGCACCAAACAGCATTGACATGACCGTGCGAGCCACGGGAAGACAGACTGCAAACAGCCAGCCAGACCAGAAGCTTCTGGGGTAAGGTGATGGGAACATGCTCCAGGGGCAATGTGGGGGAAAAGGAAGGTGAAATGGAAAATCGCCATTTACGACACACCACATATATGCCAGGGCATGTACAACAGATGCTTTTAACCTACATTCTGTCCCACAGTTTCTTTAAAAAAAGGACACAAGTTAGGCAACACCTGCCCTTTACAGATGCACAAAACGGGGTTCAGAGGACAGATCCACCCCAGGTCACAAAGCACGTATTACAGACGAGGTTTGAACGTGTGCCTAACCCCAAAGCCCGTGCTCACTTCACTAGTGCTGGGCGCAGTGTGGGACAAAGACACCCACACGTGTCAGTAAGAAGATGGCCTCAACTCTCCCCCAAAATGTGACCCTAAGGTTGAAAGGCATGGGAATCAGAAGAAGAGAGCACTGGCCCTGACAGGGAAGTCTGAAGGCCTCTGCAACTGAACCCAGACACCCCGCTGGCCTCAGAGCAGCACCATCAGACCCGGTGTATCCTTCCCTCCGCCAAGGAGAGCTGGGCACGCTGCATGCCAGGTACCACTCCGTTTCCCGTGCTTCGGGGAACAGAGCAGCTTTGCCCCAAACATGGGCAAAACCCCCCGCAGCCACACAGCCAACCCCCTGGAACTGGGTAAAACTACCTTGCAAAAGACAGCACGAGGTAACTAGCTCTGTGTTCCTAACCTGTTCAATTAAAGGCTCCCGTATTAACATGACCCCAACAGTCAGATTCATGAGACACTGAGAACCGAATGCCACAACTGTTGTGCTAATGCAATTGTCGTGTGCTTTTGGAAGGGAGATCACACACAGGGCACTGGGGGCTAACAAAGCCCTAGGAATCCCAAGAGAGCACGAGGACAGGTTTGTGTGGACGGTCACACCATTAGGACGAACTCTCTGCTCCATGAACCTGGAGAGAGCATCCACGAAACACGGTGGACCACAAGCCCCGGCTGGCAGTGGGGACATCCGGGCTCTGAGCGAGGGCAGGGGCAGTTGCCTGGGCTCAAATGGGCCAGTCAGGGCAGCATCGCCTACCTGAATGAGCCAGTAAGTGCATTCTTAGTCGCAAACTATCCAGGAACCGCTTTCCGCAGAGTTCACACCCGTACGTCTTCATCCCACTGTGCAGCTTCCTGTAGGGAGAGGAAAAAATAGGTTGCGGCTGCTCTGGCTGGACAGGAGGCAGGCCCACCCTCACCTGGGGGCTCTGCGGACATCCCTCCAGTAGGTGGGCAGGAGGGAGGGGAGGTGGAAGGCATGGGGGCTACAGATGGGCACTGACGGAGACATCCCCACATGCTCAGACAGCCGAACGTGCCCCTCTTCCCAGGGACCACTGCCAAGGAAGAATCTATTCCTGGTCTTGTCCAAGAGCTAGAGAACAGGGCACTTCCTACTGCTTTACCCACTGGCACACAGACCAAGGGGGGAAAGAAATCAGATCCGATTTCAGGGTGAGAAGGAAGAAGCACGGGACAGTCAGTCAGACATAACGCTCACTGTCGAACCAGCACTGGGCGTCCTCGGAGGCCACCGGGCCTCTGCTCCCCTCGGTCAGGTCATGCCCCCCACTGCGCTGCAATTGTGCACGTGCCGAGCTCCCCCACGACACCGTCAGACTCTGAAGCGGTAGCACATGTACCCTTTCTCTCTCCCATCCCCAGCTCCCACGACAGTGACTGACACATAGTAGGCTCCGAATAAGCTTATTAATGAATCGGTGCCTTTATGGGCACAATAAAGCCGCTTCTCTCTTGGGGCATCCAGATGTTCTCAGAGCCGCACGTATGTGTCTCTAACACGCATGCCCTTCCCCTAAGGCCCAGCTTAGAAGACGTCTTCCTTCTGTTTTGACCAGAGGTTGAGCCCTGACAGGAAGATTTCAAGAAACTGGGTAACATCACCCTACAAATGCAGAATGGTGCGGAGGGTAACGGTCATTTGGTTTTCCAGGTGCTTTCACACCCTTCATCTCATTTTACCAACACTGCAATTCTGAGTCGGGCCTGACACACAGGACCACCCCAAGACGACAGAGGTCCTGGTAACAACTGGCCAGAGGCCCAGTCTGCAACAGAGCTCCGATCCCGAGCTGGACCTTTCGCCCCAGGCGAAAGTCAGAGGCCTGCCTCTGCTCTGTCAGAGGCCGGCAGCCGAGTCGGGTAAGATGCAGGGGAGCAGGCGGGTAGCAAAGAGCTGAGCGGTGGGAAGAAGGTCTATGTGCTGTAGGCCGGCAAGGATCTGAGCTGCTGGCTGGCGTGTGGGCCATCTGGCCTGAACACTGACTTTCTTCCCACCCACACTCCTGTTCTCAGGCCCTTACTTGCCACTGCCAGATCCGGGATCCACCTCCGCCCCCGTCTCTGTACCTTCTTGCCCTACGGAACAGAGCAGGGAACGGCAGCCAGAGGCACGAGCTGATGGCAGTAGGGCAGAGAGTAGAGCATACAAAGTCCCCTTGGAGTCGACAACCCATTGCAATCAGACGGTGACGGGCTAGGATCACGGTAAAAGGCTGGAGAGCTGCTGGTACTGATATACACAAGACCGCGGGTGTGGAGGGGAAGTGTTACACGCCCAAGTCAGCAGCACCCGGATCTGAGCCTCGGAGCCCAGATCACGACCACTACACCGAGCCACCCGCCGCCACCACCTTCCAAATCCCCTAACGAGAACTCAGTGGTAAGTCAAAACCACGCAGGCCCCCAGGTGAGCCTCCTGAGTGCCACAGTCTATGGGCCACAGTGGCTTGAGGATGGCACGCCATGTCCATGCCCAGCCCCCTTCACAGAACTCTTTCTCAATCAGGCTGTTTTGTTTGCTCGCTTTCCCTTTACTTCCTTGCCAAAAGCAACAAATAATTTCTCAATCACACACACACACACACACACACACACACACACACACACACCCTCATCCCTGATACTGTAGTGCGCCCCACCCCCATATTATCTTACTCCTGGCCATGGCTGATCCAACCCAATTGGGAAATAGTAACCGTACAGAACATTTTAACTGAACATTCTTAACTCCAAATAGATTTCACAATGCTGGACACTGGGACATGTCCTAATAGCGTTCTGGGCAAACCATGTTTTTAAACACATGCCCAGGCAACTAAGTGTGTATGTGTGCGTGTAAACACATGATAGACAGTATTCCTGCCACTCACCCAGGCATGGCAAATGTTTGCTTTCCTAAGACATGTTCTGTGGAGCAGCAAAAACTCAATTCACAAATGGTTCGGCCGGTGAACCTCTTGCACGCATTCACGGTCATGTGTGGTGGAGGGCAGGGCATGGGTTTCCATCCCATCGATTTCCATCTTTTTCTTCACTCGTGATTTCTTACCTTCCAGGAGTGCCCACCTCTCAGGGAGCAGCTAAGCGGAGGACCAGCACCTATTTAGACAGGTTTCCCAAAAGGACCCTGGAGTGACCAGTCTTCCAGTATCAGCAGCCATCAACCAGGGTAAGCATCCCAACCCACCTCTTCTCCCTGTAGGCTCCAGACCAAATCTCTGACCCCGATGAATACTTTCTGGGTGACCCCACTGCCTTTCTTCTGGATGTGAATGGATTTGCCTGGCAATCAGTGAAAGTGACTTTCTTGGGCCACTGGACTAGCCTGGTGTGAAAGGTGGTAGCCTCTTGCCCTTTGCTGGAGAGATAGCAAGGTACAGGGAAGGCTGCGGGGCCAGCAGCCAGAAGACCTGGCTCCTCAGCCTTACTCGGCCATTAACTTGCTTTATAACCTTGGACAAATCATGCTGTAACAACCTCTCTGCATCTTTTTCGCCTGTGAAGGGATATGGGGGACTTCTAAGGCTTTGATCCCTTATGGAACCTAAATTTTAACAGTCAAAACTCTTACTCATGGGGTGCCTGGGTGGCTCAGTCGGTTAAGAGTCTGACTCTTGATTTTGGCTCAGGTCACGATCTCATGGTTCATGAGATCAAGCCCCACGTCAGGCTCTGCTTGGGACGTGTTCTCTCTCTCTCTCTCTCTCTCTCTCTCTCTTTCTCTCTCTCTCTCTGCCCCTCTCTCGCTTGCAGGCAAGAGAGTGCTCACATGCGCACGCACTCTCTCTCAAAATAAACAAACATTATTAAAAAGATCTTCTTCCTATCATTTTGCCTAGTTTCCAAGGAATTTCCCTAAAGGGCATTATTATTATTATTCTCTCTGAACCACATTCCACTGTGCGATGTCCCATGACACCTAGGCAGCCAGGCTAGGATAGCCTAAACAAAAATCGACACCCAACCCTAAAATCGATACTCATTTTAAAACCTTCTAATCCAGACAACCTGAGTTTCTTCCTTTACTCACTTGTGGTCTATTTTTCAGTGAAAGAAACTTCTGGAACCCATCAGCAGCCTTTCTTTGGAACCATTCCGCTGCCACGCATTTCTCAGCCTTCAGAGACACAGATGTCCTATCTTGTCTGATCCTTGGGGTAAGGACACTGCCCTGTACCTGACCCACTAACTCAGCATCCCACACAGGTTGCCAGAGGTGAGTGTGGCATCCATGTGATCCACACCAAGTACAAGGACAAAAGTCCTGCCCCACTGCCAGAGAGACAAGGGCAAAGCACACTAAGTTCAGAAGAGAACAAGGAAGCACTTCATAGCCCTAGGAGTTGAGTGAAGCCCAGCACTGGTTTGCTCCTATCTTTCGTTACTGTTCAGAGCCCCAAAGGAAGGATGTGGAATGGAAAGGTGAACCCTTCCAACCCATAGAAAAAGGAAACGCCAGAGAAGAATCTGAATGCCTTCAAGAGACTTGGCTACCAGCAGACTCTCTGTACAGCCTGCAGAATGACCAAGGAGGAAATAGAATTCCAGCTGGCTTCTGAGCAAAAGTGCAATTTGTATGAACCCATGGTCTCTCACTCTGCAGACCACAACCCCTGCCTTGCCCCCCGCCACTACCACTATACTATGCAAGTCATTTTGATGAAAATGGAAATTCTGTCCACCTCCCTCTTCCTCACCACACACACATGTTTTCCCAGTCTGGTCTTGTCTTTTCGCAAGGTCTAACTGCTCATGGCCATCTGAGGTCACCAGCCTCCACTACAGCACAGGAAGGAAGGACAGGTGGGGACATCTTTGTGCCTGTCTGCATAAGTCCCTCGGTTTCACGCTCCCTTGAGAAGCAGTCCTGTTGCTGAACGCCATTTTCAGAGTAACCCAGTTTCAGCATGGCCCCAACACTTCTGTTCCATGCTTGCTGGAGGATCCATCCCCACTCATGCGTCAAGTCCCCGCCACGCCCTCCCCACCTCCTCCCGCCAAGCGGTAGTGCTGTCCCAGCACGGCCCACAATTGGCCCACTGGGCAAACCCATCTTGAATGGAACAGATTTTCAATTATGTCCAAAAAGACAAAGAAAAAATTAACCTTTGGCAGGTTTCTAGCTATTTTCTCAAGAGAGCTGAATCATTATGAGAAATTAGAACTAAGCAAATCTGAACCTTTTAACAAGTAACCAGAGAGAAAGACTCATTCCTTCTCACTGATTCTCAACCACACAACCCTCGCCAGTCAAATCAAGCTAGCAAGATACATCGAGCCATCTCTGTGCTACTGGGAGTCTGACAAGTCAGATTTTGTCTGCTCTGGACTATAAACTACGTAACGGCAGACGCCATGTTGATTTTCCCTCTTCTTCAAGGGGTCTAGTTTTAATTTTTTAAATTTTCTTGATGTTTTTTATTTCATATTTGAGAGAGAGACAGAGACAGCAAGAGGGGAGGTATAGAGAGATGGAGACAGAATCTGAAGCATGCTCCAGGCTCTGAGCTTTAGCACAGAACCCGACGTGGGGCTTGGACTTACGAGCAGTGAGATCATGACCTAAAGTCATCATCTCAGTGAGATCATGAGCTAAAGTTATACACTCAACCGGCTGAGCCACCCAGGCGCCCCACGTAGGGTCTAGTTTTCGAAGGGATTTGCTCATTTCTGCTAAAGAAGCTCCTCCATCTAAGGTAGGCTCGAGGCATCCCTCCTCTCATCTTTAACAGCATTCCAAGCACAAGAACTTCGTGGACACCTCCAACCCAGTGCTGAACTCTTGTCCTATGGCTCCTGAAGTCTGCAAAAGGAAGGCCAATGCTATTTCACAGCCACACAAAGCCTGAGCTTCAGACCAACCCCTCATTCTCAAGATGAGCCTTCATCTCCCCAGTGTACCTAGAACGTAAGAGCAGAATGAGTGGCAGCAAAGAGAGACCCATGCCGTACTCCATCCTCCCCTCCAGACCCAGCTGACCGTAACAGTGCTCCCTAAGAGCACCTTCTGTGTCTACTCTCTGCAGGAAGAGTTCAGCCCGTCTCTATCCCACAGAGCCAAGGGCCACAGGAAAAATGCTAGGAGAAGGGCCTGAAGGGGGGCTCCAGGCCCAGCAATGCCCACATTCCATTTCTTCCCAAGTTCCTTTGGCCAGAGACAGAAGCAGTCAAAGCAGGCCAACAGGAAGGTTTAGAGAGGGAATTCAGTTCCAATAACCCAAGAGCTACACTCCCTCTCTCCCTCCCTCTCCTCCTGGGGATCTGAAAGTGCCTGAACTGTGAGTTTTGCAAGGTAGACCAGCAGTGAGAACTTGAGTCTGTCCACAGGGAAAGTGAGTGGGAGGGAACTGCCCATCTTTGAAAAATAAAGTGGGGAATCCATCTTATAAGGACTTTTTTTAAGGTCATATTTTTCTTGTTCTCAGCTTAAGTGATCCCATACCCTGAACAGCACGTGGCTCCGGCCAGTGCAGCCTTCACGGTCCTTCCAACAATTCACCCCCTTCTTGGTCTGAGCTGTTCCACATGCAGAAGCCACCCTAAAGCCTGGGGCTTTTGCTTTCTGATCCCATGACCATCAGCTTGACCTATGCAGTGCTTCTAAGGGGTACTCAAAACAGGCAAGGACAAGACAGGAGATTCTGAGAGTCAGATCCCAAATGACGCTCTTCTCTCAAAGCCTGCTGCCCACATGGAAACCAATATTCTCCAAGGTTCTCTTCTTACCATGGGAACCTAGCTACCACCACACCACCTGCTTCTTCCTCTCCCTGAGCAGGACCTGACCAGCTGGCAATGGCATGCTGCCTTGTGCCCCATGTGGCCATGAGACGAGGCAGGTCCCTTCACAGAGCTCTGCCAAGACTCTCAGTCTCAAAAGCAACAAATGATTCCCAAGCACCATGGTCAGAGAACTCCACCCTGGCCTTGCTCACCTCTCCAACCAGAAACAGAACCAAGAGAGGACAGAGGAAAGAGCTTATATACTTCGGCAATGGGCTTATTCCTTTCTCTAAGACTCGTAAGTTCGAAACACACCTCCAATGTCCACTGACCTTTAATTCAAATGGCAAGAGGAAGACCAAACAGCCAAAGCATTCTGGGCTCCAATTTTTAGAAGGCATGAATGAAAACTTATCAGACTATCAGGAATGTGCTCCCCAGAGCAACTTCCAGGGAGATTTCAAGGTGTTTCCATATTCAGTTCAATCTCCTGAACTTTCTACACATGCCTTTCTGTGGGGAAGGGGTACTCTGAAAAGAGCTTGCTCTACTGAAGGCCTCTGCCCTAAACCAGGACAACTGGAATACTCAAGGAATGTTCCTACCTTCTAAGGGTGACATCATCTTGTCCCAAGGGAAGGTCTCTTACGGCTACCATCAGTGACACATTCTAGTCCGAATGGGTCATTAGTCACATCCAGTATCATTCTCCTTAGGAACAAGCCATGTAGAAGTTCTTCGAAGCTAGAAGCTCTTTGAGGACAGGGAATAGGTGTCTATTTCTGCGCCTAAACCCTCAGCACAGGTGCAGACAACCAGAGCTATGAGAGAAGCTACTGCTAGGTAAGCAGGAGCCAACCAGCCTGAGACAAAAGGATACCTGGCCACTGAAACCCCGCCCTGGGACTGCCTGGGATCACAGAAGGGGCCTGGATTGCCCAGGGTTGGGGTGGGGGAGAAAGATTAGTTCTAATCTTGGTGGGGGAGTGGGTCACTTTCATTTTCTCAAGGCATAAAGGAAATTATCCTTTTACCCACTTTTTTTTTTTAATGTTGAGATTAGACAGTCATTTGACAAGCTGTGAATGGGGAGCTGGTATTACCACAAATTATCCTTGTAGCGATAGAGTTCCTTGCTCCCTGACTAGTCAATATTAATAAACATTACCGAATGCTTTTACAACACAATTTATTTTTTAATATAGCTCTTTATGTATGCCATAAAGTAAATATACCAATAAAAGGCAAGGATTTCAAACAACAGATTAAAAAAAACAACCAAGAACTAACAGAGGGCTAGTTAACGCCTTCCACGCCACAAGATAAGGGCTGACAGGACCCACAGAGTGCGCCCCTCTCCTGGGAACCCAGACCAGGGGAGCTCTGGAAAATGGTGGCCATTTGGTTGCTTTGGGGCCTTTTAAAGGGAGAGGGAGAGAATAGCAAAGAAGGCACATCTTCTCAAGGATCTAGAATAAAAGTGTAACACATTGGCTAAAACACTCTTCTGGGGGAGGGGGTGCGCAGGAGACCCAGTGTTCACTCCAGCTCTGCTGGTAACCATCAAATGACCTTGGTCGAACCACTTACCCTCTGGAGGTTCCACTTTACGCCCTCTGCAATAATACAAGGGTTGAGTTAGAGGATTTCTTAGGTCCTTTCCAATCGGGCTGACAACACTGAAAGGCTGTGGGGCCGACAGGAGCCTATGCTCACCAAATTATAACCACCTTCATGAAGGCTCCATCCCTGATTCAACCCCTCAGCCTCCATCATTGAGCCCAGAACAGAGGAAGGACTCGGTGCATTTTTGCTAAATGAATGAACAAACCAACATGAAGGGGAATGCAAAAAGAAAAACATAGAGGTAAAAAAAAAGAGAAAGACACAGAACACTTCCAACATACACACATATCCGTACAAGAACAGCTGTCTCTATTGTCCGAAAGAGAAGGCCTCCATGGGGTTCTTAGAAGAAGACCATGCATCACGCATGGAGCTGACTAAAAAGTGGAAGGAGCTGTCCTGAGCCTTGAAAACAGGGGAAAGGACAATGGCATTCCCCGCGGCCATAACCACACCAAGTACAGGGCTTTCCGATAAGGCTGCCCGTGTGGGTGTTAAAATACCATGTCAGAAATGACAAAGGGGCACGCTAATCTCCCTGCAGCAAATGCTCCTTGAAGGGTCTTCGTGGCCACTGAGCACCAGGAGGCCTGGGCTTCAGGCTGTTACGCAACGGGGCCTTTGTTTTAGAAGACCGAGTCCTTGTAAGTCATTTATTTGAAATATCTCCATCAACAAATTTCACCAAGAACAAAAGTTTTTCATTTGGGCGCCGGGCTACAGGATGATCTTATCACACACAATCTCATACAGTCTCTTTCAACAAGGTCTTAGCGCGCTTATCTGTGAAGTTCCTAGTAGCCAAATATGATTGAAATGTTCTATTTATGCTCACTGGATTAAGGAGATGTTGCAAAACTGCACAAAAACCTGGCACGTGTAAGCAAGGTATTACAGCGTGGGCAGTTAAGATCTGAGGGAAAGGAATCAATACACACTTTTGTAGTTTTCTTTCTTTCTCCTTCTTTTTTTTTTTTTTTTTAAAGAAACCAGGAAAGTTGTGCTTTTTGAAAAGGGAAGAAGAAAAATAGTAAAATGCCTTAAGATTTATAGCTTTTAGAGCTTTTTCCAAACCCAAAACAGAGCACCAGGATGCATGCGTGGTGACGTCAGCCCAAAGAAAACAAAAATAAATCCCAAATATTCTCTCCAGACCCTAAAAGGCCCTATAAGGGAACTGAACTATGGTTCCAGATGAGCAGGCGTTTTGGTTTTTTGCCCCTCACACCCATAAGAGGCTTCCATCTTAACCAGCACGAAGAGACAATTTCTCGGAAAACGGTATTTGAAAAGCTACAAATTCCTCCTTTATCTTCCTGTGGGGAGGCAGCATTGTTTCCTGGTAATCGAGGTTCATTTTTACACACTCTCACTTCGGCCACGAAGCCAAGATGCTACCTTCAAATCCCACACACCAGCCACAGATCCTCAGAGACTGTGGAAATTAACTGAGGTTTATTAAGGGCCTAAGAAAGTTCCCTTCGAATTAAAGCCCTCTGAAAACCTCCTTAATGTATATTGCCTCATTCTTTCTGCTTTAGTACACTGAAAATTAAATTACTTCTCTATGAGGATTCTAAGCCGTTAGAGCCATCTTTCTCAACATCAGTTATGAACACAAGATAAGAGATTGGGCAGATGAACCTGTAGGGACACCAAAGCACACTGTGGAAATTACTGTCATTTTAATGAAAGAAAAGGGAAAAAAAAAATAGATATCCACCTCTTTTGCCGATTATTTTTTTCTTCCAGAAAAATGTAAAAAAGAAATCTAGTTAACTGAGGTTTTCTAAGAATAATGCTAATGCATTTGTAGATCGCATCTGACTTTGAAAGGGATGCTCAGGGTCATCTCAACCATCCTGTGACTGGGGAAGAAAGTGCCACCCCCATTTTGTGGATGAGGAAACGGAGGCCAAGTGACTTAACTCTCCTCTCCCATGGGAGCAGGTGGAAGTCTCTAGACTTCTCACCTCAGGATCTACATTCACATTTGCCCACCTGCAGAGGGTCTATCCATCCCACCCAGAATGTTCTCCCAGAGCCCCCCGGTAAAAGGCACAGGAAAACCACCAGCAGGAAAGGAGGCACTAAGAGCACACCCAGAATTCACAGGACCCTAACCAGAGGAAAGCAAGAAGAAAGGAGCCGCTAGGAAAACAGAAGCCAAATGATGACACCCAGGGTCCACAGACAGGCTGAGTCTCGGGGCAACTTTATAACCTCCTACAGAGAAGACCTCAGGGAAGGCACACCGCCCTCATCCCTTGATGCTTCCTATTTTACACTCCGTCTGTTAATAGCCTACTGTGCGTGCCCAGCTCTGGAAAAGTAAGACTGCACTTGAACGGTGCTCCGTCAAGGTGGGTTATACATCAACACTACTCTGCATTACTGCACTTGACTGGTTCCCTTTCCAGCACTTGGCACAACTTACAGTTAACATAGTGGGTTTCCTACGAGAGTTCCTCACCTCTCCTGGACTGCACGCCACCTGGACAGAGACCACTGTCCGCTGCGTCCTCACAGTCTGGCACAGTGCCAGGCTGCTTTGGTACAGAGCAGGCATTCAATGCATTTGTTTTAAAGAAACGGCTTTACTGAGATACCATCCACATGCCGTAAGATCCACTCTTTTAAAATATACCATTTGGGGGGTTTTAGTCCATTCACTGAGCCGTGCGACCATCTCACCACCGTCTACTTCCGGAAGATCTCATCACCCCCAAAAGAAACCCTGTACCTATTACCAGTCACTCCCCATTTCCCCTCACTAACCCCCCAGTCTCTGGCAACCCCTAATCTACTATCCTACTCCATGGATTTGCTTATTATGAACATTTCATACAAATGGAAGCATACAGTGTGCGGCTGGCCTTTTACGTCTGCAAGAATTCACTTAGCGTGATGTTTTCAAGATTCATCCATGTAGTAACATTTATCAGTGCTTCCTTCCTCTTTATGGCAAGATAATATTCCATTGTATAGACATACCACATGTAATTGACCCATTCGCCAGTCAGCAGACACTGGGTTGTTTCTGCCTTTTGGCTGCTATGAATAACGTGGCCAAGAATACTGGCTTACAAGTTTTATCTTTGGACATGGGCTTTCACTTTCACTTCTCGTGGGTATATGCCTAGGAGTGGAACTGTTGGGTCATCCGGTACCACTATGTTTTTAACCTTTTAACTGCCAGACCGTTTTCTAAGGCGGCTGCATGATTTTACATTCCCCTCGGCAATGTACCAGGGTTCCGATTTCTCAGTGCATTTTTGGACTAAATGAATAAATGAATGAGGATTCCTTCTGCTGTAGAAGCCAGCCGGGAAGCGGATAAACTTCCAAGGCTCCTCTGGTAAACTAGCATCTTCGTCTGCAGACGTGACATGCCACACTTGTGTTTAACAGAAATCCCAAAGAAGGCTATTTATATTTAGCTCATTCCAGAGAGAGAATCGAATGAAAAATTAAGACAAGGAAAGGAAAACACCAGACAGCCCAAAGCGGGTACTACCTTCTGCCTTCGCATGTGACTCCAACCCCAACCCTCCACACCCCATGTCCAGGCTCAAAAATTTAATAACACACGCTCCTTAAACACATTTAGATGAAAAACCAGGAGCAGGATCCCAGCTCAACGGCAGCTGACTTTGATTTGGTCGGCAGTGAGGGGAGCTTTATTTGACAGCCCTGTTGTCTGTGACAGGAAGCTTGGAAATGTATTTAATAATACTTAAAACCAAAACACACACACAAACAAAAATATCGCAGGCAAATCCAGGAGGGAGACCTACAGTGCTGGAAACGACTAAGAACATGGGCAAGCCAACAGCAAGGTCTGGCTTCTCTTCCTGAGCTTGCTGGAGGGGGGCAGGGTGTCCTGGAGCAGGCTTCAGGGACAAGTTCTGCTGAGGGCTCCCCAAACTTCTCTTTCCCCCTTGCCTTTCTTTGTCAAGAGAAGGCAGCCGTATTCCTTTCTGCACAGACTCCTTGCAAAGAACAAACAAACAAAGCCTGGGACAGAGCAAGGCCCCTGGCAAGCTGCAGGTAATTAAAACGGCCTGTAAATGCCCCAGCAGAAAGCACTTCAAAGAGACAGTAATTCCAGCAATGGCCAGTCAAGACTGTGTGGTGTAAAAATTATGAGTTTTCCCAACAGGGAGCTTTGTGTGAAAAGGACAGGGTTTGGTGGCAAAGGGAGGGCGAGCCACACAGAGGAGGCTTACAATTGGTGTCCGGACCCAGTGTGTGAGGGAGGCACTGTGTGTGTGTGTGTGTGTGTGTGTGTGTGTGTGTGTGTGTGTGTGGCATGCATGCAGGCAAGAGAAAGGGGGACGGTGTGCATGTGTATGTGTGAGAGCACACATTTATCAATGCCGAGACGCTCCAAGCGTGTGGGCATGGAGATAAAAGGCAAAATAAAATAAAAGCAACAGATACGCATCCTCTCCCCTGCTGGGCCTTGTTGTCACGGGGTGTAGCGGGAGGCTCCTCGGGCTCCTGCCTTGGGAGCCTGCAGAGCTGAGCCCAGGGTGCTGGAAATACTGAACACCAAGCACCCCAGGCCCGACGATGGCCAAGGTGCGGTCGGCTCTCTGGATGCGACTGTGTCCTTTCCATCTCGCTGAGACACACGCTTACCAGCAGCACTCCGCATGCTACATTGTCTTACAACAGGATGCAGAAGAGAGGTTCCCGAATCTGACCCTGATCACACTTGCCGCATCTTCCATACTGCCCGCCTGGTGTCCCGGGCTCTGAGGATGCTACGGCCAGCCCACGGCGTGGGACTGATGCACACTCATCATATGGGTGGCAAGCTCCATGCACAGGGACTCTGGTCTCGCTCTTCTAACACAGAAAATCCAGCCTGACGTGCTTGTCGGTAATCACCTGACCACGACACTGTACATCTTTTTTTAAAGGCTTGTCGCTAGTGCATTTTTTTTTTGCCTGTATTTTCCCTGCAGAGCCCTGATCACCACAAAGAGACATTTCACCAGGCAGGGGAGCCAGTGTCATCCTGAGGGAGCCCCCGTGGTCCCTCCGCCCCCAAAGCTGGTCCGCATTACCCCTAACCTTTGACGCGTGTCTACTGCCACACCAACGGCACTCGGGCTGCACCTGCTTGCGTGTCTGTCTCTTGGACTAGATGCAAAAGCACCCGAAGACAGAGCTTTGCCTCATCCCTCTACATCGTCAAGCCCAGCAAAGGCACAGCATCGGTGGGTGCTCACAACATGTTTTGGGTGAGTGGGTGGGGACGTGCGTCCTGGCCACAGTGCGGGTCATGAATCAGTCAGGACCTGTGCAGACAGCATCCTGCGTGCAGCCCAGCACCCCACTGTTCCTCACCTTCCTCGGCCAGCCAGGAGTGCACGTGGCCACAGGAGCCCGCGGAGGGAAGGTGGAGGCGAGCCCAGGCTCACGGAGGCAGCACAGAACCAACACCAGCCAGGGGCTTTATTTCCCCATAAACCAAGTCCTGCTCTGCCTCCCTCACAGCGCCACTCACTAACTCCTCCCCGACATCACTGGTTTTAAGCCCACACATAAAAATGTCCTTTACTATTTTTATTTAATGAGCTTTCATTTTCCTCCCCCTCTTCGTAAATGAGAAAGGAAAGCCCACCTCCTAATGGGGATGGGGGAGAGGAAGCAAAGTGGAATCTTTTTAAAATGGGCCGTAACTTCATGAAAAGCTTTCTCCTCGCCAACACCCCCCCCCCCGCCATCCACGCCACCCCACCCCCTCCCCCCACCCCACGCCCTCATGCCCTTCCATCCCTCCCGCATCCTCCATTCTCGCCATTCAAAACAAGATGCATGGATTCTGGACATTTGATTACTTTTAAGTATATATTTTTCCCTCAAATAGACTGAATACAATGGTTAGGAAATGTGACAGAAAACTATTCTGAGTCATTTATTGCCTTAATACCCACCTTTGTCCAACAGGCAGTTTTGACAACAGCGATAAATTCCAAATTTATGTCAACAGAGCATATGTTGAACACCTCATTTCTGAGCTAAAGCGGCATGCTGCCCTATAAATCACCGTTCTGTTTGAAATGAAAGTAGATTACAGGCCTGTGTTATTGAGCAGTTAGAGCTATAGTCATATAAATCAGAACTTTTAACTCTAGGCAATCCGTTGTGCAATTAACTAAAGGGTACTTTGTCATTTCAAGGCTTGTGCACAGGCTTGGCAGGGCTCAGAGCTACCGGGGAAGGGGCAGGAAGGAAAAAAGTTTTTAGGCCACAGGAAGGTTCTCGACTACTGATACACCACACCCCACATCGCCTCATCCCCCAGCCGCCACCGTGAGAACCTGCCAACACGGAACCCTGGCCAAGGCAACCTCACAATGAGAGCTGCCACAAAGACAACATCACACCGAGGGTTGCCACCAAGTCGGCTCTGGATGCCCGAGCGCCTTCTCGTTCATTAACTGAGCATTTCCTGGACACAAGCCACGTGCGTAACATTGTCTCAGGTGCTAACATGATGCCAGAGACACGAGAAGTGATAACAGTAATGCCAATGACAATACTAAAATGACACTGATCAATGCAAAAGAATTAGAAGAACCCTAGACCTAGCTGAAGCACCATTCTGTGCATTTTTATGCATCATTTCATCCAATCCTCAGAACAACCCTAGGGAGCCTTTGTTTTTATTTTGTTTTGTTGAGCTAGAAACTGAGGCATCGGCACCCTGGGTGGCTCAGTTGGCTAAGCATGCAACTCTTGATTTCAGCTCAGGTTATGATCCCAAAGTCGTGGGATCAAGCCCCATGTTGGGCTCTGTGCTGAGTGTGGAGTCTGCTTGAGATTCTCTCTTTCTCTCTGCCCCTCTCCCTGGCCCACACACACTCTCTCTCTAAAAAAGAAAGAAGGGAAGGAAGGAAGGAAGGAAGGAAGGAAGGAAGGAAGGAAGGAAGGAAGGAAGAAATATATTCCTCTAAGCTAATTGGGCCATTCAGAATAAAAATATTTTTTTTTTAAAAAAGAAGAAACTGGGGCACCTGGGTGGCTCAGTCAGTTAAGCATCCAACTTTGGCTCAGGTCATGATCTCACGGTTCATGAGTTCAAGCCCCGCGTCAGGCTCTGTGCTGACAGCTCAGAGCCTGGAGCCTATTTCAGATTATGTGTCTCCTTCTCTCTCTGCCCCTCCTCTGCTCACACTCTGTCTCTGTCTCTGTCTCTCTCTCTCTCTCTCAAAAATAAAATAAACATTAAAAAAAATTAGAAAAAGAAGAAACTGAGGCACAAAGAAATAAATAGGCTGCCAGGGGTCACAGAACTTGTAAGAGGCAGAGCCTAACATAAACCAAGTTCACAGAGCAGATAAGTTTAACAACTCGGATTCTGATGCCGATCCTGACTACAAATTCGAGGTCTACCAACAGAGTAGCTTTAAGACACTGGGGCTCTCTATAAGCCTCAGTTTTCTCATCTGTCAAGGGGGGGTAATAAATTGTTGCCTCAGAGGGCAGAAAAATGACACTGTGCACACAAAAGACTGAGCACAGCCTTAAGAACATAGTGTTTTAAACAAATGTTAGCTAGTATGAGGCTGAAGAAGAAAGATAAACCCTGTCGCTGCCTGGCCAGTTCACAACCAGGCTGGTGAGAAAGAGACAAAGAAAGAATCTTGAAAGCAGAATGCAGGCATGTGCCAAAACGTCACCAAGCGGGCAAGTGTGAGTGCACAGAAGAGAGCAAATCAGCAGCGGGTGGTGTGGTTGGAGGCGACCTGAGGACACGGTGAGACTGGGCGGGTCCCTTGAGTGGGGGGGTAGGGGGAGGTGGGCTTTGTGGGCTCTGAAGGGCTCTGTCTACCCATGTCAGGGAATAGTGAAAATGGAAAGGCCTTGGATGAGGGAGATCTCCATGTGATGGGTGCACCACAGGAGCCAAGCCCTGCCAATATGAACCAGTCATGCTGGACCAGCCCGTGGGAGCCCGGCCCGGTCATCCACAGTGGTCAGGTGGAGAAGTGCGCAGGGATGAGCCCACAGGGATCACACAGCGGTCTGGTTATGCAGAGTCCTGAGACACAGGCAGACTTCACTGCAGTCCTTAAGCAGCTGCCAAACATGCTCCTTGGAACAGAGGGGCCGGCTGGGAAAGGAAGGCTCCGATGGGCAAGGACTGTGGAAAAGGAGGGACCGAGGAAAGTGTACAAATTCCACATCGAGGATGAGGAGACATCCAGAGATAGTAGCCAGGTCAGCCTTCGAAAGCAAAATGCCAACATCCCTGCCATGCACCTGTAAGATACCTCTGTGCCCCGCCACCCCCACGCCCCCCCCCCCAGAAGGTCCAGGAAGAGAAATCCGAACAAACTGCCTGTATCACCTGACCGGCACCCGTGCCTGGCTCCGTGGAGTACAAGTTACCACGGAAGGAACTCAAACGAGCTGCTGCCTCTGTCTGAAACCCGGCCGCAACGTCCACCCGATTCAAGACGCCAACATCTACTCATCAGGATGCAGATGGAAAAAAGGATGTGTGGGGAGGGGAGCCGCGGTGTTACTTCTTTCCCTCTGTCGCCCTGAGCTGGTCACCCACGCAACACGGCTGGAGGGGGCAAGAACATGCAGGTCCCCTTTCTCTCTCATGAGCCTGGACAGGCTGAGAATCAGTTCGGTGTTTGCTTGGCATGGTGCGTGATACCACAGCAGCACGAGACCATAATCTGCCCCCGAAAACTTACCACCTAAAGAGAGAAGATGATACACGACAGAACACAAATCAGTTCTGAGCCCGCGCGCCAAGTGGTAGGTCCTGACTACAGTCGCCACATGCAGAGTCCATGGGAATCGAAATCCCAGAGGCCTCCCTGAGTAGGTGGGCTCTGGGCTGGGCTCAGAAGACACCAACGATCAGGGCATCTGGGTGGCTCAGTCGGTTACGCGTCCGACTCGTGATTTCAGCTCAGGTCACGCACGATCTCACGGCTCGTGGGTTCGAGGCCCGTGTCGGGCTCTGCGCTCACGGCGTAGAGTCTGCTTGGGATTCTCTCTCTCTCCTTCTCTCTCCGCCCCTTCCCCACTCTCTCCCTTTCTAAAAAAATAAATAAAGCATTTTAATAAAAACTAAAAAAGAAAAGGAGACACCAAGGATCATGCAGGCAGAGAAGAGAAGGCACTTCAGATGAGGGTGAAACAGGCACTAGAAAAGCATCGTTCCTGCACAAGGTGGGGGAGGAGGGGGCAAGCCAGGGACAGGTGAGCGGGAGGCGAGCTGGATGTTGAGGAGTCCGTGAAAGGAGTTTAGCCCAGTTAGGAGTTAGCGCTAGGATGGGAGCAGGTCGGGTGCAGAGCAGGCACAGAGGGAGCCATCCCAGGTCCCTGACAGAGGGGGGAGGGGGGCCGTAAGGACAGCGGTGGTTCCAGAGCAGAGGTCAGGCGTGCTCCAGAAGCCCGCGAGGCCCACCCTTCCGGTCATGACATATGGCACTGAAGAACATCTGGCCTGGGATGCCGGCCAGACACTCCCTGACTTCCCCCACAGCCTCCCATTCACAGACAAGTGGATTCCACGCAGGGATAGCAGGGTGACGGAGCCTTCCTGCCACCCACTCTGTGTCTGGTCACTTGCCAGGGTGCTCTGTCTTGCTCCGTAGCTGAATGCCAACAAAGCAAGAGAGCGCCGGCCAGAAAGCGGCACCCTCTCTGAGAATCCCCTACTTCATACATGCGGACGAGCAGGCCATGTGGCCACCACACGCCCCTTCTCTCACCATCTGGCTGAGCGAACGGCTGGTCTCTGAGGAAAAGGACGCAGGGGGGAGGAAACACGGGGGAAATCTCTTAGAGAGATTTGTTTAATATCTGAAAAGTCGGGGAGCAGACGAAATGTGCAAGTTTCACTGAGAAAATCTTTCAGGAACCGTTATAGTAAAACGAGGCTTCCGATTTCCAAACAAAGCTGAAGCATTCAGACCGACCAAGGAGGCAGAGCCGGCTCGTGGAGGGCCCTCGGACAGGGCCAGGAAGGGCGATAAAAAAAATTGTGGGGTGCCGGGGGGTCACAGGGAGGCCCCTTCACCCTTCCTCTCAGAGGACCAGCTTGACCAGTGAGCACTGGAAGGTCCACAGATCAAAGGAACAGCCTGGAAGAAGGGTCCTGCAGCCGCGCACGTGCGGCCTGCATGTTCTAGGGACCCTTCATTCTGACGTGTCCGCTTGCACCCATGCTTTTCATCTTATAAGTCCTCACAGAAACGCCTCTGGAGGAGGAAGAGGTTGGCTCCACCTCTATTTGAGACAGAAAACTGGGCAGAGGAGACAGGTAAGGAAGAAGACGGTGGGGATATGAGCAAGGAGCTACCCTAAGAGGAAGGAAACAGGGGCCCGCAGTTCCATTCATTCGAGCTGACAAATATTTATTGCCTACTAAATGCAAGGCATGGTGTTAGCCACCGCGGAAAGGTGCAAAGAAATGTAATACGTAGGCTGTACCCTCAAGGACCTTAAAACTTAGTAGGAAGCCCAACATGTATGCATGTAAAAGATGAAAAACCAGTGCCAGCCAATAACAGACGAGGGGAACGGGGGAGACGCAGGGCTAAACGTCAGATGAAGATGCTAGAAGTTTCTAATGTGGGCTCCTAGCAACAAAGCAGAAAATAGCCCCTTCTCCGTCCAAGGCTTGTTGCTGTCTGGGACAGCAAACTCCCATGTATCCCTCCTGCAGCTCTTACGACCTCTCCTGCTCCATCACAAAACCCTAAGCCCATCAAGCTAGAAACACTAAGCCTACACACTCTTCAATCACATGGCTGGCTTTCCTCTAAAATGGAACCTCCCCCCTACCCCCCCGGTTAAACTCCAATGGCCCTAAGAGTTGTCCCCTGCTCTCCCATGCCACCTGCTTTTCATTTCATCTGGGAAAGAGAGGACCAAAGGTGGGCCTACCAATACCTCCCAGTCCTGACAGGCCACTCCCCAAGCCACCCAGAGGCCACTTCCTCGCTCGCTGCCTTTTCTTTTCTTTTTTTTTTTTTAAGTTTATTTAAGAGAGAGAGAGAGAGCGAGAGAGAGAGAGAGAGAGAGAGAGAGAGAGCATGAGCAGGGAAGGGCCAGCAGAGAGAGAGGGAAAGAGAGAATCCCAAGCAGGCTCTGAGCTCTCAGTGCAGAGCCCAACGTGGGGCTCAATCTCACAAGCTGTGAGATCATGACCTGAGCCCAAACCAAGCGTCAGATGTTTAACCTACTGAGCCACCAGCTGCCCAGGAGAGCAGTGCTCACCCAAGCCATCTCCTGCCTACCTCTCACCAATGCAGAGCGTGGGACTGGCCACACTCATCACCAGAACAGCAGAATGTGCTGAGAGCAGCCAGGCAGGACCTTCCCCCAACTCCGCACCATTCAGTGGAGGAGGAGGGACCCGCCATCATGGTCTCAGAAAGCCCCCTACTTCCAATGGACTAGCTCTCCATCAGCACTGATACACTGTTTCCTCCACAGACCCCATCCTTCTCCTCTCTGCCCAAAGACAAGAACCTGGTCGACCTTAATGAGATGAACTGTAACAGAGTGGACAGAGTACTCTGTAGCCCTTCCAGAAGACACAATCTAACTCACGTGTTAACTGTCTTGCCAGAAGCCTCCAAGTCTCTTTCTACCGGGCTAGAAGGATCCAGATGTGACATGGCCTGGAAATCCTCAGATCTAGTCATATAAATACTTATTTGCCATATAAACATCCATATCGTGTAACTTGGGTATACCCGTGTGGCCAAATTCTGTCTCCAGTGAGGCTGAGACATGGAAAGTTCTATGGGCAGCCTGCTCACTTTTCTCACTTACTCCCACTCCCTTTCCTTCCCAAGACACCTGCATCTAGAAGAGGACAGGACAACGGGGGAGGAAGGGAGCAGGGGGTGGGACTCAAGGGCTTCTTTAACAGGCTGGTGGCTGTGACCTTCATCATGACAATGAGGTTTCATTTCTCTTTCGGTAGCGAGATGAGAGCAGCAGACTTCAAATGGTAGATAATGGTTGGTCTCCTGAACAATGTACCCCAAAGGTCACCCCTGCACATAAGAAATAAGAAAAGATACAGATGCAGTGTCTGTCTCCATAATAGTTTAACCTTCTAAGAAGCAGAAGGTCTGGGAGGTCCCTGGGCCTTCTATGCATCCAGGAATAGACGTATTCAAGCATTACAGACAGACCACCTGGAATATTTGTAAAGACTTCCAGAGAAGAAATGCCACACGGGACATGGGGCAATTGTGGAGATCTGGGGAGGAGAAAGAGGACAGTTAAGAGCTGTCCGAAAGCCCAGAGACACACTGGCCCGACCTCCGAGAGACTGATGCCCTTCAGTTAAATCTACACTGGAATGTTAAAAATAAAACTAAGACACCCAAGACAAAGTCAACCTCAGGAGACGCTTTTCCCAGGTTCCGTGAAGGGGAGTAAAACCCCCCAAACCAAACCTTTCAATGGACAATATTCTACCTGATGATTCGTTTCATTCATCTCTAACAGTGGGAAGCTGAGCTCTGTTAACTACCACACAATTCACCCACAGCCCCCAAGCTGACAATACGAGAAAGACAAGAATCTTAGAACATCCCAAAGCCAGTAGGGAGAAAAGCTCTCAGACAGTCATGAACTCGTGAGATCTTCCACAGGCCACATGAGTTCCCGAAGTCTGTTTCCCCATCTGTCAAATGAGGATGGTCTTTCTGACTCTGATGACCAAAGATCTGTGATCTATGAGCTCATGAGCCCTTCCCCTTTATGGGGACAAGAGACCCCATTTCTACAGCTGTTCTTGGGTGGCCCGTGTACACGGAGCACCCTTACCCTCCTAACAATGGTAAATAACTTCCACAAAACACCAAGACAGAAGGATAATGCTATTTTTAGCCCTCCTGGGACAATCTACTTATTTTTAAAACTTCCACCAGGTTGTTCATACAAGGAAGACCAGTTCATTGAAAGAAGGACCTGAGCAAAGGAAGGCAGGGAACGACATCAGAACCCCAGACATCACTCCCGTCAGGCTCCAATCCTATGGCTGTCCCCCAAGGCAAAAGATTTCAACTGCATTCCATGCAACCTACCTCCCTTATTTAGCCAGAGCCCCACCATGACGTTCCAAACCCACAAAGCGGATTCACAGCTCTGCAGAGGGGAGCCATCCCAGAAGAAGGACCTGAGGTACAGGGTAGGGAGGGGTGCTTTCCTCTGAGCTGCACAAGAAGCTGGGCAGGATAAGAGTCAGTCCCGCTTGGCTTCCCTGGGAGAGGGGAGAAAGGTCGCTTCCTGCTGCTGGAGCTGCTGAGAACAGTAGAGAGAAGCGCGCTGGCGCCCATTGGCCCCGAGGACCAGCCGTTCAGTCTTCTCCCACCTTGCCGTATTAGTTTCTCGTGGCCGCTGTAACAAATTACCATAAATTTTGCAGCTTACGACAACACAAACGTATAAGCTCACAGTTCCGGTAGGCAAGAAGTTTAAAATCGGTCTCCCCGGGCTAAAGTCAAGGTGCCGGCACACCCACGTGCCCGAGGGAGGGTCTAGGAGAGCTTCCAGAAGTTGCTCTCATTCTTTGGACTTCATTCACCCATCCTCAAAGCCACGGACCTCAGGCTGAGTTTCTCCCAGGCTGCCGTCTCTGGTTCTCAGCTTCTGTCCTCCCAGCTTCTTGGATTCTGACGCTGACTCTCCGGCTCCCCTCTTCTGCATTTAAAAGCCTTTGTGGGTACAGTGACTACTCTGGACTCACCTGGAATAATCAAGGATGATTTCTCTACTTTCAAGCCAGCTCACTGGCAACCTTACTTCCTTTTTGCCAATAAACTAACACATTCATGGGTTGCAGGGATTAGCATATGGACATCTTGGCGGGGGGAGGGCACTATCCTGTCTACCGTACTCACTAACCATACATCTTTAGGAGCAGGTTTTTATTCTAATCTTCTGCCTGATGCCCTGAGGCTGTCCACACTTTCCATCATGGCAGCTCACAAGGCTTCGCTAAGGAGGCAGGGTCTCCCATCACCGTCTTGATATCCCAGTGACAGTGCTCTGTGAATTTCTGGAGCACTAGAATACACAGCACACATGACCCACTGGCTGTATCCACCTCTGTGTATACACACGTGTGTGCACAGGCACATGTGTGGAAGGTACGTGCTCTCAATCCCTAAGAGAAGAAATTATAGCACCTATGTCCTTGGATCTTACATGGGATCTGGCACAGCTCTAGACACTGAAGGAGACAATACTGGTGGCTTATCTACTCCTGGGACCAATAATCCTATCTATGGATTATCCAGGTCCCAAAACAACTGAATTGCTGAATCTTGGCTTTGGAATTCAATTGAAAGGCATTTATTTAAAGCACATGCCAATGTCTATTAGATCACAGACACTTAATAAAAATCTTCCCTCTTGGAGCACCCAAGTGGCTCAGTCAGTTAAGCATCTGACTCTTGGTTTTGGCTCAGGTCACAATCTCATGGTTTGTGGGTTCGAGCCCCGCATCAGGCTCTGTGTTGATGGTGCAGAGCCTGCTTGGAATTCTCTCTCTGACCATGCACATACTTGTGCTCTGTCTGTTTCTCTCTCAAAATAAATAAATAAACTTAAAAAAAATTTTTTTTGTAAATTTTTTTATTTAGGGGCGCCTAGGTGCCTCAGTCGGTTAAGCATCTGACTTCGCCTCAGGTCATGATCTCACGGTGAGTTCAAGCCCGCATCAGGCTCTGTACTGACAGCTCAGAGCCTGGAGCCTGCTTCAGATTCCGTGTCTCCCTCTCTCTGACCCTCCCCGTTCATGCTCTGTCTCTCTCTGTCTCAAAAATAAATAAACATTAAAAAGAATTTTTTTTATTTTTTTTATTTAAAAATAAATGAATAAATAAAAATCTTCCCTCTTTCTTCTCTCTCTGGTTACATTTCTTTTATCAATGTTCATTGTTGACTTCACAGATGAGGAAGGTGAGTTAACATACGAGTGGAGCTTTTACAACACATTGAGGATTTTCAATCCTTTAAGGCTTGCCTATACCCCACCCATCAACTTGGTGGTCACAGGAACCCTAAATGTCAACTGTTCAATACCCTAACTGTAGAGTCAGTTCTGGGTATCACAGGCTGTACTTGATTTCTCCAGAGGGCCAGTGGCTGATCCCATTCCCATTTATTAAAAATAATACGTAGGGGCACCTGGGCGGCTCAGCTGGTTAAGCATCTGGCTCTCAATCTTGCCTTGGGTCATGATCTTGTAGTTTGTGGGTTTGAGCCCCACATTGGGCTCTATGCTGACAACATGGAGGCTGCTTGGGGTTCTGTCTCTCCTGCTCTCTGCCCCTCCCCAGCTTGCGTGTGTGCGCTCGCTCTGTCTCTCACTCAAAATAAATAAATAAACTTAAAAAAAAATAAAAATAATAAACACTCTTTCCTCACCTTCACCACTGTAGACACCACTGAGCCCACAGGCCTACAAGACCCAAAGTCTTCTACTCCCCACTCCGCCTCGTGCCACCACAGATCTGAAGACCAAAAAGTAGGAAAAGAAGAAGGAAAGAGACTGAGCCAAGACTCAATACAAAGCCGTAGTGAGGAAACACAGGTCTCTTTGGCGGTAACACAACCAGAGTTAGGAGATCAAACCAAAGCCACCCACGGCTTGCAAATCACTTTGTCCCTGTACCATTCTGGCACTGAGAGCAACAGCAAGGACAGAAAACAGCAGAGGTCAAACAGAGTGAAACTGGTGAGCTCCCAGAGTCCCACGAAGTAAGTGCAGAGCCCATATTCAGATGACACGAAGCATTTTCCGTCCTTGCTAAGAAAAAACTGGCCTGAGCCAGCGCCAAGGCACAACCAGCTTGTTCCTGTGTGTCTCAGAGAAGCCACATTTCTCGCCTACCAGCCTGTCCCCAACAGTCCCAGGCCACTGAGCCCACATCCACAGGAGTCTGAAGTATGTGGGCAGCCTGTGAGGGCCTCCAAAGAGCCACGTGGGCTAGGTACGTGAAGTCCAGTGTTCTTTGATAGCATCATCTTGCCATAAACCCAATATGTCCTACTGCCATAGTCCTCACAGGTTTCTGAGGACCGTCAGGCCAACCTAGCTGAACACCATGCCAGGAGGGCCTCATGCTGCCCGAGGAGCCATTTCCACAGACGACGACCCGGCAGGAGACCCATTTTCTCTACTTAAGATCCTGTACCTAGCAGCAAGCCAAGGCCAAGACCTTTGAGGCCCCACCTTCGGCCTTACTTGTGGGGTCACTGAAGGGACCACAGTAAGAGGGCCTGACAGGGAGATCTCATCAATATGGCCACTCAGGGTTAGGCCTTCAGAGGGAAAAGTGCCTTGGGCTCCATGGGACCTCAAATTCACCTATTCCTTTTTAATTCCAAGGATAGTGGGCACCCAGCAAAGTAAGCATGGCAGAAAACGCAGGTGGCGACCCTCAAGTGGAGAACCTAGAGGGCATCCTGCCAGCATGCCTGTCAGACCGGGGCTGACCAGCACCATGAGGTGCCAGGAGGGGTGGGAACCTGGTAGGCGGCCAGCTCCCCTGTTTTAAGGCCTTAATTAGGACTGGAAAGCGTAACCCACACGTTTCATAAACGGCTCCATTCACCAAGAGAACACGGACACCTCAGCAAGGCAGAGGACCAATGGATTTGTGAAGAAGGGAGCAGAAAGATGGACAGGCAATGGTTTTGATTTGGGAGAGATCTGGAAGGTTACCAGCCCTGTGAGTAGCTGCACTATAAAAAGAGTCAGACACGAAGTATTTCCTTTCCCATAAAATATTCATTGCTGCACGGTAGAGCCAAGAAGCCAAAACCTCAAGCATTTCTAACTTTGTACTGCAGTAATAACAGAGTTTTAGAGGAACCTTCTGATTGTATTTATACCAGGCTATAAATACACTTCCATCTAAGTCAAAGGAGGGGAGATACATCTAGCCCCCACCTCAAAGTCTGCACTGTAAGGAGAAAGACCCCAGGTACACCCACGACTCCACTTAGCATTTCAGCTACAAAACAGCAGATGGAGTGATCGTGACACCAGTTCTCAAAAAAGTGCACGAGGAGAAGCTCGGGTTCCTCTCACAAACAACGCTCGGGATGCGCTCGAAACCTGGTTTACAAACGGTATTGCCCTTAACGATGGAACCACGTCCAGTGCGCCGGATCCGTACTCCACTCTATGCAATTTACAGAACATTTTCCCATCATTGGTCCCGAAAAAGGGCCTGCACAGGGGGTCGGGGGGGGGGGGGGGGAGGGGAGGGGGCGGGGCTGTGGTCACTACAAGGGTCAGGGACGTTAAGCAACTTGTTCAAGGTCACACAGCTAGAAGGCAGCACAACCAGAGAACCTAGGCTGTCTGAGTCCACCTCCAGGGCTCTCCCTGCGGCCGCCCCTACGGACACACTGCAAGGAAGGCAACTCGAGAGGTGAGCCATGCTTTGGCTGCCTGGCTCCACCCTCTGTGATTGCAGGGACAGCTTTTTCCTTTTCGGTTGATATGAAATAATGAACCCCTGCCAGAGGTGACCATGGATTGGTAAATTGCACATTAAACCAAGCGTTGAATGTTCTCTAACTACTCACACGCACTCACCAGACACATAGACACATAGGCCTCCCAGAATGTTTGAACGCTGAAGTTTCAGTTGAGGTTAAGTTCACAGTAAAGGCTTTTTCTTCACTCTAACAAAAGGGGCTCTTCCGTCTTCCCAACTCTCCAAAACCAGTTAGATTCTCCTTAAAAGACTGTCATAGTATGTGAATTCATTCACTTCCAACAATGTCGCCAAAGAAAGTGAGTCAAAGATGTAGCAATGTGTGCAAAATCCACCCCCCTCTGCCCTCGGGTATACCCATCACACCAAAACCAGATGGATTCCGCCAAAGGTTCACTTGGGGCCATTCAAAAACCAATGAACATGTCTACATATTTTAAGTATGTCAGTGCCAGATTGTCTCTGACCTGCACCGCAGTCAGTGGAATAAACCTTGTATCACCAGAAAGTTCTGTTGGAAGTTTCTGAGAATTCAGTCTGGGTTACAAAGACAAAGAGAAAAGGGTAAATTATGGCCCCTCTGGGATTCTTTATTCTGCTTAGTTCCATTTAAAGCTAGTGTGGCCCTAATGGTTTTTAATGGTCCTAAATGATTCAATGAATCTGGGCATTCACTGGCGAGACATCTGGGGACAGGCCTGCCTATCTGCAAACTGGCAGGTTTCCCTATTTGTTCTGTGGAACAATAAATGTCAATGAATTAGAAGCTTCAATTATTCAAAACATTTCCAGCACCTGACTCTTATGAAAAACCAGATCAGCGAAAACAAAATATTTTGTGTGCAAGAATTTAGTAACAATTTTCTTTTCCGAAAATCTTTCAAGATATGTCCTAAATTAGGGTTTCTCAATCTTGGCACTTGTGTCATTTTAGACCAAGTAATTATTTGTCGTGGGGGCAGGGTGGAGGGGGCCTGCCCTGATCATTGTAGGAAATTGTAGAAGCATCCGTGGCCTCTACTCACTACAAGCCTGCCCAGGGGGTCAGGGTGGGGGCTGTTGTCACTACAAGGCTCATCACGGAGGATCAAGCAAATTGTCCGAGGTCTCCCTCAGTTGTGACAACCAAAAATGTCTCCATAGATTGCCAAGCGTGCTCTGGGGGACAAAACTGGCCCCGGTTAACAACCCCCCTTTTTAGGGTACACATTAATTCATGCTAGTTCTACACCTTCCACGTGACCCGCACAATCATAAGGGATAACCAAAATACCAGCTGTCGTGCGCCGGAAGATCACAAAATGTCAAAGGATTCAGTGACTTCACCGTGTGGTACTCACAAAAGCAGGAAAATGTACTGTTCTGTTTTTCAAGGCATTGTCGCAGAGCTCATAACCAAAAGGATTTTCCAGTTAAGCCTTAGTTAGCCAGAAGATGTAATGAATTACCACCGCTCCATCCCCAGTATTCCAGTTAACCGTGTTTTATTACGTGAGCATACACATACACCCACGGTATCACCTTAAGCCATGCTTATTTAGCCTCATAAAAAGATTCAACTATCAGCTCGCTTCTTGGATCGAATAGATGCTGAAAGCATCTATTTTATTTAGGAGCAGTTGGGAGAGGGGAATTGGGAAAGCAATTGCAGAGGAGAGAAAATGAAGTTTTGATCACCTCACTGGATACTGTCCTTTCGCTTGCCCGGAGCTCGCTAATAAAAGCCACGGCCAGCCTGGAGATTACTGTCCACCCGCATCCACACTCAACCCACGCCCACGGCCCATACGGATCCTCATACGCCTGTGCTTGCAAGCACACGTGCACACAGACACACGCCCGTCCGCTGATGTGGACGCCTACGAATTACACCTGGTCAAGCACATCCCTGTGGCTCCCCTGGGTCACAGCACAAGTCCTGGATTCACAAGCACCGCATCTCAGCTGACCTGACAAACAAACGTGGAAAATGGCCAGGTGGATGGTATGAAGGTCACGTGCAGATATATCTCCCCATCCAGGACCCCACCCCCACCCCCACCGCCCCCATGCTGCTGGGCCTCCAATAGGGCTTGAGATTTCCTCTGCTCTCTCCAAGGACAAAGTAGCTGGGGGTATCCAGATGCAGGCTCCCCCCAAAGACCCACTCAGTCACTGGGACAGCACAGCCCTGTCTGGGGTCAGGTTACACCCCGGGGTGACATTTGCTCTTTCCTCCCCGAAAGCCGGGTGAACCGACAAAACCAAGAGGCCTCTCTCTCAAGCTAACAAGCAGAAACTTTTCCTAAGTGAAAGAAAAACAAAGCCCACTCTTCCCCAGGCATCCTGCCTCTCTAGGACTATCATTAAGAGGCTCTGGATTTCCACACACACCCTGCTCGTCCAAGGAAATCAATATGAAAATCAATTCATCCACTGATATATTTTATCAAGATACATGTGGCAATGCCACATTTCATTTACAGTGCGGTACTCGAGGAAGCCAAGGTCACTAGATAGAAAGCAGTCTGCAGGAGGGCGGGAGGGGGAGAAGCCGGGGTTCTGTGCTGGCTGCAAATAGAAAAGTGAATGAAACAGGAGCAGAGATAGAGAAGGGAGCCTGGGGATGTGACAATTACTGTGGGGGGGGGAGGCACAGCATCCGTCCAGCTTGCCAGCTTGTTTAAATGTGAAATAGTTGGTAGATTCAGAATTCGAAGTATTTTTCTTCTGACTGTGGCAAATGAAAAACGGTTTCACTGGCATGCCGGTCAGGAGAATATAAAATATTTGAGCAAGAAAATGAAGAGGGGTGTGGGGAGAGGGGGGGAGGAGATAAAGGTGGGTGGGGCCGAGGGTGAGAGAAACCGGAGAGAATCTGGCTACCAGGAGGACCAGGACAAAAGAAGGAAAGGGACACGGGCAGGGGGACCAGAGGGCGCGTGCTGGGAGCCAGCCTACGCCAGGAAGCAAACGGGAACTGCAACAAGCCTCAGGGAGGAAAATTATGATATCTGCATGGCTGCAAAGGGGCATATTTTTAGTAAATTCGAAAGTGATTTGCCACACACGACACCATCCCACTCTGAGGGCCCTCCACCGGCTCGGGTAGCTATGCCTTGGATCAAATGTACTCCGTAATTGCAGAGTCATTGCTACCCTCTTACCTCTAAACAGAGCAGATTAAAATAGCATGAACAGCTATAATAACAGGTTTGGGATTCAGCTTTTTACAGCCAGAAAAAAATGCTTATGGAAATAAGGATTTTGCTGACTCTTTTCAAAGCAAAGAAGAGAGAAGTAGCCCCTGGAGCTAAAGAGCAAACTGTATGGAGCCCGTCCAGACGGGCCCCCGCGCCACACCGCGCCCCCTCCCATCCAGATCCGAGGCCAAAACCAAGCTTCAAGGCACCTGGATGCAGGCTGGGACCTGGCTTTCCACCTCGCCCACCCGGTCCCCACTCCGGGGCCTGCCAGCCTGTCCGTTCCCTTCCTGCTCCAGGGCTCCAGGTGCCTGAAGACTATTTCACCCCGGTGTTGGGCGTCAGCCTCCCTTGGGCTGCTCCAGCGCCCGAAAGAAGGGAACTTGGGTAGGACACATGGCAATGAGGGGGCAGATGCCAGGCACATGTGCCCACTTCCAGGGAAGGTGAACTGACTGCACCCACTTGGGCCCCTTACAAATCAGCCAAGCGGTGCACCGGCCAGAACCCCAAACCAGATGCTGCTTTACCGTTGCGGGCCTGAGCTCCACTCTGCACAAGCAAGAGCCTTTCCTAACACACGCAGGATGACCACCACTTCCAGACCTCATGTAGTGCTCACTGTGGGCCAGGTGCTAGGAAAGGTTTAATAAAAGGCACCAAATCCTCAAAACACATCCTGGGGGCTACTCTTATTGCCCGTTTTGCAGGTGAGAAAATTAAGGGCCAGATGTTTAAGCTATTTGCCCAAGACTCTATAGCTGAAAAGTGCTGGAGTCAGGATTCAAACCTGGAACCGACTGATTCCTGAGGCTGAGATCTTCACCCTCCCACCCCGTGCCCATGTGGAGGGCATCCCTCTTCTCTGGAACCGTGGCTCAGCCTCCGCAGAAACGCCTGGGGAGCTGCCCCGGATAAAGTAAGAACGGCCCATGTTGCTGACTGCCCCTCCACAGCCGGGGAGGGGTCCCCCCAGCCAGAGGTGCTTCTGGGCGTCAGTGCCAGTGTGGGGCAGGCATGCAGGTGAGAGGACACTGGGTCACTCAGGTGCATTCCGTCCCCGAATCACTAACACCCTGGGATCCCCCCAGGCCTTCCTAAGGAGGTCACGTGGCTCTAATGGCTTCTCGCTCCTCCTTGCGGTTGTAGACGCTGCACTAAAGCCAGTGGCCAGGAAGACTGAGCTCCCAGAGTGGGAGAGAGATTTCCTAAAGTCCTATCAAAACTAACCTAGAAGGCCTAGACCAGGGCAGGCCTGACTTCGAGGCCTGTTCCCTCCCACAAGATCCTGATTAACTGGCCTCACGTCCCAGGGATGCAGTCTCGAGGCCTACCCTGCACACAGCGCCAGCCTCCAAGCCTCTGAGAGGAGACGTATGGAGATTCTGCAGCCCTGTCTGAAGGCACGTGCTAAGCTGAGCCCTCCAGGGCACACGATTAATCACATAACCCCTCCGGAAGCCAAGGGAGCCGAAGTGCCATCTGATGAGAGAGTCGGAGCTGTGCACGGCCACGGGCTAGCCACGCGGGCGGCAGCTTTAGGCTTTGCCAGGGATGGAGCAGGCCCCACCCCGAGCCCCTCTGCCTCCCCAGCAGTCCCACGGGAACCCCATTCTGAGATGCCCCTGCTATCCTTCCCCACACTGACCTCCCACACCAGTCCTAATACAGAGCCCGTGCACCCCCATACTCAGGATCTGCCTGCCACACCTGTGAGGCAGAGCCTTCTCACAGCAGAAGCAGCCTTTTCACAAGGGGTGTGTGTGTGTGTGTGTGTGTGCACGCTCGTGGGAGCAGGACCAAGGGGGTTCACAGCATTACAGTGGTTCTCTAATTTCAGTGCGCATCAGAATGACCTGGGAGCTTATTTAATACAAATTTCTGTTCCCGCTCCAAGGTTCTGATTGCAGCCACACTTGCGGGCCGAGGGATTTTCACCTGTACCCTGTGGGAGTCCGGTACAGGTGGATCACAGGTCACTTTGAGAACCCCTTGATCTACGGGCTGCTGTGTAAGAGAACCATCAAGGGCAGGGACTTTCAGGAGAGGATACAACAAGAAGGCATTTTACACAAGAAGGGGCTTTTAAAATATGCACATATTTCCCCTCCCACCTTCATCCTGAGATAGAAACTGTCCCTCAGGACACTTCTATCACCAGGCTCTGTGAGCCAAGGGTGTGGCCTGAAGTCCTTGGGCAGGGGAGGGACAGGGAGGGAAGCAAGTAAGAAAAGGTAGTGCAGCCCTGAGCCAGGAGCCAGAGAGCACGCCCAAAGCGGGATCCAGGAGCCAGCATTCCCTGCCTCTGTTCAACGGAAAAGAAAGGACAGGCCTTGGCCTTCAGGATGCTTCTGATCTACAGGGGGAAATGAGGCTATGACACAGGAACAATGAGGGAATGCCACAGCTAGTCCCCAAGTACATGCGACTCTGTAGAGCAGATACTCAGGTCAGCCCCTCCCAAGACCGAGCTCTCTGGCTCCCGTCAGGAACACACACAGGGTCTCACTCTGGTTCATGCCAGTCTGGGTTACCAGCTTTCAGAACCTTCCTCAAGAGGTAGTATGTCTGAGCACTGCCCCAGCTCTCACATCACTGCTGCCCCTGCAGCCTAGGTCTCTAAGGGGATGGGACCAAGCCCAGGCTCGTGTCACACCAAGGGCCCCAACCACCCCAGTGAGTGGTCATGTTCCCAGAGGGAGAAACAAGGCCAGAAGGTGCAGCCAGGAAAACTCCGCACAGATAATGAAACAGGGAGAAGGGGATCACGGGGCTCCTGTTTTGTGGTTCCCGTCTAGATAGTTCGGTACAAGCAGCAGATTCACCTCGTTTTAAGAGCAGATGGGGCAGAGCTGGCATTAGATGAAAGCATTGTCCGTGCCTGGGCAGAAGGGATGGATTCCAGTGACAGAGCACAGAAGGGAAAGGTTCAGAGCCAGAAAGATCCTTCCAATGGCAGAACCTCTGGGCATGGCTTGCTCCAGCCCTTCCATCCAGGAGCACACATTCAGCAGGGGCAGAGGCCGTGAGTATAACCAAGGGCAGGACCCCCACACACTCCAGGCCTCTCCTTTTGCAAGGTGGACACAGCAGCTCCAAGAGCAGGAATGTACAAACCCAAATCTGGCCAAAAGGCCATGGTAACTTCCCCTCTCCATGAGAGGGGCCCCTGGGGTGGGTGGGTGTTCTCTGTGGCCTCTTCGTGGAAAAACAGGTGCATCTGAGGACCGAACTTCCTTGATGGGGGTTGTGTCCGACCCCACGAGACCTCATTGTGCTATCCAAAGCAAAATGGGTCTAAAGGAAGTGCCACTCCTACGACAAGCCACACCCTGGCCCCCCACCTGCCAGCCAGCCTGTCCCCAAGAAAAAAGCAAGGTGGGGGAGGGGAGAGGTCACTGGTCTGGAAGGACAAGGAGAGGAGGATTTCCATCTTCCACTTTCCTCCTTGTCCCCATCTCCTCCTTGTGAAGGAAAAGGATGAGCCTTCTGCAGTCTTGACTGAAAAGGAAGTCCTGGGAGGAAAACAAAAATGAAAATAAGAGTGAAGTCATAGGGGAATCGTGTGGGAACCCTGGCAATGCCTTTTGAGAGTTATGCGACCTTGGGCACATTGCTCAACAACTTTGGGCCAGGGATCCTCATATCTAAAATGGAAATGGACAGCGGTGCCTGGGTGGCTCAGATGGTTAAGCCTCCGACTTCGGCTCAGGCCATGATCTCACAGTTCCAGAGTTCAAGCCCCATGTAGGGCTCTGTGCTGACAGCTCAGAGCCTGGAGCCTGCCTTAGATTCTGTGTGTCTCTCTTTCTCTCTCTGCCCCTTCCCTGCTCATTCTCTCCCTCCCTCTCTCTCTCAAAAAATAAACATTAAAAAAATTAAATAAATAAAATAAAATCGAAGTGGACAGGGGCGCCTGGGTGGCTCAGTCAGTTGAGCATCCAGCTCTTGATTTCAGCTCAGGTCATGATCTCATGGTTCATGGGTTTGAGCCCCACCTCAGGCTCCACACTGTGAGTTTGGGATTCTATCCCCCTCTCTCTGTCCCCAGTCTCTTTCTCTCTCTCTCCCTCTCTCTCTGTCTCTCTCTCAAGATAAACAATAAATAAACTTTAAAAACAGAAATGGATAATACTACCTATCTCCTATAACAAAACGCTGCTGTGTGGTTATATTAAATCAGGAAAGACACCCCCAGTGGGCAAAATGTTAAAAATTGGTAAACCCTAAATTGGTAAAGGTGATGTAAGATTTCTCCAGAATATTCTTGAAGCTTTTCTAGAAGATGAAATTAATTCATAAAAACAAAACCCATATTAATTTCCTTAGAGGGGGTTGAAATGGGGGGGGGGTGAGTAATATTAACTCTTTATATATCTTTGTATTGCTTCATTTTTAAAAAATGTTTATTTATTTTTGAGAAAGAGAGCGAGCACAAGAAGGGGAGGGGCAGAGAGAGAGGAAGACACAGAATCTGAAGCAGGCTCCAGGCTCCGAGCTGTCAGCACAGAGCCAGACGTGGAGCTCGAACCCAGGAAATATGAGATCATGACCTGAGCTGAAGTCAGATGCTTAAGTGACCCAGGTGCCCCTTTATTGCTTCACTTCTTAAAATGAGCGTATGTGTTGCTGTTGTGTGTGTGTGTGTGTGTGTGCACGCGTGTGCATTTTTAACTGCAACGAGGTTTTAAAGGAAAACGAGAAGATGGAGATCTGTGCCTGACACAGAGAAACGAGTCAGGGGTAGTGGCCTCCTGCCCTCGACCACATGGCTGCTCCCTGAGGGCTGGGCGAGCATGTGGATGGCCACGTCCTGGTCACATGCAAGCTCCCTGAGGGCAACTGGCCGACTCCGTCTTGCCCTTGAACCCTCTCCCTCCACAGCCCCAAACCGCAGTCCGCACTCAGTAGTCATTCAACACCTGTGTCCAAGACCCACAATGAGTGAGTGAGAGGTTGGAACAGGTGTGCAGGCAGAGTCATTAAGGACGGAGATTTTCATCAGCCTGGCTTGGCTTAACTGTCTCCTTCTGGTGCACAAAGCTCAGGTTTCAGGGATGTGGCCAGGAGACGCCAATCTGCCAATGGCCGGAATGCTGAGGCCTCTCGGGGCTATGGGACCAAAGGGTTAATGTTTGGGTATTTTTTCCTGTCCCACAGTCCCCTTTCCAAATAACCGGCCCTAATCCCACAGCTTAGCAAACGTGGCATTCCAGAACACCTCAGTTCCGGACCTTGTTTAGTAGAAGGCTGGGGGCCGAGATGGAGGGGGAGACACAGAGGGGCAGGGGAGGGTAGGAGAGGCATTTGGGACAGACCTGAGGAGTCTGCGGCCGGCGCTGCCTTTTCTGTCACCGCCGTCATGAAGACGTGGCCACCAGAGCCCATCTTCCTCTCACAGCCTCTGCTGTAAAGCACGGGTGACACTGATGTATTAAAAAATAAAGAAGGCTGTTTGCTTCCACGAGCTACCCTGACCCCGCGGCGATGTGCCTCGCATAACACCCACGGTGGCTGGTAAATTGAGCAAACATGACACGGATGTCCTACAAGTCACAGAATCAAACTGGACTTTGCTCCCCGTCACCCCCAACCATCTCCCCAAAGCAAAGTGACCTTAAAAGCAGAATACATCTGCTGAAACCCTGTTGAGATTATTCATATGTTTTGATTCTTAATTCAGAAATAATAAGTGGTTCATCGGTCCCAAGTTTAAAAATATATTCATCATCCGGTCTCTGTAGTAGCATATATCCCACCGGCTCGCGGACACACGCCACGAAAGACTCTCTACACCGGCCTGGTGCCCGATAGTCATGTAGCCACAGATCATGGGAGCGCCTGGCCTCATGCCGCCTCTTTTTATATTATTAAAAACCCTATTTTAAGGCCACCGTCAACAAGAGCCTTATTTCCTCTGGACGGAAGAGCTAAGAGATGGGCCAACTGTACATCTAGCTCACTCTTGACGATTCCTCGGGACAGAGAACCCACGAGCATAAGAAATGGAATTCATGCTTCATTTCAAATCCACACGTGCACCAGTGTGGAGAGCAGCTCACACCAATGTGTGTTTAACAGCCAACAGGACCCAAGGCCACCCTCACACATTCCTTCATTCCTTCTCCAAAAAAGTCCTCTCTAGTTTTATACATACACACACACACACACACACACACACACACACACACACACACACACATTTATAGATGTATGAAGCCACTCACCCCCAATGTAGTACACTGACAATGAGGTTCAGAGTCTCATCTGGCATCAGCATCGTCTTGGCATTGTGTTTGGCCTTCCCATCTACAGCAGTCTCCCTCTGGGGGACCCAATAAGCCTCCTTCCAATCCACAGGCCCCACGGAAGATCCCAGCAGCCGTGTGGTACTACATAACTGCTCTTGTGTGTGACTGTACCGTGTATCCCCAAAATTTGCAGGTCAAAGCCCTGACTGCCCATGTGACTTTATTCAGAGATAGGACCTATCAAGAGATAATTAAGCTTAAATGAGGTCATAAGGATAGGACCCTGACTGGAAAAGATTAGTGTCTTTATGAGAAGACACACCATAAAGGTTGCCTACTCTCATTTTCTATGTCTCTCTCTCACTCCCTCTCTCTCCCCACTCTCTGCCACATGAGGACACAGTGAGAAGGCAGCCATTTGCAAGAAAGGAAGAGAGCCCTCACCACATTCTGACCATGTTGGACCCTGCTCTTGGCCTTTCCAACCCCCCGAGCTGTGAGAAAAAGAAATCCGATTGCTGAAGCCACCAGCCTGTGGTGTTTGCTATGGCACCCCAAGCAAACAGCCCTCCCCACAGAGCCTTCAGTGAGTGACTAGCCAAAGGCAGACACCCACCCAAACTACATCAGACAGATTCCCTCTCTTCTACAATCTGGGATACAGACAGGGAAAATTCAATTAGGCCTTGTCACCCGTAACCCTGGGAGTGTCCTGGGACTGTCATTTTTAGACCTGCTCTGGTCTGCAGAGAGATAAAAATGAAACTAGATGTACCGACTAAAGCAAGGATGACTAAAAGAAAGAGAACACTGCCCGAGTTTCTGACAACTCGCTTTTAGTTCCGTTCACCTGCCTTCAAACGTGGGGCCATATCTGTGCCCTTGGGCTCCACCAAACACTCCCTGATCATGACAACAAATCCTGTTGTTTGGCTTAAGCCAGCACAAATTGGGGGGGTTTTGCGGGTTTTGTTTTGTTTTACCTACAATCAAAAGAGCCCGAAGTAATATATGTGAATGGGGACTTTGAGACCCTTAGAAGTCAACACAGTGTCCTTCTCCGTGTTTATTTAGCTGCCCTACCCCAATGGTTAAGTGTTCACATTGTACAGAAACCAAAAGGACAACCATCCACCACACTGAACCAACCAGTACATGCCGAATTATGCTCCTCCAAGAACCAGAAACAGAATACAGCCCAAATCGAGCTCCAGACAAAAATCACTCTTAAGTAACAGTTACCTCTATGCCAGGCCATAGATTTTGCACAGATTCTAAGGACACCATGTTTTTTCTCTCTTATGTGCCTCGCATAGCGGGGATGCGTTCAGCAAGTGAAGAATAAAAGGCCGTTTCCATTTCTGATCCCACCCTCTGCCAACCATACCAGGCACACATCTGCTAGAATAAATGGTTGCTATAGAAATCACCATTTTTGGAACAGGCAAACCCAGTGTCTAGGAAGAATGCAGCCATCTCAGTTCTCTGTGAAATCTGTGGGCCTGGGGCTCAGGGAGTGTCTTAGAGGACAGCCAGGACCTTGCAACTAAACTGACCTAAGACGAGGTCATGACACCTCGCATCTCAGAGAATCTATCTTGACAATCCAAAGTGAAGAGTTGCCAACCGGAGCGCAAGTTATGCTAGAGGTCCCTCCCTTGGGAGCAGAGTCGCAATGTGGAGACATCTGTGAAATGCTATAAAACTGGCAGAGTAATAGAGGGGGTGAAGCTTTGGTATCTGGGATCAGATGGCTGTGGTTTCAAATTGTGGCTATTACCCATTCTGCGTCTCCTTCCTCATCTATAAAATGGAGACAGCAATAGTCCTTATTTCATGGGACTACTGCAATTATTAAATGGGATAATATACAAAAGTATTCAACTAATGGCAGCGACGTCCACGGTATTTTTATGAAATGCCCATGGCGCTAGCCAGAATCAAGAACCAGACTCGGGGACAGCAAAGACAAAGAACAGAGCCATGGATTTCGTGTTTCGATTTGGTGAGGAAATAACCTTCTCATCTCACAGGAAGCCCAACCACGGGTCAGACTTCTGTTCTGGAGCCTGATGAGGGGTTCCGGGACTTCAGTGCTCCCACTCAGGAGCTAGGGTGCTCCCCGGCCAGCTCGCAACCAAACTCTGCCTTCAGTGACTTCACATTGGCAGCCTCAAGTCAGCCGTGGTGGGAGCATTTACATCATGCAAATCAGTAAACGCTACAAATCAGGTGCCTTTTATCTGGGAGAACTGCTTGAACAATTCCCAGCACTCAGCCCTCAGTGTGAGAGCTTCTTACCAGGGAAGGGGGATCAGAAGTACATTCTGTACCTAAGAGTCGGGACGATCCTAAGGTTTCTCTGAACATGGGTCAGCAGGACTTGACAAGACCCAGTAATGCAACTGAGCATCCCTGACTGGCCCTGCGCTTTCTTTTCTAGCCATTAAACTACGGAGACTGGCTCGCCAACAAGGCCCTGTCATAGCAGGTGCCACCTTGGAGAAAAGAGGGAAAGAAGAGTCCTGAAGATCTGGAGAGCAGAAGATTGGGAGGTGAGGGAGGAGACAGAAAGCAGAAGGTCCACCTGGCCCTTCCCATTCTCATTCTTCTTGGTCACCTCCTACCACTTCACCTCTACTCCAGGCCAACCACCATCACCGTAAGCACAGACCCTGGCAAAGGCCCTCAGGTCCCAGGGAAGGCCCTGGCTTGGCCCCTCACACACCAAAGCCACCAAACAAGCAAGGCATCCAAAGTGCTGCAGAGAAGGGGCACGGGGGAACTCAAACTCAGGGTTCCCAGGAGGGGGTTGGGGGAGTATGGAGCTGGCAGCAAGAGGGAGAGGAGCTGAGATAAATGGGCCAATCCAAAGAGAAACTCTCTCCCGCATCAGAGCAATTACAGATAGAAAGAGAATTCGGTTTTAAAGGGTGGGATGCTGAGCAGACCAAGGAAGAGAAAATGGCAGAGGGAAGGAAGATGGGAGGAGGCTGGAGGGAGCCCAGCTGAAGTCCGGGGGAAGGCAGAGCCTGTGCCCTGCATCTTGTCCCGGCCACATCCCCATCCCCGTCTAGAGGTGCTGGCTCCGCTGTCCCGAGAGAACCTGGGAAACAGGCCGGAGGGGCCTAGGGCGGCTGGGGAAAGTGGAGAAAGACTCTGGCTGGCCTCAGACCAGACGGGGGGGGGGGGGGGGGGGACCACCTCTGCTCCCGCAGGAGCGCCCAGGGGCCACCAGCTCATTCCTCTGCCCCCAGACGAGACCCACAGCCGTGCCCACAGGACTCCGCCCCTCTTGTGACCATCAGAGAAGACTCTGCCATCTTCCTCCCCAGAGATCCCTCCTCTGAAGAGGTGCCTCTGGCTCCAGGGTGAACAGCCCGCCGTGAGAAGAGCCGTCCTCGCCAGCAGCACCCCACGGCCCTGGAAGCAGCTGCCGTGTCCCAGGCCAGGTCCCAGCTTCGCCACCTCCTAGCTGTGTGACGCTGGGTGAGGTGCTACACCACTCTGGGCTTTGGTTTATTATCTGTCCTCTGATTTTACCATACTCACCGCACGCCTGTCGTGAGGATGCAGTAAGACTTGGCTTTTAAAGCACCGAACACAGGACTGACCTAACACAAACGTTCACGAGAAGAATGTATACTGGTCGTTGCTAAAACCCACACTCCCCATCAGTGCACAGACCCATGGGGCCCGGGTGCCATTCAGGAGAGCAGTGGGTACAGGGGCGCCTGGGTGGCTCAGTCGGTTAAGCTTTGACTCTTGATTTCAGCTCAGGTCATGATCTCGTGGTCCGTGGGTTCGAGCCCCGCATCAGGCTCTACACTGACAGCAAGGAGCCTGCTTGGGATTCTCTGTCTCCACCCCTCCCCTGGCTCACATGCACTCTCTCTCTGTCTCTCAAAATAAATAAATAAACTTTAAAAAATACAAAAAGAAATGGAAATAGAACTCATTACAAAAAAGCAGTGGATGCAGAATTAGCGGGTCCTTAGTGGGGATCTTTCAAAGGAAATCCTACAGGTGAGTCCAGGGCTCCCAAAGGGGAAGATGGAGTCGTGGAGAATGATCATTCTGTCTGTCTCTCTCTCTCACTTACATACACCATCCCCTGAATTCTTCATCACAAAGGTCAACCTGGGGGGTGCCTGGGTGGCTCAGTAGGTTAAGCTTCAACTCTTGATTTCAGCTCAGGTCACGAGCTCACGGTTTATGGGTTCGAGCCCCAAGTGTGGCTCTAACACACACAATGAGTGTGGCTCACTGACAGCACAAAGCCTGCTTGGGACTCTCTCTCCACCTCTCCCCCTCCCTCTCTCTTTCTCAAAATAAATAAATAAACATTTAAAAAATTATCTATTAAAAAAAAAAAGGTCAACCCGGAATGTCACCTGAACTCCAAGTAGCTGTCTGAGCGATGGGTATATACCCCATCCTTTTGCTGCTCTGCTCCAGGGTCCATTACCTCGAGAGAAGTAAAACATGAAAGCTAGGACACTGTCTCATCACAGACACATGCCCCACCTCCTCATACTAGAAATATTATTCTCTCCCTAACCCCTCACTCGAGACTGATTCTGTTCTCCTTGTTCTGCAAGGGCCATGAAGCAGGAAGCCAAGGTTCTGTTCACCTCACCTCTTAGAGCCTAGGTTTCCTCAGGGACAATAACCACGTGCTCTCCAAATTCTAAGGCACCATGAGACACATTTGAGAATGAGTCAAGACTACAAAAATAAACATAAAAATTCTCCCCACCAAACCCTAGCCTCTTTCCCCCAGATCCTGGAGATTTTATAAAGCAATCAAGTATGCATTTGATTCAACACACTAATTCCAGACACACACCTGGGGTCCTGTGATAAAGTCAGTTGTGTCTATGCAACCAAGGATGAAAATTTCATAGAGCGTGATTTCATCAGTCACCAACTACAAAGGATTAATTAGGAGCGAGCAAAAAGCCCATGGCTTGGGAACCCAGACCTAAGGAAAATCTCTATCTCTACTCTCCAGATGTCAGCACACACACGAATAAAGGTCTTTGATGAAAACACTTCTCGTTATTCAGGGGACTCCAAAAATACTGTTTTCTGTCACGGAATTAAGATACTTCTGACACTTATACACTCTATCATCAAAAGTCAAAGAACACAACTGAATTAGTACACAGACTTCTGCTTATCAAAGTTTCTTTCCTTTAAGACCCATTGCAAACATAGACTACCTGTGACAGAATTTTTATGAGACCTCCTCAAACAGCACGTCCAAAATACAAACAACCACTCTTCCACCCAGAAGTTCTTTCATATTCCCACTATCGACCATTTCCTCAAGCAAAAACCCAGGACTCTCTCAACTCTCCCTCTTTGTGACCCTCCCTTCCAATCAGTGAGACCCATCCACCCACCCTACCCTACCCTTCCCGCTCCACCTCCTTTTCTGCTGCCATGATTCAGCCTGAATTCTCTCCCCCCTCAACCACGGGACAGGTTCCAGAAGCGGGGCCCTCATTCCAGGCTAACTCGACCTCTTTGACCTCAGTGCCACACTCAGGGACTTTTTTTTTTTTTTTAGTTTTATTTAAGTAATCTCTACACCCAATGTGGGGCTCGAACTCATGACCCTGAGAGCAAGAGTCCCACGCTCCTCCAACTGAACCAGCCAGGTGCCCCTCAGAATGCTCTCTCTAAAACACACTTCCTGTTATTTCACTCCCCTGATAAAATCTTTCAACATCTCACAAAATGAAATGTAGGCCCTTCTGCTGAGCAAGCAAGACCTTCATAACAGGCTCAACATCACCTCCAACCAACACCTCTGCCTACTTTCTTACACATCTCAAGCTCCGGTGAAACCAAATGGCCGCCCTCTGCTCCTTCCTCCCTGGGCCTTCGTACATGCCGTTTCTTCTACCTGGAATGCCTTTCGCTGGTCTCATCGGGGATCTTCCACTCTCATCTTTCCAAATCCTGCTGAGACGTCACCTTCCCGCGGTCCTGTCTGCATCCTTCCTTCTACGCCTTGTGCCAAAACAATAATGTGTTGCATATCCGTCCCCCACTAGCAGATAAGATGCCTGGGGACGAGGACCACGTCTTCGGATTTCTGTACCCCCATTGCCTGGTATATAGTGGGACTCAATAAATGCTTGTTGAATGAGTGAATCAGATGTGTTCATGCCTTTCCTGGAGCCTCTGATGCATTTTCTAATTAACAGTTGTAGGGAACGGGTTTTACTCTACCTTTTATTACAGCCTTTTGAGTACTAGTTCGAACCCCAAATTAAGGGCTAGGAAAAGGAGTGTGCTTCGCCATTACTTCTCCAACAGAGCCCAACACATCTAGTAGGTATTCAGTAAATATTTGATGAATTGAATAAAGTGAGTTCAAAGCTACTCCACAGTGGAGACCTACCATTAAAACACACACACACACACACACACACACACTGCTCAATCACCTACTTAGGAGGCCTGAGAGGCTTCCAAATGCCCAAATATCTATCTTCTGAACAGAGGGTTACAGAAGGTCAGATTCCAACCTGAGAATGAGGAGAAGTTCCACCAAGCTGAAAAGAAGACTAGACCATCTCAGGTCAGCGGCTCCCAGATGTTCATCACCCCCCACTTCACCTACAGCGTCCGTTAAGCACACTTAAGCGCAATACTTCTTTCTTCCAACACTTTCTGCCACCAATTTTAGCAAACCTGGGGGCTGGGAGCCGGAAGTGGACGTTTTCTTGGCCAAAAAAAAAAAAAAAAGGACCATGAAAACCCATCTCCAGCGTCTGCTTCCGGTGGTTCTGACCCCCTGAGGAGCCGGCAGGGAGGGCGGCAGACGCGGCCTGCAGCCCATGGCTCTGAACAAAAACGTGGGAGCAGCACGTGAACACACGTGTGCCCGCGAGGGGCCGGCGTGGCGGTCCCTTCCACGGACACCCCGCCTCTCGGTCCTTCCCCCCTCCCGCTCCCCAGGAAAGATAAATTAGCGGGCTGTCAGCAGAGGACAGCCAAAGCAGTCGTGTTTCTGTAAAGGGGCAGTGGAAGTGTCTTTGATTAATGAAAGCTTAATACTCGCCTGTTAGACAGCCTCTCTTCAGCCCTCTGAAGGAAGACAGATCCCCTCAGACAGGCTTTAAAAGGAAGGGGAGAAAGTCCTGCCGCACACCCGCTGCCCGGTCGCAAGAGGCGCCGGGGCCTGGCAGGCCCAGGCCAGGTGCCCTCCTGCTCCTACCTCCCAGGAGGAGCCCCCGCTCCCAGGAAGGAATGCGTGGGACCCCCGGCTCTCCCCTAGAAGAATGCAGACTCTCGCCTTCTCACTAAAACCAACACCTGCCGATGTGCTAAGAGTCCTCTTGAAGTCCCAACAATGGACATCAAAGCTTGATGTTTGGAAGTTGAGATAACAAGGGAGTTTTAAAAAAAGAAGAAAAAGAGGAGGAAGAAAACAACACCAACAAAGGTCTGTCTCACCTTTGACCCCTGGAGAGGAGACAGACACCGCCCCCCCCCCCCCATCACGTTAAACTGTGCTAAAGGACACACTCTCCCCGCTCAGGTCACATTCACATACAAAAGCTATGGCTCCTTTCTCTACAAGGTATTTCCCGGAGACAGTAATACAAAGAAGGCTTCGGCTCCTCAGGTGAGGGTAGACCAATTAAAGGGATCTGCGGGTTTGAGGCAATATTCTATCCTCACACAACCTGCTCCTACCTCCCCCACAACAAAAGAAGGAAAAGTAGTGAGGAAGGGAGAGAGCAGGGAGGAGGGGGAAGGGAAGGCAGAAATCTCTGCCCCTGAGATCTTCATTACTGGGCCCATGTAGTCCCGACAACATGGGCTGCTCCATAGGACTCCTGTGAAAATCAGCTCAGGACCAGAACATTCAGAGAACACCTTAACTTCCCCCCGGGGTTTCCATCCCATGTGCTGAAAAATAATGTATGTTCTGTTCCTGGAAAAGAACTCTAGTAAGAACAGAAGCAAACTTTTTTTTTTTAACAGGCACTACAGCTTAACTATGGTCCCTCTAACAGCACTAAGGCTGGAGCCCAGCAGCAAGGACACAGACCAAGCAGTTCCAAGAGCAGTGAGAAATGTTTTATGTCTTTTTAAATTATTTATTTATTTTGAGAGCGAGCGGGAGGGAGTGAGGGAGGGGCAAAGCAAAGGAGAGACAGAATCCTAAGCAGGCTCCGTGCCATCAGCCCAGAGCCCGATGCAGGGCTTAAACTCGCAAACTGTGAGATCACGACCTGAGCCGAAATCAACAGTCAGGACACTTAACCGACTGAGCCACCCAGGTGCCCCTGTGAGAAATTTTTTAATATTTCGGACATGCAAAGGTCTAGAGCTTGGCATAAAAACCAACCATATACACTAAAGCCCCCTGTGTGTCCCTCCCTGGTCAGATTTCCCTCCCATCCCTCGTCCCAAAGTAACTTATCTCTTTGATTTCCTACTTCAAGTCTTCATCCGTTATTCTGCTTTCCAACAAACATTTACTGGTCCCCTACTTTCTGGCAGACATTGCACCAAGTATGAGGGACAGATATATTCTCCAGACATCATCTCCAATTAGACTACCAGGTTCTTCTAGACACTTAAGAGAAGAACCGTAGTATCTCCACTTATTTCCTGAAAATATGTCATGGGGACAGAAATAGCACTATTTCTACTGAATCACCCTACCACCTGGAGGTTAGAAGAGCCCATGGGATGAGACTTCCAGTAACAATTTTATCCCCACCCTCCATTACATCTACTAATAGATCAGTTTTCTAACAGAAAAAGAGCAGGAGCTTAGTTGCTTCATGTACTTAAAAGTTGACTAATCTAGTCAATATTGATTTAACAACTTTTTGTTGAATGAATAAATGAACGTGCAAATACAAGAATGAGAGCCAGGTTTCAGTGAAAGACCCATTGGATGACTAGACAGCTAATTTATGGCTGTCCTAATCAACAGATTTGATTTTGAAAAAGACAAACCCAGGTGCCTGGGTGGCTCAGTTGGTTGAGTGTCTGACTCTTGATTTCAGCTCAGGTCATGATTTCACAGTGTGTGGGACTGAGCCCTGAGTCAGGCTTTGGGCTGACAGCATGGAGCCTGCTTGGGATTCTCTCTCTCCCTCTCTCTCTGCCCCTCCCCTGCTTGTGTATGCACGAGTGCACATGCCCTCTCTCTCTCTCTCTCTCTCTCTCTCTCTCTCACACACACACAAAATAAACAAACATTAAAAAAAAAAGATAACCCCAGCCAGCTACATTTAAGTAAAGGAAACAGAGAACAGTTGATCAAAATAGAAGGAGGGATAACACGGAAGGGTCATTTACAGAAGGTCTGTATTGTTTTAACCTGCTTTCCTGAGCAAATCCCAAACTAAGAACTACGTCACAAGGGCAAAGATCATGACTATTTGTCCTACACCATCTCACTCAAAGCAAAACACTTACTTGTCAGATACTCGATAAATATCTGTTGGATAAGCTACCACAAACTCACCTGTGCCTGGGAAAAGCACATGACTGGATTCATTTTCAATTGGGAATATCCAGGGATCAATGCTAGGAGCTCTGGAATTCCTTCTTCCTTAGTTCTCTCCCCTCTCTTCTTCCCAAAACCCTAGTCACCATCTGAGTCGATACCTCAACCATATTTATGTAAAAAACACGCAATGTTGGACCTTGAGGCCCCCCAACACCTCTTCTGAAGGATGGACCAGTCTAAGAGGGTGTACAGGAAAAAGGAATGGATGAGAGTTGATCTGTTTGGTAAATCACTGATTCATAAATCATTATTACTCACAAACTGCTAAGACAGTGCAGAATTCAAGTAAGTGAAACAGAATGACAGGGTCTCTACTCTCCAGTGAAACTCTAAGAAGGAAGAGGAGATAGAAGTATTTCTGCCACGTCAGGAAGCAGTAGGGGCTCTGAGAGGTAAAGATGGAGTATATGGAAACAGATGGTTTTACAGAGTTTTCATTTCAAGTAAGACTTAAAGACTGGGTAAGACTAGTAGGAAGGATGGGGTAAGGCTGCCTTCTTTGGAGAGTCAGCTCTTAGGAAGAGTGTCTTCAGAATAGGGAAACTTTGCGCTGCAAGTTTGTGCTAAAAGTACCACAACAGTGTTCGCCATAGACAGAAGGGGGTCCTGAGTAGACTTCTCGACAGAGAAAAATCAACCTTTTAACACAGTTCATTCTCTCTTCTCTTCCTCTCCCCTCCCCATTTCCCTCCATCAGACCGCCTCTCTTTCTCAGTATCTGCATATTCTCCTCAAATGCAAATTCCGAAATGTGACCATCAAAGGCTTTATACTATCCATTCTACAGACGTCATTGTGACATCTTTAAGTGAAATAAACTATTAAGATGTTGTACGCTAAAAGGAACCACAGTCAGAACTACAGCACAAATTATCCACCAGGAAAAGTATCTGCTGTGCGTTCAATAGATAACGGATTTTTTTTTTGCATTTTTTTCTTGAAACTTTTTAACTTATTTTTTAATTCAAATATAATGTTAATTATATTTGTATAATTATAATTGTAATTATTACTTATAATTGTTAATTATAATTGTATAATTGTTAATTATACAATTGTACACTATAATGATCCAACAATACTATGTAAGAATTTTACTAATGTTTATTTTTGATAGAGACAGAAAGCATGCAAGTGGGGGAGGGGCAGAGAGAGAGGGAGACACAGAATCTGAAGCAGGTTCCCGGCTTCCAGCTGTCAGCACAGGGCCCAACGCGGGGCTCGAACCCACGAACTGTGAGATCATGTCCTGAGCCAAAGGCAGGCGCTTAACTGACTGAGCCACCCAGGCGCCCCTCAACAATTCTGTACACTACTCAGTGCTCACCACAGTGAATGTACTTTTCATCCCATTCACCTATTTCAACCACACACCCACCCCCCCCTCACCTCCCCTCTGGCAGCCACCAGTTTGTTCTCTATACTTAAGAATCCGGTTTTTGGGGGGGAACACCTGAATGGCTCAAGCGGTTAAGCGTCCGACTTTGGCTCAGGTCATGATCTCACAGTTTGTGAGTTCGAGCCCCACATTGGGCTCTGTGCTGACAGCTTGGAGCCTGGAGCCAGCTTTGGATTCTGTCTCTCCCTCTCTCTCTGCCCCTCCCCAGCTTCCGCTCTTTCTATCTGTCTCTCTCTCTCTCTCTCTCTTAAGAATGAACATACATTAAAAAAAAATTTTTTTTTTAAAGAATCTTGTTTTTGAGGAGTCTGGGTGGCTCAGTCAGTTAAGATTCTTGATTTTGGCTCGGGTCATGATCTCACAGTTTGTGGGATAGAGTTCTGCGTGGGGCTCTGTACGGATAGTGCAGAGCCCGCTTGAGATTCTCTCTCTCTCTCTCTCTCTCTCTCTCTCTCTCTCTCTCTGCCCCTCCCCCACTCCTGCTTGCTCCCTGTCTCACAATAAACAAACATTTAAAAAAATAATAATCTGGTTTGTCTTTTTCTTTGCTCATTTATTTTACTTCTTAAATTCCACATATGAGTGAAATCATATGGTATCTTTCTCTGACTTCTTTCACCTAGCATTATACTCCCTAGACCCATCATGTTGTGGTAAATGGCAAGAGTTCATTCTCTTTTATGGCTGAGTAATATTCCAGTGTGGTGTGTGTGTGTGTGTGTGTGTGTGTGTGTGTGTGTATACACACCACATCTTCTTTACCCATTCATCCGTGGATGGACCCACGGACTACTTCCCTCTCTTGGCTATTGTCAATATTGCTGCAATAAACACAGGGCTCCCTAAGTCTTTCCCAATCAGTGTTTCCATTTTCTTTGGGTAAATACCCAGTAGTGGAGTTACTGGCTGGTAGGGTAATTCTATTTGGAAATGTGAGGCACCTCCACACTGTTTTCCAGAGCGGCTGCACCAGTTTGCATTCCCACCAACAGTGCAAAAGGGTTCCCTTTTCTCCACATCCTTGACAACATCTGTTATTTCTTCAACAGAGCAAAGATTAAGATTTCTGACTAGGATAAAAAGAGAATTAATACATGTATAATGAAAAGACTACGACACAGTAGAAAAACATGCAAAATGTTCCAAATATTTGAAGTAGCCAAGTTTTTTTCCATCTTTTCTTGTATATACTTTGGGTTTTGTATATAACTTTTCAAAATCATGTATTATTCAAAATGTGTATTTCCACATACATGCACCCAAGAAAACACATCTGACAAGTGCTCGCAAGAAAGAAGTTCTTTCTTTCCTGAAGTGGGTCTAAGAGTCTCAAAAAAGAACAGAGTTAGGGTAAAAAGGGAAGAGGCAAAATGTGTCTCAACAGTAGCCAACGAAACACCAGAGAGAGATAAATTCAGTGTTCTGGCATCCGTGGACCCTGAAAAACTAGACTACAGATTAAATGAATGAGGAGAACCTCCCATCACAAACCAACAGCACCAGACGAGGGAGACAGAAGAAGGAGAATGCAAAGATGAAGCTCTGTCAAAACAAAAGTGTCAGAAAAGCTCGTGTAAAATAACTCCCAAAGGAATTTTCAGCCCTTCATGGGACGCGGTGGTCTCTGTATCTCATTCATAATGTTTGCCTTGGCTAAGGTCCTAAACCACAAAAACATCTGTAGAGAAGGAAGCAACTGATTTCAGTGAAATCATTCTGGAAATTTCTCACACATTCAGAGTAATCTCATGAAAGGACAATGCAGTTAATGTTACGCACGGGAAGGACAATCTCGCGGTCAGCAGCGCTGGCCGGTCGCGCCCTCTCCCTGTCCATGTGCAAGTGCAAGAGGGAGAGAAAGGGAGGGGGTGTTCAGAGACGGAGGGCAAGAGACAGAAACAATTTCAGGAGCACAGCCAGTTATACAGGTTGGTTTTAATTTTGAAACTAATGCTTAAATACCAATGGTATTGCCTTCAGCTCTCTGGAAACTACAGTGTAATTAGGTTCACTCAACTTAACTTAAAACATGTCCAGTCATTAAAATTTTTCTTGATCCAGCCAAGTTATTACACATACAGGCACACACACACACACACACACACACGCTCAGATCTCTAAGCCAAAAGTACATCAAGTCCCTAAGAAATAGCAAAAACATGTCACTGCTCTTCAGAAACCACGTTCGTGTTTCATGACCTTCCTTAAAGATAATGTTCTCACGATTAATTAATTTATTGAATAGCCCCCCCCCCAAATGCACAACAGGTTCCATGCAAATTCTTGAGCTTTTAAATTATACTGTTAATGAAAGCAAATAAAGGCAGTTAAAAGGCAATTTGCTCAATTGGTGTTAATATTTAAGCACAGCATGTGTAAAAACAAGATCACAGAATTCAGTTTTTACCAAGAAAACTTTAACCCAACTTCATTTCCAAAAGATCAGACCCGTTACCAAGAATCTTTTCTTCCCCTTCCCCTTTAGCATCAGGTAATGAGGCTTTTTATTAAGTAAATATTTCACATTAACCTCATCAGTTTCTATCACTTAGAAATTCCAATCTATAAAATCAAATCAGCTTAATCATGTTTAGATTAGATCCTGCATCCTGAAGGCAAACTAAATTGTTTACATCCTCCCTCTCCTTGGCACACTCGAGCACCGAGACTCCAAAGGTGTGAGAGTAAGAGGAAGGTTTCTGCCGCGTCCCTGTTCCCGGGCTCTCCCCCGATGCAGGACCCTCACTCCTAGACCCTGGACCAGCAAAACCAGCTTTCCAGCCTTGGCATCTCTACCAGCTCTTTCAAAAGAGCTCACACAAAGGGCCTCAAGGTTTACAAGCCGGGCAAGGGCAGCTGCTGTGGTCTTACCTAGAGTGTGCCCAGATCCCCCTACACGGAGGTCAGGTCGGCAACACCGACCTCTCCGGGTAAAGTACCCCAAATCTCCCAGAAAGCCTGAGCCCCTCAAAGAAGAGGAAAATGGGGAGGGGGTACACACCGAAGGTGCCCCCCAAGAGCCCTATGCACCCTGCAGCTCACATGTGCACACATCGCTCTCCCGCACTCTTCGTTCCCCTTTCTCTGGGAGTCTGGTGCCCTCAAAACATAGCATTTCAGAGTAGTGTGATTTTTCAGATGATCTTGGAGGTCTTTAAAGTACCTAATGGCTAGTCTCCCTCCAGAAGTCCTCACGTGGCCCCCTCCCGCTCCCTCCTCCCAGTCCTGGCTCTTCTAGCACACCTCCTTTTCCCTCACTGCTCTGCCCAGCTGTTCCACTGAACCACAAAGCCTACGCTTTCCTTCCACATATCGCGCTGCCTTCCAGAACCAAGCCCCCGGAGAGAGCCAGCCCTGTCTGTACTTCACCAACTCCGCACAGCCAGCTCCTGCCCCGCATCTGCCAGGGAACCCACTGGAAGAACACCCCCAGGACAGTCTTCTCTCCAAATTCAAAGGCTTGATCTCACCCCTCCCCCGTTTTCCTCCCTTCCCTCCCCCCACCCCCCAGTCTGCTTATCCCCAAACCATTTCTATTCGATTAAGGGGACTGGCTGCTGCTAGGATGTTTACATTAGGCTCACTTCCAGGCCATAACCCATCCTGAGGGAACACATTCCTGATCAGGGCAATGGAAAAAACTATGCAAAACATCTGGGCCTCTCTGTGCTCCCAACTCTGGCCTTGGGGAACTCCAGCAACCTCCAGGTCTCTGCAAGAGTGTGCAGCACCAGGGTTTGAGGGACAGAGAGTGGTTTCAAGGGTCAAGGATGCCAGGGAAAGCTGCAAATATTTTCAGGCTAAGCCAAAGATGTCATACCTCAAAGCACAAAGAACCGATCTTACTCAGCACAGACCAGTTAGTACTTCTGGGGAACCAGGACTTTCCAAAAGGCCAGTTCAGCACCGAGACAACGTTCCTTAGACACTGCCACATTTAAATGGAGAGCTACTGAAAGGCCAAAGTGAGTTCCACTGGAAGAAGAAACAGACATCCCAATAATGGGGACATGCCCCACACTCTCCCCTTCCTCCTCTGACTCCCTCCCATGGCCTCCCCTCCATGAAGCCTTGGGTCAGGACGACAAATGTGTCCAAGCCCCAGCCCCAAAACGAGACTGGCCCACTGAAGAAGCTAATTATAGTTTGGTGAAGCCACTCTGGTCAGGTGCCCTTGTCTACCCACCAACATTAAAACCAGTCTATCCCAATACCAACAGAGAAAATCCACAAAGGCAAGAACACAGGCTAAACTTGGGTTTGATTTCCCAGTTACCCAACTTAAAAGCATGGGCTAACTACACAACCTCTTTGAATTTCTCTGGTGTACAAATGAGGTTTCTCATCTGTAACACCAGGATGCCAAAGGCCCATTGTGGGGACTGAACGAGGTAATATATAACAATGCTGAGCCTGCCCCACCACAGGTGGTCAACCCACAGGAGCTCCCTGACACCTAAGGACATCAGTCACCACCACCATCTACCCTACTCAACCCCTATGGGCAATTTCCAATAGCGTGGGTGTCTTATAGAGAGTTGAGTGGGGAAGGGAGAGAGGGAAGGAGAGGGAAGGAGAGGGAAGGAGAGGGAAGGAGAGGGAAGGAGAGGGAAGGAGAGGGAAGGAGAGGGAAGGAGAGGGAAGGAGAGGGAAAGAGAGGCAGAAAGAAGGAGGGAGATCAGCTCAAAGTTTCACTGTGATGTTAAAGAGAACTCCTTCCAGAACGAGGAAGCAGACAGCTGTGACTGAGGAGACCCACAAAGAAGCACATGGAAACCAATCCCACTCTAAAACTAAGATACCATGACTGCTCCTGCAAACACAGAAGTTGGCTCGCTCATTCACACTGGGCTTCTTCTAAAAAGGAAAAGGACCAGAAAAAAGGTTCCTAAGATGCTGGAGATGGTCGGTGTTCTAGCTCGTGAGCCACTTTCTAATGGCTGCAAATATTTTGTACACTCAGCTATTCTCTGTGCCCTCTTCTGTCAGGGCCTGGGGTCTCTGCGCTAACTCTGGCACCAAAAGGCCATCTGGACTGCTGTCTTACACACAGAAGTTTAAGTAGCGCGATGAATGAACCTAGGAATTAATGAATGATAAAGCCGTATGGTCCCCGGCAGCAAACCCTCCCAGAGTCTTCTACAATGAATGCTTCCTAAGTACAAGCCAACAGTAATAATAATGAAAGTGGGAGGGGGAGAAAGGGATCCCACTACAAGGCAGACTTACACAACAGAACAAAACCTAGTCCCAAATCTTCCACTATGTTCTCTAGTCACACCAGGTTAATTTGAAAATCTCCCCAAACAGGACAGAAAACAAAAACAAAAACTCTGTTGTACTGCACATGGTCTCCAGCTCTCTCCACCCAGCTCTGCTCCTCCTGCACAAACATCTATCCCCAAGGTCATTTTTACCAACATATCATGGAATCAAGAGTATAGAATTGCCCCACAATGCACGTGCATACGTCCACATCACGGGGTTGAGAAAAAGGGTTCCACACCCAGGCGCAGGGAGAGAAACGATTTTTTGGTCACTTCTAATAAAGAACACAATTGTTGGGGCATCTGGCTGGCTCAGTCGGTTAAGTGTCCAATTTCAGCTCAAGTCATGATCTCGCAGTTTGTGGGTTCAAGCCCCACATCTGGGATCTGTGCGGACAGCTCGGAGCCTGAAGCCTGCTTCGGATTCTGTGTCTCCCTCTCTTTCTCTCTCTGTGCCCCTCCCCTGCTCGCTCACTTTCTCTCTCTCTCAAAAAATAAATAAACATCAAAAAAATTTTTTAAAAAAGAACACAATTGTTTTTCAGGGGCAGAAAATTTTCACCATCACTGTGAGAGGCTGGAAACTCATGTTCTTTGGAGAACAAACGCCTGGGGAGTGAGGAGTCCTTTGAAAAGTGACCTGCACGACCACACAGAGAAGCCCTTGGCACAGCTACTGGGTCTGTTCACTCCAAACAACCAAGCGTTTCGTCGCCAAGGAGGCCAGAGCAGGAGGAAACAGGGTTCATCTGAGAGTGAAATTAGATCTAAACGCAAAGTGTTTTACAGCGCGTGTTACAAGGTCCATAAAGCTCTTCTCTGGACGTCACCAGAGCCAGACAACGAAGACGACACAAGCAGACTTTGAGGCAAGTGAGTGAGTCACGTGACTCTTGAGGTCCCTTCCAGGGCCCAGGTCATTATCCAACAGAGAAAATCCAAGAAGGCACGAGGAGAACAGGTAAGTGGGTCTCATTCAAGCAGAGAAACTATTGGCAATTCACTGTCCCCTCCAGGGCTCCATCCCCTAGCTACAAAATCAAAGAGACCCTCAGGACTCCTTCCACCTGTTGGCTGGCATCACTACACCAGGTAACAGCTGTCTTACCGAGTAGCTTGTGGATGGATGTGCATGGACCTCTGTGTGGACTCCTGCCCCTCCCCCCAAGCCCAACTGGTGAAGATAAGACTAGTCAACAGGACTGCACTTTCAAAAACCCATCTGGTAGGTACTGGGCTATGAAGCCTGGTGTTAAGTGCCAACTTCTGGGATCAGAGGAACCTCCAGCAGAAAAGCAGACACACCTAAGGTGGGGAGTTTGCAACAACGTGGGCAGCGATAAGGTAGGCTGCATTCCTTTTCAGTCAAAAAGGGGAAGGTGGTGAAATCATCAACCCTGGGGCCAATTCAAGGAGGCTTCTCCTAGCGAATGTCCAAACAAAACCAGAGTTAAGCACCAGGGTTTTATTTTCTTTCCCATTTTCCCATCCAACCCACCATAATTGGGTTTTTTTTTTAAGCTTGTTTATTTATTTTTGAGAGAGAGAGAGAGAGAGAGGAGAGAGAGAGAGAGAGAGACAGACGTAGAGACATAGACAGGTAGAGAGAGAGAGAGAAGCGCAAGCAGGCTCCTCGCTATCAGCACGGAGCCTGACTCGGGACTCGATCCCATGAACCGCGAGATCATGACCTCAGCCAAAATCAAGAGTCGGATGTTCAATCGACTGAGTCACCCAGGCGCCCCTCCACCATAATTATTTTTAAGGGAACAACAAGACCAGAGGCCCCGTGACCCCTAAAGAGGGTAAATAAAGTCACCTCCTCTTCACGGAAGTGACATTTCAGAAAGGAGTGGCCGCCCTATCACTGTGGAGAGTGGAAAGAGAAGGCAAGGCAGACTCACCATCAAGACCAGCATTTTCCTCCAAACAACGCTTGGTTGCTAAAGGTTAATACAGACTGGAGGGGTGGTGGGCGGGGGCGGAGAGGAGTGGGGGAATAGGAAAACATTATGCAATATTAGAATGCTACTTTTATTTTAAAAGCCATCATGTGTAAAGCATTAGTGTTTTTGAAATTGCATTCTTGAGTTAATTAAATGGACAATCTTTTATACATAAAAGTGAAAGAAAGCAATTAAAAGCTAAATGAAGAAAAACCGCCTTCCCCTGGTGATCAGGGCTACCCCAATCCCTTCGTATTAACACGGAGCAAAGACAAGGATCTTCCCGGCACCACTGTCCAAATGTCTCTTTTATGGCACCCACGGTGACAGTTTGAGAAGTATCTGTCTTCCTTCTAAGTTTACCTAGGAGACTGTCAGGCTGGGAGAAGGAAAGAACCTCATTCAAGCACACTTTATAAACAAACAAGAGAACTCAGAGAGGCCAGCTCTCTGGCTAGCCTGAAACCAAAACATATACCACACCTCTTTTTTTTGTCACCTCCACCTAAAAACAGCCACACCCACGGTTCCACCCAAGAGAATTAATTCTGAGTTTTGGGCTGTCCAGCCAGCCCAGCTCACAGGCTTGTTGCCAAGAATCAGAGGGGTATATTCAGATTACAACAAGAGAAAGATCAGATGTCAGAAGGAACTTCCTAAACGTACTGCTGTATCCACCTAGCAGGTGCCAAAACACCAAAACACCAATGGTCTAAGTTTTTACAAACAGGTCTTCCCCAGGTGGGAGGATGGCTGTGGGTCAAGTCGGTAGCTCCCCTGGCAAAACGGGTCAGAAAAAAAGCAAGGATGATTGGCAGTATGATAACCAACCATGATCTCAGAGAAAACACTAATGACAAAGTCCCCTTCTGATGCCCAAATGGACTCAGTCCCGTTACTCGAAGTGGTTGAGATTACTCTGTGCCCTACAAGAATGTCCCAATGATAAGAGGCACGACCTTTCTCCTTGGTGTCAGCTGGAAGGAGAGCAAAAATTAGTCAATGTCTGTTCAGCAGGGTGGTTCTCCAGCGGACACGTGATGCAGACTCTAGAAAGACGTTCTCTCTTCCGGAAGCAGGTGGGACCAATGCCACGGTGAGTTGCTCCCAGGGCCCGGGCCTGGTGGTTTCCAGGCCACAAGACCTCCTACCTCTTGGCTTCCAGAAGGCCCATCCCTTCACTGAATTTGACAGTCATAGCCAGAGAAATCTGGAGAATTCTCAGCAAACCACAACAACACAGCACCAATCCACTGTTCGTTCTGTCCCCGCTCACCCTCTGCCCTGGTAACACGGAGCCTCCTGGGGACACAGCTGACCGTGGCTGTTCTGGGGTATTTTCCTTTCCCTTCCTGCTGCAGAAAAGGGGGTAGAAGGGAAGAAAAGGCTCAGGAGAGATGGGCGGCCCTCCGAAAGAGAAATGCCCAAATCTGGGGTGCTGGATGTCCTTGCCCAGGTAGCAGGCGCCACATACAGGCTGGCACATGTTTGCTAGTTACGCACAAAGCTGTGTTAAGCCACTCCCTATTCTGTTTCCATCCTTTCTGCCTTGAAAGTAGGAACTCCAGTAGGGCCGAATGAAGAGTAGAACCTGGTCAGTTCCCAGCTGTCCATGCCCGTTCAACCGGGGATAAACCCAATTGTTTAAACCTCTACATAATCCAAATGCATCACTACGGAAAAGGGCTGCTGCAGAGACGCCTGAGCTGGCCTCAGCTCCCTTCCAGAACCCACACTCGGCAAGTGTTCAAACCCGGCACCTCGACCAAAATGTTGGGGAAGGAAGGAGGAGAGAACTGGTGTGGATATCCCACAAATTCGATTACTGAGCCCACACACAAGAAAGAATCGTTTGTTCAATTTCTCTTTGATTCCTCGGGCTCTAAACCCACACACTGGTGTCAGGGAGGGGTGTTAAATAAGCCACCGAAATGAAGCTCCTTTGTGCACCCTACCGCAGGCCTCCACGCCTCCCTTTGATATAGGAAGCCCAGCATCAGGGGCTCTAGCCAAGCCCTCCCTCTGTTCTGCAGCTGAGCTCACCTTGGGCCCCAGCTCATGAAAGGAATTCAGGATGGGTTAAACGTTACCTCTATCTCCACCCTGCATCTCCGAAACCATCTGATAAGGGCTACAGAAAACATCCTGTGTACAGAGAGTTAGATGCTGACACAGGGTGGGGGTGCACCAACGACATGGGGGCCACAAGGAGTTAATCCCCCGAGAGATAGGGGCCCACTCTCTGGAAAGTTCAGAGAAAGCAAAGGGAAGAAAGATTCCACCGCTGTTACATGTGGTTACCAAAACACAAATGCAAGTAGAGACTTTTATGTTCCAAAGTTAAAAAAAAAAAAAAAAAGAAAAGCCAAACCTCTTCGGTTCCTACCAGACGGTACACACGTTAAAAAAACAGACGGGGCGGGGGGGGGGGGGGGAGGGCATGGGGTGGAAGTGTGTTTAAGCAGAATACTCAGCCAACCCGCAGCCCCTAGGCAGTCCCCACCCTCTGTGCCCATCACCGAGTTAATGGTGCTTTGGTCTGTCTCAGGCTGGGGGTGAGGGTCTGCCTCCTGCATTCCAACCATTATTTAATTTCCCTCCCCACACAATCCAGTTCACTCCCTCCTTCCTTCCACACAGGGCCTGGCCTAAAGGCAGGACAATGCTCCTGATGACCTCAAGGCTCTCTCGCCCCTACATTTTAACCTCAATAATCATAGTGTTGTGGCTGAAGCACGAATAATTATCAATGCGACCAAGCGCCGTTTTACATCAGTAAAGCAGTGCCTCCTGTTTCAGCATCATTGACACTGTAATGCTTGCCTTCAAATAAGGCCCTTTAATGTTCCCAGCAGCTGAGAGGAGCAAGACAGAATGGTCTGAAAGGCAGCCACATTTGAGCGGATCGGTTAACACGGCACATGCCAAGGAAGGACGTCAGCTAACACTTCTGTCCCCACCTGACACTCGGATGGCACTGGGGGCTATGATCCATGGCAGGAAGCAAAGCCTTCAAGCCCAAGAAGGAAGCAGCTAGAAAAGCTCCAGGATTGGCCTTTTTTTTTTTTCTGGAATTGCCCTAGGCTCTCCTGCCCATAGAATTCTCCAGGCACCCCATAAATAATTAAATGCCTGTTCACCTCTGGCTAAACCACACCTCAGGGGTACAGGACCAACCCCAGGGCTATCAACAAAAAGCATCCCTCTTCCTACATATGCCAAGATCATCCCAGAGGCACCAGTCCAAACGTTTCCCAACGGTTTCATTTCCAGAAAGATGGGGGCTGGGTGGGGGGGAGACTTACTTACCTAGAAGAAAGAAAAATTTGAACAACTGATTCCACCTTTTCCTTCTAACCACTCTTACTGCAACTGTGATGGATGAGGAGCGTGATGACGAATGACAAACCTTTCTCCTAAAAACCCCAGAGTGAAAAATTCACCAAGGATCCCAAGGACGGTCCATGCATACAAAGGCAAGAGCATGTTAGGAATAGCAGTTCAGCAGCCTCAAACCCCAGGGAGATTCAAACCCAAACTTGGCTGCCCACGGCTCACCATGGCCTTACGGCCACAATGAGAAAGCTTTCCCAAAGCACTTTTTAAGGAATTTTTTTTTTTTCCTGGAAAGGGAAATTGCAACAGAGAGAGTGTCTGCAGGGAGAAGCGGCTGAGGCTTGCGCCTCCGAGGTCTGTGAAGGAGGACATCCCAGCCACCATTGATGGTATGGAATGCCAACCCCAACATGCCAGGCAAGACCCACAACAGAGCTGGACACAGACCACCCAACCAAAAAAGAAAAAAAAGGAGGTCCCTGATGCTGAAGCCAAAAGGCAAGGGAAAATGCGACTCTATCGAGGACTCCTATCCCCTATAGCAGCCCCTGATTGCATAAGGAAGAGAAACCAGGGCGCCTGGGTGGCTCAGTCGGTTAATCACTGACTTCGGCTCAGGTCATGATCTTGCGGTTCATGAGTTTGAGCCCCACGACCGGCTCTGTGCCGACAGCTCAGAGCCTGGAGCCTGCTTCAGATTCTGTCTCCCTCTCTCTCTGCCCCTCCCCTGCTCACACTCTGTCTCTCTCTCTCTCTCTCTCTCTCGAAAATAAATAGACATGAAAAAAAAATTTTTTTAAATAAATAAGGAGGAGAAACCAAAAACCATTGTTAAAAATCTCGCCCAGTTGGGATGCCACCAGTTCCTTTATCACCACCCTGATGTACATAAAAATGTGCCACAGGGGCACCTGCGTGGCTCAGTGCGTTAAGCAACTGACTCTTGATTTCGGCTCAGGTAATGATCTCGAGGTTCATGAGTTCCAGCCCCATGTCAGGATCCAAAGTGACAGTGTGGAGACTGCTTGGGATTCTCTCCCTCTCTCTCTGCCCCTCCCCCACTTCCCCACACACATTCTGTCTCTCAAAAATAAATAAACTTTCTAAAAACTGAGCCACAGATATTTGAATGCATCTCCACTGTGTGCAGGGACATGAAAAATATGAAGAAATGAAAGCAGGTCCTCTGGCCTAAGAGAAAGGAGCACACAGGAACTAACATTCATTGGGCACAACAATAGTAGGAAAGACATCTACGTAGGTTTTTCTCCTCTGATCTGCACAATAAGTGATGGGTCTAAGGACATATAATTTAAAAAGTGCCCAAGGGACACCTGGGTGGCTCAGTCAGTTGAGCAACCAACCCCTGATTTCGGCTCAAGTCCTCAGGATACCATGGTTTGTGAGTTTGAGCCCCGTATCCGGCTATGTACTGTTGGCACAGAGCCTACTTGGGATTCTTTCTCTCCCCCTCTCTCTCTGCTCCTTCCCCCCTCCTCTCTGTCTCTCCCAATAAATAAACATTAAAAAAAATAAAAATAAAAAGTGCCCAAGCTCTCAATCTAAGTCTATCTTGACTCCAGAACTTGGGTTCTTTCCACCATACCATATCATGCTGCCCTCAAGTTTCCAACGAATCCCTCAAGTAAAACCAGTGAAACAAATGAAGCAGGGGAGGAAAACGTGCCGGTATGGCCCCAAAGACCGCCAATGCTGAACTGGAGAATATAGAAAGGGATGGGTCATAAATGAATGAATATTCCAAATCCCTTTACAGGAGGAGGTAACTGTCCAAAACAAACAAAAAGCAAACCAGATTGCAATGTTCTGGCCCTAAGGGCGCCTCTAGACCCAAGATGCCAGCTCACAAGACCACCTCCTCATTAACAACTCCTCTAGGGGCTCCCGCCAACCCAGGGGGCCTTCTGGATTCCCAAGCCAGCCTTCAGTTTTGTGAAAGCAATAAATACCTGAACTTTCAAAGCCAGGAATCTGACAGCCGCTGTCTGGCCTAAGTTTATAATTATCCCAGTCTTATAAAAGGTTAATCATTTCGTAAAGGTAGATTCGCCCTATCTCACAAAAGTCTGTCAGAAAGGTCAGAGTCACTGCAGTTCTCAGCACTGTGTGAGGATTAAAAATCTCCCAGAAAACTAAAATAACTGGAAAGGTCCGAATTCCATTTCACCCTTTTCCATCTGCGGCTGAGTAAACTCAAGAGGAGAGAGGCCAGCTCACCAACACCCTGGAATTCGTACCCTGTTGTATGACCATACTCTCCCAACGAGAAGGATGAAATACTTGAACCGGTCTCAACTTAAGACCTTTTTTTAATTTTTTTTTTTTATTTTTGAAAGAGAGAGAAACAGAGGGACAGGAAGCAGGGGAGAGGCAGAGAGAGAGGGAGACACAGAATCCGAAGCAGGCTCCAGGCTCTGAGTTGTCAGCACAGAGCCCGACACGGGGCTCAAACTCACAACTGCAAGATCATGACCTGAGCCGAAGTCAGACGCTCAACATACTAAGCCACCGAGGCACCCCTCAGACATTTTTGTCATCCAGCCAGACCAGGACCACAAAAACTGAATATACATCAAATACATACAGACTAGCCTCCTCAAAATAGGTCACCTGTCATGTCTACTGTGTGCTGACCCTTGAACAACACAGATTTTTATTTTTTTTTACAGTATGGCCCAGGTATTTTCTCTTCCCTAAGATTTCCTTACTATTTTCTCTTCTCTAGCTGACTTGATTATAAGAACACAGTATGTAATACATGTAACATACAGAACATGTGTTCATCAGCTGTTTATGTGGGCTTCTGGTCAACAATACGCTATGAGTTAAGTTGTTGGGAAGTCAAAAGTCCATATGGATTTTTGACCACGGGGGTGGTGGGGGGGCGGTTGGCACCCCTCACTTCTGCACTGTTCAGAGGGTCAACTGCATTACTGAAGAATAGGGTGTGGGGGATGGCAGGAAACAGATTTTTGCCCTGAATGCCTGTTATCACTACTCTCTCCATCAGCCATGCGGACACAGCTTCAGCTGCCCTGGACTGGGATTGGTACAACTCAGCTCACCAAGCCCTCCTTCCAGCCACTTCCAGCCAGGTTTACATCTGCCTGGGCTGAACATGCGCAGGGAGAGATGACTGCATAAGCCACTTACTATCACATGGAAAACAGAAAGCAAAGTAACATTTTGCCACTAGCAATTAAGGAGAACCTGACAATCTGGGTTTAGAAACACACAAACGAAAATCAGATCTCCGAATATATTAGCATCATTAAGAGATCATCTCCCCAGTACAGGGCAACATGGCAGGAGCCCAGACACGGCGGCCTCTGGAGTGCTCGACGAGGGGGCTCGTGTTTCTTCCTAAACCCTTAACTCACTTTTTGGCAAGAAGAACTGTTTCTGTGTGCGTCCACTGCAAGTCACGAACACTGACGGGGTGGAGGCAGCGGAATAATTCTTAGAAAAACACTGGGAGGGCATGTGCTCCTGGTACCCCAAGGACACCAACACAATACCAAATTCATTTGAAAATTTATTCATTCTACTGCATCCCGAAGGCAAGGAAAGAAGTTGCATCGCGGATGCTCTTTTCCAAAATGGGAGGCCAAATGAAGCAGGTGGTCTCCCTGCTGTCTCCAAAGATGACTCCCCCATACGCCCCCTCACCCTCCAACACACACACACACACACACACACACACACACACACACACTCTTTCACTGGCCTGAGTTGACACCACACAGCCCCTAAGGCCCATTGACTCACCAGCAGGCAGGATCATAAGACAACAGTTATCACCCATTAGTTAAAATAAAACCACCCTGGAGACTTAGGTTAAAATGTTTATTTACCAACAGCTATAGCTATGTTTCTCGTTGCCTTTGCTGCTCTTGGAAAAGCACCTATCGGGGAGGACCTGGAGTTGGGAGAGAACGAAACTGGCATGAGCCAGGTAGACAAAGAACAGATAAATCTGAACACCACCTACACTTCCTTATTATAAGCCGCACTCCTCCTTTTAACTGACCACATCGGAGGCGTTATAAAATAGATTTATGATACATATGTTCAGAGTATCTACCTCCTCCTCCTCCCTCTTTCCAACAGTGGCGGGAGGGGGGATCACAGGCTGTGAGACCACTGTTTAGAGTGCAATTCCATACTTAGAGAAGTCCAATCAATATCTGCTGTAGCACTACTCTCTCCCCAGTAAGATCGCGGTTGTTTTAGGAGGATACAAGCTTCTGAAATGCAGCCTTAACAAACAGAACATTGCTCAACTGTTCCAGAAGCAGGTGTCATAAACAAGCAGCCACATGGCAAACATATTGATTTCCTAGCCCTTATCTCACGGCAACCGGTGCTCAGTTACCAGGCTACTTTAATATGTAATTTACTGCAGGGAAAGGGGAGCAGGGCCCAGGATGTCTGAAATATTTACTGTAGAACTCGACAGTGGCGTGGAGGCCTCCCACCAGGGGTGGCGACGTGCAAGCAAAACAGGAGGCATTCTGGGCTGGAAACCACAAGCGGGCACTGGCATTGCCTAACTGCTGAACCCCAGAGCCCGACCCCAGCCCTCTCGGCCTGAGCCCAGAGCCCGTTACTCTGCTGGTACTACTGATCTGCAGCAACTATTGTTTACGCGATGGAAACCCAGCTCGCCACCCTCGTCATTTTAAATGCAGACGTTTCCCTTCTGCCAAAACACTGCAAGAAAATTACCTCCGTCCAGGACGTGGGTCAAACTGGACTTTTTTTCACTTGGTCCTCGGCCCACCCAACCCAAGATGAAAATAAAGAGGACGGGGAGGTTAGGATTTCAAAAGCTCCCGTGCTGGTTTCTGCGACACCCGTGACAATGTCTCAAGTTTTCTTTTTTTCTTTTTTTTTTTTTTTATATTTAAATCAGACTTTTTATATATCCCAAGCTGCAAAACACCAAAAAAGATCCAACACTAATTAAAAGCAATCAATGTATGGCTACATTAAGTGGGAAGGCAGCTCTGTGTCTGGCGTTAAAGGTTGTAGGTTTAAAATAAACCTAGAAATGCCAAAGTTAAGCTTTTTCAGATCAGCGCCAACGTGCCCACACGCCCGGCACTATATATATGGCCCGTACCTTCAGATGCTGGCCATCAAACCCTCAGAAGCACAGAGCGAGGCTGCTGGCAGCAATGACACCACCGAGTAGAGGAAACTTCCATTTCCAGAATTTCTGTGCTTTTCTTGAAATTCCGACGGACTTGGGCACCGAGTTCCCCTTTCAATTTCCTTAGGAGTTTTTAAATTTTCATTTAAATTAAAACCAAACTGGGGCACCTGGGTGGCTCAGTCAGTTAAGCATCCGACTTCAGCCCAGGCCACGCACGACCTCATGGTCCGTGCGAGTTCGAGCCCCACGTCGGGCTCTGTGCTGACAGCTCAGAGCCTGGAGCCTGCTTCGGATTCTGTGCGTCCCTTTCTCTCTGCCCTTCCCCTACTTGCGCTTTGTCTATCTGTCTCTCTCTCTCTTTCTCAAAAAGAAATAAAATAACAAAATAATTTTTAATTAATTACAACCAAACTAAGAGGAAGGGAAGAAGGGCCAGAAAAGTTGCTCTTCAGAAGCTCACAGAATCTGTGGCTGCATGCGCGCCTGTCACAGGGCCCCAGAGGACAAACACATGGGCACCAAGTCAGAAAACACAAAACTCCTCTTCCGGGAGTTTCAGGAATTCTGAAAACTGGGAATGAATTTCCTTCCTCACTGAAACCTCCCTGTGTTGCAAAGCCACAGACATTTTTAAAAAATTATTTAGTTAGGAAAAAAAATCAAGAGTGGAAGATTTTCCTCAGGATCACCCATGGAAAGTGGTCAGCTAGAGAAAAAAGTTCCAGAGCCAGAAAGGAGGAGACTTAGAATCACAGGAGTAATAAAAACACAGGACCCCAATCAATAATCCTATCACCTTACAGGAGGCATCCGATAGAAATAACCTCACCTAGCAAATAAGCATGATGATGGTTGAACGGGAAGGCTAGGTTGACCGCTGATACTCAAGACTGCATACAGGTTAACACGTGGTTGTTTTTACTCAGCAAAGGATTTTTGTTTTTAATTTCTTATTTTATTTTGAGAGCGACAAGGTGCGAGCAGGGGAAGGGCACAGGGAGAGAGAGGGACAGAGAATCCCAAGCAGGCTCCACACTCAACACAGAGCCCAACACGGAGCTCAAACCTACGAAACCATGAGACCGTGATCTGAGCCAAAGTCAAGAGTTGGACGCTCAACCAGCTGAGCCCCTGCAAAGGATTTTTAATAGTATAATGGTCTAAGTATTTTCCAAGAAATATTGTCTCCAATGCCAGGTATGGCAATTAACATCAACTACATTTTCTTACTGTGGTAAAACAGAACATAAAATGCACGATTTTAGCCCTTATTTAAGTGTGTAGTTCAGCAGCAATAAGTACATTCACAGCATCGTGCATCCATCCATCCACCCACAGGACCATTTCCTTCTCCCAAACGCCCTTAAAACATGGACTCCGTTTCCCTCCCCTCAGCTCCTTGGTTACCTCTGTTCTACCATGTCTCTATGAACCGGCTTCTCAGAAGCAGGACAATACCTATCCGCTAATGTCTAACTCATTTCACTTAGCATGATGTCCTCAAGGTTCATCCACATTGTAGCATGAGTCTGTCAGAACTTCGTTCCTTTCTGAGGCTGAGTAATACTCCATTCTGTGCATCCACCACATTTTTATCGATCCATTCACCTACCTATGGGCATCTGGGTTGTTTTCCACCTTTCTGTTGTGAGGAATGCTGCTATGAACGTGGATGTGCAAGTTACCTGGTTAAATCCCTGCTTTCAATTCTCTTGGATACATAGTCAGAAGGGGAATGGCTTGGGGTGCCCCGGTGGCTCAGTCGGTTAAGCATCCGACTTCGGCTCAGGTCATGATCTCACCGCTTGTAGGCTTGAGTCCCTCGTTGGGATCTGTGCTGACAGCTCAGAGCCTGGAGACCACTTCAAATTCTGTGTTGCGCCCCCCCCTCTGCCCCTCCCCCACTCACGAGCCTCACTCTCGCTCTCTCTCAAAAAATAAACAAACGCTAATAATTTAAAAAGAAAGGGAAAGTCTCACAAAATACTTTTTTTTTAAAGTTTTGTTTTGTTTTGTTTTTAGTAACCTCTACACCCAACACAGGGCTCAGACTCATGACCCTGAGATCAAGAGTCACACGTTCTTGCAACTGAGCCATCCAGGCACTCCACAAAATACATTTTTGTTTTTGAAATAAATCCATCACTTGTGCTTTGGCATCCAACACCTTCATCAGAACCACAAGAGAAAAAAAGAGAGAATGAGAACTGGAAAACTAGTCAATAACGTTGCCGAAGCAGAAAGGCACATGGAGAGTGTATGTATATGTGGTCACCAAAGTGCCCGTGAAGTGCCACGCATCCCCTACCCCGCCTCTAGCCGGGGCTGCAGCCAAAACCCCCCACTTCCTCACCTGATGCAGATAAGAGTCTGGACCAGAAGTGTGCCTTAGAAAAGAAGGACTCAGGAGGCGCCTGAGTGACACAGTCGGTTGAGTGTCCAACTCTTGATTTCAGCTCAGGTCATGATCTCACAGTTCATGGGATCGAGGCACCGTCTCAGGCTCTGCACTGACAGCATGGAGCCTGCTTGGGATTCTCTGCCTGGCTTGCATTCACTCACTCTCTCTCTCTCTCTCTCTCAAAATAAATAAAATAAACTTAAAAAAAAAAGAAAAGAAAACGAAGGAGTTGTCAGGTACAGGCAATGCGGGTGAACAGCTTAATGAACGATCTTAACATGTCATTACCTCCTGGCACCTTTACGAGCCAACAGTGTTAAAAACACAAGCATATTTTTTGAGCAGACCTTATTTAAACCTGCTGGGCATTTACTGGACCAGACAGCCCGTGGAAACTAGCACGCTGATATTTTGAGACATGCAAGCATGCAGGAGTCACAGAGATCTGTTCTCCCATCTCCTCAAAAGCTTAATAACTTAAAATGCCAAGATAAAAAATTGCATGTGTATCTTTCAGATAGGCATATTTAGAGGTTTATGTCCTACCACAAAATCAGAAATCATAGATAATCCGAAAACCTCCAAATTTTAATGGAAACTCTGGACCACATCAACCCTCCACCATCCAAAGCCTGGCAACGTATTTCAGAAGCTCCTCTGGAAATAAAAACTGAGACAAGGAAAAGGCAATTTTAGGTTCCTTCAAGAGAAGCCTGCAGCTTTAATATTAAAATGGCCCTGGGATGCTCAGACCATGAGAAATTTACTTTTTCATAGAATAAACTTTTCTTTCCAACTCCCTTTTTTTTTTTTTTAAATACAGTGTCTTCAGTCGATCTTTTGGAATTTACAAGATAAATACTGGTAATTTGATTCTTATCTTCTCTACATCCAATTCTAAGCCAATTTGGTGTAAAGGACACTAATTATAGCCTACAGGGAGAGAAAAGGTAACCTATCAGAGAGAATACACTCGAAACATTTAAAAGGCTATGGGACCCTGAAAAGTTAAATAGATTTCAAATCTGTTGCGGTAAGAATAATAATTAGTTAAATGGAAATTATTCTCAGGCCCTGGTCTACTTACCGTGGGCACTTTAGAGTCTTGTCAACACTGTGCCCAAGTGTTCTGGGGCTAAAGTGACCTCAGGCATATTGTCTCCCGCAGGCCTATGCCTAGTGGTTGCTTTTAAACAGCCGAGCCATGGGGAACTGAGCTCCAAGGAAAGGGGCGAAAGAATCCGATCTTCTTGCAGAGGGCTAAATGCTGCCTTGTTAACTGGTCTCTCTCCCTGCTCCCCATCTACGTGGAAGAAACTGGCTGGTGAGAGGTTGTGTTTTCCCAAGCTGAACCCCACAATGCAGTGACACGGAGCGTGGAGCGTGTACAGGTGCGCCCACCTTCTCTGCCACTCCTACCCTTTCATGCTGTTTCCCTTGGCCCTGATCCCAAGAGACACTCCTGCTAGAAGGATCCCATAAACCCCACCTCACACTTCTGGCAGCTTTAGGGATGCCGGGACATGCAGACAGGCGCCCTCACCCACTTCTACAGAATTGAGCCTGGTGCTGTGGGTGCAGTGCCCGGGAAGCTCTTGGCTAAGGGGGCACACAGGCTGGTCAAGGGACCAGTGAAACAGATCCCTGGAGGCCTTGGCCTTTGGCAACTCTTGCTCTCCCCCACAGATGCTCAGTGAGGTGATGGCCCAAAGCAGTTCATCCAAACAGCCTGTGCTCTAGGACCCCTCCAACCACTGAAGCCCCTTTGCGCCAGGGACCTTGTGCACTGACTGAGGGGAAGCAGGTTTGAAATCCAGCACCATCCACTTCACCAAGTGAAGCTCCTGGTAGGAGCTGCACCCGCCTGCAAGAATGGGGCACCTTTTCTAATCCACACGAAAGCACCACACAGACTCCTAGCAGTCAGGCTGGGGCCCACACAGAAACTTCCTGAGCAGCAATGGCTCTCTCTCGAGGCGACCACACCTCCTTCCTATTGTCCACACGCCCAAGTTTCCCACTGACCCCCAGAAGCTGGGTGACCAGCAGCCACAGCACTGCAATCCACGGGGTAGGCCACACTCTCACTAAGGGGGAGAGGAAACCTTTCCACAAAGCTTCTTTCAATATCCTAATGCATAAATGAACCAACATCTCAGACTGTTAGTGGACCAACAGGTTTGGTTTTCTTCTAGTGACAAGTCCAAAAATAAAATACCATTAAGGTACTACACTGAAGAGTTGAACCAGAGAGGGGCTAACAATCTGAACCAATGATGTCATCACTACTCCAAACAAACAAATGCAGAAAGGAAATGTGCCTCTTGACGACACAACAACCATCCAGAACCAGTCAATCCTAGCATATGATGTATCGTTCCAACGTGCTAGTGTGATGCCTTTTCAATAAACCATCTAGAAAATGGACATGAGTTAAGTGGTAGAAATAAGATCCCTCCTGCTGGTGGGACAGGACACAGAAATGGCCTGAGTACATGGTAAAGAGGTTTTTCTGAGGTTCTAATTCTACATTTCAAGCCCATGGTCTCCCATCAACACTCCACCAATGCTCTGCCATCAATGCCCCACCACCAACACTCCACCGCTAACACTCTACCATTAGGCCTTTCATTCACCTCCTTCCAGGTGTCCTTTCCCTTCCTCTTGTCCTGCTGCTTATCAACCACCTCTCTGGAACACGAACAAGGAAGACAGAGGGGATCCCCCTTGGGAGCAGCAGTGATTAAGTGTGAGGGAGGAAGCGGGGCGGGGGGGGGGGGGAGCCAGAGAACAAAAGTCAGACAGGAAGACGGCCCCTCGGTAGCTGAAGGTGGCAACCCCACCCGTGAGCTGTTCACTTCTCCACAGCGCAAACCACCCAAGGCGTCTAGTGGCCCAAGGCTCTCTAGGATGGGCTTGAACAAAACCATTTTGTGCTAGTGCTAATCTGTGGCCGATTTTTGTTTCTGAAAATAAAATCTCAAAACTAAAATTAAAAGGCAGAGGCAAAAACACTTGGGACACCTATCTGCTCTCAGAGTGGGTCCACAAAGAATGTACTGCCGGGGCTGATCAGAATTTACCAAGGCGGGTCAGAAACTGGTGGTTTCTGATCTGCTTTTTTTTTTTTTTTTTATGTTTATTTTTATTTTTGAGAGAGAAAGAGAGATAGAGTGCAAGCAGGGGAGGGGCAGAGAGAGAGGGAGACATAGAATCTGAAGCAGGCTCTAGGCTCTGAGCTGTCAGCATACAGCCCGATGTGGGGCTTGAACTCATGAACCATGAGATCATGACCTGAGCTGAAGTCGGATGCTTAACCAGCTGAGCCACCCAGGCGCCCCTCTGATCTGCTTTTAAAGGGCAATTTTTGAGTGTGGTATGTAGTATGTATGTGTTTTCATGTATTCTACAGCTTGAAACCTTAATCCTTTGAATGTTCTTCTGGAAAACTTCCTTTCCCTTTATCATGTACTGCAGATGAGAAGGTGCCAGGTATGAAGATTCCCAAGAGCCAGAGGAGGGTAAAATGAAGACTGGAGGAACTACAAAGTGGGGTCCCCAGTTTGGCTCCTCAGACTCATAAAGGGACCACAACCTGGTCAGTTTACAAGGGAAGAACTCTGTGCAAGACAATCCCATGTGTTATCTGACCTGATCCTTACAAAAACCCTATACATTGGGCAGGTGCTATCACTCCCCCCATTTTAGAGATGGCCGAACTAAGTCTCAGAGAGATTATACAGGGAGAAGAGGAATCAGGAAAAGGCCGCTATAAAGATCAAAGGAAGCCAGTCTCTGCCTATGGAATTGCTCTTGGGAGAGAGGAGAGTGAGGGAGCAGATGGGGTCCCCTCTATTCTACCTCCACCCATAGCTCACATGAGGACCACTGGACCATCAGGAGACACATTCGGGAGAAAGGAATCCTTTGCTCCAACAAAAGAAGACGGTCAAGACCAACTGCCCCCCCCCCCCCCCCCCCCCGTCGATCCCAGACACAAACTCAGTTTTAAGGAGCAGCTGAGAGCCACAGAAACCCGCACACGTTCGCGGTCCCGGCAGCGGCCCCCACTCTCTGGCCCCTCTTCCACCCCAAGCCAAACTGTCAATGACAAAAAGCCCCTTCAGTGCTCCGGGCGCCCCCACCTTTTGTAGCAAGCCTTGGAAGGCCTGAATGCACAAACACAGTCCCCTTTCACGACAGCCTCTCGGGGCTCCTGTTTCACTGGGGCCGTGAAAGAGAGTACTGTAAATAAAAGAGGCCTGTCTGACCTGCCCCTCCGGCCCCCAGACCTCCTCCTACTCTACTGTAGCGAGCTGCTGGTCCACAGAGCCCCAGAGGCTCTGCTCAGCCCCGCTGCCCGCACCCACCGGCCACCCCGGGGCAGGAAGACAAAAGGAGGCAGCCCCAGCTGGTTTGAGGGTGCCGGTGAGGAGGAGGTGGAGGGGCCTGGCCGGTCCCAGTGACTTTGGATCACTCAAGCACTTGGGCGAAATGGCCGGAGGAAACTCATCTCGGACGCCACTGCCTGACTGGTTTGGGGGGGGAGGAGGGAGGCCTTTCGGGGCCCTTCTCTTTGTCCGGCCAACTCGACAAAAGCAAGGAGAAGGGGCGGGCGGGGAAGGCCCAGAGGCTGGCGTCCACCCTTGACCACAGGCCCCGGATACTGTCCCGGGGGGGCTGAGAAGCACCCAAGAACTGTACCACCCTAGGTGTGGTCACACAAAATAAAGAAGGGACGACGCGGAGGAAGAAAAAAAGGCACGAGGAAGGGTAGAAGCAGCACATAAGCTCACAGACTCAGAGGAAACGGGCCAAGCCCCCAGGTCGGCTCAGCCACCCACCGCAGCCACCGGCATCAGCATTCACAGAAGCCGGCACACGCAGCCCTGACTTGCACATATATTCACGATCCGAATACACTGAGGGGGTGGCAGGGGATGCCGTGACAATACGGTGAAAGATTCTTTATCAAAAATTCATTGCCGGGGTGCCTGGGTGGCTCAGTCGGTTAAGCGTCCGACCGGCTCAGGTCATGATCTCACGGTTGGTGAGTTTGAGCCCCACGTCGGGCTCTGTGCTGACAGCTCAGAGCCCCCTTTAGATCCTCTCTCCCCTTGTCTCTCTGCCCCTCCCCCACTCACACTCTCTCAAAAATAAACAAACATTTTTAAAAAACTAAAAACAAAACAAAAAAAAAGTTCAATGCCTCAGCCTCTGCAGCCAGGTAGGAGCTGTAACCATCACACCCGCTGTGACTTCGCTACCACCACCCTGGGCAGGGCAGGGCAGGGGTTGGGAGGACAAACTCTGGAACTTGGGAGAAGAAAACGGGAAGCAGAAACAAACAAGGCCACATACAGTTTTCTTGAACTTCCCACAGAGACAAAAGGGCTGCAGGGAAGGGCAGAAAGGACCTGAGAACGTGCTGGAGATGTTACTATCGCGGGAGCAAGGGCGGGCAGCCACAGGGCACACACACCCGGCCCCGCCGGGAAAGCACAAACTCTCTCCGTGGCTGCCTAGGACCAGCCCACACAGCCTCCGAGAAAACCAAGTCCTTCTTTACATTTTAAAATCAGTTTCTCAGGATTGAGGGACAAAAAGCCTGGGCCTGGAAGCCACAGATTGGGAAGTTCTGACCCACATCTCGGACGAGCCCCAGACAAGCCCTCAACCACACAGGCACTATCTTGTCACCACCAAGAAGTCCAGGCATTTCTGTGATGTGGGGTTGGCACAGAGGAGACCAGCTCTCTGGCTAGGCGAGGCATCCCTACTTTGCTTCCCCAAGTGCCAAAAGCCTACCAGGCCAAGGCCTCAACTCAGAGAAACCCAGAAGTCCAAGAGGCCACCCTGACTTCCCAGCGGCCCCCTGCATTAAGGCGTCTAGGAATAACGGACAGTCTTCCTGCCCCTCTCAGGCCTCAGGCACCTCAGTGATGAGAACGGCCTCACCCCACAGAAGACGGGATCTCTCCCGCAGCCGTCCACAACACGAGCTGCCGAGGAACAGAGGACAAGAGCATGAGGAGCCACACGGAATGACTTGCAAGAGCCACTTGTCACCCTGAGCCTCAGTTACCTGTCCAAGAGATGGGCTTGAGAGAAATCATGCCACCTTTCCTGCCTGAAAGGGCAAGATAAACGAGATCACCTCCCAATACCCCTTCCAGATCTAAGATCTTGATCACAGGAACAATCTCAGCAGCAAACCAGAGCAGCCAAGTGACCCAGAATCAGCCACTTCCTGCCCCGAGCCTGGCCGGCTGCCCCAGGGAGGCCCCGAGTGGGAGCTACAGACCCACACCTGCCCTCCGGCTGCCTGTGAAACTCCTGCACCTTTACATTGCAAATACCTTGCGATTTGCACCTTGCAAAGTGCGGGAGGAAGGAAAAGAGGAGGAGCTGCCCTGCCCCACTCATCTCCAGACGCAGCTCCTACCTGTGCCAGGTTCACAAACCCTGCACAGAACACAGGACTTCAGGACTGTTAGCCAGATCATCATCCCCTCTGCCTCCCACCAAGCTAACCCAGCAGCCTCCTGCCTCCCACCCAAGCCCAAGTAGGAGAGGGGACTATTTTTAGGAGTCTGCAGAGGGCAGATCCCCTCCCTGGGTCTTAGGAATCCACCAAGCCCTCTACAGTTCCACACTGAATACATCACAGATCACGGCCTGAGCTACCTGCCAGGTTGGGCACTGCGATGAAGAAAACAAAAAGACACAGCCTCTGCCCTCAAAGGGTTCTCGATCCTACTGAAGGGACGGCGTGGAAGTAAATACAGTGGTGGGATCACTGCACTAACCAGCGAGCAGGAGCCAATGAGGAGTCCCCGGCTGGGCCCCTGCCCTCAGGACTCGCTCCTCGCAGCTTCCGTGAGGCCACCAGAGAGCCCCTCTATGGAATCAGAAGTGTTCACCCCTTGAGGCGTGCCTTCCGCCCAGCACAGCGCTCCCCAGCTTTTCCTCAAAGACTGCTTCTCGCTGGGATGTGGCCCAGTCGGGTGGGGTCCTAGACGGCAGCGCCGGAGGGCGAGGGAAGGGGAAAGAGGATCCAGCTGCCGGGGCTCACGGTCCTCGGCCCTGGCTAGCCTGCTCGTTGTCACCTGGTGAGTAAACACAGGCGTGGGACATTAATGCCCGTGCCTGCACAATCAGGCATTGTGTGTGCAGCCCCCGGCCACCTCCCTTCACACAGTGTTCACACTCTCCCAGCCCTTCACGCCTGCCTGGCCTATTCCTGCCATAATAAAGATGCCAATTAGGACAAATTTTCCACTGATCAGAAAAAAAAAAAAAAAAGAAAGAAAGAAAGAAAGAAAAAAGGACTGAAAAAGAAAAGCTCCAAAAGAAAGACAGTTCTGCTTTGATAATACCTGAGCCTGGGCCTGCCGTCCTGCTCCCCCCTTGCTACCAGCTTCGCTCAGGTGGTTAACCCTTGAGCGCCACACCGCAGAGACAGAAAGTTCAGCCCACCCCTGCATCCCGGAAGCACCGCTGTTCACCACACGACCTCCAGTTCACGAAGCCAACGCGATGTATGGAACAGCTACCACGTGCTGGGCACCACGAAGGACCCTGGGGAGGAAGGAGTACAAAGCAGATGGTCGTGTTACCGGACAGGACTCAGATCCCGCCCACAAACACTCAAGAGTGTCTTGGGGGAGAAGTCAAAAGAGGGAGTGCTGATGAAAGATCAGGTTTTATCTACACCTCTTCAGGCACGGGAGTTCCGAGGACGGATGACACGGTCTTTCCAACCGGCGGAATGTATCAAGAAAGGAGAGAGCATCCACACTGCAGCTTAAAAGCTCTGGGCTTGCCGCGACGCGTGGAGAGGGAAAGGGCAAGAGAAGAAAAGGAAGCAGCAAAATGTACGGAGCGGCCATGCACAGATAATGGACTAAAAGGTGGTAACACAGACATAAAAGATGGTCCCTGCCCTTGACGGGGGGGGTCCATCCTCAGAAGGGCGGAGGGGCGGAGATGTGGCTGGAACCCAGGATCTGTGACGGCTCTGAACACCAAGCTAGGAACGCTCTAGCCTATTCTCTAGAAGAGGTACTAGAGAGCCACTGCAGGTCTTTGAGCACGGCAGCAACATCATCAGAGTCCTGCTTCAGAGGCCAGAGGCGGGGACTCTGCAGGAAGGCTGCTTAGGAGACAGACAGCCATCTGGTTAAGTGAGAGTGAGGAGATGGGGCTGGAGAGGCACAGGAAAGGTGGGAGCCACAGAGGACACCAAGGTCTAATTTCTGTCAGAACTGATGTCCACAGAGGCAGCTAGAAAGGAAGGCGTGTGACGCAAAAAAGACCAAAAAACAAGCAAAAAAAACAGAGGTGGAAGACTGGAAGTCACCCCAAGAGAGGTGATCCCAGAAACGAGACTGCCGAGGAAGAGACTGGAGAGAGGAGGCATGGCAAGGACATCTTCTTAGCAAACACCTACATTATGGGATGAGAGGATCGCGTTCAGCATCAACTAACACCCTGACAATCTGTCAGCGAGGAAGAGAAACTACCAGCATTTTGCAGGTGAGGAAACAGACCACGAGGACGGAAGCGTTCGCCGCTCAGCAAGAGGAGACATCAGCATTCAAACGTGGATCCCGCAGGGCTCCAGGAACGATGCTGCCTCTAGGGAAAGAGTTTCAGGAAATACAGGGAGGGGAGGGCAAGGGGATCAGTGCGTGAGTCCAGGAGGGTACAATGCTTTTGAGAACCCGGAGACCACAAGAGACCGTTGAAAGAAGCGCGTCAATGCGGTTACCCTGCAGGATTGAAATGGAAGGGGTAAGGAGCTCCTTGGGGCAAACGAACCTAAAGTCCAAAGCTGGGGAGAGGAGATTTTGCAAGCACCCGAGTACTCCTTTTACTAGTACCCACCTCCTCCAGGGTGCATCCCGAGGATGCAATGTGTCGATGCGAGCCAAGTGCTCAGCACGCGGCCAATGCTCACTTAGCTGCGCTTTCCTGAGCACCTATTACGTGCTCGGCACGGCACCAGGAAGTACAGGGAGAGAGGGTGGATGTACCACCATCGCCGTCCTCACAGAACCTGTGCTGCTGGTTTAGGTGGGGAGACAAAACATAAGGTCAAACAGGTCAGTCACGAGGCAGCAGAGCCATGATCAAACGGTGCACAGGAGACAAGACAGGCGACACCGGGGTGCCCAGATCAAGACCACACTTCCCAGAGGAGCCTCGCTTGAGGAGGTCTTGAAGGCTGGCAGGGACAGGAAGACCAGGAGAAAGGGAGGGACAGCCCAGGTTGGGGGTGGGGTGGGGTGGGGGTTGTGGCAAAAACCAACAACGGAAAACACCTGCATTGCAAATCGGGCTCCCCTGGAAACCACCTGGCTCCTCAGAGTTTGCACTGCCCCTTAATGTTTGCAAAGGGAGAGCACGAATGTGAAACAGGACAGGTGTGCACCAAGTCTCACGTGATCCCATCCGATGCCGCGGACAGTGGGTTCTGCAGGACGTTCTCTCCCCCCCAAAGTGGGGGTGTGGACTGCGAGCAGGATTCCATGGGAAAGAACTTCAGGAAAAGAGCAAGCACCCGATCCAAGATGCCTGCAAAGCTCTTGACTACCCCACTCCCCCATCCCCCAATTTTCAGAGGCCGGATGACAACAGAGAAGCCTGGCATTCTGGGTAATTGCACAGCCTCACCGCCCCCTGCCTCTCCACACTCTCCCCCGTCTGTCTTCTGCTAAAATCTCAGTTCTCCAACCTCCAACCAACTAAAAGCTTTACAAATGCCCAGAATTGCTAGTGTGGCATTTGAAGCACTCCATGACCTGGTTTTGATGCCATGGTCTTTTCCTGCCTGGTCTCCCAGCCCTTCCCACGCCCATCCCCCACTTAGGCACACCACCCTGTGTGTGGGCTCCCTGCCCCCGCTCAGACAGGGCCACAGTTGACTCACCTCCTAGCTAAAAAAGAGAGTTCCTGTCTCCACTTGGCCAAAGCCTAGCCATCCTCCAGGGACTGGCCAAATGCTACCTCCTCCATGAAGCCCTCCTGAAGCTTCCATCAGAATCATTCAATTCCCCTCCTGTGCTCCCCCAGCACACCACTCACATAATAATTGAGAACAAGGACCAACACGCACACACACACACACACACACACACACAGCCAAAATGCATGTAAGCTTGTCATTTCTGTTTCAATATCAGCTCTTAAAGGGATTTATTAATATCTCTGCACCACCCCACAACAGCACTTAGCAAACCACCTAGCACACAGTAGGTGCTCACTAAATGTTCTTTCAATTGAATACCCATGGCTAAATCCTCACTGTATCAGGGTGTTCTGCAAACTAGGGATGGCAAACCAGTAGTGGGTCTTAACATTTTTTTTAATTTTGTTTTAATGTTTATTTATTTTTGAGGAGAAAGAGAGAGAGACAAAGCAGGAATTGGGGAGGGTCAGAGACAGGGAGGCACAGAATCTGAAGCAGGCTCCAGGCTCTGAGCTGTGAGCACAGAGCCCAACACGGGGCTCAAACCCGTGAACCACGAGATCATGACCTGAGCCGAAGTCAGGCGCTCAACCGACTGAGCCACCCAGGCACTCCTTGATTCACATTTTTAAGTGAAATAGACATAGAACAGGAAAAAAAAAATATCAGAGTCCATAACATAAAGCTAAAATCAAAGTTCACTGATCCTTCAGTTTGAGGTATGTGCCCTGGGCCAGCATAAAAAAGGTACTGTTCCCTGTGGGCCACAGCCTCCATTCCAGGATCAACCAGCAAATAAAAAAGCAAGTTATCAGAAGTTTTGTCCTAAACGGAAATTCTGAAGAATTCCTGGGGTGGGGGGGTTGGGGGGGTCATTACACGCTGTTCACCTTCCAACACCTGCACAGTTTCAGAACAGAATCATCATGGTAGGGGTTTGGCATTCAGACAAGCATCCTCACTCATGGATCATTCCAGCAGGCCCTCCAGACTCTGCTTACCAAGGCAGGAAGGCAGAGCAGGCTGTCCCTGGGCAGATCTGTAACTAGCTTTAGGAGGAAAGGGAATGGAGAGTTTAACCCTTTGTTAACTGGACACTGTTCCCGAGCAGCAGTCAGTCTAAACACTTTAACCCAGTGTCTAACCCGGTGTCTAAACATTTTAAACCCAGAAAGCAACGTTCCCGGAAGATCCAGAACGATGAAGCCTGTTCCTAGGATTGCTAACTTGGGCTCCTCTGGGACAACAGCATCTGACCTGGTGTGGCTGCACAGGGCTCTGGGGTGATGCTTCCCGGCCACCTTCCTGACCCTGGCATCACTCACCTACCAGCAACCCTCCCCCCCAACACCAACACCCACCACCCCGGGAAGCATGAAGTCTGGCCACAGACCTCTGTTCCAAAGCTTCCCTCCTCTAAATAATGAATTTTCCAGTCATAATTGATGCAAAGAAAGAAATACTATACATTTCTCTGTTGCTTTAAGTTAGTTAGGTACTTGGATGGAAGGGCAGCCTATGCCTAACAGGTCAGATAAGTTAAATCGATATAAGCCACCACCTCTGAATCTCTTAAATCACCACCTTCCCTCCCCTGACCTCCCCTGACCACCCCTGAGCCAGACCCCTGCAGTGGACATGGAGCAACCTGCAGGCCTGCAAAGGACCATTCATTCAAGCTAATATTCAAAGAGATATCATCTCCTGTCCAATTCCAGATTCCTGACACCCCCCCATTCCCTCCCTGACCAAAAAAAAAAAAAAAAAAAAAAAATCCCTGCAATCTCTGGGAGCAGCCAGCCAAGAACAAGGGAAATGACTTCAAGAGTACACCAGGGAAACACAGAAGGGAGACAGAGGACATATGAATAGAGGCATAACATCTCGAACAATGGAGGTGAAAGTCTGGTTCTTCTCCAGAGTGGTCAGACCCATCTGGTTTTTTCACGGCATATAATCACCCTGATGTGATCAGATCCAACAGTGATGTAAAACTTACAAATCTGGAAGTATCTGAAAGAGGGCTGTGAGAATGGTAGGAGGGACTGACATCAAGGTATAGGGAAAACCAGGGTGTAAAAATAGGGAACACCTGTAGCTACCTCACAACTATCTCGAGGGCTATGGCTCGGAGTCTCAGTGACTCTAGGGAGCAGGATTAGCGGGGAATGCTAAGCACACTCTGAAAATGGAATTACCCGTTCAGCAAACAGTGGTATCCCTCTCCTGGGGGGTCTGAGGAGAAGGCGAGGTGGCTCGAAGCACCTGCCGGCCTCAGAACGGGGGCTGGCCTCAAAAATCCCTTCTGGCCCATCCCCCATCAGGACAGGGCAACACCAGGACTCAGGGCACTGCTTTCTGCCACCCCTAAAGGGCAGGGTCTATGCACTGTGGCTTACCTATTCGTCCTGAAAGGGGAGTGAGCATCTGGGGGCGGTGGAAGGAAGAAGGTAAATAGAGTCTCTTTCCACCACTGTTTCCTACACCCAACCACCGGCTGAGATATTAGCAAAGCTGTTGCGGTGTTAAGGTTCCAGGACAGGAATTTCCAGGCAAGACCGAAGAGTCCCCAAGACCCAATTTCTTAAAGCTGGCCTCAAGGGGGACTGGGGGGGGGGGGCGGGTGGCTGTCGAGCAAGGAAGGAGGACATCTCTACCGCCTGTTGAATTTTAACTTCGGTTTAGGAACTGTTTGTTTTATGTTGTTTTGGGTTACGGGGCAGGCGCCAAGCTAGACTGCCCCCCCCTTTCAGCTCCTCTTTTTTTTAAGAAAGACAAAGAGAAAAACAAAACAACCAAACACCCGTAGCCCAAGCCCGTGTCTGCACTGTGGGCGGCCTACATGAGCTTCCTTTATCCAACCACAAAAAGGCATCACTGGAACCAGCGAGGGGCCCTGGAACGGCCCTTCCAAGCAAGGGCCTGCCGCTCCGTTGAGGTTAGCAGTTAACCAGGGGCCAGGAGCCGCTCGGGCAAACAGACCGTGCCCCTCATTACACAACGCCAGCCCTTATCTCCCCGTGCCACCGTCGGTTTGCAGACCTTGCGTAGTGCTACGACCACAGCCGAGACTGGCCCGTGAGAGATAGCTGTCTCCCCGCTTGCTATCAGGGAGGCAAGAGGGGTCCGGGACGGTTAGCCTGACTTCACACATTCGGGTTGCTATTAAAAGAGAGCCAGAGAGACGGATAACAGTCCGGCCGGCCAGCTTCACGGTGTCACTTCCTCTGACCGTGACAGCTGAAGGCCCCCCTCCGTCCACCTCCCTCTCCCAGGCCCTCCAGCCAGCGAGAAGTAGTGGGAAAGGTCCATTTCATGTCATTTCATCAAATCCTGGGGAGTGCCAGGTGTGAGACGCCACAGGACAAGTGGATCACTCCCTGAACTGCTTTCCTGGCCCATAGCGGAGGGCAGGAAGGGAGCAGGGCAGCAGAATACAGTTTTGGTGGAAGGTACCACGAAGAGACCTCTCACCGTGTCACACTCCTCCTCAAACGCCTTCAAAGGCTCCCAACTGCCCCAGCATGAAGTCCAAAACCAAACGGCAGTCACATTCACTAAGCAACTACCTTGTTCCAGGCACCACGCAGGATGTGTTAAGTGCATTATCTGCAATCCTCAGGCCGCCCCACTCGATATCCCGCACATCAGCCCCACTCGAGGGGTGAGAACACCCCGAGTCACAGAGCTCGGGCGTGTGGCCACGATCACACAGTTTGCGATTAGCAGCCTGAGAGTCCGCACCCAGGTCGGCCCGTGTTCTTTGAGCTTCTCCGTGCTGTGCTGCCTTCGCCCCTCCCTGGCCTGGCGGCGAGGGCACCCCCCCCCCCCGCCCCTGACCCCAACCTCCCCTTCCAGTACCACCGCCCTCGTTCCAGCCAAAGGAAGTTACTTTACGGGGAATCGGAGCGCTTCTCACAATTGTAACTTCATAGCTTCTCACAGGACTGAGGATCTCTCCCTCATCAGGAAGGTCCCCAAGGGCAGAGGTCCTGTCTTGCTCATCACTGAACTCCCAGGGCCCTGCCCAGTGCCCAGCACACAGTAAGTGTTCAACCGACTTTCTCAATTACAAGCGAATCCCGGGGCACTTAGGTGGCTCAGTTGGTGGAGCTTCCGGCTCTTGATTTTGGCTCAGGTCATGACCTCATGGTTCATGGGCTTGAGGCTTGCATGTGGCTCTGCGCTGACAGCACAGAGCATGCTTGGGATTCTCTCTCTCCCTCTCTCTCTGCCCCTCCATCTCTCTCTCTCTCTCTCTCTCTCTCAAGATAAACTTAAAAAAATTTTTTTTAAAGGGAATCCCTCCAGGTAGAAGGTATTTCATCTCTAAATTTCCTCTGCTTTTTCTATAGATCTATATAATCTTCCCACTTCCTACTTTCTATCATAGTTATCAACACACACATACATGTTTAAAGTATTTTAATCCCTCAGGGGCGCCTGGGTGGCTCAGTCAGTTAAGCATCCGACTCTTGGTTTCTGCTCAGGTTATGGTCTCACAGTTTGTGAGTTCGAGCCCTGCATCAGGCTCTGCACAGGTGGTGAAGCATACTTGGGATTCTCTCTTTCTCTTTCTGCCCATCTCTGGCTCTTGTGTTGTCTCTCTCTCTCTCTCTCTCTCTCAAAATAAATAAACTTTAAAAAATTAAACAAGGGGCGCCTGGGTGGCTCAGTCGGTTGAGCATCCGACTTCGGCCCAGGTCATGATCTCACGGTCCGTGAGTTCGAGCCCCGCGTCGGGCTCTGTGCTGACTGCTCAGAGCCTGGAGCCTGTTTCGGATTCTGTGTCTCCCTCTCTCTCTGCCCCTCCCCTGTTCATGCTCTGTCTCTCCCTGTCTCAAAAATAAATAAACGTTAAAAAAAAATTAAACAAATGAAGTATTTTAATGCCTCTACTCCAATTTTATAATTGCCTTGCTTCTCAAGGGCAAGTCCCATGTCTTATTAATCTTTGTATCTTAAAACCCCTCACACAGGAAGATATTTGCAAACGACCTGTCAGATAAAGGGTTAGTATCCAAAACCTATAAAGAAGTTATCAAACTCCACACCCAAAAACCAAATAATCCAGTGAAGAAATGGGCAAAAGACATGAATAGACGCTCCTCCAAAGAAGACATCCAGATGGCCAACCGACACATGAAAAAATGCTAACATCACTCATCATCAGGGAAATACAAATAAAAACCACGAGATACCACCTCACACCTGTCAGAATGGCTAACATGAACAACTCAGGCAACAACAGATGTTGGCGAGGATGCGGAGAAAGAGGATCTCTTTTGCATTGTTGGTGGGAATGCAAGCTGGTGCAGCCACTCTGGAAAACAGGATGGAGGTTCCTCAAAAAATTAAAAACAGAACTACCCTACAACTCAGCAATTGCACTACTAGGTATTTATCCAAGAGATGCAGGTATGCTGTTTTAAAGGGACACATGCACCCCCATGTTTATAGCAGCACCATCAACAATAGCCAAAGTACGGAAAGAGCCCAAATGTCCATCGATGGATGAATGGATACAGAAGATGTGGTATATATACACAATGGAGTATTACTCAGCAATCAAAAGAATGAAATCTTGCCATTTGCAACTACGTGGATGGAACTGGAGGGTATTATGCTAAGGGAAATTAGTCAGAGGAAGACAAAAGTCCTATGACCTCACTCCTATGAGGATTTTGAGACAAAACAGATGGAACATAAGGGAAGGGAAGCAAAAATAATATAAAAACAGGGAGGGGGACAAAACAGAAGAGACTCATAAATATGGAGAACAAACAGAGGGTTACCGGAGGGGTTGTGGGAGGGGGGATGTGCTAAATGGGTAAGGGGCATTAAGGAATCTACTCCTGAAATCATTGTTGCACTGTATGCTAACTAATTTGGATGTAAATTTAAAAAAATTTTTTTTGTAATAAATTAATTAGTTAATTAAAAAACCCTCACACAGTGCATCCCCTGTCAATCTAAAGGACTCATGTACAGTAATCTACTCAGGCTGAGCAGCAAAGAGGTTATGAGTAAAAGACAAGTCACCGTGCCGAAATCCACCCAGCACCCTGCCCATCCAAAGATTTGAAACTGCTCTCAAGTCAGATTCTCTCCTCACCTCGTCCCTGGTGGAAGCAGGGAGCAGATGTGGAGAGTGGTAGGCAAATTTGTGAAGGCAAAATGAAAGCAGGCAGGGAACGAAAGACATGGCTTCCAGACCTGGTTTGGCCACTAGCTTGCTGTGTGGCCTTGGGCAAATCACAGAGCCTCTCTGGACCTCCATTTATTCTGCCCTAAATGAGCATGTTGATAATACATGATTTTATGAGCCCTTCCAGCTCTAACGTTCTGTGACCACCCACACCTGTACGGCCGGTAGAGTGTTAAGAGTACCTTCCTCAACAGGTGGCAAGAAGGATGAACGGGGACCCTCAAGATTCCCCCTCGCGCTATTATTCCTCAACCCTCAAAAAGAAAAAAAGAAACCTCAGCTAGTGAATCAGCCAGTCGGTCTCCCTCATCAGGATGGATGACAGACGTGATTTGCATATGGACCTGAAGTAAACAAACGGGGAAAGCAGCTACGGAAATGGATTGTCAATAAATAACTTCCAGTGAAACCTGAATTTTTTCCCACATATGTATCTTTTCGCAGATCCAGTTGGGGAGTGTTCAAATTAGCACAACCTGGCCTTAAATACCGTGCAAAACACATAGTAAGCATTTTGCTTTCATTTATGTCGTCAATGGTTTCAATGGGGATGACTCATCCTTCCTCTTTAACACTCTGTTCTAATATGGTTTACTATAAATAATGCAGAGAGAGAGAGGCTGAGGGATTGAACACCAGGCCTCTGCACAGCCAGATCACTGAAGACCCAGGTCCCACAGACCCTCAGGCAGAGGAAAGGAAAACGCCTCTCTCCACTCTCCAGGTATTCAGGGCACATAAGACTGTTAGAGAAGGGGACTCATGCGTGCTGAGGATGGGCCAGGTGCCAAGCTGGGATTTAATACACAAGCCCCTTTAACCTTCTAGAGCCTTCCCAAGAAACAGAGATTGGGTGCAAATGCAGGCCACCAGCCTCCAAGGCCTACTCCCTTAGAGTGTCAAAACCCAATGCATTCTTTCTAACCCCAAGCTACATATCCTGATGGTGGTACATTTTCTAATGACAGAAGTGCCTCTTGGGACCCCAAACTCACAGGAGGTCAAACCACAAAAGCAGAAACACCACAGCAATAAGAGGAATCCGCCCCAGGCCCAGGCAAACGGTGACGGCCGTTGGAAATCGCCAGCCCCTTGGCCTTGTTCACCTCCCACTTAAGAAGTGAGGCCGACGTTCACCCTGGGGCGGAGCGGACAAGCACTCTCTGCACACTCTTTCCAGAACCTACCTTCAGAGTCAGACACAGTCATCCAATGTCATCACTCACAATATTCACCAGATCTGTCATCGAATTATTTTGACCATTTCCAAAAGTCACATCTACTCTCCCAAAGGGCAAGGCAAAAAGAACGTGGCACAGACCTTGGGAAGGATTCCAAAGGAAGATTTCCAAAGTGTTTAGGGCTGTGGCGACATCCCAGGATTATGTGATCACTTACTGGATCTGCAGGCTTCTTTAGAACAGCAGCAGAACCTCACTTAGGTCATTAGCTTATTATCTGGTCTGCGGGCTGCCGGCACAGGGTCAGAACTCTCAGCAATTCGGCAGTGCCCAAAACAAAAGATTTCATAGATTCCCTCCATAGTTTCTCCTCTGGGCCAAAACAGCAGGCTTCTCAAGGGCCTAGTTCATAGCACAACAGCACCCATTTACAAAGAAGCTCCATTGTGCTACACACTTCACACGGTCTATCCAGACAACCACCTAAAAGGTGTTGATCTCACCTTGTACAGAACAAGGAAACGGGAGCTCAGAAAGGCTAAGTCACCCGTTCAAGGCACAGGGTAAATTCTGGAGCCTGGGTTCTCACCCAGGACACCTCATCCTAAGGCCTCTGCTCCTCCCATCATCACACGGTCCCTAGCAAACACCACCCCTAGCCACATCCTGGACAGCCTCTTCCTTGAGTAAGGAAACCTCACCTTGTGCCCTGCAATTCCTGGGCTCTATCTATCTTCAGCATTGCACGGACTTTGTGCCAGCTGTTTTCAACTTCCCGGTATGTCTGTCCCAGCAGATACCCCCTGCTCTAAGCAGCCCCCTCCGTGATGTGCAAACATTACAAGGACATCAAAACAAAGCTATCAGCTGGGTTCCTGGCTTTAGCAGCCAGTCCAAACTCTTTTGTCTGACTCTCAGACAGCTTATTGACTAGGTGATGGGGTCAGAAGTTTGCTTTCCACCTAGGCTCTTGGAGAACAGAGTCCTTGGCTGGAAGAAGGAACTGCAGGGCAGGTGGGAAAAATCCACCCAGTAAAGATTTCAGATTTACCCTGTCAGCAAGGAAAAACGTGCTTACCAGCTGACAGCTTGCCGAAACAAGAAAGGGTTAAGGGAGGAAAGGGTAGGAACCGAAGAAGCAAAAACCACCTACCCCTTTCCCCTCTTGTACTAACACGGGCATGGGCAACCCACTCACTGGAATGTTCTCAGAGACTCTGCATATGTCCACATGAAGGAGAAGGAAAGTAGGGGAGGGCAGGAAGCTGATAAGCCGCATGACACATGCAGCTGCATTTTAGAAGATACCTGTTTTCCCGTCTCAGGTGTTTTCACACATCTCCATCCCGATCTGAAAGAGGGTCCTGGCTCCCCACCCGGTCCCTCCTTCCTAACACACACACCCCTCACCCTGACCCCGACAGTTTATCTTTGCCTATTGGGAAAACTGGCATTTATCGAGTAATCTACTCCTCATATATTGTTAAACAGACCACAGGGGTTATCAGTGGAGTTGATACAGGAAGATAAACAGCAACCTCTTATGCAAATAGCACTGGGAATGGGGGACTAGCCACAGGACAAAAATCGGAATTTAGGAGAACATGACTTCTCCCCGGGTGCAACGCTAGAAACCGCAGGGTCCTGGAGAAGGTTTTCTGGATGGATTCTCCTCTTCCTTTCTGGCAGGGAGGGGCAGGTGTGCCTGTGTGTAGGTCGAACCCGCTCTGCAAAGATGAGCAGCGTCTTCGTGTCTAACAGCTCTCCTGTCTGTGACCACAGGCTTCTCCTTCCTGCCCCAGACACTTCATTTCTCCGGGACTTCAGACCCCCTGGAACGAGCTTTGTTCAGAAAGGGAGAGAATCATATTCTCCAAGGTGGGAGTGGAGTCAGAGGGTGGAGGGGAAAAAAAATGCATGGAAAACCGGGAGTTCTGGGCTCTGAGACATAATCCACACAATCAGGAGACACTCCCTCCCCGTGGCTCTGCAGATCTGTCTCTCCCTGGCAACGAGCAGGTCCAGGGGGCATCTTCTGAAACCCTTCCCATTATTTTAAGGGCAAACTCACATCAAGAACCCAGAGGTGAGTGGCTCCGAGTGACAAAAGAATCGCATTGAGAGGGACAGGGCAATCTGCTTCTCACACCAGGCTGCAGGCTGGGGAGGGGGAACCGGGAGAATGACAGAATCCAGGGCTGGCCAGAATGAAAGACTGAATGGAATAGCCTAATTTACACAGGAAGTGAGCACTTACCAGACCCTTCATCTCAACACACAAAACCCTCGGCCATATCTGGAAGCAATTACATCCAGTTAACATGATCTGCTTGCCACTAAAATTAACTGCAAACAGAAATATTTTTCACTTTTCCAACAGGGGATGCCAAGGTTTGGCCCACACCAGCTACCCCCAAGCCGTCGAACGTGGCTGTTGGGGAGTGTTCAGCAGCTACCCAGCTCACAAAAACAAAACCCACTCTTGTACCTGTCAGGACACAACAAAGTAAAAGAGTGGATAATTATGAAGGGAGGAAGGGGAGGGAGGGGGAGTGAAAACCATCGTGCTGGAGATTGAGGAAAGAGGCCAGGCACGCGGGCCCTAAATGGGTCTGCAGCACTCACGAGTCCAGCCCTGGCTTTCCACACTCAACTTCAAGGGAAGGAAAATGTTTTTAGAGACGCTCAATTTAGCAGCGCTTCACATTGTTTTTAGGTCCCATCTTTTTCCCTTCTGCCAAGGGGACCGGGGGTGGGGGTATGCAGGGAGGTAGACTCGAAAATGTTAGCAAATCCTTAATTTAGCAGAGCATTTAGGGGACAACTGTCACGATTTCACTTCTGCATTGAGCACTTCCCATCCCTACTCCGTGAAAACACCTTCCAAGCAGCCTTCACCTGCTCCGGGAGGGGCAGGAGCCTCTATTTATTTGAGACGTGAGACGTGCACGGTTTTCCATGCAGAGGATGGAGGAGAGAACTTGCCTCCCGTGGGCACATACACCCCGAAATGGGCCAGCGCCCCATCTCCAAACTCTTCCCCCCCCGCCACCCTCCCGCCCAGCATCAGCTGCCTGGATTCGCTGACCACTCCCGTGCTTTCTCTCTGCACCCAGCCCGCCAACTGGAGAATTTATTTTCCCTGGAGCGACTGTCCATGATGCCAGAGACAGATGGGACAGATTTGCTTTAAACTTCCAAAAGCAGGCATCATCTCCAACCGCTTCCCTGCCACAGGCCCATCATCCCTGGGCTGGTTCACTCCTCTGTCACCAGGGTCCTCTAAAGCAGCAGCAGAGGCCAAGGCAGAAGTAACACATCCATTTGCCAGACGGCTCACAAACATCTTCTCTCAAAGAGGCAGGCCAAAACTTCCCTAGGGAAGCAGGTCAAACCCTGCTCTTCTCCACAGACCTTTTACAAACCTTACTCGCACACAGAAGAAGGAACAACTAGGTAATTTTTCTTTGATTCCAAGGCTGTGATGAGGAAGGAAGTCTCCGTAGGTGAGACAGGCCCTCCTTTCCAACTTTTTTAAAAACAATATTACAGGGGCACGTGGGTGGCTCAGTCGGTTGAGCGTCCGACTTCAGCTCAGGTCATGATCTCACAGTTCATGGGTTCAAGCCCAGCACTGGGCTCTGTGCAGACAGTTCAGAGTCTGAAGCCTACTTCGGACTCTGTGTCTCCCTCTCTCTCCCTCTCTGCCCCTCCCCTGCTCGTGCTCTGTCTCCCTCACTCTCAAAAATAAACATTAAAAAAAAATTTTAAATAATAGGACAATGAGGAAGAAAGAAAGAGGCACATCCTTTCAACGCCGGCCACAGACCGTGCCGCCCCCGGGCTGTATATATCCCGAATGTACCATCCATGGGTAAGATCAGGACAGCACGATGAAGTCCACATTAGAACTTCCTCTCAGATATGAGGAAGCGGGTGGTTAGGTATCTCGCCGGAGCCACAGAGCTTCTAAGAGGCAGAGGATAAATTCAAACCCAGGTTCAACCGCAGACCCAACGCCTCCTTCCCAGCTGCCCAGTCTGCAGCCAACAGTTCCAGAAACTTCTGACACTACAGCAGTGCAAAAGCCAGCCAATCATCGTCCCCTGAAATCCCCCCTCCCGGGCACAGCCGTGCATGGGGGTCTCTCCTCCACCCACCCCCAGGCTCCACACACCCACAGAGGCACACGCTCAGCTCTGACACTGCACAGCCATCCAGGCATGGAAACGGTTAAGTCGTCCTCACTGAATAAATCAAAAGTTCAAGGCTGCAACATACCACAATGATTCCCTCTTTACATATGACAAGAACCAGAGAGGGGCTGAAATCCCAAGCATCCTGAGCAGGGTCTCCCCGGCCCGCACAGGTTACGCAGCCAGGGTCAGGGCCGCGGACCTTTAGCGGCAACATTCATTTCCTGAACAGGACAAGTTCTCCTGACCATAAAGCTAATAGGAACTTCCTCGCACGGCGAGCTCCGGCTGACAGGGCTACTTGTCACTGGCCACGCAGGAGGAGAGTGCTGGTTCCCATTAGTGGGTTATGATGCCAGGTGCTACTAATAAGGTACATCGGCAAGAAACAAGAGCCTGCTAAGTTGTCTCTCCAACTCTGGAAGTAATCAGGCCCGGCCTTCGGGGTTGGGGAGGGGCCTTATTTCAAGAAAGGGTTGGGGAGAGGGGACGGTGGAGCCACAGTAGACCCCGACAGCATCTAACCTGCTCAACGGCTAAAATAAATACGTTTCAAACAAGCCCTCCGCGTTTCCCCCAGCTACCATAAAAGACTCCCCCAAATTAACACTAATAATGTTCCCCACGCCCCGCACTCCAGGCCTGATGGATCATCGAGGGCCGTTACGGTCAGCCACATCTGCTTCTCACTATGGCAAAGAGAGTCGTGCCAACACGTTTAATGGCATTAAGATCACAACCCTCAGCTAATCCACTTAGAAGCAGACACTGGGCCAGGGTGGCAGGGGGCTCAGCGAGAGAGCGGCCCCCTTGTCAGGCTGGGGTCACAAAAGAAGTGGGAAGCAGGGAGGCGGCCCCACATGGGAGTCCCTGCTGCGTGCTTTATGTTACCTGGTACCTCGTTTAACATGTTTAAAACCGCACTGGGAGGTAAAGGACTAAGCTCACTTCAGAGGAGAAGAGCGTGATGATTTGGACAGGTGAATTCATCTGTCCAAATTCACAAGGTAGCACCAACCTTCACACCCACGTCTACCTGATGTCACACCTTGTCCCCTACAAACACGACGGTCTGGCAGTGTGTCTGTCTTGCTCTTGACATGCGTGGTGGTGGTGACCTGTGTACGTGTAACACCCAGTCCTTACTTATGATTTCTGCGGAATCGAAACGGCCCAAAAGGGGCACCTGGCTGGCTCAGTCAGAAAAGCGAGTGTGCAACTCTTGATCTTGGGGTCATGAGTTTGAGTCCCATGTTGGGTACAGAGATTACTTAAATAAATAAATAGACTTAGAATAAAGGAATAATAACTTAAAAATAAAAAATGGCCAGAGGCACCTGGGTGGCTCAGTCGGTTAAGCATCCAACTCTGGATTTCAGCTCAGGCCACGATCTCAGGGTTCACGAGACCGAGCCTCGCGTCAGGATCTGCACAGACAGCACAAAGCCTGCTTGGGATTCTCTCTCCCTCTCTCTCTGCTCCCTCGCCCCCTCTCAAAAATAGATAAATAAACATTTAAAACATTTTCTTTTAATTACTAAAAATAGTAAATGGCCCAAAAGTGGGGAGAAGTCTAAGAAACAATTCTAACTGGCCCACAATTTCTCCTCTTCATCAAAATTTCTGTGACCAGGGATGCCCCCACTCTTTCGGGAAGTCCTTCCTCCTAGCTAACTTGGGTTCCTCCTACTGCAAAGCTGGACACAATCCATTCCTGCCGAAGGAAATGGGAGTCTTGAGATCAGAGTCGACAGCCAGCTAGAAATTTAGAATCGAGCAGGTTCTGGCGAGTTTCCAGCCGAAGTTTCCATACTGACAATAAAGTACCGAGTCCCCTGCTTGCAGCTGCAGAGATAACCCTCACGTAGGCAAAACCCAACCATAGTTTTTCCAGACTGAGCCAGCATAATAAGGACACTGGGGCTTTTAAGGGGAAACAGTAGAAAGGGGAATTTCTGATTATGCTGGCATGAAATTAACAGCATGGAATTTTTATTTTTGTAAGTGGGTTTCTTTTTCTCTCCCATTTTCTGTTTTTTGAGTCAGCATAAAGGGCCCCCATCACCAGAAGCTGGTCTCTCCGGGTCGGTAAGAGATGATGCAGGATGAAGTTCTCCTGGCACTTGTGTGGCCCCAACCCCCGAAGACCTGAACCCTCTGAAGTAAACAGCCCCCTCGCTACTTTCCTCCTCGCGAGCCACCAGAGGGGACCGAGCGATGAGCCCCCTGGTCACCGACTGCAGGAAACACGGACCCGGTCCTTCCTGATCCCTCCTTCCCTTCTGATTCCATCAGGGGCTGCCGGTCCAAGCAGGACATTATAGGAAAAACAGTGAAGCTCAAAGCCCTGAGCACAAGCCCTGGCCCCACCACGGACACATCCATTGACCTCTCGTGCTTCCCTTTGCCCATCAGGGAATTCACAACTAATGTCCCCTTTACAAGGCAGCCAGAGCATGTGAGAGTCTGCCTCTGAATGCTCTGAGCACAGAACCTGGTAAGTACCAAGCCCCGAAAATGCCGTTTGTCAAACCCACCATCAGAAGCATCCTGCACTGGCAGTGGGGTCAGGGAGGAGCTCTGGAAGGCCCGGCCACCGCAAGCCCAGACTTCCCTCAGTAAACTGGAGCCTGTGCTCCTCGTCTGTGCCTCGACCACAGCGATGTGCTCGGCGGGCCACACGCACGGGCTCTCGGGTACTGGGTGAGCCTGCCTGGCAATTGGAACTGAGGCCGGTGGAGTGCTGCCCAGCTAAATTTAAATGAGAACTGGAATGACTCATCAGGCCTCAGGTCAATGGGACAAAGAGTACCCTGGCCACCAGGGTACAAGGAGATCAGCTTCTGGGGGTGGGGGGAATGCACGAGCTCACGGTCGTCAGCCCCACATGGTGTCTGAGCCGCAGTTTTTAATCAAATGCCTCGGGGGGAAAACAGGACATGGCCCAACACAAACACAGTTCCTACCCTGCACTGCCTGTGTGCCCCGTTTCACAACAACAGCAATAAAAACACAACAGCAAACATGTAGGGAACACTTACTTCGTGCTACCGTTCCTTGCATTTGACGTGTATTTGCTGATTAATCCTTGTAACAACCCAGTGGACAGGTTCTGTCGTTATTCCCCTCTTACCAGGGAGCAAATAGGCACAGAGAGGTTAGGTAACATCACCACGGTCACACAGCTGGTGAGCGGTAAAATCAGGATTCTGGCCCAGATAAGTCTGATTTGCTCAAAATGCACATTCACCATGAGTAAAACATCAGAGGGTAAGGCAGTGAGGTTGCTATGGTCAATTTTTCTTTCTACCAAAATAACTGCCATTGAGTCACGGCTTCCACCTAATGCTGCTGAAACAGAACCTGAGAACACCTTCTGTTATTGAGGAATGTTCTGGAACCCTCCAACAGGCACACTGAGGCACACCTGCATTCATTTATCAAGATTCTTAGCTCTCACCCTTGGGCTTTCAGATAGACTGGTTTTAAAGTCATTTATTTAAAAAAAAAAATTAAAACTGATTGGAAACGTTTGCCTCCTGAATTAGCAAGAAAGGAAAGAGTTGTGAATGGAGTTTGATTTTAACGGTTTAGGATAATCACTATTTTAAAGATTCATAAATAGAGTTCCTAGAACAAGCAGAAGGAAAACGTGTCGCTGAGCTGAACACTCTTCCTCTCCCTCCAGCAATTAGCAGCTCCCTCCAACAGTGACAGCAAACGTAAATGGGACTTTTCGCACGGAGACGAAAGACGCAGTCACTTCCCTCCACTGGAAATAAAACAGAAGAAATCGTCTTCAAAATTTCCCAGAGTGCCATCTAGATCCCAGACGACTCCGCAACCCTACGCGAGTAAAAGTTTTAAAAAACAAAGGGCGGACAGAATCAAATCAAAGAGACCCCCGCCTATTTCAGCTGGCTGACTGCCAACCCAGATTCCAAAACAGAGCAAAATTCAATCAGCCAAAAGGACTTCACGAGAATGTGAGTGAGTACGCATGGAAGGGGCAGAACTCAACAATCCAGAAAGAGCTCATCCAAGCACCTAGTTCTACAAACCAAGGGATGAGCCTCCAGATGAGAGAGAGACCAACAGTGGTCTCACGGCCAAAACCCGTGGAACAGAGGCTAGAGGCCCGGTCCACGCCCCAGCCCCACACAACGCCACGAAGCCTCCTGCCATCCTCCGAACTTCACAGCTAACGACTTCTCCAAAGGAAGACCTCCAAGAGTACAGGAGGTTATAATCGCTAAGTCATTCATCATGCCCCAAAAGGCCACTTCCTGGAAATAGAAATGGATTCGGAAAGGATTGGGGCAAATCTGTGAATGACAGAACCACCATAAATAGCTACTCAGAGAAGTCGGGCTCTGCCTGACCTTTAGGATCGACGTCAAGAAAGATGGCCACAGCCTCCGACGGTGGTATCTTCGGGATGGTGTTGGCACCCAGAGACTAGGTCAGATGGATCTGACCCAGAACGGCAATGCCCATGTGCTTATATGGCCTGGCGCAAAGTACCCAGGACTGGGAATCAGAAGGCCAGTTGGGCTCCTGGCTCTATCCATTTATAGCTTCGTGACCGTGGCCAAGTCACTTACTGGCTCCAAAGCTCAGTTTCCTCGTCTGCAAGTTGGGGCTGAAAATGGTCCACAGTCCCACTAGATTACCCAAAACCCTTGGGTGCTTCAGAAATCCAAACTGTTCAGATTTCAGAAAAGTACTACGGGTCCTATGGTATTCGCCAGTCCCAGAGGAGTCTAGGGAAGCATTCTGTAATCAAACACATTAATATTTTTGCAGCAAAACATATGAATATTCAAAGTAGGTGGGATAAATATAGCCTCACATCGGTTCAGATCAGGTTTTGCCACTAAATGAGTTGCACAAAACCTTTCAGCTTTCAGGGCTTCTCCGACTTTACATTCACAGATATGGAATGACGGACCTGTACCCGCTTAGGGGGAGGCTGTGGGGCTGAGAAAGTCATTAAAAGTGCTTTGCAAAGAAGAAAGTGCTACAGCTGATAAAAGACACGGTTAGTATTACGGCTGCGTCACCAGCAGAGTTTGGTGTGACCTCAGAGGTGCCTGAAGCACCGGCAGAAGGATGAAAGGCGACCAAGAGTTAAAGGCAACCGCTAAACTCCCCAAAGTGGCCGAAACCAAGGTCAACAGCTGCTGGCCCTCCACATGGTCAACCACTGAAAACAGAACAACTGGTCACCTGAGACAGACCGAGGCAAAGAGCCAGGCCAAATCTGTCATCTCAGCTATGTGGCTCATGCACCCTAGAGCTGGCCCCAAGAAGCCTCCAGGAAGGGCTGCACACACAAGTCCAGGGAGCTGGCTGGGATCACTTCTTGTGTTTCCTGAGCATCTCTTCGAGACCCAGGCTGGAGTTCCTTCTGTGCACGTGCAAGAGAGCCCCTCTAGCTGGTCTAAGGGTCTGCTGTAGAAGGTCCAGAGGCCCCTGGCAAACCAGACCCCACAGTCTGATTCTGCAGCACTCGATTCAGAAACATATTCAGACAAGGCTGTGGGAGCCTGGGGAGGCTGAGGGCTACGAATGAAGACTGGGTTCACACCTAAGGCAACCACACTGCCCCCTGTAATCTTATCAACACGGGTAGAGAACTCTGAGAAAGAGTAGGTGCACCTGGCCCAGGTGAGCTGATGCCTGCATCAGATCCAGATAAGCCTTCACGCAGAACAGCTCCAGCCTTTCAGAGACAGAGAAAGGAGAGAGATGAACATAGAGGGCAGGCCAATCCCAATCTTCCAGAAGCGTGCTGTGACCCTGCCTCCCTCAGATACCGTCCCCTGTGATGTGAGCACGGTGGAGAAGGTTGTAGTATCCAGACCTTTCTCCTGAATCTGCCCGGAGAATGCTGTTGGTCTTTGGGCGTGCTGCCCTTCTGGATCCTCCAGGTAAGTAAGCCCCATTTCATTTACGGAAGGAGTGTCTTTGTCCAGTCTCTCCATCAGCCTGTGACTACAGAGGATACTGCCTGCGCAGGGACCCATTGCAGGGACTACGACTTCGCTGTTCTGTCTGCGCGAGTCGCGCCAACAGGCTCTCTCTCATCAGCCTGGGACGGAGGGAACCTAGTGGCAGGAGTCACACCAGGCTCTCTCCCTCCTGCACCACTTCCCGGCCCACCCCACCTCCTGCCTCTCCATGCCCTTCACGACCACCGCAGCACACAGGCAACAGGTAACTGCTGGGTACTCAACCTTCAGCGACACTTCAGTCTATGGCTTAAAAGTAAAATAAAATCAAACCTGTCGCTTGCTACTTTGTCACGTTCATCACTGCTATGTTTCCAGTCAATTGCACAGCCTCCCAACCAAACCTCCCCCTCCCATTGTTTTGTCTCCTCCTTTTGTTTGTACTAGTGGTTGTGAGAAACAGGAAAGTAGCACCCGCACCCAGGAGCTTGGAGGGAGAGAGGAAAAGCCTCCCCCAAAGTACATCTCATCAGGAGCCAACGGGCGGCTAGGGGGAGCAAGGGCCTAGAAGCCGCAGGAACATTTTCTCCCCTTCCGGCTTTCTTCAGTCCTCACAGCTTTCCACCCGGGGCACTGTCCTCAGCTCTCGTTTCTCAGGCTGCACCAACTTACTTTCCACCCTCAGTCAAAAGCCCATTTGCCATGTCAGCAGCCCACAGCTGAGGATCCCTGGACCAGTGCCTCGCCGTCATAAGTTCCCAGGGACAGGGACATTCTCTGCATCGCCTTGCGGCCAGCACAGCCCCAGCGGAAGGCAGCACTGTGGATACTACACTCTAGAATTCTAGAAGCCAAGGGAGGCTATGTGGAGGCCTGAACAAGATGGGGGACCAGCAGGTCGGTCCATCACCAGCACACAGTGTCACTCACTGCTCTGGGGGATTTCTAGATGTTCCTTCGTCAATTCAGCCCCACGCTGTGCAGACCATCTCCATTTTTAAGAATAAAACAAAACTCGGAAAGGTTACATAACTATCCCACGCTCTCCCGGCGAGATGTGGCTAGGTCCACAGCCCGCCCTCTGCCGAGTGTAACACAGCCAGGCCTCCGCCTCTCCCCAAGAGGACAGAGGGTGCCACAGAATGGGAGCCTGGACGGACCTCCCGGGAGAGTGGGATCTTCTGTGGCCCTCCCAGAAAAAGACGCCATCAGGGCCAGAGGAGAGCCAGACCCATAAGTACTTTCCACCAGACCCCATTTCTCATCGCACCTATCTGAAATAATCGACATCCGGAGAAGATGAGAAATCTATCTGGTCAAGTTTGGGGAGGGGGGTTTCCTCTCTAGGAAAGTTTGAGCAGACACTAACACATCCTCGGTCTATTTCTGGGTGGTGCAAGCTTCGAGAAGATACACTCAGCGGTGGTTATTTTTCGCACCCACCGGAAAAACTCGGCTACGGTTAGTTCAGCGGCACTTTCCGCAAGGTAGGTCTCAGAGCCACGGATCAAGCAGAGGCGTGGGAGCAGGTTCCGGCTGGTGTCGGGTAATCGCTGACCCCCAGGTGCCTGCCCGGCCCCTACACCCTCTCACTCACATGCCCTCCCGTACCTGAACGGGCAACAGAGCAACAAGGAACGGGTGGAGGAAGACGGTTGCTCAAGAATCCACCCCAGATCAGCCAAACAGCAGGCAAGACGGTGTGTAGGAAATGTTACCATGGATGACCCCCAAACTGGATTTCCTGACACCATTCACCTGACCCAGGGACCAGAGGATAAAATGATGGATGTATCATCACAGCAGGTGCAAGTGAAAACCAAACCCACTACTGATCCTGCCCATGTTTACTCTACTCATGAGCAATTCTCAAAACCCTGTGTTCTGTAGACATTACCCTCTTCAGCACGGAGCGACTCCAAGAGGCAGCAAAGTACAAGGAGGCTAAGACCTGAATTTGAATCCAACCCCGTCTCTTACTCTGTGTGACTCTGGGAAAAGGTCTTAGCCTCCTCCTACGTGAAAGAAGGACATCCCCACCTCAGAGGACTGCTGTAACAAAAATGTGACTCCACGTAAAGCATTTAGTATTGAACCAGGCAGGTCATAAAAGCTCAACGTATGGTCATTTCATAGAGAAAGTGACAGGAGCCAGAGGGGAGCCAATGCTAGCCTGAAGTCGCATTCCATTCAATGTGAGCAGAGATGGGATAAGAGTAAGACGGGTGGCTGCAAAACCAAGACTCTCATACCCATCCTTCCCTCTTGAATTTAAATCAACTCCCTCTAAATGTGCTGGCAAAGGGCAGAGAATGAGCAGGGAAAGGAAACAACATCCCTGGTGAGAAACGTTCACCAGGCATGGCTCACATGGTTTACGTAGCATCCAGCCCCCGCCCCCGTGCCCTCCCCACACTCCAGAGCTGTGGGGACCACAGTCTGGGGACCTGGGGACCTATGTGCCTGAAACCCAGCAACATGGCCAGATCCAGGCCATGGGAGACCTTCTCCCCCAATCCTACTTCTCCTCTTCCTTCAGTTTATCAGTCACTCCAGGCAAAGGGAACCAGACCCAACAGGAGAAAAATCAAAAAAGGAGCCCGGAAGCAAAAGGAGAGGAAAGAGCCTAGTAAGAGTCTGGGCCCATCAGTTCCCCAACACTTAGGAAACACCCAAGGCCCCTCTCACCACATTTGAGACTGTGCCCTCCCCTCCCCTCCCCCCCTCCCCCCATCCCCCCAGCCCCCGGGACTTAGAAACTAAGTGTCTTTTCACAAAGAGCACGGAGGACAAGGGGCCAGGCCCCAGGGCTAGGGAGTAGCTGGGCACGAAGGCACAAAGGCAGGGTGTCAGGAGCCAGAAGCCTGGGGCTGGGCTGCGGGATGCGGGGCTACAGAGGGCCCTACCTGTGCTGTTCCACGGCCTCGTTGTCAGGAAGCTCCACCCCACACACACTGCACTGCTCCCCGATGGTCCGGCTCTCCGACTTCATGCCCACAGCCAGCTCCCCCAGCTTGCTGAACAGCTCCCTCTGGATGAAGCCCTGGGGCAGCAGCCCCCCGTAGGTGCTGAAGTCCATGGACACGGCCAGGGCAGGCTGCACGTGGAGGCCAGAAGTCACTGAAGACGGCATGCTCAGCACGGCGTCGGCCTTGTGGTTGGGCAACACAGAATAGATGCCCAGATGTTTCTCGGCCGGGGGCGCAGGGTGCTCCGGTCGGCCGGGGGGGCCCTGGGCAGCCTCGACCGGGGGCGGCAGCTGCTCGGCGCTCTCCTCGCGCCCATAATGCAGCTCCCGAGCGCTGGTGATGACGCTGCTGCGAGTTGGGGTCCCGGGCCCTTCTTTGCTCCTCTCCTCAACCTTGTCCCCGACCGCGCCCACCGTGCTGGACTCGGTGGCCCCAGGGCTGTCCTGGCCGGGCACCTCATCCACCTGCATCATCTCCGTCTTCACCTCGGCCACCCCACCGTGCCTGCCACCCCCGGCCAGAGCTGGCTCCTCAGGCCCTGCGGGAGGCTGAAGAGTTCCCTGCAGGAGAGACTGTCCTATGGTCATCAAACTGTCCACCGCAGCCTTGGTGGGACTCATGGCCGAGAGACCAAATGAGCTGGAGACGGAAGGGCTCTGGTCCACCATGGGTCCAGGGAGGCTCTGAGCAGCCACGCTGGCGTACCCACTCCCCTCGCTGGAATGCTTCGAGATGAAGATGTTCTTGAGGTACCGAGCTTTGCGGTCCTCCTCCTCCTCGGCCGCGCCGTCCGCCATGGTGGCCTCCGTGTCATTGTCGTCTGAGGCCTGGATGGTCTCCAGGATCTTCAGGCACTGCTCCTCCAGGTACTCGATCTCTAGGATCTCGGCTGCATACAGTAGGTCATCCAGGTCCTCCGCCTTGGCTTGCAGTGTGGCCGTGTACGCATACTCCAGAATCTGCTGGAAGGTCTTTGGCGAGAGGAAGTCCAGAGTATAGTGCTGGCTGTTGCGGTGGAAGAGGATCTCAAACATCTTGCTGGTGCAGGCCAGCACGGTCCGGTGGGCATGGAACTCCTGGCTGTCCACCATGATGACCACATCGCACAGCGTCCCGGCCAGACGCATCTGGTTGGCCTTGCACAGGAGCCCCGTGGGGTGGCTGGGGTTCTGCAGCTGGATCATGCCCATCTTTGTCAGATCCATGGTGCTCCCCTCGGCTCAGGCATGAGGCTCTCTTTCCTTCCTGGCTCTGCGTGACGGGGCTGGGTGGGTTTCCTGGGCCAACCGAGAGGGCTGGAGGGGACGGGGCGGGTGGAGGGATGAGAAAAGAAACCAGAGAACGAAACACAGATTAGTTAGCGTCCTTCAAAGTAACAACTCAACACAGAATACCCATAAGCCGCCCCCCCCCCCCGCCCCCGCCGGCCATGAGACAGCCTTGGTGAATTTAACGGAAAGAAGGGGAGAAAGCTTCCTAGAACTCTGCACATCTGCCTTTACGAGCCCGGGTACGAAGAGGGTAAAGACCAGGTTCTGCCACAGCATCTGCTTCATTCGCTGCTCTGTGACATCTGTTAGATGAGCTGAGACGAAGTCCTAGGAGTCCTGGGCTTGCTTTGCATGGGAGAGCGAGGGGCTCCTGCACATGGGCAATGTGCATTAGGAGGAAGTGCCCAGTGCAGAGGTTGACCCCTTCCTTCGGCCAACTAAAGTGATCAATCTTACTCTGAACCCCCTGTGCAGTAAACCTCATCTTCTAAACAAAGTTTTTCTAAATCCTGCCTCACTGTGGCAGCGGGAGGAACACGGACAGGCCCACCTGGAGCCGGCAGCCTATAGTCCCGGCCCCCACAAGTCCGCAAGCAAGGGCTCTCTGCTGGCCCATCTCACGGCCAGCCAATGCCTCGTAGGCCTCTGCCCTTCCTCTCTTCTCAGGGCTGCAAGGGATAGACACACCTCCACCCCGACCCCCTCCTTAGGCAACAACAGGAACACACACACCCCACACTAGCCTGGCTTACTTCCACCCGTAGGTGCCTCAGAGCTACTGTAGATGCGATCCGAAACCTGCACTGTGCCTGTGCACATACTCATAAGAGATGCCGCACCTACCTCCTGCCCACAGGTGCCGAGGGGACGAGAGGATCTACAAAACGTAGGAAGATGGGTCACAAAAGACCTAGAGAGAGAGAGATCATAGGAAATGTGCACCCCTATAGCCCGGAGTGCACGTGCAAAGTACGTGAACTCCAAGTGTGTCCAGAGACTCCCAGGTCCTGTGCCCAGAACAGCAATTGATGCTGGACGCTGCATGAAGGCACCAGAAGTGATTCTGGCACCACCATCTACTATGTGAGTTACTACCAGTATGAAAAGAGCGCAGGCTGGGAGACAAAGGCCTCTCCCAAAGCCTCCTTTTGGGTCAGTAACAGGGCTCTGGGACTCCCTAACCGGCTAAAAGTGTTAGAAAGACCTCACCCAGATCCAGGTGTCCCTCAGTCTATGCCTTGCCGAGGCCAACACTGCAGTGAAACCAACTGGAAGCACAGCACAGGCTCTCCCTGGCTCTTCAAACACTGTTTGCCTCCGCCCCCAAAAGGAGCCCTATTGGCTCCGGAGCCAGAAATCTCACGCAGAAAGGGTTAACAAGACGGCTAGTAAAGACGCTTTTGCTGCCCTCCATGGGGTGGGGAGTAAGGCCGTCAAGAGTGGAACTGCCACTCACCGGCGCCTTGCCACCGTGCACCTTCCTGCAGACCTAAGGGCTTCGGAGAACTAGGACGGGCAATGGAAAGAATGGAAGCTGAGCCACCCGAATTCCTTCCCCAAAGCAAGCGCCCTAAGTCCTGCGAGCAATCGGGGTGCTCTCGGTCAGCCGACCCCCACCCATGGCTCGGCGCCCGCGGTTGTGCGGGCGCTGGCTGCAGCGCCCAGCGCGGCGGCGCGAGGGAACGCCGGCGCTAACCCGCAGGAGCTCTGGGGATCGATCCCGCTCTCACACGCCCCCAGTCCCAGCCACCCCCACGGAGACTTGGAAGCGACTTCTGCAAAGTTGGGGAAACAACTTTTCCCGGGGAGCCGGACGGCAGGGGAGGAAAAAAAAAAAAAAAAAAAGGAGCCGGGTTAAGGAGGAGGAAAAGCAAAAGAGACCCGGACGAAAGGCGAGAGTCCGGGCGGGCTGGACGCCTGGGCGAGAACGCGAGGAGGCGGACCCGCCCCGCCGCGAAGGGGAAGCACAAAAGCCCGACAGCGAGTTGTGGTGGAAGGAAAGGCGAGAAGGGATCTGCCCGCCCTCCCTCTCCGCCCCAGGGCCGTGACCCCCGGCAGCGACAGGCAGGGCGCCCAGCCCCGGCACGCTGCGAGCGTCCCGGGGAGCGGGCCAGTGAGTCGCCGCACCGCGCGTCCGTGTGTTCCAGTGGGTCTGCGGGCGGGCGAGACGGTGCGCGTTTCGAGCGCATGCGGGAGCGTTCGAGAGGCTGTGCGAGCGAGCCGCCGGCGCGCCAGGTTGGGGAACGCATCCCGAATGCATCAGGTGCAGAGCCGAGGCACCCACCGAGCGCGGCTGGGCGCACAGCGAGCTCCGGTGCCACGGCCGGTCCTGCCGAGAGCCGAGGAGGGCCCGGAGCCCAGGAGACCCTCTGGGACTCCGCCACGACCGCCCCTCCCCCCCCCAAAACGGGTGGGGAGTCAAGTCCAATCCAGAAAAAAGCCCACCACGTTTTTCAAAGAGAAAGAAAACCCAAGTGAATCCGAGTCCTGCTCCCCTCCTCCTCCAGATCCACTCCTCGGATCCTAGCTTCCCAGCCGGCGGGCGAATAAACACAAATAAACCACAACCCTATCGCGCCCGCGCACCGGTCCGCATACATATGAGCACCCACCGGCTCCCCGCTCCTCCGCCGGCCGCTGGTCGTACAAAGCCTCCGGTTCCCCAACCCTCCGCTCGCGCCCTCAGCCTCCGCAGAACGCTCTGCCCCCCACCTCTCGCCCCGACCCTGCCCTAGGGCGGAAGGGTCGGGGAGGCAGCTGCGCCCAAGCTGACAGCCGGGGCTCCACTTCTAGCCGACCCCCAACCGGCGGTGGCGACGGCTGCCGCCGCAGGAAAGGAACAAGCCAAATAAAATAAGGCACGAGCCCAGCGGCCGAGTGGCCGAAGGGAGCGCGCCCCTCGGACCTCTCCAGCCCCGGGGCGTCCCGGCGCGCGCCTACGGCTGGGCGGTGCGCCCCTCCCGGGCCCCTCACTCACCGCTGCCGAGCCGGGCGCTGGGGGTGGGTGTGCGTGCCTCTTGGGGGGGGGGGGTGTGCCTGTGTCGGGGAAGGGTGTTGCTGGGAACTGTTGCTCTCGGTATCACGGCGGCAGCGGCGGCATCGCCCGGCAGTTCGCAGTACCCGCTCTCATCGCCCTCAACTCCTCTCTGCTGCGAGGTTAGCAAATCACCACCGGCTGCGGCGCCTCCGCCGCGTCCCACGTCAACGCCGAGCCCCCTCCCCTGCGAGGCCCCGGCGCCTCTCCATCTTTAGTGCTGGCGGCCGAACCCGGCTCGCTGCCCACAGCTGCCCCCCTTCCCTCCCCCCTCCCGCGCCGTCCCCGGGCTCAGCCCGCCCACCCCGCCCCCCCCGCCCCCCCCGCCCCCCCCCGGCACTGGCCGAGCCCGCGCGCGCTCCCCGCCCCACCCCTCCCCTCCGTTCCGCCGCCTCCCCTCCCCTCCCTTCTCCGCGCGCCGCGCTCCGGGCTTCGCCTGACATCTAGCTGCTGCTGGGGCGCCGGCGGCTGCCGCTCACCGGCCCAGCGGAGAGGGAAGAAGGAGCTCGCGGAGAGAGCAGTGTCGGGGACTCGGAATCCTTGGCGGGGGCAATGGAGGTGAGGGGCGAGGAGCAGCCCCCACCTTCGATCCCAGGTTTTTAATTTCCTTTGGACGCGGGTTTTGTTCTTCCCTGCTGCCCCGGGCGCGGAGTGTCGTCCCCGGCTCCGGTGTTCGCCCGGATTCAGTGTGTGTCATCTCGCCTTTCACTTTTCTCCGGGCTCGGGGCTGCATCCCCTGTACCCCGACATCAGTTGCAGAAGGGCCCTTTCTCAGCCCGAGCCCAGGCCTTCTGTGTCTCCAGGCATTGAGCAGCCCGCTTGCGAGAAGTCTCCAGGCGCAGTTCCCGGGCCCTGGTGAGCCTGGTGCCAGGGGGATCCGCGGAGATCAGTCGTCGAAGGGAGACCCCTCCCGCATTTTAGCTGTCGCGATCCCTGGAGGCCGAGGTCGTGAGGCCCCCTCCCAGTCTTGAGCATCCCTTGGGCTTTGCCCTCCTGGGAATAGGTTGGAAGCGGTTCCCAACAACTGCTCCCTGCTCAGCGCAAAGTCTTCAGGGGGCGAGTGAAAGCTTGAAGAAGCTTAGAGCCCCCCTCCCTCCCCCCACCCCCCGCAAGTGCCGCCTCCTCTCAGCTGGCCGCTCCACTTAGAGGGTGGCGTTAAGATCACTAAGCCAGGGGTAGAGCAACCAGAAGAAATCTGTCTTTCCTCCGGCGCTGCAGAGTCCCCTCTCCCCTCCCCCACCCCCCCTCACCCCCCGCAGTTTCTCTGGACTTGGCGAAAGTAGGGGGCACGAGGTGGGAAGCTCTCTTCTGGACACCGGCCTTTGAGGCCCAGTAAAGTCCGGGATCTTGGGAGTGAAGGTGGTGGTGGAGAGCGCCCTCCTTGGGTCTCCGGACAGTCAGCCTTGGAGGTCAAACGGTCTTAGCAACGCGGGGCTTCAGTCCCAGAGACGGGTCCCCACGCTCCGTCCCCGACGCGCCGGCGGGTCAAAGGTTTGCGCTGGACTCACACATAATCGCATTCCTATGCTTGCCTCTGGTACTGTCCCAGACCTAAAGTCAGGCCCGAAGGACTGTAGGGTCATGGAAGGTGGCAGACACCAACTAGAAGCAAAAACCTGCTTCTGGGCAGCTGAAGGCCAGAATTGGAAGTGCTCAGTGTTAACTAGAGTGCTGAGCCAATTCCATCCCCGCGAGTATGCTCCTGTCTCTTCCTAGCAGGGAAAGTGCTCAGCCCTGCAGGAGTCAGGAGAGGAGAAGAAGGCAGAGAAGCACCCTTGGGAGTGAAGGGAGGCAGCCAGTTACCCTCTGATAGCAGTGAATAGAGCAACGTCCAACCCAACCCTGGAAACGCCTGGTCCCTGGGTGTTCATTTTGATTAACAATAAACAGCAATAATTCCTGTTTACAAACTGTTTTCTCTAGCTAAGGTCTGCACTGTCTGCAAGGGGAAAGAGACTTAAAGAACTGGTCTGCAGGGAGAGCACGAGGAGAGGGACCTAAGAGAAGAAAAACCTCACCAGGAAAAGAGAAGAAACTCATTGAACTTCTTGAGCCTCTGCCCAGACGGTGCCTGCTGAGGGTTGCTGCCTTGCTGTCCACACCCACGTACCAGCCCCTCCTAAGTGCAGTAGCAGCAGAAGCCCGCAATTAACCCTTGATCCTAATCTCCTATTAATCCTCAAATCAGAGTAAGGGAGAAGCCCCGGAAACAATGGGAGAGCGAGAACAATCCCTCCGTGGCCCTGGACTCCCCCCCCCCCCCCCCCCACTCCATGCCACATTCACTCTATGTGAAAATCTCCCTTGCTTCATAAACTCTGCCCATTAAAAAGCCCAGCCCTTGTTAGTAAGTGTTAAAGAGAGATTAATGCCTGAATTTAAGAGGTGGAGGAGGTAACAAAAAGGCGAGGCTGTAGGCTGAGAGCCAGCATTGGGCTCCAAGCATTTCCACTTAGTGCTGCAGGCAGGCTGCGCAGCGGTTTGATAAGGTTTATTGGGCCCAGATAAAGTAGCAGCTCCCCCACCAAAACTGGCACCATTTGTAGCCAGAGCTGTGTCCTTGGGTCCCCTGAAGGCTGATGAGAATCCCCAGTTCAGAGAGCTCATATGGCGGGGCACCTAAAAACAAGCAGGGTGGAAAATTACAGGAGAAAACTCTCTCTCTCTCTCTCTCTCTCTCTCTCTCTCTCTCTCTCTCTCTCTCCCCCTCTCATTCTGTCTCTCTGTCTCTCTCTCTGTCTGATTTTCATGTATTGGTTGTGATTTTCTTTCTTTATTTTCTTTTCTTTTTTTTTTTTTTTTCTTTTCTTGAAGGGTATGGTAAGGGAAGCTGGGACATCAGCTCGGACAGGTCTAAAAATAGGAGAGACCTCAGTCTTGTGGGGAGGTCATGCTGGAGACAGGGGAATAGATGGATTGACCTTTGAATAGAATTCCATGTTAAATCTTGTCATTCCCTCATCTCCTTCTTTATTCCCATACCTCCCACAGGTAGCAGCCTTTCAGAGCTCAGTTTGTGGAAGAAGGGGATATATTAGGTCTAAGGGATCTTATAGGGAGGAGACCGTGGGAATAACTCGTTGTGAGCACCGACTATGAATCTTAACACATTACCTATATTGTATGATGTAATCCTAGTAACAACCCTATTCAGGCAGGTGCCATTATTTGCCCCATTTTTCAGATGGGAAAACTGAGGCTTGAAGCAGTTAAGCATTTCACCCAAGACTGTAGGGCTAGTGAACATCAGAGCTGAGGCTTCAAATCAGACCATTCTGACTGCAAAGCTCTTGATCTTAACTTCTAGATTGTATAAGCCTCTAGCAAGATAGAAAAAGGAAAACAGCTTTTGATTTTCCTTCTCTTAACTCCACTGAGGCCAAGAGCTACACAGCCACCAGGCAAGCTGACGGCCAAACCATTTCCCATTGAATCAGACCACCTGGTAAACAGACTTAGCTCACTTTCCCTCCTTCCCCAAAATCGCAGGCAAAAGTTGAGGAGGGAGTTTTGAATTACAATAAAGCTTCAACCGAACAGATTGCCCCTGAAGAAGGCTGTGTTATTCTGTATTCTGATTGTGTGTTAATGAAATGTTGCAATTCATTTCCTTCCAACACCTCAGCTGGAAAATAGTTGTAAAATTTAAAGGTAGACTTTCCTATCATGATAAATAAATCAAGGACTCCTACCTCTGGGCGAGCAGCAGCCACTTTGCATACTAAAACCTTGAGATGAGTGCGAAATAAAGCCTTTTTGAGGAGGGATACCAGCAGTGGAGCCCCTGAAAGGAAAAAGTCTCCAGAGCAATTGAGAACTCCAGGTTGCCAATGGAAGATGCACCAGCTGTCACATGCACTCTTAGATCTTTGACCCACTGGGGACTCTTGGGGGAAGATACAGTAGACTTATTGTGTCCTTTCTTGGAGGCAAAGGACCTTATAATGCTTCAAGGTCATAATTGCAAATATCTACCAGGTAGATGCAGATGACGTCAAAAACTATACAAAACCAAATTTATCTTCCGTGCGTATCTTGATGGTTCTTTTGGTTCGTCTTTTTTTTCCCCCGAAGTTTGTTTATTTTGAGAGGGCATGAGCAGGGTAAGGGCAAGAGGGGGGGGGAGAGAATCCCAAGCAGGCTCCACACTGTCATCACAGAGACAGATGCAGGGCTTGAACTCACTGACCATGAGATCACGACCCCAAACGAAGTCTGGACGCTTAACCGATTGAGCCACCCAGGTGCCCCTCATCTTTTTTTTTTTTTTTAATCCTTCCATGACACTTTTTTAGATGCCCCCTCCAAAAAACAGAGAGGGAAATAAAAAGGTGACCTGTAGATTCTGGTTAGTTGAAGACAGAAAACCAAATAAGACAGCTCCTCTGATTTAGTAATTGCCATCTCTTTTCCTGGTGGAGTCCTGGCTAGTGGTGTTTACAAAATTGGGCTTCTCCTCCAGGTGCTAAGTATGGCCTTCCTCTAGTCTGCTGGGCAGAGAGTGATTCTCAAAGGGAGAAGAAGGGTTATTTCTCTTAGCTCCTAAGGTCTTGGGTCACTTGACCCCAAGATCTTCCTGCTTGCGAAAGAGAAAGCTTTTTCTTCTCTCTCTCTCTCTTTCTCTCTCTCTCTCTCTCTCTTTCTCTCTCTCTCTCTCTGTCTCTCTGTCTCTCTCACCAGCATACTGCAAATGGTGTTGAGACCTAATGTTGTCAACTCAGATAGCAAATCTGAGTTGTTATTAGTGCAAAGATGCCCTGAGGGGGTAGGCAGTGTGGATGAAATCTGCAACGGATGTTATGGGGAAGTGTGTTTATAATTATAATGGGATTTAATGTACACTGGGACCAGATGATGGCGGCCATTTAAAAAAGAGATGTTTAATAAGAGAGGTCCCTTAATGACAGGCAGCAGGGTTCAGGTCATTATGGAAGCAGCACGGTGTTTCACTGGGTGTCACAAACCATGTGCTAGTTTTATGGGGTTCCTGACAAAGCTTTGGGATGAGACATAGCGACCATTGCTGTCACCTATTGGGCTATTGGGCATAATGTTTTAATGTTGTCTTTGAAAGGGGCTCCTGCATTTAGGAGAGAGGCATTTTCTCTCTTTCTCAAACACACATAAGCACAAACACACGGGCCTGGGGGCCAACACTGAGTAATTTGGGTGCTTCGGGAAATCTGCTTTGCTCTGAGAAAAAGGGCCTCAATTTCAAAACTAAAATTCTGTAGCCGTCCAAGGGTGAAGGGTGAGGTGCACATGCAGTGTGTGCAAAATGAAGCAGTATGACTCCCATTCCTTGTAACGGGAGTCCCACAGCTAAATCCCCAGGCACCATGCTGAAAATTAACCCCCAAGTCCTCATCACAAGCAGGGCCTTCTTTTAACACTTTGGTAGTTCATCGCAGGGAGGCCTGGGAGAGGGGGAAGTATGGACCATTTTCCTTTGCTGTTTAACTTTAAATAGCCAACTGTTTAATTTTTGAGGTGTTTAATGGTACAGCTTTCAATCTAAGACAGCTGTCATGCACCATGAGTACTATCATTCCATTCAAAACCTACAAGGGCATGCAGAGAGAAAGGGTCACACATGCTCCTAGGAGAGGCCACGGGATGCACCATGGTCTGGAAACACAACTCATGTCCAAGGCAAATTATTCTATTTGTCCCCTGATGTGAGAGAAGTGCGTGAAAAGTACGGTGTTCCTCTTATGCAGGCCTCACCTAGGATCACTGTGTTAACTGCTCACAACGCACACGACCAGTCTCCGAGTTTTAGAAGCAGAATATTTCGTCCATCCCGCCAAGGAGAAAAGCTCTGAAGTTCGTGATACCTGAACTTCCAGGGTCAGAGGCTGAATTTCTGGAAAAGTACTCCGCAAATTAGAAGTGGTATGTCAGGGGCGCACAAGCCACCAGATGAAATGATTTTCCTCAATGACAGGTAATTTAAGCCAATTATATTAAAATTATTATAGCAAAACAAACGTTGGTATCCTGTGGAGTGGAATTCAAGATTTGTACGAATTTTTAAGATAAAATGAAAGACCGCCATGGAGTTCTTCTTTGAGAAAAGCTCACTGACTTTTCTCTTAGGGCTGAGTAGGTGGGAGACCTGGGTGGGGGGGGGGGGTGTCCTGTGGGCTCAGAGCCAGATGCTTTGACTCAGCCTCCCCTTGCCAGGGCAGATCCATGGGTCTCTTTGGGAAGTCACTGTTGGCCCTTGGTGCAATCTTTTTCACCCCACCCCTGAGTCAGAATTAATTTCTCCCTCCTCCCAAAGTCTCTTAGCACTGTTTGAACATTTATCATAGCATTTACCACCATCTGTCTGGTATCTGAGTTCTGTGTATTCGGACTACCCCCCTCCACTGTGAGTTCCTAGAAGGCAAGGTCTCAGTCTTGTTCAACTTGGTGCTGCCACTTCCCTCCCACAGAGCCCAGCACACTGTCAAACAGAACAGATCTTTGCTTGTTGAATTTTGGTGAATGAACTAATTGAATGAATGCATAAACACGTTTGTGCATGGATGGATGGATGGATGGATGGATGGATGGATGGATGGATACAGACACCAAGTGTTTTAGGACTTTGGGAGGCAGGGAGCATTCTGTATCCCAGCACTTAGGGCCAAATTCTTTGCAGCTATAGGTCTTTCACCAACCTTTGAAAAAAGTCAATGGGATACAGATAAGAGTTGAGGATAGCTGAATTTAATTGTATGCAGCTCCTTGAGGGCATACTGGGTTCTATTTCAATTTATGTCTCCTTCAGGGGCCTAGAACCAAGCGTTTCTCAATATCCTAGGAGCATTAATAAATATTTATTAAATGGCATTGGATTAAAATGAATTGATTTGAATCACCCTGCTCGTTACTCCCACAATGGCCTCATACTCCCAGTCTGGGAGAGCTGTTACTTAACCAAGTCCAGGGCTGAGAGGAGAGCATCTGATCTCCTTCTAGGGACACCAGTGGGTGGAGGGCTGCTTACTGAAGCCAACAGGAGAATGTGACACACGCGTGCAGCACAAGTACCAGCAAAGACTAGCCAGCTGTTCTCCAAATATCTTTCGGAGCACACACTGGCTTACATTTTTCATCTCACCTTGCTGTTCAGTACAAGCCATGGAACTGAGTTCTGGCCAACCGATGGATTGTGAGAAGGGCCGCTTCCAGAACTGGCCCATCGAATCTCGCACATGGCATCCCCCACGCCCTGTCCCTTTCTGCAGCCTGACCCCATGAATATAGATACCTTGGACGGTGAGTAAGGAAAATGGCAGAGCCAAGCTGGAAGGAGCCTGGATCCCTGAATCACAACTTGCAGGGGAGCTGTCTCCTAAGAACACCCGCTGGGAACTTATATAAGCAAGAAATAAACCTTTGATGTCTTCAGTAGGGTTGCCAAATAAAATACACCCAATTAAATTTGAATTTCAGACAAACTATGAGTAATTTTTAGTATACGTATATCCCAAATATCGTACGGAACATAGTTACACTAAGAAAAGTATCTGAAATTCAAAAATTAGGATCTTTTTCTTCTTAACTGGCAACCGTAGCCTTTCCCTATTTGGGAGTTTATTGCAGTAGCTAGCATTACCTTAATTAATATACCTTGTTTTGTTTATCAGAAGCAGAAGGGCCACAGTGCCTGAGCTGGGATTCTGGCCTGGGAGGAGGGGCTGTCTCCAAGTCCTCTTGACAATTCTTGACCCTACGACAGGTCCTTCTGGAGACTGGAGCATCTTGTGTGGACAGGGCCAAGGGGAAAACTGGGAAAGATGGTGACAGTTTATAGTTAGTTCATCCTTTTTTCCTATGAGCCTATTTTTCTTTAACTGCCTCTTCTGCTATGCCAGCTCTATGGGAACGAGGATGGTCGTGGGTTTTCCTTCTGTATCTGCCTTACTAGGTACCTGGTGAAAGCTGGGTTCCTGCTTGTGGTGGGAAAGTGGCATAGCCGCTGGGGAAGAGCATATAGGAAGGCATCCTAGGATGGACCTGCCTAGGACCTTAAGGAATACAACCGGAAGTGTGCAGAACACTGTCAGGTCAGTGACGGCCTCCACAACTCCCTCCTCTGTCCCGCAAATACCCAGGGCAGCATAAAGCCTGGGAGCGTGGGCTCTGATTTACTCTCACGAGCCTGTGTTCAAATACCACCTCCCACCTCTTGGGTCCTGGGTGATCTCGGGTCAATTATTTAACCTCCCTGACTTGCAGTTGTCCTTAGCTGTAAACTGGGACAACAATGATCCTCGCCTCGCCAGAGCCTCTTAGGAAGGAGACCCAAGGGGTGCTTGACCTACAGTGAAAGGAAGATCTGAAAATGTGCACGCTTCCTGACGATGACGTCAGGTCACCGCTCTTTCCACCCTCCCCCTACAAAATGCCTTCGTATAACTATCTGGGGTAAAGTGTGTGATAGATAACTTTAAATCACATTAAAGAGGGAGCGGTGACCTGGGAGCATTGATGTCACCATAGCCACGCACGTCTGTCTGCGTCCCCATTCTCCCAGTCTTGTCCCGTTGATTAGGTTGGGTGAGGCACAACAGGCAAATGGAGAGCAAGGTGGGGAGTGGAGGGGGGTGGCACGTCGATTTCCACCCCGTAGCATGACGTGTTTATTAGTGTGTACATACGTTAAACCCAGCAGCTGGTTTTCCCTGAGTTAAATAGCAGTCATGCCCAACTGGCTCTCCATGTACCATTACTCCAAGTGATTGAGCCAATTTCTCCCTCTGCCATGAGTTTAAGTTGTAAACCTCTCAGCCAGACAAGGAGGCAATGATGGGCTGCCTGTTGTGATTATTATTAACCTCTAGGATTATGCTCACAAGACCAGGGGGTCTGAGGAGAAGCCCAGGGTGAGGCTGAAGACCTCAGACTCCCACCCACCAGCCTCTGCGCAGTCCACAGGCACGTACGTGTTCACTTTGGCCTTGCAGGGAGGCTCCAGCCCACCCGCCTGGGGTGAATGACCCCTTGCGCTGGGGAAGGGCACAGTGTTGGACGTCCTCTGTTCTGTTTGGCTGGGGACAGGAGGGGGGGTTTTGGGAAAACTGGGAAAGTTGCAGAAAGCTGGGTGCTTTGATACTCAAAAGTCATTTTCCAGCTGTGATTTATTTCTTTTTGCCATATATTTATTAGCCAGAGGCAAAGTTATCCATCTGAAACTTGCAGGGACAGTGGCCACCTCCTAGTTGCTAGCTGGTTCACACGGATCATAATTGTGCTGGGGACCAAGAGTCAGAGGGTCGCAGGGCTGCTATAGAGTGTTCAGCAAGCTCTCTCCATCCCAAATCCATAGCCCTCCTGGCTTTCTGTCTTCCATTCCCTATTTCTTTCCCCAAAGAAGTGCTTCCTTGTTGTCTAATCAGAAATCAGAGGTGGCATTCCCTGAATGCAGGCAGCTTGTTTTGCTTTTCTCAACATTTTGGAATCTGCAAAAATCTCTGGGAAGGAACGACCCACCCCCCAGCCCCTCCCTCCCCATTGCTTAGGGGTGTTGTTGTTGCTTCTTTGTTAAATAGCCAAGTATACCTGTTGTGGCACACTGAGCACAGGATGCAGACAAAGCAAACATAATTTGGCCCTTGGAAGGTTACTGTCTCATAAGCAAGGCTGGAATCTCCAAGTGCAGATGGTGAGCATGTGGGGGCTGTACTGTTGCTTCCTTGTTGTCCAAAATAAAAGTTGGGGGTAGAGGGGGTGGGAAGGTGCTTGGGTTCATAGGTACCCAGCCTCCGCCCCCCCACCCCCAGCCCCCACAGGAACCTGTTTGGGATTAAAAATAACAAAGTAATCAAAGAAGCCCAAATCTGACCTCTCCATTTCCTCTGATTTTGTTAAGCTCCTTCCCAGTCTCTTGGAGAGGCCCCTGCCCACAGATTGATAAACTCTGTAGTTTATGTAGAACGAATATTGATTTGATAGGCTTAAAAAATTTAAGTCATGCCTCCAACTTATTTCTGCCATGCCCCGTACTGAATACTGCTTACTGCTTACTAACACACAGTGAGGAATTACTCAAGGGCTCTGGCCATTTACTCCTCCAGACAACTCCATGAAGTGGTCACTGCCCTTATTCCTACTACAGCTCAAGAAACTGAGGCAGAGAGATGAAGCAACCTTAGCCACATAGCTAAGAAGAGGGGCAGCCAACACCCACACTCTCAAATCCAACCCCTTGGGTTTGGGCTCTGTTGCGGGGGGTGGGGGTCTGTTTTCCTGGGGATTGAACACTGAGGACTGCCCCCTCTCCCCAAAGCAATTGCTAGGGGGCCAAGAGTGTAAGTCTGGAACAGGATTCCCCTGTGGCCTGAGTTTCTTCACAATTCCCTACAAATGATGAGGGAAAAGTTAAGTTTTCAGCTTAACCCACTAGGGGAAGCAGTAGAGGAAATGGTGAGGAAAAGCTTTACCGAGGGACATCCTTTGTAGTGACGGAATTTAGGGAAAGATATTCACAGTGCTAGTGTAACATGTCAGGAATCGTGAGAAGAGAGCCCAGTCCAGGAAAGAGGTAAAGGCCCTGAATATGTTGGTTGCAGGAAGATGGGGCATTGCAATGTCTGTCTTTCACACCCTGGGGCCTCTAGGTTGAAGGGAAAAAATCGAAGCAGGAGATTAATATGAAAAATGGATAGGCTGGTAGAGCTCTTGCATTAATCGCCAAACGAGGACCCCCAGGCCCTTGTGCCCCCTTATATACATTAGGCATGACTGGAAAGCAAGGCAGTTAACTTTCCAATGAGCACACTAGAGCTTAGACAACCAGGAAGGGTTGCCCTCTTCAAAACGCTTCATAGATTCCAAACCGAAAGGAACTTAAAACATCATCTAGCCCAATCTCCCCATTTGGTCAGAGAGGAAGCAGAACAGAGAGGCACTACGGTGTTCCCCAAGCCATAGGCCACTTCGAGCCAGGACTTGGGACCAGAGCCCTTTGGGAGCCATCCTGAGGCTGTCCCTGAAGTCAGCCCGTCATTCTTGGAAATCTTGTGAAACTACCTGCGAAGTATGTACATACATAGCATGAATCTTTGCCAACTCTCCAGCTGTGGCATATCTTGCCCATAGAGGAAAGATTTGATTTTCAAAACAAGCACAAGGGGGTGATGAAGCTGGATAATAAAATTTGAGGTCAAAACTGGTGGGACAGGAGAACAGGAGGCTGAGATTCTCCTGTGGCTCATAACCTAGCATAATAGCAATAGAGTTGTAAAAAGTGTATCAGCTTTCCCCTTGTGGCCAGTGTGAAGCATGTCATATACATTTGGAGATATATTATCTATCTGTATCTCTTTATATATATGTGCATGGGTATACATATAAATACTTACACACACACACACACACACACACACATTCTGACATGCTAGTTTAAAATTGATCCTGGTGCTTCGTAGTCATGATTCCCACAGGCAAAATCCATGAGCGTGTTCTTTTGGGGGTTAGCAATGGTGATAATCCTACAAAGAAGCAGTGTGCCTTACCATCTGGGCTTTGGAATCAGACTAACATGGTTGTCAAACCCAGACCTGTCATTTAATAGCGATATAAAATTTTGCAGATTTCTTAACTTGAGCCCTGAGGTCTGTTACCTCAAAGAAGCTAATGAACTTGGCCACGATCCCACAGTTTGTGAGGGGCAGAGCTGGGACATAAACGTGGGTCTATCACATTCCCCAAGCCACCCCTCTTTCGGGCACTCCCTGCCTGTCCCCCATGCTTACAGAAGCAGAGGACTCTTCCCTCTGAGGAAGGTGGTCGTCCAGATTGGAGGGGAGCCCCATAACTTGCCCAACCTTTTCTTTTTAAAGCCATCTCTTCTGTGTGTGCAAGGAGCAAATAGGTTAAATCAGATATGATTCTAGTGGTATGTATGTCAGACTGAAGCTTTAAAACAAAGTTCTCTCCCACTCCCTCACCCAGGTCTAAAATTAAAATGCCAAAAATATTGCCAGGAAGAGAAATTTGGTGAAGATCAGGAAAGACTATAAATTGACTACAGACTCTACTGCAAGACTAGGATTTCTCTGGTTTATTAAAGCCCCAATATATAGGAGCTCCCAGTCATCTGAGGGGATTTTCTTTCAGGGGAAAGACCGCAAATAAACTGCACCGATATCTGTGTGGAAGCTCTTTTCAAAGACTTAATAATATCCCATTTTCTCAGAAAGAGACTTTTCCTTCTATTGAGTTTACTGCCTATCGAGTGCCTTCAGTAACAAGGAAAAAAAAAAAAAAAAAGGAATCATGGAGGATGATAATTTTTTTTTTCTCCCTCCACATCTCTTCGGCATGTTCTGGAATGTTTACTTATTGATTTTTGTTTGTTTGTTTGTTAGGCAGATTGGAGAGAACATGGTGAAATTATAAGAACACTGGAATTCCAATCAGAAGGCTTGGATTCAAGGCCAGCTATGCCAAACACTTCTGTGCAACCCTGGGCAAGTCACTTAACCTCTCTGTGCTTCAATGGGCTCTCCTGCAAAAAATGGGGATCTTATATGGAAAATGCCTTGACCGTTTTAAAGCATTTGTCCTGTTCTTTGAGAAGAGCCGTGAGACCTCTTCCTAATTTACTGTCTCTTGGTGAATAAGTTACTTTCCCTCCTTGGGGCCCCAGGTTCCTTGTGGATTGCATGAAAATATTAGACCGGGTTTTCTTGCCAAGCCCACTCTCGTTATGAAATTCTAGGATACTCTGTAAACTATGTCAGATACACTGAAATTAGGTGCCAGCACCTTCTGACTGAAAGAAGGTATAAAGGGCGTGTGTCTAAAGGAAGAGGTCCCTCCTTACAGTTTTGATTCTCATGACGAGGGAAGCAAGGTGTTGGGAGTCGCCTACCTCCACAAAGGAATGGGCAAAGGAGGAGACTGCAAGCCAGGCTTTGCCCGGGGCAGGAAATGGTAAGGTGCCTCTGTCAGTGATGGCTCTTGGTGGTTTCTAGAAAGGAAAGGAAATATCAGTGGTGAAGCCATGGCCAGGTCATAGAGGAAGGAGCGGGGGATGGGGGCCGGGCAGCTGTCGTTACAGGAGTGTTTAGCTGTGACCTAAATAAGGTGTCCTTGGTACAGAGAGGGGGATGGAAAATTAGATATAGATACAGATACAGATATGCTACTTTGAATCAGGGCCAGAAACACATTTGTTCCTCTCCAGTTTAGAAACCATGCCCAAACTCTATACACCCAACTCAAAGCAGATGGCATAACTAAAGGTTGCTACTTCCCACCACAGGGCCTTTGCACTTGATGTCTACCCCCTCTTCCCCCCATCCTCCTATGCAAATCTCTCCCTCCATCACACTCAAAAAGCACTTCCCTAGAGAAATCCTCCCTACTAGGGCATTATCTGCAGCAGCCTCCTGCGCCCTCAGGCCCTCTGCCCTGCTTTATTGTTTTCACAGCACTTGTTACTACTGGAAATTGTTTCCTTTGTATACTGGACTGCTTGTTTATTTCCTGGCTCCCCTCCCTGGAGCCTCCCTAGAGCTCCCCCTGCTAATGTAAGCTTCCTGAGGGCAGAGAGGGCTGGGCTCTTTCATTCAGGTGGTTGTATCCAATGCACCAGAACAATGCTTGGTTGTGTAGGCTCCTAAAAAATGTTTGTTCAAAGACTTGAAAACAAAACAAGAACTCTGCAGCCTTTTTTTTCCCCCTCTCTCCCCAGGAAGACTTTTGAAACAAACAGGCCAGCGTGTTCCTGAGAAGGAGGGTTTCAGGTCCAAATAATTAGCAGCGGAGGAAGTGAGAGGAGCGCGTCTGTGTCCTTCCACAAGCTCCAAGGTAGCCATGCTGATCGTTCTGCAGCTATTTTTACTTATCCTGCTTCTGAAAGAAATGTCCTCCTGCAGCGTGATAACCCTGCTCTCTAAGGGTGTGCCAGCCAAGGAGAAGGCAGGTGAGTGACAATGCCTGGAACTTGTATAGCCCTGAACCCAGTACCTTCACATCATTTCTCCATTTTATAAACGAAAATGACTTTGATGACTGAGCTCAACAAGATCGGGACTTGGGTCCAGGTCCGCCCACAGCTGGCGCACCTGCCTTTGCATGTAAACATTCTACAGATGAAGCCTGGTGTGCTGGCTCCCCTGTGATAGGTCACATTTGACTGCCAGCTGGGCTGGCTGGCGGGGACTTGAGGCAGGGAGGCACTTAGGGCACCGGGCTCGAGGAAGCCTCACCCTCAGGGCATTTGCATGATTCTGAGTGAAGCCTCCAACCTTCCACATCCCAGGTACCCTGCTTGTCCCCGCTAGTCCTGGCCCAGCTTGTTGGAGCTTTCTGCACGTTTTCTGTTCTTTTCTATCATGTCACAGGATACGTCTTTGTCTAGAAATGCCTTCAAAATAATTAGAGGGTAGTTGTATCTTGGGGAGGATTTGTCTCACTTAGCTTTCAACCTCCCTCCCTTCCTTCCTTCCACTTCTTGGCAACCTCTCCTCCAAAAGGCAACTGGAATTATTTTTTCAAAAGGACAGATTTGTCACTCTTCTAAGTGGAAACTCTTCAGAGACTCTTCTCATGGTCTGTATTTTTAAAAATAATAGGGGCGCCTGGGTGGCTCAGTCGGTTAAGCGTCCAGCTTCAGCTCAGGTCACGATCTGGTGGTTCGTGGGTTTGAGCCCCACTTCGGGCTCTGTGGTGACAGCCCAGAGCCTGGAGCCTGCCTCAGATTCTGTGTTTCCCTCTTTCTCTGTCCCTCCCCTGCTCACGCTCTGTCCTCTCTCTCTCAAAAATAAATAAACGTTAAAAAATAATCATAATAAGGGGGCGCCTGGGTGGCTCAGTAGGTTAAGTGCTGGCTTCGGCTCAGGTCATTATTTCACGGTTTGTGGGTTCGAGCCCCACGTCTGGCTCTGTACTGACAGCTCGGGGCCTGGAGACTGCTTCGGATTCTGTGTCTCCCTCTTTTTTTCTGCCTCTCCCCTGCTTGTGTACTCCCTTTCTTTCTCTCTCCCAGAAACAAACATTAGCTTTTTTTTTAATAATAGTAATAAAAGGCCTAAGCTCCTTGGCATGGCCTTTAAGACCTTTACGAGTTGGCACTCTGCTGCCTCATGAACCTTGTCATGTTTCCATGGCTTTGGACAGGCTGTGCCTTCTGTCCGAGGTAGCCTTCTCTGTCCTTCTGGACCAGAATCACGTACCCTTCAAAGCCTAATTCCAAGGTCACCCATGGTCAGGATGGCTCAAGAGTTGGAGCAAAGCCGCTATGAACCAGCTCACCACTGGCGGCCAGAGGGGTAGCCAGATCTAGGAGGTTAGTGCTAGGTAGAGGGCTCCCAGGGCTCCCTCCCTTCTCTCACTAATGCGGTACGTGCAGGGAGAGTCTGGGGGGTGCTAACTTTATAGCCGGGCTGAGTGACTCCAGCCCTTGAACGGACTTGTTTAGTGTGGATCCAAGTTGTTGGTAATGAAATGGAATCAGGTTCCCCAGTATCCTGGGGCCTCTCTGCCCACCCAGGGCCTATGTGCAGACTTTGCACTTTGGCATCAGACTTCCAGAACCGCCGAGGTCAGGCATGTGTGGCTTTCCAATTCAGGCCCTGCACAGCCTAGCCTTTTGCCTGGATCTCCTCTTCACCGCTTGTGGTCTCAGCTCTCACCCATCTGTTTTTCTTCCTCCTCTGTGTCTCACTTTTCTGTCTTTGCACGATCTTGAGAAGCCAGCCAAAGTCAGGCTGACATTTTGGCCGGGTCTCCCCAAGGAGCTCAGATCTGAAGTCTTTATTCCTGGAAAGAAAGCTAATGCATGTGTGTATGCGCTGGTTTGGGAGAGGCTTAGAGAAGCATGCTGTGAGAAGAACTAAAGCGATAGATAGATAGACAGATAAGTAAGTAAGTGCTAGGCAGTCTGGAGTAGCTGTGCTGAGTGATTTTTCATACTTTTTCTCATTTAACCTTCTAGTCATGACTGCTACATGTCCCCTTTGAAGACAGTTCTGTTACCCATTTCCAAATGAGAAAATTGAGGCTCAGGGAGTTACAAAAGAGGCCCAAGGGCAAAGCACGAATGAAGAGGGCTCGTGTCCAGATTGGTCTTCCAGACTTCAGCTTGTAACTATTTGGGAGACCCCGAATAAGTCCCTTTCCGTCTCTGTGTCTCAGTTAAATTGCATCTGTGCCAGGGAAGTGAGGAGATCTACTCCTGCCTGCTTTACAAGATGTTTAGCATGGCTGAATGGGACACAGAAGGTGATGCGTTATGTAAGTTAGTAATCATGCTTATGGAAGGTGAAACCCCATGAGATCTGGGAGAGAACAGAATTAACACAAGACACTGGGAATGATTTATATGTTCCTCATTTAAAAAAATTTTTTTTTTTAATTTTTTTTTTTTTTAACATTTATTTATTTTTGAGACAGAGAGAGACAGAACATGGACGGGGGAGGGGCAGAGAGAGAGGGAGACACAGAATTGGAAGCAGGCTCCAGGCTCTGGGCCATCAGCCCAGAGCCTGACGCGGGGCTCAAACTCACGGACCGCAAGATCGTGACCTGAGCCGAAGTCGGATGCTCAACCAACTGAGCCACCCAGGCGCCCCTAAAATTTTTTTTTAAATGTTTGTTTATTTTTGAGCGAGAGAGAGACAGAGTGCGAGCGGGAGAAGGGCAGAGAGAGAAGGAGACACAGAATCTGAAGCAGGTTCCAGGCTCTGAGCTGTCAGCACAGAGCTGGACATGGGGCTGGAACTCATGAACCACAAGATCATGACCTGATTCGCAACTGGATGCTTAACTGACTGAGCCACCCAGGCACTCCTGTTCCCCGTTTTGACTGGAGCCTGTCTGTATCTTTTATTCTGAGAGATTCTCATCCTTCACAATCCAGGCTCTTTGGAGAGACTGTGGGACTTCATGCTTTTCAAAAGATGGTTTTATTTGGGCCTTCAAGATTCTGTCATAGGCGCCTGGGGCAGGGCACAGTGGCGACGGATGGGTAGTGGGGATAAGGTTTTAGTGGCAGTGGGGAGTGGGGATGGTAGTCCACAAGCCCTCCTCCTTCAGGAGCTACCCCGTTTTATCAGATTGTGCAAATTACATATCATTTGCATAAAAATCTAGCAAACGTATGAGCTGTGGTTAACTACTCATCATAAAGTTTGTTGTCATGTAAATGTGTTTAAGCATTTCTATTTTGTCACTTCCTTTCTGTATTTTAGAGTCTGTGTGTTTTCAGGTGCCTTGGTTTTCACAGACCTTGCCGGTCCTATGCGCTTTGCCTTGAATGCCTGCATATACAACAGCCCTGGGTGGGATGTGCGAGGCTTTACTCTTTCTTCAGTTTTGTTTTGTTTTTTATTTTTTAAATTTTTTTTTAACGTTTTATTTATTTTTGAGACAGAGAGAGACAGAGCATGAACGGGGGAGGGGCAGAGAGAGAGGGAGACACAGAATCGGAAGCAGGCTCCAGGCTCCGAGCCATCAGCCCAGAGCCCGACGCGGGGCTCGAACTCACGGACCGCGAGATGGTGACCTGAGCTGAAGTCGGCCGCTCAACCGACTGAGCCACCCAGGCGCCCCACTTTCTTCAGTTTTTGAGGTTGAGTTTTAGAGCCTTGGCCAGACAGATCAAAGTTCAAATCCTGCCTCTGCCACTTACTAGCTGTGTCTGGGGCAAATTGTTTAAGCCTCGTCTCATCTGTGAAATGGAGAGGGTAATGTTTATGCGTGGCTACATTTCAAAATCGGTGTGAGTTTTAATATAACGTGTAAGGTGCCTGGTTCATGTCTGCATTGTAGTAAGTGCTCAATAATTGTAGCTGTTTTTTATCATAGTTCCCCCCCCACCCCCGCCAACCTAGTTGGACTCACAGAGATGGCTCCCTGCAGGGTGGCCTTGTTGACAGTGTCTTTGTGAGAAGGAAGAATGGGCTGTAGAACTCATCATAATCCTGTCTCTTGAGTGGCTATGAAGAGGGTTTTGATGGAAGTCCAAGCAGTGGACAGGAGAGGACTGGGCTGCTGGTTAAACTCCAGGCCCTCAGCTCCCTCTCTCCTCCGGCTACCTTAAATCCCGGTATTCCACTGAGGGCCAGGCTGAGACCCAGACGCACATGCACGAGGGCCCCCAAGTTCAGCCCCCAAGTGTAATTTCAGGACCCCTCGCAATACTCTCCTCCTGGGATGGGGGCCTGCTATGTTCCTCCTGCCCCAGATGCTGGGATTGGTAGGAGGAACCAAGGAAAGGGGCAGCATCACAGGAGGAGGAAAGAAAGAAGCTGCATGGTGGGGAGTGAACCAGACTAGGCAGAACCTAGAAAATAATCCTGAATCCTCCCTGCTGTAGGCCAACAGAGCAATTCACAGCACTCTTATGGGCCAGCAAAGTCTGCAGGCCCTGGGGGATCATCAGAAACCACCCTGGCCTATCTCCCTGGATCAGGCTGAAGCCCAGGCTGGTTAAAGAGCCCATCCAGGAATTGTGGGGTGGGGGTGAGGGGAGGTCTCATCCTAGATTCCTATTCTAGAATCACCTGAGCCATTGGTGGAAAATGCATGTTCCTGATCTCCAACCTAAAACCTACCCAATCACTGTTTTTAGGAGTATGAGGCTCAGGAACCTGTATTTCTTTTTTTTTTTTTTTTTTTTTAATTTTTTTTCAACGTTTTTTATTTATTTTTGGGACAGAGAGAGACAGAGCATGAACGGGGGAGGGGCAGAGAGAGAGGGAGACACAGAATCCGAAACAGGCTCCAGGCTCCAAGCCATCAGCCCAGAGCCTGACGCGGGGCTCGAACTCACGGACCGCGAGATCGTGACCTGGCTGAAGTCGGACACTTAACCGACTGCGCCACCCAGGCGCCCCAGGAACCTGTATTTCTTTAATTATTTTTGAGAGACACAGAGAGAGAACATGAACAGGGGAAGTGCAGAGAGGGAGGGAGACGCAGAATCCCAAGCAGATTCCACGCTGCCTGCGTGGAGCCTGACACAGGGCTGGATCCCACAAACCTTGAGATCGTGACCTGAGCCGAAATCAAGAGTCAAAAAGGCTTAACCCACTAAGCCACCGAGGTGCCCCAGGAACCTGTATTTTAAACAGATAACCTGGAAATGTTTGAAGGTTAAGAATGGAAGGGTCTTAGAAAAGGATCTAGAAAAAAAACTCGGTTGATTTTAAACGTATGCAAATTAGATCAAGACAAGATGGGCAACAAAACATTTTGGTTTGACAAATGTGTATTGTATACCTAGCGTGTGCTAGGAACTCGTTCAGCCAGCAAGCTGCCTCCCAGTTTAGAGGGAAAGCTACTTTGTAAAGAGCTAGCAGCATGCATGTGCAATGTGCCAAAGAGGTGTCCAAGGGCTGGAACCTGGAACCAGGAAAGAGGAACCAGGAAGGAGGAGCCTGAAGTGGAACAGGGAAGCCTAGGCATTTTTCCATTTTTAAGGTCCAGTATTGTCCATAGAAGACAGACTATGCCCTAGCTTTCATTTCTCTTAAACCACAATGCAGGGAAGCCTCCCCTGCCTCTTGGACGTTATCCTTCTTGGAGATGATGAAAGGAGACGGACAACTGGTTCACTTCTATTTGCTCATCTGAAACTTGGGCTCCGTGTGGCTCTGCGTGCCTCATCTTGGCCAAAGTAAAGGAACTTTCTGCTTTACTCTTCTCCAGCAAAAACAGCAGTGAGTCAAAATAAACAACCTTTGGAATCCAAACGCTGGCTCCTCCTCCGGAAAGGCAAAATATTTCTCCTCTGTGTTGATGGAGGCCCGCAGGATGCGGGACACGGCTGTGTGCGCACGTTCAGCGCGCGCCCGCCCACCTGCGCACAGGACCGGGCAGTGACCGGGTGGGACCATCGTGGTGCACGGAGGTGCTGGCTGCAGTGGCGGGGGAGGGGGGCATCACTTTGGGATGTTTTAACAGGGGATAGTTTTTAAAAGTCTGGTTAAGTGAAGTTGACTTTGTGCGGCTCACAGGCCTTCGTCCCGCTAGCGGGCCGCCTCCGCCCCCTCGCGGTGTCCGCTCTCCCTCCGGGCTCCTCAGCGCTTGACCTCCAGCCGCCCCAGGCCTCGGCGCACCCCTGGGCCACGCGCGGCCCCTTCCTCCAAGCCCTGCTGACCTCTAGTGGTCACCAGGTGGAACTGAACAGGACGCCGGGCCAGAGTGGGAAGCAAGGTCTGTCTCACCTGCGCGGTCCTCGCCTGCCCTGTTTGCACATTAGAATCACCTGGAGCTTTGAAAACACGCCCCCCTCCCCCCGCCCCGTGTCCAGGCCCCACCGCAGGGCAGTTAAGTCAAAGGCTCCCACGGTGGGACGTTGGCATCGGTATTTTGTTAAGCCCCCCAGGTAATTGTGCCATGCAGCTGCCACGACTGACAGCTCTTGCTGTCCAAAGCAGGCATTTGCCCACGTCTGATGCGCTCGTGGGAGAGTCGGCGGAGGTGATGTGAGTGTGTGAATACGGCTGAGTATGTCTGTCCTCATGTGGGCCCCAGTCCAGTGTCTGGGCACCACTGTCTTGGCTTTTGGACCCACCAATAGCATGTGTTTGACGCTGTGTCTGCCTCAGGTGTGGCTGTAAGGGGGTCCTGAGCTTCAGCAGGTGGCTGAATGGGGGAAGGAAGGGAGCTGCGATGGAACTCACGCCCTAGGCACAGATTCAAGAAGCAAAGGGTCCTGTCAATATCTTGTGTCCTTAAGGCTCCAAGCAGCGGGTTTTACAGCCCCTTTCCCCTGTTCCCACTGGTCACATTCTTTGTTCCTGGGAAGTTCTTCCTGTTGTCTCTCACTCGAGCCCCTCTCAAGAAGAGTCTAGATTTTTTTAAAGCTTTTATTTACTCATTTAAGTAATCTGTACACCCATCATAGGGCTCAAACCCAGGACCTCAAGATCAAGAGTGGGACGCTCTTCCCACTCAGCCACCCAGGTGCCCCAAGAAGAGTCTAGGCTGAACGAGTGCCGGCTCGCCCCTCAGCTCTGGTCGCAGGTAGGATTGGTCACCCTGCCTGGGGCTGCAGTCCCCAAGGCTGCCTGGAGGGGCTGGGCTGTCTCCTTCAGGTGCAGGACCCCATCAGGCATCGATGGAATGGGTTGGAAGGGAGAAGAGCCAGAGACAGCACAATTAAATTAATTTCCAGCAGCTGCGTGGGATTAAAATTACCCACTTCTCCCCGGTCTCTGTCTAATGTTCCTGAAAACAATCTCCTGATCCTCTCCTTCTACGTTTCTCTTCCCTCATGGTCACAGCTTTTGGTAAATTTATTCCCGATTGCTCTGCCTTTCGTTACCCTCAGCTCGTTGGCTGGGGGAGAGCACAGCCCTGGAGAGACGGACCCCACGTCTGAGCAGCCTGACCCTCTCCCTGCCAGACTTGCCGAGGGGGCTGGGCAGGGCCAACCTCAGGGAGCAGCACGGCCCTCAGCAGTGGGACGGGCTGTCAGGGTGCCTCAGCCCTCACGGGGTCCCCAGGTGACCTGGAGCCTTGCGCTCCCCATGCGGGCCCTCCCAGGGGGCAGAGGAAAGGCAATACTGTAGGTTACAGTGGGAGCCAGACTTGGGGGCGAGGATGCAGGCTCCAAGCCTGTGCTTCCCGTAGCCAGCATGTCTGTTCCCCGAGCCTTCGTCTTGCCTTCTGTGAAATGGGGAAGAGGTGGTCTATCATACAGGTTGTCATGAAGACTAGGTGAGATGATGTACAGAAAAAATATCTCCACAACATACAGATGATGGGTAGACCCTCCCATGGTAGGTGATCATCCGTAACGTTACCGAGGACAGTAAGAGCACTGACTGAGTGCACGTTACCGGATGACGGACAGGATGACGTTTTAAGCATCCTTCACCTGTTATGTAATTATCACGCCAATGCTCTGAGGTGAATCTTTTCATCGTCCCCACTTACAAATGGGAACATGAGGTAGACAGATATCAGGGGACGTGTCCAAGGACATCTGGAAAGTAAAAAATGAGCTCGGGGGGCACCTGGGTGACCCAGTCAATTGAGCATCCAACTTTGGCTCAGGTCATGGTCTTGTGGTTCATGTGTTCGAGCCCTGCATCAGCCTCTGTGCTGACAGTGCAGGGCCTGCTTGGGACTCTCTCTCTCTCTCTCTCTCTCTCCCCCCCCCCTCTCTCTCTCTGCTCCTTCTCCACTTGCAAACGCATGCATGTGCTCTGTCTCTAAATAAACAAACAAACAAACTTAAAAAAACAAGTTATCTCTGGAAATCTGGTGCCGTGTCCTCAGAGAATGTACCGCAGGGCTGAGCACATACTAACTTAGGCATGGTGTTCGCTTAACGTCTGTGATGTGGGAACATATGCACATCTTTGCACGTTGTCACCGTGTAGTCCCAGGCCCCGCGTGTCCCCTCCTGGAAGAGTTTTCCCAAAGGGGCCACCTCTTAGAGAAGCAAAAGAGAAACAAACTAATCTCTGGAACTAGTAGCGAAAACCAGCAGGAAGGCAAGCCGGGTGCCTTTGGACAGAGAGATTCCCAGGGAAGCAGCCGGGCCCACAGGGTGGGGCAGTCGGTCACCCACACCTCGAGTTTTGAAGAAGCTCATGGGAATGGGAACAGGCTTGCTATGACACTGCCCTCTCCTGGATGAGCCCGTTTCTTTCTGGGGCCTTTGGGGCCCCTCCCTGGGAGCATGGGGGGCCACTCTCCACGCCGGAGTCCGCTCATCCCAAAACCTCACCTGCCCACGATGGCAGTGATGCTTTGTACATAGGTGACACTGAATGGAATTTAATTTTGAGTTCTCCTCCTCCCTGATCTGCTGAGGGGACCTGGGGGTGGGGACCGAGACTTGCGTCTGCCCTTTCCTGGCTGTATGACTGTGGCCACAGTACCACCCCTGCAGTCATCTCTAAGGTCTCATCCGGTTTCAGTCTGGTTGGTCTCTGTCGGCTGTGGCCCACCATGGTCACTGCACTGGGACCGTGTGTCATCACGGCAGAGGAAATGGGTGAATGAGGGCAAATGTCGTCCTGGCTGTGCCACTGCGCACGTGGCTTTATTTCAGGGTCAGAATCAGGATTCAGGGGCAGTGTGGTTGTGACGTGGGGAGTGGTCCATGCTCCCAAATGCCTCAAAGGGATAAGAGGAAAAGCCGGAGCGAAGAAGAGGCACGGCCAGAGAACCGGCCCAGTCCCAGCTGTCCCCTGGCATAGCACGTGCTTTGCACCAGCTCCTGGCTGAGGCTCGTAGAGAGGCTAACTCATTTAGGCCTTGAAACAACCCTCCCAGGGTGGCTACTATTATCCCCATTTTACAGATGAAGACACTGAGCCATGAACACGTCACACAGCTGGCAGCTGGCAAGAGTAGCATTTGAAACTGGAGGTCTAGCTCCAGTGTTCACTATTCTCACCTTTATATTCTATTGTTTTCCAAGGAGTGTCCCCATCCAGGTCTAGAGACTCATTTGGGAAAGGGTGGATCCCACACTGAAACACTGCCCAGGCAGCCCCTCCATTTCAGAGGAAGGCCCTGGTGGGGCAGACAGGGGCGGCCTCACAGCTGGCGGGAAGACCTGCTTGTTGGATGCTGGGGACCTGGCAGAGAACTTCTCCCCTAGTTTGGACCTGCTGGCAGCCCTCCCTCCCCCACCCAGTCCCCAGGCATTAGGGTTGCACCTCCGCATCCAGGTGATAAGGAGCAGGGAGGTGCTTTGTCCTTGGAGGAGATGGCTTTCTCCAACGGGGCCCTTGAAATGCAGTCTCTCCCATCCTCCTGAGGTGTCACCTCTGGCTCCTGCAGACCAACCCCCCACCACCCCATGCCCACGCTCCACGGCGCGAGGCCTGGTGAAACCTGGGCAGCACGACGCCTGCTCATCACAGGGTGACGCCGGGCACGGGGCACAGGCGCCACTTGCCAATTTCTGCTAAGAACACTGGCTGGAGGGGGCGCCTGGGTGGCTCGGTCAGTTAAGCATCCGACTTCGGCTCAGGTCATGATCTCATGGTCCGTGAGTTTGAGCCCCGCGTCGGGCTCTGTGCTGACTGCTCAGAGCCTGGAGCCTGTTTCAGATTCTGTGTCTCCCTCTTTCTGACCCTCCCCCGTTCATGCTCTGTCTCTTTCTGTCTCAAAAATAAATAAACGTTAAAAAAATTAAAAAAAAAAAAAAAAAAGAACACTGGCTGGAGATAGAAGTGGGACCTGAACGCCCAGGGCAGGATTAGAGCAGGGGAGCAGGTGGCCAGGTGCACGAAGGCGGGAGAGCCCAAGCGTGGCCCCCACCCCAGCGGCAGCCGGCCCCAGGCCTTGCGTGGTGCCTCTCATCACAGAGGTAGAAAGTAAGAGGGGGAAGGATGAACGTGAAAACAACCCAAAAGAGAGTGGAGAGGAAGATGAGTGGAAACTCCTAGCTGATGCAAATATTGACATAACCATTACGAGAGTAAATAAAACTCCCATTTCTGTTATGCAAGTGCTATATTCTTTGAATACTTCTGTCTTGAGGAATTTTTTATTTCGCCATAGAAGAAAAATGTTTTCATATTCTCTCCCGCCGCTCAGACCCAGAACCCAGCAAGGCCCTGTGCCCCCGAGAGCCATAATATTATTTGTTAACATTTTTATGATGCCAAATGGTCTGTAGGAGAACGGGCGCCATTCTTTAGCTGGGAAACCATATGGCAGGACGAGTAATAAATAAGGTATTGTGATAGTTAATGAACCTAATTGCCAGCAAAGGCTTTAATACGGAGACTGTGCTGCTGAGAATTTAGCACCACATTAGGGATGCTGCGGAGCTCCCCTGACTTCTGAGGCTTAATTTAAGTTCTATATTGCAAACTCCAGAAAATAATTCCAAACCCTCCTGCTGGAAAAGCAACCTGCTGGTAGACTGTGATTATACCGAATTACTAAAATCGCAATCAATTTTATACACACAGTTAACCCTTGCCAGGGAGGACTCCGGGAGAGGAGAGGGAGGAACACTGAAGCCATCCTACCTGTGGCCGTGGACCGCAGAGGACAACCCGAGGAGGTAAAGGGGTGGTGCCCAGAAGGGATCCGGAGCCAGGGGTCCTGCTCTGCAAGGAGAAGAAGTCGGGGTCATAGTGAGAGAAGGCTCTGAGCACAGGCTTAGCCCGTTGGCCTTCCCTCGTCCTGCAGGGTCCCCTGAGCTATGGGATAAGAAGACAGAGGGTGTTAGAGAGAGGGATTTGTGCTCACCCAAGCAGCAGGCATCCCTGGCAGGAAAAGAAACCGAGCAACTTACTCCATAAGTCAAGGTTATTAACTAGAGAAGATCAGATCGTGGCAGTCAAATAACCTTGCACTGTGTAAAATGTAAATGCTGAACAGCTGCCTCTGAACTATCAGTGGTGTCTGGAAGTTTCCCTGGGCAAGAGAAGCACACCACAACAGGGGGGAGAGGTGCCAGGGGGAAGGTGTTTCTGCCCACCTCTTCTCGGAGCTTGCAGTGGCTTCTCTTACCCTTCAGCCCTGGCCAAGACGGATGAGAACGGCTGGCCGTGGAAAGAGCCTCCTGGGAGGAGGCAGTGCTCCCGGGCTGGGGAACTCTCCGAAGAGGCACAGACCCCCGCCCAGAGCGCCTCTCGTCCCATGGTGAAGTCCAGGCTGTGGCTTGGAGAGCTCAGAAATGTCCTTTCCAGAAGAGCACTCTGAAGGAGATGGAAAACCTCACGAGGCCTGGGCTCAGCCCTCCTGCATTCAGAGGCGAGTAGGGCAGGTTGAGAGTGGGGAGTGGGTATTGGAAACAAGGAATCTTTCCATAAGTCAGGAAGACACTGGAAGCAGCTCAGGCCTGAGAATCCAGCAAAGTCAAAAATGTGCAGAGAACAGAGAGCAGGCAGGAAGCAGAGGAAGGTATAGAGGGAGGCCCTGACCCAAGATGGGAGACCCTGCCAGGGGTGACCATGTATGGCCATATGGCTCCTTTCCAGAGATTTCAGGACAAATTCCAGAGATTTCAGCCCTTTCGCTGCTGTGCACTGGGGCCAGCCCAGCCTCATTTGGGATTTGGGGTAGACTCTGAGGTCCCAGCCATAGGGTTTACAGGACAGAGGCATCATGAGGCCTGGCATGGGAAGTTCTGTGCATATTGCAGAGTCTGAAGCCAGGGGTAGGATGGACGATGAGGCACCCCTATAGGTGTGAAGCTTCTTACAGGCAGGAAACCTATCTGATCTTATCTCGCTGATCTGATCTAGCCTGTTTGCACTCAGGAACTTGAATGAGATGGATATCAGAAGAGTCAACTCCACAGATGACCAGGAGAGGAAGCACGTCAGCCCCTGGGTCGACCCAAGCCAGCAGGCAGTCAGTGTGGGTGACGGTTCCCCCAGGCAGAGGGTGGGATCGCCATGGTCTGCTGGGGGCGTAGGGGCCAGTCTCCCGCCCGGCCCCATTCCTGCTGCAGGACCGTCCCTGCTGCCCTGTACTCGTCTCCAGGCTCTGATGCTCACATGTGGCTGTGGTCCTGAAGTGGATGCTGTCATACACCTTGTCTGTCAGTCCTGCCTCCACAGCTCAGTGACAGGAGAAGCTGAGACCCCAAAGGTTTTTCCAGCCTCTGGGAGAGGAGGAAGGGCCACAGGACCCCCACAGGCCCTCTTGGACTCTGATGAATCTGAGAATCAACAGCAAACCACAGATGCAGAAGCCCACACCCCAGAAACTCTGATCCAACAGATCCAAGGCATCCCCATGGTCCATGCAGTTTACTTATTGATTCATTTCTAATTTTTTTAATGTTTATTTAGTTGTGAGACACAGAGAGGGACAGAGCACAAGCAGGGGAGGGGCAGAAAGAGAGAGAGGGAGCCACAGAATCCAAAGCAGACTCCAGGCTCTGAGCTGTCAGCACAGAGCCTGACGCGGGGCTCAAACCTATGAACCGTGAGATCATGACCTGAGTCGGAGTTAGACACTTAACTGACTGAGCCACCCAGGTGCCCCGTCATGCAGTTTGTTTAAAGTTGTAAAGGTGATCCTGATGGGGAATCAGATAGAGAACTAGTTCCCTGGGGAGTTGCATACCCCATCCTGGCCCCAACTCTAACCTCCCCACTCTGCTCCAGACTGTGGGAGGAGACATACCTATAGTCTCCCTGGTAAGCAGGTGAGAGAACACTGAGATTCTTGGTTACTCTACAAGCAAGATGAAGAGGCAAAAGGGAGGCATTTTCAGCTCTAGCTGGTTAACCCCTGGGTCAAGGGCATAGGCAAAATTTGAATTTCCGCCTATGACAGCCTTTCCAGATTAGACAGATTCACATCTGGAGGGAGAGGGATGAATCAAATGGCCTTTAGATCTTTGGCTTTTGTGGGGTGCCTGGGTGGCTCAGTTGGCTAAGCGTCTGACTCTTGGTTTCAGCTCAGGTCATGATCTCACAGCTTCATGGGTTCAAGCCCTGCGTCAGGCTCTGTGCTGGCAGCATGGGACCTGCTTGGAATTCTCTCTCTCTGCCGATCCCCCCACCCACACTGTGTCTGTCTCTCTCAAAATAAGTAAACTTAAAAAAAAAAAAAAGATCTTTGGCTTCTGTAACCTTGTAAGTATTTTCCCTATTTTATAGATGAGGAAAGTGGAGTCCAGAAAATTCTATGAGCCTTAGATGGGCAGCATATTAGGACTTACCAGAATCCAGGTGTCTTAGTTCTAAGTATGTGCTCTTTCTAGAACAGTCAGCTTTTTCTTCCTTCCAGTTGTGTGATCTAGCCACTGGAAAGAAGAAACAAGAACAAAAGAAAATCCAGGATTCATATTTGTGCATCAGATAGGAGAGAGACGGAGGGACCCCTGAGGAAGTTTTTGGTTCTGAGCGTATAAGATGCTGCTGGAGGGGGTCATCTATTTAGAGAGATTCTTAGAAAAGTATAAAGCCACATATTAAATATGCAAGTTAGGGGTGCCTGGGTGGCTCAATTGGTTGAGCATCCAACTCTTGATTTCAGCTCAGGTCATGATCCCAGGGTCTTGGGACTGAGCCCCATGTTGGGCCCTGTGCTGACAGCATGGAGCCTGCTTGGGATTCTCTCCCTCTCTCTCTGCCCCTACCCCGCTTGCACTCATAAACAAACAAACAAATAAATAAATAAGCAAACAAGTTAATCTGAGCACAAGGGTCATGGAATGAAGGACCTAACCAGGGGATGCTTCCTGGAAGGGGCATCAAAGGGGCATCAAAGTGATAGGTGCTCACTATTCCCTGTGAATTGATCACCCAGCTCTGTGCTAAAGGCTTTGGGAACATCCAGGAAGGTCAAAGACATTGTGTCTGTCTGAATGGAGCTTCCGGTCGAGGTGGGGAGGCAGCCACATGCACAGAAAAGGCCTGGGGATGCCACAGCCAGCAGGCCCCCATCCCAGCTGTGGGACCCAGACACGCAGGGCTGTGGGTTCCCAGTGATCCCTCACGTTTTCTAGATTCTGAGAAGTGGGGAAAGTTTGACCAAGTCAGATCAAGACTCCTTGTGGCAAAGGGGGCTCCCTGGGGATCCTGAGCAGAGAGGTCAAGGTGGGGGTTGTTGAGGTGCAGCTGGGCATGGGCTCTTGAGCTGGCTTCCCCAGGCCACTGGGGCCTGTGGGCTGAGACAGTGGCCTCCCCTTCCCCAGGGAAGGTGGTGGGAACCCAGTGCTGCTCCGCGGCCGTGTCAGGTCCAGCAAGTACCGAGATGAAAGGCTACCGGGTGTGAATTTAACGCCGTACATAAATACGCTCTGCAATCACGGAGGAGGCTTTCTGCTCAAAGGAGACCCACCGAATATTTTACAGCGATGCAGATCAAATGAAAAAAAGGAGGATAAATACAAGGGAAGATAATTATTTGATGGAGTTCTCTTAGAATCCGCCACAGCAGGGAACACTTACAGAGAATATATAAGTGCAGAGACCCCGCTCTCGGAGCATCGGGCCAGCCTGTAAATCGTCAGACGCGCGGACGCGAGGAGAGGCACGAGGGAGACGCGGGCGGCCGCCTCGCCGTCGCCCCGGGTCCCGCACCCCACCTTGCCGGCAGCGGCCCCGGGCGCCAGCCACAGCGCCATCCTGCAGAAGGGAGATGCCGCCTCGTAAATGTCTCCGGAGAATTACGACCGTACCGCTACAGTAGAAAGACGGCGCCGTTTATCTCCGCGCCATCTGCACAGGCTCATTTGTGGCTCCCGAGGCAGGCGTGCACGCACCCGGCAAGTTTGCGACTCTCCCGCGCGCCGAGAATTTTCTTCGCCAGGATGCTGCGGGGCTGGGGGTGCCCGCTACTCTCGTGGCTCCGGGTGGTCAGCAGGAGAGGCCGGGCCGGCTGGGTGCGGGAGCCAGGCCCGGAGCTGGGGTGGGGTGGGGTGGGGTGGGGTGGGGTGGGGGGCAGGGGGTGCAGGGACCAGGGCCCTCCCGTGCGCGCTCGCAGGGCCCGGCTCATGGTTGGGCCACTCAGTCACGACTCCACACGGGGCGGCTGCACCTGCCGGGCGCTGGCGTGGCCATCAGGGAGACACGCATAGTTTGCTTGCACTCCCTGCAGGTTTTAATTCCGGTGTCGTGTTCTCAGTGAGGCCCTCCCGGTGGCCCCCAATTAAAACCGCTGCAACCCCCTTTCGGTAGCAGATGCTGTCCTGCTCCGTCAGTATCCTCTCAGATCCCTCAGGGTGTCGGTGTGCGCGGCTGCCCGGGGTGTGGCCATCCCCAGCAGCTAACAACCGTGTCTGGTTTTAGGAGGCCTGCCTTCGAGCTGCCTGCAGGAGCCTCCTTTATGGGGCGTGGGGTGGGGATGTGCCGAAGGTATCGCCCCACTCTGGTCCCCTGTGTGTGTGGAGGGGGGGTGCGGGGCGGGTGGGACGTAGCCACTGACTGATGGATACAAACCTATAAACACTCCAGCTCCCTTGCCCCCAGTGGCTACGACTGCACTGTGATATTTTGGTGTTGCTGAAACATAAAATATTGAGGAGGGGGTAGGTGGTTCTAAAACTGGGAATATATCCTGCTGCATTGCCCAGGGTCTGATTGAGTTCATTCGTTCATTTGTTCTTTTCTTTTTTTTTTTAATTTTTTTAAAGTTTAGCATTAATTTTTTTTAAGTTTGTTTGTTTGTTTGTTTATTTATTTTGAGAGAGAGAGCACAAGTGGAGCAGGGGCAGAGAGACCTAGAGAGAATCCCAAGCAGGCTTCACGCCCTCAGGGTAGAGCCCGGTGTGGGGCTCAAACTCACATGACCTCACTGTGAGGTCATGACCTGCGCTGAAGTCGGCCGCTTAACCAACTGAGCCACCCGGCGCCCCTTAATTTTTTTTAATGTTTATTTGTTCTTGAGAGAGAAAGAGAAAGACAGAGCGTGAACAGGGGAGAGACAGAGAAAGAGGGAGACACAGAATCCGAAGCAGGATCCAGGCTCTGAGCTGTCAGCACAGAGCCTGACACGGGGCTCGAACTCACGGACCGCGAGATCATGACCTGAGCCGAAGTTGGATGCTTAACCGACTGAACCCCCCAGGTGCCCCTGATGGAGCTCAGTCCAATGACAGGCTGGGGTGGCGCAGCTAAAAGTTGGAGGCTGGATGGGCCGGGGGACAGGTGTGGCAGGATGGGGCCACAGTTTCTGCTTGGACCCGTCCGTTGTCACATCCACCTGGCTACCCTGGCAGTTCTTGTCATGTTTTGGCACAGCAGTGCCCAAGCCCACGGACACAGCATTAGAAGGCTTGAGACTCCTCCCTTTTCTTTTCTTCTCTCTAGGCTCCCCTGCCAATACTGGAATGAAAACCTGTCTCTCCTCCCTCTGCGCCTGCCCTCCTCTCTCCTCCACACCCAGCCGGGGAACCTCAACTTTGCCTATAAAACCCCCACCTTCACTGCCTTTCAGAAGAAAGAAGCACTGTTCTGTTACACACTTTGCTTGGGGACTCCGTGGAGACAGCCGCGCCACTGGTGACGAGTGCAAGCTGGGAAATAAGGAACAGAGCGTGAGGAAGCTTGGCCAGGCTTTCCTCAGTGGGTAGCACAGATATGGGAATGGTGTGAACCGGGGGCCGGACCTGGGCAGAGCTGCAGCCTCGGAGCCCAGTGAGGGGGTCCCTGGAGTCCTGGGCTGATTGGACAGCCTGGGTGATGAGCCAGGAGCTCTGAAAGTGGCACTGGAGAGGAGGGAATTGCTGATGGATATTCAGGAAGTTCAATCAACAGAATGTGGTGGCTGATGGGGGGGGGGTGGGAGGGACGGGGAGGAAACATCCCTGAGGAGAGCAGGTGCCTATGGGAAGGAGAAATGAAGGACGGAGACTGAGAAAGGGGGATAGGCAGGGAATGGAGAGGGCAAGGAGCTGTTTAAAGAGTTTTTTAATTTTTTATTTACTTTTGAGAGAGAGCACAAGCAGGGGAGGGGCAGAGAGAGACGGGGAGGGGGGGGGAGGCGATAGAGGATCTGAAGTAGGCTCTGTGCTCATAGCAGACAGCTCGATGTGGGGCTTGAACTCACAAACTGTGAGATCGTGACCTGAGCCGAGGTTGGATGCTCACTTAACCGACTGAGCCGCCCAGGTGCCCCTGTTAAAAGGATTATAGAAAGACACAGAATGATAGGGACGAAGAGATGAAAAAGCAGCCAGAGAGTCAATGAAACTCCTAGTGAGACTTCCTTTCTTGTAACTTCTTATTTTGAGCTAATTTTAGACTTACAGAAAAGCTGGGAAAAAAATAGGACAGAGAATGCCCACGTACCGCTCACCCTACGGTTACCAGTTTACATAACCATGACAGTCATCAACACCGGGACGTTCATCCTGGAACGGTGCTATTAACCGAACAACATTTTATTCTAATCTCGCCAGTTCCCCTAGGTATCCGGAGAGGGATCGGCATAAACGTGCAGACCCAGAGGGAGAATGGGGTTAGACAGAGGTGCCCAAGTCCCTCTTCCTGGAGAAAGTTTACATGTGTCTGTCAGAGCCTGAGGCAAGGACTATTTTAGGGACATGAATTAGGTGCCTCCTAAGAGGCTATTATTTAATAAATGAATGGATTCCGGTGCCCAGGGCACAGACCAAAGTCCTTGCAACCAGTGTCCGCATACAACCAACCACAGTCTTTGATCTTTTCTCAGCTTCCAAGGTGTCTAGAATCTGCCACTTACACCAACAGACATTTTAAAGGGGCCTAATACCAAGGGCTTCTTCCAATGTGAGGTTCTGACCTTCGTCCTCCAGAGAGAGGGACCTCTATTAATGCCTCTGGTAATGCTGTTTTTCCTTCAATGCTTCCCTTTCCGGCATAGTCACGGCAGCCAGTATCTCGACCCAGCTCCCTTTGAATTTACAATCTAGAAGTTTAGGGGGGGTTTGTTATTGATCTGCAAGAAGGAAAGAAGGCTTTTTACCCATAACTGGGGTCCTGAGCAAATTTGTCCCTTTAACTTGGGAGGCAGGCAGCTTAGGGTTGGTGGACTGCTGGTCACCAGAAGGTCATTAACTTCTCCCCTCCTGGGCTCATCTAGCATGGAGGGAAGCCAGCCCCGGCAGCAAGCACTGGGGCTCATAGTACCCGCTTCTCAGGCCAACTCCAATAGCCTGTAGAACAGCCCCATGGCAAGCCAGCCTGCTTCCATAACAATGACCCATTTGAGTCTTCTTTAACAAGGCCTGTTTTTATAGTTTTGTTTTATCGAGGGGGACAGATCTGCCATTTTGTTCCTTATTGACTTCCTTATTTTTACCCCAAGTGATCTGGAAGACCTTAGAGGATCTTAAAGGCCAATGGCAGCCCTTAGGGGGCGGTGCCAGAGGAAGAGGATTGTAAAACTTGGATTAATGGCAGCTAACAGGATGAAACTGTCACATGTCCCCAGCACCAAAGGACTAGGACTTCCAGGCCAATATTGATGGCCCTTGTTGGAACCCCAGGCCATCTCAGAACATTCTTTATTCCTTTCTCTCTCTCTCTTCTTTTCCTTTTCTTTCTTTCTTTCTTTCTTTCTTTCTTTCTTTCTGGTGCAGAAGAGAGGGAGGGAAGGGATAGGCAACACCCACTAGTTGAGGAATATTTAGATAAACTTAGGTAAAATTTCATCTCACATGGGTCTCCTGGGGGGCTCAGTCGGTTGAGCATCTGACTTCAGCTCAGGTCATGATCTCACAGTTCGTGAGTTCAAGCCCTGCATCAGGCTCTGTGCTGACAACTCAGAGCCTGGAGCCTGCTTCAGATTCTGTGTCCCTCTCTCTGCCCTTACCCCATTCATGCTCTGTCTCTCCCTCTCCCTCAAAAATAAAAAAAAAACATTAAATTTTTTTTTCATCTCACACATCTTCCAACACGAGGAGTGCACCCTATATGATACCCTCTCACCCCAGCCCTTGAAGGCCTTCCCTTGGATCCCAGACATCTCTGATCTTTCTCCCAACCTGGTGGAGAGAGATGCAAGGGATTAACAAACCAAAGAGAATTAAAGAACGGAAGCAACTTTTTTCAGAAATTTTATGTTCCTGTGTTTGACTCAACCCCCCCAAATAATCAAACACTGATCAACTTGCCTCTTTTCCCCTAATAATAAGGATGAGAAAGAGCTGACTTATATGGAAACAGAAGGAACTCCATTTAGCTATTGTGCCCAGCACAGTGCTTGGCACTTAGTAGGTGCTCAAAAATATGTTAGCTGAAGGAGTGAGTAGTAGATACAGGAGAAACCTGTATCTTATTTGAGAGAGAGAGAGAGAGAGTGTGTGTGTGTGTGTGTGTGCATGAGTGGGGGAGAGGAACAGAGAGAGGGAGAGAGAAAATCCTAAGCAGGCTCCACGCTCAGCACTGAGCCCAGTGCGGACTCCATTTCATGACCTGAGCCGAAATCAAGAGTCAGATGCTCAATCTACTGAGCTACCCAGGTGCCCCCAGAGGAAACTTTAATAGCTGAGTAATATTGTGGAAGGACCACCGGAGTTAGGACTGGGTTCACACTCTTGATCTGCTCCTTCCGTGAGCCCGTGACCGAGTCAACGGACCTCATTCAGCCTTGGGTTTTCTCACTAATAGAAACAAAGATGAACAGCTGTACTCCAGTGCTGTGGTGGAAAGCAATGAGTGCTCGACACTGGCTAGCACAGTGCCTGGCGTGAAGTAGACGATAAATAGTGGTCACTTTTACGATTGCTTTTAGTAATTTGAACTGCTCAGACTCAGAAGGTTGTGGAGAACATTAGCAAAGGAGATGGACAGTTTAACTTGGAGGATTATTTAAGGACAGTCCTACCCAGAGGCAGGAGGAGGGAAAGGTGAAGACTTAAGGCACAAGCCAGCCTGGGGATCGAGCATTCTGGACCCCCTTTGTCTGTGAGGTGTGGTTGTTTCCTGATGCCTGCGGACGCCGGGTGCTCAAGTGTCAGATGAGCAGACTTGGCAGAGAATTCTAGATGTGGGGTCTGCACCTGCTTCTCTCTTCCTCTCTCTCATTGTCTCTCTCACGAGCATGTGAAGAGAACCGCACAGGACCACACCCGTTATCAACAGATACTCAGCAGCCAGCGTGGTTTCTAGTAAGAGATATGGGCTGACTCAGGTGCCCAAACACACTTTTCTTCCCAAGTACCCAGAGAGTAATAACTTAGCAGCCAAAGCATGTGTCCCCTCCCTTTAAAAAAGGTATATGGGGAGAGAAAGACAGATACCATATGTTTTCACTCTTATGTGGATCCTGAGAAACTTAACAGAAACCCATGGGGGAGGGGAAGGGAAAAAAAATGAGGTTAGAGTGGGAGAGAGCCAAAGCATAAGAGACTCTTAAAAACTGAGAACAAACTGAGGGTTGATGGGGGGGTGGGAGGGAGGGAAGGGTAGGTGATGGGCATTGAAGAGGGCACCTTTTGGGATGAGCACTGGGTGTTGTATGGAAACCAATTTGACAATAAATTTCATATATTAAAAAATTAATTAATTAGTTAATTAATAAGGTATATGGGGGTGCCTGTGTGGCTCAGTCGGATGAGCGCTCAACATCAGCTCAGGTCACGACCTTATAGTTTGTGAGTTCGGGTCCCGCATCGGGCTCCCTGCTGACAGCACAGAGCCCGCTTCAGATCTTCTGTTGCCCTCTTTGTCCCTCTCCTGCTCCCGCTCTCTCTCTCGAAAATAAATAAAACAGTTAAAACAATTAAAAAGTATACACACACATATATAGCTGGCACCCTGAACCCTTGCTGCTGCTGAGGAAGGTGAAGACAAGGGTGTTTCCCCCAAGGGCAGGCAAGATGGGAATCTGCAGCTGGTTGCATTGGGGACTGTGTGTCTGGAACCAGCCACATGGACCACGGACAAGAGGCCTCTCTCCCCGGGACAACCCCACGACCACAAATGTTTTCCCGAGCAGAAGACCATCGGCGTCAGAGCCAACCAAGTGATGGTGGCATTTCACACTCACCACGACCGTGTCTGTTGCTCTCCCGCTGCCTGTGTTTCCTCTTCTGCCTTTTGTTCTCCAGCCTGTAGCGTAGTCAGAGGGCTGGCGGCCCCTGCCCGCTCAGCCTCTCTGACTGTCAGATGAGATCTGGCTTCAGAGTCCCTCAGGGGCAGGGCCCAGAGTGTCGGGCCCCCTCAGCTCTCCGGTGCAATGATGCAGGGGGCGGGGGGCAGCTTTAGTGGGACAGCAGTGGGGCCGGGCACTTTCCTGTATGGAGTCTCTTCATGCAGCCACCCCATGAAACAAGTTCTTCCTCTCCGTTTTCCTGATGAGGAAAGTGAGTCTCAGACACAAGGGAAGTGATGTAAGACAGGTGTTTGGAGCCTTAGCAGGTATCAGAATCACCTGGAGGGCTTGTTAGGATGCAGGTTTCTGGGCTCCAGATTGCTTCCTGATTCGGTAGGTGGGGGGGTGAGGCATCCCAGCGAGCTCCTGAATGAGGTGGATGCCGTTGCTGAGGGGGGAGGGTGGTCAGACTCAGAGGACCCTAGGGGTCCTTCCGGGGTCACGGCTAGCACTGGCACCCACGGCTTCCACCCTAAATCCTAGTGTCTGTCCTTTCCCGAGCAGAGTGCCTGGGTGGGATCTCCACGAATGCCCTAAAATCCCTCCACCTGGAAGTCGTAAGATGGGCTATGGTCACCCGTGAATATACAAGGCCTCTGGGAAAGCGGGTGAAGCAAAAGACACCGTGTACCCTGGTCAGTGCAAGAAGAAAAGGTCTGAGGATGGGAGGCCCCAGGCACAAAGCTCGCTCACTGGCCCCTAGAGCTCCTTTTACAGGGTGTTTTATGGGCAAGTTTTCAGTGCCAGCGCCCGGGCGGGGTGAGGGGCTCAGCTTTGCCAAAATAAACAGCAGTCTGGGCAGGCAGGGAGAGATTCAGCTGGTGGGGACTAGACCGCAGGCCAGTTTTAAATGGCTACTGTATTTAATCGTGAAGCAAGCTACTCCACTGGTGGAGGGAACGAGAGAAGGGAAAGGAGGCGAGCTCCAGAATGAGCCGTGAGAAGGTGTATTTCTCTGCGTTTTTGGGCTCACTGGGGATTGTGTACTGAGCAGCCCCTCGGGGCTCAGTGCTGGAGTTTATGTCAGCTCCTGTGCTTGATGGGTTCGAGGTTCACGCCTCCGGGTTAGTGGGACCCGGGAGGCTTGGGGAACCCAGCTGCTCCTGGCACGTACCTCACCATTCCTGCAGGCAGGGACTGACTTTGACCTTTGTGGGTCCCAAAATAGAAGTCAGAGCTAGCATGAAGCACCATAAAGCTTCTTGTCAGCCACATGCTGCCACCCAGCTCTTCAGGGCCTCGTACTAACAGAGGATATAGAGAAGGGCCGGAGACGAACATCCGCAGAGATCTCTCCAGGACACCGCTAGCCCGAAATCCCAAGGATGCTGTATCTTCTTGAACTTCCCGGTCCAAAGGTGGAGGCAATCATCATTGACCTTCAGATTGTTTAGAGGCCCATCCACCCACAGTTGCCTGTTCTTTCCCTCCTATGAGCGCCGCCCCCTGCCACCCCCCTCCCTGCCCCCCCACCCAGGAATCCAAGACTACTCCTGCTTCAAAGAATTTTAACTCACAGGAACAGTGAGAATGCGGGGATGAACGAATCCCATCCCTAGAATCTGATAGTATCACTATTACTATAGTAATTACCACTGGCACTCGTTCAGGGCGTACTAAACGCTGGCCACTGTGCACATACTGATCCGTTTAATCGTCTCTATAAACCACGACTTGGGTACTGTTATCAATTCCATTTTACAGATGGGAAAATGAAGGCACTGGGGGGTTAAATAACTTAGAAGACGAGTGAGCTAGGGTTTGAACCTGGGTGCTTTGGTTTCAAAATATGCACGCTTCACCTCTCCTTTATACTGCAGCCCACCCCCAGCCCCTGCCTACCACTGCAGCTGCCTGGACTGTTCTAGAAACTCCCAACCCCATACCTTCCAATTACGTGATTGTGATCACCAGCGTTCACATGGCAGGCAGAGATGTTATTTTGCAGGGAATGAAACGGCAGGAAGATGACAGCAAGGTCAGAGAGCTACTGGGGGTGGGGAGCAGGGAGCAGGGCAGTGCCCTGGACACTGTGGGATGTAGCGAAAGCCCCAGGATTTGGAGTCGGAAGGCCTGGCTCTCCAACCGGCTACCTGAGTTAAGTGGGCAAGTGCTTTAGACCGACTTGTGTCCCTCCACCACCGTTCCCCCGATTCCTATGTTGAAACCTAATTCCCCATGTGATGGTACCTAGAGGTGGGGCCTCTAGGAGCTGATTAAGTCATGAGGGTAGAGCCCCCGTGAATGGGATTAGTGCCCCTATAGACACAGACATGAGAGACACAGTCTCTCTCGGCACCATGGGGGATCCGACCAAGGAAGCAGCTGTCTACAAGCCAGGAAGCGGGTTCTCACCAGACACCAGCTCTGCTGGCACCTTGACCTTGGGCTTTGCAGTCTCCAGAACTGTGAAAAATAAATGTTTGTTGTTTAAGACCTCCAATCTGGGGTAGTCTTGTTAGAGCAGCCCCAACAGACGAAGACAGCAAGCTGCTTAACCCCTTTGGGTATCAGTTTCCTTATATATAAAACGACTGCACACATACGTGCATATATACACACATATACATATATGTATATGTATATATATATACATACACAAAGCTATGAGCTGAATTGCATCCCCCCAAATTCATATGTTGAAGCTCTAACCCCAGTACTTCTGAATGTGACCGTGTTTGGAGACAGGGCCTTCAAAGAGGTAATTACAGCAAAATGAGGTCATTTGAATGGGGCCTAGTCCAACATGGCTGGTGTCCTTATGAGACGAGGAGGTGAGGACACAGACAAACACAGAGGGAAGACACGTGAGGACACGGACGAGACAGCCATCCACAAACCAAGGACACAGGCCTCAGAAGAAATGCCCTCCCGCCCCCTGACACCTTTGTCTTGGGTTTCTAGCCTCTGGGACTATGAGGAAGTAAATCTGGGTTGTCTGGGCCCCCAAGCCTGTGACGCTTTGCTATGGAGGCCCTAGGATGCTGCCCCCTACAGAAATTCTGGGGGACTAAGTGATAGACTGTAGGTGAAGGCTCTTCCCACAGTGGGTGGTACACAAAGATCAGGAATTAGAAGGCATTGTAGGTCAGGGAAGGACATTTTAATTCTTTTTTTTTTTTTAATGTTTATTTACTTATTTTTGAGAGAGAGTGCAAGCAGGGGAGGAGCAGAGAGAGAGAGACAAAGAATCTGGAGCAGGCTCCAGGCTCTGAGCTGTCAGTATAGGGCCCGAGGCAGGGCTCAAACCCACAAACCACAAGATCATGACCTGAGCCGAAGTCAGACGCCTAACCCACTGAGCCACCCAGGCGCCCCAAGAAAGAAAATTTTAAAAGGAACTACTTTTGTCTGAAGGTATCAGAAGTGGGAGATACAGGATCCTGTGAAAGGGACAGCCTAGGAGTCGGGGGAGAAAGGGTGTTGCTTCAGATGGAACTCAGGAGTCCACTGGAACCAACCAGAAAGGTTGCGTTTTTCCAGGAGCAGAGGGGACTCATTTGATGGATCAGCTTCATTCATTCAGCCAACAGTTTTACAGAAAGTCTGCTCTATGTGGGCGCCCAGCTTGGGCTGGGGCAGGAAGGAAGGAAGGCTTCCCGGAGACCAGTCCCTGAACTGAATTCTCAAGGATAAGAAGGCATCAGCCCAGTGAAAGAAGCAGGTGACAGTGGTGTGACCGTGTCAGGTCCGGACTGAGGGAAACACCGTGTGCATCAGACTGTGTTTCCTTACCTGCCGACTGGGAGGCACGTCAGGACACGTGGGACCCCCAGCCTCCCCCAGGACTTCTGAGTAAATGAGGGTCACATTAGATTTTTTGGAAGCCTGTTTCCTTCTAGGCAAGAACATTTTCCGAGGTGTTGTCAGCGCGAAGCTTAAACAAATTGAAAAGACACTCCCTAAGAAAAATAATAAAATTAGGAACATACAGGTACAAAGTGAATAAAGTGAAAAAAGAAATGGGAGTGAATCACACATTTCAAAAAACTAATAAATGCAGCAAACATTCATCTTTCTAGCACCTTGTCCAGACAAGGGGTCCTGAAGCCTAGTTTCTGGCAAGTCCGCTTCAGTTTATACACACAAACACATACTCACATCCAGACACGAGGCTAGGGCATCCTGCACGTAATTTTACAGTCTTCTGGCCAGAGACCCCCTCGCCTGGGCCAAGTGCATGGCCATCTCAGAGCACAGTGGCTACAGTGTGTCCATAGCACATTAAGGCAGAATCAAAACCTGGTTCAGACTCCGCAGCACAGCCTGGTCATGCGCATTCCTGAACTCGGTGTGTAGAAACGGAATGAGAGTCAGAGAGCCGGCAAGTCTGAATCAGGCTGTCAAGCCCTCAGACCAGCTGCGGGGCCTGTCCGGCATGGGCATACCACGTGTGTGGCTGCAGGAGGGACAGCTGGTGCAAAGACCCGGGGAAGAGGCGAGATGGTGAGGCCCTCTTGAAGGACAGCTGGTGCCTCAGGGAGGCTAGAGGAGATGCATGTGGGCAGAGATAAGGGTACGGAGAGGTAGGGAAGGGGCCACTCGTGAAGAATTTTGTACAAGCGCTAGAGAGTTTTAATTTTATCCTGAAAGCAATGGGAGGTCATTGGAGAAAGCTAAATAGGTAAAAGGAATATGCAGATTATGTTTTGGGGAGACCACCCTGAAACCAGTGTGGAAGGTCAAGGTGGCTTAGTAACACAGTGAGAACATTCAGGAGGTTACTGCGGTAATCACGTGCATTAATCAGGATTCTCCAGAGAACACTCTCACTATGTAAACTCTCTCTATAAAGAGATTTACTATAAAGAACTGGCTTGTGGGATTCTGGAGGCTGAGAATTCCCAAGATCTGCAGTTGCCCAGCTAGAGACCCCAGAAAATCAAGGTGTAGTTCTAGCTGGAAAGCCAGCAGGCTCAAGACCCAGCAAGAGCTGATGTTTCCATTTGAATCCAAAGGCCAGAAAAAAACTATGTCCCAGCTGAAATAATCAGGCAGGAGGAGAACCCCCTTACTAGCAAAAAAGTCAGCATTTTGGTCTCTTCAAGCCTTCAACTGATTGAATGAGGCCCACCCACATGCAGGAGGCAATCTGCTTTACTCAGTCTACAATTCAAATATTTTTTTAAGTTTATTTATATATTTTTGAGAGAGAGAGAGAGAGGGGGGGAGGGAAGTGGCAGAGAGAGCGAGGGAGAGAGAGAATCCCAAACAGGCTCCATGCTGTCAGCGCAGAGACCCAAGTGGGGCTCAAACCCACAAACCGTGGGATCATGACCTGAACCGAAATCAAGACATGGATGCTTAACGGACTGAACCACCCAGGCGTCCCTACAATTCAAATGTTAATCTCATCCTGAAACATCCTTACAGGCAGCTCAGGATAATGCTTGACCAACTATCTGGGCATCACTGTGGCTCAGTCAAGTTGACACATAAGATCAACCATCACACAAGGGAGAAATGACAGTGGCTTGAACAAGAAGAGTGGCCGGAGTGATGCAGTGGAAGTTCCAGACGAGCAAACTATCAAAAGCTTGAACAGGGTTTGGTGACCTATTAGTTTGGGAAGATGAGGGAGAGAGAGTCTATGATAACCCCTAGGTTTGGGTTGCGGGAGATGAAGTGGGAGACGGTTCTTTTTCACTGCTGGAGTGTCATCTGACTGTCCCTTAGTTTCATCAGTTCATGGGGACAAATGTTATCACATTGCAGTTAAATATCAATTTCCCTAGCTCAAAGCTCCACCTACAGATCCTTGCCAAGTTTTCTTAAAGAGCTCCCAGCATCTTGGGGTACCTGGGTGGGTCAGTCGGTTGAGCGTCCGACTTCGGCTCAGGTCGTGGTCTCGCGGTTCGTGAGTTCGGGCTCTGTGGGGGTTCACGTCGAACTCTGTGCGGGTTCACGTCGGGCTCTGTGCTGACATCATAGAGCCTGGAGCCTGCTTCAAATTCTGTGTCTCACTCTGTCTCTGCTCCTCCCCCACTCATGCTCTGTCTCTCTCTCTCCTTCAAAAATAAATTTTAAAACATTAAAAAAAAAAAAAAAGAGCTCCCAGCATCTTAAAAGTCTTACCAATAGAGGCGCCTGGGTGGCTGAATCAGTTAAGCGTCCGACTTCAACTCAGATCATGATCAGGATCTCACAGTTGGTGAGTTCAAGCCCTGCGTCGGGCTCTGTGCTGACAGCTCAGAGCCTGGAGCCTGCTTCCGATTCTGTGTTTCCCTCTCTCTTTGTTCCTCTCCTGCTCATGCTCTGTCTCTCTCTCTCAAAAAGAAATAAACTTAAAAAAAATTTTTTAAAGTCTTACCAGCATTCATGAATCAACCTGAGTCATTATTCGTGGATGCTATCTTTGCAGAACTGAGGTTCTGCCAAGCCAGAGGTGCACTGTGCCCGACCCTCTCACTGCCATCAACAGCCGAGCAGAGCTCTGCCCAGGTGAGCAGAAGCGGCAGGTAACAGCCCATGCGCATGAGCTCACCTGTGGGGAGGTTAGAGGTGCGCAGTCCCTCCCCCCAGCTACGAGGCCATCATAAACCCTACAGCCGTTTACAGTGAGATCCCTTAGCAACCCCAGCTCAGAGCACTGTTTCCAGGGTGCATACCTGCCATCCACTAAATCCTGAGGGCTTCTCCAGACCAGCTGTGCTGCAGGACCTCCAGGGACACCTAGATCACTGCACCACCCCCACTCCGCCTTGAGTACCACTCACTCTCGGCAGAGGAACCTTATCAAACCAGTTGTCTCTCTGTGGTGAATTCTCTGCCAAGGGCCCGGAAGTTCTGATAATCTGACCTCTGCCAGCTACCCCCCAGTCTCCCAGTCCGCCCCTCCTGGTGCACCTGATGTGCCTTTATGTGCCTGGAACCCAAATGTGGATACTTAGAGTGCCAAACACAAATGACCCTCGGGCCAAGTGCGTGAGTGCGTGTAAACAGACCATGAAGATGTGAGTATTGTTCGCATCTTGGAGTAGTTATGAAATGTTTTTGGTCTGGATTTTGTGTTTTGGTTTGCTAACTTTTGTTGTGGTTGTTTGTTGTTTTATTTTCAGATCTCTGGTGTAGTGTTGAGTGAACCATAGTCCTCGTTTTGTGTTACCTCTGCAAGATCTGTGCAAGGTCTTGTTCTTATTATTTAGTCCTCTTATTTCCATACCTAGAGTGACCAAATGTTTTATCATACAAGCAAGAACCCTTGTAAGAAGAGAGAGAAGCATGTTAATAATTACTGTGCTGGGACCACAGATGTAAACCAGGGCACGTGGTCACCCTGCCTGGACTTTATGTCCATTCCTGTGACCCTCTAAGCGACTATTCTATATTGTTTAGTTTGTGTGTGTTCTTATTTTAAAGATTTTATTTCTTTAAAAAAATTTTTTTAAGTTTTATTTTTCATATTTGTGAGAGAGACAGAGACAGAGCACAAGCAGGGGAGGGGCAGAGAGAGAGGGAGACACAGAATCTGAAGCAGGCTCCAGGCTCCAAGCTGTTAGCCCAGAGCCCGATGCGGGGCTCAAACCCACAAGCTGTGAGATCATGACCTGAGCTGAAGTCAGATGCTTAACTGACTGAGCCACCCAGGTGCCCAACAATTCTGTTGCTTCTAATGGATGCATAATGCTCCATGCTGGGCAACCACCACATACGTCGATGCCCCCACCCGCTGAGGATGCTGGGCTGCCCAGCCTTACCTCATCACGGGAAATGCCACAGTGGTTCTCGTTCAAGGAACCTCAGGGCCGCTGTGAGAATTGCTTTGGGATGTCAGGAGGAGAATTGCCAGGTTGTCATTCATGTAAGTAGGGCTGCATTGTTGTCCAAAATTTGCCTCTGTGAGGAATGTATAAATTTCAGGTCCAGCCCGGCTGGGACACCAGGGGCCGAGACACCTGAGAATAGAAATAGGAGAAGCACCAGAATGTAGGGAGATGGGAAACCAAGTGGTTATGAAGGCAGGAGGGAAAACAAGAAAGGCGATAGCAGGGTGGAACAGGGGTGTGTTGGTGCAGAACCCTGGCTCTCAAGTCAAACGCACCTGAGTCGAACCTCGGCTCAGCCACCAGTGAGTTCCGTGACTTTGAGTTTCTTATTTGCACTCAGGCTCGGTGTTCTCACCAGCAAACTGGGCTGAAACGAGTCCCTACCTTGACCGGCTGTAACTTAGTTCTGTATCTAGAACATGATAAGTGTGGGGGTGCTGGGTGGCTCCTTTGGTTAAGCCTCTGACTCTCGATCTCAGCTCAGGTCTTGATCTCAAGGTTGTGAGTTTGAGCCCCACACTGGGCTCCACATTGGCCATGGAGCCTACTGGAAAAAAAAAAAAAAAGAACTTGATAAGCATGCAGTAAATGTTAGATATTTATTCTCTAACAGCTTTTCATTCAAGAACTTGCCAGAGTTTGTCATTATATTTTTATTTGTATGATCATTTGATTAATATCCGTATCTTCCACTGAATAGATTCTTCCTTGGACCAGGGACCTTGTCTATTTGATTATGATTTTATCCCTAGCATCTAACACAGTGCCTGGTACAGAGGAGACACAATAAATTTTTATCACATTAATTAGCCAGCGGAAATAAAATACAGAGGGTAATTATAGATTATGGGAAGTGGAACAAAGCAAAAGACTGCATGATGTGTTAGAGAGTGATTGAGATGAGGGAAGAACGTAGATAGGTCTGCAGGGAAGGCTTCTCTGAGGAGGTGATAAGAGCTGAGAGAGAAAGGTAGAAAATGGACCATCTCCATTGAAAGTTGAAGGAAAGCTCTTCAGGCAGAGGGACAGCACATTCAAACGCCCTGAGGCAGGTGAGGGCTTAGCGTATCATGGGACATCAATGAAGCGTCTTTATTGGAAAAGGAATATAGCAAGTAGAAACAGAGAACCGTTAGGAGGCTGTTGCAGATGGAAGACGGTGGTGGCTTGCGCTTAGTGGCAAAAACATGAAAAAGAGTGGGTGGGTTTGGGATGCATTTTGCAAGGAGAATACAGGACATGATGAGTGATCAGGTATAGGGTAGGAGGAAAATCCATAAATCAAGGTTGGCTTGGGCAATCGTGTGAGCCGTTAACTGGGCCAGGAAAACCAGGGGAGAAATAGGTTTGGTGGGGGGCTGCAGTGACTGAGGAGAGAAAGCTCACATATCAACATATCAAGTCTGACCTAACTTCAAGATCACTAAAGAGAGACATTGAATAAGCAGTTAGATGGGGAAATCTGAGACTAAGGGGGAGAGAGAGGTCCCAATTTATGTGGAGTCACCGGCATAGAAGATGGTATTTGAAGTCTTGGGATAGGACTGGATAAACCCTCAGGGTAATAAAGTATCAACAGAGATGGCAAGAGGGTTGCCTTGGGCGCCCCCGCCTTTGGAGCCTGGGTGGGAGAGGGGGAGTCAGCAAAGCACCAACAGCAGTCACTCCTCTTTCTCCTTTCTCCCTAGCCAATCCCAGCTCCAGACAGCCACTAAGGTACTTCTTTTCTCTATAGATCTGCCGATTCTGGACATTTCCTGTAAACAGAACCATGCAGTCTGTAGCCTTTTGTATGTGGCCCCTAGGGCTGAGTATAATGTCTCTAAGTTCCAACTATGTCGCAGCATGTATCAGGACTTCATTCCTTTTTTACGACTGAATAATAGGCCATTGTCTGGATAGGCTACCTTTACAATTTTTTAAAAAGTTTACTTATTAGTTTTGAGAGAGACAGAGAGAGGAAGAGGGAGAATGCCAAGTGTGCTCCAGGCTGTCAGCACAGAGCCCAGTGTGAGACTCAGTCTCACGACTGTGATATCATGACCGACCATGAGATCATGACCTGAGCTGAAATCAAGAGTCTGACGCTTAACCACCTGAGCCACCCAGGCACCCCTCGATATGCTACCTTTTCATTCTCATGCGTCAGTTTGAATCTCATGGGTTGTGTCTATTTTCTGAAAGCTCTTATGAACAATGTTGCTATGACCATCTGGATGTTAAGTTTTTCTTTGGACATACATTTTCATTCCTCCTGGGTCCACACCTAGAGTGGAATTGCTTGGTCATATGATCACTGTGTTTCACATTTTGAGACAATGCCAAACTGTTTTCCAAAGTGGCTGCACCACTTTATATCCTCAGCACCACGTTGAGGGTTCTGATTTCATCACAGCCTCACCTTCACTTGTTCTTGTCTGTCTTTTTTATTTCAGCCATCCTAGAGAGTATGACATAGTATCTCATTGTGGTTTCAATTTGCATTTCCCGGATGACTACTGCACGTGCATATTGGCCATTTGTATACGGCTATTGGTAAATTCGACAAGATTCACGGGAGTGATGGCTGTTGAGGCCAGCTGAGTTAAAGAGAGAATTGAAAGTAAGGAAGTAAGAAAAGGAGATACGAAAACTATTTGAGAGGTTTCTTTTTGGAGCAGTTTCAAGGAAAGTTTCTTTCTGTGTCTTCTTTTCTTTTTAATGTTTTTTAATGTTTATTTATTTCTTAGACAGAGAGAGACAGAGCATGAGCAGGGGAAGGGCAGAGAGAGAGAGGGGGACACAGAACCTGAAGCAGGCTCCAGGCTCTGAGCTGTCAGCACAGAGCCTGACGCGGGGCTCGAACTCACGGACTGCGAGATCATGACCTGAGCTGAAGTCGACCGCTTAACCGACTGAGCCACCCAGGCGCCCCTGTTTTTGTGTCTTCTTAATGATAGGAGGCACTGGATACGTTTGTTCCTGAGAATGTTCCAGTAGACATGGTTGCTTTGGCTATGCCAAGAAGTAACTTCAGAAGCAAAGCCCTTGAGAAAGGGATGAGGGCAGAACTCAGCACGAGATGGGGTGGCCTTTAAAAGCATCCCGCTCTCCCTGCCCTTTAACCTGTGAGAACCGGGGTACAGGTCCAGTTAATCTATGGCCTTGGTGCTGGTGAGATGAAGGGGGTCCCTTTCTGATGGCTCCCATCTTCTCAATGAATGAAAGAATGAGGTCTGAACAAGAAGCAGCATGGAAGATGTGTGGGAGGTTTGAAAAAAAGAGAGGGGGAAAAATAGAAAAAAAAAACAGGAAGTAATAAAATAATTATTTGGAGAGCAAGAAATCAAAGCTAAAAGAGAAATATAGGTTTGCCAGAGGGGCATCGAGTGCCCATCGTGTCTTGAGGCCATAGATTTATAGTAAATCCCATCAGTGTGATTTTCTCCAAGAATGTTCAGCGACTCAGCCACAGGAGCAGGGAATGTGGGTAGTTGGGCCCACATTGGGTGGAGGCTTTGCTGGCTTTGTAGCAGCGAGGGAGCCGGCAGAGAGCTGAGGATGTGCGCGGAACAGCGATTTAATAAGGACAATGGCGGTGGTTTTCCAGGTGTGATTCCCTGGCCAGCAGTGTCAGCATCAGTGGGAACTTGTCATACATGCAGTTTGGGGGCCTCACCCCAGAACTACGTAAGAGGACTGTAAGGGGGGACTGTGTCCTCAGAGGACAGATGTGGAGATAGAAGGGAGTGAGCGGCTTATAGATTGGAAGCCCCGGAGGAGAGACGAAAGGGTTTGGGGGCTCTGGGAAATGGGTCAGCTTAGTGGAGACTGACCAGAGATTTGGGGGGTGGTGCACCAATGATGAATCACCCAGGAGGCATGGTCTTTAGAGCTTCCTAAGTAAGTAGGGATGTGAGGTCGGCTGGAATGCTACCATTACCATGAGGAATCCCAGACAAACGTGGTAAGAGTTCCTTCTGGAGGGGTGCCTGGGTGGCTCAGTCTGTTAAGCACCCAACTCTTGATTTTGGCTCAGGTCATGATCTCACGGTCCATGAGATCGAGCCCCATATCGAGCCGGCTTGAGATGATCTCTCCCTCTCTCTGCCCCCCTCTCCCCCTCTTACACACACACTCTCTCAAAAGAAATAAATGAACATTAAAAACAAACAAACAAAAAAAAAGAGTTCCCTCTGGAGTCCTGAATCCTTAGCTGAATTCTGGATGACAGCACTTCCTGTAGCTGGAACCTGGCATCACATCATTTCTGTCACATTCTGTTGATCAAGTAAACTCTCAAGCCCAGCCCCGTTCCGGGGGAAGAGACCACACAGAGGTATGAATACAGTCAGGTGCGTTCGTTGGGGTCCACCAGAGTAACAGACTTCCACAACAGTTAATGCTTTCCGCGTCCAGCTTACAAAATCACTGACTACAAGATCGTAAAGACACTCTATGTTTTCCTTTAAAAGTTTTACTGATTACCTTTCATTTTGAGGTCTACAATCTATCTCGAATGGATGATTGTGATAGATGTGAAGTACAGACACCCATCATGTCAAAAGGGCCATCCTTTTACCATTGTGGTGGAGTGTAACCTTGCCATAAACGAAGTATCTATATAAGCTTGACTTTATTTCTGGACTTTCTATTTGGTTCCCTCGGTATATTTGTGCTTGCCCCTATTTCAACCTGTCTTGATTACTGTAATTACGTACAAAGTCTTGATAACCAGTACATGTAAATCTTCCAATTCTGTTATTCTTCTTACAAGATGTTCTTGGCTTTTTGCATTTTTTATATAAGTGCATTAAAATAAAATAAATTTTGAAAACATTATTATAAATTGAATTGTGCCTCCCCCCAAGATATGTTGAAATCCTAACTCCCAGGCCCCCAGAACGTAAACCGATGTCCCCATAGAGTCTTTGCGGATGAAATCAAGTTATGATAAGGTCATATCGGAGTAAGGTGGGCCCTAATCCAGTATGACTGGTGTCCTTATAAGGAAAGGGCTTGTTCAAATGCAGATGGGCTGGGCCCCAACCCAGGGGCTTCCAGTTCAGTGGGTCTGGAGTCAAGTCTGACAATTCGAATTTTGGATGAATTTTTGATGCGTTCCCAGGCGAGGCCGATGCTGCTAGTCCTGGGATCATCCTTTGAGAAGCAGTGGATTAGATTAATCAAGACTCGTCTGTGAGGGTTGGGCTCAACTCCTAGAAAACACAGTGCCGCTCAAGAGGAAGGAGGATACCAGACAAACTGAGGGTTCCATCAGTGTCTAGGAGAAAACTAGAACACTAGGGGAGACCGCTGTTGGGTAGTCAACTGGTAGTGTCTGCTGTGGAGCAGCCAAAGAACAACCTGGAAGAAATTGAGAAGGACTGTGTCCAGACAGCAGAACAGAGTGTATCCAGGGAGGCATGGAGAAGAGATTCAGGGAGAAAGTGGTCACGGCAAGTGGTGAAATAGGATCATTGGCTTTGACAAGTAGGAGGTCTTTACTGAAACAGAAGAGCAGCTCTGTTCTGAAAACGAGCCACGGGGACAGTTAAACAAAATACAAAATTCTATACGTCTCACTATCTGCTGCCCATGCCAAGTGCTAGGACTAATTTCTAGAGTAGGGATGGGCTTTCCTGGTAACCAGGAGTGGGGTTTGACTTACTGCTGAGCAGTGAGGTTAAGTTTACGGAGGAAGAACTCTGTTCTGAGCTCCAGTTTAAACCCAGCCTGAGTCCTGAGTTACAGACAAGAGGTCTTGGTTGTGGGGGAAAGGTTTGCACATCTCCATCCGTTTGCCAGAGCACACATCTGTCTCCACATATGTTCAGTGATGTCCACTTACCCATCCAGTCCCGCCTCCTCCTCTATGCACGCCTATCATCTCGCTTCACAGACATGCGGAGTTATCGACAGACAAGTCCAGATCCCACCAGTGGCTGCTGGAATAGCTCTCCTGGCCTCCAGTTTCACATCTGTGAAAATAGAGATAATAATTACCTCTCTTGGGACACCTGGGTGACTCAGTCAGTCGAGCGTCTGACTTCGGCTCAGGTCTTGATCTCGAGGTCTGTGAGTTTGAGCCCTGCATCAGGCTCTGTGCAGACAGCTCAGAGCCTGGAGCCTGCTTCAGATTCTGTGTCTCCTTCGCTCTCTGTCTCTCCCCCACTCATGCTCTGTCTCTCTCTCTGTGTCAAAGATAAATAAACATTAAAATTTTTTTTTAAATAATTACCTCTCTTGTAGAATTGAGAATTAACTGAGATCATGCGTGTCAATAAAAATGTGGGGCACCTGGGTGGCTCAGTCAGTTAAGCACCCAACTTTGGCTCAAGTCACGATCTCACCATTCTGGAGTTCGAGCCCCGTGTTGGGCTCTGTGCTGACAGCTCAGAGCCTGGAGCCTGCTTCAGACTCTGTGTCCCCCTCTCTCTTTCTCTCTGCCCCTCCCCTGCTCGTGCTCTGTCTGTCTGTCTCTCTAGAAAATAAAATAAACATTAAAAAAAACTTGTAAAAAATAAAGTAATTAAAATGTGTATGTATGCAAGATAATATTGTTATGGCTACACATCCATCACCCTCTCCACACATTAACATCACCAGCTAACTAGCAGTTGGCTCCTAAGTGTAGCATGAGTACAATTTAAAAAGTGTATTTATACTATATGACTCCATGTGACGTCCTGGAAAAGACAAAACTATGGAGACATTAGAAAGATCAGTGATTTCTAGGAGTTGGGGGTGCGGGAGGGATGGGTGGAGCACAGGGGATTTTTAGGGCAGTGAAACTATTCTGGAGAACCCTGTAATGACAAGTGCACATCATCGTACATCTGTCCAAACCCACAGAATGCACAACTCCACGAGTGAACCCTAATGAAATCTAGGAGCTCTGGCTTATTATGATGTGTCAGTATAGGTTCGTTGATTATGACAATGGTGGGGGGTGTTGCTAATGAAGGAGGCTATGTGTGGGGGTGGGGTAGGGGGTATATGGGAAGTCTCTGTACCTTACACTTAATTATGCTGTGAATCTAAAATTGCCCTAATATAAGAAAATCTTTTTAAAATTTGTTTAATGTTTATTTATTTTTGAGAGGAGAGAAAGAAACAGAGTGCCAGCAGGGGAGAGGCAGAGAGAGAGAGGGAGACATAGAATCGGAAGCAGGCTCCAGGCTCTGAGCTGTCAGCATAGAGCCCAACATGGGGCTCAAACTCACGAACCATGAGATCATGACCTGAGCCCAAGTTGGCCGCTTAACTACCTGAGACACCAGGTGCCCCAAGAAAGTCTTTTTTATTTTTATTAAAAAAATTTTTTTTAACGTTTACTTATTTTTCAGACAGAGAGAGACAGAACATGAACAGGGGAGGGTCAGAGAGAGGGAGACACAGAATCCGAAACAGGCTCCAGGCTCTGAGCTGTCAGCACAGAGCCCGACGCGGGGCTCGAACTCACGGACTGTGAGATCATGACGTGAGCCAAAGTCGGCCACTTAACTGACTGAGCCACCAGGCGCCCCAAGAAAGTTTTTTTTCAAGGCACATTTATATCTATCCACTTATACCCACCTACACATCTCTACCTAGAAATACATATGCATTTGTTTCTAGCATTGCATATAAGTATGTTCTGTCTTCCCAGCAGCTGTCTACATAAACAACTCTCTGCCAGCAACACCCATGTGGACAGCTATCTCTCCTTTTGCGGCCGAGAGGCGTGCAAATCCAGGTCCTCTGAGAATCAGATGCCAATATGGGATTAAAAGCACAGGATTTTATTAGGGGAAATGTCTGCGGGGAAAATGGTGAGTGAGCAGGGCAGGCTGAGGCCGGGGCTGCTGTCAGACCGCGCTCTGCGAGAGTGCGTGAAAAGAGAGGAATCTTCCCAGACTGCCATGCAGCGTAAGAAAGATTTGACGGGGCTGTTGAGGAGTCCTCCAGCCAGCTGGCCCTGAGGGAAGCCCTGGTCTCTCAGTCCCCTGCCCCACTCAGTCCCTGGCCATGGCCACGAGCAGCCCCCCAGCGGCGTGGCCTGGACACAAGGGCAGCCCTGGACGTCAGTGTGGCAGCTGGAGCCCTTGACTGATTACTCACTGCACTTGGGGGTCCGGGAACGGGGCTCTCCAGGCCACCATATGAGGTGCCATCCATGTGTGCGTGTGATAGAAACACTCCACGCCGAAAACCAGAAAATCAGTGCAAACGTGGGGAATTCACCTGGGGATAGAGTTGCCTGTGTGGTCCTCCTGGCCGCCACGGCTGTTCCAGATGGAGCCCCAGCCCAGAGAGGCCCTCAGGCTGATGCCTCGGGAAGTCCAGGGCAGTGGCTGCCCGTGAACTTGGTTTATGCTCTGCTGCAGGCATGCCATCGGTGAGCTCCGGCAAAGCTCACTGCTGCTTCTCCCTGGGTATTCTCACTGGGTATACCCTGGGTATATACTCCCTGGGTATTCCCTTGCCCTACCCAAGGACTAGAGAAGCCAGAACACTCTTGGCTGGTGTCTGTGGAGACACAAACCTCAGAACAGGCGCAGCATGGGGGGGGGGCACACCCCTCTGGGATTCCCCATCGTGTCTCCCTCTCCCTGGGGTTCACGACCTCCTTCATGGCAGGGCTGCTGCTCCAGCCCCGATCAGAGGACAAGGGACCAGTGGCAGGCCAGTGGCTCCGTGTGAATCACCTTGTGTCCAAGGTGAGCCCCACTGATGAAAGCATGGAGACCCGTGGTGGCCCAAGCCCAGTACTGTGCGGATGAAAGTCTTATTTATGTGAAAGATATATCTGCAGAGGGAGCAATAAACTGTAAGGCAAAGTATGAAGGTTTGCAGCAAACGCTGTTAAGTTTTATATTCCTGAAAACTAGGGATAAAAGATACAACCATTTAAAGCAAAGTGGATAAAAGGGGTTCCACACGATTGTAAAACAGGCTTATAATAGTTAATTGCTAGTTTCTTATTACAGCAGAGAGAGTCAAACTAGCCTTTAAAATTCCCACCATTGGAGAGCGGGGGTGGGGGGGGAGGGGAAGAGGACAGGTGAGGGTGACCTACCAGAAAGAGGGTCTGGGCCCAGTTCCCAGGTGTTTTCAGAACAGAGAGCACTGTTTCATTCCTAGAAGCCTGCCCCATCTCCAGTACTGAGGGGGAGCTCTCTGCCCCGGCCCGTCCATCACGTTCTCGTTCACGCCCCTGAGTGACTGTGGACAAGTCACTTTGCAGCATCTTCCTGGCCATGAAAGAGTGCGCAGTGATCTCCCCAGTCCCGCCAGCTCCAGGGCTCAGGCCACATTACTCACCCGGTGCCTCGACAGCCCAGGCATTGTGTTAGGAAGGCAGCAGGGAGGAAGAGTGGAGAAGACAGACACTGAGGCAGATCGCTGCAATTCCGTGCAGTGAATGTAGAACAGAGGCATGTGTGGGGGTGGTGGGTACGCAGGAAGGAGGCACTAAGAACTCTGAGGGGAGCTGAGATCTAAGCCAGATCTTGCCAGAATGACATTCTACGCAGAGGGACAAGCATGTGTAAAGGCTCCTGACAGAGCTTCCTGAGCAGCACAACTCCAGGGGCTCTGTTCACATTGGGGTCCGTGTAAATGGTGCCCCTAGGGTTGTACAGTGCACAACCTGTGCAGCTTGACAGAGCAGCCCTGTAAAACTGGTGCCCAGAGGCATGTTGGGGATGGTGAGGCCAACCCCAAATCCCAGAAGACACCACAGTAGACCTTCAGGGTTGAACCTCTTACCCACCCCCATTTCCCACCATCTCCCTGATATCTTGCCCTTTACTGCACAGATATGGCCTGGCCTCAGGGGGAGTTCTGTTCCACTCCCAAACTCTGGGCAACCCCCAAGGAGCTGTCAGAAAGCTAGGGGGAGATCCAAATCCATTTCCCCCTTTAGCAACACAATTGTACTTTCTTTCTCTCTACTCTGAAGCGGGGTGGGGGGGGGCGGATGGGTTTCCTCCTCCATAAAAACAGATTATTAATGAAAAGCAGACCTTTAAGGCAATGGTTTATCTGAGGATTCCTTGTCAAGCCAGCTGCGTTTAGCCGATGCTCAACCCCACGGGGCACGTCCCCTCTGTCAGCAGTCCCCCTCCTCACTGCATCCCACCACCCCACACGCGAGCACAAGGCAGCCTCTCCTGCTCTGGGGGTGAAGGGGGTCAAGGGGGTTCGCAGAACCAAGCCCTCTGGATGGTGGGGGTGGGGCCCTCAGAGCCCCTTTCTGCCTGCCTGGGCCTGCCTCGCACGGCTTCCTGCTCCAGCATCAGCCCATCCTTCTTCTTAGAGGTGGGAGGGCAGAGGCCAGCCCAGGACCCCCCACCCCCGCCCCATAGCTCTGCTGAGGAATGTGACCCCACAGGAAATCCTTCTGACCTCTGAGGCAAACCTCAGGAGGAAAACCATGATCCCAGAGTGGACAAAGGGCAGTGCTGAGGCCTCTCTCCCCCTCCCCCAGCCCAAGACCTCTTGTCCCTAGAATTCGTGGGAGTGGAAGCACTCCCAGCTGGCCAGCTCCGGCAGGGTCTCCGCCATGGAAGGGGCCGGGAAGACCCTGAAGACGCAGGGTGCCCATACATCCCGTTTGCCCCGGACAACCCCACTCTAGAGTAGGCTGTCTGTGTGCTGTTATTAATTCTGCCTCCATTTCCGGAGCAAAGATACTCTGGTCTGGATGAAAAATCCTATGGTCATCCTAGTAGACACAGACTCAAATGGAATCCACGCTACCACCTTCCTTCATTCCACAAAGCCTGAGCCTCCACTCTGGGCCAGGCATGCATCTGGCCCTGGAGGTGTGGACCTGAGTAAGAAGCAGCCAGTCCCTGCTGGGTGAGGGCATTCACCGTTTCAGCAGACACAGCCCCAGACCAGCTACAGTGGCTCAGTGTGAGGTCCTGGCAGAAAGGGATTCGTTCTCTTAAGGGTCTCGGAGAAGATTCGCCGAGCAAGTGGCAAAGGAGCTTCAATGGCCACCCAGCCTCCGCAAGGCAACTGCCCTCACGTTCCCCAGGACCCTTGCAGCTGCCCAGGTCTTTCTCTAGCACGGGACTCCCTGCCCCCGACCCCCACCCCAAACCGGTAGCCACAGTGAGGGCTGAAGGGCAGCATAGAATTGAAATTTTAGGTAAGGTCTCCCTCTGCAAGCAGGTGTCTCTTTCCCCAACTGCGATGCATTCACTGATTCACTTACCAAATGCAAAGCACGGGGTGCGTTCAGGCACTATGTGAGCGGTGACTAGCACCAGAAACACCTGCCTTCGGGGACTTACAGGCTGGGAGCCGGGATAAATGCTAAAGCAAATCACTCAGCGAGAAATGAGTGCACCACAATTATTGTAAAGAAATTGGCGGGGGTGTGGGAAGAGCGTGTGCTGGCTGAGGCTAACATAGTGGGAGAAACAGCCCTCACCTTCACAAGACTCTGGAGGCGTGAGCCCTTGGTGGGAATTTGAAGCCCGAGGACAAACCCATATGGCAGACAGATTTGAGTTTCATTAGTGAGAACCAGAAAAGTGAGTCCTTGGGTGAAAGGGGCCATGGAGTTGGATATGTCAGCCAGAAGAAGAGGACACAGTGCAGAACTGAAGCCTAAGCCATGATTAAGTGTCACCTAGATGGAAAGGCAGAATTTCCTGGACATTCAGCTGGGAAGGTCCTCTAGAGGCCATGCTGTCCATTCCCCTGCCTCTGTGTACTTTCTCAGGCAAAGAAGGTGGATCAGGAGAAGGGAAGGGATTCCAGACCCCATCCCGTGCTGAACACCTCTTACCTGGAGAAGCCCTTACCATTGTCAAGTGCCTCTGCCCCCTGGGAAGATGAACAGATTTGGGGGAGGGGGAGGAGAGGAGAGAGAGAACCTGCCTCAACCCGATCCTGTATCGCCTGCCAGTCTGGGGTCTGGGACTCATTGCTTCCTGGGTTCTGCTTACATATTCTCTTCTGCTAAGTGATACTAATGCAGGATGCATCACCATAAACTATTGCACAAATGAATGTTGCCTAATAGAAAGTGTATTTCATATATAGTATTAATTAAATGGGTCTGAGATGGACCACACCTCATTTTGCTGATCAGGTGTCCGGGCAGGAAGCTTCTAGAATTGGGAGTAAGAGCAATAATAAAACTGTAGTTAAAATTTACCAAGCGTTTACTTTGTTCTCAACCCTTTACTTGTGTTGGTTCCTTTTTTTTTTTTAAAGTTTATTTACTTATTTTGAGAGAGAGAGAGAGCATGCAGAAGAGCAGGGGAGAGTCAGAGAGAGAAGGATAGAGAGAATCCCAAGCAGGCTCCCTGCTGTCAGTGCAAAGCCCAAATCGGGGCTTGATCTCATGAACCATGAAACCATGACCTGAGCTAAAATCAAGAGTCAGGCCCTTAACCCACTGAGCCACCCAGGCACCCCAGTTTTGGTTCTTTTATTCCCTGTAACAATCCTGTACGGCAGGTCCTGCTAGAGAATGGATTTTACAGATGAAGAAACTGAGACACAGAGAAGTTAAGCACTTTGCACAGGATTTCACAGAGTTATAGAACGGTGCCCTTCCCCCAAAGATGTCCTCTTCCTAATCCCCAGAACCTGTGATCAGGCCATACTACGGGGTAGAAGGAACTTTGCCTATGCGGTACAATTCAGGATCTTGAGATGGGGACATTATTCTGGATTATCCAGGCAGACCCACCGTAACCACCAAAGTGTTTGTACGAGAAGGAAGCAGAAGCATCAGAGGAGATGCAACAAAGCAGAGAGATCTGACGCTGTTCCAGTCCTGGCTTTGAAGACGGGGAAGGGGCCACAGGCCAAGGACTAGAGGTGGCCTCTAGAATCAGAAAAAGACAAAGACGCAGATCCTCCGCTAGACATCCTGGAAAGAACACATCCCTGCTGGTCCATTTTGGACTTCTGACCTTCAGAACTGCAAGATAATAAACTTGTGTTTTTAGATTCGTAATTTGTTACAGCAGCAGCAGGCGACCACTGTCCCCAGCTAGCATGTGACAGCAGCAAAGATACAGGCTCTGTGCTGGGAAAACAGTCCTTTCGCTCACCGTGTTTGGGACCAACTGCACCTCTTCAACACTGATCCCAGAGCTCTTGGACAGCTATCTCTATGTCCCACCGCCCCTGTCTGACTACTGACCCCCACCAGCTCCTGCTCTGCCCAGTACCTTTCTCCCACCTTATTTTCCTGGGATCACTGAGAACCATCTCAGCCAGCCCAGGACGGCCTGGGGTTGGCGCCCTGGAGACATGGGCAGCAGAAAAAGGCTGAGAGTCCTCCGTGGGCCTGTATGTGTACAGGTTTGCGTACAGCAGCTTCGGCACCATCAGGCATCGGTACCTGCATCGCAGAAGAAGAAACCAAAAGAGCAGCTAGGTGTGTGGCTTTGTGTGGAGTCCAGCTCTGAGCACAGAAGAGGGCCAGTTGCCCAGGGATCAGCATGGACACAGCTATGTGACAGGGGAAGGGGTCAGAGGGACAGCCTCTGCCCAGAGTATCAAAACAGGGCATGAAACACTCTGGCCCTGAAGGAAGAGGGCTTCAGAGGCTCCTGGGGAAGAAGCCACGGGGATGATCAAAGGTTTCCGGCCTCTCTGTAGAACGTTTGGACTTTGCTGCCACCTTGTGGACAGACTTCAGAAAGACAGGGTTGTGGCTCTTCTGGGACAAAGATTGACATCTTATTTCATGCCTTAGGCTAGATCTTTCTAAGTCTTGGGGTTGAGGGTGGGAAAGATGGTGTGTGTGTGGGGGGTCCTCCCAGATACATGGAAGGGACTCCCTAGGCTTCCAGAGTCCCAAGTGTCATCCTCATGGTGTGGCCCTCTGCCAAAAGTTTCATTCTCTTTGCAGACAGGGACACTGGAAGTGGAACGGAATAGGAGAAACCCAGCCAGGATCGGGGTAGGCCACCCATGTTGTGCCAGTATGCACACACCTTCCCAGCGCAGGGGCTCCAAGCTGTTTTAGGCAGGAATTCTGTGCAAAGGAGCTGAGAATGTGCAGGGTGAGACAAGGGGGAGTACTGGGAGAAAGGGGGACACAAAGGGATGGGGCACAGAGGTCTGAATCCAACCCGGTGGGAACGGGAAGTTGAGCCCCCGTTGGCCTTATGATGAGTGACCAGCTTGCTTAGCCTTCCTGTCTCTGAAATGGGGATGAGAAGGATAAAGGCCTCTACTCTCCCGGAGGACGTTCTCACCCATTCCGAATGTGATGTGAGCACACTGAGGAAGGGCTGATACGCCCCGAGACACCTCTCGACTCCAGCCTCATGCTTCCCTGGGCTTTTACCCCATATTGGGAGACACATGCCCAATGAGCCAGGTACTGATATGACCCCCCACTTTGCAGATGAGAATATTGAGGCACAGAGGAGTTAAGTACTTGTCCAAGGTTTCACAGCTGGCATGTGATGGGGCCAAGATGCAAATCTGGGGTAGCCACCCGCACCCAAGGTGCCCCCAATAACTGTGTTGTATAAGGAAATGGGGGTGGCCAATGCAGATGCCCCAGTTCTAGGTTCCATCCAACTTGGGCTCTGGCGGTGGAGACTGAGGCAGATCTTCCTCCCTGGTCTGTCCCTTCCCAACGTAGATACAGAGCTCTCTTTCTTCCAAGTCTTCTCAAAAATAAGATTCCATTCCTTCCCTTTCAGACTCTCAATCTAATTCATGTCAATATGACTGTCCAGAAGTTCCTGCTATAGTCTAACCTCCACACCTCTTCCTGCAGGCCAAGCACCTTTGCAAGGTCCCAGAGAGAAGAGACAGAAGATGTGGCTGTGTTTCAGAGAGGGGTATTCTTGGTCTCTAAAAGCAGGGTTTAATTCTCTAACCATGACAGTCAGGGCTGGCCAATCACAAGCATTAATGGGGGAGCTTAAATTATAGAGGACCAAGTTAGAGAAAAGAAAAGAAAAAAAAAAAAACCCACCCAACTCCCAGCCACGGGGACTTGCAGCTGATAGGTAATTATCTGCTGTTTGTGCGCACTGTTAGGGCTCCCCGACCCTGAGCGGTCAGCGTGGACGTGAACGGCGTGTGCACTGGGGGAGAGGGCCAATGAGTTCGTATCAGGTCAAGACAATTGTGAGGGGCCCATCCGGCCGGTTCTCGACTTCTTCTCCCCTCTTCCGCCCCTCCACTCCCCTCCAATCAGGGAGGAGCTGCCCTCTTTGCCCACCACCCCTCCCCAAACACTCGGAGAAGAGGAGGAGTGATTAGCATGGGGCATTGTCCCCGGATAATGGGCCCCAGCTGCCGCATGAAAGAAGAGACAAAGCGCCTGGCCGCTCCACGAGCATTATCCCCTCGTTAAATCTCTGTTATTAGATTAGATTCAAAATGTATTGATTCAGAGGCTGGGGGGAGGTGGGGGAGGGAGGAGAATCTGGCTAGTGATTGCTGAACCCCACCTCTCCACATGCTCTCCCTCCCCCGCTGCACCTCCCCCCACCCCACCCTGGGCAACTTTTTCTCTCTCCTGTTCTCTTGGGGAAATCTCCCATATCCTGGCTCTGAGTTTAGCTCCTCTCCCTGGACTATCCTGGAGGCCAGGGAAGGTCCACTCCTGTCGGGAACCCTGAGGTCACGGAGCCCAGGCTGCGGCTGACCAGATAGAAAGGCAGCCTCCTAGATGGGATGGTGGCAGTGGGCCCCACAACTTGAGCAGTATGGGCCGTGAATCCACAGGGGGTTGGAAGGGTTCATGCCGGGCACTCAAGACCTGCAGTGGGATCTTTTGCATAGACATGATAGGTTTGGAAAGCAGCGTGGGTGGGAAGGGAAGGTGAGGACTGAAGTGTTATAGGTGACGAGGGGAGGCTGCAGGAGAGGAGCAGGGAGAAGACAGAGAACCGGCAGGCTTCTCACAAACACTTACAAGGACACAGGTGGTTTCTGGTTCTCTCTCTCTGGATGTCTGATGAGGAAATGAGCTGAAGTGGCAGGAGGAAGGAAGGGAGCAGGTTCTGGGAGACATAACAGGTGGGAAGGAAATTCTGAGCGTTCTCATATCCCGCACAGGGCAAAGGTCTCCTTGGGAGAAGATCAAGATCAGTACTGATCAATGAGAGGCAGTACACTGGGTGTTCTCTGGCCCTGAGCCTCAGTTTCCTGTCCCTGGGTGACACAGTTTGGATGCCGGATCGATGAGCTGATTGGCTGTGGCTAGTGGAGCAGAAGATGTTACACGTGGCGGCTCTTTCTCAAGGTGGTTAATTGGCTGCCTCAATGCTGGGCTCTGTTGCCCCATTGATTGTGGGTGAAGGGTAGAGGGGGGGGAGATGAGGAATCAATAGGTTGATTAGTGTCTTGCTAGCTTTCTGGTTGGACACTTTGTCAATAGCCACCCACTTACTGACCAGTGGTGCACTGACAGTGCCAGACTGTCCCCCTTTTTCTCTCTCTGGCCGGAGGCATGAGACTCCGCCAGTAGCCTGACCAGCCCCAGCAAATCCTGGTGGGGTGGGGCAGCTTTTGGTCCCAAGACCAGGCTCCAAAGTATGAGCTTCCAGAACCGTCCTGAAAGAGTTGGGGTGGACAACGACCACCTGTAGCCCAATCTCTGCTCAGCATGAGGCAACAACTGTGAATGGGGCCAATCCCCAGCCCCACAGCCTCTTGATTTTTGCTGGGGGACCCTGATATCCACCAATCAACAAAACAAAGGTAAATATAAAATCCCTATTTAATAGCAAAAGCCCATATGTCTGGAATGGAAGAAGCAGGTGAAATCTCATTCTAGTTCACCTTAGGAGCCAGCAGCTAGTTAGACAATATTTAATGAGTTCACTTCGCATGCTGGGGAGCACAGGGTATGAAGAAGCTGAAGGAAGCTAAAAGAGATGAGTCCCCTTCCTCAGTCTCTAGGATATCTCATTCTTGAAGCTCCCAAGGGCTCAAGGGCTACCCTCCATACAGCTTCGCAGGGTGGTCTACAAATTAGAACTGCAGTGTGGGGTTGTGAAAAGGTGTAACTTCACATGTTCCCTACTGAAGCCCTTATGATTGGCCAGCCCAGAACAGTTCCTCCCAAAGATTCCTTTGGGGTCCTTTCCCTTTAGACTGGCAGCATTTAGTGCATTTCCAGCATGCCTTCCTCTGAGTGACAGGAAGCCCAAGACGGGGAGAAGGATAAGGCTGGAATGAGAAAGGGAGAACCAGAGAAAGCCTCAGGCAAAACATTGTGACACTAAGGTCACTCTGGGTGGGTTCTGGCATTCCTTTCCTCTGAACGCTTGTTAGATGGATGGAGTGATGGAGTGATAGAGTGCTCCTGAGCATGTCTTAAACCCTGGTGTTTGGGACAGGGGACCAGGATATGAAAAGTAACATTGAAGAGCAGGCTCCTGACTCTGCCTCTTTCATGGTCCTGCTCTCTTGGGTGAATGTGCCAGGGGCTGGCTGCTAAGAGTTCCCAAAGGAGATAGTTAAACTCAAGCCTTGGGTTTCCTCTGTCTTCCAAAGACCAGACCAGTGGGTGCTGACCGTGGTGCTGATGTCTTGGCCTCCACTGCAGGATCCTCTGGCAGGGAGAGAGCTCGCTCTCAGCTTCACTGACAGACCATGAGCACAGAATGGTAACAAGACTGTGAGGACTCTTCCAGCATCTTCCTGGGGGTTAACAGAGCAGAGCATTGCTAAGTGTTCATGATCCTTACCCTCCCACCTTGAATTCCACCTCCTATTAGGTCTTCATAACAGCCACTATGTGGTCACCTCCCAATTCCCTGGGCTAGGAAGCACCAAATACTGAAACCACAGGTAATACCCCTACCTCATTTCCACCAGCAATGTTTAGCTTCTTCTTCCACCCACCCAGCTGCTGACAAATGGTTAAGAAGAGAGTTTAGGCTTCATTGTATTTTATTACCCCCACCCGCCCCCTACCCCACCATCATCCAATGGAACATGAGTGTTCAGGGAAGTGGCTACAGGTGAGGTGAAGAAGGAGAACATTACGGTTGAATAAACCTAATGCAGTGTTACCAGCCATGTGCAGTAGAGAGTTGGTTTGCTTTGTATCTAAAAACAAGGCTAAAGGGGGAGGAGCAGAATTTCAAAGTGCCTTATTCAGGGAAGTGACAATGGGGAAATCAAGGCTTGATACACAGATAAATAGAATGAAGTTAGGGAATGCATGGGTTTTTCTAGATCAAAGACAGCATGTTTTAAAGCCATGATAAGTTGGGTGGGGGGTGGGGTGGGGTACAAGCGTCTTGAACATCAAGCTTTTTGGGAAGAGTTAAGGCCCTGCTTCAGAATTACTGGCATTGGACAGGGTCTTGAAAACATCCCTGGCATCTGCTGGGCCCTGAAATCCTCAATCCCCATTCTAACCAGTGCCTTACTACCCCTCCCTCAAAACACCCCAACTGGGCTGTGCCTACTCAAGAATACTGCCAGATGGACCACAGAGTAACCAGGGTGATGCTGTAGGCCAGCACTGCCACCAGGTAGATGCGGAAGAGCAGCCCGTCCAGCACGGAGCCCACATGCAGCCATTCCCGGGCCACCTCTCGGCTCTCGTCCCTCTTCTCCAGGAAATGCCTGATGGAGGACAGCTCCTGCAGCAGCCCGCACACTGCCAGGGAGGCCTCCCGCGGTGGTGGTGGGGGGCTGCCTCGGCCCCTTGGGGTATTCTCCAAGTCCTGGGGTCCTCTCAAATGGCTGCAGTGGTTCCCCACATCTGGAAAAAGGGCACAGCATTGGCAGAGGAGGGAAGCCTGGCAGAATGGCACGACCACTGTCCCTTCTGTGCCTGTGGCTTGCAGAAATTGTTATTATGAATTCCAGACATAAACAGTATAGATGTGAACTTACCTATTTGTGTACCCAACGTCTGACTTGAGCGAACAAAGAAAGCAACACGGTTGAAGATTCCTGCATACCCCTCCTTAGTCACATCCTCCAACCTGTCCCCAGGTCACTAAGATATGAATTTGGTGTTTATTTTTCCCACGCATTTTTTTAAACACCGGGGCTTCCTGCAGCAATTTGATATCTATTATTTCACTTGAGCCTCACAATAGCCCCACGAGAAAGGCAGAGTAGGAGTGATTACTATTTGGACTCTTTATATGGAAGTGCTAAAGCTCAGAGAGGTTAAGTGACTAGCCTGTGGTCACACAGCTGGAGCATCATCTAAAAGTGAGGCCACCAAGGCTGAAGGTATGTGGACTGTGACTCCACTGCTGTCTCCGCTATGCCATATGGCCTTGCTGCCCTCTCCTTGACTCCAGTCCAAGTCCCTTTGTACCAGAAAATACACCTTCAGCTATGGCTACCTCATAGGTGAGCAGTGAAATTGGGCATTAGGCTGGAGTACTCATTCATCAGTTCACGATGAGGTGGTCTTAGATTAACCATGCATCTCCTGTAAAAGGCCTAGCTCTCGCCAGAAGGGAGGACAAAGAGGGGTGGTGAAAAATACAAGCAGAGCGTCAGCTGGGCCTGGGTTCAGACCAGTCCACCAGTACCTTGGCTCTGTGACTTAAGGCAAGCTAGTTGGCCTTATGCCTGTTTCCTCACTTGACAAATGAGGATGACAATCCTATTACGGGGCCTGTGGATGGCCTGGGATCACGCACAGAAAGCGCACGTGCCTGCCTCAAAGTGCTCAACAAATACATCAACAAACCACAACTACCACCACCACCAGCAACGAATGTAGCTGAAACAATTTGTCAGGGAGAACGAGCTTCACATTTACTGTCCCCTGCACCCCTGTCTCTCTGTCATAGGTGTTTGAAATTTGAAGGGGACTTGGTCTCTGGGCTGACTGAATGCAGAGCTTTAGAAACCCCGGCTGCACACTTAGCCATGCGAGGTAAGGGGACCCATAACTGCTGGAGAGGCATCTGTTTGACCCCCTTTTGGGTCCATCTCAGAGAAAGGCAAGTCCTTCCGAGCTCCTGACAGGCTCGGCCTCTCACTTCGCCCTGTCTCTCTCCACACCTGGACTGATGAGGGGAGGTGAAGGTGCAGAAAGGGTCCACTGATGACTTTGACCGAACTCTGCTGCCTCCCAGTGAGACCCGGCACGGGGTACCAGGTGCAGGGTGGCACTCAGATCCCAGCCCCGGTCAGACTCGCCGGCCAGAGACTCTCCACCACGTCCGCACCCCCAGGCCCTCCGTATGGGATGCCCCCTTTCCCTCTTCACCTGAGCAGTCATCGGTCTTGGAGGCTTGGGGGGTGGCCGGGGGCCGTCGGGAAGCTGTTTGCTCCCCTAGGCAAAGGAGCAGGGCCACCCGCTCCAGGACCAGGTGCCGCAGCCAGGCGGGTACGGGCTGCTGCAGGTCTTGCTTGTGTACCAGCCGCACGATGAGGATGGTCTCAGCCAAGCTCACCACCAGCAGCGCCATGCACACGATGAAGTAGACACCTGTGCACGCGGGGAAGGTCGGGGGACACACAGCAGGTGGGAGGGCGCTGGTTCTTCAGCCCCCGCCCACCCCCACCCCCAACCACACTGTGCTCTTCCCCTGGAGCGGGCTTTACCAATGAGGGGAGTGCCAATGGCTGTGGCCGGCAGTGTGTCCGACACAATGATCAGGAAGACAGAATAGCCCAGGAGGAGTGTGATCTTAAAGGAGACCCTCTCGCCACTGTCTGGAGGCAGGTAGAAGCCCACAATGTCCATGAACATGAGGAAGATGCTGGGCAGCAGCAGGCTGACTGTGTAGAACAGGGGCCTCCGGCGGATGACCACCTAGGACCAGGACAGGAGCTGGGGGAAACCCGGGGCACACAGGCCCTGCATCCAGGACCCCCAGCCCCTCATGGACCTCTCGCTTCATGGAGCTTCCGGCCTGGCCCTGCTGGAAGAGGAAGAACCGCACAGACCTAACATCTGGCCTCTGGATTGAGGCCGGTGGCTGCAGAAGACGAGGAAGGGACAATTCCCCTGAGCTTCCCCATCTGCTGCCCTGAAGGTCCCATGCATGTGTGTGACCTGGAGCTGGGAGAAGGGCTATAGATGGTCTTCCCCACACGCCTCCTGAAGTCTCCCTGGGGATGACGCCCAGCAGTTCTAGCTATCATTTCCCCCGCGTCTGTCCCCGGGGCCACTCACGAAGAACTTCATCTCTGCGTAACAGCCACTGCTTTCCATGCTGAACTCGCGAAACTGGGTCAGCACCCCCAGGAGCTCCCACTCGCCCTGGTTCATGAAGATAGTCTTGTCAAGCTTCACCTTTTCTGGCAAGCGCCACAGGGAGATGTTGATGTCCTGGACTGGGAGGGAAGAGACCGAGCCAGCTCTGGAGTCCAGGGCCAGGAGGATGTGCCAGGCCCTGTGAGGGTGGGGCCCGCAGTGGGCCGCACAGGCAGGACTTAGGTGGACTCAGCTCTTAGCCTTCAGCCTCCGTGTCCTCAGCCGTAAAATGAAGTGATAACGCACACTGTATCTACCAGAACCAAACTATTAGAAAGCCCCTTCTCTCCTTCTCTCTCCTCTCTTCCTCTCTCTCTCTCTCTTTCTCTCCCTCCCTTCCTCCCTCTTCCTCTCCCTCTCCCTCCCTCCCTCTCTCTCTCATACACACCTCTTCTAGGTTTCCATTAGGGTCCCCCATTTAGGAAATGAACAAAAGTCAACATTCTTCACGTTTGCCTTCATAGGGCTGACTGTCCTCAAAGGTGAATTAGGGAAATATGCAAAATCTTCACTTAGAGAAAAGCGGTTTTACTTCTCTGCATCTACACTAGAGACATTAGATACATAGAAAGCCAGCAGCGTCCGTTACAGCAAAGTATAGGGAAAGATCTACATGTCCACCAATCAGGAAAGTGCTTGCTTGATCAACTATGATGCATCCCAACCCTGAGCTATCCTACAGCTGTCAACATGTAGGGTAACTCGGAAAGATGTCCAATACTTCTTGTTGTTTATAAAGAGAATCAGGTAGCAGTGGCATGAATGATACATTTAGTAAAATAACAACCTAAGAAATAATTTTCATGTACTTTCCATAGAGGAGTATGTATGTGTATATGCAAAGGATAGAGAAGGATCTGGAAGAACATACCATATGAGGCTTATACTGATAAAAGCTGTTAAGTCTTGGTGTGTGGAGTTGCTGGTGAAGAGTTCGGGATTGAAGGTAGAGGTCAAAAGTCAAAGATAATTTGCAATTCTGGTTTTTGTCCAAGGAAGTTCTGTATTATGTTTGTAATTTACAGTTAATGTGACGAAATCAAATAGAAGTGGAGGATGCCTTCTTGCCAGAGGGTGATGCTCACTTTGTAGACTTTAGTGAGAACCTCGTAGTCATCCATTAAATAAAAGTTGCCAAGCACCTTCCTTTGTAGGCACTGTACTGGGGACCTAATGGTGGGCCAGAAGTCATGGTCCTGCCCTCTGTGAATTTATATCTGATCGAGGAGCAGACATTGAACAAACACCTACAAGTGCAATAGAAGGGGGGAGAAGATCAGGGTGCTAAAAATTGGACAAGGGGGATGGCTAGTCTAGGGATGAGAGGAGTTTCCCCGAGGCACTGATGCCAGTGCTGTGATTAGGTGAGTAGGAGACTTGGCTGAACTAGGAGTGGTGGGGGGCAGGAGGAGGGTACAGGGTGGCCCAGGAGAGGAAGCAGCCTGTGAGAAGGGGAGAGAACAAGGGCTTTGGGGCCTTGGAAGGAAGGCAGCTGGGTTGGGGCAGGACTCAGGGGAACATGCGTGGGCTGAGGCTGGAGTGGTGACTATGGGCAGCCCCTGTCGGCCAGGTGAAGGGTTTGGGTTTTGTCTCAGGAGTGCAGGGAAGCCACTGAGGCTTTTAGGCAGAGAGGGGCAAGGCCAGGTTTGCATTTAATGAGCTCTTCCTGCTGGCTCTGAGGAGCATGAAGGAGAGGGGGACCGTTGGGGAGGTAACTGCAGAAAGCTGGGCAGAGAGATGAGGGGGAGGGTGCACCCATGGAGAAAAGACAAGTAAGAGACACTTAGTGTCAGATCCTAGCCCTCACCAGGTGTCCTGGCGATCATTCAACCCTTGTGACTACTGGGGAGATGGCAAGAACAACAGAGTCCCGTTTGGAGGTTGAGGAAACAGAGGCTCAGCGGCATTATGAAATAAGCAGTAAGTGACTTGAATAAAGAAGACTGCCTGCTAGGGTGCGCTCCTCAAGTAGGGGTTTCGGGGACCCTCCAACCTGCACCCCCACCTCCCAAAGCTTGTGTGTGGTACTCACTGGTGTGCAGCCAGCTGGTGAACGTCAACGAGCAGTTCTGCACGTCGAAGGGGAAGTTGTAAATGTCCAGGCTACAGGCGGTCACCACCTGGAGGGGCTTGTAGTTCTGGACCTCGCCATGGTGCCCGACATACACGTACGGGATACTTGGAGACTTCCCCACGTCCACACTGGCCAGGGAACAGGGGCAGTTTGGGGGCTCAAGATTACCTACCATTGTCAAGGCTACTTTCCAAGCAGGAAAGGGCATTGCTCCTTCATTCCCCCGGCAACCTGGCCACAAAAGGCAGGTGAGGAATCCAGGTACCTCAAAGCCACTTGCTGTCATGAGCATGTCCAGCTGCCCCTACTCCACCACCCACCCAGCTGGGCAGAGCTCAGCTCCCGGGATCAGCAGCCCAGTGGCAATGGGCAAACTTCGTTGGGCGATCCATCCTGGGGATCCATCCTGACCTGGGCTTCTCTTTGCCTAGAGGTCCTGTGACATGAGAATAATCTTCCCAGGACGAAAAGGAACTAGAGAAATCCTTGAGAAGAAAAGAGGCGAGGTGGACTTTGTCACTCTCTCTCAGCAGATCCCCAACCCCTAGGCTCTCCCAAGTGACCACTGTGGCACAGAGTGGCCTGAGCTTAGGGTCCTGCGCCTGCAGCCTTCTGTGGAATCAGGCCAAGAGATAAGAAACTAAGATCCAGGCTACTTCAGTCTAACCTGGAGATCCAGCCAGGAACTGGGATCCCTCCAGCCCGAGGTCTAGGTCAACTGTCTCCCCTGAAAAGCACTTTGAGTGGCAGCCATGTCATTGGGCAATGTGGTGGGTACCGGCAGAGGGCAACTGGCCCCGGGCCACCTCCTCCTTCCATCTGTGTCCCCCAGCCATCTTCCACCGCCTGGCATTAAGAAGCCCAGGCAGTGGAGCCTGAACAACCTGAAGGATGGGGGGAGGGCATGTTGGCCGGGGCTGTCAGCTGTTGGGAATCAAGGATGGTGGTACCCACTTCACATTGGGGGTGCGATCTGGAGCCAGCCAGGCATGTGTATGACTTGAGAGGTGTGAGTATCTCCAAATCACCCCTGGGACCACTGCTGGAGCTTCATCCCTATTGGTAATCTCACTGTCCCCTTGAAAACCACAGCTGTCCTTCATTCAGCTATTATGACAGGGCAAATTCATTCCTTGGCTTCCCTTCCCTGGGAAGGGGGCCCTTGGACCAAGAAGTACAGGGTTTCCACATCAGGCATAGAAAAAGAGGAGTTTTAAAAAGAGAAAAGAAAAAAAAAGAGAAAGAAACCAAAGGGGAATTTGGGCCCAAGCCAACTTTACCTACAGTTCTGCAAGCCTGGGTGGGACCTCTCATGCCACAGCAGAGTCTTGCCCCCAGCCCCATCTTTCCACAGCCCCGGAACCACCCAGCCACCCAGCATCAAATGACAGCACTCACAACTCGTTTATGAGAATGTCTGGGACCCAGATGCTCTCAGTGGGGAGGGACAGCTTGGTGATGTTGTCGAAGTCCTCAGGGTTCCACTGGAGAAACTCATCTGTCCAGTACTAGGGGAAGAGCAGGGGATGGTCACAGGCGGCCACCCCTCAGGATGACCTCACCGCTCAGTGCCCAGGCAACAGACGGGCATCTTCTTGGGGGAATCACTCAGCAGTACTGAGAGTCCCCCCATCGCTGTGCTCACACTCTCCCGGCATGCAAATATGACCCAGAAAAATGACGCCTTGCCCTGCGGTCATTTCTCCCGTCTGACTATCCCATCCACCAACTGTGGGATCTTGGACACATAGCTTCTTGGGTCTTGGTCTGCTCATATGCAAATTGGGACAATAAGATGCATCTGACAGGGTAGAGATGGTTACTGTTAAGTTGTGATCAACACATTCCTCACTATCCTGTCAGAATGACTGATCTAAAAAGTCAACGTAATTATGTCATTCCCTTGCTTAAAACTCTAGGGATGCCTCTTGCACTTGGGATAGAGTTCAACCTCATGGCCAGCAAAGGCCTGCACAATCTGACCTCCAGCTATCTCTCTAGTCTCATTATTTTTTTAGATTTATTCGCTTATTTTGAGAGAGGGAAAGCGTGTGTCAGAGAGGGGCAGAGACAGAGGGAGAGGGAGAGAATCCCAAGCAGGCTCTGCACTGTCAGTGCGGAGCCTGACGCAGGGCTCAAACCCTTGAACTGTGAGATCATGACCTGAGCCGAAATCAAAGTCTGAAGCTCCACCAACTAAGCCACCCGGGCTCCCCTCTCGAGCCTCATGGTTTTTGCCATCTTCTCTATGGAGTCTCCTTTCCACTGCATGCAAACACCCCACGTCTCTGCATACCTGCGTGCTCCCACACCGCAATCCCTGTCTTCTCCCCTGAGGGAGGTCTTCTGTGTCCCTCCAGACTCAGTCAGAGCATCTGTCTGCTCCCTTCTCTGGGAACCTTCCGTGCCCCCCCACTCCCCAGGCTGGATTTTCATGTACCTCCTCTGTGCCCTCATGGTTGGTATCTCATTCTTGCCTCACTGGAAATCTTGCTACATTCAACTGTCTGTTCATGTGTCTGTGGCCTCCCCTAGTCTGTGAGCTCACTGCAGGCAGGGCCTGAATCTCATTCGTGTCTCTAATTCCGGTCCCTTGGGATAGTAGGTTGGCATCCCGTTACTGCTGGGCACACAAGTGACCCTAGAAGTCCACAGGTGGGACCTAGGCCAGATGTCCCAGGAAAGGAGCCCTGGGCTGCCTCTTCTTGTGCATCCCTTCCTTTGACGCAGGGAGTGCTCTATATTAAGAGATTTTTCTAGGGCAGAAGAGAGCAGTCTGGCAGGAATCAGCATCTGGCTTCTGCCTCCACCCCACCCTCTGCCCCGCATGCTGGTGGTAGTGGGAAGCACTCACGAGCAGTGGAGGGATGTAACAGAGACCTGCACATGCCTGGCATGTCCCTAGACAGAGCCCCTCTAAGCTCTGACCTCTACGGCCTGGCCCCATCCTCCCGCCCCCTCTCGCCAGCTCCTCTGGTTCCCTTCTACTCTCAAATCTGCTCTGCAGCTCAGGGCCTGCCAGCCCAGGACCAGCCTGTGGACAGCAGTCCCCACTACCTGCCCGCTCTCCCCCCTAGCTCCTCACCAGCTCCCCACCAGTTTCCCCCCAGCTCTCCCCCCGCTTCCCCATCAGCTCCCCACCAGTTCCCTGCCAGCTCCCCCCCAGCTCCCTGCCAGCTCCCCGCAAGCTCCCTGCCAGTTCCCCATCAGCTCCCCACCAGCTCCCAGCCAGCTCCCTGCAAGCTCCCAGCTAGCTACCCATCAGCTCTCTACCAGCTCCCCACCAGCTCTCCCCCAGCTCCCCTCCAGCTCCCTGCCAGCTCCCCATCAGCTCCCCACCAGCTCCCAGCCAGCTCCCCGCAAGCTCCCTGCCAGCTCCCCATCAGCTCTCTACCAGCTCGCCCCCCCCAGCTCCCCACCAGCTCGCTGCCAGAAGGGCCACATGAAGGCCTTGAAGGCCTCAGAGACGTTCTCAGCAGTGGCTGAGTGATGTCCCTCAGAAGCTCAGAGAGTCGGGAGGTGGCTAAGGGTGTGAGGACTCGGTGGATGGGACTGCCCTGTGTCAATCACCCAATTTGATTGTCATCACCCTTGGCTTAATAGAAGGAAGAACTTTCTAGCAATTAGAGTTGTTTAAAAGTGCGGTAGCTTCCCGCTGAGCAACTGGGCACTGGATGTGTTTATCAACAGAGACCAGACAAGTTGTTCGAGATGCTGTGAAACCACTCGGAAACCAGAGGGGGTTTGGAGGATTTCTCCTCTGCTGAGCACGGAGCTTCCTTCCATCTCCAGTCCTGAGAGGAGAGGGGCCCAGACTCCCGGGTCTCCTGAGTCTGTCTCTGAGCCTCTTCCCCCCTCCCCTCACCAAGGCCTCTGACATTCCTGACTCTTTTGAGGAATCCTTCCTGGAAGGGGAAGATCCCATCCCAGGAAATGGGAGTGGGCGCTCACCTGCCGGTACCAGATGTAGGTGGTCAGGACCTGGTTCTTTTCATCCTGTGAAAGGAAAGAGGGCTCAGCGTCAGTGCCCCGTGGGCGGACATCCACCTTGCACATGTACCCCAAGAGGAGCTGTTGCTTTGTGTCCCTATTCCTTCGGGAAGAGGTAGTGAAGATAAAGAGAAAAGGGCCAACCAGGAAGAGTTGGTTGGTCTTTGACTAGGACACATCTAGGAAGAAATACAACTGTTTCTTTTTTAATTTCCTATCTATCTATCTATCTATCTATCTATCTATCTATCAATCATCTTTTACTATTTTCTATTATGTTATACATATATATGTCTCTATGCTACATATATTTTACATATATAATATACGTAACATATAAGATAAGGGAAAACATAAAGGGGGTGCCTGGGAGGCTCAGTCAGTTAAGTGTCTGACTTCTGATTTTGGCTTAGGTCATGATCACATGGATAGTGGGATCGAGCCCTGAGTCAGGCTCTGTGCTGACAGTGTGGAGCCTGCTTGGGATTCTCTCTCTTCCTCTCTCTCTCTGCCCCTCCCCTGCTCGTGCTCTCTCTCAAAATAAATATTTTTTTTTAAAAAAGAGAAGACATATAGAAAATATTTTATCTATCTGTATTTTTTAGATGTTTATTTATTTTGAGAGAGAGAGTACACATATGCATACCAGTGGGCAAGGGGCAGAGAGAGAGAGAGAGAGAGAGAGACAGAATCCCAAGCAGGTTCTGTGCTGTCAGTAAGGAACCCAACATGGGGCTCAATCCCACAAATCGTGAGTTCATGACCTGAGCCGAAATCAAGAGTCAGATGCTCAACTGACTGAGCCACCCAGATGCCCCTATATCTATACACTTTTACATATTTGTATGCCTGTATATCTACATCTGTATCTCCCTCCCACCCTAGTATGCAGTCAAGAAATGCAAAAACACACAGTCCAAAATTCATCACTGTCCCTCATTCCCAACTAATTCCCAGCTTTGCTTCCCGAAACAGCCACACGGGCTGCAATAGAGACTGTGAGGTCAGGTCCTGCTTGCTCTGGTGCTCTCCATCTCTGCAACTGCTCTCTTGTTTATCTCTGCACAACGTCTGACCTCCTCACCAGGCAGTGCACCCCGCCCTACTACAGTCATTGATGAAGAAATTGATTTATTAATTGGTTTAGGATTCATTGTTCAACAATCATTTAGCAACACCTGTCATGTATCAGGGGCCCGTGTCAGACACCAAGGGCCTAGAAATGAATAGGACAGATGAACAGGACAGCTTATGTGGGGACATGGTTACCATGATACAATGCATGAAGAACCACATGTGGTAAGTGGCCCTCTAGGAATAGGGGTTGAGAGAGGCAGCCACAGAAGTGACCCTGGTTTTCTGGTTTGGGCAGCTCTGTAGACGGTCGGTGCTGTTGTCCAGCCTGGCACGGGTCTGTGCCAGATCACAGGTACTCTGGGTACTTGAATGTCCCCTGTGCTGCCCAGGGAGTGACCCGGCCTTACATGGTCTTCCACCCCAAAAGGCCCACCTCTGAGTGGGGCAGATTGGGGCCTAGTGCTCACCACGCTGAGGATGGCATAGACAATGACATCGATGGACACGGTGGTTGGCTTCCTCCAGTCCCGCACAGGCCGCACGCCCTTCTGGTAGTTGGCCAGGAGGTATTCTGACAGCCTCAGCAGAGCAGGCCTAGAGGTGTTCTGAGCCTGGGGGTGCTCCCTGCGCCTGGCTAGGAAGAACAGGGCAAAGTGGGCATCAGAGCCTGAGGCTTCCCCCATCTTTTGGCCTGGTTTGAAGGCTATTGAAAGGAAAATGCCTCCACTATTTTCACCCCAGAGTCCCAGATACTTCCACAGGCTGAAAGTCCCGTCACTGGAATGTTTTGTCCACAGAGATTCCTGCCCAAATCTGAAGGTATTGTCTCCTAAGGGTAACCTACACACTCATTTCCATGAGACAGGGGAGCTGGGCTGTAAACGTAGGTGAATTAAGACAGGTGAGGTCTAAGTGGGCCAGGGGCTGAGAAAGGTTGAGCAGGTACCTGCCCAGAGGAGGTGGTCTACAGGAGACAGAGGAGGGGAGCTGGGGAGCTAAGGAGGAGTGGCCCTCGGGATGGGTACTGGAAGGAGAGGGGGCTGCAAGGAAAGGTGGCCCCAAGTACACCATCTCTAAGCCCAAAGGTCTGCATGAAGGTTTGCCTCAGTCAAGGTCAGACCTCAGCGTCTGGCCAGATCCTCGTCGGCTCCTTGACCCCAGCCTCCTATTAACAAAGAAAGAAAGGAGGCATCCCGTGAAAGCTGCCATTCCTTCCTGCAAAATCCTCCCCTCTGAGTCATGCACGCACAAACTCCTGGAGGCGGGTCTCCTCCAGAGGGTTGATTTATGGGCAGATTTGGTGGGTTGGGAAGAGGGTTAGACGTGAGGTTACAGGAAGTGAGGAGAAACTGAATTGTTCCCCGAGCAGGAGACCTATGAGGACAAAATGGCGATGAGAAAACCTAACTCTGAGGTCCTCACTCCATTCTATGGGGGTTTCACGTGCACCTGTTACCCCTCTGGGAAATAGCGGAAGCACTTTCTGAAAGATGCCAAGAAAAAGAAGGTGAAAGTCATAGGGTAGGGAATGCGAGAACCCTAGAGGACCAGGGCACAGGGGGCAAAGCTGTTAGGGGACTAGCAGGGTGCCTCTGGGGTCTTCCACAGACCAGGTGCCAGTGGGCCTGACTTTCTCCAAACAAGGCTGCCTCTTCTCGCATCTTGTCTATATAATGTGTGCAAATTTCTGCTACAGATCCCCCTTCCTGCTCCCCACCCACCTTCCCTGATAAACTTTCAGCTTCCCTCCGAAGGACAGAGAAGAGCAGAGAGAGGGGGAGGACAAGAGACCACTTACTGAGTGTCTCCTGTGGAATAATAACAGTTAACACATTCTTCATTTCAATCTTCGAGCAGCCCATGGGGGCGGCTGTCATGACGGCACAGTTTCCAGATAAGAGTCCCCAAGGCTCAGAAAGGTGGAGACTGTGCCCCGCAAGTGGGGGAAATGAGATTCAAATCCAAATCTCTCTGTGTCTTCACTACGCAAGCAATAGCCCTGAGTCTATTGTTGGGAAATGGACTGGTGTGCAGGGAGCCAGACTGGATAGTAATTCTCCTCAGCCAAGAAAGCTCCGAGCCACAGCCTTAACATGCAGCCTGGGTCTGTTGGTCCTGCCGAGCTTCCACAGGGACGGCTCAAGGGAGGAAAGCCAGCACGCACATACATGTAAGTTCTTCCTCTCTGTTCAGCCCCGGGACAGCATCCTAATTGTGCCCCAGCTCTCCCAACCTAGCTCTGCGTGGGAAGAAAACCTTCCAAAACAGGAAATAAATATTGTTTGTGGCAAAAGGAAACAAATCCTTTTGTGACCCAAACACCTCATATCCCAGGAAAGCAGGAGGAAAGGGTAGGGGAATGCAGAGAAGTTTGGGGTTATTAGAGTTTAGCTCTGGAAGGGAACTTGAGGAAAGGAGGCCCAGGGAGCCCATGCAACAAGACCAGGGAAGCTGAGGTTGGTTCTGGTCACCACTCTGTTGCTAATGTGCTGTGTGACCTTGAGTGAATTATTCCCCCTCTCTGGACACAGCATTCCCATTTATAACAAGAAGGAGTAGACCAAATGAAGTCCAAAGTCCCTTGCAGCTACTGTTCCACGAGTTTGGGAGCAGAGCAAAGAAGACAGGAGCCCCTCTTGGCAAGCCCCGCCCTCACCTGGCACTCTACCACCCCTGCTTTTGAGCTGGACCATAGTGCCTTCAAATTCTTGTGCTCGGATGTGGCAAGATCCCTGACTTTCCTGAAGCAGCACCCACTCTGAAAACCTCCCTCCCCCAACCCCTGGGGGAATCAAACATCCCCTACCCGACCTCTGCAGGTGGCCAGCCATGTCCCGTATCTTTTCCCACCATCCCCTTACCTTGTCCATGTGCCAGGAGTGTGGGCAGAAGCAAGGCCAGCAGGACCCGTGGCACCCACGACAGCATGGTGACTTTCCCCGGGCGTGAGCTGCCTTGGAGTGGCCTCAGGGTAAGACGTGCTGAGAAGCAGGCTGCCCACACTCTGCCGGCTTCATGTCCCAGCCGGCCTGCCTCCTCAGGGCCGCCTTCCACACCTCTGAGGCTGCAGCCTCCCACTGCTGAGGGGCCACCAGCGCTGGACAGTCGCCAAGTTCCTGCAATCAGTCCCTCAGCCGGATCAGGTTTCAGGGCGGGAAGGAAGGAGAGGGAGCCAGTGAGAGGGGAGGCCGCCCAGCTGATGTCATGGGGCAAGACTTAGTCCGCCCCTTCAGCCAGGTGGCCGGGCCAAATGCTCCAAGGAGTAACTTGGGGTGGAGGGCTGGGGGGTTGGGGGCCACTGCAGGGGCTCCTGGAGCAAGGGTGCAGCCTGTCTGCTGGGAGTGGCCCTGGGTTGCTACCTTCATTTATGTCCCATGGCTAGTGCACTTGGGTAGCATGGGGCTGGGGCAGGGGGAGGTGCGGCGGGAGCAGGGGGGGCCATTCGTTCACTCCCCTTCCTAAGCAGGGGCCGGGCATCTCTGCACACAGAGGAAGGGGACCTGGGGTTACCACATGGGGTTACCTCTGTCCTTTTGTCCTCATCAAAATATTTATTTTTCTCAACAAAATATTTAAATTTAAATATTTAAGTAGTAACCTGTATATGTAATTTATACTAAGCAAATATATTTATATATTGTTTCATATACATAATATGTATTATTATTATTATTAAGTTTATTTATTTTTGAGAGAGAGAGAGAGCACAAGGGGAGCAGGGGCAGAGAAAGAGGAAGAGAGAATCCCAAGCGGGCTCCAAGCACTGACAGCACATAGTCTGATGTAGGGCTCAAACCCATGAACCATGAGATCGTGACCTGAGCCGAAATCAAGAGTTGGACGCTAAACTGACTGAGCCACCCAGGCACCCCCATAACATGTATTATGAAAATATAATAAGGGTGCCTGGGTGGCTCAATCAGTAAAACATCTGACTTCAGCTCAGGTCATGATGTTACGGTTTGTGGGTTCAAGCCCCGCATCAGGCTCTGTGCTGACAGCTCAGAGCTTGGAGCCTGCTTCAGATTCTGTTGTCTCCCTCTCTCTCTATCCCTTCCCCACTTGTGCTCTGTCTCTCTGTCTCTCTCTCTCTCTCACAAATAAATAAACATTAAAAAAGTTTTTTAATTAAAAAAGAGAATACAATAATACATGCTTATTATAGAAAAATATGAAGAAACATTAAAATCATCCATGGGCTTACTCACTACCCAGAAACATCCACTGTTAATATTTTGATATATATTCCTCGATAATTTTCTGTTATAATGTGTACGATGAAGTAAATACACTGTACATATAATTTTGTATCCCATCCTGTCCTTTGCTTATTAATACCATTTCATGAACATTGTCAACACTTTCCTTTTAAGAATGTTTTTAATGTTTATTTATTTTTGAGAGAGAGAGGCTGAGCAGGGGAGGGGCAGAGGGAGAGGGGGACAGAAGATCTGAAGCAGGCTCTGTGCCGACAGCAGTGAGGCTGATGTGGGGCTTGAACTCACAAACCATGAGATCATGACGTGAGCTGATGTCAGATGCTCAACCAACTGAGCCACCCAGGTGCCCCATCAATACTTTGCTTTTAAACGTTTTCTTGAAACAAGGGTTTCTTTTTCCTTTGTCAGTCGAATAGGAAAGGATCTATCCCTCAGACACCCAGCTGTGTGCCAAAAAAACTGTCAGAGAAGAGTGTGGCTTGGAATTTCTGTTTGAGTGAATCTCACTCCCACTTTACCATTTGGGTAGAAGCAGACTTCTTTGCCTCGAGTGTGTGAAAAGCAAGATACACCTGTATCAAATCATGGCAAGCTTCAACCACAAATATTTTTATTCCTTTCAATTCCATTTCCAGTTGGATTTAAGTGTGGCATAGGCTGGGAACACTGTGGGAAAGAAGAATTTTCTCAGTTGTCATGGTTAAAAAAAAATCACCTTGGTCAGGGCCGAGTCCTTTTTGGTTTTGTCTGGATTTCCCCCCTTATTCGTGTGCATGATGAAATCTGCATCAGCATTTAACACTCATTGATGGAGTCCCTTTGGATGGCTATTAGCCAGAGTTTGGTCCTGGAGTGCTTGGTCCAGCTCAAGGAGATTGGGCTACCCTTCTGTGAAGTCATGTGCTTCCTCACTGCACAATCCAGATAAAACACGGAAAATCATCTCCAGGAATTCCTTTTTGAGGAATGGAGATGAGGACACGCGGTACAATAGGAGAAACTAGGCACCTCCACTCCAGAATGAGTACATCCAGGCTTGACAGCAGGACAAGGCAAGAAGAACCAGGCTGTCCCAAGGCGTCCAGGCTGAGGTCTTGAAGGGGCTCAAACTCAGGAAGGGCATTTGTGGATTCCTAAATCCATCTTCAAGCCCAGCATCTGGAGTGATACACAAAGATTCTTAGGCTCATGCTCATTTCTCATTGTCACTGAGAAATCTGCTGTAAATTTCTAGAAGGATGTTTCATCTTGTTTATGTGCGTTATAAAATCTACAACAAGCATTATACCATTCACTGACGGGGGCCCTTCGTATGGCCGTTACCAGGTTTGGTGCTTAGCAGTAACCCACTGGGGTTTCCATTACAGTTGCTGCATCATTAAAGAACAAACAACACTTAGCCGCTCCCCTCCATGTCCGAGCCACTGCCTCCGAATGCCCCATTTTGTCCTCCCTGGGGCTCCCTGCGCATACCCACAAGGCACTCCCTCACCTGTTGCCCCAAGCCACGACCAGTGTGGCCTGGAGCCCATTCCTTCCACAGAGCCAAGCCACCTGGAGACAGACAGCAGGAAGAAGCACTGGGCACTGAACTTGTGCGGGCATGGTGCCCAAGCAGTGGGGGAGAGGGGGGCAAGAAGATGGTGCAAAGAAACAGAAGGTAAAACTACAGGAAAAGAGGGATCTGGAGAAGAAGGGAGAGAAGGCAAAAGTAAAAGGAAGAGGAAAAGGAAGATGAGAAAAGAAAACATTGGCAGGAAATGGAAAAGAAAAGGAAGCTAGCAGTAAAAGGCAAGGAGGAAAAAAAAAAGGGAAATAGAGGGAGGAAAAGAAAAGAAGGCTTCAGGAGAGGCAGAGCCGTGGAGTTGGGGTGGCTTGAATGTGACTGACCGTCCAGTGCTGTGGAATGGAGGGCCAGCCAAGGCCACATGCCAAGCCCCGGGCAGGGAGCAACCAAAAAGCCTGGAGACCCTGTCCTCTGAGCCCCAAGCCTTCACTTCTGCTCTGAGCTCCTGGAATCCTCTGGGACTGCCCAACTGTGCTGGGGAGGGAAGAGAATGTCTTGGTACAGTGTGTGCATTAGGGAATTAGCTTCTTAGGTAATAGGATTATAGCGAGCCGGGCAGGCCACGGCCTCGAATGGAGATGTATTGCCTCTGTGCCTCTCTGATGGAGCATCAGTCAAGTTTCCCCCAAAGAAATTTCCTATTAATGGATTTGATGGCACAGCAGACAGGGGGTAGTTGGAGCTGTGGCCAGTGGCGGGGTGTAAATTGCCTCCGATGAAACTGTGGAGTCACTTTTGTCCCTTTTAAACAAGATAAAAATTAGTGAGCGGCCTTGATGAACTCGCCGTGGCCGGTGGGGACGAGGGAAATAGCAGAGGCCTGGCTAATTTGATTCCGGAGCTCTGCCTGCAGACGGCCGGGCTCCTCCGGGGGCGCAGAGGCAGACACGCAGACGGCAGCGGCCCAGGGTGGGTAATGAAAAGCCCTGAGGATGCAGGACCTGTAGGCCTGTGCCTTGGCTTTGTGTCCAGCTGCTCCCAACACCGTGCCCAGGAGGACTGTAGTCACGCCTGTGCTTGGCACTTTCCAGAATTCAATCAATCAACCTGGGTTTAAATCCTACAGAGGGCTCTGGGACTCGGTGTAATCAGGCGGTGAAGAGCCCAGGCTCATGGGGGCGCACACCCTCCTGCCCCTTACCACGGTGCTTGCTCCCATTTTCCAGGTTAAAACACAGAGCCCAGAGAGCCTCTGTGCCTTGCCTCTGTTCCCACAGCCCGTTAGGGGATGGAGCTGAGATCCCTTAGACTCCTGGCTGCAGCCTTTTACTTTCAGTCGTGTCTCCTGTCTCCTCCAGTAAATTTTACTGGTCTCTGAAAATTTTACCACCAAAGAGCCTGACCTTTTAAAACCTATAAACTTAGAAAAACTTCTGCAATCTGTCATAGCATCTGGCCCCACCAGGTGCCCACCTGCTGGGGAAGGGTTCCGAGTGGGGGATGCAGCTCCACTCTCCCACGGCACCTTGAGGAGAGGGGTCCACGGGCCCTACTGGCTGCATGCTACCCATGCTCGGCACTTGCTCACGGAATCCCTGCGGGCTCTACCCCTCAGCTCTGGGAAGGGCACAGGGGCAGACAGGGGAGCCCTTCTTCCACCAGTTCCAGGCACCTGACACATCCTGGCATGGAGGTTGAAAGATTTAGGTCATCTCCCCATGGGGAAGATGGAAGCCAGGGAGATGGGAAGAGGCCTGACTCAGACTTCCTAGTTTCCCTGCCCACAGAGGCAGCAGTGGCCTTTATGGAGAGGAGAGAAGAGGACCAGTCTCTTCCCTCCTGGCCTTTTCTTTCCTTGATGCCCCCATCATTTCCCATCTTGACCTTTTCTCTGTCAAGGCCCTGCTCCTTGGAATGGCCTGCTTCTGCACCACTTCACAACAGTACCTGCCATTTAGCAAGCACACTGTGTGCCAGGCACTGTGCTAAACTCTTTATCACATTTAACTTCTATTTCCTACGAAGAAGATATGATTATTCCCATACTGCAGATGAGAAAAGGAAGGCAGAGATGGCACAAGAACAGACACTTAATCAATGGAACAGAATAGAGAACCCAGAAATGGACCCACAAATGTATGGCCAACTAATCTTTGACAAAGCAGGAAAGAATATCCAGTAGAATAAAGACAGTCTCTGCAGCAAGTGGTGCTGGGAAAACTGGACAGCGACATGCAGAAGAATGCCACTTACTTACACCATACACAAAAATAAACTCAATATGGACGAAAGACCTAAATGTAAGACAGGAAGCCATCAAAATCCTCAAGGAGAAAACAGGCAAAAACCTCTTTGATCTTGGCCGCAGCAACTTCTTACTCAACACGTCTCCAGAGGCAAGGGAAACAAAAGCAAAAATGAACTACTGGGACCTCATCAAAATAAAAAGCTTCTGCACAGCAAAGGAAACAATCAACAAAACTAAAAGGCAACCGACAGAATGGGAGAAGATATTTGCAAAGTACATATCAGATAAAGGGTTAGTATCTAAAATCTATAAAGAACTTATCAAACTCCACACCCAAAAAACAAATCATCCAGTGAAGAAATGGGCAAAATACATGAATAGACACTTCTCCAAAGAAGACAACCAGATGGCCAACCGACACATGAAAAATGCTCAACATCACTCATCATCAGGGAAATACAAATCAAAACCACAATGAGATACCACCTTACACCTGTCAGAATAGCACCATTAACAACTCAGGCAACAACAGATGTTGGTGAGGATGCAGAGAAAGAGGATCTCTTTTACACTGCTGGTGGGAATGCAAGCTGGTGCAGCCACTCTGGAAAACAGGATGGAGGTTCCTCAAAAAACTAAAAATAGAACAACCCTAGGACACAGCAATTGCACTACTAGGCATTTATCCAAGAGATACAGGTATGCTGTTTCGAAGGGACATGTGCACCCCAATGTTTATAGCAGTACTATCCACAATAGCCAAAGTATGGACAGAGTCCAAATGTCCATCGATGGATGAATGGATAAAGAAGATGTGGCATATATATATACAATGGAGTATTACTCAGCAATCACAAAGAATGAAATCTTGCCATTTGCAACTACGTGGATGGCACTGGAGGGTATTATGCTAAGTGAAATTAGAGAAAGACAAAAATCATATGACTTCACTCATATGAGGACTTTAAGAGACAAAACAGATGAACATAAGGGAAGGGTAACAAAAATAATATAAAACCAGGGAGGAGGATAAAACAGAAGAGACTTATAAATATGGAGAACAAACTGAGGGTTACTGGAGAGGTTGTGGGAGGGGGGATGGGCTAAATGGGTAAGGGGCACTAAGGAATCTACTCCTGAAATCATTGTTCCACTATATGCTAACTAATTTGGATGTAAATTTTAAAAAATTAAAAATAAAATTAAAAAAAAAAATAAAAAAAAAAAATAAAATAAAATAAAATAAAATAAAAAGGAAGGCACAGAGTAGTCAAGCAGCCCGTGCAGAATTCCAGGGCTGATAAATGGAGGGTGTGGTGTTAGGTCCTACAAACTTGAAAGCCTGGGCTCATAACCTCCCGATTACAATGAGTCCAGAGCATTCTGTAGGATTGAGGCCCAGGCTGACTGGACTCTGGCTCCGATCCCTAGTATGGATGGGAGTCCCCCATTCCTGCCTTGACTGCTCTTATTGAAAGGGCAGGCTCATTGGGTTGGCCCTACATAAGCCTGCAAATTAAAGATATTTTTATTAAAGAATAGTCATAAGAATATATGATAACTTTAGGGACCATTGCATTTATTGTTTTCCCCAATACAGACTGGATTCAGAAATACTGCCCTTTCCCATCCTGGCCCCAATATAGCCAGTTTCTGCAAATGCTAGGTATGGGGCTTCACAGTAAACTTGGGACCAGTGACCTTCTGCAACCCCTCGTCATGGGATGGAAGTGATGCTAGAATCTCTGGACTATAATATTATTCTATTGAGTCTGGGTGCATGGGGTGGGGCTTCCTTGTCATCTGTCACCTGGAGAGGAAGTCTTTTCTAGTCCTCCAAGCAGAAGGGATGGAAATCCTGAAGCAGGTGGCACAGTGGGGCTTTTTCTGTCGATATTGACCTCAAAGGTCAAGATGGTTGAGTTCGTTTTAAGGCACCACCGTCCACATGCAGACAGGCAAGAAGTAGAGGTGAAGAAGCCCCAAGAAAGGGGCCTCATGAAGTCATGCTTCTCCTTTGGGACTCTCTAGAACATTGTGGGGCTGCAGGGAGGTATTCGACAGGCCTGGGATGACCCAGCACCCTGTGCCCTATAAGACCGAGTATTTCGGTCGGCGAATACTCCTTTGCCTCCTTGTCCTTTCTCTTCCCTTAATAGGTGTTCATGTGGGAATCCCCAATCTTCATCTGCCACACTAAGGGGTGGAGGAGGAGGAGGACTTTGTTCCTGATTGGCCAGTGAGGTGGCAGCAGCAACTGTCTGAGAGAGAGAAGCACCCAAGCAAAGTGAAACCCTAGGGGCCCCACTGCCCCACCTTCCTAAAGATCTTCCTGCAGCGAAACTCTGGAGATCCGGGGACTTGTTTTCATAAGGGTGGTGGCAATCCTTCATGCAGGCCATGTGCAGCAGAGAGGCAGGCCCACCCTTCTTTTCCCCTCCCCTCCTTCCTGGCACAGGAGGGTGGCCATATTGCTCTGGGTCCTTACAAGTAGCCAAGACCAGGATGCTCCAGCTTCTGGAGAATGTCTCCTTCCTATAAGATGAAGCTCCCCTTCTACCCCAATCCCCACATATCCATTAAATTCTGTTTGTTGGCCACAAACAACAGAACCAACTCCAGGGTGGTCTCCAGAGTAGAAGGTCAACCTGGAAAGTGCACCTAGAGTCAACAAGCTGGTAGCAAAGGCCAGACATGAGTGTGGCTGGCAATGTGTCATTAGCCCATCTGGTCACCCCAGAGCTGGGCCAGGGACAGAAGGTTTGGTTTAAATTTCTCTTCTACTTGAATTCTAATTTCTAGAAAGGAAGGGACTAGAGAGGCCTTTTTATCCATTCCCTTGCCTCTTGGAAGATTAGTGTCTTAATATATTGTTATTAGTATTTTCCAAAAACTTTTCAAAGAAGGAAAACTCAGAAGCCCCTTTGGGATTCCAAAGCAAAGTTTCCTGTACTATTAAATTTTAATTGCACTTGGTACAATTGGAATCATTTCCTTTCATCCTGTGGAAATGAGTTCCATCTCCTATTCATCCTCTCCATTGTCTCTGAGAGGGTGAGAACCTGGTGGTCATTTCTGGGCTCTTCCAGAGGCAGAGAATAAAAATATTTAGTAACCTTCGTGAGGCTCTGCATGGTTTACAATGCACTTTCCTGCATGCTCCCCTTTCACTTTGATACTCAGGAGAGCTCTCTGAGGTAGGTGACCTTGTCCCCATTTTATAGCTGGAGAACTCCTGCTCTGAGACACGTAGCAACTTGCCCAAGGTCACTCAGCAAACAGGTAGCCGAGCCTGGTTTAAAACCCTAAGCCAAGAGAAGATCTGATTCTCTCCTCTGCTGTTTCCACTGGGGGAAGGAACGGAGAGGAAGGAACAGCAGGCTGTATGGTTGTTGCCTCAGGGGCGGTGAGATGCAGATCCAGGGACAGGGTGGGGAGGGAGACATTTTCTTTATCTACCCTGTTACGCCTTTAAGTTTTGTCCCGTGTACATGTACCATCTCACTGAAAAGAAACTAGATGGGTATTTAAAAGGAAGCAAGAGGAAGAATGGAATACCAGGCGACTCTAGCCTTGCTTCCATCAAATACTCCAAGTGTGGCCGTGGGCGAACCAACTAAATCGTCTGTGCCTAGGTCTTATCACCTATCAAATGAGAATAAAGGAATAGTTGCTCTGCCTACCAAATTCAAGGACTCTTTTTGAGAATAGTATAGTTCAGTAATTATTACTCTGGAATGGGGAAGGCGATGCCAGCATCATATGGTTCAAATTAAGCACACGCCTTCCCAGATAATCTGAGACCCGCTCCCTCCCTGCCTCTCCCAACAATTATGAAAATCGCAATTCATGTGTTATGAAAAAAGCACAGACTCTGGAGTCAGACTTGACCTCAAATCTCAGTTGCTCAGCTTACTAGTCCTTCAACCCTGGCCCAGACACCTAAAGCAGGTCACCTCAGTTTTCTCATGTCTAGAGTGGGCATAAGCACGCGTGCCCCCCAGGGGTCATGAGGATTCAACGGGCTGAGGGCTGCACAGCTCAGCATGCAGCCCAGGGCCCAGGACACAGCATAGGCTCAGAAGCTATTAGTTTCCTTCCCATTACAACAAAAGGGATCAATAGAATTAATAAATAAAAGAGGTAATGGCTTGTGAACACCCTAAAAGAGTTAAATACAGCAATAGAACCTGAAAGGGGTGGGTTCCCAGCAGCTTGCCACCAGCCTGGGAAGAGGGGAGGGGAGAATCAGAGAGCAATAGCTTGTGTGTGAGCCTGGCTGCCCTCACCTGCCTCCCACGTCACCTTCCTGGCGAGACCTTCTCTGACCACCTTGTCTCACATACACCCCCCTTGCTCCCTATATTCCTTCTGCACACTTCTCACATGCTGCATGCTCAGTTTATTTATCTTGTTTATTATCTGTTTCCCCTGCTAGAATGTGAGCTCCACAAGGGAGGGGATTTTTCCTCTCTCAGCTTTACTGAGGTATAATTGAGAAATAAAATTGTGTACATTTAAAGTGTACAGAGTGCTGATTGGATATACATATGCATTGTGAAATGATTACCACGATCAAGTTAATGAACATATCCAACCCCTCACATAGTTACCTTTTTCTTTGTGTGAAAATGCTTAAGACCCACTCTCTTAGCAAACTTCAGGTATACAATACAGTATGGTTATCTGTAATCACCATGCTCTGTGCAAGATCCTCAGAACTTATTTGTCGTTTTTTTAATAAAATTTTTTAATGTTTATTTATTTTTGAGAGAAACAGAGAGACAGACAGAGACAGAGTGCAAGCAGGGAAGGGGCAGAGAGAGAGACACACACACAGAATCTGAAGCAGGCTCCAGGCTCTGAGTCATCAGCACAGAGCCTGACTTGGGACCCAAACTCATGAACCGAGAGATCATGACCAGAGACGAAGCCGGACACTTAATCAACTGAGCCACCCACACATGCCAGAACATAGTCATCTTATAAATGAAAGTTTGGACCTTTGATCAACGTCTCCCCACTCCCCGCCCGCCCTCCCAGCCCCTGGCAGCCACCATCCAATGTACTCTCTGCTTCATGAATTTGACTTTTTTTTTTAAATCCTGTATATAGTGATACCATACAGTATTTGTCTTTCCCCATCTGGCTTATTTCACTTATCATAATGCCCTCTAAGTTCATCACATTGCAAAATGGCAGGATTTCCTCTTTTAATGGCTGAATAACAAATACTTTAGTGTATGTATTGATCATATTTTCTTTATCCATTCATCCACTGATGGACACTTATGTTGTTTCCAATCTTGGTCATTGTGCATAATGCCGCAAGCAACATGGGAGTGCAGATATCTCTTCATGTAGTGATTTCACTTCCTTTAGATACACACTCAGGAGTGGGACATAGGTAGTTTTATGTTTAATGTTTTGAGGAACCTCCATACTGTTTTCCATAATGATTACATCAATTTGCAGGAAAGGGTTTCCTTTCATCCACACTCTCACAAATCTTTCTTTCTTTCTTTTTTTTTTTTTTTTTTTTTTTTGTCTTTTTGGTAATAGCCATTCTAACAGTCCTGGAGTGATACCTCATTGTAGTTTAGACTTGCATTTCTCTGATGATTAGTGATGTTGAAAACCTTTTCATGTATCTGTTGATCATTTGAATATCTTTTTGGGGGAAATGTCTATTCAGGTGTTTTGCCCATTTTTAAATCAGATTATTATTATTTCTTGCTATTGAGTTGCATGAGTTCCTTATCTATCTTATACGTGAAAACCTTATCAGACATATGGTTTGCAGGTGTTTTCTCCCATTTTGTTGGTTGCCTTTCATTTTGTCAATGGTTTCCTTTTCTGTACAGAAGCTTTGTAGTTTAATGTACCTCTGCTTGTTTAGTTTGGCTTTTGTTGATTGTGCTTTTGGTGTTATATCCAAAAAATAACTGCCAAGACCAATGTCAAAGAGCTCTTCCCTATATTTTCTTCTTCTTCTTTTTAATGTTCATTTATTTATTTTTGAGAGAGAAAGAGAGGGAGACAGAGTGTGAGAGGGGGAGGAGCAGAGAGAGAGGGAGACACAGAATCTGAAGCAGGCTCCAGGCTCTGAGCTATCAGCACAGAGCCCGATGTGGGGCTTGAACTCACAAACCGCAAGATCATGACCTGAGCAGAAATCGGATGCTTAACCGACTGAGCCACCCCGGCGCCCCAAGTTTTTCTAACACCACTTATTGAAGAGACTGTCCTTTAGAGGCAGAGATTTTTATTTGTTTTGTTGATTGTTGAATTCCCTGAAACTAGGAGAGTGCCTATCACATAATAGATGCTCAATAAATATTTGTTGGGTAAACGAATGAACGGCAGTAGTGAAAGGGAAGAAAATGAGGCTGTTTAGCAAAATTCACCTGTGCTCTGGAGCTCTCCTGACCTCCTTGGGGGTGTGGCTGTCAACTGAGGTAGTAAGGATGCTGCCAGGCCCGGCGTTGGGATCCTTGGCTCCCTCCCCTGGTTCTGGGGACACATGGAGCAGACTGCCACGGCCCCACTGCTGTCATAGCTCTGGTCTGTTACTTTCTTGGGCAGTGAACCAGGGGGTCTTAGCTGGCCACTGGGTGGCTTGTAAAGTAATGTATGTCTTAGAGTGGAGAACATTTGGGCTCCCTGACCTGCCACTAACTGGAGAGAGAAAAGACTCTGTGACATAGAGACTGTAGTCCTGTGTGAGCCAATAGACAGATGAGACAATGGGGAGAGGACAGGCATAGCAGAAATCCCAGCTTCACTCCCAATAAGAGAGAGGCAGTGAGACCCCACAGGAAGTCTATGCTATGGAGGCCTCTTCCCACAGCACTCAGTGGAGACGCAGGACCCGGTAAGGAGGTCACATGGCCCTCCTGCTTCAGGGGCCACTGTCTCACTCACTTTGCACTTATGAGAGAGCAATCAGCCTAAAGCAAGGTCTTCAACATGTCCCAGCAGACACGCCTGCCTTGGTATGAACATTCTCTAGAGTTGGAGACATCAGAGAGAGCTCCCTTTGGCCTTTGAAACCATCTAATCCAGCCTCCATCTGGCACCCAAATCTCTATGGCGTCCCCAGCCAACGGCTCTCAGCTTTTACTTGCACACCTCCAAGCAAAGGAGGAGACCTTTCAGAACCATTTCATTTCTGCTGAGATATTTCTTATTTTGCTCCTCAGATGTGTTTCTCTAACGTTTCCACCCACCCAGTGCTATTCTTTAGGACATTCAGAAATTGATACCCAAGGCCTGCCACCATTATACTTTCTCATCTACAGGCCAAGCCCCTCACTTCTGTCAGCACAGAGTAGAGCAAAAAGGACCTAGACAGGGAGAGCAGGCTCACCTTAGGATCTGCAGTGTCTCCCATCTGCCTGGGGCCTCCTCCTCTGTGCTTGAAGGAGTCCGATGAATGAATGGAGGAGTGAGAGAATCCACGCAAGCTTCTCAGTCTGTAAGTGAGGAAAGTGAATCTCAGGGAGGCTAAGTGACTTCAGCAAGGCCATGCAACTCCCAACCCCAGAGCCAGCTCCCAGTTCAGAGGATTTTCCCGAGTTCCATACCAGCGGGTTTAGAGACCTTGTTTTACGCCGTCTTCTCTTCTCTTTAGGTTTGGCCTGGCTGGCTCCACAGAGGTAGCCCGCCGAGCTCCTGTTCCCTGTGTTCACCTGCTATGACCTTCCCATCACTTTGTCCACTCCACCTTAGAACCTTCGCTCTAGCTCTTTGCTCTCCCAGGAGCTCTCTCTTCCCAGATGTCCACTTGGCTAATTCCCCCTCAGGTCTTTGCCTAAACCTCACCTGTTCAATGAAGTCTATCCTGACTAATCTTCTTACTACCCTCTCCTCCCTGTCCCCACCTGGGCACACCTGACCCCTCTTACCTGGCCCCACTTTGTCTTTTGTTCCACAGCCCCATCACCTCCTAACATACTATGTGATTGACTTATGATGATTCCTAATTGTCCATCTCCACTGGTAGAATGTCAGTACCTTGAGGGCGGGGAGCTTTGGGGGTTTTGTCTACTGATATATCCCAAGTACCCAGAACAGTGCCTGACACCTAGCTGGGACTCAATAAGTATTTGTTGAATGAATCTCCTAGTTGGAAAACCCAGGAGGGCCCTAGGTCTGAATCGCCCCCAATGGAACACAGTAGGTGTTGAACACATGTTTGTTAATACATGGATTAACTGATTATATAACATGTCTTTGCTGCTCAGTAGCACTGTGTATCATGTGCTGCCTCATGGCTGAAGAGAGATGTGTCATGGGCTCTCCTGGGATTGCCACAGAGGTCCCACCATGACCTAGAGGATACCCCTATCTCAGACCCCATGGGAGATCTGTGGGGTGCAGCTGGATCATGGTTGCCCTTTTGCTTCCCAACCCATCTCGGATGTGTCATGTGGTAGGCTGGGTAATGGCCCTGAAGATACTCAGGTCCTAATTCCTGGAACCTGTGAGTGTTTGCAAAAGGGAGTTTGTAGATATGATTGTGTTAAGGATCTTGAGATGGAGAGATTATCCTGAATCACCCTGGTTGGCCCTACATGTAAAAGCATGAGCGTCCTTCTAAGAAAGAGGCAGAGGAGGTGTGATGACAGGATAGGAGAAAGCCATGTGGAGGCAGAGGCAGAAACCAGAGATGATATTGGAAGGTAGAGGATGGAGCCATGAGCCCAGGTGCGCAGGTGGCCGCTGGAAGCCTTCACCTTGACTTTCACCCAGTGAAACTGATCTCGGACTTCTGACCTGCAGAGCTATAAGAGAACAAATTTGTGTTGTTTTAAGTTATTAAGTTTGGGGTAATTCTCTAGAGCAGCAACAGGAAATTGATACACACCATTCTACAGGCACCCCCCAACCCCCTTCACAACAACCAGCATAAACCCCAGGTCTGTTTTTCACATCACCCAAACCTCAGACCCTGGGAGACCAAGGTTGGGGTGGGGGTGGGGGCATGCTGCAGTGTCCCTGATAGCCTCGTGTTCCTCCTCCTGAGTGTTGTTCCCAGTTGAGCCGCCCACTTCCCCCTCCTCTGGAGCTCTCCAAATGCTGCAAATAGACCCTGAAGTGTCTTGCTGGCCTAAGTAGCTTCCCAGAGAGGACCCTTTCAATCTTCCTGCTTCCAAGTATTTAATTAGTCCTAAATGAAGAGTCCTCCAAAAGCGTACAGCACTTTTGCACATTTGCTGACATAATCACATTTGCTGTTGCCTCTGATCGACATCCTGGAAACGTTCCTTCCCTTCTGGCTCCCCTGAAGGTGGTTTCATGAGCTCTGAGAGCAGCAGCACTTTCCAAAGCAAGTCCCTTGTCTCACGGGAACCTCTGAATTCCGCAGCACCATTTGCCATTCCACCAAATAAAGGTTAAACCGACCAGTCGAGAGTATTTCTGAACCCCACACGCAATCTCCATGATTCAGTCTTTCCAGGCTTAGGTTTCTTGTGTACCAGGTCACGGAGTCAGCATGACCATCCTGAAAGGTAGAATTATTATTCCTTCCTTACAGATGAGGAAATCGAGGCTCACACTACTGTGGGAACCCATCGAGGGTAGGGATTAGAAACTGGGTATGGTGGTCATTAATGTTACGCTCCAAATATTCTGGCTGTCCCCTCTTCTGGGTTCTTGGACAGATTGCCCTTCTGGCAACATGGCTGTTGAGTGGGTGCATGAAGAGGACAATGGGACAATGAGTTAATTGTGAGCAGAAGAGACAGAGATGTCTTCCAGGCCCTGTCGCTTTCCTTCTGCCAAGGTGACCAACAATGTCCCAGATGGACGCTGCTCCACCGGCCTGGGTCTCAGAGGGAGGACATGGTCCAGAACCAGAGCTGGCCGGCAGTGGGCACACAACATGCTGTAAGCCACTGAGACTTGGGGGTCATGTGTCACCACAGTATAACCTAGACTCAGATCGAATGTCAGCTCTGCTATTTTCTAGCTCCGGGGCCTTGGATGAGTCAGTCAACCTCTCCAGGGCTTGGCAGCATGGATGGATGGCATCTAGCATAGAGTTTTAGGGAGAAGTTAATGAGATAATATGAGTAGGATGCTTCATGTTATGTCTGTCACACAGTAAGTGCTCAGTAAATGGAGTTGTAGTCACTTTTGTTACTACTGTTATTATTATAAAGGAAATTGTCCAGAGTCTCTTAGTGGGAAGTGGTTGGTAGGGTGTGGGAAGAGGAAGGGACCATATTTTTGAGCATCTATGACAAGTCTTATATACTTCACAAGTCCTCATGCTGGGTATTGGACCTTATAATCCCTATTTTACAGATGAACAAACTCAGGCTCAGAGAATTATTTGACTTGTCCAGCATCACGAAGCCATTAAGTGGTGGAGCCAAGATTTGAATTTATGCTTGGGTGACTCTCTCCCCAACATCTTCTTTACCTTCCTTAAAAGAGAATTACCCCATGCTCTTGCTGGGTTGGTGGGAATGCAAACTTGTGTGGCCACTGTGTAAAACAGTATGGAGGTTCCCCCCAAAATTAAAAATAGAACTACCCTACGATCTAGCAATTGTGCTACTAGGTATTTACCCAAAGAATACAAAAATACTAATTCAAAGGAATACATGCACCTCGATGTTTATGGCAGCATTATTTACTATAGCTAAATTATAGAAAGAGCCCAGGTGTCCACCAATTGACGAATGGATAAAGAAGAGGTGGTATATATATCCAGTGGAATATTATTCAGCCGTACAAAGAATGAAATCTTGCCATTTGCAGTGCCATGGATGGAGCTAGAGAGTATTATGCCAAACAAAACAAGTCAGTCAGAGAAAGACAAATACCAAATGATTTCATTGATATGTGGAATTTAAGAAACAAACAAGCAAAGGGAAAGAGAGAGAGAGAAACCTAGAAATAGACTCTTAACTATAGAAAACAAACTGCTGGTTACCAGCAGGGAGGCTGGTGGGGGGAAGGGCCATATAGGTGATGGGGATTAAGGAGGGCACTTGTTGTGATGAGCACTGGGTGATGTATGGAAGTGTTAAGTCAGTATATTGGACACCCGAAGCTAAATTTACACTGTATGTTAACTAACTGGAATTTAAATAAGAACTTAAAAAAAAAAAAAAGGAGAGAGAATTCCTCCAGTGCTGGGCACACGATCCCCCCACTAAACCCCACGTCCTCCACTCTAGCCTCCAGCCAGCCCTATCACTTTTCCAGATCAGCACAGATTGTCATGGGCTCCGACATGCCAACCTTCTCCAGCCTCATTTTGGACCCCGCCCCTGATCCTTCACCTGCTTCTCTTTGCCCGGGTAGGGGAGCACGCGGGGTTCTTAGGAGTCTAGCCTAAGACACTGTGTGTACCTTCTAACCCCAGGGCACTGGGGCAGGGGCCTGTCTCCCAGCGGGATAAGACCTCCAGGGAAGCTCACTGCTTTGGGAAAGAAGAACTGCAGCTCTCGTCTGGGCTCTGCACTGAGAAAACAGTCCCTTGTCTTTGCAACTTCCACCCCCAGGAGCTCACTTAATTCTGCCACTGCTCCTGTGATAGGGAGGCCACCCGCTGCCTCCACCATCTCTCCAAACACTAGATACCAAACACCAGATACTAAAGCTTCTAGGTGCTCCGTCAGATAGCCTTTAGTTCAAATTCTAGTCTTTACCTACTCATTGTGTGGCATTACGCAAGTCACTTAACCTCTCTGGGCCTCAGTTTCTGTATTCATGAATTTATCCTACCATAAGGACTACATTAGACACCCTATGGGAAGTCCTCATTGGTCATGTGACACACAGTGAGTGTCCCATAGGGAGTGGCTATCTTTAATCAGCCTCATTACTATCACCTTTATCATTATCTAGGGTTTATTATTATTATCCTCTCCCAGCCTCATCTGAAAAATGAGAGCTTTGAACGAGCTGGTCTGGTTCTCCTCCGACTTTGAGTGACCACCTCAAACACATAGGCACACATGCAGGTACATATAGGCATGTAAACCCATGCACACGCGCACGCACACACACACACACACACACACACACACACACACACATCCGCAATGCTGCCCAAAGAAGCAGAACAAGGGGCCTCAAGCCTGGGCTACAATGACAAGCCTGGGTTCTGCCCTGGTATCCTCAGCGTCAAGTTCAGGGAGAGTGCTATGGTGGCTGAAAGGTGAGAGGGCAGGGTGTTCAGGGGAGATGGGCTAAATGGCCAGAAGGATCTGCAGGCCATAGGGAGTCCTAAGGCCTAGAGTGAAGCCCCAGAGCCATCTCCTGCAGCTCTGGAAGCAGTGCCCCATAAAACCTAATGGATGTTTGAATTATCACCAGTGAGGGAAGGTCCGGGAAACAGAGCTTTCAAACCTCCCAGGAACCAGGGCTGAGACACGGTGGCGGAGTGAGCAGACCACATGCAGCCTTGGGATGTGGGTGGGAAGACAGAGCGTAGGCTCTGCTCGAGGGATGCCTCCTCCCAGCACCTCTGGGAGGCACAGGGAAGGAGCAGGGACAGCAGCATGGCTTACCTGTCACCTGGAGTCCTTCCCCCATCCTCATCCCTGGTGCTTTGATACCAGAAGATGACAAAGGCTTCAACCCGCTGCAGCTCGGCTTTCGGGGGGGGGAGTCCATGTTCCCCACCTAGCACCCTCTGTGCCTGTGCTCTGTGTCGGGTTTGTTCTGGACGCAGGAAAGATGACTGTGCTGTGGCCCCTCCGGTCTCAGGTCTACCTCTGCCTGGTGTGCTGATGAGTCACGGCTCTGGGGGAGAGGCAGAGCTTTGGGTCAGTGAAAGGGCTACATCGTCAGAGGCTAGTTAGTGAGAGGAGGCTCCTCCCTGAGAAGAGGGACTCACATAGCTGAGGCCCCTTGAGATACTGTGGCCATGACACCGCCAGGCAAGGGGGCTCAGTGGTTTGCCCCGTGGGGGAGAGGGGTCGTCCCATCACTGGCTCTCCAGAAAACAGGGTGTCTGCTGTCAGGGGAAGGAGGGCAGTGGAAGGCACCTTCCTTTCCCTTCACTCCCTTCTCCCCTTGGATGGCACACAGAGCCATCCCCGCCATCTGCCCACAGCCTATAATTCAGCCGCCCAGCTGCACGGGGGTGCTTGACTGCTCTGATTGTGGGGAGGGCAGATTGCTGAGTGAGCGGGGTGATTGGCAGGTGCCCCGCGGGCCCAGCTGCCTGGGGAGCAGAGGCGGGCTCTGCGTGATATTCAGCTGCCCCTGAACCCCAGCTCCCAGGCCTGCCATGAGGCCTCCCTCCCAGGGACCCTGGTCCCCCTTTACCATCATCATTCTTTAGAACCACGCTTCTGTCACTGCAGTGTGCAAACGAATCCTCTGGGATGAGGTCAGAATTCAGATCCTGATTCAGTAGGTCTGAGAGGACCCAAGATTCTGCATTTCTAACAGTTCCCGTGCTGCTGCTGCTGATCCAGAGACTATACGTCGAGTAGGAAATGTTTAGACTTTACATAGCTTATATGTATAACCTCTCTGGGCTCTGGGAACAGCCCAATGGGAAGGTGGTGAATAATAATAATAATAATAATAATAATAATTGCTATCATTCTCAATGCCTCTAATGCCAGGTACTGTGCATAAATCTTAACTCACTCAGTCCTCACAACACCTCAGTGAAAGAGCCCTTTGTCGGAATTTACAGATAAGAAAAACAGCCCTGACTTTCTGAGCTAACTCAGTTACTTGCCCCAGGTCGTAAACCTAATGAGTGGTAGAATTAGAATTCAAACTCCTATCTTCTACAGTAGCCACATCTAAAGTTAGGAAATAGGAGCCTCTTTTAAGAAGTGATGGTTGAGAGGCGGGGGGGGGGGAGAAGTAAGAGTCAAGGGTTAAATCTCTGGAGCCAGAGTGTGCCTGAGCACAGGAGGCTCCCCAAGAGCATGGAGTCTGGAGCCACACTGCTTAGATTTGAACCCTAGCTTTGTCACTTGCTAGCTTAGTGATTTGGGGCAATGTACTTAACCTCCCCGTGTGACTGTGAAGTGCAAATGATAATAGTAGGGTGACTATGAGGACTAGATACACCACGAGGTCTCATCATATATATACATATCTTATAGTACATATAATCTTCATAATAGCCCTAGTATTATCTATCTATCTGAATAGCCCTAGTATTATCTATCTATCTATCTATCTATCTATCTATCTGATGCGATTACCTACAGAGATCAGTTAGAGAGTCTGGCACAGGTATACGTGATGGTGACCACTTGTGAAATGGGGGTATTGACTTTAACAATAAAAATTATTACATAACTGAGTGCTTAGCGTGTGCGGCACACTGTTCTAAGCACTTTACATATAGTAACTCATTTAATTCTCTTAAGAACGCTGGAAGCTAGGTTTAATATTAATCATATTTTATAGATGGGGAAACCGAGGCACAGAGTTTCAATGACTTCCCCAAATCACATGGCTAATCGGTGGCGGAGTGGAATTTGAACCTGGTGAGGTTCACTCAACCCATATCGCTGTATTGATTGATTCTTACGTGTTTGGCGCAGCCACAGGCACTGGAGACGTACCAGCGAACACGATATACTCCCTGCCCCACCGGGGCTGACATTCTTGGGGTCCTAGAATATTACCACCCATGCACCCAGAACCCTCCTTGGCACATGACAAAACCCTCAGTAAACGTTAGCTCTGCTTCTCCTCCTTTTTAAAAACAAATTTTTTAATGTTTATTTTTGAGAGAGAGAGAGACAGAGGATGAGCAGGGGCAGGGGAGAGGCAGAGAGAGAGGGAGACACAGAACTCCAGGCTCCACGCACCAGCACAGAGCCCGACCCGGGAGAACGTATGAACCATGAGATCTTGACCTGAGCTGAAGTCAGACACTCAACCGGCTGGGCCCCCTAGCGCCCCTCTCCTCCTTCCCTCCCTCTCCTGGGGCAGACATCACAACTGATCACAGCAATCTTTCCCACAGAGCCCACCTAGGGCCCCCAAACCTGCCTCGTGACAGCGCTCCCGGCAGCCTCCACCAGACCTTCAGGTTTGCACTGAGACCAAATCCATGCCAACTCTGGGTAACCATGCTCTAGTAGAACAAACAAATGTTTCTGACTCCAAAGCCCCGTGGTGTCCACACCCGCTCCCCGGGGTGGGGGGAAGGAGTAAGGTTAGGAGACAGGGGTGCTGAAGAAGGCTTGTACAGGAAAGAGCTGCGAAACCGAGATTAGGCAGGGAGGTGGGGAGAAAAGGGAATGCTGACAACACCTTGACCCTCTTGCTCTTGGCCTGGAGCTCTCATCCTGGAGGATGAGCAGGGTGACCAGGAGCGGAGTCCCATCAGGGGCTGCCTGCCCACACGCAGCCCTGGACCCTAGGGACACTGAGCAGGGCTGGTAATCCCGCTAGGCCCAGGTCTTTGGAGCCTGGCACTAGGCTGGGGGAGATGCAGAGAGAGCGAGGCAAAGGGCAAGTGAGGGGCTCCCCCCTCGGATCTGGAATCTGTCGCCAGCCACAGAGCCCGCCCACGGCCCAGCAGTGCCTCCCCAGCCCTGCAGAAAGCCTCGCTGCAATGCCTGCTTTATGGCCTCTGCCAAATGAAGCACAAACTTAACTACATCACCCCCCCAACAGGACAGGGGAGGGGGGTGGGGGTGGCACACTGGGCTGCTTCAGCCCCCTAATCTAATCACTGGCGTGGGTCATTTCAATTATGGACACCAGAGTGTGGTGGGGGGCCTGGCTGCTCATAAAAGCCTCCATGCTGTTGCTCAGCTAATTATGAAGCTCTTACTGTCTCAGCAGGTAAATAACTCAGGACTGAGAGGTTCTGGCTGCTGAGATGGAGTGTGAGCCAGGGAGGAGGACGAAGACAGGGGAGACGCCTGCGATGGGCCCAGGGCACTGATGGGAGTTGCAGGGAGGGAGGCATATCCTTCCTTCCTGGGGGGACCAGGGGACCTGGGGTCTCTACCTTGGGATAATCGGCCAACATCCAGGAACTGGTGGAGGAATCCCCTACCTGGAGTACAAAATCTGAAATTTTCTAGAAACCTCAGAGCCACACGGTAGGCGAAAAATTTCAGTTCCACCTCCTTTTGCTAACCTTGCCCTTATATGTATACTTAGATCCCTGAGAAGTTAGAGGACCCGGGGGCCCTCCAGGCTGCACGGAGGTGGGTCTAATCCCGCCAGGTGCTGCTCCATGCTGCCTGTGCCCAGGATGGGAGCTGTGAGTTCTTTGGTTTGCTTCCCGGTCTGACCTGTCCAGGTTCAGAGCTGGGTCACAGAGACTAAGGGTGAGGGGGTCAGCTTCCTTAACCGCAACAGCTCCTCCCCTCTAGGACAAGCAGGGAGGGGATTGGAGGTGTCTCGGGAGGGGAGCAAGACCCTCCACGGCCTGATTATTGGCCCTAAACCAGACCACACAGGCTACGGGAGACCACAGCAGCCGGACTTGGAAGCTATTCTGAGATAGAATGACATAAAAACGGAGGGCTGCCTGTCTAGCCTGGGGCTGTGCTTAGCTAAGTCTTTCTTCTAGACGTCAGTGAAGTCCCCCAAATTGGAGCTGTGATTTCTTGGTGAGCTCCGAAACTACCTTAGATTCTGGGAAACAGCAGATGGTCGGAGCAGTCACAGCTGGGAAAATCCCATTTTTGCTCTGTTCCTCAGTTTCCTTCCTCTGTGACACAGGAATCGTGAAACTTCTAAACATTTGGAGGAGCTGAGCTAAAGCTGTTCTGTAAATAAAGGCTGCTGGTGCCCTATCTTCCTCCCACTGCACAGGGACTCTCTTCCAGGGGGAGGGGTCCCATGTCATTTGTTAATAATGGCACTGCTTCAGGACGCAGACCTGACCCTGGGGCTTCAAACGCATCCCTGGCTGCCACGTTGAGATCAGGGCCCCTTGGCACTTGGACGGAGGTGGTCCACACTGGGGCCCAGCTTAGTGGTCAGGCCTCGCTCCTGAAAGGCTGCCTCTTGGAGGAGGACCGAGGAGATGCTCTCTAGGGAGGAAGTGAAAGAAGGCTGCATGGAAAGTGGAATGGGACGTCCCTTGGGCAGCCCCACCACCCAAGTCCCTGGCCAGAAGGCAGGTGATGGCTTCAGGCTTTGGCCCTTGGATCCTAGAATAAAGGCACTTCTGGGGAGAACCAGAGCTCGTAAGTGGATTCTGATCGAGGCAGAGGAAGAAAGACCTCACACCAAAGCCTGAAGAGTACAGTCCATCTGTGGACAGCAGGCAGGTCTTCTTTTTATTTTGTGATGTATTAGTTACTTTTTAAAGTGCTGTTAAATACATTGCTTCATTCCAATCCTCAAAGTTCTGTGATTTGGTGGAGTAAGTATAAGCAACCCGTGTCGCATAGTCGAAGCTCTGAGAAATCACGCTCAAGGTCTCCTGGTTGGACAGTGATGGAGCTGGGACCAAAACCAGACGCTTCCCCCAAGGACAACTGGAAAGGAAGGAGACAACGTAGCGGGGAGTTCACTGCAAGCCTTTTCCCCCGTGACAGCGGAGGAAGTGAAGAGACATCTAGGGATCGATCAAGAAGCTAACTGAGCAGGCGGAGGCAGAGGAGGAAGTGAGGAGGGAAACAGGTGGAGGTTTGCACGGACACTTCCTGTTCACAAACTTCTTATGTTCTTCATTTCATTAGCAGCAGCAGCGGAATTTCATGGACAATTGGCGTTGAGCACTAACTGGGAGGTAATGAGAGAGGGAGGATGCAGGTAAAGGCTGTTTGAATTTAAATTCTTTTTCTTTAGGGGGATGGGGGAGCAGGGTTTTTAAAAGACAATTTTCGTGCCGCAAAAAGTTCCTAGCAAACAGCTTTGGACTTTCGTGTCCTCTGCTGGCAGTGTTAGGAGAGTTGACTCTCAGCCAACCGTGGTCTGCCGGCCAACCTCCCGATGGCTGCCCTGGCAGAGGGCAGAGGGATGCCGAGGGGCTGGGAGTCTGACCTCGGGTAGATTTTCCCCCTCAGACCTGGAAAAACACACTAGAAATGTGTCCAACATCAGCAGCGAGCTAGAATGCGTTGCTCTGCAACAATTAGCGCAGAATCGCCATGAGTGAAGCTCTGTGTGGACCCGGGCCGAGATGGGGATGAACTAGAACTAGAAAACGGGATAGCTATTCTAGGAGTATGTGGTCTGTGTGATGAGTGATGTGCACACACATGTACACCACACACACCACACATGTGTACACATACACCACACATACGTGCACACGCACACACACACCATATACCTATGTACACACACGTATACACACCCACACATGTGCACACACCACACAAACACATGTGCACACACACCCCACATCCCACATATGCACACACCCACACACCTGTACACATATACCACACCACACACCTATGTACACACACACACAAGGCCCTAAAATGTTCAAAGGGGGAAGGACACAGAATAAGGTAAGAGTAAAGATAGAGAAAGGGGACCGTCACGAGGTGCTCAGGGGAAGAAGGTGAGGGAGGCTGTTTTGAGCAGGTTCCTCAGACGCAATGGCACACAGACTGGAGAAACAAAAGAATATGTCAACTCACAGTAGAGGCTTAGACGGAAACGGCAGGCAGGTTAGTCTGGCTAGACAGAAGACTGTAATAAGAAGCCATGAGAAATGAAGAAAGTCAAAATAGGAGGAAGGAAATTTTGTGGAAGACCTGCACTTCCACCTTAGAATTCAGGTTGGGAGGCCATGGAACTGCCAGAAGGAGAGCTATACTCATGGCACTGGAGAGTAAGAGCCAGAAGTTGACCAGTTACCCCAGTTGCATGTGTTCAGGGCTCTTCTGTCTGGACAAGTAACTGTGGGCACAGATGGGAGGCGAAGGGGCCATTGGGACTGTGATGGTTAGTTTTGTGTGTTAACTTGGCTAGGCCACAGGACCCAGATGTTTGGTCAAACATTACCCTAGGTGTTTCTGTGTAGGTATTTTTTAGAGGAGATTAACATTTAAATCAGTCAACTTGGGTGAAATAGAGTACCCTCCAGAGTACAGGTGGGCCTCATCCAATCAGTTGGACGCCTCGGCAGAAGAACACTGACGCCCCTGGAATAAGTGGGAATTCTGCCAGCAGACACCTCCCACCCCTTTGGACTCAAACTACAACTATTCCCTGGGTCCTGGCCTTCCAGCTTACGTGCAGTTTTGACTTGCCAAGCGTCCACCATCATGTGAGTGCTATAGACTGAATTGTGTTCACCCTGCCCCCCAAATTCATATGGTGAAGTCCTAACACCCTAACATACCTAACATACCTCAGCATGTGTATGTGGAGGCAGAGCCCTTAAAAAGGCCATTCAGGTTAAATGAGGTTGTTAAGGTATGCCCTAATCCAATATAATTGGTGTCCTTATAAGAAGAGGAAATTTGGACACAGACATGTACATGCAGAGGAAAGACCATTGAGGACACGGGGAGAAGACAGCCATCTATGGGCCAAGGAGAGAGGCCTCAAAGAAAAGTTCCAGCCTCCAGAGCAGGGAGAAAATAAATTTCTGTTTAAGCCACAAAGTCTGTGGTGTTTTGTTATGGCGGCCCTAGCTGATTCTACAGGGGGCATGCATGAAGCCCATCCCCCAGCTCAGTGCCTTATACATGGTCTGCGTTGACTACAGGTTGTGCTAGATTGGGTCTGGAAGGTTTGGAGCCCGGCTTCTGTCCAACTGTGGTGAGGTACTGGGGAAGAGGCGCTCGTCGGAGCCAGTGGGAACAAGAGCTTCAGGATACAGACATGGTGACAATTTTGCATTCTGCTTTGTACAAGGTTGACCTCGGGAATCATTCCAGTGAAGAATGATCTGTGACTGACTTATTCTGTGTTCTGTCACGTCCTAACATAACGCTTAGGACTTAACTGACACTCGGTAAAGGTTTTGAACGGCTGCCTGAGTGACTAAGATAAAACAGGGAGATGAAGGAATCTTACACTAAAAACAAAAACAAAAAAACAAACAAACAAACACCCAAAAACATACAAGTATGTATGTACCTAGAAAATTTCTGAAAGAGATGGCTAATGGTGTCACCTTTGGGGAGTGGCCCGGAATGAGAAGGCGGGCTTCCTTTTCACTGTGTACCTGGAGATGGCCAGACATGTTCGCCATGAATGCACTAGCCCTGGGCCATTCAGTACCTCATTAGGTGTGAGTACCTGCACTGAATGAAAAGAGGCAGCAAGAGGGGAGCTTTTTAACCTGCCATGCCCCCCTCCAACCTCCCCACAAAACTTTACAGCCTTCCCCAAGTACCGAGAAAGCGAATGTTTGGTGAGACCAACAGCCTCCAGTCTTCACAAGCTGCTCCCCAGCGCCCAGAGGGAGCACAGGCTCACGGCATAGAGCCCCAGCACGACGAGGCACGCTTTAAAGAGCAGTCGGTCAAAACGTTCCAGGAAGGCCAGCCACTTAACCTCTTGTCGGTCCTCCTGGTCCCAGGTTTGGAAGTAGGTGCTGATGGACTTAAGCTGGAACGAGACTTCCTTCAGGGTCTCTGACTGGGCCTGGTGTTCTCGACAGACCGAGGGCTCTGCATGAGAGGGGAGAATGGGCTTCCGTGGCCCCTGGACTTCCCACTGGAGCTGACGGCCTCATACTACAAGGAAGGTCTGTAGGGGGTACAGGGCAGTGGATTGGGTTGGGGACTCTCTCCTGCCTGCTCAGGGCAGGTGAGGCTGTGCTGAAAGAAGCCCTGGAGAACATGGCAGAGCTGTGTTGTGAGGAAGGCTATCTAGGCTGGATCCACCCAGGAGGTTTCCTGAGAGAGGGAGGGGCCAGCCCCACTGACTCAGTTGGAGTTTTAGAGGCTGGGATGATTCTTTTTTGTTTAATTGAGATATAATTTACATATAACATATTAGTTTCAGGTGTACAGCGTAGTAATTTGAGATATTTATATCAAAATGATGACCAGAGTAAGTCTGGTTGACATCCATCACCATGCATAGTCATACATTTTTTTTCTCATGATCAGAGCTTTTAGGGTATACTCTCTCTAGCAACTTTCTTTTTAATTTTTTTAAAATGTTTATTATTTTTGAGAGAGACGGAGACAGAGTGCAAGCAGGGGAGGGACAGAGAGAGGAAGACATAGAATCCAAAGGAGGCTCCAGGCTCCAAGCTGTCAGCACAGAGCCCGATGCGGGGCTCAAACTCACAAACTGTGAGATCATGACCTGAGCTGAAGTCGGATGCTTAACCGACTGAGCCACCCAGGAGCCCCACCTAGCAACTTTCAAGCAAACAGTAAAAATAGCCTCATAAGTTGGCATATCATCTTCATATGGGGCCATGCTAACCTCTGTATTGTTCCAGTTTTAGTATATGTGGGGCCAAAGTGAGCCCTGAGATCATTCATACACTTTTTCAGATTAAGCGATAGGAACCCAAATACATACAAACTGTGCATGTGTGCTCTATTATTCTAGAGTCAGAGGCTCAGTCACTTTAGGTACTGGTTAAAACTGGAAAACACAAACACTTGATTTCAGCCAAAAGGCCGAGAAGCAATGGAAAACACAAACAAAAACAAGGAAAGCCAAATGAGGGCCTGACCTCTAAGCTAAAAGGAGGCCTTCTGGAAAGCCAGCAGGTGGTAGACAGCCTTCGATCTCCAGAGCGGTAATATCAGATGCAGCACAGAGGTTAAGAAGCAAGTGTTTCACACTTTTCACCCAGCGGGACACTGGCCTGGCGCTCCACCAACGGAAACTAGGGTGGAGAGTGATAAAGCAAGATAGGGTAGGGGCCTTGAGGCTTCTCACAAACCTGTCACCCCAGCAGGCTGGGCTTGGGGATCTCTTCTAGGCCCGTCAGCGTCAATGTCCCCTTGAAGGCATGAGAGGGGCCACTCTTGCTCACTGCTGCACTCATCATGGAGGAATGTGACCAACAGGATGGACTTAAATAAGCCGAGAACCAAGAAGGCCAGGCAAATTGTGAAGAAGACTCCTGGTGGAAGGAACCAAATGAGGTGTCATCAGTCAGAGTCTCTGGAGCCTCCCCCCCCCCCCCCCCCCCCCCCCCCCCGTCTGAAATGCAGCATCTCATCTCTGATGGGAGTCCCGTAACATGGAGGTCTGGTGTCCCCAAAGCTGCTTACCAATCAGAGGGGTGCTCACTGCGCTCCTTGGCATCTCATCAGACATGTTGACCCTAAAGACGGTGTAGCCCACCAGCACGTTGGTCTTGAACACAATCCTGGCTCGGCAGGTGGGTGGTAGGTAAAAGCTTCCCAGATCCATGAGCACGAGGAAGATGCTGGGAATCAGCAGGCTCATGACGTAGACCAGTGGGCGCCTGCGAATCACCACCTGGCCGGGTCCATGGAGTCTACTGAAGACAGGGTATAAGCTGATGGACTAATGTTTGGCCAAACCCACGGCCAAGAGATCCCCGAAGTCCCAACAGTTCTACATAATGTGAAATCACTATGTAGTTTCGAGAACGGAGATTATTTTGTGTTTTGGAAAATAGAAAAAAAAAACCTTTAAGCTTTTATGTAGAACTAGTATTAATATTACTAATAATTATAAGAAGAAGCCTCTATTTATTTACCACTTGCTGTATGCCAGGCACTTGGCTGTGTTTCCTATGCTCTTATTCAAACCCTCACACCAACACTAAAGGCTGGGTATTATCGTCTCCAGACAAAGAAACCGAGGTACACAGACATTAAATTTCTTTTTCAAACTCACACAGCTGGTGAGTGAGAAGCTGTTTTAAATTGAGGTCTTACACCAACATTTTTCTTCGGACAGCGTGTAGGCAACATCTTGTACTATTTTTGGTTTAGCCCGTCTTCCTATGTGGAACGTGAGTACCTTAGCACCTGTGTATGTGTCAGAGTCTGGGCAGGAACAAATAGCACCACTGGGAAATCTGTGGAGCTCTTGGCAAGGAGACCGTTTACAAGGAGCAGGGCAAAGGGAAACCACAAGGAGGGGGGCAGTGCCCCAGATACTTGGGAGGACTGGGTGAGCTGCTTCTGCCCTTAGTCCTGAAGGGGGCAAGGGCTGAGAACGTGAGCAGAATCTGAGAGAAAGCTGGGTGGAGAAGGCCACCAAGCAGGAGCTGTGGCTTCCCCTTAGGGGCACAGCCAGCCTCGTGGTAACTAACTCCACCGGGAGAAAAATGGAGCGCTCATCTGCACCCTCCTCACTCTCCCCTTCTCTCCAATCTCCTGCCACTCCATCCCCTCTTCCTATTGGTCAGAGAGACTGGTTCGTCCCCAGGGGCACAGAGCAGGAGGAGAAGGGGCAAAGTGGGTCTAAGTTGGGGGGATAACTGAAGACACCCCGCAGGATGGCTGAGCATCCGGAGCTCCTGCCGGGGCTCTGTAGCTGGGAATTTGAGACTCAGAAAGTTGCTCTGTCATTGCCATTTTCGTAGACCTCGCTTCTCTGGGGGCAGTGACAGGAAGTGTCTTTAATAAACACAAACTATTTCCATCAGGGAACGATAGGACTGCTTTCTGTGACCCTTTGGGGGCAAAAGCAGCAACTTTTAAAACATTCCTCATGGGGCCAAAGATAATACCTATCTTACGATGGGTATTCAATCAGTTTGCCAAACAAATGCACGTTCTGAGCTCTTTGCTGTTGGATTTGGAGGAGGGGGGTGGCATGGGAATGATACCTGAAAGCCAAGGCAGAGGCTGCGAATGGAGGAGATGGAGGTGGGGAAGAGCTTGGCTGGGGGAGACCAGATACCTACCACCTTGCAGGAGATAACAGGGGTCCTCCAGCGTTTGGGTCTGGGAGCATATCCCGACTCAGTGGAGGTTGGCAGGCCAGAGCCATTTGGAGGATTGCAGTCTGGCTGTTGTCTTTCACATGAAGTATAATGGGCTGCAGATATCTAAATGAGAGCCACACTCATGCTTTGTAATGATATGGTTAAAACACATTTCTACCAAAGCACAGTCTACAAGAAAAACCACAACAAAATGAACTGTCACCAACCTGTGTGTCTCCAGCTCTCTTGGTCATGCTGTGACATGACCCACCAGGCAGTGGTTAGCTGGGGGCCGTAGGAAGGGAGCCACAGAAAGGGAGCCACGTGGTCAGAGTCCACAGGGGTCTTGTGTTGTGTGCCTGACCTAGGCTATGTGGGGTGGTGGGGGGCAACCAAGCCTGCTGTCGCTAGAGGGTAGAAGTGGGAAGACCACCTCCACCCCCCAGACCTCATGGCAGATATGACATGAACAGTAAGTGTAAGAACCCTGCCCTAAAGGAAGTACAAGTAGGCAGCTGCCTAAGCAGGAAGAGCCTAGGCTTAGAGTCAAGGGAATAGAGTTGCAGAGTCCCTGGATTCTAAGTGCCTACATGTCCTAGTTTAAGTGCTCCCAGGTGCATGCCTTGATTTTTTCTTTTTTTTTTATGTTTGTTTATTTTGAGAGAGAAGGGGAGGGGAGGGATAAAGAGAGAGGAGAGAGAATCCCAAGCAGGCTCTGTGCTGCCAGCACAGACTCTGAGGCAGGGTTTAAACCGACATACTGTGAGATCATGACCCGAGCCGAAATCAAGAGTCTGATGCTTAACCGACTCAGCCACCCAGGTGCCTGCCCCCTGATTTTTCTTTTTTTAAAATGCACTTCACTTTTGCTTGCTGAACATGTTGGGTACATTTGAGATTGGCTGTTGTCTCTTTAAATAAAGCCCCCGTGTAAATAACACATGCTGAGATGGTTCCTCTCCACCCAGAGGCTGGTGCAGAGAGTGAACATAAATCTGGGCCAGAACCAAAGACGGCTCCTCAGTTTTGTCAGAACACGTGTCCCCCACGGTGCCAGGGGAGAGGTGTGGCAGGGGCCAAGAGGCTGCGAGGTAGGCGGGCTTCATGGGCATGAGGCTTGGGAAACTTCCCGGGTCCTGGCACTTACAAGGGCTTGTTTGGTTTCAGGCTCTGCTGGTGCCATTTTGAAACTCGTAATTTATGAACAGGGGTCCCACATTTTCCCTTTGCACCGGACCCCACCAAGTATGTAGCCAGTCCTGTCAGGAGAATATTTGTCACTGGATAGTGCCAGCAGCCGGAAGTGCAAGGGAAACATGGCGGCTACAAGGCAGACAATTAGCTGTCCTGTAACTTAAAGCAGAAATCCTGCCACCTATGTTTGGCTTATAACACTATAAAGCTACATTAGGCCCTCTCTTTGGTTTTCTTCAAGAACAAAGGGCCTTCCTTTTTCTTCAGGTTGATTTAGGAGCATGTACTTGTGGACTAATTTTCTCTGCAAGCTCAGTGCAGCCTAAAGAAATTCTAATTTTATCACAGTTTTCAGAAATGGTTTGTTTTCATGATCTCATTTGATCTTCAAATCTCTTTACTCTCTTGTTGAAGGAACATTAACTGACCATAAACACAGTGTCAGGCACTTTTTTTAAATATTGGAATTAGAAGAGTTAATAGGACAGGCTTCTGTCCATCCCAGGGGATCAGCAACCAGGCTCTGAAGATGGAAAGGGAATTTGCCCCAGAATGGACCATATCCAGAGTCTGTACCTGATTTAGACGATGTGATTTGGGACTTTCTGAGTTTATATTTAGATGTTATTTTGGTCTCAGAGTTGATGCTGAAATGGGGTAAGACATTTAGGGATGTTGGGAGAGGGTGGGTATTTTGCATAGGTGATGGACATGAATTTGGGGGAGCCAGAGAGGGCAGTGGACTGTCCAGGTTGAATAATGGCCCCAAGAATTAATGTCCTTCTTGGAAGGTAAGAATGTGACCTTATTTGGAAATGGGATCACCGCACATATAATTAGTTAAGATGAGGGCTGACTGCAGTGGGGTGGGCCAACACAACTGGGGTCCTTATGAGAAGAAGAGAGACGCACAAAGGAGAATGCCACATGAGGGTGGAGGCAGATCCTGGACTGATATACCTACAAGCCCAGGGTTGCTGTCAGCCACCAAAAGCTAAGAGAGAGGCACGGAACAGATTGTTTCTGGAGCTCCCAGAAGGAAGTAATCATGCTCACACCCTGATTTCCAGCCTCCAGAGCTGAGAGAATGAATTTCTGTTGTTTTAAGCCACCTGGTTTGTGGTACTTTGTTATGGAAGCCCTAGGAAACGAGCACAGGTGACTTGCCCAGTAACACACAGTTGGATGAACACCAAAGAATGGACTAGAATAGACCATGTCAAGCCGAGTTGCGTGTCAGCATCAAAGAGGATTAGCACATAGTCTCTGGAGTCAGACTGACTGGGGGCTCAAGGTCAGGCTCCACAGTTACCCTGTAACCTTGGGCAAGTTACTTAAACTTGGGCAAGTTAACTTCTCTGTACCCCGATCCATCCATTTGTAAAAATGCAGATACTCAGAGTACCCATCTCATAGAGATGTGAGGATTACATGTGCAAACTTAAAATGGTGCCCAGGGTCAAGTAAATGCTGGGTTTTGTGGTCACTGTCACAATGTCTCCCTGGGCAACATCTCAGGCCCATGATGGATAGCAGAAGCCCCGCTCTACCCATGCTTGTGTCCTCAGTGGGGCCACTGAGCCTGGCACATGACAAGGGCTCAAGAGATGTTCGTTGCGTTGTACTGGAGTCTTATTAGTAATGTTACTTTTAGTTCCAAGAAGGTGGGAGCGTGGAGTTAGCACAGATGGGGCCTCTCCTATTGAGATCCATCCCCTGAGGGCTACCTCTCTGCAGGTCATTCCAGAGACAGTAAGGGACTCCAGCTGATGGCTGATGCTAGGGGGGGAAGGGATGTCACCAGCTCAGTGAGACCACTCTCCGTGGAACTGCCCCTACCTAGAGCCCATCATTTCTAACGGACTAAAGGAGCTGGTGCCTTTAAATTCCACAGAAAGGGAAGAAAAAGCACTTTAGTTTCAGTCCGTGTTCGCCATTAGACACCCTTCAGGTGTTAGCAATATTATGCCACAATTTCATTATCCATTAAAGCCAGGTAATAATAAGTACACAAAGGTATTTGGAGCCTATTGATGTTAATGAAAGAGATCAATCTAATTCAGAATGTGTGTGTGGAGAGCTCCTTGGAGATGGAATAGGCCCCAAGGTTAGCCTCTAATTGCCTCCTTGATGGTAGACCCCACCAGTACTCAATTTTGCATGACCGTCTTTATGACATAGTTGGAATTTTTGACGCCCAGACTCACGCTTCATACAGAAGCCCATTTTCCTCCTCTCCCAAGCCCCTCCCACCATTCCCAATTCAGAAAGAATGGGAAAGTTGCTGCCATTTAAGTAAGATCTCTGCATAGGAGCGAGAGCTTCCGGACTCGGAGTTGGATCTGGACCATGGGTCAGGCTGGGTTAGCACAAAGTCCATGATGTCAGGGTGCTTGAATGACCCTGGAATGATTTCTAGGGCTCTAAATTCTCATTCTCTCACTCTCCCTCCCGATCTGGTGGAGCTCAGAAGGAACTTCTCTCAAGTTCATGAGCTGCATTCAATGGATATCTCAACAAAACTACTCTAACCTAATCTATAAAGGAAAACTATGCCAGAAAAAGAGGAAAAGATGGGGCACCTTGCTTTCTCAATTGCCCCTCTGCATTTTTCCAGGGGTGCCCGGGAAGGCTCCCAGCCCTGCCTGCATGAACATCTCACTCATTGTGAGGATATGTGCGTGTTGGGCTCACTTTAGTTCTTCCAACAGCTGTCCACCCTTTTCCATCCAAAATGAATTCTCACATTTTACTCCTACCTCCTCCCACTTCTACCCTCGTTTTTTTTTTTTTTTAAACAACAAAAAAACAAAAAGCTGCCATGTAGACATGGAATGATCACCCTTCTGTTTCTGGAAGCATTATGTCTGATAATGTATTGGAGGGAATCTTCCCCCCTATGGCTGTTGGAGCAGGTGCCAGGCTGCACACAGACCTCCTTGCAGGCAAAAGGTGCCCATGCTCTGAGCCTCCTGTGGAATGTAGCCTGACTCCAATGTGTTAGCAGTGCCCTCTGATAAACAAAACGTGTTCTAGAGCCAGCAGATATGACTGCACATTAGCTCGAGCTAACCACGAATCCTGAGCACTTGATTTAGTAGTAATGGCAGCAATGTACATCAGGCCCAGAGGGGCAAGATATTTAGATCATCTTTCCTCCTGTCTGCCCCACTTGTCTCCACCCCCACACTGGGCAGCCTGGACAGGGACACTGCAGGTGATTAGATCAGAAGGAAGATGGCCCTTTGCTGTCAGGACCCTGGCAGACCAGTGCTGGCAGAGAACCGGGCTCTCAATTTCACATGATTGCCCAAAGGCTACCGAAGGTCACCAGGATGCCTCAGTTGTTAACTTCAGAGCAGGATGACTGGTATGGAGTAAGAGATCATGAGCCCATCAGGGCACATAGCAGGTGTGCGGAGGCATGGGGGCTGAGAGAGGCCAAGGGAGACAAGAGACCTAGGATAGCCACTGAATCTACTTTAAGTCTTTCCAAAGTTGTATAACTGCTTCTGGGCGTGGCTCCCTGCCTATGAAACATGATCTGTGACTACTCAGGGTTCTCTCCCTACTCTGTTCCAGAGGGCGAGGGTGGAAAGCAGCCCCCAGGGCAAAGAGATGCAGGGAACAGCTCCAAAAGCATACAGTGCTATCGATGCCCACCTCTGGCATACCTCAATGTAAACACTGTAAATGCAGAGGAAGCATGGCGGTGAACAGGGCAAAGGGATGGGATCACTGTTCCCGAGACACAGGGAAGCTTCTCCTTCCGTAAGCACTGTTTTACGCCTCTGTCCATCATATTTAAAAATGGACCTACTACATAGAAAGCCTTTCGCCACGACTGGGAAGACAAATTAATATTCAGGGTAAAGGGTGACGTGTAACTACAAATAATGGCTGCTTTATGGAAAGAGTATGAGTGTATGTGTGTGTGAGTGTGTGCGTGCGCACTCCTGTTTATCGGCCCTGCCTCTTGCCTTTGTTTGTCTCCTTCGTGCAGTGTAGGTAATGGTGTGTGCAGCGTTCTCCAGAGCGCTTGGTAGGTGACTGTGTTCCACCTCGCACGGGCTCCTCCCTCACATTTCCCTTTAATGCTCGCCATTATTCGGGCTGCATTAATAATGTTTGTGGGCTGATATCTTTAAAATTAATGAGGTGTTTACTCTTAGCCAAGAAACTCATTGAAATTAAAAAAGCTTTCTTTGTTCCCCTCCCTTTCTCTCACTTAAAAAAAAAAAAAAAGTGGACAAATAAGCCACGACGCTAGCTTTGCTAAAAACCAAGCAGAACAGGCAAACACCCAGACTCCACCACCAGGAAAGTATGAGTTGTGATGAGTTAGTTATACATTAGTCACGTTCAAGCCACAGCTATTTCTAGGAGGCCCTGATTTAACCAGAGCTTTGCTGGAAAGCTGCATGGAACATCTTTTGACCAATGGAGGGGCATCTGTGCCCTCAATAATAGCTTATTTCGATACCACCCCCTCTTAGCGTATGATTATCCAGCATAACCATAGCACCTAGGCTAGTCTGAATTTTCCTTCTTATCCAAAAGGATTGCTTCCAAGAGAATTCATGTCGTGTGTCATCCTGACCTGTCTGTAGTCTCTATTTGTCAATCACAGACATTACCTGGCATGAAGAACTCCTCCCCACCCAGCTATCAACACTATTAGCTGACTTTGCGCAGAAAAGCAGAAATGAATACTGACTGTGGATCTACCAGTTGCATGAACTTGCTACAAACCACTTATCAGGACAGTTTGCCAGAAGGGCCAGGGAAGGGAGAATGGCTGCTTCTGGAGTGCAAAACAGCAGTTTTGCTGTCCTGCACCCCACCCCTCAGGCCCCTGCTGAACAAACTGCCCCATGACAATGCAGCCAAGAGCATCCTGGTGGTGCTTCCGAGAAGCTTGGGTTCTCATCGAATCCCTTCAGAGCAGCTGTTCTCTCTGATCCAGAAACCACCAGGAGTCTCTGAGGATCCTGTAGGTGATTTGTTAGCTAATTGCTCAAGATAGTCAAATTAATAATGATAGCTTTATGCATTTGTTTCTGGAATTAATTAATAATTTACTCAGTTAAAAACAGGACAGTAACGTTAAAGAGACGCTCTTCTCCCACTCTGTTGCTGTTGCTGTATGTGGGTTTTCTTTCTTTTCTTTTTTTTGTTTCCCCCTCCTCTCAGCAGCAATTGGGAGTGGGGATGTTAGTATGCACCGAGAGGCTTGAGGATGCCTGCTAAGGTGGGTGGTTCAGGTGCCTGAAACCATTCTCTTTTTACTCACATATGGAATCCTTACAGTAGGAGTCCAGGATCTGGGACTGAATCTCTAGTCTGTGAAATGCTGTAATGCAAGGGGTGTCCAGAGCCACCTGAATCATCAGTTTTTGGATGATGATAATGAATGAGAATACACGACAGAGCAGAGATCCTTGAGCCCAGCAGAGAAGGCTTGCGACTGCAGAGAAGTAGGCAACAGGAACAGGAAGGACCTACGTTAAAATGAATCTGTGCAAAATCTCCAGTGTTGCTCTGCAGGATGTTGTATGTTGAGGACACAGAAAGAAGCTCCCACTCACTGTCCTTCAAAAATTCCTTTTTGTCAGGCTTAATGTCTTCTCTGCTCCTCAGGAAGGCCAGGTCTACATCTTCCACTGAAAACAAGATAAACAATGGACTTCCCCACACACAGAGGCCCCAATAACCACCCGCTTTTCCAACTCTCAACTCAAATTATTCCTTTCACTCTTGCCCCCACATGTACAGTCTTACTGAGATGGGGCTCAGTATAACCATTTTGAATTAGGGATTGGGATGTGGAATAGAGTCTCCCTCTCAGTGAAAAAAAAAAAACAAACAACCAACTGTGAATTTATAGTTTGTACTCCATTATCCATAGAATGATGGACCTGGTCCTACCACTTCTTTTTTTTTTTTTTCAACGTTTTTTTTTTTGTTTGTTTGTTTGTTTTATTTTTGGGACAGAGAGAGACAGAACATGAACGGGGGAGGGGCAGAGAGAGAGGGAGACACAGAATCGGAAACAGGCTCCAGGCTCCGAGCCATCAGCCCAGAGCCCGACGCGGGGCTCAAACTCACGGACCGCGAGATCGTGACCTGGCTGAAGTCGGACGCTTAACCGACTGCGCCACCCAGGCGCCCCTGGTCCTACCACTTCTATAACCTTCTCAGTGGCAGAGGAGGCCTAATAGTGTATTCCCAAACCTAGAGCAGCAGTGAGCAATATATCTGGGCACAACACTGTACTCAGTCCAAATTACAATGGTAGCCAAATAGCTGTAAGAAAAGATTTCGATTTGTAAAAACTATGTGCAAGAACAAAATAAACCTCACAGACAGCATGATATAATTTCACCCAAGTGCGCCAACCCAGCACAAGAGTGTTTTCCCATTGGCACACTATGCCACTCACGGTTTACCCGTGTGCAGGATGCTACTGAAAGTTAGGCTGCAGTTCTGCATATCAAATGGAAAAGCGTTATGTCTCTAAATTGCATGTGGAAACCACCTGGATAGGCTTAGCGTTCTTAACGGTCCCAGATGAGTTCACATAGACATAGGGGAGGCCGGGTGATCATTCAATGTCCACACTATATGAAACACAAGAAGACCTCGCTGTTACAGAGAAGGCCTTAGTCATTTCAATACATGAACAGAACTGATTATGCGATGGTAGTGGCTGTGACACTCAGGATTAGTCTAGAAGTGCAACGACAGAATCACATTTCCCATGACGTCATTTACCCTGGCAAAGATGGATTCAGTAATGACAGCCTCAAAAGATAATTCACTTGCTACTTTTGCAACGGACATAACCCATGAGTAACCTCAAGCATTTGTAATTAAATCTGTATCTTAAATGATGTCAACTCATGGTACTTCTACCTGGAATATTCCCAACACTATGATCCTCTTTAGGTTAAGAAACAAAAGACAGCAACAGTGACTGAAAGTGACAACTGGCATAAGTAGTCCAAGCAGTTTAAGCCCCGTAGAAATACACCCCAGCACACTTACAACTCACTGATGATGATATCAGGGGCCCAGATGGCGTTTAGAGGTAGAGAGATCTCCCTAATCCCATTAAACATGGTGGGGCTCCAGGATAAAAATTCGTCATCCCAAACCTGTTAGGAGAAGCTAGAAAAGAAATGTATCAAAAAGGGGCAATGTCAATGTCCCCAAAGAACTGAAGAACGATTTGGATGAATAACCCAACTGATCTGCTTGCTGGTACTGTTAAGGGAGAGGACTTCCCTGCTAACCCCTAAAGATGGTGCCCCAACCAGAAACCATGGCCATATATCTTACACAGATTCCAATAAATTAGATCTGCTTCAGGTCTAAGAAACTAAATTGCAAACACAAAGAAAATATCTATTCCTTAGAATAATTATATTTTGCAACAGATTTAATTTTTTTTTTAATGTTTATTTATTCTTGAGAGAGAGAGAGAGATAGAGACAGAGTGCTAGTGGGGAAGGAGCAGAGAGAGGAGACACAGAATGAGGAGCAGGCTCCAGGCTCTGAGCTCTCAGCAGAGAGCCCGATGCAGGGTTCGAATTCATGAACCACGAGATATGACCTGAGCCAAAGTCGGACGCTTAACTGGCTGAGCCACCCAGGCACCACTATAGAAATCAGGAGTCCAGCATGCATGGAAGGAAACAGCACTTACCTCATAGTACCATATACTGGTCTTTAATTTTTGATTCTGTGCATCCTGCAAAGCAAAAAGAAAATCTGTACCAAATCTCAGAGTGTCAATAAATCAAAGCCCAATTCAACAGCATAATAATTCAGAGAAATAAAATCAAATCTAACTAAAAATGCTGATTTTAAAAGCACTGCCTTGACTCTTCAAATCTAACTATTCTCAGCTCCTAGTTATTACATGTGCCTGTCACTGTGAACTTGACTATAGCATCCATGACAAAATGGCACGAGGACTACACCGACATCTTGAATGATTTTCTAATCCCTTTCCCACCCTAATTAGTTACTCTGCCATTAATCAAAATTAAAAATGACATGTAGTCTTAGCCAATTCTGGGTACAAAGATGAGGCCAAGCTTTTATTTTTAATCAAGATATTATTCACAACATTTCAACGACTGTTAATCTCAACTGCTACTGGCAGCCATTCTTGTTAGGTTACCTTATGTTTGGATTTCTCTGGTTATCAGACTGAATGAGCTTAATGTAAATGAAGTATATTTTTGATGATATAAGTAGATGTGATTTACCCATGTCTGCGATAAGTAAGTAATTGTTTTGGAGAAGACCCTTAAGAATAACAACCAAAAAAAAAAAAAGAAAAAGAAAAAGAAAAGAAAAGAAAAGAAAAACCACAAAACAAAAACAAAACACTCCTTACCAATTTTTTTCATATCTGTTCTAGTAATGAGCATTCTAAAACTACTATGGTCTTAGGAACTAAGAGGGATATCTCACACCATGTACAAACATTAACTCAAAATTAACATAAACCTAAACATAATGGCTAAAACCGTGAAACTCTTAGAAGCAAACATAGGAGTAAATCTTCATGACTCTGACTAAGACAATGGTCTCTTGCATATGAGGCCACAACCACAGGCAGCCAAAGGAAAAGTAAATGGGACTTCATCAAAGTGAAAAACTTTTGCGCTTTAAAGGACACCATCAAGAAGTAAAAAGACAACCCTCAGAATGGAGACGATACCTGCAGATCATATACCTGATGAGGAGTTAATATCCAGAATACGTAAAGAATTTCTACAAACCCAAACAAAACAATAACCCCATTTAAAAATGGACAAGGGAGGGGCGCCTGGGTGGCTCAGTCGGTTGAGCGGCCGACTTCGGCTCAGGTCATGATCTCACGGTCCGTGAGTTCGAGCCCCGCGTCGGGCTCTGTGCTGACCGCTCAGAGCCTGGAGCCTGTTTCAGATTCTGTGTCTCCCTCTCTCTCTGACCCTCCCCCGTTCATGCTCTCTCTCTGTCTCAAAAAAAATAAATAAATGTTAAAAAATAAATAAATAAATAAAATAAAAATGGACAAGGGATTTAAATAGACAGTTCTCCAAAGTGGATATACAAATGGCTAATAAGCACATGAAAAGAAGCTCAACATCACTGCCAAGGACCAAATTATGTCCTTCCAAAACTCATATGTGACTAAATTTGGAGACAGGACTTTTAAAAGGTAACTAAGGTTAAATGAGGGCACTATCTACTAGGATTGGTGGCTTTAGAAGAAGAGGTAGAGAGAATGATCTCTCTGTCTCCTCCATGTGGGTATGGAGAAGAAGGCAGGCATTAGCAAGCCAGGAAGAGCTCTCACCAGGAACCTAACTGGCTAGAACTTTGATCTTGGACTTCCCAGCCTCTGGAACTGTAGGAAGCAGAGTTGATGGTCTTTGTTATGGCAGTCCATGCTCACCAATACAATCACTAACCGTCAGGGAAGTGCAAATCAAAACCACAGTGAAATACCGCTTCACTCTCATTAGATGGCTACTAAAACAAAACAAAATAAAACAAAAACATAAAATAAGTGTTGGTGAGGATATAAAGAAATTGACATCCTCATGCACTATTAGTGGGAATGTAAAATGGTACAGCTGCTATGGAAAACAGTGGCAGCTCCTAAAAAATTAAAAATAGAATTACCATATGGTCTAGCAATTCCATTCTTTGGTATAAATCCAAAAAGAACTGAAAGCAGAGACTCAGTTATTTGTACACCCATGTTCACAGCACCATTATTCACAGTAGCCAAGGGGTGGAAGCAACCCAAGTGTCAATCAAAGAGGAACGCATAAGCATGATATATGCATACAACGTAATATTATTCAGCTTTAAAAAGGAAGGAAATTCTGGCACATGCTACAACATGAATGAACCTTGAGGTGACACCGCTTCCTTCCAAGTTTTACCAGCTGAGAGATTCTGAAATAGATACTGTTTTTAAAGTCAGTATTATTTACATCTGACTTTCTTCCTCTGAACTGTCATACTGTAGAACTGGGCTTTGATTTACTGACATTCTAAGATCTGGGCTGTCCCCCACTAAAGCACATAAAGGCTCAGTTCTGGGTTTCGCTGCCATCACAAACAGGGGAAAAAATAACCCAAGTTCAAAATGCACTTTGTATTACTGGAAAACACAGCTTTTTCACTCTTCTTTCACAACAAATCTAGTCTTACATCTATGAAATGTCCTGACCAAGTGTTTTTTTAAATCCCCGTCTCGCCAAGTCATGAACGTATCACTAAGTCAGTTATGTGGCTGGGGAGACCAGCATTTTATCCCATCGATTCGTATTGACTGCCATATTGATGCCTCTGCTGGCCCTTCTCTTCCCACCCATTGCTCTGTCATGTTACATGTAACAAGTGTGAAGAATTTTTTTCTAATATATTAGGGGGTATCTGGGAGCATTTGTCATTCAGCCCTAAAGAACACAATGTCAAAAAGGAGTCTGAGGCTAAAACTGAAATCTTTTTTTTTTTTTTTTTGTCACAGGAAACAAGTTTCTCAATGCCAGCTGGTGAACATAATTGGTTCTCTGGTGGCATTATTCACAGCTCTTCCCTCTGTGTATCTCTCTCTCTCTCTCTCCCTCTCTTTTTTCTTTAGCTACCTTCCATCTTGCTTGTTAAAAGCAAAGGATATTTCAGAGAATTGGAATTCATTAGTCTTCCTAACAGAGGGAGTCTATTTAGATCTAAATTGGTGGTTAGCAAATACACAGATAATTCCCGCACATTCTTATTTATCTTTCCCAGTTCGTAAGACTATAGAAACAGATGCCTCAACGTCTGGCTGGGAGGCTCTAGTCAATGGGCTGGAAGACAAAGGTATCTGGGATTCGGAATTGACAAAACTCAATAGAAACAAATTGAAACTCTTCACTGTTGAGTAGATTATCTCTATAATCAGATTTCCCTAAGGTACTCATAATACCCAGAAATTCTAAGACAAGACTGTAGTCTTTCATATAAACAAAACAGGAGGCAAAACATAATGGAAGCGAGGTGCCACAATGAGAGCTGGGCTGAAAGCTCTTCACGCCAAACAAAAGTTGCCAGCAGCTCAGCTGCCGCCAGATGCACCCAACAAGTTATCTATTCACACTGGGGGTGTCCTTGGCTGATTCTGTGTGCCATGTCATCAAGTCCTTCCAAACAGGCCCTGCCTCCAGGATGGACTCTAGGCTTGGCCCTGCTGAATGTAATAGAGACGTTCGCAAAGCCTATTAGATGATACCATTCATAATGACGGTACTAAAATTGGCACTTATGTATTTTGATTAATTAACTGCTTGACAAATATCTATCCAGTATCTTTGAAGCAAGATATGCTGTGCTGCATAATATGGGAAATATGAATATGAGTAAGCAAGTCCTTCCCTCAAGAAGCTTATTAATAAATTAGGGTATGTGACATTTTAACAAATCACTATGTGTGTTAAGAAATATACAGACTTGGGGCACCTGGGTGGCTCAATCAGGTAAGCGTCCAACTTCGGCTCAGGTCATGATCCCGCGGTTCGTTGAGTCCGAGCCCCGCATTGGGCTCTGTGCTGACAGCTCAGAGCCTGGAGACTGCTTCGGATTCTGTGTCTCTGTCTCTCTCTACCCCTCCTCCACTTACGCTCTGCCTCTTTCTCAAAAATAAATAAATATTTTAAAAATTTAAAAAATATACACAGACTTCTGTGGATTTAAAGGGAGGAGATATTGCTGTCAGCTTGCAGAATTGAGGGAAATCTTTCTCAGAAGTGGAGATTTGAAGGACTAGAATATTTTACAAATGGAGAAGGAAGACAAAGCCATTTAGTGGAGGAAACAGCATACAGGCAGGAAACAACAAGGAGTTGATTTCATTGTAGTATTGAGGAGATAAGGCTAAGACAGTAGACAGGGATAAAACTAGAGGGACAGAATATAATATTTTTCCAAATTTCTAAGGAAAGTCTGTCTTATCCAGTAACAGGGGTATGTCTAATGTATTCTAGTAAAAAATTAGTATATTCCACAACAGTGGAGAAAAACATATCTTTGAAAAAGTAATGGTGTTCTCCTTAACTACCATGAGGAATCTGGTTTTATTTGCTTTTATCGGGATAGAAAGAAAGAATTAGGTAAAAAAAAAAAAAATCCAATTTGATACAGTTGTTCTAAGGGAAAATATGAATATAGAACTTAACTCCTTTTCTATATTTATCTCCTAATAAGCCTCTAAAGGAAAGCCTGAGCAATTCTACTTTATCTAAATCAATATGAAATAAAAAGTGGGAGGATGTGGAGGGACCTAGAAGGCCTCTCTTACTCCCTTACTCAAGGCTGATTATACATCTGTCCCAGGGTTTCACATGACATGGTTCATCTCATGTGTCTTTACTCAATTCAAATCATGCTATTCCCACTGTACAATGTCTGGTAAACGACGCAGTCATAATAGCTCACAGACAACCAGCAAAGACTGACATTTCTTAAGTAGGTGAAAATATAGCCCCAGGAAATTAAGTCTCAAGAATTTTAGTTCAATATCCAATTACAGAGAACATTTAAGGGAGTTTTCTGTTGGAGCTTTCTGTAAGACTAGGCCTTTGGAGGAGGGGTGGATATTTCCTGGCATGTATTAAATAATATTTTCTAGGATCTTAGATCTGGTACTTTTGCTAAAACTGAGATTTGTGTGTGTGTGTATCATTTAAATGTTCCTGTTTGCAAAGAAATAATGACTGGGGATTTATCTAAGCTGGAGGAAAATTATGCTAAAATATCTTGCATCAGACAAAAAAAAAATAATTTAAACCCTGTTATATTGATTATACTTTCAGTTTCAAATTATGTTTTTCATCAATTACAATGCCTAATTCTCAGTCACAAAAAAATCAGTCTATGACTCCCAGCACAGCACTAAGATATTAACATAGAAAACTACCTCTATTTAAATAAAGAGAAATAATTAAGTGATTTTAACAAAGTACATTAAAATACTAACATTGTATTGTGGGGTACATTATGTATGTAAATGTAAAGTTGAAGGCAAAAATAGTAAAAAAGTCAGTGGAGCAGGTAAATGGAATGTTACTATTGCAAGATTTGTACAATGTATGTGAAGGATAATAACATTAATTCTAAGTAAACTGTATTAAATGAATGATGGAAATGGGAATCCCTAAAAAAAGCAAAAAAAAAATGATTCAGAGGCAGGCTAAAAAGCCAATAGAAGAACTAAAATCAAATATTAAAAATATATTTTCTTTACTTAAAAGAAGGCAGGAGAGGAAGGAAAGAAGAAAGAGAACAACAAAAACAGATGGCCCAACTAGAGAACAAATAGAAAGACAGTATTGGTAAATGGATGAAATGCTTCAGTTAAAATGCACAGATAGACAGGTCAAAAAAAGCAATGCCCTGGGGTACTACTCAGCAACAAACACAATGAACTGAAGATTATGGACAACCTGGATGAACCTGAAGGGAATTACACTGAATGAAAACCCTATCTCGAAGGGTTACATACTGTATCTTTGAATTTATATTCTTTTAAGTTTATTTATTTTGAGAGAGAGACAGAGAAAGTGAGTGGGGGAGGGGCAAAAAGAGAGAGAGAGGGAGAGAGAGAATCCCAAGCAGGCTCCGTGCTGTGGGCCCAGAGCCTGATGGGGAGCTTGAACCCATGAACTGTGAGATCATGACCTGAGCTGAAATCAAGAGTCTGACGCCTGACCAACTAAGCCACCAAGGCTCCCCTATGTGATATTCTTAAAGTAACAAAAATACAAAGATGGAAGAGAGATTTATTGGTTGCCAGTGGTTAGGAATAGGGGGCAGGGACAGGGATGTGGCTATAAAGGAGCAGAACCAGGTAGCCCCATGGTGATGACTGTGTTGCTTAATGTGTGGTAGTGGTGGTCACACAAAGTTACACACATGATAAAGTTGCATAGAAGCTCACACACACACACAGAGACAAATGAATATATGTAAAACTGGAGAAATCTGAATAAACTCTGTGGATTGAACCAATGTCAATTTCTAGTACCGATACTCTATTTGCCTAAGATGTTAACACTGGGGGATGTTGGGTAAAGGGTGCACAGAACCTCCCTATAAATTTATTTGCAACTTCCTGTAAATTTATAATTATTTCAAAATAAAAGTTGACAAAAAAAAAAAAAAAAAAGCAAGACCCAACTATATGTTGTCTCCAAGAAATGACTTTGAATACAATGTCACGCGGAGAGATGGAAAATAAGAGGATGGCAAAACACACGCCATGCAAAAAGTAAGCATGAGAAAAACTTCAAGAAAAAGAGTATTACTAGATATGAAGAGGGGCATTTCATAATGATACAAGGATCTGTTCATCAGGAGGGCATGTAATTCTAAATGTATACTCACCTAACAACAGAGCAGAGAAATAAAGCACAGTTATAGTTGGGGATTTTAACACTCTTCACTATGAAATTAATAAAGCAACAAAAATTTAAAAAGTTAGAGAAGATTCTAATAATACTATCGAATACTTTTATCAAATTGATATTTATGGGATAGTAAACCCTTCTATTCAACATTGTACTGTAGGTTCGAGCCAGTGCAACAGGCAATAAAAGGAAATACAGGTATAAAGAGTGGGAATAAAGAAGAAACACTGTCTTTATTCATAGACAACATGATCTTCTACATAGAAAATCTGAAAGAATCTACAAAAAAGCCTCTAAAACTAATAAGGTATCGTAAGGCCACAGGATTCAAGGCCAATACATATAAATCAACTGTATTTTTGTATGCTAGGCAGAGATTCATTTTTAAATACCATTTATAGAATAACAAAAAATGTGAAATAGGGATACACCTTAACAATTATGTGTAAAGCACTAAAAACTACAAAATATTACGAGGAGAAATGAAAGGACTAAATAAATGGAGAGACAAAATGGGCTCACGGATTGCAAGACTATTGTTAAAGATGTTGATTCTCCTCAAATTGACCTATAGATTTAATGCAATCTCAACAAAAATTCCAGCAGTTTTTTAAATAGAAATTGACTCTAAAGTTTGTATGAAAATGCAAAGGACCTATAAGAGTCAAAATGATTTTCAAACAAAAGAACAAGGTTGGAAAACATGCTCTGCTTTCAAGTTTTCTGTAATGCTGCAGTACTTGAGACAGTGTACTGATAGAGGGAGAAACACTGATTAGTTGGACAGAACAGAGTCTAGAAATAGACTCAAAATATATAAAGAACTCCTGGAATTCAATAACATAAGAAGCAACACTATTTAAAACTGGGTAAAAGATCTGAGCACTTTACCAAAAGAGATATCAATTGGCAAATTAGAGCTCAAAAAGATATTCAAGGTCATTAGTCTTTACTGAAATGGAAGTTAAAAAAACACAGTGAGCTATCACCACAAATCTACCAGAATGGTTAACGTTTACAAAGATTGACAATATCAAGTGATAGCAATCATGTGGAGGAACTGAAACTCTCACACATTGCAGGTGGAATGCAAAATGATACAGCCGCTTTGGGACACAGTATGGCAGTATCTTACAAAGTTAAACACAAGCTTACCATACAACTCACAATCCTACATCTAAGTATTTATCCAAGAGAAGTGAAAACATATGCAAATGTGTATAGTGGCTTTACTCATAATTTCCCCACACTGGAAATAACCCACATGTCCAAAAACTGGTAAACAGATAAACCAACTGCAGGACACTCGCACAACAGAATGCTACTGACTCCACAGCAAAACGTGGGTGGTCTCCAAGGCAGCATGCCACATGGAAGAAGCCAAAACAAAGTGTAAAATATCATGATTCCATTTATATGGCTTTCTGGAAAGGCAAAACTATAGTGAAAAAGGTAAGATCACTGGTTGCCAGGTATTGGGGTTAGGGGGAAGTGAGTGGTGTTTTAAAAGGTGTTTCAGGGGCACCTGGGTGGCTTGGTCGGTTAAACGTCCAACTTCGGCTCAGGTCATGATCTCACGGTCCGTGAGTTTGAGCCCCGCATCGGGCTCTGTGCTGACAGCTCAGAGCCTGGAGCCTGTTTCAGATTCTGTGTCTCCCTCTCTCTCTGACCCTCCCCCGTTCATGCTCTGTCTCTGTCTCAAAAATAAATAAACGTTAAAAAAAATTAAAATAAAATAAAAAATAAAAGGTGTTTCAGAGTGCCTGGGTGGCTCAGTCGGTTCAATGTCCAATTTTGGCTCAGGTCATGATCTCACAGTTTGTGAATTTGAGCCCTGCGTCGGGTTCTGTGCCGACAGCTCACAGCCTGGAACCTGCTTCGGATTCTGTGTCTCCCTCTCTCTCTGCCCCTCCTCAGCTCATGTGTGCTCATGTGTGCTTGCTCTCTCTCAAAAATAAATAAACACTTAAAAAAAATAAAAAAATAAAAAGATGTTTCATTTTATGTAACTTATATCTCAATTTTAAGATGCTCAAAATCTTGTACAATACAGTTAAAGCAGTGCTTAGAGGGAAATTTACGGCCACAATTGCTAAAATTAAAAAGAAAAAAGGTTTAAAATTTTTTTTTTTTCAACGTTTTTTATTTATTTTTGGGACAGAGAGAGACAGAGCATGAACGGGGGAGAGGCAGAGAGAGAGGGAGACGCAGAATCGGAAACAGGCTCCAGGCTCCGAGCCATCAGCCCAGAGCCTGACGCGGGGCTCGAACTCACGGACCGCGAGATCGTGACCTGGCTGAAGTCGGACGCTTAACCGACTGCGCCACCCAGGCGCCCCAAAAAGAAAAAAGGTTTAAAATCAAAGCTCTAAGCTTCCACTTTAAGAAACTAAGTAAAGAAAAACAAATTAAATGTAAGTAGAAGAAAGAAAACAAATAAAGAGCAGATATCAATGAAATAAAAAACAATAGATAAAATTCAAAGCCAATATTTGGCTCTTTGAAAAAAAAATAAGTAAAACTGATAAAGTTTTCACAATATTGGTTAAGGGAAAATAAAAGAAAACACAAATTACCAACATGAGGAATGAAAAAGGCAATATTGTAAACGAATGAATATGACAACTTGGATAAAATAAATCCCTTTAAAAATACAAACTACTAAAAGTGACACAAGAAGAAATAGGAAATATAAACATTCTTACATATGTTAACTAAATTGAACTCACACTTGTTTTTGAGAGAGAGAGGGAGGGAGGGAGCAAGCGAGAGTGGGGGGCGGGGCAGAGTGAAAGAGAGAGAATCTTAAGCAGTCTCCATGCTCAGTGAGGAGCCTGAATCAGGGTTCAATCCCATGACCGTGGGATCATGATCTGAGCTGAAATCAAGAGTCTGAGACTCAGTCAACTGAGCCATCCAGGCACCCACGAATTCACATTTCACTATCTTCTCACAAAGAAAATTCCAATCCTAGATGGTTTTACTGGTGAATTCTATCAAACATTAAGAAAGAAAAACATACGGGCACCCGAGGGGCTTAATCGGTTAAGCAGCAGACTCTTGATTTCAGCTCAGGTCATGATCTCATGGTTGGTGGGATCGAGCCCCACATCAGGCTCCACACTGACAGGGAGTGGAGCCTGCTTCTGATTCTCTCTCTCTCCCTCTCTCTCTGTTCCTCCCCTGCTTGCACTTGTTCTCTCTTGAATAAATAAACTCAAAAAAATTTTTTTAAAAGAAAGAAAAATATCCACATTAAACAACTCCTTCAGAAAATTGAAGCAGAAACATTTTTTAACTAGTTTTTTTAAGGCCAACATAACCCTGGTATCAAAACCAGACATGCACATTACAAGAAATAAAAACTGCTGCCCAATACTCCTCATTAACATAGACACAACCTATATTAAGTAGGAATTTAAATCCAGAAATATAGAAAAAGGATAACATATCAAGATTAAATGGGGTTTATCCTAGGAATGCAAGGATGATTAACATTTGAAAATCGAAATAATTTACCCTAGTAACTGCATAAAACAGAAAAGTTATCTGCTCTCCAAATAGATGGAGAAAAAACATTTGATGTAATTCAATATGTAGTCATGATTAAAAAAAAACAAAACAAAACTCTCAGTGTACAAGAAATAGGAAGGAACTTCCTCAACCTGATAATGAACATCTATGAAAAAGCTATAGCTAACATCATACCTAATGGTGAAAAATTTTCCCCTGAGAATGGGAATAAACAAGGATGTCTGCTCTCACCGTTTCTGTTAATGTTGTAGAAGTCTTAGGCAGTACAATTTGGCAATGAAAAAATAAAGAGCATAAACAGATCAGAAAGGAAGAAGTAAAACCATGTGCAGATGACATGATTGTGTATGTAGACAACATTAATCTACAAAAAAACTACTAGAATAAGTAAATTTAGTAAGGCATACAAAGTCAACATGCAAAATTCCTATTTCTCTATAATAACAAATAGAAAATTAAAAAATTTCAAGTAACATTTATAGCAGCATCAAAAATACTTTGGGATACATTTAATGGAAGTATGTGTAAAGGTTCTACACTGAAAATTATAAAACACTGTTGAAGACCCAAATAAATGGAACAACATAATATATTCAAGGACTAGAATAATATTTAATATTATTAAAATGTTAATTCTTCCATAAATTACTCTGTAGATGCCATATCATTCTAAACAAACTCCCAGCAGTTTTTTTAAAAAATAGAAACTGACGAGCTGAGTATAAAATTTATGTAGAAATGCAAAGGTCCTAAAAAAGCTATCTCAGAAATGAAGAACAAAGTCCAAGGACTTACACTGCCTGATTTCAAGAGAAAGAGCCTGACACTTATCAGTCAATTTAATTTTCAATCAAGGCATCGAGCAATTCAATGGGGGAAAAAACAAGGCTGAAACAACTCCTGTTTAAATGCAAAAACCCAAACCAAACCAAAACACAAAAACAATGATAAAAACCTTGATCGATATCACACACCACACAAAGATTAATTCTTAATAGATCATAGAACTAAAGGTAAGGAGCTGTAAATCTTCTGACAGGAAATACAGGAAAATGATGTCCATGAACTTGGAGTAGCGAAGATGTCCTAGGACCTAGAAAGCACTAACCACAACTAACGAGCTGGTTTATTTTTTTTTAATTTTTTTTTAACGTTTATTCATTTTTGAGAGACAGAGCATGAGCGGGGAAGAGAGAAGGAGACACAGAATCTGAAGCTGGCTCCAGGCTCCAAGCCGTCAGCACAGAGCCTGACGCGGGGCTCAAACTCACGAACCATGAGATCGTGACCCGAGCCGAAGTCGGACGCTCAACCAACCGAGCCACCCAGGCGCCCCCTAACGAGCTGGTTTAAAATGCACTCCATTAGGGGCACCTGGGTGGCTCAGTCAGTTAAGTGCCCGACTCTTCTTTTCGGCTCAGGTCATGATCTCACAATTTTTGAGTTCCAGCCCCACCTCGGGCTCACTGCTTGTTGTCAGACTGCGCAGACACCGCTTCGGATCCTCTGGTGTCCTCTTGCACTACCTCTCTCAAAAGTAAATAACAAAAATTTAAAAAAACGAAAGAAGAAGAGAAAAACTACTGATATACACAACATGAGTGAACCTCAAAAACATGATGCTGAGTGAAAAACTCCAGACACAATAGAGGACAACACAATAAAATTTCATGCAACGAAATTCTAGAACTGGCAAAAATAATCTCTGGTGAAAGAAATCAGAACAGCAGTTGTCTCTGTGGGTAGAGGGGATGGGAACTGACTGGGCAAGCAGGCAATGAGGGACCCTCCTGGGGCGATGGAAAGGTTTGTTATATTGACAGGGGTGTGGATTCTATGGGTACACCCAATTACCAGAACTCATTGGACTGTGCACTTAAGATCCATGCATTTCCACATATGTATGTCATACCTTAATTAGAAAAAAAGTTTGAGCAGTAACTTGAAAAAAATATTAAACTATATTAACAAACAAGCTCAGTAAGGTCTGCTCATAAGAAAAATCAAAATAAATCTGGGACCTATTGATAATGGAAATTTTGTAATTAAGAAGAGAGAGGAGCAGGGGTAAGCCACCATTTACTGAGGGTGTACTGAGACCTCTGCTAACTGCTTTCCATGAATTCTCTCATTTGATTCCTGCAACAACCCACTCTTTAGATATAGAAGGAGAGACAGTTTTATACACAAACTTCCGTCACCATCCTTATCAAATACGTTAGGTATAAACTCAAGACACCAGGGCACTTTTTTCTTTTCCTCAATTTCAGCCTCAATAAGTGGTAGATGTAGGGGCGCCTGGGTGGCTCAGTTAGACGTCTGACTTCGGCTCAGGTCATGATCTCACAGTTTGTGAGTTCAAGCCTCTCATTGGGCTCTGTGCTGACAGCTCAGAGTGTGAAGCCTGCTTCGAATTCTGTGTCTCCCTCTCTCTCTGCCCCTCTCCCACTCGTGCTCTGTCTCTCTCTCTCAAAAGTAACATTAAAATTTTTTTTTAAATAAGTGGTAGATGTTTTCTTAAATCTACTACGGTCACTAAAAAACATGAGCCATGGGAAAAAAACATACCTATTACTATTTTTGGTGTCAGCAAACTCATAAAATATGTACACTGATCTATGACCACCATTCTTTTTTTTTTAATTTAATTAATTAATCCACACCCAAGTTAGTTAGCATATAGTGCAATAGTGATTTCAGAAGTAGATTTCAGTGATTCATCTCCTATGTATAACACTCAGGGCTCATGCCAACAAGTGTCTTCCTTAATGCCCCTTGCCCATTTAGCCCATCCCCCACCCACAACCCCTCCAGCAACCCTCAGTTTGTTCTCTGTATTCAAGAGTCTCTTACATTTTGTCCCCCTCCTTGTTTTTATATTATTTTTGCTTCCCTTCCCTTATGGTCATCTGTTTTGTATCTTAAATTCCACACACAAGTGAAGTCATATGATATTTGTCTTTCTCTGACTAATTTTGCTTAGCATAATACCCTCTAGTTCCATCCACGTAGTTGCAAATGACAAGATTTCATTCTTTTTGATTTCCGAGTAATACTCCATTGTATATATATACCACATCTTCTTTATCCATTCATCCATCAGTGGACATTTGAGTTCTTTCCATACTTTGGCTATTGTATGACTATAATTCTTAAAACCTCTTGGGGCACCTACGTGGCTCAGTCAAGTGTTTGACTTCAGCTCAGGTCATGACCTCACCGTTTGTGAGTTCAAGCACTACGCTGGGTTCTGTGCTGACAGCTTAGAGCCTGGAGCCTGCTTCGGATTCTGTGCCTCCCTTTCTCTGTCCCTCCCAACTCACACTCTGTCTCTCTCTCTCAAAAATAAATAAACATTACAAAAATTAAAACAAAACTCTTAATTCCATGAAACTCCTATTTCTAGACTATCTGCGTCTCAGCTTGCAAGTTGGGGACTAGAAAGCATGTGTCTAATAAGTATTTTATCTCACGCTTACTGCTAACATGAGTCTACTGCAACTTCCCTACCAGCTCAACTGGAGTCTTAAGAATAAAACATCTCCTAGACTCCTGTATAAACAGCAGGTAGTTTTACTAAAGGGTAACATGAATCAGAAAGCGTAAGATGGTCCTTACCACATCCAATACGGCATGGACAAATACATCCAGGTATACCGTGGTGGCCTTAGTCTGATCATGAACTGGTCTCACTTTCTTGTGATATTTCTGTAATAGCTGCTTGGTGAGACGATATAGAGTAGAATTCCTGGGATGAGGTGTATCTGTGACTAGGATTTCTGAAAAACAAAACTTAGCATCTTAGCATCTTTACAAGATTTCAGACAGTTCAGGACTTGGTGGTTCCTAACAGAACATAGTTTTCAGCTTACCCCAATCTGCTTAAATTCATAGCCAGCTGGTGGGCTTTCTGGCAGACACTTATTTAAAGCAAGCTGATGGTCTAACTGCCCAGTAGAGAAATCTCACTGTAAAGATAAATACACCAACCTGATCTCCAAGGATCTGAACTTCACCTACAATTGTTTTCACAGCAGTCTTGCGTCTTGGAGACAGAATCCTTTATTTCTGTATCACCCCCACCTACACCTACATAGAAAAAAACCTTCCTATACACTCAGCCACAAGTTATGTCCTATTTGGGTTTTTCTTTTGATTTTCCATTCACAATTCAACGGTTAAGTAGAAAATCCAAGCAGGAACATGGAGAAACCAATGGACCCAAAGATCTGTGTGGATTCTTCAATAATGGGATTAATGAGATTACAATTCACACTTTTCTTCTCAAAAAAAAAAAAATCTCTTTTTGCACTCAACTGTCTATAAATAAAACATGCTTGTCAGAAAATGAGATCTCCGCTTTGGGAAAAAATTCTTTCTGGTTCCAGAGAACAACCATTTTCTATGACCTGGGAATCCTGATTTGCAGAGGAGCAGTGATTGGTGTTGAGGCAGGGGAGGCCAGGGGAAAGGAAGCCCGGGAAGCGAGCACCAACAATTGGAAGTGACAAATTTGCGAGGGCTTCCTCTGAATTGCAAAAAGATATTTTGCTCACAAGCTCTGCCAGCTCCTGGGGGATTCAAAGCTTCGCTAAGTCATTGGACTGAAGCAAATTGCACACCTCCTGCCACAGTGCGTGAGTGAAATCTATCTGTCGTGTCCTGTGCGTGAATTCACCTCGCCTCTCAGTGGTTTTGATGGTTATTTTGATGAGCCGCTGAAGGTGTGCAGGGTCCAGCAGGAAACTGTAAATGAGATCTCTTCTCTCTGTGCAACAGTCCTGTTTCTACCCGTTTCTTTATGAATGATGTCGTGTCACTCGCCGCCGCGGGCAGCAATTTCTATGATTTATCAATGTCAGTGTGACCAAAATGCTAACCACGAGGCTGGCGGTGCGACTGCAGACTCGTTGTGGGCAGTGGAATATTCACTTTCATTACCACCAGAGCTGCAAAGCTAATGAGCAGTTTAACTTCCTAACAGTTCACCCAGGAAGACGCCTAAAATGGCATCAGCTATTCAGGCATGCAGGACTAAGGCAGGTGGCTTGCATCAGGCGTCATTTTTAAGGTTTTTGTGAACTGTGATTGTCAAAAAAATGTGCTGTGAACCTCTCCACCTGAGACCATTTCTTGCTGTTGTACCCCAGGGGAGAGAAGTCAGGTGCATAAAAGCAAAGCTGGTTTGGCGCTTTTCCCGTGAACTTTGCTTTGGGCAACTTCACTTTCACCTCGCTTGGAAGCTCCCAATTCAAGTCCCAGTCGGGGAAGTACTGAAATGTGCGTGTTCCAATACAGGAAACTATCGGAGATAGAGTGAAAGCATAATTCTGAGAAATGAATGTGTTTTCCCTACACCCTCTGCCCATAAAGACCCAAATTTTCCCTCTGTCATCTTTTCTAGGAAACAATCCATAGATACCCTATAGAATAACATAAGTTTCCAGAACATGTCAAAGTCTTTGGGTAAACAGAGAAAGTTCTGGAATCTAGAACTAGGAACAATAGAGAAACAAGCAATGATAGGAAGAAAAATAAGAAGGAAATGAAAATATGCTGAAATAAACTATAAAGGCAGAGTTCTTTGTTCAAAACAGGAAGAAATAATAAATTACATTTCTACTATGAATGCAAATTTGCCTGAGGAGAAAGATCAATTACAAGAGAGAGATTAAGGATTTAAGTGACCATTAATTAACAGTAAATTATGCCCCCTTGAAAGCTAATGTGACATTCACACAAGCACTAAATGACTCAGTTCAGTGATGTTTCAACAGAGCTGATGGAAATGATCCACAGACCCAGGAAAGATTCCTTGTTAGCACTGCCTCTGTGGATGCTAATAATTTATTTGTAAGATTTCTGGAAAGTAGAATGTGTTAGGGGACTGAGCTATGAAGCACTTTTAGGTGAAGAGAGATTTTTTTTTTAAGGTAAGAATACAATAGAATTATTCGTTTTCCTTGTTTTAACAAATTACTCTCACACCTATCTTAAAGTGTTCTGGGCACTCTGATGAAAAGAGATGTTCTTGCTTTAGTGAGTATGTCATGTCTAGGATTATTAAAAAAGAAAAGAGTTATACATCTATCTGAGGGGTTACAAGGAAATTCAGATTTAGGTGTGTGGTCTATTGAATTCCCAAATCTGACTGAATATGTGCCATATGCCAGGCACTGTGCTAAGAGCAATTGACATGGATTATCTCATTTGGCTTTTACAGCAGCCTTATGACATAGGTACCCTACAGCCCGATGCAGAGTCACTTTGCTACAGGTAAGGGACTACAGGCTCAGTGAGGTTAGTACCACCCAAAGTCCCACAGCTTGCAAATGAAGAGGTTGGAATTTAAGCACAAGTTATCTGGATCCAAAGCCCAAGCTCTTAAGCATGACACTACACTGACCTGACTCCCCCAAAATATTAGGGATAGCAGTGAGTAACCCTTCAAAAGGAAGACTGACATGTTGCATGGTGTGCATGACTGGGTAGAAACAGCCCGCTGTTATTTTCTGTGTGTGTGTGTGTGTGTGTGTGTGTGTGTGTGTGTGTGTGTGTTTAGGTCAAAAGTATCTTACATTTGCATTGCACCCTACAATTTCACAATGTTATCTTATTAGATCTTCACAAATATACAAGAGAAACATTTAACTTACAGGAAAACTGAATCTCTAAGAGACTAACTGGCTTCTTCAGAGTTACATGGCTGGTGAGTAGTGGAGTAGGAACCAAACAGGTCTCCTAACCTGGGCCTCTTACCCCAGCACACATCACCTCCAGGCAGTGGCCTTGAATTGGTGGTTGGTTCAGTGCTCTTGCATTTACAAATCATCTTGATATTAACCCAGCAAAGATTCCAAAGGGCAGATTTTTCTGCAACACATGTTCCCAGTATGATTTTTAGTCAAGTACGGATTACTAGACACCATTAAAACACATTTTCTGTCACATTTAGAACAAAAATCAAGCATAATACTACACATTAGAAAGAGATATCATTAAGAACAATTTCTTTCTTTTCCTTACCTTTTATCCTTCTATCTTACTTAGCTTAATGTTTACAATTATTTTCTGCTAAGAAACTCATCTGGCATTTAATGAAATTTCCTATTTTCATTTTTATAATTAAATAATTATTTTATCCTTGAAGTTCAACATTCAGGATTTTTATACTTTAAGGCTAAGTGGCTATTTTTCTTCTCTACCCAAGAAACACTCATTTCCAGCTGCTTTGCTACCAAATTCCTTCCTCATTGCCATAAATGATGGATTCCACTTCCACTTATATTTTAAAACATGGAAATTCCTAGATGTGAGTTCCACAAGACCCCTCAAAAAAGTGGGGTGTTGGGAAACACCAGCCTAAGTGATCTGCTTGATCTGTATGTGTCTTTAAGAATCCATTGTATCCGAACTCTAATGGCCCAATTCAGTGTTGTTAATACTGGAACCATAAAAGTGTAGTTCGGTTCCAGAAATATGGAAAAATATTTTAGTTTCTAAAGCATTTTAAGGGGAACTGTACACTTAAAACACGCAAGTTCATAGTGCTTGTCTTTTGAGATATACTCATTATCTATACAGACTTTGTACAGCTGGATGAAACCCTTAATATCAAAATGATATCCGGGCATCTATAGCCATGCTGGATCCAAGAGACTCTTTCTGTGGTCTACTAAAAGCTTACAATGAAGCCAAGACCATTTTGGATAATAAAAATGTATTATTCAGACATAAAAGCAAATCTGAAAAAGAATGCCCCAGACTATCAATGTAAATTGCTGCCAAGAAAGCCTGATTTCTAGAGAAACAGGGGCTTATCAAACAGTTTTAACATTTCAGAGCATATTAAAGCTGCCTGTACAAAGCCCCACTGTGGGCCTCTGTGTGTATGTATACATGTAGATAAAGATACAGATGTGGATATACATATACATATACGTATACATATACATATACATACACATATCTATCATCGTAGGTCTCCATGTAGCTTCAGAGGACTAGGCGTTGTACAGATGATAAATAAAAACAAACACTTGAAAAGAGTTATACAGCACAATGTAGACAAATATCATCTCTCGCTCCTAAGAGTTAATACTCAATGCCTTAAATAAAATCATTACAAGGACCCACCTGAGGCAGCCACCGGGATGAATGGCTCCACAGAGGAGCCATTGCACCTGCCGTTGTTCCCGGGCACATCCCAAAGAGAAGAAACGTAGACTTGCCTATGGGACGGAATACCACTCAATTTTTCCCAAAGGGGCCCCTCTTCACTCCGTTCTTTGCTGTTTGCCAGTTTATGCTGTCCTCGCCGGTGCTATTTTGTAAACATTGAACAGGACCAAAGGCGACGCCAGCACCACACAATGTTTCAGAATTGATGCCACAGCAATACCCCTTAACTTCTCCATTTGGTTCTGCCCCAGCATCAGATCGTGGCCAACATTTCAATTTCCCTGACAAGAGATAGCTAAGTGAAAAATGTAATCTAAGAGGAGCCCCTAAGGAGGGGACATTCCACACTAATACGGTTTCCTTTACAGCCTTTACCTAAGGCGATGATCTTGCTGACATTCAGGACACTAATTTCATTAATAATTGAGACCTAAATAGCTGTTCTAAACCAGACTTATGCAGGAGCATCTTCAGCATTTGACAATGGCTATTGGACTCTTGAATCACACAAAGCTAATGGAACCCTGTTATTGCCTAATCAAGAACAGCTGCTAACAATACAGTGGGGAAAGTGCACTCTGTCTTTCCTGAGCTCCTTTAATTAAAAGAAACGTTGATGTTTGATAAATGGGGGTGCTTCTTAAATTGTCACTGAGTATACAATCCAGAAAGTAAACCATGTATGAGAGGATCCTTCTACGCTGATTGAAGATGAGGGCTACGAAAGCTGGACATCATGTGATAAATTTTTTCTTTCATCTTTTCACTGAGCACCCATACTCTTCATTATGAAGGAGAAAGAGACCTAATTCCATATGATTCTATCTGCCACTGGTAGACCCCTAGATGCTCTAGAAACAAAACTGAATTTCATACCATTTCCAACATCTATCTGCTTTTTACTACGAGTGGGATTGTAGAGGCATAGGATTGAGATGAGTTTCACAGAGCAAACCGAGGGGAGAAATACATACCTGATCCCTGTTCTGCTAATTTATCTAGTCCCTTTGTTTACAATCTGTGAAGCTGTCTCCTTAATTTTCATCTACCAATAAAACGTAGCCCGACTGACTCCCTACTGTTGGTGGCAGGAGTTACAAATATGGAAAGGGAGGAAACTAGGATGAACCCTGAGGCGTTGAGTTGGTTTTGGAGGCATCAGTGTGAACTTGTGGTTTTCAATACATGTGGCTACATATAAAAATAAACACAGATGTCAATGTGTGTGTACAGATGTTAATACATACTTGTATCCCAAGCTCTGTGCACTGGTGAGTCTGGGAGCCAAGACACCCCAGTAGCAATGAGTATACCCGACACCCAGATCTTAGTTTCTAAATAACACACTTACCTAAAAGGAAGACATGGAGCTGAACAGGGGATGTGTGAGAAGACCCAAGAACATCTTGTTGCGTCACAAAGTAAAGAAGTGCTAAAAGAATGACAAGGAGGGGCACCTGGATGGCTCAGTCGGTTGAGCATCCGTCTTGGGCTCAGGTCATGATCTCGTGGTTTGTGGGTTCGAGCCCCGCGTCGGGCTCTGTGCTGACAGCTCAGAGCCTGGAGGTGTTTCAGATTCTGCGTCTCCCTCTCTCGCTCAAAAATAAACATTAAAAAATAATTAAAAAATAAAAGAATGATAGAGACATGTTAAAAGGGCATAGTTAGTTGAAGGATCTCCCAAAATAAAATACAAATCCACAGGGTACTTGAGAGGCTCAGTCAGTTAAGCGTCTGACTTCAGCTCAGGTCATGATCTTGTGATCGGCAGGTTTGAGCCCCACGTCAGGCTCTGTGCTGACAGCTCGGAGCCTGGAGCCTGCTTCAGATTCTGTGTCTCCCTCTCTCTCTGCCCCTCCCCCGCTCATTCTCTCTCTCTCTCTCTCTCTCTCTCTCTCAAAAATAAACATTAAAAATTAAAAAAAAAAAAGAATCCACAAGTCCATGCTGATTTAAATAAATGAATGAAATGAAGACTTTTCCTTAAGTTAGAATGCCAACTAATACATGTAGAAGGAATGTCAGAATCTTCATAGTCATAATTCACTCAAAAAACATCAGTGGCTGATAAAACCTAGCTGGCGAAAGTTTGATGAAAAACAGGACACTTACACAACATACTTATTAATCAGAATGAGTAAAAAAAAAAAAAAAAAACAACTTTCCGTGGAGAAATCTGGCAGACAACACGTTAATCAAATGATGAAAATTAACGTTACCAATCACGGGAGTTGTGTGCCATGAGATAGGAGGGACTGAGAAGACACAGCTGCACTTCTGTGATCATCCTGCCAAAAATTCAAAACTTGGATCCATCTGGAAGGAGACACCAGATAACCCCATACTGTGGGACACTCTACAAAACAGCTTATAATCTTCAAAAGTGTCAAGGTTAGGGAAGCTGAGGAAAGACGGAGAAACCGTGTCCCATAAAGCCGATTAAGGAGACATGACAACTGGGTGCAATGTGTGACTCTGGATTGGATTCTTTTGTTACAAAGAACATCTTGGGGAGACTCCGCAAAACCCAAGGTGGGGGCCTAGAGACTCCCGATTTTGATGGAATTGAGATCATGTAATGTTCTTGTTCGTAAGAATCACATTCTGAGCACTCACAGGCGACAGAGCATCATGTTGGCAAACTACTCTCAAACGGTTGGGGGCGGGATTCATTTTACTATTCTCCCAGTCTTGCTGTGTATTTGAAAATATTTCAGAAAAAAAAAAAAAAGAAATGTAACCTGGTAGTGAAAATTTGATACAAACTTATGGAAAGTTTAGAAACATCCTTGAAAGAGGATGGCCAGATAAATGGGGCTTTATCAAGAGATGTGATCACCAAAGACTGATCTGGCCACCAAAGTCCCAGCACTTTCCATGAGGAGAAAAGCAAGCTGCAGACAGACATATCTATGTACCTAGCACTTTTTATGGGAAGGTGACACAGAAGCTTCCCTTTATGCAAAGGTTTAATCGCGATGATGATCGGCATTACATTTTTGCCACACATTTTATTTTAGCAAGCCATGGTAAGTCAGACCTTCTGGGATATGCTTTCCCCTCCCTTTTCTTCTCACTTCCTCATGTACCCATCTGTTACTGGAAGGCCACTGCTAATGATGTGTAATACAGGTACATTACAACCTTCATTAGCTAATTTAACAACAGTCTGGTGATCCTGCCCATTACAGCTCTTTATTGGCTGATGAATTCTGCCAAGATGGGAACGGTTTTGTGTGACTGACTTGTTTTCAAAATAGTTTATACACAGACGCTTCCCCATCTTTCCTTGATCGCCTTGCTCTGTATCACCAAATGGCTCAGATATTTGTTTTTCCAATCTTACTGTCCTGTCTGGATTTAGTTTGTTTACTTGGTGCCTTTAGATTTGGTATCTCTTCCCTGTTCGTTTTTTTTTTTTTTTCATGAAAATTTAATTTTTCATGAAATTTTTCAGGAAAATGGTCTCTTCTCACTCATTAATACAGTACTTTTTATCCATTACTCAAAGATCTCACCACACCCCTCTAAGCTATTTAGGAAGGATGAATGTGAGGTGAACCCCGTTCAGGCCTTTCAAGCAGATCAGTGTATTAAAATGAAAAAAATGGAATTGTCAGAAGCTAAGCATTCAGCCTTCTTAAAATATCAGCTAAGAAAAAGACTTAGTAATCTGAGGTTTGAATCTGTTGTTTCTTGAATGCAGTCTAGGCTCAGGCCTGTCACTAAGAGGCTACCTAGAGATGTATTTCTTTCAGAAGTCCCGTCTCCACATTCCCAGGAGCCCTTGCACTTTGTCTCTCCATTATTTCCAAGTAAGATACAACACCTCTTAGCTGGACCAGTGTCTTTTGGAAGAAGGAGGGGGAGAGGTTTTATTATGCAAACATAATAAGAAGTGTTTATTATGCAAACAGCAACTGAGTTATGTGTCCTTTAAGACTACTAAATAGTTTTTAATTACTGCTATATCAGTAAATCCCATAAATATGCAAATGCAATTAGTTCACAAAACAGACCTTAAATATCTTTATTCCTCTCCAACAAAATTCTTTGAAGTTAATCGCTAACTCTCTTTGTTCACTCTCTTGGCAGTTGTGCTAACATTGACAGGAATTTTGACAGATGTACATATTCAGGGGAAACCACATTTTCTGAGCACATCTGGTCAGGCTGGAGCAGAAAAGTAGAAATGGACACTCTAGCCGAAATCAAATATTTAATGAGTACAGTCCCATGTGAAACTTCTTTTACTCTATAGCATTATCCTCTGAAATAAATATCAAGGTAACCACTGGGACACCACTTCAAGTACAAAGCCGCACTCAACATTTGATTTTCTTCTGGCTCAGAATTTCATTTTTAATAATAACGCACATTTTCTCCTGGTCCTTAAAAATGAATGAATGAATGAATGAGTGAATGAACGAATGAATGAACGAACGAACGAACGAACAGAGGAATAGTATCCCCCATGACCCTGGCCCTTCCTGGCTATGTGACATGGTTTTCTATGGGAAGTCATGGAACACAGGAGTCAGTTTCCCAGGCTTTGGAATCTGACACATCTCAGTTGCCCTCCCAGCCCCATCACTTGCTAGATGCTCATGGCCGTGGTCAAATTGCTTACTGTTTTTAAGCTTCAGTTTTCACATCTGTAAAAAGGGTGTAATAGGCTCTGTTTAGTTTTCTATGGCAACAAAACAAATTCCTACACACTTAGCAGCTTAAAGCCAAACTCATTTGTGAGCTCATGGTTCTGTAAGTCAGAAACCCAGGTACAGCTTGAATGGGTTCTCTGCTCAGGGTCTTAGAGGGGGAAGTCATGGTGGTATACTAGAAATGGCTCTTACTGCATCAAAAGAGCCAACTGTGGGGCGCCTGGGTGGCTCAGTCGGTTGAGCATCTAACTTCGGCTCAGGTCATGATCTCACGGTCTGTGAGTTCGAGCCCCGCATCGGGCTCTGTGCTGACAGTTCAGAGCCTGGAGCCTGTTTCGGATTCTGTGTCTCCCTCTCTCTCTGCCCCTCCCCCGTTCATGCTCTGTCTCTCTCTGTCTCAAAAATAAATAAATGTTAAAAAAAAAATAAAAAATAAAATAAAAAAAAAAAAACAAAAGAGCCAACTGTGTACGTCCCTTCCCAACTCTGTTCAGTGACATCAGGTTAGTAGCTTGAGAGCAGCCATGATGGGAATGTCTGCCACACGGACGTCGGACATCGGCAAACACTACCAGTCAGGGCTCCTCCCACCAGCTGGCTACCAAACACCTGCTAGTGTGCTATGGCCCACTCCCTTGAACTTCCAGGGTCTCACAGATACCTCCTACATTATGGCATTTATGCAAGTATATTGTGACCTTCCTGTCTCGTCCAGAATCCTGTGAATTCTTTGAAGGTAGAGCACTGTACCTAATTCATCTTTGTGTCTCCAGCACAGAGCTTGGCACCTAGTGAGTACTCATTAAATACATAAGAAGGATGGAACAAAGAGAGGGAGGGAAGAATTAACAGACGGGCAGAAAAGAAGTTTGGTTTATGCAAGAAAGAGGACACACCAAAAAGGATGAGCTTTTTCACAACCATACCCAATATGCTGTCCTTCCTCCGCCATCTCAGAAAGGATGGGCGGGAACGATGACTCGGGTTCAGAGCAAGATCGCTTTTGGTGGGTTTGGTCCAGAGCCAGCCAGCAAGCCATGCAAAGGATACACACTGGATCCAGACACAGGGAGTTCATGCCTCTTTGATTCTCTCAGAGGGTGCTAAAACTCAGGGGTCTCACAGTTACCTGGAGAGAGATGTCTGTCCCCCCGCCCAAAAAAAACTAGAGGAACACGGGATCACATGGTTTGCTGCTTCTTGTCATGCCTCTGAGACATCGGTTCCAGGATGCTGCTTCAACTGCCATGTAAGGCAGGTGGTCTTAGCAATCTGCATCGTCCAGGCCTTCTGCACACATTATGGGCCTTGAAGTCTTGCTGTGCCAGCTCTGGGCATCTCCCCGGATCTGTGGCGCACTGCAGGACCCAGGACTTCTCCATTTAGGCCCATTTAGAACTTTTCTGTGGAGAGACCACGGTCAACCACAGCAGCCAGTAAGATATTCTGGTTCGAGTCTAAATTTCTGGCTATTTCCAACTCTGCTGCGGACTCAAGATGGGGCAAGGGCTGGAGCCTGTTTTATTTATCCAGCCATCCATGTTCTCACTATGTGGGGAGTTGTGGTGGACATTGGGGAATATAAAGAAAGTTCAAGGAACCTGGAATAGAGGTGATAGATAAGAAACACTGAGCACACAATGAGATAAACACTAGCTAGCTGGTAAGTGAACTCGGGACAATGGAAGCAAAAAGAGGAGCCAGACTTGGGGTGGGGTGAGAAGAGGTGTTTCACAAATAGCATTTGTGTTGGGAAAAGGTGAGGGCAGGAAGAGTGGAACTCCCAGCAGAAGGAATAAGGTAGGAAAAGGCTGAATGGTACCTTCCCTGGGACTGCAAGCCTCCTTTTGTAAAACTGGGGAGCAGACAGAACACAGGTTTCTACCTGAACCATCCTAATTGCCCAAAGAAAGGCCAGTTGCTTTAAACATAAACACATGAAATAAAGTAAAAGAAAAGAAAATTAGGGAGCAGATAATTCTAGACTCACAAGATGAGCGGATTAACACATTCATGTTGCAAAGTGTTGAGGGAGGAATAAAACAGAAAAGGGAAATATTGTATGAGTCTGCATAAGTGCCGTTATTATAAAGCTGTCTCTAAATGGTCTGTGGCAATTATTCTAAAATGCACAACAGCTGTATTTGTCCCCTTTCTGCCACTGCTGAAATTTACACTGTCATTGCTCCAGGAGGATGGCTTGGCACTAATAACAGGCTGGCTGACTATGGCTGGAGTGTGACAGACCTCTAGTTAGAGCCCTTAAAGAGGAGAGAGGAGTGGGAAAATGAAAAGCACAGTGGAAGCCAAAGTAGATGCAGTCAGAGCACCGCCTTGTGGCAGCCATTGCACCTGCAGCTCCAGGGAACATCCATCCAACCTATTGTCCGTTGGACTTTAGTGTTCACGTTTCCACAGCTTGAAAGTCATGCCATGCCTCTATTCATGCCTCTTGTCTTCTTTGCTCTAAACATTCCTCTCCAGGTTCCCCAACACCAATTCATCTAATCTATTTCTACTTTGCTTGCAACTGTCAACAAATTCCTCTTTGCTTACTTCCTTACTCTTCCTTCTCCAAACTCTTGGTCCCAGGAGCACCCAAGTTTCCCAGTGATTCAGTGATGTTTGAAGAGGTAGTTTCTCTTTCTCCCTAAGAGTGGAAATAAAGAAAGCCTTGGCTCTCCACTTCTGAAATGTTATAAAAAGTATTATTAAAAACCATATAAGGGCGTCTGGGTGTCTCAGTTAGTTGAGCGTCCGACTTCAGCTCAGGTCATGATCTCATGGTTTGTGGGTTCGAGCCCCATGTCGGGCTCTGTGCTGACAGCTCAGAGCCTGGAGCCTGCTTCCAATTCTGTGTCTCCCTCTCTCTGTCTCTGACCCTCCCCCATGCATTCTCTCTCTCTCTCTCTCTCTCTCTCTCTCTCTCTCTCTCTCTCTCCCTCCCTCCCTCCCTCCCTCCCTCCCTCCCTCAAAAATAAACATTAAAAAGATAAGAGATGAGTTTAAAAATTTTTTAGTGTTTATTTATTTTTTGAGAGAAAGTGACAGAGTGTGAATGGGGGAGGGACAGAGAGAGAGGGACACACAGAATCTGCAGCAGGCTCCAGGCTCTGAGCTGTCAGCAAAGAGCCTGATGCAGGACTTGAACCCATGAACCCTGAGATCATGACCTGAGCCAAAGTTGGATGCTCAACCAACTGAACCACCTAGGAGCCCCAAAACTAATAAAGAATTTTAATGTTATAAAGGTCTACCTTTTCTAGAATGTCATATAGTTAGAATCATACAGTATGTAGCCATTTCAGAATCAGACTTGTAAATACAGAGAACTGATGGTTGCCAGAGGGGTGGGTTTGGGGGTTGGGCAAAATAGGTGAAGAGGAGTGGGAGATACAGGCTTCCAGTTATGGAGTGAATAAGCCACCAGAATAAAAGGCACAGCATAAGGAACATAGTCAATGGTATTGTAATAGCGATGTATCAGGATGTATCAGGACAGACCAGTAGCCACACTTGTGAACACAGCATAACATATAAACTTCTTGTATCACTATGTTGTACATATGAAACTAATGTAACATTGTGTGTCTATTATACTAAAATAAAACATAAAATAAAACCATGCATTTTCTCTAAGCACTAGGTTAGGGGCATTACACAAATTTTGATATATTGTATATTCATTACTTTTCTGTCTTAAATATTTCCTAACCTCTCATGATTTTTCTTGCCCCACAGATTATTTAGAAGTAAGTTGTTTATTTTAAAATTTGGGATGTCTTTCTAGATATTGTACGATCTTCCTCGACTTATGATGAGGTTACATCCCCATGAACCCATCATAAGTTGAAAATATCATTAAGCAGAAAATGCATTTAATACACCTAACTTACCAAACATCATAGCTTAGCCTACCTGACCTTAGCTGGGCTCACAACACTTACATTAGCCTACAGTGGGAGAAATTCATCTAGCACAAAGCCTATTTTATAATAAAGTTTAATCTCTCATATAATTTACTCAATACTATACTGAAAGTGAAAACCCAAAACCAGAATGGTTGCATGGGTATAGAATGGTTGTAGGTGGGTCAATCGTCGACCCTGGCGACCATGTGGCTGACTGGGCACGGTGGCACAAAGCTGCTGCCCAGTGTCACAACAGAGAACCATACTGTACAGCAGCAGCTCAGGAAAAGATCAAAATTCAAAATTCATAGTGGTTTCTAATGAATGTGTATCACTTTTGCACCATTGTGAGGTTGAAAAATTGTAAGTGGGATCTTCAAAAGTTGGGGACCATCCGTACTGTTCTTGACTTGCAATTTAATTTTGTTGTGGTAAAAGAACATATTCGACGATTTCAATAATCTTATTTTGATTGAGAGCTGTTTTGTGGGTTAGCATATGATTTGTTGTAAAAGCACCGTGTGTACTGAAAGGAAGGTGCAGTCTGACATCGTTGGATGTAACATTCCGTGAATAACAATTAGATCAAGGTGGTAGATAGTGTTGTTTGGGTTATATTTTTACGGTTCTTTTCTGTCTCTTGTTGCACCACTTCCTGTGGGGTGTTAAAACCTCCTACTACCATTGTGGAATTGTCCATTTCTTCTTTTTATCCTTTCAATTTTGCTTCATGCATTTTAGGAGCTCTGTTATTAGGCACATACACATTGACCCACATTTACGAATATCACGTCTTCTTGATGAAGCCATGTATCCATCATTATAAAATGGCCCCGTTTCTGATAATACTCTTTGCCACAGGTCTGTTTTGTCTGGTATTAATAACCACTGTGGCCTTTCTATGCTTATTTACGTGCTTTAACAGAATACCACAGACTGGTTGGCTTAAAAATAACAGGAACTTATTTCTCACCATTCTCGGGGCTGGAAGTCTAAGGTCAGGGTGTAAGCATGATCAAGTTCTGGTGAGGGACCTCTTCAGGGTTGCAGGTTGCTGGCTTCTTGTATCCTCATATAATGGAAAGGGGACTAGAGAACTCTCTGGGGCCATAATATATAATAAGGGCATTAATTTCATCATGAGGGCTCCACCTTCATGACCTAATCACCCCCCAGAAGGCCTCACTTCCTAATTGGGGGTTAAGATTTCAATATATGAATGGGGGGGGGGGTGGTAGAAACAAACATTCAGTCCATGGCACATGGTATGTCTTCTCTTTCCATCTACTTGCTTTCAGCCTACATGTGTGTTTATATTTAAAGCACATCTCTTACATATAGCATATTTGGGTCTTCTTTTTCATTTCATTTTGTTAATTTCTGCCTTTTAATTGGAATATTTGATCCACTAATATTTAAAGTAGTTTTTGATACGTTTGGATTTAAGTTACCCATTTTATTATTTGTATTTTATATTCTTTTTTAAAAAAAAAACTCCTCCTTTTCTGCCTACTTTTGGATTTTAACTTTTTAAAAATTTTAAATGTTTATTTATTCTTTAAATAGATAGAGAGAGAGAGAGACAGAGCACGAGCAAGGGAGGGAGGGCAGAATGGGCGACAAAGAATCTGAAGCAGGCTCCAGGCTCCAAGCTATCAGCACAGAACCTGACACAGGTCTCAAACTTACAAACCATGAGATCATGACCTGAGCTGAAGTTGGATGCTTAACCGAATAGGCCACCCAGGCACCCCTGGATTTTTTTGGTTTTTAATAAAGATTACCTATTGGCTTTTGAGCTATACTTTTTGCACAACTTTTTTTAGTGGTTATACTAGAAATTAAAATAAACATTGTTCACACAGTCTACTTTTCAAGTTACTACAGCACTTTCCCATCAAATGTAGTTACCATGCAATCATTTGGTTCCATTTACTGGCCCCTGCCATCACCATGCTCCGTTGTGTCATGTGTTACATCTAAATAGATACACACCCCACAAGACAGTGTGAAAGTTTTTCCTTTACACAATACGTACCCTACTATAAAGCCAAGTCAATGACTTTTTCATTTCAAATACTGAATGTTTAAGCTTGATTTTTTTTTCATTTTGTTATTATGTTTTATAATTATCTGTGGAGGTTCTTCCATTTTGCTTACTACAAGTATGGTTTCCTTTACTTCACAGAGCTTAGTTATCACAGACACTTTAATGTTCTTGTCTAATGGATTCTAACATCTTCATCTGGCCTGTCTTTTCTCTTGGTAAGAGGTCATATTTTCCTGGTTCTTTATATATCGAGTAATTTGGGATTGTATTCCTACATATTATGTTTGTTTTTAATGTTTTTTTATTTTTTTGAGAAAGAGAGAGAGAGCAAGAGAGAGGGAGGGTTGGGATATAGAGAGAGGGAGACACAGAATCGGAAGCAGGCTCCAGGCTCCAAGCTGTCAGCACAGAGCCCGATGCAGGGCTTGAACCCATGAACTGTGACATCATGACCTGACCTGAAGTCAGACGTTTAACCAACTGAGCCACCCAGGTGCCCCCTTATATATTATGTTTTACCGAGACTCTCAATTCTCTGTCTAAAGGATGGAGAGGGTGTTTGTGTGTGTGTGTGTGTGTGTGTGTGTGTGTGTGTGTGTGTGTAACCTCTTTCTCCAATGAATGTTGATGTTTTTGTGCTTTGGCAGTGAATTAATTTGGTGAGACTCAAACTGCAAACTGTCTCTTTTGGACACAGGCAACAGCTCAAAGCTCATCTGATTTCTTCTGTCCTTTTTGAGGTGCTTTGTGGCTGGTGGAAGCGTCAGCCAGAGACGTGGTTAGACTCTGCACAAAAACCTGGGGATCTTTTTCTCTACCTTTCTCCTCTTCACAATTCCCTCCCTTTCTTTTGGGTTGCCATGTTTGTCCTAAACTCTAGTTTTTGGTTCCTCAGGCCAGAAGCCTGGTTGGTTTTCCACTAGCACTTCAACCACCGCGTGTCATGCTGTGACTATGGTCCGTTATCTGAGTAAAGCTGAAATACTGGGGCACACACCCCTCTTCGGACCTTTCTGCCACGTTACGACTCCCTCTTGAAACCTCTATTCAAGCTCCAGATACTTCAGGTACTTTTTATTTTGTCCAGACTTTGTAACTGTTATCTGTTAGACAGCAGATTTGATAAGATCTTAATCCTCCATACCAAAAGCAACATTCTTGATTAATTTATTTTATAAATTAAAAAAAATTTTTTTTAATGTTTATATTTGAGAAAGAGACGGAGAGAGAGTGCACAAGTAGAGGAGGGGCAGGGAGAGAGGGAGACACAGAATCCGAAGCAGGCTCCAGGCTCTGAGCTGTCAGCACAGAGCCCGATGCGAGGCCCGAACTCACAAACTGTGAGATCATGACCTGAGCTGAAGTCGGACACTTAATGGGCTGAGCCACCCAGGTGCCACTTGATTAATTTATTTTAAAAAGCAACACAGTGGGGTGCCTGGGTGGCTCAGTCAGTTGGGTGTCGAACTCTTGATTTCAGCTCAGGTCATGATCTCATGGTTCACGAGTTCAAGTCCCACGTCGGGCTCCATGTTGATGGTGTGGAGCATGCTTTGGATTCTCTCTCTCTCCTCTCTGCTCCTTCCCTGTGCATGCACATATGCTAACTTTTTCTCTCTTAAAATAAATAAACTTAAAAAAAGGCAATACTATCTCAGCAACATAAAAAGAAAATAAATATAACTTGTTATGGACTGAACGTAATCATCAAAATCACAATTATTAATTACTAAGTTTTCAAGTATGAAGAAAAATAAATAAGAACTACAAGTAACAATGAATCACATAACTTCTGTAAAAAAAATGAAAGTATTTTCAGTCTGTCATTTATAAGAGGGAAAATGAGTTCTAGTAGCTGTTAAATACCAAGATAAGGGCTTACATTGTATATACATACCACATCTTCTTTAGTCATCGTTCAATGGACATTTGGGCTCTTTCCATAATTTGACTATTGTTGATAGTGTTGCTATAAATATTGGGGTACGTGTGCCCTTTCGAATCAGCATTTTTCCATCCTTTGGATAAATACCTAGTAGTGCAATTACTGGGTCATAGGATAGTTCTATTTTTAATTCTTTGAGGAACCTCCATACTGTTTTCCAGAGTGGCTGCACCAGTTTGCATTCCCATCAACAGTGCAAAAGTGTTCCTCTTTCTCCACATCCTCGCCAACACCTGTTGTTTCCTGAGTTGTTCAGTTTAGCCATTGTGACCAGTGTGAGGTGGTACCTCATTGTGGCTTTGATTTACATTTCTCTGATGATGAGTGATGTTGAGCATCTTTTCATGTGTCTGTTGGCCACCCGGATGTCTTCTTTGGAAAAGTATCTATTCATGTCTTCCACCCATTTCTTCACCGGATAATGTGGTTTTGGGTTGTTGAGCTTGATATATTCTTTATAGATTTTGGATACCAACGCTTTATCCAATATATCCTTTGCAGATATCTTCTCCCATTCTGTCTGTTGCCTTTTAGTTCTACTGATTGTTTCCTTTGCTGTGCAGAAGCTTTTTATCTTATATGCAATGGAATATTACTCAGTGATCAAAAAGAATAAAATTTTGCCATTTGCAATGTGGATGGAACTAAAGTATTATTATGCTAAGCAAATTAATTCAGTCAGAGAAAGACAAATACCATATGATTTCACGCACATGTGGAATTTAAGAAACAAAACAGATGAGCATAGGGGAAGGGAAGGAAAAATAAAAACAGAGAGGGAGGCAAACCATAAAAGACTCTTAAGTACAGATAATAAACTGAGGGTTGCTGGAGGGGAGGTCGGTGGGGGGGGGATGGGCTAAATGGGTTATGGGCATTAAGGAGGGCACTTGTTGGGATGAGCGCTGGGTGTTATATGGGAGTGATGAATCACTGGGCTCTACTCCTGAAACCAACACTACACTAACTTGAATTTAAATTAAAAAAAAAAAAAAAGGTAAGGGCTTACAACACCAAAGCTTCAGATTTTTAGTCTTTATGATAACCAAGACAGAGATTCCCAAATAATGTGTGTCCGTGGTGGGGGGGAAGCCAAAATATATGCCATATATGGCTTTTCTAGTATGGTTAAATACTAAGAATGAATTCCTAGACAAGAAAAGAAACAAAAACATCACTTTTGTTAAACTTTTGCTTCAATAAGTGCTCCTTCCCCAACCAGGAACCTCTAGCACTGGCTCTGAACAGGCAGGCTTCCTTGGTAATGTCCACAAAGTGACAGAAAGGGGCTCTTGACCTTATTCAGTTTGAGCAATGCAAATTTTGTTTTTATAAAAATCAAAACTTATTTAAGTGTCACTTCATAATGCGGAAAGTATTTTCATCACGTTCTCCCAGCGAGGTCACCACCAGATCATGGACCTGCTCACCATGATCAAGCCAGAGTGTTGGTCTGGCTGCTATTCCATTCTCTTTGTCTTGCCAATGAATTAATGAGCTTTAACATATGACAATAATTGTGGGGATCACTGTTCCTCTTTCCATAAAGTTAAGGGAACCAAATTTGAGAATCCTCTACTTCAAATAACATGACTAGTAATTTCGAGCTAAGTAACTTTTCCACATCTTTTTACTCCTTGGTACTAGAGAATCGTGATCTGCACAGACCAGCTCTCTGAACTGCCAGCCCAAAGCACGCACTACATACCTGTCCTCCTGAACACAACTGATGTCCCTTCTATGGAGTGGTGTCTCCTCACAAAAATGGCTCAAGAGTCCACTCTATTCAGGACACTGTCTTCCTTTGGTTTTCACTTTCTGGTTACTCTGGAGAAGTGGAAGAGACAATAAATACTCCAACAGACCACTGTTTCCAAATTTTAAAGTTGTTCCCTTCAACATTCCAGGTCTAAATAAAATTCTAAAACTCTCTTCTCTCATGGGAAGAAAAAAATCCCACAAAAGCAAAAACAAAAACCCATTCAACTTCTGCCCCCCTCTGGCAGAGACCATCAAATATTTTCCCCCCTTTTAACTCCACGTTGTCGCCTTTCTCTTCCAGGATGGCTCTCAGGCACCTCTAGGCCTTAAATGCCACAGAGAATGGCTTACAAAACTGAAAAAGCTACCCAGTCCCTTAAGGGCAAGGGTGTCCAGGCAGTGATCCCACCCACCTTCAATGGGGTGCCCTCTACTCCCTCTGGCTATGTTCTTTAGAAACAGATGAACCAGTTCTTATTAATGATACATACTTAGGGCTAGAGATTTGCATTTTAGTTATATCTGAAAGACTTTGGGTTATACTACGGTGAGATTCTCTAGGAATTGCTTACTTTCAAGATAAACTGCTCTGTAGTAGGATGACCAGACAATTTAACATCCAATCCTAGAAGTTAGAGGAAGGAAAAGCTACCAAAAATCATTCCGGGAAAACAGGTGGTAAACCGTAATTGCCCCAGGCAAACTGGGACCTGTGGTTAACTCCACCTATAACTAGTCTTTAATGGCCTGCCAAGACTCCCATTGTCTTACTCTCTGCTTTCTCTGTCAACTCAGTTCAGGTAATACCTCCTCCGAGAAATCTTTACAGGCTGTTTCTTCTAATGATTCATCTTTCCTGGGTTTCTTTAAGCCAGAATCTTATATTTTACCTCAGCCTATAGAAAGAGAGCTAGACTGCTTAGCTTAGAATCATGGCTCTCGTCTTTATAGGAGAAAAGTCTTGGGTAAAGTACTTTACCTTTCTCCTCATTTGTAAAGGAGGTATTAATAATAACAGCACTTCATAGGGTCTCGTGAGGATTAGTTCATACATGCAAAGCACTCAGGACACCACCTAGCCTATAAGTGCTCAGTGAAGTTATTACTTCCTCTAAAAATGTTCTGTTTTCTTCCAAGGTCAACTTATCAGATCAGTAAAAACATCTGCATTTCCGAAGGCAAGTTTGTATTAGTTACTCTGGCCTCATCTATTTTTTCAAATTCTGATATTTTGAGGAGGAAGATTTTTCACTTCAATGGGGCCCTGGGTGAAAAAATTAAGTCACCTTAAGTTCCAATTTATGCTTCTAATACTTGCTGCATTATACAAACTTCTATTTTTTTTTTCCTGGGTAGCTTTCTGGTTTTTATCTTAAATGATATTTTCGGTTTCTGTAGGAGGCCACAACTTTGACATAGAAGTCTTTCCCCAAATCTTGAAGCTAAAGAGGAAAATGTTTTATAAAATAGAATTTCTAGCTCATTGGACATCATCTAAAATATGGATTTGGGGCACACTCTGCATAAAATGGAATGGTAATATTTTTCATTTATCTTGATGATAGTTCAAATTATAATTCCAGAGAATTTTTTTAATGTTTATTTTTTTGACACACACACACACACACACACACACACACACACACACACACACACACACAGAGTGTGAGCGGGGGAGGGGCAGAGAGCGTGAGAGGGAGACACAGAATCTGAAGCAGGCTCCAGACTCTGAGCTCCAGCACAGAGCCTGACTCGGGGCTCAAACTCACAGACCGCGAGATCATGACCTGAGCCAAAGTGGGATGCTTAACTGACGGAGCCACGCAGGGGCCCCTAATTTCAGAGAATGTTAAATTTCTGCCTCATGCATCAGCCGGCATTCAAAAGGGTAACCTGCAAACTACAGAGACTTTTCTCAATATTTTTTGAGGGCACGGAAACATCATTAGAGCAAGGATTGATAGGCTTTTCATTTTAAGTTTAATGTTCTTTTAAACTTTTGTATTACTGAGTAGTTAATAAAATTTATGTAAAATGATAGAATGAACCCTCATGTAAATACCACTTGATTTATGAAACCAGAACATTAGGAGTACCTGTAAATTCCCTTATATGCCCGTTCCCTATCCCTTCCCTTCCCTTGTCTATCCCTTCCCTTCCCATCCCTTCCTTCAGAGCTTCTAGTTCAAATTTTGTGTTTATAATATTCAGGCTTTCATTTGTAGTTTAACCATATGTTTATTTCCCTAGATGACATATTATTTGATGGTTTTTGTAATTCATACAAATGGAATTACATTATGTGCCATCTTCTGTGATTTGCTTGATCCCCTACAGTACTATGTTCCTAAGATTCATCCATGATATTGCATAGCTGTAATTCACTCATTTTAACTGCTCTATAAAGTTCCATCGAATGACAACACAAAACAATTGATCAGTTTTACCGTTGATATATTTAGGTTGATCCCTGCTTCATCTGCCATTAAAAGTGTTAAGAACATCTTACACATATATCCTAACTAATGCTAAGAATTGTTCTAGGATACATACTTAGGACATGCTGAATGTGAGGCACACACAACTTCAAATTTTAGTACCAGATGCCAAATTTTTCCAAAGTGGCTGTGCTAATTTACACTACCAGCGAGTGTGTAAGTGTTCTCCCATTGCTCCACATTCTTGACCACACTTGTAATTGTGGTATTTAAAAATTTTTGCCAACTGGATGCATGACATGGCATCTTTGTGGTCTTAATTCCTGTGTTCCTCATTATCAGTGAGTTCAGCATCTTTTCAACTGCTTGGGTTTCCTTTTCTATCCAGCATCTGCACAGCATTTGGCTGTTCCTTCTATTACACTGTCTCTTTTGTAAAGGTTTTTCACCTGGTCTGGATCATCGGTTCTCAACTGGAGAATATGCCCCTTAGGGAACATTTTGCAATGTCTGGAGACATTTATGATGGTCATAGGTAGGCAGCAGAGAGCTACTGGCATCTAGTAGAGAGAGGCCAGAGATGATGCCAAAACATCCTACAGTGCATTGGACAGGCCTCAAAACAAAGAGGTATCTGGCCCCAACATGTTAACAGTGCCAAGGTTTGGAAATTTTGTTCTGGATACTAATATGTTATCAGTTACATTGTTACAATTATTTTCTCCCAGTTTGTGGATATTTTTTTCTCATGGTACCTTTTAACGAAGAGAAATTCTTAATCTTTTGTTAATTTTTTTTCAATGTTTATTTATTTTTGAGAGAAGGAGAGAGACAGAGCGTGAGTGGGGGAGGAGCAGAGAGAGACAGAGACACAGAATCTGGCTCCAGGCTTTGAGCTGTCAGCACAGAGCCCGACGCCAGGCTTGAACCCACGAACCATGAGATCATGACCTGAGCCGAAATCGGAACCTTAACTGACTGAGCCACCCAGGCGCCCTGAGAAATTCTTAATTTTAGCATTAAAGTTACCAACTTTTCTTTTATGGTTTGTACTTTTGTATCTGATTAAAAGAAGTTCTCCTATCCTCAAAGTATAATCTCCAACTGGATGTTTAAAATTTTTTTAATTTTGCTTTTTCAAAGTCTTTAATCCACCTAAAACTGGTTTCTACTTATGATGTAAGCTAAGAGTCCAAAATTAATTTTTTATACGGATAACTAGTTGTCTGAGTACCATTTATGAAAAGTCCATCTGACGCCCACTGGTCTACAATGCTGGTTTGTCAAAAATCAAGTTTGCAGAAGTACGCTTATTTCTGGTTCTTTATTATCACCTCTCAATCTGGAAGCTAAAGTTATATTCACCTTCTTATAAAAGGAAAATTGAATCCCACAGGTTAAAGGCTTTCATGAATTCTGAAGAAAACAGATTTAAGATGTTTGTTTTAGGTTTTTTTCTTTTTTAGTGTTTGTTTTCTAGAGAAACAAAAACAAGGAGATATGAGGTTGTTATTTTGCATACTAAGGCCAAATACCTTGAAAATGAAAATGAACTCATTCACCTGACTGAATGGGTAACAAACTACATTTGCCTACAGTACACATTTCAGGAAGGCCAGAAATTCGTTTTTCAAGTAGCCAAAGAGAGCCTTTTCGAAGACACTTTCAGAACACCTATAATTTAACCTTGTAATTCATCTAATTATTTAATCTAGGGGTTATAACAGAAATATCCATACTGTTTCCAAAACAGTGAGAAAGGCCATTTTCCTAACTGCTAAGAAGCTGGCCTGTAAGGACATTTCTGACTAGATTGTTCCTGGAAAGGAATCCACTGCTCAGAGAACAGTCATACCTGTCAATCAGCCTCAGCCTTCAGCTCTCAGTTCCAGTTGCTCCAAAGACAGGGGCAGAAACTATTTACAGAGTGAAACAGAGAAGAAATAGAAGTATGCATTTCCGTGTTTCTCCTTTTTTCTTTTCCTAACACGTTCCCTTCATTCTTTTATCCCACAAGCTCCACACAAGTATTCAATAACACAAAATGGGATTTTATTACAATACAAATTCTATTTTGGGTTTGAAGTAAGTCACCAACAGAAATATAAATCCATTGATTCAGAGAAAGTAACTTAGCATGGGGGCAAACAGTTTTCAGGGAAAGAAAAAAAATACAATTTCTCCTTCAGGAAAAGAGCCCCAAAACTATTATTCCCCTTTGAAATATGTCAATTACTTGCTATTGCCCCTTATTTTTTTTTCCTGAACACTCTTGAAAGGATTATCAACTAATAATGTAATTATTCTGGAGCCTTCACGTATGGGTTTCAAGAAGGAATAAGAAAAGATTTTCTGTGGTGACAGCGCATGTTCCATGATGTCCATTTTTGATATTTGATCACCATGGAACTTGCCAACTGATGGCCAAGCACTGACGCAGACTCTTCATTAAATACTCTTGTTTGGACAGGGTGTCTCTAGCTGACTACCGTGTCCAAGATCAGGTGGTAGTTAAACACAAGGAGGTGAAGAGGATTTGTCAATCTAGAGCCCTCAAACTGATTATATCGAATTTATTAGATCTGGAGTTCTGTTTAGATCCACACAGCAGAAAGATGCTCAGTCAAAATTCAGAGGCCTATTATTTACCAAATGGCCTGTATACACTTTTTTTCCCCCAGAAATACGGGTATAGGAGGTGTCTGGTAGTTTTTCAAGGAAGTGTTCATGAATAAGTTACAGGTTTTCCACCCCATTTACTCCCATTAAACAAGCAATTTCCTAAAATGAATGTGCAAAGACAAACAAGAGTTGTTGCAGAGACATGGTCAAGACACACAGAAATAGAGCTTTCTGGTAACTTAGAAATATGCGAAGCTGTAAATAAATCATACTGAGAAATCAACTTGTTTTGCAGTGACTCCAGGGTTGAGGCCATGAGCCTCAGGTGTGGAACTCATGGGGGGAAAAAAAAAGGCAAAGGCATAACCATAAAAGTCCTGCAACCATCAGACACACACACACAGTCGGCCTGTCGCACGTGGAAGATTCTGATCACTCTGTCAGTTTACCTGGCAGGGAAAAGGGAACCTCTGTGTCTCCAGGTGAAAAGCAGCAGCAGTCATGGCCCCGGCTCCTGTGAGTAGCCAGGTCTCCGACGGGAACTGCTCCTGTTCTGCACCTGTTTCCTGGTGCCACAAGCTGGGCTCACCGGCAGACTAGAAAGGCCTGCAGGTGAAACATCACAATCACATGGGCAACAACGCCAGGAGCACAGGGTGAAAGGCCACGATCCACACCAAATTCACACCCAAGATACCGCCAGAGGCCCAGATCAGGAAAATGGCATAACCATACCGCTAAAAAAGTGCTCTTCCACACCAGGCCTCTACTGAGATTTGGGACAGCCAAATGGGTGCCAACCGAACGGCGGTCAGTGATAACACGTGAATAATGTGAAACATGGTTAGTAGTTAGGATTTCCATCTAACTGTTGAAAATGCAATTTCAGATCGGGGGAGGCACTGAGTTCTTAATACGCCGTCAGGAGCAGCTGGCTCGGGCTTAACCAAATAGATTGGAATTCTAGTTTGAACTCCAGAAAACCGCAAAGGGGACAACGCGGCAACTCACTCCCCACGCCCAGGTGTGTGCGGGTGCTGGGCAGCAGGGATGAGGGGGTCTGGTCCGTCTGGGTAGCTCTGGCCAGACCAGGGCGCTCAGCCTCCGCCTCTCCCTACAAACGACGGGTAACCCCTCCAGCGCCTGGACTCCCAAGCGACTCTACTGCCAGGTGGGAAACCGTCCAGAGCGCGGGCTCCAGACAGCTTCCCGAGGCCGAGAGCAGCTTGAACTCTTCCGCGAGACGGCCTGGGGCGGCAGCGAATCGTCCACGCTTCCCAAACCATTTCCTGGGCGCCAACAGCCCCGGAACGCCGGCGCCGCTGACCGTTAGCCGCGGGCGGGGCCTGAGTCACGTGACCCGCGCCGGGTCAGAACCCTGCGTGCGCGGGAGCACGCAGAGCCGCTCGGCCCCGGGCCGCGCGCCTTGCGTGCGCGCGCCGGCCGGGGGGCGGGGCGTGTGGGACGAGCCTCCGGCGGGCTCGAGGCGGAGGCGGGGCCGAAGAGGGGTGGAGGGCGGGGCGGGGCATAGCTACCTTCTCCTCCTCCTCCGTCTCCCCCGCCTCCTCCGCCTCCTCCGCCTCCACCTCCTCCACCACCACCACCACCTCCTCCTCCTCCTCCTCCTCCTCCTCCTCCTCCACCTCCTGAGAGGCTGGGCTGGCGGCGGCGGCGGGAGCCGGATGACCCGCGGAGGGGCGCCTCGGCCATGACTGCGGAGCTGCAGCAGGACGACGCGGCCGGAGCAGCGGACCGGCGCGGCTCGGTGGGCCCCGCGGCGGCGAGCGGGGGCCGGGGGAGGCACGGGGTCCCGGGAGGGGAGGGGGCTGCGGGGCGCGGGCCGGAGCGGCGCGGGCCCGGGCGGGCCTGCGGGGCTGCGGGCTAGGGGCGGGAGGGGGCTACGGAGGGCGCGGGCGCTGGCCGGGCGGGGGCGAGGGCAGTGCGCCGGCGAAGGGGCTGAAGTCTTTGCAGGGCTCGGGTCGCAGGGATCGGGGACGCCCTTCGAGTCCGCGGCGAGCTCATGTTGGGAGGGGAGTAGGTATAAAGGGCAGGACTTGGGGTTGTGTGCATCAGGGCTTTTTCGGGGGAGCGCTCGTGGGCCCTGACCTGGATGAGAAACTTCCGAAGGTGGCAGCTTAGGTGGGTTTTGTTGTTTGTTTTCATTTTTAAGTCCCTTTTATACAGTAGTGTTTTGAAGTGTCTAAGCAGACCGAACTTAGCTGACTTAAAGGAGGGATTTATCAACACCTTGTAAAAAAGACCAGGGGTCCTGGTTACCACTCCCTCCCTCCCTTCCCTTACCCCTGCCACCCTCGCTTTTTTTTTTTTTTTTTTTTTTTAAATAAAGCAACCTCCCCAGTGCATTCATCCCTGGATTTTTAAGGAGGGAGGAGGAACAGCGCGAGGAATACAAGGTATGCTCACAAGTGCCTTCCCATTCCTATTATCTGAGAAGATTGAAACCGATACAGGGATTTCTGGGCTAAGTGGGTGAGAGTGGAACACTGGTTTGGGAGCAAATCAAAAGGCCGATAATGCCCGTGTGAAGAAACTTGGGAAGTAGGCAATTTGAGAATGTCTTCTAAGGTTGCTTTGGAATGCTATAACAACATTACCTCCTCACCCCTCAACTACTGTGCTTTTTGGAGACCGAATGGGAAACGTGTGCCAGGGATGCAAATGAGAGTTCGGAAATGAGGAATTTCATAAACATTTACAATACAAAGCTGTCAGATACCTCCACGTGGGAAACCGGTTATGGCTCTTTATTGTGTTCCTGCGCACAGGAGAGCAGTATTGTGGAAGTGAACACACTTCCTTTTTGAACTCCTGTAGTAAGAGATACCTCCTGGTCCTGGGCTCCAAAATGAAAGTAATGTGGATGTATTTCATGTGCTGATTTCTAATGGGGATGCTATTGTTAGGTGTTCACAAATGCCCATTGGAATCTGAGTCAGGATTTTCTCTGGTTTCACAGATCGTTTCTATTTCTTTTAGGACAGTGACTTCAAAACAGGTGGGAAACATCTTAGTTTTGAGACCGTTGGGTTGATTTTAGGGAAGAGGCTATTTTAAGGGAGAGTAAGTCATGCTTAAATTTGTTGGGGACCATGTGCCTGTTAATCAAAGGCATCTTCATTTACCTCTGCCACAGTGGCCACTATCAGCATTCCCTACAAGTTTGTATGTGAGGTGTTTGATGAGCACTTGTATGTAAGTCATAGCTATTTTTGGAAAACTTGGAAGTCCCGTTGGCTGTGGCTGGCTGGAGTAGTACCCTGACTCCTGGCCATCTGCAGAGTGATGACATTCAGTGTTCTTCCCAGTGATTCGCCCCATACAGACAAATGATAAGCTTGGAATGCTCGATAATGTTTGCCCTCTTTGTTTTTGCTAATGAAGATGCTTGAAATTAGCAGGCTGGGTTGAAGGAATTCTATACAGGGAAACTACTTTTCACATCTCAGAGGAAAGGTTTTAATAACTTCCTCCTCTTGATGAGTTTCATGTTAGAATGGCTCTATTTTGGATTCTCTGAAGAATTCTACATTTCCCTTAAAGGGTCCTCAGTTGTTCTAGTTGGGAACAGTTATCCTGTCCTGACACTCAGAAGCTATTTAAAACCTAGAATGCTTCCCTTCCCTTATTGGTCAGTTGTGCATGGGACAGACAGAACCCTTCATAGCCTCCCAAGAATTTTAGTGAGAAAAATGTAGTACTCTTGAAATATGTTCTCAGTATGTACTAGCGACTGAAAGAAGATACTTTGTGATATTACTGAATACCCCAGACTGATATTCGAATTATCTATAGAAATTACTTACAGGCAGGTTTCTGTGTTTTTTCTTTCCTTATTTTTTTAAGAAAATTTTTTAATGTTTGTTTATTTTGGGGAGAGACAGAGCGTGAGCAGGGGAGGGGCAGAGAAAGAGGGAGGCACAGAATCCAAAGCAGACTCCAGGCTCCGAGCTGTCAGCGCAGAGCCCGATGCAAGGCTCAAACCCACAAACCATGAGATCCTGACCTGTGCTGAAGTCAGATGCTTAACTGAGCCACCCAGGCACCCAACAGGTTTCTGTGTTTTAATCACTTCTCGACTTGGATAAAAACCAGCAGCGCAGTTTACTGTTGTTGTAGGATAAACAACTTGAAGTCAGGTTGGTTCTTATAAACCTGTCATCCTTGGCAGCTGTACTAGAATTCATCACATGTTCTTGATGCTAACTGGAGCCCTATGAAAACCTGCCAGTTTCAGTGAAAATTTAATGTTCTTTTTGCTTCCTCTTGATTTATGGGCTTTTTATTCACGTTTACCTTGTCTCATTAGTTGTGATTTTTGGAACATCAGTCAGTGGTTGGCTTTCCCAACTTTTTTTTTTTTTTTTTTTGAGGGAGAGAGAGAGGTGGGGGTGCAGAGAGAGAGGGGGAGAGAGAGAGGTGGGGGTGCAGAGAGAGATGGGGACAGAGGGTCCAACGCAGGCTCCACACTGAAAGCAGCGAGCCCTGTGTGCGGCTCGAACTCCCCAACCATGAGATCATGACCTGAGCTGAAGTCAGATGCTCAATCGACTGAGCCACCCAGGCGCCCTGGCTTTCCCAACTTTAATGCCTCTTCAGCTACAGTTTCTGCTCACACGATGAGTGCAATATTTATAAAAAGAATTGACAAGTAAGGCCTCACCAGGCAAGATCTTCCCATGTGTTACATTTCATCTAACAAGTTTAAACAGTAGCCAGTGAAGCATATGTTTCTTAAGGAGAATAATGATGCTGGTAATAGTAGCAGCTAACATTAATTGAGCATGTGCAGGACCCTGTGCTCAGAAATTAACATACGTTATCTCAGTACTCATGACAACTCCATGAAGTCTTCCTATCGGAGGCTTTTACTTGTCAGATAATTTGCCCAGGATCACCCACCTAATAAACGATACAGCCAGGACTGAACACAGCAATTTTGAGTCTAAGAGCCCAAGATATCCTTGATCCTACTTCTTAGTCAATGGACCTGTTGTCGTAGGTCAGTACCTTTCTTTTACCCTCCAGAACTTTCCTCGTGTTTTAAACTTTGAATCCTGCCTACATTCTTTCTAAATATACATACAGTCTTCTTTTCTACTTGGTTCAGCCTGGTGCTAACTAAAGCGGTGTGTGTGTGTGTGTGTGTGTGTGTGTGTGTGTGTGTGTGTTTAAGGAGATTTCTTTCTTTCTTTCTTTCTTTCTTTCTTTCTTTCTTTCTTTCTTTTCCTCTCTTTCTTGTTTTTGCTCTTCAGTATCTCTTTTCTTGTGGTATGAGTTACCACCCTTCCCTTCCTTCCTTTTCTAGAGATGAATCTAGATGCATGGCGTCTAGAGAGCCTTTTGATTGTGATTGCTGGAGGAGGATGCTGCTGGCTTCAGCGGGTAGAAGCCAGGGATGCTGCCCAATGTCCTATGATGTGCAGACTAGCCCCCCAAAACAAAGAGTCCAGAATGTCAATAATGCTGAGCTTCAGAAACCCTGATCTAGGTGATGTCTCTCCTCGCTCTCCTAAATGATCTCACATTTCCTTGCCTCAAGCCTAAGCCCCAGATAGCTTCACTGTCTTCTATAATCTTGAGACTGAAAATATGGTCTGTGGACCAGCAGCATCTGAATCATCTAGGAGTGCCTTGGAAATGTAGAGATTTGGGTGTGTTAGAGCCAGCTTGTACTGCCTCTCCAGCTGAAAGTGTGTGTCTCTTCCCAACTCTGTGTTCAGTGACCTCATGGTGGTAGCTTGAAGTTCTCATGGTGGAAGTGTTTATACCAAGGAAATCAACAGTCTCCACAAATCAACATACCCCTGTTGAGGCCTCCACCCTAGACCTGTTGAATCACAGTTTGCCTTTTGACAACATCCCTGAGTGATAACTTTGAGAAGCTCTGCCCGACTGCGCAGAATTCCCACTTTCTTTTCTTTCATTTTCTTCTTGTTCTGTTAAGTTTATTCATTTATTTTTGAGAGAGATCAGGAGAGAGAGAATCCCAAGCAGGCTCGATCCCATGAGCCATGAGATCATGACCTGAGCCGAAAGCACAAGTTGGACGCTTAACCGACTGAGCCACCCAGATGCTCCAGAATTCCCATTGTCCATTCAGTTATGTACAGGTGTCCCCAGTCCTCCAACAAAATAGCAACAGAATTGCCTTCTGCCCTGTCCAGTGTTTGCCTTGTTCAGCACCTTCCTTTTGTTTACTTTTTGAACCGAGTTTCTAAATCCACCTGTTTCTTCTCTAGAGCATTTTCTCAATTACATTTGTAATTCCAATTCACTGTGGAAAACTTGGAAAACGCTCCCCCACCCGACCCTGTGGGCAAGACTAGCTCTTGGCAGTTGGAGGCACAGCCCCCAGACCAAGGCAAATTGGTTCACAGCCTGCACCAGAGCAGCAGCAAGAACCCAGATAGGAAGCGATAGGAGGCTTTTACTGTTTGTCGCTTGGGAATGAAATGGATCACTCGCAGGTGACCGGTGACTAACCACCTTTTCGTGAAATCCGTGGCTTTACAGAAGTAATTCTTTTTGCCATTCTGCTTTGGTTATTCAAGTACCAGCTCGAATCCCCTTCTCATGCTTTTATGTGTGATGATTCCTCATTGCCACTTTTTGGTTGCTATTTATTTTGGCAATTATCTTTATTGCTACTTATTATCATTTCTGGGTTTTTTTTTTCTTTTTTCCTAAAAACTTCCAGTGTGTATTTTTTGAATCATTTGCCACAGTCTTATCACAGACTAAAGTATTGTAGTTTACCCCCACTTCTGAACTGGCTACATCGTTTTACAACTTTCTTAGGAAAATGAGGCCTAGAAAAGATGTTTGAATTTATGTAATATGTACAGCCTTCTTCATCTTACAAATGCAGTAATGGGCCGGGGTGCCTGGGTGGCTCAGTCAGTTGAGTGTCCGACTTCGGCTCAGGTATGATCTCATGGGCATGATCTCATGGTTCGTGAGTTCAAGCCCTGCATCAGGCTCTGTGCAGACAGGACAGCTCAGAGCCTAGAGCCTGCTTTGGATTCTGTGTCTCCCTCTCTCTCTGCCCCTCCCCCACTCATTCTCATTTTCTCTCTCTCTCTCTCAAAAATAAATAAACATTAAAACAATTTAAAAAACAAAAAAAAACAAACCCCAAATACAGTAACCGGTCTCAAGAGTTAATTTACTATTGATCTCATTGTCTAAGTCAGAACCCTGACCTCAGGCTTCAGTTCAGTGACTGGTTCGTACCCTCAGTGCTCCAGCTGCTTTACTTCCGGAACACTCTCTCTTGAACATTTTGGACCTGTATCACTCTGGTTCTTCTTCTCTTTCTTCTCTTTTAGGGGCTAACCTGTTAGCTTTCTTGGTTGTTACTTTCCTTTTATGAACTTCTTCCAGATCTGCATTTGTAATCCTGACTTGCAAATGACTTCTACTCCCCTATTTGCAAATGCTAGTTCAACAATTCTTGCATATCAGCATCCTTGGCTATGACCATTTGCTGCATAGCCACTTTCGCCACAGGTGCATGAGGCATGGGAATATGTGCTTGTCATAATAGCATCTGCCTTATGCCATTTTCGGCCCTGAGCACTTTTTTGTACATACTCTGCAAGCTATGATTATTATGTCTTATTACAGGAGAGGACAGTCATACTCAGATCTTAATAGAGCTTAGAAAGGCCCAATATGAGATTTTAAACCAAAGCCTGTTTGGCTCCATGCTGCAGATGGGAAATGTGGCTTACCCGGGATTAAATTCTAACTGGCAGAGTTGGGACCTCAAGCCATCCAGCTTTCTGCCTGGAACACATGCCTTTCTCAAACCAAACTTTTCAACTACCACTTGGTAATGTATGAAGTACGTTAGGGCGTATTCTCATCGAACCCATAGAGCAACCTTACGAAGTAAAATTCAGTGTGAGGAGGAAGTAGAATTTGCAAAGCGGTGCAAAGCGATCAAACCAAAACCAAAGCATAGGTCGTTTCTCCCAACCTCTGGATGAGTTTCATTGGGCAGGTAGGCCACAATATTTTCCATTTCTGTTTTCTTCTTCGTTTTCTCGTTGTACTAACACATCCTGTACGCATTACTTCATTTGGTGGTCACATCAGTGCCATCAAAGCTCATGGTACGTTTTTTTCCAGATGTGGAAATTGATGGCCTGGGAAGTTGAGATTTACCCAGAGGCTAATATGTGGTGGAATCTGGACCGTGTAGCACTATTCCCACTGTCTAGGCTTTCTACATAAAAAGGGAGGTCAAAATACCAGACATTCAAAGCTCATTTAAAGATCTGCGTCAGTAGGTGCTGGCAGCATGCCACATGATAGCTTGGTAGTCATTTTATTTATTTATTTTGAGAGAGAGACAGAACAAGCAGGGGAGGGGCAGAGAGGATCTAAAGCGGACTCTGCTGACAGTAGAGAGCCCGGTGTGAGCCTCGAACTCACAAACTATGAGATCATGACCTGAGTTGAAGTCAGACGCTTAACTCACTGAGCCACCCAGGCACCTGCTGATGGTCATTTTAAACTTGAATCATCCGAAAGCAATATTTGCTTTCTCTAGTACTCTTGTCCAAGTTACTACTTTCCTGCTGTCCTTTTTCTTTTTTGTGTGTGTATATGTGTGAGCACAAATCTTTCTTGATTTTATTCAATTGAGGTGAAATTCACATAATATAAAATTAACTCTTTTAAATTTATTTTGAGAGAGAGAACGCACGCATATGCACAAGTGGGAGAAGGGACAGAAGGAGAGAGATGGAGAGAGTCCTAAGCAGGCTCCATGTTCAGGGCAGACTCCGACGCGGGGCTTGATCTCACAACTGTGAGAGCATGACCTGAGCCAAAATCAGTGACCTTTAGTATATGTATTCACGAATATTGTGCAGCCACCACCTTCGTGTAGTTCTAAAACCATTTTGAAAACCACAAGAGAAAGCCCGTATCCACTAAGCAGTTACTCCCTAGTCCTTCCTTCGCTCGGGCCCCTGGCAACACGGATCTGCTTTCTGTCTCTCCATTTACTTATTTTGGATATTCCATATAAATGGAATCCTACAATATGGGACCTTTTGTGTCTGGCTTCTTTTACTTAGTATAACATTCTCATGTTTCAGCCACATTGTAGCTTGTATCTGTCTGTGCTTCATTCATTTTAATGACTGGGTAGTATTCCACTCTGTGAATCTACTACATTTTATCCATTTTTCCATTGGTGGACAATTGAGTTGTATCTCCCTTTTGGCTTTTATGAATAGAGCTACTGTGAACATTCATGTGCAAACATTTTTGAGTACCTGTTTCTGATTCTTTTAGATATATTCCTCCAAGTAGAATTGCTGGGTCATATGGCAATTCTGTCTTGAGTCTTTTGGGGAACTGCCAAACTGTTTTCCATAGCAGATGCGACATTTTATGTCCCTCCACCCCCAGCAGTGCACAAGGGTTTTAATTTCTCCACCTCCATCCTCTCCAAACATTTATTTTCCGTTTTTCCTTTGTTTTGTTGTATAAGAGCCATCCTCATGTGTGTGAAGTGGTAACTCATTATAATTTTGATTTGCATTTTCCTGATGGCTACTGTTGACCCTCTTTTCATGTGCTTATTGGCCATTTATGTAGTTTCTTTGGAGAAATGTCTGTTCAAGTCCTTTGCCCATTTTTCGAATTGCATTTGTTTGTGTTTGGTTGTTTGAATTATAAGAGTTGTAATATATCTGGATACTAGACTTTTACCAGATTTATGATTTGGAAATGTTTTCTCTCCTCCTGGAGGTTGTCATTTCATTTTCTTGATAATGTTTTTTGATGCACAAAAGTTTTTAATTTTGGTGAAGTCTTGTTTACCTCCTTTTTTTTTTTTTTTTTTGTTGTTGCTTATGCTTTTGGTGCCGTATCTAATCCATTGCCAAATCCAAGATCATGAAGATTTACTTCTATATTTTAAGAGTTTTGTCATTTTAGCGCTCATATTTAGGTTACTTATCCATTTTGAGTTAGTTTATGGTGGAGGTAGGGGTCCAACTTGATTCTTTTGCATGCGAATGTGTACTTGTGACAGCATCAGTTTTTGAAGAGACTAATTATTCCCCATCGAATGGTCTTGGCACCTTTGTCAGAGATTAATTGACCATAGATGTATGGTCAATTCCCAAGTCTATTCCCAAGTCTAAATTCCCAAGTCTAATTCACTGATCTGTATGTCAGTCCTTTGCCATATTACACTGGCATGATTCCTGTAGCTTTTTAATAGCTTTTGAAGTCCAGAAGTGTGAGTCCTCCAACTTTGTTTTGTTTGGTTTTTTCAATATTGTTTTGGCTCTTCAGGGCCCATTGAAATTCCTTATGAATTTGAGGCTCCACTTTTCTGTTTCTGCAAAAATGGCCGTTGGAATTTGGACAGAGATTGCATTGAATTTGCAGGTCACTTTGCATAATATTGCCATCTTAACAATATGAAGTCTTTTGAGATGGTTTATTTTGTATGTCAGCCTGCCTGGAGAATGAGGTGCCCAGACATTTGGTCAATTGTATGTCTGTGAGGGTGCTTCTGAATAAGATTAACATTTGAGTTGTAGAGGGAGTAAAGCAGATTGCTCTCCCTGATGTCTGTGGGCCTCATCCAATCAATTGAAAACCTGGATAGAACAAATAAGGCTGAGTAAGAGGGAAGGTCACCTACCTGACTGTTCAGCTGGGCCTTTGGTCTCCTGCCCTCAGACTGGAACTTACATTGTCAGCTCTCCTGGTTCTCTGGCTTTCCACCTGAGACTGGAACTACATCTCCAGCTCTTCTGGATGTGCAACTTGCCAACTGAAGATCTGGGGACTTATCAGCCTCCATGATTGCAAGCGCCAATTCCTTATAATAAATTACTTCTCACCCACCCATCTCCCCAACAGGAAACTAGGAAAGCAGTGTTCATTTACACACACACACGCGCGCGCGCACGCACACGCCCTGTTGTTTGTTTCTTTCTCTGGAGAACCGTGACTAATCCAGTCTTACAATGCATCAACCTGAATATCTTTCCATTCATTTACGTTTTCTTTAACTTTCTTCTTTTTTTTTTTTTTACAATGTTTTATACTTTTCAGAGTACAAGTCTATCACCTGTTTGGCTAAATTTGTTCCTAGGTATTTTACTTTTTTGGATATTATAAATGGGATTAAAATATATATGTGTGCGTTTATTTATTTATTTTTGGAGGAGTGCAAGCGGGGGAGGGGCAGAGAGCAAGGGAACAGAGGATCTGAAGCAAGTGGGCTGACAGCAGCGAGCCCGACACAGGGCTTGAACTCAACGAACCGTGAGATCATGACCTGAGCTGAAGTCAGACCCTCAACGGACTGAGCCACCCAGGTGCCCCTGGAATTGTTTTTTTAATTTCTTTTTCATATTGTTCATTGCTGCTCTACAGAAACAGTTGATTTTTGCGTGTTGATCTTGTAGCAACTTTGCTGAATTGTAAGTCAGCAAACAAGCAGATGTAGCTCCTTTGGGGTTTTATGTATCCTGTCATCTGTGAACAGAGGCAGATCCTTTCCAGTTTGGATGCCTTTTCTTTTACTTGCCTAATTGCTCTGGCCAGAACTTTCAATATGATGTTGAATAGCATTGTTGAAAGTGGGCATCCTTGTCTTATTCCTGATTTCGGGATGGCTTTCTAGTCTGTGACTACTGAGTATGATATTAGCTGTGAGTTTTTGTTTTTGCTTTTTAATAAAGGCCCTTTTTATCATGTTGAGGGAATTCCCTTCCATTCCTAGTTTTCTGATTGTTTTTATCATGAAGAGGTGATGAATTTTGTCAAATGCTTTTTCAACATCAGTCAAGAGAACCGTGTGTTTTCTCCCCCTTGTTCTGTCAGTGTGGTATATTACATTGGTTGGGTTTCTCACTAGTCTCCTTTTCTGTAATGGTCAGCGGGATTCTCTCAGGCGTCCAGTTTCAAATATTTGACTAAACTCCGTTTGTCCATTCTTTGAGCTGTTCACTGTGTATCCCACCTTCTCCGTTCTCCTACCTGCATCCTCCCTGTCCAGTCACACCTGTTTTTATCGGTAGCTTTCTTTCCGTAGTCTCATTTCGCCTTGAAATAGCTGTTCACCTGTGCTAGATTACCCTCCTTAAAGCACCTTTATTTTCCTTCCTATTTTTTCCCTGCCAAGGGACCTGTTTTCCATTGTTCATCAGATCAAGTCCAACCTCATGCTGACATTGAGAACCTTTCCTAATCCAGTCCCACACCACCTCTCAAGTCCCCATTGCTTATCGCAAATAGAAACTGCACACAGAGTCCCTCCTAATAATAACTTCGAGTTTCACTGTTAGATTTCTAAAACTGGAAGCATGTGGATTTGATTTCTTCTATCTTTGCCCTTACCTTCCTGGTTTCCCCCATTGACCTTAGCAATATATTACTAAATATGGCATTTTCTTTAATTTGGGAAGATGCATTCTGTATGTCCTTATTGGAACAGTTTCCCGGCCTCATTTCTTGTACTTGATTGGGGCACGTATTCAGAGAAATGAAAAACCCTTGTCTTAATGTGTTCTACAGTATGAAAGAAGAAAGTTGCAGGACGTGACATCCAGTTGAAAACATATATTCATGTGCATTGGCCATTTCTGGAAAGATACCATTATCTGGAAAGATAATGGTGGTTACTCCTGGGAAATGGGACTGAGATGGAAAGAAGGGAGAAATTCCTTTTCGCTGTGTATCCTTTTCTACTGTTGGAATTTCTCTGCGCATTTGAAAAAAAAGAGGTGAAAAAAATTGAAAAGTGAATAATGGTTAGTTCCTTCCTGGTTTTTAATTCGAGTTTAAACCCCCTTCTGTGCCACACGAGAGTGGCTACATTTTAAAAGCTTTTAATGCTTTTTAAAAACCATGGGCCAGTGGATGAACTGAAACCGTCCTTTTCATCACGTACCTACTTGATGCGTCATTGAAGTAAGTTGTGAAGTAGCCTCTTTCAGGGAGTTTAGTTTTGTTCACTAAAAAGGATAGAGAGTCTTATCCTCATGACATGTTATGAGTAAATAGGGGTTGTTGGAATAAACGTGGACTTGTTGCTGGAAGAACTGAGAAGGCACCAGGGCTTTTGTGGCCAGGTCCTTGTTTTGTGGAATATGGAGGGTCAGTGGCCGACTCTGGATGCATCTAAGACCCTGATGTCCAGACTGGATTTCTGGAGTTGCTGCTAAATATTTTCTTTGATTCCTACAGCTATACTTTTGCTTTCCTTGGGTACTTAAGTTTCATTTTATTTATTTTTATTTTTAAGGTTTATTTATTTTGAGGGGCACCTGGGTGGCTCAGTCGGTTGAACATCTGACTCCAGCTCAGGTCATGATCTCATGGTTTGTGGGTTCAAGCCTCATATCGGGCTCTGTGCCGATAGCTCAGAGCCTGGAGTTTGCGTCAGATTCTGTGTCTCCCTCTCTGTCCCTCCTCCACTCTCGCTTTGTCTCACTTTGTCTCTCAAAAATAAATAAATGTAAAAAAAAATTTTAAAGTCTATTTATTTTCAGAGAGAGAGAGGGAGACAGACACAGTGCGAGTGGGGGAGGGGTAGAGAGAGGGAGAGAGAGAATCCCAAGCAAGCTCTGAACCACCCAGGCAGAGCCCCGTGTAGGTCTTGAACTCCAGAACCCTGTGATCATGACCTGAGCTCAAATCAAGAGTTGGACTGAGCCACGCAGGTGCCCCTTAAGTTACATTTTAAAATTGGAAAAGCAGATCTTTAATTTTGAAGAGGACTTCATTAGGCATACTTACAAAGAACTTTGGTAGTTTTTTGGAGTAAGAGAACATTTATCAGTTATTCACTTAGCTTCAAATTTAGAAATGTCTTTGGAAGAATAGACAATTGAGATTAGGAAACGTGTATGTCTGAATGACAATAGCATTCCTGTATGAAGGAATGGAATAATTTAGAAAGCTCCTCATCACCATGCTAAACTGCGTGTTTTATTTTATTAAAACAAAAAAATTTTCAGAATATTTATTTTTGAGAGACAGAGAGAGACAGAGCGTGGACAGGGGAGGGGCAGAGAGAGAGGGAGACACAGATTCCCAAGCAGGCTCCAGGCTCTGAGCTGTCAGCACAGAGCCAGACGCGGGGCTTGAACTCCACAGACAGTGAGATCGTGACCTGAGCCGAAGTCACACGCCCAAATGACTGAGCCACCCAGGTGCTCCTAAAGTGGGTGTTTTAAAGATAAAACTCTTAAGTATTAATTTCACAAATTTGCCTCATCTGATCAAAGAGAGTTCAAATTTAGCTGCAGTAGGATTAGAGGTGTTAGGGTTTATTATGTGAATAGTCCTTTTCATCGCTTATTGTGGGATGAATTATTGTCTTTGCTTTAAGAAAACATCAGTTCTGAGAAGTGGACTGGATTGCACCAAAATCACTGAGTGGCCGAGGTCAGAAAGCTTGAGTTTCTTCTTTCTAGAGATTTGTGTGTCCCTGTCTTTATTCACTGCCTCTGGGCAAGAAAAGAGAGTACTTTTTGTTTAATGAAAACAATGTGGATTTAGCTAAGGAAATGCAAACCTGTTGGCTCTTGCCAGTTATTTGACTTCATTATGACTGGAGCACAAGCTTTGTCTTGTCTCCCGTTGGGTGTGGGCTGTGTATATTGCCTCGTAGTTATGGTGAAGTTAATATTTAAATCAGCTTCTTGAGGAGTGCCCGGAAAAGCTGGGAGTTACTAATACAGTAGGATCCTAATGAGCGTAGTGTGTCTGTTACTGTTAAACTAATACCTGAAACGTAGCACACTTCCTAGGATTTGGGCTTTGTTTAACTAATTACATAGGTTTAGCTAAACAGTCCCGAGACTGAGTCATATTGCCGTTATTTGTGTATGTCAGGAGCACGGCTTAATCCTTGTAAAATTTGTTATTCAGGTTCGTAATAGTTATCTCTGATTGGCCTTTTTAATTCAAGACATTTGATGACAAAATGGATTTTGTAAACCATAGTTTACACTATGCACAACGAAGATAACGATTCCTACCTTTTAGGGTTGTTACAAGGATGACGTGTGTGTGAGGCACCTAAGGTTCTGGGCACAAAGAAGATGTTGACATGATAGTCTCAACTGTTACCAGCACAGTCCTTTGCATGGTTCAAATTAGGTATTATGTTGTATGATTCTTGCCTTTATGGAGGCAGGAATTTCCCCTTGAAAACAGTTAGAGAACCACATGATGAGAAATACCGGGTAAAGACCGTTTAGTCCCTTTCATTCACAAGCTCATTTGTTCCCGCAATATGGGGGATTCGAAAGGTAGAGAATAGTGTGGACCAGAGTTCTTGGGAATGACTTTAAGGAGGAAGTGAGATGAATCTATCCCTTGGGGCGCCTGGGTAGCTCAGTTGGTTAAGCATCCAGCTTTGGCTCAAGCCATGATCTCGTGGTTCATGGGATTGAGCCCTGCGTTGGGATCAGTGCTGACCGCATGGAGCCTGCTTGGGATTCTCTCTCTCTCCCCCTCTCTCTGCCCCTCCCATGCTCATTCTTCCTTTTTCTCTCTCAAAAATAAATAAACTTAAAAAAAAAAAAAAAGGGATGAATATAGCCCTGGACTATGGAATTGGGCATTCCTGGAGATAACAGAAGTTTAACACTAGAAGGCATGAGAGAGGATGCATTTGTGAGGTAAGGACTGAGTAGGAGAAAATGATGGGCAGGTTAAAGGTAGAAGCAGATAACGGCCTTTGAGAAACAAAATCAGGAGTTTGGATTTGAAGTAACATGTAGTGTATTGTTCCTGGAGTTGTACAAAATGATTTTACATAGTTGTCATCTGTGTCCAGAAACTTTTTTCTGCACTGACAGCACAGAGCCTGACCCGGGGCTTGAACTCACCAACCCTGAGATCATGACCTGAGCTGAAATCCAGAGTCAGACGCTTAACCGACCAGTAGCTTTTAAAAAGGGGGGACTCAGAGTTTATTTTCCTTTCGTGTGTGTGTTATTCTAGATGTATTAGTGTCCACTGCTTATCTTACAAAGTGGAGAAAGGGGAGTGGGGCTTTAATCCATGGCTAAATATGACGATTGGTGAATTATTTAATACTTGAGTGCCATATTTCACTGATTCACATTTATTTGGCATTCTGAGATCTCTGAAGTTGAGATGTTCCTTACATTGTCTGTCTGCGAGTAGCAGGTAGGAGGTACTTAGACTATTTTCACACGTTTGTGCTTGGTCAGAGCTGTTCCTACTGTCCTGGCGGTTGAGTGTATGTGCTGTTGGTTAGTTGAATTTTTAGTTTAGTTAGTTAACTTTTCAGTTTAAAAGATCACAGTGTGGGGCACCTGTGTGGCTCAGTTGGTTAAGTGTCCAACTTTGGCTCTGGTCATGATCTCACAGTTCACAGGTTTGAGCCCCACATCGGGCTCCGTGCTGACAGCTCAGAGCCTGGAGCCTGCTTCGGATTCTGTGTCTCCCTGTCTCTCTGCCCCTCCTCTTTTCGTGCTCTGTCTCTGTCTGTCTCTCCAAAATAAATAAACATTAAAAAAATTAAAAGATCACACTGTGATTTGGCATTTAAATGAAAAAAGAAAACTGGATGACGAAAGGCATAGAAACAGAACAGCAGATGATTTTATGGGAGGCAAAATATTTGTCCCTGGAGGGATGATCGCAGTTTCAAATTTTCTTGCAAAGGTACAATCGAGTGTTTTATGGGACCTAAGAAAGGAAGCCACCCTAGGTATATTAAGTTTTGTTGCTGAGAAACATGCAAAAGAATTGCTTGTCCCATGCCAGGCAATGCACCTGGGGAAGCGGGGGAAATGGCTGTATTTCTCGAAATAAATAAGAAATTTTAGGGCTGCAGGAAGCTGGCGTGACCAATTCACGTGTCTCCTGGGACTGTCATGAAGGCATTGTGTCCTGGTTTAAGTGGCAACTGTTTTTTCTCCTTTGTGGTGCATAAAGTAAGTGTGCTGTTCAGATTCAGTCAAAAGTAGTGTTTACCTCTGACACAGTACTTTCCTGTTTTAGAACTGATTGTCTAAGTAGTCAAAGGTGTGGTTTTGTAAGGCAGGCAAAATAGTGATAGAAAACTCCCAAAGATGCAAGACTAAGGTCAAAATACAAGAATTCGTTATCTGCATTGGTTTGCATTAAATACGTACTTTTTTTTTTTTTTAATGTTTATTCATTTTTGAGAGAGAGAGAGAGAGAGAGAGAGAGCACAAGCAGGGGAGGGGCAGAGAGAGAGGGAGACACAGAATCGGAAGCAGGCTCCAGGCTCTGAGCTGTCAGCACAGGGCCTGACACGGGGCTTGAACCTGTGAACAGTGAGATCATGACCTGAGCCCAAGTCGGATGCTCAACCAACTGAGCCACCCAGGCACCCCTGAAATAGGTATTCTTGCCTGTTGCCCTTGTCTTCTCAGATACAGCCTGGCGTAGGGTGCAGACTCCCGTGGCAGGGCAGCCCGGGGTCAGATCTCACAGCAGCCCTTCCTACTAGTAACCTTGTGTTGGTGCAGGGACCTCCCTGTGCTTGTTCTCTGTCACAGCGGCATAATACCTGTCACAGCTTTCTTAGGAGGGTGAAACTGAAATTAGTTAATACATACGGAGCATGTATAGCATTGCCTTTCTGACAGTCAGCAGCGTACATTTAACTACTATTTCTGACTGGCATGATTTTCTGGGAATCCAAAGTGTCAGTTGGTACACAGGGTGATTGGAGGTGAAGATGTGATTATCAATCCCATTGCTACCTTGTTAGTTCCAGTTTAGGGATAACCGCCACTCGTTTCCCCCTCCCAATTACAGACGTATGAGGGTTCAACTTTACATTGGTGTAAGTGTGGCATGCATCCAGTAGGAACCATACCTTGAATTTGGAATTTCGATCTTTTCCTCAAGCCGGCACTATGCGATATGCTCCTCTCTGGTGATGCTGGCCCAGGGGCAGTCAGCCGCGCTACCTTGGGGGGTCATCAACCGATACATTTACAACCATTCTGGTTTTCACTTTCTGTACAGCATTCAATACACTGCGTGAGATATTCATCGCTTTATTATAAAATAGGTTTTGGGGCGCCTGGGTGGCTCAGTCGGTTAAGTGTCCGACTTCGGCTCAGGTCATGAACTCGTGGTTCATGAGTTCGAGCCCCGCATCAGGCTCTGTGCTGACGGCTTGTAGCCTGGAGCCTGCTTCCGATTCTGTGTCTCCCTCTCTCTCTGACTCTCCCCACATTCATGCTCTGTCTCTCTCTGTCTCAAAAATAAATAAACGTTAAAATTTTAAAAAAAAAGAAAAAAAAAAGAAAATAGGTTTTGTGTTGGATGATTTTTTTTCCCCACTGTAGGCCCATGTAAGTGTTCTGAGCACATCTGAGGTGGGCTTAGGCTAAGCTGTGATGTTGGGGAGGTTAGGTCTATTAAATGCATTTTCCACTTAACGATATTTTCAACTAACGATAGCTTTACTGGCATGTAACTCCGTCATAACTTGATGAAGTTCTGTATTATTCTACCCTTTTTGAGGCGTATTGATTTTGATTTCTTAGAAAATTGTGTATGATTGAGATGTATAGATTCACACACTTTTACACATAAAATAAAATGGAATTAGAATTATTTTGAGGGGTGCCTTGGTGGCTCACTTGGTTGAGTGTCCAACTCTCAATTTCGGCTCAGGTCACAATCTCACAGTTTGCAAGATCGAGCCTCACATCGGGCCCTGCTGGCAGTGCAGAGCCTGCTTGGGATCCTCTCTCTCCTTCTGTCTCTCTGCCCCTCCCCCACTGTCTCTCTCAAAATAAATAAACTTAAAAAAATTATTAAAGAAAAAAAAGAATTAGTTTGGGGAAAAAAACTTTTTAACACTTTATTTTTCTAAAAGCCCTATGCTAGCATTTGCCAAGGCTAAATCCAGACACCTTTTAGTCTGATAGCACTGTCCCAGTATACAGGCAGTGACTACCTTTGACAAGACTCATAGCCTCCAAGACTGCTGGTCTCAGCAGCATCGGGTTCCATTTCTATCCTATGACTGTGGCCCATGACCAGAGCAGAAAGACTGTTGATGCTTTTCTGAGCACTTGTGCAAGTCTGTTTCAGTTAGTTATTTCTAGTTGTGTGATATTTAAGTGTTGCGTTGGGCCCTCAGCTGTTGAAAAACATAGGATACTATTTCTGTTACAGCTGACAGTGAGTGTAGACTGCCTCTTGGAGACATATTACTAACTGAAAGATAGTTGATGGGGAGCATCAGATATTGAATTGGGGCTTAATATCAAAACAACCTTAGGCATGGTATAAATTTGATTTCTTTTCGCTGAATTAAATTTGAACTATTTCGTTTTCAGTAATCTATCTAAAAGAATTGGGCGAGCCAGTTCTTTAGAGCGAGCTTGCTTGTGAAAAATAGGTGTTTTGTGTTAACTTTTGTCTTTGTGCAAAACAGGGTAAAGTGTTCCAATGAAGACTTGAAGGCTGTAAAGGAGTTAGAAACTGATCTTGTGGTAGCTGGAAGTTAACAAGATAGGTTTTTCCATGATTCTCATTAATGAAGACAAAGGCTTCCACAGTTTATTCCCTCTGGAATTTTATTTACAATTCAGAAAATGTTGGTTCTGTCTCTGCTTTGTAAGCAATCAAATCTGAAGTTTTAAATCATGACGTTGGTGGTATCATTTGTAATTACGCGATTGGAAATTTATTGTCAGTGAAAAATGACACATAAAAATGGCATGTGCAGTGTGGCTTAAAATAGCACATCTTCACATCCATGCAAATTCCCTGGGCTCCTTATATGACCCAGTTATGTATTACTCACAGAAAGAAAAACCTCAGGCACTTTAGCTACTACGAGGGCTAACTACTCCATTTAAATATTTTACGTACTTAATAGTTTTACTGTTAATAGTTTTACTGTTTACTAATATTATTTCCCACCAGTGCCAAAAGCATTTTTCATGATTAACCTTTTACAAGAGAAATAAATTTGGCATTTTAGAATGTGTCTGACAGTCAATACTGTGTTGCTTGGAGTTTGTCAGTTCCTTAAACTAAAATATGCAAGTCTCAAGCCTGATTATCCAAGATGCTTGTACTTAAATTCTTGAAATGTATCCAGGTTTACTTTCTGACTGACCTGTCTCTGGTTTTTTTTTTTTGTTTCTCAAATACAGAGCTGCCAAATGCTGTTAAACCAACTAAGAGAAATCACAGGCATTCAGGACCCTTCCTTTCTTCATGAAGCTCTGAAGGTTAGTTTCAAGACCACTGTTAGTCAACAGGCTTTAAAATAGTTGTCCATATCATGGTTATGTCAAGTCGAGCTATTTTTATGTCAAAACGAAAGTGCATACAGGGACGGAAGCTCTACGGGTCAGATCACCCAGTATCTCTCTATGTGAATTATAAGGGTGGGGGGATGTTGAGGATGGGGGAGACTTAACTGGGAAGAACCATACAGAGCAAAAGAGATTTAAGAAACGCATCTGCCAATTGCGTTTTATAGCCTTTATATGGATTGTGACTCAAACAAACTCAAAAATCGTTGAGTCAGGTAAGTTTGAACTGGTTATATGATATTAAAACACTTGTTACTATTTAAAAAAAATTTTTTTTAATGTTTATTTAATCTTGAGAGAGAGAAAGAGACAGAGTAAGTGGGTGAGAGAGAGAGAGAGGGAGACACAGAATCCGAAGCAGGCTCCAGGCTTTGAGCTGTCAGCACAGAGCCCAACATGGGACTCAAACTCACAAATCGCAAGATCATGACCTGAGCCAAAGTCGAATGCTCAACCTACTGAGCCACCCAGGCACCCCAAAACACTTGTTACTGTTAAGGTGTGGTAATAGCATTGTGGGTTATATTTTTGAAAAGATACATTCTGATGTATTGATAAGATGCTTAGGATTTGTCGGGCGCCTGGATGGCTCAGTCACTTAAGCATCCAACTCTTGATTTCGGCTCAGGTCATGATGTCATGGTTTGTGAGTTCTAGTCCTGCATCGGACTCGAGCGCAGAGCCTTCTTGGGATTCTCTCCCCCTCTGTCTGCCCTTCCCCCATGCTCTCTCACTGTGTCTCACGTGTGCTCTCTCTCAAAATAAATAAATGTTAAAAAAAATTAAAAAGAAAAGCTTAGGATTTGCTTCACAGTGTCTGGGAGAGGTTAGGCAAAACAAGATCGACCATGACTTGATAATTGTTGTAGCTGAGTGATGGGTGCATAGGGTTCAATTATACATTCCCTCTACTGTTGTGTATGTTAGAAAGTTTTCCTAATAAAAAGTTAAAAACAGACAGAAGTATGGTCACCACTATCGAATATGGTAACTGCCTAACATTTTTATTGTAGAGGCTGACTTCTTTTAGAATGTCTGTTTTAACTGTCAGCCCCTTTTGATACATCATGCCTTTGCTAGCCTGTCAAATCAGGAGCAGTAACTTCCAGAGCAGTGAGAACAAATCTCCAGCAAGATTTCATTCTTCTCTGCGTGTTGTGGGAAATCAGAACATGGCAGCTCCCTTCCTGGAGCCAACCATTTGATACAAGCTTTGAGCGTAGTACCCTTGCTGTCCTCCGCCATACTCTCTTCTCCTTTCTACCTTATGCCTTGAATTACTCAGAATGTCACCACGGTAGTCAGGAGTTAAACCAAAAAAACTCACTCACTATTTATTTTAAATGCTGTGATGCTTTACTTTTGAAATGTCCGTGTTTTCCCTTTCATTAGGCCAGTAATGGTGACATCACCCAGGCGGTCAGCCTCCTCACTGAAGAAAGAGTTAAAGAGCCCGGGAAAGACACTGTTGCTACCGAACCATCTGAAGCAGAGGCGAGAGCTGCTAGCAAAGAAGTATTAGCAAGTAGGTGTATCCTGTCTCCGTCCTGCTCTGAACTAGCAGAACGTAAGAGATGAGTGTACATGAGTTGCCCACCAGTCACATCAACGCTGCGGGAATAATGCTAATAATTGCTAATTATTGAACCATCACTGTGTGCCAGGCACAATTCTGAGCAATTCCATGGATTCATTCATTCATTCATTCATTCATTCTGCACTTATTGAATGGGCACCTACTATGTGCCAAGCACTCTTTTAGGTACTGGAGATGAGCAGAAGAACGAGAATCCCTGCCTTCATGCAGCTTGTTTTCTTGTGGGGGAAACCCACAAGTCAGTAAGTAAATTATGTGGCATATCAGAACGTGGTAACCACTGTAGGGAAAAGTGAAGGATGGAATGAAAGAAATGGAGAAAGGAAGGGCGCCTGGGTAGCTCAGTCAGTTGAGTGTCTGACTCCTGATTCCGGCCCAGGTCATGATCTCACAGGTTGTGAGTTCGAGCCCCACCTCGGGCTCTGTGCTGTCAGTACGGAGCCTGCTTGAGATTCTCTGTCTCCTTCTCTCTGCCCCTACCCTGCTGTCTTTTTCTCTTTCCCTCCCTCCCTCTCTCTCAAAATAAATAAAGTTAAAAAAAAAAAAAAAGAAATGGAAAAAGGAGCACTGGGGATTGGATTTTAAATGGGCTAAGACTAAAGATAGTGAAAAGGAGGTGAGGGAGCAGGTCAACGAGGCCTTAAGACATGGATGTACATCAGTTGCTCGAGGCCAGAGCGGAAGCTTAGTGAGTGCGGCGGGCAGTGAGAGGTGAGGTGGTAGACGGACCAGGAGGCGGATCATGCTGAGCCTTTGCGCGCTTGGCTTTTCCGCTAGCTAGAGGCTAGCCGTTGGGACAGTTTGGAGCAGAGGCATGACCTCAACTGATTTCCGTTTTCTGAAGGTCATTCTGATGGTTCTGTTGAGAACAGAGCTGTGGGGTGAGGTAGTAAGCGTGGATCGGAGCAGGGAGCCCAGGGCAGTCACGAGGCTTTGCGGGTTCTGGCGGTGTGGGCCAGGAGGTGGTGGCGGAGGGGTGAGGAGCCCCTGCCGAGGGGGACTTGCTTACAGCGGAGATAAGGGGTGTGTGAAAGAGAGAGAGAGGACTTGAAGGGGCTCCAGGTTTTGTTCCCGAGCTGCGGAAATGCTGGAGTAACTACCGCTCCAGCAGACTGGGTGGCAGGTGAAGAGATCGTCGGGCGGTGCTGAGTTTGAGGCACCTGCTAGACATCAGGTGCAGTGTCTGAAAGGCAGTGGGGGGACCCAAGTGTGCGTGCGGCTCAGGGGAGCGATCCGGCTACAGAGAGAGAAAACTTGAGCCTGTGAATGGTCCGTGAAGTTGGGATACTGGACGAGCTTCCCGAGGGGTTGGGGGTGTGCAAAAAGGAACGGGTTCAGTGACTAAGCCATGGACCCTCCCAGTGCTCAGAGGCTGGAGCAGGTGGACAGTGTCCAGGGAGGTTGGAGGAATACCAGGAGAGCTGGGAAAATGGGACCCTGGAAGCCAAGAAGGCTTCCTGGAGGAGGGAGCCATCAGCTGGGGCAGATGGTGTTAATGAATATTTCGGCCTTTTGCGGTTTTGAGTTACTGTGAACAGTGCTGCTGTGAATATTCTTGTATATGTCAGTGTACTAGTGACTCTTTTCAGTTAAGATTTTTCTTTTTGAAACTCGTTCATATTGAAGGTTATAACTGTAGTTCCTTTAGTTTCACTGGTATGTAGTCTTTCATAGTCTGAATATACCGAAAGTGATATATTTGTTTATTGACCTGGGGTGGTTTCCTTTTTTTTTTTTTTTTTTTTTTTTTTTTTGCTATTATAAACAAGGTTGCTGTGAGCTGTTTGATTCATGTTTCTTGTGCATGTATGCAAAATTTCTGTAGTTAGCATATACCCAGGAGTGTCATTGGTAGTAGTAAGGTACTCTCATCTTCAACTTTATAGGTAATGATATTTTCCAGAAGGTTTTTTACCTATTTATTAAACTCCCACTAACAGGATTTGGGGATACCCGTTGCTCTCAAACTGGTTATATTATAAAATTATTGCCCGTATTTTTGTTACAAAATATCTTGTTTTCAGTGAGCGTTTTTTTACATTGGTAAGGAGATTGAGCAACTTTGTCCTTTTGACCACTCACGTTTTCCTGTGAGTGAAATTTCTCTTTGGGTTTTCTGCCTCAATTTTTCTATTTGTTTGCTTTTTTTCTTATTGATTCCTGATACTCTCTTATTGATAATAGCCTTAGGCTTGATATATATCTTACTGATATTGACCTTATATATATTTGATATTAACCCACTTTTTTTGGATTTGTATTACAGACATCTTTTCCCTGTTGGTGACTTGGGTTTTTACCCTATGGTGTGAGCTAAATACCTTAATTTTATTGTGGTTGCATTTGTCAGTCTTTTCCTGTGGTTTGTGCTTTTTGTTTAAGAACTCCTTTTATACTCTGCAGTCCTAGGATATGAGAATTGTAATGTTTTGCTTTTCACATTCTTTAATTCATCTGAAGTGGATTTGCGGGGAGGAGGCAAGGCATAAGGTAAGGTTACAGTTTTAGATTCCTTGGCACTCACTGGGCCCCATACAGCTACTCAATTGTCCTGGTACCTTTTATTAAAAAGACTTTACTAGGGCCACCTGGGTGACTCAGTCGGTTGAGTATCCAACTTCAGCTCAGGTCATGATCTCGCAGTCCATGAGTTTGAGCCCTGCGTTGGACTCTGTGCTGACAGCTCAGAGCCTGGATCCTGCTTCGGACTCTGTGTCTCCCTCTCTCTCTGCCCCTTCCCACTCATGCTTGCTCTCTCTCTCTCTCTCTCTCTCTCTCTCTCTTTCTCTCTCTCTGTCAAAAATAAATAAACATTAAAAAAAATAATTAAAAAACAAGACTTTACTTACCCACTGGTCTGCATTATCAGCTCTCTGTTATATTGGATTTTCATGTTTCCCATTCTGTTTCTTTTGAGGATCTGTTTTTAATTCATTCCTACGAATGGAATTACTGGGTCATGTAACAATTCTGTGTCAACTTCCTTGTTTTAATTTTTCTAAAAGAGGACTGTTTTCTTAGCTGCAACATTATCACACATTAAAAATTAATAATTCTTTAATGTCACTCAAAGACCAGTGTAGAAATTTCCTTAATCATCTCATTAACAATACGCTTGCAGTTGGTTTGCAAAAATAATGATACAGATGGCATTAAAACCTTAGATATGTTTGAAATGTCTTTTAAGATACTCTTTATAAATCCCTTCTCTCTTTTTTACTTGCGGTTTAAGGTCCAAAGAAATCAAATCTTGCAGTATCTTTGAATGGGTTTTTTGTCCCTTGTCTTTCCCGTAGACTTAGGTGCTTAACTGGCACGACCGTGTCACAGGTAGTATTGTGTGTATAATGTATCTTCTGTTCTGTCATGTTGAAGAAGCAAGCAACATCTGATCGCCCTCTTTTTGTGTTGTTAGAATTGTTAGTGTGTTCAGAAGATTATCCACTTGAGTTATTTATTATAAAATCCCCGACCTAGTGTCTTCTGCACTCATTGGTGATTATTGCTGAGATGCTTTACTTTATTGGAGACTTCGAAATGGTAATATTCTATCAATACTTCATAATTTATTAGTTGGAAGTCTTTTTTTTTTTAGTTGTGGTCAAGAACACATAAAATTTGCCATCTTAACCATTAAAACATTTATTTATTTAATTTATTTTATTTTTTTAAAATTGACATCCAAATTAGTTAGCATCTAGTGCAACAATGATTTCAGGAGTAGATTCCTTAGTGCCTCTTACCCATTTAGCCCATCCCCCTCCCAGAACCCCTCCAGTAGCCCTCAGTTTGTTCTCCATATTTATGGGTCTCTTATGTTTTGTCCCCCTCCCTGTTTTTATATTAGTTTTGCTTTTCTTCCCTTATGTTTATCTGAAACAAAGTCCTCATATGAGTGAAGTCATATGATTTTTGTCTTTCTCTAATTTCACTTAGCAGAATACCCTCCAGTTCCATCTACATAGTCGCAAATGGCAAGATTTCCTTCTTTTTGATTGCCGAGTAATACACCATTGTATGTATATACACCACATCTTCTTTATCCATTCATCCATCGATGGACATTTGGGCTCTTTCCGTACTTTGGCTATTGTTGATGGTGCTGCTATAAACATGGGGGTGCATGTGTCCCTTCGAAACAGCACACCCGTATCCCTTGGATAAATGCCTAGTAGTGCAGTTGCTGGGTTGTAGGATAGTTCTATTTTTAGTTTTTTGAGGAACCTCCATCCTGTTTTCCAGAGTGGCTGCACCAGCTTGCATTCCCACATTTAAAAAAATTTTTTAATGTTTATTTTTGAGAGAGAGGCAGAGTGTGAGTGGGGGAGGGGCAGAGAGAGAGGGAGACACAGAATCGGAAGCAGGCTCCAGGTTCTGAGCTGTCAGTGCAGAGCCCAACATGGGGCTCAAATCCACAAACCAGGAGATCATGACCTGAACTGAAGTCAGACGCTGTAGTGACTAAGCCACCCAGGCACCCCTACCATCTTAACCATTTTTAAATACACGGTTTGGTGGTATTAAATGTATTCATAGCGTTGTGAAGCAGATCTCCAGAACTTCTTCATCTTGCAAAACTGAACTCTACGCACTGAACAATAACTCCCTATTCCCTCCTCCCTTCAGCTCCTGGCAACCACTGTTCTCCTTTCTGTCTATGATTCTGACTATTCTGAGTACCTCGTTCAAGTGGAATCATGCAGTGGCTAGCTTACTTCTCTTCGCATGATTCCTTCAAGGTTCACGTTGTAGCCTATGTTAGAATTTCCTTCCTGTTTAAGGCTGAATAACACTCTGTTGTATGTATACACTGCATTTTCTTTACCCATTTATTCGTCGGTGGATATTTGAGTTGCTTTCACTGCTTGGCTGTTGTGAATAGTGCTTCTGTGAACGTGGATGTGCAGCTATCTCTTCGATACCCTGCTTTCGGTCCTTTTGGCATGTATATCCCCAGTGAGATTGCTGGCTCGTGTGGTGGCTCCATTTTTATTTGTTTTGAGGAACCTCTATCCTGTTTTCCATAGCAGTTGCTGCACCATTTTACAGTCTCACCAAGCCTTCCAATTTCACAACATCTTCACCAGCACTTGTTATTTCCTGTTTGTTTGTTTGTTTTACTTGTCATCCTGATGAGTTTGAGGTGAGACCTTAGTGTGGTTTCGGTTTGCATTTTCTTTGATAATTAGTGATGCTGAACATCTTTTCATGTGCTTGTTGGACCTTTGTATGTCATCTTCGGAGATACATCCATTCAGGTCCTTCACTGTTTTCAAATTGGGTTATTTTGGTTTGAGTTGTAGGAGTTTTTTATATGTTCTAGATATTAACCCTTTATTTATTTGAGAGACAGTGCAAGTGGGGGTGGGGCAGAGAGACAGAATTCCAAGCAGGCTCCATGCCACCAGCACAGAACCCGACGTGAGGCTCGAACTCATGAAACCCCAGACAGTGACCCTGAGCCAAAACCAAGAGTCAGACGCTTAACTGACTGGGCCACCCAGGCGCCCCTAGATATTAACCCTTCTATCAAATATGTGATTGGTAAATATTTTCTCCCATTCAGTAGTTGCTTTTTTACTCTATTTACATCTTTTTTTTTTTCATGTTTATTTTTGAGGGAGAGAAGGAAAGAGCGTGCACACGCACGTGGGGGAGGAGAGAGAGGCAGAGAGAGAGGGGGACCGAAGTTCCTAAGCAGGCTCCATACTGTCAGCACAGAGCCCGATGCTGGGCCCAAACCCTCGAACTGCAAGATCATGACCTGAGCCGAAGTCAGACACCTAATCCACTGAGGCACCCAAGTGCCCCATTTACTCTATTGATTGTAGCCTTTCATGCACAAAAAATTTTTTTTAAGTTTGCTTTTGTCCCATTTGCCAATTTTTGTTTTTGTTCCCTGTGCTTTTGGTGGCCTAAGAAATCCTTGCTCAGTCCAATGTCCTAAAGCTTTGTATGTTTAACGTTTTGAAGGGCTGCCAGAGTCACTTCCTTCAAACTTCTACTGCAGCTGCACCGTTTTGTGTCCTCTCCAGCTAACACACAAGGGCTCCGATTTCTCCAAATCCTCATCAGCACTTGTTATTTTCCTGTTTTGTCTGTTTATGATACCAGCCGTCCTGGTGGGTGCGGGGTGATAGCACATTGTAGTTTTGATTTGCATTTCCTTAATGGCTAATGATGTTGAGCATCCTTTCATGTGCTTATAGGCCATTTGTAGATATTCTTTGGAGAAATGTCTATTCAGATTCTTGGCCTGTTTTTAACATTGGCCTGTTTTTTGTTTTTTTTTTTTTATTCAGTTGCATGAGTTTATTTATTTAAAAAACATGTATTTCTTTTTGAGAGAGAGAGTGTGAGCGGGAGAGGGGCAGAGAGAGAGGGGGAGACAGAGAATCTCAAGCAGGCTCTGCGCTTGCTGTCTGGAACCTGATGCAGGGCTTGAACTCCTGAACCGTGAGATCATGACCTGAGCCAAGATCAGGAGTTGGGTGCTTAATGGACTGAAACACCCAAGCTCCCCTTTTATTGTCTTATTGTAAGAACTGGCCAGAATGTTCAGAACCACAGTGAATGTATGTCCTGATGGTAGGCATTTTTGTCTTGGTTTTAAAATAAATGTGTTTTCAGGGTGGTGTGAAAGCCCAGAGAAGACCTCTCACCCAGCAGAGGGTGTCCAGGAAGACTTCCTGGAGGAGATGGCCTCTACACAGAGGCCTTCAGGAGGAATAGGGTCAGACAGGAGTGGAGGGTGGTTAGGGGAGAGAGGCCAGAGCCTGGTGTGTTGAGGAGGTGTGTCAGGTACACTGTGGCCGGCGGGTGGAGGTGAGTAAGGTTGAGGGAGAAGCAAGAGGAACTAGAAGGGTCATGTTGTCGTAAACCTTTTGGATCAGGGTGGGCGCCCACCAGGCATTTGGGAACCTTGGGAGTGAAGAGAGAAGGGGACTGGAGGCACCGAGTTTCTAGTTAAAGATTGTCCTGGCTGCCGTGTGGAGAAAGGAGGAGATTGGCAGGGGAGCAGAGGGGGCAGTTAAGAATGGATATAAAGAGACCGCTGGGAAGGACCCCTTAGTTATCCTTCCATATGCTCAGGCTCAAAGCTTCATCTCTGTCTGGCTCCTTGCTTCCTCTCCTGCCTCCCAAAGGATCTTCAGTAAATCCGACCGCTTCTCACCTCCTCCATCGTCGTCCTGGCATCCTGGCCTGGCTCAACTTTTCATCCATAGCCCTTCCCGCCTTCCAGTCTACCTTTTGGTTGACTTTTTTAGTTTGTTTACTCTCTGTTGCTTTCCCAGAGAATAGCGTTTCTGATGTTTGGGCTACTGACGTTTGGGACCAGATAATTCTTTGTTGAACAGGGCCATCCTGTGTATTGTTGCATGTTGAGCAGAGCAGTATCCCTGGCCTCTACCTGCTGGATGCCAGTAGCACCCCCTCCCCCAGGTACTGGCAGCTGAAGACACATCTCCAGGTGTAGGCAGGTGTCCCTAGGAGGGGAAGGGTGCAGATTCACCCCCAGTTAAGAACTGTTGTGCCAAGGGGTGCCTGGGTGGCTCAGTTGGTTGGGCGTCCGACTTTGGCTCAGGTTATGATCTCGTGCAGTTTGTGGGTTTGAGCCCTGCGTTGGGCTCTGTGCTGACAGCTCAGAGCCTGGAGCCTGCTTCCGATTCTGTGTCTCCCTCTCTCTCTGCCCCCTCCACCCTGCTCAAAAATAAATAAAACATTTTAAAAAATACTAATAAAATAAAACAAAATAAAAGTGTTTTACATTTCACAATTAAGTATAAAGTTTGCTGTGGGCTTTTCATGGGTACTCTTTCTCAGCCTAAGAATATTCTCTTTTGTTCTTAGTTGGCTTGGGGTTTTTATTCTTGAATAGAGTTGAATGTTATTAAGTACTTTTTCCGTATCTATTAAGATGATTATTCCTTTAAGTGTATTTTGATGGTAATTTTCTAATGTTAACTCAGTATTTCATTCTGCAATGAACTCAGCGTGGTGTTACTATTTGATTTTGGGGGGTAGATTACTGGATTCTATTTGCTAATATCTTCTTTCTTTTTTTACATCTGTGTTTCTGTTTGTTGCTTTTCCTTTCTCACTATTCTTGACTGGTTTGGGATATACCTAGATGTTACGCTGACCTCATAAAATGAGTTGGGGAGTATGTCTTCTTCTTCTTCTTCTTCTTTTTTTTTTTTTTTATTTTATTTATTTTGAGACAGATAGAAAGGAGGCAGCGGAGGGGGAGGGGCAGAGAGAGGGAGGGAGCGAGAGAATCCCAAGTAGGCTTCATGCTGTCAGCACAGAGCCCGACCCCGTGGATTGCAAGATCATGACCTGAGCCAAAAATCAAGAGTCAGACACTTAACCAGCTGAGCCACCAAGGCGCCCCTGGGGAGTATGTTTTCTATTCCCCAGAAGAGTTTGTGTGAGATTGAAAATATCTGCTCCTTGAATGTGTTTGATATTTAGCTGATGTTTTATGATGACAGATAAACTATTTAACCTCCAGATATGGGCTGTATATTTTACTCTGTGGAATAAGACTGCAGAAGTGGGTATTTGATTCATTACCTCTCAGCAGCTTATCATTCCTGCCCTTTTGGCTAATCTTAAGGTTACCGTATAGCTGTGAGTTACTCATTTGCCTCTGGCCTGGAGTAATAAAGTTGTTCCACAGATGAGCCAGTGTCGTGAGAACTAGGGAGCATATCTAGTTTTGTGAATGCTTTTGCCTTTTTTCCTACTGTACAGCCAGAAGGCTGTTGTTTCCTACATATAGACTAATGAAATTTCTGTTTATCTTCCAGAAGTGATAGACCTTACTCATGATAACAAAGATGACCTACAGGCTGCCATTGCTTTGAGTCTGTTGGAGTCCCCCAGCATTCAAGCTGATGGAAGAGATCTGAACAGGTTATTTATGCAATTTATCATCTTTACTCCTCACAATAATATGTAGGTCAGAGGCAGTAATAGCTGTGGATGCCACCGAGGGACAGTTCTGCCAAGCTCTTTTAATTTTTTTTTTAACGTTTTATTTATTTTTGAGACAGAGAGAGACAGAGCATGAACAGGGGAGGGTCAGCGAGAGGGAGACACAGAATCTGAAACAGGCTCCAGGCTCTGAGCTGTCAGCACAGAGCCCGATGCGGGGCTCGAACTCACGGACCGCGAGATCATGACCTGAGCCGAAGTCGGCTGCTTAACCGACTGAGCCACCCAGGCGCCCCTGCCAAGCTCTTTTAATTGTATCCAAATGAAATTTTTTTAGGAGAAAATTTAAATTCCCATTAGCTTACTTTTTGGTTTACTTTTTGACAAAGCCAAATATGGCAAAGGTCTTAGAGTAGATGTGGTCTTTGAGTAGAGGCCTGCAGGCCTTCGTAGTTTGCACTTGAGAGGGAGAGAAAACCCATCCTAGTACAAGCATCTGACAGTATGTATCCCCTTCATAGACTTGGAGGCTTCGTACACATTGAGGGTTATGTTGTTGACTCTTTGAAAATGAGTTAACGCTCAACTACCCCGTCTCAGAAGTGACCACACATATCTTTTTTGAATTAGTACTAATTTGATGATTGACTGGTATTGTTCATAAACATCTAGTTCCAGTGGAGGCCTGTCAGTTTCTGGACATGTTTATTCCCTCACACTGCTGAGTTGTTTCAGGAAAACATAGGGCCAGGTTTTGCGTGCTAGGCAATTTGAAGGCTCTTATCTCTAGCAGAGTGTCTCTCTTGCCTCTCAATGGCAAGGTCTGAGATAGGTCACTGTTGCTGAAATCTGAATCTTTTGATACGGCAGCCATAAATAGTCTTGAGTGTCAGCTCGGTTCCATCATGGACCTTATTGGTAATAATCTCTGTTACGGAAGGATTAGCATCCATGTCTAAACCTTACTTTTCATTTAGATTACAATGTTATAGCTACTATATAGCCCAGTGATTACCCAGGAAATAGTGTATCTGGCATTTCGAATTATCTATGAAAGATGACCATGATTCTCCATATAATACATTGTTCTTTAACTTTTTCCTTTTTTGTTGTGTGGTATGTTGGTACACTGTAGGATGCGTGAGGCAGCCTCTGCAGAAACTAAACGCTCAAAGAGAAAACGCTGTGAAGTCTGGGGAGAAAATCCCAATCCCAACAACTGGAGGAGAGTTGATGGTTGGCCAGTTGGACTGAAGAATGTTGGCAATACATGTTGGTTTAGTGCTGTTATTCAGGTATGATGTGTTTAAGAAACAACTGTGTCTTCTGGAAACAACTTTGTCATTTATCGAGTTGAAATGTGAGAAACCCAGCTTAGAGAAATGGAAGCAGAGGTATAAGACTGGTGTTTTCCCACGTGGCATTATTGTGTTTTGCTCTCCTCTGTTTGGGTCTAGATGCTCTGGTGTCTAAATTAGGCAATGCTAAAAACAAAATATCCTGTGGTTGCAAATTCGTTTGTAAATATGTCGAATAGGTGGTTTGGATCAGCATTTTGACTGAAAAACGTATTACAGCAGAGTTAATAAGGAGACAGCAGTTGGGACACAGATACCCAGGCAGGAAAAGATGGCGGCCTGGAAAAGGGAAGCAGTATAAGCCGTGGAAGGAGAGAAAGGCTTTCTAGAGTTATGCAGGAGATCAGATCTACAGGTGCTGGGGGAGAGGTTGGATAGAGGGGATATGCAGGAGACCGCTGAGAAAGACTCCAGGGTTTCTAGCTTGAGAAACTAGGTGGATGATGGGATGGTTAGATGCCGGAAGAGGAATATTTGGGTGTGTGTGAAGAGGGGGATCTCAGTTCGGTTCTACACATGCCGAGTTTAAGGTGCGACACGGAGATGCATATAAACCGGTACTGACTTGAATCTGCTGTTCAGGAAAAAGATGTGGGCTACACATGCCACTGTAGGAGTCAGTGGCTTATACACACGGTGATAGAGCCCACGGAGTTGACGAATTCTCCCCTCGAGAGTGTTGCCTCTCTGGAAGTACCTCCCAGGCATCTTAATAGGGCCACAGTGTGGCACCTGATCCTGCCCCTCCAGTCTTCCCCTTTGTGATACTTGACCTCTCCCCAGCGGCTCAGCCAAAAACGGAGGCCTCTCTTTCCACACGTAGGATCCAGATTCTTGCAGCTTACTCTGTGCCTGGCCCTGTGTTAGCACTGGGGAAACAGCAGTGAATAAAGGAAAGTCGTTAACAAAGAGTTTACTTTGAAAAAAGCAGGATGGGCAGTAAATTATACATATCAAGTGGTGAGAAGTGCCATAAAGACGAGTGAGGGTAAGAGGAGCTGGGCAGGGAAGGAGGCCTCTCTGGAAAGGAGGGCATTTGAGCAGAGACCTGAAGGAGGTGAGGGGATGCGCCCTATACTTACATAAAGGGCACGGTAGGCAGAGGGAACAGCAAGTGAAAAGACCCAGGTTTAGGAGTTTGTTTAATGTGTTGAGAAATAGAAAGAAGGCAGAACTGAGTGCTCATGGGCAGGGAACAGACAGTGATGATATCAGAAGGGTAGTGGAGGTGAGGCGGGGGTGCTCAGCATCACGATGAGGACTTAGGAAAGTGCAAAAGTATTGGAAGGTTTAGAGCAGTGAAGTGAGCTGATCTGCTTCCATTTCACGAAGATGGCAGGCATCTGTGTTGAGGGTAGCATGTAGGAAGGAATGTGGACTTCGGGACCTCAGTCAGTCCTTTCAGAGAGGAGGGGGGAGAGGCTGAGGACCCTGCCTGCCCTCCCACCCTCCTCAGCCTTCTCGCCTGTGGGCATATTGAAAGGCGTAGAGGGGGCTCTCCGCTGTCAGCACGGAGCCCACTCTGGATCCTCCCTCTCTCCCTCCCTCTCCCGCTCCCCTGCCCACGCTGTCCCTTTCTCTCTCAGAAAATGAATAAACATTAAAAAAAAAAAAAAATTAAAAAAAAAAAAAAGGCACAGAGAGGATCACAAAGTAAGGTTTCTGAGAAAGCCCGAGAAGACAGGATCTAGAGCCTGGAGGGAGGGATCAGCCCCGAGTAGGAAAAGGGCAGGGGAGTAATAAGGGAGAGGAGAAGGAAGAAAGGCACATTGCAGATTACAGCTGAAGTGGCTTCAGATCATCATCTCTGTGAGGTAAGCAGCCCTCTTCTGAGTCCCTGGAGAAGGGATGGCGGCGGGTTAAAGGGGCGGTTGCCGTGGACAGTGGAGGCCAGTCGGCATCAGAACATAGTAGTAGGATTTCTGCGAATGTGAAGGTCTGCTTGAGGGTGTTGACCTTACATGCGTACTGACGTCAGGATGGCCTGTTTTATTGGGACTTTCTCTTAGCAGCGCTCTGAGACTCTTAGGTGGAAACTGAACATTATTTAGGTTGGGGGCTTTGCTGGGTTTGATGCCAAGGGCAGTTTGGGGATTTAATGCGGGATGGTTAAAGACCATGGAATCAGAGCTGGAGACAGGAAGGGACTGGTGGTCAGGCAGAACAGAAGGGAGTCCGTTGGCTTGGGTCTTTGACAAAGTCAAAGAACAGATGTCCTCTGGGTAATTGGATCAGTAACGCTGGAAGACAGGTTGCGGTTCAAGAGCGGGCTTTTCCGAATTTGTGATCTGAGAATTGGCCGCTTCTCCGGAATTGATACATCCTGCGTGTGACCTCAGACGTGGTCGTAGAGATGGAATGGAGGAATGTGTCCCTAGACATAAGATGCTCACAAAGCCAAGGGGTCCCGGGCTGAATGGGTGTGCTTGTGTTCCCTCAGCAGATGTTAGTTGAACACCCACTGTATATGTAGCCCTCTTCTAGGCCCTTGAGATAAAAGAATGAGTAAAACCGAGAAGTCCCTGGACTGCCTGGTCTGTAAACAATGTGCCATATTGTCTTATATATATTTAACCTTATTATCAACCATTTCATACTCTGTTTTTCTGGAACTTCGACCTCCACAGAACATAGCTCTGAGATTTCTCCGTGTTAATCTTGTAGCTCTTAGGCATTCAGTTCCACTGCCGTGTCTTAGTCCACGTTCCAGAAACATTTTCTCTACAATATTAATGACTACATAATAGCGTATTGTGCACATGTGCTATAGCTTATTTAATCTATCTCTGTCGTTAGCCATCATGTTGTTTCTGGTTTTCCCCTAAAAGGATTCATTTGGTCAGCTAGATTTTTACACGGAGCCATCATCATTTCCTCAAGCATAGAAGTAGAAATAACAGGTGACAGTCATACGTGCTTCTGAGGTAAAAGAAGTATCTTTTTGCTGCAGTTATTTTGAAAGAAAGGCTAGGAATCTCTTTCTTTATTTCAGTCTCTCTTCCAACTGCCTGAATTTCGAAGACTCGTTCTCAGCTATAGCCTGCCACAGAATGTACTTGAAAACTGTCCAAGTCACACGGTGAGTTGGTGTGGAGAAATCCTCACTCTTGCTTAGTCCCTTGCGTCCCAAAGGCTTTGAAATTTTGGCTAAAGCTGACAGCTGTGATGTTTTTTGGCTTGTGCTAGTATTTGTTTTCATTTCCATATGGCCTTTTGCCTTCCTTGTGACACGAAACAAGGGTCTGCAAAAACGTAAAGTTAAGTAAAAATAAAATTAGAAAAGCGGATCCAAGAAAGCGGTCGGTCATCCTGGTAGCCTTGACTTTTCTGCTTCTGAGCGGAAGGTTCAGAAACACTCGTTCTGTGTGAGGGATCCCTCACTGCTCATTGGCAGCTGGGGCCGAGTGATGCAGAATGGGTGACCTGGTGCCAGAGGCCTGGATCCTTCTAGAAGAGCCTGTGGTGGGTTCTCGCCAAACGACATGGCCTTCTGCCGGTGATCTAACCCTTCCCAGGATTTCACCTCGGGGATGCATTTTCCTAACAGGAGGGAGGGCAGCAGCTTAGGAAAGTAAACATTTTTGCCTTTCTGACAGTATTCCCTTTCAGGCTTCCACATAGATAGTCTTCAGTGTAAGGCAATCCCCACACGGACCTTATAGAGTATGGGTCACATAGTTTGAGTCCCCACTGCTCTAGATCTAGGTAAATATGAATTAGGGAGGGATCAGTGACAACGCTTCTCTTTCATATGTTATAATTTTCCAAGTGAAGGGTTGTAAGAGCACACGTTGCTGTCTCCTCTACAGGAAAAGAGAAATATCGTGTTTATGCAAGAGCTTCAGTACTTGTTTGCTCTGATGATGGGATCAAATCGCAAATTTGTAGACCCTTCCGCAGCCCTGGATCTCTTAAAGGGAGCATTCCGATCACCTGAGGAACAGCAGGTGCGAGAAGCCTGTGATTCTCGTGTTTTCCCTCAAACCCTGTGATGTTTGAAGTCCTGCCTTGTGGATACTACTCTGATGTTGCCCCAGTTCAGCCATGTAGTCAGCCCTGAACATGACTAAGGACCAGAAGTGCCCCGGGTCCAAGTACACAGGGGCTGTTGGAGGAGAGAGGAGGAGATTGGAAAATATCTCAGCGAATCATAGCAAAGGGTCACTGACAAAAGTAAAGCCCTTTGTCTGCACATTTGCCTTGGGATGGCCCCGATAGAAATCCTGTTTTTAATATCATCTAAACCTAAGTTCAGCAGCTTTTCTGAGCCATCTTTCTCTTCGAGACATTAGGACTTCCCTTTCCCGGCCTTGTGTTAAAAAACAGAGCTGTCACTATTAGAGCAGCGCCTTCTGTATAAAATTGATTTTTCCCTCTGTTTATCTAAAGGTCTTACAGTCCTACAAAATTCTCAAAACATTTCATAAAACTTTCCTTTCTCCGTTCAGATCTCATATTATTCTAGAGCACTGTAGTCCGTTCTGTGGACTTTTTTTTTTTTTTTAAGGCCTACCTGGAAGAATTTGTTTGCTGGTTGGTTACAAATAGATGTGGCCAGAAGTGGTGAACTTCCAGTTTCCTCTCTGGCCATAAGTTAGTCAGAAGCTGCCTTCTGTCTGTCTGCAGGAGCTGCCTTCCAGTGCTCCTAGCTTCATGATATCTGTCCTTGCTTGGTAAAGAAGTCCTTTCACAGCAGTGGTGTCTTACTCGTTGGTGGGATAAGGGCAGATTTTCATTTCCTGTAGTGTTGGGTCTAACTCTTCTGCAATTTGTGCCTCTCTTATAGCAAGATGTGAGTGAATTCACACACAAGCTCCTGGATTGGCTGGAGGACGCATTCCAGCTAGCTGTTAACGTTAAGTGAGTGTTGAGGATTCGTTTGTACGGCCTTCCTACTCACAGTGGTCCAGGGAGAACTGCAATATGGGGAAGCGGGGAATGGACAGGGTTTTGCTTCTCAAGTGGAAATTACTGGGCTTTGCCAAACTTCACAGGGTCACCATTCAGATACTTGTCATTTTGTGTCCTCCTTGCCTTTGGTTTTCGTCTCTGAGGATGTAGATCAGCATCTTGACCCGCAGCTTTTTACCGAAGGGCCAGAACTCTTAACTTTGTTGAAGTCACAGCCCATGTTACAAAATGTATTTAAAAGTCAGATCAATCCTACATGTGAGCGTGGTGGTAGCACATGGATACATTGAATTTAATCATTTCAGTCACTGAAACGAATTTCAGAAGTGAAATTCCGGGCAAAGACGACAAGGATCCCTTTTCGAATACAGATGCTGAGACATTTTCTAAACTGTTTTAATGCTGAGTAAAAGACCTGTACATCATAGGACAGCTTTGTACATGGAAGTTTACATAGTAACCATTTAAGATGGGCTTGTAGAAATAAACTGTTTTCCTTCATTTCTGTTGTGCCCCTGGGGAAACTTTGTGTTTATTTGCAAAACTGCTCAAGAGGGTTGATTCTTACTTCTGTCCTGTTCTGTAACTCGTATACATCTCTGTCACTTCTTATATATAATAACTGTATAAAGACACATGTATTTTTCTGCATGTGGGACGCTCCTGTTAGACTTTCAGCTCCTCACAGCCAGGGATCAGGCCCATATATTTGTTCCATGAGTGTTTAAACTGATTTAACCCGTTCCTTATTTTAGACCATATCTGGCTCTTTGGAGGTCGATGAAAATGTACTATTTTCGCTTTTGAATGATGATTAGGTTTAGTGCAGTGCTTATCTGATCCAAATGATAGAGAACTGTTTCCTTTTTTTAAAAGCAGCAATCCCAGGAACAAATCTGAAAACCCAATGGTGCAGCTATTCTACGGGACTTTCCTCACTGAAGGGGTTCGTGAAGGTAAATTCTTTCCTCTCAATGTTGATTCTAGACCTGTGACCGTATCTGTATTACTCGAAAAGGCTTTCGAGTCAGGCAGTCCCAGGTCTGAATATTGGTTCTACCTCCTTAGTGTGTGTGTAATCCTAGACAAACGGTGTGAGTGCCTGGACCCTCAGCCTCTTCATCTGTAAAATGGGCATACATAGTGTCTGTCTCAGAATTGTTAGATTAAATTGTATAATGTTTGCACAGCCTACGTCCAGTGTTAATGTCCGTCACAGTGATGCAACTCAATTTTCTCTGTGTTGTTTTTTTCAATGTAATGTTTAATCTCAAAAGGCTTTATTGAGTTAGACTGCCAAAAAATGTTTCTCTGCTATGGAGGCTTATCTAAGCTGCATGTTGGGTGTGTAATTTTAATTCTTTTTTAACTATGGAGAATTTTTAGCACACGCAGATAGAGCAGTCTAAAAACCCACATGAACTCGGCAACCATTAGCCCATGGCCAGACTTTCCCTAAGTCGTTTTTTTCTCTTACCCCTCTGATATTCTCTTCAAAACAATCCAATACCACTATTCACTCCAAAAAAGTAGCATTTCTTAATATCAAATATTTAGTCAGTGTTCAGATTTCCAAGTTGTTTTATAATTCTATATATTTGGGGGGAGGGAATGAGTGTTTATTTTTACAGTTTGTTTTAATCAGGATCGAAATGTGGATCATTTATATTTGGTTGATACATCTTTTAAGTCTCATAACAAAATCCGTACACTCTCCCCCCATCTTTTTTTTCTCCTTGAAATGTATATTTTAAGCAACCAGGTTGTTTTGGGGTACCTGGGTGGCACAGTCGGTTAAGCCTCTGACTCTTGATTTTGTCTCAGGTCATGATCTCACGGTTCGTGGGTTTGAGCCCCACATAGGGCTCTGCGCTGACATCGTGGAGCCTGCTTGAGATTCTGTCTCTCCTTCTCTCTTCCCCTCCCCTCCTTGTGTGCCCTCTCGCTCACTCTCTCTCAAGATAAATAAACTTAAAAAATTTAAGAAACCAGGTTGTTTTTGGAATTCCCCACAGTCTGAAATTTCTCCCCTTGCATACCCATGATACAGTTTAACACACTCCTCTCCACTCCTCTTTTTACAAATGGGTAGTTGGATCTAGAGTTTGACCAGATTCAGGTAAGGCTTTTTTTGGCAAGACGAATTCACAAGAGATGGGATAGTCCTTGATCAGGAGGCACGTAATGTCTGGTGGTCTTTCTTTTTGTGAAAGAAAGTTCCTGGCAGTCGTTTGTGGCCAGTACCGGGATCTGCTGGTCGTTGGCGGTGGCCGCACAGGCTTACGTGCACTTCTAACCGGTTCTCAGCAAGTTGCTGAAATAAGAAGATAACCTGTCTCTATGGTGCCAGAAAAACAGGCTTCAGATAATACCAGTGATGTCTTTAAAAGAGCAATCTGTTTCTTTGCCTAGGAAAGCCCTTTTGTAACAATGAGACCTTCGGCCAGTATCCCCTTCAGGTAAATGGTTATCGCAACTTAGACGAATGTTTGGAAGGGGCCATGGTGGAGGGGGACATTGACCTGCTTCCTTCCGATCATTCGGTGAAGTATGGACAAGAGGTAAGTTGGACATTTTTATTTGCTGTGCCAGTGACAGAGCCAGTTAAGTGGGACTGAGCTTTTTGGCAAACTGTCTTCCCATCAGATAGTAGCTAACTTTACATTTAACACATGGTGAACTAGTCTGAAGTTTCTTACGAGTTGCTATGCATTAGTGAGTCTTAGTGTTTGATAAATGAATTCTTTACCAAAAGTGTGAATTTGAGTTAATCATATAAAGGTTGTATGCTGCTTCTGATGTTTTAAGTATGATCAAGTTTCTCTTTTTCTGTTGAAGCCTACCTGTACCTGAGTAGGGAGAACCCACTGCCTCCATATTTTCGGAGGGTAAAAGTACAGTGATTAACTCCTATGGTATGCCATTTAGAATATTTTCCCTCTTATAATATTTACTGTTCTTCATAGTAAATTCTGCCTTTGCTTTTAACATTTTTCAAGTTTAATATTCGTTTATTTTTGTGGGTTGGAAAGAAGGGGGGGGAGTTAGAGGGAGAGCACTGGTAAGCAATACCTCAGGATTCCAGTTGGGTTAAGAATTAGTGAATTTGGAGCATCACTGTCAGTACCACACAGCTTGGATCATTCTCCTTTCATCACGTGTGTTGAAACGAAGCTGTGGGCTTATGTGAGTCCAACTCAGTTGCTGACTATTTTTGAATCCACATCGGGAGCCTGACATGAGCCTTGTCAAAGTGCGCTAGGCAGCCATAGGGCAGTGTGGGACCTAGGCCAGAGCTGCCGGCTCCCGGCTTTCCAAGGAAAGTCCTAACTCAGGGTCGGGAGGCACAGCATTTGTCCCACGCATGCTCGGCTGATGCGTGCTCTTACAGAAGGGAAGGGGTGTTTACCAGCTCCTTAGATCTCTGGAGACCTTTATTCCAGAATGGGAACTCGGTATAAAAGAAAATAGAAAACTCTTATCCTTACTTAGATTGACCCTGAGGTAGTCAGGCTGTCTGGATTCACCTCATGCCAACAAGGGTGCGTGGAGGGAGCTTAGCCATGTGCACCTTTGGTAAAGGGAGCATTGTAAAGCTGTTCTTGCAGACCTCTGGCAGACAGGTGAATTGAGCAGGAATGCCTTTCCTGGGTTAGTGTTTCCTCATCTGGGATCAGGAACAGTTGAGATCTTTTTTATAAGTCTGTGCTTTCTTTCCTTGAAACTCAAGGTAACATCTAGGTAGTTTGACCGGGTCCCTTATAAGACATCCGTGAATTCTTAGAATTCAGAGGTTTTTTCCAGAAACTTGAGCCCTCATAATCACGAGGCCATTTCAAGTTTCTTTTTTAGAAATAAAGGGGATTCAAATTATGTTGAATAGCTTGTAAACACTCATATTAGTGTTTTGAGCTGATTTCATGGAGATAATTGTCTCCTTAGTTTTATGTTGCTTAGGTCATAATTTCTAATTCTTTGGTTAGGCTAGCCATTTTCTTCAGGTTTTGATCCTCTTTTGAATACTGATGACTTAGTGAATCAGTTGTGTAGATTCTTGGTGCAGTTCATGCATTTAAGGGTGGTTATTTCTGAGGATGATAGTTGAGTAAAATGTTGACTGGCTGGCTTGTAAATATGGAAACTTGAGGAATGTTTAGCCATATTCTCTAAGAGGGCATGATTCTAAGTGGTCATTTTAGTATTGGGGATTAAAAAAAAAAACAAAACTCCAGGGTGAATTTGATTTGAATATAAATTCTATACCAGAAGAAGAAAGTTTAAATCTGGCTTTTGCTATTTCCTCAAATTAACTTCTTTATTTTTGCTTCTGACATAGCGTTGGTTTACAAAGCTGCCTCCAGTGTTGACCTTTGAGCTCTCAAGATTTGAGTTCAATCAGTCCCTCGGTCAGCCAGAGAAAATTCACAATAAGCTGGAATTTCCTCAGATCATTTATATGGACAGGTGAGTTCTGTGATGGGCTGTCTTCTTGATGTATTACAGAAGGAGAGGGGAGAGTTTACTAAGTGTATTGTGCATAGGAATCCCCTGGAGGTTTTGATAATATGAAAATATGGATTAATGGAATTCATTGGATCTAGGGTAGGGCCCAAGAGTTTGCATTTCTGAGAAGCTCTCGGGGTGATGCTAATGATGATTTTGATCTGGGGACCACAGTTTGAGTAGCTAGGCTTCAGGTGAAAGCCTGCTAATTCTCGGGTGAAGAACAGTGTGTGAAGTAGCCACAGTGTATTTCTTTCTAATCTGAATACCATTTGTATTCCTGGAAAAGAAAAATCCTAGACAGACTTACATTATAGGATTTTAATCTTTTTAAGGTCTGGTTTATCAGTGTATGGTTTACATGCAAAACAATCATACATTCTTAGGTGTGCAGCCAATGAGTTTTAGTAAAATAATATTGTCAAGTAACCACCAGCACAGTCTGTCATATTTCCATCCCCCAAAAGGTTTCCTCATGCCCCTTTGCAGTTAATCCGTTTTCCCCATCCCCAGGCCTTAGCAACCACTTAACTTGTTTTCTTGCCCTATAGTGTTGCCATTTCTAGAATGTCCCATTGTGACATCAGTATTCAGTATGTTCCCTGTTGTGGCTATCTTTTTACACTCAGGATTATGTTTTGGGGGCTCATCCATATTGAGTAGTACTCCACTGTAGCAGTAATCCAATATTTTTTCCATTTAACAGTTGACAGACGTTTCAGATATATCCAGTTTTAAGCCATTGTGAATAAAGCTACTATGAATATTTGCCTAAGAGTCTCGGTGTGGTTTTTAGTGCTTCTGGGTAAAACACCTAGGAGTGAGATTGCTGGGTTGTATGAAAAGTATATGTTGAAATGTGTAAGAAATGCCCAAACTGTTTGCTCAAGTGTCTGTATAATTTTGCATTCCTACCAGCAGTATATGAGAGTTCCATTTGCTCCAAATCCTCGCCCATAATTAGAATTGTCCATCTTTTAAATATTAGCTATTCTAGTGGGTTTGTAGGAATATCTTATTTTTCTTTTGATATGTTTCCCTGATAGCTAACCATGTTGAATTTCTTTTCATGTGCTTAATTAATGGTCACTTGTATATTTTCTTTGGTGAAGTGTCTTTTCAAATCTTTTGTTCACTTTTGAAGTATCTTCGTTGTGTTCATACTGAGTGGTAGGAGTGAGTTCTTTATATATTCTGGATACAGATCCACATATTTCTTGTCTGTGCCGTCTCTTTCATTTTCTTACCAATGTATTTAGAAGACCAGGAGTTTTTAGTTTTGATGAAGTCTAATATATCAGTTTCTCTTTTACAGTTTGTGTTTTTGTGTTTTAACTGAAAGATCTTTGCTAACCCAAGATCACAAAGATTTTCTTCCATTTTTTTCCTAGAAATTGTATAATTTTAGATCTTATGTTCATCCATGTCTATTACCCATTTAGAGTTTATTTTTATATATAGTATGAGATAAGGGTTCTTTTGTTGTTGTTTTGTGTGGGGGTTTTTGTTTTGTTTTTTGCAGGAGAGGGAAAGGAGGCATGTGGATGTCCAGTTATTCCAGCATCATTTGTTGAAAAGACTCTCCTTTCCCCCATTGAATTACCTTGGTACTTTTGTCAAAAATTAATTAAGCATATATTTGTGGGTCTATTTCTGGAGTCTCTATTTTGTCTATTGTCTAATCTTAAGCTAGGTCCACATTGTCTTGATTACTGTGGCTTTTTGTAAATTTGTCATCAGATAATGTAAATCTCCCAACTTTTTTTTTTTTTTTTTTCCCCAAAATTGTTTTGACTATTTTGGTCTTATTTTGGTTGGTTTTACCTATTTCTAGATAAATATTAGAACGAGCCTGTCAGTTATTACCAATAACTATTGGGATTTTGATTGGCATTATGGTGAATCTGTAGATCAATTTGGGGAAATTGACATCTTAACTATTTTGAATCCTTCAGTCCATGAACATGGTATAGCTCCTTTTATTTGAATCATTAATTTCTGTCAACAGAGTTTTGTAATTTTAGTGTTCAGGTTTTACATATATCTGATTAAGTTTATACCTAAACAGTTAATGCTTCTGATGTTATCGTGGTTTCTAAAAAAGCTCTACTTTCCATTTTTTCTTTATAAGCATACAGAGATGCAGTAGATTTTTTTCCCTCTCTGTTTTTGAATTGACTTTATGTCTTTTGACTTTACTAAATCCACTCACTAGTTCTGATGCATTTTTGTAAATTCTTTGATATTTTTTATGTAGACAATGTGTCATCTGCAACAAAAGGCAGTTTTACTTTTTCCTTTGCTTTCCTTTGTATGCCTATTCTTGATTTCTTTTCTCTTTTCTTTTCTTTCTCCTTTTCTCCCTTTCTCCCCTCCCTCCCCCTCTTTCTTTCTCTCTTTCCTTTCTTACCTTCTTTCCTTCCCTTCCTTCCTTATTGCATTGGCCATGCCTCCAATAAAAACATTTAGTGGAAGAGACAGGAGTGGATATCCTTGAATTGTTTCTATTCTGAAGGGGAAAGCTTTCAGTCTTTCACCATTAAGTATCATGTTAGTTATGTGTTTTCATAGATGTCCTTTGTCTGTTTGAGGAAGTTCCTTTGTATCCCTAGTTTGCTGACACTGTGTGCTATCAATGCTTTTAAATGTAAATGGTGTTTGTGGTGTTATCATTTGCTTAGGTACATGTACAAGAGCAAAGAGCTTATTCGAAGTAAGAGAGAGTGTATTCGAAAGTTGAAGGAGGAAATAAAAGTTCTGCAGCAAAAACTGGAAAGGTGAGTCGTGATACCTTCGTGCTTAGAAATATAAAAGATAGAAGATTAAAATCAGATAATTTGCTTGTATTTAAAAATTAATTCAGAATTGAAGTATTAACTTGTGTGTTTTATAAAATAGCAAAGAAAAATTCAAAGTGTGAAGCAGTGTTTAAGATGAACTGGTAGTATCTATGGGCAAATAGTAGTCCCAAGGTCTTACAGAACTCAGTCAGGCAGTCAGTTATTAGCAGTGCACTAAAGCCCTTTACTCCTTCTACTTCCCTTGTCATCTTTTTCACAAACATGAGAGAGGTAACTGTCACAGTACTCCAGTCCCTCTGTCTTGGGAAGGTGGAAGTATCTGGGAAAGATAAAGACAAAAACAAAATGCTATTCTACTTGGAGCATTGCTAAATGGTTCAAAGCGCTAATAGTTCTGACACATACAAAGTCCTTTCTCTGATGGAGGAATCTTTCCCTTTTTGTTTATTTGTTTTGCACTGACTATTTCTTTGGCATCACCCCATGATTTCTTAAGGAGGAGTCAGTGTAATTCCTTTCTAGTAAAGACAGATCCCAATGATTCAGCATTTAAGAAGTAAATCCCATGGAATGTCATTTCCAGCACTTTCCATACCAGCTCTCCATACCAGCCCAAGACCCTGCATCTATAGGTCCCCATTTTTAGCTTCCTCTCTCTCACTTGGGAAGAGCTTGTCCACGATGAGAGTGATTAGTTTTCTACTTGTCTTAATATAGACTTAAACTGAGGATTAATTCCTCAGATACTGTCCTGGAAGTGATTTAAAGGACTCTACATGTGACTATATGTTACTTCTAAGGTTTCACTGATGCTTTGTAAGGCTGGAAAAATTTGTTTTTATAAGACCAAATATACCTGATGTATTATAACTCAGAAGAACTCAATTTGCCAGTAACCAACAGGGCATTCTGACTTACTTAGATTTTAAAACAGAGTATAGGAGCATTTTATGTAGTATGATACTACTTAAAATAAAAAGGCTGTTAAAGGGCACATGGCTGGCTCAGTCGGTGGAGCATGTGACTTGATCTTGCAGTTACAGGTTTGAGCCCCACACTGGGTGTAGAGATTACTTTAAAAAAAAAAATCTTAAAAAAAATAAATAACTGACTTTTAATATCTCAGATAACTTTATTTGGGTAAATTTTTTTTTTAATTGCTTACCTAAGTGTGACATGCTCCTGGGAAAAAATACAAGACACTTTTTTTTTTTTTTTTTTAACGTTTATTTATTTTTGAGACAGAGAGAGACAGAGCGTGAACAGGGGAGGGGCAGAGAGAGAGGGAGACACAGAATCTGAAACAGGCTCCAGGCTCTGAGCTGTCAGCACAGAGCCCGGCGCGGGACTCGAACTCACGGACCGCGAGATCATGACCTGAGCCGAAGTCGGCCGCTCAACCGACTGAGCCACCCAGGCGCCCCAATATAAGACACTTTTAATGGATACTAGTAGGCAGTAGAACCGAGACGGGCTGGGTAAATTTCATAATTTGTTTTACACTCTTTTGTCTTTGAGTTTTCTTGCCAGGTGCGTGCAGTACTTACATCATTAAACAAAACAAAAAAAGGTCCACCCTTTCTTCTCTAAGATACCTCAGCATAAAGCCTAGACATCTTTTCTGAAACTACTTTCGCTCCACTTTTACTAGCTTAATAGAGACGCTGCATTACATGAAGTAGTTGGTCTAAAGGAATTCAGTCAAACAGGAAAATGATGATGTCAGAAAATTGAAGATAAGTTTCTTAGAGAAAAATTCTCACTGAAGTTTTGTATAAGTACCCTACTAAAATACAGCATACCTGGGAAGAGGTTTATGATGACCTAAATGATGTGTAAAATGATGACTTAAAGTCCCATGCCATATCATATCTTGGCTGCATTTCCAGTAAGAAAATGTTTCCTTTGGTCCAGGCCAGTCAGCATAAATTAATTCTTTCGACAAATACTGTGTGTTTCTGAACACACGTTAACCATGTCTGTGGTACAGATAAGAAGTTTAGGTCCTGGCCTGTAGAAGTTCAGAAGGGGGTAGATGGGGGCTGGAAGGAAGACTTCATAGAGAAAGTAGATCTTGAAAGGTAAGTCGAGTTTAGATAAGCCGAAATAAATGCAAGAAAATAAATTTAAAGAATAGTACAGTTCTCTAAGGTTCCTCTGAGTTTGAATATTTGACATCCTTTTCAGTGAAAGCCTCAAGTCTCTGTGGCAGCCAGATGCTAATTCTCCTTCTTTAAATTAGTGAGGATGAAGTGTCTTTGCTACCTACCCTTTAACATATGTTTGGCTTTGAATTGCATTACACTTTGTTTACCACTAGCAATTTCATTTCAAAATGCCCATTTTAAAAAAAAAAAAAAAGTTTATTTATTTTTGAGAGAGACGGAGACAGAATGTGAGTGGGTTAGGGGCAGAGAGAGAGGGAGACACAGAATCTGAAGCAGGCTCCAGGCTGTGAGCTGTCAGCACAGAGCCCGACACAGGGCTTGAACTCACGAGCTGTGAGATCATGACCTGAGCCAAAGTCGGTCGCTGAACTGACTGATCTACCCAGGTGCCCCTCAAAATGCCCTTTTTGATATCGACACAATTTTCTTTCTTCCTAGTTCTGTACCTGCTTCTTTCTTTCACTTTATTTGGAGAAGAAAAATACGAAGTGCCTCTCTATCCCTTTGTAAATGGAAGCCCATAATTATAGGGTTTGCCTTTACCAACCAGTCAACCAGTCCCATTTAAATTCTGGCCACTATAGTGAATTATAGAGTTTATGACTTTAACAGTGTATCTTTTTGTTGGGTCTAATATGTGCTGGTAATGGCAGAATATTAGGTATTATTACAATAATTTGTTAATTATTTTGGTTATATAATGAAGATATTTATTAATTACTGATCACAGAGAAGCTTTCAACAATTGATGGCTGGCCTATGCTGTTGAATGAGTGCATGAATAATAGGGTGCTGGGGACCCTGCAGAGGAAAGATTTATCGGTTTTCTTAAACTCTGACCTTTATCAACACCTTCTTTTCATTTCCAGCTGGCTCTCTATCATTTTCCTTAATTTCTCAGTAGGGGGTCTAACGGGCAGCAAAGAATAAACCCTTGGGTACCAGTTCACCAGTGTTATTTGTGGATCTGTGGATCTGAGTCCGGGTAATAAATCTATTTTTCTTAAAGACATAGAATTTACTTTTATGACCTGATCCTAGATGTGGTTTGGAATCAAGAGAACGCACAACAGATAAGACCTAAATTGGGAGCTCATCTGAAATGTTTCCTGCCAGGTGTAATCACATAGATTGTTACCAGTTTCTACTTTTGTAGTTAGAGAATTTTTGCCTTCTGGATTGTTTGAGTGACGCATTGAATACCATATAGCATTTAGAAATGAGCCTTTCTTTCCACGGACTCTGCACAGTGACAGACCTTTTGTCAGCAAGCCACAAAGCTCTAGACAAACCTGGCCAGTCAGAGCACCATTGTCTTTGCATCTTAGGTACGTGAAGTACGGCTCAGGCCCAGCTCGGTTTCCACTCCCGGACATGCTGAAATATGTTATCGAATTTGCCAGTACAAAACCTGCCTCAGAAAGCTCCACGTCTCAAAGTGACCACGTGACGTTACCGCTTTCTTCAGTGCACTGCCCAGTTTCTGACCTGGCATCCAAGGAGAGGTAATGAAAACAAATGTTTAACATAGTACACATGGCGGGAGGGCCAGGGGACACCTGGTTGGCTCAGTCAGTGGAGCATGCGACTCTTGATCTCAAGGTTGTGAGTTCGAGCCCCACGTTGGTGTCGAGATTACTTAAAAATAAAATCTTTTTAAAAATACTGAAAAAGAAATAGTAAATGGCTTTTTGTTTGTTTGCTTGTTTAATTTGAACTGTGCACCATCTTCCCACCTGGTGAACATTCACTCCATTAGAGCTCAAGGGCAGTGAGTTCTTTGTCGTTACAGGGATGAGTTTGCTCCTACTTAGGTGGGAGTATTCCTGATTGCCAGCAGGGCGCTGCACTCACTTGTCTTGCCCACAGGATGGTGGGGTGTTTCAGAGGGTTCTGATCCATCTGCAGTGGTGTTCCTGCCCCACCAGGTCTACCTTGTTTTTAACTAGCTGTAAGCTCACTGCCACTCCAGCCCTGATCTTCCAGAACATCTCATTCTCACATCTGCTAAGGATACTCAACCAAGTTAACCTCAGGGAAAGCTTTATTCTTGAGTAGACAATTAAAACATGTGAAAAACAAACAAACAAAAAACAGCTAGAAAGTGAAGAGGACAGCCCAGAGGGGCTTACCTAGTGCAGGAACAGGGAGACCCAGTGACACGAGCCCTCTGATTCTCTTCCAGCTCAGATCAGGATTGATGTATGTGTCCCGGCTAATAGAATCTCTAGAAGCCATTGAATAAAAAAAGTCCATACTTCATAATTATTGTTTCTATATATTTTACTCAGTCATTGACATCGTGGAAACTCTGTACTTGATTCCTTGATTCTCCCAGTCCAGTCTTCTTTGAACCCTTCTTCCTTGTCCCTTTTTTGTGTGTATATATGTGTGTGTGTGTGTGTGTGTGTGTGTGTGTGTGTGTGTGTAGACACACACACACATATATTTTTTTCTGTTTCCAGTTTTTAAAAAAAAAATTTTAATTTTATTTAAATCCAAGGTAGTTAACATGTAGTGTAATAATGATTTCAGGAGTAGAATTTAGTGATTCATCGCTTCCATATAACACCCAGTGCCCATCCCAACAAGTGCCCTCCTTAATGCCCATCACCCAATTAGCCCACCTTCCCACCCAACACCCTACCAGCAACCCTCAGTTCTCTGTATTAAATACAGTCTCTTACGGTTTGCCTCCCTCTCTCTTTTTATCTTATTTTTCCTTCCTTTCTACTATGTTCATCTGTTTTTTTCTTAAATTCCACATGTGAGTGAAATCATCTGATAGTTACCCTTGTCCCTTCTTATAAGAAGTAGTTAGCATGAACCATAGACTCAGATAGATCTGGATTTAAATCCCATAATTTACTAGATGGGGGAGCTTGGGTAAATTGCTTAATTTTCTAAACCTTAGATAGTTATAGTTGTTGTAATTGGTGATAATAATAGTATCTGTCTCATCAGCAAGTTGTGTTAAATGAGACGATGCATATAAAGACTCGGTTTGGCTCAGTGCCTTTACTGAGCAAATATTCACCAAATTATAGCTGTAGTTTTCCATATAGCAGGTAGCATTATGAAGCACATTAACTGAGGCCAAGCCATATTTTGGAAATTATCATGTGAATGTGATTTTTATCCTCTTTCAGTACAAGTAAAGAAAGCCCTTCTCAGGATGTCGAAGGTACCTTTTCTTCTCCTGAAGATTCTCTACCCAAGTCTAAGGCAATGAATAAGCCATTTACATCGTCCCGGTCTTCTATGGAAATGCCTGCACAGCCGGCTCCTCGAACTGTCACAGAGGATGAGATAAACTTTGTTAAGACCTGTCTTCAGAGGTGGAGGAGTGAGATTGAACAAGATATTCAAGGTTGGCTCTTTTAAAACTTGTCAGACTGTTACTCTTTCCCTTTCTGCCGGAAGTTAGGCATAAATGATGGAGAGAGGCATGATTCTGACGTGGGGATTGGGACTTCTTTTGCACTTTTGGTTCCTCCCATTATACAGCTGTGGAAAGACTCTTCCTAGAAACTCCTCAAAATTTCTAGGAACTCTTGGGACGCTTAGATGCACATGATCACCTTTGGCTGGGATTTTTCCGCATCTGCTGATTTCTGTTCCTGTAGTTCATGTGAACTCTGGCTTTTGTTGACCCAAACTTAGAATTTAGCTCTCTTAGATTTCCACTTTTAAAGACTTGTCTAGGGCTACCTAGCTGGCTCAGTTAGTTAAGAGTCTGACCAGCTCAAGTCATATTTCACGGTTCGTGGGTTTGAGCCCCGTGTCTGGCTCTGCAATGACAGTGCATGAGCTTGCTTACGATTCTTTCTCTGTGTCCCTGCTCACTCTCCGTCTTTCTCTCTCTCAAAATAAATAAACATGAAAAAAAAAGTCTTGTATGAAGTACGTTTTACTGAAGGCTAATTAGGCAGAGAATGAGCAGTGGACACAATGTAAAATGGAATTATTCAGCATTATGTTTTTTGTTTTATTTTTTTAATGTTTATTTATTTTTTGAGAGAGAGAGAGAAAGAGCATGAGCAGGGGAGGGGCAGGGAGAGGGAGACAAAGAATCCCAAGCAGGCTCTGCACTATCATCATAGAGCCTGATGCGGGAGTTGAACTCACCGAAATCAAGAGTCGGACACTTAACTGACTGGGCCACCAGGTGCCCCATTCAGCATTCTGTTTTTAAAGGTCCTTTGGCATTGTTATCTTGTTGCTCAGACTTTCCCTCCTCCCCTTCCTTTCTCCTTTTATCTAGAGGGCAGAATGAATGAATGAATGAATGAATGAATGAATATCATCATCATCATCATTAGGGACATCTGGGTGGCTCAGTCGGTTGAGCATCTGACTTCAGCTCAGGTCATAATGTCACTGTTCATAGTTCAAGCCCTGCATCAGGCTCTCTGCTGTCAGCATGGAGCCTGCTTCAGATCCTCTGTCCCCCTCCCTCTCTCTCTGCACCTCCCCCGCTTGCGTTCTCTCTCTCTCTCCCTCTCAAAAATAAACATTAAAAAAAAAAATCAGATCAAATTACATTGGTCAAATTAAATCACATCATCAAATCCAGATCCCTCCTAAGTTCTTATCACAGAAATCTCACCTCTTTCTTCTCCTCTCCAGTCGCGTATGAGGAACATATATTTTTACACCCAAAGTGACCCATTAAGGTCTTTTTCTAAACAGAGACTGCTTCTTTTGGGGGAAATGTTGGTGCCAGTTATAAGAGAGAACTTTTTAAAACCTTAATGCAAATTGTGATGAACTAAAAGCCTTCATAACCTAAAGCATTAGCTGCTTTGAAAGCATCCAGTCTTTTGTGGCTCATGGAGAGAATTTGAAATCGCCAGAGCGCCAGGGATAGAGACGCAGTACTTTTTGGTTGGCTGTATGGAACGAAATCATTTTAACTAAGTTTTTTTTTTGTGTGTGTGTGTGTTTTTTTTTAACAGATTTAAAGAATTGTATTGCAAGCACTACCCAGACTATTGAGCAGATGTATTGCGACCCACTCCTTCGTCAGGTAGAATGAAAATTGATGGGAAAGTAGTCAAGGCATGTCCTCATGTGCTAATGGTAGATCAAAAAGAAAATTGGATAGTTTTCTTTGAGACTAAATGGGAGCCTCCCTGAGACCTAAGAATAGACTTAGGACAGAAATAGGTATTTTGCTGTTTATTTTTAGGCCCAAACAGGGAATAATATATCTTCTAACAATTACATTTTAACACATACTTGTTTTGATTTTGCCCATGGTATTTTTTCATATAGTAGAAAGGTTTATTGTCAAGTGTTAAAAATTTCTCATAAAGTGGTAGTTTAAGTCATGAGGTGAGGAAAACCCCAGGCAGGGACTGGTTACCCACCCTTTCCACAGTATCCTGTCCTTGGTGATGCTTTGTTTAGCAGTGTGCTTTCAAGCTTCATTTCCCTCATAACTCCAGAACGGAATGTGGCCAGGGCAGAAATTCTTATTGTCCACATGAACTTTTGTTTAGAATAACCTTGTGGGCACAGAGAGGAAAAGATGCTCCAGCCAGAGGCTCGTGTGTGCAGGGTTGGAGGAGGAGAGGTCTGTCTGATTCCAGGTCTCATGGAGGCACAGTAGGAACGCACCATGTAAATCTTGGGTTTTCTTCATTTGCTCTTCCGTATTATTTCACAAATTTCACTGCCATAAAAACATGCCAAAATACTGATTGAATACAGGCTTAACTTGACTCTCTGGCTGATTTTCCTTTTTCCTCAATATTTACTTGGCACCTTAAGTATTGCTGTCTGTGTTCTCCATATTGAAAAAGAACAAATGCTTTTCAAACATTGAAACAAATAAGTATGTCGTTGAAAGGGTCTTCACCCCAGAGAGGTGGATGGATCCCTTGGAAGAAGAAATGTGAGGACCATATGACTGATTCATGATGAAGTGTGCTAACTTGAAATTTGGTACAAAATAAAATCAGCACAGAGCAAGACCAGTACTAAACTTGCCACATGTCCCTATCGCAGTATACCTTTTCTCAGCAGGAGTGGTGAAAGTGATTCTATTTTTAGGTAAACTGAGTTTGGAATTGGGAGGATCAATAGGTCTGCATTATCTTTGACTTCAGCTCTGGGATTTTAGGAATTTAAAGAGTCATCAAAGATGCCATCTCGTTCAGCCTATGTGGTTTTAAAGTTTCATGAGTTGAAACATAATTTGGTAAATTCCAAGGCTGTGTTTTGTTGCTTCTTATGGAATCAGCAAGATGTTTTGATATTAACTCCATATCAAACACATGTATAAAGAGGCGATTTTCTTATGTCTCATAGTTGGCAGTAAGCTTGAAGTGTAATAGCCTACACTTTCTTGTTCACGTTGCTTAACCTAACTCAAGAATATGCCTTCTGCTCTGCAGGTGCCTTATCGCTTGCACGCAGTTCTCGTTCATGAAGGACAAGCCAATGCTGGACACTACTGGGCCTATATCTATAATCAACCCCGACAAGTCTGGCTCAAGTACAATGACATCTCTGTTACTGAATCTTCCTGGGAAGAACTTGAAAGAGATTCTTATGGGGGCCTGAGAAACGTTAGTGCTTACTGTCTGATGTACATTAACGACAAGCTGCCGCACTTCAATGCAGGTAAAAATAGCCTAGCGGAAGCTCGAGATGGGGAGAATCTGTACTGCTCACAGAAGGGAACAACCTTGTAGTCTTTTTGTTTTTGTTTTTAAACTAGAACTTGGGGCGCCTGGGTGGCTTAGTCGGTTAAGCGTCTGACCTGGGTTCAGGTCATGATCTCACAGTTCCTGGGTTCATGAATTCAAGCCCTGCGTTGGGCTCTGTGCTGATAGCTTGAAGCCTGGAGCCTGCTTCAGATTCTGTGTCTCCCTCTCTCTCTGCCCCTCCCCTGCTCATGCTCTGTCTCTCTCTCTCTCATAAATAAATCAACATCAAAAAAATTTTTTTAAATAATTAAACTAGAACTTACTTTTTTTTTTTAATTTTAAGCTAATTTATTTAGTTTTGAGAGAGAGAAAGAGTAGGTGGGGAGGGGCAGAGAGAGAACAGAGAGAAAATCCCAAGCAGGCTCCATACTGCCAGCACAGAGCCCGATTCAGGGTTCAAGCTCAAAAACCATGAGATCATGACCTGAGCCGAAACCAAGAGCCGGTTGCTTAACCAACTAAGCCACCCAGGTGCCCCTGAATTAGAACTTACTATAAAGTAATAATGCATTTAAAAAATACAGTGCAAAATAGAATGAAAAGAAGTAAGTTTTCTTTCCTGCTTCTATCCTGGAGCCCAACATATATCTGTTCTTTAGGTTTCCTATGTAGTATTCAGGAAGTGATCTAGGCAGATGCTAGATTTTATCTATCAGTGTCTGTCCCCACCCCATTTCCCCCCCCCCCAATGGGATATTTTTCCATTCTATCCTGCATCTTTCTCATCACTCATGTGTATTAGTGATCTCTCTGTTTTTTTTTTTTTTTTTAAGTTTATTTATTTTGAGAAAGAGAGAGAGCATGAGCAGGAGAGGAGGGAGAGAGAATCCCAAGCAGGCTCCACGCCATCAGTGCAGAGTCCGACGCAGGGCTCAAAATCACCAGCCGTGTGATCATGACATGAGCTGAGACCAAGAGTCAGACACTTAACTGACTGAGACATCTAGGCGCCCCAATAATCTCTATATCTTTATAAATAGAACCAACTCATTCTTTTTAACAACTACATAATAATTCCATTGCATGAAATATGTATATAATTCGTTAAGCCAGCTTCCCACTGATAGACTTTTACATTGTCTCTAATTTTTTTACTTTTTTAGTGCCATCTTTTGTGCACATGGTTTTGCGTCCTTTGAGAATAGCTAGATTCTATGAGTAGATTTGCCTGAATAATTTCATACCCCTCATAATACAACTGATTCTAAGAGCAATCATAATTATCATTTATATTAGAACTTTACCCCTTACTACATCTTTCAAACTTTATTTCTCTAATAACTTAGAACTCTAAAAGACACAGTAGGAACTCATTACCTGCATGTTCTTGGTACTCTGCTCGTCCAGAGTCACACAGCCAGTAAGCAGCTGGCAGGCCCAGGATTCCAGATCCAATTCTGACTCCAAATTCTGTCACCTTCCATTTACATTACTCTCTCTTTCTTTCTTTCACATTTTCTGGAAGAGGTCTTGCGACCAGCATTTCACATCTAAAATGGTGGAAAACCTTTTCTTTTCATATTCAGACTGTACTTTGTTGAGTAAGTAAGAAAACACAGAAGGCATTTTGTCCAGGGAGTGCATTGTCTTTCCAATTGGCAGTGTGGCTGGGGGACCAGGGGATGGAGAGAATGATCACTTAGCAGCAACTGATCTTCATAATTGCATCTTTGCACATGAAAGAGGGAACAGCTGCTTTTGGGGGGCGTACAAATGACTGGACTATTGTTGGTCGTATATATGGCAGCCTTGTTATTATTACACATATGGTTCATTCTTCTACTGTAGAAACACATAAGTAGAAGCTGTCATTTTCCTAATGAAAAGGCTAGTTAATGGCAACCAGGAAGTAGATGTGTTGTTCTACTGTAGGCTTTTGTATTTTGATTTAGTCACAGGATTAGAAATGAAATTTAATATGCCCTTGATATCCTTGTCATTTTTCCTCAAAGCCTTTAATTATCCCCTAGGTGTTATATACCATCTAAGCATTGTGTCCCATGGCTTTCTGATAGCATTTAACATGTGTGAAACTTGAGGCAGTATAAATGTCTTGGAATTCACTTCTAACCATCTTGAGATGGATATTCTTTTTTTTTTTTTAATTTTTTTTTAACATTTATTTTTGAGAGACAGAGAGAGACAGAGCGTGAGTGAGTAGGGGAGGGGGACCGAGAGAGAGGGAGACACAGAATCCAAAGCAGGTACCAGGCTCTGAGCTGTCAGCACAGAGCCTGATGTGGGGCTCGAACCCATGAACTAGGAGATCATGACCTGAGCCAAAGTCAGACACTCAACCGACAGAGTGTCTAGGCACCCATAGATGGATATTCTTATCAACAATAGTTGTACTGTTTACATTGATAAAACCATTCAGCTTGAAATTTCCATTGGATCTAATGATTTTCTGGATTTCCAAGAAATGTTTGGTCCGTTCCTGCTATTTTGCTAGTGATTGGCCTCTATTCCAAATTCTTACTCTTTATTCATCCATCCATTCAACAGATATTCAGTGTATGCCTACCTGTTAATCTTCCAGGTACACTTATTGGTGTGCTATGACTGTTGGCTTTATATTGTCCTTACTTCTGTTGGATTATGAATGTATGTATGTATTTTTCACGTGGAGTAAGAAAAAGGACCGAGTGTCTTATTTTCCTTCTTTCTAGAAAGGACCTTCTGATTCCTGGTGACCTTTTGCTGGATGGCACTCCCTTTTAACTCTCTCTTTGCTCTTCACTCAGAGGCGGCCCCAATTGAATCAGATCAGATGTTGGGAGAAGTGGATGCCCTGTCTGTTGAACTGAAGCATTACATTCAGGAAGATAACTGGAGGTTTGAGCAGGAGGTCGAGGAGTGGGAAGAAGAACAGTCCTGCAAAATCCCTCAGATGGAATCGTCCAGCAGCTCAGTGTCCCAGGATTTCTCCACATCCCCAGGTATCGGTGAAGGGCACGCAAGCCAGTGATCCAGTAGCATCCAGTCTGCATGATGTATAGTTCACATGTCGTGGGTGTTGCACAACCTCACAGAACAGCTTGTGGCTTCAGAATGTCTTTCCTGATGAGCAGAAAGAATATCAGAAAGACCAGCTCCCTGTACTTTCAGTCTGTTCAGTTTTCACGTTTCCTGGGTTGTAGGAGAAGGTATGATGAGATTAATAAGGGTTCTCCAAGGGCATTCTCTTCTAACCAGCAGCAGTTTGTGGTAAGGCTCCTCGACATCAAGAAACAGGACAAAGTTGGGAGCACATTAAATTCTACAGAACCACCCGTGGGCTCTCGTTGAAGTAGATACCTCTTCGAGTCCCTAGTTCCGAGGGGAAATTTGCACAGGGTTAGTTTTTTAAAGGCCCATTAGAAGGGCTGTAAATGAAACTCCGTGTCTGTTTTGCTTGCCTTTTTACAGAGTGTTCTAGACATTGCTTATCATCAGATGCTGATTCCTTTGTGCCATTCTTTATCAGAGCCCTCAGTAGCCTCTTCCCATGGGGTCCGCTGTTTGTCCTCTGAGCACGCTGTGATCGCAAAGGAGCAGACGGCGCAGGCGATTGCGAACACAGCACACGCCTATGAGCGGGGCGGTGTGGAAGCCGCGCTGAACGAGGTGAGGACATCGATGGCGCCTGCTGCCAGCCAGAATTGCCACCGTTCCCCACCGTTCCATTATTCTGTGTCTCTGCTCCGTTTAACCACCCCCTCTTTATTTCTCCTGTTTTCTCTTACTCTTTCTCCCCATCCTGCTGCCACGGCTTCAGGAAGTTGAGCCCGAGAAGCCCATGTCCCCGGAAACAAACCCCGCAGGGCAGACAGAGCAGCCCCCAAAGGCTGGTGACACAGAGTCTGCTGCCCAGCCTGACTCTGAGGCCTCTGAAGTCGAGATTCCCAGTGTGGGAAGGATTCTGGTTAGAGCTGACGCAGATGGATATGATGAGGAGGTACAGAATGAGTGCAGGATTCAGCTGTGTGTCGCTGCTCTTCTGTTGCCTTCCCATGTGACCGAATCTACTATTTTAAGGTGTTTGGCAGTAGTTCATATTGAAACAAATATTCCTAATGGAAACAACTAATGAACAAGAGGGCCTATCTGGTTTTGACCTTAGTTACTGTTCTTTAAAAGAGAGCCTTGTGCCTGCTGTCCGCTGCCCCTGGTGTGTATCTACCCAGGCATATACTCACGGAGGCCCCTGCAGGGTCTAGTGGCTCAGAAAGGTAGTGTTTAGTTCCTCTTTTGGTATTATGAGGAAAAAAAAAAAAGGCCTTTTCAATTAGGAGGCTTTGTCTTTGGTAGTATTAGCCCATTTTTTTCTGCCCAAATATCAAACTTGCAGTGGTATATAGTGAGCAAAACAAATGTGAATCGAAGTTGTTTTTGATTCCAAAGCTTTTGGAAGAAGCTTTGGATCCCACGTTATTTATGGTTCGTCCCCTTTGGAGTTGTCACTGCACATTAGCAGTCATGAACCCTGTCCCTCGAAATCTTTGAAAGTGTTTGATTTTATAAAGTCATATTAGCATATCGCCTAATTTTGAGTGTCTTAAATGTAAAACATTTAAACACTTTTAGTTAAACTCTAGAATATTTGTGTACTGGAACACACACCCAGATTACAGAACAAAATTGGAATTCTCACTGCAGACACTTCCCTTGGGAGACCTGTAATTTAACTTGATTCTTCAGCAGTTGCCATTTGTAGATATTTTCAGATATCCGTCTTAATTCATCAGCAAAATTAGAATACATAGGAACAGCCTGTCTTGGGCAAAGTCCCGACATGCTGCGCAGGGACGGGGCTGTGGGTGTGCATGGGGGGGGCAGGTGCACAGATCTGGGCCGGCCATGGGCCCGCTGCCCCGCTTCGCTTCAGCCGCCCACTCGCCTCTCTGTCACTCAGTCTTCTTTTGAACTTTTCTTCTCTCCTTTTTCTCTCCGTGTTGTGTGCCTTCTTGTGGTAGGTGATGCTGAGCCCTGCCATGCAAGGGGTCATCCTGGCCATAGCTAAAGCCCGTCAGACCTTTGACCGAGATGGGTCTGAAGCAGGGCTTATTAAGGTATCTCTGTTTGGTTTTTTTTGAATCTAATACCTTTACACCACAAGTATCATAACAATGGAGCCGTAATTCTATTAGATGGTAAAAAAAATGGGATGAAGTGTGTTTTTCTTTAACACCTAAAACTCCACTTCCGGTATTGCACCACCGACAGCGCCCCCTCTCCGGGTGAACGCAGCCTTGGCAAGCTGTGCCCAACTGGATCACAACTAGCCTGGAGGGCCAGTCGTGGTCCTTAGGAGGTCTCCATTAATAGAGCTGCCTCTGTGGTGTGAGGGCCATGATAGAAGATGATCTAAGAAAGCAGGCCCTGCTTTTTAAGGTACCTGAATAAATCGTAAGGTACTTGAATAAATTGCATTCATGTGAATTTTTAAAATTCAGGTCCTTGGAACTCCAGGATACGCCCAAACTCATTAGAACGAAATACTTGTTTTCCTTAGAATTTTATGCGAGAGACAAATTTCTTACGAGCCCAGTGCGTCTGCGGTGCCACGGCGAGTTTTAGCCGTCGTGACAGGCAGACAAGTCCCAGGTTCCGCACTTGCCTCTGTAATTCCCCAATAGGAGCTCCTTCAAGTCTTCTTGGAGTTCTGCAACACCTCTCTAACGTAGGCATCGGGTTGTGCGAGCGGAAGGCCACAGCGCCCCCCCTGCTCACTGCCGACCTTGTCGTCAACAGGCATTCCACGAAGAGTACTCCAGGCTCTACCAGCTGGCCAAGGAGACGCCCACGGCCCACAGCGACCCTCGGCTCCAGCACGTGCTTGTCTACTTTTTCCAAAATGAGGCGCCCAAGAGGGTGGTGGAGCGGACCCTCCTGGAACAGTTTGCAGATAAAAATCTCAGCTACGATGAAAGGTGAGGAGGGAACCGCGCAGGCGCACCACCCACCGCTTGCTTCCGGCGCGAGCCCCTCCCACCCCTGCCGGGAAGGCCGCGCCTCTCACTGCTCTCTGACCCCGGCCCACCCAGGTCCATCAGCATCATGAAGGTGGCGCAGGCCAAGCTGCAGGAGATTGGTCCAGAGGACATGAATATGGAAGAGTACAAGGTGAAGTCTCCTCTTTAAGTGTGCTAAACAAAAACATCAACTCTTGAGGCAAAACGTAACAATTTTGTGTTATCACAGACTGACTAGCCTCCACCCGCTCCCCCCAAAACACCCACAATTGGGTGCCAATGGATAAATGAGCTCTAACCCTCAGAGTAGCCGGTTTCTTTGTTCGATTCTTCTATTGGAGTAAATTAATGCTTCCTTCCCGTTTAATACCTACTCCAGCCTTGGACCTGGGCAGTAAAATTCTTGATTCATGGTTTGGTTTCTTGTAAAATAATACTGTTGGCTAATATTTCTGTATTCCAAATGAAACTTCTGTGCATAAAAATGCACACATAACTGCAAATTTCCCAAAAAAGCAGTGCGTTAGAAGGAAAACCGTGTTCTGTGACACCTAACGGGGTCCCACTGCACCCCACTGAGCTCAAGTGCTCTTCTGAATGACTGGAACAGCCTTGTCCTTCCGTGTCCCCTGCACATTCACGGTTTTGTCAGAACCTGAGAGGCATCTGTTGAAACCAGAACTGCAGGACTTTGACAGGGGTGTTGGAAATGAGAGTAATAAACTCTAAAGCTCCTGTGAAACAAATATTTCTGTTCCTCGGGAAGTAATAGCTCACTGAAAATGAAGGTCAGCAGTGGGCTTTTGTTGTAAATGTTGGACACATCATTATCAAAAAGCTTTTGTGTTTGTTGTGTTTGTGCCTGGCCATACGTGCTCAATAAATATTTGTATAGAGTTTAAAACTTAGTGTGGTGGGAAGTGTAGAGAAAGTTCCTGGTGCCCATCATCGCTAACGGTAGTCATTCCTTTGCAGAAGTGGCATGAGGATTATAGTTTGTTTCGAAAGGTGTCTGTGTATCTCCTCACCGGTCTGGAACTCTACCAAAAAGGAAAGTATGTTGGCCTTTTATGTCTCTCGGATTGTTGGTCAGGGCACTGTTACCTGCTGATGGCCACCCGGGAACAGAGAGAGCCATAGCCATGTGTTCCCTCCCTTGTCCCACGTGGCAGGGCACCTCTGCTTTTCCCACTGTTTTACTAACCATCACATGTGGTTCTTCATCCTTTACGTAGTGATAGATACATTGGTGAAAAGACGTAATGGCCAGATTTTCTCTGTGATAAAGATGAACTCAGAAAATGAAGTTTAGAGTTGTCACGGACCTTAGTCAGCATGCAGTCCCCTTCTCTGGTTTAGAGTTGAAGAAAATGGAAAGCCAGGGAGGTTTCACGATTGGCCTTGGGTCTCTTGGCCAGTCTGTAGAAGGGCAGAGACTGGCTGCAGTCAGAGTATCCCACGCTGCCTCTGTCTTTAGGACAGTTGTTTTTCCATAATTGGAGCTACAGAAATTTTTGTGCTGGGGAACAGAGAGGCCTGAGCCCTAGATTTTGGAGAAAGAAGGAGCACTCAGCTGTCATTTATCCACCATTTTCTAAGGTACCAAGAGGCACTCTCCTACCTGGTATATGCCTACCAGAGCAATGCCGCCCTGCTGACCAAGGGGCCCCGCCGGGGGGTGAAGGAATCTGTCATCGCTTTGTACCGACGAAAGTGCCTTCTGGTTTGTACTGTTTGTGTAAAGCCTTATGATTTTTATTATTTTCTTGTCTTTACCTCTGCTCCTTGAAGCCGTGAAGAAATACGACTTAAAAAACAAAATAACCTTGGGTAGGTTGTAGATTTTTCTAAACTCTTAGGAGTAGTTGTACATTGAACCAGATTATTTTAGGTCACTTAAATGAATAGAATTCTTCTTCAACCCCCAAGAGAAGCTAGGATGACAATCAGTTATCCTTTTTTCTGTGCCCTCTATGCACACCTGCATTACACGGTTTACTGCATTGCTTCTCTAGTGGATTGTGAGTTCCTTGAACACAGACCCTTTTCTTATTTCTTTTTGTGTGTTTTACTGTAAAGATTTTATTTTTTTTAAGTGATCTCCCCACCAAACGTGGGGCTCGAACTCACAACCCTGAGATTAAGAGTTACATGCTTTACCCACTGAGCCACCCCTCACAGATCCTTTTCTTATTCAGCTGTTTCTCTGTGTCTGGCACATCGTAAGACTGTAATAGATGTGTCTTGAAGAAATGCATTTTTTCTATGTTCCCTGCTAAGCTAAAAGATGAGAATTTGGTGATTTCTAAGAAACTCCTCCTCCCTCTCCCCCTTTTTTTTATGTTTATTTTTGAGAGAGAGAAACCATGAGCAGGGGAGGGGCAGAGAGAGAGGGAGACAGAGGATCCGCAGTGGGCTCCTTGCTGACAGCCCCATGCAGGGCTGAAACTCATGAGCTGTGAAATCATGATCTGAGCCAAAGTTGGACGCTTAACTCACTGAGCCACCCAGGTGCCCCGAGACTGCAGTTTTGTTTTGTTTTTTTTTAAAGATACAAATTATAAGAATTGGTCCTGCTGGGGCACCTGGGTGGCTCAGTCAGTTAACTGTTTGACTCTTGATCTCAGGGTTGTGAGTTCAAGCCCCATGTTGGGCTCTGTGCTGGGCACGAAGTCTACTTAAAAAAAAAAAAAAAAAAAAAAAAAAAATTAGTCCTGCTGTTCTGTTAATATCACTGTCATACAACACTGAAGATCTAACCTGGCCTGTTTTGCATTTGGCAGTCATGGGGAATGGCAGACCCATATCCCCTCTGCCTATCCAAGGGTTTATATAGTGCTCGTCCTTCAGAGATGTGTAGAGGGGTGGCTTGCCTTCTGATTGTGAGCTTGCATTTGTCTTCCTGACACCCAGCAGGATTGCCCTTCCCGGGAAGAGCTGGGCCAGCATTCCTGCCACTGCCTTGTTACTACCAGATGGAGGAGATTCAGTCATGATGTGTATTCATCTCAAGATTTTCATTTTCTGATTTATACCTTGATTTCTGTATCAGTTATAGGTTGTGGCAGGGCATTTTGAAGCTAAAAGAAGGGCCTTGTAGATTTGACGGATCTGAATTTTATTAGAGCCATGCTTTTATGTTTGAAATCACCAAATACAGTTTGCATGTCCTACTCAGCTTCTGCAGGTGGGTGGTAACAGTGAGTTGGGTTCTTTCCATCACTGGCTCTCAGCATTCAGCAGGCATCACAATGACATAGGGAGCGTTCCCTCCTTGGACTGTCAAACCAGAGGCTCTGGGGAGGGGCCCAGGGCATCAGCATGTCTTCTGCAGGTGATTGTGGTGCTCAGTGGAGATCGAGAGCCATTGAATAGGCCTTTTAGTCGAAGCATGTGTTAAGCAAGACCTGGACTTGTAAGTTTAGGTAAGTGGGTCACAGACTTTGCTACATTAGAATCGCCTTGGGAGCTTTTAAAAATCCCAGTGCCCCAGTCACCTGCATACCAGTCAAATCAGCGTATCTAGGATGGGGCATCAGTAGTTTTTAAAATTCCCGGGAAATTCCAATATGCAGTAAAGTTTGGGAATCGTTTGTTTAGGCTCTTCTAAAATAGGTATTTATCCTTTTCAGACACCCCTCCCCCACTCTGCCTTTTATCTATAGGAGCTGAATGCCAAGGCAGCTTCTCTCTTTGAAACAAACGACGACCACTCTGTAACAGAGGGCATTAATGTGATGAATGAGCTGATCATTCCCTGCATTCACCTTATCATTAATAATGACATCTCCAAGGATGACTTACATGCCATTGAGATCATGAGAAACCATTGGTGCTCTTACCTTGGACAAGATATTGCGGGTATGTTGTTGTTAGCACTTGGAATAAATTATTTCTTCTTTTTTTTTTTTTTAAGTTTATTTATTTATTTTGAGAGAGACAGAGAGAGTGCAAACAGGGCAGGGCAGAGAGAGAGGGAGAGTCTCAAGCAGGCTTCTTGCTGTCAGTATAGAGCCCCATGCAGGGCTTGAACTCCCACAACTGTGAGATCATGACCTGAGCCCAGATCAAGAGTCGGACACTCACTGACTGAGCCACCCAAGCGCCCCCTCACTTGCAATAATTTCTAAGGCTCTTGAGACTTTTAGAAATTACAGTGCTTTTACTCAATAGCACTGGTTATCAAACCTTTTTAAAGGATCATTGAAACATCGAAGTTGGAAGTGGCTCTGCTCTACTGAAACAAGGGAGAGGATCCTAGGCCTCTGTCCCTCTTAACCTTCCTTCACCTCCTCTGTGGCTGCTGAAGACTTCACAAACAGCCCAGAAGTCCTGTTAAAAAATTTTCTCCTCTCCAGGGATGTCAGACTTCCATTACTTCTTCATCTGTCAAAATCTGAACTCTAATTTTACAGTTTAAAAATCAAAATGTTTTTGCACTTTGATTACCTGATGGTGCCATAACTCAATTTTCCTGTGACTAGAAGTTGTAAGACAGAACACCCACTATTAACTGTGATGCCCTTGAGATTAGTAGGATAGCAAATGAAATAGTCTTGCTTGTCCAAAGCATTTTGGAGAGGGGAGCTTAAAACTAGTCATTTTTAGGTGAGTTTGGTAGACCTAGAAAGTTGGTATGGGGGCGCCTGGGTGGCTCAGTCGGTTGGGCGTCCGACTTCGGCTCAGGTCGTGATCTCGCGGTCCGTGAGTTCGAGCCCCGCGTCAGGCTCTGTGCTGACTGCTCAGAGCCTGGAGCCTGTTTCGGATTCTGTGTCTCCCTCTCTCTCTGACCCTCCCCCATTCATGCTCTGTCTCTCTCTGTCTCAAAAATGAATAAACGTTTAAAAAAAAAAAAAAAGAAAGCAAGTTGGTATGTATTCTAATATGAAGCCTCTTGGTTAGTGTCTCACTGATGTAAAGATATTCTATTGACTTATTAAAGTGTTTACATTTACAGTATTAATATGAATTTCCTTTTAATGTCTTGGGTTTTTCTTTAGACTATGTCTATATATATGTGTGTGTGTGTGTGTGTGTGTGTGATATATACCTTTACTTAATGCCATGTGTGCACATTGGTATGCTTTAATCATCGAAAGAAAATACACCATTCTATTTATGGTAGAGAGTATCCTATCCAGTTTTTCAAATTTTAAAAGGATGGTAGATAAGAAGGCCTGCCAGGGAAATGAATAGGTAGTGTTATCCTGGCACACATCATACAGCCTAAAGCAGTGACCTAACTCTTTGGTTTATCTGGCAAGTAGTCTTTGCTCCTGGTTTGGCTTAAAGGAATTGTTATTTGTTGTTAGCTGGCCAGCACAATGCAGTGACCTTCGAGGCTGGGTGATGGATGGGCTCTGTGGAAGACCTTCCCATATAGTTGCAGACTTAACTAGTTTTTACTCAGCGATCTGTTTAGCTGTATATGTAACCATCTGCTTTCCCTCCACAGAAAATCTACAGCTGTGCTTAGGGGAGTTCCTACCCAGGCTTCTCGATCCTTCTGCGGAAATCATTGTCTTGAAGGAGCCTCCAACTATTCGACCCAATTCTCCCTATGACCTTTGTAGCCGATTTGCAGCTGTCATGGAGTCAATTCAGGGGGTGTCAACTGTGACAGTGAAGTAAGCCCCCACATGTTCAAGGCCCACTTTGGTCCGTGGCTGCCTGCCTGTTGCACAGAAGTCTGTCATCACAGTGTTTGCCCTGGGGAAGGAATTAGGTGGGAAAGTAAGATTCAGATCCAGCCCCCAACCATGCTCTGCGTGTAAAGAAGGATTGAAAATAAAATTGCACTTTTTAGGTACAGAATCATAAAAGCAATTTCATCACAAAAGACAAGAACCATTGTATTAAGGTACCGAATTACGTCACAAGACCTGAAATGCCTCTCATACCTACACGCGTGTTCGAATGCTCGAGCTTTTTTGTAACTCTCTTGCCACTTTTAAAATTATCCTGCAGGCATAAATATTTTTGACAGTGGAATAGAAGGGTGATCCATCAGAACCTGAACCAGATGAACAGCTACTAGTTATTTTATCAAATACAGATGACATTTCAAAGTTCTAAATGGCAAGAGATGAGAGCTCTGAGCCTCGCCCGTCTCTTGATGGGAGAAGACAAAATGCATTGCTAATGAACTACCGCCCTTCACGTGTGGGTAGAAACCTAAGGGCACGTGGCAGCAAGGGCTGCAAAGTCAAAAGAAAGCTGCCTTTCCTTTCTTCTCTCTCTCTCTCATTTTATATTTTTTAAATAAACCAGAAAACCTCATACTCAGTCCCGAGTGAAAGAAAGGAAAGCAGTAAGGACCTTAGACTGAACGGCGTTGTGAACCGTCACTAAGACAGGAGAGCGTTGGGATTTCAGTAAAAGCTTCTGGCATCCGAAAACTGTCAACAGCAGGTGTCTAAGGCCGCTGCTGGCCCCAAAGAACGTTTGGATGCCCCTCCCTTTTTGTGCTCCGAAAAAAAAATAAGGGATGAGGGTTTGTAAAAAGAAAAAAAAAGAATATATATATGTATATGTAGAGAGAGAACTATCCCCTGTTGACCGTTTTTAAAAGGCTCCAGATTGGATATTGTGTTTTAACCAAATTTTAACGTTAATGAGGGAATAGTGGGCGGGAAGAACACTCGATACAACTATGCAGATTTTATAAATGTGCAATAAAAGTATCTGTTGTACCTTTGGTGTCCAGGATGGCCTTCATTTAAGCACACATTTTCTGGAAGTCCATGAACTCAGTAAGCATTTGTCACGTTCCAGTTTTTCTTCTTTAAAAAAGGTTCTTTTTAATGTTTGTATTTTATTTTTGAGGCAGAGACAGAGCAGGATCTGGGGAGGGACAGAGAGAGAGGGAGGCACAGAATCTGAAGGAGGCTCCAGGCTCCGAGCTGTCAGCACAGAACCCAAAGCGGGGCTTGAACTCGTCAACCGTGAGATCACAGCCTGAGCCGAAGTTGGACGCTTAACCGACTGAGCCACCCAGGTGCTTCATTTTTTTCTTCTTTAAAAGAAAAAAAAAGCAGATGAAAGGGTTGAGAATCTTGCGGATTCTTGAGCAGCCCCTAGTGGTGGCTGGTGTCCCACACCCCCTTTGCTAGCACTGCACAAAGTGTATCTACTTTGTAATTTAGAAGGCAAAAAAATTATTCGCTTAGGGGCGCCTGGGTGGCTCGGTCGGTTGGGCGTCCAACTTCGGCTTGGGTCATGATCTCACGGTCTGTGAGTTCGAGCCCCGCGTCGGGCTCTGTGCTGACAGCTCAGAGCCTGGAGCCTGTTTCAGATTCTGTGTCTCCCTCTCTCTCTGCTCCTCCCCAGTTCATGCTCTGTCTCTCTCTGTCTCAAAAATAAATAAAAGTTAAAAAAAAAAAATTTTTAAAAAAGACATTTAAAAAAAAATTCGTTTAAAACCGACCTTCTTACATTTTGACTAAATTAACAGTAGGCAGTCCTTTACAGAATTTCAGAGCTGTGTTTGTGTTTCAGAGCTCAATGCGAGGATCGTGGTTTCATGGGAAATTGATCCGTCTTCTTACCCTTTAATTTGCCTCACTGTTTAAAATTCTGGGGGCCACCGTTTGCTGTTCACTTTTTTTTAAATTTTTTTTTAATGTTTATTTATTTTTGAGACAGAGAGAGACAGCGTGAATGGGGGAGGGGCAGAGAGAGAGGGAGACACAGAATTGGGAAGCAGGCTCCAGGCTCTGAGCCATCAGCCCAGAGCCTGACGCGGGGCTCGAACTCACGGACCGTGAGATCGTGACCTGAGCCGGAGTCGGACGCTCAACCGACTGAGCCACCCAGGCGCCCCTGCTGTTCACTTTTTAATCTCTGTCATCATTGAGCCCTGTGCCCAGTTGTATTATTTCACTTTCTGTAACGGCCCTGGGATGATGACAGGGACTGGTCTGTCTAAGGTCATAGATGTTTTAGGCACTGGAGCCAGGACACGAACCTTTGGCAGTCTCACTGCATAGCCTGTGCTTTGAACAACCATTCAACTGTCCTTGGCGGTCTTGTAAAAATCTTTTGGTTTGTACCTTTCCACATGTGCTACCTTCTGGTCAGTTCTTGGGAATCTATAATCGACCAAGACAGGAACAGATGGACATTTGTATGTTTGGTGTGGGGTAGTTTCTGTCATTTGGAGCCACCCAAACCACCCAGTGGAGTGCTGAGGAGTAATGTCTTTTAATTCACTTTCACTGGGTGCTTTGGGTACAGCCTGGTTTCTTAAGGGGTCCACAAACTGCCTCAGGCCAAGAATGGTTTTCACATGTTTAAAGGATTGTGAAAAAGCAGGACGAGGGCCAGGAAGGTGGTGGGAGGAGAGAGGGAAGAAATGTATTTGACCCTTACCCAAAACGATTTAAGGGTTTGGTCAGGGCACTTGACCTCAGCATAAATTCCCTTGAGACTGGGTTTAGGCTTTCTTTGGCTAGCTGGAATTGCAGCCCTCCTCTGCTCGCATTTGTTAGCTCCTTTCAGAACTCCAAGGTGTATGAACTCATTTTTATCCTACCTGCTTCAAGAGAGAAGCGTAAGTACGTACATAGAATAGTTGAAGTAATGAATGAACCAGAGGCAAGGACTGAATGAAGGGCTGGGGTAGAGCAGAGATGGGATAGAAGGAATGATGCATTGTAGCAGTAGTTTATCCATTTTCATTGCTTGGTTTACTGTATTTCTTTGCATGCCCCTATCTTGCAGTTTATTCTGCTAGTTGTCGTTTTGGTTTCCAGGTTTTGGCTACTATCTAACACTGCCAGGAGCACGCATGGGCATGTATTTCCATGCACGCACGAATGCATTTCTGTTGGTATGGACTGTGAGTGGAATTACTGGGCCACAGGGCATGTGGGTCACAAAGGGTCACAGGGATAGATGGCTACGTCTTTATTAGGCACTGTCCCACAAGTTCCCAAAGCCATTATGCCAACTGAAACTCCCGTGGTAGTTGGTGAGCTCCTGTTACCCTGTATCCTTGTCAAGATTTGGTTTTGTTAGTATTTTTAATTATAGCCATTATGGTAGATGTGCGATACTGTTTTAATTTGCCCTTTGCACACTAACGATGTTGAGCATCTCTTTACATGCTTATTGGCCTTTGGCTATTTTGTGCAATACCTAGTTAAGTCTCTTGCCTCCTTGTTTTGTTGGATTTACTGTCTTGCTAACGTATTGATGTGTAAGAACTGTAAAAAAAGATACCCAGTTATGGAAACTTTTTATATGCATTGCATATATCTTCTGCCACTCTGGTTTTTCGCTCCTGATGGCTTGATGAAAACAAATTTTTATACTGTTAACATTGTCCAATTTACTAGTCTTTCCCTTCACGATTAGTTAACGGTATTGTGCCCTGTTGAGGAAATCATTATGTCATGAAGACATTCTGTGTTATCTCCCAGAAGTTTTGCTGTTTGACCTTTCCCAGTTAGCTGACTGACCCCAGTAGCTTTCACTGTGTTTTTCCCAGTACTGTGCCTTTGTCATAAACCACGGGTCTATGTAGGGTTCTGTTTCTGGGCTCTTTTACCTGTTCCATTGGTACGTTTGTCTACTCGTAGCAATATCACACTGTCTTAATTAGTGTAGCTTTATGAATCTTGATTTCCAGTACAATAAATCATCCAGTTTTGAACGTCCTAAGATCATCTTGTTTATTCTTAATCTTTTGTATTGCCATATACATTTTAGAATCAGTTTGTCAGTTTCACACATGCAGATTTCCAGGGATTTTGATTAGGTTTACAGTGACTATAGATAATTTGGAATTGACATCTTCTAATCTATGAACATTGTATATCCTGCTTATGTAGGTTTTCTTTAATTTCTGTATAAAGTTCTTTCGTATTTTCCATAAATTGATTCCTAGATCTTTGATGTTTTTCAAGGTATTGTAAGTGTTGTCATTTTTGGAATTACATTTTTAATTGTTTTGTTGCTGGCATCTAAAAACAAATCGATGTTTTTGTGCTTGCTTCAGCAGCACATATACTAAAATTAGAACAATACCGAAATTAGCACGGCCTCTGCACGAGGATGACACCCAAATTTGAGAAAGAAATTGATATTTTTATATCTACTCTGTGTCTAATGACATTGATAAGTTCAGTTGCTAATTCTAATAGTTGATCAGTAATTTTTTGTAAAGATTTTTTTTTCTGTGAACAATTATATTGTCTGTGAATGATGGCTTTTATTTCTTTATTTCAGGTCCTTGCAACATTTATTTTTCTTGCCTGATCACACTTACTAAGACCTCTGGTACAATCCTGAATAGAAGTGGTGATACTGGGCATCTTTGTCCCCTAATATCAGGGGGGAAAGTTTTCAATATTTCATCATTAAGTATGCTGTAGGCTTTTTGTAAATTCCATTTACTAGGTAAAGAAAGATTCCTTCTATTCCTGTTTTGCAAAGAGTTTTTTAAAAAATTATGAATGGCTGTTGAAATTTATCAAATGTTTTTTTCTAGATCTATTGGAATGATTACGTGGGTCTTTTCCTTTATTCTGTTCATGTGTGAATTATGTTTATTTACTTTAAGTGTTAAACCATGTGTTGCCAGAAGACACTGATCATATTTTCATATGTACATGGAATTTTTCATATTTTGTTAAGGATTTTTGCATGTATGTTCATGAGAAAAACTGGCCTTTACTTTTCTTATTACATTCTTGTCAGGGTTTTAGTATCAAGATTATTCTGGCCTTATTGAATGAATTGGGAAATGCTCTCTCATCTGAGATCGTCTGAGCTTAGAATTACATGTTTTTGTAGGCGTGCTTTTCATTATGGTAAAGCAGTGTTTTTGATACATACAGCATTTTTAGATTTTTTGGGTTACTTCTTCTTGTGTGAATTTTGGAAAATTGTTAGAAATTTGTCCTGTTTCATCTAAAATTTATATTTTACTGGCAGAAAGTTCATAATACCTCATGATTTTCCTTCCTTCCTCCACTTTCCTCTCTTCCTTTTTCTTTCTTTCCTTCCTTCCTTTCCTTCCTTCCTTCCCTTCTTTCCTTCCTTCCTCCCTCCCTAGGATCTATGATGTTCTAGTGATGCTGAAACTGGGTGATGTGTATTTTTTTTCTGGTCACTATTTTCAGGGGTTTATTAGGTCTTTTCAAGGAACTATATTTTGCTTTTGTTTACATTTCTTTTTTGTTTCGGTTTGGGTGAGGGGAGGTCTGCTTTTTTTTTTTAATTTTTTTTTTATCGTTTATTTATTTTTGAGACAGAGAGACAGAGCATGAATGGGGGAGGGGCAGAGAGAGAGGGAGACACAGAATCGGAAGCAGGCTCCAGGCTCTGAGCCATCAGCCCAGAGCCCAAGCGGGGCTTGAACTCACGGACCGTGAGATCCGTGAGATCGTGACCTGAGCTGAAGTCGGAGGCTTAACCGACTGAGCCACCCAGGCGCCCCGAGGGGGGGTCTGCTTTTTTAATGGAAAGCTCTTCAACAGTGGTTCTTAACCTTGGCTGCCAGTCCAGGATCAGCCGTGTCACAGTAAAACAACAGCAGCTGGCCTTCAACCCTGCAGATCCTGACTTGTTAGATTTGGGCTGGGACCCCGTTACTTGTGCTTAGAAGGGCATCACAGGTGATTCTGATGTACAGGCACAGCTGAGAGCCACTCCTTCAAAGAACATCTGTGCCTGCTAAGGAAGTGGCTTTTACATTGTCGCCCACACCCCGAATTCTTTGGTCTTACAAAAAAAGCTCTAGAACCTCCTTCAGTGAGAGTTTACAGGCTTTCATGTTTTCTGGATGAATGTGTTTTGGCACTCCTCATGTTGAACTCGACTCTGATAGAGATATTGAAAATATAGTTCTTGTAATTCACCTTCCTTTTAATTCCCATAAACACATCAGTTCCCTAAAGTTTGCTCGTAGGCTCAGCTTCTCAGCTATTTGGTCATTACAGTACTTTTTTCTGAACCTTGAAAAAAAAATTTCCCGCATTCTTCCTAAGTTGTTGGACAATAAACTGAACTATTAATCTACTGCAAGGAAGAGTAGAACTGGCTTAAGAGATTTTCAGGACCGTTTCCATGTCTTCCTCCTTTCAACACTGTGGCTTGCTACACTGCCCATCAGGCTGTTCAAAGGTTATGATGACCTCTCGACCTCCTGTGGACCATTTATAGGCAGGTGAATGGGTACTACAGGACAGAGACCTGGTGTCTCCCCTTGTCAAAAATAAGATAATAAGCCTGATTGCTCCTGTTACATCAGGTGGACCAGAAACTGTGATGATAAGCAACGAACAGGAATATTAACTTTGAGTAGGAATAGAGGCTAGACCTTCCATAGAATGTAGGCGACTTGGAATTGATAGGTCGGCACAAAAGTGGTGCCCAGGAACCAACAGTAGTCATTCTTCAAAACTGAATGTATGTTGGTCCCAGTGCTAAAGCAGACATGGAAGGGTGGCCCATTTTCTGTCTAGAGTCCTGATGGTGGGCTAGATGTGTCCTTGCATGCCAAAGACGGTCTTCTCAAGGTGGCATGCAGGTTTTAATAGCAAGAACAGAATTCCCAGTGATGGCCAGAAAGTAGCATCGTCGTTCACTAAGTCACCCTGACTATCCCTGCATAAGTAATACCCGGATCTCCTCCACGAGTTGCACAGGTTTCCAGCTTTCCTGACTCACAAATCACGGCAGAATCGGTGTCTCTTCTAAGAAGATGTTTCATGGAAAGAATATTGACACTGGAATCTGACACACCTGAGCTCAAATACTGGCTGAACGTGTTTTCCTGGTCTGTGAAACAGGAAAATACTTACCTCGTAGTTAATGTTTTAAGAGTCAAGGACAAAATAGATGTAGCAGTGACTCAGTGTGAGCAGAGCCCTGGATGCAGTTCTCATGGGGAAACTTGTCACAGGATAAGAATTTTAAGGGCTGGCCAGACCTGTGCAGGGCTCACAGGTCGGTTCTAAATAATTGGGGCGTATGTAGATATCCAGAGGGTTATGGGTCTCCGGCAAGTGGAAGTGTTCATATTGGCCAATCGGACTGGCAGAGAGAAATGTTGAAGGGATCGGACCTCATGCTGGTTAGAAACATTACAGCGGCTTCTGCCTGATTCTTCTCCTGTTTTAGATACATTTTTTTTCTTTAATTGTGCTATGGAAACGCTTGAGCCTGGTAAAGTACAGGGAGTCAATAGTTTTCTTTTTGGTTCCATTGCCACCTTCCATTATGATCCTATGGATCCCGTTTCCCTGCCCCTGACAGCATCTCAGGAAGATTGCATAGCTGTACTGTCATGTGGGAGCCTTAAAACAAAGATTTGCATGTATTGCAGAGTCTAGACCCATCTAGACCAGTTCGGTCATTCGTTTTTTGGGCACTTCTCCCCTCACCTTAGTCCAGGCCTTGGCCTGATGGTCAGGAGCTAGCAGTAAGGAAGGGGCCACAGGATGTTGTTCCTCTCCCCCCTGCTCTGTGCCTCTCCTCACCCCCAACTCCTGGCTCCCCTAGAGCCTGAGGGAGGAGGCTTTATAGGAGAAGGCAAGGGATGTTGTCTACTTTAAAAAACAAACAAACAAACAAAAAACAGTAATATTCTTCTGGTTCTCAAATGTTCTTTGTTAGGTCAGGAATGCAATTACTAGCTCTTGTGTGAGGTATTTTATGTGTTCTCCAGACAACCCTGTAGAAACCTCCGCACTGTCCTTTGATGTGGCTTTTGGACTTCCTGGCTGACTTACAGACCTTCTTAGCTCTTGGTTAAGTCATTCGCCCCTCCCAGCAGTGCTCTGGGACAGTGTCACCCAGACTGGCTCCCCTGCATCCACTTGGGCTGTGGAAAGCTCACCACCCGCCCCACAGAAGCCAAGTGCAGGTGCTGCCGTCATGCCCCACTCCGGCCAGCCTCCTGATTCAGACTGCCCTCACTGGGTACCAGGCACCCTTCTCTGTGCCCCTGCAACACAGGTCAGGTTTTCTCAACTTTCTTGGGCACCATCCTGAGGGCAGGAGGCATGGGCCTGTGCAGCTTCCGCAGCTCAGCGGGGGTGGGGTGGGTGTGTTTCAGGTAATGTCTGCCCTGCTAGAAACAACTCCCATCTCTGCATGGTTCTCTCGAGGTCCATCTCCACCCTGTTCTCACATGGAAGGGTTGAGAACATCACCATACCCGCCCCCCACCAACTGTTAAGAATTCCCTTCCAGGAATCCACCTAATGAATCTGTGTGCTTCATTTATACAGGCTGTTGGGTCTGGTGCTGGCCAGCTTGGCCCTTTCTTGGAAGCAATGTATTAGCCCCTGTCTTTAGAATTGGGGGCATGTAGCACCCATGGGACTTGACTTTGAGGCTTTGTTAAAAATTCTGAGCAACAGAGAAGTCTAATCTACATTCTATAAATGTGGATGAAATAGCAAGAATGGCTTAAAAAATAAGTCCATCAATCAGTAGAGTGGAAAGTGACCTCCAGCTTCTTTGGTTCTATGTTTGAGGCCAGTGACTACAAACATTTTCCTAACTCTGAGTGTCCTTTGTTCTCATCCTGGCTGCTAAGACACATCTCCTGTCCAGAAGCTCATGAAACTACTTCTGACTTCTCTCCCATCCCCAAATGTGTCTAACCCACATTGGCTTCCCTTAGGACTTCTTCCTCTAGAGTCTTGGAGTCTTGGAGGCCCAGAAGGGTAACAGATGGGTATTAAAAAAAAAATTTTTTTAACGTTTATTTTTTTTGAAGGAGAGAGAGAGAGAGAGAGAGTGTGAGCAGGGGAGGGGCAGAGGGGAGGGAGACACAGAATCCGAAGTAGGCTCCAGGCTCTGAGCTGTCAGCACAGAGCCTGCTGTGGGGCTCAAACCCACGAGCCGTGAGATCATGACCTGAGCTAAAGTCAGATGCTTAACTGACTGAGCCCCAGATGAGTATTTTAATAGGGACCTTCTGGAATGCCTTGTCTGCTGATGGCGAGGTTTTCAGACCCAAAGGCAGGCTGGTGGGGAGGATGGCACTGAGGCATCAAATCTGGTGAGTCCCTGAGTTTCTTTCTTACAGTGTGTGCACATAATAAAAGCTTGTGACTTGAAATTCCGATTGACTGGTGTCCTTTGCTGTTTCTAATACACATGACAACACACCTCTCCATGTGTAGCCACAATAAAGAAGTGTTTTTCATGTTAGAATAATTTGCTGCAAGTCTACATGAGAAAAGGCTGAGTTGAAGCCAAGACTTAATTAATTAGTTCTATTTTTATCTCTCATTATTTTCCCTACAAAGTAGGTAGATGAAAACAGTGGCAGTTTTAAGTGAAAAGCATCTTCTTCCTCTAAAAGTGGATTCACATCCCTGTCTGGGAATGACATGCTGTTGATTATTTGGGAATCAATCAACAATTCTCATCCCCATTTAAAAAATGCTGCTGTGTCCTTTATAGGGAAAGTTAGGAAGACAAAATATTTTCTTAACAAATATTTAGCGTGTGTGGTGTGTGTGTGTGTGTGTGTGTGTGTGTGTGTGTGTGTGTGTGTGTTTCCGTTGGAGGACATGATCACACGCTGGTGACAAATATCCCATTAGCACCTGCAAACATGGGATTGGGACAAAGGCTGGGAGCCACCAGAAGGAACAGGTGAGCCACCTGGCAGTAAAAGCCCTATGTTTAGGCCTCAACAAAAGCACAAAGGACAAGATTTTTCTTTGTAGTTCTGTGGTTTTTCCTTCTGCTTCATTGCTAATTTTTCCCTTGCTCTGGTGGGTTATCTCAGCAATCCAACTTTAAGAAGCAACAGGATGGGGTGAAGAAAGACTGCCCTGATGTTGAAGCCCTGGGTTCAAGTCCTGACCAGCTAATTACTCGCCATGGGCATGTTGCCTAAATTTTCTGGATCTCAGTTTCCTCATTAGCAAACCAAATAATATCTGCTCTCCCAACCTCCAAAAAACCTCTCAAGATGTGTTTAATAATCCTACCAAGATACGTGGAAGTGTTTTGTAAACTCTTACTCCCTACACAATCGTGTGATCAGGGAAACTGTGTGGGGGTGAGGTGTTAGAGGAGAGGGAGTAGGTACAGCTGTGGTCACCTGGGGGCTGAGTTCCAACTCTTGGCCACATGCTTGGCTTCCTGTGGTCCTGAAGGTAGAGACAGTGTCCCATAATATGACCTGTAGGCTCTGCAAGTCTGGCTGCTTCCTACCTCACTCGCCTTGCCTTCTACATTTTTCCTTCTCCAACCAGAACTGCTGTCCATCCTTCAGCTTTTACCCAATTATTGCTTCTTTAGGGTATCCATGCGGGACTCCCCGGCTAGGCTACAATTTCTCCTGTTGCGTGATCTTATAGAAGCACATGCCTTTCCAAATTTGTAAGGGTTGTTGTGGTTACCATTTCCCTTTAAGTGATTTCATATTAGTATTTGTCTCCCCTATTTGCCTATACGAGGGGCAGGGATAAATTTTGTCTTTTACCTTTTTTATTCCTGGTTCCTAGCACAATGCCAAGGATATGGTAGGTGCTCCGTGCATATCTGTTAAATGACTGAATAAATGACCAGATGGATGAATGAAGAGATGGATGCATCTTGTAGATCCTGTAAAGATCCAAGGATAACTCGTGGATATTTGAGCCTCACCCCTGAGTGGTCAGCTCTGTCTTCCCAGCATGAAGTTAAGAAATCGTGTGAATGAGTAGTTGGGTGAACAACTTTGCCCAGGACTGGGCACTTTCAGTGCTAAAGCTAGGAGAGTCCCAGGCAAACCAGGGCAAATTGATTACCCCAGAGTGGCTGTGCCAAAGATCTACCCAATGTGGGCATGTACGTGGACGGAATTATCAGCTTCTCAGCAATGTCTTCCACTTCCACCATATGCAAAATCACGTTATAAATCCTTCAAAATGGAACCCAAATGTCAGCCGAGCTACCCAGGCTGTGGCTAAAATAAAGTCCCCTTAACAACAATGATCTGGGTGCCTTTGCTTCTCCCACCTGCACTGGCAGGCCCTCAACCTGATACCCCACCTCAGGTTGGTGAAATTGGTATTGGAACCATACAAAGCCAGAATATAACTGGTGCAAACTGCCCTTTTATGCTCAGAAATGTATTTACCTAGGAGTCATTTGGATTTGTGTACATCGACTGGACATTCACAGAAGGACACGTATAAAAGGGAAAGGAGCTTTCTGGAGAAACCATGACTCCCAGAGAGCACCCCACTCTGGGTAAGAAGGTAAACGTTGACGGGCATTAAGGGGGCCCTTTTTGGGATGAGCACTGGGTGTCATATGTAAGAGATGAATCACTGGGTTCTACTCCTGAAGCCAAGACTACACCGTATGGTAACTAACTTGAAAATAAATTAGGGGAGCCTGGGTGGCTCAGTCGGTTAAGCGTCTGACTTCGGCTCAGGTCATGATCTTGCGGTCCGTGAGTTCGAGCCCCGCGTCGGGCTCTGTGCTGACAGCTCAGAGCCTGGAGCCTGTTTCAGATTCTGTGTCTCCCTCTCTCTCTGCCCCTCCCCTGTTCACGCTCTGTCTCTCTCTGTCTCAAAAATAAATAAACGTTAATAAAAAAAAAATTAAAAAAGAAAATAAATTAAAAAAAAAAAAAAAGAAGTTGCTGGAGATGACGTTGCACCTGGGCTGACTCATGTCCTCAGGAAAACAAACCGACGAACCCCGTGTTATTTTTCTGAGGAGGGAACTGTGCTGGGCTATGCCAGCAAACTTGTTTATACTTGTGTTGGGGTGTGTGTGTGTGTGTGTGTGTGTGTGTGTGTGTGTGTGTGTGTGTTCTTGCTTGAGCAGCGGCTATCAAGAAGCCAGGGCCATTTTGTCCAGAATGGGAGGCGTCTGAGCACAAGCAGCCCCAGAGCTGAGCAGGCAAAGCGCAGCACCAGCGCTGGGGAGTGGGGTCTCAGTTTTGCAAGCAATCCCGCATGCCTCTGAGCTTGGGGAAGTGACCTCTTTGCGGACACTGGGAGTGAGCACCTTTGGTTATTCTTCTGCAGGAATCGTGGACTCTTTAGACTGAGTAGGGGAGCGGGGGTGGGGGCTGTAGATGGCAGTGAGAGGAACAGGTGCAGGGTGCTTTCAGCCGACAGACAGGTTTATGGGTAAGCTTGAGGCTCTTCCTTGAGGACTTGCACAAATGCCTGAGGAAGACCTGAGGTGGGTAATGAGGCTGAGGGCCTGCCAGTGGAGGTGGGACAAGCAAAGGCACCCAGGTCGTTGTGAAGGGGACTTTATTTGTAACCACAACTTGGGTAGCTCGGCTGACATTTGGGTTCCGTTTTGAAGGATTTATAACGTGATTTTGCATATGGTGGAAGTGGAAGACATTGCTGAGAAGCTGATAATTCCGTCCACGTACATGCCCACATTGGGTAGATCTTAGGCACAGCCACTCTGGGGTAATCAATTTGCCCTGGTTTGCCTGGGACTCTCCTAGCTTTAGCACTGAAAGTGCCCAGTCCCGGGCAAACCAGAATAGTTGTTCACCCAACTACTCATTCACACTATTTCTTAACTTCACACTGAGAAGACAGAGCTGACCGCTCACAGCCCCATAACGTAGCAGAAACAAGAGTATGTCTTCCTCTGGGATATTAAGAATCCTCAAAACTGGGGCACCTGGGTGGCTCAGTCGGTTAAGCGTCCGACTTCAGCTCAGGTCATGATCTTGAAAGAGCAGACCCAGGCTGGCTGACTAGTGACTATGTCCCCGACATGGCCGCAGAAAGAAGTTCCCGCACGGGGCGCCTGGGTGGCGCAGTCGGTTAAGCGTCCGACTTCAGCCAGGTCACGATCTCGCGGTCCGTGAGTTCGAGCCCCGCGTCGGGCTCTGGGCTGATGGCTCGGAGCCTGGGGCCTGTTTCCGATTCTGTGTCTCCCTCTCTCTCTGCCCCTCCCCCGTTCATGCTCTGTCTCTCTCTGTCCCCAAAATAAATAAAAAAAAAAAAAAAAAAAAAAAAAGAAAGAAGTTCCCGCTCAAACCTCAGACCATGCATCCCCCCCTTGAGTAACTTATGTTTTCTAAGAAAGCAGGCTACCGATTGATGCATTCTTCCGAAGTCTGAGGTGGGAGGAAGGGGAGTGTGAGAGGCATGGAAAGTGTGAGTAGAAGAGGGAGGGCTTCTCTCAGAGGCCAGAGGCAGGAGCCCTCAACCTTGTCCAGGCTTAGAATGACCTGAGAGCATTTTAATAACTGACCCCTCCCCAAACCAATTAAATCAGAGTCTCTGGGGATGGTGTTTGGTGCTAGGTATTTATATAGCACAGCAAGGCTGACAGCCAATGGTTAATAGGTGACCAGTGAGAAACGTTCTGTATACACTGAGGCCAAACATGTTAACCTCAGACACAGTGGTTCTTAAACTTCAGGTGCACCAGAATCTCCTGGAAGACTTATTCAAACACAGATTGCTGAGCCCCACCCCCAGAGTTTCTGATTCAGTGGGTCTGTGACCACCAGGCCCAACATTTGCATTTTTAACAAGTTCCAGGTGATGCTGATAATTGCTGACCTGGGACCACACTTTGGCAGCCAATCGGCTGAGGCCACGACCCTTCCCCAGCCAATCGGCTAAGGCCATGATCCCTATAAAACCTTTGTGCTTTTGAAACCCGCTCTCTCTCTCCAGTATCTCACCACTGCGTCAGTGCAGGTAGGGGATTGAGCTCGACCTATCTCGAATAAAGGCTCTTTGCTTTTGCATCGGACTCGGCTCCCTGGTGGTCTTTGGGGATCACGAATTCTGGGCATAACAATCTCATGTTTTGTGGGTTCCAGCCCCTCATCGGGCTCTGCACTGACAATCTGGAGCCTGCTTAGGATTCTCTCTGCCCCTCCCTAGCTTGTGCACTCTCTCTCCTTCAAAAGAAATAAACTTAAAAAAAAAAAAAAGGAATCTACAAAATCACAAAGATATATTGTGAAGCTCCCCTTCAAATTGTGTGCCAGAGGCAGAAAATGAACACAAACAAGGAAGCTTCCTATCTTAAGAGGCTATCCTGGGCCAATAATTCATTTTCATTTGCCAAGGCATATTCTCTAGCATTTCTATTTATATCTGCAGTGGCTATTCACACTAGATTTTCTATGATGGAGCCAATTTTGCAATATATTTTCCTTAGTAATGAATCAAGTACATAATGTTATGAGTTTAAAAGCGTATTATACAAGTAAAATCTAAGTCAGAAACATGTTTGCTAGAAAACTATGCCTTGATTTTTCATTCTCAAATTAGGATCACTATATCACCATGATAGTCAAATCCTTATCAAGTTGGGACAGCGACTACCACCCCCAAATGAGGAAAATATATAGAAGGTGGTAAAGAATAAGGAAGGGAAAGGGTTCTACTGACATTCCTTTATTCTGGAGATTCCTTGGCAGAAGCAGGTCCTAGATGAACAGGTTCCTAGGTCTTGGTGTCAGATAGAAGGAGTCATTGGACTCATTTGCTGGGGCACAGAACGGCGGGGCTCTAGGGCCAGCCATCTGGAGAGAGGACACGTCTTCTTTTCCCAGACAGGCTGAGAAGATGAGGAGTAACCCACCAAGGGCCAGGAAAATACCAGCAGCCCAGCCCAGGTAGAGGGCATCTCCAAACTCCCAGCGAGGCACAATCTCAGGGATGCTGTTATCCCGGAAGTCTTGGATCGTGGCGTAGGCTACCCAGGAGACTGGAAAGAGGGTAGTGGCTGAAGCAGATGTTTCCAAAGTCCCTCCCAGGAGGCAAAGCCGCCTCTTAAATACCCATCTGATCCTGTGAAACTGGAAGCATTCGGACCCACAGCCAGAGAGCAGGAGCCCCAGTAGCCCCAGCCCGTGGGAGGCTACCATGAGGATTCGGGATACCTGGAGCTCCTGGGGCAGAGACAAGAAGGACTCAAAGGCCTTGCACACGGCAACTTCCTCCTGATTCACGCAGACCTCCCAAAGCCCCATGATCCAGGTCTCCATTTCGTTCAGTTCCAGATTGAGAGTCTTCCACTGGGGCAGGATGGTGGTGACACATGAGCAGACCCAGCCGAAGAGGGAGAGGAGCAGTCCCCCAAGCTGGGCTTTCCCGTGGAAACTCCAGGCCATGGTTGCTCCCACCACGGAGCCAGAAAGTGAGGACAGGCGGCTGGGTGACCGGTGAGCAGGCAGCACTTTGGGGGAGACCCAGTGGAAGGTCTTTCACATTCGGAGAGGGCTCTTGTTTCAGTTTTTAGGCAGCAGCTGAGGCAGGTGCCAGGAGCTTGGCAACACTGGGTTTAGGGGTGTGTCCAAGATGGGATGTGGGCGGGGGTTCTGGGGGAGGGTCCCATGAGAGGCAAAGAAAAGCTAGAGAGTAAGCCATCAGTATCGATTTGATGAGTAAATTCATAAACCTGAAGTTAAAATCACTCCCCAGTTCCGAGAGGATGAGAATGGTGTTTGGGGAATATACAATGATAAGATCTTTCTGGAGGGAAGCATGACTTCACATTCCATACTTTTTTTTTTTTTGAGAGCGAGAGAGAGCACAAGTGAGAGAAGGGGCAGAGTGAAAGAGACAGAGAGAAAGAGAGATGGAGAGAGAGACACACACACACAGAGACAGAGAGACAGAGAAGCAAGGCTCACTCATGAACCATGAGACTGTGAACCATGAGATCATGACCTGAGGTGAAGTCAGATGCTTAAAGAATGAGCCACCTGGGCTCCCCAAATTTCATACTTTTAAATACACACATACTTTGACGCAGCACCTTACCTCCAGGAACTTACCCCAATTTATTGCGAATATATACAAAGATTTATGAAAATGTCCATTGAAATATTATTAATGATTGCACACTTTGGTTAGTACTAGGTAGCCATTTGAAAGTGATGTAGAAGAAACTTCAATGACACAAAAAATATTTTTGATTCGCTAAGTGAGACCAGCAAGTGACCAGTTTTTATTTCCCTATTTGTGCTTGTCTATGTACTTTATACATTTAAAAAAAATTTTTTTTTAACGTTTATTTATTTTTGAGACAGAGAGAGACAGAGCATGAACGGGGGAGGGTCACAGAGAGAAGGAGACACAGAATCGGAAACAGGCTCCAGGCTCTGAGCCGTCAGCACAGAGCCTGATGCGGGGCTCGAACCCACGGACCGTGAGATCATGACCTGAGCCGAAGTCGGACGCTTAACCGACTGAGCCACCCAGGCGCCCCTGTACTTTATACATTTGATAAGTTTACCATTTAATATTTTTGTAAGCAGAAAAAAATAGAAAATGCCCCATTCAATGAACCTATCCAGACCCAGAATATACCAGGAGGGAAGCGCTCTCTCCCCATTCTCCTACTGCTGAAGGACAGCAGCTATAATGACTGATGGTCATACCAGCTTCCATACTCCTATTTGCTGCTGCAAAGAGGCAGGTTTGGACAGGAAAGGAGATAATTTGCATTTACTGAGAATGGCTACATGCCAGACTTCTGACTAGATACTTTATCCGTATTTAATTTTCACACCGCCACTGTGAGATACATGGTGGGTAACTTGCCAAGGTCCCCCAGCTGGTAAACAACAGATCCAGGTCCTGAGCCAGGGGACTCAGACTGTGACACTTCATGTTTCTGTCTCCAGGCTACAACGGTGAAACCTCCCGCAATGTGCACGCACACTGGTGACACAACATGTGGGGTAGGGGGTTGATCTTTATGGCAACACACAGAAGAAAACTGGGACTTTTTTAAAAGTGTATTTATTGGGGCGCCTGGGTGGCTCAGTCGGTTAAGAGGCCGACTTCGGCTCAGGTCATGATCTCTCGGTCCGTGAGTTTGAGCCCCGCATCGGGCTCTGTGCTGACAGCTCAGAGCCTGGAGCCTGTTTCAGATTCTGTGTCTCCCTCTCTCTGACCCTCCCCCATTCATGCTCTGTCTCTCTCTGTCTCAAAAATAAATAAACATTTAAAAAATTTTTTAAAGTGTATTTATTTATTTTGAGAGAGACAGAGCGAGCGGGGGAGGGGCAGACAGAGAGGGAGAGAGAGAGAATCCCAAGCAGGCTCTGTGCTGTCAGTGCAGAGCCTGACGAGGGACTCGAACCCACCAACCATGAGATCATGACATGAGCCCAAACCAAGAGACAGACGCTTAACTCACTAAGCTACCTAGATGCCCCCAAATTGGGATTTCTTATAACGAAGACAAATGTTGACCAATGTAATTCCCTATTCATATTTTAACCTCCTGATTGCCCTGTGGTGCACCAGGAAGCAGGGGTGTTGGGGGCAGGAAGTGAGGATGAGTATCTAAGGAAACACCACCTTGACATGATCCGAATGATGTCTCAATACAGCCTGATCAGATTACCAGTGGTGTGGGGGCGGAGGGAGGTGAAGGCTCTTGAAGGCTCTCTTTTTCTTTCGTGTTTTATTATAGAAAATTTCAAACACATACACAAGTAGAGCAAATGGGTAAAGAAATGTCATGTCCTACCACCCAGCGTCAGAAATGATCCCCACATGCCAATCTTATTTTATCCATACCTGCATCCACCATTCACATCCCTCCCTTCACACTATTTTGAAGCAAACGGGGTGCTTTTATAACAACCACGTGTTCTAACCAACACAATGGCAAAATATTATGGATCCCTGGAAATGCTGCCTGCTTGTGCTATGTTCATCCAGATTGGTGTCTGATGTTTTGACTCTTGAAAACAGGCATGTCACATGTGTATGAGCTCAGGACGGATTCTCTCAGATACTGCTCCTTATTTCCTTGCCTTTTTTTCAGAGCCCTTTCTTGACCATTTGTGGCCATCTGTGAGTTGGAAGACATGTAAACCATGATAAGTGTGAACCAGGTAGGAGGTCAGGTTGGTGAGGGAAAACAGAACCCATTCATGTTATTGATTTCTTTTTACTTATTCAAATATTCATTCATGCCCACATGCACGGACTGTGTGTAGCAATCCCACCCCATCCCCTATGTTCTTTCTTCTCCTTCCTCAACCTAACTCTGGGTCTTCCCAGAAAACTTGAGGAACACTGTGCCACTAATCCAGTGGTCTCTCTGCCAGATACAGGTGGAGCCCTGCAGTGGCATTTGTGGGTATGACCCATGGATTAGTTAACCGGAGAAGATCTCAGAAGCTCAACCTCCAAGTGGCCCCTCCTTCCATTCTCAGTTCAGATTCCTCCTTACTGTGAAACTTTTCCGGTTCAATTAGAGCCTGGGTGCTCCTCCTCCAACATTTCCTCTGCCCTCTGTACCTTAGCTTCAGGGCCTGTTACTTGCCCATGCCCCTTCTAAGGCCTGTACCGAATTTTGTATTTATTTTATATTCTTTTCCTTAAAGGGCCCTCCCCCTCCCAGCAACTGATAAGATTTAGGCCCCACAAAATCTGGATCAATCTCTCATTTACCCTCAAGATAGCAATGATAATATTTCCTGGGATTTTGGATTCCCAGCCTAGTCCATTGTCTGTCATACAGTAGTTGCTCAATAAATATATAATACAAGTTTTCAGGAAGGTCATCTGCAGGTCCTTCTTTCTCACTGGACCTTTCTAGTAACAGCATTTGGAATTCAAAGTGAGGCTGACAGGTCTACTGAACAGAAGCTGATCTGGTTTTCTAGGGAGAGATGCCTTCCCAGTATGTTAGGCTGTCCTTTGTACTTCCTGTCTCAACCCCAGTTTCCTGTCCTTTGCTCATGTCACAGGAAGCCACCCTAGCCTCACTGGGATAAGCGGGTTGTCCTACAGACACTTAAAATATAGACACTTAAAATTGACAAGGACCTTAATTAACATCAGCATCTACCTGAGGTCAACCCTCACAAGATACCTTTTTAAAAAATTAAAGATGACATTTTAACTAAAGTAGTGCATGTTTATTACAGAAAGACAGGAAAACATAGAGAAGAGAATAAATCCCATAAGTCTGCCACTAATATGGTGTATGTTCTTTACCTCGGTATATGTATCTGTATCTACTTATTTTAAAAAACAATCATAGTGTACATAGTATATTGTGAACATCTTTCAGCACGTAACAGTAAATAATGAAACAATTTTTTTTTTTAATTTTTTTTTTTTAACGTTTATTTATTTTTGAGACAGAGAGAGACCGAGCATGAACGGGGGAGGGGCAGAGAGGGAGACACAGAATCTGAAACAGGCTCCAGGCTCCGAGCTGTCAGCACAGAGCCCGACGCGGGGCTCGAACTCACGGACCGCGAAATCATGACCTGAGCCGAAGTCGGCTGCTTAACCGACTGAGCCACCCAGGCGCCCCGAAACAATTTTTTAAAAATTTTTCATCAAGTTGATTTATTAACCTCTGATAGAAAGCGTTAACAGGCGCCTAGGTGGCTCTGTCCCTTAGGCGTCTGACTTAAGCTCAGGTCATGATCTCATGGTTCATAAGTTTGAGCCCTGCATCGGGCTTCATGCTAACAGCACAGAGGCTGCTTGGGAGTCTCTCTCTCTCCCTCTCTCTCTCTGCCCCTCCCTCTCTCAAAATAAATACACTTTAAAGAAAAAAAGTGTTAAGTATCTTGTTCTAGTCCACACAGTACTAATGTTATTTATACTTAGGTAACATAAATAATACAAACAATATAAATACGTAATGTATTATTACATAGATGTAACACATATTTGCTACATGACATAGTATATATGTAATATATGAACAAAGATCTATATGATGTAATATATGTACATAGATTGCATTGTAAACTGTGCAACATAAAAAGAGTGCAGTTTAGGGGTGCCTGGGTGGCTCAGTCAGTTAAGCCTCTAACTTCCGCTCAGGTCATGATCTCATGTTCATGGGTTCGAGCCCCTCGACGGTCTCTGTGTTCAGAGCCTGGAGGCTGCTTCGGATTCTGTCTCCCTCTCTCTCTGGCCCTCCCCCTGTTCGCACGCGCTTTCTCTCTGTCAAAAATAAATACATAAATATATATATATATATATATATATATATATATATATAGTGCAATTTAGTCAGACTTTTAGTTATGAGGTGACGCCACTTCGTTTGCACAACTCCAGAGGGCACTACTCACATAGACTCTGATGGCCGCTGCAGCCCTTGAAAGTGAATATTCAACGAAAAAAGATCAAGATGGGTTCGTCCGGTATTCCAGCTCGCTAAGTGTCACAGGTAAGCGTTTTGAAGTTGAGAAAGGTTCATTTAGGACTGATTTTTAAGTAAAAACACTTCATTTCGTCTAGCGAAAAACAGGCGGGAAGAGACAAGCTATTTGAAAATAGCTAGGGAGGGAAACGCGTCTCCCTTGGTTTGCCAGCTACGGGACACCGTGGAAGTTCCACTCTAGGACAGTCGCGGTGCCTGCTGGGAGTTGTAGTGCGGCCTCGCCTTCCCAGCGGCGGTCTGAGCCTCGCGAGACTCAGTTTCCCGGCAGGCCGCGCGCCAACGCCGCCGGCGGCGGGACTGGGACTGCCGCGCTGGCCACCGGAGAGTGACCCCGTCAGCGTTGGTTCCAGTCGTGGCGATGGCTTCGTTCGTGACGGAGGTTCTGGCACACTCGGGGAGGCTGGAGAAGGAGGATCTGGGCACTCGGATCAGCCGCCTGACCCGGCGGGTGGAGGAGATTAAGGTGAAGGAAGGCCCGGCACCCGGGGACCGACTGAAAAGGAACCCGGCTCTGTTTGTGGAGGGACCGGGAAAGGAATGGGGGCTGAGGGCAGACAGAGTGGGTGTGAGCAGAGTCAGGTGGGGAGGCTGAGTGAGAAGAATGCGAAGTGGGAAGGCTGGAAGTATTTGGATTGAGGAGAGGGCTCGGAGGCGAGCCCGGACAGGGGCTGGGGACTGGGGGGGGGGGGGGGGGGCTTGAAGGAGAGAAGGAGACGGTGGCTGGGGAGTGGGGTTAGGTTGGGGAGGGTTGGGGTGGGGTCGGAGTGGGGTCGGGGGATTTGGGGGAAGACTGAGGAGACCAGCAGGAGAGGTGGGACTGCAAGCCCCGAGGTGTCTAGGGAGGGAGCTTGTGAGAGGGATAGAAATGCAGGCAGGACCCCCAAGGCATTTCCTCCACCCACTCCTTTTTGTACGATTTGTTGATGAATAAAATAGCTTTGGGAGAATGGTACCTTTCTCCTCTCTGAAATTTTTGTTGTTCAAATCTGTCAACATGTTTATTAAACTCTGTTCTTCACCCCCAAGTGCTTTGAGACTGTCCGGAGTGTTACAAAACTTGTAAAGAGCACTTTAGTGGACCCTGCTGTCTTGAGATTGATACACACACAAAAAGCACGTAGCCATTCACAGTTTTCACTTGGTATTGCTGTCCTTACCTTGCCAGTATTCACCCACATCTCTGTTGGATTCGTTTAAAATTATGTGCACCCGCATGAAGTCTGAATTTAAGGGAGCAAGTTTGGCACCTTATCATAAAGGCACAAGAAGTAGGTCTTCCTAACAACCCTTGATGTTATGAAAATAGTTTCCTGAAATCAGTAAGCATTCAGGTTACTGGCATCTCTTCTTTTACAGGGCTGTAGCGTTTTTCACCACTTTTTATATGGTGGAAAGACTATTAAGCTACCTTAGCACGGCATTCAAGGCTCCTGCCGTTCTGGATCTAACTCTCCTTTCACCAGGTTTCCTTTACCAACTTGAATCCTCAGCCAACTGCCAATTACTTTCTGTGCTTCAAGCAGACCCAATATTTTTCTTGGTTCCCAATTTTGTTTACATTGTCATTTCTCCATCTTTGCTTGTAGTATTCTACCCATTTTTTATGTTCCATCTCAAATGCAATTTTCTGCATGAAAAATATCCCCATTTTGCTCCAGCAGAAGTGACCTCTTTCTCATTTGTGTTTCTGGAGGACATTAACTTTGTTCCTTAATTACATTTTTGTATTCTGGTTACATAAGTGTATAGTATTTTTCCTATTTAAAAATAAGTTATTTGTAAGCAGGCATAATTTACCCTGGTATCTTCCAAAGCATTCAGTGCAAAGTATTCAGTAATTTGTTTATTGATGAAACTCAAATTAAGTTAGACTTCTAAGATCAGGCCTTAAAGTTTTATAAGCAAAAATATAGAAGTTCATAAATTGAAGTATACAGATTGTGAATTTAATTTGTCTGTTTGCTTTTCTGTTGGCTGTATGATTAAAATTGCTGGCTATAGTCTGAGCTAATCTAGTTCAGTATGAAAACTGGCTCCCCCTTTTGTTTTTTAGCATTTGTACAGCTTTTGGGCACTGGCAGAATTTGGTGATTTTTGTCTTCTTCGATCTAATAATGTTATAGGATCCTTAAGGGTGAGAGAAATGTGATTTTCTTTTCTTTTTTTTCTTTTTTCTTTTTTTAATTTAATTTTTTATTTTTAAAAATTTACATCCAAATTAGTTAGCATCTAGTGCAACAATGATTTCAGGAGTAGATTCCTTAATGTCCCTTACCCATTTAGCCCATCCCCCCTCCCACAATCCCTTCCGTAACCCTCAGTTTGTTCTCCATATTTATGAGTCTCTTCTCTTTTGTTCCCCTCCCTGTTTTTATATTATTTTTGATTCCCTTCCCTTATATTCATCTGTTTTGTCTATTAAAGTCCTCATATGAGTGAAGTCATATGATTTTTGTCTCTCTGACTAATTTCACTTAGCATACCTTCCAGTTTCATCTACATAGTTGCAAATGGCAAGATTTCATTCTTTTTGATTGCCGAGTAATACTCCATTGTATGTATATACCACATCTTCTTTATCTACTCCTCCATCGATGGACATTTGGGCTCTTTCCATACTTTGGCTATTGTGGATAGTGCTGCTATAAACATGGGGGTGCATGTGCCCCTTTGAAAGAGCACACCTGTATCCCTTGGATAAATGCCTAGTAGTGCAATTGCTGGGTCATAAGGTAGTTCAATTTTTAGTTTTTTGAGGAACCTCCATCCTGTTTTCCAGAGTGGCTGCACCAGTTTTCATTCCCACCAGCAGTGTAAAAGAGATCCTCTTTCTCTACATCCTCACCAACATCTGTTGTTGCCTGAGTTGTTCATGTTAGCCATTCTGACAGGTGTGAGGTGGTACCTCATCATGATTTTGGTTTGTATTTCCCTGATGATGAGTGATGTGGAGCATGTTTTCATGTGTCAGTTGGCCATCTGGATGTCTTCTTTGGAGAAGTGTCTCTTCATGTCTTTTGCCCATTTCTTCACTGGATGATTTGTTTTTTGGGTGTTGAGTTTGATAAGTTCTTTATAGATTTTGGATACTAATCCTTTATCTGATATGTTGTTTGCAAATATCTTCTCCCATTCTGTCGGTTGCCTTTTAGTTTTGCTGATTGTTTCCTTTGCTGTACAGAAGCGTTTTATTTTGATGAGGTTCCAATAGTTCATTTTTGCTTTTGTTTCCCTTGCCTCCGGAGATGTGTTGAGTAAGAAGTTGCTGCAGCCAAGATCAAAGAGGTTTTTGCCTGCTTTCTCCTCGAGGATTTTGATGGCTTCCTATCTTACATTAAGATCTTTCATCCATTCTGAGTTTATTTTTGTGTATAGTGTAAGAAAGTGGTCCAGGTTCATTCTTCTGCCTGTCACTGTCCAGTTTTCCCAGCACGACTTGCTGAAGAGACTATCTTTATTCCACTGGATATTCTTTCCCGCTTTGTCAAAGATTAGTTGGCCATATGTTTGTGGGTCAATTTCTGGGTTCTCTATTCTGTTCCATTGATCTGAGTGTCTGTTCTTGTGCCAGTACCATACTGTCTTGATGATTACAGCTTTGTAGTATATCTTGAAGTCTGGGATTGTGATGCCTCCTGCTTTGGTTTTCTTTTTCAAGATCGTTTTGGCTATTTGGGGTCTTTTCTGTTTCCATACAAATTTTAGGATTATTTGTTCTAGCTCTGTGAAGAGAAATGTGTTTTTCAAAGAAACCCATTGGCTGGGAGGAAAAGTGTGGGTAACTGGCAAGAAGGCTCCAACATGGAGGATTCCTTATGGAAGATGAGCTGTATATTTTTAATAGAGTTCTCGACTCACCTCACTGTAGTTCTTCTGTCTTATTTTATAGGGTGAGGTGTGCACCATGATCAGCAAGAAGTATAGTGAATTCCTGCCTAGCATGCAAAGTGCACAGGACCTGGTTACCCAAGTGGATAAGCTGTCTGAGGACATTGACTTGCTGAAATCTAGGATAGAGAGTGAGGTAAGAATGGTTTGTTATATTGGTTAGGTTTGTAGGCTGGTAGTTCAGCTTCCTGATTCCTAAGACAATTCAGTTCTGTGTATAAGTTTTCAAGACTTCACTTTTCTTATTGTTAAAGGAAGTGGCATTAAATAATTTTAGGGTAACTGCCAATTTTAAAATAGAAATATTGTCCAAAACTATAATTTAAATGATTTTCATAGTAAAAATTTAAAGCTATAATAATAATGTCTTGCATTCGAATAGCACTTTACAAATTAAAAAAATAATCTCAGAATTTTATTGTCTTCAGAATAAAATAAAAACAGATAAAGCTTAGAACTGGGTCATTTGGCCTTTTCTCTTGTCTCCTCTTAGTTTAAAATGTTTCTGTCTCTCTTTTTTTTAATTAAAAAAATTTTTTTTTATTTTAGAGAGAGAGTGCACGCATGCGTGGGCGGGGGGGGAGAGGGGCAGAAGGAGAGGGAGAAAGAGAATCCCAAGCAGGCTCCACACTCAGCGTGGAGCCCAACATGGGGCTTAGTCCCATGACCCACACAGTGCAATGACCCTCACTCAGGTCACAATTGTGACCTGAGCCGAAATCAAGAGTCTGATGGTCATCCGACTGAGCTACCCAGGCTTGATTTGCCAATTACAAGCACTGTGGTTCCTGTCATAAAGCCACTCTCTGGATGCAGAGAGAATCCTTGCCCATCTCATACTGTATCACTGTGTAGGGCCAGTGCTTGCTGTGTTTCTTCTGGATGGTCTGGTGGGTTTAGAAATGCTTATCACGTTTGCTGGAGTGCTGCCATCACAAAAAGAAGTCAGCCAGTCTGCAAACAAAAATAGCCACTTTATAATTTTAAAAACATTTTTTCACCTATGTTATTTCACCAGAATTTTTTCCCTGTATTTTACTTTTAGGAAACATAGTCATTTGAGGGAAGGAAAGCTGACCCTAGAGGTTTAAACAGGTGTACTCTTCGAGGCCTTCTGCATCTATTGCCAAATTCTTGGGCAGGGCTCATTGATACCCCAAATCAAGTTGGTGAAGCATTTTCAGGGTCCTCAAGGAAAGATACCCAAGTCTTTTTTCTCTATGTGATAATTACTAAAGAAGGAAAATGAGCAGAAGCATTTTTCAAAAGTTCTGTAGAAAATTTTATTCACAAATGGGGAAACCGCTGGTTACCTGGAAAATCGATCGCCAGTTCATCGACCATGATGATTAGAGGTTTTAATAAACATAAATCTGTTACTTTACAACTCTTTCACAGTTCAAATCATATTTTCAAGGTGTATTTATAATTAGTTGATTGTTTGATCAGCGAGTCAGTGGTGCAGTCTTAGATTGTACTATTAGACATACAGTGTCTGGAACAAGAGGGTCATGGCCTGTCTGTACCTTTTGCTGGCCAGATTATGGTTGGTGAAATTTATTCATTTCTGGTTGTTATATTTTGAAAGGTGCCTGGTCTGAATGAGAAGGTCCGTGCCTAAACATTGTATCATTGGAACAGTGAAAGAAACTAAGGACATTTAGCCTTAGTAAGATTCAAATTTATGGCTGGAGAAGCGGAATTAGGTTGAACAGGTAGATATTAATAGAGATTTATTTAGCCATTTGGTGCATTTGGTGTATTTATTGAGCCATCTGCTAGGTGTGAAATACTGTGGTAGCTGCTGAACAAGACAATTTTTTATTTCACAATGCGAATCTCATGCTTAATGTAGATGACTAAAGTAGTATGATACACATTAAGTAGAAATAATTCAATCAGAGAGGGAAAATACAGCTCAGCTTGGCTTCTTGTAGGAAATAGTATCAGACCAAAACCTGAAGTGCTTGGTAGTTAGACAAAGAGGAAGGAGTGTTTCAGATGGACGTAGGAGATAGCATTGCAGAAGCATAGATGTAATGAGAGATGTTGCTTTTGGAGAGCTGTGGCAATTCCACGTGACTCATGTCTAGAGAGTGTGGTGGAAAGGGACACAAGATGAGACTAGAAAGGTAAGCAAGGACCTTGTATATCAGGTTAAGCGGTATGGAAATTATCTTGATGGCCCTGTGGAAGCCATGCCTCCATGGCTTTTAAGCAGAGTAGTGACATTGGATTTGAATTTTAGAAATCCCATTCTGCTGGCAATTTGAAGAAAGGACTTGAGGAAAACGAGACCAAGAAATGAGAAGGCAGTTAAAGCATAAGGAGGCAGTTAAACTAATCAGGGAAGAAAGGACAGTGGCCAGCTCTGAAGTCAGTGGCAGTGAGAATAGAGGAGAGGGTGAGGATGAATCCTAGTGACGTTTAACAGGTAGGATCTTTGGGACATTAGGTGGGGAGTGAAAGATGGAGGGGTCAAGGATAGTGAAGAACCAGGTCATTGATGTGCCATTCACTGCAGTAGAGGGTCTAGAGAAGGAGTGGGTTTTTGTGGGGAGCCTTTGGGATATCCCAACGGAGCTGCACAGTTGGAGTGTATTAAAACAAAGGCTAGACTTCGAAAAGAAACGAAAAGAGAGAGACAGACCTTGAAATGCAATTGCTCAAATGGCTCTTTCATTGCAGTAGTTTAGGCTAGCAGGCTGATCCTATACAGTCAAGAACTTTGAGGTGGTCTCAGATTTTAATCTACACACAAGTTAGCTAGTTAGCCTGCCACGATTTCATGGATGCTGTTAGAAGACATGAGACTCCTTGGATGGCAGATGGATAGTGTATTACTCAGAGCAGTGGGCCGGTTGAGCATTTTGTTCAGAGGTTAAGAGCAAAGAGAGGGCACGGAGGAGGCACATGTGTTTTCCTGACTCAGACTTGGAAATGGTGCACATCACTTCTGCTTCGATTTCAGTAGTGAGATCTTAGACACATGGTCACACTCCACTGAGAGAAGCTAGAACGTATAGTCTCATTGGGTAGCCACGTGCTCCTACTGTGAGAGAATGGGAAAATGGATTTGCATGTCACCCGTCCATATACATGTTTGAAGGTTAGGAAAATGATATGGACTTGAGATAGTAGTCCTTAGAAATTGAAGCCATGGGAATGGATGAGATTGCCCAGAGAGAGTGTATAGAGCACGGTTTCTCAACCTCAGCCCAGTTGATACTTGGAGCTGGATAGTTGTTTGTTGTGGTGGGCTATCCTGTGCATTGTGGGGTATTTAGCAGTATCCCCTGCCTCTACTCACTAGATGCCAGTAGAATTCCTTCATTTGTTACAACCCAAAATGTCTCCAGATACTGTCAAATGTCCTCGAATGGGAGTGGGGCAAAAAAAATAAAAATAAAAAAAAGATTATTTTTTGAGAACCACTGGTTCAGAGTAGGATGAGGGCCAGGGAGAAAGGAATATCAATATGTTTGAAGTAGTCAGAGGGAAAATGAAGTGATCCAAAGAAAATGAATGGCCAGAGAACTAGGAGGAAAGTCAGTGGAGAATAATTTCAGGGAATTAAGAGAAAGAAGTTAACTGTACTGATAGATAGTTAAACGCTGATGATGTATGCTTTGGATTTAGCCACAAGGAGTTGATTGGTGTTTTGGACACTGTTTTGCAGTAGTTTTGATGGAAACCAGATCTCAGCGAGTTACAGAATGAACGATAGGTGAGAAACTAGACTGTGAGTATGGCTCACTTTTGAAAGAAGCTTGGTTTTATGAGAGGGAGGAGACAAATAAGGTAGCTACTGAGAAATATACGTGGTTGCTGAGGTAGAGGAAATTTTTTCTCAAAGAGGGGGGAAATTTCAGCATGTTTAAACCTGAAGGAAGGAGCCTTGCTGTAGTGGGTATTCAATCAGTGTATATTTTATAAACGAAGAATGAATTAGGAAGAGGTAAAGGTACAGAAGAGAGGAAATAATTAATAGTGCAAAGTCCCTGAAAAGGCAGGACAGGATGGGAGGTGGATTCTGATTTAACATAAAGTCCTTCTAATAGAGCTATCAGCTGTGGAATGAGTTGTCACTTGGCAACGGGGATACCGCTCTAGTCATCCAGGTAGATGAGCTCTCTGATGAAAAATACTGCTTAACTTAAGGATAGATGGTGACCTGAGCGTATGATGTTGCTGGGAATAGGTATTGCTGCAGAGGGTAATGGTTTGGACTAAGTGGATGCTTAAGATCTCTTCCTCATACATTCTGTGTTTTTTTTTATTCTGCTCTTAACCAGCATTTAAATTTCAACATGAATTATGTTCGCCTACGAAAGCTTATGAATTAGCTACAAATGTCTTGTTTCTTAGATACCGTATAGCCTGAAAGTACTTTTCTTTGATGTGGATTAGGTCCGCCGGGATCTTCATGTGTCAACTGCTGAATTTACAGATTTGAAGCAACAGTTGGAAAGAGACTCAGTAGTTCTGAATTTGCTTAAACAGCTGCAAGAGGTCAGTAAAACTCAACTCAAACTTCAGTGTTTCAGGGGCGAGAAAATTATTTGTTTTCAGTTGGTCTCATTTTTAAATGTGTAGCCCCTGGTTCTAAGGGTTTTTTTTTTTTTCAGATTTTAAAAACAAAAGCAGACAGACTTGAAATAATAGGATGTATAAAATGAAATACCTAATAACCATGCTTATCTTTTCAGTTTTCTTCTGCTATTGAAGAATATAACTGCGCATTAACAGAGAAGAAGTATGTTACTGCTGCTCGGTGTCTGGAAGAGGTATTAAACTCTTTCTCCACAGTATAAGCAATTAGTACTCTTCTTGTTTTCAGTAAATTTTGTGTTCTGTGTGTTCCTTGTCATTATACAAATAGATTCTAATTGCCCTGAGTCCAGATGGAATGTCTAACGATGATTCCATTTCACTGCCAGGCACAGAAATGCTTGAAGTTACTAAAATCCAGAAAATGCTTTGATTTAAAAATGTTGAAATCTCTCAGCATGGAGCTCACAATACAGAAACAGAACATACTCTATCACCTTGGAGAAGAGTGGCAGAAGCTGATTGTATGGAAGTTCCCGCCATCAAAAGGTGCTGCTGACCTCAGGTGGACTGCTTTGCTTAATCTGCCTGAACCAGTTTGGCCTCTGAATATATTCTAAATATTTTATTTTGGTGGATGAGGAGGTTTCATTTATCATTATTCCGAGTCTGCACTGAATTCTCATATCAAGCAGAATGCTGGTTAGGACTCACTCCTCTGGATTCCTGAAGTGTCCTCATTTTACTTCCCTTACATCCTTCTCTCTGTCCCCATCATGAGGAAGGAGCACAGAAGAGGAGGATGATTGGGTGGGTGGGATTCACGTGATGATGGTGTGATAGAGGAGGTCCCAGCGGTTTAAAACCACACCGAGTTTCCACTGCATTGTAGGTACACCCATTCCCAGCAGCCCTACTCCCAACAGTTTACCTTGACTAGAAAGCTTTGAAAGGCTGTTCTACCATTTTCTCTCTTGGTGAGGAAAGAAGACAGGGGGTCAGTGGGACAGGGGTCTGGCTTAATTTTTTTCAGTCCTTGGGGAAAAAATAGTGGCAAAATTATGCGATAGGGGATGCTTTATAAGATGAAGAAATAGGATTACTTGGCTCTGGCTTTGATTTATGTTGTTTGGCTCTCAGTCTCTCTGCTCACTTGTAGGTGTGAGCCTTCTTGGAAGTCTTGTTTACACAAAGTAAAACCTCGGAGAGTAGATGTAAGCGACATGCCATTACCCCTAGTATGTTTTTCTGGTATTGAATCTTGAAAATTTTAGTTTGTTTCAGGGGAAAGGTCACAGTCTCTCCCATCCCCTGGCCCATATCCACGTGGGGGCCTCCAAATTCACTGTATATGTATGTGTGTACATAGACATACACACAAACATACACATATGTATTTTATACAAACAAAATATTTCATATTTTGAAGGAAGTAATGTAGAAAATTTTGGATTCTATTTCCGAGCAGAATGTAAAATTAAGAGAAGATAGCAGGCGTGTTAATACTTTGTTATAATACAACCTTCTTGTTAAACTTGTTAGGCTGTTCTCTATACTCGGTAAGAAAGAACATTAAAGAAGATACCTTGAGACCAGGACCTCACTTTTCATTCCTTAGCTTCACTCCATTCATATTTAATAAGCATTTATTAGGCACATCATGTTGCTTTTGCACTTAGTTTGATTTTTTGAATTTCCCAAAAACAGTCATTTTCTGTTTTAAAGTGATGCCAAGGACATGTATGTCATAATTAAAATTTGGTCACAGGGGCGCCTGGGTGGCTCAGTCGGTTAAGCGTCCAAAGTCGGCTCAGGTCATGATCTCACGGTTCATGAGTTCCAGCCCCACATCAGGCTCTTTGCTGACAGCATGGAGCCTGGAGCCTGCTTTGGATTCTGTGTCCCCTCTCTCTCTGCCCCTCCCCTGCTCATGCTCTGTCTCTCTCTCTCTCTCAAAAATAAACATTAAAAAAATAAAATAAAATTTGGTTACATTAGAAGTGTATTATAATAAAACTGCATATTGAGGAATCTCAGTAGTGAATGAGCTCTGAGGAACAGAAGTGGGAATGTATTGTATTGCTGAGATAGCTGATGTTTTTCCCCTTTCTCTTAGATACCAGCAACTTGGAATCTTGCCTACAAACAGAACTTCATTTATGCATTGAACAATCTCAGAAAGAAGAGAAGACCCCTGGGCCACCAATCAGTTCGGTGCTCTTGGCATTTTCTATTCTTGGGGAGCTACAAATGAAGCTTAAATCATTTGGTAAAACATACTACTTTGTTTCATTTACATGAAATCTTAGAAGGTTCAGTGTTTAAGGAATAGCAAAGAAGTCTAGAGAAGAAGTCTAGAGAAGCCTGTTCTCTAGATAATATTGATGATAGATGTAGGGTTTGGCCTCATGATTTATCAAATGGAATTCTCATAAATATAACCCTTTTTATTAAGGGGTTGGATCCTTTCTTGTCTTTCCTTTTTTCCTTGTTTTAAACTAGCTACTGCTATTTATTTTACTGACTGTTTTGAATAATTTAAATAAAGACCTGTAGACAGTCTGGGAAACTTCAGTGGTAAAACCTGCCATGCATAATGAGTGGTGTGTGATTCACATTATATGTATTTTTATTGTTAGGTTCAAAGATTTTTTTTTTTTTTTTTTTTTTTTTGGGGTGGTGTGGCATGCTTGCTTTTTAAAAGTTTCTTCCAGTGATTTCTGATGAACGTTCATAAAATTTTTCAGGTCAGATGCTGCTGAAGTATATCCTTAGGCCTCTGGCATCTTGCCCATCTCTTTATGCTGTGGTAGAAAGCCAGCCTAACATCATTAGTATTCGTTTTGAATCTGTGATGACTGACTTGGAACATCCATCACCTTCTGAAGTTTTTGCAAAGATCAGACTAGTACTGGAAGTGCTCCAGAAACACCTTCTAGGTATGTGTCCCCAAGGTAGTGCTCTCATATTTTTACGTTTGGGAAAAAGTCAATATTATTTTTAAAGTAAATAGTATTTTAAGGTAGATAAACATGCCCCCAAGTTGAATGTATAGAGGATTGGAGGTGAGTAAATTATGCCATAGGAGTAAAGTCATTACCTTCTTGTTTCCTGCTCTGCTTTACGATCATTTTCCTCCCCATATGGAAAGTAGGGTCACCAAGGGTTATAATAGTTACTTAAATTCTGGGATATGCCTCTCTCACTAGACTTGTAGCATCACATATTGGGACTCTTGCTTTAATTATGGGCGAAGCAGAGATGAACCAAGTACTGCTTTACGTATTTCATTGGGAAGATCCCATTCATCTGGTAGAAACAAACTAGATTTAAGAAATAAAGTACATTCCATCTCAACCAGTTGGGTAGATCTTTATATATTCATGATCGAGATAACCATTTTCTGTATTGCTCTGAATAATTATTTTTAGTTGTAATACTGTGAAAAATAACATGTTCTTCTGGTGTATTAATACTGTTGTTTTTTAGTTATTTGACTTTATGCTGTTTTCAGTTGTCTGGCTTAATAGTCAAATCAAACACTCTTGATGTGGACAAAATAAAAAAAAATGCTGGTGTTGTTTGAATGCCTTCCTGGCAGTCCTTTAGTTTATTAATGTAAAATAATTTCTGTGTAAAGCAAAGAAGGAATTGGTTCTAGTTTTAACAGTAGCAGAGAAGAAGAAAAGTCTTAAGACTTGTATAAACTGCAGAAATCCAAGGTAGTTCTTTTGTTCCTTCACTTAGGGAGATAATACATAGCAATAAACAAAGTTGTAAACTAAGTATCGAAGGATTGGGAAGAACCAGAGATCTCTGATGCTTGAGTCTCCTCTCTCACACTCCCATCCATGGATCACATAGCCAGTCTGAGCACTGGTAGTGAGAGCGAGGTCACTTCCTCTTGATGCATTCTGTTCTGTCTCTGGGAAACTCTTGAGTTTTATGGAGTTTTTGTTTGTTTTTTAAAAATCATATCTTCTATGTCTATGGTACATACTACTGGCAAAGCCTCCATTTTGCAGATTAAATCTTTAAGGTAGTCGTTTAACAAATTTGTTCAAAATACATTGCTCTGTAATGTCTGCTTCATGGATGCCATTTCTACTGTGTGGAATTACATATAACATGTCTAACTCCTGTTACACATGATGGACTTCTAAGTTCTTTACAGTAGCTGTTATTTCCCCTGTATCTTACCACCAATATAAACATCCTTAGGTTTTTTGAATCACATAGTTTTAAGTTCCTATTTTCATTGCTCTTCTGTGAATGTATTCCATTTCTTCTATAGTCTTATTCAAAGTATGGTATTCAAAACAGAACAAAGTAGTATAGGTATAGTGTGAAACACTTCAGAGTAGTTTGCCAGTACTCATGCTCTCATTCTCAGTTCCATGCTTCTATGAAGATAGCCTTTTTGTTTTTATTCCTTAATTTTTAAGAAATTAATTTTATTTAAATTCTAGTGAGCATACAGTGCAATATTAGTTTCAGGAGTAGAATTCACTGATTCATCCCTTACATATAACACCCAGTGCTCATCACAAGTGTCCTCCTTAGTACCCATCACCCATCTAGCCCATCCCCCACCCGACTCCATCCATCAGCCCTCAGATTGTTCTCTATTTTTACTAGTCTCTTATGGTTTGTTTTCCCTCTCTTCCCACCCCCTACCATATGTTCATCTGTTTTGTTTCTTAAATTCCACATATGAGTGAAATCATATGATATTTATCTTTCTCTGACTGACTTATTTCACTTAGCATAATACACTGTAGCTCCATCCACATTGTTGCAGATGGCAAGATTTCATTCTTTTTGAATATTCTGAGTAATATTCCATTGTGTATGTGTATGTGTGTGCACATATTCCATTGTGTGTGTATGTATATATATACATGTATACATATACATATATGTATATACACATACATGTGTATGTGTATATATATACACACACACATACATACATATATACATACATATATACACATACATACACACACACACCACATCTTCTTTATTTATCAATGGGTGGAAATCTGGGCTCTCTCCATAGTTTGACTGTTGCTGATAATGCTCCTATAAACATCAGGGTGTAGGTATCCCTTGAAATCTATATTTTTGTATCCTTTGGGTAAATACCCAGGAGTGCAATTGCTGGATCTTAGGGTAGTTCTATTTTTAACTTTTTGAGGAACCTTCATACTGTTTTCCAGGGTGGCAACACCAGTTTGCATTCCCACCAACAGTGCAAGAGGGTTCCCCTTTCTATGCATCCTTGCCAACATCTTTGTTTCCTGAGTTATTAATTTTAGCCATTCTGACAGATTTGAGGTGGTACCTCATCATGGTTTTGGTTTGTATTTCCCTGATGATGAGTGATGTTGAGCATCTTTTCATGTGTCTGTTAGCCATCTGGATGTCTTCTTTGGAGAAGTATCCATTCATGTCTTCTGCCCCTTTTTTCACTGGATTATTCGTTTTCTGGGTGTTGAGTTTGATAAGTTCCTTATAGATTTTAGATACTAACCCTTTATCTGATATGTCATTTGCAAATATCTTCTCCCATTCCATCGGTTGCCTTTTAGTTTTGTTGATTGTTTTCTTTGCTGTGCAGAAGAAGCTTTTTATTTTGATGAGGTCCCAGTAGTTCATTTTTGCTTTTGTTTTCCTTGCCTTTGGTGACGTGTCTAGTAAGAAGTTGCTCAGCTGATTTCAGAGAGTTGTTGCTTGTTTTCTTCTCTAGGATTTCAATGGTTTCCTATCTTGTATTTAGGTCTTTTCATCCATTTTGAGTTTATTTTTGTGTATGCTGTAAGAAAGTGGTCCAGGTACATTCTTCTGCGTGTTGCTGTCCAGTTTTCCCAGCACCATTTGCTGAAGAGACTGTCTTTTTTCCATTGGATATTCTTTCCTGCTTTGTCAAAGATTAGTTGGCTATACTTTTGTGGGTCTATTTCTGGGATTCTCTGTTCTGTTCCATTTATCACAAAGAAAAAGGACCCAAATAAATAAAGTCATGAATGAAAGAGGACAGATCACAGTCAACACCACAGAAACACAAACCATATAAGAGAATATTATAAGTAATTATGTGCCAACAAATCAGGCAATCCAGAAGAAATGGATAAATTCCTAGAAATATATAAATTACCAAAACTGAAACAGGAAGAAATAGAAAATTTGAACAGACCCATAACCAGTAAAGAAATTGAATCAGTACAAACAAGAATCCAGGGCCAGATGGCTTCCCAGGGGGGATTCTGCCAAACATTTAAAGAAGAGTTAATGTCTGGGGTGCCTGGGTGGCTTAGTCGGTTGGGCGGCCGACTTCAGCTCAGGTCATGATCTCTCGGTCCGTGAGTTTGAGCCCCGCGTCGGGCTCTGTGCTGACAGCTCAGAGCCTGGAGCCTGTTTCAGATTCTGTGTCTCCCTCTCTCTGACCCTCCCCTGTTCATGCTCTGTCTCTCCCTGTCTCAAAAATAAATAAAAACGTTAAAAAAAAAAATTTAAGAAGAGTTAATACCTATTCTTTTGAAGCTGTTCCAAAAAATAGAAATGGAAGGAAAACTTCCAAACTCATTTTGTGAGGCCAGCATTACCTTCAAAACCAAAGACCCCACTAAAAAGGAGAATTACAGACCAATTTCCCTGACCAACATGGATGCAAAAATTCTCAACAAGTTACTAGCAGATCAAATTCAACAATACCTTAAAAGAATTATTCACCATGATCAAGTGGGATTTATTTCAGGGCTATAGGGATGGTTCAATATCCTCAAATCAATCAGTGTGATACATCACATTAATAAAAGATAAAAGGGCCGCCTGGGTGGCTCAGTCAGTTAAACGACCGACTTTGGCTCAGGTCATGATCTCACAGTTCGTGAGTTTGAGCCCCACGTCGGCCTCTGTGCTAACAGCTCACAGCCTGAAGTCTGCTTCGGATTCTGTGTCTCCCTCTCTCTCTGCCCCTTCCCCACTCATGCTGTGTCTCTCTCTGTCTCTCAAAAATGAATAAATGTTAAAAAAATATTTAAGTAAATAAAAGAAAGGATAAGAACTACATGATCCTCTTAATAGAAGCAGAAATAATTTTAAATATATGAAACTATTTGTGTATATATTACCATATATTTGTGTATAAGGTTATTATAATGTTACTTATAATACTGAAATACTGGAAAGTAATGAAATCTTGAAGAATAGGGAAATTACAAAGTAAATTATATAGCTATGTAGTAGATCACTTTGCATAATTATGGTATGGTTTATTGTATTGAATTTTTTTAAAGTAATGATTGGTTTTAAAACTAATTGCTTCTAAAAAGCTAACAACAAGCATTCTATTAAAGGATTAAAAACTTTATTTCCATTAAAATCAGTTGTAAGTCAGGAATGCACGTTATCATTAATATTCTTTGGTATTGTTTTAGGGGTTGTAGCTAATGCAAAGAGGAGAAAATAAAATAAGTATGTATATTAGAAGAAATTATCTTTACATATAAATGATATAATCTCATACCTAGGAAACCAAAAGACTACTAAAACTTTAATAATTAATATGAAACTTAATAGTTGTATAGATACTAGTATGAAGATATAAAATTGATAATTTCTCTCTGTACTAGTAATAATCACTTGTAAATTAAATATAAAGAAATTTATAATGCTAACAAAATCTATAATATTTTTAAAGTTAAGCTTAATAAGAAAGGAGAGGACATATGTGAAGAGAACCATAAAATTTTCGAGATTATAAGACCTGAATAAAAGGGAGGCTATCTTGGATTAGAAGATAGCCTCATAAAATTGTCAGTTCATTCCAAATAATGTATAAATTTAATACATTTCCAGTCAAATACCCATTATATGTTTTCAAACTCAACAAACTCTAAAGCTTACATCAAAAATAGATTTGGGGGCGCCTGGGTGGCGCAGTCGATTAAGCGGCCGACTTCAGCTCAGGTCAAGATCTCGTGGTTTGAGTTCGAGCCCCACGTTGGGCTCTGTGCTAACAGCTCAAAGCCTGGAACCTGCGTCAGATTCTGTGTCTCCCCCTCTCTCTCTGCCCTTCCCCTGCTCATACTCTCTCTCTTTCTCTCTTTCTCTTTCTCAAAAATAAATAAACATTAAAAAAAAATTTAAAAATAAATAGATTTGGGGGCGCCTGGGTGGCTCAGTCGGTTAAGCATCTGACTTTGGCTCAGGTCACCGTCTCATGGTTTGTGAGTTTGAGCCCCACATCAAGGTACTCTCCTGTCAGCATGGAGCCTGCTTCGGATCCTCTGTCTCCCTCTCTCTGTATCTCCCCTGCTTGTGCACACTCTTTCTGTCTCTCTCTCTCTCAAAAAGAAATAAACATTAAAAAAAAAATAGTTTGGAGGATTGCCAATAAAGATTTAAAAAACATTAGTGGGAGAATTTTAAAATTAAAACTGTGTTCTTGGTACAAGGAAATCAGTGGAATAAAAAAGAGTCCAGAAGTAGAGCCAAGAATAAATGAGAACTTGCTGTTTGATCAAAGTCACGTTTCAGTTTTGTGGGACTATAGATAGTTCATTTAATAATGGTGCTAGCAAAATTGGCTATCTGTGCAGTAAAACGAAGTTAGATTCCTGCTTCATACTCCGCACAGATGTAAATTCCAGATGAATTAAAGCTCTTTATGAAAAAAACCAAAACCAATAAAAACGTTGGAAGAAAATTTAGGAGATGTGAATAGTCTGAGGACGCTCAGAATGCATAAAGGAAAGGATGGATGAATTTGACTACATACAAATGTTAAGTTCTGTGTGGTAAACAATACCATAAACAAAGTCAAAAGACAGTAGTGGGTTGGGGGAAAGTCCTTGCAATAGGTTTGGCAGACAAGGTGTTAGTATAAGGACTTTTTTCCAGAGAAAAAGAAAACATAATAATAGAAAAATAGGCAAAAAATATGAATAGGCAATTCATGGAAGAAAAAGTGCAATTTGATAATAAACATTAAAAAATGTGTTGCTTAATTTCCCTAGTGGGGGGACGGAAATCACACCACCAAGGTAGAACTTTCATCCGTAGGGCTGACATTAAAAGGTCTGTGTAAAACACTCTGACAAGAAAGTGGAAAAGTAGTCTCCTTCATTGCTTTTTGGAGTACTTTGTAAAATATTACGAAGCTCTATTATAGTATATGTATAGTAAAATCCAAAAAATGCAACCCCTGTATTTCAATTTTTAATTCTTTACGGAAGTGATATCAATCGGTTATATCTTTGTGTGTGTGAGTAGTATTATATACTTGCAGACTGGACTGTGCACCCATCGTTTGAAGAATGGTTGAGCCATACTATGGTGCATTATGTAGCCATGAAAAAGAAATGAAGGAGACCTAGATATGTTGACTTAAGAGATGGCCATGGTCTACTTTGAAGTCATAAAAAAGTTAAGTGTAAAATCTATGGCATGAATCCTTTTTTGTTGTTGTTGGCATGAACCCAATTTATAAAAAAGAAAGCAGTCCCTTATATGAGGATTGTGTTAGTTTGCTAACACAATGCCACAGGCTGTGTGGCTTGAACAACAGAAATTAATTTTCTCCCAGTTTTGGAGGCCAGAAGTTCCAAGATCAAGGTATTAGCAGATTTGGTTTCTCCTGAGCCCTGTCTCCCTACCTTGCAGACAGCCTCTTACCGGTCTGTCCTGTGTAAGTGTGCATCCTGGTGTTTCTTCTCTTCTTATAAGGCCACTAGTCATACTGGATGAGGACCCCTCCCTTATGACCTCATTTAACCTTAATTACCTCTTTAAGGCTAGACCCTATCTCCAAATCCAGTCACATTGGGGGTTAAGGCTTCAACATATGAATTATCAACGGGGAGAGTATACAGTTCTGTACAATTCAGTCCATTTCAAGTGTGTGTGTGTGCATTTGGCAATTCAGATGTGTGTGTGTGTGTGTGTGTGTGTGTGTGTGTGTTTGATTCATATATATGTGTGTGTATTTGGCAACTCATATATAAATATATGTAGTATGAATGTGAGGAAGGAAGAAGACAAACCAAACTTAATGTTGGTCACTTGGGTGTGGAGAGAGAAGCTTGTGGATATGGAGAGGGAAGATTTGGCTTTTTCTTTATAAACCTTGGTGGTTTGGGGCTTGTCATAATAAGCAAGTTTTGCTTTTGCCGTGATGATTTTCTAGAAAATGTCAACTACAGATTTCTACCAAGGAGCAGAAGCTCTGAACATACAAATAACTATAGAAGAAATTTGAAAGATTGTTAAAGACTTGCCACTAAAAAGGCTACCATCAGGCACAGAAAGTTTATGGCTAAAAATTCTGTGGATTCTTCAAATTATAGATAATGGCTGTGTTAATCAAGCCCTTTTGGTCAATAGAAAAAGATGATTATGTCCTACTTAATTTTTTAAAAGCCAGCATAAATGTAATACGAAAATGTACATTTTGTGATAGTTTACACGTAGAGAAAACACTATAAAATGATTTTACTTTTGGCTTATAAATGCAAACATTTACAAAATATAGTAAGTTAAAGCCAACAGTACTGTTAAAAAGGACACATTGTTTATTCTAGGAGTGCAAAGGTAGTTTAGCATAAGAAACCTATCAACCAGTTTATTATATCAGCATATTAAAAGGGATTATATCATTAGATATGGAAAACATTATGACAAAATTCAGTACCCTTTCCTAATAAAAAACTAAGTAAAATAAGAATAGAGTACTTTTTAATAGTGTGGTGAAATATTTATGATATTTGCTGAAAATGTCTCTTGTCTGTTTTATTATCTTCAAAAAAAAGCAGGTTCGTTTGTTTTGCTTTGTGTTAGTGAATTGCAGTTACCATTTATTGTGAAATTTGTGACGTATTTTCTCCAGTCTCTCTTTGTTTTCCCTTTACTGTTCCAATGATTCTATTGGCTTTTGCATCTTCACTTAATCCTGCATCGGTAGTATACCTTGTCCATAGTTATCTCCTTTAAACTTAGAGAAATAATTATGTCATAATTAAAATAGTTATTTTGACTTAATTGCCCTTTACAATTTATATAGGTATCATTGCAACTTGTGCTGTATGCATAAATATTCAGATAAACATTACGGTGTCACATTGGTGCATAGTCAACAAATAATTGGAATGGAAAGAATCTGTTTACACCAAGTGGATTTGGTCATGTGTGTGTGCGGTGCTGGAGGGGATCCGTGTGCCCGCCACAGACACAGCAAGTGTGACAATAGCTGACGCGGCGCAATGGTTAAAGTGAAATGAAGTCTTAGCAAAACAACGAAGTTGTGTTTAATGGAAAACTACACTTTTTTTTTTAACTTTAAAATTTTTGTTCAAACAATGTTCAGAGGTCCCATGTCCCCTTCCACCATCTTCCCCGGTGTTAACATCTTGTATACCTGTAGTACAATATCAAAACCAGCAAATTGACTGTGGTCCGATTCACAGAGCTGACTCACATTTCACCGGTTTTACCTGTAGTCATTTGTATGTGTGTATAGTTCTGTGCAGTCTTATCACGTGTGGATCCACGTAGCCACCCCCACAATCAAGATACGGCACTCTGCTTTTGCCACAGGCTGCTCTGGGCGACCCCTTTATAATGACACACCCTTGCTTCCATTTTTAAGCTGAAATTGAAATCAATTAAAAAAAAAATTATTTCCTCAGTCACACCACCATTCAAGTGCTCAGCAGCAAAGTGTGGCTGGTGGCTATCATATTGGGCAGTACAGGCCTAGACTTTAGACATTGTAAGGTTCTCAAGGCTCTAAGATAATATGCTCACTTTCTTTTAAGGTTCTTATCCCCTAAGGTCTTCCTTGGTGAATCAGAACTAGGTTAAAAATAGCTGGTCTCTTTTCTGGTTCCTCTTCTCTCTACATTGGTTCCTGATTCTTCACTATTATTTAATTAATTAATAGTTTATTTTAAATACAACCCCATTAAAACCCCCATGATACACTTCAGAGAGGTATTGAGGTATTCTGTTTGCTAGGCTAGATATTACGCTGTAATGTAAGGCATTTGCTGATATTTTACTTAGGACAAACACGCAGATCCTAGGCAGAGATGACAGAGGATGTTTATTCATTATTAAGGGCCTGGGATTTTATTCTAAATGAGTTTCAACTTTGATACGCAGAACTTCTGAGTGCTTGTCATGTAATCAGATCAGTAGATTAGCAGTAGATGGTTACTGTATAATGTAGATGGCTGAATACTTTACTGTTGTGGAGTACAGGCAGTAATACGGTGCAGACTGTCCAGTTGAGCAGTGAAAGTAAAGTAATAATTGTATGCCATGCTGTGTCCCATGTAGGCAGTTGAGATGGCTGTAGGATTATCTGTGCTGTTTTCTTCCCCCTCATCCTAAAATGAAAGAATTCTGGAAAACGAGGGAACTTGAGAATAATCTGGACTGTGAGTGGCTTCTTGTTTAAAACTTTTTCTTATGATGCAGATTTACCTCTTGATACTGATCTAGAAAATGAAAAACCATCTGAGATCATATTGGCTGAGCTGCTCGGTGACATGATCTGGGAAGACTTGTCTGAGTGCCTCATTAAAAACTGTTTGGTTTATTCTATCCCAACTAATAGCAGCAAGTTACAGCAGTATGAGGAGGTAAGTACAGAGACGTCACACAAGGTTTTCAGAGACTGTAGGTGCCTGTCGGTGTCTTTCGTAATTCCTTAGAGACTTTTTGCTCTTCAGAGACATCTTTAAGGAAATTATAATAGGAGGTGGAGGCAGCTTTTCCTGTTACTTCATTTCTCTCCGGGCTTTCTACCTTTCGACTGGGAAGTAGGTTTTCTTTTTAGGTATATTTTCTTAGTGAGATACTTTTGAAAAACAATTGTTCTTTTATACTTGGATCAGCTCTAGTAGCTCTTATGCGACACTGTACCTTTTTGCTTCTTTTTAGTGTTTCCGTGAACACTAAAATAAGTGTATTTGTTTTAGAGATCTTTGCTCTTTTACTAAGTAGAGTAAGAAATTTATATTGAAGGTACTATTCTTAGTGAATTTAAGGCTGGAAAAATATATGATATATGTATACCTGCTAAGTGCTGGTCTGCTCTAAAACTTAAATGACCAGCCTGTCCTTGTTACTTTTTGTACATTGGATTTGAAATTTTAATATTGGAATGGAATATGTGTATATAATTCTTTTTTCCCCCATGTCTCTCTTTCTCAGATCATACAGTCCACTGAAGAATTTGAAAATGCCCTAAAGGAGATGAGGTTTTTGAAAGGAGATACTACTGATTTGCTGAAATATGCCCGTAACATCAATTCTCATTTTGCTAACAAGAAATGTCAGGATGTGATCGTGGCAGCTAGAAATCTAATGACCTCTGAAATTCACAACACTGTGAAGGTACTGGGGCTATCTTGTATTACATTGTATTTAGGAAGCCGCTCATTTTTGAGAGAAATTTGGCAGAGTGGAACAGAGCACGACAGTTGCAGAGCTCCCTGGGAGAAGTTACTCATCTTCTGACATTAGTTCTCATCTTTCAAGTGGTCCTGCTCTCTGCCCCTCTCATGGAATGCTGTGAGGCCCAAATAAGTAGTGCACCCGAAAGCATTGTATACATGGAAAAGCCCGTGTAGATTAATTACCTTTGTTGAAATTAGACAGTATATCAACCCATGTAGATTTTTCTTAACTTTATTACTTGAGATTCTAGTACACAATTTTGTGACACATGTAATTGGGCTTCATTATGTCCAGAGATTATACCCTGTTGTGAACATGTTGACTTCATCTGTGAGGCTACCAGCGGCCCTAGTTTTGAAGTCAAGATAATAAAACAAACAAGAAAGAATCTTTTTAGGGCATCGACAATTATCCGCAGTCAGTGGACTCTTTAATTTGCATAAAGGGGTAATTTACCCCTTTGACCTTAGATAATTTTGTGTATTTTCTTTTCTGTTTTTTTTTTTTTTTCATATTTTACACATATAAAATAATATTTGGTAATTGGAAGGTATTACTTAGATTAAAGTAAAACGTAAATGAAAGTGGTCCCTTGATGGAAAATTCCTCAGCCAGTTTTCTCCTGTCACAGTGGTAGGGATTAGGCTCTCCCTCCCTCTGTTTCTCCTTTTACCATCCTCCCTTTTCCTTGGGGGTAGTCCACTCAGTGTGTCCACTGAGAAAAACAGTTAATTAGCCATTAGAGGTGCACAGATTTTAACACAGTTTGAGGTATTTTGGATTGTTAAGGAGCTGCAATTCACTCGGTCCCAGGAACTGTGCTGTGGGGTCTTATTTACTTTTTTACATAAATATCACTTGATTATGTAACTCCTGCCCCAAACCAAGTGGCTTCCCATCTCCTATAGAATGAGACCCTATAGTCTCACAGCCGCCTCCAAGATCATGCAGGGTTTGCCCTGACATTGCCTTCTCTCCCCGTCTCCTTGTGGCAGAGCCTTTGAATCTCTTGTTCCCTCTGCTGGGGACATTTTTTAAATCTTTTTCTTTTTTTTTTTTTTTTTTTTTATGTTTATTTTTGAGAGAAATAGAGAGAGAAGGAGACAGAAGCAGGCTCTAGGCTCTGAGCTGTCAGCACAGAGCCTGACGCGGGGCTCGAACTCACGGACTGCGAGATCACGACCTGAGCTTAACCGACTTACAATCACTTAACCGACTGAGCCACCCAGATACCCCTGGGAACATTTTTACCATAGATACCTACATGACTTGTTGCGTTTCCTGGCAAGTCTTATTAAAATTGTAACTTCCTCCTATTCCTTCACCCTTTCCTTCTTTATTTTTCTTCGTATTATTATCAACAAACATTCCGTATGAATTATTTATTTTTTTCTCTCTAAAAAATTAGCTCCATGTGGACTTTTTTTTCCCCTCCCCCCTCTTCTGACTACTGCTGTATCTCCAACATCAAGAAGATACCCGCACATGGTACTGTGTACTTAGTGCTCAGTAAATATTTGGCAAATGCGTTAATATGTGTCCCACTTTCCTGTCTCCTAACTCCTTGATGTAAATAGGATTGTCAGTGGATTGCTCTGTGACTCCAGGCTAAATCTTTTAACCTTGTTGGACCTCATTTTCCTCTTCTGTCATGTGACAGAATTGAACCAGCTGATCTCTGAGCTCCCTACTCAGCTCGTTCTGACATCCTGTAAGACTGCATTATCTTCAGGGCGCCTGGGTGGCTTAGTTGGTTAAGCAGCCAACTTCGGCTCAGGTATCTCACGGTTTGTGAGCTTGAGCCCCGAGTCGGTCTCTCTACTGACAGCTCAGAGCCTGGAGCCTGCTTCGGATTCTGTGCCTCCTTCTCTCTCTCTGCCCCTCCCCCACTCATACTCTGAATCTCTCTCTCTCTCTCAAAAATAAATAAACATTTAAAAAATTTTAAAAAGACTGCATTATCTTCAGGAACTCAAATCCTAGTGGTGGCTTCCTCTAGGTCAGGGTTTCTCAGTAGTGGCACTGTTGACATTTGGGACCAGGTCATTCTTTGCTGTGGGGGGCTCTTTTGTAGGATGCTTAGTAGTAGCCTCTGCCCACTAGATGCCTGTCTTCCCGTTGTGACTCGAAAAATGTCTCCAGACATTGCCGGATGTTCCCCCGAGGGCAAAATTGTCCCTACCTGTGAACCACTGGTCTAGACTCTATCCTGGTTCTTTCCCTGGGCATCTAGGCCATGGGATTAGATCTTCTAAACTGCCCAACTTTAAAAAGATCCTCTTTCTTTTTCTAAAAACCATTTTCAGCTTAATTGCCTTTCATGGGCTTCATCTAAATTGTCTCTAGACAACTGCTTGTGTGTACCCACTATTTTCCCCAAAGATGCATTTTGTTGCTGACGTTGGTTCTGTTTGAACATTTTGACCTGACCGTTTACCAGATTAGATCTTCCATACTTCCGTCTGGGGTTCTCTCACTCTCCTCAAGAAGTCAATGTTTTTTTGAGTCCTGTGTATTTTGGGCCCATTATTTTTCAGACAAACATCAGCATTTTTAAATCATCTTTATATTTTTCTTCTACTTTCTGATCTTAGTCATAAATTTGACTGCGAGTTCCCTGACATTTGTATTCTCGTTTAAACTTCATTATCGCCCTCTGAGGTAGATAATATTATATACCGGTGTATAGATTAGGAGGGCACAATTGGTGTTTAAACGTTTGTATGAGACTCAGAGCTTTTCCTGTGAGCAGTGCGGTGTGGAAACCGAGTGTGTGTGGAGCAGGACCGCTGCTCTTGCCGTGGAACTTCATTATGTTTTGGCCCCTGTGGCATCTTTGGGAAGCAGGGTTTGAAGACCATTAATGTAGTATAATTCCTTCATTTTACAATGAGAAAATTGAGGTCCAGAGAGGTTAAATGACTTTGTTAAAAGTTAGGGTAAAAAAATGTTACTGATGTTTCCAGACTAGCAGCCTAGTGCTCTTTCATTTAGTCTTGATGAGACTAGGAGTTTTCATTCTGTATAAATGTTGTTTTGTTTTGTTTACCGGAGGATATGCTAGCCTGAATCGGTTATTTCTTTGACTAAGCCAACACGTGTTCTTGGTGGAAATAATTTAAGACAACGGAACACAAAATTATATAGGTCTGCAATAATCTAAGAGTTTAGTCTGAGAAAGACGATTTTTAAAAAAAAAAAATTTATTTTTATTTTTGGGGGAGAGAGAGAGAGAGAGAGCAAGAGTGAGGGAGGGGCAAGAGAGAGGGGGACAGAGGATCCAAAGCAGGCTCTGTGCTGACAGCAGCGAGCCTGATGCAGAGCTCAAACTGATGAACTGCAAAATCATGACCTGAGCCGGGTCGGATACTTAACAGACTGAGCCACCCCGGTGCCTCTGAGAAAGATGACTTAAAAAAATTTTTTTTAAATGTTTTTTCTTATTTTTGTGACAGAGAGAGACAGAGCATGAGCAGGGGAGGGGCAGAGAGAAAGAGAGATAGAATCCGAAGCAAGCTGCAGGCTCTGAGCTATCAGCACAGAGCTGAATGCGGGGCCCGAACTCATGGACTGTGAGATCACAGCCTGAGCCAAAGTCAGATGCCCAACAGACTGAGCTACCCAGGTGCCCCTGAGAAAGATGATTTTTTAAGGTCCTTTCATTTACCTGAAATCTTGGGCCAGTTTCAGAGCTTTGCTCTTTCCACCAAGATTAAGAATACACAGAAGAAATGGAAGAATTGCACAGGAAAGGAGATTCTTTATTTCTTATGACATGCTCTCACCCAAGATTGAGTAGTCATTAAAATACTGCTGTATTTCCTCAAATCCTTTGATTACTGTAGAGCCACAGCTTTATTATTATTATTTTTAAAAATGTTTATTTATTGATTTTGAGAGAGAGAGAGAGTGCACAAATGGGAGGGGCAGAGAGAGAAGGAGAGAGATCATCCCAAGCAGGCTCTGCACTGTCAGCATAGAGCCTGATGCGGGGATTGATCCCACAAACCTTGAGATCATGACCTGAGCGGAAACCAACATTGGATGCTTAACCGACTGAGCCACCCGGGAGCCCCTGTAGAGCTACAACTCTATCATCGTGCAAGCAACCACGTTGCCCTTCTCTGATGCTTTCGTTTGAATTGTTCTGAGGACAGTGCTTTTTCTGTGTTTTATGTTTCAATCTTAGATTACTGCTGATTCTAAGATAAGTGTGCCAGACTTACCCAGTCCTCAGAAGGATGACAAGTCAGCAGTACAGAAAATGTCCACAACTCAGTACAACGAGGTGGTGAATTTAGAGCCTGAAAATACATTGGACCAACATTCCTTTTCTTTGCCCACGTGCCGCATCAGTGAGTCTGTGAAGCAGTTAATGGAACTCGCCTATCAGACTTTACTAGAGGCCACAACCAGCAGTGATCAGTGGTAAGAGTTCTGAAAATGGCAGTGACTTGGTTAAATGCGTATCTAAACTAGACGTTTATTAAGAAAATTATCTTTGGGTTTTCCTATCCCATTAGCGTTTTTTTTTTTCCTGGAAAAACAGTGTAACACAGAGACCTATATCGATAATTAACTTTTATTTGTAATGACGCATGCTTCTTATAGCATATCTAGGAAATGGAAGCGTGTGCATGGATGGACGAATGGAGTTTCTTTGGCATTAAAGTTGTTAATCACTTTTTTACAAAAAACTCTTTAACTTCTGTTTAATTTGTTACTTTTTATTTGAGTTGAATGATGTTACGTGAGGAAGCACTTGCAGGGAACTTCGAATGCTATCTGAAAAATCATCAATACTCAAACGTCTGTTATTACCGACGGTGGTGGTAGCAGTGGTAGTTATGCCATCTGCTCCAGCCTGCCCTGGCCTTTTAGCTGAACATTCGTTTTGCCTTTTGTGAAATCCAGGCCCTAATTATAATTAATTTACACTTTAAATGTTTGTTTTTAGCGCAGTAGTAGTTTGTTGGAAGGCCAAGGTAGAAGGGAAAGCATGGAATGTTCGAAGATCTCATTTTACCCTTTGTAGGTGATTTCTCTTAACCTACACCATATTCGGGGTGCCTCACCCTCGAGTCCGCATCTCATACCGAACTCTTTCTGCTCCGCGAGCTCCTCTCTTACTAAATGGAGGAGGACGCGGCATGCTGGAGCCCGAGCTGCGGAGCAGACTGGCAGAAGCCTCCTAGTTTGTCTGTGGGTAGCGGCGCCTTATCTCCTCCTCACGGGAGAGAACAGTCCTGGTTAGGGCCTGCCTCAGCCACACCGTATCTCAGGTGGGCTTCCAGAGTTTTCCTTCTTATCTCCACGTGCAAACAGACCCTTTGATTTTATTCTGCTCTAGAAAGAACATGTTGACTAAGATATTTCCATGACTTCAATGAATTGTGATGTTCACAGGTCCATCTGGTTCTAAATATAAGTAGGAAGAAAAATACAAACGAAAAGTACATACTCTTTTGGCAAAATGAATTTTGGAGTAACTATTTTGTCACATGGCTGTCACATGAATGAAATATACTAAACAGAAGTTAGAGCTGCAAGGCAGTGTTTCCTAAGTTTTTTGATAATACAGAACACTATAAACAATGAGTGTCTGTGTACTCACTGCTTCCTCTAAAAGAAATGGTTTTAAACAGGACATACAGAAACACAACTCCATTACAACTCACTTCCCCATTACCAGACCTTGAATAGCAACACGTGGGGCAAAAATGAAATGACATAACTTCATCAGGTCATTGTAGTAATCGAGTAGTAACCGTGTTTTGGGGTGTAGGAACCATGACTTGTTTTTCTAAATATTTGTGGAATTCCTTTGTATTCAAGGTACATAGTTTAAGATATTCTTATGTGGAAGTAAGCCGTACAGACTTTATATTTGCTCAAGTGCATTTTAATAATAATCTTTAGGTATTCTAAGGCCAGATTTAAAGGGCAAAAAAAATTTGAGGTTGGATTCTGTCCTAGAAATGTTGATTCATCTCCTTGCATTGGAGTAAGAAGGAGAAAAGGTGAAAGCTGACAGTCAGACTGATTCTAAGAGAACAAGTGAATGCCTTTATGGACACCTTGCCCTTTGCAGAGTGCGTCCGTGAGTAGGTGACATTTGCTTGAGGCTTAGCTCCATTTGTTACTGAAGGGATGGTCTGGGTACCGGCAGATTGATAATGGGAAAGAGGCTTTGGGTTAATGCTGTTCTTCTTGAAATTATTAGCAGATCAAGGTTTTTACAACTGCAATCTAGTTAGTAAACACTGGTTGAGAATATATTTGCATCTAGATTAATGGTGTGTTCAGCAGTGACCAAGGCAGGTGTTTAGGTGATGACTAATGTGCACTTGACCTGAATTTTCTTTTCTCATTGCCACTATCCTTATGCATTTCTGTTGGAACTGCTTTTTATTAGTGCTGTTCAGCTTTTCTACTCAGTGAGGAATATCTTCCATTTGTTCCATGATGTCGTGCCAACATATCACAAGTAAGTGCCCCCGTAAGTTGGACTAAAACCAGTCATTTTATATTTCCACCAAAAATATTTTGGTTACTAAAATTCACAATTAAATGCAGTAAGCCATTAAAAAAAAAATGTTTAAAGAATATTGGTCATTTGTTAATAAAAGTCTAAACATCTATATATTTAAAAATTTCCCAGGTGACTCTAAACTGTAGCCAATTTGAAAACTAGAGCATTAGAAAAGAGTTTAGTGCTTCATTACATAGATGAAAAAGGAATTTGGAGGAAGGGCAGGTGAGTCCTTCAAGGGAATTATTATATACATCTGTGCTAGGTTTACATCCAGAGTCGACACAGGTCAACACTGGGTTCCCTGGCTCGCTCTTTTTTGTTACTCCCTGGGATAGTCTTACTGGATCAGGCTGCACTCAGGCGGGACGCTGTCACTCTGAACAGAGTCAGGGTGATGAGGCCGCATCTTGTTATGCAGTTGTACAGGAGACAGTTATTAAAGCCTAGAAGTACCTTAAAAGAGAAGTAACATTTCCTCCACCTCGATCCCAGTAACTTGTGATTTCTTTCTTTTTCTACCCCTCCTCCTGGCATAGGGAGAACCTTCAAAAACTGCCCCAGTTGGCCGCCATTCACCACAACAACTGTATGTACATTGCTCACCACCTGCTGACCCTCGGACATCAGTTCAGACTGCGTCTCGCCCCCATTCTTTGTGATGGCACTACCACTTTCGTGGATCTGGTCCCTGGCTTCAGGAGGCTTGGTAACGGAATCCTTAACTTCAGGAAATCGTATTGATTATGCAGTCCCTCGGCCTAGTATCTTTGTAATTCATGAACAAGGCAGCTAGAAATTAGGTGGTGGTCCTGAGCTGTATTGGAAAGTGGGAGAGCATTTCGTTGGCAGTTGTTCCCCGTCACTTAATTTGCTAAAGTGAATGCAGTCTTTGTGGAAGTGTTACTTTTCCATGACACGACTTCATGGTACATCAGAGTTCCAAACTGCATTGCTGGTGTGCGGTGAATTTGCCAAATCAGAGTCATGTCAGTAGAGTGACACATAATAAGATTTGTATTGTGATAATTCTGTTAGCATTGTCGGTAAGAGCTTACTAACGTTAAGTGCCTGTTCTTTTGCAAAACCTCAAGATAGCTCCCCGCTCTTCCACCTAGCTTTACTTGGGGCTATTAAAAATGAAAAGAAATGAAATGTGGAAGAAGTCAATATGTTTACCATAATGACAGCCTAAGAAAAGCAGAGGACCCATATGATTCACTTAGTTTTTTACTTCCTGACTTTCCCCTTAGGTGGTGTTGATGTAGTCAAAAAATAAGTAGCTGCTGCTTTTGAGTAAGTGACGTTTCTTATCTGACCCTGGACAGACTATGGGGAAAGACATTATCCTGAGATTGGGTTTGCCGGGACTGGCTGATGTATTAGAAGCTATCATTTCTGGTGACCTCACAGCAGCTTTATGATGTTATCTTGCAAGCAGTTGTTTTCAAATGAGCAGGCTGATGCGTGATTCATGCTTGCCTCTCTCCTTCCACCCTGGCTTTGTACTGTGTAACTGGACAACAGTGGCAATTCTCTATTCTGTTTTTCCACCCCAGGGACAGAGTGTTTCCTGGCCCAGATGCGGGCACAGAAAGGAGAACTTCTGGAAAGATTATCTAGTGCTAGAAACTTTTCCAACATGGACGACGAAGAGAATTACTCTGCAGCAAGTAAAGCAGTCCGGCAGGTGGGCAGCTGCTCCTGGCGCTGTGATTTGTACTCCTTTTGTACATGAGCCCCCCATCCCTGCTCCCCCACAACCAAAGAACATGTAGCAGTTAGCTCTATTAATCCCCACGCCCCCCCCAGTGGAAAATATGGATACCTTCAACAGGAATGTTTACAGACTTGCCCTTTCCTTGCCCCACCAAGCCAGCAGCAGGCTATCTTTCCATCCACCCAGTAAGGTGACTAGTTATTAATAAGTCTGTCATGGCAAGGTTTTGACCCGTGAACTTGAGTTTGGGAAATTTGAAACATTAGCTTCTACCTCAGTGCCCCTCTCTCCTACATGATTTATCCTTTTTTTTAAATGAGCAAATGGTTTTTATGTATTTATTTTATTTATTGAAGTAAAAATGAACATGCAGTGTTATATCAGTTTCAGGTGTACAATATATTATAATTCCACAATTTTGTACATTTCTCCGTGCTCCTGGTTTAGCTTCTCACAGTGGTTTTCCCATCCTCAGCTTAAGTTCTGCTTTTCATCGAGCAGGGATATCCACTAGGGTTTAATAGTCAAGAAGCTGATATTTGTGATCACTTTACCTCCGCTTCTCATAATGCCTCTTCTCCCAAACACACACAAATGATGCACGTGAATGTAGAAAATAGGAGTTGCGACAGTCTCTCTTTCGTGTCAACAGCTGTATCCTCCTGACAGGTTCTACACCAGCTGAAGAGACTTGGAATTGTGTGGCAGGATGTCCTGCCAGTGAATATATATTGTAAGGCTATGGGGACTTTACTCAATACAGCAGTTTCTGAGATCATTGGCAGAATCACTGCTCTCGAGGTAAGGACCGTTAGATGCCTCACCAGGCCTGGGATGGCAATTCCTGTCTCCGATTATTGCTCTTCTAAGCAAATGATGTTGGTATCTCATTTTCAGTCAACATAGATGGTAGGAGAAATTGTTCATGTTTCCTGTCTAACTCATTCTAGGGTTATTTTTTTTTTTAGTTTTGCCTTCATTCTGTTTTGCCGGTGACTAGCTAATGTCTCTCCTTTACGTGTACCTAAGAGTAGGACGATCCTGCTTCTCCATGTAGCATCTGTGTAGATTATGAACGAAGAGGCCGGAAACTGGGTAGCCCTTAGATGTATTGTAAAGTATGAAGTTATGTATTTATTTAATTTGCAAGTGAGCTCAGTAACTTAGTAAAGAGAAACGCAGCCTTCCGCAGGAGCCCCTTTTCCAGCGCACTGTGGTAGTAGAGATCATATACGTGAGTTTACAGGCAAGGGGCCCAGGCTCTGCCAGCTGATGTCTCCAAAGCATTGATTGACTGAATCCTTGTTTATAAAAATATCCCCTGCTTTTCAGCAAGCGGTACAACATTCTTCTGGATAAATGGGCTCTTTCATGCAGGCACACTAAATTATTGACAATGTGTTGAAACATACTTTGTGTCATTCTAGCTTCAGGAGTATTGTCAGAGCTGATGAAATCTCATGTCTAATAAGGTGTGCTAAATTGCTTGGAAAACACCTTGCTGCAGCTGACCGCTTAAACAGCATGCACTAAAGATTTGCCCTTTCCTTACTACTAAGGTGGCCCAATTCTATTTTGTGTTCCCTCTGTGCAAAACCAGGACATCTCTACTGAAGATGGTGATAGATTGTATTCCTTATGCAAAACGGTGGTGGACGAGGGACCCCAAGTGTTTGCACCTCTCTCTGAAGAAAGCAAGAACAAGAAATACCAAGAAGAGGTTCCAGTCTATGTGCCCAAATGGATGCCATTCAAGGAATTGATGATGATGTTACAAGCCAGCCTGCAAGAAATTGGGGATCGGTAGGTATTACCCTTTTACAGAGGCATGTGTCTCTCCAAAGATAGCTACAGAGTGCGAGTGCCACTGAGAGCAGTGCTTTTCTCTGTTTCTTAACCAGTTGCTCAGGAAAGAGTTTCATGTTGAGTAACAGTAGTTGGAGCCTTGCCATGGTCTCTAATCGTGTGGCTCCCCATTACCACCTTCTCCTGTTTGATAACATAAAGACTTCTTGTTTCATACTATTTTAGTCTTCAGCATGTTGTTTGGCATGCTGTACAGATGGTCTTTCATTTGTAAGAAGTACAACCTTCTGATACCTGGATGGGAAGTGTTGCCTGTTTTAACCCACAGTGGATACATTTTACGATTGGCTTTGATTCGCTAACAGAAATTGACTTTTATTTGTATGGAATATTCCACATCAACCACTGTTTGATGGACCAGCAGTTTTTCTGCAGGGAGTACAGTGGTTTTAGAGATTAAGCATCATACACATAGAGAGGATTCATCTTGTCTTAAATGTAGCAGATGATGTTTTTCCCACCCCCTGACACCAAACACCATTAGTTAACATTGCTGTGTGGGGTAACTGTATGCTTTATTGTATCATATTTAGTATGCAGGGGTCATTGATGCTGCACAAAAAAGGATAGACACAGGTTAGTTACACATTCATGGATGCTTTTATTATTGTCTTGGTAGATATTAATAATCAGAGTATGCATACCTTGCATAGGGAATCCCTGAATAGGCCTCAAGGTCTCTCCCCATCCTTATAGCTACTTGTCTGCCTGTTTTAGCCTGGTTCTTTAGTGTATTACAGGTGCCCTGTTGTATTAGACCAGTCACCCCAGATGTGTCTGAGTTTTTCTCAGCATATATTGTTCATTCTAAAACAAAGAAAGTGACATTTCCACCTGAAAAAAGTCACATCAAAATACTTCCAACCTCATTAATACAAGATTTAATGTATTTGTTATTTACAAGTCCTTAGTGGGTAATAAGATGTCTTTAGGTAAGACTCCAGAGGGCAGCAGATAAGAAAGTTTCTTTCTGCTGCCGCAGCCTAATAAGAATCCTTTGTGTTGAAAACAGTCACAATACTGGTGTATCTTCTTTTTTTTCTGCCTAGGAAGAATTTTTCTCCTAGAGGTTTCAGTAAACATGAGGGTAGTAGTTAATTGGGAACATTTTTTACTGAAGAATGTACCTCCGATTGTGTAGTTTAAATGCTTTAAAATCATAAAACAAACATACAAAGGAATACAGTATGTGACGTATTTACACTTAAAAGAAAACAACTAAAATGTTCATGTACCTGTTACCTAATATAAGAAAAATATTACCGATCCTGCGAAGACTCCTGTGTTTCCCCTCTCCAAATGTTTGTCCCCGCAGGCAGCCACTGTCTCGAATTTTGTGTTCCTTCCTTATTTCCTTTGCTTTCCTTCATAGTTTTGCCGCTTTTGCATGTGTCTCTGAACAGTATAAAGTTTAGGCTTGCTCGTGTTTGAACTTTCTGTAAACAGAAGCGTCTGTAAGTTGCTTCTTTCGGTCAATATTGGGTTTTTTTGAAGTTGACTCATGACTGTGTACAGGGCTGCGTGCATGTTTGTCTTCAGAGCTGTAGCGTGTTCTGTTTTACAGATATCTCATTATTGAGTCCTGCCGCTTCATGGTTTCACCAGTATTTGGTATCGTCAGACTTCAGAAGTTTTGCTACTGTAGTTAGTGTGAAATGGTAGTTCATTGTCACTGTAACTTACATTTCCCTAAATTCTAATGATGTTGAGCATCTTTTTATGGATCATTTGTTTTTCTTTTGTTGTCGCAAATGACCTGTTCACATTTCGCCCTTTATTCTACGAGGTTGTTTGTGATTTCATTATTGACTCATGGGAGTTCACTGTGTATTTTTTACACCAATCCTTTGTTGGTTAAAATTTGTTGCCTGTGGCTCATTTTTTAAAATAGTCACAGATCCCCAGACTCCATGTAACCATGTGAGGATGTGGCCGTAATTCTCAAGTTCAGACAGGACTTAGTATAGAATAATGGGGAAGAGTCTTACCTTCCTAACTTGGTCTCTTCATCTGACTGTGCTGATAGCAAAATGCAGCCAAGAAGCAGGAGTTAAAGAGATTGAGTGGAGGATCCAGAAAGAAGGGGAAGGATGCCAGCATTTGTTTTACTTCCATTTAAAACCAACTAGCATTTGGGATCTAGTAAGCAGTTTTAAAATCTTGCTTATCCAGAGACATAACAGGAAATAGAATTTTATCTTTTATTTTGCAGGTGGGCAGATGGAAAGGGGCCCCTGGCAGCTGCATTCTCTTCCACTGAAGTAAAAGCTTTAATCCGTGCCTTGTTCCAGAACACAGAAAGAAGAGCAGCTGCCCTTGCTAAGATTAAATAGCTGTATCTTCCCAAGAAAGCCGTGTTTTGAGTATTTGGATTCCTCTCTTGGCATAATGACTCCTTTAAAGACTTCTTGGAATCATCGTTTTGGTGAACCAAGTATATCGTGGAAGTCTGATTTCACCTAAGAACGCCTTACCTCCTGGCTTGTATGAGGCTTTGTTGAAGAACTGGATGTTAAGATAAGCTGTCAAGTGAAGCACCTCAACTTGTTGGCTTCCTAGCCATCCTCCTTTGATAAGACGCTGTAGGGTAGCACTAATCCATGTTGCTTCTGGGCCTTCTGGGGACTGTGTCTGTTGTGAATGTAAGGCCTGGTCTTGGATCAGAGAATCCAGGGGATTCCATGAGTCAGGGTAAAGAACTCGTGAGCAAATGGTACGTATGTTTTGGGAGACGGGAACTGTGTTTGTCCTTGGAGGAATTAAGGAGACTTCCTTTAATAGTTCTTTCCAATAAATAATGCTTTTCAGAGTTCAGGATGAGTGTCTTTAATAACATGGTGAGCTTTGACAAAAGACACCAACAAGTTTTTTTGTCTTCCACACCATTCTTTTTATTGACATTTATGATCCTCACAGAGGACTCCCTGATGTATCATCTTCTTGCTTCTTTCTTGGAAGGCGTAGAAATCCTAGGACTTCCTTTCAGTATAAGTTTTTGACCCTTTCTGCTATTTCAACTGAATTCTATTTTCTTGGTTGGATTTTTTTTTTCCCCACCTTCTTAAGCTCCACTGTTTCTGTACCCTACCAAATGACAGAGGTTTTCAATTGATAATGTTCCTTCGGCATGTATATATGCCCTGAGATCTAACTCTGGGCTCTGGAGCCCAGCCCTTTATTTGCTGGACATAGGTAATTCTTCAGTTCGGCTTCATCTGTTTCTAACTCTTTTCAGCCATCGGACGGAGGTATCGTATCAAAGTTATCCTCGGCCTCTGCAGTCCTTGCTATTCTTCATACTGAAATACTGTTTCCTCTTATGAAAAGAGGGTGAAGGGTGTGATTTTTAGGTGCTGCTGAAGCAGATGCTGCCTGGAAGAAGTTTTCAGTCCAATGGGCATGGTTCCTGAGGCCTTAAGCCCTTGATCCCTGGCACACAAGAACAATTATTTTTTCCTCCTGTCTTCAAGTGTTCTGCCTTCACCCCCTCACTTCTGGTTCAGCTCCTCGTCATTCTGGTTGCGTAGTGTTTCTTTTACCTACTAGAAGAGTCACAGGATAATGAATAAGAAAGAAGCCTGTTTCTGTTCTTAATAAGAGAAATCGGCTGGTTAGTGATAAGCTGTTTGTCTATGCTGAGCAGGTCCTACTATGAGAGCTCACAGAAAAAGGAATGGCCTGAACCCATGTTAGTTTTTTGAGAACAAAGGAGTTGTCTCTCCTGAGAGAGGAGGGAGCCATTTTCACAGGTGAAAAAAATACCTGCTTTGGAAACTTCGTACAATTTCAGGGAGCAGTCTTTTTTCTCCGCAGTCGAGAGAATGGGGAACTAAGGACAGAACTGAAATAAATGCATCCCAGGACTATTACACAGAATAGCAGATTTCTTTTGTTCGTAGAAGCTATTACGGTCGCTTGACAGGTACTGCAATTTGGGGGTGGGATCTCTTCTAACTGAAAAGCACTTCTCACTCTTTCCCTCTCCTCAATAACACAGAAAATCGCATTATAGTTCTCCTGAGGCTGTGTAGACGGTGTCAGGACCGTGTCCCCTCATGAATAGTTTGAAGACCGTGGCACACAGAGCAGGCACAGTCCATCTTCCTCCCTGGCCAGGGCTGGGGTTGGTGGATGATGAAGTGCATGTCCATTTTGGTGAGAGCTGAGCCATTTGATCAGGCACGTGGGAGCTGGGGTTGTCTGGCAGCTCTTGCAGGGACCTTGAAGGTACCTGTTCTGATTGGGAACCTGAGCTGGAAGTGAGTAGAACCTTCTTTTGGAGAGAGCACGCAGGTGATGGGAGGAAGGGAACTTGAGGACTCGTTTAATGGGCTCCGTGGGCCACCCAGAAGGAACCTCTTCCCACATAACAATCGGAACTATACAAATGACTCCTAAGAATGACACTCATAAAAGGGTCCCCAGGCTTTTAGGAAAAAGGAAAGTTTTTGTTAAAAAGGCAAGACTGCAGACAGCTTGAATCCACTTGATCGTGGCTTCTGTCCCCACTTGGATCCTGAATTGTTGGGGACTTGCTCCATGTCAGTTTTGCACAAGGGTTTCTCTTTCAAAGGGAGATCCTCCAGATGGCACTGTCACCTCATGCCTGTGAGCATCACAAGGCAGCTAGGTCTGGTCTGTGGAAATTTTGCCCTGCGCTTGTATCCTGGCCTGGGTTAGCCCACGAAGGTCATCCAGACTGTGAACAGCATCTGTCCTGTAAGCTGCAAAATGTCGCCAAGCGATCACTCGTGAATAGATCAAACGGTATTTTCTTTGATCAATACCATTGTTAAGGAAGATGTGGATAATTGACTTCTCATGCTGGTGGATACTTACGCTGTCACTTAAGGCCATGATTCCCAGCCTTTTTTGGGGTTTCATTCTGTTGCTTATTTGATTTCCCAAGATTCTGTCCACTGAAAGTTATGACGTGTACACACACACACACACACACACACACACACACCATAGTTTTGTCATAAGAAAACCAGCCCAAAGATGTTTGCCCCAGCTCCACGGCTACTTTGTGCCATGGATATGTGAAACTGTGTATAGGAGTAACTGCCTTGTAAGGGGAGATAGTTCTACATGCCGGATGTGGATAAAGCTATTGGAGATTATCAAAGCACTCTTCCTTTAAAATTGGGTTTTGGTGCCCACATTCTTCCTAATCATACACTTGATTTTGAACATTTGTTTTGTGATGACTCCCTCCTAAAAATACTCATCGTGCTAACAGCCTAAAATCTCCTGAAAGCTACAAAGCCCCAATTTTGAGTTGTTCAATGATCATATGGTTTAGACCGAATTCCTCACTTTGTCATGAGGAGTTTGGTTAAGGATTTTGCGATGGCACGTGATACAACCCGGGAATAGCCTTAGAAACCCAAGTTATGAAACATCTGCCTGGAGGTTGGGAGGAGGGCAATAAACCTGATGAGCTATGTATGAGTTCTTCACTCCTCCTCAGAAATCGGGTGCCCTAGATTTCTTGTTTGGTGGGGAAGAGCACCATGGGGGACTGGTACCAAGACCAGAGAGAGACACCTGCCCCCTCCCTGGTCTCAGCCCTCTGTGCAGTTCTAAAACTCATACATTTATTGGGTGTCAAGCATTGCCCTAGTCACTGAACAACCTCCCCCCACCAAACAAAAATGCCCTGTCCCTCTGGCGATTTAAATTCTAGTGACAAAGACGGGTAAGAAACAAAGTAAATTAGGCAATATGTCTGAAGATTTTAAGTGCTGTGTAAAGAATACACGTAGAGTGAAAAATGTAAACTCCACTGGAGATCCAGAGAAGGGGGAAAAGGGGAGTGAGCTGCCATTCCAAATAGAGTGGTCAGAGCACGTCTCCTTGAGACGGTAAGTAAGCTGTGTGGCTACAAGATGCAGGTAGTTCTAAGCAGAGAGAGCAGCCCTTGCAGAGCCCTAAGGTGGGAGAAGCGTGCCTGGTGAACTCAAGGAATAGCAGAGGGGGGAGAGAGTAGGAGGCGGGGAGGTTAGCAAAGTAACAGGAGAAGGTGAGATTGTGTTGGCCATTATTATAAGGATTTGGGTGGTTCCCCTCCCCCTTTTTAACTTAGTAAATGGAAAAGTTTTAGTAGCTTCAAAAAAAAAAAAAGGGGAACAAATTATAAAAGTATAGAAAATATTACACCCCTAGGTACCCATCACCCACCTTCAACAATTGTGATCACCCTGGCAACGCAACAACTCTGATCATCTGTACCCCTCTGTCCTCCCTGCTCCCACAAACACACTGAATGTGGAAGCAAATGCCAGGCAGCCTCTCATTTCAAACCCAGGGCTCATTTCTATGTAAAGTCTGACTCTTGTTTCCTTTGAAGCTTTTTCTTGTTTGCATCCTTCGCCTCTCCTCATTCCCCCTCTCCTGTGCCGGCAGGCGGATCCCGCACCTGCCTGCCACCCTCCCTGCTTCCCCAACCTTACTTCTCCACTCAGGCTCCTCCTGTTCCCTGAACACTGGCTGTGAGATGAACACCTAACTGCGCCTGACGGCTGACTCATGCCATCACTTCCCTTTTGAGCCTCCTCTCTGCCCTGGCCGCTTGCTCCAGCTAACCTAATCCTGTAGTTTCTGGGTTCTAAGGGTGCCCAGCAAAGACCTTCCACTTGTTGATTGTTTCATCAGAGAGGATATCCTCTGATGAACCAGATTTTAGAACCCTCTTAGAGCCGGATTTTCCTGGGTTTCTTCCACAGAGATTGTCTTCACAGACATGGTGACGTAGCTCCAGCTATTGGGTCCAAGGACAGGGTATTGGCTGGAGTCTGCAACTGGTTTGGTTTAAGGCAGGGCAACCCTCTTCCCTAAGGTCTGCCTTGTGGAGTGTGGGGTGTAGAGTGGCCACTGCCAGGTTTCTGTCTCCCATTCCCGTTCTCTGACTTTAAAAGAATAGTAATTGTTTTCATTTGCATGAAGGGCTCCATTTATGCTTGATTAACATGGAAGATGATAAAAATGATGCATGACATTAAGTATGTCAGATTAACTTTGTTATAAATTTAATTTCATTTCAACACCAAGCTGTGTTCCTAAATGTAAAGCCTAAATCGTTTGCCACATCTGTATCTGCATTATTATTACTTGAAATGAAAAAATTAGGACTTCTTGCTCACCAACTATCTATTTAGTAAGGTGTCCTGGGATCTTTTGTAAAATTAACTTCGATGGCATTGGTCCAAAGTAGCAGTAGATCTTTTGCCTCCTTTTTCAAAGTTGGGGCCCTTGCTGTTGCTCACAAATAATAGCATGGGTTTGGGATTACATGTGCACTTTCATTTTTAAGTCCCGTGGGGGTAGAATTCATCCGAGTCTGAAATTATGAGCTCATTGGAAACCCAGCTTTGCTTTTTCTGTCTTCTCACCTGTCTTTGGCTTCATTTTCCTTTCAACGATGTCTGTTCTATCCTTTCCAGGCCGAAGATCATTCTCCTTGATAGGGAATATGGAAGCATAACAGTGTTGGAATAGTTCAGCGTTCTCTTCGTTTTCAACATCACACCATCAGCTCCCAGTGGAGCTGAGCTCTTTCGGTTCTTTCCTTTCATGGACTATACTTCCTCCCCGCCCCCCCCCCACCCCCACCCCAAGCTCCTTGAAATAATGTTTCTTATAAACTTCAGCACATTCTGGGCTTTGATCTTTCTGAAGCTGTTTTTCTGTGTCCAGGCCATTCTGATACTTTTGCTTATGAAGGGCCTGTTTGTTGTTGTTTTTAAATTTTTAATGTTTGTTTATTTCTGAGACAGGGACGGAGCATGAGTGGGGGAGGGGCAGAGAGAGAGGAAGACACAGAATCCGAAGCAGGCTCCAGGCTCTGAGCTGTCAGCACAGACCCTGATGCGGGGCTCGAACTCACGAACCGCGAGATCATGACCTGAGCCGAAGTCGGACACTCAACCGACTGAGCCACCCCAGCGCCCCTGTTTGTTGTTGTTTTGTAGAACTCATTGCTGGTTTCCATTTGCAGCCAAACTGCTGCTTTTTTGTGTGATATCATCATATTTTATTATATTGTCAGATTTTCACTTTCGAACTCCCTCCCCCTCCCCTTTCATCCATAGTGTGATGTCTTTCTTTTAAAGTCTTTGGCCGTGAGATCATTTCTGGCAACTGTCTGTGATCTCTGAAATACGCTTCCCTAAAGCCAGGGCCCATGCCTAGACCACATCGTTTCTTCCTTGCCTGTTGTGAAATTTGCAATTGTCCTCTTTCTGACGTTTTGGATAAAAAGTGCCTGTTTGCTTCTTTGACTTTCTGAAAAGCAATTATTAGCAAGGCTAATAGTTAAAAAAAAAAACAAAAACACTGGGCATTCTGGGTTTTAGCAGAGTGGGGCTTCTGGGAGTCTTACGGGAGAGTTGAAATCCCCTACCGCCCTGTGTCAACTTCTTGTTCATTTTAGAAGAATACCAGCCACCTCTTCCATCTGGCTGGGGGGCAGCAATGTTACTTATTCTTTTTCTGCTTCCCTTTACCTCACGTGCCTCATTGCTTAACGTTCACTTTATCAACCTATGATAATTTAACTTGGGGTCCCTGAGAACTCCACAGAATCTTAACTTTTGGCTGTTGTTTGTCTCTTACCAATTTCTGCCAGCAAAACAGTAAGAAGGAAAGAATAGTTCAGTTAGAGGAGAAGCAGACCTATATGACAGCTTTCTTTTCATAAAGGCAAAGCCACAGTCTCATTAGGAAAGCAATGCTATTCTAACATGAAGCGAAGACAAGTAAACACCTTTGAAAATTTGTATTCAAGTGTGTTTTGCCTTGGAGTTTGCTTTAGAGCAAAAGAAAGGGGCTCCTGAGAAAGCCTCCAGGCTGAGATTTCTGGGTTTTGGTTTCATCATCTTATCTTGGGAAAGACTAGCAGGAGCTATGGGGACAAAAAGGGCAGGGAAGAAAGACTGAAAGGGACTCCATTCTGGTCCTTTGGAAGATCTTCTCGGTGGCCAGCTGGGCCGGCTGGCCTTGGGAGGAAGGAAGGGTGGAAGGGTCCTGGTTGGAGGGTGGAGGGTTAGCACAGGCTGCGGGGTCACAGGGACCCAAGGCTGCACTTTCTCAGCTCTGTGACCTTGCATGAATTAATATTTTCTCTGACTCAGAATTTGTAAAGTGGGGACAATCGTGTGACTGAGCTCACGAGCTTGCGAAAAAGATGAAGTGACTTAATCTATGCAAAGTACACAGCACAGGACCAGGCCCCGAATAGTGATCACAGACCTGTTAATTCCAGTGTTCAGTGCTTCGAACTCAATGCACCCAATTTAGGATTTAATTTTGTAGGCAGTTCCCCAACTAAACTGGAACTCCTCTGAGGGCAGGAATGGTGTCTAATGCTTTTCTTGATATGGAGCTGGGCAGAGTAAGGCTGAATATTCACGCAGTGGTTTGAAGTTAGCCCCACACGATGTGTGACATTGTAAGCCACCTAAAAAGAGTAGCAGGGGAGGGCGGGGTGGGGAGGCACCTTTGCTGTGTGAGCTGGAGTGTCATTTTTTTTTCTTTAAAGTTTTTATTTTATTTATTTTTGAGAGAGAGAGAGAAGGAACAAACGAAAGAGGGGTAGAGAGAGGGAGACACAGAATCCAAAGAAGGTTCTAGGCTACGAGCTGTCAGCAGAGTCCAACATGGGGCTTGCTCCCACAAACAGAGATCATGACCTGAGCCAAAGTCAGGATGCTTAACCAACTGAGCCACCCAGACACCCACTGGAGTGTCCTTGTAAGTAACCTGTGAGGCCTCTAACATGGGAAGGAATTGATCTGGGGACCCAGGGGAACTTCTTCCCTTGGCTATGTGTGGATATTTGTATTTATGTATATGTTTAAAACATGTTTACAATTTATATAACCTAGAGACACAAATTATCTTCAGTTCTTGTTATCAAGAGTCTTCAGCACCAACTATAGCCCTGACAGAGTCCCTGAAACACTGCCAAATTCTGTAAGACTTTCAAACTGGTGAGGATCAAACCATCCCAATGCACTTGGAGTTTAGCATACATGATTGACATCTAATTCTTCATGGGGTGGCTTTTAAATAGCAGAGGCAGTTAACCAAAACAGCCAATTTGCCAATAATTCTGTACAGACAGGGCTTTATTATATGAAATGCTACTGGAAGTGGTTTTCCATTTGGTTTTGTTATGATGATTATTTTTGGGTGGAGGTGGGATGATTTAAGTAAGAAGCTTTTTTTTTTTTCCCCCCGAAGTCTATATGGCTGTCTCCAGGAGTGAGCATGAGAGGGAGGCGATAAGAGAGAGGGAGGCCTTGGGGGCTGAATACACTCCCCTTCTGTTCCAAGGCTGCCACCAGAAATGCAGGAGGGGACTTTTTTTTTTTTTATTATTTTTTTTAATGTTTATTTATTTTTGAGACAGAGAGAGACAGAGCATGAATGGGAGAGGGTCAGAGAGAGAGGGAGACACAGAATCCGAAGCAGGCTCCAGGCTCTGAGCTGTCAGCACAGAGCCCAACGCTGGGCTCGAACTCACGGACCGTGAAATCTTGACCTGAACCGAAGTCGGATGCCCAACCAACTGAGCCACCCAGGCACCCCATGCAGGAGGGGACTTTTAAGCAGAGAGCTGAAGTCCCCGGTTGGAGAGACAAAGAGCAAGTGTGCAATAAATTCAGTGGGGCAGAAGGAACCGAGTGAAGGGAAACATTCATCATAATGTTGACAGAATCCCACAGATGGTGTGGTAATAATCAGGTGAATGTGCACTTTGCAGGTACTTTACAAAAGCGCGTTGTGATCATCACCGTCAGTATTTGCTGGGTGGTCAGAAGTTCCACTGGCGGCTCTGCCTACTTGTTGAGGGGCTGGATCTGTGCAGCCTGGACCTGGATAAGCCAAAGAGTGTGTTTCCACATTTACTCCTAAAACCGCTCCTTTGAAGAAGATATGTGTCCCTTTTGCAGACGAGGCGTCAAGGCACGGACAGGTCAACTGTCTTGCCTAGATACACACAGTGGGTAATACAAAGTCAGGGTCCCAACCCAGGTTTGTTTTGAGTCCAGAGCTGGTGCTGTTTTTACTGTTCTCATGAAAAGTCCTTTCCCCCAGGGGTCTTCCTGCCTCTCATATGTGTCCAGAGGTATTAGTTGGCCAGAGCTGCTAAAACAGAGTACCTCAAACTGGGAGGCTTCAACAGCACAGATGTATTGTCTCAGTTTTGGAGGCTGGAAGTCCAAGATCAGGTCTGTTCCAGTCCTGTCTCCTTGGCTTGTAGACGGCCGTCTTCTCTTTGTCTCTTTGTATCATCTTTTCTCTCTGCGTCTCTGTCCAGATTTCCCCTATTTTCAAGGACACCAGTCATATTGGATTAGGGCCCATCCTAATGACCTTCTTTGAACTTGAATACCTCCATGAAGACCCTGTCTCTAAATACAATCACTTTTATTTTATTTTTAAAAAATTTTTAAAGTTTATTCATTTCGAGAGAGACAGAGAGAACAAGGTAGGGAGGTACAGAGAGAGAGGGAGAGAGAGAGAATCCCAAGTAGGCTCTGCACCGTTGGCACAGAGCCCAATGCGGGGATTGAACTCATGAAACGTGAGACCACGACCTGAACCGAAACCAAGAGTCAGACACTTAACCGACTGAGCCACCGAGGCACCCCCATAAATACGGTCACGTTCTGAGTTAAGGCTTCAACATATGTATCTGGGTAGAGGGAACACACAACTCTCCCCATAGCAGGTCACACACTCTAGCAGCTGTGCTTTAGACGCTTTGTTTACAGGAACAGGACTTTTCCTATTGCCCATCATTGTCTTTGTCTATTTTATTTAATCTGTTAACTAACAGCCATGAACATAGTCACCTTTGAAGTGGGCCTGCTCACTGGAGTGAGTCTCAGGTCAATAAAGCATTCAGTGGGCTCTAATTTAATTAGTCAAGTTACTGTGACAGCTGCTTTGTAACCCTGGTTCGCAGACTGGCAGAGGACAGAGACAAGACTGGCAGAGCTCATTGTTGATTCCAGGCATCCCTGATGCGGCCCCAGGGCCCTCGGAACTTTGCTTCTGTTCTGGCAGGAAAAGAGAGGGGAGCTGAAGTGGCATTAGCATTTTTCTAGCCTGGGTATATCTTTTAAAACTGAATGGGAACCAGAATAAAAGGAAAGACCCTTGTGGTTCCATGCCCCTCCTTCCTCATCTTGCCACATACCAAGTCAGTTCTCCCATAATTTGGAGGGTTTCTGAAAATCGCCGCCACGGAAACTTCACGGGCTAATGCTGGTTTTGTCAGCTGCTTCCACCCCACCTGTCCGAGCTGGCATGGTTCCTCAAACCTCTCCCTGTCTCCCCAACCTCAACCCCAGTCTTCGGCTTGCCTCTCGCTCCAGGGACCACTGACCTTGGCAGTCTCTCACTGGTCTTCCCAGATCTGCAGGGGGCAGCCCTGGAGGTGTGGGGGTGGGCAGAGAGCGCTGATGTAAAATCAGAAGACATGATTTTCTCCTTGCTCCTGTCACTTGGCCTAGCCGTGTGAACTTGGGCAAAACAGTTACCTCCTCTGCTCTCTATGCCTGGTCACTTACCAGAGATAGAAATTCCTGTGTTGCTCACCTTCTGGGATGGTCGTGAAGACAGAATAAACATCAAAGACACTGCCCCTACACAAGCTGATGTGAAAACAAAACTCTCACTTTGCTTATGTTGATTTTACCATCCGCCGTATTACCGGGGTCATGGTGTGGTCTCTGTGTTCTGCATGTGTGTGTCTGACCTGGACTGAGTTCCCAGAAAGCAGAGCACCTTGTGCAGTGCCCGACCCTGCACCATATACTGACAGGCATGAATGGGCTTTGGGTGACTGATGAGAGCAAGTCTTGGAGAAGAAAGGAAAGACCAGTGGATGACAAAGTGGGTATCTGAGAAGGTTGCACATGGAGAGAGTGACTGATTTTCTCTGAGTCACAAAGGTTTTACAGTCATATCAGTTGTTAGATACTGATTTAAAATGTCAGGTGGCTATTGCTGAACTAGAGCAGATGTTTGGGAAGTTATTTTTAATCAACCACATGATTGATATCTTTTGCTACTCCTTTTTGTCTTAATTAAAGCAGGTGAAAAATGCCCTTTGTGTCCAATAGTGACACCACTGATTCACCATGTGGGGAAACCTCCTCATAGTCCATGTTTGACTGAGTATTCCACAAACTTGTCTTTAGAAATTTGAATGACTCCCAAAGTTGACCTTTTTTTTTTTTTTTTTTTTTTTTTTTTTTCCTTGAGACAGAGCGCAAGCAGGGGAGGGGTAGAGACAGAGGGAGACAGAGTCCGATGCAGGCTCCAGGCTCCGAGCTGTCAGTACAGATCCCGACGCGGGGCTCGAACAGGTGAACTACAGGATCATGGTCTGAGCCAAAGTTGGATGCTTACCCGAATGAGCCACCTAGGCACGCCCAAAGTAAATGGCTTTTAAACAAAGTTAAAAAAGGAAAACGTAGTTGCTTAACAAAATGAACAATTTGGGGTGGTATTTTTATTTATGGTATGTAAATTATAAACTTCATATTTTATCCCTGAGCTTGAGAAGTCGTCCAGAAACCATGGATATAGTTCCTTGTAGGCTTAGAAATCATTTCCTAGAATACAACTTGGGTAAGTTTTTGTCTGAATATTTGAACAAGGGAGGCCTTGTTTCCCTATCCTCTTGGGAATGCATGCTCCTATGTGGGGACGAGAGAGTTGTTTTTGTTTTTTGGTTTTTTTTTTTTTTTTTTTTTTTTTGTCCTTCCCACTTTTTATGGCTGCCTTAGTGGCTGATGCAACAGGAGTGCAGGGCAGGACAGAATGGAGCTAATTTTTTTTTTTTTTTCTAATTTGGGAACTATGATGTGCTGCTTACTGGGCAAAGTACTAGGAATAACTCTATGCAGACAGACATACCTTGTTTTATTGCACTTCGCTTTATTGTCATTTGCAGACTGTGTTTTTTGTTTTGTTTTGTTTTGTTTACAAATTAAAGATTTGTGGTAACGTTGCATCAAGCAAGTCTGTGACACCATTTTTCTAACAACATTTGTTCACTTCATGTTTGTAATGTCACATTTTGGTAATTCTTGCAATATTTCTAACTTCTTCATTATGATTGTATTTGTTAGGGGGACCTGTGATCAGTGATTGCAGCTTGCTGAAATCTCAGTTGATTGTTAGCATATTTTAGCAATACAGTATTTTTTAAATGTTTATTTATTTGAGAGAGAGAGAGAGGGAGAGACCGAACATGAATGGGGGGGGGGGAGGGGCAGAAAGAGAGGGAGACACAGAATCTGAAGCAGGCTCCAGGGTCCGAGCCATCAGCACAAAGCCTGAAATGGGGCTCAAACCCATGAGCAGTGAGATCATGACCTGAGCTGAAGTCAGAGGCTTAGCCGACTGAGCCACCCAGGCGCCCTGCGCAATACAGTATTTTAAAATTAAGGCATGTATATTGCCTTTTTAGACATAATGCTGTCATTGCACACTTACTAGACTACAGTATAGTGTGAACATAACTTTTATATGCCCTAGGAAACCAAAAGATTCATCTGACTCACTTTATTGTAATATTTACTTTATTGCTGTGGCCTAGGACTGAACCAGCAATGCCTCCAGGGTGCGCCTGTACAAAAAGAAGCCAGTAATTTTGGATTTAGGGGATGCAGTGAGAAGTTTTGCGATGGGTTGACAGCTGAGCCATATCTTGAAGCATCAGAAGCTTTCTAATTATGAAAACATGAGGGAAGGACATTCTAGCCTGAGAGCACAGCCTAAGTGAAGAGTGGAAATGGCATCCACTTGAGGAATATTCTAGAAATTTGACTATAGTTGGAATATAGTTTACGGGGTGTGTGTATGGAGGGGGAGGATGCAATGAAACATGAGGCCAAAAAGAGGAGGAATCCTGATAGCCATGTGGAGGATGTGCTATGTGGGGCTGAGAAGAAAGGCAAGGAGATTGTTTAGAAAGCAAGAGATGATAGGAGTCTGAACTAAGGCAGGGGGGTGAAACGTCCCTGACTGGACAGGATGGTAGAAGAGAGGAAATAAAACAGACTGGCAAGTGCACATGTTGATTGATTGCGTCAACAGACTTTACTGAGCACTTGCCACATGCCAGTCACTGTGTGCAACTGAAAAGATGAAGAAGAAGAGACAGTGTCCCTGGTCTTGAGGGCTTACCACCAATTAGCCCTCAGCCATGTCCCATATGCATGTGATACATGAACTACAAGAGGGGGCTATCCAATGTGGAGGCTGTTGGAGGAGGTGGAGGGACATTTAACTTAGGTCTTTTTCTTTTAACTTTATTTATTTATTTTGAGAGAGAGAGAGAGAGCAGCAGAGAGAGAGAGAGAGAAAATCCCAAGCAGACTCTGTACTGTCAGTGCAGAACCCAATGTGGGCTCGAACTCACCAACTGTGAGATCATGACCTGAGCCAAAATCAAGAATCAGACGTTTAACAGACTGAGTCACCCAGGTGCCCCAGGCATCCCTTACTTTAGATTTTGGTCAGAGTAACAAGATGTAAGAGAGTACTCAGAAAGCAGTGTGCTAATGAATAAACAACCGATTACTATATGAGATCACATAGCTATTCTTTTCCTTCTAAATATACTTTTATCCATTTCTTTGTATTCAATGCAAGCAAAATGGCAACAGTCAGGGTTTCTTGGCTGCCTATTAATATGCAGTAATGGTCTAGAATAAGTTAACTGGATCTCACATTTTCCCAATTTTCACTCACTAAAGCTTTCTTTTATTAGATTTAGGTATCATTAATTTCTTCATTGAGAAAATTACTCTGCAGAGGGTTGGGTGGAAGGAGGTATGCCCTTGGGCCTCGTTAGACTGTGGGATGGCATTAGAGGGTCCGATGGCTTGAACTAACCCCAGTGGGATGAGCCAAACTGAACTGGGAGGGGGTGGGAGTTGTTTGAGGGGATCTGGGGATATTGTAGATACAGATGGATCATGAACAGATCGAGGCTGGATGAGAGCGAGAGAGGCATTCCTGGTACAGATGAAGCAACAGAAGGGCATGAGATGACACTGAAGGGGACGTACAGAGCCTCTCGAAATCTTGATCCTGCATTTCCCCCCATGTGTGCTCTCATGACCTACACTGAGAGCGCCAGACTTTCTTCCTCTGGGAAAGAAAGAGAGTGATTATGGGGGCCATCTCAGCAAGTCTGAAATCGGTAGGGCAGGCAGTCTGGAACAGAAGATCATAGGCAGGCTTAAATCCACAAACAAGAGCTGAAGCTGTCACCCACCGGTAGACAGGAAGGGGACATCAGGAGCAGGATAGAACTCCATAGGCGCTGGCCAGAGCTGTGGTCCACAGGGGGACCTTCTTCTCGCTGAGCCCACATGTTCTGTGAAGACATGACGTGTGGGGCATGTATGTGGTAGGAGTGGGGGGAAACCCTGGACCAGACGTCAGGAGACCTGGGCTTGGGCCACCTCCAGTTTCCTGTAGCAGTAATGGTAGATTCAATGGTAGATTCTTTCAACAAAGTTTGTAAGTCTGAGAATTCTGTATAACTTGAACTTAGGTATTTTTTCTCTGTCTGAAAGTGCCAGGGCCCCTCTGAAGGACAGCCGATATTTTTGAGAATAGTGACTGAAGGAGGAGAGAAAGCAAAATTTCAAGGTTCATGAGTTGAGGCTTATCCATAGACATGGTCCTGGGAGTCAGGGAGTTGTCAGGGGGAAGAAAGTAGAGGAGCAGGGTCAGAACTAGGATGAGGCTGTATTTGAATCACCATGGTAAAAATAGAGATCCCGGGGCCTTCGTGCAGAGGGGTCACGCTTCAGCTGGTTTTCAGATGGCTCACCCTATGGCACAAAATTTAAGGAGGCATCACTCTTAGAGTAGTCAGGTACTAACACTCCGCTTGCTAGTGACTACCTCCTTACACTTTGAACCGTAGGCTCCTGCTGCCTTACCCTGGTGGTGGTATTCTGTCCAAACCAGGGAAACAGCCAGGGCCCTCAGAATAGCTCATCTGGGAAGGAAGGAGTAGCAGAGAGAAAGAGAAGGGAGCCTTCTTAGGTAGCAGAGCAGAGAAGGATGGCCAGGAAGAGGCCGGTCTCAGTGTAATCTAAAACCCACACTTTTTTTTTCAGTTTTATGGAGGCTTATGATTGACAAACTTGTGATTGTAAAATTAAAGTGTGCATCTTAATGATGTTGATGTCTATGTGCATTGTGAAAGGGTTCCTCTCGTCTAGTTTATTAACACATCTATCACCTGTTTTAGACATATTTGTTTACTTACTTGTAGACATATTTGTTTACTTACTTTTTGGTGAGAACATTTAAGTTATATACTCTTAGCAAAATCTAATCATACGTTTCAGTGTTATAAACTACAGTCACTGTATTATAACTTACATGAGTTGTAAGGTGAACAAGATGCTCAGGCCTTCCATGGAAGGAACTTGGAAATGAGCTCCATTGCTCTGTGTGTAGCTGTAGGTTTGCTGTGTCTGTGGAAAGAAGTGAGTTCAGGAGCTTTTTGTATATCATCATCTTGAACCAGAACCCCTTTATTGATTGCTTCCCTACCCCCTGAATATGGGCCATACTTTCTTATTGTGTGTGTGTGTGTGTGTGTGTGTGTGTGTGTGTGTGTGCATGCCTCACCATTTGTTGTTGGAAACTGGATTTTAAATGATATAATACATCAACTCTGGAAATCAGATTCTCCCTCTTCCCTGGTGTTTATTGTTGATGTTGTTTGTTTAGTGACTTTTCTGAACAAATTCTGTAATGTCTATGTATTCTTTGTCATGTGTGGCCACTGAAGTCTCTGCTCAGTCAGCTTAGTGGTCAGCTAAAGACTGGACAGAGATTTGCTTTAGATGCCTAGAACCAATAAGTCTGTCAGTCTTTGCAGAGGCTCTAGGGGCATGTTGGGGCAGGCCTTCAACAATCAGCCAGGAAGTTTACAACTCTGCCTTAGCCTTCACTTCCTACTTTTTTAGAGCATCAAGGTTAGCCAGAGATGAGAGCTTAGGACCTTCCTGAAGTCTTTCCTAAATAAGTACACAGCCCTGGGTATGCGCACATTCCTATGCATATGCATGCTTTCTAGATTCTCTGGAATATTTCAAAATCCCCTTATGGATACCTTATTCCCCAGCTTTTTATTTTAAGGTTTTTGATTAGCTTATTGTTTGCCCCAACTGTTACCCATTGCCTCAGGCAGCCATAGAGGCCCACGATTGTCTTTGATTGTTTTCAACAGACCTCCTTAGGGAAAAAGCTCTTCATCCTGGGCAAGCTCAGAGTCCAGTCAAAGTAAGATGGCCTTGCAAAAGGGATCTTCCAGACACTTCAAATAATGACGGCTCTCTGGAAATGAGGCTTTTTGAAGGAGCTCCAACCCTCTTCTACCTGTGACTACCAAGCTGCTGATTTTCCCTGTGATCATGGGATGTTGGTTCCTAAGGCTACTTCAGCGCTGGAGAGAGGGTGATGGAATCAGAGCAAATTAAAATGCCATAAAGCAGGGCGCCTGGGCGGCTCAGTCGGTTAAGCGTCCGACTTTGGCTCAGGTCATGATCTCATGTCTTGTGGGTTCGAACGCCACGTCGGGCTCTGTGCTGACAACTCAGAGCCTGGAGCCTGCGTTGGATTCTGTGTCTCCATCTCTCCCTGCCCCTCCCCTGCTCACACTCTGTCTCTCTCTGTCTCTCTGTCTCTCTGTCTCAAAAGTAAATAAACATTAAAATGCCATAAAGGCTCACTGTTCTTACCAAGATTGTGTCCTTTTTCTTGAATAAACACTTTCCATATTAAGCCCTTGGTTAATTTCCAGACTTTTGAGGAAGTTGATTCTGATAATTTTTTGTCAGTTTTCTCCTTGCTTTTGTGAAGAAGAGAATTTTCAGAGGGCTTTACTCTGGCATTTTCACTGACATCACCTGTAACATATTTGAAATGCCCTTCTCCGTGATTGCCTTCTCATTTCTTAAAACACAGCTCAAATGTCTCCTCTATTATAAAGCCTTTTCTGTGTCCTCTGGGCAAAGGACTCGGTTATTTCTTTATCTTCCTATACATCTATGTTGATGCCCCTGTTATTTCACTTTTCACAAATAACAATTATTTATACCTGCTCCTGTGTCTTCCCTCAGCCTGCAGTTTCCTAGTTTGTGACGTATTCATTCTCCATGCCCAAACTAATTCCAGACACACAGTAACTATTCATCTATGTAGGCAGAGGGGTATTTGTTTTAGGGGATCTCAGAGCCTAGCCAGGGAATTCTCAGCACCCGCCACCAGTTCTTTCCTCCTCCTTCTGTGATTCATAGCTGACCTCTGTCTCTTCATTGTATTAGAAGTGTGGGGTGCTGTGTGTGATTACCATAAGCTCAGAGTGGACACACTGAATATAAGAGGAAAATAGCAAAAATAAAGGCTGTGTGGATGAGGTTCAACAGTAATAATCATAATAGTGATAGCAGCTAATAGTTACTGAGTAGGTTCTATGCTAGATATCAGTCTAGGAGCTTTACATTCAGTATCTCCTTCATTTCAAACATCAGTCCCATGAGGTGGGTACTATTTCCTTATTTTACAGGTGAGACAGTAAGGGAAGTGGCAGATCTGGGGTTAGGTGAAAGCCTGTATTCCTAACTGTTCTATCTGAGGGGTCCGTGGGAAGCATTTGGAACAGGGGAAGCCACACAAGTCTTTTTTCTTCCTTGGGACCTGTTCTGCCTCTCTGAAGAGCTGTGGTTCCCAGTCGTGCTCAGCTCAGCCGGGCCGCTTTGTGCTTTGAAGCAAGATAGCACTGGGGGCTCCTGTAGTAACTGGTCCCCAGGGCAGCTGGGGGGAGAGGCCCCATTTCCTCAGCATTGGGGCGACAGGTGTAGCCCTGAGGAGAGAAACCATTAAGATTCCTCATTATCATCCCAATTCCAACATGGTGACAGCCCCACACTGCTGGGAAAGCCAACCCACACAGAGATGAGATGTAATCCAGAGGGCTCAGAAACATTTCAACAAATGCTAATATCAGTCTTTCCAATACAGCCCTGTCAGCAGGAAGGGGGAATGTGCTAGCATGCACAGGGCACACTGTTTGGCACAAGGGACCTGGTTGCTAAGCAACAGTAGCTGGCCTCCCCTCCTCCCTATAACCTTTTTCTCTGTTTCTAAGCTTCTAGTTAGCAGATGGGAGGGCCTGAGGCTGCCCAGCCCAGCCCAGCCCTTGGCCCCTTTCCCTGCAACAAGGGGTCTATTCATGGTTTCTGAGCAGATTTATTGTCTCTTTGGCACGCGCGTGCGCGCACGTGTGTGTGTGTGTGTGTGTGTGTGTGTGTGTGTAGTGGGGGGAGGATAAAGGGAGGGGCCCTATGTGAACTAGGGAAACCTCACCCTCCAACCAAGTTGGCTGGGCTATTTAATCAATGCTGATCCAAGAACAGGAGCAGAACCCTGACTAGCAGACCCTGAGGCTTTACATTGGTGCCACTGACCCAAATGGTAAGGCTGTACCTACATCTGTGCTATCCCTGACCTGGTCTCTCTCTCTCTCTCTCTCTCTCTCTCCCACAGGGCATCTAGGGATGCCTAGACCAGTGAGGAAAGGCAGAGAGAGAGAGAGAGAGGTAAATGAGCACAATATAGGGCCAAAACAGGTGCCTTATGGGTTGAAGGAAACTTCTTAGAGCAGTGATGTCTAGCTATGTCTTAAAGGGTCCTAGGAGTCAGCTACATGGGAGAAAGGACAGCAAGTGCAAAGTCTCTGTGGTGTGAGAGCACGTGAAGGCCTGGAGGACTGGCATGTGTGTTAGTATGATCCTGAATTCCACTGAGGAGGGAGTCATGCTGGCAGCTGGGGATGGAGAGGTGAGGAAGGGTGAGATCACAGGGGATTTTGTGAACCATGTCTTAGGACTTTGGATTTATCAGACTACAGAGATTCATTTGGTACTTTATTATTATTATTATTATTATTATTATTTTAGAGGGTGGGGGGAGAGGGGCAGAGGGAGAGAGAGAGAATCTTAAGCAGGCTCCACACTCAGGGAGGAGCCCATGATTGAGCAGGGCTCGATCCCATGACCTGGAATCATGACCTGAGCTGAAATCAAGAGTCGGACGTTCAGCCAACAGAGCCACTCAGACGCCTCTCATTGGGTCCTTTAAAGATGAGATTAACTTGCTCATGTTTGAATTTTAGGATTGCTCTGACATGGAGAATGAATGGAGACAAGAACTAGAGGAGGGAGATTACTTGTTGGGTAGTAATGGTGGTCACTCTTATTTTACAAATGAGAAAACTGAAGTTTGGAGAGGTGTTAGGCTGCAGACCTAGCTTTGAACTGCTGTTCCAGTATTTCCCCTAAGATCTTATTTTCCATTACTCTTCTTCACGGCACATGAACTTCAGGCAAACATATAACTTACTCTGCTCTGTGCTTTTCCACCCCCATGCTTTTGCCTCTTCAGTCGCCTAGAACACCCAATGCCCATATATGTCCATGTAGGCCCCGTGCGTCTCCGAGGGCCTGTCTCAGGCTGCCTTTTCTGGGAAGCCTTTTTTGATCTCCCCGGTGAGAAGTAAGCTCTGCTTCTGAATGCCAATGGTGGTGAAACTGAACTTCCCTTCTGTCACTTAACATGTTCTGCTTTTTTTACATGACCTATTGTCAGGACTCCACTGCAGATTCTTTGGGGGCAGCTGGGGAGTGTTCCATGTTGGTTTATTTTGAATTCCCTACAGTGTCCCCCATTGTGGCCTATCCACTTGGGCTAAATATGGTGCATTGTGCAGGGGCACTTCCTACTCTGACACAGGAGGGGAAGAAGAAGGCTGGGGTCTGGAGGCCTGAGGAGGGATGTGGAGAGACCCAGTGGATGCCCTTGATAGCTGTGGGAGGCAAGGGGAGTGGGTGGTGAGGAGTCTGGGTTTCAGAGTCAGCCCAGTCTGGGTTTGAATACCCGCTCTGATGCTTACTGGCCTTGTAAGAATAAGGTGGGTGAGGTTAGGGGATCCAGGGGAGCGGAGAAGGCCTGGAGGGGCATCGGCATCGGTGGGAAGACAGAGAGAGTGTCTAAGATGAAGAAAAGGCAGTGAGTGCACAGCCGAGGTTAGAGAGTGGGGGCTCGTAGTGGGCTGTGACTTCTTACCGTGGTGTGGGGATCCTGAGTGACCGACAGTTATTTTCCCAGAGCCTGATGCCGGATGGCCAAGCCCACATGGAGCCTCAGTATGCAGAGGAGGGTCCAGGACCTGGGATCTTCAGAGCAGAGCCAGGAGACCCACTGAGGAGGCCTGAGGCCCGGCAGCAGCCCAGTAGGCGAGATTGGGCTATGGGGAATGATAGGGTGGAGACAGTGAGTGGATAAGCTGTCCACATTCCCCAGACCCTTCATGGGCCAGTCCCAAATTACCGATGGCGAGAGGCAGCCTCACTGCTCCTCCCGGAACCGCTTTGGCCGTTTCCCAGTTTGGGGACCGAGTGGGCTCTGTGGTGATGGGGCAGGGGGAGGTGGGCAGGGACAGTGGGAGCAAACTCCCGCCACAGCCCAGTGGCTGCCGTGCCCCGTGGAGGTGCCTCAGGGCAGAGTGAGGCTGGCAGGCAGGAGCGGGGCACCCAGACTCCTCTGCCCTCTCCCACAGCCTCTCGGGCGGGGCGCTGGTGCTCAAGGCGGCGCGGCTGCGTGGGGCTGGGCGCCCTGGCGCTGCTGGCTGGTGTGAGCGTCGGCTCATGGCTTCTCGGTCAGTGCTGGGGCCCTTCGGTGCTCTGGGGAGGGCTGGAGAACAGGATCTGGGGGATCCTTGTTGCAAGACACAAGCGGGTGTAAAGGGCAGTGGGGAAGAGCGTCTTTCTGATCTACCCAGAGCTGACAGCAAGGGAGAAGGGATGGATTTGCAGCTGGAGGGATTTAGGCTCCGCGTAAAGAATGTTTTAGTCCTACAGTGAGAAGTGTAAGGGACTTGAATGGATGACCCGGGGAGGCCCAGGGCAGACGTTTTCTAGAAATCATTCCCAGTCAGAGAGAGACGGAGACAGGGACAGACAGAGTGTGCTCTCCTCGGGGTGTTAGTTGGGGGACCCGCCTAAGGCTGGGTGGTACGTGAGTCCCCAGGCAGCTGCTTTTGTCTCCCTCTGTTGCAGGGGTCTTGTTCTGCCCCTTGGCCCTCTCCTTGGGAATCCCTCCCTTCTCCTAGCCTCTTCTCTGTGACCTCTCCCTGTCCTTGTCCTCTGAAGTGCTGTATCTGTGGCCAGCCGCCTCTCAGCCATCTCCCGGGAACTTGCAGGATGAGGAGATGCCTTTGAGCTGCTCAGAGGCCAGTGGTGAGGAAGCCCTGCTCCCTTCGCTTCCCAGAACAGGTGGGCCACACCCCCAAGGCAGCAAGACTGCCCTCTTCTCAGCCCTGAGCCCCTTCAGAGCTCTGGGCTCCCCACTTCTGGCCAGGGGCAAAGAGGACCAAAATGGAAGGCCATGAATCCACTGCCTGCATCCGGGTCTCCTCCTCTGGTGGGAAGGGAGTGGCATGGTCCAGCCTCAAAAAGTGGATCTCTGGTTCGGAGCATCCAGCACACCCTGGGGACTGTTTTGGCCTCTAGCCGAGGCACAGACAGGGGTCATTAAGGCCTCTTTGGGTCCCCGCACGGCCAGGTCCAGCTCCCCCTGGCCACTCTGCCCCTCTACCCCTCAGCAGGTAGGATGTGACTTTTATGCTGTGCCTTCAGTATCTTTCAGAATCAACCCTGAGGGCTTCTTGCTGGCAGTACAGGTGAGGGCTCGGCCAGACTGGCTCCTGGTCTGCCACGAGGGCTGGAGCTCTGCCCTGGGGCTGCGGATCTGCCAGAGCCTGGGACATCTCAGGTAACTGGGGCCAGGCTAGGGGCCCGGGGAGGGTTGCAGGCTGGTGGTAGGAAAGGGGGAGTTGGAGACCTCTATCTGCCCGTCCCCATCAAAGTGCTCAGGAACTGGCAAGAGGTCACTTTGGCCATCTTCTGGCCTCTGGACACGATGGTACCCCAGCCTGTTTCTCTCCTTTGAGCAATACTGCTTTTTAACAAATATAAATCCCAGAAGTCATTGTCAAAGTCTTGCTCAGTGAGGGTACTGTTGGGTGGATTGTATATCACGTATATCCCGGTCATGATTAACTGCCATCTCCTGTGCTACAGTGTAAACCGATTTCCTCCCGTTCTGTTCCCCTCTTCTGCCAAGACTCACTCACTACAAGGGAGTGAACCTGTCTGACATCCAGCTCAACAGCTCCCAGGGGTTTGCTCAGCTCTCTCCAGGTCTGGGAGGCTTCCTGGAGGAGGTGTGGCAGCCCAGGTAGGGCTTCTGAGGAGATTGAGTGGGGTCCCTTACTTCCTGGTGAACAGTCCGGCAGAAATCTTCCTGTCATGGGAGGCTGGTAGCAAAGACATTGGCCGTATGATATAGGACACAGAGGAACATTTCCCAGTCTGAAATCACAAACTCCGTTCCCATGAGTGGGGATTCACTCTGCCAGGAGAGCCGGGTTGCTGTGGGTTTGAGACACTAGAACGATCGAGGCATTAGGCTGCTGGGGCCAGTAAGAGCAGGTGAGAGAACAGGGCTTTGGTCCATCAGGAATGGAGGTTTGCTAAGAAGGAGGAGGGGGAGAGGAGAGCAAAGGGCGGGGGATAGAGAAGAGAGAGTAAGCCCAGGAGGGGCATGGGACAAAGCTCCCTGTTCTTCCTTCAGTCCCTTATCCGCTCATCCACCGAAAACACGTCCATTTGGGGGCTCTTAGTGGGCACAGTTGGACTTTCTTGTCTGTAACTTGGGGCCCTGTCTAGGACAACCCTCAAGGGCCACGACCTCCGCTGGTACCCCGGGGTGGGGCAATGGGCCAGGGTAGCAGTGCTGTCCTGGGGGCCTGTGAATGAGGAGGGGCCTGGAGCTTGGGGCGGGGGTGGGAAACAGAGGGGGGCTGCACCGGAGGCCTCCTCTGTCTCCACCTGGCCTCCATGCCCTCGGGTGGGCCCCTGTCCAGCTTCTTGCTGCCATCTCCATTTTGCAGGGACAGCTGCGCTTCTGGTCAAATCGTTTCCCTCAGATGCTCTGGTGAGTCATGTGTCCAGTCCAGGAAGGCGGCAGTGGGAGGAAAGGGTCTCCCCACTGTCCTGAGTGTGGAGAGCCACACAGAGTGGGTGTGGGATGGGGTTCCTTGCCCACCTTCCCCTCTGCCTGCCGGTCACCTTCTTGCAGACACAGTTCCATCTCAACAGAGCCCCGTCCACTCCTCTGTCGTGTCCCCCACCAGCCACTGATCTGGTTGGATGATCTTGCTTCTCTTCCTAGCACTATCTGTCTTCACTTCTGAGGCTCCTTCCCGCTTTCCTCTGGAGAGCCCCCAGGGGGATTACTATAGGCCGTTAACCGGTTAGCAACTTTAGGAGACTAAGGAAGGTGGTAAACCAGGGGCTGCATGGGAGACAGTCTGCAGAGCTCCTTGCGTGTGACCCCAATCATCTGTCTGTGTCTTCACCTCTCCTGTTGCATGCATCCCTCTACACACCAACATTCTGACCCCTCCTGTGGGACAGGCATTTGGTTAGGTGTCGGGGCTCTGCACACAATGCAGGCCTGAGTGTGGGCCTCCGTGAGCTCGCAGACTGATTTCTGCCTTCTCATACCCCCAATTCAGGGTCGGGAGAAATAAATCAGAGCCGTCCACACTGGACCGTGCTCCCCGAGATTTAGGACCAATCTATCACCCACCTCTCTTCCCTAGTCACCATCTCACTCATGCTTTCCTGTTTGCAGAGTGTGGGACGAGGCCCCTGGCTTCCCGGATAGTTGGCGGTCAGACCGTGGCTCCTGGGCGCTGGCCCTGGCAGGCCAGTGTGGCCCTGGGCTCCCGGCACACGTGTGGGGGCTCTGTGCTGGCCCCACGCTGGGTGATGACGGCCGCACACTGCATGCACAGGCAAGTCTCGGGGGCTGCTGGGGAGGACACGGCCTCAGTTGCCTCTTCCGTTTGGCCGTTGGTATGTCCATGTCGAGGGCGCCTGGGTGGCTCAGGTCATGATCTCACGGTTCTTGGGTTCAAGCCTCTCGTCGGGCTCTGTGCTGACAGCTCGGAGCCCGGAGCCTGCTTCGGGTTCTGTGTCTCCCTCTCTCTCTGCCCCTCCCCACTCGCACTCTGTCTCTCAAAAATAAATACAAACATAAAAATTAAAAAAAAAAGTCCACGTCGAACAGTCTGCCTCCCCATGTGCGTCCTCAGGGGCACGGATTGCGAAGTGCTCTCCCCGTTCAGTGCCAAGAACAATTTGCATGAGTAGCAGCAGTAAGACAAAGACTGGTTCTCTGTGCTGGCTCAGTTTTGAAGTTTTCAAAATACTTTCGTATTCACAGCGCTCTGTGCTTCTTAATGTTTAGCACAAGTGTCATTAAATCACCTTCCGGGTAATTATTTGCTTAATGTCTCTCCTCCCCTTTAGACTGGAAGCTCCCCAGGAACAGGGACTCTCAGTCTTGTTTACCCCTGGGTCTCTTTCTTGATTTGTCCACGGCCATGTCCCCATGGCCTAGAACAGTCCTGAAATACAATAGGTGCGTAATAAATACTGGTTGGAGCAAGGAAGGGATGAATGATGAGCAAATGAGCTCTTTGGACCTCTTCTTTTGGCGGCGGGCAGGGCAGTAGCACACTCCTCACTTCACAATGAGGAAACTGAGGCTGGGAGAGGTGAGGTGTCTTCCCCATGGTCACAGGTAGTAAGTGGAGAGGCAGGACTCCCAGAACTTTTTCTGACTCAGAGTTAGGAGGTCACACAAGCCCCTTTGATGTTCGTTGCAAAATGTGGAGGGGACTCATTCAGGACAGAGGGGCTGGGGGGTTGCACATGACCCCCAGTGTCTCATGTCTCTGGCCGTTCTGCAGCATTTATTAAGCGCCTACTGTGTGCCCAGTATCTTGCCAGCTGCTGCGACGATACTAAGAGGCCTGGCCCCTGGGTCCTGCGAGTGGCCAGCCTGGTGATGGGGGCTTCCATTAATGGTTTCTCCGGCCAGCTTCCTCCATCCGCCGGCATGCTTATGTCAGGCTCTTCTGCCCCTCCCTTCCCTGGGCTCAGCACGGCTCCTGTGTGTAGTTTTAGGCTGTCCCGGCTGTCCAGCTGGCGGGTGTACACGGGGCTGGTGAGCCACAGTGCCGTCAGGCCGCACCAGGGGGCTGTGGTGGAGAGGATCATCCCTCACCCCCTCTACAGCACCCAGAATCACGACTACGACGTCGCCCTCCTCCATCTCCGGACACCGCTCAACTTCTCAGGTGAGGCACCGGCCAGGAACGAACAGGCTGCGGGCCGTGGAGGGAGCGGGGCAGGCCCTGGGACGCCTGAGAGGTGAGCTCCCTTCTGAGTTCCCGCCCAGCGCTGTAAACCTTAACACACTCAGTTCATCGGATGAGCTCTGCCATCTCCTGGACCTCAGCTTCACCCAGGCTTGCGCAGGCGCTTTTGGGGACAAAGGTTCTGGCCCCTTTCGCAGCTGGGCTGCAAGCGGGACTTGCCTCCAAGTCCCCAGCGGAGCTCCTGGCTGCTCTATCTACCAACAGACCGCCCCTCCCCCGTCCCCATGCCACGGCGTGACATGCTATATGGTTTTCCAGATGTCTTTCCTTCAACTCTCATAACAACCCTGACAGGTAGATGAGACAGGTATATACAGACAAGGACAGTGACACTTAGTGAGGAGAGGGATGCTCTACAAGGTCACACGGCACATGCTTCCCGAACCTGGTGTCCGGGCTCCAGGGCTGCTTCTCCACAGCACCTGCCCTCGAAGAGCAAGCCCCCCCAGCATGCATGTGCATGTGCGTGCTCACCAGCACACACACACACACACACACACACACACACACACACACACACAGAAACACACGCACACACTCACCCAGTGCTCACGCATGTACCCACGTGCATGCTCTCTCACACACACACGCACACACTCACATACACTCAGTGCTCCTCTCTCCCACCTCCACCCATGGCCTTGGGTTTCCCAAATCCCAGTGTTGCTACATACCCTTGGGCCTATGTGACTCTGAACTTTTGCTCAACAGTTCATATTTCTAAATTGACTTAAGTACATTTATTTTTCCTAATGTTTATTTTTGAGAGAGAGGGGGAGAGAGAGACAGAGCATGAGCAGGGGAGGGGCAGAGAGAGAGGGACACACAGAATCTGAAGCAGGCTCCAGTCTAGGAGCTGTCAGCACGGAGCTCGACACGGGGCTTGAACCCACAAGCAGTGAGATCATGACCTGAGCCGAAGTCGGATGCTTAACCGACTGAGCCACCAGGTGCTCCTAAGTTGACTTAAGTACCTTTAAAAGGGGAACTTCAAGCTACTGCCTAACTGGAGAGCCCACATTACTTGTAGCAAATAGGTAACAACCATGAAAACACAGAGCGAAAACGAGCCAGGGTTCAAGTCGTCTGCAGAATTTGGTGTCTGGGCCTGCTGTCTCTGTATTTAGGGGGAAGTTGACAGGCACTGGGAGAGCCACAGAGTGGCACCCCATGGAATCTTTCTCCATGATGTAGTTCGAGGGACTGAAGGAGAACCCAGAAGAAAACCCTTCCTCCCCTCACGCATCAGCGATTATTTAATGGCATGTCTACGTGCCACCTGACAAGTGTGGGCCCCAACCATAGGACTTGCCACACTTTTGGAAACAATTCCGCAAGAGGGATCCAACACCCCAAGTGAAGTCCCAAAGGAGTACAGATGCTCGGAAGGAATTCTCGTTCTCCCTCAGTCCCCGGGTTGGGGGTGTGCACTGCCCAGCCTAGAAGGCACCCTGCACACTGCAGTTTATACATTGTCCTCTGTGCAAATGGTGGCCCCCCTTGCAATGTGGTCTGGTGCACGACCTGCACAACCTTACAGGAGGCCTGGTTGGTGGAGGCCGGGAACCAGGGCTGTTTGAGAAGGGGGTGAGGAGGAACTGCCAGGCCTGGTTCTTCCCCGAGGCTGAGGGTGAGGTGGTGGGGAAGGGAAGCTGAGCCTGAGTGGAGCCCAGAACCACCTGCTTCTCTACAGACACCGTGGGTGCTGTGTGCCTGCCAGCTGAGAAGCAAGATTTCCCAAGGGGCTCACAGTGCTGGGTGTCTGGCTGGGGCCACACCGACCCCAGCCACAGTGAGTCAGCTCCCAGGGCCCTGGGTACAAAAGGGGTGGGGGAGTAGGGGAGCATCCTCCCCCCAGGTGACGCACCTCTACCTCCCATGTCCACCTCCCCCCCGGGCCAAATGGCAGTGCCAACCCCCTTTTTTTCTGGTGTCATCGTTGGCCTCAGTCTCCCCTGCCTGGGTCTTCCTGGGAGAACACCCCCTGAGTTTCCCCTGAAGCCAGGCCTTTTATACCCCTGCCCTTTTTCTGGCCTTCTTCACTCTTAAGTCTGACAGACCCCTGCCTCCTTCCCGGAGTCCACAGCTCCCACCTTGGGCTCTGCTCTTTGGGTCTCGTGTCTCCGGGGCCTCTAACCACCTTCCCTCCAGCTGCTGTGTCTTCCTGGCCTTGCTTTGTGCCCCACGGCCCGGCTCTGTATCCCTCCATCTCCATGTCTGCCTCCCGCAGCCCACAACTCAGACACGCTGCAGGACACGGTGGTGCCCCTGCTGGGCACCCGGCTCTGCAACAGCTCCTGCATGTACAGCGGGGCCCTTACCCCCCGCATGCTGTGTGCCGGCTACGTGGACGGGAGGGCCGACGCGTGCCAGGTGCAGCAGTGAGCGGGACCGTGGTCGGGGGCGGGGATGAGGGGTTTCCTGCTGGGGCTTGACCCCTGGTCTGAGCAGCCTCTCTAGGAGGATGGGTGTCTAGGCGAGTCAAGTAGTGCAGCTAAGGATTAATGGAGGGACGAGGCGAGCGGAGATCCGTGCTGGAAGCAGAAGGGGCCTAGCGTAGAGGGCGTGCTTTGGGGAGTTCTGGTGTGCCTCCACCGGGAAGGACTAACTGCCCGCTTCTCTGTGTCTCTACGTCTGGATCCCTCAGGGTGACAGCGGGGGCCCCCTGGTGTGCCTGGACGGGGGCACGTGGCACTTGGTGGGGGTGGTCAGCTGGGGCCGCGGCTGCGCGGAGCCCAATCACCCTGGCGTCTACGCCAAGGTTGCCGAGTTCCTGGACTGGATCCATGACACTGTGAGGGTGAGTGTGGGGGCAGGGGTGGGCGGGCAGCTTTATAAAGGACCCAACCCTTGGGTGATGCTCAGCTCTTAGGTCTGGGTGCTGCTTGGGGCTGGAGAATGGTCCCTAGATGGGGAGGAGGAAGTGATGCTTATAGCACTGAATGCATTGGATTTCTATCAATTTAAGTATTAGCTAGGGAAGAGTGGACCTGAGTTTGTAGCCCAGATCTGCCATTTACTGGGTGAGCTTCGGCCCGTTCCTAACCTTGGCAAGCCCCAGTTTCTTGGTAGTAGCTCACGGCTACCTCGAATGCTCCTGCGACGATGTAGTGAGGTAAGATTACCACAACACAGCCGCGCAGCCCTAGGCTTGTGGTGGGTGGTCCTCATGTTGTTCGTGGGCGTATTTCTGACCATCATTCGTTCCTTCTTTCTAAGGCAGTTGTGAGTGCCTGCACTCCCTGCACTTTGGAGAGAGCTCGGCATTTTGCATTGTGGGTTCAGCAGGGGATTAATTCTTGTGTGACATCAGGCAAGCCACTTGGCTTCATCCGTTCAGTGGGAGGGCCCAGGAGGATAATGTGCATGAAGACAGGTCCTCTGTGTAAAGTACTTAACAGATGCAGGGCGTGATGATGAGAAGCATCTCTCCCCAGGGTTGGGCACAGGGGCGGGTGGCCGGTAGTACATTTTAGAGTTTCAGGGGACACATACACCCCTGTTCTCATTCAAGCCTTGCAGAAAACCTAGAGAAATAGTTTTAGCTGCATTTGATAGAAGTGGAAACCAAGGTTCTGAACGGTGGTTTCCTCAAATGGAAATTTCTCGGCTGGTGGGTGTTGGGGCCATCATGGGTCTGGCTCCTTCCTCCGTCAGCCCAGGCCCCCCTCTCCCAGCCCTGTTCCTCCTCCACCGCACCACACGCAGACTCACACTTCTTCCTGGGTCTCTGGCAGGCCCGCCAGATGGAGGAGGAGCTGCAGACCCAGGTGCAGAAGGCACGGACCTCCTTTCGCACAAGACAGTCATCGCCCGCAGGCCAGCCTCCGGGTCCGGGCCTCTCCTCTCAGGCCCTGGTTTTGAGTCCCTCTTTCTCACCAGGGAGCCTCAGTAACAGGAGAGCCGATGGGGCTGGGCTGGAAAAGTGGGGGGAGGGCCGGGTGAGGAAGATGCTGCTGGCGGCAGCTGGGCACCTGCCTTCCCCCCCTCTGCCCTTCCCTGCACGCATCTTTTGGGAGGATGCTCGGGGATGCCCTGGGACCGCTTTCTCCATGTCTCTCAGGCAAGGAAAGTGCCTCCTTAGAGGAGCCCCTGGCCCCGAGGCTTCTGGGCAGATGGGGTCAAGGCTGGGCAGGCCCATGCAGTCAGGATCCTCCCCACTCTGCATGTTCTCAAGTGGCTGTGGCTGACCCGACTGGGCAGGGTCGGGGACATTTAAGAATGCTCTGGTTGGCCTTCAGTTAGGACTTTGCTTTTATAACGACAGTTCTGTGAACTGGTTCAAGGACTGCTGTCTTGGAGTGAAGTGATACAGGGTCTCAGTCCCTCATTTTCTCTTGCTCTCTGTGTCTCTCTTTCTCTCGTACACACACACTCTCTATCTGTGTCTCTGTCTCTGTCGGTCTCTCTTTCACACACACACTCTTTGTCTCTGTCTCTCTTTCTCTCTCTCACACACACATACACGCTAAAAGGATAGAATTACAGTTTTCCTCCCATACATGTTTCTTAAATCTCCGGATCTGACTCCTGCTCCTCTCTCTAGAATCTGGGCATTCACTTATTCAATTCTTTACATTTCTTGAATCTACGTGTCATAACCTGCAGCAAAGAGCCCCCGCCGTCCAGATGGGCTGATGCACAGGTTTGAGGACCTTCCCCCCACCTCAAGTCAGTGCTGTCTTGGAAGGCTCTGGCTTCCTCATGAGACCTCTGTCTCCTTGGCTCCTGTTCCAGCACTGGGCCTTCTGTCTCGGGGAGATTTCTTTCTGAGTTTATGCCCAGTTAGCATTTTCCTGGTTAAGCTTCTCCCCGACTCTCTTCTCTCTAGCAATTAAAATGCACTTGGCATCTTGTTTCTAAAAAGTGCAATGAATTTTTTATGGTGCTTACCCAAGGAAATGCAATTAGCGTTTAGCAATAACAACTTTTTCATGAATTTATCAGCATTTTTTTGGAGGGGTAGTACAAACGAATATTCATTCCTGGAGGGTCTGCTCACTTTTGGAGAAGTGCACTAAAAAATAAGGACCTCGATTTACTGTCGCTGTATTACCTGGGAGGGGTTGCTGGGAGTTGGCTCTCACATTGCAGAAGTGGTGGGGGAGAGACTCTGGCAGGTGACAGACAGCCTCATCCCCCCCCCCCCCCGCCCCCACCACCCGGCTCTTAGATCTCCAGCCTCTTCCCTGAGCTCGAACATTTACCACCTGACTCTGGTGAGTCCCCATCTCAAGAGGCAGGTTCAGGGCAGCTGATCCCCCTGGGCAGGAAAGAGTTACCTGCAAATCCATCAACTATAATCTTTTCAGTGTTTCTCATGTCCCTGTGAGTGTTTGCTTATTTAAAGGGAGGTTTTCCTTTATCATAGTCATTGTAGCCGGTTAATAATCAGTAACATGGGGCTATTACAGTTTATCAACACAGCTCACGTGTACCTCATTGAGATCTCACACTAGCTATGCGGTGAAGATATTATTATTGTGCCCACTTTATAGGCAAGAAAATTAGTTCAGAAAGATGAAGCATCTCCCCAAGACCAGCCACTAGTAAGCGCCAGTGAACCCTGGATCTTTTTATTCCACACCCACATCACCGTTTGGCACATGGATGAACGAGATGGTCCAGTGTTGCACAGCAGTGTAGACGTGAAAGGTTCTTTATCACTTAGTGGAGTCACCTGCCTATACAAATGCATCGCCATCCCTGCTTTTTATAGGTGAGGCAACCAAAACCTGGGAAGAAGTTAAGTGGCTCCTGCCAGAGACCCTTCTTAGGCAATATTCTGACAGATTTCCAGTTCTCCGTGAGATTGATGGCCTGACTTAAACATTACAAATGAGTATCTTCCACAGGAGGACGATAAAGAGAACCCTAATTAGAGAATTTGCTAAAAGTGATTCCCTGTTTACCTACAGAAGATCCCAGGATCTTTCATCAAGCTACCAGTCAGATCTGCAGACTCAGAGGCTCCCACCTGCTCTTCCTTTGTTGGCTGGCACCCGCCAATCCAACTCTTAGGAAAACGAGGAGAAAGAGTGCCTGGGCTCTTTCTCCTGGGCCAGCTGCTGGAGTGCAGTGGTGGGGATGGGGGCAAGGAAGGGTGGGAAAATTCAGGTCCAGAAGGATTTTAATGAGGACCAGCTGGGTGTCCAGCTGTGTTAAGCTCTGTAGGGAATTCAGAGGTTGAGAAACTGACTGCCTTATTGGAGTCAGTATTTGTAATACTGACTTATTTGTAATAAATTATTAGTGGCCAGCCAGGCACAAAGCTGCGTGGTGAGGCAATAATTGCGAAGGGAGCTCTAGGGGACTATCGTGGAATAAGTCAGGGCATTTCTGTGCAGGAAACTTGTCTGTCCCTTCTGCCACCTGCCTGGGCAGAGCTTGTGAGCCCCAGGAGAATTCGTAAGCAGGTTGCTCCTGGCTGCCATGCCCAGGGTGGAAACGTTCTCCTTTTCTGTGCTTTCGGGGTCTGGAAGGTATAGTGGGATGCAGGCTCTCTCTACTTGTTAGAACTTCCGTGGGGTCCTGCTTTTCCTAGAAGGGCTGCTGTGAATGAGGGGGCAGGCCTGCCATTCCTGAGGAACATTTCTCAAGCTCTTTCCTACATTTTATTTTTGGAAGTGCTGGGCTCACCCACAGTAGGACAAAACTGGAAATGCTATAAATGCTAAAAGCTGGTACAGCAGCTGTCAGGGGATGGTTTTCCCCAGTCTCTCTATTGCCTTCTGTGCTCTGCCCTCTCCTGGCCATGCACTTAGGACCCTCCAGGCTAGTGAAGAGAGAACCCAGCTACACTATTCAGCCTCTCTCAGCATATCTGGTCCGGATCCCCCCACCCCTCTACTCAGACACATCAGAATGCACTCTTGGGGTACACTTCACCCTTGGGGCTCTGCCTCCTGCTGACCCATTGGAGCCCATTGCTCACGGCTGTTTAAACTGTCTTGAATACCATCGCCTCTAGAAGAGTTCCTAGTAGCAGGCCTGGAGTAGCTTCCTACTCCTGAGGACGAGGCTGATCTTTCTTTTTTTTTTAATGTTTTTATTTATTTTTGAGACAGAGAGAGACAGAGCGCGAGTGGGGGAGGGGCAGAGAGAGGGGGAGACACAGAATCCGAAACAGGCTCCAGGCTCTGAGCTGTCAGCACAGAGCCCAACTCGGGGCTTGAACTCACAGACCGTGAGATCATGACCCGAGCTGAAGTCGCACGCTCAACCGACTGAGCCACTCAGGCGCCCCGAGGCTGATCTTTCTTACACATTCCATTACCTGGACAGGAAGACGCGGGGCAGGCGGGCACACTTCTCTTGCGCTGGAGGCCCTGGGTCAGAGCAGCCCAGGGGAAGCCACTGGAGGGTTTGTACCTGGGGTTGGTGCTGGAGCAGACCAAGCTGGGGACTCAGACGGAACGGAAAGAGGAGTCCTGGCTCCAGAAGGCGCCGGTCTCGCCCTTGTGTGCCTCTCCCAGAGTGGAGTGAGGGCTGCAGGAAGGCAGGGGGGCTCACAGGGCCGGGCTCATCTCCTGAGCCTCCTCCCTCCCCAGGAATCTTTGGCTGTGGCCTCTGAGGGTGTAGAGTCCCAATCTAGGTCTCCAACCACTTGGGAGTTTGCTTTCCTGAGCTAACGACCCAGCCTCCCTCAAACTTGGGCTCTCACCTGTCAAATAGGGAGTCTGGGCCAAGTGGTCTCCATGGGATCTGCCTTGTCAGCTTTCACCCAAACCTCTGTCACCCCCGGAGACATCTGCCCCACACCCTGTAGCTGGGACACAACGGACAGCTGCCTGTTCCCTGGGATGGATCTAAAGGACCAAGACTGTTCTGGCTCCTCAGGCCCATAAGAGGAAGGCACTCACAGCTGCTCTCCCTTGAGGCTCACCCTCTGGGTCCTGGGGGAAAGAGGAGAGACAGCACCAGGCAATTTGAAAAGCCGTCTTTCCCCATGTCCGTCTGTCCAGCGTTTGTATAGGGGTGAAGGGTTCCAGGACAGGCTGAGCCCGGTGACTGGCACTGTTTCAGCTGCTCCTCAGCTCCTTCCCAACACCCTGGGCTCTGTGTGGGGCCTCATGGGCCGCAGACTGCTAAAGACACTGAGGGAATTTCCTCCTTACCTCAAAGATCCACGGACACCTTCCTTTTACCCATTTTCTCTTGACAGCTCCTGAGCTGGCCACAGGACCCCCTCTGCTCCCCAGCCTCTCCCCGTGCATGAGGACTAGTAGTGAGGAAAAGTTTTGACTACCAGAACCATTAACAGGCAGCTTTGGTCCAAGATGTCCCCGTTCCTGGCTATGTTACCAGCCTCACAGAGGGAGAATCCTTTCCCATGGCCCTTCAGTCAGGGTGACCTATCTTCCCAATTTGCCTAGGATTGACCTGGTTTTAACACTGAAACTACCATCCGGGCAAACCAGTGTGTCACGCTAAGCCTGCTGCCTCCCTTCTGTATAAAAGGCATTTCTGTAAACTCTAGTGCCCCTTGGCCTCCTCCAGTCCAATTGGGCTTAAAAGAAAGCTTCCCTGGTGACCCAGAGTTGGAGGAAGAGAAGGTTCCCGGGAATTCTCGAGGTCTGGATGGTTTTGTCAAGGCTGCAACGTTAGCAGATAGTGCCTTGGCCCTGAGGCCCTCGGAGCAAGTCTCCCACAGACCTGGCTGTCCGTTCTTCCCTGCGGTGGTCCCTCAGAAGCCAGGACAGCCGTACCTCGATTCACCTAATGTTCTGGGCACACAGCCTGATCCTCCCAGGTCCAGAAGCCCTCCTGCAATTTGGGGGAGGCTAGGAAGGTGATGTACATGTAGCGCTGCTCCCGGAAGCCATGAACATCGCTTTCCCACTTTGCCCAGGTCTCACTCATGTCTGGTCCCCAGATCCTGGTCTGGGGCTTGGCATGAGGTGCTCACTGAGCCCCCTTGGGAGGAGGATAAGAGGGGGCTATCGCCCTCCTGGGAGGCGGGTGGGTCTCTTCTCCAGCCTCTGCCCTCCGGAGGGGAGCAGAGAAGAGCAAAGAAGAGACTGCCAGACTGCTGGAGCCCACAGGGATTTTGTGGGGTTTATTTTGCCTCGGCACTGTCTGCAGAGGTGAGGGCATGAATAAAAGAGCGAGGGAAGATTTACTGTTCCCACACTTGGCGGTGGCCCTGTATTTGCACAGCGGATCCTGGCGGGGAGGGGCTGGAGCAGGTAGAGGCCAGGCTGGGACTCAGGGAGAAAGCCAGACTCCAGGCAGTCTTTTCGAAGGGACCCTGGGGCGGAGCGGAAGGTGAGGCTGTGAGGGAGCTACTTAGGCCATCTCTGTGACCCCCCAGGGGCCAGAGCGTCCCCTCCACTCTTCTGCTCTGTCCCTCACATGAACCAGTAGCAAACAGCTTGAGTCCAAGAACCTCTTAAACCCAGGGGCATGTGGTGGGCCTGGTAGGGTGCACTGCCAATGAGGACCCCAAAAGATAGGGCCCCAGGCTGCGCTCATTTGTATTCATGGCCCTGGTAATGGGCACAATCAAGAAGTGACATTAGTCGTGGCCTAGCCTGGCCTGGGGCTGGGACCTGGAACCTTTCAGCTGAGAGTGACCTTGGACGGGGTCTAGTGTCACCTCTGCATGCACGTCCAAGACAGTACAGCATCGTAGTGTCCTGGGGCCAACGAAAGACGGACCACTTTTTGTACACTCAATCCTGATGGGTCAAAGCTGGTGGTGGGAGGTAGCAGAAAAGAGGAGAGTCTGAGGGACTGGTAGCGGCTTCTGGGAAGTGATAGGATCCATACTGTGTGTGTGTCTATGTATCTGTGTGTCTGCCTGTGTATGTGTATCTTTGTGTGTCTGTGTCTGCATATGTCTGTGTGTGTGTGTGTGTGTATGTGTCTGTGTGTGTGTGGTCTCTGTGTGTTTTTGGGCACATGTCTGTGTGTATATTTGTGTGTATACTGGTATGTATATTCTATGAAACGTGAAGGTCTGGAGGGAAGAGGAGACATAAAGGGAGTCTGGGATAAGCCTCTACAGAATTTCTCCCCTAACCTTGAAGAGGCAGATCGAACTCTGGCCAGTTTCCATGTACAGGGCTCCCCCCACCTTTAGCTTCTCCCTCCCCATGACACACACACACACACACACACACACACACACACCCCACCTCAACACTTTACCCTGGCAGATGTGATCATAAATAATTAGGAAGAATCACAGTGGTCACATATAAGAAACACAGACCTCTGGTACTAGCTTGTTTGTATATATGCATATGTGCACGTGTGCATACATGTGTGTGTGCACGTATGTGTGGTCATGTCCCCATGGGAGCTTCTGAATCTTAAGTCAGCTTCTCAAGACTGCTTCCCCCATGTCCACTTGAACATTTGTGGGGCTTGGGCAGGAGCATGGATGGAATATACCATATGTCTAAAGAGTTAAAAGTAACACATCAAACTAGCAGATCATTCAATTGAAAATGTCTTGCCATGACAAATATACCTCCTTAAAGCTGTGGAATACCAGGTTCAAATTTAGAATCCTAGAATCCTTGGATTCTTTCCTGGGGCATGGCGGGATGGGGAGAACTGGCGTGTGGCTACCTTTTCTTCCCAGCTCCTGATCCCTGCCCTCCTGCACAGGGACTCGTAGGCAGCCAGGAGGGCATTCCTCCTGCCTAGGGCTGTGCCCACCAGTGGGGTCTGCCCTCAGGGAAAGAGGCGAGTGCAGCCTCAGGGCCACTTGAATTCCAGGGTGTAGAAGGGGGCACATGGGCTCTGGGTGGGCATGTGACCTCAGCCCTGCGAGCTTCTCCTTTGAGGGAGGGTACGATCAAAAAGGTCCAGGACAGCAGGGTCAGGCCTAGGGTGAGGTTAAGTGAGGCATGGCTCTCAGGATCTCACAGGGTGGGCTGGCTCCTGCCTCATCCTGGTCCTGGCCCTATTGGACAGGGTCTTATTAAGTAAGCAGCCCAGAACGAGGCTGGCTTCTCTTTCTGGTCTCTGTGGGGGCTGATATTTACTGTAGCCCATCATGTGAGACAGAGGTGAGATGACAAAAGTAGACCCCCGCCCACTCCTCCAGATGCTGTAAAGTGCCCCTGGCTACATTTCAGGGGGCTCCACTTTACATCAGCCACCCTCCCTCCCCCGCCCCTCATGGCAGTACCCAGACATGCTCAGTGGAAAAAAAGAGTGATTCATGATTCCCACTCACTGGCCCTCAGAAATTAACTGAGATAAACACAGGAACAAAACTCTAGTGAACAAACGAACTATATTCCAGAACTCTCTCACAGACAGAATTCGCTAAAACGAAGGCAAGCCAAAGCTAATTAGGAAAATGGATGTGTAGGGTCAGGGGAGGTCTGTGGGAGAGGAGCCAGGATACAATCTGTATGCATTTTGGAGAAATCTGGATTGAACTTGTTATGGACAGAATTATGTCTTCCCCAAATGCATGTGTCGAAACCCCAACCCCCAATGTGATTGTATCTGGAGATAGGACCTTTGGGAGGTAATTAAGGTTGAATGAGGTCTTCACTGGTGTCCTTATAAGAAAAGGAAGAGACACCAGCACTCTCTCTCTTTCCTCACAAGCACAGAGAAGAGGCTATATAGGAGGACACAGTCAGAAGGTGGTCATCAGCAAACCAAGAGGGGAGCTCTCACGAGAACCTGACCGTGATGGCACCTTGATCTTGGACTTCCAGGCTCCAGAACTGTGAGAAATAGATTTCTGTTCTTTAAACCATGCAGTCTGTAGTATTCTGTTAGGGCAGCCCACGGCAATTAATATAAAATTAAATCACTGTAGGGACGCCTGGGTGGCTCAGTCGGTTAAGCCTCTGACTCTTGATTTCGGCTCAGGTCACGATCTCATTGTGAGATCAAGCCCCAAGACGGGCTCTGCACTAGCAGTGTGGAGCCTGCTTGGGGTTCTCTCTCTCTCCCTCTCTCTCTGCCCCTTCCCGTCCTTGCACACATGTGCGTGTGTGCTGTCCCTCACTCTCAAAATAAACAAACTTAAAAAAATAGAATCACTGTAGAAGATGCTCATAAAACAGGAGAATAAATAGAAGAGGACATCCAGGGTGTTGGAGACCGATGCTGGAGACCGTGGTTTGGGTTTCCATCACATGATGCATGGGAGGCATTTAGGGGAGGCCAGGTCCAGGACCCCTGGAGCTTGGGTTCCGAACTGGCCTTCATCCCTTGTGATTGAGCCCAGCTGTCTCTGGACTTTGCGAAGTTCCTATTTTCTCCTCTATGTAATGGGACTAATAACATATGTTCTACATAACTCACAGAGTAGATGGGGAGACCAAGTCAAATGAAATAACCAGAAGGCCTCGGAGATTGTGTGGAGCTAGGCAAATGTAACAGGTTATTGCTTCTAATCTGTATTGGTACATCTGCCACTTGTCACGTTTATCCACTCAAACCCCATTTATTGAATGTCTCCTGACTATCATGCCCCATCTTGAGCCTGGAATACCCAGAGCTGAATAGAAGAATAGCACTGTCTTCGAGGGGTTCATGGGCTAGTTGCAGGCAAACACTAAAACACGGCTATAGTTATTATTTGCTGAAAGAGCACAAATATGAAATATTTTGAAAGAGTTTGCTACAATTACTGTACAACCATTTACAGATAGTTGCTTGTTGCCAAGAAAGAACTGATGTGGCAAATGTAGAAATTTCCCACCTACTATCAGCATGTAAGGTTTTAAGAAAACCAATGGAGGCAAATGGTGTTTCGATCGTAACCTCAGAAATGTGGTTTCCATACCAACGTATTTGTGCAGAATAAAAAGCCCAAAACAAAATGCTGCCTCTGATTCACAATAAGGCGAGCCTTAGTTGAATCGTGTTTTTAGTAGAAAAGACTAAGCCCCCAGCCCCCACAGTGCCTTGCCAAATTGTCTGTGCTCCCGTACACATACGTGCAAGCACACAATGGGAGGTAAACTGGGGCCCTTAGAGGGATCAGATCAGGCTCTCTGTGGAATCCTGGGTTCTAACCCTGGCCTATCACTTTACCTGTCTGGGTCTCAGTTTCCTTGTCTGTATAGGAGGAGTGATTCTGTCTCATTACTTTTATTGTCATGAAACTGAAATTGCACCAAAGGTACTAGTATCTTGAAAGAGCAAGTAACAGAGTAGTCACATAGGTAGTCCAGCCATAGCTTAATCTGGAAGGTCTTTTATGTTCCTAGGAGGTGAGCAGTGTGGCATGAGAAGCCGTGTTTAGTTCTGTGAGGATGATCACTGTGGAGGATCGGGTCCTCCCCAATCTGTCCTGCTAACGTCTGACCATCCCTTCCTCCCTCCCTCTGTCCTCCCTTTTCCTGTCTCCTCTTTCCTCCTTCCCTCCCTTTCCCCTCCATACTCATTTCCTTCATTTTTATTGAATGCTTGTCATGTACCAGAATGTGGAGATAAGTATCTCACTATTTCAGCAGAAACTCATAATCATGTGGGGGAGATTAGAGATGTGCACCAATCATTTCAATAAGGGCCAGGTGCAAGGTGCTTCATTCCGGAGCGTGAATAAGGTATGTGGCTGGGTAAGGAGACTGCTTGAGCTGGGCCTTGACTGATGAATGTCAGCAATGAGCTAGGGCAGGGGCGTGGATATGGCCGGGAGGGGAAGAGAGAACAAGGCCATTTGGGACCAAGGGAACAGCATGAAACACCTGACATTTCCTGGGAAGCAAGTAGTTTCGTGATTGTGGACCTAGAACAGGGTCTGACACCTGTGAATAAGTGGCAGCCAAGCCAAGAAGTCCTCCTTTGTCTAATGAGAAGTGTGGGGGGAGCTTCTGAGACCGTTAAAGCAGGAGAGAGTCACAGTCATGTATAATGGAGAGATTACCCTGGAGGAGATATGCAGGTGGGCTTTGAGGGGAACTGCGGCATACTAATATAACCATTAGTGTAGGGTCTCAAACTCCTTTTAAAGATAAAATCTTTATTTGGAGCCTTTAAATATTTGAGACAAAGCAGTGTTTTATTAGCATGCATTCATTTTATAATTCCACATTGCCGATACCTATGTAGGATAAAATCAGTCAGTGTGAACAGTGATGCCATTTTGATGAGCATCAGCAGTTGAAGTCAGGAACCATGCATCAAATTACAGAGTTATATTCATTTCACGACCCACCTTAATTCCAGATTTTGGTTTCAGTTGCATTGCACCAAGGAATCCTGACTTAACACAGTTAAGTCGTTGCTAATAGCAATGGGGTTTGCACAGCTTGACTTTTAGTCTCAGGGCATGCTTTAATTAAAAGAGGAAAACTTCATTCAGAGGTCTGTATAAAAATGAGTTAATCTCGTATCCTAAGTTAATGGGGTGGTGGTCTCCAAGTACCAAAATTGGGCATGTTACACATTTTCGTAATGGTCTAGATGGCTAAAATATGTTTTAAATGAAATGTAAATCAAATATTTGAGAACCCCATGCGACTTGCAGAAGGTGAAGACATGAGTGAAGGGTATTATGTGGTTTGTTTGTGTTGGTCCTGCCATGGCCGAAGTTGGACAGTTAGGGTTACGTTAATACATGCTTCTTCAGTTGGATGTTGATGGGGACTTCTCTCAAAACTGGCAGGAGCAGTGCAGTGGGGTAGCTACATTGGGTTCATCTTCCCTATAGACAGCGTGTGGCACTTCTATAATCTTGGTACCTTTGTGACCTATGATTTGTGGGAGTTGGGAGAACCCAAGCCAAACATCAGGATATCGAGAGACCTTATATTCGTTTGCAAACTTCTACCTGTGTATGCTCAGGGAACTCACCAAGTACAAAAGCACCCCCCTCTACCCTCCAAGAGGAAACTGATAACAAATCCTTTTACTGAACACCTGCTATGTGCTGCACACTGTTTTATGCAGTTTATATGTACCAACACTGTTAACCTTTGCAGCAGTCCTATGAGATGATTGCTCTTATTTTCTCCATTTTAAAGACGAGGAAATTGAGGCACAAAGAGGTTAAGCGTCTTGCCCAAGATCACACAGCTAGGAAGTGACAGAGCTGGGATTTGAATCCATAGTCTGGAGCCTGCGTACCTAATCACTATGCTGTCTTGTGCCTCTTCAAGGTAAGAATTTACATTAGACCTCTGAGGTCACATATCTTTTCATTGGAATGAGCATTGCATTTGTCCCTTAATTTTCCCCAGGAATATCCTCAGTGCTGGTCATAGCACGTAGGTTCTTCTGCTGATGTTGAGGATGGGCTTTCAGTGGAAATTGTGCAATGGGCAGTGTAGGTGGGGAAAGGGACTTCACACACGTGTGAACTTTTTGGAAAAGTATTCTTTGGAGGTGGGCTTGGGCCCTCCATGGTCTGGATTCATGATGCTATTATGAAGCATCAGGTATCATGAAGTCAGGAAATAACCCTAGGGGGTCTGTGAGCCACACAGCCTCTGTTTCTCTGTCAACTGCAGGATCCAAGGTACCAAGAGGGTGGGACAGACCCAGTACAGAGAGGGTGGTGGGAAGCTGAGGCTTGGGGTGACCTGTGTTCCCGGCTCCCAGGTCTGCCTCAGATCCACCCTTTTCTGGCATTGGTCCTTCCGAGTGAAGAGAAGCAGCCAGTTAAGCCTGCACTGAATGTAGGAGGTTGAAAAGCTTAAGAGGAGACTGTAATGAGAGTAAGCTGGCAAAGCAGCTAAATTGATAGGAAACAGCAGGGTGGGATCAGCCATCGCAAAACCAGTCTATTAAAAGAAGGTCCCAAGAGGCCAGGATGGCTTTTTCTCCAGAATAAATGCTGAGCTGAGCAGACTGAGTAAGTGAAGGCACATCAGTCAGGGCTGCACGGATGGGCAGGAGCAGCACCCTCTAGAGTCAGGTCATGGTCAGGGTGGCCTCTGACCTGTTTGCCGGATCTCAAAGTTGAAGTTGGAAAGAGTTTATTTCAGCATCAACAAAAGGAATCTCCTGTTGGGAGAGCTTGTAATCTGTGGTGTGAGCACCAGGGAATGGATATACCATCAAGGAAGGATTTAATGAGTTCTTGGAGTGTGCAGAGCAGAAGGCCTGGGGAGGGGTATAGAGAGGTTCAGGGAAGCTGCTTGACCTTGTGGAATGGCCACCGGGAAGTTCAGCCTCCCCGGGCTCCTGGTGGCACCGTGCAGCCAAGTGAACACAAGCCATGATTGCCACCTGGCCTTCGAGGGCCTCTGCTCAGGTATCCGTGGGCTGTCCCCACCCCCGGGTTAGTCTGAGCACCGTGCTCAGAGATCTCACAGCCCTGCTCACAGCCCACAAACCTCAGGGTGTCAACTCCTGGGGATCACACCGAGCTCAGGTCTCTCCGTGAGCAGGGAGCTGGTTCCAATGCAACCACAGCTCTGAGAATGAGCGTGTGGTCTCTTTCCACGTGGCCAAACCACTGCTCCTGGCTGAAAAGAGCAGGGAGGGAACCGTTGCTTGTGGGACACTGCCTTTGTATCAAGTACTGAGCCGTGCTAAGTACCTTGGTTCACAGAATCTGTACAAAACTGCTTTGAGGAGGTAGCCTGTTCTTTGTGTAAACGAAACTGAGGCTCAGCTATGTTAACACACACAAGTTCACACACCTGGAGAAGGTGGGGATGGAGTTCAACTACACATTTTTTTGGGTTCCAAAAATCTGTGGTCTTTGCACTAGCCCTGCCTCCTGAGCAAAAGACAAGAAACTCACCGCTTTCAGTGGCGCCCAGGAGTGGCCGCCATGGTGTCTCCCGGCAGGGCTCGAGCCAAAATGTTCCCCATGGGACTCACAGGCTCTCAGCTTTTGCCCTTGGGCAAGTTATTTGACTTTTTTGAGCCTCAGTGTCCAACTTGGGTACGACAGAAATAATATTCTCCCCTTCCCCTTGGTGGGTTGTGAGATAGATGAAAGCAAGTACGCAGAAGCTGTCGTCATGGTCAAGGACACATTTGGTGACAGAACAATCAGCACTGAAGTATCCAGTGAGTTCACTCTCCTCTTCCCCATTATGTACCCCTGGGGATCTCTGGCATAGCACTGATCTCCAAACATTCTGGGCTTGAACGGATGAAGATGTCACTGTTCAGCCAAGAAGTCATTTATAATTCCTCTCGGGGTCTGGTCACTGTGGGGCAGAATGGGGGGAAAATCCATCTAAAGGCAAAACTTTCTTTTGTGCTGGCACCAGAAAGGAAGTAAGTCATCTTTTGATTCGAGGCCTGGGTAGCCAGCCAAGTCCAGGGAAGGGTGGAAGATGCCCAGGCCGGAGGGGAGGGCAGGCCTGGAGTCGTTACCTGGGATGAGGATGGTGGCTCCTGCCAGAACCCCAGGCGCTTCAGGTCCTTTAAGACTTGGGTGGGAGCAGGAGGGCAGTGCTGGTAAATGCGAGAGGGCACTTCCGGGAAGGTCTGTGGGGATCGGCTTAGCCCTGCAATGGAGGCCGGGTGGTTTTGGGGCCCTGGCTCCCCAGCTGTCCCATTTCTGTCCTCCTCGCAGGACCCCGCTGACATTGCCCCTCTCTTCAAACACTTCCTGCTCTGAAGAGCCCTCATGCATCCTTAGAACATCCCTCTCCTGCCACCTGTCTCTCAGGCCTGTTCCTCACTGCCTGTCAGGGATAGGACACCATCCGATCAGGCCCTCCCACACCCACCTTGGGTGCCTTCAGAGACAGAAATGCTTCTCCTGTGCTGCTTCTTTGTCTCTTCTGTGAGCATCCACTGAACATCTGCTGTGTGCAAGGCACATGGGAGCAGGCTACATGAATTGGCACTTGTGCTAATCATACCTTTTTATTTTCTGATGCTTTGATGCCTTAGGCTTCAGTGACTCTGGAGGGACTGGCCCTCCCAGGGCTCGCTAATTCTTATGGAGAGTAAAGGACTCCCCTCCAAGGGCACCTTCCATATGCAGACCAACCAATCCAGAGCCCAGACTCCCGGCCACCTGCTTTATTGGGCTCTCAGGGGGCCACTAATCACCCCTGGGTTGGGTGCCAGGCAGCTAGGGCAGCCCCTATACCCAGCTCAGTGAATGGAATCATCCTGCAGCCAGTGCCTAAGCCAGAAACCCAGGGTTATCCCTGATCCTCCCTCATCAATCCGCAGAGTTCCGTGATCCCGGCCTCCTTCACATCATCTTCCTCTTCCTCCTCCTTCGTGGCCCCTTCCTTCACACTCTCAGCATCTCCCCTCAGGCTTTCGGCTCCAGTCCTCCACACCTGGTCCTCCCACTGCATCACCACCACACTGTGACTTTTCCAGACGTACACGGTGCCATCTCAGGTCTGTCTGCAGCTGTCCAGCGTCCTCAGGATGGTGTCGGAACCCCTGGGTTGGGCACACACACCCTCTAGCAGAATGCAGGTCCACCTTCTTCCCTCACTCCATCTCTTGACCCTTTGAGATTCCCAGCACCCCAGGGTGCTCCTTCTATGGGGCAGGAGGATGGGATTCACAAGGAAACTGCAGTCATCACTGGTTCTCCACACTGGATGTGTGTTAGAGTTGCCGTGGCAATCACCCTAAAAATACCAACCCATTCCAGAAATTCTGATTCAGTTGCTCCCAGGCTCAGGGTCAGACTTAAAATTTTTTTGAAAGTTCTCTTATTGATTCTAATGTTGAGGATCAATAAACCCTGTGGTCAAAGCTGCTGAAGGCTGAGGAATGAGCTGGCTTTGCACCAAGGCCTACCATTGAGGTAGGAGTAGAGGTAGAACCATCTCAGAATTGACCAAGTCAGTCCTGAACATTCTAGTCCCAGATTAAGGGGATAAGAGACATAACCTGGGGGAGGACGATCACTCTTCTACTTCTACAATATTGAGTTTATGTTGAAGTCAGCACAGTGTAGCTCTAATCAGCTGGAAAACTAAAGTGGGAACCTAAAATAATGCTAAGATAAGTCTGGATCTAGGATATTCTGGATTCCTCCAGTCACTGAAGTGGCTCAAGTTTACTGCCCTTAGCACATGCAATACTCCCCTCTATCTCCTTCCTCCACATTTCCACCCCAAACCAGTGATGGGGATGCAGATTCCTGTGACCAGAAGTGAGGCCTCCTCAGTCCTGGCCACATGCAGGGCTCATGAAGCGTGAATGTTTCTCTTCATCGAGTTCCGTGTACATGTGTTTCTCTAATTCTACTTGGGCTTCTCTTTCCTGGGTCCATAGACCTCTCTCAGCTCACAGACCTGTAGTTCTTTAGCATGTATCCAAATCACCTGGAGGGATTGTTAAATGCAGACTGTTAGGCCCCACCACCAGAGTTTCTGATTCTGTAGGATTAGGGTGGGGCTTGAGAACTTGTATTTCTAGAAAATTCCTGCGTGGTGCTGATGCTGCTGGTCCTGGCAGCACGTTTTGAGAATTTCTGCTTGAAAGGACAGGCCCTTTTTGGTCTGGATTCTCTGGGTGTTAACCCAACTTAGGGAGAATCAAACCCTGGAATACTCCTGGAAATCCAAGATATAAAGCTGTGCACTGCCCTCTCCTCATGGAAACTGTAGCAGACATTTTCCAGGTTCCTTTAGCATCAACTTTAACCACCACAAAATGCAATCCTTGTCCTCCTGACTGTTTCTTTTCTCCTGCTTCTCAGCCTTTTCCTCTTTTCTGGCTCTCATTTTCATCTTTTCAAACATTCCAGGCTGTTTTATGACTTGGCTGTGCCATCACATATGCTGAGTTCTGAGCCCGGAATTTCCTTCCTTTCTCTCTGTCTGCCTGTTTTATTTGCCTCTTTTGGTTCGAAGGAACAGGTACTCTCTCGAATTACTTCATTCTATAGGAACTTTATTTTAAAGATCCCAAGAGAGGCAGACCAGATCTCAGGAAGAGCAGGAACAGATGGGCGGTTCTGATTTCAAGGTGTCTGAAGGGATATCAGCCACAGAAATTTGTGTGCATTTCCTCTAATGTTTGGCCACTAAGTGACTCAGCAACTCTGGGCATCTGCTCTTAACTCTGCTCTCTTCCAACTAATATATGCTTCCCCAATATGTTTTGGGTTTTTTTCCATCCAGTTTATAGCTTCTGCTTGCTCTTCCTCATCTTATGTAGTTTCTGTTTCCTTATAACTTTGGCTTGAGCCATAGCTCAAATTCTGCCTCACTGACAATCTTTCAGATAGGGCTACTGGGAGGGTGTTCAGGGCCCTTGTGTATGTAAACAATTTAAAGCACTTATAACAATGGTGGAAGAGGGTCCTCCAAAAATCTTCTTCATTAAAGCCATGAGAACACTGGCAAAAATAGTCAAAATCAACTTTCCTAGAATGCTGGAATTTGACCACAATATACAACAATTTGAGGATCATTCACTCAAGAAATGGCCAAATGTCAGCAAGAACATTATGTTTTCATAGTATTTTAGCTTGCTCTATTCCCATTCCCCTCTCCCTTGCTCCACAGCAACCTTGGAAATGAGCAGCCTCACAACTATGATTTATGTGAAAATTAGCAGCTTAATAGCTGCCAAAAAGGGAAGAATGGGCTTGGACTCTCCAAAAAACCCTATACTCAGAGAAGAGCTTTATTTGAGTTGTATGGATGCTCCCTGGAAGAGAGCCATTCTCAAGGCTTGCCTTTGTTTGACCCAACTCAGAGCTCAGACATGTAGGACACCATCAAGTTACCAACATATAAATAATGGGAGTCCCAGAAGGAAAGGAGTTCGAGAAAAGGACAGAGAGAAAATCTGAAGGAATAATGGCTAAAAACTTAACAAATTTGATTTAGAATACTAATCTATAAAAGCTTGACAAACTCCAAGGAAGACAAACTCAAAGAGATTCACTCCAAGACACATTATAGTCAAAATAACAAAAGCCAAAGGCAGAGAATTTTGAAAGCAGCAAGAGAGAAGTAACTCATCATTTACAAAGGATCCTCCAATAAAAAAAAGAATAAATAAATAAAAATACAAAGGATCCTCCACGAGGTTAACAGCTGACTTCTCATGAGAACCCATGGAGGCCAGGAGGAAGTGGGATTACATGTTCAAAGTTCTGATAAAAAGACTGTCAACCAAGAAGTTTATATCCAGCAAAAGTATCCTTAAAAAAAAAAATGAAGGTGAATTTAAGACATTCCTAATTAAGTCTTGTTTTGACTTTTTCGGACACTTTAGAATATGATTTCTTTCAATGTTGACTCCACTGTAGTACTCTATACACTGCCATCTGCAGGGAGGATAGATGAAGGACACACAGGTGGAGGAAGAAGGAAAGTCCCTTGTTTTAGACAGTTAAAGACTAACCTGGAAGAATATGATGTCGTCACATCTATCAGAATCAAGAGAAGACATTGATCATAAGGGCCTATTGGCATTGTGGAACCATGATCTCTAAAGCCCTTGGAGGAGATGGTCTGACCATCCCCAGAGGATCATCTGACATGTGGCATGGAGCCCACAGAAAGCAGAAGTACTACAGATGGTGGGGGAGCATGGGTGTCTCCGCTGTCCTTGGGTGCTGTAGACTGAAGGGAGCACCATGGATGAACACCTGATACATGAGCCCAAAGATTGATAGTGAACCTTTGGTAGCCCAAAGTCCTGAATTCATCTTGTGTCTGACATGAGTGAGTGTCACCAAAAGAAATGTGACAATACCATCCTGGTTTCCTGACCTTGTGTAATCCCTTGAAAGAAATACTTTGCATTGGCCAGCAGAAGCAATCCTCTTGCCAAGCTGCCCTCCTAGAATCAGGACCCACCTATGAGGGCCTGTGACAACCACATTGCTGTGAGCCCCAGGGCTCTCAGGGAATCTGGTTAATCCCACATATGAGGTAGAGGGTCTGTGAGCTCCCCAAAGGAAAGAAATAAAACAGGGCCTTTGCAGGTCCTCATCCAGGCTTGGGGTGCCCCTTCTAGATGATACTGATAGTCTCCTTAGTCTGATGCTACTAGGCATCAGAGAGAAAGTACTAGCCTCCCCTGAGGTGGGAGGCCAATCCAGGACGGGGCCCTGCTGGTTCTGATCTAAGGGTGCTACCTTCTCAAGTTCACTTTTCCCTACGAGCCACCTTGTTGGTTAAGTGTTTCTTGGTTTAGAAAATTTCTGAGAGGGAATCTGATTCCCTAGCTGATCAGTTTTGCTCTAGGCCAGTAGTACTCAGGGTATTGTCTGAGGACCCCTGGGGTCTGAGACTCCTTCAGGCTATCTGTATGGTTAAAACTCTTTTCATGATAATACTAAGATTTCATTTGCCCCTTTCTTAGTGTTGACACTGCGAAAATGATGGTGGGCAAAACTGCTGGTGCCTTGGCACAGATGAAGGCAATGCCACCAAACTGTTCTAGTGGTTTTCCACCATATTTTTCACTACCACAGACATTTTAAAAAATCCAGTTTCACTGAAGCGTATATTTGATGAAGCAATAGAGTACTAGTTTTTTTAAATCTTGGCTTTTGAGACAAGACATGTATGTCTTTTTTAGGTCTGCGTGGAGCCCCCCTACAGCCCTTCTGCTGCATACTGAAATACAGAGGATGTCTTTAGGAAAAGCACTCATATGACCGAGTTGCAAGCTGAACTAGCCACTTTTTCCCTAGAATGTCATTTTACTTGTGAGATATATTGATAGAAAAACTATGATTATTCAGATTTGATATTTTGCAGACATTTAAAAATGAACAGAGGGAATCTGCCAGTTCAAGGAAAACAACTGATGGGTTGACAACGATGGCATTTGAAGTTTCAAGCGAACAGTAGGGTTTTGGAAAGCTTGTGCCCACCAGGATCTGGATAGCTTCCCACTTCTTCAAGACTTTCTGATACTGGTGGTGATATTAATGAATGTGTACAGATAGAGGGGAAGATCAAACATTCTGATTCCGGCTTGCTAGGTATGAGGTGCTTTCATTATAGAAAGCAGCCTCAGGGAAGGGGCTGGAAGTCAGACTCTGAGAGCCCCAATAGGTAGGGCTCTGGGGTGGACATTGCCTGAGTTGACACTGGTGGTCTGTATCCTTTGTGGGAGCATGTGGCCCACTTCCTCATGTGGACTGAGAGTTTCTCTAGAAGTTTACTTGTATCATCGAACAACTGTAGAGCTCCTATGGCAAAGGCTTAGGAGAGGGTGGCACTTGAGGCTGGGCTCAACTCCCTCCCCTTAAGCTTACTACACTTGTCTTGAAGGCTCTAGGCATCCTGGGAAGCGACCTCTGAGACCCAAAGGGGAGAAGGGGGTTTGGATGGGCCCACTTAACCCTGACCATAACAATGCTAAAAATAAATGGCTCAGTATCTCAAGCTCTGCCTAGAAGTGGGCTAGACAGCCCCAGTCTTCTATAGCATATCAGATACTGTGTTTTTCAGAAATCCCAACTGAATCCTGAGTATTGCTGCACAAACACTTTGAGCCAAAATGCAAGGGAAGACAAACAAGTCTGAAGACCTTGCAGAGTGACTGAAACCAATGGAGCAAGAGGGAGAGAGCTGGAAAAACATCAAAGCAAAGCCAGTTTTCTTCCAGAGACTCCAGGCTAGTTACAAATGCAGTAATCAAATATCTGGAGGAGCAGAGGATTTGTCCTGGGCTAGGGTTGTGGTGAAAGGTCCCCTCTGATAGAGATGCTCATGTTTAGCACTTTTCTACATGTTTCTGCCACTAAGGAGGTGATGCATAGCGTAGGCTGGTGGTCACAACCCCCATACCCACACTAGTCCCACAGAGGTGGCTGTGGTGAATGTGGAGGCGGGTGGGGAGATTGGAGTTTGGCATGGAGGGATTTTAGCTGAAACAGAGATGCTGGTCCTGGGTGCTCCGAAATCTTTAATGGAAATCTTTCACTTGTAAATAGGTTTTATTTGTCTTTGTATATTCAGTCTAGTGCTGGCCAGCACAGACAGCTGGTGCTTGGTAAATACTTGGGGCATTGTACTGTGAATTGCTTTGTAGGAATAATGTAAATGGGATAAAACAGTCATCATGGGGCCAGCAGCAGAGGAGGCTGGAATTTCCCCAGTGGGCTTATAGAGGAAGGTGAAGCTGTTGGAAGAAAAAAGGTGGGGGCTGGCAGAATGGGAGCATGAGGGCTGACAAAGGAGAACAGGGAGAGGGCTGGAAGATCCCTGATGGAGGTAAAAATGCAGGGGTGGATTGGCAGGTCTTCTGTTGGCTGGAAGGAGAAGTAGAGAGACCAGTTTCCAGGCCTAGGCTCCCTTGCCTGCCAAGCCCCTGGTCAGAGGCATTAGAAACTAGAGTGGAGATTGCACACTAAGATGGCAATTTTGCCAGCAGGGCCCTTCGGCAAACCACGGTTCTACAGACCTTTCTCAGCAAACATCCCCAAATATTTCCCATGTCCTAACATTCACCAACCGTATGGCCCCCCAGTACTCATAGCTGTAGGTCTCTCACCTTTATCCATTCATATGATACTTACTCATTAATTAATCAATTAAAAAATATTTATTGGGGCACCTGGATGGATCAGTCAGTTGAGCATTGGACTGGCTCAGGTTATGATCTCACAGTTTGTGAGTTTGCGCCGTGCATTGGGCTCATTGCTGTTGGCACAGAGCCCCTTTGGATCCTCTGTTCCCCCCACCCCACCCCACCCTGTATCCTACTTGCATTCTCTCTCTTGCTCAAAAATAAATAAACATTAAAAAAAACACATTTATTAAGTGCATCCTGTGTGCCAGGCACATGCTAGGTACAAAGGTTAAAATAGCACAGCCATTCTTTAAGTGTGGTCTCTGGGCCAGCCACATCCGCACCATCTGGTGTGTTAGTTACCTATGGATGCCTAACAAATGATTCCAAAACTTAGTGGCCTAAATCAATAATAACCATCTCTTCTCCCTCCTAGTTTCTGGAGCTTCTGGCTTAGGATCTATCATGGAGCTGCTGGGAGTGCAGTCAGGAGGCCTGAAGTAGGACTGGAGGGCCTGCCTCCGAGGTGGCCCATTCACATCGCTGGCACATTGGTGTTGGTTGCTGGCTGGAGGCTTCAGTTCCAACCCCTGTGCACCTCTCCTCAGGTTGCTCGAGTGTCCTCACTACATGGTGGCTGGAGCAGCCTAAGAGAAAAAGCGACAAGCTGCAATTTCTTTTGTAATCTCATCTCAGAAGCCACACACCTTCACTCCCACAATAGCCCCTTGGTCCCACAAGTCAGATCTACTCAGTGTGGGAGGAAAGCCCACAGGGGATTGACCAGGAAGCAAGCATCAGGAGGGCCATTTGTGAGACTGGGAACTTGTTTGCATAACCCCTCCCGGTGCCTCAGATGCATGCTACAGTCTGGGAACCACTGCAGTGAGATATGAAACCTTCTCTGCTCTTAAGCTGCTCATGGCTTAGCTGACGTTACTGAACAATCATGAGGCAGTGTTGTAGCAAGGCCATGGGAAGTCAGGGATGTGTTCCCAGCCCAGCATGCCAGGTCCTCCTTAACCTGAGCTCCTCTGCCCCCACCTCTCATTCCTTATTCATTCCCCTCCTACTTGGGCCCTCTGCTGTAGTCTGGTCTCTTCCCATCCCCGTTCCCTCATGCTGTGCTTACTCTCTCTTCTGTGGAATGAGCTGTTAATGGATGTGAGGGCATCTGGCATGGTGCCAGACACATAACAATCGCTCCATAAATGCATCCTTGCTTTCCTTTCCCTGTTGTGGATTTCACACTGGGAAGACCCAGCTCCTGCACCCTTCACTTAAGCAGATTCTAAGCTTTCTTAAGGCCCTCCACTTCCATGAAGCGTCTCAGACACTGCTTACCCTAGTTTCTCCCTTCCCTGAGTCTCTGAGCACTTAGCATGTGACTCATACAGCCCAGTCCTTGAGTCCACTGATGCATTTGGTCCTGTATTTTTCCCCTAAAATCCCCCATTTGTGACCATCTTTGCAGCTCTTGTGACTATCTGAGATTGCTTTATTATTCTGTGTTCTTGCCGCTTCCTATCACCACCACCTATGTGGCAGCGCCTACCTCCACCACTAGGCTTAGGTCACCTCCCCCGGGCCCCCCAAGCAGGCTCCTGCTTGGAGAATAGACTCCAAGTTTGGTTTGTTTTAGCTAATGAGCTCTGACAATGTGCATGGCCCCAAGGTAGGTCCTGGGCTGTGGGCGGGGGTTCTCTTTTAAATGCTAATACCTGTGGAACGACTCTGGGCAGACAAGGCTCCTCACGTGGCAGAAAGAGTACAGGGCGTAAGGCCTACTGGCTTCCCAGCTTCTCTGGCTACCTGGTAATTCTGGGCAGGTCCTCCTCACTTGCTCAAACTCCAGTTTTCCATCTGTGAAATGGTGCTCATAGCCACCTACATCTGAAAGGTAATAAATACCTAAGTGAAGGACGGATATGATAGAATTAAACTATAATGTTGTAAGGAAACGAATGCTGACGCTTGAAGGTTATCGGTTATTTAACACTTATTTAATACGTGCTTACTGCACACCAGGACCTGTATCAGGCTCTGGATATAAAATGGTGAGGGTCCCTCACTTGTCACTTGAGACTTTGCAATGGTTATCAGGGAGAACGAGGCAGAGTGAAGGAGTGGACTGTGTGTGAGGGCAGGGGGAGGGAACGGGACCCTGAGTGGGTGGGCAGGCAGGGGCTGGGTCCACAGGTAGCTCCCAGGCCCTTCAATGTCCTTTTCTCCCTGGCCCCCAGCCTGTCCACTTCCACTGATGCACATTGCTCTCCTGTGTCTTCTTGGTGGACCAGGGCTGGGAAGAGAGGGCAGATGGGGTCTCCGCGGATTTTCCTGAGTTTGGTTTCATGTGGAAGAGGGCCTTTGAAGAGCCTGGCCCAGCAGCCATTATCCCTTCCTTAGGGCCATCCCTCAGGCTCATCCTGCTTTTTCTCCCCCCAAATGTGACAACTGAACTGTGACTAACTTAAATATCCTCAGATTGTTTTCGTTATTAAAAGCAGGTGTCCGTTCTAATTGGGTCTAGGATGAAGTCCCCTGAACAGCTGGCTTAGTAGCAGATGTAAACTTGCTTACCAACATCTGTCTCTTCAAAAGCAGGGTAGAGGGTGGTGGTTGGGGGGCAAAGAAGAACCGGGATCCGTTTGAGCATGGCTACATCACCACATTGCCTTCTTTCTTATCAAGAACTGTGTTTGGCTCTCTTGCTAAGTGATGCTCTTGTGGTCCCTCTGGCCTGCTTGGGAAGGAAAGCAGTCATCTGCTTGTCTCTGATGATTTCTTGTTCAGGGAACATGACAGACAGGTGTAGTGGGAAGATCATCGAAGTGGAGTCAGGCGACTACACTTTGTCCCAGGCCTGTCACTAGCTGGCCAGTGGCCTTGGCCAACTCTTGGAGCCACCTGGGACCATCTGTCAGATGAGCAGGAAGAATGAGGGTGATTTCTTAAGTTCCTTCTGCCCTCTTGGTCTTGTATTATGGGAGGAGTTTCCAGATTTGTGTCATGCCCTATGATTTTATGAATTCTTCCTGGACCCCCTCAAACCTCTGTCTCCCTGTTCACAAACTGAAATTGCTTTGCACATTAGCATCACTGATGGGAGGAAGGGTTAAATATTACACAAAACATAAGAGATGAATGTTGTAATGCTAATTCCTGGCAGCCTATATGTAATGTTTTATGTCCTATTTCTGTAAGAAAAATTCAAATGAAACATCATGAAGGCAAACTCTGGAGACTGTTCAGGCCTAGATTTCATGACTGGTCTAAATTTGGGTCTGTGTCATTGCCCCAACTTAAATGGCCACCTCTCCAGCCCAATGGTCCTATATGAGGTAATAATATTCTCTATGACAAGCCAGCGAAATGGTTCATCCTTGGTCATTAAGGAATTTAACTCCATTTATCAAATAGCTTCTGAATTCCTATGATGTGCAAAACCTTATCAGGCATGCCGTAGGCAATGAAAAGGACAGAATACTCTTTTCCTTAGGGACGTAATTTTATATAGTGTATTTTATGCACTGATTTTCCAAGGAGATAATCATGTGTTGAACATCTCAGGGTGTTAGCATATTGCCTTCATAATAACAGCAATGACTAATTTTTTAAGTTCACACAAAACTATGTGCCTGCCGTCACGTTAAGCACTTTGTGGGTACTGCCTCATTAACCTTCACAACAATCCTGTTCTAGAGATGTAGGAACTGAGGCCCAGGGACTTCAGTAACTTACCAGTGTCTTAAAGCCAGTAACGACAGAACAGGGACTCAACCGAGGTCTGTCTGTCCCTAAAACCTGTGACATTTATCATATGAATAGTCTGCTCTGTGTAAAGTTGACAGTCCAGAAATATTAGTTGAGTAATTGAGTAAGCAAAGAGTGAGAACTTGAAAGAATAAATAAATGGAAAGACTTTGGGGTAGTCCCTGAGGGGCTTCAGGGAGTCACAGGCCACCTCCTTCACCTCACTGAATAGGCCCCAGATCCTGTAGTTGGGAACTGTCTTCTGGGGTCCTTTCCATTCTAGTCTCTGCTCTCACCTCATAAATGCCCAGCACACATTCACCCGTATCTACTTTTTTGAGTGAAGCGTCTGCTTTGAGTCAACCGGGTTTTTTTGTGTTTCTTTGTTTGTTTTTTTGGTTTCTTTTTGTCTTCACTCTACCTCTTCCCCAAGCCTACTTCCAGGTAGGCTATTATGCATCCATTTTCTGGACTCAGATTCTGAGATACCCTGGGATGTGTCCTCAGAGTTGTTCACTTATCTCCTTTCCAGATGTCCAGAGTGGAGACCAGTCAGAGGAGCAGGGGACAGCCTGATTTATTGCCCTCAGCCCCATCCTGGCACCCTCATCCACACTCAGAGGCTCTGCCAAGCTAAGGAGAGACCCAGGAACTGGGAGGCTCCAGCCAGGGACAGCTCTGCCATTGAGTCCTCCAAATTCATGAGGAAGGGAGAAGCCTGGTTAGATGCCTCCAGGCATCAGCCTCTGAAGATTCAATGAGGGGGGCATGCCTCTGAGGGCTGATCAGGAAGTCTGTGAACTCACCACAGACCATGCTAGAAAATCGAGGGCCTGGTCCTGGTCTGCACAGCCCTGCTTCAAGAAAGGCTGCCTTGTGCTACCTTTGTGTTCACATTGGGAGCCCAGTTTCTTCCACCCTCCTCAGCCTCTCTGCAATCTCAGCCCTGCCTCAAGAAAGGCTGAAAGACCCATTCCCCCTGAAATGCTGAGGCTGTCCTAGAGATGGTGATGGGTTTTGGAGTCGTGGGGGTCCAGAGCTGTCGGCCAAGAAAGAATTCTTGAGATGTCTTTGGAGCAAAACGGTGATTTTATTGAAGCACAGCGATAGGATGCATGGGCAGAAAGAGCTGCACTGGGGTTGTGAAGAGTGACTGGTTCTGTACTGTGGAGTTGGGGGAGGTAAAGGCAAAAGGGAGGCCTCCAGAAGGATTTTCATGTGCTAAAGAGGACTCATAAGATGCCAGGGGCCTTGCTATTGTCAAGCTAAGGCTGTTTTCCCTCTAGTAAGGCATTAATATTAGGACAGCAGGGGGTTCCTGGAGACCTGTTATACTCTGTATTTGCCTCAAGTATTTGTCAATGGGCTGCAGGTTATAAGGAAATTTAATTTTACCTGCCATTTCCTTCTCGCCTTTGTTTCCCTTATCACTATTGAGGGATGATGTTGGGGCTCCAGGAAACTGAGTCTATGGGTTTCTGGAGATTAGGCTGTGGACAAGATTGCCTTTTTCTTTTTTTTTTTTTTAATTTTTTTTAACGTTTATTTATTTTTGAGGCAGAGAGAGACAGAGCATGAACGGGGGAGGGTCAGAGAGAGGGAGACACAGAATGTGAAACAGGCTCCAGGCTCTGAGCGGTCAGCACAGAGCCCGACGCGGGGCTCGAACTCACGGACCGCGAGATCATGACCTGAGCCGAAGTCAGCCGCTTAACCGACTGAGCCACCCAGGCGCCCCAAGATTGCCTTTTTCTTATAATTTACTAAGATATTTGTAAACTGACAGAGACTCCTGTCCTGCAGGACTTTGATCTCTATCAGTTAACCATTTGTTTTCTTTCCTTTCCTTTGTTCTTGTTCCGACAGGAGTGCCTGAGGGATGTCACACAAGTCCCACCTGGTGGGAGGCAGGGGGGCTGTATTTGCTGGCTATCAGCTTGCCCTATGCTCCCTCATCAATGGGAAGGGCAGGAATGGGCCCAGTGCAAGCTGGAGAGCAGTGAGGAATCAGGGCACCTCTCAGAGGGTGAGTGCCTCCTGGACCTCTATAATTGTGAGTTGACCCCGCAGGCCTGGCCTTCATTGCCAACTGAGGGGAGAAGGGCAAGAGGGAATGTGATTTGTTGAGAGCTTGCTACCATGTCCAGGGCTGAACGGGGACCTCCATACATGGTTCCTTTGACTATTACAATTATCTTCTGAGTTGGGTTTGACTACTCCCATCTTACAGATGAGGAAGCTGAGGCTCAGGAAGGTAAAATAATTCAACTATATTCTCACAGCAAGTGGTGGAGCTTGAATTTGAACCCAGATGTGTCTGATTTCAAAGCCCATGCTGCTCATCCCTGGGTGCTTCTCACCTGGCTCCATTCCTAATGTGGACTCCATGGTTTCCCTCCTGCTTCCTGGCAGCTTCCTGCAGCTGGCTCAGACTGGTGCTTCTAGGGTTAGAAGGTGAATCCTATGCTGTGTGTGCACGTGTGTATGTATGTGCTCATGTACAGCATACATGTACATTGTAGGAAGCATGGACAGGAGGAGGAAGGTCTGGGGTCTGCAGAGATGCTTCCTCCCCACCACACCTGCCCCACTTCAGGCTGTCCCCAGGCTGCCCTGGGGCTTTGGGGTGGGGGTTTGTTATTGTGTTGTAGGCTCTTGTATCTTTCCCCAAGGTGGGTAATTGCAGATGACTCACCTGTGGAACAGGATCAAAACCAACTTTATTTTACTGAATTCCCCCTTCCTCTATGTGCTAAGAAGCCTTAGGGGTGGGGGTGCGAAGGCTTTCCCAGAAAATTACACCCTGCATTTCCCTTTCTGCTGCTTCTAGGACGTCATTTAAGATGGAAATTAGAGCCCATTATTGCACATTTAATTATCCACCAAATGAATGGCATATTTAATGGAAATGGCAAAATCTTCCAACTTGTGTAAGATTTCTAGTTCATGCATCTCCAGATGTGTTGCAAAATAATTCATTAACTAGAGATGTGAGCTGTTGGGGCTGCCTCAGGGGAAAAGCAGGGCCAAGGAATGGGGCCAAGGATGTGTGAACTAATTAGCTGACATCCCTGCCCTCGGGAACTGAGGTAATGGAGAATTTGCTTCTACTGTGCTTGAAGGTGCAGCCCCCACCCCTTACTAGGGGTGGGGCAGGGAGGCCAGCCCTGGGGCCTCTGGGGCTGAGTGGGGAGAAGGTTGGGGTGGCCCATCTCTTGTCATCTCCCCAGCCCCAGGTTCCCATAGCAACACACTGCAGCCCTAGGCAATATATACAAGTAGCTGTGGGATGGGGGAGAGCTTCAGAGATGGCAGGCACAAGGGAACAATCTCTGAGGCAGTTAGTGGGGGGCAGCCTCTATCACCCCTCTCCCCCTCCAATGTTCTAGCTGTGGCCTCTCTGGCTTTGGCTCGAGGCTGTTGTTATATTTTAGGGATATTTGTTCATTCACTCAACCAGCCAACATTTATGGAACATCTGCTATTTGTGGAAAATCTGTTTGTTAATTCAACCATGCAAACAGCCAACCTTCTTATTAAATACCTATTATTCATTCATTTCCTTGTTCATTCATTTGTTTTAAGCAGTGAACTAACCAGCCAACATGTATTGAATAGCTACTGAATTACTTACTCATGCAACCAATCAGTAACAAAGTGCCTACTCTTTGACCACCCATCCCTCCATCCATCCATCCATCCATCCATCCAATCAACCAACCAACCAACCAACCCACCAACTAACAACCAACAAGCAATCAATAAATTAATTCAGTATTTATTGAATAGTAAAGGCATATTCATTCATGCAGCTCACAAACATATTGAGCACCCACTATATACCAGGCATTGTATAGACACTAGGGAAACAAAGATCAAGACACAAGTCCTGTGTTCAAGGGGCTCAGAGTGAAGTAATGATATTAAGCTAAAATTTATTCAGCACTGAATATATATGTCCAGCAATGTGCTAAATCAGCGCTTTACATATATTAACTCATTTGCTATGAAAGGTGCTGTGAAGAAACAGGCATAGAGAGGTTAAATAAATTCCTCAGTGTTACACAGTTTTTGAGTTGATAGAGTTTTGGGGTTTGAACTCAGATTTGAAAGTGTGTGCTCCTAACTATGGTGTTGTCTCCCTAGGTGGGGTAGGGGGCCAAGTATACAGTGCACAGAGGATATGTGGGATTAGCATTTAATGGTACCTTAAAGAAGGCATAGGAGCCTGTGAGCTAGGGGAAGGAAGGAGAGACACCTTGAGCAGGATAATGTTGAGAATGAGGGAATGTAGGCATACAAGATATGGTTTCTACCCTCCAGGAGCTTTTTTTTTTTTTTAATTTTTTTTTAACGTTTATTTATTTTTGGGACAGAGAGAGACAGAGCATGAACAGGGGAGGGGCAGAGAGAGAGGGAGACACAGAATCGGAAGCAGGCTCCAGGCTCTGAGCCATCAGCCCAGAGCCCGACGCGGGGCTCGAACTCACGGACCGTGAGATCGTGACCTGAGCTGAAGTCGGATGCCCAACCGACTGAGCCACCCAGGCGCCCCTCCAGGAGCTTTTAATCAAACAGGGGAAGTGGTAGACACAGATAACTTCACTACAAGGAATAGTGAGGATGGATGACAGGTGTAGGTGTAGGATGTGCTGAATCATACAAAAGGCACAAATGAAATTCGTAGTAATAGAAGGAAAGAAGAATCCTTTCAGCTGGAGGTGATCAGAGATATCATGATGGAAGGGACAGAGCTCAAGACCCACTCTAAATTAAGGCTGAGTGGAATCTCCTAAAACGGGGCTGGGCAGAACATTCCAGCAGGTGGACTGGCTTGAGAAGATGGGCTAGAAAACAAGTGGTGCTGGCTGATTTTCATTTCAGACTCAAGTATGTGAGCGGTGAGTGGAAGAAGAGTCTTTCCAGACTCTTTCTGTAGGTATGAAGGGACTGGCGTGTTCAGTTAGGGAGATTAGGCTTAGTTTAGTAGGGAGTAGGCAGCCACTGAAGGTTTTGAGAAGGGGAGAGTGTGAATTATTCTGTGTTTGTACCCTTGTTTGTATGTGCTAGGAGAAAGACTCCCACAAGCTGCCTTACCCACCCTCCATGATGGCCAGCTTCTGGCAAGATTCAGTCAACAAGAGCCCTGGAAGTACCTCCAACCTGTCAAGAAACATGTTCCCTGCTCTGCCCTTGCTAGTCAGAGCTGTGTCCCTCCAGAAACTGTATTTTTAGCCTTTATTGTAGGTAATTTTAGTACTCAGGTAGGCCTGGGAATCATTGACCTGTATGCTGTTTACCAATCGCTTTTTCCTTTAATCTTAGAACCCAAACCAATATTCTTATCCATATTTTACAGTTGAGAAAACTACGGTTCAGGAAGGTTGTGATGTGTCCAATGTCACCAACTTTTAAGCAGAGTAGCTGGGCTTAAAATCCACATTTCTGAGTCCAATTTAAGCTTCTTGGGAGAACCAGAACCAAGATAGAAGATCTTCACAATAACTGAGTCCTCATATATTTTCCTCAAACTTGTTTCCTCCAGTCTTTGCATTGCTAAATATTGCCCATCTGAACTAGTATTTGCTACACACAGTCCTCTATGGTCCCCCAGCTGATAATAACCTCATAATCTTGTGGCTGCACCTGGTTTGTATTTGCATGTTTTCTTTCTCCAGTTGTCTCTAAACTTTTAAAGACAGGCGGTATGAAATAGCATGGCTTTTGGAATCTTTGATCTCTTGTACTCCATAATCTCACTCACCCCATCACTCAACCCTTGTATCTCATTCTCTATGAGATGATGAATGGCTTCATTTATGAGATTCTAGGACATCATTCCCTGATCACTCCCCCCATCCCTCCAGTTTTATCACTCACCATTTATGGATTCTTTGTTAGTAATTGCTCAATAAATACGAGCCATTTTCTTATTAGTGTGAGTAGGAGGGAGATGAGCTAGCCAGCTAGACAGAGATAATTTCTAGGGCAAGGAAGGAGCCCTGAGGGCAGGGTATATTATATTTTATGTCACAGGGACCCCAGGAAAGACCATTATTGCATAACTATTCTGTGCCAGGTACTTAAAGACACTATCTGATTTAATCTTCCCAATAGTCTTATGCTTTGTGCATCTATTTTTATTTTATTGAAATAAACTAAATTTCAGGGAGATAAAGTTAAATTCTCTATGTCCCTCTACTTTCAGTGGCAAAGCCAGGGCTTGAATTCACACACATCTGTGTGACTCGGGAGTCCAAGCCCTATCTGCCACAGCCATGGCCTCTGAGTTACGGGTGCTGAGATGAATAACCCAAGGCAGAGGACCACAACTAGATGACAGGGTCTCAGGCCACAAGCTATGTCCAAGGATCTCAGCTCTGTTTTCAGGTTGCTTGTGATTCCCTCTGTCCCATCGGCTCCTACCCCCCACCTTACCCCCCCCCCCCACCAATTTCACCAGAGAGGCCCTGGGTAATGACTCAGCTGGGAGCTGTCCAGCTTCCTCTTCCAGACCTATTGGGAAAGACTTCTGAAGTAGATAATGGCTTTCAAAATGTAATTTAACTTAATACACTGCTGTATTGTTACTAATGTAAGTCCCATTGTGTGTGTCTCTGAGGCAGCCAATTATAGAAACTTTGATAAAGAATATGTCTAAGCCAAGGCAACTGTTACTTTTCTGAACAAATGGGATGAGATTTAAGCCATCTGTCTAGGACTGGCATTTGAGGCCTCACTGTAGTTGAGATTCCAGGCTTCCAAGAAAATGTAAGGAAGAAGGTCCTTATTATCCCCTCAAGAGTAGCACTGGAATCTGTGCTGGGCGATCCCTCTGTTCTCATGCTTTATCCCCAGCCTTTCAGCACAGCATGGTGGAAGAAGGCCACCAACATCAGCTTGGGGATTTCTGTGTGCCCATGGGCTGAATTCTTCATGTTAATAAAAAGACATCTCAGAAGACAGAAAAAAAGGACTTTTAAGAAGTATTCTTCAGTTTCAGTGATTAGAGTGGGTCTTGTAACAGATTGCTGGCATCTGGGGACACTGAGTCAAGTCACAATTCAACCCTCATCTAACTGGTATACGGAGAAAGTGCTTAAAATACACACAAGTAGGGGCTCCACTTACCTTCTTTCCAGTTTCTGACATTAATCTCCCCTCCTCTTCCCTCCTACACCAAAGCTGTCACCAAGGGGTTCCACTAGGTTCCCTGCAGAGAGCCACCCTCCCTCCTCCTCTCTGTCACTCAAGCCACACTTCAACAGGCCCTGCACTCTGGAGACGAGTGTGTGATCCACTTCCTAGGAAAGTGTCTGCCTTGTCCATCTGGCTGTAGAGCCAGGCACCTCTGAGATTTCTGAGGATCATCCACTGAACCTCATAGCAACTTGCTTGAAATTCTCATTTTTTTTTAATATGATGACAAAAAAAATCAATCTGTGTATCTGGTATTAAGTTCTGTTTAAGAATGTCGGCTCAGGGGCACCTGGATGGCTCAGTCGGTCAAGCGTCCGACTTCGGCTCGGGTCATCATCTCACAGCTTGTGAGTTTGAGCCCCGCATCAGGCTCTGTGCTGACAGCTCGGGGCCTGGAGCCTGCTTTGGATTCTCTGTCTCCCTCTCTCTCTGCCCCTAACCCATTCATATTCTGTCTCTGTCTCTCTCAAAAATAAACAAACATTTAAAAAAAAAAAAAAAAGAATGTCGGCTCGGAAGGGTCCTTCCTCTGGGACTTGGAGGTCAAGGGACTTTAGTGCTGTTGGGTGGGGGCACTTGGAGTGTGTGTGTGTGTGTGTGTTTACATGAAGTGACTAGAGCAGGTGAGGAGTATTGGATGGATGACACAACCTTCTCTATGTCGTCAAGATGAGCACACAGAGGGGAGAGAGCACTGGGCCTAATGGTGTAGCCTTTGCTGTGCCACTGGCCTTGTAGGATTAGGCAACCAGAAGAAGAATGAAACACCTCCGGCTTGATGGAGCCCAGCTGTGCTTTAGGCTTGGCTGTGATATCCAAGATCTTCCCATCTGCCATCACTCCATCAGTCCATCCATTTGTCCATCTTTTCATCCTTCCGGCCAAATTAGTCAGAAACATTATCTTCAGGAGGGTCCAAACTTTAATGAAGGTTCCAAGGCTCTTCAGCCCAGCCTGTCTCCTCTCCATCCTTTCTCTCTTGACCCTCTCCTTCATGCTCTACACCCCGCTGAAATGGCCACACTCTCACCTCCCAGCTGTGGTGCATGTTGTCTCCCCTACATCACACCCTGTCTACTCTGACTCCTCTACCGGGTTCATCTTCCACTCAGCCTTCAGGCTTGAACTGAGATGTCATTTCCTCCAGGAAGCCTGTTCTCACATCCTCCCCATTGCCTGTTGGTGCTCCTTATCTGTGCTTCTTTAGCTTTTGAATTTACTCCATGAGGACACCTGTCACCCTATAGGGGAAGACATGAGTGTCCTCTCGCCTTGGCTGGGTTGTTCATGGTCTGTGCCCCTGGTGGCTGTGGCTCAGTCTGGTTCTCTGCCTCCCTCTTGGGGCCGTCCAGGTGGCTGAAATCTCTCCCAGAGTCATCCTGGTTAGTGGATCTCCCTAAAGGGGCAGTTTCTACCCATGAATGAAATCTCACATAATTGATCTGTGGTTGGTTTGGGACATCACAGGGGTTAGGAGGTCAGGGGTTAGAGGATGTGTGATGATTCATTTTATATGTCAACTTGACTGGGCTAAGGAATGCCCAGACAGCTGGTAAAACATTTTTTTCTGGGTGTGTCTGTGAGGATGCCTACCGGAGAGATTAGCATTTGAATTGGTAGACTGAGCGAGGAAAATTACCCTCACCCATGTGGGTGGACATCATCCCATCTGTTGAGGGCTCGAATAGAACATAAAAGGTGGAGGAAGGGTAGATTCACTCTCTTTACTTGAACTAAGACATGAATCTTCTCCTGCCCTTGGACATCAGGGCTCCTGGTTCTCAGGCTTTCAGACTCAGACCAGGACTTTAACTTTCAGCTCCTGATGCACAGGCCTTCAGATCTGCCCTGAATGACACCATTGGCTTTCCTGCTTCTCCAGTTTGTAGGAGACTGTGGGACTTCAGGGTCTCTGTAACCACATTAACTAATTCCTAGAATAAACCTCCTCTTAAATATGTCTCTGTAGATTCTACTGGTACTGTTCCTCTGGAGAACACTGACTAATATGGGGGAGGGGGGATATATATTCTAACTTTTGTGCATTTCTAGGGACTAGTATCATGGCCAATCTAGCCCTCTCTGAGCTCTGCATTCAGCCAGGGGAGGGAGAGTTGTCAGAGAGCGCATATTTAGATGTTCTGAAAGTCTAGTCTTCCCTGCTGGGGAAGAGTGTGAAAATGGGAAATCCCAGAGAGGAATTTGGGGTATTTATGATTGTGTGGAGGGAGGCAACCTCACTGCTCAATGGCCCATGTTTGTTGGTAAATGTACTGTCTCATTACGTGTTTCCTGGGTCCTGGAGCTTATCTCTCCCGTCCAGGTGGAATTTCAAAGCCCATTGCAACAGAGACTCCTGGGAAAGAAGCAGCACCATGTACAGGTTTTTATGGCAGAGTCATCCCTGGAATTTTAATTACCTATCTTCACACTATTATGTATTTACATATCCTAATGATGAGATTACACATTTCAATTAGCATGTAATTATGAGTTCTATTACTTAAAGAAAAAATACTTGGGGATAATCACACAATTACGAAGTACAATTAGAAAATGACATATAATTAAATTTAGAAAAGCTTTTGAAACACTCCTCCTACCCTCCCATCCCGCCGCCTGTACAAGAGATTTCTTGTATTTATTCTTTCTCTCTTTTTCTTCTTCTAGTACAAGCGCAGTCCAGTCTAGTGTGAACAAAGGGTCCAGGGACACTGTAACTTGGGGATGTAAGCCCTCATGACCTCTTGGGGGTTTCGAGGCATCTCTTGACTTTGGAAGCTCTACCTGAGGTTTTGGAATCATGCGGGCATTTTTTGGGGGTGTCGTAGGGAGTAGTTGTCCAAGCCTTCCTGGCTATTCCATCTGCTGGGAGTGCAGAAAGTCAGGGAGCAGGCTGGGACTGCTGGGAATGTTGCAGGCCGGCTGGGCTCCTGATGGTGGTAGGAAACCGATAGGGTATCCAAAGTGACATCTTCCATGGCTGCCACAGCTCACCATTTTCTTTTTTTTTTTTTAATTTTTTTTTAACGTTTATTTATTTTTGAGACAGAGAGAGACAGAGCATGAATGGGGGAGGATCAGAGAGAGGGAGACACAGAATCTGAAACAGGCTGCAGGCTCTGAGCTGTCAGCACAGAGCCCGACGCGGGGCTCGAACTCACGGACGTGAGATCATGACCTGAGCCGAAGCCGGCCGCTCAACCGACTGCACAGCACACCATTTTCAAAGCACTTCATTTCCCCAGCTCATTCAACCCTCCACACCATCTGATGAGGAAAAAAGACAGGTTAAGTGTTCTCATTTCCCTTGTTGGGATGCCTTTCTTTGAGCTCAGTGTGTCCACATTTCTGGTTTTTGTCTTCAGTCCTTGGATTTCCATTCTTAGTTTTCTTCATTTGCTTCTTTTTCTACTTGGCTCACAGATGACATGTTCTTTTCCTCCAGTGTTCTGTCCCATCTTCTGTTCCTTTCTGTCTCTTTGGCAATTGCAATGGGGTGAGGGGAGCAGCTGGGGGAAGGTTGGATGGGAGCAGGGAACGTAGCCAGGGAATGCTAAGAAGCCTCTGTGGCACAGACTGGCTACTGTTTACACACGCATTTCCCCTCCCTCTGGGGCGTGTGGTTGGAACATCTTCCCCAGACTTCCCTGAAGTTATGTTGTGTGTGTGTGGCATGTAACCGTGGATGGGGGTAAGGTACCTCACTTCCAGGCGTGGCCCATAGAACTTCCCTCTTGATCCTTTACTTCTCTTCCACCGTTTTCTGGCTGAATGCTGATGTCCAGGATTACCTTCAAAGCCCCTTTGAAGGAGGCAGGGACCCCGCCATCTCTAGAGCAGAGCACTCCTATCATTGTTGCCACTAATTAGAGTTTGGACAAGAAAAACTTTTACTTGGATGCCTGGGTAGCTCAGTCAGTTAAGCATCTGACTTCAGCTCAGGTCATGATCTCACCATTTGTGAGTTTGAGCCTCATGTCGGGCTCTGTGCTGACAGCTCAGAGCCTGGAGCCTGCTTTGGATTCTGTGTCTCCCTCTCTCTCTGCCCCTCCTCTGTTCATGCTCTGTCTGTCTCTCAAAAATAAATAAACATTAAAAAAATTTTTAAAAAGGAAGAGAAACTTTTACTATATGGAACCATTGAGATCTCTGGGTTTATCTGTTGAAAGCGAAATGGCTTGAAAATGAAAACAACCTTACTAATATGAAATACAGCTTGGGCCCGGATATTTGCACGGGCAGTGTTTTTATTCTCTCCTCAGGTAGGTCTGAATGGGAAGCCAGCTTGTATTCAGTGTTGGTGAAGTTGGTTAGTCTAGCGGATGTCTCAGGCCCCTCCCTGAAACCCATTTCCCTTACCTGTGGCACCTATCTCAGTTTTGTTCAGGTCCCCTGCCCTTGTCCGCCCCCACCCTCAGCTCCAAGGTTTGGCCTGTTGGGCTTAAGAATAACTACATTTTCTTGGCATTAGGGATCCAGGCCGCTGTGAATCAGTCATGGCCTCAGGATTCTTTCAGGAAAGGTTGTGACCCACTTGGTCCAGTGAGGCGGGGGGCCAGGTTTACTGGGGTCTGTTTGGAAAGATCCTTCTTCACTCTTTTTTTTTTTTTAATTAGAAAACCATATAGAGAATACTTTATTACCTTGGTGTAAAAAGTAGTTTTTAGACAAAATACAAAAAATCACAAAGGAAAATATTGGCAATTTAAAATTGGTAATTAAAGTTGTGAACTTTTTTTTTGCTTCATCACTGCAAACCCATATAAACTCCTTTTTTAAATTTCTAGTAGGTTCTAGTTTTCTTTTAAAAAATTTTTTTTTATTTTTAAAAATTTATATCCAAATTAGTAAGCATGTAGTGCAACAATGATTTCAAGAGTAGATTCCTTAGTGCCCGTCACTCATTTAGGCCATCCCCCCTCCCACAACCCTTCTAGTAACCTTCTGTTTGTTCTCCATATTTATTAGTCTCTTCTCTTTTGTCCTCCTCCCTGTTTTTGTATTATTTTTGTTTCCCTTCCCTTAGGTTCATCTGTTTTGTCTCTTAAGTCCTCACATGAGTGAAGTCATATGATATTTGTCTTTCTCTTACTAATTTTACTTAGCATAATACCCTGTAGTTCCATCCATGTAGTTGCAAATGGCAAGATTTCATTCTTTTTGATTGCTGAGTAATACTCCATTGTATCTATATATCACATCTTCTTTATCCATTCATCCATCGATGGACATTTGGACTCTTTCCATACTTTGACTATTGTGGATAGTGCTGCTATAAACATGGGGGTGCATGTGTCCCTTCGAAACAGCACACCTGTATCCCTTGGATAAATGCCTAGTAGTGCAATTGCTGGGTCGTAGGGTAGTTCCATTTTTAGTTTTTTGAGGAACCTCCATACTGTTTTCCAGAGTGGCTGCACCAGCTTGCATTCCCAGATGCTTCTTCACTCTTAAGAGCCACAGAGGGGTGCCTGGGTGGCTCAGTCGGCTGAGCGTCTGACGTCAGCTCAGGAAATGATCTTGCGGTCTGTGAGTTTGAGCCCTGCATCAGGCTCTGTGCCGACCGTTTGGTGCCTGGAGCCTGCTTCGGATTCTGTGTCTCTCTCTCTCTCTCTTCCCCTCCCCCGCTTGTGCTCTGTCTCTCTCTGTCTCAAAAATGAATAAGCGTTAAACAAATTTTTTTTTAAGAAAGAGCCACAGAAATTGTATCCCTGATGACTCTGGAGTTCTGAAAACAGGGAGCCAAGATCCAGACCCCATGCAAGCAGTGATCCTGGGAAGCCTGGTCCGTCCCTTAGACTTGAGTCCCCTGGTTCCCAGACAGCTGTGTCCTACTGGGACTCATTCATTACCTCCTCTTGCCATGCTTCCAGGCTCACTGGGGATACCAGCTTGGGATGCTTTTTTTTTTAATTTATTTTTGAGAGAGAGAGAGAGAGGGCAGGGGAGGGGCAGAGAGAGGTGGGGACAGAGGATCTGAAGCAGGCTCTGTGCAGACCGCAGAGAGCCTGACTCAGTACTCAAACTCATGAACTGTGAAATCATGACCTGAGCCGAAGTCAGACACTTAACTGACTGAGTCACCCAGGTGCCCCGAGCTTAGGATGCTTTTAACCGAAAGTATCAGGAAACACAATTCAAATAAGCCAAAAGCAGTAAAAGAGATTGGTTGGATCATGTAACTGATAAAGGCCAGGCGTGGAGCATGGTTCAAACATGGCTCATGCTCGCTTTCTTTGAGATGCTCTTGGCACACCTACCTTTCTTCAGGCTGGTACCCTGCACCGAGCCCAGGCCTCACAGCTATAAATGAGGTCCAAGCAAAGGAGGTTACACCAGGCTGTTCTGATTGGTGTTTTAGCCCTTTTCAATTCATGGGGCCCTTGGCTACAGACATCTTGGTTGACTCCCACCGTTAGCTCCTCACATCCGCTGTTTATTACTGTTTCATTCTTAGAAGAGTGTCTGTATTTCCTCATCTCCAAGTTCTTAGGCAGAACGAGCGTGTGGCCGTGGCTCCCAGGCATGGCCGGTGCAGGTTACCTCCTCTCCCATGGCTGAGCCGTTGCCTGTCCACTGACAACCCCAAGCCTACAGCTCCAGGGTGGACTTTCCTGCAGACTCTTCACAGACTCTTCTGGTTCTGGGCACCCACTGCACAGCTCTGTACACACTGAGCGAGCATCTAGATGGGAAACCCTCCTGTGCTCTCAGGCCGGTGTCCTCTAACTCAGTGAGTGGTGCCTCGATTTACTCAGTCACTCAAGTTTGAAACGTCACCACCATCGCTGCCTCCTCCTTCTTCTTCCCTGGTGCATCCAAGGGATCCAACCTGATGTTGGGATCCAACCCTAGTTGAGACCCTTCTTCTCTTTTTCCTGGAGTGTGAAGGGAGTTTTCCTGACTAGTCCCCTCTGCTTCTGGTCTCATGCCTTTCAAGTCCATCCTTCCTACGATCCCTAGAGCAGCCTTTCTGTAATACAAACATTCACTTGTTGGCTTCAAAGAGGAGCCTTCACTGGCTCTCCATTATTGCTTGACAACAAGATCCAAATTCCTTAGCCTGGCATTCGAAGCTCTTCGTGTCTGGCTCTGATCCTTGGCTCTACCAACATCTTCTACCATGATTTCCCTCACACTCTACCTTCCAGTCATACCGAATTGTTTGTTCTTCTCCCTCTTCCTTGAAACCCTACCTCGTGGGTCACCTCCTCAGGGCACCATCCCTCACCCTTCTGCCCACAGCCAGCAGCTCTGTCTCGCACTCCCCGCCACCACACGCTCATCATGCCTTCCATGGCACTCATCAGTGCATTTGCCATCGTGTGTATATATGTCTGTCTCCTTCACTGGACGATGAAGGCCTTTCATTCATGCCCTCAGCCTTTATGGAGTGTTCGGCACGTGTCAGACCCTGTGCTGGGAGTTGGGGACAGAGAGATAAACGATAGCAGCTAACATACCTATACGACTTGCTGCAGACCAGGCTCTCCTCAAAGCACTTGGCGCACATTAACTGAGAGAGCAGTAATCTGTTGGGAGCCATGGAGAGAATGTGAGCTGTGTTGGCCATGCATGGGGGCAGCAGTGAGGTGCCCGTCCCCTCCCCAGGAACATGGAAATAAGAGAAATGCAGCCATTTTTGTAAGAGTTAATCCACAAACACAGTTATTATTGCAGCTTTGGTTGGTGGAGAGGCAGGGCTTGGCTCCCGATTTTTCAGGCCCAGAGCTCACGTCCTTTCTGCCACGCCTGTTTCGCTTCACCTCCTCGCAGCGTCCTCATCTGTCAAGTGGTGAATATACCTTCCTTTTCTACTTCATCTGATTTGTGAGAAAGATCCAATATGATGGTGGTAGAATTTTGCAAACTCTAAAGCTCTATTACAAATGTGAGTTCTCACTGCATCTATACGTGTGTCTCAGGGACTGTACTGAGCATCCATTGCACCTAAAATAAGGCACCTCTTAAAGCTGTCGTCTGCTAGCATCTCTGAGTTGCACAAGAAAACACTGTTGCCCTGATGGGGTCACGGATCTCTGGTCGCTTCTGGATCCTCCTTGGCGCCTGACAACAGGTTGTTTCTAAGTAAGTGACCCATTTGCCTTCGTTGGAAGAGTTTTAATCCACTGTTTACTCTTCCCTCATTACCGTATGCGCCTCCAAACTCTTCTGTCTCTCCTTTGGTCTACACAATCCCAAACCCCTCACTTCCAGGTTCTCTCCATGAGAGTGGGAAACCCTGCCAGAACTGAGAGCTGGTGCAGGTTGCCCAGAAGGTCCTGTCCTGGAGTGGCGTTCTCACAGTGTCCACTTATAGTCAGCCTCAGGGTAGAAACCCCTCTGGGCTCAGAGGCAGGACTCTGCCTTCCCCGGTTAGCAGAGCCAGCAGCAGGCAGGCCCCTCGGGAAAGGCATCCACTGCGCTGACAGCCGCTCAGTGTTCAGGCCACTTGCTCCCCAGGGATGTCCTAGAGCACCCCCAGCAGCCTCACTCCGGAAATGTGCTGACTTTGGGCAGGAGAGAGGGGCTGGTCTCTTGGGGTTGTGGTGATGGCCTCAGAAGCATCTGAGTGTGAGTGTGGAGGGGGTCTCTGGGCATCTTTTGGAAACACAGACTCAGCCTGATGTGATGGGGCGCAGTTGGCTAAAAGGCAATGGAGAGCTTACCGAAGGCCCTGTCTGTGTGCAGGGAAGGCTGGGGCGCCTGTCCTGTCCCGGGCATTGGAGGGACCTGGGGCATTCCCTTCAGATGTGGGTTCAAGAGAGCCTTGGACCTTGCAGGCTTATGCTGGTTCTGTAAGGGGATTATTAAGGGACTCCTCCCATCTTCTGTCTCCTATCTTCTGCCTTTTTTTTTTTAACTTTTATTTTTTTTTACCAATTGCTGTGACACCAGTGCTAAGCATGTCAAAGATAACAAAGAGCCCAAGGTCAAGGTGCTGCTTCTAAGAGAAACGATTCTAAATTGCAGATCTAATTATGTCATTTGCTCCCCATCTGCATGCTGTCCCTCTCCCCTACTCACTTAAGACTATCCAGATACGCTTAGGACAATGTCCAGAGTCCTTAAAGCGCCTATAATCCACTACCCAGGCTCCCCCCCCACCAACGAGCCTCCCCCTTCCTTTCTGCTCCAGCTACACTGATCTTTCTGAGGCATAAGATTTGGCTGCTCTCTCTGTCCGCAGCAACTTGTCTCCCCTTCCTCCTTGTAAAGTCCTCAGGTTAGACATGACTTCCTCTAGGACTCCCTCCTGCCTTGGGCTTTAGACTTTCCTCCTCTGTGCCCCTCAACACCTCAATTTGCATGCCTCCGAGAAAACAGATCAGATGTTTTATAATCGCAAATACTATTTTCTCTTCCCATGGAAACAGTTCTTTTTTTTTTTTTAAGATTTTTAAAAAATATTTATTTATTGGGCGAGCACAAGTGGGGGAGGGGCAGAGAGAGGGAGACAGAGGATCTGAAGCGGGCTCTGCGTTGACTTGCTGACAGCAGCAAGCCCGACGCGGGGCCCGAACTCACAAACCATGAGATCATGATCTGAGCTGAAGTTGCTGCTTAACCGACTGTACCACCTGGGCGCCCCGCGTGAAAACAGTTCTAGTAGGACAAGGACTGCTGTGACCCCTAACACTTGTTAGGTCCTTAGTGAATGAATGAATGAATGAACGAATGAATGAGTGGCAACCTGTCCAGTCTGGAGCTATCTGGGTTTTTGAGAGACACAAACAGTGATGTCTACTGACATCTGTCCTTCCCCTGGGGTGGTTCCTACATTTCACATCCCTTGCTTCTGCCAGTGGCCTCAGACCTCTCCTCATGCACAGAACCACCGTGCGGCTGCAGGGGGCCCCCGACCTCATCAGGGGTTCCTCGAAGCTCTGAAACTGTTTTTGTCTGGCCGCTCAGTATCTGTGAGAGCAGGGCACCCCTGGGGAAGGCATTGCCTCTAGGCTTCAGAATAATGGCTTGTAGAGACTCCTCAGGGCAGGCTTATCACAGAACAACTCACTGGGTTTCCCCCCCCTTATTTGATATTTTTCTGCTTCCCACAGTTGGTGAAACCTTTTGAATTCTAGCTGCCAGCTCTTGCGGTAGAGTGGCCCGGGGCCTCCCCAGGGTTGCCCTTTTGGCCGGGTTTTGAGCAGGGAGGATGACTCTGGGCTGCCTCTGCAGCTCACAGGCCTGGATGAGAAGGGGTGGGTCACCCACTCCCCTGAGCACGGCTGGAAGATAAAACTCTGTTGATGCTCTGGTGAAGGCTAAGGTGATAAAATTTCAAAGCCAGCCCAAGAGGGAGGTAGGGAAGGTAGTCATAGGATGACAGCTATTTAAAGCAATTGATCCCTGGAATCCACAGTGCTGGCCTTGCCCCTGGACTTGTTCTTGAGGGTATCACACTGGCTCTGTTTTGGCCCCAGGTCCCTTCAGGCAGTGGGATTACCGTGTGCTTGGTTTTGAACTAAACCGTCTAGTGTTTGAGCTTGATGTCTGCTGGAAAAAATACCGCACTCAGGTTTCTCTCTCTCTCTCTCTCTCTCTCTCTCTCTCTGTCTCTCTCTCTCTGTCTCTCTGTCTCTCTTTTGTTTTTTTCAAATCCATTATGGATTTTATTGTGGCATGATGTGATTTGAATGCACACGAACCAGTGCCTTTGAATGAAAAATATAAGCTATAGTAGTGAAGGCTGTTGATTTGCCCTCTGTCTCTGTCCTTTCGGTTTGGTGTGCACACTGTACGTATATATATATATTTTTAATCAAGCATGATTAAGTATTTATTTTTGGTTGGGAACCATCTGCCACCTCTAACAGGGAAGGCATAGAAACCCACAGAAATTTCTTTCTCATCATACTCACTTTCTGGCTGGTAATGGGATGTGATGGGTAAATAACAACATTTGCAGGCTTTTGTGGGGCTTTGCTAAGAATACTGCAGTATTCTGTGTGCCTTCGTGAAACGATCAGAAGGTTACTTACTGGTGAGGAAATAGGAGCTGGATTAAGGAGTTGAGAATTCTGCTCTGATTCCTTCAGAGGGGAGAGGAGAACTCAGGGGTGGACGTAAGCCTAGCCTTTCGAGGGTCCTTTCAGGGCAGGAGAACAGGACGAGCGGGCTTGGGGTGAGAGGAGAAGCTGAGATGTCCCTGAGCAGGACAGTGAGGCCGAATGGGGGTCTTGCAAGAGAGACGGTGGTTTCTGGGCTGAACAACTTCAACTCTGTGGTTCGAATGTAGAGACCTTCAAGATCAAACTGTCTGCCTTTGCCCCCTTCATACCGAGGAGAAAACGGGACTGGAGAGTGGAAGTGAGAAGCAGGAAGTCATGCAGCTATGTAGTGAAGGGCAACAGGAAGCTGACCGAATCTCTGCCTGGTTGTGAGAGGGGTGGATGAGGGGTGGTTTCAAGGAAGCCTCAAAGAGTAGCATGGGTTTGGGGGAGAACGGCCAGGCAGGTGGAGGGGAGTAAAGCTTTCAGGATGAGGAAGTGTGTTGCTTCCTGTCAATATCCGAGCTTCTTAAGTTCTGAGGTTCTCTAGAAACGATAAAGACGCCTTTCTGCTGGTAGTAACGTGGAAAGTTAAGGAACTTTGCAGGGAAGAATAAAATGACTTCTCAAGATGGGCTCAAAGGGATACATTTAGAGCTAGGTTTATACAGATGACAGAAGGGGCATCTCTTATTTTCATAATGTATGTCAGGAGGCTTAGGCGGTCGAATGGTGCCCCCCTCCCACCAAATACATCCATGTCCTAATCCCTGGAACCTGTGAGTTTGACCTTAGTTGGAAAAATGGCCTTTGCGGGTATAATTAAGTTGCCTCTGCTTTTCCACTGGTCTTTTTCTCTCCAAGAAGTGCTCAGAGAGCTCCGAGTGTGGGAAGGTAAGTACCTGTTGATGGCTCCTCCAGGCCCCAGATCCCTTTTCAAAATGAATGTAAAAAGACTAATAAATTTAACTTTAAGGTTTCATTTTAACATGCCAAAATTTTGATTCTGACAGGGAGTGACTCACTGAATTCTTCAAAGTGTTTGAGCCGTTTTCCATATTCAGTGAGTCCAGATGCTGGATGGCTGTTTCAGTAAAACGAGCTGGCATCCTAAGAGCAAAGGCCCATGGGTCCCTACCTTCCTTGTCGAAGCCCCCTTACAGGGACCGCTGGGAAATGCAGTGATTTTGCAAAATGGAGCTTATTCAACATGCTGAGAAAGGGGATTATCATGTTGGCAGCATCTCAGTAGTAGCTGAAAAGGGGGAAGTTCCTGAGCTCTTGTGATAGGGTAGTTTTAGGGGAGAAGTTAGTAAGTGAGGTCTGGACAAGGATTGGTCAGAATTTGCAAACAGGTGAATGGTCAGTGGTCTTGTCTCTAGAACCTGAGTTCATATGGAATTACTGTTAAATCATTTTCATCATGGAGCCCATGGGTGTGTAGGAGCTGGTGTTACATTATTTTGATCTTAGGTTGTATAGCAAAGCGTGGTTTCATACAATTGATCTCTTCTGCAAATTCTAGTACAGTTTTGCTATTCATGGATTCAGTTTTATTTTTGCCCTCTGAAGACAGGAGAATATGATTTCTTAAGAGCTGCTACTTCTTTGATTCAGTCCAGGAGGAGATCCCTGATGCTAGAAGGGATACATGTTCCCAATGGAAGCTTCCCATTTTCTGCCTCCTCAGGCTCTACCTGAGATCATCTGAATCTTCTTGCTGAATTAGGGACCTCCAAGGACCTGGCTCCCACCACTCACCAGCCACTGCCATCACTCCCCTCTTCCAGGGCCACCACCCACTCTCTCTCACCATCACCCATCACCCCCCCACCCCCACTCCCCTCCCACCTACATCACCATCTCACCATCACAACCAGAGCCACTTTTTAAGCAAACACTGGATTCCAGGACCTGGGCTGCGTGGGGTTGGTAACCATCATTCTGCTCAATCGCCACTGCAGCTTTTATTATGGATTAGTGGTTCTTGAGCAGAAAGATATTGATGGATCCCAGCCTAGAAGTACTGAGACGGAAGCTCTTGGATGAGAGCTCAGGAATCTGTATTTTAAAAATATTCCATAGATGATTTTGGTGCATACACAGCATTCAAGAACCACAGTTGTAAACAATATTTTCCCTGGGCCAATGGACAGGGGATGAAGAAACGATTTCCCCTGTGATCCCAGGAATTGCTACATCTGAGATGAGTTTGGGAAGTAGTCTTACAGGTCAAGGAAAAAGAATGGCTTCTGTTTAGCCACCTATTGTTTATCTCATTTTATGGAGGAGGAAACTCAAGTCTAGAAAGGTTAAGTAAATTGCCTAAGCTCACACAGCTCACAAGGGCTGAGCTAGGATTCAGAGGCCGATCTGCCTGATGCCAGGTGCTGGGCTCTTTCCTGAACACTTTCCAGTTGTCTTCAGGAAGCTTCTCTCAGCCTGGCCTAGGCACTCGTCTAACAGACAAGCCCCTCACGTTCCCGCTTCTCCACCAGTGGAAACGTAGCTTCCCAACCCAAAACGACCTCTCTGCTGCCCTACCCTTTATGAACAAAGCATCTCACCATCGACACCTTCCTTCCTCTTCTGCGGCCCCTTGCAATACTCTGTCCTTCTCCCTGGAACCCAGGTTTGAGACTTTAATATTTTGTCTCCTTGTTTACCTCTCTCCAGCTATCACTTCCTGTCTCTTTCTTCCAACATATTTCTTGCCTGTCTTTCTTTAATTCCACTGCTATTGTACTTGTTCTCATGCTGTCTGAAACCTTGTACATCTCTGAAAGTGGCTTTAGTGACACCTCTAGTTTCTTTTCCATGCTATCTACTGTAAGATCATAGAAAATATACATGTTCATCTCTGCCTCTGGTTCCTGATATAGAGCCCCCCAAACCATGTAAATTCCTATGTGATAAGAGAAATAGGAACATCTTTTGCTGTAATGAGGTGGCTCTGGGAGGCTGCTGGATGACTCCTGATCCTAAAATGCATCCAGCCCAAACTGCTCATCCCAGGCCCTCGTGAAGGGGGCTCGACTGAGTCTGCACGTTTATTAAAAAATCACAAATGATAACAAACCTGTTTTTGTTTTACAATTACTGTACAAACAGGGGCGCCTGGGCGGCTCAGTTGGTTAAGCGTCTGACTTCGGCTCGGGTCATGATCCAGTGGTCTGTGAGTTTGAGCCCCGCATCAGGCTCTGTGCTGGCAGCTTGGAGCCTGGAGCCTGCTTCAGATTCTGTGACTCCCTCTCTCTCTGACCCTCCCCTGCTCGTGCTCTCTCTCTCCCCCTCTCAAAACTAAATAAACATTAAAAAAATTTTTTAATTATTGTACACACAGCTACACAATTTTGACATCCACTTAATTTTACTCTTACTGAAACATTAACAGATTGCCTTCAACATAATGTCAGTGTTGATAAAAATCAAGTGAATTTGGACACAAACACTTGCTCTAATTTCATATAACATGAACATTTCTAATATTTATTTAGTTTCCTTTCTTAGAAATAAATTTCTTTCTACATAATTATGATTTTTGTAATGTTCAATATCCAACTCTCAAAAGTATCCTTTTATATGCGCTTTCTGCAATTTCGAAAATGGTTGCTTTTTACTTTATATTCCACTTGAGATAAGATTTCTAACTTAGCACAATCATCTCCAGTTAAGTATATAAAATAGGCCCATTAATTCTAGCAACAAATGTATAATCAGCTTTTAGGAAAAAAAGAATCTTTGGCTGTTTCAGGAAGAATATTACTACCCTCCCCCCAACCGTCGCAAATAATAACTTGTGTTACATTGACAATTCTGTAAATTTAGATGTGATTTTCATCTCCACTATAATTCAGAACTTTAATTTGCCAGTAGTGACACTAGTTTATACACACAGTACAACTTTAAATATTATTTTCTGGCAAAAGGCCATTCTGTGTGTTAGAGTAACCCTGACTAATATATAAGCAATTACTTTTACTTACTCTTGTCTCAGACGTTTGGAAAATCTCGCCTTTTTGGCTTCTTGGGCTGGATCCCAGATGGCGTGATAGGTTAGTAGCACTCTCTAGCCACCGTAAGTAACGCTAGCCATTATATCAACCAAATATCAGTGGCCCATCAACATAAAATTTTATGCTGATGGGGTTGGGTTATGCTGTCGGATGTCTCCTTCCAAGTGGTGACTCAGGGGCCCAGCCAGGCTCCTTCTCTTTTGTGGTTCTGCCAGGCTCTCCGATGGAATTTGGTGTGGGATTTGCTGGGGGCCTGGAAGTGGCACACATCACTTTCTCCCGCACCCTATTGACCAGAACTCCATCACTTGGCCAGTCTATGACAAGGGGTCTGGGAAGTGGTGAGGCACACACAGATTTGGGTGAGGTCCACCAGCTTCTAAAATGGGGCTGCCACACACTATCAACAGTAGCTAAAGTATGGAAAGAACCCAAGTGTCCATCAACTGATGATAAAGAAGATGTGGTACATATATACAGTGGAATATTACTCAGCAATTAAAAAGAAAGAAACCTTGCCATTCTCTTATCGGAGAAAGACAAATATCACATGATTTCACTCATATGTGGAACTTAAGATACAAAACAGATGAGCATAGGGGAAGGGAAGCAAAAATAAGATGAAAACAGGGAGACAAACCATAAGAGACTGTTAAATACAGAGGCTGCTGGAGGGGTTATGGGTTGGGCTAAATGGGTGATGGGCATTAAGGAGGACGCTTGTTGGGATGAGCACTGGGTGTTATATTTAAGTGATGAATCACTAAATTCTATTCCTGAAATCATTATCACACTATATGTTAACTTGGATTTAAATTTTTAAAAATGTGAAAAAAATAAAAATGGGGCTGCTACATTCACCCTCATAGAATCTGGATGTCTTGGGAACTAGGGTGGGAAGGTTTCACTTTCTGAGTCTTCATTAGAATATAGAACTCCCTGGAGATTCAAATAGGAGTCAGGAACCCTGAATTGCCTCTCTTGGTCTGCAGCCCATGGTCCCAGATGAGGTCTACCTGTAGGTTTTTGCAAACTTAAAAACATTTTAATTACCTAATGCAAAACTCATGAACAGGAAGAATGGGAAGAACCGTAGGGCAAACATTTATGCTAAGAGGCTTGGATCAATTAATAAATTTCCATTTAGTTGTTTACAGTTGACTGAATCAGTTATGTCATTTTGATCTCTTCAGGTTTAAACGCACTGAAGCTGTTCTCCAACTTCAGTGTGCGTAAGACTTACCTGTGTACCTTGTCCAAGTGTGGATCCCAATTTAGTCAGGTTGAGATCCTGTGTTTTTAGCAAGCTTCTAGGTCGTGCCCATGGTGCTGGTCTGAGGGGAACCCTGAGCAGTGAGGCACCGAAGTAGCACATAAAACAGGGCATTATCCCGACTCACTTTTGTGTCATGTTCAATATTAGTCCGTATGTGTGTGCTAACAGATACAACATAACCTAACATATGAAAATAAGTGCTCTGGAGTTAGTAAGACATGGGTGCGAATCCTGCCACTGTCATCTGTTGGCTTTGTGAACTTGAGTGAATGATTGAAGGCTCCAAGTCTTTGATTCCTCCTCTATGAAGAGCCGTGAACAATACCTGCATCCAGTGATGCGAGGTTTAAAGGAAGTCTTGGGTGAGTCTCTGGCACAGAGCTGGCAGTGAATGAGAGGAGGTTATTACTCTCCCCTCCCTTTTGGTATCAGCGAAGGAATCATGTGGCTGGCTTGCAGAAGAATTTCTGGTCCTGGCCCTAGATTAAAAAATAAAAACCCATTATTACGTTGCCGAGCCCGGTGTGGCCTGGTCCTTTCAGACTTAGGCAACTGACTCGACTTCTCCCATCACCAGAACCCAGGATTCTGTCTTGAGTTCTGGGACTGATTTCAGTTGAAGCATCCAGAACCTTTGTGCTTTGTCTCTTTCAGTCTGGGAGTCACATTTATCTTTCATGCACTGTACTTGACTGACCTCTGTGTCTCTGGGCACAGTCACTGGAGTCCCCAGTCTCTGGGACCACATGAAATAAGCTTACTGCTTTGTTTGCCAGATTCCACATGCTAACCCTGTGGGTTTATAATCTACTTGTCCAACTTTTTAAAAAGTCATTTTAAAATTTTTATTTATTTCATTTTTTATTAAAATATTTTTTTAGTGTTTATTTTTGAGACAGAGACAGAGTGTGAGCAGGGGAGGGGCAGAGAGAGAGGGAGACACAGAATCTGAAGCAGGCTCCAGGCTCCGAGCTGTCAGCACAGAGCCTGACCTGGGGCTCCAGCCCACAAACCACAACACCATGACCTGAGTTGAAGTCAGACACTTAACCAATTGAGCTGTCCAGGTGCCCCTATTTAATTTTTTTTAGTTTACTTATTTATTTTTAGAGAGAGCATGAGCAGGAGAAGGGTAGAGAGAGAGGGGGGAGAGAGAGAATCCCAAGTAGGCTCCACTCTGTCAGCATAGAAGCCAATGCAGAGCTCGTTCTCATGAACTGTGAGATCGTGACCTGAGCTGAAATCAAGAGTCGGACACTTAACTAACTGAGCCACCCAGGTGCCCCTGTGATTTTCCACTTTTAATAATGAATACTATTACATATAACACATTCCATTTACATTTACTATGGGAAATTTCAAACACGTACAAAAGTGCAAGAGTGTAACACGTAGCCACGTCCTCATCATCCTGCTTTACCAACAATTTACTTACAGCCCATCTCGTTTCATACCATCCCCACTCTTATCTCTCCATCCCTACGTTGTTTCCAGGCAAATCCTAGAGATCCTACCATGTTATTCATAAATATTCTGTTTGCATCTTTAAATGATGAGCGACCTATAAAAATAACTGTAATACCATTACCTAAATTATGAATAATTCCTTAATATGACCAGGTATCCAGTTAGTGTTCAAATCAATCCTATTGTATCCTAATTTATTTATTTATTTTTATGGTTCTTTCAAATCAAGATCCAAATAAGGTCCATACCTCACAACTAGTTGATGTTTTTAAATCTCTCTTCATTGCTAGCTTTCTTCTTCCTGTTTTTCCCTTCTTTGCAATTTATCTGTTGTACTAACAGGGTGATTTGTTTGTGGAATTAGTTTCCTATTTTCAAGATTTTGCTCATTGTGTGCTCATGGTATCATTTACCTCATCTCTTCCACCTGTATCTACTGAATTTAGTAGCTAAATATAAAGTATCAGATTATAGGGGCGCCTGGGTGGCTCAGTCGTTTGGGCGTCCGACTTCGGCTCCGGTCACGATCTCGCGGTATGTGATTTCGAGCCCCGCGTCGGGCTCTGTGCTGACTGCTCAGAGCCTGGAGCCTGTTTCGGATTCTGTGTCTCCCTCTCTCTCTGCCCCTCCCCTGTTCATGCTCTGTCTCTCTCTGTCTCAAAAATAAATAAACGTTAAAAAAAAATAAAGTATCAGATTATATATATGTATACACACACACACACACACACACACACACACACATATTTTAAAGTAGGTTCCACACCCACTGTGGGGCTTGAACTCATGCCCCTGAGATCAAGAGTCCCATGATCTACTGACTGAGCCAGCCATGTGCCCCCAGTGTTGATATTTTAAGAAAAAAATCCATCCTAGGCAATGTTGTATACTTTTATCGAGAGGCATATAACATTGGTTAGCTGTTGTATTGTTAGTGCTTATTGTATTGGTGGGTATTGCTTCAATCTGTCCTACAAAATAGAAGCATAATTCAAGCCATATAAGTAATTTAAAATTTTCTAGTAGTTATATTTAGAAAAAGTAAAAAGAAACAGGTAATATTAATCTTAATAATATATTTAGTCTAATATGTTTCAAATATTATCATTTCAACATGAAATCAATAGAAACATTACTAATGGATTATTTTACATTCTTTTTTTAAAATGAAGTCTTTGAAATTCAGTGTGGATCTTACACTTAAAGCACATCTCAATTCGAACTTGCCACATTTCAAGTGCTCGGTAGCCACATGTGGCTACTGGCTACCCTACTGGACAGAACTACTATGGGCTGGATCCGTTCTCCACTGGAGGATGCATATTCATGATAATTCTAATTCTAGCATGCTGCCTTCATTTTTTAGCTGCCAGACAGCTGAAAAAGAAAGTTACTCTCATCAATTATTTGCTTTTCTTGAGATAGTTCACAAAAAAAGGGGCAAGATAGATCTTGATTTTTTTGTTGTTGTTATTTGCCAGTTTTCAGGTAATGGTTCCCTAGAATTCTCCAAAGATAACCGTCCAATGAAGTTTTTTAAAAAATGTAACATTACAAACTCATGGATTTAAACATATTTGATGTGTTTAAATAATTGTATTTATTCTTACTGATGCTCAAAGTGTTCCCTCTTTCGCCCATAGGAGCCTCTTCAAGTTGGCTCCTGCATATCCTAGACATGGCCCTGGTTGTCTTTGATAGGTCTCTGGTAAGATAAGATCTTCTAAGCTCCTATTGCAAATTTCCTGTCTAAGACCTAGAATCAGCCATTTCTCCTTAGAGCCCTGGTTCATTTTAGGGGGAAATGACTATAAAGGTCATAGTCTAGTGCTAGGATTTGCTCATTGCTCTAGGTTTAGCCATTGCTTTTGGTCTTTTCAATGGTCAAAGCTAGAAAATACATATAAAAAAAACATATCATTAGTTAATATAGATACTTCCAGTGCAAATTCAGGACTGCAGGAGTTTTAATCTTTTTAAGACTTCGTTGTTTTTGTTTTGTTTTGTTTTGTTTTTTTAGAGCAGTTTTAGGTTCACAGCAAAATTGAGGGCAAGGTGTAGAGATTTCCCATATACCACTTACCCCACACATGCATAGCCTCCCCCATTATCAATATCCCTGACCAGAGAGTCACTTTGTTATAGTTGATTAACCTACAGTGATATATCAAAATTGGTGTTGTACCTTCTGTGGATTTGGACAAATGTATGATGACATATATCCATTATTATAGTATCACCTGGAGCATTTTCACTGCCCTGAAAAGTCTTCTGCACTCTGTCCCCATCCCAACTTCTGGGTACCAGTGTTGTTTTTTTTTTAACCATATCCATAGTTTTGTCTTTTCCAGAACGTCATATAGTTGGAATCACACAGTATGTAACCTTGAGAATGGAGACTCCATCTGATTTTTGAACTTCTTTTCTAGACTTCTTTCCTTTCCCTACACTGTTGCCAGTTTCTGGACTAAGAAACAAGAGCCAGCTTTCTGGTATAGAGCTAATGTCTCTGTTTATTCCTGCTACTCTAATTTTACTGTGAGGATCCTGGCTTTGGAAGCATCTTGCTTTGGCTCCTGGCCATGATCTGCTGAGGTCACCTGAGAGGCCAGTGCTGTCATCACGGCCACCAGTCTGTAAGGGTCTATCCTGGGGCTCGTCCAAGCCCCAGCTCCAGGAGGCAAACTGCAGATGGTTCTTCTATTTTTAGATCCTGGGATGTTGCCCATGAATGAGCCAGTGACCTGGAAGAGCCAATTCTCCCTCCAGTCTATGTTTCTGACTCCCTCATTTCCCTTATTGTTTTACTAGAATTTCCTTCTGTCTGTGGGACTGGGATGAAATGACCCAGAGTTAACTGAGCTGCACCTTAGTGTGGGGACACACACCTTAAAATCCCAGGCACCTGCCAAGACTGTTCCTACCAAGACTGGTTTTAAGTCTAATAGATCACACTTCTTGTTACATCAGGGATCCACAATTTTTGATCATGTTTTCCTTTGAGCACACACTCCAGTTTTTGCTTATGTATTTATTCATAAGTTCTCTACCTGTACATTTGCACTAATGTATATGTTATAAAGCCTATGGGAAATTTATAGGCTGAGAAAGTTGTGAAGAATGAGAAGGTCTCGTATTCTTTTCTCATACTTCATAGATCTTCTGGCATATCCCATGGTGGAAATCACAGCTGCATGGGGAAAGTCACTACATAGTGGAATGAGGAAATGTTCTAGGGAGACTTTGTTTTGAGCTGTAATGCCAGCTATTGTTGGCATTATGAGGAATAATGGAAACGTTTTTGCTGGCCAAAGTATTTTCTCTTCCCCAATAGATAGCAATATCTTAAAACCCTCTATTAGAGAAGTGATAACCTTTGGGTTAAGCATTGCTTTCTCTCTGAAGGCTCTTAAGACACAAATCCTCACGACAGGAGTTGGCAGAAGGAGCATTTTACATCTCCAGGTCTTTGGGTTGGTGCCTAAATCCTTGTTTTCCTCAGAGTCCTGGATGCCAGACATTGTGCCTGGCACATAGGAAGAGCTCAAGAAGTATTTGTTGTGTGAGTGAATGAGTGAGGAAAGGGCACAGCAAGGAAAGACCAAAAAGGGCAAGAAAGAAAAAGGGTACTGAGAGATAGAGCACAGTTGAGTTTCCTCCTCTTCCTAATTTTGCTCCGGCTGGAGCCGTCATTCAGCACAGAGTGGTTCCTCTCAGTACAGGGCTTCTCTTTCCCCAAGATTCTGTTTATCAGGGTGGCAGGGGAGACTGGGTCCCTTCAGGTTTGAGAATGGACTCTCCACCATACAGACATCTGGAAAGAGGTCCCTCCTGCCTTTCCAATAAGCTTAGCAAAGTCTCTGTTCCATTTCTTACCACTTCAGTCTGTTCTGAGAGCATCTGTCTGTCTACAGACTCAGCGGGTATCTGTGGAACCAAAGAAGGATCTGCCCACTTTGGTATCTCGAGAACATTTCTTTTGGGTAAAAGAAGGAGGCTTCTTTCTCCAGAGAAGAGATGCATGGTGAAATGGCTTCTACTCATCTAGTTAGCCTTTTGTTTGTTTCTTTTTTAACTCCTTCCCCCCAAACCAGAAGAGGCTTTTGACAGATTGGATTAAGATGATAGAGGGGAGCCTGGGTGGCTCAGTTGGTTAAGCGTCCGACTTCAACTCAGGTCATGAGCTCACGGTCCTTGAGTTTGAGCCCCGGGTTGGACTCTGTGCTGACAGCTCTGAAGCAGGAGCCTGCTCCAGATTCTGTGTCTCCGTCTCTTTCTGCCCCTCCCTGCTCATGCTCATGCTCTGACTCTCTCTCTCAAAAATAAACATTATAAAAAATTTAAAAAATGACAGACTGAGCCAGAGTATCTTTTCCCTTTGTTCTCTAGAGTTTCGGTGCACACCTAGATTCAAAGGTGCATGTGATGTGTAAGTACAGGTATATATGAGTGCGTCTCCAGAAACAGCACAATTTTTGAACTTCGATAAATTTATAGATTTACTTGGCAAAAATGGACATATTTGCCATATCGAACTTCCACATTCAGGAAAATGATATGGTCTTCTTTAACATCTTCCAGCCATGTTGTACACTTATCATCATGTAGACCAGCTGAATTTTTATTTGTCTAATCCTAGGGATTTTATATTTTCTTTTACTGTTGTGTATTGGTTATTTTTTCTGCTGTATTTTTTATGGTAGTAAAATATACATAATGTAAAATTTACCATTTTAACAATTTTTAAGTGTACAATTCGGTGGCATGAAGTCCATTCGTAAGGCTGTGTAATCATCGCCACTGTCCATTTCCAGAAACTTTTCATCATCCCAAACAGGCACTGTGTACCCGTTAAACAGTACTTCCCCAACCCCTCCTCCCCCTCACTCCTGGTAACCTCTAGTCTACTTTCTCTCTCTCTCTGTTTGCCTATTTCAGGAACCTCCTATGAGTGGAATCGTACAGTATTTGTCGTTTTGTGACTGACTTATTTCATTTAAGCATAATGCCTTCAGGATTCATCCATGCTGTAGCATGTTGCAGGATTTCGTTCCATTTTATGGCTGAGCAATATTCCATTGTATGTATGTATCACATTTATTTAGTCGTTTGTGATATATGTTTGGGTTGTTTCTACCTTTTTTTTAAAAAAAAAAGCTTATTTATTTATTTTGAGATAAAAAGAGAACATAAGCAGGGGAGGGGCAGAGGGAGAGGGAGAGAGGGAGAATCCCAAGCAGGCTCTGCACTGTCAGTAAAGATCCCAGTGCAGGGCTCGAACCCACGGACTGTGAGATCATGACTTGAGCCAAAATCAAGAGCCAGACACTGGACCGACTGAACTACCCAGGAACATGTGATTGTTTCTACCTCTTGACTGTTGTGAATAATTCTGCAGTAAACATGGGTGTACAAGTATCTGTTCGCTCAGTTCTCTTGGATAAATACCTAGAAGTGGAATGGTTGGATCAGATGGTAATACTATATTTACTTTTTGAAGAAGTGCCAAAATGTTTTCCACAGTGGCTGCACCATTTTACATTTCCAACAGCAATGCATCAGGGCTCCAGTTCTCTACATTCCTGCCCACACACCTTGTTTTCTGGTGTTTTTATGATAGACATCCTAGTAGGTGACAAGTGACATCTCTTTGTGGTTTTGTTTGCTCTCCCCTAATGACCAGTGGTTTGGAGTACTGTATTTTTAAGTTGATTTTTGCTAGTTGACATCCTTATTTTTCCAAATAAATTGTAGAAGTATTTGTCAAGTTCCTCCAAAAATTCAGCTTACATTCTAATTGGATTGCATTGATTTTATGGATTAATTTGGGGGAAAAAAGAGCTCTCCATTTAGTTGTCTTCTTTATATCTTTTAAACAAGCTTTAAACACTAATAGTATTTTAAATTTATGCCTTTAGAAGAATGTGCATTCTTTATTAGCTTATTTCCTGATTATGTTATCGATTTTGTCACTGTTGTGAATCATGTCTTTTTTTGTTTCTATTTCTAGATAGTTATTATAGATCCACAGAAATGCTTCTGATCTTTGGAGACTGTTTTTGTATCCAGCCTCCTTGCTGAATTTTACAGTTTGGCATTCCTCATAGATGAGCATATAATTTGCAAATGATAGCAGTTTCATCACTTCCCATTGGGTTCTTACAACTTCTTTTTTTTTAATTAAAAAAATTTTCATGTTTATTTATTTTTGAGAGAGGGAGAGAGACAGAGAGGGAGGGAGACACAGAATCCGAAGCAGGCTCCAGTCTTTGAGCTGTTAGCACAGAGCCTGATGCAGCTCTCGAACTCACAAACTGTGAGATCATGACCTGAGCCAAAGTCAGACACGTAACCGACTGAGTCACTCAGGCACCCCTGAATTCTTACAACTTCTTGTTGTTGTGCTGTTATTAGTATGACAAGTCTTGGCCAGGATATCCAGAAATGGTGATAATGAACACCATGTCTAATCTAATCTTCTCTATTCAGTATGATATGTGCTGTATATTTGGGGCATAAGTCCTTTATTAAGTTAAGGGAATTCCCTTTTATTTATTCTGAGGGTTTCTATCATAAGTATATGTGGAATTCTAATAAAATTAAAAATTTTGAAATCATTTAGTGTTTTTCCTTTAGTCTAGGATATGGATCATATCCAGTGATTTCTGGTGTCAAATGATCTTTACATTACTGGGATAAACCTAATTTAATTATGACTTATTACTTTTTTATATTTTGTTGACTTTGGTTGGCTTATATTTTATTTAAGATCTGGGGGATCTGTAAGTGAACAAGAGCCATTCTCTTTATTTCTTCCTTTTTTATTAGGGTTTGGAATTAATCTAATACTAGTCTAATAGAACGAGCTGGGTAGCTTTTTCTTTTTCTCTACTTTCTGAAGCAAATTGTTCCAGATGTTTTTTGAGCTCTCATCTGTAAAACCAACTGCCTGAGGCCATGTTTCCCCCTTGTGATAGGGGTATGTGTCCCTTTTTTGTTGTTATTAATCATTTCAGTTTCTTTTCTTTTCTTTCTTTTTTTTTTTAATGTTTATTCAGATTTAAAAGACAGAGAGCAAGCAGGGGTGGGGCAGAGAGAGAGAGGGAGACACACAATCCGAAGCAGGCCCCAGGCTCTGAGCTGTCAGCACAGAGCCTGACGCGGGGCTTGAACTCACAAGCTGTGAGATCATGACCTGAGCCGAAGACACCTAACTGACTGAGCCACCCAGGCGCCCCAATCATTTCAATTTCTTTATTGGTTGCCAGTTTGTTCAAATTTCCTAATTTTTCTTGGGTCAGTTTTATATTTTATACTTTTTCTATAAATTTTAAATATTTTAATGTTTTAAATATATTTTATCTTTGCTTTTATTTTACTAGTGAATAGCTATCCGGAATGCTCTTTTATATGATTATTTTGATCTCTTTGGTGTCTATAAGTATTTTCCCTTTTTTGATTCTGAATTTTGTATATCTGCATCTTTTTTCACGTTTATTGGTTCTTGATGGAGGTTAGTACATCTTAGCAATCTTTCCAAAAGTCCAGATTCTGGCTTGGTTTTTACTTACTTTGTAGTTGCTGCTGCTTTGGTCCAGTTGTTTATTGAATTCTGCCCTTACTTTTTCTCTTTCTTCTTCTTCTTTTTTTTATATTTGTTCTATTGTTCATTCCCTAAATTCTTGAGTTAAAACCTTAGCTCCTTAGAGCACTGGGTGTCATATGTAAGTGATTAATAACTAAATTTTACTCCTGAAACCAATACTACACCATATGTTAATTAATCTTGGAAGGAAAAAAGCCTACAACCTTAGCTCATTTTTAATTGTTATTTTTTTCTGATAAATACGTTCAGAGCCATAAATTTTATTCTTCAGGCTGTTTTAGCTGTCTCTTAAATTCTGTCATGTACTTTTCCCATTATCATTCATTTCCAAGTATTTTATAATTTCCTCTATATTTTCTTATTAACCCAAGGGTTATTGAGTATCATGCCATTTACTCTCCAGATGTAAAGGCCTTAAAGGTATTAAAGTGATAGCTTATCACTTTAATCCATTGTGCTCAGATAATAATGTGTATAATGTTGATTTTTGGTACCTGTGTTGAGTCTCTCTCTCTGGTCTGCTAAATGGTAAATTGTTTAAATGTTCAGTGTGTGCTCAAAAAAAATGTGTTTTTCCCACTTGTTAGTCAGTTTTTTTAAGTTATTCTCCCTTCCCATATAATTATTATTTCAAGTGTGTGAATCATGTCATTTGAATATCCTCTGTCATCCCTTATTATTTGTCTGCTCATTTTCTTAGTTTCTTAGATGGTTGTACAAAAGTTTCTAACATAGGGGTGCCCGGGTGACTCAGTAGGTTGAGCACCCGACTTTGGCTCAGGTCATGATCTCACAGTTTGTGAGTTCGAACTGTGCACTGGGCTGGACACTGTCAGCATGGAGCCTGCTTGGGATCCTCTGTAGCTCTCTCTGCCCCTCCCCCACTGATGATCTCTGTCTTTCTCAAAAATAAATACACATTTTTTAAAAGTTTCTGAAATAATTTCTATATGTTTCTCTCTGTAGTTACACTATTGCATCTTATATCTTGAAGCTGTTCTTTAAAGGCATGTATGTTCAAAATTGTTACAGCTTTCTGATTTTGTTTTCCTTAAAAAACATCCCTCATTATGATTTATTTTTGCTTTGAATTCAGTTTTATTTGACACTCAATTCACTCTCCTGTTTTATTTGGCTCAAAATTACTGCATATCCCCTTTCCATCCTTTTATTTGTGGCTTTCCTGTCACCTTGTATTTTATGAATATTCCTTTGAGAAAACATTGCCGATTATTATTTTTCGAAAGAGAAAAACCTTCCAGTCTGTGAATCTCTGTCTTCTGACTGGTGAGTTTCATCCATTACAAATTGTATTCGTTTCCAAAGGTTGCCATTTACAAAGTACCACAAACTGGGTTTTTAAAACAACAGAAATCCGGGTGCGAGGGTGGCTCAGTCAGATAAGCCTGAACTCTTGGTTTTGGCTCAGGTCATGATCTTCTGGTTTCCTGAGTTCAAGCCCCGCACCGGGCTCTGCTCTGAGACTGTGGAGACTGCTTGGGATTCTCTGTTTCCCTCTCTCTCTCTCTGCCCCTCCCCAACTCACACTCTCACTGTCTCTCTCAAAATAAATAAATAAACTTTAAAAAAAAAAACACTTTGTAAAAAGAAATGTACTGTTTTGTGGTTCTGGTGGCCAGAGGCCTGGAATCAAGGTGTCAGGAGAGCCATGCTCCCTCTGAAAACTGCAGGAGAATCCTTTTCCATCTCTTCCTAGGCATTTCTTGGCTTGCTGCTGGATAATTCCAGTCTCTGCCTTTGTTGTCAAATGGCCTTCTCCCTGCGTCTCTGTCTTCTTGTGGCCATCTTTTTCTTAGGACACCAGTTATATTGAGTTAGGGTCCCACCCTGCTCCAGTATGACCTCATCTTAATTTGGCTGATTACGTCTGAGACAACCCTATTTCCAAATAAGGTTACATTCTGAGGTACTGGGGTTTAAAAGTCCAATGTGTCTTTGTTGTGGGGACACAATTCAATCCAGAACACAAATTATGTAGTTGATTTTATATTAGTGTTTATTTCACTCCTCTTACTTCTAATTTATACTTACTGTGTTTTACTTTTCTTTGCTTTTTTTCCCTTTCTTGTCTTTCATCAGATACAGTTTTCTTCTGCCTGTTCGAAAACTTGACTTCTATTTTTACTCATTTTGATGGTTATATTAAGCTTATTAAAAATCATATATGTGTTTATTTTTTTCTCATAGGTTCTCTATCAGTGTTTATATGTTTCTCTATAACAAAATAAGTATATGCTCACTTTGCACTTGGCTCCCTTTGCAAAGAACTATTTTTCATCCACTGCTCATTTGTTGTGTTAGTGTTGCCCAGAGTTTATTTCCGGGTGGTTATGAATACTTTTGATATTCTCTCTTTCTCTCTCAGTCTCACTCTTTTTCTCCCTCCATCTCTTTATTTTTAGCTCTATCTCCTTCTCCCTCTACTTTTCAATACAGAATTAACTTTTTTAAGTTATTTATTGATTCTCATTTCATTTTTATCTCATAGTAGTGTCATGGATTCATTTCTTTTCCAATTAGAACACATTCGCTAAGAGAGAATTTTGTTTGAAAGAGACTTTCATGTATTAGCTTATTTGGGCCTTTTATGCCCGAGATTATTTTTATGGCATATTTAAATCTTTGTTTTTGTTCAAGGTAGATCCTTGGTTTGAAGTTCATTAACACTTTGAAAAGAATACATGTCTGTCTTTTGGCCTGTGTTGTAACTATTGAACAGAAATTGGATGTCTATCAGATTCTCATTCCTTCATGAAGGACCATCTCCTTTTCTTTGGCAGCCTTTAGAGTTTTGCCTTTGTCTCCATGTTTTTAAATGTTCTTGTAATGTGTCTAGGCGTGAGTTTTCTCATGTCTTTCTGATTAGACACCCCATGAGCCCATGTAGCTTTTCCTCTTTTTTTTAATCTTGGAAAATGCTTAGCTATTTTTTTTCTTTGACACATTCCTTTTTAAAATTTCTTTCTTTCTTTTCTTCAAGACTTCCTAGTATACAGGTGATAACACCTACATTTTATTAGCTTATTTTTCTATTTATTAGCTTCTAATTCTATATATTTCTTTTTTTAAAATTATTTTTAATGTTTATTCTTGACAGAGAGAGAACCAGAGCATGAGCAGGGGAGAGGCAGAGAGAGAGAGAGGGAGACACAGAATCCAAAGCAGGCTCCAGGCTCCAAGCTGTCAGCACAGAGCCCAACGCGGGGCTTGAACCCATGGACCGCGAGATCATGACCTGAGCCGAAGTCGGCTTAACCGAATCAGCCACCCAGGCGCCCCTCTGTTATATCTTTCTTATTCCCGGTGTCATTCTGGAGAAGACATCAACCTGATCACCTTGCTCACTTGTCTATGTTCCAGTGGAATCCATTTTTATTATTTACATCATCTATTGAATGCTTTGTTTCAATGATTAAATTTTTTGTATCTGGTGTTTCTATTTGACTCTTTTTAATAACTGCTTTGTTTTGCTTCATCTTACCATTGCCTCCTCTTATTTATTATACCTATTTTGCATTATTGATCAGTTTGTGCCATTGGTTCTTATTTATCCTGTATTGATTGTGCAGTTTGTTGTCTTTCTTTTTACAGTGATGCTTCTCAGGTGGCTGGTGGATTTTGCCTGTGAGTTCATTTTCCCCTGGGATGTCAGAATCTTGGCTTGAACTGTGACAGGGGAGGAGACCAAGACCCACACCTCACTGTGAGCTGCTCCATTCTGAGTGAAGAAGGGAGCCGGACAACGAGAGGCGCACACAGCCTGGGCTTGCTCTCCCCACATTTGCCTCTAGACATAGCAATCCTGCCTGAGTTTCTAGCTGGCCTGTCCTATGGTTTTGGCACTTGAGACTACAACATCACCTCTTAGCTGAATTTCCACCCTGCCAGCTTTTGGCTGCTCCACAGAGTTTGGACTCACCCGTCCCCATAATTGCTCGAGCCAATTTACAAAAAATAAATCAGTCTCTCTCTCTCTCTCTTTCTCTATTCCATTGTATAAAATATAATGTTATACATGTATATATTTGGTTCTGTTTCCCCGGAGAACCCTGACTGATACTGTGATCTTATTTGGAAATAGAGTTTTGCAGATGTAACCAAGTTAAGACAAAGTCATTAATGTGCGCCCTAATCCAATATGCTTGTCCTTATAAAAAGAGGAAACTGCCACAGCCTGTGAAGACAGAGACACACAGAGAGATGTCACACACAGTGACGGTGGAAGCAGAGAGTAGAGATATGGGGCTGCCGGCCAAGGACACCAAGGTGGCCATTCACCAACAGAAGCTGGAAGAGGCAAGGAAGGCTTCCACCCAGAGTCTCAGAGGGAGCTTGGCCCTGCTGACACCTTCATTTTGGACTTCTGTCTTCCAGAACTGTGAGAGAATACATATTGGTTCTTTTAAGCCACCCAGTTTGTGGTACTCATCCCAGCGTCCTAAGGAAACGACCACCACCCCACACATAAACATTCATTCCAGAGGAATCAAACAGATAAGTCTAAAAAAACCCATACACTTATTTTAACGACAGAGACTAATATCTAAAATGTAGATTACTGTCTAGATGCAGGCTGACTGGCTCACTTGGCAGATATCATCACTGTCTCTGTGTTGCGTGGAACCAGCCAGAGTCAGAGTCAAGATGTAAACCCATGAAGTCAACAGGAGAAAGAAAATGTTGGCAAAGGGAGGGGCTCTTCTCTGAAAGATACAAACCCAAGAGCCAAAAGCAAGAGAGGTCTGTTGCTTAACTACATGAAGACTCAACAGTTCAGTATGTCCAAGGCATCATAAACAAAGTTAGGACAAGGGACAGGTAAAAAATACTTTCAGTATGTTTAATAGACAAAGGTGCTCTTTGTTTTGTTAACGAGGTGACTTTTGAAAGGCACCCAAAGTGGGGTATGGGGGTGTATGGGGGTGGGGAGAGGGGGTAGGAGATGGAGGGGCTTGTTGCCAGGAGAATGAACCATGTGATTAGAGGGAAGGAACTTTAAATTCCACCTCCTGACCTCCAGGAGGCTTGACTCAGTTGCCAATGGCCAAAGATTTAACCAACTTTGCCTGTGTAATAAAGCCTCCATTGAAAACCTGAAAGGACAGGGTTCACAGAGCTTCTGGGTGGTGAAAAGGTGGAGATTCAGGAAGAAGAGTGCACTCAGCATGGAAGCTCCACCCCCTTTCCCCATGCCTTTCCCTAAGCATCTCTTCCGTCTGGCTGTTCCTGAGTTATACCCTTTTATAATAAACTGGTAATCTACTAAGTAAACTGTTTCTCTCAGTTTGTGAGCTGCTCTAAAAGTTAATTGAGGGGCGCCTGGGTGGCTCAGTCGGTTAAGCGGCTGACTTCGGCTCAGGTCATGATCTCGCGGTCCGTGGGTTCGAGCCCCTCGTCGGGCTCTGCTGACTGACCGCTCAGAGCCTGGAGCCTATTTCGGATTCTGTGTCTCCCTCTCTCTGACCCTCCCCCGTTCATGCTCTGTCTCTCTCTGTCTCAAAAATAAATAAACATTAAAAAAAAATTTTAAAAAATAAATAAATAAATAAAAGTTAATTGAATCCTAGAAGGGGGTCATGGGGACCTCTGATTTCTAGCCGATTGATCAGAAGCACAGGCGACAGACAGCCTGCACTTGCAGATGATGTCTGAAGTTGGGGTGTGTGTGTGCAGTCTTGTAGGACTGAGCCCTGAGCCTATAAACCAAGAAGGGGGTTGTTAGAATCTCCATTTTGTAGCCTGCTGATCAGCTGCAGCAGAGAGCTGACCTGTGGGACCGAGCTCTTAACCTATGGGACCTGATGCCATCTCTGGGTAGATAGTATCAGAATTGAGTTTGAAAGGTAGGGAGCCCCACTGGGGTCAGAGAAATTGTCAGGTGTCTGGGGTGCTCCTCAATTCTGAATTAATGAACAGAATTTACTGAATGCATATATTTTGTTTTCTGGAAAGCTGGTTTTAAAAAATTTGCCAGCACGTTTTAGGACAGCATGCCTATCAATTTAATTATAATGTTAACTACCAACAGGGCATTACTATGAATGAATCTTTCTCAATATAAGTGAAAGACTTAAATCCCAAAAGATTAGATACAAGATGATAGTCTTTTTATAAAATTAAAAGTAACTTTAGGGGTGTCTGGGTGACTCAGTCAGTTGGGCGTGCGACTTCGGCTCAGGTCATGATCTCAGGGTTCATGACTTTGAGACGCGCGACAGGCTCTGTGCTGACAGCTCAGAGCCTGAAGCCTGCTTCGAATTCTGGGTCTCCCTCTCTCTCTGCTTTTCCCTCACTCATGCTGTCTCTCTCTCTCTCTAAAAATAAACATTAAAAACTTTTTTTAATTGAAAGTAATTTTCTTTTCTTTCTTTTTCTTTTAATTTAATTTAATTTAATTTAATTTTTAAAATTTACGTAAATATCCAAGTTAGTTAGCATATAGTGCAACAATGATTTCAGGAGTAGATTCCTTAATGCTGCTTACCCATTTAGCCCAACCCCCACCCACAACCCCTCCAGTAACCCTCTGTTTGTTCTCCATAGTTAAGAGTCTCTTATGTTTTGTCCCCCTTCCTGTTTTTATATTATTTTTGCTTCCCTTCCCTTGTGTTCATCTCTTCTGTGTCTTAAAGTCCTCATGAGTGAAGTCCTATGATATTTGTCTTTCTCTGACTAATTCTGCTTAGCATAATACCCTCCTGTTCCATCCATGTAGTTGCAAATGGCAAGATTTCATTCTTTTTGATTGCTGGGTAATATTCCATTGTGTGTGTGTGTATATATATATATATATATATACCACATCTTCCTTATCCACTCATCCATCGATGGACATTTGGGCTCTTTCCATACTTTGGCTATTGTCTATAGTGCTGCTATAAACATTGGGGTACATGTGCCCCTTCGAAACAGCATACGTGCATACCTTGGATAAATACCTAGTAGTGCAATTGCTGGGTCATAGGGTAGTTCTATTTTTAATTTTTTCAAGAACCTCCATACTGTTTTCTAGAGTGGCTGCACCAGTTTACATTCCCATCAACAGTGCAGAAGTGTTCCCCTTTCTCCACATCCTCATCAACATCTGTTGCCTGAGTTGTTAATGTTAGCCATTCTGACAGATGTGAGGAGTTATCTAATTGTGATTGTGGTTTGTATTTCTCTGATGATGAGTGATGTTGAACATGTTTTCATGTGTTGGTTGGCCATCTGGATGTCTTCTTTGGAGAAGCGTCTATTCATGTCTTTTGCCCATTTCTTCACTGGATTATTTGTTTTTTTGGGTGTTGAATTTGATAAGTTCTGTATAGATTTTGGATACTAACCCTTCATCTAATATGGTGTTTGCAAATATCTTCTCATATTGTGTCGGTTGCCTTTTAGTTTTGCTGATTGTTTCCTTCACTGTGCAGAAGCTCTTTATTTTGATGAGGTTCCAATAGTTCATTTCTGCTTTTGTTTCCCTTGCTCCTGGAGACATGTTGGGTAAGAAGTTGCTGCGGCCAAGGTCAAAGAGGATTTTGCCTACTTTCTCCTCAAGGATTTTGATGGCTTCCTGTCTTACATTGAGGTCTTCCATCCATTTTGAGTTTATTTTTGTGTATGGAGTAAGAAAGTGGTCCAGGTTCATTCTTCTGCATGTTGCTGTCCAGTTTTCCCAGCACAATTTGCTGAAGAGACTGTCTTTATTCCATTGAATATCCCTTCTTGCTTTGTCAAAGATAAGGTGGCCATACGTTTGTGGGTCCATTTCTGGGTTCTCTATTCTGTTCCATTGATCTGAGTGTCTGTTCTTGTGCTAGTACCATACTGTCTTTATGATTATAGCTTTGTAATATAGCTTGAAGCCCAGGATTGTGATGCCTCCTGCTTTGGTTTTCTTTTTCAAGATTCTTTTGGCTATTTGGGGACTTTTCTGGTTCCCAAATAGGAACTGTTTGGGACTGTATGTTCTAGCACTGTGGAGAATGCTGGTGTTATTTTGATAGGTATTGCATTGAATATGTGGATTACTTTGGGTAGTATTGACATTTTAACAATATTTGTTCTTCCTATCCAGGAGCATGGAATATTTTTCCAATTTTGTGTCTTCTTCAATTTCTTTCATAAGCTTTCTATAGTTTTCAGTGTATAGATTTTTCACCTCTTTGGTTAGATTTATTCCTAGGTATTTTATGGTTTTGGTGCAATTGTAAATGGGATCACTTCCTTGATTTCTCTTTCTGTTGCTTCATTGGTGGTGTATAGGAATGCAACTGATTTAGGTGCTTTGATTTTATATCCTGCAACTTTGCTGAATTCATGAATCAGTTCTAGCAGTTTTGTGGTGGAATCTTTTGGGTTTTCCATATAGAGTATCATGTCATCTGTGAAGAGTGAAAGTTTGACCTCCTGGCTGATTTGGATGCCTTTATTTCTTTGTGTTGTCTCATTGCTGAGGCTAAGACTTCCAATACTGTGTTGAATAACAGTGGCGAGAGTGGACATCCCTGTCTTGTTCTTGACCTTAGAGGGAAGCTCTCAGTTTTTCTCCATTGAGAATTATATTAGCGTTGGGTCTTTCATACATGGCTTTTATCATCTCAAGGTATGATCCTTCTGTCCCTACTTTCTTGAGGGTTTTTTTATCCATAAAGGATGCTGTATTTTCTTAAATCCTTTCTCTGCATCTCTTGAGAGGATCATGTAGTTCTTGTCCTTTCTTTTGTTGATGTGATGGATCACATTGATTGTTTTGTGGATATTGAACCAGCCCTGCATCCCAGGTATAAATCCCACTTGGTCGTGGTGAATAATTTTTTTAATGTATTGTTGGATCCGGTTGGCTAATATCTTGTTGAGGATTTTTGCATACATGTTCATCAGGGAAATTGGCTATAGTTCTCCTTTTTAGTGGGGTCTCTGTTTTTGGAATCAAGGTAATGCTGCTTCATAGAAAAAGTGGGAGTTTTCCTTTTATTTCTCTTTTTTGGAACAGCTTCAAGAGAATAGGTGTTAACTCTTCCTTAAATGTTTGGTAGAATTCTCCTGGAATGCCATCTGGCCCTGGACTCTTGTTTTTTGGGAGATATTAAAAAAATTTTTTTTAATGTTTATTTATTTTTGAGAGAGACAGAGACAGAGCTTGAGCGGGGGTTGGGGCAGAGAGAGAGGGAGACACAGAATCCGGAGCAGGCTCCAGGCTCTAAGCTGTCAGCACAGACGGGGCTCAACACGGGGCTCAAACCCACAGACTGTGAGATTGTGACCTGAGCCTAAGTTGGACGCCCAACCGACTGAGCCACCCTGGCTCCCCTTTTTGGGAGATTTTTGATTACTAATTCAATTTCTTTACTGGTTATGGGTTTGTTCAAATTTTCTGTTTCTTTATGTTTCAGTTTTGGTAGTGTATATGTTTCTGGGAATTTGTCCATTTCTTCCAGATTGCCCATTTTTTTGGCATATAATTGCTCATAATATTCTCCTATTATTGTTTGTGTATCTGCTGTGTTGGTTGTGATCTCTCCTCTTTCATTCTTGATTTTATTTATTTGGGTCCTTTCCCTTTTTTTTTTTTTTTTTTTTTTTTTTTTTGATCCAACTGGCTAGTGGTTTATCAATTTTGTTAACTCTTTCAAAGAACCAGCTTCTGGTTTCATTGATCTGTTCTACTGTTTTTGTTTTTGTTTTTGGTTACAATAGCATTGATTTCTGCTCTAATCTTTATTATTTCCTGTCTTCTGCTGGTTTTGTGTTTAGCTGCTGTTCTTTTTCCAGCTCTTTAAGGTGTAACGTTAGGTTGTGTATCGGAGACGTTTCTTCCTTCTATAGGAAGACCTGGATTGCTGCGTCCAGCAGCAATGGACTACCTTTGCTGCATCCCACAGGTTTTAGACTGTGGTGTTATCATTTTCATTGGCTTCCAAGTACTTTTTAATTTCCTCTTTAACTTCTTGGTTAGCCCATTCATTCTTTACTAGGATGCTCTTTACTCTCCAGGTATTTGTTACATTTCCAATTGTTTTCTGGTGGTTGATTTTGAGTTTCATAGTGTTGTGGTCTGAAAATATGCACGGTATGATCTCGATCTTTTTGTACTTGTTGAGAGCTGATTTGTGTCCCAGCGTGTGGCCAATTCTGGAGAACGTTCCATGTGCACTGGAGAAGAATGTATATTCTGCTGCTTTAGGATGAAATGTTCTGAATATATCTGTTAAGTCCATCTGGTCTGGTGTGTCATTCAAAGCCATTGTTTCCTTGTTGATTTTCTGTTTAGATGATCTGTGCATTGTTTTAAGTGGGGTGTTGAAGTCCCCTACTAACATGGTATTATTATCAATGAGTTTCTTTATGTCTGTGATTAATTGACTTATATATTTGGGTGCTCTCACATTTGGAACATAAATGTTTACAATTGTTAGGTGTTCTTGGTGGATAGACCCCTTAATTATGATATAGTGCCCTTCTTCATCTCTTGTTACAGACTTTATCTTATAGTCTAGATTTTCTGGTCTAAGTATGGCTACTCCAGCTTTCTTTTGGTGACCATTAGCATGACAGAAGGTTCTCCATCCCCTTACTTTCAGTCAGAAGGTGTCCTTAGGTCTAAAGTGGGTCTCTTGTAAACAGCATATAGATGGATCTTGTTTTCTTTTTTTAAATTTTTTAATATTTTTATTTATTTTTGAGACAGAGACAGACAGAGCATGAGCAGTGGAGGAGTAGAGAGAGAGAGAGACAAAGAATCTGAAGCAGGCTCCAGGCTCTGAGCTGTCAGCACAGAGCCCGACATGGGGCTCGAACTCACGGACTGTGAGATCATGACCTGAGTAAAGTTGGATGCTTAACTGACTGAGCCACCCAGGCACCCCAGATGGACCTTTTTTTCTTATCCATTCTGTTACCCTATGGCTTTTGATTAGAGTATTTAGTCCATTGACATTTAGAGTGAGTACTGAAAGATAATGAATTTATTGCCAACTCTACTTGTAGAGTTGGAGTTTCTGGTGGTGTTCTCTGGTCCTTTCTAGTCTTTGCTGCTTTTGGTGTTTATTTATTTATTTATTTATTCATTCATTCATTCTTCTCTCCCTTTAGAGAGTGCCCCTTAAAATTTCTTGCAGGGCTGGTTTAGTTGGTCACAAACTCCTTTAATTTTTGTTTATCTGGGAAACTTTTAATCTTTCCTTCTATTTTGAATGACACCTTGCTGGATAAAGAATTCTTGGCTGCATATTTTTCAGATTCAGCACATTAAATATATACTGCTCCTCCTTTCTGGCCTGTCGAGTTTCTGTGGATAGTTCTGCTGCAAGCCTGGTCTGTCTTCCCTTGTAGGTTAAGGACTTTTTTTCCCTTGTTGCTTTCATGATTCTCTCATTGCCTGAGTATTTTGTGAATTTGACTATGATATGCCTTGTTGATGTCAGTTTTTGTTGAATCTATTGGGAGTCCTCTGTGCTTCCTGGATTTTGATGTCTGTGTCTTTGCTCAGGTTAGGGAAGTTTTCTGCTATGATATGTTGACATAACTGTTCTACCCCTTTTTCTCTCTCTTCATCTTCTGGGACCCCATGATTCTGATGTTCCTTTTTAATGAGTCACTGATTTCTCCAATTGTTAAATTGTACTCTTTTGCCTTAGTCTCCCTCTTTTTTTCTGCTTCATTATTCTCCATAAGTTTGTCCTTTGTATCACTGTTTCTCTGCTCTGCCTCATCCTTCCTTGCTGCCATGGCATGCATTTGAGATTGCAGCTCAGTTATGGCATTTTTTAATTTCATCCTGTCTAGATTTTATTTCTTTTATCTCCACATGGAGGGATTTTAATCCATTTTCAACTCCAGCTATTATTCTTATTATCTTGATTGTAAAGTCTGGTTCAGATATCTTGCTTGTATCTATGTTGGTTAAGTCTCTAGCTGTCACTTCTTCCTGCTCTTTCTTTTGGGGTGAATTCCTTCATTTCATCATTTTGAAGGGAGAAAAGGAATTAATGAGGTAAAAAAAAGAAATTAAAATGAAAAAAATTAAAATGAAAAAAATTAAAATTAAAAAATTAAAAACAACATACACACAAATCAAATAAATAATGGTAGATTCTAGGTGTATTTTGGTCTGGGTGTTGAAAGGGTCTTGATTATAGAAAATAGGGGAAAGAAAAAAAAAGGAAATCATTCGAAAATTTGGAAAAATGAATACATTGAAATAAAATAAAGTGAAATGATGGAAGTAAAATAGAATTTGAAATAATTTACACAAAAGTAAAAAATATACTAGAAAATGATTAAAAAATATTTTTAATAATTTTTTTATCTTTCTGTATTCAAGAAAAATGAAAAAGAGAGGAAAAAAAGAAAATTGAATAGATGGGCCAGTGAACAGACTGAAATAAGATTGAAATTTCTTCGTTTTCCCCTAGAAGTCAAAGTATGAAGCGCTTTATAGTCTGTAAACTAAGCAGGCGGAGAGATTTATGTTCCTGAAGAGCGAGGTTGGCCCAGTTAGGCGGGGCTTTGTGTAATGGCTCCGTTCTCCACTAGATGGCGCTGCTTAGATTACTGGGGTGGATTGTTGCTGCTCTGGTAGGTGCGTATGCATATGCGCATGCGCGGGGTCGGTGAAAATGGCGTCACCCAGCTACCCCGTTTCTAGTACCAGAATTCTGTTCTCTCTGATCATCCATCACGCGCCCGTACTTTGTCTCCGGCTTCCGTCCACTCCCTACTTTTACACTGCCTGTGACCAAGCTGTCAGGTTGTCAGGTGGCACCTCCTTCCTGGGTTTTATCTCAGATGCGGCTGTGTGTCCCGACCCCTCACCTCTGAGGGATTGCGGCTTTGACCCGTTCTGTCCCTCTGCAGGAGAGTCTCACCGAGCAATGGCCGGGTGCCGCCCGCACCCAGGAGCGTTCACTGACTGTGCTTCTGGTGATGCCCAGAGATTGGGGCCGGGTGCTAGCCGGCCCCAGAAAGAGTTCACGTGATCGTGTAGTAGCAGCATTTCAGGGATTATGGAAAATCACAACACACACCTGGCACCAGGCTTCAGTCACGACAACCTTGTTTCAGTGAATGTGGTTGTTCTCCCGGGTCCACTGGGGCCTTTGCCTGTGGGCACACAGCCTCTACCTGATGTCCTCCGAGCAGGGAAACCACCTTTCCTCATGTGGCCTGAAGACCCCGGACTTCACTCTGCTCCCGGGGATTCGCCCTTCTCACCAGAGCACCACCAGGTATGGAGCTTCCGAGGTTCAGACTCTGCGCTCCTTATTTATACCGTCTTCATGGAATTCAAACCCTCTCCTTTCTCCTTTCTCTCTTTTTAGTTCAGTCCCTGCAGCTGTTTCCACGTTTCCACTTTCTCTCCAGCTGCTTTGAGGGGGAGGGGGGCACTGCTTTTCCCGTCCTCTCTCCGCAAGCAAAAACAGCTCCCTGCCCTCCGCCGCTTCTGTTTCCCCCAGCTCACCTCTTCAAGCCGCGTACTTGCTGAATTCTGTGGTTCGCGTTGTGCAGATTGTTGTGTTCATCCTCAGGTCAGTTTTCTAGGTGTGCAGGATGGTTTAGTGTTGATCTGGCTGCATTTCATGGACGCGAGGCACACAAAAAAACTTCCATGCTGTTCTACCATCGTGGCTCCTCCCCTAAATTAAAAGTAATTTTACAACACTTCTTAAATTTAAAAAACATTTTTTAAAATGATTGTTTATTTATTTTTGAGAGAGACAGAGCAAGAGAGGGAGAGGGGCAGAGAGAGGGAGACACAGAATCTGAAACAGTCTCCAGGTTCTGAGCTGTCAGCATAGTCTGATGTGGGGTTTGAACTCATAAACTATGAGATAATGACTGAGCCGAAGTCGGCCACTCAACTGACTGAGCCTCCCAGGCACCCCTTATAACACTTTCTAAAGAAAACATGTACTAATGTCTATTTACATTCTTTCCTCATTAAAAAAAAAAATTTTTTTTAATTGTTGAGTTGTAAGAGTTCTTTCTATGTTCAGGATACTAACCTTTTATCAGATTCGCAAATATCTTCTCCCATCCGGGACCGCCTTTTTACTTTTTTGGCTCCTTGACATTTTGTCTTGTCCTCTTTGAAGCTTTAACTAGGAGTCTCCCTGGGAGGAGATTTACTCTTTAGTCCTAGTTTCAGGGCTCAGGGGAAGCTAAGAGTCTCAGAAAGGGAAACAGTTAATCACTTGGTCTGAGGAAAGCAGTAGTTTTCAGATGAATGATGATTAATTAAAGAAAACTTCTGAATTCAATCAGGAGCCACTTTGGGCATCTGCGGAGATTGGGTTAGCGATGCTTACAGCAAGAGACTGGAAATGTGGGGCCGTCAGGCACCTGTGCCCCCTACACATTAAGGCCCAAGTGCAGGGCCGGAGCACCTGATGTGGGCAGGGGCCTTTCCAGAAGTGGCACTGTCTGTCCCAGGAGCAGCAGATGCCCAGGTGCCACAGCAGGGATGCTGGAGGCTGTATTTCAACCCTGGAAAGGGGGCCCCTTTCCTCTGCCTAAGCCTAGATAAGTCTCTGAAAGATCTGTGGCCAAGGTCGTTTCTCCTGTTAAGAGGAGTCATTGTACTTCCCTTTGGCAGATGGGGCATTTCAGTGCCTGCCAGCTTCTGAACAGGCAGGAGTGTCTGCAGGGCCTCCTCCTATGGGGATTATCTTGAAAACACCCGGAAAGGGCAGGGCCGAGCTGGAGGAGGGTGGAATGCTGGAGCCGACAGCCCTGAGCGGGGTGCCGGAGGGCCTTTTTCCTGGCTGTGCTTCTGTTTGTTAAACATGCATCAAGCATCACGTGCCCTGGAATCTCATAGAATAGACACACTTTGGTTAAACACAGGACCAACTCCTGGGGTGGGCATCGGTATAGCCCCTGTTTTATACATGAGGATGCTGAGGCTCGGAAAGGTTAAAATCACATAAGCACTAAGCAGAGGAACTAGGACAGGGTGACTTTTGATCCCAAGCTTTTTCCATAAAAAAGCCTCAACTGAGAACAAGGTTAGTGAGCTTGTGAGGCTCAAATGGGAAGCACAAAACTGCTCACCAAAAATTAGTCCCCTTGCCTCTTGCGTGCTCTCCCTGAGAGTCCAGTCCAGACTCAACCTTCTGTAAGTGAAGGCAACCTTCTCACTTAACCTGGAACAGTTTTTCTCCTTACCTCTTACCTGCTACCCATCAGCTCATCTCCCTCACCCTGCCCCCCTTCAAGGCTTTTAGGAGCACCTGGGTGACTCCTTCTGTTAAGCGTCAGACTCTTGATCTCTGCTCAGGACGTGATCTCACATCTAGTCCTCTGTCGGGCTCAGCACTGACGTTGTGGATCCTTCTTGAGATGTTGTCTCCCTCTCTCTCTGTCCCTCCCCTGCTCTCTCTCAAAATAAATAAATAAACACGGAAACAAGCAAACAAAAAACAAGACTGTTAAATGCAGCTCAAAAGTTGCCTCTTCCAGGTAGTCTTCCAAGACTGAGCCTGCCAAACTCCCCTGTGCCCCAGCAGCTGTCAGTCCTACTGTTCCTGTGACAGGGCTGGAATCTAGGCATTATGGTCTCTGTCATATGTGCTCCTCTGTATACCAAAACTCGAATATTCGTCGTGGTGTTATAGAATAGGCAAAAGGTGGGAATAACCCAAATATCCATTAGTTGGTGAATGGATAAACAAAATGTGGAATATCTATACAATGGGATGCTATTCAGCCCAAAGTAAAAGGAATGAAATACTGATTCACGTGTGGGAATCTTGTGCTCTGTCCCTCCAGTGGGTGCCCCGAGAGCAGGGCCTGACACCTCTTCATCTGGGTTTCCCTTCTGTTATCAGCTCTGCTGCCCTAGGGGTCTGGGGGACAAGAGCCAACCACCACGGAGGTCTTTCCTGATGCAGCCACCTGCAAGGTCCACCACAATGTGGTGGATAAACAAGAGAGGGATTCCCCCTAAAACAGAACCTACATCCCCAAAGAGGTCTAGCAATTGTGCCCACAAAGTAAGTCAGCAAGGGGAAGCCCTGGACCAGCTTGTGTGGGAAAACTTCCCACCATTGCCTTGTCACAGATAAAAGTCAAGACAGCATGCGTTCACTTCATCCTCTTCCTGTCTTCCTACCTTTTGCCTCCTGGTCAACATCCAGTTCAGATGCAGCTCCTGAAACCTGGCCATCTAAAGAGGCAACTGTGTGGGGAGGGGATACCAGACAAGGCTCTGCTTCCCACTGTGTCACTTCCCATCTGTGTGCCCTTGGGCAAGGGACTTCTGCTTCTTCATCTACACAGTACTAGAGTGTCAGATCCTTCAGGGCCCGTCTCACATCCCTCCCGAACCCCAACACGTAACACGGTGCCTGAACATAGCAGGCGGCCAGCATGTCATCATGCGTTTCAGTGGTGCCTAAAACCTACCTCACCTATAACCAGCACACCAACGTTGTGTTGAGTATCTAATGACCTCATGCAGGTGAAAGACCTTAAATTTAAAGCCTCAAAGACACCATCCCTGCCCTGGCCAAACAGTAGTCAAAGATGGGCTTGCTTTTATACACTCTGGTGCATATTCGTAGCAGTTTGACGGTGGATTTTCAGAGTTGCCCCACAGTGAAAACAACCCAGATGGACATGGGTAGGTGAATGGATAAGCACATTGTGGTGTATCCACACAGTGGAACGCTTCTCAGTGATACCGGGACCAAGCTACTGTTGCAGAGTATGGACTGTATCATCCCATTCCTATAAAATTCTAGGAAAAGCAAACTAATCTATAGAGACAGAAAGTACATGAGTGGTTGCCTGAAGATGGGGTGAAGGGAAGGACGGATTACACAGGGGCACAAGGAAACCTTCGGGTGTGATGGAAGTGTTTGTCTTGATAACGGTGTGTTGAAATGTATCCATTTGTGCACTTGACATATGTGCAGGGTGCCATACTTCCACTGGACCCCAACAAAGCTGTTAAAAAGAAAGATTAGCCTGGGATGGTCGTCCTCTTAGACTCTTTCCTCTGCCTCTCTCTCGTTCCAGAGAAAAGGCTCTGGGAGGTGGGCATGTGATTATTCTTTGGTGTGGGAGGGGCGGGCAAAGTTGAGTTTGACTGTTTCTTCCTGAAGTTCTCCCCTTGTCTGACAGCAAGGAAACAAGCTTCTTCCTAGTTTACTGTTCTCCCTGTGCCTTCTCCTTTCCAAAGGGTTTGCTTGATGGCCTTGGTGGATTTTTGGATGGAGAACAGAATTGTACGGTGCCTGCCTCTCAAGCTGGTCTCGGACTAGGCTTTACGACTGTAAATTCTCCATCACCCAACCCTCCACTCTTCCTGCACACCAGCCTGATGTTACTCCATCACCTCTATCCCATCCAAGGTGGACATCACCGAGAACATGGCGTCTCAATGACAATTTTCCCTAAAAACACAGTGCCAAAATGATTATTTTCACCAGAGACTAGTCCAGATAAAACCTCTGGCTTCGCCAAAAACTCTGGGCTGCTTGGAGATGGGAGCCAGGGAGGAGCAGATGGCTATAAAATCTCTTGGCTCTGTAGACCCCCTCTACCCACCCAGAGTCAGTCCCCAGGCCCTGGCCACCAACTTTAACTTCATTTAATGCCTGCCCAGTCTCTCTAGGCCACAAGTCCCTGCGTCCTTTCTCTGCTTGCTGCTTGGTTTTGCTAGTGTTCTTCTGGTTTTCTGACCACGTATTCCTGCAGAGAGCGATAACAGTTTCCACAATCTTTAGCAACCCGGAGACCTTGGAAGCTCTCTGGATGCAACTGCAGAGATAAGATCATGCTTACCCTCACACCATGCTGAGAAGGCAGGGATGAGTACCTTATTTAGTAGATAAGAACAGAGGGTCAGGGGACTCCATCGTATCATATCGTATAGAAGAGACCAGACAAGCATTCAGATTATCTGCCTTCCCAATGTGGAGGTTTTTGCTCTAGTCTCCTCACTTTTGTGGTGCATGGGGCCTGGGACAGGAGGGAGCAGACAGTAATAAGACCTCTGCTCCGAGACCCTAGTTGGTCTGAGCAAGATAAGACAGGCTGGAGGCCACCCTTCTCTGATCAGCCTCATTGGATGTCTGGTGCCTCAGGATGGACAACCCGTCTGCTGCAGTACTGTTTCAGTTCTTAGGAGCTGACCCTGCATGTCCCTTATCTATGAGATGCCAATCGATCTCCTGTGTTCGGTTTTCCACAGTCGGCTCTCCACCCGATACAACTCTCTCAGGAGCCCTGGAGCTTTCTGTGTAAAGGGCAGGGCAAGATAAGTAAAGGGGGAGGGGACTCATAATAGCAAGCGGGCTGGTGTCTCAACCACACCAGGCCTTCCACAAGTCATTCTCTTCACAAGCTCACTGCTCTTGTCTGCTGGGGCTGCTGTAACAAAGCACCACAGACTCCGGGGCTTAAACAACAGACGTTTATCTTCTTACAGCTCTGGAGGCTGGAAGTCCAAGGTCAAGTTGTTGGCAGTGTTGGTTTCTCCTGGGGCCTCCCTCCTTGGCTTGCAGGTGGCTGCCTTCTCGCCGTGCCTTCACGTGGTGGACTCTATGTGCGTGCACATGTCCGGTGTCTCTGTGTGCTAATCTCATAAGGACACCAGCCATGTTGGATTAAGGCCCACCCTTATGACCCCATCTTAACTTACTTGTCACTTTAGAGGCCTATCTCCAAATATAGTCACATTCTGAGGTACCCAGGGTTAGGGTTTCTACATATGAGTTTGGGAGGGACACATTCCAGCCTGTGCCAGGCACAAAGTCCCAGCAGGGTGCATGAGGGTCTGGCTGCCTGCACTGGACCTCCTGCTGCCCTCAGTGAGATCACCGCCTCCAGACTGTGGTCCTAGGCTCAGTGGATGTGATGGTAGGCTGGTGAGCACAAGCCGGCTGTCCCATTGGGGCCACTCTTGCTCAGAGAGCTTCTGGTCCAGTGTTGCACATAGGCCCTACCTCTAAACACTTGCCCATTTTCCTCTTCTCTAAGATTGGCTATAATAAAATGTAATAAATATATATAATAATATATAAATATAATAAATATAAATATAATAAATATATATAATAATACAATATTATATATAATATATATAATTATAATAATAATTATTATTATTATATATAATATATTTATATTATTTATATTATATATATATTTATATATATATATATAAAGATTGGCTATAATAATATAATAAATATAATAATATATAAATATAATAAAATGATAATATAATTGCTAACATTTATTGAAGCTTCCTATGTGTTAGATCCTATGGTTACACATATTATTGATGTGTATTATACCCATTAAACAGATGAAGAAACTGGACTTGGAGAGTCACTTGTCCACAGCTGGGGGAAGGGACCTTAGAAATCATGTCCTTCACTGTACAGATGAGGACATGTGGGGCTCAGAGGGCCTGTGCAGAGGATCCTGGATGCCGATGGAGGGGACTCCAGAGGAGTGTCATACTTGAAGATCTGTGGTTTCTCAGCATGTCTGTTGAGCTTACCCACAGAGGGACTAGACCTAGGGCTCAGGGCTCCCAGGGGCAGAGAGCATGTGTGAGATTAATGGCCAGCTCTCCCAGACAGAGAGTCTAATTGGAATTCAGGCCACTGCATCCTAAAAAAGTATCCCAGAGATAGCAAGGAGGCAGAGGAAGACCTCCAAGATATTCAGAGATAGGAGGGTCTTATGTCAGAATGGAGGCTGAGACGGTAGAGATTTATCAAAGGCCTTGAAGGCGCACTTTGAAGCTCAACGAAGAGACAGCAGAAAAAATGCTGTTTTACACAGAGGCTCAAAACAGGGGGGACTGGTCATTGTGCTTTTGTGCAGACTGAAAATAGTCAAAGCCTCACAATCTCAGGCCTGGATAGACCTTCTGGACTTAATAAGAGGTCAGGTGAATTGTTCTGGGGGAGCGATGTAATCAAAGGAAGAGATGTCTGAATGGGGTGGCAGGGGAGTGACCCCATTTATTCAAAAAAATGGCCAGATCCAGGTACCAAATCCTGCTCCAGCTTTAACCAACTGTGTGATCTTGGATAAGTAGTCTAAACCTCTCTGAGCCTCCGTTTTATTCTACGCAAACTGAGGATGTTAACTGCATAATGTGTGAGGGCTGCCCCAGCTCTCACACTCCCAGATTCTGTGGTCCGTGGACTTGAAGAGATCGGAATGGCTGATGAGTGGTGGGTAAAGCCACAATGGCCTCCATGCATTTTACTTAGAGAATACCTTTCCCGAGAGTACTTTCCCCAGAGAATAGCCATTGGGGTGGTCATCAGAGACCTGAAACCATTTGGGAAGGACCTGGGAGCAACCCCATTATGTTATTCTGCCATAGGCCTATTTAGTGGTACAGATTAGAAGGCAAAATGGAGTAAATGAACTTGGAATGAGGCAAACCTGGGTTTGAAGCCACCTCTGCCATTTACTCATGATGTATCTTTGGGAAAATTATGTAATCTTTCTGTGCTCAGATTCCTCACCAGTAAAATTGGGATAATAATACATTCCTCCCAGAGTTGATGCAAGAAATAAATTAGATCATGTATATAAAGCACTCAGCATAGCTCCTGGTAAGTTGTGAACCCTCATTACATGGTTATTTTATATTATGATTGCTATTTGTTCATAGCAGGTATGGTGGAAAGAGGAGACAGTCCAGTTCAGCCAGGACAGGATTGTAATGCTCTGTCTCTGGGCCTGGCCTGTCTTCCCAGAAGTTGAAAGTTTCCTTGAAACTAGAATTTGAAGCCTGTCAAGTATTAAGATGGTTATTGGCTAATTAATGGTCTAAGAAAGAGCTGAGAAGCTGAGCATAGAACTTCCTGACTCATGCAAATACATCCACAGAGCAGTTGAAGTATAATTACATTTCTTACTGCAATATTTATGGAGATCTTTTATTCTTCAATGGAGTCACATTTGAGCTCAAATGACTTCAAAGGAACAGTTGGAGGAATATTCAGTGTTCTAATTGATTAATTAATGCAGCCAGTTCTAATTATGCAGTTGACATCCACTGAGCTACAGAAGATGTGGCTTGCAGAAAAAAAAACACAGCCCAACAATTAATGTGGTTAAGTGCTGATGCTGTTTTTGATTTCCTTAATAGAGCCAGACCATTTGTAAAAAGTAAGTGAATGTCAATAATAAATGATCTTGTCTGAGTGAAAGCTAGCTCTGAAAAATGTTGAAAGATACTGCAGTTGTATATCCTGAAGGTTTTGTTTGTGTCTCTGGAAAGAAGAGTTTCATTGCTAAGCCACTACGTAAGAATTTAACACTCACCTGTGCCAGCGGGCCCCTGACCCCTCCCAGTTCTCCTGGCTCCTGGTCTCCCTTTCTGCCTCAGGCTGTCCTTTTGTTATCTTTTAAACTCTCTGAGCAGATTTTGGAAATCTTTTTTTTTTTTTTTCCAAAAAATTTTAAACATTTATTCGTTTTTGAGAGATAGGGAGAGACAGAGCGTGAGTGAGGGAGGGGCAGAGAGAAAGGGAGACACAGAGTCCAATGCAGGCTCCGGGCTCTGAGCTGTCAGCACAGAGCCCGACACGGGGCTTGAACCCACAGACTGCAAGATCATGACCTGAGCCACCCGGGTGCCCCTGACTTTGCAAATCTTTTAAGCTTTGGGAGATAGAAGGACGGGAGTAGACATGGGGTCAGTTAGTGCCCACTTTCCCACACAGGCATCCCTTTCTGCACAAAGCATGCATCTGGTGAGGCTGAGTGACCTTTGGCTCCAGGAGCCTGCAGTGCAGGAATTCCCTTACTCCCCAGGAGGGGGGCTGTGATCTGGAATTGACCTCCAGTAAACCCCGATGACCTATATGTCTAGAGGGGCAGAAGAAAGCCTCCAGGAGGCTGCAGTCATCAGCAGCCCGCCAACCTGAGACTTTTGGAGGCTGTGACCTGTAACTCGTATATTGGTGATCTGCCGTATGGATAAGAACACAGGTTTGGTTCACATTCTACCTGAGTTTGAATCCTGCTGGTCAAATGACTTAAATTCTCTAAGGCTCTGTGTCTTCATGTGTAAGACGGAGATAGCACCTCCTTCCAGGATTGTGGGAGGAGGTAATGGGATGATCTATATGCAGGGCCTGGCTCCTAAGAAGCGCCCTGCATCTGGTACCGATCACTACTAGCATTCATCCAATCTGCCTGCACAGTACTTTGCATGGGGATCCTGGGGATCCAGAGTGGATCATGGCCAGAAGGACAGTGGGGGAGGGGTGGGCTCCCTCTGAACCGTTAAAGGGTCCATCCCTGCCTGCAGCTGTTGGCTACATGGAGCTAGCAGTCTTAATGGATCTGGATAGAACCTTCACTGAGAAAAGAGAACATCATAGCTGGAAGGCAGTTTGTCAGTATCCTCATTTTGCAATTGAGAAAATGAAGGCTCTGAGAGGTCCCTTAGTGGGGACACATAGCAAGTAAATGATGATTTCAGATCCAGGTTCCCACTCAGCCCAGGGCCCACAATGATGTGGCTCATTAAGACGTCTAGCAGCCCTTGAACCCGACTGAGGTCTGATGGCTCCAGTCTGGACAAGCCACGTCCCTAATCTGGACAAGCCAGATTGAGGCTGGCTGTGATTGAGCCATGTGAGGCTGGCTGCCTTCGTCCTGAAGGCCTCTGGAGAAGGGCTCTCTGGCGATTCTTCCCAGCATCATTCCAGAACTTGCCAAACTCTCTGAGTGAGGCACGTGGCCTTCCTTTGCTCTGACAGAACCTTTCATGCTACAGTAGACCCCACAGGAGTACCCGTCTACCCTGGGCCCTGTGTACACCTTCCTGGGATGTGCTCGCTTGCCCTTCCTCAGCCCCCCGGTTTGGGCTGTTCCGGCATGTCTGGCTCAGAGTATGAGGCGCCGCTGAGGCTTCGATGCGAGTTCTTTAAAGTTCACTTTTGAAACAAGGACAAAAAGTTGCCTGGAACTTGGGCTCCCAGCTTGCTGAGCTCTGCAGCTCTCTGGGGGACTGCCTGCTGCCATCAAAAAGAATAGAGCCGTCATTCTGCAGGAGGTTTTATATGATAATAGGCTTTTTGCCTCCCAGTAATTGGAAAGGTGCTAATCTAGTGACTCATGAGCTACATATAAGAAAAAAAAAAAGAAAGAAAGAAAACCCACCCTGGAAATGAAACTGTGTCTGTCTGTTGAGCACTTTATCTCATTTCAGAGGGGAGGGTGAATTGGGGCTTTGCAGTTTGGGGCAGAGCTCTGTCGTCCTGGCAACGCTGCCGGAGTGACCACATCCCCTGCCCCGCCTCTAAGTGGCCAGTGATACAGAAAGCAGGGAAGGATGGACATCAGCCATGTTTGGGGAAGCAAACCCAGTCCCAGGCCATTGGAAAGAGGGGCTGACATGTGGATGGGTTTGCAAAGGAGATGGTTATCACCGAGTTAGTGTTAGAACCTCCCACGGTCGGGTGAGAGCCCAAGTGTGAGTGCACATGCATGCGTCTGTGCATTTGGGTCTGTGTCACATGTGGGTTGGTGACCACGTGAGCTTACAGTGCGCATGTGTGAGGTCGTGCCCCCACCTGAATGCCCGTTCTCTTTCTGTGGGTTTGGGCTGTACTTATTTTTCATTTTCTCCATCCGTGTTGTGACTTCTGACCTTAGGGACCGGAACTGAGTCCCCAGACCTCACCCTCTGTGGATATGGACCTGGGCAGACCACTGACTGGGTCTTGCTACCAGGGAGCAGGTGGAGATTTAATTGGTCCCCCTTTGGAAAAACACAGCCCTCTCTCTACCCCTACAGGAGTGGACAACTGGGCTTTGACTCTGCCTGGAGGGCGCCTGGGGCTGCTCAGTACCTGGACCCCTCGTCCCTGAGCTCAGGGGTGAAGCACGGCCATACCCATGCTTGCATCCCTGCTGTCTCTCTGCTGTGCTCCCTTTGCTCGGTGAAAACCCTCCCCCCTGTCCCAACTCCTGTCTTCTCATAGGATCCTGCTTCCCACAGAACCCCCAACCTTGGTGCAACCCCAGGACCCTGGATCCCGGACAAGCAGAGTTTTACTGCCTCCCCAGCCTGGTCCTGCCGCAGCACCCAGGTTGAGTCACTGTCCCCCTGAGGCCCTCCCCTCTTCCCTCCTCCCCTACTCCTTTCATTAACTTCATTGAAGCTAATAATCCTGTGGCAATTTCATTGTCTCCTCTTAATTCCAATTTCCTTTTGTCTCCAGGGGCAAATCAGCAGAGTACCCTGTGAAGTGGCAGGCTGGCAGGCTCGCGCATTAATGCGGGGGGAGCACTGGTGAGGTGATTCAGATGCACCTGCAGCATCAGGGTGCCACTTCAGCCACCCTCTCCTTTACCTTCGCTCTTCTTCTTCCTTTCCCAAGTTCCAGCCACACCTGGGAGATGCCCCAGGGCTGGAAACCTGCCACCTGTCCCACCTCCACTCACTACAAATCAGTCACCGAGTCACATAATTCACCTCCTGAGTGTGCCTAACATCCTTCCACAGGCCTTCTCTCCCCTAGGTCACTACCTTGGGGCACACCACCATCGGCTTCCACCCAGGTGGTGGTGGCAGCCTCCTAGCTGGCCTCTCTGCCTCCAGATTGCCCTTGTCAGATCCTTTCTCCATCCTACAGCCAGACGCAGCCCATGCCGCTCTTTCCAGGTACCCTTCCTGAGTGGGTACTGCACAGCCATCCCATGTCCCAGGCACATCCTCATTATCATGGGCTGCACTCCTGCTCCCACTCTGGTTTTTTGGGCATCTTTTCCTCCAGGAAGCCTTCCCTGGCCTGCAGGACTGGGCTGGGTGAGCCTTCTGATGATTCCCAAGCAGTGAGTGCATACATAGATACGTGCAGGCTGGTCCCTAACATCGCATTGACCATGCTGGATGATATCACCATGGCTGGTCTGGCTTTCCCACCAGCCTGTGTTCCTGGAGAATGAAGGCTTTGGGACATGGGGGTGGGGGAGGGAGGAGGGACTGGAAAGGGAGTGCCAACAATTCCTGCCCTCTAGCTGTGAGTTTTGAATTAGGAAATAAGCACAAGAGTCAGATGGGCTCTTTATTATTATTAGTCTTTTTATGATTGCTAATAAAGCTGGATTGCAGAGAGTGACTTGGCCTGAAGACAAAACAAGTTCCCTATGCCTTCCTTCCCAGGCTGAGTTTGTCCCCCACTCCCAGCAGCACGACAGGCTGCCACTGATGCCAAGGGCAGGGGGGTGGCTGCAGAGATCTTACTCAGTGCAAGTAGGGGTGGTCACACATCCACTTGGCCCTTAGCCCAGTCTCAACACATAGTCACTGTTTCTTCTGAGAGCAAGTGGGAGGGAAGCAGCTGTTTCTGCCCGGTATTAAAAGATAAACTAAGGCATATTAAACATTGTAAGAGTTTATATGAACCATAATTGATTGGAATTGGGTGGCACCCAGTGGGAAGTGGTTAGGAGGGCTCCTGAGCTGGGGCAAGACTTTTATAAAGAAGAGGCAAAAGCCGAGCAAGGACATTGTTTGACTGGCTGTAGCTTCAGTGGCTGCATTATTTGGGGAAGTCTAGGTGGCTGTTTGCGGCTGACTGTCCATAGGTTTCCATTCCTCACCCTTGAGGTGTACGTTTGGGTTTGCTTGTGTAGGCCACTAAGGCATTAAAGCCATCACTCGAATGGCTTTCTCATTTGAGTAATTTAACACCAGTACCAGAAGTGTGGGTACATTTTTCTGGGGAGAGGTAAAGGATGTTTCTCCCCTATTGAACTGTCTGGTTTGCTATCCAATCCCAGCACCCAGTCCACACGACATATGATCAATGACAGTTTGTCAGGTGGAGGAAGGGTCTTCTACTGATTGTTTTCACCAAAACTTAGAGCTTGAAAGCATCTTATTATGAGGAAACAGAGCCCCAAGGGCCAGGGTGGCTCACCGAAGAAGGTCAAGGTTCGGCCTTCTTGCTGTGTGGTCACGTCTCCTGACCCCCCAGCTTTCCCCAAGGGTGGACGTCCCTAGGCGGGTTGGCCATGGAAGGCTGTACACAGAGGGAACTAGGACTGTAGCAGGTGACTTCTCGGGATGATGAGGCATGAACAGCCCGTTGCCAACTTGTGAGCCTCCCAAGTACAAAGAGGACAGCTCTGGAGATGACCTTTGCTGCTCTCCTCTCTTAAAACCCAGTTGTAGCCCACTTGGTGTGCCAACGTCCAAATAATGTTTTCCTGACAGTTTGAATCCTGCCTTCTTCCATCTGATCTCCTCTTCCTCTCTAAATTCTCTGATGGTCCATTTCTGTCTTCATGACCCTGCTCTGTTCTGATCTTCTCTCATGAGGGATTGCCATCCAACACCCATTCTTCTCTGGGGACCAGGAAGCCAGAAGCTAACATACCCGCCTCTGAGATTCTGGAATTCAGAGAGAAAAAGGGCGCTCTTGCCTTCCAGATACCAAAGGCCAGGAGCCTTGATGACAGGCCCACCCCATCCCCCCCGACCTGGACTGCCGTGGCCCTAACCCACACACCCACCCAGACTGAATACCTTCTTGAATTCCCTTGGCTACACTATCATTGACCTCCAATCCTTTGCTGAGATTGATGAAAAGAAGCACACTATAATTGCCACCCATCGGTGGTGTTCTGCAGTTAATATGCTTTCAAATGCATTTTTCCCTAGTGATTTTTCTTGTAGGTTTTCTTTCTTTTCCTTTTTTTATTTAAAAAAATTTTTTCATGTTTATTTGTTTTTGAGAGAGAAACAGAGCAAGAGCTGGGGAGGGGCAGAGAGAGAAAGAGAGAGAGAGAGAGAGAGAGAGAGAGAATCTGAAGTCAACTCCAGGCTCTGAGCTGTCAGCACAGAGCCCAATGTGAGGCTCGAACTCATGAACCGTGAGATCATGACCTGATCTGAAGCCAGACACTTAACTGACTGAGCCACCCAGGTGCCCCTATTTCTTTTCCTTTTTAAAAAAAGTTTATTTATTTTGAGAGAGAGAAAGAGAGAGAGAGAGAGAGGGAGTGAGCGAGCATAAACCGGGGAGGGGCAGAGAGAGAGGAAGATACAGAATTCCAAACAGGCTCCATGCTGTCAACACAGAGCCTGACATGGGGCTCGATCCCACAAACCGTGAGATCATGATCTGAACCGAAACAAAGAGAGGGATGCTTACCCGACTGAGCCACCCAGGCACCCCTTTCCCCAGTGATTTTAACAACTTCTAAGTAAGAAAAGGAAGTTCTATTTTTCCCTTTTACAGACGAATAAACTGAGGCTCCTTGAGTTTCTTGACTGAGAAGCTACTCAGACACTTAAATCCAGATCTGAATGCCTCAAGGAAAGTTTCAGTCTAATTCAACCATTTTAAACTCTACAGTTTATATTTTAGTCCCTTGCCTTATTTTTTTTCGAGTATCAGCTAATTTATATAGCTGTTCTAGAAGGGCCCCTTTGAGAAGATCCCAGGTTTGGTGGTTAAAAGAAATGACCACACAAAAACCCGCACGTGGATGTTTATAGCATCTTTATTCATAATTGCTCAAACTTGGAAGCAACCAAGATACCCTTCAGTAGGTGAATGGATAACTAAACTGTAGTCCGTCCAGACAATGAAATATTTATTTTTCAGTGCTAAATAGAAATGAGCTACCAAGCCATGAAAAGATAGGAAGGAACCCTAATTGCATATTACTATGTGCAAGAAGCCAATCTGAAAAGGCCACATACCGTGTGATTCCAATTATACGACATTCTGGAAAAAGCATAGCTATGGAGATAGTAGAAAGATCAGTGGTTGCCAGGGGAGAGGGGCAGGGGTGAGATGAATAGGTGGAGCACGGGGGAAAAACACTCTGTATGATACTGTCATGGTGGGCGCATGTCATTGTACATCTGCACAGACTCAGGGTATATACAGCACCCAGTGGGCCCTTGTAAACTACGGACTTTGGTGATTATGGTGTGTCTGTGCAGGTTCATCCTTGGTCACGGGTGCGCCATCCTGGTGGGGGATGTTTTTAATGGGGAGACTATGCATGTGAGGGGCAGAGTATATATGGGAAATCTCTGTTCCTTCCAACGGTGGTGTCTCTGTCCCCTCCCCTTGAATCTGTGTGGGGTTGTGACTGCTTGGGCCCATTGAATACAGAGGGAGAGATCCTCTGAGGCTTCTGAGACTAGGTCACAAGAGGGCACACAGCTTCTGCCTGGTTCTCTTGGAACATTCAGTCTCTGGATACTCCCATAGGAACATCCCTCTTGGATCCCAGCTAGCACGCTGTGGGAAGCCTGTGTCAGATGAAGGAGCCCCACATGGGCACCTGGTTGGTAGTCCTAGCTCAGCCCAGGTACCAGACACGAAAGTGAAGAAGCCTCCGGTGATTTCCCCTCCAGCTGTTCCTGTCAACCATACCTGGCTGAGTTTCTCAGACACGGCCCCCTGTCCAGATTCTTCACCCATGGAATCTGTGAGGGGAATGAAATAGTGTTTGCTTTACGCCACTTAGTTTGGACTGGTCTGTTATGTGGCAACAGATAACTGGAACATCGTGCCAGACCCAAATGCTACAGGAACTCACTTTCTCAGACCCCCAATGTTAGGTTTCTTGTCACTCACAGGCAGGCGCGATGTGGGCTGCTGGGGAATGGGCACAGATTTGTGCATGGGATCGATTGCCAGGCCTGGATGTGATGGCTGGGCCACTTTACCTTTCCTACCTACCAGTCGTTTCGCTCAAAGGGGAAGTGAATGGTGACGTTAATCACCTGTTACCCTCCTTCCATCTGCAGGGGGCTGCTCACAGGCTTCAGAGCTCAGCCCTGGAGCCGCAGGGGGAGGGCCCTGGCCCCAGGGGTCTAATCAATATCTGCCTCTGAGCCGGCTCTTAGGGGCTGTTAGTGCGTCATTTACAAAATGACTATTGACCACAGGAGCAGATAATTGCAAGTGACAAATGCCCACTTTGACACACAGCTTTCTCTAGGGCTCTGGCACGGCCTGACTGAGCCTCCCATGTGGTATGTTTGGTGTGGGGTGCGGCCCGTAAAACCATAGTCTGAGACTGGTCGAGGGCAGAGGGTGGGATGTTCAGAGGGGTGTGTGTGTGTGTGAGTGAGTGAGTGAAAGAGAGAGAGAGAGAGAGAGAGAGAGAGACAGAGGATGGGTTTGTAAAGGGCTCTGACCTATCTGGCCATCCCACCTCTGAGTCCTACATGGGTGTCAGACAAGCTTGTGAAAAATGGACAAGGTCAGGGCTGGTTTGGGCTGCTGTTTCTTTGTTAAAAATTTGTTGTGTCGTTTTTTTCCACGGGGCCTAGGGATGATGGAGATACTGCCTTCCAGTTCCTGTCTTTAACCATCTCCTCCAGGAGCTGAGTAAGATGAAAATGAATGGTCATTGCTGACCATGATCGCCAGGGATTGAGAAGGAGGAAAAATACTGACCTAACTGGGACAAGAGGAGACTCTCTCTGGGTGACCAATTAGGTCACCATTTAGGTTGTAGCTGCACAACACATTTTAAAATAATTTTTCCCATACAAATGGTAGCATAGGACACTGCTTTTCTGTCCCATGTGCCACCCCCCACCCCCACCATTTTACAGTGTATGTTATAGACTGCTCTCTCTCAGCACTTCATAAGAGAGGTCCCATATTTTCTAAGAATTGTGTATAAAATTTCATTTTATGGATGTGCTATATAGTTTATCCAATCAGCTTCCTGTTGACGGATGTTCAGACAAGTGTTTCTCAAACTTTAAATCGTCTGGTGATCTTGTTGAAATGCAGATTCTGACTCAGTAGTTCTGGGTTGAGACCTGACATTCTGCATTAAAAATAGATATATTTATTTATTTTTGAGGGAGAGAGAGACGACAAGCTGGGAAGTGGCAGAGAGAGAGAGGGAGACACAGAATCCAAAGCAGGCTCCAGGCTCTGAGCTGTCAGCACAGAGCCCGACGCAGGGCTCGAACTCACAAACCGTGAGATTATGACCTGAGCTGAAGTCGGACGTTTAACCGACTGAGCCACCCAGGCGCCCCGAGATTCTGCATTTTTGACAAGCTCCCAGGTAATACTGATACTTCTGGTCCATTGACCACCATTTGAGCAGACAGGATTCAGATTATTTTCAGTATTTTGTCATTATAAACAGGCTCCCCTAGATTAAAAAAAATTTTTTTAACGTTTATTCATTTTTAAGAGACAGAGTGCAAGTGGGGGTGGGGCAGAGAGAGAGGGAGACACAGATTCTGAAACAGGCTCCGGGCTCTGAGCTGTCAGCACAGAGTCTGACACGGGGCTCAGACCCACAAACTGTGAGATCATAACCTGAGCTGAAGTTGGATGCTTAACCGACTGAGCCACCCAGATGCCCCTGCCATAGATGTTTTTAAAGGTGCCTCTCATAATGTGCAATTCTATCTGTAGGGTAAATTTATAGAAATAGCATTCCTGGACCAAAGATAGTCGGTGCCCTGGTAACCCGATACATTTTGCAGATCTTCACAGACGTCCACTCTATCAGTGCTGTGTCACACCCTTGCCTATTAATAGGGGGTATTATTAAACAGACGTGTTTCCATTTCTCCTTCATATGTTTCGTTTTTATTTTATGAATTTAGACATCCTATTGTCGGGGTGCAGATATTCAGGGCTGTTAGGCCTCCGTGGTGAATTGCACTCATTTTGTAAGAGACCTTGTTTTGTTTTAGCACTTCCCCCCCTGCGTTTCACTTCAAATATACGTTTGCCTCATAAGCCTTTGCCCATGCTTTTCTTCATATTCTTGTACATTTTCATTTAGGATTTTTCAAACTTAAACTTAATTTATCAGTTAGTTCACTTGCATATGCATGTTTACTCATATATTATATTTAAAAAATTGTAAGTTTATTTAGTTTTGAGAGAGACAGAGATAGAGCACAAGTAGGGGAGGAACAGAGAGAGAGGGAGACACGGAATCCAAAGTAGGCTCCAGGCTTTGAGCTGTCAGCACAGAGCCCGTTTTGGGGCTCGAACTCACAAAGTGTGGGGATCATGACCTGGGCCGAAGTCAGCCGCCCAACTGACTGAGCCACCCAGGTGCCCCTAAACTCATATATTAAATTAAATCTTAATTTAGAAATGCAGTTTCCAGGGTGTCTGGGTGACGTTGTCAGTTGAGCATCTGACTCTTGATTTTAGCTCAGGTCATGATCCCAGGTTGTGGGATCAAGCCCCATATTGGGCTTGGTGCTGAGTGTGGAGCCTGCTTAAGATCCTGTCTCTCTCTCTCTCTCTCTCTCTCTCTCTCTCTGCCCCTCTCCCTCACTAGCACTCTCTCTCTCTCTCTCTGAAAAAAAAAAAAAAATTCAGTTTCCTCCACCTTCATTATTTTATGAAATCATTTCGTTCAAACCCTTTGCATGCGTTTTCAGGATTACGGTTTTCTTCTCCATCATTAGAGATAATGTTCTGATTCATTTATCCCAATTTTTCCAGAGCACATCATCTTTATCTCCTTCTAAAAGCTGAGATGCCACAATTTTTGTATCCATGTGTACTAATACCACTGCCAAAGCTATCCCAAGCTACAAATACTTTAACATTCTTGAACATTCCGTTGTTTGGTCCATTTGTAGGTGTCTATTTAGGAGATGCTCAATGAAGCTACTTATTATATTGCTTTTTCCCTTTCATTTAATTTGTGTTTTTTATAAGGAACACATGGGAATACATAGGAATCTAAAGACATAAATGGCAAACATTCATGGGTCTTATATTTGAAAATATGTATTTATAAAACTCCCCAGTACTTTTCATCCACAGCTTCTGTACTCAGGCAAGGCAATCACTTTGAATCCTTTTAGTTTTTCCGGCATTTTCTCTATATTTCTGAATAACATGGTTATGTTGCCCCTCCCCCTTTTAACTTCTTTAAGTTTTAGCTACAATCTATTGACTTCCCACAATGAAAAATGTGGATTAGTTTCTTTCATTCTGTTCTTCCCCACTTCCCCTCTTAATTCTCCTAATACAGCTATATTACAACTTTGGGGACTAAATAAATCAGTAAATGTGTATGTTATTGTGATTGTATGAATATTAGCTAGAGTTGAGCCATGCATTGAATCATAGCTACATATCCTTTCTTGTACAACCTTGTGTTTTTCCCCCCACAGTTACTATTGACTTTCTTTTTGCGTAGTTTTCTCCATATTTGTCATTAGTTTACTCCAAACTCTGTGACAGGAGTATAATTCTTGTCTCAGTGTGTTCAAAACTCCAGTAGTATCTTCCTGGAGGCCCTGGCCTCTTGTTCCAATCAAGAATAATCACCCTCTTAGCCTGCTGCCCAGACTGTCATTTTGAGGGCTCTGTCCACCACCCTCTGGGGATCCCCTTTGTTCTCTTCTCTGTTGGATCACCTGTCTTCTGGCTTTGTCTTTGGTTATTCTTATTTTGGTAGAGCCATTTTTCAGTGGTGCTCTGAGAAGATTTTTATCTCTGAAAGTGTTCTTATTCTGTCTCCATAGTTGATTAATAGTTTGGCTAGATAGAGAATCCTACCTTCGATACAGTTTTCCCTTAGAATTTGAAGGGCCATTATATTCTAGCTTCCAGTATTATTGAGAAGTTTTTCTGATTCTGGATCCTTTGGGTGTGACCCCAACTTCCCCACCTCCCTTCCTGTCAACACGTCACCTCTCTGGATGCCTCTAGATCACCTCTTCACACCTGGGAGTCTGAGGTTTTATGATAACATGCTTGGATATCCATTTTCTTGCATTGTGCTGGGTTCTTTATTTTTATTGTTTTATTTTTATTTTTTATTTTAGTTCCAGTATAGTTACCAGACAGAATTATATTCATTTCAGGTGTACAATATAGTAATTCAACACTTCTATACATCACCCAGTGCTCATCATGACAATTTGTGCTGCGTTCTTGATGATTGGACATTCCTATGTGGAAACACCTCCTTCAGGTCTAAGAGATTAATTTGCACAATATTGTATTTTTGAACAGCTTCCTTCCTTTTGTTCTCTCTTCTCTCTTTCCAAAACTCATATTATCAGATACTTGACCTCCAGGACAAATCCTCTAACTTTTCTCTCTTTCCTATTCTCAATCTCTTTATCTCATTATTCTATCTAAAAAAAAAGTTTTTACCTTTATCTTCTAATCCTTCTATCAATTTTTAAACTCAGGCTATTATACATATTCTTGTTTCCTGAGTCTCCTCGTCACAACACTTTTTATTTAAGTTTATTTATTTTGAGAGAGAGCATGCGAGCATGGGAGGGGCAGAGAGAGAGAGAGAGAGAGAGAGAGAGAGAGAGAGAGAATGAATCCCAAGCAGACTCTGTGCTGTCAGCACAGAGACCAACACAGGGCTCAAGCTCATGAACCATAAGATCATGACCTGTGCCAAGATCAAGCATTGGACACTTAACTAACTGAGCCACCCAGGTGCGTCTCCACCCCTCCCCCCCAACACTTAAATAAAAATTTTTTCTGCATCCTGTTCTAATTTCCATGGATGCCACAGCTTCCTTTTATATTTCTGAGGGTATTAACTACAATATTGAGGGAGTTTTCTCTGCTCCCTACCTCGATTCACTTTCTTTTAAGCTGTTTTTCTATTGGTTTGGTGTTTGTGTTTTATATTAGAGACTTTCTTAAATCTGTTGGTCTTTGTCTAGTTGCTAAGAGTGAGGCATTACTATGCAGACTGGAAGTTCAGGCACGTGGGGCAGATACTCCAGTGGTGGGTTTTACCACGAGATCACTGGGCAGGGGGCACGTGGCTTCCTGAGGACTCTCCATCCCTTTGCCATGACACTATCTTTTCTCTTGACCAGTTAGTTTCTGCAGAGGGGAATGTGTCCATCTCCTGCCCTCTGCCCTGGGTGGTGGGGTGGGGGTGGGGAAATATATATAGATGCCCACTTCTGGGAACTCGGTGGGGAAGGAGGGCCAGGGAAGGAGGGGGGAGCTTCATCACTTAACATGAAGACCTCGTTTACCCTCAAGGTCTCTCTGGGTCTCCCTCTCCTAAACCTCCTTTCCGCCTGGCGATGGCAGGGCTGGGGGCCTGACTGCTGGTTCCACGGACTTTGGGCCAATGCTATGGTTTTCAGTCCCAGCCACATCCTGCCTCGGAGCTCCTGGGTGCCTCCCCTTCCTGAGCCTTTCTGGGATCCTGTGCACGAAAGTGGCTTTGCATCCACCTCCCTGTCTGTGGCCCTCTGTGCTGGAAGTTAGACCCTGCTCTTTTTCATCAGCTAAGTTTCTCTGTGCTGCTTCCAACTCCCCTCCATCCAAAGTCCAACTTCTGTTTACATCTCTTACCTGCTTTCATCTTTCTGTTCTCTTCCTTATGGTTTTATGCCTGTTTTCATCTGTTTACTGTCACCTTTTTAGTCACATCAGGGAAGAAACAGAAAAATGTTCAGGGCCCCACATTTCACTTTCATTTCCATCCTCTCTGAACTGTTCTGTTTGAGGTGTTTCAGAGTGATCTTTTCATACAGTGAGCCTGGCCTTCTCTGTCTTTGGCTTAGAATCAGGGTTCCTGATGTTTTCTGAGGGTATGAGCCCCAAATCTTCAGCCTGGCTTACAGGCCTGTGTGACCTGCCTTCTGCCTCCCCTCCCCTCTTCACTTACTCTCTTCCAGCTGTGCTGGACTTTTGGAACATGCTGTTCCTTCTGCCAGAGCTCTCTTCCCTCGCCTGTCCTTCACCTGGTTGATTTCTATCACCCTTCAGTGTTCACCTCTAATCTTCCTTCTTCAAGGGAACCTCGTCTACCTCCAGACCAGGTCAGGTCCCTGGTTACATGCTCCCATAACCCCCTGTGTGTACATTGAAATACCTAAGGAGTCACCCAATGTCTGCTCAAAGCATAGATTTTGGATGGATGGATGAATGGATGGATGGATGGATAGATGGGTTTGCACCTGGCTCAATATCTACTTGTTACAACTGAAGGCACTGAGGCTCTATTGACACAAGGGGACATGCTTCCAAACCCACATACACACATTTTTCACATGTAATGCTAATAACAGTCCTCTGAGAGGGTTTCTGCCAGTCTCATTTTACAGAGGAAGAAATTGAGGTTCAGAGAGTCAAAGTCACTTGGTTAACATCATACAGCTAAGCGACAGAGCCAGAATTTGCACTCAGGTCTGCCTGCTTTCAAAGCCCATCAGTTTCTCCCCTTTATGATGCCCTGAACAATGCCATTCAGATCACATTTGGGTGGGAGCTCCCAAGAATCAGGGAAGTGACTTGATGCATCAGCTTTTGCTTTTATAACAACCTTTAAACCTCAAGGCTTACAACCATGAACACTTTGTTCACACTTATGGGTCCACAGTTCAGCTGTGGCTCTGCTGGCCCTGGCTGGGCTTGGCTCTGGGCTGAAGGCCACATTCAAGTCTGTTCCATGTAGTATTTCCTCATTCCAGGACTAGGCTCAAGGAGTCTCCAAACTGTGGGGAATTTTGTTCTCATGGCTGAGAATAGAAGCTCAAAAAGGCTGCCATAAATGCAGTCCTCCTAGAAGCTTTGGACCTAGATGCCACATCCATTCAGATTCCATTGACCACAGCAAGTTGCGTGGCCAAGCCCAACAGCCAAGGTGTGGGTGGTGTCAGGACATCTGGAAGGAGCATTTGCTGGACAATAATACAGTCTAGCACAGTGGGACACGTAATAACCTCCATGGACAGTGACAACATTGGAACCCATTTTCTAGGGCCTGGCCAGCCTGTGACTTCTGAGAAGATCCGTCGTTATAGTGCACATATTAAACACCTACTCTGTCTACATGCATGCTTGTTGTTCCAGATACCCAGATCTCACTGGTGAGAAGGTATTGAATGCTAGAGGGGGCATCTGATTGGTTTGGTGCCCATGCAGGTGTTAAGTATTTTCAGCACCAACCCTGAATACATGTAAATGCAAGTTACATATTTAACCCTTTTTCCAACATGACACCTCATCCCTTCTCCAGGACTTAGGTCAGTAACCAGGGTCTGCTATATCCACTGATAACTAAGGAGAATGTGTTGAAATAAAAGTGTAGAGCTCAGTTAGACACACAGAACTTTCAGTCTGCCCAGGTCACAGATTTAAAAAGGGAAGTTCCTTTATTTATTAATTTAACACACGTTGGTAAGATGCCTTTAAGTGCTGGGCACTCTGTAGGTACCTGGCAGGGAGGGGGCAGGGAACATGACATTGCAGAGCCCATGGCAGCGTTTGAGAGAAGCCTGCTTCCCGTCTGAGGCAATGTCACAGCTGGATCAGCCCTCAGGAGCCTCACAGACCCACGCTTTGAGAGGGAGCAAGTGTCATTTCACCCATTTGGTGGAATGTCAGAGCTGGGACCGGGTTCCTGGTGAGGTGTTTCTTTCCTGTCTTCAGAGAATACAGAAAACCCATTTAGAGAGGACCCCTGGGCTGTGAGGACAGAGGGTCGGTGGCTGCTCTGGAGGGTGGTGTGATGGATCCCTGGTCAAGCGTGTGTGAGCTGGGCCCCCCAGGGGCTCAGAGGTGGCCCAGGATCCAAGCCCCTGTGCAGAGGCTGGCCCCCTTCCAGCCCCACGGATGGCTCGAGCCTGGGAGCCAGGGGTGGGGTGGTGAGGCCGGCCCCTTTGTGGCTGAGTTAATCACACCAAAGTGTGTATGGGAGCCCGGGTTCCTTCTCTGCTTAATCCAAACCATATTAAAAACAAGCCTCTCTAGGGGCCTCTGTTCATAATAAGTGGTTTATGCTGCTGCTTCCAGTGGGGGGATTTGTTCGCCTTTCATTCATTCCTCCTCATCCTTCTCCCTCATTCCCTCCCCCTGTGCCTGTGGACGGCAGGAGGAAGAAATGGAAAAATGGTTACCGTGCATGCAAATGGATGATTAAAACAAGGATTTCGTTTCTAAGAGGTCATTGCTTGAGTTTCTCTCTCTGACCCTCAACCTGGCCTCTAAGCCCCCCTGGCCTGCCAGGCTTCCCGTGGGTGGGAGCGGGGGCAGGAGGGCTTGCAGGCCTGGGCAGCCGTTAGGGGTGTGAAGCTGAGACTGCCTGGGTGGGAGAGTCCAGTGTGCTGGGGCCCCGGGGCCCGGGTGGCCAATCCTCCCACCGCATGGCATAGCTCTGGAGGCTTGGTCCAAAGAGCCCTGGGGAAGGACTCCCATCACTGCCGGTTTCTGCTGTTTGAGCTCAGGCAAGTCACGTCACTACCGGGCCCCGTTTTCTTAGCTTCACAGCAGGCATGTGGATCTGTCCTCACAGGGCAGTAATGACAATTAGCAGTGTTAAGGGCTCGGAAAAAGCAGGGAACCTGTGTTGGGGATGGGCGTTATTATTATTATTGCAAGCCCTGCTCCACTAGAGATGGGGGTGGGACAGAGGACAGGGAGGGGGCCCGCTCCTCATCCCCACATGGTGGTGGGGGTAATGTGGAGACCAGGGGATGGACTGGAAGAGAGCAGGACCCCAGCGCCCTGTGTCCCACAGGAGGGGATGTTCTGCCACTCACTGTATCTGGGAGCCAAGGGGCTCCACACGGGGCTGGAGCCCTGAGTCCCCTGTCTGCCGGCCTCTCTAGCCAGAGCACATTAGCAAAACCTCCATGTGGCCTTGGCTGCCCCTGCAGGGCCTTTGATTAGGGTCCGGAATGCAAAAGGGTAACACTAAGAGCTGGGTGTTGGCTCTTGGCCCAGTGAGGCTAGCCGCCCCCCACACACGTGCCACAGTCAGATAGGTCCCCACCTGTGCCTCAGCCTTTCTGGGCCCCCGGGCCCTCCGCTCCAAATCCCCTTCTTCACATGGAATGTAAGACATGTCCCCTCCCACCTCCACCCCTACAAATGGGTCCTTCCACTATGGCCCCTTCTTGGGTCTGCTCTGGACATGAGGAAGAAGACTCAGATGCTGAGTGGGCTTTCCTCAGCTTCTTGGGTCCCTGCCCTGCTCTGCACGGCTGGTTTTGAATTCCAGGGGAGGAGGTGGACTCACCAGGTTGGCCAGCCCAGCCCAGCCCAGCCCAGCCCGGTCCGGCCCTCACCGTGCCCCCAGCTCCCCTTGTAAAGCTTTTCAACCAGGCTGAGTGCTTGGGAAGGAGAAGCGCAAGGACTCTGGAATAGAAACACAGATTCAAGTGGGTTAAACTCCAGCCCTGACATTTAATTAGCATCTTCTTCAGCTCCCACACTTGAAGAGTACCTGTTATTTCTTTTCTTTTACTCACAATACACCGTGAGCCAGGAGCGTTTTCCTGAGCTGCCGAACCTCTCCGTAGAAGTCAATCACTTTGGAGCATGAGAAACACTTCTGCAAGCTTGCCTGCTGCGGATGCGGGGCTCGGGAAGCGGGGGCTGCCTGGGGGGCAGCGAGGCATCTGCGGGGAAGGCAGGTATCCCCCACACGCTCCCAGCTTTTAGTCTGCCTGCCCTCCCCACCACCTCCCCCCAGACACGGCACTTCTCAGAGTGGTATGGGTGTCCAGTGAACCCCAAACCACTTGCCTCTGAAAGCAGCAAGGGGGGGAACCCCAACAGAACTTTGGTGTCACAGCCCCAGGGGAGCCCACTGCCTGCCTGGCTTTGCTGGGGGTGGCTGGGCACAGGTCATGGCTGGAGGGATGGCCCCACTTACACAGCCTCACCCATAAGTAGCAAACAAAGTAAAAGGAAGGTGTGAGGTGGGGGCCTGAACTGGTCTTGGAGGTTTGCGGAACCACTTAGAGGCAGAGATCCTGATGGGTGGGACAAGGAATGGTGAGTCATGCATGGAAGGTTCCAAGCAGAGAAAAATGTCTGTGCTGATTGATACTCTAAGGCAGGAGGGAGCTGGGAACCTCGCAGGAATGGAACAGGTGTCTGCCACAGCCATTCCTTTTTCTGTGTGTTGCTGCCACCTCAGGTCTGGCCACTTCATAAGCCTCTTATCGAGCCTCTGGGCTCCTTCCCTTCCAACCCAACCTAGTGGTTGCCACCAGGTTGATCTCTAGAAAATATAGCTTTGATCGTCACACCCGCTTATCCAGAAGCAGCTAGGGTCTCCCATGGCTTACTGAGATAAGGCCTTGAGCACTGTGGCCCCCACTGTTCCCTAATTTTCCTCTCGTGGCCTTAATTTAGCTGCATGGGGCCACTTACCCTCCTGTATGTATGCCCGTGCATGCCCTTGCCTGAAATTTTCTCCTTGCATTTCCATCAAGGCCTGTAAACATCCTACCTAAGCTTCGGGATCCTCCCCAGATGCTTCTGCTCTATGAAACCCCCAACTCTATCAGCGTGTGGACCCACCTGAGGCACTGGCCAATGTGTAGCTGTAACCAATGTACTGAAGCCAAAAATCACTTGGGCTGGAGGCCAGGGGAATCTAGATGAAGTCCAAGGGCAGGCCCCTTCCAGGGAGGTCTAAGGAGACTAGTGTATTAACTTTGCCCTTGCCTCTCACTGTGCCAGTCCTGGAGATCTTCCCTCTACCCCATCCTGACCCGCGTCCCTTGCCCCTGAGTGAGGTCTAAGGATTTCTCTCGCTTTGCTGAGCTGAGCATCTGCGGTGTCTTAGTGCCCAGCCTGCTGCCACGTTTACCTCTTTATCCCTGAACTGCCTGAAAGGTGGGGCCACATGTGCAATGTGAAATTAGGGGATGACCATGGACTTGGGTTCAGAGAGACCTGAGTTCGAATCCAGCTCTGCAATCCATTACTGTCTTATTGTTAGGCATATTATTTAACCTTCCTGACCTTCTATTTCCAGAGAGACAATAAGACCTCCCTTTTAGGGATGTTGTAAAGGCTGAGCGAGATAAATGAGATCATGTAATGGGCTAGAAACATAGTAATTACTTTAGAAGCTGCCAAGATAGTGGTGACTTTCCTATCTGGAATAAACCTTAATTTGATTCTTTTAATCACACTGGGGTAGAGGCTTGGGATCCTGAGACAGAAGCCCTGGCATTTAAAATCTTCTCCTCCCCTACTTCTTCTTCTTTTTTTTTTTTAATGTTTATTTATTTTTGAGACAGAGAGAGACAGAGCATGAACGGGGGAGGGTCAGAGAAAGAGGGAGACACAGAATCCGAAGCAGGCTCCAGGCTCTGAGCTGTCAGCACAGAGCCCGACGCGGGGCTCGAACTCACGGACCGTGAGATCATGACCTGAGCCGAAGTCGGACGCTTAACCGACTGAGCCACCCAGGCGCCCCTCCTCCCCTACTTCTGGATCCCTCATCCAACACAGCTGAACCATGTTTAGGCATTACACTGTTACTCTCCTGGTGAAGGTGGGGTTCTACCATGTTTGACCCACCCCTGGACCATGATGAAGCTCACCTATTGAAGGGATAGACCCAAAGGGCCACGTCCACCCACAGTCAGCCTCCTCAGACCCACCTTGGAGAGGAGAGACCCTCGGTCCCTTTAATTATGCACCTGGGGCAGAGCTGTGGGCACTGGGTCACATCCCTCACCAAGGTGTGTGAAATTTCTGAGGAAGGTCTCATTCTGTTCAGGAATTATGCTTGCTATTTGATGTTCTGGAGTTAAACAGGCCTATATGCAAATTCTGACCCTATGACTTATTAAATGTGAAACCCTCGGCCAGCTACTTAATTTCTGAGTCTCAGTGTTCTCTTCAAGAAAACAGGGACGGTTATTAAATACAAAAATGTACCTGAAACACTTAGGACGTTCCTCGCCCACTGAAATACCTGTTGACTCACCCAGCATATATGTTGTGGGGCCCCCTGCGTCGGAAGGATGCTTCTCTGTGCACAGAAATGTGGACCACAATTTCTGCCCCGTGGAGCTTATGTTCCAGTGTGAGTGGGAGACAGACTCCAGCAACAGTGGAGGAGGGTGTGCCGGCAGGGGTGAGGGCTGCTATTGAAATGGAGCAAAAAGAAGGTGACATTTAAGCAAGGGGAGTGGAGAGTGAGTGGAGAGCCTGGGCCCGGTTCATGCAGGGCAGAGCCTTCCCGGCAGAGGGACCAGCACCAATGCAAAGTCTCTGAGGCAGGAGCATGAATCCAAGGGGCGACAAGGAACCTGTAGGGCGGGAACTGAGTGGGAAAATGGCAGAAAAGCGGGAGGTTGGGACAACAGGAAATAGAAGGTGGGTACAGACTGGGTGGGGCCCTGGAGGCCATTGTGAAGAATCAGCCCCTTCTAAAATAGGGGCCATTTGGAAGGCTTTGAGCAGAAGGGTGAAAGAGTCTGACTGACATTTAAGAGGACTGCTCCAGGTGCTCTGCTGAGAATATTCTCTACAGGAGTATGGGGGGAAACAGTGACACCCATTGGAAGCATCTGCAATAATCCAAGTGAGAGGTGATGGGGGTGTGGGCCAGGTATCAGCAATGGAATTGGTGACGAGTGGTTGCATTCTGGATACATTGTGCAGCCAGAGTTTAAAGGATTTCCTGACAGGTTGGGGAGTGGAAGAAGGAGGGTCAGGGTGGTACCAAAGTTTTTGGCCTGAGTAATTGGAAGACTAAGATATGGAAGACTGTGGGCCCAGAGTAGGTTTGTGGGGTGAGAGCAGAATTCCTGTTTTGGATGTGTTACCCTTGAGGGTCTGCTAGACACTCAGGTGGAGGTGTTGGAAGGCGGCTGGCTATGAGTCCGGAGCTCGGAAGAGTGGGTTGCACTGGAGACATAAATTTGGGAGTCATAGCACTGAGAGGGGGTTTAAAGTTGGGAGGACAGGAGAGATGGCCAGGGGATTTAGTGTGGATTGAGTTGAGATGGGAGTTCAAGCCAGAGCCCTGGATCCTCCAGCCGTAACTCAAGTAAATGTTAAATAACGTAACAGATACTGATGTTTTAGTCTCTCAATGTCAAACTCCCTCTTTATTCTTCTGAATGAATAGTAAGATCCTCTTTCTTTTCAAATCATCTGTCAATTTATCATCTATCTATCTAATCTATTATTGATTTATTAACTACCTACCTCTTATCTACCTATTACCTACCTATTGACTATCATCTTATTTCTCTCTCTCTATCATCTATCTATCTACCAACCATCTATCCACCTCTGAATCTTCTTTCAGTCATATACTTTGTATGCTAAGACTCTGTCTCCTCTCAAAAATGTTGATTTGAGTCTCTTTTCAAATACGTATGTTGCCTTGTTAGCCATCACACCAGATGTATCAAATGTATATTAGCACTCACTTGGAGTTTGTTTACTTGGAGTGCCAAATACAGCTCCCCCGTTATTCCCAATTCCTGGAAAAGTGCACCTGTAGAGAATCTTAGGTGGTCTTTGTGGATGAAAGGGGACTCATGCAATTGAGGGCTTAAGAACTGAGGCCTCTTCCCTGGCATCAAGCTGGTGGTCAGCCTCACTCATTTCTTTACACACGCAGATTTTGAGCAAATGTAAAAACACAAATACAAACAAACAAAAAACCATCAATGACAAAAGACACTCTGAGTTCTGAGTCAGATCAGCCAGGACTCTGGGGAACTCCCCCCTCCCAGGTCCCAGAGCTCACCCACCGCTGTGCCCTCTTCCCACCACTCCCTAGGGACAGCCAGCAGAGAAGTCACTTGATTCCTCTGTATGCAAAAAAAACCTTGTATTTGGGTAAAAATGTGTTTTAGGAAGCTAGTTCTGTGAAAGAGACATGTTCCTCTGAAGCGGCTATAGTCGTTATCAGAGACTGGGCTGTCAAGAGGTGCTGGGGCTTCTAGAGTTTAATGAGTAAATTTAAATGTTAGATGCAAATTAGACATACTATCAACTCTAGCTGCAAAGAGCAAAGAGCAAAAAAGGTAGTTAAATAGCCATGAGGCCTTCTTCAGAATAGACAAGCCGATTGCTGGTATGCAGACGCAACGTGATGGCTTTTCCATGGCTTCTGCCAAGCCACAGCGAAAACACAGTGGTGTGACGAGAAAGGGGCTCTTCACGAAGAATGTGTCCCTCCGAAAGCTCACCTGCTCTTTGCAGCCCTCCCCTGTCCTTAGGTTGGGCCAGACAGTGCATGGTTTAGGGGGCGGCCAGTGTGCAGTCCTGCAGGGCAGGTCAGGAGGGGCCGCCGCCACTCAGCTCCCACCTGCCTGCAATAATGCCGCCGTCAGACGGCACTCAGCCTACTCTGGAGGTGCCAAATTCTATTAGCAGGAGAGAGTCCTATTTCCATACCTACCTCTCTAATCACCACCACCAGCAAGTGGATTAATTAAAATGCACATGCAAATACATCAGTTACAAACACAGCAACCCTCTTCACATGCAAATGCAATCAATAGGTACCAAGATGATTTGCATGATGGCAAAAGAAGAAGGAATTTTTTATAATGTGGCTTTTGGGATGAAAATTTAAAAACTTCACGTGCGTCATACGTAATCTGAGCTTGTCTGGCACAGAGTGTTCTCTCTTCTGCTCCTCTGCGACCCAGGGCGTTCCCTCCAGGAAGCCCTCCCTGGCAATACCACCCACACTCTCTGCTCCCTTAGCCCCTCCCCTCAGTACACACACCCCCATATCAGGGTTGGGTCACCTCTCTGTGCTTGCTCACACTCTGCTTTGAGAGTGCTTTCCCTGTGGGCTGGAGACTGGAAAAGAACCCTGTCCTCCTCATGCCCACCCGTGCATAGCTGATGAGGAGCTCAACACGGGAAGGATGTCCGAAGCCATGTAACGACACCCCCTCACCATGCAGTCGGGAGACTGAGACCCTGAGCAGAGAGATGAGATAGGCAAGGTAACTCCGGTATTAGGTGGTGGCACAGCTGGACCCAGACGGAGGCCAGCCCTGAGAAGGTGCGCCGTGAGGCGGCAAGGTGGTCAGTGGGCGATGTTTCCTTCCCTCGGGCCATGGGATGTTGCCCTATATCGCTTGGCCTCCAGACGCTGTGAGTCTCTTGAGAGACTCTTGGTCTTAAACTACTCTCGGAACAAAACCCAGCTGCTATTTTCCAGGTGAAGGCTGGAGACTTCCAGAACCCAGAGAAGGCACGTCTCCTGCCTTCAAGGATTTGGAGATTGCTAACGTTTTTGCCTGTGAGAACTATTTTTACATTGGAAAAAAATATTTAGGGTATTCTCTTCACACAACAGAACTGGTGTGAAAGTATATGTTAATCGAGAAGGTAAAGGATAGCAGAGAGTACACTGAATCTAGCAGAGCACATGTATTTCCAAAATAGCTTATCTATGTGATAACATCGTTTTTCAGCCCATGGGCAATGCTTGCTATGCCTTTGGATCTGTGGGTGTGTCAGTGGCTTTTCCGTCCCCAGGGGAGTACAGCTTAGAGTTACTGGGGTGGAGAGATCTTCTGTCTTAGAGGCTATATATAGTTCCTGGAAAGGGACCTGCTGTCTGGTTTCTTCAGGAGGCTCCGACAGGTGGGAACCAGCCCTGATAGTCTTTCCTCCAATCATCCTGAAACAGACTTTCTATAGGTGAGTCTGGAGGGGGTTAGGGACTGGAGAGATGAGGGGATGGGAGATTTCCAGAATCTCGGGTCATTTCTCAGAAGGATGTGGTGTTGGGCTCAGAGCATACGGCAGGTGGCTAGTAATAACAATTATACAATACCATTTACGAAGTAGCAGAAATTGCAGAAGGAGATGAGGTAGATACACAGGTGGACGTGCCATGGATATGGATGGGTCTCTCGTACATAAAACCCAGGGCTTCATGTTCTCCAGTCTCTGCATTGAGTTGTGCTGTCAGAAGCAAATTTTAGCAGACAGAAGTAATTAAGCAGGAATTCCAATCTTTGCTGGCATCTCTCAAAGAGCACTAAATGATGGAATTTGAGCCACAGCAAAATCTGTCAATGTTCCCTTTCCTTCTCCCACACTCTGCGGCCTCCCTCAGAAGCTCTCGTTTGGCAACTATTCCAGAATGCTCCCCGATACTTCAGTGTTTTTGCTGCTGCTTTCCCCTCCCTGGCCTCTCCTTGGCCTGAGATCTTTACCGGGCAGATAGATTTAACCTCTCTCACATCAGGCCTGGGGCTGACCCAACGGGCCAGAGCCTGTCGCCCTACCTTCTGCCTCTCTGGTGCGGTCTCTCTCTCTCTCTCTCCCTCCATTCGTCCTAAGTGCTCTGCAAAAAGCCAGGCAATGGTTAGGCAGAACTCTCCTGAAAGACCGGGGCCGAGGAAGAGCTGAGCAAAATTCCCCAAGGCAGGTGGGATGGGATGGGGGCCAAGGAGATGAAGAAGGATGGAGCCTGGGAATGTAGGCACATTTCCACACTGATACATCTTATCATTTAATCTTCACCAAACGCTATGGGGGAGGTGGAACTAACCTCATGTTACACAGGAGGAAATGAGGCTCAGGTCAAGCAGGTGGTAAGACCTTATTAGGAAGCAAAAGTCCCGACGTGCTGCACTAATGCTCAGGGAAGCCCTGCCATGGTCCTCTCAAGCTTTGGGAGCAGTTTGACCCCCAGAGTCCTAATCCAGACAGTTGCATGGTTCCCCTGTATGGTCTCAGGTGCTTTCAGATCATCCCTTGACCATTTTCTTAGTTCAAGTTAAGCACATCAGGCGTTTGGTTTGCTTAGACAGGGATTTTCATACTATAGATCTGTGCTCTCGTATGGCTGTTCTGAGAGAAAATACCATTTCTCTTCAGGTATTTTATATACACTCTGGCCACACCAGCCCACTCTCTCACTTCCAAACATGGCTTTGTCTTGCTGTCTTCTGCCTTTGAAAGGGCTTCACAGCCCAGCACCTGCCTTCCAGCCTGGCTCTGCTGGGCAGGCTACCGCCAGTTAAAGATAACCACGTTACTCGTTCCACAGAGGAGGGCAGAGAAAAGCAGTGTCTGTTAGAGGCTGGGTTTTACCCCCCAAATTCCTGTGTTGAAATCCCAACCTGCAGAATATGACTGTATGTGAAGATAGGGTCTTTAAAGAGGTAAGGAAATTAAGATGAGGTCACTAGTGTGGGCCTTCTTACAATATAACTGGTGCCCTTATCAGAAGAGATCAGGACCCAGACAGGTACAAAGGGAAGACCACGTGAGGACACAGAAAACAGCCATCTGCAAGCCAAGGAGAGAGGCCTCAGAAGAAACCAGGCCTGCAGGCACTTTGATCCTGGACGAACAGCCTGCAGAACTGTAAGGAAATACATTTCTGTTGTTTAAGCCGCCCGGTCTGGGGTGCTCAGTTGCTGCAGCTCTAGCAAATGCATACAGCGCCCTTCTTTGGATTTGACAGAGGCCCTGTCCTAGAATTGACTCCACGGAGGTCTGGAATCGCTAAGCAGAGCCCTAGGGCCTGCCTATGCCCCTCAGAGTGGCATTATTCTCATTATTTGGGAGCACCTGGGTGGCTCAGGCGGTTAAGCGTCTGACTTTTGGTTTCGGCTCAGGTCATGATCTCTCATGAGTTCAAAGCCCGAGTCAGGCTCTGCGCTGGCGGTGTAGAGCCTGCTTGGGATTCTCTCCCTGCCACCCCGCCTCTGTCCCTCGCTGGCTCATGCTTGCTCTCTCTCTCTCTCAAATAAATAAAAATCTCATTATTTGGAGGTGGCTCTCCTGCAGATCACAACAGTTCCCGTGAGAAAGTTGAGCTCAGAGGCGGCTGCCAAGCATCTGAAGAGTATAAGGAAGGGGTCTCAGCAAGTTCCCATAGACCAGCTAATGTATGGTTCCAACATGGCAGCAGTGTCACCTGGGAGCATGTTAGAAATGCAGACTCCCAGGCCCTCCCCCCATCGATTGAATCAGACTATTTTAACAAGAGCCTCAGGTGATTAGAATGCACATTAAGGTTTGAGAAGCACTGCCTCTGATCCATAGACCCTTGGATCTGGTGACAACTCAAGTCATTACCTACCCGTGTACCTCCCCTGTGTCCTTCACACACCTGGAGAGTCCACCTGGCCTACATCCAGGTGGCCCAGGCCAGAGGAACTAGGGCAGTGATGCTTGAGCTGGGCCCCACATTGATGTTGCTTGGGGAGCCTTTGAGATGCTTGATGCTGGGGTTAACTCTGAATGAGAAGCTCTGTGGGGAATAGTGGAAGATCCAGGCACTAATATTTTTTAAAGCTCTTCAAATGATTCCGATTTGTGGACATGTTTGAAATTGTATCAATTCTCTATTGCCTCGTAACAAACAGCCCCAAAATTCGTGGCTGAAAGCAGTAATCATTTATTCAGTTGAGGCTTCTATAGGTTAGCACTTTGGGCTGGGATCTGCTAGGCAGTTCCTCTGGTTGCCGTTGGGCCCACTCACGTGTCTCCTGGCAGCCAAGGACCAGGAGGGGGGCTCTGCCTCTGGGGGATGTCAGCAGGGGCAAGGAAGGAGGTGTGGGTGGGACTGCGCCTTATTTCTTTGGCCACCCATAAGTCCCCCCTAGGCTTGTTCACGTGGCATCTTGGTAGAGGAGAGAGAAAGATCTAGCCTCCAAACTGGCACCATGTGGCTTCCATAGTTTTCTATTGGCTAAAGCCGGTCCCAAGGCCAGCCCAGATTCAAAGGAGAGGGCACCTGATACTATGACTTTAAGGAAATCACTGCAGAGTCACATTACAAAAGGCCCAGACCCAAGAAGTGATGGAGAAGTGTGGCCATTTTTACAGGATGCCACACTGGACAAAGGCTTGCTCCTCAACCAAGCTTTAGCCGGGCTCTCCTGAGCCTCTTCTCAGCTAGGCCTTGGTTGGGGCTCTACCCTTGGCCTGCTGAGCACAGTTTTTAGTTAGAACACTGACAAGCCAGTTCAGGGAGAATCAGCACCCCACCCCCCCACCCTTGACCTGTGTCCAAATTCCTCCCCACCACCTCCACCTTGGATACCTCACCAAGTTCCTGTTAGGAATTTCCCAGCCTTGCTCTCACCCTGCCCATTGGCCACAAGTCCCCAGCAGGGCCTGCTGTATTTGCAATTGAGTTCAGTCCCTCCCCTCTAGTGCAGGCATCTCATTAAAGTCTTTCTTGGCATGTTTGGAGAGTGTTCAATGTGATTTCTCTTTAACAGGACCCCCGAGGTCTTCCTTCCTCTTTGGTCCCTCACTTGGCTGCTTTGAACCGGCCTGAGCTCATCCCAGCTCTTACCAGTGCTTTGCAGGTTGAAGTTGTACTAAGACAGTGCTGCATGGAGCGTCATGGCGGCTTGTGTTGAAATCCCAGAAGTCAACTTATGATCTCAAACATAGAGTGTTCCATGGACCTCTCTTGAGCTGAAATGTCTCCTCTTATAAAAGAGGATTATGATACCTGCCTAGCAGGCTTGTGAAGCTTGAATAAAATAGCTGTCAAAGCTTCTGGCTTACAGGGGGTAAGTCAGTTGGGTTTCTTTCCTTGTAGACAAATCTCACTAATTAGGATTCACTAGGGCAAAGGCTAGTGTAAATGAACATAAAGTCTAACTGTAGAATTTTCCCTCAATGGTAGTTGTATTCTCCCAACCATAGAGCAACTGACTAAATATTCTCCTCAAGACGGAGTTCCTTAGAGGTCCACAGAGCAAATAGCATCACAACAATTGGTAGTAAATGGAGATTCTAATTGTCTGAAAATGGTCTCTTCTCCTTTCAATCCTACATGCATCTTATTGCCTATTGCCACTACACACAGTAGGCTTTTAACACACGTTTGGTGAAATGCCCATATTGGTGCAATCCCTTTTCCTGTGGGTAATATTAATAACTGCAATAATACCAGTGAATAATGCCATTCACTGAGGGCTTACTAGATTGTAGGTAATGTATGTTTTAGGTATATTACTTCATTTAATGCTCAACACAACCCCAAGAGATGGGGATCATCCAGCTGTAATGGATGAGGAAACTTGGACTCAGAAAGATTAAGTGACTTTCCGAGGCCTATAAAGGAAGCAGTAGAAGCTAGATGCCGATGCAGGCATCTCTCTGATTTCAGACACCTCTCCTGGGCAGTTCTGGGGGACCCTTCAGCAGGACCCCTCTCTGAACTCACAGTGGGGCTAACAGGAGGCTCCAAGTGAATGGGATTCACTGTGGTCGCGGCAAGAGATGGTAAGATCCTGTCTTGAGCCCCTGTGTGTGGAAGGGACGTGGGCCTTACCGTTAAAAGTTGGGGAGGGCAGAGCACTGGCTCATGAACAGGGTTCCCAGACCAGCCCATTGGGGTCTTTGTAATTTTGTCACAGGACCTGTAGTTGCGAGCTCCTGGCTGTGTCCCTGCCAGCTTCAGTGTCTCCTGCCTCTGACTCAACTTTGTCCCTTTGGTGCTATTAATGCCTCTTAACTGAGAAAGATTTCCTATAAACTGAGCCTGACAATTTGGAAGTCTGAGGTTGGTAATTGGGCCTTTGTTCTTCCAGACCCAGGCTGTGCTAAGGTACATTTCTCCTCTGCTTATTTCTGCCCAAACCCCAGTCTCCTCCAAATCCCTGCGCTTGCCAAAAACTTGTATTTGAAGTCACTCCAGGGCGGGCAGGCCCCTTTCAGAAACCAGAGTCTGCCAGAAAGGGCTGTTTCTGGGGGAACTGCCCACAAGTTTGTTGGGGGGTGGGCAGTAAGGGAATTCTCAAACCTGAGGTTTCCAGCTGCTGTCCATGAACTTGCTGGGGGCATGCGGATGGGCTTCAAAAGTTTCCTGAATTTCTTGAAATTGTGGGCAAATTTTTGGTGGAGAGGGTCTGAAATTTTTATGAGATTGTCAATAACGCTAAGAACCATAAAGAGCTTAAGAATCACTCGTTCGAAGGACAGGGATTAGAGAACTGGGAACAGTGACAGGCATCAGGGGTGTGGATTCCAGAGAAGAACAAGAGAATAAAGTGGATTTTAGTAACTCTGAAGTTTTGTTTTAGTAATAAAACTATTTCTTAACAATACCATTTCTTGAGACCTACCATATGCCATGTGCTTTCCATGCAGAGATTCACTTAGCGTTGTAAGGCCCTTTGAGGAAGCTATCACATCCTTATTTTACAGATAAGGAAGTGGGCGCTCAGAGACATTAGGTGACTTATCTAAGGTCACACAGCTCCTGATGGTGGCACCAGGATTTGAATATGGTTTTTTCTGCTTCCAGAAGACAAATAAGAGGCACTAATTAGGACTAAGGATAAACATTCTCCTCATGGTTGGCTATATGTTGACATAATAATGAAGGGAGTCTAAGGGTTTACTACTCCTAGAGATGTTCACTTGTTTCATTTTGTGACGTTTAGGACTTTTTAAAAATTACTGTTGTGTAGAATGGGAAAAGATATTTGCAAATGACATATCGGACAAAGGGCTAGTACCCAAAATCTATAAAGAACTCACCAAACTCCACACCCAAAAAACAAGTAATCCAGTGAAGAAATGGGCTGAAGACATGAATAGACACTTTTCCAAAGATTAGACATCAGATGGCCAACTGACACATGAAAAGATGCTCAGTGTCACTCCTCATCAGGGGAATACAAATGAAAACCACACTGATACCACCTCACGCCAGTCAGAGTGGCTAAAATGAACAAATCAGGAGACTATAGATGCTGGAGAGGATGTGAAGAAAAGGGAACCCTCTTGCACTGTTGGTGGGAACGCAAACTGGTGCGGCCGCTCTGGAAAACAATGTGGAGGTGCCTCAAAAAATTAAAAATAGAGCTACCTTATGACCCAGCAATACCACTGCTAGGAATTTACCCAAGGGATACAGGAGTGCCGATGCATAGGGGCACTTGTACCTCAATGTTTATAGCAGCACTTTCAACAATAGCCAAGTTATGGAAAGAGCCCAAATGTCTATCAACTGAAGAATGGATAAAGAAGATATGGTTTATATATACAATGGAATACTACTTGGCAATGAGAAAGAATGAAATCTGGCCATTTGCAGCAATGTGGATGGACCTGGAGGGTATTATGCTAAGTGAAATAAGTCAGGCAGAGAAAGACAGATACCATATGTTTTCACTCATATGTGGATCTTGAGAAACTTAACAGAAGACCCTGGGGGAGGGGAAGGGGAAAAAAAAAAGTTACAGAGAGGGAGAGAGGCAAACCCTAAGAGACTGAGAACCAACTAAGGGTAGATGGGGGCAGTGGGGCAGAAGGGGAAGTGGGTGATGGGCAGGGAGGAGGGCACTTGTTGGGATGAGCCCTGGATGCTGTATGGAAACCAATTTGACGATAAATTATATTAAAAAATAAATTTTTCCAAATAAAAAAAATTACTTTGTAAATCACTTTTTTCAGGTCTTCCCAGCCTGTAAAGTACCCAGGGTAGATATTAGTTCCTGCATGTTAGGGTGGCGCAGACTTGCCCGTATTGTGCGATGAGCGAGCAGTAGCCCTGGGCCGTCTGGCTCTGTCTGCCAGGCTTCTTTTGCTCAGCCTGGGGATGGCACTCTGCGGTCATGACTGGCTGGAGGCTGGCGGCTGGCCTAGGGGACCCCTGGGAATCTCTCCTGGATTAAGAGCTCCATAACTAAAAAACTGGTTACAGCCATTGAGGGGGAATCGTTTTCAGCAACCAGCGATGTCTGTTGTTTTTTGTTTTCCTCTGAAAGTTCTTTTCTTTCTGACAGAAGAATGAAAAAGAGACCATTTCATGAAAAAGAAAAAAGAGAAAACAGTTTTGTTATAACCCAAGGTATCGTAAAAACTGGTACATGAGGGGCGTCTGGGTGGCTCAGTCGGTTAAGCCTCTGACTTCCGCTCAAGTTGTGATCTCGTGGTTTGTGAGTCCGAGCCCCGCGTTGGGCTCTGTGCTGACAGCTCAGAGCCTGCAGCCTGCTTCGGATTCTGTGTCTCCCTCTCTCTGACCCTCCCCCATTCATGCTCTGTCTCTCTCTGTCTCAAAAATAAATAAAGGTTAAAAAAAACAAAACAGGCACTTGAGACCCAACATCAGAGACGCAGATGGGGGTGACCAGCAGGAGCAGACACAGGTCGAGCAGCGCACTGCCCGTTGACACAAACCACTGCTGCAGGTCCCACAAATTCAATTCAGGCCTGGTTTGGGGGGTTCTAGAAGCTAGTAGGTGACATGCAGTGTTTCCTAACAGCTGACTTATGGCAAGGTTGAGTTGTTGTGGGTGTGTGCATGGACGTGTGTATATGTGTGTACATGTGCATGGGTATGTGTGTGTGCACATGTGAACACGCGCTCTCATGCAGTGTGATGAAAGCTACGAGGCAGGTAGATGCAAAATGGAAGGGGGCCCCTACCTCTAGGATCGTGCATGTGCCTGGTAGACCCCGTGGGTGGGGGCCTCCTTCCCTCACTTGCCTCTCCTTGGGCCTCCACCTGGACCTGTGCAAGGGGGCCAGGCACGCTCATTAAAGGCATTGAAGGCCCCGGTGTCCATTTCTGGCTCATAACAGTCAACGAACAGAATGATTATTTAAACATCCTTTTCCTTCCAGAAGGAACAGTTGGAGCACAGGGTGCATATGGAGTGAACATATGCAGCAGTCTGTCCTTGAGCTAAACACCGCTCACTGCTCGGGTGGGCGCGAGTGCTCCCCACGTCCCTGCCGGTGGAGCCATTCCCACCATTAGTGATATCTCGTTAGGTTGACTCCAGTAGGGCCCCTGGCATCCCCATGATGGGATGCATGAGGAACCTCAAGTAGGAATTCAAGAAGACAGTGAGAATTCCTTGCCTCATGACCATTTGATCAAATCAGCAAGCTGCATACAGCTGATCAAAATTACGCTTGAGGGCTTTCAGCGTCCCTAGTACTTCGGAAACCAATATGAAGAAGACACACGTTTTGTTCTGGATTTTCATTTGTTGGGAATAAATATTATTCATGAAGGTTTTGTTTGCAGAGCTTGAGAGTAGCAGCCTGAAACCGTGTCTCCTACCTTGTGGAGAGACACAATGTGAAACATTTTAGAAATAAGCCAGCTTAATTTTTTTAAAGCAAAATCGTCATCTCAAGCACCAGGTCATCAAAGGAGGTTTGGGTGCTGTAACACCTAGTTCACATTTAATCTGCATTTTAGTACACAGTCGGGCCCCAAACTGAACATGTGATGGATGTTTTCAGGAATCAGGGAGGGGGGGCGCCTGGGTGGCTCAGTCAGTTAAGCGTCTGACTTCGGCTCAGGTCACGATCTCGCGGTTCATGCGTTCGAGCCCCGCGTCGGACTCTGTGCTGACAGCTCAGAGCCTGGAGCCTGCTTTGGATTCTGTGTCTCCCTCTCTCTGTCCCTCCCCCACTAGTGCTCTCTCTCTCCTAAAAATAAACATTAAACAATATTTTTAAAAAATTCCTGAGGGGATGAGCCACCTGGCCGGCTCAGTCAGAAAAGCATGTGACTCTTGATCCTAGGGTTGTGATTTCGAGCCCCATGTTGGGTGTAGAGGTTACTTAAATAAATAAAACGTAAAAAAATAACATAAAAATTTCTGAGGGGACTCCTAAGCCATCTGATGTGAAAGAAAGAGTCCAATCTTTAGTGCCAGACAAGTCTGGCTTGGAAATCCTTCCAGGCTACTTGGTGAGCAGGCATCTTGGCTCTTTTAGCCTCAGTTTGCCCATCTGTAGTGACAGGGCTATGAGAAGTACAAGAGTATAGATATAAGGTGGGTGCTTAAAGGATGGGGGTCTTCCCAGGGTGGCATTTTTTTTAGGTTTGGGCTCAGCTGCCTTCCTTGAAATCAATGTCTCCTTTCCCTCACACCCCCATGACCCAAGCAGCCCCATGACATATTATGCTGTTTTTATTGCATTCATAACACTCATCTTGGGCTAACATGATCTCATCCATGTATTTTACTGTCTGCTGCGTGTACTCGAATGTGAGGCCTGGGGAAGCAGGTCTCTCTTCTTTTTTCTTTACCATTTCTTCTTCTACATTTAAAATAGCCTAATATGTGATACATGCTTGATAAATATTTGTTGAATGGATGTGGAATGACTTTTTAACTCTTTTCCTTCTTTCATAACCGACTGTGACAGTCACCTCATCTCTCCATAACTTTGTTTTTTCATTTGTCACAGAAGCACATTGGTCTAAATGTTTATATATTTTTGAGAGAGGGGGAGAAAGAGCATGAGTGAGGGAGGGGCAGAGAGAGGGAGACACAGAATCCGAAGCAGGCTCCAGGCTCTGAGCTGTCAGCACAGAGCCCGACGCGGGGCTCGAACTCATGGACCTCGAGAATGTGACCTGAGTGGAAGCCAGACACTTAACCGACTGAGCCACCCAGGAGCCCCAATGTGAGCAAAGTTTTATTGGAACACAGCCATGCTCATGTATTTACATATTGTCTGTGACTGCTTTTTTAAAAGTTTATTTATTTTGAGAGAGAGAGAGAGAGAGGGAGGGAGTGGGGGAGGGGCAGAGAGAGGGAGAGAGAATCCCAAGCAAGCTCTTAGCTGTCAGTGCATAGCCTGCTGCGGGGCTCAAACTCACAAACCATAACAAGAGTCAGATGCTTAAGCAACTGAGCCACCCAGGTGCCCCCATGTCCGTGACTACTTTTTGGGCGACAACAGCAGAGGTGAGTAGTTGCAGAGACAGGACAGGTGGCAAGTGTGAAACAGTTACTGTCTGCCCCTTTATAGAAAAAGTTTGTTCATTTCTGATTTAGCTGAACTCTGAGAGATGTACCCTCCTGATACTCTTAATTTTCTGTGAAACATCCACACTGTGTTCACTGTCCTGTTTAATAACTAGTAGCTGATTGATTTCTGGAACTTGTTTCAAGTCTCAAAAGGCCATGAAGCGACTTTGGTTGTGGAATTTATGCTAACGGTTCGTTCATTTCTCCGTGACTTTCCAGCGTTCTCCCCAGAAGGACTTAAGCCCTGAATGGTATAATTGCTGTCACCCTGAGATCTGCTGTAACTTTTCCTTGTCACCAGCACTCTGATTCTAGGATGAAGTTGCCTTAATAACGTAAGTGCCCTTAGGGCACACGGAGCTTTGGGATCCATAAATGTTTCTAACTGGTGTTGCCCCAGCCTCAGAGTCCTAAAACATCAGCTGAGAACTGGGGGTGGAGAAAGAAGGAGGCAGGTTCCTTATTTCTCTGAGGAGTCTCTCTTTTTAAATTCCCTGCCCACACAGTTCCACAAAGGACTGCGTTTCAGAGGTGGTGTAATTGAAAGCTAACAGGGTTGGCTTTAGAGAGATTGTGGTTGTGTTCCATATCTGCCACTTACTAGTAACATGACTGTAGACTAATCCCATCATCCTTCTCCAGCTCAGTTTCCTCATCTGGGAAGTGAAGGTAGATTCATTAGAATTTCATAAAGGAGAGTAACAGTGGTCATTTGATAAATGTTACTTGAGCACCTGCCGTATTATTCTGGGTCCTGGGGTTATAGCAGTAAACATAAAACTGACAGTGGCCCTGCCCTCATAGACCTCAGTTCTTTCAGAGGGAGGTAGTCAAATAACCAAACAAATATCCAATGTAATGATGAACGCAATGAAGAAAAATAAAGCAGGGGAAAGTGATAGAGCGTAACAGATGGGTACTATTTTATTTCATAGGATGGTCAGAGAAGCCCTCTTTAAGGAGATGACAATGGAGTAAAACCTAAAGGGAATGAGGCAGACAGACACGGACATATCTGGGAGTACAATATTCTGAGTCAGAAAGGCAGCATGTGCAAAGGCCCTGAGGCAACAGCTTGCTTTTTGAAGAAGAGACTGTGGGCCAGGGTGTCTGGGGTGGAAGGAGGGAGGGAACGTGCTCAGACATGGAGTTAGAGGGACAGTAAGAGCTTGGATCATTCAGGGCCTTGCAGGGCCATGGAGAGGACTTGAGGTTCTATTCTAAAGGTGGTGAGAATGGGGCACCTGGGTGGCTCAGTTGGTTGAGTGTCCAGCTTCAGCTCAGGTCATGATCTCACGGTCCATGAGTTCGAGCCCCACATCAGGCTTTGTGCTGACAGCTTGCAGCCTGGAGCCTGCTTCGGATTCTGTCTCCCTCTCTCTGCCCCTCCCCTGCTCTCTCTCTTTCTCTTTCTCTCTCAAAAATACATAAACATTAAAAAAAATTTTTTTTTAAATAATGGTTATGGAATCCCAAGGAAGGTTTTGAGTAAGGCTGTGACAGTCACTGACTGTTCTGACGGTTCTGGCTGTTGTGTGTGCAGAGGAAACTGTGGACTCTTTTTTAAGTGCCTGTTACAACTGCCTTCTCATGGAAGACCCACAGTAAGTGATGTCTACACCCTGTGGTCGCAGAGCCTATCCAGAGGGAATCACCTGTAGTCGTGGCAAGACAGTGTGAGGTTAGCTGGGAAGAGGGTCTGATTGCTGAAGGGTGACAGGAGGCCCTCTCCCCTGGGAAAAGTGATTTCCATCCTGGCGGGCTCAGGCTCATGCTCAAGTCAGTCCTGCCTGGAAGCAGGGTGGGGGGGCATCCTGACCTCTGGCCTGTGCTCTGTCTCCCAGCGGAGACTATCTAGTCATCCTCCTTATCAGCCCTCAGCCACAATTAGAGGCACTCAGACTGGGCTGGACTATTTGCCACATTTGAAATTGGGCCATAAAATGGGAGATGATTACAAGTGCTTTAGAAAGACCAAACATCATTAAGCCTCCCAGATCTGCTGTCTGGAAAGCCTTCCACCCAGGCTGCTTAGCTGAGCCACGTGAAAGTGTAGAGCTGTGTCAGTGGCACTGGAGACATGTGGGGTGGGAGGGGAGTTCTAGAAGGAAGGGCTGAGGGGACAACAGAACCGATCGTGAGATTAAAGTCGTTCTGTGAGCTTACAAAAAATCAGGACCCAGAGTAGGGACCAGCTTCCCTGTGCCCTCAGCTAACAACATCTCCCAAGGGAGAACGGGGCTGGGGTGACACGGTGTTTACTCTCTGGCCACAGACGCCCTTTAAGTGACCGGTATCCTATGGGTTCAGCTCTGTCAGCCCAGGTCCAGGAGGAGTCACCCTCCCACCCACCCCTGCTCAGGATTACCTGTCTTTGCAGTACCGGGACCGGCTGGTGGGGGCTTTGCCCCTGTCTCCTGCCAGTGCAATCCCCATGGGGGGCGGGGAGGGGGAGTTCCAGTAGGGTGACCTATTATCTGGGTTTGTCTGGGACTGAGGGGTTTCCCGGGGCATGAGATTGTCAGTGCTAAAACTGGGCAAGTCACAGGCCAAGCAGGGCAAGTTGGTCACTCCAGAGTCTCGCGGAGAGCAGAGGTTGGGTTTTATTGTTTTCATAACCACTGTATTGAGATGTAGTTACATGCCATCCGTCGACCGTTTAAGGTGTATAGTTCAGTGGTTTTGAATCACGGTTGTGGGACCAATATTACAATCAGTTTTCAACCCACGACCCCAGCCTTGGGCCACTATGAATCTACCTTCTGTTTCTTTAAATTTGAATGTGTCCATTCTAGACATTTCATATACATGGAACTATACAGCATGCATCCTTTGGGTCTGGCTTCTTTCACTTAGCGTCATGTTCTCAGGGTTCGTTCAGGTTGTAACATGTATCAATACTTCGCTCCTCATTATTGCTGAATAACATTCCATCATGTGGATAGACCACCTCTATCTGTCTCTTCGTTGGCGGTTGGGCATTTGGGTTGTTTCTAGTGTTCAGTTATTAGGAATCAGCCGCTATGAACACCGACATGCAAATGTTTATGCGGACATGTGTTTTCATTTTCCTTTGGTAGATGTCTGGAAGCAGGATTGCTGGGTCTGTGTAATTATTTGCAGAATTGTCAGACTGTTTTCCAAAGCAGCGGCTCCCTCGTATACCCTCTCGGGGGTACATGAGGGTTCTGATTCTTCCACATCCTCACCAACGCTTATTATCTTTGTTATTATAGCCCTCCCACTGGGTGTGAAGAGTAGTCCATTGTTTTCATTTGTATTTCCCTGATAGCTAATAATGGGGTGCCGTGCTCTATTTCTGCTCATTTCTGAGCACTTGGCACATCAGCTGGGTCAAAACAGACTCTTAACACATGGTAGTTGAATTCTAAGTGCTCGAATTCCAGTACCATCAGACTCTCATTACTAGGGGAGCTTGTATATATAGCCACAGTGGCTGGGGCGGGGGGGTGCGGTTCTTCAGTGGGTTTAAGAAAGCACCTAAGAAACGTCTATTGAGGGGTGCCTGGGTGGCTCAGTCCGGTAAGTGTCCAACTTCGGCTCAGGTCATGATCTCAACGTTCATGGGTTCAAGGCCCGTGTTGGGCTCTGTGCTGGACCACAGAGCCTGGAGCCTGCTTTGGATTCTGTGTCTCCCCTTCTCTCTCTGTCCCTCCCCTGCTCATGCTCGCTCTCTCTCTCTCTCTCTCTCTCTCTCTCTCAAAAATAAATAAACATTAAAAAAATTTTTTTAAGTGTCTATTGAGGGTCAGAACAGAGATGAAGGGGCCTTCCTCAATGATGTGGGATGCTGTTTGGTCATCCAGAGACAGTGCTTTGATGGCCAAATCAAAGGGTTCAAATCCCCCTGCTGAGGCCCCAGTCTGCAGCTGTGGGTGGGAAAAGCAGCCAAACAGTGAGTTTTGAGACTAGAGAGCCAGATTATGGAGGGCTTCGTGGGATACACTGCAGTCCTACAGGCAGGCCAGCCATGTGGGTACGTTTGCATTTTAGAGCGAACACTCTGGCAGACCCGGAGGCAGCACAACACAGGAGGTTGTTGCAGGAATGCAGGTTATACGTAATGGAGGCTGACTAGAAGGTGAGAGAGGAGAGGGTCACCCCTGGGGTGGTGGGCACTTAGACATTCAACACTCTGAAGGTCATGGACCTCTGTGTAAATATGATAAGACCCAAAGAACTTTTCCCCAGGAATAAAGTATGCAAAATTGAACATGCAATTTTCTTTTTTTAAATATATATATATATGTATGTATATATGTATTATATGTATGTATATATGTGTATATATATGTATATGTGTATGTATATATGTATATATGTATGTATATATGTGTATATATATATATATATATGTATGTATGTATGTATTTAAGTTTATTTATTTATTTTGAGAGAAAGCATGAGTCTAGGAGGGACAACAGAGAGACAGAGAGAGTGAGAAAGAATCCCAAGCATGCTTTGTGCTGTCAGTGCAGAGCCCCATGCAGGGCTCAGTCCCCTGGATTGTGAGATCGTGACCTGAGCTGAAGTCAAGAGTCGGACGCTTAACCGACTGAGCCACCCAGGCGCCCGGAGCATGCGGCTTTCAAGGTGGCAAGAGCTCAAGTCTATGCTCAGCCTTAGCTTTGCCCTGTCTTGCTGGTGGCTGTTGGCAAATCACTTTCCCTCTCTGAGCTTCGCTTTTCTTACCTGTAAATTACCCAGACTGGGCCAGATGGTCTGCCACTTCCTTTCCTGTCCTGAGGGTCTCTGAGTAGTCCTGGGGCATATTCCCTGTGGTGGTCAGGCCTGGACGACGGCTTCCCCCGGGGAGGACTCAGGGATGTGAGGTGTGGGTGTGGGGACGTGAGGGCTCCCTGACAGTGTAGGGAGACCGAGTGGCAGGAACTGCTCTGTTTGCCTTGCGGCTTTTATTGAATGTCTGTGAAGAAAAAGAAATGCACAAAATACATTTCCCACCTTGTAAATAATGCATCCGACAGAGGTGGCTTGCAGAATTATCGCCTGCTGTCTGGCTTCGTGTTTGTTTATAACTATGTGAAGAGTTAAAATTATTTCAGAACCCGCATCCAAGCATTTGGCTGAAAATTTTGGTTTGGTTTAGAGTCCTCATTCATAGCCCTCCCCAAGTAATTATTCTCAACATGCTTCCCTGGTTGTCCCTGCTCCACAAGCTGGGGCAAGATTCATTTCTGCCAAGGGTGACGTGGAATCCTAGGGAGGTCGAGAGGGAAGGTGGAGGCAGACTCTGGGTCCCAGCTTTTGTCTGAGACTAACCAGGGTGACCAAAAGCACGTTAGGCAAAGCGCTTTACTTTTTGGAGGTTTTACCCACTGCAAAATGTAAGAGCTGACCAGCTCTTTAGAAATCCTTTAGCACCCACATTTTGTAATATAAGGGGGCTTTACTACGAGGTTGTCTTTACCGCTTAAAGACAATGGCTCTCCAAACTGATCATCGGCCTGTGCAAGGCTGGCTGGATAAGAATCATCTGGGAGCGTATGAAAAATACAAATTTCAGGCTTTGAGGACCAGACCAGAGAGATTCTAATTTAGGGGGTATGGGATGGGACGTGGGAAAATATAGCCTTTTTTAAATTCATTTACTAGTTAAAAAAATACGTTAAGAATATATATGTGTGTGTGTGTGTGTGTGTGTGTGTGTGTGTGTGTGTATTTTTTTTTTTTTTTTTGCTCTCCCCCCACTAATTTTCTAAGGTGATTCTAATGTACATCCAGGTTTGGAAGCCACACCTTTAAGTAAACCTTACTGTATTTCAGTTTAATTTAATAAACATTTGTGAAGTATCTACCATGTGTGAGGTGTTTTGGTCAATAGGATGAAAAAGACACAATTTCTGCTTTCGTCCACAGTCTGGTCATGGAGAAAGGCAGGTGGGAAGGGATCCTGCTCTAGTGTGAGAGATGCCACAGTAAATCTGTACCAGATGCAGAGGAGGGGATGATCAAAGAGGGTTGGAAATGACAAGGCAGGAGACAGGGTTAGGGTGTGCTCAGATCCCGGCTTAGAAAGAGGACCCTACCTGGCCACAGAACTTGCTCTCTGTGTTTCGAAGCCTGGTTCCAGATGGCAGCCGGTTTACCATTGCAACAAGGGCTCAAGACCAGTCATTGCAATGAAAGTCAGAAACGACCCAAGAGTCGCAAACGGGGTTTGGCACTGTTCTGTGAATTGTTGCTTACACGCTTTGCAGGGGTTAGGATTAGGTGATGTAAATGTCAAAAGTAGGAAGTAAAATTGTTACGATGTATTGATGATCTGTTTGTGTACTAGAAAACTCTATAGAATAAGTTGAAAAACTATGAAAAGTAATATGACATTTTAGCAGCTGAAAATACAATAAAAAAATGGATAGTGACAGCTAGCAGACCATTGTTGCCTGGTGATGGGCGGATGGGTTGGGAGGGATTGGAAAAAGGCTTGAGGAAATTTGGGGACTAATAGATATGGTCATTATCCTAATTATGGCGATCGTTTCATGGGTGTATACATTATTCAAACATATTAAAGTCTCACCTTAAATATGTGCAGTTTATTGGATCTCAATTATCTGTCAACAAAGCTGGAAAAACATGAAGTTCCTATATATTAGTAATAACCAGGTAAGAAATATAAAGGAAAATCCTGTTTCTTACAGCAACAAAGCCCGTAAAATATATGGAATAGCCATAACAAAAGAGTGAGGGTTTACATAAAGAAAAGTATAAAACTTTACTGAGAGTTTATTAAAAAAAAAAAAAAGTGGGGCACCTAGGTGGCTCACTCAGTTAAGCATCTAACTCTTGATTTCGGCTCAGGTCATGATCTCACAGTTCATGAAACTGAGCCCTGCATCAGGCTCTGCACTGGAATGGGTTGCACTGGTTGGGATTCTCTCTCTCCCTCTCTCTGCCCCTCTCCCATGCTCTCTCTCTCTCCCTCTCAAAAGAAATAAATAAACTTAAAAAAAAACTTGAATGAATAGAGAGGTATACTATGTTCCTGGATAGGAAGACTGTCATAAAGATGACATTCTTCCTAAATTGCCATGCAAATTTAAAACGATGTGAATCAGAAGAACAAATTGTTTTATTCTGGGGGGGGGGGGGTCATGGGAGATGAGGAAAGGACTTGAGCTTGACCAAATGGGGCATCTGTGTGCATTCATCATGTCTTATCTTTTCTGTGTTCTGATGCTTTGACATCTGGGGCCTCACTGAGCCCAGAGAGACTGCCTCTCCCAGGGTTACCAATTCCTAGAGATTGCCTGTGGGTCTGTCTTCCAAATACAAACCAGCCAGTCCGGAGCCCACAGTCCCAGTCATGTCCTTTATCACATCTGAGCCTCTATCTCCCTGCCCTAATCATCCTAGGTACCAAACACCTAGACCCAGACCAGCACCTGCTGAAATTATTCAAACCAGCCAATGCTAAGCCTGGTTACTTTCTAGGGAAGTCACAATAAAGTCTCCTGCTCTGAGGTCCCCCATCCTGCTTCACCCCTGCTTCCTGAATGACCCCAGAGCTTCCCTGTGTGATCCTCTGTGGTGTGGCATGCCCCTTCAACTTGGGATCTCTGATTATAACAAAGATATTTTCAGTGGGAGTTGTTTTGTGATTTGTCGGGCTTAATTGTACCTAATTAATAACTAAACACAATTAAAAGACTGGTAGGCAGAATTCTTAAGATGGGTCCCCCACAATCCTGCCCTGGTTAGTTAATCAAACACTAACCTCGCTACTGCTGTGAAGGGATTTTGCAAGATGTAAATAAAGTCCCAAGAGAGTTGACCTTAAGACACAGATTATCTGGGTGACCTGGCTCAATCAGGGAAGACCTTTAAAAGCAGAGTTTTCTCTGGCCAGTGGCAGGAGATGAAGTTATAGAAAGAGGTGCTCCTGGGACGCCTGGGTGGCTCAGTTGGTTTAGTGACTGGCTCTTGATTTCGGCTCAGGTCATGATCTCATGGTTAGTGAGTTCGAGCCCTGAGTCGGGCTCTGCCCTGGCAGTGCAGAGCCTGCTTGAGATTCTCTCTCCCTTTCTCTGCTCCTCTCCTGCTTGAGCTCGCACTCTCTCTCTCTCTCTCTCTCTCTCTCTTTCAAAATAAATAAATAAATAAACATTTTAAAAAATTTAAAGAAAGAAGAGAAAGAGGCACTCCTGCTGGCTTCAAGAAGAAGCAAAAGGTGCTATTCTGTAAGCTGCTCTGGGGGCCACATGCACAGAACCAGTGGCCCTGGAAGAGGATCGCAGCCTCAGAGGAGAATTGCAGCTCCATGGACACCATGATTTCAGCCTGTGATACCTGAGCCAAGGACCCAGCTACGCTGTACCCCAGACTCCCAGTCCATGGCCCTGTGAGCTAACAAGTGTCTGTGGCTTTATGGCCACTGAGTTTGTGGAAGTTCACTGTGGTGGCACAGAATGTTCAGAGGATGGCCTCTAGAGGCATCCTGGGTTCAAACATCAGTTCTGCTGACCCCAAAGTAGTTACTTATGCCTCAGTTCACTCATCTGGAAAGTGGGGATAAATATATTACCTGCCTCATGGCTTAGTTGGTTGGAACTTTCCAACCTTGATCAGGTCACCTGCACCTGCCATAGACCCTCCTCCTGCCTAGACACTCAAGCCCGATATTTAAGTGACTTCTTACTCATTTATCAAGAGGAGTATAGCTGGCACAGAGTAAGTGCTCTCTCTATAATTGTTTGCCATTTTTATACCTCTAAATTTAGATAGAAGAATAATCAGTTGAAAATGACCAAGGATAAAGAGTGTAAAATAAGGTTAATGAGTGGGCTGGCTCTATCAGATATTAAAAACGAGAACCAAAACCAAAACAACAACAACAAAAAACTTTTGAAGCTACAATAATTACGTCAGCATGGTAATGGTTCAAGAATAGACCATTGTTCAATAGAATAGAATCGATAACCAGATACACACATGTATACACATATATCCATCCACTTAACACATATTTATTGAGCGGGTGTTGTTCTACACACTGGGGTATGGGAGTAAAACAAAAGAAAAACCAACAAAACAGATGAAGCCCTTGCTCTCTGGGGTCTTTTACCTTAATAGATGGAGCCATACAGCAAACACATATATGATGTTATGTGAGGGATAAACACTAGGAAGAAAACCAGTCAGGATAAGAGGAGGGGGAGAGATAGAGATGGGATGGGAGAGATAGATGGATGGGAGGCCCCTTGGCCAGTGAGTGAGAAGTCATTCAAACATGGGGCATGAGTGTCTGGTCAGAAGGAGACTGTGTGGCAGGTGCAGGTGACCTGTTCAAGGTTGGTATGTTCCAACCAGAAGGAGGGAAGGAGGCTAATGGCAAAAATGAGGCCTCTCCCCCAAAAGCCTGTGTGAATTTTAAACCACGGTGTTGCCAGATAGAATACAGAACAGCAGTTAAACTTTAATTTTAGAAACACAATGAATAATTGTTTAATGTAAGCATGTCCTATGCCGTACTGGGGACATACTTATACTAAAACTTTATTTATTATGTCTCCAGTCCAATTTTAACTGAATGTCCTGATTTTTTGTTTGCTAAATTTGGCAGTCCTAATAGAAAAAAAAAATGGTCATGACATAATGTTATGTTTAAAAATCACTATAATGGGCACGCCTGGGTGCTCAGTCGGTTAAGTGTCCAACTTTGACTCAGGTTATGATCTCACGATTCTTGAGTTTGAGTCCCGCATCGGGTTCTGTACTGATAGCTCAGAGCCTGGAGCCTGCTTCCAGATTGTCTCCCTCTCTCTCTGTCTCTCCCCCACTTGTGCTTGTGTGTGCCTCTCTCTCTGAAAAATAAATAAACATTAAAAAAAAATTTTAAATCACTATGATGGACTGAATGTCTGTGTCTCCCTCCCCCCAAATTCATTTGTTGAAATCCTAACACCCAACATGATGCTATTAGGAGGTGGGGACTTTGAGATGATTGGGTTATGAGGGAGGAGCCCTCAGGAATGGGATTAGCATCCTTGTTCCTCAGAGAGCTCTTTTCCCCCTCCTGCCATGTGCCAACACACCAGGAAGAGCAGGGAGCAGGTTCTCAGTGGACACTGAATCTCCCGGCACCTTGCTCTTGGATTTCCAGCCTCCAGAAGTGTCTTTGGGGTGCCCACTCTATGGTATTTTTGTTATATCAGCCCAAATGGACTGAGAAAATCATGACACAAGATTAGGTTTATAATACAATCTCAACCATATTAAAAACAGATAGGAAATGTCTGGAAAAGAATACACTAAAAATGTTAACCCCATCATTCCTTCATAATTGCTGAATGGATTACATTTTAATTTTTTTCTTCTTTGCAAGTTTCAGTAATTTCCACATGCTCTACATCTTGTCCGATTTGTTCAAATCAGTCCGAGAACATAGAAGAATGCCCTTGGTAGACACAGAATGAATAACTGTTGATTGTTGAAGGACTGGACTTATTGTATATGTGTGAGTCTTATTTATGTATTTATTTATTTTCTGGGAGAGAATGCCTGTGTGAGTGGGGGAGGGGGAGAGAGAGAGAGAAGGAGGGAGAGAGGGAGAGGGGGGGGAGAGAGGGAGAATCCTAAGCAGGCTCTACATCTAGCTTGGAGCCCCATGAGGGGCTCAATCCCACGACCCTGGGATCATGACTGGAGCCAAAATCAAGAGTTGGACACTCAAACAACTGAGTCACCCAAGGGCCCTGCATGTGCGACTTTTAAATCAGGAAATCTTCAGTTCAAGTGTGGGAAGCAGAGCTCCAGATGGGTTCACCGACTATGGGACCTAGAAAGGGGAGGGAGGAGAGAGTTTCAAGGGGGAGCCCTGGGTGCTCACTGCCATGGTCATCCCAGGAGGGGGAGGCTGGACGATTCTCCAGGAGGCTTCCATGTGATGGGGTGCGGGGTGGGGGCAGGTTTGTGAGGTTTGGTTGGGGGATGGTGCTATTCTGAGACCATGGACTGTAAGGGACCATGAGAGGCAGGAATAGGTGATTGAGGCCCCTCAGAGGTGAACAAAGCTCCCAAAAGCTGGGTGGGTCTCCTTGAGTTTGCAAGAGTCTGTTGAAGCTGCACGAGGGGCTCCACCGTGGTTGAAGACAGGCTGAGCAAATTGTACTCTCCCACCCCGCTGCATTAAGTCTTTGGGGGAAATGGGCCATTCCCCTTCTTCCAAAAGCATCCTAATGGATGCTGGGTTGGTCCCCGAAAAGCATTTGGCTTGAACAGACTGACCTCCTCGCGGCCCGTAGTCTTACAGGCACCAGAATTTTGGCATGTCCTGTTTTAACATGCATCATGCTGCACTAGTCCATCCTCCTGTTGGGAACCACAAGCTTCCAGAATTCCAGACTGCAGTGTCTGTGTTCTGGCCATGGAAGAAAACATCACGAAAGGTCAAGAGGCAAGGCTGGGAGAGGAGGAGTGAAATGCCCACTCATGTCCACTCTGCTGCTCTGTAGGAGAAAAGCCCCAGACGTTTATTGATCAGTTTGACAGTGTTGACGGGGCTTTTGTGTTCTGTTTATGTGGCTGTCTTCTGGTCTAGCCTGCTCCTCATTCGGCCTCAAATCCCCGGCCAGTCCAGTGCCTGGCACCTAGCAGGCCAGGCCGTGTTTATCAATCCCAGTTGAACTCTCCAGTTCAGTCTGGCACCAGACAAGTGGAAACAAAGCTTAAAAAGTCTACCTTTAAAAAGCAAAATCTGGGGCGCCTGTGTGGCTCAGTCGGTTAAGCGTCCAACTTCGGCTCAGGTCATGATCTCACAGTTCGTGAGTTCAAGCCCCGCGTCAGGCTCTGTGCTGACAGCTCAGAGCCTGGAGCCTGCTTCACATTCTGTGTCTCCCTCTCTCTCTGCCCCTTCCCTGCTCATGCTGTGTTTCTCTCTCTGTCCCAAAAATAAACATTAAAAAAATTTTTTTTAATTAAAAAAAAATAAATAAATAAAAAGCAAAATCCTCTGCACTGCAGAACCAGCTAGCCCTAGTATCAGCAGTCCAGAAGCCTGGGTCCTTGGGGGTAAACTCATCAGGAGTTCCAGACAAAGACAGGGTTTGGGAGCCCCGGGGCGCCAAATGCCTCTTTATGGGGAAGAAGGTCTGGTTGGTGGCTTAAATGGAAACTTCCCACGTTTCCATATACAGTTTGGCCTCGGCATCCCAGAGGCACATCTTCTCTGCAAAGAGGGACTGAAGTCAGCTCTAGGGTCTCCTAACTCAAAGACCTTCATTTTGGTCTGTTCCTGTCTACTTTAGTGATGGCTCCCTGCCAGGAGAACCACGTGGGGAGCCCACGTGGACCTGGCCCATGTGGATCAGAGGAGGTCCACTATGGAAAAGCCACCGGCAATCGCGTCCCTCTGCCTTGCTCCGTTTGTCACTAACCTGGGCCTGCTCCTATGTGTTTGTTCATTCAGCAAGTGTTTATCAAGCACACATTTTGAGCCAAGAACTCAGCTGGGCACTGGCCCACGGCAAAGAGGCGAGGTCCCCCTGGGGTTCACCTTGCCAGCCTGTCTGCCTCTTTGCCCTCACCTCACCTCCTGGCCCTGCCCCCCTTGCTTATCAGGAGCAACCACACTCTCCTTCTGACTGCTTTTCCAGCTCGCCAAGCTTGGGCCTATTTTAGGACTTTTGTGTTTGCTGTTCCTTCTCCCTAGGGCTTTACAAGACCAGCTGCTTCTGCTCACGCAGTTCCAAGGTACCTCTTTTCCTGCTTAGAGAAGTGCCCACGGCCACCCTTGGACGCCCTTATTACTCTGAATCCACTTTATAATATTCATTTAGCACATATTGTTTGTTTCCTTCCTCCTGACGTTGGCCCCAAGAGAGAAGGGGCCCTTTCTGCTTTGCTGATGGTTTCCCCTTCCTGTGTGGAACAGGGCTTGGCAAACAGTGGGTGCCCGGGGAAGTACTGACTGAAGCAATCTCTGTGGCTGGGCTTTGTGACCTCACTTGGCCTCTAGGGGTACGTTGATCTCCCAGAGGGAGAAACATTTTATCCTTGGCGTGGCCTACATGGTTGATATGTTTGGAGAGAGAGATTGTGAAGCAAAGATGAAAAACTACCAATTTCAAAAGTTGGTGAGTTAATCAGATATGTGTCTTGACTGACACCAATCCTAGTTGATCCTGCTTGGATGGGGTGTTAGGCTACCAGGCCCTGCTCACTGCCAGATCCAGAGGGACTGCCAGGCTCTGTCAGAGCCAGCTGCCCAGCCCCCATTTCTGGATAAGGATGTGCTTCCTGGCCCTGGGCTGCCATGTGTACATCTGCAGCTGTCCTGGCCTCTCGGGTCGACCCAGGCCTTTGCTATGGGCATAGCAGCTTTACAGAAACAAGTCCTGGGCTCCCCAGGACTGCCCTGAACAGCAGACATCTCCATTGCTTATTGTGGAGGAGTCTGTCCCTCCAGTGCCTCTGTTCTCCCTGTCCACAGCATGTCTGCTCGTTGGGTTGATACGGGCCACTTTTCCTTCTTTTCATTTGGATGAAGTCTGACTTCTTTCCCTACCTGGTCTAAGCTAGTGCCTGGCCCAGTGGCACCAGTCTCATGGCCTTGAATGAAAGAAGTCCATTCCTTATATGGTTTTCAAAGCTCCTGAGAAAGTGGAGGTCTTTGGTCTTGTCTCTGGTGCACAGACAGCTATGGAATATCCTATGGGCATGCGCGAGAGAGGCCAGCTTGTCTGCTGGGATTGACCCAGGCTCTCTGGTGCCCCCCTGCCATCACGAGCAGTGAGCACACTTCTCTGGCCGGTCCACTTGGCTGCCAGCATCCTCGGGAAGCAAGGTATAAGCAAGCTGGTTAAACCTCGGTTAAAGCAGGTGCTGTAGTTTGATGGGCTGGGGCACCATGGGAGGCATCTAACCCCCACACCCTACTCCCTTCTTCGCTCTGTGAGCTGGGGATAGGGGAGGTGTGTTCATCTTTGTCCTTCCAAAATGCGGGGCATCCATGAGATCAAGAAAGAGACTTCCTGGGGCGCCTGGGTGGCTCAGTAGGTTAAGCGTTCAACTTTGGCTCAGGTCAGGATCTCGTGGTTTGTGAGTTGGAGCCCCGCGTCGGGCTCTGTGCTGACAGCTCAGAGCCTGGGGCCTGCTTCAGATTCTGTGTCTCCTTCTCTCTCTGCCCCTCCCCTGCTCACCCTCTGTCTCTCTCTGTCTCTCAATAATAAATAAGCGTTAAAAAGAAAGAAAGAAAGAAAGAAAGAGACTTCCTCCTTTGGAAGAAACAATGTTTGCCTATTGGTATAGCTCTTGGCCAAACAGTGCCCACATGCATTGCCCGAAGAAGGGGCCCTGAGAGAATGACAGACTTACTTCATTGGTTATTTATCATTATCAGGGCTCACATTCTAATTGCCCGCTTTCTCCCCTTAGACAGTGCGCACCCCACTTCCCCACCACATGCAGGTGAAAGGTTTGAGCCCCATCAGCATTCTCCTTGCAGTCCACTCTCCTAGATGTGCTGAGTATTTTATCTCACTCAGTTCTCATGAAGTCGCCCCCTGGGGTTGGTATTTTAAGCATCGTTTTGCAGGGGAGGGTGTAGAGGTTCCAAGATGTCTGTAATAGGCATGAAAAGTGTCGGGCACCGAGAGAGGACCTAGAGGTCTTCCCAGAGGGCAGACACCTGTCTGCATTTTCATGGATGAGTTGAAGGTTGCTGAATAGACAAGAGACAAAAGTATTCCGGGGAGAGGGAAATGATCTCTCAAAAGCTTCAAGGCAAGAAACAACCACCTGTGCAGGGGAACCAGGGGACAGTTATAGCTGCAGGAGAGAAGTCAGGAAGTCTGTATGTACCAGGCTAGGACAGTGTCCTGGGGCAATGCTGTGTGTGTGTGTGTGTGTGTGTGACATGCACATCTGTGCCTGTGCATGTGTGTACGCACATGCATGTAAAGGTGTTTACTCTGGGCAGAATCATTGATAGGTTCTGGATTTGACCACCCTTCTGATAAGAGGCAGGTGATGCAGGAAGGTGGGCCTGCTGGTGGATAGACCAGCTGGGAGGTCATCCCGACTGCCCAGTAATACTAATTGGTGTTTACTGAATGCTTAGCACTCTGCAAGTATCATCTCAGATATCTTGCAACAACCCTTGAGGTGGGTATTAGTATTATCCCCCCATGTTGCCTACAAGGAAGCCAAAATTTCAAACCATGAAAGAACTTGCCCAAGGTCACACAGACTGGGATTTGAATATGGATCTCTGACTGGATTCCAAACCCTTGGCTGATAAGGGCTTACATTTGGGCAGGAATAGTGGGATTGAACATAGAGGAAAAGTCTGAGAATTATTTAGGAGTTAAAACTGGTGAATTTGGCAAGTGGAGGGATTCAGGGAATGAGCGAGGGGAGAAGCGAGGGGGAGAGCTCAGGTGAACTCCGGAGAGTGAAGAAAGGAAAGATTTTGTGGAAACGATAGTGGTTTTGTGACCACGATTCAGCTGGTGTGATGGAGCTGGATCCTTAGCAATACAAAGATTGGCCCTCTGTGTTTCCTTCACAGCTGACCCGCCATCCATCTGTGCTCTCCCAGGACAGTGAGAAAAAGGTTGACTGGAATCAATCCAGAAGAGCGCCCTGCCTGAGGCTTCCAGGTTGGTACCTACTCAGCTAATCTGCTGTCTCTATACACGGTTGTCCCATCAGTTACTAAGCCCCATCTCCAGGTTGGTACCAAGGCAGTTAATCTGCTGTCTCTGCACATGGTGGTCCTGTCAGTTACTAAGCCCCTGACGGCATTGTTATCACATCCCACTTCTCCATCTGGAATCGTGAAACCAGAGATACTGCTCTTTTCTGCTCTTCATCTAACAACTCTATCAGAAAAGGAAACAAGAGACGTCAGGTGCAGCGGGTTCTTGATGGACCCATGCTGGAGACCATGGCAGCTCTTCCCGAAGGCTTGAAAGCTCCCTGTTCAATAAGCAGATCTGGAATTTATCCTGGGATGGACTCAGGCACACCTTCTGTCCCTTTAGGAAGATTAAGGCATTTGCTGGTTTCTTGCCCGTTACAACAACATTCAACAAATTTTAATTGAGGGCTTGCTATGTAACAGGCATGCCTTTTGTCCCTTTCCTTATACTAGGGGAGTCTTAGAGGGTTCCCAACATCATGGGAGCACTCTGCGTGTCATCCTCCACCCATCGAATACAATTCTTCTGGGTCAAGAGGTATAACTTCATTTCAACAATCTGCATGCTGTGCGGATCGGTAAATTCTCCTTATTGGTGTTCATTCTAGATGTTCTTTTTTTTTAATGTTTATTTATATTTGAGAATGAGAGAGACAGAGCGTGAGCAGGGGAGGAGCAGGTAGAGAGGGAGACACAGAATCCGAAGCAGGCTCCAGGGTCTGAGCTGTCAGCACAGAGCCTGGTGCGGGGCTTGAACTCACGAACCGAGAGATCACGACCTGAGCCAAAGTCGGACGCTCAACTGACTGAGCCACCGGGCACCCCTAGATGTCCTAATGTGAAGATTTTGGTCCACGATAGGAAGATGGAGGCAATGCAGGAGCTCAAGAGGGCTGCTTTTGTTCATGTTAAACCACTAGTGCTAGGAGGATAGGAGGGACCAGACAGCAGATACTTTTTGAGAAAGTTCTAGGTTTTGTTTGTTTGTTTGCTTTGAATGCATCATTCCATGTAATCCTGACAACACACCTGCAGTGTAAGAACTACTAGTCTCATCTTATGGATGGGGAATCTGAGGTTTGGAGAGGTTAGGGAAATCACCCATGGTCGTACACCCAGCCCTTGAGACGTGGATCTGGCCCTTCTGTTCTCATTGCTCTGACTCTCCTCAGGAAGGTGCTTTATGTCACTGTCCTTGGCTCATTCTGGTCTCAGCCTTGCTAACATGATACTTAAAGGTTTGTGTCATCCCGTGCAACCACGTTTCTCCCACATCGGAGTCATTTGCAATTGGGTTGTCGGAATTTCAGTTTTGAAAGTCATCTCTCCAGAGCTGTCTTCCCGCATAAAGTCATGGGACCAGCCTCTTTCCTGCAGAGGTTTTTGTAATCTGCCTTCGTAATGTCCGAGGTACACGTGAGACCGTGCCCAGCCTCTCCCCCTCGAATAGCGTGACCTGTGAGATGACCTGGCTACGATTCCTCAGGAGTTTTTTTCCCTTGTTCTTTCACCAAGCAATTCACCCTCGTTGGAGCAGAATTAGGTTCCAAATAGATGTTGTGCTCTGTCCCCAACCTCTGCTTTCCGAGAGGTTACATTGCTGAGGCAAGCCACGAATGTATTGAAAGTTCGCTGCTTTTTCCCTCAGTGATAGGTCCTGCAATGAAAAGTAGTTGTCAATAAGATTGATTAGGCAATTTAGACTGGGAAATATTTCTGTGGGTTTTATTTTTGTTAGGAATTTGGATTTGTCTCTGTGACAGCTTGCGAGGGACTTAACTTGGATCTCCACCTGAGTGTGTTTAGCTAATACGAAACTGTACGGCTCTGAGAAGAATTAGACTGCTGTGTGTGTGCAATTTTACGTGACGCAGCGTTAGGAGACTTTGTATGAGGTAGACAATGTAGAGGAGTGGTTAAGACCATTTGTTTTTAGAGACAAACACGTGGATTCCAGTGTTTTCTCAACATTTCATTGGCTCTGAGATTTGGATAGACTCCTATAATCTTTACGCTGTATTTTTTCCCACCTGTAAAGAGGTTGGTGATACAGGTGGTGATATGGGCATATGGGCCTCTCATAGGGCATCCGGGACTAAAGGGAATAATGTAGGTAAACGCTTAACGCAGTACGTGGCACGTGGTAACATAATTAACTTGGGATACTATTACTATGAACAACGGCATCTGTTCTAATGGGGAACTGTTTCCGTTTGCATCTATGTGTGTGAATCTGAGTATGAAAATCTGAGTACATGCTTCTGGGATATTTTAGTCTCACTGCTAGCGTTTAACACAGACATTCATAGGTATCCCATAGTGTGCCCTGAGGGCAGGGTGGGGCTGAAGAGTGGAGTCCTACATCAAGCATCAGAAGAGCAGGGAGCATCTAAATTGGAGAGGAGAGGTGGCCTCGAAAATGTTGGGTCAGAGCATGAGAGTCCCTCAGAGATGAGAAGGGTCTCAGCAGGGAGGAAGGTGGAGGGAGAGTTCTTGTGCGTTTTCTACAAAGCACAGGACAGAGATCAAGAGGTGAAGATAGTTTTCTTTCAGAGACAGAGAGAGAGGGAGGTGGAGATCTGACACGCCAGGTCGCACTGGGCTTTGGGAGGGGGCTCCTCCCCAGGGAAGTGCTCCTGGCTGGCCTGCCTGGAGGTCAAACCAAAAATCTCTCAGGACTCATTTCCCTATCCGGGTTTCAGCGGAAAGAGCAGTGGCCTGCAGAAACTCCAACTTTGATTTCCAGGCAGTACAACATTTGTTTTTAGAAAAAGAAAAAAAAAAAAAAAAAGAAAGAAAAAAAACCAGCCCGCTCAGAGGTGACAAGGGTGACAGAGCTACAATTATCACCTGCTCCTCAGCACCTAGTGTATCGTGGGAAAGGGACTGACAGCTCTGAACTCTGTGTGGGGAGCTGAAGCCCCCAACCTCTGCTGAGAACATTTGACACAGACAGACAGCTGGGGCCGACGAGGGGGTGGGTGGGGGTGGAGGGGGCTGTCACCTCCTCCCTTTGTCTTTATGCTGTGGGAGTGGGCTGAGAGGCCTTCCACGTATTTCCATTCTTGGGGGGATTTTTGTAATACTCAGCTCGGCGTCACTTTAGAGTCTTCTCAGGGTGTCAGACCTTACACACAAGAAAAGGAGAGAGCAACGGTGTTGAGAGGAGCTGACCTCCGAGAGGGGGCAGGATGGAGGAGTGACCTCCAGAGGGCGCCAGAGTGATTCTATGTTAAGGAGCTGCTGTAGGCGACCTTCGTTACTGGCGTAAGGAGGAAGGGCTTTTGGCACAAAGATCCAGGATAAAACCTGATTCTACCTGAAACTAATATAAAACTCTAAGTTAACAGTACTTGAATTTAAAAAATAATAAGTCATATATATGATATATATATTTTATATATGATATATATGATATTTTGTGATATATATTATATATATACATATACATGTGATATATATTATATATATACATATACATATATATGTATATATATAATATATATGTATATATATGTATATATATAATATATATAATATATATTATATATATATATATATATATATGATATTTTACTTGAATTTAAAAAATGAATATATACCCAAACTAGGGAGTAGTGCTTGTGGAGGACCTCCAGTTCATCAGAATAACGTTTGTCGTTTGGCCTCCTTCTGCAATTAGTGCTCTTCTCCACTGCCCTGTAGTGCTGGGGCAGGGAGAAGAGGCTCAGAGGCTTGTAGCTGGGAAAATGTGCAAACTCCCGGGGAGAAGGCTTCCTGGCTGGTTCTCACCACCACCACCAGGAAATGAAATCCTCCAGGCGTTCTCTGCAGTTCAGCTGTTTGGCCTCTAGAGGGGCGCCCTAGAGCCACTAGTGTTCGGTTCCACTACCCACTAGCCAGGGGGACGGGTTCACTAGAGCAGCCTCAACCACGGTCACCCCCAATGTCCACCGGCACTTCCGGTGACCAACCACCCTGGCTGCCCCGTGGTCCTTTTGGTACTCATCTTATAATTGGTGTCGTAGCCTCTTGCTCCTCAAAGAGTGCTCTCTGTATCCTCAGCATCCTGGCATCTGAGTGCTTGTTAGAAATGCAAGATCTCAGTCCTCCTCCCTCAGCAGACATACTGGGTTAGAATCTGCATTTTGGGGGTTGAGTGTCAGACTCCGGATTTCAGCTTAGGTCATGATCCCAGGGTCGTGGGACAGAGCCCCCCATCAGGTTCCAGCGTCTGTGCTGAGTATGAGTAAGATTCTCTCTCTCCCTGGGGCATCTGGGTGGCTCAGTCAGTTAAGTGTCTGACTTCAGCTCAGGTTATGATCTCATAGTTTCTGGGTTCGAGCCCCATGCCGGGCTGTGTGCTGACACCTAGGAGCCTCTCTCTCTCTGTCTCTCTCTCTGTCTCTCTCTCTGTCTCTCTCTCTCTCTCTGTCTCTCTCAAAAATAACATAAAAAAAAAGAATCTTTTTTTTTGTCTGTCTCATGCTCGCTCTCTCTCTCGCTCTCTCTGTCTCTCTCAAAAATAAATAACATAAAAAAAAAAAAGAATCACTCTCTCATTCTGTCTCTCTCCCTGTGTCCCTCTCCCCCACTCACACGCTCTCTCCTCTCTCAAATTAAAAAAAAAAAAAAAAAAAGAATCTGCACTTTAACAATATCCCCGGGAAATATGTATGCACATTCAAGTCTGAGAAACATAGCCCTGCTCCCCTATGGGCTCTCATGATAAGGGTGACTCTCAAGATAACTTCTGGCTTCTCAGCACCCGGGGCAGAGAACATGGCACAGAGAAATGGTCACAGACATCTTGGCCAGAAGTCAGAGCCAAGTAGCACCCCTGAGATTTTGCATTTCCAATAAGCACTCAGGTGACAGGATACCGCTGATCCAGGGAGCCCTCCTTGAGGAGCCAGAAGCTATAGCCCCAGTTATAGGATTAGTACAAAAAAACCCATGAGCCCTGAGTGTGTGCCAGGCATGTTTAGGCATCCTCTGATCTCAGCCTGTACTCTCTCTGCAAGGGAGGGTGCTAGTCCCTATATACGAAGGAGCAAATTGAGGATCAGAGAGGCTTGGAACTAACTCATGTCTCCAGAGCTAGCAAAGAGGCCAGATGGATGAGGAGAGAAGGGAGTTCCAGCCCAGAAACAGCCTGCGCGGAAGCACAGAGGTGGGAGACTGGGTCATCATCGGCATCAGGGTTAAGAAGCCCTATATGCATATGCATAATGTGTTCATTCATTCAGCCCAAGCTACTTACTGAGTACCCACTGTGTGCCATGCTGTGTGCTGGGCAAAGTAGTTACCATGTGGAGTAGGGCAGATACAATCTCTGGTCTCGAGGAGCTTTCTACTGGGGGAGAGTCACTACAAACAATTTAATTACAATTGAGGTAAGAACCACGAGGCATCAAAAGGGAATCTAGCTTCATCTCGGAGGAGAGGATACTGTGTATAAACCCACAGGAGACATCCCTTCATTTAGGGCCCCCTGCTTTTCAGAGCTCCTAGATCTGCTGTTTTCTTTCTGGGTTGGTGGCTCATCTCCTTCTGCCCATAAGCTGAAATCCTGGCCCAAAGGGATGCTGGACAAAGGGAGCAGGGGCCAGAGCCCAGGATATCCCCCTTGGGTCTCTGCATGGAGTGGGTGGTACAGAAAACGACTTTGTTTTTTCTCACATCAAAAGCCCTGGAAGGCTGTAGTTAATGCATTTTCACGGCCAAGTGTCCTTGTGAGGAGGTTCAGAGGAAGGCCATGTCAAGCACGGCCTGTTCTTTCGTTCTTCTCCCTGACAAACACCTCTCACACTCAGACACAGCTGGGGCTCTTTCCCATGTTTCTATACTATGGCTCTGCTTTGATTTGGGGGCTCCAATTTTCTCACTTGGGCTCTGGCAGCCTGCAAATGACCCAGACGATGAATGGTTCCAGCAAATGACCTTGGCATATGGGGCAGCTGCAGTGACCAGCCAGGGCACCGGGGAGGCTGTATTGCCATGGTGGAAGTCATGAGCATGGTAGTTTCCATTGGCCTGTTTCAGTTGTCTGTTGCTGCTCAAAAAATCACCCCAAAACTATCAGAACAAATAGCTGAAATGAACAGTGACGCCTTATATCTAGTAGTTCTGTGTGTTGACTGGGCCCAGCTGGGAGGTTTTTATTTTACAAGATGCAGCTGAGATCACTCATGAGGCCACGTTCACCTGGGGGCCAGATAGCGCTGGAGCATCCAAGATGACCTGTCCTCCCTCATCCACGTGGTCTCCCATCTTTCAGTAGTTTAAGCTTCTCTACAACATGGCAGGCAGCTTCCAAGAGGGTGCGTTCCCAGAGGACAAGCCCCGGTGTACAAGCACTAATCCAGCTTCTGGTTGCATCATGCTTGCTAAAGTCCCACTGGCCGAAGCAAGTCACATGACCAAGTCCGGCATCACTGTGGGAGGGGACTGTACCAGGGGGTAACCCTCGGGAGTTGTGGCGCAGTGGGGACTTGAGGAGGCAAAGTCTAGAAAATAAGAGCAGTCCTGGGAGGTACATGTAGCTTTAACATATTTCAGTCAGTTATTCAATAAGTAGTAAGTCACTCCAACCAGTACCAGGCACTGTGCAGACCGTGAGCAAACATACCAAGATGAGCAAGACACCAGCCCTGCTCTCAAGGAGCCCACGGATCACTGGCTACAGACAGGCAGATAATGCTATCATGTGTGTGACCTGTACCTGGGCTGAGTGTTGCCTTGGATCCTCCAGGGTCAAAGAGGAGAGAAATTTGAGTCAGACTTGGGGGGCAAAGAAGGCTTCCCTGGGGAAGGAACACTGGAGCTGAGTTTTGGGGCAATAATGGCAGTTGACTGGGTGGATTTGCAGTTTAGGGATTCCAAACACAGGAGATAGAGTGTGGCAAGGCCCAGAGAGAAGAAATGTTTTGACACCACCCGAAAATGAGAGGTAGTTCCTTGTTCCACACGTCTAGAAGGAAGAGATGAGCAAAGAAAACCTAGAACCTGAAGGCTCGTCTGTCATGCCCTAATCCTTTGAGACCAAGGGAGAGCATTAGAAAGACATCTTCTTTGTGCATAAATGCATTTAAAATTTTCGGTGATAAAACGTGTTTACTTGTGTAGAAAATAATACAATGGGGAAAACATCATTCTGGCCGCTACCCACTGAATAAGGAGACTGTGCCAAAACATAGTTATGATTTGATGGCAGCCTGAAAGGATCCAAGGCAGTTGGAATGAGGACCAGGGGGAGACACGGGAGAGGGGCTTAGGAAGTCACAAATGTGAGATTTGGTGCAGGGGAAATAGGAGGGCGAAAGAGGAAGAGATAAGGATAATACTGTCTCGTGCTGCCCCAGCACCTGTCTACAGGGGGCGCAGAAAGTATAGCACCCACCAGAGGAATTGCTTTGGAGTTTGGGTGCCCGGAAAGGAGGGACTTCTTGGAAAGGACAAGGTTGATCTGTATTAATACACCATCCACTTTGTAGGCATTCCACAAATAAATGTGGTCCAGACAGAATGTGTACCTCAGTGGCAAACAGCTGGGGCTTCTGAGTTTCTCTAGTAGAAATACTGGGGTTCTATCCTGGCTCAGGTGCTGGGTGCTTTCGATGTGATGTTAGGTAAGCTCTGTGATGTTAGGTAAGCTATCTAAACTCTCTATGCCTTGGTCTCCTCATCCTGGAAAGAAGGATATTTTATAAGGTTATTGTAAGGGTAATATAGGAATCAGGCTTGCAACATCTTCAAAGGGCACTGAACATAGAAAGCACTCAATAAATCCAGGTGGAAGAATTACTAACAGTTTTGATCTGTTTATGGAATAGGTACAGCCTTCGAGTGGTTCAAAATTCAGAACATTTAAAATTATGTGCATAAAGAAAAGTCTGTTTCTTTTTACCACTGTCCTCTAAGTAAGTAGGTTTTCTCTCTGGCAGTGACAAATGTTACTGGTTTCTCAGGCATTCTTTTAAGACAGTTTATGTATGTCCAAGAAAACACCTGTACTCTCTGTCTTATTATTATACAAGTGGAGATAATACTTTCTAACACTATAGTTCACTTCTACCCCCACTTTTTGGCTATAATTTTTCATTAGTGTAAAGGCACTTTCTTTAGTCTTTTCCTAATGTGCAGGCTTTTACTGTTACAGTGTTTGTAATGTTACAAGCATTATTTCACTCATGCTGGAGTATAGCTAAAGATAAATTTCTGGAAGTAGAATTTCTGGGTCAAAAGAGTTCATGTGTTTTTAATTTTGTTAGCTATTGCTAAGCTCCACAGAAGTTACACTAATTCACTTCCACCAACACTGTGTGAATCTGGTGAACATGTTCGGAAACACGTCATTGGAGAGACTGTAAACTGGGATAAGGTCTAAGAGAGTAATTCAGCAATAGCTAGCATTTTGGTATTTGCCAATGTGATGGGCAGCAAATGGTACTTCTGCATAGTTTTATTTTTCATTTCTCTTACTGTGTGCAGTTAAGCACTTTCCCCCCCTATGCTAAAACCCATTAACATTTCCCTTTCAGCAAACTGTTCCAAATAATTCTGTTCATTTTCCTATTGTGTTCTTAGGGTTTTTTTTTTCTCATTGATTTGTGGACCTTTATTTACTAAAGGAGTTGTAGTATGACTTGCAAATATTTTTTCAATTCTTACTTTGTCTTTTTATCTCACGTGTGGAGGTTTTTGCTATGCCGGTCTCTAAAAACATTTGTTAATGAATTTTTTAGTTTTTCTTATATGGCTTTTGATATCTGCGTCATTTTTAGTTCATTCATACTCTGACATGATAAAGAAGTTCTATCATGTTTTCTTCTGGCATCACTAAGGTATCCGTTTTGCATTTATTTTTTATTTAATTATTTTTGAGAGAGAGAGTGGAGTGCAAGTAAGGGAGGGGCAGAGGGAGAAAAAGAGAATCTGAAGCAAGCTGCACGCCCAGCGGGGAGCTGGACATGGGGCTCGATTCAACCACCTCAAGATCACGACCTGAGCCAAAATCAAGAGTCAGATGCCCAAACCGACTGAACCACCCAGGTGCCCCTCAGTTTTGCCTTTAAAACTGTTACTCATTTGGAAGCGCTTGGATAGCTCAGTCAGTTTGAGCCCAAGCCCTTACTTCGGCTCGGGTAATCTCATGGTTCACGAGTTCGAACCCTGCACGGGGCTTTCTGCTCTCAGCACAGAGCCTGCTTCAGATCCTTTGTCCCCTCTTTCTTTCTCTGCCCCTCTCCCTGCTCACTCACTCTCTCAAAAATAAATAAACATTAAAAAAATAAAACTGTTACTCATTTGGAATTTCTTCTTATGTAGGTATTGTATGAATACAATTGAATGTCTTTGGGGGGGTTTCCATCGTATTTTCCCAGCATCATTAAAAAAAAAAAAATTTATCTTTTCTGACTTGAGATGCCTCCTTCATAATGTATTAATTCCCCAAGTGATTTGGGTTTATTTCTGGTCTTTCTATACTATTCCAACGATCTGTCAGAATATTCATATACCATATCACAATGCTTTCATTTTTGTAGCTTTATAATGTATTTGGATATAAAGATTAGTGCCATCTCATTGCTATTTTTTTTTTCATAGTATCCTGGGTTTTTTGTTCATTTTCCCACATGAACTTCAAAACAGCTGGACAGTACTTTTTACATCAATTTTAATTCATAGATTGAGGAGAATTTACATTTTTATAATCTTGAGTGTTGCCAAGACCATAGCATGCCTCGTCATTCGTTCAAGCCTTCTTTTGTGTTTTTTAGTTTTCTTCACACTAGTCTTGCACATCTATCATTAATTTTCATTACTTGGTATTTCATCTTTATCCATATGTGTATTTTTTGCTGTTGTAAATGGAGTCTTATCTTCTCTTCAGCCTTCAGATTGTTGTTTGCTTCCTTGAAAGCTCTGTATACGAGTTTTGTACCCACCAGCTTAGTGAGTTCTCTTACTGCTCATGATGGTTTATTTGGTGTTTTTATTCCCCATTAGATGTTTGGACCTCCCCATATGACAATAGTGAAAATTTTGCCTTCTCCTTTCCAATGTCTAAACACACACACACACACACACACACACACACACACACACACACAGAATCCGAAGCAGCCTCCAGGCTCTGAGCTGTCAGCACAGAGCCCGATGCGGGGCTCGAACTCACGAACTGTGAGATCATGACCTGAGCCGAAGTCAGACGCTCAACCAACTGAGCCACCCAGGCACCCCTGAAGTTTTTTCTAATAAATACATTTAGCTCATTACTATGGATTTATATGACTATATGTTTGGTCTTAGTTCTAATGTTTTTACATTCTGCTTTCTAATTTTTTTCTTTATGAAACTTTATGTTTGGACCTCCCATTTGACAATAGTGAAAATTTTGCCTTCTCCTTTCCAATGTCTACAAATCTGTTTCTTTCTAAGTCTAATTGCATTGGTGAGATTTTTCGAATGGAGTTATCACTGGAGATAGTGCGCATCTTTTCTGCATTCCTACCATTAATGGATATGCTTCTGATGTTTCCACATTAAACTCAGGTTCAGAAAGATGTATTTTATTGCATTGAGGGAGTATTCATGTATTCTTGTTTTATTGGTTGGTTCGTTGTTTGTTATGAGAGAGTGAGAGAGGGCATGTGGGGGAGAGAGACACAGGGAGACAGACAGAAAGAGAGATAGATAGATAGAAACAGAGACAGAGGGAGACACAGAATCGGAAGCAGGCTCCAGGCTCTGAGCTGTCAACACAGAGCCTGACGTGCAGCTCAAATTCACAAACTGTGAGATCATGACCTGAGCCAAGGTCAGACACTTAGCTCAAGTCCGACACTTAACAGACTGAGCCATCCAGGTGCCCCTGGTAGAATTCCTTCTTCCTTCCTTCCTTCCTTCCTTCCTTCCTTCCTTCCTCTTTCTTTCTTTCTTTCTTTCTTTCTTTCTTTCTTTCTTTCTTTCTTTCTAGAAATTTTAAGGAATCACTCTTTTTCTTTTTCTTCTTTTAAAAATAGGCTTAAAAACTCACCTTATAAAAATTTCTGGCCCAGTAGTTTTATGAAGAGAAAGTTTACTAGCCTTTTCTATTTGCTCGTTCGTAATTAGTCTGTTTAAATTTCCTATCTTTTATAGAATCAATTCAGATTATTACATGACTTATGCAATTGTTCATTCCCTTGAAATTTTCAAACGTATTTACATAGAATTGAGTAAAGTACTGGTTTAATTTCCTTTATACACATAGTTCCCCCCTCCTCCACTCCATATGCCTTATTTGCTAGACTTTTGCTTTCTTTTTTTTATTAATTAGATTACTTACTTACTTATTTATGCTTCTAAAGCCAGCTCTCAGATTTATTCTAACATTTTCCTTTTTAAATTAATATATTTATTTCTGCTCTCAGCTATTAAATCCTCCCTTCTGCTTTCCTAAAGGTTGTTTTATTATTTTTATAGCTTCTAGAATTGAATGTTTACTTGATTTATTTTCTATCACCTTGATTACTAATACTATTGAATGAAATAAATTTCCCTGTTGATATTGCTTTAGCTGTATCCAGTAGGACTTATATATATCGCCTTAATTTTCATGTTCTAGATATTCTGTCATATTTATTTGAATTTCTTTTTTTACTGAAGAGTTCTTTTTTTTAATGTTTATTTTATTTTTGAGAGACAGAGCACGAGCAGGATAGGGGCAGAGAGAGAGGGAAGCAGAGGATACATAGCAGACCCTGAGCTGTCAGCACAGAGCCTGACTCAGGGCTTGAACTCACAAACCGTGAGATCGTGACCCGAGCCCAAGTCAGAGACTTAACTGACTGAGCCACCCAGGCACCCCTTAAGAGTTGTTTTAAAAAGACCTAAACGTTTATTTTTTAAACGTATTTTTTTTTAGTTTGGTTTTATTATTCATTTCTGGTTTTAGTATAGTATGACCAGAGAATGAATTTTGTACTTTTTACTTTGGATGCATTTTGAGTGAAGATATTTTCTCTATGTTGAAGATATGGAGTTGGAAATACATACATTTTTAATTTTTTAATTTTTAATGTTTATTTATATTTTTGAGAGAGAGGGAGAGACAAAGCACAAGCAGAGGAGGGGCAGAGAGAGGGTGACACAGAATCTGAAGCAGGCTCCATTCTCTGAGCTGTCAGCACAGAGCCCAATGTGGGGCTCAAACTCACAAACTGAGGGATCATGACCTGAGCTGAAGTCAGACACTTAACCAGCTGAGCCACCCAGGTGCCCCTAGATCCTTTTGTTCTAAGTGTGGCTTTTATTTTTTATTTTTTTTAGACGTTTTTATTTATTTATTTTTGAGAGAGAGAAAGAGCGCGCACACACACATGCCCACGCACATGAGTGGGGGAGGGGCAGACACACACACACACACACACACACACACACACACACACACACAGAATCCGAAGCAGCCTCCAGGCTCTGAGCTGTCAGCACAGAGCCCAACGCGGGGCTCTAACTCACGAACTGTGAGATCATGACCTGAGCCGAAGTCAGACGCTCAACCAAATGAGCTACCCGGGTGCCCCTGAAGTTTTTTCTAATAAATACATTTAGCTCATTGCTATGGATTTATATGACTACATGTTTGGTCTTAGTTCTAATGTTATTTTTACATTCTGCTTTCTAATTTTTTTCTTTATGAAACTTTCTCTCTGCAGACTATGCACCCTATCCCTTCTCTCTGCACCCTATCCCCCACTTTGTGTAACTTAGAAAGTCTATATTTTTCTGGTAGTTACCATTGTAACCATAACTTTATATAATATGCTTAATCCCCTGTTTCTTTCGACAGTATCTATTAATTCTCTATATAATACATCAATCTTCTATTTCTTTAGATAATAGGTAGTCATTTCTTTCATATCGTTGTTCATTGCCTTGGGTTCACTGAGATAATTGCCTCATTACTTTCTTTTTAAAAAATCATGTGAAATACTTAGTCACGATTTATTTGGCTCGGTGAAAACATTTTCCCTGTTGATTCTTCTTCATCTATTTGTTTTTCCTCTTTCTTTCTTCCCTTTCTCTTGCATTTTTGGTATGGACCCTGTGCTGGTTCCTTTTCAAATACTGGCTTTGGAAGGTGGGAGTTTTTCCCTGAACCAGCTGTTGGTATGTGTGTGGGGCTGGCTGGACTGCATTTCCGGTCACCAGAATTTTTCCTTAGGACTCAGGGTTTTGTGCGTGAGTGGTGTGGGCTTTGCCTCAATGTAGCTGGGGAAGGCAGGCATTTATGTGGTAATTCATAGGGCAAAGCGTCTCTCCTCGCCACTGTCACTGAGATGGACCGTTTCTCACATACGTGGCTTGTCTGTGTGACACCGGCCCGTGTCCCACCTTCTCTGCTTCATGGAATTGGGTCCAGAGACTCTCTTGGGACCGCCCCGGATACTCTGTTCCTGCTTTTGAAATTGGAGAGTTTAGGTTTCACATGTCACCTTTTGGAAATGTATTTTGCAAGTTTTTCTTCTGTAAAGAACAGCAGTGAGCTCCATTGCTGGGGCTTCCCCTCTCCCCTTTTCCTGCTGGATTCTCACGATCGGGGTGACATTCCCGTGGTCTCTTCTGCTTCACGAAGGCTAAGTTTGTGTTCCTGCGTCACATATGCCTTGTTGCGTGGAGGCAATTTCCTCGAGAAGGAAGGAGTGCCAGCCTCTGGTCACCCTGGAAGTTGACTGTTCTGGCCGATACTATGATCATCACAGGTGTGTTGCTGGGGAGGGGGTCACAGTCAGGGTGGCTGGACTGGAAACAGGGGAACGGCTTCCAGAAGCCCTGCCAGGTGTCAGAGAGGTCTGAGTCTTCCAGCTTACGGAGATGGGAGACCAGGGGAGGGTGAGAACACTCTCACTCACAAGCAGGCCCTCAGCTCCTGACAACCACCCACAGGGGCAGGAAGTAGGGAACCGGATGCAACCCTGCCTCCTGACAACCCAGAATCCTCTCTGTTCCTGGCAAGGACTCCGTGACTTTCAACAAATTTGGCACAGAGGGGAGCCAGAGTGTGCATCTAATGTTTACAGATGGAACAGCCAATAGTTGAACAGGAAGGGAACGTCCCAGCAAATGAACCCCCTGGTTTCCAGCCACGAGCTCTCTCTCTTCTTGAACATTCTGCCTCACAAACCATCCTACCAGCCTTTGGTCTGAAGCACGAGTTCCCAGGAAGAACCCTCGCGGTGCCCTGAATTGAATGGCTTTTCCCTGCAGGTGGACTTTTTCCAAACCAGCTCCATTCCCAGCCCCTGCCGGGCCTCGCCCTCTGATGCATCCTTCAGAGTCCAGCCTTCCTTGACTTTTCTCCATTCTCTCCTGCCCTGACCTTGAACTTCCTTTGGATCTTCCACTTAGCCCCTTATTTTGAAAGATTCTGCATTTGTTCCTTTGCTCTTACTCTTTTCTAGGCTTAAAACTCTCTTTCCCCTTATTTTCCATTATTTGTTCCCTCACGTTACTTGGGTCTCTGCTTAAAAGTCATCTGCTCAGAGGGGTTGTCCCTGGTCACCCTATATAAAATAACACCCCCAGTTACCCTCTAACCAATTTACTTGTGTTCATAACAAGTTATTTTATAGATGTTTTTGTTTGTTAGTTGTCTGTCTTCCCCCATAGCATGAGAGCAAAGACTTTATTTGTTATGTATGGCACTGTGTTCTTGGCAAGTGGATAAGATAGACGCTACATAAATATTATAGGAAGGAAGGAAGGAAGGGAAGATTGCTATATTCACACATCACACCGAACTAGCACTTATATATTATATTTTACTTGCCTGTTTCTCTCTTTAAACTGTTGTGTCTTTGAGGATAGTTCATCCTACTGTCTTAGACAATGGCTGCTTCTGCATAGTAGAGGCTCTATCTATGTTTATTGAATTGAATCAACCACACCATGTCTGTCCCGAAGTGAAGAAAAGAAGTTTATCTGCAGAGACCTTGGGGAATAAGGTAATATCTGCTCTGACACCCCCCATCATCTATCCCACCTCTTCTCCGGGGAGTTCTTTATATGCAAAAGCAACAGTTGGGATATGGACATTTTTTTTATAAGCAGTAGATTGCATTTGATCAGGAACCACAAGTGTGTCTAAGAGGGCTGGCTGAGGCTCGCCACTCCCATGCCCCGGTCTGTGGGTGGAGGTGAGTGGGGCAGCTCTCCCCATCAGCCTGCCGTCTAATTGATTACTCCCCACTCTCCCAACACACACAGGCGCTTACTAGTGGAGTTAGGAGGAAAGAGAAGCAGCCAGTAATTTTGAGAGCTCTGGGAGTTCACTGCCACTCCTTACAGGAAATTGTTCGCTTCCCTTCCTGGACCCATCAGTCAGCCCCAGTTTCCCAAATTAAAATCAGCACTTGGAAGTCATGTTCTGACAGTGATTCTATACAGAGGATCCATCTGGTTGTATCCAGCCGAGATCCCCTGTAGGATTGCTCAGGCTCAAATAATTAATGGAAGAATATTACACTGCCAAACACATCAAGCAGTTTGCCAAGAGTGGAAGGGGCGCCCTCAGGACTGGGGAGGTCCCATACATAGCTCCCCCGCCCCCTATGTCTGTCTATGCACTGGAGCTGGTGACATCGGATGTACCCTCAGGGGCCATCTGGCCATGAAGTTCCCAACCAGGGGGCCAGGACATCTGATGTGTTGCCAGGACTTGGGGTCTGTGCTGCACACAGTTGGGGACAAACAACCAAGTAATAAAAATTGCAAATGATTTATTTCATAAAGAACGTAAATGATAGTGGATCTGAAGTTACAGTTGATAACTTAATTGAATTCTGTTAGCCTCCTTGGCTGAAAAAGAAAGAGCTGGGCATTGTACTAGCATGAGTAGCTCAGATTAATAGCATCACCATGGGGATCTCTGCAGAAAAAGGTTGAGAATCGTGGCCCCAGTCTGGGCTTCTTGTCAATGATGGAATCACATCCTTGGCATACTGTCCGGTCTCTGCTTGAAAACTGCCAGTGTGGTGGTCTCCATATCCTCAGACGGCAGCTCGATTAGACAGAAAGCTCTTATCCCAATTGAATTGCTTCTGGTTTCCACACATTGCCCTGATTTTCCCACCTAGAGAGAGAGGATCTTTCCTACAAGCTCCCAGACACTGTGTTCATATCATCTGGGCTACCGTCACTCTTTCTTTTTAATTCCAGCTCCTGCCTCTTTGTGGTAGGGCTGAGAAAATGTTTGGGAATATTCTCCCTAAAGGCAGTCCTTAATCACTGAGTGAAGGGCCCCCTCCCATTGGCTGGGGTAATTCTGAGGCATGTCTATGCACGGTGATCCAGATTTTTCCTGCAGGACGGGGCTTGAGTCACCTGTGGGGAAGCTGGTTTATTAACATACCGTCTATCGGCTGCTTTTCTCCTTTGTATCACTCCTCTCTGTGTTTCTTGTACCTTCCAATAAACTGTTGATGCTTGAACCCTTGGCTCAGAGGCTGCTTTCTGGGGGAACCCAAACCAGTAAACCTGACCAGAAAAATACAGGACCTTTTTGGAGAAAATTGTATTAAAACAAACCAATGGAGACATGGACCGTATTCGTGACTTCAAAGCACTGTAAAACTACCTTTTCTCCCCGATGAACCTTTATAACAGTGCAATTTTAATCACACTCCCAGTAGAATGTTTCAGAAATCTGAAAAATGGATTCCAAAATCACACAATAGATTCAAGGGCACAAACGACGAGAACAATTTTGAGAAAGAAGAAAGAGCAAAGAAAGGAGCCTTGCTTGCCCATAAATCAAGACTAATTCAAAGCTGTAGAAATAAAACCAGCACAGGACGGGCAAGTGGATCAGGGGGAACACGGCAGCCAGAGCCAGAGATGTGCCTGTGGTGATGGAGGCGCCACCCGACAAGGGAGAAGGGGAGGCCTTGGGAAAGTCAGCCATTGCCCGTTTCTACGGAGACAGGAACACAGGAAATGGGCCCCAAGAGTGGCAGAGGTGGCACAGTTTGGGTAAAAGGACCAGTCCGTGGCACTTCTCATTGAGTAATTAGGAGCTCCCTAAGATGCCAGGGCTCGCCCAGCTCTCTGTTCCCTGTGATGTTTCTTGGTTTGACGAAAGTATACCACTCGCATCTCCGGAAGTGGGGGGGCCCGATCGATGACCTGTCACCCTGGTGCCGAGTGCTTCGGGTCAGCAGCTCCCACTCAGCACTTCTGTGATCTCGCAAAGACAGCCCTGCACCTCAGGGTAACAGGAAAGCCTTTCTGGACAGCAGTGTGTCATTAGCTCTGGGGAAGGGGCAGGCGGCATGGACACGAGGAACAGATAGATGCTCCCTTTTCCTGGCCGGGTTGAGAGAGCCATGTGCTATCTGTCACTGGGGGACGCATCCACCCCCCTGACCCCAGACCCAGTTGCAGTGTGACACACACTTCCCACATGCAGGAGCCTCCACTGGGAGACACAAAGTGCCACACTGAGATGGGAACACGCTCACAGTCACAGGTCTAAGCATGATCCTGCCAGGATTGCTCCGGGGACTTCTGGTTGAGACATGGTTTCTCACAACTAAGTGCCATGGCAGGGACTTTTCCTGATGCCAGGAGCTGGTGTGGGTGCAGGGGACACTATGCCCTTAACCCCTCCCCCAAGCATCAGGCACACACACACACACACACACACACACATACACAAACACACACACACGCTCTGTGATATGGTAAATTTTGCGTGTCAACTTGGCTTGGCCATGGGGTGCCCAAGATATTTAGTTAAACATTATTTGGGGTGTTTCTGTGAAGGTATGTTTGGATGATATTGACATTTAAATCAGTGGGCTTTGAGTAAAGCAGATTGCCCTGTTTTACTGGGTGGGCCACATCCAATCAGTTGAAGGCCTGAATAGAACAAAAAGACCAGTGTCACATGAGTAAGAGAGAATTCTCCAGCAGACTGCCTTTGGGTTTCATCGCCAACATTGGCTTTTCCTGGTTCTACAGCAGACAGCTTTCAGATCTGAATTACAGCACCAGCTCTGCCAGGGCTCCAGCCTGCCGGCCCACCCTGCAGATTTTGGATTTGGTAACTTCCATCATTATGTGAGCTATTCCCTATAATAAATCTTTATATATATATATATGTACATATATATGTACATATATATATGTATATATATGTACATATATATATGTATATATATGTACACATATATGTACATATATATGTACATATATATGTATATGTATATATGTACATATATATGTATATGTATATATATGTACATATATATGTGTGTATGTATATATGTATATGTGTGTGTGTATATATATATACATACATCCTGTTAGTTCCTTTTCCCTGGAGAAGTCTCTCTCTCTCTCTCTCTCTCTGTCTCTCTCTCTCACACACACACACACACACATACACACACACACACATACACACACACACACACACACACACACACACATGCAGTTTGCCCCTGAGGCTATACTGTAGAATGAGATTTGACAACATAACTATTTCTACTCCCCTCTCTCCCTCCCCTCCTGCTTCCATTCCTCTGCCTCCCACCTATCCACACAGTCCCTCTGGAGCCCAGGGATGGATAGAGGTAGAGGCAGACTCAGCATCCCAGGAACAGAGCAGGATCCTGGGGCTGACCCTAGAATACCCATCTGGAGGAGCTTCGTCCCCAGATCATTCCTGGACTTTCTTCCACCTCACTCAGACCTCCTGGAATGTTCCCGGAGGACACTGCTAAATTACCTCTGCTGCCTGGGGGACAATAGAGTCTTAACAAGCTCTGATCCTCTTCTGTACTCTGTACCCCCTCCCTTCATTCCTCCCTCCCTTCTCACTTCCACTCCCCATATGCCTAGGCAATGTAATCATTGCTGTCCTCAGGTCCTTGGGAGCATACTGCTGGGCTTAGTGAGAGGAAGGAGTTATATAAGTCAGGAGCCCAGACTGGGGGTTGGAAACCAAGCCCTGAGGCCACTTCAGCATTCTCAGTCCAGTGACCTTGTACCTGTCACCAAGCAGTGCACTTTTCCTAGCCTGTAAGGGGGGAGAGAGCATAAGATGTTCCCCAAGGATGGGTGTTTGGGGTGTAGAGGAGGGAACACTGGGTGTGCCTGGCATCTGGGGGTGCACAATGAATATGTGCTGAATGTTCTTGAATGATGGGGGTCACAGAAGACTAGATCAGAGACCAGAAGTTTGACTTGTGCCGAATCACTACGTTTCCCTAAATCTCAATTTCAGCAGAAGTAAGTGTCTCAAAAATGACCATCCTGGGAGGCCATACTTGTGAAAAGGCTCATTGCCTTGCAAGGTGGTCTAATTGTCTACTTTAGATGCAGTCCTACAAGAACTTAGACATTCAGGGCCGTATTTTCCCAGTACTGCCTGAGTGTCAGGCCTTGTACTGGACTCAGAGCCACCACATTTCATCATCTTAGCAAGTTGTATGCAGGGCACCTTATAATCAGTGTTTTACAGAGATGGAAGGAGAGACTCAGATGGTGACGTGACCCTTGCAGAGTCACAGAGCTGGAAAATGACTGAGCTGAGATCCAAACATTCATTCATTCATTCACTCACTCACAATTCCTCCAGGCCCTGTGCTCAACACTGGGCACACAGTGGTGCATCAGAGTGACAGGGGCTTAGATCTTTCAGTGTTCCATGGCCCCAACCACGTGATCTCTGAGGTGCTATAGCCCCAACACTAGGCCTTATGAGAGCTCTGATCCGAGGACCCGCCGTGGCTCTTGTTCAGGAACAGCTGGCCTCCCCGCTAGGCCAGAGGGAGTCTCAGCAGTCCTTTGGAGTCAGGTTGGGGAACAAAGTAAGCACGTGGTCCATGCAGTATATTCCTGTGGGGTGGGAGCCCAGGACAGGCAGGTTGAAGGAGAAGAGAGAGAAGGCCCCAAGACGAGGCAGGAGGCAGTCGGGGCTGCTGTCGTGGGGAGACGGAGCAGATCTGACCACATGCCTCTCCTTCTTGATCCTTTCAGTGGTTCCCCTTGCTGGAAAGTTAAAGAGCCAGTCCCTTACAAGACTTACAAGGAGTCCCAGATAACTCCTGCCCATCCAAGTCACCCCCAGACTAGGTTAGGACCCCATGCTTTGGGTGAGTCTATTCCAGCAGATTTTATTCCAAGTATCTGATTGTGCATCTGTCTCCAACAGCCCCCAGTTTCTGGGGTCCCTCCAGGGCCCAGACCTTCAGGCCTTAGGTCCCTTGCACACAGTTGGTATTTGAGAAATATTTGCTGAGCGAATGAATGAACACAGAGCTGAGTGAACATTCCTCAGGGGGCTGAGTGTGAGGCCTGGACGCTGGACCCAGAGTAACATGCACCTTACTCTGCATGGATGTTGCCCAGCTCAGGCTCCCAGTGGCCCCCCCCCTTCTCTTTCAGAGTCCATAATTAATGTGGCACCCTCAGTAATAAGCATGCACCTCATGGGCTCCAATCTTTCTCATTAGGTGCTGAGGCAGATTGCTCATCTTCTCTTCCTGGTGCTAATGAATGAATCATGCCGCCCTGCAGATGGCCCTGTGCTGTGCGGGGTTGGGGACGAGGATGGGGGGGTGGGGGGGCACTCCCATTCTTTCAGGGTCTGGTACTAGTGGCCAACGCACAGCCCCCACAGTGAATGGATGTAGGCCCAGAGCTGGTGTCTTTTGGTGGAAGGCAGTCCAGGTGGTGCCCCAGCCCTAATGGGCTTTAGGATAAGACCTCAACCTTCAGTCTAACATTCCAGGCTCTCTCAGCCTTGATCCTGGGCTAGCCTGCTGGGTTGGATCTCTTGTGCTCTGAATCCTGCAGTGCCGGACTCTTGTTTCCTGCAGTGCAGGCATCCTTCCTTCTGCGGGATTTTTCTCTTGCTGTTCCACTTTATCGGTTCCTGTTCCTTGTATGCCTCTCTGATGCTCATTTTGAAAAAGCCTATAAAAGCCGCGCCTCTTCCACGAAGCCTTCCCTGACCACCTTTCTTGCAGAATTCCCCTGTCCTCCTTTTATTCTTTTAATATTTATTTTTAAAATGTTTATTTATTTTTGAGGGAGAGAGCATGAGTGGGAGAGGGGCAGAGAAAGAGAGGGAGACACAGAATCCAAAGCAGCCTCCAGATTCTGAGCTGTCAGCGCAGACCCTGACGTGGGGCTCGAACTCACGAACTGTGACATTATGACCTGAGCCAAAGTCGGGCGTTCAACCGACTGAGCCACCCAGGCGCCCCTCATGTCCTCCTTTTATACCCTGCATAGACTATCTTCCAGCCCCAGCTCTGTTGCTTTCCCTACCTGTGTCTCAGATTCCTTGTCTTTAAAGGAAAGAAAATCCCTCCACAGACTTTTCATGAAATTTAAATGACCTTCCTTCACTGAACATTTACAAACATTCATTCTGTATTTAGCTCAAAATACACAGGACTAGGTGCAGAGGACAAAAAAAAAAAAAAAAAAAAAAAAAAAAAATACAGCTTCACTGTCCAGTAGCTTATAGTCCAGTAGAAAATAACCCAAATAATAATGATAATAATACGGACAATAGCTTCATGTTTATGCTTTCCAGAGCACGTGGCTAAGTGCTTTTACATACAGACAAATATAAAGGAGGTTGTAATACCTAGTAATGAAGTGCTTTCAAATTAGGTAAAGTCACAAATAAATTGAAGATTATCTTGTTATCACTCCTCATCTTTTGATGTCTGTCTGTCCCGGCTCCCCACTTAGGCTGTGAGCTCCACGAATCGGAAGGGGAATCATCCCACTTCCAGGCACGTCAACAAAGTATGTCTCAACCCTGATGGTGGCTGGTTGGTTAATCTGCTCCCAGAACCGGGAGGATTAGAGGAAGTGTTGCCGGGTCAGAGGTAAACACTCTGGAGGCCCCGTCAAGAAGGCCTTACTGAGGTCACCTTGTGCAGCTCCTGAGATTGGCCATGCCCAGCAGGTGGGGAGCAGTGGTCTACGGTCGAAGGGCTTCAGAGCAGGACCATCTGCTTTTCCTGGTAGGCCCTGAGCTCTGACTCTTGTTTCCTGAATATTCTCTCAGGCTTACTTTCTTCTCCCACATCTTCTGTCCTAAACGTCCTTTGACTGTGAGATTTGTGGCCCATAAGTAAGGCCAAGTGGAGAAAAGGGCGGTAGCCTTCCCCTCCTGATCAGTTGTACCTGCTCTCTCCCAGCACAACCAGCTCCCTGGCTTTCAGCCGCTCTGTTCCACCTGGAACTCATCCACAGGGCGCTGTGGGAAAGGACTGAGCATCAGAAGACCTGAACCTGGCCTCGACTCTGGGGCTGCCCATCCTCCACACCCCAGTTCTGTTTCTGGATCTAGGAAGAGCATCCCCTGTCCTTCCCACCTAAAGGATCATTAGGGAATCAAACAAGACGATGTGTTAAGGGACTTTACACCTGCGTCACGTGAAACCGGGCAGACAGGTTATTATTACCAGCATTTTAAAGAGAACTTTCAGGTTTTGAGTTTTAAAATGGTTTCATTAAGTCTAATGATGACCAAATGGCCCATGGGAAGGAAAGAAACATGGGGACACCAGGACTGTCCAGCCCCATCAAGTGGCACCATACGAATAGGCACAGGTCCTTAGTAAGTCTTTCTACCTTCTGTGTCCCTCTGGGTCAGTGCTGCAGGAGGTGGGAAAGGGCAAGACCAGACTTGTGCCGGGAAAGAGAGAGGCAGGTGGGGAGGTCGCCACAGTGTCTGGCTGGGGGCAGGATGCTCCTTGGGGCCCAGCCAGCCTCTGGGTCACTTCACAAAAGGTCACTGCACCTGCATGGAGAATTTTCCAGCTATTAACAAAGCCACCGAGGCAGTGCGTCCGTAAAGTTCAGCCTCTAATCCCCAATTAAGGCACCGGGTCTTAACTGCATCCGGCATCTGCCTGCCAATGGCTATGGTAATTGTTTCTCTCAGGCTCTCTTTCTCTCTCTCTCTCTCTCTCTCTCTCTCTCACTTTCCAGGACAGTTTCTAGTGGGAGGGGGTCCTTCCCTCAGGTTCCTGACAACCAGAAATCTCTCTCCAAGGTGATGTCTCAGAGTGTGAGTGGGGAAGCTTCTGGGTTCAGCCTACCTTCCAGTTTTCCCCACTCCCCTGACCCCTTGGCCCCCCTCCCCATCCCTTCAGCAGCCTCACCCTGTATCCCTTATGACCTTAGGCCCCTTATTTGGAATCTACTTTGGCCAGGCACTTTGTAAATGTAATCATTTAATCCTCCAAACCAGCTTTGGAGGAAGAGTGAGCCCCACTTTCACCAGAGGGAGAGCCGGTGGTCTTAGAAGGCCTGACTTGCTCAGGCCTCACAGATGGAAAAGGGCGGTGCTCAGACCTACTCTGGGTCTGTGTGGCCCCAGGCCACACCATTGTTGGCATGATGTGGGCCCTTTGGGGGCTGGGGCTCATACAAGGAAGGGCGACCAGATGGCTGTCAAACAGCTCATTACCATAATGACAGCTACAATTTTTGGGCCAGTGGCCTGGCACTTAGTAGATGCTGGGTTTCAGGTTTTACATAAAAGGAGTGTGTTCAGGTACTGTGTGGGCACGGTTAGCTTCACAACAATCCTGCCAAGTAAGTAGCTCTGCCCCCATTTTACAGATGAACAAACTCAGGCATAATGAGGTTTAATTTATTTACAGGGTAAAATACATGATATTTCTGCTTCTGTAGGTAGAAAATGGAAAAATATCATCAACTTCATTCGGCCCAGCTTAATTATAAAGTAGTCAACTCTTTCTTAATTGCAAAATTCCTGCCTTTCCTTACATACAGCATAGCCTTTCTTTTGCAATGTTAAAACTATACAACAAAACAGAAGGGAATTGGTTCCAGGCAGAACAGAACATGAGCCCTTCTAACCTCCTCCCTCAACTTTGGAAGGCCCTTTTCCCACTGTAAGAAGCACTGGCCTGATGTGACTTTCTGGAATAGGGGCCATCCCTAAAGGCTGCTAGGCAAAAGCACACTGACTGGACTTTGGGCTCGGAACAATCACAGCCACATAGACAAACAAACAACTCCCTAAGTAGAAATGCATAGGCATGCCTGAGTAGAGGTTCTTGCATTGCATTGCTTTTGAGATGGGGCAGACTGGAGTCAGGGAGCCCTGAGGAGTGAAAGAGAATAGGCTGGGGTCTTGCCATGTGCCAGACTCTGCAGAATGCATATCCCTCATCAGAGCTCAGCTCCTACTTGTAGACATGTGATTGGGATTTGCTTTGATTTCCAGAAGTGGACGACAGTTGGGCCAGACTCATAACACCGCAAAAGTATATGCATTATTCACCAGCCACTCAAAAAATCAGTTTAGGAGGCAAAGAACGTGTTCCCATTTTAACTCCTCATCAGAGTGTCATAGAAGCAAATGACATTAGAGCTTTTGGAATGTCAGAGATTTCCCTCCATTATGCCCTCCATTATGGACAAAGAAACAGACCAAGTCTGTGCCCTGCCTGAGACAATGCACTCACTGAGGGTTGGGACCAGATCCTCACTGTCTGACGGAGTGCCTGACTCTTGGGAGGTGCTCAGAAATGTTGACAAAAAACATGGGCAAAACTGTTGACAAAGGGATAAAAATAGTAGAATGAGATGAGAGATGTCTTTCCCTGGCCCTCCCCATGGCCATCCTCCCCAGCAATGGTGGCGTCTCCCCGAGCACAGATTATCTTGCTTCAGATCGGGTTTCATGTTGTTAATGGGACAAGTCCATTGCAAGTTCTAGTTTGTGGTCTGACCAACTCTAGGGGCTGCGGTAGGCTTCTTCTTTCTTTAGGACAGCGCCGAGACCTGTGTCCTTTGAATTCTGCCCTGGGTCAGCCCTGCCCATCTTCTTTGCCCTGGTCACTGTCTGATGAGGGATACTGGAGACATTGAGCTGGCTAGCACGTATGCTGTCACTGTGTCCATCTACAGTGCAGCTTTGTTGACCTGTGCCCCCCCAACACGGCTAAGTGAGAACCCCCATCCTCCCCAACCCATGCTTTCTCTCTTTCACCCTAAGCCACCATATTGGAATTACCCGTAATACTTAACAAATGCCAACCTGTGTCCCTGCCCCAAGGGTGCACAGCCTGGGCATCAGGAATGTCAAAAGTTCTCAGGTGTTTCTAAGGTGCAGCCAATCCTAAGTAGCTCTGCATAAGCTCCATCATCTCCCCTTCACCTAACACAGTCCTTGGCATTCAAGGAATGTTTGTTGAATGAATAGAGGAAGGAATGATGAAGGAATGGATGACTGCAGGGCTTCCTACCCATGATCAAACAGTAGAATAACTTTAATCTTTTGCAAAACATATGAGCCCCCGGCCCAACACCCCTCCCAGGCTCCATGTCTCTCCATCCCCACCCTTCACGAACTCAGATGCAGCTTGCCTGCCCATCATTTGGGTTTGTGTGCTTTGTAAAAGGTCGGTGATTCTGATGTGCAGCTCTGGTTATGAAAAACGAGGGAGTGAATGAATCGGTGAATGAATGAATGAGACATCTGAGCTAATAGGAAGAGTTTTAGTTGGGACAAAAAAAAAACCGAAGAAGGAAAGACAGATGAGCATTCTCTATGGTTTAGGAAATTGATGGGTATCATCCTGTTTCCTTTCACTTGACTGGCAAAATAAACCCCACTTGCTGGGGAAGCAAGTAGTGCTTTCCTCCTTCCTGTGCCTCCTTCTCCTCTCTCTAGGAGAAGCCAGCGATGGCTGGGGAGCAGGAATCTGGCCTTTTCTCTTTGGATTCCAATCACAGGGTGTCACGGTTGCTGCCTTATTGTTAGCACATATATTGGATTGGAAATCGAGGTCACGGTAAGGAAGGGGAAACGAGGAAGGCAGGCGGGAATGAGCCGATTCAGAGTCTGGCAATAAATTCTCTGTGCTCGGCTCAACTCAGCAGGAATTTGGAGCCTCAGTAGCCCTTGAAGGTGTTTAAGCTGCAATCACCAGGGACACTGGGGAGTGACAGAGAAAGTCAGGGATGGTGGAGAGGAAAGAGACCAGCAATGAGCCGGGGCAGGCAGTGTGAAGTCACCTGTTTCGTCTGGCCTGCTGCTCCAGAAGGGGGCACAGCGCCCTCTCTGCCTGCAGGGCCCTCAGCCGCCAGTGACGGATGCGAAGTGATACCGTCTAGGTGCCCAGGGAGCTGCAAACCGCCAACGGCTAGGCTTACAGCAATTTAGAAGGATTAGTAGAAACAGAACAGCATACAAAAAACAATGAAACTATCTATAGCATCTAAAACTATCAGCGTCTGGTGATATTTTCTGCAATGATGGACACGTTCTATACTGTGCTGTCTAATAAGGCAGACACTGGCTTGCAGGTCACGCTTGAAATGTGACAGACGGAACTGTCACATTTCTTACGTTTACACATTTCTTACGTTCTCACAAATCTTACGTTTGTTTCACGTGAATGAATTTACTGATTTATTTTTAAATGCTCATTTATTTTATTTTGAGAGAGAGAGAGAGAGAGAGTGAGATTGTGAACGGGGAAGGGGCAGAGAGAGAAAGAGAGAGAGAATCCCAAGCAGGCTCCGTGCTGTCAGCGCAGAGCCTGATGCAGGGCTCAAACTCACACACCGTGAGATCATAACCTGAGCCTAAATCAAGAGTCTGACACTTAACTGAGCCACTCAGGTGCCCCTCATGTGGGTGAATTTAAATGCAAATAGCTGTGACAGCTGGTGGCTGCCTCGTTGGATGGCGCATGTCTAAATGGCGGAGGAAGGCGCGTGGATCTGTGGTAAGGCAGGGAAAGGAAAGAGGGTCACAGCTCCACCTAGTGTGGGCACAGATGTCAAGCCCCTGTTGTGTGGGGTAGAATCCTTGAGAAAGCACTCTCTCTCACAGTGAGAGCCAGGCTCTCTGAGCTTCTTGGGCTCTTGGGCTAACGCGGTCCTTGTCCCCAGCACCGCAAGGGGAAGCTACCACGGAATCCCGCTACACTCAGGGGAGAGATGATCCTATTTTTCCATTACAACAGTTCTCAAAACCCTTTCTAGAGAGGAGACCCTAAAAGAAAAAGTCTCTCCTGCTGGGCCTGTAACTCAAGGCTGTCAGGCCCCAGACCCCCACCCCGACTCTCAGCCCTGTGAAGCCACCTCTCAGATCGGAAGTCCAGACTCCCCAGAGTCAGATTCTGTTCTTTACTCACCTAGTGGTGTTGAAAAAAAGAAAATCACTTAATTTCTCTCAGACTTATCTGTAAAATGAGGGTGTCTAAAGCCCCAGTGACGCCCAAGTTTCTTTCCAGCTTACAAACACTTTTTCTGGGGCACCTGGGTGGCTCGGTCTGTGGTAAGGTCCCCTCCCTAAGGAAAAATAAAAGCCCTCAAGGCAACCTGGCTATACGTACGTGACAACATTCCTCACGACCTTGTAACATGAGACCACTTAATCAGACTGCATGTTTGTGTGTTACCGTACATAGGAGACAAAGAAGTAAAAAATATATAGAAAACTACTCCACGTGGCATTCGGGGCTCAGTTCTTCGGGTATGAGCCCAACGGACCGGTGCCGGCAGGAATAAAGTTGCTTCCTGGAAAGAAAAGCCTGGGTGTCACAACTCTCGGTGTGCGAGAATCCTGCTACAAGTCGGTTGAATGTCCAACTCTTGATTTTGGCTCAGGTCATGATCCCAGGGTCATGGGATCGAGCCCTGCATCGGGCTCTGTGCTGAGTGTGGAGCCTGCTTAAGATTTTCTCTCTCTCTCTCTCTCTCTCTCTCTGTTTCTTGCTGCCTCCTCCCCCAGTCATGCACTCCCCCCACCTCTAAAATGAATAAATAAAAAAACCCCAAAGACCCCCGCTTTTTCTAAAGCATTGAACATCCCTCCACTAGACACCAATTGAAGTTAAGAGGACAATGGAATGGCTTCTCTCAGTGCAGCAAGATTTTCTTTCAACCCTAATTGCTCTCAACATTAGCTGTTTTATTTACTAGTGTTATCATCACTATTAGAAAAGCTTCTGTTTTCTGCTGTTCAGGCTGGATCACCGGCAGGAAAACCATTGTCAGCCGGGTCTGAGTGAGCAGTGGGCCAGAATCTCACACGCTCTGGCTCTGCAGTCAATGCGGTCCGTAGAGCAAGAGGCAATGGGTGTCCTCTCCCTGCCCTTCTCTATCGTGTCCTTGCTTTATTAGTCCTCCCTCTCCTCTCTTTGCATTTCGCTCTTTCTCCCCCACTCTGTCCACTTCCTCTTTCTCACCTTCTTCCTCTCTCCCATCCCTCACCCTGCCCCGGCCTCCACCTCCTCGCCACCCCTGCCTGCTCTTACCCAAGTCCTGGGAGCCCTGGTCGACCTGGTTTTGTGCTTTTCCCAAGCCACAGGCGGAACCGCACTTTGGTGGGTGGGAGGGGCACAGGGCATCCGGAAAGGTTAGAGGCATTGCCTCCGATGCTTTTCAGATGGGCTTCCCTCTCCACCTGCAACAAGAGACCTGCTATGAGAGTGGCTCTTGCTTTCATAACCAAAAAGGAAAGGAAAACCTTCCACCCTGTTATGGACTGAACATTCGTATCCTCACAAAATGTACATGTTGAGGGGCGCCTGGGTGGCTCAGTCGGTTAGGCGTCCGACTTCGGCTCAGGTCATGATCTTGCGGTCCGTGAGTTCGAGCCCTGCGTCGGGCTCTGTGCTGACAGCTCAGAGCCTGGAGCCTGCTTCAGATTCTGTGTCTCCCTCTCTCTCTGACCCTCCCCCGTTCATGCTTTGTCTCTCTCTGTCTCAAAAAAAAAAAAAAAAAAAAAAAAAAAAAAAAGTTAAAAAAATTAAAAAAAAACCCAAAATGTACATGTTGAAACTCTGTCACCCAGTGAGATGGAGGGAGGTGGGGCCTTTGGGAGGTAATTAGGATTAGATGAGGTCATGGGGTGGGGCCCTCATGAATGGGATTAGTGCCCTCTGTAAGAATCACAGAGAACTTGCTTCCCTCTCTCTCTGCCCTGTGAGGACACGGGGAGTCAGCCATCTGCAACCCAGAAGGGAGCTCTCGGCAGAGCGAGACCATACCGATACCCTGGTGTTGGACTCATAGCCTCCAGAACTGTGAGAAATAAGTTTCTGTTGGTGATGAGCCACCCTATAGGGCTGGGAGTCAAAGGCGGGGAGGGTATCCCCTGTCCTCCAGTTCCTCGAACTCAGGGAGCCTCACCTAACAGAGGGAGGCAGGGGCGGGATGCAAATCTGGAGACCTTCATCAAGGGAGCCCTGAAACCGTCTGCCTGAAATTCTGGGTTTCTCAGCCTGGCCGCCTCTCTGTCTGGATGACCTTGTTGAGGCGGCTGCGACTTGACCTAGAGACCTGAGAGTTTGCGTCTCACGTGTGCCCCTCGTCTCCTTCCCCTACACCGGGATGGCGAGAGGAAAGCCCTGGCTCACAGAGACTGTGCTCACACCAAAGTTGGAGGATGTGCTCAGCTCGGTCATGCTCACTTGCCGCCCCAGCCCCTGCCACCCTCACTCTACAAGGAAGTTGCTTCACAGAGATGAGACTTGGGTCTCCAGTTGTCTTTGGGGCAAAGGTTCCCCTTTCAAGTCCTATTCCACTTTGTCAGGCGTAGCTGAGAAGCAGGGGAGGGGAAGAGGACCTTGAACTTGTTTCTCTAAGTCTGCAGGGCCAGTCTGGGGAGTGAAGCAAACCCTCAGTTCCTGACCAGTGCCACCACTTCCTAGCCTTGTATCCCCCCAAGGCTCACTGTTTTCATCTGTAAAATGTGAATGGAACACCTCCTTCACAGGGGGTCTTATGAGGGTTGAAGGGATAATGGATGCCCTTTTTTATTGGACAATGGACGGTGGTCTGGTTAGCCTGGAAGCTGGAGGATGGGCTCGATGAGCTCTTGAATGACTGCCTTGCTTGGAAATCTCCAGAAAAACTTACGTGAGTCCAGACGTGACCTTGCAATTGGCCAAGGTTAGTGAGGTTTACCAGCTCATTACTGGCGTGGCTGACAAAGCAACAGGGCCCTCAAGCAATTCTGAGACAGTCAAGGGAAGGTGCCAGTAATGGGCATCTCTTAGCATCCGGAGCAAGTTTCTCAGGCATCACGCATCAATTTCCAGCAGGCTTCTGCTGATTTGGTTTTCACGGTGGTGTGGTGTGGAGCCACTGTCGCTGAGGCCCTGGGAGGAGGAGAACAAAGGGAGCATTGTCACATTTGAGTAATGTCACACTCAGCCAGGAACAAAGGCACTTGTTATGCAATAGACATAATGGGAAGGGCCAACCCAAGGCAGCAGCCTTGAATTGCAGAGCCAGGGAGCAATGATTTCACCAAGGGAGATAAAACCAGACTAATTTCAGCTTCCAGCTTCAGGTAATGGGAGGGAAATGGCCAAGCCTACAGAGACTGGCCAACCTTCCAGAAGACAGTTGTTCCCAATGACCGCCCACCGGGGTCATTGAGGCATTAACACAGAACTGAAGGGGATAGACAAAGGAACACAGGACTGTGAAAGAAAGGTGGGTGACAGGCCAGAGTAGAGTGCTCAGGAAGCCAGTGACGTTGAAGACCAGAGCTGATGTGGATGCCAGGAGAGTCCGGAGCTCTCAGCACGAGTGACGGGAGGCACCCTCCAAACTCCAATCCTGCAGCAGAAGCTGTCTGTCCCTTCCTCTGTCATCTTTACGGTGATGAAGGGTGATGGGAGACCGGGGACAAGGCACAGGCTGGCTCACGATTAGGGCAGAGTTGTTACAAGCCCCCTGAGATTGAGACATTTTTATGGAGGACAGGAAAGATGGTCCACAGTCCTGTGAGGAGTGGTTTCTTCAAAGAAGCGTGACTTCCTGTGTTCTGCTTCAATCGAGGAAAGCCTTTAGCAAAGCAGTAAAATTGCCACTGAGATTGCCACAGGGTGGTGAGCAGTAGGGGAGGGATGTCCAGGGGCTTCAAGGCACAGGAGGTTTGCTTTCTGTCTTGGAGGGCCAGGAGTAGCTCGTCCAGTATAAGGGGATACACAAAACACCTCTGAGTCACAGGTTCTCCAATCTTCTATCCGCTGGTGTGCCCTCTGCTGCCTCACCCACCCAGCCAGACTCAGCCTCTGTGGTAGAGGCGGGCGACTCAGCAGCCACGCGGCTTCTCAGAGCAGAGCACGTTGTATCTAAGTATCTCCAAGGCTGATCTGCATGCACATGAGGGTTATCACTTTCTGATTTTCAGAAATAACATTTTGAATAGTATGATTTTGCCTGCTTCCTCACTCTGTGAAACAAGCCAGCCTTCTTTCCCTCTTTATGTCCTTGTCTGTTTCTCTCTCTCTCTCTCTCTCTCTCTCTCTCTCTCTCTCTCTCATGCACACACTACAATAAGAACCTAGCCCTGGACCAGATACCTAAACTTGATCCTCAAATCCTGATGTCTTCATTGGCACAGTGTACCCACGAGCTATTTGCATAGGGGAATCAAGACCAGTTATTATGGGGACACGGTTGTGATGTGTTCTTTCCCTGGCTTCCTGCCATCTGAGCTGTCTAAGGGCTTTATTCCTCAGCTGCATGCAGAGGAACCAGAAGGAGCTTCCAGAGTTGTGGAGCAGAGAGCAAGGTTGGCAGAAGCAAGTTTCTCCCTTTGTTTATTTCCAGAAAAGACTAGGGAAATACTGTAGGCATGACAACAGTGGTCACCACAACCGAGCACCTGCGATGATTGGGTGCGTACAGAGAGGTAATAAGGACAGTGTCCTGAGCATCTATGGTACGTGTTTCATATACACCATTGCATTTACTCTTCTCATCAAACCTGATTTTACAAAAGACAAAATAGGACAAGGCATCTGCCCAGCCTCACAGGGAGTGGGACAGACAGAATTTCCAAACTCAGACTATGCTGGTTCTAGAATCTTCCCTCTTGTTTACCCACCCACTGTTCCTTGTTCTGCTGGTCCCCTAAGATGTGGATTTTCAATGAACAAGTCCCAGTTTCTTCACCAGACCTGAACCCCAGCTCAGTTTCTACTCCTACTGTTTTCAGCTATCAGGAGGAACTGATGAGCCCATTTCATTCCCTCAACTTACCTTTCTGGGCTGATTGTTGGGTGCTTCCTTGCTTCGACCATCCAACCTGAGGGTAAGCAGCCTCAGCCAGGCCTGGGTGCCCACCCTCCCTCTCCTAAATGGCTAAAGCTGCAGGAACGTGCCTGGAGGATGAGGTGGCCTGTCCATAGTGAGAGTCTCAGCAGAGGGATGACCTCTTTCATCAAAAACAACCACAAAAACTATGTCTTTATTATAAAAGCAAAAATACTCTTCATAATATAGGTTTTGTTGAAGCACAATACAGGGCAGAGGCTAAGAGTGGAGGTGGGGGAAAATAATATAGATTTACCTCATTCAAATAACAGCACCATAGATTCCACAGACAAACCACCACTGAGCCAACCATCCCCTACTGAGGGGCAGTCAGGCCATTTCCAGGTTCTTTGTCACTACAAACAGGAGTGAAATAAGCAAATACATACTGATATGCTGGTGCTTTGTAAGAGAGAATCTCCAACATAGAATTTCCAAGCCCACATGTAGGCCTCTGGTGTGTGTGTGTGTGGTCTAAATGCCATTGTTACCCTGATGATTGCTTCATCTGAAGCTATGTGATCCTTTCTGTGGGATTACTTAGTCACGGAACTCCTAGGAATGGAGATACTATTTGTAATGGAATTGACTGTTCTCTGTTCTAAGAGAACATTTTTGAAATGCTCTCCTTCCTTCCCAACGTTTGAAAAGTTTCAAGCATACAACCAAGTTGAAAGAACTTTACAGTGAACTTGGCATCTGGAGTCTTCCCCTCATTAATATTTGTACTGTATTTGTTTTACTACATTCCTGTCTATCCAAACTCCAACCGTCCATCAATCCAGCAGCATCAGCTTCCCAGGGTATCTATAACAAGTATCTCACACTGGGTGGCTTCAACAGATAAGAGTTTAGTGTCTCACTGTTCTGGAGCCTAGGAATCTATAGTCAAGGTGTTAGTGGTGATGGTTTCTCTGAGGGAAGAATCTGTTCCAGACCGCTCTCTTTGGCTTGTAGATGGCCGTCTTCTCTCTGTGTCTCTTCATACCATCTTCTCTCAATGCATGTCTGTCCCTGTGTCCAAATCTCCTTTTTTTTTTTTTTTTTTTTAATTTTTTTTTCAACGTTTTTTATTTATTTTTGGGACAGAGAGAGACAGAGCATGAATGGGGGAGGGGCAGAGAGAGAGGGAGACACAGAATCGGAAACAGGCTCCAGGCTCCGAGCCATCAGCCCAGAGCCTGACGCGGGGCTCGAACTCACAGACCGCGAGATCGTGACCTGGCTGAAGTCGGACGCTTAACCGACTGCGCCACCCAGGCGCCCCCAAATCTCCTTTTTTTTAAATAGGACGTCAGTTATATTGGATCAGGGCCCATTCTGATGACCTCATTTTAACTTGATTATTTCTGTAAAGACTCTGTCTCCAGACAAAGTCACTTCTGAGGTACTGACGGTTAGGACTTTAACCTAAAAATGTTGGTGGGACACAATTCAACCCCTAGCACCAACTTATATTCTGATACATTTCAAAGTAAATTTCAGATACCAGTATATAGTCCCCTAAATTCTTCAGCGAGCATATCATAGAGTAGAATTCTATATATTTTATATTTTTAATACAAAATTTACATATAATAAAATGTTCAAATTTTTTAAAAATTTATTTATTTTGAGAGACACAGATGCATGTGGAGGAGGAAGGAAGGGAGGGAGGCAATGAGAGAGAGAGAGAGAGAGAGAGAGAGAGAGAGAGAGAGAATCCCAAGCAGGCTCCGTGCTGCCAGCATAGAGCTCAATGTGGGGCTTGAACCCATGAAGCCACAAGATCATGACCTGAGCTGAAACCTAGAGTCAGATGCTTAACCAACTGAGCCACCCAGGCACCCCAAAATGCTCAAGTCTTAAGTGTACATAGGGAGTTTTGACAAATGTAAACCCTAGTGTAACCGAAACTTCTACAAGATGTAGAACATTACCAACATTCCAGAAAGTTCCCTCATGCCCCTTTCCCTGCCTTCCCTACCCACATAAGTATATTTTAATTTTTAAATATATATTACCAGTTGACTTTCTAAAATGCTGGCAGAAATCTACAGCCCCACCAGTAATGGATTAAATGCCCATCACTCCACTTCCTCAGTTGTTACATTAGTAATAACAAGAGCTAACATTATGGGCTGCCTATTTTGTTCAAGACACCATTCCCAGCTTTATTTTTCTAAATGCTCTTTTCTTTCTCACAACAATCGTGGGAAGCTGTGAGTTTCACTCTCATTTTAAAAATGAAGAGACTTAGGCCCAGAAAGGCTTAAGGTGATACAACTAGTAATTTGGGATTTGAGTCAAGTTATTTTTGAAAATTGATACTCTTTAATCTATATTTTGCCAATCTTTAACTTGAGTTTCCATTACCTAATGAGATTGAAAGTTCATTGGTCCTTTGGATTTTCCCTTCTGTAAATTACCAGTTTCTGTCATTTGCTCATTTTCCTGTTGTGCTTTTGGTCTACTGCATCAGTTTGTAAGACCTCTCTGTATATTAAGGATATTAACTCTATAATATATCATCCTAAATATTATTGTATACTATTTCTTTTCATTTCTCTTATGGTGTCTTTGTCATAAACTAAAAAGAAAAAATTTATATAGCTAAATGGCCCATCTTTTTCTGTGTCCCTATATGACTATTGTGTTTTTAGTATTTTCTTCTAAAGGTTCTGTGTTCCTCTTATAAATCTTATTCCCCAATATTTTACAGTTTTTGCCCCTTTTGGGAATGGGTCTTTTGTTTTCATTTCTGTTTCTCACTGATTTTGTTGAGTACAAAGAAGAGAAAGTGATTTTTATGTATTTTTCTTATTATCTTATATCTAGTCATCATAACAAGTTATCAGTTAAAGAAGTTTTTTTTATTTTTTAAAAATGGAGTCCCTTGGGCCTTTTAGCTATAAAAGCACTGCAATTTCAAACAAGTTGTGTCTCTTCTAATATTTATGTGGGTTATTTAATGGGGGGGGCATAAGCTAATTCTCCCAAATAATATTTAATAATGTTGATCATAGCCTTGCCTTGTTCCTGGGTTTAATGGAAATAGCTTAGAATTTCAGTTTAGCATAAAGTTCACTATTGTTTTAGATATTCTTTTTATGTAGAAAACAATACATAAAATGTATGACATATATGCAAATAATAAAGCATTATAACAAAATGAATACCTGTGAACCCACCAACTACTTAAGAACTACAAAGTGGTTTTGGGATGCCTGGGTGTCTCAGTCGGTTAAGCGTTTGACTTCGGCTCAGGTCATGATCTCACAGTTCGTGAGTTCGAACCCCGCGTCGGGCTCTGTGCTGATAGCTCAGAGCCTGGAGCCTGCTTTAATTCTGTGTCTCCCTGTCTCTCTGCCCCTTCCCTGCTCATGCTGTGTCTCTCTCTGTCTCAAAAATAAATAAACATTAAAAAAATTTAAAAAAAAACTACAAAGTGGTTTTGATTTGTATTTCCCTGTTGAGGAGTGACATTGAGCATCTTTTCATGTGCCTGTTGGCCATCTGGATGTCTTCCTTAGAGAAGTGTCTATTCATGTCTTCTGCCCATTTCTTCACTGGATTATTTGTTTTTCAGGTGTGGAGTTTGGTGAGTTCTTTATAGATTTTGGATACTAGCCCTTTGTCCAATATGTCATTTGCAAATACCTTTTCCCATTCCATCGGTTGCCTTTTAGTTTTGTTGATTGCTTCCTTTGCAGTGCAGAAGCTTTTTATCTTCGTGAGGTCCCAATAGTTCATTTTTGCTTTTAATTCCCTTGCCTTTGGAGATGTGTCAAGTAAGAAATTGCTGCGGCTGAGGTCAGAGAGGTTTTTTCCTGCTTTCTCCTCTAGGGTTTTGATGGTTTCCTGTCTCACATCCAGGTTCTTTATCCATTTTGAATTTATTTTTGTGAATGGTGTAAGAAAGTCATCTAGTTTCATTCTTCTGCATGTTGCTGTCCAGTTCTCCCAGCACCATTTGTTAAGTGCCAGGCACAGTGGCTAAAATGAACAAATCAGGAGACTATAAATGCTGGAGAGGATGTGGAGAAATAGGAACCCTCTTGCACTGTTGGTGGGAATGCAAACTGGTGTGGCCACTCTGGAAAACAGTATGGAGTTTCCTCAAAAAATTAAAAATAGATCTACCCTATGACCCAGCAATAGCACTGCTAGGAATTTACCCAAGGGATACAGGAGTGCTGATGCATAGGGGCACTTGTACCCCAATGGTTACAGCAGCACTTTCAACAATAGCCAAATTATGGAAAGAGCCTAAATGTCCATCAACTGATGAATGGATAAAGAAGTTGTGGTTTATATATACAATGGAATACTACTTGGCAATGAGAAAGAATGAAATATGGCCCTTTGTAGCAACGTGGATGGAACTGGAGAGTGTTATGCTAAGTGAAATAAGTCCTACAGAGAAAGACAGATACCGTATGTTTTCACTCTTATGTGGATCCTGAGAAACGTAACAGGAGACCATGGGAGAGGGGAAGGGGAAAAAAAGTTACAGAGAGGGAAGGAAGCAAACCATAAGAGACTCTTAAAAACTGAGAATAAACTGAGGGTTGATGGGGGGTGGGAGGTAGGGGAAAGTGGGTGATGGGCATTGAGAAGGGCACCTGTTGGGATGAGCACTGGGTGTTGTATGGAAACCAACTTGACAATAAATTTCATATTAAAAAAAAAGAACTACAATGTAACCAATTTTATTTGCTCTGTCTCTTCTCTCTCTGGTAGCCTATCCCCTTCTTCCCCAGCTCCAAAAGATAACTCCTAATTTGGTGTTGCTTTCAGGAAATTACTCATTTAACTATGATTGTATTTCTTTATTCCTTATTATCAATTTAATTAGGAATAGATGTAAATATCTCATGTTTTTTCAGAATCTGTTGTCACAACCACTTGGTTTTTCTCTTCTGATTAATTGAAGCTAAACATTAATAGATTTCTAGATGTCGAACCTGTGTTCATATTCCTGGAATAGTCCCTCCTGAGGACTGTGATGTACTGAGTCTTTTTATACCAGTGAGAAGTTTTATTTGCTATTGTTGCATTTATAACTTTTATGTCTTTCTTTTTTTAATTTATTTTTAATTTTTTAAAATTTACATCCAAGATAGCATATAGTGCAACAATGATTTCAGGAATAGATTTCTTAATTCCCCTTACCCATTTAGCCCATCCCCCCTCCCACAGCCCCTGCAGTAACCTCCTGTCAGTTCTAGCAGTTTTTTGGTGGAATCTTTTTGGTTTTCCAAATAAAGTATCATGTCATCTGTGAAGAGTGAAAGTTTGACCTCCTCCTGGCCAATTTGGATGGCTTTTATTTCTTTGTGCTGTCTGATTGCTGAGGCTAAGACTTCCAATACTATGTTGAATAACAGTGGTGAGAATGGACATCCCTGTCTTGTTCCTGACCTTAGGGGGAAAGCTCTAAGTTTTTCCCCATTGAGGATGATATTAACGTTGGGTCTTTCATATATGGATAGCTTTTATGATCTCAAGGTATGATCCTTCTATCCCTACTTTCTTAAGAGTTTTTATCAAGAAAGGATGCTGTATTTTGTCAAATGCTTTCTCTACATCTCTTGAGAGGATCATGTGGTTCTTGTCCTTTCTTTTATTGATGTGATTAATCACAGTGATTGTTTTGTGGATATTGAACCAGCCCTGCATCCCAGGTATAAATCCCACTTGCTCATGGTGAATAATTGTTTTAACATATTGATGGGTCCCGTTGGCTAATATCTTGTTGAGGATTTTTGCATCCATGTTCATCAGGGAAGTTGGTCTATAGTTCTCCTTTTTAGTTGGGTCTTTGGTTTTGGAATCAAGGTAATTCTGGCTTCGTAGAAAGAGTTTGGAAGTTTTCCTTCCATTTCTATTTCTTGGTACATCTTCAAGAGAATAGGTGTCAACTCTTCCTTAAATGTTTGGTAGAATTCCCTGGAAAGCCATCTGGCCCCAGACTCTTGTTTTTTAGGAGATTTTTTATTACAAATTTGATTTCTTTACTGGTATGGATCTGTTCAAATTCTCTATTTCTTCCTGTTTTGGTTTTGGTAGTGTATATGTTTCTAGGAATTATTCCTTTACTTCCAGATTGCCCATTTTGTTGGCATATAATTGCTCATAATATTCTCTTATTATTGTTTGTGTTTCTGCTGTGTTGGTTGTGATGTCTCCTCTTTCATCCTTGATTTTATTTATTTGGGTATTTTACTTTTTCTTTTTGATCAAACTGGCTAGTGGTTTATCAATTTTGTTAATTCTTTCAAAGATCCAGCTTCTGGTTTCATTGCTCTGTTCTACTGGGTTTTTTTTTTTTTTTTTTTTTTTTTTGGTTACAATAGCATTGATTTCTGCTCTAATCTTTATTATTTCCTGTCTTCTGCTGGTTTTGCATTTTATTTGCTGTTCTTTTTCCAGCTCTTTAAGGTTTAAGGTTAGGTTGTATATCTGAGACTTTTCTTCCTTCTATAGGAAGACCTGGATTGCTGTTTACTTCCCTCTTATGACTACCTTTGCTGTGTCCCAGAGGTTTTGGACTGTGGTGTTATCATTTTCATTGGCTTCCATGTACTTTTTAATTTCCTCTTTAACTTCTTGGTTAGTCCATTCATTCTTTACTAGGATGCTCTTTAGTCTCCAGGTGTTTCCTACCTTTCCAAATTTTTTCTTATGATTGATTTCGAGTTTCATGGTGTTGTGGTCTGAAAATATGCATGGTATGATCTCTATCTTTTTTTACTTGTTGAGGGCTGCCCCAGTATGTGATCTATTCTGGGGAACATTCCATGTACATTGGTGAAGAATGTATATCTGTTGCCTTAGGATGAAATGTTCTGAATATATCTGTTAAGTCCATCTGGTCCAGTGTGTTATTCAAAGCCATTGTTTCCTTGTTGATTTTCTGTTTAGATGATCATTGCATTGCTGTAAGTGGGGAATTGAAGTCTCCTACTATTGTGGTATTATTATCAATGAGTTTCTTTATGTTTGTGATTAATTGATTTATATTTTAGGTGCTCTCACATTTGGAACATAGATGTTTACAATTGTTAGGTGTTCTTGGTGGATAGACCCCTTAATTATGATATAATGCCCTTCTTCATCTCTTGTTACAGACTTTATTTTAAAGTCTAGATTATCTGATATATGTATGGCTACTCCAGCTTTCTTTTGGTGACCATTAGCAAGATAGATAGTTCTCCATCCTTACTTTGAATCTGAAGGTGTCTTTAGGTCTAAATTGGGTCTCTTGTAAACAGCATATAGATGGATCTTGTTTTCTTATCCATTCTGTTACCCTATGTCTTTTGGGTGGAGCATTTAGTCCATTGATGTTTAGAGTGAGTACTTACAGATATGAGTTTATTGCCATTATGTTTCTTGTAGATTTGGAGATTCTGGTGGTGTTCTCTGGTCCTTTCTAGTCTTTGTTGCTTTTTTTCCCCATCTTTTGTCTCCCTCAGAGAGTCCCCCTTAAGATTTCTTGCAGGTCTGGTTTAGTGGTCACAAACTCCTTTAATTTTTGTTTGTCTGGGAAACTTTCAATCTCTGCTTCTATTTTGAATGACAGCCCTGCTGGATAACGAATTCTTGGTTGCAGATTTTTCTGATTCAGCACATTGAATATGTCCTGCCACTTCTTTCTGGCCTGCCATGTTTCTGTGGATAGGTCTGCTGCAAACCTGATCTGTCTTCCCTTGTAGGTTAATTTCCCTTGCTGCTTTCAGGATTCTTTCTTTGCCTGAATATTTTGTGAATTTGACTATGATATGCCTTGTTGATGGTCAGTGTTTGTTGAATCTTATGGGAATCCTCTGTGCTTCCTGGATTTTGAGGTCTGTGTCTTTCCCCAGGTTAGGAAAGTTTTCTGGCATGATTTGCTCACATAACCCTTCTACCCCTTTTTCTCTCTCTTCCTCTTCTGGGGCCCCTATGATTCTGATATTCTTCCTTTTTAACAGGTCACTGGTTTCTCTAACTCTTAAATAGTGCTCTTTTGCCTTAGTCTCCCTCTTTTTTTCTGTTTCATTATTCTCCATAAGTTTGTCCTCTATATTGCAGATTCTCTGTTCTTCCTCATCCATCCTTGCCACCATGGCACCCATTTGAGATTGCAACCCAGTTATAACATTTTTTATTTCATCCTGACTAGCTTTTACTTCTTTTATCTCTGCAGAGAGGGATTCTAATCTATTTTTGACCTCAACTAGTATTATTATTATCATGATTCTAAATTGTGGTTCACACATCTTGTTTGTATCTGTGTTGATTAAGTCCCTGGCTGTTGTTTTCTCCTGCTCTTTCTTTTAGGGTGAATTCCTTCATTTCATCATTTTGAAGGAAGAAAAGGAATTAATAAGGAAAAAAAATTTCAAGTTAAAAAATTAAAAACAACACACACATACACACACACACAAATCAAGTAAATGATGCTAGCTCCTAGGTGTGTTTTGGTCTGGTTATTGAAATGAGCTTGATAGATTAGAGAAAAAAGGGAAGAGAAAAAGAAAAAAAAAAAAGAAAAAGAAGAAAAAGAAAGGAAAACATTTGAAAATTTGTGAAATGTATACAATGAAATAGAATGATGGAAGTAAAATAGAATTTGAAAAGTTTACAAAAAAGAAAAAATATAGTAGAAAAAATAAAGGAAAAATATATACATTTTTTAACATTTATTTATTTCTGAGACAGAGAGAGACAGAGCATGAATGGGGGAGGGTCAGAGAGAGGGAGACACAGAATCTGAAACAGGCTCCAGACTCTGAGCTGTCAGCACAGAGCCCGATGTGGGGCTCGAACTCACGGACCGCGAGATCATGACCTGAGCTGAAGTCAGCCGCTTAACTGACTGAGCCACCCAGGCTTCCCTAAAGGAAAATATTTTTAATAAAAATTGAAAAGAAAAATAAATTTTTTCTCTTTATTCAAGAAAAAGAAAAGAAAGAAAAGAGAAAAAAAGAAAATTGAATAGATGGACCAACGAACAGACTGAATTACAATTGAAATTACATAGTTTTCCCCTAGAAGTCAAACTATGAAGAATTTTATAGTCCGTAAACTAAGCAGGTGGAGAGATCTGTGGTGTTCCTGGAGAGTAAGGTTGCTCAGTTGGGCGGGGCTTAGTGTAATGGCTCTGTCCTCCACTAGATGGCGCTGCTTAGTATACTGGGGTGGATCATTGTGGTGCTTGTAGGTGTGTATGCGCATGCGCGGGAGGTGCAAAAATGGTGTCACCCAGCTACCCAGCCTCCAGTATGGAAACTCTGTGCTCTCCTCCACCAGCAATCACACACCCGTCCTTGGTCTCCAGCTTTCTTCCACTGCCTGCTTTTACACTGTCCGTGACCAAGCCATCAGGTTGCCAGGCGGTCCATCCTTACTGAGTTTTATGTCAGATGCAGCTCTGTGTCCTGACCCCTCACTTCTGAGGGACTGCGGCTTTGACCCATTCTGCCGCTCTGCTGGGGGGTCTCAATGGAGCACTGGCCAGGTGCCGACCTCACCCAGGAACTTTCGCGGGACCATGCTGTTGCTGCTGCTGCCGCTGCCCAGAGACTGCAGTCGGGTGCCAGCCTGCCCCAGAAAAAGTTGACGCGATCGTGTAGCAGCAGCATTTCAGGGATTATGGAAAATCACAACACACACCTGGCACCAGGCTTCAGTTCCGACAACCTTGTTTCAGCACCAGCAAATGTGGTTGTGCTCCCAGGTCCACTGGGGCCTTTGCCTGCGGGCACACAGCCTCTACCCGATGTCCTCCGAGCAGGGAAACCACCTTTCCCCCATGTGGCCTGAAGACCCCAGACTTCACTCTGCTCCTGGGGATTCGCCCTTCTCACCAGACCACCACCAGGTATCGAGCTGCGCCATTTCAGACTGCGTTTCCCTTGTTTATAGTGTCTTCATGGAATTCAAACCCTCTCCTTTCTCCTTTCTCCCTTTTTGGTGGCTGTTTCCACTTTTTCACTTTCTCTCCAGCTGCTTTTGGGGGAAGGTGCTTTTCTCATACTATCTCAGCAAGGAAAAGCGGCTTCCTGCCCTCCGTGGCTTCTGTCTCCCCCAGTTCACCGCTCCGCACCACGTACCTGCTGGGTTCTGTGTTTCAGGTTGTGCAGATTGTTGTGTCAATCCTCAAGTCAGTTTTCTAGGTGTGCAGGATGGTTTAGTGTTGGTCTGGCTGTATTTTATGGACACAAGACAAAAACTTCTATGCTGTTCTCCCATCTTGGCTCCTCCCCCTATGTCTTTCTTTATAAGTGAGATTAGTCAATATTTTAATGTCATACTTTGGTATGAAGTTCAACTAGCTTTATTGGTTCTAAAATAAGTTAGAAAATTTCCACTTTTTCAATGGTCTGGAATATTTAAAATAACATAGAAATGATCAGGTTTTAAATGTTAGATAGAACTTGCCTGTAAACACATCTGGATCTGGAATTGTTTTTAATGGTACATCTTTAGTTGTTTTTCCAATTTGTTATACAATTATTGTCTGTTCAGATTTCCTTTCTCTCTTTCGGCCAGTTTTGGGGTTATTATTTGACTAGAAAAATCATCCACTTCCTTTAGAGTTTCAGCTATGTTGCACATAATATCAACTTACTGTATATATTGTATATCTGTGGTCACTTATATCCTTTTTTCCCTAGTATTGTGTACATTTACTTTTTCTGTTTTGTCCTTAATGAATGATGCAGCAATTCTTTTATTTCATGATTTTTTCCCTCTAAAAACCCCAGGGGCGCCTGGGTGGCTCAGTCAGTTAAGTGTCTGCCTCTTGAGCTGGCTCAGGTCATGATCTCATAGTTTGTGAGTATGAGCCCTGTGTTGGGCTCTGGGATGACAGCACAGAGCCTGCTTGGATTCTCTCTCTCTCCTTCTCTCTCTGCCCCTCCCCTGCTTGCACACACTCTCTCTCAAAATGAAGAAACTTAAAAAAAAAAACGCAGCCTTTTGGCTTCGTTTACTCTTCTAATTTATTTTTGCCGTTCTCTGTTTCATTAATTTAAACATGCATTGTTATTACTTTTTTTAACCTCTTTTGGTTTATTTGTTATATCCAATTTTTTAAGTTGAATACTTACCTAATTTATTTCCAATTTCATTAATAGTAAAAGGGGAAACTTAAGACCCTTAAAATTTCTGTAAGTAGATTTAGCTATGCTGGATACATTTTGATACGTAGTATTTTCTTTTTGATTATTTCCCATTTATAATTTAAATGTAGTCATTATTTAAGAAACTAATGACTGTATCTGAAATTATAAACACATACTTTACTTTCAGTTAGGTGTTACTGCTATTAGGGTTTTATTTGGGAAGGAGGCTATTGTTTATTGTTGATTTTTGGATTTTTAAAGATTCTGGTCAGAGAATATAGCCTATTACAAGCCTTATGTTTTGTAATTTTTAAATTTTTAAAAATATTTATTTTTGAGAGAGACAGTGAGATCGAGAAAGAGAGAAAGAGAGAGAGAAAGAGAGATAGTGTGAGCTGGGTAGGGGCAGAGAGAGAGGGGGACACAGAATCCAAAGCAGGCTCCAGGCTCTGAGCTGTCAGCACAGAGCTCAATGTAAGGCTTAAACTCACCAACCATGAGATCATAACCTGAGCCGAAGTCAGATGCTCAACCACTGAGCCATCCAGGCACCCCATGTTTTGTAATTTATTAAGCTTTGCTCTGTCCCAAATGCATGATGAATTTTTGTGAATGATTTTTTGAAGGTTGAATCAGCCTTGTGTTTTTGCGTTAAACCCTACTTTTTCATGATATACATCTTTCTATAAATTGTTGAATTTGGTGTCTAAATTTTTTGGGAAATGTTTGCATCTGTGTTCAGGAGTGAAATTTGTTTATGATGCTCCTTTCTTTTAATATTTCTGTCAGGTTTGGATATCAAGATTATATGCGAGTTGGGAAGTGTTCATTTTTTTTTTTATTATTCTTTGTGATTTTAAAAAGAGTCAAGTGTTTCTTCCATAAATTGTTGGTCAACTAGCTGATAAACCATCTGGAATGGGGGTTTTGCATGTAGAATTCTTCTTCTACTAATTCAGTTTCTTTAATTCTTACTTAGAATTATTTAGCTTTTCTTCATAATTTATTTAATTGAATTCTATTGATGGAAATGTTAATTGCTTTCAGTTTTCACTATTACAAGGGATGATGCAGTGAACACGTTTCTGCAAGTATTTTGCAAAGATACATATTTTTATAAGATACACTCTTATAAGAGGAATTGCTGGACCACAAAGTATGAACAGTTTTAGCTGTGTTTGGTTTGCTATCAGATCCTCTCCTGAAGAATAGCATTGGAGACAGAAATGCCCTCAGTGTTAGTTATTTATTGTGGGTAGCAAATTACCATAAGACTTGATGGCTAAAAATAATTATAAACACTTACTATCCTCACAGTTTCTGTGAGTCAGAAATTTGGGAATGGCTTAGTTCGGTGGTCCTGACTTGGGATCTCTCAGGAGATGGTCATCAAGATGTTAGTCTGGGCTGTGCATCTGAAGGCTTATGCTGAGTGTGAAGGGTCTACTTCCAAGATGGTGCACTCATATGGCCAACAAGTTGGTGCCAGTGCTTGGTAGAAGACCTCAGTTTCTCCCCCCATTGTGGATTCACCACAGACTGCTTGAATATTGTCACAACATGGCAGCTGAGTTCCCCAGAATGAGCGATGAGAGACAGACAGACAGACAGAGAAGGAAGCAGCAATGCATTTTGAACTGGCTTTAGAAATCACACACCATCTGCCACAGTCTATTCTTTAGAAGCAGGTCACTGATTGATTCTGGCCCACACTGAAGAGAAAGGGAATTAGACTCCACCTTCTGAAGGAACAAGTGTCAAAGAAATTGTGGGCATATTTTAAAACCATTATAGCCTCTCTGTAAGCCTAATTTAAGTGGATTGATCTCCTTGGCATAAGCCTTCAAAAAAATGTTTTTAAGGAGAAGTTCTCAGCCCATCGAAGGCATGGAGGCAAATGGAATCAGCGGGTGAGGGTGTGGAACTGGGCTACAAACTGTCAAGCGCCTGCTGCCCTTAGTGTCCAGTGTCCTCAGTATCCTGGCTACTATCCAGGTTCAAGATGTATGTCTTAATTATGTAAATGGAGCGATTATGCCATCAGGGGCTCTGGTAAGCTAATTACTAAATAAGAAATCGATGCTGAGGTCAAGATTAATGAATCCCAAGGCTCCCAACACTCTGACTGTAATTGCAGTATTGAGGATCTTATTTCCACAAACCATGCCAGGAATCTTGGAGAGAAGAGGGCCCTTCTTGCTGTGACTGATACATTGAAACCCTGTCCAAGCTTCCTCCTCTCATGTATGCCAGGGGCTGGAAACAATCTTTGGCACACCTCTCCCATCCCATGGCCACCTCTGCACTTACCCAGTCAGCCTGTAATAGTTCAGGCTCCCGGGAAGTGGCCATGTGGATTATTATGGCCAGTACCATTGGGGCGGGAGGGGCTTCAGCCAGAGCATCAGTTCTATTGGATGTGACATTTGCATTTGGAGGACTGCGGCAGGACGAGATGGTTTCACTGGGGCCCCTTTCTTTCCAACTCTCTTTTTTGCAGGAGATGTCTGATTGCCCCTGACAACAGACTAGACTGGACAGAGAGGTCCTCTGACCCGAAAGGCCCTGGAGGCACAAGAGCGCCTAGTCTCCTCATTGTCCACCCTTTGCCCTCCCCCACTCCCACATCACAGGGCTCTGGACTCTGTCTCTCTTGCTTTACATGGCTGTTTTCCCTTTAATTCCAAATTGTTTTGTCTTGCCCTCAGCTTTTATCTAGTGCTTGTAAAAGAAATAGCCATGTTTAATCTGGTTCTGCAATTATTATAAAAATACTGTTGAGGACCATGACTGGTACATCTGCAACAAGATGATGAGGGAGATTTGTCTGGTGTCCCAGAATTGTGGCTAAGGTCCAAACCAAAGCAGTGGACAAGAGGCACTGAGGAACCTCTTTGGAATTAAAGAGGGCTGTCCAGGAGCAGAGCCAATGCAATATGACAATGTGGTCAGCAATCAGAGGTTTAGGAAACAGCCTGATACCTTCAACCCACCCCTGTTCCTGAGCCCTGTTCCTGCACTCTTGTTTACACAGGGAGAGGACCAGGGAATGTAGAGGGGTGGCGTCACAGCTGCCAGCCTTCCAGTGTTCATGGTGACGGGCAATTCCCTTGTCTCCCCATTGGAAGACATGTTATCACAGAGACCATTGGTTACTCCTGGGCTAGAGATTTTTGTAAGAGGCCTGTGGAGGTGGTCCATGCCAGCAGAAGGAGAAGGGGGTGTAGAGGGACTACAGAAGGAGAAGGGGGTGTAGAGGGGCCAGAGGAACCCCCTCCCACTTTCACTCAGCCCTTGGAGAATACAGAGGAAGTCCATGGTATTTCCTGTGGCTACACCTGAAGGAGCATAGAATGAGGAGGGTCAGGAGCTGTGGGCTGCCCAGATGATTGTCATAACAAGTGAGGAGAGCCTTGATCCAGAAAGAGTTGAGGGCTATAGTCCCAACTGAAGGGGTACTTCCTCTCCAAGTGGGTCCTTGTATGAGAGGAGACCCAGCATTAATCCAAACCCCCACCCACCTTCCACATGGAGACCACAGCTTCAGTAGGTCCGCTAGCCTCACATGGGACCAGAACCAGGCCAAGATGGGAGATAGCTTCTCACCACCACCAGCCCTCGGCCATGCTGAGATGCCTCCTGCCTCCCCATGCCCCCTTCCTGCCCCTAAAGCCAAGAAAGCTGGACCCAAAAGAGGGAGGAGAAGGAGCAGAGGTGAAGGAAGACTCTCACGCCATTCATTCCACCTTGGGGTCCCTAGAGCCACAGCCTGCCTAGAGTTTAGGGGGTGGGGGAGGAAGGGCTTTGAATGGTTTTAAACAGACTAGACTGAGTTTTTTAATAACTGAAAGTGACAGAACATTCACTTTATGCCCAAAATATCATTAAGTGATGGGGAAAAGGGATTCGACAGTACACAGCAGAAAGCAGTGACTGGAAAAAATTAACTTTCGTGTTTATACCCCACTGAGTTGAGACTCTTCAATAACCCACTGCACATCATTCCAGTCAGTGCTCCCTGAATTAAGCCCTGTGCAGGGAAATTATTCTCAGAACTTTCGTCAAGGCTGTCCAGGGCACGAGGAAAAGCACACACATAACCTATGAAGTCAAGGTAAAATGGGAAGGTCTTTTGAAGGGGAAGTTTGGCAATAGGTGTCATAAGCCTTGAAAAGAGCATACTTCTGGCCCAGCCATTTTATTCTTAGGGATATATTTACTGATTGTTCAGTAACCTTTTATGGATACCAGTAATGAGCGGGGTGCTGTTCCAGGTATGTTGAGCAAGACAGACTGGATCCCCTCCCTCACAGACATTACAACTTGGTGAAAGGGAGAGCTAGGAAACAGGTCTGGCTCCTGCTCTAGCAGAGGGAAGACAGTGGCAGTGGCCACCACAAGAGGGACAGCCAACCCAATCCGTGGTGGTGATGGGGATGGCGGGGTGTTGGGGGAAGTTCATCTGAAGAAGTGATGCCTGAAAGATGAACAGGGATTAGTGAGGCGAGGGCTTGCAGGTGGAGGAAAAATGTTCTAGGGAGTAAGAACGTGCAAGAGGCAGAGAGAGCAGGGGTGCTGAAAACCTAAAGAAGTTCAGTTTGGCCAGAAGAGAAACAGGAACGAGGGGATGATGAGCCTGGGAGGCTGGAAAGGGAGGCGAGGGACTCTAAGGACATAATGCAGGGTGATGACACAGACTCACCGAAGCACCAGCTACGATTATGAGATCTGAGATCTGAAGCTCGGATGTCAAACAATAGCGTCCCGGCAACACCAGTATCCTAAAAACACTGCACAGCTGTAAAAGGGGTGTGGAGGAATATTTATTGGCATGAAAAGATGTTTATATTGTCAAATAAAATCAGGATGGGGCATGTTGGTTGCTCAGTCAGTTAAGCATCTAACTCTTGGTTTCAGCTCAGGTCATGATCTCGAGGTTCACGAGTTTGAGCCCCGCATCAGGCTCTGCACTGACAGTGTGGAGCCTGCTTGGGATTTATCTCTCCCTCTCTCTCTGCCCTTCCCCCAGCTCTCTCTCTCTCTCTTTCCTTCTCTCTCTAAGCAAACATAAAAAAAATAAGTATATAAATTTTGTATAGTATGTGTAATATGGTCTTATTTTTATTTTAAAAATTATACAAACATTCTGTGAAACATGTGTATTAACAGTTACTGGGATTGTAGGTGAATTTCATTCTTCTCTTTTTGCTCAATTGTAGTTTCTCCTATAGTTTATCTGTGTGCAGGAACTGCTACGTGGTAAAGAAGTGAAAGTTATAAGACAGAATCACTTATATGTAAGCTTAAAACATTGAGTGCCAGGAAAATCCTAGTCTCCATGTTTAAAGCATGAAGAAATTATTCCCCAGCCATGCGGCCCCTCCGTCTAAAGTAGACCCTTTCCTTTCTGTCCCTTGAATGCAGCCTGCTGTCTCCTTTCCATTGCCTTGTTCAGGTTGGCCCTTTCACCAAGAATTTCTTCTCCATACCACTTGTGGTCTATCCAAATGCTCCAGATCTGTCACAGCGCAGTTCAGGTGTCCCCTTGGCACAGGGCAACATGTGTACAGACTTTATAACATGTATATGGACTTCAGGTACTGCCCATGGAAACTTCAGGTACTGCCCAGTTGTGACTTCACCACTTCCTAGTTAAGTGATCTCAGAAAATTTACTTAACCTTTAAGAAATTAATTTTTTTTTCAGTGAGATGTTGTAAGGATTACAAAATATTATAATTCAAGTCCCTTAAATTACCAAGCACTACATGTATTCAACAAGCAGTTATGAAGAACCAAGCGTGCCGTTGACATTAAATTAGACATTACCCAAATGCTAGTTTTATTATAACACTCAATTATCAATAATAATCTTCCACGGAACTTAGCAAATAACATTCTGCTTTGTGCTTCTCATGTTTCACCTGTGAGTGTCTCGTTAATTCTTTTTTATTCTGTAAGTTAATTCTTTTGTGTTACCAAATATTTATCAAATTCCCTCTACAAGCCTGGTGGCGATTAACATGATGAGCAGGAACCTGACCTCCTACAGTTTGATGGATGCAATGGGGACCTTTTGAAGGCTTTAAGGAAAGCAGTGATTTGATGGGATTTGTGTCTTTAAACATACCATGTTTTTTCCAATTAGTTGAAACTTTCTTCCCTCCTTTACCTCACTGAGTCTTGCCATTCTTTATGTCTCGAATTGGATGTCACCTCCTCCAGGGACACTTTCCTGACCTCCAACTCTGGGCTTTGTGCCCTCAACATGCACCCTCTGTGCCCCAACCACTTTCATCACACTGGGTTGTAATTGTCTGGTTTCCGGTCCATATGCCCCTAGACCATGAGCTTCATGAGGCCGACAGAGCCCATCCCCACCTTTTCATACTTATATCCACCATGTCCAGCCAGAGCACAGGGTAAGTGCTGAGTAAGGGTTGCAAACATGGCAACCCTGGAAGAGGGATTCAGGGAGGTCATGGGAACAAGCCAGACTACAGTAGGAACAATAGTACGAAGCAAGAACAAAGCATGCGTCCTGGAAACAGTAACGAGAGGCACTTCCTTAGGAAATCTTACTCGAGAAGAGTAGAGCCTAGAAGGGCAATCACTAGAAGAGGACACAGGAGACTGAGGGTTTGTTTTGTTAGATGGGAGAGACTTAAGCGTGTTTAAACACTGATGGAAAGATCCGGAAGGAAGGAGATTAAGATACAGGAGATTGATTTAGTCAAGTATTGCTGCAATCATGCTGCATAATGAACAACCCCCACTCTCCGTGGCTTATGGTGAGAATAAACATTTGTTTGACTCACTCGTGTCTGCATCCCGTTGCAGGTCTGCATATTCGGGTCCACTCCATGTTCTTCCCATCCTCCTTGGGCCACGAGCCGGCCAGAGCACGTTCTCCTCCTGGTGCTAGCAGAGGCAGAGGTGGGGGGCGGGGTGGGGACATGCATGATCTCTTAAAACCTTGGCTCAGAACAGGCATGTTACCACTTCTGCCCACAATCCACTGTCCAAAGTCCACATGGCAACCTCGATCTCGCCATCAATAGGGCAGATATAAACAGTCTATCCATAGTGCACAGTGCAGGCTAGATTGTGAAAGGTGACAAGAAAGTGGAGGCTGAGAGGGCGAGTGTGCTGGCAGCCAGAGGTGCTGATGGAGCCAAAGCTGGGAAGGGGCCCAGGTGCAGAGATGAGAAGGCCAAGTCTGAGTGAATGTTTGCACAGTGGAGCCGTGCAAGCTGCTGACCAGCCCAGGCTGTGGCAGTGAAGGCTGTGGTTGAGAGGAGGTGACCGACACCAGCTATAGCTGAGCCATCCAAGCTCCGGGAGGCAGGTGATGAGAGCACCCAATGTCACAGGAAAACTAGAGACAGAAGGAACTGTGAGGCAGGATGTCTCAGGGTCCTGGAGAAGACAGGAGGACAATGGCGTGGGGACATGGGCTACCAGATGACAGGCAGTGTCTGGGAGCATGGAGAATGCCATCCCCAGCTCCAGACAGAGACATTTCTGGGTTGTGGAAGAAACAACAATTCCAAATGGAGAGCCTGCAGGGAAAGCAGCATTTGGGGAAAGAGCCAAGTTTCTGTTAAGTAGGAAAGAGAAGGGGCGCCTGGGTGGCTCAGTCGGTTAAGTAGGAAAGAGAAGAGCCATTTGGATGACAAGTCTGAGGGAACAGGAAAGTTTGTTTACCATGGTAGCTTCTACAGGAAACTATGGGGATGACTTCGCTGCAGAGGGAGCCCAAGGTAGGGGAGAGGGGAGACCCACCAAGGGTAAAGACAGCATGGAAGTGAAGCATGTCTTTCTGTCTGTCTGCTGGGGAAAGAAGGTGCCACATGTTTCTGAAAAGAGGGCATCCAAAGCCAAGAGAATTTGTTCCTAGGACTCTCATTGTGTGGGAAAAACAATAGATGTCCCTGGAGGATGAGCAGCCCTAACTCATTAGAAAAGCACAAGGCCCTTAAGAAATGTTTAATAGGGGTGTCTGGGGGACTCAGTCAGTTAAGCGTCTGACTTCAGCTCCGGTCATGATCTCACAGTTCGTGGGTTCGAGCCCCACGTCTGGCTCTGTGCTGACAGGTTGGAGCCTAGAGCCTGCTTCGGATTCTGTGTCTCCCTCTCTCTGTGCCCCTCCCCCACTCATGCTCTTTCTCTCTCTGCCTCTGAAAAATAAATAAAACGTTAAAAAAATTAAAAACAAAGAGAAATGCTTAATAAAATGAATAAATGTCAAACAAACAAAGAAGCCAATACTGGATTCATAAGACATCTTCTCCTCTATTAGAAAGGGCAGTGGCTCTAATCTTCTGCTCCAAGCAACGGAAAGGGTCCATTGCCTTCTGTGCCGCAGCAAACTGACCCCTGTTGCTCCCAAAGTTTGGAAATTCTCTGCCCAGAAATGCCAAAACTTTTGGCTATGGGTTTTGATTTCTCATTAACCTTTACAGGGCCTACCTTGATGATTAAATTACACATTTTCTTCACCAGGTCATCTCCAATTAAGACGATAATTAGCTTCCATGTTTTATCAAGTATTTCCCAGCCTGTCTATGAAAAGGAACTTAATGAAAACAATCAGGACATGTAATCACATTAACAAGGGGAAGCCCATGGGGAGGATTTGAAATATCTAACAGTAGACCAGAGAGGAATGGGACTTCACGGTAAACACAGACCCAGTACTGACTGCCACAGATCCAATGGCACTTGAAGGAGAGTATGGGCCAACTGGGAGTTTTCTAAGACTTTGAGCAAACTGGGCGCTTTTTACCTTGGCCGGTGTGTGAACCAGTGTGAGCAGTAGGTCTTGAGAGCATCACGGCCAACAACAGTAACAACTTCCACAACCACTACTATTTGTTGGGTGCTTATGTGTGTAAGGCATTGTACCAGGGGCTCTGTATGCCTTATGCTAATTCATACTTCCTGACCCCTTGGAGGTAAGCATAATGCTCAGCTATATTTTACTGATGAAGCAACTGGAGCTCAAAGAGGGGCAGTGACTTGCCTAAGGTCACGTGGCTGGTCAGGAGCAAAGCTGAGACTTGGATCCCCAAGAAGAGGCGTGCTCCTTCACGTGGCAGAGAGGTTCTGGCTACAGGGGCACCTGCCACAAAAATGGCCTGGACCAAAGGCCACAGCTCCACAGCACATATACTGCCTGTCGCTCTCTCCAGTTCTCTCCATGCCAGACCTCTCTGATTTATCATGATACTCTCTCCCATGGAGTGCAGATGTGGCCTCATCGTCTTCCTTCTCCATAGCACTCCAGGCAGCCACTAAATCAATCCCAAGTGGCAGGTGAGATGGAGTTTCTTTGCCACCCTTGGCATAGATGCTCTGTGAAAACATGAGTGACAAAGCACTGGGCATGGGTTTTGAGGGACCCAGCTTTGAATCCTGGTTCTCTCTATTCCAGCAATTCCAGAGCCCATTTCACCATCTGTGAAATCTGAGGGTTGTGAAGATCAAATGAAACGTCAGCGTGTGAACTGCCATGTCTGTAGCGGGGCAAGGCCCCGGGGAAGAGTTTGCTTCCTTCTTTCACAAGTGGTGATTGACACATTTAGACTTGGATCGGGGCAAAGATGGGTACTTAAAGTCTTAGAAAACTCCCTGGTGGAGAAAGACAATGACAGAGTAACCTGGATCCTAGGGAACACATGAAGAATCTCAAGGTCTAGGGGCAAGGTAACAAGTGACAGATATGTGGAAGGGCAGCCCAGTCAGGTGTAGAGAGACCCCATGGGATTCAGAGGCAAAGAAGCCAATCCTGGAGGCAACTGAGAGCCCCTGGGCCAGGCCCAGCCTAGATCCTATCCAAACCTATACCAGCCAAGGTGGCCTGAGGTGAGGCTTCAATAACCCTGGGATGAAGCATGTGTGCTAGACAAATAGGATGTGTCTTGCTTGGCCTTTTCATTATTTTCCATTTGGGCTGTGTTTGGTTTTCTTCTAGTTTTTTTAAGTGGCAAAATATCAACTTACTCTGTATTGATCAGAGGAGAGAGGGGGCTGTCCATGCTGAAAAGGAAGGTAGTGGGCGTTGAGTGGCCTGGATGCCAAGAGTCCTGAGGGCGATGACCATCTGGGGGAGATTAGGGGAAAGCCATGGAGTTGGAGAAGCCAGATAAGGGGGTGCCTCAAGGGTGTGGAGGGGAGGTGATTGGGGAAACAGTGGTAGACTCCAAGGGCTTCTCCTGCCTTTAATTTCAGTCTCCTGTCAGATTTAAGTAGAGTGCTATATGTCCCTCTTGAGTCTCAGTGTCTTGGTATCTCCTTTACCCCCTCCAGGTCAGACCTTGAGCTGATGAAGGTGGAAGAGGTCTAGAACCCCCAGAGGGAGAGGTTGGCAAGGCAAGGATCCCAGCCCAGAGCACCAGAAAGAAGGAAACCGTGGTTCAGAACTAGGTCCTAGTTTAGGGTGAGTGTGTGAGGCTCTTCTGATGGAAAGGATTGGAGGCTTTCTTGGGCCACCTCAAGTCAGGGTGTACATGTGTGTTTGGGTTGAGGGAAGGAGCGTTATAAAGAACATAGAAATAAAGCAATTAGAAATCTCAACCACATATCCAAGTCTCATGGATACCAAGGAGGGTGTAACAACCAGGCCTTGCATGAAGAGCAGCAGCTAAAGTCATGCTGGAGTTTGCGGAGCCGAGAATTACAAGACTGGGCCAAACCCAAGCAACTCCAGGGTTTTGGATCCTGCACGTCTGCTTCTTTGTGTTTATCTGCTTCTCAGGCTGTGGACCAACCCCCTCACTCTACTCTTATCTTTGGCTTACTTATAATTTAGTTCACTCATAGATGTCACTTACTCATGGTTGCTCGTGGTCCTTGCCTCTCCCAGTCTTCCTCTGTATCAGTTTCTGCCTGCACTGCCAACTGAAAAATTCTCTCTAGACCATGTCCTAGTCTAAATTCCTAATAGAGACAATCTAATTTCTCTAGTGCATCCTAATGGTCTCAGGTGAGAAAGAACTTTTTAAGTCAGGTGATCTCATGTATTGGCTGCCCTGAGTTGTCCCACTATGAGACGAATAGTTTCCCATTGAAGGCAGCCTGTGACGGTATAACTATGCATCTGGTCTGTGTCCTCTTTGTCCATACTGGAAACTCCCAAAGGGCAAGGCCTGGACACTGAGTAGTGCTCCATCTTGAGACTTTGCTCCTCCCTCCTATGTCAGTAAGGATGGTCCCTGAGGACTGGTGGTGGGAGCTGAGTCTAACAGTGGGCATCCAATGGCCCCATGTATGGAGAGCAAAGGGAGGTAAAGCCCTAAGGCCAGGAAGTCTCAGGCAGCGCTAGTCAGCTGAGGTCCACTCCAGTCTTTATTTGTATCTAGGTGTCTAGATAGGGAGACTGGGTACCACTGGATGGCATCTTACCAAATTTCACTTTGTACATTGGCAGAAGGAGACTATCCCTCATATAAGGGACATATAAATAATATGGCATCTTACCAAATTTCACTTTGTACATTGGCAGAAGGAGACTGTCCCTCATATAAATAATATCCTAGAGCCTTTAGGGAGGCAGGAAGCTTCTTCCCTCCACATTGGGTTATACTGCCTTTCAACTGTGCAACTGGTCTGCGTCTAATTTCTGTCCAGATTGCCACACTCTGGTCACCAAGCAGCGCTCAAGCTAAACTAGAATGGTTCCACGCCTCCACTGTGCCCATCCAGTTCCCACAAAGTCTCTGTGAAGTCTGAGAGGGCTGGGTAGCTGGTTATTGCAATGCTGTACCCTTGGCTTGGGAGGTTAATGCAACCAGAGAAAGTAACTAGGTGGAGACACTGGCATGAGCCAGAAGGTACAGTACCTTAGGCTGTGGATTATCTGGGGCTGGTGTTGGAACCTGCAGACCCCTTTTGAGGCCAACCTCACCACAGCTCAGGCCATCCCCTCTGAGGCCTTTTATGGGGCTCTAGGCCAGTTATGTGTCAGGGTCTTTAGTTGTGGGCAACAGAAACAGATCCTGGCTAGTTTAAACAGATCCTGGCTAGTGAGGAACTGAGTGGAGGAGAATGGGGGGCTCCCAGAACAAAAACTAAACTGAGAAGATGAGTGGTCACCAAGGCAGCTTCAGTGACAGAAAGGAGACACAAATGTCTTTTAGCAGGAGCTGTCTGACCAAGGCACCCAAACAGTCACTGCAGGGCACACCGGTCACCCCATGAAGGACTCCTAGAGATCTTACACTGTGAAGTCACAGCCCCAGGGCCAATGTTGAGATGAGAGCGTCCTGGTCACATGCTCATGCCCTGCCTGCCAGGGGATGGGGAGAGGAAAGACCCCTCCTTCAGCCTAGGAGTGAGACCCACGGTTGGTTGGTGGTCACATGGGAGATTCTCTTAAAGGGGGAGCAGGATTAGATGGTGGATAGCCAAAAATGGAGCCAAATTCCTGCACTGCCTTGAAGCTATCCACTTGAATCAGTTTGAACTGCTTTTTCGTGTCCTGAGCACTCCAACCCGTGTAGCGTTGTTTGGTCCTCTGGCGGGGCAGGGGGCAGAGGGGTCTGCCCTTGGTTCTCACGCCTAACTATGACTGGGTTCACCTGTCCCATCTTGCTCTCCACAGCCCCTGCCCTGAAACTTGGATTTGTACTTTGGGTGCCCCTCCAGGCTGAGTCTCAGCAGGAGACAGGCTACACACTCGAATGGGTTAATTTGAGAAGAGTTTAGGAAAGGAGACTGTTACAAAAATGGAGGTGGGGCTAGAGAAAACAGGGAGGATAATGCAGCCTCTCAGAACTAGTGATAATGGGACTCCATTACCACTTGGAGGGACTGAAGGTGCCAAGGGAGGGGGCAGTTACCAGGAGGGAGACAGAGGCAGAGAAAGAGAGAGTTGGGTGACAGACCAGAACACAGATAGTTGAGCTGGGCCTGGAAAGAGCAGTGAGGGGGCAGCGCAGGTCTGTGGGTCAGGGAGCAGTGTGGTCATGGCCTTGGACATGAATGTGGGACGTGTGTCTAACGGGCAATTCCAATGTGTGAGGAAGATGCCTCTGCTTGAAAGTAATCAGCGAAAGGGGTTTCTTCAAATCCATCCCTCAGTTTGGTCCTGCAGCCGAAGGACTGACGTCTACGGTTGTTTCTCTTCCCTCTTCCCGTGATGCCTCCTTCTCTGGAAGAAGGGGAAGGGGCCATTTCATCTTTCTCCAGCCTTATCTAAGGGCTTGCCTTGAATCGCTTCCCAGCAACCCAGCTCTCCCCTGGCTTTCCAAATCTTTGGGCAGATCCACCTGCCATCAGATCTGCCAGAGCCCAGGTGACAGACTTGGGGACCCTCTATGAGACCTTAGAGAGGCACCCCAGTCTTTCCCAATAGCCCCTTTCCCTCCCCCCAGGTGGGCCCCCAAATACTTGGTTTCTATAACTGTAATAATAGTCCTCCCTCTGAAAAACTTACCCGCTATTTATGCCTAATTATCACGCGGCACAATAATGATATATATAACACTTAATGTGTCAGGTTAACTGTGTTCAAAGTCTTGTTTCATTACAACAGCAAACTTGCTTGCTATATCATTAGTATTTAACCTCTCTGGGCCTCGGCTCCCACGTATGTAAAATGAGGGCTATTGATTAGATGAGCGCCTCGCCACCCATCTGGTGCTCAGAACGACTGGTTGGCGGTTTAGAAATACAGAACCCTAACCCCTGCCCCCTGAGTTCTGACCTAGTAGATCAAATCTATATTTTTCTGTTTCCCAGGTGTTTCTATGGTATCCAATTCAAGGACTGACATTTGGGAAACTCTGAAGCAGATAATCTCTGTGACCCTCTCCAAAACTCATTTATTCATTCATTGCTCATAGACTTCAGAGGGGATGCTAGCAGAGATGAGGCAGGACAGAGGCCAGGGACAGATATGGCAGACTTCTAATCCACTCTAACAGAATTAGAATTCATCTCAGAGATGACGGGAAGGCTTCGAGGGGTCTTAAGCAGGAGTGACACAATCAGATCTATGTGTTAGAAACAGCATCTTTGTGCATTGTGAAAAATGGGCTGAAGGTGGGAGGCCGGGAAAAGGCTTTGGTCATAATCTGCCCGAGATGATGATGGTGACCTGGATCAGAATGGTGGCAGCAAGTGGACAGATTTGGGTGGCATTCAGAACGTGGGATGGGCAGGACTCTGATTTCTTTTTTCCTTCACATCTGGGATGTGGGGATTATTGCCTTTTGGCTCTGCAAGGCTTTGCCCTTTCCTAAGCTAGAGAACTCTTCAACCACACACTCTCATTGTGTGGTTCTTGGTCAGCTCAATGACAAGCAGATGCCCCAGATTTTGACTCAAGAGCTGGTGACTCAGAGAAGCAGGGAGAGTGAGTGGAGCATCCATTCTAGAGGCTGCACAAGCTGCCACAACTTTCAGTTTCCAGAAGCAGTGTAACAGAGTGCCAGGGGGATGCCGGTGTCTGAGGCCTGTAGTGGTGGCTATGCCATCTGGTGCCCTGTGTTTACCTGCAATAACAGAGTTCTCACTGTACTGCTGTGTGGGCTTGATTTCAGCTAAAGACCTAACAGCATCTAGCTCTTTTGTTCCCACCTGCTTTACACGCCTGGTTCTCTCATCTCCCCCGTGATTCTGTGAGCTATTATAGTATTTTCGATGAACTCCTTTTCTGCTTAAACTGCCCGAGTTGTTTGTTTCTTACATCCACGCTCCCTGCCTGGTACCCTAACTGTATCAGGAGCAGGGAGGGCACGAGCAGCTGGGTACAGTCCTCAGCCACAGCGAACATATGCAGAGGAGTGGGCTGTGAGCAAGAGAGTCCCAGATGCTGCTGGTTGGCTTAGAGACTAAAAATACCTCGGCTCCTGATTTGCTCACTCTCAACGCAGAAAGCTTGGATTGAGTTTTTCTTCACTATCGAGAGCTTTCTCTGGACTGCACAACTCCACTCAAAACCCGAGCGGTAGCATGGCCCTTGCATTTGCAAACTACTGGAAAACTCTCATCCTGATTTCATTGTCTGCTCCCATCTTCTGGAAGGGAGGAGGCTTTAATGACACTCTCTGGGGGCTCTCCAAAATTAATGATATTCTCAACATCACAAGGTTATTGGAAGGTAAATGAGACTGCTGATGAGAAATATCTACAGAAAAGGCTGAAGAAATCGGAGGCAATACGGATCGTGTTACCCCTATACAACTTCAGAAGTGACACATAGATGGATTGTTTCCTAAGTTCCATCACTTTCCCACCAATCTACCTGATAATTTCCAAGACGTTTGATTTTGTTTTCACGCATATAGCAACTGCAGTAGCTACCGAAACACAAGGTTTCTAGATTTTTTATTGTAGTAAAATATACATCAAATAATTGACCATCTTAATCCTTATGTAGTGTAGTGTGTGTAGGTCAGTGACATTACGTGCACCCATTGTTGTGCAAGCATTTATCCACAGAACTGTTTCACCTCCCCAGTCTGAAATTCTCTACTTCTTAAACACAAACTCCCTATTCACCTTTCCTTCCAGCCCCTGGCAACCACCTTTCCACTCTGACTTCTTTAGGAACCTTATATAAGTGGACTGGGTTGTTTTACTTAGCCTAATACCCTCAAGTTTCATGTTCTTGTAGCCTGTGCCAGGATTGTTCTTACTCCATTTGCAATGCCTCTGAGAACAATGAGGTGGCAATCCTCCTGAGTCAGAGGAGGGGTGGGGCAAAAAGAGAATCAACACACACTTTTTCCACCTTTTTCTCTCCAGGTGCTGAAAACCTGCACTTTGTAGCCAGGCTTGTAAGTCCAGACCACGTTTTCGTTATCCAATTCCCCATTCAGTGGACACTTGGGTTGCTGTATCTTTTGCCCCCTGTGAATAATGCTATGATGAATATGGGTGTACGAGTAAGTGTGTATTTATGACCTCTTCCCATCAAGCAATTAAATACATTTAGAAGATGGATATTTACACTCTAATTTATCTGTTTTGTAATTCTGAAGAATTATACAATAGGCTTTCTTTTTTTAAAATTATTTTTTAATGTTTATTTACTTTTGAGATTGAGAGCGAGTGAGACAGAGACCCAGCAGGGGGAGGGGCAGAGAGTGAGGGGAGATACAGAATCTGAAGCAGGCCCCAGGTTCTGGGCTGTTAGCCCAGAGCCCGACATGGGGCTCGAACTCATGAGCCATGAGATCATGACCCGAGCCAAAGTTAGCCACTTAACTGACTGAGCCACTTGGGTGCCCCATATACAATAGGCTTTCTTAAAGAGGGTTGCACCTGTATTCTTTACTGCTCCAAAATAGGAGGAGGCAAAGAATATCTACGAGCGTCCATTTTACGTGGATGTGGAAAAGCCCCATACAGTCTTCGAGTGAGGAGATCATCCTCTGAGGGTGAATACACATACAGATGTCAACACTCTCGAGTAATTCCCTCTGCTCTCCTGCCATGGTCAGAGAGAGTACCCTGAACCCCTGTCTTTTTAAAAGGGTCATCTCCTGGGGTGCCTGGGTGGCTCAGTCAGTTAAGCATCTAGGTCTTGACTTCAGCTCAGGTCACCATCCCAGGGTCATGGGATCAAGCCCCATGGGATCAAGTTCCGCACTGAGTGTGGAACCTGCTTGGGATTCTCTCTCTCTCTCTCTCTCTCTCTCTCTCTCTCTCTCTCTCTCTCCCTCTCCTCCCTGCTTGTGCTCTCTCTGTCTCTCTGTCTCTGTCTCTCTCTCTCTCTCAATAAATAAATAAATAAATAAATAAATAAATAAATAAATAAAATTATAAAGAAAATAAAAGGATTGTTTCCTTCTTCACCCCTTCCTCAGAAACCCTGACCTCCCTTCACTAGATCACGCTGATATGGGACTATGGCTCTCTCACCAATATCAGTGACCAAGACTTCTGCACCTCTCTAAGGCTTTCAGCACTTCGAGAGAAATAATAAAGTATAAAAAGGATGTGTTTATTTTCTTTTTGCCCCACACCCCCTCTGACCCAGAGGACTGCCACCTTATTGTCCTGACCAAAGAGGGGAGGATGAGAGAAGAAAAAATTATAGGAACTTGAAACAGGGCTCAGTTTTCATCTGTGAAATAGGTTAAGAAATCTAGAATTGGAACACTGGGTGTCTGCATTTCCTCCGGTGCTTCTCTAGCTGAAGTTTTCTGTAAGAGGAGAAAATGGGAAAATGTATCAAGCCCCAGTGTGAATTGGTTGTTCCTACTTAAACTTCATGATAACCCTGCAATACAGATCTCTATCCCCATTTTACAGCTGAGGACCCTGAAGCTCAGAGATACACAGAACGTTCCCAAGGTTTGGGTGTTTGGACATGAGCGAAGTCCCATGTGACTCCAATTCTGCTTTGCTCCTGACCCCCTTTCCCCCTCCCAGTCCCATGACGGCATTTCCTTTATTTTCTGTGGAATAGTTTTCAGAAGAGGGGCTGTGACAGTCTGTGGGTACATCAGAGTTTGACAGAGACCAGTAAGGGACTCTCCTTCTAAGTTCTAGCCATGCCTCATTCTCTACCTCAGAGGTAGCTCTTGGGGCACAGGAGAAAGTTCTAGATTTTCCTCATTCTCTGTCGGCTGGGTCCTTTGTTTCCTCGTTACCGTGGGCCAACAAAACCACCACCATCTTCTACCCTAACACCCGTTAGTAACCATTTGCTTACCACTTTCAACAATAAAGAGGTACAAATAAAGTTTTAGGTAGCACATCAAAAAGAACTTCCTGACTCTGAGGCTCTGGGACATATAGATGGGAAAGTCAAAAAGGCTCTTGTGTCCCCCTTTCCAGGAAAGCTTTAAGGAAAAGGGCCACCCTGCCTGGCCTACTTGGGCCGGGTACAGTTCTGCCCGGAGGCAGGGGAGGCTCGCGATGACCTCCAGAGGGCCCTGGCAGCCTGGGAGGCAGGGGCCCACAGTAAGCTGCCTGCCGCTTGGCCGCAGATGTTTGCTGTCATAAATCACTCAGTGCATCTGTTTGCTGTGCCGCTTGTTTAAAGAGCGAGCCGTTTGCTAATTGAAAACTAAAAGATCCATCCGTGTCACTCACAGCCAGCATGAAATCCACTCAGCCATGCAAGATTGGGGTAAAAGTGGCAGCACAGCGCTACGGGGCCCTTGGGTTGGTGCTCCCCGTGGTGGTCATGTTGCTCCCCTTCTGCCTCCTGAGTGAGCGAGGCTATTCTCCCCACCGCAGAACAGCCAGGGGATATCCATATTACAGTTTGTCTCATACTTCCTCATCTATTATCCTCAATGCTGCCCACAGAGAACGGTATTCGTAGCCCCGATTTAAAGATGGAGAATCTGAGGCTCAGAGATAGCAAACTACATAGCCAAAGTCACACAACTGGTATGTGACAGAGGCAGGACACCAGTCTAGGTCCCCTGACTACTCAGGAGAGGGGTGGCTATCCACTGGGCGGCTCTATCCCTGGACCAATAGAGGTGCTGAGCTGGAAGGCACCAAGTCCTTCCTTAAGTGGATTAAACCTTGGAAAGAATGGCCTAGGGGTAGACCAGGGGGAACACTGAGATTTCAACAATATCTGCAATGTCTCCTTGCTTTAAAAGCAAATACAGCAAAATGTGGGGATTCCTGATGGCTAGACTATCTCCCTATGAAGACTGCAAAGGGATGGGGGCCAGACCAGATGCGCAAGGTAGTGCCAATGCCAAAGGCAGGGAGCAGGGGAGGAGGTGCCATGCGCCTACTTATAGCCTCTCCCCTTCCCCAGTTACCTCCAGAGATGGCTGTATTTGAGAAACGGGCTGGTGTGCACCTCTCAGGTGGGGGACTGGCCCATCCCTGGTTCTCTGTGGTGGAATCTGCAAGGGCACTCCAATTCACTGAGCCTCACTCAGTTCCTCCTAGAGCGATGTAGGTGGGGGTGGGGGGGTTAGATGAGTGCTCAGGTCCTTCTGCGATCATGTGGGTCATTGGAGGAATACAGACTTAATCTTTGTGTGCCCAGAGTGGCTTGGCTCCAGCAGCAATGGACTCTATGCTATGCACAGTTCTGTACCCATGCTGTTCCTCCTGTGGCGTGCTGTGTGGCCTTCTCCCTGGCTGGACCGGGTATTGCTTCTTCAGTGCCAGTCCCCATGAAGTCTCCCTTGTTTGTGCTCCACGCACCTGGTTAAGCCACCGGTGCTGTAGTGCTATGCTATGTTACAGGTGTTTCCTAGAGGTCTCCACTGCCCTGGCAGGACGTGACAACAGGGGCCAGGTTTGATTACTCTTGGAGACCCTGGAATCTGACACAGAGCCTGGCAAACGGAGGACAAACACTTAATTGCCGAAGACTCCACCTCTGTTTGTATTCAAGGGCAAGCGGAACCCGGAGGCCCCCTTTTGAATTTCCTCTTCAGGTCAACTCCAAGCAGGCTTTCCCCTGAAAGGGTCAAGCAACAGAACTGACTACAGGGCTTCCAAGACCAGAGGTCTGTAAACGGAACCTGGACGGCTTCTCCTTACGTGACTCCCTGGATGGGCTGTGCCTCCTCCAACCTTTATCCTCTGACTTCTCAGAGGGAAATAAGCAGACACTGAAGATGCCTGGTCACCGGCGGCCCTGAATATACAGGGTATCATTCACTTTGGGGGTATGGGGAGACCGCGATGGGCAGTCGATCGCTCAGTTCCCGCCTCAGCAACCACCTGCACCAAAGCCTGCAGGGCTGACTGCAACCTCTGCCGGCTCGCTGCTCACAGCAGGCTGGGTCGCACTGAGTCCGCACACCGGCGCGCAGAGTGGCGGGGCGGGGCCTGGCCCAGGGGCGGGGCCCAGGGGCGCCCCGTGGGCCAGGGCGGCCCCGCCCCCCGCCTCCCTCCCGCGCTCCGGTGCTCCCGCGCCGTGAAGCTGTCCAGTCTCAGTGCCGGAACCGGCCGCCTCCCGCGCGCACCGCGCCGCCTCCGCGCCTTGTCCCTGTGCTGCACGCCCGCCCGCGCCCGGCCCCGCCCCGCCCCGCCGCGGCCGGTCCACTGCTCCCCGCGGGCCGGAGCCGGCCAAGCGGCTGCCCGCCGGGGCTCTGAACGGCGCGGCGGGGCCGGGAGCCAGGGACCCGCCGAGGAGAGCGGCGGCCCGGACGGCTGCCGGAGGGGCGGCCGCGCTTGGATGCGGCGGGAGCCGGAAGCCTCGAGCAGCCGGCGCCGTCTCTGCCCCCGGGCGCCCTATGGCTTGAAGGTAAGCGCGCGCACGCTGGAGCGACGGGCGGCCGGGGGCCGAGGCGGGTCGCAGGGAGAGGACGGGGGAGCTCGGAGGGCGGCGCGACTGGGACTAGAAGTTTGTCAGGCCACTCTGGCGCCGTCTGCCTGGGACCGACCCGACTGCGGGCAGGCTCTCCACCGACTCTCCATCAGGCTGCTAGCCCAGGGGGGACAAGAACACAGCGGCTGTCATCCCCTCTGACTCCGTCTTGGCATCCCTTGCACGGCCCGGGCGGGAATCCTCGCTCTGGTCATTAGCGGGCGGTGCGGGGGCAGCCTCCCGCGGAGCGCGGTGAGCCACCCTTGTCGAGCCGGAGCTTCGCAGGGCGGCCGGCTCCCGACGATCTCGGGACGGCACTTTCTGCCCCGCACCCAAGTCCGGGACCCCAGGGCGCGCGGCCAGAGTTTCTGACCTCCAGGGAGAGAGAAGGGTTATTCTTGGCAAGTCTGGATTTGCGCGACCTGAGACTTTTCAGTTTCTAAGGACAAAAGCCAAGGCCGGTTCTGCCCCTCCCCTCCCGCCACCGGTTGTGCCGCTGTCCTTGGTTCTGAATTTACGTTCTTCGCCATCTCTCCGTTTGAGATCCAGTCAAGGAGGGAGGCTGAGCTTTCAGAATCATCCCGACCTGGGAATGGGGGTGACGGTTGGGGCAGTAGTGGAGGGTGACTGTTCGACTCTGGAATGGACCAAGAGCCTCGACAGAGCTGTGTGCGGAGACAAGAGGCAGCTCTAAGAGCCAGACAGAGCAGGTCCCCAACGCTGTCTGCGCGGGCAGCCTGTGAGTGGTTCCTCTTGAAGAGCAGAGGTAAGAGGGTGCGTGTGCGTCTACACAACAGGCTTCGCCATGGATGCAAGTCACAGCACCGCAGCTCCGTAGGGACAGGCCCTTGCTCTCAGCCACAGGGAAGCTGTTTGGGCGAGTGAAGTTTCCCCACCTGGCACCCCACTACTTTATGTGCTGGGGGCTCCCGAAGTTGGTGAGGTACAAGGCACTTTGTGGATCTCTCTCCAGTTCTTTCTGCAGATCCAATCATTTCTGGATTTTGACCAGGATGTAAACCTTTCAGATTAATCCTCACTCTTTCCCAGGAACTAGGTGATCAGTGATTCTTACCCTTCCCCCCCCCCCCGCCCCCCACCATGCAAATATTCTGCTTATCCCTGATTCATCCTGCAGCATTAGGACCACTTGAAAAAGAAATCATTCTTTTCATGTTTCTCTCTGTTGGTGCTGTGTTTGATGAGGGTGGGCAGAGAGAGAGAGGCCTTGGTGAATGTGACCAATTGCAAGAGAACTAGTGGGCTGGTTTTCTGGGTCCCAGCCCCCTGCCTTGGACTTCTTTGCTTAGTGTTCAAGATTCCTGGCATATCTGAGGGGGGTGAGTGGAAAGGATGCCACCTCTGAAATCAGACATCGGGTAGGGAAGATATCTGAGAGGGTTACACATAGATCAGAGCCATGATAACCCCAGCCTTGGTCTCTTGGAGAACACTTTGAGTTCCTTCTACCTTCTTTGCACACCCTGGGGATGAAGGGTGCTTGGAAAATGGGAGATTCTGATTTGTTGTAGAGGTCTGGGGCAGCATTTCTCCAATGGTTGTTCTTTTTTAATGAAGTCCCTGCCTCTGAATCACCTGAAAACCTAGTTAAAAATGGATTTTTTTTGTTCTTCTCTGAAGGGCTGCTGAATGAGAATCTCAAGCTGAGACCCAAGAATGTATATTTTAACAATATTTCTGGGTGATTCATATGTACGCAGGTTAATAAATCATCTCTCGTAAAAGTTCATACTTCTTTGGCTAGAGGGAGCATGATTAGGTCTTTAATTGACCTCTCTGCCTTCTTCAGTTTATCATGTTAAATTCTTCATGGGTGACACTGCTGATGGAGGGTCCATCCCCCAGATTCAATCCTTTTGCTGAAATAAAGGATGCAGCCCAATCTCCTCTCTGCCAGATCCTCCGGGTTTTTCTTTCTAAAACAGATTTTTGGCCTCTAAAAATCACTGATATGGCTTTAGGTTGACCTGTGTAAATAGTAACTGCCCCCTTCTAAGGGCCAACTCATTATGTTGTTCTTACTCTCCCCTTCTGAGGGAATTATTGTCTTTCATTATGCATGTGCTGTGGTCTGCTAACCCAACTGCTCCTGAAATGCCAAGGAGTGATTAGTTCAGCTTAGTAGCACGTCATGTTCCCCAAGGCTGGTAGCCACTCGTGCCCTGCTGGCAGTGACATATTGGCTCTATTGATTTGGTTCTTGTGCTCTATAAGCTAGCAGGCTTGTAGGGGTGAATAAGGCCAGTAGAGATGTTTGTGGGCTAGTCCGTTTTCTACCTTCACCTGAAAGGTTGGATTATTTCTGTCTAGAACATGCAATGATGTAGGGGAATTTGAACTTGAGAGAAACCCTCTGTTCCTCCTCCTACCAGGGGAAACAAAGGGAGCTCATAATCTCATAAAAAAATTTTTTTGGCCTCATATTCACCTGGGATTGATGAAGCTAGACTGGTCTGAGGTCCCTGTTCCATGGGTAAACATGTGTAAGGGGAAAGTCATGTGGACTTGGCATGGAAAGAGCTGTTTTCGTCTTCCCTGCAAGTGAAAATCAGATATTGGTGTCGAGGAAGTAGCATGGCTGTGAAAATAACACAGTTTGTGTGGGGTGGGGTGGGGGTTAAGGATAATGAGACTTCCTTGAGCCAATGCTGCCCCTTCTACTGACTCATATTTTCTGACCTTCCAAATCCCATTTCTCCCTTCCTATGAATCTCCAGCAGTGAAGGTGTTTTAGCCACTGGTAAAGGAGGGGAGAATCAACACTGAGGTTTTATAATGTCAGAATCCCAAGCCATATCTCCCAGAGTCGGGTTGTCACAGTAACCTGAGATTTGAGGTCTTCAAAATATCTTAGCATGGCTGCCTACTCAGTCCGATTTCTGCGAGGACATAGTTACCAGAACTTTAAACACTTAGGTTATTTGGGCTCCTCAGAGGTCATCCTGGCTGCTCTTGACCCCTAAACAGGGTAGCTTTTCTCTTAGTCCAGAAGTATGGTGGGCTGTCTCCAGTTACCAAAGTGCTCCCAGAAGGAGTGGCATAAGCTTTCTAGTTCCAAGCCACCAGGACCGGGCTTGGTAACCAAAGCTTCTCCATTCTACTAGGAGCCTTGCTTAGCAGGAGAGCATCCTGCATCTAGGAGATGCTTGGAAGCTACAGGCAGCAGGAGATGGCACAATGTGGTTCAGATCCTCGGTAGGTACCCTTCCGTGTACATAGCTTCTCTCTCAGCTGAACCCCAGCACCTCATTCCCTCTCACCCCCAGTAGGGACTCTCATGACTCTGAGAGGACTCCAAGATTTGGCTCTAGGGTTCTGTACAAGCTCCAGAATCTCCAGGTCTCCAGGATACTACATGGAACCACCAAAGGTTTGCAGTTTGCTGATTTGCCAGCTCTGGGTGATATTATCTGCAGCCTTTTAAATTACTCTAATAGTGCTAGAATCCAACATGAATACATCCCTGCCTCTCAACTGTCCCTACCACCATTGGCATTGAAGATTTCTTTCTTATTTTTTTTTAAACAATAGAATCATAGTATTTAAATGCATAGGTGTGGAAAATAGCTTGATTATAGTGTCAGTGCATGTGGGTGGAGGAGTAAAACTACGAGATTCACCACTTGGTTTGTTCCCATTTGGGTCCAAAGAAAGGAGCACAACTTGCCCTTCTGGACTGTACATTTCCCCTCTTCTTGTCCTTTTCACCTCAATCTGATAAATGGGTTAAACCAACACCCTTGACAGCTGGGATGCCCCCTGGGAGGGTGCAGCCTCCTCTCTGCCTAGGAGACGTGGGAATGTTTCTCTGCAGAGGAGCAGAGGCTCTTGCTGGCTCCGGCTCCAGTGTACAGGGAGGAGCCAGAGATGACGCACTGGGACCTGGGGACTCCCCCCTCCCCTGGGTGGAAGAGGCCATGGTGCTGCAATGTCCCAATTCAGAGGCCTGGAGGCTGCAGGGGCATCTGAGAGAGTGTGGAGAGGTGTACAGGGATGGGAACCGAGAAGAAGTAAACTCTTCGGGGACCCCCAGAAAAGGCTGATGTTAAATACGTATGTATTAGACATCAGCTTAGTGTGGTTTGCCCAATTTGTTGTAATCTCATGGCACCTGCAGGGGTTTTCATGTTTTCCAGGAGGAGACAGGGGAATTCTTTGCTGTCTACAGTGATGGGTAGGGGAAGGGGGGAGGACCCCTGGCTTTCCCTGGAGCACGCTGAGTGATGTCAGCCTGCTCCCAGACAGAGAATGATAAGTGAATCCAGGCAGACTCAGCCCCCAGGGGTCCATCAATAGGCCCATAGCCAGCCTGGGCAGACGGGCCTTCCAGGGCGCTGTAGGTCGGCACAGCACAGCAGCCACAGCCCCAAGGACACGCCCCTGCAGATGTCTGGGAGCCAAAATGAGTCCTGGGGCCCATCCATTTGTCACCAGCCTCCTTCAAAACGTGCCTGCCCTTCTCATTTCCACCCCTGCCTTGTTGTCATTGTTTGGATTCTAAGTGGCTCAGCAGGGGAAAGGCATTAGAAATGAAATTATTTTTGTTACACGCTGTACAATTGCCTTCTCTCCTTCCTGTTACCCCAGGCAGCAGCATCACTAGCAATTCCCCGGGAACCCTTGGTCTGGGAAAGTGGCTTACTCACAAGCGTCCTTAAAAGGGCTGCTTTTGACCAGTGGTCCTGCTCACCAATCCCTCCGTTGCTGGCCCAATCAGCCTAATGGCTAACGCTTATTGTGCACTTGCTGTGTGCAGGGTACTGTGCTGAGCATTTGACATGTGTTTTTTATTTCTTCTCTTCATCTTGCAACAACTCTGGCCACTGTTATGATCCCCCTTTTTACGGAGGAAGAAGTGTGGGCTTAGAGAGATAAGTTGCTTGCACAAGATCACAGGGCTAATAATGTGCAGGGTGGAGATTCAAGGCCAGACTGTTTGATGCTAAAGTAATCGCCCTCTCTGACCTATGGTCATTGGCATACAGAATAAGGAAGGGAAAATAGGTCTAAGAAGGCACTTTCTTTGATAAACTGAAGTGACAGCAAGCTTTGCATTGGAGACCAGGAAAAGAGGAGGTTGCAGAGGGAGAAGAGTGGATAGAATAAGTTTTTGGGATTTTTAAAGTTGAGGACCGTCCAAGAAGTTGTTCTGTGCCTGGGTCTCGCTCCCTTGGGTCAGGTACACTGGGAATGAATCTCAGCAAGCAATGGGAGCAGAGGAGAGGGGGCAGGAGCAGAAAAAGGGAGAGACACCAGAGCCTTCTCACTCAAGGGAGGGCAGGAGAAGGTGTGGACTCATGGAAGGCCTGGCTTCCCTGGAGAAGCTAGGCTGAAACTGGGATGCCATCATTGCTCATCTGTTTGAGGCGTACCAAACTGTTGCCAGAGGATACAACTCAGGCTGCTGCCTCCCTTTGGCCTTTGGTGTTGTTTTCTCACCATATGGGATGAAAACTTGTCACATCTCCAAGACTAAGCTTGAGTTTAGGGCGAGTGGGGAGGAGTGGGATGGCCTGGGGTCCTACACTCATGAGCGCTGTCGTAAGGACTACTGCTCGGTGCTCTTCTGCTGGACAGAGGCCAAAGAGGCCTGGGTGTTCCTGGACAGGGCAGTTAGTCTGCACATTGGTTTCTTTCCGGACAAAACAAAGGAACTTTTACATGCTGCCTGCTACCTTGGAATTCCTAAGATTCAACAGCACTCCAGGCTCTACTGAAATGACCAGATAATGGGGATCACCTCCCAATAAGCTAAAAGACTTCTAGCCTGTGTAGGTGAACCTCACCATGAATTTTATGAGTGCCACTTAGCAGCATTTGGTCCTTACTTAAGCCCTTAAAACACAGCATGGTTAAGCCTGTGGGCTTAACCTGTGGGTTAAGCCTGTGAGTGAGATTGCCAGAATTTGGATTCCGACTGCAATACTTACTAGCTGTGTTACCTTAGGCAAGTTGGCTGACTGCTGTCAGCTGGGGTTCTCATCTGTACGTGGGGATGTTCATGCTGAGATGGTTGCGTTGCTGTGATTACTTATGGCAGTAGATATAAGACATTGGGAAGAGTCCCTGGCAAAAGTAAGCACAGTGCTCCATAAACGTTAATTGTAATAAGTGTTATTGTAATTATTAAGGAACTGGAAGGGGAGAGTGGCACCTGGGTGGCTCAGTTGATGCAGCCTCCAACTTCATTTCAGGTCACGATCTTGCAGTTCGTGGGTTCAAACCCCACGTCAGGCTCTGTGCTAACAGCTCAGAGCCTGGACCCTGCTTCAGATTCTGTGTCTCCCTCTCTCTTTGCCCTTCCCCACTCATGCCCCCCACCCTCTCAAAAATAAAATAAACATTAAAAAAAGTTTTTTAAATAAGAAAATTTAAAATTAAAAAAAGGAATTGGGGGGGGGCATTTTCAGCTGCTTTCCTTTTGTACTCAGTGAGCACCTGGTTTTACATCTCTGAAATTAAGCATATTTCTAAAGCTTTCACAAAATTCAAGCCTATGTTTCTTTCTTACACTCTCCACTTACCTGCCCCACAATCACTGGCTCTCCCCTGCCAGAAGTTTTTACTCATCTTGAGCAAGAGGAGCTGCACTCACTGGTCCATATGTTATGCTGTGCTCACCACAAGTGCAGCTGTCACCTGTCCTCAGACAACACTGTTACAATACCACTGACCATATTGCCTGTGCTGTACCCTTTGTCCCCACAACTTATTTGTTCCATTACTGGAAGCCTGTGCCTCCCACTCCCCTTCACCCATTCTGCCCATCCCTCCACCCACCTCCCCTCTGGCACCCATCAGTTTATACTTGGTTGGAGCCTTCTTGATTGGTACTGTGACATTGGATGGTGCACTCTGGCAAAGGCCACTTATTATAGAAAATCAAAAATAAGGAGAAAATACTGGTGCACAAGAACACGGAGACTTTTCTTTCTTCTACCCTTGGTTGAGAAGCCCAAAGAACCTCACATTAAGATCCTCAAAGCTACCACAAATACACGGTGTCCATCTTTTGGGGGTCATTAATGGCAGAGGCAAATGTCACCCACGTTTTAGATGAAGGATGGTCCTGCCTGAGAAAGGGATGTAACTCAATAGCTTCTGGCCCTAGGACTCCCTGATCCTGAAAGTTACTCCCTTTCTTTGGCTCTTTTCCTTTTCTGTGAATCCTTCACAGGAGAGGAGTCTTTCCTAATTGATGCATCTATTTCTGGCCAATTAAAAAGGCTTACTATTTAGGGCAGGTAGAGGATTTCAAGGACATCATGGGTGTTTCATTCCCTGGCCATCTTCCTCAGGTCATGGAGTCATTCCTTCTTGGACTCTGAGCTTCCTCAGCTCTTATGTTCATTTATGGCAGGAACAATATGAGAATTGTATTGACAAGCAGGAACTAGCATCTGGGGTCCCAAGCAGAGGATGTCAGGTCCCCTAAAGAAACAATGATATTTCCATACACGTCTTTCCTTGGGGAGTGTATATAACTGAAGGCCTGGATTGCTCTGGATGACTGATGGCACAAAGTCTGCCTTCTCGCCAGTCTTCTTTGGTGAGCTAGAGGGAGGGGGTAGGAAGTGATGAATGCTTTCCATAGATCTGTGTGGTCCTCCATACATTCTGGATCCTTCCTTAGTTACATTCCATCGTGGTCAACCTCCAAGATGGCCCTCAATACCCCCTGTTTTCTGGTATTCATGTTCTTATGTAATCTCCGTCTACATTAAATAGGGAAGACCTGTATACCAATAGGATAATGCCTAAATGGCAGATTGTGACTTCTGAGAATATGTCATAATAGGTATTATGACTTCTACCTTATTCTTTCTTGGATCACTCATCCTGGGGAAAACTATCTGCCATGTCATGAGGACACTCCAGTAGCCCTATGGAATGTTCTGCATGGCAAGGACCTGAGGCCTCCTACCAAGAGCCATGTGAATGAGCCATCTTGGAAGTAGATCTTTTCTCCCCAGATAAGCCTTCAAATAACTGTGGCCACTTCCAAGGTCTTAACTACAACCTTCTGAGAGATCTGAGCTAGAACAACTGAATAGAGCTGCCTGAATTCCTGACCCACAGAAACTCATTCAGATAATCAGTTTTTGTTGTGTTAGGTTGCCAAGTTTGGAGATGATTTATTATATAATAGTAGAAAGCTAATAACACACAATGAAATTATTCTCTGTGAAGTTATTCACAATTTTCTTCCGCAGTGACACAGGAGTCCCTTCACTATCCACGTATAAGATGAATTCTTGTATGGGAGTCAAACGGCCTCTAGTGACCTTCAAGGAGCACCTCTGGTTTTGTTCTGAGATTTCAAAGTCCTCGTGGTTCACACAATACAGTCATGGGCCTCTCAGCCCTCGTCTTACCAGACCAAGCTGTCGATTTCTGTTTTGTCTTCCTGTACTCACTCTTTCCTGAATGTCTTCTGCTGTGGCTGCCATTCCACATGGATTTCAACTTTTCATTCTGTCACTGAACCAAAATTACTGAGCACCTACCGTGTACTAGGCACTCATCTTGGTTGCAAATACATTAATGAAAAAAAAAAAATGAAAAAAGATCCCTGCACTCCTGGAACTTATATTCTAGTGTGAGGAGAAAAATGATACACACTAAATATAAAAAATAAATGAGTGAGTGTGTTAGAAGGCAATAAGTACTTGAGAAAAGAAAAATAAATTGATTAGGGCTCTGGTATATGGCATGTTAAGGGTCTGGAGGAGAGGGAAGTTTGCATGGCCAAATAAGGTGATCGGGATGGATGTCACCGTGAATGTGATACTTGAGGGAAGACTTAAAGAATGTGGGGGAGTGCATTTTGCAGACACCAGAGGGACGAGCATTCAAGGCAGGGATTCATACAGTCTGCATGCATTTTAAAGCCCTTTTAATAGTTGTCTTGTCCCCTATGGAGCAATGGTAATACTTTGGATTTGGAACTCCCTTTTAATTTTCAAAGCCCACGAGGCAATAGTAATATCTTGTATTTGTAAATCACTTTCTCACACCCTATCCCTACTGATCCTTACAACAAGCTACTGAAGTAGCTGTTACATCTCAATTTTGTAGATGTGGCCCCTGCGGCTCAGAGAGGCTAAGCAAAATGTACTCAGGTTCACAGAGTTAGGAAATACTGGAGTTACCGCCTTCGGAAAACTCTTGTGCTCTGTTCTTATGTTGCTGTCCGAATGCTTAATGCTAATCGTTCCATTGTGCATTTCTTTTTTTAATTTCTTTTTATTATTTATTTTTTGAGGGACAGAGAGAGACAAAGCATGAGCAGGGGAGGGGCAGAGAGAGAGGGAGACACAATCCGAAGCAGGCTCCAGGCCCTGAGCTGTCAGCACAGAGCCCAACGCGGGGTTCGAACTCATGAACTGTGAAATGATGACCTGAGCTGAAGTCAGACGCTCAACTGACTGAGCCACCCAGGCGCCCCTTGATTGTGCATTTCTTGTCTTCCCCACTAGCCTGAGAGCTCCTTGAAGCAGGGTCTGCCTCCTGCTCCTCCAGAACCTGTTATAACCCAAAGGGATGCTGAGCCCTTGGTAGCCACTTACTTAAATCGTGGTATGAGTGAGAGGGTGAGAGATGGCCTACTTCCAGGGCCGCACTTACTGGGAGCCCAGCAAGAGTGTCTGGCAGTGTTAACGGGTCAGCAAGATGCTTCACACCTTCTCTCTTTCGTCCTCAACCTGCATTCTCTGTTTACCTTCAGCCATGAGTACTTTATGCTCTGGCTGGAAATTGTTCAGAGTTGTTGCGGGGCACGGAAGTAGGGGGTTATTGACTGGTCGGAACCTGCTTCAGTCAGACACACACACAGAGAAAAAGGTACTGGGCGAGCTGTCAAGGAAACATGACACATATGTTGGTCCAGGTCTGCCCAGAGACCTGAAGACAAGCGGAATGGAATAGTTGTTGAGCTCTGTCTTTGGAGCTCTGGACGGTTTGCTTTGATGCTGAGATTTCGAGTTTGGGGACAAGGTTGGTCCTTAGTTTAATTACCTGAGGCCCTTCAAAAGCAGTAATGGTTTGAACATACATTTCCCCAATTCACATGTAAAACGTGAGATACCCACCGCCTGCCCGTCTAGCTATTCAGTATAATGAAGTGATTCAGAGGTTAAACTTCGAAACCAGAATGATACAGGCTCAGATCTGTGTTCTGCTGGTAACCAGCTCTGTGACCTCAATCAAGTTACTATAACCCCTTTGAGATTCAGGTTTTTCTTCCATGAAATAGGGGTGACTATGGCACTTCATAGGGTTTGTGGGAAGTAAATAAATCACGCATATAAAGTGCTTAGCCTGGTACCTGACACGTGGTAAGCTCTCAATAAACATTCACTTCATTCTCATTATAATAAGTAGGAGGCATTGAAGTGTCCACAGGATCCTTTCCAGTCCGTGCTCCAAATTTCATCTTCTGTCTTCTGGAAGGAAGAAGGACATCATTGCAAGAAATCAGACAAGCTGGGACCTGACTCCTGGAATGTTATTTTTGGAAGAACCCTCAGTATCATGTAACAAGGGAGAATGGCACAGAGCCCCAGGGCCCCTTTGGTCACACTCTGTGGTCACGGACTTCAAGTTAGAGCATGCAGTAGTCAAGGAACCCAAAGAAACTATGGCTGAAGAGCTGGAGTTTGAGCTGAGGACAGTACAGGGTGATGCCAGAGGCATTGCAGAGACCAGACTGTGAACTCTGAAGCCTTGTGAAGACTCTGTCCTGAGGGGATGAAGAAGCCATTGTGAAAGGTTGCCTTTAAGCTGGAGAATAACACAATTGATTCATTTACATTAAAAAAAAAATCAGAGGTTGCATCCCACCCCCTCCCCCTGCCGCTGATGCTACAGAAGCAAGATTGAAAGAAGGGTAACTGGGGTGCCTGGGTGGCTCAGTCAGCTCAGGTTATGACCTCACAGTTTGTGAGTTTGAGTCCTGCATCAAGCCCTGCTTGGGATTCTCTGTTTCTCTGCCCCTCCCCCACTTGTGCTCATGCGTGTGCACTCCCTCCCTCCCTCCCTCTTTCTCTCTCTCTCTCTCTCAAAATAAATAAACTAAAAAAGAAGAAACAAAGAAAGAAATGAAGAAACAAAGAAAGAAAGGTAGCTAGCAGAGTTTTTGGCTGTCCAGGACAGCAATGCTGAAAGCCAAGGTGGGGCAGTGGAGACAAAGACAGGAGTGGTTTGCAAAGTTATTTAAATTTTAACGGAGCTTGGTGATTAACGGGGTATGGAGGATGAGGGGAAGGGAGTAGCCAAGGATGATTTAAAGACAATGAAGCAAGGCAGTTAAGGATATTGGTAAAATGTCTGAATATTGGGACAGAAATCTGAGCCAGGTGGAAAAGGAAGTGCAGACTGGAGGTGGATATGGGGGGGGGGAGGGGCAGGAGGGATTAGAATCAGCGAATTGGTGGTGTTGATGAGGTCAGAGAACTGGCATAGTTGGAGGAATTGAGTGCACGAGCTGGGTCACAGACGGAGATAACAGTTTCTGATTAGAAAGAGGAACAGAGCAGTCCTGGGTGAAGAGAAAGACCAGGATGCAATCAGGGGAACGGGTGATTGAAGTGGTGAGTGTACTTGGGGATGCGGGCATCACGGAGCTGAGAGGCCAAGGTGCCAGAAGCTGATTCTACCCAGGTTAATGTCAGGACTGGGGCTGGAGTGCAGGATGGGGAGCTAGGTGCCAGAGTCTTCGTGAAGTAGGGAAGTGGCCAGAATTCCATCCATCCATGGATGGCCCTGACAGAGACAGGTGGAGGGGTTATAGGTGGGTGGCATGTACCTTAAAGGAGCAGGGTCTTCACAGCAGGGCAGAGTGGGGCTAAGGAGACAGGGAGGGGCCATGCTCTCCGTGGAGGCTGACACAGAACCACCTTTCCCATATCATCACACTGGTATTCCCTTCTGTTACCTCACTAGCTCTGAACTCACTAGATGACATTCCTCTCCTCATCTGCAGAGAATGGAAGAGAAAGAGGAGAAGAAAGGAGAACAGAGGGTGGTGAGTAGGTGTTAAGCTGTGGATAAGAGATGAAAAAGGTGGCCGTTAGGAGGAAGAGAAAAGAAAATGGATCTGTTGACATCTGTTCCTCTGTGCTCACTATACCCTATCCAGCCTTTGAGTATGTTTTCTCTGTCTGAATGCTCCAGCCCTTGACCTTAAATGCTAACTGCTAGTCAATCTTTAAAACTGAGCGCAGGCATCACTTCTTCCAGGGAGCCTTCCATGGCTCCCCCCCCCCCCAGAGTGTCCCATCAGCCTGAGCTAGGGACCCCTCTATATTTCCATAGCAGGAAGTGTAAGGTTTATTACACCATATTGTAATGTTTATAATTGTCTGTTTACTGATCTGTTTCCCCGTTAGATGGTAAATTCCTTGAAGGGGGCAGCGAAGTCCTTACCTCTCCAGGCTTAGGTACCAGCCCATTGAACATAGTGGGACTGTGATCAGGGGAATCTCCTGCCCCTCCACCTACACACAGTAATAAGGCAGGAGACACACTATCTTCTGCTTATCCTTGAAATCCCCTGTATTATTAACTCAGGCTAGACAGTTTCTCCAGCAATTGACATGGACTGGAGAGATCCCAGCATGCCAAGGCTGCCAAGAACATTGGGAGAGATCCCAGCATGCCAAGAACATTAGGGACCCAGACTAACTCTTGGTGTGTGGAGGAGAAAACTGTGCCCAGAGAGGTAAGCAGTGCAATCAGAGTCTGATGGTTGCTTAGCAGCAGACCAGACCAGACCCCGGGTCTGCCAATGACCCAGCCGATTGCCTGCCATAGCAAGCCAGTGCCCTGCGCCGTGCCCAATAGCCAGAGATGATGTCTTCCGCTTTTCGTCCCTTGTCCTTTCCTCTCATTTCTGGGTCCCAAATGGCTGATTTTGTGGCCCTTAGTACTCAGCTCTACTCCATTGCCTGAGAAAAACAGATAAATGAATTGTAAAGCGGGACTGAGTTGGTACTTATATATTTTGAGGGGCTCACAGCTTTGAGGGATGGGGCTGCAGATCCATTAATGTTCCTGTTTCTCATGGAGAAGCAGATTGTAGGCAGGTGGGTTCTCAGTGTATCAAATGACATGCAAAAGCTTTTTGAATGCTATGTTATTGTCATTAAAAATAGCAGAATAGGGTGGACGGATGGCTCCTTTGTCATCAGCGAGATCTTAGACTGGGCAGCAAGGAGGGGCTGGAGAAGGGGTAGTGTCCGTGCTCCACACTGAGCAGGTGCTTGGCAGGTGGTAAGCCGTCAGGAAATACAGGTTGCATGTGTGGATGCACGCATGCATGAACGAACGAATACTGCCCTCTTGCAGAGCAAGCTGTGATTTGCTCACATCACATCCCGCAGGAACTGGAGGAAAACCAGGCGGACAGCCTGGAGAAGCCAAATGTCCACAGCTTTTCTTTCTAAGCAGTTTTGCTTGGCTCCCAAATGTGATAAGAAACGCGTGTGGTGGACGATGGCTGTAAGCCTATGCAGGTTCCCTGAGCCCCAGGGCATGGAGAAGGTCTCCAGAGGGTGGTGGAAGGTGGGGAGAGAGCTCACAGCCTTGTGCCTTAAACATCATGGAGCCCAGGGGGGCCTGAAGAATGCATTCATTTCCTCAGTAACAAAGTACCACAAACTGGGTGTCCCAAACAACAGAGATTTATTCTTTTGTAGTCCTGGAGCCTGGAAGTCCCAGATCAAGATGCCGGCAGGGCCATGCTCCCTGTGAAGGCTCTTGGCTCTCTTCCTGGCCTCTTCCAGCTTCTAGTATTCCTGGTGTTTTGGCTTGTGGAAGCAGAATTCCAATCCCTTCCTCTTGTCTTCACATCATCCTTGTCTCCCCATGTCTCTCTGTGTCCTTGCCTCTTCTTGTAAGGACACAAGCTTTTGGATTTAGGGCCCCCCTATTCTGATATAATTCCATCGAGATCCTTAGTTAGTTACTTTTGCGAAGACCCTGTTTCCAAATTAGGTCAGATTCTGGAGCGCTGGGTGGATGTGGATTTGGGGAGGACACTGTCCAGCTTGCTATGGGGAGCCTCCTGACCCGTGGGTCCATGGAGACATTCTTTGCCTCTTCTAGGCCAAGACCATTTCCCTTCCAGTCACCTGCTGTTGGAACAGCTGCCTAACTGAAGCCTCATCTCCTGAGTTAGAAGGCAAGTAAGGACAAGAAAGAAAGCAATTAGTATGACTGGGATTTCAGGATTAACTGGGATTCGCTGGCCTCCTGGCACCATGGGTAGTAAGGGGGAAGCTAAGGGGAGTTTGGAGGAAGAGAAGGGAGGAAGGGGGCCGCTTCAGGGTTCTAGAAAGGGGAGGCCTGCAGCCTTGGGCTCAGGCCACAGAAGGAGGTGGCTGGGTGCGAATACAAGGTGCCTCGTATAGGGGCACCTGGGTGGCTCAGTCAGTTAAGCATGTGACTCTTAATTTCAGCTCAGGTCATGATCCCAGGGTTGTGAGATTGAACCCCATGTTGGGGCTGCGCTGGGCATGAAGCCTGCTTAAGATTCTTTCTCTCTCTCTCTCTGTCCCTCTGTCCCTCTCTCTTGTTTGTGTCCTCTCTCTCTAAAAAAAGAAAAAATAAATAATAAAATGAATAAAATACAATAATATAAAAACAACAAAGTGCCATGTATGGTCGTAAGGAGCTCAGGGATTTGGAGTTGTTCAGTCAACATTCGTCCCTCGAGCATTTATTAAATGCCTCCTATGTGCTAATGCTCTCATTTCACAAGTGAGAATACAGAGACTCCAGGAGGCCAAGTACTTTCTTCAAGGTTTCTTCGGGGCAGAGCAGGACCGAAATCCAAGTCTTCTCTTGCTCAGTGTACCTCCCACAAAATGGTGTTCTTTAGTCATTACATTCCCGTCCGCTATGGGGGTCCCATGTGAGTAGGAATAAAGTCAGCATCCTGTGTCTGGCCAGGACATCACCATGCACAGGGTGTGTCCCCAGAAGCTTCCTGATGGGTGGAGACGAAGCCCCTGAGTCCAGCTTTGCTGGGGGTGGAGGGAGGGAGGGAGCTCCCTGCAGAGAAGGAGAAGAGCTGGGGTCTCACAGAGCCTAGTGGAGACCTGCTCTGCATTACAAGCCAGAGCATCCCAGGGAACCCCATCACTGGATTTGCCCAGCTGGCCAGTCCTTAAGGACATGGAGATGATAATGGTGCTAGGGAACTTTCTGGGCCCTTCGTAAAGATTAAGGTCTGCAAATATGGAACCTAAAGCCTTGCAGATTCACCTTCTTGTGGTGAACTCACCTTCCTTCCATAGAAGCCAGTGTGACAATGTCAGGAACTGCTTTACCATCTTCCAGTGGGACTGAGACACCTGAGCCTGCCCTTCTGGGCTTTCCAGTGTGGGTGTTGGTCTGTAATGATCTGATCCCCACTAGTCGCTCAGCAATTATGTAAGCCCTGAGAGAAAAGTGAACCCCTGCACTGTGACAGGTTGGGGTGGGGGTCAGGGAAGGAAGTACAGAGGATTTCCAAGGATCTGCTCTCAGCCTAGCTTTGGAACTCAATGTAGGGTTTGGCTTGGGGCCTGCTCCAGCTCCTTGGGCGCCTCGCATGCCAGTGCCTCCCAGCTTGTCTGGCTTTTGTCCGCCCTCCAGGGCATGTCTGTCTTCATGGTGATGTCATAGCCCCAGGAGTCCATGGTCCTGGTGGGGGAGAGGGGACAAGGGGAAGGACAGGAACACCATGCCTCTTCTGAGAAGCAGAGCTCTGAAAGGCCGGGGAGAGTGCCCCCACCAAAGGCTGGCAGTGAGGAGGGGCCAGGGATGCAGGTCCCTAGACATTCTTTCATTTGGAGAAGGAGCCAGGAGCTCTGGCCTTGGAATATCTGTCTTCAGGGGGCTACTGGAGGCTGGCAGCTTGGGGGTCTCCTTAGGTGGAAACCACAGACAGCCCAGCTCGGGGCAGAGCCCAGGTACTCCATGGCCTGGAGAATCCCACCCAGATGGATGTCCCCTCAGTGCTCTCCTTCCTGTTTCATTAGACAGCAGACAGAGGACCTCTCTCCTCCCACTCAGGTGGTGGGAGATCTGACTCAGCCTTGGGGGGTAGGGTGGGGGGGAGGCACCAGTGCCAGCTGGGTGTGGCAGGGTTCTCAGCAAATAGCACCAGCTGCTTCAGATGAGCCAGAATAATGGTTTGTCTTTGCACGCTCACAGTTGAGAGGATCTCTCTCCTCCGTTGGGATAGTCTATCACAACAATCCTGAATGAAGATGGTTAGTTTGAGCTGCCTGTGAGCAGAGTCTTTGAGTGTTGGTCCACCAGATACAGAGACCCAGGAAGACCAAGTAGAAGGGACACAAAAAAGCCAAGAAATAAAAGGCTGAGCCAGAATCCCATGTACTTTTGCCAGACCATGGCAACTGCTCCTTGGGCTTCTTGGAGATTTGGCTACCTGACAATTTTCTGGGCTTTTTTTTTTTTCTTCCCCTTAGCAAACTAGACCCACACATGCCTTTAGAGGGGCCGAGAGAGTCAGGAGTCCTAAGTCCTAGTCTCAGTACCATCACTCTGTGAAGGAAAAACATTATTTTGACATTTGTTACAACAGGAAAGAAGACTTCGTTCAGGACTGTTGTGATAGACTATCCCAGTGGGGAAGAGAGATCTGTCTCATCTCCGAGGGTGCAAAGACAGCTGGGGGTTTATAACCCATGAGCAGGATGAGGGGTCAGTGGATGGAAAATTACAAGAGGAGACATCAAGGATGGGGGGTTCTTGTTAAATCTACTTAATGGGATTCTTGCTGAGGGCAAACCACAGGATCAGGTGTCAAGGGCGGGTGATTCTTTATGACTCCGCAGAATTCCTCCTCAAACTGGGCAAGGCAGGTCCAAGACAGGCCCCAGGACGAGGTCTTATTGAAAGAAGGACTCACAGGAGCCTGACTACAGTTTGGTCAAGCCTAATGGGAGGCCTAGGGATAAGTGACTTCTCTCGCCCTCTGGCTCCTAACTCTAGAATACGGGGTTGGGTTAGGGGCACCTGGGTGGCTCAGTTGATTAAGCATCTGACTCTAGATCTCGGCCTCAGGTCATGATCTCGTGGTTTTTGAGTTCGAGCCCTGCGTCGGGTTCTGAGCTGACAGGGCAGAGCCTGCTTGGGATCCTCTGTCTCCCTGTCTCTCTGTGCCTCCCCCATGCTCTCTCTGTCTCCCTCTCTCAAAATAAATAAATAAACTTAAAAAAATATATGGGGTTGGGTTGGATGAAACCCCTTCTAGTGTGGACAGACCGTGACTACCAACTGCCTGTCTAATCTAACTCCTTCACTCAGAACTTCTTTTGACAGTCACACGGGTTGCTTTCAAACACTTTACAATGAGATGTATTCTTGCAGTAATCCATTTACTCAAGTGAATAATACCTACCATTTAAAAATACTGGCAACACCTAGGGCCTCACATGTATCATCTTTAATGCTTGTGACAGCCATAAAAGGTAGGAATTATTTATTATTCGCATTTTACAGATGAGAAAACTGAGGATCAGAGAGGTTAGGTAAATGCACGCAGGGCCACACAGGTGGTAAGAATGGAAGCTGATATTTGAGCCCAGATGTGTCTGGTAAAACTACCCCCTCGCTGCCTCTGATCCTCGTGAAACTCTCCTCCAGGCAGGGTTTACCGTCTTCCCCTTCATCACAGGTGTTAGGAGACAAAGTTCAACTGAGTATATTTTAAAGATCTTATTGGCTTCATTCAGTGATTCATGAATGGGGCAGCGTCCCATCCAGCAGAGGAAAGGGGCTGGCTTTAAGGAGCTGTACAAAAATGAAAGACTTCTATAGGCGGAGGGGGCTAGACAAGGACGTTCTACTAGCAAAGAGCAGATCGGTTTTGGCAAGGTCACTTGTCTGTAGGGATGGCAAGGGTCTATCAGGCAGATACCTCGCTAGTGCTAATGAGGTGGTACCTGATTGAGTGCTTTCAGAGTCTATTTCTGGGAGAAGCCAAAACTGTAGTTGAGTCTAGATTTTATGACATGGGGCTTAGCATAAGTGACTCTTTTGGGACCTATTGTCTTTTAACACAGTGCATGCCACAGTGTGTGCTAATGACTTCCTCTTTTTCTCCTCCCACCCCACCCCATCCCTGTCCCCAGCATGAGAGGTCAGTTAGGGCATCTTCCTGTCTGAGGTCTTTAAGTACACAGGAGACCCTGGACATCTGTGGAATGAATGTACAAATGAAGGAATACGTATATGCCAAAAATTTGGCACTTGGGAAAATTAGAGATTCTATATATGGTCTACTGTGCTATGTACAATAATGGGCTTTCAGTTAATGCTAATTCAGATGCACGTGGACATACACACAGACACATACAGATCATCAGAGCTTGTTTGTGGTGGTGTAAAACACAACACAGGTTGTGATGGACCAGCACTTTTTTTTTTTTTTTGCAGATCATAACTTATACATGTCCTTTCAAATTAGTGCGTTAATTTGGCTGGCACTTTTGAAGGGAACAGTAAAGCTGCATGCCAGTGCAAGGGTGATCCCTGTGGCATCTCCATCAAAACCCATAAAGGGCCGTGTTTCCATATTAATGAACACCGAGAAGCAGTAAACACAACCTTTTCCTCGTTTTTTTTCCTGGTGATATTCGGAGGCCTACACCTGGCATTCTGTGTCACCCGCGTGGGCCTGAGATTACACTTGATCTTAGCCAAAAGGCCGAGAAGCGATGGGCCTGAGATTACAGACTCGGCAAGGAGATCAAGATGTGGAATAAGGGAATTGGTGAGGGAAGCATATATCAAAATCGAAGGCCTGGAAAATCATTTTATAATGTAAGAAATAACACTCTGCGTGTGTTTCACAGGGATTTGTGTGTTTATGTACAAAGATTGCTAAATACTCAGGTTCAACACCATTTAACTAGCTGAGCCTTGGCTTCAAGCAGTGTTTTTCTCATTGCAGGGCTGGGCTGTATCACCACCCAGCCAGGAGTCCCAAGGGGAGCTAAGAAAGTCTTGCTCTGTCCTTTTGATCCCTGTTAGGCGGTCCTGCCTTCCTCACTACCAGCCACCGCTGCCACTACTGGGCGTAGGAGGGCTCGCAGCTTGGGCGCCCCTCCCCAGCCAATGCTGGTCCTGGCCCGCACGCCCCAGTGAGCAGCGCCCAGAACAAGAGGCTGCTGTTGGGTTCAGCTTCCAGGGCTGGGCAGTAATTGGCGCTGGCTCTAATGAGCGGGACCAAGGTGACTAAGCCTATCAGCAGCTTGGAACTGCTACCTTCAGAGGGACCAGGAGCAGCCTCAAACCAGCAGCCTGGAAAGCTGCTGCAGGGCCAGCACATAATTCCCAAATTAGGTGTTTCCGAGGTTTGGCTTTTATAGTGCAGACTGAGCTCAGAGGGGGATCTGGCAGAGGCTGCAGAAAGCAGCAAAAATCCAAGACTTACAGGGTGATTTCATTCCTAGTCAACACCCCTAGCTTCCCTCTTCCCCCTTTTCATTAAGATGCAAATGGAGCTTTTGACTGGGGAAAGGCCCCCTGTTGTTGTGATCCCGGTTCTGCGGGTGGTGGTGAGGAGTTGGGGGGTGGGCAGAGCAGCCTTGAGGACCCGATTACTGAGTCTGGAGAAGGGGCTGGAGGCCTTGGAGCCAGGGAAGACACAGCTGGTGGAGGCAGGTAGGCTCTACTGTGTGCACGGGGTGACTCGGTAGAAGCAGAAATGCCATCAGTCCTGTAGATTAATCCTCAAGCCTCCTGCCTAGAAATATACAGAAACTCCCAGTCCACTGAGACCAGGGTCATTGTTTTTACTGCCGAGAACTCCCCTTCTTTCTGTTGCCCGGTAGCTTTTGATGATCAAATGAATGCTGATCGAATAAAGCAACCCACTGTGGCCGGCACACGTCCTTCAATCACCCAGACCCATGGGGGGAAGACACACCATCTCCACTTCTCCGACGTGGTGGCCGAGCCTCACAGAGGTGGAGGGAGTGGGCCAAGCAAGTGGCACAGTCAGGACGCAGAAGCAGCTCTGTCTCTTCTTTCCACAGCCCCCTGTTGCTGTCTGCCTCTCCCACTCACATAGAAGCTTCTCAGGAGGGAGCGTGTCCTCCTCACATCACCCCGCAGGGCCTGGCAAAGTGCTGGGCACACAGTAGTTACAGGTGTGTATTTGTTCATTAAAATGAATGCATTCGGGGTAGCTGGGTGGCTCAGTCCGTCAAGCCTCTGACTTGGGCTCAGGTCATGATCTCAGGGTTCATGAGTTCGAGCCCCGTGTCGGGCACTGTGCTGACAGCTCAGAGCCTGGAGCCTGCTTCGGATTCTGTGTCTCCCTCTCTCTCTCTGCCCCTCCCCTGCTTACACTCTCTCTCTCCTTCAAAAATAAATAAACATTAAAAAAAAATTTTTTTTAACTGGAAACGTCTCTGAAACATTCAACAAGTTAAACTGTACCTCAACCCAAAAAATATGTTGGGGTAGTCAGGTATTGGGGGGGAACAATCCTATATCAAATTCACTGTTTTAATAAAATCTCACCTGGGGCGCCTGGGTGGCTCAGTGGGTTAGGTGTTGGACTTAGGCTCAGGTCATGATCTTGAGGTTCATGAGTTCGAGCCCTGTGTTGGGCACTGTGCTGACAGCTCGGAGCCTGGAACCTGCTTCAGATTCTGTGTCTCCCTCTCTCTCTGCCCCTCCCCTGCTCACGCTCTCTCCCTCTCTCTCAAAAATAAACACTAAAAAAAATGAATGCATTCATTTTTAGAGTTCTTACAAAGCTAGTTACCTCCTGTCCTAATTAGCTATGGGTCTCAGTTTCCTCTTGAAAGAATCTTAGATGATGTTCACCTCCAGAGCTGGTTGGATCACATGAGGTCATCCTCTGAGCCAGTGGCTGCTATGGAGGTGGCAGCCTCTTAGGTGATCCTCGTGAAGGTCCATGGTGAGCCCTGTTGCTGTTTCATTCTTTTGTTGAGATGGGAAAGGTGAATTCCATTTGGAACTTCCATTAATTTCTTTTCCTTTTTTTTTTTTTATCGTGGTAAGAAACAACATAAAAGTTAGCATCTTAACCATTTTTAAGTGTACAGTTCAGTAATGTGAAGTATATTCACACTGCTGTGTAACGCATTCCAGAACTTTCTCATTTTGCAACACTGAAGCTCCATACTGATTACACACTGGTTCCCCATTTCCCCAGCGCCTGGCAAATTTCCGGTTCCACTTCCTGTTTCTATGAGTTTGACTACTTGTTATACCTCATGTAAGTGAATCATACAGTGCATTTCTTTTTGTGCCTGGCTTATTTCACTTAAGGTTCATCCACGTTGTAGCATGGGTCAGAACTTCCTGCCTTTTTGAGGCTGAGTAATATTCCATTGTAATTATAGGTCATGTTTCAAAAATCCACTCATCTGCTGATGGACACCTCAGTTGCTTTCACCTCTTGGCTGTTGTGAATAATGTTGCTTATGAATATGAGCATGCAAATATCTCTGAGATCTGCATTTTATTTTTATATTTTTAGAGAGAGAGAGAGAGAGCAAGGGAGGAGAGGGGTAGAGGAAGAGAGAGAGAATCTCAAGCAGGCTCCATGCTCAGTGCAGAGTCCAGTGCGGGGCTCGATCCCACGGCCCTGGGATCATGACTTGAGTCGAAATCAAGAGTCAGATGCTCAAGTGACTGAGCCACCCAGGTGCCCCTCTGAGCTCTGCTTTTAATTCTTCTGGATATAGACCCAAAGTAGGACTGCTGGATCATATGCTAGTTCTATTTTTAATTTTTTGAGGAACCTCCATACTGTTTTCCCACAGTGGTCCCACCCGCCCAGTATTGGGGATGTGTCAGGTTCTCTGGTAATATTAGTTCCCTTCCTCTCCTCACCCCACCAAAGGGACTCGAGGTGATCTGGGTAATAAGAATGTTTACTCAATTCTCCATGTTTATTGAATGAATATATATTGAAATTCTATTAGACACAAAACACTGACCTGGCAACAGAGTATAAGGGCATGGAAGAGGGGGGCGGATTCCATGGGAATCCAGGGAGGGGATTTTTTTTTTTAAGTTTATTTATTTATTTTGAGAGAGAGAGAGAGCATACTAGCAGGGGAGGGGCAGTGAGAGAGAGAGAGAGAGAGAGAGACAGAGAGAGAGAGAGACAGAGAGAGAAGAGACTCCCAAGCAGTCTCCACACTGTTAGCACAGAGCCCATCTAGGGCCTTGAACTAATGAACTGTGAGATCATGACCTGAGCCAAAATCAAGAGCCAGACACTTAACTGACTGAGGCATCCAGGTGCCCCAGGGAGGGGATTTTTTTAGAGAGTGTGACCTAGCCTTGCCTCTAGAGACTCCAGCTTGGTTGGGTGACCCTCTCGTGTGCTGTTAATTCTAACGTGTGACATTTTAATCACCTTTGTACCTGTCTCTCCCACTGCGCTGTGATCTCCGTGAAGATAATGACTGTGTCTTACTTATTTTGGTATCCATGTGGCCTAACACTTGGAAGGTATTCAGTAAATATTTGTTAAATGATTTCAGGAGCTTGAAATCTATCTGAGGAGGCAAAAGTAACACACCTAAAATATTCAGAAAATAATATAATAATAGTCCATCATAATTACAAAACTTCTCATTTGAGGAGAATCCTGTAGCTGAAGACATGTTCAGTTACAAGTTAGCATTTATTGCGTGCTTCTGTTGTGCCAGTTTCTGTTAATTTTTGCAACAACCCAGTAGGGTAGATGCTGTTATTAGCATCATCCCCATTTCAAATGGGAGTAGAATGAGAATGGGTGTTAAGTAGGATTCTGAATATGTTCTATTGATGATATAGTATGTGCGAGCCAGGACACAAACCTGAGACTTGATCCTCACTGTCCATAATGTAGCGAAAGCAGTTATTATTCATATCTTATAGGTGAGAAAACTAGCTGAGAGAGAGGTGGGGGGGGTTAGCTGATGCCCAAAGTCACATAGCTAACAGGATGCAGAGTCAGAATGAAGACCCAGGACTTCTAATTCCTAATATAGTAACTAGCATTATAAGGTATAGTGTGTGGTACTACGCACAGCAAAGGCTCGTTCAGAAAAGGGCAGGTCCTGGGATGCCATGTAGTGGTGAGGGAACCTTCCAGAAGAAGTGTGGCTTGAGTTGACCCCTTGGGGAACCAGGATTGACCTGAATCAGCAGATGTCACACCCCCAATCTTGTCTTCCAACACACACACACACACACACACACACACACACACACACACACAAACACACACATACACACACACACCCCAGTGGCTCTGCCCCCTGCTCCCCCACACGGACAGCAAGGGATGGCTTTTGGACAAACTCACCTCACCTCATGGAGACCACAGGAGAGTCACCTGGCATCAGCCCCTGTTTCTCCTATATATTTGTTAAGCTATTCACATAAAGGATCCACTGGCCCCTGGGCTGCCCAGAAGGCATCAGCGTTTCCTCTGGGCTCCCTCTCTGACTCCTAGAGGGGATGTCCTGCCTCCCATCACTTGGAAGGTGCTGATCTCCCATGTAGAGTCTGGAGTCAGCTGCCTCGCACACTGAGGTTAGTGGTGCAGCCACAAGCAGCCAAGCCCGGAGCCGTGAATCACCATTAGAGGAGGAAGCACCTAGACGCTCCTCTAGGCAGGCTGGCCGGGAGCCAAGTGTGCTGGGCCGGCGGGGAGCTGGATGAGGGGAGAAGCAATGAGACAGCAGAGTTCACTCAGCCTCTTGACCCTTTCCCCTGCTGCTGAATTTTCCTGGGAGGGTTTATTTTTTGAGTCATGTACACCGTTAAGGTAATAATTTTCAAAAGGTTAAAAACATCGTTCTCAAACCATGACATGTCAAAGATTTATTTAAGTCATTAGTGAGGGAACCGGTGGGATGACAAAACCAGGTTCAAAAGAGAAAGGCGAGAAATAGGTAGATTATCGGTGGAAGGAAGAAAGCAGCTAGAATGATTGCTAAACTAGATACAAAGCTTATTCATGTCTTACAGGGCAATGAAGTCGTAAAGTTTGGGACTATCTTCCTTACTGGATGGAAGTCATTGTGTATTCTCAATTTTCTCCCTGTGACATCTCTCTCACAGGGCTGGCTCCCTTACGGACAGTAAACAGTAAATAAAATACACTCCCCTAGAGACTCAGCTGAGCCTTAGATGGCTTTGTGCCTTATTTCCAGGTTTGGGATATATTTTCTTAATAGCTCAAAGGAATCCAGCTCGTCCTGTGCTGTGGGGGTTTTGCCAGGTGCTGAGTATATCTACTCCAATCACACATTTCAGAGCTGGGGAATTAGCCACAGGAGGGGTTCGGGGGACCCATCGGACCCTTTATGAGAAGGACGTGAGCTCAAAACCCCATTGGTCATCTGACTTCCACAGGCCCCTGCTAGGCCTGGTGGGGGCCACAGTAATGTGATGGGGCCCCTGGAACTGTGTCAGGTCAGAGCCCACGTCTGCTAATCCCTGAAAAATCTGATTATTTCCCTTACTTCAGTGCAGAGTCACCCTGGTAAAAGGCTGTAGATCCCTTTGGGGAAGGCTGGGAGAAAAGATTAACAGTATAAAATGTTGGCAGTGTAGCAAGGTTCTTCCCCAAGGGGACACAGCCTCCCCTTCCTTCAAGGCATCTGGGTCTGTAAATTGACTCCAGCCTTAGAACTAAGTGAGGGGTTATGACTCCATTTTTAAAAAAATTTTTTTTAATTTATTTTTGAGAGAGAGAGAGAGCGAGTCCATGAGCAGAAGCGCAGAGAGAGAGGGAGACAGAGAATCCCAAGCAGGCGCCAAGCCCAACACAGAGATCAAACTCATGAACTGTGAGATCATGACCTGAGCCGAAGTCAAGAGTCGGATGTTTAACTGATTGAGCCACCCAGGCACCCCGTGACTCTCCATTTTAATGTTTCAAGTTAGACTTCTGTTCACCTACCTAGAACAACTCTTCCATTTGTACAGATCAAGGAACAATCTGGTTGATGCCTGTCTATTTCTCTTCTAGGGGCACTGTGACCTGATGCCAAGGTCTGTGTGTCACATTTTTCTGACTGCTCCTTTCATTCCGCTGCCCATTAGGGCCCGGAGACATTGTGGGGTTTGAGGAAAGAACCTGTGAGAAAGTGTTGAGACATGAGTTCTGATCCTTCCTTGGCTACTAACTAGCTGAGGGACCTTGGGAAAATTGATAAAGCTCTCTGGGCCTGGGGAGTAATAACCCCACCTTGCTTGGTCAGAGGGCTGTCGGGAGGCCTTTTGAAAACTCTTTGAACTGTGGCTGTTCGTTTCACTTGGTGTCTTAGATGATGTGAGTGCAGGACACTAGCGGGGGCTGACCCACTGATGTGTTTCGGCTCAAACAGTGATGAATTGATTGCCTGCATTTTAAAATAAAGGGACTTCAAGTGAAAATTCAGATTTTAGTCTTGTTTTCAAACACTGGAAGTTCTGGGACATTCTGCACTGGCAACAATGGACTGGGGGGCTCCCTTAAGTGGGGCACGTTCTCCCCAGTGTACCAGCCCCGGACACCCCATCACCCATAAGCATTGCATTTATTGAGGGTGCCCCCGGGTGCTGGGGATACATGCATACATAGAAATGTGAACCATTCATTAACCACATAGTGTGAAGAGTGTACCAAGCAGGGCCAGTGACAGTCTAAGCCGTAGCTCCAGGAACACCTGGTTCTCCCCACACTGGGATGTGCCTCTGCTCGCTAACACCGACCCCAGATCCCCTCCTGCGCTCTCAGCTGTCTCCCTCTGACTGTGAGGTAACTTCACTTCTCTCTGGGTCTCTCCGGCTTCCGTGTTTGGAAGCTTCATGTGGCTTGTCTTAGTATATTCTCTTGCCAGATATTAAGGCTGGTCCTGCTTTCTTCAGCTACTCCTCCAGCTTAAAATCTCAACCTAACCTTCCCCTAGCTCACCCTGCAGACACCATCTTGGTGGGAACCATGCCATGTCCCAATGTCACTCTGCTAGCACAGTGTTTATTCATTCGGCCGGTGTTGCAGAGCACTGACTATGGATGTGCGTTCAGTGGGAGAAACATTATGCTTTTGAAACCCACCTTTGGCCCACTGTGATCTGTTCCTCTTGGAGGGACACCTGCAGTGTCCAGCTTATTTGCACAGCATAGATGCCCACACCCAGTGAGTGCTGAAAACTTCTGGTCTCACCTGTCTGCCTTCCCCAGGGATCTCCGACACTCCCCGCTCTATAATAAAAATGAGTTACGGATGTCATCTTGTCAGACTCTGTGGGAGTGCCAAGGAAAGAGGGCCCACAATCTCATGCAGTCAGGGACAGCCTCTTTTGGGAGGTAGACTGTGCCCCATGCAGGGTTGGTAGGATGTGGACAGCAGGAAATGAGGGCAGGTGGAGAAATGGCGACATTCAAGGATGAGGGAATAGGGATGATAACATATGGTGGGAAGCTGGGGAAGTCCACAGGACAGATCAGCTCCAGCTAGAGTGTAGCCTCCCTGTAGAAGAGTAGCAGGCGTGGTTTAAGAAGGTCAAAGGTAAAGGGCAAAGAGCCTAGGATTTATTCTTAAGGAAAGTCGTTGAAGGAATCCTGAGCAAGGCCATGACAGGAGCCTCAAGCCCTGGCTTTGGGGGATGGGCTTGGAAAGCAGGTGCAGATTGGTTAGGAAGGGGAGGAGAGAAGCCTGGGTTCCAGCTTCCCCCTGTCTCCTCCATCCAGGCTCTGGGCCCGTGGGCCTGTCTCTTTACACAGGGCGAGCTCAGCACAGTTCCCCTGTTGTGGCCAAAGGGAGCTACAGCCCCTGGTCAACGCTCCTCACTCAGGGACAACTCAAATGAAGTCCAAACCCAGGCATATCCAGGAAGCATCACTGGACTTGAGGAAGGCACAGGACAGGCAGCTTTGCCTTTGCCCTTGGGTGGGGATATTTAGCAACACCAGGCCCCTCTGGTTCTGCCTGCCCACCCTGTTCCTTCTCTCTTGGCTGGGGCTGGTGCTGGAGGGGTGATTAATACTGCTGCAAGGGACGTCACGTTACAATTACAGAGACACCAGTGCCTTCTGAGGGGAAGGTGTCGTGGCAGGGACTCCGGGGCTTGTTAGAGAAGGGAGCAGCGCTGAGGAGGTGCCAGGAGTCTCTGCATTTCCAAGAACAGCCAGGGAGCTCCCGCAGCACGTGGGGCACGGTTTCCAGCCCCAGCTCTTCTGGGCTGGGGTCGGGGCTGGAAACACAGTCACTAGCCAGTGGCCTCCAAGGCTGGGCTGCCCCAGGGTGAAGCTAGACCCCTTACCCATGGCTCTGGGCTACCCTCGGGGCCTGGGTGCATGACCGGTCTCATTAGGGCTTGGGAAGGGTGTCAGAAGACATCTGAGTGTTCCTGTCTCAAAGCTCGTTATCCCTGGTGACTCACCCACAACTGTGTCTCCGGGCTCCATCTCAGAGCAACGACGTCTTCCCAGCCTGGAGGTCCTCGGATCATGTTCTCTGTCTCTAGGCTCCACCTCCAGAGACCCCTTGGGATCCTTCTGGGAGGTCTTACCGTCATCTCGACCATAGACATCTGCTTCAACATGCAGTAGCCATAGCAGATGATTGTCCCCAGCCTGACGCGGGGAGGACTCCCTGTGCTGTCCAAGCAAGCTCCTTCCACCACTGGCCCCTCAGCATGGGCAGAACTGGAGATCACATCATCCGGGGTGGGGAGGGCAAAGCCTTGGTGGTCCTCTAGGGCAGCCATATGTATTTATCAGGAAAGGAAACCAAGGCCCAGAGGTGGGAAGTGACTTGCTTGAGGTTACACAGCTGTGAATGCGGGCAGAGCTGGGGACAGAGCTCCTTCCCTACAGGCCCTTGTGTGGTGGGTCACACTCAACCCCAGAGCTCTGCTTCATCCCTGTTGCCCACGGAGCCCGGAGCCCACGTGCTGGAAAGCAAGGTGGACGGTGAGGTCCCTGGCTGACTGGCTCACATGCTCTGAGTGCTGGGAACAGGCAACACCGTCTTTGCTTTGCTTTAATTCTTAGAGGATGGAATGGAAGCATGGAAAAGCAGTAAAGTTTTCTCCCTCTTGTTCTCACAGCTGCTTCCATCCCCCCATGCCGGGCACTCTGTGCAATGGGGATGTGCCAGAAATCGCGAAGTCAATAGGGAACCTGAGGGCACAGGGATGGGAAGGGATTTCATGATTAAAAAACAAAAAACAAAAAACAAAAAAAACACCCCAGCATCACAGTGCCTGTGGGATTGCCAGCGAGGCAGTGGTGGGGAGCAGAACAGGGAGGGGCGAGGTGGTGGGTCCCCTACCCTCAGCCCGAGCGTTGGCCCAGGCACAGGTGGGCGGGGCCTGCTATCTTTGGAGGGTGGAGCACGATTGGGAGGGTTTGGACTTCCTTGGGCTCTGGAATACAGCAGGGTGTCCTGGGGACTCCTCCACAGATCTGTATTTGCTCAGCATTTGCACCTCGGTTTCTTGGGCCAGACCCAGTCTTGCTCCAGTCAAGGCTCCAGTCGAGAGTGGAGGTGGCCACTTAGGGCTTCTGTGATGCCAGCTGGTCTGCAAGTAGCAGGCAGGCAGGCAGATGGGGACATGCGGATGGTTCCCTGCGAACCCCTTCTACTTTGGAAACAGAGAAAATGCCTTCCTTCTGGAGACAGTGCCATTGTCATTGCCACAGACACCTGGTTCCTGAAGGGTGCAAGTGCGACTCCATATCCCAGTAGGGCTTCCTCCAGACTGTGCATTACCAGTGGGTGAGGCCAGCAGCACCTGCCTTTGGGGATGGCAGAAAGAGCGAGGGCTTTGGAAAGCCAGAGAGGCCTGGGTTCGAACCCCAGATCCTCCGTTGACTAGCTGTGTGGTCATGGGGTTTTCCAGCGGAATTACAGGAATTACAGGAACAGGCGGCCCTTTGTTCCAGGAGATGCAGCACAATGTCCGCACGCATTTGCATGATAGGCGCTAGGATTCTTCCTGTGTTCACAACTACCCGCAACTGCCTGCATTGTAAGTGGGGTCACTGTGCTGTCACAAGGCTCGGCAGTGATGTGGGCAGTGGTGTGGGTCAAACGTCTAAGGGTGTCGTGAACGCGGGGGCTCACAGCCCCGTGGGGAAGAGTGGCTCCGTGAGTAGACACAGCCAGGCTCGTGCCCGCTGTGCCACAGCCCCACTGGGTAATGAACCGCCCTCAGCCTCACCCATTCCATCTGCAGTGCAAGCATTAGTAATATTCACCGTTCACGGTTGTTCTAAGAATTAGAAGAAAGGTGTGTGAAGTGCACAACAGTATCCGGTACGCAGCGAATGGTCAATAAACAGCAATACCATTACTGTGAATGACGTTGTCATTGCTGCGGCTGTGAATGAGAGCAGTTCTCTCTGGCACTGGGAGGGGAGGACACAGGGGTGGGATCCAGGGCCCTTCAGCTCAGGAAACAGCTCTGGGGTCTGTAGTCGGATCTGTCATCAGGGACACCTGGAAAGGGGCGAGTGGGCGGGTGGAGCCCAAGACCCCCCCCTTGCTGCCCACGCATGAAACAGAGTCTGTGTGTCCCAGCAGGACTCATGCAGACCCCCGTGGAGAGTGGGTCGGACACAGAAGAAAACTTGCTGGACCCGGAGAGTGGGCAGCTCACTGGAATCACAGACTCAGGCCTCTGGAGGTGCCTCCATGGCTGGCTTTTGCAGCACCTCCATATCCAGCGCTGGCTCTGGGGAAGGGCTGCCCTTGCTTGGAGTCCTGCTTTGCCACCTGCTAGCTGGGCCCCTTTCTGGGCCTCAGAGGAATGGGGATGGTATGCAAATTAAGGAACACAGTGGGTGACTAGGATACCAGAAGTAAACACTAATCGCTGGGCAGATACTAACCTGCCTCTCTTTCTCTGGTGCCTCCTGTCCCTTGCACCAGAAGCTTGAAACATACCTGATGCTCTATCACGCTCCATCCCTGGGTGAGTGGCCAGGGGAGCCTCCTCTTTGCCTGGGAGGAGTTCCAGCATCCTTGCCTGCAGAGGGGAGCCGTGGCCCAGCCCCTTCGCACAGACACCTGGGTACCCTAGGGGCCTCCCACCAGACCATACGGGATGCCTATTTCCCTGGAGATCATTTTCAACTTACAGAAGATGTGCTAAATTAGCTCAGAGAGTCCTGTCTGCCCTTTGCCTGGCTTCCCCTGATGTTAACATCTCAGCTAACCAGAGTACAACTATCAACACTCAGGAAGTAACATTGCTCCAATACTATTAATTAAATAATAGGATTGATTTGCATTTTGCCAGTTCTCCTACTGATGTCCTTTATTTTGGGTCCAGGATCTAATCCAGGATTCCATGTTGAATTTAGTTAATCCTGTGTCCTTAGTCCCTTCCATTCTGGGGTACTTCCTTGCCTTTCTTGGCCTGGAGATTTTTGAAGGCTACTGGTCATGTATTTGTGGAATGCGTGACCCCTGTTTTAAACATTTGTGACGGAGTGGGAGCACAGGGTTCTATAGCTTTGCCTTCAAATGTTTTCACTTTCTTATGTTTCTCCAGACTGCCAGAGCCTTGCTTTTGCCAAAAATTCTGCTGAATTCAATGAAAGATCCCATTCAGCTACAAAAGTGGGAGGCAGTTAACTTGTTTCGTGTGTCACATTAGCCATGTCACCTCCCCTCTGCAAAAGCGTGTCCTCTTTCTGACTCCCACTGTCCATCTTGTGCTCGCCTCTGAGCCTCAGTTGTCGAGCCAGGTGCTTGATGGAGCTGGTCAACTGCACGAGAACTAGGGGTTTGCCCAGTGCCTGTCCCCAGGATCATGTCCTCAGTTCCTGATGGGCGCTGTGTATAAAAGGAGCTCAGCAAACATGGTGATAAGGGAGCAATCCCCATGAGCCCCCATTTGCAGGTGTCCCATGGAGTGCAAAGGGCAGCCGAGCACTTTATGGAAGACCAAAGTGGGGCCACGTAGCCCTCCTGGTAGGCTGACTAAAAACAGACGGGGCACCTGGGCAAAGGGCAGCCGAGCACTTTATGGAAGACCAAGGTGGGGCCACGTAGTCCTCCTGGTAGGCTGACTAAAAACAGACAGGGGCACCTGGGTGGCTTCGTGGTTAAGCATCCGACTTTGGCTCAGGTCACGATCTCACAGTTCGTGAGTTCCAGCCCTGCGTCAGGCTCTGTGCTGACAGCTCGGAACCTGGAGCCTGCTTAGGATTCTGTGTCTTCCTCTCTCTCTCTGTCCCTCCCCCGCTTGTGCACTGTCTCTCTCTCTTTCTCAAAAATAAATAAACATTAAAAAAATTAAAAAATAAAAACAGGCAGACAGAGCTAAGGTACTCACCACACAATACAGTGGAGACCCTCTTGTCTGGTAGGGGTGGGTGACCAGTTGAAGAAATCCATTAAAGACAAGATTCATTTTAACAGTGATACTTCGAACGTTTCATTTCTTTAGAACATTCATATGCATTAATTTACCAAACGTTTGTGTGTATCTTGGGTCTTTTCTCTGCGTACAATCCACCGATTACAGTCTGGCTGCTTCTTATTTGTCTAAGTATTGCCTTAACGTTTTAGCCACAACTTCTAGTATTTTCACTTTTGCTTTTGAATGCAAAGATTTAACCTGTGAAACAATAGAAATGTAGACTTCTAGATTTTCAGAATTTTTAGAGTTATCTCATGCACATAGAACTAGTGAGGATTTTTTTTTTTTTCTAGTGATTTGTCTTTAGCAAAAAATTTCCCCAGTGCATTCCACTTAGTATGGAATCACTACTTTGGTTTTGTATTCATAGTTGTTGTTTGTGAAAGGGTGAGCCAGATGAACGACAATGAGAAGAGGTAGCATGAGCAGGTTTGGGAACAGATCTAAGTGCCTGGTGGGCATGTGGCTCCCCGGGTGTGCCGGGAGGATAGGCAGAGCCCAGCTCCTTGGACTGAGTGTGCTGTGTGCCATGGGCATCAGCAACATCCCTTCCTGAGAAGAGGATTAGACAGTGATGACTACTTCAGTGTCCCCCAAAGTGGGGGACATTGGAGAGGCTTTAGAGTGTGTGATCTTTCATTCCCTCCTACTTACCACTGGTTGAGCTCCTACTCATCCTACTTGCTCCTACTAGCTGCTGGAGGAGCAAAAGAGGAGTAAGACACACACCTTGCCCTAAAAGAGCACAGGGGAGGGGAAGAGACAGACACACCACAAGCACCAAGAAGAACAAATAGTGTGCTGTGAGATTGAAGAGGGATAAACAAGCAAGTCTCCCTGGAGGAAATCACGGGAGACTTCTTGGAGGACGTGGCCTCAGAGATCATAAGCAAGAAAGGAATTTGAAAGCAGAGACCACTGAGCATCATTCTCTTAAAGAAATCAAGATGTTGTTCTCTGAAATGGGAGCTGAAGTTACCAGAGGCAGTGGGGTCCACCTGTCTCCTGTCATCTCCATCCACTGTGGATGGGACAGGATCCTTGGGCCTCCCCTCCATCAATTCCAGTAAATCCTGGAATATTGTTAGAATCATAGATAAGGAAGGAGGGTGGGGATCTGGTCTTCCCCAGGGAGTCTGTCATCTGAAGAGTAAGGAAGGCAGCCAAGACCAGCAGGGCACCTGTCCCAGATCCTCAGCAGCCCTGCCTACCAGGTTGGTGCATGCAGAAAATTCCAGACCTCGCTTTTTACGGGATGTTTTGTTTCATCCTGTGTTGTACGCTCTGGTTGCTGAAGAGATTAGCACTTCCTGGGCCACAAATATAATTAGGAGATCAGTCATAGAAAGGCTGGAGCAAAGGCAACCTTTGGGGAGAGAGATTTGTTTTTATTTTGTCACTTTAAACATCAGCTGGCAGAAAGGACCCCAAGGGAGGCTGTGCTTCAGAAACAGTAGGACAGGGGCCTCCATAGAGAGGGCTGAAGTCTCCGGGCAGGGCTGGCGAGGGTTAGGAAAGAACTCTGCTTTGCTCAAAAGTTACCTGTGTCTCCAGAAGCCTCCCCAACCTTGATAGTGCCCATCTTCCCGCCACCACCAGCCTGGATGGTGAGAATCAAGTAAGAGGACACTGGAGCATCTTTCAGACACAGCCTTTGTAGTTCAGCAATATATAAGCAGCTTTGTTACCCTGGGAACTGTTATAAAACAGGTGACTCAAACTTAAATATATTCTGAGGCTTGGCAGGTAAATATAAATGGACTGAAACTAGCTGAGTGTGGGGCTATAAGGATTGGCGGGGACTGGGGCAAACTTGAGGGCACTGTGCCCCAGCTGGCTGGGGATGGACACAGTGATAGGAGGCAGGGGCCTCTGCCAGTGACTTGGGGCTTTGCCCCGTTCGTGCTGGGGCACTTGGGGTGCCCTCGGGGGTGGGAAAGCACAGGGTGGAGATGTAGCTTCCGTTCTTGGAGTACAGACACAGCCCCTTCCCCATGAGCCGAGCCCTCCTCTGATTGGGGAGGGCCTCTGCCTTCTTCAATCAGTGTGTGCCCCATGTAAAGAGAACTGCCTCTACTTGACCCCAGGCTTTTATTGCCTTGCAAGAATGCTAACCCAGTATTTCCAAAATCTTGTGATTCTTTTTTAAAGAGAAGCTAGAGACCTATTTTATTATAAAATCTCCAAATTTTAAATACTGGCAGTAGACTACAGTTTTTCAATAATGCTCTCTCCATGAGCCCAATGAAACCTATTTGCAGGCTAAATGTGGCCCATAGGCTGCCAGTTTGCAACTTCTGGTATGGAAGGGATTAGCTAACTAGTGCTGAGTCTTTGTTGCTGGGCCAGTGGGGACTTTAGCTAAGTAGCAGGCAGCCTTGCAAATGAGGATTTGCACCAGCCTGCCTTTCCCCCATGCAACAAAATGGATTGATTGCATGTTTTGACCCATCCCAAGCTGTTAACTGGCTTGGGGCTTATGGCATGTGGCTCCTTGTAGGAAGGTATCGAACTCTGTTTCTCAGACACACACTGGCTTACACTTCTTGGATGGTGACTCTGTGTGTGAGAGCACACGATGTGCGGGGGAAAGCCAAGGTGCCTTGGCATCGGCGGGTTATTTGCACGAACCTGGCAGCTCGAGCTGATCCTTGAGAAGAGCTCCCCCCCCCCCCCCCCCGCCCTCCTGCCTCAGTCATCAAAGCTCCCCGTCAGCCTGTGCCTCGGGAGCTGTCACAGCCTCATTACTGCTAATTCATCTTCACTTAGTGCATCAAAAGGCTGATTTATCAAATTGGGTGGGCGCACAGGAAGTTTGATTAGCGACATTATGTTGTTTGCCATGACGGGCTCAGAAAACTTAGCTCATCTGTGTCCCAGGAGTCCCAAGATAAGACTGAAGTGTTTATGTTCTGCCTCAGAAATTCTCAGGATTGGAAGCCAGGGTGGCGGCTCCAGCCAGAGGTATTCCCTTCGTTCCCAATGGCAACTCCTCCTTCCACAGGTGGGTGTCTGGGTCAGAGTTATCCAGAGACCATCTGGGGTGAGCAGGTGCTAGGCTCACCCATCAGTCCTCTGGCTGAGCAGCCCCCCTCTGCCGTCTTTGGGATGGGGGGAGCACTACTGAATTAGGGCCACTTGCCTCTGCTGTTGTCTCCATCGCTGCCCCCGTCAGGCTGCTGAGGCACAAATCCAGAGGATCGGACCTTTCCCACATTCCTGGAGAAAAATGGGACAGGAAGCCTCCCGAAAACATTGTTTCAGGAAGCAGCAGCCCCATAAAGAAAACTAACGGGTGCTTGGCTGCCTCCTGCACATCGCGCACCATCCGTGAGCACCTAGGTAACACGCGGTGTGCATGGCCTCACCGATATCCAGAGGACAGCAGGCGTCGGGCTGTGAAGGCAGCCCCTAGAAGGACAGGTTGAGAGAGAAGGGTTGAGTGGAGATTGCACGCCTACGTCTCTGCTGAGGACACAGATGGGAGAGATGTGCGCACACAAGTTGGGTGACTTCAGGTGAGACGCACATAAGTTGGGTGACTTCAGGTGAGACTCAGGGGAGATACCCTGAGGGCCCCTAGAATCACTCTCCTCCTCCAGCTGACTTCCTATCTTTGAAGATGCAGCTGCAGGTGATGGGGGAAGCTAGTACCTGCCTTTGTTGAGCAGGTTCCACGAAACAGACGGACAGCCGAGTAAAGCAGGGGGCCTGTCTAGCGACCTTGAGGGTCTTGGCCATCTTGGTGAACTGGAGAACTAGCCCTGTGAACTTGCATGGGTCTTTTCACTTTTCTTAGTTTTTTATTCTGTGAAATAGATTAGATTTAAGGTTCCTTACAGGAGTAAAATTCAATTCTGTACATTTTTCCAGGTTGGCCAGCAAGAGAATAGGAACAACTGAGTGCCTCCTCTGGGCCAGAGGGTATGCTTGATGTATCTCACTTAACGTTCAAATAAGCCCACGGGGAAGGTAGTGTCGCCCTGTTTAGAGCTGTTCGCTGCTGCTCTCGGTGCCCACCTGCACCACAGACACTCCTTAACACCGATCAGGCCGGTAGGCTTCCCAGTAGAGGCTAAGGACATACTCAGGACTAAGACAGCTTCTTCCCAGCAGGCCTCACGGACACATCAGAGAGATGGGGCAGACACAGAGCAAAGTAAGTACCAAGAACACCTGCGAATAACAATCAAATGGTACCAACCACCATGGCTTTTTAATGAGATTGTAGGTGTGATCCATTTACAGATGGCCGGGGAAAGGTCTCCACTGATGTGATAATAACACACTAACATTTCTGTAGGACTCTAGAGTTTGCAAGACGCTTTGAAACATATCATTTTATTTGGTTCTTCCACCACTGGCTGAAATTAGCTACGACTGCCCTCGTGATTAAATTATTGCTGGTGATTAAATTGAGGATCAGAGAAGTGACTCATCGGAGGGAACTAGATTATCCTTCCGAATGCCAGATTAGACGAGAGGGTGCAGTGCTGATGGTTGCTCTCCAGTCTACCAGTTCTTATTGTAGGCTGGCCGACCCCCGCCTGCGAGAACAGAGGTGTCTGGTAGCTATTGTAGCCTTAGAATTTACCAGGAAGGTCAAGTAGGCATTGTCTTCTCAGAGGTTCAGAGGGGAGGGTCAAAGTTGCTGTAAATCCACATGGCACATGCTGAGAAGACTTTACCCAAAGTTGCCTGCCAGGCACCCCCGACATTTTATCTCAGGGCTGGTGGGTGGGTACTTCATGTTGGGTATGGCTGGAGTCTCCAGATTTTCAGAGTGTCGGGGGCCACAGAGAAATTGGGGTCTTTTCCCCCTGGGGCCCCTCATCACTGCCCCGGTGTGTGGTCTGGACCTTCACATAGCTCAGCCCTCCCTCTTTGGCAACTGCAGCTGAATCCTAATGCTGCAGTCTATTTAAAAAAAAAAAATTTTTTTTAATGTTTAATTATTTTTGAGAGAGAGAGAGAGAGAGAGTGAGTGGGGTAGAGGCAGAGAGAGAGGGAGACACAGAATATAAAGCAGGCTCCTGGCTCTGAGCTGTCAGCACAGGGCCCAATGCAGGGCTCAAACTCATGAGCTGTGAGATCGTGACCTGGGCTGAAGTCGGATGCTTAACCAACTGAGCCACCGAAGCGCCCCGCCTAAGGCTGCAGTCTTAATGATATTAGCTGCCATTTATTAAGCATCTACCACTTACTGGCCCCTTCATTTGCATTTTCTTAATTAATTTCCCAGCCACTCTAGTGAGGCAGCAGTCATTGTGTCCATTTTGCAGGTGAGAAGACAAAGGTTCAGAATGATTGCATTATCAAGGCCACACTGCTAGCAAGTGTTGGGGGGGTCAGACTGAAAGCCAGATTTGTCTGCCTGTCTGATTAAAAAAAAAAAATAGCAGGCTGCATTTGCTCCTTTTCTTTAATCCTGAGAGAGAAGGAAGCTATTCCTCCTTGTATTCTGGTCATTGCTGCTTGGAAAAGGCTCCAATGTGGGGATGGGGATGGGATGGGGGAAGGGTAGGCAGTGCCCACCGCTGTGGCTGTCCTTCCCGCCTACTTCCGTCGTGTGGGAGAGGAAGTTAGGGCCTCTGTCTGGGACAGCAGCCTGTCACTGTGGCAGGGAAGGTGCCTCTCTGCTCCTTTCTGTGTCTCTGCCCATGGTGCCCTTCCTCTGAGTGAGACGCCAGGAGTCCGAGCAGGGCAGGATGCTGTCCCCGTTGGTGGCTCCACACCCCATGGAATGAAAGGAAACACAAGGGAGGAGCCGGAGGGGTGGGGTTGGACCGGCCTGAAGGCGTGAACCCAGAGGCAGCCCCTGAGCTGACCCCTGTTCTCGGCCACACTGCTCTGCTCTACCTGGAGTTTAGCACGTCCTGTCCCCCTCAGGGCTCACTTCACTGAGCAGGCTGATGCCCTGGAGACTCACTCCCAGAGTGTCATTTTCTGGACGACGTCATTGACTGAGGGCACTCAGGACTCTGAGGAAACTTGCGTGTGGCCTGGACCTCCACCTCCCTGTTTATCAGGCTGTGAGTGGTTCGTGTGGGGCCCTGCAGACCCCAGTCTGAGACCTGACAGCCGGCTGGGGTGCGACCCTGGACATGCCCTTGAAGGAACCCTGTGTGCAGCTAAGATGAAGGTCCCCGTCCTATAGGTGCATCCGGGATCTCGAGCTGAAGATCTCCCCCCACCCCACTCTCAGGGCCACGCTGCCCCAGACTCAACTCATAGAAGGAAGAGTCTGGGTTCTGGAGTCTGTGTTCATGACCCACTTGCGTGAACTTGGGTCAGTTACTCACCCTCTCTGTGCCTGTTTCTTCATCCGAGACACGGAAATAATATCGAATCTCATGGGCTGTTGTGCAGATGAAGTGAAATGATAACGTGCACAGCGCTTCACACAGTGACTAGCGTGGAATAATAGCCGTTCCATTTGTCATTCCCTCTTCTTTTCACATCAATCGTGGACATCATACACTTTCATCGGCGAATGTTTCAGTGTGTATCCCTACAGGATAAGGACTCTACAAAAACTAAGCAGAATGCTACTGCCACGCCTAGAAAGTGTTAGCAGTAATTCCCAAATAGCGTCCAGATCTACTCTTCAAATTTTCAATTGTCTCCTGAATGTCAAGGATCTTTAACAATTGGTTTCTTTGAATCAGGATGCACGTAAGTTCCCCACATTATAATTGGCCGATCCGGCTTTCGAGTTTCTTTTATCACATTTTCCACAAGCTGGATTTTGCTAATTGCATCCCTTCAATTTGCCTTTGAGGTACAGACACGAAGTAGGTATTTGTGCAAGTGAAATCTTGCTGCCCCCGCCCCTTCGCCCCCCATTTAGGAAAGAGCTCCTTTCTCCTTTGTGGAAAAGAAGTGTCCCCACTGTCCCCAGGGCCAGCCTGCTGTGGAAGGATGGGGGACACGGGGAGAGGGGCTTCCCCAGGCTTCCCAGCAGCGTGATGGTGGAGGTCAGCTGCTATTGGGATGCACCCACTCTTTGTTTTCATGAACAGGGGTGTCTTTTCATAAAGCAAAGCAATTTTCTGCCAAAGAGCAAGGACTGTTTTTCCTTCTTCCAGAGCAATAAGGGCCAGGATTTGTCTCCCTCTTGGCTTTCAAGAGCATGTTTTCTCAATTCTTTCCTGAAATTAAAGTAAAGGTCAAGAAGGCTGGTCTGAGACCTGCCCTCCCTCCTCTCAGGCTCCTGCTGGTGAGTCTGGCTAAGCGCGTACCTGCCCCCTGGGCTCTGTGACCCAGCCCTCAGGGCAAGCTCAACTTCCCAATTTGTGTCGTCTGGTGTTGGGGGCGGGGGCGGGAGGACTTGCAAAGGGAGGAAGAGAGAAAGAAGGGGAAAAAAAAAAAAGACACAGTGCCAGCCTGTGGGCTCCCTTCTGAATTTAGATCTGAACAATTTCTAGAGTCTTCCTTCTCCACACTGTGTTCCCTCCCTCGGGGAGGGGGCCCCGGGCCCCACGCCCTCTGCCCTGCTTCCCACCTGCCAGTTTTCTGCTCGGCACGTGCGCGGCCCCAGTGAGCCGCCCCGGCCCTGGCGCAGCGTTGAGCTGCGAGGATTTTTAATCAAAAGGCAGGACACGCACGCACGCAGAGAACAGTACCACCACCACCCGCTTAGCATTACTGGAGTGTTCTCTCCCCACCCCCTCCCCACACTGAGTCACTCCCAGCTAACAGTTAATTAATTTGTGACACTTTGACAGTTTTTGAGGAGACATTTTTACGGAGCCTTCAAAATGCACAGGGATGGGACTGTCAGGCAGAAGCCCTTCCTGCATGCACTGGGTCTTTCCAGACCTTTGCCTGCCTCACCCTACCATAGACCTCGGGGCCCTGGGCCCAGCCCTGAGTGAACCTGGGAGAGGTCTCAAAGCCCTGATGTCCTCCTCTGTCCCAGCCTCTCAGGGCATTCCACACTCCCAGTGACCCCTGGGCAGACCCGGGGCACCTGGCCACCTTGGGAAGAAGAAGAAATGCAGAGTGGACATCCAGGATGAGAGCATGAGGGGTAGGGAGGCCCCAGTCGCGCTCAGCGCTGGTCTCTTTCTACTGTTGGAGAAGGTTCCCACGCGGGGGCCCCTTCCCACAGCTGAGGAGTTGTGTGTGCTCCAGCCTCTCCCCGGGACCCCCCTACAGCTCCTTGGGTGAGCTGTGAATCTCAGCTACACGCAACGTGCTCCCTAGGGATGTTTTATGGCCTCTGGTTAGTGCTGTGTGAGAAATGGCTCCGGTCACCTTGGCCTGCTGGGACTTCACCCCCACCGTGGGGTGCTAATGTAGACACTGCAAACCCCTGCCCCGCCTCCCGCCAGGCCTTCTGGGAGCCCAGAAGTCACCCCACCAGCTGTGTGCATCCCTTCCCACAGAATTCGCGTTATCTCCCCACCTCCCCACACACCTACACTTGCCTTTACACACGTGCATTCTCTTTTTCTTTCAATGGCTTGTAACCCTCTGTGCCCCAGTGACGGCACATCTGGAGGATTCCCTGAACGGACCCCAGCCAGCTGGGCAACCAATGCCAGCTGCCGCCGTGACCCAGACCCAAAGGGCCAGAGAAGGAGTCTAGGGGAGGCTACTGGTACTCCTCGAGAAGGATCCAGGGGAGAAACAACCATCAGGGACTAGAAAAAACCGGCTCCTTCACACTGGGGTGAGGTACCGGATCCCACGGATGCCTCTCAAACATTTACCGAGTGCGCAGTATGGCTGCCTCCATGCTGGAAAGTGAGAAGACCGTGAAGAGACAAGATGAGTGTGATCCTTACACTGGTGGAGCTCACAGGCTGGCAAGAACAGACATTAAACAAATAATTAGATAAGTGACTTAATTATATGGTGATGAGTGCCACCAAGGAGCACGTGTGCTGTGAGCGTCGTATGCGTACGCGAGAGGATGGCTCTGAGCTGGAGCCTCAGAGACGCTTCCCTGGAGAAGGGATTGTCCTGAAGGGGGAGGGGGAGGAGGGGGCCGGCTGGGACTCTGGGGTCTTGAGCCTCTGTGGAAGGACTGGGCCTGGTTAGGGGTTGGGACACTGAAAGCCGGGAGCGGGGAGCAGGTGGTACCTATGCTGCTGGTGGCTTTGTGGCCTTGGTGACGAGAAGTTGAGTGAGCACCAGAGGCCAGCTTCTCTTTGCTGTGAGGTAGGAGGCAACAGGCTGCCTGGCCAGGTTCAGCTCTAGGGAGCAGTGGGGAGGTTCCTGGGTGCTGCTGGGACTTCACTCCCACTGATGATTCTTAGGACTGTGCCCCCCGCCTGGCTCCTGTGAGGCAGTTCCAGACACAGCCAGAGAACAAGAATGAAGAGATTCATCCAAGCTGTTGCACACTTTCTAAGGAGACCTGGGCAATTTTTTCCACAGATGAACAGATCGAAGCCCTATTGCCGAGTGGCTGCTTGGCCCATGCTTTTGCTCCCTCACTGTCCCTGCAGAATTCTGGGTTGGACTAGGGAAGTTTCCAGATCTGGAGGGGGAACAGAGTGGGTGGTGTCAGTGTGTGGCCTACTCACCCTCTCAGGCCCCTGGAGGGCTGGTTTCCCAGATAATCTAGGTCACTTTGTCCAAACCTGGTCCCCTACAGCTGCCCCCAGGTCCTGAGCAGTGGAGGGAGTCCAGGAGGGAATAGGTACTCCGCCCCAGGCCTGAACCCTAGGAATTTATAGGTACAGGACCTTACCTGGGCCCAGGAGGGGAGGATGGGGCAAAACAATGGGCATTTCTTCCCTCGAGAATGACTCTTGGCAGCTGAGCCAGACCCAGCTCTCCCTTCAGTTCTGGGCCTGCCTGGAGGTGACAGCATCCATCACTTTGCTGGCCCTCCGTCCTCATGCCTGGCCATGGAAGGCCAGGGCCCAGAAGGCTCTCCTTGGGGCTGCCTGGCCTAGGGCCCTGGGAATCCAAGGTCCTGCTTCCTCTGCCGCCTGCTGAGACTGCCCTCCTGGGCCCAGTAAGTGAGGGCATTAGTTAAAGACTGTTCTGGTTTCCCTTTGGAGTAGGAGGAGCTGCAGGAGGCCCAGGGGACGTGCCCACCCCCAAGTCTTGGTCTGGACCTTCCTGCAGAGGAGCAGGGGGTGGCTGGAACTGCATCTGGAGGAGGAGGAACCCCTTACCCACTCACTCCCAATTCCCCTCCAGTTCCAGTCGCTCAGGCAAGCTGCTTTTGAAATGCAAATGCAAAGTACCCCCCCCTCACCCCTCCTTTTTCATTGAAATGCTTCAAGTTTCAGAAAAGGGGGAAAATGATGTGTTTAAGACAGCAGTGTCTCACCCGCCATCGAGCCTGATAAGGGATTGTTAAATTTTAATTAGACAATTTGACGCCTTCAAATGCCAAACTTTCTGGGGAGGCAGCGCCCTGGAACCGGGTTGCTTGAGTTTATTCTGCACCAAAGTTTCCTTAGGCCTCATTTCTGGGCCCAGAGCCCCCAGGTTTTGCTGGTGAAAGGACTCAATCTAGAGAGAGGACAGAACCCTCTCCCCTCTCTTCCCAGACCAATCAACTTGCCCCCAGGGTCCCGGGTTACCCCACCAGGCTGAGGACCAAGGGCAACTGTAAGCCCCCAAGTTTTTCCTCAGACAAAAGGTCAGTTTGGGGGGTCAGCCTTGAACTGTGGAATTTTAAAGCAGTTTTCTTCTTCCAAAACGTACTTGCGAGAAGCAGTTTGTATCTGCAGGCTGTGGAGCCTCCCTTCCACAGCCTCCACTCTCTACTCTACTCCCCTGCCCCAGTGCAGCAGATGGTGGGAGTCCGTGGACTGCCAGGGGCAGACTCTTGGGCCAGCTCCGCCCCAGCTATCTGGGCGGTAACTACATTCCTCAACCAGACAGCTAGCTAATTTTCAAATGAAGGCACAAACAGACAATGGTAACATATGTAAAGCCCAAAGGGTAAGTGGCGGAGGCCCCGGAGGCTGGAAATGACCGCTTCATGGTCCTCTTGCCCTGATAACCCCATACACCTCGATTCACTCCAGATATCTCGTTAGGAAGGTCTGCTGTATAGGCTCTGAAGACAGTAACCATCACAGCAGTCTGGGTGCTAAGGAGAACTGACCACCAGGGTGGGCGAATCTGGAAGATCTTCCAGTAGACCGTTGCCCTTCTGAGCTGAGGCAGGACAATGGGGGCTAGAGACAGATGTGGGTCAGGCGTGGCCCGAGGCCTGCGGGCCGCCCACACTGTGGACTCCCCCATGCTCCGGGCTCCTTCCTCTTTCCCACACACCAGGGCAGCTAAGAACAGAAAGCCTAGGAGGCCCCAGAGCACACGGGCGCCTCGTCTGCCAGCATCTGCTGGGAAGGGCAGGGAGCTGCGGTCGTCCCCCCTTGCCGCACAGGGAAGATGAGGGTGACTCTCTGGGGGAGTGGCAGCCTCTCCTTCTGCAGGTGTCTTTGTCAGCTCAGGCTGCCTTAGCAAAGTACCGAAGACTGGGGGGTTTAAACAGCAGAAATTAATTTCCTCATAGTTCTGGAGCCTGGGAGCCTGAGATCAAGATGCCAGCTTGGGTTGGGTTCTGGTGAGAGCTCTCTTCCCGGCTTTACAGATGGCTGCCTTCTCGCTGAGTGTTCACACGGCATGAGGAGGGGCAGCCTGGGGTGTCTCTTCCGATAAGGACCCTGTCCTCATGGTATTTAGACCCCATCTCCAAACACCAAGGCCCCATCTGCAAATGCCATCACCTTGGGGGTTATGGCGTCCACATAGGCATCTGAGAGGCACACAACTCAGTCCGTAGCAGTAGGGTTAAGTCATCCATCCCTGCTCCAGGAGACAGGACTAAGTAGCTAAGTATTGACAGTGACCATGTATGTATTTGGTGCTCACTAAATGCTCCTTGATTGGGGACTGGTTTGGAGATCTTACGCATGAGGCAGGAGCCTCCCAGAGGAGGATGGAGGCAGCGTATGGAGGTTGGTGAGCGAGGTGATCATATTTTCATGACTCCAAATCGATATTCTTGTTCTGACAACAGAAAGTTTTAAACATAATATGGAACTTATTTACCTGGAAAGTCTTACAAGAATAATTTTCCTGGGGTTATACCTTTAGCCATCCCCTTTTTATTATTTTATTTTGTTTTATTTATTTTTTTATTAAAATTTTTTTCTTGTTTATTTATTTTTGAGAGAGAGAGACAGAACACAAGTTGGGGAGGGGCAGACACACACACACACACACACACACACACACACACACACACACAGAATCCAAGGCAGGCTCCAGGCTGTGAGCTGTCAGGACAGAACCCAACATGGGGCTCACACTCACAAACTGTGAGATCATGACCTGAGCTGAAGTCCTATGTTCAACCGACTGAGCCACCCAGGCGCTCCTGTTTTATTTTTATTTTTATTTTTATTTTTATTTTTATTTTATTTTATTTTATTTTATTTTATTTTTTTATTTTGAGAGAGAGAGAGAGCATGAATGGGGGAGAAGGGCAAAGAAAGAGAGAGAAAAAGAGAATCTTAAGCACATTCAGTGCAGAGCTAATGCATGGGGCTTGATCTTACAACCCCAGGATCATGACCTGAGCCGAAATTAAGAGTTGGACACTTGGGGCACCTGGATGGCTCAGTAGGTTAAGCACCTGACTTCACTCAGGTCATGATCTCACAGTGTGTGATTTCGAGCTCTGCATTGGGCTCCATGCTGACAGCTCGGAGCCTGGAACCTGCTTCAGATTCTGTGTCTCCCTGTCTCTCTGCCCCTCACCCGCCCACATTCTCTGTCTCTCTGTCTCTCTCAAAGATAAATAGATATTAAAAAAATTTTATATATATATATATATATATATATATATATATATATATATATATATAAAAGAGTTGGACATTCAACCGATTAAGCCACCCAGGCATCCCCATCCCTTTTTTAAAGAAGAACAAGAAATTTGGACCACCCTGGAAAATCCTAGGTGCCAACTGATATTGAGCTTGGCATTTCCCACCTCCGGGAGCCACAGAGTGGGCACAGACCTCACCTGGCTTCTCTGGAACCAGGACCAGGCCAGAATACCTGGAGCCTCTTCTCCCCACAAAAGCAAAAACTCTGACTTGGATGGAGAGGCTTGAGCACAGGGCAAGGGCAGGTATTTGAGGTGCCCTCTGGGGGCCCCTGGAGTGAGAAAGACCACAGTCTAGCTCTTTGTGCCTTCCTCTGGGACACCACTTGAGCCCTGGGCAGAAGGAAAAGGAGAAGGGAAGGGATGAGGCTGGCGCTGCTGCAGGCAGGCTGCCTGGGGACTGACGGGTTTCCGCAGGCATCCTGAGAATGTGCCAGCAGAGAAATGCCAGGGGGACCCTGTATTTTAACCTTGCTAAGATGCACACCTCCCACCTTCACTTACACCCATTTTAATGTTTCTGAACTCAGCATGCATTTTGCAGTTGGCCCTGTCTTAGAGCTGTATTGGAGTTTGATGGTATTTTTTTTCTTTCCTAGTGGTACGTAAAACAATGGCGCATGTTACATTCAATTCTATCTTAGAGCCTAGGAAATACGGCAGTTGGAATCACGGGCGATAGCAGGTGGGCTGGGAGACCTGGATCTTCCAGGCCAGCTGCTATGTCATCCCAAGTCTTGCTCAGATTTGTCCTGCAACCGTGGCTCAGGAATACTTTGACTTTATTTTCCTTTACTCCCTTCCAAGGGTTGTTTGCTGCACCTTGGAACGCCTCTCCCTTCATCTAGACCCCCCACTTTGCAAGGAGGAGCCATAGGAGGCAGCACTGTGTAACAGCAGGAGCCCAGGGCATCCCCTGACCCTAATGGGCTGCATTTGGACAGTACGGTTGCTTCACCCCCAGGAGCCTCAGGCTCGTTGTCTGAGTGCTTGTTTTTTTTTAATTCCTTTGGTTGGTTTGATTTATTTTTAATTATTGTTAATTTTTAATTTATTTGTTTTTAATTTACATCCAAGTTAGTTAGCATATAGTGCAGCAATGATTTCAGGAGTAGATTCCTTAATGCCCCTTACCCATTTAGCCCATCCTTCCTCCCACAACCCCTCCAGCAACCCTCAGTTTGTTCTCTATATTTAAGAGTCTCTTGTATTTTGTCCTCCTCCCTGTTTTCATATTATATTTGCTTCCCTTCCCTTGTGTTCATCTGTTTTGCATCTTAAATTTCTCATATGATTCAAGTCATATGATATTTGTCTTTCTCTGACTGACGAATTTCACTTAGCATAAGACCCTCCAGTTCCATCCACGTAGTTGCAAATGGCAAGATTTCATTCTTTTTGATTGTCAAATAATACTCCAGTGTGTGTGTGTGTGTGTGTGTGTGTGTGTGTGTGTGTGTATACACACACCATGTCTTCTTTATCCATTCATCCATCAATGGACATTTGGGCTCTTTCCATACTTTGGCTATTGTCTATAGTGCTGCTATAAACATGGGGGTGCACAAGCCCCTTAAAAACAGCATACCTGTATCCCTTGGATAAATACCTAGTAGTGCAATTGCTGGGTCATAAGGTAGTTCTATTTTCAATTTTTTGTGGAACCTCCATACTGTTTTCCAGAGAGGCTGTACCAGTTTGCATTCCCACCAGCAGTGCCAGAGAGATCCTCTTTCTCTACATCCCCGCCAACATCAGGGATGATGTTGCCTGAGTTGTTCATGTTAGCCATTCTGACAGGTTTGAGGTGGTATCTCATTGTGGTTTTGATTTGTATTTCAAATCAAAAATACATGGGAGCATTTTTTGTATTTCAAATCAAAAATACATGGGAGCATTTTTTCATGTGTCGGTTGGCCATCTGGATGTTGTCTTTGGAGAAGTGTCCCTTCATGTCTTTTTGCCCATTTCTTCACTGGATTATTTGTTTTTTGGGTGTTGAGTTTGATAAATTCTTTATACATTTTGGATACTAACCCTTTATCTGATATGTCATTTGCAAATATCTTCTCCCACTCTGTTGGTTGCCTTTTAGTTTTGCCGATTATTTCCTTCACTGTGCAGAAGCTTTTTATTTTGATGATGTCCCAATAGTTCATTTTGCTTTTGTTTCCCTTGCCTCCAGAGATGTGTTGAATAAGTTGCTGTGGCCAAGGTCAAAGAGCTTTTTCTTGCTTTCTCCTTGAGGATTTTGATGGCTTCCTGTCTCACATTTAGGTCTTTCATCCATTTTGAGTCTACTTTTGTGAACGGTGTAAGAAAGTGGTCCAAGTTCATTCTTCTGCACGTCGTTGTCGAGTTTTCCCAGCACCACTTGCTGAAGACACTGTCTTTATTCCATCGGATATTCTTTCCAGCTTTTGTCAAAGATTAGTTAGCCATGTATTTGTGGGTCCATTATTGCGTTCTCTATCCTGTATCATTGATCTGAGTGTTTTTGTGCCAGTACCATACTGTTTGATGATTACAGCTTTGTAATATGTCTTGAAGTCCAGGATTGTGATGCCTCCAGCTTAGTTTTCTTTTTCAAGATTGCTTTGGCTATTTGGGGTCTTTTCTGGTTCCATACAATTTTAGGATTGTTTGTTCTAGCTCCGTGAAGAATGTTGGTGTTATTCTGATAGGGATTGCTCTTGGTTTGATTTTTAAAGCTCACATTCCTTGAGAGTTTACCTGTGCAGGCCACTTATGTATCATCGTAATTAATCCTCACAACAGTAATTGCTAATCCCCAATTTGCAGATGGGAAAACTGAGGCTCAGGAAAGCCACATAATCTGGCCGACACCTTGGAGCAAATAAAGGTGGAGTTGGGATTTGAAACCAGGTGTTTTGGTCCTCAGCCCTATCTTCTACTAGTATCTCTCATGGTAGAGTGCGTCATCAAAAGGGCTAGATTTGCTGATGTCTGAATTTCTGCTCTGCTTGGTGTGGTGTGAGAGTGATTCAGACAGCCCCTGCTTGTGAGAGATGTCGGTCCCAGGCAGGAAGGGTGCTGAGGACACGGCAGGGATGGAACTGGCTCCGGGGGTTGGAAGAAAATCCTGCTCCAAGATATTAATAGGGTCTACAGGCATCTAGGCATTTTCCAGGCTTTCCCATTCTTTCTGTAATGCACTTGTTTCAGCAAAAAAACAAGATATAGAATAAATGCTTGATTAGAAAATTAAATGCATGAAGCCTTCCCAGCTGTAGGTGAAGGGACTCACTCCTGTCCTGCAGAGTAACCAGCACACAGAGGAATGAGTGCTCACCTCTGACCCTGCCCTGACTGGAAATGCTCATGTTTGCCATCTTACTTGTTCTCATGATTTTAAGTCCTGAATGAAAGTCTTCCCCCTCCAGGAAGCCCTCCAGGAGCACCCCAGCCAGGCCCATGTACATATCCTCTGTGATTTCTGAGCATCCACTGCAGCGCCTGGTGGTAGAGTGGGCCCCAGCACCTGTGCACGACCAACTCACTCCCCCAACTACTGGGCCTGCTGACAACGGACAGTTCCAGCTGGGTCCGCCCTCTTAGCAGATGCTCACTTGAAGAGAGATATCTCTCTCCAGGTCACACCTTCTCCCTGGGACAGTCCACGCCCTAGGACATTATGAGAGAGACAGCTCTGCAGGCTTCCTGAGGGCTCTCTGAGGTCACCTGAGACCTTTGATGTGACTGCAAGGCAGCCCAGCTTCTCCCCAGTCCAGCCCTGCCTCCTCCCTTCTCTGCAAGCCTCCATTCTGAGAACATTCCCCAGTAAATTTCCTGCACGCCAGTGTCCTCCTCAAGGTCTTATTTCTTGGGATCCAACATGCAACACCCGTGGTCCTCTTGGGTTGCCTCTCTCTTTTGTCACTTGTTAATGTGGTGGCCTCTCTTTATAGCTACATCTCAAGGGTGGAGGGCTTTTCTTCCCGGCTGGACTCATAGAGCCTTTGATTGAGTTCAGCAACCCAACGTACGACCTGCAGATCCCAGAGAACAAGAGAGTATGCTCTTTTATTTGTTTATTCCACGAAGATGAGGCATGACCAAGATGTGGTGTAGTGCTTAAGATGCTTACACTCCAGTGGGAGGTGTTGGGGGGGAACAGATACACAGAGAGGGTGTGTTCCAGAATAGAACTCAGGAATGATGCTGTGGAACCCCCAAGGGTAAGTGGTCCAGCAGAGAGCAGGAAGCGGGAAGATTCTGAGCTAGCCTTTCTTTGGAGGCCGTGTCAGGTCTGGGCAAGCAGCGGGAGGGGAAGGGAAGTTTTCCAAAGACTTTTCTCATTTGTCAAGGGGGGATAATAGCTGCAGGCCGCGGAGGTTGTTTTGAGGACAAAACTATCAAACAAAACTATCAAATCCTCTACAAGCATATGAAGCCACATCACAGGCTTCATACAGGATTGTACAGAAACAGAAGGCTGGTTGGGTCTAGAGAAGGGGTGGGGTGGGGTAGAAGGGAAGCCGTACAGTCTCCATCAGAGGCCACTGGCCCTACAGAGAGGGACCAGGGAAGTAAGAGGTGGGGCAGAGAGAACCTTCAGGAGCCCTGGGGGAAGTGAGTGGATCTCCACATCTCCAGGCCCCCGAAAGTGCTTGGCACATTGCTTTATGCCTGACAAGCTCAACAGACTCCCAATCTTGTGTGAAAACAAGAGGCAGGAGCAGCTGCCGTTCCTGATGGATACGTGCATATAGCTGTCCCGGGGTGTGCTCCAAATGGGAAGAGGGGCCGATGCCTTTGCAGAGGGCAGCGTCAGTGTGACACAGGGCCTCGGCGCCTCTGAGTTGGAAGATTTTTGCACTGGTGTCATGTCATGTCACCCTACATGGAATTAGGCATTTTGGCTTCCCCAGAGACTCCAGGCTGGTGTGGTGGTGCTGGGGCGGGGGGGGGGGGGGGGGGGGGGGAGGGGGAGGGGGAGGGGTGGGAACATCATCCACACTCCTCTGCTGGGGGCCGGCAGAGCAAGTGTGTCAGATAAGGTTGAGGGGGTAGAGGGGGGCAGACCCTTCTCCAAAGTCCCTTCTGACCTGTTATGGCTGGCGTGCCCTCCTCCCTGATCTGGACATGGTACCACACTCATCCCAAGTGGCATAAACTAGTAGACTTCAAATCCCTTTGGGTAGCCCAGCAACTGGATGTCGTGGCACCTTGGGCAGAGTGCTTTGAGGTACTGATAAGCTTGATTCCATCGTGTAAAACAGGAACACTTTTGTTAGCAGGAGAGTCAGCTATATTATATGTGCATTATGTTCTAATCACAACCAAAACACAGGCTGTCAAGCTCGTCAATGCCTGATGCGTCTCGGGTCTGCCTCTCAGGCTCTCTGCTTCCTGCTCTCAGTGAGCAGCTCCTCAGCCTCCCCAAGCCCAAGGCAGAAATGCTGTTCCCTCTACCCCTTCTCTCTCTGCTTGTCCCGGCCCCTCTCCCATCCCACATCTATCCATTGGATACCGATGCACGGGTCAGCCACTGATTCTGAACACTCCTCTTCTCATCCCTGCCACCTTCATTCAGACAACCATCCTCCCTTCTCCAAATGACAGCCATAGCCTGGCCTCCTCCAAGGCCTCCCGATGCTGCAGCAGCCACTTTACTAAAACACCAGCCCGTGGTCCTTCCTCTGCACCCAACCCCTCAGGGGCTCCCAGTCTTATGAGACAGAATCTGGCCCATGACTGGCCCCCGGGTTTCATTTGCCCCTGCTTCACACCCTACGTTTTTAGCCAAACAGAACTGTTTGTTGTCTGGCACTGTGTTGTGTTCTCTCTAGCTGCAGGGTCTCCCAAACTGTTGCCTGGCTATTTCCTCCTTTGATCGCATCTCAGATGACACCTCCTTCAGGAAGTTCTCAGGCTCTCAGGGCAGGAATGCAGAAACTCCTCATCTCTTCCTCGGGTTCCTACAGCCTCCCAGCTGGTGTGCCGCCACCTGCTTAGCCACACACTTCCATCCTCTGAACAGCGGTTGGAACCTTCTCGCTGGAAGGCGCATCTGATCACGTGGTTCCCACTGCCCTTAGGCTCAAATGTAGCGTGACTTGGAAGGCCTTCTAGGATCTTGCTCTGGCCCCCTCCCCAGTTCAACTCACGGGCTTCAGCTGCCCCGAATGAATCTCTTCCAGCCCTCCACCGGGTGTCTGCTGTCTCGCTCTGTCATTTGCTTATGCTGTTTCTTGTGTCTAGACACTTCCCTGGGCTCCCAGCTCTTCACTTAATGACTTAGCACTTCCTCTGGAAAGTCTTATTTCAATGCTTAAACTAGCTTTTGTGGCCCTCCTGCATTCCATTTCCTAGTGCCCACTGCTTATACATTTAAGTGCTTGATTCATGGGCTGTTGTTTCTTTTAGGATGTGAGCTCGGTAAGGGCGCCCGGGTGGCTCAGTCGGTTAAGCTTCTGACTTCGGCTCAGGTCATGATCTCACAGTTCTTGAGTTCGAGCCCTGTGTCGGGCTTTGTACTGACAGCCCGGAGCCTGGAGCAAGGGCTTTAGATTCTGTGTCTCCCTTTCTCTCTCTGCTGCTCCCCGACTCATGCTCTGACTCTCTCTCTCTCTCTCTCAAAAACAAACATTAAATTTTTTTTAATTTAGAATGTGAGCTGGAGAACCATGTATATTTTGTTCCAGCCCATATTTCTAGCACCACATAGAACAATGCTCAATAAATATTTATAGAATCAAGAAGGAATGAATGTGTATTCCTGTTCCTGCCCCTAGAAGCTGGAACTCCTCACTAACTTGTCTCCAGGAGGTGGTCCATGGGATGTGTTTACTAAGTGTTTGTTGAATAAATAGATGAATGAATGATCAGCTCTTTTCAAGTTCATTTATTTTATTATACTTTTTTAAAAAAAATTATAATTGCTCATTTGTCTTGCCATCTGCAAGAACTTGCCAGCGGAAGAGTGGCAGCAGGCCCAGCGTTTTAAGAAAATCGTTAAAATACAGAACTGAAAATCCCGAGGCTGGAGAATTCTACTAACTGCCAGTGGTTGGCTGTAGCTTCGGAGCTTTCCGTGGGAGGCAGCACGCTCTGGGAGGTCCTCCTGCTCACCCGCCGTGTCCGTTTTTCCTGGCCAGAGCCTGGCCACCCAGTGGCCCCGTTGCCCCGATGGATCCACTGAACCTGTCCTGGTACGATGATGATCTGGAGAGCCAGAACTGGAGCCGGCCCTTCAACGGGTCCGAAGGAAGGACCGGAAAGCCTCACTACAACTACTACGCCACGCTTCTCACCTTGCTCATCTTCGTCATCGTCTTCGGCAACGTGCTGGTCTGCATGGCCGTGTCCCGCGAGAAGGCGCTGCAGACCACCACCAACTACCTGATCGTCAGCCTCGCCGTGGCCGACCTCCTGGTGGCCACGCTCGTCATGCCCTGGGTTGTCTACCTGGAGGTAGGTCTGCCCTCCCCTCCACTGCAGGGGAGCCTGGAGTCCAGGCACTTCCCGACGAATTGCCTGGTGCCTTCTCAGCAGGCCTGGCCTCTCCCTCCACTCCGGGCTCAGTTTTTCCCTTTATGAAATGGGCTTAATGCCTCTTTCACAGTCCCAACTGCCCGTTGGAGAGTGCTTACTAAGGACCAAGTCCTCTATCCATGGCGTTTTCCCGTGTAGCCCTCAGGCCAGCCCTGCGAGGTCACCCCACGACTACCACCATCTCACAGGTGGTGAGCCAGGTGGTCAGAGAAATTCGGTGACTTCTCCGGCATCATGCAGCTGGCAGGTCCCAAGTGGAACTCGGCTTGGCCCCAGGTTGGTTTGTTAGATCATGCTGCAAATGGGAGTGATGGAGGAAGATCCTCAAGGAAGGGAGATGTTCATGCGTCCAGACCCGAAGCTTCCCATTCTTTCTTGTCACTTCGAAAGTGGGGGCTGCTACTCCTTGTGCTCCTTATGCCTCCCCTCTTCCCAGTTCGGTCTAGCACCAATGTCTGGGACCTCCAGGCAGGGTCTGCTGTGGGCTGGGCCACAGCCCCCTGGCTCAGGAAGGACCACATGGTCACCCAGGGCTCGGCCCAGGATGGGGCCCAGCTCTGCACTTCTGAATAGAGAGTGGGCGGCCCCTGCCGTGGTCCAGGCACCTCGCCAGGCATTTCTCAGACACAGACTCAGCAAACAGTCATGCTAATCCTGGGAGTTGATACTTTTCTTCTCAGTTTACAGAAGAGGAAACAGAAGCTTTGAGAAGCTGTCTGTCCTCAGATCGCACAGCAAGGGGAGTAATCAGGGAGCCACTTCCAACAGGCAGACGTAGGAGGGTCTAGGGGCTTGCGTCCTGGATCCTGCCCCTCTCTCGGCCTAGGATTCTGGGGTGGAGTCTGGGAACTGAGCAGCCAGTCAGGAAAGAGCCAACACTAAGGTCACTGCGATCAGTGGGCACTTACCTTCCCATCCTGGGCAAGGTAGGGGGGGATACACCTGTGCTATGGAGGCAAGTCCCTGGCTGGGAGGGTGGGCTTCCACCTTTAAAGGAAAACGTGACATTTTGTAGGCTTGAGCCGAGGTGACACCCAGAAGAGGGAGCTGAGGTGGGGGAGAGGAGGCTGGCCCAGCGTGGCCCCTCTCCTGGTCTCCGCACCCGGGGGCTCCCTGGGCTTCCTCATCATGCTCACAGGATCACACACCCCTGGTTTTCTGTAGCACAGCCCCAACAGGCTGGGACGTCCAAAATGAATGTTAAGGAAAAACCCCGAAGGAAACAAGCAAAATAACATGAAATCTACAGGTGCCACAGGCCAGGGGTCCACTTCCTCCACTACTCACACATCCACGAGACTGTCCAAGCACGTCTTTTCTGAGGGGCCTCTCCCTGAGGAACCCTTCTCAATCCTAAGGCCTCTCCCTTCCTGCTCCCTCTCAAAGGAGGGTCCCAGGCCTCAGACCATCAGGGGAGAATGAGGGGCGAGTGGCAGAGCAAAGAACCTCTCTGTGCCTCACTTTCTTTATCCATATAAAGGAGATAATCACAGTATCTACCTCGTGGCATTGCTTTAGAATCTAATGAGTTAGTTAATGTATGTAAAGGGCTCAGAATGGTACCGCACACTGTAATGAGCAAGATGTAGAAATCAGCTGTGACAGTGGTGCTGAAGATGAACGTGACGGTGGTAGACATCCAGCCCCTGTCCTCATAGCGAGAGCCCTCCCCATGCCCAGGCAGCAAGGCGCCCTCTACCCATAGTAAAGCATGCTCTGCCCGCGGCTCCTCGCAAGGCTTCTGGGCTTCCAGATCTACAGCCTTTCCCCCGACACTCTAGGATAGAGCCACATCTATACACAGGCTGTACTGGGGGTTTCTGAGAATCTGTAAGTCCTGTGAACAGATATATTCAACATAACCAGTTCACCATTATTTTAAGGGGGAAGCGCAGTGGTTTGGGGGGCAGGGTGGAGAACGGTATCACGGAGGGTAGTGCTCTAACTTTCTCATTAATTCCCTTTAAAACAAGAACTGGACAGTGAGCTCGACTTATAGGTTATTGTCCCAGCCATTTTTTGTCCTTAGAGACTGTCCCGAGGGGAGTCTCAGCCTATCCCAACATCCTGTCAGAGTGTTCTTGCAACCCATATGCTCTATCCTTTCTAAGAGATGCTCTTGTTGTCCAGAATTTTCCACCCTGTTCCCTTCCCAGCAATACTAGTGCCTCTCATAGCCTGCCGTGTCAGCACGTGTCTAGCATGCTAGATTGGATTGGATGTGCTTTACTCTTTTTTTAAAAAAATTTTTTTAATGTTTATTTATTTTTGAGAGAGACAGAGACAGAATGCGAGTGGGTTAGGGGCAGAGAAAGAGGGAGACACAGAAGCAGAAGCAGAAGCAGGCTCCAGGCTCTGAGCTGTCAGCACAGAGCTCCACATGGGGCTCGAACTCACGAGCTGTGAGATCATGACCTGAGCTGAAGTCGGACGCCCAACCAACTGAGCCACCCAGTCACCCCCCGTCAATGTACATGGCTGCCAAAAATTTCTCTCGAGTCTTTGAGTCAGCTGCCCCCAGGCCTGTGGAGGAAAGCCCTCCCTTCTTCTGTGATCCAGACAGGCCTTTAGGGGTAGGGATTGAGAGCTCCCTAAAGGCAAGGGCTATGCCAATACTGTTTACCACTGTACCCCAGAGTCTAGGACAGAGTCTGGCCCATAGTAAGTTGCTCATAAGTGTCCGTGGGAAAGATGGAAGGCAGAGGAGAGGGAAGGAGGGAGAGGAAGAGGGCCCTGGTAGCTCAGACCTGGATCCCTAGGGACATAGAAACAGCTCTGAAGTACTCGTCTGGGGGGGGGGCAGGCCTCAAGGTGGAGGGTGGATCAGGTGGGTCTGGGACCCTCCTAGCAGTGCCCTACAGGTAGACTCTATTTATACCCAGAGCTCCTCACCCCCCAATCCAGACCTGACCTGCCATCTTGGGGAGTCCTGTGCTGTGATGTGGGCTCACGTGAGCCTAGAGAAGGCAGCTTCCTTCCTGTCTTCTGGGACCAGCTGCTGTTTCTTCACATCCAACATCAGTGGCTATAGCTCCTGTCACTGAGCTTAGGTGCCAGCATTTGGTTTCACGCCTGAGAGCAGAAAAAAGGGGCAGCACTGGGAATGAGCATGTTCCAATTAGCCTGACGACTGACAGTGCTATGACAGCAGGATAGGAACTGCCCTGCCCCAGGCCCTGGGAGGGGGGCTTTCCTGCTCCTTTTTCTCCTATTGGTAGAGGCCTAGGATGTGTCTCAGGGTTAGGGTCAGGGTGTTCCACACTTCCAAATTTGCCTGGGCCAGCTCGCTGCGTGAGTGTGTGTGCCTGTGCGTTTAAGTGGGTGGTATGGATGTGCATGGGCGTACGGGAAAGTGAGTGTGTGTGCGTGTGTGTCTGTGTGTGTAAGGGGGAGAGGGGTGCAGGAGCGGGCCTCCTCAGTTCCATCATACAAGGATATATGGGTACAGTCGCCCCTCCCCACCCCCTACTGGTGTTTCCAGAGCTTGAGCCCAGGTTTTCCGTCCTGAATTCTCCAGGTGCGACAAAGAGCAGAACTGTCTTCTTTGTCTCAGAGCCATGGTCCTCACTGTTGTCCTTAACAGACACTCGCTGGGCCCCGACTGGGCCACACACCATGCTGGTCCTGAAGGAGCTGCCTGGCTCCCCCAGAAACCTGGGATCAGGGCAGGATCAGAAGCTGAGCGGAATGGCCTTGGGCAAGTCACTGCCCATTTCTGAGGCTCAGTTTCTCCATTGGCAGAATGGGATGCAAGTAGATCACACGGATGTTTTACAGACGAAGGCTCAAAGTTGAGGCACTAGGTGTAAATTGGTCATCATTCTTCTAGTCCGGTTTTTGGCACAAAATGGCCCTATGTGTCTAGCAGGGGAGGGGAGCAGGGACAAGTGCCTCAGACAGCCAGGGGCACGGCTTCCCTTTGCTGCCCCACTTCTCTCCCGGGCCCCAACTGGAGACCCCCACAGCTGCCCTCTGGGCCTGTGGCCCAGTCTGCCCCAGGAGAGCCAAACTATGCGGCCTGAGCTCATCGTCCCTCTTCCGTCCCCCCTTATGGTGCTTTGTCCCCAGGTGGTGGGCGAGTGGAAATTCAGCAGGATTCACTGTGACATCTTTGTCACTCTGGACGTCATGATGTGCACAGCAAGCATCCTGAACCTATGTGCCATCAGCATCGACAGGTGAGCCCAGCCAAGGTGGGAGAGGGGACCCAAGCCACTGGCCTTTCGGGCTGAAGAGGCAGGCTGTGTGCCTGTGAGTCCATGTGTACGTGCACATGCATGTAGGTGCACGTGCATCTGTCTGGGAGAGTCCAGACCACCTCATGCAAGGCCATCGTACAGATGGAGATGCTACCAAGGATACCCAGCAGAGACTGGTAAAGAGGAGAAAGTTCCCAATGTTGACGGCAGCCCTAGGTCTATCGCTTCCTACTTAAGTGACCTTGGGCAGAACGTGCACATTCTCAGAACCCTACCTTGTCTAGAAATCAAGGACGATGACCCCTGTCCAGGTGGGGCCACAGTGTCCAGTTGTGCATTTCCTGTCCAGCACAGGGCAGGCACACGGCCAAGGGGGTCCGGGTTGTGCTCACTTTGTTAAACTATACCCTCGGAGCCTTTCACTGATTTGCACACGCAGGCCACGCGGGCTCCCCTGGCTGGGCTCCCCTGGCAGGATTCTTGGAAGGTGAAATGAGCTACTATATGAGAAGTGCTGGGTCAAGGAGGCGAATGATTTCCACCGTTATTATTTTCTGCTGAATGGGGCTGAATTCTTTCTCCGAGGAGCCTGGCTACCAATCCGTCAACAAACGCTTCCACTTTCTGTGAGCACAGCATGGGTGCAGTTTCAGAGGTGCAAAGACCCAGACCCTGGTCCCTCAAAAACCTTAAAATCCAAGTAGGGACACTGGAGTAATAGATATGGCCCAGGATTACATGATAGCCGGTCAGTCACTAAAGTATCACCAACTACCCTTGCTGTCTGAGCTGGGGCAGGAGAAAGGAGTGATTTAGGGTAGACAGGCAGCTTTCAGGGAATTTCAGACAACTGGAACTCCTCAAGGTGTGGGGTGTCTCTGGTGTGTGCCTGCTGTGGAATGAGTTCCTGGGCCTGTACCCCAGACTCAGGGTCCCCTGCCCCATGACCTTGCAGGTACACAGCCGTGGCCATGCCCATGCTCTACAACACCCGCTACAGCTCCAAGCGCCGAGTCACTGTCATGATCGCCATCGTCTGGGTCCTGTCCTTTACCATCTCCTGCCCACTGCTCTTCGGACTCAACAACACAGGTGAGTCCTGTCTCTGTCTGCCTGGGGTTCCGCTGCCCCCCTTCGCTGCACGGGACCCCGAGAGAGCTGAGCCCCTGGCGCAGACTTAGGGGGATGACCTGTTTGACAGCCTAGGCTGAGACCAGGCTGGGTCTCCCCGGCCAAGCCTGACTCTCAGTTGTACCTGGATGGGCCGGAGAGGAACCATTATGCTTGAGGCATAATGGGGTTGCGTGAAGAGTGGGGGTAATGATTCAGGAGGATGTCTGGCCATTTTCAACTTTGTTTATTTAACTGAAACAGGCCAGACAGCCCCACCAACTGCATGTGTTTGCGTGTGTGTGTGCGCGTGCATATGCACACATGGGGGGGGTGACTACGGGGTCCCATCCCCACCCCACGGTGATGCTGTTTGTGGTGATGAGGCTGCAGTCCAAGCTGGCCCAGCTCTGCACAGACCTGAGTCCTTTGGAGCAAGAGAGGTAGAAATAATAGAAGCTAGCCCACTGCACCTGTCCTGTGTGTCTGACGTAGAGGAAATAGGTGTTGGCCTGCCTGCCTGCCGGCGTGGGCAGAGAGCTTTCTCTCATCAGGCAGGCTCCAGTGAGGCAGGTGCACCTCTGGAGACCCTTACAGGGCAGGACACCAAGAAGCCTTGCAAAGTACCTCTTGTAGGAATTCCAAGAAGTGGGGAATAGGCTTATTCCCTGAGCATATGCTCAGATCAATCTGGAAAGGCCCTGAGATAGAAGTCAGACATCTTCTAGACCAGGAAGGGAACTTGGAAACACATCAGAACACAGGGTTGAGCAAATAGGACCAAGTCACCTTGTCCCTAAAATTGAAAGGTGGTAGACCGCCCCCATGTATACAGCAAGGGTTAAAATAAGGGTTTACTCTTTGACAATAATTCCCTTCTGTTATTTTTTCCAAGCACACTGGCCCTACTCATGTGTTCACGGGCAATAAAACTAATAATGAAATAAGGAGGGAATGTTAATGGGAAAACTCAGAAATAGTCCATGAGAGCTTAGCTTTTTGCTCACAGTTGTGATTTGAAATCTCTGGTTTACGGTGCATGTTCATTTACATCTAGCATTTCCAGGTGGCCTTAGACACCTAGGCGTGCTCTCTGTGACCTCGCTGCTGGAGTCTGGCAGAGGAGGGAAAGGTCTCTTGTGGCGCTGTGGCCCCGTGGGATGCTGACGTCCCCTCTGGGCTCTCCTTCCCCCCACAGACCAGAACGAGTGCATAATCGCCAACCCCGCGTTCGTGGTGTACTCCTCCATCGTCTCCTTCTACGTGCCCTTCATCGTCACCCTGCTGGTCTACATCAAGATCTACATCGTCCTCCGCAGGCGCCGCAAACGGGTCAACACGAAGCGCAGCAGCCGGGCTTTTAGGGCCAACCTGAAGGCCCCGCTCAAGGTCCCCAGATCCCCCACCCCCTCCAATGCCCACACCTCACCATTATCAAGGGAGCTTGCCCAGGCGCAGGTGGAGGCCCAGGGCAGTGCAGTGGGGCGGGGCTTAGGCTGGAGGGGGCTCCACGGACCTGGACCTGGGCAGGGCACAGTCTGAAGGCGTGGACCTCCGTGGGATGACCGAATCTCCAGGAGCCGGATGGAGGCAGGGCAGGTGGTGGACACCATCTGGGAGAAGTCTTTGCTTGGAGATCCTTGTCTGAATGCACCCTCTCCTCTCCTTCCTTTCCCATCACTTGTCCTTCTTTGCTGTGGCCCCTCTCTCTGCCTTTCCTCCCTCTGTGCTTCCCTCCCTCCCCTTTACCTTCCATGCTCCCTGTGCTCCCCTCTGTGTGCACCTCCTCCTTCCTCCCCGCTCTTTCCTCCTCCTCTCCTCCACCTTGCTTCCACTGCCTCCCCCTTATGTCTTGTGAATTCTCCCCTCTGCTCAGCCCTCCCCGTATGGGAAGACAGTATGTGGGCCTGGAAGGAACCAGGATCTTGGGGTTAGACACATCAGGTTCAAGGCCTGGCACTGCCACCTTTTTTGCTGAGTGACCTTGGGCAGGTTGCTTAACTTCTCTGAGCCTCGGTTTCCTCATCTGTTAAATGGGAATCATAATGCCAGCCTCTCAGCGTGGTCTTGAGGATTCAACGTGAGAGGGATATGAATATGTCTAGCATGTGCCAGACCCTTAACAGGTACCCCATTAAAGTCAGGGCCCGTTTGTCCCTCGTCCTGCCCACCTTTTCCCCTCACAGGACCAACTCCTCCTCTGCCCTTCTCTGAGCCCCAGTGCCCAGCCTGACCACCCCACGTCGGGTGTCTGTCCCCAGCCGCCTGCCCGTCATGACCAGTGTACTGGCTCACTCCACAGGGCACCTGCACTCACCCCGAGGATATGAAACTCTGCACCGTTATCATCAAGTCCAATGGGAGTTTCCCAGTGAACAGGAGGAGAGTGGTAAGTGCTCAGGTCAGGGACCAGAGCCAGGTCCTTCCGCCCCTAGGGAAACCCAGCTGCCGTGATTCTCAGAAACCCCACCGGCAGCGCACATCCCAGCCTCCCCCACTTTGCCTCTGAGGCCAGACTCACCATGCACACCTCACAAGCAGGCATGCAGCAAGACGGCTCGATTCTGCAAGGCACAGATAGGCACCCCTAGCGCAAGAAAATGGTTGGGAGAGAGGACTTGGCCGTAATAACATAATTCAAATAAGAAGAGTGGCTGTTACCATTCACTGAACACCCACCGTGTTCCTACTGTCTCATCAAATCCTCACAGCGACCCTGAGAGGTAAGTCTTATTGAGCTTATTGATTTTAACTTTATGGAAGAGGAAACAGAGGCTCAGAGAGGGTAGGTAACTCACCCGAGGCGAAACAGTGAGATAGCGCATATTTGAGCCCAAACCCACATGACTCCGAAGTCCACGCCTCTGCTGCTCTTCCCTCTTGCATGTGCTTCCTTACTACAGGCAGGTTCTGGGGCTGGAGGCTGGGCGTGGAGGGGGTGAGTAGGGGAGCGAGCAGAGCAGCCTTGGGGCTGGTGGGGCAGTGCAGCCCGAAAGTAGAGCCTGGAGACGTGGAAGCACAGCAGACCCCAGGCTCTGCCCAGAGGAAGTAGCAGCAGGATCCCAGCAGCAGATGCCGCAGCCCCAGCTGGGCCAGGGAACCCACCCAGAGCCGCACATGAAGTTCAGGTCAGGTGTCCACAGGAAGCGGGGTCCCCACTGTTCACTTGCACGGCAAGGGTAGGACTCCCTTTATGAGATGGGTGCCAAACGGGCATTCAGGACTGGGATGGGGGCAGCAGCTGAGTTATATCACCACCCCCCCCCCCACCACCGGGTGCAGAGCAAGGCTGCATTTGAGAAGTTCAAGCTGATACTCCACGGTCTGGGGAACCTGGGAGGCCATGAGTGGATGCCCACCAAGGCCGCCAGGTCAGCTTGGCAGGAAGGATTGGGGGGAGACCTGGGGTTAGCCCTTTGGCACGGGGATCAGTCTACAAGGAGAATGTGGTGGGGTGTCTCAGGTCTGCCTTGCGGCCCCTCGATTCAGCCCAGCAGGAAGAACAGGGGTACCCTCTATGCAGTTAGAACATGAGCTCCTGCAGGCAGGCACTGAATGCCAAACCAGTAATGTACTCCCAGCAGCCAGCTCGGTGCCTGGCGCTCACTGGTACTCAGTAAGTGTTGCTCAGTCAATAAGAGAGAAATGCTGGGGGTAATAAGCCCTCACAGATGGTTGTGGGGTTATTGAGGCTGCATAAGTATTGCTCGGGGCCAAGTGCTGGGGATGACCCCGCAGGCAGGGACTGCCCTGCGGCCCAGACCGTCCCAACCTCCCCATGTTCGGCAGAATGACCCTGTGGTGTTTGCGGGAGTCTCTAAAGGAAGAGAGGGCAGGGCCGGGTGGGGCCAGGTGAGGCTGCGTGGCTAATGCCTGTGAACTGGCCTGGCTTTACCCAGAGTTCTCTGCCCCTGTGCAGGAGGCTGCCCGCCGAGCCCAGGAACTAGAGATGGAGATGCTGTCCAGCACCAGCCCCCCCGAGAGGACCCGGTACAGCCCCATACCGCCCAGCCACCACCAGCTGACCCTCCCCGACCCATCCCACCACGGCCTCCACAGCACGGCCGACAGCCCCGCCAAACCAGAGAAGAATGGGCATGCCAAAGACCACCCCAAGATTGCCAAGATCTTTGAGATCCAGTCCATGCCCAATGGCAAAACCCGGACCTCTCTCAAGACCATGAGCCGCAGGAAGCTCTCCCAGCAGAAGGAGAAGAAAGCCACCCAGATGCTCGCCATTGTTCTCGGTGAGTCAGGCTGGCCGACGGCCGCAGCCCGGCTCTGTCCAGCCATCACTGAGGAAAGGACCCATCACCATCACCATGGGTCCGCCCACCAGGATGGGTCCTGTTACCTGCCATCCCCTTCCTAACAATGGCTGGCGGGCCAGGGGACCAGCACTTTCTCAGGTGCAGGCCACTCCCACTGATGTACCCCATTAGGTAGATTCTATAATTATGCTCCTTTTACACATGGGGAAACTGAGGTCTGGAGTGGGTATATAACATGCCCAAGGAAGACCTATGATTTAAACTCAGGGAGTCTGACTTCAGAGTCAGTGAGCTTGGCCAGTCGACCATGGCGACCTCCAGAGCATCATGGTCCTGGGCCAGTCACCATCTCTCTCTGGAGTCCCCTCAGCAGGAGATTGCTTCTCGGGGCTGTTGTGGTGGTCAGATGGTACACAAAGGTGAAAGCATTTTGTAAAGTGCAAAGCAGTATACACAGGGATGTGTTATCAGTATGGTTTGGGTAATGTTGCTATTGTTGAGGAATTGGAAATTCAGTTCACTTCAGCTCAACCAAGACCCTGTGGGACCAGAGCTGTGAACAAGGAAAGGGGCCTGGAGGGGGGAGCCATCTGAATGAGGGCATGGCTCTGTCAGCCAGGCAAGGCTTTCAAATGAAAGTTTCCTAGAAAACCCCAGATGGCGAGTCAAAACACAAGACTGGACATGATGTGATGTGGCTGGTTGGGAACAGGAGGGGCCAATGTGACTGTGCCTTCCCTGCAGCACCCAGGCTATCATGGGGCACCCTTCCAGACCCACCATCCCCTCTGACCTCCGGCCAGTCCTGTGGCGTGAGCGGGACCAGAGTTACTACCCTGCTTTTATGAACGCACGCACAGGGTCACCACAGGTTAAGGGACAGAGCCTTGATCATGTGGCTGGGGGTGACAGAGGAGGGTTGTCGCTGTGCCCTCTGCTCTGGTCCGTGGGGTCTCTCTTCAGTCCTGGGGACTCCCGGGGTGCTTGTGGGGCATTCTGGGCTCATGATGCCACCATGCCGAGAGTCCCGCCAGAGCACGAGGTCCTGAGTCAGATGGACAAAGCAGGCGGGAGGGAGGTTGGTCTAGGTCAGAGCGTCCCAAAGCAGCAATTAGGAAGAGGTACCCCCCAAGGGCTGGGGAAGGCATAGGGAGAGGCTGGCCACTGGTGGGACAGACCTCAATAGACTGGAACTCAGCGGGTCTTGGCTTCATCCCTCATGAACGGGGTGGCCTTGTGTACATCACAGGGCCTGTGGGAGCCTCAGTTTCCCGTCCACCTCACAGGGATGCCAGGAGCCTAAGTGAGATGGGTATCTAGCTCTCCCTTTTGTCCCTCGGGCCCAAACGGTGCATCCCCAACCTGCAGTGACCAAATGTTCCACTTCCGGCCACTGAGGAAGATGTGTTTCTCAGAGATGACCAGAAAGTAGAGTACATATCTCCGTCTGTACTGACTTGTGTCAGAATGTTAACCTCGTGGATTTGCCTTCAAGCCCACTATCCTTCCCTGTGGGGTAGGTGTTATTATACCCATTTGACAGGTGAGGAAAATGAGGCCGAAGGAAGGAAAGTGGCCTTCATTGCAAACGGGTGTCAGAGACGGCTCTAGAATCTGAGGCTGAGCCTCCTCCTGCAGGGCTCCTGGGCCAGGGTCTGTCTTCGTGTGGGCCTTCCCAGCCCGGCCTCTGCCTGCCTGATTGCCGCCCTCTCCCCCAGGCGTGTTCATCATCTGCTGGCTGCCCTTCTTCATCACCCACATCCTGAATATACACTGTGATTGCAACATCCCGCCCGTCCTGTACAGCGCCTTCACGTGGCTGGGCTATGTCAACAGTGCCGTGAACCCCATCATCTACACGACCTTCAACATTGAGTTCCGCAAGGCCTTCATGAAGATCCTGCATTGCTGACCCGCTTCCCGCCTCCCTGCACAGGCCAGCCGGGTCTCCGTTCCTGGGAGCCGTGGATGGGGGTGGTGCAGGGCGGACTCGGCCTTCTCTTTGTCCCCGGCAGGCTCTAGCTTGACTCCACGCCCCTCAGAGCTCGCACACCCTCACTCCGCCAGGGTAGTGCTGGGGAGCCAGGCACGGTGCCAGCCGAAGGGCTGGACCCCTGGCTCAGGGGCGGCTCACAGAGCCCCCCTCCCACCTCTAGGCCATCTCCCCTTGGCACCAAAGACACAGCCGCCTTCTCTGACCTTTCTCTGGGCTTCTGGGGTCACCAGGAACAGGGGCAGGGCTCAGAGGCCGTGCTTTCTGTGGGGTTTGGCCTGGTCTTCGTAGGCCTGTGCTGAAGCGGGCAGTGTGGAGGGATGGACGGTTCCCACCCCACAAGGCCCATGCCTGGGAAGCCAGAGCTCTTGCCAAGGCCCCAGGAAACTCAGTCCTGGGGGACCCATGTAAATACCAGACCACAGGGTGAGCATCAGAGAAGCCCAAGCCAAAAATCTTCATTCACTCCCTTTCCTGCCCAACGGGAGCCTCTGTTTCCACAGCAGTGGCTCCCACCCCACCCCACTGTGCCTCCACAACCCATGTGATTTCCACACCTGCTGAGGGCAGGAACCCTGGGCTTGAAAGGCCCCAGGAAGGTCTGCGGGGAGCGGAACGTCCCCCAAGCCACGCTGCTGCCTCCTAACTGACTCGGTGCGTCCCTTCTCTAGCAACTGTTGGGCCAACCTGTGAGAGGGCAGGGAAGGTGGGCTTGTGGCCGCATCCGGGGTCCGGGGTGGATGTTGGTTCTCTGGGGGACTTCCTCCTGCCACACTCTGCCGCAAAACCACTCTCCTTTGCCTTTTGCCTCTCCTCTCTCCTGCCCCCTTCCCCTTCCACTTTCTCCGCCTTAGAGGAGCCCATGGTGAGGGGGCTGCTGAATACCACTTAGCCTGGGCTGGCCCTGCCCTGAGGGAGGAGGGAGGTTGCAGTTTGTGGGCGGGGCCCTGGGTCCCAGACTCTGTAACATCACTACACATGCTCCAAACTAATAAAACTTTGACAAGAGTCATATGCGAGGCCCCTCGGGTGGAAGGGAACCGGTACCGAACTTTGTCCTCCGCAGCAGGTGTCTGTGCTGGGATCAGAGTTGGGGGAGCCTTCCGCAGCCCCCTTCCACAAAGGGATGACCCTGGCCACAGCCACCAGGGTGGACGCCCGGGGGGGGGGGGTGCGGGGGGGAAAGGAGGTGCTTCAGGAGGACCGGGGAGAAGATATGTGCGCCTGTGTTTTCCCCTTCCCTGTCCCTTGAGCCCAGGAGACCTGAACGCTCTCAGCCCTGCTATTGGCTGGCCCTGAGCCTCAACTGTCAACCAAGATGGGACGGGAGAAAGTTCCCAGTGGGAATCCCAGAGCACACCCAGGGCTCCCCTGATCCCTCTTGTAGGAAGGCCAGGCTGTCCCCACTTCCCACCTCCTCCTCTCCAGGTCCTGGCATCTCTGAAGGACCTCAGCTCTTATGACCCACCACGCAGAGAAGGCTCCATGGAAAAGGTGACCTTTGAGCTGCTGGCTGTGTCCGTGTTTGTGTCAGCCCCTTGCCCTGACTTCTGGCTCACATCAGGACCCCCTTCCTCTGCAGCAAGTTGGGGATGCAGGGAGGGCCTGTGTGACATGACCTAGGTGGTCCCCCTCCTCTTGGCCTCCAGATCAGTCACAGCTCCAAGCTCTCTGGGGCCACAAATTGGCATTGCCCTGAAAACAGAAATTTGGCTTTAAGAAATGAAATATAAATCAACCTGGCAAAGGAGGAATATTCTTACTACCTTGAGAATAACAGCGATGATGACAAACAACGTGCCGGCTCCCACGGGCTCAGGCTCCGGGGAGCTGTCAGGGCATAATTTGCATGCTAAATACAATATTTTTAGCACCAAACTTTGGAGCACTTAACTTGCCCTGAACATTTAATTATGGACTTTGATCTTTTCCCTGAACCTGCTAAGCCCCAGGGGAGGCTCCTGTACCCGGGAGCACCCAGGTCCCAGAAGCTGGGCAAAATGGGCCCCTAGTCCAGCTCAGAGGGTGTCAGTAACCCAGTGACCACCTCCTGGGGAAGGCGTCGGACCCTCAGTGGGGTTAGAGACCCTAGAGACTTCTCTGCTGCCGATGCACACAGAGGTATGCACACAGACACAGTGCACACTCAGCCTATGAAAGATGTTGCCCTGGACGGAAGCTTCAAATCTCATTGCATCATTAGAAACTATAAGGTCACACAGGTTTCTCAGCTGTGGGAATTGGAAGAGATGACAGAGGAGAGAGTAAAAGAGGGTGGAAGGAGGGAGACAGGGAAGGAAGGCAGGGAGGGATGGAGGGAGGGAGGAAGGAAAGAAAGGAAGGAGGGAGGGAGGGAGGGGAGCAGAAGGGAAGGAAGGAAGGAAGGGAGGAAGGGAGGAAGGGAGGAAGAGGGGACAGCAGGTAGCTAGAGAGGGAGGGGAGCCAGGCTCCCAGCAGTCTGGAAAGGGCGCTGATGGGAGGAGAGGGCAAGAGGGCAGGCAGGGGCGGGAGGCGGGGCAGAGGAAAGTTGCCCACAGTTGTCATGAAGCTTCAAGTCTTTCTTCCAGACAGCAGATTGACAGCTGGAGTGGGCAGGGGGAGGGCCGGCTCCGCCCCCTCCCCCCTCAACTCTTCGGGGACAGAGGAATGGGCGTGGGGACCCGAGAGAACTCTGAGGTGGAAGGGGGCGGCCCAGGCTCTGCTTCTCTCCCAGGAGTCCCTGACTACTGCTGCAGTGCTCTGATTTCTCTCCTCCGCCTTCCCTGGGCTTCTGTCTCTATGACTGTCTTTCTCCGAAGCATGACTTTCAACCAAGGGGTCATTTATCTGCCTTTACAGCAGGTGGAGTCTGACCGCCCCCCCCACCCCCAACACCCAGCACCGGGTCAGGCACAGCCAGGCACTTTGCGTGTATGTTCCCTCAGATGTCCCCGTGTGAGTGCAAGTTTTCAAAGTTTCCGGCCCTCTCCCCTTACTCTTCCCCTAGTGGGTTCCGGAGGAGTCCCAGGTGGCCCCTGGCTGGGGAGATGGAAATTGGGAAGGCCGGTAGTGCAAGAGAAACTGCATTTCATCCATCCATCCATCCATCCAGCCGGTGACTTCCTCTGTGGATCTTTCTCGAGCAACCATTGTGCTCCAGGCCCTGAGCAAGGTGCTAGGTGTGCAACAGGAAAAAGGTGGATGTGACCCCTGTTCTTGCAGAGTCTGTGGCCCACAATCACGCAACAGCTGTTAAAGCTGTGTGTCACCCATGACAGAGCCCTGGCTGGGTGTGGAGGCACAGGTCCCATAGATGACAATGATGTGGGGCGCAGCAGCCCTGGTGAGAGTAGGAGGGCTGAGGGCATAGAGCACTGCCTGAATGGTGGGGCAAGAGGCCCTCGAAAGAAGTGACCATCTGTCCTGCTTCCCTGGTGGGCTCAGAACACGGGCAGTCAGTCATCTGCAATCAGGGACACTGACGACCAGCCCGCCTTGGGGGCAGTATGTCCACCTGCCCGGGATCCCTTCCCTGGCCTAGCCCTGTGCCCCACTGCCTCCCTGCCCTCCTGGGCCCCAGGACCCAGGCTATGTTTGTGGCCATTAGCCCCCATCCTATGCAGGGGCCGTGTGGGCTTTGCCCCACGTGCTCCTGTCTTCCTAACCCTGGGCCCCCACCCATGGGATCCCCTGTTAGGCCGCCTCTCTTAAGGAGACTTGTTGCCTTGATGACAGGCTGACCTTTGAATTCAGTGTTCCAAATTTATGTCTGACACTGTCCATTCTGCCTGTTTCCTGACCAGCCCTGAGCAAAGCTGGAGGAAGCTAGTGTGGGACGATTAAAAAAAAAAAAAAATTTAATGTTTATTTATTTTTGAAGGAGAGAGAGACAGAGTGTGAGTGGGGGCAGAGAGAGAGGGAGACACAGAATCGGAAGCAGGCTCCAGGCTCGGAGCTGTCAGCACAGAGCCCGACGCGGGGCTCGAACTCACAAACCGCGAGATCATGACCTGAGCCGAAGTCGGATGCTCAACCTACTAAGCCACCCAGGTGCCCCGAGATGATTTTTAAAAAGGTGGGGAGAGAGGGAAAGAAAAAGCATCTGGGCCCCTGTCTTTTAGGAGGTTGCCCTCCGGTGCCTGTGAACAGCCTGGTAGCCTTTTGGGCTGCAGAGCTAATGAGTGGGGCGGGGGTGGGAGGTGTGTGTGTGCAGGGCAAGGGAGTAGTTTTTATTTATTTTATTTATTTCTTAAAATCTTTATTTTTTTAATGTTTATTTATTTATTTTGAGGGAGGACGAGAATCCCATGCGAGCTCCACACTTAACCCAGAACCCAATGTGGGGCTCAATCTCATGACAGTGAGATAATGACCTGAGGTGAAATCAAGAGTCAGATGCTTAACCACGTAACGGACTAAACCACCCAGGCACCCCAGGGAAGTAGTTTTTAGGGGGGCTGCAGGTCAGAGTCTTGTCATGCATGTGCCTGAGGGTCCTCTCCTGCCAACCCAGTGCCCCTGGCCCTGGGTCTGGAGAGTCCAGGGGAGCGGAAAGCTGGTGGGGACAGAGCAGACCATCTCCGGAAGAGGTGGCTTCCACCCTGGCTTTGTGGGGTTATGCGGTGCAGGGAGAAGAGGTACCTGGTAAGGACAGCTTCCCACCCCCTCTCTCACCCCAGCTCTGCTACTTGCCAAATAAAGCAGGGCTGCTGGGGGGAATCCCCATGTGGAGGCATCTGGAGAGGCCTTTTACTCCTGGTTGGAGCTATGGCAGCTCCAGATCCACAGGAAGTGCCACACGGCCACTGCACTTGCTTGTGGCTTTCTTGCCTCCACCCCTGACTTCTGTCCTGAGACCCAGAGCCTCCCTGCTGCCTTGGATGCACAGTGGAAGTCAGATGCTGCAGGTGAATGAAGGATAGAGGTCAGGCAGGGAGGGAGGTAGACCACTCTGGGCATGGGGAGCGGTGGGGGACTTTGCAGGAGCAAAGTGCATGCACACCTCCCAGATTTTCCTGAGCAGGCCTGACAACACTGTCCTCTTGGTCCCATGAGAGCAGTTTTCCCCCACCAGAGTGTCCCTTCCCCAACCCTATGCACGGCCAAAGGGTCTTTGGAATGCACAGTTCATTGTGATTTTATTCTTCTGCTCAGAAAGGGAGAGCATCTCCCAGCTGCCCCAAGGTCCAAGCTCCGGAATCAGGGTGGGCGTCAGGGTCTCACCACCCCATCTGCTCTTGGGCTGTCTGCACCCCTAGCTTGTTTGCTCGTTCACATTCCCCAGCCTCTGGCGCCCTGGCTCCTTCCACCTCATCTAGGCACCGCCCCGTCTCTGCTGTGTCCTCCCACATATGTGTCTTCTGGAAAGTCCCACTTGGCTTGGTAACTGACTGGATGAGGGACGGGGCCAGATTATAGACTGTGTTGTCTACTAGGCACATGTGGGGCTACTTAAGTTTATTGAACTCAAATGTTTGGTCCCTCGGCTGCACTGGCCACATTTCAAGCGCTCAGAAGCACAGAGGGGAAGGACCTATCCTAACAACCGGTTGCAGATATGGGTTTCCCACCTCCCAGGGCGTGCTGTTGGACAGCACCAGTCTAGAAGGACTCCCAGGTTAAAAGTTCAGGCAAAAACTGACATGGGAAGAGAGTGAAGAATGGACTCGTGGAGGGGAGGGAACGTCCCAGTTTGGGACTTTATGGGGTCTGTAGGACCTCCAAGTAGAGATGCCCAGTAGGAAACTAGGGAGTTCCTATCCTTGGCCACCCCCCAAACTCCCCCAAACAGGATTTGAAATCCAGCTGGAGACTCTCTCCTTGGAAATTTCAAGGGCCTCACTAAAATCCAATTCTAAACATCCCACGAAAACCTCTAGAAGGCAGCTGTGTGGCAGTGGGACTCACCACAGACACTGTGTGATGTGTCTGGCTTGGGTTGACTTGAAAAGCAAGCAGGTGCCGGTAGGCAATGTGAGGGCTGTGGGCCAGAGCTGGTCTGAACCCGCTACGTCTGTTACCTCCTGGAGGCAGGTTGTAGACGAAGCAGGGGTCTGAGAATCTCAGCCTGGACCCCGGGACCATCAGGTTGGTGAGATGCAATGACTCCCAGGGGTAGTCCTGACCGCATGTCCACGGAATCCCTGCCATTATAGGACAGCAGATGCAAAGGCATCAATTATCTGTTCTCTTTCTTCAGGATCTTTCAAGTTCTTTCCAACAGGAGAGCCCCAACACTGCTGTCCCCCTGTGCCTCACTCCTGGACATTCCCAGGGATTGGTCTGAGCTCACCTGGCTTTGAACAGGTAGCCCCCCCCCCACCTTCTCTGGCTCGTGCAGAATCCTAGCGTGGGAGCCAGACAGACCTCAGTGCACAGGGAAGGCAAACAGCATAGAGTCCTCTCCCCTTCCCCCTTCCTGCTCTAGCATGTTCTGGAAAGACAGAACTCCCAGGGGGCATTTTCAGCTACAAGTCTTGCCTAAGGCTCAACCTCAGGAAGAACAAGGAGAATGGACCAGGTGGCTGAGCAGGGAGGAGGAAGATGAACGTTCGAGTGATGCCTACGGTAGTCCTCAGGAGTCCCCACTCCTCCAACTAGCCCAGAAAAGCCCACCACCAGGGGGCTGCCGGTGGATTACTGTCATCATGGTGGTGCTAAGGAGAGGGCACAGGGAGAAATGAGACACCCCCTGGTGTTTGTTCTCAGCCCTGGCTGCTCTCCAGCTTAACCCAGGAGATTCTTGTTTAACCAGGTAGGGCCAGTGTTTAAATAGCTCTTCTACCCCCACACACTTCACCCAGGAGGTTCTAATGCGTAGGTTTGATTTATAGCTACTGTTCTGGGGCACATCCCAGCTCGGTGCTACTCTCAGGGCTCTCCGTGGCGGCCACGGGCTGTGACGTGATGGGGTGAAACATCTAGGGCCCAGGAGGTGGGCCACAGCCCAGAGACACAACACTGCCAGCATGTATGTGGGGTAAGAGGTCTCCTCTGCTCTGCCTCTCACCCTATGCTGACAGCAGGCTGCTGACTGATGGCCCCGCATGCACCCGGCCCCGCACAGAGGTGAGCCTGCCCAGGGGCTGGGGGTTGGAGCTGGCCAGTGGTTGGGGCAGAAGATTCCTTTTCTCTGACAATTACAAAACATCCTTAAATCAAAATTGGAGGGACTGCTCCAGCAGTGCGGAGAGGTGGAGAGGAGTGGGATAGGACTTTAGGGCACCCATTCTTACCCACTCAAGTCCCCCCCACCTTTCTGAGGCTGGCCATTCCCGGCAGAGCCAGAGAGGAAGCAGAGGCTGGGCCCAGTCAACACAAGGGTAGCGTGAGCAGCCCCCGCTCTGCCCCGAAACCTGCCCCACAATGTGTAGGGCAGGCCAGGCCAGCACATGGGCGGCCAGGGTATGGTCACAGGGGACAGTTGTCTGAGCTGCTGTGGCTGGGAGGGAAGTCCCTGCCCCAATAACCCACCCCTCACCATCACCACCTCCTCCAACTCCACACTTCTGGCCCCTCCCTCCTCCCACTGGGTGAGCTTATACACACACCAAGCCCCATACGCACACTACTGGCCCCACGGGTCAGCCCGTCTCCAAAGGGGAGACTCAGATCCACAGCTTTATCGACTTCAGGGTTTGCAATCTGGCCATATAACTAGACAGGGCAAAGGGGAGGTAGGGGAGGCCAGGGACGCACAGAGGATCACACTCATGGGCAGCTGGAGCTGCCCTTCTTCATCCCCGAGACCACGTGGGAGACCCAGGAGCCAGAAGCAGGGCCACCAGGAAGGTGTGGTCTGTGTGGCAACAGGGGGCTGGCTGGGGCTGTAAAGGGCAGGCAGAGATTTCCTCCTGGCTTTTAGCTACAGCCCCTTTTGAAAAGCACGTGCCTGGCTCTCCTGGTCTTGCCAGAGACAGGGGCCAACTAGACAGATACTAGCGAGGAGGGAGCACGCCCCTCTTCTCTTGCGTCCCTTCACCGTCAGAGAGGGTTCCCAGGATGCAGGGGCCCCTGGGAGCTCAGGGGCAAGTGGCAAAAGATGGCAGGAATCTGGGGAAGGAAGAGGGAATTCACTTTGGGGGCTTGAGTCCAGGTTCGGGAGGAGGAAGAGGTGGCCAGGGCCAACTCCCAGCTACGACCCCAGTGTACTTCCCTTCCCTCTGGGGGGGAGACCAGCCTCCTGTTTCCTCTCAAGGCCCCAGGGGCAGGTGGCAAGGACAGGGAAGGGGCCGTGCCAGAAGCCCAGCTTCACCTCCACCAACCCTTCTTCCTCACGGGTAAGGAGGCCCCACGTTGTCTACATTTCTGACTGGGCTCCAGACTCAGCACCGCCCAGGACGGCCAGTGAGGGCTCCTTGCCCTCCAGGAAGGCAGCGATGTTCTGCTTTTGGTTCCGGAGGGCCAGCTGCAGGGGTGTGCAGCCCACCCCGTCCTGGACGTCCAGCTGGGCGCCGGCTTTGACCAGTACTTTGAGGATGGCCATGTTGCCCTTGAGGGCAGCCAGGTGGGCGGGAGTCCAGCCCACCTCGTTGCGGGCACGGACATCGGCATTGTGCTCCAGGAGGTTGACGACGCTCAGGAAGGAGCCCCGCTGGACAGCCAGGTGGAGGGGTGTCCAGCCCGACTGCTCGGGGGCATTGGGGTCAGCCCCGCACCGCAGCAGTGCTAACACCACCCCCTCCTCCCCGTGGCGGGCGGCCAGGTGCAGGGGCGTCCACTTCATGCCCCCAGGAGCCCCCAGGTCTGCATGGCTCTCAGCCAGCAGGTGGATGACCTCCAAGTGGCCCTTGTAGGCTGCTAGATGGAGGGGCGTCCAGCCCTGCTGGGTGGGCAGCTGGAGGCTGGCCCCGTACCGGAGCAGCATCTTGCAGATAAGGTACTTCCCCCTGGCGGCCGCCATGTGCAGTGGGCTGTAGCCACTCCGGTCAAGGGCATCGGGAGCCGCCCCGCTCTTCAGCAGGTGCTGGATGGCCCTCACTTTGCCTCGCTCCACCGCCAGGTGCAGCGGCGTCCTCAGGTTTCTCTGCTGAGCATCCAGCTCAGCCCCCTGGCCTGCCAGCAGCTTGACCAGGCTGACGTGGCCAAAGTAGGCGGCCACGTGGAGAGGGGTCTTGCCCTCGGCCTCATGCAGGTTGGGGTCGGCCTGACGGGAGACCAGAAGCCGTGCCACATTTTCAAAGTTGTTCTGTGCGGCCAGGTGGAGCGGGGTCCAGCCCTCGTGCTCCTGGGCGTCCACGTGGGCCCCGTGGTCCAGGAGCAGGCGGGCGGTGCGGTCGTCTCCATTCTGGGCTGCGAAGTGCAGCGGGGCCCAGCCGTCTTCATCCACCAGGTTGGCATCGGCCCCGTGCTCCAGGAGCAGGGTGCAGAGTTCGGGCTGCTGGTCCTGGGTGGCGATGAGGAGGGGCGTGTAGCCGCAGGCCGTCTGGCAGTCCACGTCGACCTCGTGGGCCAGCAGCAGCCTCACCTGCTCCACGCTGCCCTGCACCACCAGGAAGTGGAGGGGGGAGACTTTGTTCTCGTATGTGCACAGCTCCTCGCCGCTTGGGACGGGGTCCTCGCCGTCCGAGAGCCGCAGAACCCGCTTCAGGTAGTCTCCCCAGTCTGCCGGGAGGAAGATAGGGTTGAAAAATGGGCCTCTGACCTGTCCAGAGGTCATCTCATGCAGCCCCCTGCCTCCTGGAAGTGCCATCCAGGCACAGAGACTCCGGGAGGGAGGGCAGTCTTTCCTGCTATCACAGATCTCTACGCAGCGTCCTCATCCCAGCGAACAGACTCTGGCTGGCCTTCCTGTGAGGACGGGGCAGAGGGAGGCCTGGGGGCAAACCTTGGGTCCACCCTTAGCACCGCCTGACTTTTGCCAATTCCCTGCCACCTCGGGTCTCCAGATCCGGATCCGTAAAGGCGACACAAACTACCATTGTGGGGACAACGTGGGTGGGTAAGAACCTTCAGAGGAGGGCTTGGCACAAAGTAAGTCAATGCAAGTTGAAAACAGGCTCTATGATCTGGACTCCTCCTGAAGCCAATAAGGTTTCCTCCTGCTCCACCCAGAATGTGTTAGGATTAAAAGCAACAATTTTGGGGGCACCCGGGTGGCTCATTTGGTTAAGCATCTGACTCCTGATTTCAACTTAGGTCATGATCTCACGGTTCAAGGGACTGAGCCCCGAGTGGGGCTGCGTGCTGACAGTGCAGAGCCTGCTTGGGATTCCCTCTCCCTCTCTCTCTACCCCTCCCCTCTTATTCTCTCTCTCTCCCTCTCTCTGCCCCTGTCTCTCTCTCTCTCAAAATAAATAAAGAAAGAAAAACTTTAAGAAAAGCAACAATTTCCCAAACAAGCAAACAACAATAACAGTAACAAAAATCCCTTCCCACGGCCCCCACACCCGAGGTTCTGATTTAATCAGTCTAGGTGGCCCAGGCATCAGGGTTTCATGCCCCAGCTAATTCTAACGCGCAGTCAGGGGTGAAAACCAATGTTCTACCTCCAAGCCAGGAAGGGAGGAGTCTGGCTTTGTAAGAACACAGACCTGAAGGGAAGCATAGCCTAAGCCCTGGGGGCAAGTGCATTTCTGGAACACGGAGCCGGGTGCCAAGAAAGGGACACACCAACTCCTGATTTGTGACAATCGGGGGTGAGGGGCAGGGGTAGGTGGGATGGGGAAAAGTTGTAGTTAGATTCCACTTTCCTCTCGGCTGTGAATTTTCTGGGTCCAGTGTGGTACTCTGGACTCACCGTTGTCCGTTAGCTCCTGGCTGACCTCTTCACTGACCTGGAGACAGGGAATCAGAAGACAGGGGGGCAGACGAGGTGAGTGGGGCGGTGCTGGTCTGTACCCTCCTCCACCCCTCCCCTCTCTCTGACCCTCTCCAGCACCCGTGGGGACTCCCATCCCACTCTGTCCTAGGAAGCCCCCCTATGCCATTCCTCCAATAGCTGGACGAACGTCCTGAGCAGGGGAGACCCTGCCAGAAAGAGACCCTGGTCCAGGGTCTTGACTTCCTCTTAGGGCACATGGAGTGCAGGGTGGCTGGCCCTGTGGTTCAGCCAGGAGCCCCCGTGGTTCAGCCAGGAGCCCCCTGCTAGCTCCTGGCTGGTCCCCATGGTAGGGAAGGCACAGGAGAACAGAGTGAGGACACTGAGGCTGTGATGTGAAAGCGGGCAGGGCTCGGATGAACCCACACATGCGAGAGACCGTATGTCCTTCTCAGGGGCTCGGAGCTACAGCCACCACTGTGCAAAGTAGGAAAATCTGTCCCCAAGTGGGCTTCCTGGCGTGGCCAGCAGTGTGGGCTGCGTCTCAGTCCCCATTTGCTCCCACGCGCACATCCCAGGACCTGCCAGAGACACGCCCAGCACTCACGTCCCCGGGCGGGTGCAGAGACAGCTTGCCCGACACCTTCCTGGCCAGGGCCTCACTCTCCGGGTCTGCCACGGGACTCTGCAGCAGGAACAGCAGCATGTCTGTCTCAACTGTGATTTCTGCTCCATGAAGGAGAGAGACAAAAAAAAGCAACGGGCTGGCCAGCCGTCCCTTCTCCATTTTAGACACCCTAACATTCCCGGTGCCCACCCCCCCATCCATTCCTGGACTCATGCAAATTCACACATGCGCACCGGGAGGCAGGAAAGCTGGGTCCCAGCAGAGGCTCCGTGGGGCCACATTTAGCACGTCACGTCACTGACCCTCTGAGGGTCGGCCCTTTTCCATAAAACAAGCGGGCAGGACTCAGTGATGTCTAAGGTGCTCACAGTTACACACGCGTGTGTTTGCACAGTCGCTAAAGGGCTGGGTATCCTCACAGGTCATCCGGGCCCGTGATCTCACGGTCTGGAACACTTTACAAATGGGGATGCTGTACCCTGGAAGGACCAGGCTAACCGGGAAACTCAGAAGCAGCACAGTGAGGCCCAGACCCTCCAGCATGGGTTTTCTTGTCTACCTCCCACGGGGGTGCACGGTCACCCTAAGACTCGGGGCGGCCATCCTCAGCTGCCCTCCTCCTTCCCGGCTCTGTGAGAAAGACTGTGCCCTAGGGCCAAGCACAGCCCTCAGGAGTGGCCCAGGCTCCAGGCATCTCCTCTCCTACCCCCTCCAGCCTCAGCCCTGGCCCCCTCAAGCTCCAGCCCTGCCCGGCTCCCTAGTCCCTTGAGCAGTTTGGGCTGGACGAGAACCTGGAAAGGAGGGCCTCTTCTTGGGGTCCTGATCCCAACAGCGCCTCATCAGGTTCACCATCTGCTGGGCCTCGCTCGGCCATGTATCAGAGACAGACTGCAGGGAGGGCCGCATGCCTGCGGCCACTTGGACGACAATGGTCACCATGTGGAAGCCTGTGAGAGGAAGCCCAGGCTGTGTGCAGGCCGAGAGGTGGGGCTGGAGTGGCTGGGCAGGGTACGGGGGCGGGGGGGCTCCCAGGATCCCCACAGAGTAGTGCACACAGCAAGGGCAACATAAATGCACTGTGAGTCAACAGCTAGGTTGCAGGCCAACTTGAGGTCCAGTTTGAGCTACTGGGTCTCTGGTCCAGCTGTGGCCACCTCCCAGGCCAAGACGGGACAGGCCTCTGATGTCCAGAGGCCTGGTTACAGGCTTTCACTTTTCATTCTGTGAGTTTGCTTGGGTTTCCTGACAGTCTATGTACCTGGCATTAGGTGGCAGCGGTGGGGGCAGGAGAGACAGGAAAGAATACTTTGGAAGCAAAGGAATTAGAGCCAGAAGCGTGGTTTGGGCTGACGTATGCCCTCTTTGTACTGTTACGTGAGTTCTGGAAAGTAGGGCAGGAAGGTAGGAGGGTAAGAGCGAGAATCCGTAAAGAGCACGTGGTTCCCCAACACCAAGCTGCCACCTGCCCTCCCCTGTGAGCCCTCGGCCTCTCCCAGCCCCTTCCAGGACCCCACCCGAGGGTGCCGGCACCGCCTGCTACCTGAATACGGCTTCTTCTGAGTGAGGAGCTCCCAGACGACAATCCCGAAGCTGCAGACAGGGCAAAGCGTGCCCTCAGTGACCTTCTCAGACACCCGTGGTCGCCCTACATGGTGGGCCCCACACGCTCCCATCCAGAGTGCCCCTCCATCCTTCCTCCCCCTTGCCCTGTCATTGTGCCCTTGGGACTGTGGGGGATGGGTCAGGCAGGGTGGTGATAAGCAGTTACCCACCCCCCACCCCCAGAGTGAGCCCAGCCCCCTCTCACCTGTACACATCGTACTTGGGCCCTGGGGCCTTGTTACTTTCCAAGAACATCTCAGGGGGGATGTAGCTGAGGGTGCCCCGCAGAGCTGACCTCTCGATGTACTGCATCCGGGTCGACTGTTCCATCCACTTGGATAGGCCGAAGTCTGAAATCTGGGGGCAAACCACAGGCAGGGATAACGGAGCCACAGCCTCGCCTCCAGAAAACTGCCTTGATCTCTCCCCCTCCTGCAGCCTGCCCTTTCCAGGACGGGGCAGTGGTCAAGAACTTGGGCACCTCTCCCACGTATGACCTGGATGGCCTCAGACAAGTTCCTTACCTTCTCAGAGCCTCAGTTTCCTCATCTATGAACTGGAAATAGCAAGGACACTTAAGTGACAGTGCTCTGACAAGCATTAGATGGAGAAATGTGCCAAGAGCACTTAGAACAGTATCTGGCACACAGCAAGTACTTAGTAGGTGTGGCTGTGATCCAGACGGACTGTGGACAAAGTTGCCGTCTTTGTTCGTCCACTTCCAAGGGCCCGGAAGTATATACACCACGTATATTTATCCCCAGCATGGATTCTATCCACTGGTCCATTCGTATGCCAACTGACCATTCACTGACCACTCAGCCTGCGAACTAAGGATCAGGCAGCAGATAAGAAAGCTGAGACCCCCACGCCTATTACTCCTCTAAGTCCTTACTCAAATAGGGAGGTATAGTCACTAATGAAACAGTTTCACAAATGACTATACACTTAACATTGGGGATAGCACTATGAAGATACAGAGGTACCATGAGGGTATATAGTAACAGGGGCCTGTTGGGATCCATCAGGGAAAACTTGAGGAGGTAATGTTTAAGCAGAAGGCTGAAAGATGAGCATGGCCTGCTAAATAAAGAAGGGAGGAGGGGAACACCGGTCCTGGCAGTAGGGACAGAATGTGCAAAGGTCCTGGGGCAGAAGAGGGTGGCACATTTTAGGAAGTGAAGGCCATCATAACCTTTCTTAGGAATCATCTCATTTACATACATCCCCACCCAAAGCAAAGAATGGGAGGGACAGGGAATATTCTACCCACAGTAGAAACGGAAGACTGAAGTCCAAAGAGGGTTATTGCAGGCATCCTGATACCCAGATCCATGCACCAAACTCTACTGCTCATCCGTCGTTTTAGGTGTCATCCCTGGCTTCAGTATTTGTGCATGAATGGAGCCACTTGAAACTCTCGGCAGGCTAGTCAAGCTGGTAGATAATCTTGCTCACCTGCGGGAGACTCTGGAGTGCAAAGGGGGCAGGGAGGTTGACTGGGGCCTTTACCTTGACATGCATGTTGCTGTCCAGGAGGATGTTGCCTGGTTTGAGGTCCAGGTGGAGCAGAGGTGGCTTAAGGCTGTGGAGAAAGTTCATGGCCAGACTGGTCTCATGGATGATGCGGAACTTGAGCAGCCAGGAGAGGCTGTGCGTGGGCACCATCTTCTCCAGGGAGCCGTTGGCCATGAACTCCATCACAATGCCCAGGGGCTGCCTGCACACCCCGTAGATGGACACGATATGCTGAAACTTGATCTTCTCCATTTTGGCTGCTTCTTCAACGAGGCAGTCCACATCGTGGCTGCGGACACGCGGGGCGTGAGGGATGCAAGGAGATGACCCGTTAATTCCAAGAGCAACGAGTACAGCAACAAACTAGGCTTAGTGCCAGGCTCTGGAGACCCGGAAAAGCCTCGGGAGTTTGCAAGGTAGTGCAGGAGGAAGGTGAGTTCTAGAAGGATGCCTAGCGAGATGCACAGAGTGGGGCCCAGATGGCCGGCAGCAACGGGGCAGGAAAGCGAAGGAGTCTGCAAGCTTAGGGGCAAGTCCGTTCTACAGGGGCGGCCACAAAAAGCCGGCCGGTTACTCTGCCACTTGTCTATATGTTTGTCTCCCCCGGTAGGTCACAAGCCCCTGGAGGACCAACATCACGCCTCATGCTTCTGTTTCAAAATATCATTTGCTGCCATTTTGATTATGAAAATAATACATGTCCTCGCAGGAAATCAAGGGAATACAGAGAACTAGGAAGAAGAAAATTAAATCATCAGTAATCCAAGCTTGTAGAGTTGGCCTCTGTTCATATTTTAACATATACATGTTCAAGGTGTCTCTCTCCTTTTCTCCCTCCCTTTCGCTCCTTCCCCCCCTCCCCTGTCCGCCTCTCCATCACACCATGTGGGGTGCTTTGTGATCCACTTTTCCAGCTAGCACGCACGCACAGTGCCTCCTCCCATAGCCATTCTCCTGAAGCGGGGTCTGCACTGGCTGCTCTGGACTCCGTCTAATGGGTGAACTGCAATTATTCATCTTGCTTCCCCCCCCACAGCACATCGCCACGCATAGCACAATACGTCTTTGTCGAACTGGTAGTCAAGACTTAAGGGAAAGGCCTTACAAAATAAGCATTTGCCGGACCCTCTCGCTCCTCTCGCCCACAGAGTGGTAACTATGCAAATTGTTGGGGATTGTCTGGGGATTGCAGGGATGAGGCTTAGGGAGAAATGACATTTTTAAAAGCCCGGTATTTGCAAAGCGGCGTGGGCACTGCAGGCGGAGGCTGCTGGGAATGTGCGTGCAGGGCGGCCCCGGGAAGCCAGCCAGAGACTGCTGCCCTCCAGGAAACCTACCTGCTCCTCCTCACATCTGGACAGGGTGGCTGGTCCAGCTTTCCTCTGTTCTCGCCTCCACCTCTGCTCTGTTCCAGAGACCTCCCCTCCACCTCTGCTGTACTTATCTGTCTCCTCTTGTCCTTTTGAGTTCCCAGAAACTGAGATACTGGTCGTGGAAAGGAGCAAGCAAGGGATCCGGGGATCTCGCTGCACTGGTTTCACATCCCAGCTTTACTGCTTATTCTCTGCATGACCCTGAGCAAGTAAACTCTCTGGGCCTCAGTTTCTTAACTATGAAATGGGAACAACAGCTTGCACAATTGCCCCGACAGCCCAGACACACAGTCCACGTGTGCTGTGTCTGAGGTTCATCCCCCACCAGCCCCTGTCGCTGGGCGTCTGGTCTCGATTCTTCTTTTTTGAAGCAGGGCTTGAACTCACAGCCCTGGGATCAAGACCTGAGCTGAGAACGAGAATCGGATGCTTAACCAGCAGAGTCACCCAGACGACCCAGGTCTTGATACTTCTCTGAGCAGCTGATGCCAAGGTGTCTGAGCCCAACCTCTGCCCAGTGCTACAGCCTGTGCAGAGCTTCCGGGTCTCGGTTTACCAGCCAGGTCTCTCCCTCTTTTTTTCTCGAAGTCTTCACTTCCTTGGCCGTGTGCCAGCATTGTCCCAGATCCCTCCCCCTTCCCCTGTCCAGTCTCCGACCGGCCCTTCCCTTCTCACTCCACACTGTGTCTCCCAGCCTCGGGATCTCCTGTGGTAGAGGACACAGGGTGTCTGAAGCAGAACCCTGGTTCTCCCGGGCCACCCACCTCTCCCTCTGCCTTCCCTTCAGTGAACGGGGCCTCCAGCCTCCCACCCTCAAAGATCCGACGTCCTCCTCTACCCCTCTTCATCCCTTCCCACGACCAGCCCCTCAACACATCCTGTCAGCTCCACCCTCAAAACAGAGCAACATTCTGTCTACTTCTCACCACCTCTACCCAGTGACATCTTGGCCCAAGCCTCCTAACTGGCCTCCCTGCTTCTTTCTTTTCCTCTGTCATCCACTCTCAACCCAGCAGCCAGAGTAATACTCATAAAATGTCAGTCAGAGCACGTCACCTCTATGCTCAAGACCCTCCATTGGCTTTCTTCTCATTCACAGTAAAGCCAAAGTTCTCACAACGGTCTAGGAAGCTTTGCAAGATCTCCCCCGGGGCATAGCTTGCTGACTCTCCCCACCTCTGTTTCTGCCATCAGGGCCTCTTGCTCCTCCTCCACCATGTAAGCATGTTCCCACCTCAGGACCTTTGCACTTCCTGTTCCCTCTGCTCTAAGACAGCCACATGGCTTGCTACTTCTTTGCTTCAAATCTCTACTCAAATGACACCTAATGAGTAAGGATTTCAAGTCTACATTAAACAGCAATCCACGGGGCGCCTGGGTGGGCTCAGTCAGATAAGCAACTGACTCCTGGTTTCAGCTCCGGGCATGGTCTCACAGTCTGTGAGTTCAAGCCCCGCGACCAGCTCTGCATTGGCATGGAGCCTGTTTGGGATTCTCTCTCTCCCTCTGTCTCTCTGCCCCTCCCCTGCTTGCTCTCTCTCTCTCGCTCGCTCGCTCGCTCGCTCTCAAAATAAATAAAACTTAATTAATTAAGTAATTAACTAACAGCAATACTACTCCAACTCCGGCAATCCTCATGCCTCCACCTCCATACACAGCCCACAAATTAATATTTTTAGATCAAATGTTTTCTTGGGAGATCAGATTATTCAAGCCTCTTTAGGCATTTTAATCAAGAAAATATCAGGTAGTTGTAAGTGCTATAGAAAAAAATTATTTATGTATTATTTACTTACTTATTTTCCATCTTCCCCTAGTTTCCTTTCTTCCTTAGTTTATAAACTCCATGAGGGCAGGGACTTTGTTTTGCTCACTTAGTGCTTAGAGCGAATGAATATCATTCACGCCCCAGCTTCAGTTACAACCTATCATAATGAATGACGCACAAATTTTCATATTGTTAGGTCAGCCCTTCACTTTGAAGTCCACTTGACAATTCTCGTTGGCTGTTTAAAGGCACCTTAAACTCAACCTGTATACAAAACTGAACTCATGAATTTTTTCTGCAAACCTGGGCCTCGTTTCACGTTCCCTTTATTAATTGTCAACCTCATTCAACGGACACCAACCATGTACCAGGCTCCGGGGATAGAGCAGTGAGCAGACACAGACTCAGCTCTCAGGGACCAGACATTCTACTGGACCCTTTGTTCCTCTGGGCAAGCCAGACATCAGATTAGCCTTGACATTCCTCTTCCCCATCCTGCCTCCCATACACAACCCAGCACCAAGTCAAGTGGACGTTTACTTCCTAAATACTGCATAATCCATGCCTGTCTTTCCCTCTGTCACTATGCACAGGGCTGGTCTCCAGTCGCCTCTTGCCTGAATGGTGACAACTAACTGGACCAGCATCCACTCTACCCCTCCAATCCATTCTCCATACTGCAAATTTTTATTAGCTCCTTTCTGTCACACACCCCCGACCTGGCGGCAAACCCTTCAGTGGCTTTCCGCTGCTCCCTCTCTCTCAACTCCAGCCACAACAGCCCTTCCCCCCACCTTCACTTACTATGCCCCGCCTGCCACAGGCCCTTTGCACATTCTGCTGCCTCTTCCTGGAAAGTTTTTTCCTCTTCAACTACTTAACTCACACTCATCCCTCACTCTTCCATTCAACTGTAATTTCCTCAGGGAAGCCTTTTCTGATCCCAAACTCTTCTCATAAGCTCTCAGAACAATAAATCTTTGTTGCTTTTCTCACAACAGCACACTTACATCTACCTGTAGAGTTATTTGGTTAATGTCTCTGTCCCCCCCAGGCTCTAAGCTCCAGGAGAACAAGGCCCTATCTGTTGCACTCATCATTGTATCTCAGGGTCTGGCACAGTGCCTGACACATAGTAGGAGAGCAAGAAACATTTGCCAAGGGAAGGAATGAATGAAGTGGTGTAAAAAGTATCCAGTGACTCCACACGAATCTCCTACGACAGTACTCCACACACAGCAGGCATGAATCGTCATTAAATCCCTTAGCCCTTTCCCCCAGAGAGTTCCCAGAACTTGGAAAGAGAAAGTTATTGACCATGCCTAACAACGCAGTCTTAGGAATGCCATCTCTCTCCTTTTGCCCTTCACTTCAAAGCCCGTAGATGATGTGGACACACCCTAGAAAAATCTGACTGTACTCCAAAGCCAGCAAGAGGGTGTTGAAGGAGGAAGAGGGTCGAGTTGTGGGCTGTCTCACTTTGCCCACATTCGCGAAGCAGGTGGAAAGCCCAGGAATTAGAGAAGGGGCTGGCTTGAGTGGGTGCAACCTGAGGATGTGTCTTGGGGGCTTGCCTGGTGACCACAGAGAACACAACATCCAAATTAGGAGACGCCCCTCCCCAGGCCTTCTAACTGGTGGCCCAGGAGCCTTGGGAGGACAACAGGATTCTCACACTCAGACCTCACATCCTAAGCGTCTCCTTCATGGCTGCACAGGGGACCAGCACACAGCCAGTCCAAGCAAATGTGGTGGGCAGGAGACTGGGATGGGTGGAAGCAGAGAGAAAGAGGAAGGAGAAAAAAGGAGGCATGTGCAGGTGTGGCCACAGTGCGCACAATGAGTCAAGGAGAAGCCAGAAACAAAAGCAAGGTCAGAGACTGCCGCCTTCCCTGCCTGACTCGCCAACAAGCGGCCTGGACAGGCTCTCAGGCCAGAAGGCTGGGCCGTGTCCAGTCCCCACGCCTCCTTGCCTGCACTGGCTGGGCAGAGGCCACACTGACGGCCAGGGGAAGGGAGAGCGTGCATCTCCACGGGTCACTGAGCATCGATCCATGGGCCAAGTGCCACAGACTGACTGTCAGCAGGCCCAGCCCTGCCTGCTGGGAGAATTCGGGGGTGGATCCACGCATGGCAGAGGGCCATCAAGAGTCGTCATCACCACCCTGACACCCAGGAGGAAGGAGGCCCACCAGTCTGGGAGGTCTGATGGGACAAAGGTGTCTTTGGAGGGCAGTTGTGGCTCACCTTTGACCCCTGTGGATTCCACAGATGGGTTTGGCCGTCCAGGCGGTTCAGGTATGGAAACAAAGTGGCTGTGCCTGCGTGGCTCAGGCCACTGGGCAGAGTTTAGAAACGCAGAGGGCGGCGAGCCTCAGCCCCAAGCCCCGCCACCCCTCCCTGGGGAGCCCGCGGGGCCTCCGTTGACCCCCCTTTAAGAAGAGGGGCGGGGCCGGCAGGTACCTGGAGGCCTCGGGCTGGAGGCAGGGGGCACACTTGACGGCGAACTCCGTCCTCCAGCGCCTGTGCCGCACCCGGAACACCTGGCCGAAGCCGCCGCTGGCCACCCGGCGCCAGTCGCCCTCGAAGTCGTCGCGGGTGAAGACGGCGAGGCTGCCCAGACGCTGCTCCACGCCCGCGGCCATGGGGTCTGCGGCCACCGGGCCCCCCCCCCCCCAGGCCGCGCGCTCTCCGCACCGAGGAGGCTCAGCGCCCGGCCTCCCGCCGCTCGGCCCCGGGGGTGGGAACGGATGGGGAGGCGCCGGCGCCAGGAGGGGCCGGTCCGGCCCTGCGAGGGCGGGGACACCCGAACCCGAGCCCTGAGGCCCCAGGCGGCTACGGGCCTGGGCCTGGGCCTGGGAAGAGGGTCCCTCCCCGGGGACACCCCGCCCCCCGCCAGCCCCTCCCCACCCAGGCACCGTTCCTCAGTCTCAGCCTTCCGTTTGGACCCCAGCTCCCGCATGGGGCTGGGGGGAGGTGCGGGGGGAGGAAGGTGTCGGGGAAGCCAGGGAAGAGGGCCCCACTTGATTTCTACCCAGCCCTAAGTGGGAGGTGATTTACTTACTCCCGCTCACCCGTGCCAAGGATTTATGAAGGGTTGAAAACTGTGCCAGGGGTCTCTGCGGATGGGTGTGGGGGCCTGGAACTCACCCCTCCACAGCAAGAATGGAGAAAAAAAGGTCGTAGTGGGGATTTTTCTGGTCTGAGTCTTTCGGCTTGACTGGCTTCATGCAGCCTTTATTGTTGGGTTTTGTTTTGTTTTGTTTTGTCTGTCAACCAGTCACGGTGTGCTAAACGTCACCAAAGAGGGGTCAGCAGGAACAGTGGGGTGAGAGGGCGGGTGTCTGTCTGCAGGGAGCGCCCCTTCCTGGCACTGTATTCTGCACACGCCTTCAGAGGGATTGGCATTAGATTTAGGGTTGACCATGGGGAGGTGGACGCGTTGGCCGAGCTACTGGGGTGGCTTGTTGCCAGGGACCAGGGGTGAGGCTCAGGGAACAGCTGGAGCATGACCCCGGCCCCATCCCTGAGGTGGGACCAGCTCAGAGCGGTGTCAGGGCTGTGGAGAAATCTGGCCCCAGGGCTCAGTGCAGAGACCAGAGGAAGGAGGGGAGAAAATGCACCCGCAGAGGCAAACCTGGCTGGCTGGGAAGATGGGGAGCTTTCCCTGTAGGCAGAGTTACCTTGGTCCGTGTTTAGGGGATACAAGCGAAGAGGCAGGACAGCTTCCCGGGACTGGGCCTGGCGGTTCCTCTGGGTCCTCTGTCCATGGAGTTGTCCCCTCACTTGAGAGACCCACAGAGCAGGGAACATTATAAGTGCTTGAACAGACAAGCAGGTGCATTCCAGGGGCATCCCAGGGCAGGTGCTTCTGGGGGAACTGTCATGGGACAGTGCAGGGTAGGTCACTCCTCCCCTGCGGCTGGGCCACAGGGAACCCCCTGAGTGACCAACCTCAAGTTCAAGGAACCCACCTACCACAGGAGGAAATGCTTTCCTTCTGGCCCAAATCTGTAGAGCCTCTCACCCACGACCACTATGAGACTCCCAGGGAACAGTGGGGATGTGATGGGTGAGTAGAGACACTAGAGGAAGCTTTGCATAACAGTTTCTGTGCAAACCCCACACTGAGTTCTGGCAAGCAGGGTAAGGACAGGAGATGGGCCCAGGGACAGCTGTCAAACAGACCAATGATAGCCACTATTGAGCATTAACTTTGTTCCAGGATCAGCATCAATTTTGGCTACTGTCCATACTTCATAGGTATGATCTTGTTTGAGCCCACAACGTTTGGAGAGGATAATCCACATAGCCCACAAGGTTATGAGAGCAATGTCTTCCTGCTTACAGATGAAGAAACTGTGCTTGAAGACAGTAAGTAGTCAATGGCCATGTAGCTACTAAGTGGAAGTTGACATTCAGAGCCAGGTCCGCTAGGAGAAGCAGTGGGCACAGGAGGAGTAGGAGGGTAGCCCTTTAAGAATACAGGGGGACATAGGGGAATAGAATTGTAGTCTGGAAGAGTGTGCATGGGATGGAATCTGCATCCTGATTAGGACATGGACCCCAAAGATGTCACAGGAAGGCTTGTGACTTGCTTTGGCTGGGGCAGGGCAGGGCACAACTGAACTTACTGCCTCTTGGTTAGCTCTGCCTGCCCCTGACAAGACTCGGAATGTCCCACGGGGAAGCTTGGAGGGTGATGGAGGACATTATTGTCAGGGAGGTCGGGAGATCTTCTGGGTGGGTGAGAATGGAGATTGGGAGGGTGAAAAGCCCGCTGGCCTTGAGAAAGGTCGACTCGGCCCCACATTTCTGCCCTTCAACACCATCTGCTGAGGCCACCAGAGGAAGTACCAGGGTCAAATGGCCTGAACCAGTCGGGGAAATTCCCCCTGGCCCAGGGAGAGCAAGAAACCAGAAGCTGCCAAGCTGTGGGTTCAAGCAACCCTGAGACTTCTGAAGCATCTGGCAAAATAAATATATGCACCTACTCATAGCAACTGGAGTCATTAGACTGGCTTGTGCCTCTCCCTTTATCTTGCTCACAAGGGCCGGGACGAAAGCCCAACACAAAGTCATAAGGGGAGAGGACTTTCCTGAGACTAAGGTCATAGAAGCAAAGAACTTCTAGATCCCTCATTAAGTGGGTTGATCCTTAGGGAGTTGGAAAGGGGCAAAGGAGATCTGGAAGCTGCTTATTTCTTTCTAGAGGTCTGAGTGCAGAAGTCCCTGGGGCCAGCCTGGCTGGGAAGTCTACAACCAGCAGGTAGAGAGGAGAGAGCTGGAGGGAGAGCACCACCTTCAACTGCCTGCTCCTACCGTGAATGGGAATGAACAAGATGGGTATGGTCCGACCATGACACGGACCCCCCAAATGGAGCGGGAAGTATGCTCTAGCCACAAGAATTTTGCCCCCAGATGCTGAGAGTCCTTTCTATTGCCTTCTATCAATGTATTTTATTTTGGCAGATGGGGGACAGAAATTCTCTGGACTTGGAGTTATTATATGAAAAGTGTGTATGAGTGTGTGTGTTTGAGTGTGTGTGTGTGTGTGTGTGTGTGTGTGTGTGTGTGTGTTAGGGGGCCTAAAAATTTTCAGCCTACCACCCCCAGACCGGCGAGCTGATCGAGCAGTTCTGCAATCCTCTGGAAGATGCTGAAATCCAACGTGAGCCTTTCCCCAAACCAGAATGACAAGCTCTTTGCATACAGGGAAGTTCCCCAGTCTGTCCCCATTCTCCACCCTGCAAACATGTCACAGGACACCTGGACAGGTTCTGGCAGGCTCCGAACTCTGTGAGCCTATGTACTGAGGTGAGGGCCAGGCTGGTCAAGATGAAGGAATGTATGTCGGAAGCTGGAACACCCAGCCCAGGAAGCTAGGCTGTCCCAGAAAGGAAGGGATAAAATCCAGCAGTGGGGGCAGGGGTTAAATGCAAGAACTCGTGAGTCACTTAGACCTGCGTTCAAAACCTGGCTTTTTCCCCATCGCTTACCGGCCACTGGCCGTTGGTCAACATTACCAACTCTCTGTGGGTTTTTCCGTCTGTGAAATAGGATGATAATACCTACTTCAAAAGGTCACAGTAAGGATTAACCTTTAAAAACACACCTAAGCGAACACCTGTAGGCAAAAACAAAAATAACAAAATAACAAAACAAAAAAAAAAATCAAACCCAACGCCAAATCCCAAACTTCACACATTATCCAAAAATTAACTCAGAGTGAATCGTGGACTTAACTCTAAAATGTAAAACTATAACATTTTCAGAAAAAAAAATAGATGAAAATCTTCTGGACCTAGGGCTAGGCAGAGAGTTATTAGCCTGAACACCAAAAGCACAATCCATGAAGGAAATGTTGATAAATTGGATTTACACAAAATTAAACACTTTCACTCTGAAAGATCCTGTGAAGAGGGTAAAAAGTCAAGGTATGGGAGAGAAAACATTTACAAACCAGACATTTGACAAAGTGGTAGCTTTCTAGAATGCGTAAAGAATGCCCCCCCTCCCAAACTCAACAGAAATAAAATGACAAGCTATAGAATTAAAAATGAAGGAAAGACATGAACAGACACTTCACTGAAGAGGATAAACAGGTGGCAAATACGTGCATGGAAAGATGTTAGCCTTAAGGAAATGCCAACTGAAACCACAATGAGATATCACTGCACACCCATGAGATTGGCTAATTTCTTTTTATTAGAGAGAGAGAGAGAGACCCTGGGATCATGACCTGAGGTGAGTCAAGAGTTGGGCATTCAATCAACTGGGCCACCCAAGAGCCCCAATTTATTTTTATTTTTTATTTTTCTTTTTTCTTTTCTTTTTCTTTTTTTTTTGGGTTTCTTTTATTTATTTATATTTTCATTTACATCCAAGATAGTTAGCATATAGTGTAACAATGATTTCAGGAGTAGATTCCTTAATGGCCCTTACCATTTAGCACAACCCCCGCCCACAACCCCTCCAGTAACCCTGTGTTTGTTCTCCATAGTTAAGAGTCTCATGTTTTGTCCCCCTTCCTGTTTTTATATTATTTTTGCTTCCCTTCCCTTGTGTTCATCTGTTCTGTGTCTTAAAATCCTCATACGAGTGAAGTCATATAATATTTGTCTTTCTCTGACTGACTAATTTCGTTTAGCATAATACCCACTAGTTCCATCCACATACTTGCAAATGGCAAGATTTCATTCTTTTTGATTGCCAAATAGACGCCCTTGTGTGTGTGTGTGTGTGTGTGTGTATGTATGTGTGTGTATATATACATATATATTATATATATATTATGTTATTATTACATATATTATATATGTAATATATATGTTATATATTATGTATATATATGTATATGTATATATGTATATGTATATATACATATGTCTATGTCTATGTCTACATATGTATATGTATATGTATGTATATGTATATATATGTATATATATATTATATATGTAATATATGTTATATATTATGTTATTACATTATATTATGTATATAATATATATATATACACACACACACACACACAGCATCTTCTTTATCCATTCATCTGTCAATGGACATTTGAACTCTTTCCATACTTTGCTATTGTCAGTAGTGCTGCTATAAACATTGGGGTGCACATGCCCCTTTGAAACAGCATACTTGTAGCCCTTGGATAAATACCTAGTAGTGCAATTGCTGGGTCATAGGGTAGTTCTATTTTTAATTTTTTGAGGAACCTCCATACTGTTTTCCAGAGAGGCTGCACCAGTTTGCATTCCCACCAGCAGTGCCAGAGAGATCCTCTTTCTCTACATCCTCGCCAACATCTGTTGTTGCCTGAGTTGTTGATGTCAGCCATTCTGACAGGTGTGAGGTGGTATCTCATTGTGGTTTTGATTTGTATTTCCCTGATGATGAGTGATGTTGAGCATATTTTCATGTGTCACTTGGCCATCTGGATGTCTTCTTTGGAGAAGCGTCTATTCATGTCTTTTGCCTATTTCTTCACTGGATTATTTGTTTTTTGGGTGTTGAGTTTTATAAGTTCCTTATAGATTTTGGATACTAACCCTTTATCTGATATGTTGTTTGCAAATATCTTCTCCCATTCTGTCAGTTGCCTTTTAGTTCTGCTGATTGTTTTCTTTGCTGTGCAGAAGCTTTTTATTTTGATGAGTTCTCAATAGTTCATTTTTGCTTTTGTTTCCCTTGCCTCTGAAGATGTGTTGAGTAAGAAGTTGCTGCAACCAAGATCTTCTGGGACCCCTATGATTCTGATGTTGTTCCTTTTTAGTGAGTCACTGATTTCTCTAATTGTTAAATTGTGCTCTTTTGCCTTAGTCTCCCTCTTCTTTCCTGCTTCATTTTTCTCCTTAAGTTTGTCCGCTATATCGCTGATTCTCTGTTCTGCCTCATCCATCTTTGCCACCATGGCATCCATTCTAGATTGCAGCTCAGTTTCAGTATTTTTCATTTCATCCTCACTAGCTTTTACTTCTTTTATCTCTACAGAAAGAGATTCTACTATTTTTTACTCCAGCTAGTATTCTGATTATCAGGATTCTAAATTCTGGTTCAGAGATCTTGCTTGTATCTGTGGTGGTTAAGTCCCTGGCTGTCATTTCTTCTTGCTCTTTCTTTTGGGGTGAATTCCTTCATTTCATCATTTTGAAGGGAGAAAAGGAATTAATGAGGTAAAAAAAGAAATTAAAATAAAAAGTTAAATTAAAAAATTAAAATAAAAAAATTAAAAACAACACACACACAAAAGTCAAATAAATGATGCTAGATCCTAGGTGTGTTTTGGTCTGGGTGTTGAAAGGGGCTTGATAGATTAGAGAAAAAAAGGGGAAAGAAAAAAAAGGAAATCGTTTGAAATTTTGAAAAAATGAATACACTGAAATAGAATAAAATGAAATGATGGAAGTAAAATAGAATTTGAAAAAATTACACAAAAGTAAAATATATAGTATAAAAAAGTAAAGAGAAGTATTTTTAATAAAAATTGAAAATAAAAATAAATTTTTTCTCTTTCTGTATTCAAAAATTAGAAACAAAATGAAAAAGAGAAAAAAAAAGAAAACTGGAAAGATGGACCAGTGAACAGACTGAAATACGATTGAAATTTCTTCGTTTTCCCCTAGAAGTCAAACTAGGAAGCGATTTATAGTCCATAAACTAAGCAGGCGGAGAGACTTGTGTTCCTGAAGAGCGAGGTTGGCCCAGTTGGGCGGGGCTTAGTGTAACGGCTCCTTCTCCACTAGATGGCGCTGCTTAGATTACTGAGTCGGATTGTTGTGGCGCTTGTAGGTGCGTATGCGCATGTGCGGGAGCGGTTAAATGGCGTCACCCAGCCGCCCGGTCTGTAGTATCTCAATTCTGTTCTCCCCGGTCAGCAACTGCACGTCCATCCTTTGTCTCCGGCTTCCATTCACTCCCTGTTTTTACACTGTCTGTGACCAAGCGCCAGGCAGCACTTCCCTCCTGAGTTCCGTCTCAGATGCGGCTGTTTTTCCCGACCCCTCACTTCTGAGGGACTGCGGCTTTGACCCGTCCTGCTCCTCAGCTGGAGGGTCTCACCGAGCACTGGCGGGGTGCCGGCCGCACCCAGGATCGTTCACAGGACCGGGCTGCTGCCGATGCCCAGAGACTGCAACCGGGTGCCAGCCCCCCCAGAAAAAGTTCCCGAGATCGTGTAGCAGCAGCGTTTCCGGGATCACGGAAAACCACAACACACACCTGGCACCAGGCTTCACCCTTAACGACCTCGTTCCAGCGCCAGCGAACGTGGTTGTTCTCCCGGGTCCACTGGGACCTCTGCCTGTGGGGGACCCACACAGCCTCTACCCGATGTCCTCCCAGCGGGGGAACTGCCTCTCTCCGTGTGGCCCGAAGAACCCTGGACTCCGCTCTGCTCCTGGGGATTCGCCCTTCCCACCAGAGCACCACCAGGTATGGAGCCGCGCCGTTTCAGCCTCTGCGCTCCCTGTTTTTAGTCCTAATGGAATTTAAACCCTCTCCTTTCTCCCTTTTTGGCTCAGTCCCTGCGGCTGTTTCCACTTTCCCTCCAGCTGCTTTTGTGGGGGTGCTTTTCCCATATACCGCTCCCCCCCACCGGTCTCCGTCCTCTCTCTGAAAACAGAAACAGCTCCCTGCCCTCTGCGGCTTCTGTTCTCCCCCAGTTCAACTCTCCGCGCTGCGTACCTGCTGGGTTCTGTGGTTCAGGTTGTGCACATTGTTGTGTCTTTCCTCAAACCAGTTTTCTAGGTGTGCAGGATGGTTTAGTGTTGATCTGATTGTATTTCATGGATATGAGACACAAAAAACACTTCTGTGCTATTCCACTATCTTGGCTCCTCACCGCCAATTTTTTTTAAAAGTGACGCTACCAAATGCTGGTGAGGATACAGAGAAACTGGGCCATTCATATTTTGGAGGTGGGAATGTAAAATGGTGCAGCCACTTTAGAAAGCAGTTTGGCATTGTTTTATAAAACTAAACATACAACTTAGCATACAACCTAGCAATGGTATTCTTGGGCATCCATCCCAGAGGAATGAAAACATGTTCCCACAAAAACCATAACATGAATATTTATAGCAGATTTATGTGTCATAGCTAGAACTTGGAAACAGCCTGGATGTCCTTTAGCAAGCGAATGTTAAGCTGTGGTGTATGTGTCGCTACCGTGGAGTGGGGAGGCTAGAAAGGGAGCAGGACCACTCAATGCCAATTACAGGAAGAATTGTCAACTGCAGACCCCAAAAGGAGGATCATCAACAGGAAAGAATCATCCATTACAGGTCCCAACAGGGAAAAGAGGGACACTGCATCTCCTAAAAGAAATGGACCATCCCAGCAGCTCAGCCAATGAGAGGCCGTCATCACCCTGTCTTGCTTTCCTCCAGTGGACTTTCACTCAAAACAACCCTTCCCAACCTCTTCCTTCTTCTCCTTAAAATAGTGTTTCCCTCCTTTGTTTGTTGGAGTTGCCTATGACTTTGCAAGTCTTGAATTGTAATTCTCTGCTATACTCAGTTAAACCCATTTTTTGCTGGTAAAATCACTGGCGTTTATTTTTAAGGTTACTGGTATACTACAGAACGCTACTCAGCAATCAAAGGATGCAATTCTCGATTCACATAACTACTTGGATGACTCTCCCAAGAAAAAAGCCAGTCTCAAAAGGTTACATATTATACGAGTCCACTTACATTGCAGTCTCGGAAGGGCAAGTTTATGGAGCTAAAGGACAGATTTGTGGTGGTCAGAAGTGGAGGGCGGGCTGGTTGTGGCCATCTAGGGCAGCATAATAAGGAATCCTTTAAGGAATCCGCTCTAGAGCTTGATGGTGGGCACATGAATTTACACATTTGATAAAATGTGTAGAATGAAACACACACACACACACACACACACACACGAGTGCCTGTAAAACTGGGGAAATGAGAATAAGGTTCACAGATGGTATCACTGTCAATTTCCAAATTGTGATAGTAAGCTGTAGTTACATAAAACGTTACTACTGGGGGAAACTGGGAAAAGGGTATTGGGATCTCAACATTACATGTTACAATTGCATGCTTATCTGTAACTATTTCAAAATAAAAAGTTAAAAAAAAATTTTTTTAATTTACTTATTTATTTTGAGAGAGAGAGAGAGCAAGCGGGGTAGGGGCAGAGAGAGAGAATCCCAAGCAGGTTCTGTACTACCCAATGTGGGGCTCAAACCCACCAACAGTGAGATCATGACTTGAGCCGAAGTCAAGAGCTAGACACTTAACCAACTGAGCCACCCAGGTGCCCCAAAATAAAAAGCTTTTAAAATGCATGTAAAGACCTCTTCCTTCCTTCCTCCTAATTCTCCTTCTCCTTTTTCTCCCGCTTCTTCCCCAGCCCCCTTCTCTTCCCTCCCCCTCCTTCCCCCATCTTTCTTCTCCTCCCCCCCATCCCCCCGCTTCTCCTCGTTCTTTATTTCCAGGCAATATTATATTCTCAGAAGCAAAATCTTTCCAAAACAGGAGAAAGGGACTAATCCAACATTTACCACTGAAAGCCTGACCCCCACGGACATGTAGAAACCCTAAGGAGGGAGAGAAAAGGCCACTGTGTTTCCATGTCTTTGGCAGGAGAGGATCGTGGGAGGAAGCCGACCAGTTCTCTCTAAGACTTGTGGACCAAGAAGAAGCCCCTGTGAAGGGAGAGGGAAAGAACTCCCTTTAGTGAGGACCAGAGAGGGAAAATACGCCCCCAGGCGTCAAACTTGAGAATGGTCAGGGCCCTGTTGTTTATCGAAGGACAGCCAGCCGCCTCCTCCTGAGCTAGAGGGCTGGGCTGGGAGCAACCCCCCCACCCCAAGCAGCTTTCTCAGTGTGGGCACCGGGGAGCTCAGCACACTCCCCCCAGCTGTGTAGGAAAAGGAAAGGCCAAGACCAGACTGATTTCATGTTCTTTGTATTTTGTTTGTTTGTTTTTTCTATTTTCCCTACTACTTAGTAAAGTGTTTCTTTTTTTCTTTTTGTCTGGGGGTGGGGAACTGTCACACTACTTTGCACACACTGAAAGGAACCAAGAAAAAAGTTTGTTCATCATCTGCTTTAGGTAGTTGTGAAGAATGCAACTTTTAAAAGTAAAAAAAAAAAAAAAAAAAAAATCCAACCCAAATATACTGAGCACCTGGACAGGATCTGCGGTCTGTCTCCTCAGAGCTGGGCCTGTGGTTGAGAGCTCATGAAATAGCTGAGGGATGGATGGGTGGACGGATGGACGATGGACGGATGGACAAACTGAATGAATGAATGAGTGAAGGTGAAACTCAGGCTGACTTTCAGCAGTTCCTCCCGCCTCTCTCCAGGGTCTTCTCTAGTCCCAGTGAGCTTCTCCATCCCTTACAGTTTCCACATCCGCCCACAGCCTGTGGCCAAGATGCTAAGAGCTATAGGCAGTCAAACTTCTGGACGTAAGTGTCTGTGACCATCCATGGACTCCTTTTTCCTGGGGGAAATCCTTCAGAGATTCCCGTCCCCACTGCTCTCCTCCCATCAGATCCTTATGATCATTTACTATGCTCTGTGCATGTTTTTATAAATACAGTGTTTTTTTTTTTGTTTGTTTTTTTTTTTTTCTTTCCTGGCAAAGGCTTTTCTGACGAATGAGAAGAAATTGATGGTGAGGCGTTTAGGGACCAAAACAATGATAAGACTTGTCATTTGCGAGTCTTAGCTTTGTGCCCATTCCATCCTCAGTGAGCAGCCTGCATTACCGCCTCTAATCGATCCCCTGAGGTAAGTGCTATTATTATTCCTATTTTTACAAGTGTAGAGGAGCTATGTAACTTGCCTACGGTCATGCAGTAGGTAATTAGACGCCCCAGGACTTGAATCTGGCTTGCCCCTTGCCAAGGCAAATGCTCTTAGCACTGTAACAGGCCTGAAGAGTTTTGATAAAATCAAACATGGACCTAAGACCTAAGTCAGCAGTGGGTGTTCAGTGACACCCCCATCCTCCATCAACCTCTCAGGTGAATGAATGTGAGGGTAGGTGGGCTGGTACTGAAGACCGAGCTTTGAGTAATATCATACTGTCAGGACTTTGCCTGAGGCTAAGAGATATCTTTGGAAGCTGTGCCTGTAGAAAGGTCTGTATTAACTCAATCAATTTCAGCCTCTGGAGAAACTTATAGATTATTTAGTCACAGTGGAAATGAATCTTTGTCTCTGCCCTTTTTTTTTTTTTTTTTGGCTGGAAAGAAAACAGTGTGTCCCTAGGATGGTCAAAAGACTTTTCCACCAGTAAGAGGGGACTATGCATGTGCTGGTAAATTTGCATTTGAATATGGAACCTCAGAGCATAAGGCGCCACACACAGATGGAGTCTCTGGCTGAGAAAGGGGAGCCTTCCTCCAGCTCTGAGGTATCCTGTGTTTCCTGGAAGAGTTACACAGGGATGTCCCAGAAGGAAAGGAGTGATGGGTGGTCCTGGGAGCACGCAGGCAGGAGCAATTTGGAGCAGAGGTGAGTTATCAAGGAGGAGAACTGAAGCGTCGCCCCCTTGCCAGGCATCCAGCGGCACGGGTGTGGACTGCGAGGGCTGGCTTTTCACAGAAACAAAGATGACACTGAATGATGTGGAAGCAGGTGACCAAAGGAGTTTGAGTCTTTTTGACTTCAAACACAAGCATAAAAGGCCCCCACTATGTGGCCTTGTGAGGGAGAACGTGGTCTGGAAGCAGAGAAGAGATAAGGGCCTAATGGAGCTGTCTTAGGGCAGCCCAGCCCAGTGAAGGAGGGAATCAGCACACATTTTCCTGCCCCAGCCCTTGGCGTAGTCTGAATTTCTTCATTTCTTGCCATCTTCTCTCCCCACTCAACCTATGCCCACCCCCTCCATGTCCTTCCATCCCCTTCCAGGGAGGAGCCTCTGACCCCTGTGGCCCTTGCTGGGCTAAAAGCACTAGCTCTATATTGCACACATCACATTAGGCCCAATGGTACATGATTATCTGTGTGTCCACCCCATTTCTCTTGACCTGATCCCCCACCCTTGAGAGAAGAAACCGTGTCTGTCTTCTGCGTGTGCCCAGCACTTACTCCAGTGCCTGGCACATGGTGGGCACTTAACAAATGGAAGCTGGTGTTCATTGTAGTATTTTACCCCAAACCATTACCACAGGTAGGAGGTGGGGGCAGGCATGGAGTTTAAAATGGGAGTGGGTGGGCATAACCAGACTTCACCCCAAACTGGCCCTGCTGTGAGTCTCCTAGTGCCTTGCCCTGCTAAATTTTATCATTCAAACACTCGGTGTTTTGTTTTGTTTTGTTTTTTTACATTTATTTATTTTCGAGAGAGAGTGAGACAAAGTGAGAGCGGGGGAGGGGCAGAGAGAGAGGGAGACACAGGATCGGAAGCAGGCTCCAGGCTCTGAGCTGTCAGCACAGAGCCCGATGTGGGGCTTGAACCCACAGACCGTGAGATCATGACCTGAGCCGAAGTTGGACGCTCAACCGACTGAGCTACCCAGGCACCCCTCAAACAAGTGTTTATTGAGCACCTATTATGTGTTGGCACTTTTCTAAGTACTTGGTCACATTAGTGAACAGAACTAACAGAAACCATGGAGTTCACGTTTTGGCGGGCAGAGAGGTGGTGTGCAAGTAGTAAAGAGTACATCCTGATAAATGATATAGGATGCTATAATGGTACATGTCTATTAAGATCTTAGATTGTGGGAAGAAAGGAGCTGGGGAAAATAGGGCAGGACCACTCAACATTTAAACAGGTACTTTCCGGGTAAGTAGAACTTAGGCAGGATAAAAGGGACAAGGGGACAGATAAGGGCTCCTTTGGTAATAGCAACAACTCAGACTGGCTGAAGCAAAGGGGGATTTGTTATTTCAAGTAACTGGGAAGCCCTGATAGCCTTGGGCACACAGGATCTAGGGGCTCAAACAATGGTGTCAGGGCTCTCAACTGCTTGGTTCTGCTCTCCTCTGTTGACTCCGTTCTCTGAGAAGCCCAGCTCAAGGATCATAAAATCACCAGCACCCCTCCAAACTCATCTCCTACTATCTGAGCAACATCAGCGGAAAAAAAGAGAGCTCTTTCCTTTCCTTTGCTCTGGCCCAAGTCCGGGCTGAGCTCTGACTGGCACTCCTCAGGTCACATGACCATCTCTGAACCAACTGCTGTGATGAGAGGGACATGCTAGGCTGTGATTGGCAGGTCCTGGATTCTGTGTTCATCTCTGGAACCAGAGTTAGAATCAGCTCCACCTGCATCCTGTGCTTAAGCATGGCAGAGGAATAGTTCCCCGGGGGGAAATCGAGCTGTCATTACCAGCACAGAGGAAATGGGTACCGGGCTAGAGAATATCAATTGTCCGGTCTACAGAGAGATGGCAAGTCAGAGGCTGGGACCCAGAGAGGTCAGCTGATGAGTCCCGGGTCATAAACCTGGCTAGGGCAAGGCTGGCACTCCAGCTGTTGGTCCATGCTGGTTTCAGAGTGCCTTCAGAAAGAAGCCAGTGGGGGCTCACCTTTCCTAGCCTCCTGCTCAACAAGTGACATTTCTCCACTCCTGCAGATAGTGATTTTATTTTCTCAATGACCCTGGTAATAGCAGCACATAGCCCAGTGATTTTAAAAGTTCTTATTTCAAAAAATGCCATTTCTGCTTCAATTCCTGACCTGAATTTTAATATGATTCTACTTGTTCTGAGAAGTCGATATATATGTGTGTGTGTGTGTGTGTGTATTTTTTTTTTTCTTTTTTAATGTTCCAGAGGCTCAGCTGTGTAGTCCAAGCAGGATCCCAAACAGACAGCACTTTAAGGGAGGAGGGCATCGCCAGCAAACATCTAGGGGAAAGATGAGAACAGGCCTAGCTCTACTTCTCAGACATTAGTAACTGGTGCTCAGGGTGTGGGCCCCGGGGGCGGGGGGGGGGGGAGTGGCTGTCCACCCCTTTTGCTGATTGTGTAAATTGGGCACACCAAATTTCTCCTGACATATTTCCAAAATGCCCTGGGGGGAAAAAGTCACAGCTGAGTCAGGCACAAACACTGACCTAGAAATACAGACCACATAGGAGAGGGTCTGCTTCATCAGGCGCAATCCCTCCCTTTATAAACTACTATAATACTGGTCACAGACCAAGAGAAGTCTGAAGACTTCTAGATGCTTCCCTTTGCTTGAAGGACACCAGGCACCCTGCCATACCTCGATTTTGGAGTGATAATCCCTGTAATCCAAGGGCTGGGGTTTTGAGAACCCTCAGCAGATGTTGGCAGGTGCGTGGATCAGGGGCCAAGACCACATTAGCGCAAAGAGGAGGTCTGTGCTGTGTCTCATTTTTTTTTCACCCTCATAATGCTCTGCTATCATTATAGTAGAAATTGTGAGGAGAGGTTATTCAGTTCACTCAAAGGCATTTTATGCTATCTAGCACAGTGCTTGGCACATAGTAGGTGCTTGATAAATATTTATTGAATCAATGAGGAGTTTTTCAGGGTCGAGTTGCCATTTAAATGACCTTGGCTGAGGAACTGCTTAATGGAACAACATGCTCTGAGCTCCCCCGTGTTGAGGATCCCTCAGTCCATCTGGAAACCCAAGCAGGGTCACAGAGAAGGCACGCTGGCCTCAGCACACCGCCATCCCACGCCTCTGGTAATGTGCCACGCCAGATCGGCTGGGAAGGTAATCCTTTGCAATGGGGAGACTTAAGCTGTTATCTAACTGACCGCTGATGGATTAGCAGGGCTTTCAGATAAAACCCTAAAGGGGTTAGGGTTTCACTTTCCCCTTCACGCTCAGGGAGTGAGTGAGGAGTGGCCACTTCCCTGGGCTGTGGCTTAGGCCAGAAAATCAATGAGAGGAGAGACAGGGATGGGCAGTGGGCAGTGAGGCTCAAGGGTAAGGCTGGATTCGGGCCCCGGCTCCGCCATGATGTCCCCAGGAAATTCCGGGCGACACATCAAGTCTCTGAGTTTCTCTTTCCTTGGCCTCAAATGGAAAGTAATGATGGCTACTCGAGAGGGGTGTTGTTCACATGAACTGAGTGCAAGGCATGCAAGCCCTTTGAAGAAGTTAAAAGGACTTCCCTGTGGGAGGCTGCTATCATGCCACAAAAGACAGACTGCAGGCTGAGGGCACTGCCCAAAACCCCAGGATAGTCTGGATGGGACCTTGAGTGAGGTTTTGGCCTAGGTTTGCTCAGCACCAGTGTAGAGGGGACCGTCCTATTCCACATCCTATAGCTACTGTGAGGGAGAATTGTGGTAGCGGTCACATTCTGAGGAGCAGGGGACCCAGGGGCCTGGGAGCCAGACATGGTAATGCCTTCACTGAGAAGGAAGCCACTGTCACTCTAGTGACTCATCGACGTGCTTTTGAAGACTGGGCCAAGCACAAAGTTAAGGCATGCCGTCCTTAGAGTAAGGTTGATGAACACCTTTTGCACATACCTGTCATGTGTGTCCATGAAGCTTTTCACAGAAGAAATCTTCCAGGTCCTCCAACTAGACTTTATTCATTTTTTTAAATGTTTCATTAATTTTTGAGAGAGAGTGAGAGCGAGAATGAGAGAGAGAGCATGAGCAGAGGAGGGACAGAGAGAGAGGGAGACACAGAATCCGAAGCGGGCTCCAGGCTCTGAGCTCTCAGCACAGAGCCCGACGTGGGGCTCGAACCCACGAACTATGAGATCGTGACCCGAGCTGAAGTCAGATGCTTAACCGACTGAGCCACCCAGGCACCCCTAGACTTTAAATTCTAGTTCTAGAGGGAAAAACACAAAGACACAGAAAATAATTTCACAGGAATGAAGTTCAGGAAAACCTTGGATTGGGAGTAACTTGTTCTGCGAGTGTTCTACAAGACAAGCAAACATTTCTAATGAATTTTAACTTGATAAACGAGCGATGTCTTACAAGTAGTATGTGACCCTGAGCTTCACATGATCACAACTGAGCCAATGGTTCTTGAAATCTGCTTTGGTGTACAAGTACTTTGGATTTCAAGCGTGTTTCCAGAACAAATTGCACTTGTAAAGCGAGGTTTTCCTGTATTTAAAAGTGTAGCACAGCCATGAAAGACTGAGAGAAAGGCTAGCCTCGTGGGCTGGAAAGGGCATCATGTGGAGTAGGGGGGTTGCCTGCCTGGGGAACCTTGTGCAGATCATGGACCAGCTGCTTGACCCCTAAGTGTTCTCATCTGTAAAAGGAGAGTCATAAGAGTACTCATCTCATTAGGCAGGACACGAAACCTAGTGAGTACTTAACAAAAAGTACCTGCCAGTTTTATGATGTTGGGGCTTTGAGGACGGGTAGGGTTTAAAAACAGGGAAGGAGAAGGTGTTTTAAATGAGGGTCGGCAGGAGCAAGAGGATAGAAATGAGCAGGATGTACACAGACAAATATTGGGGAGCTGGCCTATGGGGACAGAGCACGTTGTGGGGGAACCACCATTCAAGTGTGCCCCTGGCTTCATGAGGTGATGAGCCCCACTGAGAACCACAAGATCAGCCAGAATATGACTCCCAAACCAGGCTGACTTAAGGCTCAGCGAGATCACACGGAATGGGCCCTGGGTGATTTTATCAATATTATTTATAGGAACAATTAATTTGGGGGGTAATAATAGATATGCTTGTTTTAAATTATACCTAGGGCACCTGGGTGGCTCAGTTGGTTAAGCGTCCAACTTTGGCTAAGGTCATGGTCTTGCAGTTCATGAGTTTGAGCCCCGTGTCAGGATCTGCGCTGACAGCTCGGAGCCTGGAGTCGGCTTCGGATCTGTGTCTCCCTCTCTCTGCCCCTCCTCCACTTGCACTGTGTCTCTCTCTCAAAAATAAATAAACAGTAAAAAAAAAATACACCTAAAACTTATGAATCATAGCTCTTACTTACATGCAGTGTTAGGAGTGCGTATAAATCCTACAGTAGTTCAAGCAACAGAAGATGAGTGCTTTATGAGCAAAACTTTAGAAAATTTAGAAAGTGCTAAAAAAAAAAAAAGCATTGTGTTCTTGCCATCCCCACTCACATACGCACACCCCCTCACACCCCACACACAAACACACACCCCAGCAGAGGAGTTTGCCCTTGATCCTGTAGGCAGTTGTGCGAAGGTGCCTGAGAGGGGTACATCACAATGAAAGTGGTGTTTAAGAGGATTATTTGGGCTGCAGTGTGCAGGAGGCTCAGAGGACAAAGCAGGGACAAGGGAACAAGCATGCCTGTCTTTCTGACCCCTGTTCCCCCAGAAATTGAGGATGCATTGCTGGGTTACCATCGCTGCGTAGCTCAGTCCCTCAGGCTCTCCCTTGCCTGCCTCTACCCCCACCTTGACTCCCTCCACCCATCCTCACCAGCCTGGCCCTCCACACCCCGGGGAATGGTCCTCTATCTTCCTCCTTTGGGGAGAGTCACATACCAGCACTTCTGACCCTGATAAGAATCCTCATACTTAACTCTGCAAAAGAGCACTTAGGGATGGCCAGGCCCGGGGTGCCTATGGAAGCAACCGATTCAGTATAAGGGTCACACGGTGGCTACTATTTCCTGTGGGCTTACTGTGTGCCCAGCCCAATGCCGAGAGCCTTCCGGAAATTGTCTCATTGAATCCTTACTTCACAACCACCTGCACCTTCTATGAACAAGGCAATTGAGGGGCTCAGTGATGCACTGGGCCGTGAGCCCAGGCATCTAGACATCCAGACCCCGAACGGGCACTCTGGCCCCTGTGCAGAACTGCTTCCCCACATCTCCTGTGAGACCCTGCCCTTCTCTGCACCCTTGGCTCAGAGGTTCTCATGCGTAGAGGACAACTCAGCCTCCTGGAGTCTTGATTTCCTTATTTGTAAATGATGGACTGTGGATGGACACTTTTGAGCAGTGAATTATATTTAGCTGGTGAAATCAGATGAATTCCAATTAAGCAGACACTGGACTAGATGGTCCCTGAGTTATTCTCAGCTTGAACATTCTGGAAACCTTTGTCCTCATCACCCATTCAGTATTTGTCATGATCTTGAGTGCCTTTGATCCGGCCTAAGTCCCCACTGCATGTGAAGTAACCCATTTGTATGTGGAAGCTCGTGTCTCCGCAGCAGAGGCAGTGTGCGTGTGTGCGTGTGCGTGGTGGACGTGGGGCTCGAGGGGCGGGTGAGGGATCTAAATGAGCAGATGGAGCGGCTGAAGAAGAAAAGCACAAATGGGGAGACAGACGTGTGGCAGGGCCGCGATGCTCTGGCTGAGCTGATCGGGCACATCTGGCAGGCAGCCACCCTCACACGGGTCAGCAGCTCCTCTCAACCCACCAGCGGCCAGAGCCCAGCCCAGAACCAGGCTGACCTGAGGCTGGGGTGGCTGGGAGCAGACGGGCAGTCACTGCGGTTGCTGCTCTGCTGGGACCCAAGGGCCCCTTCATACCCCTGCCAGGGCTGACACAGAACAGCCAGAGAAATCCGATCCTGGCTCAAGGGCAAAATCAGACCGAGGGCAGAATGCGTTCCAGGAGAGCCCATTCTTCATTTTGCCATTAAAACAAAACAAAACAAAACAAAACAAAACAAAACAAAACAAAACAAAACCAAAAGCCATATTAAAGTTTATTTATTTTTGAGAAACAGCATGAGCAGGGGAGGGGGAGAGGGAGAGAGGGAGAGAGAGAATCCCAAGTGTTCCCATTTTGCCATTTTAAAAGTGAGATCAAATTAGAAGTCTCATTTATTTATTATTAAATTTTTAAAAAATTTATTATTATTTTTTAATATGAAATTTATTGTCAGATTGGTTTCCAAACAACACCCAGTGCTCATCCCAACAGGTGCCCTCCTCAATGCCCATCACCCACTTTCCCCTACCTCCCACCCTCCATCAACTCTCAGTTTATTCTGTTTTTAAGAGTCTCTTATGGTTTGCCTCCCTCCCTCTCTAACTCTTTTTTTTCCCCCTTCCCCTTCCCCATGGTCTTCTGTTAAGTTTCTCAGGATCCACATAAGAGTGAAAACATATGGTATCTGTCTTTCTCTGTATGGCTTATTTCACTTAGCATAACACTCTCCAGTTCCATCCACGTTGCTACAAAAGGCCAGATTTCATTCTTTCTCATTGCCAAGTAGTATTCTATTGTGTATATAAACCACAATGTCTTTATCCATTCATCAGTTGATGGACATTTAGGCTCTTTCCATAACTTGGCTATTGTTGAAAGTGCTGCTATAAACATTGAGGTACAAGTGCCCCTATGCATCGGCACTCCTGTATCCCTTGGGTAAATTCCTAGCAATGCTATTGCTGGGTCATAGGGTAGATCTATTTTTAATTTTTTGAGGTACCTCCACACTGTTTTCCAGAGCGGCTGCACCAGTTTGCATTCCCACCAACAGTGCAAGAGGGTTCCCATTTCTCCACATCCTCACCAGCATCTATAGTTTCCTGATTTGTTCATTTTAGCCACTCTGACAGGTGTGAGGTTGTATCTGAGTGTGGTTTTGATTTGTATTTACCTGATGAGGAGTGACATTGAGCATCTTTTCATGTGTCTGTTGGCCATCTGGATGTCTAATCTTTGGAAAAGTGTCTATTCATGTCTTCTGCCCATTTCTTCACTGGATTATTTGTTTTTTGGGTGTGGAGTTTGGTGAGTTCTTTATAGATTTTGGATACTAGCCCTTTGTCTGATATGTCATTTTCTTCTTGAAGCTAGAACAAGCAATCCTAAAATATGTATGGAACCACAAAAGGCCCCGAATAGCCAAAGTAATTTTGAAGAAGACCAAAGCAGTAGGCATCACAATCCCAGACTTTAGCCTCCACTACAAAGCTGTCATCATCAAGACAGCATGGTATTGGCACAAAAACAGATACACGGACCAATGGAATAGAATAGAGGCTCCAGAATTGGACCCACAAAAGTATGGCCAACTAATCTTTGACAAAGCAGGAAAGAATATCCAATGGAAAAAAGACAGTCTCTTTAACAAATGGTGCTGGGAGAACTGGACAGCAACATGCAGAAGAATGAAACTAGACCACTTTCTTACACCATTCACAAAAATAAACTCAAAATGGATGAAGGACCTGAATATGAGACAGGAAACCATCCAAACCCTATAGGAGAAAGCAGGAAAAAACCTCTCTGATCTCAGCCACAGTAATTTCTTACTTGACACATCTCCAAAGGCAAGGGAATTAAAAGCAAAAATGAACTATTAGGACCTCTAGATAAAAAGTTTCTGCACTGCAAAGGAAACAATCAACAAAACTAAAAGGCAAGGGAAGGAATGGGAAAAGATATTTGTAAATATAAGTCTCATTTAAATAATAATAAAAAAAGTCATCTGGCAGGCTTCAGATCACAGGTGCCAGGCCACAGCAGGACCCCTGGAAGCTCCTTGTTGGAGGCAATTGTCAGCTGTTACTCCCTTTCCTGGGCACTCACTGAAGGTGGCGGGGGTGGGGGGGTCTGTAGTCTCTGGCAGTATCTTGATGAATGAGCACCGTCAATTTTTTTTAATCTTTATTTATTTTTGAGGGAGGGAGAGAGACAGAGTGTGAGCAGGGGAGGAGCAGAGAGGGAGACACAGAATCTGAAGGAGGCTCCAGGCCCCGAGCTGTCAGCACAGAACCCATCGCGGGGCTTGAACTCACCAACCGTGAGATCATGACCTGAGCCAAAGTCAGACAACAGACTGAGCCACCCAGGTGCCCCCAGGCTCTCTTGATTCTAAAGTGAGGACAAATATAGGGAGCATCTGTAAGTCATGGGGGCTTTGAAGCCCTTCCCGTTTCAGGGCTCCCAGCCCACTGCTCATGGGGTGCTGCTGGTGTAAATGCAGCCTGTCCCCCCTCACCTCCACAGGCAATAAGCACTGTCACACCACCAGTGAGCCCTGTTCATGGCCCCACCCTACCCAGGCCACCAGACCTTGATGCCTTGGAGGTATTAGAAGGCAGGTCCACAGCTGGGTCTTGGGGGACCCTCATGTTTGCCAGCGGGCACAGGAGAGAGGGAAAGGCAAACACACCTTGCCTGTGTTGAGATGGGCTACCTAGGAGATGAGTGTATTTTGGTGAGGGTGGGAGGAGGCAGGTAATGAGCTCCTGGTAATTTCTAGCCTAAAAATAGTCACCTGAATAGTCACCATTAAGTACAAGCCTTCTATTTTCCAGTCACCTGTGCCAGGCACTTCAAGGTTGTTAAATTCAAACCCAGGAATGCTGTAAGTAGGGACTGCTGCTCCCATTTTACAGAGTGGAAACTGAGTCTCAGAGAAACTAGAAGCCTTTCACCCCAAGTTATGTTCAGTAAGTGGAGGCATGTTTGCATCTGGAAGGAGTGAAGACCCAGGCTGGAGTGAAATTCTGACTCCCCTACTTACCAGCCATGTGGTTCTCGATAAGAAGTACTTACTGTCTTCATGTCTTAGTTTCTCTACCCATCACATGGAGATGATACCTGCCTCACAGCGTCTCTGTGAGGCTTTGATGGGGCAAGATATTTAGGCACCTATTACAGTGCCTCGCATAGAGCAAATGCTCAGTGCATGGGCGTGATTCATTCTCTCTGTAGGCCTGCAGGTCAATGGCCCGTGGGGACCAAGAGTCCCTCCTCTGGCAAGGCGCCTGGGTGGCTCAGTTGGTTAAGCATCTGACTTTGGCTCAAGTCATGATCAAATGGTTTGTGAGCTCGAGCCCTGCGTCGGGCTCTGTGCCGACAGCTCAGAGCCCAGAGCCTGCTTCGGATTCTGTGTCTCCCTCTCTCTCTGCCCCTCCCTCATTCGCACTTTCTCTCTGCCTCTCAAAAAATAAATAAAACAAAATAAAGAGAGAGTCTCTCATATGGGGGAGAAGAGTAAATGTTTTCTTCACCTCCAATGACTCTCTCCTCTTACGGGGCCTTCTGAAGAGCCCCTACTCTAAAGGCATTTAGAAAACAGGCTCTCCAAGCCAGGAAGTTCTTGTTAACAGATCCTCAGGAAAGTGCCTGCAGAGGCATGTCCTGCCCCTTCCCGCTATTTCCTCCCAACATTTAACCTTAGTCCTGCCTTGCTGACCTCTAGGACCATGGCCGTCACATTGTCTAGGACAGCTGTTTGCCATCTGTTACCTGACATCCCTGTTGTGGCCTCAGGGTGGTCATTCTCTTCCATATTGGTCATGGCCACATTCTCTTTAGGATGGATAATCTCAACCCCTTTGCCCATGGAACCAGCGGTTGGCTTTCCCTGAATAAGCCGTGGCCCAGAGAGTGGGAAGGATGGTGGGAGCCGTATTTTCCATGCCTCCTGGGAGCCCGGCATGGTGACGCGTGCTGGGGATGACAAGGTTAGGGAGGGCTGGCTTGCACTGGAGATGAACACCGGCATGGAAAACATCTCTCTCCATCCTCGAGAGGGGAGAGCTCTTCGGGGGCAGCCACACCTTCCTCCAAAGCGGGGAACATTACTGCTCTGGCAGGCACTCTGAGGCAAAGAGAATAATATAATCTGATATTTCCCACTCTTTGGGGAAGAGATTACACATATAGTAGCCATTTTCAAGAGCCACGGAGGAGTGCAGCCAGAGGGGGAGGAGGGGCCTGAACTTGGAATCCAAGGAGAGGAGCCTGCTGGTTGTGCAGGCAGGCAGTCTTTTCCATTTTTAAAGCTCCACTGCATTCCCTCTGAAGACAGCACATTTGGCGGCCTCTGACTTTCTTCTCTGGGCTCTGCTTAGTTAGCATCACGCCGACTCCCTTTGCAATCCAGTAGCCTCTTGAAGTGTGTTTGTTTGCCTGATGGGACTGAGTGGACAGGTTCTGGCCTCTCTGCTGCAGCCTGTCACATGCCCCTGGGGATGGTGCTGTGGCCCCATCACAGTGCTCTAGCGAGCTCACTCCAGCCCCAGGCGGTGCTCCGATCCCAGCTCTAGGGTCTCAGGGCTATTGATTTCCTTTTGGCCCCTCAAAATGCCAATTCTCTATCATGGTTTCAGGAGCAGAGTTCTTAATTCATGCCAAGGGCTACCTCACTTGTGGAGAATCGTTTCTTGGGTGTGTTGAATAAATACTCTGAGGAGGGGGAGGATTTCCTTTCCTATATGGCCTGGAAAATGTCCAGCTCTGATTCCTTAAGGGACATGGGCTTTACCCTGGCTTGGGGCCCTCACATTTAATCTAGCTGATGCCACAGTCAGTCCCCTCAACCTCAATGTCCACCCTGGTAATCTATTTGTGCAGCACTTTGTAATTCCCAAAGTGCCCTTAGCTCCCAAACTTCATTTAGGCTTGACGGCAACATGGGTGATAGGTTGGACAGCTATTAGTCTGGCTTTTCCAGAAGCTGCAAAGCTCAGACAGGTTAAGCGACTTGTCCAGAGTCATGCATCTGCCAGGAAGCGGGGAAGGACCGTAAGTTTTGGGAACTCCAGTCTGAGACTCTCGGCGTTCACTATACCATGAGGGGCCTGCTCTCTACCCTGAGATGGTCATGTGACTGTGCTGAGATGCCAAAGAGTCGTGTCACTCACTAGACTCTTCACTTAGGGACTTGGGGTCCAGAGGTGGCCGCTGTAAGGGTGCAGTGCATTTTGGGGATGGGGCGAGAGTGCAGAGTGGGCTCAGGGAACAAATATGTGGATGTTTATGCGAGTTCAGGGCAGAAACAGATGCCCCTGCTTTGGCACTTGAAGCAGAAAACCATCTGACACAAGGAACAGGGTGCTGAGAACACCCTTAGATGGGCCGGACTAAGACACCAGGCGGCGCCTCCAGGAACGATTCCCTGGATCACAGAGAACTCCCTGCCTCGGGAGCCTCCCCCTACTACTCAACCCCCTGAATTCAAGAGTACATGGCACAGTGGCAGGCCAGGCCCAAAGAAGCTGCCACTGCCGCTGCCACTGTCCCTGGGCACTCTGGAGCTGGAGTTCGGACACTGAGATCCCGCTGTCGAAAAACTTGATGTTTCTTGGATGTTACCAGCAGAAACAGCCAAAGGGGCGGGAAGAGTCTGGTTCCTGTCTAGAAACATTGCTTACAAGGGGATCTGGGAAATGTGGCTTTTTGTTTGCTGGCGTCCAGGCCCTGCAGGGCAGGAAGGGACAGGAGGAGGAAAGTGTGATGGATGCTGAGTGGTTTCCAACACCGCGGCCGGCCTGACGCCCACTCTGCCATTACCAGTGAGAACCAGAAGCCAAACGTCTGAAAACAATGCCCAGCTCTGGAGTGGCCATTCAGACAGTCTTTATTAGCACAGGAACCACCCCTAGCACACAGTCCCGTGATGCTGAAAATGTGCACAGACGCCACATATCTTAAGAATCAGCCACGTACTTCATGGTGGAGTTGAGAATCTCTATCCCGTGCAGCTCTCTCAGCTGAGCAACAAATCTGCCATAATCAGAACACCAAGTTCAGGACATCAATGCCATGGTGCCTGGAGCCACCCCCTCTCAGGTAGAAGCTGGCTGGTGAGGCAGAAAGGGGAAGTAGCTGTTGCCCTGGGAGCTCTGGCAATCAAAGCATGTAAGGTGCTCAGGGAGGTACAAAAAGCACAGTAAATACTGTCATGAGTGGCAGATGGACAGGCTGATCCGACGGGGCCTTGCTCTCGGGGACTCCCCAGTAGGTTGCCACTTTGAGCTCAACCTAGCTAACGTGCCTTGCTTTCTGTAGAAGAAAGATTTTATCTGTGCCTTCCGTCTAAAAATCAGACAGAACTTGAAGGGGCCTCAGATGTGATCTCAGTCAACCCTTTCACTCTCTGGGGAGGAATCAGAGGGCTTAGTCTGGAAGAGAAGGAGCCAGGTCTGCTCCCTGTCCATGGAAGGCACCCCCCTCCTATGCCGGGACTCCATCCCTCAGACATGCATGATAACTAGGGGTTTCAGCACATCAGAACCCAGCCAGAGCAAAACATAAGCCTGAGCTAAAAGGGAAGCAATGCACACAGTGAGAGCAGAGATCTCTTGCCCTGGCTTGTCTTAAACACGCCATTCTTGCTTCAGTTTCCTCCAGCACAGGAATGTGGCCCTCACTGGGCATTCTCCCACATGCTCAGGCAACGGGCAAAAAAGTGAAGGAGGAGGGATGCGTGGACAGATGGGCAAGAAGCTAGAAGAGAAGGAGAGAATGGAATGGAGGGAAGATGATGGCAGTGAGTGGACAGGACAGATGTCTGTCAGAGAAGCATCTTCCCCCTCTCTCACTGGAGCCTGAGAGCCCAGGTCTCTCAGGGATGTAGCTACTGGGCCTAACTCCTGTGTGCACAGGAAGCACCAGGACTCCCGGGGCTCTCCATGGAGTTCTGGGTGGCACGGAGGCCCAGCCACCACATGGCCACCGCATGGTATCTCTGCTGGCCCTGCATCTTCCAGGATGTAACTGACGCGGGCCACCCCGGCTTGGAGCGGGTGCATACCTGGGCTCGGCCGTGCACAGCTTCCCCAGGGCGATCCCTGAGTTCAGCTGCACGGCTGTCTTCTGGGCGTCACCACCTGCGTGCCTTAGCAGCACCTGCACAATGTCCGTCTTCAGCAGGGAAGACGCGGCACGGGGCACCTCCATGCAGTTCCCCAGGCAGAGGGCAGCGTTGGCCACCACAATCTCATCCTCTGAGCTGAGCAGCCTCAGCAGAATGCCAAACTCTAGAGGGAGGGGAGAGAACCAGCATCTGTCCCTCTGAACCTCAAACAGCAAGGGACAGGAGGAGCACCTGGAGTGTCAGTGACACTGAGCCTCCCCAAAGCTCTGACATGTCACTTGGTCACTCGGCAAGTATTTGCTGAGTACTATGGACCTCCTCGGCTCCTGGATGCGTCTCTGATGTTTCTCGGGTGCCCAGGGCAGTGCCCAGCGTGGCATAGTCGTTGTGTGGCTGAATGTTATGTGTCACACAGGTCTGTCTTCCCTAAAGTCCCCGTTCTAAGCCCCTGCACTCCACCTGAGGGCCCCGAGTAGGGGGCCCAGGGCCTGCTCCCTGTGGCTACAGGGCAAGGAGCAGGATGCAAAAGAAGGGCTCCTTCTTCCACGCCAGAGAACGTGTGAAGAACATTCGCAGGCTGCCTTGCTGGGAACACCCGCTGTACATGACCGCAGCCATGTTTAGTTACTAGACTAAGGCTGCCTCCGACTCTGCTACCTTCCCTGCTCACTAAAGGTCCGTGAAGGGAGAGAATTCGCGTTAGATCAGCCGAAGCAGATGCTCTGCATGAGCCCACTCATGCTCTGTCTCTCTCTTAAAAATAAATAAATGTTAAAAAAATTAATAAAAAAACCCAAAGAAACCATTCCAGTTTACTAGGAGAGAGGCAGTGGCTCCTGGCCTCGACCCTGTCATCTTTGAGTTGCTTCACAGCAGGGTCTCCAGCATGGGTGTGCTACCTGTGTGCAGCTGAAGGCTAATTAAATGCTTCCAGAACAGAGTGAAACAGATAATCTTAGTAAACAGTGCAGAAGTCTAGAGAGAGGTTAACAGGGCTCTGCAATGCCTCTCCCCACGCCTCGCCCCTGCTCCCTGGGCAGCTGTGAGGCAGGATTAACCTCTGGGATGTAGGCTCTTGCCTAGGGAAACTATCACTTACTTTGATCCAGTCTTATCACTTCTTCTCGTGCTTCATGTTGGCTATTAGTGCAGATAGCTAGTATCTTCACGGCATATCGTGATGCGGTCTGGCCTCCCGTCTGGGTTTCAGAATGAAATTGGAAAAATAAAGTCACTCCTCTGATTGTTCTTGGCCACAAACCAGCGAGCAGCTGTGCCTGTGTGAGCGGCTTCCTAAACTTCTAAAACAGAGTTCCCCCGAGAATGGCGGGTGCTTCCCGGTGAGCAGGACTGGGCCCTGCCAGGCTGGTGTCATTCCCGTCCCCAGCAGCACAGCCCACAGCCCGACAGGAATGCGGGCCTGTCATGTGCACCTGGGTAATTGCCTGGAGAAGGTTTTATGAGTGAGTGGCTGAGGAAGGCATGGTGCTGTTGACTGGCAGATGTACCAAAGAGGGAGGAAGGGCCCCCCCCCCCCCCCCCGCCGCCTTTCACCGTGTCACCTCACCACTGGAGAATGGGGAATGACTTGCTAAGGCTGTCAGGCTGACAGGCCTGCATGGAGAACATCACAAATCTAGATCATTTTAAGAGGTGACAACTGTCAACTCATAATCCTCAAAATCACCCAATGCAGGATCTTCAAGAGGCACACGTGCATATATACATGCACAGTGCACACGTGTGTGCACGTGATCAGCAGTTTCCGGCGGGGTGCAAGACTTGCATGGGGTGAATGATGGTCATTGTCCATGTGGCAGCTTAATAACGCTGACCCAACCTTCTACCCCTCAATGTTGCCCCTGCCTCAGCAGCAGCCCCCCGACAGAGCATGCCTCCTGGCCCTGCTCAGCCTGGGGTTTTATGAGAAGGCCTCCCGTGGGGTCCTTATTCACCTGGTCCTTCCGGTGGGTCTACTTCAGCTGCTGCGCTGACTCAGATCACGGAAGCACCATTTTGTCCCAGAGCAACGCTGCCCCCTCCCTCCCTCATAAGCGGAGCTACAGCCAACATTCTCCAGACAGCCGGAGAAAGCATGGCCAGCAGAACACGAGCCAAACAAGGGGCCCGTGGGACCTTGTGGAAAGCCACACCAACCATCTTTTTTGGGGACAGAGCCTGTATATTTTAAGTGAGGCTCGAGTGGCCACCAATTGTTATGGATGCTTCTAATGAACAATTTACGGATTTGTTCAGCAATCTTACGGTGACGTTCAGAGCACTGTCTTGGGTGACAGGTGGAAGGAATCCTCATTCAAGAAGTTTCACAGAGGGCAGGGGTGAAATGGCAGCCCCTGAATGGAACAAAACCCTCCTTAATTCTTTCGCTCAGATAACCTGTGCCGCTCCTGGAAATGCAAGTGGTTGTAACCCAGTAAGTTGCTCTACCTTTAGGAACTTAATCATCTTCTTCACCACTCCTGCTCTGAGGGCCTCCTCAATAATCTTCCGAGAGGAAGACAGGGTGCGGCTGAGGATGCCAGCGGCTCTCTGGGTGAAGCGGAAAGTGAAGATCATTAATCGTTCCGTTCATAAATTCTGATGACCTTTAAAAGTCAGCAAGTAGTTTAGTGAGGCGAAAACAATCATTAGTGTGGGGAGCAAAACACGCACCTCGGTTTTACAAATATGTAGTGGCCAAGGAATAGGCAGGAAGCAGTGTTCATTATACAGGTACAGGACAGGTGACTCAAGGGCTGGAAACAGGGCCCCTGGCATGCAGGGGCCCCGTTCATTTCAGCTCTACATGGAACCGAGCAGGTCAGCTCTGGCACAGAAAGTCCTGCCCCGACACCCTGCAGTGCTCCGGGAGTAGCAGGGTCTTTACTAGACGGCAGACTTCTTGGATTGATCCTCAGGGTCTCTCTCTTAGCTTGTCCTTCATCTTGTCTGAATCTCTGCCTGTTCTGCTTTCTGGCGGACGCCATTTATGATTTTCTAGTTCCACTTTGCTTTTTATCAAAGAGCTAGCTGTTGTTTTTATCAAAGAGCTAGCTAGGTGTTATAGATATGTTATCTTGAATCTTTCGGAGGACACAAACGATCATCACTTTTTCTTTTGTTTCCTATATCATCTCTATTTCTTCTGGGTTCATGTTTTTCTGTTTCACTTGGTTTTTCTATTTCTGTGTGTGGCTTCCCTGAAATGTCCCGTGACCCTTAGCTGCCCATTTATGGGCACACTTATGAAAGAGCAATAAAAATATATTCCGGTGTGCTGTGTTTATTGGGAGTCTGTCGACTGACACGTGCAGAGGTAGCACTCCCAGACACTAGAAAGCAAAACATTTTTCTCTGGTCTGTCAATTCCCTTAGAGAAAAAAAGCTCTGATTTTCCACCAGAGGTATAGACACCTGACTGCCACACGTGGTCCCCCATCTCTTACTTGTAGCCTCTGTAGCACCTGGTGTTCTGGAGTCTCGAGCCTCTCCAGGGTCCTACAAGGCAAATCTGTGTCCTCTGTATCTGTTCTCTGCACTGAGGTTCCTTCAGCCCTGACTCACTAGCTATGACGTTTGTAGGTGTTCTTTATCTTCCAGAAACGGGTTAAAATTATTTAAAAACTGACTGATGATCTCTTGCCTGTTCATTTTGTCAGTGTGGATTTCTAGGTTTTTTTCCTTCCCTAATGTTTTCAGTCTGATTTTAATGAGGTTTCCCTACAGAGAAGGGATAAATATGGGTATTACCATATGATCAGTCTTATTTCCCTCATCTGCTCCCTACAGGTGCCAGAATGTTGCCACAGCTGACACTACAGATCTCTTGTTAGGCCCAAGACAGAGGGGAGAGCCCACTACCAAGGGACCAGATGGCCCTGGTGACACTGCTGCTCTGTCCAACAAGCCGGTCGGTCAGCACGTGACTGAGGCACAGGCAGAGAGTCCTAGAAACATCTGGCCAGGAGAGTCCTTAAAAGGTTAGCTCACTAGCTCTGGTCAAAACCATTCTGGAAAACCCAAGCACCTGACAGTAGTGATGCTTGCCACTTTTGGGGTGATGGGTCTTTATTTTGAGGATCTGATGAAAGGCATGATGCCTTTGCCATGAAAATGCATGTGCCCCCAAAACCGTCTATACAATTTCAGGGGGTTCCAGGGACCCTGAAGACCTGCCATGCACTCCAGGAGTCCACATGAAAACCCTCCACCCTGTCCTGTCTGAATTGACTTTGGGGAAGTTGCAGGCACACTAGTCCCACACAGGGTTTGTTGCATCTGTTCAGAACCTTTATTGTGATCCTGGACCCAGTCTCCAGTATGTGCTCCCTTGGAGGACTGGTTTCCCACACCTGCTGGATGTGCCCCAGGTGTTTCTCTGAGCACTAGTGCCCTGACCTAATAGGTGGAGAAGTTGGGGTGATTACTTCTGTGAGTAAACAACACATCCTTGGATGACAGCAAATGGTCTGTGGATCATACTGATGTCCCCCCGATGCTCTGTGTTGACCACAGGTCTTTCTCAGCTTTCTTGTCCAAATGTCAGAAGCACAAATAAGAAAGCCACCCCAGCATGCATGTCCAAGGGGGCTAAAACCATTGTGCATAAACAGCCTCTGGGATCATGGGCTTCAAAATACAGGCCTGGCTTTCTTGACTACGGAAAAAGATTGTAAATGAAATCTCATCACCTGTACAATTTGCACCAGGATATCTTGGAATAGGACAAATCCGATAATTAAACTGTGGAAGTTGTTAAGTTGCAAACCATACAGAAAAGAGATTCCTGACTTGGGTCCATGGACTCTTGGGGGTCCACAGATTGGCACTGGGTTGGAGGGTCACCGACTCCCCTGGAACAACAAAGGAAGCTGTTTCTGGATCTCCCAGGGAGACACTTACTGTCAGGATCCCTCCATCCTGGCTGTTGAGTAGAAACATGCACCTTCTGCTCACCTCCACAGCCCAAACCTGCCACGACAGGAGAGAGGAGGAGGTCTGAATGGCCTGTTAATCTGAATCCTCCATGGAGCTCCTTCTGAGCCAACAGCACTGGCCTCTCCCTCTTCAGCATGGCCACACTCTGTCCGTATTTCCCTCATGACCCCTTCTTCCATCGCTCTTGCTTCTTCCCACAACTGTCTCATCTCCCTAACTACAGGGCAATGCCTTGAGGGCGGGGAGCACATTTTACTTGACTTTGGAAAGGCAGAACCTAGCACTGTGCTCAGCACATCCTGGACACTCAGTCCACTTTCTGGAGCAGAGTGACACAGCGTCCGTCCTGCTCTCCCCATTCCCGCCACCAGGGTGTGAGTCCCCCGCTTCTACTCTCTCTCTGAAAGCCAGAGCAGTTCTATCAATGCACAGGCTTGGGCTTGGGTTGTGCCGGGGCTCCCCGCAGGGAGGAAAGACTGCCGTACCTCACAGATGAAGGGGGACTGAAGACACAAGTTCATCACAAGTCCCAGGAGCGTGTACAGGACGTCTCTGAACAGGTCCACAGCCTCTTCACACCTGGCCTTGGGAAACAAAGCAAAGGGATCAGTGACCTTTCTGCCCTGCAGCTTTTCACGGCCACCTCATCCCTTTGGCAGTGATCTTAGTTACTCACGCGCCCTGAACTGTCAGTGTTGTGACCCTAGGAGATGGTGGAAGATCAGAGACCAGTTCTGTGAATTAGTGTTAGTGGAGAAGACTTGCAAGGAATCTCTGGTGCCTGAACCATGAGACTGTGGCTCGGCCCGGTCCTATGTTTAAACTGGGGAGTGGGCAGTCAAGCCAACTCCACCGGAAAGTCCTCCAAACTCTCCAGGGTGGATGGAGGGCTCTTTAAGGCCGGCCACCCATAAAATCTATGGTTGTGGAAGGGGTAAGCCACTGGCTCCAGCACCCTCAAAAAGAATTTTTGGAAAAGCCGGCTAATCAAGAAGAAGCCACTGCTCCCAAAGCAGGTAAAGGACTACATTCTGAACGGAAGAGTCACAGTACCATGAGGCCCAGACAGGCATCCCCGAACTCTTCAGAGGCACACATCTGTCTTCGGACGGCAGCCTCAGCACTAAGGTTTCCCACGAGGGCAATACACTGGCAAAGAGCTGACGTGTTGGTTACTGTAGGTTCTCTCCTCTAAGAACGAGCCAAGAGAAGGAAAGTCTGCAGAGAGCAGGCAAACGATGCCAGAGCAATCTGTAGGGGCATCCCTCACTCAGCAAAACGCCTGGGAAGCAGACTGCAGAGTGTCACCCAGGGGCACCAATGGGGCCACCTGGCACCAGCATGGAGGGAGGCACACAGGCAGTGGACCCAAAAGCACCCTAGCCTGGGATGGGGAGGCCTGGGGCTTCATCTCAGTGACTCCACCAACCCGCTGGGAGGGCTTGGGCGAGTCTTGTCCCTTCTCAGAGCTTCCATTTCCATGTGCGTGGAATACGGGCATGTGGGCAAGTTCTCAGGTCCCCTGAGACTTTGATGACTCCCATGGCACAGGGTCCAGTCACAGCATGCTGTCCTAGGAGGACCCCACCTTGCTATGTCCTGCTTCATCAGCTCAAATCACTACTTGCCTTCCCACTGGGGATGACCACCACTCAAGGACACGGCTGCCCGTGGTACTTATGACGAGCCTTGGGGTCAGAAGGGGACTGACCGACCGGAGCTGACACCCTCTCTCTGCCTCCACCTAAGACACAGTCCACACCCATCCTCTTTTCCCCGGCACTCGAGCCCCATCCATAGGCCCTCCCCACCTGTCCCAACTGCACTTGTTGTAATAACAAAATTGTGTCAATTCCAGCTGTGAAGAAATGATTAATCAACCCGAGAGACAACAGGAGTTCTGGAGCGTAAACTGTGTTTAAACGGCTCTGCTCACGCGTCTGCGAATGTCTGTCACAGGTGCGAAAAATGCGGGCTTGCTCACCAGAACACCTGTGAGTGCCGGGAGCACACCTGGAAGGTTGGCCTGGAACCAGACTTGGAATCTGTGGAGAAAACATCCCCACGATTTAGTTCTACACTGCACAAACTATAACAGAAATACGGTGTCTTGGGTAAGGGAGCAGAGTATCACAGGCTCAGGAACCGTGTGATGTGCAGTGTGCATGGATGATTTATTCTGAACAACAACAAAAAAAAATGTCACTGGGTATGTAATGTGGCTTTAATTTTTCTAAGTCTGGAGAATTGCCTTTGACGTTAAACAGCAGACCTCACGTGGTAACTCTTTTAGTGCGGAAGTTGCTGGAATCCCTCGATTTCTGCCAAGCTCACTCACCACCAGCCCGGCCCTCCCCTGGTTCTGTGTGCCATGCAAACAGGAAACACAGAGCAAGCATGTTTATTGCGCAGCGGTGAGGAGGGCCCAGATACACACACATCTGCTCCTACTAGAGCGTCTTTGACACATTCCCAGCCCATGCCATGGCCTGTCTGCGGGCACAGACAGCTCTTTCTCATCATAGGACCATGCTAAGCAAGACACCCTTAAGTTTGTGAGATTTAAAAACAGACCAAAGATGCACTTAAACCCCCAAGAATTATGAAAATTGAAGACCTCTGCTGTCTTCCCCAGCAGCTAAGTGGAGGGAAGGGGGGATTACCCATAATGCCACTGAGAACCCAAGGGCAGGTTGCTTTCTATTCTCAGACTCATTCAACACACATTTGCTGGGCAGTTCTGAGTGGGCACTGATGAAGGGAAGGAAGCTTCTCCAACTGACAGTAGCTTTGTAAACTGTGAGAGGTACCATTTTTTAAGTCTGTTACTGCTTCCAGACCCATCAAGGACGGGGGTCCCCCTGCAGGCAGGGGGGACTGGAAGGGCCAGCCACAGCCCCCTGCTTGGAAGGCAGCGGCCCTTCTACTCAGTGAATCTTATGATGCTCAGTTGGCCAAACCTGCCTGCATACTGCATATTTTTAAAGATCAGACAGTTTTACAAATGTTGAAAAGGAAATGTCAGTTTCTGGAAATAAAAATTACCTTTCTTCCAGAGCCAAGTCTGTGAGCAGTCCCATAGCAGAGTTGGCCTTCTTATCTGAGAAATCAAGAAAGGACACCAGGGCTTCCAACAATCTGCAAAAATCCAGAACAACCTCAGAGCGGGCTGTCTTCCAGCTGACAGCATTCCCAACAAGGAGACCTCACAAAAAGGCCAGAAAGGAGTCTGCGTCTGGGTCACATAAGCTGAAAGGTGGCCTCACTACGTCCTCCTGAGCAGCCCAGCTCCCTGCCCACCCCAAAGAGACAGACACTTTCCTATGGGGATGACTCTGCCACTTAAACTCCCAGAGGGTTGAACAGTTTTAACCAAAGTTCACTGACTATCAGATGCCAACTGGGACGGAATCTCTGGCACCTCTGCCAAGTTCAATCACCATAAGTGACATCTAGGTGGCATGCTTCCTAATCTGCTGCCGACTCAAGTGGGAGGGAGGGCCCCCTAACGAGGTGGGGGATGGAGTAAGGTTTCAACAAGATTTTGACGGGCTGCTGAATATGTCGGATGATATTGAATAGGGTTAAATTCAAAGCCCTCCCTTTAGAGCTGCAAATTCTGTATGAGCAATAGACCTGGGAGACCTGGTTCAGACCTGGCTCATATGAAAGATTCAAGGGCATTTAGCCGATCGCAAACCCAGGATGAACAAACAGTGTGCTACAGCTGCCAAAAAAAGCTAATGCAATCTGTGGCTGTCCTAACGGCCTGGCTGCCACCGCTAGGAGTCATCTGTCCAGCCAACCCGCACTAACCACCTACTGTGTGCTCGGTGCTGGGCTCAGTGCAGGGATACAGTACTGGGCGCCTGGTCCCCTACAGTGACACACGTGTTAGGTGGTATGTTAGAAACAGATGCATGTAAAGTGGGCACAGAGTCTACCTGGCGTGTGGTGTGGGAGGACGGAGATAAAGGCTTCAGAGAGCAGAGGGCATGTCGGCTGTCCCCCGAAAGTACAGTGTTCACTTGTGTTTGTTCGTTCAAGCGACATCACTTACTGATGACAAAGTGCCAGGCGGTGTGGTGGGTTCTGGGGCCGCAGCAAGGAAAAAAGACAACGTCTCAGCTCCGTGTCAGGCACATGGGGGCAGGGGCAGAGCATCACAAGCAGAGCACACGGCATTCACAAGGACGGTGAGGCACAAAACGGCAGGGGCACACGTGGGGACGCCAGCAGTTCCTCATAGCTGCTGCTTACGGCACGAGGACAGGACAGCGAGCGGCAAGGTGGGGTGCTGCGCCTTCTGTGGCCTGCTGGCAATTTGTGCTTCACCCGCGGGCCTAGGTTTTGCCCAGTGTGCTGGTGTATGGTGGGGGAGGCAGCTTCGTGGGCCTCTCGGTCTTTGGCGGAGGCTGCATCTTAGTGAAGTGTGCAGGGAGTTCCCGAGCACTGTGTTTCGCGGTGTTGGACAATTAATGCTATAGGCCGTAGAGAGTCATTCTGGAGTTTTAAGTAGGCACATAACAGAACAGATGTGCATAGGAGGCAAATCCCTTTGGTGGAATGGTGGAGGCCGGACTGGAGCCCACCGTACAGGAGACAGGGGATCCAACGGGGGGAGAACTGGAATGGTCCAGACAGTAAAGATGGGGGGATTCGCTGAGGCAGGGGCAGGGCGAGACACACAGTTGGGAAGAGAGAGGCCCTCGTGAAGGCCTAGAAGGGGTGCTCACAGATGCCAGAAGAGAGCCCTAAGGAAGGATCCCGGGATGCGGAAGAGGGAGAAGTGACAATATACCATCTTCCCACCCAGAGGGGCCCTCAGGAGTCTGGCTTAAGTGACTGGGTGGATGGAAGTGCCACCTATGAAGATAGGAAATTCAGGCAGAGGGTCTGCTTTGAAGAACCACTTGTGATTTAACCTAGTGATGCCTGTGGTGTTGACATGGAAGATGTCCGGCAGCAGAGGAGGGTCTTCTGGCACTCAAGAGAGGGACTTGTATGTGATAATTGAGGCCACGAATGAGAAGAGGGCCAAGAGTAGGATCCCTGATTTGCAAGGGTGACCGCATAAGGGGAGCTTGCCAAGGAAACCAGGAAGGAAGAGCCTGGGGGCAGAAGGAGGGCCACGAGGGGTGGCCAGCCACGTGCTGGAGTTTCACGAAGAGTGCAGCAATCCACAGGACCCAGTGCCACGGGGCAGCCAACAATAGAGGCAGAAAAGGGACCATCAGGTTGGGGATTGGGGTTTAGGAGTGGACTCCAGCCACCCACATCTATGCCACTGGATTGTTCAGCAGCTCGTTCCAGGAGGGGTCTGGAAGTCAAATAATCTGAAGAATGGTCAAGGAAACCAGGATGCTTAACCTGGAAAAGATTGGTGTCTTCAGATGCCGCAAACACTGGAAAGTGGGAGAATTGAAGCGGTCCGGAGGCCTCCAACAGACTGGACCAAGGCCTCCCTGTAAGGAGTGTGGAATGGGGCAGGCAGTTTGTGTCCAGTGCAAGGAGATAGCTTTCCATCAGTCAGAACTAGCCCGGAACAGGATGGGCTGCCCTGGGAGGTGAGATCTGCATCCTCTAATTGGCTGGGGCAAGTTTCCCAGTCTACTAGCTGCTCTAGCGCCCTTCCTAATCACATGGAGAAGAATACAATGACAATGCTGGAGTCTTCCCTGGAGGGCATCACACACAGACCATAGTGGGGTACCGCAAAGGGGACAGCGGCACTGGATGGGGCTGGACTGGACTGTTTCTGTGGTCCCAGGTAACTCCAAGCTTCTGCAAATCCCCAACTTCCTTAGAACAGTGTTCTAGTGTTCCTGCTGTCAGAAATTATGGATTTTACAGTTAGTTCAGAGTCTTCACTCATCAGTTTAACTCTGTTTTCCTCAGTCTTGAGGGTGGACAAAATGACGCTGAAATGCACAGAAGTGGAGCCGGCAGTCTTGGCTCACCTTGGTGTTTGTCTCGAGAGCCATGAACAACGAGACTTCCTCTCCATGTGACAAGACACACATCCTAACTGGAGTCATTATCCAGTAAGGACATAGCGGTCCTTTCTCCTCCCTCCTGTCTCCTTTTTGGATGGCAGATTTTCTGCTCTGCTGACAGACAGTTGTCCCTATAGTGGACCCCAGGTCAGAAAATGCTCTGGTGAACCAACAAATGCATGTTCACCTCAGTTTAGGACCCTGAGCAAATAGACCCTGAAGAGAGAAAATGAAAATGCTTTTAAAAGTTATTGAGTCCACACCATGTGTCAGGTATGACTCCAGTTCCTTCCTTCCTTCCTTCCTTCCTTCCTTCCTTCCTTCCTTCCTTCCTTCCCTCCCTCCCTCTTTCTTTCTTTCTTTCTTTCTTTCTTTCTTTCTTTCTTTCTTTCTTTCTTTCAGTTTATTTTTGAGACAGAGTTCGAGCAGGGGAGGGGTAGAGAGAGAGAGGGAGACACAGAATCCAAAGCAGGCTCCAGGCTCTGAGCTGTCAGCACAGAGCCTGACCTGGGGCTCAAACCCATGAACCGCAAGATGATGACCTGAGCTGAAGCTGGACGCTTAACCAACGGAGCCACCCAGGCACCCCACCAGTTCCTTTCTTTACTGTGGCAGATGCCGTTTGGTGGCTAATCCCACAGATACGCTGCTCTCCCCTTCTATCCTGAGTCTCCTGGAACCACTTTCCCCACAGGAGTGGCATGGGACACAATCCTGATCCAACAGAAATAAGGAGTAGCTTCTCTTGATAAATGGGACAGATCCTAGCTGCTGTTAACCTGTCTCAACAAGGGATGTGATACTTGGAGCTGCAGCACCCTCGTGGGACCATGAGGGAAAGGTCAAGAGAAGGACAGAGATCTTGACCCGGATATCTTTAAGTCATTGAACTGGTGTTGCCATCTTTAGTCTTTTTTCTTACGTGAGGTAAACGAGACCAGCGTCTCCTGGCCAAGTGCTGTGTAAAATGCTGCAGAGAAAACTGTAACTGGCATACGTGTATCACTTCTGTTGAGCTTCATCGTTAGCCTGTGATACAGATTGAGACACCGGAGTGCGGGAAGGCTAAGCGGCTTTCCTGGGCCACATGAATAGGAGACGAGCAGAGGCTCTGGGGTCATGACTGCTGAACTGAAAACCCCAGTGCTTTCCACAAAGTAATACTAGCCCTCGCTCGGTTCCTGTCAGAGCACATTTGTCGCTCCAACTTCTCATTTAGGGAAAAGCACGTGAAGAGGAATGTGGTATGTGTGCCCGTGAGGGTCATGGGACCTGGGTGCCTCCTTGTCCTGCGCCGAACCATCTCCCTTCATTTCAGAGAACACATTCCATCTCTTTCTGGTTTAATAGTGGGCAGAAGGTAAGAAGCTGAGGTGTCTTCGACAGCCTGGGGACTAGGCCGTACTGTGTGAGATGCTCATAAACGCCACTCTCCAAAACAATGGAAAAATTCAAATTACAATTCAAGCAATTCAGAGACAGCTGGGAGGGGGTGGCTTATGACAACTCAGCTACATTTACTCAGACCAAAACCAAATGAAAAACCATGAGGAAGGTACTGGGGAAATGACTGCAGTCATGTGAAATGTGAAACGTGCTTTTGAGGACTTAACTCGAATGATCCATCTGCTTGTGTGGGCTGAGCTTCAGGGGGGTTGCCTTTGCCTGTGAGCCATGGGGGCTGCCCCTGGGCTGAGACGGGGAGGGGCTCAATAACCACCCGGTCCTGAGCACAGAGGACGTCCTCCCCACACGGGGTGGGGCCCCGGAGGCCTCAGCTTGGTCGGGGATCGGAGAGAGGGCGGGCCTGCAGAGACGTGGCGGGGTGAGATTCCCTGCTTCTCTGAGGCAGCGCCCCTGCCCCATTTGTGAAATGGTGTCATAACACTGATCTCGCCAACCTCCTAGGCTGAGAAGAGAGAAGGTGAGGTAATGATAGTGAGAAGAATCGGAAGCCAACTCATTTTTAGACGGTGTGTGAAACACGAATAGAGCAAGCTGTCGTCACGGCTCCTGCTTCTACTGGGTTGAACGACACGAAATTGCCAACGTGCAACTCTTTTCATGGAGAAAATGAGAATTTTGCATGGAAAAACTAATATTTCGACTGAAAAGCACCGGACAGAATCACTGGGGTTCAGTTGTTTCTTTTATCAGGTGTAGTAAGGGAGAGGCACATGCTGTTTCTACAGCCGGACGCCTTGGACAGACCTACGTGCAAGAGTATTCGAGACATGTCTGATTTCTTTATGCTCTACCTTGCTCCAGAAGGGCTTGAAGAACATGCAAAATCAGTTACCACAAAGAGGAATGGAAGAAGTACAGGCAAAAAGAGGGTAGAAGGAGCACTGAGGCCGAGGGGGCAGGAGCCCACGGCCTGTCCTAGGGCTGGACGCCCAGTCCGGATGGGGGGCCACCATCTCCGCCATCTCTAGAATCTGTGAGACAGAGGCGGGTCAGAGGGGTGCCACTGCCCACGGGTGCTAAGTTCAGACGGGAGGTCGTCCCGTGTCAGATGGCATGGGAAGGGGGACGGGCAAGCCTTAACGTGGCAGGTGACCGTGTGAGAAGCCGCAGAGAAGACCCTGCCAGCAGAGCCCTACCGGGTCAGGTCAAGGTGGCCGACGACAAGGCTCCGTCCGTGGTCCGTCCTGGCGAGCTGCAGCAGCAGGGCCAGGCTCTGCTTCCGGAGGCTCAGAACCCGGGAGGTCAGCAGGGAGGGCAGCAGGCCGCCCATCTCGGGGCGCAGCAGCAGCAGGTGCTGGTTCTCCTCTGCAAGACAGGGGACGGGCATCTCAGGCACGCGACAGCGGTCAAACCAGTCATTTGCCACCATCCCAACGGGCAAACCAGCTCTTCTGCCCTCATTTGAGAGGCAGAGTAATAAAGTGTTAGAGCCTGAGCTCTAGAGCCAGGCCGCCGGGTCCCGATGGCCAGGGAAACGATTGAGGCTGAGTCATCAACTCCCGCGCTCCTCAGTTTCCTCATCAGAGAAATGGGGAAGACAGCCAACATGGCCGAGGTGTTAGGAAGGTTCAGTGAGTGAGTCCGTGATGGCGCTCGGAACAGGGCCTGGCACGCACGTTTGGTCACAGGCTCCTTGGTGTGCGGGATTTGGGATGTGAGGAAAGGGACAAGAATCAGCTTACCTGTGGCTAACTTTAGAGAGTCAATTTTCATATGGTGGCCAGAGGAACCACCGGTTCTTTCTAGAAAACTGGGGTATCATGTGAGGACATTGATTAATAGAGATGTAAGTGACTTCCAGAGTGCTGGCACGGATCTGCCCCCTTTCACCTGGTTCATTTTCTAGCCAGGTGCATGAATTTGAGAGGAAGCAGAGGGACAGGCTGGAGTGGAGACTTCACCAAGAAAGAGAGCAGAGTTTGTGCAGTTTATATATTTTTTCTCATACCGGAAAAGCAGCTCACTGCAAACAATCCAAAAGCTGAAAAGGTGGGTTCCCTCATCTTGGGACCCCTCCAGGTGACCTCACTCCTTAAAGGAGCTGTGAATAACATAAGAGAATGACCCATCCTATCCTGTAATTGGCTTCTGTCTCCCACTCAACAGTCTATCACAGACATGCGTCTCTGTCCTTAACTTTGTAAGCACCCCCTTGTCCTTTCTAAAGTCTTCTTTGTATTTACTGAGTTGGGTACACCAAGATTTCACGGCTCTGATAGAGCGTTTATATCACAGGCGGTGTCTGACAATATTTCTTCTGATGTCAAAGAAAAATGTGACCCCCAAGGTTCACAGAAACCCAAGTAGGTGCGTGCTGAGGAAATCAGGGCTGCAGGGAGGGATCCGGGCTATCTCTGGCTTTCCCTGAGTAAACACACGGCCACCAAGCCCTGCCTCTCTCACCTTCCTGTGGTGGGGGAATGTGAGATCGCCCCCCACCCCCCAGGCAAGTGCAGGATCCCAAGGAGCGGCAAGGCACCTTGATAATGGTATTAGTCTGAGCATAATTCCCTTCAGGAAAGAGTCCCCCGGATTCTCTAGTCTTCTGCAACTTCCGATGATTCCCTGGCTCTACTAAATCAATGGAAAAAATCCTATTTTCCCATATTCAGCGTGTCATGGTCTGCAAATTGCACCCACAAACTCTTCTGCTGGCTTCCCACAGAAGCCTTGCAAAAAGGAGACCCAGGCATCACTATTCCCATTTTCAGTGTTTTCTGTCCAAGGTTGGACCTTTCCCTATGGAAACACCACTTTTTTAACATGAGGGAAATACTTAAAAAAATTTTTTTACATTCACTACATTACAAAGGGGTAAGAGAGATTGTGCAGAAACTTCATGAACCCCAGAAGATGCTGATATGTAAATAGGTAAATAAATGTTAATATGGTAAATAAAAGCCCTGCAGCATTTTACTGTCTCATTATCACATGAATCAGTGTCACAAGATGCTAGCAGGGACAACCGAAAATCTCAGGATGCTGAAATGGGTACCATGGTCAGCCAAAAGGAACCGTAGTTTTAGGTGGACAGGAAAGGAACATCTCCGTCCCCACCCGAGGCACAAAGCCCAAGGGGTGCCTGTGGAGCAGGAGCTGAGGTCATGAGTCTGCAAAGGGCAGAGGGGTAAGACCTCTCAGTATGCTGACAGTGACTGTGTCCACCGTCAAGGCAGTAGTAAGGGTGGCAGAGACATGACTCTAACGCAGGCCTCGCCTCTGATCGATATGCTCTTTCTGGGGGAAGGTCTGGACATCAGCTCCCTCGGGACCGGCCAGGATCACGCCCGAGCACGGTGCTCCCGCATCAACAGTACGCTAACAGTGATGAGCAGTGACCACCCTGGCTTACCATTCCCAGCACACACTGCCTGCCAGAGTCTGAGGACGGACACACAGACCGTCTCTTCCACTGCATCTTTCCCTGCCGTGGAGAAGCACCTAGAACAGACAAAGGATGGCAATATTAAAACTGGAAAGCAGTACTGATCTTCTTTGTAGTTGGTTTTATTTCACCTCCAGACTTCTCCAATGTGGGTTTAAGAAAGTCATGTTATAGCCCAGAGCCACAGGTCACCAGGACTGGAGGGCAGAGAGCTCCAGGACAGTCATGCAGGCCGAGGAGTCGGGGCTGCACAGAGGGAGGCTGGTGAGCCGCGGCCATGGGCAATGGCTGCACGGTGACCGGTGAACTGTAGTGGGCCAGCAGGCCACTGAGGGTCCATGGGCTTCCTCACACATGCAAACGTGTGCCAGTGAGTCCAGCCCATAGCAGTGTCCTCCTTAGCCTGGGGGGCTGCACCCAAACCATCAAAATAGGAAATAAAATAAAAATAAAATAACATTTAGCAATCCACTTCCTTCCATATGGATCTCTTTTCAGATAAAAATTAGAAATGGGATCAGCCAGGACCCAGCTGGTCTCACTTCTTGAGGCGATCAGCAAATTCCAAAAGAGAACAAATAGCAATTGGTGGGAAACCAGGAAAAGATGGTCACTTCTCGGGCTCTGCAGTGCCTGGAGGGACCCGGGAAGTTTTGCGGACCCCTTCTCTCTCTGCGGTCGTTGCTTGTGGTGTAACTCAAACCACCCGAGGCACAAGGCCCAAGGGGTGCCCGTGGAGCAGCGCCGCTCTCTCCCAGGGGCCCCCAACACTGACTAAATGGTCAGGCCACTCGGTGAAGCCACTGCCTGTGCGGGCAGGGGTTTTGGGGGAAACTGGTTGTCCTTCCTCGCTCTACTGCTGGCTGACTTTACAAACACCCCTACCTTCTTATGACCTCATTCTCGCTGATGACACTGAATCCGTTGTGTGTTCTGAATAAAGTCTGTTCTGGGCCTGGAACAAATTCATAAAAAACCGGGTCAGACTCCTGAACTGTCTGGCTGAGGTCTAGCGGACAGTGAGAAACCCAACATGGAATGTCAAGCTCACCAAATTAACGGTTTGGGCGGAAACAAATACTTTTCCTTTCTGAAACCTATGGCTGTCATCAGCCACTTGTTTCCCCAGTAGAAGGGACATCCTGTTCAGAGAAGGGGAGCCGAGCCTGCATGGCCTCGTGGGTTATCTGACAACTAGTCATTTTATAATCTTTAGAGAGTCTCCAGGAGCTGCTTAACCTCTGGGACGAACTAGCATATTCACCTCTCTTGAATATTTATTTTGAAGCTCTGTCTAGGCTCTAGAGAACCTAAAACCTCCAAGAAACTACTGCAGGGAGTATTTGAGTGTCTTCCATCATATGCTAAAGGGAGGTCAGAGATCCTGCCTCGTTGTGCAAACGGCATGCTGTCACTGAGTGAAAAAGTGGCGTAAGCCCCGATGGCAAGAACTGGTGAAGGAGAACAGCACGGCTCTCATTAGCAGGAGAGCTCATGTTTGCTCTGAAACTACGTGTCCCAGGCAGCCATTAAACATAACGGGATGAACCTTAGAGTTTATCCTACAGAATCGGGTCTTCCATTCCTCGACGTTTGAGAGATTTGTGAGGGCAGTATACGGTGTTCGGGGTGTACGTGGGGTACGCGTGGGATATGCAGCAGGTGTGCAGGTATGTGTATGATGTGTGGAGGGGGGAGTATGTGTGGCGTGTGTGTATGTGATGTAAACAGATGCGGTGCGTGTGTGTCTTCTGTGCTTTATTGTGTGGAGGGTGTTTACTGCATATGTGCTGAGCACATGCAGGCTCTGGGGGAGGATGGAGCTGGCGCGGGGGTACATTTCCTGCACCCCCTGTTTAGTCCCCACATCACAGTACGTCTTGAGTATCTGTGGAAGGAAGGGACACAGAGATTCTTTGCCTCGTCAGGGCTGACCTCTCAACTGCCCCTTTACACCAACTATATCCACGAGGCCATACGCGTCTCCGGCTTACAATCCTTTATCATTTCAGTCAGGATTTCAATCCCTCCTGCATAGAACAAGGGGGTCTGATCAGGCTTGCAGAGAGTCTGCAGGACATTCTTGACTGTCACTGCCGTGTTCTTTCCCGAATCCAGCAATTCGTGGGCTTCCTTCTCTTGAAGATCTGCTTTCTCCCGGAGATTTACTTGATTGAGGTATTCTAGCAAAACAAGAAGGAAAACAAAAGGAAAGAAACCAAATAAAACTCTAACCATCAACATCACCACGCAAAGAGCAGTGTTTTTGAGGACGGGAGGTTGAGATGATGAAGCATTAAAATCATTCTTACCTGGTTTCAGGAAGGAAAATTTTAGGAAGGGTGGACAGTCTATACCCAGAATCTTAAACCATCTTGGGGATTCAAGGACAACATTACTGCCTTGTCTAGAAGGTTTCTAAGGGGCAATGGTTGTAGAAAGGAGGAAGGCAAAGGTCTGAGTGGGAGAACAGAGGAAAGAGAAGGGGGTAGCCTGCTAACAGTGAGGGTTTGATGTGGCTTTGAGGCCAAGAGCAGAGAAGGAGTGGAAGGCACCTTAGGGCCAGAGCACAAAGCAAAAGTGGAATTCAAACTAAGGACACCAGCAGGAACATTCTCACCTTTCACTTGGGTCTGCAGCTGGGGGTTTATTTCTAAGATCTTCTGATAACACTCTCTAGACTGGAAAAAAAGAAACACGACCTTGAAGAGTGGTCAGGGGTAAAGGTGATTATTAAGAAAGACACTGGGTACCACAAGGCTTGGCTTCATTATTTCTTCCCAGCCTCCTCTTGCTCCCAGCGTAGGAGGTAGGCATGGGGAACACAGCATGCGTGTGACATTTTGTTTAGGCTTCTCTGGTTCTGTGGGACAAGAGGTATTATTTCAGAGTTTATTTTTAAAAAGTAGTATTGTCAGATACAGCCTGTGATGGAAAAATAGCTAGTCCTAAATTCTCATGGATTATGTCTGGTTGGAATAGGATTAATCATAAGGTAATTGCAAAATTTAGATATGATATTTGCACTGAGAGAGAACGGGAGGCTACTTGTCAGATATGCCCACAAGGAAGGAAATAAATGAAGCTAGACACTGTTGACAGAAACTTTTGGGAATAGGAAAAGAGAAGTACCTATTTATTTATTTATTTATTTATTTAACGTTTATTTATTTTTGAGACAGAGAGAGACAGAGCATGAACGGGGGAGGGGCAGAGAGAGAGGGAGACACAGAATCGGAAGCAGGCTCCAGGCTCTGAGCTGTCAGCCCAGAGCCCGATGCGGGGCTCGAACTCACGGACCGCGAGATTGTGACCCAGGCCGAAGTCGGATGCTTAACCGACTGAGCCACCCAGGTGCCCCGAGAAGTACCTATTTAAATTAACAGGGCTGCAAAGACAGCCAGGAAGGGGTCCACTCACTGGCCATATAAGGGTCGCAAGAAAACTTGAGTGAGGGGCTCTCAGTGAAGAAATATCTAGGAAGTTTCTGGAGAAAAGACAGATTGTAGTTCGTGGGGCATGTTACTGGGTTTAGAGCAGTACTGTCCTCAGGGTTATCAAGAACGGCCTAGTCATTGAGAAAAAAGCTAAAAAAAAAATGGTTCTGAGACATCTTGAAAGCTCAAGGCTCATCTAGAAGATTAGGATGAAGAAAGGAACTGAAGAAAAAAACATCACATTAAAACAGAGAATAGTGTTGCAGGACAGAAGTATACACATCAAACATGGTAACTGCTATAGACTGAGTGCTTGTGTCTCCCCAAAATTCATATGTTGAAACTGAACCCCCAATGTGATGCACTTGGAGGTGGGGCCTTTGGGAGGTGATTAGGTCATCGGGGTGGAGCCCTCATGAATGACATTTGTGCCCTTATCAAAAGACCCCAGAGCACTCTCTTAACCCTTCTGGCTGTCTGTCAACTAGGAAGCAGGCCTCACCAGACACCAAATCTACTGGTAGCTTGATTTAGACACTCCAGTCTTCAGAACTGTGAGAAATGAATGCTTGTTGTTTAAGCCTCCTGGTCCCTGGTAGTTTCTATATGGCAGCCCAAAAGGACTAGGACAGTGAACCTGTGTCCAACTTCTTTTTAACCCTAGATCTAGGCTACCAGCAATGGCTCTTGGCTTCACTGTTGGTATATATCCAGATTCCCATCATTTCTTACCACCTCCCTCAACACCAACCTGATACAAGCCATCATTACATCTCACTTGGAAAGTCTGTTGCATTAGCCTTCTAACTAGTTCTCTGTTCTTTTCTGACTGGGCCAAGATCTATTCTCGATGCAGCAGAGCGATCCTTTAAAGCATGAGTCGCATCATTTCACTCCTTCCCTCAAAACCCTCCAATGGCTCCCACCTCACTCACAGTAAAAGCCAAAATCCTTCCAAAAGCCTGGAAGGCATAGGGAATTAGTCCCCTACCATACCCCCCTCACCTGCCTGACCTCATCTCCTATCACTCTTCTCTAGCTATTCTGCTAACTGGACCACTACTCTATTATGTATCCACATGGCTTGCTCACTTCACTCCCTCCCTTCCTTCAGAGAGGCCTTCTCTGACCACTCCATATAAAACCAATCTCACCTTCATTGCTTCCTGATTTTGTTTGCCCAATAACACTTATCACCATCCAACATACTACACATCTATTTATTTGGTTCCTGTCTCCCGGCCCCACCTATCCCAAGAATGTAAGTTCCATTTAGTCAAGGAGTTTGTCTTGTTCACTACTATATTCCTATTGTCTAGGACAGTACCAGAGACACAGAAAGCATGTATACATGTTGGCTAAGTGAATTAATTAACTCAATGAACGAGTGAATAGAATTTGGTGGAGAAGGGAGGATTAACATTTTGTTCTTCCACTTTTTTATTATTTGACCTTACTAGAATAAGCCTGTATTACTTTTAGGATTAAAATCCAACAAAGCAAAGAATTCTTAAAATGTACAATAGAAGTCAATTTCTTTTTTAAAAACATAATATCTTCTAAGTGGAAAGACATCCCACGTTCATGGATCATAAAACTTAATATTGTTAAGATAGCAATACTCCCCAAATTGATCTACAGATTCAATGTAATCTCCATCAAAATTCCATCTGGCTTCTTTGCAGAAATTGATAAGCTGATCCTAAAATTTGTATGGTAATTCAAGGGACCTAGAATAACTAAACAAGCTTGAAAAGGCAGAGCAAAGTTAGAAGACTCAAACTTCCCAATTTCAAATTCTACTAAAGCTATAGGAATTAGGACAATATGGCATAGAGATAAGAACAGACATAGATCAATGAAATAAAATGGAGAGTTCAGAAATAAATCCATTCATTTATGATCAATTGATTTTTGACAAGGGTGCCAAAATCATTCAGTAGGAGACAGAAGAGTCATTTTAACAAATGGGGCTGGGATAACTGGATATCCACATGCAAAAGAATAAAATTAGGTCCCTTCCTCACACCATATCTAAAAATTAACTCAAAATCAGAGCTAAAGTCATAAAACAGAAGAAAACATGGAAGTAAATCTTGGATTAGGCAATGATTTCTTATATATGACACCAAAAGTATAAGCAATCAAAGGAAAAAATAAATAATTTAGACTCCCATCAAAATTAAAAATTTTTTTGTGCTACAAAGGACACAATCAAGAAAGTTAAAGGACAACACAAAGAATGAAAGAAAATATCTGAAAAATCATTTATCTGATAAGGAACTTGTATCCACAATATATAAGGTACTGTTTATTTAATATAAAAATACAAATAACCTAATAAAACATGGGCAAAGAATCTGGAGACATTTCTCCAAAGGAGATATACAAATGGCCAACAAGCATGTGAAAAGAGACGTAACGTCATTAGCTGTCAAGGAAATGCAGATCAAAACAACGAGTTATGTTTTACACCCACTGGGATGACTATAATCAAAAAGAGATAATGAGAAGTATTGCGCAGGATGTAGAGAAATGGAAACCATGTCCTGCCAGTGGGCATGTAAGACGGTGCAGCCACTTTGGAAAACGCTTTGGCAGTTCCTCCAGGGGTTAAACATAGAGTTATGTAACTGAGCAGTTCCACTCCTGGATAGAATGTACTCAACAGGACCATACACACATGCCCACACAAAAACTTGTACGTGGATGTTCATATAATGGTCCTAAGGGAAAATAACCCAAATGTTCATCAACCATGAATGGATACATAAAATGTAGCCTATTGATACAATGGAATATTATTCAGCACTAAAAGGAACGAAGTCCTGATAGGTGCTACAACATGGGTGAACCTTGAAAACATCATGTTAAGTGAAAGAGGCCAGTCACAAAAGACTATCTCTTGCATAATTCTATTTATATGAAAAGCCTAGGCAAATGTATACAGACAGAAGTAGATCAGTGACTGCCGTGGGTTGAGGTTAGGGTGGGGGGAAGGAGAGTGCTACTAATGGCTAGAGTGCTTTTGGGGAGGTGACAAAAATGTTCTAAAGTTGAGTGTGGTGATGGTTGCACATCTCTGTGAATACATGAAAACCCACTGAATTGTATACCGTCCACAGATGAACTGTCTGGTATGTGAATTATATCTCAATAAAGCTGCTATTCACAACATATTATATCTTAGTCTGCCTATATATCCGCATGGTTACTTTTGAGTGAAGAGATTACAAGTGAGTTTTCTTTTCATTTGTTGGCTTATATTTTTCTCTCCAGAGATGCTCCTCCTGGGGCTAACGGAACAGTAAAAGATACTGCAGAAGGGATTCCCAGAGAAGGTGGGGATGCCACTCAACGTCCTTCCCAACTCAACATATGGTAAGATGTTCCTTGGAAAATACTGTAAAAGGCAGATTAATATCTAATCGGCTTGGAGGAACGTAGTCCTTCTCTGAGACAATCTGGAGCATTGCTCTGGGATCAAACAAGCCACTTCTACTCCTCTAAGAACTTACCACATTGTAGTTCTTCAGGGCCAGATGGGCCTTTCCCATATGGAAATATGCTTTTGTGCATTTTTCATCACACTGCATAAAAGAGAATGACTGATCAGATGTTTGAAGTCATTAGCCACTCCCCTCATCGCCTGGCTAATAGAGTTAAGGCAGTACTTCGGGTGTCAGCACAGCTACCATGGTTGACAATTAAAACTTTTCTGTGCATTTGTGACTAAACTAATTGGTGCATGCTGCAAGTACAAGTAAGCTCTCCATCAAATTAATTAATGATACTTGCCAGTTTTCATTTCCACGTAATGAGACTCAATCAGGAGACAAACCAGAAACCCTTAGTTTAGGAGAGCTCTCAACCTTGCCTAAACATTAGAATCGCCTGGGATGCTAATCAAAATCTGGAAGGCCAGGCTGAAGCCCATACCAATTAAATTATACTCCAGGGTAGGGCTCAGGCATCGACAGTTTTTTTAAGCTCTCTAGGTGCTGTAAACATGCAGCCAAGCTTAAGGACCACTGGTTTAACAGAAGAGAGAGACACCAACCCCGGGTCAACAGCTGAGGTTATGGTTACATCTTAGCGGGTCTGGCAATAAATCACACCACACATCCTGGGAACTTCTATTCTTATCACTTAAGATCAGGAGGGATGCCTCCTTCAAAAGGCACGATCAGGATCGAAACTTACGGGAGACCACGGCATCTGCACAGGGGCCCTACACCTGCCTGCCCCTAATGATTACAACTTCAGAGGGACTGATTGGGCACAAAGACGTCAACTGTAACTTCTAGCATCCAGTTAATCAAACCCTTTCCCATGCGAGGCATTGTTCCAGGGATGCCCTCCAAGGGTCTAGATTTAGAGAGGTGACGCGTGCCAGCTCAGGAGTCTAAAAAGTCCTGGGTGAACGCCTGGCCCGCCTCTCAGCAGAAGTGGGGTGTTGGCCAGGCCACCTAACTTCTGTGATGCTCATTCTCCTCATGTGGAAAGTGCAGACAGTGACAGTGTCTCGCTCGCAGGTTGTCACGGGGAGGAGACGCACGTGGCACTCAGTGCAGCACCAGGTGGTACGGCATCAGCAGCTGTTGCCACAACTGTTACCACAGCAGCTGCTGTCCATTTCAGGGCAGAAGGGACATTTGAAGAAAAGCTAAGTGGTCATAGAAGAGGTGACACGGTCATACTTGGAGAGGGCTTTATAGCTGATTTTCATGAACATCATTTGCTGACGCGCTGAGTGAATGGCAGCGGTAAGTAATAGTGCATTCTTGTTCAGTCCTAACCGTGCAGCTCATAGGACTTGTCTCGTATAATCCTTGTAACAAGTCTACGAAGTTGATGCAGTTACTATCCCCATTTTACAGAGGAGGAAACTAGGGGGTGGAGAGGTTCAAGGTCACATAGATACTAAGTGGATGAGCTGGGATTTAAAATCTGGCCATCTGACTCTGCCCCAAAGGCTTCAAAGGACACCAAATCACCTTGAGAAAAGTGCCCCAGCAGGTGAGGAGAGGGAAACCCACTCCAAAGAGGCCTGGTCTAACAAAGAGTGTGCGAAGGAGGGATCTGAGGTGGGTCTCAAAGGATGTGGAGAGGTGGAGAGAAGGAGGGAGGGAGAATGGGCTGAGCAAGGTCGGGAGGTGGGAGGGGGCAGGGAGCTTCCATCCAGGACAAAGGGCAGGGGCAGGGCAGGGAGGGTGTGGCTGGAAGGGGTGAGTGAGCAGCCGGGGCATACAGGATAGTCTAGAGGTGGTGCACAGAACTGACCAGAGGCGGGAAAGGCAGGGGTCAAGTGAGGAAACCAAGACAGTCATGCAGAATGAGGGGCCGCATCTGCCCTGGTGGAGCAGCAGAGAGAGTGCAGACGCCAGAGCTCTGTCACAGACAGATGACAAAGAAGAGGAGGATGTCAAGTAACGAGTTTGGGGTTCAGATGTCTGGAAGGCAGCACACGCCATTAACAGAAGGGGAAGTCGGGGCTGGTAGTGAGGAAGGCTGGGGGAAGATGATGAGTTTGTTCCTAGACGCATCATCTTTCCAGTGATGCGAAGACAATCACGGAGACCTGCGCCCTGCGGTCCTCGGAGGTGGAGATGGGGAACAAGGTCTCCGGGCCGGGTGGACCCAGGAGAGACAAGAGCTTTGAGGGGGAAGCTGCAGAGGGAGGGCAGGGAGCCTCCAGGAGTGAAGCCTGGAGAATCCACAAAGGAAGAGGTTGAGGGGGCAGGAAAGGAATGGTGAGGGGGAAAGAAAGTGCCAGTGCCGCAGCCCATGAAAGCCAAATGTTCACTGTCCCTTGGCTGCAGGGTTACAGCAGGGGGCAAAATAAACCCGGAGCCTCAGAGCCCTGTCCTTGCCACCCTGTGTGTCTCTGTGTGTCCCAGAGATGGGGCGTGGTCATGACTCTGCCCGCCCTGGCTGCTAACAGAAGTCCTCTCTGATGGGTCCTTCTCCTCTGATCATGTGTCAACATTCACCAGGATTTTTTCAGGTGAGTCCCAGATCCCCTTAAAAGGAGTCCTGTTTTGGGACACGTGGGTGGTTTAGCCAGTTAAGCGTCCGACTTGGGCTCACGTCATGATCTCACGGTCCGTGGGTTCGAGCCCCCACATCGGGCTCTGCTGACAGCTCAGAGCCTGGAACCTGCTTTGGATTCTGTGTCTCCCTCTCTCTCTGCCCCTCTCCTGTTCACACACTCCCTCTCTCTGTCAAAAATAAACATTAAAAAAGATTTTTAAAAAAAGGAGTCCAGTTTTCAGAGGATGATGGATTTTATCATGCAGAAAGTATTCCACCAAGAAAGAAATGACTCTGACTGGAACCAGCTTCACTGCCTCATCTTCCCTGATGAGGAACAGGAGTCTTGAAATATCCTCATGTGAGCTTGTCTCTACCAATTCAAAAGTGTCAACAATCTTAAATGAGCATGAAAGTTACTAACACCATTAATAATGGGATGGCAATGACATGCGTTATTGATATACTACTTTTAAAGAGAGAAACTTTTAATTCACCACTTTGACACAGAACTGACACTGTTAGTTTTTAGAGCTCCTCATACATTTCCCCCCAGCCCTCCAAGTGTTTACACAGCCTCTTCAACTGGGAGCCTCGCTGGGCATTTCACAAGACTGGCTGCTGAATGTCAGAGTTTTTTAATGTCAGCTTTGCTGGGCCCGCTTTGCCTTGGTTTCACCATTAATTACACTGTGCTTCATTTAACATTTGGGAACCGGCCAACATGTTACCCTGAATCAGCATGCTGATGGTGTCACTACCTCTTTGGTCCTTTTCAGATCAGAACAGACACTCCTGGGAGCCCCACTGGGAGATCTTGCTTCTCCCATGGAAGGGAGCAAGATCCACCCCCAGGGACTGTAGGGTTTCTCAGGTCCAGTAGAGAAGCTGTACAAAGTACAGGATTCAGACACTGGCTTACAGCGAGACTAACATTAGCTATGCAGTTCGGCACAGGTTACTTCATTCACCTTCAAGGCTTGGTTTCCTGCCAGAAAAATAAGGATGACGGTGGTATTGAACAGAAGAGAAGAGAAGGTTGTGAGGCTCATGGCCAGCACGCTGCAAACGGGGGCTTTAACACTTGATCTTAGCCAAAAGGCCGAGAAGCAATAAACGGGGGCTTTTGCTGTGATTATTGGAATAATTGAGGAAAACATCCTTGCCTCTCTCTTCTCTTATGGAATGGGGGCAGAAAAGAAATTATGGTCACATAAAGTGACAAGACAGGTTGGGGACCTAGGCTGGTCCTAAGCTGTGAAGAACCTGAGGTCATCAGCTCTGGGCAGCTCTTGTAACCTCAAGACCATAACGGTGCAATGGGACAGGATTTGCCAATATGCCGGATCTTCTAAGGGAAAGGGGAATCATGCACCCCACCTGTCAGTTCCGGAGGAGCCCTCGTACTTTATAAACCATCATTCGTCAAGGTGAGTTTCTAACTCTCCCCAGTTTCCCTTGCTTACCTTGTCAATAAAAAATAAGGAAGGAGGTGTGGCCAATATGCTGCTGTCAAAACATGCTCTAGTTTTGGGCCATGCTCACTGCCCTGGGGTTCAGTGGGCTGAACTGGAGGAATCTGGGCCAGAAGATAAACCTGGCATGTTCTCCTGGCACTTCAGTTTTACGTGATTGTAAGTTACCGAAGATACTATGGGGATATTAAGACAAAGAGATAAATTTCATGGAATGCCACGCCAAATTTGCAAGATTTTTATGATAAAACATGTATCTAACAAGAAAAGTCCTGCTCTCCGCCTCTAGACCCTGTGGTGGGGGGGTGGGGGTGGTGGTGCTCATGTTCCTCTGTCAGCAGCCCCTCCGTGAAGAGAGAAACGCTCGTTTTGGTTCTTCAGTTAAAGCCCCTACAACACAGCGACTCAGCTTAACGGGATGAAGACTTATTTAAATATTTAGTCATCTGAAATAATGTCCCTAAGAAGCGATCATGACATTTCTCTTTTAAAAACTCTTGTACTATTTCCACCGACAGTCCTTCCCTCTCCTCACCTTAAATGAGCTATTTTGGCAGATTTGGGAGGAAGTATCCTGCACAGAAGTATGTGATCTGCCTGAGCCCTGACTAGTATCCAGGCTGAACAGCAGGAATTCTACGTGCTGATCATTCCTCTGCAAATATGCCAAATTACTGGAGCTAGAGGAAAAGCACAGACTGATGAGGAAGAACACTGCACAAACAAGTTCCCGTGGTTGGTTCTAGAAACAGAAAGAGGCGTTACCACTGCCACATGAAGCAGAGCTGCTGATAATACAGCAGAAAAGAATGAGCCCTTGCAAAATAAAGCTTGAAAAACCAGCATTAACAGCAGCCTCTCTGGAGTACTTACTACGAGCTGGGTGCTCCATATGCATTACCGTGACCCTTACAACAATTCTGTTTATCCCATTTTATAGATGAGGAAACTGAGGCTCTGACTGCAGAGCTCATGGCCCGCCATGAAACTCTGGCCGCTCCCCTCCATTCCCTTCAGGACCGAGATGCCCTGCCTGGCAGGCCAGGCTCCATCATGTGGAAAAGGACCCATCTTCTTACCTTCAGAGCCCACTCACAATCCACTACTGCTTTCTGGAAGTCCCCGAGTTTTATATAAGCCTGTAATGACACAAACAGCTGCTGTTGATACATAATTCTTCAGCAAGCGGTCTTCAGTTGACACAGAAAGAGCAGTCCAACAACAGAAGGGTGATGACAGGGAACCAGCCCCTCCCCATGTCAGCCAGGGCTCCAGCAGAAAACGGAGGGCACACACACGAGGTGACTTTAACAGAAGGACTACTTACAAGCTGAGGGCAAGGCTCAGGGAAACCAACAGGAACGTTACAGAACCCCAAGTCTAGCAACAATGGACAGCCGTTACCGCTGCTAGGGTGAGGGGGCAGAAGGACGAGCCATGGACAGATGGGAGAGGACAGCTTTGTGGACGGCACTGCCTGGTGGGAGCTGAGGCCTTTAGTAGGGCTACAGGTGGGAGAATAAATACCCCACTCTCATTTCCTCCTTCCTTCTGATCTCACTGGCTGAACCCATGCAAGCTAGAAAGCTGGGAAGTCAGGGGGCCAGTCCACAGAGGTCAGTCCCCCCAGGGTACAGAAGGCAGGGAGGAAGAGGATCTGGAAAGGCAAAAGAAAGTACGTGGCACACTAAACACATCTACGAAGTAAGAGCTGACTTCTAGAGTCTACCCTACTGTGGATGCTCCAGAAGGAAACCAAATGGTAGAGCGAATCAAAGAGGTAATAATAAGCGTTGGTGAGAATGCAGAAAAATCAGAACCCTCACACACTGCTGGTGGGAATGTAAAGTGGGGTAGCCACTTTGGTAGACAGTCAGGCAGTTAGTTCTTCAAAGGGTTAAACACGGAATTACCATATGATCCAGCCACTCCTGGGTGTATGTATACCCAAAGGGACTGTAAACACAGGCACATAAAAACTTGTGCACAGATGTTCACAGCAGCATTGTTGGTAATACCCAAAAAGCAGAAACAACTCAAATGTCCATCAACTGATGAATGGATAACTAAAGCGTGGTCCATCCATACAGTGGAATATTATTTGGCAATAAAAAGGAATGAAGCATCAGTACATATTACAACATGGATGAGCTTTGAAAACATGTTATAGGAGAGAAGCCAGACACAAAAGGAAAAAATATGCATGACTCTATTAGAATGAAATGTACAGAGGAGGCAGATGTATGGAGACAGAAAGTCGACTCGTGGTTGCCTAGGGCTGTGGGTAGAGGTGCACGGGAGGGCTGGGGCTGGGGGCAGGGGTGCATGGGAGCAGTGAGGGTGCAGGGGAGCACGGAGGTGGGGGTAGGGGTGCATGGGAGCACTGGGGCTGGGGGCAGGGGTGCATGGGAGCGGTGGGGGTGCAGGGGAACACTGGGGCGGGGGGTAAGGGTGCACGGGAGTGCTGGGGCTGGGTGCATGGGAGCACTGAGGCAGGGGTAGGGGTGCACGGGAGCATGGAGGGCTACTTAAAGGGTATGGGGTTTCTTTTTGCGATCATGACAATGTTCTAAGATTGCTTACAGTGATGGTTGCACAACTCTGTGAATACACTAAAAACCACTGATTCGTGTACTTTAAATGGGTGAATTGCATGTTACGCCAATTATATCTCAATAAAGCTGGTACTACAAAAAAGACGAAGAAAAATTTCTCCTTCTTTCCTCATAAGCACAGCAAGAAGGAAGGGATCTAGAAAATGGGCTGACATTTAAGAGTCAGACCATCACTACAATCCACCAGTGCCAAATGCCCTGGGAGCCTCTTCTGGGATTCCCTCCTACCCCCTCCCCCCACCCCAGACTCAGAATTGGGGACAATCTTGAAAATCAAGAATTGACTCAGAATCCTGGGATCCACTCAGTCGAAACTGAATTCAGTTCATTTATAGTTTCAGAGAACCAGTGACATATAAACTAACAAAGCGCTGCTCAACAGCAAGTGTGATGGCTACCATACCTTCTGAATTAATTCTGGACACAATAGGTACTCAATAAATTCTTATTAAGTTGAACTAAACAGACTTTAAGCACTCTTCTCTTGGAAAGCTCCCAGGAAGCAGCAATGATCACTCTGGTGTGAAAAAGGAAAACCAGGCACTTGGAGAATAAGGGGTTCCCCAGGGTCCCATAAGTCACCCAAGCTAGAGCCCATACATGTATACTTCTGCCCCTGATCAAAACTGTACTGGGCACTGTGACATTGTTATTGATAACTCTGAGCAGATATTTACATGGTCAAGCCAATTATGGGGCCAGTGTTATAACTCATCCCAAGCAAGGAGGGAGCAGGCAAGAGCTGGCTAATGAAGTTCAGCAGTGCAGCGATTTGCTCCCATAGAAAGGAAGCTGCTGAGCAGTGCTTTCATTAACTCAGGCTCTGGACTAATTGAAGATGATGACTCTTTGAACTGTCTGTTCCACAGAGCACCATTCTTTCCCCCAGGGTTTGGGGTTTCATTTGAAAGTCAGATGATGTGAGGAGGAAACCAGCATCCTTTTAGACAAAGGTAGTCACAAATCCGTGACATTGTTAGTCAGGAGACATACAGACTCTGAAAATGCATACACCGGCTTCAACAATTTCTCTACACAGACTTTTCCTTTTCCTTTTCTTTCTTTCTTTTTTTTTTTTTTTAAGGCTTGGATTCAACACCCTATAAATTCCCTCTTCTCTTTTGCTTTTCCACTTCTTAAAAAGAACTACTTTCCCAAATGGCAATTAAACTCCTGATTGATCTAAATTATGCCAGCAACCTATTGATCATAACATTAGCTCCAGGAGAAACACAGAGCAATGAAAGGGTATGTTTTCTCTCTAGCAAACATCAACACTCAATTCACAGGGTCTTATTAAGTGTTTCTAACACTGCATGCAAACGGGAGGCATTTTAAAAATAGCCAATGGTGATTTGGTGATTCTTTTTTTTTTTCACAGTTCTTATTTTACTTTTTAATTTACATCCAAGTTAGTTAGCACATGGTGCAACAATGATTTCAGGAGTAGATTCCTTAATGTCCCTTACCAATTTAGCCCAACCCCCGCCCACAGCCCCTCCAGTAACCCTCTGTTTGTTCTCCATAGTTAAGAGTCTCTTATGTTTTGGCCCCCTCCCTGTTTTTATATTATTTTTGCTTCCCTTCCTTTAGGTTCACCTGTTCTGTGTCTAAAAGTCCTCATATGAGTGAAGTCATATGATATTTGTCTTTGGCCAATTTTGCTTAGCATAATACCCTCTGGTTCCATCCATGTAGTTGCAAATGGCAAGATTTCATTCTTTTTGATTGCTGAGTAATACTCCACTGTGTGTGTGTGTGTGTGTGTGTGTGTGTGTGTGTGTGTGTATATATATATATATATATATATAACATCTTTTTTATCCATTCATCCATTGATGGACATTTGGGCTCTTTCCATACTTTGTCTATTGTTGATAGTGCTGCTATAAACATTGGGGTGCATGTGACCCTTCAAAACAGCATACCTGTATCCCTTGGATAAATATCTAGTAGTGCAATTGCTGGGTCATAGGGTAGTTCTATTTTCAATTTTTTGAGAAACCTCCATACTGTTTTCGAGAGTGGCTGCACCAGTTTGCATTCCCACCAGCAGTGCCAAAGAAATCCTCTTTCTCTGCATCCTGGCCAACATCTGTTGTTGCCTGAATTGTTAATGTTAGCCATTCTGACAGGTGTGAGGGGGTATCTCCTTGTGGTTTTGATTTATATTTCCCTGATGATGAGTGATGTTGAGCATGTTTTCATGTGTCACTTGGCCATCTGGATGGCTTCCTTGGAGAAGTGTCTATTCATGTCTTTTGCCCATTTCTTCACTGGATTATCTGTTTTTTTGGTGTTGAGTTTTATAAGTTCTTTATAGATTTTGGATACCAACCCTTTATCTGATATGTTGTTTGCAAATATCTTCTCCTATTCCATCAGTTGCCTTTTAGTTTTGCTGATTGTTTCCTTCACTGTACAGAAGCTTTTTATTTTGATGAGACCCCAATATTTCATTTTTGCTTTTGTTTCCCTTGCCTCTGGAAACATGTTGAGTAAGAAGTTGCTGTGGCCAAGGTCAAAGAGGTTGTTGCCTGCTTTCTCCTCTAGGATTTTGATGGCTTCCTGTCTTACATTTAGGTCTTTCATCCATTTTGAGTTTATTTTTGTGTATGGTGTAAGAAAGTGGTCCATGTTCATTTTTCTGCATGTCGCTGTCCCATTTTCCCAGCACCACGTGCTGAAGAGACTATCTTTATTCCATTGGATATTCTTTCCTGCTTTGTCCAAGATTAGTTGGCCATACGTTTATGGGTCCATTTCTGGTTCTCTATTCTGTTCTATTGATCTGAGTGTCTGTTTTTGTGCCAGTACCATACTATCTTGATGATTACAGCTTTGTAATATAGCTTGAAGTCTGGGATTGTGAGGCCTCCTGCTTTGGTTTTCTTTTTCAAGATTGCTTTGGCTATTTGAGGTCTTTTCTGATTCCATACAAAATTTAGGATTGTTTGTTCTAGCTCTATGAAGAATGCTGGTGTTATTTTGATAGGGTTTGCATTGAATATGTAGATTGCTTTGGATAGTATTGACATTTTAACAATATTTGTTCTTCCTATCCAGGAACTTGGAATATTTTTCCATTTTTTTTGTCTTCCTCAATTTCTTTCATAAGCTTTTCATAGTTTTCAGTGTGTAGATTTTTCACCTCTTTGGTTAGATTTATTCCTAGGTATTTTATGGGTTTTGGTGCAATTGTAAGTGGGATCAATTCCTTGATTTCTCTTTCTGTTGTTTCATTGTTGGTGTATAGGAATGCAACCGATTTCTGTGCATTGATTTTATATCCTGCCACTTTGCTGAATTCATGGATCAGTTCTAGCAGTTTTTTGGTGGAATATTTTCAGTTTTCCATATAGAGTATCATGTCATCTGCAAAGAGTGAAAATTTGACCTCCTCCTGGCTGATTTGGATGTCTTTTATTTCTTTGTGTTGTCTGATTGCTGAGGCTAAGACTTCCAATACTATGTTAAATAACACTGGTGAGAGTGGACATCCCTATCTTGTTCCTGACCTTAGGGGGAAAGCTCTCAGTTTTTCCCCATTGAGGATGATATTAGTGTTGGGTCTTTCATATACAGCTTTTATGATCTTGAGGTATGATCCTTCTATCCCTACTTTCTTGTGGGTTTTTATCAAGACAGGATGTTGTATTTTGTCAAATGCATTCTCTGCATCTATTGAGAGAATCATGTGGTTCTTGTCCTTTCTTTTATTGATGTGATGAATCACATTGATTGTTTTGTGGTATTGAACCAGCCCTGCATCCCAGGTATAAATCTCACTTGGTCGTGGTGAATAATTTTTTTAATGTACTGTTGGATTCAGTTGGCTAATATCTTGTTGAGGATTTTTGCATCTATGTTCATCAGGGAAAGTAGTCTATAGTTCTCCTGTTTAGTGGGGTCTTTGGTTTTGGAATCAAGGTAATGCTGGCTTCATTCAAAGAGTTTGGAAGTTTTCTTTCCATTTCTATTTTTTTGGGAACAGCTTCAAGAGAATAGATGTTAACTCTTCCTTAAGTGTTTAGTTGAATTCCCCTGGAAAGCCATCTGGCCCTGGACTCTTGTTTTTGGGGAGATTTTTTTTTATTACTAATTCAATTTCTTTACTGGTTATGGATCTGTTCAAAGTTTCTATTTCTTCCTGTTTCAGTTTTGGTAGTGTATATGTTTCTAGGAATTCGTCCCTTTCTTCCAGATTGCTCATTTTATTGACATATAATTGCTCAAAATATTCTCTTATTGTTTTTATTTCTGCTCTGTTGGTTGTGATCTCTCCTCTTTCATTTTTGATTTTATTTGGCTCCTTTCCTTTTTCTTTTTGGTCAAACTGGCTAGTGGTTTATCAATTTTGTTAATTCTTTCAAAGAAACAGCTTCTGGTTTCATTGATCTGTTCTACTGTTTTTTGTTGTTGTTGTTGTTGTTGTTGTTGTTGTTGTTGTTTTCGATAGCATTAATTTCTGCCCTGATCTTTATTATTTCCTGGCTTCTGGTGGTTTTGTGTTTTAGTTGCTGTTCTTTTTCCAGCTCTTTAAGGTATAAGGTAAGGTTGTGTATGTGAGACCTTTCTTCCTTCTTTAGGAATGCCTGGAATGCTATATACTTTTCTCTTATAAGCGCCTTTGCTTCATCCCACAGGTTTTGGGCTGTGGTGTTATCATTTTCATTGCCTTCCATGTACTCTTAAATTTCCTCTTTAATTTCTTGGTTAGCCCATTCATTCTTTAGTAGGATGCTCTTTAGTCTCCAAGTATTTGTTACCTTTCCAATTTTTTCTTGTGGTTGATTCGAGTTTCATAGCATTGTGGTCTGAAAATATGCACGGTATGATGTCGATCTTTTTGTACTTGTTGAGGGCTGATTTGTGTCCCAGTATGTGGTCTATTCTGGAGACCATTCCATGTGCACTGGAGAAGAATGTATATTCTGTTGCTTTAGGATGAAAGGTTCTGAATACATGTGTTAAGTCCATCTGGTCCAGTGTGTCATTCAAAGCCATTGTTTCCTTGTTGATTTTCCAATTAGATGATCTGTGCATTGTTGTAAGTGGGGTGTTGAAGTCCCCTAATCTTATGGTATTATTATCAATGAGTTTATGTTTGTGATTAATTGATTTTTATATTTGGGTTCTTTCACATTTGGAGCATAAATGTTTACAATTGTTAAGTCTTCTTGGAGGATAGACCCCTTAATTATGATATAATGCCCTTTTTCATCTCTTGTTAAAGAGTGTAACGAGTCTTTAAAGTTTAGATTGTCAGATTTAAGTATGGCTACTCCGGCTTTCTTTTGTCAACCATTAGCATGATAGATGGTTCTCCATCCCCTTACTATTATGTGAAGGTGTCTTTATGTCTAAAGTGGGTCTCTTGTAAACAGTATATTAGATGGATCTTGTTTTCTTATCCATTCTGTTACCTTATATCTTTTGATTGGAACATTTAGTGCACTGACGTTTAGAATGAGGACTGAAAGATATGAGTTTATTGCCATTATGTTGCTTGTAGAGTTGGAGTTTCTTGTGGTGTTCTCTGGTCCTTTCGAGTGTTTCTTGCTTTTGATATTTATTCATCTTTTCTCCCCTCAGAGAGTCCCCCTTAAAATTTCTTGCAGGGCTGGTTTAGTGGTCACGAACTCCTTTAATTTTTGTTTGTCTGGGAAACTTTTAATCTCTCCTTCTATTTTGAATCACAGCCTTGATGGATAACGAATTCATGCTGCACATTTTTCTAATTCAGCACATTGAATATATCCTGCCACTCCTTTCTGGCCTGCCAAGTTTCTGTGCATAGGTCTGCTGTCAACCTGATCTGTCTTCCCTTGTAGCTTAAGGACTCTTCTTCCCTTGCTGCTTACATGATTCTTTCCTTGCCTGAGTATTTTGGTAATTTGACTACGATATGCCTTGTTGATGGTCAGTGTTTGTTGAATCTTATGGGAGTCCTCTGTGCTTCCTGGATTTTGACGTCTGTGTCTTTCCCCAGGTTAGGAAAGTTTTCTGCTATGATTTGCTCACATAACCCTTCTACTCTTTTTTTCTCTCTCTTCATCTTCTGGGACCTCTATGATTCTGATGTTGTTCCTTTTTAATAAATCAATGATTTCTCTAATTCTTAAATTGTGCTCTTTTGCCTTAGTCTCCCTCTTTTTTTCTGCTTCATTATTCTCCATAAGTTTGTCCTCTATATTGCTTTGTCTCTGCTCTGCCTTATTCATCCTTGCTGCTGTGGAATCCATTTGGGATTGCAGCTCAGTCATAGCTTTTTTTATTTCATCCTGACTAGGTGTTACTTCTTTTATCCTTGCAGAAAGGGATTCTAATCTATTTTTGACTCAGGGTAGTATTCTTATTATCATGATTCTAAATTCTGGTTGGACATCTTGCTTGTTATCTGTGTTGGTTAAGTCCCTGGCTGTTGTTTCTTCCTGCTCTTTCTTTTGGGGTGAATTTCTTCATTTTGTCATTTTGAAGGGATAAAGGGAATTAATGAGGTAAAAAAATTAAAATTAAAAAAATATTAAAAGTAAAAAATTAAAAACAATACACACACACACATATCATATAAATGATGCTATATCCGAGGAGTGTTTTGGTCTGGGTGTTGAAAGGGGCTTGACAGATTAGAGCAAAAAAGAAGGAAAAAAAAAGGAAATAGTTTGAAAATTTGAAAAAAATGAATACATTGAAATAGAACACAATGAAATGATGGAAGTTAAACAGAATTTGAAAAATTTTACACAACAGTAAAAAACACAGTTGAAAAAAATTAAGAAAAATATATTTAATAAAAATTGAAACTAAAAATAAATATTTTATCTTTCTGTATTCAAGAAAAAGAAAAGAAATGAAAAAGAGAAAAAAAAAAAGAAAACTGAATAGATGGACCAGGGAACAGACTGAAGTACGAATGAAATTACTTCGCTTTCCCCTAGAAGTCAAAGTATGAAGTGTTTTATACTCCATAAACTAAGCAGGTGGAGAGACTTGTGTTCCCAAAGAGCGAGGTTGGCCCAGCTGGGCAGGGTTTAGTGTAATCGCTCCATTCTCCACTAGATGGCGCTGCTTAGCTTACTGGGGTGGATTGTTATGGAGCTTGTAAGTGTGTACGTGCATGCGCGGGACCGATGAAAATGGAGTCACCCAGCCACCCAGTCCCTAGAATGGGAACTCTGCCCGGTCAGCAATTGCCCACCCGTCCTTTGTTTCCGGCTTCCTTTCACTCCCTGCTTTTACACTGTCCGTGACCGTCAGGTTGCCAGGTGGCACCTCCCTCCTGAGTCTTGTCTCAAAGGCAGCTGTTTTTCCTGACCTCTCACCTCTGAAGGACTGCGGCTTTGACCCGTTCTGCCCCTCTGCTGAAGGGTCTCACCGAGCAATGGCCAGGTGCCGGCCACACCCAGAAACGTTTGCAGGACCATGCTGCTGCCCGTGCTCAGAAACTGCTGCCGGGTGCCAGCCCCCCCCCAGAAAAAGTTCCCGAGATCGTGTAGCAGCAGCGTTTCTGGGATTACGGAAAACCACAACACACACCTGGCACCAGGCTTCACCCTTAATGACCTCGTTCCAGCACCAGCGAATGTGGTGGTTCTCCCAGGCCCACTGGGACCTCTGTCTGTGGGGAGTCCTTCCAGCAGGGGAACCGCCTCTGCCCATGTGTCCCAAAGACCCCCGGACTCCACTCTGCGCCTGTGGATTCGCCCTTTCCACCAGAGCACCACCAGGCATGGAGCTGCAGAGTTTCAGACTTGAAACTGCGTTCCTTGTTTATAGAGTCTTAACAGAATTTAAACCCTCTCCTTTCTCCTTTCTCCCTTTTTAGTTCAATCCCTGCGGCTGTTTCCACTTTTCCACTTTCTCTCCAGCTGCTTTTGGGGAGGGTGCTTTTCCTACACTCTCTCCCCTGTCTCCGTCCTCTCTCCACACACAAAAACAGCTCCCTGCCCTCCGTGGCTTCTGTCTCCCCCAGCTCACCTCTTTGCGCTGCATACCTGCTGAACCCTGTGGTTCAGGTTGTGCAGATTGTCGTGTTAATCCTCAGATCAGTTTTCTAGGTGTGCAGGTGGTTTAGTGTTGGTCTGGCTGTATTTCATGGAGGTGATACACAAGAAACCTTCCGTGCTATTCCACCACCTTTGTTCCTCCCCCCCCCACCCCCAACCGAGATTCAGTGATTCGGTGATTGTTAAAACCAAGCAGCGCACTCTGCATTTCTTCATCTCTGAATAAGTTTTCTCTTTGGGAAAGATGGGAGGAATTACTTCCCCAAAGCTTTTCATTACATTTATTTATTTTTATCCACATTCATTCTTAATGTGATTCTTCAGAACTAATCAATGTGCTGCTTAGACTTGAGTACAGTAAAAACGTAACTAATTTAGGTGGATTGGGGTACAGACCATCTGAATTAAAGTCTGAATTACATAACATTTTAAAAGCAATTCAATTTTACTGCTTTCAAATAACTTCAAAGTAACAAGACTGCAAAAGCATCAGTAGGTAAATGTTTTGGAGACCAAATCTGGTGATAAGTAAAAAGGAATTGTAATTATTAAATTAATTGCTTGCATTTGAATCCTTCTTCCAAAGCGTCAACAGAAACGTAATTCCGTTAAATAGACTTATTGTGCTTCCAGTGTTATGTAACTTAGCAAGGGTTTATTAAACATCTCTTATAAGAAAAGCACTGGGTGGGGGCGGGGAGGTTGATGGAAAAGTTTATAATCTTGTTAGGGTGGTAGAATGCACACCGGTAAATCAGTCTCTGGCCGTTCTCTTTACCAGTTCACTCCCTTATATCAATTTTTTTCCCAGATGGGGCTAGGTAAGTTACACCTCAACCCTCAAACCGCTGAGCTACTGAGGGGACGGTGTGCCTGGGTGCTTGGATTTATTTCTCAGGAAATCACCATCACTTCCCAGACTTTTTGGCCTCCAAACGTCCTGTTTCTTGCTTTCACTGTTCCTCTCAACCTACCACAGCAGGACACTCCTGATCCTGAGTTACAGAAATTGGAGCTAATGAGGGCTCTGCCGCGTCCTGTTCCTCTTGTCAATGACACGGTGGCTAGTGCACCTCACACCGGTCCTGCTGACATCTCCTGACCAGTGGGTCATCGTGCCCACAAGTCTGCCACCTTTTCAGGCCTAACACAGAGCTCTGCCTCACACAAGCTCAAGTGCCTTTCAAAGATAGGCCACAGGGGACATTTCTGTTTGAGACCTATCAACCTTGTCCCTTTACTCGGTAGTAGGTAGTAAACGTCTGGGTGATGCCTTTTACCTGGTGTACCACAAAACTGAGCTCATATGATACAAAACTGAGGTTTTAGGGAGTTCAGAAACTCAAAATTTTTGCAAAACTGGGTCTAGGCCCATCAGCTAGCTATCCAGTTGATCCCAGTCATAGAATAATCTTAATCAAACGGGAGCTGATGAAGTAAGGAAGGGAGCCTGAGGAGTTCAGGCTACCAGCCAGAGGGGGCTGGACAAACCCAGTGACGCCAGAATCCAATGCTCATAGGCCGTTTCATTCACCCATTTTACCATCGGTGATGTGTGTAAAGCTGGGTGTAGCTCTTCCCAAGTCACCCTTCCACCCCTTCAAGACGGCAGCTGGAAGGTGGACCACGGTGAGAGCACAGACACCGGGGAAGGTGGCAAATGCTCCATGCAAAGCGGTTGCCCCCACACCCCAACCAGAGCCAGCTGGTGAGCGCCGACAGTGCACCGCTGGTGACATCTGGTCTCATGTTCGGTTTCACAAACTCGGTGGCCACCGTCCCCTGAGAAGGCACCACTGACACACTGCTGGCTCACTGACCTGGGCTCGGTTGGTATACAGCACCTTCATATCCCTCAGCTTCTGCAAACCCTCACTGTAGCACAGGATGGCCGCTTCATAGTCACCTCTGGCAAACGCTTCGTTCCCCTTCTGTTTTAGGGCTGGAGAATAAAAGTCATACAGGTGAGCTCTCCCCACACACGGGATAATTCTCTCAGACTTTATTCCCCTGGCTTTGGAACCCAGCTTTGAAGGTCATAGCTTCCATCAACCCAGAGGACATCTGCTGCCTGTTTCTCTACAGATGTTTTGGGATCGGCCTCTTTAAGGATTTTTTTTCCCCTCCAAACCTATCCCCAAGTCTCCTCAGTAGCTTCTCCGAAAAATAAATGTTTCTGGGGCATGTGGATGGCTCAGTCGGTTAAACGTCCGACTCAATTCCAGCTCATGTCATAATCTCATGGTTTGTGAGTTCGAGCCCTGCGTCAGGATCTACGCTGGCAGCAGAGAGCCAGCTGCTCTCTCCCCCTCTCTCTTTCTCTGCCCCTCCCCTGCTCTCGCTCGCTCTCTCAAGATAAACTTAAAAAAAAAGTGTTTAAGAAAAAAAATGTTTCTGCCTCAAAACTCAGAACCTCTCCAAGTTTGCCACAAAGGCCAAGTCTGACATTCAGTGTCTCACAAAGAGGGCCAAATAAGTCATTTTCCAGCAGACGTGGAGCACAGCACATGCCGCTGGGAGACACAAAAGGGCCAAATGCGTGTGTCCCTCCAACACACGCACAACCCCATCTCTCTCTCCATTTCTCCTCTCCCTTCTCACATCTACATTTTACTGTCTGATCCTTCTTTTTCACTCTCCCTCTGTGCCTCAGGCCAGCCTGCGCACGTCACTTCCACCCTCCCTACTGACTGCTGAGCGCTGGTCTGCCAGGTCCGTCCCTGTGCTTTAGAAAGAGGTCTGGCTGTGGAGCCTGATGGAGGGCTCTGCCCTCTTCCCTGTCTGCTGCAGCAGGCACAGGGAGCAGACAGCACTGGCTTCTGCCTGGCCAGGCTCCACTGCCTCGAGACCATTATGAACCCCCAGCCGGGAATCTCGCTGAACTCAAGTATCAGCAGACAGACTCATGATCTTTCGGGCACAAATCATCCCAGCTCTTGGGAAGTGAAGATAGACAGTTACCATCTGCTAAGACTTTGTTCTCCCTTCTTCTCCTGGCACGTTCCTTTGCATCCAACTCCACGGATGCCAAGAAGGCTTCTGACAGCAGAGTAATTTCAAATATTAGAGAGAAAAATCCAGATATCATAATCAGTTCTTTAGCTCAAATTCAGAAGAAAGCTTCTTTAAAAGCTTTAGAGACACACACCTCATGCATATATATGTAGGCACACACTCCTGTGCACGCACGCACACGAGCGCACACACACACAGATCCTGAGGCAACTAAAATGACATTTTCTTAATTTGACATTAAATGGTAATCTGTGTGGTATATTATTATACATGATGGCTATGTCTGTGCTTCAAATTTGAATTATGCCTTTGAAAAGAGTTTTTCTTTAAAGGTAGACTTTTCGTTCCATTTAGCATAATGAGTTTCTGAGCTGAGCAACAGAGAAGCTACCTGGATCCCTTCAGCAGCTAACAAAAAATTGGCTGATACAGAATAACTGAATTCAGTTTATAAAAGACTGTCCAGGAGAAATTACAGAAAAACCTGTGAGCACTGTTTCCTCTGACCACTAGTAAGAGAAGTGGCTGATCAGTAGGTTTTTGTTCATGGGTTGTTTGTAAGCCCAGAGGCTATAATTTAAGGGTCTGGAAGCTACAGTTGATAAACACTGATCCTAAACAAATAGGAAGAGAGATGCTGTCCTTACCTGAGTTTATTTCATCTGTATTCTGCAGGCACGGGTTATCATAAAAACAAAGAAACAAATTTCAAAAACTACTCTCTGATTTATGTGAATATACACCAAGAATGCAGATCCGTCATAAGTGGGGTGGTAGGGTTATTTCCTTTAACCGCCAATACTGAAGGGCCCCGAATTCTGAAGGCTTGCTTTAAATCAGTTCTGATTATGCATATGGTTGTTACAGGGTGAGCAGGTCAAGGGACCCCGGCTGTGGCTGTGTGAGTTGGAAATATGAGACAGGATATATTACCTTAACAGTACAGCTTAGATATGGTCTCAAGCTCAGGAGGTAGAGAGACCAAATTTTCATTAAAATAAACCTATTATTTTAAAGATAACTCAGAACGACAAAGAAAAAAAATCAGAGTTTGTATTTCCTTGTGGAAAATAAATCTAGTGAATCTAAAAAGCAAAAGACCACTTTAGCCTCACTAGGCAGTTTGAGATTAAACTACCACTTTTCTGCTTCAGTGCAGACCTCTTCTCTGTATCTGCTTATCTAACTCCAAAATAGAAAAAGAAACCTCAGGAGAAGCTTGTGGAGGACTGATCATGGTCTTGTTCAGCGTGGTCCGGCATCCATCCTCCTCTTGGACTTCCTCTGTAAACAGCAGTCTCTTTTCTGTCTCTAGGACAGCTCTCTGTTGTACAACCGGGTCATCAGAATTCATCTCCTGAATTAAACTGGCTGCAGGAGAAATCAGATGTGAATCATTCAAATGAGGTCTTCAAAAGAAAAGACTCCATTCACTAGGAAGGATGGGGTAGCAGTCATGGGGAAGAACTTTTGTTTCTCCAGCTTTATTGGCATATTATTGACGTACAACACTGTGTAAGTTTAAGGTTCACAGTGTGATGATTTGATCCACGTTGTGAAGTGATCCCACAATAAGGTTAACACAGCCATCTCCTTATGCAATTACAATTTTCACGTGCGCTGGGAACATTTAAGATCAACTCTCTTAGCGACTCTCAAGTATAAAATGCAGTGACTAACTATAGTTACCATGTTGTACATTAGAACCCTGCACCTACTCATTTTATAACTGGAAGTTTGTACCCTTTGACCAACATCTCCCCATTTCTTTGTTTTCCCTCCAGTTTTATTGAGAAGTAATGGACATACATCACTGTATAAATTTTAGGCGTATTGCATGATGGCTGGATTTATTATATTGTTAAATGATTAGAATTGGTTCCATTAATATCCATCTTTTCTTATAGATGGGATAAAAAAAAAAAAAAAGGAAAAAATTCTCTCCTTGTGATGAGAACTCTTAGGATTTGCTCTCTTGCTAACTTTCCCGTCTATCCTACAGTGGTGTTAGCTATAGTCATTTTGTTGTACATCACACGCCTGACACCTACTGATCTTACATCTGGACGTTTGTGCTTTTGACCCCCTTCCTCCAACTCCCCCTCCCCCACCCTCAATCTCTGGTTAGCCACAAGTCTGATCTCTGTGAGTTTTTTCTTTTCTTCTTGTTCTTTTTTTTTTTTTTTTTTAGATTCCACATATAAGTGAGATCACAGAGTACTTGTCTTCTCTGACTTATTTCACTTAGCACTATGCTTCAAGGTCCACCCATGTTGTCATGAATGGTAGGATTTCCTCATTTTTTATGGCTGAATATCATTCCCTTGTTTATACATAGCACAACTTCATTATCCACTCATTCACCGATGGACACTTAGGCTGTTTCCATGTAAGTGATGCTGCTTTGAACACGGGGGTGCAGATATCCTTTTCCAGTTAGTGTTTTCATTTCCCTCAGATATATTCCCCAAAGTGGAGTTACTGGATCATATGGTATTTCTGGTTTTAATTTTTTGAGGAACCTCCATACTGTTTTCCACAGTGGCTATGCCAGTTTACATTCCTACCAACTCTGCAAGGGCTCCCTTTTCTCCACAACCTTGCCAGCATCTGTTGTCTCTTGTCTTTTTGATAATGGTGACTCTGAAGGGCATGTGGTGGTATCTCAGTGTGGTTTTAATTTGCATGTCCCTAGTGACTAGTGATGTTGAACATCTTTTCATGTGCCTGTTGGCTTTTCAAATATTTCTTTGGAGAAACGTCTATTTGGGTCCTTTGCCCATTTTTTAATTGGGTAAGCTGGTATGTTTTGGTTTTTGCTATTGAGTTGTTTGAGTTCTTTATATATTTTGGATATCAACCCCTTATCAAATACATGGTTTGCAAATAGCTTTTCCCATTCCTTAGATTATCTCTTCCCATTTCTTTTTTAAATTTTTTTTTTAATTTTAAGGTTTATTTATTTTTCAGAGACAGAGAGAGACAGAGCATGAGGAGAAAAGGGGCACAGAAAAAGGGGGACACAGAATCTGAAGCAGGCTCTAGGCTCTGAACTGTCAACACAAAGCCCGATGCGGGGCTTGAACTGAGACCGTGAGATCATGACCTGAGCTGAAGTCGGACTCCCAACTGAATGAGCCACACAGGCACCCCACTTAAAAAATTTTTTTTTAATGTTTATTTATTTTTGAGAGAGAGACAGAGCATGAGAGGGGGAGGGGCAGAGAGAGAGGGAGACACAGAATCTGAAGCAGGCTCCAGGCTCGGAGCTGTCAGCTCCAACACAGGGCCCAACACAGGGCTCGAACTCACAAGCTGCGAGATCATGACCTGAGCCGAAGTGAGATGCTTAAACTCCTGAGACACCCAGGCGCCTCTCTCTTCCCATTTCTTAAAGAAGGTTCTGAATGGAAAGCAAAAATTAGAGCCATTAGAACCATTGAGAAAAAATTAAGATCAGGATTTGTTTTGCCTGGAAGAAGCTGCAGGAGAATTTTACCGTGGCCTTCAAATTACAGTTTTAAGGTCCTTATTTAATTCAGTGACAATTTATGGAGAGCTTATTATGAGTCAGATATTATGCAGAATGCCCTCGATAATGATGAATAAAAAAGATGTTAACTTTTGAAGTTTCCCATCTTGTGTGGGAGACAAACAGGTAAATTTAGAAAGCACTGAGATGACAAAACAACCCTTAAAGCCATCCTTCCTGGTCTTCACTTTACCGCCCACTCAGCTTAGAGCCCGTGGTCCATCACTAGGCCACCATCCTGCCCACATGCTGACGTCCCTTGCCCTTCCACCACACCTGCCAGACAAAACTCCCAACTCCAAATCCAACTCCCCACTTCTCTGGGCCTTTCTTACGGATGCAGAGTATTGACAGAGAAAGCGATGGACACCAGGGAGAACTGGTCCTAACTCAACTGCCCTGTCAGTGATGCTTGGAAATCCTACTGCTGGCCTAGTAGGATTCTGACCCCAATTCCAACGTGTGCTTTTCCCCACACCACCATGCAATTCTGACACCGGCTGGGTGTCCCTACAATTCAGTTTAATTCTAACATTGCCTACCTGGGATAGTGTCAGATCCCACAGCTTAGGGGTCCGGTCCTATAAGACTGCCCCCTCCCCACCTCCCAGATGGTCACCTGTGCTTCTGCCCGAACATCTATAGATCAGAGGGTCCCACGACCTCTTCTTCCTCTGGTTTGATTAATTGGCTAGAGTGGCTCACAGAACTTAGAGAAACATTTTATTTACTAGATTACCAGTCTGTCATAAAAGGATGTAACTCAGAAGAGCCAGACGGAAGGGATTCATAGGCCATGGTGTGTGGGAAGGGGGTGTAGAAGACTCTCTGAGCGCACCCCTCTCCCAACATGTCCATGTGTTCATCAACCTGGAAGCTCCCTGGAAGCTCAAAAGGTCCTTTTGAGTTTTTATGGAGGCATCATTACATAGGCCTGATCAATTAAAAATCATTGGCCGCCGCCAGCCCCTCTCCCCTTCTGAGAGGGTTGAAACTTTAGCACCAGGTTGGTTCCCCTGGCAACCAGCTGCCATCCTTAGGTTCCAAAAGTCACTCATTAACATAAACTCAGGTGTGACTGAAAAGGGTTTGTCATGCATATGAGGATGTCTTTGTCTGTCTTATCACCTAGGAGTGCCAAGGGTTTTAGGAGTTCTGTGCCCAGCACAGGGACAATGAACAAACATGTATTTCTTATTATAAGTCACAGTATCAGGGCGCCTGGGTGGCTCAGTTGGTTAAGAGGCCAACTTTAGCTCCAGATATGATCTCGCAGTTCATGAGTGTGAGCCTTGCATTGGGCTCTGTGCTGACAACTCAGAGCCTGGAGCCTACTTCATATTCTGTGTCTCCCTCTCTCTCTGCCCCTCCCCAACTAATGCTCTGTCTCTCTGTCTCTCTGTCTCTCTCAAAAAATGAATAAACATTAAAAAAATAAAGAAAAAAATAAATCACACTATCACATCCAGCCAAGTCACCCTGTCCTCCTCTCATGGACTTTAAAAAACTGCCTCCCATCAAGGGAACCCTTGTGCACTGTTGATGGGAAAGCAAACTCGTGTAGCCATGGTGGAAAACAGTTTGGAGGTTCTTCAAAAAATTAACAGCAGTGGGACACCTGGGTGGCTCAGTCAGTTAAGCCTCCGACTTTGACTCAAGTCATATTTCACCGTTTGTGGGTTCGAGCCCTGCATCAGGCTCTGTGCTGACAGGAGCCTGCTTGGGATTTTGTGTGTCTCTCTCTCTCTGCCCCTCCCCTGCTCGCACGTGTGCGCTCGCGCGCGCGCTCTCTCTCTCTCTCTCTCTCTCGAAAATAAACATTAAAAAAATTAATAGCAATAATTGCCATATGATCCAGTAATTTCACTACTAGCTACTTACCTAAAGAAAACAGAAACGCTACTTTGAAAAGCTACATGCAGTCCTGTGTTTATTACAGCATTATTTACAACAGCCAGGTATGGAATATCACAGCCATAAAAAAGAATGAAACCTTGCCGTTTACAATGTCACGGGTGGAGCTGGAGAGTGTGATGCCAAATGAAATAAGTCAGTCGAGAGACAGACAAACACCACATGATTTCACTCACGTGGAATTTCAGAAACAAAACGAATGTACAAACAAAGAAAAAACAGAGACAAAAAAACCAGACTCTCAAGTGCAGAGAACAGAATGGTCGTTGTCTTCCTACCTGTTTGGCCATCGCTGTTCAGTCTCCCTTGCTTGCTCCTGCTCTCCCTGTCCTACCTGCCTTGGAAACTGTGATCATCCTCAAGGCTCCGCCTGAGCCTTCTTCTCTTTTTCTCTAGCCTGTCCCGAGGTATTCCTGTTCTCTCCCACGGTTATAAGTAACATTAATGCCAAGTGCCCCCTAAACTGACGTCCCCAGCTCTGTTCTCTCCTAGGCTGACACTCGCACAGCCAACTGCCCTCTGAACATCTTCGCTGCCGTGTCTCACCGATCTTGGGCTGCCCATCCTCATTCCCCTGAGGCTCTTCTTCCTCCAAATGCCCTCTATCTTAGCAGATGGCTGAACCACCCACTGGGCATTCAACCCAAAACTTTCGGGCCCCATTTTTTTTTAATGTATTTTGACAGAGAGAGAGAGAGACAGACAGACAGACAGTGAGTGCACGAGGGAGGGGCAGAGACTGAGAGACAGAGAATCCCATGGGAGCGCACAGCCTGATGCAGGGCTTGATGCAACGAATTGTGAGATCGTGGCCTGAGCAGAAATCAGGAGTCGGATGCTCAACTGACTGAGGGCTCACTCTTGAGTCTTCATTCTCCCTCTGCCTCACAGCCATCAAACTCTAAAGGTCATCGAGTAAATCCTAAATCCTAAATACATCTCAAATCCATCTGCTTGTGCCCAGTCCTGCTGCTCCAGCTCTACACCCAACCTGACTCCCTTCCCTGGCGCCGTGACACCCTCCTGATTGGTCTCCCAGCATCCATTCTTCTGTCCCCTCGTGTCCTCATGTCTACATCCAAGCTGTGGCCAGAGCGACTTCTCTACGGTGCAAATCTGATCACGTTCCTGAGTCAGCCCTCCAAAGGATTCCCACTGCTCTCGGGGTAAACGCGAATTCCATATTGTGGCTTCCAAGGTCTTCCCTGATCCGGCCTTTCTTGACTCACATGGGAGCCTTGTCTCTGTGATCTCTCCAGCCACATGCAGCTGTTTATGCCTTTAGTTTCTTAGGAGCACCTTGTTCTTTCTTAACTCCCAGCTTTTCTACTTATGTTCTCCCCATTGAGAATATTCCCTCACCTTCTCTCCAGTGCCCGAGTCCTACTCACACTTCAGATTTCTGCTTAAATCCCATGCTTTAGGGAAGCCTTATAAAACTCCTGTATGGAAGTGTGGCCCCCACCCCATTCCTATGCTGATGCCCAACCCCGCTCCCCCCCCCACCCCCCGCCGCCATGTGACTGTACTGGCAGAGAGCCTTTAAAGGTGGAATTAAGGTTGAATGAGGGGGCGCTTGGGTGGCTCAGTCGGTTAAACATCCGACTCTTGGTTTCAGCTCAGGTCATGATCTCATGGCTTCATGGGTTCGAGCCCCGTGGCAGGTGGGCTCTGTGCTGGCAGTGTGGAACCTGCTTGGGATCCTCTCTCTCTGTCTCTCTCTGCCCCTTCCCCACTCGCTCTGTCTCTATCTCGCTCAAAATAAATAAATAAACTTTTAAAAAAAGGTTAAATGAGGTCAAGAGGATGGAGCACTGAACAACAGGACTGGTGCCCTCATAAGAAGAGGAAGAGACGTCAGGGACGCACACACACACACACACAGAAAAATGACCATGTGAGGATGCGGCGAGAAGGAGGCCATCTCCAAGCCAGAGAGAGAGGCCTCAGGAAAAACGAAAACTGACGACACCTTAGTCTTGGACTTCCAGCCTCCAAAACTGTGGGAAGTAAATTTCTACTGCTTAAGCCATTCAGTCGGTGTTTTGTTACAGCAGCCCAACCAGACTGATACAATTTGTAAACTGAGTTACAGTCTCTTGTACTTTGCAAATCTCAAATCTCCCTTTGTATCATACATCACATTCCAGATGGCTTGTGTAGTATCTGTTCTCCCCACTGGACTCTAGATATCCCGAAGGAAGGGAAGTCTTATTTATTATTACCGGTCTCTCTGGTGCCTAGCAAAGCTCAGTACATAGCAAGAGCCCAGGAAATGAATGCATAGAATCTACACAGGTGGCTCTACAAATGTAAAGTAACTACAAATGAAATAAAATTAGAAATTCAGTTACCGGATAGCACTAACCACATTTCACATGCTCGACAACTGCATGCAGTTACTGGCTACCATAGTGGACAGTGCGGATTAGAGGACATTTCCATCACCACCGAAAGTTCCGTCGGCTAGTACTGGTATAAATGGCACCTGCAAGAACTCTGAGCGTGAATGAAAGTGAGCCGGTAAAGACAGATGGGGAGGGAGGCAGAGGGAATGTCAAAGGCAACATGCAGAGCATGAACCACCAGGGTGTGTGCAGAGGAACTAGAAGTGTGAGGTAAGGAGAGGCAAGCGGTAAGGACAAGGTCACGGGAGGGCTTAAGTCCCCGATGAGAGCTTGAAGTTTATTGTGGCTGCGGAGAGAATCCAAGCAGAGAAGTGTCTGGGTCAGATTTGCATTTTTAGATACATTACTCTGTGGGGAGCGTAAGCCTGGAGGCAGGAACAACAATCAGGGGGTTGTTGAAACAGTCTGGGTCAGAGAACCAGGACAAAGCAGGGGGTGGGGAGGAAGGAGTTGGAGAAGAAAGCTAAACTTGATGGCTGATCGAATGGAGGGTGAGATGGCAGGAGTCCAATGTGACTGGTAAACTTCTGGATGGTTGTGCCAACAGAGACTAGAATGAAGGGGAAGGGAGGAGAAGCGGTATTATTTGGGAGGAGGATAGAAGGGTAGGGCAACAAGCAGCTGCACTTTGGATGCATTAAGTCTGCCGTGTTCGTGGGGTACTGTGGCCGTGACGAGTGGCACAGAGCCCGAGCCTCGGCAAAGAAGGCCGGGTGGCAATGGAGATGTGGGGGTCGTGAGTAAACGGGTTGTTGGGAAAACCCTGTGCTTGGACCAGACCCCCTGAAGAGCAAAGTGAGCAGCAAGTGGGCCCAGGCCAGAACTCAGCAGAACAGCATTTAGGGATGGGCAGAGGAGAGGCCCAGGGATGTTATCTTTTATCAAGTGACCCAGACTATTTTTAAAACCGTTTTAATGGTTTTGGACCCATACAGGCTGCTAGAAGGAGCCTGCTTTGGACCCATACAGGCTGCTAGAAGGAGCAATTTCAACCTATTTCTGTTTGATATGCAAGATTTGTTGGGTTGTTGCTTTGCTTGTTTCCATCATCAAACAAGCTCCCTGAAGCTTGAAGAATAGGAACAAACTACTTTGGAATCTAGTGAATGTGCTTTGTGGGATCAGAGTCTGTCCTTTGAGATCCCACCTATCTGAGCTGGGGAAGGGGTCTTCTGTCTTCTTGCCTAGAGGCAGAGAGATGGGGATAGGACAACCAAAAGCCATTCATGTAATCAGATGGACCCAGGGGGAGAGCCACTTGATTTTGCTTCTGCAGCTCAAAATCAGAAATGGCTCTGCCCTAAAGCAAGAGGAGACTGATCACTGAGGTTCCTGAGCGATCTCGAAGGGAACAGCTAGGGCTCCTTTGACGTGAAGTCTACGTGGAAGGGGACCGAATATGGAGGAGACTTGTCCCCTTCAGTTCCCATCAGAATGTTAATGGCTTCTCTGATACCAATGAACAGCCTCAAAATACTACCCCAGGCTCTAATATTACTTGCTTCTTAATACCTTTTCTGTTTAATTCCAGTTATATTTTCTCTTAGAGTCATAAACCTATCAGGCAACCCAGGAACTAACTTCGGGTGGTCACTTCTCTTCAGTCACCCCACCTTGCTAACGCAGAATTTAATTTGTGTATGATTTACTGGTACTTACTGATTTCATCCACATTTTTAAGAAATTTCTGCAAGTCTTTCTCGTGATCGTCCGCCATCGTCAACCAGAATCCCTGAGGGAGGCAGTGGAAGTGACGAGAATTAATAGTAATAAAACGCTAAACAGGATTTTTCAGGCTTATTAGCCTTCTAAAACTAAGAGCCAAGTGGTTATTTTTAAGATGGGTCTGTGTTCATAAATAACGTCATGAATAACGGCAGGTGATCTATTTCACTCTGATTGCTGGGAAGGCCAAGCAAGGGATACTCATTATTTGTGGTGATGCTTCTGGAAAGCTGTCAGCCCTCCCTCCTCTGGGAAAACTGCTCTGCAAAATGTTCCTCCAAGCCCGACATCCACTGCTGTGATTCAGGGACTGGGTATAAAGGAGACCAGGAGGGGAGGGGCTGCCAGGAATGGAGGAAAGTAACACTGGACTTTGGTCGTGACAGGCCCGCCCAGCCAGAAGCTTGGACCTAGCTGTGTGACTGGTAACCAGGAACGGGAGAATGTGCATTTAAATGTCCAAACTTGCTTAAAATATAAGCCTCTAGGGGGAGCCTGGGTGGCTCAGTGGGTTAAGCGGCTGACTTCGGCTCAGCTCAACTCACGGTTCCTGAGTTCGAGCCTGGCATGGGACTCTGTGCTGGGACTCTGTGCTGATAGTTCAGAGCCTGGAGCCTGCTTGGGATTCTTTGTCTCCCTCTCTCTCCGCCCCTCCCCCACTCATACTCTGTCTCTCTCTTCAAAAACAAAACATTAAAAAGAAATTAAAACAGGGGCGCTGGGGTGGTTCAGTCAGTTAAGCTCGGTTAAGCGGCTAACTTCGGCTCAGGTCATGATCTCAGGGTTCCTGAGCTCCAGCCTGGTGTGGGGCTCTGTGCTGACAGCTCAGAGTCTGGAGCCTGATTCCGATTCCGTGTCTCCCTCTCTCTCTGCCCCTCCCCAACTCACACTCTGTCTCTCTCTAAAAAAAAAATAAATAAATAAACATTAAAAAGAAATTAAAACAGGGGTGCCTGGGTGGTTCAGTGGGTTAAGCTTCCGACTTCGGCTCAGGTCATGATCTCATGGTTTGAGTTCGAGCCCCGCATAGGGCTCTGTGCTGACAGCTGGGAGTCTGGAGCCTGCCTGGGTTTCTGCGCCTCCCTCTCTCTCTGCCCCTCCCCCGCTTGTGCTCTGTCTTTCTCTCTCAAAAATGAATAAATGTAAAAAAAAAAAATTAAAAAAAAATTAAAACAATAAAATATAAGCCTCTGTCTTGTTTCCTAGGTGTGAAGAGAAGCTAAAAATTGGCTGAAGGGATGAGAACTCGATGGCACTGTGCATGCACCAGCATCTCTGTTCCTGTCCAGGTACTTTGGGTTTATTACTTCTCTCTCAGTCGTTTGTGAGTAAAAAGGCCTCACGTTGTAGCCAGTGGTTCCCAAAGCTCACCCAAAGGCCATAAAAGTCGTCCAAAAAATGTGTTAAGTATACACAGTCCTCAGCCTTGGCGCCAGAGTCAGTAACCTTGCCGGGGCGCCGGGGAATGGATACTTTTTAAAGACTCGCCGAGAGATTCTGACTTACGATTAGGTTTAGCAGCAGCGCAGACCTGTAACGCTCCAGTTACTGCAAATTTGAACTCTGCCACACAAACAAGCTGGGAGTGATTTGACCTCCTGAGACCCCACCGGTTATAAGCTGTGTGACCTCAGCTAAATTCACCAACCTCTCTGAGCCTAACTCATTCTATGGAAACGGTAATAGGAACCGAGAGGGCTACCCTGGGGGTTCACTGAAAGCGCCAGGCACACGATGAGTGGTAAATGCTGGTAAATGCGAGGCGCCCTTATCTATAAAACGGGGGAGGTGGGACATGTGGCTTAACTAGACGAGCGCTAGGGTTCCTTCCAGTTCCTTCCAGAACTGAGGCCTAGTGAAGCGAGTTAACTTGCCCAAGGTTGCCGGGTTAGAAGGAAGGCTCAGCACTTCTCCCGGCAGGCGCAACCAGGGTCGGACGCGAACTCTCGGGGGCCCGTGGCCGGGGGAGGGCACGCACGCGGGACCCCAGCGACGAGCCGGGGCGGGGCCGGAGGGGCGGGGCCGACGGCACCGTTGCCGGGCAACCGCTCCACAGCGTCCACCGGCCCCAGTTCCCAAAGCCGAAGTCCCAGCCCGCGGGGGGTCACCGTCCCATCTGCTGAGGCCCACACCAGTGTCCTCTGCTCGGCGCTGACGGCCAGATCAGGACCACATCCCAAGAAAGACCCCGAGACACCCCACCGCACTGACCTGACACGCCCAGGGGCCGGACAGGAAATGGCGGCTGTTGGCGGGCGGTGACTGACCAGGGACGGGGGGCGTGGCCAGTGTCGGGGGCGTGCCCAGCGGCCGGGGGCGTGCCTAGACTCTTGGTGCGGGCGAGGCCTCAGCGCTCTGGTTCCGGAGCCAGCGCGCTGCCAGTTCGTGGCCGGGCTGGGGGCCCTGGGTCCAGGATGCGTACCCGGTCAGGGGCTGGAAGCAGGTCTCTGAATCAGGGCCAGGTGTTCGTCCCTTTTTCTTCTAAGGAAGGGGCATCTCTCTGATCATCTTACTATCCCTGGCCCAAAAAGGGGACAATCTCCAGTGTACTTGGGAGAGGCAAACTTGGGTGAAATCTGGGCTTATTGCTAGATGTGAGACCTTCAGAGAGCTCTGTAATCTTCTGATCTTTTCTCGTCTATAAACTGGAGAAATGGCACGTTCTCCCAAGGTTTATGGTTAAAGTGCCAGGCATCTAGTCAGTAGGAATACGTGTTAGTTATTATCCAGGGAATCCTAGGATTTGGAGCTGAATGAGACACATTCACGTTTTGAATAAATGCACACAGTTTTAAAGAGATTCCAGTCTGTTTTTTGAAACAAAACTTCAGTATTATGGTGCTGGGTTAAAGGGGCAAGGGGAGAAAAGCCAGTTTTGGGGAAAGTTCCATCTTGAGTTTAAGCTCAGAAACCCTTGGGATGCCTTGGCAAATTTGTGGGTGCATTTCAGAAACCTGTTTGCTGGCTGAGGAGCCCCTGGGGATAGAATTTACCAGAAGGGGAGGGGGTCCAGTCATGGCCAGTTAGATCCAACATTGGCTGAGCACAGTCTGCTGAGTCCTGTGTTCTCCATGGGGCTGTTTGACTGAAATCTGCACAAGGTGTTGGTACACATCAGTCCTGCTTGAGAATCCCTTGTAATGGAGTAGAGCACACAGGGGCTGGGGCATTGACCTCTTCGCTGCAGCCTGGGGGCCGCTTTAGCAGAGTCCTTAGTACATCAGCTGCAGCAGGAGGCCATGGGACCTGGGGGACCCAGCAGTATAGTCACAGCAGCTGTCCCCAGGGACTGAGCTGCCTCATGAGAGGTAGCACAGCAGAGGTGTCTGGGAGAGTGGGGCTGCTGTGAGGCCACACCCTGGACATTCTCAGAAAGACCTGGGTTACTTTACAGTGACCTTGGAGCGTGTGCGAATTTGTGGAGACAGGAACCCGTGACAGGTCATCACTGTTAGCGTTGTCCCATTTTCCCCTCAGCCTTGTGAGTTCTTGAGTACACACAGGCATAGTCTCCAACCTCAGGCTCCTTCTTGTCGCTTTGAGGCTGACAGTTTTAACTCCAAATCGCTTACTTCTCATTCTACTACTGTTCACCAAACTCCTGTCCTGGACTCCAAGAGGGGCCTTCCCACAACCCAGTGTACCACACTACCATTCGTTCACACATTCCTGTGTCGATTGTGGGTGGTCTGCAGTGTGCCAGGTGCTGGGGAGAGAGAGCCCCCCTGGTGCACTTCATAGCTATTTATCATGCGCTGTGTGCTCAGGGGCTCTAGAACCCGTCAGCCCGGGTCCAGATCTCAGCTCTCCACTTTGCAGCATTTATTAAAATATTAAGCCCTTCCTGTGCACCTTTAGTGAGCTAGGTACTGGAAATCTTTTTCTCTTCTTACCGTTACTAGTTGTGTGACCTTGACAAGTTACTTCATCTCTTAGTTTCCTCCTCTGTAAAAACGAGGATGTTAAATAGTATTGATCTTACAGGATTGCTGTGAGAGGTACACGAGTTAATACAGGTAGAGTGTCTAGACAAAACATGGAGCATTATCAAGACTCAGTAAATGTTATTAATTCTTATTACTACTCTTGTGATTAGTATGCATTAGACCAGTGCTTCAGAACCTGGACTATGCCTAAGAATTACCTGGGGATTTTGCCAAGTTGCAGATTCAGATTCGGCAGGACTGGGGCGTGAGATTCTTCAGTGATGCCTCTTTGTGAAGTGTAGGCCACACTGAGTAGTGCATGAATGATGTTTTCTTTATGCTCGAAGTTATTTATAGTTTTTATAGTTACAAGTTATTTTTTTCCCCTTGAAGTCATATTTCCATTTTACACCCCTCCATACACGCATACTCACTCAGAATACTATCCTAATACAGTGTACGTTTTTAAAAAATATAATTTATTGTCAAGTTAGCTAAAATACAGCGTATACAGTGTGCTCTTGGCTTCAGGGTTAGATTCCCGTGATTCACCGCTTACATGCAACACCCAGTGCTCATCCCAGCAAATGCCCCCCTCAATGCTCATCACCCATTTTCCCCTCTCCCCTGCCCCTCCCCCCCCAATCAACCCTCAGTTTGTTCTCTGCATTCAAGAGTCTCTTAAGGTTTGCCTCCCTCCCTCTCTGTTTGTAACTGTTTTTCCCCTTCCCTTCCCCCCAGTCTTCTGTTAAGTTTCTCAAGATCCACATGAGTGAAAACATATGGTATCTGTCTTTCTCTGACTTATTTCACTTAGCACAATACCCTCCAGTTCCATCCATGTTGTTGCAGATGGCAGGATTTCATTCTTTCTCATTGCCAAGTAGTATTCTATTGCTAATACAGGATACTTTTATGCTTGAATGTCTTTTACTGATCATCCCATCCTAATTCTCTGCCACAGAAATATCAACAAACATTGCTGGGATGTTTGCTTTAACCAGACACCATACTGTAAGTCAGGGACACAGCCCCTGCCCTCAATGAATTCACAGTCCAGTGAGGAAGATAGATACACAAACAGATTATTACCAGGCAGTGTGGTAGAGGCGGTGAAGGACTAGTGCTTACGGAAGGAGGAAGGAGGAAGGAGAGGAAATGGAGGCAGGGCCCCACAGGAATAGGGGTTTACAGAGTCATGTGGAAGCTGAGCATGTGTACAGTGCTCCAGGCAGAGCCGACAGGACGAACAAACATTCAGAGGCAGGAAGCATTGCTCCACGGGTGAGAAAACCGAAAAGTTTAAGGCAAGAGTGGTGAGAAATGAGCCAGAGGAATGCGTTAGGGCACAGAGTGTCAAGGAGGGAAGCCGTAGGAAGAATGGGAGGAAAGGAAGAGAGCAGACAAGAGTGGGACAAGATACCTGGGCAGGAGGGACGCCAAGGAGAGGGCAGATGTGTTTGCTCCTAGGTCAGGATAGGTGTAAGGATACTCAGCAGCCACGCACACTTGTGGCATCTTTAGAAGTCATTTCCATCTTGATGGCTCCTACCTGGGTCTCTCTCCAGCCGAGACCTCGCTCCATGCCCTGGCCCTCTGATTCAACAGAGTGACTAGACTGTGAATCTCTTGGGGGTAGGAATTTTGTTTTAGTTTGTCTTAGTATTCCCAGTGCCTGGTCCTTAGATGGAGCTAAATTTAGATCTGCTGAGTGAGTTGATTTCTTGCTCTTCATGGAGGAAGGCTCCAGTCTAAGTCATTCTACATGGGAAAGGAATATGGATGTTTACAGTTTCTCTGCGTCAGGCTTCTCAGGAAGGTCCATCCTGGAGGACAAACGTTGTTATAGTCACAAAATATGTTTTAGGGTAAATCTACTTGACAGATTAATCACTTTAAAATGTTAGAGGTCCTCGGGGGCGGTTGAGCATCCAATCTTGATTTCGGCTCAGGTCATGATCCCAGGGTTGTGGGATCCAGCCCCACATCAGGCTTCGCCTTGAGCTTGGCACCTTCTTAAGATTCCCTCTCTCTCTGGGGCGCCTGGGTGGCTCAGTCGGTTAAATGTCCGACTTCCATCAGGTCATGATCTCACAGTTTGTGAGTTCGAGCCCCACATTGGGCTCTGTGCTGTCGGTTCAGAGCCTGGAGCCTGCTTCTGATTCTGTGTCTCCTTCTCTCTCCACCCGTCCCCTGCTCATGCTCCGTCTCTCTCTGCCTCTCAAAAAATGAATAAACATTAAAAAATTAAAAAAAATTTAAAAAGATTCCCTCTCTCTCTGCCTCTGTCTCTCCCTCTGCCCCTTCTCCCCTGCTCATGCTCTCCCTTCCCCCCTAAAATAAAATAAATAAATAAAAAAATAAAATAAAATGTCAAAGGTCCTAGTAAGCCTTGGGTAGTCACTGGACTGTCTGCAAAGATTCCAATATTCCTTCTCCCAGGCATATAGTAGAATCTCACTTCTCTGCGACCAGGTGATTTGCTTGTTCAGTGCCATGTGGGAAGAAGTGAAGAGGGCAGAAACCTTTAAGAGCCAGTGTGTGACTCACCATACAGAGCCAGCCTGTCCTCTGCCCCAGCAACCAGGTAGTGAAGGCTGTATCTGCTTGAGTCCCTGAGTGAGGGGACATGGACCAGAGATGCCCTTCTACCTTTGATGGACACGTAGCAATAGACCTTCCTTGCTTTAATTCACAAGGATTTTGGACTTGTTTGTTAGGCAACATAACACAGCCTTTCATGTCTAATACGACAACTCAGACTGCTTGCTGTCGGTCATTTGCTACAGTGACAAAATCTAGGGACCATGCCCATGAGTGCACATAGATTATGATCATTGTGACTTACGTTTTAAGTATCAATGTTTGCATGTTCGTACATGTTCAAATACACAGAGGAAAACAGACGTTTAAAACGTGTGTGCCTGGTATCTCAAATTTATTCCTCTTAGGGATACTTTATGAATCATACAACTGCCACTTCCATTCAACCTAACCCCCCTGTGTGGTATATACAAATTTCACTTTTCTTTATGTCCTCATAAAAGTTGGAGAACATTTGGCCACCTTCCACTGTGCAGTATATTGGAGACTTGGAGATTATTATAAGCTGTCTCTTCTCTCTGCTTTCCCTTTTGTGTAAATGATTCCAGCTCTTTGCTTTTTCTCACCAATCATACTTTATACACTTAGGAGAGATTTAAAAAATTGGTTTTCACCCGAGGACAGCCGCATGCAGAATACAGGGATCCTGCCTTTTCCTGCTGAAAGTGAAGAGTGCTGACAACATGAGCCAGGAGCCACACTGTGAAGATGTCCCATTGGTCAAAACCCTTCATGTAGATGCCGGACCCACAATTCTTTTGGAAACTTTGGCTTTAGAATTTCTCAGGGAAGGGAGCTAAAAGAATTCAGCCCTGTGTCTTCCCTCCTTAAGGGAAATTCATGAGTCACATTTGCTATTTCCCCCCAAACATATGTCCTTTCATTAAAAAGAACAGAGAAGCTAAACCATTGGCATCTTGGATGCACCCTTTTCTCTTTCAGTTCCCGCCTGGTTATAGATGAAGAAATGATTTCAAGATCTAGTCACAGATTTAGTCTGGATGTCTACAGAGGAAAAGAGTCTTCCTTGGGATGTCCACGTGTAAATAATGACACCACAGTTACTGACAGCAGTAACAACAAAAACCACGGTGATGACAGTAACTGGCCTCGCTGACTCACTTGGGGCCAGGAGTCGCACTCAATCCTTTACAGGCATTAGCGGACTTAAAACTCTCAGCAGCCTTATGAGCTCAGCAGCCTTATTCCTATTCCACAGGTAAAATGCAGTCGGGGAGGTTACAGGACTTGCCAGAGCAGAAGCCAGGATGGGTACCCTGGTCTGAGTGTTCCTCCAGCTCATCCTACCCATGTCGCCACCCTGCCTCCAAAGTGGCGCCCTTCCCGGAGAGCTCTGTCTTCAGCTTCCTCCTGGGAGCCCGGAGCCCTAAGTCTGCCTCCTGGGCATATCCACCTCCCTACAGGGTGCTCTGTCTGCTTTACAGGCTGGTCCAACCCTCTGAAGGTGAGGGGTGCATCTCTCCTACAGCCAGAGGACCATGTCACCTCCTCCATTAAGGACAGGGTGACTCCAACAGTGTCCTCCCTTAAAGCCTTTCTGTGGGTCTCAGATGCCTCTGCCTGAACGTGGAAGGAGACTCAGGCATTGAGCAGCAGGTGGAAACCGGATCCTCTTGTCTCTGCCTGGTGTGGAGCAGCACTGCCACCATGTGGGCAAACTGGCTGTGCGGGGACAACCATGGAGCCCAGGAAAAGTCAGGAAAGCAGCCACAGAAGCCCGCATTCGTTCATTTATTTAAAGTTTGTGGAGCACCTACTACGTGTCATGGGCTTGGCTAGGCTCCTTCTATTGATGCGGCTGCTGCCTAGGTAGTGAATTAAATTATGGCAACGATCTGGGCTCTAGTGAATGTCCAGCATTTCTTCATCATTTACTTGGGGGCACTTTCGTCTAGGGCTGATTTGCAACACCCAGAAATTATAAAGATACATCAGCTTTGTGCACCAGGGTTTCCTTTGCCTCCAAGGTTTTGGGGACAAGCGGACAACAGAGAAATACAGGACTCCAGAGTTACTTACCGTCCTGATACGGGCTCCATCTCGATGGTTATGAAGGGGCAGGATTATGTATTTCTAGTACATGCCTTTGCTTCTTTTTTTATTAACTGGGAAATACTGAGGCGCCTGAGTGGTTCAGTCAGTTAAGCGTCTGACTTTTGGTTTCAGCTTAGATCATGATCTCATGGTTGGTGAGACTGAGCCCTGCATTGGGCTCTGTGCTGACAGTGCAGAGCCTGCTTGAGATATTCATTCATTCATTCATTCATTCTCTTTCTCTCTCTCTCTCTCTCCCTCTCTCTCTCAAAATAAATAAACATAAAAAAACAGGTAAATAGTACATTAAAAGCTTATCCTAGAAACTTAGAAAGTAGAGAAAAACAGAAAATTATACCTGACCTCTTTACCCTGACACTATCACTGTTAACATTTTTTGTAATTTATTTTTTCTAATTTTATTTTTTCAATTTACATCCAAATTAGTTAGCATATAGTGCAACAATGATTTCAGGAGTAGATTCCTTAGTGCCCCTTACCCATTTAGCCCATCCCCCCTCCTACAACCCTTCTGGTAACCCTCTGTTTGTTCTCCATATTTAAGAGTCTCTTATGTTTTGTCCCCCTCCCTGTTTTTATATTATTTTTGCTTCCCTTCCCTTGTGTTCATCTGTTCTGTATTAAAGTCCTCATATGAGTGAAGTCATGATAATTGTCTTTCTCTGACTAATTTCGCTTAGCAGAATACCCTCTCATTCCATCCACATATTTGCAAATGGCAAGATTTCATTCTTTTTGATTGCCGAGTAATACTCCATTGTATATATACACCACATCTTCTTTATCCATTCATCCATCGATGGACATTTGGGCTCTTTCCATACTTTGGCTATTGTTGGTACTGCTGCTATAAACATTGGGGTGCATGTGCCCCTTTGAAACAGAACATCTATATCCCTTGGATAAATACTTAGTAGTGCAATTGCTGGGTCGTAGGGTAGTTCTATTTTCAATTTTTTACATTTTTTTAAATGTTAATTTTATTTATTTTTGAAGGAGATAGAGACAGAGTATGAGTGGGGTGGGGCAGAGAGAGAGGGAGACACAGAATCCGAAGCAGGCTCCAGGCTCTGAGCTGTTAGCACAGAGACCGACACGGGGCTCGAACTCACAAGCTGCGAGATCATGACCTGAGCCGAAGTCAGACGCTCGACTGACTGAGCCACCCAGGCACCCCTATTTTTAATATTTTGAGGAACCTCCATACCGTTCTCCAGAGTGGCTGCACCAGTTTGCATTCCCACCAGCAGTGCCAAAGAGATCCTCTTTCTCCGCATCCTCGCTAACATCTGTTGTTGCCTGAGATGTTAATGTTAGCCATTCTGACAGGTGTGAGGGGGTATCTCCTTGTGGTTTTGATTTATATTTCTCTGATGATGAGTGATGTTGAGCATGTTTTCATGTGTCACTTGGCCATCTGGATGGCTTCCTTGAAGAAGTGTCTATTCATGTCTTTTGCCCATTTCTTCACTGGATTATTTGGTTTTTGGGTGTTGAGTTGGATAAGTTCTTTATAGATTTTGGATACCAGCCCTTTATCTGATATGTTGTTTGCAAATATCTTCTCCTATTCCATCGGTTGCCTTTTAGTTTTGCTGATTGTTTCCTTCACTGTACAGAAGCTTTTTATTTTGATGAGATCCCAATAGTTCATTTTTGCTTTTGTTTCCCTTGCCTCCGGAGACATGTTGAGTAAGAAGTTGCTGTGGCCAAGGTCAAAGAGGTTGTTGCCTGCTTTCTCCTCTAGGATTTTGATGGCTTCCTGTCTTACATTTAGGTCTTTCATCCATTTTGAGTTTATTTTTGTGTATGGTGTAAGAAAGTGGTCCAAGTTCATTCTTCTGCATGTCACTGTCCCATTTTCCCAGCACCACTTGTTGAAGAGACTATCTTTATTCCATTGGATATTCTTTCTTGCTTTGTCAAAGATGAGTTGGCCATACATTTGTGGGTCCATTTCTAGGTTTCCTATTTTGTTCCATTGATCTGAGTGTCTGTTTTTGTGCCATAACACTGTTAACATTTTGATGTATTTCCTCTCTGCTTTTTTTTCCTGCATTTTTTTTTTGCAATAAAGTAACTGTGCTTATATATGATTTTACATTTTACTTTATTGTGTAGCACATTGTCATCATAATGATAATAGATAATACATTCTGAGCAGCCATGATGTCCCAGGCCCTTTGCTAGAGGCTTTAAACGTCATGCCATGAAGCCAAAGAACACTCTTAGGAGATGGTATTATTATCCCTCTTTTTTTTTTTTTTTTTTTTTTTTTTTTGAGAGAGAGAGAGAGGAAGAGAAAGAGAAAGCGAGAGAGAAGATCCCAAGCAGGCTCTGCACTATCAGCACAGCCCAACGTGGGACTTGAGCCCACAAACCATGAGATCATGACCTGATCTGAAATCAAGAGTTGTATGCTTAACCGACTGAGCACTCAGGTTCTCCAATTATTCCTCTTTTAATAAACAAGACAACTGAGGCTCAGAGAGGATCCAAACATCCACACATCTCTTGCCTCTCATAAGTCTGAGCCATGTCGCTGCACTGTTTCAGTAACGCTCATTTAATATCTGCATTGCTTCCCACGGGTCCCTGCCCTGTGCTGCACTCGCCTGCTTGCCCTATTTTAGACCTTTAGTTGCTGCTAATCTCATTTAGCTGATGTAAATATTGCTGCCAGAAGCCTCTCTAAATGTAACTTTTTACAAATCCAGGATTAATTTCTTAAGGTGGCTTTTCAGAAGTGGGTTTCCCAGTCAAGAGTTTAGACTTTTTATGGCTGTTAGTATTTTTGAATTGCTTCTCAGTGGGTTGCACAAATTTGTACACATTAGCCCTGCAACCAGAGATGCATGGCAATGCCAGTTTCACAGCATCCTCACCAGCACTGAGGGTTGATTTCTTTTTCAGTCTAAATGATGATAGGGGCACCTGGCCAGCTCAGTGGGTAGAGCATGAGACTCTTGATCTCAGGGTCATAAGTTTGAGCCCCATGTTGGGTGTAGAGCTTACTTTAAAAAAAAATAGAACATGATAAATGGCCTGATAAGAAAATCAGTGATAAGTGGGTTGTTTTGTGGGTCTCTCATCATTAGAGAGGGTGAAATGTTTTTTACTTCTCACCACTGTGCTGGCACTTTCTGCCTCCTTGGCCTCCCCAGAACATCTCTACTGTCATGGTTCCTTGTCATCCTAGGGTCCAGGGACTCTCCCAGGGGGTCTGTAGATAGAATTCAGGGGGTTTTGGAACTTGTTTAGGAAAAAAAATACCTTTGTTTTTATAAAACTGTCACTGAAGAAGCACCCCTTCCATCCCATCATGAGTGCAGGCAACAAACCACAGTAGAGTTACCAGGAGCTGTGATAGCATTTATGCTCAGCAACACTTGGAAATTACGGTAGTTACTAGTCATGCTGCTAGAACTTGTGTTTGGATGTGTTAATAAACAAACACATTTATTACCACATCACATATTTGTTTATAAAGTTTTTCGCTAATTGTATTTTAATATCGTTTTCCTTTGTAATCCTAGGTTTTCTTTAAATAAATACATTAAATTTTATTTTATTTTATTTTTGAAATGATCATGTTTTTTCAGTGTGTTTTTAAATAAATGTTTTTTAATGTTTATCCATTTTTTAGAGAGAGAGAGAGAGCATGCAAGCTGTAGAGGGGCAGAGGGAGAGGGAGACAGAGGATCCAAAGCTGATAGCACAGAGCCAGCTTTGGGGACTTGAACTCACAAAGTTGGATGCTTCACCAACTGAGCCACCCAGGCACCCATATTTTAATTTTTAAGTTTATGTATTTATTTTGAGAAAGACAGAGACAGTACAAGTAGGGGAGAGGCAGGGAGAGAGAGAGGGAGAGAGAGAGAATCCCATCCAGGCTGCCAGCCCATAGCCTGATGTAGGACTCAAAACTCATGAACCTCAAGATCATGACCTGAGCAGAAACCGAGAGTGGGATGCTCAACTGAATGAGCCACCCAGGTGCCCCAAATAAGTAAATTAAATTTTAAAGTGCTATTCTGAGAAGAGATCCATAGGCTTCACTTGACTACTTTCTGGTGGGGTCATAGCAAAAATAAAGTTTAAAACTCCTGTCCTACAAATCTTCATTATAGAATAATTCCAAATAAATTCATGGTACCACTCCAGGGAGAAGTCAATTTCTCTCCCCTTGAGTGTTCATTGGACTTAGTGATTCACTTCTAAGAGCCTCCACAGTTGAAAAATCTGCAGACACCTCCTTAACCCAGTGACCAAGGTCAACCTGACCAGTGAGAAGTCATGTTGATGTCGTGAATCTGTGATAAGAAGGGCTCTCCACCTCTGTGCCATTCTTCCCCGTCAAATCCATACCCCAGATCTAGCCACAAGCAAACATCAGACAACCCAGGTTCAGGGACATTCTCCAAAATATCTGATCAGTCCTCTTCAAGTGTCAAGGTCATGGGAACAATGAAAGACTGAAGAACAGCCACATACTAAAAAGTGTAAGGAGACAGACTAAATGCAACACGCCCTTCTCAGCTGCTTCCACTGCTGAGGTGGAGAAGGTACAAGATGTTTCTGGAATGTCTCATGCCAACAAGCAATGAGGTCCTCAGAAACCTTGGGGTCATGTACAAAAGATACAGAACCCAGCTTGGATGGGTTTTCACTGAGTATGGGGACAAGGGACAATTTGAGCGTGAAGATAAATAATGAGAGTAACAATCCACTGGAAAAAAAATAGCAAACCGTTAGTTTACATTGATATAAATAAAGAATGACACAATTGAAAGTTCGTTTCACGTGGGATGTTTACAAATTTAAATACCTCCCCACATACTAAGCCCTCAATTAATGATATTTACTACAACAATGGACAAATGCTGATTAACTACAAAGGGGAAAAGAGGAACTTTACAGTGGAGAGGCTTGGCAGACATCACCTTAATTAAAGGATCAGAGTGGACATTGTCAGATGCGGGGAGTGGGGAGTGGAGGGGGTTGGAAATGAAGTGCTACCTTCCAGGATGCAGTGAGAAAAACCCATTACCACCTCTGTGATATCCCTATCAAAGAGGCATTGTCTGACGTTAATTGTGAGAAAATTTCAAACAAACCAAAATCAGGGGACATCTTACAAAAGAAATGGCCTGTGCCCTTTGAAAATATGAGGGTCATGATAGACAATAAAGGATAGGTCTTCTGGATTGAAAAAGATCAGGGTCACAAAACTAAATGAGATGTGTACACACAAACATGGTTTTTCTTTTCCTTAAAGATAATCAGTGAAACCACTGGGGAAATTTGAATGAGGGCCTCAGATTAAATAATAGTGTTGTAGGGGCGCCTGGGTGGCTCAGTGGGTTGAGCGTCCAACTTCGGCTCAGGTCACGATCTCGTGGTCCGTGGGTTCAAGCCCCACAACGGGCTCTGTGCTGACAGCTCAGAGCCTGGAGCCTGTTATGGATTCTGTGTCTCCCTCTCTCTGACCCTCCCCCATTCATGCTCTGTCTCTCTCTCTGTCTCAAAAATAAATAAACGTTAAAAAAAAATTAAAAAAAATAAGTAATAGTGTTGTATCAATGTTAATTTCTTGGTTTTGCCTGCGATTGTGCTTAGGTAGGGGAGGATATGACCTTGATGGTACAAGATGGTAAAATACTTGCAGATATTGGGACATCAGGTCAGAAACCAATATTTCAGTAAAAACAAAGTTCTTTGCACCTGTACTCACAACTTTTATGTAAGTTCATGATCATGACCGGGAGGAGTTGAGGCTACATTTTTGTGGCCATTTTTTTTTTTCAATCCAATAGAGTATTATGGCTGTATTTTTTTTTTTTTTAGTCTACCACAATGTCCAGAATAGAACTCTTGTTTTCCAACCCTAAATATACTTTTTCCTCTCTCCGAAAATGATCCCAAACACCCACCTTCTTGCTTAAGGCAAAAGCTCTCTTTATTTCAAACCCTGTATCTCATCCACCAGGACGTCTTACCAAGTCCAGCTCCAAAGCGGGTCTTGAATCTGTTCATTTTCCATTGCTGGTCCTGCCCCCCCTCACTGAGCCACCACTTCTGGGCAGCCGTGAAGGAGATGTTCATGGGGAGGTCTGTGGGAGCCCATCGCCTCTGCGTATTCCCCAGCCAGGTGGTGGTGGGTCTGAGGCTGGGGTTGGAAGGATGCTAATGGGCAGCTGAACTTGAGTGGAGAAGAGAGAAGATGTACTGGAACTCAGCGAGGCCCTTGGCATCTGGCCATCAGTGCCCGTGACAGCACGACGTCCTTCAGAGAGTAATGGCATCACTTCTGCCTTCAAACGTCACAAGAGCCTCTTCTTTGGGCCAAGTCTAGTTGGAACCATACAAAGAAGGGAGTTCTGGGAAACACAGTCCCCAGTGTAACCAAGTTGACAGTGCACATTTCCACCATGCAATTCCCGTACTGCTCAGTCTGAAGTGGCCACTGTCGTACTCTATCACATCACAGAGCTGTTTTAATTCTCTGCTTTAGCTATCAGTCTCATCTGTTTCCTGGGGCCTTCCCTGCCACAGAGTTATCTCAGCACAGCTTGGATCTTGTCTGTCCTCAGCACATAGAACAGGGAGTGGCACATGGTGTGGAATAAATGTCCCCTCCCCCATCACCTTGACTTTGACAATTCCTATTTTTGGATCCATTATTTATAATACCCTGCTTCCACGTGCTAATTTATTTTCTTAAATAAGAATTAATAACATTCTTTTGAGTTTGAGTAAAGAAAAAAAAAACCCTCCCCCCACCCCCACCCTCAACAAATAGACTTCAGTAAAGGGAAATGTATCGGGTCATGGAATGGACAAGTCCAAAGACTCTTTCAGGCACAGCTGAATCCAGGAGGCTCCAATACTGCTGAGATTTGTTCTGCTTCTTGTGTGCTGGTTTCGGGCTCAGGCAGTCTTTCCCCTCAGGGTGGCACCTGAAGATTTCCCTTGTCATGGTTCAGTGAGAATAGAACTGCTTTTTTACTGGTAGTTTCAATAACAGTCCTGTCCTGGGAGTAGAAGGGGAATCCCCCTCCCAAAATATTGAGGTGCCATTGAGAGCAGAGAGGAAGATTTGTTTGTTCACTGCAGCATTGTTGTGAGGATTAAGAGTGGATGTTTTGAAGTTTCTGGCACATAGTAAGCCCTCGATTAATGACAGTTGCTACAACGATAATTAATATTGTCGTATAATTATCATTACTGCATGAAAGCATTTTCTACACTGCAGGGTACCAAACGAACGTTAGATATCATTATCTCTCTCGGAGCCGGGCAGATCAGACAACCCAATTCAGGAGCAGAGGGGAGGAGGAGCTTTCCTTTCTCAGACCCCACGGAGACCTCAGCTTTCTGTCTGGGGGCAGCTGGGTCGGAGGGAAGGTGTGGTCCTCCTGTGGTTCTCAGGATGGCCACTTGGTGGCAGCTTTAGCCCATTTTGTGCTCTTCTCAGCCAGGTCCTCACTGGGCTAGCTTGCACACGTGGGCTTCCCCGGGAGCCTCAGGGTCCACACTCCTCCTCACACCTTCTGCCTGAGATGCTTCCTTGTGCTGGAGATGATGGTGGGGGGCGAGTCACATGTGGATAGATGCATACAGAGGATTTCAGTGGGGTTTCAGGGCTGTGGGATGGGGGCAGGGAGGCTTGGGTGAGTCAGGAGCGTGTCCACCAGAAGTCTGCAAAACTGGCAAGAGGCTGGCTGGGTGTGTACTGGGTGAACAGCCTGGGCGCGGGGCTCCAGGAGACGTGTGTCACGTTCTGGATGCCCATCATCTGTGGACCATCTTTGCTCTGTTGGAGGAAGTTCCAGCCTTCTGAGTCATGTGGAAGCCTGAGAACGGTATTCCCCAGGTTTCTTTGCAGCTACCTACGGGACACAGGTGAGACCCAGGCCCCTCCGACTAGACTCACAGAGGTGAGACTTCACTCTGGAGATGAGAGCAACCTGAGGAGAGAGGTTCTGCCCAGAAGCCCCTCCCTCCCTTTTTCTTTCTGGCAAAGATAATGACAGAGGTATTGGCTTTCTTTTGGAGGTGAGGGTGAGGTGGGTAGGTGGTAGCAGTGAGAAGGTCAAGTGTCTGACCCATACGTGGGCGCTGCTGGGGGAAAGTGGGCAGTGCTGGCTTTCTCCTCAGACCCGTTCACAGGACTGTTGCAGGCTTTGCTTTTGGAAGCCTGGTCTAAATCCTTGTTCTCCAGGAGTCCTAAGACTGTGTTAAACCACCCAATATCTTTTTAGTAAAATCTTGTTCTGGTTTAATCCATCAGAATCGTAATCTGTTGCCTGCAGCAAAGAACCTTGACAAACATAAGGACTAACCCTGTGTTTATCCCATGCCGAGTACGAGGCCTCTTTTAAATTTCAAACAATTCCATGAGGTAGGAATTCTCATTTTATAGATGAGGCGAGCATACTTAGAGAGGTTAAGTACTTTGCCCATGGTCACACAGCTTGTATGTACCAGTGCCTCGAGTCCAGTGAAAGATATGTTGCTCTCTGGAGTTCGTGATCTTTCCAGTGTGCCCCAATAGGGACATTATCTGTACCCGCCCCCAACCTAACTCAGTGACAGAAGCTTATTCGGTGCCCAATAAAGATTCAGCCTTAATAAATACCGAACAAGTGAGTAAATGAAAATGCCACAATCTTTTGTTCTTGGATGGTGCTTGAGCTTGGATTGTCTCCTGGGGTGTGGGGGGCAGGCTCAGGTAAAATGGCAGGTGAAATTCATCTTATGAAGTCTCACCTCTCCCTTTAGAGCCCTTCCCCTCCTTGTGCCCCACGTCCCTGTTTGCTGCCCCTGCTCCAGCTTCTTGCTTCCATCTGGAACATAGTTAAATGCTTGTCTGTCCCCAGAAGGTGAATTCCAAAGATGACGATGGTCACATTCACAATTTGCTCCCTCTGTGGTCAGTGCTCCAGCCCCCGGTGGGTGCTCAGAGTCGTTGCTATCAAAGCATCTAGAATCTGAACAAAATCACCCATGCATTGATGCATCAGTGTCCCTGTCCCCATGCTGGAGGGGTGGCTGTCCACCTCTACTTAAAGACTCCACTGTCCACTTTTAGTGGCCCTAATGAGACAATAGTCTTCCTCATGTGTGTGTCCAGCCAGTTTCTCTGTAACACTGGGTCTAGTCAGGACCTCCGGAGCAATACTTGGTAAGCCCACTCCCGTCCTTAGTTGACAACCCCTCAGACATGTGAAGGCAGCCGCTGGAAGTCTCCTGCATTCTGCCCCACGGTGCCCTCCCACTCTGTTCCCAGGGTTTTGTTCCCAAGTGAAGCACATCCCCCCCCCCCCCATGCTTCTCTGCAGAAGTGGCTGCCAGTTCCTTCTCCCTCCAGCCCTGGACACGCCCCACTGGCCAGTGTTTCTTCTTGTGTGTGACCAGGGGTCTGAAACCTAAACTAGCCAGGGCAGGGCCGAGTGTCAGCTCACATGTCCCTCGCTGTGGATCCCTTATGACCAGGTTCAAATTCTGGCTCTGTTTTTTAATGGCTGAGTGACTTTGGGCAAGTTATGAAACCTCTCTGTGCTTTAGTCTTTTCATGTGTAAAATAGATGAAAATCTACCTCATAGATTATAAGGATAACAGAGGAAGTATTTGTTAAGTGCTTAGAATGGTGTCTGTCATAGTGCTATAAACTTGTTTTAAAAATAAATACAACTATTAATGTCAACATCAGAAGTATTTTTTAAGTAGAAAAAAGTAGTTTTATTTTATTTTATTTTTAAAATTTACATCCAAGTTAGTTAGCATATAGTACAACAATGATTCCAGGAGTAGATTCCTTAACGCCCCTTACTCATTTAGCCCATCCCCCCTCCTACAACCCTTCCAGTAACCCTCTGTTCTCCATAGTTAAGAGTCTCTTATGCTTTGTCTCCCTCCCTGTTTTATATTATTTTTGCCTCCCTTCCCTTGTGTTCATCTGTTCTGTCTTAAAGTCCTCATATGAGTGAAGTCATATGATAATTGTCTTTCTCTGACAAATTTCGCTTCGCATAATACCCTCTAGTTCCATCCACGTAGTTGCAAACGGCAGGATCTCATTCTTTTTGATTGCCGAGTAATACTCCACTGCATATATATACCACATCTTCTTTTTTTTTTTGAGTCTTTACTCCAGAAACATGGCAAATGTCTGCATTTATTCAGATATTATTTTATTCTTTAATAAACATTTGTTTTTAGCATAGCCCTATCAGTCTTTGAACATTTTCTTATTTTCTAGAACAGCAAGATATTCCAGCTCACTCTCCTGTTTCCCTGCCAAAGATCTATAATCAAGCATTTCATTAAGGACTCTAGTTCATTTCAGTGGGGAATAGTACTTAGACACAACTATCTGAGCACTAGGTGCCCTCTCATTGGAATTACTGTGGCTTTCCTGGTTGAAGGGAAGAAAGCTAATGGTAGAGGCGTAGATCACCCAGGCTACATGTTCTTGGTTAGACCTACTTCCCTCTCAGACTGAATCTGTGCATGTTAATTTAATCCTCCTTAAATTGAATGTTAACTATCATTTCAAGGATTTTCAAAAGTTGCTCAATTTTACCTCCCCCCCCCCAAATCTGGTTATGTATATCAGTCAAAAGTTTTTCCAAAATCCCTAGAGGACTTCATTTTTGTGTTAGTGCTGGAACAGTTACATATTAAACATGTCCTAATAAATCAGTGCTAGTAAATATTTCCAGAGTGCTAATAATTTGAAAGTGGCATCTTTCAAATCTTTTAGGCAAAGATATCACTTCCTTTTAGACTCAAGAGCATTTTTATACCTTTATCAAATAAAGACACCCAGTTATCCTCTACTTTTTATGTCCTTATACATCACATGTTTTGGAATTCCTTTTGATGTCCTTAAATTCTTGTTTTGTCTAATTTCTAATATATAACTGACTTGCCACACTTAAGAATTCAGGTACATTCATTCCTCATGAGTCTTCATATTATACTGTGATTGCCTCTACTTTGATGTAATATTTTTCCCTGAATATTTTAATATATTTTTTAATATGAAATTTATTGTCAACTTGGTTTCCATACAACACCCAGTGCTCATCCCAACAGGTACCCTCCTCAATGCCCATCACCCACCCCCCATCAACCTTCAGTTTATTCTCAGTTTTTAAGAGTCTCTTATGGTTTGCCTCCCTCGCTCTCTAACTTTTTTTTTCTTTCCTCTCCCCTATGGCCTTCTGTTAAGTTTCTCAGGATCCACATAAGAGTGAAAACATATGGTATCTGTCTTTCTCTGTAGGACTTATTTCACTTAGCATAACACTCCCCACTTCCACCCATGTTGCTACAAAAGGCCAGATTTAATTCTTTTTCATTGCCAAGTAGTATTCCATCGTGTATATAAACCAAAATTTCTTTATCTATTCATCAGTTGATGGACATTTAGGGTCTTCCCATAACTTGGCTATTGTTGAAACTGCTGCTATAAACATTGGGGTATAAGTGCCCCTATGCATCAGCACTCCTGTATCCCTTGGGTAAATTCCTAGCAGTGCTACTGCTGGGTCATAGGGGAGATCGATTTTTAATTTTTTGAGGAACCTCCACACTGTTTTCCAGAGCAGCTGCACCAGTTTGCATTCCCACCAACAGTGCAAGAGGGTTCCCGTTTCTCCACATCCTCTCCAGCATCTATAGTCTCCTGATTTGTTCATTTTGGCCACTCTGACTGGCGTGAGGTGATATCTGAATGTGGTTTTGATTTGTATTTCCCTGATGAGCAGCGATGTTGAGCATCTTTTCATGCGCCTGTTGGCCATCTGGATGTCTTCTTTTTTATTTTTTTTATTTTTTTTAACGTTTATTTATTTTTGAGACAGAGAGAGAGACAGAGCATGAACGGGGGAGGGTCAGAGAGAGGGAGACACAGAATCTGAAACAGGCTCCAGGCTCTGAGCTGTCAGCACAGAGCCCGACGTGGGGCTCGAACTCACGGACCGTGAAATCATGACCTGAGCCGAAGTCGGCCGCTTAACTGACTGAGCCACCCAGGCGCCCCCTGGATGTCTTCTTTAGAGAAGTGTCTATTCATGTCTTCTGCCCATTTCTTCACTGGGTTATTTGTTTTTCGGGTGTGGAGTTTGGTGAGTTCTTTATAGATTTTGGATACTACCCCTTTGTCTGATATGTCATTTGCAAATATCTTTTCCCATTCTGTCGGTTGCCTTTTAGTTTTGTTGGTTGTTTCCTTTGCTGTGCAGAAGCTTTTTATCTTCATGAGGTCCCAATAGTTCATTTTTGCTTTTAATTCCCTTGCCTTTGGAGATGTGTCAAGTAACAAACTGCTGAGGCTGAGGTCAGGGAGGGTTTTTTCCTGCTTTCTCCTCCAGAGTTTTGATGGTTTCCTGTCTCACATTGAGGTCCTTCATCCATTTTGAGTTTATTTTTGTGAATGGTGTAAGAAAGCGATCTAGTTTCATTCTTCTGCATGTTGCTGTCCAGTTCTCCCAGCACCATTTGTTAAAGAGACTCTTTTTTCCATTGGATATTCTTCCTGCTTTGTCAAAAATTAGTTGGCCATACTTTTGTGGGTCCAATTCTGGAGCCTCTATTCTATTCCATTGGTCTATGTGTCTGTTTTTGTGCCAATACCATGCTGTCTTGATGATGACAGCTTTGTAGTAGAGGCTAAAGTCTGGGAATGTGATGCCTCCAGCTTTGGTCTTCTTCAAAATTACTTTGGCTATTCGGGGCCTTTTGTGGTTCCATACAAATTTTAGGATTGCTTGTTCTAGCTTCAAGAAGAATGCTAGTGCAATTTTGATTGGGATTGCATGGAATGTGTAGATTGCTTTGGGTAGTATTGACATTTTAACAATATTTATTTTTCCAATCCATGATCATGGAATGTTTTTACACTTCTTTGTATCTTCTTCAATTTCCTTCATAAGCTTTCTACAGTTTCAGCATACAGATCTTTTACATCTTTGGTTAGGTTTATTCCTAGGTATTTTATGATTCTTGGTGCAGTTGTGAATGGGATCAGTTTCTTCGTCTTTCTGTTGCTTCGTTATTAGTGTATAAGAATGCAACTGATTTCTGTACATTGATTTTGTATCCTGCAACTTTGTTGAATTCATGTATCAGTTCTAGCAGACTTTTGGTAGAGTCTATTGGGTTTCCATACAGGGGAGTCCATGTATATCGTGTTATCTGCCAAAAGTGAAAGCTTGACTTCATCTTTGCCAATTTTGATGCCTTTGATTTTCTTTTGTTGTCTGATTGCTGATGCTAGAACTTCCAATATTATGTTAAACAACAGTGGTGAGAGTGGACATCCCTGTCGTGTTCCTGATCTCAGGAGGAAAGTTCTCAGTTTTTCCCCATTGACTATGATATTAGCTGTGGGCTTTACATAAATGGATTTTATGACGTTTAAGTATGTTCCTTCTATCCCGACTTTCTTGAGGGTTTTTATTAAGAAAGAATGCTGAATTTTGTCAAATGCTTTTTCTGCATCGATTGACAGGATCATATGGTTCTTATCTCTTCTTTTATTGATGTGATGTATCACATTGATTGATTTGCAAATGTTGAACCAGCCCTGCAGCCCAGGAATGAATCCCACTTGATCATGGTGAATAATTCTCTTTATATGCTGTTAAATTCGATTTGCTAGTATCTTATTGAGAATTTTTGCATCCATATTCATTAGGGATTTTGGCCTGTAGTTCTCTTTTTTGCTGGGTCTCTGTCTGGTTTAGGAGTCAAAGTAATGCTGGCTTCATAGAATGAGTCTGGAAGTTTTCCTTCCCTTTCTATTTTTTGGAACAGCTTGCGAAGGATAGGTATTATCTCTCCTTTAAATGTCTGGTAGAATTCCCCAGAGAAGCCATCTGGTCCTGGACTCTTATTTGTTGGGAGGTTTTTGATAACTGATTCAATTTCTTCTCTGGTTATGGGTCTGTTCAAGTTTTCTATTTCTTCCTGTTTGATTTTTGGAAGTGTGCCAGCGCTTAGGAATTTGTCCATTTATTCCAGGTTGTCCAGTTTGTTGGCATATAATTTTTCATAGAATTCTCTGAAAATTGCTTGTATTTCTGAAGGATTGGTTGTAATAATTCCATTTTCATTCATGATTTTATCTATTAGGGTCATCTCCCTTTTCTTTTTGAGAAGCCTGGCTAGAGGTTTATCAATTTTGTTTATGTTTTCAAAAAACCAACTCTTGGTTTCATTGATCTGCTCTACAGTTTTTTTAGGTTCTATATTGTTTATTCCTGCTCTGATCTTTATTATTTCTCTTCTTCTGCTAGGTTTGGGGTGTCTTTGCTGTTTGGCTTCTATTTCCTTTAGGTGTGCTGTTAGATTTTATATATGGGATTTTTCTTATTTCTTGAGATAGGCCTGGATTGCAACGTATTTTCCTCTCAGGACTGCCTTCGCTGCATCCCAAAGCGTTTGGATTGTTGTATTTTCATTTTCATTTGTTTCTGTATATTTTTTAATTTCTTCTCTAATTGCCTGGTTGACCCATTCATTCTTTAGTAGGGTGTTCTTTAACCTTATGTGTTTGGAGGTTTTCCAGACTTTTCCTGTGGTTGATTTCAAGTTTTATAGCATTATGGTCTGAAAGTGTGCATGGTATGATCTCAATTCTTTTATACTTGTGAAGTGCTGTTTTGTGACCAAGTATGTGATCTATCTTGGAGAATGTTCTGTGTGACTCAAGAAGAAAGTATATTCTGTTGCTTTGGGATGCAGAGTTCTAAATATATCTGTCAAGTCCATCTGATCCAATGTATCATTCAGGGCCCTTGTTTCTTTATTGATCCTGTGTCTAGATGATCTATTCATGGTTGTAAGTGGAGTGTTAAAGTCCCCTGCAACTACCACATTCTTATCAATAAGGTTGCTTATGTTTGTGATTGTTTTATATATTTGGGGGCTCCCGTATTCACCGCATAGACATTTATAATTGTTAGCTCTTCCTGATGGATAGACCCTGTAATTATTATATAATGCCCTTCTTCATCTCTTGTTACAGCCTTTAATTTAAAGTCTAGTTTGTCTGATACAAGTATGGCTACTCCAGCTTTCTTTTGACTTCCAGTAGCATGATAGATAGTTCTCCATCCCCTTACTTTCAATATGAAGGTGTCCTCAGGTCTAAAATGAGTCTCTTGTAGACAGCAAATAGGTGGGTCTTTTTTTTTTTTAATCCATTCTGATACCCTATGTCTTTTGGTTGGCGCATTTAGTCCATTTACATTCAGTGTTATTCCTGAAAGATATGGGCTTAGAGTTATTGTGATATCTGTAGGTTTCATGCTCGTAGTGATGTCTCTGGTACTTTGTGGTCCTTGTAACATTTCATTTACAGAATCCTCCTTAGGATCTCTTGTAGGGCTGGTTTAGTGGTGATGAATTCCTTCAGTTTTTGTTTGTTTGGGAAGACCTTGATCTCTCCTTTTATTCTGAATGACAGACTTGCTGGATAAAGGATTCTCAGCTGCATATTTTTTCTGTTCATCACTCTGAAGATTTCCTGCCATTCCTTTCTGGCCTGCCAAGTTTCAGTAGATAGGTCTGCCACTAGTGTTATGGGTCTCCCTTTATAGGTTAGAGCCTGTTTATCCCTAGCTGCTTTCAGAATTTTCCCTTTATCCTTGTATTTTGCCAGTTTCACTCTGATATGTTGTGCAGAAGATCGATTCAAGTTACATCTGAAGGGAGTTCTCTGTGCCTCTTGGATTTCAATGCCTTTTTCCTTCCCCAGATCAGGGAAATTCTCAGCTATGATTTGTTCAAGTACACTTTCAGCCCCTTTCTCTTTCTTTTCTTCTGGAATTCCTATGATATGGATATTGTTCCATTTGATTGTATCACTTTGTTCTCTAATTCTCCCCTCATACTCCCGGATTTTTTTAATCTCTGTTTTTCTCAGCTTCCTCTTTTTCCATAGTTTTTACTTCTAATTCACCTATTCTCTCCTCTGCCTCTTCAATCCGTGCTATGGCCACCTCCATTTTATTTCGCACCTCATTTATAGCATTTTTTAGCTCCTCATGACTGTTTCTTAGCCCCTTGATCTCTGCAGCAATAGATTCTCTGCTGTCCTCTGTGCTATTTTCAAGCCCAAGATTAATTTTATGACTATTATTCTAAATTTTTGTTCTGTTATATTGCTTAAATCGTTTTTGATCAGTTCGTTAGCTGTCGCTACTTCCTGGAGTTTCTTTTGAGGAGAATTCTTCCATTTTGTCATTTTGGGTAGTCCCTGTGGTGGCTCCAAATTGCAGGGCACTTCCCCTCTGCTGTCGGGAGTAATTTGTCCTGGTGGGTGGGGTCGTAGTCAGACCTGATGTCTGACTCCAGCCCACCACTGGGGCCACAGTCAGACTGGTGTGTACCTTATCTTCCCCTCTCCCAGGGGCAGAACTCACTGTGGAGTGGTGTTGCCCCTGTCTGGGCTACTTGCACACTGCCAGGCTTGTGGTGTTGCTTGGATGGGATCTGGCATATTAGCTGGGGTGGATATGCAAGGTGCACAGGGGCGGGAAGGGCAGGCTTAGCTCGCTTTGCTGTCGGTGGTCCCCTGTAGGAGGGGCCCTGCAGCACCGGGAGGGAGGCAGACCCGTCAGAGGGATGGATCCACAGAAGCACAGCATTGGGCATTTGCGCAGTGCAGGCAAGTTCACTGATGGGAACTGGTTCCCTTTGGAATTTCGGCTGGGGGATGGAAGAGGGAAATGACACTTGCCAGCACCTTTGTTCCCTGGCCGAGCTGAGCTCTGTCTTCCTGGGCTCAACAACTCTCCTTCCCAGTGTCCTCTCTCCCTTCCTGCTCTCCAAGAGCAGAGCTGTTGACTTTTAACATTCCAGATGTTAAGTCCTGCTGGCTGTCAGAACTCATGGAGTTTGGCCCCTCCACTTTTGCAAGCCAGACTTTGGGGGCTCTGCCTTGCCCAGCGGGCTGCCCCTCCACTGCCTGGCTCCCTCCTGCCAGTCCGTGTAGCACGCACTGCCTCTCCACCCTTCCTACCCTCTTGCGTAGGCCTCTTGTCTATGCTTGGCTCTGGAGAGTCCATTCTGCTAGTCTTCTGGTGGTTTTCTGGGTTATTTAGGCAGATGTGGTGGAATCTAAGTGATCAGCCAGACAAGGTGAGCCCAGCATCCTCCTACGCCTCCATCTTACCCTCTGAGTCCATACCACATGTTCTTTATCCATTCATCCATTGATGGACATTTGGGCTCTTTCCATACTTTGGCTGTTGTTGATAGTGCTGCTATAAACATTGGGGTGCATGTGCCCCTTCGAAACAGCACATCTATATCCCTTGGATAAACACCTAGTAGTGAAATTGCTGGGTCGTAGGGTAGTTCTATTTTCAATTTTCTGAGGAACCTCCATACTGTTTTCCAGAGTGGCTGCACCAGCTTGCATTGCCACCAGCAGTGCCAAAGAGATCCAGCTGCTGGTGGGAATGCAAGCTGGTGCAGCCACCTTGGAAAACAGTATGGAGGTTCCTCAAAAAGCTAAAAATAGAACTACCCTGCCATCCAGAAATTGCACTACTAGGCATTTATCCAAGGGATACAGGTGTGCTGTTTCAAAGGGACATATACACCCCAATGTTTAGAGCAGCACTATCAATAATAGCCAAAGTATGGAAAGAGCCCAAATGTCCGTTGATGGATGAATGAATAAAGAAAATGTGGTATATATAGACAATGGAGTATTACTTAGCAATTAAAAAGAATGAAACCTTGCCATTTGCAACTACATGGATGGAACTAGAGGGTATTATGCTAAGTGAAATCAGTCACAGAAAGACAAAAATCATATGGCTTCATTCATATGAGGACTTTAAGAGACAAAACAGGTGAACATAAGGGAAGGGAAACAAAAATAATGTAAAAACAGGGAGGGGGACAAAACAGAAGAGACTCATAAATATGGAGAATTAACTGAGGGTTACTGGAGGGGTTGTGGGAGGGGGGATGGGCTAAATGGGTAAGGGGCACTAAGGAATCTACTCCTGAAATCATTGTTGCAATCTACGCTAACTAATTTGGATGTAAATTACAAAAAAAAAAAAAAAAAAAGAGAGAGATCCTCTTTCTCCACATCCTTGCCAACATCTCTTATTGCCTGAGTTGTTCATGTTAGCCATTCTGACAGGTGTCAGGTGGTATCTCATTGTGGTTTTGATTTGTATTTCCCTGATGATGAGTGATGTTGAGCATTTTTTCATGTGTCACTTGGCCATCTGGATGTCTTCTTTGCAGAAGTGTCTATTCATGTCTTTTGCCCATTTCTTCACTGGATTATTTGGTTTTTGGGTGTTGAGTTGGATAAATTCTTTATAGATTTTGGATACAAACCCTTTATTTGATATGTTGTTTGCAAATATCTTCTCCCATTCCGTTGGTTGCCTTTTAGTTTGGCTGATTGTTTCCTTTGCAGTGTAGAAGATTTTTATTTTGATGAGTTCCCAGTAGTTCATTTTTGCTTTTGTTTTCCTTGCCTCCAGAGACATGTTGAATAGGAAGTTGCTGTGGCCAAGGTCAAAGAGGTTGTAGCCTGCTTTCTCCTCTAGGATTTTGATGGCATCCTGTCTTACATTTAGGTCTTTCATCCATTTTGAGTTTGTTTTTGTGTATGGTGTAAGAAAGTGGTCCAGGTTCATTCTTCTGCATGTTGCTGTCCCCTTTTCCCAGCACCACTTGCTGAAGAGACTGTCTTTATTCTATTGGATATTCCTTCCTGCTTTGTCAAAGATTAGTTGGCCATACATTTGTGGGCCCATTTCTGGGTTTCCTATTTTGTTCCATTGATCTGAGTGTCTGTTTTTGTGCCAGTACCATACTATCTTGATGATTACAGCTTTGTATTATGTCTCGAAGTCTGGGAGTGTGATGCCTCCAGCTTCAGTTTTCTTTTTCAAGATAGCTTTGGCTATTCAGGGCCTTTTCTGGTTTCATACAAGTTGTAGGATTGTTTGTTCTAGCTCTGTGAAGAATGCTGGTGTTATTTTGATAAGGACTGCATTGAATATGTAGATTTCTTTGGATAGTATTGACATTTTAACAATATTTCTTCTTCCTACCCAGGAGAATGGAATATTTTTCCTTTTTTTGTGTGTCTTCCTCAATTTCTTTCATAAGCTTTCCAAGTGTATAGATTTTTCACCTCTTCGTTAGATTTATTCCTAGGTATTTTATGGTTTTTGGTGCAGTTGTAAATGGGATTGACGTCTTGATATCTTTTTCTGTTGCTTCACTGTTGGTGTATAGGAATGCAACCGATTTCTGTGCATTGATTTTATATCCTGTCACTCTGCTGAATTCATGGATCAGTTCTAGCTGTGTTTTGGTGGAATCTTTTTGGTTCTCCATATAGAGTATCATGTTATCTGCGAAGAGTGAAAGTTTGACCTCCTCCTGGCCAATTTGGATGCCTTTTATTTCTTTGTGTTGTGAGATTGCTGAGACTCAGACTTTCAATACTATGTTGAATAACAGTGGTGGGGGTGGACATCCCTGTCTTATTCCTGACTTTAGAGGGAAGCTCTCAGTTTTTCCCCATTGAGGAAGATATTAGTGTTGGGTCTTTCATATATGGCTTTTAATAATCTCAAGGTATGATCCTTCTTTCCCTACTTTACTAAGGGTTTTTATCAAGAAGGGGGTTGTATTTTGTCAAACGCATTCTCTGCATCTGTTGAGAGAATCATGTGGTTCTTGTCCTTTCTTTAATTGATGTGATGAATCACATTGATTGTTTTGTGGATATTGAACCAGCCCTGCATCCCAGGTATGAATCCCACTTGGTCGTGGTGAATAATTTTTTTAATATATTGTTGGATCCAGTTGGCTAATACCTTGTTGAGGATTTTTGCATCCATGTTCCTCAGGGAAAGTGGGCCTATAGTTCCTTTTTAGTGGGGTCTTTGTCTGGTTTTGGAATCAAGGTAATGCTGGCTTCATTCAAAGAGTTTGGAAGTTTTCCTTTCCCTTTCTAATTTTTGGGACAGCTTCAAGAGAATAGGTGTTAACTCTTTCTTAAATGTTTGGTAGAATTCCACTGGAAAGCCATCTGGCCCTGGACTCTTGTTTTTTCGGAGATTTTTTATTACTAATTCAATTTCTTTACTGGTTATGGGTCTGTTCAAATTTTCTATTTCTTTCTGTTTCAGTTTGGTAGTGTAGTGTATATGTTTCTAGGAATTCGTCCATTTCTTCCAGGTTGCCCATTTTGTTGGCATATAATTGCCCATAATATTCTCTTATTGTTTTTATTTCTTCTGTGTTGGTTGTGATGTCTCCTCTTTCATTCTTCATTTTATTTATTTGGATCCTTTCCTTTTTCTTTTTGATCAAACTGGCTAGTGTTTTATCAATTTTGTTAATTCTTTCAAAGAACCAGCTTCTGGTTTCATTGCTGTGTTTTACTGTTTTTGTTTTTTAGTTATGATAACATTTGATTTCTGCTCTAATCTTTATTATTTCCTGTCTACTGCTGGTTTTGTGTTTTAGTTGCTGTTCTTTTTCCAGCTCTCTAAGGTGTAAGGTTAGGTTGTGTATCGGAGACCTCCCTTCCTTCTATAGGAAGGCCTGGATTGCTATGTACTTCCCTCTTGTGACCACCTTTGCTGTGTCCCAGAGGTTTTGGGCTGTCATATTATCAGTTACGTTGGCTTCCCTGTACTTTTAAATTTCCTCTTTAATTTCTTGGTTAGCCCATTCATTCTTTAGTAGGATGCTCTTTAGTCTCCAAGTATTTGTTACCTTTCCAAATTTTTTCTTGTGGTTGATTAGAGTTTCATAGCATTGTGGTCTGAAAATATGCATGGTATGATCTCAATCTTTTTGTGCTTGTTGAGGGCTGATTTGTGTCTCAGTATGTGATAAATTCTGGAGAATGTTTCATGTGCACTGGAGAAGAATGTATATACCGTTGCTGTAGCGTGAAAGGTTCTGAATACATGTGTTAAGTCCATCTGGTCCGGTGTGTCATTCAAAGTCATTGTTTCTTTGTTGATTTTATGATTAGATGATCTATGCATTGCTGTGAGTGGAGTGTTGAAGTCCCCTAATCATATGGTATTATTATCAATGAGTTTCTTTATGTTTGTGATTAATTGATTTTTACATTTGGGTGCTTTCACATTTGAAGCATAAAAGTTTATAATTGTTAGGTCTTCTCGGTGGATAGACCCCTTAATTATGATATAATGCCCTTCTTCATGTCATGTTACAGTCTTTATTTTAAAGTCTAGATTGTCTGGGATGCAGGGCTGGTTCAACATTCGCAAATCAATCAACGTGATACATCACATTAATAAAAGATAAGAACCATATGATCCTGTCAATCGATGCAGAAAAGGCCTTTGACAAAATTCAGCACCCTTTCTTAATAAAAACCCTTGAGAAAGTCGGGATAGAAGGAACATACTTAAACATCATAAAAGCCATTTATGAAAAGCCCACAGCTAACATCATTCTCAATGGGGAAAAACTGAGAGCTTTTTCCCTGAGATCAGGAACACGACAGGGATGCCCACTCTCACCGCTGTTGTTTAACATAGTGTTGGAAGTTCTAGCATCAGCAATCAGACAACAAAAGAAAATCAAAGGCATCAAAATTGGCAAAGATGAAGTCAAGTTTTCACTTTTTGCAGATGACATAATACTATACATGGAAAATCTGATAGACTCCACCAAAAGTCTGCTAGAACTGATACATGAATTCAGCAAAGTTGCAGGATACATAATCAATGTACAGAAATCAGTTGCATTCTTATACACTAACAATGAAGCAACAGAAAGACAAATAAAGAAACTGATACCATTCACAATTGCACCAAGAAGCATAAAATACCTATGGTGCTGGGAGAACTGGACAGCAACATGCAGAAGGTTGAAACTAGACCACTTTCTCACACCATTCACAAAATAAACTCAAAATGGATAAAGGACCTCAATGTGAAACAGGAAACCATCAAAACCCTAGAGGAGAAAGCAGGAAAAGACCTCTCTGACCTCAGCCATAGCAATCTCTTACTCGACACATCCCCAAAGGCAAGGGAATTAAAAGCAAAAATGAATTACTGGGACCTTACGAAGATAAAAAGCTTCTGCACAGCAAAGGAAACAACCAACAAAACTAAAAGGCAACCAACGGAATGGGAAAAGATATTTGCAAATGACATATCAGACAAAGGGCTAGTATCCAAAATCTATAAAGAGCTCACCAAACTCCACACCTGAAAAACAAATAACCGAGTGAAGAAATGGGCAGAAGACATGAATAGACACTTCTCTAAAGAAGACATCCGGATGGCCAACAGGCACATGAAAAGATGCTCAACGTCACTCCTCATCAGGGAAATACAAATCAAAACCACACTCAGATGTCACCTCACACCAGTCAGAGTGGCCAAAATGAACAAATCAGGAGACTATAGATGCTGGAGAGGATGTGGAGAAACGGGAACCCTCTTGCACTGTTGGTGGGAATGCAAATTGGTGCAGCCACTCTGGAAAACAGTGTGGAGGTTCCTCAAAAAATTAAAAATAGACCTACCTTATGACCCAGCAATAGCACTGCTAGGAATTTACCCAAGGGATACAGGAGTACTGATGCATAGGGGCACTTGTACCCCAATGTTTATAGCAGCACTCTCAACAATAGCCAAATTATGGAAAGAGCCTAAATGTCCATCAACTGATGAATGGATAAAGAAATTGTGGTTTATATACACAATGGAGTACTATGTGGCAATGAGAAAGAATGAAATATGGCCCTTTGTAGCAACATGGATGGAACTGGAGAGTGTTATGCTAAGTGAAATAAGTCCTACAGAGAAAGACAGATACCATATGTTTTCACTCTTATGTGGATCCTGAGAAACTTAACAGAAACCCATGGGGGAGAGGAAGGAAAAAAAAAAAAAGAGGTTAGAGTGGAAGGGAGCCAAAGCATAAGAGACTCTTAAAAACTGAGAACAAACAGAGGGTTGGTGGGGGGTGGGAGGGAGGGGGGGCGGTGATGGGTATTGAGGAGGGCACCTTTTGGGATGAGCATTGGGTGTTGAATGGAAACCAATTTGACAATAAATTTCATATATTGAAAAAAAATAAAACGATTTATGTAGTGGAAAATAAAATAAAATAAAATAAAATAAAATTGATAACATCAATAAAAAAATAAAGTCTAGATTGTCTGATATAAGTATGGCTCCTCTGGCTTTCTTTTGGTGACCATTAGCATGATAGATGGTTCTCCATCCCCTTTCTTTCAATCTGAAGGTGTCTTTAGGTCTCAAGTGGGTCTCTTGTAAACAACATATTAGATGGATCTTGTTTTCTTACCCATTCTGTTACCCTATGTGTTTTGATTGGAGCATTTAGTCCATTGATGTTTAGAGTGAGTACTGAAAGATAAGAGTTTATTGCTATTATGTTGCTCGTAGAGTTGGAGTTTCTGGTGGTGTTCACTGGTCCTTTCTAGTCTTTGTAGCTTTTATTTATTTTTTATTTTTTTGTCTTATTTCCTCTCAGAGAGTCCTCCTTAAAATTTGTTGCAGGGCTGGTTTAGTGGTCATGAACTCCTTTAATTTTTGTTTGTCTGGGAAACTTTTAATCTCTCCTTCTCTTTTAAATGACAGCCTTGCTGGATAACGAATTCTTGGTTGCAGATTTTTCTGACTCAGGACATTGAATATATCCTGCCACTCCTTTCTGGCCTGCCAAGTTTCTGTGGATAGGTCTGCTGCAAACGTGATCTGTCTTCCCTTGTAGGTTAAGGACTTTTTTTTCCCTTGCTGCTTTCACGATTTTTTCTTTGCCTGAATATTTTGTGAATTTGACTATGATATGCCTTGTTGATGGTCAGTGTTTGTTGAATCTTATGGAAGTCCTCTGTGCTTCCTGGATTTTGATGTCTGTGTCTTTCCCCAGGTTAGGAAAGTTTTCTGCTACGATTTGCTCACATAACCCTTCTACTCTTTTTTCTCTCTCTTCATCTTCTAGGACCCCTATGATTCTGAAGTTCTTCCTTTTTTTTTTTTTTATAAATTTTTTTTTTAACGTTTATTTATTTTTGGGACAGAGAGAGACAGAGCATGAACTGGGGAGGGGCAGAGAGAGAGGGAGACCCAGAATCTGAAACAGGCTCCAGGCTCTGAGCCATCAGCCCAGAGCCCGACGCGGAGCTCGAACTCACGGACCGCGAGATCATGACCTGAGCCAAAGTCGGACGCTTAACCGACTGAGCCACCCAGGTGCCCCTGAAGTTCTTCCTTTTTAATGAGTCACTGGTTTCTCTTAAATCATGCCCTTTTGCCTCAGTCTCCCTTTTTTTCTGCTTCATGATTCTCCATAAGTTTGTCCTCTATATTGCTTTGTCTCTGCTCTGCCTCATCCATCCTAGCCACTGTGGCATCCATTTGAGATTGAAGCTCAGTTATAGCTTTTTTAATTTCATCCTGACTAGCTTTTACTTCTTTTATCTCCTCAGAGGAGGACTCTAATCCATTTTTGACCCCAGCTAGTATTCTTATAATTGTGATTCTGAATTCTGGTTCAGACATCTTGTTTGTATCAGTGTTGATTAAGTCTCTGGCTGTCGTTTCTTCCTGCTCTTTGTTTTGGGGTGAATTTCTTTGTTTCATCATTTTGAAGGAAGAAAAGGAATTAGTAATGTAAAAAGAAATTTTTAAGTAAAAAATTAAAAAGAACACACACACACACACGCACACAATCAAATAAATGATGCTAGATCCTAGGTGTGTTTTGGTCTGGTTATTGAAAGGAGCTTGACAGAGTGGAGAAAAAAGGGAAGAAAAAAAAAGGAAAAAAATAAAAATGAGGGAAAAAAGGAAAACGTTTGAAAATTTGCTAAAATGAATACAATGAAATAGAATAAAATTAAATGATGGAAATAAAATAGAATTTCAAAAATCTAAGATAAAGTATTAGTAGAAAAGTATATATATTAAAATTTTTTTAACGTTTATTCGTTTTTGAGAGACACAGAGAGACAGAGCATGAGCGGGGAAGGGGCAGAGAGAGGGAGACACAGAATCTGAAACAGGTCCCAGGCTCTGAGCTGTCAGCACAGAGCCCGATGTGGGGCTCGAACTCACAAACTGCGAGATCCTGACCTGAGCCGAAGTCGGGTGCTCAACCGACTGAGCCACCCAGGCGCCCCTAAAGAAAAATGTTTTTAATAAAAATTGAAAAAAAAATAAATTTTTTCTTCCTGTATTCAAGAAAAAGAAGAGAAATAAAAAAGAAAAAAAATTTTGAACAGATGGACCAGTGAACAGACTGAAATATAGTTGAAATTGTATTGTTTTCCCATAGAAGTCAAACTATGAAGCACTTTATAGTCCGTCAACTAAGCAGGCAGAGAGATTTGTGTTCCTGAAGAGCAAGATTGGCCCAGGAAGCTGGGGCAGGGGGGCGCGCGGTGGGAGTTGGTGGAGCTTAGTGTAATGTCTCTGCCCTCCACTAGATGGCGCTACTTAGTGTACCGGGGTTGATTGGTGTGGCGCTTGGAGATGTGTATGCGCATGCGCGGGCGCGGTGAAACTGGTGTCAGCTGCTGCTCAGTCTCTATCCTCCGAACTCCATGCTCTCCTCAAGGAGATATCGCGCACCCGTCCTTTGTCTTCAGTCCGTCCGCTCCCCGCTTTTACACGGTCTGTGTCTAAGCTGTCAGGTAGCCAGACGGCACCTCCCTCCTGAGTTTTATCTCAGATGCAGCTGTGTTTCCCGACCCCTCACGTCTGCGGGACTGTGGCTTTGACCCGTTCTGCCCCTCTGCTGGAGGGTCTCACGGAGCCATGGTCGGGTGCCGGCCGCACCCAGGAACTTTCGCGGGACCATGCTGCTGCCAGTGCCCAGAGATTGCGGCTGGGTGCCGGCCCGCCCCAGAAAAAGTTCCTGAGATCGTGTAGCAGCAGCGTTTCAGGGATTATGGAAAACCACAACACACACCTGGCACCAGGCTTCACCCTTAACGACCTCGTTCCAGCACCAGCGAATGTGGTGTTTCTCCCGGGTCCACTGGGACCTCTGCCTGTGGGGAGTCCTTCCAGCAGGGGAACCGCCTCTTCCCATGTGTCCCAAAGACCCCCGGACTTCACTCTGCGCCTGTGGATTCGCCCTTCTCACCAGAGCACCACCAGGTATGGAGCTTCCGAGGTTCAGACTCTGTGCTCCTTGTTTATAGCATCTTAATGGGATTTAAATCTCCTTTCTCCCTTTTTGGTTCAGTCCCTGCGGCTGTTTCCACTTTTTCACTTTCTCTCCAGCTGCTTTCAGGGGAAGGTGCTTTTCTCATACTATCTCAGCAAGGAAAAGCGGCTCCCTGCCCTCCGTGGCTTCTGTCTCCCCCAGTTCACCTCTCTGCGCCACGTACCTGCTGGGTTCTGCTGTTCAGGTTGTGCACATTGTTGTGTCAGTCCTCAAGTCAGTTTTCTAGGTGTGCAGGATGGTTTAGTGTTGATCTGGCCGTATTTTATGGATGCGAGATGCAAAAAAACTTCCATGCTGTTCCACCATCTTCAACATCACAAGTATTTTTTAATGTCTATACTCACACTGAGTTTATAGCCAATTTATAACTTGTAGCCTTTTTTTTTTTTCATTTCCTTTTTTTTTTTTTTAAATGCTCTCCTCTCAGCCTCCCACCTGTCAGTGTGTGCTCCAGTAACTGGTTTTCAGAGAGCATAGTTTACATCTGTCCCTCTTGTGGGGCATGATCTGGCCGCTCATCACCTCCGACGGCAGGGCTCGTTGGGATGCTCATTGGCCTTGGGTGTGTGCGGTGAAGTGTGCTGAGCCTCGGGAAGTGCCTTGTTGACATCCAGACACTCCGTGCGTCTGCAGTGCTTCCTGTCTGTGTGGTCCCGCAGAGCTTCCTGGGGGATCCAGGCTGGCTGGGTCCTGCCTGCGTGTCTCCAGGTGTGGGCTAAGGACCACCTACAGTGGAGCCCCGAGTCCCAGACCTACGGCCTCAGGATCCATAGGCTGGGTTCCAGAAGGTTCCATCCACAGAGTGTCCCTAGAGATGCAGAGGCCTGCAGTCAGGGGGCGACAGAAGAGCTTGGCCAAGCAGGACTGCTGCTGACTTCCCGGCCCAGGGTGCAGGGTGGGCTGGCGGCTGCCCGGAGAGGCCTTCTCCTGGGCTGCAGACCCGCTGTCTTTCTTCCCTCAGCAGGAGTGTGGCAGGACTTGCAGGCTGGGTCCTGGGCTCCAAATACGTGTTCTCTGGCAGAGTTTCATCCTGTCAGAGAGATCTTTGCACTTTTGTTCCTCATGCTGACCACCACATTTCCAGCAGGCTGTTGATGGCCATCACGGTGGAAAGCACCCTAAACGGACAGTCTCTTGTGGGTCATCTTGTTCTGAGCTGGACTTCATAGCCGAGTGCCTGGGCTTGCCTGCTCAGGAAGACACAGCATAGTACTGTCCCCTGGAAAGGCAAACTCCTGCCAGCGAGACCTGGGGACCAGCAGATCCTTTACAGATCACACTGCCCTGTTCTCCTGCCTCTTGTCTGCTCTTCCCTGCCTCCCAACCCATAGATTTGCCCCCTTAGAGAAAACTCCGAGGAAGGAGTTTCCCTGGTTTTGCTGGGTCAGCCTTGTCCATCAGAAAACTGAGAGTTTTGAGTAATAGACACAGGGTAGTATGTCTCTGCCTTTCAGGGTCCCCTAACCCACGTCGTCCCTGCCTGACTCCATCACGCAGGTGCTACTCACTCGCCAGACACAGTCACCAGCCTGGAGGGAGGAGAGGGGCATGGTGACCCATGATTATGGGGTATGGCAGGCAGCAGCTCAGGGTCCCGAGCAGGTAGACCCTCTCCAGCCACATGTAAACCCTGCAACTAAATTGTGTTTGTGAAACTCTGTTCAAGCCACCTTAAGCTGTGTGTTCACTTCCAAAGAGTAGGTAAAAAGTGTTGAACAATTTCAGGCACTGCAGGGAAATGAAATATGGTTTGTGTAAGTTCTGGGGCGTAGGGGAGGAGACACATGTTTTTAGTAATAGTGGATTAGGGCTGGAGCAGAGGAGGATTTGGAGGCGTGCTAACAATGAAGCTGGAACAGTAAGCAAGGGGTGGGGCAGTGGCCAAGACGGGTGTTGTTAGGACTTTGTGTTTTATCCTCAGGGTGGTTGGGAGCTCGTAAAGATCTTTTGGGGAAGGTGGGAGAAAGAAGTGGTTGGTATGATGAAATTCGCTGTCCGCACAACTCATTCTGTGCCGAGTGAGGCCAATGGGTTGGAGGCTACCAGGTAAAATCCTACGAGACCTCCTTCATGATCTAGCTGCTGCCACCCAAGCTCAGCCTATGTGATGGGAGTTACTGGGGTGATTTCTGTAAGAGATTTATAAGGCCATGTTGGGAGCGACTCTCATCGCCCAGAGGCAACCTACCCTGCCTGCCCTAAGCACCAGGGCTGAGGCTGGGGCTCTCATTGCACGAGGCAGTCCTCATGGGTGACCTTGCTGTGGAGGGTTTCTGAAAGCCACGTGGGAGGCAGTGGCCATGGAGGACTTTCACCGGAATGGCAGCGAGCATACAAACACCAGGGTGGCAAGGGGTCCTGGTCATCTTTTTGGTAGCTACAAGTCAACATCTATTCTCTAGACTCCTGAGCAGGAACGCTGTGTGCCAGCCAGTGGGACAGGTGGAGGCGAATTCTGTTAGGGGAATAAGAAGACAAGGCTCATGTAGAAAGAACATGGAGTGTCACTGTCTGTCTCCCTCTTTTCCCCTGAGGTGAGGCTGCAAATGGCACAGTGGGATTTTCCCATGATTCTCCTTGACAGGGAGCTGCCTGTGAATTTTCTTTTCGGGTTCCTTGCTTGGTTCTTTCCTCTTCTTAATCCACGTTCATTTCCTTGGTGATTTCCCCAAGTGCCAGAGATTTGAATACGAGTTCCATGCTGACAGCTCCTAAATGTGTCTGCAGACCAGATCCCCCTTGAACTTTGGCCCGCGCATCATCTCCACTAGGGCGTTCACAGGCATTTCAGACTCCCAAGTGTTCAGAACCAAACTCTGCATCCTCCAGATCTGCTTCTCCTTCACTCTTTTTGGAAGGTGAATGACAGCTCCATCCTTCTAATTGTTTAGCCCCCAAATCTGGAAGCTGCCTTTGATGCCTTCTTCAAACCCCACCTCTGATCCATTACCCAATCTTGCTAGCTTCACCTTTGGGAGATAACTGGAATTGGGCTATTCACTCTCCACTGGAACCAACTTGGTCCCAAGCACACTGTCTTGTCCCATCTAGATTATTGCCTCCTAATTGGTATCCTCACCTCCTCTCTTGCCCTCCTGTGATGTCTCCACCTAGCAGCCAGAATGATCTTGCCAAAAATCAAGTCACGTCAGGCTTCTGCTCAAAACATCCCTCTGGCTTTCTATGTCGCTTGAAGAAAAAAGCTAAAATTCTAACAGTCATCTACAGACCCCTATGTGATCTGTCCAGCTCATGGGTGCCGATGTCCCACCCCATCCCTTGCTCTCTGCTTCAGCCACAACGGCCTTCTTGCTCTTCCCCAAACACACTGAGCAGCCCCCACCCCAGGATCTTTGCGCTTGCTACGCCCTCTGCCTGAAGTATCTTTGTTCAGATATTCACGTGGTTTAGTTTCTCACTTCTTCCAGGTCACTGCTCAAATGTCACCTTTTCAGAGAGCACTCTGACCTCCTCCTCACCTGGATTTATTGTTATCTGTGGCACTCACCACTCAGTGTTGAGCCACGATAGCCTAAATCATGCTGTGGTAACAGATCTGAAGGTTAAGTGGCTGACAGCACAAAGAGCTGTCCAGCGGTATGCTGGAGCCAGCCTTTACTGCTTTGAGAGAATCGTTCTATTTTCAGGAAATTTATGAGCCAGTTGTTAGTAAAAGTTAAATTGCATAAACCTACAATCAGCAAAATTATCTTTAAAATGAAGGCAATATATACTCAAAATGTACCGCTTCTCAATTATTTTACTACCTTTTTACTATTATGAATGTATGTTGATAGTTTATTGGTATTACTACGTATTACTATTTTCTCTGTGCTTGTGCTTATTTTTTGGTAGAGATAAGCTGTATGATGCTGTGCTACCGTGCTTTACTACTAACTCCTCGTTCAGTGCTGGCATGTTGAAATCAGCCCTGTAGGGAATATTTACATACCAGTAGAAACAGTAAATGCTACAAATAGGGTTTGCTTGAGTTTTGGTGTTTGTCTAGACTTGAGAGCGATGGGGCAAATATTTATGATGTGGATTCAACTTACTGTGCTGTGTCTGGGGGCGCCTGGGTGGCTCAGTCAGTTAAGCATCCGACTTCGGCTCAGGTCATCATCTCCAGGTCTGTGAGTTCGAGCCCCGCACACATGTGCTGACAGCTCAGAGCCTGGAGCCTGCTTCCGATTCTGTGTCTCCCTCTCTCCCTGCCCCTCCCCAGTTCATGCTCTGTCTCTCTCTGTCTCAAAGATAAATAAACATTAAAAAAAATTAAAAACAAAAACAAATGTGCCGTGTCTGCAGCCGTTCCACTGGGGCTGGCATGAAACATGGAGGCCATATCCTGGTATTCAAAACTTCTGCCCAGTTCGGCAGTGGTCCCTCACACCACTGATGAACAAGTGAAGTTCCCACACACTGATCTTCATTGCTTCGCTTCCATCTTATCTGTTAACACAAGTGAATCAGCCAGTGTTCTTGTTGGAACGACACTCACTCACTCACTAATCGTAATCATAGGTTGATTCTAGAGAAGAGTTCAGCAAAAATGTACCAAAGCATTCCGCACCATATGGATACATGGAATTTCAGTATAGAGTGTGGTATATGATTTGTAAATTGCACTCTTTGTCTCAGTAAAGTGTGTAACAAGCACGCACAACATGTGTATACCTCCCTCCTCTTCCCTCTTGGAGGGCTGGTTATTAAACGTGCAGCAGATAACCACTGGGGTTTTCCCTCATGCATGCTCCATGAGTTCACATCCCTCATCTTGGGCCTAGGTGAAGGCACTTGTACCACCTGCAGCGTGGCTGGCCGTGGCGGCCGTAGTAAGATGTACACCCGCTATCAAGGCTCTGCCTAGAAGTCATAGTCCATTGACCGAAGCAAGTACATGGCCGTGCCCACTTCATGAGACCAGAGGCATACCATCCTATCCTATCACGGACCTGGAAGGAGGGAGAGGAGAGCTGGAGTATTGGTGACGAGCCCTAATGACCCTACCACGTGTCAGGCACTTTTGTGCTTATTGTCTGACCCACCTCACACGTAAACTAACATTCTGCAAGAATGTTTTGTTCACTGCTGTATCTGGAGTATCTTGGAGACACTCAGTGAATACTGAGTGAATCTGGGAGGAGGCTAGCCTGAAGGAGGGGAGAAGGCGGTGAAAGCAAGCCCTCATGGACCATTAGAGAGAAGGTCATCATTTCATGAGGTCAGTTTTTATCACTCCTTACCTTACCATATGCCGCTGGCAGTTGGTGGCACAGGAAATCACATGAATTACGTGGTTCTGGGTCATTAGAATGAGCTCTAGGGCCAGTGAAGGGACAATGCCTGGGAACGGATGCAGACACCACCCCAGAACAAGACACCTCCCCAGGCTAGGGCTAGGGAGGGGCACGTAGGACACAAACGAAGGAGGCGCCTCAGACCCATGCAGGTGTAGGAATGGCCTTGAGAGAGGGCCTCTTTATATCTTGCTCCCTAGAAGACTCACTCACCCGCCTCCCCCTGGGGCCTGCTCCTCTCCAGGAACTTGCAGTTCCACAGTTTAATAGGTAATTCCAACTCTTGGCTCTTCCCAACACCGCTGGACAGCAGCATATACAAGAGAATTCTGAGTCTGGTGAAGTTTGCTTTACTCTGTCTAGCTCAGAGACTTTAATAAATTCCAAGGGCTGAGAGGTATGGCAAAGCGAGGCTCTAAGTGCTGAGAAGTATGGTGAACTAAGAAGGCGAAGCATCGTGTATTCTGGAATAAGCCTCAGGCGCCGACCTCCATGTTGAAACCTTGGAGCTCAGGTATAGATGGTTATTCCAGTTGGGTTTGATGCTATCCCACATCTGGGATGCCATCAGCACTATCCCCATTTGTTGAGTACCTACTATGTGCCAAGACAGTCCTACACTCTGTTTTCATATACACGGCTTCACTCATTAGCCAGGACCTCAGCTCAGTTAGCTTAGTATCTCCTGTTTGTCAAAAGAAGAAACTGAGTCTTGAGGAGATTAAGGAATTATTCCAAGGTCAACAAGGAAGTGGCAGAACCAGGATTTGAATGAAATCTGTCCGAATCTGATGGCTGGCCATTCTCATAACTGGGATTCCTCTATCAAACTGAGAGAAAACATTGTAAACCATCATCCGGGCAACGTGAACTCAAGCCACTGAGTTTAACTGACCTTGAACTCAACTGAATGTGAACTCAAGACACTGAGCTGACTGACCTTGTTCACAAGGTCAAAAGAAATACCCCTGGCATTTCCCCATATGATTCACCTGATAGACTCTCACTGAATCGAAATAAATCCCAGTTTGACCACGAGCAGCTTTTTTTTTTTCTTTCAATTTTTATTGAACACAAGTATTCTGACAGAATGCAAAGTCAAAATTCTCAGTTAGTACTCAGTATTTACACCAGTGAGAATGGAAACAAAGGTGGTATTGATGTTTTCACTTGGTAAAAAGTTTATAACAAGAGAGAAGGCCCCCGAAGTAGGGAATGCTGGGTAGGGATGTTAATGGAGGTCTGAAAACCACCATCCAGACAGACAGCCTCGAGTGAAAACCTGGGACTTGGAAGGGCTCCATAGAAAAGTGTGAAAATACAGTCCCACTTCAGAAGCTGCACTATGTACACTACGGCCCTCCAGGATTCAGAGACCCTGTGCGTGGCACGTGGAAACCCCTCCAGAAGAACTTGGCCATGCCGCTATTTATGTGAATACATATGTATGGCACATACACATATAGACACATAGACATTGGAAACTGGTAGAGTTGATCCCGCCTTCAAAAAATTAAAAAAGGAAAACTATAAGCTTTTATCTCTTAACATAAAAGATAGAACATCTTGAAAATAAAGTGACTCCCTCTTTGATTTTAGAGAAAGCATTGCTCTGGGTTTTTTTTGTTTGTTTGTTTGTTTGTTTTTGCTTTTTTTAAAATTTTTAGAATTTTTTTTTTTAAAGAAAAAGGAAAGCTCATGCATGCAGAGAGAAATCTATGTATAATGAAAGAGAGGCAGACCAAAAGGTGGGCAGTCTTGGGTGCCAGCTGACGGCGGAGCCAGGGTTCTGGGTGGGTGAGGGGTGTCAGCTGCCCCCGGGCCAGGTTACTTGAGGGTCGACTATACCTCTTTCTCTTCCTAACCATCAGAACCAAAGTCAGTGTGCCTGATCACAACCACTTGGCGTGAAATGCACAGTCTCGGTGAGGTATAGCACGGGCTTGGCCTAGGTGGTCAACGCCAGGAACATCAGAAGATGAGCCACTGATTCCATGGACAGCCCGGCGGTGGGATTCCTAGCCTGCTGCTCCTTGCTGGGCCCTCCCCGTCTTGGGCACCCAGGAGCCCCCATTCTGCTATGTGCTCAGAGAACTGTCTGCACGTTACTCATGCCTGAGGGCCTGTGCATTTGAACCACAGACTTGTGCAAGCCCTACAATCAAAGGGGCCGGGGCTGGGTGCATGGGGTCCTCCGTTTCCATCCCCAGGAGCTGAGAAAATGCAAAATAACCCCACATTTAGCAAATGACAGGACCATTATTTTTTCACAGTTTGAAATTATAATCTTCGCATATCGTCACTGATCAGACCGCAGAAGTGTCAGGACACTGGGGAGTGTGGCCCGGAGAACAGACTCAGGAGAGGTCTCGCCACCCTAACCTCTTGCGGTTTTGTACCGTGGGACAGGAGCGCATGCCGGGGCGCCGATTTCCGCGTATTAGCGCCCTCTTCATCATCAAAATCACGCTTACTTCATTTTCTTTGTTTAAAGGCTTCAATTCCTTTTAAGAGTTATTCTTGTTTCCTGAATATTTTTTTCTGAACTATCTGCTATACCTTCCACAACCAAACTATGTTGAAGTTTTATTTCAATACTATGACAAAAACACGTTTCACACTAAAATAGTCACGCATCCACAGTGCACAAGCTTGCAGTTCTAAAGTAGAATGAGGAAAAAAAAAAAAGCAAAATTTCTATACAAAGGGCTGGCTTTTCCCTTCTCCCCCCTCCCATCCCCCTTAAAGTTTCTGTATTTTTTTTTCCCCACTTGGTTTCCGATCCAGGAAAGTTGTGTTATGACTCCAGACAGCAGTTGGCTTTTTTTTTTTCTTTTGTTTCTATAAATGCTGCCTAAGTGAACAGAAGGCCGATGTTACTTTACTTCAACAGATTTCCAAAAAAAGACACTAATTCCCTGAAGCACACATGCTCTTCCGCTCAAATCTAGATTCTGGGCTCAAAAGGAAATTGTATGTATATATTTTATTTGGCTTTCTACAAAAAGGGGATGTTTGGGGTAAAAATGTGTGTTCACCAAGACCAGCCCCAACTATACAATCTTCTCTGCTTCATTCAACAAAGCCTAAGGAGTCCTTCAAAAGGAAGGGGATGCAGATGCCTAGGGGGGGCAGACTCTTTTTCACAGATACAGGCAGGTGGTGGCTAATCAGAAAGTGGTCTAACCCCCAAGGAAATACAAAAAGAATTGAAGGGCCAAAAAAAAAAAAAAAAAAAAAAGCAAAACCACTCCAGAACAAGATGGATTTTCACCTGAGTTGCACACAGGCAAAAATTTCAAATCAGAATGGGGGGGGGTGGGGGTGGGGGAGGAGAGCCACTGTAAACAATCATAGTTTGTAAAGTTGTCCTGTGCGAAAACAAGCCTGTGATGACTCTACCCGCCTCTAGGCAGTATTTGTAACTTAAAAAAAAAAAAAAAAAAAAAAGGCAGCTACTTTACATGGACATTTAAACACAACCAAAGTCAAACAGTTGTCAACTTGTAAACACTGGAAAACAAAGATGGCAGAAAGAAAAAAAAAAGAGAGAGAGAGAGAAAAGGAAGGAGAAAGAAATTCGAATATTGCAAACTGAGATCTGCCCCCAGAAGCTGCAATTTGGCCTTCTTCCTACAAAACGAGAGTCTACGTGGGGATTGAATTCAGCTAGAAAGGGTGACACACTTTGCATACTGAACAAATACAAAGTGAACAGAAATTATAACTTATTTATGGGGTTTTACAGAGTTCAAACTCGACTCAAAGTATAAAAATAAACTTGGACTTTGTTCATTCGTTAGTCTTAGTGCCTGGAAGCACTTCTCTGAAACTGGTCTGTGCCAATTGGGCAACACCAAGTGCGGTCTTCCTGAACCTAGATTTTTTTTTTTTCTTTCTGAGCTTCCTAGATTCTTAATTTGGGGTCCTTTTGTTTGGTTTTTAAATGGTTTCAGGGAACGGAGTGTCCTAGTTTGGCTGTGGGTTTAACCTTTTTGTCTCATTTTCTTACAAGTGAGTGCGCAGCAAAGGAACCCTTTCTATAAACCTACAAAAAGGAGATCCCCTGTTTATCTGTTTACTTTTTTTTTTTAAAGGCAAAAGACACTAGAGGAATGAGGTGTGTGTGTGTGTGCGTGCGTGTGTGTGTCTGTGTGTGATATTGGAAATGCTCTGGTGAAACTATGGTGTCACTTTTTACTTTGATCTGCTCATTTCTTGTCACCCATCATGCTTTGCTCTCGTTCTCCTTTGTCTGTGTGGCGTCATTGGGGACCGTCTTGACTTCGGCTGGCGCTGGTTTCGTTTCTGTCTCCTGGCTCTCCGACTTTGCTTCTGCGGGGCCCTTCCTGCAGAGAATGGGGAAAACAGCAGTGAGAACACAATCTACAGTAACTCACCCTTCAGCCAGTCCCTCGGGAGGGGCTCCCGCTTAGAGCAATGGTCTCCATCCTTGGCTGCACGCTGGAATCACCTGGGAGCTCTAAAAATCACTGGTGCCTGGGCTCTACCCCCAGAAATCCTGATTTAATTGGTCTGGGCATGATGACTTTTAAAAGCACCCAAGTGACTCTAAAACGAAGCCAAAGTTGAGAGCCACTGAATCTGAGGAATGAGACCTTTTCTGTTCCAGCCCTAATCCAATGCCAGGGGCCCAGGGTCCTTACCTGGGGTGGTGGAAGGGGGCAGCAGATGTGGCCTTTTCCTCACCCTGATCGGTATAATTGGTATAATTAGTCAGACTGGTATAAGTGGGGCATGCTGGTCTGGTTCCCCAGTACTGACTCCAGGGGCCCCTCTGCAAACTGCCTTGCTCTTGCCTGTCTTTGCTCCCACCACACCCTGTGCTCTGTGTTTCCTGGTGATGCCTCAGTGCCTAACCCTCAGTGCCTGGCCAGGGTGAGAAAATTTTGTGACCGAGGCAGCTTTTTGTGGCATGAAAGGCTAGACTGGGATGTCACGCTACACATGGGGACAAGGGGAGTAGGGGGGTTAGCGGGTGCTGAGTGGGCGGGATAGAGGAGTCCTACTTCCTGGGGTTCAGGGCTCCTGGGGACAGTCCTATTTCAGCTCTTGGTGGCAGCATACTGCTCATGTGGGGGCAGCCACAGGAGCCTCTGTAAAAACCTAGGTCTCGCTCTGCCTTATTCAGTCTCAGGAGTGAAAGTCTGATCTAAGGATGCACTGGGGCAAGCAGGCTTAGACCCCAGTTCCAACTGCATTTTGGCATCATATTTAAGAAAGCTGCTAAGTTTAAGGACTTGCCCTTGAACTTGGAGACCCAACAGTCATTCGGTGCTTGTGAGCTCTCACTGTTCCCAGACATTCCAGGTCAGAAGAAGCAAGAGTAGGTGGTGGTGGGGGGGGGTAGGGGGTGAGGGGGTGGGGTATCTGGGGCCGGAGTGGGACAGGGCCCTCTGGACCACATCCTCTCCCCACATGGGCCTTGGGGTCTGCCTCTTTTCTTCCTGCATAACAGTGCTGTTCTGGTGGGGACTCAGCCTGGACCCTGGATAACACACTGTCTGTGGGCCCCAGGGTGGCCAATAAGGGCACCTTGGCCTCCTTAGCTTGCTTCCCAAGCTACGCTCATCAGGGGCCCGACTGCGAGGCTCCCCCCCCCCCCCCCCCCCCCCCCACCAGGGAAAACAGAAGTGGCTGCTAGGATGATAAGGAGAAGACGTAATTAACATGGCCTAATTAGTGAGCAGGCGGCTGCCTGCCCCCCTTCTGTCCCCTCCTCATCCCAGCCCCCTGGTTGACAGTCGCCTCAGAGAAGCCCTGGAACAGGCTGAAGACACATCTAACAAAGAGGACACAGCACAGCACAGACAGACGCACACCACCACGGGACATAACCCGACGACAGCAGACAAAGAGAGGCCGTACTCGGTCTTTGCTGGTGCAGGCGAAACAGAGCTGTCTGCAGTGGAAGGGGCAAGCTCAGGGGCTTGTCCACTGGCCCCAGCGGTGGGAGCAGGAGAGCCCAGGGCTGCAAAAACATCCTTTGCAAGGTCAATATCTGGGGTCTTGAAGTTCCCTTCGTCCATTTTAAAGTCCTCGCCCTGGGCAGGGTTTGTGGCGCTGACGGAGGCAGCCTCGCTCTTCGGGCTAGTGAGGCCCGTGGCTGCTGCCTCGGTCGGGCTCTTCACGGCGCCGGGCTGGGTGGGCTCGGGGTCCGGGCCTTTGGTGCTGGGAGCCTCCTGCTTGGCCTGCGGGGCTGCCGTGGCAGGGGCGGCCGCTGCTGCCGCTGCTGCCGCTAGGGGACTGGTTGCCCCGGCCGCGGTGGGGCTCGGCTTGCTCGCGGGAGGGGCCTTGGAGGCCTCCCCCGAGCTGGCAGGGGCGCTGGGGCTGAGCACAGCCCCCTGGTGAGCCAGGACACTAGAAGACAAACTGCCGGCAGCAGGGGCTGAGGCCGGGGTGTCGCTCAGGTCAACGAGGGGGGCAACCTTGGGGGCCGAAGCTGGGGGAGGGGAGGAGGCGGTGGCGCCGGGCCCCTTGGAAGGGGTGGCCTGGCCAGTGGGCACAGAGTTTGAGTCAGGCGTGGCCGTGGCCGGGGGGGCAATACTGGAGGTCAGGGTGGTGGTCTCACTGGTGGGGCTGTTCTGAGCAGTGGCAAAGGTTTCGGTGATAGTGTCAGAGTTAGCGGTGACGGTGGTGACAGAAGGCAGCATGTCCTCGACAGTGGCTGTGGTGTCGGCCGGCAGCCTGTGGGGAGGACAGGAAGTAGAAGAGAATAGACAATGAAGCTGGGACGAGACAGAGAAGCGGGCGTGGGGAAGGGGGGACGCAGCCAAGGAGGGGGTCGTGGGCAGGGCATGCAGTGACGCACAGGCACGGACACAGGCCCACAGAGAAACGAGGACAGCAAGAGGAAGCACACGCCCAGGCGGGCAGAAGAGGAGACAGGAGACACAGACCTGCTGGCCCTTCCTCCCTGCTGACGCCCCTCCAGCTCTCTACGCTGCGCTGCCTCTCCCTGCAGCCCTGTCTGACCCCTGCCTGCACCCCAACTCCAGGAGAGGCGAGCCTCAGTTCGCCGTCCGCCACTGCTGGCGTCAAGGACCCCGAGGAATGGGCCCTGCTGTCCTAGGGGCTCCATGGGAACTGATGGGGAAGGTTGGGAATATGGCAGACAAAGAGTGCTCCCAAGGCCCCTAGCAGTCGCGGGTTGTCCAGCCAGAGATTTAAATTAAATCCTCGCTAAACTCCACTCCCTTCAAAGCCCCAGCACTCACGACAGCCAGCCTTCATGACCGCCTCGGCCAGACGTGGTTTCTGACTGAGGGTCCCCCAGGCTTCTGACAACAGAAGGGTCAGGGAGCTCTACGCGCCCCCACCTCCTCTCATCCTTCCAGGAAGAACGCAGAAAACCCTAGAGCTCTTGAAAATCCTACACAGAATCTGCTGAGCCTTTCAAAGCTCAGAGCCTCTCTCAGTGCGGTTGTGTCCCCTTCGGCCACTTCCAGAATGTGCGTGTGACTCGGGCATAGGGTCTAGAGATCCCGCTCACCCCTGGAACCCTCTCAGAGCATCTGCAGGCTCTTCACAGAACCAGGAATGCCTTCTCTCTAGGGAGAGAGTGGGCTCAGGCATTTCTGGCCAAGGGCTCCAGAATCTGGGCTGCATTGTTGGGCTGGGAGTGGTGGGTGGGAGGCATGGGAGGCGAGGCATGGGTGAGGCGATGAGGTGAGTGTGGGGCTCTGCGGCCGAAGTGCCGCCCCTCCCCACCCACGTACTCGGGCTCCGTCAGCGGGGTGGTCTCGTTGGGCTCCGTGTGTTTCCCTCCATCGTGGTTTGGGGTCCGCTCCTCCTCGGTCCGCACTTCCACGATGGGTTCCTTGGACTCATCTTTCCTGTGGAGAGAGTTTTGCTGGTTCGATCCTGGCCTGCTGGGGCAGGAAGGGGGCTCCCGGGGAAGCCGGCTACAGCTCAGGGCTCCTGGGTTTGGGCCAAAGTTGATGTGGGGGCGTGGGCATCTCAAGCCCAAGGGCCCGAGCCTCAGCTCCCACTCGTGCCAGCTGTGTGACCATGAACATTGGATTCGCTCGCTTTGGCTTCCGTCCCCTCATCTGTAAAATGGGGCAGGCAACAGTCTCGACCTTGCCTGGCTGTTGGAAACACTAACTGAGACAACGGATGTCAAGTGCTTAGCACAGTGCCTGGCACAGAGAAGTGCTCAGATAATCTGTATTTCCATACAGTGCCTGCCCTGTGGTGACTCTCACAGCTTACTCCCTGCTCTGCCTCTTGTCACCTCACTCCAGCTCAGGTCCACCCGGTGAGTCTGTGGAGCCTCTTGCTCATTGGCTCAGGACCCGTTTTTCCAGAGATGCTGGAGGGGACAGCATCTGGATGGTCAGCTCCAAAGGGACAGGAAGTTTTACCTGTTCTGTTCGCAGGTGTAACCTAGTGTCTGGGAACAGAGCCTGGCCCTGTTTTAGCTGCTCAGTAAATATCTGTTGAGTGATATATGAATGACTGAATGAATGAAGACATGAACGAACGGCAGCAAGGCAAGTGTGTGTCTCAAATGCTACGGCAGGTCCCCTCCAAGTTTATTTAGCTCTGAAAATTCCCCTCAGTTTGGCCTATGCAGGGATTTTCAACCTTCTCTGAAATTCTAATATGTTAGATGTGGGGTTGGGCCCAAGTGTTAGCTTTTCAAACAGGAATCCCCAAAGACTGTGTTTTAGGAAACATTTCTCCCGTGCTTTTTTTTCCACCTTTGGGGTTTCCAAATGGGGAAACTGAGATGGTTCTGATGCTAAGCCCCCCGGCCCAGGGCAGAGCCTAGACCCTAGCAGTGGCAGTTAAGTCTGCACTCACGAGAAGGCGGCTTTGCCCTCCTCCATGTCCTTGCCCTTGGCTCCGGGCCCAGCCTTTCCGCACAGGTTGACGGCAATGCACATGAGCAGCCCGCACTTGTTCAGGAAGTAGCAGGTGATGTCCACCACCACCAGTAGCAGGACAAAGATGACGATGAGGATGCCCACAATGGCCCCAGTGCTCAGGCCTGATGTAGGGCTGCCGTTGGCTTGAGTGGGAGGGAGGGAGGGGGAGAGAGAGAGAGAGAGAGATGGCTGGTGGTTAATACACTGACGTGCAGACTGCTGGACCCTGCAGAGCAACAGCCCCTGGGGGTGGGGTAGCACCTATAGGACAAAGTCGTGGCATTTGTGTCAAGAGTGGCACCTTCCGTGGGGCCTTTCTACACCCCGGTGTGGAGACAACAGAGTCTCTCTGTATCTTCAAGAGGGCGGGATGGCAGCCTTACCTCACAGACCAGGGGGTAGGGGCATGAGGCTCCCACAAGTCGGGAGGAGTGGGCACCAGGAGCTGTATTTCCACCCCTGCGCTCAGTCTCCGAGCCTCCCCCAGCCCCATACTTAGCTGATCTCCTCTTGAGCTCAGGGAAGCAGGCAGGCAGGTGGTGGTCACCGGGTTCAGGCTAGACCATGGCTCTTGGGAGTACTCAGGGACAGGGTCCCAAGTGGGGTAGCACAGGGTTCCCAAGGCTTCCTTTGGGCTTGTGCTGGCACGAGGCACAACAGTATGCCCAGTACATGACCCCACCTCCTCTCCTCCTCTTTAAGGATGGCTCTAGATGATCCTGACCTTGGACAGTGTACATTGGCTTCATGGCTTATCCTTCTTCACTGCACCCAGGGAGACAGACGAAGACCATTTACTCTGGAGACATGGAGGTCTGCCCAGGGTGAAAGGTTTGGGAATACTCACCATCTGGGAGCTCAGGCACACTTGGATCAGACTTCAGGAAAACCAGCAGACTCACCCAGAGATGCACACCCACACGGACAGGCACACTCACACTCAGGGCAAAGGTCCTCTGTGCCCACTACAGACAGACACGTTCTCCCACTTGAGCAGCCCACAGCATGCCCGTTCTGGCTGGGCTCACTTTGAATGACTCAACTTGTGTTGCACTCCCCAGGGCCCCGGGGGTGTTGATGGTATCACAGAAGGACCCCAGCTCCCCAGGCCCCCTTGTGTCAATGTTAGCTGCCTGAGGTGGCCCCCTGTTTGGTTCCCCCCCCACCCCACCCCAGTGTCTGGGAGATAAGAAGTCATGCTGTGGGCAGCGAGCTCTGCCCATAAGCCAATGTGGAGACAATGACATCACACTGAAACACGAGCATGTCTGCTTCGTTTTTCTTCTTCTGGAAGGATAGAGTTCAAGAACTGGCTGCTCCACCCCACCACCAGACCTTGTCTGAAGCTTCCTGTGCTGCCAGGACCCACTGGGATCCCCCAGGTCTGCTGACTAGAGGCGGGAACTGTGGCCAACACGGTCTGGGTCTCGCTGTGCCTTTGCTGAGCCCCAGGCCAGGCCCAGTGGCCTGTTAGCCACACAGCACACCAGATAATGGAGGAACGTGTAGTCCAAGGTGATATGTGCTACAGACAGGCCCCAATCTTTTTCTTCCATGCAGTCTGTGTTCCTGGGGGCACTCTTCTGTCTGCCCAGGTGTCCCTGGTCAGGTATCGCGGAGCCTCTTCGGCGGTGGTCCCACCCCACTGGCCTCTGTTTCAAAGTTTAATTCAGGGTACAGACCACCAGGCCAGCAGGCCACAGACGACTGCTCATAGCTTCATTTCTCGCACCCAGGGTGCATTTGGGCCTTATAGTTGGAGAAGACTCTCAAATTCTTGAGTATTTTTGGCTTCTCTGGGACCTTGGTCTTGCTTCCCAGTGTTTCCTCCTCAGGCTTGCTGGCTGGTCCCATCCAACCTGCACTGAAAACCTTAGCCTATCCACCAGGAAGGTCCCAATACTGGCAAAGGCCTCTGTGCTCAGAGGACCCAGCTCCAGCCACGCTGTCTCTGGACTTCGGCAGCAGGGAACTGATGGCTGGCCCCCGTGATCCGCTAGAGCAGGTCTTTTCCCTAGCAGCTCACAAAAGCAGAAGAGAGCATTCGTTCTTCTCTTCCGGCTCCTCATACATTCCACCCAAAGAAGCAGAGAGGCACACAAGCCTTCCTGATGTTCAGAATCCCAAAGCTGGTTCCCCGAACAGGGAGGAATTACCAGCCTTGGGCTTTCTATCCCTGACAGTGGCTTCCAGCCACTGCCGCCTCCTGACGTCGGTGCCCAATAGGTGTCGAGTGCCTACTTCCCGAGGAAGGAGCCTAAAGCATTTGGGGGAGGGGAGAATGTTTGTATTTTCGGACTCAGTGGCATAAACTCGACATTCCGAGGTTTACACATAAGCGTGGTTTTAGGGGACCAGTCATATCTCTGAAGAGGACAAATGGTCCACGGAAAGGGGGCTCTGTGCATGTGAGAGGCAGCCACTGTCCACCTTGTGTTCTGGGCTCGTTAGACCTGGCTGGAGGGCTGCCTGGGTTCTGCAGGCACACTCAGGGGAAGGGCCAGAGGATACAAAGACCCCGGTGACGTGAGACAGAAAGAAGGGCAGCGGTCTTCCCTTCTCCTGGCCTAAAGGCCTTACACATGTCGTGTACTCTCCCACACCTCTGTTGTAACTCATGGCACTGCTCCCCGCACCCCCTCCCCCCAACCCATCCCTGTGCTCCAGGCCAGGGCCTTCATCCTACCTGCTGAATACACCCAGCCCATTCCTGCCTTAGGTCCTTGCTGACTCCTTTCTGGGAACCCTCCAGCCCCGTAACCTCCTGGCTGGCTCTTTGCTGTCCTGCAGGCCTCAGCTCAAATGTCACCTTGCTGGAGAGCCCTCTCCCTCCGTCCCCTGATCTCTCACTCTGCCCAGTATCTACCACAGAGTAGATAGAGTAGTAGAGTATCTGTTCTCTTCTTACTTCTATCTGCCACTTTCTGTTCACTTGCATGCTTTTTATCTGGCTGTCTTCTCCAGAATGTTCTAAAGGGTACTCTTAGTTCTCCCCAGCATCTAGCACAACCCGACTCATAGGAAATGTTCAAAGAATATTTGTCAAAAAGACGAGTGGGTGTTTAGTCTGGAGATGAGAACACCATCTCCAGATGTTTACAGATGTGTCGTGAAATGGAAGCGGTCTTACTTGGTATCACTGCTGGATGGAAACTGTAGGGGTTGGGGGTAGTTCAGCTTCCCTCGAGAGAGAGCTAACAGTGTGAGCTGCCTCGGCAGGCAAGCACCCTGTGCCTGGACACCCTTGGCAGGGATGCCTAGTGCTCTGGAAGAGGCTCCTGTGTTGGGCAGGGCCTGGGACAGAAGGTGTCTCCACACCCTCTTCAACCACAGGAGCCTGCCGTCCCATGTTGCGGTCTAGCACCCTGCACGCGGTACAGGTCCTCTGCACTGACGACTTTTCCCTTGGAAGACTAGAACACTCAGTGGGTCCCATTTTTATTCACTGGTCCTCGGGATTTTATTTTTATGTGAAAAATAAACACACCTTTTAGCATAATGTTTGTCACCTGCAGCAGAATTTCTAGGGTGCTTTAGACTCTGGGGCTCCCCAGTTCTAGTGAATCAGGATCTCTGTGGGTGATGCTCAGGAATCTGGATGTGGCCGAGCGGCCCTGGTGATCCTTATACATAGCAGAGTTTGAGGAGCGCTGTCTCCAGGCCATCTTGTGCCTGGGTCACAGTGAATAATAGTGGCTTCTATGACTCCTGGCCCACGGATGAGCTGTGGAGTCTCGCCTCGTGGCCCTGACCACTGAGGTGGTCATACTGACGTAACTGACGTACTGAATGTATGGAGAGAGGGAGCAGAGACTGTCCCTGAAGGAAAAAGGACCAGCCAGTTCACCACTGAGAGTACAGACTTCCAGAGGAAGTAAGAGGCTCCTTAAGCTAGAGAAAGGGTGTGTGCAACTTTTACAAAAAGAAGCTGTACGTAAGGGAAACACCGGGAAATAGATGAGAGGGTATGAAAGTCAGCATTCATTACCTCTAGGGGGATGTTACAGAACTGTGTAGCTCAGGAGAGCGAGGAGGACATAGGTTATCTCCTACACCTTACGTAACATTGTATAAAAAAGGAAAAATTAAAACCTTCCAGGGATCTGTCTTTGCATGACCTTACGCTGGCCTCCTGTGACTGACTCACCCCACATCTGCACGCACAGACTTTCTTGGGAGCAGTTCCTCCATAACCTCCAGGGTCACAGCCACCCGAATGGTGATGCTGCGAAAGTGAGGCTGTCCATCTCCTGTGGTTCCTGGCATGGGAGAGGCTGGCACTGACCGGGGAACCGGCTGCCCCATGACAGGGACCTACATACATCTCTCTTAAATGCCTCAAAATGGGAAGATGGGTCTCACATTTTACAGACACCAGATGGGTCTGAGTCATTATGTCGCGGGACCTCAGTGCAGCCAGGTGCCCTTCCCACTGAGCGGGAGTTCAGGTTCACTTGCAAACCCCTCACACGTCTGCTTCCTCCCTCCCAGTATCTGCTGTGAAACAGACAGCTGGTCTTAAGTTTGGAAAGAGTCCTACTAAGTGTGACTACAAACAGAATAGGATTTGCCAATGAGAACCTTCTCTCGCATTCTGTTGATCACAAGATCACTCTGTGCAGCCTCTGCTATGGGGTTTTAATGGGGGCAGTGACATCAGGAGCCCTGGCTACAGAGACTGTATGTCTGATGGCCCACAATGCATTCCTGACCCCAAAGTGACCAGCTCCTGGTTCTGCAAAGGCACTTTCCCCTCATCCCCCTGTCTGCTGGGGACTGGGAAAGTTCAAGGAGGCAATGACCCACAAGAGCTCTCAGGATAGCTGAGCCAAATGCATAGCCCCTCATTGGGAAAGGAAAGCCTCTCCTCTGCTAAAACTCCATGCAGCAGGCTGCAAGTTTGGGGTACAATTTGGGGTAATCAGAGTTATTCAGGTACATGTGAGGTGGAGGAGGGAAAGGACTTGGGACACTTGGTAGGACACACAGCTATTAAATAAAATCAAAGCACGCCGGTAAGTTCACGTGGACTGTTATTTCCTTTAATAATGCAAAGGTGTAAACTTCATAAAGGCCTCGCTGATTATCTACACAACAGTGTTAGCATTCTTATTAGTAACATACATGATCCAAACCTGCCATATAAATATTCCAGAAAGGAGCAGAGAAACCCCGCGGCATGGGGGGCACGGGCAGCACTGAGCAGGGCGCAGCGGCTGGGAGAGCCCGGCGAGGTGGCAAGTGCTTACTCCTGTGGGGGCTCGAAGGGCCGCTGTCTTGGGGATTCCCGGTGGGGCTGGGGGCCACAGCCATCACTGAGGACGGTGTCCAGTACGAGTGGATGTGCCCTAACACTGTCTCTTGAAAGGCATCCCATTATAAGCCATGGGTCTGCAGTGGCCTCAAAGTGCCTTTGGCTGAGGCACGCCTCGCCTGGGGTTGTGCTGAGGGGACAGGGCTCTGTCAGGCCTCCCTATGCTTGGGACTAGATCTCTGAGGAGTCCCTTCAGAAACACTGACACTGTCCCTTCCCTAGGGGCGGGACTGGGGCCAGGCCGGGCCCCCCCCCTAGGGGAACATGTGACTTCTGCCTAAGATGATATCAAGAGCATGCCAGAGGCCAGGAGGACAGTGACGGGCCACTTGGGTGACGATGGATCTCTCCTTCCTTCGTCCTCCCTGCAGCTCTAACTGACCTGGGGTTTTTACACCAGGCCCAGAGGCCCCGGGTGCCTCTCCTCAATGCTCTGCCTTGAGCCTCAGAACCATGCCTGCTTCTCTTGTGCTGGTGTGAATGCAGGTCAGGGACCCCAGGCAGAGAGGTTCTAGATGGGGCTGGGGGTGCACAGGGCCGGGGCAAGAGGCACTACCTGCCTGAGCTGCTGGAAGAGTGTGTGTGCGTGAGCCTCTAAATTGTGAGCGCTGGGGACGCGGGCCTGTGCCGACCAACACCACCAGCCGTGCCCTGCAGACCACGGGGTCCCTTGGATTCCCAAAGGGAAAGACTAGTCTTCAAACATTAGAAAAAACCAAATGGAACTAAAAAATAAACCAAAAAGAACAAAAATCAAACTTCTGTGGGATGTTTAGAGATGAGATGTATAGGATGATACGTGACCACAATGGACGGAGGTTTTCTTTAGCAGAGGGTCCATCCCCAAGCGTGTACAGGATGGTACTGAGCAGGACCCGCCTGGGTCTCCATGTGAGACTTTAGCAAACACACTGATCTTTCTCTCCTGGGCACGTGGAGAGGACGCCCCCTCAAGAGCAGAGAGGACTAGCTGGCTTTCACCAGAATTTTCTAAATGTCACTAGAGTCACTGACCAATATGGGCGGGGGTCAGGGCATTCGGGAAGTACGACAGGCTGAGTGATTCGCAGTGTGGACACTCTGGGAGGGGCCTGTTCCCCACCCATCTGCTCTGGTGAGTATGTGCGGGGTCGCGGAGTGCGTGACCCATGCTGGGCTTGCAGTGGATACTTCTAACCTGGGGGCTGATGTTTATGCGACACGGTGGGTCACTGTGGGACCACAACCCCCAAGACAGGCTCTGTGCTAATCTGCTGGGCAGTCCCATTATCACTCCAACTGGGAGACGTGCATCTTTCAAAGCTGACTGGTATTGGGCATATCACAGGTTGGTCCTGTTTGCAGAGCCAGCATAAGGGGCTGGTTGTAATACCAGGACCACCGTGCCCCCCAGAACATCTGTTCAGCCCCGGAAAATGCCTAATGAATCCATTTTCTTCCACTGTATGGGCAACAGGGTGACTTACTTTGCCCATCATGTCAGCAAAATGCCCGGATGCATCAGAGCGGTTTGGCCCCCTGACCACGGGCACGTCAAGGCAAGCAGTGCCCATTACTCTTGAAGGGCAGAGGGGGAGCACGGGGTTGGAATGGGGTAGGGAAAACGTGGTGATGTGGACACTCTGATGCAAGCTTTAGGAGGTACTTAGACACTTTTCTCTGCCACATCATGTTCAGGTAAGAAAAAAAATGCAACAAGTAGCAGAGATGTGCAGAAACTTCTCTGTAAAACTAGCATGATGCTCTTCTAAAAACCGCGTTTAAAGAAAAGCGCTCCCACATATTTTTGTACTGCCATTAAAAAAGGGGGCAAACTCCTCGTGAAGCAGCATGGAAGTATCCGCGAATGGTAAAATGTCTGGAGGTCCAGCTTTTTCCAATCACCAAACCTTCCTCTTCCACACAGAGCACTTGGTGGCGTGGCCGTGGCAGTCCTGACAGGTTCTTCCAAAGGGGGCAACTGATCATTCTCATGGGAACTGGGCATTTAAGCAAATTTAATTTGTGTGTGTTTGTGTTCAAATTCCTAACAGAGCAAAAGAAGAGTCACTGCAGAGAGAAGCAATGAGACAAAGGTGTAGGACGCACAGCAGCCTCCCAAGGTCGCTGAAGGTCCCAAGCAATGGGAGCCCAGAGAGAATGTGGTTGTTTAAAAACAAATGTGGCAGTGGGGATGTCCCAGTGACGCACGTCCAACGTGACATGTGTGACGACAGACGCAGGAAGGGGAGGAGGGGGGAGAAGGAAAGAGAAGGTAGAGACAGAAACAGAGGAAAAAAAAATAGATAAAAAGAAAAAAAATTAGGTCAAATACAGAAAACGCAAGAATCAAAGGTTAATTCAACTTAGTAAATTAGACTGACAAAGGTTAGGGAAGGGTTCAGTACAGTATTATTCCCATAAGGCCAGTTCCAAAGCTCAGCAAGGCCAGAAGCAGCACAGCAGGGTGAATTCGGGGGTTAGGGGTCAGCGAGCAAATGAAATTACAGTGAGAGAACAGAGCCTCCACAGTAAAGTACAAGAGTTTGATTAGGAGAGTGTTACCTTCGACTAAGGCAAGGCCTCTGAGGGGCAGTCAACAAGCTTACCCACAGCCTCCTGGCCTCTAGAGCTTTCTACGCGTAGCGGGAGAGATGCGCTGTGTGCAGCAAACTGTGCTTTTTCAGCGATAGATGGGACTCGTCTTCCCACTGCGCCATGGCCCCCACCCAGTCGCTCTTCAAGACGATCTCGCCTGTACCCCTCACCTTCTGCTACCGCACCGACCACAGAATCCCACCAAGAGCGCACATCTTGTAGTTCAGAGGTTTTATACGCAGATCCCAACGCCACGGCCAGGAAAGTCCAACTAAGCACAGAGACACCTCCTCCTAATACGCGTGCGGTAGGTGAGCAGTCCCTCCGACCCTCTCCAGGTTAGTGGGGTGCCTTAACGCCTCTGACATCTCCACTGGGCAGGGCCCTGGAGGACAACATCTTCTCCTGTTTCTGTATCTGATTCACAGTGTCCCCACCTGCTGCAACCCCACGAGCTGATGCTGTGGGCACTACCCAACACGTGGACACAGCACGTCCGAGCAACCTGCCTGTGTCACTTAGCCCAGGCAACAAGTGCCACCAGAAGTCTGCCTTGCTGAAAAGGGGTTGCTCGAGCTTCTCCCCACCCCAACCCCCCAGCTCCTAAGTGTCCCATAAAAGCTGGGAAGATCTGGATACATTCCAGACCGTCGATTTCAATGAAAAGGTGACCAAAGAGCACAAAGAAAGAGAGGGCACAGGATGGCAGGGCCACCCCGAGTGGACATCATATTAAGCAGTCGTGAGAGCGTTTCTTGCAGCCACACCCAAATGCCTTGCCTTTACCACTGACCATCTGCACTAAGGAGCCTCCCTGAGAATGCAGAGGGTAGGTCGAATCGACGTGTCTCATCTGTGGTTTAAGACCCACCTGTCAACTCCCTGGAGGCCCCAACAGGTCTATTGGACACACACACTCACGCACACACAACAGTCGGCCACCACACACTGGTGCCTTTGTTGCTGCACTGACTCGCGCACATGCACGCCTGTGTCCCAGGCAGCTGTACCCTTTCTGTTCTCCCTCCTGCTGGGAGGTGCTGTTGTGATAACTGAATAGAGCACCCAGGCAAGCACTGGAGAGAGGACAGGCATGATGGGGCCAGACCAAGGCCACTGGGAGACCGAAACATCTTCCCCGCCATGCCTGAACACAGCAGAGGGTTTATGGGGCCCTTTTTCAACAGGCTGCAGCTGTATGGTCTATGCCCACCTCTCCTGCCTGAGGCCGGCCTTTGGCTGATCTGGGAAAGCAGAGAGGGGCTGAAGATCTCTCTCTGCTCTGCGGGTTTTGTCAGTGAGGGGACTAACCATCAGTGGCAAGGTGGGTGGGCCAGCAAGCAGAACTCCCACGTTATTCCCACACTTGGGTTGGTCCCGGGTCCCTAGAAACAGTTCTACATCTCCTAGGAGAACCACTCGCATCATGGTTTCCAGCAGACTGCCTTTCACAGATGGGGTTTCCAAGCATCTACTTTCCTCATTTGCTCTGTTTCAAGTAATTCAATTTAATCTTTGTTTCAGTTGAGAGGCCCTTGGAAGATAGGCTTTTTAACTAATTGGGCACCGTCTCTTCCTTCTCTTGGGGTCCCCACAGAGAAGAGATCTGGAACATGACTGTGCAGTAAGCAAGCATCAAATAGCGCTTCAACAATTGGGTGGTCCTTGTAGGAAATGGCAGAGGGTAGATAAGGTCTCAAAACAAGATCCTTACTCAACCAGCCTCCAAGGCTTGGCTGGAGGTGGGGCTTTTCCCATCTCAGGGGTCCCGTGGACTGGCTCAGCATCAGTCCTTCAAGGCTGAATGACACAGGACCATTGCCCCAGGAGGCTTGGCCAAGCCTTGCTGGGGGTCCAGTACATCTCAACCCACTGCACAGATAGGTACAAAGCAAAACTAAGCTTTGCATGGGCGACCGATCATGAGGATGGCTGGAAGCAAGCAAGTTGTCAGGGGCTGTTCAGGCGCATTAGGAGGTGCAGCTTTGGTGCATTAATTCAAAGCGGGAGACTCACAGAGAGCAGAGGCGGTCATACCTGGGATGGCCGTGGGCTGGGCCGAGGTCCTGAACACAAAATGAGCCGCCTTGGACTTTCCCTGCTGGTTCTCAGCCACCACGTAGACTTCATATTCAGCATTCCAGTCCAGGGACTTGAGCATGACGTGGTCACTGCCGGATGGGAGCCGGATCTCCGGTTTCCACTCCGAGGAGAGCTTCTGGGAGAAACCGGCAGGAAGGACACAAGACACCAGGAAAGTTGAGATACAAATGTTGGTGAGGCCAGCTAACTGGAAGAACTCAAGGGAGTCACTAACTATTGGTGCAAACTAATAAAAAGAAAAACCACTGATAGGACATGGCGTGCATTCTTTACTAGCCCGAAAAACCCTAAGGATTGCACAGGTCAGGAGGTCACCCTTGCACGTCTGCAAACACACAGACCTCGGCAGATAGCAGTGTGGCGCAGGGACCATCTGCCAAGCTGTGCTCCGCGTATGTGCACAGATACCCTGGAAGAGTAATGAAATAAAGAACCTTCTTGTCTGATTCAGGATGTTGCTCATGCTCAGTCAGGTACATGTGACTCGCCCTCCTGGACACAGAAACACTGCATCGATTTGTTTTATTAAAAAGAAAAAGGATCAGGGGCGCCCGTGTGGCAAGGTTGGTGGAGTGTCTGATCTCTGCTCAGGTCATGATCTCACAGTTTGTGGGTCTGAGCCCCACGTCAGGGTCTGTGCTGACAGCTCAGAGCCTGGAGCCAGCTTCCGATTCTGTGTCTCCCTCTGTCTCTGCCCCTCCCCAGCTGGCACTCTGTCTGTCTGTCTCTCTCTCTTTCTCAAAAATAAACAAAACATTAAGAAAAATAAAAAATAAAAAGTACGATTTATTGAGCACTTGCTATCTGCCTGGCACTGTACTAAAGGTTTTCCACAATTTTCTCACTGGATCCCTACCAAGAGCCTGTGAAGTGTTTTGCCAGGCTGCACGTTCACGTGGCCATAGATTGCCATGTGGCCCACGTTTAGTTTAAAACAAATTCAGCTGTCTGTATTCTCATTCTCTGAAAGGCTCCTTTCCTTGGCAAACTCTGTAATAAAGAGGCAACCAGAATACAAAGCAAATATTGTGTTATATAAAAATATTAATAACATGTTAATGATATCTAGCAAACACTGAGTGTTTAAAGTGCAAGACGAACACAGGGCAGGTAAGGCTGTCATATCTTGGTGTTCCGTCCCTGCTATATTTTTTTTGTGTGTGTGTGGTGGGGGGGGGGAGAGAACGGGTGTGTGTGGGGGGGAGAGAACGGATGAGTGGGGCGGGGCAGAGGGTGAGGGCAAGGGAGGATCTTAAGCAGACTCCATGCTCAGTGCTGAGCCCGACTCGGGGCTAGATCTCAGCACCATGAGATCATGACTTGAGCCGAAATCAAGAGTCGGACGCTCAACTGACTGAGCCCCCAGGGGCCACTCCCCGTTGTCTTTTTAATACAGACCTGCCTGACACAGCCACATTGGCTCTTCTGGAAAACTGACATCTCAGGTGGCCTCATACGGGAGGTGTCTCCAGACCCAGCCGGCATCTTCAGGGTAATTATTGTTACCATGTACGGGGGGTTGCCAAGTGTTAGGTACATTTCAGGCTCTTTGTTTATATTATTCCTGATCTGTACAATAATGTAAGAAACTATTTTATCCCCATTTTCCAGATGGAGAAATGGAGGTTTTGGAAGACTGGGCATGCTGGTAAGTGGTAAAGCTGAAACCAGAACCCATCTGTCTGGGCCACATGAGGATAACAAGGGCCAGACACGCACTGTCCACTTCCTGCGGGCTGTGCTGGGCCACCACTCAATCCTGGCATCCTATTCCACAGCGAGGAAGCCACAGTGGTCACTCTTACAGGGGTGTCTCGAGGCTGGGCCTTAGAGACGTTAGAGGAGGCTCTTCATCTGATGTCAGGCTCATGCCTGACTTCACAATTAAGTGGGGGAAGGGCTGAGTGGAATGACAGGTCTGCCCAGCAGCTGGCAGGGGGGTGGGGGGGGGGTGGGCGTGTGCCTGGTAGGGCTCTGTGCTGTAATGACTCTCCATTAGGCCCAACCAGGTAAGAGCTCACACATCATTTCAGTGGGGGCTGATCAAAAGAGAGGGAGTAAGTCAACTTCCTTGAAAAATCCTTTCTTGGGGGCTATTGGAAGAAAGAAAACTGCTCTCTGGTTCGTTATCTCTTACTGGTAAGAAATCCTAGCAAGAGACTCTTCCCAGTGTTCAGATTCTGCCTCTAAATCTCTCAGCAATTGACTCTGGTTGGCAGTGGCCAAGTATCATTCTAAAACCAGAGAAACAGAGTGATTCTCATTTTGGGGGATGGAGATGACAGGCGGCATGACAGAAATCTTAGATGGTGAGCAAACCAGGAAGAAAGGGTTCAGGGCCAAGCTCACTGTTAGCAGGATTAGAACAGCTCAGGTAGCTGTGAGGGGCAGGTGGGAATACCACGGTTTGGGATGGTAGGGCAGCCTAGGGCAGGGGCTAACAGCCCAGGGTCTGCACACAGACCTGGACTCAAACTCTGCCCACCCAGGCATGAGAGATCAGGCCGTCACTGAATGGATATAGTACTTCCTCTGTAAAGGGCAGATGATTATAAGAACAGCTTCATCAGGTTCTCGTGGGGAGAAAATCACAGTGCCTGGCCCATAATACACAGTTTACCAAATGTCCTGATTATGAGATACCAGTATATTATATGCAGAAGCTACCGGGTAATTGCAAAATCACTTCATAGAAATGTTCAAGAAGCAGAAAAATCAATCAGGGTATGAGTTTGTCGCCACGTTCATTTCAGAGGTTTTGAAATGATCCCCGTGTAGACACGGCCTGATGGCTGTAGGTCAATCTTGGGATTTAAAACCCCGAGCAGGGCCCCTGAGCCCTGCAAGACACAGAAGGACTCTGTCCTGCCCTACTTCCCCCTTTCCCCCCCGGGATGTGCATGCTGTTGCCCCAACAAGGTGGGTGTGACAGCTGCAGAAGCAGGTGAAAAGGGGGACGGGAGCTACTCACCGCTCGATACTTGACCAGGTAGTGCCTGATGGGGGAGCCGCCATCATCCTGTTTGATCAGATTCACCTTAATAGAGTTTCCATCCTCTCCCATCTGCCCTTCGAGTTTAGGTGCACTGGGTTCCCCTGAAACAGCCAGTTAATTCATGTGACATATTCGCCCACATGAAGAAAATCCAATCCAGAATGGGATGGAGTGATGGGGTGGGGCTGGGCTCTTTCTTGCTTTCTCAGAAATTCAAATGGTTGAAAAGCAGTAAATATAAAACTTCAGATTCCAGTGAGATACCTCAGACTTAGCCCCAAACTGGGAGTGACTTTTGGGAATGTTCTGGGAAACCCTATTAGCACAGTCCTTTTACCGTTTTAGAAACAGGATTTTTTAAAAACTGTTTCTCACTGGTGCTTGCATTTCCTTTTTGCTGTCCTTACAACTGCAGATTTAACTTTGATGAGCCTGATGCATTTTGAGGAACAGCCTGAAATACAGGCAAATGTGCGTAAGCGTTTAAAGGAGAAAACCTACACCCATAAAATAATTCTTCACAGCAGCCAGTTTCTTCCCTGGATACATGATTCATCTCAGGGGGCTGGGGGACCCATCCCTAATGGGGACGGAATGACACTGCATTCTTGTGACCAGCTTTCCATGAGTTAAATTGCATCACTTAGACTCATTCATATAAAAACATGACAAGTTTCCAGGTGTGATTAAATAAAGCACAATTTGCCACCGGCAAGTCTCCTATAAGCATCATGCATTTACGGCTCAACTGCCTGAGTGATAATCCTTGGTACCTCGTTTAAAGTAACAATCACGAAAGTCTTTCTGTTTGTGAGCAGAGAAATGTTTCAGCATTTCTCAACAGAAAAAAAAGTCGATGTCTCTACCTGTGGTATACACTCAGCTCGTGAACCCAAGACAGAGGAGGAAGGTGAGCTCGGTACGGACGAATTACCAGAGGTGGGATGCTTCTTCAGTAAATAAGACGCCGACTTTCTTTAAGAGAAACTGTTTCACTAGTGAGTACTGGGAGTAACGAGGTAAGAGAATGTCTGGTATGAAAAGTTAAAATGAAGATTTAACGCATTCGGGAATTCTGCACTTCCTTCAAAGACACACATCTCTGTGTCTATTTCGTGTCCTCAGACAGAAAATTGGGAGAGCCTACAAGAAGGCACCTTCTGGGAAGGTTGTCCCGGCTCGTTCACTGGAAGACAGAATCATAGACATGTGACCAAAGAACCCAGAAAGGTTTGTCGCCAGGCTTTGGACCTCATCACCCCAAGGTATACCTCTGGCCATTTGTGGCAAGGCTGCTGGCAAAGCCGTTCAGCCCACCTTCCTCATTCAGCTACTCTGGGAACCTGACAGTGGCCTTGTGTCCGGCTCCTGACTTTGAGACAAGGAGGAACCAGACAGGGAAAGCTACTGGCCAGCCCTTGCTGCTCAGCCTGGGCCTGTAGCACGAACCCCACGTGGCAGCTCCTTAGAAATGCAGATTCCGTTTCAACAAGATCCCAAGGTGATCCTTGTGCGCCTTTAGGTGATGGGGACACACAGAAGCTGACAGGGAAGGTGCATCCCCTTAATGTCAGGGGTGATTTAGGAAGTCACGCTTGTAATTGGTGTTCCTCCATCAGCAATTAAAAAAAAAAAAACCAGGAAAAAAAGGACAAGGTTTTAGGCAAGGTTTTAGGCAAAGACTTGTCCTGTTTTCATGTCGCTATCCAGCTGCTGGTCCCAACTATTCTTTGGAAAATTCTTAGCAATTTGGTTTCGATAATGTCAAGGCAGGTATGCTTTTCAGATTCTTTTGAAGTTTTATATTTACTGCTTTTCAGATTCTCCAACCATCTTTCAGATGGTCTTTTGGACCATCCTAAGCCTTAGACAACAGTTGTGTCTTATATCATTGTAAATATCCAGGGCTAGAAAGGAACTCAAAGTGGAGGATATTTCAGAACCGGGCAGGTCTGCACAGTCACAGATGGCAGGAGTAGGCACAGTTGAACTGGATAGCTCTGTTCTCTGAATGCAGGGGACAGACTGGTTCTGGCTGGCCTGGGACTTCCAGGTGTGAACCTCACAAGTCCTGCACTCAGGCTGACTGGGAGAGTTCATGGCCCCAGACTGAATGGGGATGGACATTAACGAGGACTTTTGTATTCAGAATTGCAACACTGACTCTTGTGATGGTCGATTTGCCTTAAGGAGGGAAGGCAGTGGCATCAGTGGCCCTTCCAACACAGTCATGGGGCAAGGACCCGGTCCTTCCCCCAAAGCTTCCTTGGAAGGTAAACGGAGATTAATCTGCTGGGGCTGCTCTGGCTGTACTTTCCTTAAGATTTCCTTCCAGATTTGAGCAGCGTGGGTTTCAAGGCTGAATCAAGACCACAAAACACTGGACCCTGCTTTAGGAGTGGGTGGGGGGGTTGTATCTACTTAGAAGAGGTACTCTCTTTCATGTTTGTGGGGATCCCTGTAAAACTGAATGCTTGGACAGGCCACTGCCTCAGTATCCATGTTTGCAGAATCCATGCCCCGAACGAGGTGTTCTCTAGGGCCCCCCTCTGGCTCTGACAGCACTGTGACCCAATGACAGTCACTGTGTTAGGACAAACTATCAAGAACACCTTGGCTATTTTCAAAACACTGTGAAAGACAGACGCAAAATAAGGATGGTCCTACCAATTTCAGGGCAATGTATCCCCAGATCAGCAATTCCACATCTCTAAGGCACGGGGTTGTCCATTTTTCTTTACAGTTTTAGAAGTTATCCTCCCCAAAGTCCTATCTTTGCAAAGAGACCCCAACTGTCTTCAGAGACATGGGAACAAATGTCTTGCCAAGGATTCCCTGCAGAAACTAACAGCCCCGATGAAAGCAGTCAAATCTTATCTTTGGATGTGTTTCAGAAAAAATATGATTGGAACCACAGAGAAACCACTAAAAATTATACCACAGTTAGACCACAGTTCTAACATTTACCAAAGTTGGAACACTATCGTTGCTATTTTATTGGAGCGACTACCATGTTATTCTGATATATGTGTATTTCTTTCTTACAGAATGTAGAGCATGGCATATAATATTTACATGTCTCATTTAAAGAGCTTTAACTATGATTTACTCAACAAACGTTTACGGAGTACCTACCTCCCAGGTACCAGATAATCTCTTAGGCATTGGAGTTTCAAAGGTAAACAAGACCTTTGTAAAGTAAAAAAGTTCGGTTTGTCAAAAGAAAAAAAGAAACCTAGTTATGATCAACTCTTTTAAAAAATGGCGGGGCCCTTGTATGGAAAGGTAACCCTTCCTGTGACGGTGTTTCTAGAGGAAGATGACCTTCAACTAACATCAGAGGGATTCTGACCAACTCTACACAACGTGTAGTCACATAAAGGTGGAGAAAGCAATATTTAAACAGTTGTCTTCTCCATCTTCAAATGCACACTCTCTGTCCATTTTTCTCAAGATTACGAATAGGCTAAAAGAATTGCTTCCTGAGCTGTTGGCGAAAAGGAGACTCTAGCCATACCTGATGAGGGATGGGCTGACCCTGAAGAAATGGGGCCTTGGCATTTGGGTGGCTCACTGCTTTGCTGAACACATTAGGAGAGGAAATTATTTAGAGGGTCCCAATGTGCACTCTGTTCTGAAATGGCTGCCCTGATTGAAATCATTATGGGTAATTTCAGCAAAACCAATATTGTAATTATTTGTAAATGTTGGTTTGCGATTCAGCAGCAATTGGCAGGTTGCTCCAAGAAAACCCCTGCGGTCAATTACACCTTCTGAATTTAGCTTCAGCCATGAGTCAACTTTTGCCCCCAAATATTTCACGTAAAGACTCAAAACAACATCACCTTAAAAATAAGCCTTGCCGATAGCAAACATAAAATATTAGGCAACTCTGGTATTTTCTAGAAGAGTGTAAATCACGGATGCAAGAAAAGAAGAATGTACCATCGAGACCACATACAGTCAGAAATGTGGTAGGCTCGTCCTATAAATTCCTCCCAGAAATCGTAATTGAAGTGTGTATTTCTGTCCTTGCAGATTGTAGGTTCTTTGTAATTTGTGTGCTATTGTGCCCTAAAATCTGAGTCAGCTTCAATTCCTTCCCCTCGTCAGCACAAGTCTGGAGGTCCGAAAACTACTGCTGGGTACCTGAATTCCACAACAGAAATTATAGCAGGCTTAGGGGGTCTGGACAGCATCTGTGAATTTTAGAAGGAAAACAATCTTCTACTTCTTACTCAAAAACGCCCAGGTACCAAGAAGTATACCTTCTGACTGAAATGCCGAGGTGCCCCATGGCATCCCTGACAGAGGCCTGACCTGCATTCTTTTTTCCTGACCTTTGCTCTCTCTCCCACAGGGACCTGCACAGACTTCGGGGCCTCTGAGTATAAACCAGTGATGGATATAGGGCTTGCATTAGAATCTATCACATTTTCCATCAAATAGGATTGTCTGGCATCAAAAATACCGTTACTTTTGTTTATCTTAACTCCTGTTCCCCTTTGGTCCATTACACCCTGCAAGCAATGTGAAATTTACGTATGCCTTTTCTATTATTTGTTTAGAAGAGTACAAAATGTATGACTTGGCTGTTCAAGTATGAAGCCCATTTGATTTTTCCCAACTCAGGCACATTCGAAATTACATCAAGAGGTTAGACGTTTGATCGGCCTTAGGATCTGTAGTTATAAGGCTGCTGATTGTCCTTCCTAAGACCAGGCTCTTTGCCGAACAAATGAATCTAGTGGGATCTGTGCTGCTTTCATCCTTGGAGCCTCAAACGCTCTGGGACGCCTCCTGTGACAACCCGCCTGGCTGAGGGGGCTTTCTGACAGTCCCGGCGAGCGGCTGTCCGAACATACCCAACCCTGGACGGGGTTCATTCTGGCCTAAGCATTGCTCCTCCAGATCGGGCCTGGGGAATACTCCTTTTCTCCTGAGCTCTTTCCTCCTTGTTGTCAAGAATATGCTTGTGCCAGCGCCAGCTGACTCACTGCCACCCTGGTCTCCGGCTCCAAGGAACGCCAAGGGATGCAGGGAGTGGGTATAAGCCATGGCCAATTCCCTGGCTCTCCACAGAAAGGACGCGTAGCCCTGTGGCCACGCTCACGGGGGCATCCGGCCTACACATCCCTCTCAAATCGGGCCCCTCAGGAACTACGAACGTGAGCGTGTGAGCTGGGGGTGGGTGGGGAGGCCAGTGGCAGGAAGGGATATGAACTGAACGGCAAAAGATGAACTCTGACAGACTGAACCACAGAGATACCAATTCCCTTCTCGTGGGTGTCATGAAAACACCACCAGATTAGCTGATCAATTATCTCTGTTTCATCATCATCCTAAAAATGAAAATAGGACCACGAACGTATGGCTTGTGGTTATGGGGCTGATCCAGGCTGAGGAAGTTAGGACCCAAATAACCTCCAACAATTAACTCGGCTCCCGCCTGCGAGGCCGCCAAGGGGAGTCTGTGCACATCTTCAACACGATTTCACGGACATTAGGTTACTTATAAAGAAGTACAAAGCTCCTGGGAAGCCCTAGGGAAACGGGCCCTTTGCAGAGCCCCCGGCCTCTGCCCCCAGGATTCGGGCCGACACGCGTCACTGCCTCCCCTCTGCAGACCCTTCACGCTAGCTCTCTACCCTGTAACCGCCAGTGCGGGGAATCCTTAAGAATAAAGGCAATTAGAGCAGAGCCCTGGTGAAAAGTCTATGTCGACCTGCCAGAGACCGTGGCAATCCAGACACACAGCTGTAAAAAAAATAAATAAATAAAGGAAGGAGTGGAAGGGGTGGTTAGTGATGTTTTCAATCTAAGAAGGAAGAGTGGGTGTTAAGGAGCTTAGTTCACCAGAATCAGCATGTCCTAGTACGAGAGGCAGTGTCAGTAGCTAAAGAAAAGAAGATCATTATGAATGGGGGGGGGGGGGGTGATCCATGCTAAAACATGCAGCACACTGACAGAGGGGCGCAGGGGGCTTCTCATCACACACATGCTGGCGGTGGGGAGGGTGGGGAGGCCCGTTTACTTACACAGAGTCCTCATAGGTGACAGAGTCACTGGAGGAAGGAGGCCCGGCCACGACGAGGTGCCATGATATTAAAAATCAACTTGGCACAGGAGCATCTTAGCTCACCACAGCAAGCCCACTCCTGGGATCCTGGGACAGGTGCCTAAGTTTCCCCATCATGAACCCCTATTTGCAAAGCTCTACAGGTTCAGGACTAAGGGAGCCAAGGGCATGGCGTCCAATGCCTGTTTTCACCTCCCTTCTGACCCTGTGCTGCTGAACCCAGTCAACACTGTGGACGGGAACCTGAGATTTACACAACATGCAGCATGTGTCAAGGGCATCCTAGGCAATGTGTGTGTGTGTGTGGGTGCGTGCGCGTGTGTGGAGGGGGCAGTGGTGGAACAGGAACTGGATTTCATCAACTGTTGGGTGTACACCCCTCTGCTGGGAGATGCACCTGCTCACTTACCCATCCTCAGGCCCCACTCACCTGAAAGCCTTGCTAGTGTTCAGAGAAAGGAGGCAAGCACTGTTTTTCACGAAGCTTCATTTCTCTCCCCTGTGAATTTTACTCGCTACCACCCTCTCCAGTCCCTTAAATTGTATTATTAAGGGCCATTTCTGGCTGCTTGCTGCCCATCTGAATAATGAGTCCTCCGCCTGTCCCTTTGCAAATGGTAAGAGAGGGTCTGTCACAGAAGGGAATGTGGTTTGACAAGGGGGTAATCATACTTTCGAATTCTACAGGCACTTTAACTGATTTTTTTTTTTTTTTTTTAAGCACTGGCCACATTTTTACTGACACCCAAGACCATTGCTACAGTGCATTTCTGGGGCAACCGCAGGAAACATCTTCAAACATTTCTTGCCTTGCTTAAAATGTCTGGAAGAGATTTCTGTCCAGAGGGGTGGATCTGTTTCAACCTTGCTCATGTGCTCTGCTTCATCCTGAATTCTAGCACTGCACAGAAATAACCAAACTTGTTTTTAAGAAAGAAACAAATGGGTTTCAACCCAACACCTCACCCTTCAGATCTCAGGGAGAAAATCCGGGTTTTCCCTTGGAACAGTCATCTCAAGTCTTTAGAAGAACACAGTCCCCCTCAGAGAAATAATGAAACCACAGGATGTGGAGTGAGACTCGGGAGTTTAGAAAATCTTAGGCTCCCAGTATCCCCTACCCTAAGGTTCACAGATTAGGTTGCCTTTTGAAGGTAGGTCAAAGTCATTAGCACGTCAGATATTCCCCTGCTTTGGGGACACACCCGCTTAGTTTCAGACAGCGTAACTACCACACATCTTTTTGGAAGTGACAGACGGCTCCAACCCAAGACCTCGTCCAGGAGTCTGGTTGTAAACGGGACTCAACATGGGCACAGTGACCACACCCAGAAAGCTGACGTCCTCAGAGGTGGTCAGTGTGCAGGATGAGCAAGAGGGAGCATCCACAGGGCTCACACGCACAGGGGCACAAAATGAGAGGACAGACCAGGAACGGAGAACATGCATGCAACAGCTATGGACGGTTTTGTCTGTGTGAATGTCGCCCAGTCAGTTCCTTGGAGACGTGAGGCCAGACGGGGACCCCTCGCATGCACAGGCACACTGGGCGGTTATTCGTGTTAGTCTGGCTTTCGTGATCAGTGCAGCCTATGTGTCTCAGGTTGTGATGTGACGTAACAATTTTCAGTTAGAAGAGAACAGAATGCATGTGACTCCCAGGGCAGGTTTTGAATAGGTGTTTGATTTTACAGTGGGGAAGTTGCAAGCAGAGGCTTCCTTTTCTCTTTATGGTAAACGAGAAATGTTTTCACAGGGTTGTGACAGTCACAATATTAATTATTTTGTCATGGCTATGCGCTTAATTAGGCTATAATTTTATTCCCTTTGCTGCAAGGGTCAATCATGTGCTTCTTGATTACAAAGAGATCTCCAGTCATGGTTAACTGCCAACTTTTGCTTTGATTTCTAACCCCCACTGTCCAGGGGGGAGGGTCACTCTTAAAAAGCGACACATCAACAATGCAAACTGCTTTCATTCCAAATTCTTAAATCTCTCCCTTCAGAAAGTCCTCAATTTGCATGAATTTTATGAAGCACTCTCATTGGTTTTGAGCAAATAGAACCTTTGCAATTGATAACATTTCTCTCTGTAGCATTTCAGTGTCGTAAACAGATACATTTCACATTTTCACAGAAATGACTCATTTTAGAGCAGCTGTGGTTTTCAGAACTACTGGATAAAGTTAAACAACAATGTCATAAAGGTCACTGAAAAAAACCGCTTTCTGGGAAGTAATTTTTATGAACTCTCTGGTAAAAATTCAAGTTTGCAAACTGCGTGGTGGTAAATGTGGTTTTGCTGTGGATGGCAGTTTGTAGGGCCAAGTTTCTTGGAGCGAAATGTTAAACCAAAGCCTGCCACGGTATCAAATTGTCATGTCAAGGCTGCAAAGAATTGATGGATTCTAGAGGTGAACTGAGAACAAGAGGAAATCTCTCAAATGGCTTCGCTTGGGAAATCTGAGACGGGAAGAAATGAGTGGGCCCTAGGTGCCAGGCTGTGGTCCCAGGTTTATTTCCCTAATCAGAACAAAGAGTTTTACCTTCTGTTCACCAGCGTGGACGACATCATCAGCACCATGCAAGCCACATGACAAAGTCACATGATACGCACGCACATGATTGGTTGAAAGGAAAGTGGAGGAGGTCACATGGAAAATACAAAAAAATTAAAAACTGATGTAAACAATGGGCAGGGAGAAAAATCAACAACAAAATCACAGACTAAATAAAAGGAGAAATCAAATTAAATTAGCAGCATATATAGGAAACATTGGGAGGACAGTAAAACTGCCCAGAAATAGAAGGATAATAAATTGTAAAGAGCATTTGGTTAACGACACCAATAAGCATTAGATACAGCTGCAACACTGCATATTAATACCACATCAAGGAGTATGTAAACTTGTTTGGAAATAGGGAGGTGTTTCTGCCGGGACCCAGATGTCAAAGTCAATCCAGAAGACTGCTGAAGGAAAAAAAAAAAAAAAGGCAAGTTATTATTTACAGATTCCAGAAATCTCTCGGCATCCTTGGAAAACGAGGGCAATCAAGGAGAATATGGGTCGTGCAGGAGAAGTCTCCAGACTGTGTGTCCTGTAAGAACAAAATATTACGTTACACTGAGAAAAGCCATTGCCTGTTTCCTTTGGTGCATGAGGAGAGGGGGAGTGGGTGCAGGCCAGAGGAGGCAGCCCTGGGGATTCCCTCCTCGCTCTCCAATTCATCTACCCACGTTATCCCGGAGCTCCCAGTGACAGCCCCGTTGAGACACCTGTGAAGGCAGAGGCTAGTCAGTGCACAAAGGGACAAGGTTTTCTTCTGGTGGTCAAGACGGTGGCTCCATCAACACTGAGGAGCGAAACTGAACGGACCCCCTGGCCCCACGAGCTAAGACTCTGACCCTGACCAAGTGCTTGGGCATTGGTGGACACAGTTCTCTCTCCAGACTTGTGGCTGCACTTGATAAGATATGGATTTGGTTGTGATCATTAAAAAAAATGTTTGGATTTGTCCACGTTCCTTTTTGTCATCTGTTGTATTTATACTCTAATTTGTTACTGAATGACCTGCCTTGTCCAAAGGCAGTTTGGGTTTCCTGCCTTCACTTGCACAGGCCAGGGGAAGATCAGCGAAATGCCAGTTGAAGCTAAGAGAAGGGCAAAGAGGGGAGGCGGAGAGATCTTTCTGTCCAGAGCACGACCACTGCTTAAAAATAATGCAAGAGAAATATGCTTCAGCCCAGTTACATATTCTTGACGCTCTTAGCGGATGGAGGCTGTGCTTCCTACTGTCTGAAACTGTACAGGCTCTGGCACATTCCAACCAAGGGTATCCTGCGGGGATTACATTCACCTGATCAGTTTCTCTTTTGATTTTATCTAGGACACCTTCGTTCACTCAGAAGTATAAATGGATCAGCGCACACACACACACACACACCCACATGCACTCCATAGCAAAAACAGGAGACATTATTTATTTTCATCCCTATTGATTGGCTGACGATTGATGGGTTGTTGTACGCATCTAGCTACTTGCTCTTAGCTCCACTGTATTCACACGTGCTACCTTTTGCCTTATTGTTGAGGAATGTGCTCATGCCAAATACAGGCTGCTACCCAAGTGTGACGGTCTTTCCTTCATCCCAGTATCCACTGGGACTTAAATTTAGGTCAGTAGTCCAATGGTGCGCGCACACACACACACACACACACAAGACGCTTTCTTCTCTTTTAATGTCACTTTCTAGGCATTTTTTCTGTGGACAGAAACGTCTGATGTTTAAAAAGTAAACATCTGTCAGGGGAGAACACCTAATTCCTCTTTAAGGATAAATCTGGATTCAAGGTTCCAGGAAGGACCAATCTATAGTGAGACACCTTAAGTATGACCGAGCTGCGCAAATGCATTACATAGCCTACAATGCCAGGTCCACACACCACACCAAGCTGGGAAGACCAGGAACACGGCTGTTAGAAGAAGAAAGGGTGCTATTAATTGCATTCTTTTTCCCAAATGCAAAAAACAACCCACCCCCAAAACAACCCATCATCTGAGTGAAGCCCGCACAAGCACAGTTCCATGTCCCCTGCTCTGCTCTGCCGACAAAGTGAAACCTGAAAAGCATCAGGAATTAAAATTCATTGCAGCACACACACACACAGAGAACACCAAGAAAGCTATGTTCTGCAGCAGAGAAAAGAACCATTTCATGCAACACACACAACCAGGAAACTCTTTTCTTCTCTGTTCAATTATGTATCAGAAACCCTGGCCCCGGGAGCGGGAGCGAGTGGGAGCTATATTTTGCATACATGCTTTCTGCCTTCCCTGGCTACTGCTCAATGGATGCATGTCATTTCTTCCTGTGCACTCAGAAATATAGGATCTAAACCCCCACTTGGCCATGGACATCGCTGTAAACACACACACACACACACACACACACACACACACACGGGATCCTGTTGACTTGGGACTTAAGGCCTAACACACAAGCTCACCTCATTAGAGCATTATAAAGGCAAGCTTGGAACACGTCACAGTTGTGATGAAGTGTAATGTTTTCCACAAGTCTGGCCCCAACTCTACCCTCAGCAGATGAATTCCAGAGCTCCGATCTGGACTCTGGGTAACAAACTTGAGGGGGCTTGGCTATGCTTTCCGGGGCCACCATTTTCCTAGCTCTGAGGAGGAGGGCTGTGAGGAGGTCTCTGCCCCCCTGTGCCCTGTGCATTCCTCATGACCCCTTGCCTTGCCTCAAGGTGCCACGAAGCAGGGCATGCTGTCAGGAAGGAGCAGCTCCTGCCCTCTCTGCTGCCTCCGCCACCTCCCACCTGTCTATTTTTCTCTATTCCTTCCCTTGTTCTCAGTCTTGGCAACGTGCGTGCGTGCACGCGCGCGCGCGTGTGTGTGTGTGTGTGTGTGTGTACGCATGTGTGCCACGCTTCAGAGGGGAGGGACAACTAAAGCGGGGAAGAGATGCTGCTCTTTTGTCTCCTTGGTGTTTCTCTAATCCTATTCTGTTGTTTCACACAAAGGGAAATTTGGAAAACTCTCTTCATGCAGAATGTTCTTCACATAATCACCCCAGCTCTTCCTGGACTCCTGGCCACGCAGACAGCATGCGTAGGAAACCACACCAGGCGGAGAGCCTCCATGCATTCACAACTGTTACTGTTAATACAAGGGACAATGTCAGGCAGCACCGTGACCCAGAAGTCAGCTCGGCAACAAGCAGCAATCTGGCCAAGAGCCGCCATAACTCTATACTCACTAGACGGTTCTGTGGTTGGGAGGGCAGGAAGAGGCCAGGTTGCTATGGAAACACGAAGGGCAGACAGGGCACAGAAAGGTGAAGGAGAGAATGGAGATATAAATTATATTCATAAGTAAACATATGAATGTGTTTATATACATATATAGACATTATTATAAAGAAAAGCAGGGGATATTCTCTCATTTCCTCCTTCCCTGATTTATCAGTGTAAATATAGAGATTTAAAAAAAAATTATCAGAGATCTTGCTGACAAATCACTCTCCTGTGGCAAGAAAAAACATATTTACTCATTTACCCTCATTTACTCTGACCACAAATACCAGCTACTATGGGCTGGGTACTGTTGTCTTGGGTTTTTCATGCTTAGCCTTGAATTTTCACAGATACCTATGAGACAGGTAGAATCTATCATTTGAGAGATACGAACTCTGGCGTTCAGGAGGCTGACTCATTCAGGGTCATGGAGCTGTGCAAAGAGGGAGCAGACATGGGATTTGAACCCAAGGCTGTTTCTGGTTCTCAAGCCCGAATGCCTGCTGTTCCAGCCACTGCCTGGACATCACCACCTGGTGTGGCGGGGCTGTTTCTAAGCCAAACAGGTGCAACAGGTGGCTTCTGAGTGAGGGCCTGAGTTGCCTCCTGAGGCTGTGCCCAACGTGCAGCAGCTTCTGATACTCCAGGGAGGATACAGCCAGGTGGGCGGTGCCTGCCCCCTGCCCGCCCCCGACGGCTGCTCTGGGCACCTGCCGGCATGACAACTTGGGCCTCATGCAGCTGCTGTCTCCCTTTGCTCTCCACGCACCAACCCCCAACACACACCAAAAGCTGGGTTCAAAACTCTGAGTCAGAGGCACAGACCTCTCTCCTAAGCCCCCAAGGGAACAGAAGGACAGGGGAGCCAAATGAAACAAGATCATAAATGAGCGAGGCTCAGTCAGGAATGACGAAGCCTGACGCCAACCAGGTTTGGCAGTCCTGCTTCTGGGTGGGCAAACACAGCTTGGTGAGCGCTACAATGTTTTTTTGGGGGGTGGTGGTGCAGGAGGAGGGCCATTTACTCATCCTATTTTATGGAAGAGAAAAACAAGGCTCACTTGTGAAGGGTTAAGTAACTTGCCTGAGCGCCTGCGGCCAGGCACATCTGTGAGCAGACACTGTTTATTTTCCCACAAATATTTACGAGACAAGTATGCATTTATGGAGAAAGCGAAAGCTACAGGCCTCGCTATCTAATTTCAGTGTCTGAATCCAACTGTGCCAATTAAAATGAAGGGTGAAAACACAACACCCCAAAGCATTTCTTATGACCCTGCCGAACAGATATTTTCCTTGGCAAATTCCTTTGGTTTCTCCGAATGTCAGCTTGAGTCCAGCCTGGGAAGAATCCTGAGGACAGGGCCCGGCTGGGCTGCACCGGCCCCGGGGAAGCCTGGCTGCACGATTTTCAGTCCAGAGCAATGCCTGTCACTTGCCTACTCTCCATCTGGGGGTGTGGGCGGGGGCGGGGGCGGGCGAATGTGGCACGCTCTGTGCCTTCCTCTCTTCTCATTTGCTTCTCTAAAACCTAGCGCTGCTTTCTGCCAACAGAGTTGAATTATCACCTGGTGAAGGAGATAACAGTACGCAGACCCACCGTGGCGGAAAAGCAGCCTGCGGAGAGATGGATGAAGAAAATGATACTCACTATTGGGATGAGACAATGGAGCGGGGGTGGAGGAGCTAGTAGGAGCCGCTGAGGAAAGAAACATGAAGGTAAAGAAAAAAAAAGAAAGAAGAAAAAAAAGCTCACTGAGGCACAGATACTGAATGAAAAAAAAAAAAATGGAAGAGGGACCCCAGGGTGTCAGTGGCAGGGGCTGAAGCGGGTTAAAGCAAGGAGCAAAAACACCATGCATGAGGGCAGGTGGCCTGCGGGCCAGCGGAGAGCAGGGCTCTCTGACTTCGGACCGCAAGCCTGTGTCTCTGCCAAGCCCCAGGGTTCAGGTAAGGGACGGGGCCAGGAGCAGCAGCAGAGGCCTGCGGCCCCGCCTGAAACAAACAGCCGGTTCAGCAGGACCAGCCGTCTCCATGCGATCACATGTCAGGAGGAGAGGGAACCTGGAGCCCGGCTTAAGGCGAACGTGGATAAAAGGAGGCTTTGGCTTTTCACGTGCTAGATGTCCATATGCGCTCCTGTACAGGCCGATGTCTCCACTCCAGGCGTGTGCGTGGAGCAAAGCCTGTAAGCCTCATTCTCTAATCTCAATGTCCCAATGACACAGAAATAACCTTCCTACTGAAAGTTTACTACCGGGTGAGGTCCAGGATTGTTTGGCATCTGGATGATACTCTAACCACCACTGTCCTCCAAAACCCTATATGGGTTCTCCAGATGCTGCTGTGAGCGTTACTCTCGCTCTCTCTTGGACAAAGGGGATGCTAAAGAGACTGGAACTAGATAAGTAACGCTCACCCCACTTTCGGCCTGGAGGACCGTCAGCGAGGGCTCATCTGAGGCATCCTGGACACTGAACAGATGTCCAGTTTTCTGCTGGCAAATATTCTGAGGTTGTCCCATCAACAATCACAAAACAAAGTCCCCTCTGGGAGCTAGATGAAAATCTGAAAAAACATCACCGTATCTCCAACACTGCCTGGGCACTCGTGGTTTGGTCTTCCTTTTCCCTCCCAGATGAGGCACCTCATTAAACCACGTGAGTACAAGGTCACCAGAGTCAGAGCAAGAGGGCCTACTAACTCATGGTGACTTGATGGTCTGGTTAATTCATGTGAAAGTGCATCTCTTTTACTTTTTTGGCTTCAAATGTTTGCATACCTGTCCATATTATTCTGGAAAAGGGGTGGAGTTTTATCTGTTTTAAACACAATATATTAGAATACGTTTAATTTATACTTGCAATGTGCCATCTAGGGGGCAAAATTTTGTGAAAACAAACATCTCAGGATGCCTCTTTTACAAAGGAGAGATTCATAATCTGTACACCCTGAAAGAAAGGGTCTATTTTGCTTCACAGTTCAGAAGCAAATTAAGAGGTAACATTCAGGCAATGAAATTCTGAAGGCGTGTGGCTCAGTCACAGAGAACAGGATGCACGCTCAAATGTCACATCATTGGGTTAGGGCCTCGGCAGCTTTGATAGGGAAGCAGCCCCTCCCGAGGCAAACGGAGCTTGTGAGCTTTCCACCGTGACAACACGCAGACATCTGGCCTAAAAAGACATGAAGCAGGGACATCTTTCCAGGCTGCAGTCCTATTTGCTTGTTTGGAGTCACAGCTGCCTCGTTACCTTCACACACATGTACGAACGGGACCCAAAGGAATCTTCAAACAGGTGAACCACGCTTTCTAATATGGCAGCTCAGAAGCAGGAGCTCTCTGAGGTTACCTGTGGCTTTGGCATGTTCATGCCCCCGAAGGTGGGGAAGTCTACTGGGGAGCCAGGAGAGCAACCCCATTATTGGCACATCTCAAGGAACTTCAAGAGATAAACTAATGTAAAATGCACTGGCTTTCACCTACTGCCTCCTAACCAGGGGGTGGGGGGTGGGGGGTGGGGGGTGGAGGATGGGGTAGGGTGTCTGGCAGCAATGACTCTCTCTGTTCAGCATGACAGCGTGTTGACCCTGGGTACCTTCTCTCCCTTGGGGTGAGCGTGCACCTAGGGCCTAACTCCAGCATCACGGTCTCAGGCCGTCCACGTGCACCCCAACATGACAGGAGGGGAAAGCACTGCCGATAGGCGAGACGAGCCGGTGTCAGGAACCAATCCTGCTGGTTCTTGGGCTTGGTGTAAGCATGCAGCTCAATTTGTGGCTGATGTCACACAAGCTTTGTGCCTTCTGAGGGAGGGAGAACTCGGAGAAGTCCTTCCTGAAACGTGCCCTCACTTGCCAGTAGCAGTCAGTCAGTGGGTTTTGCCATGGGCATGCTAGATGCTGGAGTCGCCCTTCCAACCGTATTCTTCTTCAGGATGGGTCTGGGTACCCCTGGGGCCAGGCCCTCCCTTCAGCCCCTCTAGGAGGGTCATGAGGGTACAGGAAATACCACAGTAACCAACTATAGTGAGCGTATGATGTTCTCACATGTACGCGGCCTCTTATCCAGTTCAAGTTCTTGACAAAGGCACTCAACGCTAAGGCTGGGCCACGACTCTTCTTATCTAAGAGGAGTTTGATTTTTTTTTGTAATTCTTTAGGCCATAACTTATTAGATAATTGAGAAAACTGACTTTGCATGCCTCTAGCAATGCCTGCTGCTGGATCGTTCATGACCTACTTGGAATGGACAGCTGACCACACCATTTTCCAAAGGGCCTCTTGGAATCTGGGTTAATTACCCACTTTCCTACCAGCAGATAACAAACAATGAGGTCTAGAGGTCTCTCTCTTTTTTTAAATTAAACACCGACTTTTAAAACATAGCATCTGTTTAAGAAATTCTTTACCTTTACAAGGGCTGAGCTGGCAATGAATGAAAATCACTTACAGGCTTTGAACTCTAAGACCCAGTTACTCTGATTCGGTACTCAAACCCCAAGTACTAGTAAGCAACTCAAAAGGAGGCCTCATCCCAGCCTTCCTGTCAATGATGTACCCAAGCCACATTCATTTACTGGTCAAAATTCGGAAGAGTAGAAGCCCAAACTGAGAGTAAAGATCCAGGAGCAAGTGCTCTCACCTTCAGAGCTGCCCCTTCTGAGTTTCCTCGGGGGCTGGGTGCCAACGGGAGCTGACAGCTGTCACTCTTAACCTGACCACTCCAATCCCCAATCCTGACTCTTTCCAGAACCGGTTCATTCAGGAACCAAGTCTGCTGAGATCATGGATTCAGCACTTGCTGAAAATCTCCGAACGCCTACACTGAGCTACTTAGTTTCTGCTGTGGCTGCAATATTTCTGAATAAATTTTAAAAAGATAAGCTTCCCTGAGTGCCTTTCAGGAGCTAGGAGCTTTTTATGAAAAGAGTGTGCAGTTTTCCGAATACCTTTTCTTGTGAGTCTCTCTGGGTAACACTGAACTCAGCCTAGGAAGCAAGGGGCAAGCGTCAGCGGGAGTGAGGCTTCGGGGGCATCTTATAGCCCAAGATCAGACCCCTGCCCCCGCCCTCGCCCCCGCCACTGTGGAGGGGGCGGGCTTCTGTAGCCCTTGCTCCTTATGTTCACTATTTACAGCTTACGTGTCCTTCCCACGGAGAACTCCCCTCCCTATTAGCTTGGCAGTGAAGACACTAAGGAGCTGGTCAGTCTTTTCCAAACGTGGAAATGTGGAAATGCACACTGCAAATAACCTCCCTCTAAAGAACACAACTGACTGCAAGTGGGGATTTAACCCCAGCAGCTGCCTGCAGCACCTACCTGCGACTTGGGGGCCAAAGCTCATGTTACCCTTTACAACTGCGGCTGCTGCTTGGGCCTCCTAGAGCCCCCCAGCTGCCACAGACAGAAAGGGGAGGCACTACGAGCTCAAGTCTTTTATCTCCTCAAAGCAAAAGCGCAAGTCCTTTCAGCTGCTTTTCCCTGTGAAGGGATTCTGAATCCCTGGTGTGGCTGCGGTCACTTCTCTGGCATCCTGGCAGGAGGTGAGGCGGTGCTCTCGCGTGTTACTCAGAGACCGCCTGCAGACCCACCTTGCTTAGCTTGGTGAGCAGCGGCATTGCCACGGGGAGTCATCACACACAGAAATTAATCAATCAACACAATTTCGAAGGACACAGAAATTGCATGCTCTACAACAGGACGAGTGTTAGCCTCTTGGAGGAACCTACAGACGTTAACAAGAGCACAACTAGACCAAGGTCAGTGTGGTTAGGGCCCGGACAGCATCATCTACTTCAGCCTAGGGGACGAAAAAGGGACCAGAACTAAATTAAGAACTAGGACTAGCAGATGTTAACACTATAGGAACAGATAATGAGGTATGAAGAGGCACTTACGTGGAAGAGGGCTGTCTGCATTTCCCATGGATGGAACACAGACGATAAGAAAAGACAAGAGACAGACCCAAGGGGAAAAAAAAAAGATGTAAAAGAAATGAATAGACTCAGGACAGCACACGGAATTAGAAATTCAAATTATCATGTTATTTCAAATCCAGAAAGAAGCAGTTCCTGCAGAAAGAAGATGAGACAGGCCTGCTTCTGGAAAAGGTAGGGGGACTGCTTGCCGGCCTCGGGCTTCAAAGAGAAGGAAGCAAGGGATTGCCCTGCGTGGCTTTTCATCCCAGGAATGAGAGAGGACCCAGGGATCCCTGTGACCGCTCAAGGAGTCGGGCTGTGCTGCACCTGCTATAGCTGGGAGGATGCACGGTCCTCCCAGAGGTTTGGGGCTATGGAGGGATATCAGCAGAGCCTGGCCTTCTGTGGGACAGCAGGGAAAGCGAGGCAGGCAGAGGTGAGGGAAAAGGGAATGATGGAGGAAAGCGGTGCCATCCTGAATGGATCAGGAAGAAGCGCCTCTCTGGAAAGAGGCCCCAAGGGAGGGAGGCCCTGACGCGCGCTCCTGGCGGGAGGGAGGAGGAGCAGAAGAGTCAGGGGCCTCAGCCACCCTTTTCCCTCGTGCACTGCTGGGCTCTTGCTCCTGCACATACATCGCACAGCAGCCCCTGCATTTCCGTAACGTCATCTCTCTGCTGTGGCAAAAATCCCACGCCTAATTACACGAACCATCATTGTCTTTACCCTCTTCCTTCAAGTCACGGGGTGCTTTAGGGCCTTTGTGACCTGTGTCCAAAAGCAGTGTCTCCCAGATCCCTCCACAACATGCCTCTGCGTCTCTGCCCGCTCCCTTTACAACGTGTCAGGGGCTTCCTCCCTGGCTGTTATTCTAACAGGAGGGACCCGCTACTGTGACAGTGTCACCAGGCACTTTGGGGAAGAGAACAGAAGGGTCTGGGCATCAGCCATCACTGAGGGCCAAGGAACTAGGAGGTGGGACCTCCTGGAGCAGAGGAAGCTGAAAGACAAAAGCTGTCATCCAAACCATGGATGGGGCAGCTCAGGGTCCCCTCTGCCCCTGAGGAGAAGAGGGTGGGGATGGGGAAGAGGCAGGGCAGCTGCTTTTACTTACGGACTGGCTGCGTCTTGAACTCAGAGGCTGTGCTGATCTCCCCCAGCCCCTTGCCGTTGAGGGCCGCCAGCCGCACCGCGTACGTCGTCTCCGGCTTCAGGCCCACGATGGTGACAATGCCCTCCATGTTGGCTGTTGCGAGAATATGAGAAGGATCACAAAGGGTGGAAAGCCCATTAGTAAAATGGCGCAGCCGCTGTGGAACGCAGCATGGCAGGTCCTCAAGAAATTAAACATAGATTTCAAGCGTGATCTACGCCTGGGTATATCACGAAAGAATTGAAAGCAGGAAGTGGAACAGATACTTGCCCACCCATGTTCAGAGTAGCGCTGTTCACAATTGCCAAAGAGAGGAAACAACCCAAGTGTCCATCAGTGGACGAGTGGACGCACACGGTGTGGTACTGATACAGTGGAGTTTCAGTCAGCTTTAACACGGAATGAAACTCACTCGGACACGTGCTACAATGTAGGTGGACCTTGATGACATCAGGCTAAGTAAGCCGGACACAGAAGGACTTGTTCCATTCATCTGTAGTAGTTAGAATAGTCAACTACACAGAGACAGGAAGTAGAATGGTGGTTGCTGGGGCTGGAGGGAGGTGGGAATGGGGAGCTAGTGTTTAACGGGCACTGAGTTTAGGATTATGAAAAAGTTCTGGAGACGGACGGTGGGGATGGTTGCACAATAACGTGATGGTACCTAATGCCACTGAACTTCACACTTAAACATGGCTAAAATGGTAAATTTCACATTCCACATATTTCACCACAACAAAAATAGAATCGGAATGTTGATTATATTTGAATTAAATATATATATATATACGTATATATATATATATATATATATATATATACACGTATATATATATAGCAGGGGAGGGTGGAATCCAGCTTGTAGCAATGACCAAAAAAAGAAAACAAAGCCAGTTGGACTTTCACATGGGGTCGACTTGCCATAGAGCTAGTGTGAGGTTTCAGAGGGAAGTTAGCGAGGTAAAGAGATCGTTTTCTTCTGGCTCCAAATGGACAGCCCAGAAACTCCTCAGGTTCCCCACCCCCAAAAAGCTGAAGGAGTGATGGAGGCTACCTGGTGAAATAAATTCTCAGTAAAAAGGGCCGGGAGGCAGCCACCCTTGTTACCACATACCGGACCGGGATTAAAACTTTCTATGGAAACAAAAAGTATTTCACTGGCGTAGAAACCCTGCAGGGAGAGTTACACACGGTTGTATACTCGGTCTTCAGGGCAAAATAGTCCAGGCTCAAAATCTTCAAACTGTAGGCATCCAAGGGTCATTTTTAAAATTTTAGTTTGGAAATCTATCACAGGATGAATTGAAGAGCAGACTTGTCTCTCTGGCAATTTGTTGTGTGGTTAATACCATCATTACAGGGCAGCCCCTGAGTACACCAAGCAAGATGGATGGGTGACGGCAGAGAACCCCCAGCCCGGATCACCCACAGGTGCAGGGCAGGGGCGGTCTGGACTCATCCAGTTGTGCTTAGCACCTAAGTAGGGCTTCTGCTTGGAGCGTGCTTGAGATGGCCTCGTCTTAGCGTGTCCTGAGAAGCAGGTTCTGACGTACCAGGGGACAGAAGGCCAACACTTCCAGAGGAGATGTGACCGTGCCCGAATTCCAGAGGGACAGGGATGGTGCTGCAGCAAAGGAACATGGACGGATGGCAGGCTGTGGCATCTGGCTTCCTCAGCAGGTGAGAGCGATGTGCCATTCTACCCGGGTGTGCAGTCAGGGGCCCGGCACCAGGGGTGAGCGTCTGCCCAGCACCGAGAAACCCATCGTTCGAAAGGAAACGCCGACTCTTCCCACTTACCCTCCTTGGCATCGTACCACTTGAAATGCCACACTTCTTCGCCCACTGCTCTCCACTCGGCCTTGTATTTGAGGATGGGCACACCACCTGTGGCCTCTGGTTCATCAAACTGCACCTGTGCTGTGCTAGAGTACGGCTCCACCTGGTCGATGGACGGTGAAGATGGGGTGTCTGTGGGGAGGGCACATATGGAGACCCAGGTGAGCCCGATTAGGTCCAGGACGTGACTCCCAGTCACAAAGCATGTCTCTCGTTTGTACTCATTCTTGGGAATCTTGTCACCCGTCTCCCGTTCCCCAGCCCATCATTCCCTCCCAACATGTGCCGTGCCCACACCCTTGAACCTCCATAGGCTCCTTGCTTCCTGACCCTCTGTCTTTGGCTACCCTGGCCCTCTCTTCTTTTGCTCTCTTAGCGTCACCGAAGGGCATGGACTAGGCCAGCAAAGACAAGGCTGGTACAGCCATCAGGGGTGCTCACCTGCTTGGACAAGGATGAATTCCAAAGACTCCTGTCCAATGCGGTTCACTGCAGTACAGTTGTAATTTCCGAAGTCATTTTCAGAGTCTGGGGTCACCTTTGGAAAGGAGGAACTTGTGGGTTACAAGTGTCCCACAGAATGGTCACTGATTCAGATCTTTGTTTACTGAATTAATTTGTAAGGAACAGAACAAGTAAAGCATGAACCATTAGCTCCAGCCCAGCCTTAAATCAGAGAGAATCGCCAAGGGGCTAGTGAGAGGCACGTTTGGCCTCCCAGGCTGTGACCTAGTCCCAGGGAGAGAGAGGGGAGCAGGGCTGAGACTCAGTTTCTTCTGTAGCCGATGGCTCCCCTGGTCAGGACACGTGGGAGAAGCAAGAGAGAAGATTTTAGCTGCAGAGGGCAGCCTATCTATCCATAGTCAGATTGTGCCTTCTCCACCCTCCCCTGTCCCCGCCCCGACTCACCTCCAGGTAGCTGGCCGAGGGGGTGTTGTAGATCTTGATATTGCTGTAATTGGAGCTTGGCAGCAGCTGGCCATCCCGGAACCATGAAATTGTGGCGCTGGGGTAGGCAAATACCTCGCACGTGATGTTCACCTGGTTCCCCTCCCACGTGTAGACAGCCACAGGGCCCTGCAGCTTCGGGGCATCTGCAAGGAACGGCAATGCCCATCAGGAAGACCACCACCACCAAGGAGCCCCGTGCACCCTGTCTCCCGGCCCTGGCAGGGTGTGTGTGCCCTGAAGCAGACCCAGTGCCAGGACACGGTCAAGCCCAGGCTGGTGTAGCAGTCCTGGGAGCTGCGTGGGAAGACGGAAGCGCCTGTGGGCTTGTAAGAAGCCTGGGGCGGTGGGAGGGACAACTTGGGGACAGAGGTCTGGAAGGGCCCAGGGCAGGGTGCAGCTCAGGTCCTGGCTGCTGTCCTCCCCTTTCACCCTGACCCCACACGGCCCCCTCCCCTCATTTTTCCAGTCACTGCTCACATTGCACTTCGAGGTACATGGACTGGGAGTCCTGGCCGATGGTGTTGCTGGCAGTGCAGATGTATTCTCCGGCGTCTGTGTACTGGATGCTCTTCAGGGTCAGAGACGACACGCGGGCATGGCTGCGCACCACCATGTGCCCATCCAGAGTCTGCCAGGAGGGAAGGGAGAGCGTCAGAATTTGAGGCAGGGTGGGGGGCGGGGCAGGAGACCGGGCCACCCCTCGTCTGGGACCAGTCTCACATCCTCTCCCCAAATCGTGCCAATGCCTAACTTTCACTTTAGGTACCTGGTAGTGTGGGAGGCTCTGGAGAGCACCACGGGAACCTGAGTGTATCCAAAATAGAAAATGGGACTCAAGTTTATGTCAAGCAGTCTGGACTCTGTGCCAAGGTTGACTTGGGGCAAGGACAACCAAGGTTCCCTGCCGCCACCACCCGCCCCCCCCAAGACAACCCTGTGTGGCATGTCTTAAATGGAAGTGAAAGTCCTGGCTAGCAGATACTCCAGCAGCAGCAGCAGCCTTGCTCCATGGGATTCTGGGAAACCTGCACCCCTATGCTTTCCTCCCAGGAGTCTGCCCGTCTGCCAGTTCCACAGTGCAGGCACACATAATGGGAAATCCGAATGTGCCAACTGCAAGAAATTATGCAAGAAACCTATATTTCTACAGATGCCTCACTTTCCTGAATGCTTAAAAGTAAAATAATTTCATTCAAGAGAAAGTCCGACAACTCAATGATCAGGAGCTGGTGAGTGGAAGTGAGGGGTAGCTGGGTCTTCTCTCCAGGGACAGTGGCACAGAGTCTCAGGCAGATCTGGGATCCATGACACCACACTCACCACCATTTTCTAGCCCCCTAAGACCACAGTTGGCTTCCTGAGTCTCTGGAATTACAGTGGCTGGTCAAAAAGGGAATAAGCATATGACCCCTAGGCAATGGGTACTGTAATATTTCCAAGGAGCCTTTGCCTTGACACTCTAAAATGGTTGCTGGCCTAGTCTGGGCATGTTGCCCAAGTTCAAATCCTCAAGAAAGTTGGTAATCTGAAGAAGGAGTCTTGCTCTTCATAGGCTGGGCTACACTCTTATCTCCAGCATATGCTATTCTGTGGACATGGACAGGTGAGTGTTCTGCATATGGCATCTGTCATCCATGGGGTTGAGCCTTTAGGGAATCGAACACCTGCTTCAGATTCTTTTGACATGCTGGTTTGGAAGCCTGGGACTCAGAACTGCAATGTCATACAGCAGCCAGTTTAGGCAGCTCAAAAGGAAGGTCCCATTGGCCTTGTGGGGCAGTCTCCACAGATCTGCCCATCACTAATGGACCTAATCCTTCTCAGGCATTTAAGCCCCACTGAAGTTCTCATATCTGGAAGTTGGAATACCACTGCTGGCAAGGAGGCAGAGTGCTGAACAAAATCATCACTGCCTACCTCTGCGAGGGCCACCCCACTCTCAGAGGAATGCCCAGATGCCCATAGCTCTCAACTCCACCTGAACCATAAGTCTGCCAGGCTAAGTGGTTGAGGAGATGCCACACATTAGTGAGAGATGACAACAGACAGATGTGGAGCACTTGGCTAGTAAGCCTTGAGACATCCGGTTTGCTGAAGATACTGGGTCCTCGGACCCCCCTATCTTGTGGGCTGACAGGGTTGTCCCAATATTCCCGAGTGGTGACTCCCATGAGCCATATAAATTTTAACCCAGCAGATCTAGTGTCATCGAAAGCATGAAGCCACACCAGCAAGTATCTCTAAAGAGCTGACCTGATCTGCTTGTCACTTCTGTCTGTCCCCAACAGAGCAGGACAAAGGCAGAAAGGATTTGAGGTCTACCCCGCCCTGCCCCGCCCCACCCTTTTGGTTATATCAGTGAGAACACAGGTTCAGCTGCTAGTGATACCAGCCAGTGGCTGAGCAATGACTGTTTGTCATAGAGGCACAGCTTGTCCTGGGCCCAGCACCCACAAACATGGAAAACTGACCGGATCTTTGGGAAGTCAAGAGAATATTTCCACAATAGAAGAAATATTGCAGCAAAAGATGAAAAGAGAGTCGCGGAACTAAGAGTAGGACAGTAACAAATCACAATGAAACAGGGCATGAGCAGTCTTTACTCAGAATATTCTAGAAAAAGGTTGAAGAGAAGCTTGGGAAGTGGTTTCATTGACAGCTATACTCTTCCCCCCTTCTATGTGTTCTAAATTTCTCTGGAAAAATTTTCTCCTTTAATGTTGTCAACAGACCAGTAGACAGCCCTCTACAGAGAATTCTTATTTTGCAGTGGCTCGCGACAGGATTGATGATGGGAATTTGCCAGGTGCCCAGTTCTCCCTCCAAGGGGAAGCGGATAGACTCCAGTGCAATTAGACTGTTTCCCTCTGAAATGTTTGACTCTCACACAGGGACAAAGTCAGGGACTGCTACCCACAAGCCATCCAGACCAGGAGTCATGCTGATAAAGTCCAGGCTTGCAGAGGAAGCAGATGATCTCTGGGCAAGAAGGGAAAAACACCTGTGACAAGAAAACCCTGTTTTGCAAAAACAGCATGAAGGGCCATCACAACTATACTTCTCATCAGAACATTTTTGTGTCCCTTCTTCTAGGTAAAAGTGCTAATTCTCAGAGCTTACAGAATGAAACTGGCCATAACCCAGTAACCTTCTTTGGAGCTCATCTGGACTTATGGTCTTCATCTCTGAATGAGACAAACAGGAGGAAATTCTGAGCCCCAGGGATGGCACTCACTTGAAAGTCAATTATGTCCAAAGTGAGATACTCAAGATAAGGATACTTCTGGAAAACGGAAGTGAGTTGTCTGCTTTCCAGGGAGTAAACCTAGGATTTCCACTTATAATAATAATTCTCTTAACCTCCCTTAACGCTCCCTGATAAATCTCACGTCCCCCTCCAGCCAGGTCTAAATCAGAATGACAGGGGAAGATGTAGAAGGTCAAATAGAATGAGATCTGTAGTTACTGAGGAGTGGCTGATAATTAACCCCTCTTCTCTCCTGTCCCCAATCCCAATGGGTCTGTGACTTTGGGGCAATAAAACAGCCAGGGACAGCACTAAGTGATCCCTGTGCCACAGGAGGGAGGCATTTCAGCGAGACGAGCACCTGACTATGGTCCCCCATGACATGGAAGAAGGTAGGAAACAAAGACAGCTTATTGTACACTGGATTTGATCACGGCAGTGTGTTCATGTGTAGAAACTAGGATCAGTGCCCGGGGATGGGCAGTCAACTCTTCAATACTAAACAGCATTAAATATTTACAGCCACGATCTGAACACATGAGTTATGTGTTCCGAATAATTATCATTTCTGAAAACTAAGAGGAAAGAGTTACCTAATTAAAACACAGTGTATAGGATTGCCATATTCGACATTTATAGTATTAAAATATCAAAGTTTCCTCTGGAGAAGAGACAAAAGCTATTTTTTAAAAAATATTTATGGATTCGATCCTTGAACCTCATTCAAAGCATACTAGTTTTTATTTTGCTATCTTTCACTTACACGAATCACTGAAAGAAAGATAGGCCTGATTGTAACTAGGGTCTTGAGTGTGTAACATTAAAATCTAAAGATTAATATTTAGCTTTAGTTTTCAAACAAGGTCCCACATTACCCAAATGGAAGGAAGCAGTCAGAGAAATCTCAAAGGCTAAACGCTAATGACTTCTAAAACCATTTGTGCCAAATCATGCAAACCTCATAAATTTAATTCTCTATGAAAGTAACATAGGTATGCTTAGCAATTTGGGGAAACCAAGGAGAGATGTCATCTGCATTGCTGTGACATGAAATGGGATGTGATCATTTACCAGGACCGATCATTCTAGAATAAAGCGAGCAACAAGATGAGTTGAGCTGGAAAGGGCTGAGTGGGTTTTTAGACACTAACTCTGTGACTTTATGACCCAAAGCCACATCAACCAGGTGAGAGGCAAAAAAAAAAAAAAAAAAAAAAAAAATCTCATCATTTCAAAATGCCTGGCCTGGGAATTGGAGCGATTTATTTCTGTAAGTATAATTACCTGGAGGTGATTTTACCAGCACCAGCAAGAGAATAAGATCCAATTTTAAGAAGTAATAAGGATTTGTTCATCCACTCCCAACACAGCTTGCTTGCTCATCCTAAGACACTATTGCCAAGTAACGTCTACCACTATTGACCTATTCTTTAATCTAACTAGATGACTAATTAGTTTAGCATGTCTGGTTATTAAACTGTAATGGCGAGTTAAACTGCGATGCTTTCGAAACTAAAGACTGGCTAGTGGTCAGGTAAGCTATACCTCCTGCTTCTCCGGTCGAGTCCACGAAGCCTGGAGAGAACAAGATATAAAACACAACAAGAAAGCAGTAAAATTTTACAACATGTTGCTTCAGAGAATTGATGTATCACACTGCATTCCGTGCACATGCAGCTTCTTTTCAACTCAGAACTTTTTCCAAGGCTCACTTTCAATGGTGTGTTTATTACCCAACTGAATTTAGGGTTTAGCTTATGGTAAGCTTTCCCCACCCCCTTATGCACATTAAGATGTATAATTCAAAGGAGAAGGCTTTCCTAATCTTTGGTAGACATACACAGGGGTACCAGCAGACACAGCAGACTGCTCCTGTTCCAGAACATCTTGAATATTTCTCGTAGTTATTTCATGTCGCTATTAGTTCTGACTATAAAGTCTAGAGATACTCATAGAGTATGTTTCCTCCTTTGGATTCTATTAGACAGCTTATCACAAAAATACGAATGCCATTTTGTGCTCATGCATTTTATAATTCATTGCATGCATCCTATTAAAAATCACGTTTATATTTTCTAAAAAGGAACTAAAAAAGGAGCAGAGAGGTACATTAGGAGTGGTTAAGTATGAAGTGCTTAAAGTTGTTGATCAGGAAACTTCCAGGACACCAAATTCTGAGTGCTGAGGCAGGCTCCAGTCAGTTCTCAGGGGCAGAGGAATGCCCGGATGGCATGCAGGCTCAAGCGTGCACCATCGACATCAAACAGAGGAGGGAGTCAGCTCAGAAGCATAGAGGTTTGGGTGTCTTCCTACCCACGTCTGCATATTTTATATCTGGCACTCTGGGAACTCCTACACTTAGAGTTTTTCCGTTTTCATACTGGGTTTCAAAAACACCCTACCTGCAGTTGTTCTTTTTATTAAATGGCATGACTGCCTGGTTGTCCCTGATGTTCAGATGGAAAAAGGAGAGAACAGATACCAGAGACAAGGCAATGCAATCCAGGAGATGCAAATGGTTAGCAAACATTTAGTAGGAGTCCACTAAATGCAGAGAGCTTTTGTGAGAAATGAGGATGGAGAGGTTGGATTATGTCACGTGATGCTGGAATGAAGAAAAAAGTGAGGACAGAGGACCATGCACCATGTGTCGGTGTGCCAGCATGTCAAATGTGGCCGCCAATGAGAAGCTTGTCTGTCACATGCCAGGGCTGCATGAATCAAGACTTTTTTAAAGGGCTATCTCATATGGAGTTACTTGTTTTTCAAATCTGATCCTTCTTGTACCTCTCCCAAATCACTAGGGTTTTGTGTCGTTGAGAAGTAGTTGCTAGTAACACAACGCCTCCACTAGCCTGACGACATGCCTGTGTGCCCGATGGGAGTGGTAGGATATGCCTTGGCCCTGATAATTTGGTGATGGTGTGTAGTTCACTTTAAGACAATCTGATGTGCAAATATACACACATAAGACAAATTAGGATATGATTAGCCATGCTCCAGAAATTTTAAGTTCCAGGTCCTTTTAATATTCACGTTTTATTACCTCACATACGAGTCTGCAGGAATATGTACAGTGAAGCATCCCTACACTTAGCCTAAAGTAGACCCTGCTATACCTCTGCCCACACCCTGAATATGCCAGACTCTAATTGCTTATCATAGGCACCTTTTCCAGTGTTTATACGTGGGCACCTGGTTTGCATTAATGAGGAATTCTCCCCGGTGACAGAAAGATCCAGTTTTCAGTGAATCCAGAATTTCAAAGGTCTCTCTTATTTGTGGGATTTGTGGGATACTCTGTCAGCTAAAGACTCGAGGTTCAGGAAGTTCCATTTTTTTCTACCTGTTCTGAACTCAACTCTTTGCCCCTCTTCTTTTCCTTAAATATTAAGGCTTCGTATACATTTCTTTACCAGTCATTTCAAAGGCATGTTCAAATAAGAGGTTCAAATACGCACACAGAGAACGTGTTCTGATAGTGACCGATTGTGCAAATCATCACCCAGAGGTCTCGCTCAGTATGTAAATGGTACCTGGAAGTTAGCCCCACTCACTCACATACCTGGCAATATTTAAAATGAGTCTTGGTAGTATGAGCAATGAAATGATGTGGATGTGCAAACTTTCTTTGTACCTGCATTATCACAATGTCCTCCAGACACATTGATCAAACTGACCCATTATGATGTTCAAATATGGTTTGTTTCAAGGGTTTTTTTTTGTTTGTTTGTATTTGTTTGTTTTGGGCCAACATAATGGAGATTAAGAAATGGATTAACTTTCAGACAGGTGATCTACCCTAACGATCTTAATGACCCAAATGTAGCCTACCTGTTATCAGTTGTTGAGCAAAACCAACTCAACTAGCTGAAGCTTAGCAGACTGATAGTAATCGGTCTTGAAGGAGTGATTGGACTGAACCCAGAGATGCGATCAGATAGATTTTGACAATCAGGCTCAGTGTACTGGCTTTTGCTTGTTTCCCCCACCCCTTCTTTCTCTTCTTCTTCTTTTTTTAATGAAGAGGAACATCAGTTTTCCATTAGAAAGTTACTAACTCTGTGCCTATGGTTGAAAGCCTTTTCTCTCCTCTTAAGAAGGGTAATACTAGACAAACACTAGACTTAACTGGCAATGAATCAAAAGACCAAGTTGCTGTAATTAGCTTATATTGTAACCAGTTTTATTAAAGAAATCATTGAGGGGCACTTGGGTGGCTCAGTTGGTTAAGCATCCAACTTCAGCTCAGGTCATGATCTCACAGTTTTTGAGTTCAAGCCCCATTGTGAGTCCCAGCCCCACGTCAGGCTCTGTGCTGACAGCTTGTTCAGAGCCTGGAGCCTGCTTCGGGTTCTATCTCCCTTTCTCTCTGCCCCTGCCCCACTCACACTCTGTCTCTGCCTCTCTCAAAAATAAATAAACATTCAAAAAAATAAAAAAAAAAAAGGAAATCATTGAACCTTCCACAAAAGTCCTCAAAATCATGAGGAGCACCATGATATTGGATGCTCTGCCTTCCAAGCCAGTGACCCAAAGGAAGGCCCTGGTAGCACTCTAAGGACTTTGCACGTGACCTTGTCCGAGTCAACATTTTTATCAGAGACTTAGACCAAGACATTTCAAGTAAGTGTTCAAACAAGGTTGGAGCCAATAGCTAATACAGATACTGGATGACAGCTGCATGGGGAAGGCTACTGAACTGCTTGCCTTTGGGCCTTGTGAAGGAAGTGGGGTCACCACTGAGTGTTAGACCTCATTACTTTAAAAATACGTGAATAGAACAGGGGGGCCCCTGAGGCTCGAAATGCCCTAGACCTACAGACCTTTAAGGACAGTTCTGATAAAAGCCAGACTTGCCTGGTTAGAAGGATGGACTGAAATGGTTCTCAAGCCAGAAAGAGTTTGTATGGGTGGCATTTTTGGTAATCGAGGTGATTAGAGGTGGCTACTGGCATCTAGAAGGAAGGGAGCTATTGGTACTGAGTTTCTGGCCATGCACAGGACCATCCCAGTGAAGGAAGTGCCTTCCCAAAGTGCCACTGATACCACTGAGAAACATGGGGTTGCAATAAACAAAACACAACTTTTAGCAGAAATAAATATAATATTCTGCATTTTAGGTGAAGCAACCAATTGCATATGAGCAGGATAAGGGGCTATGTGGCTTAAATGCTGTTCAGATAAAAAAGAGCTGAGAATTTTAGTTGACCCCAAGCTCCACATGAGGCAACACAATGAGGAAACCGCTGCAGGGGCCAATGCAACTTTAACTGCATGGTGGTGTCCAGATCAAGGGAGTCAGAGCTGCACGGAAGACTGCATTAGTTACACTAGGCACCATAAAACTTCAGGGGAGTGTCACTGGACTGGGACCACTGGGACCACTAGAAAGCACAAGGCGGGGAACCCATGACCCCAGAAATGAGGAAGACCACTGAGTGTGTTTAAGGGAAGAAGAGTGGAGAATCCAAGAGCCCTCACACAGGGCACTGAGTGGCAGAGGTGGGAAGACGGAGCGGAAGGGGCAAGGAAGCAGACCTTCCCGATCACCAGTGCTGGCCAGCTGTCTTGCAGAGGACGGTCGCCATCACCCTTCAGGGAGTGGCCATGGGGCTTTCTGGCAGATATGCTGGCAAGGGAGTGCCAGGTGAGACTAGACAACCTGGAATAGGGCCTCCCTTCCTGCCTTCTATGATTCCAGCATTTTGCACGGTCTAATTCTCAGGAGACTTCCTGGCCTCCGCGGTTAGACACAAGTGGCTATTTTTATCTGCTTAGTGTATCAGCCTGATTGTAAAAAGCCAACTGTTTTCTCTCACTTCTATGCTGCAGTGACTCTAATCATCTTGGTACCTGATTATATACGACACACCTTCAGGTGGAGGAGAACATGACGGGCCGCTGCCAGGTAAAAGTGAAATTTATTACCTGGAGTCCAACCGGCACCTGTAATAGGCCATCTTCGCTCTATTCATTACAAGCTATCCTCAGTGTAGGACAGAGAGCAAGCCTCTTTGATGTCAATATATAACTGATAGAAATGGCAACTTTTATATGCAGGGGTTCATTTAGGCAAGTGTGTTAATCTGGTGTCATCTCACTGGCTGGTCTGGAGGACTTGTTCTAATATCGATTCACTCATGCTCCAGTAATGTCACGTCAAGTAGACTTGAAGATAGTCTGTATGTAGTAAAAGGAACCACAATGCAATATATGTGGCTGGCCTTCCATAATTATCTCAGGTTGAGACCAGTGATCTACACTGATAACTGAATTATACAGTACCTACTTGGCCTGAGATGGTCTCTGTTGGATACCTTTGGTTTTACTACTTAGTAAGTATGAGTGTGTATTAGTGCCTGGTTATTTGTTCTCTTTCTGTAAAAATGAATTCACAGATAGAAGGCAGAAGTGACCACCTATTAAAGAACTTAGGGTAGGCACAAATCTTAACGGCCCTTCTGGTATAGCTTAGATGTTGAGCTATTCCTAGAAAAGACATTGAATTTAAAAGCATCATTCATCTGGGATAGATATTATTTCTGTCCTTTACTGTAGGTCAACGATATACACTGGTTCATTCTGGACAAATCTACTCACAAGCCTGATAGAGAAAAATCTGGTGAGCAGCAGCCCTGTGGTTTAAGCCCTGAAATGTACATTCAATCCATGTAACACACACGATGGGAGCTGAAATCTGAGCTTAGGGTTTAATTCCAATGTTGATAAAGAAAGTATCCAAGTAAACACCACATTTCCTAATCCGGTTGGTTTTCACAATATCGAACAGCATATGTGAGTCTCAAAAATACTTAGCAGTTCCTTGAGTTTTTGTTAAGTGGAATTCAACTGTGGAGGTAAAACTTGCAAAAAAAATAATGGGCTTTTTGGAACAGCAATTTCTATTCCTTTTGATTTAGTTTGCTTTCTATTAACAGGGCAGAAATCAGATCCTCAAATGCAAATCCCAAACGTGGCTCTGGCATTTCACACTATCTCTTTTTGACTTTATTTTAGTTTACCTCTCTAGGGATTTCCTTTAGGCAGGCAGAAGAGTGAAGATCTATCATTTTTGACATTCAGGTCAATAAGCAATCCATTATAAATGTTCTTTAAGGCTAAGGCCATTATTCCTGAATAGGTGACAAAATTTTGGCCAACTAAAATGAAGCCCATTACTAGAGGGTATATGAGAGGAGACTGGAGATGTGCCATAAGAGGCTTTAAGTTGCTCTGAAACCAAGCTGTTTCTTCCTCCTGCTTTTGGCCCACTCAGCAGCAAAGAGCTGCAATGACGTAAGGTTATCTAAATTTTTATATATTGTCAATAATAAAGATAGCTTTCCGGGGGCCTATAAATCTACATGCTTTAAAGCTAAATTTTCCCAGTCATTTCAATTTACCAAGAAGGTCACTGCCATGTGCTTAAACTCTCAGTGAATGTACTGTAGAACCCAGTGGAATAATCATCATGTAGAAACTGCTAATTATTTTTGCCTTCAGAACAAAATGATATCCAAATGTAACCGAAAATACAGGCAGACACAAAGGCAACCAAGCTTTTGTGCATATAGTGCATGTACAGCATGAGTCTACAAAACACAAGGAAAAGAATTAATAGGGCTCATTCTGATCCCCACTATTTCTGGGCGACACTTCCCTGGGTGTCCCCTGTGATGATGGTAGGAACAGCTGGGGCACCAGGATCTTGGCTTTTCCTCGCACCTCATAGCTCCATAATCCAAAATCACTACCCCCTTCCTCCCCAGAACGTCTAACTTGACCATGCCCACTAATATCACAACCCTGCAAATCTTTGCAAGAAACTGTGGTCCTTCCACTGTAAGGGGACACTGGTGAGGCCATAGCCAGGCAGGCTGGAGGATGGAGGCCACAGGACCTGGCATGGCCTCTGGTGTCTGCATCCTATCTTTGGGCTCATCGAAGAGAACGGGGCATGGGCAGACACAATCTGCTTGGAGCCTGCATCCCATGGCCCTGAAACTCTTGGGGGACATCATACCTTTTCTTCGCTGCTGATGTTTCGGGTAGAAGTCCTCCAGGTGATAGAGGGAATGGGGTCTCCTGAGGCTTCACAGGTAAGAGTGACTTGTTCCTCTAGTTCCATGGCAGTCTGGTTCTCTACATAAGTGATTTTGGGTTTTGCTGAAAAGACAAGACATGTTAATGAGTCTATCTGATCTTTGAGCTTTCTGGGTTTAAGTTACAACATGCACCCATTCAACGAAGGTTATGTGCTTACTAGGTGTTAAGAACCTATTCCAGGTGTTGTAGGAGATAAAGAATGGAATCCTCAAGGAGTGTGCAAATGGGCATACAACAACATTGATGTGATAGCCAGAGAAATAAGATCCCATAGAGTAAGAGTGCTAAGGGCAGTGGGTGGAGAAGGTGAGGGGCAGAGGAAGATCGCTCTTCTGGCTGGAACCTTCATGAGGGGAAAGTGTCCCGGCTGGGCCATGAGACTTTCAACACATGGAATTTTGGGATAGAGACAGTCATTCCAAGTGTAGAAACCTGCTTGACTGAAAGCAAAGAAGCGAGAACATGGGAAGAGGGCAGTGTGGCAGGAGCTGGTGTTTGTACATCACGGCAGGGGGAGGCGATGCTGGTCCCAGGCACAGGGATCATGACTGCCTGGCTAAAACACTTGCTTTGAATGATCTTGGGTGGCTGATGGAGGCCCACTGGCGGTGTTTGATCAGAGGAATGAAATGGCCATTTGTACTTCAAGAAGGTTAATCTAGAAAAACTCAAGATGATTTAGAATGGAGGAAAGCTTGAGGTGGGAAAACCAATTTGGAAGCTCTGGCCGTGCCCCAGATGTGGCTTAATACAGTCCCGAACTGGGTGGTCTGGGGTGGGGGACAGATGGGGAAGGTCAGCTTTGAGAGAGGTACTTAGAGCAGGTTTCACAGGAAGTGCCAAGGGAACAGAGGGCAAAGGAGGCATGGCAAGACACAAAAGAGGGGATGAGAAGGTGCTGACATGACTCTGAGCGTCTTGCTGGAGGGGGGAGTTGGGTTCGCATTGACTCCAGGAAGGAAATATGGCGAGTGATGGGTTAGGGGCTGTGGGGTGGGCTGGGATAGGAAGGAGATGAGATGGGTTCATTTTCCAAATGTTTTGGGTAATGCAAGAAAACACAAGGATTCGAAAGCTGAGTTAAATGTTAAAACATTAGAGAAAATTGACTTTTCCTGATTTAAAACAATTATACTCTGAAATTGCTAAACCTTCCATGGAAGAGAAAAGATAACACTACACAAATGTAACTTATTTCACTAATGGAGGAGAAAGACCAGGCTAGATATACAAACAAAAGAGAAATAAATCAAATTTACGGATAATTCTGGAAAGAACTGCATTTCCTTTACATTCACATTCATACGGTACCCCCAAGTAGGTTAATGAACTACTGCCTATATACATCCTACAAGTTGAGGTGCTCAATTTTGCTTTAATAAAGAGAAAGCATTGGCAAGGCTGTGCATTTTCTGTAGCAAATATCTGCTTCTATATAAAACTACCCCTATAGATCAAATATTCTGCCACAGTTAATCTGTACTAACCAGCCTGCTCGGCAAATCCTTTTTTGATGGCAAGCACATAGGCACATCTCAATCCAATGTGGCCAAATGATCACAAATTGGAATTGATGGAGTCCAGTTGAGTGAGGTTTTCCCCTTGGAAGGTTTTGTGTCTATCTGGATAAATAGGATTTTCCAGGTGGTCACAACTCATATTGAATGGACCAAGTGTTAAGTGTAGCTACCCAGGAGGTTTTACAAAGATAAAAGCTGAATTTCTACCCTGTTAAAATCACAGATTGAAGCGTGTTAAAAAATAAAATTCAGCCTAACGACTGAATTCACTGAACTGGACAGTTGTTTTGAAGTCTGGAGGCAGTATAGGAAGGCTGAATTTTGGCTTCTTGAAAGCTCGATGGATGTTGTGACCGAGACGGTGTTTGCTGGCCTTTTTCTGACCCCCTGAACTTGGTCCTGGCAGCAAAAGGTTAACAGAAGACAGACAAGGTATAGTTAACATCTATTAATGTTTGGTTTGGTGGGTTACAAAAGGTCCACTGTACACATCTTTAGAAAAAAGGAAAATGTATTCTTACTAAAAATATTATTAACAATAGCTAATTTCAGATGGTCTACAGAGGGCTGTTGGGAAGGAAGGCAAGCTTTTCACTGATGACTTAACCTCTCTGCACTACAGAAGCAAGGCTCTTGTGAGAAGTAATTGAAGGCTTAGAATATTGCCTTGGAGATAGGATACCAATATAATTTCCTGTCCAAATCAGGACACCCTTGAGTGGGAGAAGGGATTCTCTACATAACTACCTTGGGACAGTGGGCATCATCAGGCCAACGGGGACAGATGCAGGGTCATTTCCCTCTGCAACCCAGGATCTACAGGAATAGCTCCAGGTTTTATCTTCAGATGGTACTTGTACCATTTTAATTAATGTCTGTTGTGGGCCCTTGACTGTGGATCCCCATTTTATATTCCACCTGCTGCTATGGGAGTTAATGCCTCAGACTGTCCCATTGTACATCTCCCCATGGACCTCCCTGTGAGAACACCTGTCCTTGGGAGTTTTCCAAGCACACTGGCTCTCCTCTTCCAGCATGCCCATGGCTCTGCACCCCACCACTAAGGAGTGGTCTTGTCTATTCCCACTCCAATCCAGACTCCTACATCCCCAGCCCAAGGAGGGTTCTGGGGCCCTGCTTGTCTGAACAGAGAGGCTGGGCATGACCAGGCGCACCTTCCTTCAGGCTTTATACTGTGTGGTAACTCACAAGGGCTGTTTTGGTCCTAAGGGGTCAGTGAAGCAAACCCATTGGTGAACTGGCCTCAGCCCACGGCAGCATGAGGCCTCAAGAGCATTCATGCGAGCATAATAGGAATATGAGGAGACAAAAATACTTTTTTAGAAGGGCCCATGGGGAGAAAAGCAATGGAAATTCACTGCCAAATTTAAAGACAGGTAGGATGTAACTACTTAGTAAAAAGAGCTTCTGACTGATAACTAGGGCAAGGCATGCTAGAACGTGCCCCTTTCTTAGGAAAAAATGATGTCAGTAAGGTACAATTACGGCAGTGTCTAATTTAGATATGCTCCATACATACTAATTGCCTTCCCTTCTGGAATCAGGGGAGTTCTGCGTGCTTCTCTACTGTCTAAGCTGTTGGTTTCTTTGCTCTTCTGCCCCACTACTGCCGACTCTGCTGCCAATGGGGAGCCTGTTCCCTCATTTCTCTCCTTAGTGCTGGTCCCATGGCAAACCAAGGGGAAGGAGAGGGATGGAGGAAAGAAGGATGGAGCCCTAACTAGCCACCTCCCCACCTTGGCCTTACTACCAATCCCCTAAACCAAGGGAGGCCAAAGGAGGAAGAAGAGGAGGTTAAGAATGTGAAATGGAGAGGGGAAGGGGTGTGTGCACGAGGCACCAGGTTACTCCAAAGAGGCAATGCAAACCCTCCCCTGGATATCATAGAGGAGGACTCCCATTTCGGATGGGGTCCCTAGGAGCCGGTGATTTGCTTACCTGTCTCTGCAGTCTGGCCACTTCTCGTCTATTTACTCTTCTGGACTAACATATGTTCTCCCAGTGCGATCTCGGGGAAGAAACTGTGTGTGTGTGTGTGTGTGTGTGTGTGGCACAGAACGAGAGATGCGTGGTGGGAGAGGCAGGCAGAATGACAAATGGTGCCTTGCCTCAGTTCCTGCATCCTACATTCCCTGCCTGGTTACCTCCTTCCCCAGACCTCCAGCTCTTTCCTCTACATTGGCCCCACGAGGCTCCTGACTTACTACCCACGCCTCCTTCCCAGGGCAGCTCCCGGCAGCAGAGAGGCCTGGAAGAGAAGCCAAGCTCTGTTCCTGACCAGCCAAGTTAGAAGGGAGTGTACTTCTACAGAGAAACAATGTTGCCCATGGTGAGCAAGGCAGAGCGCCCACTAACTTCAGCATTCTGAATCATTCCATCTGCAATTCAGAGGCAGTATGTGTTGAGTTGAGTTTCACAGAGTAGTAACTCCCAAAGTAGTAACTTTGAGTAGTAGGGACCTCAAAGCCAACTGCCTGGGTTTGAATCCTGGCTCCTTGGGTAGGTCACTCATTTCTCTGTGCTCAGTTTCCTCATTGGTAAAGTAAGGACAATAATGAGATCTACCTCACAGGGTTGTGCTGAGGAATAAGAGTCAGTTTATAGACACAACTTCACACAGTGCTTGACATACTATAAGCACTTGCTTCGTGTTGGGTGTTATTACTACCTCCTGGGGCTAATATCTAAGAATTTCCCAAGACAAGTGATGGGTACACATTCCTGGACTCCTCCCCCTGCCATATACAATGTGCTTCATTCACATAAACTGCTATTCCTTCATTTATGCAAATTCTGGCACCTGAGATCTGCTAGGCACTGTCCTGGCAGCTGGGGGTTCACAGTCCCCATCTACAAGGAGCTCATATTCAACGTAACACGAGTCCTTCCTGCCTCTGTGCCTGTGTGTGTGTGGCCTGAGGTCCTTGCCCATGCCCGCTCCCTGCTTCACCCTGGAAGCCCTTGCTTGTGAAATAGCACACCATTTGTGAAAATCTCTCTGACTTCTGTCCCACAGGACCACACATCCTCTTTTTCTATGAAACACCATGCACATCACCATTATGAAGTCCTTACAATGGACTGTCATTAAAAATACCCGTGTTGGGAATATCCAATGGAAAAAAGACAGTCTCTTTAACAAATGGTGCTGGGAGAGCTGGACAGCAACACGCAGAAGAATGAAACTAGACCACTTTCTTACACCATTCACAAAAATAAACTCAAAATGGATAAAGGACCTGAATGAGAGACAGGAAACCATCAAAACACTAGAGGAGAAAGCAAGAAAAGACCTCTCTGACCTCAGCCGCAGCAATTTCTTACTTGACACATCCCCAAAGGCAAGGGAATTAAAAGCAAAAATGAACTGTTGGGACCTCATGAAGATAAAAAGCTTCTGCACTGCAAAGGAAACAATCAACAAAACTAAAAGGCAACCAACGGAATGGGAAAAGATATTTGCAAATGACATATCGGACAAAGGGCCAGTATCCAAAATCTATAAAGAGCTCACCAAACTCCACACCCAAAAAACAAATACTCCAATGAAGAAATGGGCAGAAAACATGAATAGACACTTCTCTAAAGAAGACATCCAGATGGCCAACAGGCACATGAAAAGATACTCAACGTCGCTCCTCATCAGGGAAATACAAATCAAAACCACACTCAGATATCACCTCACGCCAGTCAGAGTGGCCAAAATGAACAAATCAGGAGACTATAGATGCTGGAGAGGATGTGGAGAAACGGGAACCCTCTTGCACTGTTGGTGGGAACGCAAACTGGCGCAGCCGCTCTGGAAAACAGTGTGGAGGTGCCTCAAAAAATTAAAAATAGACCTACCCTATGACCCAGCAATAGCACTGCTAGGAATTTACCCAAGAGATACAGGAGTACTGATGCATAGGGGCACTTGTACCCCAATGTTTATAGCAGCACTCTCAACAATAGCCAAATTGTGGAAAGAGCCTAAATGTCCATCAACTGATGAATGCATAAAGAAATTGTGGTTTCTATACACAATGGAGTACTACGTGGCAATGAGAAAGAATGAAATCTGGCCTTTTGTAGCAATATGGATGGAACTGGAGAGTGTGATGCTAAGTGAAATAAGTCATAGAGAGAAAGACAGATACCATATGTTTTCACTCTTAGGTGGATCCTGAGAAACTTAACAGAAACCCATGGGGGAGGGGAAGGAAAAAAAAATGAGGTTAGAGTGGGAGAGAGCCAAAGCATAAGAGACTTTTAAAAACTGAGAACAAACTGAGGGTTGATGGGGGGGTGGGAGGGAGGGAAGGGTAGGTGATGGGCATTGAAGAGGGCATCTTTTGGGATGAGCACTGAGTGTTGTATGGAAACCAATTTGACAATAAATTTCATATATTAAAAAAATAAAATAAAATAAAATTCAAAAAAAAAAGAAAAAAAATATCAGTGTTGGTCATCAGTGTGAGTCCATGAGCCCATTGATAAAGACACAGAGCACGTTATTCATCCTCATAACCTTGGCAATGGCTAGGCCTATAGCAGACGCTCAAATGTTGTTGGCTGGCACTATTATAGTTTATATGCTTATGTGTTCCTCTCCCTCCTCGTGTCTCTCAGAGGGACATCAGACTTGTCTCTGTTGCCCCTCTATCCAGCAGCACTGACGTTCAGTAAATATTTGTTAAACGAAGGAATACATCAACAAAGGCATCTGTCTTTATACCATGGAAAGACTTGAAATGAGAATAATTGGGGAAGAGAATTAGAGAAAAAAACTATCAAGAATATTTTCCAAGACCATTATTAGCTTTCACTCTCCAGTATATCGGGTTGATATGAACCAAACTGATCACCTATTTCTAAACCCAATTGTCATTAATAGATAGGATTCACCTGTGATTAGCAGGTCTGATTGCAGACAAGCACTTGATGTTTCAAAGCTCTTTGTTTACAAACATGGATTGGTTCTCTCAATCAGGCTAAACAAGTGGGTCTCAGGCAGGTTCCCTGGGCCCACACAGTAGTGACCTGCGAGACGCCATGAACCAGAGCTGCCTATCTGGCATCTAGCAGCACCATCTACAGTGGACCAAAAACATGATCAGTGTTGACAGCCACTGGGCTAAGCATTTCTCTGCCACAAATTCTTTTTCCAAGGTCAGGTCAAAACACATTTCAGCTCTAAATGAATGGAAGCTAACTGAGTTTATGAAGACAGAGAGAGGAGAGATGTAGGGATGCTTCTCATGACTTTGATGGCACTGTTTCACACAGGCCAGGGAAAGAAACAAGGAGACACAGGCAGTCAGCCTGGGGATCACTGATATCACCAAGGGCCTTCACGAGCCCGGCACTGCTTGCAGTGGCAGAGATAGAGCAGGAGAGGAAAAGAAGAGCTGGCACTCTACCACCTTGGAGGTTACATCCCCAGTGGAGGTACGACTCAATCCCCAAAGCAAAGACGTAAATGAGACCAGTTCAGGTTTGATAAGTGTGGTGAAGAAGGTACAGTAAGATCAACAGAAGGGCTCGATGGAGGTGGGTGGGGTGTTAGTGGTGTGTCAGCCAAGGCAGTGCAGGAAGGATTCATCGAGAAGGTGGGTTGAGCTGAGATCTGAACGGTGCAGGAGAAGAAGGCGGCTCAGAGTAGATCTGGGGAAATGACACTCCAAGCGGAAGGAATATTGAGGGCAATGGCCCTAAGACAAGGAACAGGCTTGGTGTGTCTGAGCCGCAGAAGGAGGGCCTGAGGGGTTGGAGAGTGAGGAGCAAAGTGCAGGAAAGGTGAGGCTGCTCCGGAAGGCAGGGGCCAGCTCAGGTTTGGTCTGGATTTCATTCCGGTTGTAACGGGAAGCCATGGGAGAATCTTAAAGGAAGGATTGGCGCTTGAGGCCGTTCTGGCTGCTGTGGGGAGGGGCTGAAAGGGAGCACTGGTGGGGTGTGGGAGACCAGCTGGGAGCCTGTCTCACTGACCAGGGGAGGAGGCGGATGGCATGGAGTCGGGCTCAGGAGGGGCAGCTGGCAGACGCGGTTGCACTTGGAACAGATTCCGAGGCAGAGTGGACAGGGCCTTGCAGGTGGACTGGGCGTGCAGGGTCAGAGGAAGTGTGGCAGGGCAATGACCTTGACCCCAACTGTCCTTACCAAAGACTTTGAGGTGGATGGATGCATCCTGCTCTCCAGCCTTGTTCTCGGCGATGCACACGTACTCGGCCTCGTCGTTCTTATCCACCTTCCTGATGGTCAGCTCAGAACTGTCATCGCTGAAGACGTATTTGTCATCTTCTTCATTCTCTATCTGTTCCCCGTCCCTGATTGGTACAGACATGCAAAGTACCATGATTTTGACCACAGAGGTATGATGTTTATTTTTAATCAGTTTCCATAAAATGCAGATCGAGCCCATGGGGAAGACCCGGTCTTCACATACAGTCAACACACCAAACTGTACTTCGACATATGCCTTAGATTCCTCCACCCAAACCTCTGTTTCTGTCCAAGGGCTTACAAACTGCACCTACAAACATTCCAAAGAGGGCCTCCAAGGCCATGCCCTCTGGTTCTGTCCCACAAATGGAAAATGAAGGGATCTGACACACAAGGCAAGAGAAGCTTGCAGAAAAGGATCCATCCTACACCGGAGCTGATATTCCCAAGCAGCCCATACCCGTTGCACTGAAATGCCAGCACGGAGCAGGCTCTGTGGCGTCGCCTTCTCCACTAGTCCCTAATAAAAGGCACGAGCCGGTCTCTTACTTTGTCCAGCTCATGGTGGGCTCTGGGAAGCCTTCAGCATCGCATATCAGGGTGACGGACTGGCCGAGGTTGGCGGTGGCATTCACTATGCTCTGCCTGGCCTGGACGGTGGGTGGCACTGAAGGAAAGAAGAACTGTCAGGGGTGGCTGTGAAAACCCGGAGGGACCCAGTGGCCTAGAGAAGAGGCACATCCGGGGGACCTCAGGTCGGAGGGTCACAGCCCAGAGGTCAAGAGTCCCGGGCAGCTGCAGGGCTAGTGTGAGGGATCTAAATTCAGACGTGTACAAAATAATTACTCTAAACGGAATAAATAAGGCACCCACAAACATGCGTCAGTGTTTTTCAACAGTACATAATGTCATTGTATGTATAGCAACGTATAATACTGTTTTCCAACAATACAGCTTTAGAAGCTACATTAGTATGTTTTATTCATTTAAAAATAGTATTAGACTTAAGAAATAGTATTCAACTTATACTAGCTATTTATCATTATATATTTTCTTAGTCAATGAGTATTAAACTTACAACTACCATGGTAAGTGGAACCTGATGTCCAAAAGGAGGCTCTTGATACTGGAAAAAGTCGGAAAAGCCTGTTCTCAGTGGCTAAATGGTTAATATACCAATTCAAAATGCATCAGCTTACCGAGTGACATTTCTCTGGGATTGTCATAAACAACCGTGTGCACAAACTGTTTCTACCAAAAGGACTGGGAGGGGGAGAATTTGGCAAAAAATATGTATCAACAGCCAAAACAATTCGACCACGATTTACTTATTTTCTTAGTACTGACATTATAATTTCCTGTAAACATCTTGTAAATGTCAGATCGATTCCACGGGTGTGTTTATGTGACACTGCAAATTAAAATTAATAAGCCTGTGGCCCAGGATTCTGACTATTCTGAGGACTGAATTGATTATAATATTTTCTTTGAACTTTGAGCCAGAGGACTAACCTCATGATTACAGTAGCATCAAGGACAATGAGGGATGAGTAAGAATTTATCGGTAAGCATGGGGAAAGTTTCCAGTTCCGTAAGACAATGAAGGACATTCAAGAGTTGCACTAGAAGTCCTTGGAGTTGAGGGAGACCCAAAAGGCAAGTGTATTAAGGAAAAAACAAAACAAACCAGAGGCTATGTAAGGAGGAGGGATTCAGCTGAGATGGATATGTGAGTCAGGACAGGATTTATTTAATAGACCAAAGAGGAAATTACAGAGGATGATTTGGGGGAACCAGGTTGCAGTAATGGAGAGAGCAGGAAGAACAGATCTCCTCACCATTCACAATGACCTGAATGTCCTTGAAGTTGATCTCCCCCCGTGCCAGGATCCTGCCCTCGCAGCGATAAGTGCCCTCATCTGTTTTCTTGATGCCCCGGATCTGCAGGTAGTTGTTGGACAGGACTATGAATCGGACTAGAAGAGACAAGAGGCGGGTTCATCCAAGGATCAGTCAGAGATCTCAGGTATCTGCAGGCAGGTCACAGAGCCTTTCCTCTTTCCTAGCTGCAATCTTACAGGTGGGGCTTTAAGCTGAAATATAGGAATATGTTCTTGGCTCTGACATACAGCCAAGAGCAAAAGTCTACTGGAAATTTGTCTTTCTCTTTAGAGAGAAAGTCAAGTGCCTGAATGGACAAGCTACAGACATATACCCATTCAGGACCTGGAAAGTGCATGTGGTTGGGGGACACTGGCATCTGAGTCTGGGCTGTAATGCTTCAGAGGCTGGCTGAGGTGGAAACCCTAGGGGACTTGGGGAGCTTGGGGGGAAAGGCAGCTGCCAGGGAATTCAGGCCTCACCGTCTTTTTTCAGGATGACATCCCGGCCTTTGTGTTTCCAGATGATGGTTGGGGGGAGGGAGCTGACCACATCACACACGATCACGGCATCTTCCCCCTCCCTGAACTCCTGTGGGGTTGGTGCATTCTTGAACATGAGCTTCTCTGGAAAATGAGCGAGAGAAGAGTGAGGGGAAACAGCTGGTCCTCCCATGCAGACCGCTTTACGCTAGAGCCATACCGCTTGGGTTGAGCCGTGGGCAACTCTCAATCCATATACCCAGTTGCACAGGACAGGGTCCCACCCCATATGTAGCCAAGACGCCAGGCAAAGCAGCTGGTATAATCAGGGGAATATGGCATCAATGTTTGGCAATCAATGCCTGTTCACTGAGTGCTGAATTTATCATACTTTGTGTAGAAAAGGGTCTATGGAGGGAAACAAGAGTCTTTCCCAAGTGTTCCTTGCCATGTGGGGTAGTGCCAATGAAACACAAAGCACAGGTGGAATGAACTGGTAGAACACCTAGCCTACAATGATTGGTCATTAGTCCTTTCTCTGTCTCCCACTCTGACACCCCAAACTCAGCCTTCCTAGAGCAGTGAGGATTCTGAAGAACTGAAGAAAGGCAGGCTTAATGGCAGTAAATACTCCGGCAATCAATACTTTCCATTAGCTGTCACCCACCATTATACTGGCCAACGAGTATATGCATGATAACAAGGTAATGAGATGCCACCTCCAGACCTGGTTTCAATGACAATGGGAACTGCCAGCTCTGAGCGGCCCAGAGTGTTCAGATAATGATCCCCCACACCCCACCGAGCCTCTGGGCTCCATTAGCAGCAGGGAGAGTGAAGTAAGAGGGAAAACCTGAATTGTACAACAGTGAGTCAACACTTGGGGAAGGGACGGGGAACTCTAAACAGCCCTCTGGGAACTGTGTAATTTGAAATTAGAGAACACAGGCCAGAGGGAGGTACCTGGGATCAGCATGAACCGGGGTCGTGAGTTCTGAGTTGGCCAAGGATCATTTAAGAACTCCTTAAATGGAGTCGGAGCTCCTATTAGGTCAGCTCAGAAAAGACTTAAGGAGTGGAAAGGAAGAAGCCCTCAGGCGGCCCTCTGTTGCCATCCCACTCTGCCTGCTGCCCACGTGTCTTTTGGCCAAAGGAGAGGACAGGGAAGATGGAGGGAGACAGAGGAAGCTCTTACGGAAGATCTTCACGTTGACCGTGGCCTCCGACTCACTGCCATCCTCGCCAGTGACCACGCACTTGTAGATGCCGGCATCGTCAATGTTGGCATTGTAGATGGTGAGTGTGGAGGAAGAGTCGTCATTCCACACCACGGAGATCCGCTGCTGGTTTGGGGTGAGCTTTTCTCCATTGGGGGAGAACCAGGAGATGTCTTTATCTTTGGCATCTCCTGCCACTAGAGAGGAAGAGATTATTTTCAAATCACTTAAGTTGGAAAGACAAAGTCCCCTCCAGGGTGACAGCAGGTTCTCAGTAAGAGCTACTAAACAAGAGATCATTGGGCTTGATGATCAGGAAGGGAGACCATGTACATTAGGACACAACACAGCCTAACTCTGGGCTTGATTGTTACGTACACAACACCACTTATAGTAATTGGAAAGAACTCAACCACCACGCACGCCAGTATTTTTCGGAATACCCCGTGAGGGAAGAGAAGAGGCATTTGTTGAGGACCTACTGTGTGCCGGGCTCTAAATGAGGAGCTACAGCCCCACAAAATAGGGAGCAAAGGGAGTTAGTGTCTAGGATCGGAGCTCAACGGCGTAGCCAGTCTGAACCAACTGATCAGCTGATTTTTGAGGGCTTAGATTATGGCCTCCAGAGAGGAGGATGAGACACCAGCTAGTCTAGGTGTGTGGATTCCAACCAGTTTTATTCTAGCATCTGCCGGCACACATTGGCCTGTCATTTCAGCACCCCACCTCAGACAGACAAATTATTCTCCTTAAATGCTGCAAAGAAGGCAGCCAGAACCACTCATGCGCCCTTTCCCTGGGCCCCCTGGGAGGGGGAGATGCCACTGCTTAGCGGTCTCCAACTCCGATCCGGAACAAGGGCTCTGGGCACCGCCTCTCTGCGCAGTGCCCTTCCGCAGGCCACACCGCCTGGCTCTGCACAGATGCTTAGTATGGAAATGAGGCAGCCTTCCTTTCAGGGCCCATCATGGTTTCAATAAATATCACTATTTGCAAGATGTGCAGTGGGTTCCATGGCTGCATCTCCAGATCATTTAAATCGCTGCAATGAAGGCAAAGCCAGAGTGAACACATCCGGCGGCCACGAGGCACCTCAGCCGGTGCAAATCGCGATTGCACTGAAAGGCCCCTCCCTATCCAAAGCCGCTTGCTAGATGTCAGTCTACGCCTAGCTGAGCTCAACGTCCCCGGTTCTTCCATGATCCGAATCCCAGTCATGTCACAAGCAGAGAACCCAAAGCCTAATCACAAAGCTTTCACTCCACGTTTCCTGACGACTATCTGAGCTGTGGAAACGGGGCATGTTTTCTCAAGAAAAAACAAGGACACCAGCTTCCACAAACCCAGAGCTCTGGGGGGAGCAATGGGACAGGATACAGGTGTTCACGACCGATCTGGAAAACCCAGGACCCACAGCCTCACAGCAAAAGAGACACCGGGGCTCCATTTCCTTTCAGGCAAGTTTCAGACCTTCTTGGATTTTCCTGTTCTGGCAGATTCTAAGAAATAAGCCTTACACTGACCCACTGAAGCATTATTTCTGAGGCAGCACTATTCTCCGTCATCATTTACAGAACTCCGGGTCGATATGGAGCAGGGGATCTGCGGTGATTTGCTATTCTGGGAATTTGTGCCCAGACTTTCCTTGGAAAATCCCTAGACCTCCTCCATCACCCTGTGGAAGTCCAGATGACGCATCTCACTGTGTCGGGGCGGCCCTTTGAGAAGGGAAGGAAAAGGGCCTGAGGGCTTCCCTGGCTCTCCGCTCACACGACTGGACCGGCAGCAAGGTGGTTCCAGGCACGACCAGTTCAGCACACACAGGCCACGGGCTTCTGCTCTGCTGGCCACCTTTCCTCAAATGCAGTGGGGGCACAGGGCACTTGCCTTGGCATAAGAAGAATTTGGATTCTCCAACGCTGATCTCCCCTTGGCTGGGGACAATATCCACCTGCAGAGAAACTGACAAAGACAAAGTCCAGTTGAAACACACATTAGGATTTTTGAGAACAATACCCAGAGCTTTCATTCAAAAATAGGGTCTCCCACCTCGCATTAAGAAAGAGTGAAGGCCAGGGCACCTGGGTGGCTTAGTCATTTGAGTGGCAGACTTCGGTTCAGGTCATGATCTCACTGTTCGTGAGTTTGAGTTCCGTGTCGGGCTCTGGGCTGACAGCTCGGAGCCTGGTGCCTGCTTTGAATTCTATGTCTCCCTCTTTCTCTCTGTCCCTCCCCCACTCACACTCTGTCTCTGTCTCTCTCAAAAATAAATAAACATTAACATTTTTTTTAATTAAAAAAAAAAGAAAAAAAAAAGAAAGAATGAAGGGAGGATGCTGTCTGGGTGGAGAGCTTGTCACCACCCAAAGAATCCCCAGTTCCTATGCCAAAGCCAGGAGTGGTCATGGTCCGGACCATTTCCTGTGGAATTTCTTTCCACTTAGACGGTATGAGGTCCCTGGGGAATTTGGGCTGACCCTCGCTCTACATGTTTCTGACCTCTTGAGAAGGCTACGCTCCTGCTCCAAAGAGAAGCACTTCTGGGATTCACAGAAATAAAAGATGAGCTCCTTTTGGATGTCAACCTGAAGCATTCCCAAGGCTGTGTGACGAGGGAAGCCTGTCACTCCACACCTCTGCACAGGGGTCTCCTGCCAGCGCCCCTTGTCACCACGCTTGATGACTACGGAAAAGGGTTCATTGTGATTTTGAAGCACAAGATGCCCAAACGCTCACCCTGCCTCATGACGAGGGGACCCACACCCCTCTTTCTGCAAGAGGAGACAGCACACAACACCATTGCTACAGTCAGTCAGGCACTCCTCTGCAATGCTGCCGTTGCTGCCCTGTGGGACCCCCTGTCACTCCTAGTGACTCGTACAGAATTCTGATTTGAATATGCACACACTCGGTCATTCTCCTCCACCGATAAGACAAAATACGCTGCCCCTGGATGCCACAGATTGCTCTATCCATTCAGTTCCTCATTCACCTGCTCGGAGCAGATACCTGCTCCTCGTGAAAACAGAGTTTTAGGATAGGGAAAAAATGCTTTTATCCATTTGGATTCAAACTCCTTCTGCCTCCCTTCCAAATCTGAAAGCTAAAAGCTAACGGACACTGGGTTCAATGCATGTAGCTTCTTAGAGCTGATGTGGAGGAGGGGCCTGGACTATACAGGCTGGGTAATAGAGACTCAGGGAGCCCTTCCTTAGAACAGCCATTTTCTCTGCACAGCAGACCGGGAGGGAATGCTGGTTGCCATGGAGACTGACTCCAGGCTGAGCTGCTGTCTGTGCTCCTGTGATGAAAGGACCATGGTGCTCAGCAGAGCCGAGGGATCAAAGGGCCTGCGTGGGGCTGGGAAGGGGAGCCTGGGGACATCCAGCTACTGGGGGAGGGTGGGGCCTTGCTAACCATCCACAACAGACAAAGCAGACCACGGAGAACCAGCAGAGGCTTCAGAAGGAGCCAGGGCACGAGTGAGGAATCAGGCACAGAGTTCAGGCTGGGGGAGGATGCTGAAGGCTCCACCGTGAGGGCAGGAGGGGCTACTCAGACTTCTCTGGTGCTGGTTGGGAAGAAATGGAGCAGTAATCCGGGGGCAGCCAGTCTCTCTCAGGCAACTTCACTGGGTTGACTGGTGATGACTCATCTGGGGCCTAGATGGAATATCACTGGGAGCAATGAAAAGGCTCCCCTACCTTTCCTGAATTGCCACATAGCACACAGAGCTGCAAAGGAACCTAACACTCTGCAAGTGTCACTAGCTGTGGCTGCTACTGTCACTCTGGACAGAGCTAGGTGTGCTCAGTTCTTTTTTTTTAATAAAAATTTGTTTTAAATGTTTATTTTTGAGAGAGAGAGAGAGAGAGAGAGAGAGAGCGAGAGCGAGCAGGGGAGGGGCAGAGAGAGAGGGAGACAGACTCTGAAGCAGGCTCCAGGCTCTGAGCTGTCAGCACAGAGCTCGACGTGGGGCTCGAACCCATGAACCGTGAGATCATGACCTGGGCCGAAGTTGGATGCTTAACCAACTGAGCCACCCGGGCACCCCCAGGTGCACTCAGTTCTACATGGAGGGAGCCAGAAGGAGTCTCAACCAGCACCAAGTTCCACCTCCTCATTTTCTGGATGAGAGAGAGAGGTAAAGTGACTTCACTAAGGTCACCTCTATTTAGGGCCAGCCAGGGTGGTGGTGGTGGCAGCTGCAGAGCCCAGGCCACTCGGCTCCCAGGTAAATGTCCTTTCCATCATGCAGTGTTTCCTCTGTGAGTAGAGGATAAAACGTTTTCATTCATTCCGTTTAAGGAACAATCTGGAGACCCTGAAGAACAACCCTCAGATTCACCATCCCCTAACAGAACAGAGCAAGCCCAGAGCTGGTAAGGCCTTTAGTATTTGGGGGGCACAGGGCCTGACAGAGGGGGCCACAGGCCAGCGCCCTCCATCGTGAGGCCAGCCAAGACCTTTCCATCCATGTCTATGGCTCACTTTCCACGGAACAACGGGTCCATGAAAGCCCAGGAGCTGCGCCTCTGTGATCTGTCACGTAAGTAATGGTCCTTGCTGGAGTTTACCGGGGCATTCTTTAGAGAATCAGAGGCATATTTCTGCCTGAAAGGTTCACTGGCCCATATGCTGAGCATCAGCAGCCAGCTTCAACATATGGATCCCGTTATTCTCACCGAGCCCTTATTGCTTTGAGAAGGATATTCTTATCCCAACTGAAAAAACAGCCTTCATTTTTTCGGTTCTTTTCAAACAGAACATGACTCTCCAGGGGCCAGAGAACATGGCGAGGCTCAAGAGTTTCATACCCAAATGTGGCCAGTATCCTTCTCTGGGCCGTGGAGAGCAATCAGAAACAAGAATTTCAAAGGAATTCCCAGCTTAGCCCGATCCCACGCACACATTTATCATCACAGAGGTTTTTGAAAGAAGACATATCCATTTAGACTCCTGGCACATAGGGAAAAGATAGTATGATTCCTCCTTCAAAACACCAGAATCAAAGCTGGGCCAGAGGAACCCCAGCCTCTCTGAAAGTCAATGCTTGGATGCTTTCCACTGAAGCACAATGGCTGATTCTTCTTCCCCAAATTCTGAACCTTGAATTATTAGGTTTAATAGCGGTACGTGGAAACCCTTCTCTAGTCTCCAAACTCTTTCCATGCACTTCGCGGTGCCCCCCGTCCTTTCTTACTCCATTAGGCCTTTCGTTGTTTGCAATAAAAATTCCTACCTCAACTTTTGCTTTTCTCCAGTTGCACATATAAGTGAAATTTCCTAACCAGGCATAACTCATACCTTTAAAGAAACCTAGGAAAACATTTCCCCCAGAAAAAGTATCTCAATTCTTGCTTTGCAACAAATGCTCTGCCATAACACCATGTGTTATCCTACTTCATCATAGACGCTTCCAAAGATACACGCTTTCACAGATGGGTGTCTGGACCTGAAGGGACCCGGGTGCTTCCAGCACCTTTCAATGAGTATTCGTGCCCCATGGCCCCCTACAGCCAGATCACTAGTTCTGGTTCACAAAACATAGTTTATTACTTCATCTGATGTTCACAATAGTTCCGAGACATAAGAAGGCTGACCTTATGGTCTCCGTTCTACACAAGAGAATATTAACGCTCAGAGAAGTAAAATAACTAGCCCAGGGGAATTCAGCTAACGAGCAGTCAATAATCAAAGTCATCTGATTCTAAGGCTCCAGCTCTTCCTCCTACACTCCACAACTACCACTAATGTTTGTTTGCTTTCCTCATGGACTCATTATGACCTACTGGTTACCATTTGCTCTCTTTCAAAATCATGGGCTGGAAACAGCAGAGTGTATGAACATCTTATAGTCAAGCTGCCGCCTTCATTTCTACCCTGGTTAATTCTAACTGGCATCTTTGCCCACAGATTATCATAACGTTATAACTTCTATTTCACAGGTGGGAAAGTGGAGGCTCAAAGCCATAGGAAATAATAATGGTGGAGTCCAGATTCCAAGCCAGGATGGTTAAACTCAAAAGCCCCAGATATCTCTCCCATATTCTTTCCATCCCTTGTGATCAGACAGAGAAAGGGTTCTCTTCAGAACAGAATGATTACCCCCTCTCCTCATCTCATTTAAAAAGTAAAATAACCCTGGGGGAGATCTGTAGGTTTTCAAATGAGTTTTCTGTTTAAATGTTTTTTTTTTTTTTTTAATTGATGCTATGTTAGAAAAGATGCAAACTTGTATAGCAAACAGCTTCAGATGTAGACAGGACTTTTGTAACTCAACTTCTGGCAGAAGTAAGACAATTTCCTTCAGTTGCTAAAGAAAAGTGAATTCAAAATTTCAGTTCATAAAACATGCTAAGGCATTTATCAGAAGAAGTAGAACTCTTACTAAGGCAAAGTAACAGAGAAAAATTATCCTGATTTCCAAAAGGAGATCATGGATTTCACTGGAGTCTACAACTTGTTGATTCTCTTTTTTAAAAAAAAGTTTTCAAATGTTTTTATTTTTGAGAGAGAGAGAGAGAGAGAGAGAGACAGAATGCGAGCAGGGGAGGGGCATAGAGATAGGGAGACACAGAAACCGAAGCAGGCTCCAGGCCCTGAGTTGTCACAGCACAGAGTCCGATGCAGGGCTTGACCTCATGAACCACAAGATCATGACCTGAGCCGAAGTTGGATGCTTAACCGACTGAGCCACCCAGGTGCCTCGATGCTCTTTGGTTTTACTGGTATTCTTTTCAGATTCTAATATGCTTGAGGAGGTAGGAGCTGAGAAGAATGTAAACCCAGGTCTCTCCCAGGGCTAACTGAAAATATTTTCTTGTTGAATGGTGATGAAAACATTGATTGCTGAGGAAGATGGATTAGAGATGTGCAGTGGGCCCAGAACCAAGGTAAGAATTGGTCACCAATTCAAGAGAAGGGTGAACAACAGAATGTTACTCTGATAAGTGACAATTTACCACATAAGGGATTTTCTAGAACATATTTGATAACAGCTAAGAATTTTTTTAAATTTTTTTAAATGTTCATTTATTTTTGAGAGAGAGAGAGAGAGAGAGAGAGAGAGAGACAGAATGCGAGCAGGGGAGGGGCATAGAGATAGGGAGACACAGAAACCGAAGCAGGCTCCAGGCTCTGAGCTGTCAGCGTAGAGCCTGATGCAGCTCTCGAACTCACAAACCCTGAGATCATGACCTGAGCCAAAGTCAGTCATTTAACTGACTGAGCCAGCCAGGCACCCTGTTAACAGCTAAGAATTTTTGAACAAGGAATCAAAGTGTCAGTATATAGTATTTTGTTAGTTATTGTTCCAGAAATGAACCTTGAACATCACCATACTTAACCACTTCCATGGAGAGTTGCTTTTTATTTTTCAAAATCTAACTGAATGCTAAAATCTCTTTCATGTGACTATACCTATGGGAAATCCAGATATCTGACCCAGGGGCGTAATAACAGAGGCGCCTCCACTTTTCAGTGGCAGTTTGCTCCATTAGCAAAGTACTCGAGGGAAAACATAGGGTAACTTTACTACTAAACCAACCAAACTCGATGAAGGCAAAACCAAAACCAACATGGCAGTATTGGAGCATGCCTGAAGCCCAGGACTCTGGACCAGACTGTTGAGTATGAATCTCAGATTTGCCACTTACTAACTGTGTAATCTTACCCATGGTATTTAACCTCTCAGTGCCTCTGCTTTCTCATCTGTAAAATGGGAACAAACAGAACCCTCTTCATGGGGCTGTTGGAAAGACAATATGAATTACTACATGTGAAGCACTTAGAATAATAGAATAATGTCTGACACATAATAAATATTTTATGCTTAAATCTATGCTAACAATCCTTCCCAAAGAAATTATTTTGATCACAATTTTTGAGGGAAGCAATGTTTCTCTCCATGGTTTAAGATAAACTTCCTGAACGATCCCATTGGTCAGGTAGCCCAATTCCATTCTACACTAATTTAGATATTTGTTGTTGTTGTTGTTATTGAGAGACAGAGACAGAACATGAGAAGGGGAGGGGCAGAGAGAGAGGGAGACGCAGAATCCGAAGCAGCTCCAGGCTCTGAGTTGTCAGCACAGAGCCCGACGCGGGGCTTGAACTCACAAACCGCGACATCATGACCTGAGCCGAGGTCGGTTGCTTAACTGACTGAGCCACTCAGGCATCCTTTTAGATATTTTTAATTGCCAGTCATGACTTTATTGGTATAAAAGATGACTGAATTCAATCAGAGGCAAAAAAAAAACCCCTAAAACTCAAAACAATAATGGAGGCTCTCTAGACAAGCCACTTCACCTTGGCCTCAGTTTTCTCATCTGTAAAATGGGAATGATGGTAAGACTGAATTCATGTGGCTGGACTGTCAGGATAATTAGATGTCCGGAGAGAGACATTGTTAAGTAGTCAGGGACTGGAGCCAGAAAGACCTGGGCCCAAACCCTAGCTTGGACGCCAAGTAACTCTGAGTTCTCAGGAGAATCTCAGAGCCTATTTGCCACATGTATAAATGAAAATAACATCCCTATTGATGTCACAGGGATGTTGACATGATTTAGAAAGGTAATGTATGTAAAGTACCAAACACCAGACTGAGTTGGTTGTTTTTTACATGGCGATACATATGTGATAGTATTTTGAACACTCTCTCTCTCTCTCTCTCTCTCTCTCTCTCTCACACACACACACACACACACACACACACACACATCCCATACAAACAAAATCTCTAATAATGCTTGTAGTGAGAAAAAGATAATGGAACCTCTTATAGACTACTGGATTCAACCTGCCCCAAATCTCTTAAGGGTTATTTGTGTGTGTGTTTGTATCTATGTGTATATACAGTACATCTGCTGTGAGCCTAGATACATGTGTAAAATAATGCAACATGGCAGATTGCTATTTGTTGCAAATAGCAGCTGGACATAGGTAAGATTATCTCATTTGGGGAGAGAAAAACAAATAAACTATTAGTTGCCCATACTTGACACATGGGCCCTAGAATTCTGGCTTGAGCTACTGTTGATAGCAGCCGGGAAGAGGAAGAAAATGAGATAGCCTGTTTCACTTTCAAATATTAACCCAAAAGTTAAATGTCATTTTAAACGAACTGTAAAGTACGTGTTCTCAGAGATTTGGGCTTCAGGTTCTGTATACTATGATCATGATGGCAGACCATATTCTAATTGCCAGTGGAAGCATCCTCATTTCTCACAGCTGGCTCACAGCAGTAACGGAAATCATCCCGAAGCCATCCTTAGGGCTGCTTGGTTAGGGCCCCATCTACATAAGTGCTGAGAGTTCTAATTCCCATCGTAACCTAAACACCCAGAAATGATCTACATTGGGTATCCACGCCAACTAAGTTTACAAGCAAACCCTTGGGAAACCTGTGTGAAACCCCCAAAGGACTCAAACCCCTGGCTTCCCACAATATGTCAGCCATCCCAGTAAGGTGAAGGAAGCCGTTTGAGAAAGCTGTGGTCTTTCCCAGTTGAGAACACCAGTGCACATCAGATGTGGAAGAGAATTCACCCCTGGAACGGGAAGCAAGGAGGAGTCTTGGGGGTGGTGGAGAGTCCATTCTTTATCCATTAGAATGGAGAAACCAAAGCTCCCCGTGTGAAAATAAAGCCATATGCAAAAGTTGCAGACGTATGCAGGCATTTCTAAACCAAATTTACTTCAGGAGATGCTGGGCACATACAACAGACAGGTTTCCAAAGTCTTTCCTTTTAATAAAGCCACCCAAACTGGGCAGTGTTTACTTGCAAAAGCCATGTAATAGGTAATCCTGGTGAAAATTCTCTTCAGTGTCCTCAAATCTCATGACTCTTCCAGAGTGATGGGGGGAAGGGTGCAGAAGGTAGATGTGGCTTCAGAATTCTTCAGCTTTCCATGCCATGTGATACTATTATAGATACTGTGATAAGATAGCAAGGAAGAAAAACACCTGGGCATCACTGCACGACCGAAGCCTACATGACTGATCTGATATCCCTGCGCCCAGAACATTCTATCCTATGGGATTCTGGTAGCCAAACAACAGAAAACCCCTTGCCGGAGGCAGGAGGCTCTCTTTCTTAGCGTTATACATTACATGAGCTGCTGGGGATCAGGAATAATTGGGTACCGGCCCTGTTTCACAGGACTGGCTTCAAGTCAGAACACAGAGCCAAGGCATATAACAGCTTCAGTTTTCCTGGCCTCCCCAGTTCCCTGGGTCAAATCACCGTTTCATTAGGTCTGATCAAATGGTTTGCTTTTATAGAAAGAAAGAAGTCAGTGGTTTTAAGCCATCATTGTCTCCACAAACTGCCTAAAAGCTAGAAAACTTCACTAAGGTCACAACACAGTGTCCCGTGCTTCCGGTTATAGGGCAAGAAGATCTATACGTTGGTTTAATCTGTTCAGAAGTAATAGGCTGATGCTGGTGGCCAGGCCCTGACTCCCACCTCTAATCCCCATCCCCAGGAAAACACACCATTCTTATTAGGAGCACTCTGGAGCATCTTTAATGGGTAGTTGGAAGAAATGACACAATGGGCTACTAAGGAGGCCAAAATTGACCCAAACAATTTCCACACGACACCAGCAGATCAGGCACAGGAGAGAAGCCAGCCTGAGTCTGATGAAAAGAAGCTTGTTTACTGTTTGTTTGCTTGTTTTAGTAGCGGGTCATAAAGGAAGGGGACGATTGAAGAATTTAAATGTATTTTTTTTGCCCCAAAGCAGCAAAAAGTCAGAAGTTTACTCAGAGAGTCTCAAAAGGGCCAGATTCCAGACGAGGAGTGAAACCCTTTCCGAGGGGGCCTTAGCCCGGTCTCACTCATACAGTCCACAGGGGTGAAGACAGGAATGTTCCACGGCCCCTCGCACTAAGGAGTGCACAGCTAAAGGCATGCGTGTGTGCCAAGAGGTGGCAAATGTGGTCTAGTTGCACTGTGACTTCTCAGTCTTCTACTGCACTGGATTCATGGCTGGGATTGTAGAGCTATTTAGCGACAAGGAAGGGTGAGCCAGAAAGGACCGGATGGGTAATCTGTAGCCCCTTCCTTTCACAGATGGGAAACTCCAGGGGCAGAAGTCGAGGGTCCCCACTGCAAAATCCGGGACCTACAGTGTTGGCTCCATGTGCTGACCTCTGCCCTGAGGCCTCTTCTTGCACGGGTTTCTCTCACCTGCTTTACCCTAGTCTCACCTCTGCTCCAGAAAAGCAGGCATCATCAAGTAAGAGAACCACTCCAGTAAGTGCTGTTAAGAAAGCTGGACAAACGGCAGGTGCCCTGCTAAGTCCCAGCCCAAGCCAATGACAAGGTCCACTATTTCCAACACTGCCGTCACTTTTTAATGGAAGCTCAGCTTCCCGGCTTCCTTTTCCACCTGCCTTTCCCATTGTGTGCCTTTTCCAGGCCAGTGCTTTGCATGAAGCTGACATACTGAAATGCAGGGCCAGGATACAAATGGACAAATGGAACTCAGCTAAGGTTCTCCAGATAAAAAACATAAAATCTGTCAATCGGCCTCAAGAACCCTGGCCTTCTGAGTAAATTGCTGCATGCTGTCTGAGGGCGTCCAGGATGCCCACGACCATGTTTTCTCAGGTCTGCTCTCGTGAAAACACTGCCTTGACAAAATGACTTGCTTAACTTCTTTTCTTCCAGCTGTAAAAAGGTACTCATAAAAGGCGTATTGTTCCTCTCCCGCCCAGCAGCTTTTGCCAACATGGCAAGAAGTTGGAATTATATCTTCTAATCTTTGTCCAGCTGTTGTTTGCAGATGTTGTATTCTTTACACCCAGAAAATAGAAATACAGAGAATGCTAGCACACAACTTCATCCTGAGAATTTCAGATCCTGCCCGTGTCTTTCAAAAATGTCCTTATGTGTTCGTAGCTTTAAGCACATCTGGGCTATTGAAGACACAAAGGCTTATAATCCCTCAAACAACCAGTGCAAAGAGTTGTTAAATTTGGTTTCTGTCAAGCGAAAAATTCATATTCTCAAACAAAGATATATATAAGTATGTGGTAATTGTTATGTGCCAGTCACCCTACCAAGCACTTTATTGAATTCTTGTAATCCTCGTAACAATCCTACAAGATAGGTGCTTGTTATTATCCAAAGTGGAGAAAGAAGAAACTGAGGAACTGAGATGTTAAGTAACTGGCCCAAGGTCACAGAGCCAGTAAGCAGTAGAGCCATGATCTGAACCCATGTAGATCCGGCTTCATAATCCTTGATCTTATGTAGATATTACTTACAGTCTCCTTTAAAGTCAACTGACATGAAAAAGGGGTTGGTTCTGTGTTAGATGAGCTAAGCGCCTATGTAGAGAAAACCCCTACCTACTCAAGGATATACTCTGCTCAGACCCCAGGATATAGTGTTTCTGAAGAGGGGCCGGAAACAGGTTTCTTGAATCCTGAGCCCAGCAGGCCACACGCTTCTCCCCAGTGTAGCCCTGCCTTGTCTCCAAACTGAATCCTCTCTGCACTCCCCACCCCACCTGCTCCCATGGGCCTGGCCTTCATGCACACCTGCAGTCCTCCTCTGCTGCCACTAAGTGCTCAGCACTGGTGGCATCCACCAACAGGAATCAGGCCAGAGGCTGTGAGTGGCTTTTCCAATCTACAGGTGATTCCTGACCCCCCAATTTGGTTTCTGGGTAAGCCATATAATCCCTTATTAAAAAGTTAATATTACAATTGTTATTTGGTAATAGTTAAGTCTTGGCTAATTCTTTGTTCCTCTGTATGGTGTGCATTTGAAATGGATGACTCATGGATCTGGTCACCTGGCACCCTCTCCAAGAGTTTATTCTCCTTAAGGAGCGATCTGTAGAGCATTCGTGGTAAAGGGGTTCCTAGTAGAGGTCAGAATCTTTTCTACTGAGTGGAGAGGTCTGGTCCCCATTCCCTCAGCCACCATCACCCCCAATCAGAAGGTGCCTGACCTGGTAGATAATACACAGAGCCACATTACACAGTATTTTGAAGGGAACAGAAGAGAAGGAAACTGAGACATTTAAGTAATAACTTAACAAATAAAAGATCCATAACCTGGAAAATAATCATCATGTTTCCCTGAGTTAAGAACGAATAAGAAGGCTGTCACTGGCACCACTCATCAGGGTAAGAACTGAAATGCCGTATCTAGCACTATGGCTTATCAGGGACCCAGAGCTGAGACCAGTCACAGACTGGGTGGGGAGGTGGAGAGGGAAGAGGAGGGGGGGCTGCAGTAGATGGTGGCTGTGTGACGGTCCCAGCACATCCAAGGTACGTCTTTATTCTGAGACTCTGGTGTTACATCTGCCAACCTTATGATCCATCCATCCACAGAATTGCCCATAACATTACTTTCTGATTCTCAGTTAAAAGTCCTTTGGCTACACTTACACGGCCTTCTTGTTTTGATTTCAGGGACCCAGAAGAGTCTGGGAAGTGTTCCTCCAGCCCCAGGCTGCTTATTGATATTCCTTCATTCTTCTTACTTCTGCCTTATGATTTGTATACCTAATAACAGCAAGGGTCTCTGGCTATACTCTAGGTTGCTATCAGCTGTGTCCAGTTATAATGAATCAAAGATTTGGGTACAGTTTGCTAGGAGGGCTGGGGAGGCTGAGACAAAAACCACTCAATGCTCAATGTCCCCACCTATTTTGATAGCTGGGACCTCCTCCATGTGCTAATTACGGTTTTTTTTTTTTTTTTTTTTTTTTGCCCAGAATACTACTGCAACCCCAAAGAACTGCTAACAAGTCATGAAGTTAAACATGGAATGAGACCCTTATGATAGTCTTTATGGTTTTTTGTTTGAGTTCTGTTTTTGTAACAAGTTTTTATTTAAGCAACCACTATGAAGTTGTTTCATTATTCACTGAGACTCCTTCCCTCCCCCACTCCAAACTCAACTGTCCTTGACACACTCACTCTGCTTTATCCAATAGGCAGGAGAACCTTTGAATCCAAGAGTCTGTGAAATCAAAGCCAGAAACATTAAAGACAATCCCCCCATGGCACCATGTCGTAACGGGCTTTGATGTTCAAGAGCCAAAATGAGTGGGATCCCAAGGAGCCAATTGAAAGGTCAGGGGCAGATACGAGGCTCACTCATGAGGAACAAACACAAACCAAACTCATCTGATGGTGGCAGAATCTTCTTTTAGGAAGGATTTCACAGAGGCAATGCTTCTTAACTTCTCCTTCAAGGTGACAAATTCTGGTTATGAGCAACTTTAAAACCAAGTAACTGAACTTTCTTATACCTAGACCCTTATCTCAGAAAGAAGGAAAACCTGCCAAGAGACAAATTCTCTCTTTAGGGGAGATTTACAGAAACCTTGGTCTCTACTTTAGAAGACCAGACCCCCTTTCTTGGCAACGGGAGTTCACGGTGACCACTGTGATGTTGCCTGATGGTTCTAACACCAAGTCTACATAAGAGACTTGGGTGGGACACAGGGGAGGAAACACACACACACACACACACACACACACACTTTCCTTCACCCTTTCTCCCTGGACAGTGAATTCCCCTCTGGGAACTAACTTTTGAACTTTCAAAATGGTGTCTGGTCACAGTGACCGAGCCTTTAGCTCATGGGCCAATGGATGTCCCTTCTTTAAAAACAGAAACCCATAGGGGCACATGTAACCCAATGTTTATAGCAGTGCTTTCAACAATAGCCAAATTATGGAAAGAAAATAAATGTCCAGCAACTGATGAATGGATAAAGAAGATGTGATTTATATATACACTGGAATACTATTTGGCAATGAGAAAGAGTGAAATCCTGCCATTTGCAGTAACATGGATAGAACTGGAAGGTATTAAGCTGAGTGAAATAAGTCAGAGAAGGTCAGATATCATGTTTTCACTCATACGTGAATCTTGAGAAGCTTAACAGAAAACCATGGGGGAGGGGAAAGGAAAAAAAAAGTTACAGAGGGAGAGCCAAACCATAAGAGACTCTTAAATATGGAGAAAAAACTGCAGGTGGATGGGGGGGGATGGGGGAGAGTGGAAAATGGGTGATAGGCATTGAGGAGGGCACTTGTTGAGATGACCACTGGGTGTTGCATGTAAACGATGAACCATGGAAATCTCCAAAAAACAAGAGCACATTTTACACACTATATGTTAGCCAATTTGACAATAAATTATATTTAAACAAACAAACAAACAATAACAACAGCAACAAAACAGAATCAGCCTCAACAGCAGCTAAACTTGGGAGTACATAACTAGTTTCTATTCCAACCCGGACTGCCAGCTACAAAACCGAGAAGTCCTAAGACTACAGGCAACCTGGTCATCTTTAAATGAGTAGAACTCACACGTGGTAAGGTTTTTTTATGTTAACTTTCAGGTCCCTTCTACCCCCATAAGAAACTCCTCCCAAAATCTCCACTGCACGGCCATGACAGCCATCACAATGCAGCCAGCCAGTGCCTCAGGTGCAGTGGTGACTAATGCATCTGTCTGCTATCAGGCTTGCTGTGTTGTCCTGGGGGTACTCAGCAGGACTCTTTGAAGTGTGAATCATGACAGGATGGGCCAGTTGCTTCACTTGGGCTGGGCTGTGATCTCCCCCAAAGACCTATCTGTTATCTAATAGAGACCCTGACATATTCCCCTTTGGTCACCTCCCTTTCCACCTGACCCACCACAATCTCAGGGTCCGCCTTCTACATACTTCCTCAAGACAGACACAGTCCTACCCTCCCAACAAAAATAGCAACACACTTTGCTCAAGAAGAAAAAGCACAGACACACATGAATATATACCCTCTGGTCAGGCATTAGACCTTATTTTGTAATGAGGCAAGCTGCCTTTATTTCTATAAACAAGTCACAGCTGTCAGCATCACTAGCTGGCCTTTAAAGATGGCAGGATCTTATATAAAGCTATTAAATAGTGACAGCCTGACAGCCAAGTTTACTAACAGGCTGGAATTGGCTAAGTAAATGCCTAGAGAGGAAAGAGCACATGACCCCAGCAGCAGTCCTTCACTCCCTCAGGGGCAGCGGATCTGTCTCCAAATTCCATCCTGCTCTCTGAGGGTATAAGCGGCGACTCTCTTTTCCACTTTTTTGTTATGGGGTCTACACACAGATTTCCATTTCATGGTGCATTTCTTATGGAGTCCATTCAAGCAAGATGACACCTTGTGAATCGCCTACACAGATATTTCCAACACACACGCACAAAGACCACCCGCACCCCCCTGCCAAGTCTGAAGAATGGCCACCTCAAACATCACTGGACTGTGAGTTATGTGCCTGCTTCCTAGGAAAGGGGAGGTGATGATGAAACCCAAGCTTTCCCCCCAAAACTTCTCTGTAGGTTATAAAGCTGAATAATGATGATGATGATGATGATGATGACGACAACAAACAACCACATCAAAGACTTCTTGACCTCCACGAGCTGTCCTTTTCCCTGACCCCTGGGGCAATGCTATTAAGTGACCAAAAATGAGCTCTAGTCTTAGACTGGTCCTTGTCTTGCACCAAGATCCTTTTGTAATGTCACAAGAGAAGACGACCCTGACACCGACACCTCAGTTTAGAAGGAAAGCACATCAGGATAAAGGAAAGCGATGGTGCTAACTGGATCTCACACTCGTGCAGTGTGATGGCCTCTAACAGGCCTCTGTAAGAAGCTCCCTATATGCTAATTCTGTGGCTTCTCACAGTCTTCAAGAAACAACCAACTGTGACATCAGCTTCACACCCAAACTATGTGTGAACAGCCTCTTCTCTCCCGTTGGGTGCTGTAGACTGAGGCTATTGCTGGAACCTTCCACGAGACCTCGACTATCTGTGTACAAAGTTGGCCCAGACTAGACTGGACTGAGTGCCGGCTTTCAAAAGTGACACTTCTAGATTCTTCTTCCATGGAAAAATCAACCAGGACCACCGGATGACTGATCTGAGGCTATTTCCTGGCTTTCATTGTCAAGGTTTGGCCCCAGGATCCTCTATGGCCTTTATGGCTTCCATGCCATACAGGAAGGGAATTGGAGGTGAAGAGGTAGGAAGGCCAGTCCCTGCTCCATGACTCCACAGCAACTAGCTGTCCTCTTCCATCACAGCACCTGGGTGTTGCAACGTAATGTATGAACACCTGTTTATTAAATGACTGAACTCTGTAGAGACGACCACGTGCATCCTCGGTGCTCAGCACATAGTAACCCCAAAAAGATCTGTCCCAAATTAGCTGGGAAGATCCTGCTTTGACTCTTCTTTTCTGAGGCTCACAACTGCGTGGGATGCAGGGGTTCAAATTCTGGAACGGCATCGGCCAATCTGCTTCAGAATTACCTGGAGAGCCTAGGAAAACAGACGTCCTTGCTGCATCTCTGGAGACTCTGATTCAGGACCCCTGCAACCGGGGGCCTGTGATTCTAGTTGTGAAATGCTCCTCGGATGGTTCTGATACACAGCCAAGCCAGGGCTCACTGGCCTCGCTGCGTTCACTGATGAACTACAAACGATATTGAACTCACTGAAACTCTTTGAGTCCTTGCCCGAAGGTTTTTATTTTTATCATCGTTCTTATGTTGCCCTGGTACTTTGCCATTTACCGCATGCAGCAATGTGGCGCAGCTCTACATAATAAACTCCTGTTTCACGCACTGGCGTTCAAGTCTGTCACATGAGTACTGCAGGAAGTCTTACCCAAACACACGTAAACATCATGTTCTTCTGAAAGCAGGTATGCCCCGCATTCAGAATGGATAAATAATAACAGACAGAAAGTTACAGTGAAGGCACCACTGCCCTCAACACACCTTCTGACATCCCTGGTCCACCCAGCCCAGGGTAACTTGTGCCCTGCCAAATGGAAGGTCTCAATAATCGGTCGTCGGTCAGCTCAGCAATCTTTCTCTTGCTTTGCCAAGTGGGTCAGCCTGAGATGTTCCCTGTATAAGCCTCGTTTAAAGCTTCCACAGATAAATGTGCTGGTCACTAAGCGGCTATGGTGTGAGAAATCTATTCTGGATGCTCAGACCAGATCCTCGTTAACCATAAGAGAAAAGAAAGGGGAGGTGTTGCAGGAGGCATCACACACTCCCTTCCTAACAGGAGACTTTGAGGCTCTGAAAGAAAAAGGCTCCCGAAATACAAAATTAGCTATAAATCATAAAATACGACGAATTACCGCTATACGTAGTATCTTCAAGATGGCAGGTAAAAAGGATACTGAACACCAAATGGTTCTCAGCCCAGAAAGCTTTCTGATACATGGTGCAAGGAACTACCCACCTCTCACCTTTGCTCTGTTATACTGATTAATTTCAAACCTCCGCATTAAGCATGACTCTCAATCCCCTGCTGAACCTGATAAAAAGACTTCCAATTGTTGCAAGTAACTCCTAGTTGAATTCATCTTGCTTTGGAAGCTGCAGAATCCCAAGGACAAACGTTCCTCTCATATGTAAACATTATGATTTATTCTGAATATTTCAGTGCTTGCTCAGTGATTTCCCCCCTCTCTACAACACAAGCCTCACTTTAATTTTTTTAATGTTTATTTATTTTACACACGCACACACGTGCGTGCAGTGCGAATGGAAGAGGGGCATAGAGGGAGGAAGACAGAATCTGAAACAGGCTCCAGGCTCTGAGCTGTCAGCACAGAGCCGGACGCGGGGCTCGAACTCACAGACCATGAGATCATGACCTAAGCCAAAGTCGGATGCCTAACTGACTGAGCCACCCAGGTGCCCTGCCACAAGACTCACTTTAAAGGGGAAAAAAAAAAAAAAAAAAAAAAAACATTTGGTGATTCATTAGCTCTTTCCTGAATGTAGGAATTCATAACTACTACACACACACGGGTGCCTTTCCACCTAAATTATAGATCTTTCTGACCATTCAGTGTGGATCTCTACATCTTACATACGCCCTTCAAATTGCCTACATGTAACAAATAGATAAGAAAGTGTAGAAATACGTTTTCCTATAAACTCTTTGGTGTTCTCTATTTTAAACTATCAAGATAAATACAACTCACCCTAACGTCTCTGTCGCCACAGCTCACTCTCCTGTGGGCACCATTCCACAGGACCCCAAAGATCACCCTATGCACCGTGTGGGGGCCTCACTTGCTTTTCAAGTAGCCAGTGGACACGAGAACCAAGGCTCACCTTCTGGCCGGTTCAGTAATTTGCAGCTGTAAGCTTCTTGCTCTTACATTTAGAAATTGGTGACATTATTTAAGAGCAGACTCGCATAATAAACTGGAGGAAAAGATGGAATAGGAGAATCACACCAAGCAGCTAGACGTAAGCTACCAAGAGCGAGGTCAGGTATCTCCTGTCATTTCAAAGCGTCTCAGACTTGGCTTTATACGCAGCAGGTTCCAATAAATGCTCTCTGCTGCCTGACAGCAACCTTCCTTTCATGTATGTTTTATCTCCCGGTAAACTACTTGGTTAAAAAAATGTATTTTAGAATTGTTTTCAATGGAAATGCGTGGGTCCATCCCTAAGAGTGGGGTCGTGAGGTGCGGCGGAAAGAGAATCCCGCACCCACATGGCAGGAGACCTGGATTCCGGTGCTAATTGCCTCATTTGCGCTGTGGCACTGGAGCCCCAGCTGTAGAATTAGGATAAAAGGAGAGGCAGAGGGTGGCAAAGTGGGAAAAGCAGATGAAAAGGAACTAGAAAACTGGGGGTTTTGTTCTGGCCTTCCTCCTAGAACACCCACAGGATCTGAGGCGAGTCATTTTACCTTGCCAGGGCTCACACTATTCATTCAGAAAGGAAGGGGTTGGACGAGTTTGAAGGTCCATTCCACCTCTATAGTCACACGATGGGGGTCAGCTTGGCAATTCGTTAAAAGGATTTCCAAACTTCCCATCTTCCTGCCAAGGCTGGCTTGTCCCAGTCTTGCTGGGGGCCGACCCGTAGGCAAAGTCCCACTTAGTTCCAACTGATCCTCGCTGACCCTGGCAGCTCGTCACAAGTCCCAGCCCCACCTGGGCAGGGGTCTAAGGTGTTCCCATAGAAAGCCTGGGGTCCTGGTCCCTAGACTCAGCTAGTGGCTGAAGTTCTGGTCCAAATCAGATGGACTGCCTAATGCACAATGCTGCCACCCAGTGGGTGGGCAAGACGCTCCTGTGGCTGCTGTTCCCCAGCCACTCCTACTCCCTCTCTTTGGTGACACAGAGATGGCAATATTATCTGCACCACAGAGTGGTGTTGAAGAACAAGGGAAGGGCGAGTGAAGTGCCTAATCCATAGTAGGCACTCTACAAATGATAATCAGCACTGCTACTCATTACCATAATCCAAGGCAGAAAGAAACAAGTGCTTGATAGCTGTTAATTAACCGCATGGGAGCCCAGAAAAGGAGTGTGAGAGCCAGCCTGACAGGTGATGGGTGAAGCGAACCTCTTCCTGCGCCACTTGCCTGGTGGACGTGGGGAGCTCTGGAGACAGAGCCTGGTGCGCTTCTCCAGGGCATCTCCAGTCGTCCCTGGATGTACTGCCATGCGGTAAGAGAGGGAGTGAGAGAAACAGAACAAGACGGACTACTCTATCAAGGCTTTTACTCCCCTTGGGGTGCAGTCAAAAAGCTTGATGTTTCTTCAAGTGTTAAGCAATCCCTACGGACTTAAGAGAAGAGGTATGAATAACTCCGAGGACGGTAAGCTGTGTTTTGCCAAATAACATCATTACAACAGGGCTATAAGGAAACCAGGGAGCTAGAAAGAAAGAAACGGCTGGCTCCATTTGTCTTTGTTTCTTCTTGGGTTTATGCAGTTGCAAGCTACTTAGACATGTGTGTTCCGGATGTACTCCTGGGACCTATTTCAGAGAATATTTTTTGAAGCTAAAGTGGCTAAGTGGTCTCATTCAAAGAACTTTTAAACTCTGGAGGCTCGTTTGTCAAAAATGGAGGGGGCTCCTTCTTCTGATCCCAGGTGGCCACCTGTCACTGCAACAAAGGGAGACAGTCACAGAGGCTGGACCAGCCAAGCACTGCCAGGACCCCTGTTGCCTCTGAGGCCCAGTCCCACTTCTGGCAAACAGAGGGAAGGCCATCTGATTAAAATCACATGGTAAACCCTTTCCTAAGGAAAATCTGGCCTATCACCGTAGGCCTACTCACACCTGGGCCTCTGAACCTGGGCGTGCCACTGCCAACCAGTCTAAATCCCACCAAACAGAGCCTGTGTGGGATGTCACTCGGACGTAGGCAGTGGGCGAGTGGGCGAGTGGGCGGCTTGGGACCGTGAGGCTCGTGGTGCCCAGGAGGCCGCCCAGGGCTCTCTCACACTACACATACTCACAGCACATCTCACAAAGCCCTCCAAGCTGATTCTCCTGGCCCGGGCAGTAGGCATTCCTCTCTGCCCAGGAATTCATGAAACTGGGAGAATGGCAAAGAAGTCCCAGCAGAAGAATCAGCATGGCTACCCCAGACCTGGGATATTTTTATCCTTGTGTGAAACTACACCAAGTAGTAAAGAGAAAATGCACCATTAAGGAGGCCCCCATTCTAGACAACACTCACATCGGCATCCAGGTGTTTAACTCCGGGCCGGATGCTTTACAAACTTAGTACCACACCTACATGCTCACTGACTGAGTGACGGACCCTCACAACCACCCTCCATATGAACCTACTGTTCTCCATTTTACAGATGAGGATGCTGAGGTTGAGAGGGGTTAACTGAGCGCCCCAACATTACCAGCTGACAGGTGGGGAGCTCGGATTTGAGAACTCAGGGCGGTTCTGTTCCCAAGTCCATTCTTTTCCACCACGATGCTTCCAATGACCCAATGGGTCCTCAAATGGGAGATGGGGTTCCTTTATTTTTTCTACTCTAAGTACGGGTCCTTGCTGTTTATTCTTAGGGTAGAGAGATGAAAGCAAACTGAAAAGTCTACAGGAATTCTATCCCTTGGAATGTGCATTCACACATCATGCCCACACTTCCCAAAGATCCAGCGTTTTCCATAATCATCCTCTGCCCAAAGCTAGGCGCCCAGACATTAGGCTCTTTGAAAGATCATTCCGGAGAGCACATTGTGAGTCTTTTGGTACCAGATGTCATGCGAAGAAAAACGGTACCCTATAGTGTTTACCTCTAAAGATTTATTTTCTTCCTTTAGCTAATGTTTCCCAGGAAAGGAATCTTAGGGATGGACAAATGCCTTAGCCGAGTATGCTTTCTCCTGCCTTTCAACCCGAAGTGCTTCGTGCACCCTTTTTATTGGGAGAGTTCTTATCTGCAGGATGAGACTGTAAGCTGCTGCTGCTGCTTATTCTCTCCATCCTCTGAGCGCTCGGTCACGCCTGTGCCCAGGAGATGTTGAGTGCATGTCAGATGAGGTGAAAAGCATGCAGAATGTTCAGCGTGGCCCCTGTCACAGCCAGTGGTCCGCACACAGTGACAGAGCGGAGAGGAGCGGCTGTGGTGGCAGATGTTGTTGCTCTGTGCTGACTGGGAATTTGGGGTCCCGTTCTGCGTGCTGACCTCCAGGAAGTCACGCACCTTCCAGGTCCCCGGTTTCTTCATTTATAAGATCATAGAGATTGAGTGTGAGCATCCTTCCATTCTAGAACATTAAGGACTTGGATTCCTCCCTATCTACCTTCTCCTCTTTTCCAAGACACACGGTCACAAAAGCCATGTGCCTCCATGTTTTAAGAGACACAAATGAAAAGTAAAAGAAATCTTGGCATTTCATGCTTAGAAGGTTTCAGACATCCACACGTTTCTAGAGATTTCCATGTGGTTTGTTGGAAGTTCTTTCCAGAATCTTACTGGTGCCTGTCTATACTCCATATCCTCTGAGGGATGGAAGAGAAGAAATGGCCCCAGCAGTGATAGAAAAGCCACACAGAGACTGGCAGTGTTCTTATTAAGCAAAGTAGACAGAGCAAAAGATGGCTAAATCATAGGCCTGCCTCTCCCTCACCACCATGCTGCCGAGCACCACACAATAGGCCTTTGGAAGCAGCCGGCTTGTCAGCATCATTCCCTTGCACAGTGGGTGAGCCGAGGCAAAGATAATTTCCCAGGCTGTTTGGCTATCAACAGACACCAAATTGCTTAGCTGAGCAGACATGATCTCCTTATACTTGTTGCAAAATTCTTAAACAAACCTTGAAAATGGAAATGTGCTCTCATTTTACTTCCTAGCTAAAGGATGCTGAATTCTTACGAATCGGGTTGAGGGGATACACACATAAACATATGCCCTCATGGAAAACAAGACCAGGCTTTCAGAGCATTAAAAATCTGTAATTATATCATCAAAAAATATCTGATCACACGTGCCTCCTGCCCAGGGGCATGCTGGTAAACGTTCACCGGATGGCCCTTGGTGGTAGGACAGTCCTCATTTGGAGCACCTGCTGATTCCTGTGGTGTAAACACTCTCACCACGAACTTTCAAGCTACCATCGCGAGGATGTTTCTGAATCTGAGCTTGGAAGAGATGCACACAGTCACTCTGGAAAGCTGGCGGAACAGCTTCAGCACTCTGCTGTCCTGCCTGACCCTCTAATCCCTATCCCAGGCACGAGAGTGGGTCGCTGATAGCTGCTTCCTCCAACCCCAGCAGCAGCAGGTCAGTGCACTCCGGCTCTTCGGGGTCAGCCATCCTGGAGCGCCGAGAGCTCACTGGCATCTTCCATGCACTCATCACACGCTGGGCTCTTCCCCCAGCATCTTCCCTCTTCAGAAATCCAAAAAGCACCTTCCATCCTGAGAACAACCAGAGAGCTCCAAATCTATTGCTTAGCAAGGAATGAGCCTTCTTTCGTTTTTTACTGAGCTCTTGCTCCTGATTCCGGTAGGCAGGCTTGCTCTGGTTATCCTGCAGCCTGCCAAGCCCCAGGCCGTTTGTCAGCAACTTGCAGAGAAGCAGATAGATTAACAAGTTTGCTACTTGGCCCCCAGAATGACGGGGCTTCATCAGAGCCCCACGGATGTGAGGCAGGACTGGCCTGGATGTAGGGCTACATATCCAGCCAGTGCATTTACTGCCGCGGTTTCATCGTCCTGATAGTGAAATACACATTGGAGCTCCAAATCCTTTCTAAGGGCAGGAAGTGAGGCCGGGTGCTGGGAGGTAAGCCCTGCAGCCCTATTTAAGTCAATACACTGGGTTACTAGCTATGTGGTGGACCCGAGGGTGGCCCTGTCCTAGTTACTTTACTCCTCTTCTGCCTTTCTGTGCATCTGGCTCCCTTTTTTCTGTTTCCCTGGCTGTGCTGTGTTCCCAGGTTCCTCTCACTCCTCCTTCTCTTCTAAGGCGGAGGCTTGGAGAGAACAGGACGGAGAAGCAAGAAGAGAATTCATGATGCAAGGACTGTGTTTGCATTTAGTTCATCTGTACTGTCTATCTCATGCTTGTTGCTTGGTTTTTAAATCCCACACAGTCTTTAAGGAACTTCTTTTCAGAGCCCAACTCTCTATTTATATAGTTAGTTTTCTAAAATAGCAGTCCCCTCCCTTCCCCTCCAGTGGATTCTTCTGTCACTGCTGCTCAAGGCATCTCTTTTGAGGGCATCAGGGGAGGACCCATGGGAGACAGAATATGAAGGTTAACAAGCAAGAGAGATGGAAATAAAAGAGAAAAATTGGAAATGGAGAGATGGGTGGGCAGTCCCACGTCACTGCCCTGAGCTCCTTCTAAATCTGAGCTTGCCCACGGTGGGCCAGCATTTCCCTGGGCAGCCTGGATCCACCTACTGACACTGGCCCTTTCATCCCTCACCCCAGGGTCTGACTTGCCCTCTGCCTGCTCTCCTCAGGCTTGTGTCCCATGACAAACGCTAAGAAAAATGTGAGGCTCTTTCCTCCATATGACTTTTAACTGTGCCTATATGTATCCTGCCTTACTCCCTGGGGCAACTCCAGGCCACGTAAAGTGGCTCCAGGTAAGACGGGGGCCTGAAGAGTCGATGCCCTTCCAGCCACCCCACCCATGTGAGCAGAAGCTTCTACCAGGGCCTACTCCACCCACTAGTGTCATAAACACCAGCGCCACAAACATTCCAACTGGGGGTGTTTAAAGAAACAATCTGTGAATCTGCACCAGCCAGGAACATACATCCTGGGATAAGCTTGAGATAACCTTTTGTGATCTTGCCAATGTCCTCCTGCCACATCATCGGATTAGAATGTCTCTCGAGAAGTTTGGAGAAGAGGAAACAGGACCATAAACTACAACCTCCTCAAAGCACGTTTACCATTCCTGGTGAATTCAATGCAGCATATCATTTTCATGCCCTCCTGTACGTCAGTTTTTCTTTCTTTTTTAAAAAAAAATTTTTTTAAACATCTTTATTTGTTTTTGAGAGACAGAGATGGAGTGCGAGTGGAGGAGGAGCAGAGAGAGAGGGAGACACGGAATCCGAAGCAGGTTCCAGGCTCTGAGCTGTCAGCACAGACACTGATGCACAGGGCTCAAACCCATCAACTATGAGATCATGACCTGAGCCCAAGTCAGACGCTTAACTGACTGAGCCACCCAGGCACCCATGTACGTCAGTTTTTCATCAAGGACACGCCCTCATAAGGAGTTGGTGGACAAGCTTTCCTCAACAGGCTGGAAAGTAAATAGTGTATTTTTTTAATGGTACGATGGAAACATTTGGAAGGCATTTGTTGTATCTGCCTTCAGGAATTTGTTAACTTAAATCTGGCTCCATCCCAATGACCACAGAGAAAAACCACATAAATTAAACATACAAAAAACAAACAATGGGATGATTTACAGATGTCTCATATCTTAAGATGTAACTCAGAAGGAAAATTAATCCTTGCAAATGCCCATAACACCTCCCTTGAAAACCATGAAGGGTTGTGTGTTTATCTTTCCCGGACCAGTGGGTGTTCTTGGAGGTAGGGTGGGGACTTGACCTCAGGATACACCAGATGGTTTTCCAAGATGTCAGAGAATTGGACGGTGGTCAAATGGGGCTTCGCCCACTCCCCTGTAAAGTTGAACAATTCAGCCCCTTGGGGATGAAATAGCCCTGATGAGTTGTAGGACATCTACCACTCTTTCTGACCTTGGACCACTTCCTTGTACTAACTCTCTAGCACAATCAAAGCAGAATCCAACTTAGAGAAACATTAGCAATGGTCACAACACACCTTTGGTTTTAAAAGGCTACCAAGCACCCTTCCTAAACCTAAGCCTCTCAAGGGATAGTCCTGTCTCGCTTCCCTGTGTTTTAGGATTAGTCCCAGCCCCATTCCCGGCACAGAGCTGGGACGGCACATAGTTGGTGAAGGGACTTGAATGAACCCACCATGATCTCTGGTTCCCCAGCTCTGTGTTTTTGCCATGAGAGTCCCTGATGATCAGATCCTATTCTACTAAGAAGCTGTATTTTATCAAAAACACCAGCATCCGGTGGGTGGTTGACCACCCACCCACGTGCTCATCCTCTTGTCTTTATCCCCCCCATCATTTCCTCTTCCTACCCACTCCCCGACTACTGCACCGCCTTCAGCGTTCTTCAATAGGATTCTCCATTCCCTTATTCCTGCCTTTTTCTTCCCCTCTCGTGTTTGCATATACACATATTTATGTGCATGCATAAATGTGTTGGGTTTTAAATACAGGGACATAAATATGTGTACAGATACGTAAAGAGTACGATTTTTTTTTTCCACCATGGTGAATGGCATGGAAAACATAAAAACAAAGATATTCTAGTATTTCTCCACATAAGGACACAGAGAAAAGCTCAAGCATTCATCTCTTTCAGTGTCATAAATGCCTCACTAGCGAGAACCTAGCCCTAGACCCTGGGAGTATTTAGGCTACTTTCTATAGACTTGGGCCTGGCCTAGGTCTAAAACCAAGTTACACATGTGGCATATTGAAATATACATCCATTCTGGAGGAATGGGGCTGATGTGCAAAATTCCTCAATTAAAAGAGCTTTCTACAAGGCGAATAATTGGTAAATAAATGAATGACATACATGTGACCAGTGGGGCAAAGTTTCCCAACTAGGGTGGATGGACACAATTTAAGTGCTTTCCAAATTCTTACAAAATGCACCACGTGTGTTCTCCTCCTTGCCACTTTGGTTCAAACAGCACACACAGCCTCCATCTCTTGGGCCCGGGGCTATTGTGGTGCTGCTATTCACAAACCAGCACAACTGGTCAGCTCTATTAAGCTCCCATCAGCTCATCTTGTTGCATTTCAGACCTCCGTCAACCTTTTGACAACAACCGGAAAATGTCTCCAGATGATTAACACAGCACATCAGAGTTAGTATTCAGAGGCTTCAATCTGAGAAACACAGATCTCCCACAAAAGCATGACATCACCCCACAACCTCAGTTGCCAAGGCACCTCTGGAGACTTTTGTTTTATAGGGGCTGCAAGGAGGAAGACTTTGGGCTCCCAACTGATGAGCAAACACACACACAGACACACACAGAGACACACACACGCACCAGCTTCTCCAGCAGATGCGAATTCTACTCCCTGAGGATGGAGACATAGTTGATGGTGGGCTTGGAGGGAGCGTAGATGTGAGCACAGGGCTTGTGCTTCAGGGGAGGCATTCCTCTGGGCTCTCCCCACAGAATTCACCTTCCATGCTGCCCCCTTCTCTTCTCTGCCATTACTTTATTTCTATTTCTTTACCTCGGGGGAAATGTGAGCGGTGCTTGGTTTCTCCATGCCACACGCAAGTGAAAAAAAATACTAAGCTGAAGGACAAATATTTTGCATTCCCAAATTTGCAAGGTCTTTAAAATCTGTGCCAGCCAAAGGCGGTCAGGAACAGCCGGGTGGGGACGACAATTCCATGTCTCTGGGCTCAGCAGGACCACTGGCTGCAGCATGAGCTGGGGACCAAGTATAAGATGGATTTTAAATACAGGGCGCACAAGACCTCCATTCAGGGAGTCAAAGCCCTACCTGTTGACAATATTTTGTAGAACAAATTACCACTGCAGATGTGTTTTTCTCTTCTATTTTCTCTAAATCCCTACACGTTTATTTTCAGATGCAAATCACGTTTCTGCCTGACCTGTGTTCCTCTGCATAAACATTACTAAATGAAATTAAGGTTGCTTAGAAATACATGGTGTTTGATGGGGGAAATGGAGTCTGAGCCGAGAGAGAGAGAGAGAGAGAGAGAGAGAGAGAGACAGAGAGAGAGAGAGAGAGACAGAGAGAGAGAGAGAGAGAGAGGAAGGGAAGGAGGGAGAGAGATCTCAGTAAGTGGGAAACATAGTAATCAGTCCAGGAGTAGTGGCGGGGGGGTGGGGGGTGAGCTTGGAGACCCGCTACAGGGAAACCAAATCCCCGCTAGGGTCTTCTTGGTTTGTTCTCGCTATGTTAAAAAAGGACAGGATTGTCAGGAAGTCTTAAGAAGGGGAGATATGTACGATTTTCAATTTCTCGTGTCCTACATCAAAGCAGATCATACTAAGAACTCCATTGTCTAGTTAAAGGCATTATTCTGCTGCACAGGGCACAGAGCATCTACATTAAACACATACTGACATACTGACAAAGGTAATGTGCCACAGTAATTGTTTTTTTAACATTGAGCACATTCACTGGGGATAAGGAATACTCGGGCAAAGTGGCGTTTGGTACGGAGCTAGCCAGAGGCTCTACTCACGAGCCAAAGAAGCCCACTGCCAAGGGCAATGCCACAGCGGTGCCCCCAGGGCTGGCGGGTTCCTTTCACCAGCCCCGAAGCACACCCTGTCTTCTCCCATGCTAGAGATAAAGGGGCTGAGGTTCAACCCTGGAACACAAGCCTCAAAGTAGAAAAGAATGCATCTAGATGGTGATCTCCTTCAGCGTTTCTGGCGAATCATGCTGCCCCTAGAATTTGTGTTGCAAGTAACGTGCTAATATCAGGCATGCATTTTCCACCCCTGTAACTAAGTGCTCACAAGCCTGACAAATGCATCTGGACGAGCCGCTGTGGAGGCCACGCACGTAACAGCTTCCTCTCGCAGCCACCACGTGAGCAATGTGTACCACCAGGCACTCCCTTCTTATTGTACTGCTAGGGCTGAGGTCCAGAGAGGCAATTCAGACTAGACCTCAGGTTTATGGAGATTCTTAACACAGTTATAAATATTCAAATCAGGGCTGGATCTTGGCAGAATTTTTCTAATTAAAATTTCATTCAAATTACATCGGCCACATTTTGACAGACACAGGAGACAAAAAGCTTTGTGGTTTTGTGACGGCTTCCCTCCCCTCCCCCCCAACTAATCAAAAACATGGCTAATGTAATAAGAGTGGGGAAAGGACTCTGTCCATGCTGGTGGTGGTTTTGCAGGAGCAATGAGGTCGCAACCAGAAGCCACTGTTCTCCCAAGTTAACATCATTTTAGAATTGCCTATTACTTAAAAATCTAAAAGTCAATAGACTCTCCATGGAGGCTGGAGCTGCCACAGGCAGTATTTTTAAAAAGTAAAACCTGATACCATCAAGAGAAAACTATTCGACATCATTTGCATCTGAGTTCGATCCCAGATTAAGCCTTCAAAACACAGCTGCCAGCCTCAAATTTGCAAATACAGATACAAATTTCCTTTTTATAACAGTCAGACTTGTAAAAGGCAAACAAAATAGACAATGCAGCACTTAGACCATTTCCAGCTAAGAAGGAAAAAAAAATCCATTCCAAGATCCAAGGCAAAATACCTACTTTTCATGGTAAAACAGCTTTATTCATTTCCACTTCCTTCACCAAACACAATTTAAACTCCACATAATTTTTGCTATCAACCCCTCTCCTACAGACTGTAACAGCTAAAATGCCAGTCTGTCTCCAACATAATTAAACAAAATGTGCAATCTTCTAAAATCTGTGAATAAACAATATAAGGCAAAATAAAAAGACCCAGACAAAAAAGCATACCGTGATCAGTCCCCAAGCTATAATATCCTGACATCTCTCCACCGAGTACTTACAAAATCCACTGTGGCATGAAAAATAATAATTCCAGAACACAATGAGGAGGAAGTTGTTGGAAACAGCACAGGTGAGGACACTTACTGGGAATGCAGAGGGGATGGGCTTTGTGTGAAACACAAGACAAGACGGCTCCGAAGGCGGCTCCTAGAATCCACCATCAGTCTGTGAAGGCAGCTTAGGGGAAGTTCCCACAGCCCACCCAGCCTGTACCGATGGGGATGGGGCTCAGGACCAAATGGAAGTAAGGGATGAGATGTACTCTAGGAGTTTGCTCATGCTGCCAGAACAAGGTACCACAAAAGGAGTGGCTTAAAGAAACAATTCTTTGTCTCATGGGTCTGGAGGCCAGACGGCCAAGATCATGGTGCTGACAAGGCCACACTTCCTCCACAGGCGCCAGGTCTCTCTGCTACCGTCTCTTACTTCTTTGGCTTCTTGGCAACACCACTCCCGTCTTCACATGGCATTCTTCCCGTGTGTATGTCCATCTCCAAATTTCCCCTTCATGCAAGGACTCCTGTCATGTTGGGTCAGGGGCCCAGCATACTCCACTATGATCTCATTTTAACTCACTACATCTACAGCAACCCTATTTCCAAGTGAGGTCAATTCAGAGGTATTGGGGATTAGGACTCCAACAAGTGAACTGTGGGAGAGACACAATCCAAACTGTAACACGTGTGAGGGATATGGTTACCTAACTGGACAGTTAGTGATCGGTAATTCCAACTTAACTATCAGCTCCGGGAGGGCAAGGAGTTATCTCTTTTCATGATGCATCCCAAGTCATGTGCCTTTCAGAACTCCCCTTTGGGAAAAGAGTGGTGGTGGTGGCGGGTGGGGGGGGGGGGAGGAGATTTGCATGCACTGAGCATATAGTCTTTGCAGCTAGCGACACCTGGGCTCCAATTCTCATTCTGTCATTTAAGAGCTGTGTGCTTTGGGACACACTGTTTAACCTCTCTGAACATCTGTCTCCTCCTCTGTAAAAGGGAGAATACAACATCAACCTGACAGGTTTGTAGTGGGGATTATAGGAGATAACATAAAGAGAGCAAGCATCCTATTTTATGGCTCGTGGGGCAACCAACATTCATTAATTCACCTTCCCCATTCCTCTCCTGCTTCTCTCTTGAACCTTGAAAACAAGGCATCTCAAAATCAAGTCACTGTATTTTACTTTTAATTATACTATGCAGCTTTTCTAAGCACAAACACAATACAGCACCACCATCAGCTCAGATTACCTGGCCCTTATTTACAGCATCAATAATTATTTTAATGCAATTAGCTTTTAGCAGTGCTGGAAGACAAGCTTACTGATTTTTTTCCACCCAAGGGAGCTCTGATTCATGACTTCTAATGTCTATTCAATGTAGTATGAAAGAAAAATGACTTCTTTTTGCCCTTAGCTTTCTTACTCCCTCTTTTTTTATAAGCAAACAGGCCAGGGAGGCATAAAAATAAAACCCAAAGATGTACCCAAAAGATGAAAAGGTAAAACAAAGCAAAATAAAACAAAATAAACAGCAAGAACCAAAAAAAAAAAAAAAAATCACCCGATCCTTCCTGCACAGTGCTGCCCCCCTCCCCAACAAAACTAAATCTTCAGAATGATTATTCACATTTATTTTGGTCCTTGGATATTTTTTCAAAAGTGAGAACATAAAGGTTGCGTATTTATACCCTTTTAACATCTGTACAGTGCACTTCTTTTATTTTACCCTTTAAGGTTAAATAAGTACTAAACATTTGGTTCAAAAACACTTGCAGAAATACTTTTGGTGGAACAAACATGCATTACAATTTGTGGTTGAGAAGTATCCTAAATGGGGGTGCCTGGGTGGCTCGGTCAGTTAAGCATCCAACTCTTGGCTTTGGCTCAGGTCATGATCTCGTGGTTCTTGGGTTCAAGCCCTGCATAGGGCTCCACACTGACAGCTCAGAACCTGCATGAGATTCTCTATCTCCCTCTCTCTGCCCCGCCCCTGCGTGCGTGCGTGCTCTCTCCTACATGTAAAGTAAGAAGGACATAATCTGTGCTGTCTCCCTACCAATTTTCCTGTAGGTTTTATTTATTTATTTATTGCTCACTCATTGTGACAAATACAGTCACAGAGAGAATGGGCACTACTTTCATAGAGAATGGGCATAGCCAAAGGACAGCAATCCTGTTTTGAGAGTGGGTAGAATTTTAATAGCTTGGAAAAGTTTTTTTGGCAAAAACAAACCCAAGAGCAAATTTCTATGAGCTTCAGTGGGAAAAGGCTGGGGTTTGGGGGCTGTGGAACTGGTGTGAGGTCTGGTACCCTCTTTCCCAGTTGGCCATGAAGCACTGAGCACACCTTTCTGACCTCAGCCTCCTCTTCCACAAGGACAGCACTAGCAGATAATGCCCTCCCTAGTTCCAGGCTGCTATTAGTTCCCAGTGAAATGGGAAATGTTCAAATCCTTTGAAAAACACCACAAAGATATAAAAAATCATTTTCTAGAAAAAAACAGCTTTTGATCTACAAAAGAGGTGAAGGAATGAAGACACTTGGACACCAGAGAAAGGTTCTTAGACAATGGTTCTTATTTCATGCCTCTTGGGTAAAAAAAAAGAAAAAAAACCCTAAAAGTCAATCAAACAAACATGCTAATGAAACCAGTTTGTGAGAAACATTTCCCAACCTACTCTGAAAAAGCAGTGTAAAATAAGCAAACCAATGTCTTCATAGAAATGGCAGTCATCTTACTTACACCCAAGAGCCTAAAGAAAGATCAGGGAACTTATGACGAGTTGAAAAATACATATCATCTGTTCTCCTATGGGAGGTAAAACTCGGAACAATTTATTTTTGAGGAGCTGCCTTGAGAGCTGGAGAAGGCAAGTTCCAGCTTTTTCCAAGCTACCAGCTTTTCTGCGTTATTAATGTGGAGCCAATCTGCACTACTGATTTTGCACCAGGGACAGCACAAGCCTAATTATTCTACCAATAAAGGCAAGTTGAAATGATCTGCTACCATCATCACATCGGTAACCAGGTCCATCTCACTGGCCATTAAGCCACATAAACAATTGTCCCCAGTTTCTGTTTTGGTATATGATTGGTATCAACTAGGTCAGTCTTGTCCTGGGCTCCCCAAGCTGGTTGTTATTTCTGCAAAGCAATTTGGAGATGAGAAAAAGACAAAAAAAAAAAAAAAGATAGAGGTAATCTTTGCTCTCCTCTTTTAATAGGCACACAAGCACATTTACGTTGTTTCCAAGTTCGCACAATAAAGGCCTCTTTAGTATCCTGTAATAATGCCATTAAAAAGCTTATGTTTAATCACACAGTTAACATTTTCACGTGGAACTGGTTCCCTGGCCTCCCCCCCAATCCCTCCCACCACCCTGCATCTGGATTTCCAGCTTCCCACCTCACACAGCTAACATTTCCCATTGATTAAAAAATGCTGTTAGTGCAACTTTACTATCATCAGTGGTTAAATATAATTAACTCAGCGTTTCAACAAAAGAAACCAGATCAAATTGCTCTGCAATTTTTGGTAAGAAACAGGATTTCTTCCCACTGTGTTCACACTAAACCAGGAGCAGCAGGACAGATCTGAGAAGTTAATAACACATCTCAAACAGAAGTACAGGGAAGTACATTAATTACTAGGTAATGGATATCAACACGCCAACTAACTACAATTACACATGCTTAAGTGACCTGGTGTGTAAACCGATCTTGGAGAACACACGCCATCCCCCCCCCTTTTTTTTTATAAGGTATGTTACATGGGTCTGCACTGGACCCAGAGATAATGGGCCAGTCGTGATGGCCGCTGGCGGGGAGGAGGAGACGTCCAGGGTCTCTCTCAGAATAACAGCTGTGAGCAGAAATTCCAAACCTGTGTTTACAAAAGCAACAGAACTGAACTGGGCAAAGGAACAAGAGACCAAATACAAACAGGACCCAGACCACTAAAGATTTGGGTTCTGAAAATGCAGAGTGATGCACAGGGCATACAGCATCTCTGTACAAAGCAACCTTTTCCAGAGAAAGTCCTCCAGGTGAATTTGAATTAACCTGTTTATCCAGCCCAACCTAGGAGAAGCCTTACTTGCCCGATTCAATTTTAAACATAGTTCTGAATTCAATTCCATTTCCTTTTAGATATGGAAAAATGTGTTCTGTGAAACTCTGGCTTCATAGTCCCACCATAATCTAGCATTATCTGTATGGTTTCTAAGGAAGTTATATAACTGGTGCCTAAAGATGTGGTTCGACTTTTCAAAGAGTGAAGAAAAACCCAAGCTGTTGCATAAAAACAACACACACACACACACACACACACACACACCCTAGCTATCACACTATTATTATGAAACCATAGGAAACTGATCATACCAGATCAGTTCTAGAAAAGTCTTCTCATAAACCTGGTGGAATGTCAAGAATTGAGTCCCACTTGGGGTTGCCTGGGTGGCTAAGTCAGTTAAATGTCCAACTTTGGCTCAGGTCGTGATAATCACCGTTCGTGAGTTTGAGCCCTGAGTTGGACTCTGTGCTGACAGCTCAGAGCCTGGAGCCTGCTTCGGATTCTGTGTCTCCCCCTCTCTCTCTGCTCCTCCCCCATTCATGCTCTGTCTCTGTTTCCCAAAAATAAATAAATGTTAAAAAAAAAAAAAAAAGAATGGAGTCCTACTCACAGTTTGAGTTGTGTGAACCCTGGGCAGAGGCTGAGCCCCCACATGGTAAAAATACACGGAACATTGCTCCAGGCTGGAGAGGGACCCAGCCTTCCTGCTAGGAGCCGCCTGCAGGCTCCTATACCCCACTAGCTTAGCTCCCACACCCCCAGGGGCCTGGCTCCAGTGGCGAAGTTTGGAATTCAGGAACTGCTGAATGTTGACTATTCAAAACATTAAAAAAAAACTTACAAAATCATTTTACCATTTTGAAAAAGTGGGTGATAGCCACCATGGCAAAGTGGCACCCACCCTTGTGAGGAGGCCTGTGGGGAAGGGGCCTGAGCCACTGTCTGACCAAAGGCAACCCCATATCAGGGGACCCTGGGGAGCAGACCCTGGAAGGTGGTTCCCCTCATGGCACCCCAGACTGTGGAACTCTCTAATGCTGCTGCTCATAAACCATTGAGAAACACAGCATTTATTTTTTCTCCAAGAATGGAAGTGAAGATGCTTAGAAAGATGTATGTGCATACAAAAGACTTTTCCAGAAGTGAGGCAAATCTGAGGCTAGTGGTTAACAGGCAGTGTTTAGGGTTCTGGTTTCTGTACCCTGATAGGTGTGTGTTCCTTGATGGCTCCTTTGATTACAGAAGGATCAAGGCTGTGTACTTAGCATGTCCTATACGTTCCACAACGTAGTTATCCATACTGCAGCCCTCTTTAAATGCAAGTCAAAATCCAGTACATTAAATTCCTGAGAGCCAGAAATCAAATTTGTGTTGACAGAATGACCAGTAAATGAATGAGTGAATACCATGAGAAGCCATTCTGAAATCTGATCTAATCCAGCAGAATTTAAAGTACTTACTTACTTAAAAAGTACTTAAAATGATTATATATTTGTGGGGCTTTTTTTAAATGCAAGTTCATATAAAGTAAACTGGAATCTACTTTTTTTTTTGTTGGCTGACTTGCTACAGGTAGAGCTCCAGATTCCCTTCTATGAAAGTTATGGGTCATGAATCTGAGGATCTGGAAGTGTCCTTCATTATCTAACAAGGTCACTTTTTGTTACCTTCAGTTGGCAAACTATAGATATAATAACAGGTTCGACCAATGCACTTGCTGTATAGGTGAAGGGAAGTTAAGAAAGGTTAAAATGACCACCCAAGGTCATACAGCCATTCCACGGGATTTACAATTGGACAGCAGCCCTTCATGCTGACTCCGTGACGTGGAGATATTTGGGACCTACTGGTGCACTCTTTATTCTATTACTGTGTTTCCTTACGGCGTTTCAGGGTCCTGCATCTGCAAATTCCTTTCACATAACTTGCCTTAGCAACTGAGCTGCAAGGCGCTGGAAGCTTAGGACCATGGCTGTGATCCAGGCTCTGTGTTCCGACTCCGTCCTCCTGCTGCTGCCCTTTTTGCAATTTTTCTGATCATTATCACCTCTCCCAGGGAGAAGGTTGGGAATATGAAAAGGCGTGGAAATGCATCAGTCAATTTTGCTACTTAGGAGCAAGAGGAGCAGGGAGCAGGCAAGAAGCCAGTGCAGCTAATGGCGGACTTCTCCACACCGGAGCCGAGTGAGCGCTATGGAAGAATTCAGGGAGCTGGGGCATCTCTCAAGTGGGGCGAAACCAGAGGCTATCTGTGATTCGCTCAGTGGTGGATGACAGGCTCCTCCAGATCTGGGAAACCGTTCCACACAGACAACGGTCCAGGCGGCAAGAGACGAAGGCTACACAGATCCCAGGTCTGACCAGATGCCTCAGAGGTTCAAACTTCATTCTCTAAAAAGCGGTTTCTAAAATTAACTGCGAGTCTCAAAGTGGTGATTCTCAGTATTTCCCAGTCTCCACTGTTTGCGAGACAGGTAGGGAGCCTGTGGCTGAATCAGAACAGAGCAAATGAGTCTGCTCTGAGCCCAGAGACCACAGGTGAGATTCGGATCTCAGCTCTAAAAGGACCCTTAGACATCAACTTTCCAAACCAAGGCTTCTGAGAGCCACTGGCCATATAAGTGGACAGTGGTGGTTTTGTTTAATTTTCCTCTTCTTTCTCTTTTAAACAAGGTGAGAGTATAAATTGCTGTTTATCGTTCTAATTTTAGTATCTAATTCTGGTTATGTTTTTCAGGCTATTGACTCAGGCATTCTCTTCTCTTTCGTAACGTTTGTCCTCATCCCATGATGCTAAAATTTAAAACCAGCTTCTCTGTTTATACTTAGAGGAAATACATAATCAGTTTATTGACACTTGCTTTGTGAAAGACCAGATGTATAAATTTTAGGAATTATAAATCCTAGGTAGAGACTATTTTAATTGCTGTCCAGCTGGCCTTCCTGTCTCAGGTTTCTTCTCACTTCACTCTGTGCTACAAACGCTCGTGGCATTGACCTCTATGGGAAACCATGCTGGTCTTCTCTCCAGCAGTTATCTGTTATGCTCCATGGTCTTCAGGAAATAAACACGCAAACAAATAAATAAAAATACAACAAAGCAGGCACCTGGGTGGCTCAGTCAGTTAAGTCTGACTCTAGGTTTCAGCTGAGATCATCTTGTGGTTTTGTGAGTTCAAGTCCCACATCAGACTATGTGCTGATGGTGCAGAGCCTGCTTGGGATTCTTCTTCTTTTTTTCTTTTCTTTTCTTTTTTCTCTTCGCCTCTTCTCTTTTCCTCCTCTCCCCTCCCCTCCCTCCCTCTCTCTCCCCCACAACCCCATCCTTCTCCCTCTCTACCCCTCCCCTTGTCATGCTGTCTCTGTCTCTCTCAAAATAAATAAACTTTATAAAATATAAAATAAGACAAAGCAATAGAAGACCTGCAAATTCCCAGACCTTTTCCAATCTGGCTATATTTACTTTTTCTGACTTGGTTTTCCTACATAAATCCTACAAGTCCAAACTCACCAGGCCTCTAAATGTCTCTGCATTCCCAGTGATGAGTTTGTGTGTATGCAATTATTTCCATATATGGCTCTGTCGACCTGACCCTCTTGTTTCTATGTTGAGAAGGAAGGTCCCCGGGGTGCTAAGGTGGGCTGGTAGGGGTTATTTCACAGCTGACTTTCTTGAGCTTCTGTCCTCTCCTCAGACTGACACGCTTGACCTTTGTTGTTCATGAGTAAGCAGGTTCCCTTTACCACCGTTAGTTCAAAAGTAGGTGCTAACTGCAGCCCGCGAACATGACATGCAACGGTCCAATGCAATGGGATCTCCACACGAGGAGTGAGTAGTGCTGCATGTGACCTCAGGAGATCACCACATTCACTCCGCTACCTGGATACTGAGGTCTACTGTAGGTCATGTCAGGCCCATGATGGCGCCAGGGTGCAGTGGGGCACTCTCTGACCCTATCCAGCAGCCACATGGCAACTTACCAATGCGGGGGTCCTACAGGGGTTTCCTCCTGAAGCACCTTGCACTTCCCTTTGGAAAAACCTCTCAATTTTTTCCCCTTACTACTAGTCCTCTCTGACTGTACACTCTGGGATGCCACGGTCAGGAAACTCTTGCACACCTCTGTATCCTTAGCAATTGGCACAGTGCCTGTCATCTTAGTGAAACTTTCGACTTTAGGGCCAGTGAACCCTAACATTTTCTTCCTTAAAACTTAGCCAGATCTGAGCAAAACGTTTCCTTACGTCTATTCTAGATTTTCACTGCTCATCCAGCCATTGGTCCACAACAGGCAGAATGCTCAAAATATGGCCTTCCTTCCTGGCAAGCAAGGGGCACGCGGCTGACCGACTGGGCTTTCTGGGCCAGGACTAGACACATTGTTCCTTACAGAACCTCTCCTGTGAGATGTACATCATCTCTGACAAGTTACTTTCCATAATGCTCTCAACAGGTGCCGAGCACAGAACCCCAGACCCGTCGCTGAACCTTCTGGCTCTGAGGACTAGTTCAGTAGAGAAACCCACAGAGGTCAAAAGCGCAACATCCTATCTTCCTGGGGGGTGTCAGAAAAAGGTCCTAGAGAAAACAAAAGCAGTACGTCTGCATGGCTGACCAGGCTGCTGAGCCAACACCCATGCAAAAACAGCAGAATGAGGGATTTTTTTTCCAGAGTGTTCCAAGACTTCTGTGGTATTTATTTTACAGAGAGAGAAAGATACATGCCACCACAGACTCAGAAAATTACATCCCTGACTCCGATCCCCCAGAGTCCCCCTTGGCTTGTTTTCTGAAAGGCAAGAAAACTTCTCTCCAGCAGAAGAGTGCGGGCAGCCTTAGGTGAGGCTGCACACAAGTTCTTCCCAAATGGGGGTGCTCTACCCTCGCTGCATATGAAACCACATGGGGAGCGGGACCCCTGGCCACGAGAATCCCAGTGTGCGGGCATGGGGGAGAGGGGCCTTAGAAATTGTTCCTGTTCCAGGTGATTGTCACATGCAGCCTGGCTTGAGAGCGTCTTTCCCAGGGAGCCAAGGCAATGAACCGAATGCCCATTTCAGATCTCCCTGTGGACAGTGTGCTCCAGTGGCCACTAGGGTGTCATGTTGAATCATTAGTAAGATGGTTCCCCTGCTGCCTAGGCCTGCAGAGGCCTGCAGTGTGCTGCCTGCCTGCAGAGAATATGTCCTGTCACTGTAACAACAAACGGAGAACAAACAGGGCAGAATCCAGTAAGATTTCTGGTGGAGACAAACGTTTGGACAGCCCCAGATTCATTTTTTTTCTTTCCACGTCACATTATGGCTCTCTCTATACAGAGACTCATCTCTATTTTCAAAAGCCATTAAAACAATTTTTTTCTCAGTGTGTTTTGTTCAAGGAAGAGTGACGCCAGGGGCTCCCTTTCTCTGTAACTTAGAAAAGGAAAAAATGGAGTCTTCTGCTTTCAGCCTCAGTAGTGGTTACTCGGCCAGGACGAGGCACCGGGAAAACCATGTCCACAGAGGCTGGAGAGAGCCTTAGTGTCCCTCCTCCCATGTCAGCAGGTAGCAAGGGCCACTTATACATGCGCCTCTGCTCCTATCTGTGGCTCAGGGGAGTCAAGCCTGAGCTGGGATTTTGTTTTTCAACTAACAAATGACAAAACAAGGGCTATGCTTTGAACGACTGGAAACCAAGCAGACAGAGCGGTTGCTATAATATCATGTTTTGGTATTTTTAGCTCTGTTTGCGAAGGCTAAATTACAGTAGGGATCTGGACCCGTTTCCTTTAGCAATTGCCTCGTAACACGCCACAACCATCAGGCTGTTCCTCTTCCCCAAGGAATGGCCACCCCAAATCACAGATCGCACGGAAATAAAACCCCACAAGTGCCTGTTTGTTTGTTTTACTTAGACGATCCTGACTTCCTCGCATAACAACCTTGATTTCCGAAAATATCTTCAACAGTAGTTCACCAGGCACACGTGCAGACTACACGTCGTTTGCAGGAAGCCACCCAAGCCAAGGTTTCAGGGAAAGGATCAGTTCAGGGGAAGGCTGATGAGAGCAGCTGCTCACTGGCACTAAAAGCTGCAGAAGCCTGGGCTACTATAGGGAGCCCAGCCACGGGCTTGTCTCTCCACCCTCCCCCCCATCGGTTCTGCTACAGGCCACCTAAAATCAAGAGACTCCAGTTTCTGCTGAAGGATGGGCAAGAGAGAAGGGGAAAAAGCCAAACAAATAAGGGTTTCTTTTACTACATCCTTATGCTTAGCGGGGAAGCATGGTGACCTCCTTTACTAGTCAGACATACTAACCGCACTTAGTAGGTAGATAGATCTTATGCATGTTTATCTATTGATAAATGCACTTTTTTTAAAAGAGCTTTTAACTGATTACAAGATTGCGCAGTCTCAGAAATGAGCTGTCCAGGGATGATAATGGAGTTACGATAAGGAAGCCCAAATATTTTTGATAACTCAGCAACCACACACTTGGCAGTAGTAATGCACTCCAGCATAGGGTTTAGTAGTCACAGCAAGAAAAACAAGGGATTCTAACTCTAAGGCATGATGTTCCCCAACTTTAAAATGCCAGATAGGGGGGCGCCTGGGTGGCTCGGTCGGTTAAGCGTCCGACTTCGGCTCAGGTCATGATCTCACGGTCTGTGAGTTCGAGCCCCGCGTCAGGCTCTGTGCTGACAGCTCAGAGCCTGGAGCCTGTTTCTGATTCTGTGTCTCCCTCTCTCTCTCTTTGACCCTCCCCCGTTCATGCTCTGTCTCTCTCTGTCTCAAAAATAAACGTTAAAAAATAAAATAAAAAATAAAATAAAATAAAATAAAATAAAATAAAATGAAATAAAATAAAATAAAATAAAATGCCAGATAGGGATAAGGGGAAGGCATAAAACATTCCAAAGCAAGAAATAAAACATTCTGAATGAAGATTTTAAAAAGTGACAAAGAAAGCCACTAGAGTATGCAATTTTCATTTTATAAGATACAAGTAATTGTGGATTTGGGGGCTATTTTAATTCCTTGCCTCTTTCCTTATTGGTGGTATAGATTTTTATTTCCTAACACAGACTATGTGCGTGGATCAAGGTCACGTGTAATTTAAGCATCTTATTCCTCAGCTGTTTTGTCTGTGGGATGAACATAAATGCAGAACATACCTGCCAGACTCCCCGTGTGTCCCAGCGATGAAGCTTCCACAGATACATACGTCAGACCTGGGAGTTGGGGATCTCAATGGCTAAGAACGTTTGGTTTAACCCGAACTCTCAAAAAAAAGCCTTTGGAGGAACTGTCTGGGAAGCAGAAAATGCCCAGACAGAATTTATGGCTGATTTAACCTTGTAAAAATTCCCTGGGTCAGCAAAGTCCAGTGTACCTCATGGTACAATCCATAGTGCATTCCTTCCAGAAACCGCACTATATAAGCAGAACCCTCCATGACCCTTTTTGTTTGGAGCTGGTACAGCCATCTGCAACTGCTAAAGCAATAATTTTAAGTGCTCATGATGAACACCTAGGCCAACCTCTGGCACAATAACACAAGCAGTTTCCAACACAAAAAATTCCGAATGCCAAGTGGGGTTGAGGCTTTGCATTGGCTGCTGTTGGCAGAAAATAAAACCAGCTGAGGGGATGAAACGTCTGGAGTTTCTCTTCATCGAAAAACAGTAACACTGGTTGTGGCTGATTCTTTCATAACCCCTGCGACACTCTACAGTTCCCAGCGCACTCTCACCTTGCAAGATTTGGGAATTGGGATACCGTACCAGGGCCAGAAGACAGCCACATAAAAGGGGCCTGAGACTTCATGTCTTGCAATGAGAAGAGTCCCATGGAAACTGAGGCACCTGGTAACCCGAGTGCAAGACAGCTAAAGAGGAGGTACAATCTCATTCTCTGAAACACAGTGTACCTCCATGATCACATCCACACTGTCAGCTCCAATGTGGTAGGAGATTGTCCAAGGCTGAGCTCCTAAGCTGGGTGTTCCAAGGCTGCCCAAGGGAGCTCAGCAGTGTCTGTCCCCACGAGTGAGCCCCCATGTGGGCTGATCGAAATAACATCAGCTGCAAACCAGAGCCTTCTTGCTGACCACAGTCCCTCCAGGCATTGGGCACTCAGGGCTCTGTCTCCACGGTCTTAGCAGCTACAAGTGGAGGATGTTTCAGGCATGTGCGAAGGAGGAAGCTACACGCAGTAATGACCAGCAACTGACTACTGTTAGGGGGCATTTAAAATATTTTAAAAGTTAGATTGTTAAAAGCTTCAACTGGATTTTCTCTCCATAATAGACGTGTTTATAGACACAGAAACGTACAGACATGTTTATAGATGCAGAAACTATTAACTGGAAAGGTCACACTGCAGGCTTTTCTGTTTTATTCATGGCATCAGGTACATTTTGCCCAGATGTGTGGTAGATGATCAGGGGTATGGTACTGAAAACAGACTCTACGTTTCCACAGTTGGATATTTTCTAATCATTAGGCGTTATTTTCCTTCTAATTGATGCCTTACAACCTAAGAAATTAACTCTTATATAAACATTTAAGAAACATATCAAATTTAAATATATGAAACATAGTTTAAAACTTCTAACTATAAACTGCAATATTCCTGACCACAAATTTGAGGAAACAGACTAAAGCAGGTTTTTAAAAGTTGTCTTGTTACATTTTACAAATAAGCTGCAACAAGCCATTGATTATATGAAAGCCTTAATCTCCCACAGGCATCTATACGTAATTTGGAAAGATTAAATAAATCACTGCAATAGAAGCCCATACTCTATCTAAAACATCCCACTGCACATTAGAAGAGATGGGGGCAAGTTTTAGTTTTCAGTTGGTGGCATAGGTCTCCAGAGGCAACTATCGTTAGAAACAGGGTGTTGCTATTTATTACTGAAGAAACACACTCCAGATACAAACTTGCTCTTTTCCATGAATAAAGCCATTAAGACACTTACGGTTTCGGGTGACGGTGCTTCTAATAATTCAACCCAGCAGAAATATGCCACGAATGACCATAATTAACCCAATGAATAGGAGAGGCCCTCATCACTTTTCATTCACCCCACGTCCACACAACTACTAAGTCCTGTCCATCTAACACATCTGGTCACAGGATACTAACAAGTACTGAGAAGGAATCAGAAGTCTGACTTATAGCTTTGGAGGACTCCATAATTTGGCCAGTAGAACCATAACTTGAAGAGATCGTTTTAAAAAGCGACCAAGATAGGGGGACTTGGGTGGCGCAGTTGGTTAAGCGTCCAACTTCAGCTCAGGTCATGATCTCGAGGTTTGTGAGTTTGTACCCCGTGCTGGGCTCTGTGCTGACAGCTCAGAGCCTGGAGCCTGCTTCAGATTCTGTGTCTCCCTCTCTCTCTCTGCCCCTCCCCGACTTGCACTCTGTCTCCCTCTCAAAAATAAATAAACACTTAAAAAATTTTTAAAAAGGCAACCAACATAATGTAATGTACACAAGGACGGTCTTATTACAGTAGGGTAGAGATAGGGGTGAGGGAAAGAAGAACGAAACAGCACTATACATCTTAATATTCTGTGTACAAAATGGGAAGAGGTGTAACATACCCCTGCTGGGTACTGAAGTATGATGAATGGTTACTTGAGGAAGAACTTTACACGACAGACTTGTGAGCTCAACTAGCCCCATTTTCATGGGTCATCATTTTCACTCGAAACTGTTACTGACAAACTAAGGTTATTCGAACTTGGGTATTCGGGAGACTTTTCTCAAGAATAAATAAAGTGAGCCTGTCATTTTATGAAAAATACCCAGCAGTCCGTGTGGCCAATGATAAAATTCAAGCTTTTAAGCGAAAATTAGGATTTTAGGGGGCACCCGGGTGGCTCAGTCGGTTAGGTGTCTGTCTTCGGCTCAGGTCACAATCTCACGGTTCGTGAGTTCAAGCCCAGTGTTGGGCTCTGTGCTGAGAGCTCAGAGCCTGGAGCCTGCTTCCAATTCTGTGTCTCCCTCTCTCTCTGCTCCTGCCCTGCTTTGCACTCTGTCACTCTCTCAAAAATAAACAAACATTAAAAAAGAAAGCATTTTAGAAAACGTGTATCTACCAACAACAGGTGACAACTTTCCAATCCTAGCGCCTCCTTGGATGAAATCCTGGCAATATCATCATATATGCTTTAAAATAAAAATATTATATAATGAAATGTGTCAGTATTTGGAAGGTCTTCATAACTCAGTGAACCAGTATCTTCTAAATGCCCAAATATTACAAAATCATGCATGAGCACAGGATACACTCAGAGTGCCAGACAAACCAATGGGTTTTAATGAAATAGGGTGCAAAAAACCCATGTGATAGAGTTTTCACATCCCACATGGCAACTAACTAAGAAGCTGCCACTTGTCGGGGCACCTGGGTGGCTCAGTCCCATGTCTGACCTTGGCTCAGGTCACGATCTTGCGGTTGATGAACTTAAGCCCGGTGTTGGGCTCTGTGCTGATGGCTCAGAGCCTGGAGCCTGTTTCAGATTCTGTGTCTCCCTCTCTGCGCCTCCCCTGGTCATGCTCTGTCTCTATCTCAAAAATAAATAGAAACATTAAAAAAAAAAAAAGTTGCCACTTGTCAAGTTTTGAAATATCCACAATAATCCCAGAAGTCAATTAACACACTCCTCTACATATCTGTGTGAGGCTGGATTTTCTTCACACACTTCAACAAGAACAATATATGACAACAGATGAATGGGGAAGCAGCTAGGAGAATCCAGCTGTCTTTCATTAAGGCAGATCTTAAAGAGAATTGCAAAAATGTAAAACAATGCTGCTTTCCTCAAGTTTAAAAAAAAGTTCAGTTATTTTTCATAAAACAGATGACTTATGGTAACACATAAATACACTACTGCTACTTTTAAATGAGTTAAATAATTTTTTAATCTAAGCTTTATTACCATAAATATTGATTCATATAGCCAATATACATAAAAGAGCTTTGTGGAGTATACTAATTTTCAGAAGTGTCAAGGAGCTGGATCCCCAAAAAATTAAGAGTTGATGATCTAGACAGTGGTTTTTATTTCATTTCTTAAAAAGTTTTTATTTAAATTCCACTTAGTTAACAGACGGTGTCATATTAGTTTCAGGTGTACAATGACAGTGTGTTTTTTTATTTCTTTTTAATTTTTTTAATGTTTTTTTTAAATTTATTTTTGAGAGAGAGAGAGAGATAGCATGGGAGGGGCAGAGAGTGATGAAGACACAGAATTTAAAGCAGGTTCCAGGCTCTGAGCTGTCAGCACAGAGCCTGATGCAGGGCTTGAACCCATGAACCGCGAGATCGTGACCTGAGCCGAAGTTGGATACTCAACTGAGCCATCCAGGCACCCCAATTTATTTCTAGTTTTTTAAAGTTTATTTATTTTGAGGGAGACAGAGACAGTGTGAGTGGTGGAGGGGCAGAGAGAGGGAGAGAGAGAGAATCCCAAGCAGAGCCCCATGTGGGGCTTAAACTCATGAAGCCGCGAGATCATGACCTGAACCGAAACCAAGAGTCAGACGCTCACCCAATGGAGCCACCCAAGCACCTCTGTTTGTTTTCTTTTTAAAGGCAGACTTCCAAACAAAGCAATGGCACTACATGTCTGACTAGCAGGAGTATTACGCACCAACAAAGCAGGGATGAAGGGGACGGAAGAATGTGCTGGCGACTGCTCTAAATGAAATCAATATGAACACAGTGTTGCCATTTATTTAGGCTGCTTGATGTGAAACTAAAACTTGGAGCATTTTCAGTTTGGTTGTGGGCATCTGCTCAGCCATCAAGTTTTGGTTAGCAGTGCTTCAGATGCCCGCCCTATTGCTCAATGGGATCCCACAGCACAGATTCCGGGACTGCATGCTTCAGGTTTTTAAGCAGAATGTGCAAGTGGGGCATAGTTGGGTTGTTTTCCTGATTAGGGGATCCTCTTTTGTTTTTAAGTCTTTGCTGCTTTGCTCTGGGTTGATGTTCCAGGGTATCCTCTAACCTGGACTGACTACAGGTGAAAAGGGGTTCAATGAAGATAATTATGCCCGAACACCAGGCACAAATCACAACAGTCCTGGACAAACAAGGACGATGGTCCCACTCTTCTGAGGACGTCACCTCCACAACTGACTGACACCTCTCCCCACTCCCCAGGGCATCTACTCCAAGTCTTCCATCTACTCTCTGGAGAGGTTTCTTCTCTCCTACTGAAGACCACCGCACTGTCATGCTTCTCTACCTCAACATCTCCCCCTTCTCCATGTTTAAGGACACCTTCCCGCCCTTAAACACAGGTGTCCTGAGGTTCTCGGCATGGCCCTCCTCTTCTCCTGCTTGCTCCCCATTGACTTTCATCCCAAGTTCTGAAATACCTTCCACGTCTGTTTCTTCTCCCTTTTCCCACCACTGCATCTCTATTTCAGGCCCGCGTGTCACAAGCACCTGTGAGGGAGGGACTCTGATGGTGAAGGTGGATAGTCCAGGGGAGTCTTGAGAGAACGGGTCGACCAGAAGGCTGGAAGCTGAAGGGGAAAAGCTAGGAGAGGGATGAGGGGGGAAGGAGAGCGAGGAATACACACGCCCAACGCCCACCTCAAACAGAGCACAAGGAAGGTGCTGGTCAGCAGCAAGGAACGCTAAGAGGAGTCAAGGATTTGGAGAATGGAGAAGAGGACATTTAACTTGGCAATAAAGACCACAGTGCCCTTGAAGGAAGAACTTTCAGTTCATTAGTGTTGGTGGAGGACCAGCCTCCGTGTTCTTGACTTCCTCTGACCATCACCTCCATTCTCCTTCAGCAACTCCTTATCTAGGTCACATGTTAAGCCTGCTTTCCTTTTGAAGATTGTGATTCCAATACATAGCTGTGTAATGGCCATTTCCTATTCTTCTAGTTCCTTTTCACCCTCCACACCTACTGCACTCACCCTTAGATCTTATGGAGCCATCTGGTGTTACCCATCTTGGTTCCAGCAGGCTCCACTTTCCTCTTTGGTCCAACCCTGTTGCCCAACACCTCACTTCCTGTCCTGTTGGCACCTTTAGCTCTCTCACTGCTTTTTGTTACACTACAGCCACACAGCCAACCCCAAAGGTTGACGTAAGCCAAGAAAGAGGTAAACGGGGTTTGCTGGAGGAAATGTCCCAGCTCTAATTGTGTAGAACACATGACCTCCAATGTTCAGTGAACCCTCTCCAGGTCAACCTTTTTCTTTCTTTCATTCCTCTAGTGGCCAGTTTAAACCATTACATTTTTCCTCGTGAGCTACAGTTCTGCCCCATCTCTCAGCAGATACCTCACCTCCTTCTCTGCAAAGAGAAGTGAGGTCACCAGATATGAACATCAGCTTCCCTCCTTCAATCCCCACCATTAAAGCTTTTAACTGCATGCACGGGGGGATAGGCATATATACATGTGCATATACATGTATATGTATAAGTACACGTGCATGTGTACACATCCTCACAGCCACACTCAACACAATGTTTGAAATACCTGCCATGTGCTGACACTGTGCCAAGCATTTTGTAATGCATTATCTCATTTAATCCTGTTACCATGCTTCTCTTGCTGGCTCAGCAAAGGCTCACTTCTTTCCCTCTCTCTTTCTCCTGAGAGACCTCTGTCCATGTGTCCTATAACTTCTTCTCTACCAGGTCCTTCCCCTCAGCATGTCAACATGGTTGTGTTTTCCATGTTGAAAATCCCAAACCTTTCTTCAGCCACTAATTTTCTCTGTACATAGCCCGCTAAATCATAACTTCTCTTAACAAACTTTTGAGATAATAATCTTTGTTCATTATTGCCAATTTCTCACCTCCCTTGTTTCCCTTCCAGACTCATTGGAAACTGGAGTCTATTCACATCATTCTGTGAAAAGTGTAATGTGTATAATTACTCCTGCTGGTACCGTTGAGGACCTGCTCTGTGTTACACCCTCGTGCCAGACATCTTAAATCCATTACCTCATGCAATTCTTCTCAGCATTTGCCCTAATAATAATTATTCAGGCAAGTGTTCGTTTAATGTCTGCACCCCCTATGAAAGAAAGGCTTCTGAAGGTTAACTCAGTGCACACACCATGTGTATATTCTCCACATTTATATCCCCAGGTCAAAGCACATAGGAGGAACTCAATAAATATTTGTTGAATTATTCATTAATGGTTATCCCCATTTAATGTATGAGAAAAGTAAAGCTCACTGTGGCTGGACAACTTTCCCAACATCACATGCTAGCACAGAGTCAGCACTCAACCCCAGATCTGGTGAAAGACCTGTGTTCTTTGCATTCTCTCCTGTGATCATCACCCTCCTCTATTCTCCCCTGCTACCTGCACACTCAAGACTCACCCCCAAGTTCACATCCCAATCCCAGGCCTTTCTTCTTGGTCCCAGGTTCATACATACCACTGTTCACTTTCAATTTCTACCTGAAAGTCTACCTCTAACCAAACTCAACTCATTATCTTTCTCAAACCTGCTCTTTCACTCATATGCTTAATGGTGTCACCATCTACTCTGATGTCCCAGCCAGAATCCTGAGAGCCCTCTTCTCCATCACACACACACACCAGCAACTATATCCTGTCACTACTCTTTAAACACCTCTTCCATCTATCCTTTCCTCCAAATTGCCATACTGCTGGAGTTCAGGTTCTTGCAGAGCTCACCAGGAAAATGAGTAATGGAATCTATCTGCTTTCCCTGCTTCTGGTGCGACCCTCTACAAATCATTCTCACTCCTATCAGAGTCATCTTTATAAAGCACAAACCTGACAGCGTCCCTTCCTTTAACATGTTGCAATGGCTTACTATCCCAGCTAATGCGATAACCAAGCTGAAGCTGCTCACATGGGCTATAAAGACCTTGATGGGTTCATCCCGCCTCTGTCCCCAGTCACTCCTCATGCGTGAGCCCTGCCCTGGGCGCGCTGCGTTGCTTACAGCTCCCTCCCACCCAATGTGCCGCTTCAGATCACTCTTGCCTCTGCACGCGCTTTCTGCCCTGGAAGGGACACTTTTCTTCATTATAGTCTTCCTCATGAACTCCCAGATATGCTCCAAAATGCACTCTCCACAACCAATTTCTCCCAGATCCATAAAACCCTCTTTCCAGCTTTTACTGAGCATGATGGTTTCCATATAGGATATGTCACACTATATGTCAATTATTTATTTGCCGGTCTCCTTGCTGTATATGAAGTTCCTTAAGGGAGTGACCAACAGGTTTTATCTTTTATGTTCAGAACCTAGTAGCAATGGGTGTTCAATACAGTTTTTTTGGTGGAATGAATAAACAGCAGTTGCAAATGCTCCTTGCCCCTATAATTGAGCGCTGTGTCATAGAGAACATGCACAAAAGCAAATCAACTTGGCTTCAGATGGGCCCGGTGCATGAAGAGCAAAAACCTGTAAAGGTAGTGCTTGCTGGTCGAGACAAAGTGCTCCGAAGGAGAGTATGTGCAAATATGCATGTCTGAGTGTTACATGCATATTTTTAGAACATATTACGCTGACTTGTTTCATATGTTAGCTTGGAGAGGAGAAGACGCCAAAGGGATGTGTGGCAGTTATAGGTTCCCATTTGTTAAAAACAGAAAGAGAAGGCATCATGCCAAAAGAAAAATGCATAAATACAAGTGTGGTGGCAATGCAGCCGATCCACGGCAAGATTTCTGCAGCCACTGTACTCGGATTCTGTGTGCCAAGGCAGGGCCTGCCTGTCACCCCACACATGAGGTTCGTCAAGGCAGATCTCAGACCCAAGCTCTGACCCCAAAACGCAGAGAGCAACTTTGCTGTTTCCAGTCAGTAGTGAGGGATGCTTTCATTCAGCTCATTAAAAAAACTCTGAAAATTTTGGCTGATTCCAACCATGTCTTTCTCTGCAACCCACTCCAAATCTGCATTTAGGCGATCTACTTTTAGTGTGTATACCTCCACCGGAAGGCAGCATGTTGCAGGAGTGTTTTGCCCAGAGCTGGGGGACGACCCAATATCCAATCCCTCTCCTCTGTCCCCCTTATGACCCACTCCTTGAGCCTGTGGCCCTGCTGAGGATCCTTATGCATTATGGCTGCGTTTCAACATCCATTTTCCATCCTTCACAAGTCAGCTGCTGAGCTAGGTAAGGCTCCGGGCTGGTGGGCTCATGGGATCTAGCTGCACACTCAATGCTCCCTGGGGGGATAAGACTAGATCACAATGGCCAACAAGAATGACAGAGCTAAGTACAAGTGAAGGCCAAGAGCTGCTGGTGTGGGCTTGGGTCTTCCAGTAAAACCTTGGCCCTGCATGAAGAGCTTGCCATGAACAAGTTAAAGACAAGGATATAGGTTCCCTTTTTTTCCATTATTTCAACTTTATTCAAGAGTAGGCTGAGTGTGGGGGTCTCCAAAAGTGTGCCCCAGTCAGGTAATTCTATGACTTTTTCTACCTGATGCCAAGCTGGCTTCAAAGTGAAAAATTCACAGAATTTGTCAAGCAGTGCAATGCCTCCTAACTGTATCCAATTGACAAGTCACTTTAAGCCTCCCCAGCAGAGAGAACATCTTCACTTAGAATCATGAAGATGGTCAATTCAATTTGGCTATGTTTTCTCTCTCTGGAACTCCCACATGCACTGCTTGATGGGGCCATGGCTTTTGCAAATTGACAACAAATCCTCAGCTTTTTCCAACCATGTTTCAATTGGTATTTTCAGGCTAAGTCCATTCCCCCTTGTACACTTAAGATTTGGGTCTTTGACTTAAGAGCCAGCTAGAGGCATGTCAAAGTCATGACTCCTGAGCTGGTCATCTCAGAACGTCCATGTGGTGGACGATGTCTCAACAATAAGCACCAGCACCCCACCTGGCTTTGTTCCTGCTTCTAAAATTCTGTGCTCAGTACCAGATTGTCGTATGGGTCATATCCTGCTTGTATTATTCATTAGATCAAGACCAGATCCCTTAACCAGGCATGGAAGGCCTTCAAAACCTTCTCCTACCTCAACCAGCTAGGCTTATTCCCCTGTAACGCCTGATGTGGACGCTCCACCTATAGACCTCATTCAACCTCAAGTCTGAATCTTTGATCTTCTTTCCTCCCCCCACAAAACCTCTGTCCCTATATTCCTAGTCTGATGACACCCTATCCTGAATCCATTCACACTCATCCCAGATCTCCCTTTCTTCACAGTCTCCCCACACTGCTTCAGTTCACAGAGATCGCTCTCTTTCCTGGTATCTCCACAGAAAAAAACTGCCTGACAGTTTGGGAACGGAACCCACTCTCTCCCTTATGTTCTCCAACTGACTTACGTGTGTTAGTCTTGTTCCCCAAACTGAATGACAAATTCCTTAATGTCTGTGAAAGAGTCGTATGCTTCTTATCCTTCCCAGAGCCTAGAATAGGGCTGGCATATGAAAGATGTTTCAATAAACACCTGTTGAGTTGACTCCGACGTAGCGGCTTGGGTCCTAAATGATACGCTCAACAGGAAATAGCAAGTGAGCAGGTAGGTGTCATGAGCTCCCCAGTGACTCATTCAGTCTCCATACAGACAGGAGGACACATGCCACCATTCATTTGCTGCAGCCAAATCGATGGATTTTAAATCAATTTAAACGACTATGTGCAACTCAGTCCATTCCCCACCCCCCACCCCCCGCCAAAAGCACATTGACATTGCTTGAGATCTTAATTCATATTTTCACAATGTGAGATATAGTCATTCAGATTGGTCCTTTCTGAAATAGTGATTTGCTTTCACATTTTTTTTCAATTAATTTTTACCATAGCAAAGTTGATTCAGCTTTCCATTTTTTATTTTAAATGAAACAGACTTTGTATTTACTGTCTTTCGGTACTAAACTATCTGACCAAATGGTGTACATGGCTGCCTCGATCCTTCTTCCTGCCTACTTTCAATCACGGCCATCCTTTTAAATTCCAACTTTTATGCAAACAAACCCCAAAGACATACTTCTCAGCCTCACCTTTCTTCTGACAGTCAGCCCCCCATCTACTACCAGAATATCTCCTTTTCAAATAAAAGGCAATAAAAGAAGCCTGCAACTCTGTCTGTATTCCAAAATTCTATTTGCAAGGCTGTTTGAAATTTATAATTCGTTTTCCATAGAAACTGCATTATAAATAGTAATTCAGTTAGTTCTCTGGCTGGGAAACAAAGCTTAGCTAATCCATCTGCAATGAAAAGTAGCAGAAAGCAATATGGTAACAATATGAGTAATTAAATGAAGCACTATAAAGTGAACAAAAAAATAAGTTTATCTCAGTTGTTAATATTCGAAGTAGAGCACTTTTACTTAGAGTAAGGCGGGGCAGAGGCTGGAGCGATCCAGAGGACTTCTTTGAGTTACAGACACGCAATTCCAAACCCCTGCAGGCTTCACATCTATCTCTTCAGTCTCGTTAGCACTCCTGATTCCTTCTTCAACTCAGCTCTTCCATGGATCCATTTTCCTCCACTCCCTCTGTCCCTGTCCTCAACCAGACATTAGCCTCCCTCACCTTGACTGTTTTAATGGTTTCCTACTTGATTTCTCTGAGTCTGATATCCTTCCTAAAGTCCATTTTGCATACGGCATTCAGATTCATCCTTTCTGAACACTGATGTCTCATTATGTCATTTTTCTGCTCACCAGGATACCACGTACCCCCCCTGAGTTAGAAGGGGCATACATGCATGTGGCTAAACTCTCTCTCTCTTGTGGGGATCTGCACCCCTGGTCTTACAGGAGAGCTCCCACGCTGGCAGACCCCATGCAGAGTCGAGTGGAGATACTGTCTCGCCTCCAAAGTAATCCAAACACCCAAAATGACTTCTAGGATTCTTGGTCAGGAGACAGTCCAGGCTCTTTCCTTTAGAATCCAGTCTCTGAGTGGTTGATCTGCTCTTGAGGATCAGAAAGTGAAGCACCAATTTGGTTGTTAGATGATTCTTTTATGTATTAAAATTTTTTTAAATGTTTATTTTTGAGAGAGTGGGACGAGGGGCAGAGAGAGAGGGAGACACAGAATCCAAAGCAGGCTCTAGGCTCTGAACTGTCAGCACAGAGTCTGATGCAGGGTTCAAACCCACGAACTATGAGACAGGACCCTGAGCCAAAGTTGGACGCTCAGCTGAATGAGCCACCCAGGTGCCCCTGTATGATTCTTTCAGAAAGGGGCTACAATGCTGAGGCTCTCAGCTCAAAGTGAGATGACGGAGAGGTGAGACAGTCATTCACTGGCTTCTATTTGATCTCGGTTACCACTGATTCCTCTGAACAGAGGGAACAGACCCATTAGTACGACCACACAGAGAGGGAGCACAGCAGGGAAAGAGCACTTTGCACTGGAGCAAAAGCTCCTTTTCAGAGATTCTGCAGCGTCTTCATTTTGTACACAGGCAAAATGATGCCCTCCACCCACAGCTGCTGTAAGGATTGACGGAGCATGCTCGAAAGGACCTACAACGGTGCCAGATAAATACGGAGAGCCAGATACGCCTTAAAATTAAATCGGAAATCGGGAGACGCAGATTTGGTCAGAGCCTTCAACTCCTGACCAACCTCTGGGAAATATTTTTATTGTGACAAATGCCCACTTCATTATCTTTAGGCTGGAATTCAAGCTGAATCTTGCTTGGTGTTCTATCCTCTATCCTGTCTCACTAAGAAGAAATATCAGGGGAAAGGGAAACTGCTGGTTTGCAATTCAGATCCAAGAAATATTCAGGAATTAGGACAATGGCAAATCCAAATGAGACATGCAATCAGGTCTGGCTAGTTAAAACAAAGCAAAACAAAATGATAAAACCCCGAAAACAAAAGCCAAACCAAACCAACAAAAAACAAACAGGCCAGTGCTGGCCCAGGCTCTAGATCTGGCCAGGAGCAGAGCGGCTGCCTGTTGTCATGGCAACGCAGACAGAGCGAGCCAGGGCCCCGATGCCACGAAAGCCGTGGAGACGCACACCCAGGGTTCTGTGGTCCCCACCTCAGGCTGCTCCTCTCAGATTCCAGCAATTTCTTGCATTCTCTGTATGGTGGTCACAGAGATAAATATTTAGGACTCATTGTTAGGAGGCATTACATGTGTAGAAGATTTATTCATTTTCAAAGCATTTCCATGGACAAAATTCTCACAGTGGTACAAGTATGAATGGTGTTCTTCCCATTTGGTAGATGTTGGAGCCTAGCGTGGTGGCCACAGGTCACTTCAACCCTCTGAACCGTGGCTCTTCCACTGGCATAGTGTGGATAAGGTGACGCAGTAAGTAAATGACAGAGCTTTAAATGTCTCTATGTAAATTCCTGGCCGGTGCCGTTCCCATTCGCCCCCATCTCTGCTCCTGAGAAAAGATAGAGCCCCGAACAGTGAAAGGCACTTAGATGATACTAGATAAAGAACGCATCCTATCTAGCTGCTGTGTAGAGTTGCTGTCCCCGTTTCTACCTCCTTGGGCTGTTTGGAAACTAAGGGAGCTATCTGGAAACAAAGACTGTAATTGCAATCTGCGTTTCTGAATCTCCCATTAGCAGAGTCATCCCACCTACTGTGCTGAGAGGTGACCTCATTAGAGAGGAGGGACCATCAGTGGAAAACTCAAAGGCTCTGGAACCCTCTGGCAGTTGGGCCTGTGCTTGGGAGAGGCGTCCTGCAGCTGCTGCTGACAATGGGCTTCTGTACCCCTTTCCGCAAAGGCTTTTCTCTGCAGGCCTTTGCTCCTCCCATGAGCTGGCTGGTTTTGTTTTGTTTTATCCTCAAGCAAGATGGCTGCTGATTGCAATGAGCTCAGAATAGCAGAAAGTAATTAAAAATTCATTTTAAAATCTATTGCACGGTTTAACATCTACATTAAGCACACTGCTGGGGTAAATAAGCTGGCATCATCTTTAGTAAAGCAAGAAAAAAGAAGCCAGGCAGGGTGTTGCACACGGTTTGGGAACAGTAGATAAAAGGAACTGTATTACAGCTGGCCTTTGTACAAGTTTTGTAGGCCTCTTCCTGAAAATACATGTGGTCATAGCAGGAACCGGCATTTTCTAAGAGATACTGGTAGAATGTGTTGGCCCAATGAGGGAAGCTGTTGACGGAGATATGTCTTCAGGAAAACGGATCTCGTGTTTTCAGAGAGCAGTTCTTAATAGGCAGCTGTGATGCGGACCCATCGTTTATCATACTGTATCAGGAGCCCTGCTTCACGGATTACTGGAGATTTAACCAGGCCTTAGCTGCCAAGGTAGGAACAGCAGTGCCTTTGGACCCTGGGCTTTCCTCTGTCCCACCAAGCTCTCACTGCACCACTTCCAGTCCCAGACCTGCCTGTGCCCAGCAAACACTGCCATCAACCCCATCACTGCCCCATCCCCAAACCCCAATATCATTACCAACTAGAAGCAAAGTCTATTGGAAAATGGATAGATAATTCTCTGCAAGGAAGTCCACATTTCAAAGACATTTTTCTGGGAGTTGTTTTTTTAATACTCCAGCAGCAAAAAGTGATACCAACAGCATATTAATGACATTTCCTGTTAACTTTCCTTAAGTGATCTGTATTTTCACCAATGAGCTGTGTTTGCTGGGTCCAGACATCACTTTCTATCAATTTTGAAGGGTATCTAGGTGACAATAGGAATCTGGTGATGAATATAATAAAATGGGTTCATTTAGCAATCGAATTACATTATTATCATGACCACATTACCCATTTTATTCTAAAATTTATGTTCATTTTCAGAACCAACAACCCATTCTGCTCACTGCATTCAAAGGCAGTGCACATATTTTATGTTGAAAGTAACTTGTACTCTAACCCAGGAAATAAATACCAAATCAATTTACTTTCTCCTTCTTCCCCCAACACTGAAAGCAAATGTCAAATGTTATAAAGCTCCCCAACGATGTCAATAACTTTATTAAAAATTGAGATTTAATACCTCTTCTCATATTCTTGATAGAGGCATTGAAGTAGGTAGGGCTATAAAACTAATAACCTATTTTTCACAGCAAATATTTTCATTCACCTGGGGCAGAGTAAACCAAGGCCTTTATGGCATCATTAAACCAGATTATGAGCGATTTTGATTAAAACCAAAGACACTGACATTTTCCAACCAAAAAAGGAATGTCACCAGAATCAGTGTCTTTGCCCATGCTTGTGTCCAAGGGAATCCTAAAGCCGGTGAAGGAGAACCTACCTCCAGAAGGTTGTGGGCCTCTGCGTTTCCTCTTAGGTATGTCTAAATTATCCGCAAACCCTTACCATGTCTAGCCCGGATTCCAAGGGGGCAGAGGTGGGTGTGGTGGGGATGGGATGAGGGAGTGGGACTCTATGCTCCTAGAGGGTAACACCCTCTGACCTCACTTAACATATTCATGAAACCCAAGTAGAGACCTTTCTTTGTATGAACCTGGGAAATATTAAGGTCTAACCTTTTCCATCTGTAAAGCAGCAAAGAAGACAATGGCCAGACAGATCTTTAAAAAGAAGGGGAGGGGACCAACAAGACAGAGTAATGATGTCTACACTTCTACCAGTGTCAGTGTTGGAACGGTCTTCAGGAAGATAGTTGAGGATATTTTCAAGAGGAAAAACTGAGTTGAAGATTCCAAGTTTTCTTTTTCTCACAAAATGTTACAGAAACAAATGCTCACTCACTTACCATCTCTTGTAAAAATCATAAGTGATTGTATTGTAATGTTAGTGTTGGGCACGATCCCTGAATTTTATCAGGTTTTTGCCATTTGTAATATTTATAGTTGGGCAAATACACTTTGAGGCGGCCAAAGTTCAAATACAAAGAATAAGCATCACATTTTATAACTTAGGTCTGTTTTGTGGGTTCTTTGTTCATCATAATTGTATGTTAACAACTGAAGCTAAGGCAGGTACTACTGGTATTCCTGGGCCCAATAAAATAAAGAGTTGACAAATGGGTGTCAATCTTAGGCCGAATATTCATGGAGCTTATTCATATTTTTGATAATAAAAGAGATATCTACCTTTCTAGGGTTATGAGTTAGACAGCGAAGTGTTGCAAAGTTGATCCGATGTTGTGAGACAAAGATGATGGACATCAAGTCATAAGTCTCGTTCTTCACAAGCACATGGGTCGGAGGACCCTCTACTTGGGAGGAAATTGCTAAGGATTCAGTGATACTACAATGTCTCTGATCACTAACATGTATCAGTACGTGTTATGCACGCACTTTACCCATGTGATTTCTACCTTTAATACTCCTTGATATAAGCACTTTCTATTTTATTTACATTTTATGGAAGAAGAAACATAAAAATCCTAAGAAATTTATTAAAGCCTCTGTAGGACATGTTCTGCTCACCTGGAAAATACAAACACTGAACCAATCTTTAAAATGCAACACAACAGGAGCACTTGGCTAGCTCAATCAGAAGGGGACAGGACTCTTGGTCTGGGAGTCATGAGTTCAAGCCTCATGTTGGGTGTAGAGATTACCTAAATAAATAAATGGAAAAAAATGCAATACAACATCACCTCGGACGATGAATGGGGTCAGTTCTTTTTCTCCGAGGTTGCTGAACTAGTGTGAATTAAGGATTTTGAAGCAGAACTGTAATGTATGAGTGGCTCTACCATTTTTTAACATGTAAATATTTTTCTAATTATAATAAAATTTATCTTATTCTACATGGACCCAGAACGGACTATTCTGATTAATTAAACATTGTAGCTAATTAAGTGTTAGGGGAAGACTACCAATCTTTAAGAAGTGAAACAAAATCATGTGCATTTAATATAAACTAAGGATGCCCTTGGACAATTCAGAAAACATGCAGGAGACTGCAGTGTTCTAGGGCCATCATAACAAAGGCCACTTATAATTACACAAGGGAAGCAGGACGCACTACTTAATAGAGGTCTCTAGCTGTTAGACTCTTAGATGTGAAGAGCTGGAAGGCACCTCAGGGATCTCTGTCCAGGCCTTTTATTTACACATGAGCCATTGGAGACACAGACAAATGGGAGGCTAAGTGAATGGCCTAAGGCCACCCAGGAGTCCAGTGGCAGCCACACAGTGACCAGGACACATGGTAAGCAGTTCTATATGCTAATCTAATTCATCAAAGCCATACTGACCCTACTCATGTCACCATCATTTAGAAGGGCAACAGAAAAGAAGAGCTGCTGTCATCTGCCTTCTGAATCTGTTCATTCCCACACAACCACTGATCTCCTTTTTAATATGTTCTAGGACAGCTATTTCCTGGGTCCTCATTTTCTCACCATGGCTCCCATAGCTCAACGAACACACATAGTGTCATGTTGGAAACAAGACACAGGAAGGGCCATGCCATTTCTCTGGACAGTTTCTGACTTTTCTGTCTTCTTTGATACAAGTTTCATTAGGTTTGAAAGGTGGGAGAGGAGCTTGTACGGTGTTCAATTCCAGGCTTGCAGTTTAACCTGCCAGATTTAACTGGGGGATGATTAATCAATTATTTACTTAGCTGGCACCATTTTCCTGTCATGTAAATCATATTTAATTTCAATCTATTATAATCCATTATCAGTGCTGAGCCAAAACCCTTGGTGCACTGTTTGCTTATGAGATGGTTTCACACATAGAGCATCAAAGTACTAAGTGACCCGTGTGCATTTACAGATGACGGACTGCCTGTGTTAAGATGTGGTTCATGTCAACACTTTAGAGATTTCTATATTTTACAACTTTAACATATCCGGTGCCATTTTCTACCAAGTGAAAAACCACAGGAACAACCGAGATCAATAGTCTATTTCATCTGAAAAGTCATCGTTCATGTAAAATGGGACTGAAAATATTAAAAAAAAATCATCCAGATCCTTCATTCCCACCTCTTTCACAACAAAATGTCTAAATTCTAATACTATTAGAGAAATAATGGTGATGCATGAAACTTAATTGAATCCTAGTTTGGGGAAAGAAATGTAGAATACATTTTAGAGGGATAATTGCACTAGGTATTACAATGATATGAGAGAATTAGTGTTAATTTTCTTATCTATGAAAATGGCACAGCAGTTATGATAGAGAATGACCTTATTTTAGGGATAAAATCCTGATTTTTTTAGGAGATGCAATAATGAAGTATTTGGGAATAGGGTGTCCAGACAACTCTTTGCAAAAAATTCACAAAAAATATATTGATGGAACAAATATGGCAAAATATTAGTTGGAAATCAAGTGGTTGGTAGCCACTGAACTGTATTTTCTTTTTCTTTTTTGGTTTGTTTGAAAATTTATAATTAAAGTTGAAAACTACTAAAATATCACTTCAGGGACACCTGCAAGTCTCAGTATATTAAGCGCCTGACTTTGGCTCAGGTCATGACCTCATGGTTCATGGGTTCAAGCCCCACATCAGGCTCTGTGCTGACAGCTCTGAGCCTGGAGACTGCTTTGGATTCTGTGCCTCCCTCTCTCTCTATCCCTCCCTTGCTTGTGCTCTCTTTATATCTCTTAAAAATAAATAAACATTAAAAAATATTTTTTTTTAAGTAGAGAAAGGGTAAAGATGAGTTCTTGGAACACTTAAAACCTCTAGGTTGACAATGATCCATTCGTCAATCCTCGTGAGGTACTGTTTTTAAACTAGACGGGAATAAGCCTAATTGTTTACAGCATGCCCCTGAGTTTTCCATTCTGGCTGGAAGATTATCAAGACACTGTCAAGTGCTTTGATTGTAGTTACCCACATGGTACCACTTACTGGGACCCTTCGTGGTGACAGGCTCAGTACCAGGCTCTTTACAAATCTTATTTCATTTGATTCTCATGGGAAACCTATGAAATGGGCTTTTTATTCCTATCTTACAAAGTGGGAAGCTGAGACACAGAAGGGTTAAAGTTGAGGACAGCTCTAAGCAGGCAATGGGCAGGCTTGTCAACATCACTGTCATTTGGAAACTGTACTTGGGTATGTCCCCTATATACGTGTGCAGAGGGAACAACAAGATGGCTTCAAAGCAGCAGAAGCTTGGGTTTAATAACACTATGTTCTCTTGAATATGTGACACTTTACCCCCTTTGGAAAACTGGAACATCGGTGCATCTGCAGTGGCCTAGTGCCTCCCTCTTCCCTTTGCCCAGTGCCCGAGAGCTGGACACCAGCATGTACACAGCTGCACGCTCATGCTCCTGGAACAACCACGTGGAAGGTGCCAGAACCTCGTGTAATTTTGTTTTAAATGTTTATTTGTTTTTGAGAGATGAAGAGAGAGCACGAGCAGGGGAGGGGCAGAGAGACAGGGAGACACAGAATCTGAAGCAGGCTCTGGGCTCTGAGCTGTCAGCACAGAGCCCGACCCGGGGCTCGAACCCACAAACCACGAGGTCATGACCTGAGCCAGAGTCGGACGCTCAACTGACTGAGCCACCCAGGTACCCCAATGTTTATTTTTGAGAGAGAGAGAGAGAGAGACAGAGCATGAGCAGGGGAGGGGCAGAGAGAGAAGGAGACACAGAATCCGAAGCAGGCTCCAGGCTCTGAGTTATCAGCAAACAGCCCGACATGGGGATCGAACCCATGAACCATGAGATCATGACCTGAGCCGAAGTCAGATGCTTAACTGACTGAACCACCCGGGTGGCCCCCTTTATCTACCTCTATGTAAGATGGGGATGACAACTTACAGGCGAGATATCAAAAGTATGCATGATGAAAATTTAAGAGAGACAAGTGATAGGCCAGAGAGAAGTTCACTAAAGTAGGGTGAGTATAGCCCAAGAAGCATGTGAGATGGTATACTAGGGTGGGAAGACAGTATCAGGGCTATTTCTGTCTGTTTTTAAACTAAAAAAAAAAAGAGCTAAGCCTCACTAATATTTCAAATGCAATGAATGACAATGATATTGTCATGGCTTGTATTGAGAGGGCAGCTTGTCAGGTCACGTATACGAGAAGTCTGAGGGCTTCTGTAACCAGAGACAACTGAGGAAGGGGTCTTTCTGTCTTTCTCTTTTTCACTGTAGTAACACAGCTGTTTTAGTCGAGCGCTGTTCAGTGGATTTATGGATTACATTCTCTAGCTCTAACTAAACCAATCTTACCAAAATGGACAGCTGGTTTAAGAAAAAAAAAGAAGTTTCCCACAAAGGAATTGTGTACTGAAGATAATAACAACAAAGAAAACACAGGTGAGGGGCACCTGGGTGGCTCAGCTGGTTGAGCGTCTGACTTTGGCTCAGGTCATGACCTCGCGATACGTGGGTTCGCGCCCTGCGTCAGGCTCTGTGCTGATAGCTCGGAGCCTGGAGCCTGCTTCAGATTCTGTGTCTTCCTCTCTCTCTCTGCCCCTCCCTGACTCGCACTCTGTCTCAGAAGATAAATAAACATTAAAAAAAAAAAAAAAAAAAAAAAGAAAGCACAGGTGAATAAGAACATTGTAGAACAGACGACTCTACTATTCCTGGGGTGAGCACTATACCGGCCAAAGGAGAGAGAAACAACGATCTAATGAGATCTGCTTAGAATTCAATAAAAAATTTGAAATCATCAAAATGATTTGAAATATGGATTTGCTTTACTAGTCGAACCTTGCTTTAAGTATATATTATGGCTTGAGATATTGGGATAACATTTCTTTCATTTATAAAATAAGAAATAATACATTTATTGAAAGTGAATACTCAAGGGGTACCTGGGTGGCCCAGTCAGTTAAGTGTCTGATTTCAGCTCAGGTGATGATGTCACAGATCGTGAGTTCAAGCTCCGCGTCGGGCTCTGTGCTGACAGCTCACAGCCTGGAGTCTGCTTCAGGTTCTGTGTCTCCCTCCCTCTCTGCCCCTCCCTGACTTATGCTCTGTCTCTGTTGCTCAAAAGTAAATAAAAACATTACACAAAAAAAAATTAAAAAAAAAAAAAGAAAGTGAATACTCAAAATTCTTTACAGGTAAAGTGATCAATCAAAAGTGTTTAGAGAAAATAATCGAGACTCAGATTTCAAAATAAGCTGCAACATGGCACAATTTTAATGTAATGAAATACAAAGGGGATGAAGGCAACAAAGTCCTATATTTTGGGTCAAAAAATCTAATATACAAATACAGGATCTGGGAGACTTGGTCCCAAGCAGTTCCTGTTAAAGAAGCCTAAGGTTTGCAGGTGACCATGCCTTCATGCCAGGTAACAATGTGCTGCGGCTAACCAAAGCCAGCACCAAATCTCTGACTGCCTCCCTTGGGGCATAGCAATGGGGAGACAAGAGCGTCCCACGTGCGGAAGACTGTCCAATTTTACCAGAAACATACAGGCTCCACAGAGAGGCTTTAGGTGCTGTTAGCAGGCTGGACTAGAAACCCTTGAGGGTAATCCTAACTCTGAATTGAATCTCGAAAGACACAGAAGCAGGGTGTGGAGAACACGAGGAACAGAATTTAAACAGTTTAGCTTTGCTATACCTGATAGATAGCCCCATAGTCCACTCAAATGTAACTCCACAACAACAGAAACTGTTTCTCTGTCTCCAGCCTGTTCAGCATTTCTTCCCCACACCTGAGACAGTGCCTGGTGTCTACTTTGTGGCCAGTTAATACTTGCTATCATGGTAGGGAACGTCTCATTAATTGAGGTATTCGTGAAGAGGCTGCATGGGTTTTTATCTCCAAAGAACTGTCAACTGTAAGATGCTACAATTTTATATTTGCATACTACAACTGTCTCGCGGATGGATTAAATATCACTAGCATAGATCTCAGAGCCTTTTCACAAGCTTTTAATTGAACACTCCACATTTCTACGGGTGATTCTCTATTCGGATCAACTTTGATTTTTTCCAAATAATTTGGGATTTTGTATTTAATCTTTTTTCTTTCCTTTCTGACCATCTCTTTTTCTACTGAAAATGTACACAGAGATTACTGAAGGCAAATCTTCCAGGAATTTGTAAACAATAATACTTTGTCTCTCTCTACTCAAAAGACTGCAAATAAATATGAAGACAAATGTGGTGTAACAAGCCTCAAAATATTTTAGCTAAGGTTTAAGGAGAAAAAATAATTAGGTGCCATGAAAATATGTGTGCAAAGAGAGACAATAGACCTGGCCATATATCTAACTGCTAACAGAAGAGACTTAATATTTGATGTTTCCCGTAACTTGAAAGGACAATAAAGAATAATATCTTAAACCATTTCAGCTTATTAGGAATTAGATTCTTAAAAAGAAAAAAAAACTTCAAGTGGAAACAAATGGTAGAGGAAACCATAGGCCAAATTATGAATATAAAAAGATACATGAGCTAGACAGGTCAGTGTTAGCACCCCGAAGTAACAGTGAACATAGTGCCTTGTGCTTTAGCTAACCTTAAAACATCTCTTTCAAAATAAATATCAAACAAAGATCCGATTTCCTGCCTGCCAGCAATAATCAGTCAGTGTTTTCTGTACAACATTTTAAAATGACACCAGGAATTGTGATTTCATTTTGAAAATAAGATCTGTCCAAGCAAGTCCCTAAGAAAGATGGAGGTCTGACTGATCTTTCAAAGAAAGCCTTGGAGAAACAGCAACCCTTTCTATTATCCGAGAACGGCAGGCTAGCGTTTCTGTGCAGCGCCCCAAGTGGACGAGTGCTGTCAGAGGGAGGCACCTGCCGTTTGCTCGGATATCACAGGAAAGCTCATCAACTCCAAGACAGAAGCTGGGTGGTCATGAGTGATGGGGGAGGCAGAGAGTGGGTTCGTTCTACACTATAAGAATCGAGAGGATCACCTCTACAGGTGATGCCTAACTCTGAAACTCAATGATGTTATTAGTAAATGCTGAAAATGTGGGTCTGCTGGATGATTAAATTCTGCGGAGATTTCCAGAGGGTGCCGAAAACACATTGTTCCTTCAAGACTTAATCTAAAGGGCAAGAAAGCAGGTCATTTTTTTATCTCCGGGTATCATCACCAAGATTAAAATACAAAGAAAAGCACACTTGAAGTGTAAGAGTTTTATTATCAAGTAAGGAGGTATTGTAAAGGAGCCCAGATAATATCCAAACTCGAGATGGAGAGGAAGAGAAGCACCAACATGCGTTACGAAAACAATATCCTGCTCACCTCTGTCAGTCCCTGCTAACAGTGACAGGACTGTCGTTCCTGCTCTTTGCTATTCCATCCAGGGCGCTGAGCTGTCAGGAGACACAGGCCACACTGTGGCTCCCCAGGCTTGGGAGGACAGAAGCCCGTGAGTCCTACTCAATGACAGATGCTGGACTGTGATAGCCAGAGAGAATAGGAAATGCATGAAACGGCAGCTGGGCCAGACAAATTCCACTTCCCACCTGCTGTTGATTTACACATTCATCTCTCAAACTCCGGGCCCGTCCATGTAGAAATCTGCCAGCACGTCGAGAAATTAATCAATTTGGGGAAAGGGAGGGAGTTATCCATGGTCGATTTTATATTCTTTCTGTAAACACATTTGTGTGGCACAGAGGCAGCTGAGCTGAACAGCAGTGGCTCTTTCTGCTCTCCTCTGTAATCACCCATACACCTGGGACTCACACGGCTCCCACTGCTGTTTTCTTAGATGAGAATTTTTTTCCCCCTAGGATAAAGCTGGCTTTGGAAACTAATTATATACGTCTGTGTTTTTTGTTGGGCTTCCGAGGACACCGCGGACATCTGATTTGCATTTCTGTCTTGTCTCTCCTTTGTTGCTATCCCTTTTGTCTGCATGGAGAACAAGACCAGTTTCCAAACACGGCTGGTCAAACATGGTACTCTTTACAGTGTGTGTCTATATACGTATGTAAAATTCAAGTACTTCATTTGCTGCAAAACAACCTTTATTCTGAAGAACATTTCAGCCCAAGGAAATGCTCTTTAAAATGTCTAATTCCCTACTGTGATTTCCTTTAAAGTTCTAATTAGTTGTGCACAGTAATGAATTCTGTAAATTGCAGTGTTTCGTTTAAAGCATTTAAGGTACAGAAGGCCCTAATAATGAGTTTTGCCACCATCGGTCTTTGAAGAAAGTAATTTTGAAATTCAGGTTTCATATTTTTGGAGATGTCATACATCTTAGAAACAATCACAATGTTGAGTCTCAAATTAATATTTGCTGCTTAATGCCATCAAAATGTCAGATTAATGAGTAATTAACGATGTGTGTACATAATGTTATTTCCCTCTCTCCGCAGAGGCCAAATGCATAATGGAGAATTCAAGACAGGAAACATCGTTCAACAAATATATTTTCAGAGTTTCCATTTTAAATAACTTAATACCAGGCCTGTAACCGTCTGTCTTTAATGGTCAGCAAACAGCTGGGTTTCTAGATAACACGGCGAACATAAAATATTCATGTTATTTAAGCTGTTTCTACATTTTACTAATATTCTTTCATTCGCTGGTTTCGAAGGGGAAAGGAACCATCACCACTGCTATGAGCCCCTGACACACACATCCACACAGACTTTTTTTTTTTCTTGTGTGTGTGTTTGTGTATTCTTTTTATTTTGAGAGAGAGAGGGTGCAAGTGAACCAAGGGAGAGAGAGAATGCCACGAGGGGCAGAGAGAGAGAGGCAGGGCTCACCCCAAGTAGGGCTTGGGCTTACCCAATGTGGGACTCGAACTCATGAACCATGAGATCATGACCTGAGCTGAAGTCAGATGCTTAACCGAATGAGCCACCTAGGTGCCAAGATTTTTTTTTTTTTAAGAAAGATTTATTTGCACCAACAATCTCTTTCAGTTACCCTCTGTTTTAGAACAATTAAGCTACTTTTTATCCCGTATCTGCTTTTCAATCTTTCCTTTTCTCCTTGGACTTAATTGAAACTTGACCCTCTCTGAGTACTTTTCCCACTTTCTCAGGCTCCCGGGGACAGGCAGGGAGCTGTCGTCTCCTGCCTGGTTAGTGTCAGCTCTTCTCTCGGCATCCTCTCTCCGTGACCCTCCATGATGGACTCATGTTCCCAGGCAGACCGCTCCTCCTGAGCCCTCTGGCCATTCAACTTCATGGAGTCTGTTACCCCTCTGTCATCTACACTGACCTCTTTCTTTCTTCTGAGACTCAGGGTTGATGATTTGGAAGCCACACTCTCCCATGGCCCAGCCTCCCCCGCTGCCCTGCCATCTTCCTAAACCCCTTCAGTGAATCCCTAGTCCTGGACCATCCCCACCATGCCTTGTGCCCATTCCTGCACCCGAGTTACAAATCTTGTACACCTGAGTTAGTACAGATTCAAACAGGGCCAACTTGAGAAGTATGGATGCTGCACGGGACCCCAGGAACGATTCCAGCCTATATCCCCGGCTGCAGAGGCTCTCAGCTTGTCCTGAGTCACCAAGTGGCCTCAGTGGAGACCCTCACTGCCGCCAGGCTGCAGAGAAGGCCAACTCCTCTGGTGGGTGCACCACCCATGTCTCCCCATCCTTCACTAATGCGAGAAGATCCTCTCTCCATGAGTTCCAGTCACACCCAGGACATTGTTAACAATCTCTCTCCCTCCTGAGCAGCTTTGCTGACACTTTACCATCTTTTAAAACAAAACCAAAACCCTTTATTTGTCCCTGCTCTTATTCCTCTTAATCTTCAATCAAACCTTCCATTTCCTGCCAAAGCCTGTGACTGTGTGCTCCCCACGTGCGAGCCCTCGGTGTTCATTCACCCCTTGCTTCACCTTCCACAGTCTGGCCTCCTTCAAGCTCCATGATGCTACTGCAAACAACCCTGAAGGTTCACCATACACTTGCCTCTTGACAAATTCATTAGCATTTCTCTTTCCTCCCCTCTTGATCAGTGACTCTCAACACTGCCTGGGCACAAGGATCATGTATGAAGGTTTTAAAAAATATCATGTCCAGACTGGGCCCCACCTTGAGAAATTCCAATGTAATCACCTTGGAGTGGGGCTCAGACGCTGGCATATTTTAAAAAGCACCCTGGGTCATTCCAGCATGTACCAGGGCTGAGCTCTATCGCCAACATGACCACAGGGTACACAGGGAAATCTCTGGCTGTGCTCCAGGCATGGTGTCTCTTCTCTGCTCGTCCTGACCTCCTTCCATGGTCTCTTCTGCTCCCTGTTCTTTAGCTGAACGCTGTGCATGTTCTCCAAATGATATCCCCCACCCCACCTGCTGCTCCCTCTCTCTCCTCTCACAGGCCATTAATATTTCCTAATATAAATAATGTCCACATCTTGTCTCTCGCTAAAACCCAAAACTGTCCCCAGTATGAACCACCGTGCATTTCCACCTGTGTAGTCTGCATAGTACTACTCTGTAGTTTTTATTTCTATTTAAACTGCAGTAAACTAAAAATCCTGAAAAATGTCCACTGTCGAACCTTGCTTGCCTCCAAATTAACATGAAAGCAAATGAAACGACAAGGGAGAGTCATTGTATTTTATCAACTATATTAGTTTTTGGATTAAAACAAAAAGTAGTCTCTAGAACCATATAACACGCCAAGAAAACCTGCTTTCAGAGCTCCTCATTACTGATCATGAAGACAGGGTTGGCCCTGGGATTCCTATCAAATGCGCTGATTGTTAAATTCAATTGATGGGAGCGTTGTGTAGCCTTGTCTCCAAGGCATCACCGCGGGCTCCGAGGGACTCTGCATAATCCCACACGCCCTGATTTCCCCCACAGAGCACTGAGAAATACACGCCAAGTGTGGGGTAAGAAAAATAGTTCCTAAACTGCCCTCAAAGGCTCCAAGTGCCGATGACATACAACATCCTGGACCAGGGGCCCCAAGGGGCAGGATCACACCTGCTGGTGCATTTTAAGACACCATGTGGAGCTGCAGGAGTTCAACTCCACAGTTCTCTCACCATCTCTCTGCAGGCCCTGTTGCCCAGGTTTGTTTTCTGTCTCGAGAACTGAGTCTAGAATGCACTCCCAAGACCATTACTACTATTATACCCATTCGCTTATCTTCTCAAGCAACGAAAAGGGTTTCACCAGTCATGAAAATCAGATTAAAAATATCACTTGAAGCATAACCTTGATGTTTTCTTACAGACATAGTATGTTTTTAACAAACCAGAAAATGGTCATTGTTTTCTCAACTTGCCCATCCAAAGGTAGGTCATGACTCTATTGAGGATACTCATATAGCTGATCTGGATTGTAGTTAGGCCTAAATTCCCCTCCTTAGCCCCCACACTTTCCAATGCCCTTATAACTTAGGAGCACTCAGGCGGAACTTTCAGAAAACAGTCCTTTTTTAGCCAGCAGAAATTTGGGTCCATAAAGGGCCAGGTTTGTGCTCATAGCCCTATAGAAAACGATCTCAGGGGACATTCGCCACAGCCTGATCCAGTGTGCTCCCGTAGGGAAGTGGTAGGAAAAGCAGACCATCTGCGCCTTAAGACCCACACGGTACCTTCCTCTCTTCCTAAGGGCTATTTCAACGGAGTATCTTCCACATCACGAGGCAATAAGGTCTGATTTCATGATTGATCCTCAGCTCACATCGTATTGTGTACATGAGACGGTATATGTAACCAGGAAGACACCCGCAACTGTATGTTATAAAGGACACCCATGTCAGTGCAAGGGTCATGGGGTCTGGGGGTGAACATGTGCTTCCACAGCCTTCTGCCCTAAATTTGTAGGAAAAGGAAGTTGCGGAGAAAAGTCAGTGCTGAATTACAGGGCAGGAGACAGGTATCAGCCAGGAACTAAGCCTCAAATGAATGTTCAGCCTGTGAAGCCACTAATGCTAGAAGGCTCGGCTATGCTGCAAATGTAATACTATACGAGACAGTAAGAATTCACTTTGGGACTGGGTGTTAGCAGAACTCATCCAATCAAAAGACAGGTGTGACACATGCACACCCAGGTTCACAGCAGTGCTATTCACAGAATGAAGACGTGAAAAAAAAAATCCAAGGTCCATCAACAGATGAATGGATAATCAAAATGTGGGATATGGAGACAGATATACTACAGGATATTATTCAGTCTTCAAAAGAGAAGTCCTGCCCCATGCCACGATGTGGCCGAACCTTGAGGACATTAGGCTTAGTGAAACAAGCCAGTCACGAAGAGGCAAAGTACTGTGTGATTCCACCTAGAGGATGAATCTAAAGTAGTCAGATTCATAGAAACAGAAGGCAGAACGGTATTTACCAGGGGCTAGGGAGGGAGTGGGAAAAGGGAAGTTATTGTTTCATGGGTAAAGAAGTTTTCATTCTGCAAGATGAGAAAGTCCATAGATACATACATACATACATACATACATACATACATGGGGTTTTGCTGCTACAAAACTGTAAGTTTTCTCATTGGCAGAGAACCCAGATGGTCTCTCCCCTACCATTCCTCAAGTTTAATAAAACCCCAAACTGAACTCATTATTGGTTGGATTAATTTTGCTTCAAAGTGTGAAGACATAGCAATATTAACACTCCCCTTACCTCTTTTTCACTTAGTATTTCAGCCTTTATATAGCTTAACTATGACTGCCTAAAAATCGCTTCCCTGTTTGTGAGCCGCAAACAAAAACTCACGAAGATGCACCTCCCCGACACACGCACCTGTGCCTTGCTCAACACCAGAAAAGATGAACTCAAGCAGCCAAACACGGATTCTAGAAGGGAGAGCCTCACAATCAATCACTTCTTCTTTCAAAATTAAAAAATTCTCAAAATTTCAAAATCCAAATTAAAATTCTGATCAAAATATAGGTTGGTGCTGCTTCAGCAAATTAGTACCATTTGCAATTCCTTACCTTTTCGTGTTGATGTGAAAGAGGCGAAGGAATTTCATCGCAAGGGGACACAGCAGCAGATCACCAGGTTGGAAAGCAAGGCAATAAAGCAAAGAGAAAACCGTTAGTTTACGTCCTTGGAAAGAAGGACAAAGTACACTCGTTCTATTGCATGAAGAACACGGCAATAACAACACAGAGATATTTTGAAACATAGTGACACGCTCTGTAACAGCTACCTCTCCTGCCATCCTAATTAGAAACCCATCGCTTTTGGCACAAAGAACAAAGAGAAGACTCTTCAGCAGCTTCCCAAGGACCTTATCCCTGAGCTTGGCTTTTCTTCGCGGTTGCTTCTGTCACTAAAATCACAAGGGCCATAACCACTCCCTCAATGATGCAGAACCTCAGGGATATCTGGGCACAGACTTCTCTCACTGCAACACTTTCTCTTGCACCCAAGAAAAGAACCCCACTCCCTGAACCTATAGCTAACACACTAGTACCGACACTTCTGTATTCCCCAAGATTTTTGAGCAGTGACCTGTAGGACACACAGCACACGTGGCCCCTGGATAAGAGGTCTCAGGCGCGGAAAGGCGGACCCTGTTTTCCAGTAGGTGAAGGGTGGCCCTCTAAAGGGTGGGTCAGGCCGATGTCTCCGTCGCCCCTCTGACAGCTGTGCGCTGAGCAGAGGAGATGGACAGTGGTGTTCACTCTCTCGCAGGGCCAAAAGACACCCCTACACACGTGATGCACATACACATTTCCTAACACACCTGATCCCAAACTCCGCTGCACCCTCCACCTGTGTGGCTAAGCTTAGCAGCAGGCATCACTGCTCCTGGGAGAGCTGTCTGCTATCCTGGGGAGAACACACTGTAGAAACGAAGGAAGGAGAGGCGGTGAAGGTCCCTTCCCCTCTGGGATTAAGAAATACACATTATAGTTCTGAGACAGAACTGAACCAATGTGATTCAGGAAAAATATCTTTTTCTTGTTAAAAAAAAAAAAAGGTAACTTCTCACAGCCTGGCTCAAAATTTAGGTCACAGTCTTCTGGGAACACTTTTTTTTTTTTAAAACATATTTTACAGACATTATTTCCATGCCTATTGTTAGCTATCTGAGGTGAGCCCTGCATAGAGTGTGCTTACAACCTGGCCGACCTTTTACCCCGGGCAAAGGGCAAGGGGACAATGACGGGCCTCGCCGAATACGAGCCTGATGCCTGTTCTAGCCAGTTGTCCCAGTGTCCACTCAGCAGATGACTAGATTCATGAGAGGATGTAAAGGATTTGCATTTCCTGTCTCATAAAAGAAGCACCTTTGGCCCCTTCCTATCAGAGCGATTTCTAACACAGAAGGACACATAGGTCTCTGTCGAAGCCAAGGACATGGTTAACCTGGTTCGGATCTGGAAGTGCTGGTTGTGTTGGGAGATTATTAACTGTCCTCCAAGCCTGCCTCCCTGTCCTCCTGGGCATATGACTGGGCTATGTTTCCCAGTCTCTCTCGAAGGAAGCTGAGGCTATTTGTCTGGGTTCTGGCCAACAGACTGTTGTTGGAAGTGACCTATGCCACTTCCAAGATGGACCCATCAAACCACCTGCTTAGCCTTCCCCTCTCTCTCCCATCTGCTGGACACCCATGTCCAGAATGATGATGGCAGAGCGTCGTCATCCTGGGGCCCAAATAACTACGTGGAGCACAGCTTACCCTGCCCAGCGACCAAAGCTTCTGAGCACAAGAAATCAATTTCTGTGCTAAGCTACTGGGGTCTGAGGTTTATCTGTCACAGAGGTCTATCCACCCTTAACAAATAGACCAGTTCTAGTCCCTTGTGATGGACTGGACACCAGACCTTAACTTCTGTGGGATGCCTCTGTATGCTTCCGACAAATCCCTCCTTTTCCCCTGAAGTTATTCTGAGGGCAAGTTCCTCACAACCGATGGACCTCTTAGTACAACACAGGCTGGAAGCCCAGCAAGAGCACAGCTGAGCTCTGGGGCGGGGGGAGCAGGTGGCTTTGTGTCCTCCTGTGTGCAGCCCAGGAGGGCTGAGAGCGCCAAAAACAGGGCCACCGACAGACAATGACAAGGCTTGTCCCCATAACCTCAACTAGGTTATTGGTTTCTACTACAGCCTACCTCAGAAAAGACTAATGGGCTTAAACTAATTTAGAATGTATATGAAAAAGAATTTCCTGCCAGAAAACCTTGGATCAGACCACAAGTTCTGAAGCTCTTCAGAGATGAGTATGAATAGAGGGACAACTGCTCCTAATTGGGTTTAGGTCAAGCTTTTAGTGACTGTCCCTCTTGTGGCTTTTATAGTAAAGAAGCATACTTGTCCAGAGGAGGGAAAAAAGAAAAATACTCTAGAGTGTTCTGCATCATCTGTGCTATGCTGCAAGGAGACAGGGACTAGGAACTGTTCAACAAAGGGGTGAGGCGACACGACCTACCACCTTAGGAAAAGACATGCACGCCCCTCTCCAGAACACACTCCATACGGGCTGAACCAGCCATGCCCAAGGTCACTCCTGTCTCTTGCTGATGGAGATGTATACATTCATTTAATAGATATGGAGTGTCTATAATGTGTATGACACAGGAATCAATGCTGGAGGGGAAGCCAGGACTGATGATTTATATAGTTACTGTCTTCAAATTGCTTATAAACTACTAATAGAAGCACGGCACAAGCATCGGAGGTTAAACAAAAAAAAAAAAAAACAACAAAAAACCCAAGATGATAGTATACTGACGTCACAAAGATACCTACAGCTCAAACATCGGGCAGAATTCAGCCCGATTCTGTTTGTATCCAATTGGTTTTTCAAACCCATGTGCTAATTTGCCAACACCACTGTTTTCTGGAACTCCCCATTCTGATTGCCCTGTTTGGTTTATTTCCCTATAACAGATACCACTTTGTAACATGCAATGTAATTGACTTAATGTATTTGCTAAGCTTCATGAAGGCAGGGGTTTCCGGTTTTGCTTACTCTTGTACCCCAGTGCCTCACACAGTAGATGAATAAATATTTGTCAGATGAATGAAAAATACTCCCAGTTTCTAAATAGTAAAACTAACCATGAGCAATCACTGTGTTCTTAAAAACATTCTTCAGCCCCACAGGAACATCTCAGTTTCTTCAGACTCTCTGACGACAGTAACTAGAGCCCCCAAGCCTGCTCACCAATGAAATGTTCCAGAACAAGACTACAAACTGATGGGTTTTAAGTGTCAAATACAAGATGCTGGTATTCAGAAGATGATATGGGCAGAACCTAGGTTTCATGTGGCTATCTTATTGTTTGAATTAGTAATGGCATAACCAGGAAGGTGACCCTTAGTCACCTACATGTCCAGAGGGCTAGCAGACCTATTAGTGCCATTAAACACATGGCAATAACATAAAAAAAGGCAAGAATGTATGCCCTGCAATAAATACATGTACTAATACAACAAAACCAGGAGCTACAAGAGCATTATGCTAAATCCCTGGCCTATTTACTTAGCTAGCAAGGGGCTGAAAAGAACCGCAGGGGCAGAATAAACTTCGGCTGTTCACCCCTGCTACTTAACACATCTGCTTTATTCTAGAATCCTACAATATGGTGCAGGCTCATAAGGAATCTTGAAACTCAGATTCTTGTCTCTCTCCAGCAATCTTGGTGCCAGGTATTTATTTTACATTCTGTACTCTTATGGCATGCATGGGGGGAAAGACTGATTTTAAGCAGGCCCTCTGGAATCACGCTGTATTTGGTCACAATGAAATGAACAGGAGTGGCCTTGCTGACTCCTGGGTTCACCTCACAGCTGTGACTGAGCGGGCATTTTCGAGAGCCAATGAGCAATGTTCCCACATCTCACTCACTGTCACTGGCATAAAAAATACAGATCCTTGTCTATAGAGAGCCCAGGAAACAAACCAAAAAAGAATCTCATTATAGTGAAGGCAAAGCCAACAGATATGTGCGGTGCCAGTCCCCACATGCACAAAGAATTACGCAGAAACCAATCTGCCAGGGCAACAGTTTAATTTTCAAACGCAAAACCTTGGCCCTAAGATACTAACCTAAGAATAGATTTTTATTGAAAGTATCTTCGTTGGTCAGACAAAAGGGGTCCTCTTTGGGAAGTGAGAGGCCCTGACATCCAGCAGAACTCGAGGTAGAGTCCTGCTCTGAGATTTAGTCTAATGAGAAGATAAAAGGTCTCCCTCAAATGGCAGGGCTCCCAGACAGAGGATTGGTTTAATGATTCTGCCCTCCTTTTTGCTGTCCATAATCTCCCTGGAGGTTTAATTTTTAATAAATTGTGTGTGTGTGTGTGTGGGGGGGTACTGGAGCACACGTGTGAGCATGCACGTACATGCACAGACATATTTAGGGAATGCAGGACCTTATTAACTCTCTAGTTGCTGGGTGCATGGAGTCAAAAGTCACAGATTACCCCCAATTACAAGCACTGCACTTACAAACCCCACATCTTCCACTCACTCTTTCCTCTTTGGAGCCCAAAACCGTCCCAGTGAGAGAGAGACCATACTTCAGTGCCAGTTGGGTGGCATGCCACAGGGGGTCCACGGGAAAGACGAGGGCTCAGCGATGCCCAGTCACCCCACCAAAATCACTGCTGCCCAGCCCTTCCGGATACAGGCACCTGGCACAAAGTTGCAGCTACTTCGAATCTAAGGGCAAAGGTGTTGTAAGTTCTAAACAATCAACAAAGAAGTGACTTGCTGAAGTGCAGCCCGCCATTAAACTGAGAAACACCCACATCTTTCTCTCCTCTCATATGATGGGACGCTGCTGATCATCTGCTTGGTTTTTGTGACTCGGAACTCATCACTTTGCTTGTTATTATTATGATTGGTTTTCTTTGGGTGGAGACTAAATTATAACACTTCGAAGTCTTGCAACCCTGACTACTGATATTTTTTTCTATCCTCCTGTCCTACTTAACCATTATCAATTTTGCTAAGAGCAATGAGATCTTTAAAACGCTACCTTTGTAAGACAGTTCCTGACTAAAAAGATGTTGCATTTTATGCTTCCATTACAATCGCCAGTCCCTTCTTTTTATGTGAGCAATTAGAACAGCAGCGATACAGGCTTTGTTTCAAATGGCTCCTGGAGGAAAAGAGATGACGCGCTTCTCTGCACACGTGCCTTGCAGCGCCCGATGGCAAACACAGGTGGACACAGAGGTTTTGTTACAGCCCCGGTTACGTCCCATTTTTGCAAATTCCATTTATTATTCTAAGGCAGCAGAGTTAGATTTGGGTAATAACAGAACTACCTGGAGAGCTTTTGTAAAAATGATTCCTAAACCCCATCCCTGGAGATTCTGGGGTGAAGTCCTGGAATGTGTATTTAACGAATACTCAGGCGAGTCTAGGAGGGAATTGGGCTTGGGAATCACAGTTCTAACTAATACGCAAGAGGTAATGGAATAGAAATGATGTGTAGTTCACAAAACCTTCAAAAAATCACCACCTCCTTTGAGTTTAACACTGGTAGAAATGTATTTAGCTGGCATCTAGCATGCACCAGGATGCCACTATGGGAGGCAGCAGGGGAGACACGGGAGGAAGGCTTTCTCCTGTAGAGGAGACTAAGCCTGCCCTTGTCACTTGCACCAAGATCCGTGTGACTGGTACGGAGGAAGCTGCATCTGCGAGGAAATGCGGTGGACATCCCGGGATACGCGATACTACTGCAGGTGTGAGCTGCGGAGCAGATGAGTTTCTCCCCCCCTGGGTCTGTTTATTCCCTGTGCTGTGGGGGCGAGTCTGCACTGCGTTTGCAGTGGGGCTTCAGCAGATTCTCAGTGGAAAATAACAATGATGCCTTTTATGAGAGAACTTTCAATCTAAAATGCATTTCAGAACTACGTAAGAATGTCTGAGACACAGGAGAAGCTTGGTAATTGGTCAGTCGCATTGGCTGAGAATACGACCATGAGAAAAATGAACTGCAATGTTACAGTAGATCTTTTTGTGTTACTTAAAAACTAAGCCGTAAGAGAGTAGGGGGATAATTGTAAGGAGAAAATGGCTATCATCGTATCGGAATTAGCTTCGTGACCACGTGAGGGTCCGCTCACCCCAACTTCAGCCCCACCTTGGGATGTAGGCAGCAGAAAGGTCTCTGTGCCTTAGAATCAAGATAGACGTGGGTTCAAATCCTGGCCCCACCGCTTGGATGAGCTGTCTGACCTTGACTGAACCTTGAATAAGCTCACCTCACATAAGTTCTCTGGTAAGGGCGGTGGAAAGAGCAGAGTTAATATTGGAGAGCACACAGCACAGGCCCCATCCCATAGTGGGCACTGAATAAATGGAAGCAATTTACTGTGATTATGACTTGCTGTTGGTAACAGTAGTTTATGAAAGGGGAGACTAAGAAAGATCTAGGATCAACCTTTGCATTAGAGGACAAAATGCACCCAGCGTCACAGAGGATGTCGATGCATATTTTAATTTTGAAAGAAGGGTTGGACCACTTGAAGCTCTTCTCCCATGTCCAGCCTCGTGACCTGCTGTCGTGCAATCTCCCAAGTGACTCTGAGCAGGCTATCCACCTCTGCCTGACTCAGACAGCAGTTTCTAGACCAGAGCGGTGGCAACAATTCTCTCTGCTCAAACCCAGTGGCAAAGGGCCATGACCACCACCCCAAGGTCAAAGTCCCTGGTGCATTTTGATATAATCAGGAAGTAAGGAAAAAGAACACGTACTCCAATTTAATCCTTTCCATTAATAAAGATAATTGAGACTTTTCTCGATTTGTTCACAACAGTTTGTCCACTTTCGTATCAAGGGAATATGATGCCATTTTTCAGCATGAAACAGCAATGGGGATCAGAATTTCTAACATGCTACAGCAATCGTTACTGATGAAATGTGGCCCATTAGATAATAGGTGTAAGAGTGAAAACCAACCTTGCCTGGAATCTTCTTCGGACTTAGAGAGAAAGCTTGCTTTACCAGATTTCTCAGTCAACTAAGCACTTAGGGAAAAAAGTCATCTATTTGGTAAAACATTACCCAAAAGTTATTATCCAATTAAGTGCTTCAGACATATGAGGGTTGTGTTCTATTTTGCTCTAATCATATTACTTAAAATTTTATAAGTTGTCTGATTAGAAGGCTGATTTAATTAGAGCACTAATAGAAATGACAAACATTACATATGCTTATCTAGAACCTTTTTTTCAATTCTATTTGAGATACCACAAGTGTGATGGCTAAGGCTGGGCATCTAGGCCTTTAACAACAGAAGGGCTCAAGCAGTCTGTACATACTTCTACGACACATGGTAATATACATTCAGAGCACTGCTGAGGAATGTCACAGAAGTGTCAAGTAGGGCTCTTTGGCCATATCCCAAGTAATCCAGCTATCAGCAAATGTACCTTATGCCGGACTTTCATGCTGTAGTGAAAGCCAGATGTACCCTCGAAGGAATAATGAGATTTTTAAAAAAAATTCAAAGTATTACAAAACCTTATCACTCTGGTGTCTTCAGGTAAGTTACTCTCCAAGGAAAGTTCTTCAAAAATAAATTAACATCAGAAGCTATGCTGAAGAAATGGAATAAACCACTATTTCTCATATGTAACAAGCTTTAAGAGAGTAAAACTAAAAATGAATAGAGGGTTTTGAAATATCTTGTAATTCTACAGTTTGCAATCTGAAGAACACACGGTAGTTGCTTTATTGCACAGCCAGAGACCTCACCTGGTGTGTGTGTGTGTGTGTGCGTGGGGGGTGACAGGAGACTCAAAACACAGAGAGGGGGGCTATTTACTGAGCAGCAGAATGCTGAGCAGGGTTCATGTGGCTGACCCAACCTGGTAACCAAGGAAGAAAAAACAAGGTCAGAAATGGACCAGTGCTCTCCATTTTAAAGAATACAAATGGCTAGGAAAAGACTCCTCCCCGCGAGGCTTCGGGAGGTGCAGAATTATCCAGCTAATCTCACTCCCCACTTGCCCCATCCTTCTCCTTCTGCAGTCTAGAGAAGACAGAAGGAAAGAAAGAAGGGGGAGTCATCAGTTCTGGGCCTTCTGCCTACCTAGTAAGCAGCTATGGCTTTTCCTTCTCTTCCTGTTGAATCACCATCCCCTCTCTCTCCCTCAAAGACAGGAGAGGTGACAAGCCAAGAGAATTCCTTTGGAGTGGCCTGTGTGAAAGGGCACCTGGCCTCTTGGTCCCCAGCAAGGTGACTGCTAGATCAGCAGACTTGCTGAGCTGCTCTGAGCCTCCCTGAGCAGATGAAAAGAGAACTGGAAGGAAACAGCAGAACAAAGAGGGGCGATGGGTACTTGGGGGAGGCAAGGACATGCCAGCTCCCATGGGTCAAGTGGGCCTGAGCCTCCTTGCTGGGACCCTTTCAAGATGGTGGTCTTCAGGGAAAGGGACCTCAGGAAGAAAAGACTGTGGGTTATACCACCAGGTGGCTGGATGGAACAGAGCTGACACTGGATGTCCACACCTGGGAACCATGAGTGGCGAGTCCCCTCGAGGGGTTCTGAAGAACACTCCCTTGGCTAGAACAAGAAAGCCAGAATTTGGACGTCTGCTGCCAGGCAGACACCTACCATCAGCCAGGAGTACCAGAACCACATCTACAGAAAGAGGATGGCAGCCATGGCCAGTGATGTGAGGGACACCTGTCTCTCCTCCTCACCCTAAAATAAGGGAAGCGATGGAGGATCAAATAGGGGAGGAAGAGGAAGATGGAGAGAGCAGCCTCGACCCTCCCCCACTCCAGGTCCCTGAAGCCTCCAGACGGCAAGTGCTGGAGGGGACTGGGAAAAGGTGGGATTTACGAAGGATGTGGGACCAGTGTTTTAAACCGGATGATCCTGAGTTTACTCTCATGTAACAGAAACAACTGGAATATTCCACCACGGATGTGCAGTTTAGTAAATCTTGTCTGAGGTTCCACTCTGTGCCAGGCACTACTTTAGGCACTTGGGTGACAATGACACCAAGGAACACATGGGACGAGATCCCTGCCCTTCCTGCTGCTGGTAAGGGAAGGAGATTTAACACAGCACACTTGACCACGGTGAGCGAGGAAAAGTAAAAGCGGTGAAACTCTACCAAGTGTGGGCCAGTCAATAAACCAGTTTCTACAGCTTTCAAAGACGAAGCAATTTCTTTCAGAAAGTTTTGCTTTCAGGAAAAGCCCTGCCTTCTGCAAAAGTGCCCAGAGAGTCAAGAGTTCCCGAAAGGCAGGAGAGGAGGGCTGAAGGGAGGAGCGAGGACAAAATCATGTATGCGTGGAGGGAAAGGAAATGCATTCTGTGTTCTCAGGGAAGGCGACTGTGAGGCCTCATGGGCTGAGGCAGTGGCTGTAATGATGATGGACCTCGGGGGCCATGGCTTCTGTGAAGCCTCCCCCGTGGGATGGGGTCAGACGGCAAACTGGTGACAGCCAAGAAACTAGGACTTTACAGAGATGTTTGAGGGCACTCGGGATCAGAAATAGACTAGCAGGACCCAGATGAGAGTGGAAAATCTGCTTTCAATTACACGAACGCAGGCATGGCTGTGTGTGCCCAAGAGTTCCTCTAAGCACGTCGCTATTTCCACAGTCAGTCCGCATGTATGAGCAGCTCAAGATTCTTTGAAAAGGCACCCGAAGCTTCCTCTTTCCCTTCTCTTCCCTTTCTTTTCTGTTCCTTCCTCGTTTCTGAGTTGATTCTACCTTTCCCGGGGACAGATTCTGCTCCCCCAGAAACCAGAGGGTCAAGTCTGAGAGATCTGGCAGGTGTGAGACTCGTGAAGCCTGATGGAGACAAGGAGCCTCCGAGGGGCTACCGGGGACAACTTAGAATCCCACGCCGAATTCTACTTCCCCTCCTCCTTCCTGAAGCAGGTCAAACACCGCTTTCTGGGGCAGAGTGTCTCTTCATCTTGTAAGATTAGTGTTTACTTCCTTGGCTGATTCCAGCCAGAGGAAGCTCTGACTGGGCCAAGCTTTATGTCCTCAGGATAATAACATCAGCCCAAGAAGCGAGTCGGGACAAAGCCTGACTATAGCAATGTCGCAGGAGGCCTGTGGTGTTTCTAATGAGCATGGGTTATGGTTTTATTTAATGGCAGAATATTACCCCGGAACGAAGCTAAAGGTTTGTCCCTGAAGGCCTCAGTTCTTGGCTGCTTATAAGGTGGAGTGGTGCAGATGACGGTAGTTACTTGTAAATGGTTGAGTACTAAAGAAGATAAGGATGTTTCTACCCTGAAACCTTCCAACTTTCCAAAACGAGTTCACTCTTAACACTGCCTGTGGATAATGTCAGCCCACAGGGTGCTAATGGCCCGGCGAAACTCCTCAGAGCAAACACAGGATTAACACCACAAATTCTTCACCAGGGAAACCAAAGTGCCAGCATAGCTCAAAAGCCTCTAATGTGGTTTCTGTAAAATGCCTTTTCTTAATAAACCAGTAAATTTTCCAACCTGGCACAGTCAAGCCTGGCTAATTCTTTTAAGACAACTCAGAGAACACTCTAGATTGAATTCTTTTAGGAAACTGAGGGGCCTAATTAAGCCCAGCAGCCAGAGTGCTCAATGCAAATCCTCGCCCTCCAGCCATTTAGTTTAGACAGCAAACCTACTTTCCTTCTCCCTGTGTTCTAACTAAGTATTTTGTCATCACGAATTGAGAAGGGTAATAAGATGATCCTGGTAAATGGGACTCCAGACAGGGTACTGGGTTGTGGGCAGATCTATGGTGCTGACATTAATAAAATTCTGTTTATCTCTAATACATTAAAATAGCATTTTATAGGAAATTTTCAATGTGTAGCACAGAGAGGAGACATGCTGAACCCATTGACATTTAGCTAACAGAATTTTTAATAGAATTGAGCTGGCCTAGGAAGGAAGAAAAATAGGAAAGAAATGCCAACCAGATGACTCCCCAGAGAATAATTCATTTTGGTTTTATGTGACATTAAATATCACTTCCTCCACCAAGGTTAGAACCTGTGTTAGTCTTACCAAAGCAAATTTCGCCCATCCCAAAACTGCATCACGACGGCCCCCTGGATCAATCCCAGGGTCTAGGCTGCTGTGACCAGCCATTCTAACAAAAACAAGACCGTTCACTGTGAGTGGTGCCATTTTCCACTTCACTGTGCAGATGATGGGAAAGGACACAAGCACCCGTGGCTTAGAAAACAATGTTTGGAGCTTCTGTCCTTTTGGCCGAGTCCGACTGCTGGCCGGGTTTCACCTGGTACATGGCTATCATCAGCTATTGCTCTGGACAGAGGCTCTCTGCTCGGAAAGCAGGCTCTGTCCTATGGGGCAGGTCTAGAGCCCTGAGCTGTGGTCACTCAGCAGAGGACTATGTCACAGGCCAGGGAGAACTCTCTCCAACCCCACCAGTGACTGGAGTCTTCAGAGTGTCTTTCTTTCCCTTCCTCTCTCAGTGGGACTGCATTTCCCTGTTACCATCCTTCCCAACCCCCTCTTTCCCATTTACCTTCCAACTCTGCTTCTTCCTCTCATTTCCCTTCTTTTAAAACTGGCCATAAAGAGGTATCTTAGCATTTGTCCAATGTTTTAACATTCTTCTCTTAATTTTTAAATTTTTTTTAAAATAAAAAAACATTAATGTTTATTTATTTTTGAAAGAGAGACAGAGTGTGAGGGAGGAGGGGCAGAGAGAGAGGGAGACGCAGAATCTGAAGCAGGCTCCAGGCTCTGAGCTGTCAGCACAAGAGCCCAACACAGGGCTCAAACTCACGGACCATGAGATCATGACCTGAGCCAAAGTCAGATGCTTAATCGACTGAGCCCATTTTTCTCTTAATTTTAAGAAGATCTGAATATCTTATATTTGTTTCTAAAAGCATTTTAGAGGAACTAAGCTAACTTGATTTTAATTTGTCTGTACTCTGTAATCATGAGATTTTTTTGATAGGTTTGGCTCACTTTAAATATAAAAATCTTTTTTCTTTTTGTTTATTTCTTTTCTTTTTTCTTTTTTTTTTAACAGCCCATTTACATTCTGTGTGCTTCAAAGAACACTAGGATTCAGTAGGCAAGTCTCCAGATTTTTTTCTTGGCGATTCCTTTTACTTTCATAGATTTGCCAGGTCAGTGCTTCAGTTCTGGACTCAAATTCCCATTCACCAAAACTTTTTTATTGAGCACCTACATAAGCCAGGAATAGGGCCAGGCATTGGGGATTCATTGCTCAACAGGACAGTCAGTTCACATTCCAGAAGGGGAGAAAGACAGCAAGTTAAGAATAAATACATAAAATGATCAGATGATAGGTGTTACAAGGAAAAAGGTTTCCATGCTATGAGAGATTAAGCAGGAGAACTGTCTGAGAAAGGTAGTCAGAGAAAGCCTCTCCAAAGAGCTAGTTTTCAAGGGAGCCAGCTGTGCAAAGAGCTGGGAGAAAGGACTTCAGGGAAGGGAACATCAAGCAAAGAAGCCCTGAGGTAGGAAGAAATGTGGGTTTTCTAGGAACTTGGGAAGAAGATATAGTGCGACTAGGGACCGGGAAAAGGGGAGGTGACACAGGACGAGGTTGTAAAGACAGCAGGGACCACAGATTGTAAGGTGCTTCTGAAGAACTTGGATTATATTATCAAGGGTACTAGGAAGTCAGGGAAAAGTTTTAAGCATGGGAATGGCATGACCTAACTTTTAAGATACTTCTCTTTTTACATCGCTCTAGGAGGATTTGAATTCCTGCCTTTTGACTGTTGGTCCAAAGCAGTTTCCAGCACATTTCCAAGACCAAATTACTAGTTATATCCTCAAAACACACCAACATGCTGAATTTACCCCCAAAGTGAATACCACTCAAAAGAGAACAGGACGCTGTGTGCCTTTACAAACTCAAAGAGTTTTGATGGCACATAATCAACACAATTGTGAAATGACAGACCCCCCTCACTTCTGAAACAGGATTCACAGCTTCCTGCCTGTTTTTTATTTTTTCTACGTGGTCTCCTTAGAAATTACTAATGACAATTTTAAACTAATGAAATATGTACAACAGTTTCTGGAAATATTTCACTGACACAATAAAGCAGCTTTAAAAAAAAAGAAACACATCATAAGAATGAGAAGCACGTGCAACACAAGCAGTATCGAATGACCGCATACGTAAGATCAGTGTATCTATTAAATTTCGGCTGATAACTAGGGAGGAAATGAAAAGAAAGCGAATCTGCCTTGGGAGACCATCAGTAAAGTAAACCTCCGCTCCCTTGCCTTTCATCTGATCCAATCAATCACATCTGTAGGACGTGCCTATTCACACGTGTTAGGATTCACGCCACCCACCCCTGACATGGATGTTTCCCACCACTTTTCTGTGTCTTGATGCTATTGCTGCCCCTCTACCTGGCTGTCTGTCTGCCTGCCTGCCTCATCTCTTTCAAGCCCCGCCTTCCCTACAGCCCTTGACTCAGAGCCCAGCATCTATGAGAAAGGCTCTGGAATGGAGCAAGCCCAGTTGTTTTGAAAGCAGTGAAGGCTGAAAATGAGGCTCTGTCAGGACACAGAACAGATCTGGCCCAGCAAAATCTTCCTACGCCAAGAAAATGTGTCCCAGCAAATTTCTGCGACATTTAATAGGCGTATTTGTTAATTACATGAGAATCATTTGGGCTCATTTAGGTTTTCCATGTACCCATCGGGGCTAAACTAACAGCTGGACAAAAAGCAGGTCTCCTTTCCAACACAGATACAGCTGAAGAACAAACGCTTGAGAAAGAAGAGAAATGTCCTCTGAGAGCACAAAGAGAGAGAAAAGATTAAGCAACTTATTTTTAGATTCTAAGTACCTAGATACGAATGATAAGAAGAATGCTCAAAGAAAGAAAGACTCAATTGGACAGATATGACAGTCTTATTTGCAGTGTGTTATTTAAAGAATAACACTAAGTATCATTGTAACCTCATGATACCAAAATTGAAAATAACAGATGATAATGCACTTTAAAAAATATCTTCTTACGATCGTTGCTATTAATCACTCTTGGTCTAAATAGCCAGGATCTGTGGATGTGGAACCAGCAATTGTCTGAGATGCCTATTTATAATATTTGTGTATTTAAAGCCCTGTGATCTTTCCCACCCCCACCAAAACAAAAAAATTTTTTAGACAATGTCAAGGAGTTCACTGCAATGATAATAAGAAGCATAATTACTTGACTTTCATAGGTCAGTTTATTCATATTCCATTCTGACTATAAAAGCTAAGAAGTCTCACACATTTATAACTGGTGTGAAACTTACCAGGATTTAGGTTGTTTTTATCAATTTAAATTCTTTTTTTTTTTTTAACATTTATTTATTTTTGAGACAGAGAGAGACAGAGCATGAACAGGGGAGGGGCAGAGAGAGAGGGAGACACAGAATCTGAAGCAGGCTCCAGGCTCTGAGCTGTCAGCACAGAGCCCAACACGGGGCTCGAACTCACGGACCGTGAGATCATGACCTGAGCCGAAGTCGGACACCCAACCGACCAAGCCACCCAGGCGCCCCTATGAATTTAAATTCTTATACACAATTTGGTTTTCCCTCAACACAGCTAACAAAATTTCTGAGGAAATCAATACGTTTCATTATCCCTGAAGACGAAAATCCACAGAGGGCAATTTCTGAAGGGTCACCAAAATTCCTGCAGTCATTCTGGTTGGTTCTGAAGCAAAAACACCAGTAAGACCACTGACATGAAAAGCAGATAGTCCAGGCTGGGGGACTGAGGGAGGAGGGGGGCTGGCAGGTTGAAACTATAGGTGCTGTGTGTGCCTTAAGCAGAATGCCAAGGGTAGAAAAGGGTTTTGTCATCAGTAATGATGTAACTTATCTGAAGGCAGGACATCACATTTGTATATCAGGTTCCTAAAACAGTGAAGATCCCTTGTAGTGGAAAGGACTCTGAATTGGTAACTATCTATTCATTTTCTTTATTTTTTAGAGGGGGGGAGGAGGAAGGGCAGAGACAGAGAGAGAAACACACACATAGAATCTGAAGCAGTCTCCAGGCTCCGAGCTGTCAGCACAGAGCCTGATGGGGGGCCTGAACTCATGAACCACAAGACCACGAACACCCGAGATGAAGCCGGACGCTTAACTGACTGAACCACTCAGGCGCCCTACGAATTGGTTAACAATTTAGATCTGAACACTGAATACATCTTGGGTTTTGTCTCAAGCATATCAGCTTACCCCCTCAGTTTTTGCTTGGCCACCAAGTGGCTTATGAGATGACACCAAATACAAGAAACTGTGTTGCGAGAGCATTAGGAAAAAGATACACTATAGTACTGTCCTAATTTTATAACATTTTCTTGGCATATGAAATACTGAAAGGCAATCTGCAAAGAGAAACATGTAATTTATGTATTCTCCACTCGTTCTCATAAGGATTTAGGGCAGAAAATATAAAATTCATTTTACAGGGAGTGCCCACTTGAACTCACTAAATACAGACAATGTAATCTATATTCAGAAAGACACATATTTTTATAAACACTTCTCTACGAAATCTCATATTGTTAAAAAGGTTACAGTCAAAATATTAGATTTTAATCTACTTTTTGGCCCCTTCCCCAAAACACAGTGGTACCTTTTCGAAAAGGCCAGGAAACACATAACAAGACCCTAAATGGAGAATTTCAGCACATGTTGCCCCATGTGTGGAGAACATAAGTGCCACACACTTCGCCAGCCTCATCCGGGGTCAGCCTCCCCAGCATCTTCTGGGATAATATCTTTATCGATTGGTCTGGCTCTTTGAAATGAACAGACTAACATCTGACAGGCTGAACCCTGGAGGGAAAACCTGCCATTCTCTCCCTGAGTCGATAAGTTTAAATAACTCCAAGCTAAAATGATCACAATCATCTGATGCAGACAGAAGCTTTGCTTTGGACTCACTGGAAAATACGTGCCAGCTGCCCTGGCCTGGCTCTGGTTTAAGGTCCATCATATACGCTGGGCTGCTACTTCTGCATTCGTTGGCTTTGCAGGGCTGTGAGAGGTTCCTGGGGGAGGGGCTGCAGCCTGGGGCCTCGCTGCAGTCTGTCACCTACCTGGCTTTACCCCTTCCGTCAGAGAGGCACAAAAGGGCACAGTTCCTGGGAAGTTGCACTGAGTGGACAAAAGATTACTTACAAAAAAAAAAAAAAAGTAATGAGCAACCAACACTTTTTAAGCATCTCTGAGTAAGTTGCTATGCTAAGTGCTACACAGGAAGTGACTTCCTAGAGGAAAACTCAACTCCTAGTAGGGGAAGCAGATGACCAGATATAAACTACATACAAGAAGATACTTCCTACGTCTGGGAATGTTTATAGAAGCTATCGATTTCCAGTGCGTCACTAGGTTTTTGTACCTGCGCCAGAACTCCTGTCTTCCTGGGAATTAGAGAGGTCGGTTTAAAATGAGAAGGGGTGGGGGCGCCTGGATGGCTCAGTCAGTTGGGCGGCCGACTTCACCTCAGGTCATGATCTCGCTGTCCGTGAGTTCGAGCCCCGCGTCGGGCTCTGTGCTGACCGCGCAGAGCCTGGAGCCTGTTTCGGATTCTGTGTCTCCCTCTCTCTCTGACCCTCCCCCGTTCATCCTCTGTCTCTCTCTCTCTCAAAAATGAATAAACGTTAAAAAAAAAATTTTAAATGAGAAGGGGTGAAGACACTTTTTATTATCTTAGCAGTATCATAGTATCATTCCTCTTTCAAAGAAATCCCTATGCTAAGCTGTACACTTAAAAATGGTGAAGATGGTCAATTTTGTGATGTGTATTTTATCACAATTAAAAAGAGAGAGACAGATAGATGAGAGGTTCCTCTCCTTGGGGCTAACATCTCCTCAGGCTATTTTCTCACTTCCCAGTTCCCTCCATTCTTGGTCATCGTCCAAAGGGTAGCCAGGCAGAGCCTCTGAGTCTAAGCTTGGCCATGCTTTTGTTATTATTTGTTGTTGTCATTATGTATGTATGAAGGTAGGTAGATAGGTAGGTAGGTAGGTATTAATCCCTAGCTTTATTGAGGGATGACTGACAAATAGAATTTGTATATATTTAGGTCATATAACGTGATTTGTAACAGGTGTACAACACAGTGATTTAATAGATGTACGTATGCATTGTGAAACGATTACCACAATCAAGCTAATTTACATATCCATCACCTCACATAGTTCTAGCAAATTAAAATAAGCTTGTGCTCAGCAAAGGACGCCATCAACAAAATGAAAAGGCAAACTACGGAGTAGGAGAAAATACTTGCCAATCACCGGCCTGCTGAGAGGCTAATAACCAACATCTACAAGAGATTCATACAACTCAATAGCACACACATGCACAGACACACACACACATACGCATACGCACATACGACTGAGAAACGGGCAAAGGATCTGAATAAATATTTTTCCAAAGAAAATATATAAATGGTCAGTAGGCACATGAAAAGATGTGTGACATCACCAATCATCAGGGAAGTGCAAATCAAAACCACCATGAAATATCACCTCAGAATGGTGATTTTTATTTATTTTTATTTTTAATAATATTTTTAGTTTTACTTATATTAGAGAGAGAGAGAGCACGAGCAGGGGACGGGCAGAGACAGAGAGAGAGAAAGAGAGAGGGAGACAAAGAATCTGAAGCAGGCTCCAGGCTCTGAGCTCTCAGCACAGAGCCTGCCAGGGGGCTCAAACCCATGAATTGGGAGATCATGACCTGAACAGAAATCAGATACTTAACTGACTGAGCCACCCAGGGACTCCCAGAATGGCTACTTTTAAAAGAACAACAGATAGGTACTGGTGAGGGTCTAGAGAAAAGGAAGCATCATGCACTGTTGGTGGGAGTATTGTTTTGTTTTGTTTTATTTTATTTTAGAGAGAGACAGAGAGCAAGCGGGGGAGGGGTACAGAAAGAGGGAGAGACAGAGAATCTCAAGTAGGCTCCATGCTGTGAACGCAGAGCCTGATGTGGGGCTCGATCCTAGGAACCTTGAGTTCAGGACCCCAACAGAAAACAAGAACTGGATGCTTAACCAACCGAGCCACCCAGGTGCCCCTAGTGGGAGTTTAAACTGGTGCAACCACTACAGAAAACAGTATGAAGTTTCCTTGAAAAATTAAAAATAGAACCACCATAGTTATTTGTGTTAAGTAAAAGCTGTTTCTCAACTAGTATATGCAAAGTATATGTATATGTATATGCAAAGTATAAGTTTCCTTCAGAGCATGTATCCCCAAAAGTGTGTATGTAACAGGGATCTCACTGTTGTAGCTTCTCTGTTCTTCTGCTCTCCTAGAAAAATCTGGAAGCTCATTTTGTTAGCTGACTAGCGAGCTAATGGTAGAATCCATTCGTCCTGACCTTCTAGCCACTGTGTCCCTTACAGAATCTAAGTAAGACCTTCCTGACATCTTAGGAGTGAGGCGAGGGGTTATTTTCTTCCTTGATTTTCTGTGTGATGCTCAGGGACTATAAAACCTAAAGCCTGACAGTAGGCCTTTTGTTAATGTAGACTTGGGAATAAGCTAACACTTGCTTTCATATTGTGACCCTTTCCCAGGAAAGTGCAGGCAAAACATGTTGGCCCAACTTTTGGCTTTCTGTTGATAATTTAATAATAATAATAAAGCTTTATTTGCAGAGTGCTTATTTCCAAGCTGTTTCATATGTTTTACGATGGACATCTGGATTAAAGTAACTTGTGCTTCCACTTGCTCTGAATATATTTCAATCAGGTGGTGGGGGCAACTTGAGAAAATGGCAACTCGGAAACCCAGAAAACACACAGGGTGGACCTCTGGCAGCTCTGTCCCAACCATTTCTCTCCCAGAATGACACTGGCTGTGGGTGCTGACCACACCGGGACCTCCTCTCAATGTATCCATTTATCATGACTCTTGGAAAATGACCCTAAGTGTATAAGCACCTGAATGGTCTGAATGTTTGTACCACCTCAAAATTTGTATGATGAAATCCTAAGCCGTGAGGTGATGACACTGGGAGGTGGAGACTTTAGGGGTGATTAGGTCATGAGTGTAGAACTCTCATTATTAGGATTAGTGCCCTTACAAAAAAAAAGATCCCAGAGAGCTCCCTTCTGATGCGTGAGGTTACAGTAAGAAAATGGCTGCTGAGGAGGAAGCAGGCCCTCACTAGACACATACTTATTAGACCTTGGACTTCTCAGCTTTCAGAACTGTCCAGAAATAAATGTTGTTTAGAAGTCACCCAGTGTATGGTATTTGGTTATAACAGCCTGAACGGACTGAGCAGCTTTTTTTTCCCCCTAAATGTCTGATTTCTCTAACACAAAAAGAGAACACTAATAGGTTAGGTCCACCAAATTAAGTAAGACTTTTTTTTTTTTTTTTAATATTAATGAGGACAAGGAAGCTTGTCTTTATTTATATGTTTCTTGGTACTTGCTCTACAGATTCAAAATTTTAATGCACTACTAAAATAGGAGCTTTATGAGGCAGGGACTTGGCTTAGTTCCCTGTTGATTCTGCAGCCTTGATCAGTCAGGAAATACCTGTTGCTGACTGACTGAATGGTAGGACTTCCAAGTTGAAAGCTGAGTAATCTGAGTACCCTTCCTTCCCAAGATCTTTTGGGCCACAGAAGTGAGGTACTCTCTGAGCACTGTGGACCAGGTCTCCCACCAGAGGGAGCAGGGAGGTGCCATGGTGCAGAAGCCATCTGGTGGGAGACCATGGAGGCACCTAAAGAGGACAATGAGGAAGTCCCCAAGCACAGCAAGAAGGAATTTAAATCCAAGCCAAAGTGAAGAAGAATAAATCTTGGGGTCTGTGTACAGAAATGCAACGACTAGATAAAGCCCAGACAGCCCTTCCTTTTCCTGCTGCTTCACTGTCTGGGGCTTGCTGGTGAGGGAGGCCTCCTCTGCTCTAGCACCTACGTCTTCTACAGCTGCCTGTGTCCCGGTTACGAATGTGGAGCAGGCTTTGGCACGACGCACCTCATCCTAAAAGCAGAAAAGAGCATGACCACAGCCAAACCGCACTGCAATTCCACCAACTGCAAAGCTCTGAAACTGTTCTATTTGTGGCTCTGACTCCGGGGAAAAGAGCAGTTATATGGCTTGTTGTTGGCCCGGCACACACTGGCTATGATGACTTCATTCCCAACTCTGGGCTGTGATTTGACCTATGAACCAATAATTCTCTGCAAAACCGCCTTTGAATCACATAAACAGCAACAGAAGTTTAATATTCAAGGTCTCCTCCCTCTTCTCCAGACACACTGAAACCTAGAAAGGGCAACAATTTGAAGCACTGGACATCAAAATGCACATCTGAGTTAAAAGCAGACTGCTAGCCCTATCTAAACCCTGCAGCACAGAAGAGAAGGTGACGTGTTAGGGAATTCAAAAGGACCAACATGGGTGACCAATTTAGCTCATGGATCACTGTCCATATTTCTCAGAGACCGTAAGGTCGCCTTCTGAGCCCTCTATCATATGAAAGGAAGGCCAAGCCAAGAGGGGATCTAAGTCCCATTGCGATTTCAAGACAAGAAAAAGACTCCCATCCAACTAAAGCAGTGAGACTTTGTTTCAATTAGCTAATGAAGCTTTGGAGAGTAAACTATTCTTCCATGGCTGCTGAAACAACCACCACAAAAGACACTCTCCACCTCCTGAGTGGTTCTGCCCTATCAAGCCCTAGGCGGAAGCCGCCAGGCCACACATACCCAGGGCAGGATGTTCCTGGGTGCCTTGCTGATGGAAAGTCCCTGCTGTATAATCATAACACAGGTCATTCTGGAGAGGGATCGTGATACTGTTTTAGGTTTCTTAAAGGAAAACATATAAAAAGCTTATAGAAAATTATATATAATTCAAGAGAGAAACAAGTCAACAACTTCAAATGAACAATGACAAGTTTCTACAGGGCAAGATACTAGTATATTTCCTGAACTACCCAGTCCTTATCAAGTGGTCAACAGGGCATTTACTGATTATCTACATTTTTTTTCAAAAAAATCTATGGGCTCGGGATGCCTGGGTGGCTCAGTTAGTTAAGCATCCAACTTCAGCTCAGGTCTTGATCTCTCAGTCTGTGGGTTTGAGCCCCACGTCAGGCTCTGTGCTGACAGCTCAGAGCCTGGAGCCCGCTTCGGATTCTCTGTCTCCCTGTCTCTTGGCCCCTCGTCTGTCTCTCTCTCTCTTTCTGTCAAAATAAACAAACATTAAAAAAAATTTTTTTTAAATCTATGGGCTTATCTAAAAAGAAACCAGAAGCCCAGACATCTTCCACAAAGCTCTCCTGAATCAGAGGATGGCAATTTTAGATACGGAAGGATAGCAAACAGCTAATCAAACCCTTTCAAAGTCTAAAATGCCTTCCAAAAGTCAGGGGATCCTGCATATAGAGAAAGTGGCTTCTGTTCTAATTCTACTTCTCTAAGCAGAAAGGCTTTCCTGAAACTAACATGTATTTTAAAACCTCCACCACAAGGGAGGGGAAGAGGAGAGAGTATGCTAACTTTTAGGGGAAACCAAGAAAGCTGGCCACAGCCAGCATGACCCATGAAGCAGCTCCCACAATATCTGTGGAGAGATCTTTCTCTACATAATGGTAAATAATGAGTCTTGTCAGATTTTTCTTATTTTTCATTATAAGAAACGTTAAGTGTCACAATACTTCAAGCGCGCTGTGTGAATGGAAAACAGGATGGTGCAGTGACTTCACGCCAATGGTAAATCAAGTGTTCTGTCTGGCAGCAAAAGTGTCATTAGCCTGCGAAGTGATCTAGCTGATGTCATTTTTGAAACAGAAGTAATAGGTCTATTTGAATTTATGAGGAAAACAATCGATTTTATTTTCAGCCATTTACTTTTAGAGGTCAGAAGGAAAATATTTATTGTGCCTTTTAAAAGAAATAGCATTCATTATACTCCCAAAAAAGTAAGTTCCACAAAGAGTGAATATTTCCACTGGCAAAACATGGAAAGCGGAATTTCATTCTTTAAAAGTTGGGTTATGAAAGACGAACATCAGCCCCAAATGGAGCATTAAAGTAAAAATAGCTTATCATTTCTGCTCACTCACACAGGTTGGTGCTGTCTTGGCTGTACCTCCAAGGTTAAGAAAAATGTGCTGAAAAGTAGAGTCTTCAACAACCTAATAAGTAGCAGCCTAACTACAGACAGAATGTCCCCAAAGAGGTTATCTATGCAATTTACCTGTCTTGCTACTTTTCAGTCAAATCAATTGTGTTCAGGAAAAAAGAGTATATTTTTTCCATAGTAAACATTAACAGTAAAGTGTAGAAACGGGACCTGCTATAAGGAAATTTGGAAGAAAACCAATTTAAATAATCAAAGGTTTTTTTTTTTTCAAATAATCACGCTCATTTTAATGATAAGTTAGTACTGATTATAAAGGATGCTTTTGATGTGCTTTTGAAAAATAGGTTCTAAGACATGTAGAGTATAATGTTTTAAAAACATACTTTTATAATGAGGATGCATGGAAATGAGTGCAAGATTACATACAAGGTGTTAGTACTGGCTTGAATGTTCAGTCATGTTTACTAAGGAAAAATTGACATACAGTGAAATTCACTATTTTTGTATTTAGTTCTATGAGTTCTGACAAAGGCAAAAAATCATATAACCATCATCCCAATCAGGATATACAATATTACCATCTTTATGAAGGAGGACACTTGTTATGATGAGCACTGGGCATTGTAGGTAAGGTGATAGATCACTGAATTCTTCTGAAATCAGTAGTGCACTATGTGTTAACCAACTAGAATTTAGATAAAAATTTGAAAAGAGGAAAAAAAAGAAAGAACATTTGCATCTTTCCAGAAAGTTCTTATATGTCTTTCTGTAGTCCATTCCTCTCCCATCCCAGCCCTGGTCATCAATAATCTGCTTTCTTTCCCTTATCACAATGCTTATTCTAGAACATCATACAAATGGAATCCTATAGTACATAGCCTTTTGAATCATGTTGGGTTTTTTTTCCCTAGAATATGAGATTACAGGTGATGATTTATTTTTGTTCTTTTGCTTTTCTTGATCTTCTAATTTTTCATTAAAAGCAGTTATTTTTCTAGTTTATAAAAATGAAAATTAAAGGCAATAAAATGTGATAGGCTTTATGGTAAGTAGATAAAGCCATGGGGGCACATGTGAGGACAAATGTGGCAGATGATGTCAAAACTGTGGAATCCCTTCACCTTCAGAAAGTTAACTTTGAGAGGCAACAGAGAACCAGCCAGCGCATGGCAAAAATCCTACCTACTAGTTGTGTGACTTTGGGCAGGTTACTTATCACTTTTAGCTTCAGTGTCCTCACTTTTAAAGAAGGGATTCAAACAGTGCCTCCCTCATGAAGGTGTTAGAAGGACTCTAGGAGGCTGTGCATGTAGGCCACCGGTACTTGGTAACCTTTAGTACTAAAATTGCATTTATGATTTTTTTTCTTTGTTTCTTCTTTTTTTAAGTTTGTTTGGGAGAGACAGAGACAGTGTGAACGGGGAAGCGGCGAAGAGACAGAGGGAGAGAATCCCAACCAGGCTCTGTGCTGCCAGCACAGAGTCCGACATGGGGCTCAAACTCACTAACCTGTGAGATCATGACCTGAGCCGAAACCAGGAGTTGGACGCTTAACCAAGTGAGCCACCCAGGCAACCTCATTTATGATTTATTTGGCTATTTTTATCACTATTACTACCATTATAGAGACTTTGGGAATGTTCCACTATGAAAGGACATTCTACGCCCAGGAGAAGAGCCACAGGATACAGAATGACAAGGAGGGGCAGGAGGAAGAGGGGCGAGGTCACAGGTTCAACATTTTAAATCTCGAAATTAAATTCTAGACATTTCACTTCAGGAAATTTAAAACTTCTGATTTTTCTATACAAAGCTATTCTCATTTTATTATGACATCTGAATGAATTCATATACCTGTGATCTTCTATTCTTGAAATTTTACAAGTGAAGTCTCATTATTCAAGGTGCCTTGGAAAATATAATATATTCATAGTGAAGACCAGCCACCCTTAGAACTTTAATCCATATTTCCTTACTATGTAGGCCCCAGGGATACTTCGGTGAACACATACACTGTATTTGTCTGATTCTCCTTCTATCCCATAGGAATAGCCCAAACTCTCTGGGCCTCCTCCATCCCCTGCAGGACATCAACTTTGGGGAGATAAACGTGACTAATAAAGTTGGTCTCAACAGGAACATGACATCTCCTATCAGTGCACAATGAGACCAAGCAATTGTATACTTCAGTTCTGTAAGGTTTTTGGTTGTCAGAAGCTCTGGGGTGACAATGAGTTCATCAAAAACAAGTATGATCCACCTTTAACTTCCCAAGACTGTAACGCATGCCAGGAAGTGAGTAAGTCTGTCTCTATTGGGAAGCTCCCAAATGTTTTGATTGAAATAGAACATCTCATTTAATTCTGATCCTTGGGATGAATTCCTAATTCATGAACTGATCCAAGCTTTTCATAATAGATGGCAATTGAATTAAAAACATGTCTGCTGTCTCTAGCCAAATGTACACATATATTAAAAGCAGAACTATTGGCTTCAAACATTTTGGCCAAAAAGCAATTATAATTGCATTACAGCTAAATTCATAGACATCCGTTCCTCTGTGTATGTCTATATGTATGCATGTATGTGTGTGTCCATATGTAAGATGTTCATGGAACATGCATTATTGAAAAATCTCACAGGACAAGGAATGACCTTCCAAGCTCCAGGCCCATGCTATCAGATGCCTGTTTGAGATGGTTCTTTTGACTAGGAAACTTACCATCCCCACATCCTACCTGTCACTCGAGACACAGCTCAAGTGTCACTTCTCCATCAAGCCCTTCCCAGTTTCCGTACACCAGAAACAATAACTGTCTCCTTTCGACTTTGGATTCGTTATTTATATACATATCTTCTTGCCACAACAAAACAAGAGGCTCCTTGAGCACAGAGCTCATGGATAATTTGTACTCTCCCCTTCCCACTGGTGCCTAGCATAGCACTTTATACAAAAATAAACGAATAAATGAATAAATGATATTTTATTCCATTTTGACACAATAATCAATGTTTGCTCTCAAAAGTAGTAACAGCTGAACAGTCCAGAAAATATGACTTGTGAATACGGCTTTTGGTAATACTATACTTTCTATTCCCGACAATTCCTGGCTCCTCTTGAAACCTCGTTAATATTTCAGCGGACACATCAGATAGTCCATCCATGGATCTCGGGGCCCAGCCAGTAACACAAAAATAATATGAGTGTCAAGGGTTTAGGAAGAAACTTTTTTGGAGGGCAACAGAGTACTTAGATTGGGATTTATGTGGACATTAAGAAATGATCTGTCTTGGGGAGCCTGGGTGGCTCAGTAGGTTGAGCGTCTGACTTTGGCTCAGGTCATGAACTCGCGGTCTGTGAGTTTGAGCCCTGTGTCGGGCTCTGTGCTGACAGCTCAGAGCCTGGAGCCTGCTTCGGATTCTGTGTCTCCCTCTCTCTCTGCCCCTCCTCCACTCATGCTCGCATGTGCTCTCTCTCTCTCTCTCTCTGTGATAAATAAACATTAAAAATTTTTTTTAAAAAACAAATGATCTGTCTTCCATATGCATTTAGGGTATCAAAGAAATTTTCATCCAGATACCTATAAACTAATCACAGGTAGCTTCTATGCTTTAATCAATTAAATGACCTGCATGAAAGATGAGCTGAGAAAAAGAGAGAAGGCATGTCTACCCTCTTACCAAATCACATAGGATGCTTGAGGGATAACTTCCTCCCCAAAATCTGATAAAACAATTACCCAGAAAGTCAGAGAGCTTGGAACAATATTTATCCCAATCTGGCATCTCTCTATTCTTTTTCAAAGTGTCAAAAATTTTTAAGTGAGGGGAATAAGTATGTGGCATCTTTCATCACCCTGCTCAGAGACAAGTAACATTCACTGACCACCTGATGCATGGTTTTGCCTGCCCAGTCCTCACTACTAGGAAAACTCCCATTCAGTCCATTTTACAGGTGACAATATTGAGGCTTATGTTATTAAAAATTACGTATACACGGGGCGCCTGGGGAGCTCAGTCGGTTAAGCGTCCGACTTTGGCTCAGGTCATGATCTCACTTGTTTGTGAGTCTGAGCCCCACGTCGGACTCTGTGCTGATGCCTCGGAGCCTGGAGCCTGCTTTGGATTCTGTGTCTCCCTCTCTCTCTGTTGCTCCCCTGCTTGCGCTCTGTCTCCCTCTCTTTCAAAAAAACATAAAGATTAAAAAAATTATGCATACACTAGAGTCCACAGAGCACAAAACATTCAAATCAGAGCTCACTTCCCATTAGGTTAATCTTTACAGTCTGATATTAAAATCTGGAGACTTACAGACCACATTGGTCAATTCATTTTCAGTTGACTCAGATGAACACAACCTGTCTTCTAACCGCTAAAGAGTCTGGGGGAGCTTATCTCCAAAGGAACCTAGAATTTCCAGAAAATCGTGAATTTCACTAGGAGTTAATGGTCTCTGAGCAAAGGACAACAAAGGTTTAAGAGTACAAAAATTGCGGGCGCCTGGATGGCTCAGTCGGTTAAGCGTCTGACTTTGGCTCAGGTGATGATCTCACAGTTTGTGAGTTTGAGCCCCGCATAGCGATCTGTGCTGACAGTTCAGAGCCTGGAGCCTGCTTCAGATTCTGTGTCTCCCTCTCTCTCTGCCCCTCTCCCACATGCTCGTGCGCTCTCTTTCTCTCAAAAAATGAATAAACATTGGGAAAAAAAAAAAGAACACAAAATTCCAGCTCATTTGTAGACTCCTACTGGGTTATGTTCCCAGGACTGCCCCATAGGCCTCCACTCCCTGGCATCCTAGACATATGCCATGTGAATATAACAGGTACAACAGCTCTAGGAGTGGTCTTTTCTTTCTCAAAGTTAAGCCTCAAAAACATTTATCGAGTGCTTACTCAAAGATGTTGGAGCTTTGCATACTTTATTCCAGTTAATTCTCACCACCTGATTAAATTAGTATTTTAAACCCCTTGAGGACCCTCAATGTCCTACAGAGAGGTGAAGTTGCTGGGCTATGAGCACACAGCTCTTGAGAGGTGGGCCGGAAAGGGAACTCAGATATTTCTAACTTTAAAGTATACCATGGAAACCACATTCCCCGCCACTCCCAAGGATTTCTGCCTTCCACACGTCGGAGCTCAAAACCTCACACCCGTCCAGTTGCTTTTCAGAAATCAATCGTTTTTGTAACGTTCATCTTCATCATCAAATAATTCACCAAACGGAACTGAAAGCTGTGAATACTTTAAAAAATCACTGAGTGAGACAGAATTCTGGATCCAACACAGTTACTTAGAGAAGGGGGGGTGGAAACCACAAGTGACTGTTGCCTGGGCATCCTAGTCCACACCACATGACTGCCTCTGCTCTGACTCCCATTTTTACATTTTTCTCGAGACTGTTTTAGGAACAGATGGGCTAGTGACTGGAGTATTATCAGCTCCAATCTATGCAGCTGGAGCATCCCAGAATTGCAGAAATAGCAACCTTCTGAATAATTTTTCCTGCCACAAACAAGTGCTGTGTCTGCTATAATAATCCCCTTAGTGGGCCTGGGGGGCCTTCTTCCCAGCCCAGAGCCATGGTTCAGTTTATTTTAAACCACAATGGCCTTTGGCATGTCAGCTAGGAGATACTTCAAACATGTGGACCACCTGATCTTTGTTTTGTCTTCTGTAAGGCAGATATACCAGATAATAAAATTTGGGTTCAAGGGTATTTTATCTTCAGCTGTCATAAAAAAAAAAAAAAAGAAAAGGAAAAGAAAGCCAAGATTGGAGGCAACTTAACTGTTTTGTTTTGTTTTCCTCTTACTCATCTAGTCCAGAAGCCTTCCTGTGCAGGGTACCATATTGAAACTGCCCAAATTAGGACCCCAATACTTACACTCCCAAGAGGCCAAATCTGTACAAACCATAAACCTTACTGACCACATTTTGACCATGGATGCATATGCACTCAGAAGCCTTCAATTAGAGGTTTTTTATGAGGTGAAAATCTACACCTCTGACTCAGTATTTTCTTTTTAGATTTGAGGGATTTGCAACCACAAACTATGCATCTGAATGAATGGGACCTGATACTATTTACAAATAATGGAAATCAATATAGAATCACAAACTTGATTAGTCATCCATGGGACAAGATCTCAGGTAATCGTTCTCCCCCAGTGACAAAGACAGTGCAAATTGGTCAAATACATACATTAATACATAACTATTACAACTATTAGATGCTTATTAAACTTATACAAACTGTAGGACTCTGAAGAATCTCATTAGTTTTCCATGATGACAAAACTACATAAACACATCATTTCTCTATTTTTGAGTGATTGTTTTTATAGCAGTTTCACTGAGATATAATCACATACGAAATAAGTCAGCCTTTTAAAGTGTAGTGGTTTTCTCAGTATGTTTCTAGAATTGTGCGGCTATCACCACTATCTAATTTAAAATTTTTTTAAATGTTTATTTATTTTTGAGAGAGACAGAGAGGTACACAGTGTGAGCAAGGAAGGGCAGAGCCAGAGAAGACACAGAATCCGAAGCAGGCTCTAGGCTCTGAGCTGACAGCACAGAACCTGACGTGGGGCTCAAACTCACAAACTGCGAGATCATGACTTGAACCAAAGTTGAACAGTTAACCGACTAAGCCACCAAGGTGTCCCTCCACTAATTTTAGAACATTTTCATCATTCCCAAATGTACCCATCATCAGTCATTCCCCCTTCTGTCTCCCTAGCCCCTACAGTCACTAATCGACTTCCTGCGTCTATGGATTTGCCTACTCTGGGCATTTCATACAAATGGAATCATAGGACATGTGGTCTTTTGTGTTTGGCTTTTAGGACTACACATCATGTTTTCAAGGTTTACCAAGCTGTAGCACATAGGAGTACTTTATTCTTTCTAATAGCCAAATAATATTTCACTATATGAATGGACAACTTTTTATGCATCCATTAATAAGGTGGTGGGTATTTGGCCTGTTTCTACTCTGGCTATTGTGAGGAATGCTGCTCTGAATATTATTACCATGGATATATGTCAAGCATCTCATTTTTAATGAAAACCACAATCTTTGGCAAAGAAAGAAGTATAAGTCATTTTATGCCAATGAATGGAAAGGTTTTCATGGGAAGAAGTGGGAGAGAACAGGGTAAGTCAGAGCAATCTGAGGAAGCCCCATGTGGTAATGCACTGTGAGGCCCATCCCCATGGGTCCTGTCCTGGGTCTCCTGGACTTCCCCAACATGCTACTGAGATCATGGCCCTCCAGCCTCAAATGCACTTAGCTGAGGGTGACAGTGTTGGCCCACCCCACCCACGACCTCCAAATCCATCATCATTTCCCAGATTGGGAAACGGAGAGAAAGGTCTGAGCCACACCCTGACAGCATTCCTCTACCACAGATGCTAAACGGGGCGGCAGTGACCTAAAAAGGTTTTCTCACTAATGACCAAAGAGGTCAACGGGTGAATCATATTTTTATTAACAGTTCCCTTCTGTTGTGATACACTGTCTCATCCAAATGAAAGGAGCTCATTCGAATAGACAGGTAAATTAATAAAAGGATAACTTAACCTGTTTTGTGAACATATTCCCACACAGTTCAAATCTCCTTTGTTTCTATGTTGATTACGTATCAAAGGCATTTTCCCAGTGTCTGAGGTACTAACCAAAGAGTGTGTACATTAACTTCTTCACCCTGAAGTAAAATAATATTACAGGACTCAAGTGCCTAAGACTCAATTTATTCCATAACCAGAGGTTCAAAGGATCAGTAATTACGAAGCTATGTAGGACAAGGAAATTTTTTGCATCCTCCAAATTATCAGGGGTAGTTTGCTAACTAGAGCCTGTGGACAATGAGCGATGACCCCCAATTCAGCTTTGTTCTCATTAGAAAGGACTTCAACCAAGCTGAAAGGCAGCCGAAACTCAATAATACCTCTGTCAGCTCCTGTTGTCTTTTCACAATTGGATCTGCATTTTTTTAAAAGGAATAAAACCAAAAAATCACAAATAGACCAGTCTCAAATGCAGTATAGTCATTCACAGGGTGGTCCTTTCCCTCAACAAAATTATAGCATCTGAATTTCTCGTAAAAAAAAAAAAAAAAAGCCACAGAAGCAGCAACAAATTCTATGTGCCTAAACTACCAAGCCTAAATTTTAATGAGGCAGTATAAGTCACTGTTGCTGTTCTCCCCACTCCTACAAACAAAAGAGGTTCACCCACCCCTCTTCCCATCCACCACAAGAAACAAAACAAAACAAAAACCTAGTGGGGTCTTTACACAGTCACAGTACCTGAAAGATACTGGAGGCAGCAACTGGGGTTTGCATTTAGAAAGCTGAAAAGAAAAGAGATTTGAAGGGGAAATGGACACACACAGGATAAAAGAAGGGTCCAACCCAAAGGTTAGCAAACTATGGTTCCTTGGCCAAATCTTGCTCACTGCCTCTTTTGGGAAGGCCTCTGAGCTACAGATAAATTATATTATTGTAAAAAGTATGTTTGAATTATTGAAATAAAGTAAAAAAATAGAATAGTATTTTATACATACGAAAATTAAATAATAAAAACTTAGTTTCAGTGTCCATAAATAGTTTTATTGGAACATATCCTGCTCATTCATTTTGTGTAAGGTTATTTTCAGGCTACAACTGCTGAGTTGAGTAGCCATGGCAGAGACTAGATGGCCTACAAAGGCCATAACAAATTATCATCAAGCTCTTTATAGAAAAAATTTGCAGACTCTGTGCGTAACTTAGCCAAAGGGTACATTTCATCCCAAATCTCTAAAACAGATCTCAAGAAACAAAACAGGTTCTAAACCACCCATTGTCACCGGATGGGGAGCGGAGCCGTATATTTGTAGAGGGAGGCAGCTTAGATGGGATTCTTGCTCCAAAGAAGCAAAGAAAATGATCAGACACACCAACTTTACTGGGTTGAGAGTTTGTGCCGACCAACAACTTGTCTCTTTTTATAAATTTGTTTCAAGGAACACAGCTTATCAGTGAACACGAGAACACATTAGCTGCCCACAAATTAGCATCCAGTACAATTATCTACAAAAGGGACAAGGAATCCATTTACATTTCAAATCTTCTTCACTCCATTTAGCCTGAAACTTTTTTCAAGTAACGAACAGTCAGGAACACTAGATAACTACTTCTTATCAATGTGGACGCCATTTTAATCCACCCTTAATAATGCTGCCGTTGTGTGAAGGTGGAGGAGTGAAGCAACTAGGGAAACAGAATAACTAATGAATAGAAATTGGAAGCCTTGCAAGCTCACTGACAATAGCCAGTGTTGTGATGTCAAAGTTTCATTAATTGGATGTGTTAATGAGCCACTCCCTCTGTGCTCCAGTTCCCTTAACTCTGTCCTATGCTTATCAACGAACGCAGGGCTCTGTGTCTTTGGCCTAGTTCAAAAATAACACGCAGAAACATGTCTGGGACCAAATTCCATAATGTGAACACCACCACACTTCATGTTGTGTCTAATAATCAAGCAGATATGTTTCTGTCCTTGTGTGGGAATAAAGAAATAGCCAAAAGGCAAGATTCTAAATGCTTTCAAGTCCTGGAATGGGAATTCAAAGATTTTTAATGGTTGATCTGGTCTTCAAGATTTTGCTCCAAAAATCTCAGCTGGACTCGTCACCTTCCCCCCATGAAACTGCTGATGTGTGTGGTGTTCTTTCGCGGCTCGTTTACGTGCAAGAGTAGCACGACGGCCTAATTTTTAATCAAAATTTGTTCACGCTGAAACTCTTCGGTTCTTTTAAACATTTTTTAGTCATTCAAAGTAAATAAGTAAATAGCAAGTTGCAGTGTGGCACAGATGGCTGTGAAATCTACGGGAAGCCCAGATGGTGTATCAACAGGCCCACGAGCCAGTCACCCCATTTGTGGCTTCCAATCTGATAGTGGCTGGGATTAATATCACCTCCACAGGCTCCATGCCAGCTGAGGGGCACACAAGACTGGTGTCTGAGCCAGAAAAGATCTGACTGAAGACATCCACGTCTTACCTCACTTGTCTGCAGCAAATCTCAAGTTTCATAGGCACTGAAATGGCCCACCCTCCTTCGTAGCTACTATAGGTCAACCATGCTTCTAACACCACATGCAAGCTTGTGTGTGCGAACATGTGGGCCCAGGCGGTCCTCCCGTGGATTATAACCCCCACCTTTTATTTAAGACAATCCCTATCACATTCATAATGTATGTTTCAAACAAAAAATCCTCTTAAAAAATTAAATACAGAGGGAATAATATTCCCTAAGGAACATTCCCTAAGTCCCTAAGGACCTTTTACACATGAGTAAAAAATTGCCATTATTGTTCCTGACATTATACAAGAGTAGACTTTATTACAGTCTTCTGAACAAATACCGAGTTTGCAGAATTAGGAAATAGCATTTCCCTTCATTTTTATCAGGTGAAAATCTATACTTTGGGGAAAATAAAAACAAACATACCAGTGTTCTTAATCAATTTGTGGAAACGACTAACACAACACCATGTAAATAGCCTAATGTGTGCAAACAAAAGAGAAATGCTCAGTGTTTGAAAATCAGCTTCTTTGTGTTATAAAATAATACAAATTATTTAGGAGGCCTATGCTGGGAAACAGCAAATCCAAATTTATGAAGTTATATAACCCCTGGGCCTCAGTTTCCCAACAAGGAAAATGATGTCCAAGAGTAGATTATGGTAACTAAATGAGTGAATACACTAAAGCGCCTGGCACATGTAAGCACTTGAAGGTGTTAACTATTATTACTTAATTACTGAAATTATTTCTCAATAATTTCTGAAACACATTTTCTTCCAGAGAATCTTATTATTTTTTTTGATACACAGGAGATAAAATAAGTGGCCATTCAATGAGCATAATAAATGCAGGCAAAAAAAAAAATGGGGAAATTAAATAATCAGAAAGAAAGTGGGGAGGAAACAGGAGAAAGTGTAACACTAGGATTTATAATTAAGGGGCCATACACCATGCCACCAGAATTTAGTACAGTTCATAGAGAAGCAAAGTTAAATATGGAAATAAGTTGAATATGAAAGTAACCAAGGAAAATAACGATGCCGTTAAAAACAAGGTCACACCTTTAGTGGTGCTAACAGCCAACGTGGGAATTCGAGCCATTATGGAAGAATCTGCAGGCTCTTTCATATTTCATTTTAAAGCTTTTAATAATTATTCAAACTTTGTGGCACTGCCACGCAGTGGAGACCAGAGGAACTCTGGGAGGGTCACCGAGGGATACCCTAGAAGTAGGTAAGTGCATCAAGGCAGAGCGACAGCAATTATATTAAGCCATTTCCAGGTCAAAGGCAAACCTGGTAAATCTTTCCTTAAATCTCCCAAGACAGTGTAGGTTCACTCCTCCAGGTACAAATAAACTGGATCCTACTAATTTGAATACAATCATGTTCCTTCTTAGGACAAAGGGAGCAAGACCCAAAAAGAGTAAATGATCTCTTTCAACCTGGAAGCAGTGTCAAAGACCAGGATGGGTCAACCAGGAACATTCTAGGAAAGCTGGATTGTGGTTGCCATGGCAACCCTCCAGGATGAGTCTAGAGATTGAAATGTTAGGAGAGGCATTGCTAGGTGGATTCCACCAGGCACAATGGGTGAAATTTAGACTGGCAGGCTCTGATGAGAAGGTGGGATTCTTTCATGGACAGGACTTCAAATAGCTTGTCTGTTCTGTAAAAATTAAAATCACTTCAAGCAAGCATCCTGTAACCACTCATCAACTAGTGCTGTCACTCTCTGCTGATGTGGGTTTGGTGGCCATTTGCTTCTTCCGTTGCTCATCTTTTTCAACTCCTTTTGTCCTTCCTGGTTTGTTTGCTCTTTCACATTGCTGTTAGTCAGTTGAAGAAGTTATTTTAAACAGAATTAATGTATTCTAGCCACTGGTCCAGGAAAGCATATGGTGAATGCGACGGGACAATAGTTATCTGCAACCATGCAATGGACTCAAGATACACCGATCAGATGGGGGTGCCCCACTCACTTCGCAGCAGATAATGAATTTATCACTTTACTCAACACCTTCCCATCTTCAGGATGCTCTCTCATACTCTCCTCCAGATTTCTTCAAGGTCTTCTTTATCCCCTCTTGATGCACAGTCCATGAGGCAGCATAATATCACAGTCAAGATCATGGACTCCAAAACGAAGCTACTCAGGTTTGCCTCTAAGCTTCACTAAGTTAGAGTGATATGGGGAAAATTAATGTCTCTGGGCTTTGGGTTTCTTCTCTGCAAAATGGAAGGGAAATAATAGTGCCTACCTTCTAAAGTTGTTTTGGGGATTGATTGAATTTGTGTCCATAATGGGTTTGCAAGTATTCCTCACAGCCATTCATCACTGCCGGGGGATATGTCAGGGAAGGGGTGCAACTTCTATAATGGTGCTTCTAAGCAATGGTACTGATAAGTGGTTTTAATGATCTCCATACCTGAGGACTGTTCAATCTTTATCTCCTATGTTGTCATTCTCTCACGCTCTTGATTCCCAGGCCCAACTGCTTGCCCAACCTACATTCTCGAAATTCTCATGAGCTCTTTGAACGCAACCAACTAACTCAAATGGGAACCCATTATGTTGCCTCTCATGTCAGCCCCTTTGTTCTCCTCTAGTTGTTCAAATGGCTGTCATTACTCTGGTTGGTCTCAGATCCAAAGTCACCTCCTCAAGAAAGGCTTACCTGAGCACCCCATGTATAAGGGTCTTTCTCAACCCTTCCAACTGTTCCTTATCTCAGTATCCTGTTGTAGTTTATTCACAGCCCTGACCACTGTATCTGAGATCTTTCTCATTTGTTTGTTTACTTATTGATGCGCATGCCCTCCACTGCAATAAAGCCCGATGAGACCGGCATCTTGTACTGCTCACTGCTACATCCCTGGAAGCTAGAACAATAGCTTGCACTTAGTACATGCCCAGTGTTTACTAAATGGAATTTGTTGAATAAATTCCGTATCAGAAATTTCATGACACTACATAAATTTCAGAAATGTTCTCTCTCATGTATTTGCTTAAGAAATACTTTCCTCAATTATGTCTAAGATAAAAAGCCCTGGCACTTCGTAGGATAAGCTTCAGCCATCTGAGATATTTAGATATGTAGAAAGCCCCATTGTCCCTGACGCAGGAAATAAATGCAGTCTCTCTATGGTTTTTGTTCTTGTACACTTAACACAGAAGCTTACATAGCTTCAATTTAAATGCATCTTGGGGTGCCTGGGTGGCTCAGTCGGTTGAGTGTCTGACTCTTGGTTGTGGCTCAGGTCATGGTCTCACGGTTCATGAGTTCGAGCCCCACATCGGTCTCTGCACAGATAGTGCAGAGCCTGCTTGGGATTCTCTCTCTCTCTCTCTCTCTGCCCCTCCCCGGCTGGCACTATCTCTGTCTCTTTAAAAAATAAATAAATGCATCTTGATGATAATCATGATCCTACTGTGATTTTAGGTATTTATGTCAAAACAAATGTCCATAAATAACAAGTAAATTTATTTTGACGTAAGTGCCTCCTGTTCTTTAACAAATGACTCAATTGTTTTCACTGACAGCTATTCTAAAATGTGTTCCCAAAAAAAACCCAGCTACTAGCCTTAGGACAAAGAGTGAAAACAAGCCCAATTCATCCCTTAGCCAGTTTCAATAAATTACAAGTCAATATGCTAACAGATCCCAATGAAACTGGCATTCATCTGAGAGGGTACCCAAATCATTCAGTGAACAGGAGAAAGTATTTGTTGACTCTTGATTTGATTATCCCTCTTTATATTAGCCAGGTCACTCTATTCATTTTGTTTGAACTTAACAAACGTTTACTAAATTTCTACCTTGTGTCCCATCTCTCAGTTAAGTCCTGGACAGAATGCAACTGGTAAGACACAGAAACTGCCCTCAGATGAGTTAATATTTGTTCAGGTGCCTCGGACATAGCAGACACTCAATAAAAGTATGCCAAATGCATTAAAGCAGAAAACAACATTAGATAACAGCATTAGAAAGATTTACAACATGCCCCGGGGCTTGCAGTACGGAGGGGGAGGAGGAACCCGAGATGCAGACTCACACACCATGCTGGAATCCCAACCCTGAGGCTTCCTAGCTGTGTGACCTCTAGCAAACTTCTTAATGCATTAGGCTAAATTCGATCCCATGGAAAATGGGAATAAGAAGTCCTACACCTTGCTGGATTTACTCTTGGGGCATTAGATAACGATATTTGGAAAGCACTGGGTTTGGCACAGGGCAGGGGCTCAATAAATGGCAATGGGATTCGGCTTGGAAGGGCAATTGTGGGGAGTGGGCAGTGCTTTGAACCAAACCTGTGGTAGGAGAGACAGGGGCAGGCCTTCCAGGGAGAGGATGTCTTGTCAACAAAGCCTGGAAGAGAACCACGTGGGGCTGATCTATCCAGAGGTAGGCAATCACTCAGTCAGCCACCCTGGAATGGTCCCAGAAACAAGACAGAAGAATGGAAGGTAAAACACAGGTGTGGGCTGAGGGCTTTGAACCCCAAGCCCAGGAGTCTGTAAATCTGTGCGGTCAGTTAAACTGAGATCCACTGAGAATCTGCGGCAGGGAGTATACAAGCTGCTAGAAAAATCAAATGACATGTTTGGAAATGCAGGACAAGCATAGAGCTGCACTGGGCTGATATGGCCGAGGGGCCACGTTTCTAGAGATCAGAAAATGTGCTCTGAATCCTAGACAAGCTGGTACCAGTGTCCAGACTGGAATCCAAGCCTCCTCACGGTCAACCTAGCACTTTCCCCCCAATGCCACCAAAATATGGGACATATGTACACCAAAATACTGCATTTTATATACGTGTGTGTAACATATCATGCATATGTGAAAACATCCTCCAGTGTAGACACTGCGGTGACAGGGAATGACTTTCTCTGGGACGGAGAACTGGCGGCCACAGAAAGCTCTCCCCAGACATCACCTCTCTCTCCAGAACTGCTACAACCTCTCTCTATCCTGGTTCCCACTCAGACCTACTCAGCCCCACCGCCCCACCAACCCCAGATCTTACAAGCATTAGTCAAAATTAAATAACACTCTAAGAAGTCACGAGACAAATCTAGAAAGTGAGGTTTCCTATAGGACAGGTGTGAAAACCTCAGCCCATCAATGGCATGAAAAATAAAAAGCAGGGCTCTGCTTTTCAGCCAAAGAGAGTATGAGACATACCAACCAAATGCAATTATGTGAGGCTTGCTGGGATCTTGATTTAAAAAAACCAACCAAACAAACAAACAAAACCAAAAAAAATGTAACAGGAGCTATAAAAGATAGTTCCGAGAAAGAGTAAAGAGAACAAGGAGCGAAGAGGAGAGGAGACACAGGAACATGGTTAATGTGTGACATGACAGTGGCGTGTTAGCTATGAAGGGAAATAACCAGCCTTTTTTGAGATACCTACACAGTGACGTAGAGGCGAAAATACAAGTTGTCTGAGATTTGCTTAAAGTATGTCAGGTGAATAATGACGGCAGACAGAGCAGGGCAGAATCCTGATAACTGTTGAATCCGGGTAATGGGTATATGGTGGTTTGTTGTGTTATTCCACTTTGAGTATGTTTTTTCTTGATAAAAAGTGGAGTTTTGTGCCCCCCCCCCCCAATCAAACCAACCAAACAAAACTCGCTGAACTACACTCTCCCCTTGGAAAGCTGCCCCAGTGTCCTATTCCACTGCCTGCCATGCTGGTCCCCCCTACTGCACCTGAACATTGGGATCCTTCCTGGCCCTCCTCACCCTCCTTCGTTTCTCTGGGTCTGCTCACCTGCACCCGTGTCTTCAGTAAGCACCCAAAAGAGTGCCCGGAGCCCTGGCCCCGACTCCTGAGCCGAGCTGCAGCTGGCAATGCTGTTTACCCCACCTGCACATGCACTGTGTACATACTCACCGGACGGAACGCAGAGGCCCTTCTCTCGCACGGGTTCCTGCTGCTCTATTCGGCATCCCAGGTAAGGGCGCTGCAAGCGTTCCCCTGGCCCTGCCCCGTTGTCAGTTCCTCACTGTTTGCACTCCCCACCTCTGACTGGTGACGCGGTTGGTCAGTTCTATTTCGGAAAGGGACCTCACATTTGTCCCTGCCTTGTGCTCCCACTGCCTGAGACTCCGCTTGAGCCCGGAATCCTATGGTGAGTGCTCTCTTCTCTCCCAGCCACCAGCCACCCTAAGGCAGGCCATCTTCTGCTCTGCTACCCCAGTGCCCTTGCTGAACTGCTTCCAGACCTCCTGTAACCTCCCACTCGTGCAGAGCCCAACCGGTCTGCGTCTAAATTCCTCCAGGTCTAAGAGCAATAATTAATATAATAAAAATATTGAATATTTACCCCATGTCAGGCATTATGCTAGGTACTTCATTACTTATCATTTGATTTAAGCCTTACAACAGGTTTTATTTTTTTTTTAATTTATTTATTTTTTTTAATTTTTTTTTCAACGTTTTTTATTTATTTTTGGGACAGAGAGAGACAGAGCATGAACGGGGGAGGGGCAGAGAGAGAGGGAGACACAGAATCGGAAACAGGCTCCAGGCTCCGAGCCGTCAGCCCAGAGCCTGACGCGGGGCTCGAACTCACGGACCGCGAGATCGTGACCTGGCTGAAGTCGGACGCTTAACCGACTGCGCCACCCAGGTGCCCCGTTACAACAGGTTTTAAAAAAAACATTACCTATTTTACAGATAAAATGAGGCACAGACAGATTACAGTCATTGGCTCAGAGTCACCCAGTAAGTGTCAAGGCACACACACACTGCGAACCTAGACGGTCTAGTTCTAAAGCATGGGGACCCACCCAGAAAGCTAGCCTAATTGATTCCCCAACTTGAAGTTAACCTCCCTGGGACTCAAGTTTTCTTCATCTGTAAAAGGTGATTAATAACACCTGCCTCGTTAAGACTGTCGTAAGGATTCAGTGAAGTAAGAATTCAAAAAACCACTAGCTGCTGCCATGAACTGGCCTACTTCCAGTTTTCTGAGAAAGTTTTGGAGATTTTCAGCCCAGCGTGGCTCCCCGCATAGTTTCCCTGGTATGTGGCAGGCATTCCCAGAAGGAGCTGGGGACTTTTCATGGAGTCAGCCTGGGTTGATGGGCTCCCTCCCTGGGTTAACAGAACCATGCCCAGACAATTATTTCACTGCACAGCCATTCCTCTGCTCAGTACCGACTGGGTTACCTCCACCATGTAAAGTAGGTAAGATCCCTTACCTTAGATACTCAGTCTGCGGGTAAGATGAACACACCAACAAAAAAATCGTATCATAGCCTGGTAAGTGCTCAATCGGGCCCTAAGAGAAAAGCAGAGGCGTTCGCTTTGCCGGGGGGGTGGGGGGAAGTCAATGACACGGCACAAATCCATCACGAGCACTTAGCAAATACTAATTTATGGTGGATCAGCTATACTGCTCCACAGTCACATTCCCTTTACAAAATGACTGGGTTCAGCTAAATATCAGAGTTAAGTCTCCTTCTGTGCTCAAGGTCATCAGGAAATCTTCACTGCGCAGCCTCAAAGGTCTCATTAACTGCAGGTGACCTCGCAGCTCCAAGAAGAGAATACAAAATGTTATTTCATTTTTTAAAAAAAGGCTTAGGTTATTTAATAATTCAAAACCAGATACTATTTTCCTTTTATATAAAAGCACTCGATAAGAACACAGCTACGGCTTTTTGCATATAAAGATAATTTAATATTAAAAATTTCCCTCCATGTGTCTCTTTATTGTAAAACCACAATAGAGGGTCTTGTCCACACAGGACTTAGAAAAGACTACACCACGGCCAGCTGGGTTGTTTGAGAGCCAACAAAAAATATCTGCTGTCCCTTTATTCCAGTTCAAATGGCCCAGACATCCTTGCTGACCTGCTTGTGACCAGCCCATCGGGCCTGGGCACGGTGGAGTCATTAAGGCTGAAAGGAGCCAGCCGGTGAATCACAGGCCCTAATTGCTCATGAAACACAGGAATGTCACCCAACAGTGGGCCTCCAAGAGCCTGTTGCCATGGAAGGAACGGGATGGGCACAAATGGGGTGCAGGGCAGTGTGAAAGCCCCGTCTGTCCTGTGTGCATTAAGATCACAAAAGCACAGCCAACGAAAACTTCTCCCTGCTATCTATGACAACAAGGAAGACCGAGGGAACTATTTACCCAGGCTCCGAAGATGAAATGGCCCAGTCTCTACAATGATCATAGCAAACCTATCAGTCTGACATCCATCTCTGGTCAAAATGGCACCAAATGGTAGGACTTCTCTCCCTACTCTGACATCCAAGTCCATTTAGCCTTTTGTCCCCCCTCGATGTTATCCTTGTTCAAGTTACCCAAATGGTCCACCACTAGCTACCAGCCAAATGGTCAGCAGCCGTAGCATTGGTCTCTTCTGTAACTGCTGTTTGAACTGCCTAAGGAGGGCTCTGTTTTCCTCTCTGTGTCTGAAGCAGCATGATAGCACTTATCTGCCATTGATTGCTTTATCTGTTCTTAAGGTAGCAGCAACTGTAGCAGCTTGCAGGTGTGTTTGTGGGGGGGGGTGGAGAGGGAGGGGTGGTCCCCTGCAGAGCCGCACAGCAGGAGGCAGTGTTTCCCATTGGGCAGGAAGACTGTAGAGCGAGGGGATCATTGGGAGAATGGAAGGATTTCATGGCCCATTGAGGTAGAGAGGCCATTCCCAGAGTCCACCCACCTGCAGGGAGTCCTTTACAATCGTCTATTTGCTCCAATCCATCGGCCTATTTGCTTTTTAAGTAAAAGGATGTGAAACATTCCCTCCCGTCAGAAATGGAATGGCTCTGTGGACCTGTGTTGGGGAGAGGCTGAGCAAGTGTGCCTCACTTCCATAAAAGTCTGCTGCTAGTGTTCCTACCTAGAGAAAAGAGATGGGGCGTTTTTCAACTTTCAAAGGAAGTCTTCCAAAGGCTTAAGAATAAATCTGTCTCCAGCTGTGCTCCACAAGACCATAAATCTTAGGCTGCAGAACCTTCAGCACAGAGCTGCACGCATTCCAGTTATAGGGTGGTGGAGAGGGAGGAAGACCAGGACATAAACTCAGTTGGAGAATAAAACGAGAAATATTTTCTCCCATTCCACTTGGTGCGATCAAACAGCTAAGAAGCGCACTGACCATTTTTCTGTTTTTCCCTGAAGCAAGCTTTCCCTTAGTGGGCCTTTTCTGGGCTAAATTAGACACCAGAAAGAAAAGCCAAGTGGGAAGCATGTGATTGGTTTTCCATCCTGCTCCATGCCTGCAGCTCAAACGAAGGGGCCTCTGTTTGGAGGTCAGGGAGCTCCTTGAGGAACACCAAATAATGGTGATCTGTGTTACGAATTCAAGAGAAAAACTGCATTCCTGGAGTCTACAAAAACATAACAGAGGTGGTTCAGGTACTTTCCAAGTATTTTATGTTTGTTACTATTTATGTTGTCACTTGGTAAGGAGCCAGGCTCCAAAGGCGCAGGAACAATTAAAAAAATATTTTTAATGTTTACTTATTTTAGAGAGAGAGAGAGAGACAGAGCATGGGCAAGGGTGGGGGGAGAGGGAGGGAGAGAGGGAGACACAGAATCCAAAGCAGGCTCCAGGCTCTGAGCTGTCACCACAGAGCCTGATGCAGGGCTTGAACCCATGAACTGTGAGACTGTGACCTGAGCCAAAGTCAGCCGCTTAACCAACTGAGCCACCCAGGCATCCCAGGAAGAATTTATAATAAAGAAACATTTTTTTTAAGTTTATTTATTTGGTGGCAGAGAGGCAGAGAGAGAGGGAGAGAGAGAATCCCAAGCAAGGCTCTGTGTTGTTAGCATAGAACCCAATGTGGGGCTCGATCTCATGAACTTTGAGATCATGAGCTGAGCCAACACCAAAAGCAGATGCTTAACTGAATAAGGCACCCCTTATAAAGGTATCTCTATAATTTTTTTATTTTAATTTTTAATTTTGAGAGAGAGAGAGAGAGCATAAGTGGGGGAGAGGGGCAGAGAGAGAAAGATCTCAAACAGGCTCTACACTCAATGCAGAGATCATAACCTAAGCTGAAATCAAGTCAGACACTCAACCGAGTGAGTCACCTAGGTGCCCCAATAAAGAAACATTTAATCGAGAAGATACTATCCATATGGCCATTTTCTATAAAGGAAGGTTGCTGTTGTTTGCTTTAAGCATTCAACATTTTAGCACTGGTATTCTGTGGGAGTCCAGTTTGAGAGTCAATGCTGTGAGGTAGAGGTTCCTGCCAGTTTCTGCTGAACAAAGAGGGGGTTCCCTAGTGACGGTCACAAGACCTGTTACATAATCTCCCTCCTTTCTTCCAGGAGCCAAGCCTAATGACTTCTTTGTCTAAGATGAAGAGCATTTTTCCACCTAGACCATACTATTTTCATTTTATGCCTTCCCACCAATAGGCAGACCGGGAGGGAGACAGTCAGACTTTCCTGACCCTTCAAGTCCCTCCAACAGGTAATTTGTTTAGAACTTAAAGGCCATGGACAGACTTTTACATAATTGCCATTTTATTTGAAAACTGAGTCGATTCTGCCTGGATCTGAATCCAGATTCCACTACTTGGTAGCAGTGTGCCATTGGGCATATTAGTATAACCTCCCCGTGCCTCAGTTGCCTCACCTGCAGGGTGAAACCATAATAATAACAATAGTACCCGTCTCACAGGCTGGTTGTGATGACTCGGTGCCTGGAAAAGCACTGGGCACTTTTTTTTTTTTTTTTTTTTTTTATGTCAGTCACTCGTCTTTCATTTGAGAGGGAGTGTAACATTTGGTTAAAAACTTACTTCTCTCCCTGATCAACATAGATGCAAAAATCCTCAACAAGCTATTAGCCAACCAGATCCAACAATATGTTAAAACAAATTATTCACCATGACCAAGTGGGATTTATACCTGGGATGCAGGGCTGGTTCAATATCTGCAAATCAATCAATGTGATTCATCACATCAACAAAAGAAAGGACAAGAACCACATGATCCTCTCAAGAGATGCAGAGAAAGCATTTGACAAAATACAGCATCCTTTCTTGATTAAAAACCCTCAAGAAAGTAGGGACAGAAAGATCATACCTCGAGATCATTAAAAGCCATTTATGAAAGACCCAACGCTAATATCATCCTCAATGGGGAAAAACTGAGAGCTTCCCCCTAAGGTCAAGAACAAGACAGGGATGTCCACTCCTGCCACTGTTATTCAACATAGTATTGGATGTCTGAGCCTCAGCAATCAGACAACACGAAGAAACAAAAGGCATCCAAATCAGCCAGGAGGAGGTCAAACTTTCACTCTTCGCAGATGACATGATACTCTATATGGAAAACCCAAAAGATTCCACCAAAAAACTGCTAGAACTGATTCATGAGTTCAGCAAACTGGCAGGATATAAAATCAATGCACAGAAATCAGTTGCATTCCTATACACCAACAATGAAGCAACAGAAAGAGAAATGAAGAAATAGATCCCACTTACAATTGCACCAAAAACCATAAAATACCTAGGAATAAATCTAACTAAAGAGGTGAAAAATCTATACACTGAAAACTATGGAAAGCTTATGAAAGAAATTGAGGAAGACACAAAAAAATGGAAAAAGATTCCATGCTCCTGGATAGGAAGAACAAATATTGTTAAAATGACGATACTACCCAAAGCAATTTACATATTCAATGCAATCCCTATCAAAATAACACCAGCATTCTTCACAGAGCTAGAACAAACAATCCTAAATTTTGTATGGAACCAGAAAAGACCCTGAATAGCCAAAGCAATCTTGAAAAAGAAAACCAAAGCAGGAGGCCTCACAATCCCAGACTTCAAGCTATATTACAAAGCTGTAATCATCAAGATAGTATGGTACTGGCACAAAAACAGACACTCAGATCAATAGAACAGAATAGAGAACCCACAAATGGACCCACAAATGTATGGCCAACTAATCTTTGACAAAGCAGGAAGGAATATCCAATGGAATAAAGACAGTCTCTTCAGCAAGTGGTGCTAGGAAACAGGACAGAGACATGCAGAAAAATGAATGTGGACCACTTTCTTACACTATACACAAAATAAACTAAATGTAAAAAAAAAAAAAAAAAAGACCGACATGTAAGACAGGACTCCATCAAAATCCCGGAGGAGAAAGCAAGCAAAAACCTCTTTGATCTTGGCTGCAGCAACTTCTTACTCAACACATCTCCAGAGGCAAGGGAAACAAAAGCAAAAATGAACTTCTGGGACCTCATCAAAATAAAAAGCTTCTGCACAACGAAGGAAACAATCAGCAAAACTAAAAGGCAACTGACGGAATGGGACAAGATATGTGCAAACGACATATCAGATAAAGGGTTAGTATCCAAAATCTGTAAAGAACTTATCAAACTCAACACCCAAAAAACAAATAATCCAGTGAAGAAATGGGCAAAAGACATGAATAGACGCTTCTCCAAAGAAGACATCCAGATGGCCAAGTGACACATGAAAATATGCTCCACATCACTCATCATCAGGGAAATACAAATCAAAACCACAATGAGATACCACCTTCTACCTGTCTGAATGGCTAACATTGACAACTCAGGCAACAACAGATGTTGGCGAGGATGCAGAGAGAGAAGATCTCTTTTGCATTGCTTGTAGGAATGCAAACTGGTACAGCCACTCTCGAAAACAGGATGGAGGTTCCTCAAAAAATATAAAATAGCACTACCATGTGACCTAGCAATTGCACTACTAGGTATTTATCCAAGGGATACAGGTGTGCTCTTTCAAAGGGACACATGCACCCCAATGTTTATAGCAGCACTATCAACAATAGCCAAAGTATGGAAAGAGTCCAATGTCCATCAATAGATGAATGGATAAAGAAGATGTGGTACATATATACAATGGAGTATTACTCAGCAGTCAACAAGAATGAAATCTTGCCATTTGCAACTACATGGATGGAACGAGAGGGTATTATGCTAAGATAAATTAGTCAGAGAAAGACAAATATCATAGGGCTTCACTCATATGAGGACTTTAAGACAGAGAACAGATGAACACAAGGGAAGGGAAGCAAAAATAATATTAAAACAGGGAGGAGGACAAAACATATGAGACTCTTAACTATGCAGAACAAACAGAGGGTTACTGGAGGGCTTGTGGGAGGGGGGACGGGCTAAATGGGTAAGGGGCATTAAGGAATCTACCCCTGAAATCACTGTTGCACTATATGCTAACTAATTTGGATGTAAATTAAAATAAAATCGAAAAAACAAAAAACAAAATACTTCTCTTCCACTTAATTGTAATTATCTTGGGAAAGCCCATTTCTCTTTGCCTCCATTTTTTCATCTTTAAAATGTAGAAAATCACAGACCCTACCTCACAGCCATGCTATTAAATTTACACAAATTAATGTAAGGCATTTAGAACAGCATCTGGCCAATAACACGTGCTTAATAAAAGTTAGCTATTGGTGTCCACAAGCTGCAGCTATAAAAGTACTGTCAAAGACAACCTGAGAATTTCAAGTTCGTTCCCCGCTAGGGGAAGATTGTTCCAGAAGGTTATTAGGGGTAGAAATAAATTGTGCTATATCGCTATCAATATTTCTTTAATCAGAACTCAATTTGTATTCAAGCAAGAATCGCTGTTTTTTTTTTTTTTTCTTTCTCACTTCTATTTCTTTCACTTTTACCTTTCTTTTTCCATCAAGTACTGGAAAGGAGGCTTTATAGCCAGACTGCTTGGGTGTGAATCCTTCCTCCACCTTCTGTAATGGTTAGCAAGGCAAGCTGCTTAAAGTTTTAAAATATTAGTTTACTTTTCTGTGAATGTATCCACTTTATCAGACTCGAGGACCTAATGAGTGGGAAAGAACCAGAGGCACTAATTATCCATATTACTTTGTATCTTTGTGATTCATGACTTATTTGCTGTCCTCCGTCCCAGGACTGGACACAATCTTTTTTGCCAAGTGATTATCTCACGCAGTCAGTCCTCAGATACAGCTATGCCTTCTCACCTACTTGCTTCACCTTAACATTAGCATTTCAGCCTGCTTATCCTCTCAGGCATGTCTAATTTCCAGTTATTGTGAGATGCTCTTCCTGAGGATGTAACCACAGCAATGAATCGTGTTCTGGCACAGGAACCTTGAGTGGCCTAGAGAAAGCATGAGGCCAAGAAAACATCCGCAGCACACCGTCCTGAAACCAGTCGTTTGGGCCAAAGACATGCCTGACAGAAAGCAACCAAAATGGGAGCAGTGAGGCCCCAGAGGTGAGGGGCTGTTGGGTGTGATAGGGTACACGGGTCTACCTCACCAGTTTGATCTGGGGCAATTGCTTCACCTTTATTGAGGAGCAGTTAGCTTCCATGTTAAAACAGAATTATTCTACATGGGGGGCTCCCTTAGATGGACTGGATTTTCGAGGACATCACATTTGTGACAACCACCCCACACTGCTCATCCCCCACACGTTCTCCAAATTGCTCTTACCTGTACTATGCTCTCTCTCCACTGTCTTTACCATTTTCTAATGTGCTGTGTAATTCTGTTGGTTCGTTATGTACTGGCTATTGTCTGCTTCAACCTCCACTAGAATGTGAGCTCAAGAGAAGGGATCTCGGCTGTTCCTTTTGCGGATGTATCCCAGGTGCCCAGAACAATACCTGACACACGGCAGGTGCTCCGTGAACATTCGCCGAGTGAATGGATGAATCGTGGTCTAAATAGAACATCAGACAAAACAGGCCTAGAAGTGTTAACTTTTTGGGAGTCATGTGTTGGGTATAATTTGAGTTTCTATGCAAGTTCTCATTATTTCTTTCAATGCTCTTTCAAAATGATTTTATCACTCCCTTTTCCCCAGTCCGTCTAGTCCAAGGGAGCTGCAGAGTTTAGGCTTTGTGGACAGAACCCCCAAGTCAGATCTGCACACTTGACTTTCCCTGATATTGTCCCAGCTGGGGTAGCTGTGTGACAACACTGTGCATGCAAAGGGGCACGGCACTGGCGTCAGAAGAAGGGGAGCCAAACAGCCGGGCCATCATCCCCTACCCACTGCTTCCTTGGCCTTCATGTTTGACATGTTCCCTACGAGTTCAAGAGTTCAGTCATTGCATTTCACTACAAATTATGTTGCAGAAAGAGAAGTGATGTGCTGTGTGGTTATAAATCTTCTTTTCCACAAACTATGCTGTCTTGCTTTATTGTTCAGTGATGCAAAACTTCTCCTTTACGGAAGATGTATTAGTCTCGATCCCATTAATATGGGTCAGTAATACTCTAAGTAATAATCCATGCAAGGCAAAGTCATCATGAACGTTAACTAAAACATGCAAGCAACAATGTTTTTTCCTGTCAGGGTCTTTGAATTTATCAAGTGATAGTCCATAGTGTAATGTAATATAAATGAGCTCGGAGAGAATAGCTAAAAATTACTTTCTCATAACTAGTTATTGAGATTACAAACAAAAACAATTGGAAATAACACAACTAACAGATAGTTAGAAAAGCTCCAATTATTCAAGGCCCACATACATTTCAAAGACGTTCTGTTTCATCAATCTGCATAATATTAAGTTAGATGTACTGAAAAATTCATTTCTTTTTCCAATACGTGATAAGAAAGCCATATAGACAAGAACCCTGTGAGCTACTTTGGGGAGGAAAAATGCACCGGAATCCTTGGTTAGGCTTTTTTGGCTCAATTAATCAAAACAGCAAACATTATCATCTTCCTTTGGAAAAACGCATCTTTTTCATGTTATGATTATCACTATTATGTATCTTCATACCCCTCCCTTCAGAAACGCTGCCCCCATTGCTTTTTTGTAAAATAGTATGTTTTCTCTCCCCAACACACAGGTACCTTTACTTTTCTAACTCTACCCACAGGCCGGTTGTGCAGCCTGCTGAATTATATGGCACTCTAAAATCAGGCAGGAGAGGAGAGAGGCATCAATCACTGCCTGTAGTGATAGGTAGGCTTGAACCATGGTTGCTCATTTAGTGAACTTAAACCCAATTAATAGCCTTTATGCACTAAATTAAAAAAAAAACTGAATCAACTCTATTTTTTAAATTTTCAAGGGAAGAATGAAAACCTGATGGGTTTTCAAGCCAAATGTGTGGTTTTAACGAAATACATAGATATGGCACATCCTGATTTCTCAAATGCTTTATTAATCATACGTGTGTGATATGCACTAGTCCCAATTACAGCCGCCTCAGTCCAAAGCAAGGCAAGTTAACAATATCCACCAACTTCCCCAAAGATGATAAAATTTGATCAATTCACTCTCCCTGTCCTTCTAGTGCTCATCTTTTAACCCACGTCCCTGGCAGGAGAAATATCATTCCCTTGAGATTTACCATTTTTCTACTTTTTTTTTGATGTTCATTTATTTATTTTGGGGACACAGAGAGCACAAGCAGGGGAGGGGCAGAGAAAGAAAGACAGAGAGAGGGAGACACAGAATCCGAAGCAGGTTCCAGGCTCCATGACATCAGCACAGAGCCTGACGCGGGACTTGAACTCACAAACTGCGAGATCATGACCTGAGCTGAAGTTGGACGCTCAACCGACTGAGCCAACCAGCCACCCCTGCACTTCATTCTTCTTACTGATTGTGTTTAATGCCTGTGCTGCTTCTCCACTCAGGCCTATGTGTTCACTTCCAATGAAGCAAGTTCCAACAAGCACAGTCAAGACTGATACTAACCCCTGATTCTTCAGCATACAGAGCTCTTCTAGAACCGTTTATTTGGTTAAAACAATTGGTTGCCACATGGGAATGAAGCCACCATTTGTTAAAATGGTGAAAGGTAAGTTTTCTTCTCAAACGGTATAGAAGGTAGTTGCTATGACACCTGAAAAGCAGGCTGGACGAAGTACCCCCCAGGCTGGCTGTAGTCACGATGAGGATACACCACTATGTCAGCAGCTAAGAAAAGACCTTGAACTTTGACCTCCACGATGCCCATGTCAGTGGCAGGTGCAGAGACTGAGTGCCTTAAAATAGGAGTAAGTCTCCTTTCTGCTGAAAGGTCAAAAGAGCCGTGCACAGACATTTTCATACAAATCCATTTTACAATGATAATAAATCATATATGCCAGGAAGCCCTGTAAGTGATCAACAAGAACACAATGAGAGCTGTTCGCGCCTCATGCGCACTCCACCCTGGCTGCCAAGTTCAACAGCTCCCGTGAACAGGGAGTCTGCACCCTTGAGTTAGCTGCCTCGCCCCTGGCAGGGCATTTCTGGGGTCACGGATATGTGGGCGACATCAGAAAGGGTCAGACAAAATGGGACCGAGTCACACAGCTGCCAAGATCTGTACCAATGCTGACTCAGAGCAGACAGAGCATTGGGGATGTAAAACCTCACTTTAAACTAAAACAGCAGAAAAACCAAAGTCAGCCAAGGTCACCTGTGGAGTGTAATTTAGACTTTCGAACCTTTTGGTCTCTCTGCTGCTAGCTCGGAACATGAGTGCTGGGAACACAGGGAAGGAAAGAGAGAGACCAGGAAACGGGAGATGCGTCCATGACCTGCCCAGCTCCGACTGCAGAAGATTTTACAAAAAGAAGTCCTCAGGCCTCCAAAAAACGAGTTTCTCAGTGTCTCTTAAGAACAACCATCTCAAGAAAGAATGACTGGAATATAACTGTGTGCTTGCTTTCTTTTTTTTAATGTTCATCTATTTATTTTGAGAGAGAGAGAGAGAGAAAGCATGGACAGGGGAAGGGCAGAAAGAGAGGGAGAGAGAGAATCCCAAGCAGGCTCCACAACAATGCGGAGCCCTACATGGGGCTTGATCTCACGACCCGAGCCAAAATCAAGAGTCAGATGTTTAACCAACTGGGCCACCCAGGCACCCCCGTGTGCTTTCTTTCTGGTTAAAATTTTACTTGCTCAAGTCTTAGAAAAAGAGATGCTTTCCAAGGTCTCAGTTAAAAAAAATATATGGTTGTGGGCTTGGGCTACTCTGCAAGGTTTTATATATACATATATATGTGTATATATACATATATATACATACACACACACACACACACACACACATATATATATATTTAACGTTTACTTATATTTGAGAGACACAGAGAGACAGTGTGAGCAGAGGAGGGACAGAGAGAGAGGGAGACACAGAATCCAAAGCAGGCCCCAGGCTCCAAGGCGTCAGCACAAAGCCCAACGCGGGGCTCATACCCACAAACTGTGAGACCATGACCTGAGCCGAAGTCAGACACTCAACTGACTGAGCCACCCACGCATCCCTGCAAGGTTGTTGTTTTAATGACTTATACACCCTGTATTGCTACCAAGTGGACTTAAGTATAGTCCACTTATAATTACCCCTGGGAATTGAAGGGAAGCTATTCATATATTCTAAATTTAAAAACCTTATTTTTCCTCCATCATATTGGGATTATGATTGCTATTCTAAAAATTTAATTCTTCAAACTTTATTGTTTCCAGTTACCTAACAAAGACTGTACTGGAAGCTGGAAGTCTGTCCAGCTCTCCCCATCTACAACTCTGTGTACACCTTTTCACAACTTTCCAAGAGAGAAATAGGCCCTTTCACCCTGAGTTGATGGATGTATCTGTCTGAATGGGTACATAGAGCTCACACTGTCTGATGGGAAAGAGATTAAGAAAAAGTAAAAGGTCTTGGGGACAAAGGAGCTATTAACACTATCTTCCTTAAGGATGTTAATAAGAACTCGGAAGGAGGATACATTCTTGAGAATCTGAACAGTGATATTTTCTCAAAGAGAAATAGGTGTGCGGTCTTAATTACCAGATGACTCCACCCTTCACAACATATGTCAACTGTTCAATGGGATGGAATGTGTATTTAAGGAGCCCCAATGAGTCGCAAAATTAGTAAATGTTACCTGAAGATTTGCGGGAATTCAGAGGTGCCTTTTAGAGCGTTGGTCACAAAATGTTCACCAAAAGTGCTCCCTACTTTGTCAATTCTGAAAAACGAAAAGTCAGGTCATGTGATCTGTTAGACTGGCAAGGGTCAAGGGCTCCTGTAACCCCACTGCTGATGGAAAAGATTTCCTCATGGTAGTGGGTGTCAGTGCAACGTGAGGTATGTTATGCGGAACCTGGCATCAGAAAACAAATCTGTCTGAATGCCTCTATTATCATTTACCGAGATATACCATCATTCCTGTTACTGCTCTGTAATGTAGCTTACAGGAGTTAGATACAATTTCCTAAACTGCGAGAGAAGAGCTTCCCTACATTTAGAAGGCTGCCAACTAGGGAGGCTGGCATGACCTCAGATGAGCTATTCTCTATCCACATGGTGTATGTGAACTGCGTGAAAGAAATCTATCCCGTCTCTATTCAGAAAACCCCAAAAGCAGCCACTCAGTACGTTTCTCCTAAGAACTCTCTAAGTGTGATGCCAGGTGGTGCAGGACGACAAACAAGAGAAAGCCAAGATCCTTTCTCCAAGGGCCCTCATGACCCAACAGGAGACAAAGCAGACACATAAACCAACACACTGCAGCCTGGAGTAAACATTACAGGATGACTACAGAGCGCTCTGGGAGTTGGGTGGAAGAAAGTGTTGCCTGCTGGGTGAGGAGGAGAGGTTTGTGAAAGACCTAACCCACTTGCCCAATTCACAGAGACACGATGAACCGAAGAGGAAAAAGGAAGGAGGGGGCGTCTTAAGAAGAAGTGTGAAGAACAGGGATGTCCACATCCTTTCCATTCAAGATGACTGGGCGGGGCAGTCACGGGACAGAACAAACAGGAGGGCTAAGTGAAGAGCTGGCAGAGCGGGAAGGAAAGAAGGAAAGCACCAGGTAAGCGCACCTCACCGGATCTCCTGACAGACTCGGCCCAGCCACAACCCCCTGGCTGTGCCAGATTAGTACCAACAAACTAATTTCCTGTTAGGGTTTGACCTAACGGGAAATCACAGAACTGTTGCAGATTTCACCTGCACCCACTCTGCAGACAGGCCCACATCTCAGTCAAGACAAATAAATGTCTGCCAATGTACACTTAAAAAACTTTTTAATGTTTATTTATTTTTGAAAGAGAGTGTGTGAGAGAGGGACAGACCGTGAATGGGGGAGGGGCAGAGAGAGAGGGAGACAGAATCCGAAGCAGGCTCCAGGCTCTGAGCTGTCAGCACAGAGCCTGATGCTGGGCTCACAACTCACATACTGCAAGATTATGACCCGAGCCGAAGTCAGACGCTTAACCGAGTGAGCCACACACGCGCCCTTGTCAATGTACGCTTTTAATAACATTTATGGATGGGAATTCTATGGTTTCCCTTGGTAATGAGCCTAAGTACCGAATCACACTGATACGCAGGATCCTGTCTGTGGTTCCCGCAGACTCTCGCTACAGTTAAGTTCATGCAGTGTGCTCAGAGGCATACCTGTGCACACATTGCCATGGTTCCAGGGTGACTCAGCGAGACCAACATCAAAAACCACAGAATGCTTACTGAGCACTTACTGTGTGCCACAACTGTTCCAAATGGTTTCAATGGATTAATTCACTTCATTCTCACAAGGGTGCTCTCAGGCTGTAAATGCTTTCATTGTCCTGTTACAAAGCAGTAAGTTGAATGGACAGAAGTATATATAGTTGGCATATGGTAGAATAGTCTGGTTCTAGAGCCCATGCTCTTAACTACTATGCAAAGCTGCCTCCAAGAGCATCAGGGGCTGTGGGGACATCAGGATAGAAGAATCACATAAACATCAGGATGCCCACATCAGAAGGTACTTAACAGAAGATCCCTGAATATATGGAGGCAGGAGACTGGCCTCTGCTACTGTATTTCATGGTATATAAGAACTCGTCAATTGTAAGATGCACCGTTATTATTTACGATGCCACTAAAAAAGAAAAAAACCTGTCAATCAAACTATGGCACAGGGATCAAAAGTCACCAATTATGTAAGTCAATCCTGATTCCACAGGTATTAAAATGCAGTGGGGAGGAGCGTCTGGGTGGCTCAGTCAGTTAAGCATCTGACTTCGGCTCAGGTCATGATCTCACGGTTCATGGGTTCAAGCCCCATGACAGATTTTGCGCTGACAGCTCAGATCCTGGAGCCTACTTCAGATTCTGTGTCCCCCTCTCTTCTGTCCCTCCGCTGTTCATACTCTTTCTCCTTCAAAAATAAGTAAATATTAAAAAATGTTTTAACAAATGTGGGGGGAAATGTACATTTTAGAATTGATAAAATACTGTCACGTTATTTTTTTTTTTAAATATTTTTAACATTTGTTCATTTTGGAGAGAGAAGAGAGAGGGACAGAGAGACAGAGCAGGGCTCTCAGCAAAGATGCAGGCCTTGAACCCACGAATTGTGAGATCCCAACCCGAGCCGAAGTTGGACACTTAACCAACTGAACTACCCAGGTGCCCCAATAAAGTACTATTACACTGTTAATTATGATGAACAAATCATGTAAACTGGGGCTCAGTTTCTGTATCTGTAAAATAGGAGGCTGGTGATTAATAAGGTCCCTTCCAACCTGGCTACTCCAGGTACCACCTATATAGAGAACACAGCTAACATTAGGGTGAGGAGACCGTTAGAGCCCCACATTTAAGGAGGCACTCAACCTCAGGGTGGTGCAAGTCTAGGGTGGGTACCTGAGAGTGAGTGTTCCATTAAATCATGCTCCCTGGCACCCTGGCTTGACTCATTCTAATGGGGCTCCGATGGAGCTAGCCATGGGGATTCAGACACTTTGTCTTCTGGGTTTTCCAATCAAGATCTTTTTATAACGATCTACGCACACTTAAGAGCAACTTTTTCCAATTATGTTCATCTTTCCGATAGAGATGTATTTCCTTATCTTGGGGCATTTCTTTGTATTTTCATTCCCTCTTCAACTTCTTACCTTTTCTATTAAAATGTCTGATTCTAAGGTCATTCAGCTGGCTCTGCACTGATTTAATGAAACCAAGGACAGATGTGTGAGCTCTTCTGGGCTGGTGACTTGGCTGTATCCCCAATTTATGGGAATACATGGGAAATCCATTGCTGATCTCAAGGAATAGATAGACTAGGCCCTTGTCATTCAGACCACCAGGGCCACATTGCCTGGAAGCATCTAACACATGCAGAACCTCACATCCCACTTCCGGCTTGCGGAATCAGCATTGTAACAAGATTCCTGGGGTACTCACAGGCAAAGTGTGAGAAGCATGGAACACGGCATCCTCATAACAAACACAAAGAAAAACACCTCAGACGGTAACAACTACTATTTCCGTGTCAAATCCTCTCCAGATAGCATCTCCACTATGTGCAACAAAGGTAGCCTAGTAGATGACGGGTCATCTAAATTCAATAATCCAAGTGCCAAGTTCTTCCAAGTGCAAGTATAGTATACTAATCACTGCAGGCCAACAGAGCAACATTTTATGAACTTTTTTTTCTGCAAGTAAGATCATACTCCCCTGCATTCTCTCCCTAAAACTGGAAAGACCAAAGCCCAGAACTTTTGCTTGTCATAGCCGGATACTGTGTGCACCTAAGCCAGATGTGAAATTCTCTGAAATTCCACCAAATATCCACCAAATGAAAAGATATCATTGTCTCTTTGAAAAACCTCTCTACTGAGTAGAGATATCTGATGTAATTTTAATTGTGCCTGAAAAATCCAGCAGCCAAAAATGCCCTCCTCGCATGACTATAGATGTGCATAATCCGATAGCATAAGAGGCACCTTGCCCGTTTGTTGAACTCCACAGAGGTAAAGGGCTGCTTTTGACAGAGTTGTTAAGCAAATAAGGATACTCATCATTGCTGAATAAATTAAGCTATTCTTATTTGACCTTGCCAAACTAGGTTTGAGTGACCGACACGATCCAGTATTGTCTCTTGTTCATTTGTATGATGTGTTCAGCATGATCACCGTGTCCAGACCCTTCTTGCCTTTGTTGCTTTTATAAAAGATTTCATTGAATTGCTTATTAACACTGCTGTATATAAAACTACTCCTTTGAAAGATTTCTCTGGCTTGGCTCCAGCTCAATTAGCAGACTACTTCCAGCTGATGAAAAGTAACAGTCAATATCAGATTATAGTTAGCAACTATTCACAAGAGTAATCAAATTAGATTTTGGTATCTATGGTGACACAACAAAAATTTCCACTAAGCCCTGTGGTTTTACAATAAGACTACCATGGCTTTATATTATTGTTCAAAAATTTTTCTCAAAATCCAATCTGCATCTCAGGAGATACACATTCAAGTCTGTGAGCATATCAAAAAAATGTATAACCAGGGCCTTTCCAATTTAAATACTAAGTAGCCTGAAGAGTATATGGGAACAGAGAACAAACTGAAGGTTGTGGGAGGGGAGATGAGTGGGGAGGGTGGGCTAAATGGGTGATGGGCATTAAGGAGGGCACTTGTTAGGATGGGCACTGGGTATTACATGTAGGGGATGGATCACCGGGTTCTAGTGATTCTGAAACCAATACTACACTATATGTTAACTATATTGAATTTAAATAATTTCTTTTAAAAAGAGTATATGGGGACAATGCACATAGATCTTGCTCTGTCTTCTCTTCCAACGCCTTCTTGATTCTCCATTATGACTGGCCTTTGTGACGGCGAAGTACCAACTGATCTTTTAATAAAATTTACCAAGCCTCTAGTTGTCCAGGACTGGACCAATTAAGACAATAATAGAAAGGGGCGCCTGGGTGGCTTGGTCGGTTAAGCGTCCGACTTCGGCTCAGGTCATGATCTCACGTTCCGTGAGTTCGAGCCCCACGTCGGGCTCTGTGCTGACCGCTCAGAGCCTGGAGCCTGTTTCGGATTCTGTGTCTCCCTCTCTCTCTGCCCTTCACCCACTCATGCTCTGTCTCTCTCTTTCACCTTCAAAAATAAACATTAAAAAAAACTTTAAAAAAACATTAAAAAAATAAAAACACAATACTACCAAAAAATCCTTGGATAAGATTTTCTTTCAGTAAAAGAAAAGAAAAAGAAAAAGAAAAAAAAGAAAGAAAGACAATGCCTTGTGAGATGGGGCGAACCCCTAGCCAGAGACATCACACAGCATTCTTGGGAAGCCTCTTTGCCCACCATCCTACCAACATCCAGCAAGACTGTAGCTCCCATTATCTATGGTTCATGTCCAACTCCTGGGCCTGCAAACATAGGTGGGATCCATTCCCCATATTTCTTGGGAACTGAGACCTCATGATGGAGGCTGGGAAGCTGTCTTAAACCTCTTTCCCCACAAACACTGGACAACCCCCACCATATCTCCACATGTCTCTTTCCTCTGCCCTGGCAATACTAGAGATAGGGGGTACACACTCTGGCTAAGCAGTCATCCAATTGGGTGAAAAAGTGACAGTGTACCCTTTTATAGGCATCCCCAATCTTCCCCAGGATATCCTCCAACCCCTGACTGGCTCTAGAGGAGAAAGCACCACCTTTTAGTGTTGGGAGCATTAAATGAAATGGCACATGTGACATGTGAAATAGCCTATTTATGAAATGTAAAAGCTAAATAAGTGTAAGAAATTATTATTGCAAGACAGTAACTGATTTTTTTTTTTCTTTTTAAAGCTCGTCTACACTTCACCCAAATGCCAGTCGTGTTGTTCTGGATCCAAGCAATACACAAAACAAAGTGGAAAACAGCACAGCAGAAGCCACTCCACTCTGTTCCCTTAATGACTTACATTCACCTTGGCAACTAAATACACAATGACTCGGCACTTAGGGACCCTCCAAGCACTAAGGAAACAAAGCCAGGGCTAATACAACTCCATTTATGATTCCATCTATACGACCCAATGTTTTGGCAATTTACAGGCACAGCCATGTCTGTTTCCCCCTTGTCACTATAAAAATACCGTTATAGGATCTAGAGCTTTAGAAATTGTATCAGTTATAGCCTCCATTCAAACAATTAACTTAATAATCCATGATTACCAATTAGATGCTCAATTGGACAGATGCTTATCTTATATACAAAAGCGGTCCTGCATATGAATACCACCCCCATCAAACTTGACTGACAGGTCTTCCCCCCACCCCCCAGGTTAAAAAAAAAAGTCTTTCAGAGCAGTTAATTTGTAGGGATTTACGTGTCTGATTTGACAACCTGTATGTGATTGAGATGGAATACGTTGTATTTTTACTTGGCAAACCTACATTTTCATCACAAAACAGTGTTTCTTTAAGGACATTTCAGGCTTTGGGGAAACATACATGCTTACCTGAGAGACCTCTTTTAAATTATCAGGTAAAGCACATTTCTGTAGTGGGCACTTGAAAATCACACCAGATATTACCAACTCAATAGGGCGTATCTGCTTCTGCCAGCCTCTTTTCATTATTTCATAAACAGATGATACAATGATAGCCTACAATCCCACACACCCTCTTCAACCCCAAATCTCTTCTGTTTCAAAAACACAATCAGAAATCTGAGCCTGTTCTCTGTAGAATTTCATAGTCTGAATCTCTACTATTATCCTGAAGTCTTGGTACCTAAATTATGATACACTGTGATATTAGGAGGATTTTACGCCTTTAAAGATGCCTGTGTGCAGTCTTCCAAAGGATGAAGACCATTCCTTCCAAAGAAAAAAAAGTAAGCTGAAGCAGGAGTTCATTTCTCGAACGTATCAATCTGGAAAGAGCTTTGTCATAATACAAGGGGCCACGTCTTCTGAGGGAAGGAAGATGGCTGGAGAAAGAGTCAAAGCCAGTGTTCTTAGCCCCCGTGAGACGGACTGATGGCCTGGACTGCCGGCCTGGACTGCCTGATTCAGCTGAAGGTGCTAGGGTATCGTGGCCTGACATTCATCGAGCATAGGTTTGTTTAATTTTTTAAAAATAGTCACTGATTTTATTATGAGGCAGATAAACACATACCAAAAATACCACAGAAACTAGGCAGTTCGATGTTTTATCACATACAACCTTAATTTTCACATTAATTAAAGAATAAAGCAAGACGCTTGGCAGAGAAGTTAAAATTTATTCGGCTAACCGATTTGGCATCTGTCTCTGGGACATAAGAAACATATATACGATATACTCCGTTCTCTCGGGAAGAATAAAAAGGAGGAAACAGGATGGAGACAGACACTAAGGGAGAGAGATGGTGGCATCAGTGAAGAGCCCCTGCCTCTGGGCTGGTCTCTGGACTGTGATGCCTTGTTCTACCATGTACCAGGTGACAGACTTCATGCAAGTCACTTAATCTCTGTTGCCTCAGCCTCTGCAGCTATGAAATAAGGAGTGGTCACTACATGTACCTGAGTGGTCTTGAACATGTACACGTTACTAGGTATCTTTTTCATGGAATTTCAGGATTAAGAAGCACCAATCACAGCCTCCTGCAAGCCGGAAAGTGTTGGGATCAGAGGGTGGTCTTTCTCAGAGGCCATGGGTCCAGGCTTTGTTATGGCACCTCTGCTTTTCTCGTCACGTGACTGGGTCGGCTCTCCCTGCTGACTGGCCTTCTCCCAGCCCCAGCTGACACATGGGGCAAGGGCCAGCTCAGCTGCGCAGACTTTCCAGATGCATGGTGTGCTGACCCCTAACTCAGTCTCTTGAGTCTCAATACTCATACTGCAGTGAGAGAAATGTTAAGTATAGATGCCTCAACTTGCCTAAACTGGACAGCCTAGGAGCTGGTTACCCTCCAACCCAGCTCAAGTCAGCTGTAGTCAGGAGAAAGCTACTGTGGTCTACGGTACGCTGTATGGGTCCGAGGGGCTGTAGTGGCCTTCACGACTCAGTGAAATGGTCTTGAAAAAGACCCTCCCTCAAAATGCAGCGGATAAGAGGGAATGAAATATAAGGAGACATCTTTTAAAAATCTTTCACCACTACCCTCCTCTCCCATCCCGACCTTACAGTGAAAATAGTTATCTGACCAAAGCTTTCTATAACTGTGATGCCCTCCTCAGTCCTGGACCCTGGAAAGAACCCTATGGTGGGTGGAACGGTGACTCCCCACAAGATACGTGCATGTTCTAACCCCCAATGCCTGTGAGTAAGGCCTTATTTGGGAAAGGAGTCTTGCAGATGAAATTAAGGATCTTGAGATGAGAATATCCTAAACTTAGGGTGGGCCCTAAATCTAATAACAAGTGTCCCTATAAAATAAGAGAGGACAGGGGCACCTGGGTGGCTCGGTCAGTTAAGCTTCCAACTTCAGCTCAGTTCATCATTTTGTGGTTCGTGGGTTCGAGCCCTGCGTCGGGCTCTGTGCTGACAGCTCAGAGCCTGGAGCCTGCTTTGGATTCTGTGTCTCCCTCTCTCTCTGCCCCTCTCCTGCTAGCGCTCTCGCTCTCTCTCTCGCTCTCTCTCAAAAATAACTAAAACATTAAAAAGAAATTTTTTAAAAAAAGAGAGAGGACAATCTAAGATACAGACAGAGGCCATATGGAGACAGGCAGAGACTGGAGTTATGTGGGCCCTAATCCAAAGAACACCCGGAGCCTCCAGAAGCTGGAAGAGGCAAGGAAGGACTCTCCCCAGAGCCTTCAGAGGGACTGAAGCCCCTGCTGGCAGCTTGATTTCAGACTTTTGGCTTCCAGAACTGTGATCAAATAACTTTCTCTTGTTTCAAGCCACTTAGTTTGTGGTAATTACTATGATGGTCTTAGGAAGCCAATACAGTTTCTCAAATAGGAAGTTCAAAAAGCACTTCCTAAGCACCTACTAACTGCAAACTTCTGCCATAGGCAGGACCCTATGAAGATGTTGGGTAGGAAAAAGAAAAGGTGGATTCTGTAAATGAATTCTGTATACAGGCTGGCATGGCATCCAATGTCACGGCAGTGTGTGGTCAGAATACAAGAGAAAACTGGTTCCATAACTGGCTCCAAGAAAACAGCAGGTGGACACTGGGAGGGGGCGATCTCTGGGAGCAGGTGTGTTACATCCAGACAGTAAGTGCACACAGTTAAGTTAAATAATGCTTACAGCATGCCTAGGAGAAGCAAAGTGCTTGCCTAAGCCCTATTTAGAGAAAACCCTTTGGGACTGCTCTTCCTCCCTTCTTGGCTCACCTAAAGTCTTTGCATCAAAATCAAATACCAGTTCCCACATGAAAGTTTTGCAGGCCGAGTCCTAGAAATACCAGCAATTTCCGCCTGTGTACCACCACAACCGTCTCTTCAATCCTTTATTACAGGGCCAATCATGCTGGGTTGTCAATGTTGGCTTCTAACTGTGCCTCGTCCACCAAACTGTAGGGTCTCAGAAAGAAGGGACTACATCTGATATATTCTGGGGTCCCTAGTACCTGGCACAAGAGCTCCTCAATGTATTTCTTGAATGAATGAGTCAGAGCTATTTATCAGTGAGTCAGGATCCTGTGTTGAAACATGCATAATAATTAAATGTTAAAATATTTTGAGGTCAGATACTTAAGTGCAATCATATTCACAGCCAGGATGAATCATATTTTTTGTATCAAAATAGAAACCTTTTCTGTTCTTTTCTTCTCAAGTGGCCAACCTCTCGGCCTCCTTTGGTACATAATCAAGAGTACAAGCACAAATATGTAAACAAAGTAGCATGAACACAATGAAGCAAAAGGTAATGAAATCATTTATCAGTTTCAATCCAGCTGAACAGAATTCCTGGAAATGCTAGAAAACAAATCTGCCATCTCCTTCTATGGAAGGAAAACATAGATATAAATGTTTCACTTTACTTTGCACGTGCTTGGAGGGGATATTTTAGATCAGGCAGCAGCGTTAGCAGGAAGAAATGATTTGGGACTAAGGATTCAAAGGAAAGAAAATTTCACTTAACCATTTTGTTCTTAATGTTTACATCCAGGAAACACCCGTTTACCTGCACAGAGAAGGACAGCCCATGCCCTCTGTCCCTGCACATCTTACTTTTTTCCTTCAAAGGGCAAGTAATTGAGTGTGTTACCACAGGCCTACAGGGGCCATGGCTATGTTCTTAAGAAAACCGGCCAGAGAATAAATGGGCAATTTTCACAACTTGCAGGATAAAAACTGGAACCCAAGGAACAGGTGGGTAAATGTCTTTTTACATGGCTTGCCACTGCGAACCAGGAGGGAAGCTAATTCTGAAAACTGCAGACTGCAGATGGCCCCTCCTTCTCCCTCAAGGCCAGGAGTCCCTCATGGTGGCTTTCTGCCGAGAGACACTTAGTTTGGTGACGCTATCCATGCAGGGGCCCCAGTCCTACTAGGTGCAAATCAGTTCAAAAGAGGACTGGGAACCTTTGCCCACTGGACATCAGGGCTTTTTCTTTGAGTCAACACTAAGATCTGAATTATCCTGGATGTGCCCTTTCGTATGTTAGATCTTTTTTTTTTTTTTTTTCATTTTAGCTTCCTTTTTACTTGAAGAAGAGTCAGAGGGGATGGACACACACACACACACACACACACACACACAAAGTTATAAGTATGTTCTATTGTCCAATAAGGACGATAAGCATTTAAACAGCATTTTGCAATTTCCATCATTTCATTTGTTATTCCTAACAACCACAGGAGCAGACAGACCGGTTATTATTCCTCCCATTTTATGTAGAAGAAACTAGCTTTCTGAAGAGATTAAATGTTTTACCCAAAGTCATCTGGCTAAAGCGTATATTTGACGTCAGATGAAGTTTTTCTTATCAGTACCCCATGATATTTCCTTCAATCCATGCTGACTTGACAGAGACCCACTGAGGACCTTATAAAGTTTCCCCAATTTGGCCCTATTCAATCTCTTGTAGAGATGGCCAAGACTAGCCAAGAACCTTACTCTAAAGACCCCTAACTAGTGGCTCAAAAACTCCCTCTCTCAACCTCGCCTTCTCCCCTGGACCAAGGAAATCACCACTGAGCTCTGAAGACGGCTCAGGAATGTGACTGTAGAGGAGGGAGCTGAGTGATGAAGCCACAACTTCCAGCATGGAGACAAGGAACTTTCCTCATGCCGACTGTTATCATGTCTAGAAACACGTGAGGGGACACCCTAAGCAAGAGGGCTGCCAGTCACAGATGAAGCAGGACCAGAGCAATAAAGGAGTTAGAAATTCAAGAGGCTGCTTTCTTCTTAGAGGAGTGCGATCCAGTACAGCAGCCATTAGCCACAGTGGCTATGTCATTTCAGTTTGAATTAATTAAATTAAAAGCCCAGTTCCTCAGTCATACTACCCATATTTCCAGTGCTCAGCAGCCACACGTGACAAGTAGTGTCCATACTGGACAGCATATAGAACATTTCCCTTGTTGTACAAAGTTCTACTGGACCAGGCTGTCCTAGACTACTTTCCTTTTCCCAGTGAGACCCGTGATTTTTATTTTAGGCGTAACTCAGAGAGATCGCAATTTACCTTAGGTCGATGCTACTGCGGAGAGCAACCTGAAGAAAGGATTGTGTTCCCAGGGGCACTTGGATACCACACCCAGGACGACCACGTTATACAAATGCAGGGATACTGTTCACATCACAGAGTAGATGAGTCATGTTTCCTAGGGTCCTTCAGGGCTTGTCCAGTATTTGGCAACCCTGATAACCCCGAATCTATGATTTCTTCTTCAAGTGTTTCATGTTCTGCCCTCAGTATTCAGGAAAAATAGGGACCTTATACAGCCAAGCTCAAGAAAAGAAAAAAAAAAAGAAAAGAGAAAAACCTGCAGAAAAGGAGCCAGCAGCATCATCAAAAAGGATTTTTAAAATAACTTACCTGAGTCAAGGTGCTTTCTTGCAAAATACTATTATTACTTCTGCACTGGCATGTTTCTCCTTCCAAATCTCATTACAAACGCTTCTCGAACACTTACTATTTACTCAATAGCAGAAATCAACTCCCACTCAGAAAACAGCTAGGCATTGCCACTTAAAGACTCATAAATATCAGATGCAGATACTTTATAAGAACATTTTCAAAATTCAAATTACAGGTGAGCGTTTCAGATTTCCTTCTGTAGCTTCCTTTCCATGGGTATTGCAAATTAAGTGATCAGGAGATTAAAGAGTGACAGGTGCGTTCCTCGCTCCTGACACACCCACACTGCCACCACCACATCCAGCTCAGGGGTTTTGAAATGTGCTGTGTATATTTAAATGTTTTGTTGAAAGGTTCTTTTCTCATTAGCTTAAACTGGAATCAGATGCTTCCATATGGCCCCAGGACATTAAAAAAGCTTGCAAAACTTTTAAAATAACGAAATTAACATAAAAAAGTTTACAATTAAAACACTGAGGAACACCTTCCAGTACATCTAATGCCATGCTAAAAATATAGTCAAGCACGCCAGGTGGAGTGACTGCCAGAGAGCTGTAAAGAAAGTCACATCTTGACAGAGGCATTCCTGTGATTTGGGAGAAGTGAAAAGGTTTTCTCAGCTAAATTTTTAGAGATAACTTTTCTACACACAGCTCTCTCTTTCTTACCCCTTTTAGTTTGGTGAATACATGTTTTCACTTGGACCCAGTATAAGAGAGATGTGTTTTTTGAAAAAAAAAAAAAAAAAAAAAAAGAGGCCCTTTTGCTTTCTACAGAGATGTATTTATACTCAGCTGGAGGAAAAAATAACAGCTTAAAAACAAGGCAAGAAGCAATGTAAAACACACAGAAGTCATGATTATTGGTCTAAAACCTGTGGAAGAAAGTTTACTTCGGCAAGACCATGAAGAAAAGAGGACTCCAGCTACACAGCAACCACTTGGGAACCGTCTAAAGTATGCACACTGCGTCAGCACACTTGTAAATCAAGACACAAATTATATTTAAAGTAGCATGATAAATGTGCAGTAAATGAGACTGGTCTCAAAATGTTATCTCCCTATATTGCATGAGAAATCTATGTGATTAATCAAACATGCTAACTCAACAAAACAAGTCCAGATTAGGCTTTTTTTTTTTCTTCTTTTTTAGCTTCACTCATCCCAATAACCATTACAAAGTGTCTAAGAGTTACTCTGTCTTCACTGTCCAAGATGTTGACATTGCAAAATGAATGGACAGGCAATGAAAAATACTTGTTGAATTCCACTATAATACACTTACCTAACACTAATATTTCATTGGCTAATTTTGTAATTTTAAATATGGCAATGCCCTTTGCCTTCCCCAAAAGGAATACCCCTAATTCACTCTTCAACATTAGTCGATAAGTTTAATCAAAATGAATGCAACCATTGGTCATCATAACAAAATCCAACAAAGCTACGAGCGACAAGTTCAGGAAAAAGTTAATTGTCAGCTATCAGGGATCATTTTTATTTAAATCATGTTTTTAAGTTTATTTATTTCAAGAGCGTGAGAGAGCATGTGCACAAGCAGGGGAGGGGCAGCAAAAGGGAGAGAGAGAATCCCAAGCAGGCTCTGCACTGTCAGCACAGAGTCTGACGCGGAGCTTGATCTCACAAACCATGAGATCATGACCTGAGCCGAAACCAAGAGTCGGATGCTTAACCAACTAAGCCACCCAGGCGTCCTATCAGTGATCATTTTTAACGACGGTTATCAATTACCAATGAAAACCCACCAACAAAAAAAACCTGGCAAACTTCAATTTTTTTTTTGTAAATTAATAAGTGTTACCGATAAAAACTGAGTCCTGCAGTTTGCTTACCACCAGCAAGGTACTATAACTCGATCAGTCACAAGAAGAGCCAGGTTCTCAGTACAGTTCCTACCAGCAGTGACAAATCCCAAAGTCATACTTTGAGAGGCTGCTCAAAGGCAAAGTCCCAGAGAATATCATGTTATTCATTCAACAAACAAAACCATTCCCATGGCTACATGTTGGGTTTTGTTATCAGTGGGAGCTGTTCCACATCTGTGATCTTAAATTCATACACTCTGATGTCCAACCACAACTCATGACTCGTTCCTCTTTTCCTGTTCCAGCCATCCCACTCTTGTCCCCTGTTGAGACTGCATCCCTTTTCCTGTCCGTTTCTTCCAATCAAACAGCTTCTTTGACTTCACTAACCCCCAAGATAGGGGGATGCTTCTTCAAGGAGGATGCTTCCTCATTCTCCCACTTAATTCATCACGCCCTCCTCCTTGGACCACACGCAGCCTGCACATCCCCAGAACAAGTCGAATCCACCCATTTACTGGTGCTTCTCCAGCTCAGGGTTTGCCAAGTGACTGCCGTGGAAACATGAATGATGCAGAATGGACCAGGGACTGACTTGCAGTTTCTGGTTTCAGCACACCCCAAAAGTATTCATGTGAGAGAGGCATCTGGTCAGCCACCTTCCCTGGTTAGGTTATCTGAATTTTTACCACTTTCTCAGCTCCTCCCCGTCTGCCCCCTTTCTCAGCAAATGCCCTCATGTCTTCCTTCATGGTAAAAACAGAGGACACTGAGCCATAGATTTTACCGGCATACAGGGCCTCTTCCCAACTACCTCCAAACCTATTTGTCTTCCTCTCACTCCTTCCCACAGTCCCTCTGGATATGAAGAAGAAGCCATAGCCTGTATTTAATGCTTCCTTCTCCCACTTGGGTGCTTAGTCTCCTTCTGACCCCCTCTGGGTCCTCTCTCCCCTTCTCTGACTTCTCCCTGTCTGCTTCCCTGCTCCCCTCAGCCCACTAAGACGCTCAAGTCTTCTCTAAATGAAATAGCATCTCTCCTGTGACTCCAGGCCCTCCCCCAGCTTACCTGTGCCACTTTCTCCTTCCAGGCATGCTTCTTCAAGGAGGATGCTTCCTCATCTTCCATTTAATCCCAAAGGCACTGCAAAAAGGCCTTTTCCTCTACTACTCAGCTGGTATGGTAAACCTTTCTTCTCTGGGTTCATTTCTCTCCACAAATGCTGACTGTCCTCAGGTTCCATCAAGCACAGCATAGCAGCTGCCATCTAACCCAGGATGCTTGGTGACAGGCGGTACACCGACACCTTGCTCACCCTGCCTATGACCCTCTCACCTGCTGGCTCACAGCTGCCCATTGCCACCTTCCCTTCTTGCGTGCCTCCCTGCCCCCCAAACAGGCTGAAACACTGGCACCCACTTCTCCAACCCAGAGCCTTTGGGGGTGCCAGGGCTATATTTACACTCTCCTCCTGAATATCTCACAGACACTCCAGGCACAACAGACGCCCACCAAACACACCGTTTTTCTCTCTGGCCACTGTATGCACGGTCTTGGTCAATGGCAACACTGCTCTTCCAAAAAAACCTTACAGTCATTCTGGATGTCCCTTCCTCCTCCTTCCCACGCCAACATAAACTGCCACCACTTTCTGTCAATTCTATGTCTTAAGAATCTCTTAAATGTCTTCTCATATCCCTATCTCCAAGGCCACTGCCTTGTGAATCCTTCTTCACCAGCTCAGGACAATGATCCTTGACATTTGTTAAAGTTACCCATGCCCCTTTTTCTGAAACAGAAACACACCTCATCCTGCACCCAGCCCAGTCCCGAAGGACTCATCTTTAACTAGTCTCCCCAAGTTCACTTTGGTTCCTTCTGGGTCCTTCTCCATTCTGCTTCCAGATTAAAAGAAATCTAAACATCGTGGCGCAACCTCCACTCCTTGCCTGTCACAGACTTCATCGTGGCCTTCTCTGGCATACACTTCCAGGGGCACACCTGCCACTCCGAACTTACCCTTCCCCACTGTCCACGCCCACCTGAATTATACCAAACAACTTTAAGGTCCCAAAGCTCTTCTCCCTTATTATCTGAATGTCAACTTTCTACTCTACCTCGAAGACTTTTCTGCTTGGGTTTGAATGCCACCTTCTCCCTAAAGACCACTCTGTCCTTCCTCAGGACACCTGTTTCCCCTGTACTATTTACACTTAGGAAAGCCTCCACAGTCACAAGGTGACTATTGGGCTCTCGGGCTCTGGAGATGAGGACCATTCATTACTCATACCCAAAACATAGGAGGCAATTATTAAATATTTGAGAATCAATAAATGAATTAATGAATACAAATGAAGTACCATGTGCCAGGACATCTGCTAAGGCAGTACAAATATTAGTCACATATAAATGAAGTGTAACTGTTAAGTGAAGCTGGATACCCCCTTATGTCCCTTGATGAGCCATAGATTATGCTTTCTTGACAGAACAGGACTGCATAGCACCAGGAGAATTTCCTGGTACTAGAAAATATTTGATAGCCATAACAATACAATTGAATAGCCGAACTACTACTTCTAGGTCCACATCATCAAAACCCCAGAGCTTCTGGCCCTAAGGTCCTGAAAATAGTCACAAGGCCAGGAATACAAATTTGGTAGAATGTTTGTATCACTCACTTACTGTGAGTAATACGGAAGACCTGGAATTTAACCGAGGGTCAGAAGACCGTATCCTATCAGACCTATTATATTATGGAGAAAACCAGAGGAATTTATTCCTGGCCTCATCTGTAAAACTAGATGAATTGCAAGACCAGTATGATTAGAGATCCTCATTTCCAGAACGGTGTTTTGCAGAACTCTGGATCTCTATTCCTCCAAAAAATATTAACCATATCACCATCAGCCACAATCTACTGATACGGACACCCATGTACCAGGCACGGTGCCAAGTGTTTTATACACAATTATTTCATTTAATTTCCATAATAACCTCCATTATGAGTATATCCGTCTCTAGGGAAGTTAAAACTTAAATACAGAACTTCCCAAACTTCCATGCTCCAGAGGACTAGGACTCTACAGCCAGAGCTGTTAACTATTGCCGCCAAGCTAATGAGCCTACATCCAAGCAACTTTTGGATACTGGGTGCACAGATGCCCTTCCTGGAGGTTATAGTCTGTGTTAACATTATATCGTAAGGGCTCTCAGAGGTCTCGCAGTATCAAGCCTTTTAACTTTACTTAACACGCATTCGTTAAGCTTATTTGACTCCAGGAGCCTTTTTTAATGGAACCATTTATAACATATCAGGGGGCACATGTTTTGTAGAATACAATTTGGCTTTAGATGATAACCAAAGGGATTATGAACTCACTGAGGCCAAAAGGAGAAAGGAGCTAATTGCAGTATTTGTTACAAGCGATGGAGCGGGTGAGGCATTTGTGTCACAACCTCAAATGCCAGGTGACATAATGACAATGACAATATTCGTGAGTCGAACGAAAACTATTTCTCCATTCATGGAATTAGACACCAGTGCCCTGTGATTTAATCCCAGGAATCACAAAACCAATTCAAGAAGCCAATGTGCCACAGGGCCAGTGGTGGTAAAGGCTGCTCGATGGGCGCCACGGTTTGCAAATTCTGAGGTGACAAAAGTGCCTGTTTGTGCTATTTTCCAGTCCTGCCACACCTCCTTCCTTCTTAGGACACTCACATCCTTAGAGGAAAGCCCGTGCTTCCCATTACATAGATTCTTCGGAAGACCTAACAGTAAGAAGGCTGGAGAACAAGTATGTGCCTTTGTTACAAGGAACTCAACTTGGCCAATACCACTGTCCTGAGCTCCGTTACTTATCCAAGTCCCATCTGCTGGCCACCTACTACATATCAAACTCTACACGAGAGGGCGAGACAAGGAGCTCACGGCCTGGTGGGAAGAAAGCAGCATAGGGAGACAGGGCGGTGGACCACACAAAGTGCTTTTGTCGAACGTGTGCAAGACACTATGTGACTCTCACAGCCTAATTCTTGCTGAAAGGAAAGAGGAGCATGAAGGGCTTTCCCTTCCTCATCTTCACATTAGGACCTACCCTCCAAAATCCTAAAGGAAAACAGGGGTCAGAGCTCACACAGCAAAGCTGATGAAAGGAATGTGCCATTTGAAAGTCAGCCAACAGGTTCAGGGTGTGAAAAGCACAGAAATAAGAATCGAGATGCCTGTGGTCTGGTTTTGATCCTGAGTGACTTTAGCAGAACAGCTGGCCTTTGCCTGTTTTCCTCTGTCCTACATGGACATGATGGAGATAAATTAATACAATGGGATGGGCAAAGCGTCATGCAATTAGTGAAGCAAAAGAGGACGAAAAGCAAATTTCAGATCCTTTAGCACAACTATTAGAAGAAAACACATCTATTTCTGTATATAAATAATCTTAATAACTTTATGTGGACTTTTACAAGATTGAAATTAAATTACAGAACCACTTCTTGCCTATAGATTTTTTTTTTCCCCACTGAACTGTTCATCTTCTAAAGTTGGATGGGTTCAGAGGAATCTTTATAGGACTTCCTTTTACGAAAATTCCTCATCTGACAATTCCCAGTCAGGGAAGTTCATACCTACATTCTACACTCAGAGGATACATGAGGTACGTTTTGAAAAGGGGGGCAAAGAACCAACCAAACAATCTTCTCTCGTGAATCACAGTGAAATTCTCATGTGTTCTGTTTATTATTATTGTCAGTAGATGTTATATTTTTAAAATTTTTATTTCGTTGTATTTAATTATAATTCAAGAGAGAGTGAGCGAGCTCATATGGGAGCAGGAGAGAGGGTCTGAGGGATAGAGAGAGAGAGAATCTTAAGCAGGCTGCACATTCAGCATGGAGCCCGATGTGGGGCTTGATCCCATGAACCATGAGATCATGACCTGAGCCAAAATCAAGAGTCGGACACTCAACTGACGGAGCCGGCAGGGCACCCCAGTAGACGTTATATTTTAAAGCGTTTTAGACTGCGAACATAGATGAGCTCCCATACATGCCATCAACCTGCACAAAGTTTCCTCATTAACATTTACATTAGCATGGGGTACATTTGTTATAATTAATGAACCACGTTAACAAGGCATCATTATGTGAAGTCTGTCTTCTATTCAGATTTCCTTAGTTTTTACCTAATGTCCTTTGTCTGTTCCAGAATCCCTTCTGGGACCCACATTACACTTAGTTTTCTATCTCCTTAGGCTTGTCATAGCTGACAGCTTTGAGAGGACTGGCCAAGTACATTGTGGGACGCTCTCTCTACTGGAATGTGACGCTTGTCTCATGATTAGACCCAAGGTTGTAGGTTTGGGGGAGGAAGACCATGGAGGTAAAGTGCCGTTTTCATCCATCATCTCAAGACCTGGCTGGGTGGTGTTGATGAGGTTTCTTCCCTGTCTTCCCTTCCATGCTGTAGGAAGGAAGTCACTACATGTAGCCAAGTCAGGAGGAGAGGGGAGGTGGGCTCTCTGTCCTTCAGGTGAAGTATCTACAGGATTTATTTGGAATACTTCATGTGACATTTGTCTCTTCTCCTGCATATGTTAATCTCCTCAATCATCTACTTGCATCAGTACGGTCTCATGGATGTTTATTTTGTGCTTGGGGCTGTAACTCAACACCACTTCATTTATTTTGTTGTTCGAATCGTTGGCTCCTGGGAGCTCCTGCAGGGTCTTCTATGTGTCTTCCTGTGGCAAACCCCCTTCGATGTGGCTATTTTTTTCCCCCTCTTTCCTTCTTTTTGAGCCCTTCCTTACTTTCCAGCACAAGAGCCTCCAGCCTCATCTTGTATTTCCTGCCCCAGCCCTAGAATCAGCCATTTCTCCGAAGAGCCCTGGTTCCCATCACTGCAGAATGGGATCAGAAACCATGATCTGGGCACTAAGTGTGCTTGTTGCTAAGAGAAGTGTCATTTCTTTTATGCCATCTCAGCTGACAGCAAAGAGAGGTCCCTGTGTTGACTAGCCTGTGCATATATACATATCTACAAATATTTCTATAGGGAACCACCCTCCTATATATTAAGTTAAACATTATGTATTCCTTAATTCTCCAGAAAATTTCAACCCCTTTAAGTTTTCTATTTCAAGTGCCTCGGAAGAAAACTGTCACTTACATTTGTAAGTTTCCCATGGCATCTACCACTGAGTTGTCAGTAAGATCTGCTGATCTGAAATTCAGAGCTCAAGAATGGGTTCAGATATGTCTGCTGTCAGTTGGAGATAGGAGTCACAGCCACTACAAAGGACTACTGGAGAATTAAATAAGATGATGCATGCAAATGTTTAGAACAGAATCTGGCACATGTTAAGCATGTAATAAATGATAAATACATTATTTGTAGTTTATGGGAAAATATTTTCAAGAGCAAAAGATCTAATGGTATAATTTTTTGCTTATATTTCTTTGTGTTTGGTTGTATTTGTTTTTACCAACTGACTGAAAAGTAAGCATCAATTTAGGCATAAACTTTTACTCCAAATATGCTCTTTGGAAAGATTAAGCCAGCCATCTTACCAGTCATGTTACCGCTGCCTGAAGGCACTAAGAAGTGGATTTCCTAATGTACACTATCACAACCTGTTGCAATGGATTAGAAACAGGGGTCACCCTGAGGAAGAGAGAGCAATGAGACACAGGGTTACAATTTCTACATTAGAATGTCCGCCATTCAACCCCAGCCATGCCATTAATAGAAGGCAGTCAGGGTTCCCATAGAAAATAGTCTCAACTCCTACCGTCGATTAGAATTGTCTCAACACTTGGAAGACCTGTCCATATAAGTCTACAGTAACATGATCATTAATTCTCTTCAATCTCTTATGAGAACCTCTCTGACTATACGTGGCAAAGAAGCCATGATAATTTCTACCTGAGGCCAAATGACATACTAGTCACAAATAGTACAGACTACATTTTCTGAGGACTGGTTTCAAGTTAATGCTGGTGCTCTGAAAGCTCACTTAACTGTTCACTTAAACCAGATCTGATTTTGTATTTCTTCTACAGGGTCAGAATGGACGAAAGAATCATGCTTGCTTAGCACAGACCATATGAGTAGTCTGAAGTTCTAGTAAAGCAAGCTTATGATATGTAAGATGGTAAGTGGGTCCTGGGAACTGGACAGAATGCGTGGGCCTGCCATCCAGATCATGTCAATCATGCAGGCCCCCTGGATGCCTGTGCAACACCATCTTATAATGACGCAGTGCTTCTGAAGAGCTCAGCATAACCAGTCGAGATTAGTAACATTGAGTGGTCTCCAGAGGAGGCAGAGCAAGGCCCTGAGGTGGCCAGTGGGCCCAATGAGTATTCAGAATGTCAAGTTCAGACCTCATGCTCCAGATGGAGACTTCAGAGCATAACGCTCGTCAGTGACTGCAGGGCCTGGCTAGCCACAGGCACAGAACAGAATCTAAAACAGAGAATCTGAAAAGCTGCCTCAGAGTTAACAACAGAAAGCCCACAGTTGTGGATACTTCAGGGTAGGGCTGTCTGGCGCCCAGAGCAGCCTCTGCCTGGCTCCACTCACACTCCACACAGCACCAGGTAAGTGAGCTCACGATCCTTCTCTGCTTAAAATGCTTCCCCGGCATCCCAGTACCTCCAGAGTAAAATCCAGAGCCCCATTTACCTCTCTAGTCCCCTCTGGAGTCCTGGCCACATTTACCTTCTTTCAGAGGTTGCAGGATTCTTTGCCATCACTGGGCCTTTGCACGTGCTACTCCTGGTCTCTGAAATTTCCTTCCTCCCATTCTTCAAAGGACTGGTTCCTTCTAAACTTTTCATTTTCCACTGAGATGTCATCTCCTGGGAGGGGTCTCCCCTGACCTTTCTCTTAAGTAGCAACCCCTTCCCTTCCTCCTTCATCATTCTTTAGCCCAGCACCCTGCTTGTTTTCTGTATGGCACTTAGCATGGCTCAAGGTCATTTTATTTATTTACTTACTTACATGGTTTTTGGTCTGATTCTACCATTCCAGCATGAGATTCCTGAAGGCAGGAACCTGCTGGTTTTGTCTGTCACTGTAGAACCAGTGCCTAGCACATGGCAGGCATTCAGTAAAAATCGCTCATGTTGAAAACACTATGATTAGTGAAAGAAGCCACACACAACACCACATATTGTATGACTCCACTTCTAGGAAATGTCCAGAACAGACACGCCGTGGAGACAGATCCCAGTTAGGCCCTGGGGAGGAAGGGACAATGAGGGGTAACTGCTTAATGGGTATGGTGCTTTCTTTGGGGTCATAAAATGTTCTGGACCTAGAAAGAGGCGATGCTTGCACAACATTGTCAATGTAATCAATGTCACTAACAGAAAATGTTATTTTATGTGTATTTTACCACCAAAAAAAAAAAAAACCAAAACAGTAATATGAAGAAATGCATACATTGTACCTTCATGGTATCCCACCTTCCGGCAGGTGACAGCTAGGAGGCAGGCAGCTTCTCCTTGGGTTGATGCCAGCCTACATACCTACCTGATACACCTGCAACAGACTAGGCACAAACTGAACCACCAAGATGGGCTCTCTGCTGTCACCAAGTGAATTCATACAATGAAGACCAAATCCCCATTTGGGCTGCACATATACAGAGTCAAACACAGAGCCCTGGTTTCAGTTTCTGGGTGTAAGTGGTCAGACCAGGGGACAGCACAGCCAGCCCCTTCATTCCAGTCAATGATCAGTACTAACCACCATGGCCAAATTAAATTTAAGAAGTGCTACACCGATTGCTTGGAAGTAGAAAATGAATACATTACCCTTCGAGCATTGATTTATTTCATGCATGCAGAGAGCAGGATGTGAGTTCCATGTACTTGTCCAGTAAACAAGTGAACCAAGCTGGCCCAGTGGGGGAATGAGAAGTGGGAAATATCAAAGCAGAAAGATCTCTTCTGTTCCCTTCCCGCTTCTGAGAACATCAGGCCCATTGCCAGCGGTCATAACCAGAGAGGTTTGCCTTCTTAATCTAAGGCTTCCTTTGTATTTGGAATATTTACTTCCATAGTTCGCCTACTTCTGAGACTATAGGTAAAACAGGTGGGAGGGGAGGGCAAGGAAGTGGAAATACAATCCACTCACACTGTAAGATTATAAGTACCCTCTGGTGAAGTATGTACGTTCCTGTTAAAATGGTTCTGTCACTTAACCACCATTTCCTTATGTATACCTTCATTTACTTTCAACACCTGGATCAAAACTTTATGAACTCTTCCATAGCTCCAGAAATAAATGGAGTGACTAATGACAACAATTAAAACTACACGTCCAGGGAAAATACTGGGTGACACTGAGGAAATGAAACGCAAAAGATACAGAACCATTATCACTCCAAATATTGAAATTTACATACCGGAATCTTAAAAATAAGATTTGTGGCTCAAAACGTGAGATTCACTTTTTGGACAGGGAGCTAGGGAAGCCTTCTGAATCTCCCATGGTGTGTACTCCACATCAAACACAGTCTTTGTAGTATGATGAATAATTTAAACTATATTTATGAGTTCACAGAAGAGAGAATTTTTCTAAAGCAACTTCTAAAACTAAAATTCTTAATAAGCCGAACCTTACAAAGACATAGAAAATTTAAAGGAAATATACGTTCTTTCATTGAATTAGGTCTTTAACTTGAAAATGGCTGCAGTGTATACAAGTGAATAGGAGTATCTAAATTTAGTACACAATGCTGTAAAAAAATTGCTGATTCTCAATTATCCCCTGGAATCATCACCATGGTTTCATAAAACATGCTGTCTTAACTAGAAAGAGTATGCATCATGATCATATTAAATATCTTATCTAAAAGTATTTCTGAATTGTCAATTTTTAAGTGAAGCAACCAAAATCTACAAAAACTTAGAGACAACTATTTAGAAGTCATGAAAAAACTAGTCTTAAAAATATTAAAGCTTTCTAGTTCAATCAGACTAGTTTGAGAATCTCCAGTTCAGTATTCATCCATCTATAATGTGTCCTTCTTCATCTACTCTAACTCTAAAGTAAAAGACCCCACTCCCCAGAGAAACCTAGTAAGGAAAAGAGGTTCTGGCTACAATCATTTCTGCCTGCCCTGTTTCCACCAGATTAGCAATAACGTATCATTCATTATGCACTTACTGTTAGCCCAAGGGCTTTATATATATTATCCCTCAAACCATACTTTTCCTCCATTTAATGGGAAGGAATCACTGGGTGTGGCAGAGTGTACTTTACAAGATGGCAGCAACAATATCTCCCAGCCCCTATGCTCTTATGCCATGTGACTTTGTCGTCCAGAGGGGGGCGTTGTGGTGCCCTGACCAACAGAAAATGGCGGAAGTGAATCTGTGCTGGGCACTATAGGTGAGACCTTTAGCTGGCCTGGCAGCTTCCACATTCTGCCTCTTGGAAACCAGCTGCCACATAAGAAGAAAGCACCATGAGATTGCCATGCTGTGACAAGCTCAAGCTGCAAGAAGAGGCCCTGGAGGGTGAGTGGGCATGTATGTAGCAAGAGAATCCAAGGACTACTGAACACACCAGAGGTGCAAGTGAAGAAGCCATCTTGGAAGAAGATCCTCCAGGTCCAGCCACCAAAACCAATGTCCAGCCAAATCCTTCCTCACTTCCTGACCTACAAAATCATGTGCAAAATAAAAAAGGCTGTGGTAAGCCACCTAGACCTTGGCATTGTTTGTTGCACAGCAACAGATAACTGTAACACTGTCCCATGAAACCCTCACCTCTGGAAGGGTCTTAGATCTGAAGAATAAAGATTTCGTAGTTGAGCTCTCTATCTAAGGTTGCCAGAGTATAAAGAGAGAAACTGAGGCCCAGAAATTTTAAGCGGTCGTCTAAGAGAGTGGAGTTTACCAATCATGTTGTCTCAGGCAACTAGAGGAAGAAGCCTACAGCTCTTCTTTTCTCATTGCTGTTTACCCATTCTCCTACTTATTTTTTCAAGCTGCTGGACCAGAGCATAAATGTAACAAGAAAACAAATGAAGAACAAGGCTCCGCAACTAGAAAAAGTAAATGACCAAAAACAGATATAGCATATTTCAGTTTCTCAAAGCCACAATTCTAATTTATTTGAACTTCTAGAAGTGAATAATTACTTTCCCCAAATTAGGGTGTCTTCATTGGCCAGGAGAATCCACTCTGCTCTCAGCGGTATCCGGGGAAGGGCTGTGGAGCATCCTTGGACTCAGAGGCTACAGAGGCTGCTGCAGTTAAGCTGATGGAGTCAGTGTAAGAGGCATGAAGAAGCAGAAACAGGCAGGTGACCAGACTCTATTCTTTTTTTTTTTTAACTTTTATTTAGTATTTAGAGACAGAGGGAGACAGAGCATGAGCATGCGAGGGGCAGAGAGAGGGGGAGACACAGAATCTGAAGCAGGCTCCAGACTCTGAGCTGTTAGCACAGAGCCCGACGTGGGGCTTGAACCCACAAACCGTGAGATCATGACCTGAGCCAAAGTCAGACACTTAACTGACTGAGCCACCCAGGTGCCCCAGACCAGACTCTGTTCTTAACAGTTCCTTCAAAGGTCAACAAAAGGCAGGCTGCACAATCTCCTCAGAACTACAGAGGTAGTAGTAGTTCACGATTCTGAATTTAAAAGTAGCACATTTTAAATGCTCCCATTCAATAAGCTGGACTTGCACTCCCATAAACACAGGAGCACAGGGAGAGGCCAGTGCCTCATGGAATGAATTCTGCACAGAGGAAGGGTACATTGCACCTCAGTCAAAAGTCCCTCAATCCCTACGCTCTCAGTGCCCCTTCTAACACAACCTTCTCCATCAGGCTCTCTGGAAATCCTTCTCACTGGAAACATACCACCCTCACCTGCTCTATTTCGTAGGACATTCCATTTCAAGCTTTTAATTGCAACCAGGCTCTTCTCTGAGGACAATGCTTCTTCTACAGTGTCATCCAGGAAAATCCACATGTCCTCCCACATCCTCTGTATCTTCACCATGGATATCCCACAGGCTCAAATTCAACATGTTCCTAGCTGGATTTATCCAACTCCCCCCTCCCCTCCCCATGCCACACCTGTTATTTTATATCTTTGTTTCAACTGAGTCTCCCCATTCATACTAGAAATGAAGGAGTTGTCTTTGCCTTCTTTCTGCCCCTCACTCCTAATCTATAATCAGTGACAAATTATTAGATTTCCTCTCACATAGATTTTTAAAGGTTTGCTGCTTCTCCATTGTACCACGCTTCCAGTTTAGACATTCAACAGTAGCCTAACTGGCTTGATTCCAGCCCAGTCTCCTCAAAGTCAGACTCTCAGGTAGCCAGAGATCTCCCTCAGAGATACACTGTGTCTTCATCATTCTGTTTAAATTCTTCAATGGCCATTCTGCCCGGAGGGTGAAGCCCAAGCTCCCTAACACTGTGAACGCGATCCTCTATTATCAAATTCCATTTCTTTAGTACAGGATTCTACCTCTTACTTCCTTACTCTGTTGGTTGTAGCTCCCAGAATGCTCCACGTGGTTTCATGCCTTTGCTAATGCCATCCCCTCCTGTCTGGGGGCTCACCTCCTCTCTATACTCTCACACCCCTCTCTCGCTTAACTCCCAGTCACTGTTCAGAGAGTCCGGCCATCCTTGCTGCTAGAAAGCCATTCTAGAGGTTGCCCTTCATCTTTCACCACCCACAGATTAGATTCTCTGCCTCTGTTCCTGTGAGAGACCTGGAGCACTGCCACCACTGTGTTTCTAGCTCCTTACACAATACTCATTACTAATGTAGTTTAAAGGAACCATGATTTACTCATTCTTTGTCTCTCAAGCACCAAAAATGAAGTCAGGCATCACATTAGATGCTTAAGAAATTTTTAATGAATGGATTGTTAAATTATTATATGGGCTTAAGTCTCAGGGGATAAGTCTATACCAAAATGTATCAGTGACCTGTTGTTGTGTAATAACATTTCAACCAATGGCTTAAAACAATATAAACATTTGTCATCTCACAGTTTCTTTGGGTCAGGAATTCAAGCACAGCTTGGCTGGGTCCTCTGCCCCAGGGTTTCTCATGGAAGCCATTAAGATGTTGGCCAGGGCTGTGGTCTCATCTGAGGCTTGACTGGAACAGGATCTGCTTTCAAGCTCATGTGGTTGTTGGAAGCATTTATGTCCTTTGTACTGTAGGACCGAAAGCCTCATTAGGCTGACAGCTGGGGATCAGTCTCAGGGTTTTTTTGCCACATGGGCCTTTCCAACATGGCCAGAAAGGGAGAGAGTCTCTCAGGAAGACACACATCACCACCTTCTGTAATGTAATTATAGAAGTCATATCCCATCATCTTTGCTCTGTTACATTGGTTAGAAACAATGCACAGGCCCCACCTGCACAAGGGCATGAAAACCAGAGGTGGGAATCCCAGGGGCCATTTTGGAGTCTGTCTGCCACCCAAATATACAGTTTTGAGAGCACTCACTAGAAAGGCTGTATAGCTAAAACATCCAGGAAAGGACTGGGAACAGCAAGCATAGGTTAAATATATTAAAAAGGGGTATGCTTTATGTGTGAAACCTACTGCGCAATCTTAAATACATTTTTCTTTTTATGAAAATTACTTTTATGTTACTAGAGAATTCTACAATTAATAAAAAAATTCTGCAAAGCATAGCAGAATTTGGGTTTGGGGGCAAATGTGAAATTTAAAACAGTGACCATATTTTACTTGTACATTACTTTCAGCATCATTATTTTTGTAACTGGCTCTTTAGATCAGCAAGAATCTTCTTAAATCATTTATTTTTCATCCACTTTACAGGGTGTTTGAGGCTCAGGAGGCAGGGCTTTATTTAATACACCTCAATAATTTATAGCCAACAATACACTAAGGGAAATGTCAACCTCGTAAAGACTGAAATCTGAAAAGTGAGAAATGTTCAAATTTTCCTCAGAGAAAGAGAAATTTATGAAAATAAGGCAAGTCAAGGAAGTATATTAAAACATTTCAAAACATAAAGAATGTGCCTAATGCATCAGCAATTTTTTGATGTGTCCCTATGGACTACGCCACGTCTGTAACAAACATGGCAGCCTCTGACTAAGTTACGACCGGGCCCGTTTTTCTCCAGATAAATCAGCACTGAATGTGGCCAGTGACACTGCGGTCACTTTAGGGCAGAACTTTGTCCCAAGGCCTTCCTATACTCCCCCTTTAAAGGGCTTCAATCCTTTTTTATAAATGTTCTGTTTCCCCGCAGAGTGGCTCCTACTTGCTCTGACTCAGAGTTAATCACAACAGCTTGGAGAAGGCCCCAAATGCCGCTCAAGCAACATGACAAATGAGGGGAAAAGAAAAAAGCAGCTTCTGACCTTCCACCGAAACATAAAGCTATTAGCCATCATCTGCCAAGACTTGGGGAGTAGGCCAACCTGGCCCCCGAAAAGCCAAAGAGGTCAAGTTCTCCACAGTGAACGGACCTCAGACTTCTGCTTAGTTCCATGTTAAGGGAATAAGGAGAGAATTTTCCAGCAAACTTTTAAGTGTCTATGTAATTTCTGAGACGTAGCCATTTTCTGCAGTTAGATTTTCAGGGTATACCCAATGAAACCCAATAGCAGTCTGAGGATTTAATTGGAAAATTACCCTTCCTCAAGGGCAGGACCAGGTTGGAAAGGGTACAGCTAATGCCTCAGGTAAGGGTTTAAAATGGTGAAGAGGGGACTTTTATATTAAGGCCACAAATCCACCAGCACTGGCACCAGATGGACCGATGCTGAGCTCTAGCTCAGTATCAGGAATTTTAAAAAGAGCATGGGACAAGGATTTTAGGATCAGGACCATCATCACTTCCTAGCAGTGTTTAAAAGTTTGAACATTTTTTTATAAATACAAGTGACACAAAATTTTCTTCGGAGCAAACCAGGAGAAAGGGAAGATATGCCGTCCAGTTACTGTGCAGCAAGAAACTGCTTCTATCACCAGGCCAAACTAAAATGTACTATTTAAAGTTTCTTTTAATGTTTATTTGTTTTTGAGAGACAGAGCGCAAGCAGGGGAGGGGCAGAGAGAGAGGGAGACACCAAATCCAAAGCAGGCTCCAGGCTCTGAGCTGTTAGCACAGAGCCCGATGTGGGGCTCGAATCCACAAACCATGAGATCACAACCTGAGCCAAAGTCAGATGCTTAACCAACTGTGCCACCAAGGCGCCCCTAAAATGTGCTATTTAAATTTCCTTTTGGTGACACGTTGTGGTTCTTACTGGCTTATCTATTCAGGGCTTCCTCATTCACCCAGGACCCATGTGAGCCCTGCCTCTCCAGGGGGAGGGCAGTGGACGGCTGCAAGGCTGCTGTTCAGATTAGGCACAAGATGGAAATTCAGGTCACACTTCATAAAAGAGGGCTTCTGAGAAATAGCAAACCTGCTTCCCACAGCTCACGGGTCCTTCAAACTCCATTTTAATTACCAGTGTTTCCAAGGAAAAGCCCTTTGTCTACTTGTCTCTCAAACAGGGAGTTCAGGTTTTCTTCCATTTGAAATTGCTTTATTGACTCGACTTGCAGCAATTCCCTTAGGTAGGGATCACCCGCAGATGCAATTCAGCTAAGGACTGGATTCGATTACTGCCAGGCAAACAACTTACTACCCACACAGATTCCGTCCCGGATGAAATCCCCATGTTATTGAATTGAATACTTCTCTACAAAGGGACACTGAAAAGACCTTCTCACCAAAAGGTGCACCTTGAGGCTGTGCGGTAGGAAGTATGGTTCACTGAGCCGTATGGACCGTGCATCGGAAAGCCGTGAGGCAAACGGCAGTGGGCAAGCTCAGCACTCCTTGGCACTCCATTAGAACTGTCCTCCTGAAAGGTGGATAATTTGTAATACGTACCGCTATGTAATAGGTCTTAAAAATAGTTGTACCTTCAGACCTATTTCATTTGTAGGAATTTGTACTGAGAACGTATAGTGACTGCAGAAAGCTCACTGATGTTCAAGGCAATAAGGTGGATAAAACAGAAGTAAACCAGTGTCCCATGGTAGGAACTGTTAAATGAATTAGGCAATCAAATAATCCACCGGTATCTTCAGGCATTCACAAAACACGGTAGAAAGTATATGATAACATGGTGGAATGATGTTGTAATGGGCAAAGTAAGTTATAAAATAGTTTGTGCCATAACAGAAAAACTTTAGGGTATAAAACATACGTGTTTGCACATAGAAACAAGATCCAAAGGGTGGATACCGAAGTGTTAATAGTATGTACTTAGGTGATTAAAGGGTAACTTTCATTCTCCTCTTCTGATATCTGAGTGTGTAAATTTTCAACAATAAACATTAATTACTTTTTTAATGATAAAAAATATCTGGTTAAAGTGAGGGTTGGAAAAGAACAGGAGATAATCTGCCCCCCTCCTTCATGTCATGGACAGGGAGGCTGTGGCTTAGGAAGCTGTCCTGGGAAAAAGGAGACTCTACCATAAAGAAGGGAGAAGAATTTCCTAAACCGCTATTCACATTAATGGTATCTCTAAATTAAATTCGTAATTAAATGAATTACGAACTGATCAAAATCACTTCTGAGTTATTATGAAATGAGAGCCCATCCAGAGGAGTAGTTCTTCAGGTTTTCTGGGTCACTGAGACGACACTGGAAATACCTGACGAAGCCCCCCATGCTGTTCACAGAAAAATGCACCTGAGCTCTAATAAACAGAAACTGTGCACATTGGTTCAGGGATTTGCAAAGACCCAAAAGCTGGTCCATGGATCGCTCACAACAATGTGTTTTACTCTGTGCATTGTGACATGAAATCACATGACATGACAGAAAAAGAGAGAACAGGGGCACCTGGGTAGCTCAGTCGGTTGAGCAACTGACTCTTAGTTTCGGCTCAGGTCATGATCTCATGCTTCGTGAGTTCAAGCCCCACATGAGGCTCTGTGCTGACAGTGCAGAGCCTGCTTGGGATTCTCTCTCTCTCTCTCTGACCCTCTCCTGTTTGTGAGTGTATGCGCGTGCTCTCTCTGTCTCAAATACTTAAAAAAAAAGAAAATGAGAGAATAAAAAAGAATAAAATAAAGAACAAAGAAGAATAATATAAAACAACAACATATATTTTGCATATATATGATGGGTCAGTAATATTTTATGAAATTTTTCTCTTACAAAATTATTGTTAATATCTGTATAAATCTAAAGAATATTTAGTTATATAAATTACTCATGTGGTATCATTCTCGATAGTGATATAAAATACAATTATCACCATGCGTTGGGGCTAAACAGCATGAAAATGATATCCTGGAAGCCTATCACCTATTATCCCAGGATAAAAAAAAAAAAAAAAATCCTACTCTAGAAAGGAAAATAGCATCAGGGTGATTTAACCAAGCATCTAACCACATTTTTTGGAAAAAATAAGGGAAAGAGTATAGTTTCTTAGATCTTTTTTTTTTTTTTTAAACATGATCTATTACTGTTTAGGAAAAACAGGAGCTAAAAATTTGGGTCAGGGTCTGAGCAAGCAGTTTTGGACTGTAATGTGGTCTACATTCCATGAATACTTAAATGCTTTGTTTTAAATTAGGATTGATTTACTACATTCACCTCTTTACTACTTTGATTCTGTAAAAGCAAATCATATCCAACCACACATAAACTCCTTTTTTTCCTTTCGGGCATTCATTCATTCTGTCTCATTCATTCTCACCCCCCCCCCCATTCCCCCACCTCACTCTGCCCCACGTCTCTCTCAGAACAAAACAATGGACAGAAATGGAAAAATTCCACAGACTTGACTGAATCTGAGACACCCACACCAGCCACAAGGAGACAGATGTCTGCTTCGGACTGTCTCCAGCTCATGTCAAATGCCTGAATCAAATGGATCTTCCATCAGAATGGTGATTTATGTCCCATTAAGACAACTAAGCCAATCAGCTTTTCTTTGACACCTGTTTCAGCGGAGCCAGTGAATGGCCTTTAAATGCCCCTTGCCAATAGGACAGACACATAGCTCTTTAGTTTTATGTTAAGTGATTGTAACTCTTTTAGCTCTGGCTCAGAGAACTACAGAGAAAGGAGGAAATTGGTGCCAGGTGGGGGCCTCTGTTAGATCCCCTGCTTTTTTCCATTCTGTCTTGACTTCGGAGCTTCAGTGCCCGGGCCTTCGCCATCTGTGACGGGACGGCCCACGGAAACCAAAGCTGGGGCCAAGCTCACCTTCGGTGCTTTCAGCCCTTCTGTTCCCTTCCCTGGGAGGCCTCCAAAGAGTATTTGGGAGAGGGAACATCACCCTGAATGATATAAGTAAAGGAGGACTTGAAGCATCACTAGGAGACACAGTTCATTATTATCAGCTCGTCGTGTATAAAAAGCACTCTGCAATGTACCTAAAGTCACATTATGTAGGCTACCATCTGGCTCCAGCCTGGGAGTTTCAAAGCCATTTCCAAACAAAAGAAAGGAATTTTCAGGGAAGAAATTATCTAAGGTCAGTAAGAATGAGGCCCCAAATCAAATACAACTTGAGGCGTTGGGCCAAGGAGCTGATCCTGCGATCTTTTGTTTTTTTAATCGAGGCAAAATTCATGTAATACAAAATTAGCCATTTTAAAGCATATAATTCCATGGCATTTAGTACAATGTTGTGCAATCACTGGCAACATCAAGTTCCAAAGTATCTGCATCTCCCCAAAAGAAAACCCTAGTCACTCCCTGTCACGGGATCAAAAGCAGATCTGACACTGTAAGGTCTGTCCACAAAAGGTCTAACTAAGCTGAGTGCAAAGATGTCGGGGCAGGGACTCCACCATGCTTCCCCATCATCACTGTATCCTCAGCCCCAGGACACCTCACTCCCAGGAGAGTTTCAGAAAATATTTGCTGAAGGAATGTTGAATGACTGGGAACCAAAATGAGTGGCAGATAACGTGATTTCCTTTGAAACCAGTGAACCACTCATCCTCTCCTGCCCACCCCTGACACTGAAGCAGGCCATCAGTTCTGGAACCCAGAGAGATCTGGAGGGGGCTGACCCTCAGGTAAGTATTAACAAAAACCAGATTTGAGAATGAGGTTAACTGAGCACTTCCTAAGTGACAGAAGCTTTACATTATCCCACTAACCCCTGATGTGGACACCGTGAAGTTTAAGGAGGCAACTTGTATGAGGTCATCAGCTGGTAAGTGACAGAGTCTCGGCTGGGACCTGAGCAGGGCAGCCCAAAGCCATTGTCTTTCTTTTTTTTTTAAGTTTATTTATTTACATTGAGAGAAAGAGAGAGAGAGAGAGAGAGAGAGAGAGAGAGAGAGAGAGAGATCCTGCAGGAGTGCACAAGCAGGGGAGGGGCAGAGAGAGAGGGTGGAGCTGTCAGTGTGGAGCCCAATGCAGGACTCGAACTCATGAACTGTGAGATGATGACCTGAGCCAAAATCAAAAGTCAGACACTTAACCAACTAAGCCACCCGGGGCCCCCTATTAGCATCTGATTATTTAGTCTTATCAAGCACCCTCTGAAGTAGATGTAGCTACATGAAACACACTTTCAGACACATGAGGATTCGAAGAAAGAGGAAATGGACTTCTAGGGATGCCAAGAACAATCTGGAATCGTTTTCACTACCACAGAGCAAGTGTGACAGGAAATAGCTCTGTGACTACACTTCAAACTGAATTTTCACCTACAATCTGTCATGGCCTGGGCAGCAGAGATTCCACGGCATGCTGAGGAAAGGCCAAGGTTATAATACTGGACATCCTCTTCTTGGTTTATAATCTCCAATTATTTGAGAAGATTTTAAGCATCAGTTTGCTTTTTTTTTTTTAGTTTAAGCATAGTACTACTCTTCATAATGATTTTTAACTACACACAGGATGAGAAATTCCTCAAGTAAAAAAAATCAATTCAATAAATAACAGAATCTAATGGAAAAAATGGGATTTGCTTTGCTTGTCTGTTATGATTCAAGAAAAAAGAAAAAAAAATGTAGCATTGTAAAAAAAAAAAAAAAAAATCTGCTCCTGTACTATGAGCCTTGCAGGAATCCATGTGTTCCAGTGAAAGCACCAGGGAGCATAAAGTCACAAATCTCTCAAGTGCCCAGGCTGCTGTCTACCTCAGGTACATGAAATCCTAATGAAGAGAAAAGTTAAAAGATGAACTTTAACAGCCAGTAGCTGTCCAGGTCTATGAACTGTTCTCTGTCCATCTATTTTTCTGTATGTCCATTCATCCAACTATCCATCCATCCATCATCTGCTATGTTGCTAACATAAAACATTCAAGACTGTGGACCAAACAACTGCCCAGCCAGGTATCTTTGGCCCTCCTGTTGAAGACTGAACTTCTGTCATCTATAGGAATAAAACCAAAGTTGACCGCCATGTGTCAATATGAAGCAGAAGTTATAGGCTCGGTGTGCCCTGGGCCAGCGGTGCTTTGGCCATGCAAGCCTGGGATGAGAAGCCAACACAACAGAACAGTTTAGAGTGTGGGTTCTGGGGTTTGTTCAAAGCCCAGCCTCCTCTCTTACCAGCTTTGTGCTCCTAAGTGAGTTACCTGACCTCTCTGCTCCTCCCATTGTTCTGCTGTGAAACAAGGTGACATTAATATCAACCCGACCCCAGAACAGGATTAACTAAATCAAATGTGTAAGGTGTTTAAATAGTACCTGGCACCTTCTGAGCACTTAGTAGTGTTACTACTCTGCCTCCTGCAGATCATTTCTAGCTGGTTCTTCAGTAGCAGTTAAATTAGTGTGGACTAATGAGTGCTATTCTAATAAATAATAATCACACGGTGCTATCTCCTCCACATTATTTTCCCCAAGTGCCATTAGAAGGGATGGAGTAAGTCTTTAGAAACATACCACAATTCATCTTTTTTTCATAATTCACCTATAGCTTTGTAGTTCTCTGTTCATCTCACCACAGGGCTTTAAATGACAGAACTTCTAACGTTCCCCAAACTGATCGGCAGATAATGTAATGCAGTTAAAAAGCCAGTTTAAAAAGAGAAAGTCTTTTATTCAAAGAAAAAATTTCCTTGAGTTGAACCACTTCACTCACCTCAAAGAGAAAAGCATATTTTTATAACATGCCGGCCTATTTTAGCAGACAGGATGAAATAAAATAAAGGAATTTATCCAGTCTGAATCTATCATCAGGGGGAAAAGAAGAAATATTATCTCTCTCATTTAAATTCATTTGTGATATATTTTTGTAGCAAGAGGTATAAATAATGCATGATGGCATTTCAGAATCTCAGATTAATGCTCCAGTGTGCTCTATTACCTTCCACTCTGTAGGCACAATGCGTGTGACCCTGCGGTGAGCACAGTGAGTGTGGCTGGGGTGGGGGATGGTGGGAGGAGCTGTTTTCCAGGGGGAAAGGGGAAGGGAACGGCCTCCCCCAGGGCCTGCCTGCATCTGAGTGTACTTCCTTCCTCCCTACCTACGACTTTCCCAGGAGGGGCTCCCTCAGTGAGCTGCTGATAACTGGTTGTGATCCCCCTGTGCCTTCCCTGGGAGAGGATGGCTTGGCCCACCCCCTGAAAGTGGCCATCTTGCCCACTGCCCAGGAAAGGGAGAACAGAAGAGGGAGTGGCCCAAGGCTGGCTTGCCTACTGGAAAGGGGAAATGATCTTCCTCCCCAGCTCCTTTTTCCTGGAAAAGACTTACACAGTGCACAAATTGTGATCTTGCTCTCATGTTAACATGTGCTCCCTTATTTCACATATATTTAAAGAAACACGAAAGCTGGAGACATTTTCCCTCAAAATCATACCACCCTGCTAGTCCCTAGAAATAAAAAGAGGAAAACGCTTAGAAATGCGTTTTGTTGCTAAGCACTACCAGTCATGTTTTACAGCCCACATGTGTGTGTGTGTGTGTGTCCGTGTGTGTCTGTGTGGTGAAAACTGGCAAAGTACGGCACAGAGAAACAACTAAAAACAAATTATTTTCTTATCTTCCCTCAAAAGTTAAATAAAGGTTAACAGGTCCATCTTGGTGTATGACCATGACCTAAAGAAGCATCCAGTCCAAAGTTGTTCAGATAATAGTCTCCTATGGAAGAGCGTGAAAAATTGCAGATAGAAAGAAAGGAATCAGAGAAAGTATTCTCCTTGTCTGGGATTTGGAGGAAAAAACAATTCAGACTTGGTGGATCTCTACTTGATCCAGCAAAGCCTTGATTCATTTAGTTAAACAGGTTTTCTTGACCTTGGCTAAATAGTGTAATGAAAATATCACTAAAAATAGTGCAGTAAAGTATTAAAACATGACAAATGCTCAAAACGTCTAGAGAACATTTAAATTTATACAACCGCTTGCTGGTCACCTGCGAGGTGCTGGACACAACACTATATACACTGTGGGGGGGTTAATACTAGGCACTGTGGTGGGGGGGTAGGGTGGGGGTCGGGTTGCAGGCTGCATCCTGCAAGTGGGGAAGGAGACTTGCCTTGAATGCAAGGCACACACTGTGAGACACAAAGCTGAAAGTGTCCATGTAGATATGTGGACTCGAAATGTTTCTAGCCTGAGAGATCACAAAAGCTTTCTTTAAAAAGGTGGCATTCCAAATCCACCCTCCATTAAAAGTAGGGTTTCAATCGACCCAGACAGGGGAAGGGACGGCATGAATTACAAGAGTGAATGGTCTTGATTGCCTCTGTTTAAGACCCTTCATGGCACCCAGGGGATGAATTCAAAAGCCTGAGTCAGGCCTCCGTTTTTAAACGATCTCCCACCCCTCATCTCCTACTGTTCCCCATTTCCCACCTGGGGAGACAGGACCCACAGTTCCCCAGGTGCCTGCTCTCCATTTCCCTTCCTTAGGCTTCTGTGTACACACCACTCCTCCTCTCGCCCTGGCTGCTCCAGGCCCAGTCGTCCTTTAACGCTGACACTCACTTTCTTCAGGGCTAGCGTGCTCAGATCCCAATAGAGCTGACTCTACACTCCTGGGGCCACATCTCCTGGTTTACAGAGCAGCCTCGACTTTGTCGAGGCAGAAAATGAAATGGGATTCTGTTTTCCAATCGCTGCCTTCAAATCCCCCTTCCCGTGCCCTAGCCACATGTGCTATAGATTCCAGAACTTTCCAGGCACTTCCAGTAATTAGTCAGTCCATTCACATAAAACTCTATTTTCAAAGCTCTTCACTTTCCCTCCTTCAGGAAAAGATGGAATGGGGGCATTGTCCTAGGACTGTGGTCACTGGGGTGGAGGGTTGGCAGAGGATGGAAAGTGAGAGGACCGCACTAAGGAACCTCTTTTCCTTTCCTCTCTGATGCCAGGGTGAGGAAAGGGAAAACCAAAATACAGAGGGCTTTGGAAAACCAAAACACAGAAGCAGGCTTGGTCATAACTGACTATCACTGGTAGTGAGTAGGTAGGTGGTTCTGATCAGGTTCTCTCGGTCTCTACCTGCTGGTGACTTCCAACTACGTGAGATTCCTGGAATGGGGTTTAGCTTCTCCCACAGTCCCTGTAACTGAGAACCCCTTGAAAAGAGGCAGCCTTATCTCTACAGTCATACCCTCTCTTGACCTACACTCATACCCCTCCAGCATCTTCTCGAGCCACATATCCACACTTCCTGTGCTTGTTCTGCTCCATCTTCCTTTATATAGAGTCCAAGGAGCCAGGAAGACTGCTCCTGCACCCTCCCAAGACTGAGGGAACCAAGGGGGAGATTCCAACCTTCATTTGCTTTCCAGGCACTTAATGGACAACGCTTCCCCGCCCTGCCAGGGCAGGGATCTCTAAAAGCTTCCCACATTCAATAATCTCCAGGAGAGCAGTAGCACTGGTAATGCTGTTCAGGTGGGCTCTCACATTTAGGAGCCACAGGTCACACTGCAAAAACCCCTGATGGTCTTCCATTCCACCATGGTCCACTATGCTCCACTGGCCACACCAGGGAGGGCTCACATGTCCAGAAGCTCAGCACACATCTACTCAGGCACAGAACCCCATTCTCCCCTTTTGCAAGCAGAAGACCAATTCTCCCACAGCCCTCACCATGCTGCACTTGGCCTGGGGCAGAGGGGAACAGCACCAGAAACTCTGCATTCCCAAGGTCAACAGCACCAAGAACCCTACATTCCTCCCTGGAGCGTTGCTGACCTATCACAGCAGGGCTGTTAGTAAGCTTTGGGGAAGAGCTCTGGTCCCAACTGTTAGTACCTCCACTTTGGAAGGTGGGGTCCTCACCTTTGTTCCTTAGCCATAAGTCCAGGAAAACAGTAAGAACATTAAAAATTAAAAAGGGCCACTCAGCTCCCTGTTACACCCTATTACAGAATCTATCATAGTGTGTCTCACTTTCCTGCTTCCGCATCTGTGGTCCCTCCTGGACTGAATTCCCTGAGGGCAGGACCGTGTAATATCATGTCAGCTCAGTCCTTGCAATCAATAACGTAATCAATATGTGATGAGCTGGAAATCAACAGCTGGAAAATAAAGTAGAAAAGAAGGTTGTCCCAGATCAGAGAAGGCTTTAAATGTCTAAACAACAAATTGAGAATGCAGATGAGGAAGAAGAGGGTGGAAATAACTGGCATTTACTGAGCACTTAACTATGGGTCAAGCATGGTTCTAAGTGCCTTACACATGGTGTGAATCAATGGCGAAGGGTCCAGGAAGATTCTAGAGCAAGAAAGGAGTCCGGTTAGAATTATGTTTAGTGAAGACTGTCGGAAGGCAGACACATGCTTCCCAGACCAGCGGGAGGCAGGCCTCCCAAGGGCACAGAGCAATCCAGGCAGAGCCTGAGAAGGGACTGCCAGAGTTCAGAGACTGGAGGACGTGCCCAGTGAGTCCGGGCGCCATTTTAGCAGAGAGGCCATGGAAGCGGAAGGAGGTGCTGCTGTCCTTCTGAGACGTGTGGGGAAGAAAGGAAGGAGGAGGAACAGAATGGAGGGCAGTCTTCTCTGCTCTCCTCAGGCCTAAGCAAACCTCACGATGTGTAAGGGCTCAAGTAAAAGGTCTGCTGGAGGAAAGCAGATTGAAAGCGCCAGAGGCAGAGGCTTCACTGATGAAACAGGGCCCCGGAGGACGCTACAGGAGGTGGGAACAAGTACAAGTGCAAGATGCTGCTTCTAAGAGATAATTTCTTTTTCCTTGAAATTAGAAAGAAGAGAAAAGTGGATTAAGAGTAAAGGGGACATTTGGGGGTGGCGAGGGAAGAGCTGAGGGTGCATTTCTTTCTCGGTTGTGAGGAAAAGGGACAGAGGTATGAGCCACACATTATCAGGAGACGGCGGGGCCTCAGTCTGTCACCAGCTGACCGGCTCCAGAGGGGTGACGTTGCTGTTACTGTCATTTTAAGTGGGAGAGAACAAACCTTAAAATGTTTTTTCCCCACAAGACACAACAAAATGGCATTAACAAGAAGAGACTCTAAGATGTTTATACCTGTCTCTTTACTTTTTCCCATTTCATCCTGATGAGCAGGTCTACAACTGGCTCATTTAAAGTAGTCACAACAGATCTGAAGTGGCTTTGTCCACTACCCAACCCAATGGGAAACTCACTGCACAGCCACTACTCCCACCTTCCCAGAAGGTACCAGCACAGGCCCTGACACTGAGACACAGAGAGAAACATCTCCTTCCACCACTCCTGAGGGGAGAGGAGTTTCTGAGAAACTCTTTGCACATAATCACCGTAACACACATAAAGGCACACCCAGGCTAATGACACACTCGCATCGAACTTGGGGATGAAAAAATAAGACAGTATAATCCTGCATCCCTCTCTATTTTTCGTGACGCATTAAGCCATGTTTTATAAAAGATTTTAAGGGAACATCCCATGGGCGACTGAAATCTATCTCACCGTATATTTTGTACCAGTGTTATTTCCTTGCAGCTGAAAACAGTTTAATTTAAAGCAAATCTATGGAAACTATTTCGTGCCATTTCCTTAAACATTTAAATTAAAGTCACAAGTTTCTATATTGATTTTTGTGACATTAGGCAAAATCATAATTCAAAAAGAAAGAAAAGGGTCTTACCTGTTTCAACACAATAATGCAAGTAGGAATGCCACAGCCAACCAGTCCAGAAATGTTATTCCAGCCAGATGGGAGTGGGGGAGGGGGAGAGAGAAAAGCTGTGATCAATAGCAATATAAACACATTGCATTTTCTAAACAAACAAACAAATCCTAACAAAGTAAGCATCACTAGTTTTGTAAAAAGATGCAGTAAATGGCAGAACCCATCATTTTGCTGTGTTTGTGAGTTTCTCAATACAGATGCGATTACCTATCCGACGTAGAAACAATGATTCCAAACAGAAATTATTTTTATTTCCATGGAAGAGCAATTTGTTTTAAACTTTAGAACTGGAACGGACAAACTACAGTCCACAAGCCAAACTGGCCCACCACTTGTTTTTTATACATAAAGTTTTATTGGGAAATGGCCACACCCATTTGTTTATGTAGGATCTGTGGATGCTTTGGTGCTACAATGGTACAGCTGAATAGTTGCTACAGAGTATATATGACCCTCAAGGCCTAAATGTTCACTATCTGGTCCATTACAGAAAAAGTTTGCTGACTCCTGGTGAAGAGTAACGATAAAATTATTCCTTTACCTTTTTGCTTCTCAGACAATCCCATCCCAATCAATCTAGACATGTACTAATATGGTAGCCACTTGCCATGTGTGACCACCACATACTTCTAAAGCAGCTAGTCAGAACTGCTGTGTAAAAATACACACCAGATTTCAAAGGCTCAGTAACAACAACAAAAGCAAAAAATGTCATTAATAATTTTTAGAATACTGATCACATATTGCAATAATAGTACTTGTGATATACTGGGTTAAATAACATATATCATTCAAATTACTTTCTGCCATTCTTTTCATCTTTTTAATGTGGCTACTAGAAAAATTTTAAAGAGCATACACTTTATTTCTATTGGGCAATAGTGGCTTAGAGTCTAGGCCCTAAACAAATAATCTTCTGGGAATTAGGTCTTTCTAGGATTTGACCCTAAAAGAACAAATTCAACGTACAGCAGTGGCTAAGCTATACTCTCCTAGGACCTAGTAGCAAATGATAGATAATTGGTCTGCTTTTCGGTTTGCTTAGTAACTGAATTGTACAACTTGCCGGGAAAATCTGGTCCTTAAGACAGTGAAGAAATGAGTGAAAATGTTCAATTATTGGCTACATACTGACACAGTGCAAGTTGCTGGGATCAAACTGTCTGGGCACAGTATATTTTGGTGAAGGTCAATTACTTGTTTCACCTTCTCTAATTACATAGATAAGAACCATGCAAGCTCTCACTTCCAGCTAATTCACTGCAGCATATAAATAAACAAGTTAAGTGGAGGTGAGAGGGAAGAGCAGAAAAAACTTGGTCAAAAAAAGTCAAGTTCACATTAGCCCATATGTGCCAAATGCAGAGAAAATTTGAACAATGCAAACTACCTTACAGAATTCATTAACAATCATGGCAACTTCACATGTATTCTGCTCAACGGGTACCTCACTTAACACCCAAAGGCTCATAGATATGGAATATACATATATATTTTTTTAATCAGCGAGTTTGCCCTTTGGTTAGGCATATTATTTCTATGTAAGTCTTTGTAGTATAATTAGACAATCTGATGAACATTTACATAGCCAATTTAGATGCTTGCAGCCCTGGGGATGATTGGTCACCTCCTCACATCTTCAGTATTTGTGAAATGTAACACCACTTCCCAAGACGTACACACCCATTTCTCCCAAGGCCACACAGAGCCCACCACCTAAGGTGTGACTATGAAGGCAACAGGCTTATTTTCACCCCTTGGGGAAGCAGTACCATAAGGCAAGCACTGAGCAAACACCATGGCGCAAGAAAAGGTGGGAAGCAAAGCATTTACCACCACCAGCCCCACTGGCACCTCTATGACATTATTAAAAATTGAGCCAACATATAAGAGACTCTTGAAAACTGAGAACAAACTGAGGATTGATGAGGGGTGGGAGGGACGGAGAGTGGGTGATGGGTATTGAGGAGGGCACCTGTTGGGACGAGCACTGGGTGTTGTATGGAAACCAAGTTGACAATAAATTTCATACTTAAAAAAAATTAAGCTATTTTTGGGGCCTGTGTGGCTCAGAGGGTTGAGCAGCTGACTTCGGCTCAGGTCATGATCTCAGGATTTCTGAGTTCAAGCCCTACACTGGGCTCATAGCTGTCAGTGCCCAGCCCACTTCTGATCGCCTGTCCCTCTCTCTCTGTTCCTCACCTGCTCGTGCTCTCTCTCTCAAATAAATGAACATAAAAAATAATTAAGCTACTTTCAACTCAATGGAGACCAAATCCCAAAGTTCTTCAGAAGACGAACTGATGTCCAGTGCTCCGATACGCTGACCTGACCTTTCCCTGACACTGTCTGTCACCTTTCAACTATCCAATCACCAAACTGCAACCCACCCCATGCCAGGCCCGTCCACTTTGCTGATGGTGAAGGATCCGGGGTGAACAAGACGCAGTTCTCCCTTGCTCTAGAGATGCTTAGAATGAGAAGGGAGATAAGACAAGGACAAAGAGAAGTCCGATGCAGGGTGGAGCAGAGAAGCAAAGTGCTAGCAGCGGTCACAGATGGGAAAGTCCCTGCCTTTTCAACTGGAGAAGAAGCCGGCAACTTTTCATGGAAAGGATGGAGTGAGATAAAAGGTGATCAAAGGATTCCCCGTAGAGGGAATCACCTAAAAAGGCAAGGAGGCGAGACAGCAGTGGGCGTGCTGAAAGAATGGTAAGCAGCACGTGTTGGCTGGAACATCGATTCCGGGGTTAGTGACAGATAATTCAAATAGCGTGTTGGAACTGGGTCATGGAGAGTGTGTCAACGCTGCACAGAGAGGCCTGGACTTCATCAGGCAGGCTGAGGAGAATCACTGGAGAGAAGATACAGAATGACAAGAGTCAAGAGCCTGGACTGGGCGGCAGGAAGCCCAGGGATGTGGGGGAGGGGGTGAATCTCGTTTCCTGGGGCCATGTTGTGATTCCTTTTTTTTTCCTTGGAGGCAGGCAGGACCAGACAATGTCTCAAATTCCCACATGCTCTAGGAATAAGTCTGTGTCCAGGAGGACAGTTATTTTTTAGGAAGACCAATCTGACATCAGTAGAGCCTCAGGCTGGAGCCTGGGGACCAGGGAGGAGGTTACAGTGACACTACAAGTGGTATGTGCAGTGAGAAAGTCAGTGCATGTGTTTGAGGCTGAAAGACAGGGCCGCACCGAAAGATTTGAAGCACTGAGGAAAGAAAATTCTAGAGGACTTATTTAATGTATTGGTAGAACAGAAGGGAAGGAATCAGAGATGATTTTAAGGTTTGCGGTCTGGGTACACGAGAGAACAGACACTCGTTAACGAGCCCCTTGTATGTGGGCACTGTGCCAGGCAAGAGTCTCAGGGATGAGTAAGACAGGGTCCCTGTACCAGGACGTCCCGCACCTGTACCGGTGTGAGGCTGCTGCTGCTTTGCATTTTGATTTTGTTGTCATATTACCATTTGTGGGGAGCGCTGGGGGAGACGGTGACGATTTCAGCCCTGGACTGGTACCTCAGAGTCGAGCAGTAAAAGGGCAAAGAGATCTGAGCTCACAAACCCAGCTGGCTTGTTTTCTCCACGTGCCATGCCAAGCAACTTCTAGAGACTTCCTGAGCTTCAACTACCTCATCTGCAAGAGGATAACCTCCCTAAATTAGGAAGAGGGTCAAATAAATTTATATACAGAGGAGTGCTCTGCGAATCTGGAAATGCTTTACAGGTATTATTTGATGGGGTTATTCATTCTGAGGTGCTGATGTGGCTACCAGGTGCCCGATAAACTACAGATATGTAGACTGGAAGAGGCATCCAGATGAATGGAAGTTTGGAAATCAGATCAATTAAGACTGTAGTTAAAGTCGTGAGGACAGATGTAAGGGTTGAGGGAATGGGGTAGGCAAGAAGCTGATGGAATAACCTCCATGAGTGCCCACATCTGCCAAATGGGGCAAGAAACGAGTCAAGAGCAAACGGGACGTGTGTTAACGTGGGCATTAGAAAAGACATGAGGCTTGGAAACCCAGCTATGAGTCCAGACTCTCTTACTTATAATTACCTGGCTTTGGGCAAATTATGTAAGCCTATAGTTTTTTTAAACTTCGATGCAGGTACCCCAGGGACATGAGAGGCATGCAGAAAGGTACAGAAATCTTAGCCTACCTGTATAGTGTCAAGCCCCTCCAGAGATGTGAGGCAGGGAGTAGGGAAAGGGGGTTAGCAAGGTAAGATGAGAACAAGCATGGTGAGGATTGTAATAAAATGTAGGGTGCCCTCAGGAATGTGGGGCTTCCAGAAGGAAAAGTTGATCAGAAGTTCCAAATCATGTGGGCCATGTAGGACGACAACAGCTGGAGGATTGAGGGATTCAGAAGTCACAGGTGACTTTGGAGAGGTGAGGTCTACAAAGTAGGGGGGCAGAGGCGGGTGGCAACGGACGGAGAGAGCACGGTGGGGAGCGCAGAGGTATCCGAGGAAGGGGGTGGAAGACGGCAGAATGAAGCAGAAGAGCTGATATCGGTTCAGGACACAGAATGGGGTGGGGTGGGAGGCGGCAATTCAGGGTTTCTGGAGCCCAGGGATGGGGCCAGAAAAGCAAGAGAGAAGGAAAAGCTGATCAGTTACTGAGGAGTAACTGCAGAGTTTAGTTGCAAAAAGGAAGAGGGTGATTCTTCCGTTGTGACTGGGGGCAGCAGGGTTAAGGACATGAGAAGCGTGAAGTAGGAAAATTAAAATCAAGTAGCAGTTCATGTAAGACGGATTAAAACTTCCTCACGAGTGGTGAGGTCCTTTGCTAAGAACACTGGGGCTGGGGTGCAGGGCTGGGAGCCTGCGTGTGTGCAAATGGTCTGGAAGAGCCCCAGCCAGTGGGGACCCAGACAGGGAGCCAAGGAGGTATGGGTGCCAAGGACTCCCTGAGAACTGGCTTCAAATCGGGGGCTCGGCCCAGGCAGAGAGGTGACTGGGTCACACTGAGAAGCGGATGACAAAGCTGGCTCTGAAAGGCACCTGGACTTTTCAGGTACTGGAGTTGTGTTCTAAAGGACAGGTGATGTATACTCAGGGCTCCCAGGTCACAGCTTGCTCCAGAGGGAGGAGGAGACACTCTTCACTCCTTCTTGCTACTCCTCTGGCTTGGAAATATGATGGGGGAAATAAAACTAAGGACGAGATCACAGTAATCATTAAAAAAAAAAAAAAACAGCGGGATACAAATTATTTAGTATTACTAATTATTTAGACCAAACGTACTTTATAAGTGCAAATATAGGGGACAGGAGCAACTGTTAAATCCAGATGAAGAAAATACACCAATGCACTTCTCATCCAGCTCCCATACATGAATTTACCAAGTAATTAGGCTCTTTCCTCTTAGAATATCAGGGCCTTCAAAAAATTTTTTTTAACATCATGTTCTTAAAATAGAGCAATACATTTCCTTACTGGGCTGAGCGTAATTTAATCTCTTCTTGGTGTCTTGGGGTCATCATTAAAGAATCTGTCACTAGCTGGATTGTATAATATGATAATGCCTTTAGGGGTGCTGAGGTATGCAGAGTACTTGTCCATTCAATAAAGACCCTAGACCTTGGTGTTGTTATAGTTAGTGATTCTGCAGTCTCCTTCTCAATGGCCTCTTCTCAGGGTGAGAGATGTCTTACAATGTATTATCTCCCTCAAAGTGAAAGAACAAGGAGTTCTAGGGAAAAACATATAATCAAATTGATTAAGCCAGGAACTGCTGTTTTCACAGAATTACAGCAAAGCAGACTCTCATTGAAAGGTCTAGGGTATTTCCATACATTCCCTACAAAGCAAAGTACATGGCTTTTGTCACCATTGTTTTACTCAGTGTTTAGATATTCCACTGGGTCCATTTTCTTGTCTATACACACTGAGAAAAGGAGGTGTTAAAAGTCTGACCCTCAGGTAAATGTAAGTATTCACTGTAGTGCCTTCTCCATATAAATATTCTGGAGAGTCTTGGTTCAGGCTTATTTAACAGGGTCTTCTTAACATAGACTCAAGAGCATTTTATTATAACACTAGGATATTTCCCATGTGTTCCTAAATGTCTAAGGGCATGGAAACCATTTTTTCAGCCCTGGGTTTCTCATCATAAATGGTACCACAACAACCAACATCTTTAGGCTTCTGGGTTTGGCAAATCATGCTGACGCTTTCCAATAATGAATCCCTTATTTAATATTTATGAACGACAAGCTATTTGTGAATCCCTAAAGCTGCTGATGACTAGGGAGGGGTGATATTAAAACAATGTTTCATCTTCATCTTCTGTCCCATCCTACACCATGAAATGTTAACAGACTGGAGCTGTCACTCAAACACACATCTTCTGGGTCTACAGAAACCAGGGCCATTAAAAAAGAAGAAAAGCAAGAAGAGGAAGAAAAGAAATAACCACAAACCTCACAGCCAATTCATACGTACAAATAAACAGTCTTACTTTTGGAATGGGACTGGATATTTACACATTGATAAGATAAAAAAGTAGCTTCCTTTCTTAATAAAGGAACGAGTCATGGAAGTATCAAGGCTCACCTCAACTCATCCATTAGTGTGTTTATGTCCTGAACATCTAGGCTACAACGAGGTCTTTAGGGTTTCCTTTGAAATCAACCACCCACACCCACAGCCCCTCCAAGGGTAGGTGAAAGTGAAGGGGGGGGGGGAAATGTCCATTCTGTTTCTAGGAAAAACCCCTGACAGACAGGAGTTCCTCTGCCCAGACACTAATAAACCACCTAAGCGTTACTGGACAGACAGCAAAAGAAAATGACCCCCAGGCATGTGGGTGAATTAAGGTAGAGCCTAATTACCATGACTGGATTTGAGGTTAATTTCCTTTTTCTGTCAATAGCACCATATAAAAGACATCTCATCAATCACATGAATTAGCATAGCCCTGAGGCCCAAGCCTCAAAGAAACTAGGCCAAATCTAAAAGAGATCAGAATAAACTGCAAGTCAGAACTTGAACAAAAGCAAATTATTACGCACGCCAATTTTTTCCTCTCTTATCCATGCTCAGTGGTATCAAGATGAGTATGTTCAGAACAAGAGTCAAACCAGGACCAAAGTAGGAATGTGTTAGGGGCAAGGTAGGCAAGAACAGTCAAATGTCTCAGTCACTTCTTCAGTATCTACCAGGAGCGCTTTATAATGCTGTGAACACAGTGGATATTCAACAGACACGAACTATTAAGGACAAGGAGGGGCAAGAAAGTGCTTTTTATAATGGTGAAACCCCAAATTAATAATAATGAAAATAAGAATCCACAGTGTGTTCCTAATTATATTTTAGGGGCAAGCTGAACACAAGCCCATTTCTCCATCCCCTCCATCAGCGGTCTGAGGATCAGAAGGTGTGGTGGGAGATGTTAAAGAATATAGGTATTCATGGTGGAAGACAGGAAACTATAAATATCAGATAGATAACGTTACTTTAACATCGTGACGCACGTCTGGGTAAGGACATATGGCATCTTACGTAGTTAACATCTTATACATTTAAAAACTAAAATTTCAAAACGTTAATATGCACAAGCCAAAGTGGGGGGGGGGGCACTCTCAGAGCGCACACATCCCCAAGATGGGTAAGGGAGCTGGGAAAACACATCTCTCCATAAAGACAGTTCCTGAGGGAAGAAGCCATCCACAGCTGTCTGGCTGTTTGCCTTATAATTCATGGGAGCTTGTGGTTCTTAGAGAATAACCAGTGTTCTCTTTGCGGAGTAGAGGGGGAAAAAATCTGTTTCCCCTTCTGCTGAAGGGAAAATTAAACGAAGCCGGTACCTAAATTAGGAATGAAAGCAAAAGGGAGAAACATCTGAATGTGCATCCGGATTCTCTAGCCTGCCTCATTCTGCCTCCACACTTGCGCATCACCGCAGTGAGGGCCCTCCCGATCTCACCCCCATCTGGACATTTCCTGCTCTATTTCCAAAACAACTACTACTCCTTCTACTACCACTACCACGCAGAGTAAGGTAGGAATCTGCTCGACTCTCCTCCCAAAGCAGGTCTGATAATATTACCGATCACACAGGAAACAGGTTACTTCAGATCGGCATTTCATCCCAAAGCTGCAATTACAGGTCCTCATTCTGAAGCCAGAAGCAGCGATGTGTCTGAATTCCAGGGAGATGATTGAATGGAAATGTTCACATCTGATCACCTCTCACATACAAATTACTGTGTATGCCAATCTGGCAATTACCTCAAAAGTAATAGTAAAAGCCATGCAATCAAATTCGTTATTATGGTTGCCTTCAATTATGGGAGGCAAGAACCTGAGCGCAGAAAATTTACTGAGGGGGAAAAGTGAGTCTCTGTATCTATTTTAATTTTAAATCAAGTCATTTCATTTGGAAAACTCTTTTAATTTTGGAAAAGACTGTTGAAATGCCCGGCTGAGTAGAAGAAAATAATCAGCTCATTTTCCCTGGCATTACAAGGAAACTTTTACTGCACAGAAAACAAAACCTCAACTTCCACGCTTCTTCAATTGAATTCCAACAGAGAGAGGCTCTGAGTCCTAATGCTCCTTAGAGGGACACAGAAAAATGGCATAAAGACTTATAAGAATGGCATAAAAATATGGTTATATCCTCCCATACAATGTATGACAGAGAAAATGCCATCTGCTCACTAAACCCTACTGTTTTCTGCCTGGCATGTAAGAATATGGTTGGCTCTTGAACAACATGGGTTTGAACTGCATAAATCCACTTATATGTGGATTTTTTTGATAAATAGTGCAGAGTACCATAAATACATTTTGTCTTCCTTATGATTTTCTGAACACTTCCTTTTCTCTCGCTTACTCTATTGTGAGAATACAGGATATGATATACACAACATTCAAAATACGTGTTAATGGGGCGCCTCGATGTCTCAGTCGATTGAGCGTCTGACTTTGGCTCAGGTCATGATCTCAATGTTTGTGTGTTTGAGCCCCGCATAAGACTCTGTACTGACAGCTTGGAGCCCGGAGCCTGGTACCTGCCTTGGATTCTGTGCCTCCCTCCTTCTCTCTTTGCCCCTCCCCCATTTGTTCTCTCTTTGTTTCTCTCTCTCTCTCTCTCAAAAGTAAACATTAAAAAATTAAAAACAAAAAAACCCAAAATGCATGTTAATGGACTGTTTACATTGTCGGTAAGGCTTTCTTCCGGTCAACAGTAGACTATTAGTAACTTAAGTTTTGGAGGAGCCTAAAGTTATACTTGGATTTGTGACTGCATGGGGGGTTGGCGCCCCTCACCCCCGTCTTGTTCAAGGTACAACTGTATTTCCCAGCATCCCCTGTGGTTCAATGGGGCCAGTGTAATGTGGATGAAAGTGAGGCCTTGTCCCCAAAACTTCCCAAATGGTCCTCTACGCTCCCCCTCCGTCCTGTAGGTCATTTGACAGGATGCAAGGGGTTCTGGGAAGAGCCAGAGGACAAAGGAGCTTGAATCCTTGAAGGACTGTGAGGAACAGAGTCCATCCCACCCCTCACCCCCCGCTGACCTGTATTGAGTCCCTATGATCTCCTTGTGTGGAAGAGGTTGTTACCATAGATGGCATATCCCAACTGAGCAAGCGCAAAATACACAGGAATCAGTTCTACCATCTGTCTCTTGGGTGGAAGTCAGGCAATTCACTCAGTATAAGCTTCGATTGTTAACATATGAAGAAAAGACAGATAAGGTCAGTCCTTATTATTCACACATTCCAAATTCACCAATTTGCCTACTCGGTAAGATTCATCTGTAACTCCAAATCAATGCTTGTGGCACCTTCGCAGTCAATCAAGGACATGTGCAGGGCGTCAAAGGAAACACACGTTCCCAGCTGATGTCAAACAAGGCCACGCTGGGCCTTCTTGTTTCAGCTCTCCCTACTGTAAACAAGTGTCCTTTTCATGGTCCGTTTGGTGCTATGGTTTGCTTCATGTTTTTGTTCTTTTTGGTGGTGGTTCTGCTGCCGAAAATGGCCCCCAAGACAGTGCTGTGGTGCTGGCTAGTGTTCCTAAGCATGAGAAGGCCCTAATGGGCCTGAAAGAGAAAATACATGTGTTAGATAAGCATCCCTCAGTCATGAATTAGTCATGCTGCTGGCTGTGAGTTCAATGTGAATGAATCGACACTATGCATAAAATAATGTCTTTAAACAGAAACACACATAAAACAAAAAAAAACACATAAAAAAAACACACATAAAAAAAAAAAAGGTTACGTCTTAATCAGTTGGAAAAAATATTGTGACCAGAGGGGCACCGGGGTGGCTCAGTTGGTTAGGCCTCCAACTCTAGATTTTGGCTCAGTTCATTATGATCTCACGATTCATGAGATCAAGCCCCACATCGGGCTCTGCAATGACAGCACAGAGCCTGCTTGGGATTCTCTCTTCCTCTCTCTCTGCCCCTCCCCTGCTCATGCTCTCTCTCTCAAAATAAATAAATAAACATTAAAAAAAATATTGTGACCAGAGGCTCAGAGGAACCAAACCCATTATTTCCTCCTAGGAAGAATGATTCCATGGTTGCTAATTCAGTGTTCCTGGTGACTTTGTGGAACCTAACCACTGTCAATAAGAAAAACTGACTCTATTAGTGTCATTGAGAGTTGTTGTGAATATTATACAAGATAATGTATGTTAAGTACTTCATACATAAGGGGGTATAAAAATGTTAGCCGTTACTTCTTTTAAAACTTCAGGTGCACTCTAGGCCAATGAAATCACTTTATTTGCTCTCCACCCTACCTCAAATCCCTAGTGGAACAAAATTTTTCTCTTTTGCAATAGCAAGTAGAAAATACATGGCAAGAGTTCAAGTGCTACTTTGTATAACAAAGGATAAGGGGATTTCTCTGATAACAAGATCTGGAAACCAAGTGATATGTTTCATGTACAACTGATTGTAGTACTTTCCTTTCCAAATATCTATAGACCCTTCTTGCTTTCCAAAGAGACTGATAATCCCATCAACAACTAGAATAAAGTAAAAGAATAAAATGTGTCATATTGATTTGGTATTATTCAATATAATTAACTGTCACCGAATGGGAACACCTTAATTCTAGAGGGGACTATGTTTGGGATGGTGTCTACACACGCTGTGTTCTTCCATAATTTTTCTCACAGTGCTGAATCCTACCTCATAGACTTGAGAGAACATGCAGTGCATACTCCTAGAGCATACTCCAGTACTGTACAGATAAGAAGTCTGGAATTGTTTTTATCTTTTAGGGACAAGAGGAACTCAAATACCCAATGCACTGTGTGGCTAAAACCACATGGTTTAATGACAACAGGGAGGACTTGCTGAGTGTCTGTAACGCAGGCAGTGTGCAAGTATCCCTCATTTGCACAACCACCCCACTAGACAGGCTCTGTTCCTACCAGTGTAAGAACATGAGGTGCAGAAAGCTCAAACAACTTGCCTAATGTTACACACCTGCTGAGACTCTGACTCACCACGTGTCAGGTAAAGACAACACCAACCCCTTAGGTACACAGTAGGTGTACATGTAAGGGCAGCACTGCCATCATCCACAGACACACAGCCACTAAGAGGCAGAAGGTGGATGCAACACCAGACTTTTCGGGTTCCGAGTCTACACTTTTTTTTACCACACCTCCATTATTCTGAGAAAACAGTGGTGCCCAGGCCAACACCAAACATCCTTAATAAGATTAGCAAAGTTTTCTTCCACCAGCCTCATGATCTCAGTCCACCCAACATTTTAAAAATTGAAGCATACTTTTTAATGAAATATTATGTTAAATTAATACATGCAATTTCTTTAAAAAAGTCAAATCCTGTATCAAATAGCAGAAAATCCTATATTAAAAAAGCAGTGTGGTGGGTTGCGGGGGGCGGGGGGCAGGTGCCTGCGTGGCTCAGTCGGTTAAGCATCCAACTCTTGATCTCAGCTCAGGTCTTGATCTCAGGGTCATGGGTTCAAGCCCCAAGTTGGGCTCCACACTGGGCATGAAGCCTGATTAAAAAAAGAAAAACAAAAAAAGCAGTGGGTCCCTTGTCCCACTCCCCCCCCCCCCCCACAACCCGTCACCACTCCTTTGAAGCAAACTCGGAGTCTTCAGAGAACTTTCTTCTAGGATTATCTCCCTATCTCCAAACGGTCTCTCTAAACAGACAGTTATTGATGTATCAATTTCAGGTATCTTTAACTTCTTGCCACAACAGGTGAAGATTTGCTTTTTTACACTACACCCATCTCCTCAATATAATTGTATTCGTGGTTTTTTTTTTTTAATGTTTTAGAGAGATCAAGCATGAGCAGGGAGGTGCAGAGACAGAGAGAGAGAGAGAGAGAGAGAGAGAGATTGAGGGCTAACTGCAGAGAGCCTGATGTGAGGCTCGAACTCATGAACTATGACACCATGACCCGCGCCAAAGTTGGCCACTCAACCAACTGAGCCACCCAGTTGCCCCTGTATTCTTAATTTTGTTTAAAGCAGTAAGCAAAGTTCACAATACAATGAGTATATAATAAGACTTGTACTGTTCAGAGTAAAGCAAAGTACTGTGTTAAAATTAATTTCCTTTCTTACGTAGTTTTGTTTGTTTTACATAGCTTCCAGAAGTCTCTAATTGCATTTTTTTCTCCTCCCTTGCTTTACTTGTCTTTATCTTACTTGAATTTTCTTCCAGCTCTTTAAACATATCTGGTATTCTAGACTAGAGATGTCCTCTCCCCAGAGCCCACTTGCTCTGATCTCAACCAGCTTCTCTGAAACTCTGCCGTTACCTGGGACTTCCTGTCACTGCCCTCCAGAGACAGATTTTTCCTGAATTCTCATTTTCTCCTTTCTTGGTTTTTCTCCTTCATTCTGCTGAAGCACATCCTCCCAAATTTCTTCCAAAAAACACCTGAAGTTGTTAATTCTCAACCAGTCTTACAATGATTATCACCTGTGATGTCGTCCCCCGCTGGCAGCCTCATACCTCAATCATCACCTCATCAGCTTGATGCTGTGCCCAGGAAACACGGACTCTGTGATTTACAGTAGGCACAGAAAAAATTCTGCTCCTAATCTCAATGCAAAAGGAGCAGGACTGGCCAGTTAACTCTCAGCTCTGCTCTGGATACAGCCTGCTAGGATCTTAGATCATCCCCTAACACTGAAGAAATGTGTTTCCAAATTAGATTTAAGAGGTATCACTTTCCAAACTCTAGCTATATTAGTAGATGATAGTTAAAGCAACCACATCACATATTGCTGAGAACAAAAACAAACATAAACCTGGAAGTAAAGTAATCTGAGCAGTTGTTACACTACTTTATATTATGCTTATATTTACACAGAAAAAAAAAATGGCCAGTTGATATAATGGCCAAAAATCTTAGAAGAATTTACCATACCATACAATGATAATTAATTGCTTAAAATGCATGTATACACTAGTTTGATATATTAAGTAACCTTATAATATTATAGTAGAAAGCAATGAAGAAATGCAAACATGATTCAACAAATAAATTCAAGTTATTATATAGATACCTTTTGTCTCCCCAAAGATCACTTTTCAGCAATCATTGGATCATTGATTCAGTCTGGTATGAATCAAATGCACATCTCCAAGCAATTTAGGAATGAACAGCACATTCCTCCTCCATAAAAGAATGCCTTTTACACTGGTGTGATTCTTTTCCTCTGATCCAATACTTGAAGGGCCTTCCCATCTAATTCTATATTGAATGTAAACCCTGACAGGTAATCAGCTTCGATTAAGTTAAGTTAGCACCAAAAACAGGAATGTAGAAATTATGGTTTAATTGACGGTAAGTTGAAACAAACCCTTATTAAAAGAAACTCAAATCATTCATAGGAAAAAATTATCTCCCTCAAGTCCCATGATTCAGGTATTTGGTTGTTGCTCATCTAATGATTTCCTAGACTGGACAAGTTGGGCTAAGACAGTTCTACACACTCAAGTAAAAACTCACTGAAATCATTATTAAATGTCAAAAGAAGTTGCCTGAGATCCATTTTCATGCTAATGGCTTACCTACACCAACAATTTCTCATTCAGCAGGTTCTTGCTGGTCAAGATTCTGGGAAATGAAACCCAGGAGACCATCTTTAAAGGTCTAGGTGAAACACAAAATTAAGAGTGAGCAGCGGCTTTCACACCATATGGAACACAGCATGTCAGACCGCAGCTTCACATCGTTGTGTGATATTGACATCCATTAGTTAAGTGCGAATGCTTTAAATTCTTACTTCTATTCATTTACCTGTCGTCATTGCCACCTACATGTTGCTCAGTAGGTTTTCGGTCATCTTTAACATCCCAAATTTCTGTTTTTCATGAGGGGAACAAATAAACACACATTTCTACTTTGTTTTTTGAGGTAACATGAAAGAGGCTGTCAGGTGTAAAATTTAGTTGTTCAGAAAATTAGGTTTCGTCATGCTGCATTGTTCCTTTGTTCACGCAGATCTCAAAGCGATGACGGGGTCCTTGGGTGTGGGAGGAAGAACCAGTCACAGGGCACACTTCACCTTTGCGCACCTCCCCCCACCCCACCGCACCTCCCCCCACCCCACCCCCATGGGATCTTGCTTCCTATAAGAGCCTTCCTGTGCAAAAAAGGCGAGCCCAAGAAATGTTTTCTGTTAGAGCAAAGCTAGAAGGGAGCAAGCTCGTGAGGACCATCGCCCACAAGAAAAATAGGAGAACAATACAGTCCAAAATATAAATTGGAGGAAAAAAATCAGTTTTCAGCCAGCGAATGTTAGGAGACATGGCTTGTTGCTCCCAAATAGCTTATAATCTACCTGAAGCTTTTTCTTTCGATATCTTCAGTGATAGCGCAGATTCATAACTTAAAGGTAACATTAACATTTGGGAACAGTCCAAGGCATCTGGAGCTGGGTCTGAGGGGTAAGAGTCTCCTGGGGGTGCGGTCAATAACCTTGGAGGTTGGAGAGTGCCCCGCCAGTGACTGCCACCACCGTCCCTTTGCTCCAGAGAGTAGGATCCACCCCTTGAAAGTGCAGGTTTGACTCAGGAACCAAGCTTCTCCTGTGTGCCCATCATGCGGTCACACAGCTGGGTGCACACTGACAATAAACCGTGGCCAATAAATATCTGAAGGGGAGCCTGGGTGGCTCAGTTGGCTGAACATCCAACTCTTGGTTTTGGCTCAGGTCATGATCTTGTAGTTTTTGAGTTCAAGCCCCATGTCAGGCTCCATGCTGTGAGTATAGAATCTACTTGGGATTCTCTCTCTCTCTCTGCTCCTTCCCCTTTGTGCAAGCACACACATTGTGTCTCATCTCTCAAATGAATACACTTTTAAAAACATGGGGCACCTGGGTGGCTCAGTCAGTTAAGCATCCGACTTGGGCTCAGGTCATGATCTCGCAGTTTGTGACTTCGAGCCCCACACTGGACTCTGTGCTGACAGCTCAGAGCCTGGAAACTGCTTTGGATTCTGTGTCTCCCTCTCTCTCTGCCCCTCCCTCATTCATGTTCTGTCTCTCTCTCTCAAAAATAAATAAAATAAAGAAGCAAGAAAATAAATAAATATCTGCCGAAGCACTGTCCTGGTAAAAATGACTGACAATGGCCCCGCATCTCTCTCCTTTTGCATCTCATGTAACCTCTCTAGAACAGCACGATTTCTGCATGGAAAATCTGCCCGTTTGATCTAATCAAGGCATGGTCACAGTCTGTCTACATGCAACGAATGTCTGGCTTTTGCAACAGTTTTATGGGTGTTTTATGGGATGCTACTAAAAGCTCTCACTCTTGACAACTCACCCTACCTCATCATCATTATTTTCACCAGCAAAGCTCAGCAACGACTGCACCCACCCTTTCTCCAGCCTGCTTAGCAGCATTTTGCATTTACTCTTGATAATCTTCCTAATAAGTCCTCAAGAAAAACTGTGGGAAGGGCAGACAACCACAGAGGCCCAGGGAGCCAGATGTGAGTCCAGCTCCGTCATGGACTAACTATGTGACATGGGATAAGTCGCCCACTGATGCCGAGCCTGGTTTTCCAGCAATAAAATAGAGGTTAAAAACCTCCAACCTGGCATGGCTCTCAGGTATGTCAAATGCTGTGCTTATTGGCAGGAACTTGATAAATAACAGCTATCATCGGTATTCTTATGATCTTTTTTAAAAATTTTTTAAATGTTTGTTTATTTTTGAGAGAGAGAGACAAAGACAGAGTGTGAGTGACAGCTAGGGGCAGAGAGAGAGGGGGAGACACAGAATCCCAAGCAGGCTCCAGGCCCTGAGCTGTCAGCACAGAGTCCGACGGGGGGCTTGAACTCACCAACCCTGAGATCATGACCCAAGCCGAAGTGGGACGCTTAACCAACTGAGCCACCCAGGTGCCCCATTATTCTTATGATCTTAAATATGAGTAAACTCAGGCTCCGAGATGTGAAGTCTTTCATGCACTCATCTGTATGGCTGGCTCCAGAGCCCATGCCAAATATTTAACCAGAGACGGACATTTCAGAGCGTCCAGCATCTTTTGTTACCACCTTTTATACTTTACACAATATCTGTTTGCCTCTAATTTTTCCAAAATAATATACTGATTATTCCCCATCTGCATCCTTAAAGGTGCCACTACCCCAACAGGAAGCCTGCAGTAACATGCCCCTTTCTGTGAAGTCTCCTCTTACATTTCCCTAGGGCACTAGAGAAGATAGGCCCCTTTCCACATATAATAGGTACGTGCTGTTCCCACAAAACCTCCCAAATCCTGGGGAAGCAAATTAGCCAATAAGAATCTTAACTACTAAGTTACTTTCTTTTAGGTCCACTATGATTTCATGTAAATCCTAGACCTGAGTCCCTGCCTATCTCTATGATCTTACTAGTTGGGTAATGAGAAAGAAAATTATCACCCATCTGGTTTAATCTTTTGGCTTTATATGCTAGATCTGGAATGTACAGGGCTTCTCTAAGGTGGCCCTAGAGTTTTTCAAATTAATCTGTAATTCCTTTGAAATATCTCCTTTAAACCACAGAATCCTATCTTTTGAAAATCCTTGTAACTCATAATTCAGTGCTATGCACTTAATAAGTGTTCTTGAGCTCAGCAGGCTCTCCATAAATATTTGCTGACAGTTCAATAAGCATTAGCTGATGATGGTAACCCGCTTTGAAAATATATGCAAACTCTATCGAGATGCATAGTGTGGGCACAGCCACATAATCACTCAAAAAAGGTTTCCCTCAAGCAGCCAACCCAGGCTGATGGCTGATGTTTCTCTTACACTGTGCTTAGATATTTGCAATTCTCCCTCTGTCTCTGTCTCTCATAGCTGGCTCCTTTACATCATTCAGGTCTCATTTCCAATGTCAGAAGGAACTTTCTTTGACTCCCTCCTCTCTGCCCACTGACTCTCTTTGGCAATGTTCCATGTTCTGTTCTCCACTGAACTTCTTAGTATCTGAAATATCTTATTCATCCATTCACTCACTCATTTACCCTTTTACCAGCTGTCTCCTCCAATCTCATAGCTCTGTGAGAGCAGGCTCTTCAACTACAGGTCACCACTGGCCCCCAGCAACTATAAGGATGCATGGCACATAGTGGGGTGCTGCCCAAACAATATGTGAATGAAGAAAGGGATGAATAAAGACAGCTGTTTTTATAACTGTCCTCCAGTTCCATCTCATAACTTAACCAAACTATAACCCAACACATGGGCAAGAGCTTGTCTCCATTTATTTTACGCCCCTTAAAGTCTTTAGAATAATTTATATACACTTTGGGTACTTAACTAATCTCTGATGAAGACTGATTTGGGAAATATCTCAATGTCTCTGTTAGTTAAGAATATGTAATGCCAGTGGTTCATATACTAGATGGCCAAACGTTTGAATGACAAAACCATTATTATCTGACTATTCCATGTCCTGAAACCACTGGTGAGACAATCTGCAAGATGAAGGTCATTTGTCTCCAATGCGATTCTCCATTACTTCGACTGTGGTTCATTATTTCCCTAATTGTTCATATCTGGCAAATGGACACACGTCCAGTATTTGAAGCAGTTACTGTAGGTTTCTGAAAGCACCTGCTGCTTGCAGTTCACTTACTTTTTTTTAAAGCACTTAGGGGCACCTGAGGGGCTCAGTCTGTTGAGCATCTGACTTCAGCTCAAGTCACGATCTCAGGGTTCGTGGGTTCGAGCTCCATGTTGGGCTCTGTGCTGACAGCTCAGAGCCTGGAGCCTGCTTTGGATTCTGTGTCTCCCCCTCTCTCTGCTCCTTCCCCACTCGTGCTCTCCCTCAAAAATAAAAATAAAACATTAAAAAAAATGAAAAAAATAAAACACCTAGTGAAGACACCCAAGACAGCCATCATAATGCAGCACACTTTTAGGCTAAAAAACAAAAAACAAAAAACAAAAAAAGGCAGGAAGGATAGTAATTTCAAATTCTCTCTAATAGACAACTAAACACACATTGTAAATTACCTTTGGCCTCTACTGGTTAATTTTTTTCACCCTAAGTCAGAAATTTCATAATTCCCATTTTCCCACTTCCCTGCTGCAAATATAAACTTTATAATGAGGTAAAAAAATATATTCTTTTTATTACTTATGCAAATGATTTGTTAGCATATTTTGGGATCTAGAAAACCTTCTACCGGCACTTATTAGACGTAAAGGCTTTCAACACAATGGCTGATACTAACCTCTTTTTCTAGATTACCCTAGATTTCTAGAAAAGCAGAGGTAAACAAACGACCCCAACAATTACAGAATGAGACAATCAAGCAGAAACTACAAAAATGGGTAAAATAGTAACCACAAGGCAAAAAATATTGAAGGCATAAAACTGATTCCATGTAAACTGGACAAAAATGGGAATTTCCCTGTCAGCTCCAAATTTCAGCTAAATATGAGTAGAGGAAAGGTTATTCTGGCCTTAAAGAAATACCACCTCAAACTCGATTAAGATGGACCGAAACTGGTTTTTGGACCATCCAGGCCCATCACTTCCCTCCCACCTAACAGACTAGAGGTTACTGGGGAGGACATTCTCCAAGGTAAAGGCCATCCATCCCTTGGGGGGTGCTCACACCTTGTCCTGATTAAGGGATATGCCCTTAGGCAACCCCTTGAAGTGATAAAGTGTACTTTCAGTGAGGGGAAACTAGTCCTGACTCCTTAAACACCTGAGAGCAACTTGAAAACTAGGTCTATCCAAGAGATGTTAGTATTTGCAGTTTACAAAATGTTTTGTTAGTTTTGTTTTTTGGGGTTTTGTTTTTGTTTTTCAGAAGATCAAACCAAAATTTTGCCCAAGCACTCAATTGAGTTTACTGACCCTTGGTTGGGGGAAACATGTAGTTTATTGAATGCTACATCAAATGCCTTTTGATGTTTTGGGCAAGGCTCTTTTATTTTGACATAATTTTTTTATTTTTTTATTTATTTTTGAGAGAGAGCATGAGAGGGGGAGAGACAGAGGGAGGAGGACAGGGAATCTGAAGCAGAGCTCCAATTCAGGAACTGTGAGACCATGACCTGAGCCAAAGTCAGACACTCAACCGACTGAACCACCCAGGTGACCCTGGGCAAGGCTCTTTAAAAGAATCTCCTCCTTATTTTCTGTTTTCATTCAACATCATTAAAACAAGAAAAGGGACAAAGTCCCTAATTCTCTAAAATTAATAACTTGATCTTGAACAGGTATGTTATATGCTTGTATTGGTTTAGATGCACAAAGGTAAGTGCACGCGCGCACAAACACACACACACACACACCCACACACACACACACATACACACACCCCCACACACACACACACAGGCAACAGAGCCCTAAAATTCCCAAACATAGGTGGTTTTAAGTTATTTCTTTTTTCTTTTCTTTTAAAGGAAAACTCCTCTGTTCATACTCCACAAGCCCTTCAATGGGTTTTCTTCTCACAGAACGTTTTTTTCCTGGAGATGGTCATTGAAATGAATGAAAAATGGACAGGCTCAGCCAAGTGAATTCTTGGCTGTTAACGTCCTTGGGAAGTGCTTTGTGGGTAGGCAGCTGAATGAGCTGCTATAAAAGTCACGGAGTTGGCATCTAATCACTTCCGTTTCTCTGTGCCTGGGCCACATCTCTCCTTTTTGCTTGCATAAGAAAAGTCAGGCTACTAACAGGGAATCAATGTTTGAATGTCCAATTTCCATTAAATACTGAATATGTGTTTTCTAATAGGAGTTTCTTTAACAACTTTTCTCCACAGTAGGAAAGATAACTCACATCCACGGTGCCACCTTTTATTTATTAAAGTTCTTCCAGCTCTGATTTTTGCATAAACAGTAGAGTATCTAGCAGTTGTACCAGAGTCTGCTACTCCTCTCACTATTTTCTCTTGTCTCTTCTGTAGTAATAAGAACTGCACATTTAGTGAGGTACACAGCCACTCAGCTATAAGCCTACATTCTCTAGCATCCCCTGCACCGAGTGTGATCCGGTGACCAAGTTTCAGCCAAAGACATACACAAACTCCAGGAAGCCTCCTTGTGGGGATGGAGGACTGCCCTCTTTGTCTCTCCCTCTCTTCAACTGGCTAGAATGCAGATATGATGTGATGGCTGGAGCTCTAGCAGCCACCTTGGACCATGAGGTAGAAACCTAGTAATCAGAATTGAGAGCAGAGAAATAGAATCTTGGGTCCTGGTAGCATGGTGAAAACATCATACCAACCTTGGACTACCTACCTTTGGATTTCTTTTATCTAAAAAAGAAACAGACTATCTCGTTGAAGCTACTATTTTTTTTAGGCTTTTGTTCACATGTGGCCAAACCTCATCCTAACTGATACAAGCATACTCCTTGGGCTTTTTTGCCAATCTTTCTAACAAATTCTATTCTCAAACTCATTTATACTCCGTTCTAAAAACAAAGGGTCTCTAAATTCCATCAGGCAGATTTTTATGAAGTCATAAGCTAAATTCCTTCATTCCACAAATCTAAACAGTAAGCCTAGCATTATCTTAGAGTGATCCTGGTGCAACCCCAGAAGAATTTATCCTGTCCAGAATAGAAACAAGGTGAAGACTCTGATGGTGGTGTTCCAAAATGTTCCATCCACTTCACTAGCCTCATAAACCAGCAAAATACTTTCTTCTGAGAACTACACATGTCAGGGTCGCTAAACTATGAACCAGAGAATTAGACTCACTGTCTGAAGATGGTGTGTTTGCTTCCAAAGCATTATCTTCAGGTAAATAAGTCAGTCAGAGGCTGGTTGGCTTAAACCAGCTCCTTCCAAAATGTGCTTAGTCTCAACGCAGTTTCTAACCTCAGGTTTCAGGTTGGTGGGCAGACAGCAGACTTACATGTTATAAGTTTCTGTTAATTTTGTTGTATTGATTACACAATTCCTACTGCAAAACAAGTTTGCATATTACTCTCAGCACTTCACACATAAGCTCATTCTGCTTCAACACATTACCAGGCTACCTATTTCTCCCTATTGCCCAGAAACAACCGGGCACTGCTATAGCTGTGGCTTGGTTCAATTGCCTACCTTTGCTATTTGGGAGATTTAGGACAGTCTAGGAGATGGCATTATTATCCTGCCATTTAGCCAAGCAGAGCCACACGGTATACAAGCAGGTTTTTAGAAGCCACAAAGATTTCTTGTAATACTAAAACCATGAAAAATGATAATTTGCTAACCTGCGTAAGCCGCCAACTTATTTAGTGACATGACAATTATCAAAGAACCATGACACGATTAGCTGCATTTTGTAGAAAAGAGAATAGTCCTTAGGGATTTAATTGATATAATGTATAAACAGAAGATATTTTCCCTTACATCCTTAGGCATGGAAAAAAACTCCCAGAAATTCCTAAAGTTGACTGTCTCTGAGGTTTAGGAAGGCTGAAAGCATCCTCCAATTTGTCTCTTACGACCACTCTCCTAAGCCAACTACTATAGGACTTAAACCCTAATGAATAGTCAAAGAGTATTAACATAGTTTCTTTCTGTTTTTTATTAGAATAAGGCTTCCAAACATGTCCCCAGACACATTTATGTAATGTCTTCTCTGTTCATGGTTAACCTCCTGGAGTCCTGACCAGACATTTCCATATGGCCATCCTAACAACTGATGCCATTCACTGTGTATTCAAACCTAACAGTGCTCTGTGCGTTTGGATGGGCAGAGAAAGGCCCACATCACACTAACTCATGCCCCTTTGGAGCGATGGTGTGACCCGCTCAATCAATTCACACACTCAAACATGAGGCAAACACTCAGCCTAGTGCCTAGCAGTGGGAGGCTCGGCATTACTATTATTGTCACTATTAGCACTGATTTCTTCTTCTGTAAGAGCCATCAACTAAGAAAATAAGAAATAGCAGTATACCATCAACTACCTAATATTAAATAATCAATCTAAGAAAATGATGGATATGAAAATGCTTTTAAAATCCGAAGGGTGGTTTTATCAATAGAGATATGTCCTCCTACCTCCATCTAGGAGCAATCTAAAGTTGCACTTTGCTTTGTGTAACTGTTTCCATAGATCTTCATGTCCTTTGCTATTAAAAAGTCTTTACAGGGGCACCTGGGTGGCTCAGTTGGTTAAACGTCTGACTCTTGATTTTCACTGAGGTCATGATCTCCTGGTTCGTGAGATTGAGCCCTGTGCTGGGCTCTGTGCTGTTACCACAGAGTCTGCTTGGGACTCTATCTCTCCCTCTCTCTCTCTGCCTTTTCCCTGCTTGCATGTCACACGTGTGCACCTGCTCTCTTGCTCTCTCACTCTCTCACTCTCTCAAAATAAATAAATAAATAAATAGATAGATAGATAAACAAACATAAAAAAAATTCTTTACAGTCCCTGAAATAAAACAAAACAATTAAATTAAAAAGTCTAAAGGACAGTACAAACGTAAGGTGCAAGGGAAAAGGGACCCCTGTCATCTCAACATCCAAGTCCCCACAGTTAGGAGGGTGGGTGGGAGGGCACAGGCAGGCTGAACACCACCTTCATGGATGAAGTGAGCACGGACAGGAGACCTTCCGAATGAAACGCCCTGCCTAGTGCTCGTGTCTCCTCCCAACCTACCAGCTCAGCGTCATAGCCCATCTCTTCCTGACTATCAGATGAAGCGGGGACCCAAAGGTACAGTGCAAATGCGCTGAAAATCATCACAGACCTTCTAAAGCTGCACTATTTAGTAAAGGCCATGAGAGTCATGCCACACACCTGCTTGGATCAAAGCAAAGCTGTTGACGATGGTGAAGCTCGGTAACAACTGACAGGGTTAAAACTGAGGCAGACGGTGGCAGGAATCTTGCTTCCAGAGAGGATGATCCAACTCTTGAGGGGCCCTTGGGACACTGGTGGCACCCCTGAAGACTGTTGCAGAAACGACCCCCTTTGGAACCAGACAGTTCAGGGGCAGCTGGGTGGTTCAGTCGAGTAAGTGTCTGACTCTTGGTTTTGGCTCAGGTCACAATCTCATGGTTCATGAGTTTGAGCCCCAAGTCAGGCTCCACACTGACAGTAAGGAACCTGCTTGAGATTCTGTCTCCCCCTCTCCCTGCCCCTCCCCTCTCAAAATAAATGAAAATAAACTTAAAAAAAAAAAAACAGAACCAGGCACTGCAAAGTGAAAAGTGAATCAAAGGATGACATATCATGTTATTACCTAATTCCAGAAATATTAGGAGGAACGTCGACACTGTGACTGCTGGGGCCACCACAGCATAACACCACAGGCTGTGGGGCTCACACAACAGAAGCTTATATGCTCACAGTTCTGTAGACCAGGCATCCAAAGCAAAGTGTTGGCAGCTCTGGGTTCTCCTGAGGCCACCCACCTTTCACTGTATCTTCACATGGTGCTCTCATGTCTCTCTTCTTATAAGGACATCAGTCCTATTGGATCAGGGCACGACCTTATGACTTCACTTAACATTAATACCCCCTAAAGGCCATACATGATCACACTGGGGACTAGGGCTTCAACATATGAATGGGGGGGTGGGGGTGGGCACAATTCAGTCCATAACAGTCACCAAAACTAGGGAATAAGAGAGTTAAAATCCTGTCCTCACAGAGATCAAGACAATAGACAAGAACTCAGCGTATTACACTTTTGCTCAGAAGGAGGAGAGAAGAAAAGCAGAGGAAAGAATTCTGTATTCAATTTATGAAATTGTTACAAATACATAAATTGTATACACACACACACACACACACATACACACTTATTGTTACACTTAAGAGGTAGTTGAATATATGGGGCCTAGAACCCAGGTAAGGTTATATGCCCAAATGTAGGTAGGTAGATAGATAACTAAACAGACAGACAGACAGACAGACAAGATGGATGTCATGGGTGGGTGGAGAGGGAGAGAGAGAGAGAGAGAGAGAGACAGACAAGATGGATGGATGGATGGATGGATGGATAGATAGACAGATAAATTTAGAAGTTATTAGGGATATATGACACCACGGAGGGGAAGAGATGGCCCAAGGAGAGTATAAAAGAAGAGGTGGCCAAGATAAACCCACATTCATTCAAGGGACAGAGAGCAATGATCAGGAGAGGAAACCAAGAAATAACAAGAAAAATAGGAACTATTCAGGAGACAGCGTCTGGTTAACAAGGAAAAAAGTGGAAATGGACAAGTCTTCAAAAAGGAGATGACGTCTGCACAGAGTTGATTCCCAGCTACTGGAATCAGGCAAATGTCAGAACTAAGAACTCCTCAGGTGGCTTTTGAAGATAGGGTGAAACCCTGATACATCTGTGTGCTTTATTTACAAAACCGGGCCAGGGTTTGTTTTTGGTAGGTTGGTTGGGGGTTAACAAACCACGGGTGTGCTCACAGCCAGCTCTCAGTTTAATGACACATCAGGAGTCCCCTCTTTCCCGGCATGACTAAGTACCATGCTTCTTTCTGGAGCATTCCAAATGAAGGGTCCCTCTCTCACCTTATGGACACAGCACAGAGAGGTGTAAAATAATCTCCCAATGCTCCCAAAAATCAGAAATGTATTCTCTCACGCTTGTTTATTATATAAATCTGTAGAAGCACTTTCCTCTATTCCTATGAAGAGTTCAATATGGAAAAAGAGTAAGTTTTGTAGTGACAATCCTCTCACAGAAATAACAGTGCAATAAAACCAGACCATTTAACAATTTTATAATGACCCTATTATAATAGGTAATTTGCAGAGAGCAGCTACACTTTGGGTGAGCGTACCATCACATACAGACTTGTGGACCCACTATGTTGTACATCTGACATTAATGTAACACTGTGTGTCAGCTATACTTCAATTAACAACAACAACAACAACAACAACAACAGGTCTTTTGGAATAAAATATTTAAAGCTGTGAGTGTTATAAATGACTTTAAGAGAGGTAAAAACTAAGCATAACCAAAACAGTATTTTAGAGGGTTGACTGAATCTGAGCCCACTATCTATATGATCAATCATTAACGAAGCTAACTATTTCAAGTTGATCAATGCAGTGGCTGATATGGGCACATTAAATGGATGTGGATGAGGTCTACATGGCTAAAATTAGGTGAACCATGTGGCCATTCTAAGTCGCCCCATCCAAGACTCCTAGCTTGGGAATCATCAGACGTAGAAGCACTGATGCCCACTATGAGCACAGCACAAGTGGGCAATATACACATCGCGTCCCAAGGGAAGAGTCGCCTAAATAGGTTCATCTGCATAGCCCAACTGGTTATACAGTTGAGGAAAAAGCTCCCTTCAACATGTAAGTTCCTTCCAAAAAAAATCTCCTTTTCAGCCCTCACTTTTTCCTGGCCACACACATGTACACACACAGAAATAACGATGATGACGATGATGACGATGATGATGATGATGATGATGATGGAAAAGCAAGAGAATGGCATGGCTCTTGCACGATACTGTGAATATACTAACCACTTAAAATGATTAAAATGGAAAAGTTTATGTTATGTGAACTTTTACTATAATTTTTTTTTCTTTTTGAGAGAGAGAAAGCATGCACATAGGGAAGGGCAGAGAGAGGGGGAGAGGGAGAATCTTAAGCAGGCACTACACCCAATGCTGAACCTGATGCGGGGCTCGATCTCACAACGATGAGATCGTGACCTGAGCCAAAATCAAGACTCAGATGTTTAACTGGCTGAGCCACCCAGGCACCCCATTTTTACTACATTTTTAAAAAGTTTTTAATAAAGTGCAAGAAAAAGGAGACAGGATGAGAAAGCCATGGACTTTTACCCTATCCATAAGCTCAGCTAAATTACAGACTAATGGGAGAGCATAAGAGATTTAAGACCCAAATCTCCAGAATATTTCAATTGATACCTTTATCCAGTGGAAATTAATTATAAACATAATTAGAATGTGCATGTGCAACAGAGGATTTGGGGGGTTTGTCTGACTTCTCTTTTTAGACTTCCATACTATATATTTATTTGATGGAAGGGATCAGAAGAATCCTGTTAATTGGTTTTTTTTTAAGTGTATTGATTTATTCTGAGAGAGACAAAGACAGAATGATGGGGGGGGGCAGAGAGAAAGAATTTCAAGCAGGCAGCACACTGGCAGCACAGAGCCTGATGCAGACCTCGATCTCATGAAACTGTGAGATCATGACTTGAGCTGAAACCAAGAGTCACACGCTTAACCGACTGAGCCACCCAGATGCCCCCAGAGGAATCTTGTTTAACTTAATTTCATCCTTACCACTTGTATTTGAAATGCCAAGGCCACTGAGGGTGCCTGGGTGGCTCAGTCAGTTGGGCGTCTGGCTTCGGCTCGGGTCATGATCTCACAGCACGTGAGTTTGAGCCCTGCATCGGGCTCTGTGCGGACAGCTCAGAGCCTAGAGCCTGCTTCAGATTCTGTGTCTCCCTCTCTCTCTCTGCCCTTCCCCTGCTCACGCTCTGTCTTTCTCTGTCTTTTAATAATAAATAAACATAACTGAAATGCCAAGGCCACTGTTTCTTCAAATTGTGTGATATGGGGAAATTTTCATTTATTGAGTAAATGGGGATGGTGGCACAATATGGTAAAAAGATCTGACATCCATACAACGTATACAGTATATCATTACTATAAATCCAAAGGAGGGGAAAACCCTTGTATTCGCTTTGTGTATATTCCTTTTCTTCAGGTCTAAACCTCCTGCTTAGAGTTCATTACCGTCTCAAGGTGTCTTCAAGTTCTGGACACACACATACACTACTATCTAAAAAAAGGCCAAACAATCATCTTTTATGTTTTAAACACAAGTGAAGGGTGTTTTTGTTTTGGGCATCAGATCCACTGGTGAAGTCACCGCAGCCCTGGGAATTACTCACTAGCTAAATAAGCTTGCTGTGACACCAGGGGAATATTAACCATTGTTTTTTCCAGGGCTTACAGTAAACAGACACTATTTCTACTTGTTCTTACTTAAAGTAAGAGAAGGGGCATCTTGGGAAATAAATTCTACAGATTTAAAAAGCATTGACAACTGTATGTCTACTAAGAAGCACTTTGTACATATTTAAACACGATTAAATTTCTCTTCCAGGTCATTACATAGCATGATAACTGCTTCCCTTCCTCAGTCTGCTCATTCACCTCTTCCAGCTCTGAGGCATCTAACAACAAACCCGCTCCCACAAGAGTAAGAGAAGAAGCTCTCTCAAGCCCTCTGAGAGAAGGTGGGGTGACTTCCTCTGCCTCCTCGCCAAGTTGCTTGAGACACAAGAAAGGAAACAAATGGTCCTCCAGACCCAGGATCATTGAAACAGAGCTGGGACATCTTGAGTTAAGAAAAGACTGATGCTCCAAACTGTGATGTCATTGCGTTAGGTCTGCACCTAGCCCTAACTGACCGCTTGAACACACAGGTACTTTGGAAGCATCCTCTCCCCACAAACATGCACCCCTGAAAAATAAGCAACAAGATGCAGAGTCATCAGTTGGGGGCCAAGTGTTTGCCTGGTAGGCACCTAAATAATCTGTCATTTAGAAATGCATGCCTTCACACATGTCGTGGTCTTCCTTCTGACCTACGGCACATCTTTTATTCTTCCAAGTTTGAGGGTTAGCCTGCCCCTTCTCTCAGGGCACACCAGCATACACCCTGCAGAACAGTTACAAAGAAGATAATGGTCTCATGCCCACTGTCCCCCTGTTCTAGCTGGGTACTGTTGGTTACCTGCAGGGCCCTCGGCAAAGGCTCTCAGGAGATAGTCCTGCAACAAGCAATTAGCACACTGTATACAGCTCTGGCGTCTGCCCCCCCCCCCCCCCGCCCAGTGTCTCTCTCTCCTGCTGGATGCTCTCCCATTTGCATGCCCAAGTCTGTGTATTCCTGCTTTAAACCACTGTATAAAACCCTGAGGGCCAGAGGACAAATCATTACCTCACTACTGAATAAAAATTGTTTGGCCTGGGGGGAGATGGCAGTGAGGGCAGCACTAGAAGGTCCCAGGGTCCAGAAACAGAGACCCCATTCCAATTTCCAGCTGGATGAGTACCTTTGTGACCCAGGGAAAGTCACTTAACCCCTCTAAGCCCTAATTTGGTCAGCTGTAAAATAGAGACTCTAAGTACAGCTGTCCTCCAAGGCTGTCCTGAGGATTACAGAGGACAGCATATGAAAGTTCTTGACTCAGTGCCTGACTGATCACGGTAAAGGCCCAATACTTATCATTATTGTTTCCATGAATTCAACCTCCTAAAGAAACCCATGGATGGGCTTCATAAATTCAACCATTTATGGACATTTCCTTGAGTTCCTCAATTAAAGCTGTTATTGTTTTCTCATCAATTTAAATCAAATGGTTAGAACTTGGCACAGCACCATCCCCCTGGCATGGCTCTTCTCCTAGCGAGGCCTTTTGACATCTGATAACCTCAGGCTGCTGAATCAAAGTTCTCACTTATTCCTACCTTCATCTCAAAGAAAGACGTTCTTCTCTACCTCCTCTTTTTTAAAAAAATTTTTTAATGTTTGTTTATTTTTGAGGGAGAGAGACAGAATGTGCGTGGGGGAAGGGCAGAGAGAGAGAAGGAGAGAGAGAGAGAGAGAGAGAGAATGAGAATGAGGGAGAATGAATCCGAAGCAGGCTCCAGGTTCTGAGCTGTCAGCACAGAGACCGATATGGGGTTCAAACCCATGAACTTTGAGATCATGACCTGAGCTAAAGTCGGACACTTAACGGACTAAGCCACCCAGGCGCCCCTCTACCTCTTCTTTTAATGACAAACATCCTGAGACACAGGGGGCCAACTCCAACGTCAAGAGTTGAAGTGTAATCCTTGCTCCCGGTTACCTGCCTAGATATATTAAATAGTGACCTACGCCATCTATGTTAAAGTACCCAGCATGCCAAAGGGCCATAAAGAAAATATTTCTTAATTTCTGGAATGGCTTCAGTTGCATCTGTCACCGTGCCTTCCATGCACACAGCTCTTGCGGAAGAAAGCCGCCTTACGTGACCATGTTCTGCTCCACCTGCCTGCTGGCTGTTGCTCCGTGGCGAGGGGTGGGCAGTGCAATGACATGGCCTGGGTCACGGGGCTGTAAGCCAGTCTCTTTCGAATCCGAACAAGAAAACACTGAAAGAGCAGGAAAGGGAAGGGCAAGAATAAGAGCGCTAAAGGTCAGAGAGAGGGAGAGACCGAGAGGCAGGGCAGAGGGGCCCCAGTAAACCACAGATGCGTGGAGAACGTGGAGAGGAACGAGAACCAAGGAGGCAGGGAGCATGCGCGGTGGAAGCGGAGAGAAAGGCAGGACGCCAGCTGGCAGCGCTCACCCAGGCAGAGGGTTGCTGGGTTACATTCCCCCACAGCCTTCGAGTGAAGATCCAGAAACACCTGCTGCTGCGGGCCCCAGACCAGCAGCTCTGGATTCAGAACAACCCCCGAAGCTCCCAACTTCCCGAGGCCCAGCTCCGAGGCTCCCTCTCTCAGATTTCCAGGGGCTCATGTTTCACTCAACGCCTGGTGTGCGTGCTTACCTGGATGTGTTTCTGTCCCGACAGCCAAGAGTCCCACAGACAGCCTGCGGGTGTTACCAATGCTATGGAGACACAGCCTTTAATTGCTATCACTTGGTCCTCAAAACACCTGATGGTAAGGGAGATATTAGAAAATGTACCCCAAACTACTTCTATTACGTGCTTTTATGACATATAGTTTTGTATTTCATTACAACATTCTTTCTGCACCACATCACACCGCTCGATAAAAGTCCTTCTTTACAACAGCTTTCATTCATCTTAAAGAAATGAAGGTGCCGCATGCCTGTTCTGCTCCATGTCAGGGGTGACGCTGGGCAGCCGGGAATGAGCTCCATGGGAATAACTTTACAAGCTGGCTCTCCTGCCATTAGGCGGAGGCTCTGCGTGCAAACAAGTCCCCTGGTCCTCTGCAGGACGTGGTGGAGGCAGAGCCATCTGCTTGGAAAGCATGCTATTTCCACCTAATGGCCTGCCCTGAGCTAGGATGTCTCTGGATCCAAAGGGCTGTGTCATATTATATTTTGCACAGCTCTGTTTAACTTATTTCAGGAAATGCCAAGTACGTTGCATTTTATAGTCTAAAAAGTATTATCAACCAAAAAACAAAACCTACTTTAAATATGCTCCCCAGGCCCATAGAGAATACCATTTATGTGCAATTGTATAAACATACAAAGATTCAAATATTAGAAATGTGCAAAATACACACACACACACACATTCCTGCTGAGTGTTTTCCTTCAGGAACAAAAAGGCATGAGGGAAAATCCAGACTTCTATTTGTCTTCACGAAATGTAGTTTAATCTGGGACATTCAAAGGGACAATTAGGTCAGCTATTATGTACAACAATCTTGGGCAAAATGCCAAGCAAGCATTTAATTTGAAAAACAGCCTGGGAATTCTTATAATTTTTTTAACTTTTATAAATCTTTAGATTTGCAGCGGTATCGATTAAGCAGTTTCAGACGACATTCCAAACGTGACAGGGTCTAAAGGAAAAACGTGTATGGTCTTTTTTGTGTGGCTTTTTCTTTCACTTTTAGGAAATTTTTTGTACTGAAAAATGTCAAAGCTGTGTATAATTTCTGATACATGAATTTAGCAAAGTCACAGGATACAAAATCAATGTACAGAAATCAGTTACATTCTTATACACTGATGATGAAGCAACAGAAAAACAAATAAACTGATCCCATTCACAATTGCACAAGCATAAAATACCTAGGAATAAACCTAACCAAAGATGTAAAAGATCTATATGATGAAAACTATAGAAAGCTTATGAAGGAAATTGAAGAAGATACAAAGAAATGGAAAAACATTCCATGATCATGGATTGGAAAAATAAATATTGTTACAATGTCAATACTACCCAAAGCTATCTACATATTCAATGCAATCCCAATCAAAATTGCACCAGCATTCTTCTCAAAGCTACAACAAGCAATCCTAAAATCTGTATGGAACCACAAAAGACCCCGAAAAGCCAAAGTAATTTTGAAGAAGACCAAAGAAGGAGGCATCACAATCCCAGACTTCAGCCTCTACTACAAAGCTGTGATCATCAAGACATCATGGTATTGGCACAAAAACAGACACATAGACCAATGGAATAGAATAGAGGCTCCAGAATTGGACCCACAAAAGTATGGCCAACTAATCTTTGACAAAGCAGGAAAGAAAATCCAATGGAAAAAAGACAGTCTCTTTAATAAATGGTGCTGGGAGAACTGGACAGCAACATGCAGAAGGATGAAACTAGACCAATTTCTTACACCATTCACAAAAATAAACTCAAAATGGATAAAGGACCTGAATGTGAGACAGGAAACCATCAAAACCCTAGAGGAGAAAGCAGGACAAAACCTCTCTGACCTCAGCCACAGCAATTTCTTACTTGACCCATCCTCAAAGGCAAGGGAATTTAAAGCAGAAATGAACTAAATTAGAAACTCTGAAAAAAAAAAAAAAAGAAATGAACTATTGGGACCTCATCAAGATAAAAAGCTTCTGCAGTGCAAAGGAAACAATCAACAAAACTAAAAGGCAACCAATGGAATGGGAAAAGATATTTGCAAATGGCATATCGGACAAAGGGCTAGTATCCAAAATCTATAAAGAACTCACCAAACTCCACACTCGAAAAACAAATAATCCAGTGAAGAAATGGGCAGAAGACATGAATAGACACTTCTCTAAAGAAGACATCCAGATGGCCAACAGGCACATGAAAAGATGCTCAACGTCACTCCTCATCAGGGAAATACAAATCAAAACCACACTGAGATACCACCTCACGCCAGTCAGAGTGGCTAACATTAACAACTCAGGCAACAACAGGTGTTGGTGAGGATGCGGAGAAACAGGAACTCTTTTGCACTGCTGGTGGGAATTCAAACTGGTGCAGCCACTCTGGAAAACAGTGTGGAGGTTCCTCAAAAAATTAAAAATAGAACTACCCTACGACCCAGAAATAGCACTGCTAGGAATTAACCCAAGGGATACAGGAGTGCTGATGTGTAGGGGCACTTGTACCCCAATGTTTATAGCAGCACTTTCAACAATAGCCAAATTATAGAAAGAGCCTAAATGTCCATCAACTGATGAATGGATAAAGACATTGTGCTTTATATACACAATGGAATACTACTTGGCAATGAGAAAGAATGAAATATGGCCTTTTGTAGCAACGTGGATGGAACTGGAGAGTGTGATGCTAAGTGAAATAAGTCCTACAGAGAAAGACAGATACCATATGTTTTCACTCTTGTGTGGATCCTGAGAAACTTAACAGAAGACCATGGGGGAGGGGGAGGGAGGAAAAAAAAAGGTTAGACAGGGAGGGAGCCAAAACATAAGAGACTCTTAAAAACTGAGAATAAACTGAGGGTTGATGGGGGGTGGGAAGGTGGGAGGGGTGGTTGATGGGTATTGAGGAGGGCACCTGTTGGGATGAGCACTGGGTGTTGTATGGAAACCAATTTGACAATAAATTTCATATTTAAAAAAAATGACACAGGCCATGTATCCTTTAATTTACCAATTGTTAACATTACTTCTGCATGGCTTTATCTCCCTCTCCATAAATATATCATTATTATTACTGCTGGCCCATTTTGGGTGCACGTTGCCGACGTCACGATCTTTTATGCCTAAATGTTTCAGTGCTGATCTCCTAAAAACTGGGATGTTCTTCAATATAATACACACTGGCTTGAATAGTGTCTTCCCCCCAAAATCATGTTCACCTGGAAACTCAGAATGTGACCTTATTTGGAAACAGGATCTCTGCAGATGCAGTTAGTTAAGATGAGGCCATACTGGATTGGGGTGGGGCCCAACCCCAATGACTGGTGTCCTTACAAGGCTGTGTGAAGACACAGACACACAGGGAAAATGCCATGTGATGGAAGAGACAGAGTGTGTGGCAATGGAACTGAAAGCAAGGAAAGGCAGGGATTGCCAGCAACCCCTAGAAGCTGGAAGAAGCAAGGGAAGGCTCTTCCCTAGAGCCTCCAAGGCGAAAATGGCCTCCTGACACCTTGCTTTCAGACTTCTAGCCTCCAGAACTGTGAGAGAGTAGATTTCTGTTGTTTGAAGCTGCCTAGTTGGGGGTACTTTGTTAAAGTGGCCCTAAGGAACTAACACAATCCCAATCCACTGACAAAGTTCAGGAAATTTAACAATGATAGAATGCTAATATCTAATAGATAGCCTGTATTCAAATTTCATAAGTTTTCCCAATAATGTCCTTTATAAAATGTTTTGCCGCAAACAAGGCCTCAAACTAGGATCACACACGCATTTGGTAATGTCAAGCGCCCGTAGACTCCTTCAATCTGAATCAGTTCTTCATTTCACTGTCTTTCAACCTATTGATAGTATGGGTTAAGTACACATCTGCTGTTTGTAAACCAAAGTGCACAGTGTAAGGTCTCGTCATACACAGCATTTTCTTATATTGCCACTTTGCTATGCATGGTACCACTACTAACAACCTGTTTTTCCACGCATCTCTTTACTCCTTTAAAAGTCCTACCCCTAATTGGGGCGGCTGGGAGGCTCAGTGGGTTGAGTGTCCGACTTTGGCTCAGGTCATGACCTCACAGTTCTTAAGTTCCAGCCCCGCATTGGGCTCTGTGCTGACAGCTTAGAGCCTAGAGCCTGCTTCAGGTTCTGTGTCTCCCTGTCTCTCTGCCCCTCCCCTGCTCACACTTTGTCTCTCTCTCTCTCTCTCAAAAATAAATAAACATTAAAAAAAAATTCTACCCCTAAATAAAAACTGGAACTAAGGCCTACTCCCATCATGAATTCTTTACATGCTTCTCGTCATGTCATTGTCCCAGCTTCTGGAAACCTATCATAGTTACTGTCTCAAGAGTTCATTTGACAACTAATGACTTTAGTGTCATACATGTGTCCTTTCTTACCAAAATCCTCCTTACAGCTAGCACTCTGTCCTCAACACATCCATCACTTGAATTTAATTAACATTTTCAGTAACTTACTGAACAATTAAGCACTTGGTACTATCAGTCACTGAATTTTCCTGCTTGACTTGGATAGAATGTGGAAGAAAGTAATAAAAAGAGGATATTTCCATCTCAGAAAAGTCAGTAATTATAAATCAGTAATTATTTCCATAAGAACAATTATTCTTTCAGGTATACAGCTGACGTTTGCTCATTAGGAAAATGCACTCCAGAGAATAGAATATGACTCATAAATAATAGCTAAGGTGGTTTTATTATCAGCTACTGTATTGAAAAGTGATATGATCCTATGCTTCATCAGAACAAGGAAAATGAAGCAATTAGCATCAAGTCTCAGTAATTCGTATTTACATTACTGAAAACCCATTTGACCAAAATAGAGAAAAATCTGATTTATAGAATGTTTCTGAGGGAATGCAGTTTAATTCTTTCAATTATAAAGAGTTATTTTTTAAAACCAATTCACAATGAATTGCTCAAATGAGATCCTGCTTTACTAAGTATATAAGAAGGGTCTGTAATTAGCACATCACAGCCAGAGACATGAATCAAACAGAAAACTAATTTAGTGCAGGACCAAATGTATTGATTGTACTGACATCCTACTTTCTTTCCAATTTCATACTTCCAGAAAATATGAAACCGGTTCGTTAGGTGGTTTTGGTTTTCCTTTTTAAAGTGAATTAACAGTTCAATTTTATTTCAAAATGTGCTTCAATTTCTTAAGTCAAAGAAAGCTTCAGCGTCTTAGCCTGGCCTGGGCATTGACCTCAGCTTGTGCTGGCAACTGCAGAGTCTGCGACTGTCACGTGCTTGAGGGTCAGTCATCTTGTTCCCCTTCTGCTTCTGATCACTTTATTCCTATCTCCGCGCGCCCTTCTTCATCAATACACAAAAGTAAGCATCAATCTGGCCCTTTTTAAATTAGCACAAATAACTCAGTCTTCTGACCTGGATTATGTTTTTCTTCTACGATCCCAAAGCATCTCCAGGACCCTGATCTTACTTTTCAAAACGTGGATACATGGCCTATGAAACGGTTCTTTCTGATCTGTGAACAGATTTCAGTGATGAGTCCTACTGAGCAATGCACACAAAGTCACATTCAGTTACATAATTATTGAGCCTCTATCCCCTTTGATGTCTAGTTACGCATACCTTCACCTTCAACAACTGTTGTTTACAACCTTCCAATTAAATCAGCCCAATGAGGACTTCCTGTCTCCACAACTTCAAGATCTACTCTGACTGAGCAGGTACAAAGTTTGCCAATGTTTTAATAACGCTATGGGTGTGGTCCTGCACGAGTGTCTCCTATCTTCAAAAGAAAAAGCAAATGGAAAGGGCTAACATGTCAAACATAGTGTCTACCAGTTTCCTTCTCTAGAAAGTTCAGGGTGAAGTGTCTCAGTCTAACCTGGGCTGTTCATGAACAGTCAAAGCCTTTTGAGGCGGTTCCTGTACTCTTCCACTATGATATCCCTACATCACCCCAGGAGACACCCATCAGGACAACATAAGACAGTCTGAAACACGTGTTGACCTTTTGTTGGTCTACGGCCCTGTGCACAGAACTCGGCTATGCTCCAGGCTCAGCGGGCCCATAAGGATCCTGGATAGGCTTGTTACGAAGTCTGCAGCCTAACACCATTATCAAAGGAAGATCATCAAGCATGATCTCCCAGAGGATCAGAAAACATTTCAGTGGTTAAAATCAGAATGTGTTCTTGCTCTTTCTCTTAACTTTAACTTAACTGATTTAAAATCACTATGGAGAACAGACAGAGAAGTGGTCTCCAGACGGTATGTTTGTAGTTTGCTGCTCACACAGACCATTGGTGTCTCATGGCACCACCATTAGAAAGAATGGCTTCGGTCTGAACTCTAAACTCAGAATCATAATTTGGGGAAGCAGTCCTCCAATATTAACTGGTTTAGAACCAGCAATTCATTAGGGGTACATTTACAACTAATTTATGGGGAGGTTTTTGCAGGAACGAAAATTACACATGTGAACCAATAAAACTTTTTCAATGTTTGAAGTGAGTCATTAATCCTGTTCTGGAACTGTCCTGGCTAAATTCATCACCATGTTTTCATGCCCCAGTGAAATTGCTTTTACTGAGGTGTGTTTCGGAGAAATCCCGTCAGCTTATACTGAGGGAAGCTACAAGAAAGGGCCAGATAAAACTTATTCCGGGATAAGCTTAGTCAGTTAGCGCCTGGACAGCTTAGTCAGTTAAGCATCTGACTTTGGCTCAGGTCATGATCCCACGGTTAGTGAGTTCAAGTCCCACATCCGGCTCTGTGCTGACAGTTCAGAGCCTGGTGCCTGCTTGAGATTCTGTGTCTCCCTCGCTCTCTGCCCCTCCTCCACTTGTACTTTCTCTCTCTCTCAAAAATAAATAAACATTTAAAAACAAAAAAAGAAAAATGTCATTGTTTACATTCAGAACCCATGATGATAAAAGCATACCGAAATAAGAGTATGAAGGAGAGAGACTTTCATAATATTCATGAACTCTAAATCTCCATTATCTCATTTACTAAGAAAGAAGGAAAAGCTGTCAAATTATGACATAATAATGGCTTATCACTTCAGATTTTTATTTTGCACCTATTAAGGGAGTTCTTTTACATACCGATTTTAATTAATCATGTATCACCTATGCCCTTAAGTACACAGGAAAAGACCAGAAAATGAATGAGTTAAGTATGACTGACTCTTCTCCACATTCAGAATCCAACTCTGAATTTACATTTTGATTCCAAGCCATTCAAGTCCCATGTTTTTCCACACAATGCAATCTCCAAGCACTGATGGCTCAACATTCCTTAACAGTGCTGCACTATTGTCTGTGGGGTTTCCTTCCAAGCCATGATACCCATATGTTGTAAATTACGCTGCTGGTGCTTTGACTGATCACGCGTGCGCAGGCAGTCACAGGTACATCACAAATGCTGCCTGGTAAAAGCACTTGCAAAACATCCCGGGCCGTCAGAAGCAATCCTGTTACCAGAACTGGTAAAGCAGAAACGTATGCATCTTAGAATCAATAAAATATTGTAGCTTTGTGACCTTGTGCAAGTCCCTTAGCCCAGATTCCATCAACTAAGTGCAAAAAGTATCCTAGATAATCAGGAAAGGCTCCTAGGGCTTGAAGATTCTATGACTTTCTTTGCACTGTTTTGGTTAGGCAGATGAATTCCAAACAGTCACACGATGCTTTTAGATTATTTGATAACAATTTGAAAATAAAGAGAGATCTTAGAGGCTCCTGCTCCCTAAACAGACCCACAGATTACTTCTAGATACCTTGACCCAGACCTAGGCTGCACTGCAGAGATTTTTGCTTAAGGGTATCTATTTACCTGGTCTCTAAGAAAGCACTGTACCTGGAGGGGATGGACACAGGCACCAAAAGGATGAGGAATCATCCATCGGCAGGAAAAGTATGTCCTTCGTAACCCAACTGACCTGGGTTCCTGTCACAGATCTGCCACTTACCAGCTCCATGATTTCAGACAATTATGAAATGTCTCCAGGACCCCCACAAATGGAGATTATAATTGCTGCCTCAGTTTATTTCAGGAAGCACACACAGTACAGCATCTTGCAACCTAGTGTACACTCAATAAACGTTCCCCTCAACGGCATGCGTTCTGTGAGATTCTTCCCTAAATCCCAGGCCCCAACCCGAAGTATAATTATTTGAAAGCTGCCTTGATTGGTGCATTGCTTCCTACTCAACAACTGAAAGGGAGGGGAATTTCTGTAGTCTTAAAAATGTTTGTCGCGCTCATGAAGATAAGCAGAATCCCTTCTTTTACAGCAGCTAATTCGTTTGAGATCTTTTTTGTTTTTTTTTTTTCATGGAAGTCATAAAAGATTGGAAAATTTAGTACCCTCTGAATATCACAGCTGCAGTCCCCTTACAGTGCAAACAGCACACTAGCAAGATTATATTATGCAAGAAATCACCAGAGCCAGGACTGCTCCACCAAGAGGCCCATGGCGAGGACCTGTGAAAGCTCATAGTGGTCCCTCTAGGGCCGATTTTTTGCAAATTATGTTGGTCTTATTGCCTTTGTCTACTTTTGTTTGTTTCACTTTTGATTCTACAACAACCCACTGGTTCAACTTTCTGCCATAATTGCATTTGATCAAAAGCTCTGTTTACAAACATATAACGACTCTCCAATCCAAGATTAACAAAAATCATGGTGTTTGTTCTTTTGTGATAATTATTTATTTGCCTGTTTAAAATACAATGATTTAAAAATTATATTTGCAATTGGGAATGCCAAATGTGGATTTAAAACAGGAAGTGAGAAACAGAGGTTTTAAAACCATGCAAATATGCCAAGATAATGATTAAAATTAATAACTACCTGAAATTATTGAGGATTGAGACAGGCATGGAATTCATTGTTCCTGAGAGTCACCACAACGGGCTGATAGTGGCAGGATTCCCCTGACCACAATTCATGGCTCCATAGTGAGTAGCAATAGTTAATCAAGAAGGCATAGTCTGCGTCTTTAAAATATGGGTTTTATTACACGGAGATGCAAATGAGGCTCAATTTGATAACTTCCTGTGAAAACACAGGCAAGAAGTCATCTATTGTAGAATGACATTTTATCAACCAATCCTGCAAAGTCAGGAGGAAAATTGCCAGAATTTTTTGAAACCAAAAAAGGGACATGAATTAGCCAGGAACAATACAACATAAATCTCAGTCTAGCAAACAAATAAAAAGATTGCTCAAAGCTGCCTTATTTGAGAAAAAATTTGTTGAAGCTCTAGACTGGAGATGTGCTCAAAAAAGTTTCCAGGACAAAATTGAAAAAAACAAAACAAAACAACAACAGCAACAAAAAGAACAACCAACTTGAAAAAAGGTATCATTATTGAATGACACTGTTAAAGGACACATTGTAATGTGCTAGCAAGACACTTCACTTCCACATTGAAGAGGTGAGTCTGTACCTGAGCAGTTAGACTCCCAGGCCCCCATCCTAACAATTCAGTTAAACAACCCCCCCTCCCCAACCCCAAAGAATTCAGGCAAGACTCAGGAGAAACTGAACCATCCAGGGAAAAGATCTACAGACTTTTCTTCCAAGTCAGGTGGCAACTCATAACCCTATGGTAAAGCCCAACATTCACAGCCACCCACATCCCACAGCTTTTTGGTACCTTGTGTGATTATGAATGGATAGTCAAGGATCACCAGAAATGTGGAGAAAGCCTCCAACATGAAAGAGAGAAAGCAAGCCCCACGAAGAGCAGAAAAGATGTCTGATAAATGGAGGCCATGTAGGGAGCAGAACAAAGCAGAAAAGTAACAATAATTAGAACCCCTAGAAATAAGAAAAGATAGTAAATTCATAACAGAATAACCTTAGGGGAGGCAACATTAAGAAGAGCTCTTGGGAATTAAAAAGGACAGTAGCAAATATTAAGACAAATCAATTAGTGGAGTTTAAAGAAATCTCTTTGAATGCAGGAGAGGGACAAAAAGATAATAAGAAAATATAAGAAAATTAAAGGCTCTACTCAAAAGGCCCAAAATCTGATTAACAAGAATAAAAAAATAAAGAAAGAAAGATACAGAAAGGGAGAGAGAGGAGAGAGAAAAAAACAAGAAGAACATTATCCAAGAAATAGTATAAGAAAATTTCACAAAATTGTTCTTGAGCTTCAGACCATAAAGGGCCTCACTAAGAGTTTAACACAGTAAATGCAAAGAACCCATCACAAGCCATAGAACTGTGGAGTTTCAGAATACTGGAAACAGAAACAAGATCTTAAACCCACTTAAATGGAAAACTGGACACACACAAAGAAGCAGAAATGAGAAAACCACTGGACTTGACATCAATACTGAAAGCCTAAGAACAAAGAAATGGTGCCTCTGAAATTGCAAGTGAAAATTCTTAATCCACAATTCTCAAATGATCTTCATTGTAGAAGAATTAGGAGGAGGAGGAGGAGGAGGAGGAGAAAGAAAAAGTATATGAGCACAAGCAAGAAAAAAAAAAGGAAAACACAGGAATAACAAAAACAACATGAAAAAACAAAAGAGAGAGAGAAAATATTTTTTAAAGTAGTTAGATATTAAAATTTATTTGATTGTTTCTCTCATGACTGGAAGAAAGCATGCTCAATGACTTCTGGTCATCTTATCTCTTTGGTGTATTTATAATGGACATGTCTCAAAGACATTTATCTTTAAAATTCTTAAGGTAAACCATCAGAGGAAGAAATCTTAAATGAGATGTATGAGTTTTTACCAAGGCTGATTACATATCAACATGTAAGCAAATTTGGAAAAATTTATGAAAACAAGAACTTTTTTATAAATACCAGTCACTGGGGGCGCCTGGGTGGCGCAGTCGGTTAAGCGTCCGACTTCAGCCAGGTCACGATCTCGCGGTCCGTGAGTTCGAGCCCCGCGTCGGGCTCTGGGCTGATGGCTCGGAGCCTGGAGCCTGTTTCCGATTCTGTGTCTCCCTCTCTCTCTGCCCCTCCCCCGTTCATGCTCTGTGTCTCTCTGTCCCAAAAATAAATAAAAAACGTTGAAAAAAAAAATTTAAAAAAAAAATAAATAAATACCAGTCACTGAATCGTTCATTGGGAATACTCTTCCTCAATGAATATGACACCCAATTAGCTCAGCAATGTTCAAATGGACAGTTAAAATTATTTGTAATATATATGTACTGTAAATTGAATACTTCGAGAGCAAACCTGAAATGCATAGATAAATGGCTTTTATGTTGGCTTAGAAGGAAGACACTAATCAGAATTTTTGAATGTGGGATCTAATTCTTATTTTTCCTCATATAAAATAAACCTATACTCATAAAAAAGTCTGGATAAGCTGAATGAATTCACTCTTCATCTTAACATACAGTGGTTCACAGAGCTGACTACTGTAACAGACTTACACTCAAGCAACAGCTGAAACATAAAAATGAATAGCAACAAAGCTTTTGCCACCTAAGAGAGGGCAGCAGGAAGGGAAAAAAAAATGAAGCTTGAGGTTGTATGAAAAGTACAAAGCATGGGGACTATGAATTATTTGGGGTCACTTAGTTGATTTACAGGTGATGAAATTTAAAACAATTAGAGGTGAAATTTAAAATATGATCATCAATCATCTCTTGACATTGAGAGTCCTTTGACCATGTCTCCCTAAGACAGAGTTAGAAAATAAGAGAGAGATGGAGAGAGGAAAAAGAGAGAGAGCTGTGACTTGCTCTGTTAACAAGAAGACATGGTCCTCAACACTCATTCAGTAATATTTTAAACTTTTCTCCTATGGGAGTATGAAGCCTCTGTGTACATGGCGCTGGGATCAGAAACCAAAACAAAAGGAAAGCCATGGACTACAACCTCTCCACAATCAACCCAATTTTCCAAAATTGGTAAAATTCAATTCTATAGCATCTTTCTATTTAACTATGACCAGCAGGAAACATTTTCTTGTTTTGTTTTCTTCTCGAGATCATTGAGTTTAAATACGGAGTTTAATTTATTATTTAAAAAATCATGTAGGGCACCTGGGTGGCTCAGTTGGTTAAGCGTCCCACTTTGGCTCAGGTCATGTCTCATGTTTCATTGGTTCAAGCCCCGCGTCGGGCTCTGTGCTGACAGCTCAGAGCCTGGAGCCTGCTTCGGATTCTGTGTCTCCCTCTTTCTCTCTCTGCCCCTCTCCCTCTCGTGCTCTGTCTCTCTCGGTCGGTCTCTCAAAAATAAATAAATGTTTAAAAAAATCATGTAAATATCATAGAGTATAATTCAAAATTAGCACAAACCTTTGAGATAAAACACAAGACTTCAAAAACATCCCACTTGGTTTTTCCTCTCTCTGGGGCCCTCAAGGTATCTAAGTTTACTCCCTCTGCCACAGGGGACTATACTGGAAGATGGCTTGGAAAATGCATTTCCTTCCTTCTTTACCTTCCTCTTCCTCCATTATCCTAACTCTGAGAGGGCACAACGGAAAGTGAAACAGAAGTGACTTGATGGAAGCCCCTTCAAACACTCATGACTTTAAAAAGGGGCACGTACTAAATACATCTAAATTATATCTTCCTTCACAATTATTCCTTCATTCCTGTATTTGTTAAACAAACACATACTGCAGGCTTAATATAGTTTCCAATTTGTGACATCTCGTACTCTCTAAAGTTTCCCTAGATCAGAGCAGGTTAAGTTCATTCCTTCATTCATTCATTTTTTTCCCACAAATATTTACTAAATACATTTAGCAACGAACATAGGTTTTTGCGGCCCACTATCTCTGAGGAACAACCGCTCCCCATCATCAATTCATGGGGTTGGGGAGGTTGACCCTTCAAATCCCAGCCCCAGGGTTAGGAACGCCAACTCCCTAGCCTAGTAACTGTCTCAGAAATGGGCATTTGACCCAAACCAAGCCAATTAGAGTCACCCCTAGGGCTTTTGTTAGGACAGCCAGAGGAGACAACCTCTTATTTCTGAGCGCAGTAGTCTAGAGCTGCTGGCTGCCCTAATTGCCTCCCTATAGAGAGTCTGCCTGGGAATGAAGCCAACACAGAGGGAAGCACAGCCAAAACAGCACAAAGAGAAGGGGTCCACCTGTGTCCAGCCATGTCTGAAGAACCGCACCTCACCACTGGACTTGTATTTATATGAGCCAATAAAAAAGCCAGTGGGTTATGCTTTACAGAGGTTTGAGTTATGTTTCTGTCGCTTGCAACCAAAACAGTACTAATACACCTAAACCAGGGTTGGGCACCCTGACAGCCTGTGGGGCTGTGATAGCAAATGTGACAAGTAAGTGAGTATCTGTGCAGCTTGCACAAGAAAACAAATATCTGGTTAAGAGAGCAGACTTCACACAGACAGACCCAAGTTCAGGGCTTAGCTGTGCTATTTACTAGACTCATCACCTGGATTATTCCCATCTACAAAATGGGTACAACTAGAACTACCTCACAGGCTTGTGTTAAGAATTACATGAGGTTCTGGATGTAACTCACTTTGCTCAGTTACCAGCGCATGCTAGAATGCCTAACAGCGTGGTTATTATTAGTAAGGGGAAAATGACTGAATTCTACACCTGCCATGCCAGGCCATTTGAGCAGATCATTCAGATCTCTTGCATACAATTCTTCCTTGCACTGGGGCGACCATTCCCAAGATAATGTCTGTGCTCCAGGAAACACGGCTATTCATCAGCCAAGAGTCCACATACTTACCATTCACGGTATTTGTGCAGGGCATACCCTATCATAATGAGGTTATCGGTGAGGACCTAGGAGAACATCAAGGGCACTGTTTCCTCCCATCACCCTATCAAATCAAGAATGTGCAGGTGCATGCACATACGTACACACACACACACACACACACACACAGAACGGCTGTTGTAAAAAGGAACCAGAGGACTCACAAATTCTCTCACCTCTACATGGCCTCCTTAGAGAATTTCTATTTTGGGATTTAGGGCAGCCCACTTCCCAACTGCTGGTTACAGGCCTATGAAAATTGTTTCTTTCCTACAATTACAAGCTAAGCATCTAGATCCTATGGAGGAAGGCACAACTATACACATATACAAACACATATACACAGAGACAAACACACAAATAAATGTCTGTGTGTATGTGCATCTGTATATACATGTATACATGTACATGGAATTCTTCTGTAAGGTTGGCACCCAAACAGCTAAGAGCTCAGTTTTTAACCAACTGAGCTACCCAGGCACCCCTAAAATAAAAGCAGTTTTTAAAAGGTAACCACTAGAACACAACCTTTTTGCAGCAACTCTGACTCATCATTCTTCCACGAACAGAGAATTAAACAGGCAACATCCAGGATCCTTCAAGGTAACGCCCACTCTAACACCTTGAAGACGACAAGTCTGGCGTGGGAAGGCTGCATTTTAATTCACGTGGTCACACCTTAAACCTCCCCAACCTGAATCCAGCACATTTCATTACCCCACCATACAACCTGCAACTACTCGTCTGAACTCTCCAACCTGCCCTGCCCCCAATCGTGTTTCGGTTGCGATGATATGCTAATACCACCAATAACACTTCTAACAGTCCTATGGCCATTCACTGTGCATGTTATGAGAGAGCCTGAGAGAGAAGACAACACTATTCCAATTTTACGATGGAGCTCCATACCCTTTCTGTGGCTAACACTTACCACAAAGGTAGGCTTATCATTTGCGTGATATATGATTAATGCCGAGCTCTCCCACAAAACCGTAAGCTCATGAGGTCAAGAACGGTTTCCTTTTTACTCTCCATTTTATCCCCAGCACCTAGCAAAGTGCCTGGTACATGGTGAATGAATAAACAAAAGAACGTGTAGATAGTGCTATTAAGTTTTTTAAAAAGTAAAGTAAAATAGATGAGGCTACATGTATTTAATTAGTGGCAGAGGGTCAGGACAGATCAGTATCTGTGTAAGAATACTTCCTATTTACCTGAGTCTTCAAGAATCTGAGTATGTTTTATAATAGTGTATCAAGTGCCATAGTGATAAATGGTGTTTTAATTTAAAAAGAAGCTCTCTTTGTTCATATGCTGGTGATTTAATTTAAATACACCCAGGGGCGCCTGGGTGGCTCACTCGGTTAAGTGTCCGACTTTGGCTCAGGTCATGATCTCACGGTTCATGGGCTTGAACCCTGCGTCGGGCTCTGTGCTGACAGCTCAGAACCTGGAGCCTGCTTCAGATTCTGTGTCTCCCTCTCCCCCTCCACCGCTCACACTCTGTCTGTCTCTCTCTTAAAAATAAATATTTTTTAAAAATACTAAATACACTTTCTTTACTCCTTACAGTGAGCAAATAATGGCAAAGGTAAAAAGTACTAAATAAATACCTGATCCATATAGCACACTTCTGAACCCCCCAAACCCTTCCTACAGCTTCACCGATGACACAGCTGCCTGTGACAGGGACAGTCTCTTGGGGGAAACATTGCCCAGAATGTGATTACCTGGAAATGACATCATGATTTATAACACAATTTCCTTCATTCTAAAGCTGTAATGTATAATGAATCAGACAATATCCATATGGGACTTAGTTTCCTCTTAATTGGGGTTATCTCCATTATCTGCTTTCCCCTAAGTTTTGTTTAAAAAAAAAAAAAGAACGTCTCCTGCAAAACATGAAATGCAAACCAACTTAAAGGCTCAGTAGTTTAAAAATGAATACTCAGAGAGTTAAAAAAGAAAAAAAACAAGGAAGAATAATATTTTCCTTAGTTTTTTTTAAAACATTCTCTAAAATGTATAATGTATGGAACTTATAAAACATTCCAGAAAACACGATGTATTTTTTAAACTTTACTGTTACAATTTTAGTGGCTCTTTTTTCCTTTTGAATATTATGGAATAAAAATTACCATGAAATGACCATTAGCCTCAAAAGAAGAGAGCCTGGTTTTATTCACAGCAGGGCAGTTTTCACTCAGAGGAGGCAAGGCCTTTGACAGATCTTTTCTAGTACAATTATTAGCACAACCTAATAGGTGTTCCATAAATTAGAGGAAAAGGCCAATTAATCACACTGTGTAACTTTCAATCCCTGCCTCAGTTTTGAATATATTTCATACCAACCTTGTGGTTTAGCCAAAACATACCCTTTGAAGGAAGGACCAGAGAGTGTGGGATCTCATCTATAGTTCAATTAGGATCTAAAAGGAAGGGAGCTTATTTTTGTTTTAATTTTTGGCTCAGCCCACCAAGAAGGAAATCATGATGTTATGTGTTGTTGAGGAGTTGAGAAACCAATTTAGCGTGGTTCTTCAGACATGGTATTTTATTTGGCAGACTCCAAATTCTCAAAGACATTTTTTAAAAGTTTTTATTTACTTATTTATTTTGAGAGAGAGAGGGAGGGAGAGAGAGAGAGAAGGAGGAAGAGAGAGAGGAGGGGGGAGGGAGGGAGGGAGAGAGAATCCCAAGTAGACTCTGTACCATTAGCACAGAGCCCCATGGAGGGGCTTGAACTCACGAACCATGAGATCATGACCTGAGCTGAAACCAAGAGTCCAGAAGTATAACCGATTGAGCCATCCAGGTGCCCCTCAAAAGCATTTTAACTGATATGGGATCACCCCGTGGAAAGGGGAGTCCTCAATTAAAAGGCAGAGAACAGACTGGGGCATGCCTATTATGAGTGCATGAAAGGCATTCAGAGTCACCTGTAAGAAGAGAGTAGATACTTGTTTTGAGCTTTTGGCTACAATGCGGTAACTTAAAACAGGGAGAAAAGGAAAGCATCTTAGTGTAGAGAAGTGTGTGGAAAGTAGGAAACACCTGTGCTCTAAAATGGCAGTGAGAAGAACAGGGTCCAAGAGCTAGGACTGCAAAGGGAGGCGAAACAAATATTTGGAGAATTAGAGATCCAGTACTACACCTTTGTATCTGGGATTTTTTTCCCTTTTCCCTACATGGGATTTGCCACAATTTATTAGAACATAAAGGTTAAATATTTATGTTATTAAATCAATAATGAAAGAAGATAAAAATAAGATGAACTGAGGAAGAATCCCCAGTTCTCTCCTATCCATCCATAAGGAAGTCTACTTGCCCCCAGGGCTCCTCATCAGATACCCTTATGTCAGTTTCTGGTCCTACAAGAATGAGGCAAGGAGATATTACCCCTGCAATTTCAACCTCTTTCATGATGGCAACATCACGTGGCTTGGTGAAGAGTCTGGATGTTGAATCAGATGGCAAATTATATATTCAATCAGTTGTGCCACTAATAAACTGTGTACATGGATGCAAACATGTTGCTCCCTAAGCCTCCAGCTCCTCATTGAGCCCTTTCAAGTTAGCACTGAATGACTCCAGGACCTCAGGAGGAAATCTGAGTCCACATGTGCTCTTTGCTGAGCGCTCAAACTGGCCCTTCCTTCTCTGACATGCAGGCCAAGGTTAGGCAGGCCCACCTACCTCTTAGCAAAACACTGGAAAGGATCTAGAAGGAGCAAAGAGTCTTCACAAGAAAAGAATAATTGTTCAAGTCTTCATAAGAACACAACCGAATATCCACAAAGCTATGCTGTTTAAAACTGAATCCTCAATTAGCTTCAACCAAAATATACTGCTTTAGATGTGAAAATAGTCTTTGATGGGATAACTTCTTTATTACTTAATTTAATTATGGTTCTTATGAGAGACATTCCAGGAATGAGCAGCCCTAAATAATTCCTTTATGTCTTAACTCCCTTTTGACTCATTCATTATTTACCATTTATCTTCTAGCCACAAAGAAAGAGAGAGAGACAGAAAGAGAGACAGAGAGAGAGAGAGAGACAAAGGCTTACATATGTTTACATATATCTTATTGTCTAATAAAATAAATCATATTTTTCAAGGAAAAAAATCAACTTTTTCCTAGCCCCGAACTCTGATTACTTTATCACTTGGATCTTTACAGAAAGACAATTGGAAATAATGGGCAATGTTCCAACAGCAATTTTACCAAAGAATACAAAATCAGTCTTCATATGACCATTTTGCATGGCCTCATTAACCTCTCTTTTGAAAATCCACCCCCTAAAAACCAAGAAGACATGACAACACCTATAAATCTATTTTTGTGGTGAATTAGCACACTATGCAATTAATTAATGTTTCTTCGTTTTAATTATCACTGGTTTTTATGTTTGAGTTTGGTGGAAATAAAGTAGCCTTTTAATTCTGAAAAGCTATTTTCTCAAAATAATCGTTTCCGCGACCAAGAGATTTTTCTTTACCACCCACAACCCAATACGGTAATTATCCTTTTTCTTCTGATTAACTTCTGCATAAACAGGAATAAGACCAAAGAAAGGTGTGAACATGACTAATTTTCTGCCCCCACCTCTCCTTCTGATATCTGACTCAAGCCTCTGTGCCCACTTACTCCTGGGCAGAACCTGTCCTGTGTCTTTCTCTTGAGAGAGGATGCCCTCAGCTAGCTTATTTAGGATTGGAAATTGGGCTGATAAAATAATCCTGACCATAGGGTTTGCTGCTAAAAACCTGATCTGTGTTACCCTTACCAGTAATGTCTGTAATCTGGTTGGAGGAATCTATTCTAGAAATGCAGTGTGTGATGATCAGAGCTAGAAATGAGGGGGAGTCCTTAAAAGATGCTGTGTAATTGAAATTTGCTAAGGGGGTAGGTTGTTTTTTTTTTTTTAGTTTATTCATTTTTGAGAGAGGGAGAGATATAGAGAGAGAGTGCACAAGCAGCGGAGGGGCAGAGAGAGAGAGAGAGAGAGAGAGAGTGAGGGAGGGAGACACAGAATCCGAAGCAGTTTTCAGGCTCTGAGCTGTCAGCACAGTGCCCGATGAGGGGCTCGAACTCATGAGCTGTGAGATCATGACCTGAGCTGGAGTAGGTTGCCTGAAGGACTGAGCCACACAGGCACCCTGCTAAGAGGGTAGGTCTTAAGTGTTCTCACCACAAAACAAAACAACAAAAAAAGTAACCCTGTGAGGTGATGGACCTGTGAATTAGCTTGATTGTGGTATGTTATTTCATAATCTACCAGTATATCAATATCAAATCATCAAGACACTCATCTTCCACATTCAAACTCTTTCCATACAATTAACAAATTCATCTAAAAGTACAGAACTATGAGCCCTCCCTTCCAAAATAAAGAGAAATAGTAAATCATTATAGAAGAAGATGTCCAGCCTCTCCAGTGAAGAAATGTAGAAGAAAACAACTACATGGCCCTATCTTTCTAGAGACCAAAATGGCTGCATAAAGATGATGTATAAAGCACAAAACGCGATACTCCTACTTTAAGGATACATTCTAAGACAATAAACCAAAAGCATAATAGTCTTTAGTATGAGGATACCTATGTCAATACTGCTTATGATAATAAACAATTAGAAACACCAATACATAACAATGAGGGCAAGGTTGAGTATATCATGGCATATCAATGCTCCAAATTCTTGATTACTGTAAAAAATATGACCGGTGCCGTTTCAGTTATGCAAGAGGAGTAAATTCCAGAAATCCGCTGTACAACACTGTGCCTGTCGTTAACAATGCATATCATACACTTAAAAATTTGTTGAGAGCAGATCTCATGTTAAGTGTCCTCACTACATTAAAAAAGTACATACGTAAGCACAGAGTTTATATAGAATACAATGTTCGGTAGGAAAAGCAGAACATTATGAGCTCACTTCTTACAACCATGCAAAGTGTACAAACACAGATAAGAATTGGGAATAAACTTAAAGTTATAAACAGAGATTGCAATTAATTATATTCCCTTTTTGTCTACCAAGTTTATTTAGTATATAATGACATTTTTTTTAAATATCGAAAGAGTGGACAGAATTTAGAAGAGGACTGGTAGGTTGTCAAGTGCAAACACCACCAGGAGTCTTGACTTGCACAAAGAAAGCATGGGTCTCGTGTTCAATGATAACTCAGTGTCTGAGCCCTTCTGGTGGTCAGGCTCCACCACGCTCCCACCCAGTCAGGCAAGGCTGATTGATTACTTCAATAGAACTAGCCAAACAGAACCAGATAGGGGTCAGTAGATTTTTGCCTCTGGGGCCATATTACATTTGTATTTGAGGGATGTCCAAAGACCTTCTCTGCAGCTTCAGTCCTCTGCATCTCCCTAAAGACAGGTCTACACTAGCCAAATAAATCAGAAAATAATCACACACTATACAGATCTGTTCCGTCTCCACCATTGCTACTTAAGGTTCACAACTACAAGTTACAAAATCATCCTTTCTCCATTTAAAGCACAAAAATAGATGTCAGCAGCATGCTAACTAGTGCCTTAATCCCTGCTCAAAATAGCACAGCTTAAAAAATAATTCTGGCAGTTCTCACATTATAATACCAACAAAAACTCAAACGTGTGTGGCACTTTACAGTATATAAAATGCTGTTGTAAACATTAGTTTACGCCACCACAAGATCCTTACGTTAGTTAAAATTCAGCTTAGCTTACATTAAAATGGAGTGTCAAGTTCTAGCAGCTTTCTAATTGCAAGGAAAAACCAGGCAATTAAAAGAAGTATACTTAGAGGAGCTACTTCTCAGCTATGATATGGAAAATGAAATCACTAAAGCCAGCAATTCTTTTAATCCAAAATTAGGTGGGTGGGTATCAAATTCACCATAAAATCATATTATTTTTCACACATCCTTTTAGTGCTTATGGAGTCTAGGGGTTGGGGGTGGGGGCACAATTTACTATTCATTCTATTAAAGGTCAGACCAAAGTTGAACAAAAAGAGGTTACTTTATCATCCCTGAATAGAACAATTCAACTTTCACACCTGTTATGATTCAGCAGACTTTTACGCAGTGTTGACTATATGTACCAAGCTCCGGGCTGTATACAAACATGAATACAACAAGGTCCCCAACTTTAGAGACTGAGGAAGGGCCACAGGACAGCCCTATGAAGCTTGAGCTCCAACAACACGTCTGATCTCTTCTAACAGAAGACATGAATACAGAACCATGAGCCCTCCCTTCCAAAATAAAGAGAAATGGTAAATCATCATAGGAGAAAATGCCCAGCCTCCCCAGTGAAGGAATGTTGAAGAAGACAATTTCTCCTCCCACTCAGGTCTCCACTACTGCAAAGAGACATTATAATATTCCTTATAATAAAGGAAGAATGCTAAAATAAAGGGATAATGGGAACATGAAAGCACACGAACAGAGTGAGAAGGGAGCCTTCAACAAATAAAGATTAGAACAGATCTCTACACAAGTAGGTAGAAAATGGTGCCTCAAGAATCAGGGCAAAGGAAATCCAGCAGAAGATACACTTTTGGGGGACCCATAGTCTAGGAAGGAGTGAACTTGCTTGCAGACACCAAGGTACAGGACCACCAGGCACTCTGGGAGAAGGGAGTCTAAGATGCAGGACTGACATCAGTGGGGACTAATGAGGAATCACAAACCAAACTGCCTTCTCCTCTTCCCCACCATCCTATCTCTGAGGGCTAACTTCAGGTTTCTGGACCTAATAATCCTAATACAAGAGGATTTTCCAAAAATAAAGAATGTGAGTCTTCTCATTGCAATGACCCACCAAGTAATCAAGGAAAATGAATTCCAAATTAGATACATTGTGTCAGAATGTTCAGAACAACAAGGATGAAGAGAAGATCCCAGAAGTTTCCAGAGGAAAAAACGAAGACATGTACAGAGAATGAAATTTAGACTTGCATGAGACTTCTCATGAGAATCACAGAAGCTAAAAGACAATGAGAAATGCCTTCTGGTTCTTATGGGGGAAATTATCTTCAGTCTATAGAAGTCCTATCTGGTCAACCCTGTAACCCACGAGACAGAAAAAAGACATTATCCGACATGCATGGGCAGAATACAGACATTGTTAGAAACGCATGGGCTGACAATGCAGAAAGTTCACCTTTCATGCACCCTTTCTGAGGAAATTACTTGAAAATTTATCAAATGAAGCTAGATGGTAAACAAAGAAGAACCAAAAAAGGTATAAAGTTCCAAAACCTGGATTCAGCCAAGAAGAGCAATGAAGGGTCATCCTGGGGGGGTACACGTGCACAGCCAATCTGGGGTCTATCAACCCAGAGAAGCAGCAGCAGCAAAGGAAATCACAAACTAAAAAACTACTCAAACTGGGGAGTGAAATTCCAAGTCAAGAGTCCCAGAGTCTACTCTAGCCCCAAGAGCTGTGCCAATCTGGCCAAATCACTTATCCTCACTTCTTCATCCATAAAATAAGTTAGATAAACTCAATAATCCCTAAGATCCCTGTCATCTCTGCTTGTTTTGTTGGCTTTACATTTCAGGTCATTCACTAGTGAAAATTTAATAGCAAAGGGTCACCTCATGAATGCAGCCAATTCATAACCATTAACACCCAGGTCTGGTAAGAGTCTAACCAAGTGCAACATTCTGTTGACCGCACTGCATTGTGGACGCCGAGGGAAGTGACCAAGCCTTTTTCAAAGAGCCGCCACTAAGTTCTAGCTTACAAATTCATCAGTCATTTGATGTGTTCCACTGGTAGCCATCTGAGGAGATACAACAGTCCCTGTCCTCAGACTGCTCACACCGTAGAGGGGGAAACTGACCAGTAAACAAGGTGAAAGTGCTCTGACAGAAGTAAGCCTATGCTGCTAATGGAAGAGAGGATAATTAGCTCTGCTAAAGGTTGTAAAAAGCGAGTAGGGAAGAAGAGGAAAGAATTTTGAAACACCTTCTGGGATCCAAGTGTGAATAAGTGAATAAGAGATTTCTGTTAAAGTTCATCACCCTACAGTTAGCTCTTTAATTCAGCCCATTGAGCTACTGGACCTTGATCCTATTAGCCATCATTTAACTCTGAGTCACAGTCTGTGCTACCTGTGCAATGCCATGTCAAATGCTGATTAAAAAGATGAATAAGAAAATCCTGCCAATGCAGAATTAAGCAGGACATCCCCTCCAAGCTGCTGACGGGTGTGGTCATTTGACTAATTCCTCACATCCACCTCCCATTCCTCCATATGACTATCCTGACAACCCAATACAAACTCCATCTGCAGTCTAGAAATCCTGCAAAAGAAAGATGTGAGGTCTGACACAATCTGTTCATAGCAAATCTCCAGGAGATGCTGGCCCTCTTCTCTGGGCTCACATATGCACACTTGATTTTTTTTTTAAGTTTATTTGTTTATTTTGAGAGACAGAGACAAAGAGAGCAAGTGGTGGAGGGGCAGAGAGAGAGAGAGAGGGACAGACAGAATCCCAAGCAGGCTTTGCACTGTCAGCATGGAGCCCAACGCAGGGCTCGAACCCACAAACCATGAGACCGTGATCTGAGCCTAAACCAAGAGTCTGACACCTAAGCCACCGAGGCTCCCCTGCATGCTTGATTTTAAAAAACTTTCTTAATTCAGGGCACCTGAGTGGCTCAGTAAGTTAAGCATTGGGCTTCCATTCAGGTCATGATCTAGCAGTTCATGAGTTGGAGCCCCATATCAGGCTCTGTGCTGACAGCTCAGAGCCTGGAGCCTGCTTTAGATTCTGTGTCTTCCCCTTTCCTGCTCACACACTGTCTCTCCTTCAAAAATAAATAAACATTAAAAAATTTAAAAAACTTTATTAATTCTTACAATATTCTTAAAACTTGTCTAAGGTGGACATTAACTCCACCAGTCTGAAGTAGTATATAGATTCTACCTTCTTTCCATTCAGGGAAAAACACCCAGAATTTTTGTTCATTTTCATTATTTCTCAATATCATATCTATAGCTGTCCAAAAATCTTATTTGCAGCCCCCTTTCAGTATCCTGGAAAAAATATCATTAATTCCAGGGCATCTGAGTTCAAGTAAAGCTAAATAATCTCTCATCCATCAGCCATGTTATTCATCACCAGCACTAAAATATAAAAATCCCAACAAGAAATTGGTTTGGACTAGAAACAAATTTCTTCATTAAAATGAAGCCAAAGTGAACGGATTAAAAGGAGAATGAAAATCCAAGGCAGGAGCATGATATTAAAATGACAGCTCTGTGGTTTTACTTTTTTGGAAACATACAAAATACATGAAAAATGTGTACAGGGTTTTACTTTTTTGAAAATATACACAAAACATATGATTTGCTTAAATTACTCAGTAACCATTACATATAAAGCGCGTCCACCAGAATGTGGGTGTGGGGCTAGGCTCTGTCCTTCCTCCTCTACGCTTCTCTCTCTAAGAGCAGGGGGGCGGGGAGGGGCGGCGCTCACCCTCAGAAACTCATCTACTATTTAAGAGACTGCAGATCTTGTCTCCAGCTTCCTAAGAATCCCAGGCCTGTATGTCCATCTGTCTATTCGGCTTTTCTCCCTAGATAGTCCACTTTAACTTCCAGGGTGACTTGTTTCAAGCCAAACTATCACTTTCTGAAAAAATATAGTCCCCCACTTCTGTTGCTAGTGCCATTCGTTTTTCCTGTTACCCTAAATCATCACTGATGTGGTTTAAAGGATTACGATTCACCTAGAGGAGAAAGCAGGAAAAAAACCTCTCTGACCTCACCTGCAGCAATTTCTTACTGGACACATCTCCAAAGTCAAGTGAATTAAAAAAGCAAAAATGAACTATTGGGACCTCATCAAGATAAAAAGCCTTTGCATTGCAAAAGAAACAATCAACAAAACTAAAAGGCAACCAATGGAATGGGAAAAGGTATTTGCAAACAACATATCAGACAAAGAGCTAGTACCCAAAATCTATAAAGAACTCACCAAACTCCACACCTGAAAAACAAATAATCCAGTGAAGAAATGGGCAGAACACATGAATAGACACTTCTCTAAAGAAGACATCCAGATGGCCAACAGGCACATGAAAAGATGCTCAACGTCACTCCTCATCAGGGAAATATAAATCAAAACCACACTGAGATACCACCTCACACTGGTCAGAGTGGCTAAAATGAACGAGGCAGGAAACAACAGATGCTGTCAAGGATGTGGAGAAACGGGAACCCTCTTGTACTGCTGGTGGGAATGCAAACTGGTGCAGCCGCTCTGGAAAACAGTGTGGAGGTTCCTCAAAAAATTAAAAATATATCTACCTTATGACACAGCAATAGCACTGCTAGGAATTTACCCAAGGGATACAGGAGTGCTAATGCATAGGGGCACTTGTACCCCAATGTTTACAGCAGCACTTCCAACAATAGCCAAATTATGGAAAGAGTCTAAATGTCCATCAACTGACAAATGGATAAAGATGTAGTTTATATATATATAACGGAATACTACTTGGCAATGAGAAAGAATGAAATCTGGCCATTTGCAGCAACGTGGATGGAACTGGAAGGTATTGTGCTAAGTGAAATAAGCCAGGCAGAGAAAGAAAGATATCCACTCATATGTGTATCCTGAGAAACTTAACAGAAGACCATAGGGGAGGGGAAGGGGAAACAAGAAATTACAGAGAGGGAGAAAGGCCAACCATAAGAGACTCTTAAATACTGAGAACAAACTGAGGGTTGATGTGGGGTGGGGAGAGGGAAAAGTGGGTGATGGGCATTGAGGAGGGCACCTATTGGGATGAGCAGTGGGTGTTGTATGGAAACCATTTTGACAATAAGTTATATTTTAAAAAAACAAAAAACAAAAAACAAAAAATAAAATAAAGGGTTAGGGTTCAGAGCCGATGACCAAGAATTACTGACACATCTTCAGTGCAAAAAGGTGGTGTTATTAAACCATGGGGACATGACCTTAGGCAGAAAGAGCTGCACTGGGGTTGTGAAGAGTGACTGATTATATACCTTCAGTTTGGGAGGGAGTTAGGGATAGCGAAAATCTCTGAAGTATTTTGGAAACAAAGTTTCCAGGACCTTGAGAGGCTAGCTGCTATTAGGAAAAGGTCCTTTATTACTGTTTAACAAAAACTCAGTCATGAAATCCTTTGGCTGTATATGAGGGTGCCATATGATTGGAAGATGACTGCCAACCTGTATCGTGGCATGTGTGTGTGTGTGGGCGGGGGTAAAGATAAAAGAAGTTTCCAAAGGAATTTTTGTATATTAAAGTAGACTTACAGGATCTTGGGCGGGGGGCGGTGGGGGGGGAGGTCTGGCTAAGATTGTGTTTTGACCTTAGCAACGTGTCAACATCAAGGCAACTGAGCTCCCAGAGGAAGGTCATCCTGCCTGTTTCAAGGACTTGTCAATGTGCTGTAGGCAGTAAGGAAATTTAATTTTTCATTTGCCTTTGTTCCCCACATCAATCACCACAGAAACCTAAATCATGTCCACTCTTTCCTCTTGTCCATGTCCAAGTCAGTGCCCAAGTTCATCAATCTTCCCACTGCAGTTTCTCTTACACAATCCTTTCCTTTAATTCACACAACCAAAACTCAAATTCAACAACTCAACATCAGAAAAAAACAAATAATCCAATGAAAAACAGACAGGGGACATGAATAGACATTTTTCCAATGTAGACATATAGATGACCAACAAACACATGAAAAGATGTTCAATATCATTAATCATCAGGGAAATGCAAATCAAAACCACAATGAGGTATCGCCTCACATCTGTCAGATGGCTAGAGTCAAAGCAAAGCAAACAAACAAATCGAGAAATAACAAGTGTTGGTGAGGATGTGGAGAAAAAGGAATCCTCTGCTCTGTTGGTAGCAAAACAAGTTGATGCAGCCACTGTGGAAAACAGTATGGGATTTCGTCAAAAAATTAAAAACAGAAATACCTTACCCAAAGAAAACAAAAACACTAAGTTTTAAAGATATATGTACCCCTATATCTTAAGCGTTGCTTACAGTAGCCAAGATAAGGAAGCAACCCAAGTGTCCATCCATAGATGAATGTAAAGAGAATGGATAAAGGTATATATACAATGGAATATTAGCCATAAAAAAATGAAATCTTGCCATTCCTGACATGGATGGACCTAGAGAGTATTATGCTAAGTGAAATAAGTCAGACAAAGAAAGACAAATGTCATATTATTTATATGTGGAATCTAAAAAAAACAAAACAAATAAGTAAACAAAAAGCAGAAACACATCCATAAATACAGAGAACAAACTGATGGCTGTCAGAGGGGTGATGGGTGGGGGGGATGGGAAAAATGGGTGAAGCAGAGAGGGACACACAAGCTTCCAGTTACGAAATGATTTAGGAAGACAAAAGGTACTGGGTAGGGAATACAGTCAATGGTATAACAGCGGTGTGTGGTGACAGATGGTAGCTACCCTTGGGGTGAACAGAGCATCAGGTATAAACTTGTCCAGTCACTATGTTGCACACCTGAAACTAATGTAACATCATATGTCAACTATACTTAAATAAATAAATAAATAAATAAATAAATAAATAAATAAATTTTAAAACTCCTATCAACCTCCTATCACCTCATTCTACCTCTCCCTACTTCAGTGTCATCTCTCCCAACTTCCAGAAGAAGGGCTACAGATCCATCCATCTCTCTGAAACACGCCATTTCACTGCATTCCCAGGCTCTCCCACTTGCAGTGACCTCCCAGTTTCCCCAGTGGATGAACAAGACCACCCACAGTTTAACCTTCAAGACCATCCATTCTTGTTTACTCCCTGCCACCAAACCTTTGCACATGCACTCCCAGCTGGAATGCTTTCTACAATTCAATTCAGTAACATCTATTTAAATCTTTAAATCCTTTGCAGCTTGCCTCTCCGCTGAAGGTATAAATACACACAGTTTGCAGGAATGAATGTGTGCCTCTTACAAGGGAGACTGGAACGAAACGGAGTCGAGTGGGAGCTTACTGGGCACGGTAGAGGATATGAAGGTTTGTATCGTGTCCAAACATTTGAAAAAAAAAAATGCATCCTGATTTCCAGTGAAAATAAGTTATGCACCTCTTGGGGAGAAATATCCTGTTATAGGCTGAATGCAGCGCATATCATTAAATAAGTATCTCTGAAAAGGCACATAAAACTTCATTGTTTTCTTCATTAAATATTAAGCTCACTCTAAAAAAATAAGGACCACCTAATGGGAGTCAACTAATTTCATGACAATTCAAATAATCTTTGACCTTCGTCTCCATGCCCAAGATGTCTTATTTTTAAAGACAGATTCTTATCTGAAATGTCTGGGGATTTTGCTTTAAAGAAATAACTTAAACAAGATGAACTTCCAAAGATCCTTCCAATTCCTTAATTCCCCAGGGGTTAGCTATCCCAAATGGCTCCCTAAGTAATTACAGGAAGGATAGGGTCAAATACATCTCTTCACAAAGCATTCTGGAAGAAAATCCACAAGCTCCTTAGACCAGTTCCAGGTAGCTCAAGATCTCCAGTCAAGATTTCTTCTTTTAGTGAAAGAGCTGTCCTACCACATTCTCACCATTGCTCTAGAAAAGCAGCACAATATTTGCCAAGCAGGATACATGTCATCTAAGAATTATTTAACCATCTGCATATTAATCGCCACAGCATTCTGTAATTAACATTTTCTTTAAGATCGATGAGTAAGTATCACATGCCAGGAAATACATCTTAAATTCATCCGAGCCTCGCTTTAAAATGCAACAATATGTACTGCGTACCGCTTTATGAGTAACAGGACTAAAAACAAATGAACACCTTTCTCAGCAACTCGTGAATGAAAGATTATGAAATCCTGGAAAACATACTCGTTCCATTTTTCTCTATTACACAAAGAATGGATAATAAACTTTAAACTGTCAAAACAGTGCATGGGGGAGGGGAAAGAGCCTAAGGTAGTACCATAGTACCATGCTGAAGCTAGCTATTAGGTACAGGGGACGGGTGATTCTCTCTCTTCTGCTGCCCTGAATAACAGTTCACAAAGTGAAAGGAAAATTTACCCTCATCAAGGAAGACGTGAATAGAAGACATGAGCGCATCTCCTTTCCTAGAGGAGAGAGAGCCATTTTCAGGTGCTAGGTATCTTTTATTGTGCTGGGGGTAATCCTGGTATGCTCTTACTCGGCAGTCCTTTCAAGAATATCCAAATATGACTATTTTAACTATATTCATGAGGATGTTCCTAAACGTTAATAGGAAGAAAGGATAAATATTAACAAGTACTAGGATTTATGAGGATTAAAATAAACTTTCATGGTTACAAGCAAACAAATGACTAATGCAATTAAGGCTCCTACAGGACTAAAAAGTAGAGTTTTCACACTGGAGTTATCAATAACCATGATGAACATCTTTATTTTTAGGCTGGTACCTTAAAGACCAGTGAAAAATAACAAAAGAGGAAGAAATAATAAAGAGATGGAAAATGTCTTACTCCTCCATCAGATAGCTCCTTGAGGTTAGAGCCCTCTTCCTCATATTTGCTTCCCATTTCCTGGCATGGTGACTACATTTAGTAGAAGAACAGACAATCTAATTTTCTTCTGAATAAATAAAATAGTAATAAATCTGTGAAATACTATAAAAGTACTAAATGACAAAATCACTAAATCATAAAAGTATTATATATGCTGCATTTTAATGATTATTACATAACAGCACTCTGAAAATTTAAAAGCACCATATGAGCCATGCAGATAGTCCAATGTAGTCTTTTAAGACAGTTGAAAACATTCTTAATCTTTCTTCATTTGTGCATTCAAAAAATATTTATTGAGCCCCTACTATGTATGGGGCACTCTGCTACTCTGGGAATACAATGATGACCAAGAATTGTGTGGTATCTACTTTCTCAGAACAGCCTGGTGGTTGAGGCTAACAATCATGCAAACAAACAATTACAGTAGAATTGGTAAGTACTAAAGTAAATATGATAGGAGTCCAGAGAGGTTATGGACGCAGACACAAAGAGGCAGTGCCTAATCCGGACTTAATAGGTCAGAGGATACTTTCCTAGATGAAACTACACTTATAGGGGCGCCTGGGTGGCTCAGTCGGTTAAGCGTCCGACTTCGGCTCGGGTCACGATCTCACAGTCCGTGAGTTCGAGCCCCGCATTGGGCTCTGGGCTGATGGCTCAGAGCCTGGAACCTGCTTCCGATTCTGTGTCTCCCTCTCTCTCTGCCCCTCCCCCGTTCATGCTCTGTCTCTCTCTGTCTCAAAAATAAATAAACGTTAAAAAAAATTAAAAAAAAAAACAACTACACTTATAAATAGGAAACCAAAGAGATTAATAAGAATTTGCAAGGCAAAGTGAAGATTTCCTGCAGAGGTAACAGCCCAGAGTCCAGGCGTGGAGGTAAGAAGAAGTATGGCTACAGGCTACACAGAGCCCATGGGAGTTGGGGCTGAAAGTGATGGGTAGGGACTGGTAAGGTTGAGAAGAGTAAGATAAGCCTGATTATGAAGGACCTCATAGGGTATGTTAAGGAGTTAGGATTTTAATCTAAGAGCAGTATGCAGCTACTGTTTCTGAGGCCTGGGTAGAAGACATCACTTCATCAGATTACACTTGTTATAATATCCTGACTGCATTACAACAGTGGTTCTCAGATCGTGATGCCCAGATGGGCAGCCTCTAAATATGTTAGAGATGTACCCTGGGAATATGTTAGAAATAGACATTCTTGGGCCCCACTGCAAATCTACAGAATCAGAAACTCTGGGGGCAGAGCCCCGAAATCTGCATTTTAATAAAACTTCCAGGTGATTCTGATGCATAGTACAGAGATGGTAACTGAAGAGTAGATAAGATAACCCAGAGAAGGTATAACAGAAAAGAGGGCCAAGGAGAGCCCTGGGGGGGGGGGGAAGGGATAATACCAATGTTTAAGAGATGGCAGGGGAAGTCAGAAGCATATGGAGCTGTGAAAGCCAAAGGCAGGAGCAGGTTGGGTCAAGTCAGTGAAGAAATTGGGTAAGTCAAAGACTGAGAAGCATCTCTCTTGGATTCAGCAATGATAAGGTCATCCGTGACTGGCAAGAACAGTCTTAGTGGGTGGGGCTTAAAGCCTGACTGTGGCGAGGTAAGAGACTGGACATAATAGTTTAAGAGGGCAAGCGGCGAGGGAGGGTATTTCTAAACTGAGGAAGACTTGGCCATGTTCAGATGACAGCAAAAAGGAGCCATTAGAGGGAAGAGTTGGCAGGGCGAACTCTCTAAGGAAGTGGAAGGGGACGTGACCCAGGAACCAGCTACTGGGAATAAGCCTTGGACAGAACCAGAGTCATCTCAGGCACCCTCACAGCATGAGGAAGGCAAAGATGGATGTGGGCACAGGTGTGCTGGGGAGAGAATTCTCCTCTGAGGGCTTCTCTTTCCTCTTTCAAACAAGAGGAAATGTTATCTGCTGAGATGGCGGGGGGAGGGGAGGGCGGGCAGTGCTCAAAGTCCAGACATGGCTCCTATCACAGGGGACAACACTGAAAGATGGAAAATGAGCTGGGACAGTGAGTCCCTGGTCTACAGGAGACACAATGGGACAGGACCAGTCAGACGGTGGCAGTGGAGACAGAAGGAAATTTACAAACTACAGAGATATTATGGAGGTAGAATTACCAAGAGTTGTTGATGGGTACATTACAGGAAATAGGAGGAGTGTGTCTAGCTGTGGAGGATTGGTCTAGACAGGGTGTAGAAGGTGGGTGGAAGATGCCTATTCACCGAGACAGTGAGCAGGCATCCTTATCTGTGAAAGGGGATAATATTACTTCCTTCGCATACAGCCGCTGGAACAGCTGATGGGAAAATACATGCAAAGAGCGAGTCTGCTACTTAGGGAAGCACAGAGCAAATGGTAGCTGTTGTAATTATTTCACTCTTATAGCAGAACACTTTGAATAGAACAAGCACTCATGTTTGCTGAATGATGACTGAATGAATGGACACATGAATGAAGAGGAGCGTAAACAGAAGGAGACTATATATTTTCGCCAATGAGACTATGATAGTTACTTATCAGACAGTGGCTTTCCTCCTCTGTGTTGATTTTGTAGAATGGGGGCCTTTTTCCATAAGATAGGTTTCAAGTATTTAAAGAAATGGATGATGGTATCTCTCCTTTACTTAAATCTCATCTCCTTGCCTTGAGGATACAATACATGATCCAATGCCATTCACTCATCGTAACACTCCTGATGCACATCCGTGGGCATACTGCCCTCACTGCTTCCAGCCCCCTCCCACCCTGATCCATTCCTTCCCTCTCTGCAGGTCCCTACCCACCCTGACTTCTCCTGGCCCTCCCCACCTTCCTTCCAGCTTCCAGGGCCTCCTGCACCATGCACTAGTCACCGACTCTTCTTGGCTTGACTCCTCCAAGGACCTCCCAGGGTCACTTTCACTAGCACATGCCCCTTTCCTTTCTTTTTTTTTTTTTTTGTCCAAACTGCAGTAAATATATAACCTAAAACTTGCTGTTTTCATCATTTCAAGTGTATGATTCAGTGGCATTAATTATATTCAGTGTTGCACAACCAACACTACTATCTATTTCCAAAACTTTTCATCACCCCAAATAGAAGTTCTTTACCCATTTGGGCAGTAGCTCCCTCTACCCCCAGCTTCTTCATTCTGCTGTCTGTCAAGGGCAGGAACTACTGTCTGTCTTAAGAGACTGCCTATTCTAGAAATGTTGCGTAAGTGGAATTGTACAATATTTGTCCTTTTGTGTTGGACTTCTCTCACTCGGCATAACGTTTTCAAAGTTCATCCATGTTGTAGCTACTTCGTCTCTTTTCGGGGCTAATATTCCACCATACATACATGTCACATTTTGTTTATCCACTCATCTGCTGATGGACACTGGGGTTGTTTCTACCTTTTGGTGACTGTGAATAACAGGACCGTTGGCTGCTGGGAACACAGGTGTACATGTATCTGTTTGAGTTCCTGTTCTCAACTCTTTGGGGTAGATGGGCGTATGCCTAGTTGTGGAATTGCTGGGTCATATCGTAATTCTATGTTTAGACTTCTGAGAAGCCCCTATGCTGTTTGTGATAAATATAAAAATCTCATGCTTACTTTAAGACCTGGAGGTGTTGCTTTCCCTCAACCCCTCACCATGGACTCTCTCCCTTGAGAATCACTCGAAGCCTTAGCCCAGCTATTAAGACTGTTCGTGGTCTGGCCCCTCTGTCTCCCATTCCTCCTTTCCCTCCCTCCTCTCCTATGTTCTGACTATGGTGAATCCCTGTGATTTACCGATGGCTTTGCCTCTGCACATGCCAACTCTGCCCTTTCTCTCTCTCCTTTACCTACTCTTGCTGGAAGAGAAGAAACTGTTCAAGCCCTTCTGGACACTCTTGGGTCTCCCACAGCACCTGCTATGCATCAAGAGGGCAAAAATTACCACGATTCTGAATTGTTCAAAAGAATAAAATCCATTCTGGCATCTCTCAGCTCACATACCCCGCCATCAACCAAGCCTATGTTGTATAAAAGCTCAAGCAAGTCTGAAAACAAAACTTCATTGGCATAAAATTTCAAGGCCAGACTACAGTGGGCTCTCCAAAGGAAGTTTCATCTATTTAGTTTAACAAAATTATGGTGTAAATATGTTCTTTTCATCATTAAAACACTACTAAATACCATATTCAACATTTTCTTTGAATCCAAATGTCTCAAGGAAAGGGATCACATCGATTTTAAATCTTTTCATTATGAAATTAGCACATATAGAATAATGCATAACATGATATACATGCCTTAATGAATTAACCTGAGAAACGCCAAGTACCCACCTTCTAATTCAAGAACATATTGTCACAGTCCCCCAGAAGCCTCTCATATGACCCTTCCCCTTCTTCCCTGTCAGGAAGCTAACTTTAACAGGGCCTATTTCTTTGAAAAATAAAGAGTTCCATCTAAATAGGCAACTAAACTTTATTAAAGAATAAAGCAAAGTTTTGGCTGTTATACATGGGATCTCATGGTATATCATCGACAAATGTGTTGGGTGATAGTTGGTGTTAATGTCACAGATCTGCATTTTATACCATCTTCTGTTCCATCTTTCAAAATAATTATAATTAATTTTAACAAATTAAATTTTGGCTTTCAGAGATTCCACTGTGAAAAAAAATCTATGGTTTGCTTATTTCTTTCCAAATGACAGTATATACTAGCTGGGGGGAGGGGGGCTTTATCAAAATATAATTCACATACCATACAAATAACCCATTTAAAGTACACAATTCAATGATTTCTAGTAGATTCTCAGAGTAACACAACCATCACCACAATCTATTTTGATACATTTCATCACCCCAAAAAGAAATCCCTCACTCATTAGCAGTCATTTTCCATCTCCCACCAATCCCCTAGCCTTAGGTAAACACCAATCCATTTTCTGTCTCTATGGATTTTTCTATTCTGCACATTTCATATAAATGGAGTCATACGATATGTGGCCTTTTGTGACTAGCTTCTTTTACTTACAATGTTTTCAAGGTTCATCCATGTTGTGGCACATATTGGTACTCCATCCTTTTTACTTCTGAATAGTATTTCATTGGATGGACACACACCACATTTTGTGTATCCATTCATCAGTCAATGGACACTTGGGTTGGTTCTATTTTCTGACTATTCTTTTTTTTATTTTTTTGATGTTTATCTATTTTTGAGAGAGAGGCACACAGCACAAGTAGGGGAGGGGCAGACAGAGAGGGAGACACAGAATGCAAAGCAGGCTCCAGGCTCTGAGCTCTCAGCACAGAGCCTGATGCGGGACTTGAACTCACGAACCGCAAGATCATGACCCGAGCCAAAGTTGGACACTTAACTGACTGTGCCACCCAGGCGCCCTGTTCTTAATGCTGCTATGAACATTCGTGTACAAGTTTTTATAGAGATATATGCTTTCACACGTGGAGGAATGAAATTGATGGTTCATATGATAATGCTGTTTAAGATCTGCCAGGCTCTTTTCCAGAGAAGCAGAACCATTTCCTTTCCTACCAGCAGTGTATGAGGGTTCCAATATTTTCACATCATTGGCGACACTTGTTATTATCTGTCTCTTTGATTATGGCCATTGTAGTGAGGGTGAAGTGCTATATTACCAACCAATGAGTCACCGATGTTTTGATCTGTATTTCCCCAACAGGTAGTAACGTGGAGCATCTTTTCCTGTGCTTATTGGCCATTGTATATCTTAGCTCTGGGTTTTCATAGATACCCTTTATCAGATTGAAGAAGTCCTCCCTATTCCTAGTTTGTTGAGTGTTTTTATCATGAAAGAACATTGCATTTTATCAAATGCTTTTCCGCCTTTATTGAGATGATCACGCAGTTTTTGATACCAGCTGTTTTTGTTGGTAAACAATTTTTCATACTTATGAAATCTATGCAATCCTATAAATGTGTAATGCATTTCATATTTTATTAAAGAGTTCAAATTTAAATTATTAACTATAAACTCTAAAAATTATGCCTACAACAAAACTTATGGGGAAGCATTTCATTAATGTATTTATTTTGGAAGAAAATTTTCTATGAAATCTATGTAGGGTCTTTTATGAATGGCAGAAACCATGGTGTGTTTTTGTTTTGTTCCCTTCTATTAGTCTAACTTCTGCTGTCCTACTTTTTCAAACTACATCTTGGCTACTTCTATTCTTTACAACTACAACTCAAATACACACTACATCTATGGAATACTCACGTAAGCCCAAGTTAAACACAGTTTTCTACGCATGATTATTTCAGAAACCAATTCAAATAAAATACAAATGGTGATCAATCCAAGGATCTGTGTTTGACCGTCAAACAACCAAATCCACACCTACCTAAGCCAAGTGGTGTTTAGTAAAATCTGTGTACAACCTTTTAAATCAGTAGGCTACATTCTAATATCTAACAAAATCATTTAGAACAATAGGCTTTGTCTCCGTGATTACACACAATCATTGTGTCAAAACACGTGTACACAGATAATGGCATATTCCCTCCCTTGTAAAACTTGAAGTCTAATTGCAAACACTGTATACTGTGCAGAAATCTGTGAAAGATGCTGAAAACACGGAAGGGTTATTAGAGCAGTACCAAGTAATTTACTTCCCATCCAACTAATGTCCATGTTGGGGGTCTGGAAACTATAATAGCTCGCATGGCTGTGCCAGCTAGAGAAGCGGTTAGGATTACAAGATCAGAAAAAGGCTTCTTGAACATGTGTCCTACATGGTAGAAGACGCACATGTTGAAAGTAGGTCTCTTATCCTGTCAGATCTTAGGAAAAGAAAGCCTCAGTAACATTAAGAACATTTCTACTGTTTATGCTCAATGTTCATATTCAACCAATGAGTCTTAAAATACAATGAAGCAAAAAAAGGGGGAGCTGTTATTATTCAGGTTATTTCAAATATATCATTTAAAATCAATTGGGGGAGGGTGCAAATGCTCCCTGCAAGGCATTAACTAAATAAAATATTTTCTCAAAAAAAAAAGAACTACCACATCATTTACTGAGGTGTGTATCGTGCCTCCCCACTAAGACATAGCCTACTGAAATTCAGATTTTTTTGATTCACGTTGAGGTCTCCTGAGACTTCCAACACTGCATGTATTGCCAGAATTACAACTTAACTCTTTTGGATGCAAAACCAGCAGAGGTCCTACAAAATTAGAGATCTCTATGGGATGCAGAGGCCTCTGAGAGAGACCAGGCACTTTCTTCTTCACCCTAGCTAGTGGTCAGGATCCTGACTCACTGGGATCGCACCACAGGATTACAGTGGCCGAAAGGGACTCTTCTCCCACCAAACACTGCACTAATTCTCCAGCATTCAGCGTTTCCACTTGAATGGAATAAAAACCCTTTTGAGAACAACAATTACAATCCCCCCATTTTTTTTCTCAGGCGCACCATTGGACTTCTCAGTGCCCGCACAATGCAAATAAGGCAGGCTTCCTTTCACAGAGTGATTAGTATGCAAACACAGCCTGCTTTTTTAGTAGGATGTGAAGAACCACCAACAAGCTTTGCTAAACCCAGAGGTTCTACAATTATTTCCACTGTTTATTTTTCAACAGAAGATTACACAATAACACCAAGGCGTTAGCTCTAGTTTGCCAATATTTTGTAAACAATGACAAGTTAGATTTTTAAACCCTTTGTGTCATATTTAAAGCTATGGTCAACTACAGATTCTAATACATTATTTTTTTCCCCAAATCTAGGAAACTCAACTTGTATGAGACAGGATTTAAGCTCTACTTTCTTTTTAAGAAACTGCACTTCATTTTTCAACAGAGAATGATCCGTCTGGCGTGTACCTTTAGAAAGCTCGTCATTTTTAAGATTTACTATCAATTCCAAAATAAGACTAAGAAATTACATTGTTATGGTACTCCATCCAGCTCATATGTACCTTTATAAACCTTGTGGCTTTCCAAATTATTGTTAAATTCAACAAAAACTATGTTTTTGGAGAAAATTAACTGAAATCCATTTAGCAAAATAATGCTACAAAGAAAATGGAATTTTGGGCCCCTGGGTGGCTTAGTCCATTAAGCACTGGACTCTTGATTTTGGCTCAGGTCATGATCTCAGGGTTCCTGAGTGGGAGGCCCTGAGCCCTGTGTTGGGAATCTCTCTACTGCTCTCTCTGCCCCTTCCCCACTCTCTCTCAAAAATAAATAAGTAAACATTTAAAAAAAAATTTAAAAAAAGGAAATGGAATATTTGCACTACAAATTATGTCCATGTGACCTTAATCTTAAGATAATAACTTAAGAAGCATTTCCAGTTGCATGGTTCCTTGGTGATTTTTTACTGAAATTTCCAAGAAAATGCAAACCTACCGGATAGGTCATTAGAGCTGCCTTAATAAACACCTTGCTTGTCACATTATTTTTGTTTTTGCCTATGTCCACCTACAGAGGGTTATGAAGAGATTCTAATCATACTACAGGACATTTCCATCTATTGTCTTAAACAACAACAACAATCATCAATGACTCAATTGTTTTGCTCTGGATATGAATTTTTTTAATCCATGTTTTAAATGTTAAAATGTAAATTTGGTTTTTATGTTCCTTTAAAAACATCTCCTAGAGCAATCCTTTTTAAAATTTTTATTTATTTATCTTGAGAGAGAGAGAGAGAGAGAGAGAGAGAGAGAGAGAAAGAACGCACTTGCACACTCAAGCATGGGAGGGGCAGAGCAAGGGAGAGAGAATCCTAAGCAGGTTCCACATTGACAGCAGAGAACCCGATGCGGGGCTCAAACCTACAAAACCGTGAGATCATGACCTGAGCCAAAATCAAGGGTTGGACATTTAACTGACTGAGCCACCCAGGCACCGCCCATATAGAGATACTTTTTAAGGTCTGAAGTCAGATACAGATAAGACGACTTCAAATTTAATTACAGTGAAAATATTTCAAGAAGAGATGTAGGTCAACAGTGATTACGGCATTTAAAAAAAAGTTTATTTATTTATTTTGAGAGGGGGGAGGGGCAGAGAGAGGGAGAGAGAGAATCACAAGTAGGTCCCACCTTGTTAGTACAGAGCTTGAGGTGGGGCTCAATCTTATGAACCGTGAGATCATGACCTGAGCCAAAATCAAGAGGCAGATGCTTAACTGAATGCACCACCCAGGCATCCCAATATAGTGATTATGGCTTAAATCAAACCCATCTTCTTGCGAACAGCCCCAACCCCCAGGACAAGTGACTCTGTCTGCTAATGAGGAGCTGCCTGTGACATCTGCACACCATCAGTTTCCCCCATCATTTCAGGGACATCAGTAAATCACTCAAGGTGTTTGAGTTTCCTTGTCAAGTTCCAGGGTCCAACCAGTGCAAGTCACTTACACACCTGGATTCTCCAAACAGCATCAGATACATAACCAGCCCCACAGGTATCACCACCACATTCACTGAAGGTTTACATTATTCTCTTTTGTAAAAACTTTTAAATTCTAAATGAATGTGTAACAAAAAAGAAAAAGAACTGATTTTTTTGTTCTGGTCTATAAACAAGCAAAACAGATGAAAGTGAAGTCTAAGTTAACAATGGAGTTCATCATTTTAAATCTCTCACACTGAGTTCATTAAAAGAGAATATAATTTTAAACTTACTTATCACAAACAAAAAGCTTACTATTTAGAAACGTATACACAGGCTGTTGAGATAATTACACATGTTTATAAATGTTGTTTCCTTAAAATATCCCCCCACTACACATTTATTGTTATTGTATTTAAATTAAAGTAATTTAACTGTCTGACTTTGTGATAGTTATTCTCTTAATATTGCACAGGGCAGCAGAAATATAACATAGAATAATGTATTGATTTACACCCCAGTGACTTCAAAAGGATCTGTCATGAATATCTCTAGAAGACCAAATAATAAATGATTATACGGGTTTCTGGTTTAGACACAAAATACACGTAGATACCCAAATAAATTAATGTGCAAAATATTTATCTTCTAAAAAATATCCCTGTATCTAACTTAGCTGTGAAGAAGTATTTATAACAATAAAAATGTTCCTTTTATGAGAAGGGAGGAAGGGGAATGAACTGTCTACATGACCAGTTATCTTAATTGAGTCTGACCAATAATTTAAATTCTGATTCCAAAGCCAATTTAGCTCAAAATGACCTCAAATTGTAATCTAGGGCAGTTAACAGACTCATTTTCAATCTCTTATCTTCAAAGAATACCACACGATGTCCCTTTTTTGCTTCATTATGACAGATGGTTTTCTTTAATGAAAATTTTAAATTTTAAACATGTCATGCATAACTTTAACTTACATACACAAAAGGGGAAAATCAGAGAAAGGAATAAATAATTCTTAGTTATCTTTTTCTGACATTTCAAGGTTGTCTTTGGTGTCATTCCAAAGGAATAAATATTACAAATGTAACCAAAAACAATTTAGAAAGTGGTCTAGAATTTTTTACAAAGCTACCAAATACATTCATCTTGTATCTCCAACTTGCCGCCCAACTACATGGAACACTGGAGTTATTCCATAAATATTGGATTAAATGAATGTTTCTAATAAATGTTCCTGCTACCCAACAAGGCTGGGACACAGCCATTTGCAAATGTGTTCATGAAACTGCTCTTATTCTGGTTCACAGCATCACTGCCAAGCCCTGTCTTTGTATCCAAGAGATGTGGAGTCTCAGGCCACCCTGGAATCTTGGAGGACTTCTTAGTTGAGGAAAGGTTCTTCAAACAGAACAACCTCCTCACAACTGGCCCTAACTCCCTGGATTGCCAATTCCCTCCAACATGCATCTTCTTAGGTCTTTGCTTTTGGTGCACCCCTGGAACATTAACCTTTTCCTTTAAGAATTCTGTTAAGCTTCAGGGTGCCTGGGTGGCTCAGTCAGTTAAGTGTCCAACTTCAGCTCAGATCATGAGCTCATGGATTGTGGGTTCAAGCTCCATGCTGGGCTCTGTGCTGACAGATCAGAGCCTGGAGCCTGCTTCAGATTCTGTGTCTCCCTCTCTCTGCCTCCTCCCCCACTCATGCTTCATCTCTATCTCTCAAAAATGAATAAATGTTAAAAAAAAAATTAAAAAAAAAATAAACATTTAAAAAGAAGTTCTGCTGGCATTCTTAAATCTCAAAAATGCCCTATTAGAACATGTGAGATGAGAGATTTCAAATGTGTGCTCTGGCTTGTAGCAATTGTGATCCTCCAAAGAGGTCATCAGAAGGTTCTTGCATGCTGCTTCAAAATTCAAGCCAACAACCCTTCTCATACCACTAACATCAACCCAACACACATGCACACAACTATAAGCTGCAGGAGGCTGAGGGCCCTGTATCTCTTCTCCCATGCTGAATTCTTCTTCAGTCCAGGAGGACTGAATGTTCATTAGCTGGAGAGGTTAAATCCCAGGGAATTTGCTCTTGGGGAATGCCAGGCATTGTTGACAGCAGAAGTGCCCCCACTAAAAATAGAGGGATTCAATGAAATCTTGACTAGTGGGTAAAATACTCTCAAACCATTCAGCTCAGAGAAAAACAATAGTTAGATCTTTAGCTCATGGGCTGCAAAATACTGGACTCTCTTAAACTGATCAGCCCAAGAGAAAATGCATGTACTAGTGAATGGATGTGGACGTTTCCCACCCATTGTATCAACCTGCAGTGAAGCCCACCCACACAGAGACTTCCCAGAGCTTCTCACTGTCTCACTCCCAATTACTAATAAGTGGCTAAGGACCATTGTAATTTGAGAAATAAAATGAAACAGTATGAAACACAAGAGGAGATACTAAAAGATGATAAAGGGGAATTCAGAGGATAAAGAGATAACACAGGATACAAGAAAATTTTTCTAAGTTTATTTTGAGAGAGGCAGAGATATTGCAAGTGGGAGAGGGGCAGAGAGAAAGGAGACAGAGAATCCCAAGCAGGCTCTATGCTGCCAGGGCAGAGCCCTACATGGGGCTTGAACTTACGAAACCGTGAGATCGTGACCTCAGCCCAAACCAAGAGTTGGTGGTGGCTTAACTGACTGAGCCACCCAGGCATTACAAGAAAATTTTTCTAAAATACTCAGAAATATAAAAGATATTGTACCAAGAAACAAGAAGAGGAAACTACCAAAAAGACAGTCAGACAATAAAACAGAATTCTTAGAAATTAAAAACATGTTAGCAAGATAGAAAATCCAATTTGGCAAGAAGCTGACAAAACTTCCCAGAAAGTAAAAGGTGGAGAGTTTCAAGGACAAAGAAATGAATGTAGGAGAGAGAAGACAAAAGGAAAAAAAAATTAGAGGAGCAATCTAACTTCTGAATAAGAGCTCCAGAGAAAAGAGAAAAAACAGAGATATGAAAATACCAAGTAAATAATGCAGGAACATTTCCTAGCACAGAAAAACATGAATTTCCAGACCAAAATGGCCCACTGAGAACCTACCTCCCATAAATAAAAGCAGACCTACAACAAAGTACAGCATTGTGAAATTTCAGAATACTGTAACAAAGGGAAGATCCTAAGATCTTCTAGATGAGAAATAAATAATTTTTGTACAAAACATTACAAATCAGAAAGCATTAGATGTCACAAATGCAACAATGAAAGCTAGAAAACAAAAGTTTTGAAGGAACAATACCTTCCAAATCCTTGGAGACAGCAATTTCCAACCTGGAGAACTGTATATGAGGCAAATATAAATTAACTGCTGCAAGCATAGATCACCAACAGTCAAAAGTGAAGAATGAGAATAAGGTCTAGGATATATGCCCTCTGAAGATGAAAGAAAATAGCCACATTTGAACATATTGACAGGGAATTTACATGTCAGTCTGAGAGGTGGATAATGAATTAGTGATAGGTATATAGAAAACTAAGCAAAGAAAAACTAAGGCCATCATAAACTTCAGGAAAGACAGTACATTATATAAGAAATGAAATAAAATCATATAATTGCTCAATGCTCAGCTGTGAATAATATTTACATGGTCATAATAATGTAAACATTAAATATTGTTTAAATCAAAAACGGAAAAATTGTTATATTGGGAGGCCAAGGTAAAGGAAGTAAGGGGGCAGAGAGTATTGTACGAATACTAAACCCACAGAGAATAAAGTCAATAAATAATGCCTGAAACTGACAAAGTAAGAAAGTATAAATATGGACATTAAAAAAGGTAGAAACAACTAAATGAATAGAAAGTGGATGCTTCAGGGAAGTCAAAATCAGAAACAGGAAAGATAACGGAGGGGTTAAGAAAGGGTAGTAAGGGTTGAGGCAGGGGACTAATGTTTCATGTTTTATAAAATGACTTAACTTCTTAAACAATGTGCACATGTCATTTTGCCAAGAATAAAAATTAAATTTAAGAAAGGGAGGAATTACAACCAATGAATTCTAATTGCTTGAATAGTTAGGATCTTTAATCCCAATACATACGTACTATAACGTAACGGAGAAGAGAGAGAGACGCTGGCTGACACAACTTCTCTTAATGGTAAGTAAATAGCTGTGGAATTCAAGCAGAGCTGAGAGGCTATATATAACAAGGTCACTCTATAGGAATGAAATATGAAATATCCTTTGTCCTAAATCATTGGGGATTAGAATGTCTCATGACGCTTTTTCCATATGAGTAACACTAATTATATTACCTTTCATTCCAACTTACCACTGGTGAAGAGAGTGGTACCTACATCTATGTCTGTTTCATGTTTGCAACTATACAGAGACTCCTTGAAATCATACCTCCTTCATTACGTAGGACAGAGCTGAATATGAAAGACACATGCTCCAAAAACTAATCCATATAAGTTTTGCCTGCTGCTTGAATAGGCCAATAGTTGGCTCTTCCAAATGAGGCTTAATTATGAACACCCATTATTTATGCTGCACTATGTTACAGACATTCCCTTGGAACTTTGTCATGTATAGAACTTTGTGTTCTTGAATCTGTTTTTCATAATTTTTCCATCCATTCAAGTTACTACATCTTCCTACTAGTATACTACCAATATACCTAATAGTCATGTTTCCTTGATTCTAGTTTGAGTCTCAGAGCCCTTCTAAATGTGGTAGAAGCTAGGAAATTAACTAAGAATATATGCACTCTTTCTGGGGGTAAAAAAGGCTAAAGAACTTCCCCTATGGGTCAAGTGCATACAATTAAATGCATGGGCTTTGGGATATCTATTTTGGCTATCCAGAGGCATCTTTCTCTTACTTCTTCTTTTTTCCCCTTATTCTTCATGCTTCATGTTCCAAATATTTAAGGATGCCAGACAAATGACTTCCAGATTAATGACGTGTCACCAATATGATCTTTAGCAGCAACCATTTATTTAAGTACACTAAATTTTATGGCTCTACTATTATGGTGAATTGACAGGTTTAAAATTAACCCTATGCAAATAGAAAGGAGAACCTATATAAGCCAAGTTGTTTTTTTAAATTCTACTTTTTTCAAAACCAAGATCTACCAGACTTTGCTTCCAAAGGAGTTGAAACAAACAGCTAAGCAATCAGCCATGGTGTTTCCAACTCAGTTGCAATTCATGGTGATCCTGAACTCTCAGAGAATGAAAACTAAATGGGAAAAAATGTGATTCTAATTATAATCAATACTTAAATCCAACACTAATTGTACACCCCTTCACTGTGAACTTTAACAGAAAGAAGGAAAATGGGAAAAAATTACTGAGCTTACTCTGTGCCAGACAGTTGCATAAATTACCTCATTTCATCCTCACAATAACCCTATTAGGCGGGTATTATTATTCCTGTTTCACAGAGAAATAAACTGAGCATTGGAGAGATTAAATAACTGGCTCAAGGTCACAGAAAGCAGAAGACCCAGGGTGCAAAATGCCAAGTTTGATGTCAAAGGCCCCTGAGGCTCCCCCTACAGTATGCGCCGCTCTATAACACTACAAGGAGATACTAAATTAAGAAAGGAAGATAATGTGTAATTATAACTCAGATCAAAGAGCTTGTGCTGGATTTGCATCTCCTCGTGCTCCTGACAGCAGGTCTTTAAGCTTCCATGTTGCACCCTGAATCCAATTCTCATACAGCAACTGCAGCTTAACTAGCAACTGGCAGCATCTCACACAGACGAAACGGACACTCGGAGACGCAGTATGAATACAAGAACATCAGGAGTCAGTCACGCCCATGTCCCCTCTTTTGCCAATCTCACAAAAACAATGCAGCCAATTTGTGACAAACTGAACAAACTTCAAAAGGTTTTGCTATCAACAAACCTTTTTTAAAGGTATAGAATAAAGGTACAGATATCATGGGCAATGGTGCGAGAAAATAAAATGGTGTCTAAAAATTATCACCTACCATGATAAATGAAACCAATGGGGAGAAAACCCTCTAACATTATCCTCTTCTTCTCAGGTGACCCCATCCCGTTGTCCTGTGAAAGGTTTGTTCATGACCTGGCTTTTTTCCCTTGTGCCCAGATGGCCCCCCAGTCTGAAGCCTTTCCCCACCCCAACACCCCATCCTTCCTTCTTTGTGGTCAAATACCCTGGCTATCCACTCCTCCTCTGTCTTTGGCTCTGAGAATGTGAATTTCACTACCCAACTAAACTTCTCTAAGATCCCCACTCTCCTCTGATTCAAACCCCCAGTTTTCCACTTGTGCCTCATCTTTCTTACACACATATCCACTTTTAACGACTACCGCCCACTTTTTAATACAGTATTTATTTTACAATCTGAATACAAAACAATGTATGCTCATTAGAGAAAACTCAGATGGTACAAAAAAAGGTGTCTTCTTACAGTCTTAGTGAATGACAGACATTTTTTTAAAAAACAAAATCAGTATTATATACACCATTTGTTTCCAACTTTTGTCCACTTTATTCTTCTCTACCAGGTGTTCACACCACTAGGCTCTGGTCCCCACCCCCTTTTTTTCAATATCACTTTCCAAATTATGGACAAGATGCCATTCTAAATGCTACATAAAAACTACAACATAAATATTTCCGGGTGTAATGAAGATTGCACAATACACTGATTGTAATCTATGAGGTCTTCTCTCCACTGGAAAGGAATACAAATACAGACTACGATGATCCCTCAGTCTTCTTGGTACCCCGCTCCCAGCTGGGCTCCTGCATCTTCCTCCCAAACATGCAACACATCACCTACCTCATCTATGCTTCCTAGATGTAAAGCAAAATCCTGACTACAAAGCCTCCAGCTGTCACTATACTGGGAAAAATTCTCCAACCGCCCTAGCGCCCAGGTAATTTTTCCTCTGCCTCTGAAATCTTAGCCACATATCTGTCTTTAGATGCTACCTGGTACTCCCAGTTGCCTTTTCATTCTCCACTAGATAGTAGGCTAACAAAATATTGTACTGTTGAGTTTTTGGAGCTCTGTTGTACACCTGCAGCTAAAAGACTGCATAGATGCCCAGCAAGTATTTCTGCTGTCACTGCTGCTCCCTATGCCCTTAAACCATTAGGTATCTGCCCTATACCCTCTCTGCCCCACAGAATGGCTTAGCCTCTGTCTAATCCTATATTCCTCTATCTATGACATTATTTTTTATCTGAGCCATAATTAGATATGTTTTCCATCACAACTGGGTCAAGAAAAGTTTCACAAAATACTTACCCTTGCTACAAAGATACATACACTCTTTTCCATTCCATTCCCTCCCATTCCCTCTTTCCTCTATTTTTCCCTTCCTTCCATCCTTCCTTTCCTGGTTTTTCAATGCTGGTGGAAGTCTATTTGAATAGATTTTACCACTCACAGTTGAAAATACTGACCTAGAAGTTAAGATACCAGGACGCCCAATTTTTTTTTTTTTTCTAAAACCTAATCTGTGTAGAACTGAGGTCTATTTTTCATTCAAGGTAACGCCTTTTCTCAATTTCCCCATCCTGTTGACAGCTCCATGATTTTATTCCCTTGGGTTTGCAACTTAAAAAGTTTTCTCTCTCCCAGTCACCTACCATTTTGGATCTATCATCTACCCCAGATGAGTCATTTGTCATCTCTAACCTCTCAGCTGTGTGCCTTTTTTATCCTTATCCCAAACCACTGCAAGTGTACTTCCTAAGATTATCTGTTTTACAAACTATATCACGGTTGGATTCCTTTAACAAGCCCCTCTGGAACATAAAAATTTGATTTTTATAAAATTTTATAAAACTTGATTTTTGTGTAGCAAAAATCCTTTTCCTAACACTATTTGCTCCAGCTACAGAAACTAACACCCCCTCCAAGTACTGCAGTGATCCCTACCAGTTTCCTCCTATTTCTCTATTAATTCAAAGCTAGCATCAAACACAGAGCCTAGAACAGCAGATGTTCAAGTGTTATCATGGAATATAACCTTAAATATTTTAGGAAATGATTTCTCCAACATCCCTCTCCTTTGTCTAGCGTTTAAGATTTTAATAAGACCTGGCCCAATCTCCAGTCTGCTTTCAATGATCTTGAAGACCGATTCTCTAGCTAGACCCATGCTGTCCTACAGAGAAATGGGTCCTCTCTCTCCTTATCTGTCCTTATGCCCATGAGGGTCCACATCAAATACCAGCTTGTCCACACCTTCTTCTGGACATTAAAACGAACCGAGATGATGAGACGATTTTTGTCTTTCTTAACAATTCTCACAATTAGTATTTGCCTCCTTCTTTTTGGCAATGATTCATACAGTCCCGTTCATGATTTTCTAACTGTCTGAACTAAGTGTTTCCTCCCCAGCCATCTGAAAGCTTCTGTAGGACTGGTATGGTATTCTTGTTTTCCCCCTCAGCCTCCAGGACAGAACTTTGCACATCATATTCACAGTACACATATTTCCTAAACATTTCAAAGAAAACCTCCGCTCAAGATGAACTTTTGAAAAGCACATATTGAGTGCCTAACTTGTTTTACATATGAGATTTTATTTAAGCTCACCAAAATCCACAACGGAGGTGTCATGATCCCCATTCTACAGACAGAGGGAGCCAGGCCCAGAAGTGCAGCAAGGTACAGAATGTCACTTACAATGAGGGCACTCAAACTAGACTTGTCAGACCCAAAGCTCTTGGTTTGCCCCTCCCCCCAGTCACCACTCCCTCACTTCTGGCAGACGCCAAGCAAATTCACATCCTGATGCTGTGTGTATTCAGATGGTCCTCACTTCAGAACATGAGAAGATGGAGTCAACTATGCACGTATGGTCCCAGCTTCACCCCTGTAAACTACTTAAGATTTTCACGGCCTCAGCTTCTATTTCAAGACCTGACACAATCTGGCCTCACAGAACTTTTCTCCCCCCCTAATATTGGGCCACTTCTCCCCAAGCACCCCCATGCTGTTCCCTCAGCATCACCCTATGCATTCATCTCTCCACCACCTGAATCACTTCTGCTTCCTGCTCCAGGGACTGGAGGCCCAGGCCCAGCTTAAGGGGGTCCGAAGCAGAGTTAATGGCTTTCTTCCCTGTGCTCCAATGGTGTCTAATTCATGTCTCTATTTATAAGGATGGCATGTCTGTCTCCCACACTACATGGTGAACTCCAGAGGCAGAAGCATAGCTTCCTTGACCTTATAATCTGAAACCCAAAACAATCTGGAAGCAACTTGGCCTTGTCAAGATTTCAGGAAAGTTTGCTGAATTAAATGGAATTTACGAATGTGTGTTGTGATTCACTGTTTGTTGAATTAAGTAGTCAATCAACCAGGTCTCAAATGAGAATACCATCTGTTCTTATTTCACAGAGTTTTGTAAATGTCACCTCTTCACCCCACCCCAACCACACAAAGGTGGGATCCCTGCAATAATCTTTTAGAGTATCCTGTTCCCGTCCTTATTTTTTTTTTTTACCAGAATATGGGATTATAAATATTACATGTATGTTACTGGTTTAATGTCTGTATTCCTCCACACTTCAACTGGAAGTTCCATGAAGACAGAGACAATGTATGTTTACCACGGCATTCCCAGAACACCGCACTCAATAAATCTTCCGTGAACAAATGATATGAAGACTGGATGATAGAATGCAGAGTAAAAGTCTGGGACTGTACGATGATGATTAAGACATAATTACGGGGATTATCGATGCAGTTTCTCTCCTTGTAGATAGCTAACACAAAATCTGAGTCTCTTTTCCAACACAGCATATGTCTTTAGTTGGCAAAAATACTTCCTGCCCTGCCAGTAGGGCATTTATGTCTGACTCATTTGCATAATAATAGCAATTACTTTATTTTATTCCAGATAGTAATTTACAAAAATATAAGCAGGGAGAAATATTAAATCAACTCAAGTCTCACTTAAGATTTTCTGTAAAATAAAGAGGTCAAATGGCTGCTTCTTTCTAAAAACAATTTTGATTTTGATGTATGACTCTGATCTTCAAAGCACTACACAAACAACCTTTAGGAGACACGTGCTTGACAAACCGGAACAGTCAACCTATTTCTGAAGCAAGTGGACTCAAGCAGACCGAAACACAGTTGCTGGCACTAGGGCAGATGTCTGCAGGGCCCCCACATTACATGGGCTCCTTCCAAGGCTGTGTGGCATGGGGACCTGCCGACATGTTTTTGTTTAATTTTTTTTTAATGTTTATTTTTGAGAGAGAGAGAGACAGAGCATGAATGGGGGAGGGTCAAAAGAGAGGGAGACACAGAATCTGAAGCAGGCTCTAGGCTCTGAGCTGTCAGCACAGAGTCCGATGCAGGGTTCGAACTCACAGACCGCGAGATCATGACCTGAGCTGAAGTCGGATGCTCAACCGACTGAGCCACCCAGGCGCCCCAAAGCCAACATGTTCTCGTGGTCACTAAATTTTGTGGAAGAGTTTTTTATTTTCCTTAAATGGGGCCTTCAAAATTGCACATCCTTCAGGCACCATGAAACCCACATCAACCTTTGTGCTGATGGCTTTCAGCCTTATAAGGAGAATCACTTTTCTCTCTAACATATTCACAAGCAACATGACAGTGCAGGCATATTCAAGATTTTTTAAAGTCAAGCTCTAGTCACTGAAGAAGTCATGTTCTCATAATATCCTTCTTTGGGCCATGGAAAGAGCACTATATCTGAATATTATGTTTTTCTAGATCCATATACACCTCTCTTTCTCATCGATAAACATGGCTCACACGCACTGAAGTCCCGTGATCTCTAATATATTCACCACTCTAACATGGGGGCACTGCTAATTTTGCCATTTTGCAGAAGAGAAAGCTGAAACTTAGGGAAGCTATAGGGCTTGCCCCAAATCGGACGGCAAATAAGGGATATGTACAGCTGGGCTTTCAACCTGGGGTTGTGGGCCGCTCCCTCTTAAACTCTATGTGATCCTACCCTCTAGGTTTCTTGCCAGCAGAAAGTATTCCATCTCAGTCCTTTGAAATTCCCCACAGAACTGGAACTCAATTAATATATTTGATCAACGGTTGGAGGGGATACCTAATGTAACACAATCTCAACTGCTGTGACATTACTATAGATATTCCTAAAGGATGAGGTAATCAGATACCAAGGCCTGTCACATGTTATCTCAAGGATGACACCGACAGAAAACAGGCCAGTGTTGGCAGCTACCAATCAGAAAGTCCTGGGTGAGAATACAGAATGGAATAGAAAGAAGCCTTTCAAGTCCTATCAGCGATGTGGTCTTTGAATTCAAAGGAAAACATATTTACATACATCTGACAGAAAAAGAATGCACAATAGGTACATTAAAACCTTTTCTCCCCCCGCAAAAAAACACACATACACAAAACAGAGCAAAGGGCTTATCTTTTCAGTGTAGTCGCGTTTTGGTCTCCAACTGCTCCAACCGGAAGCTAAATTAATAGTGCAGGAAGGTAGAAGTGTGTCATCCTAGCTGAAAACAGTTAAATCAGTGGCTGTGTGTAGACAAGGCCTAAAAGCGCCTTAACTGTAATGTATGGAAACTGCCAGAAAGGCTGCCATTTGGCACACAGACCAACATCAAAAGGCAATGACCCTAATGAGCATCTTCAGCAGACAGACAGCATTTCAAAAGTGCGAAATCAAAGGGCATAATGACACCACTAGCAACGCCAAATAATTTACATCCCTTTACATCAGTGAATGGTTTTAAGGGTTGGCACCGAGAGTTAATACTGATAACAAAAAGGGCTAAACGTGACATGACTGCGACCTTCAGATGGACTTCTGGATGTTGTTGCCCTACTGTAGTAAGCACGTCGACCTGTATTATCAATGACTGTTTCACTACGGTTGTTTCCTCGTAGGAAAAAACTCTGGGCCTCGTAGGCACCTACTCCGTAGGATTCAGAGGGGTCCCTGGGCATCCCCCTCTTCCTAAGAGGGCGTCTCTTACACTATTGCTCAGAGACCTATTTCAAGACATGTATGAAACTCTCTTCTGAATTTTACTCATTTCTCCTCTTTTTAACTCAAGGAACCTTAACCTTAGTCTTTTTTATTTCAAAACTCAAGTACTCATTATTACTACATAGCCAGTTGATTCATGGTTCCAATCTTGTCTGATTTGGACCCATTTTTAAGTACTAGTAAAATGCTATTTGTAATTTGCTGCCCTTTCTTTTAAAGATCCAGATGTTTCTTAGCTTATACATTTGTCAGAACACTACACTGAGGAGTTATCAGTTATGGAAGTGACATTAAAATATTTATCCTGACACCATGAAATATCTGTGGGCTCTAAGACTCAATACTTAAACAGTACCAGAGAGCCTTTTCTGCATGCCTTTGTCTCCTCTCAGGCTGCCTGTTCCCAGAAGACTGGCAGTGGCAGGTGGGACCCCATCTCTCTCCACCCTGCCGACTGCTTCTGCTCTCCATCACCACAAACCCAAGATTGGCAGGGAAAGTCCATACTGTTCTTTAGCAACAGGTAGCCAATCACTCATTTCGCACAAAGACAGGAAGGACTGTCTGTAAAATATCTTTGGAGGTCTGCCAGTAGCACTGAAGTCACTTTCTGTCTGGAGGGCAGCCACGGTGCTTTAACACTGAAGACGTAAATATGGGGAATTCATCAAACTCCTATTAAGTAGAGGCTTTGTCACCTTAAAAAATTAAGTGGTTGGATCAGAAATTCCCAAGTCCATATTTCATATTTCAAGCAGTGTAAAGTTTATAAGATGCCGTCTATAATTTAAGAAACCAAGTTCCATAGCAAACAAAAACATCTGTCATGTGTAAAGATTAGGTTTTGAATGAGAAAATGGTGGTATTTATTTTGAGAGGCAATTAAGACCTTGTTCCCTGTGACAGAAAAATATAGATACAGATTACTTACATTAAACTACATATTACCTATCTGAGGAACTCGATTAATGATGAATGGACTCCAAAGAGAAGCACTATGCAAAACTCTTAGAATTACCGGTTTTCATGTGACTAACTGCTCCCTCTGATCCGTCGCCTTGAGTAAGCACCCACAGCCCTTGCTAAGACCACACCCATACCATAATTTTTGGGTTTGGTGGGGGTTTGCAAACAATTACTGCCTTAATTCTTGTACTATCAAGCTCAAGAAACAGTTCACCAGTTAGGTCAACAAATCCTTAGTTTAAACAATTAGCAAAGAGACTCGGATAAACCTCCTTTATTGAACAAGATTATACTCTGCTATTTTCTGCTATTCCAGTATTACTTCTAAAAAAGTAGATCCTGAGGAAACATACCTGGGGAAAAAAGTCAACAAATTCAATCTGTTGAGGGAAGAAGGGGGAAGCTTCTTGAAAAAGTGACTTTAAAAAAATGTAAATTTTTGGACTAATGAAAGCAACATGATTGGTAGATGTTTAGAACCTTCACAGCAGGAATAGTAACTCAAAAACTATTAAATAAAAGACAGGCCACACTTCCACACTGTCTGCGTTATATTCTTTTTGTGTCTACCTGTGTTAAATTTTAAACAAATTCGGAGTTATTTCCAGTATTTTAATCTATGCTAATATTTGTCGAAAGAAAAATTAACTTTCTGGTTTTGGGATAGAGTCGTGCAACTTCTTCCACATTCTTCAGTACAACTATATTATATTCAGTTGCATTTTGTTCAGAAACACACCTTTCTGACCTTCAAATAAAAATCAACAAAAATAATATAGCTCGGCATAATTGTACTCACAGCAAACCTGACTGAAACACACCTTGATGATTCATTTAGTGAGGGATGTTGTATGTACTCATATACCTACTAGCTGGCTTCTGTGAGGTAGCAAAGGTGTCCTTTGTTCTTAATCAGTGCTACCTTGTTAGAAAACCAGTCAGTCCTATTCATTCCTCTACTCTAGCAAGTAAAATTGGAAGAGGATTGTAAAATTGCCAGATAAACACGACTCAACCATTCCAAATCATTCAATTTTTCCACAAAACATCCAGAACTGCTGTTAGAATAAACTCAAATTTGCTGTGTGATTCCGCAACCTTTCACCTTATTCGGAAAGAGCAAAAGAGACCAAAATGAGACAGGCTGCAGGACTGATTTCCTTTGGTGTTAAGGGTAGCATACGTTGTATTTAAATTTTCATACGCACTGTATAGAGCGCGGAGACTGAACTACCACTGTCCCTGAAAATACATTTGAGGAAAAAATAATAATTATGTTACTATTATAATAATTATTACTACGTATACACATTTACATATATGTGCGTACGTATATATAATACTGTTTTTATTTTCACCCTGACCCTTTGATTTGAAGGCTTCGATTTTTTTTAACTGTGGAATTATCAATATTTTAATGGAAAATGATTTCTCTTTGGAAAACCGTTCAACTTCTTTCTTTTGTTAGGCAAGCTTGTGTGCGTTTAGTGTTCTGCCTTGTCCCCATCCTCACAGTCCTAGGGCGGGACTGAGGCCGCTTTCCCTCCAGGGAACACTGATCAGAATGCCACCCTTGCCTGGTCAGCCACCGCATCCCAATCCGGGACTCCCTTGACGGGTACGAGCCTGCGCCTGCCCGCACATCCCAACACGGAAGGTTACACCCTTCACGGTGGTGGAAAGGTTGGCCAGCGATCCCTCCCAAAGGCCCCCCAAAGAGCAGGTCTCCATGACCACGCCCCCACCTCGAGGGGAGGAGGGCACGCGCGGAGACCAGCCGGCACCACAGAAAAGGGCAAGCCGGGTGCGGCCCCGGCCAGGTGGCGGAGGGACCAGCGACCTGCCGCGGCGCGGGCCGCCCGGCGGCTGAGGGTCCCCTCAACCCCCCTCGGCCCCACCCCCAGCCTCGCCCCCGGCCCGCAGCAGGCCGGTCGGCGCACGCGCGAGTCGGTGCTCCCAGCCACTGCGCCCTCCCAGGCTACAAGCTCGGTCCGGGAAGACACGGTCAGAGTGTGCACGCTGGGGGGCGGAAGGGACGCCCCGGGGCTGCGTGACAGAGGCTCGAGTGGGCGAGCATGGGCGGGCCGGACCTCCTGGGGGCACCTGGGCTCCATCTTCTTCCCTCCGGGCTGCGGGGCGGGGTTTCTCCTGGCGGGGGGGGCGAGCAAGACCGTTAGGCTGGAACACCGGGAGACGGTCCTGGCAGCTCTGGGCCGCCACCCGCGCCGCAATAAAAGCCTCTCACGGCTTCCCGCCCAGCCAGCCTCGCTCTGATTGGTCGCCATGGGAAAGGGACCCGAGTTGGCTGGAGGCGGTGGCCGGGGCTACTCCCGTGCCGCCCGGGGAGGGCCCGCCCCGAGCGCTCCCCCACCCGGGCTCCGCCGTCTAGGGTAGCAGAGACGGCACCTGGCAGCGGCCGCCGGGACTCACCGTCCCCTCTGCTCTGCTCTCTCCGGGCGCTTCCCGGCACACGCCCCCCTCCCGGAATGTGCGCCCACCCCACCCAGCTCTCTGAGGCCCCTGATCCATTTCTTCCTCCTTCCCGACCATCCATGCCAGAGCGCAAATCCCTGGGTGGGGTGGGGTGTGGAGAGCAGCTGGAGGGGACGTTGGGCGAGCACAGAAGAATCTCCCGGGGAGGCCGGGGTGGAAATACCCTAAATGAAATGAACCTCCCTCCCGGCCGGCCACAGAGGTTTTCTGGGCGGCGGCACAGCCCCCGCCACCCGCGCGGCAGCATCCCTCGATTATCTCCTCCTCAGCTCCCTATTGTTCACACTTTGCTAGATTCAGGAACCTCGCCCAAAGAAAGGAGGCTAGGCGAGGTGCTGCGGGTGGCTACCTGCCATTCTTCTCGCGCACCGTGCAACACGGGGCTCGCGGTGAGTGTGAAGGCACACGCGCGCGCACACACACGCGCACACACACACCAGGCAGCCCGATCACGCCCTCCTCGCCCTCCGCCCCTCCGCACTTCCTCCTGTCAAAACGCGGCGCTCGGCCCTCCCATCCCTCCGTCTCCCGGCCGAGAGCAGGCTTTGCAAGTAACCAGCGATTTGGCAAATGAAAAACTAACGTCATATCGACGGGGGTGCAAGAACGGCCACACAGCCCTGAGATTCTGCCCATTTTCGCCTCATTTTGCAAACCGTTATTCAGTCCGGGCAGGAGGGGGGGGGGCTGGGCGCGACGGCGGCGAGCCCCACTTTATTAGACCCAGGGAAATAACGATGGGGCAGCCGCCCCGGCCTTATTGTTCACTCTTCCCGGGACCGGGGCTCACGAGCCCCTACCCCGTGGAACCTGAGCCCGCGCAGCAGCACCTCCGAGCCGCGGCAACCCCGCCCCGCCGCCCGCTTTGGGAAGGAGCGCTGCCCAGCACCGGTGCGGCCACAGCGTCCCCGGGAGCGTCCCTGTCCCCGGGAGCAGGCGGCTCGGCTCCCGCGTTGCGGGCACACAAAGTGGGAAGGGCGGGCGCGCCGGAGGCGCGTCAGGGGCTCGCGGCGCTGGTAGGCAGCCCCGGTCCGGCGCAGCCCGGGAGAGCGCAGGGCTCGGCAGGGCAGCAAGGGCTATGCGCTCTTTCCTCGGCTCAACGACAATGACCACCCTTAGCATTCCACGTAAAGCCACCCCAAATACCAGTGTCCTCGTGGGAGGAGGAGGGGGGAAGGGGCGATCAGTACATCAGACTGAGAATAATCATAATTTCAAAATGTACCTGCAGTTCCCAGGAAAAACAAAGTCCAGATGAGATCCTTAGTTTGCAGCATTGTAATCTGCTGGCTGGGAGGGACGTTCTTGCCGCGGTAAATTCTGTGCCCCCCCCCCCTTGCAGAGAGTGTGGACGGCGGCAGAGCCACAGACCTAGGGGCAGACAATTGCCAGGCTGAGTATGATTATTTTTGCAGAATTGTTTCCTGCCAGCGGCTTGCCGAGCTGCGTTCACGCGCTGATCGGAGAATGAGTGACAGTCCCAGCCTCAGCACACTCGCAACTCGGAGATCCTTGCGCTGGCCCGGGTTCGCTTTGATGGAACTGGGGATGGGAGCGGGGGGCGGGGGGGCGGGGGTGAGAACCTCACTGTGTCCTTCCACCACGCCGGCCACAAATAGTGCCGAACATCAAGGAGGTAAGAGAGACAGGGGAGGCAGATGCGGCCGCCTGCAAAACACGGCCTGGAGCTTCTGGAGGAGTCGGGCTCTTTCTCACGCAGTCTTCAGGCAGAGCTGGGATTTCTTCTCTTCACACTTCTCCCCCACGCCTCCACGGTCCCTCCTGCCACCCAGCCTTCCTTAGTTGGGAAGGTGGATATTTTAATAACCAGCAAATAATAAATACACAATCTTAGGTTTGGTTAGGTTTTCAAAGTCGTCCAATCTCTCCATGTAGATCCTAAGATCTTTGAAACACAGGATAGCTTAGGACTTTTTTTTTTTTTAAGTGCAGGAAATTAGAAATTTGGAGAGGGATGGAGATAGACTGCTAGTGCAGGGTTTTGCTTTGGGTTTGTTTGTTTGTTTGTTTGTTTGTTTTAAACTGGCTATGAAGTTTACTCTCCCACAGAGTGGCAACAGATCTCAGGAGAAGGAGGTGGGAAGCTACTTAAGTTCGAAGAAAACGCAGATGTTTGGAAGGAATTTCCAGAAATAACCGAAGGAAATGTTTTCTTGTTTATGAATGCTGAAATCTGTGGTCTCTTTAGGAAGATCACTGGGCCTTTTACGTAGATTTTATGGTACAGGCGAGATACTGGATATTAATTTTTTCTTATAATGGCACAGAACCTCAATTCTTAAAGCTATTCACGTAGGATATCACTGAGGTACGCACAGAGGGTTTCAGTTAATCTTACAATTGTATTTTATATAGAAGAGGGTGGGGGAGCAGGGGGGAAATAAACATGTCTCAGCACCTGAGCAAGGCTTGAGTGTTTAAGAAACAAAAGCTGAGGAAGAATCAGGAGCACAAATTGCTCTAGATGCTGGACTAGCTTATTAGCCCAGCACAGTGACCCTCCCAGAGGAAGGCTGCCACGTTCAAAGCACCAATGCATCAATATTACCAAGTACTCCCTTTTTCTTTAAAGGTCAGGCTCTCCACAGTTGTACTGCTCTTTAAAATCCCATCCTCCACTAGCCAAACAGCCAATCTCCATTACCAGAGAGGCTGGTATCTCCTTCCTGTCTCCTCCCACGTGTTAGACCACGAGAGCCACACCAGCACGCTATGACTTCTGGGACCCCTAAAAAAGAGTTCCTTTCCCAAATCCATCTTTCCAACGTTATTGCTTAAATACTTATCTCATGCCAATCATAAGTAATTCAAAAATACAGAAAAGTAGAAAGGAGGAGCTAGAAATACCCCCCAAATCCCAGATTCCAGATACCCACAGATTTTTGTCCTTGTATACGCATATGATTTTTATAAGTGACATAGTATAGTAGCAACTGGAATCTTGCTTATTTTCCCTAACATTTCATTATAAGCATTTTCCCAGGCCATTAAAAAGGTGTTCTAAATATTTTTATCGCTATGCAATATTTCTATATACCAATGGTTCTTCAATGGTCTCCCCCTTGTTGGATATTTATATGGTTTCCAAAGTTTGATCATATAAATAATGCTTTTTGAACATCTTTCAATAAATATTTATTGAACAACCACTGTTTTTAGTCCTGTGCTGGATATAGTGGACCATATAGATTTTTCTAATGGTGGCTATATTTAAGCATATTTAGCTTCAGATATTAGCTTCCATTAACATGTAAAATTACTACTACTAACATATAACATTAAGTCCCACGTATCAGACTCTTTTCCTAAAAAGAGATTTGATAGCAAAGAAAGAGGAAATAAGCCTGAAGGGTAAAAGGGGAAAAGGGAAGGTTGGAATACCCAAAATAAAATTTTCCTATTTCTAATTTTACCAAGAGTGGGAGACACACCCTTCTCTCAAAACCTCCCTCCTTATAGCCCGTGTCACTAGAATTAAAAGATTTCTATTTTTTTCTCCCCAAATGTCCCTATTTTTAGCTTTCTAAGGTAGGCAGGTGTAGAAATCCTATCTGACTTCAGCATGATTGAATTTCTTTTTTTCTCTCTCTCCTGCCCCTCCCTGCCCTGTGTGTCTGTTGATCTGTGTTGTAATGACTCATTCTAGAATTCTGCCCCACAGTGATTCCAATCCACATGGCATGGGTCTCTCCCATGTTCTTTCAACAGGATCCATCACTTGTCTCCAATTCGTCCTTTCTCCACTCATCAATGCCTATCTCTATGAGCTCTGCAAGTCGGTCCCTCCCTGAACCTCACTTTGAAATGGGACAAAACTGTGGTCCTCCCCGATGTCTCTTCCCAGAGGGAGTCCTGGGGCTGTCAGACACACATTAATGAGCATCTATCCTGTGAACATCTGGGCGAGGAGGGAGAGGAAGGAGCCACTGGGCACAGTGCTTTAGAGTAGGAGCTTTCCTGGTAAAGCAGAAAATGGGCTACCGAGGCAGCCCCAGCAAGGGGTAACAGGTCCTAATCTAAGGCAGCGAATGGGGAAGAAAGCCAAAAGGAGCACAGATATGAGAAATATTTCTAAGATGAAAATAGCAGAACTGAAGAACTTCCTGAAGATTGGGGTCCATCTGAGGCAGAGGAAGACATCAAAGTTCCTTTCATTTATTCAACAAATACTTATTAAGTATCTGCTAAGTGCCTGTCACTGGGGATATAGCTGTGGACAAAACAGAATCTTTGCCTCCATGGACTTCCATTTTTATGGGGAAGATAGAAATAAATTGATAAATATCTGGTGTGCTTATGGTGATATGTGTTAAGGAGAACTATAGAGAGGGGTACGGGGGATAGGGAGTTCTGGGGTGGGGAGGGATTAACATTTCAGATAGGGGAGCTAGGGAAGATGTCCCCATATCAGAGAGGTCTGAGACACAACACACCAGAGAACATCGATGTTTAAGCGGTGGGCAGAAGGAATTGCCAAACAAGCAGTGAAAATGTGGTCAGAGGGATGGACAGAAAATTGAAACAAGTAAGCTGATGATTTAAAAGTTCCCTGGATTTGACTATTGGAAAGTCATTAGCAGAGAGAACCTTATGGAATGGTGGGGGAAGGAAATCATCACTGTCCCAGGAAATGAAAAGGTGGCTTGTCCAGGAAGAAGAAGCCGGGAGTGTAGACCACTTTCTTGAGGAGCAGTATGGTAATGGCACAAGGACAGGAAGGCAAGCTTGAGGGGAAAGGAGGTTTGAATGGAGACCTTCTTTTCTTCTTTTTTAATACGAGGATGTTTGTGTTAGGTTCTTAAGTACATTCCATCCGTTGCTGAACCCCTCTAAGGGTCTAAGGGTCTCAGTTAGATTACTTGAGAAATGAATCAGTCTAGAGCAAAGTGCTCCCACTGGCACTCTTCCCCACTTAGGGTTTCTTTCCTCCTGGTGCTGAAAAGGAGACCCCAGGCAGGATTGCAAGACTCACAGATATCCCAGGTACTGCCTTCCTTATATGGCATGGGCAAAATGCATCTTGGGGAAAAAGTTCCAGTCAAAAATCATTTGATTATACATGCAAGAACTTATTTCTGAACTCTGTAGTCTATTCTATTGGTCTATAGTCTATCTTTACACTGATACCACATTGTATTGATTACCATAGCTTTGCAGTAAGCTTTTAAATCAGGAAATGTGAGACGTCCAACATTGTTCTTCTTTTTCAAGATTAATTCTGCTATTCAGGACCCCATGAGAATCCTTATGAATTTTAGGATGACTTTTCTATTTCTGCAATAAAAAGGTCATTGATATTTTGGTAAAGATTGAGGTGTGCTGTTTTCTACTCTGCCCAGAGTTGATATCCGGGCTAGTATTAGAGTCTTGTGGACATCTTGGAGATGAATATGCTTTAGGTATCTCACTGCACAGCTATGGGAAACTGAGTCACAAGGGACTACCTGTCACAACATGCCCACTTGGGTGAGCTGTTCTTTTCCATGTAGATATGGAGACATGAAGTGGGATCCAGTCACAAGAATCAGGCTGTGAAATGTGTGGCAATGTAGAGAAGTTACAGTGAGCTAACAAAGGAAAGATGGGTTTAAATGGTTTCTTGGTGCTGAACTGAACGCAGACCCCGGGCTGCCTTATTTCCCTGTTTGGTCCTTTTTAAAAAAATCCTCTGAGGGGCACCTCGGTAGTTCAGTCTGTGAAATGCCAGTGTTCAGCTCAGGTCATGATCTCACGGTTCATGGGTTCGAGCCAAGCGTCGGGCTCTGTACTGACAGCTCAGAGCCTAGAGCCTGCTTCGGATTCTGTGTCTTCCTCTCTCTCTGCCCCTCCCCCATATTCATATTCTCTCTCTCTCTCTCTCTCTCTCTCTCTCTCTCATATCTCTTTCAAAAATAAATAAACATTAAAAAAATTTTTTTTAATCCTCTGAACAGGTGATTTAGCAGACTGGAAAAAGGAGCTAAGATTTCCATGTCATGATCTTACAAATCTCAGAGTAGGACTGAGCTAATGTTGGAGACATAATAACTACCTTTTTCCTCTTATACAACCTCCTACACACCCCAGTGGAAAAAAGTGAAGTGGGTAAGTGCTCACGTCCTGCAACATGACATTCCAAGTTCAAATCCTAGCTTCTCCACCTGTAAGCTCTGTGGATCTGGGCAAATTATTTCATACCTGCAAACCTTGTTTTTCTTGCTCATAAAATGGGATTAGAACAGCATCTGTCTTTCAGACTTCTTATGAATGTTAATTACAAGAATGTACACAGAGGGCTTAGCGCAGGCCTGACACTCTTTCATTCAACGGGTATATATTGAACACCTATGACATACACTGTGTTAGTAGTCAGGGATAAAAAGAAGATGAACAGAGCACACATGTTTACAAGGCTTATCAAGAAGACCAACAACCAAACAAAGAGAGGATAAACCATTATAAACGGTCATTAGGATCCTGAAGGAAATAACCAGGATTCTCTGAATAAAAAATGACAGCAGAGATATATGTGACATCAAGGCAGGCTCCCCTGGGGACAGGCAACAGGTAAGTTGCCACCTAAAGACTGAGAAGTGCCCAGGCATGGAAGGAACAAGAGGAGGTGCATTCGAAGAATGTGCCAAGACCTTGAGGTCAGAAAAACCGGCTGGTTCTAGAAACTAATAGCATGTGAGTGGCTGGGATGGAAAGAGCGAGGGGAGGAGGGACAGGAGATAAGCAGCACATAGGAGCCACCTTGAAGGCTCAAGTAAGGAGTTTGTATTTTATTCAAAGTTCAAAGAAAGCCCCTGGAGGACTTTCAGCAGCAGAGTGACATGAGTTGTTTTACATGATTTAATAACCACTCTGAATGCTATGTGGAGAATGGTTTATAGGGAGACAGGAGAGGGTGTGGGGAGCCCATTTAGAAACCATTGCAGAAATCCCAGGAAGAGAGGGTGGAGGTCGGGGAGGGGTGGCAGGAGATGGAGATAAGCAGAGATTGCTGAAGGATGTGAGGAGGAGAGAGAAGTCAGGATGCCGAGCACGCTCGGAGAACATGTTTCGAGAGGAGGGGATTCTGGACAAGTTACAACCACCTGTGGACCCCCATGTGGAGATATCAAGTCTTAGCAGAAGATCTTAGCAGGAGATCCGAATTTTGGGGCCATGAACACTCATGTCATCTAAAGCCACGTGGAAGGATGAGATCGCCAAGCCAGAAAGGTGGAGAGAGAAGGGGACGGTACAGACCCAATCCTGAGAAATGCCAGTTTTAGGGGGTGTAGGTGCAGAAAGCAGAACCAGTAAAAAGACCAAGAGGAGGCCATCTGGGAGAGATCTGAGTCTCAGGACCAAGACAGGAAAGACCTGTCAAAAGGAAGGATGTGTCCCTGATGAGTGGTGCTGAGAAGCTAAGTAAAATGAGGACAGAGAAGAGTGTCCACCAGATCTGGAGATTAAGAGGGTCATTAGCAACACTTCCCAGAACAGATTCACATGCTGGGCTCCAAGTGAGGGCCTAATGAATGTTAGCGCTAACAATAATAAGAGACTCTCTGGTCATCCCTTGGAGCTTCTGTGATAATAGAAAGACACTGGGGGACTGATCAGGGCACAGAAGTGCAGCACTCAATGATTAGCTATTCACAAGTAGAAACTGGTCTTATTTTAAGGTGTGAGCTAGGACATCGCTGCCCTTCCTGAATAATTGCCAAAGTAGTTATGGACAACTAACGCTCCAGAAGATTTGGTGGCATCAATACTTGGGTATGAGGAGAGAAATATTTTCCTTTTCCTCCTACTGTCTGCACTTCTCAGGATTAATTCTGTCCATTCTCCTCCCCTTTAGACCTCTGTGTATTCTCTGGTTGTACTGCTTCCCTTGGTCACACCCCAAAAGGCCATGAGGCATCAATCCCAGAACCACAGAAAGGAGCCTGGGGGGCAGAGCCAACACTAAATTTAGGTCCCTCCAGGCTCATGTGTGTCATTAGAGCCAGAGAGGGGCTCTGTCCATGGACCTGTGCCCACTGGTGGCACTTTCTCACCTGGGCACAAGCACCTTGGAGAGTGAGAGAGGAGTGAAGGGGAGGAACAGAGGGCAGCATTCACTATGGAAGGCAAAGGCAATCACCCTGTTACTACCACCACTACTGCCACACCACCTCTTTGCAAGAGGAGCCAAAGTGTTCCTGTCCTTGGCAGTGTGACTGCATTGCATCTGTCTTGAGAATCCTCTAGGTCCATCCTGAAGAGAGTCCCCAAAAGGGTGGTGTTGCTGGATTTACACTAGTTAGGGTATCTCAAAGAACTCTGAGTTTGAAGTCAGTATGGGTCTAAATGACCCATAAGCTCACCTTCAGGAGACCGGCTGCCATGTTTCTCCTTGCTCCTCTACCCCTTGGGTGCATGAGGGCCTGGGAGCTCCTGGGAGCTTCAAGGAGACACAACATGCATTCTACCCACTGTCTTTGAAAGAGACACTTCCTGTTGCATCAGCAAGAACCATGGAATGAGCCAGGCATGTTCCAGGACGTGGTGCTCCCCCCTATCACTACCTATCCTTGCATCAGTAAAGAAGCAATCACAAAGGAAGATTCCACTCAGGGCCTCTCTGAGCAGGGGAGAGAAATGTGACAAACACCAGACCTCTGATCAGAGTTGCCCCGCCCTGCCCTCCCCACCTCACCATAAATGTCACTCCAGATGTTTGCCCGAAAGAATGGCATCAATAAACAAACCAAGAAAGGGCTCGAGGCTCGCTTCATCCTGAGATTTTGGTCCAGGGCTCTTCCCAGCTCCATGGCTGCAGTCTGGCTACCATCTATCTTATCTCCTGGGGGCTACAGCCCCAGCTTCCGGCCCATGTTCCTGCCTCCACCCACCCCCTTCAGATCCACCTTCCCCAACCTCCAGAGCCTAAAACGGCTATTTGTGAAAAGCTGCAAGGGTCACTTCCCCACAGAAAAGCCTTGAATGGCTCCCCGTTTTCCTCAGCTGAAGTCCAAGAGCCACTGGGCCCCTTCCCATTCTCCCCTCCTGTCTCTTCCTCTGCCCCTTGCAGACCTGTGTCCCCACACACACCATCCCGCCTGGGCGCCCGCTGGTTGCTGGCTGACTTCTGCTCGTCCTCTAAGTCTTTATCATAAGGTCGTCTCTTGCCTGAGCTTCCCACCTCTCACTTCTCATTCCCCCTGGGCTAGTGCTCTTCCCAGATGCTTCCAGGAATTCCTCGGGCCCACCTCCATCCTTGCTACTGACCTACTACGTTACAGTCTCATCACCTATTTCTGAACCCATCTCCGCCACTAGCCTGTGACTTCCTTCAGGACAAAGACTTCCATTTTAATTTCTGTATCACCAGCACCCAGCTTGTCACCTGGCACATAACAGGTGTTCAATGCTTATGGTGGGATTGACGAATAAATGTCATTAGTAACTTCTTTCTGGACCACTTGTCTTGAATGTGGCAAAAGCTAATGTTTCCACCATGTGAGTGTTACTCAGAGAACAAAGTATACAGTGGAGACAATTATAGGCCTAACGAGTCAAGTCACATTTCATCTTAAGCTGTCTTTCACAGAGACTTTGGTCTCGATATCCCAAGCCAGGCTGTGAAACCAATCTTTCTTGTTCTGACACTTCTGTCCTTAATTAACTGAAAAGATTCTCCTTTCTCATCGGTTCCATCCTGTTTACTGGCAGCAAGCCCATGTCCAGAGTAGCTTCCTCTGGTATCTCAGTGCCTCTCCAGGCTCTGGCATAGCAGATGTCTGTAGTGTCCTGGTCCCTGGCTCCATGGCTCATAACTCCCTCCTCTCTTCCCCTGTAGTCTTCTGTTCCTCCTTCTAAAGCTTGTTTCCTTCTGGCTTTGCCTATGATGAAAAGGGGGGACAAAATTCCATACCCCTGATTTTGCATCTTTCTGTTTGCTAGATAATTCCAGGTTGCTTTTCCCTCTATGATTTCTAAGCAAGTGAATGAGGATATTACTGCTCTTATGAAAAATGCCATGGGCTATGTCCCTGGGTCATAGTACAGTCTCTGGTTTAGCAGATGGCAACATTTGTACTTACTTTGTCCACTAAAGTATCAAGAGCAAAATAGTTTCTATGTTCAGTTTACCTTACAACAGCACCAGGACTTGAGAGCAGGAAACAGTCACTTCCTGACTTGTCCGAATTTTGATCTGTCCTAATTCTTGCCCCCATCACCTACCACTTGTGCTCATTCCAGTCCATTAACGTTTCTCTCTCTAAAATGATGTTCAGAACAGAGCTCAGGACTCCAGAAGAGGTCTGGATGATGCAGAGGTCAATGGGGCCACTGTCACCTCCACACTCAGGATGCTACAAATTGTCCCATTCAGTCCAGGGTCACTTGGGCCAGCAACTGGCTGAGCCACAGTCAAAATCCCAGAACTGTGTCCTCCCTTCCTCATCCAACCTGCCTCCTTGTCTGTGCCTTGGAAAGCATGCTGTGAGGAAGCATGCAGAATGAAAGAATGTTCACATTGCAAAGTCATTGCTAAAAGGTTTTTTAAATAAGTCACTCTGCAAATACATCTAACTGTTTCTTATACATTTATTCAAGCACCCCCCCCCCCCACATTCCATTCTATATTCCTATTCATGGCACAATCAGGTGATAAAGTGCTAGCTCTCTCCTCAGAGGTAAAGGAAGATGGGGAAAGACCAAGGAGGTAAACATTGTTACACGCATTCTCTGAGCCAACTACTTTGCTCACATACTTTTGTTTTATTCTTACGTGACCCTCTGAGGTGGTGTAACTTCTATAATTTGTCCAAGAGCCTGAGCCGGGGCCTGCCCACCCCAATACCTGTCAGGATAACGAACAGATTTCTGAAGGAGATTACAGTCAACTCCCAAGTCTCAGTGGCTAAAAAATAACAAAGGTCATGTTATGTGAGTTACGGATTCTCTTCTATGCTGTCTTCACCAGGGACACTGAGGACACTGTGTTGTCCTCCCTGGAGACCACATTTGAAGGTGGCTCCATCTTCCATAATCACAGAAGGAGGAGGGAAGGGAAAGAGGACTGAGACAAATCATATTCAGGCTGCAGACTTTTCCATCCAAAAAGGGCCACTTCTGTTCATTTCCTTGAACAAAACTAGTCGTACGGACATCCCTACCCTCAGGGGGGCAGAGAGGCGAAAATCTCCTCCACCTCACATGAGAATCAAGTACTTAATGAGCATCCTGATGGACATCCACAGGCTCCACAGCCTGAGTTCTTTGTCACTATATTCCACTCGAAACTAGCCCAGAAGATTAACTACTTTTGAAGGGGCTAAAGGGCAAGGAAACATAAATCCAGACAGGTAGAAGCCACTACCAATGGGAGATCAAAATCAGGAATGAAGATAAGTTATCCTTGAAATATACATGAACATCAGCGAGGAATGGGATCATTTTGACACAATTCAGATACACCTACCAAATTTACAAGCACTTATAGAACACGGCACTGCTATCATGAGGTCTTTTAGAATTTTAAAAACTAGGACTTGGTCCAAAGTCCTGTTGTGTAATACCCAATAGCTGGCTAAAATTTATATTAAGACAAGGTTGCTATACACATTGCTATAGATGAGAACACGGGAAACTGGAGTTGATTCCCATTTATTTCTGAAATAATATCCTAGCAATTAGCTATAAATTTAAAAGTGATAAATATACATAAGAAAACCAAACTTTGGAGGACTGTGTAGCCACCCCTCCCCGCCGCAGAGAGAGATAAGCCATCAGCCGAGCTGTACAATTATGGAAACCCTTATAAAAATCTAGGACTCCAGATAAAACCTGAACCTTTCCTAGGCATAAATGTTGATTCATAGGTGGTCTAAATGAGATCATTATGCACGACATTAGGCAACATCACATATTGTTTATCTAATAGCATCATGCTTAGTCACTGAGGAAATCAGATCCCAAATGTCACAGAAAAGCCTTCAGGAGCCCTCATCATTTTGAAACACACACACACGCACGCACACACGCACGCATGCGCACACGCACACCTTTCTGCTCTTAAGTTAGGGAGACATTTTTGCATTCTGAAATTGCTTGGGAGCTTAAATCCCAAGATTGCAAAAATGATGCAACTATGTGGTAATATGGCCTACCACCTGGGTAAACATGGCTAACCCTCCATCACCAAAAGGCTTGAACTGACTGCACTGTTTTCCAGGGCCAGCTTCTCTAAGTTGCAGCAGAATAAAGGGGTTTGTTTGGCTTTTAAAGAAACGTCACCCATTCATTTGCTTGTACCGGGTGTAGGTTGTCTGGCTGGTGATGAATGCATTTCTGAGCTACCACCTACTGTAGGCATTTCACATGGGCCCTCTCCTAGGTACTCCTTTTAATATAATTTTACATCTCAGAGAATTAAAAAGATAAACATGTTGATATAAATATATATATATATGTTCTATATTCCAAACACAAGCCCTAAAGGTCTTTCAATCTTTAATTATTTTTTCAATCTTTTAATCTTCTAAAATAATCACTGTATTTAGATCTGGGGACTTGCTGTTATCTTCTGCTTGTGAGCATACCCAGAATGAATGCAACTACCGTGCAATATCAACTTGACACTCAGTGAATATTAATTGACCACTTAATATGTGCTAGGAGCTGAGCTAGGTGCTACATATGCTATGAACAACAGTTTAGACTTACACAAACGTGGTTTATTCTAGGTAAGATGTTTGTTTACTGCATAAGTAATTTGTTAAAAATTTATTTGCTTAGGGGTGCCTGGGTGGCTCAGTCGGTTAAGCGGCCGACTTCGGCTCAGGTCATGATCTCACGGTCCGTGAGTTCGAGCCCCGTGTCGGGCTCTGTGCTGACAGCTCAGAGCCTGGAGCCTGCTTCCGATTCTGTGTCTCCCTCTCTCTCTGCCCCTCCCCTGTTTATGCTCTGTCTCTGTCTCAAAAATAAATAAAACGTTAAAAAAAAATTTAAAAATAAATAAATAAATAAAAATTTATTTGCTTAAAATAAAAGGGACACCTGTAAATGAGACTATTCTTTGTGAACATAAATGTCAGATAGAATAAAGGAGATAGGAATTTCTTTAGAGCATGCTAAGGAAGACAGTACATTCATTACCTTTACTCATTTTTTAAACGAGAAACCGTGTCTATACTAATCTCCCTAATAGAAGTCTTCTTTTCACTATCACTTCCCTAGCTCCCTCTACACATGGCCTGCTAATTCATTCAGCCACTCAAAAAACATTTATTGAAGGCTTGCCTTACGTGCCAGGTTTTGTGATGGGGCCTGGAGATGAATGGGAGGTAGTTTTTGTTTTTAAGAAGCTCACGGTCTAAGGAGTAAGGATTGAGAGACAGACCCACAATCAAATAATAACAAATCATGCACAGTGTACTTGGGGGCCTTGAGGAGGGAATAACCGTGTGTCCTTAGGGGCCGGGGGTGTTGAGGGAGAAGTCAAGGAGAGTTTCACAGGGGACAGACTGGTTGGGCTGACCACTGGACATTTGCTAAGCAAGCAAGTGGGTAAGGGATATTTTGGGCAGAGGGAACATTCTATTCAAAAGAACGTTGCACTTGGGGTGCCTAGGTTGCTCAGTCGGTTAAGCATCTGACTTTGGCTCAGGTCATGATCTCACGGTTCGTGAGTTCAATCCCTGCATCGGGCTCCGTGCGCCTGTTTCAGATTCTGCATGCCCCTCTCTGCTCACATTCTTTTGATACCTCTCTCAAAAATAAATAGACATTAAAAAAAGTTAAAAAAAAAAAAGAATGTTGCACTAACTGAGGCTGCTCATCACATCACACTCTTCCTTCCTTCCTGTGCTACTAAACCCCACTTCATCCACATTCCTGGATCAGCAGCATGCGATCCCAAGACGGGAGGAAGCCTGGGGATTATAGAGCCCAATTCCCTAGCTTACCAGAGGTGAAGTTGGAGGAGAAGGTGTTAAGCTGTGAATCATGTTCTGACGCATGGTCCACTGTCACCAAAAGTTTGTATTTATTCAACACATACTTATTGAGTATTGATTGTGCATAAGGCACTGTGAGATACATGAAGACATGTAGACAAATGGTAGACAAATTGAACTGTGGGTGTCTTTTCCTCTACAACAATTTATTTCTCATTAGAAATATATGGGCTGGAGGTTGAGAACACTGTGGTGTCAGACAGCCCTGAGTTTGAAGCCTGACACTGCGGGTATTCCTGCTGGTGACCTTGAACAAGTTACTCACCCTCACCGAAACTAAATTTCCTCTGGTATGAATGAGGATAATAATCCAGCCTTCTTCACAGGTTTGTTATGAGAATTCGGTGATAACATTTGCAGGGCACTCAGTCCTTAATAAATCTTAGTGATTAGTAGTATGGCCTAAATATAATAAAATTAAGTGACAGTACAGAGTAGATGCTCAATCAAAAAAAGACCTCTACGATTAATTAATTAAGGTTTCAATTTGAAGGTCTTTACCTGATCAAAAATTAACATATACTTCCTTGAGAATCTGGGTCCCTCAAAGCTTTGTGTCAGACCAAATCAAAATGGAGATTTTTCCCACTAAGTTCCAGTAACCTCTTGTGAGATAATGAACCCTATTACTCCTTTAGTATCATGCAACCTTTAAAATTGGTAGGTCTGAACATCATCCTAAAAATCAGTTATTCTGTAAGAGAAGAGCTACTTTTGGGTTTATGGGTTACACCTATTTAGCCATTTATTCTCTGCTTTATGCCATTTGGACTCCATGGGCAATTGTGAGGCCATTTCCTGCTATCTGAAACACTGTAGGGAAGAGGAAAGAGTTACTCTAGGAGGAAGGACAAGAATTAAGAAGGGAAAATCCAAGGAGATAAATCATGGTTCTATGGAAGATAAAAATTCAGAACATAATGGACTGTCTTCTAAGTAGTGGGGGTCTCCTGGCTGCACGGGTTCCAGAAGATAGAAGGCCGACAGTCACCATTTTGTGGGAGAGACACTTGAAATGGCTGGAAAACACAATCAGCAGTGCTTAGCTCCCTTCCAATAATGGGCTTCTACAATTCTATCAAGCCATTTGATCAAATATTTATTGAGCATCTACTATGCATTCAGTCCCATTGAGAGTACAAGATAGACAACAGTAAACAAAACAGTGTCTCTGTCCTCATGGAGATTACATTCTAGTGAATTGCTACGAATCCCTCAGTGAGGTGATGGTGAGGAATCAGGGCAACCAAGCTGAACCTCTCCTTTGGGTGCACTGATAGAGTTTCCACGTAACAAGATTGATCTCCTCCCTATGGAAATGAGGGAAGAGGGGTGCCAGTGTGGCTCAGTTGGGTAAGCATCCGACTTCGCTCAGGTCATGATCTCACAGTTTGTGAGTTCGAGCCCCACATCAGGCTCTGTGCTGACAGCTTGGAGCCTGGAGCCTGCTTCAGATTCTGTGTCTCCTTCTCTCTCTGCCCCTCACCCGCTCACACTCTGTCTCTCTCTGTCTCTCAAATATAAATAAACATAAAAAAAAAAAAGAAAATCAGGGAAAAGAAGCAATGCAGAGTGCCATGCATAAGTAATAATAAATAAGGAACAACTATAACACTGGGGCTAAAACCTTCCCTAACCGTAGCAGTGATGCTCAAATCATCAAAATCCTCCAAGATAAAGTAACAGGCCATGACTTACATATTTGTCTGGTTTTTATTTTATGTGCTGCACAGTCTAACTCCAACCTTTGACTCTGTAACCAGCCCTGGTTTGAGTTTGGGTTTGAACAGCTGCCCAGCCCATCAGTGCATCAGTGCATTTGAGCAATAACTCAGGCAAAGACATTGAAGAGCTCACAAGTCCTCAATAGACTAACAGCAGAGAGAAATAAGATTCCATAGCAACAGTGTGTCACTCTAGATCATCATTGCTGTTTCATGAACAAAGTGAGGATTGAAATAGAACATATAGCAAGGAGTGGGACAGTTCGGCAGATATGATCAACTATTTTCTGGAAATCAGATCACTTTGGCTAGAGACACAACAATATGCTCATTTTTATTAGCTAAGCTGTTGAATTCTAAAGCTAGAAAAACTTGTCATTATTTATAACTTTCTCTTTCACCAAAAAAAAAAGGTGGGGGGGGGGGCGGATTTTATTCCCTTCCCTTGTTCTTTGCATCCAGATACCAGTGCTGATGGAGACAGCCAGAATGAATTCAGAATGAGGGAAACTGAATACCGCCATTGAAAACCTTTGCTGATTTGATTAAGGTTTTCCTTATTATGACACGTATTCCAGCAGCCAAAAAGTAGCTAGTAAACATTTGGGGGACTGAGCTGGGGACATAGCTCATTGTGGGATTTGCTAATCATCCATTTTTGTTTACAAAATGAAAACGTACCTCAAGTGAGCTCTTGTCTACTTGAAAGCTTGCAGTAAGGAAGGACTACGTTGTTTCGGTAAGGATTCTGGCCACAAACACTGCTTCAAGTAAATGTAATCCGAGGTCTCAGAAACAACTTTCCAACATAAACAGCAAAGGGAAGCCTCTTGGAAACTACTTGATAAACTGTTTAATAACTGCTTATCTTAGAGTTGGCTCAAGATTGCTAATGTTGGAAATGATACAGCCTAAGATCAGAGCAAACATTTCCTGCAGTGTAGCTGGACATGAAGGTGGTTTCTTTCAGTCGTTCGTTCAGGAAGGACAAGGGGCAGCGGGAATCACGTCTCACGCAAAAAGAGGAGGAGGAGTCATGTGTGCTCATATATTCAAGAGCTGTCAAAACGAAGACTCTAATTTTAAAATTCAGACTATCTCCCTCTTTTTTTTCCCCGTCTTGACAATAGACAGCTGTGTCCTTAAATGTGTTTCTTTCAGAGGAGTTTTGTTCTAGAGACACCTAAGACATGACAGAAAAACACTGTTTCTGCTAATGTTTTCACCATAGGTGGCTCCAAGAAGGCAGCTCCGACCAGCAGAGCTCTTTCAAGCCTCCAAACAAACTTGTGTGAAAGTTCCCTCTCGGTTTGATCCCCTTAGCCCTGTCACCATGCTCTGGGGGATTCCTCCATCCATGGTAGCCCCTCTTGTACGGATCGACCAGAGTAACAGGTACTCCTATGCTGCTACTGCTTTTTAGCCAGTTCTATTTGACTTGATGCCTTGATGTCACTGTTGTGTAGATCATTTTGCCATTTTAGAAGCAGACTGAAATTTCAACAACAAACATTAATTGAGTACTTATAACTGGAGATGTAAAATGGATAGTCTTTAAATTATGTATCATCTTTATGCCATGGAGGAAGGGTGCAATTAATCTTCTTTACACACCCTAGGTATTATCTCATTTAATTTTCACAACAGCACTATGAGGTAGGCTTTACCAATATTGTCTATATTCTACTGATTAAGAAACAAACAACCCTGACATTCACAAAGAAATAACTTGCCCTCTGGTTTTTCACACAGCAAAGCAGTCTTTAAAAATATAAATTGTGGGGGTGCCTGGATGGCTCAGGTGGTTGAGCATCTGGCTTCAGCTCAGGTCATGATCACACAGTTTGTGGATTCGAGCCCTGCATTGGGCTCTGTGTTGACAGCTTAGAGTCTGGAGCCTGCTTCGAATTCTGTGTCTCCCTCTCTCTCTGCTCCTCCCCTGCTCATGCTCTGTCTCTCTCTCTCCTTCAAAAAAAAAAATTAAAAAAATATAAATTGTGGGGTATGGCTGAGTGGCTCAGTCAGTTGAGCATCTGACTCTTGATTTTGGCTCAGGTCGTGATCTCAGGGTTGTGGGATCGAGCCCTGCGCCGGGCTCCACACTGAGCGTGGAACCTGCTTAAGATTCTGTCTCCCTCTTTCTTTGCATCTCTCCTGCTTGTGTGTGTTTGTTCTCTCTCTCTCTCAAAAAAAAAAAAATACATATAAACTGGAACGCTTTCACCTGAGATGTAGTAATAGTGACTAGATTTACCTTGCCCATTGGAAAGTTTAAAAACTGGACAGAATACATGAAATGATTATTTTTAAGACATTGGACATCAAGCAACGAAGCCCAGTGAATCTTGTGTAATAGGAAATAGAAGAAATAAAGTCTACAAGACTCCAGCTTACTCCTTTATTGCTTTCTGTGTCAAGGCACAGGGATTCCCTGAGTTGAGTGGACACAGTGGAAAGTCCAGAGAGGCCAAAGGAGCCAGAGATCTTAGAACAAATTATGGGAAAAGAGAGAGTGTATGGCAGACACCTGTGGCCTCCTGTAAAGGGTCCCATCATGTCTTCAGCCAAGTACTGATCAGTTCATACATGCGAGGAAATTGTCTGAGGCTGGGAAAAGCAGCACCAAAGCATTCGTACTGAGGGCACGATTACCGGAGATCACACAGGACCATGAATAGTTCCTTTTCCCACTAGCCAGAGTGGGAAACCTCATAATTATGGGGCATTGGGCAGGCTTTAAGAAGCATACTCAAAAGCACTTTCCCTCAGAATTAGAGCACAATTAGTCCTAGACAAAATGCTCCTCTGGCCTCTCTTAAGGAAGCTTAAAAGCCAGAAACCAAAGGATCAAGATGTTTCCACGTTACTTCATTGAATCTCAGTAGAAAGCTTAAGCATAGCTGCAAGAATACAAAAATATCTTGCACCCAACAAAACAAAATTCCCAACTATCATCCAATAAAAAATTAATAGTCATGCAAAAAAGCAAGAATATATGAACTCCTAATGAGAAGAAAATCACTATCATATCATCAGAGAAGTATTTCTGTTTAAGTAGTCTTCCCCCCAAAATTTTTCTCTATTATTGCAACTTATTTATGTTAGTCATAGCGCTTACCAGAAGTTATAATTACACATTACTTATTTGCTTGCATGTTTAGGATCTGTCTCACCCAGTGGGCTGTGAGCAGACAACGTCTTATGACACTGGCCATGTCAGTGGCACTGACTTCCCGTCAACTCCACGCTCCCATGTACACCTAACCCCAGCCTGACTACTGCCCATTCTGGTACAATCTTAACAACAAAAAGCATGTACAATCTTAAACAACAACAAGAAAAATCAACTTCTTTTCTGAATGTTTTATTTTCAAAATCAGAGCACAAATCAATAGCTTTGAAAGCCAAAGCTGAAAGTTGCAAGAGTTCTGCTTTGAGAAGAAGGAGGAGGAGGAGGAGGAGGAGGAAGAGGAGGAGGAGGAGGAGGAGGAGGAGAAGGAGAAGGAGGAGGGGAGAAGGAGAAGGAGGAGGAGGAGGAGGAGGAGGAGAAGGAGGAGAAGAGAAGGAGGAGAAGAAGAGAAGGAGAAGGAGAAGGAGAAGGAGGAGAAGGAGGAGGAGGAGAAGGAGAAGGAGAAGGAGAAGGAGGAGGAGGAGGAGGAGGAGGAGGAGAAGGAGGAGGAGAAGCAGCAGCAGCAGAAGAAGAAGAGGAAGCAGAAGCAGCAGCAGCCTATTTCTTCTTTGTATCAAGTGATGCAGGGTTTACATACAGTAAAATGTATAAAGTTTAAGTTCTGAAAAATGTATACACTTGGGTAGCCAGCACTGCATTTAACAAAGAGAACATTTCTTTCACTCAGTAAGTTCCCTGGTGTCTCTGGTCCAGCGTCTCCCTACTGCCTCCAAGCAGAGCCACCCACTCTTCTGACTTCTAACATAATAATATAGTTTGTGCTTGAGCTTTATATACATGGAATTACAGTCGATCCTTGAACAATGTGGGGGATAGGGGTGCCAAATCCCCACACAAAAATCTACATGCAACTTTTGACTCCCCAAACACTTAACTACTAATAGCCTATTGACTGGAAGGCTTACTGATAACATAAACAGTGGATGAACACGTGTTTTGTATGGGTATTATATACGGTATTCTTACAATAAAGAAGGTCAGAGAAAAGAAAATATTATTAAGAAAATCGTAAGGAAGGGGCGCCTGGGTGGCTCAGTCGGTTAAGCATCCAACTTCGGCTCAGGTCATGATCTCATGGTTCGTGAGTTTGAGCCCCACGTCGGGCTCTGTGCTGACAGCTCAGAGCCTGGAGCCTACTTTAGATTCCTCTCTGCTCCTCCCCTGCTCACTCGTTTGCTCTCTCTCTCTTTCTCTCAAAATTAAACAAACATTGAAAATTTTTTTGAAAAAAGGAAACCATAAGGAAAAGAAATACACTTGCTGTACCGTGCTGTGTTTATTGAAAGATGTGTTCCATTGCATGGATACATCACAGTTTGTTTATCCTGTCCTCTGTTGATGGATACTTGGAACTTTCCTATTTTTTTTTTCTTAATGTTTTATTTATTTTTGAGAGAGGGAGACAGAGCCCGAGTGGGGGAGAGGCAGACAGAGAGGGAGACACAGAATCCGAAGCAGGCTCCAGGCTCTGAGCTGTCAGCAAAGAGCCTGACGCAGGGCCCAAACCCACGAACCATGAGATCAAGACCTGAGCTGAAGTCAAAGGTTTAACCGAATGAGCCACCCAGGTGCCCCTGAACTTTCCTATTTTTAGCTATTATGAATAAAGCTGCTATGAACATTATTGTACAAGAATTTTTGTGGATATGTATTTTCATTTCTCTTAAGTTAATACCTAGCAATTGGTGGGTCATAGGGTAGAAGTATGCTTAATTTTTAAGAGATTGCCAAGCTATATTCCAAAGTAGCTGACCCATTTCATACCCCTACCATCACTGTGTGAGAGTTCTAGGTGTTTACATCCTTACCTGACTTGGGATTATCAGCACTTTGGATTCTAGCCATTTTAAAGGATGTGAAATGGTATCTCATAGTGATTTTAATCTGTATTTACCTGATAACCAGTGGCATTCAGCATCTTTTTGTGAGCTTATTGGCCATTCATAGAACCTCTCTATCAAGTTACTATTCCAGGCTTTTGGCCATTTAAAAAAATTGGATCATTTGGCTTTGCATTGTTGAGTTGTAGGCGTTTTTCATAGATTCTGCAGATAGACCTTGGTCAAATATGCGTATCATGAATATCTTCTCTGTGGTCCATCTTTTATTTCAACAATATCTTTTGAGAACAGATTTTTAGTTTTGACAAAGTTCAATTTATCTAGTTAAGAAAAGGGGTCCTGACCATCAAAAAGTTGGGTCCTGAAGAGAATAGCATATAAAGTTTATGCCACACACAATATTTCTGAAAGAATTCATGATGATGTAAGAGCTGGTTTTCCTTACTGCTCAGTTGGAGATTGAAAGTCCTTTCTGGGCTGAAGAGAAGTTTGGGGAATGGGAGAAAAAATCAAGACAAAAAGGGGGTCCTGCATCCCCTCCCCCCAGTAAACGATCCCTGCCTCAGTCAGGGTGTGGGGACTCCAGAGTGGATGAAACCTGCGTCTTGCTTTCCCAGGGATAACCCACAGAAGCAGAAAGCCATGTAGAAAGCCTCACAGAAAGGTAGCAATAGTGGGCAAGAGATACAGGTGGATGGGCCTGGGGGAGGCCCCAGGAGGTACTATCATTCTCAGGGAAGATGGGGAAACAGATAACAGATATCTCTACACCCATGGGATAGAGGAATCCTAAGAGACAGTGGGCTAACTCTAAGTGGTCTGGATTTGGGATAAGGAAGACTCCAAGTAGTTATTCCTAGAGTCCAGAGACCATTGTGAAAGCATGCATACCAGGAGCCAAGCCCAGAACCTGAGGATGAGGACAAACTAAGGTGAAGTTCAACCCACTGAAGGCCCGCGTAGACAGCAAACCGTTGTGAATGAGACCTCACTTCCCCCTGGAGTCCCCTGGAACTCAAAATACTTCCCAAGGGAGAGAGAAAGGAGAGGAACAAAAACTTGAACCAATTCTTCACCCGAAAGAGACTCTGTTTTAATCCAGAAGGAAGAGAGTTTTACCTTGAATTGGCAAGATTGTTTCCTATTGACAAAAGGATGTGAAGATTTGAGAAGCAAATTAAATTGAATTGTAGAGAAACAGTTTCATACATGCATGTCTAAATTTTAGGAGTGAAATGACATAAAGGGTAATCATAAGGACTTCAGGGCAGGAACTGTTTCTGTGCTGTTCACCAAGGTTATATTATGGGTGTAGTATCGAGCCAAGCACATAGCAGGTGGTCAAGCACTAGCTTTGAGTGGATGAAAGAAAATGGCCCAACTATGGTAGAGTGAGGTTCCTGTGGCCTCAGATACCCCAGTTTTCTGGCTCTTATGCTTCCTCCTTCCTCACACAGTGAAGCCGAGGACAAATCAGCTGTGTATTTGGAACAGAGCAGCAATGGGAATAGACATTTTGTTTTCCCTTTGCTTATCAGTTGGTAAACCATTATTTCCTTAAACATGCCTTTACAAATGGAGAATTATTCTAGCTGCTAAACTCATCCCTGAATGCCATATCATATAAAAACAATTACTCCTGTATGGTTCAATATTCTTAACTCTTTACACAGTTTATGGCCACTGAAGTGTCCTCTAGGTGTTTAAAAAAGTCTTAAAAACGCACTTAGAGCAAAAGCAACACTCATTTGGTTATTTATTTATTAGTGGGTTTTTTTCTTTCCATTAGCAATGCCTGACATTCCATGTCTTGAGATGAATTCACAAGAGCAACAAAGATCCTATTTCTTAAAAACTTAAGGAAAATGGGCTATGAAAGAAACTTGTTCCCATTTGTTAGGGCTTTTTAAGGATACTGAGAACCTTCTGATGGTACTTTAGGGGAGAGAAACATGTAGTACTTAAGAGAATTGGCTTTGGAATTGGACTGCAACTTACACTGAGCTCTGCCCCTTACCAGTCATTGGAACTTGGGCAAGTTATGCAAGGTCTCAAAGCTTTAGGTAAGTCACTCCTGGGAAGTTTAGACTATTAAATGAGATTATAGGAGTTTAGCACAGGATCTGGCACTTATTAACCACACAATTTATCTTAGCTATTTTATCATTACCATCTTTACTTTGATTCACTGACATGAGGAAACTAGAACAAAGCACCATAACATACCTCTTTTCTTGATATCAGCAATGTCTGGACACAGATGTGGTGAGATTGTTAAGGAATTTCCTTGTGCCAGGTGTTAGGTTTTCAAAAACCAAAGTCACAGACCCAGGCACCTCTGTAAACACACATGAAAAAGATTCAGAGTAAAATCATCTCCAGGGAGCACAGTTTCATTGACAGCAATCTAAATGACACCTTAGGGTTTGGAAAAGAAGTTTAGGTTTCTCCTGGGGAATGTGAAAACAGGGACACAGAAAAACTTGGGTTGCACTGGTTTCTTTCTGCAACTGCTATTTGAAATTCACTAACGACCAGCTCAGATGTGCAGCAGGGTTTACAAAGAATGAGCTCCTGACTTCCCCCTTAATCTGCTAAGGGGCTGTGGGCTTTCGAAATCATTTTGAAAGGAGACACAAATTTAGGCCAGAACTTATTGGCTGACTGATGAACCTCCTGTAAATCTTCAAGCAAACAGAAGCTGATTTTGAATCCATTCAGAAAACATTCTTCATTTGATCCCCCTAAAACCTAAGTTATTTCAATATAATTCAATCGAAGTGAGGCAGCTGTCCCAGAAATCAGAAAAAGCCTCCTTGTTTCATGTTGGCTTAGTTGTTCTTCTGCTAAAGAAATGACCTTGAGACTGCGGACACCACATCCTGAGCCCCACTCGGGGACTTCACACAGGACAGCTAGGGCAGCATGGCTCCCAGACTGTGCTTTGGAGCCAAGCTTTGGAGCCAAGACGAAGAATCTGAACCAATAAAACAAAGGGTTGGAAGCAGGGGAGGGGACGGTGCTGACTTCTTTCTAGGGTAGAACACGGAGGGACGTGACCTCAGGAATATCAGGCCATTAAGATGAGGCTTCGGGGGACACTTGGGTGGCTCAGTCGGTTAAGCGTCCAACTTCAGCTCAGGTCATGATCTCACGGTTTGTGAGCTTGAGTCCCGTGTCAGGCTCTGTGCTGACACCTCAAAGCCTGGAGCCTGCTTTGGATTCTGGGTCTCCCTCTCTCTCTGCCCCTCCCCCACTCACGATCTGTCTCTGTCTCAAAAATAAACAAACATTAAAAAAATACCCCAGAAAATGAGGCTTCAGAAACTGCCCAGGAAGTTGCACAAGGGAGGTGACCTTTAAGAAAATGACAGGACTATCTCAATTAGATGCTCTTCTTCCGCACAATTACTGCTAAACCTGTATTAGATCCACGTTCCCTGCATATGAGAAGCTGCTCCTGCGTCAGGGCGGACAACAGCCAAGGGGAAAATGACCATCCTTAGGTGAGCCTGAAGAGTCTAAGTGATGGACAGTGAGGGCATAAGAAGGGGGAGTCGCGTGAATAGGTAGTGGGGGCATTGTGGCTGGAGTGGGGAAGAGAGAAGGCCAGCTTCCTAGAAATGTGAGCAGTAACAGGGCCAAGAGAGAGCTTTCTTAGCCCAGCAGACAAGCTTGGAACGTGCCCCCATTTTCAGGTCTTTGTGTGGCTCCTAAGCACACTGAACTCAAGTCTGCAGTGTAGATACAGATTGCTGGAGGCTATTGTTTTTCCCAGATGTTCTTCCACTGAATAACAGTGCTCAGGTCCATAAGAGAACGTGTTCTAGAATGCTTATTATAAGAATGTTTATAACAGGAGGGAGTTGGGCGGGTGGGTGGGGGGCAGGCATCCCTACTAGGAATGATTGCTCTGGATTACCACAGAGCGCTAAGAAGAAGCGGGCCAGAGGAACAGAGACGTGGTTAGCTCCAGAAGTCAGTCGTACTGTTGAGTAAAAAAGGCAGAAAACAGAACAAAAATGCCTTTTATGTACACCGAAAACATGCAGGAGAAACATCACAACATTCTTCCCGAGGGGACCTTAGAGCCAATCAAGATCCCTCTGTGGGGAGTGGGGGATGAGAGTGAGGGTTCAGGAAGGAGAGGCAAATAATCTCTCAGGGAAGGAGGGGAGAGCCTTGCGTGGTCTCCTCATGACGACTTGCTGCATACTTAACAGAAGGACTGACTCAGATCTGCACCTAATTAAACAGACCAAAGCAGGGAGTGAGAGGGAGCCAGCCGGGCTGAGGGCTGGGCAGATGCCCCAGGCAAGACGGGCGGCTGTGGAAAGGCCTCTCGTTAGGCCTAGGGCTGCCCGGAAATAGAGCCAGTTTGACTGTCTCACCAAGAGGAATGGGGAAAGGGACAGGAGGTGAAGTCAGAGTGAGAGAGGAAGGTGCATGGCCTCCCTGGGCCAGGGCAAGAGACTCAGATTTTACTGAAAGTGCAATGGGAGGCCACTAAAACATTTTAAGCCAAGGGGTGGCATGCCTTCGTTGACATTTCTGACAGATCATGGTGTCTGCTAAACAGAAGGGAGCAAGAATAAAACCGTTGATGAGGCACTGCAGCAGCCCCAGTGAGACTTGCTGGGGACCTGGACCAAGGCGGCGGCACACGTGGGGGCAAGTGTTGGGACACAGTGCACACAAGCACAACCATGCCTCCACACAAGGCAGGCAAGAAGAGTCAGGTCCTTACAGGGCTCACATTCCTACTTTTCCACAGGGAATATAATCCAGGGTTTCTTCTCTGTTGGGCTTCTGCTGGAAAAACGTGAACGCCCAGGATGCCATGGGCTTCCCCCAGCCCCACCCCCTCTGCCAGGCGCTCTGAGCTTGGTGTGCTCACAGGTGTTTGCCTCCTAGTCCCGGACTTTCCCCAACAATGGAGTCACACGGGTCTCCCTGACTATGTCTATGGTCAGGACGCACAAGAGTGGGACTCTGCAGGTTGGCGGCCTGAATGTGATTCACAGCTCTGCCATGCATTTACTAGCTGTGTGACCCTGGACAAGTTCCTTTGTGTCTCTGTGCCTCAGTTTCTTATGCATAAAATACAGATAATGATAGTACCTATTTCATACTTTGTTAATATGTATAAGACCCCGGGAACAGCGCCTGGCATCAATACGTGTTCTATTAGAGTGTGCCACCATTGAGTACTGTAATTCTTACTAGTGGAGGGTGCCGGTTGCTTTCCCTGCTCCTGTGCCCAGTGACCGCAGCTCTTCCAGCAGGATATTTTCTGGGAAGTGTGAGCCTGGGATCCGGTTGTCCTGCCTCCCCCCTGCACCCTACCTCTGCTCTGAACAACCAACTTGCTAAAAACTGAGGTCATTTTTTGACAAACTCCAAGTTACCTGCATAGCCCAGTGCTTTCCCCAGGAAACAAAAAGTGCTTATTGTAAACAAGACTGAGAATTCTAAAACTTTTCTGAAGTTATAAGGAATGTGTCATCTGCCCCTTCCAAGTATGTTTTTATACTTCTCAGAAGACAGCTCAAGAAAAGCAGGCTGCTCAGGCCACCGGATACATTTACATAGGCTTTCCAAGGGGTGGCCACGGTTTCAGCCCACGAAGCACCCTACTTCACATTTACCAGGTACGACAGTCATTTATTATGCTTCTTTATCCCTCTCCTATTATTTTCCACCCAAGCTGATGCTTCCTGGCTGGACTCCCTGTGATTCTAGACAATCTCATTAAAGCACTCACAATAGGTTTGAATGACCTGTAGAATGAACCTTGGCCTCTCTCATTTATTTGCATTTTAAAAGGAAGTTTTTAATTTGAATAGACTTCCAATTTGTTGATTTGAGAGTGGAAAAAAAAAATGCACTTTCCAAATATCTCTGAAATAGGGCTAGGCTAGACCTCCCGGTACCATCTGGCATTCCGACCAGTACCTCTGCCCTCCCTCCAGCCCAGCACCTGCCGTGTCTCCTGAAGACTTCAAGCCCACACAAGGCCTGTATTGGATATTATCTGTGGTGGCCCCATATCCTCTTTGTCCACCTACTTCTCTAGCGATGTGATCTGCCGGGGCCGTGCCTTAGTTCCACACATACCTCTCGCTTTCTGCCCAGGCTTCCCGGATTCGGGACACCTGTAGGTGCAGCCTGGGAGGTGAGGGGCATTGGTACCCCAGGGGGGCAACCCCTGACCAGTGGAGGATGGAACCTATGGATAAATGCTGTTCTGTCTTTCCTGGTACCCAGAATCCTGGTGGGACAGAGTCCCTGTGGCCCATAGTTGTATCCAACTCAGAACTCACCCTTGAATCAGCTGCCCTTCCTCCTGTGTTTCTCTCTCCCGGGATCCCCCCTTCCTGTTTTCTTGGGCCACTTATCAAAAGAGACTCTGCTCTCAGGGCAACTGAGGCTAAAACAGTGCCAAAAGGTCTTCACCTGGCCACCTACTTTTGTGCTGTTCAGGGGAGGATTAACATGGTTACAGACTATGATTTATAAAGCGGAAATTTGTCAGGGTATTTGCAAATAGTTAAGATAAATCCCATTGTTTGAGATTTAATGCAATGAATATTTATTGCAGTTTGCCCAGTGTCAGGTGCACAGCTAGGCCTCCACCAACGACTCCTCCCAGAGACACGGAGATCCACCCTAGAAGAGAAAGGTAAGCAGATCTCCAGGGCAGGCAGCCACGCCGAGGCTGAGAGTGTGGATGCCAGAGACAGGCTGCCTATGTTCACTTCCTTATCCGTTGCTTTCTAGCAGGGTAAACTGTCTAATCTCACCAAGCCTCAGTTTCTTCCTCCATGAAATGTGGAAACCCTAGGGTCATTATGAAGCCCGAAAGAAATGTATGTGAAGGTGATATGATGCTGCTGACATGTAGCAGGTGCACAACCAATTCTAACTCTGCAGCAAGTTGCTGATTTCCACGGAATGTGTCACTGCCACGAGGGTGGTAGCTGTCAACGAGAGGAGATGGAGAGCAGGCACGTGGGGAGGGTGCTATCCCTCTGCCCAGCCCGGCTCCAGTTTTAATATGAGGAACATCAAAAGAACAATTCAGCCGAGAAAAAGGTAACCACGACTAATCACTTTTGACAGATGTTAAACTTTTGGCCACTTTCTTATTCAAGCAATTTATATCATGTTCCGTGCTCCTCAAGTATGGCATTATGTTTACACATTTAGATGACTTCTGTAGGATGACAAATGTGTTCTTGAATGTTGGAAATAACTTTAACTAAAAAATTTACATTCTCATACATTTTGTACCACACTTGGACTAGTTTTGTTTTAACAACACCTCCTTCTCTCTAATTATCCTAGTCAGTCAAAAGTTCCTTCTACCTTCCTTTTACAATATGTGGCTAATTCCAGGGTGTCTCTGGGAAATTTTCTATCAGCCATTTTGTTAGAGATGGTTAAGGAGAAGGGAGGAGCTCCTAAATGGAAGGGTGAAAAGGGATGGATGAGTAGTGGCAGAAAGGGGATTTTGAGGGGACTCAAGCAGGAGACCTGATATGTGCCTAGTGAGAAAGGAGATGTCTATCTGTAGGCTAGTGAAGCCATCTTGGACATGCTTTGTCCTTCCCCCCACCCCCATTTTCCTGGACACCTGCACCTGCTACCAGGTGCTTTGAACCACCCCCACCCCCCTTCATGCCCAGCCTTCTGTTCTTCCCTGAAAGGTTTCACATTGCACCAGCAAAACTGGAGGGCAGACGATCTTCCTTTGCTTCTGCTCACTTCCATTTCTGGACTTCTCTCCAACCTACTATTCTCCCCAGGCAACTGTGAAGATATTTTTGGCTAAGGAGGGCATTCCCAGCACTATGCCAGATGAACAGATGGTGGGTGGGCCAGAGGAATGGTGGGTGGTGGGGCTGGCATGAGGGGCATCTGGCGGTGTCCTTCTGGATTACAGAGAACTGGGAATCTTAAGAAGATCCCTTCCTTCCCAAAATCTGATTGGCTTTTTAAAGACTCCCAGTACCTCTGAAATAAACCAGAGAGTCGGTATAAGCAGATGATTCTCCTTCAGACGAATGGTTTGTTGTATCATTTGTAGGTATAAAAAGATTTATTAACTCATAATTTTATCAAGTAGTAATGTGTGAGTAAATGTTTTAATAAGGTCACTAATTCCATTATAGTATGTTGTGCTTAACAGCCTTTAAAGGTGAAATAAAATTATCAGCTCTTAGTTACTCTCCTCCAATTTTCTGTAGACTTAATGAGGGGTTTTCTGGAAGCCCACGACTCCCCACCTCCTTCCTGTCCCACTACCTCCACAGACCTTTGCTGCATTTAAGACAATATGAAGTGTAGTGCCTCAGAATTAACGTTCTGGGGAAAGAAAGATTAAAATTAGAATCCTAGCTCAACCACTTAGTACTTGTTTGACCTTGAAAGAGTTCCTTAACCCAGCTTAACCTCAGGATGCTCATTTGTAAAATGGGATCATTACTGTACCTCACACAGTTCCCCCTAAAGAATGCATGGGACCACTAATGCATGGACAATACGAACAAAGTGCTTCGAAGGGAGTGTGAGCTAATAAATGTTAGTGACTGTGTTAGTTGTATATTGCTGTGGGACACATTACCCCAACTCAATCTGCATATAACTAAGTTACATGCCTCTGCTACAAGGTCTCTCAGAAGGCTAGAGTCAAGGCATTGGCCAGGCTACAGTCTGATCTGAAGGTTTGACTGAGGGAGGATCTGCTTCCAAACTCACTTTTGTGGTTATTGGGAAGACTCGTAGCCTATGGGCTGGTGGACTAAGGACCTCAGCTCACCCCGGGCTGCTGGCTGGAGCACCTCTTCAGCTCCTTGTGATGTGGGCCTCTTCCTGGTGTGGCTCAGACATGGCAGCTGGCTCCCATCAGAGTGAGCAAGCAAGAAGGCAAGAGAGGGCCCGCAAGACAGAGGACACAGTCTTTTAGTAACATAACCTCTGAAATGATATCCCATTACCTTTGCCATATTCTATTTCTTAGAAACAAGTTATTAGTCTTACACAGCATGTAAGGGCTTGCAGTCCAGGTACTTTTGTTTTTGTGGGTTCCTTCCCTGCTGCTCCCCCACTCCCTGTTTAGTCTAGTATACCCACACTTCTCACACTGTCCAGACATGCCAGAGTCTAAGAGCTCCCAAGTGGTTCTCCTGGGATTCATAATGATGTCTCAGGAGATTTGTGTCATTGAAAAAGATAATGGTGTCTGTTTTGATTCTTAACTTTTTAGAGAAAACCAACACATAAAATTACCTATTTTCCCTTTCAAATCAGACAAGGAGGGCCTTTGAGCATGTAGCATGTGGGGTTTAAGAGTCAAAAAAGGTTGGGAGATGTCACCATGCATATTCATGCCTCCATGATTGCATGGCTGATGCCTCTCTGTTCTGCTTGGTGGATTCATACTCAGCCTTCAGTGTCAGACTTAGATGTCACTTTTTTGGGGCAAATATATATTCAAGACCCTCAGGACTTATCCCTTCTTCCCCATGTCTTCTGTTTCCCTATAGCATTTTGAATAACTCCCCCTTCGAGATCTTCTGTTATAGATAGTGCGTATACAAAGTATTCCACAAGATCCTAGGATTCCACATGGTGATGAGGATGGGTGTGACAAGGACTCACTTTCTTAAATGGGTGGTCTTTTCAGTTTGTGTCATCTTCCCTGTCCACAGCCCTTTCTATGGAGACCTTTTTTTGCTCTTGGACCTTGTTGCCCATACCTTCCCTTCCTGTCCTGGAGATGACTCTTGTCTCAAGGGCAGCTCACCTCATTGCAGGAGTTCTGGACCTGCCTTATCAGAGAACATGCCCAAATTCATAAGCCAGCAGGTGGTGGAGCTGGGATTCAAACCCTGGTGGTCTCACTACATGGCCTTGCTTCTACTCCCCACACTGTACAGTTCCAAACGCTGGAGGAAGGAGAACTCTTTAAAGCACCTTGTTTTAAGTCCTTTGGGTGCTGACAGTCAGGAGCTTCAAAGGCGTGAGAAAAACATGGGATTTTTCCATGCTTCAGAACTGTTTAAAAACCAACCCTGAGTCAAAAATGCTTCCCTAAGGAGCATTTGCCAGCAATTCTTACTGTCCCTGTCAATCATTCACAAAATCTCTATTTTTCTTGGCATTTTTGTGCAACAAGACATTTGCTAGTGTGACGTCACTTGGGTTTTTTGCCATCAGAAGTGCCCTCACACCTTGGGCTTACTACAGTTGATTGCACATTTGTATCTCAATTATAGATTGTGACTTTCCTGTATATTGAAGACTTTCTCTAATCCAAACAATAACAACAACAACAACACCCAGACAATTCAGAATGGAATTGGACCGCTGTCAGGTTTTTTCTGCCTGGCACAGCCTGCTTCTTTAGGGAATGGTACTTCTCCCATGTCAGGTGATCCTGGTGGGACTATCCTTTGAAGTACCTTAATCTAACCCCTCCTCCCCCCAATACACAAAGACCCATGCCCTTCTGTATGTCAACAGTTATAGAAGTGAGCACAAGACCTAAGCGAGGCCAATCAGAATTGCCTGGATTGATAAAAAGAAGTTGGGAAAAAGAAATTCCCTTGTTGTTCAGTTGGGAATAAATAAATCCGTTCCTGGGGAGACTTCTTCCCTGCAGGGTGGAGAGAGCCAGGCTGCTGAAAGAAGCCAACAGGGAAGCAGGTCTGAAGCCAGAGAGAGGGACAGAGACTTCATATACTGATTGAGCTCTTGAATCCAGTGTCTGATGCTAGACCCACCCTGAAATTCCCAGCCATGTATGCCAATACAGTACTTTTTATCCCCCAAACTAGTTATAATTGAGTCTTTATCATTTGACAGCCCAAAGTTGGGTTTTTAAAAATTGTTTAACATTTATTTATTTTGGGGAGAGAGAGAGAGACAGGCAGAGAGAGAGGGAGATATAGAATCTGAAGCAGGCTCCAGGCTCTGAGCTGTCAGCACAGAGCCCCACATGGGGCTTGAACCCACGAACTGCAAGATCATGACCTGAGCTGAAGTCAGATGCCGAACTGACTGAACCACCCAGGTACCCCCAAAGTCAAGTTTAAGGTAGAGGTCAGGGATGGCAAATCAGATTCAACTAACATGCAAACAGCAGCAGTTGCCAGATAAAACACAAGGTTTTCCATTACATTTAAATTGCAGAAAACTAACAAATACTATCTTGGTATAATAGTTTTAGTATACATATTTAGTTTAAGCATGTCCCAAACATTACATGGGATATACATATACTTAAAAAGTTGTATTTTTATTTGTTTAATAAATAGCAGTGGTGGTTGCTTGTAACACTGTGTTGAAGATTCTGAGGGCAAGTTTAGCCTCATTGGGAAAAAGTATGATTATTGATTAATGATGTCTGTTCCATGCGTGGAAATAGGGAGAAGTGGCATGGGTGCCATGAATATAGCATCCTTGGTTTATCCCAAGTGTTTAAACATGTTTTTTTTTTCCTGCAGTCTTGGGCAATGCAATGGTGTTTTAATAATAAGTAATAGTAGCCACGATTTACTAAGTCTCTTTAAGAGCCTTACATATGTCATCTAATCGAACCCTCATGACAATATTTTACTGGCTCTTTTTCACAACTGAGACTCAAGATAAGTTAAATTCACACAAACAGTAAATGGCAAAGCTGGGATTCAAACCTGTGTCTATCTGACACCAAAGCTCATGCTTTTTCCAATTCATCATTCTGCGGCAGGCAAATATTGTCCTAACAACATAGACGCAGAAGTCATCTTAAAATGCTATTTTACAAATTGCTACATAAACACTTATAAATCCAGTTCTTGGCCCAAAATGGTAAACTGTCCTTTCACGACAAAGAGCAGTGCTTCGACAACAAACTAGAGCCTCGTACGAGGCAGTGTTTTGGCAAACGGATTTCAACAGTTGACACCAGAGTAGTGCCAATTGTGAAAAGTGGCTTTAGGCTATAAATGACTATGTACAACCAGCATTATGACAAAGTGGGAGGGGATCTGTTTAATGTGTAGCAGGCGATGGCTAGGTGAGCCCCACATGAAATTTCAAGTTGACTATTTATGGGGCTGGAAGGCATATGTTCCTTGATTATTTGCATGAGCTGCTATGTACGAGAGCATTTGTGTTTTGGTAGATGAAGGGGGAAGAAAGCATTTTAGTGTGAATATATGTAGTTTTTTTTTTTTTTAACTTTTCATGTATTCGTTGTTCAATGTTTTTTGAGCTAGGATATAAGATAAAGAGATGGTAGACAGGTAACAATGCAGGGGATAGGATGGCATGTAGTCCCTATTTTATCCCTTGGGTACAAAGCAGGAGAGATAGAAGCTGAAGGAAAATGGTGTGATATGGGCATAAGCAATGCTACACAGGCCTGGTGGAAAAGAGAGGCATGGTGCCCTGGAAGGCCATGATTTCTGCTGTGTGGGGCTACCCTGCACCTCTCTGGGACCTTGAGGACTGGAAGCTTGGGAACCACTTAGGGAACCAGCACCACTGGCCTGAACATCTTCATCCTCAGGAAAAGTCTAATTAGTCCTTGCAACAGCATGACTTCCTGAAGCCACTGCCTGTGCAGAGAATATTGACTGGGTGGGCCAGCAACAAGTGGCATGTGACAAGCTGACAGAGAAGTCCGTGAGCACATGATTCTTAGAAAGGAAGGCTTGAGGCTCATGGAAACAGGATGTCTTAAACTATTTGGGTTAATGAGACATCTTATGTGTCTACACACCAAGAAGGCCTGGGGAACACCAATTTATAAGCATGAAGACTAACTAGAGAGAAAGGAGAGAATAAATAAAAAAAAGTTTGGACAAAAATAGAGGCTTTAATAACCTCAACAGACACAAGAGGATCTAAATGCTCGATGAAGGCAATTCCAACCAATAAAGGAAAGGAGAACTCTAAGAAGGAAAGCATAATTTCCTGTTTTTATCGGATCTTGGGGGGAATAACTGTCCTCATCTTCCTTGCATCTGTTTTGCAACCCATGCCTGACCTTGGTGGTCGTCTCTAATCCCGGGGACAGCTGGAGCTTTGTTACCAAGTATTAGGAATCTCTATCCCATGTCCCTTTCCTTTTGCCCCTTCTCATAGGATGGCTGTCACCTTTGGGGTGTTCTATTTTAAGACTGTGGATCAGAAGGGACCATTAACATTTCTCTGTGATTCCAGGTTATCCCTGGGGTACTTCTATTTTTTTACTCTAACTCTTATGATGGGATCAATATTTCATTGTGCTTGTTGCACAAGAGTCCTTTATCTGTATTATTAAGCTCCATTGCCACAAATGCTCTATGTCCCCAAATATGGCTCATATTGGGACCTGCTGGGCCCATGTCCCTTTAGACTTATCAGCTAAGCACAATAAGCATTTCTGTGAAAGAAAAAAGGAAAAACTTAAGTCAGTCAATAGCTCACTACATTTAGAGCAGAACTGGGTTTTTGCAAGCTTGAAAGGACTATTTGCATTTACAACAGCAGGAAAAATTAAGAAGTGGGGCATTTCTCAAGATTTAGAGCCACATCATGAGCAAAACATCAGTTTCTACCAGATACTTTCTGAAAATACCTTACCTTTCTTAATATCACCCACCAGCTTTCTGGAGCTGATGGAATCAAGTACACACTGTGGGTCTGATATTTAAGGTCCTCTGGGCCCACCGTTCAGCCCTCAGCTTCCTTTCGTGCCCTTCACAGTTAACAAGTCAATCTGTTCAGCATTACCTGAACTTCGCTGTGTCTGAGACTTTTCTGGACCTTTCCTTCCACCTGGGTGGTCAGTCCTCTCTACGCATCAAGGTCCAGTTGAATGCCACTTCTTCCACTGGACCTTTATGATGTCCACAGCAGGAAATTCACCGTTCCTTCCTTGGAATGTCTATAGCACTGCCTCACAAGTGGGTCAGGAACACATGTTTTATGCTCTTTCCCTGCCTACCTTATCTCCCCGCCCCCCCCCCTGTAGACTGTAATTTCCATAAACATGAGCCACATCAATGTCTTCTTTGTGTTGCCCCCTGCTCCCCACCTATTCTTCAGCGAAAGAAAGAAAAGAAGAACCATCCTCGTGGATTTGGGGATATTATCGGTCAAGTCCCTTTTGTCTCTGGAAAAGTTAGATCTGGATCACCTGCTGGTGCTACAACGTGACCTCTCCCCCCTTTGCACAGGACTTCCTTGGTGGGATGTGAGGGCGTGTGACCCCAACCTGTGTCCTTTGTTGAGAGGGGCAGGTTGAACAGATTCAGTACACAGAGGCTACTTTGCAGGGTTCTCAGAGCTGTGAGGGGGTGAAGGTGTCAGGACATCTGTAGCCCCGTTCCTAGATTTGTGGCTCCTGCCTGATTCTTCTGCCTTTGGCCTCCCTCACTTTCCACCCCAGACCTGCTGGCATCACCACCTGCCGGACCATCAGTTCACCTCAATTTAGGACCAGCTCCAACTCAGGGGCAATGGGCAAAAAGCATGGGCTCTAGGTCCTCTTTGTTTCTGCACTGACCCAGGCACTGGCTAATGCAGTCCCTGGAGTCTCAGCTCTGTCCTTTCAGTGATCTGTTACAAGAGGGTGTATCCATGTTCCTTGCCTGTTCCAAGTACCTGTCCTCCTGGCCTAATGGGGACCCCACCCTCTTAAATAATCTGATTCTCTTTATCTATCCCCTAGTCCCACTGTCTGGGCCCTCATTACCTCTTACCTAGACTACTGAATACACCAGCCTGATTGTCATTCCTCCATATGGTAAAACCAGACTGTGCCTGTCACTCTCCTGCACCAGCCCCTCAGTATTACCCCATTACCTACTGAAGAAGGTACATATTTCCTGCCATGGCTCACAAAACCTGCAGGAACCTGCCCCTTCCAATCCTCCAGGATTAATGCCTGCCATTCCTTGCCTGAACTTTAGACTCCAGTGCCCCCCTGCCTCTCCTGTCACTTCTTCCCTGTTTCTCTTATGCTGTCATCTTTGTCTCCAGCTATCCTTCCATGCTTAATGCTTCTTAGTTTGGTCAACTGTCATTTTTTAAATTTTTATTCCACTGAAACATTTCCTGATGACAATCAGCCAGGCCAGGTTAGAACAGATGCCCCTCTTTTGTGTTCCTTAGTATATCATGATACATGGCTCTGGTAGGCCAACACTTAAGACCCCATCTAGAGCAGGGTTCTCCCAAAATCTTGCTGTCTGAGTTACTGCTAAAACATACACATGTCATCCCACATGAACATGCTATGCATCACAGAACACAGTCTTTGCACTGCCAATGCAACGAAGGCAAAAATTCCAACTCTGACTTCTTCCGTACCCCAAACACAAAAGGACCTTATAAAATGTTCTAAGATAAAAGAGTATGGAGGGCGTCAGTGGGTGGAAAATACCATAGATAAAGACATTTCGGATATTGGAGACCAGCAGTAAGAGTCATGAAAGGCACTATTCAACAGAACTGAAGGAAAGGGAACCACTAAAGTGGGTGGGCTTGAGATACTCTCTGCAGAACTATGTCCCTTAAGCCCAAACCAGAATGCTCCATAACTTGAGCTAACTCCTCTACAGGCATATGTGTTAGCTAGAAGGGAAACCAAAGGGAGGGATAGGACCTTCCTAATATAAACACATTGTTACTATCAGAACACAGATGCAAAAGAAATGGTCTACAGAGCATCAAAACCTTGAGGGATGTGAAGGACAGTGGTCAAGGCTGTACTAAATTCAGAACTAAATGGCTGATCAGCCTTTGACTTCCTTTATACCTCAAGCCAACTGAACCTGAACTTCCCACCCGCTTTTGTGAATGTCTTTTGTAATACTGGTCTAATACGAGAGACGCAATAAAGTGCTCCTCTCCGATTTACCACTACAGAAGACAACATAGTCTCTTTGGGGCAACTCAAGATTGCCCCCTTCTTAAGAAGGGTGGAGAGTCCCATCTACCACCTTCTTTCCAACACGTCTCTCCCACTGGGGCTTGTAATTCCAACTGACTTATTCACCATCAGTAGGGTACTGGAGATTAAGTTAAATTAGGACTTAATGGGTTCTAAACTGCCCCGCTGTGGATTAGACCACGGCACTAGTTCTTGATTTAAACGGTAAATTGGATCGCCATTTGCCAGGACGGTGATTTGTGCTTTGGCAACCATCGCAGATCCATAAGTAAACTAGTAGATTTCCCTGACACAGTAATCGGCCTTACTGTCTAGAGTCTTCACACATTTTTCTTATAGGTTGAATTAATACAGAGAAGCAGGATGGTTGATGGTTTCATTTGTTGTACCATTAATGAAACATAAAACAGATGTGTGAAACACTGTCTTAGTAATAGAAACTGCATTACAAATTATTTATCTGCAGAAATCATGTCCTGAGCGTAAGGCGGGAACAAATGTAGTTTTTCTCTTGACAGTACTAGGTCAAACTATATTAAAAAACCTATTAAGCATAAAGTCTCCTGCTGCAGTTAAATATAAAACACAATTTGTTCCCTCTGTCCAGCGCAGCATTAAAATCTTGTAAAATCAACAGTACTTTGGACCCACTTGCTTGTGACTTTCCCTTTCTTTTTTCCTGGTCACTTCCCAGGTGATTCATCATCAGAAGAGAAGAGAATGAGGGAAACATATGCACTCTCTCGCATTCTCCCTGTGAAGACCAGACTGGCAATAAAAGGTCGTAGGAAGAGGTGGAGTCCACCAGAAAACCTTGGCAGCTGACTCCCTGGTGCTGAGAGAATGTGTCCATCACCTCGATTTTCATCCTTTAATATGCAAAGGAAAACACTGCGGGCTGAGGTCGAGAGGGAATACAAAACAGCCTTCTAGAGAAAGGCTTGGCAGTACCACAAGGGAGGGGTTGTAAATTGCAATGATTTTCTTGACTTGGATCGTTAGGGAGGCTGGAGAGATCGGGTACTCAGGTTAAGTTATGTTCTTGGGCACCAGCGCTCATCCGCAGCACCTTCCTCAGGAAGGGAGGGTAAAGGAGAAGTGGGAGGGAGGGTGAAAATGACTCAAGGGGTTCTGCAAACCATACCCTTCTAGCACCTTCCCTCAGTATCCTTAGCAGCTACTCAAAGCATCATGTGACATCTTAGCAGAAGTGGGTGCAGGGACATTTGCCAGGTGGTCCTCCCAGCTCAACCGTGCATCTTTCCCTGGGCTCATACTCCTAGAACTTGCCTTGAAATTCTACAGTCTGGTGTCATGCATGGTAATTCCTAACAAGCTTGACATGTTCACTTCCCAAACATGGGATCCAAGGGTTCTAGTCTCAGCCTCCAAGGTCCAGTGGGGGCCACCCATGAGCCATTGTGAGGCTCTGCTTGCTAACCTGTGCTCAGGACCACTCTACTGTGACAGCCTAGGGCCTTGTACATGAATGAGGGGAAGGATTTAAGCTCAGTGCATTGCTACTGCAGCCTAGGTGAAGAAGTTCAGGGAAGGCCAGAGCATTTCACCCAAAAGGGGGCGTGAGTAAACAAAGAGATGGTTAGTGCACTTTAGGTATGTTAAAAAAAAAAAAAAAGGATTAAAGTAAGGAAAGAAAGGAGGAAGGGGTGGCAGGGATGGGGGAGAGAGACCGTGTGTTAACCATTTTAAGAATAAAATCTCCTTTTTGATAATGTCTGCCATTCACTCATTATTAGCTTTATTACAAATACTTTCACAGTTAAGTGAGAGCCTACCATGGAGGGTAAGAAACTACTCTGCACCAATTGCCAAAACCCATGTTTCACTATCAACAATAATTAATAATCCAGGCAATGGCACTAGCAATCCCTGTAGCAAAAGTCCTTCTCTTGTTGCCTGGACTTTTCCATACAAGCACAAGAGCACAGGAAAAGAAGCAGAAGAAAGGACAGTGAAGGAATATCGTCAGGGAGCAGAACAGGACTGGACTGAGGTGTGGAGGCCAAAGCCTGAGTGGCTAGTTGTGCTGTTTACTCTTGCAAGCTTTAAGATCGCTAGCTACCCACAGGGCCACTGAGGCTATAAGCAAATTCTTTGATATGTATTTGTTCTGGCAATTTAGAGGGTTTAAAAAGTGTTTATTAGTCTCCGTAAGAAAATAAGTTCTGGGACATGAACTCTAAAATCTTTGCTAATGTGTGCAGAGAAATAAATCTCACCAAGTGTCACATATGACCTGGGGACAGCAGTGTTTGGGGGGCAGTGGGTCACAGTTGTCACGGGGAGGGGGGGAAGGCAAAAGTGGGCTTGGGAATAAAAGCAAAGCAGATATTTTGATCCAGACAGATTTCTCCTGGGGCTCGACTCGTGGGCGGGTGGTACCTTTCAAGGCTGGATAAAAGATACTCTGGAAAGGCATACACCTTGGAGAAAACCCAGCATGGGTGCTGGGGCAAAGGCGGCTGCTTTCACTGGGGTGGAGGGCACCACTCCCAATCCACAAAGTCATTGAATGTTGAGCAAACGGGAAAGGTAAAGGTTCTTTAGAATCATTAGCACAGAAGGGAAAAGATTGCAGTTTACTGAACCACGAAAGATGGTCTGAAATCACCCTTCCTCACATACTGCTGGTAACCCAACCCAGCAGGTAAGAAGGCAAATCCTCCCTGCATGCAAAATAAAGGCTGAAATATTCCACAGACAGCTGGAAGCTTTTTTTCCCCAACTCTGTGTCTGCTCAACTAGAAACAAGCCTGTTGTCAGTGATGATCCTTTCTATAAAAGCTTCTCCAAAAACTTTCCTTTTTGCTTCTTTGACCTATAATCTTTGAGGAGCTGCTTCGCCCCTTACCACTGTTTTGACAACCTAAGCATCAGCTATAAATGCCAGGAGCCTCACAGAGAGTGAATCCTCTTCTGAAGAGATGTCTGATGGGTCTAAACTTCAGCTCTAAACTGCCAGCTTCTGCTCCCCAGCCGAGGAAAATCGATCCCGTTCCTTTTTCAGGAGCAGTGATGTGAATACTAGGCAGTTTGGGTTTAATGGGGTCCCTGGAGTTTGTGGGAGGAGGAGCTGGTTTTTATTTCCCTGGTACTGGGAGTTCACCAGGCATGGCTAATGGGAGGACAGAATGGGGAAGGAGGCCTCCCTCCTGACCGTGCTTTCCTTTCTACTGTGAGTTCCGGAAAAGTTGAGGATTCAGGGCATGTTGATGAAAGGCTGTGACTGTGAAAACCAGTTGGAAGAAATGCCAGCTGAGGTTTGCAGTCTTGCTAGTGACTCCTGGGCTGAAACTGAGATCCTGCTCCTCCACCAGAGAGGATACCCATCCTAATTCCTCTGCCAATAGAGAAAGTCCCAGTCCTCCAGGGACAAAGTCTGAGTCCTTATCTGCATTGGGTTAACAAATCCCCCAGCCTGGCCTGCGTAAGGTCTTGACTTCTCATGGAGGAGCTCCCAGGAGGCAGGGGGTGGTCACAGAGAAGGCTGGAGAGATTGGCCAAGTTTGGAGAACCTCTCAGGCCAAGTGAAGGAATTGAAACTTTATCCCACAGCACATGGAAAGCCACTCAAGAGCACTGAACTGGGGAGTACCACAGTCAGACTGGCATTTTAGGTAGAATGTTGTAGCCACTGAGTAAGGCTGGATTTGAGAGGGACAAGGCAGGGGACAGGGCGATCAGGTATGGATCTCTATTAATAGTTCACAGGAAAGCCTCAGGACTCAGGGATGTCTAACCACCCATTAGGCACTTCCATTTCAGTTTCCCACAACCAAAGAAAACCTATCCTCTTACTGTAAAATTAGGCTCCTCCTAACTTTCCTTTCTTGGTGAATACTTGCCCAATCACCCTACTCAGAAACATGGTAACCGGCCAAGGTATCCTTCATTCCCTCCTTCTCCATATTCTGTCACTGCATCCTATCCATTTTAGCTGCGATCTCAAGTCTTCCTCTCCAGTCTGCTGCTAAAATCATTATTCAAGTTTGGGTCCCCCACCCTGAACTTTGGCAGTAGCCTCCTGAGTTGGGAGGTAGTTGTCCTTGGAAGATCTGCTCTTTGCAAAAGGGCAAAGAAATGAGCAATGTGCACGTGCGGTTGCAGATACAAGGTCCGAAATAAAAAGTCTTATCTGAAAGTCACAGGCTAGGTTAGGTGCCCATTCCCCGCTATCATGGCATTTTCCATGTTTTGTTGACACTCTCTGGTTACATATCTGTCATTCCCTCTAAGTCAGGGGTCAGCAAACCATGGACCAGAGATGGCCTGTCACTTCTTTTTGTAAAGAAACTGTGCGTTGTAATTCATATATTATCTACAGCTGTGTTTTGTGAATAGTTATAACAGAGACTACGTGGCCCACAGTGCCTAAAATATTTCCTACCTGGCCCTTTCAAGAAAAAGTTTTGCAACCTCTGTTCTAGATCATAAACTTGTCAAGGGTGAGGAACTGTGTTAATGTAATTGCTATATCCCTGGGATCTAGCACAGCGCTTGGGACATAAACCTGGCTGTTGTGTGTGTTACACGAGGCGGACAATCCCAGGTGTTGTGACTCAATGGTATTGAGGGTGACAAGTGGCAGCCTGATTTCTTACAGGCATATGAGTAGATGTAGAGAGTACCTTTTTCCCTCCCACATGGTGGTCTGTGTTGTAAATTACTCCATTATTATTATTAACAATGCATAGTTTCCTTTGCTGGTGGAGTTCTAAACACTCAGACTCATCCTGCCCTTGGGGTGGCCCTTTCTGCAACTGTGCACCCTAACAGTGCACCCCATCCTTTAGCTAATGGCTGTGGGTCCTGGCTGCTGTCAGTCCCAAACACGGAGACCAGGTTACAGATTCCTACGAAGTGCTGGCAGTCCTGCTACATTTTTGTAATTGTACCGCTTTCAGTAAGTTTTGATGGTTGAGTCCAATGATTTGGGGAGAAAGATAATGGATTTCTAGAAGCAAAGCATGAGGCCCCCAACTGGTCTGCTGGTCACACCATGTCTTGTCTCTATGTACCAGTGTCGATCACTGCTCCATTCTATGTGCCCAGATCTGTGCCTGATGCGTGATGGGTGCTCCACAAATATTTGCTCATGGAAACTCACTTGAACTGTTTTATATCATCTCTTTTGCCATCCTGCGAGCTGGGTCGTGCTCTCCTCCATTTTACAGATGAGTGAGCTGGACCGGGTAGTCTCTGCCACATAGCTGGTCAGTGTCACCGACAAGATTTAAGTCCAGATCTTTTTGACTTAGAAGCCTGTGCTCTGTCCATAACATTAAGACACAGAATGATAGAAGCTGCATTTGGGGCCTATCATCCCTACCTTCCTTCTTATAGGCTCAGAAACATATAGGAAGACAGATTCCCCAGCTCATCACTTCCCACATTAAATTCCCCATGGTGGGATTTCAGACGCTGAGTTATCAAGAGCCAAGGGTAATTCTTTGCATGAAAACAGTCCAAAGGCCCCTGGGAATTGTGTGTGGCCTGTGCAGATTTTGGCATACTCTCTAAAAATTCCATAGACAGCAACCCCTCTCCCATGCCACTGGAGAGGATCTCTTGCCCCCTAAGGCTACACCGTGTCCCATTCCAGCACAATGGAAATCAAGCAATTGAGCCGTACACCGGCTTTTCAAAAGGCTCCAGTATAATGTACCAATTGTGTCTTAGGCAACAATAACAAAGGGAAAAACTCCCAGCCAACTTCCTTCACATGACTGGACAGAGAAAACAAGCAAACACACAACAGACTGAGCCTGCCCCAGCTGTCCTCCCCGAGAAGGCAGGTTCTAGAATCACTGCTTGATCCTCTGTGGCAGAAATTGGATGCAGATTGGAAACTTCCTGCTACCTAATGCAGCAAGTGAATCTAATTTGTGATTTTTATTCCCTTCGCTCTGAGCTCTATTTACGGACGAACTTTGGTGTCACATCCATTTCCAAAATATATCATTAAGTAGCAAAACCCACCTCTGCAGGTGAGATTAAAACTGGTCATGTGGAGGTTTCTACCCATGTTTCTACTCGGGTTGAAAAACCAGACTTGGTGCTTTTCCTCTTCTAAAGATAATCTTCACTTTAATGGGCTACAAAAAGCAGCCTGCCAGCAAAAAAACACACAAACATTTATTAAAGCCTCAATAAATAGTAATTCACTGAAGATAAGATTTTTCCTCCTGAAAGTCTAAACGCCTTCTGAAAATTATTTCAGAAATATGTTGCTCAAGGATTAAAATAGAGTGCTTAAGTCTTCTGTTGCTCACGTTCAACTTGGTTTTCCCTTGAGAATATTAAACCAAACAGAGAAAAAAAGCTACCGAGCTAACTAATGTGAGATCTGATGCATCAGATCCCTAGGAGAGAAGGAAAAGAGGTCTGCAAGAGCCTTCCTCTTCTCTTCCCTCTCTGACTCATTCTTTCTGCTTTCTTCCTTTTCATTTGGCTCCAGGCATGGTTTCTCTGGCTCCCAGGACCTTGCAAGGAATACCAAGCAATAGTTTAGGTGATTCTCACGATGGGGGAACCTTCATTTGTAAAAGCTGGAGGAGAAGGGCTGATTGGATTGGAAATGCAGGTTGCAAATCTGGGGTGGTCTGGGTGCCTCTGGAGCCTAGTGAGCTCTCCCCAAGCATCACTCCTGCTCGGAGCTCATCAGAGAGCCCTGGACTGGGGAGGGCGGGACAGGCAGGCAGGCAGGCAGGCAGAAAGCCCTAATAACCACATCCTTCACTATGCCAGGTCAGATTTCCAGCACAGCAGGAAATCCCCAAGGAGCCTGAGACTACTTCCCCATGTTCTTAGACATGGTCATTGGAACCAAAGGACAAGAATGTTAAGAGGAATCTCAGGGACCACTTAGTCTAAGCTCCCTGCTGCACACGTGCTTACAATCTCTTCCACTTCAAAAGTTTCCTGTTACTTTGCGTGGTTTACCAGCCACGTCCTTAGCTTGCACCTTCCCATCATTGCCAAACAGATTAAAAGGTAGCCTACATCCCCTCTCCCTGTCCTTCATCTTTCTGTAATCCAGCTCTTACGTATCATTTCTGGAAATGGCTCATTGCAAAGTCATCAATAACCCTCCAGTTGCCCAAACCAATGAACGCTTTCCCAGTTAGCGCTTACATTTTCACCCCTCCGATGTCGCTCGCAGCTCCTCTGGGAAACTCTCCTCTCCTGGCTTTGGTGACCCCTTCTTTAGTTCTCTGAGTTTCCTGACATCTCCTACTCAGTATCTTGATGGTTCTTTCACCAGGTTTTTCAATGCAGCTTTGTCCCCAAGCTCTGTCCTTGGCCCTCTTCTCTTTTTACTGGGTGCATTCTATTTGGCTGACCTCATGTGCTCATCACCTCTACAGATGGCTCTCATGGCTGTGTCACTAACTCAGACCTCTCAGCTCTGAAGCAGCTGTCTTCCTGCCATGGCACCTGCACCTGGCTGCCTCTTAGGTGTCTCCAACACGACTGGTCCAAAGCAAAAATCGGTAGTCTCTACTGATTCCCCCACTCAGCCTTCCCTCCGTGTCTTTCTATCGCCATCAGTGTATCCAAACCAGAATCTTTGGGGGTGACCTGACATCTGCTTCTCCTACACATCCCCACATCTAAAATTAATCACCAAGCTCTTCAAATTCTTCACTGTATGACTCCTCGACCTCTTGCACTGCCACTACGTTCTATGTCTTACCTGCCCGGTCGCATCCTTCTCCCTGACCTCCCTACTTCCATCTCCTGCCTCTCCAACCCATTCTCCATAGACAGGTTGGAGTTATCCTACACACATCGATGAGCTCAGGCAACTTTCCTGTTTAAAAAGCCCTTGATGGTTCCTCATTGTCTATAGGCAAAAATGCAACCTCCTCAAACCGACATAAAAGGCTCTGATTATTCAGCTCCTTCCTGCATCCTGACCTCATTGCCGGCCACTTGTCCCCTCTTACAGTCATTCTAAGTTATGCTTAGTTTCTAGCATTTCTCCTACAGTTCTTGTCCCTCTGCGTTTGCATACATTATTTTCTCTGCCTTGAAGGCTCTTGACTCCTTGGTAAGTACAAGCTCATCCCTAAGGTTTGCTCAAACACCTCTTCAGTACACTCTTTGTGGGTCTCCCTCTACCAGAGAGTTCACTGCTTTGTTCTCAGTATTTTCATAACATTTTGACTCTGTCGTTCTTAGCACCTCTTTCACAATTTTTTTGTAATTATTTATTTACAAGACTGTTTCCCTAGCTCAAACGAGCTCTCTGAGGGCAAGGGCCTTTCCTTCTTTACCTCTTGAATTTCTGACACTTAGTAGCCCTCTGTAAATAGAATTGGAAAATGGCTGAGAAAAAGGAGGTTCAGAGAGGTGAACTGGATTTTTCCAGTCACACAGTTACTGGCAGTTTCTGGGCTGGAATCATGACCATCTGACTCTGCATTTGTGTCCTGTATACTGTCCAGTGGCTGGGACCTGAAATCCAATGGTCACAGGGGGCTGTGGGTGGGTAGAGAGCAGGAGACAAACCCATCCACTGAAAGCGTAGTGGATACGGTGCAGCAGACAGAAGCTGGCACCTGGGGGAATCTCTGGTTGTCAATGTCGGGGGCATGCACAGGAGGAGATGGAAGAGTATTAGCCGTGCAGCATAGAGCCACAGCAGAGAACCCAGGAACAGACAACCTTCAGGAAGCCAAGAGGAGAGGTACTCAAGGAGGTGGCGTCAGGTAAACTCATCAGGAGGCACAAGGGCTCTATATCAGTCAGGGTTCTGCAGGGAAACGGGACCAACAGTGCATCTATATTTGTGCCTTTATCTCTACCGCTGCATCTAGAAAGACATTTATTATAAGGTATTGGCTCACTCAATTATGGAAGCTGAGAAGTCCCACTATCTGCCGTCTGCAGGCTGGAGTTCCAGGAAAGCAGGTGCTGTAGTTTGAAAGCTTGAGAGTCAGAGAGCCGAGCGGTACAGATTCCAGGCTGAGTCTAACGACCTGAGAAGCAGGAGTGCACAGGGCAGAAGATTGTGGTCCAGACCAAGGAGTCAGGCAGAGAGCGAATTCAACCTTCCTCTGCCTTTTTGTTCTTTTCAGGCCCTCAATGGATTGGATGATGCCCACCCACAGTGGGGAGGGCCATCCATCTGCTTCGCTCAGTTCACCAATTCAAATGCTAATCTCTGCCAGAACACCCTCACAGACACACCCAGAAATAACGTTTAACCAGATATCTGAGCATCCCGTGGCCCATAAACTTATCTATCACAAGCTGCTGGGATTTGAGAGGTAGAAAGTCAATCCCTGAGGATCCTAACAGCCAGATGAAGTCAGGGTCCTGATCTTAGAACCCAGAAGCACAGGCTGGGTATCAAAAGAAGGACTTGGGCACAGGTAACAGGACGGGAAGCCAGTTTCCAGAATCAAGTTACAAAACAGAGAACACAGGGAGGGAAGTAGAGAAGGGTGGAATCTGTAGCATCCTTGCTTCTCAGCTAGGTCACACTCTAAAAAGCAGGAATTTTCACAACAGACAATATATTAAACATGCTCCTGTATTGTATTTCCACATTTTCCCTCCCCAGGGTCCTTTTCCTTCATTTCCAGATGCATTTTTCAGTGTTCATTAAAGACCAACTGGTACTGACTTTGGGTTATGGGCCAGTGCCACCAATTTTTTGAGAGAGAAGAGTGCTCATAGTGCAAGGTCTGTTTAGAACTTGGAAGGTCAGCAGCTCCTCCCAGGAGCCTCTCTCAAGGGCGGTCTGAAGCCTGTGTCTGGGAGGACGCCCTTGGGCTGGGCTTCAGGTTTTCGTATCTGCTCACTTCTGACCTGGCCTCAAAAAAGGTATTAAAATGCACTTCAACTCTTTATTTTTCCTGGCCCAATTAACCAAAGTGTTTAATAAGTAACAGGGATGTTTCCAGTAATTTAGCACTTCATTAGTAATTTGTTCCATTATAATATGTATCACCAAAATCAACTCAATTCAGACAACCATTTGCTGCCTTCACCGAAGATAATGACTTCTAATTCCCATTACTGGAGCATCTTATAAACCTTTTAAGTGGTTCACTACTCTTCATTAAGGTGTATCTCAAAAACATTTTGGACCTTGCAAAAAAGTAAATAAAACCCATGAAAATTGAACCGCAGATAGGCAAATAAAATAGAATAAACACACCTCAGGGATACCATACCATGACTGTGTAGGGACAGGCTTTTGTGTTTTTGCATAAAACAAAGTCCATTTCTTGTTAAGTCAGGGAATTTGAATTTTGCCCTTTCAGATACCTGAGGCAGCTAGAAATTTCATTCCTATTTCATGGAGATGAGGGCTTATACAATCAGAGAATGTTATGAGAAGGCATCTAAATATTCTGTAATGCAGTTGAGAAGGATTTTAAAAGTCAACAGACTGTGGGACAGAAATTGGTTCCCATGAAAGCTTGTCCTGTCACTGTGAATGGATGCTGAGTGCAACAGAGCTCTCACCCTTGGGTCCTGGCTGAACATGGGCTTTGCCTGTTTGCATTGTGTCTTGTGTCTGCCTCAGAGCACTGAGCACTGAGTACTGGGTTGTGTCTCCCCACAGCACCCAGAATAGCACTGAGCACTGAGTACTGGGTTGTTGTCTGCCCCACAGCACCCAGGACAGTACTAAGCACTGAGTACTGGGTGGGATGGTACCCAGTTGCTTGCCTCCAGCTTGCTGTAACTAACATGAATTAAGAACCCGCACCATGTGCTACCTACTGTACAGAGACATTGAGTGTCACCTCATTTATTCAGCAATTGGAGCTTACGCTTTTAATTTTCTTTTAATGCTTATTTATTTTTGAGAGAGAGAGAGAGAGAGAGCGAGCGAGCACGTAAGTGGGGGAGAGGCAGAGAGAAAGGGAGACAGAGTCAGAAGCAGGCTCCAGGCTCCCAGCTGTCAGCACAGAGCCCAACACGGGGCTTGAACTCATGAACAGTGAGATCATGACCTGAACTGAAGTCAGTTGTTTAACCGACTGAGCCACTCAGGCGCCCGTGGAGCTTACACTTGTAACTAGCAAAACTTTTGCTCTCTTATATTAGCTGATTTTGACAGAAATTATTCTGTAATACAAGGTGTTATTTCTTTGTCTTCCAAGCCAAGAGTATTACTTAGACCCCTACACCTAAGGATCTCAATGGGAAGCAGGATTCAAGGTTTGAAGTGATAGCAGGAAGTATGAGAGAGGATGGGATGAAAGGCAAACAGGGAGAGGAGGCAAGATTGGAAGTGGCCTGCAGCCATTTGCTCATTTATTCACTCCACAGATACTTGCTGAGTGCCTACTATGTGCCAAGCCCTGTGTTTTTTGAAGATTTAATGAAGATTTAAAGATTTAATTATGGGCCACTGAAGATTTAATGATGGGCCAGGAAAACATGCTCACTGTCTTCGTGAAGCCTCCAGTCCGGTGGGAAAGTCTGAGCAGGGAATGTACCAGAGTGGAATAAATACTGTGACAGAGGAAAGAGTGGCAAGAGAAAGCAGTGAGGACATATAAAATGAGACAGCTCCCAAAGGGCAACCTGGAGGAAGTCATGTGACTGGGTGCCGAGTAAAGCCTGGCAGAACCTCCTAGTGTGTTAGTGAGAACTGACGAGGTTTCAGTTTAAAACACTGCAGGACTGACATCCTGTTCCCAGAAGAAAGGTGTAGGTGCAGAGACAGGCAAATGTGAAGATCAGAAGGCAACAGAGACACGGCTTTACTTTTCCTATGGGAGCAGCTATGGCATCTAATGGGATCAAGGTGCTATAGAAGTTGAGGCACTCCCCTCTGACGGTGTGCTACACTGGGATTTAAGGAAGGTGTAGCAGGTGTTTTCATGAAGTCCGTTATCTGACTCTAGCATTTTTAAACAGTGTCTCAGCTATTTGTGCCTAACAAACCACCCTAAAACTTAACCGCTTAAGCCAGTTAAGCATTTATTCTGGCTCATGAGTGTACTTATCAATTGGGTGGTTCTTCTGTTCTCAGCTGGGTTCACTAAAGTGCTAGAAGTCATCTGGAGGTCAGGTTGACAACTCTGGTGACCTTGGCTGGTCTCTCTCTCATGTGTTGGGGGTTGATCTGGGATGGCCTTGGGTGGGACAAATGGACCTTCCTTCACATGGCCTTGCATCCTCCAGCAGGCTAGCCTGGATGTGTTTACATGTTATGTCAAAGTTCCAAAAGGGCAAGTTAAAGTGTAAAGACCCCTTATGTCCAGGCTCAGAGCTGACATACTATCACTGTGGCCACATTCTTTGGGCCAAAACGAGATTTGAGCAGAGGCAAATAGACTCCACTTCTTCATGGGAGGAACTACAGAGTCATGTTGCAGAGGCGTAAACTCAGGAAAGGGCATGATTGGGCTCATTTTTACAATCCATCCAACAAACAGCACCTTGTGGAAAATGCAGTTTGTCCCTAGTACAACTCATCACGACTCGTGTCTCTGATGTCCTCTAGGCCCCGTCATGAATGGGCATGTCCATTCTTGTGAAAAGAACCCAGGTGTCAGACCCCTCAGGCTTTCCTCAGCCTCCGTTGTACCGGGTCTTGTCTTTCCACTTAAAAAGAGTGGAAGTGAGCCAAAATAAGAGCCGTGACCTATTAAGGCTGTTGGTCAGCTTTACTGACCATAATCATCATATTGATCACTGATATAGCTACATCTGCCTTAGTCAAGAGACAGATTCATTGGAACAAGATGGTTGGCAGATTGCCACATCAAGTTAGAGGGCCATGTGTGCTGATGTTCCTTTAATAAACATTTAATACAGTGCTGGGTGCTTAGATGAGCTTGGGGTCACTGTTAATAAAAGCCTGGGCTCAAAGATCTCATATATTTGGCACAAATGTGCCACCAGCCATTGGAATACTTCATGAGTTCCATTCTCATCTCAAGAAATGAAAACCAGTTTTTCTTTGGTGAAGACAAGAGTCTTTCTTCTCTGTATCTTCTGATAGGATCTTTTGTATTTTCAAACTCTGTTCACATTTTCTTTTCTTTACACTAGGAAAAAGATTGCCTTTTCTTCCTCAGTTTCTGCTATAGAAATCTAAGAAAGGCTAATACTGCTGCAACAAACATGGCAATGCAGATATCTCTTTGAGATATTGATTTCTATTCTCTTGGATATAAACTCAGAAGTGAGATTACTAGATCATATGGTAGTTCTATTTTTAATTTTTTTAAGAACCACCATACTGTTTTTCAAGTCAGCTGCACCATTTTACATTCTTACCAATAGTCCACAAAAGCTGCAATTTCTCTACATCCTCACCAACACTTGTTATCTGTTTTATATAATAATCATCCTCATGGATGTGAGGTGATATCTTATTGTGGTTTTGATTTGCATTTCGCTGATGATTAGTGATGTTGAGCATCTTTTCATATATTTCTGTTGGTCATTTGTAGGTCTTCACTGGAAAAATGTCAATTCAAGATCACTTTTTTTTAGTTTTTTTTTAACTTATTTATTTTTGAAAGACAGAGAAAGACAGAGCATGAGTGGGGGAGGAGCAGAAAGAAAAGGAGACAGAGAACCCAAAGCAGGCTCCAGACTCTGAGCTGTCAGCACAGAGCCCAACGGGGGGCTCGAACCACGAACCACGTGATCATGATCGTGAGATCATGACCTGAGCTGAAGTTGGATGCTCAACTGACTGAGCCACCCAGGCACCCCCAAGATCTATTCTTAAATGGGGTTATTTGGTGTTCTCTTCTGAATGGTAGGAGTTCTTTATATTTTTTTGGATATTAACCTTTTATCAATTATTCACAATAGCCAAGACATAAAAACAACCAAAAGGTCCACTGAAGGATCAATGGAGAAAGAAAATCTGGTCTGTACATACACAGAATATTATCAGTCTTTAAAAAGAAAGAAATCCTGTCCCACACAACAACAAGGATGGCCCAGGAGGATGTTATGCTAAGTGAAATAACCTGCTCGTGTTTGTAAGGACAAACACTGCATGTTGCCACTTATACGAGGTCTCTAAACTAGTCACACTCATAGAAGCAGGGATTAGAATGGTGGCTGCCAGGGGGTGTGGGGTGGCAAACGGGGAGTTGTTCACGGGTATAAAGTTCCAGTTATGTACCAGAATGAGTTCTAGAGGTCTGTTTCCTAACACAGTCCCTGTAGTTAACAATAATGTATGGTGCACTTACACCATTACAATTCTTAAGAGGACAGATCTCATGTTAAGTGCTCCTACCACAAGACAAACAAAAACAAAAACCTAAAAGGGCAGGAGGAAGCTTTTGGAGGTGATGGATATATTTATTACCATGATTGTGGTCATGGTTTCAGAGGTGTATGCATATGTCCAAGTGCATCAAATTGTATGCATTAAATATGCACACTTTTTTGTTTATCAATTATACTTCAATAAAGTTGTTTAAAAAAGAAAGAAAAGAAATCCAGAAAGGGATCTAATGGGACCAGTTTGGCCTCGGGTGCCTAGTGTGGTCCAGCCAACTGCCTCCAGGAGGTGGGTACTATTGTACCAACTGGACATTACTAATGGCAACCTGTATATGGAGGAAGGGTCTTACACAGTTCTTAGTAAGATACAAGGGGATGAGCAAGAGAGGGGGATGGCAATAAGGTGTAGGATGGATCAAGTATTTTTCTATTTGAGATTATCTATTTACTCAGATTAGCTTGCAGGTACCATGTGACTACATAGACAAGTTATCAAATAAAATACAAAACAGTAACAAAAAGCCATATATGGTACTTACTGTGTCTCTGATTAGAAGTATTGAGTTATCCTAAGATTCTACAAGGAGGTAAAGACGACTTACTGATTATATTTTGAACTGTTCTTTCCTGAATGATGCCTGATGATGGCTTTGTAACTTGTTGGTTTATATCTTTTTAATGAACTATGTTAAAATGGTTATTTGAGATCTCATTTGCTGAAATGTGGACTGCTGGGGGTTTATTTCATGAGTGGAGCTGACCTACTGGTAGACATCTTGACACCAAATTGCAGCAGAGGCCCTTCCGGTGTGCCATGTGACCATCCCCCAGGTGTCCCTACACCAAGCCCCACACCCTCAGCAACAAGCATCCCCAGTGTGAGCTCTCAGCCCTCACACAGCCCAGCTGTTCGTTGTATGGGTAGACTCCAAGGAAAAAAGTAAAAACATTATGGTTGAGCTTGATAGAGGAAAACAAGCTAATAATCATCCCGATGGATAACTAATATTGCCCATTCCATGGGTAGTGGTCCAAAGGAAGTGTATGTAATAAATGAGAGGAGCAAAGGAACATCTGCTTAGGGCTTTCAGTGCTCTGACTCCAAAAGACTCTCGCTGCTGGATGAAATACCTCCAGTGCATACTCCAAAATGTTCTAGAAAACACACAAGGATGTCTCAGGTGCCACATTGAGAAGTTAATACTTTCAGAGCTTCCATTTTCTGGAGGCCACTAGATTCCCTAAAGGGTCTTGTTCCCATCTACTCCTCCCATCTCCTGATGCTACCACTCCCTCCTGGGATGTCACTGGCTCCAGGACACAGCTCATCTATTTGGCATTAGTATTCCTTACTGAGAGATGGCAAGTAAAGGTTGATGGGTTTGGCAGCAGCAGAATTGTTCTGAGCAGAGCCAGTGTGCACCCTCTTGGTAACCTCAACCAAGGGAGGTTAAGAAGCAAACAAACAAGACAGCTAGCATGAGTTCTTCTCCCCCTCCCTCTCCCCCCTCCTCCACCTTTATAAAGCTTTCCTGAGTAGGGATTGGGTCTCCCAACATGAGATTGGCCAGTGGGAACTCAGTCCCCTTAACATGAATGAACAAACAATTTCAAGTCACATATGTTTTGAGCATCAGCAAAGGACAGGCTTTTCCTCATAAAAGACTTACCCTGGGTTGAGATCTTTTTTGGTTGGCCCAGAACTGCTTCTGCTGTCTCTTCATGTGCCCGTTACCTGTCCTAGAAAGAGTATAAATGCTGATATAAGCTTGTAGTTCAGGCTTTTCTTATGGCACTATTTCACCTTTCCCTGGTACCAGAAAGGCCCTCTACCCACCACACTCCTCCTCCCCCCAATGCAATTAGCATCAATGGGCTGCTTGCTGGCACGGTTAAATAGGAAACAGAGGAACTGCACTGATTTCTGCTGTTGTGTTTGTGTATTTTCCCCAGTTTGCACACAGAACACAAGAGGACCCATTCTAACTACTGTTGTTAAATCCTGATTGCTGCTGACACATTATTAAGAACAACAAAGTGGAAGCCCTTTTGTTCTTTGCTCTCTCCAAGAGAACAGCCCACTGGACCCTCCCTCACTGAAGTCAGATGCTCTCCTTCCTGCCATTTCATACATACTTTGACTCAAAAACCATGCATTTGAGCCAAACAAAACACTCTGGGGAATGTTCCATTGTAGAGGTACTGGTTTGGTTCATCTCATCTTATGTCTATAAGCATTTGTTTAGGATCTATTCTTTTTTTTTTTTAACGTTTTTATTTATTTTTGAGAGAGAGCAAGCGAGCAAGTGAGCAAGCGAGCACGAGCAGGGGAGGGGCAGAGAGAGAGAAGGAGATACAGAATCTGAAGCAGGCTCCAGGCTCTGAGCTGTCAGCACAGAGCCCCAGGTGGTACTTGAATCCACAAAAACATGAGATCATGACCTGAGCCAAAGTTCGACGCTTAACCGACTGAACCACCCCAGCGCCCCCAGGATCTATTCTTTTCTCTGCCTTTGGGGATGCACAAAAAACCAAGTCACTGCCCCTATCCTCAAGGAGCTCACAGTTTATGGTGGATAAAGAGTTGCCAATCAAGTACACTAAGATGACTTTGGAACAATCTACAAGAAGGAACATGGATGCTATTATGCAAGAAAGGAAGACACTGACTCTTACTGGGGTGATACAGGAAGTCTTTCTAAGGAAAGTGATGACAGAGTCAAATCTTAAAGGAAGATAAGAATTTTTCAAGCATTTATTCATTCACTCAACAAATATTAAATTTTCCATGTGCTAGGGAGGTAGATTCCAGCAAGTATGTGAATGAGACCTGAGAGTGAGTCATGGTTGGAGGACGGAGAAACATCAGGAAGAGCAAAGACCATGGAGAGGGACCTGGATAGGCAATAGAAGGTGCAGTCAAGAAACTGTGGAAGGGGGCACCTGGGTGGCTCAGTTAAGCTTCCAACTCAAGTCATGATCTCATGGTTCATGGGGTTGAGCCCCGCACAGCACAGAGCCTGCTTGGGATTCTCTCTATCCCGCTCTTTCTTCCCCTCCCCCCACTCTCTCTTTCAAAAAAAATAAACATTTAAAATTTTAAAATAAAGAAACTGTGGAAGGACAGGTGCACAGAGGAGGGTACGAGGGCAGGAGGTAGGACACTGGGACTCAATTCCAAAGAGCCTGAGCTTTACTCTTCAGAGGAGAAAAACTATTGAAGGAACCTAACAGTGACATAATCAGATTTGTGTTTTAGCAAGACAGCACTGTCGTGTGTAAAGGAACAGTGCGGGTGGAGACAAGACTCAAAGAACGGAAAGCAATGAGGATGCTATTGCTGTAATTAACAGAGAAGAGCAAAGGCTTGGGTCTGAATAAAGGTAGTGATATTAGAATTGGAAAAAAGGGCATAAATGTGAGAGTTCAGAAACAATAGGGCTTGCTGCCTGCACAAGTGTAGTGGGTCGTCAGAGAAGACTGGAGCAGAAGAGGATTTGCTGGAGGAAGACTATGCGTTGTGTTTTCAACAACTTAAGCTTGAAACTTCCACTAAGTGTGTCTTTTGGGCAGTCAGAAATGTGGGTCTTGACTTTGGGAGAAAGGCTGGGTTGGAGGTACTATCTGAGGATCGCCTCCATAGGTGGTAACCAAAGAAAGCCAAGGAGGTGGATAGAAGGACAGCATGGAAAGGGAGGAAGCACAAAGACAACACTATCTGGGGAATAAAGCCTAGCGGAGAGAAGACAGCAAGATGATCTAGATGAAAAACAGAGACAGAAAACCTCCAGAGACAGAAGAGATCACTCTTTTAGAAGCCAGGGGTGGAGAAGGTTTCAGGAAGGTGGGAATGCAGAAAGAAGTGCTTTTAAAGGTAAAAAATAAAATAAAGGGAGAGAGGGAGGGAGAGAAAGAGGGAGGGAGGAAGGGAGAAGGAAAGGCAGGGAGGAGGAAAGCCTGGGAGGCAGGCAAGCTTCAGAGGAGCTAAGCAGGATGAAGGCTGCAAAGAAGCCTTGGACTTCACAATTAGGACATCACTTCCTGAACTTAGAGCAGTTCAGTACAGTTTTAGAAGACATATAAATTCCTTCCTACTTCAAGTTCATGAAGATTTTCCTTACAAGAGGCAAAAACACAAACAAAAAAAACCCCTTTGACTTTTTTATTTAAAAACAAAACAAAAAGGTACACATGAACCAGCTTGGGTTGAGTCAAGCTTTAGCAAGTTAGCGTAGTTCTGCTTCCAGTTCACAGTTCAGTGCGGTTAATATCTGCCCCCAATGCCTTGCCATCTTCTGCATTCTCATATGCCAATGGCTGGTTCCTGGTAATCCTTTCTCTAGAAGGCCCTACTCTTTTCCTGGTTGGTGAGCTTGGGACTTCAGAGGCTGATCTTATCACTTCAGAAATCTTATCACTTAACCTTCTGTCCATAGGTCTGATTACAGAATTTTTCAGCTCACAAGAAACTTGCTTCCAAGAAAAATGCCATGTTTCTTTGTGTTTCCTGTTTTGTTCTCTTCCGTGTCCAGGAGTAAATTTTAGGGCTCTCAGTCACAGCTGTTTTGTAAAGCAAATTGGGAAACCACAACATAAAGTATGTGGGGAAATCTGTCAAGGAGAGAAGAAGGAATTGAAAAAAGCAAAGATATCACAATAAAAAAGCCAGAGATTAACCATGGAGCTGGGGGGAGAATGGAAAATAAACCAGAGAAAGGGAGAAAGGACAGCACAGAGAAATACAAAAGTAAAGGTAAAATATTATTTTAAGGATATAAGGATTCTTATATCCTAAAATGTTTGTTGACTAAATGAATAAAAACAAAGCAAGAGAAAACATGGGGCCACTGTTAACACTGCCTCCTTTGTGACCCTCAGCTGATGGGTACCCTATCCTTCTCATGTTTACAATCCAAGTTGTGGGATAAATCCTGCCTGTTCTAGAAGGTGGGATGAAGTGTGTGCTGGGCAGTGTGGCTGTTGCCCAAGTCTCTCGTATTGCAGAGATGCTCCCTCTTTCATGCTTGCTGGTATTTCATGGATTCAGATCCGTTTACTCTGGGTAGTAAACAGCCCCCCGAATGTGTACTTTGCAAGAAAATGATCAGGTTGACTGTCTTTGGAGACTGGTGGGTTAGATATCCCAGAGCAGTTGACTCAGAAACCTTCCTATCATTGCTGAGAGAGAAATATTTGCACACAGATGATGGGCTGATCCTGGGCCTTATCTGGTTGCTAGAATGAACATCCAATGGGTATTTTAGATGTAAGAAACAGTCTTCAGCAGGGGTTATTGTGTAGAATGGACACTTCCTCAGGACACTGTCTTTCTGCCTCTTGACTAGTCTAATTATTGGCATCATTCACTCAGATGGTTTCTCCATGAAGAGGTGACGGACAGCCAGCAGGACCAAATTAAGATCCATATAGTATGATAACCAGAGAGGTGGCTCTTAACCTTATCTTCAGCTAGAAAATCTCTATAGAAGGATTATTATCAACCTAGGTTGGATTCTATGCCCATCCACAGACCAACTACTGTGGCCATTGGGATGAAGTTCTGTGATTAGCTCATTTCAGGCCAGGGGTCTACATCTCAATCACTAGCTAGAGAGATATGGTCCCATTAGATGTTAGGTCCCTACAGTTCCTGAAGTCAGTTTTCTGGAGACTGCTGGAAGAAGAGTACCCTTGCTCTTAGCAGAGTGCCGGGCCACCTGAAGAAACTCTCTCTCTTCTGGGTATTGCATGTATGTTTGTGAAGTATGGGGATGCCAAAGCCATTGTGCAAGCATGAGGGGAGTCAGTCAGCCAACCACAGAGGAGGACATGTCTGAGGATGTGGTAGAGAAACAGAGCTGGAGTCTCTGGACCAATTCAACCCTGAAGCCTCCCTTCCTCAGGCATCATTGGTTTTAGACCAGTTCATATTGAATTTCTGGTTTTGTTTTTGTTTTTCAGCTTGTAGCCTGAAACACCCTAACTGGTATGTGGTAGGTGGAGATTGGTTCCAGAAAAAATAAGAGATGCTGAGCAACCAAAAAAAGGTCCACTAAAATGAGGATGATGAGCATGTGGCACAGAGGACATTTGTGGCCAGGTTTAAGGTTAAGGGAAGAGCCCTGGATCTTCACTGATGTTCAGTGCAAAACGCAGGCAGGAAATCAGGGTGAGGACTCCTCATAATTACTGAACCTCACAAAAGTTCCTCACTACACGCAACTACCATTTCTGGGAGTTGGGTCCGAGGGTGAGGAGTACACTTGGCTGCATTTCACGCCAGCTGTCGGTCTGGGGGATTGGGAAGGCTGGGGTCTTCCCTTCTGGACAGTGATCTCTGAGGAGGTGAAGCTGGTACCTCAAGCTGGGGGCCTAGCTCCTACCCCAGAACCCCTTCTGTGCTTCTCTAAGATCGGCCTCCGACTTGCTGGAGGTGCTGTGCAGGGAAGGGTAAATGAAAGTCAGAGTCACACAAAAAGAGGGTTCTGTGAAGCGAGGGCTTGAGAGAAGGCACTCTCAGGGGACAGAGGGCAGCAGGGCAGGGCATGTCTCCACATCAGCTGGAAGACTCCAGCTTGGCCAGCTGCTTGGGAAATGGCTCTTCCCCAGGTGCCAGCTTCTTTCTAGACCCTGTGGCCAGAGAGTTCGCTCATCTCTTACTCTCACCCAAGTCCCAGGGAAGTCCAGGCCCAGGGGACAATGCTGCCTTGTTGTGGAGCTCTAATTTCTGACTGGCCCCTTGTTTGGGGACCCAGGGAGCAAGAAGAACGAGCTGTGAAGCTAGGAAAGTATTGCCCTGGAGCTGGGCTGCAATTTCTTTTTGTTCCTTGCCAAGTGCCCCTCTGATCTAGGACAGAGAGCCTGCTCTCAGCTGGAAGTCAGAAGGGGGCCCGGCCTTCAGGCTCTGGGGAAGCAGGACCGGAGTGAGGACGAACAAAAGCCTCACAGATCCCTCAGGGAAGTGTGAAGTGTCTGAGTCCACGGATTGTTCAGCCTAACCTGACTAGTGTGTCTGGGAGAACGACTGTAGGTGATTCACCAGTTCTTGGTGTCATGGCTTTGTCCCACAGACACATTATAGTGACTCTGCTTGACAAAGAGGCCTGGCTCGTGTGCTGGTTGCACATACACACTTACCAGTTCATGTGCATTTGCTACTGCTCGTGCATGCCTCTGTTTGTAGGGGGTGCCATAAGTAACTGTGCAAAGATTCTACCCTATATGATGAAAATATGTGGGCTTTCCTTACACTACAGAACAGCCTCCTAACCAGTCCCTTGATGCTGTCAGGGATCCTTGCACTTTCTCACCAAAGAACCCCTTCAATAATAGTTCTCAATCCCTGACTGCCCATTAGCATCATCTAAGGAGCCTTTAAAAATACCAATTCCTGGGCCCCATCCTCAGAAGTCTAGGTCCAGGTCCAGGTCCAGGTCCAGGTCCAGGTCCAGGTCCAGGTCATCTTCAGATGGTCTTGATGTGGAGCCAGGGTTCAGAACCATGGGCTAAAGGAAGGAACCATGAGCCCCTCTGCTCTGGATGGGTCCCCAAGTTGCTCACACCTAGGGTGATATTCCTCAGTTTGTCTTGTTTTTTATTCACCATTCCTATGATTTTTTTTGCTATAAACTTCATATATCCATAATATAATTCTACTGTTTTAAATTATTTACCAATAAGCTAAATTTTCACTCCAAGAAGGGGCTCCACATTCTTCCTGTGCTTCTCACACCAGCACACAACTCCATGCTCCCAGACCACATAGATCCCAGGGATGAGGACCACAGCTGATTTACCCATGCCTCCCAGAAAACCTTTCACTGACAAGTCTTTGGAATGTGTTTGCCAATGGTATTTACCAAGAGCAGGTCAGTTTTCCTAAAAGGTCCCTTTGATCTTCTCTTTGTTCCGGATGTATGGTGGCTCTGCATTGCCAGGTACCCTGATTCTGAAATGGGATACAGATGCCCTGGTGGTACAGGAGCACTCTATCGTGGGATTCACGAACAAACATTTTTTTAAAAAGGAGGTAAATGCTTATTTTATGTATGTTAGATAAATATAAATGGGACATAAAACCTGTGATTATTATTCTTTCTTTTTTTTTTTTAACATTTATTTATTTTTGAGACAGAGAGAGCATGAACAGGGGAGGGTCAGAGAAAGAGGGAGACACAGAATCCGAAACAGGCTCCAGGCTCTGAGCTGTCAGCACAGAGCCCAACGCGGGGCTCGAACCCATGGACCGCGAGATCATGACCTGAGCCGAAGTCGGACGCTTAACCGACTGAGCCACCCAGGCGCCCCTATTCTTTCTTTTTTTTTTTAAAGGAATAGTTTTAAATTTGATTTAAGGAAAATCACTATGTAAATAGTAGTTCAGGCGGTACCTGGCTGTGTGTGTCACTAAGTGATCAAAGGATGGCATTCAAGGCCTCCTAATCTGGCCCTGACCTGCCATTTCCAGCTTAATTTTTTCCTCCTTCCCAATAGAGGGCCACTGCTTCATCAAAAAGGCTTACAAATAGTCCCACGTATCAGCATCCCATAAAAACATGGGCTCTGGAACTATCCAACCTGGTTGAAACCAATGGCTCATGCAAACTTAAGGGGAGGAGGCACAGACCCCACTTCTTGATAGGGAAATATGTGGAAGGTTCTAGAAGGACATGCAGAATGGATAGCATTGTCATGGCTGTTTTGGGGAAATACAATCTGCCACAATCCATCTAACGGATTTCATATATGTTTTAAGGTCTTCATATATATATGTAAGTTAGGTTCAAGATAAACTGGCAAGAAATTCTTTCTTTTTCCTCCCCTCCCTCATGACAGGAACCTGGGAATAATCCAGCTTGGGAGAAACTTTAGGTATTAAATTTGAAGTGCCAGGCATATAGTAAACACTCAGTAAATGTGATTGCTATTATTAGATGATCTGGAGGACACTTCTGGTCTCTCTCCCCTGGACACAAACAATCACACATGTGCAGTCTTATCTCCAGTATTTCATGTAAACTCCACAATCACCCTGCAAGACAGATACTCTTAACCATTATCTGCATTTAACTAATGAGGCACCTGAGTCTTAGAGAATTGAGGAATTTTCCCCTAATTTCCTGAATTTAATCCCTAAAAGTTTCATGAAGGGGGTAATTTTATGACCGTTTTAAAGATAGAGAAAGGGCTCAGGGAGATTAAGTACATTGCCCAAGACAGGAAAGGTTGGATTTGAACCCAGATTTTTCTGACTCTGGCCTCAGTGTGGTTCCCACCTTGGACACAGCTTCCCAACAGTGAGGGTGTGGTGGTGGGGGGAGGGGGGACTCCATCGTGGCTCTCGGTGCCAGTGAAGCGGCCAGGTGGTCACAGCTGAGTTTGTTCTTTCCGTAGTTCCCTGCAGATGGTACCCGGAAGCCAACGGCCATTAACCCCCAAGGTCATGGAGAAACATAGCTGCTGTTGTTCCAGGATGCAAATGTGCTTATTTACTCTAGCCAGTGGGAAAATGCCAGTTCCTGTGGGAAAGGGGCGAGTGTGTGGAAGGGTGTGTTGTGGAGGAGTGTAACATGGGGACTGGCATGAAGCGCTGGGCAACGTGGCAGCCCTTCTGCCCTTCTCAGAGCACCTCCTATGCGCGCAAAGCTCTGGACCTTTGCACATGCTACTCTTTAGTCAGTGCTCATTTTTTCATTCAGAAGATCTATGTGAGGCCCTCTCATTTGCTAGTCACTATGAAAGGTGCTGGGGGAAAAACACTGGACAAGATGGGAAAGTCGTGCACCCTACTGGAGCTTATCTTCAGGTGGTAAGGGGAAGGGCGAGGGACAGAAAATATTCATGTAAACAAATAAAAAAAAATAATCCCATATTTGTGATCTGTTAATCACTAAGAAGAAAATAAACAAGGTAACGGAAAAGGGAATAGCTTGGAACACTTCCCAGACCTAATTATCCTTTAGGATGTAACCCAGATAGCACCTCCTCTGGGAAACCTTCCTGGCCCAACAAGGCTAGGTTAGATGAGCCTCTAACGTGGCTCACATAGCCAGTTACCTGCTTGTGGTGCTTGTTTACTGGTCTCTCTCTCACACTAGCCTGTGTGCCCCTTGAGGACAGAGGCCAGGTAGTGTCCCAGGTACCTGGAAGCTGTCTGGCAGCACAGGTGCTCAACGCCTATTTGCTTAAAAAAATGAATGGATGGAGGGATGGCCATGTTTGGTAAAACATCACCCTGAAGAGTGAGGCTATTTTTAATGCAGTTATGGCCTCAAAACCGTGTGATCTTATTGTATTCTTCCTAACTGCTGCTGGCTGTTTTTCTTTTTTTAACATATTTTGGGATCTTAATGAATGAGCATGATTTGCACTACAGCATATGGCTACTTTAATTAAGCAAAGGGTATCATTTTAGTAGGATAATAAATACTGTATAATTTATCAGGCCTTGTGTGTATTTTACAAGTATACCATGTGGGCCATATAAATCATTCTTTTACTTGGGAGGGGTAGAAAGAATCCCTATTGATCGGATGCAAGACAGTGCATGGAAAGAAAATGAGCTGAACACCTTGACTGCCCCTGAAGAGGCAGCCATCTACGCAGCAGTCACCTTGGGGTTCCTTGGGCACCCTGAAAAGTGGAGTCACTCAGAAGGGACAGTGGGTGTAGGGAAGAGACACTGTCCACGGTTGGAGAACTCAGTAACCCTCTGTGTTTGCTCCTCAATGAATAAATCACATTACCACCCGCTGAAGAGGTAGGACTCTGCAGAAGGAGATGCTGCTTGGAGTGCTGGAAAGAGGCCTGGGCTCTTGGGTTTTGTTGCTAAGCATTTGCCCAGGGCTGGAGAATTAGAATCCACCTGGGAGTAGGGGCAGACTAAAAGTAAGGCAGGGGAAGGTGAGCTCAGCACGTGGCCATGGAAATCCAGCAGTACTGGGATGTGGTCAAAGAACACCCACAGGTTATAAACAGACCCTGACAGAGCAGACGGGCTGGTGGGGTCCAGGACCTCGGATGAGCTAGATGCCTTTGACCCAGAACAAGGTGCCCTGGCTCCCTGGGAGCACTTAGCATCCTGAGGAGTGGGGAAGCTCCCCATCACTAGACGAGGGCAACTATGCCCAGGGCTGTGGGGCTGGGGTGCCCCGATGGTAAGTCTCCGGGCAAATGGAAACCGAAAGGTGTATTCTAAAGAATGAACCTTCCCCTACAAACTTGCAGACGCTTGCTACAAACTAACCTGCGATTCACCCTCCTTAAGCGAGCAGAGTCAGAGGATCTGTGGAAAAAATGGAACCAGCACGAGGTTTTGGTGGAGTGAGTCATGCCACATAGACAGGAGTGGGAGAAGGGCATCTGCAGAAATGGAGAAACGGCACATCATGTATCATACTTTTCATTACATTTTCTAAGAACACAATGTTGGAGATATCCATTTTATCTCTCCACTATCTCTCTATCTGTTCCAGAGGTTCCAAAGAGATGTATACTGGGAAACAGTTAAGAAGCTGATCTGGCTGAGCAGAGCCTTTGTGGACAGGGAAGGCTGGCCTATTCTAATTTCATATACTTTTGGGAAGTATAAAGGAGGTAAGATTGAAAAGTAGCTATAGAAGACATTACAGAGAACCCTGAAGACTTCGTACATAAATTTTAAAATTAAAAATATGCAGTCACTGGCACCTGTCTGCAATATGCAAGGCATTCTATTCAGGCTGGGATATATCGAGACTTCAGACGACTTAATTACATGGCCGCCTAGACAGCTCTACCTGGGTGTCCCAATGGCACATTGAAGTCCACATGGCCAGCACCTGACTCCTCATGTGTCTGCCCAAATAAGCTCCCTCCCCTCCACTCTTTTGACCAGTTAAAGGTACCAGCGTGCACCCACTCACCTGGGCAATAAACTCAGGAAGCACTGAAGACCTTTCTCTCCCCTACACTCTCCATGTTAAATCAACAGCAAGTGTAATCAGCTTCACCTCCCAACCCTTTCTCCAATTTCTCAATTCCTTTCTATTTCTTTTCTTGGATGATTACACCAGTCTCTTAACTGTTGCCCCTGCCTCCAGGCCTGTGGCAGCCCCCCACCCCAGCTTCAGATTCCACACCGTCACCATACCGTTCTGTGCTGAGAATCCCACAAGGACTCTCTAATAGCTAACGCGATAGTAGTTGCTGATTTTAAGCTTTACAACATTTCTTTTTCAAATGAAATCCCAATAACCAAAACAGGACGGAGCCAAGATGCCTTGATGAGTGTCTCGCTTGCTCAGTCTTGCTCCTTATCCCAAGGCACCACAAAAGAGCCCCAGTGACCCCAACAAACACAGTCTGAAAGTTCACAGGAAATGTCCAAACCACTTAGCATGGTTTTTTTTATCCCTCTACCTCCTGGCCATCTCTCCCATCCCACTTCTGCCACTTCCTCCCTCACCGCTTGGACCATCCTGCTCTACTCTCTGGCCCCATTAACAGAGCTGCCTAGCACCAGTGATCCTCCAAATTCTGTTCAGGTATTAGCTCCTGTTGGAAGCCTCTCTGAACCCCCAAGCAACTCAGCCAGAACCTAATGCATTCTTAGGTGGACAGTCTTCCCCAGGAGAATGTAAGCTCCTTGAGGACCCAGCCAGCGGCCCATTCATTTCTCTCCTTGGTTCTCAGCTCCTAGTAAAGTCCCATAACCCTTCATCACACTGAGCTATGGAATGAAGACCAGGTGCCTCCCCTATCTTCACGCAGACTGTGCAGAGTCCTGCTGTGTTGCCTTAAGGTCTCAGCGATCAAAGACTATCCCCCTGTGACCCATGGTGATAGATTAGAACATCTGGCACCCTCCGCAGGGGTTCAGGCCAGCCTGTGTGGGCCTCGTTTGATGGATGGCCACTTCACTGGCTCTCTCCCTGCCAGCTCCAAAAGCAACACCAGTTCTTATTGTAGATAAAGTGACTTCTCAAATACCTTGGGCAAGAGGCCAGTGAGCTGGGCCAATGAGCAGTGGAAAGCGATTGTTCCAAGACTCTAATCGACATGCAGCTCTTTGAGGAAAAGAGTGATGAAGGCCTTTACTTCAAGAACCAGATGCAGGGCTTCTCCATCCCTCTCACGTGACAGGAGTGGGTCCAGGTTTGAGTCAGCCTGGCACCTAATGCAGAAGATTTAGAAGACAAAAAGCTAACGGTCACTGTGTGCTTTGGGGGAGACAGTGGCTAAATAGCAGCTTCACAACAGTTGTAAAAAATGATGGTGTAATGTGCTGAAGTGCCCTCCCCAAATTCATATGTGGAAATCCCAACCCCCAGTACCTCAGAAAGCAACTGTGTTTGGAGATGAAGGTCATTAGGGTGAGCCCTAATCCAGTATGATTGGTGCACTTATAAGAAGAGGACATGTGGACAAAGCTTTGTATAGAAGGAAGACCATTTGAAGACACAGGGAGAAGACAGCCATCCACAAACTAAAGAGAGAGGACTCAGAAGAAATCAACCCTGTTCACAACCTGAATTAGACTTGCAGCCTCCAGAAGTCTGAGAAAATCAATTTCTGCTGTTTAAGCCAGCCAGGCTTTGTTATGGCAACCCTCACACACTAATACTGATGGGTATGGTGTGGTGAGGGTCTCAGGCTATGGTGCAGGCCCTATGGGGGCTATGGTATGCTCCTGGGTGCCACTGTCGTCCTCATGGACGGTTTCTTGCTGCCCTGCTTCCATGAGTTTCTCTTCTCCCACAGCATCTTGTGCCCTGGCTTGCCTTTCATCACATTCCCATGCAAAGGCTGTATTTGTCTACTTCTCTGTCTCCTCGACTAGACTCAGCTCTTCTAGGGTAACATTGTGTCTCTTATTTCCAGTGCCTGGCACAGAGGCAGTACCCAGTAGCTGTACATTTGTGGAATCGATGAATTGGAGTTTACCATCCATATCTGTGCCCAGCCCTTCTGCCAGAGTCTGCTCCTTAGGTTGCCCTGGCTTGGGGGTCCTCAGCAGCCCCTCCCTTCCAGCTTCTCTGGCCACTGGCGCTGCTAAACAAGCCCCAGTAGGCCAAGGCTCGGAATGGAAAGGAATGGGTGGGGGAAGAGAGACGATTGGTCCATGTCCTGTCCAGAGAATGCGATTGGCTCTCTGTCTGAATGGGATCCTGTGATTGGCTTCTCGAGCAGTGTGGCTAATGAAGCTCTTCCCTTTAGGCGTTTCCTGGTAGCTTTCTGGCTGCGGGAGGGGGCTGGCTGTCTCTGAGCTGGCTCTGGTCTAGTACCTGTTTGCTGCAGCCTGAAGGTGCAAATGGTGCTCACAGACTCAGCAAACAGCTTTTTCCTAGGCCTTCGGGGATGGGATTTGCTGTGGGTCAGCAGGGGTCTAACACAATCTCCTTTTGTTGGGCAAACAAAACAAGTGTTGATATACCTCCTCTCTGGTCCTGACACCTTTAACTCAACACAGAAAATCAAATCACTTCCCTGCAATTGGATTCTAGCAACTTCCCTCGATCCTCTTTTCCTTTGGTTTCCCTCCTGGGGTTCGACCTGCATTTTCCTTTTTCTGCAAGTTGAAAATGTAGGTTATGGCTGGGCTGTCAAATCAGGAAGGACTGGCAGTTAGAATGAGAGGCTCTCCCATCCTTCACAGCCTAGAAATGTTCCTTATAGTTCCCGAAGCCCGAGTGATATTTGGAAGTCTACAGCGATGATAATAAGTATTATTGTTTACATGTTGCAGTAGCTAACAGTTTACACGTTATAATAATTCCTCATACAGTTTTGATCTTACACGAATAGGCATTATTACATTTGTCCTCAAACCCCTGGTGCAATTTGCAATTTTTTGCTTCACAATTTACATTTTGAGGATAATGTACATGTTGGCTGCAAGGTGAAGTGACTGGGTCTGACAGGGTGCTGCGTTGCAGCAGACCCATTAGGGGAAGAAGAGGTGTCACCGTGGGTGGGGGGATGATTTTGCCAGAGGAGGAGGCCATTTTGCAAAATTTAAATCTGCATTGGAACATCACCCATCCTCCTTTTCTGGCCCCCTTTCTGAGAAATATCATCTCCACTCAGCCCCAGAGCAGGCTTGTCTCTGCTCCCTGAGTGGTTCCTGCCCTGGACAGGCCTTGGCAGGGTGACGACCTCAGTATGTGGTGGGTGTGGGCAATGGCTGGCAAGCTGGTGTTTCTCTCTCTTCTCCCGCCCCCACCTCCTCAGTCTCTTCTGGTCCATGTTCATGGAGAAGCAGAAGAAGGTGGGGATATGGGTTTGCCATTTATTCCCAAGGATTTCCTGTCCTACCTGCTCCTCCCCCTCCACTTGAGTAGGGGTCCCGGGAGAGGAGTCCTCAGATCACCTGTTTTTAATGGGATGTGAACAGTATATCGTGTAACTTTCTAGTTCTTTCTGGACCTTCTCTCATCAAAGGTAGCTTTTCTGTTTGTTTCAAGCTGATGAAAGCAGCACAACTTAAAAAATAATAACTCAAAAACTACTTTGTAGAAAATGGGAGCTAGGGTGAGTCACTGGCTGTATGCGAAGGGAATGGTGGTGGGATAAGTTTTAATAACAGGGCACTGTGTGAAACTTTGAAAAGTAACCACCCCTCCCTCATTTTCCTCAATTTTGACAAACTGGGTTGGTGCAAAAGAAAGACGTCTTCTTTTGTGAGCCCTCAGGAGCTGCAGAGCTAACTTCAGGGGCAGCCACGCATGAGAACATCCTTACCTAGTTCATAACGCCTGGTGCATGGCAAATGCTCAGTACATGGTAAGTGTTACTATTATCATTAAAAATACAAATGAGACAATGAAAGAAAATGTTGGTTTCTTTTTCTCCAAACTCCTGAGATGGTCTCTCTCTTGTTCAGGGTTCACCTGGTCCTTTTCAGGACATACTGACTGTCCAAGTAGGCAGCGAGACATCCTGAGAGTTGGGGGACAGCAGGGGGCTGACTCTTGAACCTTCTATGGTACAATTCCTTGCGTGCTCACTCTGAGACCTGCTTATTTTCTCCCAGGTATTTGATTTGAGATTTCACTCTCATACTGAACTGAGGTCTTACTAGTCAGTGAGTCAGGGTGGCTGCTAAGAGCTATACGTTAGTTTCCTAGAGCTATTGTAACCAAGCACTACAAACTTGGTAACTTAAAATAGCAGAAATTTGTTCTCTCAGAGTCCTGGAGGCCAGAATAAGGTGTTGGGAGGAGCATGCTTCCTCAAAAGTCTAGGGGAAGCTCCTTCCTTGCTTCCTGTGGCTTCTACCAAACCTAGGCATCCCTGGGCATGTGCAGCATCACAGCAGCATCTGACTCCACTGTCACAGGGTCATCTTTTCTGCATCTGTCTCCTCTTTTTTTTTTTTTTTAAGTATGTCTATTTATTTTGGGCAGGGGGTGGGAGAGAGAGAGAGAGAGAGAGAGGAAGAGAGAGAAAATCCCAAGCAGGCTCCGTGCCACCAATGTAGAGCCCCAATGAGGGGCTCAAACTCACGAGCTATGAGATCATGACCTGAGCCGAAATCAAGAGTTGGGTGCTTAATCGACTGAGCCACCCAGGTGCCCCTGTCTCCTCTTTTTCCAAGGACACCAATCATATCAGATTAAGGATCGACTCTACTTCAGTGTGACCTCGTCTTACTGACTACATATGCAGTGACTTTATTTCCAAATAAGGTCACATCCCAAGGTACTGGGAGTTAGGACCCCAACATACGTTTTTGGAAGACAAAACTGAAACCACATCAGGGCTTTTCAATCATCCATCTCAACAGGCCTTGAAGGCAGCAGGGCTTTGGGGCAGAGCCCTGGGCCTTCACTTCCAGAACTGACTCTGATGGCTGGGCTTCCCTCTGTCCTGCCCAGCTTCAGGCCTCACCCTGCCAGGGCTGATTAAACACATATCCCCCTTCCACTGCATCCCATATGTCCTCGGCTCAGTGAGTGGAAGTCAGGGCTCAGCTGAAAGTTCTGACCCAGGGCCACTCCTCCAGGCCAGCTAGAGCATGTCTCGCCCGAGAAGGCTAGCCTGCTGGAATGGACGTGACTTGTGTGCTAGCTTGTCACCCCACTCCTGCTACCCCCCACTCTACTCTGCTGCCAGTAAATGTTGTCAAGGCACAGACGTTTTCTGAAATCCCACTGTCTGGAGGACGGAGAGGTTGACTCAGGCTGAGTGACAGCCACAGCTGAGCAGAAAAGGGCACAGAGAGAGACAGAGACAGAGACCAACAGAAAGAGCAGGGTGACAGCCTGAGTTCAGAGAGACAGGGTGGGGGAGGGTACCCCTGGCCCTGACTCCCCCAATGCCTACAGCAGCTGTTCTGCCTCCCTGGAGGGAGCCCTGGCTGTGCTTTCCAGAATCCTCCTCCAGTCTGGCCCCATTACCCAGCTACTCATAGAAATCATGGAGCCCTGAAGGAAGGGACAGAGTAATCTGTAAACTCTTCTACACAGGGTTTTTTACAATACATACTCCTGGTTTGCCTCAGGAGACAGTCATTGGGTTTTATAATTTTTTTTCGAGAAAGATCTAAATGTTCTCTAATTAACCTATTAGTATTAATTATACACTTGTAGTCATTTATTTGCTAATCTGAAAAAACGAACCTCCTGGATTCAAAGAAAAGGTTCCCCACCAACTCCCATCCTCTTTTGTCTTTTCTCCTAATGTTAAGTGTTTAAATCACTTGCCAACACAGAAGGAATAAAAATAATAAAAAGAGTGACACCGGATCAGAGAGCAGGGCCATGGTGGAGAGATACAAAGCCCCCTGAGCAGTCAGCAGGAAGTGAAGATTCCTCCGTATTCATCAGGGGAGAGGAGAGGACAGCCGCAGGATCCTCGGACCTGCCCAAGGAGCAAGACCCCGAGGCTGGCCTGCTGGGGCACAGTTTCCTGCCCTGTGCTTTTAGGACCTTATGGCTCAGCTTTTGCACAGGGATCCCCGGGATCATGTGGGTGCTGCTGTCGTCAGCTTCTATCTGTCTGCCCTGACCTCCTTGACAGATGAGGCTCACACACCTGAGACACTCTCTCAATGTAGCCAAAAGGAGGAGGCAAAGACACATAAACACACACGCATTTATGTTTATTGTGTGGGGATACAAGGCATTATAATAACTTGTAACCACCACACATATTATGAGCATATCAGTGATGATAACTCGCTCACAGATGTGACAAAAAATAAGATAAGCTGCTATTACATACAATTGGTAGGTATAGCCTCCAATGCCACTTTTTCCTCTCCCTGCTGCAGGAGAGCCTGTCAGAACACAAGAGAGAGAGTAAGCCTCAAGAGCCTCAAGAAGGGTGAAACTGAATGCGAATTTTATAAGCTTGCACATTTAGGTCCCATCTCAGCAGCCCCGATTAGAGTCCCACTGGATGGGACTATAAATGAAGAAGCAGTGTCACAAAGTGTCCCCAGCAAAGGACAAATGTTTGTCTAGTGTGGTATGGCATTGTCCTGGAGCCTGTGGAAGCCTGAATTTCTCCTTCTGTGCCCCACCAAGTCTAGGAGAAAGCTTTTGGGTTTCCCCACCTTAGGCTACAAGGCTCCTGGGTGGTGCTGTATTCAGGTATGTTGGCCTCAGTCTCCCAGCTCCTGGGGAAGTCTGAGAACACAATTGGACTTGAACACCCTCAGCATTTCTCACAGATTGACCATTGTCCTGAAGCTCTTGCTCAGTGGGGATTTCACACCTGTGGATAAATGATATGCTGTGCTGCAACCATGCAAGACCTATGAAGAGAGAGTTTTAAAAAGTAATTAAATGGGTAATTTGATGCTTGTTCCTTTCTTCCATCTCTGTTCACTGAAGGTACATAAAACCTAAGGAATCGCACCTTGCTCTGGACCTAACCATCTGCCATTTCAAGCTTGAATGTCTTCCCTCCCCTCCTTCCCCCATGCTTGGTTCCAGAGGGGGGTTCCAATCCCTGGACTTTGCTGGAGGGCTTAACCAAGAAGCCTGGCATCTTCCCCTTGGACTGAGATCCATCAACAGCCTTGTCCCCATTCTCCCCCCTTGCTCAAAACAGACCCACAAGTCTAGGGACTGGGTTTCAGTAGGGTAACGCCTCATTGATCTGGGCATTGTTCAAACTTACACAAACTAGCCAGGTAACTGAAACCTATCCTATCAAGAGCCAAAATCATTTCTTAAAAAAATTAATCACTTTTAGTAGACATTTTTCAAAAATGCATTACACACTTTCTTTCCTCCTTTAACAGAGGCTACTGATCATAATTTCCTGGAGCTGTAATCTGTCTGCACCTGCCTTCTAGTTGCTCTGACTCCTTTTTCAATGTCAGAAGATAGGCTTTCACTCTGGTCCCTGCAGGGTGTCCATCTCTAGCAGCCACACTGCCCTCCTTCTGCTCGGATCTTTCTATGTGTGCTGCCGCAGACTTTGGGGGGCCATCAGACCCACCTCCTCAGCTGGCTACTTCTTAGAGAAGAGTCAGGGAGGCCCTCAACAACACGCCCAAGAGGCAGGTTCTAGGCTTAGCAGAGACAGGGCTCTGGAATGGCTGTTTTGGGTAGTCAAGGACTCGTTGGCTTATTACACTGGATGGTGTACCTTATAGGACTAGAGATGCCAAAAAAACATGGTATCTTTAGGGGAAGCCACCCCACATTAAAACCCTAAGTCACTTTTGCTGTGATTAGACAGCAGGATGTCAAGGAGGAAACAAGGAAGAAAAGTGGAGTTTACTGAACATTTCCTGAACATTCCGTGACAAGAGCTCTGCTAGGAATTCTCACCTGCTATTTCACTCACTGCTCCCTAGATCCTAGAGATGTAGACACTATTGTCCCTATTTTACTGAGGAAAAAATGAAGGCTTAATGCTGCTAATTAGTAAGTGCAGAATCAAGATGCCAAATCATGTCTGTCTCACTTTGAAACCTGTTGTCTTCTGGGGCACGTGGATGGCTCAGTTTGTTAAGCATCTGATTTCAGCTCAGGTCATGATCTCATGGTTCATGAGTTCAAGTCCCGCATCAGGCTCTGTGCTGACAGCTGAGAGCCTGGAGCCTGCTTCAGATTCTGTGTCTCCTTCTCCCTGCCCTCCCCCCACTCACACTCTGTGTATGTTTGTCTCTCTCTCAAAAATAAGTAAACATTAAAAAGAAATTTTAAAAAGATCTGTTGTCTTTTATACTTTTTATCCTTTCAAAAAGCATAGAATTCCTTCTTTTTAATTCTTTTTTCATTTCTCTATTTTTAATCTTCTTTATTTTTCTTTTTTTTTTAAAGTTCATTTATTTTGAGAAAGAGAGAGAGAGAGAGAGATGGAGAGGGAGAGGGGGGAGAGGGAGGGGGAAGAGAGAGAGAAGGAGAACACGCAGGGGAGGGGCAGAGATGGAGGGGGAGAGAGAATCCCAAGCAGGCTCCGCACTCTCAGTACAGAGCCCAACATGGGGCTTGATCCCATGAAAGGTGAGATCATGACCTGAGCTGAAATCAAGACTCAGAGGCTTAGCCAATGGAGAAACCCAGCTCCCCTTAATTTTTCATTTTTAATGAATGAAATCATCCATGAAACCCCAACGTAAGAGATAACAAGATGCTCCTGTGGACGGCTTGGGCTTTTCTAGGCACCAAAACTATTGGAACCCTAGGGACCCACAGAACCCAGACTGAAAACCATGATAACCAGGCCCAGAGATGTGCTAGGATAATATCTTATGGTTTAGGAATTCTCAAATAGGGCGTAAATAAAATTTTCCCTAATCATGCCCAAGAAAGGGGAGGGATAGACAGACTTCTTCTGGAGAAATCTGTAAATGATATACCATCTCATTCCAAGACCTCTGTCCTCACTGGGTTTGCATGCACTCAGAAGAAAGACTTCTTTGACATCTGATTACATTTGGTGGTGCTGATGCTGCAGACCTGGGCAGACTTCTCCCTGGGCAAAGCATTGCTGGTGGACTAGGGTTGAGACCCCCCTGGGACCTCTACTGTCTCCTTGTAAATCCGCCACCCTTCTCTTCTGCACCATTTGTGCTTGATTTTTCAGGGGGCAAAAATTATGTTGTTGGACTGTGGGGCACCTATGATGCCTGAGACATATCCAGGAACTCCCATATGAAACTCCCTGGTGAAAGGGCATGGCAGGCCTAGAAGCAGAGGGACGAGCGACATCAACAAGAAGATTCTGGCACAAAGCTGTGGTATGAGTTAATGAGAAGAGGCAGTGAGCAACAAGAGTGAGAGTTTGGGCTCTGGAGTCAAGCAAACCAGGATTTTTTATTCTGCCTCTGCTGTTTCTTTAATCTCCCTAAGCCTGAGTGTTCTGAGCTGCAAAATGAGAATAAAAATATCTCTTTCACTGGTATGCTATAGTGTTAGATGGAGTGATGCATGAAAGGTGGTTGGCACAGTGCCTGGCACATAGTAAGAAATCAGTAACCATTAGTTGTTCTTATTATTATCCTCATTAATCATTATATACTCAGACAAGTAATCCAAGGACTGAGAAGTCAATATAAAGAGCAGAAAGTTACTTAGGGTTTGGTCATAATGTTTAAAATCATCTAATTAGTACAGTGGTCTGTGTTTTATTAGGAGACCTCAGGCCTGGGGTTTGCTTTCCAAGCAGAGTTACTAAGTTGTTGGCATTTGAATTTGGAGCACACTGGGGCACTGGGTGGCTCAGTTGGTTAAGTGTCTCACTCTTGATTTCAGCTCAGCTCACGATCTCACGGTTTTTGAGTTTGAGCCCTGCATTGGACTATGTGCTGACAGTGCAGAGCCTGCTTGGGATTCTCTCTCTCTCTCTGCCCCTCCCTTGCTTGTGCTCTTTCTCTCAAAATAAATGAATAGATGAATTTGGAGCACAAGTGAGGGACCCTCAGCATACAGACAGTATTAAGCTATGGGGCTAATAACTCACTTCATTAGAGAGTGGGGCAGAGACGAGAAGGGATCTGGCATGGAGTGGGAGCCAGCAAAGGAGACTAAGAGGGAATAGCTACCAAGGGAGAAGGAAAGCCAGCTGTCCCACAAGCCATGAGAGAACAATTCAAGAAAGGGGAGGCCAGCTACAATGAATGGTGGGGAGGCTAGGAAGGGACACTGAATGTGGACCTTGAGGTTGTTGGGACCTTGGCAGGGGCAGTTTTATGGAGGAAGAGAGGCTGAAGCCTGATGTGGTGCTGGAGGGAACAAAGGGAGGTGAGGAAGTTGCAATTATGAGCACAGACAACTCTTTGGAGATGTTTCGCTAAGATTTCTCCCTGGGACGTGGAGCCATATGAGTTCTATCGGGAAATGTGGTGGTGTGAAGGAAGAAGGGGAGCCACTCCTTGGATACATCAGCTGGTGGAGCATCCTCTGGGAAACTCATCACTGACACATTCTCTTCACAGAAAATGCATTTCAGTTGGAGGGGAGAAATGAAGTCAAAGTCACCAAGGCTGTCGGAATGGCTTTCCCTCCAATTACCCGTGTGTGGATGGTGTACCAGAAAGGAGGCAGAGGGGACAGGCCCTGCTGAAGCAGACTATTCCTTCCTTCCCTTCCCACCCATGACACTGCAGGATCCATGACCAGACGTCAGATGGGGGATTGTCCCAGCCCCTGGGACACTCACTACCCCTGGAGAGTTTGGGGCCACACCCAGTCTGGCCTCAATACCAAGAGCCCTGGGACAGGTGGCCTGGGATGAATCAGAGGGCTAATTAGCACTCTCTCCCCATCTAAAAGGAGCCAGAGACATATAAATTGCCCCCAAGAGGGAGGGAAGGAGGCAGAGAAAAAGGAGGTGGAGAAACAGACAGGGGTTACATCAGAAAAACAACATCATCCAAACAGCCTCATGTCCCAAATGGGTGTTCCTTCTCTAGTAGGAGTGGCAGAGGCAGCTGGGACCCAGGGGAACCCTGAGGTAAAGCACCTGTGTTGGCGCCTCATTATCTGCATGATGGATGCCACCTCCCTACCTCAGTGAGGCCCCAGGTGATGTCTACATGGCTAGCTGGTGTCTAATATCTCTGCTTCTTCCCATTACACAGCCCTGAAAATTCACTGCTGGGCGCCAGCATCTAGCTTGGCCCTTGGTAAACTGGGGTTTCTGCTGGGTAAAAGTCACATCAGGGCAGTGGCCAGGTCTGCGCTCATCCAGGGGATGGAAGAATCAGTGGGCTTGACCAGCATAATGTTTTAGGGAACAGTGCAACTGAGAGGATTCTGGAGAGTTAGGGTCTAATCATGGCTGCGTGACCCTGAGGGCCTTGGAAACATGCAAGTTTGGGCCACATAATATCTCTAACATTTGGGAGTTCTGTGAGTTCAGCATCCTCCCAGCCAAATTATTTCTGGATTATTTATAGAGCCATGCCTCTTTATTATTATTATTTTTTTATATTCTTTCCAGCCTAACTTTTGAGGGCCTAGCATTCCTGTTGATCTCAGTTCTGTGTGGGCAGAGGAGCAAAACCATTGTTCATTTGAGAGATAGGGAAGGAAGTCTTAAGTCTGTAATTAAAGACAATTGCCCACAATGAGCACATCTAATGGCCAGATCTTGGTTTTTAATACCATTCTCCAACAAAAGGAGTTAGGGCTCCTTGGAGAAATGGTTGTTTCCTGCTGGGGCAGGAAATGTATGAGATGAGGCTAGGGCATCCTGTAACACCAGAAAGTAAGGAAGTGACACATACACACACACACATGCACAGGCGCACGCCTGCAGGGATACGTTAAGGGGACACAGGAGCCAATGAAGAGCTCCCAATGGCCAAAGCTGGAAGAATTTGAGCCAGGAAATAAATAAAGGAGTCTTGGATCATAATGCAAGGTGTAAAATGAAGATTCATGAACCTATGTTGATATAAATAAATGAATAAACTATCAAAGAAATAAATAAGGAGAAGAGACAAATCCGTGGTACATAAGAATTACAAATCATTTGGTAGATGCCTGTTTTCAAGGATGTGGAGCTTAACTCTCCACTCTGTAACTGTGGGCTGCACCTAGTGACTTCTTCCCCAAGAAAACAATATGGAAAGGGGGAAAAAGCAAAACTTCAGAGTGGAATGCTGTCTTAGCCAAGTGATCAGGTCAACATCAGCAGTGATGAGTCATGGTGAGGTATGTACTTCTGACATGATGTGATAAGAAGGGCACTATACCATGTGGTCTTCCCCCAAAAAGCTCATAATCCAAGTCTGAGCATTAAAACAAGTGTAAGACAAATCCCAGTTGGGAGCTACTCTATAAAATACCTGACCATTACTCACCAAAACTTCAAAGTCGTCAAAAACAATTAAAGTCTGAGAAACTGTCACAGCAGAGAGGAGTCTAAGGAGACAACTAAATGTAATGCAGTGCCTTGGATGGGATCCTGGAACAGAAAAAGGACATCAGGTAAAAACTAAGGAGATCTGAATAAACTGCAGACTTTAGTTTAAACCAGTGTGCCAATATTGATTTTACATTAATAAATGCACCATACTAATTTATTTTTATTTTTTGAAGAAAAAATTTTAAAGTTTTATTTATTTATTTGCAGAGAGACAGAGACAGTGAAAGCAGGAAAGGGGCAGAGACAGAGGGAGAGAGAGAGAATCCAAAGTAGGCTCTGCACTGCCAGCACAGAGCCAGATGCAGGGCTCAAATCTACAAACTATGGGATCATCGCCTGAGCCGAAACCAAGTCAGACACTCAACCCACTGAGCCACCCAGGCTCTGGACCATACTAACTTAAAATGTTAATAATTGGGAAAACAAGGCACTGGGTAGATGAGAAAGTCTCTGTCCTTTTTTTTGAAATTTTTCTGCAAATCTAGAAGTGTTCTAAAAAATAAAGTTTATAAAAAAAATAACCCAAACCCTGCCCAAATCATGTGTTTCTAATTAAATCATTTGAGTGGTTCAAACCTGAGTAGAGTTGCTTAGCAATTTTTAAACTGTATTTGTGTAAAGGATTGTGATGGTTACTGCTAATTCCTGATTTAATTTCTATTTCCTTCTTCATGTCCCCAAAAAAAAAAAAAAAGGCAGTGTTTCCCCCAAAAAACAATGTGTCCAGCAAACATATTCATTTCTCCTGATTCTCTTGCAGCAAGTGGTGGCCATGAACACAGTTCTGGTCAGTGAGACATAGGGGGATCTCTAGGAAGATACTGGCTTCTTGAATAAAAGGAGAAATCATCATTAGCAGAAAGCCCTTTGCCCAACGATCTTCCCCTTCTTCCCACCTGTAGTTGAGATACGTGGCCTGAAGGCAGGACAGCTATGTTGTGATCATGAAGCAACCAGCATGATGATGAAACTCTACACATCATGGGTGACAGAGCTGAAAGGTAAAGACACGGGTCCCTGGTGGCACTGCTCAGTGACTGTATAAGTCCTGGACTGCTCATCTCTAGACGTCTTACTTGGTGATTCAATTTTTTTAAAGGCTACATTGGTTGGGGTTTTAGTCATTTGCAACCAAATACAATCTTACCAACATAAGGACCAGTTAGTAGAGAAGCTACAGAAGGTGAGGAATTTGGAGAGAGAAGACTGTTTTAGAACTAAGAGCAAGAGAAATTATATTAAATATTAAGGATCTATAGACTATTTATTACATAACTAAGGGTTTCAAAAATGAAGTAAGCTATTTAATCTACATGTCAAACTGGTATGAGTATGAATCCTTATCTTTGTTTGAGAGCCTGGACCATGCAGGCACACAAGTAAAGTGAAGTTGCTCAAGGTCACAAAATAAGTAAGAGGCAGAGCTAGCAATGGAATCCAAGTCACCTCATGCCAAGGTAGACAGGTGTCCCTCTGTACCACTTTGGTCTCAAGGGAGCTCAGGTGCAAGCTATCTGAGGAAGGCAAGGGATGGAAAAGGCAGAGAGACCAGAGATTGAGGAGAAAAGCTAGCCCAGGTCTCAGCTCTGTCTGAGGACTCTAGGAATGAGAGGAGCCTGGACATTCTACATGTGAACAAGTAATAACCTTGGGGTTCATGTAATCATGAAAAGAGGAGTGTAAGTGGAGGTTTCAGACAGAAAAGATATGTTAACTGCCTAAAGACCAGGGATTAGGAGATCAGCCAATACCCCCTGAGTGAAAAATTTTGGAATAGAAAGTCTAGAGTTTTTTAGATTTTTATGAAAAAAATTGAGCATAAGAATCTGTTGTTTATAATTCAATAAGCACTTCTTAAACATATACTATGGGCAAAGCACCATATTAGGCAAGGTGAAGATCACAAAAGAAAAGAATGGTATGACCTGCTCTATAGTTAAGTGAGAGAATCCAAATGATGTGTCAAATAGCTGTGCATTTGGAATTGTGTTCAAATTAGGAGTCTTGCTTTTCTCCTGAAATAGGGGATGAATCCAGGTTGGTATGTTGCCTCCAGACTGTCTTAAAAAACCCAGAATCTTTCTGTGCTTTTATTCTGGATGGGAGAAGCCTAGTAGATACAAGATGGTTAACAGACCTCAGTCTGCCACTTATGTCCCAGGGTGGCAAAAAGGCAAAGGACAAAGGGCAAAAAGTGTACCTGCTGTGTCAACCCCTCCTTTTTCAGGGAGTTTTCCTGAAGGTCTCACAGTAGAGCTTCCTCTTACATATCATTGGCATGAATCGAAATACATGGATTTTTCTATTGTGATAGGCTGAATGTCTCTGTCTCCCCAAAATTAATACATTGAAGCCCTAACCTTCACTGTGATGGTGGTTGAAGATATGGCCTTCAGGAAGTAATTAGGGTTAGATTAGGTAACAACAGTGGGACCCTCATGAGATTAGCACCTGAAGAAGACGGGGGTGCTTGGGTGTCTCAGTCGGTTGGGCAGCCGACTTGGGCAACTCAGGTCATGATCTTGCGGTCCATGAGTTCCAGCCCCACGTCAGGCTCTTTGCTGACAACTCAGAGCCTGGAGACTGCTTCGGATTCTGTGTCTCCCCTCTCTCTCTGCCCGTCCCCCACTTGTGCTGTGTCTTGCTCTGTCTCTCAAAAATAAATGCTAAAAATTAAAAAGAAAAAGAAGAAGACAGATCTGTCTCTACACCCATGCACCAAGGAAAGGCCATGTGAGCACACAGTGAGAAGGAGGCAGTCTACAAGCTAGGAAGACAGTCCTAATGAGGAATCGAATGTTTTTGCACCTTGATCTTGGACTTTCCAGGCTCCAGAACTATGGGAAAGAAATGTCTGTTGTTGTTTATGTCACCTAGTCTGTGGCATTTTGTTATAGCAGCCCAGGTTGACTAAGACACCTATCTATGAGGAAGCTGGGAAATGTGCTCAACTGACACCTGAAATAACGTCCATGTTTTATTAATACAACTGAGAAGAACAGATTATGAAGCAGGTGGCTAGCACTTTCTGTCACAACCTCTATCATAAGGGGAGGCAGCCAATGTGCCTTACATCAGTGCATTTTTTTTTTTGCAGGTTCATGTTTGACCAACTGAAGAGAGTAACAACAGGCTATATTAAGAACTATGATAAAGGTAATAAAAACTAACCAAAATGTTATTGTGCCAAGTAGCCTTTCCCAACACCTTAAGTCAGTATTTACCACATATCCCTGTTTTATCCCTTCTCATCAGTAACTAAAATGATCTAATTGAATCAATTACATGCTTATTGTCAGTTCCTTGAGGGATGCTGCCTGTCTTATTCACACCTGGGCTGGAACAGAGTGTGGCATATCGTGAGCACCGAGTACAAATTTGTTGACTGACAAATTGTTATTCAACACGTATTATGTGCATGATGTTATTTTTTACATAGATTATTTATTTAATCCTTACCATAATCCTGTGAGGAGGATATCATTATTCCTTCCATTTTACAGAGAAGGAAACACTGAGCCATTAAAGATTCAATTCCTTGTTCAAGGTCACAGAGCAAGTACATGGGTGAGCGGGGTCTAAATCCACAGCTGGGCTTTCAACCAGCACATGATGCACTAGGGAGTGTAACTCTCCTCCCAGAGTGCCCGAAATGCAGAGGATCTCCTTTTCTGACTAGACCTTTAAAAATGGGTAGGAATTTTACAGGTGGCTGTAGCAGGAAGTGGGGGGCGAGGCTGGAGATAGAGAAAAGAACCTCATTCTAATTAGAGGAGCTTGAACCACAGAAACTAGTAATGGTTTGGGAATAGAGAGTAGTCAGATGCCTCAGAAAATGTGTACTGTGGTACATAAAACTAGAAGTAAGAGGTGGGGTCCAGGTGTGAAAACCAAACCAAGGAATTTCACTGTTATCCTTTAATAGACACATTGGGGGAAACTTCAAAGGTTTCTAAGTGGCAGGGAACATGATTACATCTGTGTTTGAGAAAGATCACTGGCAGCAGTAGGGAGCCCAGGTATGAAAGGGTAATGGCTGGAGGCAGGGAGAACAATTCAAAGTGTCAGAAAATATTCAGGAGAGAGTCAACCAAAGCCTGAACCTGGATAGGTATAGCTGGAATGGGAAGAGAAGGGTGGATCCAAACATGTCATAGATATGGAATCACAAACCACTGGGCACTGACAGAATGAGATGGAGTGAGCACAGATGAGGCCAGGCCTTGACAGGCAGACAGAAGAGGGAAAAGGGGGCAGGCTCTTGCAGAAGCCAACGAGACAGGGTCCTGTGATTTACTTGTGTGATGTCTGCTGACCTGACAGGAGGCAAATTCAAGGAGACTCCATTCTTAGAGAATGCTAGATCCCCCTTCTAACCTTTGAGTGGCAATCCCCTGGTCCCCTGCCTGAAAGACCTGGATCAAAAATCTGGAGAAATGAGCCACAACTCCAGACTTCAGAGTAGAGTAATGGTCAGAGGAACTGGTACCAAGCGGAGACTCCCTCTCTTCCACACGGGAGCTGGTGGTGGGGCATATTGCTCTCCATCACCCCCAGGACTGGAGGAAACTTCACTCTCCTGGCATTTTTTAGGGTCTATGCAAAGGCATGGGGTTGAAACTGTGTGGGCTCTCATGGCAGTACAAGTGGACAGAACAGGAAGAAGCAGGCTTTATCCATCACAGAATATATTAGTTTTGACCCTGAAGAATGTCCTAAGAGGATTTAGAATGCACATGCCCGGAAATGCTTTGAAATCTCTATCCTTGCAGGTATAACAAACGAGAAGTGCAACAATTTCTTTCCATGGCCTGGGACCTCTACCTGTTCTCTGGCATTACTGACCACGCTCCCTTTGCCCACTCTACTCCAGTCATGGTGGCTTCCTCCCTGTTCCCAGTCTCCAAAAGTATTGGACGGCTTGTCCCTGCTTGGTTACTCCCTTCCCCCAAACCTATCCGTCCTGTTCTGCAGGTCTTGGCTCCAATATCATCCCTCAGAAAGGCCTTTCTGACCACGCAAGCTAACATTGCTCTCCACAAACCCCCAACCCCAGTCACTCTGAATGTGGTTCCCTAATGTATTTAATTTGACATTCATTTATTTCTTAAATGGTGTATCTCACTCAGGAGAGTAAGCTCTAGGAGCATGGGGACACTGCTGTTTAATTTGCAACATTTCTGCAGTACCAAGAAATTTCTTGGGCCATTGTAGGTGCTCAGTAAACATGGACTGAAGGACATGAACTGCCATATAAGGGAGCATCCACTACTCCTCCCCCGACCCTTTTCTTACCTTGCACCTGACCTCACACCCTCTTCCCAAACAGGGCCACAATTAGAACATACACTCTTCTGAGGATGGGGAAATATGAATTACCATCCCCTGGCCCACTCCTCCCTAGCAACACACTTCCCCTCTGCCTGGTGATCAAACAAGGAAGTACAGGTGAGTTCTGGAATCCAAGTACCCCTTAGAAAAAAGGTGTTTGCAGGGGCCGCCTCAGCAGACAGGACGACATGGCCTGGCAAGTAGTGGGTGCCTTAGAGAATTAGAGTGAGCTAAGTCTGTGTGCATTTCAGCATGAACCCGTTGGCATGTAATCGCATGCACATTAAGGACCAACTCACATCGGTCCATGATCAGGCCACTGAGGCCCCAGAGCCTTTGTCTCCAGCCAAGACGACAGCCCTTCCTCACTCGGCTGCAGCAGAGCAGAGGTGGAGAGTTGGCATGGCAGGTGCATGCCGGGAGTCTGATCAGCATTCAGCCTAGGCAGCATTGGGGCCTCATTAGTTTTAATGAATTAGCACTTTGGAAAAGGAGGGGATGATGTTACAGCGAGTGAGTGCACATCAGCAGCCTTCATTTATGCCTGAGTGAAGAGCCATCTTCTTCCTTCATTTTTCTTGCTCCTCCCAGGTGTGGAAGCCTGAAACTTCTCTAAATGCTAGAATCAAAGACCTCTGCTTTTTCTGTACTAACTCATTCTCCAAGCTGTCTATAGACTGGAATCACAGCAATTTTTGAATCAATGAAAGATAGAATTACCACAGCTGGAAACCCTGATGTCTGTGTGGGACCCAGAGATGCTAGTGACCCCAACACCCTGTGCGGTCCCTTCTGTCCTGCTTCCCCAAATCCTGCTCCTAAAAGCTGGAGAGCTGCCCCTGGGGTGAGGGTGGCTGTATCCCCACCCTCACCAGCGACGTGGACAAAGAAATTCCTTTGCGGCAGAACTGGCTGAGGGGGAGGAAACCAAGAATTGGTTAGGACAGGAAAGGATTTTTTGTCTGTAAACTCACATCCGTTTCAAAATGGGTGGTTCTAGCTGCAGGTGGGAAGTTGTCACTGCAGTGTAAAGGCAATTTTGCTAAGGAAGAAAAGGAGAGTGACAGAAACAGACAGAGATGGTCAAAGAGAAGGCGAGCCAGAGACAGAGCCACAACAGACAGGAAGGAACAAAGAGGCTGAAAATACTCCCAGACAGGCAGCCAGTGGCTGCGTGAGACATTCATCCAGACAGTGGCACATCTCCACCAGGGAAATGTCCTGAGGATCCACTAATTCTGCCTGAGGGGACTGTTCTTCCTCGTTTCCTGGAGAACTGATGCTGCTCTTTGATGGAAACAGAGCCTGGGTAGAATCCACTGAAAGGGAATGAAAATGTGATCTGATAGCTGTGAATAATCAGAGCTGCAAAATAAAGAGGGTGAGACCCAGATCACTGACTGAGGAGGAGATTATTCTTCATTCTTTGGATTCCTTGTAGGTTAATTGCCTGGTCACATTGCCTGGTTCAAATCCTGGTTCTTCAGCTTAATAGCTGGGTGAACCCAGATGGGTTACTTAACTCTTCTGTAACTAATTTCCTCATCTGTAAAACAGAGATAACAGTAACTGCCTCATAAGGTCTTCTGAAGATTAAATAAGAGATCACATGTCAAGTGCATGGAACAGTGCCTGGCACATATTAGCTTTATTATTATCATCATCAATGATATTGTTGTTATCCCTATCCTTTTCCTGGTCTAGGGGTCTCATGTGCAGCAAGGCTATCAGCATTCATTCTTCTGAGAGTGTGTATAAGGTGCTGTCACCAGTGACTCTATTCCTCCAGCTACTGGAGTAACGGGGATGGGACTCATCTCTCTATGGGGAGGGATCTCTTAATATTTCTGTTTAAGAATATTACCATGTTCTGATGAATTGGAATTGTGACAAAAGGCGTTTGGATGAGAAGGAAATTGGTAAGTGAACTGGAAAATGGTAGCCTAAGTTTTAACCATGTTTAAATGAAATGTAACACAAGTTCTAGATTTAAAAAGGGAAAACAACCATTGAGAACCAGTTATGAGCCAGGCGTGATGCAAGGTTATTTTACTTATGACATTGGATTTAGTGCTCACATTAAAACCTGCAGGTAGTTATCATTACTCTCTTATAGATGAATTAGCTGAGGTTCAGAGGGGTCGAGCTGCTTGCCCAAGATTGCAAAGCATGGTGAAATGTATGTGATACACGAACGTGGCTAATGTTTTGGTCATCTGATCAGACAGTGTATAATGAGTACTGTAGTGTTGTGGTCATGGAACCCAGAGAGCGTAGATTATACTTCTGGACTTCCTTAAAGAGATGTCTCTGTAAATCCAAGTGTTAGCACACCTCCTGGCCCGAAACGCAGAAATAACAAAACATGAGAAGAGAAAGCCAATGAGAAATCAGTTGGCTCAAAAATAAGATAGCATTTCTCAGAAACTGCAGGAGCCCTAGTTGAAACACGGATTGCTCACCCGTACCCCAGTGTCAGATTCAGTAGGTCTGCGGTAAGGAACTGCATATCTTACTAGTTTCCAGAGATGCTGCTGCTGCTGCCCCCGGGAACACACTTTAAGAACCACTGTCTAATACGAAGCTGTGGGCTCGGGAAGTTGTAAGCAGGGACTGTGTCAAGCCACCCACTGACTTCTCTGGATCTGCAATATCCTTAGTATCACTACAGCTCCAGCAATACCATTATACAACCCTGGTTCTATGCTTGGACTCCAGGGCACCCAGGGGAGGCAAACATTAAATTATTAGATAGGAAAGCAGAGAAGAAAAATACAAAATAAAACAACAAAAAAATCCCATTCAAAATGATCCCTACAAACCAAAATTCGAAGACACATGAAGAAATCTGATAGTGAGGAAAACTAGCTAACAAAATAAGCCATCGGAACATGAATTAAATCCAAATGAAATTAATTATACGATTCCAACAAAGTTTTTAAAAGAAGTGTGTTTATAATCTTCACAGAAATAAAAAGAAATATCCATTAAAATGAACAAAAATTATGGAAAAAAAACCAGGCAGAAATAAAAAAAGAATACAAGGCTATGAAACAGAAATAGTTAGAAAACCTTGCAAATGAGGAATGGAGTAAATGGCAGAGAAGCAATACTTGAAGAATAAATTAGCAAAACATAGAAAAAATAGATTTTCCCCCCTGAATTGAAGAAGGACATGAATCCTCCAGTTAAAAATACATCTGGAGTGGGGTGCCTGGGTGGCTCAGTCGGTTAAGTGTCTGACTTTGGCTCAGGTCATGATCTGATCAGGGTTCCTGGGTTCGAGCCCTGCATCGGGCTTTGCTGTGACAGCTGGGAGCCTGGAGCCTGCTTAGGATCTTCTGCCCCTCCCCTGCTCACACTCTGTCTCTGTCTCTCTCTCTCTCAAAAGTAAATAAACATTAAAAATTAAAAAAAAATACATCGGACTACTCAGCAGAAAAAGATAAACACATGCTTAGACTTGTAGCTGAACTACAGAAATGAAGGATAAAGAGAAGAAATAAAGCTATTAGAGAGACAACATCCTGTTCTACAAGGAATAATGATTTCACTAACAGCTATTACTCTTTTAGCAGTAACAGAGGAAGTCAAACAGTGAAGAAATATCTTCAAAGTGCTAAGGAAAATTAATCATCAGCATAAAATTTTATAGTCAGCTAAACTATCATTCTCAAAGCAAAAACAAAGAGAACGTACAACCACACAGAGAAATTATTCCAGAAGTAGGGGAATCCAGAGAGATCTGGAATACAAGGGATGGTGAGCACAGAAATGAATCAAACACTAATAAATTCAATTAACCATTTTAAAACAAAACACCTTGTTTTGAATGGAAAAAAGGGCAAAATTAAAAATCTAGACCAGGGGTCTGCAAACACTTTCTATAAATGGCTAGATAGCTAATATGTTAGGCTTTGCAGGCTATACAAATTTCTGTCACAACCACTGAATCCTGCCATTGTGGGGTCAGAGCATCCACTCACAATAAATAAATAAATGAATGTGGCTGTGTTTCAAAAAAAATAAAACTTTTTTTTACAAGAACAGGTGGTCAGCTAGATTTGGCCTGGGAATAGTACTGTGCCCATCCCCGCTCTGGATGACAAGAACAAGATGTAGAGAGGGGTGCTGTTCAGTAGGTAGGTAGGCATTTTCCTATCCTTGACATACTCAGGAAGAGAATAGAAATATTAAATAATTTAGATATTTTTAAATATCATGCATAATTAAGCATGCCTGTTTACAAAAATTGAGGGTAGCCACTAAAAATTAAAAGTATGCAGCCTGAATTACCAAAAGGAAAAAAGGAATATAAATAAAGCAGATTCTGGTAAAGGTAAACAATATGAGGCCATACACATGATCACTGTGTCCTACCTGCCCCAGGTGATCTGAGGGTAAAATATACTAGGAGGAAGATCAGCTATATGGCACCCACCTCTGGCTTGCCAAGGAGCCTGGCAAGACCAAAAGAAGCAAGCATTAATTGGTGAGTAGATCTCTTGAGAGTTTTTGTTTGTTTGTTTGTTTTTAATAAGAGGTATCCTAGCCCATAGTAAGAGACAGAATATTGTAGAGAGCAGCTCAGACCATGGGTCAGTCATTCAGTACTTATTCGGTACCTATATCACATGATACTAGATACTTATCATGCTAAGAAGCAAGAATACAAAACTGAAAATCATAGTCCCTTCCCTTAAGAAGTTCACACATAGATAGTGGAAACAGTTCAAGGGAGTTAAGTGCTGCTAATTCCCAGGATATAAGCTACCAAGCCAGAGAGGCTCTTATGGACATAGGACCTTCACTCTGAGAATAAAACTCGGTAACTGCTGGATACCATGGACCCTCTTCTTCCAAACCCTGGGTGTCCCACTCTTCTCCCATAGAGAATCTGTTCTTTTCCTTTTTTCCCCGGGGTTTTTTGGCCTACTGACCATGGCTTGGCTGTGAATATGGGGTAAGCAGAGCTAGAGAAAGACCAGAGACTTGAATCAGAAGAGACCAGAAGAAAATAGGAAATACTGATTGATACTCACAGAGTATCCGGGATATTAAATACACAGTTTCCTTTGCTCAGAATGTGCTTCCTTGTCTTTGCTGGTTACTCACCCTTGACGTTTTGGCTGAGAAGGGACCTCCTGGGGAAACCTTCTGTAGTCATCCACTCCACCAAGCTAGGTTATACGGCTGGCCAGCCTGCCCACATCACATTGCCTGTGTTCTGGTCTGTCTCTTCTCCTGGACCAGACCATGAGTGCCTCAGGATTGGGTCTCATTGCCCTGTTTCTCACCTTTCACCTGTACAGACCCACAGATGCTGTGGACCATAATGGCCCAGAATGGACCACCTTAAGGTGTTTTGAACACTAAACATTCTCCTTCCCATAGGACCCTCTACCCCTGTCCAGACCAGACATAGTGACTTAGACAATTCCTATTCCACTTCCAGGAGTCACCTGGATGCCACTTCCTAGATGAAGCCCCCACCCAACCCATGTTGATGGAACAAACTGAAACGGGACTGGATGCTATTCCTCCATGCTCCTAGAGCACCTGGCATTTCCCTGCCTTGGTCCCTAATACATTTTACTTAAAATAGCCTATTTCCTTGTCTATCCTTCACATTAAGCTCCCCAAGGGCAGGACTTTCTGGTTTGCTGTTGCATTTCTAGTACCCAGAATAGTTGATTGCTCAAAAAACATCAAATGAATGAGTTAGACAGAGAAGCATTAAGTCATAATGGGTGGGGGGGTTGGCCTTTCAGAAGTTTAAATTGCTTTAAAGATTTAAGACTTAGGGAATTAAGGAGTCAGAAAACATCATGCAATTAGATGTACACATGTTTTAGCAGATTGGCAGGTAGAATTCATGTGAGCTAGACAGGAGTAATCATTGGAGGCTTCATGGAGGAAGCGGGTTCTAGAGGAGAGGCAGGATTGTGACAGAGGAAGTGGGATGAACAGGAAATGCCAGAGAAGGCAGAGCTGGGGCTAAGATGCAGCCAGCCCTCCAGAATTAGCATGGCAATACTCACTGCTCAGCAGGCAATTTGAATATAAGCTGTCATGGGAATTAAATATCAGTTCTGACAAATCCACGTGTATTTTTGCCTTTGCTTTTGTATCTGATTGGCTCTTGTGTGAGATAATTGTGGAAACTTCTGGGCAACAAGAAAAACCAATAACAGAGAAGGTTTGTGTGGTAAGAGTACTTGGAAGCTAGGCATAGAGAGTTGCAGAGAGGGCTGGCGGTGGGGCCCAGTCTTCAGCATAACTATGGTGTGGGCTGCACTCACTGATTTATTTTTGGCAGCCTCTCTGCCTGCCATGGGTATTTCCTTATTATTAGCTGATTCATCCACTTCATACAATGTGTGTTCTGATATTTTAAGCAGCCAGTAATGATGATGGACCATTATTATATGGGCTGGTCCTATAAGGTAGATCTCAGGGAAAGAAAAGCCCCTCCCAGGTTCCAGATTCTGTCCAGGGGGAAGTTGAGTGCTCATTGGCCAGCTGCCCATGTAACTAGAAATAAGCCCTGGGGACCCCTGTGGGAGGAGGCTGAGCCCTAGATTGTAAGTCCTTAAACCAGACTGTAAAGCTAAGGAGAGTGTCTCATTTGCCACCTTCTCCCACCTTCTCTAAAAGTACCTAGTCCTGCAATGACACCCTGAGGAACTGGATAATCTTTGATGGATTGAACTGGCAGGTTGGGGGCCACAGGCATTTAGGCTGTTGACTCAGTGGCTTTCTGTTTTGGGGCTGAAAGGCTCTGCGAAGACCTTTGTTGTTTGAAGGGCAGAAGCTTTGACTCCCTCGCTCCCATGCCCCTTCCCCACCAGTAGAGCTTACTTGGCGGTGAGGAAGAAGGGCCCATTGTCCCTGGAAAGTTGTAAATTTCTCGTGTTATTCGTAAATGGGCCTTTTGCACTTTTTCTTTTTGTCTGTGTCGCCAATTTCATGTAAGGATTTGGACCGATCTCTCGTAATCCTTAAGTCTTACTTCCTCGTTTCAGTTGATTTTCTACAGCCTTTGATTCTATTGCTAACATCAGTCTAATTATAAGCTAGTCCCTGCTGTGGCTTAGTAGATGCTTTAACTTATGTCTCAATGGCTCCCTAATGTGTCCCCCCTGGCACAGCGGCCAGCTTCGAGTCTTTCCCAGCTCTCTGCTACCCTACAATGAAGGTGACTTTAGTTCCTCTCCTGAGAAGGTTGGGGCCACCATGCCCTTCTCTTCCATTTCTACACACACCCATCACTATCTTCATGCTCTCACATCATCCAAAAAGAGCTGCTCTTCCACCCTTCAAGACGAAATCTCCTGAGTCACGTTATGATGCCTTCTTCTCCGTTCATCAGCTCGCACCCTTCCCACAGAATTTCCCCTCTCTACTTTCTCCTTCCGGTGTGTCTGTGAGATGTGGAGGTCATGCCTACTGGAGAGTGAAGCAGAAGAAGCACTCAAACAAGCTCCCTGGACCCTACTCCCCCTTTTGTCTCTCATTCTATTTTTTTCATGCTCTTCTATCTCAGAGTAACAGCTCACTAAGACTCTGTACACTTACCACTGGCAAACATTTTCCCCTTGCAATATGATTTCCGTTTCCACTACTCCAAAGTGTTCTCTGCAAAGCCATTGTGCTTTTATATTTATCCTTTCTCTTTTTTTAATGTTTATTTATTTTGAGAAGGGGGCAGAGAGAGAGGGAGAGACACGGAGAGAGAGAGAGCAAGCGAGCACGTGGTGGAGGGCGGAGAGAGAATCCCAAGCAGGCTCTGCACTGTCAGCTCAGAGTCCGACTTGGGGCTCCATCCCACAAACCATGAGATCATGACTTGAGCCAAAATTAAGAGTCGGCAACTTAGCTGACTGAGCCACCCAGGTGTCCCTTATATTTACCATTTCTAAGTAACCACTTTCCACTCGGCTTCCTCTTAGATGCTTGGACGTCATGGTCATAAATGTTAATGTGGGTGGTCATGTTCTTCCCTACACACTAAAGACCTCCACCAACTCCTTAATCCACTGTCCCCTGTTTTTCCCATCACTGATTCATGGATACTAGTCTCCATATGATTACCAGTGACATGGTAATTGCCAAGTCCAAAGAATAAACTTTACCTCTGACCTTACTGGGTTTTTCTGCTACCTCTGACCCTTGTTCTCTCCTGCCCTTGTGAAACTCTCTACTCTACCCCTTTTGTTTGCTGGTCTCTTATTCTCTGGTTATTCTGCCTTTGCCTCCTTTTGCTCCTTTCCCTCAACCTCCTCTTATAATGCTGGTGGTCTTCTTTGGAATTCAATTCTTGACGCTTTTCTCGAGCCTTGTTTCTTCTCACTTGATATGCCCTCCAGGGGTGATCTCACCTGACAGGTAACTCCCAAATCTATATCTGCGAACCCAGCTCTGTCCTGATTCCTTCTAGACATCTTCTCCTGCCTCATAAGCTCCTCGACACTCAGCATTTCCTCCCCTAAACATGCCCCTCCTCATATCCTCTCTTAGTGACTGCATGCCCGTTGAGGCAAGGCTCTGAGTCAGAATGTTCAGGATCCTACTTGTCGCCTCCTTTCCGTTGCTTCTATTCACTATCAATTACTGGTCCTGTTGATTTAACCTACAAAGTATTTCTCAAAGTTCTTCCCTCCATTCTCCCCAGAACTTGTGCCCCAGTTCAAGTCCTCATCATTTCTTGCCTGGATTCCCAATAGGTCCCATGCCCCTAGGCCTTCCTTCTCAAATCAGTCCTCAGAGCAGGATGATCTATTTTTAAAACATGAATCTGACCCTGTTATTCTCCTGCTTTAATCACTTGGATGAAGTCCAAGCTGCTTAACGTGGCGTTAAAGGCCCTTCATGATCTGCTGCTGCCAATTCCTCCACACTCGCCCCCCCCACCGCAGCCTCCCCCAGTCTTTATTCTCAGTTAACACTGAACTTCTTGTGTCTATTGCTTCCCCAATTAACACGTAGCCTTTGCTGCTGTTTTCGTCCAAGGGGTCCCCCCTTCCTGAACTGTGAAGCCCTCCCTGCCCCCACCATTGGCTGGATGAGTCCTAAGGGGTTAAATACCCTCAGGGTATTTTCTGCTTTAATATCTATCATACATATCAATTACATAGCATTTGGTGGTTTTTGTTTTGTTTTGTTTTTAATTATTACTGAAGTATAGTTAACATAAAATGTTACATTAGTTTCAGGTGTACAACATATTGATTGGACAATTCCATACATTACACAACACTCATCAGGGTAAGTGTAGTTACCCTCTGTCACCTTTTAAAGTTATTGCAATAATACGGACTATGTTCCGAGTTGTGCTTTTCATCCTGTGACCAGAAGTGTGTACCTCTTAACCTCCTTCATCTATTTTGCCCATCCCCCTACCCTTCCATCCCCTTCCCCTCCGGCAACTACCAGTTTGTTCTCCAAAGTTATGAGTATGTTTCTGTTTTTCTTTCTTTATAGATTCCTCATATAAGTGAAATCATAGGGTATTTGTCTTTCTCTGACCTATTTCATCTAGCGTATTACCCTTTGGCTCATCCATGTTGTTACAAATGGCAAGATTTCATTCTTTTTTTATTGCTGAGTAATATTCCTGTGTGTGTGTGTGTGTGTGTGTGTATGTGTATCACATCTTCTTTGATGGTTGTCCCTTATTTTTCTGTTTCCGAACTATAATTTGAACTTCTTCTTCAATAAAAACTTAAGATTCATAGATTGATTTTACCCAGCCCAGAAATCTATCTCTTGGTAACAGACACCTTAAGGGATATATTGTTAGAAGGCATTGTTATCCTCCCTGATACTTGTATTTTTTTCCCTTTCAATAAAAATTGACTATATGCTTACTACGTGCTTTGCTGGAAACTGGGAATCAATGGTAGAATTAAGAGCAAGGTCTTTGATCTTTGGTGTGTACAGATAGGTGGGTTCCCTTGGTAGTCCTAGCCCATTGGCTATTCTGTAAGTCCAAGTCATCCTAATAGATATCTATTTTGTGCCTCTGTCATCGTTCAAGATGACAAATTCCACAAAGTATTACCCATCACATGAAGTAAACAGCAGACTGGTATGGAAGTTAAGGGGTTTAGATTTGCAGATATTAGAATTCAAACCTGTCTCTCCCACATGCTGGATGCTTGACTTTGGTCTCATTTAATTTTACTAAGCATCAGTCTCCTTATAAGTTAAAGGAAAGAATAAGAATACATGACTCCTAAAATATATATGAATGTTACATGTGATAATATTGTTAAAAAACAAAACAAAACACTCAACTTAGTGCCTAGCGTGTGTAAGTACTCAGTAGGTGGACTGTGGCTATTGTTATTCAAATATCAAAGGGTGTGACATAGGAAACACCACAGGAATTAAGACCTTAGGCAAATCACTGAAGCTCCCTAAGCTTTTGTTAAGTAAGGGGGTGGTAGATGAGATCACCATTGCCTCCTCACCTATCACCCTTCTTAGAGAACCCAAGCCACCTCCCAACTCTTGGAGCAGACTTTTAGGCTATGCCTGGCCACAGCTGACAAGAATAGAGGAGGACATTTGACTCCAGCTGGACCAATCAGATTGTCTTCCCAGGAATTTGAGATTTGGGTACTGAGACACTAATTCAAATGATAAGGGGAACATGAGGAGAGAGGCAGGTAGTTGTGACAAAAGTCAGAAAGCCAACGTCATGAGCATAAATGTGGGTTATGGGAAAGCCCATGGAGTTACAGAGAGAGTGTGCAAACAGAGGACAGAGCAGAGGGGAAAAAAGCTGGGAGGGGGGGTCATTCTGCCCTGAGGGATGGAGCAAGAAATGTCAACACCATAGATCCAGTTTTCAGGTCTCTCATTTTGACGAAGCCTTGTTTCTTGTCTTTGTACATCAAGGAAATTGCCTGTTGCATCTTCGTATGCTGTCCCTTTCCTGAAACTAGCTGGAATTGAACTCTGTTTCTAGCAATTAAATGATCCCTGATTTTGAAGATTGCTTTCCAGTTCAAAAAACCATGCACTATAGTTTTACACCTTCCTTTAAGTCTCCTGTCTCAAGATTTGGCAGAATAAGATTGTGGCAACATTGTTTAGGTTATTCTTAATTATATGGACTTTGGTCATGGCTTTATATGCACAGAGTGAAAAATCTTGAATTTTCAAAGTTTTTCCTCAAACAGAAGCTTCTTTGTCCTCCTTCTGGGCCTCTTTTCGGTAGATGTCCCCTTCCATGTGTTTCTTTTTCCCCCCAAAGGTGGGAAAAAAATCTGAATTATCACAGAATTTTAAATTTAAGAGAAATTTAAATTTAAAAGAGGTTTAAGCTTAAAGGAAGACTAATGCTTGGTGTGATTTCAGATACCTAATATTTTGCTGATCTTTTGGGCTATAACAAGCAGACATTGAGCTCAGACATAATCTTTGATGAATCCAAGCTCTCTCCCCTGGATTTGGCTCTAAATCTTTCCATTTATTTAAATGTTCTAGAATTTTTATCCCTCAACATTGCCCCTATTAAAACAGATCTGTCACTTTTTTAAACACTGTGTCATGAGTTGGTTGCATTGGGAAGCATTAGCAACAGTGTGTAAGAACGCACAAAGGTTAAATACATGCAGCCCTGGGGTGTGCGTTGTTCTGGGCATGTTTATTCTATACTATCCAAATGGTGGCCACATGTGGCTATTAAAATTTAAATTCATTTAAAAAATAAAATTAAACATTCAGTTGTTCATTTTCACATAACCACAAGGCTGATGGCTACTGTATTGGATAGCACAGATACATCACATTATCCCAATTCATCATTGCAGGAAGTTCTATTGGGCAATACTGCAAAGAGGGACCTAGTATCCAGTTCAAAGAAACCCACAGTAGGAGGCATTCAGATTTAGAGAGTGAGTCCTGAATGAAAGAGAGGCAAGACACTGGCTCTTGTAGCAGGTGATACTTGAAGATAATGTCTATAGGTAGCAGTGGCCCAATCAGCCAGCTGGACTATAAGGAAAGGATTCTAGCTCCCGGGGAAAAATAACATGTTAGTTAGTATAGACTGCGCTTGGTTGTGGAAAAGACAACTCCCCATCCCAAACTCAGTAGCTTAACATACTGAAGTTTTATTTCTCTACCATGAAGTCCAATGAAGGCTGGAGAGCCTTTTCTAAGGCTGCAAGAGAACTGAGAGATGAAGGATACTTTCCTGACTCAGAAGGGAAAGCTAATCACTATTAGCAAAAGCTAATCACATGGCTCCAACTCATCTTTAAGAGAGGCTTGGAAATGGAGGGGATCACATGTGTATTGAGTTAGAACTATCTCTACTACAAATGGAAAGAGCAAGGTGGGTCCTCAGCCCCATCAGTAATGGTATTCTGGAAGGCAACAAAGGCAGGGACTTACATCTGTGAGCTCAATGGAAGTAGAGACTCTGCTGGCACTTTTTTGGTACCTAACAAAGAGCAGATACTTAATAAACAATTTCTGGATTGCTTATTTACATATTAGAGTGGGCCCAGGATGGCCAATGGGTCTTGGAAAGAGGGAAGACCTGATGCTGAGGCCCAGGAGGTTGGGCTAGACTCTTTAAAGACCCTCTGATTACAGATGGATGGGCCCCAAAGCTAGGCTTGAGCTTGAGGTTCGGGCCTCAGCTCTGAGGAGAGGGAGGCTGAAGGGACTGAGCAACCAGTATGATTGCTGTGTTTTGTCTGTCCACACAGGTTCCTAAAGTCTCTCTCCAATCTAATCTCTTCAGCTTGGTGCTTTACTTCTGGAAGTAATTTAATGCCAACTGCAAACATGAAGATCTTATTGGAAATATCCTTATCAAGATCATTGGTAAAGACCTAGTACTGATCCTTTATGCTTATCTTCCCAGCGAAGTGACCATCCATTTATCCTTAGCCTTTATTTTCTGTTTCTGAACCCATTCTTTGCTTCTAACAAAACCGCTTCCCTCAGGTACCCATCATGCCCGGATTTCTTATGGTCTCTGAAATGGAATCTTGCCAAAGGCTTATTGAAAGTCTGAGTAGATTACATCCACCAGCTCCCTTATCTACATGTCTATTTATTCACTTTTAGAACACCCATAAATAAACATTGGCTCTGTCCCAAGGTTCAATCCTTGGGGCTCTGTTCCTGTCTCTTTATTTTCTCACTGAGGGATGACATCTACTGTTAAAGCTTTAACTACCTCCTCTCCAGGGATGATTTCTACAACACTGCCCTTTTTCCAAGCTCCAGTTCCATATCTGCAACTGATGGCTCCCTCCCTATATGTCTAAAATGGAGTATAACACCTCCCCTCCAAAACTCACTCCTTGTCTTGGCTCTCCTATTTCTGTCAATGTATCCTCAGCCTCTAGTCCCCCAGGCTGAGCTCCATGACTCAGCCCTCCCTCCCTACACTCCCATTTCATATTCAGTTAGTCATCATGTCCTGTGCTGCCTTTGTCATGCCTCTCAGATTCTTTCCCTTTTGCACTGTCACCGCTCAAATTTAGGCTGCTGTGGCTTTATTCTTGGAGAATTGCAAGAATCACTTTGCTATGCTGCCTCTTCTACCAACTCATCTTACATTCATTCATATTAAGCCACTGGATTTGGAGACATCTAGACCTTATCCAAATCCTAGTGCTATCATTTATAAGCTGCGCGACTTTGGGCAAGTTACTTTACCTCTTTGAATCCCAATTTTCTTATATGCAAAATAAAATCCATAGTAATATGAAATCTGTAGGTTTTAGCTATTTTCCTGTGTTCTAGGCATCATCGCAGGTGTAGTGGATATTGCCTTAATTAATATCCCACGATAAACTTATGAGGTAAGTATTATTATCCTTCTTTTACAAATGAGGAAGCCCAGAAAAGTGAAATAATTTGTCCAAGGTCACATAGCCAGTAAGTATCAGAGCTTTCGCTCAAACCTAAGCAGTTTAGAGCGTCCTGGGTGGCTCAGTCAATTGAGCCTCTCACTTTGGCTCAGGTCATGATCTCACAGTTCTTGCAGTTCATGGGTTCAAGGCCCCCATCAGGCTTGCTGCTGTCAGCATGGAGCCCACTTTGGATCCTCTGTCCACCCTCTCCCTCTGCCCCACCCCTGCTCATGCTCTCTCAAAAATAAAAAAGATATATATAAAACATTTTTTTTAAAAACCCAAAAACCTAGGCAGTTTGATTCTGTGATTAAAACCTAACAACTCTGCTATCTTGCCTCCTAACACAATAAGTACTCATTAAATGTTAGTTACATTAATAATCAATATCCAAAATGCATCGGTGATCCTCCTGCTACAAAGTCTCCAGTTGTCTGACTTTATAAAGTACAATAAGTTTAAAATGGTATGATGGTACCCACTACTTAAAACACATTAAGTGTGTTCTCATTGTGATCTTAAAAATCTATAACATACTGATGCTTCTGCTTATGATAGAGACTTAAGTATTAGAATAACACTCCCATTAAGAAGCACAAAATCTGGATGCAATTATATAATGGCTACTTGGAAGTATAAGAGAGCATCCAAGGTAGCCAGGACATGAGGAGTTAAAACCCTCAAAGAGAAATGAGTATATTAGAAAAGAAAGGCTTAAAGTCAATTATCTAAGTATCCCTTCCAAAAAGTTCAAAAAAGAACAATAATTATCCTAAAGACAGTTAAAGGAAGAAACAAATTAAAAATCAGAAATCAATGAATAGAAAATAATTGTACAATCAAGAAAATCAACAAAGTCAAACTTTGGTTATTTAAAAATTTGAATAACATGGATAAAGTTCTAGCAAAACTTATTGGGAAAATAGTAGAGAAGAAAGAAAATAACCTATACAAGGAATAAAAAAAGAGTCAATACTACAAACCCTACAGATATTACAAAGATAATAAATCATGTTATGAATGACTTTAAGCCAATAAATTTAAAAATTTAGATGAAATGGACAAATTCCTAGATAAACAATTAATTTAACAAAGCCAACCTAAAAACAAAGAATCTAAACAGTTATATACTATCAAAGAAATTAATCTTTACTTGAAATGGTCCATAAAGAAAATTCTAGGCCCAAATGATTTCACTGGTAACTTTCAAATTTTTAGGAAATCAAATCTGCCAATTTTAAACAAGCTCTTTCAGAAAAGAGAAAAGGAAGAGACACTTCTCAATTCATTTTCTGAGGACAGGATAACTTTGAGGGAAGGGAAGTGAAGGAGGGAAGAAAGGAAAGAAGGAAGAAAGGAAGAGACAGACACACTTCTTTCCCAATGGGCAAGAGCTTGAACATGCACTCCACAAAAGAGAATATCCAAATGGCCAATATGAAAAAGTGCTCAATTAATTGGTCATCAAGAATACATGAATTAAAACCACAATAAAACATCACTATATGTACAAGATTAGTTAAAAAAAAAAAGACAGTATCAAATGTTGGCTTGGCATAGATAGGCAATAATCTCACTTCTGATGAGAGTATTATTGGTACAACCACTCTGTAAAACTTTTGAGCAGAATCAACTGTAGCTTACTATATACATGCCTGTGACTCAGGAATTCCAATTCTGGGTGTATAACCAAAATAAACAAATAAATAAAATGAAATTAAATTAAATTAAAAAAATTATTTCATATAGAAACAAAGACTACTATGGTGTTGCTAGAACCTAGCTATTTCCAAAATTTTTTATCATTCCAAAAAAGAAACCCTGCATCCGTTAAGCAATAACTTCCCTTCGCTCTCTTGCTAGCCTCTCTCATCTGATTTCTGCCAAGGATAGGGACTCTTTCTATATCTGTGAATGTCCCTATTCTTGATATTTCATAGAAGTGGAATGTCACAACATTTGTCCTTTTTTGTCTGGCTGATTTAACTAAGCATAATGTTTTCAAGGCTCATCCATGTTGGTACATGGAGCTGTGGCTTCTTCATGTTTTCATTGCTGTAGAGTATTCTAACATATGGATATACTACATTTTATTTATCCATTCTATTGCTGATGGACAGTTTTTCTCCCAATCTGGGACTATTACAAATAACGTTACTAGGAACATTCTTACAGTCTTTTGGTGTTTATGTGTGAGAGTGTGCTAACTTTGTGAATAATAATTGAATACTTAGGATTTGTGTCCTTTCCTCCAAGTTCTACCTCAATAAAAAGTTTATTTAAAAAAAAAAAGCAGGGGGTAGGGTAAAGAGGAGAAAAGAAGACAAAAAGAAAATTCATGGCATGTCTGTAAAGCCTTGTGAAGTCTGACCTTAAACAAACATGGTGGTGATCTTGGAGGGCTGGTTCAGCAAGGCCATTTTGGTTTCCTAGTTCTTGGACCAAGAGATCGTGGGGAAGACATAAAGTACCTTCCTCAGGACCCTCCTGAGCAAGAAGGTGAATGGTGGAGTTGGAGGAAGAAACTACCAGGCTAACCTGGCCCTCTGGACTAGGAGCCACCATGGTGTGGCTTCACCCCTACCTTGTTGCATCTCCCAGTAGAGTACTGGGAAACAAGACCAGCACAGCATACTTCTAGGGGACCTTTCAAAACTCCCTGGAGATGTTTGTCCAGGACTCTCAGTGCATCCCTGGGAACCCAGGAGGCTAGCAGGGTCTTATTGTTCTCAGTCAGTGGTTGGCTGCACTACACTGGCCTCATCTTGGGGTGCAGTATGTGGATGAGAACTGGGAGGGCTCCATTTGTTTCTGTCTTCCCAAGACTCTCCTGAGCCAGGAAGAGACCCAGCCTCATCATTACCCTCTTTCACTTTCTGTTTCACCCACACTGGCCTTTATTTCATTCCATCCCTTACATATTTCATGTCCCTTCCCAGCTTGGGTCTTTGCACATACTATTCTTGCTGCATAGAATATCATTTCTTCTCCTTTGTTCACCTAACACCCCTCTCCTCTTTCAGACATCAGTTCAATCCCCAAGTCTTCAGGAAAGCTTGCTCTGACTGATTTCTCTCAAACACTCTCATCATGCTGTTCTTATCCTAGCCCTCCAATTAGTTTCCATTTGTGAATACTTGATTCATTTCTGAGTCTCCCTGTAGACTACAAGCTCCATGACGGCAGGACAGCGTGGCTTTGTTCACCATTTAAATCTGATGGCCGCACAGGGCCTTGTAAGGAGTGGGTGCTCATATATACTGAGTGATTGCATGGATGGATGATGGATGGATGGAGGGATGGATGGATGGATGGATGGGTGAATCAAAGGTTGTTTAAAAGCAGCCTACAGTCACATATCCAACTGTCTGATATAAGCCCTTATTCTTACCTGTTCCTTTAACTTACCTCTGTGTGGGCCACCCATCCCTCCCCTGTTCCACACAGGTGTGTGTACACACACACACACACACACACACGCACGCACAGATTTCGGGTAGGTCACTGTGATCTCCTCCTGGCCACCTCCCCCATCCCTCATTTTCTGTGGTGGTTGTTGGCATGGGCTAACACCACAATGCTGTAGATGGGATCCCATGAAATTGTGAAGTCGTTCTTCCTGCATGTCCATCAGGATGAGCTGGGAAGGGCAAGGGCAGCTGATTTTGTTTCCCGGAGACTCGCTGCCTGATTGATCTCTTCTGAGCTCGCTGGCCTGCGTGGTTATTCCTGTCACCCTGGAAGAGGCAGGATGCACCGGAGACCTTTTCAAGCTGCTATTAGGACAGCTTAAGTGAACTTCAGTCCAGTCATGACTGATTGGTGCTTCCCTCAGCTCCGCCCTGCCATCAAGCTCCAGTCTTTCCAGGGAATGAGTTTGCTGTTCTGGGTCATGGTTTTAGCATTCCAGTCAATTTCCCACTCATCACATGGCCCAGTGGACCGGGACACAGAGCCCAGGATCCCAGCTCCTGATCCTGCCCGTCCCATCCCCCTAAAAAACTGACGGGGTTTCTGACAGCAGAAGGAATCAGACGTGCTAACCAAAGAGGTGATTTATTAACTGCTATGCAAGATGGGGGCGATGGGCGTGGGGTAACACCAGGGGCCCTTCTTCCTTGGGCGGGGGGCGGGGGGAACCTTTCAGAAACATTTTCTGGCTTGAGGCACTCCTGCTCCTCCTTCACCCCGAATGATAGATGTGTATGTGGTCACAGTGTTTACTCATCCCCTCCAGAGGTTCTCTAGAAAGTTCACCTCTTGTAGCTAAACTAAATTTCTTCTGCTTCATGCCAATGTTTACTGTGATTCTTCCATCCCAGGGATGGAGAACAGCTTCTTTGGGGGCATTCATTCATTCACACTTTCATTCATTCCACACGTATGTGTCCTGTAGATGCTATGTGCCAGGCCTTGTGCGGAGTGGGCAGGGGCAACACAACACACATGATCCCTCTGGGAGGTTCACCTCAATTGACAATAAATGGGCAAATCATTACAAATTATACTGCGTGAGAAGACAAGAAATCAACTGTTTTCCTAAAGAGCAGTAGGTCGGGGTGGAGGAGGTGGGGGGGGGGTGCTGCTTTAGATTTGAGGGCCAAGAAGACCTCTCTGCAGAGGGCCACTGAAAGTGAGAAGGAGCCAGACGCCAAGGGTGAACCTCGTGGAGAAGCACATCTCTGGGGAAAGGAATAGCATGTGTGAAGCCATCAGGCTGCAGAGGCAGTGCCCAACCCAGGGCCTAGCCCTTCTGCAGAGGACACGGTGTACCCTGCGGCCTCTGGCTCTTTGACTCCTCACCACTGTGGGGTAGGAATCCCCCCTCCACACAAATGCCTCTTTCTCCTCCAGCAGACGCCTCATGCCAGCCCACCCAGCCCTGCCAGCAGCATCAGCTGATCGCTGGGCAGTCACAATCAACAAAGAGGGAGAGAATTAGGGGCAGGAAAAATTCCCACTGAAGTCATAGAGGTCATCTGGCTGGGAGGACAGGCAGTGGAGAGGGCATTCTTTCTGCTCCCATTTCTCCCCACCTCCCTTGGGACTAGGAGTGGTACCAACTGCTGCTCCCACCGCAACTGCTTGCATTCCTGTGGCATTTTACTGTTTTAAATGCTTTTCCGTGCCTTCCCCCATGTGGTCCCCCAACACTTATATGAATAAGATACATAGGAATGGACACGTCCTTTCTCTGATGAACACATTAATGACTGCATGGTGCTAGCATCTTCCCTTCGGACCCACTCTGCTGAAAGAAGGGCAAAGGGGGTTAGAGGCCCCGCAGTGGGTTATGGGATGGTTCGTACCTGACCATGTAACTGCTGTGGGTTGCCTGCTTTTAGGTCATCCCCCCAACCCCACTCTTTTTTTTTTTTCCTAATAGAGTTCTGGTATTTATTCAGGTGGAAACTTCCCCAGCGCCAGAGGGTGAATCATACTTGGTTTAAGCCAATCATGGATTTCTGATCTCCACTGATAGTAATTGGCCCAGGATGGGCATGACGTTCTGAGATATAAATAAGCATCTTGAAGATTCTGAGAAAGACTTCACTACCTGATGACAGGAGAGCTAAAGAAAATATATCATTTTACCCCTACACTCTTTCTTCTAGATTGGGACATTGATTGGTGACGATGTGATACCTGGAGCTTTGGCAGCCATCTTGCAATGATGAGGGTTGTAGAGCAAAGGACTGGACAAAGCGTGGGGAAGATATCTTCAGATATCTTCTGAAGAGTCAACCCTGAAGTCACCTATCTCTAGGCTTCTGATAAATAAACAATGCTTGTTGTTGCAATTTAAACTTTTAAATCCTTCTTACTCAAAGTGTGAGTGCTAGACCAGGAATATCAGCATTATCTGGGAACTTGCTAGATGTGAAGAATCTCAGGTTTCACTCAGACCTATTGCATCAGAAAGTGCATTTCAGAAAGATCCCCCGGGTGACTTGTGGGCACACTTAAGTCTGAACAGCACTGGTTTAAGACAGTTTAAGTTAATCAGATTTTTCTGAAACCTGCAGTCCCAAGCATGCTGACTGTTAGCACACCCCATGCTCAGGCTGTCTTAGGGTTCCAGGAGGATTCTTCTGATTCCCAGATTCCAGAAGGCAGATGCTCACCCCTATATCTCCATGGAGAGTCTGAGCTCCAGGATGTGCAGGTAAGAGGGCCCAGTACAACCCTTGCTGCTGCCCTGGGGATAAGCGGGGATGTCCCAGGTGAGGGTGAGTGGTTGCAGATGAGAGGCAACCTGAGGTCTAAAAGGAAAGTTCTCAGGCTTACAGACAGGACGCAGCTTAGAAGCCAGCGTACAGTCAGCTACACAAAAGGCAGTGGTCCAGGAGGTCTTAGGGGCACCTGATGGAAGGTACTTAACTTGTGAGGATTGACGAAGGAGCCAAGGTTAAGAGGAGTGACTCTGGGAGGCCACCTTGCCCCAGTTTTGGAGATCCAGTTGGGAACCTGGTAACCTTTCCAGCCCTTGGGGATACATTTGCACCCCAATAGTTTTGCCTGTCTTTGTGGGAAGAGTAAGGAAAGTCTACTTGCTATCAGGTGTCAGAAGGCTTTCTCATGCCCCACGTGACAGCAGGGTCTGCCCTTGGGAGAAGGAAGTTGGTCCAGCTCCTAAGGGCAGGGGAGGCAGCCTCTAATAGTGCTTTTATGACTGGGTGTGTCAGTGTGACACTCAGGGCACTTTCCTTCCTGCAGAATGTACCATCCATTTGCCCTCTGCTGAGGGGATAGTGGGTCAGGTCCCCTTCCCCTCTCCAACTGCTGTAGGCAGTAAGTAGTGATCAGTTTATCCATGGAATTAATATAAGCAGTTTAGAGCATGAAATTTGCTGAGAGACATAGCTGGCTGGAATCCTGGCTTTGTTGCTCATTAGCTGTAAAGCATCAAATTAAGCTTTCTGAATCCCAGTTTCTTCATCTGTGAAGTGGGAATAACAGTACCCACCTCCCAAGGTTGGCATTAAGATCAACTGAGAGTGTCTGTGTCTAGCTGCAAGGACACACACAATAAAGGGAAGCTACTGACGGCAATAACGACATGTGTCTTAGAAAGCAATCGTCTTGGTGAGCCCATGTACCCGGGAAGGCTGAGGCATGAGCTGGGAGCCAGGGTGCCTGAGGAGGTGCAGACTGTAGGTGTGGCCAGTGGAGCCTGGATTCTCAGGCTGGACTCATCCTGAGTGGATGAACCAGATAGAAAGACAGAGAAGTTGGAGCTTCTTTGCTGTCCCAGAAACTAACTCCCTGGGCATGGCCCCAACCCACCCAGCTGTGAAATTGAGATCATTACCTGCTTCCGCACAGCTCCCTTGACTGGCTCTCTCAGCATTCTTGAAGCAGGTGCGTGGGGGTGGGGGAGGTGCATGGGGGAGCCCTGTGTCCTGCCTGGGACCTCTCTGGAATTGCCCTCTGTTTCCTGCAGTGAGCTCTCTCAGGGTGGGCCCCTCTCTCTCCCCTATGGCTCTCCTTTTTTAGGCAGGGACTTCCACACCCTCCTCAACCCACATCCAATGGCTTCTTCAGGAGCACAGCCTGCTCAGTGTTGCTCCATTCACTCAGTTTGTCATCATGTGCCAGGTACCTGGTATGGGGCAAGTGCAGGGCTAGTTACTGGGGGCATAAGATGCAGCTCCTTTAACTATTCATAGTCTGACAGACCCTTGCAGGGGTTCAGAGTATGACTGGGTCTGATGAACTACTGGGTTGGTGGACAGTCCCTTCCCTGATGGCAGCAAGCACACGGAGAAGAGAACGAAGGACCTTCTCAATTGTGATGGAGCCCATTATGGTGTCTGGGGGTCAGGAGCAGCTCTGAGAGCATGGGTCCTGAGCAGGGAGGCATGGAAGGCACTGGAAGGAGGGAGCTGCTCCCTTGTGAGGTCTGGAAGGCTGTGAGAGGCAGAATGGGAAGAGACTGTTTATGAGCACAGTTGGGGTTCATATCTCCCCCAGGCCTCACCTCCACGTACCACTACAGTGGGGGGTTAGGGCTTCAACACCTGAGTTCTGAGGGGATGCAAGCCTTCAGGGAAAATATGGGTTGCCCTGTAACAGAGATTCACCTTCCTCCTTCCATTTTCCCCATTCCAGACTGGTCACGTGTTGACGGCATAAGGGGCTTGAGGCCACCTGCCTCCCAGGGATACTCCCCCAGGGAGAAGTCTGCATACAGTAGAACCCTGCTGCTCTCTAGGATGGGGACCCCAGTCTAGCTCACACCTGCACACGAGTTCAGGAGGCAGCTCCTCAATTTCCTTCCCGTGTGAACCCCCAGCCCCCCTGCCTCGACTCCACACCCTGATCCCCTATTTGGGTGATTCTGTCCTGGCAAGCAAAATATGTATCCTGAAAGAGCTGATGCTTTTGGAAGAGGATTCCTCCAGATCATTCTCCCAGGGCTCAGTGCTCCCCATCCCCATGCTTTTTCTGACTACCCGTTCTCCCTGCTGGTCTCATCCGGGCCAAGACCCCCTAATCCAACCGCTCACACTTGACATCTTCACTTGGATGTGAATGTGCATTTTATCCAGCTTCACAGAGTCTCCATTGCCCCTCCTGGGCTTCCCCACAATGGTTAGTACCCCCATCAACCCAGCAGCTCAAAACACACTCTTGGGATAAATCTGTCCCTCACCTCTCATCCCTCATGTCCAGTTAGCCAGCAAGTGTCACTGTCTCCACCTCCAAGATCCTTCCTGCATCTGGTACCTACCCTTCGCATCTGTTCTACCTCCCTACAAACCCACCATCCTCTTCCCCTGACCTCTGCAGGGACCTCCCAGCTCATCTCATTCCTTCCCTGCTCCTGTCCTGCCTCCAACCAGTCTCCAAATCACATGCTGAGTGAGCTTCCTAAAGTGTGTTATCAGACCACCGTTGCTTTCAGTGGCTTCCAGTCACATCTAGACTAAAGCCCCAGGTCCTGATGTGTCTTCTCCATTCCACCCACCTCTCTGTGCTGTTCCTCTCTGCGGTCCCTGTCAACCCTCCACATTCTCACTGCCCAGAAGGTCCTCCTTCCAGACTGCTGCATGGCCAAGTCCTTTATGCCATTTGGGGTTCTACTCAGCTACCCTTGTTCACTCCCCTCATTCTTATCTTTGGCCCATTTGTTATTATTTGTGATGGTTTTATTTGATTATAGGCTCTCCGACTCCTTGTGTGTACACCATCTCTCCAGCATTTACAATAGATGCAGAACAACTGATGCTCAATAAATATTTCCTAAGTGAATAAAAGAATGAAGGAATGAATCTCGCAAACACATTTTAGAAGTTGTTTCTGGTGGGAAGACGGGAGAAGAAGGTTCAGTGCCAGAGGGGAACTTTGACTAGAGTTTTCACCTCTTAAGTGCTTTCTGCCAGTACCTCACGTGCAGAGTCTCACTGAATCCTCGATGGTCCTGAGACATATCCACTATTACGATTTCCATCGTATATAAGAGAAAAATGACATGTATAGAAGTTAAGGAACCAGCTGAGGCACACACAGCTAGTGAACAGTATAGATGGGACCCGTGCCTCTCCCTCATCTGGCTCTCCAGGAACTCTCTGCTGTCCCACTCATACACCTCCTTTGACTCTGGGGGAGTCATGGTTGCCATAAAGCCAGTCCTGGAAGAGGCTGGCTTCTGACCCAGGAACAAAGAGGATGGCAAGTCTTGCCTTCTGTATGTCTTGCGGGAGGTCCCAAGATCAGGGGAGCTCCACAGAGGCCACTCTGCTTTTCCTGACCTGTGTACAGAAGAGAACTGCGCTATTGTTTCCCCTTCCTACAGATGCGAGGCAGCCACACAGGTGTGAGGACAGCAGGAGCGGGAAGTGACAGTGATTCCTGAGGTTGAAGAGGGGATGAAATGACTTTTGCAAGGCCATGCCACTCAGCTAAGTATGGATCCTGTGAACATTAAGCATATACAAATCTGCACTGAGGCTCTAGAAACTTCTCCTGCCTGGCTGTAGAGAGACTGACCACCCACACTTGGGCTGCTGCTAGGGGGTTTGGCTGGTGCCCGTGACCTTGGGAGGGGTCCCCTGGGTGCATTCAGGAAACACCACATTGAGTAATGGAAGCTTCCATCAGAGGCCATGATAGATCTGTTTTCAGCTGCTCCCTGTTGCCATGTGATTGATTCCCGGGGAGCCTGTATCCCTTTTCTGACTTATTGAGTGTGGGTGATGGATTTTTGACAAGATTGATTTTGACCTGAATACTGCTGAGCTAAATGAATCAACACTGTCAATTTCTCTGCCTGGTTCTGAAGAATAGTTAGGTGGATAAGGACATTTTTCTTTCAATTGAAGTACTTTTAGCTACCCTGGCTGCCCAGCAAAGGTTTCCCTCTCCCAGCACGCACAGGCTGCCCCTGCAGCTGTCCCTTCTTGGAGGCACAGATGGACAGGTCAGTTCCCCCCTTCCTCTTTGTTCTGGCAAGGCTGGTTCCGAGATCAGGCCCACTGTCTGTGCCTGCTGGGCCCCATGTCTCTCATGGGGCTCCAGCCAGAAATATGAGCCATGGTTGGGGTTGGCTGTTGATTAGGACAGAGATTTCTGTCTCATCTCTTGCTCTCATAGCTGCAATTCCCGAATCGGCACATTACTTACTTTTTCCTGAACCTACGATAAATACCCAATCTTTAAGGCATTGCTGATGTATAGCTACTCTCTTCCTGGGATGAGATCTTCACATTAATCTTTTTGCCCTCAGCATCTAAGCAGATATTCATGTGAATGGTCCTGACACATCCCTCTGCTCCTGCCTGTCTGCCTTCCCCTGATTCTCACTGCTGGCCTCACCTGTGGGTTCAGACTTCCTGGGTCCAGAAAGGAAGGGGTGAGGTAGATGCACAGAGAGCTAGCCGGGCTTGGGGGTGGGGGAATTTGGGATTGGGATGGAGCATTGTTCTATGCCTCCTCTACATCTGCAGAATGGTGACCCTGAGAAGTGGGCACTGTTCTCATTACATTATTCATAATATTTAGGATATTACGTAAAATCTGTATAGTGATTTTTTTTAATGTTTATCTCTGAGAGACAGAGACAGAGACAGAGACAGAGCAGGAGCTGGGGAGGGGCAAAGAGAGAAAGAGACACAGAATCTGAAGCAACTTGAGGCTCAGAGCCATCAGCACAGAGCCCAATGCGGGGCTCAAACCCACGAGCTGCGAGATATTGACCTGAGCCAAAGCCAGATGCTTAACCAACTGAATCACCCAGGTGCCCCCCTTTTCTTTTTTTTTAATGTTTATTTATTTTTGAAGGAGAGACAGAGTGTGAGTGGGGGGCGGGGGGCAGAGAGAGAGAGGGAGACAGAATCTGAAGCAGGCTCCAGGCTCTGAGCGGTTAAGTACAGAGCCCAACGCAGGGCTCGAACCCACAAACCGTGAGATCATGACCTGAGCCGAAGTCCAATGCTCAACCAACTGAGCCATCCAGGCGCCCCATAGGCGGTCCCCTTTTCTAATTCACTTAAGTAATCTCTACATCCAACAAGGGGCTCAGACACAACCTCACATGCTCTACTGACTGAACCACCTGGCGCCCCACTACAGTGATAATTTTTACAAGAGAACTACCATTTTGTGCTAAAGACTATTTGAGGACCACATCATCTGTTGCTCTGGGGATCAGAGGCCAAGTGCCATTAGAGATATTTTGCACAGAAGTCGGGTGAAGCTCAAGGAACTTCATCAACCTGCTCAAAAATGCCCAGCCATTCAGAGGATCCAGGGACCATTGTGCTCCTTCTGAGATGCCCCACTCCTCTGCCTCCCATGGAGCCTAGAGCTAAATCACACACTGAGGTCGGACAGCCCAGGCAGGACACAGCCAGACTCTACTGGGAGGAGCCTGAGCACCTGTTGGGCTCCCTGGTCTGTGACCTTGCTCCGGTTCATCAACTGCTGAGCTTTCTCCCAGGACCCACCACCTTCTTGCCAGACCTCGGGGAAAGGGTGCTGGCTGAACCCCTTGAGCCTCTGGGCCTTGTGGGTGCACCACTGCTTCCTGGCTCACCTTATGGCTCTCTCATTCCCTAGCCCATTCTCACCTTGCCTTCTCAACCCATTACTCTTCAACAATTATTGGAAGGATGCCTCTTAGCTTCCAAGGGAGCTAATTCATCCTTTGAGACCTCAGCAGCCAGTGGCATAATCTGGCATTCACCTAGGGCAGGAGAAGTGTGCCTCTGGCCCAACATCCATACCTAGTTAATGATTCAAGAACCAGGACCCAAGGGCCAGAAGTGTAAGTCTGAAGCTTTTTTCATGACACCACATTTCCACCTAAGCCACTGTCCCTCTCCACACAAACAACTCGTTGATATCTCTACAACTTTATTAGACTTTGCTCATGATGTCCCTGGACACTTGCTAAATCCATGTGGGGAGGTGGGGTTTCCTGAGTGCAGGCCTAGCCTGAGGACTATTACAGGGCAGAATATTCTAGAAAGACAGCTGAGGACTGTAATGAAATGGACATTTCTGTGTTTTTCTCATGGACAGGCCCCTCTGAGTGACTAACAGGTCATAAGCATGGCCCCAGGAAGGCTGCACTCAGGCCTGAAGAAGGAGTCAGACACTCCTGGGTGTGGCCAGGAAAGAGGGATTCAGAAGGGCAGTTCATGGGCTGCCACCGGGTGGGAGGGCAGGGTTAGGGCCTGCAGCTGAGGTCTATAAATCTGCAGGCCTTTCAAGAGCACAAAGCCTCAGGCAGCAGACCCTGTAGGGTGTTGTGGGAGGCTCGCTGAGCAGGAGCTGGGGGCAGGGAGAGGAGACGCCAAGGTCAGCCAAGTGGGTCCTTCTGTGGGGTGGAGAGCCAGAAGGTCTCTGGCTCCTGCCAGACTCCACACCAGTATGTGTTCAGCATTTATTATTATTATTATTATATTTTATTTTTTATTTTTTGGTGCACTGTCAATCCTTACCTTCCTCCTAGCTAACTCATCTCCCCTGGGACAGCTAAGGTAACTAGGCTCCTCCTTGTCTTACTAAGCTTCTGAAAGCCAAGTTACAACTTTTCTGAAAAGGTAACAAATTCTCAGGGTAAAAGTGCAGAGATTCTAGCCCAACTGGGGCCAAGTGGGTCAGAGCACTCTCTTCTACAGAACTCCTTTGTCTCAGGCCCCTGGGGTGGGGGGTTCTGCCCTGGGCTAGTCCCTGCCCAGCCTATGAAGGGTTGGAAGCTGGCTCCCCATCCCCCCCTCCGGACTCCTGCCTCAGCCCCACCCTCACTCTGAGTGATCTGATTTGTGCTAAGAGGAGTACAAACCCCCCTGGGATCAGAGTGGATAATTCTGGACTTCTTCCATTGGGGTCATCTTACTGACTGGTTATTCATCTGGGCCCAGGGGAAGGAGGGGGGGAGGGGTAACAGCACACTCCGTCCATTAACTCCTTCATTGCTGGCCTGTCTGCCGCCAAGTTAATGCAGGAGCTACAAGGAGGCAGCTGTTCCCTAGAGTGGGGTACAGCCTTCCTGCAGCTGTTCTGGCATTTCTGATGGGTTGGCGTCTAAGATGTGGGTGGGTCCTTGCTCTGTCGTCCAGTCTACAAATCTAGCCTAATGCATCTGAGGAACTCTGGGGGTCTGGCCTCAGCTTCTTCCCTGTCCTGCATTCACCTGACATAGAATAGACACATTATAAAAAAGACAAATGATTTGCAAAGAAAAATTTCCCCATGCCAGGAGAAAGGCAGACAGAGATAAATGAAGTGAGTTGCTTTCTGAGATCCTTAGCCCCTTCCTTTCCTTTCCAGAGGCCAGCAGGTCTATAGTCTGCTTTCTGTGGTGTCTCCCTCCAAAGAGGCAGGGGCATGAAAGGAAGACTACATGGGCTCTTCAGGGGAGATGAGGATATGAGAAAAGCAGAGAAGGAGACCCAGGTCCTAGCTGGGAGGAAGGAAGATGGCACCTAGGACATTGCCCAGGGGGTGCTGGCTCTCAGGTGTGAAGGAGGAGGGGAAGTGGTCCCCAGGCCTCTGACCTTGACCGGTAGCACCCCTGCAGGCCCCACAGCAGTCTTGCCGCCAGCTTTCACAGATGACAGTTCACACTGAAATAACTCGTTCCAAGGGTAGTTGGTGATCAATGACTCAAATTAAGCCTCAGAAAAGGTTTTTTCCCTCCCTGACACTATATAGGTTTCTCAGCTTATCTCCTCCCTGGACGGTTGTATAAGCCAGGTGGTAGCTACCTGAACTCTCTAGAAAAACAGTGAGTTCACAGAGGATTTAAGGGCTGAGTGAGCCCCAGGATGGATTGAAGGTCCAACACCCAAACACCAGTCATCATCTTTCCCAGGCAGCTGTCTATCACTTCTCTACCCATCACCCCCTTTCTCTGTTTGCTGCTCCTGCCTTCCTGCACCCCAGCCTCCCTCCACAGCTCAGAGGGTTTCAGCTTCTAAATCAGGTTATCTCTCCAGTCTGCATTCCTGGTAACTGAATTATCTCTGCAGGATGACACAGAGGTCTGGGCAGGGTGGGAGGGGCTGTCTGGGCTGGGGACTGTCTTCCTGACTGCTCCCTAAGCGTGGTCCTTGTGCCACCTCCCCCCAGCTGATGTCTCAGCCCCCTTCTCTCCCTCCTCATCACAGCCTCTCAGTCCTGGAGGAAAGAGGGCAAAGCGGTCTTCAAGGATGCTGCCTATTGCCCGGTAGGGCAGAGAGCCAGTGGGCCACAGAGGTCAGCTCTGTTCTTGGCAGGAAATGAGGGGCCGGCATGGAAATGCCACCCAGGCTGCAACCAAGATCAGTGGAGTGGCAGCTCTGAGTGGGCAAGGCAGAGGGAAGTGAAGGGCAGGCCTGGCCCCCTCCCTGGCAGTCTCAGTCCCTGGGACCTGCAGGGGTCAGCATTCCAACATTCTGGGCTGGGCCGCCTGGGAACCCTGTTCTTTGTCAGTGTCTCTAGAATGTCAGGGAACCTGTGGACCACCTAAGAGAGAAGTAGTGGAAAGGCTGAGCCCAAGAATTGTGAGCAGATGGCAGCTGTGGTGTGAGAATGAGTCTTTTAGCAAGGCATCCCAGGAAGGAGCGAACTTAGAGAAAGATGGATCTAGGGATTCATATAAGAGGGCTCATGGGGTCATTGAGGCCTTTTTACAGACCACAGTGCAGTTAATGCACACTTCCTCAACCTTGAAAGCTAAGTTTCTCTAAATACGGTCCTTAGATCACTCTCTCCCTTCACCCCTCCCCCCCACCCCCACACAAAGGCACCTACTAAAAGTGTTGGCTGAAATGCAGGTTACTGGTTCTCAATATGGATATACTGAATCAGATTCTCTAGGGACAGGGCCTGGAATATGCATTTATAATAGATACTCCAATGATAACAATAAGAGCCTAGGTTCATACAGCACTTACTCTGTACTGGTTTCTTTCACCTATATTAACTCTGAATTTGCGTAACAATGTGTGAGGTAGGTTGTATTACCCTTTCGTGAGGCAGATGATGAAACCTAGGCCCTGAGAGGTTGTCTAATTCCTTAGTCATTGAACTGGGATTCAGACCTGGGTGGGCAGCTGCCAGAGCTGGGTTCCTAGCCATCACACGACACAGCACTGCTGCTGCCCACGGAGGCCAGTGTTTGAAACCCCTCCCATCAGTGTCCCAGCTTCTGCAGCAGAGGGAGGATTCTGAGCAGGAGCTGGTGCTGCCATTACTGGCGGTGTAGGGTGGGGCCCAGTTGATGGTCTAGGAAGACCACTGACCTAGGATTCAGGAGGTCAGGCCATGATGCTGACAACTGGACAACTTTAGGCAGGGTAATCCTCCTCTTGAGATCTCAGTTCTAGCCATCTGTCAGGAGAATGCTCAGCTAGATGGCTTTTAGATTCCTTCCTGGCTTTGACATTTGAAAAATATGTGCATTTCCTTTTTCTGAGCAGCTGGGGCATCTTCCTGGGAGGCCATGTGTGCATGTGCGTGTGTGTGCATGTGTGGGGCAATTATATGTTGGAGAACCAACTGTCTCCAGATCAAGACTGGCCAGGCATAAATGTTTGGCGGCCATAAGTCTGGATCTATCGCAGGCTGGGCCAGAGGGGATAGGTTGGGACTTATTGGGGAAGAATTTGCACTGGTACTAAGGCTGTCTCTGTCTTGACTGTCTAGTTTTGTCCTGAAACAGGGCCCTCAGGCTCACCTGGGAGGGTGAATGAGAGAAGAGACAGAAAATTGTTGGAGTGACATGGGAGCAGCTTCAGTAAAGCAGAATCCCAGAAGCACCCCCAGCTTGGAGCTGGCCGCTTAGAAATCAGTTCAATGGGGCTGTGTGTTCTTCTGTACTCCAACTCAACTCTGCAGGCAAGCTCCGCCTTTGAACACTCTGTCAGAATGCTCCGCCAGGGACAAGCTAGCTCCCCTTCCCTCCCATCCTGTATGGTCCCTGCACAGATTCAGCTACACAGAGACACAGAAGCAGCAGCCAACTCTGAGTCCTTCCCTGATGCCATGGCTTATTCTGCAATCCTTTAGCCCCAAGAGAATGGACATCAGGGAGCCCATGCACAGGGCCTTGCTGGACAAGCCCTCCCACACAGCTGAAAGGTGCTCTTCTGTGAAGGGGCTAGTATGTGTGCATGTGTGTGTGTCGGGATGGGTGAGTAGCTGCTGAGGTCTGATAAGAGGCCACTTCCAAGCAAGAGGCCCTCCTCCAGTCTCAGCTCCTGCCACCAAGTACACGCCATCCAGCCCTCCTGGGGGCAGGCAGTGGGATCAGGCTCTCTTCTGGTGCTCTGCACGGACCACAGCTACCTTATGCTTGCACATGGCTGGTGGCAGGGCAGGGATGCCCATGCATTTAGGGGCTGGGCATTGGCCAAGTAATCATTTCATGGAGTTGAAGGGTTTGTTTTGGGCCAGCATCTTGCCTTAGTTCAGGCTGCTATAACAAAGTACCACAGACTGAGGGGCTTATAAACAACAGAAATGTATTTCTCATAGTTGGAAACTGTAAATCTGAGGTCAGGGCACCAGGAGGGCTCGGTTCTGGTGAGGGCCTTTTTCTGGGTTGCAGGCTGTTACCTTCTCTTGCATCCTCACTTGGTTGGAAGAGGTTGGGGAGATCTCTGGGGTCCCTTTTATAAGGGCACTAATCCCACTCACTAGGGCTCCACCCTCATGACTTAACCACCTGCCAAAGGTCCAGTTTCCTAATAACATCACAGTGGAGATTGAGTTTCAACACGTGAATTGGCGAGGGGGGTGCAACATTCAGTCAGGGCACATCTCTTGGGGTTTGCTGAGAGGTCACTGGCCTGAGGTCATCTAAGCAGTTAGCATTCACTGTGGAACAAGGTGGCAAGTTGGGGGACAGCCCATGGTCTGTAAGGAAAGCAGCCCCGGTCCCTGCTAACTGAGCCATTATGAACCTGCCGTCTCCAAAACATAGTGTCCAGGGGTAGCATCTCTGCCTGCATCACTTGCTGCAGGACCAGGGCTCAGAACTGTGATGCTTCCTTGGATTCCAAGTCCATTGCTCCAGAGAAGAGGAAGAGGGTCTAAAAGAGCCTAACTTCTCTAGTGGAGATGGGTCTGTTGCTCAGGGTTCCTGGTGCTTGGACAGCTGGGTGATTCCTCCTCTGTGGAGCCCTTCTTGACTCCCTTGGTCCAGCCTGAGAGTTCCCTCCCTTACACTCAGCTCTGTGCTCCTCCATTATCATGGGGTGGCACAATGGCTGCAGGTTAGTGTCCTTGTTCATCTTTGTGCTGCCAGCACATAGCAGTTCTGGAGTGGACGCTTGGGGCTGACAGCTGCTTGCCTGAATCATGAAAATGGCGTCCTTGTGGGTGAGGATTCCAGCTGCCTAACGCTCCACCCAGGATTGGAATGAGAATCAGGAGCGCCCTCTTGACCTCCTGCCCAGGCCCCCGGATGGTGGCCCCCTCAGCTATCCTTCGGCCTGCACACGGAGGCAGAGATGAAGTGCTGTCTAGCATCCGGGCTTTTCCTGCCATGAGTCAGGTAAAGAAACAGCTTGCTTCCCAAGGAGAAAGTGGAACTTTGTAGGCATACAAGGGTAAATATTGAGTGTGATGTGGTGCTAATTAGCTGCACAAAGGCCATTAGCATTAATGAGATCTGTCTCTGTGGCCGGTTCCCACTGCAGTGAGCAGGCAGCAGCATTTCTCTGGTCCAGGCTCCCTGGCTCAGTGCTCTAGCTGCTGCTGCTGTGAGTCTTTGTGATGCTCTCCTCTTGGCGCCCCCCCCCCAAAAAAAAAAAAAACAAAGAAGAAGAAGACAGCAAGAATCGCAAAGAAGCCCCTTTTATTTTCATGTTTCCTTGGATCAAAAGCAAAAACTTCAGGTTAAAGATACGCTAAAAAGATTTAATTTGTTTCTCATTTCCTGCCTTAATCACATCCCCTCCCCTCAACTTGGGAATACCTTACAGTTAGCTGGAAGAGAAGAAAAGAAGGCTGAGGAAAGATCTAGGTTTTTTTTGTGGTTTTTGTTTTGTTGTTTTGAGCACTTACTATGTACCAGGCACTGAGCTATATGTTAGGTCATGTAAGCCTCACAGTAACCACGTGCAGGTAGGTTCTATTATGACCTTCATTTTGCAGATAAAGGACAGTGAGCCTCAGAGGGGTTAAATAACTTGCCCAAGTTCCCATACTTAATACACAGATCCTTCCTGAGCCAGATTCTTTCATTTCCTCCACTCCTCAGTCTAGACCCTGTGGGATGACATTGGTAAGATCCGCTGATGGCACATAACTCTAGAATTTCTCCTCCATGTCTCATGGCTTGGAAATGACATGGAATTGCTGGACCCGGGAGTGACACTGGAGGGCCGCCTCCTGACTTTCCTGTGTCCACTCTTGCTTGGTGTTTCAGTTTTTTCTCACTGGAACCAGGTCACTTCTTACTGGATCTGAGCTGTGGTGCAGGTTGAGTCCTGGAGAGGTTGCTCTCATGTGGGGAATCTTGCTGGTGAGTCTGGGTTAGGCACAGCCTGCCCTGGGCACTGAAGTCCACTTTCATGGTTCTTCCTGTTTCTACCACTAGCCCTTCTCTCCCATTCCACTAGATACCATCCATCTGGTCAAGAGCGGCCATGGCTCTCCCTCAGCCAGACTCACATTCCCTTTCATCAATGATGAAACTGCCTTTCCTCAAAACATCCCTGTCCTTTGTTTCATTTTCTTCTATCACTTCTCCCTGCTTTCTAGACAGCTCCCTAATGTGACAAAAATCCTCACAATTATATCTGGTCCAGCAGTACCAGGCCAGGTGGAAGAGAAGAACAGCAGAAAGTTGTGGAGAGGTACTGAGGAAGCAGGTACAAAAGCAGTGCCATGAGGCTAAGTCTGAAAGTCAAGCTAAGGGCAGAAACAGAGAAATGAATGGCAAGGTTAGTTTGGGAGAATCAACAGCAGGGTGGACCAGAGTTACAAAAAAAAAAAAAAAAAAAATGCGTGGTGACAAACTGAGACCAAGCCCTGCCTGCTTCTATCAGGAAAGAGATTTGAAGATTGGCAGAAATCAAATAGGACCTGGTTTCTGCCATCCCAGGTGGCTCAGGCATAGCCACTCAGGGGCTGAGGGGATGGCTCTTTTAAAGTAAGCCAGGCTAAGGAAGGGGTCAAAAGCTGCTTAGCCCAGTAATTCACAGGTCACTTTTTTTTGTAAGGAACCAAGGTCAAAGACTCCTCAGAAGGGAAGGTTCTGCTTTTCTTAGGTGAGGTCAGACTGGGGGAAAAATAGCACTCACTTTAGGGTGTTTCTAAGTAATTTCTAAGGAAATTAGTCTAGAACAATGAACTGAAATTAGAGCACTCACTGTCTCCATTCTTCTTACAACTAGAGGAAAACCTTCATTAGCATTCTATTAAAGAAAAGGCTCTAAGTTTGCAAGACACAAGAAGCAAAGGGGGAGCAAGCAGCCTTCCTTCAGTGGGAAAGGGGTAGTTTTCACAGGGAGGGATTTGGCATACAGATTGGGGAATTTAAAAGACGGGGATGAAAGGGATCATCCAAGTGGGGCCAACTTCTTCTGAAGACCTAGGCTGCCTTACTTTGGGTGATAAAAAAGAAAAAGATAGGAAGAGTCTTAGACTGGGGTCTTCCTACCTCATGCTGGGTTGAGTTCTACCTGACCCGTCAGCAAAATAATTGACGCTACATCAGCTGGAGTCCTATATGTGTTCTATCTGGAAAGACTCGTAAGGCAGGAAGTATGTGGGGAACAGAGATGTCTTCTGCACTGCACAACTCCAGGGGGAGCCATATACATGGAATTCAATGTACATGATTGCTACTGGTGTTTGGTAACATGGCCATACTGAGTAGGGGAGAACACTTGCTTCCTATTAAGCTTGTGGGGTGACGTGGACACCTGATGGTTGTGTCTGCATCACAATCTTGTCCCTTATTTTGATGAAGGGGCTCTCCCTCCCCATACTTCACCCTGTGACTCCTGATTCCAGGAAGTCTTCATGAGAATGTCTACCAGGGGCTCAAGCTAGCCAATCTCTCTCTAAATAAAATGTATTTAAGTAAACTTAAACTTAAGTTAACAATAGATTTTAATTAAAATTGTGATTATTATTTACTTGAAAAATGAAGTAAAAGTAGAGATGCTATGGATTTTTTGTTTTTGTTTTTGGGTATTCTCAACAATGTGTCTTGTGCACAGCCCAGAGGCACGTACTGGGCACCACTGGCCTCCAGCGTAGCTTCCACAAGAGGCTCTTCCAGCACAGCGCCTAGCCACTGACCCACTGGGCGACTGACTGCAGTTGCCTAGCAGCCTCTGAGAACATGCAGATCCCCGTCCCTCAGCACTTGCTTACTGTCTCCCCACGTTCCTTCTACACCCTCACCACCCTATTGCCCACCTTATGCCATCTGTTCACATTCTTTTTCCGTGAAGCCTCTGGACCCTGTGGTGGCACCAAATTGTTTTGAAAGGCAGACAAACCCACTGGTGTCCCAGAGCGTGGAAGTAGGCACTCTGTCAATGCTGGAAAGAAGGAAGGTAAAACTAGATGGAACCTGACCCTGGGCTTTTGCCACCAGCAGCCCCATGGGATCCAGCCCTGCTAATGGCAAAGCCTGTATCCCACTGGCCCCAGAGGCTGCAGTGAGTTTGGACACAACCAGGACCGCCACTGGGAACGAGTGGCCCTGGCAGCAACTACAGAAGACTTGGACACAGGAATGGAAGATAACCCAGCAGATGAACCTCTCAGGGGCTACCCAATCTCTCAGAGTCTCCACTGTGAGTAGAATTATACAAGGTCAGAAATGGTTGGAGCTGATGTAATTTTGATGGCAGCAATCTGAGAAGACTGTTTGTTACTTCCAGGGCCACCACTAGCCTTTGTGATACCTATAAAAGGAACACAGCTAAAAGAATTGAGGTATCTTTGAGCAAAGAAAAAGTCACCTTTCTCTAGGTAGACAAAACCTAGAAAGGGGAGGCTTGAAGAGCAGAGAGCAGGTTAAATCCCCTCTAATTTGCCTGCTCAGCTAGGTGCCCAACTTTTAACCTCTTCTATCCCTGGAGTGGTTTCGCTTTCTGTCATTCCAGAAGCCTACTTGCTCAGATTTTCTGTCTATTCTGTAACTACCCCAGACCCTTCAACTTAAGTTAGCCCAGAGGAGGTTTCTGTTGCTTGCAGTCAAAGAATCCTATGGAATGCAAGGGGGAGTGTGGCAGAGACAGGGTTGAAAGAGCACCAGCTCCCACTGTGAATTACTCCACTAAGGCAGCACCAGGCACTAACCATACTGGGGATATTATGGGCAATTTGTGGCCAAGACAATTACAGAGACACAAAATATTATAAAAGTCGATACCCTGATTTTTTTTTTCTTATAGATTAGCACACACACACACACACACACAGAGGCATCTCTTGGGTAATGCCACACCCAGGTAACACATGGCCTTTGGAATCCATTGAGGGGCGTGTAAGGGAAGGATGAAAAGGAACTGTGCCAGGTGGTTCATGTCAGTGCAGGTGACCTGAAATCTCATGAGATCCCTTCTTGCTCTAGAATATAAAATGATTTGCATCATGACATAGTCATTTCCAATAGATTAATGGGTTTCCTCTTTTCCCATGACGTATTTGCACTGTGTCAGGGCATTTTGGAATCTCAATCCACATTACGTCAGCATGGTTTTTTCTGTCGTACACATTTCTCTGCTTCTGACACCTCTCCCTTCTCTCTTGAAACTCAGTGTAGGAGGAAGGAGGACGTGCAGCATGTGGCTTGGAGATAATCGACTCTAGATTTGAATACCAGCAGTTTACTAGCTATGTGACCCTAGGAAAATGATGTACTTTCTGAGTATTTTTCTTCCTCTGTAAAGGGGCATGGTATCTGCAGGGGATATTTATTGTTTTTGATACCCAGTGTCTACTCCTCTTTCTTCTGTAACAGAAGCCAAATTTTCTCATGAGAATCCCCTGCCTTCATACACAGGCCTGCCATTTTGAAAGGGTAGGGGGCACTGACTGATGCACCTCCTTCCCCACCCCAGTTCTCTCCAGACATGCACTTGTGATCCAGACTAATGGGCACTGTGTCTCCACTACAGTGATTGGTTCACGGGAGGTCATGTGACTCAACCTATGCCAATAAAAATCTGGCGTCGGCCCTGAATTCAAATCACTGAGAAAGAGACCTTTTTTCATTTCCTCCTTGACTTACGTCCAGAGCTGCTGGGAACTATCAAATTGAGGAACACTGCCTCAGAATGATTCCAGACCAGATGGGGAAAGCAGAGCTGAGAAAAGGTCAGAGGCAAGTACAGATGATATCATTTGAGCTGTTCAATCTAGAAGGGTCTGACACCTAAAACCCTGAATGTGGATCTTTTCATTTACATAAATCAACATTCCCTACTCCACCCCTCCATTAGACTAAACTTTTCAGATACTTGCACTTGAAAGAGTCCCAACAATACAATACTGTTAATCTTTAAAGATTTTGATAAGTGTTGGAATTAAAATGGAAGGTCAATAAATGGTAGCTGTGATTATTTTTGTTATTGTTGTGGTATCTTCACAGATGCTGCAGGGCCCTTAACTTCCTCCTCTCTCTCCCCTCAACCAAATGTTCCACAAAAATCAATGGCAGGCATTTCCAAAACTGTGACAGACCTGGGTGAAGGCCAGAGGCAGCTGCCTCAAAGGTGCCTCCCTGCCTCCTGCAAGCAGACAGCAGAGCTCAGGGTCTACTGCTGAGCACCCAAGCTCTGGAGACCACTGTCCTGAGGGACCACCTGTAGTATATACACTACTTGGGGAGGTTCCCATCCTCCTCCAAGGCAGACACCCTTACCACCTCCTGAGGACCTGGGACTATGGTGGGCCAGTTGCTAGAACTGAACTTTAAAAGAGCAACATGCTAATTCCATGCAAATGAGTATCTATTTTGAATCAACAGCTTGGACACTTTTCCTGGGAGGGCCAAGGCAGCAGGAATCCAAAAGGAAGACAGGAGGGGAGGGGTGTCTCTTGGAGGTGTCGGAGAGCACACTGGGGCTCCAAGCAGAGCAGAGCTGCCTCATGCCCACAGCCCCTGATGCTATTTGATCTGCTCACTAGCAAGTATGAAACATGGGGAGTTGAAAAAAGGAAAAAAAGAAAAAACAAAACAAAACAAAACAAAAATCGGCAATGAATAAACTAACAGATGGAGACTTAATTCAATTTGCATGCAATCCACCCTAGAACCAAGGACTTTGTTTGCCTAACAATGGAGACTGGGGAAGGGGAAGGGTCCCTGCTGCAGGGGCTGATGGGGAGAATCCCAGATCCCCACCCCCACCCCAAGCCTATCTCTTTATGGGGACCAGATGGGTATTCTTGTAAAGCTCCTCTCCCTCAGGCTGGTCCTGAATTCATCCTCTGATCCAGAGAGAAGGTTCTTGGGAGAAGTGAGGCTGGCACTGTGGGAGGGGAGGGTCTGTGGGCAGCAGCAGAGGGAGATGAAAAGCCCAGTGGGGGCTGAGGGACAAGGTCAAGGTGACTCTCCCCACACCCCCTACATATGCACAGAGTGAATCAGAAGGCAGTGAAGCTGGGTAGCTGGTACTCAAAAGCAGTCTGCCTGACTCCAAAGTCTACATCCTTTCCAATGTATATGCTGCTTTTAGAGCCTGGACCCCAAGGCTTGCTCTGCCACTGACTAGCTGCTTTGGCCACCATCAGTGGGGTTGAATCTTTGAGCATGGGATACCTCATTTGATAAATGTGAATAATAGCTAAATGGACCTGGGCGCAGGTGCTGGGTAGCACACATCAAGTGTGAGTGTGGAAGCTTTGTGTGATCTCTGCAGTTCTGCCCAGGTTCTCCTGTTAGTGATGATCATTGTTGGCGTCCAGGGTGTCACTCACCTCCTCCCCGCTAGGAAGCTGACTGATGGGGTATGTGCACAAAGAACAATAGTCAATGAGAAGAGAAGTACCACTTAATTAAATAGCATGGTGGTGGCAAAAACCTATTGGAGACTGTGGCTTGAGCCAAATCCCCAAACCTAATCCCAGACACAAATCCCGCTTGCCCTGGCCTGCAGGGAAAAAGGAAAAGAGAGATACTGGGCTGGCCTCTATGTGGACACATGTGACCAGCTGTGGGACACAGGGTATACATCTGCCTCAGCCTCCTGGATGCAAAAAGGAAGAGGAAGCACTAGGGTGGTTAAGCCTGGTTCTAGAAGGATCCAGATGTGTGTGGAAGAAGAAATTCTTTTTCCAGTACTCTCCTAGGTTCTGTGGCTGGCCTGAGATTTAAGCTGACATAAGGCAGATTAATAGGAGAACAACATAACACATTTCAATATTTTTACAATTTATAGGAAAAATGTAATATTTTGTAGGAAAAATGAAGACCCGGAGCTTATATGTCTTTTTAACAAAGAATCATACTTTTGTGGAGAAGTGACAAGGAATTTAAGTTTCTAGGGGTGGTAAGCTATGGGAGGGTGACGAGGAGGGTGGAGAAGTTAATGGAAGATCAAGGTTACTTTGTAGGTCAGTTCGTGCAGACCCATTTCAGAATCAACTCCCAGTCTCTGGTGATAAGAATGTTCTTCCTGGGGCGCCTGAGTGGCTCAGTCGGTTAAGCGTCCGACTTCAGCTCAGGTTACGATCTCGCAGTCCGTGAGTTCGAGCCCCGCGTCAGGCTCTGGGCTGATGGCTCAGAGCCTGGAGCCTGCTTCTGATTATGTGTCTCCCTCTCTCTCTGCCCCTCCCCCGTTCATGCTCTGTCTCTCTCTGTCTCAAAAATAAATAAAACGTTAAAAAAAAAAAAAAAAAGAATGTTCTTCCCTTCCTGGTGCAGGGAGGCATTTTCTCAGGGGAAATGTCACCTCTTTCTTTTAGGTAGAAGGAGGGAGATCAGAGCCGTTCCTGCACCTGCTGTTTCTCAAGTGCCTTCAGCTCGAAATAACCAACATGCTAGGGGCACCTGGGTGGCTCAGTCAGTTAAGCATCTGACTTCAGCTCAGGTCATGATCTTGGGGTTTGTGAGTTCAAGCCCTGCCTCAGGCTATGTGCTGGCAGCCCAGAATCTGGAGCCTCTTCAGATTCTGTGTCTCCCTCTCTCTCTGACCCTCCCCACTCATGCTCTGTCTCTTTCTCTCAAAAATAAAATAAACATTTCAAAAAATCAATTAAAATCAACGTGCTAAAGTGATATATTCTGGGGTGTCAGGTTCTCAACCCCTTCCATGTACTTTATCTGGGGATTAAAAGGAGAGCCTTCTCCCTCTGCACAAAAGAAATGAAAAGAGAAGGGAACTATGTGAAAAACAGAAGCGAAAATGGACCTTGTTTTGAAAGCCTGGGATTTGCATTAATACTAAACGTGTCTTGTGTCATGTGAGACTTGACCTGAGGTCAGTAAGACCACCTGAGGTTCTTATTGAGGGTACGTTGGTTCTTCTGGCTTTTCTTTTGCTTGCTGTATGACAGAGGACCAGGGACAGGCATGAGACCTTGTTGCCTCAACCATATTTAACCCTGATCCTGAGAGTTTGGCCCTGGGTCCCAATCTGCCGAGAGTCAGAAATCTTAACTTAGCCTCGACTAAGGCCCAGGTGCTACTGGAAATATCTTCAGGAATAGCTCACAATCGCCTATGCCAAAAGTGTAGGGAATAAGAAGGACAAGGGAGGGCATGGGGGAGGAAGTCAGGCTTGGGAATTCAGGTCTACCTCCCAAATGTCCAATAAATCAGTGCTGTTCAAGTTGAAGGGCTGCCCTGTTGGACAACTTCCTTTGTCATTTCTTTTCAATAGAAAGAAAATGAATATTGATTCTGTTCTTGGCTCCATGCTGGGCCCCTTCAAATGAGTATGATTGGGTTTTCCCAATTTAGTGGGTGACATTCAGGCATTTAGGGGCAATTACATCTTCTCAGAACTCAGCCTGTCAGTCAAAAATTTGGTGAGGTGTGTGTTGGGAGTATCCTGGGGTCACTGTAGGCAAAAAGAGGAGCTTCAGGTCTCAGGTGTTGTCAGGGCCCTCTTCAGCATCCTGGACAGCAGGCTTTGAACCACAATTGTCCTAGAAGTGGCTCAAAATTAGGTATGACAACATGCTGAAGAATGGTTCCAATGGATCCTCGGAAAAGGTTAACCTTGACACCAAAGGCCAGGCTCCATGACAGTAGGAACTGTTGGGTAGAACCTCTCAATGTTTTAATGAAATAGTCCTAGTGGAGAATGAAAGTGTATTTATCTGTTGTCTGAAGCTGACTGCTATATGCACAAAATTCCTCTTAACCTCATGGAGTATTATAAAAATGCTTGGGAATTTTGTATTTTTCTCATAATATATATTTGAGTATAAAAATAATTTTCTGAATCAAGTACCATCCAGTAAAGCTGGTAAGAGAAGAAAATGTATCACATTTAATGCTGTAGCATGGGGACCCCATGCCCTATCCCCTGGAGTATGTTATTTTGAGAAGCATGACAATATTCAGATGCATAGACTACCTGATTCTAAGCTTTGTGGAGGTCACTACTACAGCATAATTATTTCCTGTCTGGGTCATCCTCTCACTGGGGATGAGAAAGGAGTGTTTTTACTCCCACACCTCATACCTCCCTGAATTCTGCAAAGTCATCCCCTTGGGTTTTCCTGAGCCATTGTATCTGGTGCCCCACCAGCAGACAGAAACCTCCCTCTCTCAATCCACACAGACATGGTCACATACTCCAAGATGGTGGGTTCACAGTGGATTTCGATAATGTGGCCTCTTCTCTGCTAAGCCATGAATGCCACCCATGTACACGAGGAAGCCAGTGGCTAGGGAAAGGTATAAGAGAAAGTAGAGCATGGGGCTAATGAGAATTTACTGTATTTTGTTACCCAAATTGTCCTCCTTGTGTATCTAAATGGACATTTATTATGAATTTTCATAGTTACATGTAAAAGAGGTCGGGGTAGGAATGAGTGGAAAGTAGTTGAAAACGTCAAGTTTGCTATCAAAAATTAAATCTGGATATTCCCAACCCACCTCCCTCTACTACCCTCCCTCGACATCCATGCACACTTGAGGAGAAGCAGAGATCTCCACCTAGGGGGTCAGGATAAAAGTAAAGAAAGAGGTTAGCTTTGAAACCCCAATCTCTTCTGTCCACGGGTTACTAAAAATGCACCAAGTGTTTGTTCAGACCCTGTGGCAGTAAGATGACTGTGTCCTCCTGAGGATCTACTGTCCAGGAAGAAGTGGGGTGAATGTGTCATGTCTGGGGTGGCTCAGAGGCCCCCAAAAATCCAGGGAGGAAGGCTGAAGCCCCCCTGAGATGGAGAGGACAGGCTGTGTGCAAATTCTCAGAGTCCACTCGTTTTATCAAGTTGTCATCACAGGGAATAATTTCGACTCTCCCTGCATGGCCAGCTGGGAATGCAGTGCCTCTGCACTGCTCTTGGGCAGATAGCATTTAATTTGCGTTGCACAAGGCTGGGGAATCTGGCATAATGAAGTATAGATCTGTTTGGCCTGCACTGCAGGGAGCCACTCGCACAGGAGGGATTCTGGTTGGAGGCAGGCTGGTCACCTGGACAGTAGCCCTGCCCTAAAGCTCTGAAGCTAATTACTGATGCTGTGGGAGGCCTTCATCCTCCTCCTCAGGCTCTGACGTGACATCTTTTCCAGGTAAGATGGGCAGGATTTGGTCTCAGAGGCCTGGCTATAATTCACACAGAGGCAAGTGGTGGCCCTGAACCTCAAAGGGTGGTTGGGAAGAATAATTGTACACACCCTGGAGCTTTTATGGATGTGTTCAGGTAGTCTCTGGGCAAGGAATACAGTCTGGGGAGGAGCTAAGGAAAGGTGTTACATGTCCAGTTGTATTTAAGCCTTTCTCCATATACCTGTTTCCACCAGAACCTTGACTAATCACATGTCCTCAGGAAAGCTGATCCTGTGAGGCTGAGGAGAGCATGGGCCCCTTGTCTTAGGACTCTCTGTGTTTCTCTCTTCTCAGAGAGAATTAGGGGTTCCTCCACACCCCCCACCCCAGCAGCCAGCACTTACTCCTATTTTGCTTTTATCACACTGCTTGCAAATACCTGTTTACTCATCTGTTCCCACTGAAAGACTGAGCTCCATAGGGGCAAAGCCTATGTCATACTGAGTAACTGAAAACAGTAGAAAATTAATGACTGTTTGGTAAATGAAGGAATAAGCACGGTTGAAGGAAGCAGGTTGTGCTGATCTCTGGACCTGATGTTTCATCTTTGGCTTTGGGCACTTGATTCCCTCAACATTTTCACAACTTTCCTCCATAGGAAGAACATGAATCTGACAAGTCACTATATGCTGAGGGACAGGAAGTCCATTGCTATTTTTATAATGATTCTTATATTTCTATAGAGCTCTTTACATTTAATAATCACTTCACACTCATGGTTTCATTTGATTCCCATTAACAATTCAGCCAGAGAGAAAGAGAGAAAAAACAAAACAAAACCTGAGATTCAGGTAAAAGTCAACAGACTCGTCCAAGACCACATAGGTAACTAGGGATAGAGCCAGAATTAGAAATCTGATCTTTTGTTTTCTGTCCACATGCTCTTGAGGGGGATCTGTGTCATTTACCAAAGACACCTTTAAGAGTCTGTGGGGACAACCCACCAGGTAGGCAGGGGCAGCTATTCTGCTCATTCATTTTTCATGAGTATCCTCTGCATGACTTCCTGGGCCATGCACTGTGACAAGTCTGAGAACAAAGAGAAGAATAGGACCCAGCCCTGACTTCAGAGAGCTTAGGGTCCAGTAAGGGAGGCAGATACAAAGGTTGGACTTGAAGGATTAGAGGCCTATATGAGGTCTAACAACATCATGGTGGGAGAGGAGGGGAAAGAAAATTGGGCTTCTGGAATTTGCATATCCAAAGTAGAAGAGTCACGTGGTCGTGGTAGGGTCTAGAGTGTGGTCACAGGAGGGCTGGTTGAAGCTATTGAACATAAGTGTTGTTGACATTGAGGATGTCAAGGAGTTCTGAAACCAAGACTTTGAATGGATAGTTCGTATATATGTGAAACAGATGATGGCAGGAGCTGAAGAGGAAAAGACATTTTTGAGCCAGCCACTAAAATCTGTAATGAATGAGGTCAGGGGAAAGGAAGGCAGAGGATAATGGTGACAAAGATGAATAAAAGAATTAAGGGATGATGAACCCGATGACATATGTTCAAAGAAAGAGGTCTTTTTCCAAGAGGGTGAGAAAGCAAGGTTGGAATAAAACCACTGGATTTAACTGGTGTTATGAGCTAATGTCTGTGTCTCCCCCAAATTCATATGGTGAAGCTCTAACCTCCGATTCATGAGGGTGTAACCCCCATAATGGGATTAGTGTCTTCATAAGAAGAGAAAGAGGCACCAGAGCTCTCTGTCTCTGAGGGCACACACCAGGGAAATGCCATGGGAGCACACATCAAGAAGATAGCCACCTACAACCCAGGAACCAGGTCCTCACCAGACACTACACCTACCAGCACCTTGCTCTTGGACTTTTGAGCCTCCAGAACTGTGAGGAATAAATGTCTGTTGTTTAAGTCCACGGTTATAGAAGCCCAAGCTGACAAAGACAATGGTAAATCTAGTCTGTTATATTTATTCAGGATTAGCTAAGGAAAACAGAGGTTTGTGTCTCACTCATGTTATCTATCCAACACTGGTTAGGAGGGGAGGAAAGAGCTTTGTTCCACGCCGGCATTAAAGAACACACATTGATAAAAGTCCTTACATCTTGAACTGTATCATTTGAAACATGCGGCCTCCACAGTCACCAATGCAAGGGGAGCAATGGCTGGAGAATTGTGCACCAATCTTAAAAGTCTTGGGGCGCCTGGGTGGCTCAGTCGGTTAAGCGGCCGACTTCGGCTCAGGTCATGATCTCGCGGTCTGTGAGTTCGAGCCCCGCGTCAGGCTCTGTGCTGACAGCTCAGAGCCTGGAGCCTGTTTCAGAGTCTGTGTCTCCCTCTCTCTGACCCTCCCCCGTTCATGCTCTGTCTCTCTCTGTCTCAAAAATAAATAAACATTTAAAAAAAATTAAAAAAAAAAAGTCTTACATCACTTCTACTCATCGGCTTTTGGACTAGCCCAGTTACTGGACCCACTTAGCTGAAGGGGCTGGCGAGGTAAAAGAACTGGTAAATAGTGTTGTAGAGGTCTCTGCTATCCCTGTAGCAGACTCCACAAACTTGTTTCATTCATTTACTCAATAAATATGAGTGCCCATTTGTGTCAAACAATGTGCTAGATGCTAAAGATACAATGATGAAGAAGTAGTTGTGGCCTGAACTGGGGAGATCTTTGTCAAACATTGATGGCTTCTTCTGGTTCCTGATCCTGAGGACCTCTGTGATTATCTCCTTTCTGGTTAGACTCTTGGCTGTGACTTCTGTTATGATCTCCTGTCTCCTATTCTAGACTCTGCCTCTTGGACCAAATCTCTGCTAGGCTACCACATTATATTGGGCAGAGTATGTATAATTCAGGTTCTATGTGCCATATCTGTTCCAGATTTTTAGCTTCAGGGATGAGGGAATGAGTAGGTTGGGTCATTAGGATTCTATTGATGAAAAATGGGACTTGGACCCCCTCCAGCCAGACGTATCTCAGAATATGTCTGGGGTAGGAACTTCTCCCACCTTGCACAAACATCTACTTTGGAATGGTAGGTGGGATCTGGTGAGCTAGGACTGGCTACATTTCAGATTTTCTGCCTCCAGGAGCATAATAATATCCCATAGGCCATAATTGAAAATCTATTAACTCTGGAAACCAGTACTGCATATAAACCTCCCCAGCCCTGGCCATCCTGCAGTGAGCACTCCCTCCCCGTTATTCCTATAAATCACAGGAGATAGGCTGGGAACCAATCGATGAGAAAAAATTATGCCACAGCATTAGATTTCATCATACACAACTTGAACTATTACTTTTCTGTCCTGTGGTATGAGGAATCATGAGAATTAATAGTCTTCCTCTTCTCGAACGATGGGTTTATGACGCAGTGCTACCTACACTCTATTTCTTCCTTAAAACCATCAATTAATTTTGGGTACTTACAACTACTCAGTTACTTCCTGAAATTAGCACCCTCCCCACCATAGAGTCTTAATGGGAGTTTTAAATAATGCTATGCTTTCCCAGTTTTGGCTTCCTTCTAATGCCTAATTCAGAACTAGTTTCAGGCTCACCAGACTCCTTCCTCTGACCTCTCCTCAGACTTGGCTCCGTATTTCTAGGGTAGTATCTGGTACTCAACCCCAGCCTTCCTCTTCTCTGCAGATAGTCAGGGTAAGAAAGCCTAAGGTCAAGGTGGTCTCATTGTTACCCTTCTCCTCTTGTTCCAGCATCCCGTTTCCCTCACTATGGCGAAGTCTTTTCTGAACTCTAACTCCTTCAAAAACAAGAAGGAAGAGGGAAGTCCTTTGAACAAACAGCCCTGGTGATACCCCTCTGGGAAAATCCCAGTACCTGAGTGGCTACAGTGTGCATAGGTTAGCTGGGAAGATGGGCTGGTGGAAGTCTAGGTGACTCAGCACAAGGACATGATGATGGAACAAGATGGAGATGGGTCCTTAGTGTCTGAGCCAATCAGCACACATTTGCTGAACATCTTTTGTTTGTAAAACATTGTGCTGGATGCTATTTTAAATTGTAACCTTATTTGTACATGAAACCCAGAATTCCTGGGAGGAAGCAAGAAATTTTATCCAGGGTCTATGCATGCTTTCCCTTAGTGATTCTCAGTTTAGTTTTTAATGGGCTCATGAGGACAGAAGAATCCCTCTGGAATCATCCATTCATTTGTTCATACCTTCACTAAATATAGTTAATGTTGTATGTGAGGCACTGCTAGGATGATTTGTGCCATACAAACATGACAAAAACATAGCCCCAGACCTTAGGTATTTGCAATCTTGTGTGAAAGGTAACACTCTTGGTCAGATAGCTCACAATTCAAGACAGTATGAGACAAATGCCTTCCTTATGACGAAGAAGTATCTCTTGGTGGAAGAGGTAAGAAGAAAGAACTTCTCTAGCTGGCCTAGCGTCTATGGACTTAGGCACATACCAGAACCCTATCATCACCTTCCAATACTACTTGAGATGGAGTTTGAACCACCAAGCACATTAGCAGAAGTCCAAGTGACTCAACAGCTGAAAAAAATGCCTCGGGGCTCTTAGCACCTGCTGCATTCTGAGATGTTCCATCTCACCCACCATCCAGGGCTACAGGAGGAGCTGCCATGTTACAACAAGTCCCTGCTACCAAAGAGAGCTGATGAGTTGAAGTGAAACCAAGCTGATTCTGCATGTCTGCTTCCCTAGGAGTTTTGGTCTTGGACCTAAGAGAATGGAAAGTCTCTTTTTTTGTGGCTGGATTACAAGATGTGTATTTTGGGAGCTCCTAGCAGCCATGTTTCCCATGAGTAGACCAGAGGAATGAGGGTAGTAAGTCGGCTTGCAGAGCTGAAGTGGAGGCCAGGAAAGAAGTAATGTGAGAGGTAGAGAGACTCCTGGGGGAATTTGAGCCCCTGGTTATAGTAATTCCTAAACCCCAGTTGAATTCAAGCTTTTGGGTTCCATGAGACACCCCAATATCCTTGCAATAAAGTCTCCATTTTTCTTCTACCAACCTGAGTTTGGCTGAGCATCTGTCACTTGTGCCATGGAATGTTAAACTGATTGAAGCACAATCGACTCCATGCTGAATTACATAAGAATTATCTGGAAATCCATTACCACAACTCTCAAAATCTCTCACGCACAATGAGGGAATCCTCTATTGTCAAATTATTGGGAATCAAGAGAGGATTTTAAAAGACAATGCCTTTGAGGTGAACCCTGCTTGGAGATTCCCTTCCCCATAAAAGGAAAGGGTAGAAGTAACTTTCCTGCACCTCAAGTCACAAGAAAGCATCACTTAGAGAAATTCATATTTTCCCCTGAAATTAGAGGGACCTAGGAGGCCTGTGTCTGACTCCTGCCCTTGAAACTTCAAAGGTAAGTAGGCCTGAAAGCCAGCTGCTTTTGTTGAGAAGTTAAGGAGGGTTGCTGCTGTATTGGAACTGGGATTTGTCAGGCAAGAGTGTTTTCTATGGCCCCTATAGGCCTTGATGAGGGAGAGAACAAGCCTGAATCCATTTTAAGTTTTGCCCAAGGGGGTGCAGTGGAAATCCAACAGGGAAAATCTGTGTGGAGTGGGCCATCTGAAAAGCAGGACCTGGGGAGGGGTGGCCAGTGGGAAGGTAATGCAGAGCCTGAGTCCCAGGAAATGCTGTCTGTTGTTGCCAATGGGGCCTCTGACAAGCCATGAAAGCACCCATGAGAGGAAAGACAGCTGCAGACATCTTCCAGACCCAGAGCTCTTGAAGCCATTTCACTACCATACATGTCTAGAGAAAATGTCCCTTCTCTTCTTATCTCCCCTTCCTCCCATTGCTTCAATGCCAGAGAGGAGGTCTTTGAGAAAGAAAGAAGCTCATGGCACCTGCTCCTCTCCACCCTTTACCCCAGGGCAGAAGCCCAATGAAGTGGAGGCAGGGGTGAGGGAGAAGAGTTATCTTTACTGACAGACAAGCTCATGTGTTCACCAGCTTCTCTGCACATTTCTTCCTTCAGAGGCATCCTCCTCAGCCTCCGTGAAGTTAGGTAAGACACCAACATTATTTCTGGGGAAGGAAATGTGGTTGGAATTGATGTGTGGCATATATCACTGAGCACAGAAATGCCCCTGGATGATTCTCCAAGCTCTCTTTCCCTGTGGAACATGGAACCACAAGACAAAGTGACAGAGTTACCACATGGAGGAAAGCTGAGACAGTCTCCTAACCTCCAATGGACTCTGAATGAGTGACAAGTAACATTTATGCACGAATCACTGAGCTTTAAGGTCTTTTGTTAGCAAAGCAAAAACCTATAGTATCCTGATTAATCTAACTTTGTATAAAAACTGATGTGTTGAATATTCTATTGAAATGGACACTTTACATTATTGAACTCTAGATACTATGTTGGTGACATAAAGTAACTTAGAATCTCTAAGAGTGAGCAGAAAAGTCAAAGATTTTACCCAGTGTCAAGGGAAAGAACTCACTATAGAACCAGTTTAAAGGAATAGTAGCCAACAAACACAAATTTGCTTTATGAATATAACTCATGGGTCCCGTTTATTCAACACAGTGGTTACACTTGCAGTGAGAATAATAACCCTAACTCAAAGAGTTGTTGTAAATTAAAAAGAACTTTGTTCATGTTAGGTGCTTAATAAAAAAAGTTAGCTTCTTTCTAGGGGAAAGAGTGGGAAAATGTGAAAATGAAGGTAAGAAACGTAGAGCAGAGAATGTAGGATATAGATTAAAAACTTCACCATCTATACTCCTCTGCCCAAGTTAGAACATTATCTCCAGGTCTGATCCCCTCTAGAGATGGTAAAAATTAAAGAATGGCATGGCATGGGACGGCATGGGATGGGATGGGATGGGATGGGATGGGATGGGATGGCATGGCATGGCATGGCCTGGGATGGCCTGGGATGGCATGGCATGGGATGGCACGGGATGGCATGGGATAGGATGGAATGGGATGGTATGGCATGGCATGGCATGGCATGGAATGTCTGAAGCTTAGAAAAAGAAGACTTTCTCGAAAATTCCAAGTAAGAAGAGATCCATGGAGACAGAATCACTGTAGGCTAGGTTATCGTAGGCTAAATATTCAACCTCTCCAGCCTCGGTTGTTTCATCTAGACTAGATAAACTACCAAGTCCTCTGAAGCTCTAACATCCATTCAAGGAGGAGACAACTCCTGGGAGGCCTGGGAAGAGGCATGGTCTAGTACCTGCTGTGTATCCTGAGGTGCTCGGGTTCAACCTATTTGGGAGGGGATGCTGCACTGGTGAGATGTATGGCTTCAGCCTCTGCCCATGCAGGCCCATAACTGTCTTAATCCTCAAGCCCAAACTTTTTTCTTGGAAAGCCACTAGGAAAGTACATTTCCCTGTAGCTGGCTCAGCACAACCCTGCAGCCTCCCCAGGCTTGGCCATAAAGTGGGCTCAGGCTCCATGCTGTGTGTGTGTGAATATAACACAAATATTTATCCTGCTCGTAAAACACCGGGACAAGCTGCCCACTGTCACTGGGCCCCTGCAGGTTTGTAAGATGAAGACTGGCTACTGCAGGCATCTCTGGGCCCTGGAGGCCCTGCCCTGGGGTAGCCATGTTCAAATAGGGCCCGGCAAGTGAAGTGGTATTTGCTACAACTGCAAAGGGCAGATTCTATTTCAGGCCTGTGGTGTGTGTATTTCTTACTGACTCATTTTCAAAGCGCAATCGATATCAGGCCAACCAAGAGATTTCCAGGGATATAAGCCATGGGGCTGGGAGGGAGCAGGGAGGCCTTTGCCATGTGATCAGCAGAGTTGAGTCCTCTGGGAGACCATATCTTGGCTGATGTTAGTGCTTGCCACTCTGGGGGTAGAAGCAGAAACGTTAGACTGTTCACCCCTGTTTTGATCACAGCCTCCCTGTAATAGGGATTCCTGTGAGAGCTCTGGCTCACCAGCGCTGGGTGGGCTGGAGGAGGCTCGATGGGTGTGAGTGGTGTGCAGAAGGGAGAAGAGGGTTTGGGTACTCACACAATGGGGACAACCCTACCCTGCCCACAAATGGGGGGAAGGGGCCTGTCTCCCTTCCCCAACAGGAAGCACTGCCAGGGTAGGATTTTCTATTGGCTTCTACGGATACCCTTCCAGAAGGACTTTCTGCCCAACACACTGATAGAGGGGGAATTTTGTCAGGACTAGTATGTAGATGAAATGGGCTCTAGCCAACTTGTCTGATTACAGGGACCTCCCACCAGGCAAAAATATCCTATTTAGCCATTCTCCCAAAATGCCTAAAACCCCACCACTATAGACTCATTCCTTTGGGGCAGAGGCTGCACCTTATTCCCTGTGAATGATTTGTGAGAACATTTTCTGTCATTTATTCTTTGTGAGTGCCCATCATGGGCCATGCCCTAAGCGCCCAGGAGCGGGGAGTATTGCTGGACAAGAGGGAAGAGAGATCACCTGGGCCCTAGGTGCCAGCAGCAGGGTCAGGAAGTGCCACCACAGAGGACCTCAGAGAAGGGAGGCCGGCACCACTTCACTCCTCTGAGTGGCCAAAGCAGGGAGGCCTTCTGGTTTCAAGGGGTTCAAGGATCTGAGGCAGAGACCCCAGGTGGCACTGTGAACTGCTCTTTGGGTCATTCCAGATCCCTGAGTGGTGCACATCTCATGGGGATTTAGGGGTCAGACTTGGAAGTCTCCAGAGACAGGGCCCTGTGGGGGAGGATGGAGGGTGAGGAGGTGCCTAGAGAGGACTTTGTACCCTGTGTTCTCATTCTGAGCCCTCAAGTTACCCCCTCCTCTCTCCCAGTAACCCTATTCAAGGCAATAGACCGGGAGGTGTAGGGTGCATCTGCTGTCTCTCTGCTCCCCGGTCCCTCTGCTACCAAGGCAAGGGAAGAACAGGCTCCCAGCCCTGATGCACTTGTCATTCTGCCGTGACTGGTCAGAGCCCCTTTCCTCTGGGGAAACAAGGTCAGGGACCTTTTCCAGCCAATGCCCCCTCCCAGGGCAGACATTACCAAGAGTCGATTTGTTATTAACAATGTTCTAAAAGCAGCAAGTTTGTGGCCAGGGGAAATCAATTGGCCAGAAATGTGACAAAAGGGGAAATACTCTGCAGCATATGAATGTCTGAATTATTGATGCCTTCAGTTTGAGGCTTTCAGACACCAGCGCTTAGCTGATAAACAGCAAAGTGCACTCTCTTCCTACACTCCTCACGCTGCCCGCCCTGCCCTTTTGGGACCCATGCAAGGTTTGCCCTGAGCACATGCAAGATCCCTGTGGCCCAGGCCAGGGAGGTGTCTGGACTAGGGGAAGGGGGGAACAGGAGGCGTCGAGGTCTCTGAGGCCCCCCACCCTGAGCGTGATGGAACCATCCTGTGTCTTGGGGCTCCATACCTTTCTGGCCCTGGAGCCACCCTCCAACCCTCTGATTTCTACTTGTGCTGCTCTGCTGGGCCTGGGCCAAATGCAGAGTCTGCATTCTTCCTCCTGTTTTGAGGGGCTTGAACTTTCAGTGTCACCTGATTTTCACATGGGAAAGGGCAGAAAAAAAAATCCTCAGCCACAAACAAAAAACAAAACTTGTTTCTTTCACTCTAGAAATCGTTATCTCCTCAATTCAAACTGTAAGATTCAGAGCTTACATATGGCGCTAGTAGCTCCTGAAGGACGTAAGTATCCAGCTGTGATGTCGGCTGTGGTCTGAAAATCATTTGTCCGAAGGCTCCAAGAACAACAAGGCCTCTGGAGGCCTCCAACCTCTGCTCCCTTCCCTTGCTTTTCAAGTCTCTATCTTTCACCAGCTACTGCTATTGCCCATTGCTCCATAAATAATCTCATTGCCACGTAAATGCTGACTCCCCCTAAGAGGATCTGGTAAATCCCGATTATGAATTCGTGTCCCTACTTCCAACCAGCTTGCTCACCCCAGCCTTGTCCCTGCGGGGTGCAAATGCAAACAGGAAGCTCAGTTATGGGCTGACAAGTTCAGCAAATGAATGGACATGTTTCCTGTCCACAGCACAGGATTGCACTTGGAAAATACTATAGTCCCTGCCTCGGCCAGTGCCTCAGGTCCATGTCCCATTTCAGGACACTTCAAGGGAGCAGAAAGAGCTGCTGTTGGGCAGATGAAAGGCTACTTGCTGTCAGCACCTTCCCTCAAGGACCCAACCCCTTCCTTGCCAGGTCACTGCTCTGAGCTGCTGTCAGGCACCTGACTTGGAGTTGTTGGAGTCTGAGCATTCGCTAGAATGAGTGAATTCCTTATTTGGGCTCAGTGTTCACTGCTTTAGGATCTCCCGTTTCACCTTCCATGAAGAATGATCATAGTGAGGCTGGGCCAAGAGCCCTGAGAAAGAGGCCCACCAAGAGGTGACCCAATGGACAGGAACACTCCAGACATGGTAGGGGTGGGAGAAGCTAAGGAGGATCTGGGAGGTGAAGAAGAGACAGTCCCTGGGTAGTTTCCCTGCAGTGAAGGTCTTAGCAGGCCCAGATAGAAAAGTAAACCAAGGCAGGGCTAGAGAAGCCAGGTCTCATGGCTGAGCTCTGGCAGCCTTCCCAGCCCCTACCCTGCTGCTCTCTTGGCCTGACACATCCGGCTGCTTCTCTGGACCTTCTGAGAATGGTAGGACTCTCTCTTTGCCACCTTAGGCTTCTTACAATGAAGTAAGGAGCAAAGAGATCCATAAGTAGTAGCTTCCACAAGAGCCTGAGCCTAAATTGAGCCTAAACAGTCCAGCTCAGAGCTAACATTTGCATCTTTCCTGGTGTGCCTGTTTCCCCATAGGGTTAAAGCAGATGGAGAGAGAGAGAGCAAGGTCAACTTTAGGGAGAGCTGAGATCACTCCAGGCGGGAGCGCTGTTGACTGCACAAAGTCCTGTTTCTACCAGCAAAATGACCCAAGCCAGTAAGATGTCCCATCTGCAGCATGATCTGCAGGGGAGCTTGCTCCTGCTCTAACCCCTGTCCCTCCAGACTGTGCTGGTCCCCTATCCCGGAACCAATCACAGCCCCACAGCACCATTATCCCTGGTGATTTCCTACTAGGGGAGCTGCTGCACTGCCGCATTGCCAGGTCTCAGATCCCCCTGGGGATGCTTGGGCTGCTGTAAACAATACTACAATTTGCCTGTAAACTGCCAAAGTAGCAGCTTCCTTGACACCTGACATCACGCCTCTTACTGTGGCAGCAACAGTGAAAAGTACACAGGCTCTTGACAACCCTGCAAAGGTCCCACGCACCCTGCTTGGGTGAATACCTTTCCTTAATTGTCTTGGTGGGGGCGCCCCCCCCAGCCCCCCAGCCAGATCCTGCCTGATGAGGGGGCTTCAGCTGCAGATTCTGGCTGGTCAGACAGGCCAGTGTATAGCCCGCTCTCTATGGAAGAAAGAGGAGACTGGGGCTCCAGGAGGGAGGTCTAGGGAGGAGGCAACGTTGGCTTCTTCAGGGGAAGCTAGGCGTGGTGCAGCCGGACGGCCACGGGACACGGTCCCCATCCTGCTCTGCTGCCTGCTTCCATAATGCTATTTGGGGCAAGGTTCTTAGCATCTCTGAAATCTTGTTTTTCTCATTGTAAAACAGGAATAATAAATTCTGCCTCATATACTTGTGAAGATTAAAGATAATGTGTTGAGGACGTAATGGATTTTCAATAAATGTTAATTTACTTTTTCATCCCTCCCCATGCGATGTGGTGATTCTAAGTGGGGTAACAATACTCAATCAATATTCTTCCCTCCAATCAGAAGCCTTTTGCAGGCACTATGTCTTCAAACAACCATCAGAAGTCAACCCACCAACCACCCGCTAGTGTTTGCCGATTATTCTATTTCTTGCAGGTGGCTTTGGAGCCTCTGCTTGAACACCTCTAGAGACAGTGATCTCATTAGCTCCCAAGATAGCCCATTATTTTTAGATAGAGCTGCCTGTTGGGAAGTTCTTTCAATAGAGCCAATCTCCACTTACCTATAACTTTTACCTGTTGGTATCAATTCACCTGCCCTAGAAGCACCGGGACCAAATCTGATCCCTTCCCTGCCTGGCATGGAGGGGGAAATCATACAGAAAGCATGGACTTTGCCCATGAGATCACGGGTCAAGATGGCAGAGGCGAAAGTCTGAGAGGTGCTGCCTGCTGTGTGCATGTTCTGTATATGCAGGGTATGTATTCAGGGCCCTCCATCAAGCTCAGCTTCCAGCCTCCCCATCATAAGTCTCCCTCAGAATCTGGAGAGGAGGTGGATTGGTCAATTTGTGCTGATCCACCCCCTCCCCCTGGCTAGTATAAGTATATAAAGGTAACCCAGATGGCCCGGCTGCCAGAGGAGGCATCTGCATTGGATGGTGCTTAACCTCCTGCTTGGGGGACCGACGGCCCCAAGAACCGTGGGCACAGGATGGTCCTGCAGCAGCAGTCTGGCGGGTCCTGTCTCCTCTGTGGTAGCAGGGCTCCCTGCTGTCCCTGCCAACATGGCCAGCCGGCAGCTCTCAGAATTATTTTACGGAAGTGGAATTTATTTTGAGATGCAACCAGGCCTATGCTCTCTGCGTGCCAGCCAAATGCTTGGCAGCAGTGGCCGCTCCTCTGTGGGCAGCTGCTTGTGTTGAATCCCCCAGAAACGAGAGCCTTCAGGGGTGGGAGGCCTGGGGTTAGTCAGGGTCGTGTCTCAGCCACAGGAGCCTGGGTCCTCCCTGGGAGTGAGGCAGAGGCGTGGGAGGGAAAGGGAAGGAGACACCATGGAAAAGCCAGACGGCGGGTCTTGCGAGGAGACAAGAGGCGGCAGACGGGGTCCAGGCTAAGAGGCGGCATCCATGCACACATGACTGGTCTCTGGCCAGTTCTGCCCGACTGCGGAAGGCAGCAGAGCCCGCTCCAGGGAGGTCAGGACAGAGTCCTGCCAACCTTGCAAGTGGGGCCAGCTCTAAGGAAGAACACTCATGACCCTAAAGAAATTTCTGTGGCTCAGCAGTGGGCTCCCAGGACTCCGGCAACTCTGCAATCCTGTAGCACGTCTCTGCACCCCCCTACTGCTCCACCAACCCGCTACCCCACCCCAGGCAGCTGGCAAGCAGTCCCATGGCAACAGTCTGTTTAATGCAGTGTTACTCCTGGAAGCAGCCTCTGCTAGTGAGCATTCGCCAGTCTCCCGTGTGCAGGGGCGGGCACCTTCCCAGCCCAGAAATGTCGGTTCTCTTCTACTGGGGTTTCCTTTGTCCCACCCCCTTTCTATTTTGGGGAATTTGTGTCTCCAGTGGGGGGGGGGTGGATGTCTCTTCCTTCTCTCTGAGGTGAGCGTCACTTTCTGTCCCTAGGCCTGCATCTCAGGGCCTTTTTCCCAGAAGCCCCCTAACAAGCCTCTTGTTCTCACTCTCTTCCCAGGAACAGAGGTGTGATCAGAGGAATCAAAACCCCTCTTGTCACAAACATAACTCCTTAGGCTCATCAGAAGCAGGTGCTGAAACTCCCCCATCCCAGTCTTGTTGTTGTTAAGAATGACTTTTCTTCAGAAAGACCCTGCAAAAATGCAAATATTACCAAAGGCAGGTAACACATTAACTTACTATCATCTATTATCAAGTTAGTGCAGTTTATCAGCTTCCCAGCTGTGAGCAGGGCCTGGGGAGGGAGAGGTGAATGCACAACAGGCAAGGCCTGGATCTGGAACTGGAACTGGAACGGGGAAGGGTATGGGAAGGACTGAGTGACAGAGTGGGTAGGGGCCAGTGGGACGAGGCCCTGATACGTGGGAAGCCAGGGAGGGAGACTGCAGGCACCAGACAGGCAAGAGGCAGGGAAGCCCAGCATGGCTTGCCATGGTGCCAGCACAGATCTGCTTCCCCAAGTGCTAAAGTCACCTCATTTTCAGGACGGGGCATCTTTGGATAAAGACAGTCCCTTCTTGATTATAAATGGATGAAAAAGAGCTCTGCACATTATTTGGAAATCATTACATCTTGTTTTGCCATACATTATCTTTATCATTTGCTACTTAAGCTAATATCAATATTAATCTATGTTCTCTGAAGACACACTGACAGAAGGAAAAGAGAAGACACACACGAAATGCCAGGCAAAGTCAGACTGAGATTAAAACCAGGTGATCTCAATGAGGGTAACACATAGGTAACACACAGATGGCAGTGACTGCAGCCATAGGCAATCTTTCTACCGGTCCCCAGTGGGGATGGCAGCAAGTTTTCTCTCTTCTTGTTTCTAACAGCCATACCAGACGGGTATCATGTGTTTGTTTATTTTGCAAAGAAACGATAGTGCTCTACAACCATAATGTCCTCCTACGCAAAGTAGACCCTATACACACAAAGCCTGTAGCAGACGGTGTTGGGTACGGAGATGGAAAGGAGGAGTAGGGAGGTGTGATTAGCAGGATGGCCACAGACTGAAGTAATTCAGAGAGAACACTGCTTTGAATCAGAAGTGACCAAGAGAAGAAAGACACCCCAAAAGGTAAGGAAGTCCTGGGTAAAGTTGGACTTCCACAGAGTGAAGACATGATGGGTGCACACCAGCTCGATGGGTTTGAGTTCAGGTCCAACGAGACGGCTGCAAACTTAGTGTAGCAGGATAACATTTGGGGATATTGGCTGATGGGTTTTTCCCAGGCATGTCTTACAGCTCGGCCTTCCCCTTGTGGGAGGTGGCAAGCAAGGCACTGAGGGAGAAACAATATATCCAGAAGGCAATTCTTACATTTGCATTTCAAAAGCCCAGCCCTCAAAGCAGGACAGAGAGAACCCAGGACACAGTCATGAGATGTGGAGTAATATGCAAGCCATCAGAGCCTGTGAAGCCTCACCCTATGGAATCAAGATGCATCCAGATGGGCCAGAGGAAAAAATAGTTCCTTGTGGGGGAACCAAAGGAAGGAGTCTGTGCCATGCCCCAAACTCCAGGCTGAGCCCAGAGGTGGGGCTGTGCAACAGTTAAGGCTTCCAGATAAATGTGGGACTCCCAGCGCAGAGTAACTTGTGACCTCCTTCACAGTGAGAGCAAAGTAGCAATTTCTTGAATTCCAGAGTACCTAACTGAGCATGGGAGCAGAAGAACCTTCTGTGAAGTATCCGTATATTTAGAGAGGCTGCTTCCTTGGGTCCCCACAAAGCAGAATGTCTGCTGTCCAACTAGGGGCTGTGGGCATATGGCTCAGCAAAGCCTGGAAAGGCTGTGTGGCTGGGAAGAGGAAGACCCAGCAGTGACTAGTGTGCCCTGAGAGTTGTAGCCAAGATAGGACAAGGATGTGTGGGCAGCTGCCAGATTAGCTAGCAGACTCTGAGATCAGCACCAATACCCTTGTCTCCATTCCATGCAAGGGCACCAGCTCGCCCCTCCCTGGAGGCACCCTCCTATAAAGTAAAAAACGGGAGCCCTGGAATTAACTGGGGATGACTTCCTGTTACACAATGGAAGCTCAAAATAAAAAATGTCAGTTGCAGACAAAGTAGTTAGGTTTCTTGTATGAATGAGTCTGTGGACTGAGATTCTTATCCACAACACTTTACTTGGAGAGTTTCAGGTCTTGGCCAGGCTGTGGGGTGCCAGCGAAGGTTCGGCAATAGTTTTAGTGGTGGTAGGGGTGTCACAGGGGACAGGATTTCCCTGGTTACACTTTTCCAAAGGGAAGGGGGCTGGGTGCAGGAAGGGAGCCTCTTCTTGAGGTTCACATCACAGCAATATGCTCAGACTCCAGCGAAGTGGGGTCCTGTCTTCTCTCTCTCACAGAAACTTCCCAGGTCAACTCCAAAGTCACGCTATCTCCGCAGAAAGGATGAAATTGATAGGCACCTGGCACTAGGTTGTGGTTCCAACACAGCGAGGGCCTGACTGCCCCCAGCCGGCTGGAGGGGGAGTGACTCATCAACAGTGAAAAGGCCCTACATAAAGCAAAGCCACCCAAATGTCAGCAGAAAGGAAAACTATCAAAGAATGAGCCCAGAATGGCCCTGCAGCAACCCCAAGGATGAGGTGTAACACCCAGCTCACCCCTCCCTTGACAGGCAGTGGAGTCAGCCCCCACCCATTGGCGGTGGGCAAGGGGACAAAGGGACATCCCCGCTGACATTCACAGCATGGGTCATTGCTTTGGCAGGCGGCCCACCCTTCTCTAGCCCCTCTTCTTGAGTCTGTAGAAAAGGCTTTTCTGTGGGCTCAAAGGAGGTAGGATTCCCTGCCTTTTACTACCTGCTTCTTGCTTCACTGAATTCTTTTTGTACCTTTTCCCTTTGGGGAGTGGGTGCCATTTATTCAGCAAGCATGAACCAGTTTACAGGCTTGCACTCCTTCTTGTGGCTTCTTGTTTTCCTTTGTCTGCCCTTGAGTTTCCTAGGCTCCTCTGTCTTAGCTCAAGTCTGGAGCAAGATTTTCACAAGGTGTTCCTTGGGCTCACTTTTAGGATTTAAGGAGACAGGGGAAGGGGAGTTATAGCATGTGTACCCCAACTAGAAAATTCACCTCCCTCAACCTCCCAATTGGAGGGGGGTAAAGAAGTAGCTAGCCCATGCCTTGCACCAGACTAAAAGAAATAGCCCCCCAATCTACACCCCCCCCCCCCACCCAGTTCCCAGCCCCCAGAGGTCAGCCATTAATCACCTTCTGGAAGCCTGTTGCAGGGTTTGAAATGGAAATGATCTGTTGTCATGGTAACCGTGGCTGGCCAGGGGCTGCTGTAGACCTGCCTGGCTCTTGTGGGTTTCAGGTTTATTTAGAAGCTTCCAGCTCTAGCCAGGAAGATTTTAAGAGCCACTCCTTGAGATGAGGATCCTAAGGAAAAGGCAGGGAGTGACCCAGGCCTAACTTAGTCCTTATTCAACAGTATGGCTTCAAATCTGGCTCATCCATTGGAGGAAGGTGAGACCTTTCCCTACACTACTAACATCCTGCCCATTGAATGGATGTGCCCGCACCTGGGCGGCAGGATTATATAATATGAACAAATCTGGGTTTTGGAGTGAGCGCACCTAAGTTTGATACAGACTCTGACAGTTACCAGTAAGCTACTTCCTGATCTTCAGCCTCTAAGCCGGGGTAATAATAGTCCGCAGGGTAATCATTAGGCTTCAATAAGATAATTACATAACGCAGGAGTGGCAGACTTTTATGATAAAGGGGCCAGACGGTAAATACCTTCGGTTTTGCAGGCCATATGGTCTTTGTAGCAGCTACTCCATTCTGTCCTAGCAAGAAAGAAGCCAGAGCCAATAGTAACTAAAGGGTGTGGCAGTGTTCCAGCAAAACTTGAGTCTGCAGCTTCCTGGTGGCCCTCGTTGGGTAGCCTGAAATAAGCCAGAATTCTGGGCAGGTGCTGTATCTGAATGAATGGTTAGCATCCCAGCTACAGGGAGAATGGACTCCAGAGTGTGACCCCAGTGTGGGGACATCGTGGAGGGTAGGACAGAAAGCTCAGGGTAGCTTCAGAGGCAGGCTGCTGTGGGCTCTGCAGGCCATTGGCAGGCCTCTACTGGGAGGTGTGCAAATGGCCCAGCAGACCTGTGTTCTGAGCTGTGAGCTATTAACGCTCAACTCAGGTCTTTCTCAATGAGGTTTCTGGGAATGAGAGAAGGATCCGGGGCTACCTAATGCACTCAGAACACTGCTTTATGCCAGCTCCAGGCAATGGGGTTTTCCTAGACACTCCCCCACCCCAGTGAAGGGGATTAGGGCCCTGTTTTTTCATTCTGTGTTTGCTGGTTCCACAACTGGAGAGGGATCCCACGTGCAAAACTGGTTCTGCCTGAAGGGCTCTGAGCTCTGATGAAGGGTGAGCAGGCCTCAGCAATCAGCCCCTTTCCTTTGTGAGCTGAGGCGAGGTCCTTGTGGCCAGGAGTCCTTTCAGAATTCTGCTGGGGCACTGACCTGCTTTCCTGACTCAGGCCCATGACTTCCCAAGCTGGACGCTGACTGCGGTCAGGCCTGCATTGACCCCTGGTGTCGAGGGGACTGTGAGGGAGGCCAAGCTTGGCATCACTCTGGGTGAGCCTCAGTGTGGCCATATAGAAGGGCTTTCCCCTTTAGGCCTCAGTTTACCTCTCTGTGAAACCGGTTTGTCCCCTTTGCCCGGTTAGCGCTCTGAAAGGCCAAGTGGGTGCGGAGATGGTGCAAGCCTCCAAGGCAGTTCCATTTGTGTGTGATGCTGAGGACTGTCGTTTCTCCCCAAGGGCTCTTCCAGCAGAGCCAGCAGCTGTTCCTTTCTGTCGCCCCTGTGGATTCACTGAGAGGGGGCTGTTTTCCAGTTCTCACAGCTTTCTCGGCCACAGGAGGCCTTATTCAGCTCCTTCATAGCAACACCTTGGTGCTTCACAGTTTACAAGCAACTTCAAAGACATCTCTGACGTTATCTCCACACAGCTTTCCCGGTGGGTGCTGTGGGCTGGTGCAGCCCCTGAGTTAGAGATGAGGAAACCTTCGGTAAGATGGCGCCAGCCTCAGGCCACCACAGGGACTGGACAGGGCTGCCCATCACCTGTCTCAGCCTGGGCCTCTGCAGACCAACTCCAGAAACTTGCTCCCCTTGCAGAGATGATTGTTCCAGTTTACATCTACCTTTTCACTAAAAAAAGTATCAAGGAAGAGTTTGTTTTGGGGGGGTTGGGGTGGGAAGTAATTAAAAAAAAAAAAAGATGAAGAGGATTTGTATTCTGGAAAGATGCCTTCTGTCCCCAGAACTGAGCCTCCTGACACTATCACTGGCTCAAAATAAATTCCATTTTCAAAAGTGACTTTCCTCCCTCAAGCCTTCCAGAGACTCAAACCAGAAGGGTTTGAGGGAGAGTGTGAGCTATTTTTACCACAGTTGGGGTTCTCCCTATTCATTGTTGGAGGGGGGAAAAAGTTGAAAATCCTGAAGAAGTTTCTCTGGTTGTGAATTTGCATCCAGCTGCCTCCACGTGCTCACACCCACCAGGCAGCCGGCTGTTCTGCTGTGAGGTCCTAAGGTCAACACTATTTTCCCATTAGACTGGCTTGCTTCACCCACCACCTCTGAATGAAAGTAGCAGTGATGACCTAATAATGCTCTGGGTGCTTGATGCCCTAGGAGCCTGCCAGTCTCTGGAAGCCCAAACACAAGCCTCTATTTCTAGGTGTGCATGAGGGAGCCATGGCCCCACAGTCCTCACTTCTACAGGAGATTGTTCTCTGAACTCCTGCACCAAGGATGCTTTGGCCTTCCACCCTTGGCCTCTGTCTTTTCTAGGACACTCTTGAGTATAGCCAAGATTGTGAGCCATCGAAATTAAAAATAAACAGTGGGAAGGCAAACCCATAAGGCTCAGGCAAGCCTCTCTGACAATAAAAAGCCCCTCTGAAGGTCGTGAAAAGCAACAGAAAAAATCCTTGCGAAAAAGCCATCCTTTCCCAGTACCCACTCCGGCAATCTTTTCCCCCTTCTTCTCTATCCCTTCTTCCTGTACTCTCTTTCCCCTATGACACCCACCTTCCTTACTGAGCAGAGAGCCTATACCATAGCCCCTTAACAATATTCCCATCTACAACCAATGCAGTTCATGTTTGTTTGAATTCCAGGTTAAATTCTGTTACCGAACAATGAATCTTCAAAACACTGTCCAAATAATCTTGTTATCTTGGTAGTTTTTTTTAGCAAATGTTGCTAGAAAAAAACATGTGACTGAATCTTAGATATCTTTGAGGCCACAGAAGTGTTTCCATCGTAAGAATAATTGACATCATGTGTCCAAGGACTATCCTGGGTTATGGCATTCATACTAACTCTGACCCACAGAGCTTCACCTGAGACCCCACCAGACTCCTTGCAAGTCCTCACAGATACCTGTGTTCAAGAGATGGCCAGCTAGCTGTTCTTAACAGCTGTGTGATCTTCTGGATTTAATTATCCCCCAAGGATTCCTTGGGGCCCTCCTGTGTGATCGGCACCTGGCTATGTACTATGAAGAACTCCCCAGACATAAGGTAGATTCCTGCCTTTGAGGTGTTTACCATCTAGATGAGGAAGATGCATCCGATACATACACAAACAGAACAGAGCAAGGCTGCACCTGGTTAGCTGTGTGGATTACAAAGGCCCACCTCAGTCTGTCTGCCACATGAAGAATAAGCCAGCCTTCCCTTCCGTCCCTTCCTCCCAATGCCCAATAGTCTTCTACATACATTGTACAGATTCTAGAATAAAACTTACCATGTTGTGTTGTGTGTTGATTATTTGTATCTCAGTCTCTATAAGTGTTCTGAGCTTGAGGGCCCCATCTTGCAAAGGACTGATTTAAGCTCCTGGCACAAAGTGGGTTTATAAGAAATTTTTAAAATTTTTACTGGATGTGAGTTAAGGACTGGCGCTAGAGAACTATTGGCTGGCTGCCCTTCCATGAGGGATTCTGTAACATGGCTACACTGTACTTCATTGCCCTTCCAAGGTGCATAAGACAAGGAGCTGCTCCGAAGGACTGGATATGAAATCACAGCATTCTTGTCTTATGGAATCCCACTTGGAAGGAAATTCGAATTCTGAGGGTTGCTTCTCTATGCATAATTTTGGGATCAAGAAGTCTAGTTTGGAGCAGTCACAGGTGGGAACACGCCCCACTGGTCCGCTCTCAGATGCATCTTTGGGAGAACTGATGTCCACATTTTAATTCTCTCCAACATGTCATTAACCCACTCAGACACCCTTCCCCTGAGATAAGACCCATGATAAGGGCTGGAGGAGGAGAGAGAACTCTCTCAGAGGGTCCTGTCCTTTGCTCAGTGAGAAATGATCTATTCGAGGCTGACAAATCAATAAAGGCAATTTAAGCCCCTTTCTTGGAGTCTGTGTGACTTACAGGAAGGCAATGGTGTAGTGCCTGGGTGGTGCCGTGGGCCCCTTGCTCCTTCCCCTCTGCAATTATAGCAAATTTGCCTAATGCACTAAAAGCCAATGAATCATGTTGACTGGTGATGTGATGGGGAAGGCAAGAGGGAAGACATCGGCTGCTGGCAGATGCCCTGCTAACCTTGACTTTAATTAGGTTTGAGTGAATAACAAAACAATCCTTCATTTGCGACAACCAACCATGGTGGGGAAAAAAAGGCCCACAGTTGGTTGTTGCAAAGGAGCAATATCCTGGATCTTGAGGGAAGCCAATGTAGACCCTCCCTAAGGGATCACATATTCTGAAAGGGTTGAAGCTCTACTTAACCATTAGTGGATTTAGACACATTTGCCCCAAACTGGGGCCCAGGTTAATACCTCTTAAGTGTTCTACTTGTTCCTTGTAATGGGATGGGAATCCTCTGGTGATTGGACTCACTAGCATTAATCACAGAGCATTCCTCTCTCTCATGATAAGGACAGAATTTTTACATAGTCTTAAAATTATTCAGAAATTCTGCAAGGCAACTTGACTGCATTGATCAAAACTGCCGAGGTCAAGAAAGATAAAGGGAGACTTAGGAACCGTTCCAGATTTGAAGTGATAAAGAGACATCATGACAACTGAATGTAACCCACGATCCAGGATTTTCTTTACCCATAGAGACCACTATTAGCATAGTGGGAGACTTTGAATAAAGTCTGTGAATTAGTTATGAGTATTGTTACAATGCTAATTTCCTAATTTTGATTATGTACTATGTTAACATGAGAACTTATTGTACTATGTTGTAAGGAAATGCCCTTATTTTTAGAAAATACACATTGAAAGGTTAAAGTGGCATCATATCTGCAGCCCAAATCGTTGAGATAAAGAAAATGTATCTATCTAGCTATCGAAAGCAAATGTGGTTAAATGTCACTATGTGTAGAATCTGGATGAAGAGTAGATGGGAATTTCTTTGTGCTAATTATGCATCTTTTCGATAAGTCTGAAATCAGGACAAAGTTTAGAGCCAAAAAAAAAAAAATCCAGTTGGTAAAGAGACTGCCAATTATGACCAGTGGAGCAGTATGGTTCAGATCCCTTTCTCTACCCCCTTCTCAAATTATCCTTTCCATCCAAATCATTGATGTCTAGGTTTGTGATTTAAATCTCTAAATACACAGGGAGCTGTGGACCCCACTGATTTCTCTCGACGATGAGGTATTTGACATGACAAGGTTACATGAAAAAATTTGCACAAGGAACCAATGAAAAGTGAAGGGGTCAGGCCAGATGACCATGAAGCTCTTTTTTAGCTCCAATATTCTGTGAACTTCTGATTCCACGAAGTAGGAGAAAAGACAATCATAATATGCAGTCTTTAAAATAACTGGAAACAACCCTCCTGCTTTGCTTGTGCTGCTGATATTCCCTGAGACCACATGCACTAGGGGGAAGTGGCTGTTGTAACTACTGCCCCATGCAAGGCTTCCCTTGATCTAGAAGCCCAAGGCCATGGCATTCACCCCATCTGGGATGGGTCTCAGCCCATCACAGATCCTCCTCCCAGGATCATCCCTGCTCAGTTCTGCTGAAATAATGGACTTCTCCAGGGGTCCCAGGACTAAGAGTGGGAGAAAACACTCAGTTAAGATGCAAAGGATTTGTACTGATACTTAATATATCCCCATATCCATAAGGATGTACACATACTTTCTCCAAAATTATAACTCTGGAACAATTTTTAAACTATGTGCTACATTATAAAATATTTTTTAGAAAGGACATTCTTTTAAAATATTTAACAACCAACTGTCATCAGTTGTGAGTTTCTTCGGACTTAAAGCAAGACCAAAACCATCCTCCAAGAATAGCTGTGGTACCTTCATAGATGCTGAATAAGGTGGCTTGTGGCCACCTTATGACCCCAGGGATGCTCAGTCCCAAGCCATCAACCAGGAGCTGATTATTGTTCTTGGAGGCAGGAACTAAAATGTAGATCCTTGGTTGGGAAAAGGGAACTGGCCACCGTGGCTGACAAATGATGTAGTGTACAGATTTTTTTTTTTTGACTAGGTAGCAGGTAACCATGGCTGACATTGTTAGTTGACAAACCTAATACCCATTCTCCTCTTCTTCTCTATTATCAGAATCCCAAGTGTGTTTCTAAGTAAAAATACTTCCCCAGACTGTCCTGAAGCTAGGAGTGCTCATATGATCTAATTTTGGCAGATAGGATATAAAGAGAAATTCATGGAAGTTTGCTTTTCCTGATTAAAAAAAAAAGACTGGCACTAGACTTTCTCCTTTACCCTCTCCCCTTCTTCATGCCTGGAATGCGATGCCTGGATTTTAAGAGCAGCCATTCTTGGAGCTGTGAGGATGAGAACTGCAAGCAGTATGGTGACGTAGGGGTCTAGAAGGAACCTGTGCTCTTGGCTGCTTCCTGGACTGTCTTTGGACATCTCGTTATATGAGAAGAACAAACTTCTTGTGGTAGGGCTTTTACTACATGGCTCTGAACATAATCCCCAGCAGACTCCAATAAACCCCATCCCTGTCCCCAATCCTTGTTGTTTCCAAGGGCTCTGACTTCACACTCAGGGCCACCCATCTGCTCATCAGAGCATCACTTTCTCTAGTCTACAATATTTGATTTTGAGATGGGCCCACAACTTAAGCCAGAACAATCCAAATAAATCAGGGCTTTTGTATCAAAAAGACAGACTTCCTTTACCAGTAGATTTGGAGTTACAATGGTACAAAGTCTAGAATGGTGGCCGCCATGTGGTTGTGGTCAGAAGAACGAAGCTAACATTGAGAGTGTAAATCTAACTGAGAGATGAAGAGACTGAGTTCCTATGACATCATATGAGCCCCTATATCAAACTATGCTTGAGTCCTGCTGTAAACTTGGACTTTCTCTCATTAGATGAGCTGATAAATTTCGTTCTTCCTTGAGCTAGTTGGGGTTTCCTTCTTTGGGCGAGGTAATACTGAAAAATCCATAACTGATTCAGAGACTCACTGAGGGTACATGCCGACTGAGGGAAAATTCATGGAGGTAGCTCTTTTGGGTATGTAGAAAGGGCCTTATGGCTGATGACCTGCGGTGTGCTTTTTAGGAGCAGGGAGCTTAGTTTAAGGAAAATCTGAGTCCATGTCAGTGTCATTCTTCATCCCAGCTGGACACACATTTTGATCTCCGGGCCCAGTGAGAACAGTTTTGTCAGCTCTGAAAATGAGACCTGTCTTGGAGAAAAACAGGGGTTTATTTTGTTTGGCTTGGGGGAGGGTAATGCCGGCTAATGGAATGTCCTGTGGTGAGTTATCCACTCATCTTTCAGGAAACACAATCACCAGGGACAACACTCGCTTTCATAAAATTGTCTCTGACACCATCTTAATTCCACAAATTACTGTCAACCGGAGCTGTAAGGAGTTATTTTTAAACTAAATCTACTTGGCAGGCCATAGGGCAGTCTTTCAGCATGTAGCTCATAAATGGTCCTAGAACTTTCCCAGTGAAATACCTGGTACCTTGTACAAACCTTCACGCAGAGGAGACAGGAAGGACCCTGCCTGGAGCAGGAGAGGGAAGAGAAAGTCTCAGAGGACAAGGGAAAAGCCCATGTCCTGTGAACCCAGATCTCTTCTGACTTAGTATCTCCTGGGATGAGCCAACTTTAGAGAACATGATGCATTTGTTGCAGGAAATATTAGGCCCACAATCCATGACAAGGTGTGGCAGGCAGCCCCTAACACACTGCCGCATGTCCCTTCTTTTGAAACCATCAGCTGAGAACAAAATGTACTTTAGACATGAATATTGTCCCTCTTCTGAACCCACCATGCCTTAAGTTCACTATCTCCCAGGTCAGCTCTGAGACTTAGAATTCACATGTCCTGTAATGTTACGGTTTTCATCACTTCATTTGGCCTTTGGGGACAGGAGAGGTGGTTGCCTAGGATGCAGAAGGCTGGGCCTTCCCTCTTTCTCCTTTAGCAGGGCTTCTGGATTCAGTCAAGGACCACCCTCTCCAGATCAAGGCAGAAAAGCCCAGGCTTCCACAGTGATGCACATAGCCTTCCTCCTCCTGGGCCTTTCTTGGATCTTACCTGTCCGCACCCTCTGTTAGGCCTCTTTCCTTCCCACCCACAGCCAAGTAGCCCAATGCTGGGGAAAGAAAGGGCTCGGGCACTCTGGTACCAAACAAATGAACCAATGAAATGAACCAACAAGCAGCCCAGGAGCTTACAAACTCCACCTCTAACCAAGCCCTGCTCTTCCCAGGTCTTCCCCCCACCTCCCTCCCCATGCTTCTCAGACTTTCTCATTTAAAAACAAATACATTGCTTAATTTAACCAGGTATTACATAAAACTGAGAGGAGAGGGCTGCAATAAAGCTGCTGTACCCTTACCCCAAACAGTGTAGGGATGGGCTGCGGGGCTGTCAATAAGAAACTAATCTTAGAGCAGCCTTGCACAGTGAATGTGGTGGCCCCGCTTCACAGATCAGGGACTGGGGCTCAAAGTAGACAGAACATTTGCCTGGACCACCCAGCTTGGGACAGAACTGGTCTCTGCCTCTGAAGTCAGCATTCCCAGATATCTCTCTCTTCTGCCACGTTTCTCCAAAAACCATGTGGCCAGAGCAATCGGGTCTTTGGGGGCATGTGGTGGTGTGGATGGGGTGAGACACACTGGCTTTCTTTGCACTTGACAACTGTGAAGGTACTTTGGGGGCAATGCTTCCCCTCCTCCTCCCCCCACCTCCTATCTCTTAAAAAGAAAACAAAAAGAGCTTTAGTGCCTTTATCTCTGACCCAGGTCACAGCTGGAGAAGAACACGAGAGAAATAGAGTTCTTGTGGCTCTGAAAACCTCTGGCTGCTTTCCTGGAGTTGAGTCATGTCTCCGCTTCAGGAAGGTGTCATTAATTTGGTGCAAGAAATGAACAAACGCATGTACAGTGTGGTGTAGAGCTCCCAAAAGGAACTGCGAACTTTCTGGTTGTATCACAAGCGTGGGCTGAAAGCAAAGATTACAGAAGGTGTTGATGGGTCTGGAGCTTGAAAACATTCCTTTGGAGCAATTAAGAGGCAGCTTAGCGCCTCACTGGGCTATATGTTCTCTTTGAAAATGCCTTTAGTTGGATCAGGAAGGTTTGCTACAAATATGTTGTTTTGAATCATAATAAGGTTTGTGTGGGTGAGACCAAGGTTGGACTGAGTCCCTGGGGCACTTGCCCTAGGAATATGGATGGAAGTAAGAAAAAAAAATAACACAAAAAGTCATCTTTGGACTTTCTGTGGCAGGACCCTGCAGGATGTGACATGATGTCATGAAGATGGCGATGGCTTTGCTCTTCCAGCCGAGAGTCTGGGGGGTGAAAGCAGCACCCCTCAGAGAGGACTTGGATTTTTAGTCTTCAGTGTAGAGTGGACCATCTGGGAAGTGCCTGCTTCTGAGGGGTGGCCCAGAGAGTCCCTCTGCATAATGTTTCCAGGATTTGTGCCAACACGTGCACAAGAAGACTGGCCACAGCTGATCAGACCAGGGACTTGTGGCTGAGCGAGAAGAGGACTGGTCTCAAGGGAGGGCAGGACATTGGTTTTGTTTTTGCTTTGTTTTCATTGTTGTCCTTTCATTTATTTTTAAGTTTTTTAAAAATAAAAATTGTATATACTTAAGGGGTACAATGTGATGTTTTGATAAACATGTATGTGTGTAATGACTCCCACAATCAAGCTAATTAACATATCCAGCACCTCACAGTTACCCTTTTGTGTGTGTGTGTGTGTGGTAGGAATACTTCAGATTTATTCTCTTGACAAACTCCAAAGATACGACGCAGGACTGCTAACTATAGTCACGTTGCTACACCTTAGATGTCCAGAAAGCATTTCATCCTATATGACTGAAACTACTTTTTCATCAATGTGTCCTCATTTCCCCCTCACCCTGGTAACTACTACTGTACTCTCTGCTTCTATGAATTTGACTTTTTTAAGTTCCACATATCATAAGTAAGATTACATAAATAAGATCATGTAGCATTTGTATTTCACTTAGCATAATGTCCTCTAGGCTCATCCACAGTGATGCAAATGGCAACATTTTCTTCTTTTGAAACGAATAATAATATTAAATGTTAAAATAACATTAAATGTTAAGGGAATAAATAATATTCCATTTTATATTCCATTGTCTATCTATCTATCATCTATTTCACAATGTCTTTATCCATTCATCAATCAATGGTGGACATTTAGATTGCTTCCATATCTTGGCTATTGCCAAATAATGCTGCAGTAAAGCTGGGAGTATAGATATCTCCCTAAGATCCCGATTTCATTTCCTTTGGATATATACCCACAGTGGGATTGCTGGATTATATGGGACACTGGACAGTAATGAACGAACCCAGCTGAACCTCTCTTTTGCTGGATGTGTTCTAGGGGCACAGAGATTGAACACTTACCCCAGTACAGGCCATATTCCAGAGAATGCCCATTTACACCAGGTCTGGATTTCCTGAGGTTGTTGCATGCCCTAACACTGACACACTGGGCTGCTGAGGTACTGTGGGGCTGAAACAGTGTCTTTGACCCCAGACCCATGGCCAGCTGGCTTTCAATAAAGCCATGTACTGGCAGAGGGTGGTGTGACTCTTCCCTGAAGCCTTAGGAGGATGACATCCCCACACTCCATCAGGGACAAAAGGAAATGACTGGTCTTTTCTGGACTGGTCTTTTACCTGCTGACTCAAAACTCATAAAAGCCACGTTCTTTTACCTCCCAACTGTTTTCTCTAAATGGCCCAATGCCTCGCCCTTTTCTAACTTTGTACAGCCTGACAGCTGCGGAAGCCTTTTCATCTCCTAAGGGAGCCACCTCCAAACCATTCCTCTCCCTTGGCTGGCATTGGAAGGCTCCTGGGCCGCAGGTGCCTGGGCAAACCTTCCAAATACCTACCAGTAGGCTTCCAGCAAGAATCCATCTGAAGTGCTGTTGGGCTGAGAAAATCAGTCAGTGTACAAACTGCCTCGGAACTGTAGTTCACTGGCCCACACCCATAGGCCCTGCTGGTAAGATCCACCCTTCTGAGCAGAAACTGCAGAGCAGGGCCAGGGCTGGACACTGGAGCTAGAGGGACATCTAGGGTCAGCGGTTGGCTCCAGCCGCCTGCCTCCCACTCCCCTCCCAGGGCTCTGAGGTCAGGCATGCATGCTGCCTTCCCCTCACTCAGCAGGCAGAGCTGGCCACTTTCCAAAGAGTCTCAGCCCTGGAATCCAGACCCTTCTCCTCCCCTTCCTCTCCTGTGCCCCAGAGGGCTTTGATCAAAGCGAGAGGAGCAGTTAACGGGTTTCATGGAAGCATGGTCATGCAGAAAGCCTGGGAGACATGGTTAGCTTATCTGTCAGCAATTTAAACTTAGAAGATTTCCAGAAATGGCTGATATGGGGAATTGACCCCCAACTTCCTGGCCTTTTGCCAGTTTAGAGAAGGGCTAGGAAGAGTGGGGCTGCAGTCTAAGCTCAGAGAGCTATCTTTCAGGAGAATCAGCTTCACAGTTCCAGGACCCATAATGCACAGGGCCTTTCTCCCAGCTTCAAGTATCCTGCAAGGGTCTGAGCCTACCTGAGGCAGGAGACATGCTCAGAGTTCTGCCCAGACTTTGCATCTACACCAGTGGCTTATCACCCTTGCCCTGCACACTAGCAAAGGGTGGCATGTGCTGTCTGGGCGAATATGTGATAAAGGAAAGGATGTTGGTAGAGGCCTAGGAATCCTTAAGTGATGAAAAACATGGACTTGAAAGCCAGACTGACCTGTATATAGTTCTTGGCACCTGACAGTTTTGGTCAAGTTAACCACCCTGAGCCCCAACTTTCTTGTTTGTTGACTAGCAGCAATATCATCTGCCTTCAGGACCTTTGCTGTGAGGAACAAGTGAACTAGTCCATGTAAAATGCTTAACACTGTGCTTGCCACAAAATTAGAATTTGAAAAAACATAGCTAGTATTAATTAGTTAAAAGAACCCTGAATTTTAGAAGAAGGTTTCAGGGGCGCCTGGGTGGCGCAGTCGGTTGAGTGTCCGACTTCAGCCAGGTCACGATCTCGCGGTCTGTGAGTTCGAGCCCCGTGTCAGGCTCTGGGCTGATGGCTCGGAGCCTGGAGCCTGTTTCCGATTCTGTGTCTCCCTCTCTCTCTGCCCCTCCCCGTTCATGCTCTGTCTCTCTCTGTCCCAAAAATAAATAAAAAACGTTGAAAAAAAAAATTAAAAAAAAAAAAAAAGAAGAAGGTTTCAAATGCCAATGAATTTCATTATTAAGGGTCTACTTACCTACTTGTAACATAGGAAAACCTGCTCCCTCCCCTGAAGCTGATGAAAGAAGATGGTACCTTCTTGCCCTTGGAGCCCCAGCCCCACCCTCCTTTCTGTGTCAAGACTAGAGTATCTGCTGGAATCCCACTGCCCCATGTATCAGGAAGCCTTGGGCTAGATGGAATCTTCCATTTTATCTCCCTTATTCTCCCAAATTGTTCTTAACCACTTCCACAACATCTTCTCTACTGCCTCACCTAGTGTCATCACCTCTTCATGTGATATGCATCCATCCATCCATCTAATAAATAGTAACTGATCACAAGCTATGCCAAGCATATGTTAACATGCTAAGGACCTACCAATGAAAACAGGACACACATAATTTCTATTCTTTCGATTCCAATGGGGAGAAGCAAATACTTAGTTTGTGATAACACAAATGTTTAATTACAATCATCATTAATGTGATTGTAAGTCCCATGTCAGCTGGGAACACCCACAGTCTAGATAAAATCAGTTCACATCCCCATACCTTTCTCTGCTCTCTCCAGGATTCTGGGTCGTGAGTGTCTTAGGTTCTTATGGTAACCTTTGGAGCCAAAGTCCTGCCTCCTTAGTTCATGGATCACCTAATTCTTTTAAATATGCTGTTGTTGTTGTTCCATACTGTATTATTCAGATATGAAACTCAGCCTCATTCTCAATTTTTGAGAAAACCCTTCTTTTACTACAATAATTTGTTAATAGATATCTACTGTACAAAGGTGCAAATTATGATATGAAAAGCGTAAGATGTGCATAGAGGAAGTGTACACATTCGAATGTGCACAAAGTTAAGCTGTTGGCCTAAAAGAGACTGTTATAAATATAAAACGTCTTATGTAAACTTCATGGTAATTACAAAGCAAGAACACAGAGTACATACTACACTATAGAATAAGAGCCTATACACAAAAGATAAAGAGAAAGGAACCAAGGCATCCTACTATAGAAAACCATAAAAACACAAAGAGGGCAAGAGACGAAGAGAGGAATGAAGAAATTATAAAAAAAAACCTACCAGAAAACAATGAATAAAAAGGCAATAGTAAGTCCATTCCTATCAATAATTACTTTTTTTTTAAGTTTATTTACTTATTTTGAGAGGAGGGGAGGAGCAGAGAGCAGGAGAGAGAGAATCCCAAGCAGGTCCACACTGTCAGCACAGAACCCAATGTGGAGCTCAAACTCAGGAACCATGAGATCATGACCTAAGCTGAAACAAAGAGTAGGATGCTTAACTAACTGAGGCACCCAGGTGCTCCTTAATGATTACTTTAAATGTAAATGGACTAAATTCTCCAATCAAAAGATACAGAGTGGCTGAATACATTTTTTTTAAAAGATCCAATTCTATTCTGCCTACAAGAGACTCACTTCAGCTTTAAGGGCACACATAGATTGAAAGTGAAGGGATGGAGAAAGATATCCCATGCAAATAGAAACCAAAAGAAAGCAGGGATAGCTATACTCATATCAACAAAATACACTAACCAAGGACTGTAACAAGAGACAGAGAAGGCCATTATACAGTGAGAGAGGCCAATTCATCAAAAGGATGTAACGTTTATAAATATTTATGTGTCCAACATAGAAATACCTAAATACAGAAAGTAAATATTAACAGATCTAAAGGGAGAAATAGATAGCAATACGATAACAGTAGGAGACTTCAGTACCCCACTTTCAACAATGGATAGATCATCCAGACAGAAAATCAATAGGGAAACATTGAACTTAAACTACATGTTAGACTAGATGGATCTAACAGATAAATACAAAACATTCCATCCAACAGCAGCAGAATATCAATTCTTCTCAAGCACACGTGGAACATTCTCCAGGACACATCATATGCTACACCATAAAACAAGTCTTAATAAATTTAAGAAGACTGAAATTATATCATCATTTCTGACCACAATGGTATGAAACTAGAAATCAATTACAAGAATAAAAATGGAAAACTCACAAATATGAGGAGATCAAACCACATCCTCCTAAACAACCAATGTCAAAGAAGAAATCAAAAGATGAATTTAAAAAAATCTTGAAACAAATGAAAATGGAAACACAACATATCAAGACGTGTGGTATATGGCAAAAACAATTCTAGGAGAGAGGCTTATAGTCATAAATATCTACATAAAGAAAAAAGGAAGATCTCAAATACACCACCTAGCTTTATACCTCAAGGGCCTGGAAAAAAGAACAAATTAAGCCCAAAGTTAACAGAAGGAAGGAAATAACAAATATTGGAGCAGAAATTAATGAAATAGAGACTAAAAGACAAAAGAAAAGATCAATGAAACTAAGAGCTGGTTTTTCAAAAAAAATAAACAAAATAGACAAAACTTCAGCTGGACTTACCAAGAAAAAATGAGAGAAGACTTAAATAATATTAGGAAGGAAAGAGGAGGGATCCGAACTGATATTACACAAATACAAAGGATCATTAATAGACTATTGGGACCACAAATTGGACAAGCTAAAAGAAATGGACAAATTCCTAGAAGGATCAACATACTGAAACTAAATCATAAAGAAATAAAAACTCTCAACAGATCAATTACTAGTAAAGATATTGAATCAATCAAAAAACCTCCAAACAAAAAAGGCCAGGACCAGATGGCTTTACCAGTGAATTCAACCCAACATTTAAAGAGGAACTAATGTCGATCCTTGTCAAACTGAAGAAAAGAATATTTTGCAAATCATTTTATGAGACCAGCATTACTTTTATACCAAAACCAGATAAGGGACACTACAATTTACTTTATGAAAATTACAGGCTAAAATCCCTAATGAACACAGATGTAAAAATTCTCAACAAAATATTAGCAAAACAAATTCAACAATACATTGAAAGGATTGGACACCATGATCAAGAGGGATTTATTCCAGGGATGCAAGGATGGTCCAACATTCCCAAATCAATCAATGTGATACACCACATTAACAAGAGGAAGGATAAAAATCATATGGTCGTTTCAATAGATATGGAAAAAGCATTTGACAAAATTGAACACCCTTTTGTGATAGACACTGTAAGCAACTGGGCATAGAGGAAATGTACTTCAACATAACAATGGTCATAAATGACAAGCCCAGGGCTAACGTCATACTCATCAGCAAAAATCGAAGGCTTTTCCATTAGGATCAGGAACAAAACAAGTATGCCTACTCTCCCACTTTTATTCAACATATTATTGGAAGTGCTAGCCAGAACAGTAAGAACAAGAAAGAAAGACATCCACATTGGTAAGGAAGAAGTAAAACTTTCGCTATTTATAGATAACATGATAGTATTTATAGAAAACCCTAAAGACTCCCCCAGAGGGGGAAAAAAAAAAAAAAAAACGCTGCTAGAATAAATGAATCCAGTAAAGTTGTAGGATACAAAATCAAAACACAAAAATCTGTTGCATTTCTATATACTAATGTTGAATGATCAGAAGGAGAAATTTTAAAAATAATCCATTTACAATTGCATCAAAAGAAATAAAATACTGAGGAATGAATTTACCAAGGAGGTGAAAGGCCCATAAAATGAAACTATTAGGCACTGGTGAAAGAAATCAAAGAAGGCACAAATGAAGTGACAGATACATTCCATGCTCATGAACTGAAAGAGTTAATATTGTTAAAATGTCCATACTATCTCCAAAGCAATCTACAGATTCAGTGTAATCCCTATAAAGATCCCAAAGGCACTTTTCACAGAAATAGAAAAAAAAAATCCTACAATTTGTATGAGACTGCAAAGATCTGAATAGTGAAAGCAATTCTGAGAAAGAACAAAGTTGGAGGCACCATATTTCCTGATTTACAATTATAATACAAAGCTATAAGTACCAAAACAGTATATCATTGGAATAAAAAACAAACACATATCAGTGAGACAGAATAGAGAGCCTAGAAATTAACCTATTTGTCTATGGTCAATTAATTTTTGACAAACGAGCCAAAAATAACGGGGAAAGGATCATCTTTTAATAAATGGCATTGGGAAAACAGTTTCTGAAAAAGAAGGAAACCACCTCCCTATCTTATCATCCACAAAAATCAACTAACAATGTGTTGTGATGAGCACTGGGTGTAGTACATTAGTGGTGAATTACCAAATTCTACATCTGAAACTAGTATTACACGGTGTTAACCAACTGGAATTTAAATCAAAGCTTGAAACTAATAAAAAAAAATCAACTCAAAATGGATTAAAGACTTGAACATAAAGACCTGAAACCATAAAACTCCTCAGAGAAAACATAGGGGACAAGCTTTTCAACAACAGTCTGAACAACATTTCTGTACATTTGACACCAAAGGAAAGGAAATGGAAGCAAAAAAACAAGTGGGACTACATCAAACTAAAAACCTTCTACTCAGCAAAGGAAACTATCGACAAAATTAAAGGCAACCTGTGGAATGGGAGAAAATATCGTATATATGATGAGGGGTTAATATCCAAAAGATATAAAGAACTCATGCAAGCCAGTAGTAAAAACACAACCCGATTTTAAAATGGGGAAAAAATCCGAAAAGATATTTTTCTAAAGAAGACATAAATGCCCAAAAAGGACAAGAAACGGTGCTAGAAATGACTAATTGTCAGGGAAATGCAAATCAAAACCACCATGAGATATCACCTCATACCTGTTAAGATGGCTATTACAATCAAAAATATTAGAGATAACAAACGTTATCAAGAATACGGAGAAAAGAGAACCCGGGTGCAGCCACTACAGAAACAGTATGGAGGATCGTCCAAAAATTAAAAATAGTACTATCACATATTATCCAGCAATCCCACTTGTGGGTATGCAGCCAAAGGAAATGAAAACAAGATCTCAAAGAACTATCTTTACTCCCATATTCACTGCAGCATTATTCACGAAAGCCAAGATCAGAAATAACCTGGGTCAGTTGGTAGATGAGTGGGTAATGAGGATGTGGTAAACATATGCAATGGAATATTATTCAGCCTTTAAAAGGAAGATAATCCAGTGCTTTGTGACAATATGCATGAACCTGGAGGATATCGTGATAATGAAATAAACCAGACAGGGAAAGACAAATAGTGTATGGTATTACTATATGTGGAATCTAAAAAAAAAAAAAAGTTGAACTCATAAAAACAGAGTAGGAGAATGGTTTTGAGGATTGGGAAGTGGAAGAAACAGGGAATGGTTGATAAAAGGATACAAACTTTCAGTTCTAAGATGAATAAGTTCTGGGGCGCCTGGGTGGGTCAGTCCGTTAGGCATCCAACTTCGGCTCAGGTCATGATCTCATGGTTTGTGATTTTGAGCTCCACGTCAGGCTCTGTGCTGACAGCACAGAGCCTGGAGCCTGCCTTGGATTCTGTGTCTCCATCTCTCTCTGCCCCTTCCCCACTTGCACTCTCTCTCTCAAAAATAAATAAACGTTGAAAAAAAATTTTTTTAAAGATGAATAAATTCTGAGGATCTGGTGTATAACATAGTAGCTACAGATGGTAACATTGTATTGCATAACTGAAATTTTATAAGAAAGTGGAATTTAAACATTCTTACCCTTGCCCCCCAAAACGTAAATATGTGAGATAATGGATGTGTTAATTAACTCAATGGGGGAAATCTTTTCATAAGGTTTATGTATATCAAATTGTTATATTGTACACTTTAAAGATCTTACCAATTTGTCTCTTATACCCCAATAAAAGTGAACAAAAAAAGAAAATTATACAAAGTAACTTGTGGGTTTTTAGACTTACCTACAAACTTTTACGGGAAGGAGGTATCAGACTAGGGGTTTAAATCATAGCATTCCAAACAGGTTCATATCCTATATCAAGCATCCCCTTTTTTAACATGTTCTCTAGCCCTGGCAACTGTCACTTACCACCCTACCCCATATCCTACTCAAAGTCAGCCCCAGCCTCATAGCATCTGGCTGACTCCTCCCCATATTCTCTTCTACTCTTAGAGAAATACAATTTTTTCTCATCTCTTACCGAACAGTTTTGCTCCTTTCTGTTGCATAGGCTCCTATCAATGACCAGAGGTCCTCACCTTTTGCCTTAAGCTCATCATTAAGTGTTTCCCGAAGCAGAGGACTTGCCACCTAAGAGGCATAGTGCTGTCAGCTGCTAAGACATTTTTGACCCTGGTCATGCAGTGAAGAAGTACAGGTTTCCTGCACATGTATAATGGGGTGGGGTGCTTGCATTAATTTAGGGGTTAAAGATAATAAAGGCTAAGTAAGAGTCAGCCAGAGTAGGTGGAAGGGGAGACAGAGGACCTGAAAAGCCAACATGGCTGGACCATAGGGAGTGAGTGGTGATGGATATGTTGATGAAACTGAAGAAAGATGCAGGTGAGTCCACTGTACCCAGAAAACCAAGTTCACTTCAGACTGCTGCCTGTCACCTCCACCACAGTTCTGCTCCCTGGGTTGGCCCAGAAAGGTATTTATGGCTGAACATCACACTTCTGACACCCCTACCTGGCAGGTCAGATTCTTAATAATAAATGGCTTATTAAAACAATTATTGAGGGGCACCTGGGTAGCTCAGTCAGTTAAGGGTCTGACTCTTGATTTTAGCTCAGGTCATAATCTCATGGTCATGAGATCAAGCCATGTGTTGGGGCTTTGTGCTGAGTGTGGAGCCTGCATAGGATTATTTCTCTTCCTCTCTCTCTCTGCCCCTTCCCATCCCTTCCTCCCTCCTTCTCTCTCTAAATAAATAAATAAACATTAAAAAAAAACAATTATTGAAATGCAGTCTTCCAAATAACATGTTAGCCAACACCTTCCTTCCTTGTCCCCATCCCTAAGTCCGTCATTCAATATGCAACACAGCAATGAGCCAGCCCCTGATGACTCCTGTTTTTCCTGCAGTTTCTTGCATTCAGATCAGGTGCACCTGGCTAGGAGCAGGAGCCCAACTAGAAACACTGGGGCCTCTGCTGGCTGCTTGGAGCCTCAGGCAGCTTTGACTGCATGCAGTCAGACTTTTCTCCCTGCAAGCTTTTCAAGGCATCTTAACTCTCCTTGTTTCTAAAAACTGGAACATCCCAGCCTCTACTGAGCTTCTGTGTGCCTTAGAATGAGACACCCCCTCGGGGCCAACGCAGAGTCTGGCCAGAGCAGTCTGGACTGGAGCTCCTCACCCACTGCCTGGGCCCCTTTGTGCAGGCTACAAACTGCACAACTGAATAAGCTGGCCCTGCTTATAACAGGCCTGGGAGGGCAGTCAGGAACCTAAGAGCCCAGCCTCCCTAATGAAGAAACTGAGGCTCAACTTGGCCTCATGCTGAATTAGTGCCTGTGTTTCATGGCTAATAATTTAGGCAGATCCAAACACCACTCCCTAGGAGAAACCATGGTTCAGCCTGACAGAATGTAAGGAGCCAGACAGATGTATGTTAGAATGTTGCCTCTTATCAGCCACATGAACTTGGGCTTTCCAAAGCCTGGTTTTGGCATCTGTAAAATGGGGACTAAAATTCTTGTCACAGAGGTCTTCTGTGAGGTTAAATGAGGTGGCATGAGCCACCCTGCCTAAGCTGACACATGACCGACATCACTTGGCCGTGTACCCCCAGAGTGAGCGGAGGTCACGATGCTGGGAGCGTGAGGAGGCGTGTGCTCAAGTGTGAGGAGAGGGAGGAGGCAGTGGAGGTTCCTTCTCTTTCTGGTGACTCACAGCCTGGTGACTAGCGAGGCTGGGAGGCAGCATGTCTTGGTGGGGAGGAAGCCCCCCCAGCTCCGTGCAGGCGACATATTGCGGGGAGGCGGAGGGTAGCCTGGTGAGCATGACATGGCTCCAGAGAAATCTGTCACAGAGTTGGAGAAATAAAGAAAAACAGGAAATGCTCTGGGCAAATATCAGAACAGGACTCCCTGCAGTATGAGCATTTGGGGGTGGGTGCTGCAGAGGGTGAAGGAGCAGGGATGCCAGCAGTGGCGGGGCCTTCATGGGCAGACACTCCTCTGCCAGCCAAGGTGTGGAGGAACACTGGGCTCCACCCAGACCAGGACCTCAACAGGGTCAGGGAAAAAGCCAGTCAGGACACTTTCCTGACATCCCACCTGGAGTTTCGTGTTCTTTGTGGGGCAGCAGCTTGATTTCCTGGTCCCAGGGATTCTGCCTCAGGCTCTGGAGAACTGGGTGAGTTTCTCTAGCTACTCACGTGATTACACAGGAGGTCAGCTATGTGTCTCTTTTTCATTTGCTAAAAACAGATTCATTGAACACTTACTTTATTCCTGGTTCTGTGCTAGACACAGAAATTACACATATAAATAAGATAGGATGCAAGTCCTCATTTGGTTCTGATTACTAATGTGTATGTATGTATGAAAGTGTGTGTGTGTGTGTATGTGTATTTTGCATCAATCTTTGTGGATTTACATATGTAGTTATGTTTACATATGTGTTTTCATGTGTGAATCCATATATGTAATTCTGGGTGTGCATGAATGTGTGTATATATGATCGTGTAAGTCTGTGTGGGTAAGTTGAAGTGTTTAAGTGTTTCTGCGTGCATCTTCTTCTCCAGTAACTAAGAAGAAAGTGTAGGGAGGATTCTCTGCAGTGGGCCTGAGGTTTATGTTTATAGAAAGAGGGAGTTATTGTTGGAAGCATTTTGCTCCAAGGATTCTGGGAGCTCACAGTACCTCTCAACACACTTTCCTCATGCCAGGTAGGTTTAGGATCTAAAGAGTCAGATAGACATAAGAGACTGACCCAAGCAAGCAGGAAGCCAGGACCCAGGATGGCAAGACCAGAATGAAAGAATGTGACAAAGCCAGGGGCTAGAACCAAGCGATGAGAACCCCTAACAAGAGCTGAGGGCTTGGCGGAAGTCAGAGGATGGAGGAGTCAGAAGACCCGAAGCAGACAAGAAAACATCTGATACCCAGGTATCCTGGCAAATTGAGCCATGTTTCCTCCACCATCAGAGCGCAAGGTAATTTCTAAACAAAGGCTGTCTCAGGCAGAGCCTTGTTAAAATGTCCTGCAGGGTGACAACCACTGCCTGGCTTGGGAACCAGTAAAAGATCAGTGTCTGAAGGTAAGGTGGCTCTTCTGAGACACGACCCATCAATGCCTCGAATGGAGATTGAGAATATAGAGTAGGATGGGGAAGAGGTGGCTGAGAAGACCCACAGGAGCTCTGAACAGGAAGAGGGGACGGATTGGACAGGACACTGAGGTCACCTAAAATATATGACCTTTGTCCGCTATTGTCCTTGGCATGCCTTGTCACTTAGATGGGCTTCTTTGAGATTTATGCTCACGTAATATCATTTTTATTATGCAGTTAATCACAGGAGGGAAAAGAAAAAGGGAGTGTATCTGAATGCTTCTATTTCATTTGCTTAATGGAGCGCTCAGAGTAGGAGAGAGAAAGCTCCCTAATCATTTATTTTAGTAACCGGAGTTATATTCGAGAGTTCCTGACAGTGACATCCAGCCACTGAGGGCAGGGAGACTGTCTTTATCTTGGTGCCTGTGAACAGAACCAGACATGCCTTCAAAGGCGTGCTGTCTGCTGAGAGTGCAGATAACAGCACCAATAAAGCAGGGCTGAGGCAAACAGCAGAGGTGTACTATCCAATCCTATTAGAGCCTGGATGAGAATTCAGTCTTCCTTCCCACAAGATTCCAGACTGTTGGTTTCTCGGCCGTGGGAGGGATTTTAGATGCTAATTCCAATGTCCTCTGCTTGTAGTGGCATTTCCTTTCAACGCTGCACTTGTGAACTTGGGTTGGCTTGTGTGGCTGCTTGGTTCTATTCTCCACACTGGGCCTGGGGTGAGGAGGGCAGCAGGTGCTGGGATAGACCCAACAGTAACATGTTTCTTCTCAGGCTTGCTTGGCTTGATTTCTAGGCTGTGAGTTCGCATTTCTCATCCAAAGGAGAGGTAGTAATGTGTGTGCTGGTAATAGCAATGGCTGTGGAGTCAGACTAAGCAGGGTTCAAACACTGACCCTTGGACAGTGGGTGGGTGCGGACTTGGACAAGTTACCAGGAATTTCAGCTACTGGGTACAAGTGAGAAGCAATACGGCATGATGGTAAAGAGGGTGAACTCCAGACCAGATACTTGCATGTGGCCTTGGGCAAGTTACTAACTTTATGCCCAAGTCCCCTCATCCATGAATTGGAAATTACCATAGTATCAACCTCACAGGGTGGTTGTGGGGATATAGCGATAGTTTAGAATCATGCACTAAGTCTCTGACATTATTAATTTGACCATATCTATAAAATGGACACTATGGTAGTATATACATCACTGAACTGTTATGAAGATTATGTGAAGCGGCGCTGATAAACTGCTTTGCTTAATACCTGACCAACAGTAAGCTCTCAATAAATATAAGCAGTTGTTGTTGCTAATGAAATCAGCCTGGATGCCAGGTCAGGGCCCAGACAGCAAGGCGGTCCTTGCTAGACGAGCCGTCCGCCTATCGCCCCTCCTGATGGGGAGGAGGTCTGGGCAGGCTTAGCCTAGTTACATCATGACGGCTGTTTCAGAGAGACACATCTCATCTCCTTGGCTGACTCCAGGCCTGGCTGAGCGTCCCCTCTCTTATCGACCCGGGAGGCGGCAGACGGAGGGGGCTGTTTCCTTCATGAATAAAAAAAAAAAGAAAAAAAAGAAAAAAAAAGCCTGTGCCTCTGAATTGCCGCTGGGTGCGAGACAGAGGAGGAGTGGGCAAGAATGGGCACAGGGCCAGGGGAAGTAGGAGTGGGTGTGTGGGAGGAGCGGAGAGATGGCTGGGCTCCCACCACTGGAGACAAACACACCCTGTCTGGAGGTTTGCTGGGTGCTGGATCCCTGCCTGGCACTCGTAAAGGCAGAGTGAGTGTGCACCGGGACCTTCCCTCATCCAGAGAAGACTCACTTTCAGAAAGGGCCCTGGCAGAGCACCAGGCCAGGCGAGGAGCCCCTGTAGGTCCCGGGGTTAAAAGTCGGGGCTGCCACCTGCCAGAGCTAAGAGATCCTTAACTCATCCTTCGAAAGATAATGAACATCAAGAACTGAATGAAGGACACAGGACATGCTTTCGCTTTGGGGGATGGGACCCCTGATCCAGCGGAACTCAGCGCTCTGCAACTGGTACCAGCAAGCCTCCCAGCCCCAGGCTAGCACCTCCCCATTACCCATGATCCAGTTTTATTCTACAGTGCCTTGTCTAAGAGCAAAGCCAGGACTTCCTGCTGGAATAGCCAGTCACATTTGAGTATCATGCCATCTAATTATTTAGCAAATGATAATAATAATGAGCCATGATTTAGCCAACACGTATGGGAGACAGATTGTCCTGGGCGGTTTCTACAGTGCCTGACTCTACTGCTTATCAACTTCGAAAGCCTCCATTTTCTCACCAGTGAAATGGAAACATGCCATAGTGAGAGATTATTGTCCTGAGGACCAGTGAGTCACACGTGGTTGATAGACACAGCACTCAGCCACCTGCAATCCCCCGTAAGGCAAACCTAGGGCCCATGTATGGCAGGCATGGCCAGCAATCACCCCCGTGCTGTCAGCAACTTTAGGGTCTGCTCAGCAGCACAGAACTGCTTTGGCTAAGGTCATGCCCTTCCCAAAGAATCCCTGGAGGTCTTGGCACAGCACACGGACCCTGGAGAGTGAGCAATAAACCCTGGGAAGACCTGCCAAATCCATAAAATTTTAGGCGCGCAGTGCATGGATAACTCCTTCAAAGTAAAAGGCAAATGATCGAATCTTAAAACTGTGTGGTAATAACGGAAGCAAAACACCTGGTGAGCATCTTTGGGTTCTGGAAGCAGCATATGCCAAACCTAGGGGCACTGCTCTGGCCCATATACCAGGTGACACAAAAAGCTGCCAGCTTCAAGTGAGGCCTATAGCAGGAAAAGGGCTCTGGCACAGGTCTGGGCTGCAGGGCAAGCAGCCTAACCATTTAGACCACGCAGTCAGGCAAACTTGCAGGAGGCATCAGCATAGGGAAAGATGCCACATGGGGTTCCTGGAAGTCTCAGTGGGAGAATCAAAATTCAGGCCCCTGTGCTTCTGAAGCAAGACCCTGCCCTCTGCAGCACATGCCTTTAGAAAAAATACTTCCTGGTGTGTGGTATGAGGTCTTTAGAAATGGAATGCCCAACCATGAGATACATCAGGGGGTGAGGTGGCTGGAACTCACCTTTGTGAGCTTGTCTATCATCAGGACAGGCAGGCCCAGCAACAATCCACTGTAAGACAGAACTGGTTCGTCCAGGACTGGGGGCAAGCAGGGCCGGGGACATGAGGAAGACGCCTAAATAGTGGCCCAAACCCCCATGGCACCCTCTACTTACACCAGAGCTCCTTCTTCATCTCATGCCTGTGGCCCTATGGAGGAATCTCATGAGACCGACTAAGGAGGAGGAAAAAGCCAGAGCGGGGCTTATGCATGGGTTAGCTCTGTAACTAGGTATAAGTACCAGTGGCCTTAAAAGACAGTAGTGCCTTCTGCTTCTGGGAAGATGGAGTACACATATTTTTCCCTATTCTGTCCATCAAAGACAACCAAAAATTGCACAATGTATATAAAACAAACCTAAGAAGGCTCTGAAAGGCAGAGAGAAGAAGGCAGACTACATAGGGCCCTTGGGACCTGAGGAACAACACAGGAGACAGTTGTCTAGGCCTTCCTTTGCCTCATCCATTCTAGGCTTGGGTCTGAAGACATGAGCAAGCTGGAAATGCCAATGAGTACTGGCAAAATACCCCCAATAAAGACCTGCTCCCTTGTCCAAAGGACCAGGAAAAGAACAGTCTAGCAAGACAGAAAACTTTTAGAAAATAACTACTCCACTCTGGCCAAACACCAGAGGAGAAACTGTGGTCCCACCCCCCAACCCCAAAGGCCAAGTAGGGAGCCTCTGCTCCAATCCCCTCATCAGAGTGGCACCAGAGAAGGCCCAATGGACAAAGGGAACTTTTATACCCTCCCCTACTCCCAGTGGAGGCCACATCCACTCTTCACTCACCCCCTAGTACACGTTTTTCTGGCTCAAGACGGGTATTTCTCTCAGTTTCCCAGGACAACACACTTGTGTGTGTGTCGGGAGAGGGGAAGGGGTATTTTCTGAGTCTGACGTAAACAGTTTTGGCTTTGGGTTGAAATTGCTGTCTGCAAAGCCAGTGAAATTTACTCCATGGTATCCATTTGGTTTTGCCCCAAACCCTGGACTCTCCCAAATCTTGTGTTCTGGGTCCCAGACAAGTCTTGTAAATTTCTCTGGTCCTAGTTCACAGTGGGCAGCTTATTTAGCTCGGTTTGAATCCCTCCTCATCTACTGGCCAGCCAGGTGGCTGTAGTCAAATGACTAAGCCTTTCTACTCCCAGTGTTTCTAAAGCAGATATGATAACAGCACCCATCTTATGGGGCCTCAGTGGGGTCATACAGTCACAGGGTCCATCGTATAGTAAACTCTCAATAAATGTTAACTTTTGCTCTCCTGAGTACCTCTTCCCACCTCTTCTCTTTTTCTCTGGGCCCTAAAATCATGAGGCTTAAATCTCAGACTCAATTCTTCCATGTACTGGCTTTGCGACCTTGGATAAGTCTCTTAACCTTTCCGATTTTAGTTTTCTCATGAGGGTGAAAGGCACAGACACACCACCTTGGAAGTTTTGTGAGGATGAGATGCTGGCTGTGTGAAAGAGCTTTCTCCATAGAATTTACATAGTTGCTATGCAAATGGCATTCAGGCCATGGAAAAGGATCCAGAAAGTGCTCATTGTCCTCACAACAGCTGGAGCCAGCATCACAGACTGGCTTTATGGCATAAAAGCTCACATCTGCCACACACACTAGCATGTTAAACTCTCACTCTTCTCCCATCAGCTTCCCTGAGTGTGCTTCCATCGTTTCTTTACAATACTGATCTGCTTTAACACCTCTCATCCCCCAGTCCACGTGCAAGTGCTCCTGTACACACCCAGGTCTGGGGGCCTCCATGAGTATGCAGGGATGGAGGGGAGGGGGCTTGAGAGGCCTCTCTGAGAAGTTGGAATCTTGGTTGGACTTACTCTCTCTCAGTGGTCATATTTGGGCTGGGGTGACACCATCATCCTAATCTTATACCACAATGGAGTTTTGAATCTTTGGAATTAGTAACTGAACTTTTTTTTAATAGACAGGAGGAAAGAGAGACTCACTGAAAGGAAATTTTGTCAGAGATAACACACTTGGGTTTTCATAAGTCTGGGTGCATTTCTTAGGCTGGGTTCCTCAGTAGCAGATCCTGAGATGGGTTATTTTTCAAGTGATTTATTAAGGAAAGGCTCTCAGGAGAAAGTGAGGTGAGGGAAGCAGGACAAGGAAGACAGAAAAGCCACCAAGTGTGTGAATTCAGGCAGAGTCCCTAGACAGTGACTTTAGCCTGGTCCTAGAGAGCATCTCTGGGTGTAAATGATGCCTCAAAGTTTGTCAGGACCAGAGATAAGAAAGCTGAGTATAAGTACCCCCAGCCAAAGACTAAAGGGCAGGAGGTAGTGTGCGGGGGCTACTAACGTGCCACACACTGCCAGCTGTCCACACCTATGGGTATGCAGCCACAAGGCCTGCCTCAGGGAGACTCAGGGATGGCAAAAATAAAGCAGAAAGTCACAGGAGCAGGGGGAGGAATGCGTGTAAATGGTAGAAAGGATCCCTGGGCATCTGGGTAAGCCCAATACTGACAGTATCTACCTTATATTGATTCCCTTTATGGGTATTTTCCTTTATTTCCCCCCATAGTTCCTGGGCCATAAGCAAACACCCTAAAAATAATTCTCTCATTCATTACTGGTAGACATGTAAATTGCCAAAACCACTTTGGGAGACAGTCTGGCATCCTCTCCTAAATTCAAAAAGCCCATGTCCTACTAACTCCCCACCTAGTTCCAAGCTCTTTCTCATTTAGGAGCAGTCATGTTCCAGGGCACGATATCTCGGATGTGGACACCAACCACATACCCGTCAACAGTAACACAGATAGATATATATAGCATAATATCCACACAATGGAATATTGTAGAGCAACGAAAATAAACTACAGATTTACACAAATGCATGTTTCAATCTCGAATAAATGTTGAGTGTATAAGACACTACAACACAAAACCACACGAGATTTTGTTCCTATAAGGTTAAAAACAATAACCAATAATAAACTATAATACTTACAGTTGGATGTGTAGACCATAAAACCCTAAAACAAAACAAAGGAATGATTACCACAAAAGGCAAGATACTGGTTATCTTTTGGAAGTGAGGGTTAGAGGGAGAAGTTACTGAGGGGGGTGGGATTCAGGGATTCTAGGGGGCTGGGGACCTCCTATATCTTGACCTGCAAATTGTTACAGTAAAGTTTGCTTTGTGATAAATCATCAAGATGCAAGCATCTCTTTTATATACTTTCCTGAATATGTGGTATACTCCATAATCAAAAAGAAACTACTTTTTAAAACAAGTTTTAATTTCCTTTCCTTTTCTGCTTTTTCTTCCACTTTGTAATTGTAGCAAAATAAACAACATAAAACTTTACTTTTAACAATTTTTAAATGTACATTTAATTCAGTGGCATTAAGTCCATTCATAATGCTGTGCAACCATTGCAACCATCCATTTTCACAACTTTTTCATCACCCCAAATAGAAACTCTGCAGCCATGATGTTGTAATTCCCATTCTCCCCTCTTTCCAGCACTAGTAATCTCTATTCTACATTCTGTCTTTATGAATTTGCCAATTCATTGGTCTTTTTGTGTCTGAATTATTTCATTTTGCATAGTGTCTTCAAGGCTTACCCATGTTATAGCATGTATCACAATTTCATTCCTTTTTATGACTGAATAATGCTCCATTGAATGCATATACCACACTTTGTTTATCCATGCTGATGGACACTTGTGTGGTTCCCACCTTTTGGCAGTTGTGAACAGCACAGCCATCAACAAGGGTGTGCAAATATCTGTTTGGTTCCCTGCTTTCAATTCTTTTGAGGACAAGCCCAGGAGTGGAATGGTTGGATCTGCTTCTGTTTTGTTTTGTTTTGAAGTTTTTGAGAGAGTGAGAGAGTACATGTGCAAGTGGGGTAGGGGCAGACAGAGAGGGAGAGAGAATTCTAAGCAGGTTCCACACTGTCAGTGCAGAGCTCGACGTGGGGTTCAAACTCACAAACCATGAGATCATGACCTGAGCCGAAATCAAGAGCCAGCCGCTTAACCGCCTGAGCCACCCAGGTGCACCACCCACCTTCTGCTTTTTAAACCAAAGGAATGGGTCTCTCCTCTTCCCAAGAATTTTTGCATGAATCCCAGCCATTGAGAGGGCTGACTATTGGAGGGCGGGGTGAGGCAAGGAAGTGAGAGATGCTCCTAGCTTCTGTCACTCACGACTGAGGCAAGAGGCGATGGAGGCCAGGATCCCTGGGTTCTGTGCCAGCTCTACCAGCCATGACCTAGCATGCCTCTTGCCCCCTGCACCTAGTGACCCCATGACTCCGTGGGAACAATATCTCCCTTGTCGGTAGGAAGAGAATAAACAAGGATGAGCGGGAGATGTCAGAGACTTTAAAGAAGCATCTTGACATTGATTAAAAACAAAACAGGGTGAGTTATGCAATGACAGACAAACTCATACTGTGGTCCTCTCTGGCTAAATGGGGGTGAGGACAGCAGAAGGGAAAGGTGCAGGAAGACAGGGAAGGTGGATGCTGGAGAAATGGAAGAAAGGATTGAAGAGAAGAGAATAAAGGCAGTGGGGAAGAAAGGCTATTTTCCAGAGGCAAAGGCCTGGAGCTGGCATCTCTGAGCAGTGGCCTCTAGAGCTGCCGCCGGAATTCCAGAGGAAAAATAACAGCCCGTCACTCTCGGTGACTGGCATGCCACTTTATGGGGCCTGAAAGCAAAAACGTGGCAACACTGACAGAAACAGGTGTCTGTAAACAGTGAGACAGAGCAGTCCTCAGCCTGATCCTCCTGAAGCACATCCCCACCTAATATATTATTGACAAGGCTGACTTTTATCAAGACCTTCTGGCCTCCTGTGTAATAAATGTGTATCTCCCACTCTTTATCACCCATTACCTTATTAAAATAATCATCTTAATTTCATTGTTAAAGTGATTAATAGGGCAAGTGTTAAAGGAAATTAATCCTCAAAAGGAAGAATAACTATAGCCAAAAACTAACTCCTCTGAATTGGTCTGGTGGTAAAGTTCAGGATTTTGTAGTTAATGAGCCTTAGAGAGTTAAATATAGAAGAGTGCAGGAGAGTCTGGTGAGAGATGGAGAACAGAGAACGGGCAGAAGCTGAGGTTGGAGGAAAGCATGGTTCACACCTCCGTGTCCACTCACTACGAGCTGAGAGGAGGCTGTACCTCCTGGCCTCTCGCACCTGCAGTGCTCATGGTGGTGCCTGCCCCTTGTGCAGTCCCCAGGGATTCAGAGCCCAGCCCAGCCCAGGGCTCAGTATGAACCAGTGGCAAGGAGATGTAGGGGCTGAGGGGAGTCCTAGACTGAGGCTGAGCTACTTGAAATAGAGTCAGAAACAGCCAGCAACAGGCTGCTGCCATATTCCCCCCCCTTCTGAGTTGGGTGAGAGAAGATCAGCATCCCATTCCTTTCCTCCTCTGTCCCACCTGCTCTCTCCACCCTGGGGTCCCTGCAGTCTTTAGCTCTCCTGTTCCACTGACCAGGCAGCTGGATCTCCAGGGAAGAACTGAGAGCAGATGCCTAGGGGGCTGGAGAGGGGGAATTATGGTTCCCTTTGACAATTCCTTCACTTGTGCATTCAATCACTCATCTCATGTTTATTAAGCTGCTGTGATATAGCACTTCTACTTTAAAAGCTGGGCATAGAAAGAAAGGCTTGGCCCTTTAACTCAAAGTTTCCAGTCTGTTGGAGACAAAAGACATATGCAAACAGATAATTACCAGACATGCATTGCTTGTTTAATGCTCCCTTAGAGATGTGTGTGTGTGTGTGTGAGTGTATATAGTAGCATTCCAATACTCAGCTGTTAAATATATAGATCTTTTATATTCTGAAAGAGTTCTCATAGGCTCTTAACCAATGAAAACTTCTCAAGAACTTTCTGTGGGTCTTGGCTGATCAGTACACCGCAAACACCCTCAGCTAATGACCTGCAGCGTGTGCTGGTGTACTTGGTTTTGATGTTCTCCCAGCCTGTTACTGCGTGTCCCTGTCAACAGCAGTGATACTGACTGGCTAACCAAAGGGGTACGAGATGGCAGTGGTTCTGCTGCAGTGAAACCAGAACATACAGGCAGGATGTTACAAATTGAGTTCTCCTGTCATTCAAGGTATGTTCCAGGAAGTGGGGGAGGAAGCACAGAGTAAAAAGCAGGCAGTTAGGGAGCATAAAGACCTTTGACATTAATAATGACATCATAAATGTCACTGCAGCCTGGTCGGGGGAGGAGCAGTGGCCAACGATCGTATGCAAGCATTTGCCAGAAGCTTTGGTCCAAGACAGGGGACATGAGGAGAATGGAAGAGCACTGTGTCCCTGGATACCCCCTCCACAGAGACAATGCCAGGGGGGCACTTGCAATGCTGTCGAGCAGTCCGAGGCAACAAGGTTGGGCCCTGGCTACAGTCTGCTTTGCATGTCTGATGCAGGCAGAGAGAAGCCTCTGCAAGTCTGGGAGTTCAATGTCCACTCATCTCTGACATCCTTAGGCTTCTGTGTAACTAATCCCATAGATTACTAACATACAAAATCACCATTGTGATATCAATAATATAGAGCACTCTACTAAGGTTTGTCTTTATTTAAACATTCTCTTTGAAATATGGGTACAGAAGTAATGAAACATGAGGATCAAAGTGGGAAAAAAATCTGTGTTTGATATGTTGAAATTCTATCAATATCAGTTCAAAATTAAATCTATATTCATCACCGAAAGACTGAAATGGCATAAAAATTCATGATCATTTTGAAAGTTGTTCGTTTTTATATGCAAATACACTATTCAGAGCCTTTAAAGGGTTAAATGAAAAGGAACTAGAAAGTGTCTTGGCTCAGTAACTTTGGGAAGAATTTTTTATCCTTTTTGAACATAGAAATATTTGTAAAAATTTAAATAGTAATTTAAACTGAAAACAGAGATTAGATGATATCATAATTCCTATCTTTTGAAGAATTGTTTGGAGTATTAGCATTCATAACACTAAACAAAATAACCATTAGGGTCTGTATTTACTGCTTCATTTGTAAATGCCATTTAGATCATGAGTGTTTCCTATTTGCAAATTCTTCATATTTGAGAGGTTGAATTAAGAGTAATATGTCAATCTCAGGATTCTGTGAAGAGAAAAACCTCAAAAATCATGTGCAACATCCATGATAAACTGTCTTATGTCAAGGCATAATAAAAAATATGTATATGAAAGAAAAAAACCCAAAGCACAACCCAAATATCCTGGTCTGCTGATCTCTGTTGGAAATGAGCATCCATCCACCAGAGTTCAGGGCCTGTAACAGGATCATAGGGCTGATTGTTCTCAACTCTAACACCAAACTTCTGAAAATTTAACCACTAACATTTTTAATTAAGCAATTGTAATAATAATCATTTGGCATAATATTTCATATTTATTCCTGAATTCTGGAAGGTCATTTTATGATGATTGATTTTAGCATCGGTGTTTGGCCAAGATATGAATGTAGCTAGTGTTCACCTATTTGGTGTGATAGATGCTCTACTAGACGTGGTGATAACATGACTGAAGTCATGCCTGAGTGTCTATAAAAATTAGGGAAGGCTACACACAGAAGCCAAAACAGAGACTGGAAGGATGAATTCCAAGTTTGCCCAGAGAATGAGAACGAGATAAGATAGGGTATTCTAGGAAGAGGGAACAGTTAAAACATGTCTTGAATGTCCTTTGAATGCCAGGGGCCACTTTGGTGTTTTCTACATGTGTTATTTCCTTAACCAATAGGATGAAGCAGGTAGTCTTTGATCTTTTTTGCAAGGAGCAGAGGCTCAGAGAGGGGAAGTAACTGCTCTCTGTAACCTGGAGAGTGGCTCCAGAAGAAACTCCCAGCCTCATAAGACTTCTCTGGAAAATTGCCCATATCCCTGTGTCCCCAGCTCTCTCACTGCTTCAGGTAGGGTGAGGGCTTGCCCTGGGCCTGCCCTGATTCTTTCCAGGCGGTGCCCATGGCCTTATGCCTCATCAGTGACCTTATTCCTATCCCTGGCCTTATTTCTTACCTGTTGCCTTATTTCTAATGTCACACAACACCCATTCTCCCCAATGATGCCATTTTCATATTCCAGACAGGCCTGGGCAGAGGTGTCTCGGGCACCAACCAGAGCCCTCGGTTTCCTTTGTGGCCCAGCAGGTCATCCTGTAGGGCCCTCTTCTAATGGCCTGATTCTCTTCAGACACTTTTCTTTCTTCTTTGGTTTCCCTTTCTTCTCTTTCATCTCTTCTGGGGAAGGCCCGCTGCCTGGCATGGCTATTGTGCTTGGAAATGAGCCTCCTGGGCTGGTGAATAAATTGCATTTTATTCCTCCCTGTCACTTCTGGCTGGGGAAGCACTGGGAGATGAAAGCTGAGACGTCAAAAGCGCTTCTTTTGACCCAGGGAGGCATTTCTCATTTCCGAGCCCTCGGGCTGCACTGAGCCCCCACATCGGTGGCACTGGCAGGAGCTGAGCCTCGTCCAAACCCAGGGGTCTTCTGGGCCTCCTGGGCTGAGCATCTGGATGTCACTGTCTTCACTAAATCAGCAGAGGGGGCAGGGCTCACTTCTCAGCAAAGCAGAAGCATCACTGATGGAGGTGGCTCCTCAAAGGGACAAGCAGGTCCCCTATGTGGAGTGACTGAAAGTTGGATTTGTACTGTCATATCAAACCGCATGCAGAGACGCTCTCCTGTGGGCCAGGTCCCACTTCTCTCCTCCCCTGCGTTACCCAACACTTATCACTGGGCTCCTTGTTGAGCAATCTCTCTTGTTAAGACTCATAATATATCTCTTCATTCTCAGGTGAGCATGGACAGAGGTGGGAGATGGGAGAAATCAGTCACTGATCTAAGCACAGAAACTGGGCTCTGAAGGACAAGCAGGTCTCCACTGTCCCTGCAGGAGGAGTGACAAGTCGATGGAGGGTCTGAGACAATGGAGGGACTCCAAGGAGAAAGTTGGTCTCTAAAATAGGGAATGTTCAAACAAAACTGCCAATCCCAATCTGGCAAAGCCACCAGAATCCCTCCTTCAGGTCGTCTTCCACCCCATCCAGGAACAGCCTGTGCATGAGGAAATCCTTGATAACTGCACTTCTGAGTATTTCCAGAACATATTAGAGCATTGACTGCAGAGGAAGCCAGGATGTACAGAGGTACGCAGTTTGAGGTCAGAAAATTCAAGGATCAAATTCTGGCTTTGCCACTCACAGGCTGAAGGTGGGCAGTCTGGAGGCTCTATCCCAGTCCCTAGGGCCATAAAACAGAGAGAATGGCCTCTACCCCACATGCTGAGAAGGCTGAATGGAATCATCTGTGTAGAGGGTCCACCCCAATAGCTACCACTTGCTGATGGCCAACAAATGGTTATTTTTACTGCTCGCTGGCTATACACACTGAAGAAGGATGTCACCCAATTGAAAGGGCACAGATTTTGGAAACTGAGCGACTGAGCTCAAATTCCACTTCTGTCTCTTGGTAACTGTATGATTCTGGGCAAGTTTCTTACTGCAAGCATAACCACCAGTTCCGACAGCTACCATTCACAAGGGGCTTATTATGTGCCCAGGGCTCTGGCTATGGTGCTGTCTTCTTATTTCTTACAAAGGGCCAAGTCACCCACTAAAACACTTGCCCCTAGAAGCAGCAATGAGATTTGAAATCAGGTTCATGAACTTAGTCCACACTTGTGACCAGTATATCTCCTCACCAGACTGTTTCACCTAACCATCTGAGCCCCTGTCCCTGCTGTGTAAAATAGGGGTGATAACACCCACCTCCTGGATTTAGGAAGAGAGTGATAGAAGGTAATCCATGTATGACTCCCCCAAAACAGGAATCTTCTTACTATCATTGGGCTCAGGAGGCAACATGTAGTATGAATTCCAAGTTGTGGTCACAGTTTCTGGGGGTGGGAAGAGAGTAAGAGTCATCTGATTCCAGCCTCCTTCAATTCTCATTGCCACAAGTGAAGACCACCAACTGGCTGATTTCTGAGACCTACAAGGACAGAGTGCTCCCGATAATGATCAACATGTCCAACCGGGACTTGAAGATTATACTAGGAAAATTTATGGAGTTGAACATCGTGTCAAGTCCCATGGCTCCAGTTTTTGTATTCCTTTGCACAGTTCATCGTGGTTGGGGAAAGCCCACATTGCATCTACAGAGATCCTATGGGTCCTCTTCCACTTAAAGACGTGTTCCCTGCCTGTCCTCATGACCCAATGACTGTGGGGCTAATGTCTCCTGGGACATCCCCTCAGCTCCCCTCTCTCCTCAAGGGTCTTCTCTGGGCTGGGACCATTGTTTCTGTTTTGCATATGGGAAAGAGGCCCCTCGGGGAGGAGGGGCCTTTTATCGATGGAACAGAAGGTTGAGGACAGGAGAGGCATGAAGGGTCCTTTCCTCAACACTGGTCCTGACTTTCCCTTTGCTCTCCCTGGGAAAGACTGGACATGTGTCCACCCTCAGTCCCCTGAAGTTCAGAGGCCTCTGCAGAAGCTGTGTGGAACCTGAGAGCCATCATACGTCACTTTACGTGATAAATTCACAGAGATGGAAAGAAAAAGTACCCTGAATACTGATGGCTGTGCAGCTGTGAGAAGGAAAGTTTCCAGAATTGCAATGAGCAGCCTTGTGCTGAAGTTTTATGTCATTTGCTTTCAATTCCATTTACAGTTATTTCTTGTTTTTATATCATGTTTTATTGAAATCCATTTTTTACTTTAATGCTTTAGGCTCAGTCATGGATCTTTTCTTTCCCCCCTATCTTTTGCCTCTTGAGCACGTGAAGGTTCACATTATGCAAACAGCACAGAGAGGGGTTTTGAAGTATCATGGGTTTTTGTTCCTTTCTGTATTTCTCAGATTGAGTATTTTTTTGGAAGCAGGCTGGGAACACGGCCATGCAATCCGGGTGTAGTTCAGAACCTGCAGGCAGGCTGGCTTGCCCGGAGTGGGGCCTGCCCCCTCTTGCTTTTGTAACTGGAACTCAGTCCAGTACCACGCTCCAGTTCCATCCTCATGACCAGATGACTGGCTGACCGAAGGAGAGAGTACCCTACTTTGGACTGCAGGTGCTTTAGGGAGAAAGAGGGAAGAAACAAAAGTATGGTCTTGGAGGCTCTGAGGCAAACCAGAGCATGTCTGGAAATTAAACTGAACAAGGGATTGGGGTCTGTTCCATTCCTGCTGCCCCCACGTCCGGGCACATCATGGCCTCTCACTGGAGAGGCTGCAGTGCCTCCTACCAGGCTGCCTGCCTCCATCGGCTCTTCCAGCAGAGAAGAACAACCCTGAATGCCACCTCATAGAGCATCTCCCAGCTCTAAGCCTCTGGGTCTCCACCACACCTGACATCCTCAGTGGCATCCATCTCAGGACCTGCTAACGGTTGCCAGGCCAGTCAGGACAGGCTCTTCGCTGCTCTTGCCCCTGCCAGGTTCGCTTCCAGCTCCACTCAGATGACCAGTTGTTCTACCATGGGGAAGGGCTTTCCATGTGAGTCTGCCCATCCAGGAAGCTTGTCTGGCCCACCCTGGCTGCTGGTGCTCTTTCTAAACTGTGGCTAGCCATTCACTTTGTCCAGTGTCTCGTGGTGATATTAACTTTGACCTGAGTGTCTTGTCTCTTGAAGTTTGCATAGGAGGGCTGTAAATCAATCAGGACTATGAATCCATTTTATGTAATTTGGCCTGCATAATCTGAGGCAACCCAGTCTCTCTGAGCCTCACTTTCCTCATCCAAAACCTGGAGATCATACCAGTACCTAACTCAGAAGGGCATTATGAAAACTAAGTGAGTTATTATATGTAGAGTACTTAGAACAGTGTTTAACACATAGTACATAATATGTAAGTGTAAGTTTTTATTATGATTATTTCCAAATAACAGAAATAAACTCAAGGCAGCTTAGCTTTTTAAAGGGTAAATTAGTATTTTAAGGAAGGTTATACAAATCTCTGTAGAACCCAAGGGCAGAGATGTATCTGGGCCTCAGGTGGGTGCTGATGCCAGATGGGAGATGGTTATGCCTCGTTATTCTGTGAGTTCATCTTTCTCTGTTTCTCGGTCCTCCAGCAGGAAACATGGCCACTTGCAGTTCCCAAGTCACCTGTCCAGTCACACAGAGAAAGCGAGCTCTCCTTACTAATTTGTAGGGAGAGCCTCTGATAGGCTCAGTTTGGATCAGGGCTCAATCTTTATCCAGTCAGCTCTGTCCAAGAGAGTGTGACCGGGCCATGTCACCATGTCTCATAAAATGGGTGCAGGGCTTGCAGTGAAGTGTGTGTGTGCACATGCAGGCTAGTCATGAACCCATCAGCCTCTTCAAACTGTATCTTCCACAGTGCAGGGGGCTCTTTATACCTCCCGGCCTCAGTTTACTGTAGCACAGAGTGCCTCACACATAGCTGGCGCTGAGTACAGATTAACTCAAGTCTAAATGTAGACTCAAAGTACAAGGATTATAGCTCACTGTGTTTGCTCATCAAACTTTGGAATGAGTTAGACAGATTTGCAGAGCTCCCTTGGGCTTGAAATGACTCTCATTGCTGCTGCTTCTTGCCCGCCCCCATCTCCTGCCATGTGCCAAGATACTGGTCAGTGGGAACAGCATCCATGAGGAAAAAGTGCAAGCAGGACTTTGCAGAAATGTGCAGTTACCAACACTCTCTTTGTGTTGAGAGCCAGCAGAGGCTCGTACCACCCACTCAGCTGGGCTTGACCTCCCTTTTCTCACAATGAATGGTCTATCAGGCCACAGGCACTGGAAACTTTCCTTGAGGCACTGACTGGGTGAGCGTCAGCCTGGGGGGTCTGAGCAACATGCTGACAGAGGTGATGGAAGGCTGCCTGAGCTTAGGTCACTCATAGAAGTGAAATCAGACTCTAGGCAAGAGTGAGGATGGGTCACTTAGGAGAGTATCTCCTTCGTCCTTGACCCCAAACCTCTCAACTGTTCATACCCAGCTCATCCTCATCAACAGAGAAAATGCACAACAGCTGCCTGCTCCAGTCCTGCTTAGCCTCACCCTGTAGGGCAGTGGTTCCCAAACTTGTCACCCCGTAGGGCAGTGGTTCCCAAACTTGACTGCATATTAGAATCATGTGGGGAGCTTTTAAAGATACTGATTCCCAGGCAGTGCTCTGGAACAATGAAACCAGATTCTCTGGGAGGGGGACCGGGCATGCTTCAATATTTTTAAACCTCCCAGGTGGTTCCAAAATGCAGGCAAGTTTGCAAACCACTATACTACAAGCTCATTTCTTCACATGGTTCTAATACTCAGGTAACTCGAAAACCTGTATCACCAGCCTACACACCTTCTCTCTGTGCCAAGCTTCTTGTTGCTTCAATGTGTTCTCTCTTGCACAACTAATTTACAAGTTCTGAACTTCTGTTTTTTGCCCTGGCATCATCTCCAGCTCTTGAATCCCTTGTCTTCAAACCTTGGTTAATTCACTCACCCCCCTTCTCAGCACCATCATGGCATCCAGACATTTCATTTCCACTGCATTAAATGTGCTTCTGTTGCTTTACAAAAAATATCATTTATTATAAGCTTCTTGAAGGTAGGAGGGACCATGTGTCCTATTTTTGTTTTTATATCTTCCTAGAGTACCTGGTAAAATGTCAACTTCCAGTAAATGTGGTTGCCCCAAGACAGAGGAGACAGCTGGCCAAGGGTGGTTTAGGCAGAGCAAGTAGGGGCCTCTGAAGGTTGGAGAATCTCTTCCCAAACTTTCAGTCTATGAGGGTGATATACCAGTCATGGTAAAGAAAGGTCCCATACTCTTCTGTTTAACAAGAGCCTCTTTGCTATATCCAAGGGTGGGAAGTATTAAAAGAAATCCAGGGAGGTCTCCTGGGAAGGTTTGTGGATGCTAGTTACCAAGGGAGGTGCTTAATAGCAGTAGCTACCGATCACTGAGTCCTCAACTACTTTGTGTCTGGCGCTCTACATACAACTGTTCACAATAATATTATTTTAATGTTTCTGAGCCTCAAAAAGGCTATTTGTAATAAGCTATTTACAATAAGCTATTGTAAAAAGGCCCAAGGTAAATAACAGAGCCCTAAAGGACTATGTACTTCCCAGTGAGTCAGGTATGTTCCAAAAAAGACTTAGGTATAGAGAGGAGAAGGAGACAGGTGTCTATCTCACTCCCAACCAACCTTCTTCCTCATATTTGAGGACAGTGGCCTAGGCAATGGTTTGCCCATTACTCCGGGGTCATGTGTATCACTATCCTTTTTTTTTTTAATGTTTTTTTTTTTTTATTTATTTTTGAGAGAGAGAGAGAGATAGAGAGCATGAGCAGGGGAGGGGCAGAGAGACAGAGGGAGACACAGAATCTGAAGCAGGCTCTGAGCTGTCAGCATGGCCTGAAAACTCACAAACTGTGAGATCATGACCTGAACTGGTCGGACCTTAACTGACTGAGCCACCCAGTCACCCCATCACTATCCTTTTAATGCCACATTCTTAAGGAGCTTTGAGGAAAGAGAAGTCAAAGATAAAATCTATCTTTATGTGCATATAATGATCATCAATCATTTTCTGATGAGGACTAACTGGTTGCAAGTAACAGAAACCTTGTTTCCTTAAGGAAACAAGGGAAATGTTAGACTGAGGGGTTGCTTCTGGCAGCCAGAGAAGGGAATATAGCTGGGTCCCAGGAAGGGGCTGGGTGCTACTGGCACTCTCTTCCACCTCTGTTTCTCTCTGCTTGCCCCCCTAAGTCTCATCTTGGACCTGCAGACCTGCTTCTTATGCTCCCCGTAAATACTGTACATCATGGTTGCCCTAACCCTGGGCATTTATGTTTGCATGCTATGGTCCTGGCCCCCTGGGAAGTTTAATTTCTCTCTTGACCCCATTTCTAGCTTTGTCGAGAAGAGCGTGCCCCTGCCCATATTAGGTCACATGCCTCTGGATGGGATCCTATCTCATCGGGTTGGTCAGTGGTGTTCTGGAGTGAAATGTGCCCATGTCTCTGGATAAGAATAAAATAATCCAAGAAAGGAGAAAGGAGAGCTGACAGTGATCAATAAATAGTTAGCATAGCAAAAACTACACTTTATCGATGCAGACACTAAGTCAGGGGTTTTATATTTTTCTCCAATTCTCACAACAGTCATCCAAGGTTAGGTATTGTTATTCCCATTTTCCACAGGAGGAAACTGAGGAGATTAGAGATTAGCAAACCCTGGAACACTGATTCTGGTGAATTCAAGCCCTTTTGGAATCTTTTTCTTCTGGAGACAGAGTTGGGCTTTATGTCAGGTATGTTTATTCTTCAGTATTTGCTCCTACTGGCGAGGGATGTGTATGTGTGTGTGCATGTGTGCGCGCGCGTGTGTGCATGTTTCTGTGTATCTGTATGCACTTACTTTTTCCACGGTTGTGTGCATCCTGAGATTCTGAGAATGCTCATTTCTCAGCAGGGAGAGAATGTTCAGCTGGAGCCTGCCAGCCTGAGTCAGCCTGGAGCCAGAGGCCTGGCAGGAGTGGACAAAGATGGTCTTTATCCACCAGGAATGCAGTGACCTCACTATGGCTTTCCTCTGCTGGCTTGGGTTTGTGTTAAGCAGAGGGAGGGAGATTTGGGTTGGGGCTCAGTGCTGCCTGTTCATGTACCCTCCAATCCCCTTTCCTTCCCTCATCAACCACTGTGGATAGAAGCCAGGAGCTCTGGTTTCATTGCTATTAGGCTAAAATGGAGACCGGGCTGGAGCTGAGGTTGTGGCAGACAGTGGAGCAGGGACCCTGGAGTAGAAAGATCAAGGATCAAAGACCAAGGATCAAGGGTTCAGGAATGAGGAGGCCTGGTTTCCACCTGTGGTTTTTTTTTGTTTTTTTTTTTTTGATGGCTGTGATATTCTATTCAGATCATGCTACCACTTGAGATTTCAGTTTCCCTCATCAGGGACATGAAGGGCCAGATGATCTTTAGTGAGGCAGCCGGGTAAGTCAACCATCTGATCTGTGATCAGCTCTTGCCCTTTCTCCTTGTCCTTCAAGGGAAAGCATGGCTAGGCCTGGAAAGAGTAAAGCAGGTGGGAACCATAGTCTTCAGGCATGTGAAGGGCACAGGTATGAAGAATGACATCCTGAGTATGGCTTTAGACTGGAGATGGAGGGGTTTAGGTAGGCTGTAGGTGAGATCAAATTTTTTTGACAAGGAGAACTGGGAAGTCACAGACAGCCTATGTTGCTAATGTTCATCTTTGGATCTTAGCTTCCTCAGCTGTAAAAAGAAACTGCCCAACTAGATGGTTTCCAAGGATTCTCTTGGCTCTGACATGCTACAGATGACTCAAGGAGTCAGAGGACTCCCAAGCTTTAGAAATTCTCCCCCTGATTTTGCTCTATGTTTGTTTTGAACACACCTGTTTTCTAGCCCATAATGGCCCAATTGTTATGGCAAGGGAAAGAATACTTGTGTTTTGTGTGGGGGGTGATGGGGGTAGAGTGTGGGGGGCAGAGAGAGAGAGAGAGAGGCAGGGAGGGAGAGCGAATGGATAGATGGTGGGAGGAAGACATGAGAATGAGTTCTCAGGGCCTCCAGGAATCTGTCATGCTTTCATTGGCTCTCATAAACCAAAGCCATCAACCCTTCCACACACAACACAAGTCTGGGTAATAAACTAGAAATGATGGTCTCAATTGTTTAAATCCTTCATATTTCAGGCCAAAATCACCCCATTTGACCCCGGTTGTTTGACACAGATGACGGCTTAGGGACCTGGCAGCCGGTTCCTGCTGAATCTCCTTGCTGGCTGGGGACACCCAGCCTCAGGGGTTCATGCTGATAATGACCCCTCCCCCTGGTGGTGTCATGGCCCTGCCAGTGCCTCCTCATCTTAATCCTTCTTTGTGCAGCTAATTTAAAAAGTGTCAGAGCTTTCGACACAGAACCAATGGTAAATTGCATTTGTCACAAATGACAGGGCAGATCTGTAAGGGGTGGCCTCTTCTCATGGGAGTAGTTACTATTTGGACACTACCCTGCAAATGGACTAAAACCCTGACTTATTTCACTGGGGATACCTTTTCTTCATACTTGGTAAAAGGTACTTTTATTAGGACACTCAAAGGGAATAGTTAAGAAGAATTGAACTCTTACATTTGAATAGAAACTGTGCACAGACACAGAGCTTCAACAGAGCCAATTACAGAGAATATTCAGATACAATGGCCCCATAGGGCTGGTGTTAATGGCTCTAAGGATGGGGGTGTGGGGAGAAGAAGAGGTAGGGACTATCCCTGACCTGTCCTGATCTCTTCCCCTTCCCCTGATTCTGAGTCTGTTGCCCCATCATGTTCTCTGTACCTCAGTCTAGCATCCACCAGAAAGGCCTCTTTTGGGCATTAGGATGATGGCAGAGCATGGGGATTTCCCAGAGTCTGTCTGCAGCTGCTCAGTATTGAATACATAGAAGATAACTGCTCTGGCCAAATAGAATCCATCAATCATATCACTTTCCTCTTTCACCTTCAATTTCCATCCCTAATTGTTAGTACACAGACCTCCACACCGCAGGCTCCTAGAACAGACAGCTCCGAAATTAAAGGCCTCTGAAAAACCTTTTTGCTTACAATGTCCTCTTTGGTGGTGGGGGGGCTTTCAGGGTCTCCCTAAGGGTTGGTTTGGGCTCTGTCCACCTTCTGAGTTTAATGACGTACGTCAAAGATGTCCCATGGTATTCAAAAGCCCCTTCCTCCATGTTTTCTCTCTCTCCCCTTAAATCAGTTCTATTGTCTCCCCCCACCATCCCATCTGCCCCACCCCCATCTGCAGTGGTTGAATTAAAAAGCTGCCCCTTATAGCAAATTCTACTTTACCAACACTTTACTGTTTATGTGTTCTTCATTTCAATTGTGTGAAAGAATTTACCATGAAATGCTATGAGGCTCTACTTCACTTATTTATAAAACTAACTGTCGGGGCAAGACTAACTATACACAGGAAATTTAAAATTGTCTTAGGTTTGGTGAGACAGTCACATGGGTTAAGATTGCTTATTTCTGACTCTTACCAACATCCTAGACCTCCCAAATCAAACAAGTCTGGAGGGATGAGGCATCATGGCTCTGGCTAAGTTTACACAAGGCAAGGAGAGCTCTTGGCTGCTGTAATTATCCCCTCATCACCCACCTCCACTGGCCTCTGGCTTTCTCCACCAGATACTAACCACTGTGGCATCTGAAAGGACTCTCATTTCAGTTCTTTGTTACCACATAGCTGTGACCACCAGCTCCCTAGCCAGTTATGCCTCTTCCAGGAGAGCTTAACTGATCAATAATTCTGTTTGAAACCTACCAGGTCACTTCAGCAAATGGACCCTTTTCTCCTCATTGGTATTTCCATTTTCTTCTTGTTTTGCTATGGATGAGAATGTCGCATGGATGAAGGATGCCAGTGTGGGTTTGGAGAATGTTAACCTGACAATGGGTCAGAACATGAGCGACAAGGGATAATAGTAGGAAAAACATTTGGGAAATTTTTTGAGCACAATAAACATAAAAGTTAGACAAGAAAGAAAAGAAAAAGAAAGGTGACAAGTCATGTTAGAAAAAAAAAATTATAGACAAGTATTGATTCAGCCAAGGCTAAGAAACCTCGGTGAGCAATTGACACTGTCTGGTACTTGGAAAAGAGGTTTTGTTCTGACCACTTCTGGTCTTTGATAAAAGGAGATTCTAGTCACCCTGCAATTGGGGCTTGTGCTGGTTCTCTCTGGAAATAACTCTGCTTCCTGAGGATGGATGTGGGGAATGCTTATTGAGAGATCATCTGATTGCAGGCAGGGGATGTCCTGGGAGAGGGGATGATGTTGGATAAATTAAAAGCAATTTCATGTCCAGTGGATGAAATGAAAAAATCTAGATTCTGAATCTATGATACATACTGACAATTTCCTTATCAATATGTATTATGGCAATCTCATTGTAGTGAAGTTATTTCAAGTTAGCATGTAGGTCCCCTCTTCTAGGAAGCCTTCCCTCATCTCCTCTTGTCTCATTGTTTTTAAAATCCTATTTCTGTAACTAGGGTGGCCAGATGTCCCAGTTTGCCCAGAATGTTACCAGTTTGAACATGCAGCCCTCACATAATCATTAATAGCACATTCTCCTGAGTATCTTGGTTTGGACAATAAATGGTATGGGTCAGCTTCTCATATCTAACACTCTCAACTTCTCCATATCCTAGCACTAGTTCATCTGCATAATATCTGAGTTTCCTAAATCCTTCATTAGACTTCACAGTCTTTGAGGGCAGGCTCCTTTCCTGTCTTGGTCACTGTTGGATCCTCAATATCTAGTACAGAGCCAGGCATACTGTTAATGCCCCCAAAATGTTTACTAGGTATATGGATAAATGCCCGTATTCTAATTCAGATTCCCAGGGCTTGCCTAGCTGGAAATGCTTCATGAATTGTTCTGAGCAAGACAGAAGTCACACAGAGAAGAAAGGAACTGTTCCCATCCCCACTGTTAGGTAAACTGGTTTGTAGCCATTGGCCACGTCCAGTTCCTTCTGCCATCTGGATGTGGTCTGGGTAGGCAGCCCAAGTTACTGTCCTGTGCAGTCCCTGTTGTGTCTCAGAGCCATTGTGGACTCCTGTCTGCATGGATTACTCCCTAGAAGTGATGCTGTCCTAGGAGGCAAGCAGCTGGAGAACAAGCAGGGGGGCAATGATGACAGAATCCAGCTCTGCCACTCAATGATGGCTCTGTGATCTTGGTCACAGCCCTTTACCTCTCTGTCCTTGCAAGAAAAATGTGCCTTCCAGCTATAGCCCTCTCTGATTCAGTGACTGTCCTGGGATTCACACATAAACAGGAACCATGGGCTGTGAGCCAGGATAATAATAAAATGGGCTGCTTGTCAGCATTTCCACAGAGAGGGGGAGATTGCCTCTGAGTTCTCCACCTTAGTTTCCTCTCCCAGCCTAGCCCACCCAGGGCATAGTGCTCAGACCCCTGAAACAGCCCCCAAAGCTCTGCCTGGTAGGGCTTCTTGCTCAGCAGGGCCCTTCCCACAGTCCTCCACTCTCCCCTCAGAGCCCCACTGGTTAATCCTTAGGCCTTGGCTCTCCTGCTCTGTGAAGGGCCTGGCAAATGTGGAAACATTCAGGAGTGCACGTTCCCAGGTAACCAGCTGGCCTAGAACGGAGCACCTGGGAGAAAATTCTGAACTGTGGTTGACAAAGAAGGCAAAGGGTGACTCAGAGATGTGAGGTAAAGCCGAGAATAGGGAAAGAGTGTCATGAGATCAGAAGCCAAGAGTATTCGGTACAGTCTGGGAGGCAGAAAGCAAGGCTGGTAAAGGTTGAAAAAGCAGCTTGAATGCTGTGAATCAGGGAAATACATGAGTGAGATGTTTCTATGGGGCTGTGGGCAAGCGGGAGCCCCAGCTGATGAGAAGGACTGGAACATGGCTAATAAGGCTTCCCATGGTACCACAGTTGGGGTTATTTACAATTTCACAGAAGATTCCTGGAGATGCAATACTTTCACTGAGAGTGCTAATTCTCAAATGATAGAATCTCAGATGGTGTGGCAGGCCCAGAGGGGGAGATACTTGGAGCCACTGAAACGGGATCAGAAAGCTACCTTCTCCTAAGGTGTGAGGTCCTAAGATAAAGAGGTATCCCGGGGAACTGTTGAATAAGATGGGTGAAAGACTGAACAGCTTCTCCATCCTGCAATATTACTTGAATGCTGAGGACAAGCTGGCCAGTTAGGAGGGAAATGGAAGGTCTAGATTTATAATTGTGAAAGTACCCCTAGTAGCAGAGAAGGGGACAGAGGTGCCCCCAGATTCTGGGACATGCTTTGAAGTGGTTCTTGAAGGAATCAGAGATTCTGGTGGTATCTTCCTACTTGGAGTTGATGGGCTGCTACTCAGACACCGTGAAACTGAGGGTGGAGGATGCTTCTGAAAGAGGGACCCCGCCTCTCTGCTTCTTGCACACCTTAGAAACAACACAGTCCCTGGGAACTTGCTGAGGAGCCAGGGAAGCCGGGGGTGGCTTCCTCCCTCTACCTCTCAATCCTGGAGTTTTAGAGTCTCCCTGACAGTGTGGCACCATGTTAGATAATAGCGGCACAGCTAATTTGTTAATCTGCCAGAACCGCATCCAACACCCTTTTGTTCACTGACACCACGGTAATAGGAAGGCACTAGCCCGGCCACTGTTTGCCTGCTGAAACTAAGCCACAGCGCTCCCTGCATAATTCATTTGTGCATGAAATGGAAGCTTAATAGCATAAGTAAAGCACTAAGCAGAAATTGGCAGTAAATGCCTTTTTTAAGTCTTAAAGATAGACTCTACTTCACTCATAAAGCCCAATTTGGTATTACTTAATGGCATAAAACACTTTTCTCTGAAGCCATACTTACTGGGCGATTTTAGGTGCCCCCTACTTTTCCCGGCCGCTGCCTGCTATGATGGCCCATCAGCCTGTTGCTCCTGTCTGCCTACACAGATGTCTCCTTCTATGTGGCACTGAGCCAGGCATCCTATACTCGCAGGACCCCAGTGCCTCTTCCAGGGCTCACTCCAGCACCAAAGGCTAGAGTCACCCAAGGGCCAGGACAGCCAGGCCTGGAGCTTCAAGCATGCTGGTTACAGAGACAAGGGACTGGCGGCTCTGGGTGAGCATGCAGGAGTATTAATGAACAGGGCAAGCAGGATATGAGTTGGAGGAGTTGGGCTCCTGTTCTTCCAGAACTGGGAATGGCTCTGGTGAAATCGCTTCTCAACAGGAGTCTCAGGCTGAACTGAGTCTGCTCAGAGCTTGCTAAGTGCTCATAGGAGTCAGGACTCTAGAAGAAAGGACCTCCTACTTTGTGGGTCTCTTTCTGGTTTTCTATTGCTACACAGCAAATTGCCCTAAACATACTGACTTGAAACAACCATTTTACTTAACCTGGCAATTGTATGGCTTGGGACTTCTGGAATTCCACACCTTGTGGGTATCATGTGGGGCAGGACCCATGTCTAAGATGGCTTCCTTACTCCCGTGGCTGGTGCCTCCTGACAACCTGGCCTCTGTCTCTACGTAGCGTGTTTCATCCTCCAAGACCTCTGCACATGGCTTTGGCTTTTCACTGCATGGCTTTCAAGACTGGTCCTCTTGAGGGGAGGTTCAAAAGTGATCATTCAGAGAGGCACAGCAGACAGCTGCAAAGCAACTCTGACTCAGCTGAAGCCCCTGGCATCATGTGTGTTCCATTCTATTGCTCAAGGAAGTCAGTGAGTCCAGCCAGGTCCAAGGGAGGAGGGGGTATAGACTTCACCTCTGGATGTGCACACAGAGAGGGATGAAGGCCATCTTGGAGGAAACTACCCCAGTCTCCAAGTCACTCACGTAGGACAAGGGTCCAAGTTCTACTCACTGGTTCTTGCTCACGGAACCAACACATCTCCACATGTGCTAAGATGCATACCCAAGTACATGTTGTTGAGTAGGTAAACAGTGTTTACTGTGGGTGCACACTGCACATGTTTAATGGGTGCTCAGAGAGTTAAATCTTCTTTATATATGGAGAAATATGTTTTGAAATATACTCGAGTGCTTCTGTGTCAGCGCAATGGACCAAGACCGGAGCGCCATCCTGAAAACCAAAAGACTAGATCACCCACTGATGTGGCGTCAGGCCCCAGGTGGTGATGCCCTTCCTGATGCTGAGAATCATCAGGTCCCAGGTTTCTCACTAGTTTCTGTTGCTGGTGAAGTAGAGATGGGGGGGGGGTGTGTGTGAAATTTTGAGTTGTAAGGTGGGGGATGGGAACAGGAACATGCCCCTAGTTGATGACTCTGGGTGACAACAGGCTCTCCCCTCTGGTTACCCTTTCCTAGGTCACTCTGAGATATAAAAACAAGCAAACACGCAGACATGTCAGAGATCAAGTCCTGTGAGGGTTAACCAGCTAGAGGCCTTCCCGGGTCTACACACAAGTCACAGCCCTTCTGCCAACAAAACTTTTGAACCTTTTCATGCCAGAAGAATGTTCCTTTGTTCTGACCTTGAGCTAGTTCTCAAGCTCCCTGGTAATAACTTGGCCTTGCAAGACACTATGCCTAATTACCTCTAATTTTTCATTCTTCCCCCACTCCCCGCCCTTTTCCTTAGCCATAGTTGGTGGAGAAAGGCAAATCAACCACAGTGCAATGATTGTTTGAGTCATTTCCTCAGTTCCTGATTCCTCTGCTGGACTGTAAGCTCCATGGAGGCAGTGGTTTTGTCTGTTATTTTTCGTTTTTACAAAGCAGTGCGTTAGAGAGCACAGTATCTGGCACATGGTAACACTCATTAAATTGTTTTGAATCAATGGGTGAGTGAATTTATTCAATAATATGCATTCAGCAGCTATCATATGCCAGGCACTGTGCTGGGTGCCAGGGATCTATTAATGAATAAGACAACATCCCTGCCTTCCAGGAGCTCAGATCACGCCTGTATGGGTCCATTGACATTTCTTGGCTATTTCTTCCTCAGCCCTCAGATCCACGCACTGCTCATAAACTATCTGGCCATATGGGGACCATCTCTCTGGCACAACAGCCCAGATGGTGGCTTTACCAGGCAGGATTATTTAGGGGTGATCTTCTCCCAACCTCCTCCCTTCCTAGCTCTCACTTAATTACCCAGCATGCCTCATAAATAAAGTGGGGGAGGGAGGGATTGCCTTCGCCTTGTGAGCATAAATGTTTTCTAAATGATATTGTTCCTGCAGCTTCTGAGAGCCTCATAAACATGCCTTGCCCTGGATTTATTATGCGACAATAATCCCGCTTAGCCAGCTGGTGAGATTCATAGCTCTGACCCCTTTCCCCAGTGCCCCTCTCTTCCTTGCCTCATGCAAGCGAACAGGAGGCCAAGGGGGAAAGGTTGCAGGGCCTCAGGGACTACAACTTGGGACAGCCTCCAGCAGACTGATGCTTTCAACCAGCTTCGAGTACTCCTGCCTTTCCTCCTTATGTCCACTCCCAGAGCACTTCCAACCAGCCTGCACGGCCGCCTCCCCCCCGGCGCCCTGGCAGTTCTGCAAGTTTCTCCAAGGAGTTCTGTGGCTGCAAGGCAGGCCCAGTGGGAGTGAGGGGGCCATGTACAGCCGTGCCGCTCTCCTCTGTGCGTCTGTCCCTGCAAAGCCTCTTTAAAGGAACCCAGCCCACATGTGTCCACGCTGGGACTGTTCAGAAGATCACCACAGGCATCAGCAGACAGCTCCAGAATCCTTCAAGTACTTCCTGCCCACCGGGTTTGCAGCATTTCTGCTTTCAAGACCCCCCAACCCCACACTCACTTTGGTTCTGTAATTCAGATCTTCTATCCTGGTACTGGCAGCCCAGTCTTGGCCCAGCTTTCCTAGTGGGCCTGAAAACCTCACTGTGACTTCTGTTTCCTATGATTTAGTTTCAGCAATGAAACGGTGGATAAGAGATCCTGTAAGACAGACCCAGAAGCACCCCCTTGCCCTATTGCCTCCCTGACGGAAGAGGGACCTTGGACTTTGGAGACTGATTACTATGACATTGAGGCCAAGCTGTCATCAGTCCTGGAGTGCACATCCTGTTCGCTGTGTGCGCAAATGAGTGTCAGCCAAATATATCTGAGCCATACTGCTGCAGCCTTAAGGCCTGGTTTCATACAGTGTCACATTAAAAAGAAAAACAAATCTAACTCCAAACGCTGTGAAAAAGCAGTTTAATTTTTTCCCCCTAAAGGTTCTTGAGGAGATGGTAAAGGGGAACATATATCACATCACACAGAGAAAACCATTCTAAAATCCCTGTTTACTAATCCGTCTCTACAAGGTCCTACAATATTCAAAAGCAGCAGAGCTGCAATATACAGTTACACAGGTCGTGCACTGCACAACTCTAGGGGGCACCATTCATATTTGCAGCCATAACAGATACAGATTCATTATAGCACTTTTCTGGCAGATGGTTCTAACCTGTCTTGAACAAGGGATGGCTTTTTCTGTTTTTTGGTATCCCTCTTTTCAACTCTTTCCCCTCAAATCTCCAATCTGGGTCGGCCCTCCTGCTTTACTTCCATCATTGCCCTCACTCAGTGCATCCTCTCACCCCTCAGATCTTCTCTTTGGAGTGTGGTCCATGGCCTCCCTGGGTCTGAGTTTAATATCAGCCCCTTCTGGGTCTTGACTGTCGTCTATCATCACTATTGCCCAGGAGCAGGTCTGTGGAAACAAAGTTTCCCCCTTATGAAATGACATTGCTCTCTCTCCCTCACCAGAAAGACCCCAAGGGCTGATGTTTTCAAGAAGATTTAAGAATCTAGCAGAGACACAAGAAGACACCTCACTCCTCCAAGAGGGGACCATTTGGTCCCACCTTCTGCCGTCCCTGCAGCCCAGTGTGTACAGCCAGGTGTGCCTGGCTATTCTGAAAAGACCCCATGGAAGTGTTCCCAGGACCCCCCTCATCCCTCCCAGGATCTCACATCATCTCTCTGCAGTGATTTTCTTTTCTTCCACATGAACCTGAGTCCCTCCGCAGGTGACTTAAGACACAGCCTCTGTTTCAGACCCACAGTGGGGATGAAACAGGACACTCATTTACCCTCACTGTCCTCTAGCAAGACTTTTGTGTCAGCTGCCTCTCTCCAGACAACAGTTCCCCAAGTATGGGTTGGGAGAGGAAGAAATGCCCCTACTAAAACTCCTGATCTGGAGCCACACAGAGAATGGGTGTTGATAACCACCTGCCCCTTCCCTTCTTAGGCATCATTCTTCATGGTTGATTTGTTCTCTCTCTCCCTCCCCATCCTCCCTCCTGGCTGAATCCTGACTGGAGCAGTTCCCAAAGGTTCTCGGACAGCCTGAGGAAGAGGCTGCATCGTACCTTTGATCAGCTAGTGCTTCCAGGAAGACTTGACTCCCTGTTTCCCACCATGGTTCTCTACTCTGCACATGCTGCCCTGGTTGCAGGCACCTGCTTTCCTGGCCCGCAGAGAGTGGCTATTGCCCAGACCTCTGCCCCTCCAGGCCAGCCTCTTCTCAGTACAGTTGATCTCCCCCTTGACCCTCACTCAATGCATTAATCTTTCACGGTAACAAGTTCCATAGAGAAAGCTCTCTCCACTGGAACTTCCCAGAACAATTACTACTACTCATGAAGGGAGTCAGGTACTCCCTGATCCCCCAAGGTCTCTTGGGACCTGCTGGTTGACCTCATCCCTACCCTCTTGATCAGTTGTAGGAGAGTGAACCCCAACACCACCAGAGCCTGCATCCACGTGAGGAGAGGGGGCTCCTCCCTCTACTTCTTTTCCCCATTCTCTTTTCCTCCCTTCTCCCTGTGCCTCTGTCTTCTCCCTAAACAACACATCACAATCTAACCAAATCAATCACCCTCACTCAACATCGTCCCCAGGGGACCTTTTTGGAGAACGTGGTACAATCTTCCTGTCACTTTATCATCTGCTGGAACCCAACAGTGCTGAGCTGCACTTCCTGCCAGCACAACATGACGGAACAATCTATTTGGGATGGGAGGCAGAGAGGGGAGAGGGCAAGGCAAACACAAGCCCACAGGGATGAGCTCAGCTTTCTAGTCTGCCCTTTCCATGTAACACACATGCATATGTCCTATATTCCTTTCCCCAGAGGACTCCAGAACCAGAATTTAAGGTCTAATCCCCTGAGGTTGTTGGGTGTCTCTACTCATCTGTCTTAGGTTCAAAGATGAGATCATCATGGACCACAGAGACTGGGGTGGGACAGAAGGCTGGAGGTGCAGTTAGCTCGGAGCACAGAGGTGAGAAAGTACATGCCATAACAGTGTCACATTAAAAAGAAAAACAAATCTAGCTCTGAAGTGATGTCTGTTGAGGGAACTGTATTGCTGAAACACAAGCATAGAGGGAAGAAGTGGATGGTCAGTTGGAGATGATTGTAGGGGGCTCAGAGAACTGGCTAAGAGACAGACACTTTACACTGTGGGCAGCTGAGATCCTCCAGTTTTTGGAGATGGATGAACATTCTGGTAGCAGCCAAGACTGCCTGCCCTAGGCAGGATACCCAGTGTCCAGCCCCACACCCCGTGTCAGGCTGCCATGACCCCTCTTCTCCCTGCTTCTTCTCTCTTCACCTTCAAGCCCTCCCAGACCCTCCCATCATGTAATCCCTCCCGAAAGCAAGCTCTACATTGGTCACTCATGTTTAGAATGCTTCAATACCTCCCCACCGCCCAGCAATAAATCCTTATCATGACTTAGCCAGGCATTCAGGGCCACCAGGCCTTAATTTTCCTCATTCATTCCAGCCTTATTTCTCTTTTATGCAACCTAGGATCCGTCCAAACCAAGCCACTCATTGGCCCACCCTATGATATGCTCAAGACCATGATGCCCAAACCATCCTCACCCTTCCAGGCCCCATTCAGAGGACACTGCCAGCAGGAAGCCTCTCTGCTTTTGTTCTTGCCTTTCTGATCACTTACTATCTTGACTCACGTGCGTATCTTACCACCCGAAGGGGCCTACATCTGGATCCTCCAGCCCAGGACAGAGCCTCCCATGTTCCGACAATCGGTAAATGCCACGAAATCTATTGCCGGCCCAGGTCTCCCTTATGTCAGAGGTTAGTGGGTGTCAGTGGTCACTTCGGCTTCTGTCTTTGGGAAAAAAATGAAAAAGAGTGGGGAAAAGAAAGATGCAGACATGCACAGGTGCCTCTGAGAGACAGAAGAAAGAGTGGGTGTTTATTTCTGGCTCCCTGAGTTGTTTATTATCAGCTTCTCTCAGGTACAGCAAGCCCTTCACATCCTCACCGACAATTACCGAGGAAGCATTCAACTAATTTTCTCAACTTCAACTGCCTTTAGTGTGCTCTAATTTTAACATTACTCTCAGCTGTTTTTTTGTTTTTTTTCAGATGCAATTAAGTTGAAATGACAGGTGCCTGCATGCCCACATGCCTGTTTGTCTGTCTTCCACAGGGTGGGCCAGGAGATGAGCATACCTCAGGGCCTACTCTGCCTCTGTTCTCCAAAAGCTGGACGGACAGAGCCTAGGCTACTCCCTGGCTTAAACAGGAAGTGACCAAAAAATGACTTGTTTAAACTTTTAAAGCCATGAACCATTTGGGTATTTCTCCACAGAGAGCCAAGAGCTCTGATGTCTACCCTGCGTCAAACACTGAGCTGTTTAATTACACTGGTCCTTGGAGAGGAGGGAGTTCGTGCACCAGAACAGTGAACCGGGAAGGAGGGAAGCTTGAACTAAGAAACTAGCTCCCACCGCCAGCAGGGTGAATAGCCAGCCCTTTTGTGTGAGAAGCCTGAGGGTAAAGGGGCCCCTGAGGGGACCTCTGGTTCATTCTCCTGCACCCTGGCAGGACTCCTGGAAGTAGGGAAGAAAGCCAGCAGGCTTCTTTGTCGCCTGCCCCAGGCTCTAGAACATTCATGTCAAGATTTTTTTTTTTTTTTTTTTGCTCTACTTCAATCCTCCTTGCTCTAGCTTCAGCCAACTTGTGCTTTTTTTTTATTACTATTTTTTTGTCTCAGCAGAGACAAAGAATTGTTCTTTCATTCAATCTTGCTTTCTATGAAAGTAAGATTCTGTTAAACAGTTATACATCAACATCCTTCTGCGCACCTCAAATAGCACATATGCTTTGAAAACAAAAGGCACACAGTAAGATACACATTTTTGAACAAGATTTTATATATGTGTATGTGTGTGTGTGTGTATAGTGCCTTCCAATTACTAAGTATTTCTTCTACCTACATTGTTTCATTTCCTCTTCACAACCTCATGAGTCTGATATCTTTCAAATCTCCTTTTTCTCTATGGAAAGCAAAGTTCTGTAAACTCAAGCAACTTTCTGGTGCTGTACAACTTGTAAACCAGCCTGTGACAGGATTTTGGGGTCCAAAGCCAGCATTTGCAGCACACTAGACTGTCTCTCATGAAATGTCCTCTAAAGTTTGTATTTCAGTAAGTAGCACTGGCCTCTCACCATTAAGTGCATCCCCCGATCTTTGGAAGTAACTGTTCCTTCGTTCACTGGACACTCATGGAACACTACCATTTCCTGGGCACTGGATGGACATTAAATGTTGCCATAAGCTAGTTAATGAGTCAAATACAATTCTGATCAAAGCTGCATTAGAGCATCTCTACCTGCCACTAGTCGCCCTCTGATTTCTCTATGCACTGTCTGTATAGTCCAACTCTACCCTCGGTCCCTGCCCCTCCAAGCCCTTAACCCAAGTCACAGCCATTTGTCCCTGAGAAATCACATGAACCTGCAAATCCACACAGGAGGGTTCATGACTGACAGCTGAGCACCCTGTAAGAATTTTTACAGGGTTAGAGACTGCCAACTCTCCAAACTCGGGTATATCTACAAGTATATGGAGATCTTCCAAAAGGACTTTGAACATGGGTACTTTGAAGGGAACCCATTTACACTTCTGTGACATATAACGCCCTCTTTCCTGGAATGGCCTGCCATGGAACATGGCCCTATTAAGTTGCTGTTTCTACCTTCCCACATCCCCTTTCATAATTGCCTTTCTCCCATTTTGCTAAAGAAAAGCATTCACCTCGGTTATTCTAAATCCTACTATAATGCATGATTTGTGCAAAACTAAGAAAAAAACAAAAAAACAAACAAAAAAAATCCACCAGATTACCAAGAAAAGACACAATTCAACATATCAATACAGAGTCAGGGTTTAGTGCAGGAAACAGACAAGAACCTAGAAAGGTATTTTAAGCAAGAAGGGATTTAGAGCAAGGAGCAAGGAGACTTACAGAAAGGCTGCAAGCACAGATTCTAGGCTGGGTCCCTTGGAATGATTTCCAGAGCAGTGGAGAACTTTTCCTCAGGGAACTCCTCTGAGCTGCCCCTGGAGAAAGGCTCATCAAGGACAAGATTGTACCATCACAGTCTGAGCAGACCTTGCACACTGGGAAATTGGACACGGGACCCCAAAGCTATGACCAAGAATTAGAGGGAGTGAGGTCAAAAAGTGAGCCCACCAGCTAAGAGCAGTGAGATCATCAGTAAGAAATATTAAGGCAGCTTTATTTCATCCAGGTTAACAGATTCACGGCAAGGCACTAGAAGGTTTAAAATGTGAATGTTGACATTTGATAAAAAGCTGGAAGGGAAGCAGCAATCTCCTATGAAGCACAGTCTGAATTTCCATACTTGTTAGTGGCGAGAGAGAGAAGTTGGGGAGTGATGCCTATTCACCCATGGCTCATCCATATGTCAATTACATATTTTGTATGATTGCAAGAAGGTGAGGGTGAAAAGTCTCATGCTTACTTCAATGGCTCAGTTCTACACCTTGAAGTTATAGGAGCATATAGCAGACGTGTGTCCATACTCATTTTTCACTCGGGCATGATCTCCTTCCTGTAATCAGCCTCTTCTCTGCTCATTTATTCCTTCCGACCAAGAGCTTATGAGATTTAGATTAATTTAATGAAAATATATTGTGGGTCTTATTGTAAATAATGCTCCTAACAACAATCATTAATAAGTGTGCTATGGGTAAGTCTCCCACTTACTGGTGACCCAACACCTCTCCTTCTGTTATTAGTGTTGGATCATTAATTAGTATTCACCCATGGACACATAAATTAATTGTAAAAAGGAGCCCTGTGTCTCTCATTAAGTGATAATTTTCTGAAATATTTTGCTTTGTATGTTTAATATATCACTAAAATGTTTATATATGTATGTTGATTGGTTACATAATAATTATTATAATAATATTCAATACAAAGAAAAATACTTTATGACCTAAAGCCTTCTGGTCAAAACAAATTTTTAAATATTAGTTTGAATGTACATGGGATAGGATAATCAATGAAGGTCTTTAAGGCATAAGAATATAATATTATGGTAAAATTCTATGAGAAAGCAAAACAGAATTTAAGGAGAAAGAAATAAAATAACATTCCTGGCTGTTAAAGAAAGGCTGGATTTTTTGTTGTTGCCATTGTTTTTTCAGTACATGCGGGTAGATATCAAAGTGCTATGGTGTTTAGTTTCCTTCTGACACACGTGACAGGGTGAACCAGCCATTTTATTAGAAAACGGCAATATTTGCAACAACCTGGAAATAGCGTCTTATGAAACTATATAAACTTATAATAAAATTTTAAATGTCAACTTTAAAAAATGCAAGACAATACATGCTTTTTCTAATCTCTTTTAAGGAGTCCATGAGTAAACATGTTTCAGGAGCCCTATTCCCAAACCAGCAATGGCCAAACCCAAGGACAGAAGCCATAGGGAAGGAAATTTGAGGGGTGCTGGAGGGCAGAGGGGGAAATACTTTGATCAGGGGCAATTCAAGGAGGGGGTATTTGTTCACCAGGCCTCTTGCTTGCAGTGTCGTGTCTCAGTTCAGTTCTCCCTCACAAACCCCAACAGGGAAAGCACCTGTGCTACGAGTACAGGCTCTGGAGCCAGACGGCCTAGATTCCTATCCTGGCTCCTTCTGCTTTGCCAGCTAGGTGACACTAGACACATGCCTTAAACTCTATGAGACCTGGTCGCTCACAGAGTTTTGGGGAGGATGGGCCCCAAGTCCCAGGGCTGCTGTGAGAGCCCAGTGTGATCGCTCATGTAATATCCTTAGAGTGGCACCAGTCCTGGAAAGGACTCAGTGAACACTTGCTATTTGTATCATCACCTCTGTTTTCTGGGGAGGAAACTGAGGCCCAGGGAGGCTAAGTAGCTTGAGATGTGCCCCAGGGGTCCCCACCACACTGTGCTGCCTCCCTTCCCAGACCTGACAGTGAGGGCCACGAGGTGGCTGCCTGTTCTGGCCAGCCAGCAGGCTGCTCTCACTCCTCAGACCTCCCTGCCTGCCTTGGTTTCTGTCCCACTTTCCCCTCTCCACTGAGGGCGGTGGCACAGGGCAGGGGGATGGCCAGATGCAACGGGGAAGGGAGAAAGGAGGGCAGGTGCATGACACTCTTAGTGTGCCTAGCAGATCTGTCTGCCCATCTGTCAGTTGGGTTCCGTTGTCAAAATTCACAAAACAGGTGCCTCTGATTTGGAAAAATTTTGCCCTTATGGGCACCTAAATATATGAGTTCTTCATATGTCACCAAAGAGGTGACAAGGTGAAGAGCGAAAAGATGGAGGCGTAAGAAGGTGTTTCGTTCTCACACAACTTATCCCCAGCCCCAGCCTCTGCTCCTCATAGACAAACTAGGGTAGCAGGAAGCCCACAAACTCTGGAAACCGCTGGCTGAGGTCAGGGGCCGCTGTACCTTCTGTCCACAGTATTCCCTACAAAAGGGGCCTGTCAGAGCCAGCTGAGGGGGTGCTGCGAGCAGGAGGGAGATCACTGTCCCTCAAGGTACCTTCAACATGGCCCCCAAATGCCTCAGCCAGCAAGGCTCCAAGCCCCACACTCCTGAAACAACGTCCTTCAGCCCAGCATCCTATTTTTTTCCTTCGGCATGTTAACTCAAACCCTTGACAATTTTGTTTGCTTGTTCATTATCTGTACCCCTCCTCCAGAAATGAGAATGTAAACTTCAAAGGGCCAGGGACTTTGTGTGTTTCATCCCTGATTGAGTGACCACTGTCTAGTGCAGTCCCACACATATAGTTGGCACTCAATAAATGTTTAAGTACATGAATGGACTACTGCATAACTGAATGGTGACAGGTCTCTACCTCCTCCAAGTACCTGCAATGGTCAGGCCTCTGTCTCCCTAGTACCTGCGGGTCATGGCTAACTTGGCCTCTTCTCGTCACTACAGCTGAAACGATGTATTCATCCATCCATCCATCCATCCATCCTTCATGTCCTTAGTGAATCCTGGGTATGTGCCAGACACCATCACAGATGTCAGGTAGACAGGGAGCTCACAGAACAGGGAAAGACTTTAAATAGGTAAACGGGCACATTTCTATTATTCACCTCTCTGATGGCTTGTGAAGGGAAAGAACAGAGTACTAGGAGACAGAAAAATGGGAATGGTGTCTAATTTAGAATGTGGGACCTTCAAAAACCTAAAGGTGAGCCTAGCTGAGAGGGAGGGAGGCTATTTTGCAGGCAGACAGAATAGTATGTGCAAATGGCCAGAGGCAGGAAGGATGCCCCATGTGGTGGGTGCAAGGTGAGTGAGGGGGCGTGGCATGGCCCAAGACTGGAGACGCAGCTAGGGCTGGGGCATGCAGAGCCTCATGTGCTTTGTTGAAGAGTTTTGTTTTTATCTTCAGGGCTGTGAAAAGCCTCACAGAGTTCTAAGTAGGGGAGGCACGTGACTCCGTTTATATCTTTAAACGATCTCTCTGACTGTTGAGTAGAGAACAGATTGCAGTCAGGCAGGAGTAGAGATGCAGAGACTAGTCGGGAAACTCTGGAAAAGGACAGGTAGAGATAGGATGGTGGTAGCTTTGACCTGATTTCTGTCCCTCGGAAATGTATACCCCATTGATAAGACCATTCATTCATTCACACATTCGTTCATTCAGAAACTCATTAGAAAGAACTTTATGTGACAGGTGATGGGGACACAGCAGACAAGACAGACGTGGCCTTTGCCTGTGTGGAACTTACAGTCTGGTAAGGGAAACAGACCACTAAACGCAAACTTCCGGCCTTCTAGCTACATGGGATGGGGGAGGTGCTATGGCAGGGGAAGGAGGAAGGTGGGAGAACACCAGGAGAGGCACCTGACCCTGACCTGCTACGTCAGGGACTGTCAAGAAAGACCTGGACCAGAATTGCAGATTCGCAAGTACACATGAGCTGACTTGGTATCTGTCTTCTGAAACAATAAGTGGTCTTGCCTTGTATTCATCTGACTACCCACTGACTAACTCCACCAGGCTGGCTACAGGCAGCTCAGTCTTAAGGTGGCCAGAAGTGAAATCATCTGTGACCCACAACCGTCCCCATGCCGAAACCTACCCCACACAATGGTTCTTAACTCAAAGAATAGCATTTCCATCTACAGTCATCCACATCATACACTTGGGCTTCCCTCTCTTACCCCTGATGTCTGGTCACTCACCAAGTCCTACTGGTCCAGCCTCCCGAGGCCTCTCACCTTCCTCTCCTATTGTGGTTCCCAGGCCGTCCACCCGCTTCGGGCCACCACCCTCTCTGGCCAGATTTCGGCCACAGTCCCTGTCTGCTCTCCCAGCCTCACAAGCCAAGCAACCCCACCCCCATGTGTTCAGGGGCTTTTTAAACATTCACTTCCACCTTCTCCTGGCTCCACCCTCCAGCCTCAGCGTGCTTCTCAATTCCTTCAGGCAAACTCCTGTGACCCCCCTGCCCTGGTTCAGGGCCCTCCACCCTGAGATGCCATAGCACCACGCCCTTCCCTTGGGCACATGTTGCTGTTTGTGCCTGCCTCCCCATCAGACTTTAAGCTCCTTGAAGGCTCATGTCTCTATATACAACTCCCTGCCTATCCAACAGAAATTTCTGTGATCCCGTGCCTGGAAAACCTGGGAGAGGGTCCTGATGCCCTGTGAACGAGGAGCCCACAACAGGCATGTGGTGGCCCCTCACCCAGCTCAGCCCTGCCGCGCCCGTCTGCCTTTCTCCTTTGCTTTCCCTCCTGACAGAGCTGGCTGCTGTGACCACAGATGGTGAGAGGAAACACAATTTGTATTTCTGTATATGGTTTGGAGTGTGCTGTGACAGACGGAGATAGATGATCTCTCTCCTGATCCCACCCCCGAATTTCTCCTCCCCTGGTTTGTGAATGTTAGAAGCCTACTATCTGAGAAGGGCTGACAGGCAGGTGTGGGAGAGACAGAGAGAGCTGGGGAGAGGGGATGTGACTGAGAGAGGGCCGCTAATGCATCTATGGCTATTACTAACACGATGACAATGGCAGTTATGGAGACACTTTGATTGGGGAGGAAGAAGAAAGGAGGCAGAAGGGAAACCATCTTCTTATCTGTCAGAGGCAACAGCAAGGAGCTGAGGCCTCTCAATGCCTCTGAAAATCTTTAAGGACCAAAAAACCTCTCGAAAACCAGGTCTCTGCAAACCTGGGGAGCAGCCAATGGCGCTGGACAGTACGACCCAAGGTGCCCCACATTCCTTTCGTTGCTTCCCCAGAGACTGATACCTGCAGATCTCCTGATAGAAATTGCTAGCTGCTCGGCAGGGTGGGTCCGCTCTATGCCTCTGCCCAGGTGCTGGGGGGCTCCCAGGGTTCCCATTTCTACCCTTAAAGCTCAGGGAATGCATAGTGATCCCTGAACCCCACTCCCTAGTCACCTGAGCCTTTATGCAATGTTGATTTTTTTTTAACCTTCATTTCAGTGGAGAAAGAGAGAGAGAGATCTTAGAACTGAGAACAAGCTAGGAATTAAAAGATACTGGTAGAACCAGCAGTTCTGCAAGGAGAGAACAGCACAGGCATATCATAGAAAATATTGAGGCACATTTGTCAGGAGCAGCAAATGAGGGGCGGGGGGAGGTAGGGAAGGAAGAGGCAGGCAGGGAGGGAGGGGAACAATGATTTAGTATAAGTTCAGCACCGAGTCTTATTGAAAATGAAGCCACAGCTGGAAAATGCCAGCTGGCTTTTGCTTTACCTGCCCAGACATGGGGGCAGCATGGACTCAAGATGCCCTGTGCCCTCACCCCCTACTTTGCTTTCTGCCCCTCTTTGGTAGTATTCACTCTGTCCTCACAGTTAGGCAGGGAGAGGGGCCCCAGACAAGCTAGACCATCTCTGTCAGATTCTGGGCAAAGGCAGACAACATCTGTGTCCCCTCCTTTCCTCAATGGCTGAGTTCTTTTTATCTTTTTTTTTTTTTTTTAGTTTTTAAAATTAATTATTTTATTTTGAGAGAGAGAGAGAGAATCAATCTCAACCAGGCTCTGGACTGTTAGTGCAGAGTACGACGTGGGGCTCGAATTCATGAACCATGAGATCATGGCCTGAGCTGAAATCAAGAGTTGGATGCTTAACCTACTGAGCCCCCCAGGAGCCCCAGGGGTCCTGATACTCCTACAACTGCTTGCACCCCAGCGTAAGTGCACACACACATACCCCTCATCACTACCAGCACCACCAGCTTTTGCCCAGCAGCTGTCTCAGATAGTCTACATCCTGCTCACAAACTAACCAAAGGGAAGATGCTAAAATCGAACCCCAAACCTGGTTGTGTCCCAGCCCCATAAAGGTTTCTCATCTCCACAGTTCTTGCCTACCCCAGAGAATAACAATAATGGAGTTTATATTTATTTGGTGCTAACTAGGGGCAGGCACTGTGCTAAGTACTTTGTAAGACTCATCGTGCATAATCCTCACAACCCTCTATGTCAATTTCAGTTATTAGCTCCACTTTTTGGATGAAGAGGCCAAGGTTAGACGTTAAACAAACCAAGCTAACCCCAAATCACATGTGGTTACCAAGGGTCATAGCCTCTAACAGGGTTTCTCTGATTTCCCATATCTTACTTAGAGGCTCCTCTTCTGGGTTCAAGTAGGATCATAGCACTTTTCACATATTACTGTAATTGAAGGTTTATGTGCCATGACCAAATTCTCACCAACAAATGTCAGAGGAAGCTGCACGTGTGTTTTTCAGGCTTGTGTGTACCTGTGATCCAGCTCGAACCAAGCAGACAAGAGCAAGGCCCTACAACAGCCATTTGCAAACTTGGATGTCACTGGACTTGATACACAGCCAAGTTTAGGGACTGCTGCTTTAGAAAATACTGGCAAAACAAGACAGAAGGAACCTGGGTCCCTGGATGACCGCACGGAGCAGAACCTCCCTCCCATGGGAACATTCGTCTTGAAGAGTTACACGAGAGAGACATCAACTTCTATCTTATTTACCCTTACAAAGGCCATGAAAGAGACATTTAGGGAGTTAAAAGGAAACCCTGATTGCACTTGGATGCCTGTAATATCAGCAAATGCTCATGAAATTCAAGGTACCAGCAATCACTTGCTTGTACACACACACACACACACACAAACACACACACATACACACACACACCTCACATACTTTTCTGCATGGCTCTCTCTTTCCCAGTCACTATTAGGGTGGTAATCAGCTAGAACCACAACTTTCCAGGCTTCCCATCAAACTCTGATTAATGGGGAACTTTCTCCACCTGCCTTCCACCACTCCAAGGCAGGACAAGCTCCAGCTTCCTCCTTTATATTCTCCTCCTGATACTATAAAACGATTAAATAAAATTTCCTATAGACTCTGCCTTTCCTATCTTCTGTTCTAGAACACACTCAGATTCTGTCTGGTTCTTGATTCTCAATTTTCTCCTTTGACTTTAGGAGGTGAGGGGATCTCATGATGCCTATGACCAGCTGTGGGCCTGAGGCTCCAGCCAGGATCTCTGGTATAAAACCAAGTAGAGTCCTGCCCCACCTGCTGCTTCCAAGTGTGAGGCCAGGCCAGCTCAGGGGCCTTGGAATAGAGCTCCCAGCAAGCAGGGGTCTGGGGGTGACGAATACCTTCTGAGCAGAGGAACAGTAGTAATCCCCTGGGGACCCAAGCTGGCAGAGCCTGAGTCCAAGACAATGTTCTGGCCTGAGGAACACAAGGACAGAAAGGAAAGCCACTCCCTGGGTACTGGGAAGAAGTTATGGCCCCTCCTGGGAAATCAGCACTAGGAAAGGACACCTCAGGCACCATATCCATTCACTGGGAAGAGATGGTACCCCTTGGAATCTGGGGTCAAAACCAGAAATGTCATTGCAAACCATGTTTGCAATGATTATAAGCAACACAGGAAAAGGTCCTAGCGATAAAGTGGCTTTGATCCTATAGGACAAGATGCTATAGGGCTCCATGAAGGAGGGGCTATCACCCAAGTCCTAGTACTGAGTCCCTACGGCTCCCTACGTGGCCTTGGGCAGGTCAGTGGGCCTCTCTGAACTTTAGTTTGTTCACCCACAAAATGAGTATAATAGTAGTGTCTTCCCTGCTGACTCTATGGTGCAGTTAATAAGATTAAATAAGAAGATGTGTGTGAAAGTAAAGAGTAAAACTTAATTGTGATAAATATTCACATGGTCAGATTTTCTACCAGCTTCAGATTAAATTCCAGTGCTGAGAAGACAGACTTCACTATAGAAGCTACTCATTAAATATTTACTGGAGTATTGTTGATTCTGTTGTTAAAAAAGGAATTAAGTGAACCGAGTGGCTTATATTCAGAAGAGAATGGGAAGACCAGGAGAACAGAAAGCCAGGGGACAGGGTCAGAGATTTGGATCTGATGTGGATCACCAATACTCCCCAGGGGTATCCTCACTGATACCCTGCTTGATACCTTCCTCTTACAGACAGACAGGCATGGGGAGCTGAGTGGGGGAGAAGAGAAGAATCTGCCTTAGAAACCTGTGCTCCCACAGCCACTAAGAAGTCACAGTCTCTAACTGACTATAGCTGAGTGATAGGGCATCTGACCCAAGGTAACCAATCTATAGACTGGTCAATGACCAACTCCTGATTAATTCTCCCCAAAGGTTAATGACTTGCAGCAATATGCAAAGAATTGGGCAGTTAGCAGTGAACACCAAAGCTGAGGGTCACAAGGTAAAGAGGCCAGCCAGGGGAGCGTGGTCAGCCATGGGTTGGCCAAAGTTCTCAGCAGGCAGCAGCAGTCAAATAGAAGTGAAACACAGCAAAGAGAAGCCTGGCAGTATCAGGAAAAGAAATGGATGGACATGGAGAGAGGCAAATTCACAGACAGGAGCTGGGACACCCTGGTAACTGTGCCCTGATGCCGCCGATAAGTTCCAGAACTGGTGGTCTCTGAAGGGCCTTCTAGCTTCAGCCTCCTGCAGGCCTAGCTCACCTTGGAGTCTGCTTTCTCCACAGCTTGGTTGTTTACCTTCACCAGAGAGAAGATTCTTGAAAGCACCTGGGAGGCCTGGCTCGCGGCTGACGTTCTCATTTTCTTATTTCCATGGGCAATCTTACCACAAGCCCTATATTACTTCAGAAACCCTGATTGATTCTCTGCTTCTTGCAACCCAAAACAATTCAATTAACAGGCTGCCTTTTGGGATCTGGAAGCTTGAGTTCCCAAGCCCAGGGTCACTGCCAGGTCCCTAGGTAAGGTGTCTGTCTAACAAAGCTAGGGGAGCTGAGTCCAGCCCTGCAGTCTGGAGGAGCTAGCCTGGAGCACCTGTTCCTGGGGCCCAGGTGGGAGTCCTCACCAGCCAGAACTGCTGAGAAGTGCACGCAAGCTGGCTGCTCTGTGGGCCTGGTCCTTGCCTCTGTGTGCTAGTTAACTGGGAGCCTCATGCCAGTGCCTTTGTCCTGCCTTGACATGGGGACCATAGTCGGTCAGTTGGTAGACGGTAGGCAGCCTGCAGATAGATGCTCAACCCTGTGTCTTTCTGCACTCCCTTCCCTAAAATGCAAAGCCTGAAGCAAAAGTACAGAGGCCCCCTGCCAGCCCCTTTCTCTTTACACCCCTGGCTCCATCTCAGACAAGCAAGAGTTTCATGCACCTAGGGATGGCCTCCCCGGCCCACAAGCTCAAACTCCATCCATGAGCATTCCCAGCCCCTCCACGGCCACCCTTTGATCAACCCTAGGGGTGTAGAGTCTAGTGATGAAGTCTACCTTTGGAAGGATGGACCCAGGAAAGAGGCTTCCTTTTCAGGTAAGCCTTGAAACGTAGTTCACGTCTCTTTGGTCTAGGGTCCCAAAACCTTGAATATGACCCAGAAGGGGATATGGATATAGGGTAGGCACTGTCTTTATTCTCTCTCTACAGCACCCAACAACAGCAGCTGCTTTGCTTCCTGGATCATGGATAAGAACAGCTCTTATTTACAGAGAGCTTGCTATATGCCAGGCACATTCTAAGCATGCTTCTCATATTAACTTATTAGATGGTTGAGCAACTCTGAATTATCATTATTCCTATCTTACAGATGAGGAAACCGGGGCAGAGAGAGATTAAGTAACTTTCCCAGGAGGGCACAACAGACAAGTGACAGCAGCAAGGTGGCCCGGGTGGCCTGATGCCTGAGTCTGCATCTCACTACACGGCTGATGGGGGCAGGGCTTCCACATCACACTCCAGGCTGGGCCCAGGTAAGGCCCAGAGACCACTCTCCTCACATCTCCCTTTCTGTCCATTGCTCTGAACACAACATCCCACTCTCAGCCTTGTCTGCCTGAGAGCCTCTACAGGCAGCCCATGGGCATGGAGGACAGGCAGCCTGGGAATCCTCTCCCAATCCTCTCCTCAGAGGAGGGACAACGCTAAAGCTAACACCTGCCCTTCCACTCAGTAGTTGGCCTACACAGCATTTGAGCCCTGTTCTGTCCGGCTCTAAGTGAACGGCACCTGGCAAGTCCCAAGGTGTCGAGAGGTGGGGGGAGAGGGAGAGAGACAGAGAATGAATGAGAGAGAGAGAGAGAGAGAGAGAGAGAGAATGAATGAGAGAGAGAGAGAGAGAGAATGAATGAGAGAGAGAGAGAGAGAGAGAGAGAGAATGAATGAGAGAGAGAGAGAGGGAGGGGGACAGAGAATGAATGAGAGAGAGAAAGAGAGAGAGAGGGAGAGGGAGAGAGACAGAGAATGACAGAGAAAGAGAGAGAGAGAGAGAAAGAGAGAGAGAGACAGAATGAGAATGAGAACAGACCACCCAGCCATTGCTGAAGGGGCTTCAGACTGGCACCCTGGCTGTGGCCTCCCAGAACTATGGAGATTAGTTGTGGCTCTCTCTGATTACACCCCCTGCAACAGCTATTTAAGAAAAAAAATCTACAAATAAATATTTGCAAAGCAGCTTAGATACAGCCTCCACTCACACAGGCACAGCCACCCGGGTGCCCTCACGTGACTCAGAGCTTCAGTGACTCTCTCGCCCCAAAATGCTGAGCCGGTAGAGACTGGAGAGTCACTGTGGAGCTAATTGGCCTGAGGCCTGGGAGCCTGAGAGAAAGACCCACTGGTATTTCCAGGTCCCTCTGAGGGCTTTTTCTAGGGCTGCTGGCTCATTGGTCCCAGGATGGAAGGTGTGGGGCATTTTCTCAACCACATACTAGGAAGCAGCGGGCCACCTCCGAATGTCTGTGCTGAAGACTTTCGTGACTATTTCCTGTCACCCCATATTTTACTAAACCTCCAGAGAGTCTAAAGCCACAGACAGTTCAGATCTCACCGAGGTTTGGCTGAGGGTAAAGGTCAGGGGGTGCTATGGCTCTGGCAAACCACCTCACGCTCCCAGCAGCTTAACACAGTAAGGTATTTCTCCCTCCAGAGCAGTCCTCAGGGTTGGTGCTGGCAGGTGGGAGTGTGCAGGCCCCTGGCCCTTACTGTCCCCAGCAGGGTCATCACGAGATGGAACAGGAGGTGGAAGATCTCGGGGGAGGTTCCGACGTGTGCCCCGCTCCTGCCCGCACCCTGTTGGCCTGGACTCATCCCGTAGTTGCACTGAACTGCCAGGGAGGCCCCAGAGGAAGAGGGGACACAATGCTGGGGAGGAGTCTCCACTGCCCTCTGGAAAGAGGCCTGATTTTCTTTCGTTTCCTTTGGAAGTTCCTGCTCTTACTCTCTCAGACAGGTATTAACAATGAAAACAACAATAAATAAAAAAATTAACAATAAAAAAATAATAAAAATTTAAAAATAATAAACAATAAAAAAAATAGCAGGCTTAAGCAGTCACTATGTGTCAGACTGTGTGCAGAGATTTTCACTGAGGCCTCGCAGTAAGTGAATGCCGAGGAACTGGCATTATTTCTACGTTACAGGGAAGGACTACGGCTAAAAGAGGTTTAGTGACTTCTCTGAGGTCACACAGCCTGTGAATGTTCTGCTGGGGTTTGGGCTCACTAGTTCGTCAGTTGCTGAGCACACCCAAGATGAGGGGCTAAAGACAGTGAGGCTGGTCCCAGCCACAGGTGGGTCGTGTCACCCTCTTGCAGACAACAGAGGATGGACCACTGTCACTGACAGTAGCCCCCTCGTGCCCACCCCAAAGCAGGGGTGGGGAAACACCCGGCAGCTGGATAGCACGCCCCCTACACATCGCAACTGCTTTTAAAAAGCACTTGCTTCTTAGGATCTACTTCAGGATGACATTCAGTGTTCTCCAGCAGATCCCCTGCCCTTTTCCCATCACCTCCTCCCCTTCTTTGCCCCCCTTCCCTGAAGCTGATGCTTTCCTTGTGGGTGCAAGGCCCCTGCTGGGCTCAGGATCTTCCCCATCAATGGGAGGAAGCTGGCCCCAAAAGGGGGGCGGTCGGCCATGCCCGGGCTGTGGTCTGGCTGCCCACCCTTCCGTGTTGCCCCTAGTCCCACAGCCCCGAAGCCTGCCAGGGCCTCTGTTCCAGGCCACCACACACTCTCTGGGATCATGGATGAGGGGGTCAGAGAGGCCCGACTCCCAAGTTGGCACCACAACTTCTATGTTAGCTGTGGCACCTTGGGCAGTAATTAATCTGCCTTGCTTTTTCCATCTGTAAAACGTGGCTAACAACCATCCACAAGACTGTGGCAATGAGGAAGTAAAATAAAGCCAGTCAAATTCTCAGTCCAGCACCTGGCATGCAGAAAGACTGAAAATGCTCGTTGCTGTTGTTAGTCCCGGAATAAAATTTCATGGATGAGTAGATTCCCAGTAAATTCCTCCCTCATCACCTGAGTAAGAGGGTGGCCCCATTTCTCAGTTCCCCACTCCTTCTCCTCCCAGAGGGGTCTCCATGTGCCACACTAGTTCCTGAACCCTGGTGATATTCGCTGCTGGGAAAGCCCCAGGAAGGACTCAGCCCTTCCTCAACCCCAGGCGGAGTTGGTCTACAAGATAAATGAAGAAGGGACAGGAGGCTAGTCCAGGTCCTCTGAGAAGCAAACACCAGGGTGGCATTAAATGTGTGTGGATTTTATCAAGGGAATGTCTGTGGGGAAGGAAACAGGGAGGCCACTGGATAAGCCAGGGAAAGCAGACTCCATGCAGGTCTGGCCCCTGTGAAAGAAAGGAAGAAAGTGGAAAGCACCTTACTCTAGCTGGCTTTGCTGTCCAAGGAAGGTGTAGCCAAGCCAGCGAGAGTTCTTGAGCTGCAGTGGGCTGACAAAGGGGTTCCCTGTCTTCCAGGCTGGAGTCTGCCTGACTATCCCAGCCATATGCAATCAGCAGTGGGGAGCAGCCCATGGAAGCATAGCCTTGATGCAAAGGTGGCCATGGATTTCAATGTGCAGCAGCCAGGACCCTTGGCCAATGACCGAGGCACGTTCTCCTGGCCACCACAGAAGGAAAGAGTGAGAAAGAGATCCATGGGCAGAGGCTAAGGCGTGAACAGGTGGAGGGCACTATGGTGTGAAAGACTGCAGAGTGCATGGGGATAAGAGCACAGAATATACAAACTGTTGGAAATAACAAATTAATCTCAAAGTTTCTTGGGAGTGAAAAGTTACACATGGGGAATTCTTTTTATTATTTTTGGCTACCTGGGCTGTGCTCTGCCAAAAGTGATGGAGCCTGAGACTAATTCTAGGATTTACCAAATCATTTTATAAAATATGGTGCCTACGATGTAGAAGACTTGGTTCTCAGGGTTTTATAACTATTAGCTCATTTGATCCTCACAAACTGATGATGTGGTTGGGTGTGACTGTCACGTTCAGTTTACAGGTGAGGAGCTGGAGGCACAGAGTCTTCACAGCCAAGAAGGGGTCGAGCTGGGATTTGAACCCCAGAGTCTGTGCGCTTGCCTGGTATCAGCTAACCCACCCTGGTCACCCCTGTGTCCCTGGTCCCTTCTTCCCACTCCTCACCCATGTATTATAGCCTTGCCTTGGCACACAGCCCCTCCCTTCTCAGATCCCAGATGGGCCCCACTCCCTGGTGCCCTCTGAAGCACTCAGCACAGGCCAGCCCACACATCACTACTATCTGCAGTTCCTGGGTTTGGATCATCTTCTGGGGCATTTGCACTGCATAAGCCCCAAACTCTGCTTAGGTATTTGGGTTTTGCCTAGCTCAAATCTGGCTCTTTAAAAAAAAAAAAATAATAATGTTTATTTATTTTTGAGAGAGAGAGAAACAGAGTGTGAGCAGGGGAAGGGCAGAGAGGGAAGGAGACATGGAATCCGAAGCAGGCTCAAGGCTATGACCTGTGAGCACAGAGCCCAACGCAGGGCTCAAACCCACAAAACACAAAATCATGACCTGAGCCAAAGTTGGATGCTTAACCGACTGAGCCACCCAGGCTCCCCTCAAATCTGGCTCTTGAGTAGGATTAAGGTTTGCTCTGGGTGAGGAAGAGGAACATTTCCACAGGAGGACATGGCATAACCTTCAGCGGTCACCAAACCAACACCCCACAACCTTCTGATGGTCTAACCACTCCTTCATGTTCCCAGATCATTCCTTTTTCTAGCCTCTTAATAAAGTCTTCAGCCTTCTGCTTAAATGTAGGATTGAAGGCTGCACTTATGCCCACATGCCTAGTTGCTACCAGGTGGGGCCCCCAGGCACAGGGGAGGGTCTGCAATGGCCAGGAGTGCCCCTGTGCCTGAGGCAGTAGAGCATGAAATAGCAGATAAACGACACTGTGACAGGGTGAGAGAAGTGTTTTCTATTTAAGAATCTTTAAGAAGACCTTCCACCTGGTTTTTGAACCAGGAGCCCCACACTTTTATCTTGCACAGGGCCCCACAAATGATGCAGCCAGCCCTGTGTTCACCTCCCAGGCAGTATGGTACTTCTTTTTTTTCTTTTTTTTTTTTAAAGTTTATTTATTGGGGGGGGGGTGGGCAGAGAGAGGGAGAGAAACGGAGTCCCAAGAAAGCTCCTCACTGTAAGTGCAGAGCCTGACGTGGCCCTCAAACTCACAAACCATGAGATCATGACCTAAGCCAAAGTCAGATGCTTAACCTACTGAACCACCCAGCGCCCCGGCAATATGGTACTTCTGCCCACAAGCCATCCCCAGAGCAGAGAAGCAGGGCCAGGCCCTTGAGGACAGGCACCTCCAGGATGCAGTGAAAGGGGCAGGTCAGCATCCCACCCTCAGCCTCCAAGCCCCCTGCCTCTCTCTGCCTACTTCTGTGGGCTCCAACAGCATCTGGCCTCCTGCCACATTCTGCCGGCCTTTCTGATTCCATGGCCCTGCCCGCATCTCTGTTTGCTCCTGTGCTCATTTTCTGCCTCTTCATGCACCCACCCCTGCCATAGGAGGTGCTAGTGCTTCAGTCTCTCCTCTCTCTGTCCCTAACTGACCATGTCCACCCCTCGGCTCTCACCTACCCCTCTGGCACAGGGTGATTCCCAAAGTCCGTCCCCAGCTGCCCTCTTTCGGCACCTCCTGTCCCCTGTTCACAGAGCTAGTCAATTGAGCAAATCTTTCTTAGGTGCAGGTGCGAGGCTCTTGGCTCCTCCCAGGACAGGCTGTCATCTCAGACTCAACATGTGGAAAGTGGAAGTTACTCATTTTCCTCCTCAAGTCAGCTCTTCCTTCTGACTTGTCTATTCCTGGATGTGACGTCCTCATTCTTAAAATTATCCAGGTCTGAAACTTCCTTCAGGCTTTTACTCTTTCCTTTCCTTCACCCTCAACCTCCATCCGAGCTCAAGATCTTGTCATTCCTTCCTTAAAAATGTGTCTTGCATGTGTTTCTTTCCTGTTGATCCCTACTGTGGCTGAGAGTCTAGTTCAGACCTTCATCATCTCATGTCATGACAAGGGCTTCTGGCTGACCTCGCTCCCCACCAATGATTCATGTAATGGCTCTAGGAATAAGTTTATTAAAAATTTCTCTGCTGATGGTATCATTCTGATACTCAAACATCTTCAGTTCATCCCTATCAACAAGCCTGGCAATCTTCTCTCACTTACCAGTCAAAATAATTGGGCATGTCAGAAATAATCATTCACTGGCCTACTAGAAACTTCCTGGCTTTCCAATGTTCACAATAATCCTTAATATGACTTAGACACACAGACTTACAAACACATACACACTCGGCCTTGGTAATTCCTACTCATTTTTCTGAGCTCAGCTCACTGATCAGAAAGGGTTATGGTACTTCATACTTGTCTTAAAACCCTTACCATTATTATAATTTAACTGTGTAATCAACAATTTCATGTTACTCTTCCCTACTAGAATACAAATTTCACAAGGTCAAGACTGGATTGGTCTTGTTCAGACAGACCTCTCTCCTTGCCTGATGTATGGGAGACATTTAGTAAATATTTGTTGGATGGATGAATGAACTACCGTTTATTGAGCACCAGGGTCTCTGTCAGGTTCTTCATCTCACAATAGCCTGTTTGATATTATTTCCACTCCAGAGAAACCTACAACATCAAAGGTCATAGCCATTATAGTCAAGAAGCCATCAGCATCCTGACTAAACAGATCTTCCACCACTGGCCAAACACACCTTGTACTTTCTCAATGCTCTGCCTCTCTGGCTTTGCCTCCCCCTGAAGCGTCCCTTCTCCCTTAATCTGCTGAAATCCTAGCCACCTGTTAAGGTCCTGTCTCAAAAGAGGCTTCTGCTACCTTCTCATCTGGCATTAAATACTTATACTCGATTGGAACATGGGCCCTGGAATCAGCCACTGGATTTGACACTAGATTTGAATTCTAACTACTCCCCCACTTACAACCTAGTGACTTTGACCAAGTGACTTAAGCTCAGTTTCCTTATGTACAATATCATATTAAGTACCTTCCTTGTGATATTTAAATGAGACCAGGTGTTTGGAAGGTTGAAGTCAGAGCCTTGTTTATAGGAGGGGCTAAAGCAAGATTAGGTCTTCTCATTCTACCCTTGTTTCTCCTCCTCCTTGTTCTCTCCTTTTACTTCTCTTCGAAGTCTACTCTGATTCCTATTCCCATTCCATGGACTCATAGTTACCTACCAGGCCTGCCCACACCATCAGGGAACTCACCAAACCTCCTTACAGCATTAATATCAGTGATCATTAGCAACATCTGCCATTAGTCATTGGTAGAACACTCCACATGGCCCATCTGTGTATGCTCCTTCTGTTTGCCATGTGGCAGCAGAAGGGATACATCATTCTTCACCCACCTCTGCACCTCAAATCTGTGAGTTCTTCTGCACTAGAACCTTGCAAAAGGTCCTCAGGAACCCAAGTCAGGTCCCAGGTCTCCCGGTAGGAAAATATTGAATGAAAGTTGAGTATGAAGGGATTCAGAGGCTTGGTTTTCAAGGTAGGTAGTGGCCTGCTAATGTTGCACTATCATTCAACTTAGTGGGGATTCTCATAGGGGAAGGTAATGGGAAAGGCAAGTTTACAATGTTGATTATGTGCTCTGTGCCAAGTCCTGTGCTTGACAATTTACATACATCGGCATCCTTAACAAGCCCACTAGGGGAAGTAGACCACATTATCTACATTTTAGCTCCACTGAGGGGTAAGAAAGGCTTTCTAGAGGTGGTCACTTCCTTGTTGTCTCCTCATACTTTTAGAAAAGTTTTAAAAAAATCATCACCACTAGATAACTCTCCAAGATAATCAAGGGTGTAATACTCCAATCTACCCAAGGTAGACCCCATGGGGAGAACCCCCGAAGGAAAAGAGGCTATTTCTTTTGTTTGGCCAAAGGCATCATGGCCCTTAAGAGGTGGATTTAACATCCAATTTTCCCCAGACCCCTCAGCCCTACACAACACTTTGATCAACCTGACAAAGCTAAGCAGGCCCAGTGCTGAACACGGCAGTCCACATGGTGTATAGCAGGTGATGCAGCTAATTCATCAAGGAAGCTGATTGCATTTTTGGCTTCCAACAGATTATTATAAGCAGCCAATAGGAAAAGGAATTTTTTTTAATAATAAAAAATCACTTGGGCCCCAGAACCTGCTGTGTTGTGTGTGCATATTTCCAAAGCACTTAGAATGTATGAGAGGTGTTATTTAAGGCAATAAATAACAACATTTATAGGCTTTCCTGGAGAGTGTGATCATCTTTGTATAATCCCCTGAAACTGTTCTCAGCGTGGATGTCCACGTTGGGGAACAGGTCTCTCAGAGTCTGAAGGTGGGCCCTGATGGAGGGTGGGGCCCATTCGCAGATCTGAGCTCCCCAAACAGGCTCCCTTTGGACCTGCTGCTGGGCTGAAAACCCACTCCCCTCAATGCCTCCCACCAAAGGGAAATATTTTAGCGCTTCTTTAGTCATTAACACTATAAAGATAAATCAACTAGCTTTTTTCCATAATGGTAAGTTCCTGGGAGGCCCAGAAGCAATGGGAATTTGGACTGGAAGGAGGAGTCTGAAGGACAATGTGGCAGGAGGAGAAGAGGGTCAGATTTGATGGGCACAACAAGGACATGCTTCCATAGACAGAGAACAAGGGAGGAGAGGAGATGAGGGTATAAGCCTGAAATCTTCACACCCTATTACTGGCTTCTGGAATCAGCCCTGTCAGCTTCCTCATCGTGGCTGTCTCCTTTCTCACCCCAGCTCAGCCTGGCCCTGGCCTTTCCTCCAACTTCAACTATTTCTTGTCAAGTCCAACCATCAATCTTTTCCTCAATCTCAAAAACCATCCCACATCCTCTCCAGTGAGCATCCTTTCTTGTTAAAGGTTTTTAACAATTAAACAATTAAATATCACGTTCAATTATGTTCCACTTAAGATGTGAGCCTATCTAATCATCTTGAAGGATCCTTAGGGTTCTCTGATTATGAGAAACCAAGAGCCTCTTCGGGAAGACTTCATCCTAAAGGAGGTGCAGGAGACATGAAGAGATGACTCTCTTGGAATCAGAAGAGCAGAGTGATTCTGCACCCAGACCTACATCTGTTTCCCAGAATTCATGCTCGAGCTCCGGGGCATGGAGCCTGTTGTAAGAGAGGAAGTCATCATGATGGTGATGATAATGACAATAATGATGGTGGTGGTTATCATGAAACACGGCTTCACTAGTATCTGCATTGGGCTTACGGAGGTATTAGCGTGGTAGCATGGGACATGGTGCTACTACAACCTTGGGTCGGTGGGAGCCGCATTAGAGGCCTTCATCCTGTGTGGACACAAGTGGACTTCAGCAGCAGCTCTAGATGAAGGCCAGGAGGAAAATGTCTGACCCACCTCAGAGGGATCACAAGGTCCAGACTGTGGAAGCCTTGTTATACCTGTGAAACATTCTCTGTGGACTCCCAGAACCATTTAGGAGGTACAGGAAGGAGGTTGGAATTACCAAAGAATGAGAGGGTGCAGTGGTAGAGAAATCCTGATGGTGCTATTTCTGCCCCCCACCCCACAGCGTACCTTGGCGAGTTAGGTATCTGACTTTTGAAGGTAGAGTGTGCCTTAAGGAATTTTGTAGTTGCTCCTACTCACAACTCTGTCTTTATACAAAGATAATTTTTTTTTAAGAAAGCTGTTGGGAAACCCTCGGCAAAGGCTCTAAAGGAAAAACGGGATATGTTTTCCCTTTACCCAAAAGCTTCACACAACACTCACCAGCTTCCCGACCCACATTGACACCTTCTTGGCAAAACCCAGAGAAGAGTCAGCTCATGGTACAAATGTTCAAACATTTTCTTTACCATAAAATCATAATGTTTCCCAGATGTGGTGTGGTGGGAGTGGGCGCTCAATCAATATAGATGGAATTAGTTCATTACAGGCTCAATGATCTCAGTTCCTAAAATTGTGGGGTAGCTTATAAAAATAAAACTCTTCTCACTAGCTGGTGGTTTCTACGTTTCACCAAGATGATGCTGGTTGTGAGGGATCGGTTTCAGGTTTAGACTCAGGCTCCCATTGTCTAATTAGACACCACCAATCTCAGCATGGAACTCTGCACTATGGTTAGAAAACAAGGAATAAAAAGAGTATTTAGCTTCAGTGAGAGGCCTTCCCTCTTCTTACCCTTTGGAATGCCCACAACCCAAATTATCTGTGATGAGGTCAACATAACCTTGTTTCCTCTGCATTTCCTCCCCCTTTCTGGGGGCACTGCTTGCCCACTCTGTGTCGGGTGTGTCTCCCTGAGAGCCGAAGGGAAGGGAACCAAACACCGCAAGAAAACTATTCTGCTGTTGTCACCCGCGCATCTTCGAATAGCTCTTACTCTTCCTGCCTCTCCATTTCCTACTGAAACCTCTAGTCAGAAAGGACTCTGGGGCCTTCTCTCCTGTCTTCTGTGCTCCCAGACATGTCCTTCACCTGTATTCGGTGACCATGCCAAAGGATACCTTGGGGGGCCTTCAGCCTCATCTTCCATCAACCTCTCCAAACCCACCTCCGATTTTAAAAAGAGACTATTACTGGCCAAGGACAAGTGGTATTTCATCAATGAGACATAAACAGCATCTTTACCAAATGTTACTACTCTTACTGATCTGATACATATACTGTGAAACAAAACAAAGCAGCGTTCCACACAAACGTTCCTTCAAGACAAGGCCCTGGACCCATTTCTAACCAGATCCTCAGCTCTTGGGCAAATCTCCCATCCTGCACAACAAACATACTTCTGCTCTAGAATAACACTTCACTCCTTTATGTAACTCGACCCTTGGTCTGCCTACTAGTCCAATTCCCAAAGGAGGTGGGAATATTATGTCCTATTTTCTTCAAGCCTTTTCATCGTTATTGCTATTGTCGAAGAGAAGAAAACAGTACCCTCTGTCAACCATTCCAGTGGCATCTCCCACAATTCATTTGACATACACCTTTCAGTTCACCTGTCAAACATATATTGCCATATTTGCAAACATATATTTATATCCATAATAAAAATACTGTTTTATGTGGCTTTAAATTTACCGATATGGGATCATAATGTAAATTTCATGCCACAGCTTGATTTTTTTCTGTCATTATTATACGTTTATATTAATAAAAATGGATGTCTTTCATTCCATTTCACTGAGAGTATAATCCCAACATGCTACATTTCATCTACCCAATTGCATACTGTTGGTTCATTTAAATGGACTACATTTATTTTTCCTATTAAAAGTGGAACAGAGAGACTGGTGCTTCCAGTCAAGCTAACGTGCCATGGACAGGATTTGCATTCCTGCCTGAAACAACTAAATACTAAAAAATTGTACGAAACAGTACCTTTGAAGACATTAAACATCTGGCAATGAAGGGAGTCATCCCTGGGAGATGGGAAACAATGAGGTGAGCCTGAAGACGGTCCCAGCATACTGCTTTGAAAGCATTCCAAGCACAAACAGAGAACTCTCTGATTTGAGGAGATGAAGCAGGGTCCTGGGTACAAAAGTGGCCAGAGTTCATAGGGCAGAGCCCAGGAGAGGGAACTCTGGAGATCTGCAGAGGGCTCACCTGAGTCCTCAGCAGAGAGGTGATTGGTAAATGCATATAAGGAAACTACCACAGGCCAGGAAAGAACCACCAAGAGGATTAGAAGGAACAGTGCTCAGTGATCATACAGGGCTTATAATAGTATCAGTTCCCCCAGCCACACTGGAAAATCTTATAATTCATGGGCCATTGGGTTGAATATTCAGAAGAGTCTTGCTGCAGTATTGGGGAGTAACTATCTTTAAATTAAACACTGCCCCAGTCCCATCTAACAAATCTTAAAAGCAAAACGAAAAAGCATTAATCTGTGTCAAAGTAGCTTAACTGTATCCTAGGAAAAAAATCAAGAACATTTAAATAGATCTCAAACTATCTGGCACCCAATAAGGTAAAATTGACAATGTCTGCCTTTCAATAAAAATTTATCAGGCATCCATATCTTAGGTCATCAGGGAATTGCAATCTACAAGAATGACCAAAATCCAAAACACTGACAACATCAAATGGTGGCAAGAATGTGGAGCAATTGGAATTCTCATTCATTGCTGGTAGGCATGCAGTGTGGTACAGCCACTTTAGAAGACACTTTGTTGGTGTCTCACAAACTTAAACACACTCTTACCATATGATCCACCAATTATGCAGCTTGGTATTTACCCAAAGGAGTTGAAGACATGCCCACACAAAAACCTTGGACTTGGGTATTTATAGGAGCTTTACTCATAACTGCCAAAACTTGGAAGCAACCAAGATGTCTTTCAGTAGGTAACCAACAAACTATGGTCTATCCAGACAATGGAATATTAGTCAGTGCTAAAAAGAAATGAGCTATCAAGCCATGAAAAGACATGGAGGAACTGTAAATTCACATTAAGAATCGAGTCTTAAATGACTACATACTGTATGATTTCAAAAATATAATATTCTGGGGGTGGCTGGGTGCCTCAGTCGGTTAAGCATCCAACTTCAGCACAGGTCCTCTCAGGTTCACAAGGAGTTCAAGCCCTGGGTTGGGCTCTGTGCTGACTGCTCGGAGCCTGGAGCCTGCTTCAGATTCTGTGTCTCCATCTCTCTCTGCCCCTCCCCTGCTTGTCTCTCTCTCTCTCTCTCTCTCTCTCAAAAATAAATAAACATTAAAATAAATAAATAAATAAATGTACACACACACACACACACACACACACACACACTGTTCTGGAAAAGAGAAAACTATGAAGACAGCAGAAAGATCAGTAGTTGCCAGAGGTTAGGGTCAGAAGAAGGGAAAAATTATCAGTGCACAGAGGATTTTTAGGGCAATGAGACTACTCTGTGTGATACCATATGATGGATATATGCCATTGTATGTTTGTCCAAACCCATATAATGCGTAACAGTAAGAGAGAACCAGCTAAGAGTGAACTATGGACTTCAGGTGATTATGCTGTGTCTGTGCAGGTTCATTAGTTGGAACAAATGTACCCCTCTGGGGGAGGATGCTAATAATGAGTGGGGGAGGCTATGCATGCATGAGGGCAGATGGTATAGGGGAAATTTCTGTATTTTCTTCTCAATTTTTTGTTAACATAAAATTGCTCTACAAAATAAAGTCTATCAAAAACAGTTACCAAGCATGAGAAGCAACAGAAAAATCTGGCTCATAATGAGGAGGTAAATCAATCAATTGAAACCGAGCCAGGACTGACATAGATGTTAGAATTAGTAGACAAGAATGTTAAAACAGGCTTTATAATTGTATTCCATATGTTCAAAAAGCCAGAATAAGAAAAAAAGCTATGGGAGATATTGAATATGTGGAATAAAGACATGGGAAAGGCCCATATCAAAGCTTTATAGATGAACACTCCAAGGTATTAGATAAAAATACACCAGATGGGGTTAATATCAAATTAGAAATTGAGAGGTGCCTAGGTGGCTTAGTTGGTTAAGTATCTGACCTCACCTCAGGTCATGATCTCATGGTTCGTGAGCTCGAGCCCTGTGTCAGGCTCTGTCCTGATAGCTCAGAGCCTGGAGCCTGCTTTGGATTCTGTGTCTCCCTCTCTATCTACCCCACTCCCACTTTCACTCTGTCTCTCTTTGTCTCTAAAAAAGGAATAAACGTTTAAAAATTTTTTAATTAGAGGGGCTCCTGGGTGGCTCAGTCAGTTAAGCGGCCGACTTCGGCTCAGGTCATGATCTCGTGGTCCGTGGGTTCATGCCCCGCGTCGGGCTCTGTGCTGACAGCTCAGAGCCTGGAGCCTGTTTCAGATTCTGTGTCTCCCTCTTTCTCTGACCTTCCCCTGTTCATGCTCTCTCTCTCTCTGTCTCAAAAATAAATAAATGTTAAAAAAATTAAAAAAAAATTTTTAATTAGAAATTAAAGAATAAAATATTAGACTAGTGATAAACACTATCAAAATGGAACACAAATAGAAGACTCATAACGTGAATGAGGCATCAGTGAACTGTAGAACTCCAAGTAGCCTAATATACATATAACTGATAGAACTAGATGCTCCAAAGGAGAGCGGTGGGTGTAAAAAATATTTGAAGAAATAATGGTCACAATTTTTCTACATTTGATAAAGAAACTCAGTGAGACCCAAGCATAGGAAACATGAAGACAATAGCACCAAGGCACATCATAACCCAGTTGTTCAAAACTAGCAATAAAAGGAGAATCATAAAAGCAGTCAGAGAAAAAAGATACCTATGTGCAAAGGAACAGAAATAGATACCTCAAATGTTTTGAAGAAAACAACGCAAGTAAGAAGACAGTGGAACAACATCTTCAAAGCACTGGGTAAAAATCTGTCTCCAATATGGAGGAAAAATACAAACATTTCCAGTCATTGATAAGCCAAAGGAATTCATCAACAGCTGATATGCACCACAAGAAATGTTAAAGGTCACCTTTCAGGAAGAAGGAAAATGATATCAGATGGAAATCTGTATCGACACAAAGGAATGAAGAACAATGGAAGTAATAACCCTGTGGGTAAAACACATAGGATTTTTTCCTTATGAAAATCTCTTTAAAAGCTAATTAAGTTGCTAATGCATAGAATTGTTGAATCACTATACTGTACACCTCAAACTAACATAACACTGTATGTTAATTATACCAGGATTTTAAAAAATGTTTTAAAAAAGTAATTGTTTAAACAACAGTAATGATCACATAACGAGCAGTTTATAACATATACAGAGGTAAAACGTATGACAAAATAGCACACAATATAGAAGGGGAAAATGGAAGTATAGCTGGAAGTCTCTTATACTACATGGGAAGTGGTGTGCTATTACCCACAGGAAAGTATGCTAGGTTAGAAATGTGTGCTATAAACTCTAAAGCAACCACTGTAGTAACAAAACAAACAGTTATAGCCAAAAAGCCAGCAAAATATATAAAGTAGAATATTAAAAAATAATTAAATCAAAAGAAGTCTTCAAAAAAAGAAAAAGGAAAAATAATGCAATGGATGGGACAAACAGCAATCAGGTTGGTAGATTTAAACCTAACTCTATCAATAATCACATTAAGTAAGGTCTAACAACTCCAACTGAAAGGCAGACAGAGTACAGCATGGAGAATATAGTCAATGATATTGTAATAGCATTGTATGGTGACAGATGGTGGCTACACATGTGGTGAGCACAGCACAATATATAGAAATGTCGAATCACTATATTGTATACGTGCAACTGAAGTAACATTGCGTGTCAACTATACTTCCAAAAAAAAAAAAAAAAGCAGATCTTTAGTGGGATTAAAAAACAAGATCCAACAACATGCTGCTTACTAGAAACTGACTTTAAATATAATGAGAAAAACAGGTTTAAAATAACGTATTATTCCTTCATTATTATTTCATGGAAAAGGTATTATCATGTGAACACCAATCAAAATAGAAATGGAAGAGCTATATTAACAGACAAAGCAGACTTCACTGCAAAGAGTGTTAACAGGGGTGAAAAAAAAAAAAAAGAAAAAAAGGACATCATTATAAATGGGTCAGTTTTTATAGAGGACATAATTTTAATATGTATGCACCTAATGACAGAAAGTTAAAATATATGAATCCAAAACCGAAAGAATTGTAGGCAAATCTGTAATTCTAATGGGAAATCTCATACCCTTCGCAATAGTTGATAGAATATAAGAAAGTTACTACTATCAAGCACCTCAAACTAACTTTTATAGAACACTCCAGCCAACAAAAGTGCATTCAAGTACATGTGGAACATTTACAAAGACAGACTGTATTCTGGACCATAAAACAAATTTCAACAGATGTGAAGATTTAAGTCAATCAACATATTAGTTATTAGGGAAATACAAATGAAAACTACAATGAGGTTTCCATCTTTTTGAGTGACTAAAATTTAAAAAATCAACCATACAATGCACACCAAGTGTTTGGAAGAATGTGGAGGAACTGGACTTCTCACACACTGCTGTTGTAAATGTTAAATTATACAATCATTCTCAAAGACTGCTTGGAAACTCCTTAAAAAGTTAACCATATAAAAGAATATCCAGTTGGAAAAAGACAGTCTCACTGACAAATGGTGCTGGGAAAATTGGATGACGACATGCAAAAAAATGAAACTGGGACCACTTCCTTACACCATCACAAAAAATAACTTCAAAATGTATTAAAGACCTAAATGTGAGACCTGAAACCATAAAAATCCTAGAAGAGAGCACAGACAGTAACTTCTCTGACATCAGCCATAGCAACTTCTTTCTAGGTATGTGTCCTGAGGCAAGAGAAACAAAAGCAAAAATAAACTATTGTGACTACATCAAAATAAAAAAGCTTCTGCATAGCAAAGGAAACCATCAACAAAACTAAAAGATGACATAGATAATGGGAGAATATGTTTGCAAATGACATATAAAACTCAACAACCAAAAAAACAAATAATCCAACTGAAAATGGGTGGAAGACATGAACAGACATGTCTCCACAAATGACTTCCAAATGGCCAATAGACACATGAAAAGATGCAAACCATAACTTGTCAGGGAAATGCAAATCAAAACTACAATGTGCTATTACCTCACACCTGACAGAATGGCTAAAATCAAAACCACAAGAAACAATTGATGTTGGTGAGGATGTGGAGAAAAAGGAACTCTCGTGCACTGCTGGTGAGAATGCAAACTGGTGCAGCCACTGTGGAAAATAGTATGGAGGTTCCTCAAAAAGTTACAAATAGAACTATCTTATGATCCAGCAATCCCACTACTGGGTATTTACCCCCAAAATACAAAAACACTAATTCAAAGGGATACCTGCACCCCTATGTTTATAGTAACATTATTTACAATAGCCAAGAACTGGAAGCAGCCCAAGTGTCCACTGACTGATGAATGGACACACACAGACACACACACACATATACATACAATGGAATATTATTCAGCCATAAAGAAGAACTAAATCTTGCTCTTTGCAACAACATGTATGGAGCTACAGTATTATGCTAAGTGAAGTAAGTCAGTCAAAGAAAGACAAATACTATATGATTTCACCCAAGAAACAAAATACCAACCAAAAAGAAGAAAGAGAAAGAAAAAGAAAGAGAGAGAAAGACCAAGAAACAGACTCTTAACTGTATAGAACAAACTTAGGGTTACCAGGGGGTAGGTCGGTGGGAGGATGAGTTTAACAGGTGATGGGGATTAAGAAGTGTACTTGTTGTGATGAGCACCAGATGTTGTATGGAATTGTAGAATCACCATATGTACACCTGAAACTAATATAACACTACATTAGCTGGAATTAAATAAAAACTTTAAAAAAAAAGTTAATCATATACCTACCATATGATCCAGTCATTTCACTCCGAGGTAAGTACCCAAGAGAGATGAAAACTTATGTCCATACAAAGGCTTGTACACAAATAATCATGGAAACTTTATTTATAGTGGACCAAAATTGGGAATGATGCAAATGTCCATCAACATAAGAATGCATAAACAAATTGTGTTATTCCTTGGAAAACTACTGAACATTAAAAAGGAATGGACTATTGATTCACACATGATGAATCACAAAATAGTTTTGTGTGAAAGAAGTCAGACCAAAAAAGATTACATACTGCCTAAGTCCATCTATACATAATTCTAGAAAATGCAAATTAAGCTATAGTGACTGAAGCAGATCAGTGATTGTCTAGAGAGGGAAAGGGCAGGGGTGGGGGAGGTGGGAGAAAAGCATTACAAAAGAATGTAAGAAACCTTTTGGGGGTGATATGTTCATTATCTTGATTTTGATAATCAACGTTGCAGTGAAACCAAAATAATGTTGCAGACGCAATTAAGGTTGCTAATCAGCTAACTTTGAGATGGGAAGAGAGCCTGAATTATCCAGGGGGACCAAACTGAATCATATAAGTCCTTAAAAGAGAATCTTTCCTGGATGTGTTCAGAAAGAAATGTGAGCATGCAAAGAATTTGACACTCTTTTGCTACTTCTGAAATGGAGAAACTGTACAAAGATCAGAGAGAGGCTTCAGGAAGCAGAAAATGCAACTATTGCCCCTAAAATTAGGAAACTAGGTCTTTTAAAACCTCAAGGAAGGAATGCGTAGCTACCAACACCTTGATTTTAGCCCAGAGAACTGTATGAGGCTTCAGACCAGCACAACTGTAAGACGATAATTTGGGGGCTGTTTTAAGCCAATAAATTTGTGGTGATTTATTACGGGAATAATAGAAAACTAATACACCACACTTATCCTCTAGCGTTATAACCTCATACTTTAAAATTTTTGTGATCTGATGGGTGAAATGGTACATGTTTTTAAATTTGAATTTCCCTGATTACTATTGAGGTTAGCCTGAATTTATAAACTGTATTAATTGTATATTCCAGTCATTCAATGATTTTTAAAGATTTTGTAATCTTGTTGATTAGTAAAAATTTTTATACATTGGATACTATTCTTCTATTTATTTTATGTGGCATAAATATTTCCTCCCTGTCTGCTCATATTTTAAAATTTTTGTAGCATCTTTTGTCAAAAAGAAGATTTAAATTTTAGATTCAAATTTATCTCTTTAAAGAAAATTTGTGTGTATGTGTGTGCTAAGAAAATCCCTCATTATGCAAAGGTCTTAAAAAAAAAAAAAACTACCATATTTTCTCCAGACAGCTTTAAATGATAGAGTTCAGGTTGTATGCATACATCCTTTATCAGGTATAATCAATTGTCTCAACTTCATTTACTAAGTAATTCACATATTTCGTTCTTACTAATAATCTCACATGTATCATGCATCAAGTGCCTGTGTCTCTCTCTCCTGAATAAGCCAATCACATTGGTTTAAGGGCCCACCCTACTCCAAAATGCCCTCATCTTAACTAATTACACCTATAATGGCCCTGTAAATTCACATCTTGAGGTACTCACATCTTGAAGACTTCAGCACATTTTTTTGAGAGACACAATTTGACCAATAACAGAAGTATTACATCTCTTCTTTTATTCAAGTCTTCTTTTTTGTCCTTCAATAACAATTATAAATATTTCTCCACAGATCTTAACCATAATTTGTCATTTTATTTCCAGGTAACTTTATAGGTGTTTTGCTATGGACAATGAGATTATTTTATGGCCTTTCATTAACTGATTAGTCACTAATGTGCACAAATTGTATTGATCTCTGTATCTTGATGTTTTCTTCAGCAAACTTGTTAAAGTCTTTTTGTAAGTGTTAAATGATTTATTAAACGTGTGGAAACATGAATTTTAAGTTCCATATTCTTTAATACAGCCATGGCTAGAAATAATAGTGGACTATAGAAAGTATAGGCTTGGTTGTCAATTTAAGTGGAACGTCTGAAAAGTACAGTGCTGATTTATGTGCTTACAAAAGACAAATACTCAGCTAGTTATTACATATTCCTAGATGATAAGTAAAAGATTACCGAATATTTACAAATTGGTTACATTATAATTTAAGTTATATTAGGTTAAGAGCTTGCAAACAGAAATTCCATTTTATTTCTAATTTGCTAGAAGTTTTAAAAATGATTTATTTTGAACTTTTAGTAAGGTTCCTTTTTCTGCACTTATTGAGATGATTATATGTTTTCACTCTTCTAATATATTAATGCAAATTTTATTGACAGAATTCTAATGCTGGCAATTTTGAATTTCTGGGATAAGCTATATTTGATCAGTTTTTATTTAAAAAATAAACTACTGAATTCAAGTTGTTAATGTTATACTTAGAAATTTTTGCATGTTTGCTTTCGATAAAATTGGTCTATAATTTTCTTGTCTTGTTCAATGTTTGTCAGTTTAGGTATCAAGATTATACTGGTTTCTAAAGCTAGTTAAGCTCTCTTTCCTCCTATTCTCTGGAAGAATTTAAGTTATGGATTATCTGTTTTCAACCACTCCAAACCACCCCTCCAATTTGACCCTCGCATCTCATCAACTTTTGCACTAAAATATGCTTATAAATATATTAATTCATCCCGTGGTTTCTCTCCAGTTTTTATAAATATTCTGCCATTCATTAATTTGCTTACCATGAGGCAAAGTGGCTAAGTCCTTTATTCAAGGAACTCAGAAACTAGTTGATATAAACTGTTCTTCTATAAACTGTTATCCTTCAAGACTGTAGTTCCAATATTTTCTTTGCAACAGAACACAAAAACGCAACCATAAAAATTCTGTTTCTCAACCTTAATTGTCTTATATAAACTGATACAGCCTTTACCTCTAATAACTTTACACTCCTTTCTGTTCCTTTCTTTCATACATAACCCTATTGCAGGCTTGATTTAGAGATATTTGGGGATTGCAACCCAAATCAAATCTTCTCCTTCTCACTGTTGGTGGTTCAGATATATATATTTCCACTTTGGGGAATATAGTGAGAATAGCTTCCAGGAAAGAACTTCTATTGTGTTGACTACTGTCATTTAGACTACTGGGGTTGGTGGGAGAGGGTAAGATTCCCTTGGTTCAGTTCAGTGAATACTAGAAGTCTTTGATGTTGAGATTCCCAATACTATAAATGAGTGTACATGTGTGTCTTCCACTGATTTATGAAGAGTTTAAGGTCAAGACCCAAACTGAAGTTGAATAAACTAAGCCTTACAAACTGGGTTTCTAATGTCATGTTATTTTCTGCTTCTTTTCTCTTCTCTTTGAGCTTTATGTTCTAGCCTGATTGTACAGGGGCTATGGGTAATTAGAAATGGGCCCTGTCCTCATTTAGAGGGAGAGCAATACCTTCCTGCCTAGCCCTGGGTGTGGTGGTGACAGCCAGGTTAGTGAGAAAGCAGACTCTGTGGTGCCTGAGTCAGAGACTGTGAGGCACAGTGATCTCCCCTCACATGGAGACTTGACTCTGTGTCCAGGTTCCACTCTGGATGATCTGGGTGTGACTTTCCTTAGGAAAGGGGAACAGTTGCTTTTCTTACATATGCTTCCATCAACATGAATATGGACAAAACAGGTTACAGCAGGTCTTCAAATGTTTAGAGACTTTCAGAAGAGCAAAGGAACTCTCTTCGGGGTCAGTGCACTTGATCTGAAGCCCAGGGAGAGGAATCTTTAAGAGCCAGAGATGTACATGCTGGATCCCTTCAGGATGTAGGGGAAGCTAGAGTAGAGACCTTTATGAGCAAACCCTACTGTCAGGATAAAAGCGTGCCCTGAGAAAGGACTAGGAAGCTGAGTCCAAGAGCAGCTGAAACGCCCACAGGCTGGCCTATCTCTTCCTACCCTAACCTATCTCTTCCTGGGTCTGTGGTCTGGATGGCTAAGGAAAGACCAGCAGACTTAGATGTCCTGTGAATTGTGGCGTAAGTGTGCCTTTAGAGTTTGAATCAGAAATCTGAACTCTCTAAAGCTCTTGCCTATAGGTGTAGGATTTTTTCATCTTGTTTTGTTTTCTCCTATGTTAATGTTTTTCTCTTAAAAAATATTACATATATCCTTTGCTACAAGTGGAATAAATCCTGGATGCAAAGTAACAAGCAATAAAATATTTTTCTTACCTAAGAGAATGTGTAAGGTAGGGGATTCAGTGGTTTAAGAACATAAATTCTGCCATGTTGGTACTTTTCCATCTTCAGTAGGCCAGCTTTCTCCTCAGATTAGCTTCTCTTGTGGTCACAAAACAGTTACAGCAGTTCAATGATCACATCCAACAAGTCAACGTGTAAAGGAATGTGTCTCTCTATGAGAGAAAACCTTCATAATGTGTCTTTCTTATGAGAGAAACTGTCTCCCAGAAGTCTCCAGAGTTCCACTCAAATTCCATGGGCCAGAATTATGTCACATGCTGATGCCTAAACCAACAACTAATAAGGGGAATAAGACCACCATGTCTGGCTTAAAACAATCAAGACTGGGTCTGCAAGTGGGGCAAGGCTCTCTTGACGCATATTACTGAATGTAATAGAGAGTGAATATGAATAAAATCAGGTGTCTTCTTGGGATGGAGGAAGGGGATGCCTACAAGCTAGGCAATCAATAGTGGAGGTACTACATCTCATTTCTTCTAAATAAGAGGGTTTCCCAACCTGGGTTCAGACTAGAAAGAGATTAATATTTGCTCTGGTGTTATTTGGAATAGACCAGAGATAGCCATCACAGAGAAAAGTAGGTGTTCCAGCAGAGACAGAGATAGAGATCAATATGGAACTACCCATGGGCATTGGCTCATTTCCACGAGGGCCATTTCTTCAGCATTAGATGCTGCTGCTTCCATCTTCCTTGCAAAGTCTAACTTAATAAACCCAGAAGCCACTCGCTTTAAAATTGCTGTCATGGGGTCTTTGGCTCTTTTCAAATAGCAGGATTAACAGAAACCTCAGGAAACTGCCCCAACAAGGAGCCATTAGCCAAAAGCACTGACAGCTGGATGGCTGGAGTGAGGCCAGCAGGATGGATCTCTCCAGTTGTGAGAGGGTTGGATACAATTGTACATATTTGGGCTTGTTGAAATCTTTAAGCAAAGCTGACCTCAGGAACAGGAAAATATTCTGCTCCTACTCCAGAGAGATGAGGCTAACCTTGAAATGGGGCCAGTAGGAAATAGAAGAAGCAGAAATTAAATTCAAAAGGTCACTCTTTAGTGATTTAGATTGCTTTAGACTACTTCTACTAAAAATGTCGTATCACTGATATCATCATCATCAATTGGGAACTTGGTGGAAATGCAATTTCTGAAGCTACACCCCAGACCTAATGAATCATAATTTCTGGCTTAGAGGCCCATGAATCTGTTTCAATAAGCTCTCTAGGAGGGGTGCCTGGGTGGCTCAGTCAGTTCAACGTCCAGCTCTTGATTTCGGCTCAGGTGGTGATCTCATGGCTCATGAGATCAAGCCCTGCGTCGGGCTCTGTGCTGACAGTGAGGAGCCTGCTTGGGATTCTCTCTATCTCTCCCCCTTTCTCTCTGCCCCTCACCTGTGCCCATGCTCTCTTGTGCTCTCTCTCTGTTAAAATGATTAAATAAACTTAAAAAAAAAAAAACACCTCTCTACGAAATTTTCAAGTTTAAGACGCATTGCTTTAGCTCTGTTTTGTCCCTATGGGTTTTCTTACAACATTGGTAGATCTGAAAGGGGTGGGAATGGTTACGGGGGTAGTAAGGTCCCAGACAACTGCCTTTGGAAGAAGAAGGTTAACTAGCTGGAAACAAAAGTGGTGAAGACAAGCAGGGCCTGGAAGAAACAGATCAGTAACTTACTCTGAATGGGTGTTTTTTGCACTGGAGATACCACTGACCTGCAGTAAACCCATTGTGGATCAGCCATGTGGTAGACACTACATGTTAGGACTTTTATGAAGAAACAGCTATATACTCAGGGCCGTTGCATATGTTTGCTTGGCCATGCATTGTACAATTCCAGAAGAAACCTGGGTACCATTGATGCTCTAGAATTGCACAACATGGAAGCCCTGCTGATATATCCCCAAGATCAGAACATTTTAGATCTAGAAAGGACCATAAATCTCAATCCTTCAACGTACAGACTAAAAGAAGTGAAATGACTTGATCAAGATCACATAGCCAACTGAGCAGCAGACCAAAGACCTTGAAATCTAAATTTCTACCTTAGGACATGAATCTTTACATAATAATTCAAAGGAGATAAAAAGCTAAATGTTGAAAAATATTAGTTTCATTTCAAGAATAAAAACAACAAAAAACCAGTACAAGCATCTAAGAAGGGAATGGCTAAGTAAATTACATTAAATTCACCAGATAAAACATCATATAATGGTTAAAATTACATTTATGGAGTAGATTATATATATATACATATATGTACATGTTTGTAAATACACATATATATGCTATTTATATAAGTTATGTGTGTATAAATGTGTACATTACCAGTCATAGAAATGAAGGAGCTATCTTACACATTCCAGCCCTAACAGATGTTCCTTATCTCCAACTGGAGACAGATCTGGCACCAAATGGTTGTGATTCTTGATTCTTTTCCTCTGCATAGCTGGTGGCATGCATACAGTTATACATATATTTTTGTGTTTATTAGTATATATACATATAGTTATTATGAAATTCTTCTTTCCTGGCCCCCTCTCATATCAGCGAGTGAAGGGTGGAAACTAATGATGCAAAGAAACATAAGCAGCTGTAGTGTAACATTTAACACAACAGATTTCTAAGGTGTATGGCCTTCAGATGAATGTCTCTGCAAGTATATACCAGCGTCTATGTACTCTCTGAGCAGTCCAGAAGAACATGTAACCTGCCACATTAGAATGAAATTTTGCTCAACTAGTTTTGCAGGATGGGTACAGAATACACTGCTGTTTACCTGGTTTTGATAACCTAATACAAGTCACCTGAATTAGTTATGTGATGATGCCAGAAGTGGTCTTTAGCAAAGGATTTAATTAAGACTATGGAAAGAAATGTTAAGCTTTAAACCAAAATTGCTTATGATAGAAACATACATACCAAAAAGCTACAAAACATTAGAGTGAGTGAGTAACAGAACAAGGTCTGGCTCTATGTGAACCCTGCTTTAGTTCCTGCTCTGTAGATCCACTTCCAGGTATAGGATAGTGCCTGACACACATTTCTTTTTTTTTTTTTAATTTTAGTTTTTTTTTAATGTTTATTTACCTTTGAGAGAGAGACAGAGTATGAGAGGGGTAGGGACAGAGAAAGAGGGGCACAAAGAATCCAAAGCAGGCTCCAAGCTCTGAGCTCGACATGGGGCTCAAACTCACAGAACCTGAGATCATGACCTGATGTTGGACTCTTAAGTGACAGAGCCATCCCAGGTGCCCTTGACCCACATTTCTTATTAGAGAAAGTTCCTAGTCTTTGCTTAAGCCATTACAAAGTAGAGTCTTTAAGAACTAGTTGATTTACTTGGAAGATGTGATTTCTCTACAAAATGACATGTAAAATGCTGGGGGACCTGTACTTTCTGTTAATCCCAAGAATGGGAAAGGCTTTCCTTTATGACCCCGGGTACTGTTAAAGCATCTGCATTCCCCTTGGTCTCCATAAGTGTTCCCAGAGGAAGGAAATACCTAAACTTCCTTTGGCAAGAACTGTACCTTCAAGGTTCAACCTGGAGATGGCATTCCATTACATGCTCTATGTAATGCCATACACATCTCCTTAGAAGCAGCTCAGTGACATAAAAGCATAGTTGCCTCATACCCACTATCGTGGATTGCATGTATGCCATGTACAACTATTTATATGAAAGACTAGAAAAACTACCACAAAAATAATACTATTATGGAGGAATTACAGGTGAATTTTTCTTTTACCCAAGTTTGCCTACAACAATTTTTGCTTTTAAAATTTAGGTAACATAAGAAATAAACCTGTGTTATTTCCAACAAATTCTTCTACCTCTGATATTCCTTCTTTGGATTCATTGAATACAGTTCTCCAAAGGGGAGCTCGTGCCTTCCCATCTACTGAATTCCAGGAACAAAAATTTTGGAGAACATATTCCTACTTTCTTTGATCTCCTGGTTATAATGAAAAATTATCTACGACAATCAGTAGTAGTAGGCATCTGGCTGGAAGTGCCCTGTGGATCTTGTGAGTAGGTCTGGGTTGTCACACTTTGTTGAAAACAGCATAGAGAACTTCAGACCGGAGGATGAAGGGTTTTACTGACACTAAGCCAAGTACTGTCACCTTGCTGGAAGGGTAGAAAAGGCTAGGGGATATCCTCAGCAGGGTCTGGGATTTAGAGCCAAGAAGTTCCCTTGAGAATTGCTGAGTTTCACAACATCATCTCTACAAATAGGTCAGAGCTTTCTATTATTTCTCCAATAAAACATGTTGGAATTCATTAGAAAGGTCCCTATGGCTGTTTGATGAGTGTGCTTGACTCAGCAGACCAGTTCCTAATCAAGTGTCCAAGTGATTTACAGACATCCAGGGGAGTAATATAGAAGCAGAGACTACAAAATATACGCCTCTTGTAGGTAACCCTCTCCACCTATTAAAGTAGGTTTTGCAAGCATTGCTGTGCTAGACTCTCACAAAGTAGATTGTCCAACCTTTCATCATTGCTGGTCATGGGTATGGCTATAGAAAGCACTTGTGGGTTGGTTGCCCAATTCTCAAAGACCTCCACTCTCTGGGAGAACTCTCGTATAGAGGGGTAGCCCCAGAGGCTTTATTGGTTCTATAGGACCCTGACTCTGAGCCCACTACTCCATCCAAGGATGAGCACCTGACCAAGCTAGACTGATCAAAGTCCTTCCCTGGGATGTAAGGGACAAAGATCAGTCTTTTGCTGACGGTGGAATCCAGGATGTGAGGCTTAACAACTCTGTGACTATTTTTTCCCCATTGCAGAGGAAATCCCTTTATCACAAGAGAGAGGAAAGAAGTAGAAGCTGGAGATAGAAAAACTCCCAAGGTCATTTAAATCCTTCATTCCAATGATTCCTGAGGCCCCTTTCCTCTTTAGCTGTATAGACATTTCAGTATTCATTCGATAAATTCCCCTTTGTGCCTAAGATTGGGATCAAAAGTATCCTAATATAAGGACCTTTGGTGGTGGCAAACCACACCAATCAGTTATGCAGGAACCTCCCCATCCTCTGCCTCATCCATGTTGTGAGAGGGACAGATGGGATCAAGAGCTACTGGCAAGTGTCACCAGTTATCTGTTAGGAAAGGCAGAGAGAGAGAGCACCCTGCACTCAGCATGGATCAGTCTTTGGGTGCATGTGTTTTTTTGTTGTTGTTATTGTTGTTTTTCTTTTGCTTTGCTTTGTTTTTTTTTTGTATTGTTTTGTTTTTGTTTTTGTTTTTGTTTTTGTTTTTGTTTTTGTTTTTTTAGCTCACGTGAAAAAGGAATTCCTTCCCACCTTTCTGTCCCAAGAGAGTCCTGCCACCCAGGTACCAGGCTTGGAGAAAATGAATTCTTTTGAGCTCACCTGGAGAATCCTTTTTTTTTGGTTTTATTTTGTGTTTTTTGTTTTATTTTTTTTAATGTTTGTTTACATTTGACAGAGACAGACAGATAGAGAGAGTGTGAGCAGAGGAGGGGCAGGGAGAGAGGAAGACACAGAATCCCAAGCAGGCTCCAGGCTCTGAGCTGTCAGCACAGAACCCAATGGGCTTGAACCCACAAGCCGTGAGATCATGACCTGACCCAAAGTCGGACACTTAACCACCTGAGCTACCCACACACACCTAGAATCCTTCTTTTGAGCACTACCCTTTCCTTCACGCTTTCACATGTGTGATCACTGGGGTTGGGAGAAGGGAGAAGCAAGCAAGGCACCTAATACACAAACTTTTTAAGAGATGTCCACTCTCAGGGCCTCACAAATACCCTAGGCTCCCTACTTGCTGCACCCAAGTGCTGGCCCTGTTGTGCACACATACTGCATCTAGGTTCGTGACATAGGATATAAACATTCAGTGTGCAGAGATATAAAACAATTAGACTGAGAAATAGAAAGCAGAATTTTCATCCTGGCTTCATCACTGACTCACTGTGCTATTAAAACAACAACAACAACAACAACAACAACACCTCTGCAAGCTGTTTCTCTGTTTTTAATTGGTAAATTAAGGATAACCACCTTCACTCTAGTTACTGCCAAAGAATATGACAAGAATAACAAAATTGTGCACACAGAGGTTAAGGGACTGGTCTGAGGTTGTAAAATTTATTTGCTGGAATGCTAGACCTAACCTCATAGGCCAACACTGGGTTTACTTGTATAATTAATTAAACAAATGTGTAATGCCTACTGTCATCCAGACACCCAAGAAAATTCCAACAATATGCTCTAGTTGGGTAAAAATAGAATAAAACTGCCACCGCCATCCTTATATCCTCATGCCCAGTGTGATCCCTGTGACCCACCTGCCTTCCACACCTGGATTCGAGCCTACCCAGATCTCTGAAGTTTGACTTACTTGTTACTCAAGGTCTATCCTGTCCAAAGGCCAATAAGCAGGAGGCCCAGGGTAGTAGCTGGAATGACCCTCACTATAATTGCCTTAGGTAAAAAGGAATCAGTCCCAAGAACACACCCTTGATTTACCTGGAGCCTCTTGGTCCCAGATCCATGAGACAGAATCTGGTGATGAGCAGCTCCCAGTGAAATTCTTTATGGCTGTTTTTGTTCTTTCTTGACCTTCAGGGACATAATCTTATGTTTTGAAGTCCAGAATAATTGGAAATAAAATGAAACCTCCTATGTTCAGAGTTCATAGCCCCTCTGGGCAGTGGCTGGGGACCAGAACTGCACTGTATATTTAATACTCTGCATTAACAGACAAGGTAGAAAGTCCCCTGCAAATCCCTGCTCCTGTGCTGCCCTATCTGGAGCAAGAGATGGCACCAATTTAACAAGCACAGGATGTAAATCACGTATTGAAATCTCTCACCATGGAAAGATGAAGATTTTCTGAAAGAATGAAAAAAAAGCCACCCAGCACTAGGCATTTAGGAATCAGTGTTCGTGTTTAAATGTTAAACATTTACATTTTACAACAAAGTGACATTTTTAAATGGGTTATATTGGCCATTTGCAGCCGTTACTCACTGCTGGCCATAGGCTTGGGGCTGGATCTGGGCGATGAATCAAAGACACCCTTTGTGTCATGTCACTAAGCAACTCCCTCCTCTTCTGTTGCTCGCGGAGCCTGGGCTGGGCACACAGCCTGTGTCATCCACATGGTGGATTTACAGGCCTCAATTTATGCCAGCCAAAGCTTCCCGAGGAAAAGACAGCTGGGGCTGGGCTCTGGCCATGTCTCAATGATGTGCTAGGAGTAAAGCTTGGAGAAAGTGGGGACTGACATTCACAGACAAGGTTAGACCTGGTCCTTTGTTACAGGTTCCCAAATCAACTGTCTAGAATGATGCTTTGGTCTACAGAAAGGAAATACATAGCATGCATGCTATTGTGACCCCCTGTGCCACCCAAAACAGACATCACTAACTGAGCATGGGGCTCTTCCCTGATGAGCCAGACATGGCCTCTGATGTGTACTAGGTACATATTCCCAGCAGCCAATACCAACTCGGTCAGCTGGCATATGAGATGAACCCATTTGTCATCCCTGCCTCAATCTATGTGCCCGAGTGTATTTCTCATCTCTGTTTCTACAGTAGCACTGCAGGTTTCAGGATTTCTCTGTATAGAGCGATCTCTGATAACAACAATAGTTGTAAAGTTAACTTTTGTGCTATTTGTGGGCTGAATCTTTACATGCATGAAATCATTTATTCATTACAACCCCAACAATATCAGCATCATACAAAAATAGTATCTGTCATTTATTAGATACCTACTGTGTATTGGGTACCACATGTGATGCTCTCATCCCCATATAGTCCCATCTCAGCATGAACTAAAAACTCAAGAAGAGTAAGAAAGTCACCCATAGCTGCAAACAGAGGAAGAGCCTGGTTCCAACCCAAGAGTGTCTAATTCCAAAGCCTGTGCCCTCAAATAAGCACCAGATCTTCACCTTATGGTACATCAACTCACTATTTTGACCCTCTCAGTTAGTCTTCTTCTTTACTGCCAATGTTGGGGAGGGGGGTTCTATCAGAAACTGACCCCAGAACTTTCCCTAATTTGCTCCAGCTTCTACAGCAGCATTCTTTTACCCTCCTATCCTCAGCATCCATTCAAATAGATGAAGCAGTAAACTTTGAGCAGGGACAGAGAATTGAAGGCACAGCCTTGATAAAGTTGAATTAAAGACATTGTTTTAGGGGCGCCCTGGTGGCTCAGTCAGTTAAGTGTCCAGGTCTTGACGTCAAGGTTGTGAGTTCACACATCGCATTGGGTTCCATGCTAGGCATGGAGCCTACTGAAAAAATAATAATAAATTAATTTATTAAAAATAAAAAGATAGGGGTGCCTGGGTGGCTCAGTCAGTTAAGTGTCTAACTCTTGACCTCAGCCCAGGACATAAACTCACAGGTTCATGAGATCAAGCCCCATGTTGGGCTCCCTGCTGTCAGCACAGATTCTCTCTCTCCCTCTCTCTCTGCCCCTCCCCCGATCTCTCTCACCCTTTCAAAATAAATAAACTTAATATTTAAAAAAGGCATTGTTTTATTCAGAATGTGATACTCTGCTAGCAAAGAGGGACGCTCTGAATTCCCCTGATGGACAACTGGACTGGAGAAACTGGGGACTCCCTAAGCTTGATGCCAGGAGAGACAGCTCAGCTTCTCTTGTGAACAGAGAGGAATGAGCCACTGCAGCCTCACCTCTGTCCTCTCATGCTGAAAACTGGGGCCATGCTGGGATCCTGTCTGTTTCTTAAAGGTCTTTCTTAGGTCTGAGCCTTTATACCTGCTGTTTATTCTGCAAAGAACTGTTATCTGTCCCCTCCTCTATGAACTCTATCTCTCCCAACTCTGGCACCTTTCTCTGGCTGACTCCCACTCATCTTCATGTTTTAGCTCACCTGTCCTACTTCTTTCGGAAAGCTGAGTTAGGTGCTAACTTAATGTTGTCCTTAGCACCTAGCACTTCCTCCAGACCAGCATATACCACACGGTCTGCCTCCTCTACTTGACTGTCAACTTCGTAAGGATGGCTATGTGTCTGACTTATATCCCCAACAGCCAGTACTGTCTCTGATCTGTACTTAAAAAACAAATGATGAATGGATGGTTGAATTGATGGATGAACCCACTATTGGGAAGCTAACTGGACTGGCATGCATAGAGAGAGTCTCCCTACCACACATCTGTGTCCTGTTAACTGTAACTGGCAGATTTCCCCAGGACTGGTGGAAATGTGAGAGCAACCAGCACATCCCATAGGGAGTTCAGTGGGGAGATCTAAGGGTGACGGGAAAACATGCCCAAAAACATTGCTTTATTCAGATGCTGTCTATCAAATAACTTTGGATATAAAGGAAAGCAAGCATAAGTGATTACATCTTAGTTTCACTGCTTAGCACAGCCAAAATCCATATCTGATGTTGAAAGAAAAGTCCAAAATTTGACTTTGGCATACAAATGTATATCGATTTCTCATAAATAGATATGTGTTCACCCATACAGGACTATGGGCACCAAATGAGAATATTTACAGAATCTAAGGACAGGATTATTAAATGTCAACCCCTTGCCATAAAATGAATAAGATTTTCCAGCTCAAGCAAGATAAGAAGGGTTGTTGGTTGATTCACATAACTGGGAAGAAAGGGTGCAATGGGCCTCAGGCATGGCTGTACCCAGAGACTCAAATTACATCAGCATCACTTATTCCCTCTTGAAGCTTTGCTCCTTTTCTACATTGGTTTCCTACTCCTCTACTATTAACAGGCTTCCTCCATGGTCTGTATGCCCACAGACAGCCCAGGCTTTCATCTTTCTGGCTTGGGAACCCTGGAGGAAAGACAGAGTTCCTCTCTGTCTATAAACTCCTAGGAAGGATATCAACTGGTGCTTCTGGGATCTTAAGCCCCCACCCCTTGACTCAAACACTGTGGTCAGGGGAGTGGGCACAATGATTGAGCAGACCTGGGCCATGTGCCCAGCTGTGGCATAATAAGAAATATATATATGGTCTCTACCTCCAGTTTGTGACACAGAGCTCTAAGAACCCTTGTAATTTCTAGAATGATAGGAGTGAAAGGCGTACAATATTTGGTCCTAACCCCTGGTTCCTTAACCAAGAGTTTCTAAGACCCTTGAAACCTCCAGAGCGGTATCTTTTTGTATGTTAACAAGAAGACTGGTGGCTGGAGTCTCTAAGAGAGCTTCAGGATGGGGTTGGTTGCCAGAGGCACCAACCATGTAATTAAAGGACTGGAACTTTCAGTCATACCCTCACATCTAACTTCCAGGGATGGGAGAGAGGCTGCAGACTGAGTTCAATCACCAATGACTTAATTAATCATGTCTACATAATGGAACTTCCATAAAGCCCCTAAACAATGAGGTGCAGAGAGCTTCCAGCTTGATTAATGCATTCATGTGCAGGGCAGGGGGAGCATCCCAAAGTGCATGGGAATAGATGCTCCTGCACTTGGAACACTTCTTGCACTTGGAACCCTTCTGGGACTTGCCCTATATACCTCTTGACCTGGCTCTTCATTTGAATCCTTTACAATTAACCAGTAAGCATAAGCAAAGTATTTCCCTGCATTCTGTGAGCCATTATGGAAAATTATTGAACTGAGAAGGGAGTCATGGGTAACCCCAATTTGTAGTCAAGTTATACAGAAGTATGGGTAGCCTGGGGACACAGTACTCATGACTGGTGTCTGAAGGCTTCAGTCTTGTAGGACTGAGTCCTTAACCTGTAGGGTCTGTACTAACTCCAGGGAATTAGTGTCAGAACTGAATTGAAATGTTTATAGCAGCACTTTCAACAATAGCCAAATTGTGGAAAGAGCCTAAATGTCCATCAACTGATGAATGGATAAAGAAATTGTGGTTTATGTACACAATGGAATACTACGTGGCAATGAGAAAGAATGAAATATGGCCTTTTGCAGCAACGTGGATGGAACTGGAGAGTGTTCTGCTAAGTGAAATAAGTCTTACAGAGAAAGACAGATACCCTATGTTTTCACTCTTATGTGGATCCTGAGAAACTTAACAGAAGACCATGGGGGAGGGGAAGGAAAAAAAAGTTAGAGAAGGAGGGAGCCAAACCAGAAGAGACTCTTAAAAACTGAAAACAATCTGAGGGTTGATGGGTGGTGGGAGGGAGGGGAGGCTGGGTGACGGGTATTGAGGAGGGCACCTGTTGGGATGAGCATTGGGTGTTGAATGGAAACCAATTTGACAATAAATTTCATATTAAAAAAAAATCAACTCTTCCAGGGAGCCTTTCCTGATTTCCCAAATAGACTTAAACACCACCTCCACACAACCTCCACTGGTCCTTATGTCTCTATTATAGAATGAATCATAATGCTAAGATTATCTGTTTAGCTGTCTCCCACACTATTCTATGAGCTTCTGGAAGGCAAGAACTATGTTCTATTTTTTTTAATGTTTATTTATTTTTGAGAGAGAGAGACAGTGTGCAAGCAGGGGAGGGATAGAGAGAGAGGGAGACACAGAATATGAAGCAGGCTCCAGGCTCTGAGCTGTCAGCACAGAGCTTGATGTGGGGCTTGAACCCACGAACCATGAGATCACTACCTGAGCCAAAGTCAGATGCTTAACTGACTGAGCCACCCAGGTGGCCCAAGAACTATGTTCCATTTGACCACTGTATCCAGAAGAGCTGGTGGAGTGCTCAATATACAGTAGAAAATTTAGTTCTGATAAATTTAGTTCTGTGTAACCATTACCACAATCAAGATAACGATCACTTCCATCATCCCCCAAAGCCTCTTTATAGCTCTTATACCACTCCCAGCCCTAGACAAGTACTGACTTTCTTTCTGTCAATGTAAATTAGACTTGTCTTTTCTAGGCTATTGCATCTTGTATCTTTTGGAAATCAGGGAAGGATGCTGGGCTCTGAGTATGGGTCAATATCTGTAAACTGGAAGTTTCTTGTACATGATCAGAACATAAATAAACAGCATAAATTAATGATATGCATAAGCCAGAAGCTAGTGTAATTGTAATATCACAACTCCTTTCTCTCCTACTCTCCCAAAAATTAGCAAACATCTTGGGAATGGCTTTAGCTTCCTACAGGTCATGGGATGTAAGGATAAATTAACTTCATTTAGACTTTTAAGGGGTAAAGAAATCTCCATTGGCAGGTGGACAATACATCCAAATTTAGTTCAAGCAAAGGACTGGAAACCAAAGAACTTTATTTATACAGGAAAATGAACAGCTTCTTGGAAGGGGCAATGTCTGAGCTGGAATAAAATACCTGAACAGAGAGTAGTAAAGGGTATCCCAGGTATTAACAACTTAAGTAAGTCAGTTAAGTAATTTAAAAATGGCATCGTGTGGGTGGGAAACACAGTTCGGTGCTGCTGGAGTGTCAAGGGCAAGGAGTAGGGTGGAGAATGAACCTGGAGAACTTACCACAAGGCTCCTGGTGAAGTGTGTGGGGCAGGTAAGGGTGTGGGGAATCGCTCAGCATGCAGCGGAGACTCAACAGCAGGAAGGCATGCCCCCTTTCTAGCAATTCTTCCTTTCCTTCTGACTGGCAGGAAACCTGGACCTGCTTTGGAGAACAGCCAGTGGCTTCCAATCACAAAGCATCACCCCGGGTTCTCAGTGGTGTTCTCCAGCTGAACGCTTCAGCCAGGGGTGTTCTATGCCTCCTGAGTGGCACCTTGCTGGCTGCCTTGAAATAGCTGACGAGGAAGACATTTTGCTGGGTTTATCATATATATCCATATGGCCAGACTATTTTCAAAAATCTCCAGGGAGCCCTAGGACTCTAAGGAGCACAGTCTGACACCATCAAACAAAGTGACCTCCTAGAACAAAAGGTCTGTGTCTGCACGATCCCCGGGACCTGGATCTGCAGGGATGCCCAGTGAAGGGTGCCTATTACTAAAACCCAGCGTGGTCTCTTTGGCTTCTCTGTCCCTGTGTTAGTTCTTTGTTTCTCTCTGTGCCTGCCGAGTGGGAGGCGAACTTGGTCCCAGTCTGCTCCTCTCTCCCTACTCACTGTGGTTACCTCCTTCTTTCCAGAATACATCTTGCACCATGTTCAGTGTCTTGTATACTCAAGCTCTCTCCTGGATCCCCAGCTGTCCTGTGTCCACCCAGCAGGCTTTAGGTTTCTCTTTGCTACTTTACTGGAACACATGGGCTCTGACCCCACCCCTGGAGAGCCTGACAGAGAGTGTGTTAGTCCCTTGAGGTCCTAGTGTAATTAAAGGTAGGCAGTGGCCGGGAGAGCCCAGCACAAGTGGGTGAGGGAGACTGTCTCCAGTTGAGCCTGGAGACCGGGGACACATTAGTTTCACCTGATGCACAGGGGACAGTTTGAAGCTCAGCCTATTGCTCTGGTGAGAAAAATATCTGCTCCTCCAAAGCCCTGACTTTCCAAACCTGAGGTTCCAAGGATCACGTATGAAAGAGAGAGTTAATTGAGCCATGTACTTCTTTGTAAGAAATTTGCCTTTCTCATCTCTTATATGAAACTCAAACTGAAATTTTATTCTCTCAGAAGTTCATTATTTCTAGATTTATTTGTTCCTTATTTATACAAAGAAACACCATATACTGGAATAACTGATATAAGGGCATGAATCTTACTCCACCAATTCAGGTGTGCAACATATTCACACTATTTTATTGTATTTTTTTAATGTTTTTATTTATTTTTCAGAGAGAGAGAGCGCACACACAAGTACAAGTGGGGGAGGGCAGAGAGAGAGGGAGACAGAGGATCCAAAGCAGGCTCTGTGCTGACAGCAATGAGCCTGATGTGGGGCTCAAACTTGCGAACCATGAGATCATGACCCGAGCCAAAGTAGGACGCTCAACCAGCTGAGCCACACAGGTGCCTCTATTTTATTCTCTTTAAATCTGAGTTCACTGTAGTCCTGCTCCCCAAACAGGGGCAGGCAGGAAATTCTGTCCTGGGCATTGCTGCTGCTGTTTAGGACCTCAGGGTCCTAAACCACCTCTATAATAGGCTTTGCTTCTGGCTCTTAGAAAAACTCTCCACACCCTGACTCCAGGAAACCTGCAATCCCAGGATCCCGCAGATCCCTCCTTAAGACTCCTGACATGGTTTCAATTATCTCTCTCCTCTATTATTATAAGCCTTTTCTGCCCAAATAACAAAAATAGAGACCATTTGTTAAAAAGTCTCCAAAGCCAGGTAATGTGGTGTTTGCTCACAGCATTACCTCACTTACATGGCAATGGCCTCAAGCACTCCCAGGGTGGATGCTGGAGTGCTACAGCATTATCTGCTTCCTTGTATAGATTCAGAAATGGAGGGAAGAAACCACTCTTTCAAGGCCACGATGAGAGCACTAGCAGTCCTGCCTCTCTATGACTGCCTACCAACCTCACCACCCTCACCTCCGCCCTTTAAGGCTATGTCACCTCTCCCTCTCAATGTCCCTCAGCATCTGGGCCATTTCTCATGTTGTGGGTCAATCCAAGATACATTCCCAGGACCCTGGAGCATTTTGCTTATAAGCATTCTGCTGTGGTACTTCCTCTATTTCACTGCCCTCCTTCCTTCTGCCCCTCCCCCACCGGCTCTTTCTGCTGCTTGCCTCCCAAGCCCACCTCCCACTCATTCCCAGCCTGTGCCATCTGACTATAATGCCAAGCCCTGCTTATTCTCCAAGACATTTCTCCACCACCATTCAAACTGCACATTTTCTCCATCCGGAAGTGTTTCCAAATCAGCCTGATGGGGCCGACAGCTTGCCCAGCTGGGCCAGGCTCTTCTACACATGAACACCAAAACCCTAAGTTTGTGGAGTTTGGGGAATATGTTAAATCAGGAATTCTAACCTTCTTGTTTTACACAAAGGGAGACCAACTGAAGCTCAGAGAAGGAAATGGATGTGCCCTCCCAAAGCCAGGTAGGGTCAGGCAGGACAGAGCCCTTGTCTGCATTCATGGGTGGGCTCACTGTCCATTCATTCCTTCATGCTGGCCCTGGGTGTGGGTAGGGCGGGGGAGCAGCCCATCTCCACTTCTTCAGCCCAAGGAGGAGAGGCCCAGGAGTGCCCTAAGACCTGGAAACTAGATAACAAATTAGATACCCCACACCACTTCCCCTTTACCATGAAACACCCCCAAATGTCAGATATATAATTAAATATTGAGTTAACTCAGTTGCCTCTGGATGACAGTTGAGAGCACAGGGAAAAAAAGAGCTTTGTAACAAATTTGGAGAAGTTCTAAAATTGGAATTGGTACACAATATCAAACTAGTAACATTTCAACTAATCACAGAGACAAAATCAGCACAAATTCTAGACGAAGCCGCTGGAGGACTGACATACATATAATTTATCTGACAAGCATAGACTTTTTAAAAAGAGAAAACCACTATTAAATGTTACCAGAATCACTTTTGATTTGGAATGTGGCAGCCCACTCATCACTTTTGAGGTGCCAGCCATTGCCACGGCCCAGGCACTGGCAGATGTACCCACTGCCTCAGGCCCCTCACCCCTCCTGCCATCTCTCCTTGGTCCACCAAGCCATGCTCAAGGGCGCACCACGTTTTCCCCGCAGAGACTCAGCGCTCGATATAATTATAGTACTTAACGCTTACTGCGTCCCTACATGGTGCGGCACATGCATTATCTTATTTAATCCTCAGGGCCAGCCTACCAGGCAAGTGCTGCTATCATTTTACACAGGCGTACGTTGGAGATATTTTGGGTTCAGTTCCAGACCACCACAACAGAGCAAATATCTCAATAGAGGGAGTCACATGAATTTTTGGGTTTCTCAGTACCTGTAAGTTATACTTACACTACACCACCGTCTATTAACTGCACACAGTGTTATGTCTAAAAACACTATATACCTTAATTAAAGAATACTCTATTACAAAACAGTCATCTGAGCTTTCAGCTAGCCGTGACCACGTATCGCATCTTGCCACAAGAAATATAACAACAATGAAAAAAATGGAAATATTGGAGAGTTACCAAAATGTGAAACAGAGACACACAGTGAGCAAATGCTGTTGGAAAAATGGTGCTGGTGGACTTGCTTGACACAGGGTTTCCACAAACCTTTCATGGTAAAACACACAGTATCTTCAAAGCGTAATAAAATGAAGCACGTCTGAGGCCGACTGAAGACACACACGTGCCACAGTGAGCAGTAGAAGCCATCAGATGCCAGGGCCTGTGGTCTTAGTTACTCTGCCATAATACCTACTTCACATGGCTGGATGAGGGAGGAATGCATGAGGTGATGTGTGCAAGAAGTCTGGCACACACTGGTTTATAATATATGTTAGTTCCCTTCCTGCTTCTATCATCTCTCTCTTTCCCACTATACTGTCCTTCCCCCCCCCCCACCCCGCATTAGAGATGTATCGCTTCAAGTTTTTAAGGAAGGGAGCTTAATGATTCCAGGGATGTGTGCTTTGAATTATCGTTGACTTATCAAACATTTTTAAATAATGGCCAGAATATAACTACTTTCTTTTGTCTATGCTCTAGTTTCCTCTGGTCACTATGAACACAAACACAGTCTATTTTGTGAATACTTGCCTTGGATTCAGGGTCCAGGGATATAAATGTTTATGAAGACGGGATTCCATGTGAAGGGAACGGTGAATATAGGTAGGGTCTTGGTTAGCTCATCCCCTGTGGGACTCTAAGAATCTCTGGGCCTTGCCAGGTAAAGCCTTTGAATAAAGAAGAGGGTCAGGCCAGATTGGGTCATCACGAAAGTCCGTTCAGCCACCTTTTCCATGGGCCCATGTGTACCAACAGCCTAGTGCCAGAGCCCATGGGCTCTGGAGCAGAGTTGCCTCTGACATGGAAATCAGCATTACCTGGCCAAGCGACTTGATGTCTCCTGGTCTCAGTTTCCTCACCTCTAAAATTGGGATAGTAATAACACCCATATTGCAGGATTACTGTAAAAACGAAATGGAATGATTCACATAAGCACTCAGCACAGTGTGATGTGCACTATGCTCTGTAAATATCAGCTAGAGCTATGAGCAGTAGTCGTATCAACAGGTGTAATGTGGTCCTAGGAAGAGCATGCTCATAAGGCACAGTTTCAACAACAAAAACAAGACATGGAGCAAGTCAGATGAACCCAAGCTATGATTTCAACTTGAATGGATCAGTTAGCTTTCTGATGTACATTTTATTCACAATTTCACCCCAACTCACCTTTCAAAAGAATTGGAGACATTACAATGAGACATTGCTAAATTAGAAAATCAGAAATCATGTTAAAGGAGGAGAGAGGAAATATTAGAAACTCCTGGGATTGAATCTCACCTTCAGTTCTGACCTTCCCAGCGGCCGGTACAAAAGGGAAGACAGATGGGCTATGACATACTCATTATCTGATGTTTTGTGTGTATCAGTTTAGTGTGAATCCAGATTAGCAAAGTTATTTTTCTTGGAACTCACCATACAAGTGCCTACTAACAGAAAGTGATTTCATCAGCTCCCTTTGTATTGAACATGCCCATTTTCCCCCAGCGCTCTGTAAATTCCTTGAGGAGGACCTGCACTGTTTCATATTTTTATCTCCTAAGCATACTACCTGTCTTCAGAACATGCTTAAGGAAATATTAAACGATGGCATAAATTGTACAAAAATTGCTTATCCTTCAGCCTGGTAACTTGACTGGTGTTTATATAAAGTCACTAGCAGATTTTGAGTCCAGGTCTTTCTGACCTTCAGAACCCACACTCTTTTCTAATGTTCTATTGTCCTAGGTAAATATTTCTATTTTACAAACTATGCCAAAACCTAGTTGCTTCCAAATAACAATGCAGTATCTTACATAGCTCTGTGGGGTGCTCAGGCTCCACTAAGCTGTTCTTGCTCAGGATCTTTCTTGAAGCTGAAGTCAGGTGTGGCTAGCGCTGAAGCTGTCTGAAGATTACTTCAATCACCTATGTGGGGTCTGAGTGTGTGTGGGAGGGGGGTGGATAGCTGGAGTTGCTGTGGCTTGTCAGGCACCCCTCTTTGCACATAGCATCTGTGTGGCTAGCTTGGGCTTGCTCACTGCACAGTGGTGTCAGCACAGTCAGATGGCTCACATGTTGCCTGGCTTATTCCGAAGGGAGCATTCCAAGGGACCAAGCCAAAAGCTGCAAGACTTCTTCTGACCTCGTCTCAGAAGTCACATAGAAACATTGCCGCCAGATGATATTTGTCAAAGCAGCCACAGGTCCACATGAATTCAAGCGATGGAGAAATAGACTCCACTTCTTAATGGAAGAATACTTGCCTGGTTCCAAGATTTAAGCTGTAATAATCCACACAGTAAGCTGTTTTCAAGGCAAAGTGACAGTAACCAAGACAGTCTTCTATTGGTATTATAATACACATGAAGATCAGTAGAAAAAAATGGGTCCAGAAGTAGACCCATACATTTATTTACATTTGACTGACCTTTGACAAAGGTGCAAGAAAGTACAGTCTTTTTGACACATGATACTGGAGCAACAACTGACTATCCACTTAGAAAAATATTTAATATTGATGCATAACACGAAATCTAATTTTGTAATACACAAAATTTAATCTGAGACAGATCATAGACTTAAATATAAAAGCAAAAGCTATAAAGCTTCTAAAGGAAAACATGGAAAAATATTTTTGTGATCTAGCTGTAGGTATATTTCTTAGACAAGACCTGAAAGCAATGCCAGGAAAGAAAAAAATGATAAATTTGACTTTCTCCTTCTGCTAATCAAAGATACAATAAAGAAAATTAAGGGCTCATTTCCATAGATGGAAAAAAGCATTTGACAAAATGCAACATCCATTCATGTTAAAACCTTCAACAAAGTAGTAAAGTTCAGAGGGAACATACTTCAACATAATAACAGCCGTATATGGAAAACCCACAGCTGACATCATAGCCAATGGTGTACAACTGAGACCTATTTCCCTAAGGTCAGGAATAAGACAAGGATGTCCACTCTCACCACTTTTATTCAACATAGTACTGGTAGTCCTAGCTACAGAAATCAGACAAGAAAAAGAAATAAAAAGCATCCAAATTGGTAAGGAAGAAGGAAAACTTTCACTATTTGCAGATGACATGATACTACATACAGAAAACCCTAAAGACTCCACCAAAAAACTACTAGAAGTGATCAATGAATTCAGTAAAGTCTTAGGACACAAAATCAACATACAGAAATCATTGTATTTATATACACTAACAATGAAGTCACAGAAAGAAAAATTAAGAAAAAAGTCCCATTAACATTTGTACCAAAAATAATAAAATACCTAGGAATAAACTTAACCAAGGAAGTAAAAGACCTCTACTCTGAAAACTGTAAAACACTGATGAAAGAAATTGAAGATGATACAAAGAAATGGGAAGATATTTCATGCTCATGGATCAAGAGAACAAATACTGTTAAAATGTCCACACTACCCAAAGTAATCTGAAGATTTAATGCAATCCCTACCAAATACCAACAGCATTTTTCACATAACTAGAATAATCCTAAAATTTGTATGGAACCACAAAAGACCCAAATAATCAAAGCAATCTTGAAAAAGAACAAAATGAAGTATCATATTCCAGATTTCAAGATATACTAAAAAGATGTAGTAATCAAAAATATGTTACCAGCACAAAAATAAACACATAGATCAATAGAACAGAACAAAAAGCCCAGAAATAGACCCACAACTACACAATCAATTTTTGAGCAAGGAGGAAAGACTTCTTTACAATATACAATGGGAAAAAAGACAGTCTTTACAACAAATGGTATTGAGAAAACTAGACAGCTACACACAAAAGAATGAAACTAGACCACTTTTTTATATCATCAACAAAAATAAATTCAAAATGGATTAAAGACTTAAATGTGAGACCTGAAACCATAAAAATCCTAAAAGAGAGAACAGGCAGTAATTTCTCTGATACTGGTTGTAGCAACATCTTTCTAGATATGTCTCCTGAGGCAAGGGATACAAAAGCAAGAATACACTATTATGACAACATCAAAGTAAAAAGCTTCTGCACAGCAAAAGAAACAATCAACAAAAAACAACCTATTGAATGGGAGAAGATATTTGCACATGACATATTTGATAAAGGGTTAGTATCCAAAATATATAAAGAACTTATACAACGCAATGCCAAAAAAGCCCCCAATAATCCAATTAAAAATGGGCAGAAGACATGAAGAGACATTTCTCCAAAGAAGACCTACAGATGGGCAACAGACACATGAAAAGATGCTCAACATCACTCATCAGGAAAATGCAAATCAAAACTATAATGAGATATCACCTTACATCTGTCAGAATGGTTAAAATAAAAAACACAAAAAACAAGAGTTGACAAGGATGCGGAGAAAAGGAACCCTCATGTGCTGTTGGCAGGAATGCAAACTAGTACAGCCACTGTGGAAAACAGTATGGAGTTTCCTCAAAAAATTAAAAATAGAATTACCATAAGATCCAGTAATTCCACTACTGGGTATTTACCCAAATAATATGAAAACACTAATTCAAAAAGATCTATTCAGTCCTATGTTTATTGCAGCATTATTGACAACAACCAAATTATGGAAACAACCCAAGTGTTCATCCACAGATGAATAAAGAAGAAGTGGTATGTATATATTATATTATGTATACATAATATATACATACACACAATCAATGTTACTCAGTCATAACAATGAATGAAATCTTGCCATTTACCACAACATGGTGGATCTAGGGAGTATAATGCTAGGTGAAGTAAGTCAGAGAAAGACAAATACCATATCATTTCACTCATATGTGGAATTTAAGAAACAAAATAAATGAACAAAGTAAAAAAGAGACAAAAAGCAGACTCAAAAATAGAGAGCAAACTGATGGTTACCAGATGGGGGTGGGTGGGGGGATGGGGGAAATAAGTGAAGGGGAATAAGAGTACACTTATCATGACGAGCACTGAGTAATGTATAAAACTGTTGAATCACTATATTATACACCTGAAACTAGTATAACACTGTATGTTAATTATATGGGAAATTTTAAAAAAAGGAAAAAAATGAAAATGCCACAAATCGAGAGAAAACATTTGTACATGTATATATGTGTATATATATGCATATTGTATATTTTACATATACGTGACAAAGGACTTGTATAAAAACTATAAAAAAACTTTTACAGGGGTGCCTGGGTGGCTCAGGTGGTTAAGCAACCAATTTTGGCTCAGACCATGATCTCATGATTTGTGAGGTCGAGCCCCACATTGGTCTCCCTGCTGTCAGCACAGAGACCACTTTGGATTCTCTGCCCCCTCTCTCTCTGCCCCTCTTCCACCTCTCTCTAAAAAAAAAAACAAAAAAAAAAAAAACAAAAAAAAAAAACCCAAAACCAAACAAAAAAAAAAACAAAAAAAAAAACATTAAAAAGGAATACTACAACTCAAAAATGAAATGACAACCCAGTTTTAAAATCAAGCAAAAGGGGCGCATGGGTGGCTCAGTCAGTTAAGTGTGCAACTCTTGATCTTGGCTCAGGTCATGATCTTGTGGTTGAAGGGATAGAGCCCTGCATCAGGCTTTGCACTGACAGCACAGAGGCTGCTTGGGATTCTCTTTCTCTCTCTCTCTCATAAATTAATTAATTAATAACTTAATAAAATAAAATAGAGCAAAAGGCTCGAATAGCCCTGTCAGCAAAGAAGGTACTTAAATGTCCAGGAATCATGTGAAAAGATACTCAACATCGTTAGGGAAATTAAAACCACAGTGAGATACCTGGGTATACCCCTAGAATGGCTAAAATTGAGGACTGACAACATCAACTATTGATAAGAATGCGAAGCCATAGGAACTTTTATGTATTGCTGGTGGGAATAGAAAATGAGTATAAAATACTTCAACCATGTTAGAAAACTGTTTGGCAGCTTTTTACAAAGTTAAATACACATATATCCTGTGACCTAGACATTCCACTTCTAAGTATGTGTCCAAGAGAAATAAAGACATGTTCACAGAACACTTATAGACAAAAGTTATTAGCAACTTTACTCATAATGATTCTAAATGGGAAGAACCCAAATGTCCATCAACATGAAAATCAACAAATTATCATATAGTAATACAATAGGATATTGACCAGCAACAGAAAGAAGCTACCAATATGTTCCCAGCATGAATAAATCTCAGAAACATTGTTCCAAGTGAAACTAGCCAGACACAAAAGAATACCATTCAAGTGAAGATCAAGAACAAGCAAAATCACATCAATAGAAATTTTTTTTTTTTTTAAGTTGCAGGTAATATGGGAGGGAGAGCTGGGAGACTGGCAACTAACAGACATGAAAGAACTTCCTGGGATTACAGAAATGTTTTCTATCTTGATTTAGGTGGAAACTACATGGGTGTAAACTGTTGTCAAAATCCATGGAACTGTACACTTTAGATTACAAGGTTTTCTTCTTAATTATACCTTCAAACACCTACCCAAAAGTCGGCAATAAAATAGGAAACTCAAAAGGTACAGCAGGCAGAGAAATAGAAAGCATATGGTAAAACAATAGATTTAAACCCAAATCCAGTGACCACTGTATTACATGCAAATATGTCAGATGCTCCAAATAAGAGACAAAGATTTATCTGACTGGATTTTTAAAATTCCAGTGGTTTGCTGTTTAGAAGAGGCACCTCTGGGGGTACCTGGGTGGCTCAGTTGCTTAAGCATCTGACTCTAGATTTCAGCTCAGGTCATGATCTCGTGGTGATGAGATGGAGCCCTGAGTTGGGCTCCGTGCACGTGTGAAACCTGCTTAAAATTCTTTCTCTCCTTCCCTCTGCCCTCCCTGCTCCTGCATGTACTCCCTCCCTCTCTCAAAAAATAATAATAATAATAATAATAATAATAATTTTAGAAGAAACACATCTAAAACAAAAGCTACAGAAATCCTGAAAGTAAAAGGATATAAGTAACCTACGCAAATTTTAACCAAAGAGAAGCTAGTGGAGCCATATTATTATTAACAGACATTATAGCTAAAGAAATTACTAAGGAAAAAGAAAGATTTCCTAATGATCCAGGTTTCAATTCATCAGACAGAACGCATAGCAATTCAGAATATATATGCATCTGGCTTCAAAATAGTTAAAGCAACTAAGAGGAGAAAGAGGTAAATCACAATCATAGTTGAAGATCTTAACTCACTTCTTTCAGTAATTGATCAAAAAGCAGCTCCCAAATCAATTAAGAATATGCAGTATCTTAACAACACAAAGTATAGATTTAATCTAGTGAACAAACAGAACACTATATCCCCAAGCTGAATACAAATAATTATCAAAAGTTTGTGAAACATTTACAAAATTGATTGTCTGTTGGGCTACAAAACAAATCTCAATAAATTTCAAAAACTGAAATTGTGAATTCATACTCTGACAACAGAGGAGTTAAGCTAGAAATCAACTGTGAAAATATAACAAAACTTTCCATATGTATTTTTCAAATACACTTTCAAATAATCTATAGGTCAAAAATTAATCACACCCAAAATTAGAAAATATTTTAATTGCAAGGTAGTCAAAACTTGTAGAATGCAGCTAATATAATGCTTAAAGGAAACTTTATGCCTTAAATTAATTTATTACAAAATAAGAAAGGATTAGAAGAAAACAGTGATGTAAGTTACTCATCCCAATAGGTTAGAAAAAAAGCCTCAGCAAATTAAAACTTGAGCAAGAGGAAAAAAAATGAAGAAAAATACGGGCGCAGACATTGATGCAATCGAAACAAACCTAAAATAGGACAAACAGAACCCAAAGCTGGTTCTTTGGAAGGAGTTATAAACTTGATAAATCCTGGACAAAGCTTTAAGAAAAAAAGAAAGAGAAGGTACCAATGTCAGGAATAAAGATGACGTCCTGACATATTGTAAAGAGATATTAAGAGGATTATTATGAGCAGCTTTATGCTAAGAAAGCTTGAAAATTTGATGAAATGGACAAATTCTAGGAGAAACACAACTTACCAAAATTGATACAAGAAAACAATTGAGAATCACATAATTATTTAAGAAATTAAAAATGTAATTGAAAATCTCCTGTAAAGAAAATGTAAAACGTTCCCAGTCCCAACCAGCTTCAACGATGAATTCTGCTAAGTGTTTAATAAAGAAAAATATGCCAATCCTATACAAATTCTTCCAGAGAATAAAGAAGAGGCAGTGTTTCCCAACTTGTTTTACGAGGCCAACATAATCTTTTTTTTTTAATGTTTATTTATTTTTGAGACAAAGAGAGACAGAGCATGAAAGGGGGAGGGGCAGAGAGAGGGAGACACAGAATCCAAAGCAGGCTCCAGGCTCTGAGCTGTCAGAACAGAGCCCAACGCGAGGCTCGAACTCACTGACTGCAAGATCATGACCTGAGCCGAAGTCGGACGCTCAACCGACTGAGCCACCCAGGCACCCCAAGGCCAACATAATCTTAATACCAACTTGACAAGAGCATTATGAGAAAGGAAAACTGTAGGCCACTACTGCACTCAGAGTATAAGAACAAAAGCCTAAACAAAATATTAGCAGATAGAATCAGCAATGTATAAAAGAATAATACATCAGAGCAAACTGGATTTATTCCAGGAGACCAAGGTTAGTTTAACATTCAAAATTTCAATTGCCCTAATTCCCATTGACAGAACAAAAGGGTATGTTTGTATGATCATCTTGAGAGACAAATAGAAAGCAATAAAAGTCATCATCCATTCATCATTAAAATAAACAAAAATCACTTAGCAAAGGAGGAAAAAAAAAGGGAACTTGTTAGCCTGATAAAGTAAATCTACAAGCCAGTAACAAACATTAATAATGAAATGTTGAAAACTTTCCTTTTGATGTAGAGACTGAAAGATGTGAATAACACAATTAGCTGGCCAACAGCACTCCTAGTCCATACTGACTGGAGGTCCTACCCATACAGTAATGCAAGGGGAAAAAAGGCATAGGAATTAGAAAATAAGTTTACAGATATAAGGTCAACATATAAAAATCAATTGATTTCTATCTAGCAAAAGGAAAATCATAAAAAAAAGATTCCTGTTTACGGTATTATTTAAAAAAATCAAGTGTGTGGGGCGCCTGGGTGGCTCAGTCGGTTAAGCGTCCAACTTCAGCTCAGGTCACGATCTCACGGTCCGTGAGTTTGAGCCCCGCATCGGGCTCTGGGCTGATGGCTCGGAGCCTGGAGCCTGCTTCCGATTCTGTGTCTCCCTCTCTCTCTGCCCCTCCCCCATTCATGCTCTGTCTCTCTCTGTCTCAAAAATAAACATTAAAAAAAACTTTTTTAAAATAAATAAATAAATCAAATGTCTAGGAATAAATCTAATAAATGCTGTATAAAACCTTCATGCAAAGATCTCTGAAATATTATTGAAGGAAATGAAAGGAAACTTAAACAAAAAAGGGGGGGAGAGTCTACCATGCTCATTAACTACAAGACTCAACATTATAAAGATGTATGTTCCTACTAAATTTATGTGAAGAATCAGGGGAATCCAAATCAAAATTCAAAGGTGTTTTTGTGGATCTTGACAAAATGTCATTTTAACATTTATAGGAAATAGGAAAGATCAAGACTCTTATAGAAAAAAGAACAAGGTGGGAAGAACTGCTGTACTATAAAGCGAGATTTATGGTAGCTACATTTACAGTGAGTATAGCACAAGGTACAGAGAGGTTGAATCACTATGTTGTACACCTGAAACTAATGTAACAATGTGTGTCAACTATTCTCAAATTAAAATTTTTAAAAAAGACTTATAAAGCCACACCCATTAAAAACATCGAGGAATTGACACAAGCAGAAACCAATAGATCAACACAACAGAATGACTCTGTAACCCCAAAACAGACCCACAAACAGAGTGATGCTCCACTTTTGACAAAGGTGCCATCACTGAGGTAAAGATTTTTTTCAAGAAATAATTTCCTATATTAACTGGATGTGGGGAGACACTTTAAACTTGACCCCCTACTTCACGCTGTATATAAATACATCATTATCAGGTGGATATGAAAGACACAGACCTTACAGATGAAAATAAAATTACAAGGCTTCTTGAAAAAAATATAGAATATCTTCATGACTTCATGTCTTACTAGAGCAAGACACAAAAAAGCCACCAAGGATAAAGGAAAATACTGATGAACTGGACATTAAATTAAGAACTTCTGTTCAACAAGACACGAAGAAGCAAGCATCTATGGGCAAAGATTCCACAACACACAAAACTGACAAATATTTCATACCCACAATGTAAAAATATACCTGATGAATCGGTAAGGAAAAGATGGAAAAATCTTGATGGAAAATGGGCAAAAATCACCAACAGGAACATCACAAAAAAAGGATATCAGATTGCCCACTAAATACAGGAAGATAGAGTCGACCTCATTACTCATCAGAGAAATGGAAAAATACGCAAATCAAATACTTCCCAGAATGACTAACATTAAAAGAAATGACCACAATAAGTATTGGCCAAGAGGTGGAGCAAGGAAACCCTCATACAGTACCTGTGGGAGTGAATCCAAGTGTTATGATTCCTTGGGAGAACACTGTGGCTTAGTTTCCAAAGCTAAGCATACATATAATACTATGATCAGCTATTCCACAGGGACACCAAGAGGTGTGTTCAGTAATAGTTATGACAGTTTTTTTGGTTTTTTTGTAATAGTCCCAAACTAGAAACAAACCAAATGTCCATCAACAGTAGAATAAATAACTAATTTGTGGTATTTTCATACAAAAGAGATTGATATGGCAATGAAAACAATGACCTCCAGCCACAATATGTATGTCAGAAACATAACTGATCAAAACAAGCCTCATACAAAAGCATATAGTATGATTTCATTTTTTATTCTAAAAACTATAGTATTAAGAGATGCCTGATAAGGTGATAAGACTCAAGAAATGGAAGTGATTACCATAAAAATCTGACTAGTGGTTATGTCCAGGTTGGAGGGGAGGATTTTTTCATCTTTTATTTGGATTGATGGTTCTGTGGATGTTTGCTTTGGGGTAATCAATTAAGCTCTACATTTCTGTTTTAAATCACTTTCTGTATATGTGTTGCATTCAGCAATAAATAGTTAAAAAACAAAAAACAGGACTGGTGACACAAAATCTAGGGAGCCCCAGGGAGATCACCTTCTGGGTAGGTATCAATCTGCTTGTTACTGTTTTGTAGACTGAGTGGTACCCCCCAAAACCAGGGGATTATAACACGGAAATTTAGTGTCAGGATCCAGCCAAGTAAAAGCCTAGCTTGCCATACAAAGTGGATGTCAAACTAGCTGGGTCTTCTTTCTTTTCAAGTGGCTAGGCTGGTGATCAGGTAAACACAAAACCTGCCTGAGAGCAGCTGTGGAGAAGGCTCTGGTGGTTTGGAAGATAGGGCAGTAGATGAGGCTAATTACAATGGTGGCCTCTTTATAGCCCGGACCAAGAACTCCAGCCCAGGGCATTTAGAGCAGCAGAGTAGAGGGAGCCTCCAGGAAGTGGAAGGGGGAGGTGCCTGAAGCCCCAGCATAGACACTGGGAGGATAATGCCTCCTCCTTCCACAGCTGGGGAGGGTGCTGCTGAGAGGAGCCAGGGGGAGCTCTAGGAGGCATCTGTGCTTCCTTAGCATCCCAAAGCCCCCGGGATGATGGCTAATTCTGTGTCAACTTGAAGTGGAAATGGGGTGCCCAAATTAAACCTTATTTCTGAGTGTATCTGTGAGGATGGTTCTCGTGGGATGAGCATTTGGATCAGTGGACTCACAAAGCAGATGGCCCTCCTCAACGTGAATGGGCACCACCATCCAATCTATCAAGGGTCTGAAGAGAACAAACAGCAGAGAAAGTAGGGACTCACCCCTATTTTCCCTGCCTCACTGTTTGAGTTGGGGCATCTAATCTCATCTTCTCTTGCTCTCAGACTGGGACTTACACCATCGGCTCCCCCTGGTTCCCAGGCCTTCTGACTCAGATTAAGTTACACCACTGGCTTCACTGAGTCTTCAGCTTGCAGATGGCAAGTCGTGGGACTTCTCAGCCTCATGATCACATGAGCTGATTCCTCATAATAAATCTCCTTTTATAAATATCCCACTAGTTCTCTCTAAAGAACCCTGACTAATCCACCCCGTCCACAAGGCATGCTGCCTGCCTTGTCACTGATCCTCTCTCCCTCCTCTGTGTTCCTGGCTCCAGACCTTCTTCCAGGGAAGCTGTGTTCTGTTTAGTTACAGCCTGGGTCCAGAGCTTCCCCCACCACACCATCTTTGTGACGAGGCAGACTCCCTGGTGTGCTGACTTTAGCAGCTGCTGTGCGCCCTGTTTTACCTAGGATGAGGGTGGCATCTGGCACTGGTGAAGGAACTTCTGGATGAAATAATTCCCTAGCTTGGTCTGGTGGAGAAGCCATTGCCTCTAGGGCTATGCTGACCAGGGTTTGCAGCCAAGTTTGGCCACTTCTTGGCGGTGAGCTAGGTCACCTTGGTCAATTACTAGGGATGTGAGTTTTCACTAACATTGCATAGAAAACAGCACCATGTCCAGCATAGAAAGATAGAGAAATTCTATCTTTTATTATTATTACCATCATAAAACTATTCTTAATTATATTTATTAAATTACATATTAGTAATTAGTAATAAAGTATTATCATCATTGGAAGCAGCCTATGCAGAAAGGCACTGTGTACTCCCTGTAGAGAGATGAAGTGAGCCCACTTAGGAGGAGGCAGGAAGCATCAGCCTCTCTACACACTGAACCTTTTGACCCCAGGTCCTGGGACTGTGAAACAGAGTCTGGGTCTCAAGGAGTGAGGGGAGAATCCTTGGGCTGGCACCTTATATGTAGATTTTTCCACAAGAGAAAGTCAAAAGGACATATAACAGGTGTCACCTTTTGCAACCTTCTGTATGTGCCCATATTTTCCATCACTGTCTCCATCATTCCATCATGAACTCCAGCATTGTCAGGGAAACATATTTCCTTTAAAATTATGTTAGAAAAGCATCAGTTTGGATGAATATGCTTGGAAAGAATGACCACCATGGGGCACCTGGATGGCTCATTTGGTTAAACGTCCAACTTCAGCTCAAGTCATGATCTCACGGTTTGTGAGTTGGAGCCCTGCATCAGGGTCAGCACTGACAGCTCAGAGCCTGGAGCCTGCTTTGGATTCTGTGTCTCTTTCTCTGCCCCTCCCCTACTTGTGCACATGCTCTCTCTCTCTCAAAAATAAATAGACATTAAAAAATATTTTAAAAAATGACCACCATTATTTTCAATGTGAGTATGAGAAGTCATGAGAGGAGGCAAAGGGCACTGGGAGGACCAAAGAACATGAGCAGGAAGAATCACCACTGAGTCTAGGAGGATGGAGATGGCCAGGGCCAGCAGATTCCTCCAGGCAGCACTTGAAGAAAGGGGCTGGGGTAGAAACTGGAGCAGGAGAAGGTGGTAGAGTGTTTGCAAAACTGTGCACCTACAATCCCTTCCATCTACACACATGTGTGCTGCTCTTCCCATCTGGAAGTAGTCTATTTTCCCTTCCCTTAAATCTAGGCTCATCCTGAGACTTGCTTTGATCCACACAACGCAGCTGAAGTGATGCTGCATGACTTCCAAATCCTAGTACGTAAGATGGCTTGCAACTTCTATTTTCACCCTCCTGGGATCCAACCAACATGCAATGAAAGTCATGCTAAACCACCAAATGAAGAGAGGCCATATGGAGAGCAAGAATGGCCCAGCCAGGCTCAGCTGTTCCAGCCACCTCAGCTGAAACACCAGGTGTGAGCAAAGCCACCAAGGATGTTCCAGCCCACCCGGCTCCCAGGGGTAGGCAGCTGCCTGAGTGGCCCTAGCCAACACCATGTGGAGTAGAACTGCCCAGCTGAGCCTGGTCAACCCACAGAATCATGTAGAAATAGTAAATCCTTGCTGCTTAAGCCACTAAGTTTGGCCTTATGTTTTATGCAGCAATAGATAACAGAATTCAACTCAAGCTATCTCTCAGACACTGAAAGGCTGCTCAGTTAATATCACTATTTCACTGGCTTCAGAACATAATGCTTATTGATCTTTTATGCTTTTAATAAAACTTCTGTTTTAAATATACACTGTGGCCAGCGTGCTTGCAAGTGGGAAATCGGTGCCAATAACAGGGCCTTCCCACATGTTTCTAATCAGAGATGAGTCAAGGAAAGAGTGTCATAAACAGTGATGGGTACTATCATTTATTGAGTGCCTCCCTTGGGACGGGCCTTATATGGGATGCTTTACAGTCATTATTCCATTTTGCCCTTCAGGGGAAGGAACTGTAAAATGTCTCACTTTACAGATGAGTAAACTCCTGAGAGTTATAAAGCAGAAGCATTTGCCTGGGACCAAACCATGAATGAATGGCAGAGTCAGTATTTGAACCCAGAGCTCTGAGTACTTGACCTCCAAGCTACTGCCTTTCTTAAACCAGAATATCCTAGTTCTTTGGTTTCAGCTGCCTCTTCTGATTGTGGGAGGGGGGTTGGGAGCTCCCAGAGATGGCCCCTTGGAGAATTTCTTTCCCTCTCTGGAAGAGACTGCTGGCCCAGGAGGCCTAGCATGGAGGCAGGGATGAGTATGTCTTTCAGGCCACTGGGGCACCTGGCATGAGAAGGCACAAGGGCTCTCTCTCCCCAGAAGCAGCACATTTAACATTATGCAGTTTCACATTCTGTGCTTTTTATTTCCAAGAACGGAGCTTCCCCTTTGAAAGCCAACAGTAGCCCCAGGCCACTCAGAGAGGAGCTCTGTGGAGTTTCCCCTTGTCCTAGAAGGAAAGAGCTTCATTTCTACCCTCTTTTAATCTTGGAAGCCTTCCTGCGAGAGTTTAGCTTTGGAAGAAGTGAGGGAGGCAGCTGGATGAATGTTAAGTAGGACATTTTTAGTTTGAACAGTGACTCTTGAGACACTGCAGTGAAAATCTCAGTAAAGTGAAGAAGGAAGAAATAGTTTGTGTTGTGTGCAGCAAATTACAATTCAGAATAATTTTGATGGGTTTCAGTGTTGAGCCAAAATCAACATGATAACCTTTAGCAGCAATAAATGTAAACTCCCAAATGTAGATGCCAACGGTCATTTAAACAATTTTAGGGTGGGGAAGAGCTGACTTGAAAGCAGTTCATGGGAAAACTAATTGGGGTATGCTGGAACACACAAGAACTCAGAATAAACCAACAGTGAAGTGCAGCTGCAAAAAGATCTAAACCCATCTTGACTTGCACAAATATGTGTTTACTGTGCCACTCCAGGTTGAGAGACATGAAAATGACCAAACAGAAAGTCTGGGTAACCCTCTTTTAAACAGATGCAGTCTGGGCTTCCAGGGAGAGTCCAGATAGCTTGTACTTTGCTCCAACTGTGCTCCCCCAGCCCTGACTGGGATCAGTCAGATTCAAAGGAACTGAGTCATCTTATAAAACGATGAAACTTTTGGGGCACCTGGGTGGCTCAGCTGGGTAAGCGTCTGACTTCCACTCAGGTCATGATCTCACAGTTTGCGAGTTCATGCCCCGCTTCAGTCTTTGTGCTGACAGCTTGGAGCCTGGAGCCTGCTTCAGATTCTGTGTCTCTCCCTCTCTCTGCCCCTGACCCACTCATGCTCTATCTCTCTGTCTCAAAATTAAACATTAAAATAGATAGATACAGGGCACCTGGGTGGCTTAGTCGGTTAAGTGTCCGACTTCAGCTCAGGTATTGATCTCTCTGGTTCGTGAGTTCAAGCCCTGCGTCGGGCTCTGTGCTGACAGCTCAGAGCCTGGAGCCTGCTTCAGATTCTGTCTATCTGTCTCTCTCTCTCTGTCCCTTCCCCGCTCATGCTCTGTCTCAAAAATAAACACTAAAAAAAAATTCTTTTTAAATAGATAGATAGATAGATCAATAAATGAATGGATGAAACTTTCAAAAGAAGTACTACACCCTGGCATCTGAGTGTGGTGTCTCTTTTCTGTCTGTCCTGACCAGGGCTTGCTCCCAGCCATCTCTCCCTCAGATGGTCTTCCTCCTCCCTCCTCTAAGATTAAGGTCCTAGGACTACTGATACAGCCCAAGATGACCTGAGCTTGGAGGCCAAGGCCATTCTACTCTTCACAGCAAGGTCTCACTCTCTTTTTGCTCCTTTTCTCCTGCTTCCATAGGTGGGGTTGGATCTGCCCTTTCTCCTGTTGGAGGCCAAGACCTGGGACTCAAGTGTGAGTGCTCAGAAGGCAGAGACCCAGTTAAACTCCTGGGTCTGTCCCAGTTCTGGATGTAGGTGGACTCTGGCCACTGCCCTGGCAAAAGGAGTTGTCTACCCTTCTGGAACCTGGCTCTGTTGAGCTCTGCACAGGGGTCAGCGGATACTCCCCTAATTAATAACAGTCTGCTTCATCTATGCATACGTTTTCTTTGGGAAACTACTATGGGTGGAACAGTGTCCCTGGCAAATTCATGTGAACCCCTAACCACCCCCAATGTGACAGTGTCAGAGGGCCTTTGTGGGGGTGATCAGATTTAGATGAGGTCATGAGGGTAGGGTCCTCCTGATTTAATTAGTGTCTTCTATGAAGACCTCTTTCTCTTCCCCCCACCTTCCCCACCACGTAAAGACATAGCAAGAAGGTGTCCATCTGCAAGCTAGGAAGAGGACATTTGCCAGTAACCAAATTGGCTGGCCAGCACCTCGATCTGGGACTTCCCATCCTCCAGAACAGTTAGAGACAAATGTCTGTTGATTATGCCACCCCTTCTATGGTATTTTGTTACAGCAGCCTGAGCAGACTACTAACAAAACTCATTCTATCTCAATTTACAAAAGGGAGGTACTTTATAAGAAAGAAAGAAATCAACCAATCTATGGAGATAAGAGATGATTCGAGGGCCATGTCATCTGCCATGACAATGCGATCTCATAGCATCGATGCAGTCATTATTCCTAACACAGATGGGCTAGAGAGTAGTTGGAGGGAAGCTTTCTGGCAGGAGGGACGTGAGACCATGGCATACGAGAATGATTTGGGGGCTGGGAAAGCTAACCTTGCCTGAGAGGAGGGCCCGGGCACCAAGGAAATCCTCTCACTGGGGCCATTGCTTAGGATGAAGGTGGGGGGTTGGCTGCTCCATGGTTCAAAGCTGCTTGGAGAAGCAAGCTGCTCACCGGACACTGGGGAACAACTAATGGCAACATCTTCTGGGTGAGAAGCTAAGAGGGAAAAGTTAGAAGAAAGCGAAGTGTTGCAAGATAGTAAACAGGAATCTTCAGTGAGGCTCCTGGTTACCATGGTGGCAAGGGGGGCAGAGTTACAGACCATGGACTATGTCGTATAGAAAGATAGAATTTTGCAACCTCACCATTTTTGGTTTCTTGGTCAGCTCTGGTCAATAAAGCAGAATAACTCCTCCTTTCTTCTGCAACGCTAGGGGTGGGGACGACCCATTAAACACAACAGAGGGAACTTGAGGGACTAGGTTCCACTTTTTACTGACTAGGTTTTGGGCAAGATATTCCAGCTAGAGTGGGCAGAGGCCCCCTGGAAGCAGAAGAACAGGCTGAAGCCAGGGCCCATGGGGAAGAAGAGATGAACAACAGTGACAAAGAAACAGGGTAGTGTCACTGGGGTAGCACAATTGGCTGAAGTGGCAGAAAGGCCATCCATCTCACATACCTGCAGGGCTATCCTTAGAAGGTGGACCCATGTGGGAGAGTGGGGACCAGTCAGTAAAGTCACAGGAAGGTAATGCTGGATTTCACCTGGGCAAGACATTGCTAAACCCCAGAGCTGTGCAGCATAGCAGGCTATGCCTCTGGAGACGGTGTGCTCCTAAACACTGGAGTTGTTGAGAAGCTGACCAGGATGAGAGGTTGGGGTAATACTAGAACCTCTCCAGAGTTCCTTCCAGCAATGAGCTAAGAAAAACTCCCTCATGGAAACCCAATGACCAACCTCAGCTCTCTGGAGCAGGCATGAGAGAGGTACTATGTGCAGCTGTATAACAATGATTATAAATGCCAGAGAAACATCCAACTCTCTTTCTGCTGATCATTTTCTTTTCAACTCATCTAGAGTTGATGTCATCTGGTAATTGGACAATCATTGTGGCCTGCTGCCTACCTGGCCTGGTCTCCCTGCCTAGTCTGTACTTATCAGCTGGGCTCATCTACAGGAGTTATAAGCAGAAAACTCTGATATGAAATGAGGGAGGCAATTTCATTCATTCACAAAGATGTGGAGGGTCTTCTCTAAGCACTGTGCCGTGCACCAAAAGTATATAGAGGAAAGAAAGCCCCCGTTTTCAAGAAGCACACAGTCCATAGGCAAGGTGGCCATGTGGACAACAGACCATTGGAATTCAGTTACTCATTTGATGAATGTTTGCTGAGTACGGGCTCTCTGATAGGCACTGGAGATTTAGTAGGGGCAAGAAAGACATGGCCTCTGCTCTTGGAGAACATTCTAGAATATTCCCATGGGGGAATTAGACAACACACAAGTCACACATAAAGGAGATCATGACCCAATGTGCAGAGTGCCATGAAGGAAATGTGAAAGGTGAAGGAATAGAGGTAGGACTGCTTTAGAAAGGGTGATGGTGGGAGAACCTCCCCCCCAAAAAAGACAATTATGTTTCCACCTGAAGCTTGGGAGGTAGCCAACTAAATGAGGATGATACGGCAGAGGATTCCAAGTAAAGGGGACATGTACCACAAAGGCGGGGAAGAGCGTGTTGTGAAATGAAGCAGAAAGAACATCTCTGTCCCAGCTATGGTAGGGAACGATAGGACATGGGCTAGCAGAAGATGAGGTAGGAAAAAAGGCATAAGGAAGATCCTACAGGGCTTTGTGGGATTTGAAGAAAGATTTTATTCTAAGTTCAGCTCAAGATCAGCAGACCCAGTTTGGGGAATAAGGATTTTAGAAGAGCCAACATCCAGATCAGCTAGGATCTCAGTCGCCAGGACTCTGATGCCCTACTGAGAGTGTGACCTGCCCCTCTTCTGCTCGGCCTCCTGGCTCTGGCCTGCCTTCATGGAGGAGCAAAAGGAGATGGGCTTTTCCATGGGAGGGAGGAGCCTGGATGCTTTGGAGCCTGCCAGGCAAGGGATCTGCCTGAAGGGATCTGAGGTGGCTCAAGAGACAGCAGAAAAAGAAGGTACTCGTGAGACAAGATCTAGGACTCTGTGTCACCTGGTCCCATTCTCCTGGCTGTCACTGATGGGGCTCTTTCTCTCTCTTCTACTACCTCTTGCCCTTCCAATCTTCCCAGAGGAGAGAGAGCTGTAGAATTCCTCCAGGAAGGTTGCTTTCTTGGAAGGCCTGGGCTTCTCAGAGCCAGTGCTACTGCAATAACATTTACCACATCAAATCTGGAAAGGAAGAAGCATGGGAAGCTGGGCCAGGCAGAAGGCAGGAAACTTGGGAGCTTCTCTGGTTTAATCTTTTCTTCTGTTTTATTTTTAAAAATCCACTTTGCAAAGATATATGGTCTCCAAGTTTCTGAAAAGGGAAGCAGCAAAGAAACTCCTTCTGGTGTGAATGAAAAGAATTACATAAACCACAGTAAATTTAGTATGAAATTACATTGCCAGCCCCAGAGGAGAAAGATGCTTTTCCATCCTGCATTAGCCATGTTCAAAGATCCATTATCCTGAGTTCCCAGTCTGTCCACACTTGAAGGGACACAGTGGTATGTAAGCCTGGCCCATCTCATAGGATGGAAGCTGCTAGAATATGTTAATTATTTGACCTTCCTTAAGGGTGTTGGGTTTTTACAGAAGTTTCTCTTTGTATTTATATACTTGTGTCTTCTTTACTTTCTAAACTGGGACTTGAGCTCCTGCTGATTCCTGGGCTCCATTAGATCAGAATTTTCCTGCTTTTGGTGATTTTCATAGTTCCAACACTTCCTGACATCCTAGGAGGAGCACAAGGAGGAAGCTTCTAAGCTGAGAGAGCTCAGTGCTTCAGATACGGGTTTCAAGTCTAAGGTCTGCCAGGTTCCAGCTATATGACCTTGGGCAAGTTATTTAACATCTCTGTTTCCTCACCTATAAAATGGTAACAGTAGAAACCTTCTCAGTTACCTCAAAGAACTGTTGCGGAGTTTAGCTGAAGAAATGTATTTGTAACACTCCTGGCCCATAGTGATTTTTCAACAAAAGTATAGTCAACTCCTATTTCAATTGTTCTAATAGTATCTATTGTCACCCTCTTGAGATACTAATTTTCCTCCAAAGGATGGTGAGTGTGTGGCCCTCACAGTGTGGAGTCCCAGCTAAACATACTTCATTCATCCATTAAATAAAAATTTATTGAGCTCTTGGGGAGCCTGGGTGGCTCGGTGGGTTAAGCGTCTGACTCTTGATTTTGGCTCAGATCGTGATCTCATTGTTTGTGAGTGTGAGCCCTGTGTCTGGCTCTGTGCTGACAGCCCAGAGCCTGCTCAGGATTCTCTCTCTCCCTTTCTCTCTCTGCCCCTCTCCTGCTCACACACTCTTCCTCTCTCAAAATAAATAAACAAACATTAACAAAAAATGTTGCTCTCTTATAATATGCCCAGAGCTGAAATAGATTCTGCTGATAAAAAGAAAAATAAGACACTGTCCCTGTCCTTCCTCCATCTTAGGGAGAAGAATAGCAGTGCATAGGGTCAATACAAGAGACTAAGCATCTTTTGTTTGGGAGACCTGGCATTTCCTAACAGGACTATTGCCTTACTGAATGAGCTCAAGTTCTAAACCCAGTTGGACATTTGACTGCTTTTTCCCACCCTTCCCACATTTTCTGGGAAAGAAGAACAGATTATAGACAATAGAGCTCATTTTCTTTCCCATCTGAGTTATACTACAGCTAAATTTTGTGACCCTTTTTCACTTATGTTATGCCCAGCACCTAGCACAGTGCATAGCACCAAAGTGACACTTGATAAATGCGACAGGTCCACATGGTATAAAACAAACAGTGAGGAACAAGTCCTATCTGCCTCTTTGGGTCCCATTTCCAAAAGCCATAATCAAGTCAATGTGCTTTTTTGTATCCAATACAGACCTGGGCCCTTGCCCATTTGTTCCCTGTTCTTGATGCCTGGACCACACTCAGACCCTCAATGCTCTGGAGGAGGGGAGAGAGGCAACAGCCCTCTCTGGACCTGGTGCCAGCATCCATTCTGTGGCTGGGAACTCGGTTTATTTTAAACCAAGTTCCTGATGACAAATCAACTCTGTGTCCTCACAGGTCCCCACCCTGGCCACACACACACTCCAGACACACACAGCTGAGCTGAGATGCCATGTGGCAGCTTTCAGAGGGCAAGGGTCTTGGCTCTGGTTCCATGATGGAGAGGAGCTGGGGGTGGGGTGAGAAAGACCCACATCTCTCCTGGGGAGAGACTTTACCAACATGTGTAGCCAGAATCGACTGTCCCCTTGGGGCAGAGACAGATGGGGAAGGACAGTTCCTGATCTCAACCAGAGAAAGATTTTATTTCTCACGAGTCTCATGATTTCTCTTGGGTGTGTGTGATAGTCTGTGTCGCCTGCCTGGGGCAGGTGGGAATGTAGGGAGGGCAGGGTGCTGAGCTGTGTGGATGACATCATGGCAGGAGAGGGGAGTGCTGCGGTATCACAGACATGTGGGGACTTCCTGGGTGAGAAGTCTGGAGGAGGACGACAGAGTTCGGGATCCTATTTCTGGCTTTAATAACAGCTCTGGTGACAACCAGCCACATGAAAGGGATGCAGGCAGGCGGGTCTGTCAGGGAACAGTGGCACCTCCTGCATGGAATGAGGGTTTTCTATGAGGTCTTGGTGGCCTTTAATGCAGGGGTGGGGTGGGGAATGTGGGATGCATTTTTAGTCGTGAGAAGGCGCAGATGCATGAAAAAGAATGGAACGTGGTAGAAAACTGGTGCCAACCAGGGCTTCAAAGCAGCCGCTGAAACACGGCTGAGCAGACTATGTGAGTACGGTGGAGTGGGCAAGACTAGACACCCTGCCACCTCCTTGCTTATGTCCTTGGGAGATTTTCTTAACCTTTCTGGGCCTCAGTTGCCTCTTCTGTAAAATAGGGATAACAATAGCACTTTCCTGGCAGGACTGTCAAGATTAAGTAACACATACTTGTAAAGACTAGAACGATGCTTTTCCTGTAGTATGTGCTCAAGAAGTTACCTTGTAAAGATTAAAATGATACTTTGCATGTAGCAGATGCCCCAAGAAAAGGTGACAATTCTTCTGGTGGAAAGAAGCACTGGAGTAGGAAGGACAAAGAAGACTCGGTTTTGGTGCTGACCACCAGTGACCAAGTCCATGTCTCTTTGGGCCCTGGTTTCCTCATTTGCAAAAACAAAATATGGGACTAAATAACATCAACCTTCTCTTCCACGTCTACCATTCCAACACCCTGACCTTGACTTTGTCATCTCTGTTGAGTTGATACAAGTCCTCTTTTCTGCAAATTATCTTGGGCATGCCAGTGTCTACAATTCCAGCATTAGAGGTGTAAGTCTTTGAGTGAAGTCTTTAATCTTCTGCTCCCTTCTTCAGAGAAAATAGATCCTGGGAGTGGTCGGTGGATATTAAACGAGTAACACATGTGAAGGAATTAATTCCTCCAAAAATAAATGGTCCCTGAGTAACAGCAGGCCAGATAGTATGGCTCAGAAAGAGAAAAATGAGGAATCATGAATCTAAATTTCTAGTATACAATGTTGTCTAAGATAGTCGCTGTTCTAAGTGACTGTTATAAGAAAACATAAAGACAAAAGCAATTAGAGCATGAATAATCTATTAGATACAATGAATAGAATATGAAGGGAACAAGGGTGCCTGGGTGGCTCAGCTGGTTGAGCATCCAACTTCAGCTCAGGTCATAATCTCACAGTTTGTGAGTTCGAGCCCTGAATCAGGCTCTGTGCTGACAGCTCAGAACCTGGAGCCTACTTCAGATTCTGTGTCTCCCTCTCTCTCTCTCTGCTCCTCCCTGCTCATGCTCTGTCTCTTTCTCTATCAAAAATAAACATTAAATAATTATTTAAAAAATATGAAGGAAACAAAATCATTGAATAGGAAACTAAGGGAGGTGGTGACTAGGTGATGGATGAGTTCTTGAGGTTCTGTCCATACCTCTAAGGGGGCCTTCGGTCATTCATGCTTTCCTGGGGATGGACATCTGAATGTCCCAGGTAGAGCCTGTCCTTCCTGGGCATCTTGGAAATCCTATGGCCTCTGGAGTGAAAGCTTAACTGGTCTTCCACAGAAAGCTCAGGGAAGGAATGTTACATAATGATTCAGAGGAGCGCTCCCTGCCGGGCATTGCAAATTGAGCTCAGACAACGATCTAGAGTCATCAGGCAGAAATTGGAGTGACTCAGAAGACAGAATTCTTGTCATACAACCAGAGGCTGAGTACCCAGCAACTGGTCCAGAGAGTGAGGAGAAGGGAGTGGGCGGGAGGGAAGGGAAGAGGCATGTGGGAACTCCAATGGCTTATCGCCTGGATGCCGCCTCTCTACAACTCTATCCCAGGAAAAGACACCAGTGGTAAAAGTGGATCCTAGGGTCACTGTTCAGATGTGAAGGACAGGAAGAAGCCAAGGAAAGTGAGATTCTTTTAAATATTCTCGGTCTCCCCTCACTGGACAGAAATCCAGGGTAGCAAAGTAGTCTTCCCTCCCCTCCTGGCAAAGTATGGCACAGACCACAATCCAGCTGATGAAGATCTGTCCCACACAGGAATCTCAAAAGAGGGTAATGGTTTAGAAGTATTCATATATTTATTCACTCATTCCTTTATCCACATTTATTGAGATTCTACTATTTACCAGGGGCTTAGGACACATAGAGAAATCAGCCCCTATCCCTGGCAGGTGACACACACAATACAGTGTAGAGTGGTAAGACAGGGGGAGGCCAGGAGCATCTGCCAGATCTGAGGCTTGGGCAAGACCATGCTGATCAAAATCTTAAAGAAGGAAGCGGAGGAGTAACTGGGTGGGCGACGAAGTTGTGAGAGGACCTTTTGGGCACATAGCACATAAACGAAAAGGAGAAGAGATGTAGAAGATCATGTGTGCATGGGGAACTAGATGTGCAGGGTGCACGTGGAGTGTCAAGAAGCAGAAGCCGGAAAGTTCTTGAAGGGCTGCACGCCATGTAGGGGAGAAGGGTGTGGGCAGGAGAGGGACTGGTCAGCACTGCCCTTAGAGAGAAGGTGCTGCTGTTGTGCGGGGATTGCATGGGAGAGGGGTGGGCTAGAGGCACCTTAGCAGGCTGCTAGGGAGAGCTGAACTAGGGAGGTGGGTACAAAAAGACAGTCATGAAATATGTAGGATTGTAATCAATAGGACGTGGTACTCACAAGACATATGGATTGAGGGTCAAGGACAAGGAGAAGAGCAGGAAGAGGCAAAATGGGGTGCTGAGAAGAGACAAGGAAGTGACTGGAGGTGTATGGAAGGGACATCTTCTTCCTGTTGGGGGGTGGAAAACTGGCTGTCAATACTCAGAATCATGGACCACAGTCTGGGTTGGGAGGGACTTTCCAGGTGACTTACTCTGACCTCTCTACAGCCATCTCCTCTGCAGCCATCTCCTCTACAACTCCCTCCTGGTGCTCAGCCATCCAGCTTCTTCATTCACTTATGCCTTCAACACCAGATATAATGCACCATGTGCTGGCACTGTACCAGGCCTGGAGGATATGATGGTGTAAAAAGGCCAGCAGGGCAGGATGAAGAGTACAGAGAAGAATGAAAACATTGTAAGGCCAGAAAATAAAATTTTAAAGAACAAGGGCTATGTGACATCTTCACTCACATACCCTAGAGCAGAGATTTCCTGTGATACTGTCCCAAGCTGGGACAAGGAGGCTAGGTGTGTATTAGCACCCCCTTCAGTACGGGGTTCAAGCTTCCCTTGGAAGGAAATATGACTTCGGCAAGACCATCCATAAAAGGCTGAGGGCTGTCTTCTGGCAGCACTTCTAGCAGTCGGGACATTGAGTCATTTGTTACTAAGGAAGACCCGGGTGTTGCATCCCAGTGCCCAGCACAAAAACTATGGATCTGAGAGTACCCTGAATGTGTTGACGTGTGTCTATTGGTGTGTGTGTGTGTGTGTGTGTGCGCGCATGCGCGCGCGTGTGTATGCCGGTATATCTGTTAGTGTGTCTGTGTATAGGGCTGCCCTTTCTTGGATCAGGAACTGTGACAGCTCTGCAGGGGACTGGGAGTTAAGCCCTGCTCTCTGCCACCTGGTCATCCACACTGCCTTGGTGGACCCTCCAATCCCTTCTTGTGTCCTGTCCAATTTGGGCCTGATGAAAAGGTGTGGAATATGGGATTCACAGTGGGGCAAAGGGGTGTCTGTGGACTCTCTATTAAGAATCTGTTTCTATTCTCACTTACTGAGAGAGCATGAGAGAGGAGACAGGACTATCCTATAAGATTCCCTTGTGCAAATTAGAAAAAGCACTCCTTGCTAGTGGTTGCCATGCGAATGAATGCACAGCATGGCCAGCAGACTGGACTAATTCAGCCCCCACTAGACTCCTCTACTGGCCACCCTCAAGGGTCATCTTATCTGGACTATATTTCCTTAGCCATGATGGCATGAATAGGGCTTTGGAGGCTATGTCTTCCTGAGGCATTCTTTTCCATCCCCAAGACCTGAGCTTACTATCACTGTCAGAAATCTGGATGACAGTACCTTCCCTGAATCCAGGCTCCTGGTGCTTACTTCTTTCCAAAGGCATCTCAAAGTCTTGGCCCACCAAATTCATGGCAGAGGACAGTGTAAGGATGACCTTGGAGAGAAGTGATGCAGGTAAGAAATGGAGCATTTCCCAGAGTGCCTACATCTGTCTCCCTCATCAAGGGACACGCATCCAGCACAGTGTTTGCACACAGCACGTCCGATGACCAAATGCAAATAGGAGGAGAAATCAGCAGGAATGAGGATCCATAACCTGACTCCGCAGATATGGGAAAACCAGGTCAATGGATGCTCTGGACCTTCTCACTAAATCCAGGGCAGATTCTATCAGTGGTTCACCTAAACTTTGTAACTTGACACTTCACCAACTAGTTTCTCAAAGAGCCTGTAATCACTGTCACAGAAATAAGACCCCTCTCTTTCTAAAGGTTTATGTGGTTGTATTACCTCACACATGTAATTATTGGCTATGGAAGACTGGAAGGTTATAGGGCAGAGTGGCAGGAAGTTTAGTATTCTTGAATTCCTGAATGCTAGAGCTGTAAGAAGCTTGAGGTATCCCATGCAACGCTTCAGCTCAGAGAGTGGGGTAGAATTCTGTCCATCATCTTGATTCAACCTGCAAAATGATTCATGAGAACACATTTGTGCAGGAGATGCCCTCTCTAACTTATCTCCTAATGCCAGCCTACTGCACCCTACCATTGGCCTGGAGGTCATGGGTGCAGTGATTTGCCCAAGATACACAGCTGCTCAGAGACAGGCTCAGGATCGATGCCTAGGGCTCTTAAAGCAGAGCAGTGCTCTCTCAGCCCTAGGAATCTCCTGTTATCTTTTGATCTACATGGACAGGAGGTATGACTGAACATCATGAACTTATTTGTTACCTTGATGAGATAACAGCTTACACAAGCCCTCTTCTGTCCCTTATACATATGCACGTCCACACAGACACACACATGTGTACGCACACACACGAGCTTAGACTCCTAGACTACAAGAAGGGTCTAGGTCTTATTTTATCATTTTGGATTCCACCTAACTCAATGGCTGGCAGGCTATTGCTTCTCAATAAATGCTTGTTGAATGCATAAATGAGTGATGAATCTGGATGGATATTTATCTTCCCAAGATTCCTTTGGCCTTCACCATAACCTTGATTCAGAGGCCCAGTTAGACCATTTCACAAGGGGGAGGGAAGAAGAGGAACAATAAATTGATTAGTACTGTTCCAGGTACTTAAATGTATATCATCTCAGCTAATCTCATTTTAAAATAAATAATCCCAAGTGAGCAGACATGCCCCCAAAGAGGAGTGACCCCACTGTCCCCTGGTGCCCATACACAAGGGCTTTAAATACAGCAGCCTTACGACTCCTGCATCAATTTCTCCTTCCACTTATCCCCAGAAGATCTGAAAAAGAAAACAACATCAGAACTTCTGAAGACCAAAAGCTCAGAATCCTAAGCTTGCAGCCTTCCCTTTTGTGAGACAGAGAAGCAGGAGAATATTAAGAGGAGTGAGTGCAGGAAGCTAAAAATATCTTCAAAGCTTATGTAAATTCGGCGTACAGAGAAGCGCTGGCCTTTGGGCTCCAGCTGTTCTCGGGACTGACTTAGATGCCCTTGACACAGAGATCCAGACATTCTCAGAACCCTCCCACCATTTGTAACCTTTTAAAAATCTTCCTAATTGTGTTCCATGTTCTTTAAATTTATCACCCTTGGGAGTTGAGCTACAATATGCTAATGAGGCCATTGAACAGGCCCAGACACCCCTCCTCTCCCAGCCTCTTGGGAGAACAGTGCGAGGTCAGAGACATCCATCCTTGGAATAACAGGCGCCTGTGAGAGGGGCTGTACCCCTAACCATTAGCATGTTAATAGGGAAGGAATCAAAAGATCACTCAATCAGCACCCAATGAGGGCATCATTTCAATCAATAGCACAGCTCATAAAAGTCCCGATGCCACTGACACTGCATAAAAACAATTCCTAATTGAGAATTAAACAAACTTTTATCTGATGCAATTCTGAACTTCAGCCTTTAAAATAATGCCAAGTTCAGAAACACATTTGGCCTTGTGATTCAGTCTGGCGGCTTGTGTACATTAGTGGGTATTTTTCCCTCACAGCTGACACTTTCCCTTCCTGGTTCACATAGAAAACTGAGACGGGTGTCACTTTCCCCAAAGGCCACAGTGCTAAGTTAAATGTTTCTGGGTAGGAAGGGGGCTCTAAATGAGCAAATATTAACCTGAAGTGACCTATGGCAGAGTTGGGTCCTGACTTTCCAGATTTGTAACCAACACTTACTAAGTGTAATTCAGCTCTTGGGTACTCAGGATTCTGGCTGCCAGTCTGGGAGACAAGCAGCTTTTAACGCACTGATGACACAGTCTCCCTGACATGAGAGGCATGGCCATGAACCAGGTGGCCAATTAGTCTCAGAAAGAACAGCTCAATATCAACTGTGCTAAATTCAAATGGTCATATTCAGCAGAGGCTATTCAGCATCCAGATGGACATAACTGAATATCTCCCTTCAACAGGGCAATCCATTTCACTTCATGCAGAATCCTCCCATAGCCACCTCATCCTGCTAGGCCCAGGAAGACCAGGTCGTGGATAAAATTAAGTGTATTCAGCAGGAATATTAAAGTGAAAGCAAGAACCTGAAATCTTCCAAGTCGACACCATCTCACTGTTACATTAGGCGATCACAACTCTTCAAATGTCTGTTGAAAATCTGGCCAACCTTATAAACAAATACAAGCAGCTTCTTTGGAACAATCTTGGCTCTGTCTACAAGGCTTCTGCCACCTTGCAGAGCTAGGCTGATCTCCATGGGAGAAGGCGATAGGTGAACTCCTATAGTGCTCGTACTGAACGTCACCATTGCCTCCTCTTTGTTTGGTTGTTAAGATGTGTGGCCCTCCTCTACATCAACCCTAGCAAGCATTTGCGCATGCAATGCTTACCTCAGTCTCATTTCTCATTACAAAGTACACAGCTAACGCATTGGAAGCAGTCCCCCAAGGACCATACTGGCTACTGTTTTCTACATTCAGACATAGTGAATTGTATGCCTACTGGCTGAATTCATCCACAGATATGTGCGCAGCATCTCCTCGGCCCCAGTTCTGTCACACACCACATACACAAACACGCCACATGCACATCCACACCACACGCACATACACGCCACACAAACACACATATACACCACACATACAGCACACACACTACATTCTTACACACACACAGACACCCCACACTGTGCTCTTCAAAATGTAGCTTTAAACGGCTTTAGACCTTCTCTTTGCAGGTCACCACAATCCCCACTAAGTCTCATTGCCACACACCTCTTTGGCTTCACTGACTTACCTTATCTGTCTAGACGCTGAGAACATTTGAGTTTGTAAAACCCTGATGGAGTCTGTAAATTTTAAACCATATTTTAAGTTTTATCACCCGGAGGTGTGTGCACTGGAGCAACAGGTAGTTCCTTCTGGGTGACACATTAGGATTATAGCCAGTAGGCAAATTAATAGCAACCTCAGACCATAGAATTTCTTTGACTCAAAAGGTATGGGTGGAGTTGCAGATGGGGATTCTAAGCCCAGCTCCAACTCTTACTTTTCTGTTGCTCTTTTCTAGTGATGTCAATTATAAATTGTCCCTTGATACTCACTGTTTCCACCTCCCAGGACTGTCATGACAGAAGACCACAAACTGGTGGCATAAACAACAGAGATCTATTTCTCAGTTCTGATGGCTGGAAGTCCAAGCAAGATCTAGTTGCCAGGGTTTGATTTCTAATGAAGTTGCTCTTCCCAGCTTGCAGACTACCACCTTATCACTGTGCCTTCCCATGTCTTTTGTCTACATGGAGTGAGAAAACACCTTACAAGGACACCAGTCTTATCAATTAGAATTATACTTATGAACTTATTTGACCATAATTACCTCCTCAAAAGCCTGATCTCCAAATAGAGTCACATTGGACGTTAGGGCTTCAACATAAGAATTCTGGAGGAACACAAGTCCATAGAAAGTACTAACTAGAAAGTCCCTATGCAATTGTTGCTAACACCCCTCTGCTTTTGTGCCAACATCAGGGATGACAAGTATTTTAATATTAATTGTATCAATTAATTGTATTTAAGTCCATTAACATATGGACATTGATTATATTAAGTATAGGAATTAATTCTATTAATTACTCGGATCTCACATCTCTGGCAGACATTGCTATTTGATAATGATACTCTTTCCTACTGGGTGTAGGTGAGACCTCAGAAACCTTCTCAACACGGTGGTGCGGCAGCTATTACCAACTGAGCTTGGTTCAGGAGATATGATGAACTTGACACGTATACTCCACAGGCCTCCTCCATCTTGGATAAGTATATAGGAACTAAATCAAACTCCAGCATTGGCTGGCGCCTACCTGTATTGTGGACCTGAAGCTTCCACTGTGCTTTCGTGCAAGGCAAAGCACCTGACCCACAGGGACTTTAGGCTGACAAAGCCTTGCTGGAAACTCTCTTTCCTTGATTCTGCATCAAGCAACTAATCCTCTCACAGCCCTTCCCTTTTTACTACAAAGCTCTAAGAAGCTCTAATCCACCTTGCTTCCTGATTTGGGGAGGAGCTGTAGTCTTAGAAATGGTTTCTTCCTGGCTGCCACATAAACACAATTTGAGAATGCTTTTCCTCCACTTTTCCTGGAATTTTAGTCTTGCCGCTTACCTATTCTGTTCTCCAAGGACCTCTGTCCCTGGAGCTAAACTTCCCCATTTCTATCAGTTGATTGGCCCTTCTGTAGAGGAGGCAAAAGAAAGGACTTGCAAGGGGTAAATAGTACCACATTGGCTCTTCATAGAAATGTCTTCAGAGAAATAGGAATTAACATTATTAGCTTAGTTTCAATCAAAGAACCATATAAAGAATGATATTAAAAAATAAATTAAAAACTAAAAAATTTTTAAAAATGATATTTGGTCTTTCATAAGGTAAGTTTTGAAGGTGCTCTTCATATTATTATTCCTTGAGTTTTTTCTTGCATTAAATGCCAGGGAAGCAGACTGTTCCTCCTGATAAATGGGACAATCTGCTTCCCCAGCATTTAAATCAAGGAGGAACTCAAGGGATAATTAATAAACCCATCATGTTTTCCTACTTTCCTTGGCTGCCAATAAACTCACAGTGATGTTTTGTGTTCAATGGCCATTATTATTCTCAGCTGAAGGTTTCTGATTAACTATTTTCTCCTTTCATTGCTAGACTCTCTTACCCTTAATGTGTATGTGTCTTCTATCTAAGCCATCTCTTCCCTTATGAAATAATTGGGGGTACTTTTAATAAATAATACATAAGAAGTTGAGTCAGGGACAGATCACCAGAGAACTGGGCTTTCAGCCCAATTCAGTCCACCAATCATCTGTTGGCCACCATTACTGGGTGCTCCCCAAGCCCTCACTTAGTGTTCTCCAGGAAGAGATGCTGCATCTTTTGAAATGATGAAAGGCTCTGCAGTTCAAAACTGAGCAAAATCCTGTCAATAGTTGCCATGCTCTATTTTAGCACAATAACAAATCCCACGCCCCAAAACCTGCATAATTCAAAACAATGAGAGCACCCTTGATTTCAACTTCCCCTTCATTTTCAACCTCTTCCGCAACCCCCGGACCCATATTTCCAATTATGTCTTGGATATCTCTTTTTGAATATTCCAAAGCACAAAAGTGAACCCTATCCTTCAAGTGTATCTTCCTACAATCTTGTTTCTTTCTCTGCGTGCTCTGTTTCAATTAATAGAGCCACTGTTCACTGAGCTTCCCAAGCTAGAAGACTTGATGACTTTACCCCCTCACATTCAATGGGTCTGCAGATGCTTTGGAATAAGCTTCTGAACCTGAAACCACACTGTCAGTGTCCTAGTGTAGGGTTTGCTTTTCTCCCTCCCCAACCAATGCAACAACTACCTGAGTCTTTCTGCCATCCAGTATTTCCCTCTACTCCCTAACTGCCACCACTGTCATCCTGCTCACTTCCTTTGCTGGCCTCTCAATGCCTGTAACATAAACACTGAATTTATAAAGCAGTGCATGAAGTCCATTGCCGTCTAACCCAGGCTCCTCTCTCCCTTTCTATTAGGGCTCCTGTGGTCCAGTCATACCAAATTTCTCATTCTTTTCAAAACAAACCATTCCTGTTCATGACTCTGTGTTTTTGCAATCATTATTCCTTCTGCCAAGAGTACTGTTTACATGGTCTACTTTTCCACCTACAAAGTAATTTTTCTTTTTCATGAATTAACTCAGATATCAACAATACTCTGCCCACCTACCCTGCAATTAAATCTTTCTTGACCTTTCTACTTTCCCTCAGCTGCTTTTCCCAAAGAGTTCTCTAGAATTTATCTAGGTGTACTTAAATTGCTTGTTAACAGGTTTATCTCTGCCCATCACTCTGAGCTAATGTATGTCAAGAACCATATTTTTTATAGGCTCCAGTACCAAGCACATGAAATGGCACAAGGTTGGTGCTGATGAAATATTAATGAAGTGGGCAGTGAAATATCAAAGAGGAGTAGGTGGCAAACATGGGGTGATGAAAGATCTCCACTGAGCTGTTCTATAAGTTCAGGGCCCTTTGTTCAATAGCTGTGGACTCTTTGTGGTACAGAGTAATAAAGAAATGAGCAAAGGCTGCTCTAGCTTGTTATCTTAGTCAGTCTGGGGCTCAAGATGCCTTCTACCTCTTGCTATTCCCTTTCAGAGTTCCTTCTCTGCTTTTACCATGACAACCCTATCTTAGAATGAGCAACAATCTTAGAAGATGCAGGAGAGACACGCCCAATCATGCAATTTTTGCTCATAATTTGGAGTAAACTTCACTAGTCTTATCCCATGATAATGTCTTCCTGTGGGCCTTTTGTATCTCATGGTAAACCCACTTGTCCACAAGCACAAGTGTTATAGGTCATGTACCCAATTGCAGGTTTCAACGTGGCTGCAGCATTATCTCCTATCTCCCTTGCTGTTCTATAGTGTGACCTTGCCTTATCCCATCACTCTCTTCCCCTGTAATCTGGGAAGTCTTGTGACTGCTTTGCTCAATAGAGATGAAACAGCCTTGAGGACTTACTGAGAAAAAGACCAAGACTGGGCGGGGCGGCGGGGGGGGGGGGGGTGCATATAACCCTTGTTATTCAGCGGCAGAAAGCTTGGCAACATTGTTGGGTTTGAAATTCAACTGTTTTTGTAATGGTATGAAAAATAAAAATAAACCAAACAGGTACATCTGGCTAAAGAGATTTCCAAGCAGTTTGCCACAGTGGCAACTGAGTTATTTTACCCATATAAACAGAACCATTCAGTACTAAAGTTAAAGGAAACAGAAAGGATCCAGGACTTCTTGGGTTTGAAAAGAAAACTATTTATCATCTCCATTCTCTCACAGAAGAAAATTTTCAAAAGCAGAAATGGCCTTAGGGTGAAGATCAAATCCAGGGTGCTAAAATATGAAAACATCTCAGGGTAAATATCAAGCCAAAGCTGTGACAGTAAAACTCCATCCTGGAACCTTAGAGATTAAAGCTGATGTAGCCTAGACTTTTTCAAATAGACAAAAGGACTTCTAAGTATCTTAAGGGCATTCCTTGCAGTTCTTGTCTATTAAACACAGGGTTTCTGAGACTCAAGGATGTTGTCTCATAGCAGCCTCAGACACATTTCCCAAGGTGGAAAAAAAGGGGGCTCATCTCAAAGAGATTTGTGGGTATGGGGTTTAACTGGTGAAATACGTTCATATACAATAAGCCCACAAATTTTTTTTTAAAGAATTGTAGCAGCTTAGACTAAAAAGACAGAAAAAGTACAAAATGAACAGAAGCCTTTGAATCCCTAAACTTTCAGGGGCACCAAGCAGGGTGAGAAGTCTACTTAGCTACAAACACAGAAGCTTCTGTATAGAAAAAAAGGATGACACAGAGGGAGGCTCAGAAGGCATAGCCAATAGTCCTGGAGGATGACTCCAGGGAGTAGGACTGAGTCTTAACTAAGGAACTAGCAATCTGTGCTTAGCTGGAGTTTTGAATCACTATGAACCAGTGACTACTATGTGCCTTTCACTTTTTCTCTTCTGGAACAGGAATACAACAGCTATCAATCCCATACTTGTCTCACTTGGGTGTGTGAGGATAGGAGATGGATGACTGTCTTTCTAATTCACAGATCTTTAGAGAAAGAACTAAACCACAAGAACTGCACCAGAGAAGCCCCCATTGTCACCTGGACCTATTTTAGTTAACAAGATTTTAGATTTTGAACTGATGCCATAATGGGATGAATCTTTGAAGGTCTTGGGGGAAGGAATGACGAATGCATGTGAAGGTGGATACAATTTTCTGTGGCCACAGGCAGACTAGGGCAGATGTTTTCCAAAGGTGAGTGTAACAATATCTCACATTTCGCATGCACTTTTGTAATATAACCTTGATAATATGCTATCAAGGGATGGAACCTAATTCCCTTCCCTTGGATCTAGGTGGGCTTATGACTCTTTTAGCCAATAGGGTGAAACAGAAATAATAATTTGTGTCTTCCAAGGTTGGGTCATAAAAGATGATACAGTTTTGACCCTGTACACCGGGACACAATGTAAGAAGTCTACCTACCCTGAGGTCACTGTGAGAAAGCCCAGGCTCCAGGGAGAAACCATGTGTAGATGCTCTGGCTGAGAGCCCCATATGAGTTCTCAGATGACAGCCAATATCAACTGCTAAATATGTCAGTGAAGTTATCTGACAGATATCTGAAAGATGATGATTCTACCCCTCAGCCCTCAAGTCACAGCTAGCCACTGAGTCTTCCAAGCCCAGGGGCAGGACATAATGAGAGACAGATAAGCCAACGTCCTTGTGCTCTGTATGAAGTCCTGCCTCACATAATTCAAGAATATAAAAAAGAAATTTTAAAGCCATTTCACTTAAGATTTTTTTAATGTTTCTTTATTTTTGAGAGAGAGAAAGATGACACAGACTCTGAAGCAGGCTCCAGGCTTTGAGCTGTCAGCACAGAGACAGATATAGGGCTTGAACCCAGGAACCATGAGACCACGACCTGACCTGAAGTCAGACACTCAAGTGACTAAGCCATCCAGGTGCCACAAAGCCATTTCATTTTAAAGTAATATATTACAAAGCAACAGAAACTAGACTATATAAGCATGGGCTCTCTCAAAATTTTATCACTTATACTATTGCTAAAGTCCATCCCTTGCCCAGCATCCACAGAACAAATTGAAAAATTATAAATCCTAAAAGAACATAGAAGGCACAGATCTGTAAAAGAGTGAGAATGTAGGGGCACCTGGGTGGCTTGGTTGGTTAAGCATCTGACCCTTGATTTCAGATCAGTTCATGATCTCACCATTGTGAGATTGAGCCCTGTGTGAGGCTCCACGTTGAGTGTGAAGCTTGCTTAAGATTCTCTCTCTCTTTCCCTCTGCCACTCCCCTGTTTGTGCATGTGTGCTCTCTTCCTTTCTCAAACACACATACACACACACACACACACACACACACAAAACAAAACAAAAAAACACAAGAGAATGTGGATTATTATCTCTAAATATACCTATTTATTACATAAAGAAAAGATTAGAAAAATTATCCAGAGAACTAAGAAGAGTTAAATATTGGGGTGTCTGGGTGGCTCAGTCAGTTAAACATCTGACTCTTGATTTTGGCTCAAGTCATGATTCCACAGTGAGTTCTAGTCCCTCATCAGGTTCTGCACTGCCAGCAGAGATACTTGGCAGCGAGCATGGACCCCACTTTGAATTCTCTCTCTCTGTCCTCCCCCTTACTTACGCACACTCTTGCTCTCTCTCTTGCAAAAATAAATAAATAAACAAAAAAAGAGTGAAATATTAACCAGACAGAGTTGACTCCCCAGTCCTGACACCTCAGGTGGTACAATTTTCCTTTAGGTCTTCAACAGTTTTCCTGACATTAAAAATCTGTCAAAAAATATTTCTGCTTCTGGCAAAAATGGAGTAAGAAATACCAGAGTTAGCAAAATTAAATGTAGACTATATATATCTCTGCTGTTGCCTAATAAATCTTAAAAGCAAGACTAAAAAGGATGAAAGTATTTCCAAGTAACTGAACTTTGTCCCAGAAAATAAAAAATATGTATAAGAATGCATAAATAGATATCCAGCCAGCACTTAGCAAGGTACAATTCAAAAACTTATAGACATAAGTAAGAAAACATGACCCAAAATGAGGAGAAAAATCAATCAATTGAAACCAATCCAGAATAGACACAGATGTTAGACTAGCAGAAAAAGGCATTAAAACAGTTCTTATAGCTTACTTCCATATGTTCAAAAAGTTAAGTAGAAACATGGGAGATATTAAAAAGATCCAAATAAAACTTCTACAGATGAAAACTATGATATCTGAAATATAAACTATACTGGATTAACAGTGTACTAGAAATTGCAGAAGAAAAGATTAGTAAACATAAAGATATAGAAAAATCACTATCCAAAATGAAACACATGAAGGAAAAATGATTTTATGAACTGAGCTATGAGATAATTTCAAACAGTTTATTGTACATTTAACTGGAGTCCCTGAAGGAGAGTGATGAAAGACAAAAATTTTTAGAAAGATTTTAGACACTCTGTTTTCCAAATTTGATGAAAACTATAGACCCACAAATATAATAAGTTCAATAAACCCCAAGCACAACAAACATGAAGAGATGTACATCAAGGCACATTGTAATCAAAGTGCTCAAAGTCAAGGCTAAAGAGAAGCAACCTAGAGGTGGGGTTTGGGGAGACACCCTACATACAAAGAAATGAAGGTAAAATGATAGATTTCTCATCATAATCAACACAAGGGAGAAGACAGTAGAGCAAAATAGTGAAAGAAAAAAAAAACCTGTCACCTAGAATTCTATACCCAGTGAAACTATCTTTTAAAACCAAAAATAAGATTAAGGACTTTTTCAGAAATATTAAGCCAGAAGAACTTATCATCAGCAGACTCAGACTATAAGAAATGTTAAGTCCTCAGGCAGAAGGAAAATGATACCAGATGGAAATCCTGATCTATACAAAAGAAAGAGAAACACTAGAAATAGTAATGAGATAGTTAAAATACAAAATTTCTTTGTAATTATTTAAATCTCTTTCAAAGATAACTGTTTAAACCAAAATTATAACAATGTTATAGATTTATAACATAGGTATAAGTAAAATTTATGACAATAGTCCAAAGAATGGGAGGAGAGAAATATAAGTAGACTACTTTAAACTTCTCTTAAGTGATGTATTATATCACTCGAAGGCAGACTACATTAGCTAAAGGTACATATTATAAACCCTAAGGCAAGCACTTAAGTAACAAAAGAATGAGTGACAACTAACAAGCTAAAAATGAGACATGATGGAATTATAAAAAACATTCAGTTCAAAACAAGTTATAAAAATTGAAGGCAACAACAACAAAAACAGATGGTACAAGGAGAAGAAAATAGCAAGATGATAGATTTTTTAACATAACAATATATTTTTTAAAACTTATATATGTATTTATTTTGAGAGAGAGTGACCACAAGCTGGATAGGGGCAAAGAAAAGGAGAGAATCCCAAGAAGGCTCTAAACTGTCAGCAAAGAGCCCAATGTGGGGCTCAAACTCATGAACTGTGAGATCATGACCTGAGCCGAAATCAAGAATCAGCACTTAACCAACTGAGCCACTCAGGCACCCCATCATCTGACTCTTGATCTCAGCTCAGGTTGTGATCTCACAGTTTTGACTTCAGCCTTGCATTGGGCTTCATGCTGGGCATGATACCTACTTTTTTTTTTTTTTTTTTTTTTTTTTTTTTAAGGATTGCTTAAAAGAAGGAAAAGGAGGAGGAGGAGGCAGCAGCAGGAACAGCAAAGATCACACAGGCTCAGCCTACAAAACCTAAAATATTTACTACCTGGCCAAAAAGTTTGCCAACCCCTTGTCTAAATACCCAAATGACAAGGCAGAGATTGTCCAATTAGATATAAAAATAAGGCTCAACCATATGCTACCTACAAGAAACCCTCTTTAAGTGTAAAATGCAAAAAGGTTAAAAGTAAATGGATGAAAAAATATACCACTAATCAACACTAAGTATGCTATCAATGCTTGTACTCATCAAAAGACAGTTGTTGTGGTTCTATTAGTATTAGAAAAAGTAAACATCAGAGCAAAAAACACTACCAAGGATAAAGAAGGTCATTTTGTAATGGTAATGGGGTCAATCCATCAGGAGGCTATAATGGTCCTGATAATGCTAATGTACTTAATAGACTTTCAAAATACATGAGGTAAAAACTGATAGAACCGTGAGGACCAATAAACCAATCCCTAATCGTCATCAGAGATTTCAATACCCATCTCTCAATAGTGAACAAAATAAGAATACAGAAGACCTGAATAATACAATTAACCAATCTGACCTTACTGACATTTATAGAACATTGCATTCAAAAAGAATAGGATACACCTTCTTCATATGAATACAGAACATTTACCAAACTATACTATTATTTTGGTTATTGAAAAGGTCTCAATAAATTTTAAAGGATTGAAGCCACATATATTACATTTTTGTCCATAATATAATTAAATGTGAAACCATTAACAGATTTCTGGGAAAAGCTCCAAATGTTTGAAACCAAATAATATACTGAGTCAAAAAATAAAAATTAAAATTATTTTGAAATGAATGGGAAAAAAAACATATTAAACATACTAAGAGTTGCAGGACACAGTTAAAGCAGTACTAGGGTGAAATTTCGAGTACTAAATGTCAATATCATGAAAAAAGGGCTCAAGCAAATGGCTTCAGCTTCTATCTTAACTAGAAAAAGAAGAGCAAATTACACTTATAATAAACAGGATTAAGGAAATAAATAATACCAGAATGAAAATCAATGAATGAGAAAACACAAAAACAATAGGAAAAAAACAGTAAGGTCTCCAGCCAAATTGATGAGGAGAAAAAAGACAAGAACCAAATTAGCAATATCAGGAATGAGAGAAATACCATCAATACAAATTCTACAGATATTAAAGGATAACAGGGGACCACTTCAAACTCCTCTATGCCGATAAGTTCAACAACTTACATGAAAAGGACAACTTTGAAAGACACAGGGGCGCCTGGGTGGCTCAGTTAAGCGTCCCACTCTTCTGGGCTCAGGTCCTGATCTCATGGTTTGTGAGTTTGAGTCTGGCCTCGGGCTATGCAATGACAGCATTGAGCCTGCTTGAAATTCTCTCTCTGCACCCCCTCCCCGCTTGCACACTCTCTCTCAAAATAAATAAACTTAAAAAAAGAAAGACACAAAATACCAAAGTTCATTCAAACAGCAACAGCCTATTATATAGCTCTATAGCTATTAGAGAAATTAAATTTGCAATCAAAAACATTTCAATAATGAAAACTATAGACCTAGATGGCTTCACTCATGAATTATACCAAATGTTTCTGGAAAATGGAGAGGAGGAAACACTTTCCAAGTCATTCTATGAGGTCACCAAGTACACTGATTACAAAATCAGATAAAGACTTTAGGAGAAAAGAAAATCATAGACCAATGTTCTTCATGAACATAAATATAACAAGTTTAAACAAATTAGCAAACCAAATCCAAAAAGATACAAAAAAGTTACTACAGCATGACCCAGTCAGATTTGTCCCAGAAATGCAAGGTTTGTTTAATATTTGAAATAAATTCACTATATTAAGAAAAAAAGAAAAAAAACCTTATATGATCATTTCAGTGGGTGAACCAATTGACAAAACCCATTCATGATAAAAATTCGTAGCAAAATGGAAAAGAAAATTCTTCAATCCATAATGATACTATCGAAAAAAAAAAAAAAACCACAGCTAACACCATACTTAATGGTAAAAGACTGAATGCTTACCCTCTTGAGATCAGGAACAAAGCAAGGATATTCACTCTTACTGTTTCTATTCAACATTGGCCTAGAGGTTCTAGCTATTTCAATAAGAACAAGAAATAAAAAGCACCCAGACTGGAAAGGAGATAATCCTATCTTTTTTCTGCAGATGACATGATTGTCTAGGTAGAAAACACAGTGAAATATGCCCCAAAAAAGCTACTAGAATTAATTGAAATTTTTGTATCATGTGCAATAGAATAAAAAATATAAAATACTTAGAAATAAATCTAACAACAGATATGCAACACTTCAACAATGAAAATTATAATACATTATCAAGAGAAATTAAAGACCTAATTATATGGATAGATAATACTATGATCACGGGTCAAACAACTCAATATTGTTATGATGTTAATTCTACCCAAATTGATCTATAGATTCATGCAATCCTGAAGAAATTCCAGCAAGCTGGTTTTAATATTCTTTTTTAAAAAAAAAAAGTTTTTTTATGTATTTTTGAGAGAGAGTGTGCGTGCGAGAGAGAGCAAGCAGGGGAGAGGCAGAGACAGAGGGTGATAAAGAGAATCCCAATCAGGCTCTGTCTGCACTCTTAGCACAGAGCTTGATGTGGGGCTCAAACTCAAGAACCATGAGATCATGACCTGAGCTGAAATCAAGAGTGAGACTGAGACACCCAGGTGTCCCTGATTCCAAAATTCTTATGGAAATCCAAAGGACTTAAAATAGCCAGAACAACTTTGAAAAAGAGCAACAAAGTGTGACAATTAACACTACCTGATTTCAAGACAGTTTGGTATTGGTGCCAAGATAAACAAATAGATCAGTGAAACTGAAGAGACAAATCAGAAACAGACACACGCATGTATTAACACCTGATTTTTGACAAAGGTACAAAGACAATTCAGTGGAGAAAAGGTAGTCTTTTTAACAAAAGATACTAGAGTAATTGCATATCTATGTATCTTCTCCCCCACCAAAGAAAGAACTTCAATCCATACTTTCCACTATTTAAAAACAAATTAACTAGGGAAGCTTAGGTGGCTCAGTCCATTGAGAATCTGATTCTTGATTTCTGCTGAGGTCATGGGATTGAGCCCCACACTGGATTCTGAGCTGGGTGTGGAGCCAGCTTGGGATTCTCTCTCCCTCTCTCTCTCTCTTAAAAGAAAATAAATAGAAATAAAATTTTTTAACATATTAACTCAAAATTCAGCACAGATGTCAACAGAAAACCTGAAACTACAGTATTTCTAGAAGACAATATAAGTGATAATATTTGTGATCTTGAGTTAAAGATTTAATTATGATGCTGAAAACACAATCGAAAAAGGAAAAAAATAATTGGATTTCATCAAAATTCAAAACTTCTGCTTTTCAAAAGACACTGTTAAGAGAATGAAAAGACAAACCACAGAATGAAAGAAGATATTTGCAAAACATATACCTGACAAAAGACTTATATCCAGAATATAGAAAGCTCTCTCAAAACCAAGAAGATAAGAAATGAATGAATGTCAAAAGAGTTAAATGGACACTTGAGCAAATCATACACAGAGATATCGAACATGCACATAAAATGATGCTTGACATCACTGTACTCTATGAAACTGCAAATTAAAACCAGGACAAAATGCACCTCCAACTATTAGAATGACTAATATTATGAAAACTGATCATGCCAACTGTTGGTAAAGATGCATGGAAACTGACACTCTCAATCATTGTTTGTAGGTGTGTAAAATAGTGCAGTTACTTTGGAAAACAGTTCGGCAATTTCTGTAAAAAATAAATATATACCTATCATTTGACTCAGCCATTCCATTCCGAGGTATTTACCCAATTTAAATGAAAGAATATGTCCACACTAATACTTGTACATGAATATTCACAACAGGTTTATTTGTAATAGCCTGGAACTGAAAAAACACCAAATATCCATTAATGCGTGACTAAGAAAACAAGCTGTGGTATATTCATGCTTTGGAACATTACTCTGCAATGAAGAGGAATGAACTCTTAACTCTTGAGACAACATAACTGTATGTCTCAAATAACTCAAAATAATTATGCTGAGTGAAGAAGCCAGACAATAAAACAGAGTACAAAGGGGCACAGAAGTAACTTCTGGGGGTGCTAGATTCATTACCTTGATTTGTGGCTATGGTTTCACAGGTATATACATGTCAAAAGTTTTCAAACTATACACTCTCAATGTGTACAATTTGTTATTTATGTGTGTATACACATATATACCAATTATACCCCAACAGAATGTCTTCAAACATTTAAACGTCAAATAAAAACGATCAGAAAGTTTCTGCACCATTCTGTGGCCCTTAATCTTGAAAAGGCAGCCTGCACAAAGACAGATTTCTTTCTATTAGATGAAGGCAGAAAACCTTGGTCTGTGAGACACTGCTGGGAGCAGAATTGATGCCCAGTGTGTCAGGCATGTGGGGGTTATTAATGCTTTTTTTCTCTCTTCTGCTCCTGTCACTTGGCTTAAATGGGGGCTATAGAGTCTCCTAGGAACAACAACTGGACCCCCATCTGTGGAAGGCAAGAGATCATCAGGTATCCAATGCACTGGGGGTTTCCCAAGAGAAGTGAAAAAGAAGATGGGACCCAGGAGAGAGGGGGCTGTCACTGCGAGCCAGATGTAGCTTTAGGACTAAAGGATGGAGGGGAGTTGGTGACTCCAGATGCATCTTGCAGCTGTTATGGGAACTCAGCCCATGCCAGCCACCATGGTGCTGTGTGTGCCCTCCAGGAGAAAGGGGACAGTGTATGTGAACTGAAAGGGCTGATTCACAGAATTCGGTAGCACTCTGGGATCCGAGCCACCAGCTGAGACATGCTGTCTGTCTGAGTCATAGCACCCTTGCCACTGAGTATAACAGTCCACCTCCTGGTAGAATGGGGAGCTGCCATGGCCTTGCCAACATCAAGGGCATCCTCTGCCTTTTGTGGAGCTCCTGCAGAGCTACCCCGAGGTGGAGCAAAGAGAATTCAACCCAACTCAACGAGATGGATAGCACTGGCCTGGGCTACACAGAAGTGAAAGGACTCAAGGCAGAGGAGAGATCTGGGTCAAGCAGCTCTAACAAGGGAGCCCAGGCAACAATCCTGAATGCTTCCCACCACCAAAGCCCTCACTGGAGTAAAATGTAGAGAGAAATAATAATCCCCACTTTCTTCCAAAGAAAGCATTATTGCCCAGGTGACCCAGAGGTAACTGCTCTGAGGAGGCAATGATAGACTTACAGTTCTGCAGCAGGAAGACCCCAGGGACCTGGAACAAGCAGTCATGGTATAGATGACCAGCACAAGGCAATGCTCTCACCAATGGCTCAGGAGGCCTGGGCAGGCTAACTTAGGCCAGTGAGGACCGGGGCTAATGCCTGACGCATTTAAGGCAACCTCTGGAGAATTCCCGGAGATACCTAGGAGCAAGAACTACAAATCAATCCATACATCTTAGATACAATTATACGGTGACCATCAAAATTGAAGTTTTAGTATTAGTATGATGCATTTCTAACCACGGGATAGAAAATAACTGAAATTAACCTGAATTAGTACCCCAATTAACAGGAGTACATTTTCCTCCTATAAGAGAAAAGGAAGTACAACAACAAAACCCTCCCAATGTGGTGGTCCATATTCAGAGATACATGCCTGGAGATCAGAATAGATTCAGACTGATCTCCTCCAGTGATAATTCTGCAAAATGATATAATATACCCACATAACATCCACACAATCATCCATGGTTTAAACAGAAGTATAAACTAAAACTTCTCAACTATTTTCATTATGAGGTTTTTTTTGTTTTTTGGTTTTTTTTTTGTAATATTTGTCTGTTGGGTCCTCTATACTTAAGTGACCCTGCAGGTCCCAGTGAGTAAAAGATCTACCGTGTGTGGGTATTAGTGATGGAGGGAGTTCCTGCTCACTCTTTTGTTAACAGGATAACAGAATAAAACTTTACGAGAATTAGACAGCAGGAGAAACACATGATGGAAAGAGGCAGAAAGCCCTGGAGTTGTTGTCGACGTGACATTTTAAACTCTGTGCTTTTCGGGAGCACCTGCCCAGTGGAGACAGAACCATCTCCAAACATCCTGACAGTTCAAAGTAACATAAACAACAAAAACTGGCACTGCAATACATCATTCTTGTGCTTCCTCTTTTATCCCTAAGACTAAATATTTTTGAATATCCATCTGATGTGCTAACGAATGAACGCAGTCCATTCTTTCCATAAACAAATGGTTTTGTTAAGAATTCAAATCAGACATGGAAGAAACCTCCCATTTGCTGGTTGCTAACATAGCTTCACCACGACATATATTCTTACACAATCCAATTCAGCAAAGTCTCCTTCTCTTAGCTGGAGATGCCAGGTTTGGATGGCGTATGTTTAATCTAGCCAAGAGAACATATTTCTTCCCTGAAACACGGCCTTGACAGCAAGGCAAAGTGTGATTAAGTTGTGTCACAAATAGGTGCGGCTCAATCCATCTGGCAAAAGGGAGTCTATGCTGCCTAATTAGAAAATTTAATGATCTGATCTGATCAAACATCCATTTACAGTTTTGATAAGTAAAATCGCCCAATTAGATTACTGCAAATGGGTGTGAGCTAGTGTCCTAACACAACTCCCAGAGCCAAGAGTATGGACCTTGGGATGATGAGATTTGTACACATTTAGGTCAGCAGCACATATTATAGCAAAGGAATGATGCACGACTTTCTGAAGCTTCTTGGCCAGTAACTTGTGAAATGCTGATCTGATTTGCTTGGAAATTTTTAAAATAATTGGCTCCTGCTGGCTGAGGCCCCATGCCAACACCGCATGGTAATTCATTCGTGACATTCCTAGAAGAGAGAATCTGCCGGAAGAGCTGCAGTAATATGTTTAGGGAATAATCATGCCACCTCCGAATAGGATGCATAAAAGGAAGCAAACAGCAGGAGGCCAGCAGAGAGGCCTCTGGGTTTCCAGGGAAAAGATTCTCAATTTAAATGGAAATTGTATGACTGTTCCTTCTTTCTTCCTTCTCGAACTCCAAGTAAGACACTAGCTGGGACCATTTCATGATCAAGTATACAATCCCAGAAATAATTATTTAGGTCTCCTGGATTTGCTATTTATTGCCCAAAGCTCTGGAGACTATGATAGTGACTTAGCAAAGAATCCATTTGAGGCATCATGTTCTGAGCTTTTATAGATGTCGCTTGATTCTTTGGGAAGCTTTGCAAGAAAATGCAGGCACCCTTTAAGAAACAAAGAAAACCACCGAGGTAATCAAACTCCTCTGGAAATAGTAAGGATTTATTGTAGCTCAGAGCTGGAGTAAGGGAATTCACAGAGAAACATGTACCCAGATCATGAATGAAACAAATAACAGAACTAGAATAACTCTCTTAAAAAACGAAAAGAAGGGTGGAAGGGAGGGACAAAGCAAGCTTCAAGAAAAGAGTCAAGGGAAGAAATGTGAAGAAAGGCAGTATCAGAAACTCTGAGTGACAGAAAAGTTCAAGGGAGAACAAGGTTGTTCCAGTACCACACTGAACGTCTGAATAAGGTAGTTCATGCCAGTTTTTTAAAAAAATATAATTTATTGTCAAATTGGTTTCCATACAACACCCAGTCCTCATCCCAACAAGTGCCCTCCTCCATGCCCATCATGCCATTTATTCTTAACAACACACTGCCAGACGCCCATTTTCAAATTCCATCTCTTGGGGTTTCCCACCTATAAGAATGAAGAAAAACAGTAACCAGTGGTCTAGGGGTGAGAAAAACAAGATGGAATCTGAACATTGGAAATGGCAAGAAAAACAGCCCATTCTAATAATGTCCCAAAGTAAATAACTTAACTGGTGGACCTTCAGCTCCAAGCACACTGGAAGACCAGTACAAGGAGAATGGAAGAAATGGTGACTGGAACTCTAGCAAAAGCTGGCCAGAGTTGAGGATTGAGTAGACCAACTAGGACTAGTCATGACCACCCAAATGTGAGAGACTACAATAAACTCCATCATCGGTTTCTAAGGAGTCCTATCTGGTGGAACAGACAAAAACATCTCCAGTGGCTTGTAGGCAGGGACAATTCTTGGGAGAGGTAGTTAAGGTGACACGGATTCTGAGTTAGGGTAGATGTTGGACTCTTACAAGTAGAACACAGCAACCAAGGGAAGAGGAGTCCCAAAATATTAGGTGATTTAAGATTAAGGTCCAGGATTACTGACTTGGAATCAGAGCCAGGCTCCAAGACAAGGGTCCTGGGAGGAAACTGGCCCCCTACATTGTGATGTGTAAAGGAGGTAGAGCTGGTTGCTTATCTAGTGCCTAAAGCTCTGATAATTCCTTTTTGAAGACAGGTGGTCTGACCTGGGGAGTGGAATGCCTCCCCTCACCCTCAGGGAAAGGAGTTTTCAATACATCCTGAAACCTGGTTCTTAAGGCTCAAGGACTGGATAAGGCTGAGCACACAGCAGGCATGTTATTATTGCTGGCAGATGGCTAGGCTGATTCAGGCTAGGAAGCTAATAAGAATCTACACACCAGGAGTCTCCAAATTCCCCCAATTTGGAGACAGCTTCTTAGAGAGATAAAGTCGAGATATATATATACACAGGACCTGGGGTCTAACAGAGACTTTCTTATTTATTTATGAATGCAACTGCATGAGAAGTATTACAAAGGTATAAAAATCAGATCATATTCAATTATGTATTTAATGGATAAAAATGTAATGACAGGAAATTCATCCTGTCCCAGAAAATCCACAATAAAAGAGGCAAAACCATAGATCATCAGGAAAATGATACCCTAAAATGTCATTAATTAAGAAAATAATAAATATTCAGTGGCCATTACTATGTGTTCAATAGTGTGCTAGGTTATGTGGGAAATTTAAGAATAAATAAGGTGTGGTTCCTGAACTCAAGGGACTTTTAAACTAATAGTGAGGAGACAGGGGTCAGGGAGGAGCTAAAACATATTAAGCACTGCAGGTTCTGCCTGTGCCCCTCGGACCCCTTGTGCTCATGCTGGAACCACAGAAGGCCACTCTGCCCACGTGTGCAGCAGGCTAGCAGAGCTGAGGAATAACCCCCTGGGAGCAGCCCTTAGCCAATGACTCCTACGAGTTAACGTATAAATATCCCAACTCCTTTGCCCCTCAGGTGGGAGAACTCTGAGGCATGTGTTTTGTACTGAGTCCAAGAATTTCCTTATGGGCTTAAGCTCCAGGCAACCACTGTGATACTGACTTATTAAGAGCCTTTACTGTCTGTCTGCCTTCCTCCACTCCATTACTGGTACCCTTGCATTTCCCCAATAAATGAATTGTACTTGAATCCTTGTTTTAAAGTCAGCTTCTCAGGGACTCCAAACCAAGACAAGCACCTACTGTGTACTATACTAGATAATTTACATTCATTAACTCATTTCGTTCCTTTAGTAAATAAAGAAAAATATCTCATTATAACACTTTACTGCTTGAGATTCTGCGTTAGTCCTCTATCACACTGAGGACTTAGAAAAAATAAAGGTGTATCATCGTGTAGTGGACACAAATGAGGCAGCCTCCTGGCCCCTAGTCATTCCCCTAGTGGCTATCTTAGCTATCAGCCCCTCCTTTGGGTACCCGCATCTCACCCATCTCCAAAAAGAGGCTTTAAAGGGAGCCACCAATCACAGAATCCTGCTTCCCCTGCACATGGTGTGGGTATGTGACTCTAGAAGGACAGATCAGTCTTTGGTGGGTAGTTTTACAAATACCAAGAAAAGCCAGCTCCTTTCTCTGCCATGGTGAACTGATAAATGGTGGATGCCTGGGAGCACTAAGGCCACATGTCTAGGCTCACTGAGACAAAGTTCATCTTTGGTGAGGAGGGCAGAACCAACACGAAGAAAAGCAGACAGAGGTAGCAGATGGAGAGAAAGGAAGTTGTAGGGGCCGTTTGCCTCTGAAGCCAGACTGACCCCTGCCCTTCTTTGGTTTTCACTGTAAGACAATGATATTTTCTTAATCAAAGTCAGATAAAGTTGGATTCCTGCCACTTGGAATAGAAAGATACCTGCCTAATGCACACAACATCACATAGACTATGGAATGACTTGCTCAGCATTTATCCTGACACGGTATAGAAGGCAGAGGTTGGAAATAAAATCATAAATTTCCCAGGATCTCTTATACGTGGAGCTCTGGATATGACTTAGATACCACTAACCAGAACAGCCAAGGGAGCCTTTGTTGCAGAACTGAGCTGAACAGGAAGAAAGCAGGATACAGAACAACCACTTGTGGGTGCTGATTAGACAGAGGTAAGGCTCTTCTACAGTCAGTAGCTTCTTAATTTGGGAGGTGCTTCCTAACTCAACAGCTTTCTGAACTGGGGAGGCAGTTTTCCTGATCATGCCAGCAGGTGAGTGCTTCTAAGACTTGACCATTATTCCTTGCAATAATTCTGTAGCACCTAACCTCCTGTATTAAAATCCTTCCTGCTTGCACTAAATAGAGAAGATTCCATTATTGGTATGTGAGCTCCGACGGATACACTTGGCCCTTCATAGCCTCTTGCTGTCTACTTCTTATTCTCTGACCCTTCCTCCCCCCTCTCCTCCTCCCTGTTCCAGCCACACTGAATGACTTGGTGTTTCACAAACATACCCATGTGGTGATGCCCATTGGATAATGAGAAATGTAGGTCTAGCTTTGGGAAGGGAATTCTAGGCTAGAAAGATTCAGGAATCAGCTACATGGAATGATACATAGTGTGGATGGACTTCAAACAGAGGATGAGATGTCTGCAAAATAAACTTCAGAGAATGTCTGCATTTAAGGAGCACAAAGACAAAAAGAGAAGTTGAAGCAAGCCCTGAGGGTGGTCAAAAACACTGGAGGAGAAGACACGGTCATGGAAACCAGTGGAGACCAAGATCCACAACAACACCACTACAGAGACAGTGAGGAAAGACATTCAGCAGGCAGGGTAGGTTTCTGATGATGTTAGTGGAGGTGGTAAGGATGGAGCCCAAAGAGATGGGTAGTGAGGAAGCAGAGGTAATGTGTGGAACAAAGGGAGAAAGAGTGAGAGTGTCATCACAGGTTTTACTATTTTGTTAGAAAGAGATTCCCTCCAAGCACTACCAGCACCACACCTGCCTCAGTCTGATATACTTGGTAGAGTCCCCAGCCTAACAGTTTTTGTACATGTGAAATGTGTTCCCACTTCCAATAAAAAAGATGAGGGGGAAAAGAATAGCCAAAGACAAAAATTTTTAGATAAATTTAAAAAATAAAATCAAAAAAATTTAATAAAACAATTAAAGGGAGAGAAGCAGACCATGCTCTCTGTTCAGTCCCCCCACCTCCAGGCTCACACTCTTTCTGGCCCTGCTACTATTCTTCGTCACAAAAAGACCCATAGTTCCAAAATGCCTCTCACTCTCTCAGGACTGTCACAAGTAGGGCTGCCTTCTTGTGTGTCAGCACTTGAAAGACCACTGCCCTGTGGGTAGAAATGTCTCCCTTAAAGATGATGATCCTGGGGTCAACCACAGGCAAGAACCAGCACTCACACAGGTAGGGCTCGAGAAGGAACTTCGGTCTGAGACTCAGCCCCCAAGATCTAGTCTCCAGCGGCAGGAGCACCTGCCTGAATCACACCTGTGCTCCTGACAGGTACTGACTACAGATGGCCTCTGCTGCACAGGGCAGTGAGCCAGATACGAAGGTGAATTCACTGTATCTGGACAGCAGATCATCTCATGGTCTTCATTCTCTGTCTCTCCTTTGTTCCCCCACCTGTCTCAGCTATGCAGGGAGGCTCTAGTAAAGGGTCCTGTGTCAATTCTTGGACTGCTGTGAAAGGGTTATGATTTTACCCAAGGACAGGTCAGAAGCCCCCCATACCAGTGGACTTCTAGCCCTTGAACTGCACCTCCTCACTCTTTCTCCAAATACACTCTGATGTCAGAGCATTTCCCTTGCCCAGTACCAAGTTTTATTTCATCCTCTCTCAAGGGCCTGTTCAGGGAAAAGCATCACAATCATACATACATGAGGGTCAGAGTAACTCTACGTTCCATATATTCCATACATCAATTTGTTCACTCAATTATTCACTCTATTTGTTGAGAATGTTCTCCATTTGAGGCATTGTGCTAGACGCTGGGACATAATGGCAACGAGGCACATTTCTTCGAGAAAGTTTCATGAAAAAAACTTCAAGAAGTTTCTCCATCTAGTGATGTTCCAGAATCTTCTAAGAATAGGAAGACTAGGGGCGCCTGGGTGGCGCAGTCGGTTAAGCGTCCGACTTCAGCCAGGTCACGATCTCGCGGTCCATGAGTTCGAGCCCCGCGTCAGGCTCTGGGCTGATGGCTCGGAGCCTGGAGCCTGTTTCCGATTCTGTGTCTCCCTCTCTCTCTGCCCCTCCCCCGTTCATGCTCTGTCTCTCTCTGTCCCAAAAATAAATAAAAAACGTTGAAAAAAAAATTAAAAAAAAAAAAGAATAGGAAGACTATAGTAGCCCCATACATGCTTCAAACGCCTTTCTCTACAAAGTTGCTTTGAATGATGGGGGGTGACAAGTGCACCTGTGAGAGGTGTGCAGTCAGTCGACCATGACCAGTTTCCATTCACTGGAGCATATGCACATTGGCTTTGTGGCCATTCAGGAATGACCCACTACCCACCCCAGGCCCTCCTACCCAGGGAGGATGTGCTGCCCGGAGGGGTTAACTATGAAACACTATGAAAAAGGTGTGTACAAAGCCCTGGAGCTAAACTGAGACTATCTTTTCCTGGGGGAGGAAAGATAAGGAAAAGTAATCCTAAACAGAATGTTTACACACAAAGGAGACATTAAAATTAGTGTGTTTTCACAGAGAGCAAACATTTTAAAATGTGAGCCAGAAAGGAGGTAACTACTGAGTGGAAAATCTGAGGCATGTGGGGGACAGATTCCAGATCCAACCAGAATCTGAGGGTAACTTTGGAGAGAAGGAGGGATTCGTCTCCTCTAGGGACCAAAAAAATAAAAGGAAGACAGAGAAGGATGGCCCTACCACCCTAACAGATTCTGATTGGAAGAATACACATTGCAGGAATTCAGATACAAAGGAGTAGTGGACACTGCTGAATTTTGGTTGTACAAAAAGTCCAACAATCTTTCCAGTTAGTGGGCTTCCGTTTGTGTGTAGTGGTAACTGAGGCAATGCCTGCCCCTCTGCCACTGAAGAGGAAGAGGGGAAATAGCCTCACATCACCTCACCCTATTCCACTAGTTCCTGAAAGCCAGGGTATGACCCATGACATATGTTCAATCAGAAGCTCCTCCTCGATCTTTCAATGAGGTGAGTGTGACCTAAAAGTGAAGGGGAGACATATTAGTTACCTATAGCTGCGTAACAAATTACCCCAAAATTTAGTGGCTTAAAACAACAAATATTTATTCTCTCTGTTTCTGTTGGTCAGGAATTCAGAAGGGGCTTAGCTGGGTGGCTCTGGCTCAAGATCCCCCATGAGATTTCAGTCAAGATTTTGGCTGGGCCTGCAGTCACCTAAAGGCTTGACTCAGGTTAATGACCTACTTCCAAGATGGTGGACTCACATGACTATTATCAAGGGCCACAGTTCTTCATTGGCTGTTTGTAGGAGGCCTCCTTTCCTCTCCATAAGGACCACTCCATAGGGCTTTTTGAGTGACCTTATGGCATGGCAGTTGGTTTTCCCCAGAACAAATGATCCAAAAGAAAGGCAAAAATCATTATGTCCCCAGGAAGACATACACTGTCATTTCCACTATATCCCATTGGAGACACAGGAGAGCCCTATCCAGTGTATGCAGGATTGCCAGGGGTGTGAGAACCAGAGGTGAAGATCATCAAGGGCCATTTCTGAAGCTGGCTACCATAGTCCCTCATGGTCACTGGCTGTCCAGCACGAGTGTCCTACAGTGGTTGCAGTAGTGCCACAAACAGCAGCCACGGGAGGATGTAGTCATACTTCTGCAGCCCAGCCTCCAGACCATCTGTGAGTTTTGCTTACTTCCCAAGCTTGCTCCTCCAGCCTCTTATGAATTCTGTTGGTCTCCACATCCTTATAAACCTCTTGTCTTGCTCAAAGCAACAAGGCTACTTTCCATTGTTTGTGATCAAAAGCTAAATGGAACAGATTACGGCCTCCAGGAAGGTATAAATGAGCTCATGTGACAGTAAGGGAGACGACAGAACTGAGGTCAGAGCTGTTAAGTTTAAGAAAGCTCACCATGGGGGATACGAGGGGGTATCCAAAAGGAAAATCTAAGAACGGTTGAGGACCATGGGGACCAACAGGAATTTGTGTAAGACTCCATTGAGAAATCAATATGGAATAGATTGTTCTTTTTTGTTTTACTTAAAACAGCAAAACACCCTCCTCCCCTTTTAGTGGAGGTCTCCTAGGGTCACTGAGGACTGTACAAACTGCAGAGCCCAGACTAACTCAGAAACTTAGGAGATTTCACATTTTTATTAATTTATTTTGGACCTCAGGTGCAGAGGATTAAGTCATACTTCTTATATTTTCCATTCTAACCACTATCTTATGCATTTATTCTCCTTTATTCACATATTCACCTCCCCACTCCCATCCCTACAGTTAGTCATCCTAATGGCTCAATCTATATCTGTTTACTTATATGTATTAATGCAAATGGGTACTGTTTTGTATGCATGCATTTTTAATTTGTGTAAATGTTGTGTTATACATCTCATTCTATGCCCTACTTTTTTCACAAGCTCTGTTTTTAATTCATTCACCTATGTTGCTCATAGATGAACAAAATTCATCTATGTTGTTATATTTACATCTAATCAATGGCTGCTAACTGCTGCAGAGGCTTCCATGGTATATATGCACCACATGTTACCTTCCCATTCTCTCAGGAATGGATGCCCAAGATGCATTTAACTCCTCACCATCACAACAAATAACTCTGCTGTGAGCATACATGTCCCCTTTGCAATATATCTCTTGCACTGGAATGAATGGGTCATAGGGTATGAGTATACTTAATTTGATGAAGCCATGCCTGATTGCTCTCCAGAATGCCTCCACAAGTCCACTCCCACTAGAGGTACATGAAGGTTAAAAGTTTAACTTAAAGATTCATGGCCAGTATTCTGGCATCATAGGAGCAGCCTCTGGGTGTCTCCAACCTTGACTAAAACTTATCTTTTACTTAGAGTTATGTGTTCAGTTTCTGCTCCCGTTACAACGTTTTGCATGCCCCCCCCCCCCCAGTGCAGTGCCCGCTCCTTTACCATCACTAAACACATCCCATAATAAGTCTCAGGATATAAAGGAATGAACAGAAGACTACTGATGGAACTTTTGCCTCCAACTTAGTCCTACCTACCTCATTGCTCCCTTCTTCTGAGCTCTCAGATTTTCAGATGCACGTAGACCACTAATGAGCACTGAATGAGAAGTTTTCTAATAAAAGCAAACTTCCCTCAACTTCTAACTTGGCACTAAGTATATTGCTTGAGTCCTCCTTTTCACCCAGCAACAATAAACTAGATGACCACCAAAATTATATGTTCTCCATTATATGCTCCCAGATTTATCTGGGGAAAGGCAAAAGCAAAATGATGAAAAGGTCAAAGGAAGGGTAAGCCAGCACAACAGGCTTCCCAGTTAACGAGTATGGAAATGTAAGGTTACAGAGAAAAAGTGGATTATCTGATCCTGGAAAATAAAGAAGATGAGTTAGCCAAAGCAGATTGGACTTCAAACCACCACCCCACATAAGCAGAGAGCCCAAATAGCTTCTCCAGTTATAATCGATGTTCCATCATGAATAAGTTAACATTAGATGGGGTTTATAAAAACCCCATCTAAAAAAATTATACTTTTACAAAATAATCTTACCAGTTTCCAACAAACTTCAAGGAATTAGGACAGCTATACCTCATACCCCCTAGTTATGACAGATGGAACTCAGGGTCAAAGAATTTTTAATGACTTGCCTGCGATCACATTGGTTAGCTGTAGAGCTGAAAACCAAATGCAAATTCCAGTCTGGGATCTGGAAATGTGATTTGTAACAATGCAAAATTCCACTGTTGTAAAAGAATTTGGAGTCCAAGTGGAGTTTAATATAATGGAATCTGATTCACATACAATATTCATTGTTGCAAGAAACATTTAAAGTGGGACATTTATGCCTGATGCTTCCAATTTGGAAGTACTGTGTACTGGAGGAGAAAGGCAAGAGGAGATAATAATTGTTTCTTAAGGAAAATCTATAGTTCTTTTCCTCTTTCACCTGTTTACTAGTCAACAGACGAGGTAATCTCTCCCAAGGCTTTAAATAGATTATCTCGTGTCCCCCTCAAGATCAGAAGAGGCTGCTTCTCTTCACACACTGCTGTGCACACACATATCCAGCAGTTCTGGGAGCTCCCCAAGGGTGGGTGCAGCCTCCTTGGACCCCCAGTGTTCAGAGACAGACAGGGCAGGGCTTCCAGGCTGGGGATCTGCAGTCCATGCTGAGAAGAGAAAGATAAAAAACACCGTGGTTCTGGGAGCCCAGGCAACAGTCTGTTGCAGAAGAGAAAAAAAAATGTGTTTGATTGTAGAGACAGAAGAGACCACCTGCTCTGAAGATGTGCAGTGTCTTGCCAAAACTCCTCCCTGAGCCCTGTGGAGTAATTTCAGGTCCAAATCCTGCTGTCTGTGATGCTACTCCACATACTTCACTTTGGGGACTGGAAGAGAAGATCCTTCTCATGGTTCCTCCCAGCCCCAGGGACCCCTGATGCTGACCTCTGACCTCTAACTTCTGGCCACTCACTACCCATCTACCAGCAGAGTCCCTGTGGTTAACAGAGACCAGCTTAGGCATGAATAATCACCCTTGATGTCTTCTCCAGGCTCCTACAGTTTTGTTAATGATGAGAAAGAATCTGTTTGAGAGGTGATGCAGGTATAATAGATGACAAATAAAAATAAGCTTAAATTGGACATTAGAATCATACTTGATCAGTGTCACCTCCCTGCCAATGACAAAAATTGCTGAGTAAGGGCCTTTCCACACTATTCACTTTCCCTGGACATGTATTATCATTGCTATTTGCATGGCTAGTAAGTATATTGGCTTACTGTGGCTGACATAGTAAAATACCACCAACTGGGTGGCTTAAACAACAGAAATTTACTGCCTCAAAGGTCTGGAGTCTGGAAGTCCAAGATCTAAGTGCCAGCAGGACTGGTTCTCCTGAGGGGAGAATCTGTACCAGGCTTCTCTCTTATCTTTGGTGGTCTGCCTGCTATTTCTGGTGTTTCTTAGCCTGGAGAAGCAGTCTGTATTCATTTTCAGAGGGCATTCTCACTGTGCATGGTCTGAATTCAAATTTCCCTCCTTTGTAAGGATGTTAGTCATACTGGATTAAGGGGCTACTCTGTTCCAGTACAAGCATGTCTTAACTAATTACTAATTACTAATAGCAATTAACTAATTACTAATTATTAATTACTAATTACTAATTAACTAATTTTCAACAACCCTATTTCCAAATAAGGTCACATTCTAAGGTACTGGAGGTTAGGGCCTCAAGATATTAATCTTGAAGGGATGCAATCCAATCCACAACAGCTGGCTTTCCCATCCTTCAAGATGTAGGAGAACATCACATCCCCAGATAAGCTCCTCTATCTTGTCCAAACCTTCTCCGCTACCAAACCCTGCTGGTCTCACTGATCACAGCTGTCAGTCTTTGATGTTTTCTCATCCGTTTCTCTGTTCCACTAGGATTGGAAGTTTCACTAACAAGGGGTTGGGGGTATGTTTGTCCTGCTTTCCACTGGACCTCTTGGTGCCAAGCGCATTGAGTGCTATCTATATGCTTTGCTGTGCTAAGTCATATTGGAACCTGAGGTGAAAAGAGAAATCAGTAGTGTTCACGTATTCATTTAAATTTTGGGTATTTTGTTCATTGAGATTTTTGGCATTGATTTTGATTTTATAAATCCTGTATCAAAATATCATTTACCTTGGTGGCTGAGTCTTTTGGTGCCCCTTATATTTCATGCTACAGGCAAAAAATATCACCTCGCCCTAGTAACACTGAAAAGGAACAGAAAATGAAGCAGGCTACTTTATCAGGAGAGACTGAGTGATTCTCTTTATTATGAAAAGCAGCAGAATGACAAGATTCTCTGCAATAAAACTGGATAGAAATGGAATAAAGGAAACTGAGGCAAGAATTGGGTTCTGTACATACCATGTTCATGGAATGGATGAATTAATATTGTTAAAATCTCCATACTATCCAAAGCAATCCCTATCAAAATACTAATAGTATTTTAACAGAACTAGAACAAAAAACTCATAAAATATATACTAAAGTACAAAAGACCCAGAAGAACCAAAGCAATCTGAAGAAGAACAAAGCTGGAGGTATCACAATCCCAGATTTTAAAATATACTACAAAGCTATAGTAATCAAAACAGTATGGTACTGACACCAAAACAGACTCCTAGATCAATCAATGGAACAAAACAGAGAGAGAGGCCCAAAATAAACCCACAATTAATGGTCAATTAATCTATGGTAAAGGAGGCAAAAATATACACTGGGGAAAAGATAATCTCTTCAATAAGTGGTGTTAGAAAACTAGACAGCTAGATGCAAAAGAAGGAAACTGGACCATTTTCTCACCCTATACACAAAAATAAACTCAAAATGGATTAAAGACCTAAAGGTGAAACCTAAAACCATAAAACTCCTACAAGAAAATGTGGCAGTAATCTCTTTCACATCAGCCTTAGCAACACTTTCCTAGACATGTCTCCTCAGGTAAGGGTAACAAAAGCAAGAATAAACCATTGGGGTGATATCAAAATAAAAAGCTTTTATACCGTGAAGGAAATCAACAACAAAACAAAAAGGAAACCTAATGAATGAGAAAAGGTATTTGCAAATGATACATCTGCTAAGAGGTTAATATCCAAAATATGTATATAAAAGACTTATACAACTCAACAACCAAAAAACAAATAATCCACTTAAAAAATGGGCAGAGGACCTGAATACATATGTTTCCAAAGACATCCAGATGGCCGACACATGAAGATATTCAACGTCACTAATCATCAGAGAAATACAACTCAAAACTACAATGAAATACCACCTGTCAGAATGGCTAGTATCAAAAAGACAAAAATAACAAGCGTTGGCAAGGATGTGGAGAAAGGAGAACACTCCTGCAATGTTGGTGGAAATGTAAACTGATGCAGCGGCTGTGGAAAACACTACGGAGATTCCTCAAAAAATTAAAAATAGAAATGTAATCCAGTAATTCCACTACTGGGTATTTATCAAAAGAAAATGAAAACATGAATTCAAAATGACATACATACCCCTATATTCACTGTAGTATTATTTACAATAGCCACATTATGGAAGCAACCCAACTGTCCATCTACAGATGAATAAAGAAGATGTGGTGTTTTTTATACACATATATGTATATATAGGTTATATAAGCATATATGCAATGGAATATTACACAGCCATAAAAAAGAACGAGCTCTTGCCATTTGTGACAACATGAGTAGACGTACAAGTTATTACGCTAAGTGAATTAAGTCAGCTATATAATGACAAATACCATATAATCTCACCATTATGTGAAATTTGAAAAAGAAAACAAATGATCAAAACAGAAACAAACAGTAAATACAAAGAACTGATGGTTGCCCTAGGGGAGGCGAGGGAAGGGAAAGGGGGGATGGGTAAAATGGGTGAAGGGGAGGTAAAGATACAGACTTCTAGTTATGGAATGAATAAGTGACTGAGATAAAAAGTAGAGCATAGGGAATACAGTCAATGATATTGTATAACATTATATAGTGACAGACGGTAGCAGCACTTGTGAGTATAGCCTAGTATGGACTTGTCCAACCACTATGCTGTACCCCTGAAACTAATGCAACATTGTATATCAACTGTACTTCAATTAAAAACAAAATTGGGTTCTGGAAACCTAAAGGGGATACATCAACCTTTTCCATCCCTATTCCTCATAACAAGGATTGCTTTGTCTCTGTCCTAGACAACCACCCTCTCCTCTTCTCCTATGGCCTCAAAGCTAATCCACAGAATGCAAACATCACTGCATTTCTGCCCAGCCTCAGCTCAAAAGGGTCATGCTGAAACCCAGGGCTCCTGGTGCTATGAGATCTTTTTTCTCTGTCTTCAACACATCCCAGGTAGGGCCAGGGCTTCTAAAACATAAATAACTGAGTGGCAGGGATTGCAGCAGAAACGTCTAAGGACTGTTCAACTCCCAAGCAAGAGAGAGTTGACACATCTTCCCAGGCCCCGGCGCCTCAGCTAGTAAGCGTGCACTGCCAATTTCTCTGCAGGGCCTCTTGCATTCACTCAGTGTTCTTCCTGCCTCACCTCCAGCCTGCTTCTCTCCCCTCCTTGCCCCTCCCCTGCAGCCAGAATGAGACACGGCACCTTAGGGACAGGTTTATTCTTCCAGCTCCCCACAAGAGTCATTTCTGCGTTAAACATCTCTCCATAACCCTGTTTCTGGGTGATAAATTACCTGGAAAGGGGAAGAGTGAGGAATAATATCTCCCTGGTGCTGAAGTGAGGCTCCAATGCCAGTGATGCTGGTTGCTGGGAGGAGGGTGAGTCCCTGCTAAGTCATTGCTGGGGGAGTAAGCTCTGGCCAGCCTGATCACTTAATGTGGGACATGTTCACGTAGCAGCCTGGGACACTGGCACTGGTTCAAGGGCTGCATGTGAAGGCGCTCAGCAGGCCGTGGGTGGGGGCATTACCTTCAGTGTAGGAGCTCTTATAAAAGTATAGGACCAACTTGTCTCCTTTACCAGAACCAGCAATTTCTTTGTTTTCATTTTTTTAAATGTTTATTAATTTTTGAGAGAGAGCAAGAAAGCGAGCATGAGTGGGGGGCAGGCAGAGGGAGACAGAATCTGAAGCAGGCTCCAGGTTCTGAGCTGTCAGCACAGAGCCAGACGTAGGACTTGAACTCATGAACTGCTAGATCATGACCTGAGCTGAAGTTGGACACTTAACTGACTGAGCCACCCAGGCGCCCCCAGAACCAGCAATTTCTTGAGCACTTAAGGGCCCACAGCTGCTTCCAGTGGGCCTGATGGTTAGTCTCTCTCACAGATGGGTCTTCTTAGATCAAAGTACCAGTCCTACATGGAAGGAGTTGGGAATTTTAATTACTCTGTCTTTAAAGCCCATGCTGTGTGGAAGCTAAAGGGGAGAGGCGTCATGATGCCCTAGACCTCGAGCCACAGAACCGCTTAAACCCTCTGAAAATCAGTTTTATTGATTCTCAAATGGTAACAGTGCCACATCCTCTGACTAAATTGTTGTGAGGGTTAAATGTGTAATATGCCCAAAATGCACATGACAGGAGCTCTGTGAATGCTACACGCACCTACCCACCACCGCCCAAACACACGCACACACACAGACACAAAGACACACACACACACACACACACACACACACCCTTCCAAGGGAAACAATGGGGACAGTCACACCACAGGGATGTGGCCCAGCTGGAGCCTTCCACTCTCATGCCCAACCCAATTTCCCAGATGTCCAGGACCTTCTTGTCCCTTCTACTTCCTGTGCCCATGTGCATGGTCACTGTGACACAAGACTTTGCAGGTGTATATACCCTACCCCTTTGTTTCTGGGCTGGGCCATTTTGGATGGTGCCTTTCAGAGGTGAAGTTTATACATCTCCAATTAGGAACCACCCCGCCTTTCCTAGGCTTCCACCATATTTGAAGCAAACGCATTCCCTGCCCAAAACAGAGGTGGGAGAGAAGTATTTAATTTTCTCTTTTTGTCTCCAGCCCCTATCAACTGATAGCCTTTTTTTTTTTTTTTTAAGATTCTAGGCCCGAAGACATGAATAGACATTTTTCCGAAGAAGACATCCAGACGGCCAACAGACACATGAAAAGATGCTCCACACCACTCACCATCAGGGAAATACAAATCAAAACCACAATGAGATACCACCTCACACCTGTCAGAATGGCTAAAATTACAACACAAGAAACAACAGATGTTCACGAGGAGGTGGAGAAAGGGAAACCTTCTTACACTGTTGGTGAGAATGCGAACTGGTACAGCCACTCTGGAGAAGACTATGGAGGTTCCTCAAAAGGTTAAAAATAGAACTACCCCATGACCCAGGAATTGCACTACTAGATATTTACCCAAAGGATACAAAAATGCTGACTCCAAGGGGCACATGAACCCCAATGTTTATAGCAGCATTACCAACAATTGCCAAACTATGGAAAGAGCCCAAATGTCTATCAACTGATGAATGGATAAAGAAGATGGGGTGTGTATATACATACATACAATGGAATATTACTCAGCCCTCAAAAAGAATGAAATCTTGCCATCTGCAACAATGTAGATGAAGTTAGAGTGTATTATGCTAAGTGAAACAAGTCAAAGAAAGATAAATACCATAAAAATTTACTTAAATGTAGAATCTAAGAAACAAAACAGATGAATATATGAGAAGAGAAAAGAGACAGGGAAGCAAACCATAAGAGACTCTTAACTATAGAGGAAAAACTGAGGGTTGATGGAGGGAGGGGGTGGGGAGTTGGCTAAATGGGTGATGTGTACCAAGGAAGGTACTTGTTATGATGAGTACTGGGTGTTATATGTAAGGGATGAATCACTAAATTCTACTCCTAAAACCAATATTACACTATATGTTAGCCAACTAGACTTTAAATAAAAATTTGAAACAACGCAAAACAAAAAAAGATTCTAGGCCCCAACGGGTTCCTTCCATTGCCTGACTAGTCAAGGAAGAGAAGACTGAAAAAAAAGACTTGGAGACTCGTGGACTGCCCAGCCTCCTGGAGGAAGCTGACTTTGTCTTCAAGAGATCAAAGCACAAGACTCTAAAGGAGACAAATGGAAAGGAGCTCCAGAAACCCCTCCTGGGCCTGGGCCAAGAGCACCTCTGCCAGTGTCTGTGCAGCACAGGGAAGAGAGAAGCATAGAGTCAGAGGTTGGAAAGCACTTTGGGAGTCAGCCAGTCAGCCTTCTCATCCAATGGAGAAAGCTATTCGTTATTCACTCACTCGTTCAACAAGCAACTGTTACTTATCTAATCTCTGTGTGCAGATCTGGTGAGAGAAAAGAAAGTTCACCATGCCCCATGGACGATCTTCAAACACAAAGGAGACCATTTTGGTTCATCAACATTTTCAAAGATTTCCCCAGAGAGGAAGCTCCATGAATTCCAGGTTCATGTGTGGTTTGCTCCTTGCTGGATTTCTTGTGCCTAACTCATTGTTACCACTCAATATTTGATAACTGAATGAATGGATGATTGAATGAAATACCCTGGTCGCAGAAGACAGCAAAGTCATACCTGCAGGGCTCTAGAAAGAAGTATAACCTGAGGACTGAGCAGCAAGAAAAATAAAAAGCAGAAAAAAAAAATTGGAAGTCACAAGTGATGCAATTCATACAAAAATGGCACCTTGTATTGAAATAGATCCTTGTTCACTGTGTTAATATTAAGTGATGTTTTAGATTACTTATTAGAGAGTACACTATGTGCAGACCTCGTGGTTTTACTCCAGGCACAATGCCACATGCCTCTGGTGGTACATTCAGTCTTGTTTGGGAGCCTGGCACTGGGTGATTTCCTGATCCCACTCCTGTATGCTGTTGCACATATCCTCCATCCACCTTCCTTCCACCTCACTGGCACTGCATCCGTGTCAGACCCCTCACTCGGATCTAGCCCACTGCAAGCCTAGTTTCTGCTGTCAGAATAAGCATCCCAGGTGGCAGCAGGAGGTAGCACTCTTCCTGCCATTTTTGCTTTCAGAAAACTGTAGGTGAGGCTATTGAATAATTGGTTCTTTCTGGAGAAGGACTAATAATCTGTCTCTCTTGGAGCTATTACCAGGCTGGCCTGCCAAGCAGACAAGTGTTAAGAGGAGAATATGGGGCAGTGGCCAGGGTGGGGAGTAAGCTCCAAAAAATGGAGTCAAGACCTGCAGAGAGGTCCCCTCCTGGCAGCAGACTATGAATCATATCCTTCCTAGAGACACTCAAAATTCATAGCCCTCCTGCCCTCCTTCTGCAGTGGCTCCATGGGGCTGGCTCAGCTTTGTCTGGACCTGCAGGTTTTGATTCCCACTTAGCCCATGTATGGACATGCTGCCACCCACTGTGTAGAGCCTGTGGAGGGCCCTGGATGTCCCAGTCAATAAGACCACACCTGTGAATCAGCAGCTGTTGTTGAGCTTATTAGGAACCCAGCACAGGACTGGGGCCTGTGGGCATGGCTCCTGCTCTCAGAAGCTCACAGCCAGAAAGACCCACATCCCATCTCTGACGAGGCCGCCTCAGAATCACTTCTATGGTCCAAGTCTCCCTGTTTGCTCAGGGCTACATGAAAGGTACAATCTTCAGTCCTTGTCAGTGCATAGTGCCCAGAGTTTGCCGTACAATTTTACGTTATCTCACTTAATCCTTAGAATCTTCCTGTGAATTTATTTCAGAAATAGAAACTTAAGAGATTCCTCCAAGTTCACCAATCTAGGTAGTGGTGGGCATGCAATTCAAACCCAGACTTTCCTAAGACAAGTGCCCTTCCTCTTTCCTCTGTTCATGCCTGTGGAGGAGAGGCTAAGTCTGAGGTCATGAGAGGGCAGGGGCTGTTGGGCTGGGACTGAAAAGGAGGGTCAGCTGGGCAGAACATTGCAATGGGTGGCTCTGAGCAATCACATGACAGTCTGAGGACCCCAGAAGTCACTAAAAAGGGAGAAGAACCATCACCTGGGCCTGGGACATGTTTGTTCCTATTTCTTCCTGGAAGATAAAATTCCAGGATGGGCATAAAAGGCTCAGGTACCTTAGTAGTAATGACATAGAGGTTAATGAGGTAGTATTTTTTTTGAATCTTTGAATATATGTGCAATGACCCTGTCTGAGCTCCACTATACACAATATTACACACAATACACAGGTTTCTGCCACTCTCTGAACATAGAGTGTTCTTAAGAAACCTTTTAGGCCAAAATGACATAAAGCAAAAAGTATCCCCCACTTTCTGCAAGTTCCCATTAGGCCACTTTGCTTTTACAAAAGACCTACATTAGTATGGCAATGGCTTTTTTTCCCCTAAAAATGGAAATCCTCTTTGGATTTCTTTTGGTTAGCAAAAGCAGGTACTGATGTAGGCCTTTCATCAAGGTGAAGTGGCCTAACAAACGCTTTTGGAAAGCAGGGGATACCTGCACTGGGTCCTTAGAAGCCTGTGAGTGGGAGTCTGCCATGTGTCTTCTTTCTTCTCCACCAGGGAGGGGCCAAGCACCTTCCTTTGCTGTCCACTGTTATTAGAAAGGTGGGTGCCCTCAATACTCATCAACTATCCCTCTGACAAGGTAGGAGACTGACCAAGTGTCCCATTTGCCTCTAGAAATAATAGATGACCCAGAAGAAACAGTACTGGCTTTTTTCAGGTACACTCTTTTTACCCATGTCATGGATGAGATTCACATTTCCCGTCATTTAGACCCTTTTTGTGCCCTTTTGTTCTATGCCTCAGGTCTCTGTTTTGGTTTGGTTTTCCTGGGCTGCTCACCATGGAAGTGCTGCCCTCTTGGTGACAAGGATGACAAGGAGCCCTATAGGGACCTGTTCACTGTGTGTCTGTGTGTGAGACAGAGAGATACCATGCCATTCCTATAGCCTCAAGCTGAGTCTGCAGAGCTTCCTCTGAGACCCTTGAAATCTCCCAGATGCTTTGCTATCAAGCTCATCAGATGGCCAAGGTTGACAGACAATCACACACATGGGCACATGCACAGAATCTGCACAAAGAATGCACGCTTATCCCAACAGAAGCACGATTGGGTGTGGTGCTGGTTCGAAACTCCCAACAGCACTTCCTCTTCCCCAGCCTATCTCTCATGGAGAAGACCTGAATTCTGTTTCCTTGACAACCCGTCTCCCTCTCTCCCCATATTTTTTAATGCTGTGGTGATAAGGTGTATTTAAACCCAGCAGCCATGTTCCCATGGTGATAGAAGACCCCCAGTAAGTTGCCATGGGAACAAGAGACGGCTTTGAAAGAGGATAAAAGTAAGTCAGCTTTACAAGCAATGACAGCAAAGTTAGAAGCAGAGAGGCTGGAGAATATGGCTCAAGAAGGCATCAGGTCACGTGTAATAGTCCAGCCCTATTCTACCTGAGGCTGGTGGGAGGTCAATGTGGGGGGGCCAGGGGCAGGGCTGGGGGACAGGGAGGTGGGAGATTTGACTCTAAGCTTCCGGCTCTTTCACAAGAAGACTGAGCAAAGCAACATGACTGTTGGAATTTAAAGACAAGCTCTCTTCATTTGCTCTTATTTGCTATTTACTCCTTTGTCTCTCTTCTTCTGAAAGGCTTTTTTTTTTTAATGTTTAATATTTTTGAGACAGAGAGAGACAGAGCATGAACGGGGGAGGGTCAGAGAGAGAGGGAGACACAGAATCTGAAGCAGGCTCCAGGCTCTGAGCGGTCAGCACAGAGCCCAACTCAGGGCTCGAACTCACGGACCGTGAGATCATGACCTGAGCCAAAGTCAGACCTTTAACCGACTGGGCCACCCAGGCGCCCCCTGAAAGGCTTTTTAGGAAATAAAGGAACTGGGTGGGGCAGCTGAGATGTGAAGACCTGAACGATGAGGGCATTTGTTCTTAGCTGCTCCACGACCTGAAAGAAATAGAGCCCTTACAGCAAGCAACGTTATCCCTACTGTTTTCCCCCAACATTTTATTATCTGTATTTCCAAACATACAGCAAAGTTGAAAGAATTTTGCAATTAACACCTGTGTACCCACCCACCTAGATTGTGCCATTAACATTTTACTGTATTTGCTCTGCTACATATTTATCTGTCTGTCAGTTACTCTTTCCCTTGACTGATTTCACACTGTTAGTGGGTGAAGTAGGATTCAAACCATTCAGCTCCTTGCCAAAGCCTCTTTTCTTTCCATCCTCCATTTAGGGTGACCCACCACCCCAGTTTGCCAGGAAGTAAGAGGGCTCCCGAGACATGGGACTTATGGTTTTCACATTAGTACAGCCCCCGGGAGGGGCTACCCTACCCCTTCCATGGTATGTTCTGAGAAATTTAAGGTGTGGTTAAGGCAGAAGGGGCCCCTGGAGAAAACACATGCAACAACTACCTGTATAAACAACTGTACAGACAGACAAAACCCAGTGCTGGACAGGGTACTGAGGGAGAACTGCCACTTCTTACAACCACTTTGAAACACATTTGGAAGCATCTGCTAAAGCTAAACGTATGCATAACCTATGACTCAGTAACTCCAGTCTTAGATATCCAGAAGAAATGGGAGTATATGTTTGCCAAAAAGAAAAAAGAAAACCACGTAAAAGAATGTGAGAGTAGCTTTATCCATTTTAGCCCAATCTACAAACAACCCAACTATTCATCAATATAACTATTTATCAAACATTCATATAATGGAGTACTATAGAAATCTACTGACATGCAACAACATGGATGAATCTTAAAAACATACTGTTCAATGAAAGAACCAGGCACAAAAGAGTACAGAATGGATGATTCCATTCAGGTGAAACTCTAGAACAGACAAATCTCGCCTACAGTGATAGATGTGAAAGATGGGATTACGCCTGGGCAAGGAGGGGCTGGTGTGGACTGGCGGATGGGAGTGCTCGACGGGTCCTGTAACATGATCTGGATGGGGGTTATGTGGGCGTATTCAGATGTAACCCTTCACTGAGCTGTATGGATAACATTAGTGTGTACCTGACTGTTATATCTCAATTTCAAAGTTTAAAATAAGGCAGACATCAGAACGCCGAAATCAAAAATAAAAATAAAAAGTATATGGAGAGATCAGTAAATGCAGGAGCTGATAGAGAAAGCTGTAGTCTGGTTGCCAGCAAGCCCAGAAGGAGCTGGAAAACACTGAGCTTGTTACCAAATTATTCTTTTACTCCGGAAATTTGATCCACAAGTCTGTCAGTACCAGGAATTTCACATCGCGTTACAAAGAGCCAGAGCAAGTAGTTTGCAATGGAAAGGTGCTGTAGTTTAAGAATAGAAAAATCATCTTTGGTTTTTAAACAGGAAGGGGCCAAAAGGTTATCTCTCCTGTCTGAACTGAGAGGTTATTTTGGAAACATCAACAACAACACCACAACAACTTAGAAATAACGCTTGGGACAGATTCCAGGAAATTGAAATCTGGAAACAAAGGTAAAGCTGTTTCTGTCTTTCCCACCCCTGAGGAGGAAGTCTAGTCTGGGAAATTTCCATCCCCCTAGCAGGGGAGGGGCAAATGCTGCTGGGCACAGGTACAGATGGCCTCAGGTCTCTGTCTGAGTCACCTCCACCTCTGCCTGTCTGGAGCCAGCCCCAAGGGGATAGAAGGGTAAAAACCACATCTGTGCCTTCAATATATGCACAACAAGCTTTCCACGGATTTCCAGGAGCCCTAGAAAGTCAGAGACAGCCATGTGGAGGCTTGGCCATTGCGCAGAGATTTCCTCCTCAGGTTTTCGCCTTAAAATGAAAGGGTGTGTCAACTCACTCTACCTTTGGTAGCTTCCAGGTCCCACAGCAGCCATCCTCTTCAAAGAAAGCCTCTCTTCTGCCACAGAGAGCTGGGGAGGACAAGGGCAGGAGGCAGGTTAGACACCTCCAGCCCCCCATGGGCCTCTCCACCCCAGTTACCTGGGCTACATCCTTTCTTTCCGTCTGAATTAATTTTGCATTGCTGCATGATTCACATTTCCTGTCTGGGTTCCAAAGCCCATAACTAGAGGATCCCTCCAGAGAGGAACACCAATTGTTAATACCTTTAACATGCCTGCTTCTGATGGTGAGAGCAGGAAAAATATATATTTTCATATTACATCTATATCCATCTATATATTTTTAACGTGTCATTGTGCCACTTTGTACAGAATTGTCATTTTAAGTGGTGGTTTGGCCTCACTCCAGGGCTTGATGCATCAGGGTCAGGCGGTCTCAAAGGCAGCTGTAATTTTTATGCTGAGCTCCCAGAACCCGATGGGCTAGCTTGGGGAAATTTCACCACATTGCAGAGAGCTGGGGTGAGTGGCTCTCAGTTGAAAGGGCACAGCTTTTAAAGACAAGAAAAGTCTTGTCCTTTTTCCTTCTCTTTTTTCTCTGGTAATGAAGAATAACCCCCTACTTGCACTGATGGATTATTACACGAGAGAATCAAGAAACACTTGTGAAACACCCCCAGCCAAAGATCCTGGGGTCCAGGATCCAGACACTATCTGGAGTCAGAAGGCAAATGGAAACATAGCCTCTGAGCATTTGTGTACCTCAAAGTGACTTAGAACTGAAACCAAGGCTGTTTGTGGGCCCCGGGACCCTTCGGGGGTCTTGGCCCACACCCAGGTGACTACCTGCCACTCCTGTCACTAAGAAGGATGCTCCCTGAGTCAGGAGTCTTCCAATGTCTCCAGCTTCCTTTTGGGGCCCAAGGGCATATCCACAAAAGCAATGAAGAGTGTAGCTAATGGATTACTCAGACCACAGAACACCTGGCCTTCAAACTAGGCACTCAAGAAAGCAGAACTGGGCTTTAAATTCTTCTGTAGATGGGCACCTGCAGAGCCACTCTCCTCTCCTCTGCAGGAAACTTGGGGACCAGAATCCAGCTCCAGCTTTTCCAGGCTTCCGTCTCAGTCCTCTCTCCAGGCAAGCCTGGCCCCCCAACTCCAGGGCAACTGTTCCTGGCCCCTGAGATCCTCTCCTAAGGCAGAGCTCCCCTCCCTCCAACTGGCTATTTAGAGCCAGGGAAAGAAATGAAGAAAAAAAATTCTTATTAAATATGTGTATTTCTGCTATTCCTTTTGGTGTCATAATCCCTAATGAACCACAGCTGCAAGAAGACCAACTGAGCAAATGACGGAAGGATATAAATATCTAGAATTACTGTATCTCAAATTCAGTTTTCCTGTTGCAGCCCCAAAGAGCCAGATTTAATTTTTAAAAGAGACTTCAGAGAGGAAACCCAGGCCCCTGGCAAGGCCCTTAGATGCACAATAAACAAAATAAGGCCTTAGGTTCACAGTTAGCAGCATTGCCCTATTGGTGGAGGTGAATGCTTACATGTGCATGTATATGTCTTTGTGCACTTGAACGTCTGCGTGCATGTGTGCAGGTGCTTGGACATGTGTGTCAGCAATCAGTAAGAAGAAGGCTGGAGAGCTGTGAGGCTGAGTTTCAACAAACAAAATTTCTGACTTCCACATCCCTGACATAGGACATTTATTTACATGAGAAAGCAGGAAGGGAAATTAAACAATGATTTTCGAATCCCTCAAGAGCTATTATGCAGCAAATGTCATCCAGCTGTTCTCCACCCTGTTCCAGTTTCCCATCTGCTGCCTGTTTTAGGTGGACTTACAGGACAGGACCACTCACCATCTTCTGGTTGGCAAAGTCCTGGGTAGTTTGGCACGTGGCTTCTATACAGACTGCCCCCTTGGAGATGGAGTTGGCAGGACCTAGCCTTTCCAAGTGGACTGGAATCTGAGTCTATACCATCTGGGTGGTAGGCTCTACACAGCGGGTGACTAGACTTAAGGCCAATATGAGTAGCGCACTGGCTTTCTCAGGGCACAGGGCCACGCTGCTCATGCCAGACACCAGAAGCACTCTCTGGATCCCCTGAGAGCAGTTAAGAAAAGATCAAGACTGGTGACTTGGAAGAGTTCCCAGTAGGCATCTGGCCTCAAGCCATGGAAACCAAATCAAAACTTGAGGCTAGAATAATATGGTGCATGTGTATGCAATTCATTCATCCATTCAACAGATATTTACAGACCCCTATTAGGAGCAAGATATCTATTCCAACTTTCTGGCCTGAGCTATATTGTTGCCTATGTTAGTTTCCTCCATAGTCCCCATAATACAGGGTAGCACAGCCTTAAAAGGTATGAGTAATTTCCCCTTCTGTTCGATGGATATGAAAGAATTCCACTACTGCCATTTCTCAGCTCCTAGGACAGACCTCCCCACTCTCAAGCTTGCCTTCTGTTTTATTGGGCCAACTGGTTTTCAAGAAAAGGCCTTGCCTCCAGTGAGCCAGGTGCTGAGGGGCTTCAAACTTGGTGGACGTGGCTCAGCAGATGGACGGGTTTGGGCACCTGTCTCTCATTTTCCTTGGTTCCAGTGATGCGCACCTGGAAAGCAACTATTCTGAATTCTGGTTTCACAGCTGGAGGCTCAAATGATCTGGAGACTCGGGAACCAAGAGAGATGCTGTATATTAATTTTCCCAAAGATCTCTCTGCCATGCCTTTTATCCTACTTCCTATTAGTCGTCTTGTGGGCATACCATGTAAAATCTCACAATGCCTTTTCTCAACCCCTGCACTCTGTATGTTGACTATACATCTCAGAGATAGATGGGGGTCTGCTCTTGATCTACTTTCATTATTGCTCTCTCCTCATTTGATTACAGGTATATGTTAATCTGACTTGTTCTCTTATGAGCTCCTTGAGGGCTGCTTTGTTCATTCTTGAGGTCTAGCACGGTGCTTTTCATGTAAAAGGAGCTCAATACGTATTCGACAAATGAGTAAAGAAACAAACATATTACAAAAAGGGATACAAATCACACCCTCACAGTGGTTTTGTTTCCAGGAAGTTGAGAGGCCAGATCTGCAAACAAGTAAGATGCCACCCTTCCATTCTCCTGGAACCAATGAGAATAACTTTCATTTTGCATTCTGAGTCTTTCTAAGCAAGGAGGGAAGGCAGATACATTTGAGCTTTACTTGCAAAGATCTTTAAGCCCTTCTTCTGTAAACCAACGCAAATAGGATACTTTTATCTAAGGAACAGAAAGGCCAATTCAGTGTCTGTCAACGGACTCACCTTTTCCACACCACCATGGGTACAAGTAACAGAGATCTGCCAATGTTACTTAAGTCACAGTCTCTGGACATGATCACACACCCTACTCAGTGATCATGAATCCAACTCAACCCATCCCAACCCATCCCAACCCATATGGTGAGGCACTCAGATTGGGTTTCTGAACTCCTGTATTTCTATTCTTGTTTGGCTTCTCTACCTAGGCTGTCAAGACCATGCAGTCCCTTAAAGACCCCTACAGCATGGCATATGTGATATCCAATGTGCCTGAAAGGTTGTCAAATCCCCTGTATTTGCTTCTGTCACCTACTCACTATCCATTTCTTGTATTCTCCACTCACATTTCTCAGCTCTGTCTCTGATGATGATAATAGTTATCAAAAATGCACTTAGGGCTTACTATGTGCCAGACACTGTGTTAGGAGCTTCACACACATTATGGAACATCTCTCTCACCAGAGCTTTAAGAGTTGGGGCAGTTATGATTCCCATTCTGTGCATGAAGGCAAAGAAACAGAGGCAGGTTAAACAACTTAATCAAGTCACATAGCTGGTGGGTCTAAGACTCAGAGTTCAGAGTCAAGTCCTCCTGACTCTGGAGGCCATTCTCCTCACAACACTGTTCTCCAACAATCTGCTCTGATCTTGGAGCACCCTGTTCTAGCTCTCAGAATTCCACTCCATTATCACCTAGTAAGAGTCTCCATCACTGCTTCTCTAGCACTAGCCCTCTACCAATTCCCACAGTGCCCAGGACAGCTGTGTGCTCAGGCTAGCTCATCTCTGCATCTCTCAAGACATGGCAAGTAACAGCAGCAGGCAAAGAGAAGATGCCACAAGTAACTTGCTCGCCTCATCGATCAGTGGCATTCTGGTCCTAGTTGGGAGGTTACTACTGTGTATCCTAAAGGGTGGCTCTTGCTCTTCTGCTCCTCTGCCTTTTGCTTGGAAGGCTGTCATCGACCCATCCAGTGCCTTGCCCCCACCTGCCACTGCACAGGCAATGATGCTTCACCCATTCTCCTCTCTGCCTAAGCTATGTAAATCCACCGGGAGAGAATCTGGGAGAGTCGTCCAAGTGGTTCCCCTTTGTGGGGCATTTCAAGGGTCAGCCCATATTGAAGCCCCTTTGACTGATTTAGTTCCAGCAATTGCTCCTATAAAGGAAATGAAGGATTTTGCAAAGCACTTTCTTTTTCAGAGTAAATGTGGTGGCCAGGTTAGGCAGAATTTACCTCTCCAGCACCACCTCCTCTTAACAGTAAAGAACCTCTCAAGAACTCAGAATTCAGGAAGCAGTCGCCCTCAGTAGCGTGCGTGGCTGGCTCCACTTCCTTAGCATCATCTGACAGGCACTTCTACCCTGGAGGCAGCCTCAGCCTCTGCTGTCCTGTAGCACTGTTTTCCACTAATATGCTCATATTTCATCTGCTTTAGCATTTTGCTTTCCCAAGCCTCTTAATCCCTCATAATTGAATATATTTTATGCTGATGAGCAATGGTGTTAATCATGCCTCTGGGCCATGCCTAAAGGGACATTTTATTTCATTCTTTCTTGGGCTTTATGCCAACTTGCATTTTTTTCCACCTCTAGGGAATAGACTCTCTCCATGAGGATGGAGTGTGAGCTAGAGGTGAGGAAGGACTTCCCGACTAACAGACTTTTGAGACTCTGGAACTAAGTGCCGATGAGAATTACCTTTAAGAGATAGTTTTAAGGATGGAGATACTCTTTTCCTTTCATTGTCATCCAACCAGCTGAACACTTCACCCGGGAGCCCTGGGGATGAACCAAATGATGCATAGATTCTTCTCCAAGGCTGAGAGTGTGAGCTCTCCCATCACAGTCAGTTTTGGTATGTAGTCAAGGGGGAGACAGAACAAGAGGGGTAGTACCGAAGATTTACAACCCAATTGCAATTCGTAAGAAATACAAAGTCAGCTGGGAGCCCCCCATAGATGAAGGATGGGGATGATTCCCTGTGAAGCTTCCATTGATCCCGCCTCTCTAAAGGCTTTCCTGGTAGCCCCCTTGAACTGCCACGAGCATTGTTTTCCTCAACTTCAAAGCTGGGATTTTGTTAAATTAAAAATGCATAAAGCCACAACCTTGTTTTCTTTCAATTTTAGTGCTCACAGAACTAGAAAGGATTGATATGCCAGTAATAGCAGACAAGAGGGAAAAGAATTTATGACCCCAGAAGTGCTGAGGCAAAGCAATAGAAAGAAGCATTTAAGTCTTTCTATTAAAGTAACTCATATTAAAAAGTAATAGAAGCTGGGGTGGCAGAGGCCTTACTTATTTCATCAGTGATGCCAACAGTCAGCAATTTGTCATGGCTGGAGAACAGGAAACAACCGTCTACCCCACGAATGAGCCAATGCTCAGTGCTGCCTGTCAACAAAAAGCCGATCATCATCTGGGAACACCGGGACAGACAGTTTAAAGACTCACATTTAAGAGAGGTGGAGAGACAGCAGCATTTGTGTTTGGGGCTGCAGAATAGGTAGAATCTAGATTTCCACCTTAGTCCATTTGGCTGCTATAAAAGAGTACCAAAGATTGGGTGGCTTAGACAAGAAACACTTAGTTCTCATAGTTCTGGATGCTGCAGTCTAAGATCATGGTGCTGGCAGATTCAGTTCTGGATGAGCGCGCTCTTCCTGGCTTGTAGATGGTCACCTTCTCACTGTGTCCTCACAGGGAAGAAAGGACTAGTTAGCTTTCTTGAGTCTCTTCTTCTAAGGGTACTAATCCCATTAGAGACGCTCCACCCTCATGACGTAATCACCTGCCAAAGTCCCCATTTCCAAACATCATCACATTGGGGATTAGGTTTCAACACAGAAATTTGGGGGTGGGGCGTAGACAAAAACATGCAGTCCATAACAATTTCATTGCCTATGAAATTCCAAAGTTTAAAATTAGCCAAGACGACAAGATTTCAACAGTTAATTTCAGAAAGTTGGGGTTTGTTTCTTCCCAAGTGATATAGCTGCTGGAAAGCTTGAACCAGTGATCACAAGCTTAACTTTCTGAGTCCTCACATCCTTATTTACCAAGGATATGGAGGAGTCAGGGTGAACACACTGATGGTTTCTCAGCTCCTCTCCCAGAGAGAGAATGGAGCACAAATAGGCACACATTTCCCTTAGCTTTAATTTAAACAAAACAAAAAGCAACAAAAACCTTCTTCATTAGATAAATGTGTCTCTTTAGCATTACCTCATTTTTCCTTTACACAGAGTTGAGTTCCTCAACTCTCTGTGTATAATTACTGACCCTAGGTCTGCTCCATCCACTTACTATCTGGATCCCTACTGCTAAGTATCAATTCTGATTGAGCAGTTCTTCCCCAGGCCACCAGTCACTTCCAGGCACAAAGTTCTAAGGCCTTTCAGCATCATTCAGTGCTATAGACACTACCTTTGCTTTTTGAAATTCTTCTCTTCACTGACCTCAGAACCAATATCCTGGTTGTCCTTCACACTCTGACCAATGCCCCTCCTCCTCCTCACCCCTAAATGTGAGAGTTCGTCAAGGTTTGGACCTCAGCGCTTAGCTCTCCCATCTCTACCTGCACTCTCTTCTTCACAAATGTCCACATTCAGTTTCAGTAATTGTTCCCAATGGAATGTCTATCAAGCCACACTGAACTAATTGAGTGTCTGGGTAAACGGTTTATTATTTTTGTAGTATGCCATTCTCCACTCCCACCCCCATCTCCAGTCAACTTGTAATGCCAGCTGGTGGCCTGCCTACATTAACCTCTAAGTTCTTTTCCGTTTCCTGGTCTCCTGCCTACCCAGCCCAAACCCATCACTAGCCATCACCCCTACTGCCAGACATACACAAATGCAGGCACATACTCCTACATGTGATGATGCATCCACATTCTGAAGTACTAGGGCTTGCCTCTGTCTTCTAGGATCAGAAGAAGGAGAACAGGAGCAGACCACAAACAATGAAGGGTGAATTAGAAAATAAAGAAATGGAAAGGCCACCAAGCAATAAACAAAGTCCCAGAATATTTTCCTATGATTCAGTGACCACCAAAGAGTGGGAAGGAGAAAAAAACATCCTACTGACACTTGGGACCTCCAAACTGCTGTCCAGGCTCTTGGAAGAAGAGACAAGGAGGATGGATCTGGCTGAGGGATATTCTCAGATTACCCAAAATATACCATTTAAACCCACAATGGGACCCTTTATTTCCACCATATTTTGTTGACTGTTCCCCCTCCCTTAGAAGTTTCGGTTACAAAAATGAAACTTGGGTCTTGGTTCCTAGAGAAGGATGGGAGTAGAAGGTTCAGAATAATAATAAAGTCAAGAGGGGCAAGATTAATTCACAAACCTCAAGTGTTTTTTGTGGCCCAGTGCCTGATCAGGACATCAGGGGTCCCCCTTTAGTTATGATATGTATGTATATTTCTTTAACTTGCATCTAGGGATGAACATGACCTCCTACTGCCTCATTTCCTATCATTTATTGATGACTTCAATACCTCAGTACCTCTCTAATACTATGACTATGACTAATGCTACTACTATTATTCTTGGGGACTTCAGTATCCATGTTGATGATTCCTCTACTACTCTAGCCTCTCACTCTGTTAACCTCTTTAATAATAATGTCCTACCCACACAGCCACACCAAGATCTTAACATCAACAAAAACTGCACCACCTTTGAAATCTCAGCTTCAAACATTACACTTGCTGACCACAATCTCTTGTCTTTCCAACACACTCTAGTACTCCCATTCCAGAATTTTTATGACCTTGTTGGGATCACTAATTCATGGACCCCACCACTGTTTTGGGTTTTTTTTTACTCTGCATTATTCCCCTCATATCTTCACCAAGGTAATGTCAATTAGGAGTAAGAGGATATTTAAGTATTTGAATTTTTAAGGCTAGGTGGCCACTGGATGTATGGAGTGAAGGAAAAGAAGACCCTTGGTAGCTAGCTTGAGTGACTACTCTCAACAACTTAAGTAGGGAATACATGTTAAGGAAGAAGGGAAGAAATGATGAGTTCAGGTTTGAATGAGTTGAATCAAAGTTGTGTGATTGACTTCTAGCAGGAAGCGGCTGTACATGAGAGAGAAGATGGAGACTGGGAAATCATCAAGGTACAGGCCTTCACTGTCTCTCAGTTATATGACAGTAGCCTCGTTAATTCATCTCCCTGCCTCCAGACATGCCCCTTGCAATCTACCTTACATTTTAAAACACAAAATTCATCCTGTCACTGACCTACTTAAGACACTTTACCACTTCCTATTGCTTTCAAATTAAAGGTTGAGATATACTGGGACTTTTAAGATCTAGCCTCTGGTACATAGCCAAGTCTAATCTTCCAGCCATTCCCCATTTGCTTCCAGTTCACTAAATATGAAATACCCTTTCCTGAATTTTCAGTCCAGCAAACTCCTATTCATTCTTTAAAACTCAACTCAAATTCCAACCTCATTAGCAAGGCAAAATCCTTGTTTCTGCCTCTGTGCTCCCACTGTTAGTTGTCCTTATATCTTGTAGCACTTGCCACACACTGGTTATATAATGTGTGCAAACTCATTCTGTGAGACAATGAACTCTGTGGAAAGTGATTTTGCTTTATTTCTCACCATTTCCCCTGAGGCCCAGCCGAGTGTCTAGCACATTGTACATAGGTTCACCACTTGTGCTGCTTGCCTCAATGAGTGAGCCCTAGCTGGCACTTTGGGCCTTGACTCCAGGGTTCTCTCCCCATGGTTTCTTTGCTAGTGAAATAGCAAATCAAAAGTTGGTGATAAAACAATCCCTAAGGATTCTGGGGAAAAGGAGAGGAGAAAATTCTACATTCTTTCTTTTCTTCTAACTCCTCTTTCTTCTCCTCTCTTAATTTCTTATGTGCAAACAAAACCGTAGCTTAGATCAGACCCCTAAGAATCTCTACTATTTCTACCGCACAACCATAGATAATAAGATGGAACAAATTCCTCTAGGACCAGAGATGTTTCTCCGGACTTCTTTGGAATTTCAAGCAACTCAAGAGAACACCTGCTATTATTCTCTATAGCCTCTCAGGATACAAATAAGTGTGTGGGAATGACTGAGACTTCTGACTTTGGGGATTTCACCCCATAGTGTAATTTATCTGTGCTTTGAAAGAGTATTTTGTGTTTAAGGACAGAAAGATTACTATAGTAGCAGTCTGGAGCCTGCTCCTGTATAACCTGGGGCAAAGTGTTTGCTGTCACCAGGACTGTTTCTCATTTGTAAATATAGAAGTTTGGACTAAATAACCTCTAACACTTATTTCAAATTCAAAAGCCTGTGAGGACTCCAAGTTCCAGTAGGTTAATAGCAACTTCTTAAATCCAAATAAATTCATACATCCTCAGGAAAAAAAAAAATCAACTCAAGAGTAAATAAAACCACTCATAACCCAAGACTATAGCACAAGTAAGGAGCCAAGAATAGTACGAAATCAAAATTGTGCACAAGAAATAAACCTAACCAGCCGAGTTATCTGGAGGATGCATGCCAAAGAGAAGACAGAATGGTGGATTGGGAAGGGAGGGGGGCACAAGGATCAGGAAGAGAAAGAAGCATCCAGAGTGTGGAAATTATGAGAATCTGTCAGAAACTTGGTGGATGTGAGCGCTGGCCACTGGGGAATCAATTGGAAAAGACTTGGCGGTGCAAGGGGTCAAAGGTGGCAGTCTTGAGTTGGGGCTACTTTTGAGGGAGAGAAACACGACTATAAAGGAGCATCATTTTGAGACTTAGTGGTGAAAGGAAAGAAGCAAGAGGAGGTGGAAATTAATGGTCCCCCAAAAGAGAATCACCAACTCAGAAGGCACTCCAAGCCCTCTCCTGTCTCAGGCTCCGTGCAGTCAAGAAGCTGCCATTTCATATCTCAACAAGAGGGTAATTCTTAAACTAACAGAATTCTGGTAAGCCTCCTCCATCCCTGTCTACATATAACTGTTACTTCTAGGCTAGGAAAATAAGTATTTTAAACAAACAGAAAGTGACTGAGACTATTTACACAAAGTTACTGTAAAAGGTCAAAATTTTTTAATTATTTCAGTTGGTGAAAATTCTCCCCCAAATTCAACCATGAAGCCGAACAAAACCGTACCACAACACCTCAACCTGGATTAAATATCCTTAAACAGACATTTTCCCATATGAAAACAATTGAAACTAAATATTCAAAAACTGAAAACAGAAAGCATAAAAAATATAAATATGTGAAATAGGAGTTGACCAAACTTAGGAAATAGACGGAAAAGGCAAAATCATGTTAGAAATGAAAACTAAATTACAAAGTACCCAAGGGAGAATATATTTAACCAAAAATACAATAAGAGACATTAAGGAAAGACAGTCATGAAACTAAAAATGACACAAAGAAGGTATTTAAAAAACAAATCAGATAAAATGTGATCAATATTGAAGATAAAAAAGATAATACAACATACATAATTGGAGTCTCTGAAGAAGAAAAAAATAAAACAAAAATAATATTTAAACCCATCATCCAAGAAAACTTTGCAGAAATGAAAGACAACCAGAAACTGCATATTGAAATGCCCCACCATGTACCTGGGACAACTGACTGGAACGCGTTCATCTAAGACCCATCTTCATCAAACTTACAACTTTCCCCTAGCCTTGATATTTGAAGCAAAGACTCAAGGTGAGCCTTTTCAATTTCTGCCAACAATGGAATAGTATTTTCAAGAAACTCAGGAGAAGAGTGTGAACAAAAGATTTTATATTTAATCAAGCTGTCCATCAAATAGCAGGGCTAGAAGAAAGAGTTGTAAACATGCAAGAATGGTGGCTAATCTGTAGTCAGAAACCTTTTCTGAGCAACTTTAGCAGTCGAACTTCACGTAACCAGATGTCTACAAAACATACAAACGGGTGCCTGGGTGGCTTAGTCGCTTAAGCATCCAACTTTGGCTCAGGTCATGATCGCATGGTTTGTGTGTTCGAGCCCCGTGTTGGGCTCTGTGCCGACAACTTAGAGTCTGGAGCCTGCTTTGGATTCTGTGTCTCCCTTTCTCTCTGCCCTTCCCTTGCTCGCACTCTGTCTAAATAAAAATGTTAAAAAATATAAATAAATAAATAAATAAATAAATAAATAAATAAATAAATAACATTTAAAAAAAGGAGTCAGAGCAAGCACCAAATGTGTTTAATTGTTGCTCTAAGACTAAGACCAATATGAGTCAAGGGTGGAAGACCATAATGTAAATGCTAAACATGGTATAAAAGTAAATACAACATGAAGTTGAGTGGGAAGTGAGAGAGAAACAAGAAAGTAGAATAAACTCATTGTCACACAGGTAGCAGGGAGGAGTCAAAGGTTACATTTAAACTTAACAACCAAAGTGAGTGAATGAATGAATTAATGAATGTATGAACAAACAAATAAACTTGACAACAAAATAGTAAATGCCTAAATAGGGAAAAAAGGGGGACTGTGGGTGTCATAAAAAGTATAAAGTACTGGAACAACCATATACTCTCTTAAATTCTGAAAGAGTTACAGAAAGAAAGAAAGAAAGAAAGAAAGAAAGAAAGAAAGAGAGAAAGAAAGAAAGAAACAGAAAAAGAAAAGAAAAGAACAGACAATAGAAAAGAGCACTGGAGGAGTACCTGGGTGGCTCAGAAGGGTGAGTGGCCAACTTTGGCTCAGGTCATGATCTTGCAGTTTGTGAGTTTGAGCCTTCACATCAGGCTTGCTGCTGTCAGCCTGAGAGCACAGAGCCCACTTGGGATCCTCTGTCCCCCTCTCTCTGCCCCTCCCCTGCTTTCACTCTCCCAAAAATAAATAAATATTAAAAAAAGAGCACAGAAAATACAACAATGCTTACAATAAATATAACATGAAGATATGACAACTTGGTACCAAACATATTAGTCACATTAATAAATGTAAATATACCTAATTTATTAAAATAAGTACATTTTCTTTATTTTGAGAGGGAAAATGAGAGCACAAGTGGGGAAGGGGCAGAGAGAGAGGGAAAGAGAATCCCAAGCAGGAGCCACAAAACATGGGATCATAACCTGAGTCAAAATCAAGAGTCAAAGCTCAACAAACTGAGGCACACAGATGCCCCAAAATAAGGAAATTTTCAAGCTGGCTCAAAGATCAAAACCCAATTCTAGGGTGAATACAAAAGACACACCTAAAATGAAGTGAATACAAAAGACATGTCAAGAAATGAAGGGATTCTAAAAATAAACTGACGGGCAAGTTATTTCAGGCAAATGGAAACAATAAGAAAGGTTACGATTCCAAAATCAGACAAAATAAAATTCAGACTGGTGGTCTGGAGTATAGAGTGCAGAGATAGCACGAGTACATATAGAGGTTTATTGTATTATAAAGCTACTGTCTGAAATCAATGAAAAAAGGTGGACTTTTTAACAAATGGAATTAGAACTGAATTAACTTTGAAAAAAATAAAATTGGCTGCTTTCTTCATATCATTAGCAGAATAAAACTCTAAATGCACAGAAGACCTTAATGTAAAAGATGAAACCACGCAAGTACGAGATATGGGGAGAGGCTTTTAACTATAATTAGAGATCCAGCAATAGTAAAAAAGTAAACTAATGAATTAAATTTAAAAATATTTTTCTCATATGGCCAATAAAGAAAAAAAAAACACTCCATAAGTGAAGTTTAAAGACAAGTAATAAGCTGGGAGACAAAAAGTACAACATGTGTAACAGATAAAAAGCAGATATCCCTGATATGTTAATGTTGAGAATATTTTAAAACCTGATAGAAAAAATATAAATAGCTATAAATAGTTCACCAAAAAAATATACAATGTCCCTCAAAGATAATAAAAGATGTTCAATTTCACTCAAAATAAAGAAATACAAATTTAAACTAGGCTATTTTCTCACCTAAGAAATCAGCAAAAATTTCAAAAGCTTGACAGCCACTCTGTTGCTGGAGAAGTAGGGGAAAAGTTACTCTCATACACTGATGGTGAAAATGAAAGATATCACTCCTATGAAGTGAATAGGACAGTATCAAATACAGCTAGCAACACATTTGCCCTTTGACTCACAGCCTCATTTTCAAAGTTTACCTTGAAGATACCCCTTCAACAATTACAAAATGAAATCATGAGGTTTTTCTTTGTTGCATTATTTGCAATAAAAAATCATTGGAAATGATCTAAATACTCATCCACAAAAGTTTGATTAAATAATTGCTAATACAGGGGCGCCTGGGTGGCTCGGTCGGTTAAGCGTCGACTTCGGCTCAGGTCATGATCTCACAGTCCGTGAGTTCGAGCCCCGCATCGGGCTCTGTGCCGACCGCTCAGAGCCTGGAGCCTGTTTCAGATTCTGTGTCTCCCTCTCTCTCTGCCCCTCCCCTGTTCATGCTCTGTCTCTCTCTGTCTCAAAAATAAATAAACTTTAAAAAAAAAATTTAAAAAATATAATTGATAATACAACCACATGATGGAGGTCTATACAGTGATAAGAGGGAGGAGGATGTCCATGAACAGATATTGAATGACTGATGTACTGGAAACTCAATAAAATAGCAAGATGCACAACACTTTTATAATACACTGGCTTTTGTGTAAGAAATAAGGCAAGGTAAGAAAAAATGTGTGTGTGTGTGTGTGTGTGTGTGTATTTGTTTATTTATACCAAACAAAGGAAGATGAGCCAGAAAATAATGAAATTGGTTACACTTCATGGGCTGAGTTGGCATAAAGTAAAAAGTATTAGGAAAGGGAGAGAGAATTCTGTGAATACATTTTACATTTTTATTTTTTTAATTTTTTTTTTTTACATTTTATTTATTTTTGAGAAACAGAGTGAGACAAAGCGTGAGCGGGGGAGGGGCAGAGAGAGAAGGAGACAATCTGAAGCAGGGTCCAGGCTCTTGAGCAAGCAGTCAGCACAGAGCCTGATGCGGGGCTTGAACCCACAAACTGTGAGATCATGACCTGAGCCGAAGTCGGACACTCAACCGACTGAGCCACCCAGGCACCCCACATTTTACATTTTTAAAAAAATATGTTAAATCACCAAACCAACAATTTACATATTCAAAACATAAGCTAAGTCAACAAGGTATCTACCACTGAATACCAAAAAACAACAAAAACAACAACAAAGAGCCCTAATTGTATATCAAAGTGACAATACAACCATGTAGAAAAAAAAAAAAAGAAGTAATTCAACTAACTTTTGAACACAGTACTTTGGCTGTGGAATACATTCTAAGGATAAAAGGATCTGCAAAAAATCTTGAACTTTAATTTGTTGGTTTTGGTGGTGTTATGTTGAATTCTGATACAATTTTGTTTGTATTGGAGGAGGCAAATCCTACCTGCTAGAGTTCAATGGAATTGGAATTCAGTATACCAATATAAATTTGTGATTTTGTATAAGATATATATTTTTTTTTATCCTACATCTGCTCACCGAAATGGCCCAGAAAAACAAGGACATTTTAGTTGCAGTATTGTCAGTTGAATTGTGTCCCTGACAAAGCTATGTTAAAGTCCTAACCCTAATACTTGTGCATGTGACCTAATTTGGAAATGGGGCCTTTGCAGAAATAATCAAGTTAGATGAGATCACACTGGATTAGCATGAGTCCTAAATCCAATGACTGGTGTCCTTTTGAGAAGATAGCCACGTGAAAATACACGGAGGAAAAACTATCAGGTGAAGGCAGAGGCACATATTTTTTTTTTAACATTTTATATTTTATTAGGTTAATAATTTCTGACAAAAGAAATAATAGAGGTTTTGTACTTTTTTGGTCATTCATTTCTCTCTAGTCCTGTAAAGAATAAAAATTTTCTTTAAGATTTTATTTATTTATTTTTTCTTTTATGGTTTTTTTTTAATATATGAAATTTATTGTCAAATTGGTTTCCATACAACACCCAGTGCTCATCCCAAAAGGTGCCCTCCTCAATACCCATCACCCACCCTCCCCTCCCTCCCACCCCCCATCAACCCTCAGTTTGTTCTCAGTTTTTAACAGTGGCAGAGGCACATATTGAAGTGAGGTGGCTACAACAAGCCAAGGAATACCCAAATGATTGCTGCCAACTAGCAGGAGCTAGGAAGAGGCAGGGAAGGATTCCTCCTTAGAGCCTCTGCCTACACTGATCTCAGACTTCTAGCCTCCAGAACAATGAGACAATAAACTTCCGTTGTTTTAGGCCACCCAACTTGTGGCACTTTGCTATAGCAGCCTTAGGAAACTAATGCATGCAGCCACCAAATCTTGGTTTCTAAATACCATTTGACACAAAAAGGTCTGCGGCATCTTATTGTGCCAGAAAGGATCTGGCACAAGGATGTACTCAACCAACACTGATGGGAATATAATAAAAAGAACCAGTTTAAAGAGGTTCTAATAAGCCAAATTTGGAGTAATTTGAGTATTAAAAAGAATAAGGAAAAGTGATTGTGTAGAATGATTAGAGGAATTAACTAGAAAGAGACATTAACTAGAAAGGGAAAACTTTCTGTGGTGATCGAAATGTTCTTTATCTTAATACAGGAATGAGTTATAGGAGTGTATATGCTTGTCAAAATTCATCTAACTGTATATTTAAGATCTGTACATTGCACTGTATGCAAATTATACACCAATTTTTAAAATTAATTATAATAATAGATTATAACATATTGAGCTTAAAATTTCTTAAAAATATCTGTGTCCAAAATGATATTGAAAACAGAAGTTTGGGGAAGGAAAGCTCTTTTATACAAAAGGATGCCAGCTAGCAAATGTAGAATTGCAACCACCAATGTAATAATTGCTTCATGCAAAGATAATCAATGGATGCTAAAATATAAAGTGAATGATTTTAGAGATCAGAATAATCAAATAGTCTCAAAGTATCACCCCACAGGTAAGGGGAAAGGTGCCTTTGCAATGAAGAAATCTGGCAGACACCAACTTAACCAAGAGATCACCCCTAATGGTGATAATGGGACAAACTGACTTCATGCATCTTCTGACATGCTCTGATCAGGATGCAGACGACCTATGTACTATGTCAGCCCAAAACTGCTATCCTAAATCTAATCATGAGGAAGCATTCAGACAAATCCAAATCATCGGACATTCTTCAAAGCCAGAAGTCCAAATTATTCAAAAGGTCAACATCATAAAAGAGCACAAGAGGAAGCGAAAATGTTCCAAATTAAAAAAGATTAAAAAGACGTAGTAAACTAAATGCAATGCTGGACTACTGACTGCATACTGAAAAATAAATAGCTATAAAGAACACTGTTAGGACAATCATGGAAATTTGAACATAGGTTACATACTAGATAATAATAGTATGGTATCTTTGTTAAATGTCCTGCATATAATCATTATAATGTGGTTATACAGAACAATGTCCTTTTTCTGAAAAAAGAAAGCAAAGATGGCAGTAATTATTATTGTTAATAATATGGCAATAATAACTATTAATAGTAACTGGAGAATCTATGAAGAGAACATGGATATTTATTGTACTACTTTTTCCAATAAGTGATTAGAATTTTCCAAAATAAGATATTTTGGAAATGCTATTTTACAAGGAAAAATTTGTAATTTTTTTGCACAGTACCTTTTGTGTCTGTCACTTTCTCATCTTACTGCCCCCACCCTCATCAAATTACAGCCAGGATCACTGGATATGTTACCTCACAAGACTTCTGCTCCCTCCCAAAATAATTTTTCTAAACAGAGCCTTTGTAAAGTATTTTGTAAATATACTTCTGCACAAATTTTTCCAATAGGTCTAAGTTATCCTGGGGCTAAATTCAAAACTCTTCAGAATGGCAGTTTCATTAGTTCTGAACGAGTGTTTCAAATTGTTGGCCTGATATCTCCATGTGAAAATTCTAGTAATCTCAAACTTAAACTCACCCAGTTCAGAGTTGGACACTCCCCCTTCCAAACCCAATTCTCCTGTTGTGTTTCCTATTTCCTTAGTGGCATCATCACCCTTCAGTCACCCAGGCTGACCCTCTCAGAACCAGCCAAGGTTCTTGCCTGTTTTTCATATCCTACACCAAACCTTTAAGGTCTAAGGAAGTCATCCCATCACTGATCTCTCTTACATCAGGCATTCACCATCTCTAAGCTCTGAACTATTCCCTGCCTACCAAATGTCTCCCTGATGTTCCCTAATAAATGTTAAATAGTTATCAATTTATGGAGGGCAATCAGGACTAATTATTGCCCTTTCTACCTCTTTCTTCTCCCCAAACAGCCTTACAATAAATGTCTCTCAGAACAAAAGAACAGCAAAGCCACTGCCTAAAATTCTGGAAGAGAAAAGTGCCATAGAATTCATTGCCTCTTCACTTGGAGCCCTAAATGCTCAGTGTGACCAATGGGACAAAGAGATTAAAAAATAAAAAACTCAATCCTAATGTCTGATGTCCTATTTCCCATTTCAGAAAGTAGGGGCAAAAACCCAGCTGGAACATTCTAGCTATTTGAAGAGTACAGGCTTTGCCTTCCTCTAAATCGTGCTTGCTGCAGTATGCCTGGCATTCATGGTGCTTGTGCAGGCACAAGCAAGATGGAAATGTGCCCCATATGTCCACCCACTCCCAGCTATGGTGGTTGGAGACAGATGCTCTAAAGCTGGGATTGGCAATCTAAGGCCTGCAGTTCCAATGTGCCCATGCCCTTTTATTGACAGCCCACCAGTTAAGGATGGTTTTTACATTTTTAAGGAAGCATCGTGTGTGTGTGTGTGTGTGTGTGTGTGTGAGAGAGAGAGAGAGAGAGAGACCACAAATGGCCTGCAAAACCGAAAATCTTTACTACTAGGGTCTTTATTTTAAAAAGTTTACTTTAAAGCCATACAGGCATGAGTGTGAATCCCATTTCTGACCTTCAGTAGCCATGAAACCATATGCTATATACAACTATTAAAACTTAGTCCTGGTTTTCTCACCAGTACATGTAGATGAAACACCTGCATAAAGGATATTGTAACAATTAAGTGAATTAATTGGTGATTTACTTAATACAATTCTTGCTACCTAAGTACTCCATAAATGTTACTTCTAATTGTAATAGAGAAAAATTATTACTTAAAACAATCACATCTGTCTTTTACAGAAGACGACACAGTTCATGTCAGAGAAGATATAAATCTCTATATAGCTCCCTTCTCTTGGCTGAGATTAATGGAGGAGGATGAAGGCAAAGACAGAAAAAATTTCAAAGCTTCTGCCAATTATTCCAAGCCGCCAAAGAGGAGACTAAGAATACATAATATATTGTTTAGCAGAGCACATCAGTGAGTCTTTGCATATATAAACAGGGGTTCAGAGCTGAGCAGGGGATGGGTAGGTAAGTTGATCTACACAATAAAGAGAAGAGAATTAAGTTTGAAAAAGGGAATCAGGCTTCCTGTCAGTGCATGGTGGCAGATTGAGCACAGGATAAGATCTTTCCTTTCACTGAACTCTTGGAAATAGTAGGAAATGTAAAAAAAAAAAAAAAAAAAAAAGGAAAAAAATTGGAAAAAAATATACAAATTTCATGTTGAAAGCAAGAAACAGAACTCTCAATAGAGTAGAAAATGGAAAGACATCCCTCAAAAGGAAGAAAAACTCTTTAGCTCAATCCATGTTCCATGGCAGGAAACATGTGTTGCATTTCTATCATTTAGAAGCTCAGGATTCCTACCAACAGACAATTGGTATTTCACAGCTACAGTTACCGACGCATGTGAAGGAGCAGATCACAAAAACACAAGTTTAATCTTTTGCTCTTTGACCCAAAAATATTAATGGCTCCTATGAATGGCTGAAGAAACTAAGCCATTAAGGAGGTGCTCATTCAGGACTTCTCCTGCAAGGACAAGATAGGACATACAGAGAGAGAAAGACAGGGAACTGGGAGAGTGGCAGTTGGCTCTTGAAAGGCCAGCCTACAGTTCAATGATGCTGACTGCTTGAAGGTAGTAAGCTAGACAAAAAGTCTACCTAATGTCTTTCTTTTGTACTCAAGATTGGGCAGAAGCATCAGGTGAATGAACGCTCTGGTCACTGAAGGTGGAAAAGGGGCACTATGAGGTGCCAAGATGTGAAATTCCGTATCTCTAAGGCAGAGTGAGCTATGTTAACAAACAAACAAGTCAGAAAGAAATGTCAAACCCAGAGTCAGAGTTCCCCGTAGTCAGTGTAAATTTTTTGCCCAGACCAAAAGTAAAGAGTCCCATATGGACAACAGGTCGGTAGTACCTAGCTAGTATTTTGACTGTAACCTCATGAAACACCTTGAGCCAGAACCATCCAGCTAAGCTGCTCCCAAAATCCTAACCCACAAAAACTGTGAAGGATTAAAAAAAAAGTTGTATTATTGTTTCAAGCTTCTAAATTTTAGGGTAATTTGCTGCACCGCAATAGTTAACTAAAGCTAGCATAGATAGAAAGCAAGCAAGTAGCTTGTGAGCTTATGAGACATACACAGAATTCGTAAGATATACTAATTATAGATAATGAAGTAGTAACCTGTAAGATATGCTCAAGATGTACAGAGTAAGTGGAATGTAGTATGAAACAAACAAGGATGTTACTTATAGACAGCAAGTGACAGAAAGAATAAGTCATGATCGTGCCCCCTCTGGGCTGACAGTTTTGTCACCCTTAAGTCAGCAACCCATTGGCTGACATCTGTATGGTCTCATTTTGGCCCCATGTGCTCTGTGCAAGAAATGCAAATAACATTCTTGGCTGTTCGGAAGGCTAACTGGCAAGCAATAGCTGTGGGCAGGCACACTTGTTCTTGCCCCTGTATTCCTCTCATCAGAGCGCACACACAAGCTTTGGCCCAAGGGACCTTCTGTGGGGCCTTCTTACTCAAATCTCAATTCCAATGCTCATAACCATGCCATCAGAAGGGAAGGCTGATGCAGCAGAGGGCATTTCCTAACCCAGGAAATAGGGAGAACAGTCCTGCTACCTATGTGCCCCAACCTAGGTGAATTAACCCATCCTGTCCCTCTCCACTTGCTTCTTGATTTGCATTTTAAACAGATTTAGTAAGCTGTGTTTTGAGACCTTACTTGGGTCTGTGAGGCTTTCTGTTCTGAGATCTCTCAAGTAACTTTCCGATTGAGTACTCAGAGACCACCAGTGCTTCAAAGTAATTTCCCATGTAACAGGGATCTTGGGAAAGTCACTTTACCACCCTGAGACTCAGTTTTCTATACAGCTAATGCTATATAGTGGGCAGTACTCTCAGAGTAAGAGACATTTATGAGAATGCAGAGACACAAAGTAGATACTCACCAAAAAACAGTTCCTTCTGCCTTTGTGACTGTACCTGTGGCTAACCTCAGCTTTGTCATCCTTTAAAAGGCTATCAAAACACCTGCCCTCCACGGTTACCGTGAGGACTAAGGTAACATTTCTGAAAGCACCAAGCACAGGGCTTGGCACACAGTAGACAGTCAACCACTTTTAAATTTGTCTTCCTTTCCCTCCAAAAGCAAAACAAACAAACAAACAGAACCCAGTGTAACAGCCACTGCTGTGGTATCATTTCAAAAATGTGGGAAATCTCTCCATCCTCACCACCAACTCCAATTACATCCTTCCCCTCCCCTCCCTGCTTCCCATTCCTTTGAAGGGTTAGAGCTTTTGTTCCTTAATAGAGAGTTACAACTCATCCTGGAGGAAGAAACCAAATGACTTAAATTCACCCAAAGACACAAATGACTAACAATAGATCCTTGCACAGAAAGGAAGATTTTATGGGGAGAGAGAGGAGGGAGTAAGCAGGCAGGGTACAGAGAAAGGGCACTCAGAGGTGAGACAGAAGAGAAAGGCCCAGAAAGACAGCCTGGATACAAGCCATAACAAAGACACATTTATTGCTGTGAATCTGTCCAGAAAGGCCAGGGCCAGAGAGCCACTCCCTCAACAACCCTGCCCTCAGACATCCCCTCCATCCCTGATGGCCCCTTCCTCAGAGGGCTCCTCCTACACAGCCCACACCACAGTCCCCTCCTCACACCGTCCCCCCAGGCCCCTCCCTCACGCAGGCCCCTCCCTCAGACAACTCCTCCTAAACAGTCCCCTAACACACAGCCCTCCTCCCTCACAGAGCCCCTCCCTCACACACAGACTGTCCCTTGGACAGCTCCTCCTATATGGACCCCCCCTCATACAGGCCCGCCTCCTTCACACAGTTCCTCCTGCAGAGCCCCCCTCCACACGCGTGCGCGCGCACACACACACACACACACAGGCCCCTCGTTCACACAGACCCCTCCCTCACAGGGCTCCTCCTACACAGCATCCCCCCACAGCCCCCTCCTCACACAGCTCCCCCACAGGGCCCCACACACACACAGGCCCCTCCCCTCCCAGAAGATGAAGATGGGCAGTCCTCAAGATAGCAGGAGTCAACAGCTGCCTAGTGTCCTATGGAAAGGAGTTGCAGTGAGTTGAAATGGCCCACTTTTTGGCCATCACCTCTTCCTCTCCTTAGGACATGGAAGAGGATTGTGGGATTTGTGGCTCAGACCAAAAGCAGCCCTTGAGAAGGTTTCTAGCTATACCACCAGAGTCCGAAAACAGTCTGGCAGCCTTGGAGGGAAGCAGCAAAGAGTGATGAAAAACACAACAGGTTTGGAGTCAGAAGCTGGGACTGCAGATTTCAGCCTCACACCTTATTAGAGCTACACCCTGGCACAAGTCATGTAACTCGCGGTTAGAGCCATTAAAGTAGGGATCCTCACATACTTGCAGAGCAGCCCCACCTGGGAGCTGGTAAAGCTAAGCGCCTGGCCCCCTGCCCTTTATGTCTCCTCCCAACCTGAGTGCAGCGTGTTTCTGGGGGAAGGGAGAAGCCCGGTTGGCCAAGGGAGGCATTCATACCTCAGCATTTCTGATAAATTGCCTAAAGAGATCTCAGAAGAAAGAGACCTAGATTTCCAAATCTATAGTCATTTTGTGTGTGGATGATTCATTCTGTTAATAAATTAATATTCACTTTTATACCTAATTTTATATTTGTATTCTTTTATTAAGGCCCCCTCCCCCTAGATTGTACTTCAGATCTCACAAAACCTGGCTCTACCCCTGAAGACATCCGAGAGCTGTTAAATGAAGTGGCCACAGAAAAAGCGATTGGCTCACCAAAAATTGGAAATAAATACTTATTAAGTCTGATGCTGAGGCCCCTGCTTAGCACCCTTCTACCCAGGTGAGGCACAGGAGGAGGAGGAAGGCAGCCAAGAGACCTCCCCCAGGTTGGGGAAACACACTGTTAGAGCTGGCGGAGATCCTACCGCTCTCCAGCCAGGGCCCCTCTGGCCAGACAGGGCCAGATGATGTAGTGACTTGATTCAGTGGGTAAACATCCAGTGCAGCTTGCTGGAGGCCCCCAGACTCGTATTACTGTTGACACAAGGCAGATTCCCTTGCTCTAAACCACTGTTTATATTTTAGCCAAGTGTCCTATATAAATCTCCTACCCAACCACCAGACTCCGGCTGCTACAGAAGTGACCAACTAGAAAATGGCCTAATAAGGAGTTTGCTGCAGAAATTGGGGTGTATCTCCATATGAAAGACTGCCTTGGGGGTACTGACCAGGAAATCCTGATGTTAGGCTTTCCAAAATGGGGAGCCAGAACACGGCTGAAGGCAGCTTCAGCTAAAATAAAGGTTCTTTTAAAGAACTCTCTCAACCTGGGGACCAGGTCTATGAAATATAGGTTTAGTTCAGCTCAGGTTCAGAGAACATTCTGAAGTCCCCGTTCAGTAGTTCTAGGAAATATGTAGGCTTGGTTCCAGTTCAAACTCGTTCTTCAACAGGGGGTTTTCAGAGGAAAAATAGAACACAACTTTGTAATCGCTTTGTGGTTCCATAAATTAATATTAGGGCTTGGTTCAGAGCTCAGCACAGTTGTGTGGTAAGCTGTGGTTTGGGGTTCATGGTCTGGCAGAGGTCCCTGATGGAAGGCCTCAATGCCTGGAGAGCTGTGGCTTGAAAGGAGCAAAGGGGAAATCTTTTCCTTGCAGTATGAGCCAACAGCTGAATCCAGTTCATCTGGACTCAGCAAGGGGCAATTTAAAAACTGCTTCTCCCAGCTATAGCTTTGGGGAGTGGCCTCTATTCTGCCATAGTCCTGCATGTATCATAAATAGCTACTCTGGACTACCGGAGTAGCTGTTATTTTAAATAATAATTAAAAAGAGTGAGAGTAATCTTCAGGGAATAGAGGCGGGGAGAGGGTGCCTTATATTTAGATATTCTGGACTTGATTATAAATCCTAGAGCTTGGCTGCTCTGTGGGGATCTTGCTTCTCTAGGCTAGCTCTCTCTACATGATTAACTGACTACTGCCATCTAGTGGATTTGGAGGCCTTTGATCCAGCTCCTAATGGATGTGTTGGGCATTGATCTTGAGAGAAGCTATGCTTAATTAGAGCAGCAGATCTTAGGGTGGCCTGTAGGTAGGATTATGGGTCAGTCACTCTGGGAGATCCCCATATACAATTTCTCCTCTTTGACACAGGTTAAAAGAGAAAAGAAAAAGTTAAAAAAATTTAGTGCCTATGGGTCATCAATGTTCTAGAGTTTCATTTGGCAATAGAATCAAAATTGCCCTTCAGAGCCTTACAAAGATCATTGCTAAGGCTGTGGGTAACCATCTCACTACTCTATTCTGAGCCCTCCACGCAGCTGCAGTGGCCAGACTGGACCATGAGCATGGCAAGGGTGATGGGAGGAATTCCTTTGTCAGAAATAGAAAACTGGGTCCCTACAGCTACTCTCTGGTAGGAATGGGCTCTCCTGTTCAGGTAGCCCCCTGGGCTCAGCCACCAAGTGATGGGTATACCCTAAGTGAGGAAATAAGGAAAAGGGGGCAAGGCCTGGCTCCCAGAACTTCCTTCTGTTTACCTGGAGTGGTTGTTCTCAGGACAGACACCTAGATGTTCAGGGACAGAGCAGATCAGGGAACCAATGACCTGGAATTTTCAGGGAGCTTAAGAAAGGAATCAGATGAACTACATAAGGAAACATCAAATGTGCATGAGTTTGTCTTCAAAATGGACAAGAAACCTGATATGACTCAAAACATTTGCATCTCTGTCTGCCTCAACAACCACATAAGGATGCATAGCAAACTGCACAAAGCATTTGGATGAGATCTGCAAAGATTTCTTTTTCAGTTATTGTAGGTTCATGTTCTCCTAGGTTACAGCCTAACCCTCCTCCCCTGCCCTGTGAGGCTATGAGGTTTCTGTCCAAAGATGAGAAGGAACCCAAATCACTCTCCACGCCACCCCCCAACCCAAGGCTTAAGTTTCCTCATCTGGAAAATGAAGGGGTGGGTTTGATTAGACCTCAGTTCTTTCCCATATGAATTTGAGTTCTTCAAGTCTAAATTTTACTTTGCACAGTTTCCTCGAATTTCACCTCGAATGTACTCAAGGTCTGGGGCAGACTGAACTAGGGATCTTTTTACTATCACCTGGAAAGTCTCCCAAGGAGTGTTCATCTAGAACAAGAGGCTATTTGGGCCAGAATATGAACTTGAGCAACCATAGGGTGGGTGTGATCAGACTATTTTTGTAGAACAGCCCTAATGTGAAGACAGCAGGGTTCCAGCCTGCTTCTAACACACTGTATGACCTTGGGAAGTCATTCACTCACTTAGACTTGGCTTTCCACATCTAAAAAATAAAAATAATGACCGCCTTTTCCCATCTCACACTCAGGATTGTTGAGAGGAAACAAACAAAAAAAAGGCAGAAACAGATGTGAAATGTGCTTCCTTAAAAAGCTCAGTATGAATTTTAAATGTCATTTTTCTGTTTAGGTTAGGTTCAGTCTATTTAATATTATAAATGTCTTCCAGAGGATACCCATTAAACAAACAGCCAAACATCCATGTCTGAAAAATCAGACTTTGCTTTTGAGGAAAAAAAAAAAAAAAAGGCAAGGATAAGAGATAAATCAGTCCCTCTACCCAACAGGAAAACTCTGGCCTTTCTTCAGACCTATTCCTTCTAGTCCCTGGACCCAAGTTGCTGGAACTAGATCAAGACTGTGGACAAAGAAGATGGCCTGGGACACACTGGCATATTGCTTTCAGTGGATGGTGAGGAGGAGAGCTGGAACTCACCTTTTTACCTGGAAGATCAAAGATTGCTCCCCCTCCTCCACCATAAACCTCTCCATGAAAGAGCAGAGAACCAGAAAACTGCAAGATGTGATTCGTAATTGTCAATAACATTTGTGTCATTTTGATGCTCTAACTCTATTACGTTAATTGCTTTCCTCTCTACACTTTAAGGTGAACATTAATTGATTCCCAACTGTAATCACAATTATGGTGAGTTATTCTGATTAATGGAAGATTTGATTAATAGGTACGAAGGTGCAACTGTTTCTCCTTCCCAGGAAAGAGATGATATATGCTATTATAGCTCCCCTGTAGGCTGCGTTTTCCCCAAGAATTCAGAGCTAATGCACAGCTATCAATCACCAACTTCCATTGTTCTGCCTGGTTGACTAGACACCACTCCCTTCAGCCTGGCCCGTTTCTCCTTGCCCACTGATGGTCAGGCTTCCTGCAGAAACTCTCCTCTTCCAAACCGCCAGTGTTAGGAGACTTTCTAGCATGTCAAGATCTGAATTCTGAAACCATGAATCCTGATGCAGTTAAGACGGGCAAGGCGATGGGTGTGGACCCCCAGGCCCAGATCCAAAAAAGACCCTGAAGCAGGCAGAGGAGGAAAACAACTGGTTGCATGTGCGCTCTGATGCCTGGCACCACAGCCAGCACATTAGAGCTCTTTACCATACCGTATTTGAAGAGGAGAATGCACGGATTAAGTTTCTCTTCCCCTCCTGTGCCCCTTTGCTATCTGGCTCCTGCCCCATGACAATTCCGGACTTCCCTCTGCCACCCCACCCTAGTCCTGCTACTGAAGAAGAGGTGGCTCTCTAAACCCCTCTCCCTACCATCTAGTTCATCTGTCCCGTGTCCTGCTCTATGAGTGCCTTGCTGGGAGAAAGGGCAGCTCATCAGATGGATGATTTGATAGCTAATGCTGACATGATTAATCCTGTAGCAGTAATCCTGTAACACGAACCTCGAATCCTTCTCTTTATGACTCCCTTCCATCCGTCAGAGTTCCTCCCCAGCCACATGTGCAGGCTGCAGCCCCTCCTACCCAACCCTTTCACACACAGCACAGATGTCCTGTAATTTTGTCACCTATTGTTTCAGTGGCATCTTCTGTGCAGAGGCTTCAGGCTATTTGGAAAGGAGAACTAGAGGACTTGCTCTGAAGCCGCAGCACCTGACAAGCACAGAGGCTTCCCTCATGGTCTTGGCTTATTTAGGAGGGTTGAGGGGGGCCTCTCATGGATAAGTTGTGTGGGGAGCTTACGTGTGCAGTTCACAGCGCTATAAGCCACTGAAAGTGTCCAAAATTCGGACTTCTGTGCCTTTCCCAGGAGCAGGAAGGTCCTGTGCTCCATGATCTGTCCGGTGAGATTCTGCTCATGCCCTAGGGTTCAGCTTAAATGTAAGATCTTTCCAACCTGGGTGTCCTCTGGCAAGGCCAGACCACTCCCTGTCCACACCTCTACACAGTCCACACAACACAGCAGCACCACCACCTTGTAACTCAGATGCCTGCTGTCTCACTCCTGCGCCAGACAAGTATCTGGGCCCCTGCAGACCTCAGTGTGGTTTGTACCTGCCTGAAGACAACCAGCAGAGGGGGCGAGTGGGGGCAGAAGTCCAGCCCTCACTCCATTTGCCAAGCCGTGATCCCTGGCCTGTGGCTAAATCTGCCGGCATGAAGGGAGCCTTTTTCTTTCTACAAAGGCTCAGCCAGCAGCTGCCTAAGCCCTGCCCTGGTTGAGTCCGCCCAGGGGCGCCTTTCCTGCAGAGCCCAGAGACACTGATGAACCCCCAGCAGCCCTGCTCTGATTCTGTGGGTACCACTCTTGGGTATGACCTCAGCTCCTTCACTGTTTCTCATAAATAATCAGTCACACTCAGCATCGTGCGGCTCTTTTGTGGACTGCACAGAGAACCACACGGGGAAGACGCAGCTGTGCGTCTGACTCTGTGGCACACGTCTCACCACTCTGCCTGACACACTGTGTTCTCCCCGCAAATGATGTGCTCCACTAACGGCACAGCCGTGCCCCTGTTCCTGGCCCAGCCTCCTGCAGCAGAAACCCTTGCCTCATGATGTCCCCTCCTCACACACCCATCTGATGACCCCAGCCGACCCACTTCCTACCCCAAACCTGCAAACTCTCCTCCATCACAGCCCAGCCAAGCTTCAGCTGCTAGGACGTATTGTTCCCCGGCTTTACTACCTCCTTCCATGCCCTACCCCCAAACTAATATTGGTAAGTAAAAAAAAAAAAACAAAAAACAACCTTCTGTTTTAATTTAGGAGTTAATCTACCGAATAAAATGTGATTTCCATTTCCATGCAAAGAATCGTGCATTATTCATCCTTGTCCACCTGGTCTTAGATTCCAACCCTGGCTCCTTCACAAACATGGCAGTGTTACCTTGGGTAGTGCCACTTTGGCCTCAGTTTTCTCACCCATAAAATAGAGGCAATTACTGGGCCTATTTCAGAGGGTTCAATAACCTTTTCATTCAGTTATGAGGATGGAATGGGATGATGTACACATGGGCTTGGCATACAAGTGCTTGATACATGTTAGGTGTTAGTATATTACCAGGTTCTGTTGTTATTATATACTAGTGGACTGATAACAGGACAGTGGCCAGCACACAGGGGGCGATCCCAGGCCCCATCCCTATGCTCCAACTACAATCTCTATCAGTAAGACCCAAACGCCTTCTCACATAAGATCATGCCAGATACACACTTCCACATGAGACCCATGAACTGCTTTTTCCAAATCATGAGCTCAGATCTTGCCCACATGTGTCAGTGGGTCCCAGGATTGTACATTTTAAGGATCTGTGGTTGCTGGGTCTTCCCTCAGCCTCTGGGCCTTGCTGCTGTTAATTGGTTTGGTTTCAAAATAGCTCAACCCTTCCAGGCATAGGAAGCTGTAGGCTAGATCCTGATGGACAGTTAATAGATGTGTGTGGGCATGTGTATATGTAAATATTTAACCACCTCAGAAGAACTGAGATTCAGAACTATGGACATGTGCTTGGAAGATTATGTTACAGTTGGGGCCCTTCACTGACAGCCTTGCTCTGAAGCTGCCACAGAGATGGCCCAATTCAGTTCCCTTCAACAGGTTTTCATCCAGCATCTACTAAGTGCCCAGCACTGGGGCAGAATGTATGATGAATAGCCCTGTGTTGCTACATTAATTCTGCATAACACCACTAAAAGCACTATACCTAAGGTTTCTCTCTCACGCAAAAGATTTCTTTCTCACTCATCTGGTGGACTAAATTGAGCTTGGCTACAGGTCTATGAGTCAGCTGGAGACAATGCTTTGTATGTCTCTCACTTTTGTGGACCCAACAGCCACCACAGTCATGTTCCTCTCCATGGCCTTGGCAGAGGGAAAAGCCCAAGCCCAATGATGCAAATCTCTGTTTTGTCATATCTACTAATATTCCATTGGCCAAAGCAGACACATGGCCAAGCCCCAGGTTAAAGGGCCAGAAGGTATTCTCTACCTACTGTGAGGCCAAAGCAAGCACCCAGACAAGTCCAAAATCTATGGAGTAGGAAAATATTCCATCATCACTGAGGTGGTGGTGAAGACTGAATACCTCTGCATAATAATCCACTTTATGGCATTGCCTCATTGTGATTCAGTACAAAAGGAGCCTCATCTGAACCCCAAAAGTAAGGCTTTCACAAAAAAAAAGAGGTGATTGTACAATGAGACTGTTATGTTGTTGTTATTGCTTGCTTGTATTTACTTTTGGGGCAAGCAGATCAAGGAATAAGTAGGACTAGTGCTCAGAGCTGGTATTTTGATTCATACTCTGGGTCTCTAGAAGTATCCCAATGGCAATACTTAGGTTACAGTTTTAAGTTCTCAAGCAATGAGGTGCTGCTTGAGGCTTCCGATTTTCATTGAAAGTGTTTATCTTTTCCACTTTAGGAATCATTCTCTTTGAAGAGATTAATGAAGGGTTTGGGGTCTGGGGTTCCTGAAAGTATAAGCAGAATGTTGTATGTAGGGTCCACAGTTTCATCAGGTTGTCCACAGGCCAAGAACTGAAACAGGGGAATAGTATTCTGGACTTCCACAAAAAGGGTAAAAGGGAACTCCAGATGAAAGCTCAAGGTTGAATTCCCAAGTCCAGACTGATTGCTAAGGAGAGGATTTCTGGATCCTTACAAAGTAGTGATCCCATCTTTCATAGGTCCATTCAAAGTGCCCAAGCCATATTTAACTTGTTTCCTTTTGGGAAGTCTGTAGATTTCAGTAAGAAATTTGACAAAGAGGGGTGCCTGACTGGCTCAGTTAAGCCTCTGACTCTTGATTTCGGCTCAGGTAACGATCTCACAGGTTTGTGAGACTGAGCCCCGTGTCAGGCTCTATGATGAAGGCAAGGAGCCTGCTTGGTATTCTCTCTCTCCCCCTCTCTTTCTGCCCCTCCCCTACACCTGTACACACACACACTCTGTCAATAAATATTAAAAAAAAAAAAATTTGACAATGACTCCTACAATGCTCTTATACTCAAGCTAGAAATCTATTAATACAGTTAAGTCAAATCTTAGTTATTTAGATTGCTACCTAGAAAATGTTGATTAAGGTCACCCTGAAGGCCTACCTCTGGCAAGGTGCCTCAGGACTCTGGCCTTGGCTCTCCCCTGACAGTTTTATCAATTACTTCAATAAAAAAAAAATGAGAAAGCATGCTAATCAAGTTTGTGGGTGACACAATGCTGGGACCATGAACTAAAACAAATGCAAACCCACCACGCTCAGAGTAACAGGCTAAAGTAACAGAGTGCATTTAACACGGCTAATCACAAAACCTGAATTTATGCCCTGAAGCAGCGCAGGTTGTTATGGTCGTCTGCCTTGATAACAGTTTAAGGTAGAAAACACCTTGGGATTTCAGAGGGGCCTCAAGCTCAGTGCGAATCAGAAGGGTGATAGAACCGCCCAGGGATGTGATAAAATTTGAAAGTCCACTTTCGTAGCAATTACATTCCAGATCAGAGAAAGTCATAGTCCCACTGTACATAAAGTTGATTCAGGCACGTCTATCAACCCCAGGAATGACCAAGGATAATTTAATTTTCTGGCCACCTAGAAAGGCATCCTCCTCCCATTTCTGTCTGATTTTCCTTCCTGAAGCTCTACCTTTAGGCACAGAGGGCATAACTTTTGATTTAGCCAATAAGCATTTCATGCATTCAATGAATATTTATTTAGCACCTGTCATATGTATGCACTATACTGAATAGCTCTTCTAGTGCTAGGGGTGGGATGAAGAGCAAGGTAAACACAGAAACAGTGGAAACGCACAAACACACACTACAATGCTAAAAGTGCTAAAATGATGGTAGTTGCAAAGTTCTGTGTTAACACTGGCTTCCCCCAGGCAACAAGTGTATTGCTGAGCTACAGGAGGCAGTTTGCTGTTTTAAGGGAATCAGCGTTGACGTCATTTCACACCAGGGCCAAATGCAGAGTCTGGCATATAGTAGATACTTAATAAGTAATTGATTGATGGAGGGATGAGAAAGCAGACTGGCTGGCACATCTGAAGATAAGTCCCAACTCTGCAACTTTCCAGGAGGGAGACCATGGGCAAGGTCAATCAAGTCAGTGAACCTTAGTTTCTTCATAAATAAACTAGGGATGGTGATCCTCATCTCGCAGGGCTGTTGGGTAAATTTAACGAAATGGAATGGGCTAACAGACATAAAGTCTGCAAAGGTAGATAGGACCTAGTAAGAATAAACTGTAGTATCCATTGTGCCTCTGACTCATGTCCAGAGAGATTGTATTTGGATTATTCCACGTGTCACATTCTAAAGAAAGGCATTTACAAATCACCATCTGTTCAAAGAGGCCAAAATGAAGAGAGGGTCAGGAAGCAGAACAGACTGAGGGGCCAAGGAGGTAAAGATGATTTAAGAGCCTTCCTCAGTGAAAGGAAGCTGCCTTATCCCACAGAGCCCCAAGAGGCAGCCCCACAAGGGGAGGAATTAGAGAGTTGGATTCTGGGTATGGAAGAATGTTCCGACAACTACTGCTGCCAAGAATATAGTGAGCTGCCTCATCAAGCAAGGAGCATCTCATTGCTGGGACTTTTAAAGCAGAGCCTAGAGAAACATCTGCCATGGCTGTTCATATAGGCATTTATTTAAGAGAATATTTCTTGAGTGCCTACTATGTGCTCCCATCTTGTTCTAGGGAACTTTGGATTAAAAAGGAAAAAGGGCAGTCGGTGGGGGTGTACCTGGGTGGCTCAATCGGTTGAGTGGCTGACCTAGGCTTAGGTCATGATCTCATAGTTCGTGAGTTCAAGCCCTGTGTTGGGCTCACTGCTGTCAGCGCAGAGCCTGCTTCGGATCCTCTGTCCCCGCCTCCCCCCTCCCCCCCGCCTCTCCCCTGATCACGCTCTCTCTCTCAAAAATAAACAAACATTTTCAAAAAGGGGAAAAAAAGAAAAAAAAGATAGCCTCTGAATCTAAGGTGCTCAACAAATTAAACTACTCTGTGCATGAAGTTATCAGCTGCTGTGGGAGCCCAGAGGGTTCTGTAGGAGCGATTTTGCGCTTGGGTGGGAGGTGGGATGGGATGACCTCCAAAGTCTCTTCACTCCTACTATTCTGTGATTCTATGTAAATCATAATCTCTATCTGCAAAGAATTTACTCATCTAATCCACAGACTTTCCTCAGATTTAAACCTTAGAAACGCAGGCCCCTAATGCTCAAATGGTAAGACTCCACAAAAACAGTAATGATGATGCCTTTTATCAGTAACACACTTCCCCTTCTAATCTGCTAGAAGAACTTTTACATTATCACATCTGAAACTCACATCTAACCTACACATAAGACCATGACTAAACAGCTAAGGATAATGAAATGAAGCAACAGAAACAGCAGTGGTGACCAGCCGAAAGTTACCCAGCTTGTTCACAGCAGGGCTGGGGAGAAGTCAGGACTCCTGAGTCTCATTCACTGTTCTTGCCAAGAGACCATGCTGCGTTTGGCTTTCTTCCTTGGTGGATTTTGTCCCAGAAAGTTTCTCTTCTTCTGCCTTCTCCCTTCCTCCCTACTCTGTTATTGCAAGCACAGAACCTGGCAGATGAATGACCCGGCTGATCTCCCAAGTCTCCCTCTGAAACGTGGAGCCCGACAGCCTTTACATTTGGAATTCCAAACAGAGTCATTGCTGTGTCAGGAAAGTATTAACTGTTTGAGCAGTGGAGCTTGCCACTAACCCAGGAGAATGATAAGCAGAGGCAGAGAGGGAAAGCGCCTCACTGCCTTTGTTCAGCATTCAGGGAAGACGCATGACCTAGTTCAGATGGCGATGCTGCTTTTTACAAATAAAATATAGGGATTCAGAGGCCTGTGATAAGACCATTGGCTCTATGGGGAAATGGCCTTCTCTGAGATACCAATAAATGTGAGCTTTGGCTTATTTATCTGGCTCCCATTTGAGGCTGAAGTGGAAACCAGTCGGCAGGTCGTGAGGCCAGGACTTCTGCAAATGTTGGGCCATGGGATGCTGACAGTTCAGTTGTCATCTTTTATTTCTCTAAGCGAGTCACTCTGAGAGCCTGTCCAGACTGTTGAGAGATGATGTGAGGCCCTTGTTTTAAAACTGTCCCATCAGACTGAGCGGCATGCTGTGTCCTCATGGGCAGAAGTTACACAGGGGGAAGACAGGCAAATGGTGTGGGCATCTGAGCAGAATGTGACTCCATAACCTCAGTGTGTTCCTGGCCAGTGGCCCTGTGGGCACCTCCTGAGCGGCTCCTGAGCCTGGACTGGAATTCTCCAACTTGATCAGTCAGGTGACTTATGTGATTTGCTTCTAGAAACACCAGAGAGAAATACAGGAAAATCTCTACACTTTCATCCATGCAAGATTGGGCTTTGAAAGGAATTCCCAAAAGGGAATTTAATACTTTTGGCAATGGCAGGATCACTGTAAAATGACACACACCTACACTTCATGTAAACCCCTGCCCCTTCCCCCACACACTCTCATATGCATCAGCACTTCCTAACCCTCTATCCTGCTTTATTTTTCCCATAGCACAAATTTTTTGGAGTCATCTATTTGTATATTTTCTGTCTCCCCCAGCCAGGAAACATTAGCTCCATGAGGGCAAGGACTTTGTTGTTCACTGCCGCAGTCCCAGTCCAGAAAATACCAATAGGTCCATAGCTACTTCTCATTAAATAACTGTTTCTTCACTTGTGGCCTAAAGCCCTGTTCTTGGAGATTTATTAACTTAGTTTTCAAAGGCTTCAAAGTTATTAAAATGCAAACATCCCTAGAATAGCACTTTAAGTCTTAATAATAGTTCTCAGCTAATAAATTTTGAGGACAGGAGCCTCTGCCATGACATTATAGAGCAGAGATTCTTTCCAGAATGATGCTCAAGAGGAAAGCATACAGGTGAGGAGGGCCTAATTCAGGAGGTGAAAAAGAAGGAGGAGGTAGTGAGTAGAGCCTGAAGTGTAGCCTCTTGATTATTTTGCCTGTTGGTCTTGCCTCAGTCATGTTCGAATCTCTGGCCTCCTCCAATCCAACACCAGCTCATATTAAGCCTTGTGTCAGCTCTGGCTGAGCGACTCTCCTCTCCATTCTCACTATTGGCACCAACCAGTGCAAGACCTCACTGCCTCTCCTTTGGTGATACCAAGGACCACCTACCCAGTGTGCTGCCTCCTGTCTCCACACATTAGCCATGCATACCACTTCCGGGCTTGCTTTCTGAGATTAACACTTCCATCTTACTCCCGTGTGACTGTCACTAAGGCTGTTTATCAATATTTCTGATTCTCCTTTTATGGGCATATAATAGTAAGTAGGTGATTAGTTCTATTCAGAAAATTGGGAGAAGTGATGGATGTTGCTTTTGGGCTTGAGCATTTCACTGCTAATGTGAAATGTTCCAGGTCTCTTTCTCTATGGCACAGTGACTGCCACCATTTGAGACTAGCCTGGGTCCCTGAGTGACCAGGATGAGCAGACACCCCTGTTAACCAACCATGGACATGGAGCAAGAAAGTAACATTTGTTTTTTGAGGCCCTGGTAATTGGGGATACTTTATTTGAGCAGCACAATATCGCCTATCCTGATGGACCCACTCAAGAACCAACAATGTTTCTCATTACCCATAATTGCATGTAATGTAGCATACGTGCTATGGTTAAACAGACCTGTACCTAAATCCTACTTCTGCTACCTACCATCAGTTAAGGACAAGCTACATTATCTCCTAAGTCTCCTCATTTGTGAAATTAGAATAATTGGATGGATAATCTTCCCACAATCAAGTTCCCAAATGCCAGAGTCTTAAGAATACAGAATGTCAGAAAATATAGACAATACAGCATGTGATGGGGCACTTTGTAGTGAAAACAACTGGGAGGAATAGAAGGTGACTTCATCCTACAAACTCAAACCACAGGGGACAGAGACTTTGCCTTGAGGTAAGAGTGTGTAAATGGCCACAATGAAGCTGAGAGAGCACCAATACCTCCTCTGGGCCCATCGGCAGAAAGGAAGCAGCATCCTTAGGGAAAATCCAAGTTTTTATTAAGACTTGAATTTACAGGGAGGAGTCCGGAAATGTAGGGAGCTGAACAACAGTTTCAGAGAGAACAATGAAAAGAGTAGGCAAGAGATTAAGAGTATAATATAGAACAGAGTTTGGACAGCAGGCATGAGACAATAAATGAAGGACAGTGGGGGGTGGGGGGAGACAGAGGAACAAGGGGTCATGGTTGGATTGACTGCTCTGGATCATGGACCTACACAGGCTGAAGTCCCAAGTATTTCAACAAGAAGCCTGATGAAGCTGGTACTGTTCATTAGTTTGATAATACGTGGCTAAGAAGTTCCTCAATTTTCTTTTTTTTTTTTTTAATGAGAACTCTACAATAAGCACCTGTAGAAAGGATTTCTGGGCCTCTGAATATCACACTCCCAGTGGAATTACCAAAGCTCAGGGTAGCTTGGAGATTTAAGGCTTCCCCTACATAAATGAAGAAGCCTGAAGTATTGGGGGGAACATGCCTTTGACTTCTCCCCACAGAAAAGGGAAAGGATGAAGTGAATCCCTGGTGCCTCCTACTGGAGTCTCTCTGGCCCATATTTCTCAGGGTCTTTGTTTTTCAATCTGTCACTATACCAACAGACAATGTGAGCACTCAGGATATCAAGATAGAGGAGACAGAGGAAGGGGACTTAAGAGGTAGTTGATCTGAGATCACCTCAAAGACCTCTAGGTTCAAAACACACGGAGCTCCAGGTGGTCATGCCAGGCCATGGAGAGACTGTCCCCAGACAACCTTCTTTTGACCAAAGGAATTAGTCACTGCCCAATTTTCCCTGTTTAGCTGTTTGGAGAGGCTAAAGCATGAACTCTTCCAATGCCTCTATGCCTTCCTCTCAAAGGTTCTTGCTGTCCATGTTGCATGACCCCTTGCTAGTGATGACCTTTATTCTGACTCCCCCCACTATCTCTGCCCACACTTCATACTTGCCCCACATGGCTGCTTCTTAACGTTTGTTCATTCATTCCTCAAACATAGAGCACCTACCATGTATATATATATATATATATATATATATATATATATATATATATACTGGCAACTATACTAAATGCTGGAGGCCCCCGACTTCCATCCTACATACCAGTCTTCAATCAACCCAGATTCATGAAGGATGCCCTACTTCGAACACAAGGACCAGGGCAGGTGCTGGGGTGTGGTGCCAGAAGGAAGATATGCTTGATTCAGTCCCTGACTAGATGGAGCCTGCAGTCTGTGGAGGGCACGTGACCTACCCAAGTCTTCATTCTGCAAGACAGGCTGAGCAATGGATGAGACACTGCTAAGAGGTGTGTTTTCAATTATAGGAAAAGCAGAGTTAAAATCCCAGACTCTTCCATTTAAGTCACTGTTTGATCTTGGCTGAGTTTCTTATTCCTCTGGGAACTTCAGTTTGTCAGGCTATAAAATGAGTATAATAATCATCTATCCCAAAGTTGTTGTGAAGATCAAATGAATTGACGCCTGTGGAAACATTTTACAAACTGTAAAGGGAGATGATGATTATCATCATCTACAGGTTAAAAAAAAATCGTGCCCCAAACCTCACTCCCAAAGGATAAGCTGGAGTGGTGGTAATGTTCCCCCATGTTATCCAGATCTCAAAACCAAGTAAGCTGGCTTCTGAAAGCTCTACAAACATAGCCCTGGGGGACATACTCTTAACCACAACCCTTTCCAAGTTTCTACTATAAATTCCAGTAGTTCCCAGAGAGCCATGGGATGCTCACACCTAATCAGGGCCTCTGAACTCTTTGGAAATCTTGTCTACAGAAAGCACCCAGTCCCAGACAGCAGAGCTGAATGCCCATTCGGATAATGAGCCGCACAGCTGTGCGGATCAGATATTTCCCCAATTATGGTAGCATTAGAGAAAGTTATTGGAAAGGACTTTCTCCCACCATTGAGTAGTAAATGCTTTGCTAATTTGCCTGATGATACATTTATGATGGCTGCTTGCTGATCTTCTTCCCCAATCCACCTTTAATGGTCTGTCTGTTAGGAGAGGCCAGTCTTCTCCAATGAACCAACTTTATTTCATTATGGTTTATTATTGTATTTTATTCAGGGAGTGCCCACAAAATGAGAAAGCGGCCTACAAAAACTCTCTCATCGCAGGCATAATTACTGCCTCAGTGCTGAGAAAGAAAGAAAAACAAATAGTAATCTTTGCTAATTGAAACAGTAAAATATGTGCAGCTCAGAGCTATTCTGTGTAGAATTTTAAGAGGAAAAACCTGACCCCCCCAACACACATTCACACAAAATGGAGCACTGCCCCTGAAACTATGAATCATAAATATGCAGGACCCTCTTCTCCTCCTCCTTGCTCTGTCATCTATCTTCCTTGACCCCTTACTGTGTGTGTGTATGTGTGTGTGTGTGTGTGTGTGTGTTTGAAGCTCAGTGTGCTGGTATTAATTATTTTTCAGATTTTTTTTTTTGGCAGGATTGTTCTAGAATTAAATCCATTTCCCCTGAGGGGGGGATTTATTTCACTTGTTTGCATTTCTTGTGCTTCTCTCACAGAATGAAATGTAAAAACAAAGTTTTGTTTGCACTTGGTTCTGCAGTTAACTCCACTCCCTCTTTTTTCTTTTTTTTTTTTCTCCTCAGGTTCTTCCAGCCTCCGGCCATAGCCATAAAACATAAGCACATCAATGGTTTTCACAACAATTTTGTGCACCTTGGGTGAGGGGAAGGGTGAGTGAGGGGTGGGGGAGGAGAAGGGATTGTCATCAATAGAAGAAGCCAATTGTTGGGTAAGTGAGCAAATCATGTAGTTAATTTGTCTCTATTGTAAAGATAAACTAGCTGTTGGCCTTTGCTTGGTTCTGCTTCCTTACCTGAATCAGAAACATGGTGTGCAAAGGTGAATAACTTTCTGACCAATTTGATTGTCATATATTTATACAAGCATAAGAATCAGAGATGGTATAGTACATGGAAAAATGGAAGCTCTGTGGCCACTTCTGCATTAAAATCCTTCCCCTACTGTAAGGACATTCCGAGTCCAGTAAAGCCTCCCCCTCCTCCCTCTCTTTCTCTCTCACTAATTACAGCTAACAGCTCTGGACAGAATATAAAAAGCAACTCTCTGAGGCCTGGGAAAGGAAACAAAAGTAAGCAGACTATGAAGAGGAATTAACACCTGGAAATGCAAACAATATGGGATGAATTCTAGGAATTTTCTTTCCCCTTTTTCACACAGCATTGCCCTCCTGGGAATGGCCCCACATACAGAACTGCACCCCAGTGCTGGCACTTACAGCTAAAACTCTGATTGAAACAATTCTTCTGGCCATTGGAATTGGGAAAAAGGGGGTCTTGGAGGTGGAGAGGGTAAGGGAAATAACAAGCAAGAGAGAGCCGGAGAAGAAAATCTCTTAGTTCTGTGTGTCAACCTATACTTGTCCCAGGGTCACCCCTAAGCTATGCATGCATGGGGCAGTATAGCAAGGGCTCTGGGAAATGAGCCATGAACTACCAACCATAGAAAGGAAGACAAAATTTATAGTCTGATCCTGACTAAATCAGATGAAAACAAAATTAAAAAATAAATCAACAGTCTCTAGAGGATTTTAAAAGGATCCAGGCTGGACACAATGTAGCATTTATACAACCAAGGACACAATCTAAAATCACTTGATAGACAAAGAAGCAGGAAAATGGGACCAAACTTCAAGGGAAAAGATAATTATCAGATGCTGATCCAGAGCTGATCCAGATGTTGCAATTATCAGATACTTTAAAGACTTTAAAGCAGCTATTATAACTCTCTTGCATGAGGCAGAGATAAAGGTAAACACACCAAAAAGAGTGGAAAGAAAGTTCTCAGCAGAGAAAATGAAATTATTTAAAAATTTAAAAAAAAAAAAAAGGACCAACTGGAAATTTTATGTCTCAAAAATAATACATCTGAAATTTTAAAAAACATTTACTGGAAGGCCTCAATAGAACTTGAAGGTAAATCAATAGAAATTTTGCAATCTAAGAAACAGAAAGAAAAATGAAAACAAACCAGCAAATAGAGCCTTGGGAACTTATGGAAGGACATGAAAAGGTCATTTATGTCCCAGGAGAAGAGGACTAGTCTTTAAAGAAATATGACTAAAAACTTTCCAAATTTGATGAAAGACATAAGTTTACAGATGCAACAAGTTCAGCAAGTCTATATCCAGTAAAAAATATTCTTTATAAATGAAAATAAAATAAAAATATTTGCAGGTGAAGAAAACTGAGAAAATTCGTAACCAGCAGACCTGCTATCAAAGAAATGTTAAGGAAGTTCTAAAAGGAAATGTTAACAGAGAAAACCTTGGATCTTCAGGAAACAAGGAAAAGCAACTGAAATGGTAAATATCTGGATAAATACCAAAAACTGTTTTTTCCCCTCTTTAGGCCTTTAAAAGAGGTTTGCCAGTTGAAAATAAAATTTCTAACACTGTTTGCTGGAGTTTTCAATGTATGTAGAGATGATATATATATATATACACACACACACACACAACTATGACAGACTATGTCATCATAGTCTGAGGGAGGATAAAGAGACCCATATGATTCTAGTGTTTCTCCATTTTATTTAAAGTGGTAAAATATTAACATCAACTAGATTGTGAATAGTTAAGTACATATAATGTAATCCTTAGAGCAACTACTAAAAAATAATATACAGAGAATAGTCAAAAAGCTGATAAGTTGAAATGGAATACTAAAAAAGAAAAAAATCAAATAATCCATAAGTAATTAAACAGGGACCCAAACAAGGGAACCAAAAATAGAAGGGACAGAAAAAAAATTATAATAAACAGTAGACCTAAATCCAATCATATCAACAATTATATTAAGTATAACTAATCTAAACATACCAGTTAAAAGGCAAAGACTGTCAAGTTGGATTTTTTAACCCATTTTTACTACTTACTAACTATACAATTTGCAAAGTCACTCAATTTTATGATCCATAATTTCTTTATCACTTACAGGAGAATAATATCTACCACGTACAGGCTACTATGCAGATAAAATGAGGTGGTGGTGTTAAATGCCTAGTGAATAATAAGTACCCAACAAAAAAATATCAACTGTCTACTAATGACCATTAAAAGTGACCACTAACAACAACTAAATTCATTAACAGTGGTTCAAGATCACTATTCATTTAGCCCTATATTGTCTTTTCTTTGACAACAGCACCAACACAAAGCTACGACCACAAAAGATTAAGGATGTAGCTTGCCCAATAAAAGACAGTTTCTTTCATTCTCCTCTGAATCTGACACAAAATTGCTATACATTTTTTCATATAGTATCACTGCATACTTACAATATCTTTGGCACTATGAATTAGTAAATTTTATAGATTGAGGCCCTATTTTTAAATCTTCTATGGACTCTAAACATTTATGTATGTGAACTAACCTCTTCTGTCCTCATTGAAATAATTCCTGCTCACCAAAAAGTAGTAATTTTCATTCCTGTAACTATCTTTTAATTTTACAATACTGAATATCATACTAAGGGCCCAGGCCTCTCAAGATCTTCTTTTACTAATTTCTATCATTGAAGCATCCCCTAATGTGCCCACATCCTCCATAGGAAGGCAGAGCACTGATGCATTCTCCTTACTGAGAATGTAGACTCCTGGGATTCCAGCCAGAGAAGAGACAGGGACATTGAGACTGGCTGTACATTTAAGAAGCCAGAGTTGTTAGGGTGCCAAAGAGAGCATGGGCCTTGAGATCCATCAGTGGCTGTCAATCTTCCAGGAGTAAAAATACAGAGAATTTCATCTCAACAGCTACATACTGACTGCTACCATGTGCAGGGCACAGAGCCAGGGGCCAGGAATAGAGATTCATCAGTGAGGTGAGTCAGCATGACTGCTACCTTCAGATGGCTACAGATCTGCTGGGGGAGACAGCAAACATGGCCCAATGCCTCATTCTTACCCCCCGGGACCTGCCTTCTGAAGGCCTTGATACCCAGTGACCAGGTTCCTTCAAACCCTAGATGCCCCAGAGACCAGTTTGGAGAATCTCCATGCTGGGGACTTCTGGTTTTCTTCAGTCAACATCATACACACAGGGAGGTCTGGGAGTGTGTATTTCCTGGTAGTGTTTGCAGTGTCATTTACCATTTTTGTCACCTGTCACGGGAGCCATTATAATATTTGCTAGAGTATTTAAATCAAGTCCTTTACTTTAAGCTGAGCTTTAATTAAAGCATATTTGCATACATTAATATCACCCAGCTTCTCTACATTTTAACTGTATTTCTGCATTCAAAACATGACATTTCAATAACAATAGTTGTCAGCGCCTGGGTGCTTATTTATGCCACAATTACAGGTCCTGTTAATTACAGCCCTGGCTGGCTTCTCCAGCTCCTTCTGACAGAGCCTCCATGCAGCCACAGCTTCAACTCTTTGAGTGTGTGCATCTCACCGTATACAGAGCAGCTCCACTGTGCTGCAAGGGGTTTAAAGATGTCAGGCTCCCTTTATATCCAGCCCTGCTGACATTCTTGACCTTTGGGGGTCAAGAGGAGTAAATATAGCTTTTGTATCAGAGACTATTGGTCCTGGTAGCTCTGGCTAATGTCCCGGTCTTTACTGAGGATAAGTCTGGTACGTTTAAAGCTAAGGACCAACTTGAACTCTGATCTGGTCTGGAATATTCTGTGAGGGTGACATAGTAAAAAGAAAGGCAAGAATTCGGTGAGGAATGCTGTGAGTTACAGATGAAGAAATAATAGGTAAGTCCCCACCCCATGAGTACTGCTGAGTGTTACTTGGGTTTAGAAGTGGTAGGAGTGTAGAAATGCTTCCTACTGGGCATTAATAATGAGCTGGGTGCTCAGTACCAGACAGGGTATGGTCACCTGGTGAATTCCTGCTTCTACCTGAGGATGTGGTCAAGGTCACCCACCTCTCTTGACAAGCAGAGTCCATCACTCTCTCCTCTATGCTCCCAAGCAAACCTGAACTGGCTCTGTGAGGGCACCGATCTCTCATGATTTTTTAATTTCTCTTTCCAACTGAACTATAAATTCCTGAGGGAAAGAACCATACTTTGTTTATCTCTCCATTACCTGACACACATGGACTCCCAATACAACATTCTTGGGGGGAAAAAATCAGTAAGAGACCATAGCACCAAAACTCAAGGTTCTGATCTAAAGCCCCAAATCAAGAAAGGGCCCTAGATGGGGGAAATGCCAAAACAAAAGGCCACAGCTACCCTTGACAGAGGGCAAGCCTGTTCCCTCTAGTGGACTGGCTAGCCAGCCAGCCCAGATGCTGCCAGGGCATGCAGGGCACTCACAACCCTCCTTCTGCCCCAGCAGCCTCATCAATCACATACTGAACTTCCCCTCCCAATGGCCCCTGTGGAAACATTCAGAAATCAGAAATACAAATGACTTGTGGCATCCCCAAACTGCAGAGACAGCCAGAGAGGGGAGGTTCTTCCCAAACCTCCTCCTTTCCGAACCCTGGGCACAGCGCCTTTCTGAACCCTGTGGCGAAGCCAGAGGAGTGAAAAGTCGGCCTGAGCTTGACATTTCCAAATACTGAGGCTAGAACAATCAACACTGAGCTCAGCAGGGAGAGAGACAAGCCTGATCTGGGTTTCTCATGTTTCTCTCCAAATGCTCTCCTGCAAGCCCCAGCCCACAGACAGTCTGTTTGTCTACGGCAGGTCCCTTAGCTGTCACTGACCTCCAAGAGGCAGAGATTTCTGGGCCTGACAACAAGTGACAGTAAATATCTCTGCAGCACAGAGAACAACAGAAGGACACTAAGCCAGAGACTGCTTTGGGCCAAATTGGAACCCTGGTGGGGGTTGGGGGGGGATGGCAGGGCTGCTAGAGGAGAGAATAAATACTTATATTTGATCTCAGTGCACTGGACAGGGAGGCTTGGTCTGTTTATCTCAACAGCCACTTTTAAATCCCTGTCTATATACTGCCTCCTCTGCAAGCTTCCCTGTCTCCCTTGTGTATCAGTTCACCTCAGCACAAATATATTAAGCACAGACTGTGTGACAAGTACCGTGCTGGATTCTGGAGACAGATGAATTCAATTCAGATTCTGTCGTAACAGAGTTTGCCACCAAACTAAACACACTAAGAGTTAATATTTCTGTAGAGAAGAATGTGGTGATTTTGAAGCATACAAGGTACCACAGGAACAGAGAGGAGGATCACGAGGCTGAGCCTGGGTAGCCAGGAAGGCTCCCTGGAGGAGGAGACCTCTGAACTGAGTTCAGAAAATAAAATAAATTGTATCCAGATGAAGAAAGATGGAAAAGGTATTCCTGGAAGCACAACCAACATGAAAAAAAGGCACAAATGTATGAAACCATGCGGCGTGTGCAGAAAACCAGAAGCAGTTTAACGGAACTAGATGTATTAACCAAGGTGGAACAAGTAGAGGCCAGCCTGAGGGACTGGCAGGGGTCAGGTCATGGAGGGGTTTTGTGGGGTCCTTCGTGCTCAGGGCAGGAACTTGGATTTTCTCTGGAGGAAAACAGGGAGACTCCGAGCAGGATTAGATAGGCACACAGAGTATTTAAAGACATCTGCTCTTCAGAAAGCTCACCTGGGCTGCAATGTGGCAAACAGACAATTAGAGGACACTCCTAGAGGTGAAGAGGCCAAGGAAGCGACTGTCACAGTAATCCAGCAGGGAGCTCAGGTAGTGGCCCAGTATGCAAAGCACTGGACAAACTTGAGAACTACAGAGAGGACAGGATTGACCAGACACAGTTAGGAGGCTTTCAGGAGGACAGAGAGGCATTAAGAGCAACTTCGAGATTTCTGAACTGGAGCTATGGGAAGGGTAGTGCTGTTGGTTGAGATAACAATAATGGTAATGATATTAGCAGCTTACTATGTGCCAGACGTCTGTGTTTTTCACGGGATATTTCATATAATACTCACAACAACCCCCTAAGATGGGACTGTTAATTTATTTTATAAATGAGGAAAGACAGAGTGTTACATGACTTGCCTAAGGACACACAACTACTACATGGTGACCTTGAGGCTATGACCTTGACCCCAGGACACAGGTAGTGGGAAAGGTGCCTCCCACAGTGTCTGGAAGTCAGTCATGGGAGTCTATCCTGGTTTAGATTACTCCAACAAGCATTTACTTGAGAGATTGTGATATAATAGAAATATATATACCGTCTCTGCCCTCAGTTCTTGACAAAGAGCTCCTAAGCCCTTGTAATTTCCTGAGTAATGGGGGTAATAGGAGAATCTTACAGAGAGAGCTCCTAAATCCCTTTGAATTTCCTGGATAATAGGAGCATCTTTTGCTCTAATAAGGTGACTCTTGTAGGCTCTTGGGTAGCCTCAGGATAGGGGCTGGTCTCCACAAAGACCAAGCCATGATTACAAGTTTAGAGCTTACAGCTCCACCTTTCTGGGGAGGGGAAAGGGGCTGGAGATTGAGTTAAAAATCTATCTTGCCTACATAATCAAGTTTCCATAAAAATCCCTCAGCTATAGGGTTCAGGGAGCTCCCAATCTGGTGAATACATTCATGTGCCAGGAGGATGGCATACCCAACTCCATGGGGAAGAAGCTCCTGTGCTCGGAACACTTCTGGACTTTGCCATGTGTACATCTTCATCTGGCTGTTCACCTTTATCCTTCCTTGTACACGTTATACTAAATGGATAAACGTTTCCATGAGTTTTGTGAGCCATTCCAGCAAGTTATTAAACTGGGGGTGGGGCATCTAACTTCATAGCCCCATCACAAGTGTGGGTACCCTGGGGAACAATTATTTGCAACTAGCATCTGAAGTGAGGGCAGTTTCATGAGACTAAGCTCTTAACCTGTAGAGTCTGACACTCCAGTTAGTGTCAGAATAGAATTCAATCACAGGATACCCAGTTGGGGGTCCAGAGTGTTGGAAAACTGGTTGATAGGGGAATAACTCTCCCACATATTTGGTGTCTAAAGTGTTGAGAATGGAGAAATGGCTTTTCTTTAGAAGTGATCCTAAGAAACATTGGTAGGGAAGGAGAGAAGGGAAATAGGGGAGGTAAGAAAGCAACTAAGGGTAAAGTGATATATAGGCTACAATTACAGCACTCAGGGCTCGGTCCTGCTGGGAACCTCTGGAATCAGTGTAGAGCATGTGTCTCAGAGTGGTCCCATGTGAGGGGTGAGGAAGGTGGTGTCTGTGCTCACTCCCAAACAGCTGGGATGGCAGGCAGAGTAGGCTCTGGTGGCCAGAGAAAGCCTGCAGGCCAAGTATCATAAGTGCTGGCAGTAGAAGTCTGGCCAGAATGCAGGTGAGGGTCAGGAGGCCTGGATGGAGCACTGACAACATGTGCTACAAAACCCAGTAAAAGCTTTTGAAAAGCTCAACACTCTGGAATGCCTAATAGATGATTACTTCCATATTTCTAAGCTAAGGAGGACAGAAACACTACAAGAGACATCCACGAGATACCCAGTATGACTTTAAAGTAGCATCATGAAACGTACAGGATGGAAGTACTCTAGACCAAGTTCCTCTCCTAAAAAGAGAGAGCGGGAGGAAAGGCAGATGAGAGTAGAGCAGGGAGAGGGAGAGTGGAGGGGGAAGGAAGAAGACTCTAGGCTCTTTTTCACCTCTCCTTATTCCCAAAGCCATGGATGAAGGCAATGTCATGCTGTCACCCTGCCAGAGGGTCTTCTAAACAGAAGCCTTGCCAGTGGCTCATGACTCCACATACACAGGGTCAAGCCCACGTGTGTGGGTGGGTGGTAGGGGGATGCCCCCTCAGCGTATCTGCAGCCCATATTCCCTTTGGCGAGGTCTCCTCACAAGATCCCACCCTGAACACAGCCATGTAGACCTCACTCCTGGTTCCACCCACCTCTTGGTCTGAATTTCCATTTATTCTCTAAAATAGAAAATGCAGACATTTCTACAGTCTAAGGTCAAGAAAATGATCATGCGGCCACATTTCTAAAGTTTGGTGCAGACACAATGGAAAGATTGCAGTAAAGTTAAATGTTAATTATAGTCTTAAAAGTAATTAAGGCTTAGAGGATTAGAGGAGGTGGTTTATAATCAGATCTGCCCATTAGGATAACAAGTGCAGATCAAGACTTGGACTTTGTGTTCAAAACCATGCAAAATTGTCTTCTAAAGAGAAAGTGATTCAAGGGGAGTTTACTAGATATGCAAAACTCAGAGATGCCCCTTACAGATACAGAAGTAGGAATTAAACTTCATCAAAGCCGTGCTCTCAGTCACGATGCTGTCAGTCAAACTGTTTACAGGGCTACTCACTTTAGATACCAGAATTTGAAATGATGCCAATCTCTCCACCTCAAATTTCCCACAGATTCTTTAATAAAGACAAAGAGAAGTCTGAGCTGAGAATGACCCAGCCTCTACAATGAAACGTACTACATGCAGTTTTTAAAATGTTTATCTTTAAACATGAATACACATGAGGTCAAGTAAGGAGTGAAGACGAAGTTCAAACTAGGTGGGTCACACAACCAACTTAATTGCTTTTCAACTATATCCTCCCCATTTCCCAGATGAACAATCAAGTGAAGGGATACCCACTGTCTGAGGAGTGACTCAAGATTAGGGGAGGATGAATTAGGGGATAAGAGAAGAGAATGCTGACACTGGGGACAGGTGAGAATCTGAAAAGCCCATGCTAAGGGCAATTCTATATATCCGTTGGCTTCTCTGCTCTGCTACTGGGAAACTTCCACTTGGAAGGGTCTCTCCATATATAGTATAGCTCCTCTCCTTAACTTTGTCCTGCACCACCCAAGGACTGAGGAGTTCTCACCTCCAACACCACTTCTTTAAGATTCTCATGTTGGCTACTTTCCTCTTGTCTTGTTTCTCTCCCTGTTATGGATTGACCTGCGCCTCCCCAAAATTCTTATGTTGAAGTCCTAAACCCTAGTACCTCAGACAATAGGACTATAATGGAGACAGGGCCTTAAAGAAGGCAATTAAGATCAAGTGAGGTCGTAAGTGTGGGCCCTAATCCAGTAGGACTCACATCCTTTCAAGAAAAGACACAAAGAATGCATACACATAGAGAAAAGGACATGTGACACAAAAAAGACACAAAGAAGGCAGCCATGTGCAAGTGAAGGAGAGGATCTCACCAGAAACTAAAATCAATCCTGCCCGCACCTTGATCTTGGACTTACAGCCTACAGAAGAATGAGAAATTTCTCTTGTTTAAGCCCCTCAGTCCGTAGTATTTTATTATGGTGGCCCTGGCAATTTAATACACTCACCTGCTCCTCCCCCCGACTTCTGCTGCCTAGGGAGCACAGCACCAGCATACATGGTCAGCTGTGTCCTGTTTCCTTCATCTCTATAAGGAGAGGCTGTAGTAGAGCCTCCCCAAGTCAGTCTAGCTCTGGAATTCGGCCCACCTGTAACATGAATTATTCCCCTAGAATGGGTGAGAATCTCAGGGTACTAACCATGAATGAAGAGCATCACTCTCTCTTGCCTCACTTAGCTCAATGGATTCTGCTGACTTTGAAAGCACTGCTTCATTACATCCAGGAATTTATCTTTCATCCACTTTCTATTTACTTAGCAACCATTAGATTCTAGAAATATTACTGTGCTGCTGACCACTCTGGGGCTATGCCTTTCTGTTTTACCCCTAAGTCCAAGTGAAATGTTCTTACCAACTTTTATTCATACTCTCATCTTTTTCTCTTGCCCTCCTTCTCACTCATTTCTTCCTCTCTCCTTTATTATTCTGGGGGGAGCCAACTGTCTTGTCATGAAGACACTCAAGCAACCCTGGGGAGAGGCCCGGGTGGTGAGGAACTGAGGCCTCACACCAACAGCCAGCAAGAAACTCAGGCCTGCCAGCAACTCCATAGGCAATGGACTAGAAAAAGAAAGAAATTCCACAACTGGGTTTTCTGATGCTGAATTGTGAACTTTTTCTACATCCTGAAAGTGGATCCTCTGGCCCCAGTTAAGCCTTCAGGTAACTGTAGACAAACTGACATCTTCACTGCAGCGTGAGATACCCTGAGCCAGAACCACTTCCTTGCTAAACTGCAACTGGATTCCCACCATCACAAACGGTTTTGAGCCACTGAGTTTTAGAGTTGCACCTTAAATAACTAAAAATTCCCTGAGGGCCATTTTGTGGCACCTTTCACAATGCCTTACATGGGGCTCATCTCCTGCTAGGTGTAGTTTAGTATTTGTCAGCCAATGTTTTGACCAGGAAAGACTGCCTGCTCCCCTGAGGGCATGGAATAGTTTAAGGGAGGCTTTAATTTGGACCTACAGGGTGACAAAGAGAATATAAAATGGCTAACAGAAGACGTGGCACGACATACAGTGGTTTATTAGTTTCCTAATAAATGCTGCTGTAACAAACCTGGCAGTTCAAAACAATGCAAATTTATTTTCTTCTAATTCTGGACATCAGAAGGCAAAAATCACTTTCACTGGCCTACAGTCAAGATGTCAGCAGGGCTGGCTCCTCCTGGAGGCTTGAGGGGAGAATCCACGTCCTAGCTTTGCAACCTTGCATTCCTTGGCTCCTAGCTGCTTCCTCCATCCTCAAAGCCGGTGGTGTAGCATCTTCAAATCTCCCTGTACCACTGTCTTCCTATCACCTTCTGTCTCTAACGACCCTGTGATTACATCTGTCCCACCCAGATAATTCAGAATCATTTCCCCACATTAAGATCTTTAACTTAATCGTATCTGCCAAGTCCCTTTGTGCCACACAAGGTAATGTTCATAGGTTCTGGTGATGAGGACATATTTGGGAGCCATTACTGAGCCTACCATAAAGAGAAAAACCCCTCTTCTAGGGTCAGATCCCAGTTCAAATATTCTGATTTGTTGTGTGATGTTGAAGAAATAACACTTAACTAAGCTTAGGTTTTATAATCTCCATAATGAAGACAATAAAACTTATTAAATGAATACAATTTGTAAAGGTACCTGGCACTTAGTGCTTTCTAAATAAGCACCAGCTTTTCTCTTCCTTCCTTTTACTGAGTAGCTACAAAGACCAGGACCTGGACCAAGAAGTAAGAGGGGTCCCAAGGTTGTGGGCTTATAACTAGTTTTGTATGGCACTTAGTGTTTACAAAGCAGTTTTATACCTATTAACCTCATTTGACTATTATTCCCATTTTACCAAATGAGGAAAACAGAGGCACCAAGGTGTTCAGTGGTTTTCCCAAAATCTCCCAGCTAGTAAGTGTTGTGACTGAGTTTTCTGATGCTAAATCCTAAGCTCTTTTCTTTATAGACCATGCACTTGGGTAGGACCTGTAAAAATCAAAACAGCTACCAAACAAACTAAATGAAGTGAAAAAAGAAGGACAGCAAAATAGGGTGTTATCATGGATGCTTGGAGGGAGGATGCAGGGAAACTTTGACAACACAAAGGAAAGGTGATGGTGAGTAGGCAGTGTTCTCCAAAGCAAAGCCAGGCTGGCTCCTGGGAAACAGAAAGAGAAGGAGACCTGCCTTCCCCCAACACCATCTGTCCTCATTCTTTTCCTCTCACAAGGGTGCAGAGGAGCACGGAGAGCTATCTCAAACCTTTGGTAATAAATAACTTTCAGATGTGGCTCATCAGTTTGACTTATCCGATAAGATACCATCTCAGGAGTCAGAGGCCCACTGAGGGGACAGTCTCATGGACAATTCAGGAGGGAATTATGAGGGACTGCACTGTGGCAGGACCTTCCTGGCCGGAACTCGGAGCCAGACACAGAGGTGGGACAGCTACTCTACTAGGGGGCAAGGTTCATGGACTCACACTGAGGGGAAAAGGTTGTCTGTTCCCCCTATAAAGTCAGTAACAAAAAAACATCTCCAAAGCACACTAATCTACATTTTCTCACTTGCCCTCAGAAAAATCATGCTCATTTCACAGAGAAAGAAATGGATACAAAGAAAGCACTGACAGTTATTGAAAGTTTAATATTCGCTAACCCTGGAACAAAAGCCTTATAAGCATTATGCAAATATAATCATTACAAGTTCTCTATGAGGTAGGTCTTCTCATCTCCAGATGAAGGACCTGAGGCTTGGAGAGATTAAGTGGCTTTGATAGGAAGACCACAGCTACTGTGTGACCCAATCAGCATTAAAACACAGGAGGTCAAGGTGCTAACAGTCCCCTTCCAGCTGAAGGGACAGAGTCCGTTAGGTGCAGACTTGGAGCCTTTCCTTCTGGAGGAGGAATCACAGGGGCCCTCCTCAGCAATGGGGGCGGGGGGGGGACATGTTAAAAGGGGCCCTTGAAATAATATCCTTTTGTGGATCCCAGACCCTGGCCACCATGTATATATGAAAACATATCTTCAATAAAACATGGAAAATTAAGGTTTCCTGAGATTTGGTAGTCAAGGCCTCTGTGGCAGCTAACTTAATTTTTCCCTTAGATCTGCATGTTCTCAGAGCAGGTGGACAGGCACAGTCAGATTTCAAATGGCTCCACATGGCAAACAGGATTAGAATAGCCCCCTGAGGACCTCTTCTGACATTATTTCACCCCTCCTGGCTAATTTTCTATTTCAATGTTAAGGAGAGATCTTTTGTCCCTCTAGGCCGCTCTCCCATTCAATTTAATTTAGAAAAGAAGCCTTTGCAATATTGAATTGAAAATTATTTTCATGGTCCAGGAAAGGAGCCCCAGCATTTGGGGGGGGGCAGTAGGAACAAGGACTAACAAGGACTGGAGTTCAGCAACCTGCACGCACCCACAGGCCTGATGGAGAAGCCTCAGCCCCAGCAGGGTCACGGGGCTGAGGCCAAGGTGGGGAGAGGGAGGGCACGAGGGGACATGGCAGGGGAAGTAGGGCCGGGGGACTGGTCAGGGGCAGCATGGCAAGCACAGAGCCAGGCATGGTGGGGTTGAGGGGGTTGGTGGACACATGCCCAGGTGAAATGAAGCAGGGCTAGGAGATAACCCAAGGCAGGACTGAGCCCAGAGCTCTGCCCAAACACGGAGAGCAGAGGTCTCCAGACATGAGGCTCAGAGTGATCCCAAAGATGTCTTTCTGCCTTGCTTCTCCAGAAAAGGGGCAAATTCTTAGGCTGCTGCTTACAGACCCCCACCTACTCCCATCCCCCTCAACAAGGAACCTCACTTCCTGAGGGATGACCATTTGGTCCTTGCCCCTGGCTCTTCCCCAGGACAAAGCCCAGAAAGGTCAAAGACAGTAGGCAGGCTCAAATAAGAAAGGCTTTGGAACAGAGTCAATCAAATCCAGGCCCCCACTCACTGGCTGAGGGGCTGCAGGCAAAATGCTTAATTCCTTTATGCCTTCCTTCATTCCTCCTAAAGTGAGGATAATGATATCCACTTCAAAGGGGTTTTGTGAGGACCAGTATAGCTTACAAGTACACAGAGAACAGCCAGTGGAGGGCTTGCCACATAGGTGCATGATAAATGTTCTATCCACTTTCCCTTTCCTCTGAGCAGGGGCCCAGAGAGAGGGTGGGGACCCCCACCTTGGAACTTTTGCTGTCAGCCCTAATGGCACCTGATGTACTTTGCCTGAGCCCCCCAATTGAGGGGGCATGATCCACAGGGGTCAGGACAGAGCCCCAAACCCTGAGAAAATACAGTCTGGATACATGCTGGACATTTTCTGTGCTCAGCACAGAGCCTCTGGAAGTCGCCCAGGAAAGCACCCATAACCACCCACATTTGCATAGTGTATTATAAAACTCAGAGCACCTTTGCCTACGTTGTCAACATTAGCTTAACACCAGATATACTGCTAGGCAGATAGAGCAGGCATGTCTTCACAAATGAGAAACCCAAGGTTTCAATAGTTTATATAAATTTTCTGAGGTCCTATAGCTAATGAGATGCAGAGTTGGGGTTCAAAGACACTTTGTATGTCCCCTGTCTAACGTCCCCTCTACCACACCCTTCTAGTTGAAGCTGTACCTGAGGCGGAGGAGGAGATAGGAATCTGTCCAAGGTTAACCACAGACTCTAGGTTGGAAGACTGGGGTGGGGGCTGACCCCTCCAGAGCGGCTTGTTAATTTAGTGCTAGCTTGACCCCTTCAATTAGCTGCTAGACAGAGCCAGGCCCAGGGGAGATGGACAGCAGGGCTTAATGGAAATGGGGATGCTGGTGACGATATGAACAATCTGAATTATGGTCTCAATTTGCACAGAGCCTGATGGATTTGCAATAATTCCAAACCAGGTCAAGTGTCTGTGTCTCCTCTTTTGCTGATCTCACACAAAGTCTCCCCATTTGTCAGGCTCCAACTCTCTCTGAGTGGCTGCCCGCTCCCTCCCCACCTCCATTAGCTATGCTCTCCACAGCTCCCTGCCCCCTCACCCCTAGCAGAGCTCTGACCCCAGGGCACCTCTGCAGCTGGGTCCAGAGGGACTGGGGCTGCTGCTAGTAGAGCTCAGGGACCCAGGAGCTTTCAGGCCATTTACAGGGATAGACTGCACTCTGCGGTGAGGAAAGGGACAGCTCTCCACTGTCCAGGGACCCCAGCCTGTGGTAGTTTCTGAGACAAAGGGTATCTTTTAATGATTTGGTATCTTAGAGGCTCACAGTGTGGGCATAACATTGTTACAGAGAATGCATTCTGGGAGAGTCGAGTCTTCCTGGCAGAGAGAAGTACGCCAGAGGTCTGCACAGATGCCAGTGTCTCCTCCAGACACAGCCAGGATTAGTGACATACGCCACAGTTCATGAGCATCTTTGAAAACTTGGAAGATCTTATGGTACCTCCCATCTTCCTGGACTCTTGCATCCAGGGCCTTTGAACATGAGAAAGGCTGGTTTCACAGTGTGGGGGTGTGGTGTTGAGTGGAAGACAGTGGCAGGTTCTGGAACAGCTACTGCTCTCCATCCCATGTGTCCAGTACTAACATGGCTGAGGTGGTAGAGGAAACCACTTGGCTAACTACCTGCCTGGCCGGCAGATTTTGTCCACAGCTTCCTTAGCAAGTGGCCATTCGGTCTCCTTGGCTGCCTTCAATGCTGGGGAACTAAAGACTTTATGGGGTAACAACCCATGCGGTCTTCAGGTTGCTTTACTTTTCAAACATTTTTCCTTCTATTAAGGAAAAAATGTCTATCTCCCTATAGCTTCCACACTTTCCTTACCTATACCAACAGCCAAGTAACAGCTAATAAAGTAGTATCACTTTTATTTTGATGTGCTTTGCTTGGGGATCATACAATAGCCTCCTCCCTTTCTTCTCCCAGGAGGACCTCCTTGGTCTACTTACCATTGCGGGCAGAGGGAAAGAGCCCTAGACCAGCATTTGGGAGAGCTGGGGACTGATCCCAGCTCAACTATGTGTAAGGTTTGGCAAGTCTGTTCATGGGTCTGTCCTTTCTACCTCTAATCTCTTGCTATGAATTCATCTGTGGATGAGCTACAATTACTCGATAAGTGTCTACTATACACTTGTCTCTTAACATGTTTGTCATAGAATAGAGTACTAAAAAAATTCTTACTATAATTTACTGAACATTTATTATATGCTGGGCATTTTGCTAAACATAGTACATACACTATTGCTTCTTTTCTCATGTTTCCACCTTAACCGATAAGGTCTGTTATTATCTCCATTTCATAGATGAAAACACAGTGGTCCATGGAGGTTAAGTAAGTAGCTAAAAGTAACTGGTAAGTAGCAAAGGTGCAGTTTGACCTCAAGTTTGTCTGGATCCCAAAATATGTTTAACCGCTGTGCAAAGATACCATCCCAGCCACAGGGAACCTAAAACCTAGTAGGGAAGAAAAAACTAAACACAAGAAACACTAGGATATATACAAATATCAAATCGTTATGTTGTACACCTGAAATTAGTTGTAACTGCTATACATCAATTATACCTCAGTTAAAAAATTTTTAAAAATCCACTAAAGACAATAAAAGTTAATGAAACGGGAAAATCAAACTAGAGTCTAAATGTCAGTCTAATAAATGCTGTGCTAAAAACAGTAGCAAATATGTATTTGTTGAATGAATGAATGACTCTCCAGGTAGAGCAAGGAAGAAATGTCCCAAAGAAAACACAGGATGAGAAAATTGCACGGTACTATTTCCTGAGGATTAAAAAGAACTGAAATGGGGAAATCCTAAAGCACACTAAAGATGCTTTTACTACCCATTCACTTATTCATTTACTCAATACATGTTTTTGAGCACTTCTATGAGACAGGAATTGTACAGGTAATATTATAACATGCAGTATTTGCCCTTCAAGGAACTAACCTAGGGACAAATTCAGGTACTCAGGGTAGAGGAGTAAACAACCAAAATAAGGAATACAGGGATAATGATGCAACACGGCAAAGAATAGGTAAAGCTGTGCCATGCAGACAATAAATGCCAGGAGAGAGGAGACAGAGTAGCATGGGCCAAATGAAGGTAGGAAGGCTTCTTGGAGCAAGCCTAAGGATGGGGAGAGTAAGGAAGGGAAAGGAAGTACATTTAGGGAACAGAGAAGCCAAATCTCAGGGATTTAGAGTATAGTGGGCAAAATGCCTAGAAACAATATTTAGAGCCACACTGTGAAGGACCTGGAATGCTGGGGTAAAGGAAGTAAAATTGACCCTACAGGGATTGTGGGAGAAGGACTTTCCAGCAGGAATGTATTACAGTGTATGGAGCAGAGAGCTCCTGCCCCACCTGGATGACACAGCCTCCTGGACACTCAACACTTGCACTGAGCACCTACAGCAGTATAGTCTGCGAGACAGGATGTGGATTCTCCACCAATAAGGAGATCCATTAAAATTGCCTCTCTGGGTGACAGAAGGTTAGAAAGAGGACAGAGAGCTAGGGGTGGGTGACACAGAAGGCAGAAAGGTATGGTGCAAGCCAAGCTCTAAGCCCTGGGAAGACAGGGGACATGGCCAGGTAAGATCACCAGAAGCCAAATGGGGGGCCAAATGCTCACAAGCTGGGGACGTTAGGGAGACTAAAGCAGCATGCCCAGCTCATTTCTGAGCTGTGGGCATTGGGCAGGTGTTCTGTAAAGGCTAAGGCTCTCTTCCCATGGGATCTAAGATCATAGCACAAGCCAAAGGGAGCAGCTGTGCAGACACTGCGGAGGACAAGACTGGCTCCAGCTCCCTTCCAGCAGGGCTGAGGGTGGCAGGGGTGTGCTGAGCAGCAGGTGTGGGCCTGCTCCAGTTTACCAGCTTTGGCAGATCCAAAGAGAAAATATCACCCACTGGTTCCAGAGAACAGTTCTGACCCAACGGCCAGTGAGCCCCATGTTCTATTTGCTGGAGAGGAACTGTGCCTTATGGAGAAGAAACAAACTGACAAGTTTGTTCACCATGAGAATGGGGGCAAGTAGGTACTGGGAAGTGGGGGTCGTAAGGGACCATAAGACTTCATGGAAGCCCCAGTCCAGGAGAGATCATTGTGGAAAGGCAGTCTGTAGAGTACTCAGAGGGATTAGAGAGTCACTGTTTACTTCCTGACAAGAGCTCCATGAAACTCCTGGAAATCATTTGTCCAATGCTTTACAATTTACAAAGGTCTTTCACTTGTGTTATCCCACTTAATTACCACCATAGCCCTTTGAAGTAGATTAAACAGATATTCCTCTGGGGGCACCTGGGTGGCTCAGGTGGCTAAGTGTCCAACTCTTGATTTCAGCTGTCATGATCTCACAGTTCATGAGATCAAGCCTTGCATCAGGCCTTGCACCGTCAGCATGGAACCTGCCTGGAATTGCTTCTCTCCCTCTTTTTCTGCCTCTCCCCACCTGCTCACGCATGCTCTCTCAAATTAAATAAACTTTAAAAAAATAGATATTCTTGGGGTGCCTGGGTGGTTCAGTCGGTTAAGCATCTGACTTTAGCTCAGGTCATGATCTCACAGTTTGTGAGTTTGAGCCCCATATCGGGCTCTGTGCGGACAGCTTAGAGCCTGGAGCCTGCTTCAAATTCTGTATCTCCCTCTCTCTCTCTGTTCCTCCCCCGCTCATGCTTTGTCTGTCTCTCCTTCAAAAATAAATAAAAAACATTTAAAAATTTTTAAAAAAAAAGATATTCTCCTGCATTTTACTATGAGAAAATGGGAGAGTCAGAGAGGGCAGTCTCACCCAAGATGATACAACTCATGAGTGGCTGGGCTGGGATTCAATCAACAGCTCCTCCCTTCGTTGTCCTGCTTTCTCTATTAAACCATGTCCCCTACTCTTTAGTAACTGTTGGATTGGAGGCACCAAGACAAATTCTAAAAAATAAGAACCCTACTGTTCACTTTTGGTCCCCCACTAATCTTCCATGAGAAATACTTTAGAGAGTTTCAGGGTCACCAACTATTATGCCAGAAAGGAAGAGACTCAGATAGAAAGGAAAGCTGAGATCCATGAAACATACCAAATGGCCTGGATGTAGTGTGTATCTTTATTTAACATTCATCATTTACTCAGCCATCTGACCTAGAAACGTTTCTGAAGGCCAGGCACTGTACCAGGCATAAGGAATATGATGAGAAACACAGAACACATAGTCCCTGTTCTCAGAATTTAAATTCTAATAAAGATTATAGAAAATAAACCTAAAAAGCACCTCTGCATTATGCTAAAGTGCAGTGAAACAAAGAAATAAAGGACTAAGGTAGATAATAAAGAGAAAGGTGGGTATGTTCTTTAAATACAAGGGTTAAAAAAGACCTCTGTGAAGAGGTCTCACTGGAAAGATGAAAAGAAACCAGCTATGTGAAGAGACCATGTAAGAACATTTCAGGCTCTAGTCTGGGGCAGCTGTCCCCACCAGAGGAGGGAGACACTGTGGCATGTTGAAATGAAGCCAGTCTTGCTGGAATGAACAAAATAGGAGTGTGGTACCTACTGAAGGGGGAGAGAGGGCAGATTGCACAGGGCTGTGTTTGGCAAGGAAGAGTTTGGACTTACCAAACACAGTGCATTGAAGGGTTTTACACAGGTAGGTGACATGACCTAATATATTCCTTATAAAGGTCATCCTTATTGCTGTTTGGAAACAAAGAGGGTAAATTTAAAACAGGAAGCCTTGTTAGAAGGGTAACTCAATAATTCTATTGGGAAATGAATTACCTTTTTACAAAAAGAGGTAATTGAATGTAGAATATATCTTGGAAGCAATATTGACAGAATGTGACAGTGGATTGGGTAGGTGGGAATTCAAGAAAGCAAAGAACCAAGAACAATTTCTAGAAATCTACTGTAGGTAACTAGATGGGTGTCCCTGACATTTACTGAGATGGAGTAGACAGGTTGAGGGAAGGTGTGAGGGAAGAGGTAGACACAAAGAGTTCTCTTTTAGACATGTTAACTAGGAGGTGTCAGTGGGACATTCAGGAGGAGACATGAGGTGGGTATTTGGATACACAAGCTGGAGTTCATAAGATAGGGCTAGGCTGGAGACATAAACTTGGTAATTGTCAGAAGATACACAGCATTTTAACTCCATGGGAATGAGAACATCTAGAAAGAGAATGTAGACAGGGAAAAGAGGGGGCTTGTGATCCAGCCTCAAGGAACTCCTGCATTTACAAGTCCAGCAAAAGGGGACAATCCAGCAAAGAAATCTAAGACTGGACAGTGGGGTAGGAAGGAAACTAGGAGCCAAGAAGTCACAGAATCCACACAGGGCTGCATGTTTCAAGAAGGAGTTATAATCTGCAGTGTCAAATTCTGCTGAGAGGTGACAGTGAGGATCAATTTGGCCACCTGAAAGCCACTGGTGCCCTTAAGAAGAGTAGTTTCAGTAGTGTGGAAGCAAAAGGCAGATGGGAATGGGCTAAGTAGTAAATATGAGGTGTGAGACTAAACAACTTCCCCCAAAAATCAAACAAAAGCCAATAGATAGATTGGTATGATCAAGGGAAGATTATTGTTGTTTTTGAGGTTTCTGTAAGTTGGGAGACGTGAGAACATGTTTGCATGATGTGAATGATTTAGTAGAGCAGGAGAAATTAATGATGGAGTAGAGACAGGGGAGTAGTCAAAGAAATACAATCTTTGAAAAACTGAAAGAAGACAAAACTAGAGAATCTGAGGAAGAACTGGCCTTTCATAGGGAACAGACACTTTCTCCATTGGAGTAGGAGGAAAGGAAGAAATTGTTTCTGATGCACGTGGATTTAAAGGTTCAATAGATAGTTAGCATCTAATAGTTTTTATTTCTTCAGTAAAGATGGAGGTCATCAGCAGAGAAGGAGTGTGGAGTTTGAAGAAAGAAGGCATGAAATTATCTTGGGAAATGGACAGTAAGTCCACCAGAAGGACAGCATAGGGTTGCCAGTCAGTGATGAGTGCCCTATTGAAATCTATCATCATGAATTTAAAGAAGTCTGTTTTGTGACTTTCTCCATTAGTGCCCAGCTATTGCTCCGGTGCAGGTACAGAGAAGGAAAGCAGTATTTAGAAGTCCAACAGAGGAGTTTTGCAAGCCCAGTTCAATGGAGGGAGAGAGGAGCAATGGAACTGGAGGTATTTGTGAAGGAAGTGTGATGACAGACTATAGATGCTAGGCTGGACATGGAAGGAAGTAAAGCTAGGTAGGTGCTGATAGAAAATTGGAAACCAAGGGGTGAAGGGATTTAGGGTCTCCATGAAGTCACAGATTTGTGACAGAGGATATACCTGTGCAAAAAGGTAGAGCAAGAGGAGATGGGTTGGAAAATGGTATGTTTGAAATTGAGATCTGGGAAGTTGTGTAGTTTCTGTTGATTGCAAGGTGCAGAGTATGGTCATAGGAGTGAGGGAGCCAATGAAGAATAGAAGAAAGTGTGGCTGGATGTGAGAAAGTCAAGGAACAGAGACACCAGGGTGTTGAATCGCTCATCCATCCACTGAAGTTTCTTATGCTTTGTGTAGAGACAAATAGATGTTTAGAAATATAAACCTTGAAATGGACCCACCATCTTTCCAAGATGTAAATGCCCCACTTGAGGTAAGAAACATATGTATGATCTATTCCAGCGTTAATCAAGCTTGCCCTTTATGGTTATGCAATCATCAGTTGCAGTGTTCTTTATGGAAAATCATAAAATATGGACATAATAGACTTAAAATAGCTCAACATAAAATTTTTTGCAGTATCAGGCACCATCTAATACTAGATTCTAGTTTAGATAAGTGCAGTAGCTGTTGTCAAAAGCTTAAGAGAATGAAATTAAATGTGGAGAAAATTCCATCCATTAACTTAATGTTTTCCAAATACTGCAAAAAGACACCCACCCCCACTGCTCATTTTAACTTGAGAATGGTATATACCTGATGCTTTGCCCAAATTGATCTCCAGAGCTTGGAGAGGAAAGGGAGGGACTCCTGGCCTAGTACAGGAGAGCTGAGAAGCTCCATCCAAGGACTTAGTAATAAAGGGACATGAGAGCATCTCTCTCTTAGTCCTCCAAGGAGGGAGCCTGAGGAGGCGTTCTGAAAAACAAGAGACAGCCCCATTTATATCTCTATATGAATCAAAGAATAACACATGTCTTCAGAAAATTGGCTGAATCTTTATACCTGGCATGCACTTGTTGGTTTTATCCCCCAACTTCTTTTTTTCTATTAACTAGTGGTTTAAAATCCCTTAAAGTGACAGACATTGTGTATATGCTTCAGAACAGTGAGGAAATAGAGCAATAATTTTGAAGGTGCTGGAGAACGACTTCATCGGGCTAACTTCAATCATTTATAGCCTATTTCTATTCTCTTCGGTCCACTCAAATGGCTTATCTGAGTCAAACACTCTGTAATATGAGGCAATTAAAAATAGAAAAGAAGCCTATTTATTGCATGTGTGAACAAAAGGAAAAGATAGAAAAGGCACCAGTCTCCCAGCCCCCCTTGTCTATTCTGAGCCCCTGAATAAATAAAACACTCCCACAGATCTAGGCTTACAACAGACCTGATGGGAGAGGCTGATGAGAGCCAGAGGAGAAGTAGTGAATCTCAAGTCCCCATCCTGACAGGATGGATCTAATGCCACCCAGAGCACCCAAGGACATGACCAGAGTCCACACCTTCTTTATGCCCTTTTCTCAAACCCCAGCTATCATTTGACTTCTGGGGATGTTCAATGAACTGAAACATTCTTCTACTGAATCATATACACCACTAAAAACTGTTTTGAGCTTATGATACCTTTGGAGTTTCTATCTGAATTTTGGACAACCGAATGGCCTTGACTTCTGTCTTTTCCCGGGAGGTGGAGGGGGGGGACATCTGTCAAGAAGATCCTATGTACAGAGTGCACTAAATTAAACTCCTTCACCTCTTAACCCCCAAAGTAAGATAATCACAACAATAATTAGAATTATAAAAGATTTATTCTACTGAGGAAAATTAATGCCAATAGGGAGAATAGGCTGTGACAGCCATGAAAAGGGACAGAAAACTAGCAAATCCTAGAGTCTTCGAGAAGACAGGGAAGGAAACCAGTATGAAATAGTTTCACCAGCAGGAGGTTTCTTCAAGTTCTCCTGACAATAGGGTGATAATTTGTGTAAAGTATGAATCTGAGACTTGGGGAAATAGCAGGTAGTAAATCTGAAAAGAAATGCCTTTCTCAACGTCCCATAAAAAGAAGATATTATCACTTGATGATTTTCATTGCCTAAAATGCTCCTTGGGGAAGCCAAACTGAATGTCTAAAACTTCAAGAAAAGGGTGGAAATTTAGAAAAAGTTCAGAAGGTAATCAAAGTTGGGATATATGGGAAAAGGGCCCTTTGTCCACGCCCAAGTCAACCAGAACTCACTGTTGCCCCAACCAAGGGGGACAAATGGGATCAACTTCTCCTTTGCAGGTCTATTTCTTGATTCTGGGCTTCTTGCTTCAAGCTTTATCCCAGCTCTCCCTCCATGCCATTTCTGGTGTGCCAGTACAGGCTGGACACTAGTGGTGTGGCTGATTTTACATGATGAGAATACTACAGTCGCATTCAAGTTACATGGGTTTAGATGTATTCGTGTCATGTTCTGCTCAGACTACCGCTGGTTCAGGTTTTAAATTATAAAAGCAATACACATTGTAGTATAAACCACTACAGGCTTTTTAGAGGGTAACTTGGAACCATCAAGTCCTGTTCTAGGAATTCATCCTGTTAAGAAAGCAGACAACGGGCTCCAAATGGAGTTGCTTGTGCTACACACCACATCAGCAAACCAAGACTTTCAGACCTAACACCTGCCTGCAGTTTCAACATGTCCCAGGAATGTCACCTTTAACCATGCAACTTGGAATTACCTGGTCAGTGCCAGTGAAGTAAGCTGTCTGAGGGGCCCCTTCTGTTTCCCTTAGCAAAGGGCAACTTTGTCTGAAAGAATGCATTCCTTCTAATAATTTCCTCTTTCCACCCCCTTTACACCTTTAAAAGCTTTCCTTTTCTACAGTTCAGCAGAGCTCTTTTCTACTGCTTGATGGCATGCTGCCGATTCATGAATTGCTGAATAAAGCCTATTTTATCTTTAAATTTACTGAGTTATGTTGTTGTTGTTGAAGAATCCTAAGGAAGTAATTAGGCATCTGAGAAAAAAAATCATAGCAAGGTTGTTCACCTCAGCACTGTTTATAATTGTGGAAAACTTGTTAATAGACTAAATATCCAGCAATAGGGGATTGGCCAAATAAATTGTTGACATTCAAAAGATGGAATGTTAGGAAACCACTGAAATAATGATGAAGGGAAATATTTACTAATTTAGAAATTGATTCACTATGTATGTTAAATGGAAGCAGCAGATCACAAATTATTATTCACAAAATGTACCATTTTGGTAATCTCTACATAGATAAATAGATAAGATAAACACTAATATATTAACAGAATTATTGCTAGGTTGCTGGGGAGTAAGACTCACAATGTTTATGTTTTTTTTCCTGCTTTATCTGTATTTTCTAATTTTTCTACAGTGAGTACAACTATTGCTTTTATAAGAAAAAATATATTTATCTTAATGGTTTTCTTTAAAAGTTTAAAAACATAATTTCTAAGGTAAATCTCCCTTCTTCCCTCCCTCTCATTCCCATTTCTCCTCACCGGAAGCAACCTACGTTCCCTAGTTTCTTGGATCACTTTTCAGTGACACTCTGTGTACATATAAGCATATGCAGGAAAAAAAAAAAAATTTTCAAAACCACACTAAATGAAACCTTAATCCAAGGGTTTGCTGCTGAGGAAGGAAATCTCAGGTTATTCTTCAACGACCTCTGACAAGCAGGGTACCAGGTAAAGAGAGTGAGGCACTTGCCTCAGGCACAAAATCCAAGAGAGTACCAAATAGTCAGTAATCAAGATAAAGAATATGCTTATATAATATTTTAAAAGTCAAAATCAATGCAAGAAATCCATGAACAGCAGAATAAAGACAGCACCAGGATTACTGGTTCTTTTTTCTTTGGCCTCAGGCTCCAATATGGCTCCATCTGGCATTGTTTCTATCACTGTCAGTGAGGAGGAGAGGACAAAGAACAGGACAGAGTGCTGAGGGAAAGGGGGAGGGGGAGGTGAGAAAGAGACCTGACCTACACTGAATTTTCACTCTGTGCTACACACTGTGGTTGGCACTTTCTGTCCATTATGGTAGTAGATGCAACATATCTATCTCACTCATGAAGGAAGATTCCCTCTAGATGAAGAAAGCTCCCCCAGAGAGCTCCAACCTTCTCTCCAGGCAGGATTGGGGGATAGGAAAGGAGCAGAGAGAGGGAGAGATTTTAGGAACTGGCTCACAGGACATGACTGGCTGGCTAGACTGGTGGGGAGTGCTGCAAAGTCCAAAGTGTATAAACCTAGCGGGTCCCACTTAGAGATTTAGGTAAAAGCTGATACTGTAGCTCAAGTCCAAATTCTTCAGGGCAGCAGGATGGAAATTTTAGGCAGGGTTTCTATGTTGCAGTCAGAGGCCCAAGTGTTTTATTTCCAAAAACCTCAGTCTTTGCTCTTAAGGCCTTCAGTGAATTAGATGAGACCCAACCATATTAGGGAGGGATAATGCTTTACTCAAAATCTACTGATTTAAAGGTTAATCACTCAAACTACTGTCACAGAAACATCTAAACTTGTATTGACTTAACAACTAAGTACCGTAGCCTAGCCAAGGTGACACTGTGGGGGAGGCAAAATTTTTCATCTACCTTGGTAGGTTTTTTTTAGCTGCTCTATTAATTAAATTGACATGAAACAGATTAACAGAAGAAAAACAAATTTAATTATATACATACAGAAGCCCCATAAAACATAAGAGACCCAAAGAGAAGTCAGTCATTTGAAGCTTTTTGTGCCATCCTGAGCTAAGAAATGGGAAAGGGGCCTTGGGCTTCAAAAGGGAAGAGTGTAGGACAATAAGAAGAGTAAATGTTTGGTAATTAGATGTTTGCCCTGCCATACACATGGACCTTTCAGATAACTTGTATCTGATTAAAGGTCTCTCTCTCTGAACTAGTCCTCCATCTAAATTCTTTCAGGTAGGGGCGCCTGGGTGGCTCAGTCAGTTGAGCATCCGACTTTGGCTCAGGTCATGATCTTGCTGTGTGTGAGTTCAAGCCCCGCCTCGGGCTCTGTGCTGACAGTTCAGGGCCTGGAGCCTGCTTTGGATTCTGTGTCTCCCTCTCTCTCTGCCCCTCCCCTGCTCATGCTCTGTCTCTGTCTCAAAAATAAATAAAAACATTAAAAAAAATTCTTTCAGGTAGTTAAGGGATAGGTAAAAGTTTTACATGAGTCTGCTAGGTCTTAATCATCTTCTGCTCAAAATAATCCACATGTCAAAGTGGCATATTCTAGAGTCATGTATTTCACTCCCCTCAACATATGAAATTAACTGTCACAAGGGTTTCTATCTCAAATCCTCTCTGCACTTTGACTCTTATAGTGGGGTAAAAATGGGCTTCTCCACCCCAATATTTAGAAGAAGGTATTTAGGAACAACACCCTTAATTATCATTAAATATAAAAGAGCTTTGTAATTTAGTCTCACATAGGAGGGGGAGTTTTTTTTCCCCCACAAGAAATTGAGATGAAATCAAAATGCTAAAATAGAAATGAGTGTTGTTGAAAGAAAACCAATCTCTGTTGTGGGGAGACATGTTTAAGAACATGAGGGGGAAAATAAGCCATTACTCTAAATGGGACTTGCCCCCAACCCCTGCCACCACCACTTTCCCCCCTCCCCCATTCATGAACCGGAATTCACCCTCTCATCCTCCCCAACCCCCTAGGAGGCAGCAGCCACTGAGGCAACTGTCTACCTCTCCCCATAGAGAGCCAGCAGAAAGTAAGGTAAAGAGAACAGCTATCAAGCTGCATGCACACCCAAGACTGGGACCCAGCCAGAGGAAGTAGGTGCCCAATTTGCATGAGCTTTGCTTTTCTGCAGGAAGGGGAAATGTCTAGGGAAACAAGAGGGGGAGCTAGGACACCAGAGAAAAAAACCATTAAAAGAAAATGAGGAGGAGGGAGGAACACTGTGGTCCAAGCTGGAAGTCCACCCACAACCCAGGCATGTCCACATGGAAGGTGGTAGCCAAGTGCTGAGCAGCAAAACTTCATCCCAAGTGTGGAAAGAAGGAAGCTGGGCAACTAAACAAAGGTTGTAACACCCATTTCCTGAGTAAAAATCTGCTTAAATCATCCCTCTGGCCCAGCAGTGATACTCTTGGAACAAGAGAAGAGGGAATATTTGCAAAAAGCAAAAGAAAGATGCCGCACTCCTTATAGGCAGAGCAGCAGCACCCCTAGACAGAGAGAAGCGCCAACATGTGGCAAACGGCTCAGCTGGAGAAAATGTAAAGCTCATCACTCAATTATCCTCTCTGCAGAGGTGGGGGCCAAACACAGACAGGAGGGACAGAGATGGATGGAGACCACCATATGAATTACAAATGAAGCCAGCCAGTGACCACTGCAAGAGTCTCTTTATCAGTCACAAAGCACACTCAAATCAGGATGACTCGAGGAGAGATTAACAAGAAACTCTTTACAAAATGTAGGCAGGGCATGGGGAAATGGAAGAACACGGTAACACGGAGGGATAAGGCAAGGGGAGAGGGCAGCCTGGAGAGGAGCAGTGGTCAAGGAACATGGCAACCCTCCAGAAAAGAGGCCAGAGGATAAATGCCCTGACCTTCCCCTCTCTTTTCCCTCCCGTCAACCACTGGGTCTCCCTATTGGCCACACTCAACAGAAAGCTAGACAACAAGGAGCACACTGATGCATTCCATCAGGTCAGCCCCTGGGTGAGAGCAGGGCAGAGAGCACTGGAGAGTGAATTTGGCAGAGTAGAAAGAGAGTATCTAACCCAGTCACTACATCCAGGAGAGGCCCTGTGTGTCAGGGACCCTGCAAGAGGCAACCAGTGTATAATAACAGGTAACTGCATTCCTTTCCGCCTCCTCCTGCTCTTGAAACCACCTACATGCACAGGTAAGCATGCCACATGCACAAAGATACATACACACGTGCACACAAACACACATGTGCATGTTCCACACTTATTCACAGTCTACAGAGGCTCCTCCAGTTCAGTCAAAAATTACAGGAGATAAAACCAACAGAATTTAAATTAAGGCAAGGGAAAAAAATAGAATGATGGGCAGACTTCTGTAATTGTTACTATTCTTAGAAACTGGACAGTAAATGGCAGACAAGAGAACATGTCTCCTAAGAACAGGAAAGCTGATCAAAGAGGTTGCTCTGTTACTGGAAACAGAAAGGAAAGAAGCTGAGGATGACTGGAAATTGGGGCAGGGAGGCAGCCCTGCCCCTCCTTCCCCTTCCCCCACCTCAGGAATAAAGCATTGGCAGGGAGAAAAGCACACCAGACCAGAACATGAAAGCTGACCTGGCTTTCCACTCTGACCAATATGACTTTCTAGATGTGTGACCCTTGAATGTGTTCCTGAGGGCCAGCTCCAGACTAGAGAGCAAATCCTAAGGCGATATCCCTCTTCAAATTGATAAATTTAAAAAAACTCCCTGTGGTTGGATGCAACACCTCCAAGTACTTTTGTGCATTGCCCCACCTGCCCAACTGTATGTGGCAGTCAGGTGTCACTTCATATCTGCACACCCAGGCTTGTTCTCTCCCTAAGTGGGGATAACATCTGCCAAAAAGGGAAACCCAATGCAGGAAACAAAACACAAGGTAAGAACCAAGGACTTAGGATAATTCAGGGCCTGCTGTCAGGGTGAGACAGCCTCCGAGGGGAGGAGCATGGGATTCTCCGCCACCTGTGAGAGGGCTGCGAAGGAAATCTGAAAGGAGGGAGATGGAGGATGAAGGGAAATCCAGTGACTAAATTCCAGGGTCCATCATCATCATCAGTTTCTTGACTTCCTAATCGATGCAGTGTGGAAGGACAGGGGCTCTGGGGCCCCAGCCCTGCCAATTACTACTTGATTTGGGCTAACTCTACTCCTTAGTCTCCTCATCTGTAGAATCAGGTAAGCGCAACACCTTTTTCACAAAGAATTATACAAATAAAGTGAAAGAATCTGTGTGAAAGTGTTCTGTGACTCACATAACATTATGAGGCTCCTTGTTGTTGATGACAAAATGCTGCTTCTGAGGACTCCTAGGCTTTCTTCTGGCCTCCACCTGGGTCTCTGGCTCAGTTTTTTAGACACCTCACTGTCAGCTTAGGAAGTGGGTTTGTAGGGTCTGCCCCAGACATGGTGGAGGAAAGTGAGGTCTTGTGTTCCAGCAGGAACAATGCAAGTTAGACTTAAGGAAGGACTTCCCCACGTTGCAGCAGGTGAGTAAAGGAGAAAGTGGACTTTCTGAGAGAGGGGGGAAGGGTCCTTTGAAGCATGAGTGAGACCCTCATCGGCTGAGAAAAGTGATTTAGAAGCATGTTTGGAATTACTCCTGGGACACTCTGAGCCTGGGAGATAAGAACCATACTTAAGAGCCCCTTCTAGACTCATCTCCAGGCTCCAGAGGTTAATGTTTCCATTTAAATGGAAATTGAGTGCAAAATTATTAGCAACTGTTCAAAAAGAACCAAATTACAAGGGGCTGTTCTTTGTACAGTACAAACAGAGCTGCCACGGATGTTCTGCACCTTAAATATTAAGGTGAGACTCGCTGAAGGTCACTCTTCCACCTGATAAGGAGATGAACCCAAGGAAATGTTTCACTTGGAACACAGACTCTGTGCAGCCAGAAAACTCCCTCAAGATCCTGGTGAGCCAAGAATGATGGTCAAATGCAGACCTTCCAAGAACATGTGCAGAACACGGGCCACACCCATCCTTATCTCCCAGGGCAGTGCCTGGCACATCAAACCAATCCTCACTGGTTTGCAGATTTAGTATTTGCAAATGTGTCTACTTGCTACATTTATTTGTGAGCCCCAAATCAATGAGCTTTCACTGTCATTTACGGACACGCACAGAACAGTGAAAAATCCGTGACCTATGCACACGTTTCTAGCTGAGACTGAACAAGGCCACACTCTGCCTTCTTGTTTCAGCTTCCATGCTGTAAACAGCAACCTTTTCATGGTCTATTCTGTGCCACATGTCGTATTTCTGTGTGTGTGTGTGTGTGTGTGTGTGTGTGTGTGCACACATGAGATTTCACTGTTTTTTTTTTATTTTTTTTAACGTTTTTATTTATTTTTGAGACAGAGAGAGACAGAGCATGAGCAGGGGAGAGGCAGAGAGAGAAGGAGACACAGAATCTGAAGCAGGCTCCAGGCTCTGAACTGTCAGCACAGAGTCCGACGCGGGGCTCGAACTCACAGACCGCAAGATCATGACCTAAGCCGAAGTCGGACGCTCAACCGACTGAGCCACCCAGGCGCCCCAAGATTTCACTGTTTAAAGGGGTGCCAAGCCCAGTGCTGCAGTGCTATCTAGAGTTCCCTCATGCAAGAAGACCAAACGTATGGAGAAAACCCTTGTGTTGAATGAGCTTTATTCAGACATGAGTTATAGTGCTGCGAGCCGTGAGTTTGATGTTAGTGAATCAACAATACATATTAAGTAAGGTGTCTTTAGATAGAAACACATATAAAACAAGGATATATATTGAATGGTTGACAACAATGTTGTGACCAGAGGCTAGAAAAACCTAACCCTGTATTTCCCTTAGGAGCAACAGTTCATTATTCGATAATCCAGCATTGGCGGAGACTTTACAGAGCTCCTACAAGGAACAGAATCGACTGTAGTAGGTGTTCAATCAGTAATTGTAAATTCACAGGGTTGTCTCTGGGCTCAAACATGGAGGTAACTATTTTAAGTAACAGGTAATTCCTTGCCAGTGGATCTCCCAACCTGTTAAGATGTCTTGCCTCTCAGCCCACATTTTCCTCATGCTCAGATCTGCATAACCCTCTATGCAGTATAAGGCCCAAAGGGAACCACAGTGGGTTGTGGCTTGAAGGCTTTGGCCACACAACCCCTGCCTTGTTTGCACAAGGGTGTCCAGGAGACTGATGGAGAAGGGGTTCCATGAGTGACAGGACAGAGTCTTCTCATCTGAAGTTACATGAGCCTCCCCCAAAACCCAAAGAGTGGTTACAGCATCACACTGTAGAGAATCCAAAGTTTAAAACCCCAGGAAGGGTAGGGCCCACCAAAATGCAAAATGCTGGAGGGTGAAGTCCAGCTCTCAACGTAAAGGGCCCAGAGCCAGGACTGATCCCGTGGAAATGAGGGCAGGAGCTGGGGAGTGGCCTACAAGTGGCAAGGGATGGGGGGCGGGGGAGGGCATAGAACAGGTTAGTGTGGGAGTGTGCTTTCATGAGCCCTACACTGAGGTCCAGCAGAGAAGCAGCCTCTTGATGGGTGGAAGAGAACAGGAGTGACCCTTTTCAATAAAAGCAAAGTATTCCTATAAATGCCATTAGAGAAGCATTGCTGTGGACAAAGCAACCCAAGGCTCTAGGGGAGGACCTAAGCTTGAGATGGGGAGAGGCAGAGGAGAAAAAATACTGTCATTTCTCAACCCCCCTGAGCAACTTGCTGTAGCACCAAACACACCTACCCTTGTCATTAAAACAAGAGCCCCATCCATGTTAACTGGACTCGCTCTCCTTAAAAGGCAGTTTAGCATCCTCTTGCTGATCAAGCTTGCTCCTTGGCATCTCACCCTATACCAAGTGGTTTATCAAAGCATTCCTGATGAGCTCATGGAATATTTGCATTGAGGGCAGTTTTCTCCATCTTACCACATTTTTGGTGATCATACTCTTGGTTTTCATACTCTTTAGAGACTGTGGTCCAGGAAATCACCCAGCTGGCCCAAGCTCTTTCCGGGTCTACCAGTGGGGCCCACAGATCAGGGCAGAGAGGTTGGACTGCTTGCCCAAAAAACACAGTCCACATCAGCATCTAGCTTCATCCATACATATTGCATTGTCAGGCTGGGTGCCAGATGCCAACTCCAGGTGAGGATGTATTAGGGTGGGAGTGTCTTAGTAACAGTGTCCTTTCCCACCCAGAACAATCATTATCTGTAAGATCCTTCAGTGGCTTACCAACTAATCAGAATCACAGGGACTGGGGCCCAGGACTTGACTCCAGAAAGAGCTGGTTGGCTGGCCTGGAATTGTCTGCTCCTTGTATGCCTGAAGCCATCACAGCCCAGGCTCTCTGCAGGGTAGTCCTGCAGCAGGAAGCACTCCCATTAGAGCCGACTTCTGGGATAATGGTTTTTCCACACAGAGTCCCAGGAACCAGAAAGCTCATTAGAAGCATGAAACTGCTTAGTTTTTTTAAAGGAAAAAAAAAACTCTCCACAACCATTCCTACTAAAACCTAGTAGAGGTAAAATCAGGAGTCAGGACCCTACCCTGAGAAAGTCTGGCATACTCATCTGTGATGGACCTGGGGACAGAGTAGGGAATGACAAGTCATCTGCCCTCTTTCCCACCCTTTCTTTCTGTTTCCCCTTCCTTGTTCTTCATCTTTCTCTCTCTCTCTCCCCCACCCATTGCCTGGAGGAATGAAAGTATCAAACAGTGGGGCATCCAGCTGGCTCCTGCGACCCATCCTCTCTCCTTCACCTGCAGATGAGGTGGCTGCAGGTGCCTTCTAAAAACCCTGAGGCCATCCTCTTCTTTCAGGGAAATGCTTCTGGTTCCACTTTCTACCTTTCACCTTAAAACTTTGTTTTCATGTAATTTCCTATTTTCTGCCCAAGTACCTTCCATCTGGAGTTGCCTTCCCAGCTCCTTTTCTTCACACCTCAGCTGGGTGAATTTGCCTCTAATTTGTTTCCCTTTAGATGGGTCTTCTTGGATCACTTTTCCTCATCTCTACTCTGCCTGGATCCAAAGTTGTGTTGCAGTGTAGCCATCAAGAAGGTATGCCAGAGGAAAGCCCAAATGCAAAGGTGCCCCCGACACTCCAACCCTGTGAGGCAGGTTGCATACACTTAAAACCAGGGATTAAGATTAGAGAGGAAGGTTTACCAGACTTTGGATTCATGTTGTTTTAAGCGGACTTAGTGTACTGTTCACTAGATCGACCAGCACAGGCTAGGGGACAGGAGGAAGAAGAGAGACAGGAGGAAACCAAGTGAGTTGGACAGGAAGAGCACTTTGGGATTTGGGGCATCAGACACAGCTGTGAGGGTGAGACAATTAGGGAGGACAAGCATCTTCTGAGAAGTGTTACTATGGGTGTAAAACGTATCCCTCTTAACATTCTTTAAGAGATTTAAGATTTACATTGTTATTTGCTGATTGTGGAGTGCCCTTCTCAAAATGCAACACTTTATACACACTAAGCCATGTGGGATGGTGGTTTTCAGTTATCAAGACCGAGTCTAAACTGCTTAACATGACTAACCAGGTCTCACAATGCCTTGACTCTCCTGGTCATTTGACACACTGTCCAGTCATAGTTCACATCCAGCCAGGTGGAACTCATTTCAGATGCATTAACAGACCAGCTTGTTTTCTCCTTGGACCCACAATCATCTTCCCCTGCTCAATTCCTACACGAGGTTTTACCTTAGATACCACTTCCAACTCCCCAAGTCTGGGCTCCATGGCTTTCCACTGTCTCCCTTAGCATCCCGCACTACTCCTACCTGAGTTTTCGGACTACGTCAAGTTGTGGAATAACTATCTTCTTCACCCGGTTATAAACATCAGGAGGGCAGGGACTGTGTCTCGCTCATCACTCAATCCTCTGTGGTTAATACTGTCTGTTACATAATAAATCCTCAGTAAACATCCTCTGAATGATTGACTCTAACTTGCCCATCACAAGAAACCATGCTGACTCTTGACATTCCACAATTCTCCACCCCTGTTGCCACTTAGGTCTCTCTTCCTGACCATTTTCAGCCTCTAGACCATGAGGCTCACCCACCTCCATCTGTGGGAACTGCTAGAATGGAAGCATCCTGTGCTCCTGGCTATCACCCTGGGGGCTCTGTCAGCATGAGCAGCCTCAGCGGAATGAGAGAGGGCTGCATGGTGAAGCATCCTCCGACAGGCAGATCACTCACCAGCCAGGTATTCACCTCTCCAGGACTGCCTCCACCAGACTAGGTGCTGAACCTAACTTCAAAGGGGATTTTTTTTTTCTTAGGATTTCCTTTCTCAGGCTGGATCTTCCTCCAGTTCCTCCAAATCCTTGCTGTCCTTAGGACAAGACTTACTCATCTCAAAAAACAAACATGTATTGAGCACTTATGGCATGCCAGGACCTTTGTCTTGAGCAATTTGCAGTCTAATAGGGGTGACAACCACTTAAAGACATAATTAGAAAACATGTGTAAAGTCGGGAGTCCAGAGGAAAAGCTTAATATAGCCTGGGCCATCACTTCCCTAAGACTTTGCTGGGTGATCCTTATTTTATTTTTTCCCCAACCAAGCCTCTTCTCCCCATTCATCTCCTTTCTAGTGATTCCTCTCTTTTCGTTCTGCCCCAGACACCCGGATCCTCTCACTCCTGGAGGCAGTTTCCTGGTTCCCCTCTACATAGGGGAGCCTCAAACCATGAATTTCCTCCCAGGAGGTTCTGCCTTCAGCCTCAACTCCTCTACACTCTCGTCGGTCATCCTTTTCTCACAGGTGAGCGACTTATTCAAGTTCCAGATTTAAGCATCTGAGGATGATGGGCTGTGTGACCCGGGAAGGAGACGCCACTCTGTCACTCTGGATTTTCTACATGTATGCAAGACTTAACACAGATATCCCTACCTAGCAGACCTTTTTCTCATCTTAACTTGAACACTAGAAGCGAAAAGAAAAGGAGACTCCAAGGCTCATGTTTGGGGGGAATCCAAGTACTTTCTTGGTCAAGATCCTGGAGAGGGAATTTAGCAGCATGGGCTTTGAGATCAGGCTGCTAAAGTTCAAATCCCAGCTCTGCTACTGACTGACTGGCTAACCATCAGTTGAGCTATTTATCCTCTGTAAGCCTGAGTTTCCTCAACTGTAAAATAGGGGTAATAATAGCTCATACTTCACGGTGTTTCAATGAGAATTAACTCAGATAATTTATGTAAAGCCCTTCATACAGTGCCTGACACGTGGTGCTCAATAAATGTCAGCTTTATTTTTGGAAACCTGTTTCAGGTACTGGGCAGCACTGTCCCCAAGCAGGAGTCGGTAGGAGCCACATCTTGCTGGGAGAGCTACAAAGAAGGTATTTTTAAGAGATGACATTGATGGATTAAGTTCCACTTCTGGACTCCCCATATTGCCTTCCTCCAAGTTTTTCTAGGTGAATCTTAGATGGCCACCTAGCATTTTATATCAAACAGCTCTACAGAGGACACACTCTGGAAATTTGGCTGTTCTAGCCTAGCAACCCAAAGCCGAAGGGAAAGGACCCTGTGGAATGAACAATAGGGAACCGCATCATGTGTGTCTGGAGACAGGAAAGATGCCAATGTCACCACAACTCCTCTGCTCTCCTTTCACTGCCACCAGGAGCGAATTCCTACTTATGACTTGGCCCCTGAGGCCTCACCTCCTGCTGCCCTGAAGATATGGTCACTCCCTGAAGCCCCTCAGGTAACACCCTTGAGGAAAAAGAAAACTGGCTTTCTTACAGAGGTAGGAGAGCACACCTCACACACAAGGTGTAGAGGGCACTTGTCAAGTTTTCTGGCAGCCTGGCGCCTCGTTAATGCCCTTCTCACATCTGAGGAAGCCCCTGCCCTATGGATCCCGCCTCCCAAAGATACAAACAGGAGCAGTCACTTCCCAGCCTCCTTTTGCAGCTGATACACAAGCAGGGGACTGTGAGGCAGCAGGGACGTCCTAGGTCCCATTCCTGGGCCAGATGTGGCGCTGACCCTGAAGACGGTGGTGGCGATAATCAGGTCCCTGGCAGTGATGCGAACTGTAGCCTCCAGTTGGCAGCAGTGGAGGTGAACAGCAGCTTTCTCATTAGGCCTGCTCTGCAACGTGTAATGGAACATCATTCTGGATATGCAGCCTCCAGCCTAGTTCTCCAGGCTCCACTGATTTTTAGGACACTCAACATCCTTTTACCAAACCTTTCTTGCTTAATCAGCCAGAATTGGCTTCTATTGCTTATGGCTAAGAACCCTGATTCTTACAGGTAAGAATCACAGGGACACATGGTGACAATTTAGAAATCGAATCTGATATCTCTCTTGCTTAATAGATCCGTTCAGTTCCTTTAAATTCCTTGTGCTGCTGCCCCTGCCCTGAAGGGAAAATTTAGACGCAGATGAATTTCAGGCAAAGAGAACAGGCTGAGAAGGGATGAACAGCATCTGAGCATGTGCCAAAACAGCTTCCTCCAGAGCAGAGGGCCACACCATCTGTGTTGGGATGATTCCAAAAGTAGGCTCCAGGGGCCACAGCTGCAGGCGGAGACTCGAGACCTCCCCCAGGCAGCTGACACACACCAAGCAAAGGCACCAAGCTTGCATATGAGACCAGAGCTTGGGGGTCTGAGACGTCGGGCCAAGGCAAGGCAGGAGGAGTGATGGGACAGACTGAGAAGCTCGAGCCAGCTCAGTAAGATGTGTTTGCAATTCCTCGGCTGCAACTCGTCCCATCCAGAGCTAGGGAGCAACCACCACTTTCAGCCCTTAAAGAGCCCTGGCATTGCTACCAAAATGCTGGCAAGCTGCCTGGTTGAGCAGAAACAAATTAACCTTCTCAGACTCCTAGGTAGCTGAAGAAGGACATGGCAGCCCCTGAGAACCATATTGGGACATGTCTACAAGCTCCCTGCTAAGGGTCTTCCTGTTTCCTGAAGATCAGGACAATTGTCAAGGAGAGAGCTGGCCTCTAGGCTCAATAACAGAGGAGAGATGAAGATACAGAGCAGCTGGAATGTGAGCTGTGGGTTTGGAGCACCTCCCACCCCCGAACCATCTCTCCCAGGCAACGGTCTGGGTAATGTACAAAAAAGAACCAAAGGCAAGCCAAGAAAGAGAGAAAGAGGGACAGAAAGAGAGAGAGAGAAAGACAGAGAGAGGGGGAGGGAGAGGGGGAGAGAGAGAGAGAGAGCAAGAGAGTGAAAAAGAAAGAGAAAGAGACACAGAGAGAGACAGAGAGAGAGACAGAGAGAGAAAGATGAGCCCTGATGGAAAAGTGCAAGGCTGTGCACCTCTATGCCAAGCCTTTTTCTTTTTCAGGAGCCAAGATGGGTCCTTTTCTGCTCAAGCTAGTTTCAAGTAGTTTCTGTCACTTGCAACCCAAACAGGCTAGACCATCACAAGTTCCTATGACAGAGTCTTATGCATGTTTCATGTCCTCTATATGATCACAACTGGTATCAGATCAGTGGGGATGAACCAGCATTTCATGGAAGGCAAGGTACTGCATTTCTTCTGGCTAGAGAAGCATCTCTTGTTCATGCTTTACCTACGGGCACCTCAAAATAGAGCCAACTTAATCCAAATACCTACAAAAACATCAGCCTAAACTCACGACTAACACAGCCTATTGGAGAAATTTCAGCGTAAGTCTGAATAAAACTCGAGTCTTAATTCCATATAGACTTAGAGAAAAGATCCAGGCCTCCTCTTCACCTCTGGCCCCTGGGAAACTCAGAATGCCAGACTAGTCTCAGAAGATGCAGGGAATTGGCTGACTGCCCCTTACAAGTTCAGCACTACAGGAGTCAAATAAAACAAGGCCCCCACCATCACATTTCCCTGGCCCCCTCCCACCTTGCACTGGCCATATTCAGGGCTCAGTTCCAAGCTAGAACTACACTCCCTGCGTTCTTTCCTTGGGATGCTGGCACAGAGCTCCAGGCTTCAGCCCAGCAACAACCATGGCTTTGTTACCCTGGGGCATGGAAAACGCTCTCCCTGACAACCCAATTCATTTGACTCTTAAGACACCGACCCCCACAGTGCTGTGTCCTCTACTGTGGTCTTTGACAATCCCCTGGAGGGTCTCCCCAGACTCATGGGGTCAGAAGAGAGGTCCTCCAGTCCAAACTCCTGCACAGGACCTACCCTCCATAACCCCGACAGCTACCAGCCTGGTAAGGGAGTCACTTCCCCAGAGGCAGCTATTACAGGCATTTCAGCTGTTCGCAAATTGACCTCTCTTCTATCCCATTCCTTCTCTATCTTACCATAGATATAATTTACTCTTGTATCTACAGGACAGCCTTGAATTTATTTGAAAACAGATCATTTTATCCTTAAAAAGAAAATTATCCTCCAGCTAAACAACCCATTTCCTCTCCTAATTCTTATGGTTCTCAGACCCAGAGTCATTCTATCTGCTCCTGCCCGGATATTTTCCATTATATAAACAATGCACTTATACTGTAACATCAGAACCAAGGCCTACCCCGATGAGACATTTAAAAAAAAATGCACATCAGACTTCCAGGAAAGATGGCAGAGTAGGAGGATCCAAAGCTCACCTCATCCCATGGATACAACTACGAAACACTCACCTCTGTGTAAATAACCCAGAAAATGACCCAAAGACTGGCAGAACAGACTTTCTACAGCTAAATGTAGAGAAGAGGCCACATTACAGAAGGTACAAAGGGTGGGGATGCAGTTGGGAGTCAAATGGACCCAAAGGACTGCCCAGGGGAGGGAAGGACAATGAGGGCAAAGAGAGGGCAAAGAGACCCTCATGCCAGACACTCCAGGCACAGGGAACCCACCCAGTCAAGACAAATCCCCGTATCATTTGAGTTTGAAAATTACACAGGCCATAATTTTACGAGTTTCTAAAATTAGTGGGCTTAACACTTAGAACTTTAAAAACCAGTGAGTTTGGCTCTGGGAGAGGTAGGTGAGAGGGAACTCAGTTCATGACTTAAAGAGAGCACAACACTAGCCCATCAGAGATAAAGCACAGAGCAGCAGCTTGAAAAACGCCTGGGATATACGGGAGGGAGATCTGTTTACTAGTCTCAGAGCATGTGCTGGAGGAACAAGGACCATTGGGAGATTTCTCCAGAAACAAAGGAGCAGGCAGGTGCCATTTCCTTCTCCCGTCCCTCAACTGGACATATATATTTGCAAGAACTGGTACAGCACCAACACTCTCTACCTATCTTGCTAACACTGCAGACCCCACCCTCACAACTCTGCAGATCCACACCTTGAAACACAGACTAGGCAGGAACTTTCTGGGTTAGGTGTGTGTCCCGTCCATGTAGTCCACTGCAGGCTTGTTCTGCAGATATGCCCTCTCCAATACACCCTTGGCTGGAGCCCATCCAAAATGGTGCCACAAACCTGGCAGTGTGTAAGCAGCCCTGACAAGGGCCAGCACCACCTCAAGGTGACTGTTGCCTGAGGGAGAAAAGAAGATAACCACATACCAGTCCGATTGCTGCCCCAGCGGTGAGGCTGGGAAAACAGTGGTTTGACTGTAGGCCCCACCCACCAATGAAAGTTTGTCAGGGCACAACACAGGCAAAGTGCCCTGCAGTTTGCTGCTACTGCATCTCTGGCAAATGCCTGATGTGACTCAAAACCACAAGGCAGCCCCAGACTGGCCCACAACACAGGGACAAAAACCCTGCCCATAACAGGCAAAAATAGCCATTGCAGATGACTGGACTGAAGGCAAAAGTGGCTCAGCCACAAGAGTAGAGCACAGACAACACATATACGACACACCCCTGAAGCACAAGCTTCTAGAGAACAGAGGACATTGCACTACAGGGAAATAAAGGACCTCTTCTTTAGTTATACCACTACTTTCAAGAACAAGAGATATAGCTGATTTCCTACCACAGAGAAACAGATCTCTAGAGTTAGACAAAACAAGGAGACAGAGTAAAATATCGCAAAGGAAAGAACAGGGTAAGGTCACAGGAAAAGAACTAAATGAAACTGAGGCAAGTAACATGCCTGATAAATAATGTAAAGTAATCATAAAAATACTCACTGGACTTGAGAAAACAGCACATGACCCCATTGAGACCCTTAACAAAGAAAGAGAAAGAAAGGACCAGAGATGAAAGACTCAATAAATGAAATTAAAAATACACTAAAGAGGCACCTGGGTGACTCAGTCATTTAAGCATCTGACTCTTGATTTCAGCTCAGGTCATCTCATTGTCATGAGATAGAGCCCCACATCAGACTCTGCACTGGGTGTGGAGCCTGATTAAGATTCCCTAGCTCCTTACCCCTCCCCCCACTGTCTCACGCACACATATACACATGCTCTCTCTCTCTCTCTGTCTCAAAAGAAAAAAAAATACACTAGAGTGAATAAATATTAGGCTAGAGGAAGCAGAATGGATCCATGACCTGGAGGAGAGAGTAATGGAAAGCAATCAAGTTGAATAGGAAAGAAAAAAAATAAAATTAATGAAACTCAACTTAGAGAACTCAGCAACACCATCAAGCATAATAATATCTGCATCATAGGAATCCCAGAAGGACAGACGAGAGAAAATAGCGAAGAAAATGTATTCAAAGAATTAATAGCACAAAACATCTCAAACCTGGAAAAGGCAACAAAAATCTAGATCCAGGAATCCCAGAGAACCCCCAACATAATCAACCCAAAGCGCTCCACACCAAGACACAAGGTAATTGAAAAGACAAAAAGTAGTACTGAAGAGAAAAATTTTAAAGCAGCAACAGAAAAGAAAACCATTACATACAAGTGAATCACCATAAGGCTACGAGCTGATTTTTCAACAGAAGTTTGTAGGTAAGAATGAAGTGGCAGGATATATTCAAAGTGCTGAAAGGAAAAAAAAAAAACCCACATGCTCCCAAGAACACTCTATCCAGTAAGGCTATCATTTGGAACAGAAGAGATAAAGAGATTCCCTGACAACTAAAACTTAAAGGAATTCATCACCACTAAACCAGCCCTAAAAGAAATATTAAAAGGAACTCTTTGAATGTAAAGGAAAGACCATAAGCAAGAGTAAGAAAAGTAGGAAGCATAAAAGCAGTAAAACTATTCTATCTATAAAAATCAGTCAAGACAGGGCACCTGGGTGGCTCAGTCAGTTGAATGGCCAACTTCATCTCAGGCCATGATCTCGCAGTTCTTGAGTTCAAGCCCCACATCGGGCTCTGTGATGACAGCTTGGAGCCTGGAGCCTGCTTCAGATTCTGTGTCTCCCTCTCTCTCTGCCCCTCCCCCGCTCACACTCTGTCTCTGTCTCTCTCAAAAGTAAATAAAACATTAAAAAAAATCAGTCAAGGGATTGGCAAAATAAAAGCATGAAAATATGACACCATATATCTAAAACATGGTGGGGGAAGGAGTAAGGAATGGGTTCAAACTGAAATGACCATCAACTTAATATGGATTGCTTTATGTACACAAGATGTTACACACAAAGTTAATGGTAACCACAAATCAAAGAGCAATATATATGCAAAAAAACAGAAATCCAAATATATCACTAAGTAAAGACAGAAAACTGTGAGAGAAGAAAGCAAGAGAAAAAAGGAAGAGAGAACTACTAAAACAGCCATAAAACAAGTAACAAAATGGCAAGAAGTACGTACCTATCAATAATTACTATGAGTATAAATGGACTAAATGCTCCAGTCAAAAGACATAGGATGGCAGAATGGATAAAAAGCAAGATCCATCTATATACTACCTATAAGAGACTCGTTTCAGACCTAAAGACACATGAACATTAAAAATGAAGGGATGGACAGGCATTTATCATGCAAAGGAAAGTGAAAACAAAGCTGGAGTAGCAATAGTTATATCAGTCAAAAGAGACTTTCAAACACAGACCATAGTAAGAGACAGAAAAAGGCACTATATAATCATGAAAGGAACAATCCAACAAGAAGATATAACAATTGTAAATATTTATGCACCCAACATGAAGACACCTGAATGTAAAGCAGCTAATAGCAAACATAAAGAAGTAATCAATAGTAACACAATAGTAGTGGACTTTAAAACCCACTTGCATGAATAGATAGATCATCCAGACAGAAAACCAACACAGAAAACGGTGGCTTTGAATGACACATTGGACCACATGGATCTAATAGATCTACTCAGAACACTCCAACCTGAAACAGCAAAATAGACATGCTTTTCAAATGTACATGGAACATTCTTGAGAAGAGATCACATTAGAACACAAAACAAGTCTCAAAAATCCAAAATGATTGAGGTCATATCATGCATCTTTCCCAACAGAATACTATGAAACTAGAAATCAACCACAAGAAAAAAAATCTGGTAAGGACACAAATATACCGAGGTTAAATAACATGTTACCAAACAATAAATCGACCAGCCAACACATCAAAGAGGAATAAAAAAAAAAAATACATGGAGACAAATGAAAACAAAAACCTAATAGTCTAAAATCTTCATGATGCAGCAAAAGCTGTTCTAACAGGGAAGTTTACAGCAATACGAGTCTACCTCAAGAAGAAAAATCTCAAATAGACAACCAAATCTTACACTTAAAGAAGGTATAAAAAGAAGAACAAACAAAACCCAAAGAAGGAAGGAAAGAAGAAACATGAGACCAGAAATAAATGAAATAGAAAAAAACCAGAACAGATTCATGAAACCAGAAGCTGATTTCTTGAACAAAATTAATACACTTCTAGCCAGACCCATCAAGAGAGATAGAGAAAAAAGACTCAAACAAAATCATAAATGAAAGAAGAGAAATAAAAATCCAACACCACAGAAATACAAACGACTGTAAGAAAATATCATAAAAAATTATATGCCAGCAAATTGGGACAACCTCAAAGAAATGGATAAATCCCTAGAAATATGTAACCTCCCAAAACTGAATCAAGAAATAGAAAATTTGAACATATTACAAGTAATAAAATGAATCAATAATCAAAAGCTCCCAACAAACAAAAGCCCAGGAGCAGACAGCTTCATGGGTGATTTCTACCAAACATTTAAAGAAGAATTAATACTTACTCTTTTCAAACTATTTTTTTTAAAAAGATGAAGGAAAGCTTCCATATGGGCCCAGTACTACCCTGATATCAAAACCAGATAAAGACACTACAAAAAAAGAGAACTACAGGTCAATACCTCTGATGAACATAGATGCAAAAATCCTCAACAAAATATTAGGAAGAATCTAACAATACATTAAAAAATCATTCACCACGATCAAGTGGAATTTATTATTGGGATATAAGGGTGGTTCAATATTCACAGATCAATGTGATATATCACATCAACAAGAGAAAAGATAAAAACCCAATGATCATTTCATTAGATGCAGAAAAAGCATGTGACAAAGTAAAACATCCATTCATGACAAAAGCCTTCAACAAGGTAGGTTTAAAGGAAACCTACCTCAACATAATAAAAGTCATATATGAAAACATACTAAATGGTCATATAGCTAACATACTAAATGGTCAAAAACTGAGAGCTTTTTCCCTAAGGTCAGGAACAAGACAAGGATGTCCACTCTTACTACTTTTATTCAACATAGTACTGGAAGTCCTAGCCACAACAGTAAGAAAAAGAATTAAAGAACATCCAAATTGGTAAGCAGAAGGAAATCTTTCACTATTTGTGGATTATATGCTCCTATAAGTAAAAAAAAATAAATAAATAAAAATAAAGATTCCACCAAAAAAAAAAAAATCCTAGAACTGATAAATGAGTTCAGTAAGGTCACAGGATTTAAATAGTAACAATAATAATAAATATATATATGTATATATATGGAAATCCATTGAATTTCCATATACTAATGATGAAGTAATACGAAGAAAAATTAATAAAAATCCCATTTACAATTACACCAAAACTAATAAAATACATAGGAATAATCTTAACCAAGGAGGTAAAATACCTGTACTCTGAAAACTATAAAACAATGATGAAAGAAATTAAAGACAAACAAATGGAAAGATATTCCATGCTCATGGATTGGAAGAAAAAATATTGTTAAAATATCCATACTATCCAAAGCTATCTACATATTTAATGCAATCTCTATCAAAACACCAACAACATTTTTCACTGAACTACAACAAGCAATCATCCTAAAGCTTGTATGTAACCAAGGAAACAATCAATAAAACTAAAAGGCAACCAACGGAATGGGCAAAGATATTTGCAAATGACATATCAGATAAAGGGTTAGTATCTGAGATCTATAAATAATTTACCAAACTCAACACCCAAAAAACAAATAATCCAGTGAAGAAATGGGCAGAAGACATGGACAGACAATTTTCCCAAGAAGACATGCACATGGCCAACAGACACATGAAAAGATGCTCAACATCACCCATCATCAGGGAAACACAAATCCAAACCACACTGAGATACCACCTCCCACCAGTCAGAGTGGCTAAAATGAACAACACAGGAAACAACAGATGCTGGCAAGGATGTGGAGAAACGGGAACCCTCTTGCACTGTTGGTGGGAATGCAAACTGGTGCAGTCACTCTGGAAAACAGTATGGAGGTTCCTCAAAAAATTGAAAATAGAACTACCCTACGACCCAGGAATAGCACTGCTAGGAATTTACCCAAGGGATACAGGAGTGCTGACGCATAGGGGCACTTGTACCCCCAATGTTTGCAGCAGCACTTTCAACAATAGCCAAGTTATGGAAAGAGCCCAAATGTCCATCAACTAAAGAATGGATCAAGAAGATATGGTTTATATATACAATGGAATACTACTTAGCGATGAGAATGAATGAAATCATGCCATCTGCTGCAACATAGATGGAACTGGAAGGTATTATGCTAAGTGAATAAGTCAGTCAGAGAAAGACAGATATCATAGGTTTTCACTCACATGTGGAACTTGAGAAACTTAACACAAGACCGTAAGGGAAGGGGAACAAAATAGTTACAGTGAGTGAGGGAGGGAGGCAAACGATAAGAGACTCTTAAATACAGAGAGCAAACTGAGGGTTGATGGCGGGGGGGCGGGGGGAGAGGGAGAGGGGAAAATGGGTGATGGGCATTGAAAAGGACACTGGTTGGGATGAGCATGGGGTATTGTATGTAAGCAAGGAACCACAGGTTTTGAACCCCCAAAACCAAGAGCACACTGTACCTACTGTATGTTAGCCAATTTGACAATAAGTTATATATTTTTTAAAAAGAATGAAACTGGAACTCATACATAAAAATAAACTCAAAGTGGATTTAAGACCTAAATGTGAGACCTGGAACCATAAGTATCCTAAAAGAGAGCATAGGCAGTAATTTCTTTGATATAAGCTTAACAATACACTTCTAGATATGTCTCCTGAGACAGAGCTCCATCTCACCAACCATGTGATTGATCATGATCTGAGCTGAAATCAAGAGTTGGACACTTAACCAACTAAGCCACCCACATATCCCAAGAAAAGACTCTTAACAGAGAACAAATTAGCTGTTACCACAGGGGAGGCTGGTGATGGGAGAAATAGGTGTTGGGGATTAAGAGTGCACTTGTCATGATGAACACTGGGTAACGTATAGAACTGTTGAAGCCACTATATTGTACCCCTTGAAACTAATGTAACACTGTATGTTAACTATACTGGAATTAATTTTTTTATTTATATGTAAAAAAATGCACATCAGTTATTTAAAATGGGTATTTCTCCTTCCCTACCAGTGGCAGGCCTCTACAATTTAAATACTTGGTGAGGCAGCCTCCAAATATTTTCCTCCTGTTTTTTTTTTTCTTTCCTTCTTTCTTTTTCTTTCTTGAGAGAAAGAGAGAGAGAAAGCATGCACGCACACACGCACTAGAGGGGGAGAGGGAGAGGATCTTAAGCAGGATACATGCCCAGCCCAGCATGAAGATGGAAGCAGGGCTCCATCTCAGGACTTATCCTGAGATCATGACCTGAATGGCAATCAAGAGTCAGATGCTTAACTGAGCCACCCAGGCATCCGTCCCTCTTACTTCTCTAAAAAAGAAGAAAACCTCATTTGTTTAGCTGACCATATTGTAACTCAACTAAAATATTTCAATTCCAATCATAAACTGAAGCTGTGTCACCATGAAACTAATTTGTAACCAAAAAAGATGTAAGTAAATAGAAATGTGAGAGAAACTATGTTAAAAGCTTCCCCAGGAGGGAGAAGGTAAACCCTTCTTTCTAACTTTCTTCTCCCTCTTGTTTCTGGAACTCTAGCAGTCATCTCCGACCATGAGGATGGAAACCTCACATGGGAGCAATGAGAGGGAGCCTGGGCCTTAAAAATGCCATGCAGCTGCCACAACTAGTTTGGGACAGCTTAACTAGATTTATGCAAGAAATATACTCTTATTTAATAATAGACTTCTCTCAAGTATTTCAGCATTCACTTAAATACTAATTCAGACTTAATGCTAATTTTATTAAAGTCACTATAATGGGTTACATATATGTTTTCCCCAAGGGACCTCTCAACTAGATAATTCTGTGGACAGTAAACTTCAGCTCTCATCATTAATCTTTTTTAATTTTATCTTTTTTCCTTATGTCTATTTATTTACTTTGAAAGAGACAGAGAAAGCATGACCAGGGGAGGGGCAGAGAGAGAGGGAGAGAGAATCCCAAGCAGGCTCCACACTTGCAGCACAGAATGCAACACGGGGCTCGAACTCACAAAACTGTGAGATCATGACCAGAGCCGAAATCAAGAGTTGGACGTTTAACTGACTTAGACACCTAGGCACCACTATTTTACCTTTTTTTTTTTAATTTTTTAAATGTTTTTTATTTATTTTTGAGACAGAGAGAGACAGAGCATGAACAGGGGAGGGGCAGAGAGAGAGGGAGACACAGACTCCGAAGTAGGCTCCAGGCTCCGAGCTGTCAGCACAGAGCCCGACGCGGGGCTCAAACTCACGAACCGTGAGATCATGACCTGAGCCGAAGTTGGATGCTTAACCGAATGAGCCACCCAGGCACCCCTATCTTTTTTTTTTTTTTAACACTTAAAACTTTGCTGGACACTCAGGAATAACAGAGATTAAAAGAAGAAAACCCTTAAACCCAGTTTTTTAAATTTCCTACAACAACACCAACTTATTCTCAGTTCTGGAGGTCAGAAGTCTGAAATCTGTATCACTGAGCTGAGATCCTGAGGCTGCAGGGGAAAATCCCAGCTTCTAGTGGCTGCCATCATTGCTTGGCTGTGGCCATGTCACTCAAATCTCTGCCTCTGTGGTCACACTGCATTCTCCTTTTCTGTGTCAGATCTCCCTGTGCCCTTCTCTTACCAGGAAATACATGACTGCACATAGGGCTCACCCAGGTAATACAGGAAAATCTCTTCATCTCAAGATCCTTAATCACATAGGCAAAGGCATTTTTTGCCCTACCAATTAACACTCACAGGTGCTAGGGATTAGGGCACAGATATCTTTGGGGGGCCATTATTTTAGCCTTCTGAACCTAGATATTAAGCATAGCCCCTCTCAGAGCTTAACGCCCAAGGCCACAGTGGTGGTCTGACAGTGTTGTGTACCACTGCCACATGGCAAGGACAACCTTACCGTCCTGCAGAGTGTCATAGCCAGGGTATAGATTCCCAGCTCCTCTAGGACCAAAGAGAGGAATGTTTCCTGAGCTTGCCTCTGGCACCTGCTTTTATATCCCACTGCTAAGTCAAAGCCCACCTGCTCCACTGTCATATCCTGGACCAGGACTGGCCTCTTCTTTGGATGATTGACAGTGGGATTGCCCAAAGGGATGTGATCCAGTCCTAAGGCTCTAAAAGTAAACCAGTCACCTCAGAACACAGCGCTGGAAAATTCACTCATTAACCTGAAGAAAGGCAAGACGTAGGGTGGCAAGCCTAGTCTGGAAGTGGGAGGATGTAGGCTTGAGTTCTAATTCTGTCGCTTGCCAGGTACTTAACCTCTTGCTTTCCTCACCAAGGTAGAAAAGCAAATACACACCTTATAGGGTTATGCTGTGAGAATTAAACAACATAACTAAACAACAACAACAAAGATGTGTATAAGGCATACAGCACCATGCCTGGAGCTCCTGAGACAGGCTCAAAACATTGAGGCTATGCCTCATCCATTTGGTTTTCCCTCCAACAGTTACCTGAACATGATACTAATGGAGTTGTGGTCATGACCCAGACAGCCCGGCCCTGCAGGAGCTCACATGCCCCCACCTCACCCCTGTCTGATTCACATGAATGCTCCACTGCCAATTTGAACAAAGTAGTAGGGGAGGAAGCCGTTTACTCTTGAAGCTTTCCACTTGGCACTTTCTCAAAACAGGGCAACACAGAAAAAAATTACCGAGAAGAGTGCATTTGTGTGCAGGGCCCTGCAATGTGCGAGGATGGCTGGCAGCTGCTAGAAGAGACACCCAACTTTCACAGGATAGACCCAAGCACTGCGCATTGCCCTGACCCTCTGCTCACTACTCATATGAAGAAAGCAGCCCCCAATTTGGGATTTTTAGTTAAATGCTAAAAATTGGAGGTAAATTAATTAAGATATAACTTAAACAACACCAGCCTTCCCTCATCAACAGTTCCTAAGACAGGATAGGCAGCATTAATTGCTGCAATTAATTAGGCATTAAGCTGATAATGGGTACAGCTGCTAACAATTAACAGCTAATTATGTCAAGCACTTTAACCATTTCACAAAAGAAATGGAAATTGGAGGGAAGAGAGAGGGAGATGGAAAGAGAGAAAGCAGTTACCTTATAAACAAATGAGACGCAGTTAGCTCCAAATGCAGCTGGATCCTGCCTTAGAGAGGACAGGAAAAGTGAATACCAGCCCTGTCCCCAGGGAGGGTGAGCTGCATGGAAGCCATTTGATTCTGAATTTGAACCCAGAGGAGACCTGAATCGAATTGACCTGAATAGTGAGCAGAACCAACATGCACCAAGTGGCCATGGCGAACATTACCTGGCGAACATTAACCCACACTGTTAATCCTCACAATACTTCATGGTAGTTACTCTTATCATCCCCATTTTAAGGATACAGAAACCGAGGCATGGAGATGTTAAATGACTTGTCAAGGTCACACATTCTAAGTGTTAGCATCTGAATTCACACTCAGGCACACTGACTCCAGGGGAGGCAAATGGACACCAAACAAATGGACCTCACTAATTTGAACTTTTAATCAAACCTAGATAGCTATTTCCTACTGAACCATGAGTTCAACCAATTAATTTTAGGAGAAAAAGCATCTTCTAGGCAGTTCAAACTGGAACTGAGCATTTTCTGAAGTAATAATGCTGACAAATTCATAAATCCAAATCACTCTTGATTCGAACCAGTATTCCATTTGTGCTCCCAAATGTAAAGGTCTGTCTCCCTCCTCTCCCTGGGAACCTGCTAACCCACTGGGATGTGCCAGGCAGCTCCTTGGGAGAACCTTATGATACTATTTCTCCGACTTTGCAGGAAGCATCACTGGTTGGTTTTTACTTGGGCCTTCTGTTTCCAACAAGCTTTATCATCTCACGGGAGAGGAAAGACAAGGTGACAGAAAAATCAGACCCAACTAGCCACCCACCCATGCCCATATACACGTGCGTGCATGTATATGCACACACAGACACCTCACTCAGATGATATACTGAGGAGGAGAGGGTTTCGGCAAAAAGCATCGAGCCTACTTTGCCTTTCTTAAAGCTCGGAGAGACAAAGTAACTTATCTAGTGTCCAGGGGGTGCCAGGTAAAGTCTGAAACACAGGTAAAAGGACTGAAAACTTACATCCCCATGTTTTATCAGTACATCTCAGATTTGAGCACGTGTAAGGGTTGCCTGGAGAACTAGTTGAAACACAGATTCCTGGGCCTCTCCCTGAGAGATTCAGATTCAATGGATTTGGGTGGAGCCCGAGAAGCTGCATTTCTGATAAGCACCCAGATGCCAACCTGCTGATCCACAGAATATACTTGGAGAGCCACTGCTCCAATCTACCCCATTTCCAACCACTTGTCCTGTCCCTAGCCATCAGACCTCATTCAAGGCTCACTAATTGTCCTCCTTTGCCCAATCTCGCCCAGTGGGCACAAGTGTTTGTGTTGGTCCAAGTGATTTGGAAAATTCAGGTGGTACTATTTGGTCATCCGTGACTAGGAACAGTTTTTAAACAGAGTCCAGGAAAAGGGGCCAAACAGGCCTCCTGTTCCCACAGCCCTGTACCACCTCCTGTCCCACACCTTGCCTGAGGGTGGGGGAGCTCTGTTTGCTGGGAGTAAATATGAAACTGTGCCACATTCAAACAGTACTGAGAGGACTCTGAATCCACAAGTGCCTCTGCCTTTGCTGATACAATGCTAGTCTCCCTCACCATGACTCCCGAGGGGGCTGAGACCTGCCTTTTTGTGCCCTAAGGCCAAGCCCTTCAGGCCCACCACTACATTCAGGGGCTCTTTGTGATTACCACCACCGCCGCCGCCCCCCCCCTCCTTTCTCTTGGAGCTGGGACTCAGGGCTACCAGAGTCCTGACACTACAATCAGAGCTGTAGGGACCACCTCCGGGTCAGAGCCAGCCTGCCCAAAATGAAGCACTGACAGAAGCATGGAGAATTCCTTCAAGGCAGAAAGGACATTTGTGCAACTGGTTTCAGGCTGCATTTACGGGTCAATGGAGGATGAGCTGCCCAGAAACATGAGGCCCAGGTGAGGTAAAATCACCAGGTTTCTGTACACTCTCCTTCAAAGGGGTCCACAACTCCTGTCTCAGTATGGTAGAGAAGTCTCTGACAAAACGCAGACATTGAACATTGGGGACTCAATGTGTGATCTTTGCTAGGGTTACTTTTGTTTTAATGTTTGTGTGTGTGTGTGTGTGTGTGTGTGTGTGTGTGTCAGAGTGGGGGAGGAAGGAGAACGCCAGTGAGCATGAGCGGGGGAGGGGCATAGAAGGAGACACAGGATCCAAAGCAGGCTCCAAGCTCTGAGCTGTCAGCACAGAGCCCGATGCGGGGCTCAAACCCACGAATGCCAAGTCATGACCTGAGCCAAAGTCAGAGGCTCAACCAACTGAGCCACCCAAACACCCCGCCCCATAAGCTTTTAAAGTAACCTGCGGAGCCTGAGTGAGCTTGTCCTCTGTCTCTGTCTCAAAAAAAAATTTAATTTTAAAAAACTAAAAAAATATTATAGGGGCATTAAGCATATAATAGAGTCTGAAAAAAAAATCAAGAATACTTACTAGTAATATAATTTCAAGTGACCTGAATAGGCCATGATTACTATTTTGGAGTAGAACCTTCCTTTTATTTTTTTAAAGAGTTTTTTTTTTTTTAATGTTTGCTTATTTTTGAGGCTTAGGGGGAATCAGAGAGAATCCCAACCAGGTTTCACACTGTCAGCACAGAGCCTGATGTGAGACTTGAACACACGAACTGTGAGATCATGATCTGAGCCAAATTCAAGAGTCGGACACTTAACTGACTGAGCCTCCCAGTCACCCCATAGAACTTTCCTTTTGTTTCTGAAACCTATTCCTATATAATAACCTTAGAAGGGTAATTATAAATACGGATGAAATTTTTTTTAATCTGTATGCACATGTACAGACAGACCATGCTAGTATAAGAAAACACATCTTCAGTACATAATATACATATTCATTGGTCCCTACACTCCTTCCATCCCACACTCAGGCAACAAAGATTTTTTTCTCCATAATGTCTCCTAGCAGCCAAACACAGGCACTGCTAATGAATATTAATTGACCTAGCATCTTGTGGTGATGAAACTGCAGATTTCCCTGTCTCATTTGGTTGCTAGGGAACCGTGTGAGACAGCCATGGGGCCCTGGGACCTAGGCTTGTTAAGTGCAGGGCAGGGTTAAACCACAAATCAGAAATACTCCGCCTGATTAATTGTGTATGCCAGCCGCTATGTATATGTATGTGATCCTGTCAAATAAACAAGAAGCAAATAAATATCAATAGGCAGTTTGGCGGTAGTCAGGCAAGCTGGTGGGGATGGGGGTAGACTCACCCTCCTCCGGCATCTCCTGGACCATCATTTCTCATTGAATTTCCCTCCTAGGGCTCCATTGGCACCACTGTACCTTTCTCACCATTCTTCAAGGTCTACATGGAACCATGTGGTTGATGCTGGGACCACACCTGGGAAGAGGAAGGAGGAAGTGTGGTAGTTGGATGTAATCACCCTGAAAACTGCAAGCTTCATTTCCATCCACCCAGGGCCATCTCAGATGCAAACAAGCCGATGAGTGAAGCTGGCCTGCCTGCAATTTTTCTTCTGCACCTGACTTTAAGCTCTTCTTTTCTCCTTCCTATCCCTTTTCCCTTCTGCCTACCCAACTAATAGCAAACTCCTCCTCACTGGTACTGGCCTCTGGTCTGGCCACCCCATCACCTCATACTGCATAAAGATCATATTTGATTGCTCAGTTTTCTGGAAGAGACCCTGTGAACTCTCCTACTTCTCTTTTTTCCCCTAGTCTTATCTCTATAAGCCCTTACTTTGCACCAATTTTCCTGATCATTCTTCCCTTCCTTTTGACTAGACATCCGCCCTACAAAATAAAGTCATCCTTGTCCTTGGGTCTCTTCCCGTGATATGCCACCAGGCATATCAAAAGCACTCTCTATTCTGTTTGGCAGGCTATCTAAAGTGGAGGGTTGGGCTCCAGCCCTAGCACCTGCAGGCTTGACTGGGAAACTGAAGTGGGAGCTTTGGTCCCTTGGAAGTGAAAGGGAATGAGGCTTGTGATGGTGGGTGCTCTCATGTGGACGTTATCTGATTCTTCCTCAGGTAGCTGACATCAAATGCAACCATGAAGATAATTTTCTTCCAAAGACTACTCTGCAATTCATTATAAACCGGTATTTATTTAAAACATGTACATATAAAAAATTCACATTTTTATTTCCATCCATTTTTCATTTAGTATTAATTGAGCACTTCCTCTTGGTCCAGAATTTTCGCTGGCCCCTGTGTGGATTCAATGGTGAATCCAAACCAACATAGTCTATGGTGTTATGGAGCTTAAGACATCATGGGGAATACAAAATAATAACAATCTCACATATAAAGTCACAACTGTGCTAAATGTGATAAAGAGAGGCATATGGGACTATGGGGCAAGGAGCTGCTCACCTAATCTTGGGGCTCAGGAAAGGCTTTCCTGAGGACATTGACTATGTCCTGAGAAGTACTAACCTCACATTCTCTGCCCTCCATGACCTCACCAACATGAACCGGTGTGTTTCTTCCAGGTGCAGAGGGGGTTGTGGGTGCAAAAGGCTCTAGGCATTTCTATTTTTTTTTTTTTTGATGTCTATTTTTCCAAGAGAGAGAGACAGAGAGTGAGTGGGGGAGAATAAGAAGCAGGCTCCAGGCTCCCACCTGTCAGCACACAGCCTGACTCAGGGCTCAAACCTGTGAACCATGAGGTCATGACCTGAGCTGAAATCAGAGGCTAAATGGACAGACCCACCAAGGTGCCCCTCTAGGCATTTCTACATAGAAAAGAAAGGTAAACTCATTTTCTTTGTCTCTCCTAGTTCTGAATCCAAAAATGTTGAATTATCACAAAGATTCCAAAGGAGACTTAAGTCATCAAACACTTCCAGTGAATGGGTCCTGGTGGCTATAGGCATCTTTATCAGTTAAGGATGTGTGTGGGAGCAGAGGTGAGGGTGCAGGTGCTTAGGACTGGAGAAACCAGAAAGTCCCATGGCTCCTCTCAGGACAGGAAAAGGGTGGAGAGATATCCTAAGAAAAGGAGAGAGGATCCCAGAGTGAGAACATGGGGAGAGAGACACGGAGAAACAGACAAAAGGCCCGATGCTGGTGGCCAAGAAGGAGACCGGGGAGAGACATCAAAGGAGGGCTTAAGGGACAGAACAGCTGCTGCCCTCTCCAGTTTCTAGTACAAAATCTTAAGTACAATCTGTATTTCCCAAATACCTTGTGGAGTAAATTCATGAGGAAGAGTTAAGGCTGCCTTAACATTAGTTTAGAAAAACAGAAGCTGCCTCTAGCTGCAACTGGACTAAGGTGAGAATGGAAAGGGGCTCAGAGCCTTCATCCAGCCTTTCTGTAGGAATCCCCTCACTTATTTCTCCAGAGGGATGTCTCGCTTCCATTTGAACACAAAGTGACCAGGAAATCCCCTCTTCCTGAGGCAGCAGTTCCAATGCTACCTATTTCCTTGTTTCAAGAGCAAATCTGCCTATACCCATCCCTGGACCACAACTGGCTCCTTGTCATGTGAGAGCCCATTAGATACATGAAGACATGCCTTCTTCATATCACTGTCCTCATTCATTCATGTATTCATTCCCTCTCCAAATGCTAACCAAGAGCCTGCTCTGTAATGTCCAGGGACTGGGCCATGGCAAGACAACTATAAAGAAAGCCAGACTTGCCCTCAGCAGCCAAGAATTTTCTGTGGGAAATAGTATGTTGACAATTTCCATACTGGGAAGTTACAAACAGAAAAGAGCCCATCCTTGTAGGGCATTTTAAGAACCCACTAAAATGAAATTAGTTTTATTTTTATCAGGATGTGTTTTAATGTACAAGGTTCTAGGTGTAGCCTTTCTATTCCAGGCCATAATGCAGAAGGGACTGAGTAAATGTGAACAAGGGTGTCTGGCTATTGGAATGAGAAACACCAGGCTGCCACTCAGATCCAGCCACCCCACATACAGCGAGTAAGAGACAGTTCTTCGTATTTAAAAGAAACCTGAGCTATTACCTCAGGAGATTAACTCCATAAGAAGAAGTCGAAAAGATGTGAGGCAAAATAGCTCCCTGGTCCTCTGGTCAAGTCAAGAAGGAAGAGGGCATCTCCTCAGTCTATGTGCTGAAGTCCCTAGCCCTTCAGAGCCTTGGATTCTTACCACAGAAACATCCCACTAGGCTCCATGAAACATAACACAATAGCTGGGATTTTTCTATGCTGAACACTCTTTGGGTTTTAAATTGGTTCTTTCTCAGGTCTACCTCAGGAATTTGGGGCACACGCTCCCTGGCTGGCTGGGATACAGGGCTGGGAGTCAGCAAAATGAGAAATGCCTGGAAACTGAATTTGGTTTACTAAACGCTTATAAAGTGGTTCAAGCCTCCCTTGGTTTGTCTTCCTAGCAATGTTCTGAAAGCCCTCAGCCTTTAACCTTGTGAAGGACGCATGTGGGTGATGCAGACAGTAGATGGACCAGTCCAGCCATAATGCAGAGAGGTACTGCCCAGGGAGCCTAGACCACTACCCACGCCCACTGCTGCTCTTCGGTGTCTTGGAGATTGGAATCTAAAATACCAAAACACTCAAATATTACTGTTAACTCCACTATTTGCTCTGGCATTGGGAATAGGTCACTGATAGGAGTTTGGAGACCACAAGTGGCTTTGAGATAGCATATTGTCTATCCTCTACCTCTCAACCAAACTATCTTAAACAAAGGAGTATCTGTCCTCTGCTGGCATAAAAACAAACATGGGAATGTAAAATGGCGCAGCCACTTTGGAAAATATTTTGGCAATTCCTCACAATGACAAACACAGAGTTTTGGCCCATCAATTATACTCCTTGATATCTACCCAAGAGAAATGAAATACAGTCACACAAAAACTTGGACATAACATATGTTCATATCAACATTACTCATAACAGCCAAAAATGGAAACAACCCAAATATCCATCATCTGATGAATGGATAAACAAAATGTGGTATACCTATCCAAACAATGGAATTTTATTCATCTATAAAAGGAATGAAGTACTCCTACATGCTGTAACCTGGATAAATCTTGGAAACATGCTAAACAAAAGAAGTCAGTCACAAAAGGCCACATATTGTATGATTTCATTTATGTGAACTGTCCAACACAGGCAAATCTATAAAAAAAGAAAACAGATCAGTGATTGCCTATGGATGGGGGCAAGGGGAGTGGGGGTGAGACATGGAGTAAGTTCTAATGGGTACAAGTATTCTTTTGGGAATAAAATATTCTAAAATTGGACTATGGTAACTGTTATAAAACTCTGTAAACTAAGAACCATTGAACTTTATATTTTAAATAGGTTGGTTTTATGATATGTAAATTATACATCAAGAAAACTGTGAGGGAAAGGAGGAGGGGCATATTTTAGAACCACAGAGGATAGTTTTCTGGTGCCAGGGGTAAGATGCTCTGGTCTCCTGATAGTGCATATCTGTGTGTGTGTGTGTCTATATATTTCCTAAGCTCAGTCACAAACACTCCTAGTATAGAAGAATTATTTTGGTGGCCACCAATAAGACATGCTTCCCTGCAATCACACCCTCTTTATACAGTGCCCTCCCACAGTGACTCTGGCCATGGCCGCTGACCTGCTTTGGTCACCGGGACATTAGCAAGCATGACTCAAACACAGTGGATTAGTGCTTGCACACTGAGGCTTGTCCTCTTGGAAGGCACTCAGTTGGGTCCCTGAGCCACTATGAGGAGAAGCCCAGCAACACACCAGAGAGGTCACAAGGAAAAGACAGAAAGTTAGAGAATGCCCCAGGTATCCCAGCTGAGGCAGAAGCCATGGAGTGAAGACTCCATCTTGCATGTTCTGGCCCCAGCAGCCACTCATGGAACAAAAGAGACATCTGGTTGAACCGAGCTCCAAGTGCAGACTCATGAAAAAGAAAACACTGCCACTGTTAAAGCCATTAAATTTGGCAGTGGCTTGTTCTGCAATACACACAGAAAACACCCTGAAAGACGTGACACCCTGACACTCACTGATCTGACGATGGACTTCACTCTGATGCCCTTGAGTTCCAAGATGGATCTAAGAAGAAACATTTCAATGTGTGTATATGTGCCATTTGTCACTGTTGTTTAGTGCAATTTAACACAATATTTATCTGACTGCCATATCAGTTCGCATCACTAGGAACTGCTGTACAGGGATTCTGTGCTTGGCAATGAGATTGATTATGGTTATTATAGTAAAGGCTGGAAAAATGAATTTCATCAGGAAAGTTGAAGCTGCAGTGACAGCCTTGCGCGTTGACTCATGAACATCAAACAGCACCCTGAGTGCTGAACCCAGGGCACCCTGGGACCGAGATGCTGGAGCTGGTAGGACACACCTGATACCAAAGGGCCACCAAGACACAGAAACACAACTTTCTTAAACCATTTCCCTAGAGTCTTATTGCCTTTCCCATTGACTGACCATCTCAGCAAGCAAAGCGTTTTGGGAAAAAATTCACGTATCTCCACTAATGAGTGGATCTACCCTGAGACGACGACATGGGTGGGAACTTTCAGAAACACATGACTTCACTAGTGGCTCCGAGGCATCTGTTTGCATGTCCCCTGACTGCTGCACCACGTACTCTGTTTTGAAAATATTATCAGTGCACATGTCTCCCTGTGTAATGAAACATTTTGACAGCTAAGACTCTGTCAAATAAAGGGTTTTGTGTGAGGTTTATTTGAAGGGTTGGAATATTGTGAAATACTATATTTTAAAAGATAAACCTGGAAAATTAAGGGCTAAAAAACAGTGTTTTCTCTCTCCATATCAGGTCCTCACCACTCAATTCAATTAATTGCCTCATTTTCCCACTTCATCTCATCACAGTTACAGCTCCACACCTGAAATACAGGGTCTGGGCATAAGGGAGGTCATCTTTCTCCTAAATGGAAGGCTTGTTTGAAATTCCTGACAGCAGTCAGAAGGACTGTACACAAATGCTGGTCTCTTCTCTGGACGCAGGTTCTCTGTGGCCTCATTAGACTCACTGAGACCTCCCTGGACCTTTAGCATTAAAGAGAGAAAATGAGATTTGCCAGATGGTTTTTAGCAAGGGGCTGAGCTCTCCCACTAACACAGCATTAATGAAATTCACCTTCTGAACCCTTTAATTGCTTCTAGCAGCACTTCACTTACAATCAGTGCTCTTCTGTTCCTACTCCCATTTTCTTGTTTTGAAAAATAATAGTGTGACACACGCTTTGATTAGAAGACATAGGACTGGCCACACTCCTTAGCACCCAGTGGATCGGCCCCACCTGAAAATGCTCACCAACCAGTGGTAAACAAATGGAAGGGACATAAAAGTTGAGAGGGAGTCTCTGTAATTGAGCTTCATAATGAGAGGAAACACAAGAAGAGCTTCTATTAATAATGACACAGAAATTGGAGGTCACCCAAAGAGAGACCTGGTACACTCAAAATTCACGTTAGCTTCACACAAAAACCACTGTAGATCTTTCTAAAAGACTAGTGTGGGCAATAGTGATGTTGTTTATCAGATTTATCTGGTACCAGCAGAACGTTCTTCCACCTAGGGGGAATTGGGCCAACCTCAAGCACATCACAGAAAGAAAAAATTTTGACCGGTATCAGGGAGTAATTAATGCAAAGTCAACTGAACACCAAAACAGAGCCTTTTTGTCCTATACAAATTATGTCCAAGCGGTTTCCTCCTAAGGAACAGGAGGCATCATATATGTGCTAAGGGCAGCACTGATGGGCCCTGGGGGGAAGGTGGGAGGCAGGGGGAAGATTACAGGGAGTATATCCAATTGGATATTCAAGTCTCATCAATTCTATTTGAAAAAACAATTCCCAACTCTTTCCTTCTGCCTACCCCCACCCCATGGGCTGGATTGAGGGAAATTCATTATTGTATGATGAGTCAATATCAAATTCTAATAAAGAGATAATTTTTTTAAATCCCATTGTGTGGATGGCTCATTATACATCCAGATAACTCTTGGGTATATTAAAATTGTTCATTGCCATAAATTATAATGGTATCAAAATAGATTTCCTTTGCAAAGGGACTTCCATTAATATGATTTATATAACCACCCAAAAATGAGATTTGCACAGGGATAATCTGGAGGTTATGAACACCTTGTCTGGGTCAGATTTTAAAGCTCCTTTAGGCATGTAGGGTATGAAGACACGCTTCCAACTACAGGTTTGCTACAGGTGGGGCTCTGGCCACCACGGACTTGTCCCCAAAGCTTCTTGGCTCCACTGATGTCTCAGAATTCCTTCCTCATATGCCTATCTGAATTCCATAAATAAGGAAGACAAGATAGTTCTCCTTCCCAAAGAAAAACTGAAATTCAAATGTAACCACACAAGAGACTGCAAGGAGATTAATTAAGGTCAGGGGCTGGGTCTATTCTTCTTTGCGCCCCCCAGTGCCAACTACATACAGCTTGGACATGGTAAGTTGTGGACAAACTTTATAAAATAAGGGAATAAATGAAAACATAAGATCTCTATTTCCACTCGCATTAAACCAATAGATAAGGGGCACCAAGTCAGGAACTGTAGTGACGTGTCTCCCCCTTCCACAAAATTCATGCCCAACTCGAACTTGTGAATAGGATCTCTACAGATGTAATGGAGATGAAGCCACACTGGATGAGAGTGGGCCCTAACACCAATATGACTGGTGTCCTTTTAAAAAAAGGAGTATCTGGACATAGACACACAGGTACAAAGGCCACGTGAAAGTGGAGGCAGAGACTGTAGCGCTGCCTCTACACCAGGGAATGCTAGGATTGCCAGCCACCAGCAGAAGCTGGAAGAGGCAAGGAAGGATTCTCACCTATAGTCTTCAGAGGAAGCATGGCCCTATTAGCATCCTGATTTGGGACTTGTAGACTCCAGAATTCTAAGTGAATAAATTTCTGTTGTTCGAAAACACCCCATTTTTAGCCCTTTGCTACAGCAGTCTTAGCAAACTAATATAGACCCTTGGGACAAGACCTCAAGGTCCACAGGCAATCCTACTGAGAATTCAGTGAGAAAGCAGAGACAAGTTTAGACCACCTTGTAAGACACTTGGGTATGAAGGAAGGGTCAACTTTGACACCACTGACTGGTTCTGCCCTCATCTCTTTTCTTCCTATCAAGAGAAAGAAGGAAAGAGACACAAGTCATCCATAGTGACTCACCATACACTCTTGTTTCACAGGACTTTGAACTCCTAATGCCTATGCCATTTACCCCCAGATCATACCAGCCCTTCACACCCTAGCTCCATGCTTCCCATCTAAAAATCTTATAGCCCAATACTGGTCCTCTGTCTTCAGCCTTTTACCCTAACAACCATCTCCTCCAGTAATCACAGATATTCATTCATTTGTTCAATCAATTAACCCATAATCATGCCTCAGATGTATAAGTCAGATATGACTTAGCATTCCAAATTTGTCCCTTCTGAAGTCAACCTCCAAGTATGAGTTGCTATGTGTTCTTCCAAGGGTTGTGAACCATGCTGTCTCACATAACTTTCTGTAATGATGAAAAATGTTCCATGTCTGTGCTGTCCAAAACTATAGCCACTAGTCAGTCACTAATGTGACTAAGAAACTGAATTTTTAATTGTATTTAATTTTAACTTTAATTAATTTAAATTTAAATAGTAATATATGGCCCATGGCTACTAGAGCAGATAGTTTAGGTCTAGAAGCAATTTTTTATTCAGACACAAAGAGCCTCAAAGACATGTCACTCACTCACTCACACACATACACACACACACACACACCCCTCCCGAGGAGGAGCATTAATGCAGAGCAATAAGAAGGAAAAGACACCTCACCTAACTATTCCATAATTTCCAAGTCTATCTTAGCTCACAATGGAATTAATAGCCTACATCACTATGCAAATCAGTATTCGTTTAATTCCTCTCCCCCAAACCCCAAACTGCTTTCAAATTGTACCCCTTTGGGCCACTGAGAATAAAAAATGGGCCCATTACTGAACCTCCCACTCCTTAATGGCTGTTCCTTTAGCTACATAAAGACCCTGCTGGTGACTTGAAATTACCACTTACAAGGGCTTAAGTAAATTCTTAAGGTACCATTCTTCTTCCCAGTCTGGGGGAGAGAGAATTGGAGGTAGGATACTGGAGACTTTTCTTCCAGTTACTGTTATTCCATCAATAACCCCTCAGGTCTATCTCCAGTTCTGCTAGAACTACACGCCCCACCAACTTACCCCAGCAACATAAAGTAATGGGTTTGAATCTCACCTTTGCTATTTTCCTGGATCTGATTCCAACCTCTACTTCTTACAAGTGTGTGACCTTGCATAAGTTCTAAGAGCATTTATAACATGGGGCAAATTCATAACTATCTGTGCAGAGTAAATGGAATAAGGAATAGGAAATGCCTATTGCACTATCCCTATTTCTACTTTTCTAAGTAGGACTTTCAAAAAAAGAAACCAGAATCCTCCTTATGAACAGATACTGAGCAGTTGGAAGACACTGTCCTTAAAATACACGCAGGAAGCAACAGCCCCATGCTGGCTCAGTGAGGACTCTGGCTACATGGCACCAAATACCTAAATATTTGCAACTATCCAAATGTCTCAGGTTTTCCATGTTAACCCAGATAGTGCCAATAAAGGAAGCATGGTCTGGGAAGCAGCGTATGGGTGGTTTGCTCTGATCATGGTAATGGCAGCATTACAGTCTGGGGTTGTAGCTACAGAGTTCCTGACCCAGGGCAGACAGAAAAAAGATTTTTCAGCTTCTGTCTTGACACAGGCAGGCCTCTGGTACTGAAATAAGTACAGGGCTTGTTTCTCTGACTTGAATCATAGCTGCCTAAGTTAGCTGAGAGAGCTTTTTAAGATTTTTCTCATCTCAGGGTGGCTCTCAGCAGAGCCCTGTTTGATCAATAATAAAATAGCTATCCAGCCACTTTGGCTGAGCACAAAATGAAGTTTGATTTTCACAGGGATGCCAATGTGGAGGACGACTCCCAAGGGCACTCTGCTTTGTGGAGATTCAGGGCTAAGATCTGGGCCTGGTGACAACCTAGCTGAGTCCCTTGATTGAGGCACATGTGTCTGGTACAATGGAAATACCCATGTTGCCTGCTAGTGATTTTATACTTCATGTGGTTTGTCAGCTTGCAATGATGGCAGGAGTCTTTGTACTTTCTGCCTATGCACAGGGCAGAATTGGACCCTGAGAACATATACCAAGGCTGTGTTCAGTGGTGCCCCTTTTCCATTCCCAGTCACCTTCACCCTCCCCTGCTCCCTACTCCGATCCCAAAAGAATATTAGTGTTTAAAAAAAACACATAAACAATTTCATTTTCAATACATAAAAAAACTAACAATAATGCCAGACTACACTTTCCCCTTCTTTAAATGCTTATTAATTTCTTCAACAAACATTTACTGAGTTTCCTAAATGCCAGAATCTGTATCAGACCTGAGGATACAAAGGGGGAGACAGACATCAAAACAAGTCTTTGCATCAAGTGTTAAAACAGATGTCTGGCAGTTGAGTGTGATCTTCGGGGTTAGACGCTGTGAATGCCAGCACTCCAGGGCACCAGTTCCCTGGCTCCCCTCCTATCTCACTGGCCATTCTTTGTTTGGTATTTTGTGCTCATTCCTCCTCATCTTCCCCACCATGAAGCAGAGAAGGGGCCTCAGGATGCAGCCTTCTCTTTTTGTCTATACTCACCCTCCAGGTGGTCTCTTGGGGCTTTAGATGTTGTCTCTATGCTGTGACTCTCATTTGTTCCTTGAGCCTTGAAAAATTTATTTCTCAAGCCCTGACCTGAGCTCAAAATTGCAGGTTCATTTATCCAACTGCCTGTTTGCCATCTCCTCTTGGAAGTCTACGAGAGAGAGCTCACACTTAATGACTCCCAAACTGAATCGTGATCTTCCCTAACCCTGATCTCCCATCTTCCCATCTCAGTGGAGAGCTGCTGCATCCCTCTAATGGCTCAGGCCAAGACCCCTTGAGTCATCCTGGACTCCCACCCTCTTCTATACCCCACATGCAATCCATCAGCAAATCCTGTTAGCTCTGCCTTCAAGCCATACCCATCACTGTTGCCCCCCTGGTCTAAGGCTACATTGTCTCTCTCCTGGATTACTTTAGTAGCTTCTTAACTGAGCTCTCTGATGCCAGAGTTGTCTGCATACTTTATTCTCAGTAAGACCTAGATCATTTCATTCCTCTGTTCCAATCCCTCCACTGGCTTCCCATCAATCTGAGATGATCCAGGGCTCCATCCTCTGCACCTCTCCTCTCTCACTGTGTTCTGGCCACAGTGACTTCCTGCCTCCTCCTTGAACATGCCATACACGCTCCTGCCTTATGGTCTTCTCTTTCCCCAGGTATCTTTCAGACTCTTGCCCTTACCTTCTTCTGGTCTCTATGAAGTGTCAATGAGCCCTTCCCTTACTACTATCTAAAATAGTACCCATCACCTCTCCATGTACCCCCTGTAACTTTTCCTTGACTTGTTTTGTTTCTTAGCTCCACTCACATATGACATAGGTGAGCTGGGTTTCTTGTTTGTATATTGTCTTTATCCCCTTACTAGAATCAACTCCCTAAGATCAGGTTCTGTTTTTAACCAAGACTATAATCCTAGAGCCTAGAGGACTGCAATCACATAAAAGGAATTCAATAAATTTCTGCTGAATAGATAAACAAATAAAATACCTTTCATTAAATGGCTGCAAGATTTTGGATCATGCGACCATGTGACCCTGGTGACTTCTGATTAAAACTAGCAATCTACACTGATCATGAGAGCCATGTATGTCATTTTACATTCTCTAGTAATTATAGTTTAAAAATCAAAACAGGTGACATTAATTTTAATAATATATGTTACTTTACCCCATATGTAAAATATCATTTAAACAAATAAGCAATATACAAATTAGGAATCAAGTACTTTATGCTCTTTTATACTAAGTTTTCAGAACCAGGTTTGTATTACACACTTGTAAGACATCTCACTTTGCACTTGCCATGTTTTCAAGGGCTCAACAGCCACGTGTACCTACTGGCACCCATATCAGACATTAAGAGGGTCATAACAGTGAGTGGGTAACTGCCTTTACCGGCAGCATCAATGTTTATCTTCCTTTCTTCTGCTTTTATTATTCCAACTACAGTCATACCTCTTTTTATTATACTTCACTTGCTTTTCACATATTGTTTTTGTTTTGTTTGTGTTTCTTTGTTTTGTATTGTTTTGTTTTACACCTTGAAGGTTTGTGGCAAGCCTGTGTGGATCAAGTCTATTGGCACCATTTTCCAACAGAATTTGTGTACTTCGTGTCTCTGTACCACATTTTGCTAATTCTCACAGTATTTCTAACTTTTTATTATTGTATTTGTTAAGGTGATCTGTGATCAAGATCATTGATGTTACTCCTACACAATTATTTGGGGGCACCACAAACCATACATATGAAGCTGCAAACTGCAATGTGCAAGGAAGGTGAAGGGATAGGAGGATCCTAGGCTTACTTCATCCCAAAGGTACACCTAGATAACACCCACATCAGTATAAATAACCCACAAAATGACATAAAGATTGGTAGAACAGACTCTCCACAGCTAAATGTGGAGAAGAGGCCACATTGAAGAGGATAGGAAGGGAAAGGAGGGTGGAGACACAGTCAGGAGACAAATGGACCAGCAGGACTGTCTTATGGAGGGAGAGATACAATGATGATAGAGAGTGGAGAAGAGGGGACCCCACACTGGGTACCCAAGGCACAGGGGACACACACTGGGAAGATTAATCCCCATAACATTTGGCTTTGAACACCAGGGGAGCCTAACTTCATGAGTTCTTACCATCAGTGCAGCTTAACAGCTAGGATCTGAGAGCCAGAGAGCTACAGGAAACTGAATCCCTACCCTTAAAGAGACATTGCAACAAACAACTCCACCAAGATACAGGATGAAGCAACATTTAAAAAAAAGTCCTGGGGTGTAAGGAAGGGAGATGGGTTTACTCATCTCGGAGCATCTGAGGAGGGGCAGGATCTTTAGGAGACTGCTCCAGAAACAAAGGAGCTGGTAGGTACCATTTCTCTCCCACATCCCCTAGTCTAGAAAAATGGACACCTGTGGAAACCAGTTCCATACCAACAGTCTCCACCTGACGTGCTAAAAATGGGCCTGGCCCCAGCACTGTCCTGTGGTCACATCCCCTCCAGCCAGGCCTTGGCTGCAGGTCCCCTCACACAGTATACCTCAACAAATGGCACCACACAGGCCACCCCTGTGCACCCCAAGAGACTTGCCCCCTCTAATCCTGCTCCAAATTTTTCAAAAGTACCTCCAGGTGCTCTCCCAAAACATACCTGTGCAAACCTTGCTAACATTGTGTGTCTTGCCACCACGTTCCCCTATGGACCCCAACTCCACTATGCCCTTGGCCAAAGCCCATCCAAAGTGGTACCATAAGCCTGGCATTGTGCAAACAGCCCTGACAGAGGCCAACATCATTCCAAAGTGACTCATGCCTTGGGGAGAGAAGATAAACACACACAATAGCCCAACTGTGGCCCCAGGAATGGGCTGGGGAAGACATCTGGTGTGATTGCAGGCCACACCTACCAATGAAAGCTTCTCAGAAGATGATACAGGGAGAGTGTCCTTCAGTTCAGGGCTACTACAGCTCTGACAAACACCTGATATGACTCAATTCAACACCAAGGCAGCCCCAGCTTGATCCACTAACAACACAGCGATAAAACCCTGCCCACAACAGGCAGAGAGAGCCATCACAGATGACTGGACTAGAGGAAAAAGTGGCCCAGCCACAATAGTAGGATGTATGTGCAATAAACACAGGAAACATGTAGGGGACACCACACTGCAGGGCTCCACAGAACCTCTTTAGAAGGCCATCACTTTCAAGAGCAGCAAAGAGAGCTCATTTACCTAACATATAGAAACAGACACAGAGTTAGATAAAATGAGGATACAGAGGAAAATGTCCCAAAGGAAATAAAAGGACAAAAATCACAGTAAGAGAGATAAATGAAACAGAAGTAATGTGCCCAAAAAAGAATTTAAAGTACTAGTCAAAAAGATATGCATTGGACTTGAGTAAAGAGGGTCAGTGAGACCCTCAACAAATAGATAGCAAACATAAACAAGAACCAGTCAGAAATGAAGAACTCAATAACTGAAAATAAAAATACACTACAAGGAATAAACAGAAGACTAGAGGAAGCAAAAGAACAGATCAGTGACCTGGAGGACGAGTAATGGAAAACAAGGTGAACAAGAGAGAGAAAGAAGAATAAAATACGAAAACAGACTCAGGAAACTTAACGACACTATCAAATGTAGTAACATTCACATTACCAGAATCCCAGAAAGAGGAGAGAAAGGGGGGCAGAATATGTATTCAAAGAAATAATAGCTCTAAACATCCCAAATCTAGGAAAGGAAACAAAAATCCAGAACCGGGAGGTACAGAGAGCCCCCCACAAAATTATCCCAAAGAGTTCTACACCAAGACACATGGTAATTAAAATGGCAAAAAGTAGTGATAAAGAGAGAATTTTTAAAGCAGCAAGAGAAAAGAAAGCAGCTACATACAAGGGAAACTCCATAAGGCTATGAGCTGATTTTGTAGCAGAAACTTTGCAAGCCAGAAGCAAGTGGCAGAATATATTCAAAGTGCTGAAAGAAAAAAAAAAAAAACGTGCAGCCAAAAATATTCTATCCAACAAGGATATCTATCATTAATAAGAAAAGCAGAGATCATTTCCCAAAGAAAACTCAAATTCATTACCACTAAACAAGCCCTAGAAGAAATATCAAGAAGACCTCTTTGAGTGGAAAGGAAAGACCATACACAGGAGTAAGAAAAGTAGGAAACACAAAAGCATTAAAATTAAATCTACTTATAAAAATCAGTCAAGTTATTCACAAAATGAAAGCACATAAATTATGACACCCTATACCTAAACGTGGTGGTCAGAGGAATAAGGAATGGGTTCAAGATTAAAAGACCATCAACTTAATATAGACTGCTACATACATATGATGTTATACACAAACCTAATGGTAACTGTAAATCAAAACCAAGTAACAGATATGAAAAAATATAAATGCAAGTATATCACTAAAGAAAACCAGAAAACTTGAAGAGAAGACAGCAAGAGAAGAAAGGAATAAAGAACAGCAAAAACAACTTTAAACACGTTTTTAAAAAATGGCAATAAGTACAAAGATGTCAATAAGTACTGTGAATGTAAATGGACTAAACACTCCAAAAGAGACAGGGTGAAAGAATGGATAAAAAAGCAAGACCCATCTATATGTTGCCTACCAGAGATTCATTTAGGACCTAAAGACACTATATAATCATGAAAGGAACAACCCAACAACAAGATAACAATTATACATATTTATGAACCAAATGGGAGCACCCAAATATAAAATCAACTAATATCAAACATAAAGCAATTGGTAGTAATATAATAATAGTAGTGGACTTAAACACCCCACTTACATCAGTGGATAGATCACCTAGACAGAAAATCAACACAGAAACATTGGCTTTGAATGACACATTGGACCAGATGGATTTAACAGATATATTCAGAACATTTCACCCTAAAACAGAATACACACACTTTTAAAGTACACACGGGACATTCTCCAGAACAGGTCACATGTTAGGGCACAATACAAGTCTCATCAAACTCAAAAAGACTTAAGTCATACCATGTATCTTTTCTGACTACAACACTATGAAATGAGAAATCAACCATGAGAAAAAATTCAAAAAGAACACAAATACATGGAGTTAAATAAGATGCTACTAAACAATGAATGGGTCAACCAATAAATCAAAGAGAAAAAGCTTTAAATACATGAAGACAAGTGATTATGGAAATAGTCCAAAATCTTTTGGATGCAGTAAAAGTTGTTCTAAGAAGGAAGTTCAAAGCAATATAGGCCCACCTCAAAGAGCGAAAAAAGAAAAAACTCAACCAACCAACCAACCTAACCTTACCTAACCTAAAGGAGCTATAAAAAGAACAAACAAAACCCAAATCCAGTAGAAGGTAGGGAAAAATGAAGATGAGACCAGAAATAAATGAAATAGAAACTAAAAAAAAAAAAAAAAAAAAAATAGAAGAGATCCATAAAACCAGGAGCTGGTTTCTTGAAAAGATCAACAAAATTGCTAAAACTTAAGCCAGACTCAGAGCAAAAGAGAGAGAGAGAGAGAGAGGGAGAGAGAGAGGGAGGGAGAGAGAGAGGGGGTGGTGGGTGGGGGGGTAGAGGGGGAGAGAGAGAGCGAGCATGAGCCAAGACTCATATTAACAAACTCATAAGTCAAAGAGAAGAAATAAAATCCAACATCACAGAAATACAAAGGGTCATAAGAGAATATTATGAAAAAATAAATATCAATAAATTGGACAACCTAGAAGAAATTGATAAATTCCTATAAACATATAACCTCCCAAAAGTGAATCAGGAAGAAATAGAAAATTTGAACAAACCAATTACCAGCAATGAAATTTAATCAATAATAAAAAAACTCCCAACAAAGGTGCCTGAGTGGCTCAGTTGGTTAAGCATCTGACTCTTGATCCTGGCTCAGGTCGTGGTCTCATAGTTTGTGGGATTGAGCCCCACATTGGGCTCTGCACTGACAATGCAGAGCCTGCTTGGGATTCTCTCTCTCCCTCTCTCTCTGCCCCTCCCCTGCTCGCTCACTCACGCACGTGCTCTCTCTCTCTCTCCAAATAAACTTTAAAGAAATAACAAAAGTCTAGGACCAGATGGCTTCACAGGTGAATGCTAACACTTAAACAAGAATTAATACTTCTCAAACTATTCAAAAAAATAGAAGGAAACCTCCAAATTTATTCTCAAGCGTCCATCAATAGATTAATAGATAAAGAAGACATGTTACATATATACAATGGAATATTACCCAGCTCTCAAAAAGAATGAAATCTTGCCATTTCCAACAACATGGATGGAGCTAGAGGATATAATGCTAAGTGAAGTCAGTCAGAGAAAGACAAATGCTGTATGACTTCACTCAAATGTGGAATTTAAGAAACAAATGAACAAAGGAGGAGAAAGATAAACCAAAAATCAGACCCTTAAATATAGAGAACTGATAGTTGCCAGAAGGGAGGTGGGAACTAGGTGAAGGGGATTAAGAGTACACTTATAATGAGCACTGAGTCATGTACAGACTTTTGGAATCACTATAATGTACACCTGAAACTAATGTAACACGGTAGGTTAATTATACTGGAATTAAAATGAAAAATAAAGCTTCCCACTTAATAGATAAATGCTCTGTGTGTTCTGACCACTCCACCAAAGAGCCATTTCCCCATCCCTCTCCCTCTTCTCAGGGCTCCCTATTCCTTGATACACAATATTGAAATTAGGCCAATTAATAACCCCTACAATGGCCTCTAAGTGTTCAAGTGAAAGTAACTGTCGCATGTCTCTCACTTTAAATCAAAAGTAGAAATGATTAAGCTTAGTAAGGAGCCCATGTGGAAAGCTGAGACAGGCTGAAAACTAGCTTTCTCACACCCAACAGTTAACCAAAACTGAATACAAAAGAAAAGTTCTTGAAGTAACTGAAAAGTGCTATTCCAGTGAGCACACAAATAAGAAAACAAAATAGTCTTACTGCTAATATGCAGTTCAGTGGTGTAGATAGAAAACTGAATCAACCACATTTCCATAAACCAAAGCCTAATCAAGAACAGGGCCCTAACTCTAAGAAAGCTGAGGTTGGTGAGGAAGCTGTTGAAGCCAAGTTTGAAGCTAGCAGATAATGGTTCATGAAGTTTAAGAAAAGCAGCCTTCTCTGTAACATACAAGTACAAAGTGAAGCAGCCTGTGCAGATGTAGAAGCTGCACAGAGTTACAGAGAAAATCTAGCTAAGATAATTTAATGCAGGCAGCTATGCTAATTTTCAATGTAGATGAAACAGCCTTTTATTGAAAGATGTTACCTAGGACTTTCTTAGCTCAAGAGAACAAGTCAAGCACTAACTTCAATGCTTCCAAGGATAGGCTGATTCTGTTGTTAAGGGCTAATGCAGGTGGTGACTTTAAGTTGAAGCCAATGCTCATTTACCATTCCAAAAATCGTAGGGCCCTTAAGAATCAGAGTTATGCTAAATCTACTCTGTCTACTCTGCCTGTACTCTATAAATGGAGCAGCAAACCGATGATGTCAGCACATCAGTTTACTGAATGTTTTAAAGCCCACTGTTGAGACTTACTGCTCAAAAAAAATTCCTTTGAAACTATCACTGCTCAGTAACAATGCACCTGGTCATCCAAGAGCTCTGATAGAGATGGACAGTGAGATTAATTTCATTTTCAAGCCTGCTGACCCAACATTCATTTTGCAGTCCATGAATCAAGAAGTAATTCCAACTTATTGTTTAAGAATTACATTGTGTAAGGCTGTAGCTGCCACAGACAGTGATTCCTCTGATGGATCTGGGAAAAGTACATTGAAAACCTTCTGGAAAGTATTTACCATTCTAGATGCCATTAAGAGCATTTGTGATTCATGGGAAAATGTCAAAATATCAACTTTAATAGGAGTCTGGAAAAAATTGATCCCAACCCTCATGGGTGACTTTGAGGGGTTCAAGACTTCAGTGGGGGAAGTATCTGCAGATGTGGTAGAAATAGGAGGAGAAACAGAATCCGAAGTGGAGTCTGAAGATGTGACTGAATAGCTACAATCTCATGATAGAACTTGAATGGATGAGGAGTTGCTTCTTGTGGATAAGTAAAGAAGGTAGTCTCTTGAGATGGCATCTACTCCTGGTAAAGATGCAGTGAAAAGAGCTGAAATGACAACAAAGAATTTAGAATATTGTATAAATGTAGTTGCTAAAAGTAACAGGGTTTGAGAAGACTCCAATTCTGAATGAAGTTCTAAGCAGGGTAAAATGCTCTTAAACAGCATCACATGCTACAGCGAAATCATTTGTGAAAGGAAGATTCAATTAATGAAGCAAACTTCATTCTGTCTTATTTTAAGAAATTGCCACAGCCATCCCAGCCTTCAGCAACCTCCATTCTGATCAGCAGCCATCAGCACTGAGGCAAGACTTTCCACCAGCAAAAAGATTATGTATGACTCATGGAAAGCTCAGATGATGGTTAGCATTTTTTAGCAATAGAGTGCTTTTTAATTAAGGTATGTACATTGGTTTTTTTAGAAATGCTATTTTAGACATAACAGACTATAGTATAAACCTAACTTTTATATGCACTGTGAAGTATGTGTTTTATTGCAGTGGTCTGGAACAGAACCTGCAGTATATACCTGAGGCGTGTCTGTGTTTGGTTCAGTGAGTGGGGTCTGGCCTTTCAGGTGATACTGGATGTTTCCTATCTGGGAGGTCCAGGTCCCAGAGTCAGGTGTAGCCTCCCTCCTCCACCTGAGACGGAAGGATAGACTGGGGAAGGGGGATAGGGAGAAGGGAGTTGGAAACTTCATTAAACTATTCCAGCTGAAGCCACATTTTCCATGGCAATTTTTTTTTTTTTTACCATTGTGTTGTAGATGAAGTGATGCTTAATAAAAATTGTGCTTTGTGTTCCACTGGAGTCTTTTTCCTTCTAGTGGATTCTCTCAGCAGGGAACCCCTGAGTAGAGAAGCAATGGATGTGTTGGATTCAGGCACCAAAACCCCACCTGCAAGCCCAAACAGATTTCTGACTCATAACACACATGAGTTGGCAGGAAAATTAGGTCCAAAGAAGGTTCCATCCTATGTGTTGATTCAGGTGGCCCAAGGGCTCTCCTCTGAGATAGGCTGTAGAAAAGGCAGAAGCAGAGAAACCTCAGACAGAAAGTAGAAAGCATTATCCACGGGGTTTGAAGTTATGAGTGAAAAGCAGCCCTAAGAGGGGGAGGAGCTGAGCGGAGGGAAGGAGCTGAGCGGAGGGAAGGAGCTGAGCGGAGGGAAGGCCATCATAAGCTTTGAAGGAATAGCTGTTAAAAAGAAAGCAGAAGCTGAACCACAGGAAAAAGAGTGACTAAAGTGGCTGCTACTTCTCGACAACCTTCCCAGTCTGTAGAACGACCACTTGTACCATTTTCTGTGCTTCCTCACTTGCAATACGTAACTATCAGCTGGGGCACCCTAAGTATATTATACCTTTATCATTTACCACCCAGAAAGGCTTACTCCTTTTACCCAAAGACTTGTGTCTGCTTCCTGTATTCTTTGACTTCATTGTATCCCCAAACATCTCAGCTATTCAGGAAAATACCTTCAAGAGACCCACTCTCTCCTTGTCTTCCAAAATATCTGGACATGCCTGAATGCTAGAGATGGACACACTTTCAGGCTGGAATGTTCTTCCAAACACTGGCAAGTACAGGGATGAGCATGAGCAGCAGAAAACCCAGGTGAGCCCTAGTGAGACTGCTCCACACCACCTTCCTCATGGACCAGTAGGGCCCTAGACCAGACCTCCCAGGCTCCACTACCAGCTAGTGCCCTTTAGAGTCAATTAATTAGCAACAGTTGGCTCCTCAGACAGATCTAGCTCTCTGCAAACTTTATTATGGAACACTCATTAAGCATTTCTTAAAGTTCTCTGCTAGGTGCTGTAACAGGGAGTTGTGTGCATATGGTGCTTTGCCCTCTGGGAGCTTGAAATCTTATTTTAAAGAGAAAATGACATTTTACCTGGGAAAGAGGAGACAGTATCATTCCCCTTGGTTTAGACTTTGGTCTTGGAGAGCCTCTGTTGTCCGTATTTTCTTCCTAACACCCTAATTCTGCCATTGGAGCATACTCTAGATTTCCAACATTTTCCTTGTGGATAATCTGTGCAAAGCCATCGTTTAAAGTTCTACTATTATCACCTCCTCTACTTAATTAATTCCTTTGTTTAACATGCCATATTATCAACATGTTTAATTTTATTCCGAAATGCAGTCTGCGCTCCAGCAAGGGTTGGAGAAAAAGAAAACAAACACCTAATTACCTTTAAAGAGTTTTTCAGTTACTTCTCCTATACCTGCCTCCCTCTTCTACCTCTTTTTTTTTTTTTTTTTTTTTGTCACCTCCACCCCAGCACTCACCTCTGACCAAAAGGGAAAAAAGAAAGATGGCAACAAGAAGGCAGCCCTTTTCTGGTTCACAACATGGCTAACGTGAGAGAGCCAGGCCATCTGTTCTCATGCCAGAAGAAGAGCTGAGCAGTGATGGTGGAAGTATGCCAAGAAAGGGAATGTTTGGCTACCAAACTGAGGCCTCACCAAGTCTTAATTTTTTTTACATATTTTCCAAATGTTAATACAAAAATGAAACTAATGAAAAGCCTAAAGTACTTTCAAGATTCTAGTTTGGATTTTCATGTTTGAGCTTCTACCTCCACCCTACATCACTATCATTAATGAAGGGATATAGTATCTCTAAAATGGTGCTGCCCTTTGTTATAGCAAGGACAGAATAATCTATTAGGGAATCTCTTAATTGCTCCAAGTGCACTGTAAAAGTCTTTTTAAAAATCTATACCAAATTAATGTTTTTGTTAAAAATATCCACCTCTCAGTTCTTTTATGGAGAACAGAGAGTGACAGGAATTCTGAAATCAGCAAAAAACAGCCATGCTGCTACACTCAGTCTGGTGGCCAACACAATAATCATGGTAATAATGGCTGTATCTATTAGGAATTGTTACCAGCTGCTCAAAATAGAGACCAGACCATGGTGGCTTGACACACAAGGGTTTACTCACGTAAAAGAAATGTGGAAGCTGGTAAGATGCCTCCCTCCTTACCAAAGACCTAGAATCTTTTTATCTTTCTACTCAACCATCTTCATTACATGGCTTCCCCTTCTCAGGATGCCAAGATGCTTACTGGAGTTTCAACCATATATCCAACACATACTCCCCTAAGGAAGAAGGAAGGAGGAAAAAGGACAAAAAAACCACACTTGCCAGCTGTATATCCCATCCCTAAGGAGCTGTTACAAATGTATTGCTTTGTTTCTCCCCCCTGCATCCACCCACCAAATCATACTCATCCCATCTGCCTTATACAAGGGCTCAAATTTCTAGAATACTCATCTTAACCAGTAAGTCCCTATAGAGACCAAGGTTGCCTTTGTTGTTGTTGGCTGTCCAACATCCAGTCTCCTTTTGGAGGACCCTCCTGATTACATGTCATCTGATTAGGAACAGCCCCCTGCTTTCCACTGCAAAACTCCAAGGAACCATATTCTTCCCTCTCTGCCTTCTGGCAGTTGTGAAAACATGGGACCCACCCAGTAAGTCATGACAATCGGACACTACTCTAGCTTCAGTCCTAGAGAAATGACACATGAAAAAGTAACCAAAAGAACTGTGTTGACAAAGCAGCAGCACCTAGCAGTAGAGTCCAGTGGTGGTGGGAATGGGTCCAGCAAGCAACAGTGGAAGTGTTCTAGTCAGAGTCCTTCTAAAAAGTAGTTGTTGAATACTACTTCTTGGTCCTCTAATGTTCCTCACTTCCTGTTTTCCATTCCAGATTCTCTAGTCCCTTGGAAGTTCTGGGCTCCCTTTGTCTTTCCAAAATGCCCCTTTTCGCTTTAGATAGCCAGAGTTAGTTTCAGTTACATTCTAACAATACAATTAAGGAGAGATACATTATTATTCTAGTCTATGGTCTTTGGTTACCAGAAACAGAAGCACACTACTCATCCCAGGTATAGATATAGGATCTAAACTCACAGACACAAGGACTGAAACCCTGTCGGTGATGATATTGGGAAATTGCTGGGAAGAAAAGCTGACCCTCTGAGGCCACAACAATTCTCATCTCTTTCAGTCTCTGCATCAATTTTTTTCTCATCTCTGCTTTATTGGTCAGCTTCCTTTGATTACATAGTTTCTTCACCTCCATAACTTTTACTTCCTCTTCATGGACTCTTACATGGAATCTATCTGACCTTTCTGCAGACAGGATATTATCAAAACATTTCAATTTCAAGCTCCATATCTCTTAATTAGAAATCTTGACAAAGGAAATGATTAGTGACTATATCAGGGATACACACCAGTTAAGAGAGCTATAATAAAGGATGAGGCTCATGACTGGGCACATGCCTTCAGTGGGGGTGTCCAGATCAGAGGTCTGTGGGAAGGGCAGGCAGAAGAGTCTTTCTAATACAGGGATGTGATGTGAAGTTGTGGTATGAAGTAACATAGAGGCTTAGGTATGGTACAGTTTTTATACAGCAGACCTGAGATGTTCAATCAATTATATATTTTGAACACCTATCATGTTCAAGGTAAAGGGCTAAGAGCTGAAGAGAATATAAAGATGATAACGTGTGTCTTCCTGCAAGGATGTAATAACACACCCACACATGTTAAGCTATGAGTTAACATATACCTGGCTAAAAATTAAACTTGTATTTTCCACAATGTGATAGGATTCCAAAGAAGGAAAGGTCATGTTGAACTACAGTGATCAAAACACCTGAACAAGAAGAGGGATTTTGTTATCTTGAGGAAAAATAAGAGGTAGAGTGACATTAAAAGTCAGGATCCCAAATCAACACTAGGAGTGGGGCAGAGTCATCTGAATCAAAGGATGAACAGTGAATATGCTGAGAGACCAAATTTGAAGAAGTGAGATCCATAAAATAAAGATCATCCCTTTAAAAATTTTTGCTTGGTGCAATCATAGTGCTAAAGCAACCTGTAGGTTTGTCAATGTCAACAAGGGGGAAGGGGAAGGGTATGTGCACTTAAACATGGGCAGTGAAGATGGAAAACTTAGATTGTGATAATGGCTAACTACATCATTAGAACAAACACGGTACTAAAAATCTGGACAATATATAAGGACATCTGCTTGAAACATCAGAATGCTACCAAAATAGGGTGAAATTACTGCTCCACGACTGGGGAATAATGATGGCCCTGGAAGTGAGCCTGGCATTTAGGGCCGCTTTTCCCATGGCACTGTTTGCTAATTCCAGAAGAGGTGACCTAGAAACTGATGAATGCCTTCAACAGCCTTGTGGGGCAAAGATGAGTTACAGACAGATACCAGTCCACAAACTGACAGAGGAAAAATCCTAATGAATTGTCTTGGGTTGGGTCTCAGAAGTATACAGGACATCTGAGGGCATGTGGCTCAATGTCAAGTAATTTCAAACAGTTAAATTTAATTAAAATGATCTCTAATTGTTAGTAACCCCAAACATCTAACAAAAACAAATAGAAATCATCTCTGGAAGGAGACAGTATCTTGAACCTCAAAGAAGTCCTACAAACAATTTTGCAAATACCATATCTAGCACACACTCAAAAATAACCAGGCACAAGAGGAAATAAAAATACATGGCAATACTAGCAAGAACATCTAGCAATAAAATCAGGCCCACATGGGCTCCTGACAATAGTTGCATCACACTTAACCTTAAAACCACTCCATTTCCTGCGTTCAAGAATATAAAAAAGAAGACTGAAAATACTGGCAAAGAACCAGAAATTTAACATGGAATTTATGAAAGTAAAAACTATAATAATTGAAAGTTAAAACCCAACAGGTGGGTTAAACAGCATATAAGCAAAGATATTAACGAAGAAAATTTACAGAAAGGAACAGAGGCAAAGGGTTAACAAGTGCAAAAGAGAGAATAAGAGATATAGAGAATGAGAAAATCTAACATGAATTTAAAGTCCTAAAGTAAGAAATAGAAAATAGTATATAAGCAGTCATTGTTAAGACAATGACAGAATTTTCCCAAACTAAAGACAGACATCAAATCATGAATTTAAAATTCACATTACGTATAAACGAAAAGACACTCATAAGTAGGTATGCCATTATCAAACTGCTAAAAACTAAACACACAAACATAAAAATCTTAATACCAGCCAGAGAAAATATCATGTTACTCTCAAAGGGCCTCTTACTCTCAGTATGTAAAGAATATCTACAAATCAGGAAGTGCCTGGCTTAGTTGGAAGAGCATGTGACTCTTCATCTCAGGGTAGTGAGTTGTTGGGTGTACACCAATGTTGGGTGTAGAGATTATTTAAATAAATAAAGACCTAAAAAAAATAAAATAAAAGTTCATTACACTTCATGTAACAATATCTACAAATCAATTACCATTTTTAAAGTAAAAACTCAAAAAAGGACAAAAAATTTGCCTAGGCAATTTACAAAACAGGATCTTCAAATGACCATCAATTTATAAAACATGCTCAACTTCACTAATAATAAGGAAAATATAAATTGATAGAGACACAGAAGGGTATTATGTAATGATAAAGGGATCATTTTAACAAGAGGATGTAACAGTTGTAAATATCTATGCATCAAACACAGGAGAACTTAAATATATAAATTAAATAGTAACACACAAAAAGGGAGAAACTGACAGTAATACAATAATAATAGGAAACTTTAAAACATGAATGGGTAGACCTTACAGACCAAAAAAAAAAAAAAATCAGTAAGGAAACAGTGGACTTAACACATTAGACCAGATGGACTTAACAGCTATATACAGAACATCCACCTAACAATAGAAAACACATTCTTTTCAAGTGCTCAGGGAACATTCTTGAGGATAGATCACTTACATATCCTGATCAAATGGTATTTATTCCAGGGATGCAAGGATGGCTCAATATCCACAAGAACAAGTATCAATAAATTTAAGAAGATTAAATTCATGTTAAGTATGTTTTCTAACCACAATATCTTAAACTGGAAATCAATTACAAGGGAAAAAATGGAAAAAACACCAACACATGGAGGCTAATTAACGTGCAAAAAACATGCTACTGTAAACAACTAGCAGGTCATGAAATAATCAAAATAGAAATTTATTTTATTTTTTTTCCAATATATGAAATTTATTGTCAAATTGGTTTCCATACAACACCCAGTGCTCATCCCAAAAGGTGCCCTCCTCAATACCCATCACCCAACCTCCCCTCCCTCCCACCCCCCATCAACCCTCAGTTTGTTCTCAGTTTTTAACAGTCTCTTATGCTTTGGCTCTCTCCCACTCTAACCTCTTTTTTTTTTTTTCCTTCCCCTCCCCCATGGGTTTCTGTTAAGTTTCTCAGGATCCACATAAGAGTGAAAACATATGGTATCTGTCTTTCTCTGTATGGCTTATTTCACTTAGCATCACACTCTCCAGTTCCATCCATGTTGCTACAAAGGGCCATATTTCATTCTTTCTCATTACCATGTAGTACTCCATTGTGTATATAAACCACAATTTCTTTATCCATTCATCAGTTGATGGACATTTAGGCTCTTTCCATAATTTGGCTATTGTTGAGAGTGCCGCTATAAACATTGGGGTACAAGTGCCCCTATGCATCACTACTCCTGTATCCCTGGGGTAAATTCCTAGCAGTGCTATTGCTGGGTCATAGGGTAGATCTATTTTTAATTTTCTGAGGAACCTCCACACTGTTTTCCAGAGTGGCTGCACCACTTTGCATTCCCACCAACAGTGCAAGAGGGTTCCCGTTTCTCCACATCCTCTCCAGCATCTATAGTCTCCTGATTTCTTCATTTTGGCCACTCTGACTGGCGTGAGGTGATATCTGAGTGTGGTTTTGATTTGTATTTCCCTGATGAGGAGCGACATTGAGCATCTTTTCATGTGCCTGTTGGCCATCCGGATGTCTTCTTTAGAGAGGTGTCTATTCATGTCTTCTGCCCATTTCTTCACTGGGTCATTTGTTTTTCGGGTGTGGAGTTTAGTGAGCTCTTTATAGATTTTGGATACTAGCCCTTTGTCCGATATGTCATTTGCAAATATTTTTTCCCATTCCGTTGGTTGCCTTTTAGTTTTGTTGGTTGTTTCCTTTGCTGTGCAGAAGCTTTTTATCTTCATAAGGTCCCAGTAATTCATTTTTGCTTTTAATTCCCTTGCCTTTGGGGATGTGTCGAGTAAGAGATTGCTACGGCTGAGGTCAGAGAGGTCTTTTCCTGCTTTCTCCTCTAGGGTTTTGATGGTTTCCTGTCTCACATTGAGGTCCTTTATCCATTTTGAGTTTATTTTTGTGAATGGTGTAAGAAAGTGGTCTAGTTTCAACCTTCTGCATGTTGCTGTCCAGTTCTCCCAGCACCATTTGTTAAAGAGACTTTTTTCCATTGGATGTTCTTTCCTGCTTTGTCAAAGATGAGTTGGCCATACGTTTGTGGGTCTAGTTCTGGGGTTTCTATTCTACTCCATTGGTCTATGTGTCTGTTTTTGTGCCAATACCATGCTGTCTTGATGATGACAGCTTTGTAGTAGAGGCTAAAGTCTGGGATTGTGATGCCTCCTGCTTTGGTCTTCTTCAAAATTACTTTGGCTATTTGGGGCCTTTTGTGGTTCCATATGAATTTTAGGATTGCTTGTTCTAGTTTCAATAAGAATGCTGGTGCAATTTTGATTGGGATTGCATTGAATGTGTAGATAGCTTTGGGTAGTATTGACATTTTGACAATATTTATTCTTCCAATCCATGAGCAGGGAATGTCTTTCCATTTCTTTATATCTTCTTCAATTACCTTCATAAGCTTTCTATAGTTTTCAGCATACAGATCTTTTACATCTTTGGTTAGATTTATTCCTAGGTATTTTATGCTTCTTGGTGCAATTGTGAATGGGATCAGTTTATTTGTCTTTCTGTTGCTTCATTGTTAGTGTATAAGAATGCGACTGATTTCTGTACATTGATTTTGTATCCTGCAACTTTGCTGAATTCATGTATCAGTTCTAGCAGACTTTTGGTGGAGTCTATCGGATTTTCCATGTATAGTATCATGTCATCTGCAAAAAGCGAAAGCTTGACTTCATCTTTGCCAATTTTGATGCCTTTGATTTCCTTTTGTTGTCTGATTGCTGATGCTAGAACTTCCAACACTATGTTAAACAACAGTGGTGAGAGTGGGCATCCCTGTCGTATTCCTGATCTCAGGGAAAAAGCTCTCAGTTTTTTCCCATTGAGAATGATGTTAGCTGTGGGCTTTTCATAAATGGCTTTTATGATGTTTAAGTATGTTCCTTCTATCCCGACTTTCTCAAGGGTTTTTATTAAGAAATTGTGCTGAATTTTGTCAAAGGCCTTTTCTGCATCGATTGACAGGATCATATGGTTCTTATCTTTTCTTTTATTAATGTGATGTATCACGTTGATTGATTTGTGAATGTCGAACCAGCCCTGCATCCCAGGAATGAATCCCACTTGATCATGGTGAATAATTCTTTTTATATGCCGTTGAATTCGATTTGCTAGTATCTTATTGAGAATTTTTGCATCCATATTCATCAGGGATATAGGCCTGTAGTTCTCTTTTTTTACTGGGTCTCTGTCTGGTTTAGGAATCAAAGTAATACTGGCTTCATAGAATGAGTCTGGAAGTTTTCCTTCCCTTTCTATTTCTTGGAATAGCTTGAGAAGGATAGGTATTATTTCTGCTTTAAACGTCTGGTAGAACTCCCCTGGGAAGCCATGTGGTCATGGACTCTTATTTGTTGGGAGATTTTTGATAACCGATTCAATTTCTTTACTGGTTATGGGTCTGTTCAAGCTTTCTATTTTCTCCTGATTGAGTTTTGGAAGAGTGTGGGTGTTTAGGAATTTGTCCATTTCTTCCAGGTTGTCCAATTTGTTGGCATACAATTTTTCATAGTATTCCCTGATAATTGTTTGTATCTCTGAGGGATTGGTTGTAATAATTCCATTTTCATTCATGATTTTATCTATTTGGGTCATCTCCCTTTTCTTTTTGAGAAGCCTGGCTAGAGGTCTGTCAATTTTATTTTTTCAAAAAACCAACTCTTGGTTTCATTGATCTGCTCTACAGTTTTTTTAGATTCTATATTGTTTATTTCTGCTCTGATCTCTATTATTTCTCTTCTGCTGGGTTTAGGCTGCCTTTGCTGTTCTGCTTCTATTTCCTTTAGGTGTGCTGTTAGATTTTGTATTTGGGATTTTTCTTCTTTCTTGAGATAGGCCTGGATTGCAATGTATTTTCCTCTCAGGACTGCCTTTGCTGCGTCCCAAAGCGTTTGGATTGTTGTATTTTCATTTTCGTTTGTTTCCATATATTTTTTGATTTCTTCTCTAATTGCCTGGTTGACCCACTCATTCTTTAGTAGGGTGTTCTTTAACCTCCATGCTTTTGGAGGTTTTCCAGACTTTTTCCTGTGGTTGATTTCAAGCTTCATAGCATTGTGGTCTGAAAGTATGCATGGTATAATTTCAATTCTTGTATACTTATGAAGGGCTGTTTTGTGACCCAGTATATGATCTATCTTGGAGAATGTTTCATGTGCACTCCAGAAGAAAGTATATTCTGTTGCTTTGGGATGCAGAGTTCTAAATATATCTGTCAAGTCCATCTGATCCAATGTATCATTCAGGGCCCTTGTTTCTTTATTGACCGTGTGTCTAGATGATCTATCCATTTCTGTAAGTGGGGTGTTAAAGTCCCCTGCAATTACCACATTCTTATCAATAAGGTTGCTTATGTTTATGAGTAACTGTTTTATATATTTGGGAGCTCCGGTATTCGGCGCATAGACATTTATAATTGTTAGCTCTTCCTGGTGCATAGACCCTGTAATTATTATATAATGCCCTTCTTCATCTCTTGTTACAGCCTTTAATTTAAAGTCTAGTTTGTCTGATAGAAGTATGGCTACTCCAGCTTTCTTTTGGCTTCCAGTAGCATGATAAATAGTTCTCCATCCCCTCACTCTCAATCTAAAGGTGTCCTCAGGTCTAAAATGAGTCTCTTGTAGAAAATAGATGGGTCTTGTTTTTTATCCATTCTGATACCCTATGTCTTTTGGTTGGCGCATTTAGTCCATCTACATTCAGTGTTATTATAGAAAGATACGGGTTTAAAGTCATTGTGATGTCTGTATGTTTTACGCTTGTAGCAATGTCTCTGGTACTTTGTCTCACAGGATTCCCCTTAGGATCTCTTGTAGGGCTGGTTTGGTGGTGACAAATTCCTTCAGTTTTTGTTTGTTTGGGAAGACCTTTATCTCTCCTTCTATTCTAAATGACAGACTTGCTGGATAAAGGATTCTAGGCTGCATATTTTTTTTCTGTTCATCACATTGAAGATCTCGTGCCAATCCTTTCTGGCCTGCCAAGTTTCAAAAGAGAGAACAGTCACGAGTCTTATAGGTCTCCCTTTATATGTGAGGGCACGTTTATCCCTTGCTGCTTTCAGAATTTTCTCTTTATCCTTGTATTTTGCCAGTTTCACTATGATATGTCGTGCAGAAGATCGATTCAAGTTACGTCTGAAGGGAGTTCTCTGTGCCTCTTGGATTTCAATGCCTTTTTCCTTCCCCAGTTCAGGGAAGTTCTCAGCTATTATTTCTTCAAGTACACCTTCAGCACCTTTCCCTCTCTCTTCCTCCTCTGGGATACTAATTATGCGTATATTATTTCTTTTTAGGGTATCACTTAGTTCTCTAATTTTCCCCTCATACTCCTGGATTTTTTATCTCTCTTTTTCTCAGCTTCCTCTTTTTCCATAATTTTATCTTCTAGTTCACCTATTCTCTCCTCTGCCTCTTCAATCCGAGCCGTGGACATTTCCATTTTATCTTGCATCTCGTTTAAAGCATTTTTCAGCTCCTCCTGACTGTTCCTTAGTCCCTTGATCTCTGTAGCAAGAGATTCTCTGCTGTCCTCTATACTGCTTTCAAGCCAGCGATTAATTTTATGACTATTATTCTAAACTCACTTTCTGTTATATCATTTAAATCCTTTTTGATCAGTTCATTAGCTGTTGTTATTTCCTGGAGATTCTTTTGAGGGGAATTCTTCCGTTTCGTCATTTTGGATAGTCCCTGGAGTGGTGAGGACCCGCAGGGCACTTCCCCTGTGCTGTGGTGTATAACTGGAGTTGGTGGGCAGGGCCGCAGTCAGACCTGATGTCTGCCCCCAGCCCACCGCTGGGGCCACAGTCAGACTGGTGTGTGCCTTCTCTTCCCCTCTCCTAGGGGCGGGATTCCCTGTGGGTTGGCATGGCCCGTCTGGGCTACTTGCACACTGCCAGGCTTGTGGTGCTGGGGATCTGGCGTATTAGCTGGGGTGGGTAGGCAAGGTGCACGGGGGGCAGAAGGGGCAGGTTTAGCTCGCTTCTCCTTAGGTGATCCACTTCAGGAGGGGCCCTGTGGCAGTGGGAGGGAGTCAGACCCGCTGCCAGAGGGGTGTCTCCGCAGAAGCACAGCATTGGGTGTTTGCGTGGAGCGAGCAAGTTCCCTAGCAGGAACCGGTTCCCTTTGGGATTTTGGCTGGGGGATGGGCGAGGGAGATGGCGCTGGCTAGCGCCTTTGTTCCCCGCCAAACTGAGCTCTGTCGTCCAGGGGCTCAGCAACTCTCCCTCCCTTTGTCCTCCAGCCTTCCCGCTTTCCGAGCAGAGCTGTTAACTTATGACCTCCCAGATGCTAAGTCCTGCTTGCTGTTGGAACACACTCTGTCCAGCCCCTCTGCTTTTGCAAGCCAGACTCGGGGCTCTGCTTGGCTGGCGGGCCGCCCCTCCGCCCCGGCTCCCTCCCGCCAGTCCGTGGAGCGTGCACCCCCTAGCCGCCCTTCCTACCCTCTTCCATGGGCCTCTCGTCTGCGCTTGGCTCCGCAGACTCCGTTCTGCTAATCCTCTCACGGTTTTCTGGGTTATTTAGGCAGGTGTAGGTGGAATTTAAGTGATCAGCAGGACGCGCGGTGAGCCCAGCGTCCTCCTGGTGCCACCGTCTTCCCACGATCCCCAAAGAAGAAATTTAAAAATAACCAAAGACAAATGAAAATGAAAACACAACATTCCAAAACCTATAGGATGTATCAAAAGCAAATCTAAGAGGGAAGTTTATAGTAGTACCTCAAGAAATAAGAAAAATCTTCAATAAACAATAACCTTATACCTGAAAGAACTAGGAAAAGAACAAAGCCCTAAATTAGAAGAAAATAATAAAGATCAGAGCCCAAATAAATGAAATGGAGACTTAAAAAAAAAAAGAAAAACTAAGAGCTGGTTGTTTTAAAGACAAAATTGATAAATCTTTAGCCAGACTCATCAAGAATAAAAGAGAGAGGACCTAAATAAATAAAATCAGAAAAAAGAAGTTACAACCAACACCACAGAAACGCAAAGCCTTCTAAGATATTATAAGAATTATAATAATATAATTATATGCCAACAAATTTGACAACCTAGAAGAAATGGATAAATTCCAATATACAATTTTCCAAAGCCTGAATCAAGAAAAGGAAAAAAAGCTGGACAGACCAATTACAAATCATGAAATTAAATCTGTAATGAAACAATTCCTCCCCCCACCAAAAAAGTCCAGGGCCAGATGGATCCACAAGTGAATTCTACATTTAATTAAGAGTTAATGCCTATACTGTCAAATTATTCAAACAATGGAAGGTGGGGGAGCCAAGATGGGGGAACAGCATGGAAGCTTTTTGCGTGTCTCGCATCCATGAAATACAGCCAGACCAACACTAAACCATCCTACACACCTAGAAAACTGATTGGAGGATTAACACAACAATTTGCACAACCTGAACCATAGAATTCAGCAGAACAAGAAAAAAAAATGTGTTTTCAACTTCTATTAAAAATATTTTTCTTTAATATTTATATTTTTTACTTTTGTGTAAATTTTTTCAAATTCTATTTTACTTCCATAATTTTATTTTAGTGTACTTCAGTGTATTCACCTTTTCAAATTTTCAAACAATTTCCTTTTTTCTTTTTTTTTATTTTTCTTTTTCTTGAATACACAAAGAGAAAAACTTCATTTTTATTTTCAATTTCTATTAAAAATATTTTTATTTTTTACTCTATTTTTTGCTTTTGTGTAAATTTTTTCAAATTCTATTTTACTTCCATCATTTTATTTTAGTCTGCTACAGTGTATTCACTTTTTCAAATTTCCAAATGATTTCCTTTTTCCTTTTTTTAATCTTTTTTCTTTTTCATTTTTCTTTTTCTTGAATACAGAAAAAGAAAAAATTCATATTTATTTTTCATTTTTATTAAAAATATTCTTTAATTTTTTTCTACTATATTCTTTACTTTTGTGTATTTTTTTTTCAAATTCTATTTTACTCCCATCATCTCAGCTTAGTCTACTTCACTGTATTCATTTTTTCAAATTCTCCAACGATTTCCTTTTTTTTCTTTCCCCCCCCCTTTTTTTCCTCTAATCTGTCAAACCACTTTCAACACCCAGACCAAAACACACCTAGGATCTAGCATCATTTAGTCCATTTTTGTGTGTGTGTTTAATTTTTTATTTTTAATATTTTTTAATTGTAATTTTTTTAATTTCAATTTTTCCACCTCATTAATTCCTTTTCTCCCTTCAAAATGAAAAAAAATGAAGGAATTCACCCCAAGAGAAAGAGCACGAAGAAATGACAGCCAGGGATTTAACCAACACAGATACAAGCAAGATTTCTGAACCAGAATTTAGAATCATGATAATAAGAATACTAGCTGGAGTTGAAAATAGATTAGAATCCCTTTCTGCAGAGATAAAAGAAGTAAAAAATAGCCAGAATGAAATTAAAAATGCTGTAACTGAGCTGCTATCACGGATGGATGCAGCAGTGGCAAGGATGGATGAGGCAGAACAGAGAATCAGCCATACAGAGGACAAACTTAGAATAATTTAGAAGAAAAAAAGAGGGAGATTAAGGCAAAAGAGCACAATTTAAGAATTAGAGAAATCAGTGACTCATTAAAAGGGAACAACATCAGAATCATAAGGGTCCCAGAAGAGGAAGAGAGAGAAATAGGAGTAGAAGGGTTAGGTAAGCAAATCATAGCAGAAAACTTTCCTAACCTGAGGAAAGACACAGACATCAAAATCCAGGAAGCACAGAGGAACCCCATTAGATTCAACAAAAACCAACCATCAACAAGGCATATCACGGTCAAATTCACAAAATACTCAGGCGAGAAGAGAATCATGAAAGCAGCAAGGGAAAAAAAGTCCCTAAACTACAAGGGAAGACACATCACGTTTGCAGCAGACCTATCCATAGAAACTTGGAAGGCCAGAAAGGAGTGGCAGGATATATTCAGTGTGCTGAATCAGAAAAATATGCAGCCAAGAATTCTTTATCCAGCAAGGCTGTCACTCAAAATAGACAGAGAGATAAAAAGTTTCCCAAACAAAAATTGAAGGAGTTTGTGATCACTAAACCAGCCCTGCAAGAAATTTTAAGGGGGACTCTCCAAGGGGAGATAAGATGAAAATATAAATAAATAAATAAATATATACATACATATATACCAAAAGCAACAAAGATTAGAAAGGACCAGAGAACACCACCAGAAACTCTAACTCTACAAGCATCATAATGGCAATAAATTCGTATCTTTCAGTACTCACTCTAAACATCAACGGACTCAATGCTCCAATCAAAAGACATAGGGGGGCGCCTGGGTGGCTCAGTCAGTTGAGAGTCCGACTTCAGCTCAGGTCACCATCTCACGTACTGTGATTTCGAGCCCCGCATCGGGCTCTGGGCTGATGGCTCAGAGCCTGGAGCCTGCTTCCAGTTCTGTGTCTCCCTCTCTCTCTGCCCCTCCCCTGTTCATGCTCTGTCTCTCTCTGTCTCAAAAATAAATAAACGTTTAAAAAAAAAAATTAAAAAAAAAAAGACATAGGGTAACAGAATGAATAAGCCAACAAGACCCATCTATATGCTGTTTACAAGAGACCCACTTTAGACCTAAAGACACCTTCAGATTGAAAATAAGGGGATGGAGAACCATTTATCATGCTGATGGTCAACAAAAGAAAGTCAGGGTAGCCATACTTATATCAGACAATATAGACTTTAAAACAAAGACCGTATCAAGAGATGCAGAAGAGCATTATATCATAATCAAGGTGTCTATCCACCAAGAAGACCTAACAGTTGTAAACATTTATGCGCCAAATGTGAAAGCACCCAAATATATAAATCAATTAATCACAAACATAAAGAAATTCATTGATAGTAATACCATCATAGTAGGAGACTTCAACACCCCACTCACAACAATGGACAGATCATCTAATCAAAAAATCAACAAGGAAACAATGGCTTTGAATGACACACTAGACCAGATAGACTTAACACATATATTCACAACATTTCATCCTAAAGCAGCAGAAAATACATTCTCCTGGGAACATTCCATGTGCACTGAATAGACCATATACTGGGACACAAATCAGCCCTAAGTAAGTACAAAGAGATTAAGATCATACCATGCATATTTTCAGACCACAACACTATGAAACTCGAAATCAACCACAAGAAAAAATTTGGAAAGGTAACAAATACTTGGAGACTGAAGAACATCCTATTAAAGAATTAATGGGATAACCAAGAAGTTAAAGAGGAAATTAAAAACTATATGGAAGTCAGTGAAAATGATAACACCACAACCCAAAACCTCTGGGATGCAGAAAAGGCAGTCATAAGAGTAAAGTATATAGCAATCCAGGCCTTCCTAAAGAAGGAAGAATGGTCTCAGATACACAACCTAACCTTATGCCCTAAAGAGCTGGAAAAGGAACAGCAAATAAAACCCAAAACCAGAAGAAGACAGGAAATAATAAAGATTAGAGCAGAAATTAATGCTATCGATACCAAAAAAAAAAACCAGTAGAACAAATCATTGAAATCAGAAGCTGGTCCTTTGAAAGAATTAACAAAATTGGTAAACCACTTGCCAGTTTGATCAAAAAGAAAAAGGACCCAAATAAACAAAATCAAGAATGAAAGAGATTACAACCAACACAGCAGAAATAAAAACAATAATAAGAGAATATTATGAGCAATTATATGCCAATAAATTGGGAAATCTGGAAGAAATGGAAAAATTCCTCGAAACATATACACTACCAAAATTGAAACAGGAAGAAAGAGGTAATTTGAACAGACCCATAACCAGTAAAGAAATCATGTTAGTAATAAAAAAAAAAATCTCCCAAAAAACAAGAGTCCAGGGCCAGATGGCTTTCCAGGGGAATTTTACCAAACATTTAAGGAAGAGTTAACACCTAAAATCTTGAAGCTGTTCCAAAAAATAGAAATGGAAGGAAAACTTCCAAACTCTTTCTATGAAGCCAGCATTACCTTGATTCCAAAACCAGAAACCCCACTAAAAAGGAGAACTATAGACCAATTTCCTTGATGAACATGGATGCAAAAATACTCAACAAGATATTAACCAACCGGCTCCAACAATACATCAAAATTATTCACCATGACCAAGTGGGATTTATACCTGGGATGCGGGGCTGTCCACAAAACAATTAACATGATCCATCACATCAATAAAAGAAAGGACAAGAACCATATGATCCTCTCAACAGATACAGAGAAAGCATTTGACAAAATAGAGCATCCTTTATTGATAAAAACCCTCAAGAAAGGAGGGATATAAGGAGCATACCTTGAGATCATAAAAGCCATATATGAACGACCCAACACTAATATCATCCTCAATGGGGAAAAACTGAGAGCTTTCTCCCTAAGGTCAGGAACAAGACAGGGATGTCCACTCTCACCAATGTTATTCATAGTACTAGAAGTCTTAGCCTCTACAATCAGACAACGCAAAGAAATAAAAGGCATCCAAATCGGCCAGGAGGAGGTCAAACTTTCACTCTTCACAGATGACATGATACTCTATACAGAAAACCCAAAAGATTCCATCAAAAAGCTGACAGAATTGATTCATGAATTCAGCAAAGTTGCAGGATATAAAATCAAAGCACAGAACTCGGTTGCATTCCTATACACCAACAATGAAGTGACAGAAAGAAAAATCAAGGAATCAATCCCATTTACAGTTGCACAAAAAACCATAAAATACCTAGGAATAAATCTAACCAAAGAGATGAAAAATCTATACACTGAAAACTATAGAAAGCTTATGAAAGAAATTGAAGAAGACACAAAAAAATGGGAAAAGATTCCATGCTCCTGGAGAGGAAGAACAAATATTGTTAAAATGTCGATACTACCCAAAGCAATCTACATATTCAAAGCAATCCCTATCAAAATAACACCAGCATTCTTCACAGAACTAGAACAAATAATCCTAAAATTTGTATGGAACCAGAAAAGACCCTGAATAGCCAAAGCAATCTTGAAAAAGAAAATCAAAGCAGGAGGCATCACAATCCCAGACTTCAAGCTATACTACAAAGCGGTAATCATCAAGACAGTATGGTACTGGCACAAGAACAGACGCTCAGATCAGTGGAACAGAATAGAGAACCCAGAAATGGACCCACACATGTATGGCCAACTAATCTTTGACAAATCAGGAAAGAATATCTAATGGAATAAAGACAGTCTCTTCAGCAAGTGGTGCTGGGAACACTGGACAGCGACATGCAGAAGAATGAACCTGGACCACTTTCTTACACCATACACAAAAATAAACTCAAAATGGATGAAAGAGCTAAATGTAAGACAGGAAGCCATCAAAACCCTAGAGGAAAAAGCAGGCAAAAGCTCTTTGATCTTGCCCACAGCAACTTCTTACTCAACATGTCTCTGGAGGCAAGGGAAACAAAAGCAAAAATGAACCACTGGGACCTCATCAAAAGAAAAAGCTTCTGCACAGCAAAGAAAACAATCGGCAAAACTAAAAGGCAACTGACAGAATGGGAGAAGATATTTGCAAACAACATATCATATAAAGGGTTAGTATCCAAAATCTATAAAGAACTTATCAAACTCAACACCCAAAAAACAAATCATCCAGTGAAGAAATGGGCAAAAGACATGAATAGACACTTCTCCAAAGAAGACATTCAAATGGCCAACTGACACATGAAAAAATGCTCAACATCACTCATCATCAGGTAAATACAAATCAAAACCACAATGAGATACCACCTTACACCTGTCAGAATGGCTAACATGAACAACTCAGGCAACAACAGATGTTGGTGAGGATACAGAGAAAGAGGATCTCTTTTGCATTGTTGGTGGGAACGCAAGCTGGTACAGCCACTCTGGAAAACAGGATGGAGGTTCCTCAAAAAACTAAAAATAGAACTACCCTACAACACAGCAGTTGCACTACTAAGCATTTATCCATGGGATACAGGTGTGCTGTTTTGAAGGGACACATGCACCCCCATGTTTACAGCAGCACTATCAACAACAGCCAAAGTATGGAAAGAGTCCAAATGTCCATCGATGGATGAATGGATAAAGAAAATGTGGTATATATACAATGGAGTATTACTAGGCAATCAAAAAGAATGAAGTCTTGCCATTTGCAACTACATGGATGGAACTAAATGGTATCATGCTAAGTGAAATTAGTGAGAGAAAGACAAAAATCATATGACTTCACTCATATGAGGACTTTAAGAGACAAAACAGATGAAGGAAGGGAAACAAAAATAATATAAAAACAGGGAGGGGACAAAACAGAAGAGACTCATAAATATGGAGAACAAACTGAGGGTTACTGGGAGGGGGGATGGGCTAAATGGGTAAGGGGCACTAAGGAATCTACTCTTGAAATCATTGTTGCACTGTATGCTAATTAACTTGGATGTAAATTATAAAAAATAAAATATAAAATAAATAAAATTCTCTGCAAAAAGAAAAATTGAAGAGGAAAAACAATTTCAAATTTATTCTATGAGGCCAGCATTACCCTAATACCAAAACCAGATACTACAAAATAATTAAATTACAACCCAATTGTCTGATGAACATAAATGAAAAATCCTCAACAAAATATTAGCAAACCAAATTTAACAATACATTAAAAGGCTCAAACACTATGATCAAGTGGGATTTATTCAGGGATGCAAGGATGCCTTAATATCCACAAATCAGGTGCCTGGGCAGCTCAGTTGGCTGAGCATCTAACTCTTGATTTCAGTTCTGGTCACCATCTTACAGTAGTGAGATTGAGCCTTGCATTGGGCTCTGCACTGACCGTGTGGAGCCTGCTTAGGAATTTCGCTCTTCCTCTCACTCTGCCCCTCCCCCACTGGCACTTACTCTCTCAAAATAACCATTAAAAAAAACTTTTAAATCCACAAGTCAACATGAAACACCAAATTAAAATGAAGCATAAAAATCATATGAACATTTCAAAAGATGGAGAAAAAGCATTTTACAAAGAACAACATCCATTCATTATATAAAAAAAAAAAAACTCTTAACAAAGTGGATATAGAGGGAGCACACCTCAAAGTTCACATATGAAAAACTCACAACAACAGTATAGTCAATGGGAAAAAGCTCAAAATGTTTCATCTGAGATCAGAAACAACAATACCTACTCTCAACACTTTTATTCAACATACTGCTGAAAGTCCTAGCCACAGCAATCAGACAACAAATAAAAGGCATACAAATTGGAAAGGAATAAGTGAAACTGTCACTATTTGCAGATGACCTGATAGTACACAGAAAAAACCCTAAAGATCCCACCAAAAAACTATTAGAACTGATAAATGTTGTAAAGTTGCAAAATACAAAAATAGACATAAATCTGTTGTGTTTCTACACCCTAATAAACAACTATAAGAGAAATTAATATAACAATCCCATTCAAAATGACATCAAAATAAAATACCTAGGGATAAATGTACCAAGAAGATGAAAGACCTGTACTCTGAAGATGTGAAGATACTGATGAAAGAAATTAAACACAAATGGAAAGATATACTGTGCTCACAGGTAAGAATTAATATTGTTAAAATGTCCATACTACCCAAAGCAATCTACAGATTCAGTGCACTCCCTATCGAAATACCATCATTTCTCTCAGCTCTAGAGTCAATAATCCTTATTTTACAGTTTGTTTGGGGTTTTTTTTGAGAGAGAGAGAGAGAGCATGCACGTGAGTAGGGGAGGAGCAGAGAGAGAGGGTGAGAGAGAGAATCCCAAGCAGGTTCCACACTGTCAGCACAAAGTTCAATATGGGGCTCAAACTCACAAACTGTGAGATTATGACCTGAGCTGAAATCAAGAGTTGGACACATAACTGATTGAGCTGCCCAGGTACCACTAGATTAAACAATCCTCAAAGTTGTATGGAACCACAAATGACCCGAAACAGCCCAAGCAGTTCTAAAAAAGAACAAAACTGAAGGTATCAAATTCCCTGACTTTAAGGTATGTTACAAGGGTACAATAATCAAAACAGTATGGTATACTGGTACAAAAACACACATATAGATCAAAAGAACAGAGAGCTCAGAGATAAACCCACATTTATATGGCCAATTAATCTAAGATGAAGGAGGCAACAACATACAAAGGGGAAAAAACAGAATCTTCAGTAAATGGAGCTAGGAAAGCTGGATAGATACATGCAAAAGAATGAAACTGGATCACTTTCTTACACCACACACAAAATAAACTCAAAATGGATTAAAGACCTAAATGTGAGACCTAAAATCATAAGACTCCTAAAAGAAAACATAGGCAATAAACCCTTGGCAAATATTAGCAGTATTGTTTTTTATCTCTCTCCTCAGGCAAGGGTAACAGAAGAAAAAATAAAAAAAGATGGGACTACATCAAACTAAAAAGCTTTTGCCCAGAAAATAGAACCATTAACAAAAGGCCAATCTACTGAATGGGAGGAGATATTTGCAAATGATATATCCAATACGGAGTTAATACTCAAAACATATAAAGAATTCATTTAATTCAATTACAAAGGAACAATTTAAAAATTGACAGAGGATCTGAACAAATCTTTTCTCAAAGACATGCAGATGGTCAATGGGCACATGAAAATATGTTCAACATGACTAATCATCAGAGAAATGCAAATCAGAGCCACAATGAGGTATCACCTCACAATAGAACAGCTATTAACAAAAAGACAAGAAATAACAAGTGTTGGAAAGAATGTGGAGAAAAGGATACCCTCAAGCACTGTTGGTGGAAATGCAAATTAGTACAGACACTATGGAAAACAGTATGGAAGTTCTTCAAAAAATTAAAAATAGGGGGGCGCTTGGGTGGCTCAGTCGGTTAAGCGGCCGACTTCGGCTCAGGTCATGATCTCACGGTCCGTGAGTTCGAGCCCTGCATCGGGCTCTGTGCTGACAGCTCAGAGCCTGGAGCCTGTTTCAGATTCTGTGTCTCCCTCACTCTGACCCTCCCCCGTTCATGCTCTGTCTCTCTCTGTTTCAAAAATAAATAAACGTTAAAAAAAAAATTTTTTTTAATTAAAAATAGGGGTGCATGGGTGGCTCAATCAGTTAAGCATCTGACTCTTGGTTCAGCTCAGGTCACGAATTCATGGTTAGTGGGATCAAGCCCCGCATCAGGCTCCACACAGACAGCAGGGGGACTGCTTGGGATTCTCTCCCCTCTCTCTCTCTGCCCCTCCCCTGCTCAAGCACACAATGTCTCTCAAAATAAAGATTGTAAGGCATATCAAAGGCAAGAAAAATCTCAGTCTAAAGGGAGAAAGTAATCAAATATTACCAACAAACAACAAAACGTAGGCATATCATGCTCAAACTACAGAAATCAAAGACAAAAATAACCTTCAAAAACGCCAGGGGCAGGAGGAACAAACTTTATCAAGAAAGGAAAAGTGTTGAAAGAAAAAAAACCCACTAATTTATAATGCATATCCAGTGACATTATCTTCCAAAAGCAAAGGGGAATTACTTTGTCAAACAATAAGTGAGGAAATTCATCACCACTAGACCTGTCCTCCAGGAAACCTGAAAAGTTCTTCAAGCATAAGGAAAATGGTCTAGGCCAGAAAACTTGGACCTACACAAAGAAGAGAAAAGCATCAGAGAAGGAATAAATGAAAACAAAATAAAATCTTGTATTTTCATATTCTTAATTTATCTGAAAGATAACAACTAATGTGTTTTTAAAGCAATAATAGTAACATGTATTGGGTGATTATGACACATGGTACATATTTACATAAGTAAAACGAAGGTTAACAGTGTCGTAAGAGATGGAAGGGAAGAATTTAAATGCTCTGTTAAATGTATCTGTACTTCACATCAATTGGTATTGTATTACTTGGAAGTAGATTTGGATTAAAAATGTAGATTTCAAATTCGAGGAAACTGCTGAAGAAACTTTTAAAAGAAGTCGAATTGATATGCTGAGAGGAGGTAAGTGGAATCATATGAGTCTATAACATACTCAATTAAAACCAGAGAAAACAGAAATATTGTAGGGTGTGGGTGGGATTATAAAGAATAAATACAACAAATAGAAAACATTTATAAACATGGTAGAACGAAAACTAACTATATCATAATCACTTTACACTGGAATGACCAAAAGACATCAATTAAATGACAGACTGTCAGAGTGAATTAAAAAAAAAAACAAAACGATCCAACTGTATGTTGTCTAGAAGAAACCTCCTTTAAATATAAAAACTCAGATAAAAGTAAAGGACTGGGGAAAAAATATACCATGCTAATTCTAGTTAAAAGAAAGCTGGATTAGCTTTATTGATTTCAGACAAAGCAGGTTTCAGAATGAGGAAGGTTTCAAGGATAAAGAGGGGCATTACAGAGTGATAAAAGGGGTAAATTCTTGAAGAAGACACACCAATCCTAAACATGTATGCATCTAACCAAAAAATAGCAAAATACATAAGGCAAAAATTGATAGAATTGAAAAGAGAACTAGACAAAGCTCCTAATATAGAGACTTCACACTTATCAGTAATTGATAGATCAAGCACACAGAAGATCAGTAAAGATATAGACAAGCTAAAGAGCAGTATCCATCAACTTGATCTAATTGATGCTTATAGAATATATGCTATTTTATACATTGTATTATATATTCCACACATTATAGAATGCCATCAAGAGACCACAGATCACCAAGATATGCCACGTTTGTGCCATAAAACACTCCTTAACAAACTTAAAATAGAAATCATACAAAGTATGTTCTCAGATTATAGTGGAATTATACTAGACAGCAATCACAGAAAGGTAAGTGAAAATCTCCAAATATTTGGAAATTAACCAACATACTTCTAAAATAACCTACATGTCATAGAAGATACTGCATATAAATTCAAATTATTTTGAACTACATGAAATGAAAATACAAAGTATATAGGATGCAGCAGAAACAGTACCTAAAGGAAAATTTAAACATTAAGTGCATATATTAAAAAAGAAGAAAGATCTAAAACAGCCTACACTTCCACCTTAGGAAACTAGAAAAATAGAGCAAATGGAGCCTAAAAGCAAGCAGAAGAATAGAAATTATAAAATTTACAGTATAAATCAATAAAATTGAAAACAGGAAAGTAAATTAGAAAAAAAAAGTAGTTCTTTGAGAAGATTATAAAATCAATAAGCCTCTAGCCAGGTTAACAAGAAGGGGGAAAGAGTGCACAAATTGCCAGTATCAGAAATAAGAGTTATCACTGATGCCACTAAGGGTAATTCTATGCCCACAGATTTAATAATTTGAGTGAAATGCATCAATCCCTTAAAAGACCCAAACTACCAAACTCATACAAGAATAAATAACCTAAATAGACCTGTATCTATTAAAGAAATTGAGTCACTATTTAATAACCTTACAAAAAGAATTAAAAAGCACCAGGCCCATATTGTTTCACTAATGAATCCTATCAGACATTTGACAAAGAGGGGTGCCTGGGTGGCTCAGTCGGTTAAATGTCCGACTTCAGCTCAGGTCGTGATCTCATTGTTTGTGGGTCCAAGCCCACATCGAGCTCTGTGCTAACAACTCGGAGCCTGGAACCTGCTTCAGATTCTGTGTCTTCCTCTCTCTCTGCCCCTCCCCAGCTTGTGCTCTGTCTCTGTCTCTCAAAAAGGAATAAATGTTAAAAAAATTTTAAAAAATAAATAAAATAAAATAAAATAAAATAAAATAAAATAAAATAAAATAAAAAAGAATTAACACCAATTCTCCACTAGCTTTTCCAGCACATAGAAGCAGAGGGAATACTTTCCAACTTGGTTTATGAGATCAGCATTACTCTAATACTAAAACCAGTTTAAAGACATCCAAAGAAAAGAAAATTATAGGCCAATGTCTCTAACATTGATTAAAAAAACTACAGTGGCAAATTGAATCCAACAGTGTATAAAAAGAATTATACTCCCAGACTAAGTAGCATCTGTTTCATGTATGCAAGACTGGTTCAACATTTAAAAATCAATCAAGGTAATTCACCACCGTATCAACAGGCTGAAGAAGAAAAGTAATATGATCACATCAACTGATGCAGACAAAGCATTTGATAAAATCCAACACCCAAAAAATGAAAAATTTCTTAGCAAATTGTAATTAAGACTCAGTTCTTCAACTTGATACAGAACATCTATAAAAACCTAGAGTTACCACCATACTTAATGGTAAAATACAAACAAGGCAAAGATGTCCTCTCCTACCCTTTCCGTTCAACCAGAAGTCCTAGCTAATCCAGTAAGAAAAGGAAATATAGGGTAAAAGGATGTGGATGGATAGATGGATGGATGGATGGATGGATGGGAGGGAGGAAGGAAGAAAAAAAAGAAAACTGTCTTTATTCACAGACATGACTGGTCTATGTGGTAAACACCAAAGAATTAAAAAAAAAAAAAAACAAAAAAAGAAACAAAAAAACCCTCCTCAAACTCATAAGCAAGTACAGCAAAGTCTCAGTACATAAGTTCAATATGCAAAACTCACATGCTCTGCTATACACTAGCAATGAACTATTGGAATTTCAAACTTTTCCAAAGACTACATCATACCATCCCAAAAAATTAAGTACCCAAGTATAAATGCACAGGATCTGTATGTGGAAAACTACAACACACTAGTGAAATAAATATTTAAATAAATGGAGAGACAGTATTGTCAAGATTTCAGTTCTTTCCAACTTGATCTACATATTCAGTGTAATCCAATAAAAATCCCAGCAAGCTGTTTTGTATGTATCAACAAACTATAAAGTTTATGTGATGCCATGAATCATATTGAGTCCCTGTCAAAATTCATCCATTACTGCCTTAACCTCAATGTGACTATATTTGGAGATGGAACCTTCATGGAAGTAATTAAGGTTAAATAAGGTTTTACCTAAGAGTAGGTCCCTGGTCAAATAGGACTAGTGTCATTATAAGAAGAGACAACTGAGACTTGCTTTCTCTCTGCCACCTGAGGACACAGTGTGGACACATATTAGAAAAATTCTGCAAAAGAGGAATGGGGCTCTCACCAGACCACAACTGTGTTGGCACACTAATCTCACACTGCCAGCCTCCAAAACTGTGAGAAAATAAATTCCTGTTGTTTGAGTCACCAAGTTTATGGTATTATGTTATGGCGGTCCAAACTAATACATATGGAAAGGCAAAACCAAAACCTAAAATAACAAACACAATCCTGAAGAAGAACTAAGATGGAGTTCTCTCTCTACCTGATTTTATGAGTTACTGTAAATCTGAAGTACTCAACACAACATGATATTAATGAAAGAACAGACACCTATCAGTGGGACAAAAAGCCCAGAGAAATACACACAAATATAGTCAACTGATTTTTCAAAAAGGTCCAAAGGAATTCAATAGGAGAAAAATAGCAAAATATGAATCCACACACAGACCTTACACCTTACCCATAACTTAACTCAAAACAAATCATAGAAAACAGAATATATGAAACTATAAAACTTCTGGAAGAAAACACAGATGAAAATCTACATGACATTGGGTTTCATAAGTATTTAGATACCACATCAAAAGCATAATATATGAAAGAAAAAAAGACTGGTTAAGTTGGACTTCCTTAAAATAAAAACTTATGCCCTATGAAAGACACTGTTCAGAGGATGAATAAATATACCACATACTAGAAAAAATATTTGCAAAACATATCTGATACATGACTTGTATCCAAAATACACAAACAACTCTTCAAACTCAACTTTAGAACCTAATTAAAACTAAAACAAAAGGCCAATAATCAAAGCTGGTATAATATTAGCAGGAAAATAATGTAGCATTGGATTATAACCTAAAGTATAAAATATCCATGACTCTGTGCTGACATGACTAAATGAGGGAGAAGAGAAATCCCTGATGCAGAAGAATCCCAAATAATTTATGTACATCCTCTGCCCTGGAGGAGGTGGAGTGTAACTCCCTGATCCCTATGTGTAAGACAATCCACAGTGATTTCCTTCCCAAGAGTTGAGTATGGAAAGGCGGCTAGGAGTGGGATATAACTTGCCATAGAAGTAACCTAACAATACCTCAGTCAGGTAATCAAGATCAAATTCAACAGTGATCAGTCAGGTGACAGTGTGTACCCTTGATATGATGTGATAAAAATGGCTCTTCAGCTCTATGGTCTTCCTCCCAAAAACATATAACCCCAATCTAATCATGAGTAAAACACCAGACAAATCCCAACTGAAGGACATTCTACAAAACACCTGACCCATCCTGAAAACAAAGAAGCCTGAGCAACTGTAACAGGCAAGAAGAAAAACGAAATGAAATATGGGATCAGCAATAAGAGTAACAGAAAAAGGATTTTAGATAAAAACTAAAGAAATCTAAATAAAGTATGGATTATGGCTAATAAATATATCACTATTGGTTCATTGCTGACAAACGTGCCATACAGTGTAAGATATTAATAACAGGAGAATCTGGATGTGAGATAATATAGGAACTCTCTGTGCTACCTTAGCAACTTTTCTGTGAATCTAAATCTAGTCTAACGTAAGTTTATTTAAAAAAAAAAAAAAACAAAAAAAACTGGGTTGCGGTTTGTTTTTTTTTTTTTCATCTTAAGATCTGAAAACTGACTATCTGAAAAGTTGAGCAACCACTCAAGGCCACAGCGTTAGCCAGCTGACCCTGAAAGCCAAGTCTGTTGGGCTCCAGATTGTATGGTTTTCTTTTCCCTTGGGCTACCGAAAGTTCGTTTTCTTACATAACCATGACAAAAAATAAAGAGGTGGTAGATAATGCATAAGGGCTTTGAAAGTTACTAAAAAGTTCTCAGTCCCAGGTGGGTAACATGGCACTGTCCTGCCTCTTCTGCAACAGGTGGCCAGCCCTGCAGCTGTGACCCAGCTGTGCTAAGGTGTCCCGATAGATACATACATACAAACATACAAACATACACACACACATACACACACCCCTGCCGGGAGCCACCTGTGCTGCCTCCACCTTGTGCAGGGGTTGCAATTCACCTCTCCTAGGGCCTGGGAAGACTTGGTTGGGTCCTGAGCACCTTCCCCCCGGAAACCCCCTCGAGGACCCCAGAGACTGGCTGCCTATGCACATACTGCTGCTGCCTCAGCCTCCCTTGAGGGGCAGGGGCGCCTGTCTTTATCCCTAGCTGTGCCAGCTCCCTTTTGTCCTCCCCTAGCAGCAGGAAACGCACAACAGGCTGTGTTTAAATCTTACGCAGGCTGATTGCTCTGTAACTGCATCTTCCCTGGATAGCTTGTCAGAGTTCTTCTGATTTGCCGACCTTTTTTCCCCCCTTTAAACTTAAAAAAATGCTCCTCCCTTGCTAGCTCCCTCTTTGAGGTGCCTGAATGAAAATGTTTTGAAATCTCATGCTATGTACCAACGTCCGCATTTACCTCCCAGGGCCTTAACATTACCAGGCCTGAAAGCCGGTCTCCAGGACAATCTGGAGGGCCAGCTGTCCCCGGGGGGGGGCCAGCTGTCCCACTGGGTTGCCAGTGGGCTTTCTTTGAAAAGTTGAATTGGGTTTGCTGACCCTTTTCTCCACCCCATGAGGTAACCCTGAGCTGACACCTGCCCTCCTTTTCTTGCTGCTATCTGGGATGCTGGCCATTACCCACTTGTAGCCCAAAAGGTACCTTTCTATTCTTCAAGTCCAAGTTCTCCTGTCCCCTTCCTTGAGCAGCTTTCACTGCCCTGGTACCTTAATAGGTTCCTACATCACCGGGTTTATTCCATGGATGTGTGTCTAACCCGTGTGTCTCCCACAACCACCTAATAAGACCACACAGCAGTCTTCTCTACCTCATTTTCCATGTGCCTGCAAAGGATGAGAGCTTTGAGTTTACGTCCAACCAGTTGTGTGGGTGTTTGGACAGGCAGAAGTGGGCGGGACACAATACTACAGATTGTTTAGTGTGGGGCAGTGGAGGTTCCCAGGACTGACTTCTAGTGTCTTACATTTTCCTCCAGCCTGCTCTCATTGTGGTAAGGTCTCCTCTTGGTGTCCATACCCACCAATGCCACCCACATTCTATGAAACCACTAGTACCTGTTGTCCTTCCATACTTCTCTGGCCCAGCCTGTGGCTTTCCTCATCAGACAGGGTCCACAAGGAGGCAGGTCAGGATGGGGAGGGCTGCAGACCACCACAAGGAGGGCCTGCTCTTCTTCTCCCTGTGGCTAAGCATGGATTTGGGACACAGAGGCTTTAAGTCATTTTCTGGCAGAATGGTCAAGGCCAAAGTTGGAGCCAGGTACATCCAGGAGGGCCGGATAGAGACAGGAGACAAGGCCCATGAGAAAGGGTAAGCAAGGGTGTGGTAGAGACAGGCAGATTTACCAGGAGGCTATGAAGCGGACACTTTAGGGCCTCCTCACTTGCACTTCCCACACTCTGCACTTAATTTGGTATTCAAAGTTTGATATTTCTTAAGCTCCAGGTCCCACAAACCTGAATTGGTTCCAGGTAAGGAAAGTATGAAAAAGAGAAATGCAGAGTAGTTGAAGGGCAGATAGATTGCAAACCAGAGCAATTCCACATCTGGAGTAAGGTTGCCCACAGCAGGGTATCATGAACCAGTAAACTTGTAAAAAGCCTGGAGCAGAAGAGATATACCCAGACATACCTAAAAGCTGCTGGGTCAACTGCCCAGGGCACTGTTATTTGTGTGCTCCAGTGGCTACCGCACATGAGGAAAATACCAATAACCCCTTTTTGTGCTGTCCTGTGTGTCAAAGCTGCAATTATGTCTCCACTATAGGAAATGGCAAAAGGCACCCCATTCTTCTAACACATGCAGCCCCTCCCCAAGGTGCCCTTGGCAAGTGGAGCTCAATCTAGATTTTAGCCTCCTCTTGCCCCCTTAGCTGAGTACTCTTACATAATAACGAATCTATGGAACTATACTAGACAAACTAACTCAACATGAGTTACAAAGCAGGTTTGGTCAAGCAGGAACATCCCACAGATTTCAACCAATGAACTCTTAACAGTTCTTACCCCCTCACTATCAGAGCCCCTCACCTAGAACTCTGGCAAAAACCCAGGTGAGCTAAATCAGAGAATCATCAGAATAAAGCATGGCGGAGATGACAGCAGACAGCATTTCAAACCCCAATTATGCCCTTTACTACTTGGTTTGCTTTGGGCAAGTTTTTTATCTCATTGAACCTTTGTTTTCCTATCTGTGAAATGCAGCCCATCGTGCATTCCTCTGAGAGTTGTGGAAAGGATTACAGAAGATAATCCTGACATATCTAAAGTATCTGGGCCATTACAAGAATTCGGTAAATGGCAGCTGCAATTGCTGAGTGATGGACACCTAAAATTACCCCCACTTCCTGCCTGCGATCAAGCTGTCAAACCTCAATTCTTGCCTCAGGGAGAGTCCCCCAGGCTCATTAGTGCCTCACACAGATTCTCACTGGTTTGTTCAGCAGGTCCTCCAAAACTGTGCCAACAAACTGAGATATCTGCAAAACAAATTCTGGCTATGTGTGCGAACATTTATTTCACATGTGGCACCGTTTATTCTTCTATGGCAGGAAATGGTCTTGTTTATCTTTGTGCAGTGTTGAATTAAAGATCGCCCATCAAACTCTCTGATCTCAACTGCTTTTTCCTGAGACGTACTCCTGGGCTGCTTCAATCCCTCAGGTTCTGTCTCCAGTGAAAGGCAAATCCACATGGAAAAGAGGAACTACTCGAAGACCTGACAGTCAGCTACGCTTTAAGGTAAATAAATTTATCAGACTTAGATTCTTTATGGAGTACTACTTTTAATGAAGGGAAAAAGCTGAAGAGCTTGGAAGTTGGTTCTTAAACATGTAAAGATCTAGTAAATATATTGCAGATTTTTATAGTTAAGCCCTGCTAAAACTCTTCAGGACTATTGGCTGTGATGACAATATTAACTGACAATTCTTAATGCTTTCTACTTTTCCATATGCCAATGACAAGACTAAGCATTTTTATGTGTATGGACTCATTTAGTCCTCATACTCACCCTATGATTTTATAGATGAGAAACTGAGCCACACAGAGAATTTACTTACCCAAGATCATACAGCTGATAAATGGTGATGCTGAGATATAAATCCAACAATTTCAGGCCAGAGTCCTTGCCTCCTTCACTCTACCACCTGTTACCATAGATTGAGAAGTCAAAGCTCCTGGCAGAGGGGCCTGATTGTCCTCCAAATCAGGTAGGGAAAATACCTAAAATTAGGGTCATAATAAAACCCCATAATTTTCATACCCCTTGAGAATCATAAGAAATGATGAAAATTAGAAGGAGGGAAGTGACTGTGTAGATAGTATGAATGTGTATCTGTAAAACCAAAGAGAATCAACTTAAAAAGTAACCCCATACACTAAGATTGAGATAACTGTTTACAAAATTAATGTAAAAAATATTAGCTTTTCTAGAAACACCAACCAACCAGAAAATAGAATGGAAGCAAAGATACCATTTAAAATTGTAATCCAAAAGAAAAAAATAACTGGAAAAAGCTTAAGCAATATGTAATATCTGTATGAAGTAACTACAACCATCTATTGGAAAATAAAATATTTAAATAGAAAATATGCCCTTTTCTTCAAGGGGAAGACTCCTTACAAAGATGTCCATCTTCCCTGTATTAAACCGATAAATTTAACATGATCAATACCAAAATGAAACAATTTGGGGAGGGTTGGAGGGAGAGTAGGATCCCCAGATACACTATAAAATTTATACCAAAAAGTAAAACACAAGAAAAGCCACAGTATGTATGATAAATAAGAGTATGGGAAAAGTACTAGCTCTAGCAGATATCAGACTCTATTATAAAGTCACAGTAATTAAAATATTATTGTACTGGCTCAATAATTGATAGCCATATGAATGAAAGTGAATAGGAAAATCAGAAGTAGACCTAAAATTAGATTTATGTAGAGACAGGTTTTTTAATTCATTGGAGAACATATGTATTATTCAAAAAAATAGTTTAACATAACTGGCTAGGCCATCCCTAAAAGAATGAATCCCTTCCTCATTTCTTTATATCAAAATAAATTCCAGATAGATAAAATATTTAAATGTAAAAAACCTAAACCATAAAAGTACTAGACACAAGACAGTTGTTGTTCTTCTACATAATTTCATGGGAAGGACTTCTTTAAGCATAACATTAAACCCAAAACACATAAAAAGTGGATAAAGCTGCCTACATAAAATTTAAAATGTCTTCATTTAGAATGGAAGGAGAGAGTTTCTCAGACAAAAGCTACAGGAGTTCATGACCACAAAAGCAGCCCTGCAAGAAATATTCAAGGGGACTCTGGAAAGGAAAGACTGTAAATGAGAGTATGAAAAGTAAAAAAAAATAAAATAAAAATAAAAATAAACCACAAAAACAGTAAAAATAATTATTTCTGTAACAATCACTCAAGGTATTCATAAAATAAGAGGATATAAAATATCATATGATATACCTAAAACAGGTGCGGAGAGTAAAGAGTGGGTTTAAACTTAACTGGCCATCAATTTAATAGAGACTGCTATATGCAGAACACATTATATATAAACCCAATGGTAACCTCATATCAAAACCCAATAATAGATGTGGAAAGACTAGAGAGAGGATTCCAAGTATATCACTAAAGAAAACCAACAAACCATGGAGGAGAGCAAGAGAAGAAAGGATCAGAGGAAATCTACAGAAACAACCACAAAACAAGTAACAAAATGGCAATAAATATATATCCATCAATCATTACTTTGAAGGTAAATGGACTAAATGCTTTAATCAAAAGACATCAGGGGTACAGAGCAGATAAAAAAAAAATAAGCCCCATCTGTATGCTACCTACAAAACAATCATTTCAGACTGAAAGACACCTGCAGATTTAAAGTAAGGGGATGGATTCTATGGCCATACCACCTTGAATACACCTGCTATCATCTGAAAGTAAGGGGATAGAGTAACATTTGTCATGCAACGGATGTCAAAAGAAAGCTGGGGTAACAACCCTTATACTAGACAAAATATACTTTCAAACAAAGACTGTAACAACAGATAAATAAAGACACTATTTAATAATAGAGGGGACAACACAACATGAAGATACAACAATTGCAAATATTTATGTAACCAAGATGGAAGCAGCCAAATACATACAACAGCTAATAACATAAAGGAAATAATCAATAGTAATACAGTAATAACAGGGGACTTTAATACCCCACATACTCAATGAATAAATCCATTATTAAAATATAATAAAATCCATTATAAATAATAAAGTCACCACTTGTATCAATGAATGTATCACCCAAACAGGAAATCAACAAGGAAATCATGGCTTTGAATGACACACTGGACCAGATGGATTTCATGGACATATCCAGAGCATTCCAGCCTAAAAGAGCAGAACATGCATTCTTTTCAAGTGCACATGGAAATTAGGCCACAAAACAAATCTCAACAAATTAAAAAAAAAAAATCAAAGTCATACCATCCATCTTGTTGGACTACAACACTATACAACTAGAAATCAACTACAAGAAATTATCTGGAAACAACACAAATACATGAAGGTTAAATAACATGCTACCCAGCGATGAATGAGTCAACCAAGAATTCAAAGAGAACATTGTAAAAAACATGAAGACAAACGATTATGAAAACACAACAGTCCAAAACCTTTGGAATGCAGCAAAAGCTGTTCTAAGAGGAAGTTTATAGCAATACTAACCTACCTCAAGAAGAAAACTCTCAAATAAACAACCTAACCTTATACCTGAAGGAGCTTTAAAAAGAACAAATAAAACCCAAACTCAGCAAAAGGAAGGAAAGATAAGGATTAGAGCAGAAATAAAGGATATGGAAACTAAAAACAAAAACAAAAAACAAACAAAAAACAAAAGATCAATGAAACCAGGAGCTTATTCCTTAAAAGATCAACAAAATTGATAAACCTCTAGCAAGACTCAAAAACAAAACAAACAAACAAGAGTAAAAAGGACCCAAATAAAATCACTAAAGAGGAAAAATAACCAACACCACAGAAATATAAACAACTGTAACAGTATTATGAAAACCTATATGCCAACTAAGTGGAAAACCTAGAAGAAATGGATACATTCCTAGAAACATATACCAAACTAAAGCAGAAAGAAATAGAAAAACAATTCCATCAATGAAATTGAAGCAGTTATCAAAAAACTCCAAAAAAAAACCAAAGTCAAGCTTCACAGGCAAATTATACAAAACATTTAAAGATGAGTTAATGCCTCATTCTTCTCACACTATTCAAAAAAATACAAGAGGAGGGCAGGAAAACTTCCAAATTCTTTCTATGAAACCAGTATCACCGTGATACCAAAACCTGATAAGGACTCAACAACAAAAAAAAGAACTACAGGCCACTATCTCTCATGAATAAAGATGCAAAACTCCTCAACAAGTTTTTACCAAACCCAATCCAACAATACTTTTTAAAAAACCATACACCACAATCAAGTGATCTTTATTCCTGGGATGCAAGGGTGGTTCAATATTCACAATCAACAATCAATGTGACATGTCACATCAATAAGACAAAGGATAAAAACCATATGATCATTTCAAGAGATGAAGAAAAAGCATCTGGCAAAGTACAGCATCCATTCATGATAAAAATGCTTTGCAAAGCAGGTCTAGAGGGAATATACCTCAACATAATCAAGTTTCATATGAAAAACCCACAGCAAACATCACATTCAGTGGGGAAAAAAAAATGAGAGCTTTTCCCCTAAGGTCAGGAAGAAAACAAGGATGTCCACTCTCACCACTTTTATTCAACATAGTACTGGAGGTCCTAGACACAGCAATAAAACAAGAAATTAAAGCCTTCAGAATTGGCAAGAAAGAAGTAAAATTCTACTTGCAGATGACAAACAAAAAACAAACAATTGATAAACCTCTAGCATACTATATACAGAAGACCATAAAGGTGCCATAAGAAAACTGTAATAAAGATAAATGAATTCAGTAAAGTCACAGGATACAAAGTCAATGCACAGAAATCTGTTGCATTCCTATACACTAATAATGAAGCAGCAGAAAGTGAAATGAAGAAAACAATCCCATTTACAATTGCACCAAAAACAATAAAATATCTAAGGATAACCTTAACCAAAGAGGTGAAAGACCTATATTCTGAATATTATAAAATAATGAGAGAAATTCAAGATGACACAAAGGAATGGAAAAATATTCCATGCTCATGGATTGTGAGAGTACTGTTAAACTGTCTATACTACCCAAAAAATCTACACATTTAATGCAATCCCTATCAAAATACCAATAGCATTTTTCACAGAACTAGAACAATCCTAAAACTTGTATAGAACCACAAAAGGCCGTGAATAGCCAAAACATCTTGAAAAGGAAAAACAATATAGAATATATCACAATTCCAGATTTCAAATTATATTACAAAGTGGTAGTAATTACAACAGTATGGCGGGGGGGGGTGGAGGGCAGCACCTAGATGGCTAAGTTGGTTTAGTGTCTAACTCTTGGTTTCAGCTTGGGTCATGATCTCACAGTTCTTGGGATCAAGTCCCTTGTCAGGCTCTGCACTGTCAGCACAGACCTGCTTGCAATTCTCTCTTTCCCTCTCTCTCTCTGCTCCTCCCCCATTCATTCTCATTCTCTTGTACGCTCTCTCTCTCTCAAAATAAACAAATAAACTTAAAACAGTATGGCACTGGCATAAAAACAAACATACACATCAATGGAATAGAATAGAAAACCCAGAAATAAACTCACAATTATATGACCAAATAATCTTTGACAAAGAAGAAATGAATATACAAAGGGAAAAAGATGATCTCTTCAACAATGGGTGTTGGGAAAACTGGAAAGCAACATGCACAAAAAAAAAAAAAAGAAACTGGAACACTTTCTTTCACCATACACAATAATAGACTAAAAATGGATTAAAGACCTAAAAGCAAGATCAGAAACCATAAAAATCCTTGAAGAGAGAACAGGCAGTAATCTCTCTAACATCAACCATAGCAATATTCTTCTAGATAGGTCTCCTGAGGCAAGGGAAACAAAATTAAAAATAAACTTGGGACTACATCAAAATAAAAATTTTCTGCATAGCAAAGGAAAAAAATCAACAAAACTAAAAGGCAACTTAGTGAATGGGAGAAGATATTTGCAAGTGGCATATCCAATAAAGGGTTAGCATCTGAAATATATAAAGAAATGATACAACTCAATACCCAAAAAAGCCAATAATCCAATTAAAAAATAGGCAGAAGACATGGACAGTTCTCCACAGATGGCATATAGATGGCCAGAAGACACATGAAAAGGTGGTCAATATCACTCATGATCAGGGACAACCATATCAAAACCACAAAGTGACCTCATACCTGTCAGAATGGCTAAAATCAAAAACACAGGAACAACAAGTGTTAGTGAGGATATGGAGAAAAAGGGACCCTCTTGCATTATTACCAAGAATGCAAATTGGTGTAGCCCCTGGAGAAAATAATACAGAGCTTCCTCAAAAATTAAAAATAGAACTACCCCTATGATCCAGGAATCCCACTACTGGGTATTTACCCAAAAAATATAACACTAATCCAAAGGGATACATGCACCCCTATGTTTACAGCAGCATTATTTGTAATAGCCAAACTATTATTCACACACACAATGGAATATTATTCAACCATAAAAGGATGAAATCTTGGCATTTTCAACAACATGAATAGAGCTAGAGACTATAATGCTAAGTCAGTTAAAGACAAATACCATATGATCTCACTCATATGTGGAATTTAACAAACAAAAGAAGCAAGCAAAGATAGAGAGAAACCAAGAAACAGACTCTTCACTATTGTGAACAAACTGGTGATTACCAGATTGGAGGTTGGTGGGGGAGGTTGGTGATGGGGATTAAAGAGTACACTTATGATGATGAAAAAAAAATGATAGGGGCACCTGGGTGGCTCAGTCAATTGAGCCTATGACTTGGTTCAGGTCATGATCTTGCAGTCTGAGTTTGAGCCCCACATCAGGCTCTGTGCTGACAGCTCAAAGCCTGGAGCCTGCTGCAGATTCTATGCTCCCCCCTCTCTCTCTCTATGCCCCTGCCCCACTCACACTCTGTCTCAGTCTGTGAAAAATGAATAAACCTTAAAAAAAAAAAATGTCTGCTTCAAAAAAAAAAAAAGGTTTTAAATGTCTTCATATACCATTAAGCAAAAAAGCAAGAAAAACACTGCAAAAATTAGACAAAGAATTTCCATCATATACAGAAATAGTTCTAAATAATCAATTGGAGACATGTTTTTAAATGCAACAGAAATAAATTAGTGACAAACATTACAAAAAATGCAACTGGCTTTTAATCATGTAAAAAGATAAAACATTTTATTCATATTAAAAAATGGAAATTTAAATCACAAGATTTCATTTTTCGACTGTTAGACTGGCATAGAGCACTAAGTTTGCTAACGCACTGATTGGGGAAATGGCACTCTAATGGATTATTGTTGGGAGTACCCAACAATACAATCTCTTTGGAGGAAAACTTGGTATATCTATCATAATTTTAAATTCTACTTCTAAAAATCTATCTGATAACATACACAAGGATGTTTGTTGTAGAACTATTTACCATAGCAAAAGAAAAAAGAAAATCTAAATGCACATCAATGAGAAACCGATTATGTAAATTCTACTATATCCATACAGTGGAACATAGCCACTAAGCCACTATAGCCTAGACTAATATAGTGACTAAAAATAGTCAGATACGCAAGCACTAATAAGGAACCATCTCCCAAAATGTTAAACACAAAAGGCAGAATGCACAACAGTTTGTATAATATTCCACAGTTTGTGGGGCTTTTCAATTTTATTTTTTTAGAGAAAGTGTGCAAGCAGAGGTGAGAGGACAAAGAGGGGGAGAAAGTATCTTAGGAAAGCTTCATGCCCAGTGCGGGGCCCAACACAGGGCTTGATCTCATGACGATGAGATGATGACCTAAGCCAAAAACAAGAGTCAGACACTTCATTGACTGAGCCACCCAGATCCCTTTATTTTTTGTTTTTTAAAAACAGGAGCATATAAATCTGTACATTAGGATCAGTGTTCTCCAAATTGGGCAGCAACCACCTGTAGGTTGCAAAATCAATTCAGTGTATTGCAAAACATATTCTTTAATGCTTGTATTTTTTTATCTTGGGATTCTATATTTTATTTAAATATTGATAAAATCATGTGTTTTCAAATGTTTTCCCTTATCATATATGGTAAAGGGGAATATTGTTTTATGTAATTTTGTTACAGTTATATAATTGCCTGATAGGTTGTAATGGGGCATATATTTCTTACTCTGGGTTATAGACAAAAAATATGTGAAAAACACTGGTAATCAACTATCTCTGAAACATAAAAACATGGTAAATGACCTTTGGAGACTGACATTGCAGATGGTGGGGTCAGAAGTGGAAAGGAGAATGATCTTTTCCCACATACCTTTGTACTATTACCTATCCAAGTTTTTGGAAAGGAAGGAAAATAAGATAAAAGCAAAAAGCAAAAAAGAGAGTTTTAATTATATTTTTTGTAGTATGGAGAGTGCTTAGGTATACTTCTGAGTGCATGCCAAGAAAAAGACAGAATTTCTGAACTCACTGTTTTTACCTTTTGACCTACAGCTTTCCCTACTGCAGAGACATCTGCATATGCATGTTTTACTCAGAATTATACCAACAATGATGTACTTCCTTCCAGAGGGCAAGTATTTTCAGTTACGAACTCTACTGAGTTTAAGTTCTCAGTTTTATATATTACCACTATTAGACCATTTTCATTTTTCCTTATCTATTTCCTTTTAACAAAATTAATTTTAGCAGATTTCTTTCCATATAACATTTTGAACAAACGTATTCACTAATCAACTTTTGTCCATAGCAAATAATGATTAGTTATTATTTCTGCCATCAGGAAGTTTCATTTGCCATTTTGAACAAGGCAGTTTTTTAAACCCAATTTTGCATATCTTAAATGTACCATGTGGATCTCGACCAAAAAACCATAGGTAGCTGTAGTTGCTGTCAGTTTTATTTCGTATTAATCATTTCAACCACAGATATTATGACTTGGCTGGAATGTTTGATAGCTAATCCACGAGAAAATTGTAAACATTCTTCCTAAAATATTCCAGGCACATTCTATGGTCCAAGATCGGTCTGTTAGATTTAGAAGCCAATTCTTTGGCATCCTTCTGAACACTTTGAAAGATGTATACCATTTACCCAATCCACTGAAAAAGCCAAGCACAAACTGCTCATCCCACAGTGATATCAAAAGCCCTCATTTTGACTGACGGTGTCAAAAAATATCGTGTGACACCTAATAACATGTGCTGTCCAAGTAGTAGAGTCATAATATCCTAAGCAGGCATTGTATAGTGGGGGGCCTTGGGTGGTAAAGAGGAACAGACCAGCTCCTTTCCTGAAAAAAAAACAATTGTCTTGTATTGTCTTGTCTTATGGGAAACCCAGGTACCCTCAAAATAAAGATACTATAATAAGTAAATGCTAATGGTGATATGCTGCAAACACCATAAAGGAATTCTGTGCGTTTGGTCCTAAGAACAGGAATAAATATTTCACAGTGAGTTCATGGAGTATGAAGCACTGTCCCTCTGGGAACTTTGTTCTAATATGTCACCAGGTGTGTGGGATGGGACTACGTTGAAGGTGAATGAAGAATATAAAGCCAAGATGCAGGGAGTCCTGTGTGGACAATTAAAGTTATGTTTCCCTCTATCTGGTTCCTCTCTGGCCCATTTCTCTTTCTCTCTCTCTCTCTCTCTCTCTCTCTCTCTCTCTCTCTCTCCTCCCCCCCCCCCCCTTGGGAACCCAGATCTGGAACCAGAGTTCTTAAAGATTCTAGCCCTGATTTTCCTTACTGCCTCCTTCCATGACCTATGCCCCATCAGGGCTTGAGAACAGAGCTCTTAGAGCACCAAGTAACAGAAGCTCAGGGACCTCCTGAGAGGAGGCTGGCCATCTGCCCTGCATCAGGGCTATAATTACATGAACACCTGATTTAAATTCCACGTTGTTCTTCCTTCCTCCAGGGCAGGTTGGGTTCGCTTGATTCTCAAACCCATTTTTTTTTAATAATGAATTTATGACCTTGGCAAATAATAATGCTAATCATAGCATTAATTCCAGGGTTTATTTAAATGCATAGTTTGGGGCCTTGGTAAAAATGTGCTTTTGTCTGCAAAGTTACCATGTTAATTTTCTTCATTGGACAGAATGTTTGACAAGACAGTATAATTATTTTAGCAGCCCACTCAAATAGACTGAAATGCCTACTGTTAAGGCTCACAGACTTGTCAGTCCTTTGGCTCTCCTCCTCAGAACTTCCTTTGCTGCCTGTGGCCAACTACCCAGACAAATTAGGAAGCACAGTGACCTAGATGAGGGTTGGAGAGCTCACACTGAGTCTCCCCACCCATTCACCCTCCTGGGCCTGACCAAAGGCCTCACTCCTCAGCAGTGAAGAGGCCACAGGGCCAGAGAAAGCCCTCAGACACTCAGGGGTCACAAACCTGGCATTCCCACCGCCTCCACAGGCCACACCTGTGAAAAAAGGCAGGCTGAGGAACCAAACAACACTCTGTGCAAGGACCCAATTGCAGGCAGGAATTAATGCTTTGGAACATAGTATTATCGGATTGATCTTAAATAGATGTTTCACTTCTCTTTGATAATGAGCTGTGGGCTCTGAAGGGAGCCAAAGGAAATCAAAAGAAGAAATAACAAGAAAAACAACCCCCCAAAAGTCTTTCTGGTTATTGCTCTAAAAGGATCTTTAAAATTCAGTTTCAAACTGCTGGGTCTCTGACAGTGCAATTGTGATAAACTGATGAATGTCTATTTATACCAAAACATAAAACATATGGATGGTTATTTAGAGGACAAATGCATTTTGACAGATATCTAATTTCATTCCACTGATAGGATGTATTTTGTCAGAGTCTTCATTTCATCTGAGACACAATTGCTTTCATTTTCCAGTTCCTTGCCATGGTGGAAATGCATTTGTCAGGCCCTCCAAACCCAAGATGTGTTTAAAATATTGCCATCCCAGCTCTGCTTAAAACCAAGGAAAATTGTAAACATCTCCTATTACCCACTCATACAAGAAATATTACCAAGTAAATACTTTTATGTACCCAATTGGGTAGCAGAGAGAATTATTCAAAAATCTTCAGTATAGATTGTTGGCAATTTCCAGCCACCCATGATCTATTGAATTCTTGAATTACATAGAAGCATAAAGGAAATGAGGTTAATTCCCTCAAGGCTTAACTAGCAGGCAGAAGAAGGAGGCTCAAGACTGTACTGGATAAGTTCTACTCTTCCTTCATGTTTCAACTCCGGAATTAACTCCTCTAGGAAGCATTTTCTGACTCATCCAGGCAGACTTAACCTTTCTTCCATATGATCCCTTTCTACCTATCCATACCTCCATTAGACTCTTATCACTATGCATTTTAATTTTTCTAGTAGAGAAATTGACTTTTCATTTTTATATCCTCAGTGTCTAGAAGAACACCTAATACATAGTAGGAATTTAATAAGTATTTGTTGAACAAAAAATAAATGATTACCTCTATTACAACATGTATCACTTGAAATTACTAGTTAGCCTGCCATTTTCCTCCACCAGATCATTGAGTTCCTTGAGTATGAGGACTATTTTATTCACAGACATTTCCTCAACTATGAGCAGTGTCTGGCACACAGAAGATACTCAAATGTGTTGACAGAATACATGGATGGACAGATGGATGGATGGATGGATGGACGGACGGACGGATGATTGAAGCATCTGGGTATTTCTAACAGTCATCAGCTACATAAACATCGACAGCATTCCCTCCTCTCAGCCCCAGTCATTGATTCTGAAAATTTGAAATTCATTTTTCCAAGGATAGGTATCATCTGTTTTTAATATTTGTTTCCTGAATAATTCAAGAACTGGGGAGCCCTTAAGAGAAATCTAAAGACATCTTGAATATCTTTAGTTAGAGCCTATTAGATGTCCCATTCATCCTTAATGGTAAAAACCTCCAAATTTTAGCTCTGCACAAGAGGCCTGGAATAACATTTCCCAGTCTCCTTTGCAGATAGGGATGATCATATGACTAAATTCTGTGAATGGGATTGAAGTGGAAAGGTCATAGCAACTTACTGGATATATCCTTAGGTGACAGAACCTTCTTCTCTCTTTCTACTATAATATAGATACGATGGCCAAGTCTCAGGGAACCATACTGCACCATGAGTTGAAAGCCACATCCTAAGGATATGGGAGCCACAAGATATCAGCCTATGTGCCTGACAACTTTGTGGCTTACACAATGAGCCCTGGACTCTCTAGATCTCTTTAAAATGAAAGAAATTTTGAGTTTTCTGTTGCTGCAGCTTAACTAATATAGATAACCAGCTGGACACAACGTGAGAAATATCCAGAATCTTCTAATTGTATTGGATAACACTGAAATAAACTGACACTACATACACTATACCCTTTTAAGTAAGAGCCACTTCACTGGAAACCCAAGGTAGGAGATGGTTGAACTTGACAGTACATCCCTGAAAGCAGCTCGCCTCATATCCCTTTCCACTCTGCTCTGGGAAGGTCCCCAACTAAAGCTCATTTTATCCTTAACGTGAAAGAAGAGAAACAATTTCTGCTGCTACTGTTAAAATATTCCCTTAGCATCCATCAGACACAGTCCCAGTCTGGAACTGTGGATGGACCAAGAACCTCCCTAAAAGGAAAAATTTCACCAAGAGGAGAGTTTTAACTTGGGGTTGAAAGTCCCCACTACCAGCCGATCACTATGAAACATCTTGATTCAAATAGGCCAGAGCTCAATTTCCATCTCCATTTAGAGTACTTTGACTGTGGTCATTTTTCTGATAATGTCCGGGAATTTCATGGCTTTTTAAGCAAGATGAGGTTGAATGGTTGGATTTACTGTGGGTGAAATGCTGGCAGAAGAAACTTCAATTTAGCAACAGTTATCATGGACTACAAATCGAGGACTCCTCGGAACAGTGATGCCACTGAAAACAGTTATTACTCAATGTTAATAAAAAAAATTATGGATCTAATAAAACTTAATGGGGAAGTATCATGTGCCATAAAAGCTGCAGTCAAAGCAAAGAATGCTGGGTTGGGGGAGAAGATTCCAATATAATTCTGTACTGTCTGTGAGCCAGAATTGGCCACATCCGTACCACTTCTTAAGTGCAAATGGTTACGCGAATCAAATTAAACTGTGGAATACATAGTAATAGGATCATCTCCTTTTGTAAAAATACAAAGGAGCAAATGAGAAATTACCCAGCAAACCTAATTCATTAACTATAAGCAAGATCCTGGTTCATGATTGGCTACTTCTGGTAAATACCAGGAAACTTCTTTCTCAGAAACCCTTATGTGTCTCCCATCTAGGGAGAGAGCTTGGTTCCTCTAAAGGGCACCTTATGTCTTTTGTTTAAACAGAGTGTCTATGGTTCTTTGGAATTTAAGCTTCATTCAACACCCACAATCCCTACTGAGATACGGGAAATCAGAGGAATCAAAAACCTTCCCTCCATTCCTTCTGCTGCCACCCTAGTCAGGCCACCCTCATTTTCCACCTAGACTCCCCTCCAGCTTCCTAACTGGAGGAACTTCCAGGAACTTCCTGCTTCCTACTTCCTAACTTCCTACTTCCACTCTGGCTTCCTTCTTTCTCCACTCATTCACATCCCTTTCCCACATGGCAGCCAGAGTGATCTTTTTGATTTACAAACATGATTTTATTACTCTTATATTTAAAACCCTTCCAAGACTTCCTTAGGCTCTTAGGATAAAAAACAAAATCCTTTTAAGGTTCAGAAGGCTTTTTACAATTTGGATCCTACCTATTTCTCAGTCTTATCATGAGCCACTTGCCCTCTCCCCTACACCCAACCATGTAGATGGGAGTGCCGCCACCCCTGCATTCTCACTTCTGAGAGTTTGTAGCTACTTCTCCCACCTCATCTACTGTCCACTGAGATTATTTGAACTCAGCTTTTATTTCATTCCTCAGAAAGGAGTTCCCCTGCTCCTAGATTAGGTTAGCTTCTGCTCATGCATGCTCATAAGGCACTCTATACTTCTCTCTTTTGTAAAATTTAGCATACTGTTCATTATCTGCACAATGTCAGTCTTCCTCACTAGACTTTAATCCTCTTAATGGTAGGCCCCATGCCTGTCTTATTTCTCATCTTCCCCCAGTACCTAGTACAGTGCATGATAATTAAAGGCACTCAAATCCTTGTTAACTGTCTGAATGAATAAATACACCGATAATGGTCTATAAAACCAGAAAAATTCTGCTAATGCCACTGATTACAAGATGGCATAACTCTTGGAACTCTTTATAAAATGGAGATTAAAGCACAGGTCCTACACCAGAGATTTAAAACCCAAACTAGGAAGGTTTAGCACACTTTGAAGAAAAACACAAAGAGACACGCATTAAGTACAGCCCATCCTGGAGAGAGAGAAACGGGGGAAGCTTTTCAGCAGCCTTGAGTTGCCTCCCAAAGTGAGAAGTGAATCTTACAAGGAAGCCCTTTTTAAATCTTCTAAAAAGAGTCCTCAGAGGACTTTAAGTTAGAAAATCATCATTTTGAAACCATCAGAATAAAGACTGGTTCAGGCAAGGATTATCAATAGGATGCTAAATCTCTGAGAAAATTCTAATGCTTGCATAGACTTAATATGTTTCCCACAACATGCAAAAGAATCAAACTGGACCACTGTATCTTACACTGTAAACACAAATAAACTCAAAATAGATTAAAGACATTAATGTAACACCAGAAACCATAAAACTCTTAAAAGAAAACATAGGTGGTAAGCTCTTTGACATGGCTCGTGGCAATATATTTTTGGAGCTGACTCCAAAGGCAATGGCAATATAAGCAAGATAAACCAAAGGAACTAAATCAAACTAAAAAGCTTCTACACAGTGAAAGAAACCATCAACAAAATAAAAAGACAACCTACTGAATGGGAGAAGATATTTGCAAATCACATATCTCCTAAGGGGTTAATATCCAAGATACATGAAGAAGAACTCATACAACCCAATAACAAAGAAAACAATCTGACTTTAAAATGGGCAGAAGAGGGTGCCTGGGTGGCTCAGTCGGTTGAGCATCCACCTCTTCATTTCTGCTCAGGCTGTGATCTCGTGGTTGTGAGGTCAAGCCCCACATCAGGCTCCACTAACACTGTGGAGCCTGCTTAAGATTCTCCCTCTCCCTCTGCCCCTTTCTCCCACTCAAGCTCTCTAAAATAAAATTAAAAATTAAAATTAAAAAAAAATTTCATGGGCAGAAGATCTGAATGGACATTTTTCCAAAGAAGACATACAGATGTCCAACAAGCACATGAAAAGATGTTCCACATCACTCACCACCAGGGGAATGCAAATCAAAACCACAGTGAGATATCATCTCACACCTGTCGGAACAGCTATTATCAAAAAGACAAAAAACAAGTGTTGGTAAGGATGTGGAGAAAAGGGAATGAATGGGCACTGTTGTAAACTGGTAGAGCCACTATGGAAAACAGTATGGAGTGTCCTGGGGTGGGGGAAAACTTAAAATAGAAATACCCTATTATCGATCAATTCCATTTCTGGATTTTTATCTGAAGAAAATAAAAACACTAACTCACAAAGATATATGCACCCCTTTGATCATTGCAACATTATTTATAATAGCCAAGAGGTGGAAACAACCTAAATGTCCATCAATGAAAGAATGGATAAAGAAGATATGATAGTATGGATACATATACACACACCCAGAGGAATACTACTCCGCCATAAAAAAAAAAAAAAAAAAAAGAAATCCTGCCACTTGCAACAATATGGATGGGCCTTGAGGGTATAATGCTAAGTGAAATAAGTCAGACACAGAAAGAAAAATACCATATGATTTTTTTATATGTGGAATCTAAGAAACAAAACCAAATAAAATTCATAGACACAGAAAACAGATTGGTGGTTGGGCAGGGAAAGGGGGACTGATGGGTGAAGGGAGTTAAATGGTACAAACTTCCAGTCATAAAATAAATGAGTCATGGGGATTTACTATACAGCATGATAACTATAATCAATAATATTGTATGGCATATCTGCAAGTTGCCAGGAGTGTCGATCTTGAAAGTTCTCACAAGAAAAAAAATTTTTGTAACTTTGTATGAGGACAGATGGTAGTTAGACTGACCACTTTACAATGTATGCAAGTATCAAATCATTTTTTAACACCTGAAGTTAATATGCACGGTATGTCAATTATACTCAAAAAAATTTTCCCCACAGATTGCTTAGTTGCAAAGGATAAAACAGTAACTCTAATGGAGAAAATGAACAATGTTTTGATCAGTTGATGAAAATTAGGAAGGGACAGACTGATATTGTATGATGCCAGATGTGACACCCTGTGAAGGACACAGCATCACTGAAGGAGTGTAGTGGCCTAGAATGTGTGGCGCAAAATTAATGGTGAGGAAGCATAAGATAAATCCAACACGAGAAACATTCTTTAAAGGGGAGGGGCGCCTGGGTGGCTCAGTCGGTTAAGCGGCCCACTTCGGCTCAGGTCACGATCTCGCGGTCCGTGAGTTCGAGCCCCGAGTCGGGCTCTGTGCTGACAGCTCAGAGCCTGGAGCCTGTTTCGGATTCTGTGTCTCCCTCTCTCTGACCCTCCCCCGTTCATGCTCTGTCTCTCTCTGTCTCAAAAATAAATAAACGTTAAAAATAAAATAAAATAAAATAAAGCAAGGGGAGAAGGGGGGTTCTACATTCAAAAATGTCAATGTTATAAAAGACAAAGAAAGGCTATGGAAATGTTCCAGACTAAAGAAGACTAAACAGACAAGACAATAAAATATAATACATTATCCTAGATTGGATACTCCACTGGAGGGAAAGAAAAATGTTCTAAAGGTCATCATTGGATTAAGTGACAAAACTGGAATACAGGCAATGAATTAGATAAAGTTATTGTATTAATATTAAACTTACTGAAGTTGACAAGGATCCTGTGGTTCTGTAACACAATGAGAAAACAAAAATATCTATTTGGGGGAAATACACACTGAAATATTTGGGGATAAAGGGCTATGATGTATCATATTCTCAAATAGTTAAGAAAAATTTTATACACACACAGAGATGACAGATAATAAAGCAAACCGATTAAACGCTAAAAAATGAAGGCATCTGGCACAATCTTTCTACTGTTCTTATTCTTGCAAATGTTCTGTAAGCTTGAAATTATTTACAAATTTAAAAAAAAACTGAAGGGGGCTTTAGGCTATAAATCCCCTTCAAGATAAACTTCTGGCCAAGAGGCAGAAGTAACAAAGCCCTGGCCCTCTTCATGCCAAATGTTGTGAGGCACCAGAATCTTTGTCTGATGTGCAACAGGCAAGGCAAGGCAAGGGTGGGCGAGCAACACCCCTGCACCCTCACACACACAGTTCCAGTCTTCAGCCCCTAAGAATTCTTGAAGTTCTCCAGAAACCATCCCCTGGCCCAGGAACTTTAACATGCAAAGCACCACCACAGAGCAGCATGTTGCCTGAGAAAGTCTGGTTGCTTAGCAACCCCGACTCCTACTTCAAAAGATAAAGCTGAAGCCCTCCCTATTGGTCCTAGGGTTGGTGCACTCTGGAGAGAGAGTCTCTGCTGGTCATGCTCCAGGTGAGACTCTGGCCAGAGCTAGTTTAGGTCCTGAGCCCCATAAAGCAACATCCATGGCTGAGGCTATGAATCAGGCACAAAGCCTGGGGATCCAGGAATGTAGTCTAGTAAAATGTAAAGTGAACAGACCTTCAACCAAGTCACTTCAATGCTCTGAGCCTCAGTTTCCTTACAAGTAGCCAGAGATAGCTAAGATAGATCATTCTCAAATCCAGCTGTATATTAAGATAACCTCATGAGCTGATAACCAACCCCATTGTGTTATCAGTGCAATCATCATCACTGGGGAAGGGGCCCTGGCACTGGTATTTCTTGCAAGCTCTTCAGATGATTAAAATAATGCAGGCAGTATTGAGAATCAAGGGGCAATGACCTCTTAGGCCTCAAGTATCTCTTTTAGAACTAATTACCTGGTGCCTGTAGTGATGTCTTAATTCCTAATCTCTCCTTCCTTCGTTTCCCCCCAAACGGAGGCCGTGACCACTACATTTTAGGCCCAATTCTGCCTCTCCCCTAAGACCATCCTTGACTGAACCCAAGTCCTTCAATCCAAGCTCAGCGACCTTTGCAACAGGTCTAGCCAGAGCCCAGCCCCTTATTTCTTAAGACTCAAACCCACCTTATGCCTGCCAAGAAAGTAGAGTTTGAGGTTTTACAATACTTACAAGGTAAGACGTTAGCCTGAATTTTCACGTATGCTGGAGAAGACATGCTATTCCTTGGTCAGAGACCAGAAATAGTCTATCACTAACAGCAACAGCAGTGTGTCGTTTTTGCACCACTTCCCCAAGCCCCAATATCCACAGGGCAACATGAAGAGGACCAGAGAGCACCTGCACACAAAGTGGGTAGTGTTACAGGATAAGGATGCCTGAGTTTACCAAACCCTAATCTTTTATAATAGGCAATTTGCTCTTTGCTCCAGAAAGAGACACAATCTCTGTTTTACAAGCAGTTCGCTATTCAAACATCCTTGAAAAGACTGTCCAGTGCCCTGCCTGCAACATGTGCAGAAATACAAAAGACCCACAGAGAAATGCCTCCTATCAACACCCTGGACTAGAACCCATGACTTGCTCATCTCCTTAAGATCATGGCCACTGAGGCTACTCTTGCCCTTGTTAATTCTCTCAGAGCTAGGGCCCTACCTCTGAACACCAGTTCTGCAGGTGGAATCTGCTTCCCTAATGCCAGCCAACTGCCTAGAGTCACCCACCTGAACTGCCAATCACCCCAATCCCCCAGATTACTTCTCTCCACACTTTCTTCCTAGGCAAAGGGTCCCCAAGACTCCAACCCATGGCAGGAGCTCTCTGAGCTTGGACAGAACATGAGAACAGGCAGAGCTGGCCTGAGGCTGCAGAGCAAGGAAGAAAGCAAGAGCAGCTCTCAGGGCAAAGGAAGGGCTGCAAACTAATCATAAAGTCTAAACCAGTGGTTCTCAAACCTCAGCATGTACTGATCACCTAGAGGGCTTGTGAAAACACACATTTCCAGGCCCACCCCAAATGTCTGATTGATGAGGTCTGATGTGGGGCCTGAAAATACACATTTCTAAAAGTTCCCAAGTGGTGCCGATGTTGCCCTGGTCTAAACCTCGTCAATCTAAAGCACCTGACCTGAGAAAAGACAACCAGACTGAGAGCAAGGGAATGCCAGGTGGAGGCAGCATTAGGAAAGAAGGTTTAGGAGAACCTGAAGGAATAATCTATGGGCATGCAATTCAGAGGCAGGAAAATTTTATGAAAGTCCCCCAGCTTGCCCATAGGTCAGGGAGGGTGCTGTTGGGATCATTTAGGACAGTATGCTGGGCTTCCTAAAGTTGACTGCTTGTCATCCCAGATGCCATGTCCACCTGTTCAACATGTTTCCTCCCGGTGTCTGCAGCAGGCTGGGCTCTCTGGGTCACATCCTAGCCCACAGGTAGTCTAGTTGGAGTTTTTGATCAACCCAGCCTGCCTGGTTCCATTAGAGTTAACCCAGTCATACTAACCCAGTCCCACCTCCCACCCAGGCCCCTCCGTTTACCATTTATACACACCCACCAAATGCATTCTTCCTCTGTGCCCCTGAGGCTGATACCCTCAGTAACTGCAAGACCTGCTACTTAATTTCCAGTTAAGTCTGAGTAATGGAAGGCCCTGGCAGGAGATCAACGGGGAGGAGAGGAGCTCCAGGCCTTTCTTTCACATTCTTCCTTCCTCCTCAGGGCTACATCTCTCGTAATATTTGCACCCTACTACTCTGTCTACCACTACCCCTGGGTGGCTCCTCTACCATGGCTCCAGATTTAAAACTGGAAAATTGTTTCTACAGCACTATTTCCTCCTCTTGTCCTTTCAGCACTCAGAGTGGAAATGACTTCCCACTGTTATTTCCAGTGCATCATGATCCCCTATCTGTTCCCCTAGTCCTGCCCACACCTGTGAGTGGCCCCTTCACTGAAGTTTCTCAAACCTCTAAGCAGGTCCAGTCATACTTGTTGAATTCTGTTTCCTGCTGGGACCCCCAACGATACCCCTGCTTGCCAGGCCACAATCCAACATGTTCCAGGGCTCCTCTCTGCTGGACAGACATACTGAAATGGGCCTTTCCCTGTAAGAGAGTGGAGACATTGCTCCTTCCACCTTCTCAGGCATCCATCTTGAACTCCAGCCCACTCCACATGGCTCTACAGTAGAGACAGCAGCAAGGTGAAGCACCGCAGATAGGACCAGAGGCCTTGTCAGCAGGGCCGTGGTAAACACCTCTCCCCAGGCAGCTTCCCCGGGGCAGGAACAGGGCTTTCTGAGAGGGCCAAACAGAGCAAGGCTGCCCCCTGAGAGCAAATATGCTCTAACCCTGTTTCCCAAAGCCATGTCAGGAACAACAGACTGGTATCAGCCTCACTCTGCAGTCTCAGATGATGTTGCCATGGTAACACTAGGGTCACTGCTTAGCAACAGGCCAGAGCTGCAGGAAGTTGCTAAGGTATTTTCACGTGTGTTAAAGCAAATGGATGTTTATCTCAATCTTGGGTGTAAATACACTGTAGGGGGAAAAGAAAACATATACACACAAACCACCTACTGATTCAGAGTTGCATGTCTGCTAACACTGCAGCCTGGAGAATATGCCTTCTCTCTGGGAGGAGGCAGACAGAGACCCTGTATGACCCAATGAAGCACAATCTCTTCTGCATTCAAACAGTTCACCTGACTTTCCACTCACCCCCTCTTGAAACCTTCACCACCACCTAATTTCCAATACAGTTTCCAAATCTTTCTCCTTAATGATTTTTGAGAGGCCATATAGTATAGGAATTACATGTGTGAACTCTCAAGTCAGACTGCTGGGTTTAAACCTAGCTCTGGCCCTTTCTTGTTGTAACACACCGAACAATAACATCTCTGTCCTCAACTTCTTCATCTGTAAAATGGGAAACTGCCTATCTCACAGGATAGTGTGCCAATTAAATAATCAACTCCATGTCAAGTACTTAAAATAGTGCCTGAATGTAATGAGTGCTTTATTTAGGATATGTTTTCAATATTCAGTGAAATTATGTAAACCGTCCCATGTTCCAGGCCCTATAGGTCAAATTAAGAATATAAAGGTTGACATGAAGTTGGCCCTACACTCATGGGGCCCACATCTATTCCAATGCGAGTGTGGCAAGGGTAAAGGCCCAACTCCTTGGTTGGTCATTCAGAGTATCTCAAAATCTAGCTCCAGCCTGGCCTTGCCTGCCTAGTTATAAGCATTAAATAAGGTAATAAACTAAGAGTTTAGAATGGTGCCTGGCATACAGTACGCGCTCAAAAAAAGGTCACCTATTAATGTAATTCCCCAACAATACCCACACCAGCTTAAACTCGTCTATGTTCTGGCGCCTGAATGAACCTCCTGCACTCCCACATCTGGGTCCTTGTTTACAATGTTCTTGACACCTGGAATACTTTCCCTCTTCCTCTCCTCTAGTCTCATGTCTGTGTGACCTTGAGAGCAGTTCCAGTCATACTTGCTCCTGAAACCCCCCCCGCAACTACATGAGGCCACAGTCATCTCCTCTACCATAACCACATACAAACTCCCATAGTGTCCACTTTCTCTTCTGTGGTGTGTTTGTAGGTGTTTTTATCTTGCTTCCTAAACCAGAGCTTGAGCCTTCCCTGTCAGGCATCTCCTCAGAGCCTCTCTGCCTTACCTGTCTCGGGCCCTTTACCACTGATCCACCCCCACGGTTACTACAGTGACTAGCCATGCATGGACTCCACTCAACCACCACCCAATCACCATGCTAGCTTTTGGGGCTCCAGTAAATGAGATGCACAGTGGGTGCATGACCATGAGGTTCACTGGTCTTACAGTGTTCCCCAACATCCAGAAGCAGTAGCCCTATTCCCGTGGACCAACAGGCCAAGATAGGCATTCCTGTACTGGTGGGATTAGTAATTCTGATTCCTGGAATGAACTAAATGGCTGCCCGACAATGGGCACAGAGAAGATTACCACTATAAGGCAGGAGATTCACTAGGGCTTTTTTCAGTGCTTGAAACCCCCAGTAAAAATTATAAAGGGGCAATTGCAGCAACCATGATCTGGCAAGAGCAGGGCAAGTAAGGGTAACTTTAGTCTTAGTCTTTGCTATCCCAGGTGCTCAGGGACCAGCAGCATCAGTGTGACTAGAGAGCTCATCAGACCAACAGACTCTCAGGTCCTCCCCAGACCTCTGAATCAGATTCTGCATTTTAACATCCAAGTGATTTGTAACACCTGTTAACATGGAGAAGCCTACTAGGCAACCCACCTAGAACTTTTAGCTGAAGAGGAGAGAAATCTAGAAGGAGTAATGATGGGGGGGGGGGGGGTGACGAATATTAATTAGGTCCTCAAACCAGTGGCAGAGATGGGCACTACAGATTTTTTCGTTTACCCTCTTTTTCAGAGAGAGTGACAGGTTACAGCCTTGATAGAGAATTTGTGACTAATAGAATTCGTCTTTCTCCTTCAGGGAAAAAAAGAAAGTATCTTGTTCTCACCAAAAAAAAAAAAAAAAAAAGGAGACTTATATTCCTGTGGGACTGGATATACTGAGAGAGCTTTAGCAGAGCTGAGTGGGGCCAGCCTGCACTGTAGCCACATATCCCACGTGGCCCTCACACCCTGCTGGCCCCACCTGTCTCAAGGCCCTTGCTCACTTGCCCCACAAGAGCTTTTGACTCTGTGTGGATTCTACCAATCAGCGCCCATCCAGCTCTTCCGGATTGAGGTGAGCACCGTACCACAGCGTGGGGTGTGATCTGGCTCCCACAGTTGCCCCAGAAGGACTGTGCCATGCAAGCTAGGTAACTCCTCAGGGCAAGTTTGGGGAAAAAGGCAACAAGAGAAAGAAAATCACCTCTTCTATGTGCCCGTCCCTTTGAAAAAATGTCCTGAGATTCAGTAGCTCAAATGGTCTCTCTGAAAATGGGGTCACAAGACTGAGTGATTGCTGGTGCCCTGTATCAAACAGGGGCCAGGCTGACAATGTGCCCCTGGTGTTTCCTCTTCCTCCTTCCCTGCCTGTGCCCCTCCCTTTCTTGCTCCCACTTTCTTGGTTTTCTCTTACCAATAAAACGTTAGCAGGCTTTGGCCTCAGGCTCTGCTTTCTGGGGTTCCTAAGTTAGGATACTTTTAAAGGCAAAGACCACGTTTCATCCTCCTTTACGCAGCACCATGCGTGGTGGCTTACAGAGATGGGAACTAAGTATTTAATGCTGAGAGAGATCTAGAAGGAAGGGAAAAAATGACTGACAAGGATGAAGGACAGTCCCACTTTGTAGGGTTTGTGAGGAACTTCAACACCAGTAGTTAAGGGATCCATGGGGAGAAATAGTGCTAGGAAGCTGCTATGCAGCCCTGGCTTTGGTTCAACACCATCTTAGAAATAAACATCTAACATTCGTCTGCCTTGAAATCATGCATGCAACTGTCTCCCTAATACCATACTCATGGCAAAGGGTAATTTCTTCTCAGACTGCGTCTGGTCACTAGCCAGTATCTTGCCCACTTTGAGCAATGGTTTACCAGCGAATGGTGATGGCAAAACTCTCACCAGGAACATGATTTTCCCTTGATTCAAGTTCCCAGCATTAACTGAAGACAGCAATTCTCAAGTGAACTGCCTTCTATTTTTTTTTTAAGGTTATTTTTGAGAGAGAGAGAAAGACAGAGCATGAGTGGGGGAGGGGCAGACAGACAGCAAGACACAAAATCTGAAACAGGCTCCAGGCTCTAGGCTGTCAGCATAGAGCCTGATGAGGGGCCGGAACTCACAAACCATGAGATCATGACCTGAGCCGAACTTGGACATTTAACTCACTGAGCCACCCAGGCATCCCAGGCCCTATTTTAAAACACATCAGACAAGCATCAGGCCTCTGACTTTCTCATGTAAAGGCCTGATTCCACAGGGGCTACAAAATACCCACAGCCCTTGTGGTTCCAGAATTCCAGGATGACCCAGCTGCATCCCAGGAAGCAACTGACAGGTTCAAGGACAGCTGCTGTTCCTGAAGCCATCAGCACACCCCAGCTTGCACAGCACCAGAAGCAGGGCTGGCACATAGGAAATTCCCAAGAAAGGGCAGCCACTATGACCCTGGTTCTTGTTATGCTGCCCTTTGCCAGAAATCTTCTGTCTGAAACTAAGGTTCCAGAGGCATTTCTATCACTAGGCACAGGCCTCCAGGACAAAGTAAGATTATGTAACAAAGGCTCTTATCTGGAGGATGAAAAAAAGTACAACAAAACAGCTAGTGTATTGGGGTTTAGTATTCCAAGGCCTGTGTTAAGCTCTTTCAACCTACTATTTCACTTAATCCTAACCTAAGGTGTAGATACCATATTATCTCGAGTTTGAAATGAGGAAACTATAGCTCAGAGGAATTTAAAAACTTATCCAAACTATAGAATGGGAGGAAATATATACCAAATCACAGATCTGGTAAGAAACCTGTATCTAAAATACATAAACTCAGTACAACTCAATAATTAAAAAGACAACTCTATTTTAACATGGGCAAAGGGTCTAGGGGCACCTGGGTGGGTGGCTCATTTGGTTGAGCATCTGACTCTTGATCTCAGCTCAGGTCTTGATCTCAAGGTTCCAAGTTCAAGCCCCACACAGGGCTCTGCATGGGGTGTGAAGCCTACTTAAAAAAAATGAATAAATAAAAGTGGGCAAAGGGTCTGAACAGACATTTTTTCAGAGAAGATATACAAATGGTCAGTATTAACATAAAAGATGCTAATGTAGGGGCACCTGGGTGGCTCAGTTGGTTAAGCATCTGACTTCGGCTCAGGCCCTGATCTCACAGTTCATGAGTTTGAGCCCAGCATCAGGTTCTGTGCTGACAGCTCAGAACCTGGAGCCTGTTTCTGATTCTGTGTTTCCCTCTCTCTCTGCCCCCCACTCCAGCTCACACTTTGTCTCTCTCTCAAAAATAAATAAATATTAAAAAAAAAAAAGATGCTCAATGTCATTAGTCATCAAGGAAATGCAAAGTAGAACCACAATGAGATTCCACTCCATACACACTAGGGTAGATATAAGAAAAAAGATAATTACAACAAGTGTTGGCCAGGATGTGGAAAAAGTAGAGCTCTCAGACATTGCTGGTGGAAACATGAAATGGTATGGCTGCTTTGGAAAACAGTCTGAAAGTTCCACAAAAAGATAGACAGTTACTGTATACACTTCCACGCCTAGATATATACCTGAGAGAAATAAAACCCTATGTCCTCATAAAAGCTTCTGCACGAATGTTCCTAGCAGTCTTATTTGTAATAGTCAACAAGTAAAAATAATCCAAAAGGCCTCAAACTGATGGATGGATCAAAACTTATCCCAAGTCACACAGCCTCTTCTTCTGAGTAAAGGGAAAGTAGACAGGACCCTTGACTTCCTATCAAGACTAGGTTGATATTGAAGAAATGAACAGAAGGTGGTGGTGAGAAAGAAGCTTAGGCTACGAAGGCAATGGGTAAGAAGGTTCTGCTGAAACACAAGGACGTTCTCCCTACATCTCCATACAATTCACAGGGGAAATGTTCAAGGATCTAAGAAGAGAATCCTAATAGCAAAGTCATCTCCTGGTGGAAGTCCCCATCGCTGAGCAGGAAAGCAGCAGGTTGTATGGAAGAAGGACACTACACATGAAAGTATGTATCTCAGTTTGACCTTCAGGGACACTGTGCATATCTATCACGGGGTGTCTGGGTTTCCTATAACCCCAGGGCCTGATCCACTGCAAATACTCCACAGGTACTTCATGCATCTAATTGAATTCTGTCTGTGCTGGAGCTGAACAGTCTCTTGGGAACCCCATGCCTAGCATGGCCCCAACACCTAACAGCGCTTTGCACATGATGAATGTTCAATAACTATTTGTGAAAGGGATGGATGGGTGAGTAAGTAGCTTTTAGTCGGGAAGACAGGCTACTGTGTATCTGTGAGATATATCAGAATGAGGAAAATGAAGTACCAAGTTTAACTCCTATGGAAAAAAAAAATAAAGTAAATTGACCATGATTTGGTCCCAAAGTGTTCTCATCTACTGTCACTCCCACCAATGAAGGAGGACATCTGGAATTTGGGACATAGGTTTTAAAGAATCCCCCAATTTTTGACTGATAGTTTAAAAATGGCAACATAGAAATTTCTAGCTTAGAAGATACCTTAGAGATCCCTGAGCTATTGAAGAAAAAGAAGTGTAGAAGAACTGTCATTTTGTGGGAGTGTGACAAGTAGCTGTGTAATTTCCCGAGGATAAGCTAAGCCCAGGCAAGGAGTTCATGCACTGAGGGCAGAGCCCATAATATCAGAAGTTTAGGAAACAGACACCGTGTCTGTTGTACATTATTTGAACTGATTACTGGTTCTGGATAATTCACTCCCCCAAAACAACGTGACTCTATGACTATGGTTTTGCTGGAAGGTGTTACAAAGGAACAAAGAAACCTTCCCAAAATGGCCCGATGTGCAGATTTCACAGGTGAGTCAAGATGAAGGGCTGGCTGGAGACACAGACCCAGCAACCTTCCCCAAAACTGGCCCAAGAGAAACATTCCCAGGCCAGAACTTTAGAAACCCATTCACCTAACTGCTAGTAGCCAGATGATAAGGACAAAACTGTTCCCCAAGGAGAACTGCGTCCTTGAGCGAAGCAGTGGGGCAAGCTAATTTCTAATAATGAAGCTGTAAGCTACAGTATTTGCTACAAAACAGGCTTATTCATGAAGAGTAAATATGTCAACTAATTCAAGAGGCATGCTAAATCTCCATTGTTTTCTGAAGTTCAGGTTTCCTGGCTCTATAAAATGTGATGCACGCCTTCAATGTGTGCAGCAGAATCTGGGAGATTGCAGAATGCCACATTAAACTCAGAGCTCCTGGGCTAATGAGGGTAAGTCCATTTTGCAATAATGAATTGTTGGTAATAGCCCATCACGGAACAGATGTCTCATCCGTCACTGTACCGAGACTCCCACACTCCAAAGTACTCGGATAACATGGGGAGGCAGCATAGCCTGGGGAGGGATCCTCATCTCTGGACTCTTAAGTGGAGCCAACCCCATGAGTAGAATTCAGTGGGTGACTACTCAGCATGACTGGAGGCCCCCCAAATCCTCTCTAACTCAAAATATGTCCCCACCCATCTGCCACAGGGCTTAAAATATCCTCCCTTGAATGACTCCTATTAAAATGTAAATATGTCACCAGGAAGAAGTAACACATTGAATTAGCATCCATTATCATTCATTTTCACATTAGGGAGAGCTGGGCCCTCAGGGAATAGGAGGAGGACAGGTAGACGTTGCTGAGGAATGACTCAGAGGAACCCTGAGCTTGTCTCAGGTTGGAAGGCCAAGGCCAGGTTGGGCTCACATTGCATTCGCCAGCCCAGCAAACTCCAGCTCATCCCTCTCAACTGATGCTGTGGGTTTCTTAAGTACGTGTTTCCCCAATTACCAAAGCAACTCAGGAGAGGGGCTGCCATTTATTTATCTTTGCAGATTCCCAGAACCTGGCGCATTAATATTTAAAAAATCCCAAGTACCTCTCCAAAAAATATTTATTGAATAAGTAAATTTTATCTTCACAATCCCCTAAGGAAATCAGAGAAGGTATTATTACCATTTCATAGGTGAGGAAATGGAGTCTCATGGAGACCCACTTACTTGCCCAAGAACATGGGATCAAGGAGGTACAAGTTCTGGATACACAAAGAGGCAGACAAAGCTTGTGCCCTTTGTCTAACGAGAAGAGGACCTACGGGAGGGAAGTGGAAGAGATTAGGGCCAAATTTGGGGTGTGTTTGAACACTGACCTGAGAGTTTAGGGTGTTATTCTGGGATGCTCTGAAGGTTTGTTTAGTGATTGGGAATGCAGGAAGCAGAAAAATACAGTGAAATGTGCCAAGTAATATTTTAGAAAGATTAGTGGCATAGAGGAACACAGGATGGGTTGGAGGATCAAGAAATTAAAGACTAGTTAAGGGATAATTTGTGTGTCACAGCTGACATAGCAGCAGTGGGAACAGAGGGAGGCTACACATTTGAGAGACTTTATGAAGAACAAATAGAGCAGTTTAGTGACTGATGAATGAAGAATGGATATGGGACACAGAGGAATGAGGGACACTAACTAGATTTCAAACACGCTTAAATGAATGACAGAAAATGGGCAGCCATGGCAAGTCTGGGTGGGAAGCAGACTTTGGGCCAAGAATGGCAAATTCCATCATAAATACGTGGAATGAGGTGGCAATGGAATACCCGAGGCAGTTAGAAATTTGGTGTCAAATCTCAAGGAGATTTAGTGGAAACCATCCGATTAGATGTGATCTCTGAGAAAGAGTAGAAAATGAGTCAAAGTTAGAATCTCCCGTGTTGGACAGCAGAGTGATGAGTGAAGCCAAGTACGAGGTGTTTTAGAAAAGGTAGACATGACAGTGCCAGATACTGCGGGAAGGTCAAGGAAAGCAAGGAGAAAAAGCTATTGGATTTCAAGAACAGGCTATCTCCGCTCATCTTTAAGGGGAAAATCCCAAAGTATGGAAAAGGGCAGAGAAATTTAAATGGGGTAGGGGCAGACAGGAGAAGAAGCGATGGGAAGGGAAGAGACAATTTTACCCTTGGTGTAAGGGATGGCCCATGCTTGTTTATTTGTCCTTTCAGTACTTGGAGAGCTGAGCCTGTATTTTACGTGAAAAGGAAGGAGCCAGCACAGAGACTGAATAGGACAGAGAGAGGGGAAGAGACAGGGAGAGGCTTGAGAAAGCAGCAGGAGGACGAGAGGGGCTGGGAATGCCAGAGGGCAGGTGAGCGGACACTGTGCGGGAGTCCAGCAGCAGGGTGTGTGGCAGGACACTACACACAAAAGCACGAAGGAAGACAAAAGGAGCAAGCATGGAGGCAAGTCCAAGAAGTCATTTTAAAGGAAAAAATCAGAAAAATAAGTTTCCAGGGTTCAGTCTGGCAAAAAAGAAAGTAGGCTCCCCAGGGTACAGGACTGGCAAAGGACTGTACTGAGATATTGCCAAGATTTGTCCAAAGGAGGAGAGAGGCAAAATCATGTCTAAAGTTAGAATCTCATCTATATACTGGTGACAGTCCAAATAATGAAGTCTCCACCTAGAGTTTCAAGGTCAATGAACACCAGTGCTAGAGAGGTCCTGAGACGACATCTGACCTGCCTCTCTCACTTCGTCAGCTAAGGAAATAAGTCCCAGAGAGGTGAAGTAAATTGACCAAGATCACACAGTCTAGTTAAAGCTAAGCCTGGACCAAATTAAGACACTTAGCTCCTCCAAATAGCAACCAAATAGCAACTCTGTGTGTTGGGTTCCCTGGGATAATTCCAGTCATATATAATTATTCTTTCCAATGGTGATTTTGTTAAATATATAACAAAATAGGATTTCACTTTGGTAACCCCAAATGGCTTTTTGTATTAAAAATCTGAAAAAACAGTAAGTCAGGAAAGCAAATCATTTGTCAGACCGTATCTCCCAATTTTTGGTTCTGCAAGCATAGTCACTGCAATTAATCAGCAGCACTATTACAAGCGTGGCTCTGGAGCCAGAGAACCCCATGCCCCGCCATGAATCCAGGTAAGCCCACCACTCACTATTTGTGTGACACTGACTGGAAGAAGGACCTCAGCCCTCCCAAAGCAGCAGAGCAATCAATGACACTGTCATCATTGCCCTTAGCATGGGAGAAAAGTGGTGGGTGAAACCCAGAGAGGGAAGAAGGCAAAGCTGCAACTAATAACATTTTCCCTCTGGAATAATCCCTGTGTTTCAGCCAGAGATGATTTGGAGGCTTTTTGAGAGGGAAACCTGAAGAGAAAATGTAATTACTTTCCCCCTCCCCTGCCCCACACTTGAATTTCAAGGTGGTGTCCTTTCCAAATAAAAAAGTCACTTGAGGGGTGGAAGGGAGGCTGTAGGGAGAGAAGTGAAGGATGAAGAACGATCATTCTTGCTGAAGCTGATGACATTTCACCAAAGTGACTCCCTTTGGGAGCAGCTGGCACAAATGTCATTCAGCTGAGACAGTAGGAAGCAAGAGAGAGTGGTGGGCTCCACAGGAAATAGCATGATCCTCTCCTCCTCCTCACCCACCATCCTCTCCCTACAAATCCTGATTCTCTGGGGAAGAAGTCAGGACCATGTACTTAGTGGGGGTCACTCACCTGTGCTGGCTGCAGTCACCTTGCAACGTTTTCTACAGTAAAGAAACACACATCCACCCCCAGGAGAGCTGCCCTAACAGCAGAGCTGTGGGGGTCCCTGTCCAGAGAGAGCAAAACTCTGAACCCCACCTCTCCAACATGGACAGGCAGATAAGGAGAGACAAGACCATGCAACCACTTTCACCAGAACATCCCAAGAGAGATGAAGTTATTGATGACTACAGAGGTCTAAGTGTCTAGAACAAACAACCAAACACCCCTGGGGCTCTTATAGTTGATAATTTGGTTGAAGGATGGAAGGAAGGAAGGGAGGAAGGGAGAGAGGGAGGAAGTTAAGCCAACAGGGGTTAATTTAGCCTTGCCACTTACCATGTGACATCAGCAAACTGTTTAACCTTAATGCCTCAGTTTCCTTATCCGAAAAAGGGGGGATAATATAGCTCTTGAGTGTGCAAAAATGAATGTGTGTGTTGCAAGTGCCTAGCAGTGAGGAGGTGTTTAAAAGACAGTATTATGTATATGCACAAATTATTTAGAAAGTATCAAAATCATGCACACTGACAAAAAAGCACAGGTCCCTGACCAAGGTCTCAAAGTCATCATGCAGGAGGATGGACACTCATAAAACTCAAAAAGTAATGGTAAGCCTGTTCTTTCAGGCTACTGACGTTCAGACAGGGACTGCTCATCTCCAGAGACTGAGGAGACCTTCAGAACTAATGGATCCTTATGAGGCCTGAAAGACTTGACCAACTGGCAAAACTACATCTTAAAAATCTCCTGTTTTTTATTTACTTCTAATAATGTATAGTTTATGCCTCCACAAACATTCCAAAAATATTCACTGCAAGTAGATACAATTTGAAATGTACTTGGTAGTATAATGTTTGGTAGATGGTAAGTGCCCACTTAGTATTGAGTGGGTCCTTGATGGCCTTGTTAGTATCTGTCTAGATGTGTTGTCCAAATGCTGATCTGGAAGGATCTTGGCCCCACTAGAAACTGATGGTCCAGTATAAACCAAGGCCTTATAACTACTGCATAGGGCTGGTTCCTATGATGACTCTGGCAGATAAATTCAAAGAAATAGCTCTGGCAAAGACTAAGTTGAGAGCAAGTTTTCACCAAACATCAACAAAAATAGTCATAAGAAGTCAGGTGGCAAGAAAACTTATTGAACAAGTTGGAAATGAGGGTTTTATCATTCTGTAAACACAAGTGATTTGTATACTTCTATTTTAGGAGAAGAAAAATTGCTCAACCAACTAAGGTTTTCACTTTCATTTTCAGAAAGCAGTCGTATACTGTATCTCACCAGTCAGAGGCTCTCCACTTAGGTAGAATGACAGAAAACACAAGGGTTTCTGTCTCCCAGTCAAGGAAGATTTGAATCCTAATGCTAAGACTTTCTGTGTACATTGAATTTGATTAGTCCTCCTGGACCAGACGTTTCCCATCTGTAAATGAAAATAAGTGGCCAGAAGCTCCAAAGCTGTTTTCACAATCCAAAAATGTTTAAATTAAATGCTGAAAGGGAAAAATTGCCAACCAATTAATTCTCTACCTGGGAAGGTTATCGTTCATAATTGAAAGAGAGATTAAAAGTTTTCAAGATAAGCAAAAGCTACAAAAGTTCATCACCACTAAACCAGCCTTACCAGAAATATTAAAGGACTTCTCTAAGCTAAAAATAAAAGGCACTAATTAATAATAAGAAAACACACTTGTACTTTTTTCTACAAAAGTAGAAATCTCACTGGAAAAGGTAAATAAAGGTAGAGGATCAACTACTTATAAAGCAAGTATGAAGGGTAAAAGGCAAACATAGTAAAAATTAACAACAATAATTAGTTAAGGTATACATAAAATAAAAAGATGTAAAATAGGTCATCAAAAATATAAAGTGGGGGGAATAAAGATGTAAAACTTTGCAATGTATTTAAAATAACTTACTATCACCTTTAAAAAGATGGTTACATACAGAAGATGTTATAGGAGAACCTCACAGTAACCAAAAAGAAAGAATTTATAGGAAATACACAAAGGATGACTAGAAAGAAATCAGAACATAACCCTAAGGAAAACAAACCACAAGAGAAAAATGAAAGAAAAGGAACAACAGAATGAACTACAAAAATCACCATAAAACAATTAATAAAATAAGTACATACTTATCAATAATTGCTCTAATTGTAAATGGACTAAATGCTCCAATCAAAAGAGTGTGGTTGAATGGATAACACACACACACACACACACACACACACACACACCTTCTATATGCTGCTTACAGGAGACTTCAAACCTGAAGACACATACAGACTGTAAGCAAAGGGATTAAAAAAGATAAACCATGCAAATGGAAATGAAAAGAAGCTGAGGCAGCAATATTTTTATCATACAAAACCTATTGTAAAACAAAGACTGTCACAAAAGACAAAAAAAAAGGCATTACCAAATGATAAAGGGGTCAAACAGACAAGATATAATATTTTAAAGTATTTATGTACTCAATATAAGGGCACCTAAATACATAAAGCAAATATTAACAGAGACAAAAGGACAAACAGACAGCAACAGAATCATAATAGGGAACTTTAACACTCCACTTACCTTAATGGATCGATCATCCAAGCAGAAAATCAATAAGGAAACATCGACCTTAAACACCACATTAGAGCAGATGGACCTAATAGATGTACACAGAACATCCCAACCAAAAGCTGAATACACATTCTTTTGAAGTACACATGGTACATTCTCCAGGATAGATCATATGTTATGTCACAAAACAGCATCAATAAATTTAAGATTTAAATCATATACAGTATTTTTTATAACCATAATAGTATTAAGCTAGAAATCTATTACAAGAAAACTGGAAAATAAAATACAAAAAATTGAAGGCTACACAACATGCTATTAAAGAACCAATGGGTCAATGAAGAAATCAAAGAGGAAATCAAAAAATACTTTGAGATAAATGAAAATGTAAACACATGTTCCAAAATCTTTGGGATGCAGCAAAAACAGTCCTAAGAGGGAAGTTCATAGCCATACAGACCTACCTCAAGAAACAAGAAAAATCTCAAAAACCTAACCTTATACCAAAAGGAGCTAGAGGAAGAACAAACCAAGCCCTTCTAGCCCAAAGTTTCAAGAAGAAAATAATAAAGATCAGAATCAAAATAAATTATAGGCAAAAAAAAAAAAGAAAACTAAGAACTGATTCTTTGAAAACATAAACAGAATTGACAAACCCTTAACCAACTAAAAGCGAGATAAATAAATAAAATCAGAAATGCAAGAGGAAAATTAGAAATATCAAAGAAATGCAAAGGATTATAAGGGAATACTATAAGCAGTTATATACCAACAAATTAAGAGTCTCATGCTCTACCAACTGAGCTAGCCAGGCAGTTGTTCAACAAATTCGACAACCTAGAAGAAACAGATTCCTACAAACATACTATATTCCAAGACTGAATCATGAAGAAATAGATAACTAGTAATGAAATAAAAAAATAAAATCAATAATCAAAACAGTCCCAACAAACCTAAGTCCAGCTTCAGATGGCTTCACAGGCAAATTCTACCAAACATTTAAAGAAGAGTTAATACCTATCCCTCCTCAAATTATTCCAAAATAATTTGGAATTAACTCCTAAACTCATTTCATGAGGCTAGCATTACCTGATAATGAAAACAGACAACACCCATAGATAGATAGATAGATAGATAGATATATTGCATGCCAATATGCATGCCAACTATTGCATGCCATATATATATATATATATATAGAGAGAGAGAGAGAGATAGATATAGATATAGATAGATATAGATATAGATATAGATATAGATATAGATATAGATATATAGATATAGATATATAGATATATAGATATATATAGATATATCTATATATATCTATATATCTATATATCTATATCTATATATATATAACTATTGCATGCCAATATCCCTGATGAAAATACATGGAAAAATCCTTAACAAAATTTAGCAAACCAAATTCTACACTACATTAAAAAGAGTATACACCATGACCAAGTAGGATTTACTCCAGGGATGCAAGGATAGTTTAACATCTACAAAATCAACATACACATATTAACAAAATAAAGCATAGAAGTCGTATGATCACCTCAACAGATGAAGAAAAAGCATTTGACAAAATTCAACATCCACTTTGATTTTTAAAAAGCTCTCAACAAAGTCAGTATAGAGGAAATGTACCTCAACATAATAAAGGCCATATAGGACAAGCCCACAGATGATATCATACTCAACAGTGAAAAGCTGAAAGCTTTTCCCTAAGATCAGGAACAAAACAAGGATGTCCATTCTTGCCTTTTTTATGCAACATTGTACTAGAAGTCTTAGCCAGAACAATCAGACATGAAAAATAAACCGTATCTAAATTGGAAAGAAATAACTAAAACTGTCACTATTTGATGACATGATACTACACATAGAAAATCGTAGGGGTGACTGGGTGGCTCAGTCGGTTGAGCATCCAATTTTAGCTCAGGTCATATTCTCATGGCTCCTGAGTTTGAGTCCCTCATCAGGCTAACTCTATCAGCGTGGAACCTGCTTTTTGGATCTTCTGTTCTCTTCTCCTTCTGCTCCTTACCCACTTATGCACACTCTCTAAAATAAATCTATAAAAAAAAAAAAATCCTAAAGACTCCATCAAAAAACTATTAGAGGAAATGAGATCAGTAAACTTGCAGGATACAAAATTAATATAGAGAAATCTGTTGCATATAATAGTGATCTATCAGAAAAAGAAATTAAGAAAATAATCCCACTTACAGTTTCATCAAAACCAATAAAATATGTAATAAATTTAACCTAGAAGTGAAAGACCTATACTCTGAAAACCAGACTGATGAAAGAAACTGAGGATGACACAAATAAATGGAAAGACATTCTATGTTCATGGATTGGAAGAATATTGTTAGAATGTCCCTACTGCCCAGAGCAACATACAGATTTAATGTAATCCCCATTAAAATACCAATGTCTTTTTTCACATAAGTAGAATAATCCTATTTGTATGGAACCACAAAAGATCCCAAGTAGCCAAAGCAATCTTAAGAACAAAGCTGGAGGCATCACACTCCTCGATTTCAACATATACTACAAAGCTATAATAATCAAAGCAGCATGTCATGTTACTAACACAATAATAGACACAGATTAATAAAACAGAATAGAAAGTCCAGGAACAAATCCACACTTAACAAAAAAAAAGTTTATTTTTGAGAAAGAGGGCATGGGCAGGAGAGGGACAGAGAGAGAGGGGTACAGAGGATCCAAAATGGGCTCTGCACTGACAGGAGCAAGCCCAATATGAGGCTCTAACTCACGAATCATGAGATCACAGCCTGAACCAAAGTCAGATGCTCAACCGACAGAGCCAACCAGTGCCCCAATAAATCCACATTTATATGGTAAACTAATCTATGATAACAGAGGTAAGAACATACAAAGGGGGCAAAGACCATTTCTTCAGTAAATGGTGTTGGCAAGATTAGACAGATACATGCAGAAGTACACCATCTACAAAAACAAACTCGAAATGCATTAAATTCTTAAAGGTAAGACCTGAAACCATAAAAGTCCTAAAAGAGAAGATAGGCAGTAAGCTCTAGGACATAGGTCTTAGCAGTAGTTTTTTGGCTATGTCTCCTCAAGCAAGGACAACAATAGCAAAAATAAAATATGACTACATCAAACTAAAAAAACTTTTTTCACAGTAAACTATCAACAGAATGAAAAGGCAACCCAGTGAATGGGGGAAGAGATTTAGAATGTATCTCTAACAATCTATCTGATAAGGGGTTAATATCCAAAATATATAAAGAATGCCCACAACTCAATAACAATAAAACCCTGTTTAAAAAATAGGCAGAGGACCTAAACAATTTTCCAAAGATGATATATAGATGGTCAACAGTCACATGAAAAGATAATCAACATCACTAATCAACAAGGAAATTCAAATCAAAACTACAATGAGATAGCACCTCACACCTGTCAGAATGGCTATTTAAAAAAAAAAAAAAACAACACACACTAGAAATAACAAGTATCAGCAAGGATGTGGATGGAGAAAAGAAAAACCCTATATACTACTGGTGTAAACATAAATAGGTGCAGCCACTGTGGAAAACCATATGGAGACTCCTCAAAAATTATAACTAGAACTACCATACGATCCAGCAATTCCACTTCTGGGTATTTACCCAAAGAAAATGAAAACACTAATTCAAAAAGATATACGTATCCCTATGTTCATTGCAACACTGTTTTGTTTTAAAGAAAGAGGGTACAAGTGAGAGAGGGGCAGAGAGAAAGAGAGAATCCTGAATTCCAAGAGGAAGGGGGGCAGGGAAGGAGGAAGACAGAAGCAGGGTTCACAGCAAAGTGGGGCTCTAGCTCGCGAACCATGAGATTATGACCTGAGCCAAAGGTCAGATGCTTAATGACTGAGCTACCCAGGTGCCTGAAGCATTGTTGACAATAGCCAAATATGGAAGCAACTTAAGTGTCCAACCATACCTGGATCAAGATGTGTTATTTATATACACACACTCACACAGTATTACTCATCCATAAAAAAAAAAAAAGAAATCTTGCCATTTTCAACAACACAGACTTAAAAGGTACTACAGTAAATGAAGTAATTCAGAGAAAGGCAAATACCCTATGGTTTCACTTATATGTGGAATCTGAAACATAAAATGAACAAAATAGACTCAGATACATAGAAAAAACTGGTATTTGATAAAGGGAAGGGGGGAAGTGGGATGGATAAAATAGGTGAAAGAGATTAAGACGTACAAATTTCAGCTACAAATAAGTCTCAGGAAATAATGTTCAGCATAGGGAATATTGTAAATAATAGTCTAACAGCTTTGTATGGCGACAGATGGTAACTAGACGTATCAAGGCGATCATTTTGTATTGTCTAAACATATCAAATCACTATGTTATATACCTGAAACTATTATGTCAATTACAATTCAATAAAAAAGATTTTATGTGTAATAGGAAAATTTGAGGTGACTTGAAAAATACTCAAGGCTCCAATGATTGGGCTTTGCTTGATATTTTGGGTTTTTCTTTCCTTCATTGTGTGTTTTTGTTTTTAATAGAGAGCTCTATTGTTTGAAGGAAGATCCTTCAGTTTCAGCTAACTTTGTCTTTGGAAAGTAAACTCTTGGGACCTTAAGAAAATAACCAAGGTCTCCTAATTGAAACTAAAATACCTAAGAGGGAATAAGTGGGTGCTTGAGTGCAGACTTGTGAGCCTGATTACACAAAGTTCAATATGAGAAGTAGCTTTCTAACAATGGAAGTTTACCGGCAGCGGAATGCCTTCCTGCATCACTACAGTGACTTTCCTCTATCTCCCTGGGTGTGTCCTGGAACGCTATAGAGGTAGATTCTGGGATCACAAGGAAAGCTGACTATAGGGTCCTTACCTACACATTGGTCACTATTAATACTTAGGCACACAGCAGTGAGTAGCCAAGGAGCTGCCCACTGTACACAGAGAACTGGGAAGAGGGAATGCAACCTAGGTTTTCTTGCAAATTAGGTGCTGTGACAACTGAGGAAATGAAACACAGTTGGCACAGTTGGCTTCCTATCATCTTTATTTTTTAACTTGTGGTTAATGTCTTGAAATTACAGACATCCCACCATCCACTTTATCCCAGAACATTTTGCACTATCCCTTTGTGGTTAAGAGTGCACTCAGAATTTGAGTTTTTTGCTTTTCTTATGTTGATGTATCATTTACTCAGGAAATATTAATTGAGCATCTACTTTGTGCTAGGCACTCCTTTTGGCATGTGGGGTACTTGGAGTTTGCATACAAAGAGAAAGAAGTGACAGAAAATAAATGAACAGAGGTACAAACACATGGAAGCAGTGTGAGGAATAAAGAATATCCCACTCTAGGATACCCTCAAGGTAGCATAGTGGCCAAGGTAGACTGAGAAAGGAAGGGACCTAACAACCCAATCAAGTGAGGGATGAGCCATGTAAAACATGGACAGAGTATTTCAGACAAAGATTAGAGCAAGTGCAAAGGTTCTCAAGTAGCAACAAACTTGGCAAGTTTAAGGGCAGGGGTGGCTGGAACAAAGTTAGAGGGGCCTGTTTTAAGGTCAGAGACACAGGTAGGATGCACATCACATTAAGCCACATGAGCCACAGCAAACTTTGGGTCTTATTTTCAGTATGATGGGAAAACATCAGAGCAATGTGAGCAAGGAAGTAACATGCCCTGACTTAAATTTTTAGAGTCACTCTGGTCTTCCTCTAGAAAATCACCTACAGGGAATCAAGAGGGTTGGCAGGGAGACCACTTAGGAGGCAACAGCAGGTGCATAAGAGACACAGTGATAACTTGGGCTGGTGGGGAAGAGGATACGATGTCAGACTTTGGACATACCTTAAAAACAGCACTGAAGGAACTTGCTGCTGGTTAGACAAGGGGAGAGAGGGAGAGAGAAAAAGAGCAAGGGAGGGAGTGTGTGTGTGTGTGTGTGTGTGTGTGTGTAGTGTATAAGATGAGGGTTGGGATTTGGCCTGAATAACCAAGGAGCACATTACTACCTGCTGGGGCAGCGGTCTGGGAGGACACATTGCGATCCAGGATAGACGGTCTAGTCTTGCTGACAGACATCTAGAATTGTGGTGAGGGGTCAGCATGCAGAGGTAAACCCGGAGTCATCAGTGTTGATGTAAGACTTAAAGCCATGAGGTGAATAAGAAGTCCAAATGTTGAGTTGGGTTAGAGGTGAAGAGGCAAAGGATATAGAAAAGGAAGTACCTGTGAAGTGGAAGCAAAACTGGGTATGGCGTCTTGGACAGAAATTTTTTTGTTAGGTAATTCAAGAGGGAGAGGGCTTTGACTGTACCAGTAATGTTTTCAGTCACAAACAGGACAGCATTCTGGCCTTTTTCCACCTTTTGTAGGAATGACATTTTATTGTAAAATGTTCACAGCAAAGAAGGCAGTAACCAACAATTCCAATGCTGCTAAGAGCTCAAGTATGACAAGCAGGAGAGTTAACCACTGTAGTTGGCAAATGGACACTCCCTGGTGGTCAGGAAATGAACAGTTCCAAAGGAGAACTGAGGACAAGAGCCCCCAGAGAGCGAATGGAGAACAAAAGCTGAGGAACTGACAACACCGAGATGGACAACTCTCTTGAATAATTCTGCTATAAGGTGGGACACAGAACTGGAAGAGAAGGTTGGGGGAAACTGGAGACCAAGGAAGTTTGGAGGTTTTGTTTGCTTGTTTTAGGTTGTTGACCAAGAATTACAGCACATCTGTAGGCCAGGAGGGAAGACCTAACCAATCATCCAGAAGAAAAGGAATGGATGGGAAGGCAGCATCCCTGGGTAGTCAATAGAGAAGACCTAGGTTACAGGGAAAAGCATTAGCCTTCAACAGGGCAGACACTCCTCACCCATTACACATACAGGCAGAGTACAAGGCTCGCTGAAACAAGCAGGTTAACAAAACTGGTGATGGAAAAATACTTCTTGTTCTGATTCCTTCTACTCTTTTCTTGGAAAAATGAAAGGTGGGGTTGTCAGTTGACAACAAGGGCCTTTGGAGGTTAAGGAGAGACCAAACAAAAGGTAGACAGAATCTCACAGACTTGAAAAGTATATTAAGAACACAGAGGAGCACCAGACAGAGCAGAGGACACACTTAAGCTCAGCGGTATCAACTTACTATGTGCTGGTTTCTCCAGCCACATCGCTGCTCATGGGCTGAGCTAGTGATGTTAAGTGAAGGGTGAGGCGGAAGGGAACTCCAGATGAAGACTTAGGTAAGTCCTTGGGCTGAGCACATATCTAGTCCTCCACCCTCCTTGTGAGTCTCCTTCAGGACTTGCTTTCCTCAGTGCAGGACCATCCCAATCTCTTAGGAAGTCCTTGTGCTATTGAACTTCAAGGGGAAAACTTGAAGTTTAGGTCTGTTTTCCCAGGAAGCTCCTCAGCCCTCTCAGCACCCACTGCTTTCCCAGGGGCCAGCTCTACCCAGCAAGGAATAGAGGGAAGGGGCAAATATCACCAAGTCACAAAGGCTGGGTTATCCCCCAGCCTCCCAGCAAACAGAGCCCCTGGTGATGATCTCCACTTCCCCACCAAGTATTCAAGAGCTACTCCATGTCCTCTTTCTGTCACACTGGGTGACACACTGCCATGGGCCAGAGACCTCACATGAGCAGACTGAGTCAGGAGCTAGTGGAAAACAAATGAGCACTTGTTCCTGTACCTGGTAGAGCTCACAGAAACTGGGGTTGCCCTTTTAATTTCAGCAGAACTCAACAAAACCAAGCAGTCACTGTGCTTTAATAAAAATGACGTTGACCTTGGCTTAAAAAGATTCCTATTCGTGTGAAGGAAAGAGAAGAACTGGTACAAAGACAGCTAAGGCTTGGCTGTGCCAGAAAAAGGGAAACAGGTGTGGAGATCAGCGGACAACCACATAAAGCACTGGTTGCATGTGTGTGATTGACAGGATGGTCCCTAAAAACCAGTCCAGTGTTGCTGTTCCTCACTCTGTGTCCACCATACCCCCAGCCAACCAGGGCCCTGGACACACACCCCACTTTGGGGGCCACACTTGCCCTGCCTTCCCAACTAGCCCCCTCCACGCCCTTCCCTAGCCCCAATCAAAACCAATTTCCACTTCTTCTGAACAGTCGTTGGAGACTAGATAACCTGATAAATTAATTCAAGCTAAGAAAATTATGGCTTAATAGGTTACCCTTCCCAGACAACATTTACATTTTTAAAAGTAGCTATGGATGCTTACATCCAAAGGAGTATTGTAGCAGGCAGGCAGAGCAGACTTTGGAAAAACGGTAGCACCTTTCCAAGGCCTCTGTGAGGTCAGACGTGGATGGTCCCATCTGCTCCTCCTCATTATCAAATACCTCACAGACCAAGAGGCACCAATGTCAATGCTTTCTTTAAACCTTGGAGATTGCTATCTTAAGAAAAAAAGCTTATAATGCACTTGGCTAATGCCTGTGTTACTCTAATATATGCAGATGAGATTCTTCCATGTAATCAAAACAAATCTATGAGAGTGGTTTGCTTAACTTCCTCTTCTGCACCAGAGAATGAGTTCCCCGAGGACAGAAGGAGAAAGAAAAGGAGGCACCTTCCCATCACCGGCATGGGAGACCTCTGCCCAGACTGGCAGTCCTGCCCAGGCCACTCTAGGGCTGGTCTGAGTGCCAGGCAGGAAGTTATCAGACAAAGCCTGCTCCAGATGTCTCTCTACTCCTGGGAGAAGCAGAGGGAAGACCCAAGTTCCCACAAGACCCAGCTACAGAAGGAGTTCTGGATGTGCCATGTAACTCCCACCTCATCAGAAAATCCTGTGGGGATGTGGGAGTCTGTGCATCAGGGAACCAAGCCTGTTGATTTCAAGGTTTGTTACAAGAAGCCCTAAGCCTGGTACAGATAAGGCAGGTAAAGCACAAACAACAGCTTCCCCAAACTTCTATCAGCTTTCCTTGGTTTGTAAATGAAACAAAATCCAGCCTCCTACTTTACCAGATGCTCATCACCTTCCCTGCCACCCCAGAACAGAGACAGCCTCCAGAAGAAGCAGACATAGGGATAAAGACAGAGTGACTGCCCAGCAGGCTCCTGGACAGCCTGAACACTGAGACTGAGCATCAAGAAGGGAAGGGGCTGCTCATGCAATGACAGTGTCCACCAAGGCTCACAGTGACCTCTGTGGTCTCCATAAGCACTTTCCAATCATCCATCCACTCATGTAGTCATTTGTTATTTTTTAGCTAGAGAAACCAGCAGGCAGCCCCATTCCAGGACATAACTGATGACTTGCAAAAGGTATCAGGCACATCAGTTCTCCAGGTGGATTAAGTCCCTACTCACCAGTGATCTGGAACATGGTGTTAATGTGTCTGTCTTTGGGGGTTAAGGCCGAGCCCGGTGCTATGAAGACAAAACAAGAGCTGCTACCTTGTTCTCACTCAGAGGTGGGGAGCCAGAAGCACCCATCACTGTCTCCATCCTCAGGCTTGTTCCTTCTACAAACAAAATGCTCTCCAGAGTTAATCTTGCACTAAATGTCTCCATGCTTCTGGAGCTTCAATTATAGCCACCCCCCAACCACTTCTCAGGCAAACACTACCACCAGCAGACACAGTTTAAATCACCATGCCATTTTTTTTCCTGTGCTTCCTCATGCTGCTACTGTCTTCCCACCTCTGCTTTTGTCAAGGGCCAGTTCAGTTTCCCTTGCCTTCCTTCCTGTCCAAATCAGCTTGGCATACCAAGTTTCCTTCCAGCACACAGCCCCTCTGAAGGCTCCTCCCTCCATACACTCTTGTCACACTGTTTTTAGTGTATGGTTTCCACCTGCCAGTTCTCAGCTGTCAACACTTGATTTGAATCCCTTTCTTGCTTCTGCTGCTCCCCAAGGTTCAATGCATCAAACTTCCCTCTGGCACATCCATGCCCTCAGAAGTGGACCTAACACCCATACCCATAGCTGGCCAATATTATACAAAACCCAGACACTGGCTCCTCTTGATTCTCGCTTGCAGGGGCCACAGGTCAGATCACAGCCCCAGACCCTGACTTCATACTGGGAGAAGTCACATACATACACACACACACAAGCGCGCGTGCACACATGCACACGCATACACACACACGCACACACCTCAATGTCTTTTTTTTTTTCCTGGAAATGGAAAAAAATGAGCACTTCCAATGTTTGCTTTACTTCTTTAGGATGCAGAAAATAGAAGACCCTAGAAGGTTAGTATCCCATGTCCATGAGAGGCAATTTCACCAGGTTGCTCACCAAGGCCCCAGGGGCTCTGACTATCTGCTATCATACTCCCAGCAACTGCCTGCCCCTTGCCTTTTCTCTTTGCCTTTCAGGCATCGGGATCACCAAACTTTACAAAGAGGAGGTAAGTCAAGACTGAATGTTGCCTGCACTGCCCATGCAGGTTTCTCCCACAAGTCTGCAATGGAGATGCACCCAGGAGGTGAAGTTCCAAATACCCATCACCTCAAGCCTCCTTCCCCAGCACTGTATTGCCTTAATAAGATAGATATTTTTCTTTTGGACTTTAAGTGCATACAGACCTGAGTAAATGTAATCAACTCTTTATGATAAATCATCCTCACTTATTGTTAGATTTAAAGGAAGAGTGATGGGGTTCAGGGCAGACTGCCCCAGAATGGGCCACTTTAGCAGGTGGATTATTCTGAGTTGAAGACAATCAAGGCCCAACAGACTCAGAAGAGCTTTTTACCCCTCCCTGAATGGCCTAAAAGTATGTAGATAGGCTGGTCTGTACCAGGAATAAATACTTACCAGATAAATAAATACTTACTAGATTACTTTTTATATCAGAAAGACTTACCTGCCTGTCATGGCAAAGATTTGTTCACCAATATTTGCTCTTCCCATCTCCTTTAAATTGCCTTCCACTACTTTGAAGCCCAGACCCCTAACTCCTCCTTAGCTCAGGATGGCATATAAGCCTCAACTGCCTATCATAGAGGCTCATATCTCTGGGGTTCCCATATGAATATAATTGAATTTGGGTTCTTTTCTCCTGCTAATCCATCTTATGTAAATTTAGTTATTAGACCAGCCAAGGAACCTAGAAAGGAAGGAAAGTTTTTCTCCCCTGCAAGAGGGAGTAAGGAAAAGAGGAGGGTTTCTCATTTAAACTATTGTCTGGCTGGCTGTCCTAACTCAGACCTTCCCTCATTTGCCCCTAAAATATAAAATCACAGGAAAAAAATATTTTTTAACTGCAACTATAATGGGGTACTTTAGCTGGGTCAGAACAGACTATTAGGCTGACATGTGAAGTTAGGACACATACCCGCCCCTGGATGCTACAGAAGATGTCTGCATCCCCTAGACAGACTAGCCTCCTAACTGCTGGACACGGGACATTCTAAGAGTTTCTCGATTGTTGCAAAACACTTAAGAACAGTTAAAATAAGTTCTCAAGTACATCTCTTGAATTCTGTAGAATTTCGGAGCCCAGTGGGAGAGACAAGGGCATTAATGCTCAGTTGTGCTTTGGAAAGTCATGCTGACAGACCTGGACAAAAGCAGAGGAAGAGAACTCCACACTGGCTAGAAAGACAAGGGGCCATGGAGCCTTACAGCCCAGAGGAAGTCAGTGGTAGTACCTCAGGCAGTGCCCATGGGCACACTGCTATAAGCAGTTTGAGGCTGTCGGCAGCACAGTGAAGATTATTAGCAGTTAGTGGAATAAAGCTAAGTACGGCTGCAGACATTGGCTCTGATCAAATGTGAAACCAACATCTGGAAGCCCTAGCATTTCTGACTTTGGACTCAAATTAGTGGGGCCTGTGGGACACTGAAGCTGATCATATCAAGGGTCCCTGGAGATTCAGTGTGAAAGGGGGGCTCCGAAGGAAGTTTACTGCCAATAGTATGCTGAAGCATGGGGTACTGAAAATTTGGGGTGCTCTTATGAATGTAAGATGTCGACACCCACCAATGAGTAGAATCTAGGACATAGTAGTTACCTAAGGATGAATTTAAAAATCAGATGATCATCTAGTCAAAAAAGAAAATGTTGCCTACAAAGTAATAGAAACTGAGCTGATATCAGGCTTCATTCTAATTCTAAGGGCAGAAGAAAATGAAATCTTAAAAAAATATTCTTGCCAGTAAAAAAATAAAATAAAAAATGCAAAGCAGGATGGAGATGACAAGTGGCTGAAATGTTAATGTGCTAATTTTACTTCTTGCACAGAGGAGTGTCAATAAACAACTATATAATTTTTAAAACTAAACAGTATTAATGAAAACATTAATTTAAAAGAAATAGGCATGTCTATTCTTATTGCAGCATTATTTACACTAGCCAAGACATGGAAGAAACCTAAGTATCCATCAAAAGATTAATGGATAAAGAAGATGTAGTATATACATACAGTGGACTATTACACAGCCATAACAAAGGATGAGGCGTTTGGGTTTTTTTGGGTTTTTTGGTGGGTTTTTTTTTTTTTTTTTTTTTTTTTTTGCCATTTCCAACAATGTGGATGGACCTAGAAGTATTAGGCTAAGGGAAATAAATCAAAGATAAATCCACATGATTTCACTCACGTAGAACCTAAAACATAAATAAACAAAAAAGCAGAATCAGACCTATAAATACAGAGAACAGACTGATGGTTGCCAGAGGGAAGAGGGGTGAGAAAATGGTCAAAATTAGTGAAGGACAGTACGAGATACAGACTTCCAGTTATAGAATGAGTAATTCACAGGGATAAAAGGCACAGCACAGGTAATACAGACAAAGATATTTTAATAGCATTGTAGGATGACAGATAGTGACTATACTAGTAGTGAGCATAGCAGAGGGTACAGAGTTGTGGAATCGCTATGATGTACACCTGAAACTAATGTAACATTGTGTGATACCTATACTCAAAAACATTTTAATGTGATTTCTTAAGGGAGAAAAAATTCTGTATACAATAATACCTAGTCAAATGTCCTTTAATGTTTAAAGGAAACAAATATAAGATATGCAAGAATTTTTAAAATATACTCCCATATTTTCCTTTTGTAAAAACATTTAAAAAACATATAAGGATATACAATATCCACTCTAATGCAATAACAAAAAAAATAAAAGACATATAATTGGGAAGGAAGAAACAAAACTGCCTTTGTTCACAGATGACATGATCATGTATATAGAAAATCCAAAAGAAAAAAAAACACCACCACACTTTGAACCTGGTAAGTGATTATAGCAAGGTTGCACAATACATGATTAATATGCAAAAGTCAATTACTTTCCTATACACCAGCAATGAACAAGTGGAACTTGAAATTAAATATACCATTTATATTAGCCCTCCCCCAAAATTAAATCCCCAGGTGTAAATCTAACAAAATATGTACAAAAGCCATATGAGGAAAGCTGACAGATATCAAAGAAGAACCAAATAAATGCAAAGATGTTCCTGGAAAGAAAGACTCCCTATTATCACAATGTCAGTTCTTTAGAACTTACTCTGTAGATTCAATACATACCAATGAAAATCGCAGCAAGTTATTTTGACTCTACAGTTTATAGGGAGAAGAGAAAGATGTAGGATAGTCAACACAATATTGAAGAAAATAAGTTGGAGAACTGGAACTACCCAAATCCAAGACTTACTATAAAAAGAGTAATTGAGCAAATCTAAGAGTGGAAGAGAATGGTGATGGTGGGGAAAAAAGTCAAAAGCGTATCAAATTCCTTACCCTATAGGTCCACAGTCAAAGACATCTCATTTGCTATTTTTATCCCCATATATATATTGACTTCTATTTGTGAGATTATCATGGGCTAATAATTTGGACACTCCTGCTGCAAACAACTAAAATTCCAGAAAGGTGTTAGTCAATTCTCTTTAAAAGCAAAAAGAACCAGGGGCACCTGGGTGACTTAGTCAGTTAAGCGTCTGACTTTGGCTCAGATCATGATCTTATGGGTTCACGCCCCACATTGGACTTTGTGCTCACAGTGCGGACCTTGGATCCTGCTTCTGATTCTTTGTCTCCCTCTCTCTCTGCCCTTCCCCTGCTCCTGCTCTTTCTTTCTGTCTCTCAAAAATAAACAAACATTAAACAAAAAACAAAACAAAACAAAACAAAACAAAAAAAGGCAAAGAGGACCTGACAGCACACAAAGAAGCACCAGGCCAGAGTATGGGAATGGAAACCCAGTTGGGGAAAAAAAACAATAAAGCAGGCTTTGTCCTGGGGATGTCTGTCTGTATCTCTCTCTCTGCAAACTTGAGCTTGGCTTTTGACATTAAACTTTAGTGCCTGAACTAGACAAAAGGGGCAGATGTCACTTCAACATTTACCCAGCAACCCTCCTTACATAAAGCTGGGATCCCAAAAGACTGCAAACTTCAAGGTGAAAGTGAACTAGAAGTAAACCACCCCTCATTACCACCCTAGGATACTAGTAGGAAAGTTATTTTGTCATTAGTCTAAAGGAAGAAGGACAAAGTAAAAACAAAAACTTACCTGAGGAAAAGTGAAGAACACAAAATTAATGTTCAGAAATCAGTTGTGTTTCTATACACTAATAGCCAAGGAGCAGAAAGGGAAATTAAGAAAACAATTCCATTTACAATTGCACCACAAAGAATAGTAGGAACAACCAAGGAGGTGAAAGATTTGTACTCTGAAAATTATAAAATATTGACAAAAGAAATTGAAGAGGACACAAAAGGAAACATAATCCATACTTATGAAATATTGATAAAATGTCCAAATCACTCAAAGCAATCTACGGATCCGATGCAATCCCTATCAAAACACCAACAGCATTTTTCAAAGATCTACAAAAAATAGTATTAAAATTTATACGGAATCACGAAAGACCCCAAATAGCCAAAGCAATCTTCAGAAAGAACAAAGCTGAAGCTATCACAATCCCAGATTTCAAGGCATGCTACAAAGCTACAGTAATCAAAACAGTATGGTACATAGACAAAAACAGACACACAGATCAATGTAACAACTGAAATACGGTATGGTCAATTAACATACTACAAAGGAGGCAATAACATACAATAAGGAAAACACAGTCTCCTCAATAAATGGTGCTGGCAAAGTGGACAGCTACATGCTAAATAATGAAACTGAACCACCTTCTTACACATCACAAAAATAAGCTCAAAGTGGACTAAAAACCTCAATGTGTGACCTGAAGCCATAAAATTCCAAAACAAAAACAAAAACATAGGGCAGCGATCTCTAACATCAACCTCAGCAACATTTTTTAGACATGTCCCCTTAAGCAAGGGAAATAAAAAATAAAACAATAATTAAAAAAAAAACTATTGGGACTACACCAAAATAAAAAGCTTTTGCACAGTGAAGGAAATGATGAGAAAAATTAAAAAGGCAAACTACAGAATGGGAGAAGATATCTGCAAATGATACAGCCAATAAAGGATTAATATCTAAAATACATAAGAACTTATGTAACTCAACACCAAAAAAATCCAATTAAAAAATAAACAGAGGACTTGGGCGCCTGGGTGGCTCAGTCGGTTGAGCTTACAACTTCAGCTCAGGTTGTGATCTCACAGTTTGTGGTTTCGAGCGCCGCATCAGGCTCTGTGCTGAAGCTCGGAGCCTGGAGCCTGCTTCGGATTCTGTGTCTCCCTCTCTCCCTCTGTCCCTCCCCTGCTCACTCTGTCTCTCTCTCAACATTCAAAAAAATTTTTAATTAAAAAAATAAAAATAAACAGAGGACCTAAATAGACATTGTTCCAAAGATATACAGATGGCCAAGAGACACATGAAAAGATGCTCAACATCACTCATCATCAGGGAAATGTAAGTCAAAACCACAAGAAGATACCACCTCACACCTGTCAGAATGGCTAAATCAAGAAACAAGTGTTGATGAGGATGTGGAGAAAAAAGAACCCTCATGCACTGTTGATGAGAACATAAATTGGTGCAACCACTGTGGAAAACAGTATGGAAGTCTCTCAAAAAATTAAAAATAGAAATACAATACGATCCAGTAGTTCTACTATTGGATATTTACCCAAAGAAAACAAAAAACACTAATTCAGAAAGACATGTGTGTCCCTTTGTTTACTGCAGCATGATTTACAACAGCCAAGATATGGTAGCAATCCAAGTGTCCATCAATAGATGAATGGATAGAGAAGATACAGTACACACATACAAAATACCACTCAGGCATAAAAAAGTGAGATCTTACTATTTGCAACCTTATGGATGGACATAAGGGTATTATGCTGAGTGAAATAAGTCAGACAAAGATAAATACCTTGTGATTTACTTACATGTGGAATCTAAAAAATAAAACAAAAACAGGAAGAGACCCATAAATACAAGAACAAACTGATGGCTGGAGGGATGGCATATACAAAATGTGTGAAGGGCAGTGGGAAATACAGGTTTCCAGTTATGGGATAACTAAGTCACAGGCATGATAGGCACAGCATAGGGAATATAATCAATGGTATTACAAGAGCATTGCATGGTGACAGATGGTAGCACACTTGGGAGCATAGCATAAAGCATAGATGTGGAATCACTATGTTGTATATCTAACAGTAATGTAACACTGTGTGTTACCCATACTTCATTTCAAAACAACTTATCTAAGAAGTTTCAAATGCAAACAGCTCTTGAGATGTACATGAAATTCACATAACTTGGTTAGAAGAAAAAAACCTTACAGCATGAATTTAATGTTCTCGACTGGTAGTTCCCCTGTGCATGCAACAGAAATAAAAATAAATCCTCTCTGAAGAATACGCCTTCATATTATGCCTCAAACAATCTCTAAAAATAATTTCTGTGAGGACAATGACTTTCATCCAGTCAAAAATAATATAACAGATTAAATAAAAGGAATGAGAAGCAGAATTAAGAACAGAAACAGATGCACAATGACTTCAGATACTGAAATTATCAGGCTAGATTATAATACAATTACCCTCACTGTGTTTAAAGAAGTAAAATACCAGTTTTAAAATACCTGCAATTAATCTCTGCAATGAAGCTGTAAAAAGCAATAGCATATATTTTTTTCAATAAACAGAATCTCTAGGAACTTCTTGGAATAAAAACAATGGATAGCTGTATCTGTTGATAGACATTACTAGAGAATTAGCAAAGCAGACAGGGCAGAAGAAATGCTTCAGAATATAAACCAGAGTTTCAACAGGAAAAGGGAGAGAGAATAAGGGAGCGGCAGTATTTGAAATGATAATGGCTAAGAATTTTCCAGAATTAATGAAAGACACCAATATACAGATTTAAGAAGCCAAACAAATTCTATAAAGTGTGAATAAAAAGAAAGCCACATCCAATCCCAACACAGATAATCTAAAGAACATCAGAGTGGGGCGCCTGGGTGGCGCAGTCGGTTAAGCGTCCGACTTCAGCCAGGTCACGATCTCGCAGTCTGTGAGTTCGAGCCCCGCGTCAGGCTCTGGGCTGATGGCTTGGAGCCTGGAGCCTGTTTCCGATTCTGTGTCTCCCTCTCTCTCTGCCCCTCCCCCGTTCATGCTCTGTCTCTCTCTGTCCCAAAAATAAATAAAAAACGTTGAAAAAAAAAAAAAAAAAAGAACATCAGAGAAAAGAAAAATTTTTTTTCCTGAAAGATACATTACTTCTACCTAAGGAACAACAGTTACCCTGATAACCAACTTCTCAACAGCAACAAGGGCACCAAGTCAAAATGTTATCTCAGTGTACTATAAGGAAGCAAGTGCCCATCTAGAATTCTATTCCTCACACACACACAAAAAAAGTACCTTTCAAAAATGAGGGTGAAATGAAGACATTTTCAGACCAACAATAACTGAGTATTCCCAGTCACATTTTAACCAGAGAAAACTCTAAAGGATGTACTTCAGGCAAAGAGAAGGTAACCCAGATAGTACGACTGAGATTCAAAAAGAAATGAAGAAATGGGGTGCCTGGGTGGCTGAGTCGGTTAAGAGTCCAACTGCAGCTCAGGTCATGATCTTGTGGTTCTTGGGTTCGAGCCCTGCATCCGGCTCTGTGCCTATAGCTCAGAGCCTGGAGCCTGCTTCAGATTCTGTGTCTCCTTCTCTCTCTGCCCCTCCACTGCTCATGCTGTCTCTCTCCCTCAAAAATAAATATTAAAAAAAAATTCTTTTTAAAGAAATGAAAAATTCACAACATAGTGAATATGTGGGTAAATCTAAATATTGACTACATAAGACTAATTTGAAATGTTTCAAAGAATAAATAATTAAAAATTAAAAATTAAAATCTATGCCAATAACATATAAGCCAGGAAGGTGATAAAAACACTTATAATAACCTAAGTTTCTTGCATTATCAGGAGGAGGTAAGGATGTCAATTAACTTCAAACTTTGACAAATTAAGTATAATAGTATTTAGGTAACCACCAAAGGAATAAAAACACATTAAGTATTTCCAAACTGGCTGAAAGAAAACATGTTTAAAATTATAATACTCCATAAATCCAAATGAAAAGGAAGGAAGGTAAAGAAACATAGAACAGATTGAATACATGGAAACTACAAAATAAGGTGGTAGATTTAAATGCAAACATATTAGTAATTACATTAAATTTAAATCAACTGAATGCTCTAAATAAAAAATAGTCATGCTGGATTAAAAGTAAAAACCTATCAAAAATATCACTCTCGCAAGAAGCGCATCAAAACCGTAAGGATACAACAAAGTTGCAGTAACAGATAGTGGTTCTATGGTTATTTGCTTAAAAACTACAGGTCTTCCATAACTTTTGATGAGGTTACATCCTAAAAAGCCCATCTTAAGTTGAAAATATTGTTAAATTAAAAATGCATTTAACACAACTAACCTATCAAACATCATAGCTTAGCCTCACCTACTTTAGATGTACTCATGACACATTAGCCTACAGTTAGGCCAAGTCACCTAACATAGAGCCTATTTTACAACAGAGTGTTGAGTATCTCATATAACTTATTGAATACTGTACTGAAAAGTGACAAACAGAATGGCTGCATGGGTACAGATGGTCGTCAGTATATTGGTCTACCCTTGTGATCACATGGCTGACTGGGAGCTTCAGCTGACTGGCATTGCCCCACATCACGAGAGAGGACCATGCCACATATTGCTACCTAGGTGAAAATCAAAATTCAAAGTTTAAAGGACAGTTTCTACTGAATATGTATCGCTTTCATACCATCATAAAGTCAAAAATTTTTAAGTCCAATCTTCATTAAGCCAGGGACTGTCTAAACTCAATACTAAACATATGTATTTAATGCTTTTTCTTTAATATCACAAAAACTTTTTTTGTTTTTGAGAGACTATACACACATAGGCTGGGGATGGGCAGAGAGAGAGGGAGACAGAGGATCTCAAGTGGGCTCCACACTGACAGCAAAGAAACCTATGCAGGGCTCGAACCCATGAACCATGAGATCATAACCTAAGCCAAAGCCAGATGAGTGAGCCACCTAGACACCCCTCACAAAAACTTTTTAAAATACACATTTAAATGTTTCTAATATCAAAGGTAATCAGTAATATAATTTAAAATAGGACCTATTTTCTAAATCACTGAAGAATATTAAAAGATATAAAACATATTCCATATAGCTTAGAAAAGAAAAAGCAAGCAGCATAAAAATAAGCACAAAATAGGTGGTAAATATAAAAACAAATAAATCATGAAATAAATATAAGTTTAACTATCCAATTAAAACAAAAATATTCTCCAATAGCGCTACAAATTCACATCTTATATATGCTTCCTGCAAGAAACAGACATAAAGCAAAACAGTAAAAAAAAAAAAACAGTAAAAAAAAAAAAAAAAAAAAAAAAAAAAAAATATATATATATATATATATATATATAAAATGAAGAATACAGATTTTTCAGGCCAGTGCAGAACAATGCAGCCCAGATATGGCAATATCAAATTCTGAAAAGGTTTTATTCCAAGCAAAAAGCATTCAACAAAACATAAAATGTCATTTTGTATTTATAAAAGTTACAATCCACAATGAAAACAGTCATTAATTTTTATATATCAAATAACTTGGCTTCAAACTATAAAAAGCAAAAATTATTGGAAACACAGGAAAATTGATAAATGCGTAATTGTGGAGCACTTACACAACTCTTTGATAGATTAAGAAGGAAAAATAAGTGAAGACAGAGGATTTGAATAAAATTAATAGGCTGGAATTAATAGAAATACATCAAACAATGTATCCTACAATCACCAAATATACCTTCTTTTCAACTGCCCAGGAAATATTTATAAAAATTGACAGGGAAAGCTTCAATAAGTCCCTAAATGCATATATCATATACATGTATATACAGCTGCAAAGTATTTCCATTAAAATTTCTTACTTAAACCCTATGCTACCAGAAAGACCACTACAACTATTTTACAGATTACATAACTAAAGCACAGAAAAGTTAGGGCAATGACAAAGCCAGTCCACAAACCCTGGTCCCATGAGGTCACATTTAGTATTCTCCCTACATCAAGTTGCATCGAAGTGTTTCTGTCTCAGAAGCAACTCTATAATTTTCTATTCAATGTTGGATGAAAGCTAATATTTGACAGAGTTTCTATCCCCTACTAAATATTTCACTGGGCCAGTCTCAATGTTGCCTAAAATATATATTCTAAGTAAATCTCTCAGTATGATCTTCCATTTCACTAATTCCCTCAAGAGATTCAGGCAGGAGTTTATCTCACTATGTTGTTATTTTAATGAAAATATTTTTGATTCATGGGACTTCTACCTCATCCTTGTTCATAGTTGTTTTTCATTTCTGCCTCTTGCTTCAAGATATATTTTAATGATTATATCCTTTCTTTAAAGATCATACACCTATTCTATAGGGAGCCTGGCTCAGTCAGTTTAGCATCCAACTCTTGATTTCAGCTCAGGTCATGATCTCCGGGTTGTAAGATCAAGCCCCACAATGGGGCCCAGGGTGGAGCCTGCTTAAAATTCTCTCTCTCCACCCCACCCCCCACTCACACTCCCTCTCAAAAATAAAAATAAAAAATAAAGATCATAGACATATTCTAAAATCATTTACACATTGCTCTACCATTCTCATTTCATCTAACATGAACTCATACAACCTATGTTTTTGTTTTTGGCTAGGTCTCCATATTAGTCTTCCTCATGGTTTTAGAATTTTTGTCTGCAGGCTCATCTTCAGCAAAAGCTTTTTCTTTTTCTCTTTTTCCCATCTGCTATTTCACTCTTGTTTTTACTTTCTTCCATTCCAGAAAGGTTTCTATTGGCCTCCAGCCAGCCTGAGGCCCCTAGAATAGAATCCATCTTCCCTCAGTCAGCCTTGCCGTGATATTATCATCACAGGTCCCATCACTGCCTGTCACAGTATGTGGCTCTGCCTAGAGTCCGGCTGCAAGACTGCATCTGCCTCCTTCAACTTCTCTTGGTCTGTAACACCCTAAGACAACCTAGGGTTATGGGTGAGCACATTCTAGGGAGCCACACTCCGTATTAACTCTGAATTACCAGCTGTGTGGATGAAGACCAGAAACCTCTTTCTTTGCCTTATCTCTAAAGTGGGCCTAATAATTGGGTCTACTTCATAGGACTGTGACGATACATTAACCCAAACAAGAAGTTTAGAACAATGCATGACAAATAGCAAGCGCTCAGTAAGTATGAGCTTTAATTCCAATGAGACGACCTCAACAGCTCTTTTTAGCTCCTGTCCCACACAGGGAAACTCTACCCTCTTTATTTCAGGTCAAACTCTAGCCCGCTGTCCTGTGTGGGAGCACTTTACATCTCTTTACCTAAGTTATGAACTCCTTGCCACCTAAACTTGCTTGTAGTCCTGGAGCTTAGCAGGCCTACAGAGTGGCCGTGTGTCTTATGTGTGTTTCTGCACCATTTGTAGCCACGTAGGTTGTATTTTGTTGTTGAGTTTGGTAGGTCTTTTACATTTTCTATTTTAACCTACTGCTCGGAAAGGTAGAGAGGGATTTGGCTGCAGCTCACCTCCTAGCCACGGACTTGCAGTACAATCTTTAGTTTTTATTGAGGTATAATTGACATATAACTCTGTGTTAGTGTTAGATGTACAACATGATTTGATATGCGTGTATATTATAAAAAAATGTTAACTAAACTTCTAACAGTCACCACACATGGTTATAATTTTTTGTGAGAAGAACTTTTGAGATCTACTTTCTTACGAACTTTCAAATATGCAATATTAAGTAGAGTCACCATACTACACATTACATTCTCAGGACATTTCTCTTAGAAACTGGAGTTTGTACCTTTTATGATCACCTTCACCCATTCCATCCCCTAACCCTCTACCTCTGGTGACCACCAATTTGTTCTCTGTACCTATGAATTCAGGGTTGTTTTTTTAAGATTCTACTAACAATGAGATAATTCTCTATTTGTCTTTTTCTGACTTATTTCATTTAGCATAATGTTAAGGTCCATCCAAGTTGCTGCAAATGGCAGGATTTCCTTTTTTATGGCTTCATAATATTCCCCTGTACATACATACACTACAGCTTATCTAATCATCTGATGATGGACACTTGTATTTCTAGGTTTTCAATATTGTAAATAACGCTGCAGTGAACATGGGGGTGCAGATATCTTTAAGATAGTGATTTCATTTCCCTCAAATAAATATCCACAAGTGGAATTGCTACATCACATGGTAGTTCTTTTTTTAACTTTTCTGAGGAAGCTTCACACCGTTTTCCATAGTGGCTGCACCAATTTACATTCCCACCCATAGCTGTAACACCATCTTGACTCTTCTTCAGACTCTGATGCTGGTCACTCTAAGCTACACTGTACCACCCAGGAGGGCATCACTGTCTCCAAAAGCAAAAGAGCACATCACCCAGAGAAGGGAGACCCAAGTTTTTCTCTTCTGATTAGGAGCTCTTCCAAGATGACTACTGTGGCTCTGGTAGATAATGATTGATCCAACACAAGCTTAGCTAATTAAACATATTTCACCATGAAGAAAAGGTTTTTGTCTCCATTCCATGCCTTCCTGGACCACTTCTGTCAGCGTCCTACCTGAGCCCCTTCAAAGCTTGAGTCTGTGTCTTCTAGTGTGGTGATTCCCAAACCTAGCTATCAGTTCTCTTTCTAAAAACACAACACCCCAAGCCCTCTCCCCAGACTTAGTATGTAGTACTCCTGAAAAGGGACCCAGGAGACTGATTTTTTTGTTGAAGTTCTAAATCTAAGTGGCTTTACTACATACCTATCAGAATGACTAAAATCATAAAGACCGATGGTACAAGTGTGCAGGGATGTGGAGCAACTTGCCCTCACTGCTGATGGGAATGTAGGAAGTGAAGCATACAGCCACCACATGTAACCATTTCATACAATAGCCAGGTCACACCTAGATTCTAGCTAAGAGAAAGGAAAATTAAAGCATGCAAAGTTATACGTACATAGATGCTCACAGCAGTCTTCCTTGTAACAGCCCCAAACAGCAAACAACCTAAACGTCCACCAGCAGGTGAATGATTCAACAACTCATGGTAAACCATGCAGGGGACTACTGCTCGGCAAGAAAATGCACTACAGATACATGCAACTATGTGGATGAAACTCAGGGTAATTACACTGAGTGACAGAAGCCAGACCACTCCCCACAAGAAAGACTACATATTACAGTATTCTGCTTACAGCAAATTCTGGAGAATGGACACTAGTCTACAGCAATGAAAAGCAGATCATTGGTTGCCTAGAGAGGCAACAGGGAGGAAAGGAGGGAAGGTGGGTGGTATTACAACAGGGCTCAATGAAACTCTGTGGGATGATGAATACATTCATTACCTTGATTATGGTGATGTTTTCACACATATAGACACATGTCAAACTTACCAAATTGTGTATGTGAAATGTACAGTTTATTGTACCTCAAGTTTAAAAGTATAAATTGCTGGGGCACCTGGGTGGCTCAGTTTGTTGAACATCTGACTTCGGCTCAGGTCATGATCTCACAGCTCATGGGTTGGAGCCTGACATCGGGCTCTGTGCTGACAGCTCAGAGCCTGGAGCCTGTTTCAGATTCTATGTCTCCCTCTCTCTCTGCCCCTCCCCTGCTCATGCTCTCTTTCTCTGTCAAAAATAAATAAACATTAAATAAATAAATTTTTTAAAAGATTTTTAAAAATTATAAAAATCTAAACGGTCTCCCAGAAATGGATGGCCTAATCCTGAAAAGCCACTGGACTCAAGTCACTGACCCCATACACTACCTCAAAATTTAAAGAGATGCGGACTTAAATAAACACTAAGTATTTTTAATTTAACTATTTGTTAACTCCTTTACCCAAGTAGCTGGTAACCAAGGACTTCAGAGAAAAAAATCTGTTGCCACTGTGCCCACAAGTATATACTGAGCACCACCAGGCATAGCACAGGGCTAGATGCCCTGGGGTAGAGGGGCACAATGGAGGGACCAGTAAAAACGAATGTAACACAATCTTGCCCAAGAGGTTATGAAGCACAGTGGCTCAGAGCTTGGGCTTAGCATTCTGACAGCTAAATAAATAGCTTGGTGGCACCAACAAAACCACTACTTTAACTGAATTTTTCACTTTTCAAATAATTAGGTTGCATCAAATGGACAGATAGAGGCTGGCACCAAATCTTAAATTAGTGTGGTGTTCTCCATGAGCAGAAGAGGAGTATTATCTTACAGGCTCGAGTCCAGTGCGGGGAATGTGAATAGGGAAACTTTAAGGGAAAGTCTAGGGAGGAGTATTTATTGTGGGTAGGGAGGAAGTGGCAGAAAATAGGTCTTCAGGTTTTTAAATTGGCGAGGGGCATGATCAGATATACATTTTAGAAAAATAAATCTAGAAGATGGATTGGAGTTGAGATTAGAGTGAGGCCCAGCAGACAATTAGGAGGCTTCCGCAATCATCCCAGACATGGCTGATGAAGCACTGACCCTCAGGGAGGAAAAATTAGTCATGTGAAAGTAAAAAACAACTTAATTTGGTTAGCCTCTCTGGAGTCCTTTTAAAGAACAAATAAAAAGTTGAATTCATCTAATATTTTAGTTAAGAACAAGTAACAAACTGTATCCAATAAATACAGAGATATTTTCAGTATACTTAATGTTAGGAAAGACAGTCTCATGCACGCTCTCTTCTTTCAACCCCTATCAGCGACATAAGAATGGGCCACGGGCCTGGAACACTTCCTTATCGAGAGATAAAGAGCCCACAGTTTGTGTTGAACTTATTGCCTTGTGTGGGATTATCTCACCTGGTTTCAGACCCACTATGTGTTCCTTTGTTCTGCCTAAGCGTGGGTGTCATATGGCACTTCACAACCCCAGTGTGATATTTGTCCTTTGTGGGGAGGGATCAGGGTCATCCACTGCAGCACAAGATAGGTATATGCAGGCCACCTCCCTGTGTTGGCTGCTGAGAGGAACCTGTTGGCCACTGGGGAGTTGATAGCCCAATACTGAAGGTGATCTTGCCATCTCTTCTTTCTGTAAACAGAGCATTGTTCCATGCAGTTCTGATGCCAGACTGTGTTGGGTTTTCCTTGGTGACTCCAAGGCCAAGATTCAGTGTACAGAAATGCTCAGCGTCTATTCCTAGCGATAAGAAACAGATGCCATTGTTCATCACTTAAAAGCAGTATTAGAGCCAATGGGTTGGGAGTAGGGAGAAGGAGAATGCCTAGCTGTTGTCATGAGGCAGATGGAAGAGGAAGACTCTAACCAACACCCTGAGATTAAGAATGGAGAGAAGGATAGAGGTTTAAAAACTGTTTACAAGGTAACTTTGATAGGACTCAATATATTAAACAAGAAATATACTAACCATGCCACTCAGTGTCTCTACGCCAGCTTCCCTTATGAAAGTAACTGTCCAGTTCACATCATTTGGAGAAAAGTGGTCCTATTTCATATCACAGTAACTTGCTCCTCCTGTGGCAGGTGCTTGGGGTAGGATGATCACCTGTCATAAGGGAAGGCTTTCAATAGGCTGACAAGTGCCCCATAATGAGGCCTAGCAAGACGAGCCAAGCTAGTCTGATTCCTGATCCCATGAATCAGAAACATTGAACATGAAAAAGAGCAGGCTATGAACAATAGGACCAGAGGCCCAAATGAGATCAAGTTGAAGCAATATGAAGGAGAAAGTCGGTTTGAAACTAGGGGAGATCATACAAGCCAACCTTCTGAGGATAATCTATGATGAAAAGATACAGAATGGTAGAATAAGGAAGTTAACTGTCAGAGGTGAAAACAGAAGAGATGTTGGGATCACATCAATGACCAGGAAGTTCTGCAAACTGTAGGTCCTGAGGTTTCTAGACCTGCCTTGGGTCCAGTTGCACTTCTTATAAGACCTGACTCACTGCACTTCTTATAAGGCCTGACTCACTCCATTCCTTGGCAACCTAAAGACATAACTAGAATAAGAAGAATAACAAGAAAGGATTCAAGGATAACTCCCTTCAACATCAAACGAAATAGAGAATCCAAGAAAACGAACAATGCTATGAAGAAGGAGGGTAGGTTTATCCCAAGACCTGCTCAACTTGAGAGGGCTATGGGTCTTTCAGGTAGAGGCACCCAGAAGAATTGGTCTTAGACTTGAAATCTTGAGGGGACATCTAGGCTAGACATAGATATTGCATCCTCATCAGCAAATGGTTAGTATAAAAAATGGCAAGTGTGGAGGAGATCAACCAGGGCAAGAGTATACAGTAACATGCAGAGGGCTGGGGTTGAAACCCTAAAGCGCACCAATAGTCCAGCAGCAAATGGAGAAAGGGAGGCTGCCAATGACTCATAGGGGGATTGCTCAGAGATGTAGCGAGGGAGAATGGGAAAACATGGCACACAAAGGCCAAAACAACAGTTTCAAAGAAGATACAATCTCAAGTGTCATATTCAACATTTAAGTTACTAACAATTAAAGATGTTATTTGGATTTATAAACTACAGCAGAAGTACTTTCAATAAGACATAAGAATGTAAGGAAGATTACAATTGCAACACGTATGGAACTTCATGTCAAAAATCACAGAGGGGGCTTGTGCTCAAGAGAGTGAGCCAGTATCTTGAGACCTCCCCCATAAACCACATATTGGAAGCCAGGGGTGTAATGTGTACATGTATGTTTAAAGCAAATTAAGTATTAAATTTTAAACATTAAAATTCTCTAGGAAATTGGAGCAGAAACTATGGTGGGGTAGAGTCATGTCACTGGGTCCTCGAGGCAACAGCACCAAAAAGAGGCAGTGAGGCTGTTTTAATCTTATAGAATAGGAAACCAAGTGTAGCTAAAAGATGGCAAAATATTGGAGTCTGTCTCCCTGAATGAAGCCAAGGACTGGGACTGTATTCCCAACTAAAAATGGAAGCTTGGACTGTGGTCAAAATGAGCTTTTCGTGTAGTTAAAAGCTCATGTAGAGCTTTTTCATGTACATTTTTCATGTAAGTAATGAGAACCTAAAAGTTTGAAAATTAAAGCAAAGAAAAAGATAGGCCAACTATCAGTTAAATATGGTTTAACATATAAACTTATCTCTTTCCTTCCCAATATTCTAATAAAATGATAATATAGAATTTAAAATGCTATAAACCGACAAGGACAAAGAGAGTGGAAAATGAGACATGGCACCAAATGACGGGTGATAAAGAGGAAAAGGCATTAACAGTCTCTGGAAAGCTGAATACCAGGGGCAGAGGATGCCAGTGTCAAAACCATGATGCAGAACACTGGAAACTCTCCATGGTCTACAGCACAAGAGTTATGGAAGGCAGGGGTGGTGTCTGGGGCTGAAAAAGATGGACTAATTAAAGTGAAAGAGTAGATCTCTGTGTACTTTTCTCCCCTCTTACAAAGCCAAGCAACAACCCTTCCCCAACCCAAAATGAGATAAATGGTTCATTTTGTGATGAAACCAAACCAAATGGGCTCCTTATTCAGGGAGACAAGGCCAACAAACAGTGAAGGACAGATGCCTAATTAAAATCAGGATTTGATCAAAGTCAGACTCAGCCTCCTTTCATTGCTTCCCTCCAAGATATAAACCTAAGTAAATAGATTTCAGACAGGAAACTGATGGATTCTTCTCTGGGGAAACTGAACATCCCAAGAGAACAGACTTACAGAGACTGACATTTCTGAGTTTCAAAATAAGGCAGCAAGGACTTCACTTGACCACCCCACAGTGACATAAACCAGTCAGCAAGAAACACCTATAATGGAGCTTTCCTAAGTGTCTTACCCTTAATTAGGATGGGTCGACCAAGAGTATCATAACCTTTGAAGAAACATTCCAGGATGAAAAAGGAGATCAAATCAATCAGGAAGAAAATAAATAAAACAGAAAATGTTTTAAACTATAACATTTTCAGAGAAATAAGATTATATTCACGACCCAACAGGCAAAACTAGGTTGCCATAAGAAGGGTCAGAATAAAACTCTTGAAATTAAAAAAAAAAAAACAACTATCTATCTATCTATATATATATAGTAACTGAAATAAAATGGAAAATTTGAAAGCTAAACTTGAGCATTTGTCCCCCAAAACAGAACAAAAACACAAAGAAATTTAGAAAAAACTAAGAGTGATAAAATCAATCCAAGAGGCTCAACATCAAAATATCCAGAAAGAAAGAGAAGCAGAGGTGATAAGGCTATTTTAAAAAATACTTTTAAATTCCCTCAAATGTAGAAATTTCCAGTTTAAAAAGTAACAACTTGTGGCTAAAAGGTTTAAAAAAAAAGTCTAAACTATACCAATGCAAATAAATTTTGAAATCTTAAAATACCAGGGCTAAAATTTTGTTCTCAAAACCTATGTAAAGGGGGGAAAAATAAGTCACATACAGCCTATCTAGAATCCGCCCCACTGGAAGAATGCAACAGAACATTGTCTTAACAAGTCAGACTGAAATCATTTTAGCTAGAACGTATACTCAAATTATCAATCAAATGTGAAACACAGAGTAGAATACCGATAATTGCAGGAAGTATGGTTTCAAAAAATTTGCATGGGATGCCACAGAATCCCATGCAAATTTCCCCTCCTTAGGAACTAACTTGAGATTGTACTGAAAAGAAGCAAACCAGAAAAGGAATACACAAAGTCTAGGAAACAGAGGATCCTACACAGGAGAGAAGCAAAAGATCAGGAGGACAGCTGCTCAGCAGAGCTGGAGAACCACTAATACAGAGGGGAAGGGGACAGGAAGGTCACCAGGGAAGGGGAGAAAGCAACAGGCATAGATTATCTAATGTGCTTCTCTACCTGGAATGGATTTTTACTAATTTTTGGAGTGTTTGAGTCAAACGAATGATGTTATGTAACATAGGCAGCTATTTTTTTAAAAAATTATACGTGTCTCAACATGAATTATTTTCAAGAATATTTAAGTCATAGAAATACAGGTAGAATGTGATAACTTTAAATATGTTCACAAAACAAAACACCTATGAGGGTTGATGAAGGGAGGTGGGTAGGGGGTGGGCTAAATGGGTGATGGGCATTAAGGAGGGCACTTGTCATGATCACTGGATATTGTATATAAGTGATGAATCACTAAATTCTACTCCTGAAACCAATACTATACTGTATGTTAACTAAATTGAATTTAAATAAAATCTTGGGGGAAAAAAAAGAAATAGAACTAAAAGTGATATAAACAAGTTTTTGTGATCACATAATATTATTGCCGAGCCATTTTTTAAACACACTAACACATGCATTTTAAAATTATATTCTGGGGGCGCCTGGGTGGCGCAGTCGGTTAAGCGTCCGACTTCAGCCAGGTCGCGATCTCGCGGTCCGTGAGTTCGAGCCCCGCATCGGGCTCTGGGCTGATGGCTCAGAGCCTGGAGCCTGCTTCTGATTCTGTGCCTCCCTCTCTCTCTGACCCTCCCCCGTTCATGCTCTGTGTCTCTCTGTCCCAAAAATAAATAAAAAACGTTGAAAAAAAAAATTTAAAAAAAAAATTATATTCTTCTTCTGTTGTACTAATCCTTATATAAATAAATTTAACTAGAGAAAAAACTATTAACATGTACAAACGAAGTTCAAAGCATTAAAAATGAACTGGAAGGATACAAAATTTCACATTTGATTTGCCTAGAAGTAAAGGATAAGAACAATAGGATTAGGGATCAAGGATAAAGAATTTATTTCTTTTCTTTTTTTTTTTTTTTAATGTTTATTTCTGAGAGAGACAGAATGCAAGCAGGCACAGAAAGAGACACAGTATCGGAAGCAGGCTCCAGGCTCTGAGCTAACAGCACAGAGCTTAATGTGGGCCTCGAACCCACAAGCCATGAGATCATGACCTAAGCCCAAGTTGGACACTTAACCGAGACACCCAAGCACCCCAAGGATAGAGAATTTCTACTTGATCTGTAGGTTTTATGCATTTTAATAATTATGAGCAATAATATAGTATAGTGGCTATGAGTTCAAATTCTATAATCAGATTCTCTGGATTATTATCTCTGCTTCACTTACTAGTTATCTGATCTTGAGCATAGTACTTAATCACTGTATTACTTTGTAATATTCATTAATACAACAGTGTCCTTCACTGTAATGAAATCATAGAAATGTAAGGATTAAAAGAATCAACACATGTTAAACATTTAGAACAAAGCCTGCTACAAGGCATAAAATTGTAATAAATACTATATATTTAATGTAATTTTGAAGGAGGAAGATTTTAAAACAAATTAACATTCAGTTTTAGTCTTGTATATACAGGGATTTGTAATACTGATCTATATTTGTAGGTTTTTTATTTACTCAAATTTTTTGAAACATGTGTAGAATTCAGCTAAGAAAAAATATGAATATTTTACTCCCCAAAAAAGCAATAAAATATTGTTCCAAAAGTTTAGGTGATGAGGCACCTGGGTGGCTCAGTTGTTTAAGCAGCCGACTCTTGATTTCAGTTCAGGTCATGATCTCACGGCACATGGGATTGAGCCTTGCATGGGGTTGTGTGCTCACAGCGCAGAGCCTGCTTGGGATTCCTTTTCTCCCTCTCTCTCTGCCCTCCCCCACTTACACACACACACACACTCTCTCTCTCTCTCTCTCTCTCTCTCTCTCTCTCAAATAAACATTTTGAAAAAGAAAATAAAGTAAAAGTTTAGGTGACAACTACTTTCAGCCAGAATGTAGTAAATGGGTCAAGATTTACCCTCTACTAAAACAACTACAAAAATGGACCAAGTATATGAAACAATGGTTTTCACATGCTGGACAACAAAGAGCAAAAGCCAGTGATCATGCAGAAAGAGAAACCAATGAAGTGAGCCCTGTGATTGTTCCAGGTCATTGCCTGGTGGCAGCTCCCAGGCCACAGAGCAGAGAAGGGAAATCCAGAGAGAGCTGAACATTCTGAGTTGAGCAGAGGGAGACTTGAGTTTAGGGAAACCAAGGTAACTAGAATTTATATAAAGCAACATGGGAGGGGGTAACTTCCCAGAGAAAGTGTGCCAGAAATCTACAGATTGGGGGGGGGGCGGGGTGTCTCAAATTTCGGGCTGAATAGTTACCCAAATCTGCAGGACCTGTCACTCTACAAGGAAATAAGTAAGTTAAATAACTTTTGCAGCTCACACTAGGTTAGGAATAGTTCATACTATAACCAACCAGAGTAGGGAGATCTCATAAAACATGGGGCAGCAGAGAGCATACTCAGCAAGGTATCACCTTTGTATGGAGGCCAACTAACCCTGAAGACTGCTCTGAACTCACCCTAATAAAGCATAAAACTAGGCCTTAAGATTGAGCTAACTCCAAATAACTTAACCATGTGATGAAAAAAAGTCCAACACGTTCTAAAGGATTACAACAAAATCCAGGAGTCAATGGCATAAAATTCATGAGGATTGGTGTCCAATCCAAAATTGCCAAATATATCGATAATCTGGAAAATATAACCCACAACCAAGAAATAAAAGTCTTGAGAAACAAATTACAGAATTGATAGAATTAGCGGACAAGAATATCAGAACAGCTAGAATAATTAATATATATAAGAATGCAGAGAAAAACATGAACATGTGAGGAACCAAATGGGAGACAGACAGACACACACACACACACACACACACACACACACACAAAACCCAAATGGAGCTTCTAGAAACAAAAATACAATAGCTGAAATGAAAAATCCACTGGCTCAGATTAACAGATCAGATACTACAGGAATCCCAGCCAAAAATGAAGCATGGAAGGCAAAAGGGAAAAAGAACAGAGCAGGTAGCTAAAGATAAAAATGCTAAGCAGTCTAGTATTTGTGTAATGTAAGTCTGAGTAAGAGAAAGGATATTTAATAAAATAGAAAAATGTTTATACAGTTGATAGAAATGATAAGTCCACAGATCCAAGAAGCCCAAAAAAGCCAAAATTAAATACAAGGAACCAGAACAAGGCACAATGCAATCAAACTTCTGAAAGCCAGAGATAAAGAGAAAATCTTAAAAACAAACAGGAAAAAAATTACAGAGAATGAAAAAAAAAAGGCAATTCATAAACTTCTTGTCAGAAGCTATGCAAGCCACAAGAAAATGGAGTGATATCTTTAAAGTAGAAAACTGTCAACCTACATTTCTACACCCAATAAAAATATCAAAAATGAAGGCAAACTATACTTTTTCTGAGAAGAAGAAGCTGAGAGACCTTCCCAAAAAAATGTTAGTTCTTCAGCTATAAGAACAGCAATACCAGATGGCAATTTGATCTACAAAAATGAAAAAAGGATGCTAGAAATTTTAAATCTGAAAGATTAAAAAATGTTTCCAATGTTCACATCTCCTTAAAGGATAATCAGTTGTTTAAAGAACAATAATTATGGGGCGCCTGGGTGGCTCAGTCGGTTAAGCGTCCGACTTCAGCTCAGGTCACGATCTCGCGGTCCGTGAGTTCGAGCCCCGCGTCGGGCTCTGGGCTGATGGCTCAGAGCCTGGAGCCTGCTTCCGATTCTGTGTCTCCCTCTCTCTCTGCCCCTCCCCCATTCATGCTCTGTCTCTCTCTGTCTCAAAAATAAATAAACATTAAAAAAAAAATTTTTTTTTAAAAAGAACAATAATTATGTATTATGGTGTTTAAACAACACGTAGAAGTAAAATAACAATTTTAAAAAGGACTAAATATGAAAAGATGCTCAACATCACTAGCCTTTAGAGAAATGCAAATCAAAAGCACAAGGTACTACTTCATGCACATTAAGCTAACAATTATTTTTAAAAATAAAAAATAATAAGTGTTGGCATAGATGTGGAAAAAGTTGGGGCCCCTTGTACACTGCTAGTGGGAATGTTAACGGTTTGGCCGCTATGAAAAACAGTTTGGCAACTCCTCAAAAAGTTGGACACAGAATTGCCATATGCTCCAGCAATCCCACTCCCTGGTAGATGCCCAAAAGAATTAAAAGCAGGGACTTAGTTGTATACAAGTGTTCATAGTAGCATTTATAATACCAAAAAGTAGAAAAAATCCAGATGTTCAAGAGAATGGATAAACCAAATGTGGTATATACATACAATGCAATATTATAGTCTTAAAAATAAAATTCCAAAACATGCTGAAACATAGACCAACCTTGAAAAATTAAGTGAAATTAGCCATAAATAAAAAGGACAAACATTTTATGATTCCACATAGATGAAGTACCTAGAACGGACAAATTTATAGAGGCAGAAGGTAGACTAGAGATTGCCAAATGCTGGAGAAAGGGAGAAACAGGGAGTTATTGTTTAACGGGTACACAGTTTCTGTTAGGGATCATGAAAAAGTTATGGGGACACCTGGGTGGCTCAGTCAGTTAAGTGTCCCAATTAGGCTCAGGTCATGATCTCACAGCTCATTGATTCAAGCCCCAAGTTGGGCTCTGTCCTGACAGCTCAAGAGCCTGGAGCCTGCTTCAGATTCTCTGTCTCCCTCTCTCTCTGCCACTCCCCTGCTCATGCTCTGTCTCTCTCCCCTTCAAAAATAAATACACATTAAAAACACTTTTTTTTAAGTTATGGAATTGGTAGTGGTAAACACTGTGTAACATCGTGAATACCATAGTTACCCTTATCCATGGGGGATACATTCCAAGACCCCCAGTGGATGCCTGAAACCATGGATAGTACCAAACTTCTTACATACTATGTTTCTTTTCCTGTACGTACTTACCCATGATAAAGTTTAATTCATAAGTTAGGTATAGTAAAACAATAATAATAAAGTAAAATTTGAACAATACACTAATAAGTTATATGAATGTGATCTCTCAAAATATCTTATTGTGCTTTATTCATCCTTCTTGTTATGGTATATGATAAAATGCCAATGTGACGAGATAAATTGAAGTAAGTGACACTGTGACTTAGTGTTAGGCCACTATTGATCTTCTAATCAGGGAAAGGATTATCTGCTTCCAGAACATGGTTGACCACAAGTAATTGAAACTACAAAAAAGGAAACTGTAGATAAGGGGGTACTAGTATATACTTAATTCCACCGATTATACACTTAAAGTAGTTAAAAGGGAACCAGAAAAACATCAATAAGGAAAAAGAAGGCTTGAATATTGGACCAAATAGACATACCCAGAACATCCAAATACAGAAAACACATTTTTCTCAAGAGTATACCTGAAATATTCTCTTGGATAGACCACTAAGTAAATCTTAATAAACTTGAAATATTAAAAAAATTAAAAAGAAACTTGGAATAAACTTAAATTTTTATTAGACCACAAAATTAAGTCTTAATAAAATTGAAAATACTGAGATCAAAGTATCTTCTCTGATCACAATGGAATGAAACTAGAAATAAGTAGCAAAAGGAAAATTGGATAATCCACAAACGTGAAAATTATGCAATACTCTTCAACAGCTAATGTGTCAAGGAAAGAAACTGCAAAGGAAATTAGAAAATGTCTTGGGACAAATGAAGATGAAAACACAGCATACCAAAACTCGTGAAAGTAGTACTAAGAAAGTAATTTAGTTTATAAAAGCTCATACTAAGAATAAAGGTATCAGATCAACAAACTAACTTTACACCTTCAGAAACTAGAACAAGAACAAAATAAACCCGAAGCTAGCAAAAGGAAATAAAGATTAGAGCAGATAAACAAAACAGAGAACAGAAAAGTAGAGGGGGGGAAAAAAAATCAATGAAACCAAGAGTTGGTTCTTTGGGGGAAAAAAAAAATCCTAAAACTGACAAACCTTTAGCTAGATTAACTGAGAAAAGAAGACTCAAACAACTAAAATCAAAATGAAAGAAGGGACATTATAAACAATTTTACAGAAATAAAAACAATTATAAGAGAATACTATAAACAATTATAAACTGACAAATTGGATAACCTAGATAAAATGGACAAATTTCCAGAAATATACAACCTCCAAGAGTTTATCATGAATTGGGAATGCAAGCTGGTGCAGCCACTCTGGAAAACAGTATGGAGGTTCCTCAAAGAACTAAAAATAGAACTACTCTACGACCCAGCAATTGCACTACTAGGTATTTATCCACGGGATATGGATGTGCTGTTTCGAAGGGACACTTGCACCCCCATGTTTACAGCAGTACTATCAACAAGAGCCAAAGTATGGAAAGAGCCCAAATGCCCATTGATGGATGAATGGATAAATAAGATGTGGTATATGTATAGAATGGAGTATTACTCGGAAATCAAAAAGAATGAAATCTTGCCATTTGCAACTACGTGGATGGAACTAGAGGGTATTATGCTAAATGAAATTAGTCAGAGAAAGACAAATATCCTATGACTTCACTCATGTAAGGACTCTAAGAGACAAAGCAGATGAACATAAGGGAAGGGAAACAAAAATAATATAAAAACAGGGAGGGGGACAAAACATGAGAGACTCATAAATATGGAGAACAAACAGAGGGTTACCGGAGGGGTTGTGGGAGGGGGGATGTGCTAAATGGGTATGGAGCACTAAGGAACCTACTCCTGAAATCATTGTTGCACTATATGCTAACTAATTTGGATGTAAATTTTAAAAAATAAAAAACAAAATTAAAAAAAAGTTTATCATGAATAGAAAATAGTAACAAACTCATTACTAATGAAGAGACTGAATCAGTCATTAACTCCCTCAGCAAAAGAAAAGCCCAGAAACACGTGCCTTCACTGGTAAATTCTATGTAACATTTAAGAAGAATACTAACCCTTGTCAAATTCTTCCAAAAAAATTAAAGAAAAAGTTCCAAATCTCTTCTAGAACAGCATTATATTGATACCAAAGTCAGACAAAACACTTCAACTACAGACCAATATCCCTAATGAATACTGATGCAAAAATCTCAAAGAAAATACTGGCAAACAGAATTCAGCAGCACATTAAAAGGATCATCATGACCATGTAGGATTTATTCCTTAAATGCAAGGGTGATTTAACATTCAAAAAGCTATCAATGTACTATATGACATTAATAGAATGAAGAAAACTACATGGTTATCTCAACTGATACAGAATAAGCATTTGACAAAACTCAACACCCTTTCACGATAAAAACATTCAACAAATTAGAAACAGAAGGGAACAACCTCAACATAATTAAGGCCATATATGGAAACCTCATAGCTAACATACTCAATGGTGAAAACCTGAAACCATTTCCTCTAAGAACAGAAAACAAGGAGGCCTGCTTTCATTTCTATTAAACATAGTACCAAAAGTTGTATCCAGAGCAAAACAACAAGAAAAAGACAACAAAAGACCTTCAAATTGGAAAGGAAGTAGTAAATACCTGTTCACAGATGATACCATACATAGAAAATCCTAAAGATACTACACACATGCACTGTTAGAATAAACTAATTTAACAAAGTTGCAGGATTTAAAAAAAAAAAAAAACAAGAAGTTGCATTTTTATACACTAACAAATGAACAATCTGAAAAGGAAATAATTTCATTTACAATAGTGTCAAAAAGTATAAACTGCTTAGGAATAAACCTAACCAAGGAGGCAAAACACTTGTACACTGAAAACTGTAAGATATTCTTTTTTTTTAACGTTTATTTATTTTTGAGACAGAGAGAGACAGAGCATGAACGGGGGAGGGGCAGAGAGAGAAGAAGACACAGAATCGGAAGCAGGCTCCAGACTCTGAGCTGTCAGCCCAGAGCCTGACGCAGGGCTCGAACTCACGGACTGCGAGATCGTGACCTGAGCCGAAGTCGGACGCTTAACCGACTGAGCCACCCAGGCGCCCCTGTAAGATATTCTTCAAAGAAATTAAAAAAGAGATCAATAAATGAAAAGATACCTCGAGGCGCCTGGGTGGCTCAGTCGGTTAAGCGTCCGACTTCGGCTCAGGTCGTGATCTCGCAGTCCATGAGTTCGAGCCCGGTATCGGGCTCTGTGCTGACAGCTCAGAGCCTGAAGCCTATTTCGGATTCTGTGTCTCCCTCTCTCTGACCCTCCCCCCTCCATTCATGCTCTGTCTCTCTCTGTCTCAAAAATAAAGGTTAAAAAAAAAAAAAAGATACCTCATATACATGGAAGACTTAATACTGTTAAAATATCAGTACTGTCCAAAGTGATCTACAAGTTCTATGCAATCCTTATCAAAATCTCAAAGGCGTATTTTACAGAAATAAAAAAATCCATCCTAAAATTTATATGGCATCTCAACGGACCCTGACACAGCCAAAGCAATCCTGGAGAAGAATGCAGTTAGGTGTCTCACTTCATGATTTCAAACTTCTTGCAAATCTACAGTCATCAAAATAGAGTGGTATTATTATCATAAAGACAGATATATAGGCCAATGGAATAAGACAGCCCCAGAAATACACACTCACATACATGGTCAGATGATTCCTGTCAAGAGTTCAAAGACCATTCAACAAGGGAAAGGACAGCCTCTCAACATCAAGTGTTGCAAAACTGAACATCTATGAACAAAAGAATGAAACCGAATTCTTGCCTTATACAGTATACAAAAATTAAGTAATAATTGATCACAGACTTAAGTCTAAGAGCTAAAACTATAAAATTCTTAGAAGACAACATAGGGGGAAGTTTAATGGCATTAGATTTGGCAATAATGTCTCAAATAGGACCGCAAAAGCACAGGCAACAAAAGAAAAAAATAGATAAATTGGACTACATCAAAATTTAAAACTTCTGTGCAAAGAAGACAAGCAATAGAAAGGCAACTATACACTGGGAGAAAATATTTATAAATCACATCTGAAAAGGAGTTAACATCCAGAATATATAAATAACTCCTACAACTCAGTCACAACACACACACACACACACACACACACACACACACACACCCCATGGTTTAAAAATGGCAAAAGGCCCAAATAGACATTTCTCCAAAGAGGATATACAAATAGTCAATAAGCACATGAAAAGATGGTTACTAGTACTAATAATTAAGGAAATGAAAATCAAAACCATAACAAGATACTATCTCACACCATTAAGATGCCTACTATTTAAAAAAAAAAAAAAAAAAAAAGGTGGGACACGTGGGTGGCTCAGTTGGTTAAGCATCTGACTTCAGCTCAGGTCATGATATCCTGATTCTTGAGTTCAAGCCCTGCATCAGTCTCTCTCCTGTCAGGGTACAGCCTGCTTTGGATCCTCTGTCTCCCTCTCCCTCTGTCCCTCCCCCACTCACCTGCACACACATGCTGGCTCTCTCTCTCAAAAATAAACACTTAAAAAAAAAATGGCAAGATTGTGGACAAATCAGAACCCTATGCATTGTTGGTGGGAACGTAAAATGATGCAGCCAATATAAAAAACAGTATGGCAGTTCCTCTGAAATTAAAAATAGGGGTGCCTGGGTGGCTCAGTCAGTTAAGCACCCAACTCTTGATTTTCGCTCAGGTCATCATCTCACAGTTCATGGGATCAAGCCCCACATCAGGCACTGGGCCTGCTTGGGATTCTCTCTCTGCCCCTTCCCCACTCGCTCTAATAAATAAATTAATTTTTAAAAAAGAAGTTAAAAATAGAGCTGCCATATGATCCAGTAATTCCACTCTTAGGTATATACCAAAAGGAATTAAAAGTAGCCATCTCAAAGATTATTTGTACACCCATATTCAATGCAGCATTATTCACAGTAGCTAAGAGGTGGAAACTCAACTATTCATCAATGGATGAATAGTAAGGAAAATGTGGTAGAGACATGCAATGGAGTATTATTTATCTTTTTAAAAGAAGGAAATTTTGACACATGCTATAACATGGATGAATAACTTGAGGACAATGTGCTAAGGAAAATAAGCCAGTCACAAAAAAGACAAATACTATATGATTCCACTTACATAAAGTATCTAAAGTGGTCAAAATCCAAGAGACAAGTAGAATGGTGGTTGCTAAGGGCAGGGGGAAGAAAAAAATGGGGAATTGTTTTATAGGTATAGAGTTTCAGTTTTGAAAGATGAAGAGTTTTGGAGATGAGTTGTACATTGCAAATGTATTTACCACTATTGAACTCTACACTTAAATGGTTAAGATGGCAAAATTTATGTGTTTTTCAATTAAAAATTTTAAATCACAAACTTTAAAAGAACAGGAATAAAGACCCCCAAAATATGATCTGAGATGACAGAAGTGGAAGCAAACAACATAAGCATACCATCTCTGTTAAATATAAATACTGTCTCTATGGAGTTTTCTGGGGTTTTTATTAAAGTCAGCATTAAAATTTTGATTGGTTTTTTTTTAAGGCAAAAATATTCAGATGAGAAGAAAGATCTGGGGGAAAAGAAAATGGAGATGTGGAATCTAGGGAGGGTTTGTGGGTTTTGGTTTGGGACCTTGCTTTTTATTAATGTTTCTTTCACTTCTTTTTTGTTTTCTTGGTTTGTTTTTTTGTTGTTGCTTATAAAAGAGCAGAGGTTTGAACATGTTTATAGGGTGAAAAGTAACCAGTGGAGAGGAAGAGATTGAAAATATAAGAGAGGATGCACAAGGAAAACTTCTGAAAATACCAGGAAATTCAGGAAGAACTTACACAAGTAGTTAGACTCTTACTAAGAAACGTTTAAGATGTATGTGACCCTCCTACCTCTCAGGTCCAACTCCTTGTCAGCGAGGACAGTTTTACTAGGGGAGAAAGCTAAGGCCAATTTCAAGTGTCTCTGAACAATAGCTCTCTGTGTAGCTTTCCAGCATCCAAAAAGTCTGTTTCTCTCCAAGAACTCCTAGCTCTGTGATTTAATACCCCTTTATCTGGGTAATTGTGATCATAAGCATGTGCTGAGAACCACCAATGACCAATTTACCTCCCCACAGTCCACCCTCTGACCCTTGCAAGTTATCATGCTTCCAACACATGGGTTAGTACATTTATAATGTCTGTAACCTGGCACCAAACAAGTGCCTCACATCAGCACAATTCATATTATTTGTCTTATTTGAGCATCACTGTAGACTTGTGGTCTTGCATAAACTTGCTATAATGTATCATAGTCATTATTTTTTTGAAGCTCACATTATTAATTCAGTACATCTCCAGTTCTCAGGCCCCAAATACAGAACCACCTCTTCTCCAAGGAAACTTGGCTCCTTTTTGTGGAAATACTAGTAAAAACCCAAATGTGGCTTACTAGCGAAGTATACTGTTTCATAGAGGCACATGAGATGGTTTGATGACATCAGGAAAGAAATTATTTTTCCAAAAATGTGGGAGTTCATGTTGCTACGGTATCCTCCCCCTTATCCACAAGGGGTACTTTCCACAACCCCCAGCGGATGCCTGAAATCATAGTATCAAACCCTGTAGGTACACTGTTTTGTCCTATACATACATGCCTGTGATAAAGTTTAATTTCTAAATTATGCACAGTAAGGGATTAACAACAGAGCAATTATAACAAACTATAATAAAAGTTTGTGAACATGGTTTCTCAAAATTTCTTATTGTACTGTACTTACCCATCCTCCTTTTATGAGGATGTCAGAGGATAAAATGCCAGGGTGATGATGTGAGGTTAATGACATGGGCACTATGATGTAGCCTTGGGCTACTATCAGTCTTCTGAAATTATGTCAGAAGGGGGATCATCTGCTTTCAGACCACCACCAACTGCAGGTAAATGAAACCACAGAAAGAGACACCATGGACAAGGAGGGGTGGGTGATGGGGACTACTATATTTTCAGTTGGCCTCTTACTAATTGGCTCTAAACCTGATGTCCATGCCATATTTTCATATACCAAATCATGTGTCCAAATTATACTCCTGCCTTCAAATTTTAAAGCTTTCATTTTATTTCCTTTTTGACCTCTGGCTCCAGTACTGGAATTAGCTCTAAAGTGTCCAGGTTTATGTGCCATGCCTCTCATCAATACCACTCAAGTACCTACCATCTAAAAGGAAAAAAAGCAATCCCGACCTCCCTCCAGAGAATACACAGGCTTGAAATACCTGGCATCTCAGAGTGAATCAAACTCTTTGTCATTGAGGATACAGTTCAACTTGTGAGACAAAGCTGAGGCTGTGCCAAGTGTCCCTGAACAATATCTCTGCAGTAAGTAACAGTATCAAAGAAAGGCAGAATACAGGCACTATTAGCTTCATAAGTTTTATTAAAAAATTTAAAAAAAAAACACTTCTCTAATTCTTCATTTTCAGTATTACCAGAGTCACTGTTTAATTTTTATCTTAAGGAGCATTAGTTTTGAACTACAATTTCCTTTGGATAAAATGATACTGTTTTCACCCTGTGCCAGCCCAACTTTTCAAAATCCAACTCCTATCAAAAAAAACTAAAATAGTAACCGACTGGGTTACTAAGTCGGTTGAGCATTTAACTCTGGATTTGGGCTCAGATCATGATCCCAGGGTGGTGGCACTGAGCTCCGTGTTGGGCTCTGCACTGAGTGTGAAGACTGCTTCAGATTCTCTCTCTCCAACCCCCTCTGCCCCTCTCCCCTACTCACTCTCCCTCTCTAAAAAAAAATAAAGAATAAAAAATTTAAAAAACCTCAAAATGGATGAAGGACCTGAATGTGAGACAGGAAACCATCAAAACCCTAGAGAAGAAAGCTGGAAAAAACCTCTCTGACCTCAGCCACAGCAATTTCTTACTTGACACATCTCCAAAGGCAAGAATATTAAAAGCAGAAATGAACTATTGGGACCTCATGAAGATAAAAAGCTTCTGCACTGCAAAAGAAACAATCAACAAACCAAAAGGCAACCGATGGAATGGGAAAAGATAGTTGCAAATGACATATCGGACAAAGGGCTAGTACCCAAAATCTATAAAGAACTCACCAAACTCCACACCCGAAAAACAAATAATCCAGTGAAGAAATGGGCAGAAGACATGAATAGACACTTCTCTAAAGAAGACATCTGGATGGCCAACAGGCACATGAAAAGATGCTCAACGTCACTCCTCATCAGGGAAGTACAAATCAAAACCACACTCAGGTATAACCTCACGCCAGTCAGAGTGGCTAAAATGAACAAATCAGGAGACTATAGATGCTGGAGAGGAAGTGGAGAAACGGGAACCCTCTTGCACTGTTGGTGGAAATGCAAACTGGTGCAGACGCTCTGGAAAACGGTGCAGAGGTTCCTCAAAAAATTAAAAATCGATCTACCCTATGACCCAGCAATAGCACCTCTAGGAATTTACCCAAGGGATACAGGACTGTCGATGCACAGGGGCACTTAAACCCCAATGTTTATAGCAGCACTTTCAACAATAGCCAAATTATGGAAAGAGCCTAAATGTCCATCAACTGACGAATGGATAAAGAAATTGTGGTTTATATACATAATGGAATACTACTTGGCAATGAGAAAGAATGAAATATGGCCCTTTGTAGCAACGTGGATGGAACTGGAGAGTGTTATGCTAAGTGAAATAGGTCATACAGAGAAAGACAGATACCATATGTTTTCACTCTTATGTGGATCCTGAGAAACTTAACAGAAGACCATGGGGGAGGGGGAAAGGGGGAAAAAGTTATAGAGAGGGAGGGAGGTAAACCAAAAGAGACTCTTAAAAACTGAGAATAAACTGAAGGTTGATGGGGGGTGGGAGGGAGGGGAGGGTGGGTGATGGGCATTGAGGAGGGCACCTGTTGGGATGAGCACTGGGTGTTGTATGGAAACAAATTTGACAATAAATTTCACATTAAAAATTTTTTTAATTTTAAAAAATAACTGATTTCCATAGCTTCCCCCAAAGTTCAAGTGGAACAATTTCCTTAAGGCCCCTTAAGATCTGTGCAACACTGCGTGGGCTCCTCCAGAACCACCAACTCAATCAAAGACATTCAAGGCAAACACACTTCCATCTGAACATTAGGTTCATGTTACATTTGCATACCATCCAGTGTTGACTTCACTAACAATCAAGATAGGTCTTAGCCCTTTTGTTTTTACAGCAAGAAACCCACATCCTTACATGGAAAAAAGATTTCCATGACAAGTCCGCCTTTGGGGCTAACTGCTCAACTAGAAAAGAGAAGAAATGTAGTCACGTTCTTCAGGATAACTCCATGGGTAGTACTCAACTAGATATATAAGTGTGACTGTTTCACCAAATCCAAATCCAATTGATCAGGTATTAAACTACCTTTGAACTGAATGGGGCTGAGTCACTTTGTTTTTTTTTAAGTTTATTTATTTATTTTAAGAGAGTGAGCAAGCATGAACAGGGGGAGGGGCAGAGAGAAAAGAGAGAATCCCAAGTAGGCTACGTGCTGATAGTGGGGAGCCCAATGCAGGGCTCGCTCTCAAGAACTGCAAGATCATGATCTGAGACAAAATGGAGTCAGATGCTTAACCAACTGAGCCACCCAGATGCCCCGCCCACCATTTTATTTTGAGGAAACCTCCACTTATGTGGTCCCTAGAAACTTAGTTATTTAAGATAAACTACTTCTTTAGAGGCTAATAGTAGAGTTTCCTTTTTTGCACATCCAAGTTCTCTAAATGAAGAGATTTTCTTGGTTACTGGTTTTATGCACTTAAGCAAGGGACACTATCATTCACTTCCACTAGAAGCCATCAAACCTCTCGGAGGAAAAGAGGCATGATGACCTAAGCTGACTTTTACCCTACCTTCAGTCAGCCTTCTGTCATGGAGATCAACTTTCTGAACAGACCCTCTATCTAAGCCAACAATTGTCCTTTTCTCACTTCTTTTTCAAAAGCTGGAGAACATGGTTTCTTCACCATGTTCCATCGGCTTCCTCCACCATCTATCTCTTTGCCTCTTTTTCAGCGAAGCCAGGTGGGTCATGGTATGAATCGGCAGAAACTTTCATCCTAAGTGCAGAAGTTGCAGAAGCCATGGCCTCAGTCAAGATTCTAAAGTGACCCAAATAAAGTGGGAAAGGATGAGATCTTCCCAAGACCACTAATCCTGGAGATGAACTGATAATAATTATTATCCAGGCTTGTGGTCACCTGCTCCTGTTTCTCTTAGCTCTATTCCAAAAACAGACAGCTTTTCCTAAACCAAATTATGGCCAAAATTAGTTACCTAACACTTAGCTGAGCTATCTTGAGACTACTTCAATTTGGTATTTTTAATATTCTACTTAAAAGTAACCTTTGTGAAGTTGAGAATTATTTCTGAGACTCTATCTTCTGAAAGCCATTTTGAAAAGCTCATTTGGCTTGCACAGAACAGTGAAAGCCAAGGTCGTAGTTCTCAAAAGACTTTTCTATAAAAACAAAGATTAACTCACACATGTTAAAGTAGTAAGAGAACACCAGTTCTTCAATTTTCTCTTTGAAGTCAGCCTCCCTATCTTAAGGGGTCCCTGTGGCTCACATGCAATAGCCTTGATTAAAACACCTTCAGGACCCCATTTTCTCCTTCACTTTCCTGACACTACCTCCAAAAATCTAAACATGGGGGGAGGGTGGATTGGTGCCAATCATACTTCTGGCACCAAATACAACTTCTGAGGACTCCAGATCATCAAGAAGAAAACACACAGTCAGATAAAAGTATCCATGTATTTAGCCAAGCATAGAGAATCTTATCAGAAGAGGGTCCACATGGAGCCCCCATCTAAGCAAAGGCAGCAAACCTCAGCATACTTTTCTTTGCCCTCAATGGGCAGTGACATTAAACACACAAGTTAGGGTCATATCAGATTTGAGAAACTTGTTTCTGGCATGCATGCTGTTAGCCACCATGCTGTCTTGTACAGACAGTTGCACTTGTTATTAAGCTGTTGTCTCTCCGTTTCATACCCACTCTCATAGTGTGCTCTATGGAGGGGCTGGGAACCTGCAAACCACGTCTCTGCTTTGCCAGCAGGTGCCCTTATTAGGCTCTACCAGTATGGGGAGCTAGAGGGACTCTAGGTTAGAGGAGAGAGGAGTGCTCCCTCCCTTTCACTGCCATATCCCACCCGCCTCACCCCAAAGCAGTAATTGCAGGATTTGGTTCATTTCCAGCTTCTTTCCACCCTCCCAGAATCAGACTCCTTGCACCATTCAGAGGTACCAGTACTACCCAGGCAGAGCCTCCTCCCCAGAGATCTGATCCCCAGATCCAGAGGAGGGCTAAGGTGCCTGCTCTGAGCTCCTGGGGTATTGGCACCATCCAGGCAGAATGCCTTCCTCCAAAAGTCTGAGTCCCAACAATGTGGGATCCTCCCAGAGCTTCTGGATTCTAAGAACAATCTTGTCCCTTAGTTCCCCCAAGCCTAGGATGGCAGCTGCTTCATGCTCCATGTTACCCTGTTGCTTTTTCAGTCCTCTGTGGTTTCACCAATTCCCCACATCCAATTCTCCCTACAGAAATAACTAATGTAGTTTCCACTTTACCAGCTAGACTGACAAAAGGACCTCCTTTTGTTGATTCGAAAACTTAACACTTTCAAGCACTGTGCCATTCACCACTTCACAGACTGACTTCAACTGGGAATCAGTGAAAAAGGAGAAGGGAAATTATTTCCAGCCATCTCAGGCCAGGAATACTAGACCTTCAGCTAGTAGAGAAATAATTAATTGTGTATCTGAGGAAATACCACTGGCTAGAAAATGTCCAACCACCAAAGAACTGAGCAACCCTACACAACCCTGAAAATATACCCATCTTTGTATCTGTCTTACAGGGACACCTTCTTTGCCCTCTTGCCCCTACACATATACTTATTTCCCCCACTTGCCAATCTCAGAATGAGGTACAGTTGTGAAGGCTGGAGTTATAACCACCCAGCGGGTATGTGCCTTCTGACTGAAATGAAATGAAATGCAGCATTTCTTAAAAAGCCAATTATTTCCAACCTGTTCCATTAGAGTCAAGCGTGCTAAATGAGCATGTAACATATTGACATTTGTGCCCTGTGGCATCTGGGGCCATAAATGTCCTGCTTATCATAATACTCATCTCCATAGCTCTTACAAATCAGGACCCTCCCCAGGAGAGCACACATCGCCCATTTATAACTTAGAATGGTAAAGGAGACAGGCTGCCTGATGTAACAGAGCAGGGCTCCCCTGCCCTCTGCACTTCTGCTCATATGGCTGGACCTGCTGCACCCACCCACCTGACTGCACATGAGTCAGGAAGCCTCCCCACCTGCCTCTTAACAGATGGCAGACAATACCATGCAGGCAGTGCCATTCCCTGTGAGAAGGCAATCAGGCTGCCAAGGGGACGGCCCCAGGCCAGGAGACAGTGAGGGGAGATATGAGGAAACCCAATGAAAACATGCTTGGGAGTCAGATCTACCTGCATTTGAATTTTGGCACTTGCTTCAAGGCTTTGAACAAGTTCTGTAACCTCCCTGAACCTCAGTTTCCTTCCCCGGAAAGTGGAGCTCATAATGCCTATTATATAGCTAGCATGATGATTAACAATATAATGTGTACAGGGGTGCTTATGTAGTACCCAGTATGCTGTCAATGCTTGAGAACAAGTAAGCACTATGCTGTTTTGTGTTTTATAAATATTAACAGTCTAGTGGATTTCAGATTGCTGAGGGACCATGCTTTCAGGGCATCATGTCACCACGTCTGCTGTAGGTATAAGCAAAAGGCAGAAAATTAATTTTCTGGGATCTTTAAAATGATCACTTGTTGGGGCGCCTGGGTGGCTCAGTCGGTTAAGCGTCCGACTTCAGCTCAGGTCACGATCTCACACTCCGTGAGTTCGAGCCCCGCGTCGGGCTCTGTGCTGACGGCTCAGAGCCTGGAGCCTGTTTCAGATTCTGTGTCTCCCTCTCTTTCTGACCCTCCCCCATTCATGCTCTGTCTCAAAAATAAATAAACATTAAAAAAAAATTTTTTTAAAAAGCTATTCATATAGTAAAGTCTCAACTATGTAAAAACCAAATAAACTGAGAAAAAAATAAAATAAAATAAAATAAAATGATCACTTGCTGTGCCCCCTCTGTAAGATGCACATCCTCATACCCTTCTCACGACTCTTCTCCACCATCCTCCCATTGCTTCCTGCACAGCACCCATTGTACAGGTGGGAATGAGTTTCCTGAGCTCTTCTTACAGTACCCTCTCCAGTCCTGACAAGTTTTCTCTATTTCCTGCTGTTGGTGGAATCCTAATGGCTCTGGTTCTTGATGATCAGAGAGGAGGAGAGGCTCTGCTTTTCCCAGATCCACCAGGAAAAACCCAACGCACCCAGCAGAGGTGACTACAATACTCTCAGCTTGCCCCCTGAACTTTTACACAGGTGTGGCATTTGGGATTCGCCAGGGAAGCTGCGTAATTACTTAGAAAGAATGCAGTCTGATTGTTCTTTCTCTCCAAGTGCAATCTCTCCTAATAACATCACCCAACTGAATGCCTCCTAATTCTGTCGAAATGCATTTTAATTATCACTGCTTCTTATGTTGGTGAGCTGTCGCTGGAGTTTTTGATTTGTGATGGAAAACAGGGAAGCCATAAAGTATTTTGGTGACAGCTCCGTGATTAGGCAGCATTGCAGCAAAACAAGTTGTCACAATAAAACTGATTAATCAAGTTGTCAGAGTAAAACAAATTAATGCCACAAAAACCTTTGCTAGAAATTACCTCTGTATCTTAGGGTATTCAACTGATGGATTCCTTCAATTAGCAGAAACTTCTTTCTCATGACCATTTCTGAGTCTGAACTTAGGATCTAGGTTGGGCCAGTTGCCCTATAGCAAAAGAGCCAATCTCTGAGAATTTAGGCACATATTTGGAAAGGACAGTCACTAACTTTTCTTTTTTTTTAATTTTTTTTTCTTTTAACGTTTATTTATTTTTGAGACAGAGCATGAACGGGGGAGGGTCAGGGAGAGGGAGACACAGAATCGGAAACAGGCTCCAAGCTCTGAGCTGTCAGCACAGAGTCCGACACAGGGCTCAAACTCACAGACCGCAAGATCATAACCTGAGCCGAAGTCGGCCGCTTAACCGACTGAGCCACCCAGGCGCCCCTGACTTGATTTTCAAGATACTTTATTCCTTACTACTTGGGAGATTATTACAACCAAAAGTATAATCTAGAGCTGGGATGCCTGAGTGGCTCAGTCGGTTAAGCAGTCGACTCTTGGTTTTGGCTCAAGGCCTGATCTCACAGTTTTTGAGTTCAAGCCCTGCATCAGGCTCTGCACTGACAGCACTGAACTTTCTTGGGATTCTCTCCCCTCTCCCCTACTAGAGCTCACTCTGTCTCTCTCAAAATAAACTTTAAAAAATTTAGAAGTATAACCTAGAGCCAATGTTCCAAAACAAGATAAATACAAAAGCCATTATCTACAGTTCTACCAGTGGGTCTTGATTTAATTTTTTAAGGATGTTTAATCAGTCCTCTGGCTGGAAGGACACTGCAGTTCTTGTACATTCCTGTCTCAAGGAAAGACTGTCTGCACTGGAGATGTCAAACATAGAACCTGTCCACCACAGTTCACTGTAACACAGATGATGATGTTTGGTTGTAAGAGCCATAGCCCCTCATGACCAGAGGTGATGGGATAGAAGTGAGCATAACCAGTGATCCTGGTATAAACTGATGAACTGGACCAATCACATTCCATCTGTCACAATTTCAACCTAGGAATACTGACAGAATGGGCCAGTTAGCTGTGGGAGCTGAAGGTGGAAAAGTACCATAAGGTAAAACAGAGCCATTAAGTGTCTCAGCAAGCAACATCTTTGAGGTAAAGATACAAAGTAGGGAAGGGAATCAGTGGGTAGTAAGAAGAGAAAGGCAGTAGCCCATGAGTAAGTTGGTAATCAACACTAATCACTAGAAAAGCTTCTGTTCTAGAAAGATCTCCAGGTTCTATTCTAGTTTATAGTCTTAGAATAAAATCCCCTTTACTAGAGAAGGCTGGAATGAGTCTCTCTCTCTTGCAAACATTGTAAGACACAAGGAGAACCATCAGGGGGAATAGAGAGAAGGTATAAGAAAGAGACACGTTTGAGAATGAGTGGTATTTAAACTATTCATCAGAAGAGACGCTACCTGGGATACCATACCGGAGTGTAATACCTGCATAAACATTTGTAAACTGGTAGCAGTTTGTGGGAGCCCCACAGCAATGTTAAGCTTCACCAATTACCTCTGCATTGAACAGAGGCCTAAAATGGAAAATGCTGCCTCTTGGCCATCCCCAGAAACTTCCCCTAGAAGCCAGTGATTTTAACTGGAGTAAGCAGATATTTGATGCATCAAAACCAGGGTCTAGCAGGAGTCTCCAGGCCTTCAAGTCATTGAGCACACCATTCCTTTCTTTGATATTAGAGTACCACCCTCATGAGACTTTGGCCACACCACCTTTGAGGGCCGAGATCCACATTCTGGAGCAGAGAAGTGATACAAGGTGGAGAGAAGTAAAGGTATTGTGACAAGGTCTAACCCCAAAAAATATTCTAGCACCAAACACTGTGGGTTTTTTGCAGCTTTCTAAGGAATAAAGGGTCATCACCTATATACAGATGGAACCCTCATTCCACTGTAAAAGTATATCCACTATGTTCTTCCCCTTCTCTTAAAGCACGCCATCACCTAGCCTTAATGACACCTGAATTTCTCTCTCCCAGGAAGATGACCCTCCACAGTTCCGCAGCAGAGACCCACTTTTTCCACGGTGGTTTTCTGAACAGGACCTGCTACTTCATACCCTCTTGTCTTTGTTCATGTTGTTCCCCCTGCCTCAAAAGCTCTTTCTGCCACTCTATGCCACCGTCACTCCCTTCTGTCAAGAGTAATTCACACCTCTTCTCAAGGACCTTTTCTGACCACCTCCTTCTGTCCAAAGGCCTGCAGAGGTTCGTTTCACAGACACACTAAACATTTATAGTCATTTGTTTACAAACCTCTCCCCAGTACTACCCTAGGAGCTTCCAGGGGGCACAGGTCATACCTTCTTCATCTCCACACCCTCCAGCAGTACCTGACACACAGTAAAAGCCTGACACATGTTCCCTGAATCAAAGAAAATGAATCAAGCGACTGATCCAGGACACTAAACCCAAGTCTTCCAATGCAAAACCCATGGTCTTTCTGCCACAACAATCAGGCACCCCCACTGACAACAGCTGAACCAACAAATGGAATGCCAGAGAAGCAGGATGGTAGCAGGAAACCACCTACTGCTGTTCTGCCCTAACCTTTGCCTGCCTCTATCGAGATGTGCCAAATGTATCAAACCCCAGGCAGCATTGAAGAAGGTGCAGAAGCTAGTGCCCGCTGCCTTGAACCTCTTTAGGTCACTGTCACATTTCTTATGTATCAGGGATGAAGTACAGAATCACCTAATATTCAAAAGGGGAGAAAACTAAGAACATATGGTTCTTCCTCTTCATTTTAAACATGAAGGACTAGAGGCAGAGAGAAATGAAGGAAGTTGTCCTAGGTCACCCAGCAACTTAGGGGTAGAGCCCAGACTCTAGACCCCCATCTCCCCCACCCTGGTCCATTATTCCTTTATCTGTACCCATGGCCACTCATGATGTTGGAGGCAGGAGATGATATCCTAGACTTTGTTAAATCCACAGGACTAGAATCAGGCACACATACCCAGATGTCACAGTAAAGAACCTCTCCTCTTTTTCCCCAGCCCTAGCCTTGGACTCAGACAAACCCAGGCTTAAATCCAATTGGTTCCATCTATTAGTCTAGTGAAGTGGTACAAGCAGGTTCCTCTAAGCCTCTAAGCCTCCAATTCTTCACTTATATACTGAGGGTTTGATATCCTCCTCTAAATGTTGATGTGAATATAGGTAACATGGTTATGTCAAAGCTCTTGACAAGAGTTTGGCATGCATTAGGTGCTTAATAAATAAACATATCAAATTGGTTCTGCGTCCTAAGATTCATTTTGAAAGGTTCTTTGAAAATTTTATAGTCCTCCTTAAAAGCATTCTGCGAATACCCAACCTTGACCTGCGGTCTTTTGTCCTACAGAGTCTTCCATACTTTGCTCAAGTCAAAGATGCTTCTTTAACGCAATAGATAGTTCACTTTTATAAGTTCTTTTATAAACTCACTAGCATCCAATATCATTTTCTCAGTTGAGGCAGTAAAAATCTATTTCATGGAAAATGGAAGAAAAGCATCTCATTACCTTCATAGCTTTTTGGTACTTTCATTTTCCATCCTAAATCTGTGCTCTGATATTTATAAATTGGTCCTATGCTTTTGCTACCACCTGACTACTTTCATTAATTAAATTTATCTTTTTATCAAAGAATTACACACACATAGTTTAAGGAGGAAATAGTTCTATAAGGCTTATTATTAAAAAACAGCATGTCTTTCCACCACAATCTCAATTTCATTTCCCACTCCCTGGAGGCAATCGCTTTCAACTCTTACCTGACTTTCTTTTGAATTTATTTCTATGTCCCTAAATAACATGCTTGGAATGCTACTTTATTGACTTTTAGACTATACTGACTCACCTGAAAGATGAGGATTTAACTCCTCACCCTCCTCCAGAACCCACCACATAGGTGCACACGTTTCCACCTCCCCATCCACACTCTCCTCCTGCAGATAGAAGTACACTTTCCTGGGTCAATATTTAGTGTCTACATTACTGTCATGAATACAAATGCTCTTCATAGCCTCGCCATTTGTATACCATTATTGCTCTTCCATTCCTGCACAACACTGTTTACCCTGTTCTTAATGGTCATGTGGGTTCTCTAGGTACCTATCACTAGTTCACCCCCAAAGTCTTCCCCAGTTGTGTATATCCCCTAGATACATTCAGCCACCTTAGGTGTTCTGTCATTTTCTTCTATCCAAAGATGCAGTCTCTCTGGAGCCTTCTGGCCTGCTGCACAGTTGTCATCTTGGACCGTCCCTTTCACCAGTATGCTGAGTATTTCCTTCCTCTCAGTCTTGGGTTGGAGCCCATTTCTTAGATCCCAGGTCTTTGTTTTTCTTGGGTTACTTCCCTGTCTTGGTAAGCACACCCTTTAGTGGCTTCATAGGAAAAGAAAGGATGTATATAGGAAACAAATTTTTTGAGGTCTTGAATATCTAAAAATATCCTTAGTCCTACCATTATATTTAACTGATTGAGTATAGAATTCTTGATTGGAAATTATTTTACTCTCAAATTTTGAAACTATTTCTCCACTCTCTTTTAGCTTTCAGTGTGGTTGTCCTTGATGTTCTGAAATTTTACAATAATGGACCTTAGTGAAGCTCTATTTTTATCCACTGTGCTGATTCCGGAAATACAGATCATTCATTCTGAGGAATTTTTATTGAGTTTTTTGGAGGTGATTATTTTTTCCCATCTGATTCATTCCTTCTAGAGTATCCATTATTCAGACGTTAGACTCCCAGAAGTCTTCTGCTTTACTTTGCTTTCCTAGCTTCCTGCTCCACTACAGAGAGATTTATTCAACTTCCTCAACTGTCATTAATTCTCTCAAATTTTTGCTAAGTGTCTATGTACAAAGCAATGTTCAAGTCACTGGAAATACTGCTGTGGAAAAAAAAATCCCTGTCATCAATCATACAGTTCTTATACACTACTAATGATTTTTTTGTTTCTGCTACCAAATTTTAAATTTGCAAGAGCTGATTGTGAGCTTTTCCTTCTTTGTGGCATCCTATCTTATCTCTGGGCATTTGACGGACTTTACGTTTTTTCCTTCCTCCACGGTGTCCATTTCCTTAAATTTGCCTTTGATGGTTTTGGTTTATGTCTTTCATATTAGATGCTTTCCTCAAATATCTGTGTGTCTGTTCACATTTCAGAATGGCATGCTAACAGATTAAAAGCTCTGTGTGTATGGCTTGGGCCTGTCAACCTTGGTTACACAGCTGGTAAAGAAAGGATAGGTCTATACTCTCCTAGCAGAACTCCTGATGTCAGCCTCTTTAGGTCTTTCTTTCTGGACTAGTCAGATTTCCCAGAAATATCTTAGGACGACAACATTCAGTATATTAACTTTTACCTAATCTCCCTACCAACTTCCTATGTTGTTGGTTATAGAGATTCTGTCTGACCTTAATATGGTTGGAGATGGACATTCTTCCAACTGCAGATAATAATAGCATTAGTTACCTATCGCTACAAGTTATGTCCCTAAATAACATGCTTGGAATGCTACTTTACTGACTTTTAGACTCTACTGAAGAGTCTAAAATAATATGCATTCCTCCTGCATTTTATTATAAGCAACAAGAAGAAACCAGGCAGTAGCACCTTCAACATTTTGCTTGGAAACCTCCTTAGCTTAATCATCCAGTTCATTAGATTCATCTTCCACTTATGTATCAGATCAGGCAAGAAGGTTAAGTTTCTGCCATGACATCAAAGATCGATCAATCAATCTCTCTCTCTCTCTCTCTCTCTCTCTCTCTAGTTCCCATGATAGGTTTCTCACTTCCCTTTGAGACCTCACTAGCAGCATCAAAGCTCAGTTTTCTATTATCTGATCAACTTAGGTTTTCTCTAGTAAGCACACCAAAAATCTTCCCAGGCTTCATCCACTGGCCAGGTTGGTAGCCACTCCATATTTTTAGGTATTTATTACAGTATCACCCCACTAATGGTACCAAAACCTACATGGGGTATCTATTGCTCACTAATACATTATCCCAAACTTATAAGCTTGAAACTTTTATTATCTCACCTTCCCTATGGGTCTAGAATCCAGATGTGGCTCAGCTGGGTGCCTCTGTACCAAGGTCTGTCACAGGCTGCAATCAAGGAGCCAGGTGCAACTACAGTCTTAACTGAAAATATAACTGGGGGAGGACCCACCTCCAAGCCCTCACACATGCTGTTGGCAGGATTCAGCTCCTCATGGACTGTAGTTCTTTGCTTGCTGTTGCTTAGGGGCTTTCCTTGGTTCTCTGCCTCTCCATACAGCACTTGGCTTTCCCCAGAAGAAATGAGTAACAGTGAGAGAGGGAAGCCCAGGGTAGAATCAGTCTTTTTAATAACCTAATCTAATGCCATCAATTTTCCCATATTCTGTTGGTTAGTTGTGAGACCCTAAGTTTGGTCTACACTCAAGGGGGGGAAGATTACACAAGAACATGAAGACCAAAATATAGGAATCACTGGGAGTCATCTTAGAGGCTATCTACCACAGTAGAATCATCACAAATAAAAGACAACTTGAGCCAAAACAGCAAGAAGTCACAGAATAACAGAAACACAGAACAGAGAGTAAAGGCCTGCTCTTCAAGGCAGTTTTCCAGTTTCACATTTTGGCTTTGCTGTTCTGACACACTGGACTGTTTTGTTAGTTGGTAATGCAAATTTTCCAAGACCTCTAAAATCTAATTTAGAGGTCATTCCCAATGGTCATTGGGAAGCCATTTTCAGGATGTTAAATTAGTGTATTGTACAACTGAGGGAACAGTAGTTCCTGGAGGAGAAAAATATATGCTGAGAAATATAAGAAGAACATCCATGAAATCCATGGATAGATAGAAAGAACTTCCATTTCCTAGGATGACAATGACACCTCCTGCTGTGACTTGTCCAGCTTTCCTGCTGGTCTCTATTCCATCCTGATTTTTATTCCTAAGACTTATCACTGACTAGCATCTAAGCCATTCATCCATTCATTGGTCAGCCACAAAACACTAATTGAGCACCTGCTGTGTGCTAGGCTCTGCACCAAACACTCTAGAGAATTAGTCACATCCCTGCCCTTGACAGCACACAGTCTGATGGGGGAGGTAAACATATATGTAACCTTACAATTGAGTGGATGGGGTTAAGGACAACACGCCAGGTGGTGGGCATGGCAAGGGTACAGCAGGGCAAAAAACTGTTTAAAAGTTCTGCTCAGATTAAATAAACGGAAAGAGGAAATTTTTGGCTGTCTTAATCTCATGAAGATTTTTGTCTACCAGGGAGCACCCAAAGTCTTTATGTGAAAAGGTTAATGGTCAGGAAGGACTTTATGGTTCAGTGCTGTCAAAAACTGAAGTGCGTTGCCATAGAAACCATTCTTCAATTCATTCTCTTTCTGCGTTTCAGACATATTAATCTCTCACTTTCCACGGTAAGCTTTGTTCCTCTTTCATTCTCAGATCCTTAAGTATGCCATTCCCTTTACCTAGGACGCTCCCTCTACCACATCTTCCTTCATCTTGCTGGCTCCCACTCTTTCAGCTCAGCTTGGAGGCTACTTGCTCCAGCAACCCTTCTAGGACCACTGCCACCCACAAACCATGTGGTCTTCATTAGCCTCAGAGCTGTCCCTGCTCTTACACTCTTTGTATTTTTTCCAGGTTTGTCTTTCCAGATTGCCAATAGTAAGTTTCTTGAGGACAAGGGTGTTGCTTGTCTTTATCATCAAATCTCCAGAGTGTAGCAGGTATGTGGTATATGGAAAGACACAGTTGACTGAACAGAGCATTCATATATATACATTCATTTTCAGAATACAGCAAAAAATAAAGCAATAGCAACTCCATCCTTCTCATAGAATCAAAGTATTCTGCTCTTTCAAGCACATAACAAAGTTCAATAATTTAGTATTTCAGTTGCAAATCAACCCACAAATAAGACTAAATACAAAGGACATGATTGATTTAAGATAGAAAGGTCAAATTTGGCTATTGGTTTATTTCTTTACTGAGAAGGTAAATAAGGCTCCTGATTGAGAGAACTACTAAGAACCCTTGTTAAGAGCTGAAAAAATTCTAAGTGACGGGGCTCCCCACCCAGGGGCCTCACTGGTAGGGTGGTTGTTCTTGACATTATCTGGCTCATGATCTTGAGAATACAATTAAAGTTGTGAAACTCTCCCCACCCCAAAGATGCACATGGACACATATTTAGAAACCTGCTTACTATTTCAGAGGTTCCCTGATCCCCCTGAGCTCATGCACAGACTTCCAACTGAGAAGCCCTGGCCTAGCATGAAGTATCTATGAAGATTCACAGACAGCTATGTGAGCTATGTGTTCTTGAGGACATAGGTCACAAAAAGCAGTTTCTCTTTCCTTCTCAAATCCTCAGGGTGACAGCGACAAAAGCAGATATGACAGCCACCAGCTGCACCCAGCCACTGACAGATACTGAACAATATGGAAAGAGCATATTGTAAATTTCTTGAGGTCTGGGTCTGTGTCTGCTCTATTTATTGTAGCATCCCAAGTGAAAACAGAACAAGAGGCAAAAACTTGTGGAGATTTAAAAGAGAATGAAAGAACAGACATCGATGAAGACAAAGAGACAGCATTACAAAGAATCAGAAAAAGGTAAGAGGACACAGAGAGACAGACACAGGAGAGTCACGGGGAACCAGGACCCAAGGCATTAAGTCTCGTCACCTCCCACATGGCCTTCCCCACAATTAGCTTCAGAGCTGCCATGCGAAGGCACTAAGCTGGCCAACTGTAAAACTGTTTAACTTGTTAGGACTTAAATCAATAAGAACCAGTGTAACATTTGTGCTTCGTGTTCCTCTTATTTACGCAAAAGCCAAACTGAAGAAAAACTCTATTTCTCCAGCCTTAAACATTTCCTCCGGGGAGCTGAGTTCCTTCAAAATCAACAGTGAGATGTTGAGAGGGAAAAAAATTAAGCACATCGGCAAAGCTATATTTAGATCAAGCTCAAAGACCCTCTTGGTTTTCTCCTTGTCTCCAGCTGCTTCCAATCTCAGCACAACTCCGCAATTCAATTGCCACCGATTTGCAGCTTCCCATTGGGGCCTCTGGCCTGTCTCAATGCAAGAGCCAGGAAAACTGGCATGGAAGTGGACAGCAGCTGCGGGGGCACAAGTCTGGCTCAAACCCACCCCTCCAAAGCAGATATCCCTCAGACAAACTTATGCTGACCAATACTGGGGTGTCCTACCCTGCCTTCAAGGCTCTCCTTGGGGGATCCTAAAGCCTTCTCTAAACCCTCGCAGGCCAAGGAGGTGGGAAAGGCAGCATGGTAGTTAAGTGCACAGGGCTGGCTTTCCGTGCCTTTCTGGCTTTCAAGATGTTGAAGCAAGGATGCGGTGGGTGCTCAGGTTTGACCTTCGAGATTTCCCTGGGTCTTCTCATAGCAGCCATGATCAAGTGTGCTGACAACACAGGAGTCGAAAATCTATCATCTCTGTGAAGGGGACGAAGGGACCACTGAACAGACTTCCTACTGCTGATGTGGGTGACACGGTGATGGCCACGGTGAAGAAAGGCGAACCAGAGCTCAGAAAGAAGGTACATCCAGCAGTGGTAATTCGACAACGAAAGTCATACTGGAAAAAGATGGCATGTTTCTCTATTTTGAAGGTGATGGGGCTCATAGTAAACAATACCGGCAGGAATAAAAAAAAAAAACGGTTCTCCTATCACAGGACCAGTTGCGAAGGAGTTTGCAGACTTGTGGCCCAAGACTGCATCCAATGCTGCCAGCACTGCATGATTCCTTGGTGCCTTTGTTTAAAAAAAATTAAAAATTATTAGCTCGAAAAAGGAGAGAACACAGGGCTGGCTTTGAATTCCAGCTCTGCCTCTTACTACCTCTGTGGCTAAGCCAGTTATTTAGCCTAATTTCCGGCTCTGTTTTCTGAAAAATGGGCAGAATAAAATCTGCCATATAAGGTGGTTGTATCACACGTGACTCTTGGAGGAATGCAGTGAGCAGAATACCTGTTGCATGGGAGAAATTCGGTAAACATCCCCTGATAAGACTAACCCCCCCCCCCAAAATGCTGAGCTATGCCTACATCGGAGCACATAACCACAAGGACTGAAATGATCCAACAACAGGTCTGTTTCACCACTAACCAAGGGGGGGTGAGGGGGAAAGCCTCCTCTCCATCTCCAGCGCCAATCACACTATGGGCACTGCAGGAATGCTTGGCAAACGAACACAGAAGCTAGCGTGGAAAACCGGTTTCTGTCCTGGGCTTTCACACTCTCAGGATTTCTGGCCACCGGAAGTGTGGGGTTCTCCCAGCAATTCTCCACCACCAGCTAGGGGTCCTATAATTTAACCCAATTCTAAGGCTATCCACCTGGAGAGCGTGGCAGACTCCGCAGATTAAGGGCTCAGTCCCACGAGACAGCCCTCATCCCCCTTTAAGATGCCAACTCTTGCCACGTGTGGTTTTTAACGTTTATTTTTTTTAATTTTTTTTTTTTTTGACATTTATTTATTTTTGAGACAGAGAGATACAGAGCACGAATGGGGGAGGGTCAGAGAGAGGGAGACACAGAATCGGAAACAGGCTCCAGGCTCGGAGCTGTCAGCACAGAGCCCGACGCGGGGCTCGAACTCACGGACCGTGAGATCATGACCTGAGCCGAAGTTGGCCGCTTAACCGACTGAGCCACCCAGGCGCCCCTTTAACGTTTATTTTTAAGACAGAGCGTGCAAGCAGGCGTGGCACAGAGAGGGAGACGCAGGCTCCAGGCTCCGCACGGTCAACACAGAGCCTGACGGCGAGGCTGGAACTCACCAACCCTGAGATCGTGACCTGAGCCAAAGTGCGACTCTCGACTGAGCCACACAGGCACCCAGCTGTCACCTGTACTTCCGACCAGAGAGCTCCACATCAGAGGCTCCCCCCTCGGCCTCCATTCGCCTCATCTGAAGCGGCTCGCAGAACTCAGGCGAGCAAGTTGCGGACCAGGCTACCAGGGTATTTATTCCCAGTTTATTATCACTATGAGAGGCTATGCATTGCTCTCCCCCTCCCCCCGCCAATCACGGGGGATGCGTTCCAGAACCCGCAAAGGATGCCTGAGGAGAGACCTGAACCCGATATACATGGTTTCTTCCATGTATCCTCACTTATGATAAAGTTTCACGTAAATTAGGCAGAGCAGATTAACAGCAATGACAAGTAATTAAATACAATTAAACAACACGCTGTAATAAAAGTTAAGTATGTGGTGCTTCTCTCCCAGAACACCTTGCGGTGAAGAACTCCCCATTCTTCCGGTGAGGTAACCGCGCGTAGACCGCCTGCGGGCAGGATGACGCGAGGTGAATGGCGTGGACACTGTGAGGCGGGGTTAGGCCACCAGGGACCTGCCGACGACTGGTCAGGAGGAGGAAGTCCGGCTTCGGGACCTCCTGGGTAAACCCCAAGTAACTGAAGCTGTGGAAAGCCAAACTGCCAGTAACGGTGGCAGGGGGCAACTACTAAAACGGGAACAGCCAGATGGAAGCGACCTTGGGTACCCCACGTGGGAAGAGCAGCTTCCTCACCCTCCGCCGGGACCTCCACATTCGCCAAGCGGAAGCTCTCCTAGGCTTTTATAAAGCCCTCAGTATCTGGGGAAGATTGATTTCCTCATTGACCAATAGCAATGGGGCCCACCTCTAGCCCCTCCCACTTCTCCCGGGAGGGGGAGGCTGAAAGTTCCAACCTACTAATCGCCTAGCTGGTTCCCCTCATAACTGGTTTCCACTTTGGGTTATCTAGAGGCTTTGCAAAAAGCACCTCCTTAACGTAAACTCAGGTGTGGTTGAAAGGGGCTTGTTAGGAATAACAAGACTCCTTTTGCCTCCATTTCTCTTACCACTTAGGAAATTCCAAGGGTTTCAGGAGCTCTGGGCCAGAAACAAAGACCAAATAGGTATTTCCTATAAATCACAATATTATAGAAGGATACTACCCGGGTAGTATGGGTCGGCTCACATTTCTCCTATCAATATAGACTCAGGAGAGATCCGAGGAACCTACTCGGACTTCTGGAAATTTCTGTCACATGATATCTTTTGTGGTTGGTTCTCTCCCTTGTTTGCCTATTCAACCCCTTGCTGTTTGCAACTAAATCGGTCACTTGGGGAAGAGATCCCCTGCCCCTGCTTAGGGTCCATGAACTTGGTAAAACCTTCAGCAGTCGGTGGAGGGGAATTAACATTTGCAAGGGCAACTAGTCTTAGCCAGCCAGCGGTCCGGGGTCCTCATATGCATGGGCAATAACACGCCCTGTGTTGTCTTCAAGGCAGAAATGGCCCAAAGAACTACTCAACCGGCTCCAGGAAATGGCTAAATGGCAGGTCAAATTGCCCATAACTTTGACGAGGAGGATGGCTAGATGATTCCAGTGCCTCTCTAGGGAGAAATGAAATTCAGAATTCAAGCATCAAGAAAAAGAATCATAAAAAAAAAAAATCCCCTATGCAGAATTTACATCCCGCCGTAAAATGGGCAAGGACTGAGGATGCAAAGGTATCCTCATATTAGCAGAGTGCATTTGTCAGGAAACAACCTCCTCCAGCTGGACCAGACTGTTTGCCTTTCAGATGATTCCTGTCAGGGCCAAACAATCCAGACATTTGCAATTATAGCATATCAATTTGTTTTTAAATTATAAGGCTGCCGGGAAGACTTGACTCCTTGCCGGAAATATGCTGTGCGGGGCTCTGGGGCAGCTGCTATGCAATGTGGTGAGACCACCAATCTGTCCAGACACAGAGGATTTATGCACCTGTGTGTGCAGCCCACGTGGAGACACTGGGCTGGGCCAAGCTCTGATCTGGCCTCTCTCATCCCAATAGCACTGGGTCGGGTGAAAATGAGAAGAAATCTCATTTAAAATGGAGTCAGCAAGCCCTGAAGGGGGAGCACTCACACACCACTGGTTACATACAGCCTCCAAAACCAACAGGGAAGAAGGATGATCACTCCCTGCTCTAGTGACAACTCACAAACCACCACTTGCAGCAAAACACAAACTGCCACACCCGCAAACTCTTGTTCTCCAATGAACTTTTGCTCAAAACAACCCTCCTCAGGGGCGCCCCAGGGCATTCCGTTGGTTAAGATCTAACTCTTGATTTCAGCTCAGGTCATGACCTCATGGTGTGTGGGTTCCAGCCCTGCGACCGCCTCTGCACTGACAGCATGGAGCTTGCTTGGGATTCTCTCCTTCTGTCCCTCTCCGACTTGCACTGTCTCTCTCAAAATAAATAAATAAACTTTTTTTTTTAAATGCCCTCAAACTTTTGTTTTTCTCCAATAAATTTTTGTGCAAAATAACCCTCCTCAAACCTAATAAAAGCTGGCCTTCCCTTTGTCTCTTCAGACTTGTCAATGGTTTTTCCATAGTTTGCTTGTCCTGAATTGCAATTTCATGGCTGTTCCTGAATAAGCTTATTTTGCCAATAAAATAACTAACTGTTTTGTTTTTTAGGTTGACACCTGCAAATGTCTAACATGGCCTTATTCTGACACATGCACAAGTTGCTAGAGGCATCCTCCTCAAAGAAACTGAGACTTCTCTAAGTGTCCTTTCAGTGACATGGAGAAGGTTCTTTTCTTTGCTTCTTGGGTGTGTTTGCATCCTCTGAAGACATCCTGTGGGGAGGGTATCCAAGGAGTTGGCCTTGAACACACCCTTCCTCTTCATCCACACAGGAAGGGTGCTGTCTGGTCACCTGATACAGAGAAGTGTTGCCTCTCACCTGGAGGACCCCTATGGCCACCTTCATAGAACCAAAGCATAGCCTCTGTTCCAACAGAATCAAGCTCTCCTTTAATGAAGGCCTCCAGAAAGTTTCCTGGTAGCATCAGAGGATAAGGGGAGGGGACTATCTGGCTAATTTGCCCCTTAGATCATCTGGGATAAGGTTACTCAGCTGGTGCCAGAGAATGTAGGTTGGCAGTGGGCTATTTGGGGGAGTCTCCTAAAGCCCTGAGGTTCCCCTTAGATCATCTGGGATAAGGGGGGGTGTAAGATATAAACCTGGAAGAGGTTTCCTTAACTGTACCCTCACTCCCCCAGCCCTCTCTTCTGGAAGCCCTCACTATCCAGCATCCCTCCTCTCTGGGGACATCCCACCACTTCCACATGTAAGGGGTGCCCCAGTCCTGAATCCATTCTGTGGGAGGCTCTGATATCAGTTGGATATCAGTGAAGTCATTCCCCACCTGGGCTTCTGCTCACTGCCGGGGGTTGAGGGGTGGCAAGAGCAGGTATTGTCCCCTGAGCCACAACTGTGGTTATTCCCAAGGGTAGGTCTGTTCCCAGCATAGAGGGTCAAGCCAGCCCTGAGCCCTGGAGGAACAAGGGCAGGCACACTCCATACCTGCTGGGTCAAATATATGTTGCTGGAAATGCAGAGCCAGAATTAACAAGTCTCATACAGCCAGATGCCCCAAAGGAATTTTTTTCTTCTTATTTTATTCTCACTTATTAAATTTTAAACAGCCCTCAAAGACACTAGCCTAACACGGAAATCAAAGACAACAAAACAATGTGTTTGTTTCCTATTAATATGGTAGAGCTGTCAGTCCTGCTGCAACAAAGCTGTGAGTTACTGAAGAAAAACTGTCTTCTCTGAGCAAACCCAGAGCTGCACTCCTGGGTGGCCCCAGCTGGGCCAGTGTCCCACGGAGGTCACAACCCCAGCTCCCAAGAGCCCCAGCTGCCTGCACTCACATGCAGTCTGCTGCCAGGACAGGCCCAAGAGCCCTCAGATAGCTTCTGGCTGCCTGGGGAACCTCAGGGCTTTAGGAGACTCCCCCAAATAGCCCACTGCCAACCTACATTCTCTGGCACCAGCTGAGTAACCAGCAGGCTTGACAGTTGGAGAGGGTTCTTTAGTACTTTCCCGTGAAAATGGACAGAAAGCTCCTAGAAAGCCAGGTGTGGTCTCCAGGGCTGTCTTGAGGTCATTTGTACTCCAGCCTCCATCCTCCCTACCTGAGCTGGGCTCTGTGAGATATTCCGAAGCAACCTGTTAGATAGAGACCTCTTGAGATACTATGAAAACAAGTTATGCAAATCAATGGCAAGTAAAGTGTGTGATCATGTAACTCATCCAAATTAGGATACTTTTGAGAGCAAGAGTGCTGTAAATCATTAAGCCAACAACATATACAAATGTCAGATCATTATGTTGTACACCTGAAATTAATACAATGTTATATGTCAATTATACCTCAATAAAAAAAACAAGCTTAGACAACATGAGTAAACTGTGACTAGTCTTAGTCTTAGACCCTTGCATCCCACTCTTGAGCTTTCAACCCACCCATGACTCTCTCTTCCAGCCTCCCCATGCCCTAAACCTCACCCTAAAGGCAAGGGGTCAGGATGGAGGGGACATCTGGATGAAGTCCAGGCTAAGGAAGGGATGAGGGTCACACAGAGGTGATACATATTTGTTGGGGATTTTAAAGGGTATTTTCATTTGAAATCTGGTTTGACAAAACGACTATGACATCAGTTTCTATTATGAACATTCCCCTTGGTGACACCCTCCACCCCCACCCCCTGTGACCAGCACAAAACAGAATTTGGTGGGGAGGAAGGTTCTGAAAGGGGAGTCGGCAGTGGCAGACAAGGGGGGTAGAGGGGACCCAAATCAAGCCCCTTCCCATCCCAAGCTTATCCCTTGCTCCATGCTCTGGATTCAAGGCTTGGGGCAGCAGCTCTTCCCTGATCACCCTGGGCCAAAAGAGGTTTAGATCCTCATGGGAGTAGAGAGACCAGAGGCCATAGGTCCATCACCTACTGGCAGCTTAAGCAGCTCAAAAGTCATCCTAGGGGGGATGGGTGCCTAGTCCTGGATGCTGAAGCATTGAACTTGTGTGTGTGCTCGTGTGCATGTGTGCTTGCTTGTATTTGTGCTGAAAGGACACAGCCTAGTGGGAGCAGAATTTTCTCTCTCTTGCAGCACTTATAGAGCCAGGGAGAGCAAAAACACTGACGAGACAACCCCCTTCTCTCTTTAGCATAGCCTCAGAGGGGATCTTCCAGAAACCCTCCCTTCTGCTACCCTCTGGAAAGAACACTGTGCAAAGGCCCCTGAGGCTGAACAGATGACCTAAACAGCTCCAGGAGCAACATCTGGGCACAACTGGCTGGTCAGGGAATTGCCCCAATGGTGTTGGGCAGAGCAGATATTTGAAAGGGGGGTTGACAGATGACAGAACTCCTGAAGTCTGCACCACACCTCTGCCTCATGCAGACATCTACTTAGGTGGTGAGATCTCCCATACTTTCCAGGCAAAGCTGCTGAGGCCGACCACCTCAACTGCCCACCCAGATGCCCAGGTTCCAGGACTGGCAGCTCCACGGGCCACTAATCCTGTAGGAAGTTTCGGGTGATGCCAGCGGAGGCACTGGTCAGCTGTTCCCTTAAGGAAATTGAACTGATATTCAATTGACATGCGGTTGACAAGAAAGACTGATTTGCTGGCCAGGTCAGGGTGGTCACAGAACTGAAAGCTAGATAGCAGATGTTAGCACCCAAAACTTCTGCCAGTTTGTTTCCCCCAAGGTCAAGCCTAAAAGGCAGGCTAGCCTATCTGTGCCAGGAAATGGAACACCCCATGCAGAAGAGCAAAGAATAACAAGCCCTCCAGGGGCAGAAGCCACCTCAAGCCACAAATCCAAGTGCACACGTGTCCCGGTGACACTAGTTGAGAAAATTGCTGCCAAGTTCTACCTTGTTGCTAAGAACCGAAAGAATTCTTCACTCCAAGCCACAGCAGAGGAAAGGCTGGGGGGAGGTCAAGCGGCGTGCGTTACATTCAGGCCAAATGTGGGTGGGCAAGTGGAGGGTTTCCGGAGGGGTGGAGGGTGGCTGATGACCTGTATGCTGCCAGGCGTGGAGATGCTGTATGAGGTGTGACACCCATGCTTCCACAGTTCATGAACCAGCCAGGCCTCAAGGCTGTTCCCATGGAGAAGCTCTCAGTACCATTCGCAGCGAGGCTGTCCTTCTGGAATCAGTGCACGGCCTCAGGCTGAGAGAAGGGACTGGGTACGTGTCTACTGGGATCCACGTGCTGAAATATTGCAAAACACATTTCACCCTTGTCTCCTCATGTAACTCTGCTTATCTGTAAAATTCTCCTGCTTTACCCCCTCAGAACCTCTGTGGTACCTATTCCTTGAGCCCACGGAGTTCCGAGGGGAGCACCCAGATCCATGCCTCCCACTCACCTTGGGTAGCTTTTCACATCACTGTCTCACTTCCCTTCCTGCCTGGGCAGCCAAACGTGAGAGACCCGGACCTCCTGCCATTTCCTGAGTCAGACCACATCCTGACACCAGGCTTGCCAGCTCTCATGAAACGGCTGGTGACCTTCTCAGGCACTTCAAAGGCAAAGCCCCAAGGCCCCCGTGTGCAGGAAATTAGTAAATCTCACAAAGTGCCTGACTGAATTTTACCCTGCCCTCCCAAGCACGCCTGATCAAGGAACCCAGCACGTACACAGATCAGCAAAACACAGTGATTGAAGGAATAGCCACTCTCCTTTTTACAATATAGGATAACTGTCCAAAACACCTGTGCCTTTCTGTCTGTGGTTTTCCCCAGATTGGCTCAATACTTACTATTGTGGGGAGCATGGTATCGGGTACAAAGAAAGTAGAGACCACAAGACTCACCAGCCTGACCTCAAGTTGCTTCTAGGAGCCAGCCAGGGATGAATCCAAATGATAATAGAGAAAGGGCCAAACCTCAGAAAACAGAGAGCCATAGGGGATACAGGAGGCACACATGGGCTCATTGGTTTCTCAGGAAAGCTTTGAGAAGAGGCCCCAAAGGGCAAAGCAAATGTGCCCACCCTTTGTAGTAGATGGAGCGAGACACTGGGATGGAGCAAAGAGAACCTGCCATTGTACATCAGCAAAACCCAAGACTACACATACCACTCACTAGCTGAGCAACTTTGGCCGAGTTACCTAACCTTGCGGTGCCTTTTCTTCATCTCTCAAGTGAGAATATTAATCCGAGCCTCACAAGGGGGCTGCAACGATCAAATCAACAAACATTTGTCAAGAGCCCTGTCTGGCACACAAAAGCACTCCAGGAAGATTAATTTATTGATTGTGAGCATTGCACGAAGTCATCTCAGCACTAACCCCACACAATTTTCCTTCTGAGTTGCCTCCAGGCTGAGAAGACAGGGCAGGGAGAGGGGAGCAGAGTTCACACCTGACATTCTAGGCCAGGCATTGCTCTCCAGTGGAAAACGATAAACAGCTTTCACTTGATATTACCCCAGAATCCTTCCCCCAGGAGCAAATATTACAGAGTTTAAAAGCAAACTGAAGTCAACATCCAGAACAGAAAAGGCAATATGCATGTACACACACACACACACACACACACACACAAACATACACACACACACACACACACACACACACACACACACTGCACTCCCTCTTTGCAAGAAAGGTTGCCATGGAGATTAAACAGAGAAACAGCAAAGACACAGAGGAGCCACTGAAATGGCTATAATTAATTTAAAGCATTAGAAACAATTAAAATTGTATTAAAGCAAGTTCATTTGAACAAGGCGTAAATCAGGTGAGCTGATCACATCAAGCAGGAACAAAATAAAGTATTGCTTTGGGGTGTTGGAACAGGAACCTTCAAAGGAGAGAACTAAATTATTGCACAGTATGCAGGAACAATAAAATATGTAACCTAATTTATCTAATGTTTCTGAAAACAAGATGGTTCTCCAATACTCCCAGTTCCTCTATTACTTTATGCCAGGTTCAAAAACAAAACAAGGACAGAAAGCTACCCCTTAGCAAGCAAATGGATCCATGTCTCTTCATCAGTCACGGTGACCACAGACCACTCACCAGTAGAGAAGAGGAAACAGGGGACCACATCGTGGAACACCTACTGGACACCAGCCACTCTCTGGCCACATAGCACCATCTGCCTCCTTCACTACTCCCACAAATGCCACAAGGAAGGCCTGAGTGGCCTGTCCTACCAGCAGGAGACTCAGAAAGATTGGTGACTTCAGATGTCACAGCAACTTGGCAGATGAATTAGCACTTGAACTCAGACCTGTCCGGATTCCAAAGCACATGTTCTTGCCACCACGTCGCACCACTTCTCACGGCAGAAACAGAAATGGGACATGGGACAAAGGGCAACCAGTACCAGTTTTGAGCATCTGCTGTATGCCAGGCCCTGTGCTACACATCTTACAAACATCATCTGATTTTATCCTCACAAGGACCTTTTGTTTCTCAGAGAAGGAAATTTATAGCCCTCACAAAGCTCAACTTGCCCAAGATGACACAATCGAGATGAGCAAAATCAAGATGTGCCCCCCACCCCCAGGAATGCTTAGCCCTCTGCATTTGCTCCCTGGTCCTCAGCTCCTAGAGCACCTGTCACTACCATCATGTGTCACAACCTGCTTTAGATTGAGTAGCATTTGGGGGCAGCAGGATCTTCCATTTTTCCATGTAGACAACTGCAAATAGCAGAGAAGATATTTTGCAGGAGCCAATTTCAAGGCAGATCTTGACTTGAACACATGAGATTTGAATGGGTTTGTTCCTAAGACAAGAGGAGCCTGAAATTTAGAGCTGAGATTGGAGAACATCAAGACAAGGAAAAACACAGGGGTATTTGCACAAGGCAGTCTGAGGCTCCACAGGCTAGCCGCAGACCCACTTGTCCAGGGAAGACAGGCCTGTGGCCAGGAGAGTGGTACCAAGTGTCAAATCCAATGACACAGGGAGAACAGAAGTGGGAGAGGAGGTGAGATGGGCAAGAGGCACGTCAGATGTGAAAGAACCAGGAACAAGAAAGAGAAGTAGAGAGCTAATGCAATGGGAACGTGTATTCTATGGCCTCTCTCTTCCTTGGTGTCTGACGTATGTGTTCCAGGGATAGTTGGACGGCTCCATGGAGCTCATCAGAAGGCGCCAGCCAAAAACACTACCCAGGTCTCTGCCTCACAGTCATAGGTGTTGTTACAATATCGAAATATGTCATACTGACTATACACAGCCAGTTCCCAGAACCTCACAGAGGTTCCCATCACCTTGGCCAACCTAACCCTCCTTCAAGAACGCTTAGGGCTCCTCACATACTATCAGCCACAAGGCTGAGACACGCTCCAATACCCCAGCATTGTTGCGATTTGCCCGGCTGGGCCACGTTAGTGGGTAAATATCTATGCATATCACCCCTTGCACTGTAAGGACTTACAAAAGTGACATATTGAATCTGGACCACAACCATGAGATGGATAGTTTGATCTTGATTTTACTGACTCAGGCTTTGGGAGGTTAAGCAATTGCCCAAGAGAAGCGGCCATGGGAGACTGGGCTAAGAAGCTGGCATGAGCTGAGGAGAGAACCGAGAAAATGAATGGCTGGCATCTGCTCTCTCACAGCTCAAGGGACTGAGCTTGGAATTATTTCCTATGGGGAGAAATTCCATGGGTCACAGGGAGAATGCTAGGCCATAAGCTGCCTACGAAGAGGCCCTCTAACTAGGTGTTTAATTAGCCCACTCCCTGCATACATTAAATACAGATGGCCACGTAAGAGAGAGATTTATTGATGAAATGAAAAATCAAATGAATGATAGAAGTTGCATTAGCACCTATGCCAGCCTCCTGCCTGTGATTCCAGAAGGGAAGTGAGGGGGTAATAAATGGCCTCCACCCCACCTGACAGGGAAGATAAAAGGCCCGTCTGGGAAACTTGGGTCTCCAGAAATATTTATTCCTCCACATAATTCATTAGTACACACCAACGTGGTACAAAAGCAATGTGTATTTCAAGTTACAATTTCCCAGAGAATAATTTCCTTTGCCTTCATAAACTACAGACCACCCACCGCAGAATAATCTGAGCTCGGAGAAGTTGAAGCAGAAAAGAAGCAAGCCAGAGCTCATGAGGTGGAAAGCAGGATCAAGCAGGAAGAAGAAGTTGTGGGTTCATTCGCTGATTCATTCATTCTTTCATCAAATATTTAATGAGCACCTACTACGTGCCAGGCACTGTTCTAGGAACTGAGGGTATGGAACTTAATAATAGATAGAGGAAAGATAGGGAAAGAGAGAGAGAGAGAGAGAGAGAGAGAGAATCCCTGCCCTCATGGTTTTTCTAATCTAGTGTGGGAGGCACACAATTTTTAAAAATATATAAAATGACACCAGACCATAAATAGGTGGAACTAGTGCAAAGATTCCGAGGCCAGAATGTTCTTGGTATGTTTGAGAAACAGTAGGAAAGCAAGCATGGCTAGAACAGAGCATGTCAGGACAGAGTATGGGTGATGGGGTATACAAAAGCTGGGCCAGCAGAGCCTTAAAAGCCATAGAAGAGTTTGGATTTCATCCTGCGTATAATAGAGAGTTCGAAGCTGAAAGAGGGTTTTAAGTAAAACAGTGATATAACCTGATTTACATTTTCAAATGTCTCTAGTTGCTGGTAGAAAATGGATCATAATAGGCTAGAAATGTGGGGACGTCCGTTAGAGGCCACTGCAGCATAAATAATACTTATTGAAGGCTTATTATGTCATGTAGTGTCATGTATTAACTCATATAATCCTTGCAGAACGCACTTTTATTATCACTGTGGAGGGATGGAGGCATAGAGAGGTGAAGTGAGTGACAGAGCCAGGTTCTAAACCCAGGTCCTCTGCCTCCAACCTGCACTGCTATCTCTCTGCAGTAGTCTAGGAGAGAGACTGCGGCGGCTCGGACGATGACGATGCCAACTGAGGTGGTGGGAAATGGTTGGATCCCGGGTATATTTTTAAATGAGTGTTGACAAGATGAGTATCTTAATTAAATTAGATGGGAGATGAGAAGAAAAGACAATTACAGACCATTGCTTCGAAAGTACTGATTTCCAAAGTTCTAGTAAGAGCCAACCACAATCTCTAACTCAGTGGCTCATAAACCCAGAGACTCAGCAAACACAGACTCTAGAACCTCACTCTGCAGGCACTGAAGGACACATTCCAGACAAGGCCCAGGAACCAGCATCTTCAAACCACTTGTCAGGTGACATTGAGGCAGCTGGTCCCTGGGCTAATGCTGGGGGTCCCTCCTCTTGGCCTTACATCCTAACTCCTACTATGTGAGATGACAGAGCCACTCAGCTGCAGATGAGGACTTGAAGGTCTGAGAAGGGAGTAGTCAGACCCAGGCAATGAGGGGTGGCACTGGGGACAGAATCTCCATCCTTTGTGTGTGTGTGTGTGGGGGGGGTGAAACAGAGAGAGAGAGAAAGAGCATGCAAATGGGGGAAAGGGTCAGAGGGGAGAGAGAGAGGGCACATAAGCAGGGCACTGTCAGTGCAGAGCCCAAACAGGGTTCAATCCCACAACACTGGGATCATGATCCGAGCCGAAATCGAGTGGGATGCTCAACTGACTGAGCCACCTGGGTGCCCCAGAATCTCCATCTCTGACTGCTGGGTAGAGCTGTGGACCCCACCCCAGGATGACTCCTTCAGATAGCACCACAAGCTTACTGGCATCAGGCCTTGCAAGCACAGGCAAAGGACCCTGAATGAGCTCTGTGCCTCAGATGTGGGTTCAGGCTCTGACTCTGCCACCTACCGACTGAGAGATCCAGGGAAAAGTCACTTTACCTCTCTGGGCTTCAGTGTTCTCCTCTGTAGAATCAGAACTTCAGATCGTCACACCCTGGCTGTCTGAGTAAATGAAACAATACATGTGAAATGCTTAGCAATACCTTAATGTTAGCTACTCTTTGTGGTTTTATTACAATGCATCCAAATTTCCTGGATCCTGATACAATGTCTTTCTCCCACAGCATGATTAGGATTTTGAGGGCTTTGTGTTTCCAAGATCAAAATGCAGGTACTCCAGGAGGAAGGAGAAACTCAGGAAGTTACAAACCAATGCCTTAAGGTGCCTGGGGGCAGACCAGCAGGAGGAGAGCCCTTGGGAGCCACGCAAGTCCCCTGAGGATCCGCAGCAATGGCAGAGGGCGAAACATACCCTGTGTCCTCAGAAGGTTGAACCACAACAACCAGTTATATCTGTATTAACAACTTACACCTCACAAAAGCTTTCAATGGATTGCTTCACTGGAGCTTCAAAACAACTCTATCAAGTAGCTGTTATTACTGCGTCTCCGATTTTAGAGAGGAAAAATGGAGGCTCAGTCACACCATTTGCCCAGATAACGCACTAATTAGCAATAAATCTGATTTTAGACTCACGATCTATTCCCGTCTAGGCCAGCGCTATCCAACAGAAATACAATGTGAGCTACTTAGGTGGTTTTTAGTTTTCTCGTAGCCACATCTTTAAGAAGGAACGCATATCATTCATTTTAACCATATACTTTATTTAGCCCAATACATCCAAGTATTATGATTTTAACACATAATCAATATGAAACATTTAAACGGGATTTTTTCATTATTTTTTATACAGTCTCTGAAATCCAATGTCTATTTTTACACTTACGGCACATCTCACTTTACTAGCTGCATTTCCAGAGCTTAATAGCCACATGTGACTAATAAATAGTGACTGGCAACTAGTGACAACTCTAGATGAGGGGTCAACAAAAATCCTTCTGCGAAGGATCAGATAAATATCTTGGGTCTCACCGGCCACATTCACACCCTGCTGCATATTCTTTTTTTTCTTTCTTTTCTTTTATTTTCTTCTTCTTTTTTTTTTTTTTTTAACAATGCTTTGAAAATGTGAAATCCATTCTCAGCTGACAGGCTGTAGAAGAACAGCCCATGGACCAGATTTGGCGTGTGGGTCATGGTCTGCCTACTCCGGCTCGAGAGCATAAGCTCCCTGAGGGCAGGGACATGTGCATTCCTGTGTAGCCTCTTGTAGTGCCTGGAATAAAACAAGCACTCAACAAATAGTTTGGGATTCAACTTAACCGAGGCAGGTCAGACAAGATTTATTATTGCCACTTGATAGACAACATAAGTGAGATCAGAGAGTCGAAGCAACTTATCCGAAGTCACACAGTTAACTACAAACCCAAAGCTACGTGATTTCCAGCCCATTGCTCTTTCCTCCAGTCACGCTTCCGATACCTGATGATACCCGTTTCATAGCTGCATTGCAAGTCTCTTGGATTCCCAGTTCTTCGGTCTGTCTCTTGGCCTCTGGATTTGATCTCAGGCTCCCAGACCACATGCCCACCCCCCAGCAGCCTGGCAGAGAGGAGGAGTTGAGGGGTCCTGCACATCTTAGGAGATGCTGACGGAGCTCCCGGAAGGTAACGTTGTTCACGATGAAGAGCCTGTGCTGTGCTCCTCTCCCTCTGTTCCAGGATCTCTCCGGAAATGAACGCTCTTGTAAGGCTAGAGGAAATGCACTTCTATTCTCCTTTCTGCCTAAAAGCATCTGCCTCCTTCACAAAGAAGGTAGTGAACCAGTTATAATTACACACCATGCACTGGGGAGCATGAAAGTGACATTTAGCAACACAACCCTTGGATATGTGGTGGCTGCAGTAAACATTATATAATTGCTGCAGCATCGATCCCAACAATTAACACCAAAAAGGACAGACAGCATGGAAATTCTCCAAGAAACCGCCACAGCCTGAGAGTAAAATGGAACCCAAAAATATCTCTTAGAGACAGCCCCTCCCACTTCATATGCTAAGACATTTTGGGGGGTAATGTTTTCTGCCCAAACTATTTTCTTTTTTTTTTCCTCTCGTTATGAAAAGAAAAAATTGTATTTATTTATTTATTTTTTTTGCTTTTTTAAAATATAATTTATTGTCAAATTGGCTAACATACAGTGTATACAGTATGCTCTTGTTTTGGGGGGCAGATTTCCATGATTCATTGCTTACATATAACACTGAGTGCTCATCCCAACAAGTGCCCTCCTCAATCCCATCACCCATTGCCCAAACGATTTTCAACACAGTTTTTCCAGGGACCAGGGGACCGGGGAGCAGACAGGGAAGTGGAGATGGAGACACCAGAGAGTTCTCTGATGTGGCGGTCTGCTTCCCAGTCCCCTCAGGTTTCACCCATGACATTGGTGAACTTGGGAAACTGCAAGTTCAGTGTGGCTGGATCACAGAAGGCAAGGATCAGACCTCGAGAGATGGCCTGGGGATGTTAAGGATTGGTCTTGTCTGTAGGCAGTGCAGAGTTCCTAGAGGGCTTTATGATGAGAAGGAGCAGGGCCATTTTGCATTTTGAAAAGAAGCAGAGAGACAAGGAGAGAATGACCACAGCCCGACTGTGGCGGTGGGGACGGGGAGAAGTGGACAGATCCAAGAGATGTTTAAGAGGCAAACCTGAGGGGGCCTGATGATAGCATGCAGGTGAGTCAGAGATGATCCCAGTCTTCTGGCTTTGGTGACTGGAAGGTTGGTGATGCTGAAACCTGGAAGGAGGGAAGACAGGTTTGGAGGAGGAAGACAACATGTCAGAGTCTTGGGTGCATGTATTATAAGAAGGATTTGGATAAAAGGGAAAAGTGGAGATATGGCTCAGAAGAATGGCCAGGCTAAAGATAGAGAAATGTGATTCACCTGCATCCATAAAGTGCTGGACCACAGAAGTGGGTGAGCTGCCTGGGGAGGAGAAGACCAGGGACACACTAGGTGAGGGGCAGAGGCTCCAACAACAGAGACAGAAAGAACAATCAGAAAAGGCAAAAGAGAAACAAAGAAGGGAGGGGTGATCTTAGAAAACGAGGAAGAGGAGTTTTGGATTAAAAGAGGTATACAATTGTGTCTGATGCTGAAGCAAGAAGAAAGGGGATTCTCCTATTCATTCAACAATGATTTACTGAACACCTACTATATGCTCGGCACTATTCTAGGTACCGAAGATAGAGCAACAATGATTTACTGAACACCTACTATATGCTCGGCACTATTCTAGGTACCGAAGATAGAGTATGAACATAATACACGAAAATTCCCTAACCTGTGGGAATTTCATGCTACTTGGAGAGAGATAGAATTTAACTAGAAATAAGTAAATGTATTTGGTATAGGTAGTAGGCTAGAGGCCCCCCCCCCAAAAAATGTCCAAGTCCTAACTCCTGGTACCATGAATGTGATCTTATTTGGAAATTGGGTATTCACAGATGTAATTAGGTTAAGAATCTCAAGATAAAACCATCCCGGACTTTAGCTGAGTCTTAAATCTAATGACTGAGATGTCCTTTTAAGAAAAAGGAAAGGGATATACTGGAGATGGACACACAGAGGAGAAGGCTGGTTGAAGACGGCGACAGAGGCTAGAGTGATGCATTAACAAGCCAGGAAGCTAGAAGACAGTTTCGAAACAGGTTTTCTTGTGTCTTCAAATCTGTCTCTCCTCATAAGAACACCACTCACTGGATTCAGAGTCCATCCTAATCTAGCAGGACCTCATCTGACATCGATCGCACCTGAAGTGATCCAATTTCAATTTCCCAGTAAGGTCACATCCTCAGGAACCGAGGTTGAGGACCTGAAAATATATTCTGGGGGGAGGACACAGTTCAATCCACAACAAACACCATATAATTATCTTAACGAATGCAGAGAAAGCATTTGAAAACTTCAACACCCACTCATGATAAAAACTCTTGGCCAACTAGAAATAGAAGCAGCTTCTCTCAGCCTGGCAAAGGACAATTGCAGAAAACCTCCAGCTAATATCAAACTTCACTTTGTGAAAGACTGAGGGCTTTCTCCCTAAGACAAGGAACAAAGCAAGGATGTCTGTCCACTCTTGCGATTTCTATTTATTATCACACAGCAAGTCCTAGCCAGTGAAATGCATGAATGAACAAATGAATGAATCAAGATGTGAAAGGAAAAACAAACTGTCTCTATTTGTAGACATGATTGTCCCTGTAGATAATCCCATAGAATCTAAAAAACTTACTAGCATCGATATAAATGAGTTAAGCAATATCACAGGATACAAAGCCAATATTTTTTTAAAAAGCAATTGCATTTGCATCTACTGTCGATGAATAATTAGAAATTTAAATTTACAAAAATATCATTTAGAATAGCACCCCAAAACTGTGAAACACTTAAGTAAAAGACTAAGAAAACATGTGCAGGATCGGTATACCGAAAATTGGAAAACACTAATCAAAGAAATTTTATTTGGGGCGCCTGGGTGGCTCAGTCGGTTAAGCAGCCGAGTTCAGCTCAGGTCATGATCTCGCGGTTCATGAGTTCGAGCCCCGCTTGGGGCTCTGTGCTGCCGGCTCAGAGATTGGAGCCTGCTTCAGATTCTGTGTCTCCCTCCCTCTCTGCCCCTCCCCCACTCACGCTCTGTCTCTTTCTGTCTCTCAAAAATGAATAAACATTAAAAAAAATTTTTTTAAGAAATTTTACCACTTTTTGAAAGAAATCTTAAAAGATATAAGTAAATAGAGAAGTATATTATTCACAGTCTTTAAGACTTGGTTGAAGACTTAAGATACCGGTTTTCCCTAGAGTAAGCTACAGATTCGCTGCAATTTTACTGAAAATTTCTGTAGGAACTTTTGTGGAAAGCAATACTCTGATGCTAAACGTTTTTATGTAAAGACAAAGGAACTAAAATAGACAAAACAATTCTGAAGGAGTACAAAGTAAGAAGTCACACTACCTGATCTTAAGACTAATTGTAAGGCTTCAGTGACCTGGACAGTGTGGGGTTGCAAAACAGGATAGACATAGTGCTGTGTTGAAGCCAACTCACACCAGCTCATGAGAACCAAATGATAAATTATCAGGAGTTTTACAGGTTGATTGATGTCAAATTGGTTGCATGAAATTGTCTATTGCGACTGTATTTTAAAAACAGAAATCAGCAAGCGCTGCAAATTGGGACTCTCCCTACCCTTCCCCCCCAGGTTCTTTTTAAAATTTTTTTTTAATGTTTATTTATTTTTTGAGAGAGACAGAGCATGAGTGGGGGAGGGGCAGAGAGCGAGGGAGACACAGAATCCAAAGCAGGCTCCAGGATCTGAGCTGTTGTGACAACACAGAGCCCAACACGGGGCTCAAACTCACAGATGGCGGCGAGATCATGACATGAGCTGAAGTCAGTCGCTTAATCGACTGAGCCACCCAGGTGCCCTAGAGCCAGTTCTTAAATATTACCAGCCCACTTCTACATCTGGATCAAGGGAACAGAACACAGAATTCAGATGCTGACCCACATATATTTGGACAATTTATTTTCAACAAAGGTACAAGAGCAATGTAATGGAGAAAATATAGTCTTTGCCACAAACACTGCTGGAACAGTTGGACCTCCATTTGCAAAAATAAATAAACTTCTATCTATTTCTTGCATCTTATATAAAAATTAACTCAAGATGGATCATAGATCTAGACATACATTCTAAAACCATGAAACTATAGGGGCACCTGGGTGGCTCAGTCGGTTGAGCGTCCGACTTCAGCTCAGGTCATGATCTTGTGATTTCTGAGTTTGAGCCCTGCATTGGGTTCTGTGCTGACAATCTCAGAGCCTGGAGCCTGCTTTGGATTCTGTGTCTCCCTCTCCCTCTGCCCCTCCCCTGCTCGTGCTCTGTCTCTCTGTGTCTCTCAAAAATAAATAAACATTAAAAAAAATTTTAAATAAAACCATGAAACTATTAGATGAAAACATAGGAGGAAATCTTTGTGGGCTGGGGCTAGGCAAATATTTCTTAGATATGACACCGGATTAATAAGTAAGACCATCAAAATTAAGAACTTCTGCCCGTCATAAGACACCATTATGAGAAAGAAAAGACAAGCCACAGACTAGGAGAAAATATTTACAAATTACATACCTGATAAAGGACTTAATACAGAATATATAAAGGATCCTCAAAACTCTATAATAAGAAAGCAAACCAATGTTTTAAAGGGGCAAAAGAACTGAATAAGACACTTTGCCCATCAGCAAGTATGTGATAGGATGTGCAATATCATTAGCCACTAGGGAAATACAGAATAAAACCATGATGAGATACCACACACATCTAGTAAAATTTTTTTTTTTTTTGATTGGTAACACCAAGCACTTGTGAGGACCCAGGGCATCTGGAACTCTCGTCCATTGCTAGTGGGAATACAAAATGCTATAGCCACTTCCAAAAGCAGTTCAGCAGTCTCTTTTAGAGTAAAACACACTCCTCCCACACAGCCTACCAATTCCACTTCCAGGTGTTTACCCAAGTGAAATGGAAACTCACACTCGCCCAAAAAAACGTATGTAAAATTTTAGAACAATGGTATTCATATTTCCCCCAAGCGGGAAAGTACCTGACGTCCCTCAACTGAAGAGTGGATAAACAACAGTGGAGTATCCCGACAACAGAACCCTCCTCAGTCTTAAAAACGAATGAACTACTAATGCACAGCAGCATGGATGAACCTCAGGTGTGCTGTCCTAAGTGAAAGAAGCCAGACCCAAGGGCTGGCTATTTATATGACACTCTGAAAGGCAAAAGTTGAGAGACAGAAAACACATCAGAGGTTACCAGGGACTGGGGGCAAGGGAAGGGGTGGGTACAGGGGAGTGAGTTCTTTTGAGTGAAAGAACCGTTCTCTGTCTTGATTGCACTGAGTTGAACCACTGGAGGTTGTTTGTCAAAACACGCAGAATAGTATACTGATAGAGGTGAATTTGACTATATATACATTATTCCTTAGTGAAAAGAAAAATTAAAAAAGAATCCCCATGTCTGTTGGGTTGAGAACAGACTGTAAGGCAAGGCTGGAAACAGGAAGACCGTTAGGAGCTCGAGTGAGAGATACAGTGGTTGGACCGAAAGTGGGCCCCGAATTCGGCAGTACGTAAGTCATCACGGACTTGTGGACATAGTTTCAAAGAAGAGACAAAGCGGGAGACAGGCTTCAAGGATGAGGAGTGAGGTAAGCATGTGCACACGGCACTGGATCCTGGACCACTGACTACTCTGTCAAGAAACCTGCATGGACCTGTCCCGCGAGAAGAGCCCCAGCTCAGAGACAGCCCTGGGGATTCCCCAACTTTAACACTGAAAGTCCTGCATCCAGGGAAACCCTGCGGTCCTGAGCTCACCAGGACAGGTGGTCACCCGAGCCTGGTCCCCGACCTGCCCCAGCCGAAGGGCCACTTTGATCACACTGCAATTCTGTCTTCCCTATGAGCGGACGTCCCTGCCCTCCATCCCTTACAAGCCTCTGAACTACTTTCTGATACTGCTCACCTGTGAAGGGATGCAGGAATACTTAATAACAGAGCAGCACTCTAGGGCTTTCCATGTCACCTTCTCTTCAGCCACTTGTGTGAAGGCTGTTAGATGATTCTCGGTATCAGGAAGAAAGGAAAGAGTGGTTTCATCCCTTCACTGCCAGGAAGCCGGGAGCACTGAGCCAGGTGTGTCACTCGTGTCACTTTGGAAATGCCTGTCTTGAAACAGACACCGTGACTTTTGCTTTGGTCCTATCCATCTTGACATCTCCACAGTTGTGCCTATTGAAAACACTCCCTCCTTCTCAGCATCTCTCTCTGCTTGCCACCATGCCTCTCTCTCCAGAATCTCCTTCTGCCTTTCTGATAGGTTTCTCAGCCTCCTTACTGACTAATGAAGTGCATGCTGGCAGAGCATCTGGAGTAACATTTGAGTGTCAGGACTTTGACATTAAACAGGATCTGGGTGGGGCGCCTGGGTGGCGCAGTCGCTTAAGCGTCCGACTTCAGCCAGGTCACGATCTCGCGGTCCGTGAGTTCGAGCCCCGCGTCAGGCTCTGGGCTGATGGCTCGGAGCCTGGAGCCTGTTTCCGATTCTGTGTCTCCCTCTCTCTCTGCCCCTCCCCCGTTCATGCTCTGTCTCTCTCTGTCCCAAAAATAAATAAAAAACGTTGAAAAAAAAAATTTAAAAAAAAATAATCAGGATCTGGGTTCGAATCCCAGCTTTGTCACTTTCTAGTGGCATGACTTTTGACACATTACTCCTCTGACCTTCAGGTTTTCCCTGTGTAGAATGGGTATAATGAATGCCACTTCATCAGATTATTGTAAGAACGAAATTAAATGAGATTATGTACAAAGGGGTAAAAATTCAGCACAAACTTGTAACAGAGCAAGCAACACATAAACATAGCTCTTGGTATTAAAAAATCCTCCCAACAGTAATATTCAACAACAGGCAAGTGGCTAATTAATAAGTTAGGCTACACCATGATTTATTTATAGAATACTATATGACGAAGCCATTAAAAATAATGTTCTGAAGAATATTTAATGACACAGAAAAATGTTCACAATATAATTTTAAGAGAAAAAAATCAGGCTATAAAACTCAGGTCCCTATTCGGTTCTTTAAAAGTATGCGTGTATGTGCGTATCGTGCGCATGTATTTAGAAAAACAGAAATCTAGAAAATGATGGCTGCTTTCCTTCTCATTTACTTCTTCACTTCTTTATATTCTTCTGAATTTTCAAGGTTTTGCTAATGAACATGTGTTGCTATCAAAACAATAGATATTTTTGAAATTCTGTCACCAATTTTTTTCATTCAACTGATTTTTCTAGCACACATTATGTGCCAAGCAATATTTGAGACTCTGGGGATGCTGCAATAAAAAAAGCCAACAGGCAGGTTTTTCTCAAGATACCACCTAGCCTTGCACAGAATTCTCCTTAATTGTTTTATGCACTCATTTCGTCTCCACAAATAAATTAATTCCTCGAGGGAAGGAACCACATGGTCTTCTTCTCTGAAGCCCTCCATCATCACACTCCATGTACTCAGGAAGAGCTCGGTAATGCATTGTACTTCAAGATTTGGGCATTGGTTGAAAAGTGGCCAGTTTCCTACAATTGGTTATCACAGGAAGAAAAGAAGAGGTGCCTTCTTATCTTATCTACTGTCCTCCTTTCTCCCTTGTCTTGGGCGTGAGGGGGCTGAACATTCAAAGCTGCCACCTTCAGTGGGTTTTCCTGGACGCACAGGAACCTCATGGGTAGTCTAGCTTTATGTGAAGTGGTTTACTTTCTCCGGTCTGCGCCAGAATACATATCAAATCTGCCTTTTCCCACATTTGAGCAACTTGAAAGCACGTTTAGTGATGATGTCATCTTAGATCAGGGTTGGGTTTTTTTTATTGTTTTTACACCAGCCACACCTTGGGCGGTCCAGTGAAACCTATGGACATTCCTTAGAATAATGTTTTTCAATGGCTAAATACACAGGATTACAAAAATACACATGATTACAAAAAATAAGTAAACAAATAAGGAAAAAGAAAAAAAACTAAATATACTGCAATGTAATTACCAAAGTATTTTAAAAGCTTATTTATTATAGTAATAAATCTGCTTCTTTGTATTGCATTAACAAATTACATTTGAAATACAGTCAAGTGAAAATTAAATTTTCATTTTTAAAGACATACCCATATAAAAACTGCATTGGCTTACCTTGAATAAGAACAAAAAATGATGGAATGGGTTTGTTTCTTTTCAAGATAGTACACATGTCCTGTTAGAAATCCAGTTGATTTTGATATTTTTTTTTATGGTGACAGTGTTGAAAATCTAATCCTCAAAGATACAGTATTGAAAATGGAATGAAAGCTTCCACAGCACTTTCACAAAGCAGATAAGTGTCTTCTGGAGACCACCAAAACTCCCTTAGGCTTTTTAGTGAAACTCTAGCTAGACTGGGGTTTTGGTCCTAAGATCAATGAATTCATCTTTGGCTAAGTCAACACCTCTGATGCAATTTATATCAGAAAGAAAAAGAACACTACTCTGGGGTTCAATTTTGTTACCATCAAGACAGAAATAACTTTTGAAACAGTTCTAAAGTGTTTCCAGGTGTTTGTAGATTACTCTTTTCAAGTAAATTGACAGAACTTTATAACTCAGCTCCATTGAGGTAAAGCACTTGAAAGTTTGCAAAGACGTCAGCCTCATATCAGCCGAGAAAGCTCACAATGTTTTCAGAGGTGCCCATAATGGTGATATCAGGGAATTAAGAGTCATCTCATTCCTATGGTTAAAAATATCTGCCAAGGAAGCCAACCAACCCACAGACAAAATTCTTTGTTTCTAAGTGCTCCAAGAATGGATTTTCTTTTTCTATTAGAAAAAGTGAAACTTGTCTCCTCCAAGTCAGTGAGCTTCTCTGTGGTAGAGAAGCCCCTCGTTTTCCATTGTTTCTTGACACACCCTGTAAAAATACTATGATTCAGAGATCCACTTTTGATAAAGTTGGTGACTTTTATGCCTTCCAACAAAACTTCTCTCAGGATTTTTGGGAAAGCTTGAATACATCTGTGTTCAATGCAGCAAATGAAAACACAAGAATTTCTCTTTGTTGATGTTAGCGGGGTCATCATGAACAAAACAAGGAGGCGGCCATGTTGAAGAATGTCTGTAGTGTCGTTGAGTGACTCACTGAGGGGAGTGGCAAGGCTGCCAATTCCTCCATAATCCACTTCAAAGTATGTCAACTGTTCTTCACAGAAGCATCTCTGACTAGAGAGCCACTTCCTGGCCTCTCTGCATCCCTAGTATGTGTGGCTGTAGGTGAACTTCCTTCAGTAAAGTGAGCCTTCTTTTGTTTGGCACTTGGTAAGAAACTTCAGGAGTGCTTCCAGAAGTTTTCATGAAATGGCAAATCTGCATTTTCAAAGCATCTTGGCTTTTTCAAACAGAATTTCTTCATCCGCATACACACAAAGCCCTTCATTTTCTTGGATGCATTTTCTAGATGGACAGACATGAGGTGCTCTCTCGGTCTTCCTGACCTCAAGATTCCATTCTCAAGAATTTGTCCACAATAGAAAGGAAGCCACTGTGGCTTTCATGTCCCGTTGCTTTGTTAATGTAAAGAAACCAGGTATGCACCTTCCTTGTCTTTGGCAGCTCAAGATAAATTGGGTCTTGAAAAAATAAATAATACAGAAAGCTAAAATAAAATATTTTTTTATTCTTTGACTTTCCTTGAAGTGTAATATTTTGCTTATGGTTCCTAAGTCATCTGTTTGATAAATCTACACAGAAGGGAATGATTTTTATGTTAATTAAGTAAAGTATAAAACGTTCATTAAATTTTAAGAAAGGTTAAGTGAAGTAAGGCAATTTTTATGACTAGCCAGAGTGTTTACACTAGTAACATCTTTCACCTTTGTGGAGACCAGGGGATTAAACGGTTGTTCGGGAGTCCTGTTCGTGGAATTTAGCTATTGCTTCATGTGACTCTCCATGACTTTCTAGAAATAACGGTTCTCATTTCTTATATTGTCACTGTTTCCCACAATGGCATTCTTTTAAATGTATGGCATTTTCACAGAACAATAGCACAACAACAACATGTGAATAATATACTGTGCATGTAAGACTTTACTTCAAAACATAAACATGGTGCAAAACAGAGAGTAAAACTAGAAAAATAAATCAGAGAAAGTACTTCCACTGTTCATACAACTTACCACACTGTGCACAACCCATGTCACTGTGCAATCTGTTAGTGATCACCAGAAGTTACTTTAAATACCACACTTCGACAGTCAGCTCAGCCATCGGTTATGTTTGAACTCATCTGTGTCACCAAAGGCTGCATTACCAGTAGAGAGTGAAAAACTCACATTAGAGCAATTCAGATTGACAAAATTTGGGCAAACTATGAAAAGGATTCAACTCCTTCTGTGCACTGATCCATAAACATTTACAGTTAAGGAATGTTGGAATGTGTGGGTTGCCCCTGTGAGAACAGTCAAACTCACTGCCCAGTGGCTGGCCTACCCATGCACAGAGTTGCCAGACAGCGGTCGGCTAAAATGGAGAAGAGTTCTTCCAGAAGACCCATCCCACATTTCCAGATGCCATCTAATAGCTTCTGTAATTTCAAAATAGTGGTGGGTGTAAATGACGTTTCAGATACCTATGACAACTGTAATGTGATATGAAAACATTTGTGATTTCCACTGAAGACAAAATCACAGGTCATGCTCATACTACCAGCTGGTTGTCACACTTGTAATTGAAGCTACGTTTCTGATACAGGATAGTGAAAATGAAGCTATAATCCTTCCCTACCTACATTCATGGCCCCTCCGACTTCTATTCCACAGACCCGATGGGCCAATGGAGCCAGTTAAGAACCTCTGTTTTATGTTGATCATAGAACCAAGAGAGTGGTCCCCAAATTTTAGATAAGAGAAATGAGAAAAAAAACAGCAAGTTTTTATAACACTAAATGTTTTAAACTTTAAAGGTTTTTTTTCTTTGCTTTTAAAATACCCTTTTGATGAAATGATAGAGTGGATGGTCATTTTTTTAAATGTCTTTACCAGGTAAAAAGGAAAAGTTGGCAATGCTATCTCCAGTTCCCTTACCCATTCCTTTTATTGTATTTATTGGTCTAAGAAATCCAAAATCTGGGACTTGTTGGTCCAGGACACCATGACAAATCCAATGAGCCCCAATTCCAAATCTCACCGAACAGAACCCCAAGTTAGTCCATTTATCCACTCTGTTCCCAGTCCAAAGCGAAATCCTGAGCACTCTGAGCCATCATGATAGACCCACTTCCTAGGAAGAGATTGATTTACAGGGTGGAAATGTGACTCACTCTAGCCAGTTGAACCTGAAGTAATGTGATTGTGCCTGGGTGTCTGATGTCTGGAAATGCTGAGGTTGTTCAGCCACCATGAGGGAAGCCAACCTAGGATAAAGTCAGCAGAGTGAAGAGACAGAGAGGACCTGGGCCCTCAATATCACAGAGCTGATCCCACCACCCAAAGCCCTACCGATGCTGCATTCCTTGCTATGTGACATGGCTCCTAATTATTTATGACCACTGAGTTGGGAGGTTTCTCTAACATGCAAGCGAAGTCATCCTAACTCACCCAGTGAGACACTTTGGGAAGCTTTCAGAAGGGGCATTACCTCTTAAAAAGGTGCATGAGGGTACTAAATAAGCTTACCTGTCCCTGTTTATGTCAATTATCCCTCCTACAACCCTAACTCGAGCCACTCCCCACGATGTTGCTGATTTTACCTCCTAAATAGCTCCCATTACTCCCCATTCTTTCCATTTCCACTGCCAACTCTAGCCCAGCTACCACTAGCTGTTCAGTCTACACAACTGATGGGCACAGCCCTCCAGCTGGTTTTCCTGCTCCCACCAGGGCCTCTTCGAAACACAGCCAAGTGACTCTTTTAATGTAGACCAGTTCACATCACTTTCTTGTTTAAAATCTTGCAATGGTTTTTCTATTGAACTTGGAATAAAGTGCAAACTACTTAAGTTACCTGCAAAGCCCTACAGAAATTGGCCCTCTGTACCCCTCACCCCTGTCCCCCACAGCTGCAGCCACGTAGCACCCCCACCCCCCACCCCTGCTGTGTCTACTTAAAGCCTTCAGATCCCCGAGAGCTCTGCTCAGCAACCACTTCTTCAGGAAGAACTGTGATGACCACATCTTCCACCAGGACCAAATCTGGCCCTCAGGAGTATCCTCATAGCACTCTGTATAGTCTTTCCTAGTATTTAACATGATTTTAAATTACCTATTCATTTGTATTATTAGCGGATGCCTTTTTTCCCTACTAAAAGGTAAGCTCCCTGTCTTACCTTGTTCACCACTGGATTCCCAGTCGCTGAAAGAGTGTAGGTATTCAACAGATATTTGTGGGACAAATGGATGGATGTTCACAGATGGTCACAGATACTCCTGGGAAGTAGCTTGTCTCCGAGTGTCTGCCTTCATAAACATTACGCAGGATCCCTGTTCACCAGCTCCCAGAGTCCTGCTCTCAGGCAAAGCAACTTTACACCTGACTACTCCCTCTCTGTGTCGTGCTGGAGGTGGGGAGCAGAGGCCCTCCTATTGCTCCTAAGGGTAACTCAAGCCTCACTCACACTCTCTCCAAATCATGGAAGGAGGCAAGATGCATAACATCTATTATGGGCTGAATGTTTGTGTTCCTATGAAACCCATATGTTGAAGCCCTAACTTCACGAGGCAGTGGTATTAGGAGGTGGGGCCCTTGGGACATGACTGGGTTTACAGGAGTTCATCAGGGTAGGATCCTTATCATGGGATTAATGTCCTTATAAGAAGAGGAAGAGACTAGAACTCTTGCTCCCTCCCTCTCTCCCTCTCTCTCTCTGTGTGCTGTGGGAAGACACAGCAAGAAGGCAGCCATCTGTAAACCAGGAAGAGAGATCTCAGCAGGCACGGAATCTGCAGACATCTTGATCTTGGGCTTCCAGCCTCCCAGCTGAGAGAAATAGATGTTTGTTGTTTAAGCCATGGAGTCAGTGGCTTTTGTTATAGCAGCTTGACTAAGAAAATGAATCAAACATGTGGGTTGCAGAATCAGAGACATGGGCTCACTCCGGTTCTGCCACTTTCCACTTACATTCCCCAGGACTAAGCAGCCAGTATCTCAGAGCCTCGGTTCCTCATTTGTAAAATGAGATAATAAGAATATGAACCACACAGAGTTGCCATGCAGATTAAATGAGGTAAGCTCTCAGCAGAAAGCCTGGCACACAGTATAAAACATTCAGCAACAACGGTGTCTATTCTTGTCTGAATTACTGCCATAGAGCTGAGGCACAACCTTAGAGATTAACTAGTAAACGGCCTGATTTCACAGATGAGCAAACATGATCCAAAGAGGCTCCAGCGGCAGAACCAGCAGGAGGAGCCAGGGCGGTGGCTCCCGGTGGGTGCCTTTCCATCCCAGTGGTTACTCTGACAGCCCATGGGCCTCCCAGGGCTGAGAAAGAGCATTAAGGGGGTGAGGGGTGGGGGGGAGGGGGCAGCCAGGAGATTCTCTCCCCCAGGCCCAGGATGGGCTGAGCTAATAAGCGAGTGCAGAAAGGACCAGAGGGGGGCTTCTCTGCCCCAAGAGAATATCCATCCCCCCAGGAGCATAAAGAGACATAGCCCAGGAGAATGTCCTAATTAATCCAGTACTGTCCATCTCTTTTACCAGGCCTTCCTGCTTACTGTTTACTGGGCTTCCTTTCAACACTGTGGTAGCTTTCTCCCTGTCCTGGGACCAAGAAAAAATGAATTTCCTGCTAATAGCATCCTCATCATGCGAACACCCAAAGGTTATTCTATGAGGATGCAATTCAGAGACAGCCTCACATGCACACACACATCTGAACAAACAATATATTCCTTGATGCCTGCCTGATGTTGCAGCTTATGCAGCTTTGACAACCATGGGGAAGAAGAGAAAGACAGAGAGAGAGGGAGACAGAGAGAGAGAGAGAGAGAGAAAAAAAACCCTGTAAGAGGTGCAAGTGCCCAGGGGCAACACAATCAATCACTTCTAAAGGGCATACTTCCCCTGGAGAAAAGGTTGAAGGGAATAAGCAAGCAGATTCAATGAAGAATTCTGAATCTATTGATTGAAATCTGTTGTATTTTCTAACTATTTGAGAACCCATCATGTTTGCATCAGGTAATCGATTGAGGACTTACGTAAATAGGAAACAGAAACTTTCCAAGATATGGGCAAGTTCGGCAGAGATGAACCTTCTATTGCCCTGCAAAGCCTGCCTCTCCTTCCCTGTTATCTTTGTGATGAGATGTGGCCAGCCACCTCCAGACTGAAGGCCCCCTCGTTTCCTCCATTGCTAATAACAGTCACCATGATGACCAGCAGTTGCTCTGAGAATGCACAGTACTCTCCTTTGCCTCCTGCCTCTGCCGGAGCTGCTCCCCCGCAGGGACCCCCTCCTCTGGAGTCTTTAGCCATGCTTGTCCACCACCGTTCACCTAGAAGGTGGCCTTCCAACACCACCTCCCACTGAAACCTTACCTGGTGTCCCCGGGCAGCATTAAGAGCTTCCTTCAGTGGGTTCCAGGGGCGCCTAGTGCCTCCCCCCACCATTATGACAATGATCACACGGCTCTAACTACCACTTCTAACACAGAGACATCCCCTCCCCTGCCCCCGCAGTTTTATGTTCTGATAGGTCACTGAACCCACTCCTATTGTGATAATGACCACTCTGCCCACAGCACTCAAATTTAAAACACCTTTTTTTCCACACCTGTATGTTTCCAAAAAAAGGATGTTTTGCAAACCATGTGTACATTTAATGTGGTACTGTTTCTGATTTTGTCTCAAATGTCTTATTGTATTGAGAGTGCATCTTAAAATCAAAGAAATAATGTCACTTACTTGTGAGTCTGACCTCCCCTCTCCACTATGAATTGTGGGAGCAGGACCTGTGTTCGGACCATCTTTCTGTGCCTCTAGGAAGCCACTGCCCAACAGATGGAGAAGGGAGGGAAGAGCAAGGAAGAGAAGAAGGAAGAAAGGGAGGAAGGAAAGGAATCTCTTACACTCTGCAACCTACAAAGCTCCTTCGCATCTCACTTTCACTTACTTGATTTCCCATCAAAGGGCACTGGGGTTTCTCTCCCAGACATTTTCCCTGCAGCTTTCCTGGTTACTGCTGTCTGGGTACTCGTGTCTGCTATAGATGCTCAGCACAGCCAGGGTAGTCAGCCACCTAGGGCACGCACTATAAGGAGAGAAGCAATGGGGAAGAAAGTCACAGATTCTGGTTTCCTGCAATTCAGCTTCACAGGCCAGACCACTCTTCTGTGAACCCTGCACCCTACAGGTAAGAGCTCACTCCACTGAGCTCCATCACATCTCAGCTCCTCATCTGTCGGGCCCATGGGGCATGCCAAACTCTGGCCTCACCCTTACCTATCCACCTGCTTCCCAAGACTGCAGTCAGCAGCTTTCTCACTTCCCTCAACTCATGCCTTGCCAGTGACATCTTCCTTGGCCCCCAGCTGTCCAAGAACGTCTTCCTTGACCCCCAGCCCTGACAGACCTCACCGTCCTCTGCCTAGCACCTGCCTGGCACCTGCCGTCTGAGCCAGACTTATTAGCACTGAATATACTGCGGCTGTTGTTTAGCGGCATTTTCCACAGCAGAGGGCTAAGCACATAGGTAATCAGTTCACACATGATTGAAACAAATTAACATGACAATCAGCTTTTCTGGGCTCCTCTGCCCTTTTTCATTTCCTTGGTCCACCATTCCTTCTGTTTCTAGCCCAGACAAATCCCTCTCTCAGAGGCTCCCTGGTCAGTTGAGAATTATGTCCCTTGCTTCTGGCTTTTCCAGGCATTTTGTTGGAGGTATGCCTGGACCATGCTCTAAGCAGCCCCCTGAAACTCAGGCCTTGTCAGACATCTCCCTGAACTGGTCTCTGTCCTTATAGGTTCTTCTCGGTTCTGCTCAGATAACCGCTTTCACGGGCATTAGAAGCGGGAGAAAGGCAGCTGTATGACACGGTAGGCCTGTGCACACTCCACGGCTGACTCTATTAGGCTCTGTTGACATGAGTGGCAATCTTTACATTGTTAAAAAACAAAGTTCAACTGAGTAAATTTGAAGATCTAATTGCCTTTATTCAATGATTTATGAATATGCCATCTAGGAAGCATAAAAGAGCTCTAAAGAGCTGTTTAAAATAAAAGGCTTCCATAGGCAGAAAGGGGTCAAGACGAAGAGTGGATTGTTTCTGGCAAGGTCACCTTCCTTTGGGTAAAGGTGGAGGTTATCAGGGAAATGACCTCACTGGTGCTGACCAGGTGATTCCAGCTTGAGTGGTCAAAGGTCACGTTTCTGGGAGATGCTGAAACTCCACTTCGTCTGGGGGCTAAGCCTTGGTTTGCGGATGTGGGACTTAGCACGAGTGACTCCATTTGTTATTTTTTCTTTTTATCATGAACAATTGATTCTGTAAACCTAAGGGGCATGTCATTTACGTTTGCCCCTATTAAATTCCAGCAAACTTGGTCTTATCATTCCAGCTGGTTTTTACCATTTTGAGGCTTCATTCTGTCCTCTCATCTCCTCAGCAGGGTGTAAACAGTGTACACAGGGTTTGTGGGTGGCATCGAGGAAAGAATTAACACCACGTCTATAGCAAGGATTTAATTCACTTCTTAGCCCTGAGATACCATGAGGCCTGGCCAGCTGAACGGCCTTTTAGGGCTCGTTTTCATAGGAGTGGCACATGCCCAGTAATTACCATCTTATCCCACCTTCTCTCTTGTGCTCCTCACACAGTGCTCCCTGTCTCAGTAAACAGAAGGCATTCCTAATTCCTCCTTCCCCTCAGCCTGCACATGAAATCAGTTCCTTGGTCCTATCAGTTGATGCTATCACCTCAATAAATACTGCCATTCAGCCACCACTCCCTCCTACACTTCAGCCACACCTTTGTATACTCTTCCCTTCATCTCTTTCTCTAACTTCCATGCTTCAGGCCTTGGATTGAAACCTCACTTCCTCCAGGAAGGCTTCTCATCCTGCAGATTTCTCATCCATCGTGGTGCCAGCCTCCCCATCGTGGTGTTTTCTCTATCATATCACCCAGCCACTGCATGATGCTGCTTACTTAACCCTTCCCAGCTACATCTACGTTCTATCAGGACAGGGGAAGGATCTGCTTTGCTCATTATACACTCCCAGCATATGGGAGATATCAACAAATATTTCTCGAATTATTGAATGAAGTAATGATACCGTGACCTTGGATGGGCAAGTTTAAAATCACTGGGAAGTGATTTGGCTCAACACCCATGAAGTTTCCCGGTATAAGAGAGAGAACAGAAGCTTTTGCCCCTGATTAGCAGTGGTACCTGAGTCATGTCTCTTAAAACTCCATGAGCCTCAGTTTCCTCATCTGAAAAGTGAGAATAAAAATTTATCAGGACACCTGGGTGGCTCAGTCAGTTAAGCATTTGACTTCGGCTCAGGTCATGATCTCACAGTTTGTGGGTTCAAGCCCCACCTCGGGCTCTGTGCTGACAGCCTGCTTTGGATTCTGTGTCTCCCTCTCTCTCTCTGCTCCTCCCCCACTTGTGCTCTGTGTGTGTCTCTCTCTCTCAAAAATAAATGAATGTTAAAAAAAAAAAAACTATCATAGGCGGTTGTCCTGATGCTCAAAGGAAATTATGCATATGAATGTATTCCCAAGCTGAAAAACTGTCGTTCAAGGACAAATATAACCATAGACCCCAATCCTGTCCTGTCTGCAGAAGTTGTACCAAAGACCTGAATGAGCTCAACCTTGAGCACTGACATCATCAGTTTGGGCTCAGTACTAAGTCCAGCAGGTCTTTTTTATTCTTTCTCAACCTTTTCTGCTGTCTTTACTCTCTGACACTCCCGGGCCACTTCCAGAAGCTTTCATAACCACTTCTACTGCACTCTCTTGGTGGACGGTTTAATGATCCTGAAGGCCCTAGAAATACATTGAATTAAAACACAAAATGGATAGCATTGTGCATTTTAGTGAAACAGCAATTAGGAGTGGCACTCACCATGTACTCAGGAGGGCAAGAGCGCTGAGGAGAAAAGGAATAAAGTGACCTCATAAAGACACTTAATTTCATTACCACCAGACACAGCTTCCCATTATTGCTCTTGGTGTTTAATGGTTTTATGATTCCATCTATTGATGCTTAGCTAGTTCATTAACTGTGCTGCTAAAAATACAATTATCTCCAGCAAAACCTTTATCACTAATAAAAAGAAGGGGGGAAAAAACCTCTGTCATTACCAGAAAGCAGTGAGGTAGATACACCTCCTGTGTCCCAAAGTTGGCCCCAAAGTTTTTGTGGACATTGAGACTATCACCCACACACTGAATGCAGCTAGTTAAAAAACTCAATCATGCAACTCCAATTCCAAGCTGACTCCAACTCACTAGCTGGACTGATTCTCTTCACCCAATTCACAATGGGTCTGATTAGGTCGACTGAGTCAACTTGTCGCAATGCTTGTGACAAATGTGAAATATGAGAATCTTCTTAACCATTCATTCATCCAACAGGTATTTCCTAAGCCCCTACTAGACATACAGAGATACTTAAAATAGACAGGGCTATGCTGACAGGAAGCCCACGGTCTAGAAGACAATGTGTGTCAGTTGGGATCAGAGGACAGAGAATCCCAGTTACTGAGCTGGGGCTTAAGGTGGACCTCCAGTCCCTATGCGGAGTGAGGAGGAAGAAGTGGATACTAAGAAGAACGGAAGGTGAGAACGGCTTTCTACATCACTTACCATAAAGGCCGCTACAATGGCTTTCAGGCCCTGCAGGATCTGTCCTCAAGTCCCACCCTTTTTATCTCTCTTCAGGGCCTATAAAAGGTAGGAGGGAGGCCAGTACAAATAACCCAGGCCTGAAGTCAGAAGGAGACCAGGGTCTGATAAAAACCTGTGTAGGGGCGCCTGGGTGGCTCAGTTGGTTAGGCGACTGACTTCGGCTCAGGTGGTGATCTCACAGTTCGTGAGTTCGAGCCCCACGTTGGGCTCTGTGCTGACAGCTCAGAGCCTGGAGCCTGCTTCAGATTCTGTGTCTTCCCCCTCTCTCTACCCCTCCCCTGCTCACACTCTGTGTCTCTCTGTCTCTCAATAATAAATAAACGTTAAAAAAAATTAAAAAAAAAAAACCTGTGTAAAGATTTTTAGGTGGCCTGCTTATTCTAAAGAATCTCTATTTCTTCCTTCTGGAGCCCAAACTGCTTTCAGCAACCATGTCTCCCTAGCTTCATTTCCTATTACTTTTCCTCTTGCACACTCTGCTCTGGTCTCTTTATTGTTTCTTGAATGTGGCAGGCCCCAGGGCCTTTGCATCTACTGTGTTGCTGCCTACACAGCTCTTCCCTCAAGAAGTGTCAGGGCTCATTCTCTCACTTCTTTCACTGAAATACCCCTTCCCAGTGAAACTTTTCCTACCAACCTACCCACTCTCCCCAATCCCTACCCTTTCCCTGTTTAATTGTTCTCTAGAACTTTAACCACCATCTGAGATACTACACACTTTACTTTTTTTTATGTTTATTCACTGTTTTTCTCAACTGCCATGTGAGCTCTAATAGGGTAGGGACTTTTCTCTTTTGTCCACTGCTGGCTCCCCAGCACCACAACTGTGCCTAGCATTTGGGAAGTACTTTAAAAATATTTGTTAACTGCCCAAATGTGCTCATTGTTTGCCTCTGTCCCTCCGCTCTAAGCCCACTCTCTGTATACCCCTCTATAATGCTTTAGTGCCTTTGCCAGTTGACTTGCTCAGAAGTTTCTCAATAAAAGATATTGGGTGCAAGAGGAAAGGAGAAGCCACTGTTCTTCCTCCCTCTCTCTCCCTCCCTCTCTCTCTCCCTCTATTTTTTTTTTTTTTTTTTTTTGGTGATGTCTCTAAAGTGCTATGTTATTTCCATCATTCCAACTCTAGCTGTAACAGCCCCTCCTCTGTGGCAGCTGCTCCTGTGGCTGCAAACCCTCCTCTGTGTTCCCAGATCCTGGTAACACCCCCTCCTCCCCTTTGTTCCCCCCGCCCTAGCTGCGGTAGCTTCTTCCAGCAGTTAATTAGCTCTGAGTCACCTCACAATCTCACTTTTGTTGCTCCAGCCTCCCAACACCTATGCATCCGATAGCCCACAATAAATCCCCTCCATTTGATAAACCTAGTATGGTTTCTGACTAGGTCCTAGTGGATACAATGAACATGGGAGGGAAATAAAGCACGAGCATAGTCCTATGAACTAAGCCAATGCAGAGAAAAGGGGGAGCTCTGACAGAAGCTGTCCCACCCTTCCCAACTCTGAGGGGAGCAAAGAAGCTCCAAGATCAATGGAAAAGACAAGCAGTGGAGGCTGGTCTGTCAGATACCAGCTGAAGGCTGACCCCACCTGATGGTGGAGCAGATACCAAGGCCGGCACCCGGCCTCCATCAGGCTTCGCTCCAGAAAGCCTAAACCACATGTGGAACCCAGAGGATCCACCCAAGAGATGCTTAAGAGATGCCGACGCAAGGAGAGCCAAGGGCTGTGTCCCTGACGCTCTCCGTTCCAGGCCTGGGAGAGTCTGCAGTGCAATCTTTCGGATCTACCAGCATCATGTTTGCATCGGGCTGATCATTGAGGATGTCATCTAATTGCATCAGTGGTTTTTGCTTCTTATCTCATGTACTTCTCTTCCTCAGCTGTTCGTCCCTGTGACTAGTGCAGAGACAATTCATGGCTCAGTTGTGCGCCTTTTTTAAAATAAATTTTATTTCAATGTTTATGTATTTTTGAGAGACAGAGAGAGACAGAGCATGAGCAGGGGAGGGGCAGGGAGAGAGGAAGACAGAGCTGTCAGCACAGAGCCCAACGTAGGGCTCGAGTTCACAAACTATGAGATTATGATCTGAGCCGAACTCAGGTGCTTAACCTACTAAGCCACCCAGGTGTCCCAGTTGTGCACTTTTAATGTGTCTGAGGTTGAGATGTATGAATTTAACTGGTAATCTGCACTCAAGTTTTTCCTGAAAAGCTGTTATCTGTGGTGCATCTTATAATCAATGGTACCTTAAAAGTAAAGGATTGTGGTATTAACAAGAAAAACCCTAGTGAGAAACTTACTGTGTGCCAGGCCCTGCACTCAATGGTTCCACTGCCCTATCATTTCATCCTAGAAGCAGGCCTGTGAGGGATGTTTTAGTGTTCCTATTTTTATGAACAGGACACAGAGGATTGTAGCTCACTGGCGTTGAGTTCACACCATGAAGTCCATGATCTCTGTCCCATTGTGCTCCCCATCCTCAAACTTCTTACCAGAAGGAACGGCTGAAGAGCAGCTTCTGAAATAATCTATCAGTGTCAGAACCCTCAACCAGCCCAGCAGTGAGTCTGAACTGAGACCTAGAAGCAGGGCAGAGAAGACTCATATGGAGATTCAGATCTCCCCAGGTCTTCCCCATGGAACCATGGCCCACATGGCCAGCCCACCTAGGAAGCATCTCTTCTGCCAGACAGAAAGAAGTGTTTGAGCTGGCCCTTGAGGTGGTTCCAGTGCAGTTAGGGAGATATATGGGTGTGCAGGAAAAGATAAATGATGATAGGCAATACTACCAAATGCCCCCCAAAATGGGACGATGTGTGTACATAAGGCTCCAGGGGTTGCTTACGGGACAATGTGTGTGTGTAAGGCTCCAGGGGATGGAGAGCTTTCCAGGATTAGCAGGCCATCTCATACCCCAATTTGTCTTTGGGAGAGAGTTTCTGAGGGTTGTGAACTTCTCTGGTTCCTCTGCTCCCTTTGGACCCTCACAACAACCTTACAATATAGGTCTTGCCGTCCCTATTATACGGAAACCCTAGATCACACAGCTGGTGAACAGTTGAGCTGGATTTGATTTGAATCTCAGTCTACTTAACCTTCAACTACACCATGTCATCAGTGTGTGTGTGTGTGTGTGTGTGTGTGTGTGTGTGTGTGTGTGCGTGCTCCTACATGCATGCACGCGCACCACACACGCCTTATCTACTGTCTACAGAGGCAATTATTTTTTGGGAAAAGCAACACAGGACATATTGCCAGATGCATTCAGAGAAGCCAAATATTCCATAATCCTTCCTGGGTTTTTTATTGTTTGTGAAAGAGAATGGATTGTTGTGGGTGTTTCGTTTAGTTTTGTTACATTTTAATGAGAAGTCTGGTTAGAAAATAAACAAGTTGTAAAACTTGAGATTTATTCTTTACCTGGCAAGTTGCTTCCTGCAGAAATGGGGCTGCACTGAAAGAGTAACTCGGTCCTCAGTGATGGCCTCACCCCCAGGGAACCCGACCTGTTTGGTGTTGGTCTAAGGCATGCAGAGAACAACAGGCTTAATAAATGCCAACCCACCAGGGGTTTCACCTGGCCACCAAATGCCCCAGGCATAGCTCTTCATTCACGTAACAGACATATATCCAACACCTATAGGGTCCCAGACACTAGAGGAAATAAAACAGCTCTGCCCTCAAGATGCTCAGCCTGATGAAGGAGGAGGAACAAAAGTTAATCATTGCAATACAGTATAAGATGTGATATAACACAGTCTGTGGAAGCAGCTAATTCAACGTAATTAGGAGTGGAGGGGGCAAAAGAAGGTGTTAAGAAAACCGTAACAAAATTGGAGATATATAACTAGGGCTTTAAAGATTAAAGAAGACTTTGTTTCCCAGACAAATTAGGCAGGAGAATTCCTGACAGAGGGCGCAATAAGAGCAAAATCAGGGAGAACCAACAAGGCAGGTCCACTGAGTACGATGACGACATTGGAGCAAAACTGGGGTTGAGGGGAGGTGAGTTGTGGGTCACACCCGGGGAATTAGTCCTAGATTGATGAGTTGTCATTGTTTCTGTTTTTGTTTTTACTTTTAATTCATGTTCTAGCACAGTCTGATGTATTTCAGAACCTGGCTTAATTGATATTTTAATTATATGCTTACACCCTGTAACAATTTCAAATGCGGGTAGGTACTTGAAATGAGATAATGTATGTGGAAGCACTTAAGGAACTCTGAAGTGTTAGACACGTTACTGTTAATGGTGTTCTGCATTGTTCTAAGATTCCTGAGGCAAACCATCATTCGTGCCCATACAGTCATGGAGCCCCTGTTACGGGCCCAGCCTAAGCCAGGGGGCTGGGAGAGCTGAGGAGGGGAAGGACACACAGTACTTTCCCAGACACCCATCCATGTGGCATGTCTGCTCACCAACCATTAGCACATGAATGTCAGTACTTTATAGGTACTGAGACCGCAAACCCTTCCAGGGTTGGACCCCATTAAACCACACCACTGACGGGGTGCCTGGGTGGCTCAGTTGGTTAAGGTTAAGCATCCGACTTCAGCTCAGGTCATGATCTCGCGGTTTGTGGATTCAAGCCCCACGTTAGGCTCTGTGCTGACAACTCAGAGCCTGGAGCCTGCTTCAGATTCTATGTCTCCCTCTCTTTCTGCCCCTCCCCTGGTCATGCTCTGTCTGTCTCTCTCTCAAAAATAAACATTTTTTAAAAAATTTCAACCACACAATCGATTTAACAGCATCGTGTGGCCAAAAGGCAACGGACTTAGTTTCTTACCCCTACCGTGTGTGGCCTTGGGCTATCACAGTCCTTCTCCGGATCTCAGTGTCCTCATCTGGAACATTCAGAGATAATGGCGATTGCCCCACAGCCTTCTCGGCTTTGCAGAATTGAGAAGCAGACTCTCTTAATTCATACCCACCTCCTGTGGTTATGTTGGCCTCACCAGGGTGAGATAGCACAGGAACAGCAAGGAGAATGAAGGAAAGAGGTGTGGGTACTCCAGGACTCGGTTCCAATCTGGACTCTGCCCACGGCCTTGGAGGTGTCACTGAACAGCACTTCATTGGCTTGTTTCCTCCCTTGCAAAAAAAAAAGACTATCAAGGAACCCAAAGCCCCAGCTTCTCCAATAGTCAATACCAAAGTATACCTGCTCAGTGATTCAGCAATCATATATTGAATACGTAATATTCGCTGGCAATGTACAATGAATGAGGCTTCAAAGATTTTTTTTAAATAATGATAATTTAAAATAATAAGAGGCAGCCTCTCAGAATTCATGTAGAACTCTAACCAAGCTAAAAATATGAATATTTCCTTCTTAAAGTCAGTGATCTACCTGGTGTCTGTGGAGTAGACAGTTACAAAACAGTGCTCCAAGAGCTCTGAGGGTCTAGATTTCAGAACAAGGTCCTAGAACAGGGCTAGCCACATAGTCAGTGTTGAATGAACACCTGCTGAGCTAATAGAGGTTATAAGTACCGGCCATCATGAAAGAACCTAGGAGAGTCACCCAGCCCATGGGCGGGGTCAAGGAAAGCATCCTAGGGGAGCATCTCCTGATGCCACTTTGCAAGAGAACTGCCCTCGAAGGAGTATGAGGCAAGAGAGTAAGAGCCACATTCCCACCCTGCTTCCAGTACTCAAAGGTAGGCTGACGTGCTGTGGTGTCAGTACTGTATTTGCCAAGAGATGCCCTGGGGGTTGTAAGATGTTTTCAGGTCTGGGGGCAGTGGGGGCCAGGAAGGGGACAACTTATGGAAGCACAGACGGTCTCCGCTCAAACTGAAATGTTCACAAACATGGCCACCTGACCCACACCTTCCTGCCGAGGGGGCCCCTTGCCAACACCTTGTTTTCCACTAAGCCACTGGGTATCTGGTTTGGCAGAAGCACAGCAGAATCCAGGCTGAAATTACTTGTTATATCTCCTTCCTGTAATTTCTTGATCATCTTGTCAGGCATTTGTCTTCATGCCAGAAAAATGAGCTCACCGAAGGCCGGCTCACCAACTCACTTTTTTTATCCATGCAGAATTCTAGTCAGACCCAAACTAGGATAATTTCATTTGTTCACTGGTGGGAGAACAAGTTTGCAGAACTATTTTGGAAAAAGTGGTTGGTTATGCACATACACATGTGGCAGAGGGGACAGTATTAACTTTGATAGTGACTGGGGCTGAGTTTGACTGTGGGCTCAACCACTGGACAGCTCCGGATGCTCCAGGTGAGTCACAGAACATCTCTGAACTTCAATTTCCTGTCCCAGGGAAGCCCTTGGGGAGGCCATGTGACCTCCAACAGAGTGGACAGACCAGGGATGCTCACACACTGAGGACAGAATCATAAGCCAGCAGTATGGCAGTTGCGTTGCCCACATCACTGCAAGTGCACACTGTCTGATGCTTGGGGGGGGGGGGGGGCATCTTCAAAGAGCCCACTGTAGGGGTGCCTGGGTAGCTCAGTCAGTTAAGCATCCAACTTCAGCTCAGGTCATGATCTCCCAGTTCATGGGTTCAAGCCCCATGTCGGGCTCTGTGCTGACAGTTCAGAGTCTGGAGCCTGATTCGGATTCTGTGTCTCCCTCTCTTTCTGCCCCTCCCCTACTTGTGCTCTATCTCCATCTCTCTCTCAAACAATGAATAAACACTAAAAATTTTTGAAAAAAAAAAAACAAAAAACAAAGAGCGCATTGTATTAGTCATGGTCTAGCAGGAGAACAGGGGACACTCCAATTAGATAATTTGAGGAAAGTTTAATAAAGAGTTGATGCATGGAGGTATGGGCAGCATGGAGGAAGATCTTGGGGAAAAGTGCAGTGCTCTGGAGTTAAGAACTGCCTGCACCCTAACCATCCTGATGAGGCAAAGGGGCAAGAGTGGTTACCAGATTCCACATACAGAGCACAGAGTGTGCAGAGAACTTACTGACAGGAACTGTGACCTTCAAAAGAGAGAGGCAGTCAGATGGTTCCACAAGGAGGGAACCGGGAAATTAATACCCCTACCTCTCTCTCCTGCCTCTCCCTAGTGCCCTCACAGTACTCCCCATTGGCCAAACTCAAGCAGATGCTAAAAGATACAGGAGCCCTTTGAGACCACCTACACAGGTCACCCTACTGGCGCTAGAGCAGGTTAAAGGGGGTTAAGAAATTAGGTCTGGAGAAACAAACAGGAAATATCTAGCACACCCCATGGAAGCAATCCACAAGAGAAAGAATCAATTTTGAATATGTGCCAAAACTTTGTGGGCACAAAAACAGCTAATGATTTTTCCAGTCAAATAGGATCTTTCCTGCTCCAAGCAAGGGGACAGAAACCACAGGTGGTCAACAGAGTTGAGGGCAGGAAAAGAAGGCACAAAGCAGGAAAAGAGAAAGCTAGCCATGCCCCTTTCCTACTGCAGGCTTTTAGCCTGAAGTGAACCTGAGATGGAGAATGTATTAGTTAGAGTAGACTAGACTGCAGTAACAAACAGACCCAAACATTTAGTGATCCAACACAACAGAGGTTTATTTCTTGCTCATAAAACATTATAGGAGGGGCGCCTGGGTGGCTCAGTCAAACATCAGACTTCGGCTCAGGTCATGATCTCACAATTTGTGAGTTCGAGCCCTGCATCAAACATGTGGACAGCTCAAAGCCTAGAATCTGCTTCAGATTCTGTGTCTCCTCTCTCTGCCCCTCCCCCACTCGCACTCTGTGTTTCTCTCTCAAAAATAAATAAACATTTGAAAAAAAAATTTTTAAATACATTATAGGAAAGTTCCAGGTTGGGGTAGTAGGAAAGGCAGGAGGCTTGGCTAAGGGACCCTGGCCAGTGATCCTTAACACATAGCTTCCAACAACCACCCTGGGGTCATTTCCATCACAGTTAACTAGAAAGAGAAAACAGTATGGAGCAACACACTTGGGAAGCTTTTAAGGGGCAGACCTGGAAGTGAAACGCATCTCTTCTACTCACATTCCATTGGCTAGAATCCAGTCTTATGACCACTCCTGACTGCAAGGGAGACTGGGAAATGTAGTCCAGCTAGTCAGTCATGTGAGCAGAACACAGTATAATGGAAAATGAGGGGAAATGAATTTGAGTGGACAGCTGCCAGCCTCTGTTACAGAGAAACTTTAAATCCTGAATTTTGCTATTACAGAGAATCGACATTTAGATTACTGAAAAGGTCTGATTTGTGATTAAAAATTACAAGAGAATTTTTATTATTTGGCAGTGGTAGAGAGAATCATGAAGTCTACCCTAGATTTTATCAAAGGAACAAAAAAGTGCTAGCCACAGAGCAGGCTTAAATAGGCCTGAACAATAGTTTTAAAGTCATTTGCATATACCATTTGCTCAGTTATACCTGTTACTCTGTTACCCTTATGTAATCAGAATGAGTATTATTTTTCTCTCTTTTTACTTCTGTCAAATCTTTTTTTAATTTCTTACACTAAAGATTACTTTTAAGTGGGGAAAAATATAAGATACACTTTAAAAAAAAAAAAAGGCCAATGAAGGGAGACCTGGGTTGCTCAGTCGGTTGAGTGTCCAACGCTTGATTTCGGCTCATGATCTCATGGTTCGTGGGATTGAGCCCCGTGTCAAGCTACCTCTCTCTCTGTCCCTCCTCCACTGTGCTGTCTCTGTCTCTCAAAATAAATTTTTAAAAACATTAAAAAAATAAAATAAAAAGGCCAATGAAGTTACTCAATCTTCGTATTCTGCTTACATTCAGTTCTTTACCAAGTACGGGTGCCCAGTTGGTGCCTTAGTTCAGACTGCTATAACAAACTACCATAGATGGGGGGGGGAGGGTGCTTAAACAACAAGCTTTATGTCTCACAGTTCTGGAGGCTGGAAGTCTAAGATCAGGGTGCCAGCGCTGCCAGATTCTGGTGAGGACCCTCTTCTCGGGTGCAGACTGCAGGCTTCTGATTGTGTCCTTACATGGAGGAAAGCTGGTGAGAGAGATCCCTGGGGGCTCCTTTATAAGGATACTACCCTCACTCATGAGGGCTCCACACTTGTGACGTAATCACCTCCCAAAGGCCCCACCTCCTAATACCATCACTCTGGGAGTTAGGATTTCAACATGTGAGCTGGGGAGGAGGGAACAAACACTGAGCCCATAACAATGACCATGAGCTTGTTATGCATAAGGAAGTTGATCAAGGCAGCGAGGGAAAGAGCTGAGGGCAGGAGAACAGAGAATGCGAGCTAAATAAAGGGCCTGTCAAGGTGCAACCATCACAGACAGAACCTAGCCAGCAACAAAAACACTTTCATGGAAAATTATAAGATAGCTATGGCTCAAGATCCAGGCAAAATGGGTAAAGGTGGTTGCCAGTAATGGGTTCGGAGACATCCTCCTGAGAACAAGTCCAGGGACCACACGTTAGACTACATATGCCTCAATCCTGCTTAGGTCCTAAGTAAACTAAGTAACTCCTCCATGGCGAAAATACTCCCTTCACCTATCAACAAGATACCACACATAAAGTGCTTACCCTGGCTGGATTCATTTGCTAGGATGGCTTCTGTAACAAGGTGCCACAGACTGTGTGGCTTAAACAGAAATTTATTTTCTCACAGTTCTGGAGTCTGGAAGCCCGAAATCAAGATGTCAGCATGGCTGGTTCCTTCCAAGGGCCATGAGGGAGAATCTGTTCCAGACCTCTCTTCTTGGCTTGTAGATGGCCATCTTTCCCTGTATCCTCATATCATCTTTCCTCTGCATGTATCTCTGTCCAAATCTTCTCTTCTTGTAAGGACACCAGTCATATTGGATTAGGGTCTGCCCTAACAACCTCATTTTACTTATTTACCTCTTTGAAGACCCAGTGTCCAAACACAGTCCATATTCCAAGGTCCTAGGACTTCAACATACAAATTGCAGGGGGAGGGGGACACAATTCAGTCCTTAACACCAGCTAAATGGTCATCGCTACTACTATGGTCCTTGAATTCAAGGACCCGAATATCTCAACCCTCATCTTACCTTCCCACCAATATTTATGTCCCTTACCCCTATGCCAATCACTCTCTCAAGTACTGTTAACCAAAGCACCTTGAACTTCCCCTTCCTCAGGCTTCTCTGTACTATAATCTATCTGTGACACACCAAATCCTCCTCTTAGGGCAAGACTCTGCTCAAGCCCCATTAGCCCTGACCTTTCTCTCCACCCCAGCCATTTGAAAGGAAGAAAAATTAAAGGTTACACTTATGGTGTGTTTTTAGCAGCACAATATCATTCTATTCTCCTGCATTCCTGTGCCCCATAACAGGTTAGCAAATTTGAGCTCAGAGTGGTTACGTACTATGTCCAGGGTCACTCAGTGGCAGTGACCATAAAGGCAGGAATGTGATGCTAATCCCATCTGTGTGATTCCAAGTCCACTGGTCTCCCCACCCTGAACTCCTACAGCAATTCTGGCCTGAAGCATTCATCCAGCAGCTAAGCCTCTGCAGTACCCTGATGCCAGCTCTTTCTTATCATCTGGAGCTTCAACTTTGAGCTTTCATTAAGACTTTCTTATTCACATGTCTTCTCTCCCCAGCGATTATTTTCAGCATCTTAAGAACAAGAATGGGTTTTCTCGCTTGTACTGATCCCTTCATAGCTATACTGGTGAGGTTCAGCAGAGACGGGTGATGTTTCAAGGCCAGGTTGTCAGTTATTCTCTGAATAACCTAAAAGACATACCCACTCCTCCAGGGAAATACAGCCAGTAGGACAGGCTCTTTGTCCTCCTCCAAATACAGTGGTTTCATAAACTAATTAATTCCAGAGGTGGATGTCCAGCGATCCCCTCCCAACCCCAGGCCCCTTGTAGCCCTCATGCTTGGGCAGGGCACCCCTAGAGCCCAGCTTCTAGTAACAGGGCTGGACATACACAAAGATACATTTGCCACTGCCCTTTCTGTTTTCCTCCCTTCCTTTCCTGTCCCCGGTCTCCTATCTCTCCTTTCTAGTACCTCAAGGTTGCCTGAAGTTAACCTCTATTATTTCGTGGTTACTGTAGCCGGCCACTGCTCTAAGCACTTTGTAGTGTAACCACGACATTGAACCAGCAGGACTCAGGAAATGGTGTCATAAAGGTATTTTTATTTTGAGTCCCACCGTTCACTTCCACCTCCTCAGTGGGGGTGGCCCTTTGTGGACGAGAACTCAAATGGTTTACATAGTTCTTCTGGTCGCTCATAGGTAATAAAAAGTCCTACATTCATTTTAAAATTTAAGCAGTCCCAATCCAGGGGCGCCTCGGTGGCTCAGTTGGTTGAGCATCCGACTTCGGCTCAGGTCATGATCTTGCGATTCGTGAGTTCGAGCCCCGCGTCAGGGTCGGTGCTAACAGCTCAGAGCCTGGAGCCTGCTTCGGATTCTGTATCTCCCTCTCTCTCCGCCCCTCCCTCGCTTGAACTCGGTCTGTCTCTACCTCTCTCAAAAATAAAATAAAAATATTAAAAAACTAAAATAAAAAAACAAACAGTTCCAATCCAGCACTTACAATGGTCAAATCTCACGCAAGGACCAACACTTAAAACTTGAAGTTACAATGTTCTCGCCTGCCCACCTGGGCTCTGCCGCATGTGGACTCTCTGCAGGGTGAGTGAGGGGGAGCATGGGTGGGGCCTGTGACAGCTGTGGAGGGCACCACTCTAACCTCCCTCAGGAGAGCCTTCTGTGAAGAGCAGCCCAGCTGCTACCCTACAGACCCACCACCACATCTACACCAAGGCCATACTCCCCAGGGCAGCTCCCAACTCAAGGCCAAGTGCAGCAGGGTGCTAGAACGGGGCCATTCCTGCCAGGGGACTCTTCCAATGAGCAATGTTTCTAGGAGACTAGCTGGGGACTAGAGGGGGACTAGCCAGCCTCACCCAGATTTAATTCAGCATTGCACTACAGTTGGTGACACATCCTACCGGCTTCTTCCCTTCTCCATCTGTGTCACGACCCAAAGCCTCTCTCTGCCTAATCTTGCTTCCTCCCTCCTTACTCTCCATAGTATTCTCCATGTACTCACAGACAGTATTGTCTACTGGTCAAGTGCATCCTGCCCACAGTAAGTCTTGATTTGATTGATACTCGATTTGGCCTTTTACTCCATTTTGCTGCTGTATCTCTCCTGTCCTCTGGGAGCCTCAGATTCCTCATTTATCATATGGAGATAGTATCAGACACCCTACATGGCCATCGTGAGACTTAGTTATAATCTGTACAGTGATATAGGGCTTTGGCTTTGCTGACCTGCACCATAGCTAACAACCCAGCATAAGAAGCCTACCTCTGATTACAACAGTTCAGATTGCACTTGGCTTCCAGAATCTTGGAAGCAGGAAACAGCTCCGTGAGGAAATGGTTATGTTTGTGCTTGTCTGAAACACCTGCTCTTTAGAAAAAAAAAAAAAAGTCTTTTATGAACCATAAATGTTACTGGTAATGACAGAGAGTTAGCATACATCCCCCAAATGAGTTAACCAAACTTACAATGGGTTTCTCACATACCACCAGAGGCTGAGAAGTCAGTGCACTTCTCCAGGACCTAAACACGTTACACCCTTTGAGAAGGCTCAGCCCGACTCAACCCCCGAGGGGCTATTTCCCCATTCAGAAGACTGGTCACCAGTGTTTACACATCAGAGCCCCTGGACATTCCTCTCTAATCAAAGATGATGCTGAATTCCAAGCAGGACCTAGCTCTCACCAGCCCACCCCCTCCTCGGAAATCTTCTCCAGACCCCGCCCCTGCCCAGCGAAGGGGCAGACTGGTGGCCTCAGGCCAGTCACAGTGTGCAGACAGGTTTTGTACAACCGACAGTGTTTTCAAAATTTTGAACCAATATTTTAAATTCGGGAGCTGCACATGAAAATTCAGATTTCTGGCTCGCCTCAAACACCAGATCTGGCAAGCTGAAGTGTGATGGTTAATTTTATGTGTTGACTGGGCTAAGGGATGCCCAGATAGCTGGTTAAATGTTATTTCTAGATGTGTCTGCGAGGGTGTTTCCAAAAGAGTTTAGCATTTGAGTTGGTAGACTGAGTAAAGAAGGTCTCCCTTGCCAACCTAAGTGGGCACTATCCAATCTGTTGAGGGAATGAGAGAACAAAAAGGTGGAGGGCAAGCAAAATCGTTCTCCCTGCCTAAGAGACATCCATCTTCTCCCACAGTCAGACATCATGCTCCTGGTCCCTCTGAGGTTCAGACTTAACCTGGGGTACACACCAGTGCCCCACCTCCACCTCTATCCTCAGGCTCCAGACTCCAGACTCAGCCTGAATTACACCACCAGCTTTCCTGATTCTCCAGCCTGCAGACAGCAAATGATGAGCTTCTTGGTCTCCACAACGAATGAGCCAATTCCTATCACCCCCTCTTGTCTGTATCTGCATACATCCTACTGGTTCTGTTTCTCTAGAGAACCCTGAGCAACAACCCAAGTACACACATTTACATGGCAGCTACTGGCCAGAGCTGGGTCACAGGATCTGCCACTCTGCCAGCTTCACGTGTTAGCCCACACCATGGCCCCGTAGACACTGGAGTCGTAAACCCCAGCCAAGAGACTGAAGTCCAAATTCTTTGTCCTCCTTTCCTTAATCCTGCCCTAAGCTTTCCTTGAAACTTTATCGCTCGCTATGGATAGAGTGAGTGTATGATGTATGCTCCAGACTGGGCTACTTTGAAAAGGGGCACCAAAAATAACAGGTGTTTGTTAATCCACAACAGGCATAAACTGGGACTTTTTCTGGCAAACCTGAGTGGACGATTGCCCAAACTATTGACCCCAACTGAGCATCACGCACCCCAGTCTCCAGCCAACCCACATGGCTCATGTTTCCTCAATGTGACCGCCTCTATGTGAGTCACTGCTTTAGCTCCTTGTCCCTGCTTCTGAGAACATCCTCTCCACTCATCTCAGCCTGTCAGGATCCAACAGCCTCTTCAAAGCCCGGGCCAAATGTGACCACTTCCCTGAAGCATTCCTCATGCTTCCCAGCCAGAACTCCTCTCTCACTTTTGACTTTCCAGAGGACTTTGTAAATCTGCTATTATCCTTCCCTGTGTCTTGCACCAGAATCATGTCATTCATTCAATCAGCAAACATTTGTGGAGCACTGTGGATGCAGCAGAGAACAACATAGCCAGAGTTCCTCCCCTCACTGAGCTCATATTTACTGCACAGGATGGTGTTGCCCATTAGCTTTTAAACTTCTCAAGGACAGGAATTGCAGGTTGGAGGTTTAGTATTCTGATCAAGAATATTTGCTAAGTTCGGTTGCAAAACCTCTCTGGGCTTTACTCCAGTCACCTGCTAAAAAGGGGAATAAAACCCTTCTTCTCTTATGGCAGCACCCTGAGGATTAATGAGAAGCAAAGTGATAGTATTTGTAAAGTTAAAAACATTTTAGCCATGTAGAGTTCCAAAAATAATAGCTCCTCAGCAATGCAAACTGTGATCAGCACATCTGTATCACCTCCTTTTAAAACTTCTTAGGGTTGGGGGCGCCTGGGTGGCTTGGTCAATTAAGTGCCCAACTCTTGATTTCATCTCAGGTCATGATCTCAGCATTTGTGGGATCGAGCCCTACATCAGGCTCTGTGCTAACAGCACAGACTCTGCTTAGGATTCTTTCCTCCTCTCTCTCTTCCTCTCCATCCACACTTAGGCGTTCTCTCTCTCTCTCTCAAAATTAAATGAACTCTACAAAAACTTTCTAACACTTGGAAATAGGTATTGTTATTCTCTTTAACAGAGAAGAAACCCAAGCCTCACAGAAGTTATGTGATTAGCTGGCGAGGACAACAGGTTAATGGAAGGAGAGCCAGGCTCGAGCCAGGTATCTGGCTCTGGAATCGGAAGGCCCTCTACTACCCCACAGCAAAAAGTAACTGGATTCCAGGGTGGTGCATACAGTGTCTCCTCTCAGGCATAAGACTAACAGGGCATTGAGAGAAACCCTACCTCGGTATCCCCGTGGGGAGCTCTTTAGCTGAGCCCATCTCCACCCTAAATGACAGTGACTGGCATGGAGGAGCCAACACGCGGAGTTACCTGCTCCTGTCTGCTCCTTTTCTCCACATTCCAGGGTCCTCACGGACATTGTCCTTAGCCTTTCTGGGCAGCAGGGACACCCAAAGGTTGCAGAAGGCCTGGTCTATGGCTCTGACTTGGTGACTCATCTCCCTGGGCAGGAGGGCAACACCTGATGAGACCCCCTATTGTCCCTCCCCTCCCCACACAGGCCTCGAGACTGCATTCAGCAAAGGGGATGGGGTGGGAGGGGTTGAGCAGCACAATCCTCTTGATCCACCTGGTGAAGTTACGACAGTCTCTCACCTGAGGGTGCTCCCAGGCCTGAGGTGAGTGCACGGCTCTCTGCAGGGCCTCTGCTCATTACCAGGAAGGTGCACAAATTGGGTTAAAGAGCCACACCGCCATGATTCCAGAACCCCCGGGGCGGTGAGGCTGTGCTTCCCATGCCAATGAACAGCCAGCCTCCTCTAAATGTCTGCTGGCTTCTATAATTACTTGGGGAAAATGTCATGTTTGCCACGGTGCTATCAGAGTAGTGCACGGGCTAAGATGCAAACAACTCCACACCAATATAAATATTTTTCGTGGCATCGTTCCAGCTATCTGGTGCATGTGCTTCCAGATGATCACACAGGAGGAAATCAAAGACAGGGATCCTCTGTTATGAAATGCAGTCAGGAGACTGCATCTGAAGACAGACAGTTCCAGTCTGGTGTGAAATCTGGTCTGATCCTTCTATTTGAAGCTCTATTTATTCCCTCTTGCTTGAGAACTTATCACTATCTGATTTGATTACAAAATGAAAAGCTAGATGTTCAAACAGTTTCCACAGAAACACTTAGCAAAGGTATCGTGGTGCCTGGAAAAGGGAAGAAGCAGACTGACGTAGGGCAAAACACTGGGCCTCAGTTGCCCCATCTGTACAGTGGGGATAAGACATCAACTGTCCAAAGTGAGGTTGACTTTCTTGTACTTCCTTCAAGCTCTGAAATCCAATAATAAATTAGAGGCCTATGATTTCATGCCAGAATAATATGGAAATAAATGCCAGCGTGTCTCCTGCTGACTTGAGGGTATGTGGTCAGGCCCTGCCCTGACATTTACGGGGCCCAGGGCAAGATTACAAATGGGGCCCCACATAGCATATGTCATAATATTTCCAAGTTATAAATCAAGCTAATAAATTGCTTAATATAATATGTTTTGCACTCCTACCTTGACAAATATGCTTTCAAAATGACCTGGAAGGCCAGGTTGGACTTTAGAATTCTTGAACTGCTCAGAGTTTCACACCACAACATGGCACGAGGAAGAGCTAACCCCAGCCTCCCACAGTTCTTCCCACACCTGGGTTCATCTCAGACTGCAAGGGACCTCGCAGTCATGCTTGTGAATGACCCAGCCTGCATGTGCATGCTCTGTGCATGCGTATACACGTACACACACGTACACACACACACACACACACACCAGGGCATCCAGGCCAAAAGCACAGCCCTACTCTCTAGAGGACAGACCTTGGAAAGAAGCCTGGTAATGATCTCTGGGTTGTTTGAACAAGAAATCCCAGAGTCCTGTGTACCCATCAAATAGTCTAGAAGACCATTAGCGCTATAGACTCCTTACCCTATGGGGAAGTACACCCATAGGAGGCCAGAATGGGGCCAGGGCAAGGACCCCTCTTGTTGACTTACCATTGACAGTGGGCTAATTTCCTTAATATATAAAGAGCTCCCTCGAATCAATGTGAAAAAAAAACAGCTTTTCAATTAAAAAAAATAGATAGTTCATTTGGAAGAATATGAATAGCTCCTAAAGATGAAAAGATACTCCAAGGTTGCAAAGTCTGTTAGCACACTGTTTACTTGGTGTGCAAAGCAGTACTCTCATTCATTGCTGGTGGCAGTGAAGGGGGTATAAGCTCTGTGAAGCATGATTTGGCAACAAGTGTAAAAATTACATATGCATATACTCTTTGTCCCAACAATCCCACACACAGTTATTTAACCTGGAGAAATGTTTTAACAAGAAACAATATTCACTGCAGCATTTTTTGTAACAGAAAAATATGGAAGAACCGGAAGTCAACCAGTGCAGAGATGGTTAGCCCAGCAATGTCCTCCCGCAGAAGACATTGGGACAGGGTGGGTCTACATGAACCATACACGGACTGGGCTCCAACATACTTTGCCAAGCGAGAAAAAGAAAGCTGTCCAGGACAGTGATGGTGTGCTAAGAGCACATATGCACATATGCTCAGTGTACGAAGACTTTCTGGAATGATGCATAAGAGACTATTAACAATGGCTGCATCCTGGGAGGGAATCTGTGCTGTGGGGGACAGCTGTGGGAGGGAGAATTACCCTTTACTGTATTTCTTTCCATGCCTTTTGAATTTGCACCATGTGTATGGTTTACTTATTACAAAATATTCAAATGATAGAAAAGCTTAGCTTAGCACACCATCTGTACCTTTCTTAATGGTACATATATTTTTCTATCTTATGTCATCATTATTTATATACAAGTTTTGCATATCTTCCATATTTTAGTTTGAGACGGCAGAATTTTTGCCAAATAATAATGAACATTTTTGAGCATGTATTATCTGCCAAGCCCCTTCTTGATGATTTATATGCATTATCACACCTATTTCTCTTACAATCACCTCTGATAATATGAACTATTATTCTCGTTTTACAGCTGAGGAAACTAAGGGTCCAGCAGGAGGTTTAAAACTTTCCTACAGCCCCCTAGCTCTGTGCTGGGCAAGCAGATTCTAAGACCATTCCGCTCCAGCTCTGACTGACTTCAAGGGTGCTTTAACCATTATGCATATTCTCTCTCTCTCTCTCTCTCTCTCTCTCTCTCTCTCTCTCTCTCACACACACACACACACACACACACACACACACACACACACACCCTGGAATTTAGGGAGGTCACATCCTGTTTCCAGATCTGGGGAGAGCCAGAAAAGAATAGCCCTCCTTATAAATAGCCATAGGTTCCCTTTTCCCACTGCTGCCTGGAGGCAGAAGGAATTGACCAACTGAGGAAGAGAAGAGGTGGGTAGTTTCACACAAGAAAGGATATTTTTTAAGCAAAGGAGCTCTCTGGCTCAAGACAAGAGCCTGAGGACCTATTCTGTCACTCCTGCATGAAGCATGGCTCAATTCTCAAAGCTCAGAAATGTCAAAGTATTGGGTGCAAAGTCCCTGGCCATACAGAGCCCACAGGCCCCTTCTGACAGCATGTCAAGCTTTCACACGGGCCATCCTACAGTCTGCGGGCAGAGCAGCAGTGGCTCCCACGGGGGGGCCGCCCGTATGAACAAAGAAACAAAGGCTGCTGGTACACATCCCCCCCCCACACACACAAAAGAGCTGATGTGTTAGTGTATTTATTTGTTTTCCATACTCAAAACAAAGCCCACTCTGGGCTCCCATAAGGCAATTTGAACCAAGCCCATGATCTTTACACACAATTCTGTCTCCTCATCTTGCATGATTTATATGGGGTTTAAATAATAAATGGCATGGATGCTGTAGAATTTATAGCACTCCAAGTAGGTCATTAAATAAATCACTGTATAATTTATATAAATGAACCTAAATCATGCAGTAGGAGGATTTCATTAGAAAATCAATTCTGTGAGTGGATAAACATGAAGGACTGGCAGGAACACGGTTGTTTTTGAAAAGTCCCTGTGACTGTGACTGAAGGGAGAGGTGCTCCGTGCTGGAGGGCACTTGGCTCTCGGCTCCCTGGAGGCTGGGCTCAGGCCCTCATTCTCCAAGACCCGCATCCACCTGCGAGTCCCCGGCTCTTCCAGTGGAGACTCAACACGCCTCAGGGACTCAGGTCACCTCAAAGCCAGCTGGCCTCCTGCCGTCTCCATAGCACAGCCAGGCTGCAAGTCAGGGCTGGGTCCATTCTGAGCGAGGGAACTACAGAGCGCTCCAGCTAATGACAAGCCGGTCTCAGTCTTGAACACAGGCCAAGGACAAGCCCAGGTGTCTGGTAGGCGGGAGCATTCACCTTGCCGTGGTCAGGTGTCTGCCTGATGCTGCTGCCTGCAAGTTCCTTCCCCCAGGACTTCCATGCAGGATCCACTCCATCGGGAGCCCATTCCTGAGAGGACATAAAGGGCGGATGGACCCAAGGGGCAAGTCTGGCCTGGGTGGCTTACACCGAGACCCCCTCCAGGACACGAGAGCGAAGGCAGCGGCTGAACCCCCGAGACCTCCTTCCCAGCAGGGGAGCCACACCATTAACAGCTGTCTGTGGCAGGTGCCGCCGGTTAAGGGTGGGCGGCCTGGAGCCTGGCTCTGTTCAAGGCAGAGATGTTTTAGAAGGCCAGAGGAGGTCCTGTATTTTCAAAATCACTGTTTGAGAAAGATCAGGGAGAAGAGGTCAAACAAGATGCAAGATGAACAAAATGGGAGACATGACAGGCTCTGCCTGGGAGGCTCCCTGCAGCCCTTGAGGAGTGTGGCAACATGGAAAGCTGGAAGAGTCATGAGGTCACAGGCTACAGGAGTGGCCAGCACTGCTCATAGGGGGTGTGAATTTAAAGACTCTGATCCCTGAACACCTGAGGGCCCTAACTTTTTGGCTTGCATACCCTGAAGTGAGGCAGGTTTAGAAGTGGCTCTTTGTTCCTGAGAGAGGTGGTACCGAGGGACAGAGCTCCAGGAGGGCCCATGGGGACCACTGGCTTGCCTGGCACAGGGTCTGGGCACACGGTGCAGGCCCTTCTTGTCCGCTGTTCCCCAAACACTCGCAGACACTGCCCCACAGCCTCCATGGAGACACTTCGGCAGCCAGTGCCTAAGAAACAGGAGAATAAGTCACTGACAGTGGGGACATCCTCTGAGTCTCCCAGACATTGTTCAGCCACCCAGCCTTAATGATCTGAAGCCAATGGCTGTAGGAGAAAATTCTTCAGGTGAATGGCCCACCACTCCCCAAACTTACCCCCTGCATTGTCAGGATGACCAAGGGTTGCATGGCGGAGGGAACCACCTGGCTCTGCATTTCCAAGATCTCCTTCGGTCACAGCTGGGCTGATAAGAGCTCTCTTCCTGGACCATAGATGGCTGTCTTCTCTCTGCATCCTCACATGGCAGAGGGGCCAGGGGGCTCTCTCGGGTCTCTTTTGTAAGAGCATTAAGCCCGCTTCTGAAGCTGCACCCTCATGATCTAATCACCCCCAAATCTCCACCTCCTAATACAATCGCATTGGGAATTAGGATTTCAACACCTGAATGCTGGAAGGACACACACATTCAGTATAGAGCAGAGGCAGAGATGAAGGGCAGGGAGGGAGGTACAGAGAATTCTCTTGAATTCCCTGATCTGTTGGTCCCTGTTTTCTACCCTGTTTTCTCTTTCTTGCCTTCATTGTCCAGTTCACTGTTTCAGAACTGGGCTACCTTTTCTGCCTCAGCTGCTTCTCGCTTCTCAGCCCCTCATCTTGGATGCTCACACTCGCTGCCCTCAGAGGTCACCAGGGCCCTGGCCCCATCTACTCTTGTTTCTCACACATGGGGCATCTGCACAGCATTGGGCACAGCTCAACCCAGGTCCAGCCGGAGCCCCTCCCCCAGTTGCACCAGCTCCTGTGGCTGCTCTCTGCTTGTTTCTCAGTCATCTCTTCATCTCTACTCCTTCCCCCGTCTTCTCCCCTCCAGCATCAGTGCCTCCTCTGGTTGCAGATACCACACCTATGAAAATGGCTCTCAGGCCTGCATTTCTAAATCTGACCACATGGCTAGTGGTAAGCGGCCACCCCTGGTTATCATCGGATCTCTCAGATTGGACACCTCACCACCTAAAGCTGGACTCTTCCTCTTTTCTCTCAGCAGATGGGCCTCCTTTCCTGCTGTCCTTGTCACCATGAGGAACAACACCATCCTCCAGTTTCCAGATCCTTCTGAACCCTCTTGTCACTTCACACCCCACAGCCAGTCCTGTACCAACTCCTACCATTGTTCCTGTGAGGTTTTCCTCATATCACTTCATTCCCACTGCCCTCGCCCTAAACTGGGCCCTCATCATCTCATACATTGTCAAGAGGACTGCACTTCAGAGCTGTGAGGGATTAGTCAACCCAACACTTCACGTGGCAGATAAGAAAACAAAGGCTCAGGTGGGAGGGACATGTGCCCAAGGTCACAGCCATTAGTCAGGACTTGAACCCAGGCCTCCTAATGATCTGCCCCTCACCTCCCCACAGCACTGAAGGCAAAGTCCACGACACCAGCCCAACCCCTTTTACTTTCTCTCATAACCACTTTCCAAGATGCTCTTTGGGGTATCTGCTAGTTCACAGGGTCCTTCTCCTCACCCATGGCACCATGGAGGTGGACCAGTGGTCATGCTGTGACCACACTCCCCTCCTGGGAAGGAGGTCACTGCATTAGGGATGGCCATCTCACTTTTCAGGCCAATCACGTTGTTTCCTCCAAATATGTGGAATTAGGGATAAGGAAATTCTAATTCAGTCAGATTTAGTCTCCTTAAGGTGGGCTCCCACCTACCCTGTGGTTTGAGGTGAAAAGGAGGGAGGCTGCTGAGTGACACAGACATATGGAAGGAACAGAGATGACAGAGAGAGGGAACGAGCCTAAGGCTGTCTGTTACTGGTTCTAGGCCCTTCCTGAAGCTCCAGCCCCCACACGGGTCAAAGGGTGGAGTTTTTTGGGTGATGGGGTAGGGAGGGACTGGTAGCTTTATCTCTGCCATTATTCCCATCAGTGTCCCTAATCCACCCCCAAAGGAACACATAATCTGAGTAAAAACTGGGCTGACCATGCAAACAGCTTCAACAGTCTCTTAGTCCTACAAGATTTTGTTTTGAGGTACTGTTATGCCCAGAATTCATGATCCCCAAAGACCACCAGGGAGCCGAGTCTGATGCAAAAGCAAAAGAGCCTTTATTCGAGCTAGCTCGAGCTCAATCCCCTACCTGCACCGATGCAGCAGTGAGATACCGGAGAGAGAGCGAGTTTCAAAAGGACAAAGGTTTTATTGGGGCCTAGGGGCAGTTGGTGAGGTAATGGCTGTGGTCTCAGCCGATTGGCTGGGGAAGGGTCGGAGTCCTGTTAGGCAGGTGAGCGGGAGGTTACTCAAGGGGAGGAGGCGTGGTCAAGGTGAAGGACACAGAACAAGATGGAGTCGGGGGCGTAGGCCCACCCTTTCAGTACCTCATTTTGGTTTCTGTCACTCACAATCAGAGTCCTAAGTAATTCACCAATCAAACCAAACACACACACACACACACACACACACACACACACACACCCCACAAACTTACAATGAGCAGAGGATACTTGATCTCAAGCCTGTATAAAGGTTTGCTTCTGCCAGATGTACATGGATGTTCTGTGTGCCTATCATTAAACTTGCTCTCACAGCTCCCTGCCCCTGCTCACGACTCTTTCCCAAAGCGGTTACACAGTCATCACCTCTTGTATTGCCTTGAAGATGACCTGAGCCTCCCACATCAATGGGCTCATCATCTGTCATTCAGGTCCTACTTCCCCACCTTTGTGAATGTCCCCGTCCCTTCTACAATGCCCCAGGCTCCTCCTCTCCAGCATTCTGTGTTCCTGGGGGGCTCTAAACCCTGCTCAAATTAATTTTCCCTGGAAAGCCTCTCCGGGTGAGCCTCATCCAACTCTAAACAGCACCACCAGCCCCAGCCTTGGCTCGGCTTCCCCTTCCCTATAAGAAACGTAGTTCATAAAAATGTACTCAGTAACGTAAATTCAGTTAGGTTCTTTCTGGTGTGTGTCCTAACTTCCTGATGCTCTGCAAGCTCTTCTGCAAAGGTGACTGGGCGCGGTTTTGATTCCCCAGCCCCTTCCTACAGCATCCACTGCAGTACTTTCCACACCAAAGACACTTAATAAATGTAACTGCCTGACTGACTAAAACAGGAAAAGTAATAAACCAGCATCCAAACTTGCTCCCTGTAGGCCTCTGACTGCCTCCTTGAAAGTGGCAGGTGTCGGGAGCTCCAGGGCTCTCCACTCACTTCGAAGCCCAAAATTAAAATGTGTTCCTACATGAATGACTCTGAGCCCTTCGGAAAGGTCGGGGCAGGGATCAGGTGGAAGGCAGAGCTGAAGGCTGCAGGGTAGGAGCTTGGAAAGTGAGCTCTGTCAAGGTCTGAGTGCACACAACCAAATCCCCAGACCACGGCGGTAGTTGCCTCAGGATCAGCTCCAGGAGCACGCGGTGGGTCCCCAGCCCAACCCCAAAACCTGTCGCCACAGCCCTCCTCATCCAAGGCCCACTGTGAGCATCAGCAATGGGCTACTTCAGGGCTTTCCCCCATTTCAGACCTTATATCCTATACACCACTCTGAACTATTCTTTGCACAAAAGGGAATAAGACAACTTAAGTGACTTTTTAGAGTAACCCATTGAAAAGCATCTTCATTGACTGCCTCTTAGTGGGCTCCATGCCCAATGTGGGGCTTGAACTCACAACCCTGAGATCAAGAGTTGGATGCTCTGAGCCAGCCAGGTGCCTGAGCTCTTACTATACACCAGGCACTGAATACCTCGTATCTCATTTAAACCACACCATAACTCTATTAGGTAAATTGCCACCATCGCTCCTATTTTCCCAGCTGAGTGTTTCTGGGTCACTAGTGGGTCTGGGAGGTCAGCAGGGGGAAGAATGTCACACTGAAGGCCAAACTGAGCACTGAGGGAGAGTAAGATCTGAGTGACCCTTATGAAACCCCCACACCCACCCAGAGACAGGGCATTAATGGAGAACAGTGGACAACAGACCTCCAGAAATGAGCTTTGAGAGTGACCATCTGTTTCCTGCAAGAAAGGTCTAGCAGATCTCTTCTCCTTTCCCACAATCACACATTAATATATTTGGCTTATCAAGGGGCACCTGGATAGCTCAGTCAGTTAAGCATCTGACCTCGGCTCAGGTCACGATCTCATGGTTCATGAGTTCAAGCCCAGCAACAGGCTCTGTGCTATCAGCTCAAAAGCCTGGAGCCTGCTTTGGATTCTGTCTCCCCCTCTCTCTGCCCCTCCCCTGCTCATGCTGTCTCTAAAAAATAAATAAACATCGAAAAATATACATATATCGCTTATCATCATCATCACCATTAACCAACCTATTGAGTGCTTCTTTTAGGCTACCTACTCAGTTACATTATCTCTTTTAACCCTTACAACAACCCAAAGAGATGGATGTTCTCACCTCTACCTAACAGATGAGGACACTACGGCACAGAGGGCTGCAGCTCTTTATCCAAGCTGCTCAGCAAGATTCCGCTGAGAAGAGCCAGAACAAAATCCATGACTGTCCACCTCTAGAACCTGAGCCACAGCAATGACCACAGCAGGCCATCACCGTGAGATGCTCTGGGTTTAGGCTCTCAGGTCCCAATCTAGGCCCAGGATGTTGGGGTGTGGGTCCCCTTAAGGGACCTCAAAGAGCAGGCAGAGTGGTCAGCTATCAGCCCTAGGCAGCCAACAGGGAGCTGAGGAGGATGAAGAGGGCAGCTGCTTAAAAGGTGTCTGCCCCACCCTCCAGCAGCAAGACTCCCCTTGAATATTGCTCTCGTGTGTGACCAGAGCCTCCTGAGAGCTCTGACTTTCTCAGGACCAAAACAAAGCCTGTTCTCGATTCCATTCTGATGCTGTATAAAATACTTCCTCCCCACTTTTTTGTTGTTGTTGTTGCTGTTTTGGGCGTTATCTGGTAGGGAATCTGAAAACATACAAAGGGAAAGATGTAAGATTTTCATCTCCTTTTTACTCTTGAAGAAGAATTGTTATTTCAGTAAAGAAGGATTGCAGCAGCATTGATTGCAATGCTGGAGGCGGACAGGGTTTGATGGCTGTGCTAATGCAGTCCTTTTGCATTCAAAGCCAAGCCTGTGAACCAGGGGAAGTGCTGATGACTGCCTAGGAATTATAGAAGACAATTTCAGGCTAGCATATTGAGATTGTAATTGACCCTCATTTTCATATTCTGTTAGATGGTGATGTAACATAATCATCATGAAAAATTCCACAAATACATCTGGGTCACTTATGTGTCGAATAATTGTGCTCACGTCTTAAACACAAACCAGGCTTGTGGCATTAGGTCACTAAAGGAGCAGGTATAGACCTGGAACCTAAGGAACCAGGGTTCAAATCTCAGCCCCAGCACCATTTCTCTATATGATATCTTGAAGATGTCTGTTTTTGCTCCACACTGCACCTACCTGTAAAGTCGTGATGATATCCACAACCTACCTTACAGGCTGTAACTGAGATACCGTACATAAGAATGCCTGGCAGTAGTGGACGTCTATAAACAGGTTCCCCCTCTGATCAGCCAGGACTGTGGTGACAGTCTTGAATTTTACCTGAGCCCTATGCTCCTGCAAAGAGTGGTTTAAAAATCCCCCCATCTTTTTGAGTTCCAGGAAATGGTTTACTACAAAGATCCTCCCTCCCCCATATGACTCAGGTAAAACTCATGGAAGCCAGCCTTGTTTATCTATGACAAAGCCAGGCATAGACCCTCCAAGTTCCTTTCCTTTGCCTCATAAATGATGATTAGCTGACCTGTTTTGTCCCCAGTAGTTCACTGGGAACAAATGAAATAAAATGCTTGTCAAGCAAATAGTTAAGTTTCTCTTGTTCCTCCAGTTGCCTGAGCTTTGGCCCACCCTCAGCCTGAGCCCGGCTGGCCTCTGGATAAACCACTGTCCATTCTACTGCCCTGATCACTTCATTCCACTTCCTCATTCCAGCTTATTTCTAGCATTGTTTATTCTGCCCTATAAAAGAAAAACTCCTCCCCCTAACTTTTCAGACACTTGCAGATATTATGGTCAGAGCTTCTCCCAGTTGCATAGGCCCTCCTCTCCCACCCCTTGGAATAACCTCAAGTAAAGTCTCTTCTTAACTTACTAAGCCTGGCCTTTTTTTTTTTTTTAGTTCACAATTATAGTGACTGACACTGGCCCATGATAAGACTCTAAGGAGCTCTCAGATTCAACAACTGTCTTCTAAAATTGATCTCTACTCTTTGCAAGTGTCCAAGAACCAAGCAATTAAGAACAGAAAACACAAGTATTATGCTAAGTGAAAAAAGTCAGTCAGAGAAAGACAGATACCATACGATTTCACTCACATGTGGAATCTGAGAAACTGAACAGATGAACATAGGGGAAGGGAAGGAAAAATAAGATAAAAACAGAGAAGGAGGCAAACCATAAGAGACCCTTAGATACAGAGAAAAAACTGAGGGTTGCTGGAGGGCAGTGGGTGGGGAGATGAGTTAAATGGGTGATGGGCATTAAGGAGGGCACTTTTTGGGATGAGCACTTAGTGTCATAGGCAGGAAATGAATCACTGCATTCCACTCCTGAAGCCAAGACTTCGCTGTATGTTAACTGACGTGAATTTAAATTAAAAAAAAAAGAAAAAGAACATGGGGCGCCTGGGTGGCTCAGTCAGTTAAGCATCTGACTTTGGCTCAGGTCATGATCTCACAGCTTGTGGGTTCAAGCCCCATGTCAGGCCCTGTGCTGACAGCTCAGAGCCTGGAGCCTGCTTCTGATTCTGTCTCTCTCTCTCTCTCTCTCTCTCTCTCTCTGCCCCTCCCCCGCTCACACACTGTCTCTCTCTCTCTCAAAAAATAAATAAACATTAAAAAAAAGGGTTTTTTTTAAAGAAAAAGAACAGAAAATACATACATATTTTGGTAAAACCTCTTGTCAGGACCCCACTTCTCTTCCAAGACACTGCTGCTACTGGAAATTATTATGGCCATAGATGGATGGATGGATTCTGACCTTCCCTTCCTGTACCTTTTTACTGTCATCTTTGAGGACTTGGCACCAGATTCAAAGCTCTGCTTGGAAATGTCTGATTGGCTCAAGTTGCACACTTGTATTCTGTGGTGAAAGGGAGCAGAATATGTGACCTTGAAGTTTGGTACTTTGGCATGTGCATTATTTTGAGCTGAAGGCAATCAAGACCCAGTAGGCTCAAGAAAAACTTCTACTTCTCCCTTAACTACCTAAAAGAATTTAGAGAGGGGGCCTAACTCTGAGACAGACTCATTACCAGAGATAACTTATCTGAGAAGCCTATGTGTACAGCAGGGCAAACATTTAATTACCAAACATCAGCTAATCTATTGTCCTGTGAATTACCCTCCTCCCCTTTGAAGCCTCAAGCCCCTTATCCTATTCCTTAGCTCAGGGTGGCATTTCAGCCTCAACTGCCTTTGGGCCTCCTATTTTTATGGGGCTCCTGTACATACAAAATTAAATTAGTTTTTCTCCTGTTAATCTGTCTTATGTCAATTTAATCATTAGGCCAGTCTAAGAATCTAGAAGGGTAATAAAAATTGTTTCCTCCCCAGCAGTGGTCACAGCTGAAGAGAAGAAAAACTCTGCCTGTGTTGTTTTCTGAGGTGTTGTTTTCTGGGCAATTTCATCCTACCAATATTACACACAGTGGGGAAGAGAGCTTGATGTTAGGCAGTTGGGAAAAATGATAAATGTCTGTTATATCTTTCTGTCTAGACTCCACATTTTTGTTTTTGTTTTGGGGGGTGAGGCTTCTTTGTGGGTTTTCAGACCCAATTCTAACATAGGGGTGACTTCCGTACACACTACACTAACCAATTCTCAGACACTGGCAAGGTGTCCAAGACTTCAACTCAATTCTGACACCATCTACCCAGAGATAGCATCAGATTCCACAGTTAAGGGCTCAGTCCAAGACTCCCCCATCCCCATCCCCTACTTCAGACCTCAGTCACAAGCCCTAGGCCATTACCTGGGCTTCTGACCCACCAGTTACAGCCTGGAGCTTCCTATAACCTCTTCCTTGGAGGAGGTTCACAGAATTCAGGAAAACACTTTTATATTTACCAGAATATTATAAGGTATGATAAAGAATATAAATCAACAGCCAGATAAAGAGATACATAGGGCAAGTTCCTGAATAAAGGAACTTCTGTCCTCATGGAGCTTGAGACCTGTCTCAGTGGTACCTGGGAGCACTCTGGTCCCCCAAGAATGGAAGCTCAACAAAAAGGACCAAAAAGGTGCCCTCTAGGGTGTTTTTTTTTTTTTTTTTTTTGTACAGAGGCTTCATTACATAGTCATGAGTGACTAAGTCATTGGCCATTGGTTGATTCAACCTTTAGCCTCTCTCCCCTCCCCAGAGGTCAGGGGTGGGACTGAAAGCTGCAACCCTTTAATCACATGGTTGGTCTTCCTGGCAACCAGGGTTTGCCTTCGGGTAGGGTCCCAAAAGTCACCTGCATGTATAACAAGACACCCCTTTCAATTTTATGGCTCTGAAGTGTTTTCGGCAAATGTACCCAAAGACCAGACGCATCTGAATCAAATGCATATTTCTCATACAACATTATATCGCAGTTGCTGTTGATACGCTGTTGATATGAATCGAGATTATAAAACTTGCTCTATCAGTCAGCAAAGTTGGTATAAAACCCAAAAATGATTCTATGTGCCTCAGGGCTGCACAAAGCAGCGTACGGACTCAGGATGCCGCATCTCCTCACCCCCTCCCCTCACACTGCCCCCTGCCCACACATTTGGCTTTGATTAATTGGCCCAGATGCTGAGACAAGGAGGGTGCTTGCCAGCCTGACACTCTTCTCTTAAGCCTGAGCCACTTATCGCTGAAGAGGAGCCCGTGCCCCGCGTGACATGAGGAAGAGAAGGTGTCAGCACTAGCCTGCTACCTGCTTCTGCTGGGGCCGCAGCCAAATGCCAGTGGGGAGCTGCAATCAATTGTCGTACAACATGCCAACATAACAGCTGGTGACCAGTCATTAGGGTAATCCACAAGCATGGGAATTTCAAGAACCCCCTTGGCACACACAGAAAATGAGAGTTATTGCAAAACCAGGTGTTCCGGTCTAATTGCACGAACCAGTTTGAAATGTTAATCTGTTCCTTCAAACCGCATTCTGCGTGTGAGGAGTGTGGAAGAGAGGCTCTCAGCCAAGCTTAATGGGGGAGAGCATATACTTTGTTCCCTCGTTGATTTATTCCTTCAAGGTTGTTTTCAAGTCTTTGAGCAACAGAAGCACAGAGAAACGTGGCTGGGATTGACCTTGAGGGCACTGGTTCAGTGTCCTGCGATAGCACATCAGCAGCCAAACTATGTCAGCCTGGCCCTTAGCAAAGCGAGCCTGCATTTCCAACAAGCCCCCCGCCCCCCCCGCCCAGTTCTGCCTTGGGATGACATCGCAGCCAGGCCCACCTCTGACTCACTCAGGGACTCCCATTGTCACAGCATGAGCCAACTACACCTGTTCTGAGAGGCAGTAAAACCTGGCCATTAAGAGAACCTCAGGGGCAGACAAGCCTTGCTTCAAGCTCTGGCCCTCCCCAGCTGTGTGATCTGGGGCAAGTTTCTAAACCTCTCTGAGTTTCTTGGAGCCTCTGTTTCTAGAAATAAGGATAATGGCATCTACCTCACAAACTTAGATAGAGATTAGCCCAGTTGATGTGTGTGAAGCACTTAGAAAAATCTATGACTCATGATGAGGACTCCATAAAATAACAATTATGATTAATTCATTAAATTAGATGATTTTATTCATCTTCAGGATTCTCAGAAATCAAAGTATCTCCATCCCAGCTCATATTTAAAGACAGCACATGAAAAGTTTCACATGAATCGATTCTTTCATCCTTTGCTCCCCAGCATCTCCTTCTGATGTTTAGTGTTTGCCATAACATGGGCTTTGCTGCTTCCTCAAGCTGACCCGCCCCGGGTTTTCAATGCTCATTCTACACCCCCACCTGCATGATACGCTCTCTCCTGTGTCTCGTGACCCAGACAGCTCTCTCGGCTGTCCCCACCCTCCCAGATGTAATGCTTTCCAAAGCCCGGCTCAAACCCTGCCTTCCCGACAAAACTCTTCTGGCTACTCCAGGTCACTCCTTCAACAGCAAATACTCACTGAGCATCAGTGCTGGGCCGGGCCTTGGGCCTCATAGAGGCTGGGATGGAGTGTGAGCAGGACAGGCTCATCCCTGCCCTCCTCACACTTCAGTCAGCACCACCCCCACCCTGATATCTTCCTCCCTGGACCACGACAGCACTTTACAGCGCATTACCACCAGTGTTCACGGCTGAGCTGGGTGTCATTCCTGCCCTTTGATGCTAACTTTTTAGAGACATGATATAAGGCAATGCTGTGGAAGAAAGAATACAGACTGTGAGGTCAGAGAGTCCTGGGTTCAAATCCCAGCCCTGCCTCTTGCTGGCTGTGGGATCCTGGGTGTGTACTTGGCATGTACTACAAGAGAAGATGTGGTACCCAGGCAGAATCAATGCTCTGTCACAGTGTGAGAACCTCTGGCTTCTGCTGGAACAAGCTGCTGACACTATGTGACATCTTAGGATCACTGCCCCCCAGCTTCTGTCAGGGCCGAATCTGAGGAATATCCTAGGCAGATGCCAGGCAGCCATTCTCTAGACACCAGGCAATGACTTCTGCTCTCTCCTCAGAATTTGTGTACAACATATGAGCCAGCTTTTTCACAGAGTTCTTTTTTTCCCATTCTCTGCAAAGTTGTTTATGAGTGTATTTTTGAATTGTCCTGGGAAACATATACACCTTATTATTCCAAAGCTAAGTTACCATAACTCTGACTTCCACCATAATTCTGATTCTTCTGGGAAGAATCTAGGAGAGAATGAAATAGATTCTGGATGCCCTTTCGAACAAATTCTGCCAGTTCTGCACAATATTATTTGACCGTCCTTATAGCGGTGAGAATGTGACAGAGCCCAGCAAATCTCCCCGGGGCCACAGGTATGCTCCCACGGGCTCTGCTGTTTACTCCTGGTGAACGGTAAAGAATGAAAGGACTCCTACCCCTGTTTTTTACTGCCTCTTTATCCTGAGTTCTCTCTTTGTGGCTTTGGAGGGAGCTTTGGGGTGATGGCAATAAAGTGTAAAATTGAATTGATTTGCCTTTGGTCACAGAATCTTTGTTCTAACTACCTCAGTCCTAAGCCTAACAAAAAAAAGCACTTAAAGGTGGTCAAAAAAGCAGACCACCTCAAGATCCAACCAAAATGATGATTTAAAAAGTACAAAAGGGAATCAATTCATAAAAGTACTCGGACGGGAAGACAGGGTGGGAAAGGACCACAGAAGTCACAAGGTGAATTGAATCCCACTGACTGCAAACAACAGTGACAGAGCCATTGAGACAAGAGCCATACCTCAAGGCAGGGACCTGTCCTCACCATCTCCCACCCAAAAATCAGCAGTGGGAGAGGGACCACCATGAAGTCCCTGGCTGAAGTGAAGTCCTCAGGGATCAGTCTCCCCAGCACTTTGCCCCCAGAGTGAAACTGAAAAATATGAAAAAACTAGGAGTTCTTTCTGGAAAGAAAGAAGTGGAACTGGCATTCTAAAACAGGACCATCCCAGGCCACCTGTGTGGCTCAGTTGGTTAAGTGTCTGACTTTGGCTCAGGTCATGATCTCGCAATTTGTGAGTTCGAGCCTCGTGTTGGGCTCTGTGCTGACAGCTCAGAGCCTGGGGCCTGCTTCAGATTCTGTGTGTGTCTCTCTCTCTCTGCTCCTCTCCTCTTGCACTCTGTCTCTCTCAAAAATAAATACACATTAAAAAAATTTTTTTTAGTAAATAAATAAAATAGGGCCATGCCGATTTTGCTGACTGCTCCCCACTCACACACCCTAAAATGCAGCGTGCCCATACAAAAGGCCCACCAACTGTTTGTAGCCCTCTCCTTCAGCAGAAGGGTAATATCAAGGAAGTCCACATATAGGTTACCTACAATAATCAACCTGGTTCTGTGTTCATAAATAGGCATGGGACAATCAAGGACCAGCAGGCCCGTAGGAGAACAAAAGGAACAAACAGCTTGAAGGGCAAACAGGCCCCTGGAGAAACTGAATAGAGGAAATACACAGAACTCAAAAAAATTAATTTAGTAACTCTAAGGAGGTTTGAGAAGAAACTACATCCATAAAGAATAGGGTGCGATGAAAATAAAATTGTTGAAGCAGAAATACAAGCAAATACACCAACATGGAAAGCAAAAAGACAAAGAGACAGATACAATAGGAGAGAAAAACTGAGAGATGTAGAAGATTAATAACAGCCAATATCCGTCTCATTGAAGTCCAGAGAGGGAACAAAAAAAAAAAAGGCAGGGGGGAGAAGCAAATAAATATTTCTGAGGTCTTTATTGCTGAAAAGTCTACCAAGTACTAAGCAAGATGATTCTAAAAAGACCAATTCCTAGATTTATCCTCATGAACTTTCAGAACATGGATTAAGAGAAATTTCTAAAACCACTTGGGAAACAGTTTATCTACAAAGGATTGATCATCCTCTCAACAACAAGTGTGAATGATAGAAGACAGTAGTGTAACTCCTCTAAAATTTTGAGTAAAGTTATTTTGAACCCAGAAGCCAGACAAGTGAGAGGATAAAATAAAGATATTTTCAGACCTGCAAAAAGCCAGACGTTTTACTTGAAAAGAATTACCTGAGGACATACTCCAGAAAAGCAAACAAACAAAAAGGAACCTGTAGAAATAAACAAAGACCAACCAAATGGGAACAGGCAAAGGTTATTTATGCAGAGCTCACAAGGGAGACAGACGCCATCGCTTACGTTCTGGCAGAGACTCAAAGGCAGGTAGAGGAGTTGGAAAGCTCTATCATGGAAAAAGGGAAGACTTCACTTGTGCCCTGATTGGCAGCTGCTGGCATGGGGAGGCCATGAGTGGGCTAACTAGAAGCGGGACATCCTATGTGACTGGTTAGGAGTGCACATTTGGCTGTTCCTGGTGCATCTTAAATTGGAAGAAGGGCAAAAATTAGGGAAACTGTCGATAGTCATCAAATCCTGCCCATTTGGGGCCTTGGCTTTCTGGGCTGGTTGCTAGAGACAATGGTCTGAACTTCCCACAAGTCTAACATAGAGACAGCAGGCTGGCTCCCTGGGCTGGTTACTGCAGAGAATGGGTTGGTGCCTGACATTGATTGCTGCAGATCATGGGTCAGAGTTTTTTTTTTTTTTTTTGGATCATCTGGCCATTATATATTTGTATATTCAGTCTCTCAAAACTAAAAGAATGTAGGAGATTCAATAAGCAGTAGAACTGAGTAAGGAGTACACTGAAAATACTTAGGACACAGAAAAAAGTCTGTTCCAAAACGGACCATTCTATAAATAGAATGATGAAGATTTTGGACATTCTTAATAATAGGGTGAAGATGGTATGTGTTACCATGAAATTAGGGGCACCTGGGTGGCTGAGTCAGTTAAGCATCCAACTCTTGATTTTGGCTCAGGTCATGATCTCATGGTTTCATGAATTTGAGCCCCACATCAGGCTCTGTACACTGACCCCATGGAGCCTGCTTGGGATTCTCCCTCTCTCTGTGTCCCTACCCAGCTCGCACTCTCTCTGTGTCTCTCAAAATAAATAAATAAACTATAAAGAAGAAGAAGAAGAAGAAGAAGAAGAAGAAGAAGAAGAAGAAGAAGAAGCAGCAGCAGCAGCAGCACGTGCAATCAGAAATTCCACGACAAAAGCCATGTTCCACATACAAAATAGATTAAAAAATAAGTTATTATTTTGGAGAACTGATAGAGTACAGAAGGAATCCATTTGACCTAGATGCTTTCAACAACATCCTCAGAGCAGCCAATATTTAGTGATTACATGTCTTCTGGAGATCCAAACACTCCACCGGTTCTGCGGTGAATAATATTTACAAAAATCACAATATTGTTAAAGCTGTATATTGATTTTCATTGGTAAACATCATCTGATATATAAGCAAAGCATAAAAGGAGTAATTATGGTTACTGTATGAAATATAAATGTTCTAAACTTTGACAAAGTAAAAGTACAGTTAGTACTGACCAATATTGGGAGGAGGAGGAGGAAGGAGGAAATGAGGAACTAACTTCCTTCTGTTACGTGGTGGGTGGGTCCAGGAATGGAGGCTTAAGTATCTTATTTTAAATCATAGAGGGAATAAATAGAAGAATAAAAATACAACAAGAATTGGCAGGAAGAAGTTAGGGGAAGGTGCGTGCCTCATCTATCACAGTGGGGAGTCAATAGTCACCAAATTGATGACTGCAGGAATAGAAATGTAAGCACCTTATTTGAGTTATGGACAAAACCACCGTCACCGCCCCCCAAAAACAGCCAAGTGAAGAACGGGACCATCAATAGAGGTGCAGGGAGAGCCTTACTTTTCATGTCCTACCCTTCTGGACTATTTTAATTGCTATTTCCCAGGGCATGTGTGGGTAATATTCCTTTTTTTTTTTTTTAATTTAAAAGAAATTGGGATTCAGAGACAACACTCAAGTACCCCCACATAGCTAACTTCTTTTTCTCTGTCCCCTAAAATACCCCTGCCCTTATTATTTGACCCAGCCTCACCAAGATTGTATTTAGCTGCATTTTCTCAAACTTACCGTCTTAGACACCTAAAAGAGACATTTAATACATATTTATTGCATAGATAAGAAGATAGTGATGTTTTCTTTCAATAAATATTCACAAAGCACCTACTGTGTGCTAGGCCCTCAGATTCAGGAGTGGACAAAACAAAGTCCCCACCCTCAGGGAAATTATTTAAATTCTTGTGAGCAAGACAGACATCAAATAAAGAAAATCTGCCCCTCCTTCACTGGAGAGAAAAGAACACAGCCTTTGGAGCTAGACAAACCTAAGTCAGCATCTCTGTTACAAGCCAATGACTAAAACCTATCTGAGCCTCAGTGACCCTGTCTGTAAAATGGGGATGCAACCTTAAGGGTTGCTGGAAGAGTAAGAATGTATCCAGGTTCCCAAGGTGGGGGTTACACAGATGCAAAGTTGAGTTCTTCTTCCTTTTTTTATAAAATAGAAATATAAAGTCAATTAAAGTCCCCAAAACCCTTTGGGAGGAGCTTATAACAATATAAATGTCAAACTCTTTCTGTTTTAATATGAGCCAAGTACATGGTGGAAAAATCCAGATTATGATATCCACAGCATGTTATAGCCCTTTCTTGGAAAATCACAGTGCATGGTAGTGTAACAAATGCCCTGAGAAGTCCTGCAGCAAACAGACCTATTCAACCCACAATTTCCAAAACTTACTTCATCATGGAAATCTTCCACCCATTCTTGGCCCTAGCCCACCTGGACATGCCCTGCCCACCACAATTCTACTGAGCTAGTGCTTAGTAGAACACACTTTAGGAAAGACTGAAATAGAGCTTGTCAATTCTGCTTAGCTCAAGCCAGAGCTGATAGGCTTCATGACCCCTTCGCACTCAAAACAGCTCACCAGACTTGAACAAGGCCATGTGGTCAAGCGCAGACCTCACTGTAAACAACCAGATTCTCTCCTAAAAGCCCTTAATATTCTGTGGATAGCACACAGGTGGCAGCAGAATCCATCTGAGCCCAGCACCCATTCGCGCAGCCTGTGAGCCCCTACCGAGGGAACAACGCAGACAGGAACAACGCAGAAGCCCCTCTAGGCTTCTGCTGTCACACTGGGCTCAACAGTGAATCTGAACCATCATGTCCTTTGGTCTAACCAGAGCTAGAAAATTCACCCCAAGAACGCCTGTTCCTCAAATAACTGACCGACCAATGCTACGAACACTTCTAAAGCCTACCACACAGGCAGGTGTATGGCAGAAGCTTTTAAAGGGACCAGTGCATTTGCCCAGGGCCACACGCCCTCATTCCCCCTGCCCTACTCCCTACTCCCCTACGTCATACACCCCACTCATACACAGAGCTGCCTCTTGGCTTCTCACATGTGCCAAAAAAGCTGTCCCTGGGACATGCTGGCTTGCCAACAAAGAGTTCTGGAGACAAAATCGCTGCTGCTGGAGAAAACTAGCAAATCAAAGGGCATGACTGGCATCTCCTCCTGTCTCCATGACATCTTCATTTTGTGCAGAAAGTAGAAGCAGGATAACACTGGCAGCTGTTGGTCCTGCTGCAGGAGGCCCGAAGTCCACAGTCCCTCCAAATGGCAAGTTCTGCTGCCCCCTCTTCCCGCTCAGCAGCATGCAAGCTGTCACCTGAAGCCCTGCCTGGCTTTGTTTCCCGGCACAGGCACTCACTGGCAGCCAGGCTCGTGTTCTGCCTGACATTCACACCCTGCTCTGCTCAAACAACATCAAGCATTTGGAAAAGCAATACAGAGCGGAAGGTAGAGAAGTCGGGAACTGACCCCTGGGCGGCGGGGGGGGGGGCGACAGGAGCATGAAAAGTCCTCTTCCCTCTAGAACATTCTCTCCTACCAGCTGTAAATTGCCTAAGATTTTAGAGTAAGAGTTACATTCCCTTGGCTGAAGGCAGGGACAGCAAGAGGGAGGCACCCGGTATGACCTACGGCTCCCTCCTGTGAAGCGGTGCAGGCTTCCTGGGCAACCCGGAAGGGCTGCCTGATGAATCCTGACTGTGCACCTGCTCCTTCACAACCCAGTCAGCTGGTGCCCTGCTGGACTTCCCATGGGGTTTGCATCCCACCAAATATACCTTTCCTTCCCGTATTAGTGGGTTAAATGAAAAGATGTGAAATAGTTGAAGGTCATCCAGAAAAAAAAAATATGTATACACACACACACTTATATATACCTTGCCAACGTGCCTCCCTACTGGATCACTTTAAACAGTTATTAGCAATTTAAATTGTAATATAAATGATTTTTGTAACTTTTCTTGTAACTTTTTGTAACCTTTTATTTTTTTGAAAGAAAGAGAGAACTTGAGCGAGCAGCAAGCAGGGGAGGGGCTGAGAGAGGGAGAGAGAATCTTAAGCAGACTCCAAGCCCAGCATGGAGCCCAACACTAGGGCTGGATCTCAGGACAGTGAGATCATGACCTGAGCTGAAACCAAGAGTCAGAGGCTTAACTGACTGAGCCACCCAGGCACTCTATTCTCATATCTTTTTTGAGAGCAGATTTTGATAGTAAAAGAATAGAAAGGCAGCTGAACTCTCAGTGGGCAGGAGAAGGCCAACGGCTGCAGGGGGTGAGTGGGGAAGAGAGGCAAATGTATTTGGGAGGCTGGGGTCCCTAAACACATGGAAGGCTGCTTGCTTGGCACACCACCAAGGCTCCTCTGTTTAAGAACCACCACATGGGGATTAGAGGTTCTGAGCTGCCAGTTGCTCTCGGCAGTGGGGATTTCTGAAGTGGCCTCATCTTTTTGCCATCATCCACCTCTGCTTTTTGCACCAACCTACGTGCTAGGGTCAAGGTTAGGCTTTGAGGTCTGAACTTTAGAAGTTTGTGGGCCGGCCCACCTGCCGTTTCAGTGGTCCCAGTCTTTAAGTTAATGACTGTGCTTTTCTCTGATCCCAAGGATCTGCTCTCAGCCTCCAGCAGTTTTAGGAAGACTTTGATCCTTGTCCATAAGTTATTGAAACATCAAGCTTCTCAAATGAGGCCACCTTCAAAATACTGTGAAGTGGGAGAAGTTGGTCTTCCTAACCCACCAACCCAATGGCTTCTCTTCCCACCAAGTCCCCTTCTAAACTCGAGCTGTTTCCCTGATCAAAAAAACAAAAACAAAAACAAAACACAACCAATTTTAAAAAAAGGCAATTCTGCTATAAGAACACCAATTTCTAAAGTAGTCAACTATAGGAATCTGGTTAAAGAAATTGGCATTAACCAGACAATGGAATATCTATGCAACTGTTAAAATAGATGAACTAGATCCATACAGATTGATATAAAAGATCTCTAAGGAATACTGTTTAGAGTGTGGGGAAGGTCCAGTTGCCCTATGGGCCTAAAGGGACAAACTCATACCCTGCAGAAACAGGAAGAAGCTTACCTGTCAATCACCAGAAGATATCACTGACAAAGCCCGCCCCTCAGCAGAAAGCCAGACCTAAATGTTTGAGCACAGGGGGACGGCAGAGTTTGAAAACAGTCTTGTGCTTTGTTCCAGGAAAAAGTAAAGCTATTCTCCTTTACGTGGAAACCTGACACCAACTGAAACGAACAGAGACAGGCATGATTTTTGCATATTTATGCCTGCCTTTTGGGGATGGAACCTCTAAGTTGTAAGTTTCTAAGCATCCAGCATTCTCTTTGTTTATTTTCTTCTTTCACACCTGAGCATCTCAAAGATCTTTGAAATTGCTGTGAGACCCCCTTCATGCTAGGGACAAAGGAGGAAAGGAGGTCTAGGACTTCTGGGTCTAAATTTCAAAGAGGAAGTTCTACGCCCTCAAGTGGGGCAAGTGAATTAAGTGAGACAGCACTGAACGGGAGGCGAACTTCAAGGGGTCAAGTTCTTTCCCTTCATGCTCATATCTGGATATTGTTTTTTAATAATTCGTCTCTACTGGAAGTTTTGAGGTTACCTTAGCAGGATGTAGCAGAGAGTGCCACATTTCCCCTGGTACCACACATGTTCACTGATCTTTGGCTAGGCAAATGGCTGTGTGGGATAAAGACTACACTTCCCAAGCTCCCTTGCCAGCTGTGGCCAACTGACTAAATCCTGGCCAAAGAAAAGGAAGAGAATATGGTAAGTGCAATGGTAAATGGGATTTCTGGGCAGAACCCTTAAAGAGAAAGATTCTGACTCTTCCTTCTTCCTTTTCTCTGCTGGTTGGGAAGGTGAACATAATGGCTAGAGCTGGAATGACAATTTTGGATTTTCCACAAGGTAGAAGCTTCATGTTGAAGATGGAGGGGAACAAGAGACAAGGATCCTGGGTTCCTAATGATTGTAGATTCACAATACCAGGATGGGACAGCCAATATGTATTTGAGAAATAAACTCTGATTAAGTTTAAGCCACTGTTGTGCTGGATTTTCTATCACCCGCAGCCAAGCTTAAACCTGGCTGATAGAGATAGAAAATCTTCTGAGGTCTTCTGCCTTACAAAAATCCAAGAACTTTGTCGTGTGTGTGTGTGTGTGTGTGTGTGTGTGTGTGTGTGTGTGTGTGTGTAAATCTTTTCAGAGTCCTGAAATAGCTCAGTAGTCATTGCATGCCTCATGGAACCGAGAATAAGATTATCAAAGAGGGTTCCGGAAATGGGTCCTGGGCTCCTTCCTCTATTTCCCTAGAGAAATCTCATTCCTGTAGTCCTATGGAGTCCTAGAGACTCCATTCCCTTTTTCTACATCCCACCCTAGGATCACTGGCTAGGCTGCAGCATCTGTGGGCAGTAGGTAAGAAGGAGGCTTTTTCAGAGTTATCTTGTTTTATTTCAGAGCCGCCTCAATTAATTCCTTTAACAATGCAAATGGCTGTGTCAGGATGTCCAATTACAATGCTCCCTGAGTCTTCAGATAAGAACTCCAATTGTGATACTGGACTTTTTATTCTTTTTTCCTCCCACAACCCAGATTCAACCCAGCTTAAGGCAAATTTAAGCAACATTTCATCAGAACTGATTCTTCTTGGGGCACCTGGATGGCTCAGTTGGTTAAGTGTCTGACTTCAACTCAGGTCATGATCTCATGGTTCATGGGTTGGAGCCCCACACTGGGCTCTGTGCTGTCAGCTCAGAGCCTGGAGCCTGCTTCGGATTCTGTGTCTCCCTTTCTCACTGCCTCTCCCCTGCTTGCCTTCTGTCTCTCTCTCTCAATCCCTCAAAAATAAATTAACATTAAAAAAAAAAGACGTGATTCTTCTTTTTCAATTCACCCTCTCAGGTAGAACCACTGCCAAGATGCAGATTTTTGTGAAAAGCCCTAACTGGAAAGACCATCTTCTCAAAGATGAACCCATTAGTACATTAAAAAAAAAAATGTGAAAGCCAAGATTCCCCTCAATCAGCAGGGACTCTTTTTGATGGAAAAGCAACTGGAAGATAGATGCACCAATGTCTGATTTTACAGCATTCAAAAAGACACCACTTTCGTTGCTGAGACTTCGTGGTGCCACCAAAAGAAAGAAGCCATCGCACATACTCCCAGGAAGAACAAGCATCAGAGAAAGAAGGTGAGGCTGGTTGCTCTGAAATCTGGCAAGGTTGATGAGATGGGAAAGTTGGTCACCCTCTTCAGGAACATCTTTCTGACGGCTTCTTCGTGGCAAGCCACCTTGACACACGTGACTGCCAGAGCTGTCTAAACCTTGCTTCAACAAACCAGAACTCAAGTCAACATGTGTGTACTAATGCAAGACCAGAATGACTTTGGATACTGAACAGAATTTCAGTGTTTTAAATACAAAGATCTTATCCTCAAAAAGACAAAACGATAGCAATCTGTTCTGGAGAACAGATCAGTGGTTGCCAGGGGTTACAGGTGGGGAGAGGATGTGATTGCTAGGGGCAGGAGGAGGGAGATTTTTAGGGTGATGGACGGTTCTGTATCCTGGTTTGTGTTGGTGGTGATTCCACCAATTTATATATGTGTTAAAACTCACAGAACTATATATGGAAATTAAAAAAAAAAAAACAGTCTTACTGAATGATAGCTTTTAAATTAAATTAAATTTTAAAAGGCCTTTTCTAAGCAGTTAAAAAATAAACAGACCCATAGACTAGTTCATTAAGAAACTAACAGTGAATGTTTCTAGACTGCCAGCGTCCAGATGCCAGTCTTGTGCTGTAATTCACACCCAGAGGTCACTATGTCACATGTAAATGGCTGCACAGATGAGCTCTTAGGTCACAGGGGGCCAAGCTACTGGTGGAAGGACAGTAGGACAGTAACGATGCCACAAAAGCTATTACATCTTGTTACAGAGAGATGGTACACGGTGATTCACAGGAAACCTCCAAAGTGTGCAAAATAAAGCAGCTTGCAAAAGAGAGAAAGAAAACGTTCGGCTAGCCCCACCTGCCTAGTTAACCAGAAAAGTTACAACCACCAAAAACAAAAACAAAAACAAAGCAACACAAAACACAAAAACCCTATGCATGAGGTATGCGTTACAGTCTATTCTTTGTGGATACCTGTATCAGCACAAAGCTTCCTGCCTGGAGGCTTCCAATGGCTCACAGAAACTCAAAACCAAACATGGAGGTGGGAAGGAGGTGGGCACATAGGGAAGAGAGTTCCAGAATGAGATTAAATTTCCCCTCGGCACAGTCTGATGAGAACACAGAGTCAAAATTAGGTTAATTTTTTTTATTTTTTTTTAACGTTTATTTATTTTTGAGACAGAGAGAGACAGAGCACAAACAGGGGAGGGTCAGAGAGAGGGAGACACAGAATCTGAAACAGGCTCCAGGCTCTGAGCTGTCAGCACAGAGCCCAACACGGGGCTCGAACTCACGGACCGCGAGATCATGACCTGAGCCGAAGTTGGCCGCTTAACCGACTGAGCCACCCAGGCGCCCCAAAATTAGGTTAATTTATGGACAAGTACAGAATTTGAGATTTCCTACCTATCTGAGTAAGACTGGGGCTGGGTAGCTTGGGGCTAAGATTTGGTGCCCACCGTGCAAACAAAACTCATGCACTGATCACTGTCAATGACTAAATCGTACTCCTTCCTCCCTTCCACACTCTCTTTCTCTACAGGTGAGGGGGACCCTACCTGTGTCTCACAGCTCTTCCCTTCAGCCCACCTGGGAAAGACAGAGGGTTCCCATGCATGGTCCAAGGAACAAACTCAAGCATCCTCCTTGTCTCTCTACTTGTCTGCCTCAGGACTTTCTCCCTCTAAATCCCAGTTGGGGGCACCTAGGTGGCTCAGTTGATTAAGTTTCTGACTTGATTTTGGATCAGGTCATGATCTCATGGTTTATGAGAATGAGTCCTGTTTTGGGCTCTGAGCTGACGGCATGGAGCCTGCGTGGGATTCTCTCTCTCTCTCTGTCGCTCTCTGTCTCTCTCTCTCTGCTCCTTCCCAGCTGGCGTTCTCTGTCTCTCTGAAAATAAATAAACTTAAAAAAATAAATAAATTCCAGTTGTTAAGAGCAGCCTGAAGTTAGAGGATTAACACTCCCAAGGGCAACCCTCAGTCAGTGGAATTGGGAGTCTGAATGAGTGCATCAGCGGGAAAATTCCAGCAAGTTCTCATTAGGATTGAGCCTGGCTGCCCACCATGGTAACCACCAGCTCCCTACCGACTTTTCCTCCTTCCATGCCTCCCTCACCCCTTTTCCTTGGATCACTGACAAATAAACTCCTCCCCAATATTCGCTTCAGGCTCCTCTTTCAAGAAAACCCAAGCTGAGACAATTGCCTAGATCCCCTCTCTCTGCTCCATGTCACTGACTCATTCCATGAGGTCCTAGAACCAGCTCCTGGATGCACATTTCCAGCAAGTACCAATGGCCGGGAAAACCTAAATCTCTTAATGTCAATAAATGGACCAAGATATTTGGCTGTTTCTAATGAGGAAACCACAGCCACCTCCCCTGTGTCTCAGTCGCCTTTAACCATTGCGGGAAAGTGCTTGTGCCTCCTCCCCCAGGCCCCAGCCCAGATTCCCTGCACACCCCCACCCCCGACCCCACCCCCGTTGTAACCAACAGGCCCTGGTCATTTTGGTCTTCTGCCTCCATTCGTGTAATGAGCCCCAGGAGGCTGGTGCTCTAAGCATTTAGGTGCCCCCTGGAGGCCTTGAAATTACTTCACTAATTAGGGATGTGAAAGGGCCTGCATCTGACACCAGCATTACACCAGGTGGCATATCCTTCTCCGCCCTATCACAGCAGTCTGTTCAAGCCCGTGGCCTTCCAGCCACAACTGCTCAGGTTAAGATGCGTCAAGATGGAAAGTTGCCACTTGATTAAGATAAAAATAAAATAATCAAAATATGTAACACATTCCTCCTTTGAACAGATGGCCGGGGAGCTCGCCTCATAACACTGAACATCAAAAATGAATCAGAGGCTCATCTTCCTGCTTAATCAAGGATTTGCTCACTGTTTGTACCAGAGCCAGGCGGGAGTCGGAGATGCCATCGACAGAGGTTGAGAAACAAAGAGGAACCATCGATTCCATCACGAGCCTCTCCGGAGCCTCGTCCTCCGAACGTCAGCTCACACTAGTCTGCATCACACACCTTGTCAGTGTGTGCATGGCGGAGCGGGGGAATAAGAGGGTATAAAATAAATGAAAATGTGTCAGTTTACCCTTTCAAGAAGGCCTGCAGCTACCTTTTATCAGACTGTAACTGTTGGCATTTTTTTCTAAAGAAAAAGTGTTCCAGCCACCTCATGTTTTTTATCTCATGGAGACATCCCAATCCAGACACTTGTCACTTTACTCCAGTTACAACATTTCAGCACATTGCATTATGATTTATTTGTTTACTTAGCTCCCTTGAGCTCTTTGAAGGCAAGGATAATTTCAAGGATAATGTGACTTAACATCACAGAGCCCAGCACAGACTTAAAATAAGCATTTGATGAATGAATGAATAAAAATAATCAGAATTATTGGAAGAGACTCTCAATTGATCTAGCTTCTTCCATTCTCTTTGCTCCATTCCACATGGCCACCTGTTTAAGTCCTTCTAAAACTTTCAGTGAGACAGACCTGCAGGTGCTATGAAATTATCTCCACAGTGAGGTAAAAAAAAAAAAAAAAAAAAAGGGGAAGACTCAGAACAATGCATGTATAATACATGTATAATTGATTTAAAAGGAGAGAAGGAACATGTACAAATGTGGTTTATATATTCCTAAACATTCCCACCATAGACAGGAATATTAAAAAATGATTCACTCTAGGGAGGGAGAGCTAGAAAGAGGAGATGGAAAAGAACCTTCTTTTTTTTTTAACATATCACTCTGGACTCTGAATTTTTACCTTTGTGCATGTATTTCTACTTTTTTCAGTTTAAAAAATCAGCTAATAGTTACTTTAAGAACCACTGATTACTCTCCTACTCAAAAATATTTATTGACTATTTCCTACAAGTTAATTTCATAAATCTCAACCTCACTTTCTTTTTTTTTTTAATTTTTTTTAATGTTTATTTATTTTTGAGAGAGACAGAGACAGAATGCGAGTAGGTTAGGGGCAGAGAGAGAGGGAGACACAGAATCGGAAGCAGGCTCCAGACTCTAAACTGTCAGCACAGAGACCGACGCGGAGCTCGAACTCAAGAGCCGTGAGATCGTAACCTGAGCCGAAGCTGGATGCTCAACCGACCGAGCCACCCAGTCGGCACCACTTAGGCGCCCCCCAACCTCACTTTCTAACTCGTCCCTGGAATAAAGTCTTCTGCAGAACCTCTCACTCGTGACTGAGCCTCTCACACGACGGGGTCATTTCTTTCTATTAGCTGACAGAGTTGTTCACAAATACACCAGTTCCCCTTCCAGGCACATGCCCCCTCTAAATCAGGGGTTGTCGTGTGGCATGCCTCTAATGGGCAGGGGTGAAAGGTGGAAGAGTTATGAGCTTGTGGCAGGCACATACTAAAATGGCTCTCTAAAAATAATATAAAAACAGGGAGGGGACAAAATATAAGAGACTCTTAAATCTAGACAACAAACAGAGGGTTGCTGAAGGGGTTGTGGGAGGGGGTATGTGGTAAAGGGCATTAAGGAATCTACTCCTGAAATCATTGTGGCACTATATATATGCTAACAAACTTGGATGTAAGTTAAAAATAAATAAATAAATAAATTTTTTAAATGTACAATTTGATTATTTTTAATATATTCAAAAAGTTGTGAATCTTACCATAATCTACTTTTAGAACATTTTGATTGCCCCAAAAGGAACCCTATACCATTACCAATCACTCTGTATTTCTGCCTCCTCTTAGTCCCTGATGTAAATACTATTCTACTTTGTATTCCTATGTGTTTCTCTGTTCTGGACATTTCATATAAAGGAAGTGATACAAAAAAACATATATATATATATATTTATATATTTCTCTCAATGACCCTCACTTCCTGACATTTACCCACTTGTGTCGTCTCCTCCCTTGAGTAGGAGCTGGACCTCATGACTTGCTTTTAATGAATAGAATATAGCAAAAATAATGGGATGTCACTTCCAAGATTAGGTAATAAAAGACGGTAGCTGCTGTCTTGCTGTCATGCTCCCTCTCCCTGGCTCTTTTCTTGCTCTGATAGAGGAGGCCACTAGCAAGAAACTAAAGGTGGCCTCTTGCCCTCAGCCCAACAGTCCTTGAGTAAAGAAATCCTGTGAATAACCCATGTGAGTGAGCCTGGAGTGATCCCAGCTCTGTTAAACCTGGAGGTGACTGCTTCCCCACCTGACACCTTGGCTGCAGTGTTATGGGAGACTCAGAGCCGAAGAATCCAGCTAAGCCCTACAGAAACAGTAACATAATAGATGCATGTTGTTTTAAGTCGCTAAGTTCTGGGGCAATTTGTTATGCAGCAATACATAACCACCACAGAGCTACTGAACCTTTCCCTTTCCACGCTGCGGTGATCCTGAAAGCACAGGTTGAGACAGACCTCATCCCTGAGTGCCCATGATGAACAGAGCCCCCTACCAACCCACACTGAACAAGGAAGGTGAGCAAGATACAAACCGTTGTCTGTTGGGGTTGTTTGTTACTGCAGCACAACTTAGTCTACCTGACGAATGCATGATGAATGTGAAAGCGCTGCAGAATTTCAAAGTATAATCCAAATGTAAAGCATTCCCATTACTACCTAAACACTGATTGTTCCAACATGCTAACCTTTGACCCTCTTTCTCTTCTCCAGCTACTCACATCTACTGTTCTTCATTCTGACCTCTCCCATACACTACTAACAATCCCAGCCTATAGCTGTCGGTCCCCTCCTTTGAACACTAATCAGCCCCATACTTCTCTTTCACATCACATATTATGACTTTAACTAATTATGTGTGCATCTATTTATTCACTGTCTATCATCCTCATTAGAATATAAACTCCATGAGGACAGGGATCCTACTGGTTTTATTAATCATTATGCTCCCAGAACCTGGCACAGTGCCTAAAACAAATATTTAGTATTTAAATTTGTTAACATTTATTTATTTTTGAGAGAGACAGAGCACGAGTGGGGGAGGGGCAGAGAGAGAGGGAGACACAGAATCTGAAGCAGGCTCTAGGCTCTGAGCTGTCAGCACGGAGCCCAACACAGGGCTCGACGCAGGGCTCAAACTCACAAACTGCACAAGATCATGACCTGAGCCAAAGTCAGATGCTTAACTGACTAAGCCACTCAGGCACCCCTACAAACATTTAATATTTAAATGAATGAATGAAGGAGCGAATGAATTTATACACTCATATCCTCCTCTGTAGACTCATTTTGACACAATCATAGAATGTTTTGCTAGTTATTTTCACGTCTGACTTGCCAATGGATTATATCTCCCAAGTAGATTATGAGTCCCTTCAACATGAATCATGCCCTTCATGTGGCCAGTACACTTTGTAGTCATAACACAGTATGCCTTAAACCTAGTGTAATGCCTAGCACAGTGCCTTGCTCATGGTTGGAACACAGTAGCTGCTAAATTAATAATATACCACGTGCTCAACAAATAACTGATAAATAAACTAATGTAAAATAAGCATATATATACAATGGTATGATACCATACAATGGTATGAATAAAATTCTAAAGGATATAATAGAGCAAATGAGTGAGGAGTGTAAGTTGAGAGCAGACAAGAAAGGCTTTCTGCAGGAGAATTTAGACAGGAATTTGTAAGGAAGCAGAGAAATGACCTTGCATTTAATTAGGTACTGTGCCAGGCACCAGGCTAAATGCTATGCATGTGTTATTTTGTTTAACCTTCATATCAGCCCTACCTGGCAGGTGCTATTATCCCCACTTTGCAAATGAGGAAACAGGCTCAGAGAGGGTAAGTGATTCAAGTTCACAGAGCTAACAAATCGCAGAAGTAACAACAAACCAGATCTGCCTTTCTCCAAAATCCATCTCTTTCTACCATGCCAGAACATAAATTTGGATTTAAGCTCCGCTGCACCATGTATTGACTATATGACTTAGGCAATCTGCTTAACCTCTCTTGCCTCAGTTTCTAAAGTTGGGATTAATCATAGTACCTGCCTCACAGGGTTGTTGTGACTATCAAAGAGATAGCATATGTAAAGTGCTTAAAACACTACCTGGTGGGTACTCAAAAGCCACTAATATAATCTTACATTTTTTAAAAAATGGATTTCAGGGGTGCCTGGGTGGCTCAGTTGGTTAAGCATCCGACTTTGGCTCAGGTCATGATCTCATGGTTCACATGTTTGAGCCTTACATCAGGCTCTGTGCTGATAGCTCAGAGCCTAGAGCCTGCTTCGAATTCTGTGTCTCCCTGTTTCTCTACCCCTCCCCTGCTCACACTCTGCCCCCCTCTCTCTCTCTCTCTCAAAAATAAACATTAAAAAAAATTTAATGGATTTCAGAAAAAAATACATTTTCCCTTCCAAAAAGGAATTTTTATTAATACATCTTTCATTGACACCTGATTTTATCTAATATTCCTACAGCCTGAGCTTTAGGACTGCAAGAAGAAGGAAGTTTCAGTAACATGAAAAGCCATGTGGGAAACCCAAGGGAAGATTTTAATGCACCTGCATATTCAATCCTTACCCACTCCACACATTGCCCTTTCTAGCCTGGAATCTGAAACACTAACCCAACGAGAGGCTAATCTGACAGGTCCTCAGACAGGACTGGTGACATAATTTGCAGGACCCAGTGCAATATGAAAATGTAGGTCCCCTTTTGCAAAAGGTATTAAGATTTTCAAGACAGTGACAGCATAACATTAAACCAAGCACAGGGCCCTTCTGAGCAGGGGGCCCTGTGTGACCACATAGGTCACACACCCATGAAGCTATCCCAGTCCTCACACCTCTCCAGAGAGGGCCAAAAACAGCTGCAACAGTCGGAGGGAAATGAGCAAAGCCCACTGCGGATTCCCCATCCAGGCAAACCGTGACATCCCAAACTCCCTCCTGCAAATTAACTCAGTATTTTGATTAAAAATCATTATAAACTTGTGGGTGCAACAAAAGAAGAACTTGATGTTTTAATACAACTCATTAGAACAACCTTTATTGGCTCCAGAAATAGAAAGAGGATATAAAATAGAAAGATTAGTTTAAAATCAACACTGCACTGGTAAGGGCGGTCGTGATTCCAGGAACATTAATTGCTGGGTCGTCTCATTACTGATTAAATAAGAAATCTCAAATACCATTAGACAATTGTGATTAAATATATGTCATTCTAATTGAATGTGTGGTTTATTGCCTTCCACTGAATCGGGAGGTCACCTTCCTGTTTTGTATATTTGGAAAGGGCACATCTATGCAGTGACAGCACACAGAGCCATTATTTCTCAGACAGCCCTGAAACCCTCCGAGTTGTATCCTAAAATATGGCTGTGTTTGCAGGTGGGGAAGGAGTGTGCCATACAATAGGGAACCTGAGATGATGAAAATAAATCCCACTTAATGTCACGGCTAGGCACTTTTCCCTCGCACCTCATTACCTGGCTCTGGGTTTTCTGACGCTAGAGTCATCTTGCAGTCCCTCTGGTTTTGGAGTCATTTGAGGACCAGAGGGAGTGGAGCATCTCCTCGGCTCAGAGAGGAAGCTCTGAGTCCTTGAAACTGGATCTGGCTGGGATCACGAAGAAATGAAAAACCTTTGGTCTAATCTCTCACTCACTTCTGCCAATGAATCTGGTCAGAAGAGTCTTCTACGGCCCATTCTTTGATTTCCCAGGGACAGGATACAAAATTAATTTTGTCACCACTCTGGTGTTCACTACCCACGTTATCCCATGGGGCATGGGCTGTCATCTCCCCCACCCTGCTCCTACTTTGCTTGGATTAAGAGGCAAGGTGAAATGGGACAAGCATCCGGCTGTGTGCCTGTGAGTGATATCGCCCCACAGGGCACATAATCCAGCGAGAGGACAGGACAGCACTAGCCCCAGCCACCCTGGAAGGATTATGCAGTAGGTTAAGTTGCTCTTAGGAGCCTTTTATTGCCCGTGCACGCACATGTGTGCACACGCACTGAGTTACCATGATCTTTCTTTTTTCAGTTTATTTATTTTGAGAGAGAGAGAGAAAGCACGCATGTGAGCAGGGGAGGGGCACAGAGAGAGGGAGAGAGAGAATCCCAAGCAGGTTCCAAGCTGTCAGGGCAGAGCCCAACACAGGCCTCAACCTGAGGATCCGTGAGACCAGGACCTAAACCGAGATTAAGAGTCAGACGTTTAACCACTGAGCCACCCGGGTGCCACCCCCCGCCCCCCACCATGATCTTTCTAAACTCCAGACCTGGTCACATTGTTACTTCACTTCAGGTGAAAGCTGGGTTTTTCTTGCTAGCTGGGTCTTCACGGCCCCTCACCACCTAACCCAACCTCCATCCCCCACCCGGTCTCCCCCTGACAGCCCAAGCCTTGGTGCAGACTCTCAAGAGACCCAACACAATGGCATCTCTGTGTCTTTGCTCACATCGTCTGCCCTGCCTCGAATGCTCCTTTAACTGTTATTGGGAAATTACTTGATAGTCATGCTGCTCCAGAGTCACTATCAAGGAAGAGAGAAATTCTCCCCTTCTGAGAGTTAAGCCATTGTTCCTAAAGTCTAGGGCTCCCCTACACCAGGGGGCAGTCAAAAGGCTTTTCTATTTCAGTTCAAAGGAGGCAACAGGAGGGGTCCACTCAGCTGCAGCCTGTTGGTGAGGGCTGAGATTTGGCAGCTGGTGGCCACATGGTGCCAGGGGGAGATTCGGGCGCCAATCCGCAGCCTTGGGAGCCACAGTGTGATGTGACAAGAATGCTGCCACCTGCAATGCTGCTCATCCCCCAAGGGAGCAGGCTGTCCTGGACAGGAGGCTGGGGACAGTGCCAGACAGATGGTGGAGGGTGGGAGGCTGAGACAGTGCCAGACTGATGGTGGAGGACGGGAAGCTGGGACAGTGCCAGACTGATGGTGGAGGACGGGCTGTGAGAGGAGCCTCAGGTCCCTGCAGAGGGGAAAACACACACTGAGACCCACATCAGTTCTGGAGGTCCTGGAAGGGCAGTGTTGCCACAAATGATGACTGGAGGTCAGATGTCTGGTCAACCTGCCTAGCAGGGACTCAGAAGCAGAACTGGGATGATTAGACACTTGTACTTACATATCACTGAGCAGCTCATACTAGACCCGCCTGCCCCCTCTGCCCACACAAGGTGCTCCCCATCCCTCCATGAAGCCTTCCCCCACTGCTCCCACCACAGCCTCATGTCCATTCTGCTGACAGAGTGGCAACCACACAGTGTGCTGGCATATCCCAGGCTAGACGAGGCCTATTTCTGTACCCCCAGTACCTAGCACAAGGCCTAGCACTCAGCACATGCTCACTAAATACGGAAGGCAGGGAAAAACGAGGGAAGGAAGGAACGTCAGGCTGCCCAGATCACTAGGCTACCTCCAACACATTAGCAAACCAAGCCCGGTCCCAGCCCTCCAACCCAGCTACTTCCACCAGGCCCTGCCCTGTGTGCCTGCCTGTCACACTCAAAAGAACCCACTACCCTACCTGACTCACAGTGGGGCAGTGAAATGTACTGGTCAGAAGCCCTGGCTCTGGAGCCAGCGCTTCTGAATTCAAATCCTAGCTCTGCCACTTATTAACTGTGTGACCTTAGAGAAATTATTTAACCTCTCTGTGCTTCATCTACCATAAAAGGGATATAATAACACCCTACTCCATCAGGCTCTTGTGAGGGATAAATGAGTAGAGCATGTAAAGTATTTAGAAGGATACATGGCCTGTAGTAAATGATATATAATGACTGCATTATGATTATCTACTTAAAAACATCTCTCCCCCAATAACCAGGAGCTCCCTGAGGGTAAGAGCTGTGTTTATTTTTATATATTCAGTACTTAGCACAACTCCTGGCCTAGCTTAGCTTAGGCATCAATAAATGACTGATGGATGCATGAATGAATGAATGAATGAATGATATAGATTGTAAGTCAGAGTGCGGTCCTCTGGAAGCCTGTGGAAAAGAGGGCCCTGAGGGAGAGAAGTTGAGTCAGCTTGAACACTGCTTGGTAACAGGCAAACAAGTGTGCAGTGGGCTAGACAAGGTGGGGAAGAATCTCCAGGGGTGCCAGGGCCTCGCTGCTGGTATTACAGGCCAGAAGGTCTCGGGATTAAGATGGGAGGCCACTGGGAAGGGACAGAGACAGAAAGAGCTGCCTTTCTCTTGCCCTTCTCTCCTGCTCTCTGCATTCATGTCCCTCTCTTCTCTTTTCCCTTTTCTCCACCTCCTTACCTCCTCCTCCTCTCCCATCCTCAGGAAGAGCAAGATATATAGCAAGGCTAACAAGGAAAGCGGGCTGGGTCACTACTACTGTGTAGGTCGATCACAGACAGAAAGGGCGTGCACTAATATCTTCCTGCAGCTGCATTCAGCCGCCCCTCCTGGCCAGTATTTCTGTGGGCAGAAAAGGCATCAGCACTTCTGTGCGGTCTGAAATAAATGATGAGGGAAGTACAATCACTCGATTGACAACCTGCCTGCTAGATGCTCATACAGGAAGGCTTTCTTTTCTATTTCGTCAATTCTTCTTTGGTACAAAACAAAAATCAATAACTCACCGCAAATGTACAACTTTCCCAGTTTGGAAGTTCAACTTTTAAGCCTCCTTTACATACACTGCCCTAACTCAGGGCTGGGGTCTGGAGCACAGAATCCTGCCACGTCGTCCATCAACACAGCCAAGAGATGCTGTGTTGGAAGCCAGCGCCACAGACAGCACCAAGAAACATTTCTCTCCATTAGAATTTGTAGTCAAAGGCCCCAGTCTGCTCTGGTTCTAGAATCTCATTTCATTTCTGCTGTGCACTTCGCAGGCTGGTAGGTATGACAAATTGTCTTATCTTTGTCTAACCTTTGTTGGACCCGTGCTGGCTTCAGGGTTTAACTTTAATATATGGCTTCAGTTGAATAGCAAAGTGGTTCTCTTAAAATGTCAGATTGTAAAATGCTGAGTCATTCACCAAGAAAAGGCTGGTCCTAAGTAGAAATTAGAATCACTGGGGCACATAGAGTAATACCACATATCTTCCGTCTAAATAGAGGGAGACGGAGCTTAAGTTCAGATCAAATTTAGAAGGTAACTCTGAGCTCCAAAGGGACTGTTTGCTCTGAAACACAAGAATGAATCAGATAGAAGGATGAAGCATCTGTTGAAATATTGTCACTCCTAAAAGCAAACACAGTGGTGTGGATGTGACATTCAACAGTTTATGTACTTAACAACTGACTAAGCTATACCAGATGAGACAAAACTATGAAGACAGGCAAGCAAACAGAGGTGTAAGAAGTGATACAATCCTGCCCATATGCCTAGAAGGCTCTTTTATTTTTTTGCTTTGTAATTGTACTGCCTTTACATTTATAAGTGAATTAAACACTCCAGCAATAATTGTTTCAGGCTGGATCATGGCTAAATCCCCAAATCAGTGGGCAAGATATGATGAGAAACAGGATATTTAAAGAATCTCCCCACACAAAATACTTATTAATTACAAAGGTAAAAACAGCAACTTTACAGTGGAGAAACCAGGAATGAGAGATCACAGTTAATGTCACTGTTATGAAAACAAAGAGAGGTCATGTGCCTCCCTGTAGGATGCTCTGGGGACACATCACTTTCATGATACTTTTGCCAGAAATGCATAACCTGGATTTAAATTGCAAGAAAACATCATAGAAGCCCAAATTAAGACCATTCTGGAAGATAACTAGCAAGAACTTTTAAACAGTGAAAAGGTTATGAGGGACAAAACTGAAGAACTGGCCCAGATGAAAGGAGATTGAAGCAGGACAGTACATGCAATGTGTGACCCTGGATTGGGTCCTGGGCCACTAAAGAGATCTTGAGTGGGAAAAATGGCAAAATTTGAATTGGATCTGTAAATTACAGTATTGTATCAGCTTCCTACACTTTTATTTTTTTATTTAAAAATTGTTTTTTTTCTTTTTTTTTTATTTTTTAATATTTATTTTTGAGAGAGGGAAAGACAGAGCATGAGTGGGGGAAGGGCAGAGAGAGAGGGAGACACAGAATCCGAAACAGGCTCCAGGCTCTGAGCTGTTGGCAGAGCCCAACGTGGGGCTCAAACTCACGAACTGTGAAATCATGACCTGAGCTGAAGTCTAACGCTTGGCCAGCTGAGCCACCCACGTGCCCCTCAACTTCCTGCTTTTGATCATCATACTCCTGGTGATATATGATGGTAGTATTTGGGGAAAGCTCGGTGGGGGTGTATAGGAATTCTTTGTACTGCTTTTGCAACTTGTTTTCTTAAGTCTAAAATGAATTAAAAATCAAAGTTAAAAATAAATAAAACTTTAAGTGAATTAAAGGATCTCAATTAAACAATTACAAAGATAGGACAAAGGAATGCTTGCTCTGTAAAGGCCTTTTCCCCTGTCTTGGAGAAAAAGAGAGAAAAGGTTTTGGTAACTGTTGAAAACATAGTAACACTATCCAAAATATAGGAAACCGGCTATATAAACAATGAGGCATATGTCATGGGTTTCTTCTTTCCTCTAATTGTGTAAAATCTGCACATCTTTCATCAAGATGGACAACGGGGCTCTGAAGCTAGAAGAGCCGGTGTGAAGTGAGGGAGCACGGCTGTTTTCCTACAGAGCAAAACAAAGCCAGCCAGCGCTGCTGCGTGGAGATGGGGCGTGTCGCAGAGTTTCGCTGACTCCATCTCCTCCTCCATAAAAAGGACCCATCTTAGCGCCCGTGCTGAGAGACAGAAGGATGCAAACGGAGCGTCACTGCTCTCAGGCAGTGCAGGGCATGGCAGTGCCACCACTGAGCTGGGAGCATCCTGGGCCACCGCACTGTGGCTCACCTGGCTGGAGGGGACAGCGGCCAAAGGAGCCAGCCTCACTCTGGAACAGCCGTATTTAAATCTCTGGCTTCGGTCTTCACGCCTCCTCTAGGGTTTCCTCACCCTGCTGAGCAAGGCCTGGGATGGTGAGGGTCTTTGGCAAGGGAGGGGACGAGCCCCACACTCATGTCGTCACCGAAGTCATGTCATTTGGGATTTCGGGCCAGCTCCCTGCAGCCTCCCCAGTCCATACTACCTTCTCACCAGCCTGCTGCCTACTTCCACGCTGCTGTGTTAAAGGAGCGAGTTACGTTTCACATCAACATGTGGCAAAGGCAGAGATTCAAGGCAGGAGGGTGCCTGGGCCTGGGATGAGGCAAGGAGACTGGTGGGCTTGGGCCCCACCAAGCCCTTTTTCATGGAGCCTGGGGTGGGAGCCCCCATTCCACCCCCACCATGAAGAGATCTCATTCACTCCCCATCCACTGTACTCACACCTGCTGCCTCCAGCCCATTCTCAACCTCCTGGAGCGCAGAAAGCTTACTTTCCATTCTTGACGACAGCACAGAAGCCTACAGCTCCTCCAGAGCCTGCACTGCCTCCTTCACAAGGCAAGGGCCAGCCAGGCAACATTTGGCAGTGTCTGCCCATCAAAGTCACTGTCTGACCCAGGCGTCCTATCTCTTATCTCCTGTTCCTATCCCAGCCCGTGTCTCCCCTGCTCCTATCCCAGCCCATCCTCCAAGAGCAAACGGAGGGTGGGAGGCTGCTTCCCAGCTCTCTGGGTGCCATTCTCCCTCTCCCCAAACAGCTAAGTCAGCAAGTGTTTGTGGAGCCTCTCCTGCCTGTCAGATAAGCCACAACTGTCAAAAGCAATCTGCAAGAGTCTTCAATGTCAGACAAATCGAGATGCAAGTTCTGGTCCTAGAGTTAATGGCTGTGCATTCTGGGCTGAGTCACTACCTGTTCTGATTTCAATCACCTCATCTGCACAATAGAGAAAACGATATGTACCTTGCAGGGTTGTTCTGAGGCTCAAACAAGATGATGTCTACAAAACGCCTAGTGCAGGGTACGGCACACACCAGACAGTGAATGTTCAGTTCCAACCACTTTAATAATAGAGTCATTGTTGATTGAGCATACCCGGTCTCTGGTGTGGACCTACATATCACCTGCGTCATCTCATGTGAGCTCGTCATAAACCCATGAGGCAGTGTTTTTCATGCCCTTACACAGGTCAAGCAACTTGCTCAAGGTCATACAGGCAGGAAGTGGCAGAGCCAGGACTCAATCCTTGTCATCCCAAATACAAGGCTTTCTGGTCTTCACAGCATGGGCATCCTCCCCCGCCACCCCGCTTTGTCATACATCAGGACTGAGCTGACACCAACACAAGGGGCAACTGGGAGAGACCAGATCCCAGAACCAAAGGATGCACAGCAGCAGACCCCATGGTGGAAAGAAAGGAGGACCATAGCCCCAAGTACAATCAAAGTGATGGAGTCTTATAAGAGCTTGGTGGAGGGGGGCAGGGGAGGGCTGGGTAGCCAACAAGTCAACCTGGCTGACTGTGCACTACTGGGAACTGGGGTCTGATGCATCAGAGTACTGCACTGTTGTGGTTGGTATGAGGGAGGTATGCCCGGCAGATTACCTTGTGGTTCTGGAACCAGGAGGAGCACCTGGGAGCTTGCTAGAAATGCAGAACCGCAGGCTCTCCTGGGTCAGATATGCAACAACAGTCACAGGTTTTTCTTACGTACAGTAAAGTCTGGGAAGCATGGGGTCAGAAAGTAGCTGGTCCTCAGCCACTAAATTGGGGAAAGCACACAATGGTGGTTCTCAACCTTGACTGGACATTCATTCACCCAAGGAGCTTCTAAAAAATCCCAAAGCCAGGGCCAACTCCAGATCACTTAAGTCAGATTCGGGGGGGCAGTGGCAGGATGCAGGTATCAGTGTTTTAAAACTCCCCAGGTAAGCATGAGATTTTGCTTGTTAAGAGGAAGAAATGGGGGGGCACCTGGGTGGCTCAATCGGTTGAGCGTTTGACTTTGGCTCAGGTCATGATCTCGAAGTTCATGAATTCAAGCCCTGCATCACGCTCTGTGCTGACAGCTCAGAGCCTGGAGTCTGCTTCGGATTCTGTGTCTCCTACTCACTCTCTGCCCCTCTCCCGCTCACTCTCTGTCTCTCAAAAATAAATAAATGTTAAAAAATTCTTTTAAAAAAAGAGAAAGAAATCTGGAGTCAGATTCAAATTCTGACTCCATTTACTAAATATGTCACCTTGGGCATATCACCCCACATCTCTGAGCTTCAGAGTCCTCAATTGTATAGCAATGACAATAACAATATCCAGCCTACAGGGCTGCTTGTACGGGTCTGTGACCCAGGAATCGCAAATGACCTTGCAAACTGTAAAGTGCTACAATGGTAGTATCTACTCCTTTGCTTTTCATGTCGCATTTCTTCTGAAGCACAAAACCAAGGACAGGAAGGGAGGCCTCCTTTCTTTCGGTTTTGTTGTTTCATTTAATCCTAATTCATCCTCACAAAGTCTCTAGAAGACACAGAAAGAGAGAATCACCTACTGGATGACTCACTTAGTGTTTACTGGGTCCCCTGCCTACCCCGGTCCCCATCTCCCTCACAACACTCTGTGATAGGTGCACTCTTAAGGAAGACAGCCAGGTCTGACCTCCATGCAGTCTGATAAACTCATGGGCCCTTTTAGCTCCGAAGTCTCATGCAGGATGCACGTGTCCTGGGGGCTGGGGTCAGGAAGACTACCTCAGTATCAACATGGAGTCTCTCCCTTCTGGTCACAACAGGGTAGTCAACTGCAGGCTAAATGAGGAGGGTCTGCTAGAAAGAACAGGGACATGGAGAAAAGACCTGTGTTCAAGTGCCGGCCTTCAGGTGGGGAAGGGTCAGGTCCAGAATTTTATGCTTCACTCCAGCTCTACCTCTAACTTACTTACATCATCAGATGAATTGTTTAACTGTTATAAGGTCCCACCTCTCCTCATGAGGTCATGCTACAAATCTCTATTAACCACTGGAATGTTGTTGGAAAGTTATGAATGGTCCATATGATGTCAATTAATAAAAAATGCATTATGCTTTATTTAAAGCACTTGCTAAATGGTAAACAAAGCATTGTTATCTCCATTTTAAAACTTTTAAAAAGTGAGGTGTGCCTGGGTGGCTCAGTCAGTTGAGCATCCAACTTTGGCTCAGGTCATGATCTTGCAGTTTGTGAGTATGAGCCCCACGTCAGGCTCTGTGCTGACAGCTCGAAGCCTGGAGCCTGCTTTGGATTCAGTGTCTCCCTCTCTCTCTGGCCCTTGCCTGCTCACACTCTGTCTCTCTCTCAAGAACAAACATTAAAATTTTTTTTTTTACTTTTAAAAAGTGAGATTTGGGTCCATTGATAAGATTGCCCAAAGTCTTGAAGTTTTATGTAAAAGGCTGTGTTCAGGAATAAAATCCATGACTCCTGGCTCTTAGCCTCATGCTCGCCTACACTGCTAACTGTGGCTGAGTTCCACTGAGTGTAGCCATGAGAAACGTATCTCCACTTCTACCTCCACAGAAAAAAACAAATGGTAGCAGGTGTGCCACGTCCAGTTGTGACTGGTCCTGCTTTAGCATCAAAGGAAGATTTAATTTCCAAATAAAGTCATTGCTAGAAAGAAAGTTTGCAAAATGTAGATCTCATATTAACAATCTTCCTGACTGGAGGGGGGTGGGAACAATGCCAGGGAGAACGCAATGGCAGACAGCTGGAGATGCAGGTGTGCAGCCTTGTAAATTACTCACGAGAGCAAACTCTTCACGAGAGCCCCAAGACCCACAGCTCAGTGGGAAGACCAGTGCTCCTTTCCACCCAAGTAACCCACAGGCCTGAGAGGAGGATCACAGCCGCCATCCCAGTTCCCCTCAGGACAGGACCTAATGGGCTTATTCCAAACATCGAGAGTGGCAGGCACCTTTCAGGCATCTGCCCAGATCACAATGGGCCTCTTTCTTTGGGAACTGCCCCCCACCCTTAGGTGGAGCCAGCAGTCAGGCTGGTACCTTCACATACATATGCAGGTGCCTTCACACACCCAACCACTGTTGACTGGGTGGTCAAAGTGGTCACCTGACCCGGGCCAGCCCCATCAATTTCTCTCTCTCCCTGGAGTCTGGAGTGAGGGTAGGCTCCAGGAAGTAGCATCCATCCGTCTGAGCTGGGTTACTTGAATGGAGACAAGGAAAACTCAGGAGCTATAGGGCATCCATTTCATCCCACACATACAGAGAAGTGAAGTCACAGGTACATCCTGAACAGGACTTTGTTTACAGTTAATGTTTCTTTTGGAGGGAAGTGGAGGAAGAAAGTGAATGAAGGGTCTGTGTCCCTAACAGCTTCAGAGCTCCTAGTCCCAACTCTTAAGAGGCCCAACTGTCCTTAGATTCTGCAACATCTTCCTGCGTCCCAATATACTCTGTTTTTTCCCTTTTCTTTTCTTTCTTTCTGCCCTGTCCCCCACTATCCTACAATTGGCTGTAGTTGGTTTCTGTTATTAACAGCCAAAAGAACTTTGAAAAAGACCTCAGGTCAGAGAAATAACCCCCACTTTGATGATTGTTTGACATGGCTACATGCTACTGAAAAAAGTTCACCCCTGCTTCCTCCAAAGGCCCCTGCAACAGAATTTAGAAAAGTATCTGAAGACAACTTTGGACCCACTGGAAGCTACATGAAGTGCTTTAAGTTAAGCGGAACATGGTAAGTAAACTGAAGTAGCCTCTAGACCTAACTTAAAAAATAAAATAAAATAAAACCAGGTCCACTTAGAGCTTAAAATGGCATCTGGCTAGATACTCCTGAGGATGTGTCTCTAAACTTCTCCCTAAATTACTTATGACATAGAAAAAAGACAAAATTCACAACACTGAAAATGAAGACTAATCAACAACCTGTTAACCAGAATCTAGAAGGAGTTTCTGTTAATTAAATAAAGCTAATGAAGCTGAGCTGCATTGAGACAAATAATCCATGTTTCTACTTGATTTTTTTTAATGTTTATTTATTTTGAGAGAGAAAGAGAGCAGGGGAGGTGCAGAGAGAGGGAGAGAGAATCTCAGGCAGGCTCCAGGCTGCCAGCACAAAGCCCAATGTGGGGCTCAAACCCATAAACCATAAAATCATAACCTGAGGTGAAACCAAGAGTCAGACGCTTACTCGACTGAGCCACCCAGGAGCCCCAATCCATGTTTCACCTTATAAACAGGGTAGTCTCATCCACCTAAAAAATTATGGGAAGACTTTGCCTTTCTCCTACTTTCCACCCCCAGCTAAAAGACCCAGGGCCAAAGCTACCAAAAATCTGGTTTTTTACTCCGGGTGCTACTTTGGGCCTGGGCCAGCAAACTTTTGCATCTTGCCCAATATAACTACATCCATTCACAGAATACAATTCCCGGAAAGGCATGGAGCAGGAAGTAGAAGAGGACTAGCAATGGCCCATCACATTGTGGAACGTATTTATTCCACATATGATGCTTTGCAGGCAGGATGAAGGCAGTCTGTGCTGGTGAGTAAGATTTGTGCATACTCCGTGAGTTCTGAATGTTACAGGCAGAAGTAGGAGGAGATCCCACAACAGTTCATCAGTTCATCATTCATCAAGATGAATCCCATCAGTTCTGGGAGCTACAAGGAAGCTGTGCACCTCAACTGGCCCTCTAGCTACAGACCTAAAAAGTAGGGTAGTGAGCAAAGCCAAGGACAACCCACACTTCCTCTGTGTTAGCAAGCACCAAGTCTCCATAGAGCACTACCTGCTTAAAGGTAAGTAAAGTGAAGGGGGTCAGGGTCGAGGGGAGATCCGCATGGGGTCTACAGAAGGACAGTGCCACATTTGAGAAAAAGAGCATCACCCAGAAGACTAAGAAAAAGAGCACACCTCTGAAGATGATTTGCTATAGAAACCAGAAGAAAATTTTGGGAAATTGGCATCTATAATATGAAAAACATAATGTGGCCCTGTGAAGTTAAACTGAAAACCATATGGAAAACAAGCTGAAATAAAGAGAGATGAGGATAACTTTCACAGATTTCCACAAGAGATGATATTTTAGGTTCTTACAAAAATGCAATGGCAGGGTAGGGCTCTTTTGCTATGCTAAGCCTAATTGTGATTCTTTTAAAATAAACAATGAGGGGCACCTGGGTGGCTCAGTTGGTTAAGCATCCAACTTCGACTCAGTTCATGATCTAGTGGTTTGTGGGTTGAAGCCCTGCATTGAGCTCTGTGCTGACAGCTCAGAGCCTGGAGCCTGCTTCAGTTTCTGTTCTCCCTCTCTCTCTGCCCCTCCCCTGCTCACACTCTGTTTTGCTCTCTCTCTCTCAAGATATAAATAAACATTAAAAATTTTTTTTAATAAAAAATAAAAATAAAATAAACAATGAGACAGAACTTTTAGGACACAAGAGGTAGAAATTAGTTTAAAATTTTAAGAGTAGAGTTTTTAAAATAGTTCATCCAAAACAATATTAAAACAATATTCAGTTATTACCCATCCAAGTTTCAGCCCTTTGTGAGAGTTCTCTTTTATCAAATGTCTGAGCCAATCAGAACACCACACATCCACTGGGGAAAAACTGTATCCTGAAACTTTTTTTTTTTTTGGCAGAAATGATGGGAGTGTTAAAATCCAATAATAACTTCATTACCTTGTTTGAGATAGTTTCACTGTAAAATTACTCTTCTTTTACCAGCAACAATAAAAAAAAATTTTAAGAAAGCAAAATTCAGAGCCATTCTTAAAGAAATCTTTTCTAAAAAAGATACCTGGTGATTTCAGAATATGTGTTATCACAGTAACTTCAGCTGCTGTACACATACATTCAATATTTGTATACCAGACGAAATATAATAAAAGTTGATCTGTTACTTACAAAACAGCCCAAGGCAAATGTTCCCAGTTTTCAAGAGCAGCTCTCCACCCAGGGGCACCCAGGCTAACAAAAGTTCTTCATCATGTGGCCTCCAAGGTTGTCCTTGTCATTTCCTGGCACTTATCTGGAAGGGAGGGGTAGGGAAAGGGGTAAAGCATGGATGAGAGTTCACTGAACATTCTTATGAGGAAGTCCTATAAATCACATACATCACTGGGGAACCCAGATGCCTGGTAAATATCATGGGGCTTCAGGCTTATAAAGGAGAATTTGACTGATGGAGGCCAAGGACAGATGGAAAGGAAGCTGCTTTTGACTTAAAATTTTTTTCCAATAAAATAAAAGTATTGAATAAAAATTAAAAGCCATATATAAAGCAGTAAATGAGTGGAATTTACATGGCAGAAGGTCAAGTAAGTATTATGGATGGCAAACTCGAGAAATGCTTTCAAAATGCAGAGAAGGGAACAAAGAATTGAACTATCCTGTTTCACTGATCCTAAAGACATCCATTTTCCCACATGTTAACACTTTGGAAATCAGGTTAAGTCTTACTATCAGTGACATCTTACAATCATTTGGACCGGGGAGCTGTCACGGTGAGGCTAGCAAGTCCTGGCCATGGGCAAACTTTAGTCTCAGCTATTCATGTTGTAAGCACTTTAATTGAGTTATGTACATTGTTGTGATTACATGTGAGTTTAATTGCCATTTGAAATGTCTTCTAAAAGAATTACACTATGATTTGGCATTGAAACAAGAAGTTATTGTGTATGCAGAAAGGCATGGAATTAGACCAGCAGGAGATAATCTGATATGACTGAAGCAAGTATATTATTGGAGCAATAACTGCAATTGCTTTTTTGTTTTTAAAGAAAAACCAAGCACTTGATAGGATCAAAGAAAGAGAGAAGTTTTCTTGAAGTACAAACTAGGTTTTGTCACTGAGATGCATGCAAAATGGACTGTCTGTGACATCCCAAACAATGCAGTTGAAGGCAGGAGAAACTAATAAATCCCCCAAAATAGATGAAACATTTGAAAACAAGGAAGGACTTGTGTGTGATCAATTTACTGATTTCACAGGACTGTAATTATGGCATGATGGCATAGCTTATTGGCAGCATTTTTCCTTCCTCTAGTTGTACATAAAATAGTGCTTCTTATAGTCAATACCATCTTAGATTCAATAATATATAGAAATTTAAAAAAGAAAATCTTTGCCATGGAAGACCAGGAATAGAGATTCAGCCGAAAAATTGTACTGCTGAAGAAAAATCCAGAACAATCAAAAGAGAAGCAATCATTCAAGATATAATTAAAGAAAACTTTCTGAAAAAGAATGGGAAGAGGGGAAGCTGACTGGGATGAAATGGGCTCACCAGGATCCAGGTAATCCAGGAATATTCTGACAAGTTTTAAAATTATAAACAAATAAAAAACATATTTTTCCATATACATCCACACCAAAAAAAAAAAAAAAGAGGTAAATGTCTATAAAGGAATAAAAACCATGCTGCCCTTGGTTTTCTCTTCTACAATGATAGAGCAATGTCTACAGTTTGGACAAGAAAAAGACTTAGACTCAAGAATTTTATTCATGGGTAAGTTTCGTTTTTGAGAGGGAACAACAGAAAGACATTGGTAAGAGCTCAAAATGTCTGCCACTCACACATTCCTCTTTCAATCACTTTAAAATATATTACAACTGCACAAGTGATGCATTAACATTAGGAGCTCAAAAATGAAAATATCAGAATATAAAAGGACTAGCAGTGAGCAGTGAAACCAATTATTAAACAGAGAGATGGGTCTAAAATGATTGTTTAAATACAGTTACAAGAAAGAATATATGTCAAAATAGAGCCAGGACACATACAACAACAACAAATATTTAATAATAACCCAGATCCCAAACCCATATTTAACTAATAAACTTTCAGGTAGGAAGGGGGAACAGAGAGAAATAAAAATATACAAAAGTCTTTGTCCTACACAGTTGCGAGCCTACAAGTGCCATTTCATTCTCAATTAAACAATCAGAGAAATATTGATTGGTGTTCACATACATTTTTAGAAACACATTACATAAGACAGTAGGGGACTTTCCTTAAAAAGACAAATGAAGCTTCTTCCCAGCTTCTGCATATTTGGTTTGAAGACCTCTGGACAACACACAGGAAACATTTTAATTTGTTATAAGGATAAACAAATGTTAAATTCCTTGAAGAACCCTGTGGAGAACCGGTCTTCAAATGATGTTTAGATCTTACTGCCTACTAATACTTTCTATTTCTTCTGGTAAAAGACTCCTACAATCTGGCATGAAAAGATACTGAATTCTGCATCAAGGTGGCGCCCTCTATACCTGAGGTCAGTGTAAGATGGGAGAGTCCTCAGGCCAGACAGCCTTGTTCAACAGAGTCGCTGGTGTCACTGAGAAACACACGAAAATTCAACCGGAGCGGAGCGGAGCGGAGTGGAGGAAGCTCTCCAAGATACTATTGTTACACACACAGGACCTAGGCCTGAGGTCAATACATACACCAAGTGTTTTCCATCAACTATTTAACTTGACGCTCGGGACAAACATCCAACGGGCACCATTTTTCCAATGTTACAGGTGAGAATACTGAGGCTTTTTTTCCCAGAATTAAAAGACTGTTTTCTAGAATTACACAGCCAGTGAAGGGGTGGCAGAGAGAGGTCTCCAAGCCAGGAACTTCTGGCTTAAAAGTTCATTGTGCCATACCACACCATTTCCCTAATTCAAAGAGAGAAGATAGAAAGAAAGAGAGTGGAGGTCTGGAAAACAGTGTGGAGGTTCCTCAAAAAATTAAAAATAGAATTATACTATGACCCAGCAGTAGCACTACCAGGAATTTATCCAGAGGATACAGGAGTGCTAACTCATAGGGGCACATGTACTCCAATGTATATAGCAGTGCTATCAAATTATGGAAAGAGCCCAGTGACTGATAAATGGATAAAAAAGCTGTGGTTTATATATACAATGGAATACTACTCGGCAATGAAAAAGAATGAAATCTTGGCATTTGCAGCAATATGGATGGAACTGGAGGGTATTATGCTAAGTGAAATAACTCAGAGAAAGACAGATATCGTATGTTCTCACTCATATGTGGAACTGGAGAAACTTAACAGAAGACCATGGGGGTCGTAAGGGGGAAAAAAGTTACACACTGAGAGGGAGGCAAACCACAAGAGACTCTCAAATAGAACAAACTGAGGGTTGATGGGGGTAGGGGATGGGAGTACAGGAAAAATGGGTGATGGGCATGGAGGAGGGCACTTGTTGGGATGAGCAGTGGGTGTTATATGTAAGTGATGTATCACAGCAATCTACTTCCGGAGCCAAGACCACATTGTATGTCGGCTAAGTTGACAATAAAATATATTTTAAAGGAAAAAAAGGGAGTGGAGGGATTGATTTCATAATGTATAAAGGATTAGTATAGGTGCTTTCTCTTTTACAAAATAATAATAATAATAATAATAATAATAATAATAATAATGCAGTGCACTGGACCAACCACCCTGTGCTAGTACCTCATTAATCCTCCCTAAAACATTCACAAAATGGATATGGGGCTGCTCTTTCTCCAACATAAAAGGTGCTGCGACATTCCCAGAGACTGCCCTGGTCTCCAAGGTTTGACTGGCAAGTACCTTTGAGCCCTCAGTCTTCTTTGTTTCTTGAGTACTCTGGGGTAACCCTTCTCTTGCCAGGAGAGATTACATTAAGTCACTGATTGACCCTAAAGAGGTCAGGTCTAATGCACTGCTCCTTCCCATAGCTTAGAGAACAATACTTAAGACATGAGAATGCACCTGTAATAGCAAAATTTTAGACACCAGCAATGGAGTTATTTTTAAATCTCCCTCCCCCCCCCACCACTGCCACCAAAAAAAAAAAAAAAAAAAAAAATTCACGTCACACTATATTGAGACCGTGGTTCTTCATCTGTGTACCGAGGGCCTTGGCTCATGTACGTGTTACCTAACTCAATGTGTGGTTCCCCCACAAACTGTGTGTAGAGACCAGGCTGGGCTCTGACGTCAACAGGCCGCCGCACTCCGAGAACCCAGACTCGGTCGGAGCGCTCCGTGCCTCCTCCTCTCCCGAGTCCCGGAGCCGCCCTCTCCCAGAACCACCCGCGCGTCCCCGAGCAGAGGCGTCCCCGAGCCACTTGCGCGTCCCCGAGCCGCCCGCGCGTCCACGACAGGCCCGGAGGCTCCGCTGGGCGGCTGCTGCCACCTCTCGGCCGCCCTCTCCCAGCCGCACCCAGCCATCCCGACCCTCCCCTGCCACTCTACCCCAAAACCCTCCCCAGGCATCTGGGTCTGCGGGCGCTCGGCCGGGGAGAGGTGCGTGATCAGTGGGCCTGGGAGAGCGAGGACTTTCCCCCACTGGAACTTCCTACGGAGGAAGCGCCTTCCTTTCGGGTCACTGCCTCTGTGCACATAGGACGGATATGGGGATGGGTGCTGCCAGCGCCGACCTCCTCTAAGGTTCTGCGGGGCCCCACAGTTCCCTCCACTCCTCACCACAGCCTGGCCCGCAGGTGCACCTGATAACAACCAGACCCCCAAATCTGGGCCATCCTGGCTGCCTAAAGGAATGCGAATGAGAGCACAGGTTTCTAAACTCAGACCCCTCTGCCAAACACACCGAATTAGAATATCCAGGGCTGAGAACAGTAAACTGTTATTTGGCAGAGTTCCCCAGGTGATCCTAATGGTCCCCACAGGAAGGCCAGGGACCCAGAGTGAGAAAACTTACATAACCTTTTCCAGATGCTTGCAAACTCACAAACACACACTCCTGAGTCTGTGCAAAGACACACACCTAATATCAGGCCCAGTGCCTGAAAAGGATTTCCCTGAGAGTGCCTCTGACCTAGCCCAGGGTGGGTTTCCAAACTTCTCTGTTCCTAAGGCCTTAGTGGCTCAGTAATTATTTTCACAGTCCCCCTAGGCCAAAAGAAATACCTAAGGGTCGGTTCTTAAGTAGTTAAGCCCAAACAATATAATAAGTCTTTATGTCCTAATAACTGAATAGCCATTAGAAAAAATACATATAAGTTGGAAAAAATTATTTTTATTGCATTCTTAAATAACCAACTACTTACTAATGGGATGTGAGTGCTGGTTGGGTACTACACAGCACCTCAAACCTTGGAATCAGATTAGACACTGCCACCCTTATTTCCTATTCTATATTGATAGATGCATGGTGCTTGCATTTGACCACAGCCACCAGTAAAAAGACAGCTTCATGAAGATATGATATCATCAAAAAGCATGTAAAGCAATCTAATGGTGAAACCGCAAATTATCCTGACTAGTTGGTAGTTTACATGGGATCCAACAGATGTTAAGTGTCGCCTTAAACATTTAACATATCCTGTGGAGCCCTTGAATTCACTGCAGGGCCCCGGGACATCTCAGCACAGTCTGGAAACATGCAAGGACTTAGCTCCAGGTCACTACCTCATCTCATGCCATGCTCCTCAGAGTTCATGACGCTTGTTATACACCAGGCACCTTCCCTTCTCAGCACACATTCCTCCTCACTATTTTCTCTGCCCAGAACACTCTTCCCCAGGTCCTGCCAAGAGGCAGACTCCTTCTCAGCCTTCATATCTTGGTTTAAAAGCACCCATTCCCTGAAGCCTTCTCAGGCTTCCTACCAAATCCCTCTCTGCTCTGCCAGCCTGTTTCCTTGTCTTTCTAGCTCTTATCACTAGCTGAAGATATCCTGTTTATTTATTAGTTTATTTACTTTCTAGCTTCCTTATCAGAATCAAGTGAGCTTTATGAAAGCAGGGAATATTGTTCGTTACTGTTTCCCCAGAACCTAGAATAATGCGTAGCAATAAGTAGACAATCGATAATTGTTTAATGAATGAATGCAGCCACTACACTGAGCCCAGGGAGATAAAGGTTTGAAGAATGTGCTTTAGATGTGCTATGCTTTGATCTTCACAACAGCCGTTAAAAAAAATAGATGTGATTAATCCCCAGGAAATCAAGATTCAGAGAAGTGTGGGGCACCTGAGTGGCTCAGTCAGTCAAGAGTCTGGCTCTTGGTTACAGTTCAGGCCATGATCTTGTGGTTTGTGAGTTCAAGCCCTTGGCTGGGCTCCCCACTGACCAGTGCAGAGCCTGCTTGGCATTCTCTCTCTCTCTCCCTCTCTCTCTGCCCCTTCCCTGCTCATGCTCTCTGTCTCTCTCTCTCTCTGTCTCTCTCTCTCTGTCTCTCAAAATGAATAAACTTTTTTTTAATTAAAAAAAAAAGGTTCAGAGACATGTTCAAGGCTGCACAGCTGAATGGCAGAGCTAAGATTCAAATTCAGGTCCAGCTGACTTTTCATAAAACCACACCACCTCCCGTGGACTTTCCATTATTTGCCCAGAAAAGCTGAGGCCAGCAGCAAAGGAAACAGACCCTCAAGGCTAGTTCCCAGAGTCCTTAGAAGAGAAAGTGGCCCACAGTGGAATTCACCCTCTAGAGGTTCCAGTCCCCCCACACATCTCCCCCCAGGAGAGACCAGGAGAGATGTCCCTGTTCCCCAGGAAGGTCATGCCTCTCTGATTCCCCAGCTGGGAGCTGACACAGGGAGGCCTCCCACAGCCTCATCTTGTGGCCAGGCCCGTGTTCTGCTGTAAACTTAATGTCACGTGTGACTGGTGGCTGCCTCTGCCAAGTTCCCGTTGATCACCCTGACAGGTAGGGGGCTAACACACAGCCGCAGGAAAGGATTTGATGGGCACTGCACTGGGTACCACAGGGCACACATTTTAGACAGTCTCTGAGTGAGGCAGGGATTATCAGGACCTGCTCACCTGCAGTGCCAGAAATTTCAGGTTGCCACAACGTGAAAGGAACTATGAAAGGGACACACAGGTCAGACACTGGCCAGCTGGACACAGAGTCTGAGGCCCTTGTACAAAGGACAGGAGATTAAACTTTGGTCTGTAAAGTCAAAAGACCAGCGCTTTGTCATTTTCCCTTCTTCTATGGCTGGCTTCTACCATATTATTCTTAAACTGGCTGGTGCAGGCAAGAAAACAATTCACCTTTCCTCTCCTTGCCTTTACAACCCCTTTTACCTGGCCTAGCTCATGCCTGCTTATTCTTCTAGACTCAGTTCCCTTGATTCCTCCTCCAGGAAGCCTGCTCTGGCCCTCACTGGGTAAGTACCTCTCCTCTGTGCTCAGTGTAACTGGGGCTGACCACACTGCCTTCTAATTGCATGTGTGTGGGTCTGTCCCTACAGCCAGACTGGAGGCTGTTCTGAGGTGGCAGCTGTGACTTGCCCACAGTGGTGTCCCCAGTCCTCGGCACCATGCCTGGCACATAGAAGGATGTTGCTTAATATTTGTGATCACCAAGTTACTGAGTCCCCCACCCACACACTCTGATGTGGGGTTGAGGAGACGGGACACCACAGTGCTAGTCTCTGTGCTGCGCTGGTATCCATGGGGTCTTGGGAAACCTAGAAGTCATCTAGTCCAGCACACAGGCGCCTGCCTCCTGAGGCCCCTTCCCTGGAAGAGTGGCCTGCTAAAACCACACACACCACGAGAATGACACCCTGAGAAAGGCTTGGCTACAGGCTGCTATCATTGCTTAAGGCTCTGAGCCTACATCACTGATGGCTTAAAACAAACTCTTCGTGACTCAACTTCATTATCTTCTATCCTGTGTGGAGCCTCCCGGGCTCTGCATCAGGTCACCATGACTGCACCCTCTGGGGCTTATGACACCACCTCCACATGCAGCAGCAACCCCAGACTCCTTTACAGCAAAAATAGCTTGACAGAAAAATCGTCAGAAAAGCAATTAACATGGACCCGGTAACAAGAAAGCAGCAATGTGTAGGAACAAAGGAGATGGCTCTTAATAGCAAAGTTTCCAATTGCCTGCCCTGGGAAGCCAGCACCAGAGACCCTGGGCTTCAGGCATTAGTCATTAGGCTCTGCCCCTGACGCTTTATCTCAGAAGAGCAGAGCACCCCCCTTTTCATCATGAGCCGGAAGCTGGTCTGGTGTGAGGGCCTACAGAGACCTCCTGAAGCCAGCAATGAGAGGGAGAGGCAGCAGCTCACAAGAAAGGCAGACAGTCTCCCCGCTGCTTGTGGAGAAACGGTGCCTTGTCTGTAGCAGAGGCCGGAGAGGCCGGAGAGAGAACAAACACTGGAAGCATGGGGTGACTGACTGTCTGCCCACGGGCAATGTCATGGGGAGAAATGAGAGAGAAACAGAGACACAGAGAGAACAAGCAGGGAGGAAGACACAAAGAGACACAAAGTTGAGAAACAGAAAGGCAAGAACTTATAGAAGAATGGGTTTTTACAATCCAAGAGGGGCATGAGGGCATGAGGGGGTGGTGGTTAACAAGAGCACAAGTAGAATATTCTAGACCTCATCACCAGTAACTACAAAGCCAGATCAAACTTACTTTCAATCCCCAAACTGTTACCACCTGGGGCTTAGGTTCTAAGCTCCCACCAACCAACCTGTCAGCACGTCCGGCAGGGGTCTCTGAGAGGGGCCAGGGCTGCCGCACGGGAACTCAAGAACAGGCCCCTGCAGTGGAAGACCTTCTAGGCTGGCCTCCCTACCAGGCCTCCACCATGGTGCCCCTGAGCTCATTGCTCTGCAAAGCACGGCGGCCCCCAACCAGGGCCACCACCATAACTACCACTCTGGCCACCAGAGAAAGGGCCCTCCTCAGATGCTTCCTTCTCAGCCCTAACTATGGAATCCACCCTCGTCCAATACCACATGGCATGTCTGAGACCAGCTACATTTCATGAATTTCCTGAAGGACTAGAGGAACCTACAGAGACCTCAGTGCAGCCAAAGGCCCCTCACCACCTGCATCCCATGTCACACCACCCACCTTCACGGCCAGGAGCCTCTCCTCTCCCACCACCAGGAATGTGCCAGGCACCTACATGCTCCCGGCTGAGTCAGAGATGGTACCTCACCTGGCCTACCTCCCATAACCACAATGCTGTGCATCGCTCCCTTCCACAACCCTTCCCTTCCAGAGGACACCACTTCTACTACGGCACAGTCCAGACGGGCTCAAGCAAAACCATCTCATAACATCACACAACGGTGCATCTCCCAAGGCCTGGCTGATCCCTTCTTAACTAACCTCACATGGGGGAAGTCAGAAGTGCAGTTCAGGTGAGGTAAAAAGCTCAGTCCAGATTTTTCTTACTGTCTTTTTAATAAAGGTTAAAACTGGGGGGCCCAATCCCACCAAAGTGTCCTTTCACAGGGAGATGCCAACAGATTCTCTCCTCGAAACCACCAGCTGAAAGTTTGTGTTATTTCACTTGCTCAGAGTCTGTGTGGTCCAGCTCTGCTCTTCTCTCCAGCCCACCTCCACCACTCTGTCACATTCAAGCCATCCCTTGCCCCTTGGCCACTGACCCTCTTCATGGCTGTGTCTTCTGCCTACTGTGTCCTACTCATGTTCAAAACTCAGTCCAGATGTTGCCGCCTCTGGGGAATGTTCCCTGATGGAAAACATCTAACCCAGGGCCCCCTGGGCTGTGTTCCCGCTCCCATACCTGCCCGATTCACTGGAGGTGCTTGAAACTATTTCATGGCAAGAAAATAGTTCCACTCCCTGGAAGAGTGGTTACAAGAGGGCACCAGGAATAAATTCCCTTGAGGTCTTCCATGGAGACATTCGTTGGTCACCAAAATCTGCCTTCTCCTTTTATAGGAATAGATGTAGAGCTGGGTGCTGGCTACCAAGAAGGGACCACATTTCCCAATGCCCTTGCTTCCATGAGACAAAGTTCTCACCACTGGAAAATGAGCAAAAGTGACACCTGCCACTTAAAATACCTCCACGGGTTCCTCCACATTCTTTCTGGAACCCAGAAGAGCCAGCATCCCAGCTTCAGTCAGCAGTGCTAAAGCCCTGCGGTGGTGCTGGGTTCCTGAATCCTCTGATGGCATAAATGAGCCCATCTACTCACCGTGGACTATTAAATGTGAGAGAAATAAACCTCGGTATTCTTCAAGACACTGTATTCCTGGATGTTTTTCTTACAATGGCTTTGCCTTTCCCGTTAACGATAACAAGAGCAGGCAATTTCCTGGCGTGAGTCACATCTGGTTTCCTCACACAATAGTGACGATACCCTCTAAGGATCAGTCTCACAGAACGCGCTGGTTAAGAGTCAGTCCTGAGCCTCCCGGTGAATAACAAATTACCTCCCTGCACCACCTGTGCCAAGAGACAAGTATGGCCTCCTTTCATCCAATAGGCCATGCACCTCTTTCCTCCTTCATTTTGCCTCCCCCTTTCCCTGCCCCTCAGCTGAGCAGTGTGAGCTAGTACCTGCCTTCCCAGAGCACCTGTCCTCTTCTTCTGTACGATGAAGGACTAGTCTTGACTGGTGCTTCTCAACCCTGGCTGCTCATTAGAATCCACCTGGGAGCTTTTAAAAACTGAGATGCAGAGGTCCATGCCAGGCCAATTAACACCAAAGTTCTGTGGGATACAGAACCTCTAACTCAGAACTCCATCCAGTTTTCAGATTGACTGCATCACACCCCAGAGCCATGTCGTTCTGGTCACGATCCAGCCCAACACAGCCTGCAGTGGGCTCTGTGTCTCATTGATGATTCATCACTTACGTACAACATCCCAACAAGCACCAACCTCAACGTCCATCACCCATTTTCCCTGCCTCCCCAACCACCTCCCCATCAACCCCCAAGTAGGTTCTCTGTATTTAAGAGTCTCTTACATTTGACTCTCTCAGTTTGTAACTATTTTTTTCCTTCCCTTCCCCCACGATCTTCTGTTAAGTTTCTCAAATTCCACATAGGAGCGAGAACATATGATATCTTTTTCTCTGACTGACTTATTTCACTCAGCATAATACCCTCCAGTTCCATCCACGTTGTTGCAAATGGCAAGAATGTTGCATTCTTTTTCATTGCCGAGCAGTATCCCAGTGTGTGTGTGTGTGTGTGTGTGTGTGTGTGTGTGTGTATACCACAGCTTCTTTATCGATTCATCAGCTGATGGGCATTTGGGCTCTTTCTATAATTTGGCCATAACCAATGTGGCCACTTTAAGTACAAAGTGAAAAGCGTCTCCAGGAGCAGTGCAAACATACAACTTGTAGCAGCTCTGGCTGAACCTCTGAGCCCAGTTTCCTTAGCGGTAAAACAGGAATAATGAGAGCCACAACACAGATATGATACAAAAGTATGAACAAGGACACAATACAGCATAGCACCTAGCATGTAGGAAGTGCTCAATGAATGTTAACTCTCCCCTACTTTTCCCCCAAAAGTTTTCCACATCCCCAAACCTATACCCTTGTGTCCCCTGAGTGACGGGGGCCCCTGTGCCACAGCCATATGAGACCTTTGCAAGGATACCTGAAATGCGAGGCAAGGGAGATGTAGACGCTGCTCAATGTGGGCAGAGCAAGGCAGCCACTAACAGTACGACAAGTTTTGCAATGCACAACTCGTGAGGACCCCTCTCACCCTGTGCTCATCATAGGTTTGGTTACTTCAACAGCTTTCTGGAAGATGTCAGTGAAGTGTCTTGGGGAAGAAGTGCCCTTTAAGTCTGAACAAATGGCACAGTGCCATCCACATTCCCTATCCCCTATGCCCCAATGTGACATCGCCCCTCATCAGGCGACCAATCAACCTGCCCATAAAGTATGTCATGATCATGCCCACCTCAGGGACACACAAGCCATTCTTTGTGCCCCTGTTTAACATTGACCACACAATGAGAACGGGAAACAGAGCAGGACAAATGGAGAAGATGAATCCCACCAAGAGATATCCTGAAGCTTCCATTCGGTGGGAGCTCCCAGCCCCCAACAAGGCAGACCAAATCACTCAGTTCCCAGACCGGGGCTCCAACTCACTGCAGCCGCAGGTGAGTTTCCAAATGGGACAGTCCTATGGTTTGCCACAGCCATGCCCTTTTAAAGGAAACGGCCTGGCTACAAAGTCAACTCCAGCCAGTTCTGTTTTGTATCACACCCTCCCCGGCCCAGCTGATTGCAATGGAAGCAAACTCCCAAAGGGCCAATTCGCTGGCTGGCCAGAGACCTTTGATGTGCCCAAGCACCACAAAAAAGGTGGGGGGCATCAATTAGGATTCTGTCTCAGGAAACAGAACTGGGAAATACCAAGGGAATAAGTTAGCTGGCGGTGTGTGCTAAGACTGAAATGCCATAAGGTGCAGAGAGCGGAGAGATGTCAGAGGGACCACGATGGGGTGGGGGAACTAGCCCTAGAGCAGAACTCAGGCAAGGTCAGCAGCAGATAGTGAGAGAAGGCAGGCCACCTTACTGGGTAGAACCAGGGCAAAAACCAGACTATTGCTCCAGTGTGAGCTTAGACCCAGAAAGCGGGCTCTGGGACATAGGTTCCCTCTGTTGCTCTGCTGTCCTGTCAACCTCCTCCTCCCCTACTTCCCGCCAACTGCTGTGGAGTAGCCTGTTTACAACAACCGAAAGAACAGCTCTGCTAAACCTCTTAGAGAAGACCATGAAAGGGACCACTTAATAAGGAAGCTACCGGAAAGGACGACAACCGTTCTGGAGTTTCCAGGAATAACACTAATTAACATACGTGTAACCATTTGCAAATTTTGGCTTGGAAAAATGAGGAGAAACATGGAAACTGATGGGGAGCTCTCTCTCTCTCATCAGTGACGATAGAATCCATTCATTTTAATCAGATGACCAGATGGAGGGCTTTGTAATCTATGGCTCTCCCACCCCCATGTTGGTGGATCTTCTAGAGCTTCAAGGAAACTCTCCAAGAGCAAAGAACAGAGGACAGCATCTTGAAATATACCCTTGCGGCCACTAGAGGGAGACACTTCCTTATGAAACATGTCCTAGCCAGTCCCCTACCAGGGGGGATTCTTACCAGATTTTGTGGAAGGACCACTTTGCATTCTTCCTCTTTTAGGCAGCATCCTCTCAGGAGCCAAATGGGCTCTTACCCTGCCTTGGTCAACAACAACAACAACAACAACAAAAGAAGAAGAACTACAAGTGTTCCCCTGCTTCAAGTCAACTTTGGGTTGAGGTTACCCCCAATCAAAAAGGAAGCTGCAAAAAACTGCTGCCGAGTGCTGCCTGGGGTGACAGCTTCCTAGGGAGCCATGGGCCTGGGGAGCTGGAGGACAAAGCATTCCTTCCAGGAACTGAGCCGGGCCACTCCCTGTGCCATCCCCACCTTTCCCATTCACCTGCTACCAGCATGGAGGCCTTTTTTAATTTAATTTAATTTTTTTTTTATTTTTTTGGACCAGCGTTTCAGGAAGCCAGCAGGAAGCTACAACACTTCTAGGCCTAGAGAACACATAGGAAGAGAAAGAAAAAAAATCTGAAAGCTTCCCATTCCAAATGAGCCTGCAAATCCAAAATTACAAAATACATGCAGAAATCAAATGCTAAAGCTTAACAGCCAAAACCAGCAACAACCTGAACATAAACCAAGCCACGTGAAATCAGTTTTAGGAAACAGCATAGCAGGCATACATAAGCATGTGGAGGATGGCTGAGAGATGAACGTAGGCGTTAACGTCCACCACGGGAAAGGGCAAACGGCCAGGCAGCACATGCAGCTGGCCTTCTGGAGCAGCCCTCGCTGGGGAAAACTCACAGAGAAGAGCAGGAGTGTGTGTGCAGGTCCCCATGGCCCTCTTCTCCCCTGGTGGCACAAGGAGGTCTAGCCCGGCCAGAGGCCAGACATCAGACTCTAGAAGGACCTGGACTCTCAGACTGAGGGGCTTTGAGGTTGCCGACCAGAGAAGCATCCACCTCTTCCTGGAGGAGAGGCTGGGATTCAACGGCAGAACGATGCGGCAGAGCCTGGGCCGTGTTCTTAGTGGGAGGTCCGAGCCCAGTGACTGCAGCTGTACTACCTAGCAACCTGTGGTGGGATTCACAGTTGGGGAGGCACCAGCACCCCTCTCCAGGCACGATGGGGGAGGGAGGGCAAAGGGCTGGCACCCAGTCCTTGCTGTGGTCAGGACTGACGGACGTAAGCACTGGGCCATTCCTGTAGATCCCTAGGGTTCAGCCCGAGACACATCCACCTCTACCTCTCGATATCTACTTCAAAAAGAACAAAAAAATATGAAACCAAAACAGGTGGACATGAAAAACTATTTTTAATCACGGGACTAAAAAACACAGTAATTGAATTTAAAACTCAAACAGCCACCAAAAATCCTGTGCTGGGCACAGAGAGGGAATGAGTAAACTGAAAGAAGGCACTGTAGAATTCACCCACAATGTAGCCAGAGCACCAAGAGACCAAGGATAGGAACGATGAGTTAAGATGGCAGATGGATTAAGAGACTCTAACAAACACCCAGGAGGAGTTTCAGAAGAGAATGAAGGAAACGATGAGCAAGTCTTACCTTGTTCCCCCCTTTCTTTCACACCCCACATCTAATCCATCAGCAGATTCTCTTGGCTCAACCTTCAAAGAATACTTTGAACCTGAGCGTCCACCCTCCCTGTCCCTGCCACCATGATCCAAGCCACCACCACCAATCTAACTGATCGTGAGCCCCCTCACAGCTGAGTCTCCATGCAGGGGCCAATGTGATCACTGTAAAACATAAATCTGGTCATGCCATCCCTTGCTCACAGCCCTCCTGTGGCTGCCAATCACATTTAGAGCAAACTCCAAAGCACTATGTTCTACAAGCTCCTTCCTGATCTGGTCGCAGCAAGCACGCCATTGCCACCTCCCATGCCAGCCTCCACTCTCGCTCTCTTCCACTGCACTGGCCCCCCTTCCTTTCCTCCAACACCGAAGGTACTCCACCACAGGGCATTTGCACTTGCTTTCCCCTCTGCCCAGGGGAAGCATCCCCCAGATAACTGCATGGTTCATTCACTCCTCCATTCATTCATCTCTCTACTAAAGCATCGGTCATCAGAGAATTTCTCTAGCCTTCTCCCTAAATACCCCACCCCATCCCCATAACTGGCATTACAGGTTCCTGGAGATAGAATGGCCTCTTCAGTAAATGGTGTTGGTGTAATTGGTTATCCATACGTGAAAAAAAAAATGGATTTTTATCTCCCACAATCACAAAAATTATTCCCTGGTCAATTCAAGACCAAAATGTGACATGTAAAACTTCCAAACTTTAGAAGAAAATATAAGGGGATACCTTTTTAAAATCTCACAAAAGGAGAGGATTTCTTAAAAAAAAAAAAACTAACTAAAAAAAACCCTGCTCATAAAAGAAAAGATTACAAATATGACTATTTTAAAATTAAAGATGTATGCTCAGCAAAACACACCACAATGAAAGGTAAAAGACAAGCCATTTTTGAAGAAAGATATAACACAGACAACCAATAAATGTTCAGTGTCCAGTACTATAAAAAAAAACTCCTACAAATCAATGAGAAAATGACAAACAACCAGAGAAATGAGCAGAGGATAGAAAGAGGCACTTCACAGAACAGAAAGCCAAAATGACCACACTATAAATGTGAGAAAGAACACATCAAAAGCTTATATTCATCAATATAAAGGAAATATATGTGAAACAATGAGATAATGATTCACACCAGATTTGCAAAAAATCAAATCTTGATAATTCCAAGTACAGTTGTCAGTGGGGAGGGGTGCCAATCCACTGCAGTCAAAAATCCCCATATAACTTCTCACTCCCCCCAAAACTTAACTAAGAGCCTACTGTTGACCAGAGCCTTACCAATAATATAAAGTTGAGTAACACATTTTGTAGGTTATATACATCATATACTGTATTCTCTCTCTCACACACACACAAAAAATAAACAAGAGAAAAGAAAATGTTATGAATAAAATCATGAGGAAGAGAAAATACATATACAGTCCTGTGTTTATCAAAAAGAAACAAAAATCTGTGTATGAGTAGAGCCACACAGTTCAAACCCATGCTGTTCAAGGGTCAACTGTACAGCATCACCAGCCCCTAGGAGTGAAAAGGATGTCCTTGGAATGTCCTCTGCTGGCTACTCTGACCTTTGGCCCCTGTGACCCTGGGCTCTGTAGTTCAGAAGCCTATATATGTAAGTCAAGTCCTTCCACAGACCCACACCAGCCCTCCTTTCCTCTTGTCTTCACATCATCCTTCAAGAGAGCTCAAGTGCTTCCTGCACATTTCCTGGGCCTTTTCCCTGCTCTCCTGTCTGAAATTCTCTTCCTCTTTCCACATGTCCAAATCTTACACTAGCCTCAAGGTCCAGATAAAATGCCTCCTCTTCTCTTCCCCCAAGGACCCCTAGAAATATCTTCCCCTTTATCTCAAAGCCCACTATCTCTTCTTTGCTTATGGTGAAGCCAAGGATTAGCTTCGTAAGGACAGGTCTGATTCATCATAGGTCTTTCCTCCTACCGACCCACTATCTGGACAGAGCATGCCTCGGGCTAATCAATACTGATTGAGTGATGTGGGCTGCATCAGGGAGACTTAACAACTAATCAGTAAGGGGTCTAATCAATAAGGGGTGAGAAGGAGGAGGTGTAGAGAATGTCATCCAGGATTCTGGGTCTGCTCTTTTCTATGGCACAATATGGGAGGAGAACCGGGTTTGGGAAGGAAGACAGTAATTCCGTTTTAGGCACAAGGAGCTGAAAGTGCCTGTAGGACATCCACGTGAGAATGAATAGCACCCAGGAGAGGCATGTAGGCTGGAAACAATCCAAAGGATGTCCAGTGACATCGCTGTTTCCACTTGAGAAAAAAAATGAAATTTGGAGAAGGAACTTGGTCAAACTTGTCTGGTAGGAAAAAGTAGATTGCAGTAATGAATTCTGTCTGATAGTACACTGCCTGGGGAGAGGAAAGGAGGCACAAGTCTCTCACTGGGAGATCCAAGAAGGGATTTGGAAGATGCAGGATTCTACTGGGGGCACCAATGGTTTGGGGGAACAGCCAGGCCTACAGCAGCCCCTCTCTTGAGCCCCATGTCCTCAAAGACAGACTAGTGTAGTTTAAAAAGCCCTGGCTCGGGAAATGTGAAATCCCTCGCGACATGCCTCAGTTCCTCTACTGTAAAATGAAGTTAAACAAAAAACTGCTAGGTCTCTTATAATTCTAACATAGATGGGATCAGTAATTCATCTCTTTGACTCTAATTTTTTTAAATGTTTATTTATTTTTCAGAGAGAGCAGAGGAGGGAGAGAGAGATGGAGGGGACAGGTGGAAGGTCTGAAGCAGGCTCCGTGCTGACAGCTGAGAGCCCGGTGCGGGCTCCAACTCACTAACCCTGACATCATGATCTGAGCTGCAGTCAGACACTTAACCGACTGAGCCACCCAGGAGCCCCTCTTTAATTCTAATGTTTTAAATACAAGGTTACGACCATTTCTTTTCTAAGTACTTTGCTTCCAATTATAATATTAATATAATTCCCATAGTGTTCATTGTAGAAAATTTGGGAAAAGGGCAAAGCCTAAAGAAGGAGCAAAAAATCACTACAATATCACCAGCTGGAGACAACACTGCTAACATTTCACTATAACTTCTACTGGTTTTCCTTTTACTGTACAAATACACTTTTTTTTTTTTTTACAAAAATTGAGTAATAATATCCATCACGAACTGAGCACCTGATTGATACGCAGGCTAAGACCAAGTGTTCCACAGCCATATCACCAATCCTCATGGCAACCTTATAGGGCAGAGAGCAATGTCCCCCTTTTACAGAAAAGAAGCTAAAGCCCAAAGAGGTCAAGTGACCTGCTGGAGGCCATATAGCTAGAAAAAACACAAAATTCCTACCACACTAGCTTTCTGACCTGGATTTTTTGTAATTTTTTTTTTTTTTTTACTTAATTCTGCTTTAACATGTTCTCATTTCATTTTTCAAATACTTTTCTACCACGTTATTATAAGTTGCTTCAAGGCACTAATCACACAGTCCCCCATTGGTTAGCATCTAAGATGTTTTCAGCATTCACTCTCAGGAACAATGCTGTGATTATCTTCTTTGCCCTCAGCAGTAATTATTTCCTTAGGGTAAATTCAGAGAGGCTGAACACCTAGATGGAAGGAGATCTGCCTTCTTAAAGCTATTGACAAATAGTGTCAGGTTGCCTTCCCCCAAAAAGCTGAACAATTGTTCTCCCTTTAATCATGTATAAAAGTTCAGTCTACCTGCAACCTCATTAATGTGGAAAATTATCTTAGTTCTATTAATCTCTGTTGATGTAATACATGAAATTTCTTATCAGTGAAGTTGAACTTCTAATGTCATTGACAATTTCATGATGCATTTTATTTTATATTATTTTATTTTATTGTTTATTTATTCTGAGAGAGAGAGAGAGTGTGTGTGTATGTGTGAGCAAGGGAGGGGCAGAGAGAGAGGGAGAGGGAGAGAATCCCAAGCAGTCTCTGCACCATCAGCACAGAGCCCAACATGGGGCTCGATCTCACAAACTGTGAGATCATGACCTGATCCAAAATCAGGAGTTGGATGCTCAACCAGCCTGAACCACCCAGGCACCCTTCATGACTCATTTTAACAAGTATTTACTATATAAATCCTTGGGAGATGGGAGGGAAGTGAAAGAAGGGGAGAAAAGACAGGAAAAATTAATTTTACTCACTTAACAAAAACCACACACCTAACATACACAGAGCACGTGGTATGCCCTACAGGTGTTAAAATGAAGAAGAGCGAACAGATATTGAACAGATACTGATGCAGAGTATCACGGGAGACACAAAAGGAAGGTACAGTATTTGCCCTCTGAGACTTTGCAATCCAGTTGTGGAGGGAGCAAACCAACACCCAAAATGTTTGGATTTAATTCCTCCCTCCCCTGTTCTTTCTTGGGACTGCCTCCCCACATCCACTATGGCTTTTTGGGCCAGTCTTAAACTATTGTGAGTTGTCCACAAGCCTTATTTCCTGGATCACCTGAGAGCCCCAGAGGGCAGGGATGGTGTATTATTACTCATATGCTCGTCACGTCTTGTCGGTGAATGATTTCATACTTCCTTCACAATTATCCAGTGTTGTAAAACAGTGGCCGGCCGCCAAGTCCTCTACCCACTGCCCACCCCTACCCCCATATTAGTCCACTGCATGCCTGACAGCGTCAGAAACACAGAAACCCACATACAAGCTTATAGGACTATATATTAAATTTAAATGAATGGTATTAACTTATTGGTTTGAGTAAATAAACCACCTCACTACCTTCAACGGTCAGGATCCTAGGCTTTCCATCTGCCAGTTCGTTCACATGGCTGAACATGCAGGGAGGTTCAAGCATTTGAGGTTTGTTTGTTTTTCACTTTCTCATGCCTTACTGATGTTCACATGCCCTTCCTGCCCTTCCGGGACCCTGCAAACCTCATGATCATCTCCTACCACCCCACCTGAGGGTCTGGCTCAGGAAACCGGCCCCCCACATGGAGGCAGAACAAGACTCATTTCATACACTTGCCTTCTCTTTTCCCCTCCCACAGGCTATCCCATTCCCAGGCCCTCTGGGCCCCCTTCCCCTTGGCTCCACTTGCTGCAGGTGCACATGAAGCCCATGCTGGGTCTCCCTTCTCTTTTCTCTAAGGCACATCTCACAATACCACCATGTCCCTGAGTTTCCCCTTTACTGTGCACTGATGCATTTTATCTGCATTGCCCAAACATCTAAGGCCGGCTCAGCTAAATAAACATTTACTTCATGGAATTAATTTTAATTCTGATTCAAATTTCAGGAGTGTTTCAGATTAGTGAGGGTTTGGAGGGTTGGAGAGAGATGGCCGCCATAGTGGGGCTGGGATGGACCTGGAGTGTAAGACTCAGGTGACTAGGTGGCCAGGGTCCTTGGTCCCCCTGCGCCTCTCTTTCCTTTTCCCCTCCACCCACTTCTGAGGAGCCTTGGGCAATAGAGAGAAAAGGTGTAGATTGAAGGAAGTAGAGGGGGCCTTCAGCACTGGCCTCTGCCCATCATCCACACACTGGCCTCCAGGACAATGCTGGCCCTTGGACACACGGCAAGGCCCTGGCAGACAGGAAAGACTGAGAGGCTTGTGGAAGAGGAAAGGAGGAGATGAGAGAAAAAAGGGGGTTCCCAGAAGTGTGACTGAGGTACTAGAAGGGAAAAGTGAAGCCATATTTGCCCCCCCCCATCCCACGTGTACTAGCACGGGTATTGGCCAATAATAAAGACCACTAAGGTGCTGTGCCTTCATGCCCTCCCAGAGGTCACCAATAGAACCAAGTGGTCGCAGTGTGTATGACAACCATTGACCAGACAGGCCCTGTATTAGGTGTCATACCTATGAGTCGTCACTGAATGCCAGTAGGCACTCTGCACCCAAGACCACCAAGACTCCCAGTTAGGGTTTTCAAACTTGAAGGTGCTTAAGAATCACTTTGGGGCTGAGAAAAAAGACAGGAACATGCATTTTAATAAGTATCCTGTGACATGATGCAGATGTCCACAGACCACAGTGGTCTATCGAGATGGGATCATTGTGGAGCTCCAGCCTGGCCCCAGGAATCACCGGTCTCTTTGGATCCTTGGAATCACCAGTCTATTAATGCCTCAGAGGCAGCTGACCCAGTCACTGTCCCCAGTGAAAGTCCCCCCAGTCACCCCTCCTCCTCAGGACACCTCAGTGCTCCTCCACCCTTCCTCTCCCTGTCTCTCTCTTTCCCTCTCTCAGCAATATTTCCTGTGTGTCATTCAAAGCCCCCAAAGCCTAATAAACTCTCCTACATTCTTTACCTTTTTCCTGTGACCTTACCCTGTGATCTCAGAAGAAATCCAACTTTGCTGAGGACACCACTCCCCAGGGTCACCACTAGCCTCTATGGCACCTTGGGCAAATTAGAAAGAAGTGGCCTTTCTGGGGATGGAGGTCACATTGGTTAAAAGTTACCCTCCAGGACCCAAAGTGTGGTGAAAGCTCAGATTTCAGCCCCATCCCTCCTCAGACCTAGCACAAACTACACCAAGTCCAGCCTGAATGCTTCCTTGTGACGTTCCATGGAGATTGGTCAACATCCCACTCCCCAATGGCATCAAGATCAAGAACGGAGTTGCTGTCTTAACTCCCCAGTGCCATTTCCAAACCTTTACTCTTCCTCTTCCTATAAAAGTCCCTGCCATTTTGAGACTTGGCCCCATGGTTATATCGGCTTCCAATCGCATCAGTGAAGGCTGAGATTTTTCATCTCTCCCTACCACCTTGCTGGATGTCCATAATTTGCCGAACACAGTAGTCTCACAGCTCACGAACCTCCTCATCTTCATTCCCTTCAGATTCCCCACATCCAGGAACCTTGTCAGAATTGCCCCTCATTGGAAATCTTAAATTCCAACAGTCCAGCCCCAAACAGCAATCCATTTCCTGTGTGGCTCTTGCCTACCCCTCAGTATCACAGAGACCCCGGATACCCTGAGTCCTTCATTTGCTGCCTGCTCAGCCTAGACCACATAGGTGACCACCTGAACCATTCTCTCACAAGCATCTACCTTCAATCTCATTTTTATGGGAAAAAAATCCAACCCTAAAGAATCCCATGATCTGCCTTCTACCCTCCCTTGCCCAGGCCAAGTGCTGCTGAAGAAAAGCACACAACTCTACAACAGCACCATAGTCTCCAAACTCAACTGGGTTGTGAGTGCTGCAGATCAAGGATACTTTAACATGTGCTTTATAGACTATCTCTCCCACCGTCAGGAACTGTTCCAATCTCTAGAGCCCCCTTCAAATCTCTCCCACCCAACCCCAAAGGCCGTCGTTCTTGACAGACAACATCTCTTCTTATATTTTTTTTTGTTTATTTATTTATTTATTTTGAGAGAGAGAATAAGTGGGGAAGGGCAGAGAGAGAGGGAGAAAGAGAGAGAGAATCCCAAGCAGCCTCCACACTGTCAGCACAGAGCCTGATGTGGGGCTCAGTCCCACAAACTGTGAGATCATGGCCTGAGCTAAAATCAAGAGTTGGATGCTCAACCCACTGAGCCACTCAGGCACCACACGTCTCTTCATATCTTTATGAGATTATTGAAGCCATAAAATGAGAGCTGCCTGAACTTTCCAGTCCCCACTATGCTCTGATCAATCTCTGTGCTCCTCCTTTTCCTTATCTACAGTCTCCCAGGATGAGGGTTCTTCTCCTTGCCCTAGGCCAGCCCTCCATCTATGTTCCCCACCCTTAGAAACTGTACTCCTCAGTTTCTCCCCTTAGCTTGCAACCTCCCCACCCTTCTCTAGGGTTTCCTGCCTCTTAGCCTATAAATATGTTCCACTTTTGCAACATTTAAAAACAAACAAAAACCTTCCTTCCGCTGGGTCTCCTGGCCCCATCTTATCTCCCTCCTTCCTTCTCTACTAAAACCTATACTTGCTCTCCCCACCATCTCCCTTCCCCTCCCAACTCATTCCATTGCAGCCTCAGATCCTCTATTCACTGCCCCTTAGTGAAAAATCAATACCTTCCCATGGTCAAATTCACTGGATAATTTCTATACTTTTCTTACTGTTGCATTTGACCCTAGTGCTTACTCTTTCTTGAAACTGTCTACTCCCCTGTGACTGCAATGCCACTCTCTCTCTGTCAGCGTGGGTCTCCACCTTGGATTCCTCTTCCACCCACCATTTAATCATTGGGATTCCCTGCCAATCAGTCCTTAAACTACTGCTTTTCACATTCCACACAGTGCACCTGGACAAAAGCTTCCATTGTTGGGATTTCCCTATCACCGATACCCTGATAACTCGCAAGTCTCTACCCTAGCTGGGGTTTTATTCCTGAACGTCAGGTTTATCAATACAACTGCATGCTAGACATCACCACTGAGATACTCCACAGGCATCTCCAAGGAGACATAACTCACCATCTCCACCCTTGCCCCAAAACTGCTCCTTCTGTGATCCCCATTTTAGTCAACGGTACCGTCATCCTCCCATCCAGTAAAGCCAGACACCTGGAGTCACCCTAACTCCACCCTCTCCCCAGCAATCTATCTCTAAAATCTGCCCTTTATATTGCCTTAATATTTAAACTCTGTCCCCTCCCTTCTACGGCCTCCACTTCATGATTATTTTGTGATAGCTCATCATCACTCACCTGGACTATTACAACAGCCTCCTAGTTGGACTGATTCCAGATTTTTCAATCTCACATTCACTCCCCACATAATCACTAAAATGACTGATCTAAACTCAGACCTGGTCATGTCACCCTCCTGCTTGAAAACCCCGTTGCCTGTATGATAGAGTCTTAAATTTTTGACATGACCTCTAAGGCCTCAGTGATTTTGGCCTCTGTTCATTCTTCAGCATCAGCCAAAACACTTCTTGTCTCAAACATTATGTTTCAGTAATGCCCTGCTCTCATCACACTGTTTCCTACCCCCACACTTCTCTCATCCAATAACACCCACCCCCAACTGACCTGCATCCTTCAAAATAGCTTGTCCCCCATTTTCTCCATAAAGCACTCTTGCCTTTCCCTTGTATTCCTAAGACATCCTATGCTTAGCTCTTGGCATTTGTCCACTGTTTTGAGGAGGGCACCTGTTGGGATGAGCACTGGGTGTTGTATAGAAACCAAATTGACAATAAATTCATATTTAAAAAAAGAAATTATTTGTTTATGGGCCTACCTCCCAACATTAAATGAAATTCAAAAATAAGGATCAAGTAACTGGGTATTGGTCTCTGTGCCCCCTCCTCCAGCTCCCAGTGCTAAGCACAACGCCTGACACATAGACTCACACAATAATTGTTGAATTGATTGCCACAGTAGGGCAATGAGGCAGCTATTACAAATGAAGAAGCAAGTTACACACTAGTAGTTGGGGGAGCAGTAATTTAAACCAACTCTAAGGCCTCTGCTCTTTGAAACACAACCTGGGGGTCGCCAGGGTGGCTCAGTCGGTTGAGCGTCCAACTCTTAATTTCAGCTCAGGTCATGATCTCACAGTTCGAAATCTGCACTGTCAGTGCAGAGCCTGCTTGGGATTCTCTGTCTCCCTCTCTCTCTGCCCCTTTATCAATAAATAAACTTAAATATTTTTTAATTTAAAAGATATAAATAGAAAGAAAGAAAGCAAGAAAGAAAGGAGGAAGGGAGGGAGGGAAAGAGGGAGGAAGGAAGGAAGAAACATAACTTGGAAAACGTAAGCTAAGCACAGAAATGGAAATGAGAATGATATATCAGTGTACCACCTAAGGGTGATGGTGTATACCAGCAATCTAAGGAAATGAAGGTGGGCGAGATTTGGGGGATCAGAAGAATATGGGCTTAAAGTCCTAGCATTGCTGGTTCCAAGCAGAGTCCTGATATTATAAACTTCTGGCAGTGCCAGGACTGAGCTGCCCACTAGATTCTACATGCTGGGCCCGAGGTAGCTAATGCTTCCACAAATACTCACAACCATGCTTAGCAACCATTTTCTCTGTCCCCTCTTAGAAATAAGCCCCTCTCTCGGAAACAAGCCTCCAGGAAGTTCCTGGCATAGATCGAGACATGGAATATCCAAAGGATGTTAGAAGATAAATAAATAGGGATCTGTGTTGAAAAGAGCTGCCATGTCCCTCACCCCTCCTGGGAGGTCCCTATTCTCAGCCACCCACCCTCCAACAGCCTTTCCTACAACCTGAAACAGAACGCAGCCAACGAAAGGAGTCAAGATAGACACAAGACAAGACAAGGAAAGCCCAGGTCCAGGAACCCATGAAATCACACAACAGCAAAAGAAGAGGCTGTTAGATCCAGCTAATGGCCCCATGCCTGCACATATCAAACATGGCCGTCCCCACACACCTCCCTCTGGAACTCCTAGTCTAGAAGATATATGGCCCTGGATGAGGAAGGAACAAGGACATAAGGTTGCAATGATATCAGTGAAAGAAAACTAAAAATACCATCCTGTGTTGACAAAACGAAAAGGCGGCAAGGGTGTGTGTAACAAAGGATAAGGATAGGGTGCCCTTCTCTGGTAAACCCCATGTCAAACAAAGGTGAAGAGGCAGAAATGACCTCATCAGCAGAGAATCTGAGAATCTGCCAAGTGTCCACGGCAAGAACACCCCCAGTTCTCTGTCCTCACCCTACTCTCTGGAGGGCCAAGCCAACCTATCCTCTCCCCTAAAGGATTGTGGGAACAAGGGAGCTCACTTCCTGCCTGGGGAAGGAAGCTAGGGCAGCCTCAGCTCTAAAACATAGTTCTCATTTACCAATGAAGAGATTCACACACCTGCTCCCTACTCTGCTGCTCCTCTGTGGACTGAGATAAAGGCCTTCAGTTTACAAAGTTTCACAAGAGAAAAGAATTTGTTACTCCTCCTTTCTGCCTTCCCCTTAGCCAACCAAGCCCAGCTCCATCGCCACTCAGCTGTGACAGATGGCTCATTACCAGCTGGACAGGCCATGTCCTGGAGCCCTGACTCACCTTTCATTGCTCAAGGATGGGGTGAAGCCTGCGATCCTTGGAATTCCCCTCTGGAGGAGGTATGAGCAGCTCCCAGGCACCACCTCAGTGGAATCTCTCTAATAAATAACAAGAAAAATAAGAATTTAATGAGTGCTCTCTCTACGCCAGACATTGCACTTTACACATATCATCTCATTAAAAGCTCCCCAAAAACCTTATGAATAAGTACTACCATTATCCCCATTTTACAAACCAGAGAATAGAGCAGTTCAATGTATTGGTTCAAGGTCACATGGATAGCCAATGGAGAAGTAGGTACACAACACAGACCTTTTCTTCCCGACTTGAGATATCCTGCTCTTACCCACCCATGCAGAAGGGGCCATCTTCCCTGCTGCTGTGCGTATCTCCTTCTCCTTGTATGGACTGTGAATTTTCCCTTTTGATAGAAGCTCAAATTCCCAGATCTCTCTCGGTTTTCCATAGGTGTGGAAGCTTCCTGAAGTTAGAAATCATTTTTAATGTTCCTTTGGAAGTGATACCAAGAACATAAATCAAAGGTTTCAGAACACCATGGATGTTTAATAAATAGCATTTACTTGTTATTATTAAAACCATTAATACTCCACATATCCGGTAATTTCCGTTCCTCTAAAGCAAGGTTTCACAACCTCAGCACTAGTGACATTTGGGGCTGGATATCTCCTTGTGGTGGGGGCTGTCTGGTGCACTACAGGATGTGTTATATCACCTCTCGCTTCTACTCACTAGATGTCAGGAGCAATCCCACCACCACCAGCTGTGACAACCAAAAATGCCTTCAGACACGACCAAATGCCCCTGGGCAGCAAAATCACCCCCAGTTGAGAAACACTGCTCTAGACTAAGCAAATAAAAATGATAGTACAGAGGCACCTGGGTGGCTCAGTCGGTTAAGCAGTGGACTTTGGCTCTGGTCATGATCCCATGGTTTGTAAGTTCAAGCTCCACATCGGGCTCTCTGCTGTCAGCACAGAGCTTGCTTCAAGTCCTTTGTCCCCCCCTCTCTCTCTTTCTGCTTATAGAATCCCTTTCTGCTTATAGAATCTTTCATAGTAGATGTCATACACTGGAGGGAATCCACAGCCCAAAAAAAAAGGCCTGGGTTCAAATCCCTGCTCATAGTCCCAAACAAATATTTTTATATCTTAGCTCCTTTACGTATCAGCTTCCGGTCAACTGCCAGGTCTTAGTTGCTGTAAAATGAAGGTAAGGTTTCCCTGCTCAGGATTGTGGTGAGAATTAAATACAACAGCTAGAAAGCAACTCTATCACAAAGTTCTGCTTAAGAGGGCTCAAAAATAGTCACTTCTTTCTCTGCTCTCACTTGTCACCAGGCTCTTGAGAGCCTGATGTCTGATTTGTTTTCTCCACAACATCTAGCAGAGCAGTTCTCAACCCGGGCCACCTGACAAGAACTACAGAGCTTTTGAAATGCAGATGTCTGGCCCTACTGTGCACCAACTAGATTATAATCTCTGGCTTGAGAATATATATTGTGAGGATCCAAAAATGTACTCATAGAAAAGGTAATATGCATCACCTCTTACATAATTGTGTTGATGCCAAAAAATAAAATAGTGATAATATTTATATCAGTTCTTAAAATATGATATATTAATCATTAATAATCAATACATTACAAATAATTTAAATAAATCAGTACATCTCCAAATGGCATCTATTGTATTCTCAGGATCCACAAGTGTCATTAGAATTTTTAGATTTTATGTTTCAATTTCAATGATCACTTAAAAATAACCTTTACCCATATTATTTTAAAAATCTTTGAAGTGATAATTCTCAATTGAAAGATGCTCATTGGGGCGCCTGGGTGGCTCAGTTGATTGAGCATCTGACTTTGGCTCAGGTCATCATCTCACGATTCATGGGTTTAGGTCATGATCTCATGGTTCGTGCATTCAAGCCCCACGTCAGGCTCTTTGCTGGCAGCTTGGAGCCTGGAGCATGCTTTGGATTTTGTGTCTTCCTCTCTCTTTCTGACCCTCCCCTGCTTGTGCTCTGTCTCCCTCTGTCTCTCAAAAATAAAAAAACGTTAAAAAAAAAAAAAGATGTTCATTGAACAAGACTTTAATTTCTTTTTTTTTTAAGTTTATTTTGAGAGAGAGACAGGGAGAGTGAGGGGGGAGGGGCAGAGAGTGAGGAGAGAGGATCCCATCAGACTCTGTGCTACAGGCGGGGCTCCAACCAATGAACCACGAGACCATGACCTGAGCCGAAACCAAGAGTCAGACACTCAACCAACCGAGCCACCCAGGTGCCCCAAGACTTTAATTTCTTAAGATAGTGCTTCTCAAAGTTTCAGGAAACAGCTACAGAGAACTCTGAAATTAACATATTAACAAATTACTTAAGTGACAAAATTGCATTTGTACACAAGGCTGGAAATAGACTCTGTTATCAGGAGAGCCATTTGCTTTGTTTTTAGAAAAATAAGATGCTATAGTATACAGTTATGATATTTAAATGCTAATACATAGTATCAAATCAATACCAGAAGAAAAAAGAAATCACAGTTCATGATTAATGGCAGAAGTCAGTAGCATCTAAGGGAATTAAAGGATGCTCCCGTGACTCAACTAATGGAATGATGTTGAAAAGGGAAAGTTATGGGCTGGATTCAGGGCTGCGTGTCAGTAGCCTTGCTGTGTGCTACATCAGCACATCAACAACTCCACAGAGGCAGAGGCTTGTCTTCTCTCCGTGCCAACAACAGGACCACATCTGTAGAGACGTCCAGCAAACATTTCTGAAATAACGAACCCCACCTTCCTCTTATTATCGTGTTCTTTCTACCCTTATTTTCCCTATATCTTTTATTCCTTACTTATTAAACCTTGTATTTCTGTAAGTTACCTTAAATCCTACAGGAACAAAGTAGGATATGAGAAAATCAACACACTTGTAAAGAACTGGATGTAAGGGGATTCCCGTGAGTAGCATGTTTCCTTGACTTTGCCTCTGGAGAGCTGCCTCTACCACATTCTGTCAGATCTCCACACTGGCCCACCCCCCATCCTTGAGAGTTGGGTTCATGGCCCACTGATGAAACTGTCCTGTATGTTTTCACTATTGAACTGTCCAGTTATGCAGTCACAACAACACATTTGAATTTCTTGGTAAAATGCTGTGCCCTCCAGAGATGTGCCAAAGTGTAGCACAGAAGAACTAAGGAAAGCCATTTCTCTCCAGGGGTAACGGACCTGGGCGCCCTGCAGTGCACTTCCTCCCAGGCGCACAGACAGCCTTGTCTTTCCAGGCAGGAACTCCCGCTGGCTGGCCAGAGAAAGGGGGCATCCAAACCTGCTTCCTCCCTCTGCTGGGGATCCCTTTTCTACTTCCTCTTCTGTTTGGGGATTTGGAAGCACTGAGCCCTAACTTCTCTTCTTGTCTTATTTCACTTCCTCACCCACCAACCCACTCTTCGACCAGACACCAAGTGCCCCCAATGCTTCTTTTTCTGCCTAAAAATGGATGAAACCAACTTCTGATTTTGGGGTGACTACATATGTTAATGTTAGAAACAGGAGCTTAAAAGTTTCAACTTCCCTGTGAGCACTCAGTAATGTACAGAATTGCTGAATCTTTATATTGTATACCTGAAACTAATATAACATTGCATGTTAATTACACTTCAATTCAAGAAAGGAAAAAGAAAATACCTCCTGGCAACATTTAAAAGTTAATGGTAAACTGACATAACCATTATGGGAAACAATAAGGAGGAAAAAACATTAAAAATACAGCTGCCATATGATCTAGCAGTCCCACTTCTGGGTATATATCCACAGGAAATAAAACCACTTTCTCTAGGAGATATTTGCATTCCCATGTTCATTATTCATAGTCACCAAGACATGGAAACAACAAAAGTGTCTGTTGACAGATGAACGGATAAAGAAATTGTGAAATATATACATATATATATATATATGAATTACACACACACACACACACAGACACACACACACACACACTGAAATACTATTCAGGCTTTACAAAAGAAGGAAATCCTACTATCTGTGGCATGAATAAAACTGGAGGACGTAATGCTAAATGAAATAAGCCACCCACAGAAAAACAAATACTGCATGATGTCACTTATATGTGGAACCTAAAAATAAAAATTAAATTAATAGTAGCACAGATTAGAATGGTGCTTTCCAGGGTCTCAAAGTTAAAGGAAGATGGCGTCAAAGGGCATAAACTTTCAACTGTGATTAAGTTCTGGAAACCTAATATAGAGAACAGGGGGGGAAAAAAAGGATTCAATCTCCCACTTATTGAGAAGGCGGTCTTTGAACACTTCCCGAAACAACTTTCCAGCTCCTACTTAAATGCCAACAATCCCTGCTTCTTGCCACAATAACACAAGGCATTTCTAGATGTTACTATACAAAGTAAATCATCATAGATCCCCAGTCTCCAGACTCTGGACTTCAGGGACCTAGAAAAGATGCCAATTGTTCATTTTGCCAAATAAGGACATTAAAAAAAAAAGAAGAAGAAAAGATGAAAGAGGAGGCTCTCCTACCTACAAGCTACAATGACCATAATTTCACAACCGGAAAGACATTTTTATAAGAAAATATCAAAAAGCTGTAATGCTCGAATAAAAGGCAAGCCCTTAAGTTAAATAAATTTTTACATTCTCTTTCAAAATCTCATCATTTTGTTCTCATTCCTCTTATTCCACAAAGACAAACTGCTGGCAGCCTGGAGTCTGACCACAATTGACTGTAAGGCAGGAGTTATTTTCCCCTAAAGCTGTATGACCTTGAGCAGTTGACTCAATGCCCAGCAACCCTAGTCCACTGACCAAAGATGCAAATGAGGCAATGTGGGTAAAGCACTGTGCCAAACCAACTATGCTCCTGACACACAATTTAGGCTTATATGAAGCCAAAGTTGTGACCAACAAAAGGTACTAAGCAAAGATAATAATTATTGCAATAGTACATTTCTCTCCAAGTTCTATAAAATGCAAATAGACTAGCAAGAGACCCAAATACACCACAAAGTATACACACATATTAAAATAAAATATTAAATTAAAAATTTAAAATCATATAGTATATTGAATTATAATGATGTATTAAATATTAAATCTAAAAGGTACCAGACCTTGACTTTGGCCCATCTGAATCTCAAAGGCTAAGTAGGAACAGGCATGTATTAACAGGGTGGTAAATCTATACAGTGGAGAAAGCACCTGGCTAGATGGAAGGAGGCAGGCAATGTGGTCCTAACCCTGACACTGCCACTAAGTACGGCTATAGCCTTGGGCAAGTTTAATCTTTCTGTGTACAGTTTTCTCAGACATAAACGAGGAAATTTGATTAAAATGGTCTCTTAGGGCTTGATCAGCTTGAAAATTCTTTTTTTTTTTTTAATTTTTTTTTTTAACGTTTATTTATTTTTGAGACAGAGAGAGACAGAGCATGAACGGGGAGGGTCAGAGAGAGGGAGACACAGAATCCGAAACAGGCTCCAGGCTCTGAGCTGTCAGCACAGAGCCCGATGCGGGGCTCGAACTCACGGACCGCGAGATCATGACCTGAGCCGAAGTCGGCCGCTTAACCGACTGAGCCACCCAGGTGCCCCAGCTTGAAAATTCTTAATGTCATATACAATAGTGTGTTCTCTCTCTAAGAATTTGTAAGCCTCGGGGAATGAGAAGGATGAGTTGTATCTTCTAAACAGCTGACCACTAGATTACCCTCTAAGGCATAAGGAACCACACCATGGGATCCTCAAAAGCACAACACCCACTACCCTGATCCAAAAAGCCAAAAGGTACAACCCAATTATCCCTAAGTCAACGTGCTGACGGAAGCATCCATTGTTGGTAAACAAATGAGAGTATTATAAACATTCTCCAGGACCCTCCCTCTCCCTGGTAGCCCTTCCTCTCAAATATGCACCCTACCCTTCCATGGGTAGCTAAGAACCACCATGTACCAAAGGCAGACTATGGCAGGCATGTTACCTGCATTCTCTCTTACACCTTGATGTGATCCTGCAAGGTTTGTTTTATTAACTCCATAAAAGGACTTAAAGAATTGACTTTCAGAACAGGTCAGTACAGTCCAAGGTTACAACGTGAGGGGCAGGATTCAAACGGAGGCCTCTGTGACTCTAAAGTCTCTGCTCTATTCTCCTTGGTGGGAATGCTGCATCCCTCCCACCTCTGACACACCCAGGAGACTAGATCAAAACCAGCCAAGGTGCCTCAGGCTGATGATCCCTGCATTCACCAGTGCGGTTGCTCCTGGGGAATTTTAGGGAAGCTCTCTTTAGACTCTAACCTTAGGAAGACTAGCTTCTCTCTGCTCTCTGAAAGCTCTCCTTTCTAAAGAGACCAATGAGGTATGGAAGTGCCCACCACATTCTATAGCATGAAGTATCAGCATATAAGCTCTGGGCCAACTAGAAACTTTGGGGTACCCAGTACAGTCACAGAACACAGCTTTTCCGACCTTAACAACTAGTCTGACATTCAGTTCCAACCTGGTTTACTTACATCAGCTTCTAAACCCTGGCTATGTAGGGTGAACTCCAGGGATCAGCAATGTCTTGGCATTACCTGGGAGCCTGTTATAAATGAGGAGTCCCAGACCCCTCACCAGACCTACTGAATCAGAAACTGCATGTTAGCAAGATGCTCCGTGTGATCTGAATGCACATTCAAGATAAAAAGAACTGTTCTAGAATCATCTATGGAGCTTTTTAAAAAGTATGAATTTCCAGGAACTAGAATCCAAAATTACAGAGAAAGGGGTGAAGGAATAGTGGGAAGTCCAAATACATGTATTTTTTTTTCAACAAGTTTTCTTGTGGTCTATCCTCAAGAAAACTCAAGTCCCTTCTGGAGGAATCAAAGATCAATTTTGTTTTGTCAACAGCTGTCCCTGTAGCCAACAGCTCCCTCCTCTCTAAAGGCAGTGTTGATGACTTCATACAGGCTCTCTCTTGGGCTGAGCGCCACAATGTACTAAATGAATGGAACAATTCTGCTTGTCAGTTTCCCCGCTCTGCCCCAATCGTCTGCCCTCAATTCACAGGGAGGTTTAGACTACTGTCTCCATATCAACAGCAAAACTCCTATATTTTCTTTTCTCCTGACCCACTACCTTAATCTGGCAGGCAGGTAGGCAGACAGGCAGGAAGGAAGGAAGGACGGAAAGCTGGAAGGAAGAAAGAAAGAGCGGAAAGAAGGGAGAGAACAAATCAACATGTGTTATACACCTACTGTGTACCAGACCCACTCCATCCATCCCCCAAAACAGTTTACATATATTTCTCATTTAACATACATTAAAATATGTAAGATTTGTATTAATGCCCCAATTTTCAGAAATGAAAAATGAAGTTCAGATAGATTAAAACTCTCCCAAAGCCAGGTTCCTAAACAGTATCTAATAATAAAGTTCTGCTGCATTCTTTCTACTATCCCTATCTTGCTTACACATAATATTATATAAATAAATATTTTCACTGAAATCTAAATCACATACCATAAAATTCATTTCACTGGATTTTAGTATATTCACACAATGATGAAACTATCGTAACTAATTCCAGAGTACTTCCATCACCCCAAAAAGAACCCCCAAACCAATTAGCAGTCACTTCTCATTCTCCCTGTTCCTCCCTCCCACCCCTCCCACCATCCACCCCCACCCTGTCCCTGGAAAATACTTTGTCTCTATCAGTTTGCCTATCCTGGATATTTCATATAAGTGCTATCATACAATATGTGGTCTTTTGTGTCTGGCTTCTTTCACTTAGCATAATGTTTTCAACGCTCATCCATGTTGTAGCATTTATCAGTACTTCATTCCCTTTTGTAGTTGAGTAAAATTCCATTGTTGGATATACCTTATTCTTGCATCTATTCAAGAGTAAATGGGCACTTGGGTTGTTTCCCACCTTTTGGCTTTAGGAATAACACTCCTATGAACACTCACGTCCAAGTTTTTGTGTGGACATATGTTCTGAATTCTCTTGAGTACATAACTATGAGTGGAGTTGCTGGGTCATGTAATAGTAACTCTCTGTTTAATTTTTTTGAAGAATTGCCAAACTGTTTTTCCAAATTGACTACATTCCCATCAGCAATGCAGAAGGGTTACAGATTTTCCATATCCTTGCGGACACTCGTTATGTCATTTAGCCATCCCGCTGTCCGTGGAGTGGTATCTCTTTGTGGTTTTATTTGCATTTTCCTAATAACTAATGATGCTGAGCATCTTTTAACATACTCTTTCACTTTTGTGTATATTCTTTGGAGAAAGTACTCATTGCCCATTTTTAAGTTGGGATACTTGTCTTTTTATTGTTGAGTTGTAAGTGTTCTTTATATACTCTGGATACTAGGCCCTTACCAGATAGATGATTTGCAATATTTTCTCCCATTATTTGGATTATCCTTGCACTTTCTTGATAGTGTTCTTTGTAGAATGAAAGCTTTTAGTTTTGATGAAGTCCAATTTACCTATTTTTTCTTTGGTTGCTTATGCTTTAGGCATTATATCTATTAAAGTGTTGCCTAATCCAAGGCCATGAAATGTTATACGTGTTTTTTTTTGGGGGGGGGGGCAGGTTGTATAAACACTTACATTTAGATTTTTTACCCACTTTAAGCTAATTTTTTATATAGTATGAGTTATGGGTTCAGTTTCATTTTTTGCATGTCGATATCCAGTTATTCCATTTGTTGAAAAGACTATTCTTTCCCCCATCAGATTGTCTTGGCACCCTTATCAAAAATCAGTTGATTATAAGTGTATGGGTTTATTTCTGGACTCTCAATTCTTTTCCATTGGTTTATATATGTCTATCCTTATCCCATTATCACATTATCTTGGTAACTATAGCTTAAATACTAAGTTTTGAAATTGTAGGCTGTTTAAGTCCAACTTTGTTGTTATTGTTGTTTTTCCAAGATCATTTTGGCTATTCGGGGTCCTGTGTTATAGTTTTCAGTATAAAAGTCTCACATTTATTTGGTTAAATTTTCCAGTATTTTAATTGAATATCTTCAAGTTAAATGATACTTTCTCTTTCTAGTTAAAATCTATTGTTAAGTGCTTATACTGAAATTTTCATTTCAGTCATACTTTTCCATGGCAGAATTTCTATTTGTTTTCTTTTAAATCATTTTTATGTCTTTAATAATATTATTTATTTGATGAGACATTATTCTCATACTTTCCTTTCACCTTCTAGACATGGTTTCTTTTACTTTTTGAACGTATTTATAATACTTGAGATAACATCTTTGTCTACTAAGTCTAATATATAGGCTTCCTTAAGGACAGTTTTTTTTTTTTTCTGTGCACCGACCAGACTTTCTTGTTCCTTTGTAGGTCTTGTAATCTTTTGTTGAAAACTGGACATTTAAAAAATATAATGTGGTCATTCTGGATATGTGATACCCCTCCCTCCCAGGGTTTGTTGTAGTTTCTGTTGGTATTATTGTTTGTTGCTACTGCTACTTTTGTCTGTTTAGTGACTTTTACAAATTAATTCTGTGAGGTCTATCTTCTTTTTATTATTATTATTTTTTATTTTAGAGAGAGTGAGCAAGCAAGTGGGGGAGAGGGGCAGAGGGAGAGAGAGAAAATCCCAAGTAAGCTCCACAATCAGCAGAGCGGAGCTCAGCCCTACAGAGCCCATGATCCTGGGACCATGACCTGAGCCAAAATCAAGAGTCAAACGCTCAACTGACTGAGCCACCCAGGTGCCCCATCTGTCTTCTTTATCATGTGTGGCCACTGAAGTCTCTGCTCAGTTCACCTGGTGGTCAGCTAATGAAACCTGAGATTTCTGATTTACAGGCAATTTCCAGATAGGTCACATAGTGACAATTCTCTGGAAATGAGACTTTTGGAGCACTCCAAACCCATTCTGCCCTCTTCCACTGGCTGCTAGTTTGCTGGTTTTCATGGCTCCCATAATGGCAAAGCTGTTGGGTTTTTTTTTTTAATGTTTACTTATCTTAGAGAGAGACAGAGACAGAGCATGAATGCGGGATGGGCAGAGAGAGAGGGAGACACAGAATCCGAAGCAGACTCCAGACTCTGAGCTGTCAGCACAGAGCCTGACCTAGGGATTGAACTCATGAACTGTGAGATCATGACCTGAGTTGAAGCTGGAAACTCAACTGACTGAGCCACCGAGGTGTCCCAAAGCTGTTGGTTTCTAAGGCTATTGCAGAGGTGTGGAGAGAGGGGTGGGAATAAGGCAAGCTAAAATGCCACAGTGCTCACTGTGCTTAATGAGATTCTGCCATTTTTCTTAAACAAATGCTCCTCAGATTTTTGCAAGCCTTTGGTCAATTTCTAGAGTTCTGAAAAAATTGATTTTGACCATTTTTGCTGGTGTTCTCATTGCTTTGCTGGAGGAGTAGATTTTTCAGAGGTCCTTGCTCTACCATTCTGTAAGTGCTTCTCTCAAAGAAACATTTATAAATATCACCTTGATTCAATTCTACATTTTTTGGTTTCATTTCTACTCACATAGTACTCTTTCAGAAAATAAATCATAAAAATCAGAGGAGAGATATAAGAAAACATATTTTCTGATTTTTTAGTATTTCCCTTGTGCTATGGTGCTATGGAGGAACATGTCAGGAGCAAGGTGGACCAAAGCTGTTTCTTTCCAGAAAATAAATATAAATCCAAAAGCACGGTCTTCCTAATTCTATGCTAGTCACAAAATGGATGGGGATTGGAGACATGTTCGATAAAGGAAAGCTAGAAAAGGATATGTAATATTCCAAGAAAAGAGAGCTTTTACACCTGGATTCCCTATAGGGAAAAGAGTGGAGCTTCTATTTAATTTTTTTTAATGTTTATTTATTTTTGAGAGAGAGAGAGACAGAGCGTGAGTGGGGGAGGAGCAGAGAGAGAAGGAGACACAGAGTCCAAAGCAGGCTCCAGGCTCTGAGCTGTCAGCATAGAGCCCGACGCTGGGCTTGAACCCACGAACTGGGGGATCATGACCTGAGCCAAAGTCAGACACTTCCCTGACTGAGCCACCCAGGCGCCCGAAGAGTGGAGCTTCTAAATGGGCCAGGTATGTGATGATCACTCCACTCTGGATTTCACTTTGCCAGCACTCAGCCTATTCTCCACAGCTTGTGTCAAATAGCAGACGCCGAGATGAATGAGGTGCAGAACAGAACCGTGATCAGTGCCTTCCCCTTCTTGAGCAAAACTGGAATTGGTAAAGGGTCATGCTGACGAATAGCAGGAGATTCATTCGTGGTGAGATTCTGGGCCGAATTCCAGACACCAGTTCATTTTAGGGAGGAGTGGGAAGGAGATTTGCATTTATGACCTCACGCAGAAGCTCCAACCCCGGAGCATATAAAGAGGTGAGTCGCAGGTATTTCCTAGTACCTGGCCCAGCCGTCTCCAAACCAGTCAAGACCATGGCAGTCCTTGGCTCCACACTGCTGCCACTCGGGCTGTTTCTATGCTTCGGACTGCTGTGTTCTTCTGCCAGCTCTGCAGGTGAAATTGACAAATGCATGTTCTTCAGTGAGGTCACCACCACTGGCCCAGGCATCATGGTCAATTCAGATGTCTATGACAGCAACAGAAACTACACAGGTGAGAAGCCGTTCTCTCTGTCGTCCTTTGCCTTCTATAGGGAGTTCATCAGAACTTCAGAGCACACCCCTCCATTCCTGCGCTCAATCACATAAAACATGTGTCTTTGGCCCAAAGGGAAGTGGGGGCAGAAACAGAAAGAAAGAGAACATGTGATAGAGTTAGCTGGGTGGGGCTGTTTCTGCCTGTTCTCTGCGCAAACCTGAACCAGGGGGCCATGACGTCCCGACACCCAGGTTAACTGAGCCCCAGCAAGAGCTCACCTGAGGCAAATTCTCTGACTTAAAGAAAATGGGCATTTTATTATTTTCAGGGGTAGTATCTGCATCACAGTCTGTAGTCTGTTCACATCCATTTGAGAGAACAATGTCCCTGTGGATGATGGCATGTTGCATGCGAGGAGGCGCTGTTCACCTTCAGTCTGTGGGAGGAAACTCGAGCGAGTTAGGCAGGGACAGTGTTACTCTCCCACCTGGTTCACAAGCAGCCTGAAGCCGAGAGAAGTGAGGTGATGGCTCAGGGTTCCACTGCAGCAAGTAAGTGGCAGAACTGTCTGGCTCCTGAATCTTGGTCTTTCCTTCCCAATCTGATGCTTCTCTTCGAGGTGCCGAGGAACATTCTCCAAATATCCCATTTTGGATCAGCCAAACCTTATAAGTCAAGGCAGGTGCTTTCTAATTACGTTCATAATAACAACACTTAATATGGTGGTTTACAGGTATTCGTGCATTTATTCCTCACAATAACCTGTGAGGCAGATACATACCACAGTCATTCCCATTTCACAGATGAGAAAACAGAGGCAGAGGTGATAGTCACTTGCTCAGGTCACAGAGCTACTTAGATGGTGGCACTGTGATAGAAACCCGAGCAGCCTAGCTTGAGACACCCGGCCCCTAACCACTGCACCATACGCCTCTCACTTACGGTACTGAGCACTGAGACCACTCATTATGTGCTGGGTGCTGTTCCAAGGGTAAATGCTATTGTCTTCCCAGATGAGAACTGTGGCACAGGAGAGTTAAAGTTTTTACCCAAGGTCACAGGAAGGAGCACTGTTAATATCTGAACCCAAGTTAACAGCTGAGATCTGTCCAGCTCCATTCAGCCAGGCTGTCCAGCTTCGGGGACTGCTGTCTCATTACTATGTCATCCTACTATCCTAGAACTCGACCCCAATTTTTCAGGGAGCACCAGGGTGGATATTACACCCATAAACTACAGAGTCCTGACTTCGGCAGGAGAATGACCATGGTCTGCCTTCCCATGCTCATCCTGTCTTGTCCTTTTTCCTTTTTTTTTTTTCCATCGGGATTGTCACTAAGGGCCTCCGTTGTGACTCAGGTCACTGTATCCCACTCCTTCAGACAGTGGGTCCTATCCTACCAAGCCAGGGCAGATAATCTTATAATTCAAGATGAGGACAGGAAGGCATATGTATGACCTTATCTACAGAGAAGGACCTGGGGCAGGTCAGAGAAACAGCTACAAAAGAGATCACAGACCCCGGACTTAAGATAACATATCACAAGGTGAGGGATTCTGCTGCTGAAATCAAAGAAAAAGAAATCTATCTTGTGAAGATGTTGGGGGAGAGACATGTAGCATGGGGGCCTTCTGAAAGTAGGGAAGTAGGAGAAAGAACAGTCAGGAGAGGATCCATGAGACCCCTCGCAGGGGAATACACTGTGTGAGAGGGAAATCAGGCATTTACATAGGTGCTGGGTAGAGCAGGGGGGTGAGGAAGGAGGAGAGGAGCTCCGGTTCACCGAACACCTACTATGTGCCGGGCACTTCTCCAAGTTTCGTCTGACTTCAGCTCAGAACAGAAATGTGCTAAAAGTTCTATGATAAACTGAATCACTATGTGAATGATTTAAGTTGGGAGTCAAAATCCTATGCTCACGGAGATGTGAAGTGTCAGACTCCACACCTAGGATTACACAACAAGCTCTGTGATCTCCTTGTAAGGGTGTCATTGCAGGCCTCCTCTGGGATGTGGGACCTTTGGGGAGACTGGGTACATACATACCCACAAAGGCCAACAGCTTCTCCTTATTTTCATTTTGAATATTTTTTTAATTTCAGGGTTTGTGTCAACATTGGCAGGTCATATATAGACCACATGGCATGTCCCATGGCACAATGGCAGCCTAGGTGTTATCTTAGGAGAGGTTTCCTAGGTTTGTCTTGGTATCAGGGAAAGAAACCTGTGATGCAGTGACAATATTAAGATTTTGCTGTGTAAGCATCGGCCTCCATTTTTCCCTTCAGTGGGCAAGAGGGATGTAACTTGCTTGCCTTTTTCCTGACCCTTCATCTTTAAGGGCACTGTACCACCTTGGGTGCACAACTTTTTAAATCAATCAGTGAGTAGTTATCTGGTACCCTCCAGGTGCCCAGCACTGGACGGGCCAGATACTGACATGGATGAAACCACAGTATCTAGTACAAGCCAGGATGTAGTTAAGGACTCAATTCCATAAATATAAACATAAATGTTTCAGGAGAGAGAGGGAAAGTGGGCTGAACTGGCCAGGAGGTGGGACATAGGCAGGGTCCTGGAGGGTAAGCGGGGATGGAATATGTGATGAGAAGGCAGAATCCCAGATAGGTGGTCAGACAGGAACAAAGGCCAGGGCAGGTGATGGCCGGGTGCATCTGCGGAGCCAGAAGAAGGCTGGCTGCCCTGAGGGCAGGAGGGCAGAAAACACAGTGAGCCAGACTAGGAGGACCATGAAAGCCATGTGCTGGGTCCTATAATCAAGAGAAGTGAAAATATAAAAGCAGAAATGTTTAGATCCTCTAGAAAGAAGGGCACTTGGATGGTTTTGGAGAGTACTGTATCCAGAAGGAAGTGTGTGTGGAATCTGATCTGGCTATGGTCTAAACAGAGAAGGTGGAGGCCAGAAACCCAGATGACAGATGCCTGGGAGGGAAGAAAGGAGGCAGGAAGCCAGAGGGAGAGAGAGAGAGCAAGGAGAAGCAAGAGCACAGGCAAGAGCATGCCCCCAGAACTGACAGACTTGGTGAAATCTACCGGACAGCATCGTAGAGCCCTCCACCCTGCGTATGTCTACAACAGCAGCCAGGTTCTTGCCGGGCAAGTCTGGGCCTGTGGGGTTTGGCTCAGTGCACCACCACCACCAACCCCCCCCCCCCCCCCGCCCCCGTGACTGGCAAAAACAAAGAGAAATGTTTTGTGCTTAAATAAATAAATAAATAACAATGGCCATTCATCCAACACCCATCACGTGTTAAAGTCTTAACACTACTCTCTGTGCTACTCCTAGGAAACTTGTAAGATAAGGTATCTTGATCTCCATGTAACAAGGAGGGATAATATCATTATCCCCAGACGTAGGACCAGCCCTGGGGCCAAGTGGGCATTCAAGAAATATTTGTGGAGTGAGTGATGAACAAGGAAACCGAGGCTGAGAGACGAAATGGCTTGCTCCTAAATGTAAGAGCTACAGTTCTCATCTAGGACTGTCTGACCCTATTGTGCTACAGGCTTGATATTCTATGCTTTGTAAGGAGAAGTCTTTGAATGAATGTGAGTGGCTGACAGGGACCTGGAGAACAGCCCTTTGGCATTGAGAAATTCTTTCAGAAGGGATCTTATTGTTATTTTTTTAATGTTAATATATTTATTTTGAGAGAGAGAGCTAGCTGGGGAGGGGCAGAGAGAGGGAGAGAGAGAATCTGCAGAGAGAGAGAATCTGCTGCAGCACAGAGCCTGACTCGGGGCTCGATCTCACGAACCGCAAGATCATGACCTGAGCTAAAATCCAGAGTCGGGCACTTAACCAACTGAGCCACCCAGGCACCCCTCAGAAGGGATCTTCTGAGGGAGAAAATGGACAGACTGAAACATTCTCTTGAAATTCCCTCTCCACTACCCATCAGGATGCTGGAATCTAGCCTGTGAGTGCACCCCAGGCTAGATCAACACGGAAGACTCACCTGATTGGGGAAGGTCAAGAAACCCTAGGGTTATGTGATAGGTACTGGGGCTCAGAGACCCCATCCCTTCCCTCACACTTGACAATAGAGACCAAGAGGACCAGGAAATGGGCTCTGCTTTGACTTGTCACTAACAGGCCCTTATTTCATGACCGACTTCCCAGGGGGCCCACTTGACCCTTTCTCATGCATCAACCACATCTCTCCCCACTCTCCACTCACCCTGACAGAAGGGGAGAAGAGGCTATCCCCTTCAACTGGCTGATAGGAACCTGGCTCCACAGATTAAGAGCCATCCACGAGCTCACCCCTATTATATAGCAAAACCAGGGCCAGAGTACTGGTCTTCTTTTACCTTTTACTATAAAAAATTCGGAAAACACAAAAATGCACTAGGAAGAAAATAAAAATAATCTATAATCCCACTACCAAGAAATCATACTTAATATCTTTGATTTTATTTTTTTAATTTACATCCAAATTAGTTAGCATGTAGTGCAACAATGATTTCAGGAGTAGATTTCTTAATGCCCGTTACCCATTTAGCCCATCCCCCCACCCACAACCCCTCCAGTAACCCTCAGCTTGTTCTCCATATTTATGAGTCTCTTATGTTTTGTCCCCCTCCCTGTTTTTATATTATTTTTTTCCCTTCCCTTGTGTTCATCTGTTCTGTGTCTTAAAGTCCTCATATGAGTGAAGTCATATGATTTTTGTCTTTCTCTGACTGATACTTTCACTTAGCATAATACCCTCCAGTTCCATCCACGTAGTTGCAAATGGCAAGATTTCATTCTTTTTGATTGCTGAGTAATACTCCATTGTATATATACATACCACATCTTCTTTATCCATTCATCCATTGATGGACATTTGGGCTCTTACCATACTTTGGCTATTGTCGATAGTGCTGCTATAAACATGGGGGTGCATGTGTCCTTTCAAAACAGCACACTTGTATCCCTTGGATAAATGCCTAGTAGTGCAATTGCTGGCTTGTAGGCTAGTTCTATTTTTAGTTTTTTGAGGAACCTCCATACTGTTGTCCAGAGTGACTGCACCAGCTTGCACTCCCGCACCATAGTTAATATCTTATATTTCCTTCCAGACTTTTTTCATCAACTTCCTTTAAAATGGGATTGTATTATATGCACATCCTATTTGTAACTTTCTTTTTGCACACTAAATTTTGATTTCATGACCTTCATCCCCCTGTCACATGCCACAGATGGCGGCTGATTGTTTCCTTGTCATTCCCTCGTAGTATGGGTTCCTGTGAATGCCAATATCAGCTCTGTGGTCCTGCGAGCAGTGGATGAGAACAACACCTCACTAGGCCTCTGGGAAAAAGCAGATGAGCTTTGCAACAGCAGCGCCCTGTATCACCTGGAGAACTTGAATGACAAGCTCTTCACAGCAAACTGGGTATCTCCTAACTCCGAAAACATAACCACAATCGAGCTACAGTAAGAACCTGTCACCGTGTGATTTGCTTTGGGCTTTTATGGGCTTTTTGCAGATGGGGTTTATGCAGCTTTACACTGACCTGAGATGGCTCAAAATGCACCCCAGACACGAAGTGGAGAATTTAGTAGCTGTGCTCTTTTTCTGCCTCACCATTCTGTCCAACATTTTACCTACAGTTCATGCGCACACACACGCACCCCCCTCCCCCCAGGGCAGGCTCAACATAGACAGAAAGATCTGGTTTTGAAGAAATCCAGAGCTAGACAGTGGTTAAAGCAAACCAAGCTAACAAACAAATGAAAACCGAATTTATTCAGGACTGTCGCAACAGAAGAACCTAAGATAGAATAAGGCTCAATTCTGAATACCATGTGGGCAAGTGGGAATTTACAGCCAAGAAGCAGGGTGGGGGGGTTGGGGGGGGGTCACTAAGAAGAATCAACAAGGCCTGTAAGGGGGATTCTGGCTAAACTGACCTAACAGGATTCTTGCAGAAGGCAGGCCAAGGTGAGCAGATATTATCTGGGGTGGTAGAGGAGGAAGAACCAGGTGTTAGGGGTGAAGGGTGAGAGGTAATTGCTCAACTGACTTAGAAGTGTTCTTGCTGAAACCAGATTTTACAAGGAAGTGCACAGATAGGCCTGGGAGAAGGTTTGGAGCCTGACTAAAGTTTGGACAAGCAAAGAATCTTTGCCACTGGGCACATGTTTGCATCAAATTCCAGAGGACCATTTTTTAAAACAGATTCGTTTTGAAAATGGCAAGTGTGATGATCATGTAATAACACTGGCTTCCTAGTGTCACACCGAATGGACACACTCAGATTCCGAGGCGAGGCCAGCCGGTGCTCACATTCCACTTTAACAAAACGACCTTCCTCTCAGCTAGAGATGTTACCCAGGTTACTTTAGGAGCCCACGTTGAGAGGCCCTCACACTTTCAGACTGCCACTCTGTACCAAAAGGGCAGGTCTCACCATGAAGCCATGTACCCGGTCAATAGCCACCAAGTCTCTACAGACACTGATGGTGATGATGCTGTTGAGCCATCCTGCCTTCTCCTGCCATGCCTGGGGCCTGATGGGACATGGCTGGCTCTGGAGAAGTCGTTTTGCCCACGGTGACTTCTGAGAGTGGAAATGCAAGGGAGCTGCTGCATCCCAGCCTCCTGATGACAGCAGTCTCCTAGATGCCAACCAAAGCTAATCAGGGCGATAACTCTGCTTACACGTAATGTCATTAAAGCCTCTACACTCCATGCAACAACAGATGAAAGACCCAACGGTGACCACCTGCCACAGAAACAGCACATCCCCACAGACAGTATGGTCTCCAGACCCCTCCTTGGCCCACGCGGCTGACAAGGGGAGGGACCAGCACATATAATGGGGGTACAGACAGCAGGGAGCTCCACCGCGCTGGGTGGGGCACAAGGAGATGTGAAGAGGCCCCTGCCTCTGGAGCTCCACAATGAGTTCCGGGGAGGCAAGGCCTCTGTAGAAATCATTGCAGAGGGTGAACATCACTTCCTCCAGAAAGCATTCCCTAAACCCCCAGGTCAAGTTCCAGCTCCCTGCTTTTCACCCTCAGAACTTCCACTGCTTCTTCACAACACATAGCACACCTGGGATCCATTACTTAACTCGTCCACTGATTGTTTTACTTTAAAAAAATTGTTTTTAAATGTTTATTTTTGAGAGAAAGAGAGTGCGAGTTGGGGAGGAGCAGGGAGAGGGAGACACAGAATCCGAAGCAGCTCCTGGTTCTGAGTTGTCAGCAAAGAGCCTGATGGGAGGCTCGAACCCATGGACTGTGAGATCATGACCTGAGCCAAAGTCAGATACTAAACCGACTGAGCCACCCAGGCGCTCCTGATTGTTTTGTTTAAAGTCTGTCTCCCTGAAGAGACTGTAAGTGCTACAAGGATTAGAACCATGTCTGTCTCATCCACCACTGTCCCCTCAGCACCAAGCACAGTGATCGGCATGTGGTGCACACTCATTAACTGTTGAATGTATGAACGAGACACTGGGTTGACAGTGAAATCACTGTAATAAGAATAGCATACCAAGGGGGCACCTGGGAGGCTCAGTCAGTTAAGCATCCAACTCTTGGTTTCGGCTCAGGTCATGATCTCACAGTTTGTGGGTTTGAGACCTGTGTGGGGCTGCACGCTGTCAGCATGGAGCCTGCTTGGGATTCTCTCTGTCCCTCTCTCTCTCTCTCTCTGCCCCTCCCCTGCTTGCATTCTCCCTCTCCCTCCCCCTCTCCCTCTCTCTCAAAATAAATAAAAAGCTTAAAAAAAAAAAGAACAACATACCAAGCTGTACAAATCATTTAATGAACATTGAGCACCTACTATGTGTCAGGCATTGCTGACAACAGAACCTGTCCCCATGGAGCTGGCCCTCCTGTGGCAGAAGAGGCTCACAGCAAGGCAATGCAGTCGAGGAGCATGTCTCTCTAATGGAGCTCTGTGTGGGTTAATGACAACAGGGAGAAATGACTTCACAGAGGTTACTATTGAGTATATGGGCAGATGGGACCAGGACGGAGATCACAGGCAGGGCTGGCTTGGACAAAGAGTAGAGGTTCAGAGTGGTTCAAACAAAGAGCAGAGATACATACCAGCTGGTAAGGAGTTCAGGGTGCTGAAATTGGTGGGGTGGGGGATGGACAAGAACTTGGCTGGAGCAAGACCACAGAGGATCTTAGTCAAGACAATATAGACCAGATCAGTATTTAACGATCTGCTGATTATGCTGTAGAGAACACTAAGGTCGGGATCCTCTGGGAAGGAAGAAATGGGAGCAGGACTCATGAATTCCACAGCTGAGGTCCTCACCACGATCTCTTATTGATTTGCCCTCCACAGAGCCTTTGCTATCAATTTCTACAACATGGCTACATTTTCTTCTCTGCAACTAAGAAGAAAAGGTAAGTTCCTCTGTGGCCTATTTACACATCTGGCAGTGATTCAGTCAGCCTGGAAAATTACTTTGTGGGTGTTCTAGAAAGTCTTCTGGTCATGATTGTCCAGATGTCAGTTGAGTCCCCCAACACCTGAGACCTACAGAAGACGGCTCAACCCCTTATCAGATGCCCTCTGGGAAACAAAAGCCATTCCCAACATTTCTGCCAACTCCCAGAGGCCTTTAACTCTCAGTCACCTGTGGCTCCAGACTACTGCTTCCTCAGGAGCCATTATGTCTAATACTACATAGGTGGATATGAAAGTCAGCTCTTTCTTTAATTTCCACAAAGAATTCCCACTCACACAAAGTCTTCATATGTATAGCAGACTCTAACCAAGGAGCTGAAGGGAAGAGGGGGAGATTTGCATAAAGAAGGGTTGATAGTGTAGAAATACTCATACTTTCCTTCATTCTCAGAGTGGCCTCTGGCCACCACCACTACCACCAGAGATTTACACTGACCTTTCACAGGCTGTCATCTCCAACTTCAAACCATCCTGGAGCTCCTGGTCCTTCTCCTCCCTTCTCTGTCCTCTTCCTTCTCTCCTACCTCCTTCTATGGAGCTAAAACAAATTCGAGACACTGAGGTCCAAGAAAGATAGGTAACTTGCCCAAAGCCACACAGAAAGCAAATGGCAAAACTAGGACACATAGTCCACATCTTATACTTTTTTCCACTTTTCTTAGACTTACATCAAAACTAGAAAGACAACATTTTACTACTAATGAAGTTTTAAAATGCAAAGCTCAACCAAGAACAATAAATATTAGTCTTTCTCAATGTCCAGATAACAAGTCTTCTTTGGGAGCCCCCCAACATGCAGTATGATGCCCATTTTCCTGCTGACTGTACATTGCAAATGTGGTCACAAGGGATATCTGTTTTCAGCAAGAGATTTTAAAGTGATTCTGCCTAAGGAAACTATTACATGAATGCCTTCATGGCTTCCTTTGATGCTCCCCCTCTGTGGAAAGACCAGGGTATTATTTTCTTCCTGAAGGGTATTTTCTAGATGAACACTCATGTAAATGCTAAGAAAGAAAGAAAAAATGTGTGTTTCTAATCAGGATTCCTTCAAGTAGTTGTGTTCAGACTTTGTGGCTCAGTGGGATACTAGAGAAACATTTACCCTGGAGAAACACTAAATGAGATAAGACAAGGCCTCCTAACTGGAAGACACCCTCCCGCTGGGGACAGTGCTTGGGCCCGAGCAAATCACAGGATTCCTCCCTTCTTATTCTTCTATATAGTCCTCTTTGATCCATAGACCCCTGGAGGCATCATTATAATACTCCAGGTTTTCCAGGATTGGACTACCCCCAGGGCCTGGTTCTCTCTGCTTCTCTGCAAGGCAACCTCAGAGAACCCATGGATGGTCAGACCCCCACATCTGAGAATGACCAGTGCCTCTGAAACCACAGAAAGAGATTCAGGGGTTTGTACAGGGCCTCTTTGCACTTGCTTTAGGGCAGGGGTAGCCATCCTCAGGTCTGAATGATTATCTATTCTTACAAGCTTTACATGCAACCTTTGAAATTAGTAGGAAAAAAAAGAAAATTATGCCATTCTGGATGATATTTGCACTGATTGATCTAATATAACATTAAGGACATAAAGACATAGGAGGACAGACTACCCACCCAACAACAAATTCAGTAGTTGTATAAATTCCTTCCCATTTAGGATTGTGTAGACCTTAAGGGTAGAGAATCTTTCTTACTTGCATTTTGTTCCTTGACATTCTGTACCCCCTACTTTTTCCTCATCCTCTACAAATACTTGGTAACTGAGAAGGGTCTACTGAAATTTGCTCCAGCGTTCCATCAGATTAGCCTCCTTTCTCTACTGCCCACCACCACCTCCCCCCAACAAAGAGATTGTGATGCTATTGTTTGTTTGTTTCCAGAGATGACCACCTCCCAGATATCCACAACCAGGACAACCCCAAGCCCAAACCCAATGACAGGACACATCTCCACAACCAGGACAACCCCAAGCCCAAACCCAATGACAGGACACATCTCCACAACCAGGACAACCCCAAGGCCAAGCCCAATGACAAGACATATCTCCACAACCAGGACAACCCCACGTCTGACTCCAAGGACAACCAGCTTGGCCAACAAAACCTTCCTCTGCCCCATCACAAGTGCCATTCAGATCCTGATAGTCTTTCTCACCAGCAAACTCCTCTCCTAGAAGGAAGCTAGGAAAATAATTATTCCTGCCTCCTCTGCATCTCCTACATTGAGTTCCAAGCCAGGGCTCTGACAGGTGTGCAAATGAAGACTTTACATTCTCAAATGGACAACTCTACTGCCACTGCTTTGGACAAAAAAACAGAGACTTGGGATCACTTGGTGGAGGGTAGCTAGTTCACTCACTGGTGGACGTGTAGCACACAGATGTTCAACTGGATCTCTCAGGACACAAATTAGGGGTTTTTGTGGTTTTTGGTTGTTGTTGTTGTTACCTACTTAGACCTGGTCTGGGTGTAACCTGGAATTCTGGCTTTCGATTTCACATGCTGACAGCCAATTCCATGACCAACGTAAACTTTTGTTCGCTGCCAAATGATTTCTCCACGCCCCAGTCTCTGTGGGAAAAAACCTTTCCTCACTTTCAAGATGATCTCAGATTTCTGACCAAACCCACTCAGGTTACACAGAGGTTCTATGTCTCATGTCACTCAACAAGGAAAGGAGAAAGGAACAGCCCTGATGCTATTGGCCACACCAGTAGCATGTGAAGGGCTAGAAAAAAGGAATGTACCAAGTCTGAGCAACCTAGAATGGGGAATTACTATGGTATAAAATACATTATCTTTTTGTCATACCAAATAAGCTATATTTCAAACAAGAATAATGAATGTGTTAAATCCAAATACAAGTCTTTAGTGAGTGGTAACTCTAAAAGTACAAAATACTATCTGATTTTACTCATGTATGTGAACATTAAAAAAAAAAAAATTAACAGAACAGTAGGAGTGTCTATGTTTTCAAAGACAGATCCAAGGGTAAAATTTTCCCAAGTTTATTTTCCTCAAGTTACAAACTGGTCATTTTTCCCCTAATGGTAATTTCCACTAAGAAAAGGGCAAAATATTTACAGTATTCATAACACAATGTAAAACCAAAAGAAAGCATAGGGTTTCCCATAGTACCCTGATGATAAGCAACAAAGTTTACTTTTAATAATTATCCTAAATTCCAAGATGCCAACATCCAGCACCTAGCCTTCCTTGGGGACAGCTTCTGTCAATTTCTTCCTCTTCCCTGAGAATAGGCCATACTTTCCTACTTGTAGGTTTTTAACTTTTGTTGAGATCTGGACGTGGTGAAGGTTATAACGCAGTGACTCTGGAAATCAGACTCCCCTGCCCCTCCCAGGGCATGCTGCTGCTTGTTGAGAGCCTCCGTCCATCTGTTGAGGGATCTCTCAACTCCTCTGGGCAGACTCCACTCTTTTACTTGTTTAATTTTTTTAAATGTTTATTTATTTATTTATTGAGAGTCAGAGGGGGGAGGGGGAGAAAGCCAGGAAGGGGCAGGGAGAGAGAGGGAGAGAAAGAAATCCCAAGCAGGCTATTAGGCTGTCTGTGCTGTTGGTGCAGAGCCCGACATGAGGCTTGAACCCACGAACTATGAGATCATGACCTGAGCCAAAGTCAAGAGTCAGATGCTAACTGACTGAGCCACCCATGCGCCCCGCAGACTGTGCTCTTTGTTGAGTGTGGTCACTGACATCTCTGCTATATTATCTCAGCAGTCAACTAGTGACCTCATAGATTTTCTTACATGTCAAAATTTAGCAGCCTCTTTCTTCATTAAGCATTCCTCTAATAGCTGGAAGTTTTTTTTTATATTAGATCCTAGAGTTTGTAGAGAAAGTTCACTGACAGTTTTTGCCAGCAGAATGGTTTCTGCAGTGGACCGACCAATTCCTGGAGCTCCCCATTCTGCCATTTTCTGTGACATCACTGGGTAGCCACCATTAGTATACGCCAGGCGCTGTGCTAAAGCCCTTTAAAAGTATCATCGCAGTTAATCGTCACAAGAACCCTATGAGACAGAGCTGTTTTACAGATAAGGACACTCGGGAGGAGAGAGAGAAATAATTTGCCCAAAGTCACTCACTAAATAAGTAATGAAGCTTGGTTTCTACCATTTTGGAGCCTGCACCATTAACAAGGACACTCAAAGGGTCCCCTGTGCGGCTTCTACATGACCTGGCATCCTCCAGGGCACCTGGCTCCCCAGGGTCATATGACAAGAAGAGGGTATGGAAGGTATGTGTGTCTCTCAGGGACACAAGCAGGCTGTGTGTTCCCACAGTCCTCCACACCCCACTCTCTGCTGCCACCTGTAAGATAAACTGCGATGACCCAAGACCCAACAAGTTTCATATATACCTGTCGTGGGCCAGCCTGGCCTCATCTCAGGTTCGGTGTGGAAGGTGTGACAACAACTGGAGGCTCAGCAAAAATATTCTCTTGAGTTGGAAAACTTTTAGACTCGAAGAAGTCTGGGAAGAGCTGAACTCTGACACACAACACAGAGGTAGCTGTGCGAGAGCACTGGGTTCGGAGGCAGGAAGCCTGTTAAATTCTAGTCCGGCTACTAAGTAAAAAAGTGACCTTACATAAGTGGCTTTACCCTCGTTTGCTTCGGTTTGCATCTGTTACACACAGGGTTGCCCAGGTGGTATCTGAGCCTTCTTGCAGGCAGGTCTCCATTTTGATTTCTCTGTCACATCCAGACCTAGTTCTAAGGGTCTAGTTGGAGATGGTAAGTCGGTGCTAAGTCAGTGATGCTTTATGCCACGTCTGACTGATTGGCAGACACTGCTGGGAGCACTGTTGAGGAGGATTCTGAAGCAAAAGCCAGGCTCAGAAATAGTGTTATATTCAACAAGTATTATCTTCCTTGGGCTCAGGAGGCAGGACTGAGTGTCAGGGGACCCAGGTATCTGCCGTCCTTAGTCCCTAAAGTGAATCCAGTGAGTGGCTACAGAACAAGAGTAAAGGGATGATCAAGTACGTACATTCAGTCTAGGAACAGCTAACTCTGATGGTCACTACCAGGGAGGTGACTCACACAAGGAAAACAAAGGCATACAGGCAACTCCAAGGAAGCCAACAGGTGGCACCTCAAGCAGAGAATAAAGAGGTGAACAAAAGATCGACTGTTTTCACTCCCACACTCACTTGCCCAACCTTGTTCTTCCACTTTTATGTTTTCTTGTTTGCGGCTTCGTGTTTTGTGAACTCGATGCATTCTTTTTTTTTTAAGTTGTTTTTAATGCTTATTTATTTTTGAGAGAGAGAGAGAGAGTGTGTGGGCAGGGGAGGGGCAGAGAGAGAGGGAGACACAGAACCCGAAGCAGGCTCCAGGCACCCAGCTGTCAGCACAGAGCCCAACGCGGGGCTGGAACTCACAGACCTCAAGATCATGACCTGAGTTGAAGTCGGATGCTTAACTGACTGAGCCACCTAGGCACCCCTCAAAGCATTCTTATCCTGTGTTAGAAGCAGCAACTGACTACCCATTTAAGGGAAGTGATCATCCATTCTGAGGAAGTAGGTGAGAAAACTGCTATCTTCCAAATCCCATTACCTCGAAGACACTCATTCACACACCAGAAAAAGTCCTGAGCCTGGTCAGTGGTCCAGGTATCACAGCAACTATTCAGAGCGGGAAGAAAATTCAGAACAGGCAGAACATTGAGATATTACTTTATTATCTATCAACCTCCACGTTACTTTTTAAAATAAATGTTTAAAATATTCATAATTAAGTGAAACATTTTTATTTCACACGAGAGGTAGTTCAGCAATTGTCTTAAAGCCTAATTTCTGAGACCAGACTGCCTGGGTTCAATTTCATTTAATTTTACCCCTTGTTAGTTGTGGGGCCCTGTACAAGTTACTCACCTTCTATGTGACTCAGTTTCTTCATCTGTTAAAATAGGGTGAAATACAGTAGCTACCCATAAGCTGTTGTGGAGATTAAATCAGTTAACATATACAAAGCATTTGGAACAGTACCTGGTACAAAGTAAGCACTATATAATTATTTAATGCCTAGAAAAAGCATTACAAATGATACATTGATGTACAAGAAAGCCAAGTATTATTCCAATATAAATTTGTACAAATAAAATGGTACCTATAACAAGGACTAAAAGTACTAATTTGTAATTCTTATAAGAAATGGCCAATGTCTGACTTCCCACAATCTTTCTCCCTCCGGCCCCACCTTCACCTTCATGCTTCAAGCTTCTAAGTGAAATGTCTCCTAGCACACTGGGTCAGCTCCTTTCTTCTAGAGAAACTAAACAATGGGTGAGGAGTTGAATTATTCCACATAATAAAGAGTTAGGAGGGAAGGTGAGAAGAAAAAGCAAGAGTATCATAAGGATTGGCACAGAAAGGAGCTTCTGGAGGCTGAACGGAGAGGCCAAGGGATTTCCCAACAACTGCTCTTGGTTACAAACCATTTCTGTCTTAATGTCCTTCCAGAGATACAAATGAAAATTAGAGGGGCACCTGGGTGGCTCAGTCGGTTAAGCGTCTGACTTCAGCTCAGTTCATGATCTCGCAGTCCCTGAGTTCAAGCCCCACGTCAGGCTCTGTGCTGACAGCTCGGAGCCTGGAGCCTGCTTCAGATTCTGTGTCTCCCTCTCTCTCTGTCCCTCCCCTGCTCACACTCTGTCTGTCTCTCTCTCAAAAATAAATAAACATTAAAGAAAAAAAAGTGAAAATTAGAATTATTTTACTTCTGATAGCTGGGCTATATTTCTTTGACTTTGGACCAGCAGTGAAACTGGGACATATGGACTCACCCTGCACCCAGCCCTGCTTTTATGTAAGTTGTATCTATGTATATAGATAGAATGAGGTTAAATATATATACCTGGTAGAAATAGGAAATAATTTAACATATGCAAAAACTACACATTTATCTATGCATATGCATATAACCTGTATATAAAAATAATTTCAGACTCAGATGCTGAGTCCAACAAACTCAAAAAGCATTTGGCTAAATTAACAAAATATGTAGACAGAGCACATTTAAAAACCTTGGGAAATTTTTTGAATAGTTATTTTAATTATGTTTTTCTTTCTTTTTTGTTTTTTTAAGACAAACAAACCTAGGTTCAAATCCTAGCTCCTTCACTTAATGAGTGACTCTGAACAAGAGTCACTTAATCTCCTTAGATCCCAGATCTCTCACAGTGAATTAGAGCTGAGCTGACTCATGCCTCGAAGGGCCACCAGTGATGGAGATGCTGGACACATAGCGGTAGGCATGATGTTAATTCACAATAAGTCAACACATGCCAAGAACCTTAAGTTAGTTAACTACCCCATCTCAAATGAGGGTAGAAAACATTATATGCCATAATCTGGTCAGGTTGCATTTGTTTCCTCTTCTAAACACAGTTTTCTCCTTCAAGAATAGAGCCTTCAGGGGTGCCTGGGTGGCTCAGTCGGTTAAGTGTCTGACTTTGGCTCAGGTCATAATCTCACAGTTTGTGAGTTCGAGCCCCACATCAGGCTCTGTGCTGACAGCTTGGAGCCTGGAGCCTGCTTCTGATTCTGTGTCTCCTCCTCTCTCTGCCTCTTCCCTGCTCAAGCTCTGTCTCTCTCTCTCTCTCAATAATAAATAAACGTTAAAAAAAATTTAAAAGAAAAATGGAGCCTTCAGATCATGATCTCAGGGTTATGAGATAGAGCTCTGCGTTGGGCTCTGTGCTGACAGCACGGAGCCTGCTTGGGATTCTCTCTCTCTGCCCCTCCCCTGCCCAAAATAAATAAACTTAAAAAAAAAAACCAGAAGAATGGTGGGAAACCTGGGTGGCTCAGTCAGTTAAGCGTCTGACCCTTGGTTTCTGCTCAGGTCATGATCTCACATTACATGAGTTTGAGCCCAGCATCGGGCTCTGCACAGACAGTGCAGAGACTGCTTGGGATTCTCTCTCTCCACCTCTCTCTCTCTCTCTCTCTCTCTCTCTCTCTCTCTGCCTCTCCCCCACTAGCTCTCTCAAAATAAATAAATAAACTTAAAAGAAAAAAAAGAATGGAGCCTTAACTTTCTCCCTAGTACTCTGGGAATTACTCAAAGTTATTATGGCAACAAAACTGGGCCCTTGTTTGCTAAAAAACAGGTAATTGCCTCAGTGTTGCCACAGATCTATTAAGTTCTGTGCTCTACAAAAAACCCTGTTCTTAGGAGCCAAACACATGGAAAGATAAGAGGCATTCTTTGCAATACCAACTGAGGCTCTCTCCGCCTGGGGCAAACCTACTCTCCAAAAGCTGGGACAATGACTACCCACCAATCTTGAATTTATTATAAAGGGAGCACTTGTCGGTGCACACCTGTATAAGGGCTGCTACCCAATAATGGTGTGGTCGTGAAGACAGCAGTTTATTAAAAGATCCTTCATTGGCGTGGTCTAGCTTGTCTTTACTTAAAAGAGTAGTCAAGGACTAAAACAAAATTGACCCACAAAAGGAAACAGAAAATTTCCAGGAAGATAAAATTTGCCATATAAATAGGTTTTGACAAATACTTAGGGGATCTGATTTTATTCTGTGATGGTTGTTCTCTGAGATGAAACACATAAAGAGTAACACCTATCTGAAGTATACTCGCAAAGTTTGATATTAAATCTCAAAGTTTTTACCAAACCAGGTTCCACTATTTCTGTAGAGATGGCAGGCATGTTCACTCATTCAATGACTAATTATTCAGCACCTGCTGGGTAGTGGGCACTAGGTTAGGTCCTGGGGAAACACGAATAATAACACAACGGCGCTCTGGCTTTCATGAAGCCAACATCCCCGTGATTGGGAAAGACAGTAAACTAGTAAGCAAAATAAATGAGACAAAAGGAAATATAGATAAAAGTTTTGACACTGCAAGAAAGGGGAGTGTGTAGGTATTATAATAGAAAATAGCAGAGGATTTCTGCCTACACAGGGTAATCAAGGAAGGCTTTTTTAAATGGGGGTACATCTAGGCTGGGGTCTGGAGAATGATGGGTTTTATGAAGAGGTAAGGGGGTGGGGGTAAGGGGCAGCATTCCAGGCAGAAGGGCAGAAAATACAAAGATCTGGAGGCTGGAATGAAACTGGAGTGCTTTAGGACTTGAGAAAAGGTCAATGTGGCAATGTGACAGCTGGAGGTTGGGGATATGCAGTGGCTACATCATACGGAGCATAAAGTTTGGATTATATTTTAAAATTAAAAAGGAAGCTTTCAAGGGGTGACACGAGAGAGGGGAAGAAGTAACAAAGGAGTATGGAAGAGAACCAAAGTGGAACCAGGAGGCCAGCGAAGAGGCCAAGTCAATAATCTAGGCAAGAAATGGCAGCGGTTTGGACTGGGGTCAGTGGCACTGGAAATGGAGAGACCAAAATCACTGCACATTTTAGAGGAAGAACTGACAGAGCTTTCTGACAGATTACAAGTAAGAGATAGGAATCCAGGACAACTCCCAGATTTCTGGCTTGAAAAATGAATGGATGGTATCGGCATTTTTAGGGAAGACTGGTGGAAGAATAAATTCTGAAGGAGGAATCAGAAGTTCACTTTTGGAAAATGGTGAACTTTGAGATGCCCGTGAGACACCCATCCATGGTTCCATCTGCAGGCAAATAAAACTCCAAAAGGTAAAAGGCAACACTAGCCCTTCTATTTCTTCAGGTTGTCATCAGTCACAGGGCTCGTATTTACTAAGATATTTATGAAAAATGAAAAAATGTTTTTAAACTGAGTTCACTTATAATAAATTGGGAGTTTTCACTAATAAACTGGCTGGCCAAAGCTGACCTTGGGCTGATGTACAGAGAACTTGTTTCTTGGGCATCTTTAAGAATGTAAGCCTGGGATGGTGTTTCTTTAGCTGACAACCAGAAGACAAAACAGGGCAGTATGTTAATTCTTTATTTTCTTTTATTTTTTATTGTTTATTTATTTTGAGAGAGAAAGCGCGAGTGTGTGCACACACAAGCTGGGTAGGGGCAGACAGAGGAGAGACAGAATCCCAAGCAGGCACCACACCATCAGAGCAAAGCCCGATGTGGGGCTCAAGCCCACGAACTGTGAGATCATGACCCAAGCCAAGATCAAGAGTCGGATGTTTAACCGTGTGAGCCTCCCAGGCGCCCCTAATTCTTTTCGTAATGGTTAATACTCCCATCTTGACGGTGACAGAATGCAGTGGGGGCAGGTGGTTGGCTTCTGAAGGAAGCAAACCAACTGACAAGCTGCGTGAAAGCCTCACTGCTGCTCCGAAAACCCTTGCGGTGCACGAACCACACTCCCTCACTTTTCTTTTGTGGTGATAGCAGTTCTCTCTGCAGCTATGTGGAGACTGCGTTTGTCTGGGACATTCTCCAAAAGTGTCTTGCAACAGAATCTTGCTATAAAGTTAAATTGTGTGAAACTAACAATGATTTTTCTGTGTGCAAGGGAGGCTAGAAATATCCCAGACATAACAAAAGCAAAATGAGCACAATCTGTTTCCCGTCTTTAAAATAATTCTATTTCCAAGAGGAATGTACAAGTTTGGAGTTTAAAAAAACAAAACGGACACTTACCATAGATCTAGTCTATTAGTGGCCTCATATGCACAACTGATCATATTCTGGCCATTTTTACAACCCATTGGTGGCGACTGCGTCCATTCAGGCAACACAAATGATAGCTGAGTTCTGGTCATTCTGTTCATAGCGATATGGTCAATGTAACTTTTCTCAACATCTCACTTTAGAGTTGGTTTTAATTTTAAAGTGCTTCAAAGAGCTTTATATGGGGGTGCCTGGGTGACTCAGTTGGTTAAGCATCCAACTTCAGCTCAGGTCATGATCTCACGGTTTGTGAGTTCAAGCCCCACGTGGGGCTCTATGCTGACAGCTGGGAGCCTGGAGCCTGCTTCAGGCAGATAGGTCACCAGCCCACTACCCCTGCAGGATGGTCACACAGATTCTGTGTCTCCCTCTCTCTGCCCCTCCCACCACACACCCTCTATCTCTATCTCAAAATAAATGAACATGAAAAAAATATTTTTTAATTAAAAAAATAAAGGCATTTATATGTATCTACCCACAAAACCCACGAGTTCCACTGGAAACAACCACTGCTGATACTCACTCCTGCAAAAGGAAATGTGCTTTATTCCCCTGCCGTCAAAAAGAGCATGACAGACAGCCCCTGCCTAGCTCCCCAGCCTCCTTTCCTGCTCTCCTCCTCGTCATACTTCACACACTAGAACGTACATGGAGTCCTCTCCCTCCAGTGTGGTGTGGATTTAGTGACTTGCTGTTAAGTAACAGAATCTAGAAATGTGACTTGCTTACCAGACTGGGACCCCCACTGTGCTGGTGAGAGTGCTCACTGGCGGCACACCCCTCCCTGCCCTCTGGCCTGCTCGTGCTGAGGAAGCAAGCTGCTCTATGCAGGCGCCCCCATGGCAGGCAAGGGAGGAAGGAGCTGAGGCCTCACACCAACAGCCCCGTGACCGTGAGCGAGTGAGCCAGAAGCCGACCCTTCCTAATCCATCCCCGAGATGACTGCAGCCTGTGAGTGACCCTGGGCCAGAGGTCCCAGGGGAGCCACCTCCAGATTTCTGGCACATTCAAACTGTGAGATAATCATGTTTTGAACCCTTCTGTGGGGTAATCTGTTATGTTACAGTAGATAACTAGCCCACTCCCCCTGCCGGGTGGTCACAAAGATAACGTGAGGTAAATAGAAAGGGTTCAGCACAATGCCTGAGGCCACAGGAGGCAGTGCACCACCTTAGCTCTACCCTCCCTCCCTGTCACTCCATCCCTCCTGCTCCACGAGCATCTGGCCACCATCACCTCCCGTCTGGATCCCCACAAATGCTCTGCAACTGGTTTCCCTTGCTTCCCTGTGTCGAGCTGGTGATTCTCCTTAAAAAGCAGAGAAACTTCAACAGCTCCCTATTGCTCAAAGGACAGAAACCAAATGGATATTCAAGGCCCGCAGACTGTCCCCATTCTGTATTTCCAAGCTAGCTACCCATTACACACTCACACTTCATTACTATTCTATTTAAGATCAATCTATTCACTTCATCCCAAATACACTTTGTCCATTCCCACCACGAGTGGATGTGTGCCCCTTCAGTACGTGTTCCTGCTTTTCTCTGGATTCCAAAGGCCACCCTCCTACCCTATCACTTTCACTACCATTCAGGACTGACCTCCCTAAGCTTTTCCAAATGTCACCACCCCAGAATAATCTTCTTCTTTCTCTTAATTTATTATGTACTTCTTTGGTATTTAAAATCACAGAGATATAAAATCTGAGAACAGGCAGAAGCAACTTCAGAAAGCCTCAGGTCGAATCATTCATGTTATGGGCAAAGAATCTGAGGCTCTGAGATGAGAGGGACACAGCTGAATAGTGGCAGCACAAGGGCCAGGATTCAAGCCTCAAAACTCTCGTGTTATTCAATTCTAGAAACATTTACCAAGGGGCCGTTATATATAAGGTACTACAAAATTTCAACAGTTCCTACCAATCTGCCATTCATTTATTTAATCAAACAAAAATTACTGAGTGCTATTTACTAGATACTCTGCTTCGAATAAAGACTTTGTCCACAAGGAATTCAGGGCGGTGAAAAATGCAAAAAGGTAAAGCAACAATTACAAAACAGCTTGATAAGGTCTCTGACAGCAGGTTCTAGGGAGACAGAAGAAAACCACCTATATACTATCTTTGGTCCTGCCCTCATTCACTCACCCATTCAGTGTGATAGACAGTCAGACAGACAGACTTCTCGCTTTCCTAAGGAAAGTAAGTAGAAAAAAAAAGGTTCTCTTGAAGCAACTTATGAACGACAAACCCCTGCCATGTCTACCCTACTATGAAAAGTAATGTTTTTCTAATATGATATCAGATCTATAAAATTAGATTTATTAAAAAAAAAAACTTGAAATATACATACATTATTCCATTACCCTGTTTTTAGAGTCTGTGTTCAGGAGTCAGACAGACCCTGAGTGTCAGACATTCAGTCTGCTGTTTATTTGCTGAGTGATCTTAGGCAAGCAAACTCACTGAAATTTAATTTTCTCATCTGTAAAATGGGAATAATACCCACTTTTCATGGTATTTGTGGAAATTAAAATCCTGTCTTTTAAATAATCAATACAGAATATACAAGTATAAGTAACAAAAATTGTGCTTGATAACTAAAACACATTCAAATATCATTAAATGGGCATGGCATTACTATCAAAATTTATCAAAATATCCTTTAGTTACTAACTGTCCAAAACAAAAGGGTACCTCTCTGAAAATTTTTCTAGTAGTCACTGCACAAGTTTTTTTCTACTATTTCCAGGTAGCAACATTCTGAGAATCCATTGTGTGCTAGTTGCTATGTGGAGAGTGAAATAAAACCCTACATTTAAGAAGTTTAGAATACAAATGAGAACACTTCTTTGTGCGAAGCAAGCAAATCCTTTCTTGCGGATTTAGTCATGAAGAAAAGATACCAGGTGCCAAGAATATAGTTCAACTGAAGCAGGTAAGTTTAATGTTAAGAACAAAATGGGATCCATTAGGAAAAACTATATGTAAGAGATGAGTTACAGTGTAAGATATCCTTTTCATGTTGATTATTTTAATAGGATTTAATACATATGATTATTCTTCAGGTTTCTGAATTAAAATTGTTCAGGTGGCCATAAGGTCTGGAAACATAGACAACTATACATAATAAATAGTTTACTGATATTCCAATAAATGTTCAATGAATGTCCTGTTCCTCACTAGCAATTCATAGTTCAACAAGCTGTGCAAAACTGCCTTGAACAGTGTGCACTAAACTGGTATTTCCATCAATCCTTGTATATGCACTTACAATGCATCACCTAAAGTGATTGTATGCCTTATTTTCACTGAATAATCTTGTGCCCTTAGCACACCTGAGAAGTAATCAAGAAGTGTATGTTGTCTGTTTCCGGACTATGTGGACACCTATATATATTTTTTTTAAGCTTCACCTACTGTAAGTCTTACAAACATTTTTGCCATTCATATTTATACCAAGGAAAAAATGAATACTAAAAAATGAGATAATGGAAAAACAAAAATTGATTTATTTTGCTTTTAAATTCCACACCATAACATTTTACTGAAAATGAAGTGATTTTTAATCTATAAAGGATTCTCTAAATGACACTCAGAATGTCTTTAACAAATTTTGTTTTAAAATATATTTGAATACACAACAGGTCTTACACACAATGATTTCAATAAATGAGGCACCAGAACACAAGGTGAAGCTCTAACAATTCTGTGATGACTTTTTAATAGTTCAAGAGGATAAAGACCTTTTTCAAATGTGGAAAGAAATTAATCTTTCTACAGTATGAACTCCTAAAAGCTACTCTCCTTTATAGACGACAACATTATTGTCAGTTTCATATACTTTTACTTTATAAAGAACTCCCATAGGAAGAAATTTCTGGAGGTTTTCCCAGATATATACAGCTACATTTTCTGTCGTGCTGTAGGAAAAAAAGGAAAGAAGATCAAAGGCAAATGAACAAAATTTCATGTTTGATATTTACAGAGAATAGAAATTCTGGATTTAAAAAATAGTGTTAAAATAAAACTTCAGGACCACCTACCAGTCAGATAAAATGTTAACAGCAATTCTTCTTTCCTACTATTTACATAAGGCAAGATGGTCACACTCACCTTACAATATCTGCAAAGTATGGCACATCTAGATCCAGATTCTTATGATCAAGGGGCTTCATAATTGCCTCCTGTAGATAAAACAAAGGAAAAATATCACTGGTTCCGTTTATGACTCAAATTCCAAAGTGTTCTATCTTTGCCTCTAGAAGCCTTACCTTATCAGTTAGTCACTAACTCAGTGCTTGTAAGGACTCCATCTGTGTCTCACAAAATAAAGCTTAAAGTTGGAAAATGAAGCAAGGCCCAAATCTCCATAATGACTGGTTCTCCTCATTACTAAATGCAAAGATGTAAGAAATCAAAACGTACAGGAAAATTCACTGCAGCTTTCTTGTAACCAGCCATAGTGATTCAGAATTCAGTTTAACACTTCGTGAATTCTGTCTAAAAATTACCAAAAATACTTCTCCATATAGTCTTAGCTTCAGCACAATGCCACAAGGTCATCAGGACGAGGATCCAGTGAGGGTTACATTTTATAAAGCCGACTGAGAATGAAATTATGTAAGTAGTTCTAAATTTCTGCTATGAGGAGTAATTTAAGAATTATCTTGGACTCTTAGAGGAGAAAAAATATAAATATATAAAGACCGTTGCTTCCTAATGCTTATATATATTAACATAACGTTTTCCCTTGTTGGTGGCAAGAATAGCAATTGCCTTATTCTTTCTAACTTTTTACTTTTAGCTAAGGTACAAAATGCAAACATTTGTGAAACAATCTAATTTTCCAGTGGTATGGTTCCAAGAAGGGTACATTAATAATAACAGCAATCATTTTTTGAGCAAAACCAGAACCATATGAAAAAGAGTTAAGCCTTAAGCCAAACAGCCTTTAAAACAGATCAAATTAAGGGCAGTTCCACATGGACATCAAGAAAATAAATACTGTTTCCTATTCAATTCCAGTGCGGGTCCCAACTTTCCCACTGAAGCTTCTTCCACAGGCCCCATCTAACTTTATTACATGCCATGATGAGTTACTTCTACTAAGGGGACCATGTGGTGTCCCTCGGGTACACAAAAGTGGCGAAGAGTATAGAGAACCTGTCTTCCAGTATTTGGCCATCCGCATGCATGAGACGCCTCAAATTTCCCATACTGCTGTCTTGTATTGTACAACACTCTGTGTATATATTTTAAATCTCCAGTAAATGCAAAAACTCTGTCTTTATAGCTTTCCTAATGTACTCAGAACACATTGCTGTTTGTTCATTCCCTGAATCTCTTAATCATTTTATCCAACTGAAACTTACTGAGCACCTAGTATTCTTTGTCTCCTAGAAAAAGTCATGTTAGCATTCTCTGGGTAAAGGCTGTGTCTCACTCATCTTTGTACCCTTGATGCTTAGTTCAAAGACTTATGCGGAGTAGGCAAACTTGCTGAATATATGAATGATAAGTAATATGGAAGAAATGATGATCATTAGTAGCATTTTTATAAGACAGATATCGGATTTCAGAACAAGAATAAGAAGCAGAGGTTAAGAGTGGAACTGAACAGACAGGTGACATGGTATAATAACAAAACCAAAGCTGAGTTGAAGGGAGTCCACTCCCAACTTTGTAAAAGACTAACCACACAACCTAAAGCAAGTTCAGCCTCTCTCAATCCAGGGAATGAAGAAGTTGGTTGAGATCATCTCTAAGGCTTCTGACACTGCAGGACTTCTATAACGATACAGTCAGCAAGTCCTTCATTGAACTCCTGTTATGTGATCCCTGTTAACTGGAGGAAATCAGGATATGGCAGCAGGGAATACAAGATGAGCATGTTACAGGTATTCCTATCACTGCAATTCAACTGTGACTTATTTCCTTTAAATCACCCAAACACCTTTAGAAAAATATGAGAGTAGTTCCTCCAACTACTCCTCCAATTCTGCTCACAAGGTCATGGAACCTCTGAAGATACTTAGTTGGGAAAGTAAAAAGGGGGGCCATCAAATATACTTAGAGGACCCAACATGACATTACCTCCATGTACTCTTTGAGGTCGGTCATATTCATAACCATGCCTGTAACAGGATCAATCTGAAGAATAAACAAAGGTGAATATTAGTATGATATGCTTTTCATATTTAAACCTCTGCTAAGTTATTAAAGGCTGTACAATGTGCAGAAATCGCGTCCACATCTGCCTTCATCTCTGAGACAATCACCAGGTGCTCCAGGTATCCATTTTATGGTACCACTGATCTTCTATCTGTCCACATATAGCAGATTAAAGATAACCCTTTGGGAGAGGAAAGGTCTGGAATGACAGCAGCTCACCATACACAAAGGCCAACAATGAAGCAATATTGATTTGAACAGAATTTTTCGACACAGAATCCATCATGTTGGCTGAGAAGGCCCAGCAATCTGCGCAAAGCACACAGATATTTTCAGCACGTACCTCTCCATGAACTGTCACCACAACTATGGGAAAGAAAACAGAATACCAAAAAACCACATGAATTTCAACAGATAACACCCAAGCACAAGTTAGCAACATAAATTAAGTATTAGATCTCTGCCCTACAAAACTCTATATTTTCCCTAAGACAGCTGGTCTTTTAGTTAACATCTTTATTAATGAAAGCAAGACTCAACCAAGACAGAGAGGCTTAGCAGGAGCTTTGGCCAAAGGCAGAAAGGGTGTAAATTCTATTTATGAGGTTGAGGCACTGGGTAGGAATGTCCACTAGGTAGGATGGAGATGCCGCTTGATCACTGCCTGTAAAAGCAGAGTATGTACAGAAAGAAGTCCAGCTACACACCGAGGTGGCCCAATGCTGGGTGGTACCTTTCTGAGCAAGCAAAACCACTAATGGGCCTAAAATTCTGATGCCTTTACTGACACAAACATATCCAGTTTACGGTAATGCTCTGTAAGTTAACGAAGCATTTGAAAAATGATGCTCAGAGTGTTTTACAATTTAATAACATATATTTTTTTTTCAGCTCTGTGCAAACGCCATTAGGTATTATGTGATAAGAGAGCAAACTAAGAATAACAAATATCATAGATCAAGAGGCAGTAACTAAACTAGAAAGTCTGATCTTCTGACACCTTTTCTAATCTTTTTACTCTACCATACTATATGCCATGATATGCAATGGCTTACGTAGCTGTTTTTTGAGATACCGGCTTTATCTCAAAAAATCGCATCTCTCATACCTGTTTAGAGCATAAATTGTTTTCTTGGAACATTGCTGGCAAAGTTTTAGACCCAAGTTATTTTCCTTCCATATAGCAGGTTCCTAACCAGTATCTCCCTTTTGTCTGTCATTATTTACTCAAAGAATACGGTGTAATTTTAACGTTAGCCTCAACAATACCTAATTAGGAGGAAACGTGGTGCCAAAAAAATCTCATTATGTACACTAAGGCCAAGGATAAAAAATATTATTTAAACCATTCATTATCTCTAACACAGCAGATACAAGGTAAAATTTAAGACACATCCAACCAAGACAACAGATTTTTTTCATTCTGAACTTCCATGTAACTGCATATTCAAGGCTCAAGATATTCATGCTTTGCCCATAAGGTTTCTGACTCGTTAGGACTATATTTGCCGATTACATCCTTATTGAAAGGGCTAAAATTTCATCACCTTTTCCCTCACCTTTATAATTGTGCCCATGGCCATTTGGATTGTTGCATTTCCCATACAGTTTCAAGTTTTCTTCGTTACTCAGACATTTGCTGAAAAAAAAAAAAAAATCAACACGTCACAAGTTCAGATACCTTCTCTGTTCCCTACATTATTTGCTCTAGCTTTTGAAAAGCTTCACAATTTATTATTACTTTAGCTCACCAAATGGAGAGTCATAAATCATTCTGATTTCATTATTCAGCTGTCAGGAACCAGTGTATGCCCCTTAATTAGGCTACTGTACCATATAAATTAGCATAAACAAAGTCCACACCCTCATTCCACAGTAAGACTCCAACTGATCTGCTCAAGGCCCTTCTATTTTTCAACTCCCCAAGCATTTACTGGGTACCTATTACATTCTAGGCATGGATTGAATGAAGCAAGGACATACAATCATAAAAGATGCCTGTCCTCACGTGGTTTAAAACCTCATTTCTCCTTAAAAATAATTACGTGACCTACTGCGGCTCCTCTTTAACACCCTTGCATTATAACGCCTTACTTAACTACTGCCACAAACAACGTCACCAATCCATTGAGGGGTATTCAGATTAGGTGAAACTTTAAAATTACAATACCCAGCTGTTCTTCCAGGCAGAAGACAATTTTCATTCTTAAATTTTTTCCAAGTTTATTTATTTTTGAGAGAGACGGAGAGAGCGCACGCGCACAAGTGGGATAAGGGATAGAGAGAGGGGGAGACACAGAATCTGAAGCAGACTCCAGGCTCTGAACTGTCCGCACAGAGCGGGACTGGGGACTGGAATCCCAACGGTGAGATCGAGACCTGAGCGGTGGGCTGATGCTTAACCCACTGAGCCACCCAGGGGCCCCCAGGAAACAATTTTCTTCACGAATTTTTACTCCACCTGTCCAATCGTTCATGCATCTTCAACGAGGCCTCCTATGTGAACGCCCTATTATACCACCCCTTCCTTTTTGAGACCCTCTTTGTTATTTTCCCCCATTCCCTCCTGCTCACCCACTGACATTTAGAATGCTACAGTTCACAAAGCTTTTGCACAAAATTCCCTCCCTGTGTCCTCCACAAGATTGGCCAGATGGCGCGCTCCGGACAGAAGGCGAGGACAGGTGAGTGTTGATCGCTGCTGCCTAACACAACACCTGTCACCTGACAAGCTGGCCAAATACCTGCCCAGTAAACGAACGGATGACCCTTGTTAGAAATGATTATCCTCGTTTCACAGCCCGGGAAACGTTATGCTGAGAGCGGGACTTGCTAAGGAGAGGCAAAACGCGCCTCGACAACAACTCCTCGGTGCGTTCAAGCAGTCGTGAATGCTCTGGGTTCAAATCCCTGTCACGCTCCCTGTTCTCAGAGCTGCCTCAACGAAAGGGATCGCCTGGGTTCACGACATCCGTGAACAGTGGGTAAACTTGCGTTGTCGTAGCTGTACTGGCTACGTGGCTAGCGCTCCTGGCACCTCGGAGCAGCTCACTTTTACGGAATGTTCACCACGTGCCTGGCACTGTGTCACCTGAGCACTGTGTCACTGCTCCGACTGTCGCAGCAACCCCTCGCGCTCTACTGGGGTATGTGAGGAACCCCGAAGTTGCTCCAAGACTCGGAGCCAGCGAGGAAGCCTGCGCGGTCCGCTCCGCGTGCCACCGCGCCCACGGCCTCCTCCGCTGGACTCCAGCTGCCACCGTCACGCGGTCGCCAGGGAAGCAGGGAGCGCGCCTCGGTTCGCACACCTGCGCTCCCGCGCCCGAGCCCCGCCCCCCTGCGTGGGCACTGTGGGCACACCCCACCTGTGGAGCCGGTGGGTCGCGCTGAAGGAGACGAGGCGGGACAGTCGCGCCCAGCGGCGACCGCCCACGCCCGCGCCAGCCGCGCTCATCGCGTTGCCTCCCGGTTCGGTTCGCCGCGGGGATAGGCCGAGCGTTCCGCGGCTGCGCAGTGCGGCCGGCGCCCTGGGACGTGCTCTCGGCTCCGCGCTGCGGCTGGCTCCCTCTGCTGGCCCGGAGGCAGTAAAGCGTCCCGTCCCGTCAGTCTCTTGGACAGCAAGAGCGGGGATAAGGTAGGTAAACCTACCAGCAGTCAGGAAACGTGGGTGAGGTCTCAGTGTCTTTCGTTCCAAGGTCTGCTCAGCCTCAGGCCACTTCGGGCCGTGAGGGTCAGCCTGGCCACACTGCATACTGGAAGGACCTCTGTGACATGCTCCTCGCACTCACTTCTAGAAAGCCCTGGCTATAATAACCTCCCCTGGCTGGTTACTCAGAGGTGGGCCTCAAGGCCAACCTACTTAAAAGGGAGCGGGAATTTCAGGGCACATGTAGGAGCACTTGACTTTCATAAATGACATTACCTTTGGACTGTTTGTAAAGATTCTTCTTACTAAGGGAAATTCTCAAGCTTTCCTTACCATCCACACACATGCATAAAACCATTTATCACAGTGTGAACACATGCAGTCATGAACACACACATTAGCAATTCTCTGTCCTATGTTGACACTTCCGGAGTAAACGGATCATGTTTCCCCACATCTACTTATAAGGAGTATCCACACTACTTAACAGTTCCAGGAAGTGTTCCAGGAAGGATAGATTAAATCATGAGAGTAACAGGCATACAGGCCCCAAATCGTGATTTCTTTCAAATGTCTCCTGTCTCCAGCTCCATACTCTTCTTCTGCATTATCATGTAGCCAAACATTTTTAGTATGTTTTCAAATATTTTTATTATATCCCCCAGTGGGCTGTAAAAACGTCAAAGAATTAAACTTCAGATATTTCTGAGATAAACACTCTAGTCCAGTCCTCTCATGGATAAGAAAGCATGGGCCCAGGGGCACCTGGGTGGCTCAGTCAGTTAAGTGTCCGACTTCAGCTCAGGTCATGATCTTGCAGTTCACAAGTTCAAGCTCCACATCAGGCTCTGTGCTAACAGCTCAGAGCCTGGAACCTGCTTCAGATTCTGTGTCTCCCTCTCTCCCCCTCCCCTGTTTGCTTTCTCTCTCTCAAAAATAAACATTAAAAAAAAATTTAAAGAAAGCACAGGCCCATATAAGTGAATTACTCATACAAGATCACTTACAGTAAAACAGTACTTGGCAGGCATTGACCATATTGGAGATAAGCAGTCTAATTAATGGTCAATGGTTACACAAATGCTTGACTCTTTCTGAATGAAGTCTTAGGAATCAAAATACAAAGCAAAAGGAATTTCTGAGAAATTGCTGTACTCAATTACTTAAATAAAATATGGCATTGCATTTGCAGAGCCTTTGCTCTACATTTTTAAATTAAGGGTATTCACCAAATTCACCGTCAGTGATCCTGTTATGTGTTGAATCATGTCCCCCCAAAATTAGTGTGTTGAGCCCCCAGTACCTCAGAACATGACTTTATGTGGAAATGGGTCTTTGCGGATATAATTAGTTAAAATAAAGTCACTAGGCTGGGTTCTAGTCCCTTTCCCCTCCCATATGCGCCTCATACTCCTCTCCTTGAGTCTCGACCCTGGTGAGTGAGGAGTTGGGCTTAGGGAGAGGAAGAGGCCCTAACTAGGCTTTCAGCCTTAGTCATATGGTCACTCAATTTTATCAGAGTGATATATTTAAATATATAAATATATAAATAAATATATAGATATAGATAGATAGATAGATAGATAGATAGATAGATAGATAGATAGAGGCATATTATAGAATGTCACTGTGGAGCGCCTGGGTGGCTCAGTAGGTTGAGCATCTAAGTCGGGCTCTGTGCAGATGGTGCAGAGCCTGCTTGGGATTCTCCCTCTCCCGCTCCCTGCCTCTCCCCACCTTTCAAAATAGTCATTTTAAAAAATAAACAAATAAAATGTCATTGATCCCTTTTTGTCTTCTTCTTCAAGAACCTCATAGATGACAGAGCCACGGCAGAATTCAGACATCCTTGGGTCAAAACCTTATGATTGTACTGATAACCTTTATATGCTTGAACTTCACACCCTGTGATTAGGATGGAGTAAAGATTTATAGAGGAAAGACATTATCAGATTGGCATACTTCCCAGATGTCATCTGGAGTCTCTTCCACCCTTTAGAACCAGATAAGATCTAAAACAATCCTCCTGTCTTTGAGGACTTCTGTGAAATATCAGGGGATTTATGTTCTCTTATGCTTACCTCAGCCTCGAAGCCTCCACATCTCTGTGAGTTGTTCAGCCATCTTCTTGCCATTCTGGTACCTGCTGCTTTTACTCTGTGCTTCATCAACCCAGACACCAAACTTAGAGCTTTCCCTTTACTGCCACAATGTAAACCTTTACAGGTGGCATTTTTGTGCCTGCGGGAACACTTCACTACAGAGGACAGGGTTTATGATGTTGGCTGTAACTCCTGAGGAAAACTGGGAAGAAACTGACTCTGCAGTGAGCTCACGGTTGTCCCAAACTACAAGTCAAGGAGGGTTCTCCGGCAGCATTCAACATGCAGAGGGAGCACTGAAAGTTTAACTGGTCCTGGTTTGGAGTTAAGTGGAGGGAGGAGGTATAACTGAAGGGAAAGGGAAGAAAGGATCTCGAAGGCGTTGGCAAGAGTGTGGTTTATGTGACAGACATAGGAGGCTTCGGGCTGTCAGGGTTTAGACGCATGGAGATTAGATGGCCTCTAGTGCCACCTGTTGCCCAACCAAATGAAGAACTACCCACTCTTCAATTTCTGGAGATGAGAAGAAATGGCTGATCTTAGTGACGTCCCTCAAAACAACACCCTCCCAAGGCTGAGCTGGGGGTGGGGTGGAAGGTGGCAGTCGGTGGCTCAACTGCTGTGGCGTCCGTGGACAGTGGAGAAACAGGTGCTTTGGAAGAAAGCCTCCAAGCATGACGTAGCTGGCTTCCTGTCCTCTGTAAGCTCCTTAGAGCCCATGCTAACAGGCAGGCTGTGATGGAAAAAAACAAGGTGCTTTTTTAGAGCTGTACTCGTATTTTACAATCTGTGATTATTTGTATTTTTTTCTCCCAAGTGTAAGGACCTCTGTCACCACTCTGTCTGACGGTGGTGATGACCCAGCTCTTTTTCTTTCATGTAGTCTTATTAGCTAGAGAAAGATGTATCTAGTAAATATAAATTTAAAACTCTCTTCAAAAGGTTGTATCAACACTTGCTTCACGTTTTCAAGGAAGAGCCCTAAGAAAACATAAAACCGTGATTATCTCAAGAATTCTGTTTTGTTTTGTTTTTTTAAAGTTTATTTATTTTGAGAGAGACAGAGAGCTGGGGAGGGGCTGTCGGGGGAGAGAATCCCATGCAGCCTCCACACTCAGCACAGAGGCAAAATAAAGAGTCAGACACTCAATTGACTGAGCCACCCAGGCGCCCCAAGAATTTGGTTTTTAATAGAAATTTTACAACCAGATCTCTACAGTTTAGAAGGTAAGGTGCCTTTTTTGCTCTCTTTTTTTGTACAGAGAATGTTCATTGTAAACTTAGTTTCTAGGCCTTGTGAGTTGTTCCATTAGATGGTGACAAAGGTGCCATGGAACCCGTAAGGCATTTGCACGGGCACTTCGGCTCGGCCCAGTTCTTCAAAGTTCTTGGCGTCCAAGACTAGTAGAAAATTGTTTTCATTCTAGAAAAGGAAAAACAATACTGGAAATTCTTTTCTTTTTTAATTTTTTAATGTTTTAATTATTTTCGAAGAAGAGAGACACAGAGCATGAGCGGGGGAAGAGCGGAGAGAGAGGGAGACACAGAATTCGAAGCAGGCTCCAGGCTCTGAGCTGCCAGCACACAGCCTGATGTGGGGCTTGAACTCACGAACTGTGAGATCATGACCTGAGTTGAAGTCGGATGCTTAACCAACTGAGCCACCCAGGCGCCCCAGAATTCTTTTGATCATGTCTTACGCATCTTCCTATCTATCCTCACCACCTAGCACAGTGCCTTGGCTATCCATTCACTGAATGTTTGCGGAATTGCTGAACCAGCCTGAAAAGGAAATTATGGCAGAAGAAGTTCAGGCCCAGAGTGAAGAAATTAGGTTGTTTATGTCAATTACTTTCACAGAATCTCTCTGACTTTAAGGATCTTTTTACCTGGGACTTTTTAATCTCCGAAGGGATACAGAAATTTTTTTCTTCCAAATTTTCTAAGTTCTATGCCTCCAGTTACTTTGGAACTGTACAAATAACTTTGTCAGCATTACAAGGCTGACTGATACTTGCCCTGGTATAATTGCAGGAGTGGCAACTACATGAAGTGAGGACAAAGTCCTCTGAAGCCTGTGGCAGATGTTAGTAATTGATCCCAGCACTCTCCTTGTCAAACCCTTAAAAAGTCTCAGAATCCTACACCCCAGGCAGCCACTAATAACTGATCAAAGCTTGTACTCAAAGTGAACCTATCTGCCATAAGACTGCCTTACACAAGAAGTTATGACATCAACATTGTTGAGAACCAGGGCTCACCACATTACACTTTTGGAGCAATGAAACTGGCAGCACAGATGGTGGCATGAACATCAGACTAGACGTCAGAAGACAGAGATTTAAACACTGGCTTTACCACTGTGAGATCTGACACAAGCTCCTGCAACTTATCTAAGTTACAAATTCCATGTGTGTAAAATGGTATGCAAAAAAGGTCGTCTTCTTTTTTTTTTTAATTTAAATTCAAGTTAGTTAACATACAGCGTAGTCTTGGTTTCAGGAATAGAACCCGGGATTCATCTCTTACATATGATACCCAGTGCTCATCCTGAAAAGTGCCCTCCTTAATGCTCATCACCCATTTTACCCATACCCTACCCACCTCCCCTCCAGCAACGCTCAGTTTGTTCTCTATATTTAAGATTCTCTTATGGTTTGCCTCCCTCTCTGTTTCAACAAAGCTCTTCTGATGAGTAAATAAGATGATGTGTGTTAAAATTCTTTGTAAATGAATATGCAAAATGTAAATTATGATGACGATATAAATAGAACTTTAAAATAATAATAAAGCACGATTGTGATAAAAGGGTATGTACATAGGAGGAGAGGAAGAAAAGGGAGAAAGTACTGTATTGGAATCAGAATAAACTACTGACAGCATCACTGAATACAATCCTCAAAAGGCTCAGTGCCACTTCTCTTTCTGAATAGTGATGGGGAGATACATTTACCTGCTTGGGGGTGATCACCACAGAGAGAATAACCCCACCATCTTCTTCACTGGTTCCTGGTGCAGGAACAAACACAGGTTCCGAGGGGTAGAAGCCATCTTCTCTCCAAATCTGTAAGACCCCCCCCCCAAAAAAAAGTATTTGATAGAAGGCTAGTTATGAGCAAGAAGCCTTCAACAGCTTTTCTCACTCCCAGCATGCACCTGGCTGTCAGTACACTATCCATTCAGTAAAAGAACCAGGCTCACTGAGCTGAATAGAGGGGGGCAGGTGGCTTGCAGCTACAGGCTCCATCATCATCAGACACAATCTGTGCAGTTATAATTTCCCATCGACCTGAACTATGTGTCCCAATAACCTAAACCCCATGATTTCTCTAAAAATAACATCCAACAGAGACTTGTTTTTCTGGGCTTGGGATTCATGTAAGATTCCCCAGAGGGAATATACCCCTAGCCTAGGTGATTCTGTGGTTCTCAAACTGAATAAAAGTAAATGGTTGAGCGGCTTAAATATTAAAGAAGCTCAAGGGGTGCCTGGGTGGCTCACTTGGTTAAGCGTCCGACTCTTCATTTCAGCTCAGGTCATGATCTCACAGGTGGTGAGATCCAGCCCTGCAGCGGGCTCTGCCCTGACAGCTTGGCACCTGCTTGGGATTCTCTCTCTACCTTTCCCCAACGCATGCAAGCACTCTCACTCACTCTCTCTCTCTCATTCTCTTTCTCTCTGTCTCTCAAAATAAATAAAACATTAAAAAGAAAAACCTTTAAAAAAAAGTCACTCCTTCCTTTAAAAAAAGAAAAAGAAATTCAAGAGCTACTTTAACAAAACAGAAACTAATTCAAAAAAGTGGTCTTTTAAGGGTGCCCTTTAAAAGGGCAAAAGTGGTCTTTTAAGAGTTCAGAACGGGAAAAAGATTTTCATTACCGTCAGTGTTTTGTTTACCACGTCCACCTTGATCAGAGAATCCCCCACCAAATGCCGAAAGCCACAGCCATAGAAGAAACGATACTTTCTGCCACTGAATTGGCCATAGTTGATCTGGGGAAATTCAATACCTCCTTCATCCTCTAGACCTTCAGGATGTAGATTTTCATAGGAGCACCAAATCTAAAAGAGATCCCAAAAGGATTTGCAGTGATTGCTTACTTTCTCACCTATTTTATGCAGTATAGGTCAGTGAGGGGGCTAAGAGTTTGCAATAGGGCTTGGAAACTGAGACTCTAGGTCATCTTTTCCATTATTCCTCTTTCCATCACGTGTATGAATACGTGAAGATCATCGGGTTTTGTGACGAAGCTGTCAAATGGCATACAGGGTGGCAGTGACCTTCTTATTCTACCAAAGCTAAGATATTAATAGCTACACAACGACATGCTGTGGTAAGCACAAGCTTTCCAGAAGGTGGAGATGATCAATACCAATCTAATACTTAGCCGTTCCACAACCATTAGAAGATTGACATATCTGTTTCAAAACACAAAAAGGATAGGTAAACACAGCGCTCACTCCCACTCAGAATCCTGCAGCTCTTGTGCAAGCGACTGTCATGACCTTACCCTGCTAGGCTGAATGATATCAGACTTATTGGGCAACAAAGATTGAGGGAAACAGCCAATGAATAGAGTACCACGATTAAAATTCAAAGTCTTAGTCTAGTGTCCTTTGAAAGCATACCTTTCCATCAGCCTGTTTCACAGCACTGGCTGAAGAATAGGACAATGGGCTGAGGTTCTGTCCCTTGGGGTCATTCAAACTGACATGCAAGGGCAAAACAAACCTTCGAGGGAAAGATCTGCCTACTGAATTATAGACCTGTTCAGGAAAAAGAAAGAGATGAGAAAATGTCATTCATAGGATAACAGCATGTCCCAATAATTTATATCCAGTCAAACATTCCTAAGTAATTGCATAAACGATCATTTTCATTCATTCATTTATTCCACAAACATCTGTTGAGTACCTCTAGGCAAAGCACTATTTTAGACACTGGGGATGCAACAGTGAACAGAGTCTCTGGACCTCAAGGAACTCACACTCTAGCGGAAAAAGAATTAAAATGTGTTATTGGATTAGTGTCAAATACACAAATGAGGTCTTGATAGTGATAACTGCCATTAAGAAACATCCTGCAGGGTGAGAGACTAGAGAGTAACAGGGGTGCTTCCTTTTTCATGTCTGGTCAGAATAGGCCTCTGCATATTAAAGCATTAACTTAGTAGGCCTGGGTTGCTCAAAGCTGGCACATTCTCAAGAAAGGTCCATTTTCATGGCTGTTCCTTGGCTGGAACCTGAGAACTGAGCTGTGGGAATATTATGTCTGACAAGACTGGGTTCGCATTCCTGAGGTCTTGAGCCACACTGCACTACTTTACCCAGACAGTTGATGCAAACAATGCAATTTATAATGAACATTTGCTTCCCTGTGGGCATACGGAGCTTTGCTTAACTGAGGTTGGGTAGGGGCTATATGCCTATGTGCTGATACCCAACAAAAACTCTTGATCAATTTGGGGGAGCTTCCCTGGCATGCAACATTCCATACACGTTGTCACAAGTTGCTAGAGGAATCAGGTGTGTCCTGGGTGACTCCAGTGGGAGAAGACTTGGAAGTGTGCACCTGGCGGTCTCCTCCAGTCTTCATCCCACGCACCTTTCCATTTGCTAACTTTTCTGAGATCTGTGAGCCCTCCTACTGAATCACCAAACCAAGAGTGAGGATCCCCAACACAACCTCCTTGCAGAGATCATGTTGAAGCAGGAGGCCCTAGCAAAATAAGTATATTTTTTCTGACAATAAGAGTGCTTTAAGCATATTTTCCTTTCTTGAAATACTGTAAGAGGGGCACCTGGGTGGTTCAGTCGGTTAAGGGTCTGACTCTTGGTTTTGGCTCAGGTCATGATCTCACCATTCATGGATTTGAGCCCTGAGTTGGGCTCTGTCCTGTCAACAAAGGGCCTTCTTGGGATTCTCTCTCTCTCTCTCTCTCTCTCTCTCTGTTTCTGTCTCTCTCTCTCTCTCTCTAAAAAATAATCAAATGCAAAAGAAAAACAAAAAAAACTACGTAAGATGGAGAAGAAAATGTGCTATTTCCCCTCATATACCTGGATCCACATTACCTCCATCTCACACAGAAATGTTTTTACTGAAAAAAGATTCAGTGCTATTTTTAAGCTTCATACAGAGTTAGATTTTTTTAAGAGTTAGATGTTTTAAGTTACTTTTAAATTTATGTAAACATTTTTTTTTCCTTCAGCAAAGCCATAGCTGAACAAAAAGACACTTCCAATAATGGGGGCTTAGGTAAAGTGGACCAACTATTCCACTGAAAACAGTTTAAAGAAGCTAGACAAAATGCTTAAAATAGGTGTTTGAACTCAGGAAACAACAGATGTTGGTGAGGATGTGGAGAAATGGGAACTCTCTTATACTGCTGATGGGAATGCAAACTGGTTCAGCTGCTCTGGAAAAGAGTGTGAAGGTTCCTTAAAAAATTAAAAATAGAATTGCCCTACGACCCAGCAACAGCACTACTAGGGATTTATGCAAAGGATACAGGGGTGCTGAGTCATAGGGGCACATGTACCCCAATGTTTATAGCAGCACTTTCAACAATAGCCAAATTAGGGAAAGAGCTCAAATGTCCATCAACTGACAAATGGATAAAGAACATGTGGTTTATATATACAATGGAATACTACTCGGCAATGAGAAAGAATGAAACCTTGCCATTTGCAACAACATGGATGGAACTGGAGGGTATTACGGTAAGTGAAATAAATCAGTCAGAAAAAGACAGATATCATGCTTTCACTCATATGTGGAACTTAAGAAACTTAACAGAAGACCATGGGGGAAAGGAAGGGAAAAAAAAAATTACAGAGAGGGAGGCAAACCGTAAGAGACTCTTAAATACAGAGAACAAACTGAGGGCTGATGGGAGGGTCGGTGGGGAGGGGAAAATGGGTAATGGGCATTGAGGAGGGCACTTGTTGGGATGAGCACTGGGTGTTGTACGTAAGCGATGAATCATGGCAATCTACTCCTGAAGCCAAGAGCACACTGTATATGCTGTATTTTAGCTAACTTGACAATAAATTATATTTAAAAAATGCTTTATAATTCCCCCCCCCAAAATAAAAATAAAATAAAATACCTGTTTGAAGGCATTGGAGAGCTAAAAAGGCAGTGACGAACAACAGGGCAGAGATTTGGAGGGAGACGGAAACCTAGAGGTAAACAAGATACAGGGGCGGCGGGGCAACTTGTCCCCTAGGGATATCAACTGCTTCCAGAAAAAAGGCAGCTGAAAGGCTGAGAAAATAAAATAACTTTTTATTAAACTTTTTTTATCTTGAGATCACTGCAGATTCACATGAAATAATACAGAAAAATAAACAATTGATTAAAAAATGGGGAAAAAAACTAAAATAACATTTTGCCAAAAATATACAAATGGCCAATAAGTACATGAAAAGATGCTCAGCATCATTCATTAGTCATTAGGGAAATGCAAATCAAAATTACAAGGAGATATTACTTCATACCCACTAGGGTGGTTATTATAAAAAAAAAATCAAAACAAGAAAATAACAAGTGCTTTGAAAAGGTGAAGGAATTGGACCCCTGTGCATCGCTGGTGGGAATGTTAAATGGTGCAGCTGTTGTAGAAAACATTCTGGCGGTTCTTCAGTTAGTGATACAATTATCACAGGATCCAGCAATTCTATTTCTAGTTATATACAAAAAGAATTTAAAACAGAGACTCAAATGTATACTTGTGTGCCAATGTTCATAACAGCACTATTCACAATAGCCAAAAGGTGAAAACAACCCAAATGTTCCCCAACAAATGAACAGATAAACAAAATGCAGTACAGACATACAAGGATATTTAACCTTTAACAGGAATGAGATTCTGATACATGTTACAACATGGATGACCCTCAGAAAGGTTATGCTAAATAAAATAAGCCAAACACAAAAAAATAAATCTTGTCTGATTCCACTCATATGAGGTACCTAGAATAGGCAAATGCATAGAAACAGAAAGCAGAATAGAGGCTACCAAAGGCTGGAGAGAGAGGATAATAGGGACCTGTTATTTAATGGGTAGAGTTTCCACTTGGACTGATAAAAAGTGTGGAAATGGGCAGTGATTATGGTTGCACAACACTGTTAATGTACTTAATGCTACTGAACTGAATACCTAAAGATGGTTAAAATGTAAGTTTTATGTTATGTATATTTTATCACATAAAAAACAAAATAATACAGAGAGATCATATGTATCCTTCATCCAGTTTCACCAATGACAGCGTCTTGCATAACTGCAGTACAATATCACAACTGGAAAATTTACAGTGATATAATCCACCAACTTTTTTCAGATTTCACCAGCTAACATGCACGTGTGTGTGTGTGTGTGTGTGTGTGTGTGTGTGTCTGTGTATTTAGTTCCATGCAGTTTTCTCATGTGTAAATTCCTGTGATCACCACCATACTCAAGATATAAAATCACCACAAGGATCCTTCATGCTACCTTTTTATAAATATATGGCTACACCAACTCCCCTAACACTTGACCCCAGTGAATAGACTTTGATATTTTCAAGGAATTAAAGGGATAAAAGCTGGAATTCAAGGACTGCCAAAAAGGAGAAGCCCTGATAGACCCCCAGCTCTTTGGATCAAAACCCCTTCGTTCAGCACCTAGGAGTAAGAATGAACAAGAAGTAGTCCAGCTCTTTCAGGAACTGTACCCTGCTTCAAAATATCCCAAGCCCTAGAACTAGATTAAGAATATCTGGAATTGGGGCGCCTGGGTGGCTCAGTGAGTTGAGCGTCCGACTTCAGCTCAGGTCATGATCTCACAGTTTGTGAGTTCGAGCCCCGCATCAGGCTCTGTGCTGACCGCTTGCTTGCTCAGAGCCTGGAGCCTGCTTCAGATTCTGTGTCTCCTTCTCTCTCTGCCCCTCCCCCGCTCACGCTTTGTCTCACTCTGTTTCTCAAAAATAAATCAATGTAAAAAAAAAAATTAAAAAAAAAAAAAAGAATATCTGGAATTGATCATGTACCCAAGCAATCAGCCAGAAGTAAATAAAATTTTCTCTGGAGGAACATAGTATCAGCCTGGGTCTCAAAATATCTCTACAATTTTTCAAACACAATATTCTGTATACAATAAAAATTAGCCAGTACATGAGAAGACAAGAGCATGTTTTAAAAAACAAAACAAAACAAGATAACAACAGAACCAGAGCCACAAGGGATCCAGATAATAGAAGCTACCAGACTCTAAGTTTCTGAATATGGTGGAGGAAATTCTTTTAAACTGAGAATTGTAGCAGGGAACTAGAAATTATAAAAGAGAACCAAATTAAAATTCAAGTACTGAAAAACGCAATGAGTTTAAGAACTTAGTGGCAAGGTTTAACAGCAGAATAGACACTGTTGAAGAAAAAATTAACTATAAGACAGGTAAGAAGAAAATATCCAAAACAAGATGCTTATTAGAGAGACACAAGAATGGTAAATACTAAATAGAACATAAGTAACAGATAAAGTGAAAAGGAGTAACACACATGTACTTCAATCCCAGAGAGAAGGGAGAGAAAGGATTTACCAGATGCAATATTTGAAGAAATAGGTGACATTTTTCAAAACTAATGAAAGACATCAAACCATAGATTCAGTTATCCCTAAAAAACACCAAAGTAAAATAAATAAAAAGAAAACCATACTGAGAGCTATCCTAGGACTAACTACAGAAAATCAAAGAGAAGATTTTAAAATCAGTCAGAGATGGGGTGCCTGGGTGGCTCAGTCAGTTAAGCATCCAACTTCAGCTCAGGTCATGATCTCACAGTTCATGAGTTTGAGCCCCACACTGGCTCTCTGCTGTCACGGCTTCCCTTCAGGTCCTCTGCCTCCCTCTCTCTCTGCCCCTTCCTTGCTCTCTCTCTCTCTCTCTCTCTCTCTCTCAATCTCTCTAAAATAAAAGCATTAAAAAAAGTTTTCTTTTAAATCAGAGGAGGAAAAAATAGCAACTTCAAAAGAGCAAGGCTTAGATTGACTACTGATTTCTCAACAGAAATCAGAATACAACCAAACATCTTTAAAGTATTAAAAAAAATAACAACCTAGAACTCATTATCTAATGAAAACATTCTTCAAGAAAGAAGGTAAAATAAAGACATTTTTCTGAGAAGCAAAAACAGATTTCATCACCAGCTTATCTGAACTAAAGGAAATACCAAAAGATACTCTTCTGTTAGAAAGAAAATGATTCCACAGGGAAGCCTCAGACTGGGAGGAATTAAAAGCAATTGAAAGGTACAGATGTGGGTACATGGGTGGTATGGAGAACTATGGTTACATAAAGCAATAATAATAATGTCTTATAGGGTTTAATATAGAAAGAAAATTAAAATATACAACAACAGTAGTGTATAAATCAGGAGAAGAGTAAAGAGAGTTAATGTGTTCCAGAGTTCTTGCACTGTCTGCAAGGAATTAAAGAACCAATTTATAATATATTGTGTTAAATCAAGGCTGCATATTATAATCTCTAAAATAACCACCAGGGACGCATGGGGGGCTCAGTTGGTTAAGCTTCTGACTTCAGCTAAGGTCATGACCTCACGGTTCGTGGGTTCGAGGCCTGTGTCAGGTTCTGTGCTGACAGCTCAGAGCCTGGAGCCTGCTTCAGATTCTGTGTCTCCCTCACTCTGCCCCTCCCCCACTCATGCTCTGTCTTTCCCTCTCCCTCTCCCTCTCTCTCTCTCTCAAAAATAAATAAACATTAAAAAATAAAAAATAGGGGCACCTGGGTGGCTCAGTTGGTTGAGCGTCCGACTTCGGCTCAGGTCATGATCTCACAGTCTGTGAGTTCAAGCCCCGCGTCAGGCTCTGTGCTGACAGCTCAGAGCCTGGAGCCTGCTTCAGATTCTGTGTCTCCCTCTCTCTGACCCTCCCCCGTTCGTGCTCGCTCTCTCTCTCTCTCTCTCTGTGAAAAATAAATAAACTTAAAAAAAAATAAGTTGGGGCGCCTGGATGGCTCAGTCAATTGAGCGTCCAGCTTCAGCTCAGGTCATGATCTCACGGTTTGTGAGTTCGAGCCCCGCGTCTGGCTCTGTGCTGACAGCTTAGAGCCTGGAGCCTGTTTCGGATTCTGTGTCTCCCTCTCTCTCTGCTCCTCCCCTGCTCATGCTCTGTCTCTCTCTCTCTTTCTCTCTCAAAAATAAATGAACATTAAAAAAATTTTTTTAAAAAGAAAAAAGAAGTAAAATAAATAACCCCTAAAAAAATATTTAATTACCAAGCTAATGGGCAGGAGGTGGAATGAGGTTTGGGGAGGGGAGATGGAAATCAAATAATAAAATACACTTAACCAATCCAGGGAAGGCAAGAAAGGAGAGAGAGAAAGAAACAATGACACAAATAGGAAGTGAACAGTAAGATGGGACTTTTTTTATTAAAAAAAATTTTTTTAACATTTATTCATTTTTGAGAGATAGAAACAGAGCATGAGTGGAGGAGAGTCAGAGAGAGGGAGACACAGAATCCCAAGCAGGCTCCAGGCTCCGTGCTGTCACCACAGAGCCTGATGAAGGGCTCGAACCCACATATCACGAGATCACAACCTGAGCCAAAGTCGGACACTCAACCAACTGAGCCACCCTGGCGCCCCAAGATGGGATTTTTAAACTTCAATATATTGGTGACTGTTCCAACTAAATGCTCAATTAAAAGTCAAGAATTAGCATAACGGATTTTTAAAATATATGCTGCTTACAAGATACACATTCATAAAGATTAAAAGTGTAAGAATGGAAAAATTACAGCATGCAAACATTAAACAAAAAAGTAGACTTTAAGGCAAAAAACATTACTCAGATGGCACAAAAACAGACACATAGACCAATGGAATAGAATAGAAACCCCAGAACTAGACCCACAAACGTATGGCCAACTCATCTTTGACAAAGCAGGAAAGAACATCCAGTGGAAAAAAGACAGTCTCTTTAACAAATGGTGCTGGGAGAACTGGACAGCAACATGCAGAAGGTTGAAACTAGACCACTTTCTCACACCATTCACAAAAATAAACTCAAAATGGATAAAGGACCTGAATGTGAGACAGGAAACCATCAAAACCTTAGAGGAGAAAGCAGGAAAAGACCTCTCTGACCTCAGCCATAGCAATCTCTTACTCGGCACATCCCCAAAGGCAAGGGAATTAAAAGCAAAAGTGAATTACTGGGACCTTATGAAGATAAAAAGCTTCTGCACAGCAAAGGAAACAACCAACAAAACTAAAAGGCAACCAACGGAATGGGAAAAGATATTTGCAAATGACATATCGGACAAAGGGCTAGTATCCAAAATCTATAAAGAGCTCACCAAACTCCACACCCGAAAAACAAATAACCCAGTGAAGAAATGGGCAGAAAACATGAATAGACACTTCTCTAAAGAAGACATCCGGATGGCCAACAGGCACATGAAAAGATGTTCAACGTCGCTCCTTATCAGGGAAATACAAATCAAAACCACACTCAGATATCACCTCATGCCAGTCAGAGTGGCCAAAATGAACAAATCAGGAGACTATAGATGCTGGAGAGGACGTGGAGAAACGGGAACCCTCTTGCACTGTTGGTGGGAATGCAAATTGGTGCAGCCGCTCTGGAAAGCAGTGTGGAGGTTCCTCAGAAAATTAAAAATAGACCTACCCTATGACCCAGCAATAGCACTGCTAGGAATTTATCCAAGGGATACAGGAGTACTGATGCAGAGGGGCACTTGTACCCCAATGTTTATAGCAGCACTCTCAACAATAGCCAAATTATGGAAAGAGCCTAAATGTCCATCAACTGATGAATGGATAAAGAAATTGTGGTTTATATACACAATGGAATACTACGTGGCAATGAGAAAAAATGAAATATGGCCCTTTGTAGCAACGTGCATGGAACTGGAGAGTGTGATGCTAAGTGAAATAAGCCATACAGAGAAAGACAGATACCATATGGTTTCACTCTTATGTGGATCCTGAGAAACGTAACAGAAGCCCATGGGGGAGGGGAAGGAAAAAAAAAAAAAAAAAGAGGTTAGAGTGGGAGAGAGCCAAAGCATAAGAGACTGTTAAAAACTGAGAACAAACTGAGGGTTGATGGGGGGTGGGAGGGAGGGGAGGGTGGGTGATGGGTATTGAGGAGGGCACCTTTTGGGATGAGCACTGGGTGTTGTATGGAAACCAATTTGACAATAAATTTCATATATTAAAAAAAACAAAACAAAACAAAACAAAACATTACTCAGAAATAAATGTTCAATAAAATCATCAAGGTAAAACAATTCTAAATTTGTATGTACATAATAACAGAGCACCAAAATATATAAACTAAAAATTAACATAACTATAGGAGCACCAGTCTGGCTTAGTTGATAAGAGCATGTGACTCTTGATCTTGCGGTCATGAGTTTGAGCCCCACATTGAGGGCAGAGTTTTCTTTAAAAAAATAAAAAATAAAATAAAATTAACATAACTATAAAAAGAAACAGAAAAATCTGTATTCCAAGTAAGAGACTTTAATATGCCTCTCATGCAATATCATAATGTCATGTAATAGAGATCAATAAAAACAGATACGATTTGGATAGTATAAACAAATATGACCTAATTGACATATGTAAAACACTACATTCAAAATTCAGAATATACATTATTTTAAATACATATGAAGCACTTAAAAAATGATCTAACACTGGACCATAAAGCAAATCTCAATATCATACAGTAAAATTAAGCTGGAAATCAATGGTAGAAAAATCTCTATATATTTGAAATTTTAAAAACACATTTCAAAAACAAATCTCAATGAGAGAAAATTCGTTAACTGAGAAGTAATAATAAAACATATAAAAATTTGTGGGATGCAGCTAAAACTCTGCTAGAGTGACATTTATCATCACAAAGATATATGTTGTGGGCAAAAGGATGAAAAATAACAAACTAACCACATCCTTAGTTACAAAGAGGTCATATTAGGCACAAAGGAAAAAGAAAGGGCCAGAGAAAGACTGTATGATTTCACTCACATGTGGAATTTAAGAAACAAAACAAATGAACATGGGGGGAAAGAAACAAAGAGAGAGGCAAGCCATAAAACAGACTCTTAACTATAGAGAACAAAGTGAGATGTTGCCGGAGGGGAAGTGGGCAGGGGATGGGCTAAATGGGTGGTGGAGATTAAGTAGGGCACTTGTGACGAGCCCTGGGTGTTGTATGAAGAAAGAAGGAAAGGAAATAATAAAAATAAGAACAGAAACTGATGAAATGGAAAATACACACACATTAAAGAGGATCAACCAAGCCAGAAAGATAGTTGTTTTTGAAAAGCTTCATTAAATCGATAAGACCCTGGCAAGCCTAAGCAAATGCACAAAAAGAAAGGAAAAATTACCATATAGGGATAAAAACAGGTGGCATCAATTAACCATAGGTACATTTTTTTAAATCATAGAATGATATCACAAATGACATCAGATAAATAAATTTGAAATTTTAGATGACATAAATTTCTAAAAAAAATCAATTTACCAAATCTGACACAATAAAAAATAGAAAATCAGAATAATATTGTATTATTAAAATACAATTCATAATTTAAGATCTAACTATAAGGAAATATACAGGCCCAGATGGCTTACTTCTTGAATTATTCCAAACGTTTAAGAAATAATGCCAATCTTCTACATTCTCATGTAGAGAAAAGAGAACAATTTCCAACTCACTGTATGAGATCAGCAAAACCTTAATACCAAAACTTAACAAGGATATTATAAGAAAGAAAAATTATAGGCCAATTTTATTCATAAAATACATGCAACAAAATCCTAAACAATGTATTAGCAAAGTAAGTCCAACAATATTTAAAGAAAAATACACAGCAACCAATTGGGATTTGATTCAGGAATAGAAGGGAAAGCTTCACATTCAAAAATCAATAAATAGCTGTTATTACAAAGATTTCTTCAATCAATCAATGTACTTTACCACACTGATGACATAAAGGATAATAAGTCAGATGATTATCTCAAAACTATTGAAAAAACACTTGATAAAATCCAACATCCATCCATAATAAAAGTTCTTAGTAAACTAGAAGTAAAAGGGAACTTTCCTAAGTGAGAAAAATTATCTTTAAAAAAGAATCTATTGGGGCACCTGGGTGGCTCAGTCAGTTAAGCATCCAACTTCAGCTCCAGTCATGATTTTTGAGTTCGAGCCCAGCGTCGGGCTATGTATTGACAGCTCAGAACCTGGAGCCTGCTTCAGATTCTGTTTCTCCCTCTCTGTCTGCTCCTCCCCTGTTCGTGCTCTGTCTCTCTGTCTCTCAAAAAATAAACATTTTTTTAAAAATCTATCAATAACTTATGTCCACAGGAAATCTGCCCACAAATGTTAACAGCAGTTTTATTTATATTTGCCAAAAACTGAAAGTAACCAAGGTATCCTCCAATAAATGAATGGATAAACAAACCGTAGTACATACATACAACAGCATATTATTCAGTGATGAAAAAAATGAGCTATCAAGCCACCAAAAGACCTGAAGAAACTTTAAATATACATTACTATGAGGAAAAAGCAAGTCTGAAAAGGCTACATACTCTAGGATTCCAATTACATGACATCTTGAAAAAGGAGAAAGTATAGGGACAGTAAAAAGATTACTAGTTGCTAGGTGTTGAGAGAAGTGGGGCGGGAAGAAGATGGAATGTGGTATTTTAAGGGTAGGGAAACTAGTCTGTATGGTACTATAATGGTAGATACACGACTTTATGCATTTGTCAAAACCCATAGAATTGTATAACACAGAGTGAATCCTAGTGTAAATTATGGACTTTAGGTAGTAATAATAAATAAATATTGGTTCATCAATGGTAACAAATATACCACACCAAGGCAAGATGTCAACAATAGGGGAATCTGGGGATATTAGGGGAAGGGAATATACATGGGAGTGCTTTCCAGGTTCTGCTTGATTTTTCTTTAAACCTAAAACTTCTCTAAAAAACAAAGTCTATTAGTTTGTTTGCTTGTTTAAATCTATAGCAAACAGCATACCTAACAGTAAAATGTTGAAGACTTTTCCTCTCATATTGGGCACCAGATAAGGATGCCAACCATCTCCACTTGTATTCAACACTGTACTGGAGGTCCAATGAAGAAAGGCAAGAAAATGAAAATCAATAACTAGTTTGGAAAGGAAACTGTCATTACTTGTATAAGATATGATTGTAGATGTAGAAAATCTAAAAGAATCTATAAATTATTAGAATTACTGAATTACTGTATTCATTAACTGAGCACAAGATCAAGAAACTAAAATCAAACATATTGCTATACAGCAGTATTAACATAAATGAAAGCAAAAGTAAATACCTAGGAGTAAATCTAATAATTTAATAATGTTCTTTATAATAAAAAAGACATATAAAATGTGTACCCAGATAGCTATAAAACACTTTAAAGAAGTGATAAAATGGAAAGATAAATTGTGTTCATGTACTAGAAGAATCAACATTGTGTAAACATATTAACCTTCTCTCAAATTAATATGCAGATTCAGTGCAAATGCAATTAAAATCTGACAGGTTTTTTTGTTGTTCTGTGTGTGTGTGTGTGTGTGTGTGTGTGTGTGTGTGTGTGTAGAAACTGACAAGCTGATTCTAAAATGTATATAAAAATGTAGGGGGGGTGCCTACATGGTTCAGTCAGTTCAGTTCTGACTTCGGCTCAGGTCATGGTTTCAGAGTTCATGGGTTTGAGACCCACATCAGGCTCTGTGCTGACAGCTCAGAGCCTGGAGCCTATTTCAGATTGTGTGCCTCCCTCTCTCTCTGCTCCTCCCCCACTCATGCTCTGTCTGTCTGTCTCTCTCTCTCAAAAATAAATAAACATTAAAAATTTTTTTTTTTTACTGTAGGGACACCTGGGTTGCTCACTTGGTTGAGCACCCAACTCTTGATTTCGGGGCAGGTCATGATCCCAGGATCATGGGATCAAGCCCTGCGTTGGGCTCCTTATTGAGCATGGGGCCTGCTTGGGATATTCTCTCTCTCTCTCTCCCTCTACCCCTCTCCCCTGCTTGCTCTCTCTCTCTAAAATAAAAAAAAAATTTTTTTTTAATTTAAAAAGTTATAGAGGGCCAGGAATGGCCATGACACTCATTATAGAAGGAAATATTAGGAGGACCTTATCTACTAAACATCAAGATTTTTCATACAGTGATATTAATCAGCACAGTGAGATATTGGCACAGGAATACCTAAGTAGATCAATGGAACAGAATATAAATCTAAAACAGAGTAACGCATATATGAGTACTTAATTTTTAGAATTAAAAACTCTTGTAGAGGTAATATGGGAAAATATTGTTATGACCTTATCATGGGAAGATGTCTGAAATAGGATGTACAATGTATTACTCATAAAGAAAAAAATTGATAGATTGGAACATGCTTATTCATCAAAAGCACCATTAAGATAACCTGATAGAGGTATCTGCAAAAATACCTGTAGGAATTCATACTTAATGGTGAATTACTAAACATTTTCCAGATGAGAAGGGGAAAATGATTACTGCTATAACTACTTCTTTTCAATTTGAGGTCCTAGCCAATATAATAAGGCATGAAAAAGAAATAAAAGGCATATAAGGACTGGAAAGAAAGAAATGAAACTGTCATTATTTTCAGATAACATGATTATATACATAGAAAATCAAAAATAATCGAGAGTCAACTATTCAAACCCTAATAAGTGAATTTAGCAAGATATTTAAATAAGAAATCAATATACAAAATCAACTGCATTTCTATATACCAGCAAAAACAGAAAATGAAAGCTTAAAAACTAAGCAAAATAAGTCAGAGAAAAAACAGACATCATATGATTTCACTCATATACTTGTATGTGTGATTTGAGAAACACAACAGATGAACATAGGGGAAGGGAAGTAAAAATAAGATAAAAACAGAGAGGGAGGCAAACCATAAGAGATTCTTAAATACAGAGAACAAGCTGAGCGTTGCTGGAGGGGCGGTGGGTGGGAGGATGGGTTAAATGGGTGATGGGCATTAAGTAGGGTACCTGTTGGGATGACCACTGGGTGTCACAGGTAAGAGATGAATCCCTGGGTTCTAATCTGGAAACCAAGACTATACTGTATGTTAACTAACTTGAATTTAAATTAAAGAAAAAGAAGAAGGAGGAGGAGGAGAAGAACCAGGACGAGGACGAGGATGAGGAGGGAGAGGAGGAGAGGAGGAGGAGGAGGAGGAGGAGGAGGAGGAAGAGGGGGAGGAGGAGGAGGAGAAATCTAAAGCAAACATGATGCTAAAAATGGTAACAGAGAACAATCTGGTGTCTGCCAGAGGGGAGAGTATAGGGATGGGCAAAACAGGGGAAGGGATTAAAAAGTATAAAAGCCCAGTTATAAAATAAATAGGACGTGAGGATACAATGTACAGCATAGAGAGTATAGTTAATAATATGTAACAACTTTCTATGGTGACAGAAGATACTAGATTTATTGTGACGATCAACTCATAATGTATATAAATGTTAAATCACTATGTTGTGTGCCTAATATAATATTGTATGTCAACTACACTTGAATAAAAACACTTACAATTAAAAGAAAAGACTGGGACGCCTTGCTGGCTCAGTCACTGGAGTGTGCAACACTTGATATTGGAATTGTAGGTTCACACCCCATATTGAGTGTAGAGATTACTTAAAAATAAAATATTTTAAAAATAATAATAATAATTAATCAAATATACCATTTATAATAGTTTCAAAACTAAACCTGAATACTTACAGATAAATTTAACAAAAGATATGCAATATCCTGACCAAAAACTTTATAAACATTACTGAGAGAAATTTTTAAAAGACTCAAATAAATGGAAAGATATTCCATGTTCATGGATTGGAAGACTCAACATTTGTTACTGTTGTAAAGACATCAATTATCCTCAAATTGATCTGTAGTTGCAACATGATTCCAATCAGATTTTGTTTTTTTCTTAATTTGCAAAAACTGACATGTTGACTCTAAACTTATGGAAATGCAAAAAGGCCAAGAAAAACCCAGGCAATCTTTAAAAAGAAAAGAGCTAGGACTTATACTGCAGATATCAAGACCTATCAGACAGCTATAATAACTAGTAAGTAAGCTTTGTAAGAAAAGTTAACTTTAGGGGTGCCTGGGTGGCTCAGTCTAGTTAAGTATCTGACTCTTGATCTCAGCTCAAGACATGATCTCACATTTTATGAGTTCGAGCCCTGCATCAGGCTCCAAGCTGACAGCACAGAGCCTGCTCAGTATTCTCTCTGCTCCACCCCAACTCATGACTGAATGTATTCTCTCTCTCTCTCTTACTCTCTCTCAAAATAAATAAGTAAACTTAAAAGATAAAATACAATTAAATCAATGTTTTAAAAAAATTTTTAAGTAAAGTTACAGCCTGAAACAATTTGCATTACATAATCCAGGAAATTTTTACCTTGGATTCAGTATCGGGAAAAAGTGAATGCCCTCAGCTGGAAGAACCAAAACAGCTTCTTTTATCAGAGAATTAAGATATTATAGTCCATTTTGCCATCCCTTCCAGGAAACTGAAGTATGTTTAGTTCTCAAGTGTAATAAGGAACTAATCACACAGTGCTCCAAAACACATCTCTTTGTTTTCTTTAATATGCTTTTAATTTATCAGGTATTAAGTAAGTAACTCAAATTGTTTTTAAGTATTAAATAAGTAAATGACAAAGCTGTGCCTTCAATGCTTTAAAATCATTCTACTTCCTTATCTGCCAAAGAAGCAAGAGAAACAGCCAGAACCTGGCTAGTTCAAAATTATGTTGACAACTTCTGACAAATCAGAGATGTTTACCTGATCAAGCCCTTCCCCAACTTTCCTGAGATTCTGTAGTTGGTAAACTTCTAGGCTTCTTCCATCATCTTGACAGCACAAATCAATTACAACACAGCCCTGGTCCTCAAAGGCATTGATTTGATGGAAAGTAACAAAAGGTTTACTGTAGTACATCCCTGGAAGAAGCTGCAGGGAAAATACAAAGAAAAAGAGATATTTTCTTTTTTTCTTCAAGGAACAGATCCACAAAGTTGAAATTAAAAAGATTCCCTCCTCCCCTTTAAGTGACAGGCCTAGTAAGTATAAAAGGTAGAATGTGGAACACAGAAGCAAACACTTTGATTTAAGCATTGCTTGCTTAGGTCATCACATTTCATATTAATCAATGAACTGGGGCTATTTGATATAAACCAATCAACTGTCACAACTAACTTAAAAGTCCTTACGAAACAGGGCCCAATGTTTTGAGGTATAAATAAATCCTAGACTTTATCTTACATGATTGAATAGAAAATACTGCTTTTGAGGCACCTGGGTGGCCCAGTAAGTTAAGCGTCCAATTCTTGGTTTTGGCTCATGTCAGATCTCGTGGTTTGGGAGATGGAGCCCCTTGGGCTCTGCACTGACAGTGCAGAGACTGCTTTGGATTCTCTAGCTCCCTCTCTCTCTGCTCCTCCCTTGCTGGTGTGCTCTCTCTCTCTCTCTCTCTCTCTCAAAGTAAATAAATAAACTTTAAAAAAACTATTAAAAAAAAGAGAAAATACTGCCATTAAGTAGCTTATGATGAGTTAAGTGATTATTTGAAAAATGTACTTATTATCAAAATAGGATTTTTTGTAATGAAATTACGGTACAGTAAATTTAGGATGTCATCTCTTTAGAAAGGCAAAAAGAAGACAAAATACCATAGTGTTACTAAACAGGAGTATAGAAAGATATTTAACAAACGCACTTTGGACTTTGGTAGGATTATCATATTTACATATCAAGAAGTCATAGAACCAAGCAAATAAATTATCATTGCAAAAGTTACAGAAGACTTCTATGTGAACAACATTCTCTTTAGCAAATACTATGACATGGAAAAATTCATGCTAATATGCTAAGGTTTCTTAGATGCCATTTTAGTTGAATCAGACAATTAAAAGTAAAACCATTCCTTACAATTTTCTAATATGCAAAACCCACTGTACTCATTAATAAGTAGCTAGCCCCACCTACGGAAGAAGGTAATATCCTTGATTACGAATGTCTTATACCAGCAATACCCAGTGACAGAAAAAAAATCAACCATATACAGATTTGTCCATTTTCAAAACAAACATAGTCAAGATACTCCACCTGTCCAGTGTGCTTATCCACCACATGAAACCGTGTATTATACTGGGGTTCCCAACTTATTCCATCTGCAAAGGACTTTCCCCGGATTTTAGAAGTGACAACTTTCCACAAATTCATCTTTAGAGGCTGTTCAATGAAGATTATGTAGTTCCTTGTCATTCCTGAAAGGTTCCAGCAAATAATAAAATGGGATTTAGTAAATTAGAATTGTCTGAAATGTGACGGTTATGGGGATTTATCTGAATGCCAGGACATAATACTTCTAACCTAAACAAAAGCCAGGCAGAAATAATTCTCCACTGCTTCCCACCTTTGCCTTACATATTTCTTGTTCCTACGTAAAAAAGGGAACTGCTCAGAACAGCTTGGGTTGAATGCTCACAGCTTGCTTTTTATCTTCCTTATTTTTCTTTTTAAATTGGTCAGTTTACGAACCAAGTGAAGAAGCATAATATTAAAGTGTCATTTGTGATCAAGATGTTTCTTCTGTAATCCTTTTGCTATTTATCCTGAAGGTTAAGATTCAGCAACAGATTGGCTATAAAGGTTTAGAATACAGAAAATAAATATTCTGAGAAAAAGCCGAAGCTATCAAACAGAATATGAATTTTCCCCCCAAAAAACATAGTCAAGACCTTTTCATGAAAATAATTACCTATGGCTTTAAAGTTACCTAAAATTTTGAATTCTGTCCATTTTTTTTATGGTCAAATAATTTTTTTCTATTAAGACTTTACTTTTGTAGAGCAGTTTCAGGTTTGTAACACAATTAAAGGGAAGGCACAGAGACTTACCATATACCCTGTCCCCCCACGCACACAGCCTCCCTATCATCAACATCCCCCACTAGAGTGGTTGGTACATTTGCAACAGCTGACAAACTGACAACCCATCAAATGCACCCAAAGTCCATAATTTACATTCTGGTTCACTTTTGATGTTGTCAATTTTTTAGTAATTGCCAGGATAAAAAGTATGTCACTAAACAAAATAAACTGAAGTGGCATTAAAATGCAACCTTGGTCTCATCAGCATATTTTGATAAGCGGTATCAACACAGTATATGCGAACACTAGCTTGTCTGCTACGGCGACGTTTAAGGCACATCCCAAAGTAATGTGTGTTATCTTTGGGCTTACCAAAGCTATGATAGTAAGAAGGTCTCATCCCCTCTGCAGAGGCAATAGAACATATCACCTGGGCTCCATGGATTGTCTCCCCAAGATCCACCTTCTCTGGAGGAACTCGAATAACATTATAGCAAGAACCTGGAAAACAAAGTCCTGTCTTATTTATACACATTCTAAAATAAAATACAACCCTTGCACTCATGGATTAGAGATTTATGCAATATATGCATGACATCCATATTTCATAAAGGGTTATTTCTTTTTTTAATGTTTATTTATTTTTGAGAGAGAGCGTGAGGCACAACTGGGGGAGGGGCAGAGAGAGGGAGACAGGATCTGAAGCAGGCTCTGCACCACCAGCAGAGATCCCAATGTGGGGCTCAAACTCACTCAGGAACCATGAGATCATGACCTGAGCCGAAGTCAGATGCTTAACCAACTGAGCCACCCAGGTGTGCCCATAAAGGGTTATTTCAAACAAAGACTTGGATAAAAAAAAATATATTAACTTTATGAAAGTCATTAGCTAAGGTTTTAAAATGATACATACAAAGTAATCAACCAACGGTTTATTGCATTTTTTTTTCATGATTAGTAGCTAAGTTTATTGCATTTTAATGCTCTCAAAAGACTACCCTCTCACTCCCTAAAAATGAACTCATTCTCTATAGGAAAAGATCAGGTAGCAGGCAAGAATATCCTCTAACTCTACTTGTCCCTCTCGCCATTCCCCAATCCCTACAATTACAATCTCCATTTGCCCCCACACGCAACTCCTCTCCAGTCCTCTGGATCCCTGGGGTCACTCCAAGTCCCATCTTATCCTTTCTTAATGCATTCATGCAATTGCCTTCATTCATGTAATTATTCATCTTACTACTTCTGCAAGAACCAGCTCAGGTAACCACTCCTCAAGTAACCCTCCCTGATTCTTCCCCACCCCAAAGGTATTTGGTGCCTCTCCTCAATGCCCTAATTATATCCTGTATAGTCATACACTTATCTCATTGCACTATAATTTCGTGCTTGTTTATCTGCTTCCCAATAGACTGGTGAGCTCTTCAAGGGCAGGAATTGTGTCTGATTCATCTTTGTATCCTCAGTACCAAGCAAGAACTTAGCATTCAGTAGGCACAGTAAAAATAGCTATTGATGGATTACTTAACAACTTATGTTTGTTAAATTATTCAGGGAATAGGGGCACCAGGGTGGCTCATCGGTTAAGCATCCAACTCTGGCTCAGGTAATGAGCTCGCAGTTCATGAGTGTGAGCACTGCATTGGGCTCTGTGCTGACAGCTCGGAGCTTGGAGCCTGGAGCCTCCTTCAGATTCTGTGTCTCCCTCTCTCTCTGCCCCTCCTCCACCTCTCAAAAATAGATAAACATTAAAAAATTGTTTTAAATCATTCAGTGAATAAACAAATACTGAGGTCATATTGAATTATATTTCTGGTATTAGAATTGCCAATGCTGGTCCTGAAAAACTGGGGTAACACATAACTTTGCAAGCACTCAGCTTCTTTTGGAACAAGATAACCCTTCCGTTCTCTATTCATTTATTCAGCCATTGCTTCTTGAGTGTCAACTATATTCCAAACACTCTTCTAAGTGTCCTAAGTTTATCTTCCAGACACTTATACACAGCAGGGTCCAAATGTACACAAGCCTTTTCTTTTACAATGCTCAGATTCTAATAAAGCATCCAATAAGTAAAAGTATAAAGCATCGGATGATGATAAGACCTATAGGGACTGAGAATAAGTGTATATGGATGGGGGCCACTGTTTGCAATTGTTGATAGGGTGATCTGAGAAGGCTTCACTAAGACAGTGACATTTGAGAAAAGACCAAGAGGAGGTGAGGAAGAGAGGCTTGAGGATATCTGGGAGAAACACATTCCAGGCAGAGACAAGAATAAATGCAAAGATTCTCAGGCAAAAGTAAGCCTGGAGTGTCCAAATAATAGCATGAAGGCCAGTGAGGCCCTATCAGAGTAAGCAAGAAAAGTCTGAGATGAGGTGGGTGGGCTAAAAAGATAATTGGCTGATATGCTGACAATAAACTGAAATGGGGCAAGGGTAGATGCCCAGAGACCAGTTAAGAAGCTATTACACCAATTCACATGCGAGAGGATGGTGGGCTCAAACCAGAATGCCAGCAGTGGAGGTCATATGAGGTGGCTGGATTTTTAAATTTATTTTGAAGGCACTGCTGCAATTGCTTTTTGACCAACTGGATATGGATGTGAGAGACAGATGTGAAGGATGATTCCAAAATTATCATCCTGAGCAACTGGAAGGATGAAGTTACCATCAGCTTAAATGGGGACTCTTTTAGGCAGAGAAAATTTAGGGGAAAAGTTCAGGAGTCTGGTTTTAAATAAGTTAATTTTGTAACACCTATTAGACATCCTAGTAAAAACACTGAGTATTTTATATCAATTTTATATCCAATTGATATAAAATACTGAAGGGGTCTGAGTTAGGATATAGATGTGTTCTGCGCACCCATCGTATATAAAACATCATGCTTTAGACAGTGATGAGTTATAAAAGCGATAAAAGACCAGTTCTACAGTTCCAAAAGTACCATATTACTATCTAACAGATTACATACATTTCATTAGTACTAAAAACTACTTGGATTGATTATTTAGAGGATTTTTGTTCATTTTTTAAAGACTTTAAAAATGCAGGGAAATGCTTAAACAGTTAAAAGCTTTTTATTTCTTAAAGACAGAAATTACCAGCAAGCACTTTATTATGAGAATCACTAAATTTCTCCCAAACACAACCTCTCTACAGCTACATGTACATTTGAGCTCCAGTTCAAAAACTCCGGTTGAACTGAACAATCGAGGAAGGAGGAAGACGAAGAGGAGGAGGAGAAGGAAGGGGAGGAGGAGGAGGAGAAGGAGGAGGAGGAGGAGGAGGAGGAGGAGGAGAGCGGGCGGGGGAGGAGGAAGAGAGGGAGGAGGAGGGGGAGAGGGGGAGGAAGACAGGGAGGAGGAAGGGGAGGAGGGGAGGAGGAGGAGGAGGGGAGGGGAAAGAGGGGGGAGGGGGAGGGGGAGGAAATTCAGTTTCAGTTGAGATTAGAAGATAAAGAATTGCTCATCTCAGTGGTTAGATTAAGTGACAAAACTCACTAAATTTAACCAGTATTAATTAATGAACTGTTCTAACTGCAAGTTGTGAAGCCATGAGCAAGACAGACACATACCCAGGAAACACCCAACAAAGGAATGCCCAGAGGAATGACCTGCCCAACACTGCATCTAACTCTGGGAGACTCTTCAGGACTTTGTATAATAGACTGAGGCAAAGTACCAAGAACAGCCACAGCCCCTGATGACTGGTGGCAGGGTTTCTCAAAGATCCAGGAGTCACTTGCACCAAAATCACGTGGGGACCTTGTTAAAATGTGCCAAGATAAGGGGTAATGGGGTGATTGAAATGCAGATTCTTGGTCCTTTTTCAGGTCTACTGAACCAAACTCTCTGAAGATAAAGCCCAGTAATCTACATTGCTAGGAAGCATTCCAGAACATTCTGAGGCACACTAAAGGCTAAGAACCACTGATCTAATGACTACTTATTTTAGAATATATAATTCAGAAAAGCTAAACAGTATCTATCATATTATGAACTAGTTACCCAGTTATCTACTTGATTAATAGACTTAATTTATTAGGAAATGTACTTTTTGTCAACCATATTTTAATTAACAAGAAAATAGTTTTTAAAATAGGTCATCTACTTAGGAGAATTCTATGCAGCCTGATTCTGGGAAATGTTTCTTGACATAAGAAATAATTATTATAATATTTTAATACATTGTTAAGGGAATAAAAAACAGACCAGAGAAGTATATAGAATAGATATCATTTTTAATGAAATTTTTTTAATGATCAAAAAAGGTGGATGGACAAAAAACTGCGGAGTTAGTTTACCCATTTCCTGAAACATTTTACCTAAAAGGATGTTTGCTGTTTCCTATAACAGCCTTGAAGAACACATTTCCTACTCAAGATCAGGTAATAAAGAAGAGGATAGAGGAGCGCCTGGGTGGCTCAATCAGTTAAGCATCTTGACTTCAGCTCAGGTCATGATCTTGTGGTTCATGAGTTCAAGCCCCACGTCGGGCTCTGTGCTGACAGCTAAGAGCCTGGAGCCTTCAGATTCTGTGTCTCCTTCTCTCTCTGCCCCTCTCCTGCTCACACTCTGTCTCTCACTCTCTCTCTCCCAAAGAAATAAACATTAAAAAATACATATATATATGGAGAGAGAGCTGGGTGATGAGGTTTTAGGATACCTAGCTCTACTTGAGCCAGTAAAAAACAAACCAGCACTATGCATTTTAATACACAGTCACCTATGTCAATATGTGGAAGTAGACACAAACACCCTGCAAAGCCAATTACTCACCAGAGGCACACATTAACCTACACAAAAGCTAAACCATACAAAGGTTTCACAGGTTATACATGATAGACTGATGGACAGGTTAAGACAGATAGTCAGAAATATCGAACACCTACCCATTTCTCTTCAGAGAGACATGCACTCAGGTTACAGGAACATGAATTTGCATGCTCTGAGAGTCTTCTGTACTCAGTAATAAATAATTACGAAGATAGTCTAACAGAGTGACTTTGGGTGTGATTCAGACTTGCTGGCAAGACTGGCCTTACACACTAGAAACTTGCCTAACCAAGTATCTTACACAGCCTCCAGATTCACTGCCCTTGTCTGTAAAAGGGGGGCAGTAATAGTACCTCTCTCAGAGAGTCGTTATAAGGACTAAATTAAAAAAATACATTGAAAAATGCTTAACACCAGGATATACTAGGCACTCAATAAATGTTAGCTATCATTATTAGCTATTAGAAGTTTCTGGAGCAGATTGTTAGGCAGTTGGAAAAGGAGTTGTGGATGACCAGGAAACAGATGTGATGTAAATGGCTGGAAATACAAACACACAATAACCTTAACTCACCTTGTAGTGTATTTTTCCCATAATAAAAATAAATCCTTTCCCATGTAATGAACAACGTACTTTCCCCACATCTGTTTGCTGTACCATTCTAAATTTCTTGTACTTATAGTGTGATTTTTTTTTTTAATTCAAGTTTGAGAAATACATACTGAAAATCCCTGTAATGCCTGTAAGCCAAAAAGCATAACAGAACATAAAAAATGTAAGTCATGCTGAAAAGGTCAAATAGCAAATCAGTTGCTAAGCATATGTGCAAAAGGACCATAGAACACAGTAAATTAGGTACCTTCAGCTCAGTTATGCAACTTTGGAGATTTCCTTCTGACCCTTTTAAACAAAGTTCCCTATGTCTACACCTTAACTATAATGGAACACTGGGGAGATAGTTAACTCCTAATTATTTTTAAAAAGACCTCCTTCCCAACTTTACCATGTGACCCATAGGAGTTCCCCATGTTGTAAGCTGTTCCATCAGCATCATAGTGAGGATGGGCAGTTGCTCCATTCACAGCAATGAATTTCCTCCAGTCTACCTGCAAATTTAAGACCATCAGAGACTTTTAAATGTTAAAATGGGAAGATCTCTACTTACATTTATCAACAGTAGGAATGTGTCAGATATCTTAAAAATAAGATATGACAACTATAGTCTAAGCCCTAATGTCTCACCTCTAAGAAATCAAAATTATTTTTCCTTCTAAAGAAATTGAGACTAAATAATAAATAAAAACTCCACCACCACCACCACCACCACCACCACCACCACCACCATCAAATGGACAAAAATGATTATCCAGTAAGGATTCCCCATCCCCCACCAAGATTGCAGGAAAGTTCAAAAAATAAGAATTAAAGTTCTGGTCCAAATTTAATTTAATTTTTGTTAATGTGTTAGGTGAATGCAGGAGGGGCCTAGACAGTCTCTAATCCAATTCTATCTGTAGCTAGGAAGAACATGAAATGGCCAACTTAAATCTGTACTATTGTATTTTTCCTTTACTACAGCCTTCAGATATTAGGACTAAGGAAGACATCTAGAATTATCTTTAAGGAAAACCAACCTCACAGGCCTAGATCTACTGAGGACAGAAGGTGCAGAGTAATACCCTGAATCAGTGGGTAACTTTTTTTTCTTTGTTTCATAAAGGCTCCAATTTCTTCTTCAGATAACGACCACTCTAAAAAGTATTTGGAAAGGAATGAAATTTTAGGGTCTATTTTATTCATTTTTGTAAATGTTCATTATTTTTTATTTTTGAGAGAGAGAGCGCAGAGGAGGGGCAGAGAGAGAGGGAGACAAAGGATCTGAAGTAGGCTCCGTGCTGACAGCAGGGAGCCTGAGGCAGGGCTCGAACCCACAAACCATGAGATCATGACCTGACCCAATCAAACACTTAAACAACTGAGCCACCCAGGCGTCCTTATTCATTTTCTTAAACTATATTTTACCTTTTCGATTTTTTCCAGAGTTTTGATGTCCACTTTGTTCATAAAGTTGGTCTCAGTACTAAGGTAGTAGTCACCCTTGTACTGCACGTAGTTGACATTGGTGTTGTCAGTTATTGCTGAAACCAAATCCCAGAGTTACTTAAACACCACAACTTACTGTAGCACAGTCAGAGCAAGAACACAGTTTAAACATCCTCTTATACCAAAAAAAAAGAAAAAAATTCTACTTCAAGATACGTATTTATATAGATTGACATACATCATAATTAAATAGTCATCACTATCACCCAGAAATTCTGAGCACAGTAAAGGCTGCTTACCAGGCACTTCAAACTTTGATAAGAAACGTTCAAAAACATTCTTGCAGGGATCAGGGACAGCCAGCGTGCCAAATTCTGAGATCACAATTCGATCATGAACACTATTGGCCTTATAAGTATCACTCTGTAGGAACTTGCTTCTATATGTCACTGTGCCCTTCTCCATCCTGAACTGGTGAAGCAAAGCCATCCCATCAAACCAGTGATTGTACCTTCAGACAGCAGCAAAAACAGAAAGACAAATATCAGTAAGAAAAACACAGGGGCAAATGAATGCCTTCAAATATAGAGATAAGGAATTGGAATGGGTTCCCAGCACAACCTGTTTAGTTTGAAAACTTGAGTAAGAGATGACACCTTTTGAGTATATCCTGAAATCCAACGGAGAAGAACAACTTACATTCTTCTGACCCTTACTCCCCTGTCAAAAAAACTCACACTTAGAAGGTTGAAAATAACACTCCAAACTGGTGACTCCTAAAATAAGTCTGATTTTTACCCTATAGCCAGGAAAATAGCATAAGAGGATATGAAATACTTGACATTCTCCAAGTTAAAATGAGTTCCTAAGCTTTAAGAAATAATAATCTTCATATCTTATGTATATATTATGTTTTCCATTTACTTTAAATTTTTCAAATTTATCAGAATTATGCTAAAGAACAAATAAGATTATTAATCATCTTGGTACGTATGATTACAGTAGAAATTATCTATGTAAATAATGGAATATAGGGGCACCTGGGTGGCTCAGTCAATTAAGTGTCCGACTTCAGCTCAGGTCATAATCTCGAGGTCCATGAGTTCAAGCCCCACATCGGGCTCTGTGCTGACAGCTCGGACCCTGGAGCCTGCTTCAGATTCCGTGTCTCCCACTCTCTCTGCCCCTCCCCCACTCATACTCTGTTTCTCCCACTCTCAAACATGCATATGTTAAAAAAATTTTTTTTAAATAATGGAACATCAAAAAACCATAAGGAAAAGTTTATAGCTTTGCTTTTAAACAATTCTTTTTTTTTAATGTTTGTTTGTTTTTGAGAGAGAAACAGAGCACGAACAAGGGAGGGGCAGAGAGAGAGGGGGAGACACAGAATCTGAAGCAGGCTCCAGGCTCTGAGCTGTCAGCACAGAGCCTGATGTGGGGCTAGAACTCACAAACTGTGAGATCATGACCTGAAGCCAAAGTCGGACACTCAACCAACTGAGTCACCCAGAAGCCCCAGTGGCTTTGCTTTTAAAAGAGTTTCACATCATACAGTCTTTTCTTTCATGTGCTTAATATGCTGAATGCTTAGTATGTCTTCAGCACAGATAAGCAAGGCTAACACCATTGTGTTAAAATGCAATGGCCCTGGAAGCAAGGAATCAAAGAAATATTTGTATACCTGTGTTTATAGCAGCATTATTTATGATAATCAAAAAAATGGACAACCTAGTGTCCATTAAAAAGGAAGGAAAGGAAATTCTGTCACATGCTACAACACAGAAGAACTTTGAGGACATTATTATAAACAAAACAATCTAGTCACACACACAAAAAGGTAGAGTTTCAGTTCTGCAGGCTGAAAAAATTCTGAAGATCTGTTCCACAACAATGTGAATAAACTTAACACTAACCTTTACCTCTAAAGATGGCTAAGATGGTAAATTTTACATTACATGTTGTTTACTACAATAAAAAAATGCAGGAAATAAAATTAAAAGTAAAACAAGACTCTCTTTGCCCAGTGATTTGAGATGCCATCTTATAATAAATTAAATTTCCATTAGTTCTTGGGTTTATTTCTTGGCTTTCTATTCTATATCACTTGTTTATTTATTTATGTACTGATATCACAATGTTTTTTAATCATAGAGTGTTTATAGTATTTTTTAATGTCTGAAAAGGCTAGTCCCTTCACTGAAAAATCTTCTTTTTTTCATGTTTTCTTGACTATACTTGCATATTTATTTTTCCATATAAACTTTAGTATTGATCTAATTTCCTTTAAAAGCTTGTTGGAATTTTAAAGATTGTATTAAATTTTAAAATTAACTTAGGGAATACTGACATCTTTATGATGTTGAATTATCCTATTCAAGAACACAGGATGTTTTCTCATTTGCTTGATTGCGTCTTTTAGGAGTCTTGTGATTTTAGAGAGAGAGTGAGTGAGTGAATGAGAGTAAGGGAAAAAGGCAGGGGGAGAGAGACAGAGACAGAGAATCTCAAGCAGGCTCCATGCTCGGTGCAGGGCCCAACATGGGGCTCTATCCTATGACCCTAGGATCACAATCTGAGCCAAAATCAAGCGTCAACAGACTGAGCCACCCAGGCACCCCAAGGAGTGTTTTAAAGTTTGCACATTTCTTATTAAGTTCCTGAATATTTAATCTTCTTTGTTGCTACTGTAAAAGTTTTTTCTACCATTATGTGCCCTAACTAGTTATCGTTTGTGTATATGAAGGCTATTGATTTCAGTAGGTTAATTTTACATCCTGTTACCTTACCTTTTATTGTTTGAATTGGTTTTGTCATTGATTCTGTGTGGTCTTCCAGATTTACTAGGATATCATCTGCAAACAGAGAGTCTTACCCTACTAATCTTTGGGCCTCTAATCAGTTTCTTTAGTCAGACTGTATTGGTTACATCTGGTTGAAAAGCAGTGGAATAGGGGACATCCTTTCCTTGCTCCTATCTTAAAATACCTATAGTGTTTCTCATTTTAATATCACTGGTTTTAAGATTAAGAGTAAAATATATATGTTTGTGTATGCATGTATACATATATACACACATATATAAATATATAAATGTGTATATATATACACGCATACACACAAAATGTATTATATGTATACGTATATATACATATACACATACTTATACCTTTATATCCACATGTATATATACATATATATCCACATACATATATTTATATATAAATATATTATTACATATATACTGGATGTACTATATTTACCTGTATGTGTATATATGTGTATGTATGTATATAAAATCACATTAACAAAGTATCCATCAAGTCCTGTTTTCTTGAGTATTTTTATGAGGAACGGATGTTGAATTCTGACAAAAGTTTTGTCAGCATTTATAGAGATAATCCTATGACTATTTATCCTGAGACCTATTAATATGGCATATATTAATGGATTTCCAAATAACGAAACTACTTTGCACTCTTGAAATTAATCCATTGTGAATTATATTTTTATATAGTGTTGGATTCTATTTGTTATTAAAATATTTTTGTACTGTATTAGCACTATATATTTTTTATTTTTTCATTGATATTCATAAGTAATATGAATAAATAAATTTTCTGTACTGTCTGCATCATGTGTAGATAATGAACATTATACTTGTTTCATTTTCTCTGAAATGATATACAGAGCTTTAGGACTATTTGATATTTGAAGGTTTGGTAGCATTTCTCTATGAAGAAATCTGGGCCTGGTGCTTTTTTTGAGAGGAAGATAATTAACAAGTACCCCTTTTTCCTCTATAAAACCTGTTCTGTTCAAACCTGCTATCTCTATGAATTTTGGTAATCTGTGTTTTCCCAGAAAATTATCCATTTCACAAGGTTCTGAAATGTATCTGCATAAAGGCCTAGAAAGTCTCATAAATTTTATCTATTTCAATGGATTTCTTTCCACTACCATTTCCTGTTTTGAATATTTGTACTTCCTCCCTTTTTCTTCTTGATTATGTTAGCTGGTAGTTTCTCTGTTTCAGTAATTTTTTTTTAAAAACACTAAAAACAAAATAATTTCAATAATTATTGCTATTCTTATCTAAATACCTCTAAAACTACAATACATAGTCTCAAACACAATACTCTGGGTATAACACCAGACACTCAGTTTCCTCATTTAAGAGACTTCATGTTCTTTTATTTTCTTTTTTCTTTATTTTTGGTTACCACCTCATATTGTTGACTCACACTGAACTATCAACTAAAACCCCTAAGTAATTTTTAATACATTCTGCTGTTAAGTCACATCACTTTCATCCTTGCACTTATAAAAAATTTTTTCATCTACCTAATAATATATTCAACTTGTTAGATTCCATTTCATAAGATCCTTCTAGACTAGACCCTATCATTCCATGTATTCATTTACTGAAACCAGCCAACTTTTCTTGAGCCCCTGCTATCTGCCAGGCTTGTGCCAAGACCAGTGCTTACAGGCACATAAATAACTATATCATAAAGTGATTGCTGAGACAACAGAGAAGTAATTAAAAAAAATACTATATATGACAGAAGGAGCAACTACCTGACAGGACTGTGCTAAGCACTTTACCATATCCTTTCCTGTAGACATAAAAATAAATATAGGAAATAAATATAGGGACACCTGGGTGGCTCAGTCACTTGGGCGTCAGACTTCGACTCAGGTCATGATCTCCTGGTTTGTGAATTCGAGCCCCGCATTGGGCTTTCTGCTGTCAGCATAGAACCTGCTTTGGGCCCTCTGTTTCCCTCTCTCTCTGCCCCTCGCCCCATCTCTCTCTCAAAAATTAATAAACATTAAAAAAATAAAAATTTATTTTATATATAAATATAAAATATTATTTTAATAATTATTTATTTATCACACACAGACTGATCCTGTGAATAAATATTAATACCAAGGTACAGAATAAAAACATGCCAGGGTCACAGGGCTGGTAAGTGGCAGGAAAGAGATTTGAATTCAGTGCTGACTCCAAATGCTGGGATCTTACAACATCCCAAAAAGTAAGGTGAACTAGAAAAAAAGCAATTTGGCAGGAAAGGGAGTGGGGGGACAAGGGCACTAAAGGGAAAGAAGAAAATGAAAATGTACTGACTGCCAATTCACCACCCACCTCCCCCACAAAGACGTTTATCTGAAAAGAGACCTGTAGTGCAAGCCTAGGCGCCGAGGAGCTCTGCTGCTTGGTTCTAAAGTTTACCAGGGCAGCAGATGAAACGCCATATGCTTTCAGAGGCTGTTACAGTCTAGGGATTGGGCCAGTAGTTTCATTTTTCTCTTCCTTCTCCCGCTTCTGTTTGCCTTCTAATCCTTTTTCAGATTACAACTTGTTGAAATCCAGATATATAAACAGAAAAAAAGCACACCTTTGCTAATTAGGGCCAGGGGGATCCATAGGCCGGCTCATTTACCTTCTTTTTCTCTACCTCCAAACTACCTCCCAATCTCCCAGCCCCCTCACCCACAACTCCACCAGAGGCATCTAAAGTAACTTCTTAAGCGCTTTTTACACAGCTGGGGGTGAGGAACACACTGCATTTTAATGCCTTTCAGCACTAGCATTTTATAAAATCAAGTGAAGACAAGATGCAACAGGTTCAGCAAATTAAAATATCTGGAATATTAAGAAATATATCTTGAATATATAAATATTAATAAATATATCTTGCTCCTAAAGTTTATCTCTTTCCAATAACAGCTAGGAAAAGAAGAGCTGGACCATGATCAGAGTGTCACCAGGCCTAAGGGAATAATGTAGCTAACACAAAGTAGAATGGAAGGGGAGGGGCTTAGAGAATGGGAGAATGAGGAGTCACTGTTTATTTATTTATATTTTTTTAACAGGAGAAAAGTATACATTTTATTAAATTTCTACATGTCTGTGGGGGCCTTTGTAGGATAATGAAGCCCTGGAGAAGTGACTAGAGCAGGAAGCTTTCATACCTTTTTTTTAAGACAAGAAACAATAAGTTTGTGAGGAAACGACGAGACCAGGAGTCAGGGCTGGGGCAGTAAACTGGGAGAAGCAACATGAGCTATATGAGAGAAGCAAACCTAGCGGAAGATGAGGCTGTTTTAATAAGCTTGTACATAAGATCCATTTCAATGTCCGTTCCCAGGCTCTGGTGATAAGAGCCTCCTGGTACAGGGAGGGCTCCCTTCCTGTAGGAAATTTTATGGCCTGTTTTTAGGTAGAAAAGGGGAGGTCAGGAGCCCTTCTTGCATCTGCTGTTTCTCAAGTGCCTTCAGCTCAGTATGCCGAAGTGGCGTATTTTGGAATACGTGTCCTAAACTCCTTCAAGGACAAGGGGAGGACTGGAAGAAAATGTAGAGGATTCCTCTCTTCCCTTAAATTGTATTACTTCATGTTTTTTCCTTCTGCAATTTTAATTTAATTTATTTTTTAAGTTTATTTATTTATTTTGAGCAAAAGAGAGAAAGAGGGAGAGAGAAGACGAGGAAGAGAATCCTAAGCAGGCTCCTTGCTGTCAGTGCAGAGCCCCACCTCACCAACTGCAAGACCATGACCTAAGCTGAAATCAGGAGTCTGACCTTTAACCCACTGAGCAACCGGAAGTTCCTGCCATTTTAATTTAAATCGCACATCTATGTAGTTTAAATGCACACACATAGTTCAATTTCATATATGTAGTTTTAAAGAATCGACCAATTCCAAAAAACTTCCTATGATAAACTGAAGTCTCTAATCCTTTTACTCCATTTTCCTGTCCCTAGAGGCCAACGCTTTCAAATACTTTAATCTGACTCTTGATTTTTACTTCCATATTGCTAATTAACATGCTTGTTATTTTTCACATTAGACTTTTATTGGCTTTCTACTAGGAAAGATAAGGATTTAGCTCTCCTCTCTCTCCCCATCTCCACTATGCATGAGCACCCCTTAAATCTCCCAATATTTTAAATATCACTATCATAATATTAGTTAGATTAACACTTAATATTCATATTATTGACTATAAAAATGTCATTCACAACACAATCATGTAGAAAACTATAATTACTTTTCCTTCCTTATGCCATTTTCTATTTTTCCTAAAGTTGATTTTTCTTTTTTCTTTTTTTGTTTGTTTATTTAATTTAAATCCAAGTTAGTTAACATCTAGTGTAATAATGATGTCAGGAATAGAATTTAGTGATTCATCACTTACATATGGCACCCAGTGCTCATCCCCACAAGTGCTCTCCTTAATGCCCATTGCCCAATTAGCCCATCACCTCACCCAACACTCTGCCAGCAAACCTCAGTTTGTTCTCTGTATTTAAGAGTCTCTTATGGTTTGCCTCCCTCCCTCTCTGTTTTTTAAAAAAAAAATTTTTATGTTAATTTTTGAGAAAGAGAGAGAGACAGCATGAACAGGGGAGGGGAGAGAGAGAAAGAGAGAGAAAGAGAGAGAGAGAGAGAGAGAGAGAGAGAGAGAAGACACAGAATCTGAGGCAGGCTCTAGCCTAACAGCTGTCAGCACAGACCCCGATGCAGGGCTCGAACTCATGAACCTTGAGATCATGATCTGAGCTGAAGTTGGACACTCAACTGACTAAGCCACCCAGGCGCCCCATCCCTCTCTGTTTTCATCTTTTTTTTTTGCTTCCCTTCCCCTATGTTCATCTGCTGTATTTCTTAAATTTCACATATGAGTGAAATCATATGATTATTTGTCTTTCTCTGGCTGACTTATTTCGCTTAGCATAATATATTCTAGTTCCATCCACATTATTGCGAATGGCAAGATTTCATTCTGATTGCTGAGTAATATTCCATTGTGTGTGTGCATGTAGATATATATGTATATGTATGTATACATGTATATATATATATACACACACACCACATCTTCTTTATCTATTCATCAGTTGATGGACATGTGGGCTCTTTCCATACTTTGGCTATTGTCAATACTGCTGTTATGAACATTGGGGTACACGTGCCCCTATGAATCAGCACTCCCATATCATTTCGATAAAATCCTAGTAGTGTTATTGCTGGGTACAGGGTAGTTCTATTTTTAATATTTTGAGGAACCTCCATACTGTTTTCCAGAGTAGCTGCACCCGTTTGCATTCCCAGAGGAGTCACTGTTTAATGGGAACAGAGTTTCAGTTTGCAAGATGAAAAGTGGATGGATGGTGGTCATGACAGCACAATAATGTGTATGTACTTAATGTAACTCAACTGTACACTTAAAAATAATTAGGATGGGTAAATTTAATGCTATGTGTATTTTACTACTTTTTTTAAAGGCAATGTTTCCTGCAATATCATTCAGCCATTAAAAATAATGGTCATTCACTGAGGGTTTAGGGGGGGTGGGAGGGAGGGCAGGGTGGGAGGGAGGGCAGGGTGGGTGATGGGTATTGAGGAGGGCACCTTTTGGGATGAGCACTGGGTGTTGTATGGAAACCAATTTGACAGTAAATTTCATATATTAAAAAAAAAAATAAAAAAAAAATAATAAAAATAATGGTCATTCAGATTTCATAGCAACATGCATAAAAGGCTTATGATAGTGTGAAAGTTTTTAAACCAGAGCCAAAAAAAAAATCAGTTAATATCCAAAACAAAAAGAACCCACACAACTCAATACCGAAAAAACTAATAATCCAATTAAAAAATGGCAGAAGGGGGTACCTGGGTGGCTCAGTCAGTTAAGCATCCAACTCTTAATTTCGACTAAGGTCATGATCTTGAAGTTCATGAGATGGAGCCCCGAGTCAGGCTCTGAGCTGACAATGTGGAGCCTGCTTGGGGTTCTCTCCCTCTCTCTCTGCCCCTCCCCCACTCATCACATGCGCTCATGCTCTCTCTCTCTCTCTCAAAACAAATAAATAAATTAAAAAAAAAAAAAGGGCAGAAGATCTGCATAGACGTTTTCCCAAAGAAGACATGAAGATGGTCAATAGACACATGGAAAAATGCTCAGTATCGCCAATCACGACGTAAATGCAAATCAAAACCACAATGAGATATCAACTCACACTTGTTAGGATGGTTAGTATCAAAAAGACAAGAAATAGCAAGCACTGGTGAGGATGTAGAGAATAGGGAACCCTTGTGTATGTACTGTTGGTGGGAATGTAAATATGCACAGCCACTGTCAGAACTACCATATCATTCAGTAATTCTACTTCTGGGTACTTATCTAAAGAAAACAAAAACACTAACTCCAGAAGATATCTGCACCTCCATGTTCAATGTAGCATTATTTACAACAGCCAAGAGACAGCAACAACCTACATTTCCATCAGTGGATGAATAGATAAAGAAGATGTGGTATATGTAGACAGTAAAACCTTGGTTTGTGAGCTTAATTCATTCCAGAAACACGCTTGTAATCCAAAGCACTTGTATATGTAAGCAAATTTCCCCATAAGAAATAATGGAAACTCAGATGATTTGTTCCACAACCTAAAAATATTTATATAGAAATGATTACAATACTTTAATATAATACAAAATAATAAAGAAAATACAAAATACAAAGAAAAACAAATTAACTTGTACTTTCTTTGAAAACCTTCATGACTGGGGTCAGGGAGACAAGAGAAAGGAGGGTTACTGTGTAGGATGACTTTCACTATCACTAAGGGAATCACTGCTATCTATTGGCTCAATGGAATCTTTTTCTGCATGGGGCCATTGTATATGCTTGCACAGATGTACACTACAGTACAACATTAATAAACTCTTGTCATATACTGTTATTTATTTTATTTTTTTAATACTGTATTTAATGTAACTGGCAATAAGGCAGCAGAGGAAAGGGTCTGTATCTGCAGGAAGCCTGACCTAGAATGAAGCAAAGCATTCCTAAGCTCACTTTGGATGGAAAAGCAAAGGACTGCTCATAGGTTCTTTGAACTGACAAAAAATACACTAGTGCCAGTTGTAGGACCCTTCCAACGTTCTAAAAAAAATCACTGATTTCTACCAAACACGGTAACCTGAGACCAAGCATCCAAGCATGGGACACAATCACTCACAATCCCTCAGAGAGAGAGAGAGAGAGGGAGAGACAGAGAGAGAGAGAGAGAGAGAGAGGAACCAATGGCTCAGTTGTGATCATGTGACGTTTGGTATCACGTACTACTCGTATTGCAAGGCATTGCTCGTTTATCAAGTTAAAATTTATTAGAAATCTCTGCTCACTTTGCAGAACACTCACAGAACAAGTTATTCACAATCCAAGGATTTACTGTATACAGTGGAATATTAGTCAGCCACAAATAAGGATATCTTACCATTTGTGACAACATGGTTAAGGGCATTTTGCTAAATAAAATAAGAGACAGAGAAAGACAAAGAAAATACCATATGATCTCATTTATATATAGAATCTTTAAAACAAAACAAAACAAAAACCCCAAACTCATACAGAACAGATCAGTGATTTCAAGAGATGAGGGGGTAAGGTTAGGTGAAATGGGCAAAGGAAGTTAAAAGGCACAAAAATAAGTTAAGCAATGGGAATGTAATATACAACATGGTGACAATAGTCAATAATACTGTATTGTATATTTAAAAGCTACTAAGAGAATAAATCTTAAAAGTCCTCATCACAAGAAAAAAAATGGTTTTGTAACTGTGTGGTGACACATGTTAACTAGACTTACTGTGGTGATCATTTTGCAACAATACAAATATTATCCATTATGTTTTACACCTGAAACTAATATAATGTTAAGTCAATTATACCTCAATTTTAAAAAGTTTACATACAAGGTGTCTGGAAGGCTCAGTCAGTTAAGCATTAGACTCTTGGTTTCAGCTCAGGTCATGATCTCACGGTTTCATGAGTTTGAGTCCCACATAGGGCTCTGCGGTGACAGCACAGAGCCTGCTTGGGATCCTCTCTTTCCCTCTCTCTCTGCTCCTCTCCCACTCACACTATGTCTGTCTCTCTCAAAATAAATAAATGAACTTTTAAAAAGTCTACATACAATATGAGTGTAATTGTTCAAAATAAATCTGTTCAAAATAAATCTTGTTCAAAAGAAATGGGGCAAAGACTAGCAGGAGATACATTAAAGTGCTAACAGAGAATGTGACCCACATTTTCTCCCACTCTGTTCTTTTATTATTTTTTCTAAGTTTATTTTTGAGAGTGAGAGAGTGTGAGCAAGGGGGGGACAGAGAGAAAAAGAGACAGAGAATCCCAAGCAGCACAGAGCCCCACGTGGGGCTGGAACCCATGAACCATGAGATCATGGCCTGAGCTGGAATCAACAGTTGGATGCTTAACTGACTGAGCCACCCAGGGTACCCAAGCCCCACTCTGTACTATATTTCAAAAAGTTTTATACAGGTAAAAAGTTTTATAGTGAAAAAAAGTTTCTATTATTTAAAAATGTTTAAAGCAAAGAAGATTCCTCCCTTACCATAAGGGTTTCTTTACACCACTTCATGTCCCTACTAACCACACACAGAAATAATGTACTAAAGAGTTATTGGTCTTTTTCATTTATTTCCATGTATTGATTGAGTGCTATTTAAGAGCAGGGCACTGTCCTAAATACTGGGGATACAGGGCGAACAAGAAAAAACTCCCTGCTCTCATGGAATTTTTATTCTAGTGGAGGAACACAAACAAAAAGTACTAGACATTGATAGTGTTGTGCAGAGAATTAAAATAGGAAATATAATTACTAATAGCATTTTTAGATTGGGACATTGGGGAAGCTCAAAGGACATGAGACTTGAGCTGATACAATAATAAGAATCAGACTTGGAAAGACAGATGAGAGCCAATGCCAAGACCCTGAGCAAAAATAAATGTGCCCAGTTTGAGGAACCGAAAGAGCCACTGTGTCTGGGGGACACTGGGTGAGGGAGCTGTATGAGGTGAAGACATTGCTCCTTCCTTCAGGAACTTGTGGCGAAACAGAGCTCAGTGGTCATACAGACGGTTCCTGACACTTCTCTTTTGGCATGAGCCTTCAAGAGAACTCCAAATTCAGAATATTCTGCAGAGCAGAAAAGTCAGGACTTTTTAAGAAAAAGAATTAAGTTTCTTTTTCTTTTTCCCGTAGACTACAGCTTCCTCATGTGTAATCAAAGGGACTGCATGACAATGTTAGCCTCAGAGAGAAAGCAGACGTAATGTATATTCCATAGAACCAGCCATGCTAAAACATCCAAATGGTTTTCCAAATTCAAGACTTACTTATCCTTCCCGAATTCAAATTTCCCAGGCCCAACTCGAAGCAGGTAGCCACGGAGCCACTGAGGAAAATGTCCTCGGACGCGAGCAGAGACAATCTGTGGTGTCTCCTCCACCGTGGTTACTAGTGGTGCAATACATGGAAGCCTCTCTTGCTTACTGAAGATTGCCTTCTTCTGACGAGTACTTTCCACATACTTCTTCAAAACTGTGAAGAGGAAACCAGGAGCACAAAAAATTTTACCAATCTTCCATAAACATGCCTGTTTCTCCCTCAGACAATATTCTTATCTACTGGTAAAGGAAAAATAAACCTATATATGGGTCCAAATATAGTCTCCAAATTCCTCTCTTCCCTCATTGTCAGACCATCAACTCTCTGGATCTCCATTTGTGAAGCACAACAATCCTCTTTGTATTCTTGCAGTACACTCAGGACTTAATTATTATTATCATTTCTCATAGTTGAACAATACTCCTCTTTTCACAAGACCGAATCTACATATTAACCCAAGATGTGCTAACAGCAACCTCATTGCTAGGATTTTTAAAAAATGACCACTAGGGGCGCCTGGGTGGCTCAGTCAGTTGAGCGAATGACTTGATTTCCACTCAGGTCATGATCTCATGGTTCATGGGATCCAGCACCTTGTTGGGGTCTGCACTGACAGCACAGAGCCTGCTTGGGATTCTCTCTCTCCCTCTCTCTCTGCCCCTCCTCTACTCAGGCGAGTGCACTCTCTCTAAGTAAGGAAGGAAGGAAGGAAAGAAAGAAAGAAAGAAAGAAAGAAAGAAAGAAAGAAAGAAAGCAAGCTAGCTTAAAAAAAAATGACCTGTATTCATTACTATCATAATTACTTTTGATCCACCAGAATGGGATCCCAAAGATTTCCCAGCGATTTATAAGAATTTAGTAGGGTCTGTAGTTCAGCTTCTTCCATTTTAATGGCATACACTTGAATGTACATGGCATTTTCTAAAAGAAGGGTATCATAAATTAAATTAAGCAGTGATACTTGGTCTGAAATTACTTGAAGTTCAAAAGCCACAAGAAGAAAAAAATCATTATTATATAATAAGAAGGTAAAAATTATCCCTGTTAAGGGCACCTGGGTGGCTCAATCAGTTAAGCATCTGACTTCGGCTCAGGTCATGATCTCACGGTTCATGAGTTTGAACCCCACATCGGGCTCTGTGTTGACAGCTCAGAGCCCGGAGCCTGCTTCAGATTCTGTGTCTCCCTCTCTCTGCCCTCCTCTGCTTGCACTCTATCTCTTGAAAATAAATACTAAAAAAATTTTTTTAATTATCCCTCTTCATATTTATTTCGTGTTCGTTCACAAGGTAGTGTTGCCTAACACAGAGGGATAGTCAGATATATAATTAACTAGTGCCTTATTTTACTTAAAATTTTAACAGTGATACAGAAGTCTAAACTAGAAAAACTAACACATAGAGACCCTATTTTTCTCAAGAAGTGAGACTTGCATTATTTTAGCCAAATATTTTACAGTGTTATATCTATTATCCCATTTCTTTCAAATCTTCATAAAATTTGGTTTAGAGTACATGATTCCTTCTACTTTCCAATAATAAACAATTCAGTCAAACCCAACTATTTTCTGAATTCCCAAATAAAATTGACTCTTACCCTGAATGCCCTTCCTACTAATCTACCCCTAAGGAAATTCTAGTATTGTTCAAATTCTATCTCAAATGCTACTTCCTTTAAGAGGAAGTATACTGTAATATTTAAGAAGAGTATTGGCCCAGGTCCTGCCTGGCTGCAGATTGCTAGGGTTCAAATCCTGGCCTTCTGTTTTCCAAATAAATAACCTTTCTAATGAGGATAATAATATGGCTATATATAATAAATGAGTTAGGTTATGTAAAGTTTTTAGAAAATAGTAAATACTCAAAAAATGCTATCATTATTTCCATAGCTTTTAACAATCAATCCAACAAGATGTAATATCATCCTCCTTTGAATTATGTATTCCTTCAACAAAGGGGTAACTGGTAAGGGATAAAAAGTATTAGAACCTGATGTAGGGATGGCTGGGTGGTTCAGTGAGTTGAGAGTCTGACTCTTGATTTCAGCTCAGGTCATGATCTAATGGTTTGTGAGATCCAGCCAAATGTTGGGCTCCATGCAGACAGCATGGAGCCTACTTGGGATTCTCTCTCCTTCTTTCCCTGCCCTGCTCACATGTGCTCATGCACACTCTCAAAATAAATGGATAGACTTAAAAAATAAAACCTGATGTGGGCACCTGGGTGGCTCAGTTGGTTGAGAGTCTGACTTCGGCTCAGGTCATGATCTCATGGTTCATGGGTCTGAGCACCTCATTGGGCTCTGTGCTGACAACTGGAGCCTGGAGGCTGCTTCAGATTCTGTGTCTCCCTCTCTCTCTGCTCCTCCCCTACTTGTGCTCTCTGTCTCCCTCTCAAAAATGAATAAACATTTAAAAAAAATTTTTTAAACCTCATGTAAACGAATTCACTGCCTAATAAACAAACAGACCATTTATACTGTAATCCACATTTTGAGCACTGTTTCTCAAAGTATAGTCTGAGAACTACTTGGAACAGAAATAGATATTACTGCTGAAATGGAGATTCAAGGACTTCATCTTGGACCTAATCAGAATCTCTAGGGTATAGCAAGCAAGTATTCTTAGGCACACTAAAATATGAGAACCACACTATTGGAAGTAGAGGTATAAACAGGATGTTTTGCAAACCTGGGAGGTGGAAACCCTTGGTTATTTATCTTACTACTTTTATTTATATTCTGCATATTCATCTCACTCTCCTCTTTTATTAACATAAATATCCTGAGGTTTTTACTCCTCTCACTTTTTTTTTTTACTCCTCTCACTTAAGTAGAATTACATTGAATACCCTGATTGGACAATGGTCTGAATAGAGATTCAATAATTTAAAACATCTTACATTTTATTTTTTTTTTAATTTTTTTTTTTAATTTTATTTATTTTTTAGACAGAGAGAGATACAGCATGAACTGGGGAGGAGCAGAGAGAGAGGGAGACACAGAATCTGAAACAGGCTCCAGGCTCTGAGCTGTCAGCACAGAGCCCAACGCGGGGCTCGAACTCACGGACTGTGAGATCGTGACCTGAGCCGAAGTTGGACGCCCAACCGACCAAGCCACCCAGGTGCCCCTAAAACATCTTACATTTTAGAAAAAGTTTATGTGTGTATACATTCTGTACTCCATAGCATACTATTGGCAGTTTATTATATACTCTTCAGACTTTTCACAACATTGGATATTGTGTTCTAGACCTCCTTAAACCCCTTTCTATTATTGGTTCCTGAGACACTGCACTTTTCTAACTTCCCTGCTCCCTCTTTGTTTGCATATTGCTAGCTTCACTTATTAGCTGACAGCCTTGGGTAAGTTACTAACCACTCTGAGCCTCAAGTTTTTTGTTTTTTGTTTTTTTTTTAAATTTTTTTAACGTTTATTTATTTTTGAGACAGAGAGAGACAGAGCATGAACAGGGGAGGGGCAGAGAGAGAGGGAGACACAGAATCCGAAACAGGCTCCAGGCTCTGAGCTGTTAGCACAGAGCCTGATGCGGGGCTCCAACCCACGGACCGTGAGATCATGACCTGAGCCGAAGTCAGACGCTTAACCGACCAAGCCACCCAGGCGCCCCGAGCCTCAAGTTTTTCAACGATAAAATGGGGGTGCCGTGGGGATAAAAGAAAGGTAATTCTTCCTATTTATGTTGGTTGTCATAACTAAATATAACGATAGTAGAGCATTTGCAAACATTAACTCCCTTCATTAGCCCCTCTTCCCCTTATCACCTCAGGAGTGTGTTCCTAAAGTCTGATCTTGGATCTTTACTCTTTAATGTCAGCACACTTCCTCAGTAGTCTCATCTAGTCCCTTAATTTCACCAAGTACTTCTTGCAGACGATTCTTAACATGTCAAAAGAGAATTCTTCATTTTCCCCCTTCTAAATCAATTTTTCCCACATACTAAATCACCTAGCTTCAAAATCTCTGTGGGCCTTGAATTCCTCTTCTTCACTGTCCCCTCACATTCACTAAGTGGTTAAGTTCTGCTGAGTATACCAGGACAGGGCCAGGAAGAGAATGCTAAGGGGATGATATAGGGTAGGTGTAAATTACTAGGGCTCAGTTTACAAGGGTTTCTGGGGGCAAATCCTTTGTAAGGAATTTTACCTGTCCACCCCACCTGGGCAGCACCTCCAATTTTTCTTCTGGACCAAACCTGTCCTCATCAGCATTGATGCTTCCACTTCTCTTGCCATATCAGTCACTTTCTTTCTACTGTCCTAATATAGGCCCTCACAACCTCTTAGATGATATTATCACAGCCTCTTAATCACATGAAATTAGATAGGGAAGCTATCTCCTATGCCAGAGCCTCCGAACAGGTGGGATGGCCAGAGGCTCCAGGCCAATTGCCTCCAGTTTTAAACAGCTCATGGAGCTCCAGATACCAATTTACTCCAGTGTGAGCTAGAGTTATTATCATTTTCTTTTTTTTTAAGTTTATTTATTTATTTTGAGAGAAAGCGTGTGTGTGCGTGCGTGAGCGGGGGAAGGGCAGAGAGAGGAAGAGAGAGAATCCCAAGCAGGCTCCTTGCTGTCAGCACAGAGCCTGATGCTGGTCTCCATCCATGAACCATGAGATCATGACCTGAGCCGAATCCAAGAGTTGGATACTTAACCAACTAAGCCACCCAGGCACCCCAATATTATCATTTTCTATGCGTGGTATCATGTGGAAAAGGTTGGGAAGCACTGCTACTAAATTAATCTAAGTACAGATCTGATTGTATCATATAATCCTCCAAAAGCCTTCAGAAATGACTCCTCACTGTCTACCAAGTAAAGTCTAAACCACTTGGCCAACCACTGAAGGCACTGCACAGGCTCACACCAACCTACCTGTCCAGAACTACCCCTGCCCGCCCCCACACTAAGGTCTTCTGTTCCAGCCAAACTAAAACACTTCCTATTTTCTTCTCCTCATTATAATTATACCCTTCTCAGGGAACCTGGGTGGTTCAGTCAGGTAATAATCTGTCTTCAGCTCAGGTCATGGTCTCGCGGTTTGGGGGTTTGAACCCCACATCAGGCTCTGTGCTGACAGCTTGGAGCCTGGAACCTGGGCAGGATTCTGTGTCTCCCTCTCTCTGCCCCTCCCCCGCTCACACTCTGTCTCTCTGTCTCTCTCAAGAATAAATAAAAAATTATATCTGTCTCTTCAACTAGGGTATTTCCTATCTCCTCCAGGTGAAATTCACTTACCCTATGCATCCTTCAGGATTCAGTACCCATGTCACCCACTTCATAAACACAACATTCCCATTTCCTATAGCAAGAACTAATTCTCCTTAGTCTGAACTCACACAGCATCTATTTCAGCTCTGTTAGGGCACTTAACTCTGTCTTGTGCAATAAAGATGAATATACTTTATTAGTGGTATTCCTTGAGTACAGAGTCACTTGTTTTTACCCCCACTCCAGTACCTAACACATTGCTTTGCATACTGCAACCACTAAATTGTTCAACAATTTTCTAGTGCATATCGGTATGATTTCTGTTAGCTCAGCATCAGCCAATTTCAAGAAAGAAAATCATATAACAATAGTAGCTATAATAGAAAACTACAAAACAATAACCAGAGGTTTTAAGGCAGTCCCCCAAAATGCAAATAAAAGAACCAAACATTTATATTAGGAAGTGTAGCAGTGATTTTCAATTGGGACAGGTCTAAATAGTGAATATTCTTCCTAGTGCATACAAAAGAGAATCCCTAAACCGTGAATCCTGCCCCATGTTATGTAAAGTATGCAAACGAAAGGCTGTTTCCCTGACGAGTAAACAAATCCTGACTCAGCCTTCCGTAACTCCCAGCTCTGTGGTGTTGCTGTCTGTATCTGCTACACACAGAGTGAAAAGGTTCAGAAGCCCCCAGTATTCTTCAGGAAAGAGGCACAGAGTTCTAAGCCTGAGCAGGCAGAAGAGGAAGAAGGGGAGGAGAAAGGGGCAAATCCCTTACCTGAGATCCAACGTACCATCACAGAAAGGAAACCCACTGCAATGGTAGAAAGGTTGCTGACAAAATGGAGAAAGATCTGAAAAAACATTCTGGTATTACATTCAGTAGCAACAGATCCGTGATTTCCAAAACCTCACACTCACTTCCTGGTCTGTCTTTGGCTCACTGACAGGAAAGGAGGGAATGCGGGCAGGAGGCAGGGAGGTGGTGGTAAAGGGGCAGGGCTTCCAGATGCCTGCAAACTTTTAGTCTCCTTTCCACAAGAAGTATCCCAACCTATGATAAGTAGTTGTTTGAAATTCTGAAATTGGACCATCAATAGCGGTCTCCCTTCCTAAACTTTCCTCTTTTAAACTTGTTGTCACATTACAATGAAGCCCCTTGATCCATGGGTTCCATTTCATTATGCTGCTCCTCTCCTCTGAAAGGTTCACATCTCTGTCCTTACAGAATAAAGTCCAAATGTAGTCTGTCAATAAAGGACTCTACAATCAGGCCACAACCTACCTTTCCATTGTCTGCCTGCTTGTACCATATCATCCTTCCTTTTCTTTTCCATTTATTTAATTTACAAGACATATTCTGATAATCTAGTATGAATAAGGCCCTGTGAAGGTATGCCCTAATGTATAATGATTAACAAACTTTTGAGCACCAATGTATCAAATACTGTGCTACAAATTGAGAATATAAGAAAACAAGATTCAATCCCTCCTCTCTAGTGGTTTAGATGATACACTATTCCCTTCTGTGAATTCTCAGTTCAGGAAAAAGCCTATCCAACATACCATGTGTTTGTGTTTTTGTTCTTCTGTGCCATTTTAACAAACTTTCCCCTGCCTGAAATACCCTCCTTCTTTTCAAAAACCCATTTTACTACTTCTCTGACCCCTTTGCCAAATGCCTTCTAGTAACTCCAACTAAAAGGAATTAACTAGTACTGCACAGAAATATATATATATATATTTTTTTTAATGTTTGTATTTATTTTTGAAGGAGACAGACAGAGCATGAGCAGAGGAGGAGCAGAGAGAGAGGGAGACACAGAATTCGAAGCAGGCTCCAGGCTCTAAGCTGTCAGCACAGAGCCTGACGCAGGGCTCAAACTCACGAACCATAAGATCATGACCTGAGCCGAAGTCAGACACTTAACCAGCTGAGCCACACAGGTGCCCCTATTTTTTAAGTTACTTATCATGTTTTCTTACCAAAGACATGTAAATGTATTTCAAGAAAGGAGTGGTTACAAATGTCAGAAGGGAGAACAAAAAGTATCTTAAACTATGCTGTATTCCCCACAATGCCTAGCAGAGTATGACGTACAAAGATATTCAATATACATTTTTATTGGTAACCAGTAACAAGTAATTTACAAACACGTGGAATTTTATTGAAATGAGTGATAGTAGAAGTGTAAATTAAAAGGCAATGGTATTTCTGGAATAGCCTGTCTCCAGTTGCTAATTATTCAGAGAATTATTCTTGCTTATGTGGATGGTACCAAAGACATCAAAATTTAATAAAAATCTGTCTTATTTAGGCTTTTAGGAACTTTCATCCTAGTAAACACATTTTGACTAAAAATCAGTTCCCTAGGTGTGTTTTTTGTTTTTTCCTTTAAGGAGTCTCCATGCTCAAGACAGAGCCCAACACCAGGCTTGAATTCACAATCCTGAGATCAAGACCTGAGCCAAGATCAAGATTAAAGTCGGTTAAAGGCTTAACCGACTGAGCCACCCAGGCACCCTAGTCTTAATCATACCAATGAAATGATCAGACCAATTCTCTGAACTGCACAGGAAAGACCCTGATGTTTGATAATGGTGACACTAACAAGATATAACAAGTATATTATGAAATGTACTCTGAAACAATCTGTTAACTTTATCTTTCTCAATAGTAATTAATGTTTATAAAACAGTAACTCAGGAACATTTCTTAGTTATGATGTGCCAGTAGAGACATCTTTGTTTTTAGAACATTAAAAAATTCTGTAAGGTAACAGACTAACTCAAAATCCAGGTGATATGTCATATCAACTCAAATATAGTCTTCTGGTTACACTGTTATTTTAAAATTCCATTTCTAAGAGTTACTTCATTGACCTCCAAACTATCCTGTGTCATTACCATATCCCTCCACAAATCTAATAATTTTTTCTACCTAACCCATATTTTTAGTAAACATTTTATTTTATGGTTTTCAATCCTTTTATGTTATGTGGTATATATGCCTTAAAATAGTAATCTGATTGCTGTTCTGGCAGTCAAATTAGATTTTACATTTACAAGGCAGCAAGGCACACATGCTGTCCACCAGAAGAATATCAAATTCCCTGTGGTGCTGTTTATAAATATGCACAAATTTGTGATTGCTTATATATGTAAAATAGACATAAAATAGATTGAATGATCTAGATGACTGAAAAATGTGTGCTGTGATTTTTAAAAACCTGATTAACATAGTTATCACATATAATTATATAACATATTAAAAGTTTTCAATAAAATCATAGCAATACCTTTGAACATTTTTTATAGTTTGTTTTTTTGTTTTGTTTTTTTTTTTTTAGCTAGATGAGTATTAGAGATCCTCTAATTGAAATTCAATTAATGAATCATAACAGGTTTGAAATGACTTACCAAGGTTGTCTTCTTGTTTGGCCAATTTTTACTTGTGGATCACTAACTTTTATCCCATATCACACAATGGCTAAGGTTTCTAAGTATAATTTATTAACTACACCACTGATAAGGTTGATATGTAAAAAAGCCAACTCATATAAAGTTCTGATTAGTAATTTCTGGTTTTTATTTTATCACTTTTACCACAAGAAAATAATTTTAAACCAAGAATTTTTATTAGCCATATATTGTAACTAATAGAGAAAATAATCAAATGGTAACATTAAATAGCAATAGCTTAGCTATATCTTACTACATATTGTGACACTGGACAAATTATCTTTAGGTTTCGTTTTTTTTATGATGTTGACCATGAAAAACATTTTAAAACTATCTCCATAGCTACCTATCTGCTACTTAGAGTACTGCAAAGAAAAAGTGCAATATTGTTACATATTACCAAATTAACTCATTGAGTCCTCTTTTAGAAATTTAAGAAATGCTAGGAGGTTTAAGGGGAAAAAAAAGAACCTACATATAATTTAAATAATTTACACTTTTATGAAATATGCCAAATATTTAAGCCTCAAAAAAAAAGGTACATACTTCATATTATTGTCCAGCATAAAGCCCCTTTTAAATCTAGAAAAGAAATTCAAGCAGTTTCCCCTTCTATGTTTAAGGTACACAGTTTCTTTAATAACTAGAGAGGTGTCAGAGCATAAATGTCATTCTCTTAATACAACAATAATGGGCTTAAATTCTCAGCTTATTTTAAGTACAAATTTTATCTGTGCAGTGTGTTTGCAATCACTGTAAATCTCTGTCTCAGGAGCTCTCTTTTTTGTATTAGAAAGTTTTCAATAGTATTGGCTTCTTTGAAGAGTCCATCTATCTCGTCAATATAAGATGCATCTACTGCTGCTCTCTCACTAATGAGGAAAAAAAAGTTTTTATGTTAAACTAAATAGTAATAACATCTAGTGACACTATCATAGTGATGTTTTTTATTATGGCTATACTAGTTAGCTACTTCATTTAAATAGCTTTGCACATTAAAAAACTTCATTAATTTACAAACATTTCAGTAAAAGTTAAATTAGTCACATAAATATTTTTAACTATTCAAAGTCTCCTGACAGGGCAAACTATGTATCTTACATTATAATTCTAATATTAAACTACATACATTATTTTAACAGTCACACAAACCATCATCCGAATACTATGATTGTCCAGTAGTTTAAAAAACAAATACCTAATAAGCTTGATAATCTCAGAGCAATAAAATATTTAAATTAAGTCAGTCCTCAAATATACAGACATAATATTTAAATATTTCATAAATATTTTATATTTAATATCACTCTTATTATCATTAACTTCAATAAATGACATTTTTCTCAAAGAAGTTTTTTTGTAACATGTTAAATGTTGTATCATCTAATTAGAGACCTAGATATATCCAGCCTAATATTTAGCTCTGGTAATAACAAAACAAAGGATGTTTAGTGGAAAAGTTGGGATTAATCTTCAAAAATAACCAATTAATCTATTATAAATGAGATAGAATAAAAAAACTGAAATTACAATTGCTGGATAGGTCTGCAACCACTGAATTAAACTTCCTATTACAGAGTTTCCAGAAAAAATTATTTCTAAGATAAAGATTCATGAGGTTATGCTATAAGTACTTGCCTTAAGATCTTTGCATATGCAGACAACATTAGATTAATTTCTTTGCTCATGTCTGTTCAAAAAAAATCACCAAGTTATGAACTGTAACAAATTTTCTGTATTATAAAATCAATGTATAGAAATATAAGCATTTTATATATCACCATTCAAATCTTTCTCCAGGGATTCATCTTTATAAAATAGTCCAGAGCTTTCAGACAAAGAGGAATCTGATTTTCCAAGAGAGGACAGATGTGGACTATCTGGCATTTGAGGCTAATAGAAGAAAGTAAAGAAAATAGATAAACAGTCAACAAGATCCTTAGGACATATGCATTCTGCTGTCCCAAAAGGCAAATAAAACATCTTTCAGAAAAAAAAGCACACATGCTAGAAATTATATGTGCTCATGTCCTAATCAGCCATTTAAAATTTTATTATCAAGAAAACTTTTAGGCCTAACAAGCACCTTGTTCAACATACTAAATTTTACTTTGGTTTTACATTAGACTTTGATTATGGTTTTAATCCCTTGATGGAAAAAGTTTCCTGTATCTTGCACCGGTAGATATTCCCATAGCAATATAGTAAAACTTTCAACTTAGACAATAGCCAAATGCTGGCAAAATTATGCAAGATTACATAATCTTTAAGGAAGAAAATAATGTTCCAAATGCAAACAGATCAACTGGCGGAGGTAGTAGTGAAGAAGAGCAGGATACAATGCTCTTAATTTAAAATATCAGCAACTATAGTACCTAGGTATCCTTATTATAGCAAAATACTTATTTAAAACCCAAGTATCACATATGCATGAACATGAACCCATTTCTGTCTCTACATCACGAATTATAACAAAGAAGTCTCCCAATAGTTTCTTGAAGGCCTATACTAGTTAATGAAAAAGCGGCTAGAGTCAACATAGTTCCTGCTGGGACAACCCCAGTCCTGGGAGTATGAAAACATTAAATTCCATTGATCAACAGAATTTTCTGAACTAGAAAATATTTGAGAGGTGTAAAAAATAAAATCAAAGATTAAGGCTCCAGGAGCATATAGATTACCTCCAGCTCTCTTGGTCTCTTGCAATTTCTAGTATCAGGTTTTACAACTTGACTCGCCATCATATTCTGGAGGCAAGGGCTGCAAAGTTTAGAGGAATGCCAGATGTAAGTACAAACTGCATGCTACAGCTTTTTTGAATCTTCCCCTTTCTTTCCAGTCCTGCTGATTTAATTTAGGCTGTCATTATCTGTCACTTATCTGAACAACTCAATTTCTCCCTTCCCTATCCCATCCTATCAACTGCTGTTTGGGCCATCTTTCAAAACTCTGATTACCGTATTTCTTCAACTCAAAAACCTTCCCACTATTCATTGCTCCAGAACAAATTCAATTTCCATGGAATGGCATCCAAAGTCCTAGATCACCTGCAGCCAATCTATCGTTCCCATGATTTTCATCTACTCCCTCTACACAGGATCAGCCAAACTAGTCTCTTTGGCACTTCTGCCTTGTTTCTGCCAGAATTTAAGATTCTTCTACCTTCAAAAAAATCTTAACATTGAAATATATCTCATAGTTCATCTAATCCAATGTCATTTTTCACAGATGTGAAAACAGGAGCAGAGACCGTTGACCGAGTTCAAACAAGTAAAACTGAGCCAGACTAGAACCAAGACCTCTTGGTACCTGAGTGTCTACTGTCCTATCTTACCTTAATATAGCATCAAACTTTCCTTTTAAATTACTTTCCCATGAATTCTGAAGATCACTTCTCCAGGAATCTGCAAGATTACATTTAAACTAACGAAAAATGTAAACAACTACAACGGGAGGAGGTCTCTACGTCTCAGGAGATGATACTCAACTATCAATTTACTTTGCTTTAAACTCTGGTCCTGGATAACTGAAATGAATGTTTGATTAGTCATATATCATATTCACATAAATAAGACACAAAGACAGCAACAACAAATAATAGAGAAAGATGTCCTTTTGGTAAATTCCCTACAGCGCTCCTACACTCCTTCCAGCACCTTTAGGCGGCAAGAGCTGTAACGATAATACGCAGACAATATTACGCACGCCCAGGAGCGCTCACTTTGCCTTGAGAAGTTCGAAAAGAGAAGCCAACGTGAAAGCCGCTCTCTTTTCCCTTCCCCTTTTTCTCTTCCCTTTTCCTTCTACACCTCTTCTCTGCTCTCCCAGAGTAACAGAATGTGCATATCGATGAAATGAAAACTTCTAGAGCTAGGTAACTGTGCCTCTGCAAAAACAAGTCCGTTTTTCTGTCAGAACCTAGGTCCCAGCGCACTCCACAGGGCTGCCCCAAGAGGCCGGAAGTGCTCCTGTGACAAACCCCACGATGCAATCCAAAGCTCTGGTGCCCTAGACATTACACGGCACTGCCCCTGTGTCTTACGCAACTTCTCCTAGTCTTCTCTTTCTTCTCAACGCCCAGTGGGCCCCTCAGACCTTTTCACCTGCCTTTTTTTCTCACTTCCCTCCCCGCCGCCTTTCCTCCCTAGTTGTGTTTCAGACCCATTAACGTCCCGAGAGGAAGCGCCCATCCTCTTACTGCGCTGTTTCACACTCTCAAGGGCACGCATCCCTCCAGCCCCACCCCAAGCCTGGGCTACTACATGGCGTCCGCACCTTCTACCTCAGCAAAAGCATGGGAATGAAGAGGCGCAGTGCGCGCGAGTGCGCATGCGAGTGCGCGGACTCCACGGCCTCCCAGCGGGCAGCGCAAGGGTCACGTGACGGACCGCGCAGCCGCCCTGGAGGCCAGCCCCGAGTCTGGCTAGGGGGTGTGGGGGCGAGGGGGCGGGGAGACGGGGGGGGGGGGGGCGAGGGAGCGGGGGGGGGGGGGGCGAGGGAGCGGGGGGGGGGGGGGGGCGAGGGAGCGGGGGGGGGGGGGGGGGCGAGGGAGCGGGGGGGGGGGGGGGGGACGGGGGCACAGGGCGGGGGGAAGCCCTCGTGCACTTCACTAAGGGGTGGCTTTCTTCCATTGCTCTCCCGCTGTCCCCCTGGACTTGGAATCTCTGAAATAAAAATCTACCCTTGCTTCCACGTGTGTATTTGGGGAAGGTGGGAAGAATCTGAGTCTAGTCTCTCAAGAAAGAACATGAATTTAGAATTGCCCAAGAGAGGCTGGGGTGTGTCTCACCTGCTTGGAATCTCAGTAAAGGAACATGGGACCCCTGACACTACTTTTCAAGTAAAAGTTACATCCTGTCCCAGGTGGCACGTTTGAAGGAGGGGTTTAAAGCTGAATTCCCGCAGGCTCTCAAGCGAAACTTCCAGACCCAGACCCTCCGTTCCTTCGCTTCCTTTTCTTTGGTGCAACCACACTTTCAGAATCACACCCTTTTGGAAGATTGCTTTGTTGATATGCTAGTAGGTTTAGTCAATATTTTGAAATATGATTTCAAAAAATTTTGTAACATACGTGGCCCACGTACTTGGAAGTTAGTCTCATGAGTGCTCTCATGTGGTGACTTTGACCTGCAATTTCAAAGATAGACATTCTAAAGTTATGCCCAGTTAGTTGATGTGGAAGGGGAAAATATGACCTCATAAAACAAAGGTCAATAACCCCTAATAAATTCCAGGTACACACTCTCACACCTTAGCGAACTATATTTAACTTAACATGGTTTTTCCGTTTGGCTTACCTAAATGTTAATTGTCATAAAGACTCGGGAGTTGTGTGCGTGTGTGTGTGTTTGACTCGGGAGTGTGTGTGTGTGTGTGTGTGTGTGTGTGTGTGTGTGTGTAATTTATCGGCTGTTTGTGAAAAAGCCATTCGTTTTAAGTAAGTTCCCAGAAAATAGGTACTCAGTTTGTTTAATTTGATTTGCTAATATTGTGAAATAGAAGTTACTTAATCGACTAGATGATTAGGGTGCAGTTTTTGACAGTCTTTTTGGAATCCCTATCACCGTCTGAGCACTGATAGCAATCTGTGTTGAAATTTTCCCCATGTGTGGTAAAATGAGGGGGAAAAAGTAATGAGTTTTTCATAAAGCCACAGCATTCACTTGAAAGAATTGTCCTTTAGTCTGATACATGTCCTTCCTAGTTTTTTTGGTGTTAAAACGGTCTGTCATAAAATAAAAATATAAAGACTTTTAAGATTTTTAATGCCCTTACTTGGCAAATTATAAAGTTGCCCACTCTTCTGCATTGTTAACATTATTGTCACTATTATTTTTGATAGCCTATTAAATCCAATTCCTCTTCTAGCCTTCACGTTGTATGGTATCTAAAGAGGTAGTTATCTAGTTCTTAAAGTACCTCCAGGAAAAATAATTCCACCTAATACATAAATGTTTACACCAAATTAAGAGAACACCATGGACATTTTATTTTATTTTTAAAATGTTATCTCCATTGGGGTGCCTGGGTGGCTCAGTCAGTTTTGCCTCTGACTCTTGATTTCTGCTCAGGTCATGATCTCACAGTCATGAGGTCAGGCTCCAGGCTGGGCATGCAGCCTACTTGGGTTTCTCTCTCTCCCTCTCCCCTGCTCACTCACTATCTCTCTAAGAAAAACAATAGTTATCTCTGTTGTAAAAACTAAATGAGTAAGAAATGAGAGTGTGTGGAAAGTTTTATAGTTGCCTAGTGCTTTATGGGCGCCTGTGTGGCTCAGTAGGGTAAGCGACCGACTCTTGATTTCAGCTCAGGTCCTGATCCCAGGGTTGTGTGATCGAGCCCCACATTGGGCTCTGTACTGAGTGTGGAGCCTGCTTAAGATTCTCTCTCTCCATCCCTCACTCCCTCTCTCTCCCTCCCTCCCTCACTCTCTCTCTCAAATAAAAATAAAAGGGGAAAAAAACGGTAAAATTTTCAAAGGGCTATCATCATCTCATTTTAATCTTTACAAATAATCTTACGAAGTAGGTAAGACATGAAGCCATCTGGGTTTCTCTGTATCAGAAAAAAAAAAAAAAAAGTTTATCCCAAAACTAAGAAAAGGGAAAATTGTGCACTTTACATCTTTACAGTTGGAGAAAAATCATTGGCGATGGGCCATTTAAAGTTAACTTGTTCGGGGGTGCCCGGGTGGCTCAGCCGGTTAAGCATCCAACTTCGCCTCAGGTCATGATCTCACGGTTCATGGGTTTGAGCCCCGCCTCTGGCTGTGTGCTGACAGCTCAGAGCCTGGAGCCTGATTCATATTCTGTGTCTCCCTCTCTGTCGCTCCCCCACTCATGCTCTGTCTCTCTCTGTCTCTCAAAAATGAATAAACGTTAAAAAAAATTTCTAATAAAAAATAAAAATAATAAAATTAACTTGTTTGGTGCTCTGCTTCTGATCATTCTTTGACTCTATTTCATGCTTTCGTATTAATTAGCTATATGGAACACTACAGTTGGAGGATGGAAATCTGTTACTTCAATTTCAACCATGTGTGTATTCTTACCATATGTTTCCTAAATGCATGATTTTTCTTTTTCTAGTAGTCTCTGCACCAAGCACCTCTGACCATCTCACCACAGACTTCCTTTGTAATCACTGCGGTGGACATGATGTTTTTATAACATTGTAAAATGAAAACCCTATTTTGTTAAAAAAAAAAAAAAAAAAAAAAAAAAACCAAACTCAACTAGCTGCTTATGGAAGCATTTGATTCCTAACTCTAGAACACCTCTGTTTCCATATAGGCTCTATACTGGCCAAAAAAGCAGAAACCAAATGTCACTTTGCTACTTTCCTTGCTAGCACGGTAATACCATTTGGCACGTGTTCAAGAAAAAATTGTCCGGGGAACTTTGTTTCTGCTAATTATTTTCAAGGCTGTGATATTTTATGCTGCTTTTTTAAAATTACATTTCAGGTGCTATTATTACATTATAGGGATTATTCTAATAGGGCTGATTATTCAGCACCACAAGATAAGGGAAAAGTTTTGACCTAAAGCGTGAATAGAAAATCTCAAAACAGAGAGAGATTAATGTGAGAAAAGATGCTTCTAATTGACCAAGCAGGTGCTTTTTTAAAAGGGCTTGAAAGTACAGTACTTCTGAGAGAAAGGCACAAGATTTGGAAGGGCCAGAACTCCAACTTTTACAGCAGAAATTATCTCATTAAAATAGTGATTTTACATTAAAAGAAGTACGCAAATTCTCTGACTTTATTTCCAGTTCTACTGCCCTTGGAAAGAGCCCACATTTGAAGGCGGGTTCAAGGCGTGCCAGAACAGTCTCCTCCCTCCACCTCCTTCCTCCTTTCTCCCAATCGCTTGGTCTCCTCCTCCCCCAGACGGCTATAGATCAGATGACCAGCAAGCTCTGTTTTCCAATGCTTTCTGCATTCCTGGCTGCCAGCTTCAGCCGCTAAAGGGGCTGCTGCCACCTTCTGCCATCTACACAGCTCAGGAAAAGAAAGGGACCTCAAACCTTCCAGATCCCTTCCTCTCCTAGGAAACTATTGAGCACAGGTAAGAAATATCATTCCTTTTTATTTAGAAATGAGACATGGTTTTAAAAGTAAATCAACTAGAAGAGTGATTGAGAGGAATTGAGGTCCTCTGACATCACTATGATGGGCAATCTGTAATAACATAGGGAACACAGCAAAGTCAGAGCGGAAACTTTCTCTTTTAACCAACGTTGGAGAGTATCACTTTTGAGCAAACGTTCTCAAACTTTTTGGTCTTGTGACCTCTTTACATTCCTAAAAATCATTGAGGAGGACCCTCAAAAATGTTTGTTTCCCTAGGTTACTTGACTGTATTGTTGTCATTTACTGTACTAGAAATTCAACTTGTTTCAAAATAACAGTAAGCACATCACAGGCCAGCATAAATAACATTTTTAATTATAAATAACCATACATTTTTTAAAATCTGTGAAGAGTGACATTGTTTTTCATTTTTATGAATCTCTGGCTTAATGGAAGACAGTTGTGTTTGTATCTGGTTCTGCATTTAATCTATGTGATATTGCCCAGAATGTAAGCTCTGGTAAACTGTAGTGTATACACATGAGAGAATGAGGGTGAAAAAGACAAATTACAGCTTGTTATTATTATGAAAATAGCTTTGACCTCAAGAGCCCCTTAAGAATTGCTGCTTTAGAACAATAAAATAAGTAAGCTTCTCTTCAACGGGAGTCTCAACTCTGAATCCATGATTCTAAAAGCAAACAAAAAATTTTTGCCAAAGGTTGATCCTCTTGATAGAATCTGCATCAGCACCCTTAGCTGGGCTATAGTTGGATGAAATTATAACATTCCCCAGGAGAATCTTATTTCACAATAAGGAAAGGGCTAAATTAATACCTCTATTTTGAAGTACTAATAAGAAACATTAGGACTCCCTTAAACTCCTCTTTTCTTTTTGTCTTTATCCAGCTATTTCAAGTTCTTTTAAATCTTCCTCCAGAGTATCTTTTTTAACCTGGCTTGTTCATAATATCCCTACATGAATATTATGAATTCTTATGCAAATTTGTACATGAATTCTTAGAGTAGTGCCAGCGCCTGTCTCTTATCTTTTTCAAAATGCACTTGCTGGCTCAGTAACTTGCATTCCTATTGCCTATGAGATTAAATTCACATTTTTCTGGGGCACCTGGCTGGCTCACCAGGAAGAGCATGCAACTCTTGATCTTGGGGTCATGAGTTTGAGCCACACGTTGGGTGTAGAGATTACTAAGAAAAATAAATAAACTTAAAAATAAATAAATAAATAAGATCACATTCTTCTAGTGACTTCCAAAGCCCTCTCTAACCCCACCCTACCCTGAGTTCACTGCAGGACAGCAGGAGTGTTCCACCACAGTCCAAAAAAATGGCTCCATTCATGAAGTCCATCCTCCAACACAACACTGTTTTAATGATCATATAAATGCTCTTCCATGTCCTTTCCCATCTATTTAAATCGTAAGCATTCTTTAAGGTTAAATTCGATTCTCCTTTTCACACGAGGCCATTCCAACTACATCAGTTCCACTCTGGATTTTTCCTTTGAGTCTGTATTTAGGTGTTGATTATATACGCACCTATTATCATTATATTGCACCTATTATCAGCCACCTATTATTTACCTAAATTTTCACCTAGGTCTTCCTCTATCCCACCTCTGCCACATCCACATACAGACATTCATGGAATGGCAACATTTTCAAGAACTAAATGATTTCTAGAACTGAATACTTAGAATTTCATCTTGCTGCTACCAAGATGACTAAGTACCTGATTTTAGGGAATTAGGTAATATGCTTCCTCATTTCATCCGGTGTCTGTCTATGCCACAGAATTGAAATCCACAGCAAGGATAAACATGATTGCTTTTCAAATTCAAATTGCTTTTCAAACATTCTAATAATATGGGGTTTTTTTTAATATAATTTATTGTCAAGTTGGCTAACATACCGTGTGTAAAGTGTGCTCTTGGTTTTTGGGGTAGATTCCCATGGTTCGTCACTTACATACAACACCCAGTGCTCATCCCAACAAGTGCCCTCCTCAATGCCCATCGCTCATTTTCCCCTCTCCCTGCCCCCCCCATCCACCCTCAATTTTTTCTCTGTATTTAAGATTCTCTTATGGTTTGCCTCCCTCCCTCTCTGTTTGTAACTATTTTTTCCCCTTCCCTGCTCCCATGGTCTTCTGTTAAGTTTCTAAGATCCACATATGAATGAAAACATATGATATCTGTCCTTCTCAGACTGACTTATGTCACTCAGCATGATGCCTTCCAGTTCCATCCACGATGCTGCAAATGGCATGATTTCATTCGTTCTCATTGCCAAGTAGTATTCCTCCAATAGTATGTTTTTAAACTCCTCTATGGCTGAAATACATATTCAATCAATACGTGTTATGTTAGAGTTATGAGGAAGTGGTTATGAGGGCATTTGCCACATATAAATGGTTCTCTCCTTGCAGCCTTAGCTAAAATCTAGAATTACAGAATACTGGAGCTGGATAATACCTGTAATATTAACCATTCAACTTCCTCTTTGTCCAAATGAGGAAACCGAGACCATCAAAATTAAGTGACTTGCCCCAGACAAGATTGTGAAGCATGTGACCTCATGTCCATCATGATTTTCTACCATTCACTAGCTTGTGGCTAGTCTCCAAGGCTTGTATAACAAAAACTGTTTTTGTTTGAAAGAACCAACTGCCACTTGCATATTCCTGGGAGGATCGTTCTGAGGTGGTTTGTAACTTTAGATGAAAAAAAAGTCAATAATCTGAGAATTTTAGATGAAATATTCAAAGCATATTTATCCAATGGGAACTATAATTTTCACATACTGGAGTTAAAGTAAAGGGACACAGATGAGACTGGAAAAGAGGGAAGTTGAGGGGAGGAATAGAAGGGTTATTTGTAGATATACTGAGATCTCACAAGAAGAGTGGTAAGAAAATAAAGAATTCAAAATAAGCACTTGAAGTAAAAAAGAAACCACGGGGGGGGGGGCGGGAAAGAAGAGGGAGAATATTGGAGAAGTTACTCTGTTTTTTTTTAAATATGTTTCAAGTGTTCCTAATATTCCTTCTCTTTCTCATTGGCTTTCAGATGGAGTGAAGGTTTTAAGATAGAAAAAAATTCTACCAGTTCCTTTACACACTGTTGTCACGGCAACAAGGTGTATCATAGCAGACATTTATTCCTTTAACATTGATTGAGCCCCTGCTGTATATAAACTTCTTTCCAGATGTGGAAGATTCAAGAAGAAAGGGACAATTCATCTTAAAGAAACTCAGATTGAAGCTGGGCAGACCTATTTGTAATCAAAATAATCTCATTCAGTGCAGTAAGATGTATTTGAGAAGCATAAGCGGGAGTAGGTGTAGGGGGGCACTGGTGAGAGAATGATTAGGTAGGAATGGAGGAGTAAGGGAGGTCTTCACAGAGAAAATGTTTGAGCTGGGCCTGAAAAGGTGAAGAACCGAGGGTCCAGCAGGCAACGAAAACAGGGAAGTTACTGCCTGGCAGGGGAAATGTCGCTGGCAACAGTATGGAGCCGGGAGAGCCTGGAAGCCAGAAAATCTCTAAAGAGAAGATGCCAGAAGTGATGAGGGCTGGACTTAAAACAATGCTGGTGGAGATGGAGAGGAGATGCCAAATTCTAGAGACATTTCTGAGTTATAACCTACAGTATTTGTGAGGCAGGTTAGACAAAGGAGTGGAGGACTCCCGGGTTTCCGTTCCAGACAGGTTATTTGGGCATGTTTTAGAAAGTAATTCATTAGTATACCCTACAGCTGGAACCAGAAACTGAAATTTGCAAGTTATCGAAACTACCACCCTCTCTCTTCACTTTATGGCCTGAGTCCCTACAAAAATAGTTTCTATTTGCTGTCTTACTTTTTCCCCACCCCACTCTGCCCTAGATCTTTGTCAACGTGCTTCTGTTCCCTCACATTCCCCAAACTGTTCTACCGACACCAGACCTTCCTAACTTGCCACATTCGATAAACAAGTTTGAGCTTGTACCTAAGCAGTTCCTCCTTAAAGCTCCTTTCTCCCTTGTCTTCTGTGACACTTCTCTCTTAGATTTACAAAACTGAACTAATTATTTTCCACTTGGCCTGCGATTCTCTTTTTTCTTAGTTATAATGAGGTAACCACTCAACAAGTTGCCCAAGCCAGCAACTTTGAAGTCACCCGCAGTTCCTCCTTCTTCCATTTGATCTACAGCCAATTAGCTAAAAACCAATCCTGATATTTCATCTCTCTTGAATCCATCCAGTGCTTTTGTCCCCACAGTCGCTACCTTACTTAGTTTATAGCTTCATCAACTGTTACCTTAACTGTTAAAATTACTTCTGAGGTTGTTTTCTGGCCTCTGTTCAGTCTTGCCCCATCAAATCCATCCTCTACACAGCTGCCAGGGTGAGCTTTTCAAAACATAAATCTGACGATGTCTTTCTCCTACTTAAAGAGATTCAGTATTTTTTTCAGAAAAACAGTTCAAACTCTTTAGCCTACTTAAGCAAGGCCTTTATAATCGGACTCTCCTTTACAAGTTTATGTCAAACTGAACTATTTTGCAAGTTGCATTTTATGTGAATTGAACTAGACAGAATCAAGAATAGAGAAATAATAGTCTCATTTTTCAAATTGTTTTTTTTTTTAAGTTTTACTTTATTTTGAGAGAGACAGAAACAGCACAAGTCAGGGAGGGGCAGAAAGAGAGGGAGAGAGAGACTCTCAAGCAGGCTCCAAGCTGCCAGCACAAAGCCCGATGCAGGGCCTGAACCCATGAAACCATGAGATCATGAACTGAGCTGAAACTGAGGGTCGGACACTTAACTGACTGAGCCACCCAGGTGCCCCATAATAGTCTCACTTTATAGGCAAATTGGAAATATGTGAACTCCTCCAAATTAGTTTATGTAGAATGACACAATTTCAAAGCTGGTAGGGCAAGTGAGTTGTGAGCTGTTAACACTCTTCCCACATTTAAGTGTCTCTCATACTTGACAATTATCTGCTTCCATGTTGGTATTATGTAAGCTAGGCTATTCTTGAGACATACAGGTTACTGTTATGCTATTTTTAAAATATTCACTACTGAGGCGCCTGGGTGGCTCAGTTGATTGAGCATCCGACTTCAGCTCAGGTCATGATCTCACAGTTCTTGAGTTCAAGACCTGCCTTGGGCTCTGTACTGACAGCTTAGAGTCTGGAGCCTCCTTCGGATTCTGTCTTCCTCTCTCTCTGCCCCTCCCCTCCTTGCACTCTCTCTCTCTCTCTCAAAAATAAATAAACATTTTTAAAACTTTAAATATTCACTACTATCATAATTTTAAATATTTTTATATCTGATAGTAATGTCATCAAAGCGCTGAGAGGTATTATTACTGCTTGTGCTGAAAAACACCTCCAAATAAATATTTTCCAAATAAGTTGGAAAAACAGTTAGATGCCAGAAAACAATGATAAAAAGGCCAAAGTACCACCATGATAGAATGTGTGGAGAGAGAGCACTATGCAAAGAATCAGCTATAATGCTGAGAAAGTTGAAACAAAGAAAGAAAGCAAGAATACACTCCGGTTGTTGTAGATTTATGTCCTTTGAGGATATCTCTTTACTACTTTTGTATTTGTTCCCAAGGAAAAGTTAATCTTGAGCTATCTGAGATCTTCAGAAATGCTTTCTTCCTACACAATGGGACTCCATTTGCATTAACTGCAGGAAAAGTGATGAGGTTCCAAACAAGCAAGGTTCTCTCAGAATTCCCTGCTCCAGGCTTTTGCTCACGTTGTTCCCTCTTTGTGGAAAGCTCTTCCCCTGGCCTTGTAAATGCCTGCCTCTCATATGTAGAACAAGCAGAGGGCTACTGGAGGGGGTGTGGGAGGGGGATGAGCTACGTGGGTAAGGGGCATTAAGGAATCTACTCCTGAAATCATTGTTGCGCTATATGCTAACTAATTTGGATGTAAATTTTAAAAAAGAAAATTAATAAAAAAGAAAAGAAAATGCCTGCCTCTCTTTCAAGGCAGCATGATTATCGCTTCCTCTAAGAAGTTTTCTTCCACACACCACCAGGCAGACAGAGAGGATCTCTTGTAAACCCAGCTCTGCACAGCGTTCATTGTACTATTTTGTAATTGTTGATATATTTGTCTCTCCCTAGACTCTGAGTAATTGCAGGGTAAGTATTGTGTTTTGTCAGCTTTCTAGCTCCATGCCTGATACGTAGTGCATGCTCAGTAATTACCTGATGAATGATTTCAAATATTGTGTAATATTGTTCTTTTTAAGGTAGTAGTGTCCTCTAAATTAATTCACTCATTGACTAAATACTCACTGTAGTAAACACTAGTAATTTCATCCAATTCCATCCAATATACTATTTAGGGCTTTTCAAGTAAATTATTTTACAAAAATATGAATGCATTACATAACATTAAAGTTTGTAGAGAAGACCACCCTAGCCATTATTTCATATATACAAAATTATATATACATATATGCTTGTATATTATATATCTATATAAATTTGATAACTATCCACATTTGTATATGTATAAGGAATTGAACCTAGATAAAACTGTTAAATAGCCACCAATTCACAAGTGTTTTGGGTTACCTTAATTTGGATTAAGGTTTTTAACTGGGTTTTCATTTCTGGCTTCTTCTACCACACATGTTTGGCCTCAGCAGACTATGCCAGAAAAAAATTTGAGTCACTTCTCTACCTATGAGCTTCGACTTAAATACTCCTCTATATACCAAGGACTACTGTGAAGCAGCCACATGCCTTAGAGCCCCAACCATAATTACCCTCAGGAACCCAAGGTACTGCTGAACTCTGGAGTAGGGCCTCTTAATCATTTCTATGGCATGGGCCCTCACAGACAATCTGGTGAAGTTTGTGGACCCCTTCACAAAATAATGTGTTTACATGGATAACATTTAGTACTTAATTGCTCAGTAGGTTAAGCATTCAACTTCAGCTCAGGTCATGATCTCATGGTTAGTGAGTTGAAGCCCCATGTCGGGCTCTGTGCTGACAGTTCAGAGGCTGCTTCAGATTCTGTGTCTCCCTCTCTCTCTGCCCCTCCCTCACTCATGCTCTGTCTCTCTCTCTTTCTCTCAAAAACAAATAAATATCTAAAAAATTATCTTAAATACTTAGGCTTATAAAGGAAACTTATTACATTAAATTGGGGTTATCAAAAAAGGTTTTTTAACAAATTTTGATATAGTATGTATGTGCCTCTTTATCAAGACATAAATAACAAAATTTGGGGCACTTGGGTGGCTCAGTCAGTTTTGAACATTGGCTTCAGCTCAGGTCGTGATCTCCCGGTTCGGGAGTTCAAGCCCCATTGGGCTCTCTTTCTCTGCTGTCAGCACAGTGCCTGCTTTGGATCCTCTCTCTCCCTCTGTCTCTGCCCCTCCTCACCTTACACGTGTGCACGCGCTTTCTCTCTCTCTCAAAAATAAACATTAAAAAAAATTTTTGCAAACAAACATGCAAACAAACAAACCCAAAATCTACTGGTGGGACTAATAACTTCTGTATATTTCAAAGTAGTAAGGAGTTTAAACCCTATTTCAAGATCTCTACAACAATTATAACACAGTAGGAAATATGTGTTTCCATTACTGACATCAGAGATACTGCTAATAATACATACTGTGGTTTCCTACACGACCATAAGGGGAGGAACTGCTAAATTTCAGTTAGAAGTTGGTGAAAATAGGGGCACCTAGCTGGCTCAGTTGGTTAAGTGTCCGACTTCACTTCGGGTCATGATCTCGAGGTCCATGAGCTTGAGCCCTGTGTTGGACTCTGCTGACAGCTCAGAGCCTGAAGCCTGCTTTAGATTCTGGGTCTCTGTTTCTCTCTGCCCCTCCCCTGCTCACACTCTGTCTCTCTTTCTCTCTCACAAAAATAAATAAACATTTAAAAAAATTTTTAGAAGTTGGTGAAAATAAATGTAATTTTTTATTTGTAATATGTAATTTTTTTCCTATCTAAGTTTACAAATTTCTCAGGTATAGAAACCCTTCTTCATAGACAAAGGTCTAGAAGGATACACACAATATTGGAGTGGGGTGGCATAGGGTGGGGCAGAGGAGAAAAGCAAAAAGAAGTTTTAACATGTTTAAGTCCTGTATTATTTGGGTTTTTTTTTTATTTTTACAGAAACACTGTATTTATGTATTACTTGTGTAAAAAGCATAGTATAACCCAAACTCCAGACCAAAAGCTATGGCTGCTCAAGGAGAAAAAGGGCCATCAGATGCCAGAGCGCTGTGGCGTCCTCACACACTGCCCTTACTCCCAGGCAGAAACACTACTTTTTTTTTTTTTTTTAATTTTTTTTAACGTTTATTCATTTTTGAGACAGAGAGAGACACACCATGAACGGGGGAGGGGCAGAGAGAGAGGGAGACACAGAATCGGAAGCAGGCTCCAGGCTCTGAGCCATCAGCCCAGAGCCCGACGCAGGGCTCGAACTCACGGACTACGAGATCGTGACCTGAGCTGAAGTCGGACGCTTAACCGACTGAACCACCCAGATGCCCCGAAACACTACTTTTATCATTGCCTCACTTTTGGCACTTTCACAATGAAGTCACAAAGCTTCAGTCTCCCATGCACATGAACCCATTGGTTGTAAGACAGACATAGAACCAATCCATAGTTAAATGACAAGCATCGTATATGTATATTGATGATACATTTCCTCCAAGATACTAGGACAATATTTCAGTTCAGTTAGTGGGCCACTTATCCACCCTTTATAATACTGTCTTATGAGAAGATGCTTTCTAGATTCCAAACATTTGTTGGTTTACAAGAGAACATTTGAACACGTGTATTCATAAGCTGAAGACCCAAGTGTTTATTAAATATCCAAAGTGTTCATCAGCATACTGGGTGATACACTGACTTCTGAGTTTGGAGGTAATAGAAGGCAGTAAGTAGAAAAATATTTTTGGGGTGGAAATGGAAAAACCACTACCTTTTCACAAATGACTCTTTGCTTTCATTAGGAATAAAGATGACTGCTATACCAGTAGATGATTGCATCAACTTTGTGGGAATGAAATTTATTGACAATACACTTTACTTTGTAGGTAAGTCTAAAGCAATAGGCCAGATAAGGATTCAGATAAATGTATTCAGCTAGAAAAGATGTTGTGAGATAACTATTAAGCACCTCTTTTTTTGTCACCAAATTCTGTTGTAATACCGGTGACCCTCTTTTCTGGAAAAGAATAAAAAATACTGGGCCTCTAGAAATTAACCACAATATGTCCAACGTCCTAGCACCTTGTCTCACCACATGTCCTGTCACTTTCGCTAGCAGAAGCCAACCCATAAGATGGCTGCAGGTGCACATGATGAAATCTCACAAAATTGGGTACACTCAGGGAATATAATTTCCTGCAACAAACTGGCAAATCATATAACAAATACCTTAAATCTGGAGTTCTGTGAGTAGATTATGCCAGTTTATGTAAACAAACTTGACAAATAAAAACAGATTCTAATGATTCATCTTCTGTGGGCAGCTTGGCTCCATTTGAAAGTTTGGCTTCATTTGAAAGATTCACAGAAAGTCCCTAGGTGACTTTCCATTGAAACCATAAACTTAAGAGTAATCTATCACTTTACAACATTTCCTTTTAAGTAAAAATTTAAATTTGTGGACTCTGGATTTGGGTTTTATATCTAATTTAGCTGAGACCACACTAAGTCTAATGAGCTCCATTTTATGCGACCTCTGGCATGATTGTATAATATTTCCGATGGAGGCCCACAAAGGCCATCACTGGTTAGTTAGTGGTTAAACACTGGGGAGTGACAGACGAGTTATAAAATGGTAGGGTAAGAGGAGATTCCGAATTGAAATATAGAGTTTAACATATTTTGTTTCTCTTTTTTTTCCCCTTTAGCTGACAGTGATGGTAAAGTATAAATTTATTTCTCTTTCTTTGCAAAATCAGTAGCTACTTGAGTAAGCACCTCTCAGACACATCCATATCCCCATTCTCAGCTGAGAGAAACTGGTACTAGGCCATTTGAGAAGATAATCTTCCCTCAAAGGAATGTGGACTCAAAAGGACAGCCTTGAAATAAAGACGACCATAAGGGATACAGAGAAGAACCGCTAGCAAAATATGCTTCTCTCTACACCTTAGAAACTTCTCTAGCTCTTAGAATCTACAAAATAGACTTCGCTTGTTACAGAGATTCTAAGATTTTGAGGAGGTCATGGATTCTCTGGAGGAAAAGGGGATTGAAGCAAGAGAATTGTCCAAAATCAAGGAAACCTTCCTTTAACCCTTTCTCTCAGAAATGTTTTGGGAAGAAGTCTGGGAGGCTCCCAGGTGGCAGAGGATTCTGGAAATAGAGGAGACAGGAGAGGGTAGAGCAGGCAGAATTATGAAGCTGAGCCATTATGTCTTATTAAGATGTGGATGTACCCAGTTCTTGTCCTTCTGGCATTCAGGTAGGACCATACCCATGTCTGGCCTATGATCCTCTAAAAGACCCCAGATTATTAGAGGCCATGAGTTTCTCATACTTTTCCTTAAAAGTAACACTTTTCCCATTCTTAAGGTGATCCTTACTGTACTTGAAATAGAAAGTATCAACTTTAAAAAAAAATACTATTTTTCACATGTCTTTTTCCCCCCAGCTTTACTGAAATATAATTGACCTATAACTCCTCATGTTTCTTAAAGATTGCCTTGCTCTCCATTTATTTAATTCAGTAAATATTGGTATCTGTATCCCAGGTGCTATGTCAAGCAGTAGGATACATTGGTGAGCAAAGCATGGTTCCTACAGGGAGAAGCAGGCCCATGAGGAAGACAATTGGAATATAGTACGTTAAGTGTTACAAAGACACAGGATGCTATGGGAGCTCATGGAAGAGGCACCTAATTCAGTCCAGTAGATTCTGGGAGGGCACTTTGAAGGAGGGACAGATTTAAAGAGTGAATAGGGGTTAGTGAAGAGAAGGTATTGTGGGCAGGGAGAAGACAGCATGCACAGGCCAAGATATGAAAGAAAGCATGGCATGTCTGAGCAATTAAAAGTAATTCAGAATGGGAGTAGGAGAATGAAGAGAGAAGAAGGATAAACAGGGTCCAGATAAAGAAGATTCCTTTATTCTAAGATAGGGAATTTAGACCTTATCTTTGGGATAATGGGGATTCAGAAAGCATAATATGTACGACCTGGGATACAGATCAATTTGCTGCCACAAAGAAATCCAAAAATATAGTAAGAGAAAATGCTTCCGTAAAATACAAGTCCAAGTTGGTAGTTCGTGATGATGGTGGGATCTCAAGTTTCTTCTCTCCTGCTATTCCAGTATCCCTAAGTTGTTGAACTCATTCACATACTTGAAAATCATTACCATACTTCCTAGGTCCATATCCCAGCTAGCGAGAAAGGGTTCAAAATAAGAGGAAGACAGCCCCATTCCTTTTAAAGTCTCTACTTGGAAGTTGTACACATCAACTCCACTCATTCCATTCATTAGAATTTAGTCACCTGGCAATACCAACTGCAAGGGAATCTGGAAAATATAATTTTTATTCTAGGTGGCTATGTGCCCCATTAAAAATCAGAGATAACATGATCATATCTCTGAATTTTAACTTTAATTAAAATTGAATTTTAATTCCTCCTGGCTTCAGTATAAAGAATTGATGTGGGGACAAAAAAAAAAAAAAGAGAGATGCCAATTAAGAGGCTATTACTGCAGTCCCTGTAAGAAATGATGGTGACATGAATTAAGGTAGGCACAGTGGATGCCAATGAAGAGCTGTGCATGGATTTTAGAAATACTTAAAAGAATCAAGAGGACACAGTTGGGGCTGGATTTCGAAGGGGATGGAAAGAAAGACCGAAAAGATAATGCCTACATTTTTGCACTTAGCCAATTTGTACCGTTCAGTTAAATAGGAAACACAAGAGGAAAAGCAGGGTAATGAGGAATGTGGAGCAAAGAGGAAGACATAAATTCAGTTTTAGATCTTATCTTTGGGACATCCTAGTGGAAATGTCCAGTGGACTCTTGGACATAAAGTTCTTAGATCCGGATGAAAATGTGGACTGGATATATAAATTCTTTTAACATTTATTCATTTTTGAGAGACAGAGAGAGACAGAGCACGAGTGTGGGAGGGGGGGAGAGAGAGGGAGACACAGAATCTGAAGCAGGCTCCAGGTTCTCAGCTGTCAGCACAGAGCCTGAGACAGAGCTTGAACTCATGAACTATGATCATAAATACAACTAATCCAGGAAGTAGAATGACTGGGTTGACAGAAAAAAGGGGATGATTGGTAAATCAAGGTTTCAGTAGAAGATACATGCAAAACACAGATGGAGTTAGCTCTAGACACGAGAAGGAGCACCTTTTCCACATTTTCCCCCTGGGACAAGAGCGGGGGGTAGAGGAAATTAACCGGTGGTGCCACAGTTATGTTTGTAAGTGGAGAGGCAGGAAATCATTTGCAGAAAGCGAAAGCAGAGGTCACAATGTAGAGATCCTTAGGAGATAGGAGAAGATTTAGAATCACAGCTCTGTACCACGGAGGATTGCTGAGCTATAACAGAAAGGAAGTATTGACAATCGGTGAACTGGGAATGTGCCAATTTGTGCATTTGTATAATTGCTTGGCAGCAACCCTCAGCAGCCAGTCTTGGGGTTTTGTAGTAAAAGGACAAATAAATTCAGGATTTAAGACACTGGCAAAGGATAGATAAAATGATGAGCTGTGAGGCCCAGGCTTCATAGAGAAGAAAGGGAAGACAGGAAGAGGTTAGACAGAAAATGTTAAGAGGCAGGAAGACTCTAAACATAGAGGAAAAGCTTAAGAAAGCTAAAAGGATGGGAGATTGTGGTTTGAAAATAGGGTATTTGAATTTAAGACCATAGAAGTAGGGGCGCCTGGGTAGCTCAGTCGGTTAAGAGTCCGACTTCAGCTCAGGTCATGATCTCACGGGTTCATGAGTTCAAGCCCCACGTCGGGTTCTGTCTGGAGCCTGCTCTAGATTATGTCTCTCCCTCTCTCTCTGCCCCTTCCCATTCACACTCTGTCTCTCTCTCTCTCAAAAATAAATAAACTTAAAAAAAAAAAGACTATATGAGTAGAGTAGTGATAAAAAGGTGGTAATAAGAATCAGGGTGCGCTCCTGGAAGTGGGTTAAGAAACACTGTGCAACTTTGTCCTACCATCTTCTACACCAGAAGATTATGATTAGCAGTTATTGAAAACTGAAATATATAGAATGATTATTTGTAATTTGGGAAGAGAAAAACATATTCTTTAATGAGATTTAATGTGCATTGTAGAAAACCTGGAAACAGATTACTTTGGCAAGCTTGAACGTAAACTCTCAATCTTACGAAACTTGAACGACCAAGTTCTCTTCATTAACCAGGGAGATCAACCTGTGTTTGAGGATATGCCTGATTCTGACTGTACAGGTATTTTTTAAAATATATATTTGTAACATAAAAATGACAAGCTTACTTCTTCCCATTCCAGTTAACTACCTATGTTTTTCTAGGATAGACCTAATCCTCAGATGAAAAATCACAGGAGTAGTAATAATTTCACACACAAAGAACTTGATAAGGTCCACATTTTTTAGTTGGGGTGAAAAATTGATGCAACAGAGATATTGCTAGGGGTCAAGCTATTCTGAGCCTATATGAGGGTCGCCAATCCCTTCACTATAATTGCACTAACTCTACAGAATCTCCATATGGACCTTAATCGCTGTTGGTTATAGCTAAATTGCTGATGGAATTTTCAAAACTCAAAATCAAAAATAAATACACAAGCGTTTGGAGTGAGTCTGTCTTCCACCAGAAATTTAGAATGCCTTACAAAGGAATCTGTTTACTGTGCCTTCCAAGGTTTGAATTCCAAATATCAGAATTTAGGCAGAGTTGAAACAGTGAATGTGCACTTTGGGAAAAAAAAAAAAAAAACTAAATTTTTACCATAACAGATAGATTTTCAATATTCTATTTAACATTTAAAGGTTAAAAACAATCTTTTAGAATTCATAGTATCTCCAAAACACTCAAAAAGTTGCTGCATTTGTGTTATAATACATATGATGAATGTGTTTTAAAGAATGTGAGCGTGCCCATGTAAAGTCTCCTGCTAAATGGCTGAATCTCAGAGTACAGAAATGGTGATGGGTTTGTTAAGGATTATCCCTAGGCTAATTTCCATAAATGGTGATTTGCAAAAATTCTTCTACCTAGGGTTCTTATTTATTAATGTTTATTTCAGATAATGCACCCCGGACTGAATTTATCATATATATGTATAAAGATAGCCTCACTAGAGGTCTGGCAGTAACCATCTCTGTGAATTATAAGACCATGTCTACTCTCTCCTGTGAGAACAAAATTATTTCCTTTAAGGTAAGGCTGAGCCTTAATTTGTTTTAGTCACATTTATGTGCAAAATTTAAAAACCCAAATATCCTCAGTCCAATCTTTTTTTTTCAAGTGTATTTATTTATTTTGAAAGAGAGAGAGAGTGGGGGAGGAGCAGAGAGAATCCCAAGCAGGATCCACGCTGTCAGTGCAGAGCCCGGCTCGGGGCTTGATCTCACAAATCGTGAGATCATGACCTGAGCTGAAACCAAGAATTGGACACTTAACGGACTGAGCCAGCCAGGTGCCCCAGAATTATATTTTCATGTGGCATTTTCCTCCTTCCCAAGTTGCCCCTTGGCATGTCTACTAAGGCCATAGTCCTAACTTTCAGTAGAAAGTGATCTTGATAGCAGTTCTTTATTGGCAAATCCCCATTTAGCAAATCGTTCACGACATGGGATTCACCTTTGAAATTGTCAGTTTGTGAGCATCTCCAGGCTGCTCTCATTGGGAGGAAAGTTTTCTGGGTCACTCTGTAGTTATAGTTAATGGTTGTTTATCTGATAATAATGGAACTAGGCAAATCCAGGTGTAGGGGAGGCTGAAGTTTACACAATTTGGGCAGCCCTTTTAAAGAAAGAGAATATAAAATCAACAAAGGCATAAAGTTGATGCTTTATTTAAAAAAAGAAGGGGACTTAAAAGAGACCTGTATAAGTGAGGGGCTCTGACATTTAAGCTTCATAGCAAATGTGCTTCTGGAAGGACTCAGTCAAGGGGCGGGAAGAGGGAAAGGAAGGTGTTAGGACCAGTTTTAGGTCATGCTCTTTGATCCCATTTTCCACCCATTAATAAGGATCTTAGCAGTGATTATAAATATAGACTAAGTTCTAGATAATAAAGCACAACTGGCTGCCATTATGTGCTCACCTTTCTGGGTTGCTTACTAGCTATAAAGTCCTAGTGCTTCTGGTTACCCCTGTTTTCCTTTGGGCAAGAACCTTCATGACACCAAGACGGATTTGTTTCAAGACCTTACTGTCAGTGTCTGTTTCTTGTATGTACATCCAGGCATGGTCAGGATTCTCTCAGACTTACTAAAGCAACTGGGAGAGGACCAAAATAAGAGAGGTTAGGTCAGGAGTGCCTGGGTGGCTCAGTCAGTTAAACGTCCCATTTTGGCTCAGGTCATGACCTCACAGTTGGTGGGTTCGAGCCCCATGTCAGGCTCTGTGCTGACAGCTCAGAGCCTAGAACCTGCTTCGGATTCTGTGTCTCTCTCCCTCTCTCTCTGCCCCTCCCCTGCTCATATTCTTTCTCTCTCTCTCTCTCTGTCTCTTTCAAAAATAAGTAAACATTTAAAAAAAAAAATTTTAAGGTAAGAGATGTTAGGTCAAGCTTGCCTCTCCCTGGGTTCAGATTCAACCCCTCCTGATGTAATGATGCAAAGAATACCTTAGGCCCTTGGAGCACTCAAGTTTCACCAGGTAGGACTTTCCAAGTTGAGTGTTCCCCAAGGTCACTAGGATTGTTTCCACATCCATTTGTTGTGCATCTTCCCAATAAGGGCTATGAATAGTCAACACCAAAACTAAAGAAAGCTACTGCCCCAAGATTCCTTGCCTCTGTTCTGAAATGTGGCCTTGAACTAGTTAGAGATCACCTATTCTACCTGTCCACACTTCCACCTTCAACTATAACTTTCTACACTAGGTTTGAACTAAAAGGTTTATCTGTCTTTAATATTTCTAGAGTTTTTGAAGTTTTAGCTAAGGATTATTTATCACTTATACATTAGATATTAGGTTGGTCCCAAATTGCCTCCCCTAGGTTGGGGTCTCTTCCTACATTCTGGTATATCGTAGACAGCCTCAGAAACATGTGCCAGTGGGTGAACTAGTTTATACTGTCATCAATTCAAGACCCTCACATGTTGATAAAGGAAAAAGGTCAAAAGTTATGACTATAAATTCCATAATGGATTGAGAAGTTTGGAGGTACTCCCAGGTTCTTTCAGGCCTCTTGAGAGGATGCTGGAATACTATTTTGGGTCCGGAGGTCTCTCCATCAATCCTTAGATAGGATAATGCTCATCTTTGCTACCAGGGGGTCAAAATTAAGTTCAAAATGTCTGTTGGCTCCAGGATTAATATGGAAAGAAACTTGGGTGGTCCTCACATTTTCTAGTCCATTCTGAAAAGTAGGTATGATGCACTAACAGGAAAAGTGCAGGCAGTACTGTCAGTTGGGGGACCGGCAGGATTACGGTTTCACATAATCTAGCTATTCTTGAGAAAACCCTCTTCTGCGGCTGAAAGATATAAGAATCAGCATTTGGCTTTCAGGGTAGGACCAAGCCAAATTCAGGATAGAAATTCAGGAACTACTATGGAACTGGAGTGCTTGGCAGAGAAAAAGTGCTGACTAAGCCAATAAGCAGGGCTATCCTGGAACCCAGGACCTAGCCCTAGTACAAGTAGTGGGTCTATTTATTATTTATTTATTTAATATATGAAATTTATTGTCAAATTGGTTTCCATACAACACCCAGTGCTCATCCCAAAAGATGCCCTCTTCAATACCCATCACCTACCCTACCCTCCCTCCCACCACCCCTCCCATCAACCCTCAGTTTGTTCTCAGTTTTTAAGAGTCTCTTATGATTTGACTCTCTATTAGTGGGTCTATTTACAGCAAGTTTCAGTCCGAGGCTCCACTGAAGGAGGGACGAAGCTGAGATGCCTGCACTTTCTGCCTCTCTCACATTAGGCTCACAAACAAGAGCTAGCCTATGCCTAGGGGTGGAGGTCATCAATGTCTTTGGCTGTGAATGGTTGAAGAAAACAGGAATTGACATTAGCCTAAAAAGGTTGTGGTCTGTGCTGGAACTCTGCTTCATCTTGATCAGATATGGACTCCACTCAGGGGAAAGGAGAAAAGGAAGCTACCTGATGGTTAAATTGGGAGAAACTAGAGGCTTAAACCTGAATGTGCATTCAATGGTGGGAAAAGGCAGATTAAACAAGGAGAACAGATTAGGAATTAGGAAGGAAAGAAAATCAATATTCTTACATTCAGAGGTTTGGGTTTTTTTTTTTTTTCCTTAATTGCTAAGAATAAGCACTTCTTTAGTTCTTTGCAGTAATGTACTTCAAAATAAACCACACGTATTCAAATTGTTCATGTTCTTAAAAAATTAAGTATTTTTTTTCCTCTATAGGAAATGAGTCCTCCTGAGAGTATCAATGATGAAGGAAATGACATCATATTCTTTCAGAGAAGTGTTCCAGGACATGATGATAAGATACAATTTGAGTCTTCATTGTACAAGGGGTACTTTCTAGCTTGTGAAAAAGAGAAAGATCTTTTCAAACTCATTTTGAAAAAAAAGGATGAAAATGGGGATAAGTCCATAATGTTCACTGTTCAAAACAAGAATTAGATATTGAAATTGCATAATGTGAACTTTCTGAGTTTTTGTCTTTCAGAAAGGTTGTAAGACTTGGTGTCTATAATTGTAATAATGAAATAAAATGGATAATGGTCTTAAAAGATACCACTGAGAAATGAATAATAAGGTATCACAAAATTGAGTTGACTCTTCCTTATCCAGATAAATAAAATATTTGCATAACATTAAGAAAATGCATAGTTTCAAAACACATTCTACACTGTTAATTGGAACATAGATTATACTCAGTAGACGTGCCTTAAATCTTTTGGGTTACTGGTCCTAAAGATGAAAGATACTGATAACTTGAACTTTCTAATTTTTTAAGAATATCATTAAAACCATCAAGATTTTGTACAGATTTGACTAATTTCTGCATTTCTTCCAAAGTCAGGTATCTTTCAAAGTCAGATTGATCCTGAATCCAACAGCATATACAAAGGATTATACATTCTAAACAAGTGGCATTCAACCCAGGAATGTAAAGATGGTTTAATATTATTAAATGAATTAATATAATATACCATATTAATAGAATAAAGGATAAAAACAACACAATCATCTCAGTAGAAGACAGTAAAAATTTTTAATTCCAATATAATTAACAAACAGTGTTATATTCATTTCAGGTATACAATCTAGTGATTCAACACTTCCATATATTATTCAGTGCCCTTCACAATAAGTGCACCCTTAATCCCCATCTCCTATTCCACCTCCCCTTTGGTAACCACCATTGTGTTCTCTGTATTTAAGAGTCTTGGTTTGTTTGCTTGTTTGTTTTCTCTTTTTTTCTCTTTGTTCATTTGTTTTGTTTCTTAAATTCCACATATGAGTGAAAGCATATGGTAGTTTTCTATGACTGACTTATTTCACTTAGCATTATGTCCTCTGATCCATCCATGCTGTAGCAAATGGCAAGATTTCATTCTTTTTATGGCTGAGTAATATTCCATTGTATATAAACCCCACATCTTCATTATCCATTCATCTGTTAGTGGACACTTGGGTTGCTTCCTTATTTTGGCTATTGTAAATAATACTGCAATAAACATAGAGGTGCATATCTCTTTTTGAATTAGTGCTAATATCATACTTAATGGTGAAAAAATAATGCAAGAATGTCAGCTCTTACAACTTCTATTCAACATCATACTGAAGATTCTAGCCTGTACAATCACAGGAAAAAGAAAGAAAAGGAAGTAAAACTGTCCAGATGTGCACAAACCATGACTTTCTATACAGAAGATCCTAAGGAATATGTACACAGGCACACAAACCCCTATTAAAATTAATAAGGGGGGGCGCCTGGGTGGCTCAGTTGGTTGAGTGTTCAACTTTGGCTTAGGTCATGATCTCACAGTTTGTGGGCTCGAGCCCCGCATTGGGCTCTGTGCTGATGGCTCAGAGCCTGGAGCCTGCTTCGAATTCTGTGTCTCCCTCTCTCACTGCCCCTCCCCTGCTTGTGTTCTCTCTTTCTCTCTCTCAAAAATAAATAAACATTAAAAAAAATTTTTTTTAATTAAGCAAGTTGAGTAAGGTTTCAGACAATATTAATAAACGAAAATAAATTTACTTCTATATATGAAAATGAACAATCAGAAAAAAATAAGAAAAGCAATTCCATTCACAATATTAAGAAGAATAAAATATTTATGAATAAATTAGCAAAAGAAGTGCATGACTTGTACATGAAAATTTCAAAACAATACTGAAGGAAATGAAATATGATCTTAATAAATGGAGAGACATTCCATGTTCAATGATTGGAACACTCAATATTGTTAAAATGGCAGTTCCCCTGAAGTTGATCTATAGATTCAATTCAATGTCTATCAAAATTCCAGCAGGGCTTTTTTTTTGCAGAAATTAACAAGCTGTATCTAAAGTGTATATGGAAACCCAGAACACACAGAATAGCCAAAAAATGTTGAAAAAGAACTTCTTTTGCATTTCCTAACCTTAAAACTTAATATAAATTGGGGCATATGGGGGGTTCAGTTGGTTGAGCATCAGACTCTTAATTTCAGCTCACGTCATGATCTCACAGTACATGAGTTTGAGCTCCATATTAGGCTCTGTGCTGGCAGTGCGGGGCCTAGCTGGGATTCTCTCTCCTTCTCTCTCTCTCTCTCTCTCTCTGTCTCTGCCCCTCCTCTGCTCATGCTCACTCTTTCTGTCAAAATTAATAAACATTTTAAAAAATATTGTTAAGGGGCGCCTGGGTGGCTCGGTTGAGCATCTGACTTCGGCTCAGGTTATGACCTCGCAGTTGACGAGCTCAAGCCCCTTGTTGGGCTCTGTGCTGACACCCCCGAGCCTGGAGCCTGCTTCAGATTCTGTGTCTCCCTCTCTCTCTGCCCCTTCCCTGCTCATGCTCTGTCTCTCTCTGTCTCAAAAGTAAATAAACATTAAAAAAAATAAAAAATAAAAAATATCTTTAAAATAATATAAGCTACAGTTATCAGTACAGTTTGATAACTGACATAAGGATAAACATAGATAAATAGAACAGACCTGAGAGTTCAGAAATAAATTCATATATTTATAATCTATTGATTTTTTTGGTCTACACCAAGCAGTAGTTAATTTTATTTTATTTTTTTAATGAAATTTATTTTCAAATTGGTCTCCATACAACACCCAGTGCTCATCCCAACAGGTGCCCTCCTCAATGCCCATCACCCACTGTCCCCTCCCTCCCACCACCCGACCAATTGATTTTTGATAAAGACAGTTTGATAGAAAGAGTCTTCAACAAATGCTGCTGGGACAACTGGATATCCACATGCAAAATAATGAATGTAGACCCTTACCTCACACTATATACAAAAATTAATTCAAAATGGATCAGAGACATCAATGTAAGAGCTAAAGCTGGGGCACCTGGCTGGCTCATTTGATAGAACATGGGACTCTTGACCTCAGAGTCATAAGCTCAAGCCCCACATTAGGCACAGAGATTACTTTTAAAAAAAACCAAAAACTAAAGCTATAAATCTTATAAAAATAAAATCGGAGAAAATGTCAAGACCTTGGTTTTTGCAAAAAAATTTTAAACAATTCAAGAAGCATAATCCATTAAAAAATAATTAGTAAATTGGACTTAATCAAAATTCAAAATTTGGGGGTGAAATTGGGTGAAGAATAATGGGACTGCTCTGCACTATCTTTGCAACTTCCTCTGAACCTTACATTATTTCAAAATTAAAAAAAAAACTGCACTCAAAAGACATCGCAAGAAAATGAAAAGACAAGCCACAGAGTAGGAAAATTTGTAAATCACACATATGGTGAAAATTTATATACAGAATATAGAAAGAACTCTTACAACTTAATGAGAAGACAATCCAATTTTTAAATGGGCAAAAGATTTGAATAGATATTTCTCCAAAGAAGATGTACAAAAGCTCATAAGCACATGAAAAGATGCTTAATAACATTAGTCATTAGAGAAATGCACATTAAAACCACAATGAGAAACCACTTCCTGCCCACCAGGATGGCTATGATCAGAAGACAGATAATAACAAGTGTCAGCAAGAATGTGAAGAAATAGGAATTCTCATACATTGCTGATGGAAAAATAAAGTAGTACAGCCACTTTGAAAAATAGTTTTGCATCTCTTTTAAAGTTAAATATAGATTTTTCACTGACCCAGAAATTGCATTCCTGTATATCTACTCTAGAGAAATAAAACATATTCACACAAAATTTGTACATTCACATTTGTAGCACCATTATTTATAATAGTCAAAAAAAGGGGCACCTGGGTGGCTCGGTTGGTTAAGCGGCCGACTTCAGCTCAGGTCATGATCTCATGGTTTGTGACTTCAAGCCTCGCGTCGGGCTCTGTGCTAACAGGTTGGAGCCTGGAGCCTGCTTTGGATTCTGTGTCTCCCTCTCTCTCTGTTCCTCCCCCACTCACACTCTGTCTCTCTCTCTCAAAACTAAATAAAGATTAAAAAAATTTTTTTAATAGTAAAAAAAAAAATTAGTCAAAAAGCTCAGACATCCATCAACTGGTGAAGGAATAAACAAAACGTGGTATGTCCATAATGGAATACCAACACTAATAAGCAAAAAGTAAAATACAGATACATGCTACAACATGAATAAACTTTAAAAATATTATGCTAAATAAAAGAGGCCAAACTATTACATGCTTCTGTTTATATGAAATGTCCAGAAAAGGCAAATCCATAATGACTGAAGAGTAAATTCATGTATACCTTAGGGTTAAGTGTGGGAATGGGGATTAACTGTAAACAGATATGAAGGATCTTATTAGAGACAAGGAAATGTTCTAAAACTGGATATGGTAATGGTTGTACGTGTTGGGGAGGAAAAAATTTTACTCTATCCTTCAGATTTCTTCTAGCTGTTCTAAGAATTAAGCTGACATGAGACATGGGTGACTCGGTGCCTCACTCAGTTAAGTATCCCATTCTTGATTTTGGCTCAGGTCATGATCTCACAATCAGGAAACTGAGCCCCTCATTGTGCCCTTCGATGGGCATGGAGCCTGCTTAAGATTTTATCTCCCTCTCCATCTGCCCCACCCCCATTTGTTCTAAAAGAAAAAAACTGACATGAGACAGATTAACAAAAGAAAATAAAATTTAATTTCATATGTACAGGGAATCCACATAGATATGAGATTCCAAAGATAGTCAGGCAAAATGAGGTATATATGTCATCTTGAACTAAGGAGAAGGGGCCATGGGTCTGGGATTTCAAAGGGAAGAAAATTAATTCACAGGAAGATGAAAAAAGTACATGTTTGGTAAACAAATATTTGCTGGGCCATTCAGAAACAATGGGATATAGAGAGGAATTTTAACAAATAGATTGCTACATTCCTCCCTGTTTAAAACCCCTAGTCCATATTATACTGTAGTTATCCATGGTGATGGCTCCCTTCTTGGTGATAGCTCTCTTCCTCTATCTAAATTCTTTTTAGACAATTGGAGGAAGTTCAAAGTTTCTTCCTGAGTCTTTTGGGACTTGACTGTTTTCAGTCAAAATAATCTGCATGCCAAAGTGGTACATTTTGGGGTGGCCTGCCCGTGGCCCCTACTCAACTTGGTAAATCTAAATCTAAAACTACAAATCATTGAATTGTATACTTAAAATGGGTGAATACATGGTATGTAAATTATAAACTTGAACAATGTTATTTTTTAAAAGGAAAAAAATTCAGTTTGATCACATTTTTATTTTAACTTAATATAAAATTAAGATCTATTCATTACAGAAATTTTAGAAAATACTAAGGAACAAAGAGAAAAAAAAATTAAACTACCCCTCCTTCCATCTTCAGATAACCATTGACATTTTAGTAAAGATCCTTACAGTTTTTTCTTTCTATAGGAATGTAAGCTGAGAAAACTAAAACAACAACAACAACAACAACAACAACAACAACAAAACACAACTCCCTACCCCTTGCCCTGGACAGAATCTGGTAAACTTTTACAACAATCCTTTCAAAGATGCAGGTGAAATCTTAGACATACAAAAGTTGAGTGTGTGCTGGGTGGGTCTGGATATAAGAAATGGAAAGAGCTGAATTGCTCTGCATAAGGAAAGAGGGAGCTCTGGAAGGGAGAGGACAGAGGGCCCTAGCTTGAGTCCCACATCCCACACCAAAACAAAACAAAACAAATACAGAGCCAGAAACAAGGACTTCTGTGCAGGTAGTTTATTTGAGAGGTGATCCCAGGGAGCAGGAGTGAGAAACGTGAGGTGAAAAAGCTAGTGTAAGGTGTGTTGTCCCTGTGGGCCTGATTTTTCCAGAACCTCTTGAGAGAAAAGCTTGCAAGAATATCTGCCTTTATTATTCCCATGGAGGAAGGGAAGCAGGGGCATTTCCCCACCAGCTTCTGACACCCACTAGTTGAAGGCTGCCCTGGGGATGTTAACCCCCACACTTCTGAACTGTACTTGGCTAGGCAGATTTATCTGTAGGAGAAAATGGGAAGATATGCAACACACTCAAGGCAATATTTTTAATATGAGCTGGCATGGAACTATCTGCTGCAGTTATTGCCAAAATCAGAAGTGGGCTAAAGAAATGTGATAGAGGCACCAGACTGGATCAAAGCACCAGGGAAAGAAGGTAGAGATCAAATGGTAGAAATCAACAGAGGAGTTTTGAAAAACAGAGAAGTAGGGGCACCTGGGTGGTTCAGTCAGTTAAGCTCTGACTATAGCTTAGGGCATGATCTCTTGGTTCACGAGTTCAAGCCCTGCATCAGGCTCTGTGCTGACAGCTCAGAGCCTGGAGCCTGCTTTGGATTCTGTGTCTCCCTCTCTCTCTGCCCCTTCCCCGCTCATACTCTGTCTCTCTCTCAAAAATAAGTGAAAAAAAAACATTAAAAGAAAAACAGAGAAGTAGAATTCCCTGTTTCATTGAATCTAAGATGGCACTGATTATAAAATGCATCATTATTTTATGTACCACTATGAAAGAAAAGATATTGCCAATTAAATTATGACATGCCTTCAATTGTAAGGCACATTCTTTTTAAAAAAAAACTTTTTTTAATGTTTGTTTATTTTTGAGAGAGAGACAGATCATAAGCGGGGGGAGGGACAGAGAGAGAGGGAGACACAGAATCCGAAGCAAGCTCCAGGCTCCAAGCTGTCAGTACAGAGCCCAATGTGGGGCTTGAACTTATGAACCGCAAGATCATGACTGGAGCTGCAGTCCACTTAACCTACTGAGCCTGGGTGCCCTGTAGAGCACATTCTTATTTCAGAGAGACTACAATGTGAAAAGTTGCATACTTTAGGATTGATGAAGTACAGACACAATTTAAAACTATTGCATTACTCTAACGTAAATGCCTCCACCACCATAACTTTAACAGAGTCTGCTAAACACATAGCATTTTGTGCAGCCCCTTTTTTGTGAAAATTACAGGGAGTGGATGAATTTCACATCTGAATCAGTGTGAGCAGAAGAGTAACATGCTATGGATATCAAGATAATCACCACTGGAGGAAGCAGGAGCTTAGAGCCAAAGGGGGCCCTGAGTGTCAGGAATCTGAAGAAACTTTCAGAACAACACTGGACTTTCTTCAATTCATTGAATGGGAGTAGGAGCCAATCTTAACCAGATCTTAATAGAGAGAGTAGTTTTTCAATAAAGTTGACATTCTTAAACATTTTTATAATGAAATTTTAAAAAATGATTAAGAAAGTGTGCAGTGGGGCACTTAGGTGGCTCAGTTGCTTAAGCCTCCGTCTCCTGATCTCTGCTCAGGTCATGATCTCATGGTTCATAGGATTAAGCCCCATCTATGGTTCTGTGCTGACAGTGTGGAGCCTGCTTGGGATTCTCTCTCTCTCCCTCTCTCTCTGCCCCTCCCCTGCTCGATTGCTCATGTGCACACTCGGTCTCTCTCTCTCTCAAAATAAATAAACATTAAAAATAAAAGTATGTAGGGGCGCCTGGGTGGCTCAATCGGTTAAGCGGCCGACTTCGGCTCAGGTCATGATCTCGCGGTCCGTGAGTTCAAGCCCCGCGTCGGGCTCTGCGCTGACAGCTCAGAGCCTGGAGCCTGTTTCAGATTCTGTGTCTCCCTCTCGCTGACCCTCCCCTGTTCATGCTCTGTCTCTCTCTGTCTCAAAAATAAATAAAAACGTTTAAAAAAAAAAATTTAGAAAAAAAAAAATAAAAATAAATAAATAAATAATAAAAGTATGTAGTAATGAATCTGAGAACAGCTCTGTTGTATCACCCCTGACCAGTTGTCTCTGGCCTCATCAGGTTTAAGAAACTAACAAACTGTGTGGTGCCCTTTTGTTCAAACTCCCTGATCTTGTTTCCTTATATTTTGACTTCTGATCATGTAACATGGATATTTAGAAAGCTGGTATGAAGGGATGAAATGAGAATGGGTTTTGGAGATGTGTGACCTTGTTTTTCATCTTGTCCCAAACCCGAGACCTTCCCCATAACCAAAGTACACAAAGAAATGTATGCCCCAGATACATCTTTCAGAGGCTCGGTTTCCTCACATATAAAATGGAAATAAAAAGAAATACCTACCCGATAGGATATTTGTACAGATTACATGACATAACATAAGTCTCTCAGTGGCATTTGGCCCTGGAACATACTAGCTAATAAATATTATCTCCTTTCTTACATTTTCCACGTACCCTCCACCCATTTCCAACTAAGCTCACATGGAGGCACACACACATCATCTGTCAGAAGAAGTAGGGACTTTCTTCCTACAACACTAAACGCACCCTGCTTTAGGTAATTTTTTTTTCCCTGCAGTGTGTAAACTTATTGCTCAGTCTAGAGGAATAAAAACATCACTGCTTCTCCTAAAATTCTTTCTGGCTGTTAGACATATGTTGCTTTTTCCCTATCTTTTCTCAACACATGGGCTTTATAATTGAATGAGAAAACATCAGGTCATAAAAGCCTGTTTTATTTTGCTTGTTTGTTTTCTAAATTTTAAACCCTTGATTTTGTTGCACAAAAGAAATCCAATTTAACCCAGTCAACAGAAAACAGCCATTCACAGTTTGCGGTTTGGTAAGTCTGCTTATGATTGTCTCTGGACCCACAAAACCCATATAGCAAAACAAAATCTTCTATTCACATTTGAAAGCATATTCAAAATGCAGTCTTTGTTTTTTCTTTTTTCTCCCGATGGTCATGTGTTTGCACATGGAGAGGCCCTCACCTCCATGATAGGACTTAAGTTAAGTATATCTTAAAGAGCTCAGTTCAGGAATCTAGAAAGTAAAAAGAGTCAAAGGTAGAGGAAATCATTAAATTTGGGGTAGGATGCCATGAAATTCTATCCACCTCAAAAGAGCTCCTCAATTGAGCTACAAAGGAAGTACCTCTGTTTCCACCTCTTAGACTCCAAGATGGTCTTCAAGATATTTTTAGAGTCATTAACTCATTTTTTTTAAGCCACTGGCCAAAACAAACAAACAAAACAAAACAAAACAAACAAACAAAAAACCAGGGGAAGATTATTTCCAGAAAGTTCTCAGATACCATATCCTGAACACAGTGCCTTTTAAGACCAGAGGCACACATCAGGCAGAGCCTTGGGACTTCCAAAGATGCACTGCAACACAAAGGGTAGAAACAAAGCACAGGAGAAGAGAACTTGTGGTTGGCTGGTTGGGGAAGTCATCACAGAACAAGTGCAATTTAAGCTAAGCTTTGAAAGACAAAAATTCCAATAGACAAATGTGAGGAAGAACCCTTTCCTCCTAGCTTGTGAACCTGGATTTGCTGGAAGTTATCTCTGAAGGTCACAGCGCTAATCATTGTAGCAGGTATGGAGTCTGCGACTATAAACTTTGATGGGTGAGAAATGCAACCTTATTTTCTATTTTAACTTCTCCCAAGTTCTCACTCTGCTGAAGCAGCAGAAACTTAATTTTAGTAATTGCTGGGTGCCCCTCTTTCTCCACAGTTGTATCTAAGTTCCACAGGGAGAATAATACCAAGGTGTCAGCGATGGGATGGGTATGGAATCTAGCCCTTGATCATTATCTACAGATCCTCACATCTGCCGAGATGTCCATCATCTCCTTTTGGTCCATAGGTTGCTACTGAGCAGGCCCTCACTCCTGTCCACAAAACCTGTTAGGAGTATGGCTTTCTCCATCTACATGGTGACTTTATTGGTTTCCTCTCCAGGATCCATGTGATCCCTCCATTACATAGCATACAGGTGACTTCAGTGGGATTGACATAAACTGCCACCCCTCCCAGCAAGTTCCATTGGTGGATCCTGATTGACTCAGGCATAACCTCATCCTTCTTGCCTTGATGGCAATTCCTTAGTCACAATCCTTCTTCAGAGGTAAGCACATGACTGAGGTTGGTCCAAACAGAAGTCCAGGACTATTTTTTCATGATGGGGAGAAGAGAAGTTTCCTTTCTGAACCAGCAGATGTGAGGCCTAAAACTTATACACACATTTTGCTCTTAGGAGGGAAGCCAGCCTGAGGACAAAGCCAACACCCATATGAGAATAGCAATGGAGCCAGTGCCTAATCAAATCACTCCTACCTTGAGCCTGCTTTGGATTCTGTATCTCCCTCTCTCTCTCTCTGCTCTTCCCCCACTTGTGCTCGCTCTCTCTCTCTCTCTCTCTCTCTCTCTCTCACACACACACACACACACACACACACACATACACATACACACACACACACAAAATAAACATTTTTTAAAAAAATTCAAAAGCATTCTAATGAATCCAGGCAACTTCAGTGACACTCCTGAGTGCACTGAAAATATTCTGGTTTTTCTGGACCCACTGGGCTCAAAGACCTCTGAGAGGTTGATCAGGTCTTATCTAACCAGATATACCATATAACCATTTCTTTTTTACTGTCATTATGACTCCTAGGACTCTACTCAGAAGAGGAGGAGTAGATAGATCCCCTCTATTTCATGTCTTATAAAGCAATCTGTGTGTATGTTGGGGGTGGGAGCATCAACCTATACCCCTCCCTAAAACCCAGCTTGGTGGGAAGTCAGGTTTCCATGACCTCCTCAACCAGAAAAATCTCACTAGTTCCCCTCCCACCTTTATCTCCTCCACTGCCTTTCTTGGGGAAGGAGAGTGGGTACTGGTTATAGGAGAGTAGCCTACTTATCCTGTACCTCCAAACCAAATTGTCTCTCCTCTGAGTCCTCTTCCTCTCCTTGGCTGAATTGTTGTCAGGGTGGAAAGGCAAGGCCAAAGGATAATAGGAAAAACCAGAAAGGAAAGGGGGAATCATCACAGGTTAGGGCTCCCTGGTCAGAGGAAGGTCCATATCATAAGTAAATATCACATAAATGTTAACTCTCAAATTTATGTTTGAAGCCCAGACATCTCTCCTGAACTTCAGACTCATATATTCAACTCTCTACTAACCATTTCTACTTGGATGCTTATGAGACATCTCACCCTTTACTAGTCTAAAATGGAAAACAACCCCATCAGTTTCCTCCATTCATATTTGCCCTATAGCCCTTAATGTCCTCCAGACCATGCTTTGTGGTTGAAGCCCCTGAGAGGCACCTTCTGGGGCATGGTCAAGGAACACTCCTCCTAGAAACAGACCTTGTATGGTGCCCTCGGGCATCTCTGCTGTTCTGACACCACTAAACCCTGCCTTCCTGCTAATGCTCTCATTGCACTGTAATAGCTTACAAGGCCGTATGCCATCTGGTCCCCCTCTCTGATTTTGTCTCCTCCTTCTCTCCTCCATACCCATCAGTTCCAGCCACATCAGCCACTCTGCTCCTCAAACAAGCATACTTGCACCTTCGGATCTACCTGTTTTCTCTGCCTGGAACTCTCTCTTCACAAAGGTCCAGTGACTAATTCCCTACCTCCTTTAAGACTTTCATGAAATCTCTCTTTTTCAATGAGGCTTGTCGTATTATTTTTATGTTTATTTTTGAGACAGAAAGAGAGAGGGAGTCAGAACATGAGCAGGGGAGGGGTAGAGAGAGAGGGAAACACAGAATCAGAAATAGGCTCCAGGCTCTGAACTATCAGCGCAGAGCCTGATGCGGGACTCAAACCCACAAACCATGAGATCATGACATGATCATGAGCCAAAGTCAGACACTTGACCGACTGAGCTACCAGGTGCTCCCCTGACTATTTTTTTAATACCATAACTTACCCTATCTCACTCGCCCCCAGGGACTACTGATCCCCCCTTACATTGCATTGCTTTTTTTTTTTTTTTTGGCATTGCTTTTAATTTATAGGCCCATCACCTTTCAATATACTATAGAATTAACAATCACTATGCTATTGTTTATTATGAGATTCCCCCACAGAATGTTGGCTTCACAAAAGCAAGGACCTGTGTCTGTTTTATTCACTGATGTATGCCAAGCACCTAGTGCAAAACCTAGAACATAGCAAGGGCTCAATATATGAATATAAAGGAGTAAGTGAAAAAGGCAAAATACGGATTCTGGGGCTTAATACTTTCTTACAAATGGAACAAGTTGGTTAATAAAATACACAAACTTCCAAGTTCTCTGAGGCCTTGAGGACCCCAGTCAATAGCTTCAGCTCTGAGCTGAGGAGCAGAGGGGAACATCTGTGACTTTTGATTTTAGTCACCATTTAGCAGTGGCTACTAGCCTTAGGATCTTGCATGGTTCAATACTTACTATAGAAGAGAGAGAACCACCACCTGCTGGACCCCCGGCCACTAAGGAGAGCCGTGCAGGTGGTACATTGACATACAACTCTAACACAGTGGCCCTGCTGGGCAGCATTCCTTTCCCATTTGTTGACACCTCATATGCTCGCTCACCTTCTCATGTCCAGAAAGACTATACTCTTCCCTCGTGGCACCCTGGCAGGAATGGTTATACCCAGGCAAGAGGTAATGGAATCCCTCCCTACTGAATGCCTATTATGTGCCAGACATTATTTCATTTGACCACACAGATATCCATGAATTGAGTTCCTACTGCTATCTATCTATGAATGGAGTTCCTAATGTGGAGGTTCCAAAAAAAGCTAGTATAGTCTATGGCAGGTGCTCACAAACTGCTCGAGGAAGCAATCACGACCTGAAGTAGGGATAAGGTAGTTTCCCTGCTCCTCTAAGTAGTGATTAAGCCTGGGCTGCCTGCCCAAATCACAAGCCTTGTCAGCTAGTGGCTTCATGAAGATAAGAACCTGGTTTCATGGTCCCTTCGCATCTTCGTAGTCTGTCAGTCTTTGATCTGCTACCTCACCTCTCCACCTCACTGCCTTCCAGCCAGCTCATCAAGGTTGGAAGCCATGTGTTGCATCCCTGAGGCTCACATGTGAGTTTTCCCCACAGGTAGAGGAAGACAAACCAACCTAACAAGAATTATTTGAGGATCTTTCATACATCCGACAAATATTTATTGAAGGCCTACTATGAACCAAGCTCTTCTACAGGCACTGTGATTCAGCAAATGAGAGAAACAGGTCCCTGTTCCCAAGAAGCTAACATTCTAGCAGAGGGGAAATGAGACTAGACACATTTTTTTAAAAAAAAAGATCAAAAAATCAGATAGTGGAAAATGCTATGTGGAAAATTAAGTACCTCTATGAAGAGGTAGGAATTTAAATAAGAATGGGCCAACACAAAGTGTCCCATGCCAAGATTATGAGGAAGGAAGTACATGCTAAGCAAAGAACACAGCTAATGTAAAGGCCCTGAGGCTGGAAAGAGCTTGGAGGGTGTGAGGCTGAGAAAGAGGCTCTTGTGGCTGGAGGAGAGTTAGCAGAAGGGAGAGAGGCAACAGCACATTAAACACAAAAATGCTTATTTAATGATAATGGTAATAATAACAGGGGAGCCAGACAGCTAAGGTTAAACAGTGGACTCTTCCTGGAAATGGTGATTTTTAATCAGACTTAAGGTAAGAGACTTCTTTCGGTAGAAACAAAGAGGAAACAATTACTACATACTGTCGACTTCTCAAAAGTGTCATCACATGTGCTTTGTTTTGTTTTGTTTACAGTAAGAAGAATAAGACTGGAGGGAAAAATCCGTGTTGGGTAGAGAATTGCATTGTCTTTTTTATTGAGGTGTAACTGATATATAACATTATATTATTTTAAAGCATACAACACAATGATCTGATATTTGCATACTGCAAAATGATCACCCCAATAAATCTAATTAACATTTGTCACCATACATGGTTACAGAAACTTTTTTCTTATAATAAGAACTTTTAAGATCCACTCTCTTAGCAACTTTCAAATATGCAGTACAGAATTCATAACTGTAGTGGCCATGCTATGTTGTATATGATATCCCCAGGACTTATTTATTTTATAACTGGAAGTTTGTACCTTTTGACTCCCCTCACCTATTTCCCCCACCAACCCCCACCTCCTGCCCCCCCTGGCAACCACCAGTCTGTTCACTGTATCTATTAGCTTGGGTGTTGTTGCTGTTTTTCCATATTACACATATAAGTGAAAACATATCTGTCTTTCTCTGTCATATTCTACTTAGCGTAATGCCCACAAGGTCCGTCCATCCATGTTGTTGCAAATGGCAAGATTTCATTCTTTCTTATGGCTTAGTATTTGTATATGCATACCTCTTTTTCTTTATCCATTCATCTATTGATGGACGCTTAGGTTGTTTCCAGATCAAACTGCACTGTCTTAAAGAGATGGCTCCAGCTATCTGATTCCAATTCCGAGGAGTTATTTTATCATTCTGTAAGTTGTACAGATAACTGATAGCAATACAAAATCATTCATATCTATATACACACAAGTTCTGTCGTGTCCAGTGGAAAAGAAACTGACTTCCCACCTCCCTTCTGAAAAAACCAATTTTGCTACCAGTTGCACATTTATTTCAATATTCTTGACCTAAAAATGTTCTGTTCTTTGGATTCTCTTTTGAACAGCTAAAATCTCTCCCCAGTTCCCTCACTGATGAGTAGAATAAAATCTGTAAGGTGTGATTATTTTGATGTCTGTAAAAGAGTCCTCACTTTATCTTCTTTTGAAAGTTATCTTTTAACAGGATGAAAGGGAGACAGGCAATATAAGAAGGTGGGAGAAACTCAGGGGGAAACCAAGAGACAGAAGTTAAAAGATAAGGCAGTTCTCTTATAAAGTCTGAGGGAATAAATTAGAAGCCCAGTCTCCTGAGGGAGTCAATCCAATGCAAACTTTTCTTTTTTCACATCTATTGTTCTCTTGAGTTGTGTGCTGAGAAAATATAATTAAGGACAAAATCTTCTCCCAACCCAGAAATCTTCTCTCCGCAATAGAAGAGAAAGAAAACAATTTGGTATTGAATAAGCATTAAACCAGAATGTGATGTACATCCCGGGCAATCCACTAAGAGATTGAAAAAAAACATAAAGAAATTCCACCCCCTTTTATAGCCACACAGGTACAGCCCATCACGTACATGTTCTCAATGTGAGAGGACACGATAACACCATTTACCACGCACAGTTCATCCTAAACTCACCTGGTAATTGGGGTGACCATCTGTGTCAGTGAATTGGTTTTATACAAAGAAAAAACAAACTTCCATTTTTATGACAGGAGGTAGTTTTTCAACCGGTAGCCAGGAGGCCACTGAAGCGTGGCTCCTACTGGCCCAAAGAAACTGGGAGATGGGGCACTATTCCAAAGAGGTCCCCAGACCCTTGAGGAAGACCTACCTGGATCATAAAGCTGGCCAAAGGCTTACTTCACTTTAAAAAATTTTTTTCTTTATTTTTGAGAGGGAGAGAGAACATGAGCAGGGGAGGAACAGAGAGAGAAGGAGACACAGAATTCGAAGCAGGCTCCAGGCTCTGAGCTGTCAGCACAGAGCCTGACGCGGGGCTCGAACTCACAAACCATGAGATCACGACCTGAGCCGAAGTCTGATGCCCCACTGACTGAGCCACCCAGGTGCCCCAGGCTTACTTCACTTTTAAAACAACTTGCATATGCTTCAAAGAAACAAAGAAAGATCTTACAAGTTTTCTAAAGTAAATGCTCTAAGAAAATGGAGGGTGGAGGATGTCTCTTCCCTTATTTTTAACGGGGAGAAATAAGCCTGATTTTAGGTGTGTATTTGCCCTTATATGTATAAATCATTTCTCAGTGTAACTTCACTAATTCAACTGCACAGTTGGAGGTGTGAACAATGCACTCCCCCAAAAATGTAATGCTCAGCCCTCCAAACTACAAGTCCAGCGCAGTGTCCTTGAGGTGCTCTGCTCCCCTTTAAGTATACAGGAACCCTGCATGAGTACAGTGTCCAGAGAGAGAGAGAGAGAAGCTTGAGCCCCCTTGACATTTGTGGCTGAAGGATGCCTCTGTCACCACCGCATTAGTTGCTCCTGGAAGGGTCACTCTGGGGGCCGGTGTCACAGATGTCCTGAGAAGAGGGTGAGGGACTTTCCATTTGCTGTTACAGTCTCAACTAAAGAGATCCTGGAGAGAGGGCAAGCTTATGCCTCCCTGTGAAGTTCGTCAGCAGTTCTCAAGACGGCCATTCCTTTAATGCATTCACTTCCCAGGAGGCAAGTCTGCCCCGAGAAAACTGAGTGAGGCCAGGTTCCAGCACTGGGCACCTCACAGACTGACACCTGTACCCTTCTCCTGCTCACTTTACCAGCATAGAGGCCAGCTCCCTGATTACCTCGCCACACGTCGTGGTTATTCTACAGCACAGAACCGGAACTCTCAGCCTCACCTGCGACTAAGTTGAACTGGGCCATGCAATTTCCCTCCTGCTAAACTTCCTAACCTTGAATGTGGGAGGGAGAGGTTGGACCCCTAAAGGAAGAGGTTCCTGAGTTGCTCAAGATTTTCTATCTGCTCCTGGGAACCATGCACATTATGAAACTGGAAAGTGGGGGGGGGGGGGTCAGGGAATACAGTGACATTCTTTTCCACAGACAACAGAGAAAAAAGTCACAATTCTGTAGCCAGCAAAGGCCCATTCAGTGGTTTGAGTAATTTCTGCTGTAAGAGATTTGCAGCCTCCACTGACAAGTCAAGCAGCAGTATAATCTCCAAGTTTTCCTTTACCAGGCATCCAGCTGCACTTAAAATTAATTGGTTTAGAATTGGAGAAATAATTTTGCTGTATTCTCTCAATACAAAAATTCAGGTTTGAAATTAAAGTTTACTTTTCCTTTGCAAGGAGGAAAAGAAATGGGGTAACTTTTAGAAATAGACTGTGAGATAGGTAATCAGATTAATGAGTAGTCCTACTGACATTCAGAAGCAGTCACACTGTCTCCCCCAACACATACCCTTTTTGTTTTGAGAGCATAAGACTGCTTCATTCCAAAACACCCAAATTAGAATGAAAAGTGCAGTTAGTTTTGTATGGCTCTGAGTCTTTTTCATCATCTTTCCTTTTAACGGGATATTACAATATTCCTAACAACTCATACTTTCTGAAAGTATATAAAGGAAAAGTTCGAACTAAAATGGATCAAGTAATGGGGCACCTGGGTGGCCCAGTCGGTTAAGTATCCAACTTTGGCTCAGTTCGTGAGTTTGAGCCCTGGGTCGGGCTCTGTGCTGACAGCTCAGAGCCTGGAACCTGCTTCAGATTCTGTGTCTCCCTCTCTCTCAGCCCTTCCCCCGCTCACAGTCTGTCACGCTCTCTCTTTCAAAAATAAATAAACATAAAAAATTTTTTTAAATAAAAATAAAGTGGATTAAGTACTGTGATTATTCAAATAGCTACAGCTATCACCACAGTAATGCCAGTGGACTATTGCCTTAACTTGCAGATGCCAAATTGAGCAAGAGGTGTGGGGATTTCCACTCAGTTTCACGGGAAATGACCTGAAGAGAACATTATATTGAGATTAAGCAGCTCTTTTACCCCTGTGACTGGCCTTGGTTCATAAGTTTCACGGGCTCTGCTGACTCACTTCTCTATTTAAGATGTTTATCAGCCAGGAAATAACTTACGCCATCAGAATCCATTTCCACTTTGAATGATGCCAAAGTTACAAAGCAACATGGGAAGAAGCTTAATTCCTTATGTGTGTGTTACAACATGAATGCCAGCAAAGAAAAAAAAAGTTTTACTTTTTACAGGAATCCTTTAATAGTCTGGCATTCTTGACCACCATTGTTCAGAAATAAAGAGGGGGCAGCTGACTGACCAGGCTGGGCTCCTCCGTTTGTCTGAGCCTTAGTAGGATTATATGGGGTCATGGAAATGGGCTTCAGGTTTCAGGATCAGATCCTTACACTTGTCCAGTTAACCGGTAGAGATTAAGTTCTGGCTGTGCTTTTAGGACACTAATTTATAAACCAAAATGCTAATTTATTCAGTTTTTATACATTCACATACATATACACATAGAGACACAATAAAACTGTCAAAATTCTGGGGTCCACTAGTCAATATATATACTTCCCAGCTAAAAAAAAAATCTATTTAAAAACCAACCCATTTATTAGGGTGCCTGGGTGACTAAGTCAGTTGAGCATCTAACTCTTGATTCCGGCTCAGGTCGTGATCTCATGGTTTGTGAGTTTGAGCCCCACATGGGCTCCATGCTGACAGTGCAGAGCCTGCTTGGGATTCTCTCTCTCCCTCTCTCTCTGTCCCTCCCCCACTCCCGTGCACACATGCTCACTCTGTCTCTCTCAAAAATAAATAAACATTTAAAAAATAATAATAAATAAAAATAAAAACCAAACCATTATTAGAAGTTTACTTTTGAGTATCACATCCTGTCTATTGTCTTATGTGCATCCTCACTGAGCTTATAAACTCCTGGAGATCAGGAGCTATGTCTTTTTCATTTTATATTCCCAGGGCCCAGCCACAGTGCCTGGTACATACATAGATATTTAGATTTTTTTGTTTTAAATTTTTTTTAAAGTTTATTTATTTTTGAGAGACAGAGAGAGCACAAGCAGGAGGGGGGCAGAGAGAGAGGGAGACACAGAATCTGAAGCAGTTTCCAGGCTCTTGAGCTGTCGCTGGAGAGCCCAATGCAGGGCTCAAACCCACGAACCATGAGATCATGCATGACCTGAGCTGATGTCGGACATTTAACCAACTGAACCACCCAGGTGCCCCAATATTTAGATATTTTTTAATATATGAGTGAATGAATAATAATGATGTACGTGAAATCTCTTTGCAAAGTGTAAAGCACTACATAAATGAAGAATGACAATTATGAATAAGGAATGTGTTAATGGCGCAGAGCCTCCTTGGGATTCTTTCTCTCCCTGTCTCTGCCGCTCCCCCACTCACACTGTCTCTGTCTCTCTCAAAATAAATAAATACACTTAAAAAAAAAGAAATACTAAAAATACATTTTTGAAGCTTTTATTTATTTTTGAGAGACAGAGAGAGTGCACAAGCAGGGGAGGGGCAGAGAGAAAGAGAGGGACAGAGGATCTGAAGCAGGCTCTACGCGCACAGCAGAGAGCCCAATGTGGGGCTGGAACTCATGCACCCTGAGATCATGACCTGAGCCGAGGCTGGACGTTTAACAGACTGAGCCACCCAAATGCCCCTAAAAATACTTTTAAAAAATAAATAAATATAAGCAAGATTAATGTCATGTCAATTAATGTTTTAGGTAACATTCTTAGAGATACACAGTACAGAAAATCAGGTGCTAAAGCATTTTGGATGACCAAAATATAAAACAGAAAAATGAATTGATATGAAGAGAGAGAAGTAGGGGATACCAAAAACTAAAATTTAATATCTCTGTACCATGTGTTCACCAACTTAGAAACTCAGGTTCTATACCTAATTAAAAGAAAAACAACTGGGCAATGTCTCTGCAGGAGATTGTTTGAAAATTTGTTTGCCCTTCTTTTATCCTGGGAGTGGGAATGAGGGAGAACAAAAAATATGGGTCAGTCAAGAAATATTTTCCGGACAATACTGTCAGGATCCTCTTGCCTTACAGAAAAAAAAATGAGATCATATTGATTGTGTTTAGGTGAGATGTTGAGTATATTTGGGTTAACATGAACACCTAAGGGGGAGATAATCAGTAGAGGTTAGACCCTGATCTGGCCAGAAGAATGTTTGGATATTCCTAACTCTTTACCTAAGACAAAGAAGCTAAATTAAAAGTTATTGAATTCCCCCAAGTCTCTAAGTCATAGGAAGAAATCCACCAGTGACAAATAAGCCTCTAATTCTGTTGTAACAGCCTTGAGGGAGAGGAGCCAGTGACAGTCATAGTTTAGGGTTGGGGAACTGGTGCCCTGGCCACAAACTCACAGGGCCTCTGACACGGTTGAGTTGTAGTTCAGGAGGCACCATTAATTTCGGGTCAGCCATTAGTCCCATCCACCTGCTTTAGGGGAAGAATATTCAGACCTGAAGCAGGAGAATTGGTAGGTAATAGAAAGTGCCACTTCCTTCTTTATTCACAGCATCTGAATTTCCTTTAAAGTATATGGTATTATAAACAATAATAACAACTTTGTATTGGTAAAATATTGAGATAGCACAGGAAAGATTTGGATAAGCTAATCCTGACATCCTTTAGAAACAAAATCCCTTTCTTCCCGCTGGAAGGAGCAGCGTTCTTGCCTCTGGGTCCACAGTCTCCCTCCACCCAAAGTTGCTCCTCCCCCCACCAAAAGAGAAAAAAAAAAAAAAATCAAACCTGTAACTATTTTTTTTAATTTTTGCTTTGTTGTATTTGCATTTAAATCACATGAATCTCAAATGATGATGATGATGATGATGATAAACTGGGTAGAAAGTTTGGGGAAACTAGTCCTTGAGTATAACCCTGGTATAACCTGGAGTTAGGAGAGGAAGCAGGTGTGATTTGGAGTTAGGGGAGGAAGTAAGAAAATCTTACTGGGACAGCATATTTTTACAAATCACAATTCCTCATGTCTTTGATTAGCTGAGACTGACAGACAAGCCGGCAACAGCAGTAAGAGGGAGATGCGCTGTCAGCAGGCCAAGAAGCGCACAAAGACAAAGCTGTCAGGAACTGGGAAAGAGGCCCAGACACGTGCATACCAGTCTGCCCTCCAGATCACACTTTTGTTTTCAATTACTTCGAGAGAAAGAAAGAGCATGAGCGGGGGAGGGCAAAAAGAGAGGGGGAGAGAATCCCAAGCAGGCTCCTCACTGATGGCCTCAGTCATGAGATCAGGACCTGAGCCGAAACCAGAAGTCGGATGCTTAATCGACTGAGCCACCCAGGTGCCCCCAGGTAACATATTTTAAGGGAGGGTCTGACCATCAAGCCATTGGACAGAAATCAAAACCACAGGAAATCCTCGCTCACTCTGCTTGGTAACAAACACTAAAAAAAAAAAAAAAAAAAAACCTAAATCTAAACAGATTATCACTCTGTTCAAAGTTGAAAACAGAGAAAAAAAAGGCAGCATGGAAACTACTAGAACAAACCAAAACAATAAAGCAAGAGAAAGGAAAAAGTATTCCAGAGATTCAGAAGCTTCAGAGAAAACAAACAACAACAACAAAACTGTAGGAAATGGATGGGCATTTTATGTAAAACTGAAGAAAACGTGAATGTATAGTAGAAAAGCAGAAGACAAAAGATAAGCAAAATTTTGATAATTGTAGAAGGTGGGTGATGGGGACTTGTATACATTTTAATTTTTATAGCAGAAGTTTTTAAAACTAGAGATGTTAAAGATCATGAATTCTGCAAAACTGCAACACACTGCATACATCTGCAAAAATACTAATTTCACTTCAATAAATGAGTTGTGTAAGAAAACATAATTTTGAAAAATCCTATTTATAACAGTAAGAAGGAGTATAGTGGGAATAATCGCATTTAGGTAATAAAAACTACTCAGACAAAAATGATAAAACTTATTAACCCTAAAACATAGAGAGGCCAGACAAGTCTAAAATAAAGTGAAGAGGGCCATGCTTTCCAAGTTAATACATAGATTTTATACAAGACCTAAAGTGGTACTGTGTAAATGGGGATAGATTAAATTTCTCAGTCATATACTTCTTTGCCATCACATTTCTTTTAAGCTCCTGAGCCTCATGTACTAATCCTATTTTTTTAAGTTTATTTATTTATTTTGAGAGAGAGAGAAAGAGAGAGAGAGAGAGAGAGAGAGAGAGAGAGAGAGAGAGAGAGAGAGAACGCAGGTGGGAGAGGAGCAGAGAGACAGAATCCCAAGTAGGCTCCTTACTGTCAGCGTGGTGCCTGAACCCATGAACCCCGAGACCATGACCTCAGCCAAAGCCAGATGGTCAAAATGAATGAGCCTCCCAGGTGCCCTAATAATCCTATTTTTTAAATTTTCTATATTTTACAATGTTTTGACATCCCTGGGGAGCCTTGCTGGCTGAGTAGAGACTGCCTTTCAAGGCTAGCTAATTCCTAACACAGTGAACAACTTTCAGATGAGTCCCTTGTTCCTATATAAACCAACCTAACCCAAGCCCATGTTCCCAAACACATCCTGTTAGGTCTAGCTCTCACACACAAGGCCAAGATTTGCCCTGCCCTGAATCATCCGAGGGCCAGAAACCAGACATGCAGAGGGGGCCCTATGCCCCAAGGCCTGCTGGAATTACTCAAACTATCCAGTATTCAACTGCTAGCCTTTCCTGGCCCTGCCTTTCCTTAGAAAGTGTAACAATGGCTGTGCCCTATGCATACCCTTGCTGCTGTCTCCTGACTAACACTGGGGCTTCCCCCTGTGGCCCTGCGAGGCATGGCAGGTCTTTCCCTTCTAGTGCAACTTTTCTTTCCATGGCAATGACTTCTCTGTATTTCCACTCCGTCATTTTTATAAATTAAGAGTTGGGCACACACCATTTCACCTTTCTGCATTCTTTGGCCATGATGTCTAGCTTCTTTGTTTTGTTTTAATGTCTGGTTTGTTTTGTTTTGTTTTGTTTTGTCAGAAGCAGCTGTTCCTGCCAAGAAATATTTATTTAGAGCATCACAGTTTTGTTGAGCATCTATACATGGTTCACTAGCCACACCATGCATCTGTTCTGTGTATAACACCTCCTTCCACACAGGCGCGCTTGCTCACTTGCTGATGAAAAAGAGGCCACGGAAGCCATGAGTCCTTCGTTCATTCAACAACTTTTCTCCCGCCTACTTAGCATGCACCAGGGGTGCGAATACAAAGGCAGCTGAGACAAGATGCCAGCCCTTAAAAGTGTCACAATCCAGCTGGGTAAGTAAAACAGGTCTGGATTGTAGATTTCTAAAGATTCTAAAGATTTCTAAACTGTAATAAATGTGAATTTCATTTAGGGAGTCCGTTCTTTTGCTTTGGCATCCTTCTAAAGGGTCTCCCAGAGAGCGGTTTCACAGCCATGAGGCTGATACTGAAGTCCAATTTGTGAAAGAGCTTACTTATGTTTCCAGAAGAAGGGAGAAGAGCTATTTAAATGATAAGTAGGTATCTTCTGAGTGAATAAAAGAAAACTATATAACCAAATTAAATCAAAATGGAATATTAAAAAACTCTCTACTCATTAAATAAATACGTTAATAAAAGAAAAAAAAGGCAAAAGAAAAAAAAGATGAAAAGACACTGGTGACGACTCCGTCCCCAGTTCTAGAGCAGGTAGGCATGAAGAAGAGGCTGAGGAAGAGCTGGCAGAGAAGATAGGGAAGGCCGTTCAGAGCCTCAGGGACAGGAGATGCCGAAGTATGGTAACATTTATTTATTTGTTTGTTTGTTTGTTTTATTTTACTTTATTTAATTTCACCTTAATTCCAATATAGTCAACATACAGTGTTATATTGGTTTCAGGTGCATGATGCAGTGAGCGACTCAACAATTCCATACATCAGCCAGTGCTCATAACAACAAGGGCACACCTTAATCCCTCTACCATATTATTCAATGAGGGAAATTCTAGAGATACTAGTGACATTTCCCTTAGGGTTAGGAGCAAAGCAAAGATGTCAGCTACATCTGCTACTGCTCAACATTTAGTAGAGGTATTAGCCAATTCGATCAGTATGATAACATTTTTACTTTAGCCTCTGATTGATTATCCACCTCGCGACCACACACCACTACTCAGTTTCTTCTGACCAGAAGCTTCTCTTCACTTTCACTACAACTATTAGTGTATCTTCCAAAGGGCTGGACTGGGACTTTTGCTTTTAACCAATCCTTTTCTGCATTAAAACTTGAAAACACCGTGTGGGAAAATCCCTTTCTCCATTCTTTCTTCTCGGATTTACCTGTGAACTTATTCATATATTATAGCCCTTCACAGTTTGAATCACAGACTTTCACTTACCTAAGGTCCCCCCACCCCACCAGACTCTCAAATCCTGGGGTGCAGGAATTCTCCCTTTTCCATCAATATTTACATAAATGTGGAGCAGAACCAGATAGGATGGGAAGGATTCCACCTCAGCAAGCCCATTTGTTTTCTCCATGGTTCCTCCTTTTCTGCCTGCTACACAGTAACATCACCCATTGTGTTATTAAGCTTTCTCATCTTTAGTAATCACATAAGTGCTATGGTACCTAAGTGAGGTTTTAATTATTATAAGCAAAGATGTTGCTATTTCCATGGACTTAAAAGCCACGTGTCTATTACTCTTGCTCATTTTTCTATAGGGTTGCTTATATAGATTTCTCACTGATTCATTTTCTAAGAAAACACTTAGTTAATCTGTAAGACTATCCATTAAAAATGACACTCAACCTATTAAAAGGCTAGTTTTGGAGTCAGGTGGATCTGTGTTTAATTCCCAGCTCTGGGTATTTGTCATCACCTCTAAAAGGGAGATGAAAATACTTCCTCTCTCGTAGGGATGCACACAGAGATGCCATGAGTATGAAATGAGAAAAGCAGCAGTGTCCCTGGTATGTAATTACAGGTACCATTTGCTGTTTACTATCATCATCATTAGAAATAAAAACAGCAACACAGTAATGGAAGATTATATTGGTACAGGATTTTTAAATGTTCTGAGTATTTTAACATCCTTTAAAATCTTTATAACCATCCTGTCCAGTAGGTAGGACTTTGCTGAGATAATGCATTATGTGTTTTCTCTAGACTAGAAGAGTAAATCGAGTTGTAGGTAAGAGTAAATCGAGTTGTAAGGTAAGGTCAGACAGGAGAGAACACCAAGTGTAAGTAGGCTAGGTCTAGGAGCTAAATCAAATCACACCTTGTAAGTGAGGGAAAAACTCAATGCACAAGGCTACGCCTGAATGGACAGGAGATTTGCATAGTGTAGCCTGGATTTTCTTGAGCTCCAATATTATATGCAATGTAGAAACTCCAAGTCCCCACTCCCTACCCCAAAGATTCTGGAAATTCCTAGGAGGCATATATTCTTATGGTCACTTCTGGCTCCAAGCTCCTTCCTCCAGTGAATTGGTACATGGTACAGTCTGTGGATCATCTTGGCATCTACCATGTGCTTTCCAATAAGGCTATTGCTTTGACCCTGAAAGAAATTTACTCTTGATACAATTTCTAAAATAAAACAAAACACTCAACACTCTTGCAAGATATAGTAGGCATTAGTGAAAATTCATGAGGGATAAAAGAATGAGTTATAGTGTCAAAATGCCAAAAAAAAAAAAATCTTCAAATTGTACATGGACACCCTTGTCCATTTTGGGGTCACTGCACAAATCAGGCACTGTTTTCACTGGCTACTATATTCCTCTGGTCCCAGAGATCCCGGTCTCCCTCCATCTTGCCACCTCTTTTCTCATCTGTCCCTCTGATACCTCCTCTTTCCTAATTCCCTTCCTGGATTAGTTCTGGGAACTTCAAATTCTATTTTGCAGAACAATTCAGCTCCCCTCAATCTTTGCCCCCAAACTTGGGCTTACATCTGCATTTCCCAGTCCAATGCATGCTCAGAACAACAACAAAATGTTCATGTAACTAATGTTATCAGAAGACTTTGCACGTTGGCCTCATTCTCTCAGTTGTGGTTATACAACACATTTTCCCCCTCTTTTGCATCATCATTTACAATTTCATACAGTAGCAACATACTTGGGTCCATGTCCATTCCCAGCGCTCAAATGTTCACTGGAGAAGTGAACACATTTTTTGGAGAATGAGGATGAAGGCTCCAGGTAACAACACTCTTCAGTCTGACAACGAGATTTGAGATCACCAGCCTATGTCTACTCACTACCGAAGCCCACCCAGCTAATTTCATCAAAGAATGCAGAGCAAGAAGAGGCCAACACCAGCAGAATGATAAAATACAAACTACGCACTGTTGTTTTATTTGTTAATCAATCTTTTTGATTGGAATATATGTTCATCGTCAAAAAACAAACATTACAAAAATATATAACTACTGTTAGTAGTATGGCACACACACACACACACACAATTTTCTAAACAAAATTGGAATCAAACTGTAATAACCACTTGTTTAAAAAAACCATTTGTTTAAAACCACTTGTTTAAAAAACCATTGTTTTTAATTAAGATGTAGAAATACATCTTAACTTTAAGGTAAAATGTTCTTAACAATGTTTGTGCTTTGGGAGGAAGACTTAAAACGATAAAGAACATTCTACTAAAATTATTCCTTTAAGTCACATTGCTTGGACTGTTGGATTACATCAAGACAGATGCCAACTCTATCACCTTCACTGAGTTATACACACTTCCTTAATGAACCGTGTTAGCCCAAAAACCAACCCAAACCATTAAGTCATGGGACTACTAAAGAATAAGATCAATCTTTAAATATAGTTTCTGTGGGGGCACCTGGGTGGCTCAGTTGGTTAAGCGTCAGACTTCAGCTTAGGTCATGATTTCACGGTTCATAGGTTTGAGGCCCGCATCAGGGTCTGTGCTGACAGCTCAGAGCCTGGAGCCTCCTTTGGATTCTTTGTCTCCCTCTCTCTCTGCCCCTCCCCTGCTTGCCCTTTCTTTCTCCCAAAAATAAAGAAACATTTAAAAATAAAATAAAATTTAAAAAAAAGAATACCCTTATGCCCTTGGGTGATGTTAGTGTTTACTGAGGTACTCTGTACATCAGCTCTTAGTCACCTGTCCTCTAGTTTTGTGTCTTTAAGGAAATTGAAACTTATTGCTGTGGTTAAAGATTAACCTAATATGGATGATCAAAACTATAGTAGATATAGTAGATGCAATAAAAGAATATATAAATTTGAAAACAAATGGCCATGTTTTGTCTATGTATCAAAGGTAGAAAATTCAGTAAGATATGTGGTTACCTAACATGCTAAGATTAATTACATTTTATTTTTTTATTTAAAAAATACTTTTTTAACTTATTATTTATTTACATCCAAGTTAGTTAGCATATGGTGCAACAATGATTTCAGGAGATTAATTACATTTTAAAGCTAAAGACAAAAGCTTTAAATCTATTACCTATTTGTATATTTGCATATGTGTAACCATATACATATGAAGACATATGTAGAATAAGATAGATCTTTAAAGCTTTTGTGCCTTTGCCATTCTCTTCAATCACTCTTAGCAAAAGTTCCTCACTTCTAAGAAAGCTTTCTGTTGTATGTATATATCATCACTCTAAAGCAAGATGTTTCCTTGCATTTAAGTATCTATGAGTTATGCCTATTAATAACTAATTTTCTCTAACAATTTTCATTTCTTAAGCACAAGGCTTAAATTCAGAATAACAGAATTATTAAGAAGCCTTTATATGTAAATGTTCTTGGGAATATCCCAGGTGGCTACAATTTTCTTCATGAAAGGAGAAATACGAAAAACAATTAGGTATGCTTGGTATTCCTCATATCTTTTTTTTTTTTATATTTATTTTGAGAGAGAAAGAGTACCCATGAGCAGTGAGGAGAGGCAGAATCCCAAGCAGACTCCACGCTGTCAGCGCAGAGCCCAACACGGGGCTTAAACTCACAAACCATGAGATCATGACCTGAGCCAAAATCAAGAGTCAGACACTTAACCGACTGAGCCACCCAGAGGCCCCTCCTATCTTGATCAGCTAAAACACTACATGTCCTGAACTTAAAATGTTCCAGAGCTCTACCCAAGGGATACACATGTTCATCAGATGTTCCTTTCTTTCTTTAATAACCTCTCATAATAATATCTAACTTTGGGTCTTCCTAACTATGAAACACAGGATTGTGTTTTAGTGATGCTTACTCCAAAATAGGAATCATATCAGTTCATTACCTTCCATAGTATTATTTCGTTGTCTGCTTCCTTTATAAATTTTTAAAAATTTTTTAATGTTTATTTATTTTTGAGACCGAGAGCGTGAGTGGGGGAGAGGCAGACAGAGAGGGAGACACGGAATCCGAAGCAGTCTCCAGGCTCTGAGCTGTCAGCACATAGCCTCATGCGGGGCTCAAATTCACGAACCATGAGATCATGACCAGAGAGAAAGTCAGATGCTTAACCAACTGAGCCACCCAGGTGCCCCTGCTTCCTTTATAATTATTAAATTCTGCTCCAGTCAACTTCTAGCTTTCTTTCCCTTCCTGATAAAGAGTAATTTTAGTATTGTTCAATAGCTGTCAAACTCTAAGTACACCCAGTCCTGATTTGACTGATGTTATTCCGGACAACCCTGATATATTGCCCTTTGATGATGACTCACAACTTAGAAAGAATCAAGGTATATACCTTGTGCTAAACATGCTGTAACTTCTAAAATATTGTTTTGGAATATTTTGCAAGCAACATCTCATTCTTGCTGAAAAATTAAGGATTAATGTTCATACTGTCTATGGATCAGCATTTAGAGCTGGAAATTTCAGCACTGACTGTGCAATCAAGAGTTTTCTAACCTCCTCAGACAATTCAAACAAAAATTGAAATTATTTTTTTATTGACGACACCTGAAGAAAGTTTCCTTTATTATGAATGAAGTCCATACTGAAATTAATACTATAAAGCTTACTACCATGCAAAGATCCCTTTCTATCCATTACCAGAGTATTATAAAGACAGTTGTTCAATCTGATTTCTGTATAAGGACTAAAGTGTAACACTGCCCTCACTGTGTGTGTGTGTGTGTGTGTGTGTGTGTGTGTGTGTGTGTGGCGTGGGGGGGGGGGAAGGAGTGGGAAAGACATTTGCTTTGTCAAGGCTATTTGTATCATTTGGTAATTCCCAAACTACCTCCAGGCTGATAATATTTATGCTGAAGAGAATAATAATAGTAACAACCCAAATTACAGGAAAAAATTGTTTCAAACTGTAAAAAAATATTAGTCATTTTTACCTAGGAGGCTCAACAAGTGACAAAATTTTACCCATTTTAATTATAATCTAGAAAATATATGAAGAAATGGCCACATTAAAAACCACTTGAACATTTATAAATGGATTAAGTCAGCTGACCAAATCATAATCCTTTGGGTACTTTTAAATAATGGTTTCTAACTTTTCTGATTAGACTGAAACTTTCCTCAGTTTTAAGTTTTATGTCTAGGTCTAATGACACTGCAATTTATATTTTAAAATCTCTATAAACTCTCCTATGAAACTGTTATAGAAAGACCCCATGAGGTTGGGCTTGACTCCCCCTCTAAAAGATTCCATCTGTGGTATGTTGTAATTGTTACTTTTTTTAAAAAGTGAATCTCATATACGCAGTCCGTATACCCAACATAAAAGCTATTTTTCTGAAAGGCAGATCATCAGACACTTTGTGCCCACCCCCCCCCCCCCCGCCACTGGCATGATATACAGCTAGAAAACCAGACTTATTAGAAGAGATACCCATAAAAGTTGGCCTTGGAACCACACTGGAAGTGACCATTTCAGGTACTTTGAACCTCACACAGAGGTCTTAAGCTCAAGGCCCACAGCCATGGATACATGTTTCCCACTGTAGTGTAAAAGTGCTTAGGATCTCATCACCAGGATATCCAGACCCACTGACTGACCCTGACATCCACCTATAAAGACTCTAGAGGAACAGAGGACTTTCCTAAGTAGACATCTACTTTTCAAGATTATATGGATCAAGAACATCAGGGGTAGGGCCACTTTCTCCAAAGTGACTTGTACTCAGACTTCCATCTCATTTTGTTTATATTCTGTGTCTGAAAACTTTTGCCAGAGTCTGAATTCTTTGTGACTAGGTTTCTGTTTTATCTGTGCTGATTCTTGTTCAGGCTGTCTCCTGTATATATTGTGATCTTTAGCTGGAAGTTCACATTCATTAGAACTTACTGGGAATTTTTGAGGCTTGTGTTGGGAGAAACCTTCCTCTAGTGAAAATTTGTTTACTTCCTACCAGGCATCTGGGGAACTACCAACCCAAGTAAATGTTATATTAGCAGCATACAGTCTTTTCAAAGGTGCAAATCATATAAACTCAGGCCACAAACTGGCCTAAGGACTGGCCGTGGGCCACACACTCTCAGAAATATGTTTTCCTCCAATCAGAACAAGGCAAGTCAGACAAGTTTCTATGCTCTCTGCTTTTTGAGGTAAAAATTATATTCCTAATTCACCCTTACTTTGAGGGTAAAACTCTTCATGGTTCCTGGTTTTAGGGAATCACCAATCAAACTCCAATTTGAGCCCAGAGCTTTGCTCCTGGCCTCTTGGTTGTCTTCTTAAACCTAGAGCTCTAGGCCACCTGAGATTACTAAATGATCCCGGGGCACAGGATGCCCTCAGCCCACCTCTTTAAATGCATGCAGACTTTGTTCTGGCTTGAGAGTATTTCCTTTGGCAAGCTGAATCACGTTTTAAAAGGTGTTCTTATTGTTAACATTCTTAGGTGCATCTTAGGTGCATTAGCAAAATAATTTCTATAATTTAGTCTGCCATATTGCCAAAAATAGAGGTCTATAAATTCTGGGGTGTCTGGCCGGCTAAGTTGGAGAAGTATTCGACTCTTCATCTCGGGGTCGTGAATTCGAGCCCTACATTGAGCGTACAGATTACCAAAAAAAAATAAATTAAAAAAAAAAAAAGAGGTCTATAAAGTCTTCTTCCTAGATATACCAAAACTTTGGGAGCGACCTATCCCTCCACTATCGTATCTAATTCTCCTCCAGAAATTAATGACCACTTCCCATCCACCTATTTTCAACAAAGAAATTGAGCATACCCTCCCTCTTCTCTTGATCTTCCACACCCCAGTAGAACTTATTGATTCTAACTTCTAAATATCTTTTAAATGTGTTCTCTTCTTCATTCCAGCTACTGACTTTCATCATTTCTTTTCTGCATCACTGAAACATTAACATTTCAAATGCGAACTTCACATAGCTGCCAGCAAAACCTATTTAAAATAAACATCTGACTGGGGCGCCTAGGTGGCTCAGTCGGTTAAGCATCCAACTTCAGCTCAGGTCATGATCTCATGGTTCACGAGTTTGAGACCCGCATCAGGCTCTCTGTTGTCTGCACAGAGCCCACTTCGGATCCTCTGCCTCCTTCCCTGTCTCTCTCTCTTAGCCCCTCCCCAGCTTGTGTGCACTTCTGCTTGGTCTACCCTCTAGAGGCCCTCACAATTCACCCCAGCTTCCGTGGCTACTTGTCAGCTCTTTATCTTTCAGAAACCAGGTCAAGAATCTTCCAGGAAACTTGCAAGCAAATTCTTAGTGTGCCCTTTGTTATATCACTGCTTGATGTGCTTAACTGTTATTGCACTTACCACAGTGTACTGCCATCACTTATCTGTTGTCCGGATTAGACTATGAACTCCTTTTAAAGTCAGAGGACTCACCTCTTTATCCATGGTACACATTACATGAGGTACTTAATACCTGTCAGATAAATGTATTTCATTTCTACAATACCTTTACAACTGACTCCTATGTCCCGCTGCCGCCATCAGAGTTCAGGCCCTTTCTTCCTCTATCCTCATACACGTCCTTCTGCATCTAGTTTGTCAGCCTTCCTCACGTCACCCCAGTTCTCTCTGAAACACAGTTGTGACGAGGTCCTACTTACCCTCAGAAACCTACTGCAACAGGCCCTGCCTCATTTTCACCTGCTGCGCCAGCAGCTCATAGCAACCCAAGGATCTGCCACAGCGACAGCTCAGCTGGGACCTTAGGGCAGGCAGTACCCAACCAGCCTAACCCTCTGACTTCTCACTCACCATCTAATGAAGCTTATTAGCATTAGACACCTCTCCAGACCCAAACTGTGGTGTGATGGTGTTGGTGATATTCTCCAATTCCGGCCCTCCCCATTTCAACTATATGGAAAACTCTATTTTACAGTACTGTTCCGGGGGCGAGGGGAGGGGGAAGAGAGGAATGACACGAAGGGGGAATTATTGTCTACAGAGAACTTAAGGCCAACAATAAAACCGAATAAAGGTCAGTCTGTTTTTTATGATCATCATGAACCAGCAATTTTTTTTTTTTTTAAATGTTTATTTATTTTTGAGAAAGAGAAAGCTCGTGTAAGAATGGGGCAGGGTGGAGAGAGACAGGGACAGAGGATCCAAAGCGGGCTCTACGCTGACAGCAGAGAACCCGATGCAGGGCTCAAATGCACAAACTGTGAGATCACGACCTGAGCCAAAGTCAAATGCTTAGCCGACTGAGCCATTCAGGTGCCCCAAGAACACCAATTCTAAACAATGTAAGCTTTATTACTATTTCATTAGTAATATTATTACTAATATTTTATTTCTCCCTGCCAAGGCAGATAGGTCCTCCACCAACAGTCCCTGGTGAACCACTGGTATTCAGGCATCGTGCCCTTGCAAACATTTAAGCGACCCCCAAAAGAGAATTAATCGCCTCTTCCTAAACCCTTAATACACATCTGAGTCTCTGACAAGGCTGTTAGCACATTAAGGGGAGCTTACCTATAACCCCTAGTACAGACATTCGTGAACACACTTACCCTTCTAGCCAGCCGTGCTTCCATGGCTTGCCTCAGCTGCGCAGTAAGGTCCTCAGGGAAATGCGCCCAGTGCCAGCTCTACTATGTTGCTACGAGAAACAAACCATCATGCCTTACACTCACCCTTCAGACCAAACTAACTGCATACAGAATATAATTTAAACACCGAAGGTTGGCATTTGCAGAACATCATGATCTGGAACATCATTCTAAATCCTACTACAGTTGACCCTTAAGTGACAAGGGGGTTAGGGACACTGACACCTTACACAGTCAGAAATCTGTGTGACTCCCCAAAAACTGAACTACTAACAGCCTACCAGTGACCAAAAGTCTTACTGATAACCTAGACAGTTAATTAGCATGCATTTTTTTATGTTATAAGATTTATATGCTGTATTTACCATAAAGCTAGAAAAAAATATAAAAACCCCAAAGAAGAAATACATTTACAGTACTATACTGTATACATTGAAAAAATCCACATATTAACTGGACCCGTGCAACTGCTGTTCGAAGGTCAAATGTATTTAACACTCCTCTTATACCAAACCACTCATACTCAATGTATTTCTGTCTCTTACATATGAGTCTTTTTTGTATCACAGTACTTTGTAATTTACGTCACTGCTAAGCCCTAGAAGGAAACTTAAATAGTCCTATTTTGGTGCTATATATGCAAAAGACACCAAGTACTACTGAATAAAACTATGGACAGTTAATACATAAAAGACTACAATACATTTTTATTATATAGCATTTTATTTTTAAAAAAACTTTATTTCATAGAATACATTTTCACATTAGAGATTCCTACAGTGGGAAAATAACAATTTATTACTTACAGTTTTATATTTGTAGAACATTAGGACAAGTAAAATAAACACATTTGAGGATTAAGTCTCAGTTCAGAATCTGTAATATTTTGATACATCTATAAGGGTACCTCTTCCCTACATGGAATTTTTCTACACTCAGAAGCTCTCCAGGCTCCTCCTCCCAAGCTTTAGAAATGAGTAATGTCAAAGAGCAGGATTTCCTAACTTTAAAATTTCCCTAGGACATGTAACTATTAATAACTGGTATTACAGAGAGGGAAGTTTTCAAAAATTAAACACTGACTAATTTTCTGCAAAGTCTTTACTTGTGAATGAACAGTCTTTCCCTTTCACCATCATTCCCAGGACAAACATAGACGTTTGATCAGGTATTGATAGTAATAAAGCTGAATTCCCTTTAAGAATCTGAAAAGCTAACAGGCAAAAGCTCATGTGCAATGTTTAGTTATGCTGAGTCTTGTGAGAAGCTGGGAGACAACCCCATAAACTCACCAGAACAAGGAACTCAGTCCCCAAATTACTTGGATACAATTTCTCTCAAACCTTTTCCTCAAAGACTAAATTCTAAAAATAACCAGGCGATTAGGAGAAGAGGTTTGTCTCACCAATGGACTTATCTGTTATTTCCTCCTTATTGTGAGTTCAATGGCATGACAGAGCAGAGGCAAAGAGGTGTACAATCAATTCTCGTGGTATTAAGTCAAAAAGGTCAGAGCTTCCACAGCATGGCAACAGCTTTGCAGATGCCCACATCATGATAGTTGAAATAACACAGCCCAGCAAAGGTTAAAGCTGACAGGGCCAAAACTCCTGCCTTGGCGGTTTTCTGCAAAGCATCTCCATGAACGTAGTCAGTAACCACTTGTCCAAGGCCCCTAAAGAAAAAAATAACAGTACAAAAGAAAGCCAAACAGCTAAATTGACTGCAAAACAATAATTATCAGGTTCAAAGTACAACTCAAGGTCAAAGAATCATAAACCAAAATGAAGGAATCAAGAATTTCCCAGTAATATAATAAAGACATCTCTATTCTTCAGATTCAATTTTCTAGAGTTACTTCTATCAAAGACAGTAGTTAACTGCCACTCTATATACAAAATCTTGGTTGTTATTTGTTTGTTTAATTAAAACAAATGCTCCAGGGGCACCGGCCTAGGTCAGTCGGAGAAGCGTGTGACTCTTTGATCACAGTTCAAGTCCCACACTGGGTGTAGAGATTAATAATAAATAAATAAATAAATAAATAAACAAACAAACAAACAAATAAACTTTAAAACAAATGCTCTATAGAATTTTTCATTAATTAAAAAAAATTTATGAAGCAGATATTATGTGCCAAAACCTGTTATAGATGTTGAAAGAACAGCAAATAAGACAGCATCCTTGCCTTTATGGAACAGATTCTAGTGAAGGAGAAAATAAATATGTATGTGCTATGAGAAAATATTTTAGAAAGGATGACCTGAATGAGAAGAACGTTCCAAACAGAAGTGACAATGACCTTGGCATCTTTGAGGAATAGTAAAAAGATTAGTGTGACTGGAGGACCAGATCATAACGGAAAGGCAGATCACATTAGGGCCCTGAAGGTCATAATAAAAGTTTATTATTTCAGGGATGACTGGCTGGCTCAGTCCATGGAGCACATGACTCTTGATCTCGGGGTTGTGAGTTCGACCCTCACATAGGGTACAGGGATTACTTAAAAATAAAAATCTTAAAAAAAAAAAAAAGTCTGAATTTCATATGAAATGTAATGGGACACCACAGACGTGTTTTTAAGTAGGGAGTAACCTAAGTAAGGAGCGACCTAATTTTACTTTTTTTTAATTTATTTTTTTATTTATTTTATTTTTTTAACGTTTATTTATTTTGAGAAAGAGACATGACAGAGCATGAATGGGGGAGGGTCAGAGAGAGAGAGGGAGACACAGAATCTGAAACAGGCTCCAGGCTCTGCGCTGTCAGCACAGAGCCTGACGCGGGGCTCGAACTCACAGACCGCGAGATCACGACCTGAGCCGAAGTCGGACGCTCAACCGACTGAGCCACCCAGACGCCCCTAATTTTACTTTTTTAATAACAGCTTTAGTGAGATATAATTCACATACCATAAAATTAACACTTTTTAAAGTGAGCAAGCACTATGCCCAATGTGGAGCTTGAACTCATGACCCTGACATCAGGTACCAGGCTCTACCCACTGCCCCAGCCAGGCACGCCCCATAAAATTAACCATTTTTTGTGTACACTTCACTGGTTTGTAGTGTATTCACAAAGTTGTGCAACATCATCACTATTTAATTCTCATCACCCCAAAAAGAAACCCTGCATCCATGAGCTCATTATTCAACAACTAACTTGTTTTCTATTTCTACAGACTTGCCTATTATGTACATTTTATATAAATGAAATCATACAACATGTGGCCTTTTGTGTCAAGTTTCTTTCACTTCACATTTTCAAGGTTCATCAACATTGTGGCACGTACTTGGATTGTTTTTGCTTTTTGGCTATTGTAAATTACACTGTATGAATATTACTATTCAAGTTTTTGTGTGAGGATATGTTTTCAATTTTGAGGGATGTACACATAAAAGTGGAATCGATGAGTTATCTGGTTACTCTAACTTTTTGTTAGAACTGCCAAACTGTTTTCCAAAGCGGCTCCAACTTCTTAAATTCCCAGCAGACATAGGAGGACTCCCAACTTCTCCACATCCTTGAAACACTTGTCATCGCCCATCTTTTTGATTACAGCCATCCTATTAAGTATGAAGTGGCAGCTCATTGTGGTTGTGATTTGCATTTCTCTAATAAAAAATGGTGTTGAGTGTTTTTTCATGTTGCTTATGAGCCATTTGTATATCTCCTATAAAGAGATGTAATTTTTCTTTTAAAAAAGACCACCTTGGCTGCAGCATGGTGAATGGAGAGTGCAGGCAGCAGAAGAGAGGGCAAGAACAGAAACAGAAAACCAGTTAGGAGGCAAATAAAGTAGCCTCGGCAAGATTGTTGGCTCAACCTAGGCTGGTGACGGGGGAGATGGTGTGAAGTGACAATTCACACAGGCTATGTTTTAAAGAGGGAACAAACAGAAAGATCCGATGGACTGGATGTGGGATAAGACAAAAAGAAGTATCTGCAATAACTCCTAGGATTTTTGGCTTGAGCAACTATGATTTAATTGAGTTAGGGAAGAACAGGAAAGGAGGCAGCTTAAAGGGAAAATCAAGAGAGATTTGGGGTGGACAAGAGTGGCTTTGGCAATGTTAAATTTGAGGTGACTATTACACATTCAAATGGACTCCACTGGTTAGACAAGTGGAATCACAGGACTGCAGATCAAGAAGAGGTCAGATCTGAGCTCGCCTCAGGAAATTAGAGAAATTAAGAAAGGAAAACTGAGCCCAGGATTCAGGGCTTTCTCGTTCACAGGTCAGACAAAGGGAGAAGCTGGCATCAGAGACTGAGAAGGTGCAGCTAGTGAGGTGGAGGAAAATGGGCACAGGGTCTACAGAGCCAAGAAAAATTATTTAAGGAGGGGATGGCCAATTAAGTTGAACGGTGCTGAGAGTTCAAGTAAGAGGAAGACCGAGAACAGACAGCTGGATTTGGAAAAATGAAGGTTTTGGGGGATATTGGTAAGAATGACTTCAGTCATGTAGTTAGGATAAAAGCCCAATTAATGTGGATTAAAAGAGAACGGATGCTGAGGAATTAATGCACAATTATAGACATTCTTTTAAGTCATCCTGTGTGTATGTGTGTGTGTGTGTGAGAGAGAGAAAGAGAGAGAGAGAGAGAGAGAGAGAGAAGGAAGAATTAGTAAGGTAACTGGAGAATAGAATAAAAAATATATATAAATATATTATGTTAGAATTCTTAATCTGACTTTTCGTTGATTTAGATGGATCTCCTGCCAAGAACCACATATTAGAGAAATATTCCTGTACTTGTGATCTAATATTTCATATGCAATGGAATCCTGTATTTTGAAAGGTCTGTAGATTAAAGGGTAATTCCCCTGACCATCCCTAGAAAATTAGGTAAGCAAAATCCCTTGTAACACTAATCTACAAAATCATTCTGATAGATCACTTAACCTTCCCCGGGGTTTAGTGTCCACATCTGTAAAATAACAGGGTTGGTTAAGATATTCCCAAGTCCTTTCAGTTCTAACAACCCAAAAATGCTTCCCCTGCCCACAATATCATGTTGTCCTTATAAAACAACATAAAATGAACTCAAAGATCCCAACTGTTATTTACAAACTTTTCAGAGGGTTCATTAACTTAGAAAGTCTAACAAACTACACTGGATAAAATAAATAGAAGCTGGGAATTCACTCATTCAATAAATATTTACTTACTGCGTGTCAGGGACTGCTCTAGGCATTAAATATATATAACAACAAACAAAAACAGCCAAAAGTCTGTTTTCTTTTTTTAAAATGGGCAACACTTAACTACAGTGTCTAAGGACGCACAACTGAGTGATAAAACCACACTAAAATGTAAGGGAGTGATTACTATAAAAACCAGGATAATGGTTCCTGGTTGGGAGGATGCTGAACAGTTATGACTGAGGTAGAACACAAGGAAGAAGCTTCTGGAGTAGGTGGCAACGTTCAATTTCTTGACCTGGGCAGCATTACCCTTGCAATAATTCATTAAGCCATGGATGTGATTCTTTTTTTTTTTGCCATGGATGTGATTCTTGTAATTTTCTGTATCAGTGCTTTCATTCTAATGAGGGGAAACAAGGAATACACAAAACGATAAATAGATGATACAGTATAGTAGAAGGTAATAAGCACTACTGAGAAAAATAAAACAGGGGAGAGGGATAAGACATACTGGGAAGGACACTGTAATTGTGAGTAAGTGGTTAGAGAAGGCTTCATTGAGAAGGTGACAGTTCAGATGTGAAGGAAATGAGGAATAAGCCATGTAACTAGAGAAAGAGCGTGTCAGGCAGAAGCAAAGTAGAGCCTTGAGGCCTGGAGTGTCCCTGGAGTGTCCAAGAATTATCATGAAAGCCGGTGTGAATGACAGAGAGAGTAGCTGGAAATTCAGGAAGAAAGAGAGCCAGACTACACTGGGTCGGTAGACCATCATGAGAATTCTGACTTTTGGTCTGAGGAAGGTTAAAAGACTGCAAAGTGTTTTGAGAAGGAGAATGTCTTCATCTGACTTAATATTTTAAAAGGATCACTGAGACTGCTGTGTTGGGAATAGACAGAAGGAGGACCAGTTAGGTGACTACTACTGAAACCAAAGATGATGACCAGGTTTCAGGCATGAACAATTAGAAGAGTGCAAATGCCATTAATTCAGATCGGCAAGAGTGCTAGAGGAAGAGATCTGGGGAGTCCACGAACTCAGTTTTATAACATGCTATATTCAAAATGCCTATTAGACATGGAAGAGAAGACATCAAATAGGCAGGCAGATACACAAATCTAGGCATACAAATACTTTATAGGTTTTAAAGTTGCCTACAGGTCTGATTATCTCAATCAACTTCTCCCTCATCTGCAGTAACGGACAAGCTCACAGCAAATAAACTTAGCAACGTAACACTGAAGGGTCTGCTGTACTTGCCAGTGACTATGGAGCGTGAGGGCTGCAGCCAAGGAGTAGTCCATCGCAGAGCTGGGATTCAAATAAGCAGCTGGAATTAGGCCCAGGAGCAAAACACTGACCACCCTCTCACCAGTCCAGTGGAGAGATGAAGCCTTGGAACCAGCTATAAAAAGGAGGGACCAGATTTGTAAGAGTTGAAAGGGGAAAACACACATATCTCGCATTCAGTATTTGCCACAAAATAACCCAGCTGACAGAATGGCAAATAGTATGCATATGAGATTTAACTGAGCATAAAGAGAGTAAGATAAAGAAGGTAAATGAGAAAGATGCTATCTCCCTTCTTTGACGCTCTTTAGCTCGAGGTGTCACAGTGCCTATTTAAATGCATTAGAAGACTGATCCGATTTGCTGACAGGCCAGAAGATGGATGAACTACCTTTGCAGAACCACCAACCTTGGGCTTTAGTGTAATGGACAGATACTTTACGAATGTAAGTTAATACCAGCAGAGGAATTCCTTTCAAACATTACTCTTTTATTTACACATTCTAATTTTTAGAATTTGAAGGTAATACTAAAAATCCTCCCCCAAAAAAACCAAACCAGCCAATTCAAAAAGTTCTGATGTGAACTTTTAGGATTATGGTCCTTCTTCTGTCCCATTACTTATAAATAGTCCAAAACAGGTATGAACATGAACATGAAAACTTCTTTTAAATAAGTGAAAAACAAAATGGGCTTTAAACATTTCTTCGGGAGCCTCTTTTTTGGTTACAGATCTCTTTGGGAATCTAATAAAAGGACAGAGATATTCCCCAGAAAAATGCACATGGACGCATACATTAAAAACCATGTTTAAAACTTCAAGGGCTTGCTTTCAGTCCCATGCACTTTAAATTAAAACCACTCTGCTAAATTTAACTGAACTAAACAAAGAATTTTCCAAGACAAAATAACTCTAAAAAGCAGAAAAACTATACTTGCCTAATTTCTCATAATTCAGATGCAACTGTACATAAGTTATTGACTTAAGAATCAAGAGGAATCTTTATCTCTATAAAATACAGATCTTTCCAGACTCTAAAACTAGAAATAATAGTTGACTTACTATTCCCTTACAGGTTTTCCATAATATTCACCCCAAAAATGCCATGTGATTTTAGTATCAACCTAAATAAAAATAATTCAGTTAACAGCTATAAATATGTATGACTTTTTAAATTGTCTACTATTCTAAATTACTTGTATATGGTTCCTCTCTATCAGCTAAATAAGAGTGACTATATTTTATAGACTCTTCCTACAAAACTATTTCCTTTAAAAAAATTGAAATTTTCATAGACTTAGACCAGAAGGGTTCTCTTTCAGTGTAAATGGCATCCTTCAACCATTGTGGCATTGTCTGCCCCAAGGTGCAGGCTAAACAGGTCTTCATCTGACAGAGTTGGACATAAGAATTCCACTCCACAGATAGCAAGTCCTACCAAAGGCATGAAAATTACCCAAGACAAAGATGAAAAGAGCCCAAAAAGCAGCAGCAATGAAAGAAAAAAAAAAAAAAACGTACCATGGTGGTTGGGTGACAGGTGAATGTGCTGTGTTCTACACTGTCCTGGGGTAGGTTGGTCCTGGAGAAATGCTGAGACATAAGCAGGTCTGACTACTGGAATTCGGAGAAACAGAGCTGAGGAAAGAGATATAAGGGAGGTCATAAACATTTCTCCTTTAACAGGAATAACAGACTTTCTAAATGACCATAAGCAAGCTATTTACTCCAAACAGGGGATAACAACTCATTTGTAAAATGAGGACAGTATATATTTCCCTGGATTACTATGAAGTCAGACTAAGTAGCCATTGAAAGATTGAAAAATCAATGAACCACTTATGTAAAAGGGCTTCACTCTTACCAATTTTATAAAGTAAATTATAGGGCACCTGTGTGGCTCAGTTGGTTGAGGGTCTGACTCTTGATTTTGACTCAGGTCATGATCTCACGATTCATGGGTTCAAGCCCCATATGGGGCTCTGTTCTAGCAGTGTGGAGCCTGCTTGCTCGCACTCTCTCTCTCTCTCTCTCTCTCTCTCCACCCCCCCTCACCTGCTCGCATGCGCACTCTCTCAAAATAAACTTTAAATAAATAAATAAATAAATAGTAAATTATAGTTCCTTTCTCTTTCCATTTATTCATCTGTTCATCCAACAAACGTTTACTGCAGGTAAAAGCATGCTCTTCATTGGAGCAAGAGACAAGACAGTCTTTGTCCTCAAGGAATTCAGTCTAATTTAGGAAGTACATCTATTACCATCTTCCTTTTCAAGATCAGTTTCTCCACTTGTACTCCTTTTTAATTTTTTAAAATGTTTTATTTATTTTAAGAGAGAGAGAGAGGCAGAGAGGAGGGGGGACAGAGAATCCCAAGCAGGGTCTGTGCCCTCAGCAAAGAGCTCAATGTGGGGCTGAACTCACTAACGAGATCATGACCTGAGCCTAAGTTGGACGCTTAACCGACTGAGCCACTCAGGCACCCCTACACTTGTACTCTTGAACCTATCCCGTTCTGTCCCCTTTTTGATCCTGTCTCTTGGTTAAAAACTAGACCTAGTTCATGCAATGCCACCACTTACTAGCTGTGAGGTGATGAGCAATTAAGTTAAACAGCCTCTCTAAGTCTAAATGTCCTTATCTGTAAAATGAAAATAGTAGCACTTACTTCATAATACTCCACTGAAAATTAATATATGAAAGGTGCTTAGCATAATTCCCAGAATGTCATAATTACTCAATAAGAGGTAATTTCTCTCCTGTGTCTTTCACCTCTCCTTCCTTCCTATTGGCCATTTCCAACTATGCTTCTTTATTTTTTTTTAAATATAATTTATTGTCAAGTTAGATAATATACAGAGTATACAGCGCACTCTTGGTTTCGAGGGTAGATTCTCATGATTCATTGCTTACATCCAACACCCAGTGCTCATCCCAACAAGTGCCCTCCTCAATGCCCATCCCACATTTTCCCCTCCCCCTCCCGCCTCCCCCACCAACCCTCGGTTTGTTCTCTGTACTGTATCTCAGTTTGTAACTATTTTTTTCCTTCCCTTCCCCCATGGTCCTCTGTTAAGTTTCTCCAGTTCCATGTATGAGTGAAAACATGTATGTCTTTCTCTGACTGACTTATTTCACTTAGCATAATACCCTCCAGTTCCATCCACACTGTTGCAAATGGCAAAATTTCATTCTTCTTCATTGCCAAGTAGTATTTCATTGTATATATATATGCCACTGCTTCTTTATCCATTCATCAGTTGATGGACATTTGGGCTCTTCCCATAATTTGGCTCTTCCAATTATGCTTCTTTAAAGTGTTGGCTAAATCACCTCCACTTATTCACTTCCCTATCATTCTTCAACTCTGAAACTTATTGTCATCCCTACTAAAACTGCTTTAAGTTGCCAATGGTCTCCATGTGATCACATCCAACAAACACCCTTTAATCTCCACCCTATGGGACCTTTCCTCTCTTCTGTTCTGATGAACTCTCTTCTAGTCCTCCCTTTGATTGTCTGACATCCTATATCAAACTCCTCCTACATTCACTCTTAATGTTTTCCCAACTTTCTATCATCTGCCCATTGCTCTCCTCATGTCTTAAGACCACCCTTGGCCGTTCTGTCCACTCAGCTTATTCTACCCATAAGCTGATGACACCCAATTCTGTATCTGCAACCCTGCTATCTCTCCAGAGTTTCAGAAGTGTCAGTGCCTCCTGGGTCTCTCCCCTGAGATATCCTACATGATCCTCAAACTCACCATGCCAAAAATTACATTCATCCTTCAACTCACTTTCTCAACCATTTGCTTCCATTTGCTTGTTCGCCACTTTATTTAATAACATCCCAGCCACTCTTTAACCTAAACCAAAAATCTGCAAGTCATGTAAAATTTCCCTCCCTAAATTGTCCATCACCAAATCATACTGATGTATCTCCTTAACATTTCTTGAGATAATCTGCTCTTTGTACTACTCCAACAGTGTCCTATCTCATCTCCCTGACGTGTGTCCTAGCCGGTCCCATCTCCTATGATGGCCATCTACCACAGTGTTACTCAAGCGATCGATTTAAACTGCAACTCTATGTCAAATCTTTCAATGGTCCCCTTCAGAGCAGGTAAATGCACACTCCTTATCAAGACAAGTTCTTCCATGATTTGATTTCCAGATTCATCTCTCATTCCTCACCTTCAGTTTCATGCACTAATATCTAGTTTATTTACTCTCCTACTTCACATTCCTACACCTTCATCATTACTTTAGCTCATTCCAGTAGTTCCAACTGTAATGTCCTTCGTCCTGTGGCCTTCCTTATCCTCAAGACTCAAATAGGACACACTTCCTTCAGGAACCGAGAGGGTAACCTTTCCAAAACATACAGCTAAATATGTTCTTCCTCTGGACTACCATAGTAATTTATGTACACTACAACAGTTTGTGCTTTATGTTAAGTTATGCTTACATGTGTTTTCCGTATAAAAATGAAAACTCTGCGAGGGCAGGAACTGTGTTTTATTCACATCTGTATCCCAATCCTACTACAGTGTCTGGTTGAATACAAATGCCCAGGTGAATGATTATCAAGTTGATCTCCCGACCCCTATGCCAACTCCGGGTAAATGGGCAAGACCAGGCATTGGGACTTAGAGCCTAACACACTTTTCCAATGCAGGGTGGGTGCATTCTACGGACATTGTATGGGGAGAAAAAACAGAACTCTTATGAAAAGCTTCAGCAGGACCGTAACTTCCAGGAGCTCTCTTTCAGATTATCCATCCCCACGTCAGCCCTGAGCGGGAGTGATAACGCGCTCGGGAGAACGTCTGGGCGCGTAGGCAACAGTGATTACCGCCATGGTTTCGACAGAAACCAGATGGGCAAACGGAATGGAGAGATTCCCTGCTCAAGAGGCCTCGTCGCCTGGAGGCAAATCCTCACCGCACTCCCTTCCCTGGCTGGAGACTGTACTAAGAACCTCCGGCTGCCAGGACCCCTCACCTCGGCCTCCTTGCGCACCACACAGGACACCCAGCCGCCAGAGACTCGCCATCTTTCTCCCGAAGGTTCAAGGTCACCCAGCAACCCGGAAGCAGTCCCTCAATTACTCCCACCCCTCGACAACGAAAGAAAACAAGAAACAGGAAAATGCCGGGTGAACCGGAAGTCGGGAGCTGGCGCGCGTCCGCCGCGCATGCGCACACACGCTCGTAGGAAGGCCGGGAGTTCGAGGTGGACGATGGCGGAGCTGGGTGAGGCGGACGAAGCGGAGTTGCAGCGCCTGGTGGCAGCCGAACAACAGAAAGCGCAGTTCACGGCACAGGTGCGAGGACAAGGACCGCGGTGGAGAGAAAGGAGGCTGAGGCTCAGGTTGACTTTTCAGGCTCTTTACTCAGCCCGCGAAGTGACTGCCGCTAGAAAAAAACTAGCAGAGCTCTGCCACCTCGCTACGGGGAGGCTGCCCAATGCTCGTTCTTGCTGCGCCCGGTTCTTCTCGGAAAAGAAATGAGCATGGCCCTCCAGGCCCTGGTGACCAGTAGTGCTCGGGTGCCTATTCTGCAAACCCGGCGTGGGGGAAAGAGAAAGTGTAAAGCAGAGGAGAAAGGTTCGGGCGACGCCAAGGTCACCGGAAACTAGTTTGGCGGCGAGCTCTCTGGGCTTGGCATTCGGAAGGTCTGGGTTCTGATCCAGCCTCTGCCCCTTACAGGCCACGTACCTCTAGGCAAGACACCCACCCATATGGGTCCTGGTTTTGCAGTCAGTCGCCTGCTGTCTCACTGGATTGTAGAGACCATATACGATAATGTATTTGAAAACGACAAAGTAGTAGGACATTAATGGAGAAAAGTGGACTCTGAAGTAGTCCGTGTGGACTGTAGTTTAGAACAAGTGTTTTGGAGCCCTTTCGCCACCGTTTGAAACCCGGCCTGGTCGCTTACTAGCAGCAGGACCACTCCCAGTATGGCTTGTTGCTTAACCACGTCTCAGACTGAGAGGACAGTCACACTTTAGGACCGCAGACAGTATTGACTGAGTACTCAGCATCCCAAAAAGGACGCCCTCAGTAAATGGTTAAAGAACTGCTCTGTAAGGGATAGATTTGGAGTGAGATGAATGCAGTGGTTTGGGGGACATTCATTGGTACCATACCTTCCCAGCTTATACTCGAGCTAATTGGGAAGATAAAAGATACTCACCCTGCCTGAAAATTTACAGTCTGATTAAGGACTTAACACAGTTGTAAAAAATAGACCGTGGCCTTCAAGGAGGTAAAAATTTGAACTGTGTTGAAGAATGGGAAAAATCTTTAGGGGGGGCATTCCAGGAATATTAAGGGTCGAGTATGCTATGCATGTACTTCATGGAAGCACAACAGGTTAGTGGTTAAATAAGGGAGTGCCCTGAGTGGCTGAGAGGAACTGATGCATTAAGCAAACACAGGGGTGACGTGACGGAGAGTAATTTTTAATCACTAAAGAGAAAAACAGAAATGGGGAGGATAAAGGATTACTGCAACATAAGGACAAGGATCTGGGCCATACTGGTGACAAGTTATGAAGTGAGGAAAGAGAGCCCATGGTTTGTTGATTGAATGATTCCATCAGGTGATAGAAAATGAGAAGAATGGGAAGGAAATAAAGTTGGCAGAGTTAGACCTATATGCAGACATCAATGGCTATTTTCTTTCTCCTTAGGTGCATCACTTCATGGAGCTATGCTGGGATAAATGTGTGGAGAAGCCAGGGAATCGCCTAGACTCTCGCACTGAAAACTGCCTCTCCAGCTGTGTGGACCGCTTCATTGACACTACTCTTGCTATCACCAGTCGCTTTGCCCAGATTGTACAGAAAGGAGGGCAATAGGCCATCCGTTGGGAGAATGACAGAAGAAACAAAGGACTTGTTAGAGCAGATTGATGGGCCACTGGGGGAAGGTCGTCAGCCCATTGTCAGGTGAACTTGAGGCTGTTACCAAGCCTGTTGGTGCTAAAAAGTCACAGATCAAATGTTCAAAAAGTGAAATTTATTTATTTGGAATTCAGAAATTCCATGTTGTATCACAACAATTACTCAATAAATGTGAATTCTCCAACTCTTTTTTTTTAACCCCATTCTAGGATTTAATATAGAGATCTCTGATGGGCAGGAACACTAGAAGCAAGTGTTCCAAGACCAGTAGTGCAAATGAGAGATCTTGGGTTTTGAAGGGCCATCCTAAACCACTAATTAAGGGGGCTAGAAGAACCATCAAAACCTTAGCCTAAGGTATAGAAGAGAAATTGGGGTTGAGAAGGGTGAAGAACAGAAAACAGCTTTATTGCTTATACATGACCAAGAAAAGGTAAACATGGCAAAAAAAAAAAAAAAAACAAACAACCAAAAAAACAAAACAGGCAAGATGTGTATTCTTGGGATAGAAATAGGCCTGCTAGTATGGGAGAAAGGGAAGGTCAAGCCCAAAACAGAACCAACTTCCTGGAAATGCCTTGTTCCACTGGCCCATCTTCCTGAGTCTGTGCTAAAATCAATACTTTTACAGCACAGAAACAATGCTTCAAAAAAATACATGAAGACTCCTTCCAACAAAGATTTCACTTACTTCAAGAACAAAACAATTGCTTTAGGTTAAGAGGTAGTAATTACAGACGTCCTGCCCTCCCACCCATGGGCCCCCACTAATCCCAAAGGTAAAAATATACGCCATGGAACAATGACAGTTGAGTACCAAAGTATTAATATTTCAAGTAAATATCCTCAAAGGTAGCACCTGCTTATAATCAAGGGATGAGAACCTCTAGCCAACCATGTATTTTGTGACTAAGCACTTTATTAGAAATCTGTTCTGGAAAGAACAAATTTAGTAGTTAGAACCACAAAGTATTACCACCTCATGGAATGTTGTTATAGTTCTATTCTATTGCTGGTGTCTTAGACTGTCATGCTACCATGAAGTATTTCTTGTATTCTACATGGGGAAGGTAAGGCCAGGAAGGTTAACTTACCTGTTCAGACCTCATAACTAGTTAGTGGCAGAACCAAGACCAAAAGTCTGGGTTTTCAAGTTTTCTACTCAGCCGATGAAGTGACAACCAGGAAAAACAATGTCACTTGACATTCCGTGATAATGAAAAAACTCACCTGTGTTCTACCAGCCTTTTTTCAGTGATATTTTGTTTTTTTTAAGAATTAACAGTAGAGATCACAGTATAGAGCAAAGGGAAATAATACGGTCTCTGCTTGGTGCTGTAATCAGAAGGCTGACTGGGAAGAAGTGGGTGCATCCCTGAGAAGCCTGTTTCATTTTGGAACTGATTCAACATAACTTCAGGGAAAATCTAAAGTTCATTAATAGATTTAGAAATGAACAAGGAAGATAACATTTAAATGGCAGTTGCAACCCTGAATCCTGTTCAGAGCACCATTAAACAGCATGACCAATTCCTAACTTTATCCCATTTGGTTGAGGATTAAGACAACCGAAGAAAGAATTTTGAACACAAGGCCATTTAGGCAATAGACAACAAAGGAAGTAGAAAACCATTTACTATCCAATTACCATGTTTAGGGGTATACTGAGTGTAGCCACAGACCCTGTCCAGCAGAGAAATTTGACCAAAAAACCCTAGTCTCATAACAGCGGTCTATGGGTATTATGAAGGAAAAATATCTTGTTCTTATACACTTTTTCTCATTAAATAAACTGGACCATATCTAAGGGGCCAAATACAGAAAGATCAAAGCACCAAGGCTGAAGACACAAAAAGTTAAGTCCTGGCACCTGCTATATAAAGATAGCAACACGATGTTCCCTTACAGCATTCTACACAGCACCGGTTCCAATCCACCTCTCGATCCCAACCCTTGCCCTTCCCCAGATTCAACATTCCAATTGGTGTACCCAGGTCATTATTGGGTTCAGCTTTCTGGGTCCTTTAATTTGCTGTATATGCACTCTACCCTAAATGTGATTAATTGCAAAAAATAATCTCTTCGAGAAAACTTCATAACAAAATACCAGATTCCCTATTAACAGTAAGAGGATCAAGTGTAACAGGCCAAAACAAGACAAGTCTGTCAGAACATATATAGATGGCACAGGACAGCTCTGACCTCAGGGCCCCTGTGTTGGGCAATAGAGTCACTGGCAAAACCCCAAGGTGACAGAGCTGCAAGTAACCAGTCAGATGGGCAAATGAAGAATGTTTCTTTCTCATTTAGTCGTCCTCTGAACTCTCTGCAGACCTTTCATCTGTAGCCACTTTCCAATTTGTGCGTTTGTTTGTCCTCTCCTGTATTTCATTGTTAACTACAGGGATATGGACTTTTTTCTCTCTCTTTTTCCTTTTGGTTTTCTTAGTGTCTCTTTCCTCGCCTTCCTCAGAACTGCTGGATGCGGAATCATCGGACTGGGAAGTATCACTTTCTGCATCCAAGAATAAAGCAGGTTTCTTGAGCGACTTTTTCCTGGATTTTTTCTTGCGCTTATGTGGCTGTTTCCTTTTCCCGGTACTAGAAGCCCCAGTTTCTTCTGAAAACTCGCTTGAGGAATCTGCTGTTACATCTGTGGCTTCCTTTTTGCTTTTCTTCTGTTTTTTGTGTGACTTTTTTTTCTGCTTTTTTTTGTGGGATTTCTTTGACTTCTTGTGTTTGTGAGACTCGTGGGTAGATGATTTTACTTGGGGAGATGTTTTTTTTCCATTGGTAATATCTTGCTGGTCACTACTAATAAAAAAGAGAAACTGCTTTACTATAGGAAATAAAAAGTCTATTAATATTTTAGTATTCTACACTCTAGATAGAAAGTTGGGGTTAACATCTGAATTTTAAATACGAGCTTTGACGTAGGGTTACTATGAGACTATCACTCTTTTTGTTTTCTCATTTTGTTTTCTTAAAGATAAATTCTCATCTGTCACCTTGAGTTACTGTATGGAATACTATGTAGAAGAACCTAAATGCTATGTATATGCAGAACATCAATCAGGAAACGGCAAAATATCAAGTATCTCCAAACTAAATTGCCTATTATTTTCTGGTTACATTTTTAATGGCAAATGTTATCTCCTTTATAAAATTAGGAACCCACGGCACCTGGGTGGCTCAGCTGGTTAAGCATCCGACTTGGTTCAGGTCATGATCTCACAGTCCATGAGTTCAAGCCCCGAGTCGGGCTCTGTGCGGACAGCTCAGAGCCTGGAGCCTGCTTCAGATTCTGTGTCTCCCTCTCTCTCTACCCTTCCCCTGCTAATGCTCTCTCTGTCTCAAAAATAAATAAAAAAAATTTTTTAAATAAATAAATAAATAAATAAATAAATAAATAAATAAATAAAATTAGGAACCCCATTTATAGTTCAGATTTGGAATAGTATTACTTGGTATTGGTTCACTTGGTTTCTAACTTTTTTTTCAGTAAGCCTATTTGCCTTACCTGTCTGTTTCAAATTCTTCAGGGTATAACTCTTTGTAACCGCTGTGACCCCATCTGTAAGATGACACAGATATTATATGTTATTATTAAGGCAATACATACATTTAAGTTAAAAAAAAATTAGACGGACTTACGAGTGCACCCATACACAGACAGGCATACAGAACAAAGAAAACACCATAGAGCCAACCCCATCTTCAAGCTCAGTAACTTAACTGGCTACATTTTCTGTACTGCACACTATCATTTTAGACACAAAGGATTCTTTTGTCCATTTGTAAGAGAACTTGCCATTCTCAAGAACTCTTCTACTCTGCTCTTTAGCTGTGAAATACTTCTCCAAAAACAACTCTTAACATAATGCTGTCTATATTGGGACAATTGTTTTTTACAGAGCAATTTTACTAAGATGTAATTCCTATACCATAAAATTCACTCTTTTGAAGTGTACAATTCAGTGGCTTTTAGTATATTCAGAGTTGTGCAACCGTCACCACTATCTAATTTCAGAACACTCTCATCACCCAAAAAGGAACTCCATCCTCTAGCACTAACTCTCCATTCCTCCCTCTCCTGTAGCCCATGGCAACCACGAATCTACTTTCTGTCTCTATGGATTTGCCGATTCTGGACATACCGTATAAATAGAATCATGTAATAAGTGGCCTTTTGTGTCTGGTTTTTTCCACCTGTTTCCAAGCTTCATCCATGTTACAGTATATCAGTACTTTATTCCTCTCACCGTCAAAGAACATCACATTAGTCCCCCCTTATCTTCGGTTTTGCTTTCTGGAAGCAGATCGCCCTCCTTCTGTCATATTGTCAGAGGTCAGCAGCAGCCTAACGCTATATCAAAATGCCTACATCATTCCCCTCACTTCATCTCATCACACAGGCATTTTATCATCTCACATCATCACAAGAAGAATGATGAATACAGTATTAATAAAATATTTGAGAAACCACATTCACATAAATTTTATTACAGTATATTGTTACAATTGTTCTATTTTTAGTTATTGTAAAGCTCTTACTGTCTCCAATTTAGAAATTAAACTTCATCAGGGGCACCTAGGTGGCTCAGTCGGTTAAGCATCCGACTTCAGCTCAGGTCATGATCTCATGGTTTGTGAGTTTGAGCCTGGGGTAGGGCTCTCTGCTGTCAGCACAGAGCCCATTTCAGATCCTCTGCCCTGCCTCTCTGCCCCTCCCCTGCTCGTGCTCACTCTCTCTCTCAAAAATAAATATTTAAAAACTAGAAAAAGAAATTAACTTTATCATAAGTATGTATGTATAGGAAAAAACATAGTATATATAGGGTTCAGTACTACTCACGGTTTTAGGCAACCACTGGGGGTCTTAGAACATATCCTCATGGATAAGGGTGGGGACTACTGTACCACATTTTGTTTATCCCTTCATCAGTTGACAGACATTTGGGTTTCCACTTTGGGGCCATTATGATAATTATGCTATGAACATTTGTGTGCAAGTTTTTGTAGGGATAATTAATTTTTAAAAGTATATACTCTCAAGTCAGATATCATTAATGGTCACAAGAATTTAGTTACAAACCTGTCTGGCATATTAGCTTCATAATCATATAACTTCTTATTCCAGGATTTAGCCTTAAGAAAGTCATCTTCCAGTGCCCCAGAAATTTCAGTCTTTGGCCTCCAATAGTCTCTTTGACTTTCTTCATCAAAACCATCACTACGCATCCGGCTATAAGGAAAAACAGAAGAACTTTTATATTTGGAAGCAATCTGCAAGGTTCCTTTATGGAATGTCATACACAAAACCCACTGAACAAGCTAAGGGGAAAACAACCACCTGATAACTAGTATTAAAAAAAAAAAATGTAAAAAGTCATGATCTGTTCTACTGTCTAAGTCTGTACACTTATCCAGGGAAAATCTGACCATTACTACCCATCCTATTGCAGGATACAGACAAAAATGACTTATGGACTATGGCATGCTGTAGCTCGCTCACTGATTCTCAAGTAGGAGGGCATGCAAAGAAGGATGCTGAGAATAATCACAGCTGGTGACAATTTCCAACTACTCTGGAGATTTCGGAATCTCCAGGGAAGGTTTTCCCTTCCTCGAAAACCAGCAACCTTCTGCACTGAGGTCATAGTAACAGTAGGAACAAGGCCTAACCCATGAGGATGCTGGGGTAGAAAAACAGTTGAGAACCATTGACACAGCCTGTGCTTACAAGGTCCACTAACAAGTCACTCTGCAAGCTAACTGATTATCAAAAATGTTTAAGGGCCGCCTATATGCTAGGCACAAGTTCTAGCTGCTAGGAATGTAATAGCAAATGAGACAATCAGAATCCTGCCCCTAAAGAGATTATGATTTAAAGATTTATTAGACCATGACAGGTATTAATAATTCACTCTAAAAATAGTATTTTGTTCCTGGAAATGCCTCTTAGAATTGAACAAGCAATACAAGACAAACCATCATCTGCACTAACTTCTAAATTCTCAAAGGACCATCTTTAGAAAGGAAACATTTTATCTGCAAATATCTGCAAAGATATTTATTTTTATATTGAGACCATGCCTTCTTTACCTTGGAGACCCCAAATACTTTCTTGTTTAAAGCCCTTCACATACAGCCAATCCTGAGTTGTATGTACTCCAAAGCCTGAGTACTCCACAGGCACACTCACTCTCCTTAAATATCTCATATATTGTTTCCCTGGGTGGGTTTAGAAATTAGCATTATTAGTATAGTCATTTTTCATATACACAGCTCTACACTAACAGGCATATGAAGCCCAAGAGATGTTCCCAATACTCAGACATTCCTATACCTCCATAGATAAGACAGCTAAGCCTGTATTATCCTTTATACTCAACAGTGAAACTATTTAGAAGGTAATGTGAAAGGCTGTGTGACTTGGTGAACACAACAAGGAGATGGGGTAAAGAAAAGACTCACAGAGAATCTAAGACTAACAGAGGAAAGGAGTGAATGATAGCTTAAGTGACTGTAAGTTACCAACAGTAAATCTTAAAAGCCACCAAGCAAGGTCAGAATACACAAAATCCTTAACTTTTAAAGTTGTTCAAGGTAGAATTTTGGAATTCAGTACCAAGAATTAAGCCATATGTATCATAGCCACTATCTTTATGCGTGGGTCTAGATTTATGAAAGAAGGAAGGCTTAAAGATTCACAGAACTGAACTCATCTATCTTTAGCGTACTAAAATGCTTTTACGTGAAAGTTAACAGTTCTAAAGAAGATCAGAATTATTTTGGTTCTTAGAGTTGCAATTTCACCTTGAACTACTGGGTAACATTTTCCTTTTGGTTCCCCGGTAGGCATCTTCCATCTGTTTCTCCAGTTCTCTTATTTTCCACATATCTGATTCCTCCTGAATCTACATTTTTTTTAAAGAAAAGAAATACAAATAAATGACTAAAAATAACATTTTACATCAAAGAAAAGTAACTGACAAAACACTCTGCACTAATTATTGCATTACAGATTGGGTTATAACCAGGAACCTGGGAAACAAATTCAGGATTTCTAGAGTGGCTAAATAATCCGACCCAGTGAATCTCAAATGTTCTGCAGCCACACGAGAACTTTTTAACCCTGCACAGACACACCTATCACCTTACTAATTTTGCAATTATGCTGCAATTATCAAATGATAATCCTTTCTGTTTCAATTAGTCACCAAGTTCTTGGGATTCTATCTCCTAAATTCCTCTTCATCCCTGTTTACTGTCACTTCAGTCACTGTTTTCATGCGAACTGCTCATCATCTCTCACCGGTAGCACTGCAATTGACTAACTGGTGTCTCTATTATTTCACTCCATCTGATCTATCCCCTACCCAGCTAACTAATCATCTAAGATACAAATACAAATTAAAGACTTTGATGGTTTCTTTATTATTTAGAGGAAAAAGCGTCACAAGCCAACTCTAACTTACCCTTCAAGCTTTATCTTCCCTCACTACCCCGTGGCCCCGCCCCCCCCCACTCCCTACTTTCTGAATGCACAGTTTATTGCCAAGCCCCAAGTGCTTCATGCTCCTTTTTGTTGCCATGTGAGTACATGATGTTCCTTCTGTCTGGAATGATCTTTTACACATGGTAAAGTTTAACCTGTTAAACGAGAACTAATTCAAATATCATCAGCAGCTCAAATGCCACCCATTCTGTGAAGCCTTTCCTTATTTCCCAAGGCAGATTTCATTATTCATTCCTCAGTGCACTGAAGCACTTTGTGTATGTCTCTATTACAGTACTTATCAAATTGATTATAATTACCGATTTTATTCACCTTTGTATCTCCAAACTGCCAAAATAATGCTTGGCACACTGTATGCCTTCAATAAATGTTGAGGAATAACCAGATTGTACCTCTTACCTTATTGTGAGCATCTGTATGCCGGATGACATTCCTCAGGAGGACTTTCCCCAATGGAACCCGGGACATTCTTCAATCTGAAATTAATCAAGATATAACACTTAATAAAAATAATTTCCTTTATTACCTTCTCTTTTATTACAATGTTATAAGGAAGCACGAGGTAAAGAAAAGATCACTGAACAAGAAGTCAGAAGTCCTAAGGGGTAGTTTTCCCTTTACCATTAAAAGAAGAAAAATGTCTGACCACACTAATATGAAGATGAATGTAACTGAGATAAATGTACGTCGAAGTTCTTTTAAACTGCACAAAGTTAGTGCTTTCAAGAGCACCATTTTATTTAATCTTCAACACAATCCCATGTTTTATATGAGGCAAACATCTTCATTCTTATTTTGTAGGTGAAATTCCCTTAAACCATAACTTGCCCCAGGCCAGATTGCCCAAGGCAAACCAGGTCCAGATTAGAAATCAACTCTGGAATCCCAAAATCAGTTCGTCAAGCAAATATCTAGATTTGAGACTATCAGGGACCAGCAAATGTCAACATTTGACATCAAATGCAGAGAGGCCCTAAATTTCTCCACTCGGGAGCATTTTACTTTCTAATTTGTACAGAAGCCTCCAAAATACAGATGACAAGGGTATCCAGTGTGTAGCTAGCAGCGGTTTTGTGCAACCACCCCACCGCTCACTCACCCCTCGATCCTGAGGAAATCAGGCATCTTGCTAGTGTGAGACGAAGAACCACTCCATTACAAGATCTCCTCCGACCCAGGAAGCCAAGGAGTCAGGGCTCAAAGGCAGCTCTGCAGCTTCACCCGAGTCCTTCGTGAAAACGCAGCCTTCCCACCGGTTATTCTGCCCTCACCCGCGGCCCAGGCCACCGCTGCCTTGCCCCCAGCCCAGACCGACAGGAAGATCTCTTTCCGGACTGAGGCCGGAGTCTGCGCCGGCGCGGAATCCGGAGGGCCGGGTAGACGGGGCATTCCCCGCTCACGCTCCTCTGGGACGGACCCGGGGGTTGGGCTTCGCTCTCCCGAAAGGATGGGGAGGCTCTGGACGGGTACAATCCTCGACTGGGCCCCAAGAAATACCTAGAGTGCCCGAAGGGGGGGGTGAAGCTTCCAAAGGGAAGTCAGAGAAAATACCCCCATCTCTGTCACCGGGATCCCTGCCCCCCAGCGGCCACGGAGCTCCCGGTAACCTTCCCTCCAAACGCCCTCCCCATACAGACACACACAAACACACCCATACCGTGCGCCGCAGCCTCGCGTGGCGGGGATTTGGGGAGGGGGGAGGGGGAGGTCTGGGAGACAAGGGAGCGAACTTCCCTTCCAGGCCGGAAGTCGTGCTCCTGAGAAACTCTTCCCACCAACAGGAGACGCGGAGACTCCCACAAGGAGAGTTTCCAGGATCCTCTAGAGATCGAAAGGTGCGGAAGGGAGGCGGGCGCCTTCCTGGAAAAGAAGTGGGTCAGGCTCAACTGAAAAGCAAGAAGGAGGAGATTCCGGAACTAGATGTAAAAGTCCTTTCTGCCTGGAGCTTTCCGGACCCAATTAGATGTTGGACCCGGTCTGGTTACCCTGGTAACAGGTGTCGCTGTTTGTCAAGGAACCGAGAGAGGAGGTGGGTTCGCCGACCTCTGGAGTGATTGTTCTTTAGTTAAGCTTCCCATTTAGTTTAACCCTACTAAAAAAAGAAAAAAAAATAGTTTAACCCTACTATAGTATTCGGAGAACCCAAACCTCCTCTTTGCCTCATTCTGTGGCTGCTGTGGGACGCCTCTCCAGTGGGGGAGGAGGGCAAGGGAGGTTATCTCTAGACACAGATGGTGTATTATTACTCTCATACAGTGTTAACGAAGTGTCCCAGTTTCTCCATATTAATTAATTCTCACAATAACCTATGACATAGGTATTACCGTCTTCATTTTGAGAATTAACTGATGTATATAACCTAATTGCTCAGGGTCACACACCTAAGTGATAAAGCTAAAATGGGATCTAGGCATTCCAGCTCCAGCTTTGCCTAAGCTGGAGGAAGCTATAAGGATGTCTCCTGTGGCCCTCACCCCACACACACCTCTGGCAGTTTCAGGACTGGATAGGCACCGGTCAGCCAAAACCCAGGTATTGGAACAAGAAAATCACCCGTAATCCAGACTTTCAATGACTCCCCTCAGCACTTGAGAGGGTCTAGGCAGAGGTAAGGACTTGATATCTGAGACGACAACCTGAGAACTTTAAGAAGGGGTGCTAGATAATTAGAGAATAAGGAAAAGAAAAATGGTGCTGATCCACAATTTGTTAGACACAGGTGCTGACTTCACCCAAACAAGACCTGTTCTTCCTTCTCCAAAAGAAGAAATGAATCACTAGTTACACAGACCTTTTTCCCCTTAAGTCATATCTTTCCACAGACTTAAGAGGCCTATTCACCTCAATCATGGAGTCTTCCTCAAAGGGTCTGCTCACCCAAGTTACTCAGTTCTGGAACCTCCTAGACGATCTGGCTGAAAGCAACCCTGAGGGCTACGAGAAGTTTATTCAACAGCAGCTGAAAGAAGGGGAACAGCTCTGTGCCGCCCCAGAACCATGGCTCTGTCTGCAAACCAGGATCCTGGTATGTAGAGTTGGTTCCCAGGGATGGGAGGTCTTGACTGAAATAATCCTGGAACAATCAGAGAATAACTTACCTTTAGCTATTGCGACTTTAAGAAAACTCGAGGGAAACTACCACTCTAAGTGGAGAGTGAAACAGTGTGGAGGATCATGCTGAAGGAGTAAGAATGGGAAGTTCCCACTGGATACATTTTGGAGATCTCACAATAAGCCATCTTCTACTAGAATAAAAAAAAAAGTAAAATGATTTGAGAATCATAGAGTTGGAGGTTTTTCACCTAAAAAGAACTTAGTTGGCTGAGAGGTAAGGAAGTGGTGAAATAAGGTCAAATTCACCTGGAATAGCTGCTTGGATCAGTGCCCCCTCCTTCCTCCCAGTTCCTCTGGCAGTGGCAGCTGTATATCGAAGGAAAGTCAGTAGCTTGGAGGAAATCAGGTAACAGTACAATTTCTCAGACACAGTTTTGTTTTATTTTTTTATGGTGGCAAATTTAGATTTAGCTAGCTGGACTCAGTTTAGATGATCCCAATTTTGTTGGCAGCATCCAAAGCATCATAGTCAGGAGCCAGTCGAACATATGCTTTCTTTTCTCCATCCGGCCTGATCAGAGTGTTGACCTTGGCCATGTCAGTGTCATAGAGCTTCTTCACAGCCTGTTTGATCTGGTGCTTGTTGGCCTTGACATCCCCAACCAACACAAGTGTGTTGTTTTCTATTTTCTTCATGGCTGGCTCCGTAGTCACGGGGAAAGACTGGTCAAGCTTGTTTCTCCTGGGGGCTCTGTTAACGAGGATATTCGGGTTGCCTTTGGAGACACGGTGTCTTGAGCCATTGGAATGTAGGTGATGTGCGGATCTCCTTTTTTTCATGCCCCTGGATGCCTTTCCGTACTGCTTTCTTGGCCTTCAAAGCCTTTACTTTGGCTTCGGCATTGGGAGGGGCAGGGGCTTCCTTCTTCGCCTTAGGTGCCATCTTCGTGAAAGGGCTCAAACACAGTTTTAATACACAGAATGGCTATTTTAGAGCATAAAATTATCTGAGTTACCTTTAGGCTATGATTTAAAAAAACAACTAGGTTTTGAGATATGAAAAATTATTTGCTTTTTAGAAACCAAAGGAAAAAATACTTTTCATCAACCTGTGTCAGTGGAAAAGGATCCCAGCTCCCCAGTCAAACACTCATCCGGTACCTCTAAGTATTGGCAGACCAGAAGATAGGTCTGAGACATCAGGTACATAGAATTATGGGAGATTAAGCATATTTTAAAAACTTTATTGGGAATAAGCATGTACCAGATTTTACTTGGTAAAAGCAGTACAAGTAAAATATTTTATTTGGTTGTAATGTAGTTAATAACTAATAAGCACTTTTATTTATATAAATGTGGTTCAATTTTTCTAATAATAATCCATATAAAATGCCCAGAAATGCCATAATTGAAAATTTGTGTATACAGCAACTGTGTGATTACCTCTGAAAAATACAGGAATACTTTATACTTTCCAGTTTTATCAGGATTATGGCTTAATAAATTAACTGACAGTACCATTAGTGAAATGAGTTGTCTGCATTTCACACCCTCTGAATTACACACACAGATGTTTATACAGTCATCGATGTGGCCTACAATCCTGATGTTCTCCAGGCAGCAGAAAAGGACCAAGTGAAAAAAGATCAATTAATACAGATGGCCATGAAATGCATTGAGGAAAAACTCCAATTCACTCTCTCACACTCTTACAGCATTACTAACTTTAGAATAAAAGGAAGCATTCAAAGGATGAAACAAAATCTGTTGAGAATGCAAACTGACCCCACAGATTTAAGAGAGAAAATGAAAAAGGGTAAGTTAAGAAATGTAAGTGGAAAATTTAACTGATTTAAAATTGTTTTTGCATCCTGTGTACATTTTGCAAACTAGAAATCTTGATTTTAAAAGAGAAACTTAAGATAGAAAAATAGAAAGATTGGGCATTAGAAATATTAGCATGTCCTTAAAGATTTTTCAGTACTGCAAACTTTTTAACTAAGTTCTTTGGTTTAAGATTCCCAAACTAATTTAGCTTCAGCTTTATCTGTCATTTTGGCTAACACCACACACACTAAATCTCATAGTATTTTATGTTGTTGATTAATTTTTTTTTAATTTCATCTCCCCCCCCCCCTTTTATTTTCCTGAAGAACTAACCCTTGAACAGATAAGTAGTACTGTGAGCAATCCAGACGACTTCCAACTTTTATTGCCGAAAGATGAAGTTTCAAGCAAAACAAGGTGTCTGATAGAGGAGATTTCCAGTACAGAGAGCCAGGTAGAGATGAAGGAACCAGCCTATGAATTAAAAATTGTGGCTGATCAGAATGAGAAACCTCTGAAAATTGAAATAAAAGTTGAATTACCTGGTATTAATTCCGCATCTCTCTGTGACCTTAGTGTTTCTGAGGTAAGTCGAGTAGGTAATACTATAAATTTGTGTCAGTCAACATTTACTATAATATACTCTAGTAACAAACTGCACGATCTCAGTGGTTTACAGCAGTTTACTCAGCTTACATGTCACCTAGGCCTCTGCTCCAGGGTCTTGCACATTTCGAGATACAGGTGAAGGGGTAGGTCCCATCTGAGATATGCCATTCTCATGGAAGAAGGAAAATACAAATGGGTAACTCATGCAATGGCTCCTAAAACTTTCTCTCAGACAGCATATATCACTTTTACTCCACATTCTGTTGGCCAAACTCAGGTCACAAGGCCAAATCCTACATCAATAGGGCTAGTGAGAATATTCTCACAGGAATTCAAATGGCAAGGATGTATAATCCTCTAACAAGAGAAATAATTGGTTGAAAATAAAACTTAGTCCTATTTCTCAGTCCTGACGTTTTAGAATTCCTGGGCTCTGTATATTCTCTTTTAATCCTACTTACAAACTGGGAAATTCTTTTCTCAGCTCATCTCTTTTTGTAGTAGCTTATTAAATGTAGCCAGTAAGACTAATGCATGCTACCAACATTCTATTTTCACACTTCTTTACCTAAAGACACAAACCAGGTACATGTTAGTTGCCTTTCAAATTATTGTGATAGTTTTACTAAGGCCTTTATCATCACTGTTAAAACCTGGATCACCGTTTTTCCTATCGCTGATAAATTTTGCTTGCTGTTTCCTGGTCAGTCACAAAGTCAATGCCACATAATCTGGGGACAGCAACAGCTGTTTTATGGCACCATAGCAGTGAACTTTTGATGTATTGAGGAGCAATAACAAATAATCCCAAAACCTCAGGGAGCTACAACAGCAACTTTACAGTTTATTGCCAAGTCACATGGCAGTAAATGGGATCCTCATTTTATGGGAAAGGTGTGAATAACTGGGAATAATCCCCAGTAACACATATTTTAACCAAGAAATCTTTTCTATTTTCATCTTTGTTATTCTTAGGATGACTTATTGATTGAGGTCCCTGAGAAGTACAGATTATATCTGAATCTTCCAGAATCTGTGGATACTGAAATGACTACAGCAAAATTTATCAAAGAGAAAGCTACATTAATCATCATAATGCCAGTGGTATAAGTCAAGAGCATCATCTGCTTTTGGGTTTTCAGTGCTACAGGCCTGTGAAGGATAGGACCTTCATTATGGGTGAAGAGGTAGTGGTTTATCTTCAATACTGGTTTCATGTTTCTTAAGAGTTCTTTTGAATGAAATGAGATTTTCTCATCAACATGTTTATACTTTTTTTCTTTTTTAACTCCCCTCACACTTGGCTAGAAGCAGAAACTATTAAAACACTATTGCTATGATATACTTGTTTTGAAGCTATTTCTAATGGTCTTAAAAGTAACAAACTTGTCATTTAGGAAAATCCTGTTTCCAAGTAAATTGTGAGAATTCTTGGTTTACTGGTTGGAATTCTGGTCTACTTGTTTTTCTGGTCTCTAGTAAATGTTTGCATCAGGAAGAAATCTCAGACTATGTAAATTTTTTATTACCAAGAACTGAAGCAGTTCCTCCAGCTATAAAGATACAGGGCCAATGTAAAAACATGCAAACCTATGCTTCTGTGAACCTCTGTACTTCTATAAAATAGCCCTGATGGTAGGAGTGCAAGCTACTCAGACCTTTTAACATCAAAAGGACTTGTCTTGGATACAGTAATGCAGTAACAGTAGCTGGGTGTTACTGCACCTAAGACGCAAAATAATCTAACCTTAAGAAAAAGGAGCTGACTTCGGGACATGTGCCTTTCTCCTAAGAAGATAATTTTAAGCGGCACCTAGGTGGCTCAGCCGGTTAAGCATCCGACTGGATTTCAGCTCAGGTCATGATCTCACGGTTCAGATCTGCACTGATAATGCAGAGCCTGCTTGGGATTCTCTTTCTCCCTCTCTCTGCACCTTTGTCCCCAAATAAATAAACATAAAAAATGATTTTAAGACAGAAGTGATGTGTTTCTCAACTTCCATGCATCTGAGTTGTCAGATGGTTGTTCAACACAAAGATATCAACTTTCCAATTTATAGCCCAACAATGTTCACATCAAACTTTAAACATCCTTGATCATCTTGTAGAAATACATCTTCCTTGTAAGTTTCTAGTTCAACATAAGGTCTTTAAAGTCCTCGTTAATTTTAAAGCTTTTTATTTTTTTTTAAGTATTTTTCTTAGTAATCTCTACACCCAACGCGGGGCTTGAACTCACAAGAACAAGAGTCACATGCTCTTCTGACTGAACCAGCCAGGCGCCTCTAAAGCTTTTTAACTTTACACACTAATAAAGTGTCAGGGCACCTGGGTGGCTCAGTAGGTTAAGTGTCCACCTCTTGGTTTTGGCTCAGTTCATAAGCTCAGTTTGTGTGTTCAAGCCCCATATGGGGCTCTGTGCTGACAGTGCAGAGCCTGCTTGGAAGTCTCTCTCTGTCCCCTCTGTTTCTGCCCCTCCCCTGCTCGCTCTCAAAAATAAATAAATTTAATAATAAAAACACGAATATAGTATATGTAATATAAACAGTTGATACCGTGATATTTAAAAACAAATATAATTCTCCTAAACCTGGTTGGATTTGAATTCTCCCAGCAATAGGATAATTTACTTTCTGAAAATTTTCTAGAGCTGTATAATGTGATGTCCTAAAGTTAACACACCTAGTATATTTCCATCCTTCAAAAAAAGTTGGAATGCTTCCCACCTTACCTTTCCATATCATCTCTCCGGCTGGTTAACTTTTTTTTCAGACCAGGCCTGGGGTTCCTGTAACTTCACTCACAAACCTCAGGATTGGTGTCAACTATCTAACAGGGCCAGACTATGCTTTCACCTTGCTATGTGCTGCACCCCACCACGAGATGCTTTAGAACTCCTTGAGCTTGAAGTGTTAGATTATATTCTGCTAAATTCAGTCCTTTATTTTACCAATACTTTATGCTTAAAATGCGTTGCTATTAAGAGTGTACACATACATAGCTATCCCTGGCCTTAATCATTTAATGTGAAAAATAATTACCAACAGATCAAAAATTAGACAAGACGCATCGAAAACATATAGTTTAATTTTTAAATAATTTCAACCAAAACTTTTAACTTTTTTTCTTTCAATAATGGTAAGAGAAATAGACTGAGTCCAGATTTAGGTTATAGCTCAGATTAATTTTTAACTCAGTAATTCTTATGAGAAGACAACCTTTTATTTTTCTTTCAAGGGAACAACAGAGCCATAAGCATTTGCCAAGAATGAATTATCTTTGAAGTTTCATGTATTTGAACCAGATGTGCCTCATACTGATGGTCCCTTGTGATAAACTTGTTCCTTCTGCATAATCTTCAATTCAAGCTAACATTACTAATTAATGAAAAATCAGATTAATGTATTGAATTGTTTTCATAATAATACAGCAAGGGAAATATTTCTGGAATATATGCAGTGTTACTTGTGCACCATGTAACAAAGAACATTTAGAAATAAATTCAACACCGAAAGACCTAAATTTCGGGGATTGTTCCACATATACACAAGAAAACACTGATCAGATTGATTTTAAATTATCATAAACAATTCTAAATATTTATTAAAACACATCAATTCAATAGAAAGTCTGGAATTGTGATAATGTTCCCAGTTCATTTTTATTATCCTGAATATCACCTCCTACTCTTCCCCCCTCCACCAAGAAGAAAGGCAAATCATAACAAAATGGGAAAAAAAATGTTTAGGCTGATCGGGTAGCAAGCAACCTAAACAATTTTTTTTTCTCTCCAATAGGATTTTAGGACTTCCATATTGTACATGAGACAACACTGGGTGGAAAAACACAGAACACTTTTTTTTGTACACACTGAACATTTCTTACTTTATCCAAGTAGAAGTGACCACTTGGCTTCTAACCTTTCAGCACTCCCAACTGCTTACCAGTATATCTCTTCCCTCTTCCTTTCAGACAGGTCTTGGTGATAAATGGACTTTGGCACACATCTCACTAGAAACCATATTTTACATATGTACACTATTCCATAGTTACTTGATATAATTTTCCAATATTATTTGAGTAACAGATTCTGGCAATTAAGTTCATTTGTCAGTAACCACCAGTTAATCATGGAGGAAGAATTCTACTTTCACAACTTCTCTCTGTTAAATTCTATAAGCATATTCTTTTATTTGGAGTTAATTGTAAATTCTGCTCTCAGAATTACACATGTAAGTTGCTTAAATAAATACCCACACAAATTCTCATTTATACCAAGTAGCTGGTTTATATTTATATATTCCATCTTAAGAGGTGAAAACAACCATTTTGGAATTCATAGAAAAATAAACAAAGAACACTCAGTTGCAGAAGTGTAAGAAAATGTTAACTTTTAAAATGTCACTTATTTTCCTTAAAGTTCTCTACCCTTCCCATCCATGATAAACCAAGATCATGTAACAGGGTTAAATTCCAAAATCAATGTTTAATTCAAACCCTTTCTCTCTTTCCTTGACTTCTCTTTCCCTCAAATGAAGCAAAACATGAGGCAATTAAATTTCAAAACCTCAAGGTTTCATCCAGATTACTTTTATGTATCTGTTTCAGTAGGGAACCACAATTCTACCTCTGCATTTCCCAATGGAAGTACTTCTCACCGAAGGGCTAGGCCACATGTTCTCTTGACTAGGAATACACAGCTCAAAATCTGGTGTTTATTAAATGTGTACAATATGTAGGTGTAATTGGCATTTTAAAAAATTCAGTAATGCCCATTACAAATAACTTATCTGGACAGACTCAAAAATAACTGGTTAACTTCAAAATAAAAAGAACCACTTGCATAATAACGTATTTGCATCTTGATAAGAATGAACCACTGTGACCTGGGAGAGTCTAGAAATTCTTGGGTTAATTATAACAACATGGTGATAGGTTTCTCAAGGTACTTTCTAAACTCAGCAAGCCACTGGGCTCCAACTGCTCCATCCACAACCCGATGGTCACAACTGAGTGTAACAGACATCATGCTAGCCACATCAAATCTAGAAAAAGATAAAAACATTATTAGGTATTCTGAAAGCAATTGCTAATTTTTAGCCAGTAACCAGCCCAAATGCCAACTCCTACCCTGTAATTCCAACCAGATACTATTATTTTCCACTTACTCGTTATGTACTATACACCTCTAGCTCAACCTCCAGCTTGACAGACCAAACAGCCATCTGGAGCATAAGTTGGCAAACTACAGCTCACAGACCAAATCCCGCCAAATGCATTTACACTACGTAGTGCCTCTGTCTGCTTTCACACTACCACGTCAGAGTATTTGCAACAGAGACCATATGACTCAGAAAACCTAAAAGATTTACAACCCGGCTCCACAAAAACGTATGCTGATCCCTGACCTATGATAACTCAGCCTTCCCATCTCATATAGGATTAACTGCATTTAGTATAAGAAGAGTTGCTGTTCTGAGAAACTTCATTCTAGACTTGTATCTGACTCTACCTTAAGCTCCAACAGGCTATGCCAATAATTATAAAACTGAGACTCAAAAACAGGTATAATGGAATGAAAATGAGCTTACAACTCCCTCTTTATTTTGGTACTTACCCTTTTTCATTATCTGCTGGAACCAGTCTATCCTCTGAAGCACCAATCGCCAAAATACATGCTTGAGGTGGGTTAATAATAGCAGAGAAGTTCTTAATTCCAAACATCCCTAAATTAGATATTGTAAAAGTACCACCCTAGAAGAAAAGAGATTAAAAATAGATCATGTTAATTGCTTCTCAACATAAAAAAAAAGACAAAATGTTACATGAAAAGACTTTAAGATCATCTTTAAGAAAGGCCTATGAACTATTAAAAAAAAAAAAAGGAAAGGAAAATGGTAAGCGCATAAATACGCATATCAGAACATCAAGTTGTACAACCTAAATGTATATAATTCTTATTTGCTATTTAAATACAACAATAAAGCTGAAAGTGGGGAAAAAGGCCTGAATGGAATACACTTTAATGAAAATATACAAGCATTACAATATGAACAAAAGTCAGTTGTGTGCCTTTTGCAAATTGCTGGAAAATATCTTATTTTCAGCTTCTGATAGGTTATTCACTTTTTATTTTCAGGGCCTTGTGTCCATGAGAATACAAGGCATAATCAAAAGGTGGAAAATGCAATAAAAGCATTATGCTGCCCTTAAAAATAACGTAATTCTTAACATTCAGAAGGTAAATAAGTAATACTGTACCTGGAACTCATGAGGCTGGAGTTTACCCTCTCGTGCTTTGGTTGCTAAAGAAACAACATCATTAGCAATGGCTTCCAGTCCTTTTATATGTGCATTAAATACAATAGGTGTAATGAGTCCTGCAGGAGTGCTGACTGCAACACTGATATCAACTACATGATTTCTATTGCAAAAGAAAAAAGAAAAGGACACTTCAATAATCATCAACAATATTAAGAGCTTATGTGTCATGTTAAGCAAGAATATTGATATTTATCTCAGTCTGGCCTACTGTTCAGCCAGAGAGAGATCTCTTCTGGTGTTTACATTTTGCTATGCCCTTTCCCTAACTTGGACTTTTTGCAAATGGACAAGAAATGGGGTTGGTTACACATAACCTCTAACTGCCTCCCACTTGCCTTGACTGGCAGGTGGAAAAGGCCCGGCATTCAGTGAGAATTCAACAAGAACTCAAAGAACTCCCTGGATTTTGAGATGCAGTGGACTGGCTGGAGCTGAGCCTCCAGGCAGAGCTTGAGCAGACGGAAGGAAGAGTGGAGGGAGTGGACTGCACCGTGGGAGAATCAAAGCTCAGGATGTAGGGTGGTGGTGTCTCAGGACAGAAAAATAGGGTTCCCAATCTGTATTATGCCACAGGTACCTTTGCATCTGTGTCCTTTCTCAGAGTATATATTTTTAACACACAAAATACTCAAATTACAAGTAACAAAAAAACACAACCAAACAAAAAGCCCCAACTATAACTGAAATTCAATTACCAAGCTATTCAAAAAACAAAACTGCGGGTGCCTGGGTGGCTCAGTCGGTTAAGCTTCCGACTTCGGCTCAGGTCATGATATCATGGTTTAGGGGTTTGAGCCCCAGCTCAGGCTCTCGGCTGTCAGCCTGTCAGTGCAGAGCCTGGAGCCTACTTCAGATTCTGTCTCCCTCCCTCTCTGCCCCTCTCCTACTTGAGCTCTGACTCTGTCTCTCAAAAATAAATAAACATTAAAAAATTTTTTAAAAATTGTGACACATGTGCTTCTGTATTAATAAGATCAGGCAATAGGTCTAATAATTGCTACAATTTTGAAGTAGTGATAAGCAAAAACCACTTTTAAGACTCCTGCAACAAAGCTGTGATATGAAAATAGGTGATTTTTACTGGTCACCAGCACAAGTACTGTTAATACCTCTTTGATTTGTTCTCTACATTTACGATAAGAGGAAATGCCAAATTTCAGTTAGAGGCTAGTGGAAAGGAATGACTTTTTCCCCCTCAGCCAAGTTCCCAAACTCCCAAATTGTATCCACAGCCTCCTTGGGGTCTGTGTAAGGGCCCGTGCTGATGTATTCTGCAAATGAAAAAAAGTTAAAACTTCACAGGAAGAACTCCAGCTATTTCTAGGCACAAGCTTTAGAATATTATGGTATGGTACCAAATCCCTCAAAGTGCCCAAGCTGAGCCCTCAAAGTGCCCAAGCTGAGCAGGGCAGTGGGATTGTCACTTGTAAACATAAGGATGTGCTCTAATGATAGTGTGTGACTATCACAACTGGGCTCTAGCCAAGGTATGACATAACGAACACTCCTTTCTTAACTACCCTGTCCTCCTAAGAGAGTAAGCATGGTGTTTCTCACCTTGTTCACTGATGAATATAGCCAACAGTACATGTTCAATAAATATCTGTTCAATGGCTATATAAACAAACGGATGAAGGGCAATTCTACTCCAAGGAATGAACCCAAGAAAAATAAAAATGTAGGTCAACACAAAGAATTATACACATATGTTCCTAACAGCTCTCTAGAAGATACATCTTTGTCTTAATCCCAGAATCTATCAATGTGATCTTATTTAGTAAAAAAGATCTTTGCAGATTCAATTAGGATCTTGAGATGAAATCATCCTGGATTATCTGGGTGGGCCCTAAATCCAATGCCAAGTACCCTTGTAAGAGACAGAAGAGAAGACATGGACACAGAGGAGAAGGCCATGTGAGGATGCAGGCAGAGGTTAGAGTTATGCAGCCACAAGCCAAGGAATGCCTGGAGCCACCAAAACTGGAAAAAACAAGGGAAGATTCTCCCCGAGAGCCTACAGAGGGAGTGCAGCCTTGCTAACACCTTACTTTTGGACTTTTGGCCTTCAGAACTATGAGAGAATAAATTTTTCTTTTAAGCCACCAATTTTGTAGTCATTTGTAACAGAAGCCCTAGGAAACTAATATAGTCTATAAGGCATAGTAAGACCCTCAGATGTCCTCCCAGAGGGGGATGACAAAGGAAAAAGCATGAGTAGGTTACTGTGACATCTGACAGGATTGAAAAATGGTTTAGAGTTCTCCTGGGAACTTTCAGAAAGAACTGATGGTGAGTACATAGAAAACTAGCTCCTTCTTAGGAAACCATTAAGATCAGCCTGGTCACTATTCACAGCATACTACATCTCTTAGTCATAAATAATATTTTTATGGGCATAAAAATATTAATACTGAATACTGATTTATCCAATATTTGTGCTGCAATCAATTTGTAATCAATTTGATAGGATAATGGTGTGTGTGTGTGTATTTTTTAGAAATACAAAAGTAAATACCAGGGGAAAAAAAAAACAGTTTAAAAGTTGTATTTGCCTCTTGGGAGTAGACCTCAGATTAACAGTTGAGTATGTTGGGCGCCTAGGTGGCTCAGTTGGTTCAGCATCTGACTTCAACTCAGGTCATCATCTCGCAACTTGTGAGTTCAAGCCCCACATAAGGCTCTCTGGTCTCAGCACAGAGCCTGCTTTCGATCCTCTGTCTCCCTCTCTCTGCCCCTCCCCTGCTCACTCTCTCTCAAAAATAAATAAAAATAAAAATTTTTTTTTTTTACCACACAAAGCTGGAGCACTGGGTGTTATATGTAAGTGATGAATCACTAAATTCTACTCCTGAAACCATTCTTTCATTATGTTAACTAACTTGGATTTAAAAAAAAAAAAAAAAAAGTTGAGTAGGTCACTGTAAGCCAGGGAGCAATATTCTAAAAAAAAATTTTTTTAATGTTTTATTTTGAGAGAGAGAGACACACACACAGAGTACAAGTGGGGGAGCGGTAGAGAAAGAGGGAGAGTTCTGAGCTGTCAGCACAGAGCCTGGCATGGGGCTCAAACTCACAAACTGTGAGATCATGACCGGAGCCAAAGTCAGATGCTTAACCAACTGAGCCACTCAGGGAGCAATATTCTAATGTATACACTCTTATTTTAATAAAAATTAAATAATAATAACATAAAAGAATCTACATAGTACAAGCCTAGGCACAGGAGTCAGAATCCTGGTTCCAGTCAGTTTTGCTACTTCCTAACAAATTAATCCAAGGAAAGTTATTTAACTCATTGAGCTTCAGTTTCTTCATCTGTAAAATGGAAGTGAAAGTCCCTAATTCATAAGGTGGCCATAAGGATTAAAATGAGACAACATGTGAAAGACAGCACCATGCCAGCCACATGCTACCATATACTTTTTTTTAAATGTTTATTTATTTTTGAGAGATTAAGAGAGAGAGCACACGAGCAGGGGAGGGGCAGAGACAGGGAGACAGAGGATATGAAGTAGGCTCTGCACTTCAGGAAACAATATTAGTTTCCTGAGACGCAGAGCTCAAACCCACGAACCGTGAGATCATGACCTGAGCCGAAGTCAGATGCTTAACCAACTGAGCCACCCAGGAGCCCCACATAATATTAACAAATATGTTTCTTGGTACTGTTTTCAATTTGCCTTCATTAAAGTTCAGCAGAATTAACTGGTAAATAAAAAACATTTCAACCTTACTTTCTAAAGTTTGTTATCAACTTTAATTATTCATATCTGTAAATTTACCTTCCTTTCCTACACTCAAAGAATTTGTAGTCCTTCCTAACTGAACATTACCTCGTCAACAGTTTTACATTGTTTTCAATCTGTTTTGCCTATGGAAGTCATCTCCCTCCTGTATTCCATTTCTCCGCACCCCCTACATTCCTAGTTCTACATGAGAAACCACAAGAAAACTGCTGATGGATATACACCTTCCCCAGCAGTATCTTACTTACTGTCTTATAACTGTGTCCAGCCAAGAAGAATTGGCTTCAGGAACTTTTAAACATGCCAAAGCTGAAGCTTTTATGATGAAGTCATTGACAGAAATTTTGCTTCTCCCTTCTAACATCTGCAAAGACAAGAAACCATTGTATTTTCTTCAATTCTCTTCCTGAAGACTGGAACTATATCACCTGGCAGGGGATGTGAGAGGGGCAAACACAAATGTCCTGAGGTATAAAGGATGAAATGAAACTAAATTTGGTTGTTTCAACTTTTTTAACGTAGGTCTTTTCAGCCATAAGTTTCCCGCTAAGCACTCCTTTACCTGTGTCCCATAAGTTACGGTATATTAAAAAGGCCGCCTTTTTCACTTATCTCAACAAAACCAAAAGTTGGTTCTGTGAAAAAATCAACAAAATGATAAACGTTTAGCCAGACTGACAAAGAGAAAAAGAAGACTCAAATTCCCAAAATCAGAAATGAAGTAGAGGACATTACTATATGTCCTACAGAAATAAAAAAGATTACTGGTAATACTATGAACACCTATATGCCACAATTAGCTAACTCTGAGAAAAATTCCTAGAAAGACACAAACTACCAAAACTGAATCAAAAAGAAATAGAACCTCTGAATAGATCTAGAGCTAACAATAAAGAGACTGAATGATAATTTAGAAACTACCCATGTAAGACAGCCTAGATCCAGATGGCTTCCCCAACTGGTGAATTCTGCCAGACATTTAAAGAAGAATTAGTATCAATTCTTCACAAACTCTTCCAAAATAGGGAACACTTCCCCACTCATTCTAGAGGTCAATATTAATCCAATACCAAAACCACATGAAGATATAATAAAAAAAAAAAAAAAACCCAGAAAAAACAAAACTACAGACAAGTATAATTTATGAATATAGATAACAAAAACTCTCAAAATAACTCTAGCAAACCAAATCCAGCAATACAAGAAAAGGATTATTCACCATGACCAAATGGGATTTGTCCCAGGAATGCAAGGATGGTTTAACATCTGAAAATCAATTTATCTAATAATGTCCTAATGGAATGTAGGACAAAAATCACACAACCATCTCAACAGACACAGAAAAAGCAGACAAAATTCAACCACCACTTCATAAAAACTAGGAATAGAAAGGAAGTTCCCCAACCTGATGATAAAACAGATCTACAAAAGCTCATAGTCATCATCATCATACTTTAGTGGTAAAAGACTTACATCCCCTTAAGATCAAGAACAAAACAAAGACATCCACTTTACCACTTCCAGTCAACATTTTGCTAGCCAGAGAAGCCAGCCAGAGAAGTTGCCCAAGAAAAGGTACCCAAATTGGAAAGGAAAAAGTACAACTATGTTTGCAGATGACATGATCTTGTATATAGAAAATCCTAAGGAACACACTAAATAAAAAATAAGGTTGTAAGATACAAGATCAATATACAAAAATCAATGGTATTTCTATACAATAGCAATGAACACGAGATTTATAATAGTATTAAAAAGAATAAAATACATAGGAGCAAATTTAACAAAAGAAGTACAAAAACTTACACTCAAAAAATTATAAACATGATTGAAAGAAATGAAAGACCTAAATAAATGCAAAGACACCCCCTGTTCATGGAGTGGGAACACTGTTAAGAAGGCAATACTCCCCAAGTTGATTTATCGATTCCATGAAGTCCCTATCCCTATAGGAAATATCCAAAACAGGCAAATCTAAGATGGGAAGTAGGTAAGAAGTTGTCTAGGGTTGGGGAGGATGAGAGAGGTGGGGTGGGGGCTATGGCTAAGGAGAGAATGGTTTCATTTTGGGGTGATAAGAAGGCTCCAAAATTTATTGTGGTGATGGTCACAGAATTCTGAATATACTAAAAGCCACTGAATTATAAACCTTATATGGGTGAATGGTATTATATGTGCATTATATCCAAATAAAGCTGTTTAAGAGAAATGAATAAAATATTACATTGGACATATATTTTTCACGCCTGATTTTCAAATAAATTATAAAATAGCTTTAACATTTTGACAATGAAAGTAAGCAATCAACTTTAACCTCTGTGCCAGTTAAAAAGCTCTGTTAATGCTTCATTGCTTCATTCTTTCATGCATCTAATATTTGAGTACTCCGTTCAGACATATAGCTCTAAAGCCCTGGATATAAAGCAGTGAAAAAAATGGGTAAAAATTTTACTCTCGGAGGCTTACTTTTTTTTTTTTTTTTTTTTACATGTTTACTTATTTTTGAGAGAGAACGCACATGCACAAAAGGGAAAAGGGCAGAGAGAGAGGGGGACAAAGGATCCAAAACAGGCTCTGCACTGATAGCACAGAGCACAATGTGGGGCTCAAACTGTCAAACTGAGAGTTTGTGACCCAAGCTGAAGTCAGATGCTTAACCAACTGGGCCACCCAGGTGCCCTGGGGACCTTACAATCTAAAGGGGTGGATAGATAATAAACATACAGCATGTAAAATAATGTCACATGATAAAGAAAAAAAATAGAGGAAAAGAACTAGAGGGAGAAGTGACCACTCACCCCAATCCTCTTCCCTTAATTTTAGAATAAGGTGACCAGGAAAGACTAGAGAAGGTGATATTGAGTCAGATCCTTACGGTGGTAAAGGAGGAAGCCAGATAGATGCTAGGGGGTGAATATTCCATGCACAGGGAACAGCAAGTGCAAGGGGCCTCAAGTAGGAGTACACAGGTGGAATGTCAAGGAACAGCAAGGCAACCATTGTTTTTGCAGCAGAGTAAACAAGTAGGAAAAGCAGTAGGAGGTCAGAGAGGCTACAGATAACCTGTGTAAGGCGCTGAATGCTGTTCTAATGCCCTCAGTGCCACTGGCTTTTACTTTTCACTTCTTTGAAAACATCTTTCATATCCCTCTCCTACTCCATTCTTAATGCAACCGTCTAGTCCAGACCCTTATCATGCTTACAGGACAAGCATAACTAGTCTCTGCCATTAAAGCACGCCACTATATATCTATTTCAACTAAACTTACTTAAAATATTGCTATCATCATGTCACTATTACTGGTTTCTTCATGTCTAATTCATCAAGTCCAAATTGTTCTGCTTGTAAACAAGGTCTTCCCTAAACCAACAACTGCATACCCACCCTAGAAAAAGGTAGTCTCTCTTCTACATCTGCAATATTTACTTCCTTTCTTAAAAGCATTTTACCTCTATGGTATTCCATCATTAGAATGAACTTTCTACAACTTCTTTGCAATTCAAACACATACTACTCTACATGGCTTAACCAAGTTTTTCTTACACCACTGTGAATTCACCAACTACTTTTACTGGGTTCCTCCTCTGAATTCCTAGAACACTTAACCCATACAACATAATTTAGCAGACAAAGGACATTACCATAAAGAGATTGATGTACAAATAAGTATTTTTACTTTAATAAAAATTGCCTTCTCTGTTTTTCACATGCATTATCTCAATTAGATTATAAACTGAAACTCATGGAGAAGGACTATACCTTATTCTATCTTCCCAAAAGTGCCTTATACTGAACACTAAATAGGTAATTGGTACTTAACTACAAACACAGAGTAAACATACTCTTATCTAGCTTATCTTATCTAGCTTCATGGGATCACAGTGACTGAGGTAGGCTACAATGGATCCAAGGCAAAATCAACTTTAAATAATAAGCTTTAATCAAGGGTTAGAAAATAAAAATTGTCCAAGATATTCTCTCGGCAAGTTAAAATTATGAAGACACCATTTTCCAACATCAACTGGCATATTGGAACAAAAAATATGGGCAAAAATGTATACGTTTAGTGGGGAAATACAAACATTTTAGAATTTACAGAGTTGGAATTTCCAGACCTTTTACCTTATTAAGTTCTTTCCGTACCAACAAAACTTCTCCCATATTTACGTCAATGGAAAGGTAATAATGAGGTATGGTTTGCTTAGACTGCATTAACCGCTGTGCAATAACCTAGAATCAAAGACATTAAAACATCACTTGTCTTAAGTGGTTCTTTTCTTTATTACCTAATTCAGGACTCTGTTTGCCCCTTTACTAGCTCCCTGGTAATGCTTACCTCAAGCATTATAACTGGAATATGGAGGACTGCACCGTAACCTGGGCCCCTTCTAGTGGTGTTTAATCAATATAATGTTTGTTTTTCCCAAGTATCTAATTGGCCAAAGCAAACATCTTAAGCTAGTCATCTATGATTCCCAACTAAAAAAAGTCTCTGTTAGTGTTTCAAACCATGAATGCAATTAAACAATCAGGGTAAAGACGCCCCCTATGGTGCTGGTTGCAGATTTAGGGTAATATTCTTACTCGGCGAATGTTGCTGACTGGGACATCTGTGAAGACACCTGTGGGAACGGGTGCCACTCCTGGACCCGGGGCAGGCACAGCAGCTGCTGGAGCCTATGGGGAAGTAAAAAAGCTCTTAGTAACTGACTCAATCCTGGCATATACAACTGGGGCAAGTCAGTGACTCTATAGATGGCAAAGTACAAATTAGAAGGCTTAGAGAAAATAGCTATTTCTATCCCAAGAGAGCAAAAGGGACTCTTATTTGTACTGTGCTTACACAACAGTTCTGATTTTAATTTTTATACTTAGAATTCTGTAATCATGTCTTAAGTATCATTTTTCTTTGTTCAATGATTAGTTTGTCAAAATAATTTTGTATCTGCAAAATTACCTTCAAGAAAAGCAATCAAAGCATTCTTAAACTGAAAGAAGTAGACATAAACATAAAAAAGGTAATTATTTTTCTGGACAGTGTTAAAAAACAATGACAAATCTTTCATTTTAAAACAAACATCTAAATAACTAAATCATTTTCCTTACTTTTAGCTAATAATCTTAACAATTTAAACCAACTAAACATTAGTTGATTGGTTATGTGGATTTAATCCCTGTGTGGAATAATTAACCACATAAAATTCAAACTCTATTCAACCAACTTGTAAGCATGTTTTTAAAAACAGAGCCGTCAGGGATGCCTGGGTAGCTCAGCCAGTTAAGCATCCGACTATAGTTCAGGTCATGATCTCACGGTTTGTGGGTTGGAGCCCCGTGTGGGGCTCTGTGCTGACAGCTCAGAGTCTGGACCTGCTTCAGACTCTGTTTCCATCTCTCTCTGCCCCTCCCCCACGCTCGCTCGCTCTGTCTCAAAAATAAATAAAACGTTAAAAAAAAAAAAAAATCAAAATAGGGCCTGAATGAGAAGGAGGGTTTGTTAGGAAAAATTCAGTACCACTGGAAAAAAAAAAATTGGAATGAGTGTCAATGTAGCATTATCATCTTTCCTTTTTTTTCCTTTTTAATGTTTGTTTATTTTTGAGAGAGAGTGCACATGATCAGGGGAGGAGCAGAGTGAGAAGGGGACAGAGGATCTGAAGCAGGCTCTGCAGTGAAAGCAGTGAGCCCGACGCGGGGCTCGAACTCGTGAACTGTGAGATCATACCTGAGCTGAAGTTGGACGCTCAACCGAATGAGCCACCCAGGCAGGCGCCCCTCATCTTTCCTTGTGTATGCTGAATGATAGCACATTCATATCTATATAGTGCTAGCCAGTGAAATTAGGCAAAACACAATTCTGGTCAAGCTATTTCATTCATAAATAATGTATGAAAGGGTCTAACAGGTTGGACAAAACATTTTGCAGGAACAAAGTGCCAAAAAAAAAAAAGCCAAATGTAACTCACAGGAGCAGCTTTAGTAGGCACAAAAGAGTCGATATCCTTCTTGATGATTCTGCCATCTGGTCCCGTCCCTGGAAGAGACGCATAAATATCACACATGTGACAGCACACCACTGGTTCCTCTGGGATATCGACACTGTGATCCTGAACTGCAAGTTCCTAAGGGTTCTCTACCAAAGACCCTCTGAAGTGGTCACTGCTCTACTCCTGCACCTTAAAGTTCTCTCTAAAAAAAATAGCAGCTTTTATGCAATTATTAATTTTGATTCACAGAGTGCTCTTGTTTGAGCTGTAGCCATTCTTTTCTTAATTACTACAGCAAATGCTCCGTTAGGCGAATGTGATAACCGCTACACTACGGAAACCCTGTGGCAGCAAATGCTCTTTGTTAAGTATTTCTCTTTCAGAGTTTTGTATCAGTTGTTCTTCATTTTTTTATGTCCTTTACTTTTAAATTGGGAAATACTGGCATATGGCTAATGCTGAATACAATTTATACCTCCAAAACAAAGTCTAGCTGCCTCTTCTCCTAGGCAGCTCAAAAAAAAACCCTTTCTGAATCTTGAAATGGATCTCGTTTGAGTTCTAGATTCGTTTGATCGTAAAGAATTCCTTTTGTACAGAGTCGACAGGACAACTATTTCAGATAATTTTTTCACCCCAAAATAGCTTGAATAACTCTCAGCTGCAATGATCTTATCTCTATAATTGTTTCTTTCTCCTGTGGGCTCCATCACTCACAGCTCTGTCACACCTGCCAAGGCTCTAACCTGGCCTATGTCAGAGGCCTGGGAGTGAAGTGTGTGCAATGTCACACGTGAGGAAAAATCTTTAAAATCCTCTCACAACAGGCTGAGTTTTATTTTCACTCAATTTCCTTCCTCCGCCCATCCACAACCAATCAGCTTTAACTTTAGACCCAAACAGATTCCTGAACCTTAATTCTAAGGAGATTCAGAATTTAGTTATTTAAAATACCTTTTAAACTGGCCCACTTCTAGAAAAAATTTGGTCAAATTGATTCATCTTCCCCCAAGGCAGACTTTTAAAAGGATTCTTGTTGTACGCAGTTCGTCCCAACTCCTTTCCTTCATTATGAAAAATGAGTTGGCTAGGATTGTGCTTATCCTCACCCGGAGCTCTAGAACAGAGGTAGCAGTACCCCTATTAGATTCGCCTCTTTTATAAAAGACAAAACCCATAACCTCCCATTACCACCAAGGCTGATCTGGACACCACAGCCCCTTGAGAGGAGGAGACCTACAGAATCATCTACCTTTGGTTGGACTTCAGCCACCCTCAAGAAATTCACATTAGGAGTCAGCTGAAATCTTTTAAATGTTTCTGTCCATCTCCCTACAGAGGCACAACAGGCCATCATAAAGCAATATGGTATAAAGGGAAGAACACCGGGCTAGGAGGAAAAATGCAGGGCTGTGTCAGATAAAAATTAGACACAGCCTCTGTGCTGGTCTTTTTAGTCTCATCTGTAGGACACAGGTTATAATGCCGGCCCCTGCTCAAAGGAATGTGTGAGCACTGAAGATCACATGGGATAGTGATGTGAAAGTGCTTTGCCTCAAAGAAATAGAAAACAAACATGGGGACCTGGGAGACACATCAAACTTGGACACTAGGGTTTAGGCTTTAAAACAGTTTCTGTCTGGGACACCTGGGTGGTGTCTTTCAGCACAGAGCCTACTTGGGACTCTCTCTCCTTCCACTCCTCCCCTGAGCATGTATACGCTCTCGCTCTCAAAACAAATAAAAATAAACGTAAAAAAGAAAGTTTCTCCCCAAATGATTACAAGTAGTCATATTTGCTAAGTCATTTGTCCCTCCAAGAAGGGGGGGCGGGGGAGGGACTAGAGGTTGAGTTCAACAGTTCACAGCCAAGGATTTAAATAAACATGCCTTCTTACTGAACTCTCTACCAAATAAATACTCTTAATAACAAGAGTTGGAGCTTCTGGGTTGGTGAACACATCAATGTGCTAGGAGGGCAGTCCTCCGAGCGAGGGCATGCAAGCTTTGCACCCCCCCACCACAAACCACTCCTCGTCCTATGCATCTCTTCTACTGACTGCCCCTGCACATCCTTTACAGTAAACCAGTAAGTACAGTGCTTTCCTGAGTTCTGTGAGTCGTTCTAGTGAATTTTCATACCTAAAGTGGGGTCTTGGGAAGTCCTGACTTATAGCCAGTGGGTCTGAAGTATGGGTGGTCCCTGGGACCTGTAACTGGCATCAGAAGTGGGGCTGAGCCCTCAAGCCTGGGGGACCCGATGCTAACTCTGGATAGTGTCAGAACAGGATTAAAGTGTTGGATACCCAAATGGTAGCAGAGAATGGATTGTTGGTGTGGAAAAAAAACATACATTTGATGACAGAGAGGTGTCAGAAAACCCCACGCAATCACTGATCCTCTCAGCTTGCTTATTCTAGACCATTCCTTCCTACTGCAAAATTTCTTCAGTCTCACCAAGACCCCCCACTCCACTGACTTGACCGCTCCCATCATCTACCATCTCCCTATCCTCTACACTCCCTCACCCAGGTTCCAATGGGTGGATCATGGTTATAGTCACTCCCTGGTCAAAATCTAAAAAGTCTGCCGGCTCAAGGGAAACAAAAGCAAATATGAACTACTAGGACCTCATCAAGATAAAAAGCTTCTGCACAACAAAAGAAACAACAAAACTAAAAGGCAAGTATGGAATGGGAGAAGACATCTGCCAATGACATCTGATAAAGGGTTAGTATCCAAAATCTATAAAGAGGTTATCAAACTCAACACTCAAAAAAATAAATAATCCAGGTAAGAAATGGGCAGAAGAGAGGAGCCTGGGTGGCGCGGTCAGTTAAGTGTACAACTCTTGGTTTCGGATCCAGTCACGATGTCACAGCTCGTGGATTTAAGCCCCACATTGGGCTCTGTGCTGGCAGTGTGGAGCCTACTTGGGATGCGCTCTCTCTCTTTCTCTCTCTGACCTTCCCCGGCTCATGCTCTCTCTCTTTCAAAATAAAAAAAGAAAAAAGAAAAGGGCAGAAGACATGAATCGACGTTTGTCCAAGGAAGATATCCAGATGGCCAACAGAGACGATGCTCAACATCACTCACCATTAAGAAAATACAAATCAAAACCACAATGAGATAACACCTCACACCTGTCAGAATAGCTAAAATTAACAACAAAAGAAACAACAGGTGTTGGCAAGGATGTGGAGAAAGGGGAACCCTCTTACACTGTTGGTGGGAACGCAAACTGGTGTAGCCACTCTGGAGGAGTATGGAGGTTCCTGAAAAAGTTAAATAGAACTACCCTATAACCCAGCAATTGTACTACTAGGTATTTACCCAAAGGATACAAAAATACTGATTCGAAGGGGCACATGCCCTCTGACGTTTATAGCAGCGCTACCGACAATAGCCAAACTATGGAAAGAGTCCAAATGTCCATCGACTGATGAAGATATAGTATATACATAAATGGTGTATCACTCAACAATCAAAAAGAATGAAATCTTGCCATTTGCAACAACGTGGATGGAGCTACAGTGCATTTTGATAAGCAGAAAAAGTCAGAGAAAAACGAATACCTTATGATTTCACTCATATGTGGAATTTAAGAAACAAAACAGATGAACACAGAGGAAGGGGAAAAAAAAGAGGAAAGCAAACCATAAGAGACTCTTAACTATAGAGAACAAACTGTGGGTTGATGGAGAGAGGTGGCCATGGGATAGGCTAAATGCAAGATGAGTATTAAGGACAGCACTTGTTGGGGTGAGCACGAGTATTATACGTAAGTGACATAATCATTAAGTTCTACACCTGAAACCAACTTTATCGTGTATGTTAACTAACTAGAATTTAAATAAAAACTTGAAAAAAAAGGTCTGCCTTCTCAGTGCCAGCATCAGAGTAGCTTAACGCTGTTGGAGACAAAAAAAGTACACACTTAGGTGACTGATTATACTCTAAATTCAGAGCCACAAACCTGAAATAGACACATAAACTGTCCAGAAACTAAGTTATATTTCCTTCGAATTCACTTTCCCTGAGAATACTACCTAACAAATTCTCTAACTGCAAACCTCCCCATACTCAGTCTCCAGCCGATACCTTCACTTCAGACTTTCTTGATCAAACTGCAGCAATCATTCTCCTCGTCCTCCACCACCAAGCCTATAAATCCATCCCATATTCTCCTCTCTCCTATAAAAATAACACAGAATGTTCTTAATTCCTATCAAAAGCCAATCCTTTCCTTCCTACATTTTCAAAAACTGTTTCTTGCCAAATTATTCTGCCCTTTCCTCACCATCTATTTATCCCTTTGTATTAGACCACTAGTTCTCACCAACACAATTTTGCCCCCCGGGGGACATGTGGCAATGTTTGAAGTTGTTTTCAGTTGTTACAAGTGGGTGATGCTACTATGACATAGTGCGTAGAAGCCTAGGATGTTACTGAGCATCCTATAAAACACAAGACACCTCCCTCCCCCAAACAAAAATTATCTGGTCAAAAATGTCAACTCTGCCACAGCTGAGAAACTCCATACTAGACCTCTTCTACTATCAATCACTCTCAAAAGCCCTCTCTTGAGCCCATATTCTCCTAAGCTACGTCCTATTTCTATGCCTTCCTTCATAGTGAAGCTTCTTAAATGAGTTGTCCACAAAGCTATCTCCACTTCTCCATCCATATTCTACTTTTCGGCTTACTCAGACTTCCACCAAACCTTTCTTTTGAAGTAACTGTTGTCAAGTCCCCATGTACCATCCTTGACTAAGTTCTGTTGATTCTGTCAAAAATGTGTCTTGAAGCTGTCCATTTCTTTTCATTTTCACTGTCACCATGCTGGAAAAGTCACCACTGTCAGCTCCAGCAAAAGCCTCTTAACAGGGACCTTGGCTTTCACTTGACCCATCTGCATAAAGCAGCTAAAATGATCTTTTAAAAATACTTCCCTATTGGAGCGCCTGGGTGGCTCAGTTGGTTGAGTGCCCAATTCTTGATTTCAGCTCAGGACTTGATTCTGAGGTTGTGGGATCGAGCCCCATGTCAGGCTCTGTGCTGAGCATGGAGCCTATTTAGGATTCTTTCTGTTTCTCGCTCTGCCCCTCTGTCCTGCTCCACTCTCTCTAAAATTAAAACACACACACACACACACACACACACACACACACACACACACAGGAACCAAAAAACCTGTCCTTATTTTAATCCTTTAGTGGCTTTCTACTATGCTTTAATAAAATTCACATTATACAATGACCCATAAAGTGCTCCTGCTTCTCGCCCCTGTACTTCTTTCCAACCTCACCTCCTTCCACTAAACCCTCTGCTCACTATGCTCCATGAACACTGGCCTCCTCTATGTTCCTCAGACGTGCCAAGCTCTCTCCCACTTCAGATGTGTACTACTGGTCTCTCTGTGCCCAGTTCTTCACATGGTTGGCTCACAGCTTGTCACTCAATAGTGTATCACTTGGTTTCTTTCTTGGCATTCATCTTATGTAATAACAGGTTATTTTCATTTTTACAGCTAATATCTCTATATGCTGTCTATGTGCAGCATATAGAGATATTAACTCTTTGTTAACTTAATCCTCAAAACCTGTAAGCCATTATTTTTATACAGAAATGAAGAAACCGAAACATAAAAGGTCATAAAGCTAGAGTACAGCAGAGCCAGGATTCGAACCTGAGCATTCCAGCTCTGAAGCCCATACTCCTAACTACTAAGCTGCACTCCCTTTCTGTTCATTTAACTCTTTATTGTTGGTAATACAGGCATCTGAAACTGAAATCTTGTCTGTCTTATGAACAAGTGTTAGATGCACAGACAACACTCGATGAATTTTAAATACTGGTAAATGAATCACCTAACTCTAATTGCCTGATAAGAACATGGGGATTTCCCCACTCACATCTTGTGTATGGCAGCCAATGTTGCTAAGTATCTCATAAACGGTCCTTCTTCACTTGTCTAAATTCTTCAGATATAATTATTAATTCAGCCCCTCCTCCCCTTAAAATCTATCCCAACTTACTTTGCTAATTCTAGTCCCAAATAACATAAAAAAGTGGCCATATGCCATTGAAACAACATGAAGATGGAAAAAAGCATCTTAAAATATTACAAAAATCCTCTGAGGTCCAAAAAATTTACAACATTCTATTCTTATTCTTTGGGGACTGGCTTGCTTCCAAGCATGAAACAAAAGCCAGCAGACAGGTGATAACCAGCACTGAATGCCCACAGCCAGACAACTGGGGAAATAACCAGTATCTAGACTCAAATTGCAACTTTACTACTTAACATAAAGAGAGATCCCTTAAGAGTATCTTCTTGGGGCACCTGGGTGGCTCAGTTAGTTAAGCGTCTGACTTCAGCTCAGGTCATGATCTCACAGTCCGTGAGTTCGAGCACCGGTCGGGCTGAGTGCTGACAGCTCAGATCCTGGAGCCTGCCTTGAATTCTGTGTCTCCCTCTCTCTCTGTCCCTCCCCTGTTCATGCTCTCTCTCTCTCTCTCTCTCTTTCCTTCAAAAATAAATAAAAATTAAAAAAAAAAAAAAAAAAGAGTATCTTCTTATCCAAAAAATGGTGAATGAGAATTCTTATTTCAAGAAAAGAAGCGCTAAATGCGGTAATTCAGTGACTAGCTCATAGCAGAAGCCATCAAACCAGGCTTCAGGATTAGTAATTTCCACTTTGTTCAAGTAAGTACACTAATTACCTTACATTTAATTTTAGCTCAAAGATACTTATTTAAATGCCAGGCAATAATATTAATATGAACAGAACTAACATTTGTTGAGTACCTATTATCCTCTAGATACTGTCTTAAGCCCTTTGCCTGTTTTAACGTACACATCATTTCAGTTTTACAGATGGAAGAGCAGATGGTTTAAGTAATTCATCTATAGACATACACAAGTAATTCACCTAAAGCCATATTACACAGAAGATGATAGAGCCAGGAGTAAACCCCAGATGGTCTGATTCAAGACCCCATACTCTTACCACTAAGCTATACTTTCTCTTTGGGGAGAGAAAGATAGGAGTAAGACATTTCCCTTTGCCCTCAAGGAGCTTTAGTTCAGTTTTATATGAATTCTATTATTCAAAGTCATTTCAAATCACCCCAGGTTTAGGTTTTGTTCACTAACAGAGACTTCTTAATACAAGGTCAAGTCATAAAATTCAACTTTGCTGCACAAGCACATTATACTTTCACCAACAATTAAGTAGTTCCCAAGAACCGAGAAAGAAAAAGGCTATCTATACTATATAGGTAGATCCTAAATGGACTGAATACAGCACAAGTTTCCCTATCTGTGGTGGCAACAAAGGAGATTATTTCACTCTCTCATCCTTCTCCTTACTGTTCCATGTAAGATGACTGTATAGTTGTACTTGCTAGTCTTAAGAAGGAAACTCAAGTGAGTTTTATCTTTACAACCCTATTCCACAGAGACAGACTTACCTTTTACCTGCGTAAGGTCAATCCCTTTCTCTGCTGCCAATTTCTTTGCAAGAGGACTAACGAACAACCTTCCCTTTGGTCCAGCAGGAGTAGTAGGGCGGGTGGCTGAAGGTGTAGGGGCTACAGGTTGGGGAGTTGGAGGAACAGGGGCCACCTTTTGAAAAAAGTTAGATTGTTAATTCACTACTGCAAAGGCTGGTCTGAAAGATAAGGAGTTTACATTTTATTAAGAAGTCAAGATATATTAAGTAACTTTTATCTTTCTCTCAAAGATCATAATGCACATTTCCCCTGCTTAACCAACTTAATATAACAATATGAAGAGGAACAACAATACTTTATGTCAAAGACAGTACCAAGTTATCTTTGTGATAACATGGAGAGGCAGGAAATTTAATACTGTTATCCAGTATATAATATCTTCATAGGCTTTCTTCACGTTACTCTCTTGCTGCTTCTTATTCTCATTTTCTTTTTTTTTTTTATTTAAAAAAAAAATTTTTTTTTTAACCTTTGTTTTTTATTTTTGAGACAGAGAGAGACAGAGCATGAATGGGGGAGGGTCAGAGAGAGGGAGATACAGAATCTGAAACAGGCTCCAGGCTCCGAGCTGTCAGCACAGAGCCCGACGCGGGGCTCGAACTCACGGACCGCGAGATCATGACCTGAGCCGAAGTCGGACGCTTAACCGACTGAGCCACCCAGGCGCCCCTCTTATTCTCATTTTCTTACATGACCAACATGGTTTTTGCTTTCAGTTATCGTCATTTCAAAGTAATAAATTATGCTGGAAGGTTCCATGTTGAAAATATCTTAATAAACCAGCACTACTACTTGCCAGCTCCCCACAAACGTAGGGCAGTAAGAAATCAAGTTTCCTTTGACAAAAATATTGTACGTAATCTAAACTCACATGATTCTAACATCTACAGAAGGTTGGTGATAATGTTATCTATGCCTGGACTTCACACAAGTACATAATAGATATATAGTATATAATGTAGAGCATATAAGCAACAAGACTAAATTCTAAGCAAAACAAGCCATGCTACATCAAGGTTCTAATGTATTATAAACAGAAACCTGACCCACTATCATAAGCAAATACCAAGAGTACTGACAGTAACAAAGATTAGTTGACCCTCCAACGACATGAGTCTGAACTACACAGGCACACTTACACACGGATTTTTATGGTATGGGACTGTAAATGTGTTTTGTCTCCTTTATGATTTTAATAACATCTTCTTTCTCTAGTGTGCTTTAAGAATACAGCATACAATCTATATAATATACTAAATATATGTTAATGGACTGTCTACGCTGTTGGTTAAGGCTTCTGGTCAATAGCAGGCTTAGCAGTTAAATTTGGGGGGAATCCAAAGTTATACATGGATTTGCAAGGGCGCAGTTTGTGCCCCAGTCCCTGTGTTGTTCATGAGTCAACAATATATAATAAATTCTACAGAAACTGGGGAATGAAGTATTAACTTCCATATACACATCTACACCTAAAGCATAAAAAGAACATGTCATCTCAGCTTTGTTCTCAGCAGACCTCATGACAGTAGGAAAAAAGAAACAGACACAGGTCAAACAACTATTAGGTGGGCAGTGCAGTGCCACATACCTGTAGATCTCCACAAATGCTCACTATGTCCATCTTTTTTTGTTTTTCTTTTTCAGATTTTTTTTTTTTTTTAAGTAATCTCTATACCCAACATGGGGCTTGGATTCACAATCCCAAGATCAAGTCATGCGCTCCTCCAACTGAGCCAGCCAGGTGCCCCTAACTATCTCCTTCTTTATTCGTAGAGTCTTAGGGTGGGAAGGAACCTAGGATATTATCCAGTCTAATCCCTTAATTTAGAGATGAACAAGGTAATGTTTCCTCAATTCTAGAAGCATACATACCGGGGGTGGAGGAGATGGTGGTGCTTGTGGTTTTAAATCAGTTACTTCAGTTGGCCTATAGTCAGCAAATGCTGGTATATCTTCCTCTTTTTCTACAATGATACAGAGTGGGGTTCCTAGAGGGACATCTCTTGTGCCTTCAGGGATCAGGATTTTTGCCAGGTAACCCTCTTCCTGTACTTCAAAACCTTGAATAGAAAGAAAAACCATTATGGGACTTAAGGAACTCCACTATCTCACCAAACTCAAAGCAGTTTTAAGTAAAAAGCTCTTCTCCTTCAAGCTAGCTACCCAACCTTTGGTGAGCTACTCTACCTCTTTATGTCACAGCTCCTTCAACTACAAAATGGGGTAACGATAATACTTACCTCACAGGGACGTTATAAGAATTAATATTTTCCAAGAACCTAGAAACAGTACCTGGTACAAAGTAAATACTAAATAAATAGCTGTTTAGTGCACTATGAGAGATTACAGACAGTAGTTAATTCTGAATATTTTTCTAAAAACATCTCTAAGGGAAGCCCCTACACAGACCCATAAGACCTCAAGCTGGCATCAACTGTACCAGTATGACATCAGCTGTACTGCTAAAAATAAGAACCACATGGATGTTAAATTAAGGGAACTACTAGGTTTGACAGTGATGTGGGATAAATTATGCCCCTAAAAGCACCTTTGGAGTTTTTCAAAGAGATTATATTGGGTATTCAACTATTCCAATGTAAAGAATATGGTATTACTAGGGTTTCTAAGGAATTTACAACTTAACATTTTATTCAGCTACTGCTCTTGGAAAGAACTCCAATGTGAAGTGTTTCAAAAGTAAAACTAAAAGAAGCCATCGCAGAGAACAATTTTTGCCTTGCAGATCTGGGCTTTCTGTTGTGTTGTGCCTCTCCCTGATGAACACATCTTTGACAAATCTTTCCCTTCTCCAGTTAAGCATTAATATCCAATAAGAGATTTAAAAAAAAAAAAAAAAGACTTCAGGGCCACAATAGAGTTGGACCAAGGTAATACTTCTCCAGTGCCTAGAGTCTCTAGAATACTATCTCCATAGCTATACTGGTATTCAAGTTAAAATGCAAAGCTCATCTATTGTTACCAAGATGTTTGTTTATATCTTTTTTCACAAACAGAATCCTTTCTTCTAATAAAATCTTCTGGGAGGAATACAATATACAAAAGGATAAAAAAGTGGTTGCCCTGGTGGAAGTTGGGAAAAGGGGCAGGGCACAACAAAGTCCTGTCATGAAGTCTCCTTGCCCCAAAGTACCATCAATGACTCAGGGGGTTGGAAGAATACAATCTAAAAACCACCATTGCAGAGGATGCCCAGAATCTCCCACTGCATCTTTGAGGACTGGACAGGAAATAGATTCATCTACTAATTATCTGTAAATATCATCACAAATATACAATTGTCTAGGTGGGTTTTGTTCTGGGCATAACGATGAATCAGAAAGGGAATACATGGAAACGTGACATGATACCCAAACAGGTATCATGACTCTATCAGTCGTTCTCAAACTATGAAACCAATCCAAACCCTGGTTTTAGTTTTTCCTCACAGTCATCTTAAATTCTTTGGTATTTTCCTGCCTTAGAAGTACTTTTCTCATGTTTCTTCTTTTTTCCCTTGCCCAGTTTAGAGAATGGCGGTTCTGATGTAGCTTCTTAGCAACATAAGAATGTTAAGAAGCAAACTCTAACCTAAAAATAATGTCTAAATTGACATATCCTTGATTCATTTAGAGTGTGGTGTGGAACTGACAAATCCCACTACATACACTTCTGTTATGACATATTCTGTTCCAGGAAACGAATCCCCAAAATTAAAATTTTTCATGTTATCACTCACTCATTATAGGATAGGACGGCAATCCTCTTCCCTCATTGGAAAACTCAGTGCCTCAACCATTAAGAGCTGAAGAAATCTCACCTATAGTGGCCTTGTCAGTCTCTATCTCTGCCAATAAATCTCCTTCACTTAGCTTCTCACCCACTTTTTTTTCCCATCTCTGAACTGTGCCCATGGTCATGGTGGGAGAGAGGGCAGGAAGAACCACCTGCAGAAATAAACACACATTACTGCTTAATACGAGGAAGACTTGGAAACAATGGCACTCAAGCAAGCTTCAAGAGCTTTATGGAATGATAGTGACTCTGATGATCCAAATTCCCATCTGTCTAATGCCTTCCTAAAGTAAAAGTTCAATGCCTCAATGCCCCACCAGTTAAATCATCCTTCAAATCTCAAGCTTTACATTATCACTCATACTTTGATTCCTCCCCCTCCAAAGTTAAAAGCAATGGGTATACATGAAAGATTTCTTCCTAGATAGTCAAAATTAATTCAATTACATCTCTAAACACAGAATATCTTTTCTTCTTTTTTATTACATAGGTTAAGCTAGAATTTTTCATTTCCACAGAATGACCTTGGTCTAGAGTATTTCATTAAAATTTTGCTGTGCTCTGTATGAGCATATATCCTTTTACTCAGAGGAAACTTCATTCTCCCAAACTTCCGGATACCTTACCAAGATAAAAAAAAAAAGAACATTATGAAAAATTATATACCAACAAATTGAATAACTGAGAAGAAATGGATAAATTACTAGAAACATATAACTTTCCAAAATTGAACTGGGAAGAAACTGAAAACTTGAACAGACCAATCACTAGCACCGAAACTGAACCCAAAACTCCCAACAAACAAAAGTCCACAGATGGCTTCACAGATGAATTCTACCAAACATTTAAAGAAGAGTTAATACCAGGACACCTGGGTGGCTTAGTTGGTTAAGCATCTGACTCCTGATTTTAGCTCAGGTCATGATCTCACAGTTCGTGGGATCGAGCCCAATTTCGGGCTCTGCACTGACAGTGTGGACCCTGCTTGGGATTCCCTCTCCCTCTCTCTCTCTCCCACCCTCCCTCTTGCCCCTTGCCTGCTTGTGCACACACATGCTCTCATTCTCAAAATAAGTAAACTTGAAAAAAATAAAGAGGAGTTAATACCTAGTCTGCTCAACTATTCCAAAAAATAAAAGAGGAAGAAAAACTTCCAAATTCATTCTACAAGGCCAGCACTACCCTGATACCTAAACCACCAAAAAAAAAAAAACAAACAAAAACAAAAAACACCAAAACCCCCCCCCCAAAAAAAACCCAAAAAAAATCACTACAGCCAATATCTGATAAACATAGATGCAAAACTCCTTAACAAAATATTAGCAAACTGAATCCAACAATACATTCAAAAAAAATTCATTCACCACGATCAAAGAGATTTATTCCAGGGATGCAAGAATGATTCAATATTTACAAATCAATGTGACAGATCACATTAATAACAAAAAGGATAAAAACCATATGATCATTTTGACAGATGCAGAAAAAGCACATGACGAAGTACAATACCCATTCATGATAAAAACCTTCAGCAAAGTAGGTTTAGAGGGAACATACCTCAACATAGTAAAGGCCATATATGACAAACCTATAGCTAATATCACCTTCAATGGTGAAAAACTGAGAGCTTTCCTTCTAAGATCAAGAAGAAGACAAGGATGTCTACTCTCACTTTTATTCAACATAGTACTGGAAGTCCTAGCCACAAGCAATCAAACAAGAAAAAGAAACAAAAGGCATCCAAACTGGTAAGGAACAAGTAAAACTCTCACCCTTTGCAGGAAAAATAAACAAAAGAACTGTTCTTACAACAGTGACTTCCGCCCCAATAAAATCTAAACATCAGACTGGCTGACCTAAATGAAAAAGTGCTTTGACATTCGTATGGCTTGTGTGTCCACTGAATTTAGACGCTTTACTCCGTTATTATGGGTTTTGTTTGCTTCCTCTCAACACCAGGATTATGCTGAGAGAAAAATCATTTCAAATAAAGCCTCAGGAAGGCACGAAAAAGAAGAAACACAAACTTGGAATGCTAATTACAAACTTTTTTAAATGTTTTTTTCTGTTCAGAAGTTGTCATCTCCACCTACTTCTTAAAAACTAGTGAGGCCAATAATCTCCACACAGTATCTTAAAGGATAATTAAGACACAACTGTAACACTTTGCACACAAAGCTACACACAGAAAATGGAGAAAAATGAGTGAGTCTTATGTAGTGAGAGACAGTTTGCTAAACAGGATGAAATAAATGTGTGAACTCAACATTGCACAAAACGTCTATTAACAACAGACCACGGAGAAGAACATCATGCCCAAAAAAGAAAATGATTCCTATACAGAAATGTCTACAAATACACTAGGTGAAAGAAAAGTTTTAGTTTTAAACCTTCAGAAAAAGGCCAGCTGCTTTTTTACCCATTTCCAATATTCAAAACACAAATATACATGGGATAACCCTAGTATCTAATAAACTGCTTTAGTCTCTTAGAAACAGATTTAACAGAACCAACAGTGATTACTATTTATTCACTTCAGCTCTTTTGCTATGCTATTATATATGTTTATTTTACACTGACTCTTTATTGTCAGTTTCCTCATTTATTAATATTACTGGACTACTTCACCCACTCTTAGAAAAAAACACCATATGTCAAAGAAAAACATCAACTGATGACTTTTATTCAATAGATAACGTGTGAGGCCTACTAAACACTCTATAATGTTCTTGAATGAACACTGCCAAGAACTATCTTGTCTACCACGTGGAGGTTGGGAAAGGTTAAAGGAATTGTCCTAGTTCATATACCTGGAAATAACAGCTAGGAGTAAAACTCAATTTTCATGTTTCAATCTCAACTTACTTTCAAATGACAAGAGCTAGCCATATTTAACACCATTGTCCAGGATGGGATAGCCATCGATGAAAAATAATGAACAATAAATTTTCTAGAGCAAACACCCAGAGGCTGAGGCTCACCTGCATGTGAGTGGGATAGGAGCTACCAGGAGCCTGAGCAGAAGGTGTGGGTGGTGAAGCAGGGGCAGCGGGGGTTGGTGCTGCGGCTGCTTGCGGGGTAGGTGCTGCCGCGGAATCCAGTGTGTAATTTTTAAAGGCCTCAATATCCTCAGGCCTAAGGAAGAGAAGGAATGCGTAAATACAGGGAGTTATAAGGCAAGTTTACCTCCTAGAAAAGTAGAATTAGAAACCTTTAACTCCTATTTTCTCAATTCTGGGTTTAAATACTCCACCAAGCACGTAAGTTCCACAAATTACCAAAGTACTACTCACTTCTCAACTGTGATGCAGATGATTGCTCCAACTGGAACATCTCTGGTACCTTCAGCCACAAGTATCTTTGCCATGTAACACTCCTCCAGGCTCTCAAATCCAACAGTGGCCTTATCAGTTTCGACCTTTTAACACAAAGCAGGAGCTTAAGCTCGTGCTACCAGTATGAAATTTATTAGATTGTGCCTAGAATCACACAATTCAACAGTCTGGTGAAGATGTGAAGATAAAGCCTCTTATTATAGATCTGAAAGGAATTATTTAAAAAAAACACCTTAGCTAAAAATCAGTCTGGCTAGTTGCTGACAGCATCTCTAATCAACCTTCTCTAATATCAGGTTGTAAAAACCATCTAAGTTTCTTAAGCAAAAAGAGTAAGTACCTATCCGGAAAGCGAACACTCAGTGTAGCTAAGCCAGTTCCTTCTGACTCATTTCCATATTTTAAACAACTTACCTCTGCAATTAGTTCACCCTCATTGATTTTTTCCCCTTCCTTTTTTTCCCAACGGGCTATGGTGCCTGCCTGCATTGTGGGGGAAAGAGAGGGCAATGGAACCTGGAGGAAAAAAGGAGAAACAATAAATTTTAAAAATGTTATCTCTCAGTCTGGTTTAATATTTCATTCAATTTTACTTAATGCGAAGAGTGTACTGAGTCTCATCTCATGCCGGGCACTGGGGACAGAAAGGGAGTTCCTGCCACCAGTTCTCCAGTGACAGGGTTCCTGCTCCACAATCCTGCGGGACTGACAGAGCACCTAATTCAGCAGACACTGCACAAATAGCTTCAGGTTTGGAACCCTTCTTTCAATGGACTAGACCAGGAGAGGGAAGCCTGGAATTCTTTCCCTTCAATAGAATAAACAGATCAGAAAGATAAGCTCAACAGCCAGAGCAAAGGTGGGTATTGGAGAAAGGACAAATGATACATACTAGGAACGGGGTGGAGGATCACTAAAGACTCAGAGAGAAGATTCCAACGCCAAGAAGTCTGCCCTGAAGGACAAACTGGCTCCCGTGAAGGGCAGGTCTGGGGCTCACCTTCTGATGCGGGGGCAGGCTGTAACAGCGGCGGCTAGGCGATCCCAAAAGCTGCAGCGCGAGGCGATTCCTCGGTGTGGCCCACGAGCTGGGGCTCCACCCGCAGAGTGCGCGGACCCTGCCATACCCCGCGGTCCCGCTGCTGCAACGAGCCGGAGCCGCGCCAGCCCGCGGGGTCACGCAGGGAGCTCCCGGGTCCTCCCGCAAGGCGGTCCACCGAGCCCCGAATCCTGCCCTTGGGGCCACATTCCGTGCCCGTCGAGCACAGACTCGCCACATACTACCAGCGACCCCCACACCCCAAAACCAACGCCGTCTCCGGAGTGACCTCTCCAAGAGCAGTGCGGCGTTGCCGTCAGCCACACCGCGCAGCCGCACATTGTCGTAAAATGGGCTCCAAAAGGTCGGCGCCACCCCTCCCCAGACCAGAAATGGGTGGAACGTCAGCTGTTCTGCCGGTAGTAGGCTAACGGGTGGCCCACAGCGGGTAGGGGCGACTACTTTGGATCCACGGGGGCAGGGGTGTTCCAGCGGAGGCAACGTAGGGGCAAGTTTGGGAGAAATGAGACGCAGGGAGGAGTAGGAAGGTGGAAGGGTCCTAAGGCATCTCAGGGTAAGACGGAGCCGCCAGGGAGGGGCCTAAAAAGGCGGCAAGAGCCGGCTACTAAAGGCAGGATGGTCTGAGAGGTGGGCTGAGGGGAGTGGCCAAGTTTTGAGAAAAGCGGAGAAGTGAGCGGGGAGGACGCGCCTGATGCTGAGAGCCCGAGGCCAAGGGCGCGGTCTTGGGGCGCTGAGGAAGGTTTGGCGAGCGGAGCGGGTCAGCTCGTTTCTGTGGTGTAACCTCCCCCACCCCCGCTCCCGCCCTTCCTGACCCTTCCGTGCTCAGGTGTGGGCCTCACTCGGTGCAGTCTGCGGGAGGTTACAAAGCTTTAGTTTCGCGTTTGTAGCATAACCGGCAATCCCAGTGAACAGGTTTTCCAGCCAAATGAAGGGCAGCCAAACGGAAGGTTAGTTTCCCCATTCGGCTGTGCCGTAACGGGACTAAGCGTAGGAAGATACAAGGTTACAAAACAGATTTGCGTTTCTAATCTATAGAATCCCTTTAGATCGCAAAAAACTTCGTTATGCTTGACATATTTCTTTTTTTTTTTTTTTAATTTTTAAAATGTTCATTCATATTTTGGGAGCCAGAGCGTGACGGGGAGGGGCAGAGACGGAGACAATCTGAAGCAGGCTCTAGGCCCCGAGCTATAGGGCTCAGGCGCTCTGTGAGATAACGACCTGAGGTGTAGTCCCACACTTAAACGACTGAGCCCCCCAGGTGCCCCTGTTATGCTTGAAGTATTTCATACCGAAACTAAACTATAACCCCGTGAGAGCGGGGAGCATGTCTATATTGTTCTTTGATGTATCCCCGGAGTTTAGTATAGTATCTGGTAAAGAGTAGAGGTTGAGTTCGTGTGGTTTGAATTAAATGAAGTTACCTACAACATTTGTTAGGTACGCTTCTGTAGGATTATCATCCTGTAATTAAAAAAAAAAAACAAACCTCATTTCTGAGCTGCATTTAGATCTCTAAGTCCCCAGTGTACAGATGGTCATAGAACACCAAGAAAAAGAAAAAAAGGAAAAACCAACATTTGAAAATATGTCAGCCTTTGCTAGTAATTAAACATTGGGAAAATTAAAGACAGTACTATTTCATACTCAAATAGGAAACTGTAAAAAGTAAAAAAATGAGATGGCAGGGAAAGAGATGCAGTTGTTGAGTGGACTGAATAGTTGGTTGTTTTTTTTTAATGAAGTTTGGTTTTCTTTTGTTATTTTATTATTTTTTTAATGTTTATTTATTTTTGAGAGAGAGAGAGAGAGAGAGACACAGAATCCGAAGCAGACTCCAGGCTCTAAGCTGTCAGCACAGAGCCATTCGCGGGGCTTGAACTCCATGAACCAAACTGCAAGATTAAGACCTGAGCTGAAGTTGGACGCTTAACCAACTGAGCCACCCAGGTGCCCCTGGTTGTTTTAAATACACATTTTTGAAAGTCTCTAATGTCTCTTTTGCATTAAAGACTTTTGTCATACAGGGGCTCCTGGGTGGCTCAGTCAGTCGGTTGGGTGTCCGACTTCAGCTCTGGTCATAATCTCATGGCTCATGGGTTTGAGCCCCGCGTCGGGCTCTGTGCTGACAGCTCAGAGCCTGGAGCCTGCTTCGGATTCTGGGTCTCCCTCTCTCTCTGTGCCTTTCCTGCTCACACTCTGTCTCTCCTTCAAAAATAAACATTAAAAAAAAAAAGACTTTTGTTACATAGTTGATGCTCAGGTTCTTATTTGTTTGCACATTTACATATAATTTCAAAAGAAGTGCTAAGTCAGTGAATTTTCTTTGACAGTAATAATGTTTTGTGCTTACATTTGAAATAACAACGGTAAAATGTCTATAGCAATGAAGTAATCCTTATCTCCGCTCCCCAAGTAATGAGTAAACATGTTACCAGGGAGATCACTTGAGGGAATGGACTTTCACTAAATGTAAATGGCTTTACTGATTAATTTCGGTCAATAAACACAAGTGAAAATGATGAATGGTATTTAGTTTGCAAACTCCATTTTATTCATGGTTTTTTCTGCTTTTTTAAAAATTAGTTCACAAATCTGGTACATACAGGCAGTTAAAAAACTGGTTATCACTTTGATAATCAGAAGCCTCTGGTATAACACAGTCTTCATGAAAACAAAACAGGGAGAATGCATGGTGGTAATCTCTTTGAAAGCAATGCTTGCAAACATCCATGTTTCTAAGAAAAATATAATTTTACATATATATTTTAAGCAAGCTATACCTCTTACATAAATTCAGACAATAGGAGTGTGCAATCATAATGCTTATTTTATGGAAAAAATGAAAATTATAATTATGCCATAATTGCTTTTCAGTAATTATTAGAGTCCTCTTGGATTTGATGTGTTTTCCCTAATTTTCAACTATCCTGGTCAAAAGGAGCTGAAATGGTAGTAAGTAGGAATGCCAATAAGGAGAGTTTAACTCAAATTCTTTAGGTACAAATTATATAGTGTTTCAATTCCAGCTAATTTAGGGAACTGAGAATAGTTGTCAATTTTTAAATGATGACTTTTGAGGAACTGAGCTTTCTTCTAAACTAGTTTTTGTGAGAGGATCATTTTTTTTTTTTTTAATCTAACAGGATTTAGAGGTTATTTGAGCTCAAGACATTCTAGTCCCTTGGTTTTTTCAAAGAGAATTTCAGCAGTGTCAGGATGGACTATCCCTCAAAAATGTCACTAGGGGACAGTTCTCTGAATAAATCAAGAGGCTTCTAGTGCAGCCAGAGTAACAAACAGGAATCAATTCAAACCAGAAGGAACCAAAGCACAACACTTCCTCACAAGGTTCTGGTCTTCAGAAACTGGAATGAGGATTGCCAATACACTGTACACAAGAATTACTGGAGTGACATCCTGTAATCCGGGTGTTTCGTTATTACCTGTGGCATAGGAGATTCATGAGCTAAAGGGGAAAAAATTATCTCCTTTTCTCCCCTGACTTCAACTTCAGATTTCTATAGAGGCACTAAGGCCATGCATCTCCTCTTCCAAAGGACAGAGCTATAAAAGCCAAATAAGGTGAAGGAATTTGGCATTTTTCTTCCATTCAATTTTCTCTGAAAAGTTAAATTCTCCATAACGGTAAGGACGTTTGCTCAAAGAAAACTGACAAGTAAAAACTAAAGAAACAGACATTCAAGATCAATTGTACTGGAAATACAGTAACGGATTTTGGCCTGACAACTCTCATGCTGTCTTATAGCAAAACACTAAAATTCATGCAACAGAGAAATTGGTGACATGAGGACTTTTACTCCAGACTTCCTGGGGGAAAAAACACTCAGAATATACTGTTTTCTTCTGTTTGCTTCATAATGTATTATTCTTGCTTTTGACTGACTGTCCCAAACTTTCCCAGTCATTTTTGATGAGAAATTCTTCAAAAGGAGAAGATCAAGCGAACTTACTGAAAGATATCAGGTATCTTATGAGCTCCTTCCATCTGCTAGAGGAGCAATCAAATAGATTATGTAAAACTACCTCCACAACATGAAACTACCTCCACAAGGAAAATGGCAGGTAGAATTAGAACCAGGAGTTAGTTGTCATCAGCATACTTGTAACAAAATAAAGCTTGTTCTGAAACCACAAGGGCTAGGAGAAGAGCCTGTATAAAAGCTACTGGGTTCTCTAGAAAATGGATACAGTATACAGAATGTGAGAAGATACAGAACTCACACTCAAGTTACAAAAATAGACATGGTTCTCAGACAAAAGGCAAATGAGTACAAAAGAATTCTCCAAACATGAACTATTTTTAAAAGACACATCTATATAAAACAACAAAATGTCATTTCAGAGCTCCAGTGAGTAGTTTGTTAAAACAGTTGGAAAAGGGAGATGAAATAGAGACAGACAGATCAAGAACCCAGAACTGACATGTCTGACTCTTCTGGTTGGCAGTGGTCACAGGCTGACTGCTTTGGGGAATGAATATGTGTGTGTGTGTGTGTGTGTGTGTGTGTGTGTGTGTGTGTGTGTGTGTGTGTGTACATACATATATATACATATGGCTGATTAGTTGATGGTGTTTGGTAAGTGACTGAGAAAACCCTAGTTATTCAGTAATCTCTGAAAGTTTAACTCTTCTTTTAGCTTCTACACTGGACAGTGTTGCACATGAGAAAGGATTCTAGGTTTTTTACCCAGAATCAACCCTGCCATTCACAACTCATGCTCCATGCCCCATGGTTCCTATTGTGCCCTAAAGGATCAACCTAGACTAAATATATAATAGAAAATAACTCTGGCCTTGAAATGAGGAGGGGCAGACCAGTGACTCATGCTCAGTACTCATAAATCACAAATACCAAAATTAATGGTCTGTCTCCTTTTGACTGCAGAGGAGATGCCACGAGCTACAGGAAGTCATGAGAGAAAGAAAGTCAAGAAAATATGGGTAGCAGCACCTTTCCATACCCGCCTGGATTTTTAAGGAGACTTTAAACTCCTTTTTCCTTTCAAACACAAAGTTCATCAGTTGGAAGGGGAAAACATGGCTCTACAGTGACAGAGTCCCTAGAGAAAACTGGCAGTACATGAAACATGCCCTCCATGGGCTAAAGGACAAGTTGCAGAACCAGTTAAGACACAAGAGGCAGCCAAAGGTCTTCCTCAATCGCGGTTTTAGCAAGTATAGCACAATATGGGCTTTTTCCATCCAGTCAACAGTTCAGCACCATCCATGTCCGGTCCAAAAAATTCCTGAAGAGTGGGTTTTCATCTTTGGTACCGCCTCATGAGTTATTCTTGGTTTGCAATAGCTGCAAAGAAGCAAAAAAGCTGGTACCTTTGCCTTGTCTGTGAGTACAAATGCTGGGACTCTGATTGCTGCAACCATTGAGGCCAATTAAAATAAAACTGTAACACACAGGGGTGATGCATCCAATTCCCAGGTTCCAGATAATAGCAGCCATGCCCCTACAGGAGCGGGATCATCCATTCCCATTGGTTAAGGCCTTTGGTTTGTTGTCCTCAGAGTAGAATAAAACACTGTGTTCCCACGGACAAGGAACTCCAGATGGACCCATGGTCTACAGTTGACAGGGGTTTTAAAAAATGTACTACATATACCAGGCACAGAAACAGCACTGGCCTGGGGCTGTTACACTTGGAGAAGCTTCTGTTTTGGTAGCACGAACTAGAAACTTCTTAGTGTATTCTGGTTTTAGTCCTCTTTCCTGAGTGAAACAGCCAGGGGGTGCCAAGTTCCACAAGCCCCCAGTCTAATACTCAGCATTAATTCTCTCCATGGTCTTCTTCCACCCAGGCTACGATTTTCCCTTCCCAACCAGGGATGGCATCGTCATCGTGGAAAACCTAGAGGAAGAAAAAGAAGCCACAGTGAAAAAATAACAGGATAAGACAGTGACTCTCACTAGAAAACTGCTGCTGCTAAAAGTAAGATCTCAAACATAAAGGATAAGAAAATATAGAGAAAAGCCTGAAGCTAGAGGCTATGTCCCTTTGGTTCTGTCCCTAAAGTTATAACTACATATTTATGTATTTAATATTTTTAATGCATGCAATACATTATTATATGTTATTATGTACTATATATTCTTAGTTCTACATCTATGAAATGGTAAAAGCATCCCTAACTCTGCTTTGCTCATGGAGATCAATAAGATTTAATATATTACTAACCATGAAGCACTTTGGGCTCCTTGGGAGAAAGCAGCAGCATAAGCATTACACAAGTGAGAAAGGGGAAAATTTCGGTCCCAAGTATTATAAAGAAAGGGTTAGAAAGAAGACCAAAAGAACATGCAGTTCTTTTTATTCATTCATTCAATGAATTTCTTAAGCCACCAATACAACAGGGCTATTAAAGCATGTTGAGGAAATATTTATGAAATAAAACATCAGCTTTAATCACAATGCAACCACTTGTAATATGTCAGAACCCAGAATTCTCTTCCCTGTATATGGCAGATGGATTATAAAGAGAGGCGTAGGCTAAGAATATAGTCAAGGAGTTGAGAATAAGCATAGGTGATTTTCTAGAAGTTCCTCATTTTCACTATCTGAGAAACTACCATCACAATGTACAGTTCCATATATTCATACCTATTTTACTCTATGTAGGAAGCAGAAAGGTTTCTAAGATTTGACTGCACATAGAAAAGGGACCCCCCCAACCAGGCTTTTGTTCAAGCTTAGGTCCTTTCCTTTTTAAAATCAGTAACTGTATCCAAGTCTGGTCAAAGTGGTTAAGTCCTTGAAGCGAAGAAGCTGTCAACTCCTTGTGCAATTCCCTGACCATCTAGGTCTAGGGTAATCAGACTGTGGTCTGAGGCTCTGGGAAATTCCGCTGACCTGGTTAGGGAACTCGGGTACTGCTGGCTATCAGTCCCTGAGGAGGTGGCTCTGGGAATCAGCAGCACACCACCCAGACTCCCCTCGGATTCTGTACCTCCTCTTTGACAGTGCCAAACTCAGGATCCAGCGCTTTAAAATGATACCGGTGATTCCCCTCCCGGTCAATGGCTGCTTTAAAATCCTTTAGTGTCACCTCCCCCAACCTGCAACAAAAGGCAAGAGCGCTAAAACAGACTGTTCATCAGTAGGCTGGAAAGATGAGACGTTAGCTTTAAACCCAGGCCCCTGCCAAAGACTCTCCAGGAAAAAACAGCATGGCCTTGTTAGGTCCCTGCCCCTGATAACCCAGACAATTCTACAAGAGCAGAGCTGAGGGAGCCAGTCACCATGAGGGAATGAGAATGGCATTCCATCTGGGGTGATCTGGGAATTTAAAAGAGATGTATTGTTTCAGCAGCAGCCAAATCACTTTTCCCTGTTTTACTCTGGAAATAAGACATACCGTCTCGGAGATCTAATTTGCTGAGCCATCAATATGTCTAAGTTCTCTGATTTCCTTCTCTGCAACAATGTTCCATTTCACCATCTTCATCCTTCCAGCTTCAGAAAGCTCCCCTCTAGCCCACAACAAGTAAGCAAACTCTCTAGGAAAGGGGCAGCCTACTCCTTCTCTCAGTAGTTGGTTCCAGAGTTAAAAAAAAAAAAAAAAAATCTTTCTTTCAAAGCCATTTGCCTTACAAGGGAGCATAAATGAATGTTTGAAGGCTGTTAATGTGAATTCTCAACTGCTCAGATGCAGTCATCAGACAGTACCAAGATCAGTGAGGAACAGCCTGGAGGGCTAGTGTGTGATCTATGGCTATCAGTGGAGCTATTTTATGAGCCCTTAAAAAAATTATTTTTCCTAACTTGGAACATATCTGTGTATCAGGACTGGAAGTGCTATTACGGTGTCTGTACCCAGAAGCAGATCAAGACATGTCCCTTGTAGTGCCGCTGGTTAGTGGTAACAATGAGACTAGAACCCTGATCCTGTATTCTTACTGCACTGTACTGATTCTCAAACACTGCTCAGATGGTTGCATGGGCAGTAACTACTGATTCTGCCTCCTGTCCTTTTTAAAAGAGGAATAACGATCCCAGAATCTCACCTCTTTGGTATATTGACCATGAAGGGTGTAAGTGACCGGTCAGTGAAATAGAGCACTTTAGTGCAGGTGCTGCTGACAGCCGGAGAGCTCTGTGAGTGAGGCAACTCTGCAATCAGAGAAAGACTCTATGGTCAGAACCGAATGTGCTCCCAACCATCCCTCAGTTCCAGTTATTCAGAGTGTCCCAGGAGAAGGAAGCTGCCTGAGGTCACAGCACAGCTTTCACACCCTTGCAAAACACCACGTCCACAGGGCGTGAGCCACAGGAAGTCACCACTGAGGCCACAAAGCCAGGAGGTGCTTCGGACATGGACACTATCATGAAGCCATTTCTCACCCGTTCCAGGTTATTTCTAGCAGGCAACAGGAACTTTCCTGACAGGCATTGTTGCTCAGAGTCAAAAGAGGTCAAAGAAGCCAGGCAAGATTTCAGCAAAGGAAGAATGGACGCAATAGCAGGAGCTACAGACACAGCCAACATTCAGACAGCGGGAGAAAATGCTCATGCAATCCACGGACAGAGAAATGAGCAGGGACGAGAATCACAGGAGCACAGTAACGTTAGAAACCGAGATTCCAAGGGGCCTTATGCTTCCTGTACCAAAGGTACGAGACCAGGGTGCCTGGGTGGCTCAGCTGGTTAAGTGACCACCTGTGCTGACAGCACAGAGCCTGCGTGGGAGTCTCTCTCTCCCTCTCTTTCTCTGTCCTTCCCCTGCTAGCATGCTCTCTCTCTCTCAAAATAAATAAATAAACTTAAAAAAATAAAAATAAAGGTACAAGACCTACCTTATCTCTTGGCTACACAGGATCTATATGTGTGGGTCCCATGGTTTTTAACTCAAATTCCTTGGTCCACATCTTATCTCTACCCTTTGTATAGGTACTTAAGGAAAATTTTTAATTAATAAGTACCTATGATTATGACTTTAAGAGGAGAAAAGACTAATTAGGAAACTTTTATCATAAGAACGAACAATTATTGTTGTATCTTATAATCTACTTAATGTAATTGTTATAATACTAAAATCTCTCCTGCAATTCCACTTACACATATTTTCTTAACTTATTCTAGGCATTTCAACATCCTTGTCATATCTGAATCTACTCTTGCATAGACACTGATGGACTCTTAACAGTGGCTTGCGTCTTTCTTGCTTTTGTGGATGTCTCCTAATTTACTACTGAATGTCAGACATCATATGTAAGACAGTAGAGAGTGACTTACAAAATGTTTTTGTTTAGAAATGCGCACACTGATTGTTCCCCAGCCATTAGTAGGGATTGTTAATCTAGACAGGAACTGAGCTGGGATTGGGATTTTTGTTAAGGTTACTTTTGGTGTACCACCATCTTTAAATTCCTCTAGAGTTATGTTTATTTAAAAACAGATTTAAAGGGGCGCCTGGGTGGCTCAGTCGGTTAAGCGTCCGACTTCAGCTCAGGTCACGATCTCACGGTCCGTGAGTTCGAGCCCTGCGTCAGGCTCTGGGCTGATGGCCCAGAGCCTGGAGCCTGCTTCCGATTCTGTGTCTCCCTCTCTCTCTGCTCTTCCCCCGTTCATGCTCTGTCTCTCTCTGTCTCAAAAATAAATAAACGTTAAAAAAAAAATTAAAAAAAAAACAACCAGATTTAAAAAATAAATAAAAATAAAAGGATTCACCCAACTTCTATCCTTTTGTGTCTGACATCATTCACTTAACAGAACGTTTTCAAGGTTTATCCATGTTACAACATGTTATCGGTGCTTCATTCCTTTCTGTGGACGGATAATATTCCATTGTCTGCACGTGTCAGACTTTGTTGATCCATTCTTTGAGTAATGAACATTTGGGTTGTTTCTACCTTTTAGCTATTGTGAATAATGCTATGTACAAGTTGTTTTTTTTTTTTTTTTTTTTGAATTCTTGCCTTTAATTCTTTTGAGTATTGACACCTAGGAATGGAATTGCTGGCTCATATAGTAATTCTATATTTAGGTTTTTGAGGAACCACCAAACTTTTCCACAGCAGCTGTATCATTTTATATCCCCACCAGCAATGCATGAGCATTCCAATTTCTCAACATCCTCAATACTTATTTTCCATTTCTTTAGAACCACCTAGTGAGCGTGAAGTGGTAGCTCACTGTAGTTTTGATGTGCATTCCCTAATGACTAATGGTTTTTTGTTTTGTTTTGTTTTTCTTTAAGTTTTTATTTATTTATTTTGAGAGAGAGAGGGAGAGAGAGAGAGCAAGAGAGCGCACCCACCAGCCGAGCCAGGTAGGGGCAGAGATAGAGGGAGAGAGAGAATCCCAAGCAGGTTGCACACCCCAGCACAGAGCTGGATGTAAGGCTCAAACTCATGAACCGGGAGATCATGACCTGAGCTGAAATCAAGCTCAACCGACTGAGCCACCCAGGAACCCCGCCCCCGCCCCCCAACCTCCAGTGACTAATCCTTTTAAGCGTCTTTGGATGCTTTGGAGAAATGACTTTAGAGAAGTGACTATTCAAATCCTTTGCTTATTTGTTACTGAATTTGTCTTTTGTTGTTAAGTTGTAGGAATTTTTTATATATTTTGTATCCTAGACATGATTTTCAAATATTTTCTCCTATTCTCTTTGCCTTTTCACTTTCTTGATAGTGTCCTTTGATGCAAAAAAGTCTTTAATTTTGATGAAGTCTAATTTCCCTATTTTTCCTTTTGTTGCTCATGCTTTTGATATCTGAGAACCCAAGCTCATGAATATTTTCCGTATGTTTTCTTCTAAGAGTTTTATAGCTTTAGCTCTTATATTTGTATCAATGATCCATTTGTAGTTACTTTTTGTACATGTACTTTATGTACATGGTGTGAGGTAGGGGTCCATCTCTGTTCTTTTGCATGTGGATACCCAGTTGTCCTAGCGCCATTTGAAGAGACTCTTTGCTGGTCAAATGACCACAGACTTAAAGATTTTATGTGAATTCTCAATTCTATTCCACTAGTCTATTGTATCACTCTCTACGTTTGAAATAATTATTGTTTTCCCTTAGAGTGAAAGTTCAGAAAAGAAGTAAATTCAGAGAGAGGATTACTCTTTCAGGAGATTTGGCTGTGATAAAAAAGGAGAAAAACAGGGTATATCCAGAGGGGAATACCTGGAAGGTATTTTGAGACAATTAACATTTGCCTTGCACCTCTCACATGCCACACACTACACCAGATTATTTGCATACAATATTTCATTTAAAGTGCATAATCCTTAAAGATTTTCTCCAATTCATGAACAAGGAAACTAAAATGCAGTCATGTTAATTTAACACCCTTGCCTGTGGTCACATACCCTGCTGAGAGCCAAAACCGCACCCCAGATCTGTTGGACTTCATACACCATATTTTTCCCACTCTATAGTTTTATATCCAGTTTTGGACATGAGTTTTAAGTGCCCTTCTACCTACAGGGAGATACCTAGTTGTCATTCAAAAATATAGCTCTGAAGTTCAGAAAAGGGCTGGAGTTAGAGACTAAAGTTTAAAAATAATCAGCACATAAGAGTATGTAAGCCATGGTAGTGGAAGGGATCACCAAAAGAAAATATGAAAAAGCCGAGGTCTAGACCTCCTATGGATCCCAGGGCACACCAACATTCAATAGTTCGACAGAGAAGAGAAGAGAAGAGAAGAGAAGAGAAGAGAAGAGAAGAGAAGAGAAGAGAGGAGAAGGAGATCGTATCTAGTTCACTAGACAGCACACGCCAAAAGGGCAAGTACCAAGTCTATCTTGTTTCTTCCTGTACCTCGAGCGTCTAACATGGCGCTACACAATGGATGCTCGATAAATATTTGTTGAATGCATAATTGGTTGGCACTGAAGTTAAAGAGGAAGAATGTTTACAGAAGGAGACTATTCAAGAATAGCAAATGCTTTTGAGCAGTCAATGGAAGACAAGGTTTGAAAAGTAACCACTTTGATGAGGCAACAAGAAAGTCAACAGTGAGTCAATAAAAAGAACATTAAGTGGATTAAGTGAGTAAAAGTCCAGCTGATGGCTTGAGAGTGAATAGGAAGAAAGGATGGAAAAAGAACAAGTGTGGACTGTTCTTTCAAAGTTTGATGTAGGGGAATAAAAGAAGAAAGTCAGTAGCTAGAGGGCTTGTGAGTTACACACTCACTTCTCATTTTCCGAGAAGAGACTATTTAGCTTATTTGTGAATACAGAAATTAGATTAACGCCCTGGTTTATGAGCAGCCGGGGATTTATTTGCAGGGGATAAGTACTGCATATACACAAAAGGGTTTTTCCAGGAAGGGAGGAATTTTTTAGACTTAAAAAATAATTTTCAAATATTTAGACTTGTCTACATTGGGAGTTTATATTAGCCTAAAGAAAGTACTGCAGAGGATAACAATAAAATAAAAAGTCTCTCAAGAAAACAGAAATGACTGTTTCAAAACAATGCTAGAAAAAGAAATTGAAACAGAAATTGAAGAGAAAAGAAGTTAGTACCAAGTAATCTTGGTACTAATATAATTAGATATCTGGAGGCTTAGATGTTATTTTATTTACTCTACAAAAAATATTTTACCTTTCATATTTTTGCAAATATCTTTAAGTGTTTTATTTTAGGTGTTGTTTATTCATCTGGTTTTCAAAACATATACGTATATGTGTGTGTGTGTGTATGTATGTAACATACAAGACTGGTTATGGTCAGCTTTTCACTATTTGGTTTTTGTAGATTATTATTTACTTTTATATTTGGCCTGAATACACTGTAAAAGATAATAAAAGGTGAGCTTTATTAAACCAAAAGGTAAGATACACGATAAAAGAGAAATCACCAGGCAGGTTTGATTACCAACATAATTGAATGAACGGGGAAAGAAATGTAATGACAGGGCTTAGAGCAGGTTAAATTACTTCTTAGGCAGGGCCACTAGATGGCGCAAATCCTTTGTGGGACTTAAACTGAAAGACCAGGGCACCTAGTGTTAAGGAAAATCTCCAAAGAAATTAAACATCTTGCCTCTAGGAAGAACTGGAAATTTCCTATGCTATTTGGGACTGTGTGTTTTTGTTGTTTTACGTTTTTCTTTGTTCAATGTAAATGTTTTGATCGTGTATATTTTCCAAAGAGATTTTAGCCTGAGTCAGCAGCATCTTGCACGTGGTTAAATGGTACTTGGGGTGATGGTAGTGATGATGACAGTATGTGTCTCCATAGTTCTAGAAGTAACTCGATTCAACTGTATTGCTATAGCAACAACATAAGAGTGAAGTACTACAAGAAAAATTCTGTTCTCAACATGTTAGTAGCGAGAAAAATACTAAATTTCTGATCTAATATGCTACGAGTCCTTACTGAACAATAAGGTGTACTTACTTGAATTAGGGGGCCAGGATTCCCGGTATTCACTACCTGCTTGAGTTCTTGGTAACTTGCCCCGAACCTGAGGAGCCACACAAAAATCCTAAAATGATCAGCAGGAGAATTTATCCAAGAAATTTAAATCATAAAAGTACATCTAAAATATATACTTTCCTACCACATCTTCCACAGTATACCAAATTAGACACATTTAGCCTAATATTAATGATGTACATTTGTAACAGGCTTTCTAGTTTCCAGTGCATTTTCCCACATATTTCCACATCCAGTGCTGAGCTCATTCAGGGGAAAAGGGGAAGGGGAATAAGCAGTAAAGAGAGACCCTGTGGGGTCAAGAACCACCATTCCTTAGACACTTAGGCAATTTCTAGGAGCAAGAGTAATCATGAACTCCCTTCCTGGAGAGTCACACCATGACGAAGAGTCCACTCCACTGAGAGGAAAACCAAAGAGAAAAGCAGCCACAAACTCTGACAGGATCAGCGTCTTTAGCCCTGCCTTTATCTCAATTAAACCTGATGAAACGGAGTTCTGTGGGAGCCTGCCTAAGAGAAACACCACAGAAAGAGGATTACCCTTCTGTCTTGTTTCTTCTGGCTCTCCATGGCATGCAGGCGCTCCATAAGGCTGGAGATGCCCTGTTCCAAGCTGTCAATGGTATGGTGCTGAGGATCGTGGCCACTGAAGCTATTGCGCAGGCTTCGGAGGGCATCTCGAACCAGCTGCAGATCGCTGGTCTGCGGGCAGAAAGGAGGTCACACTGACGTGGTGCAGTGCCGTATTCTTAACCGTGTCCCAGCCGCCGGGCTTAGGACGGTAGAGGAGAGAGGCTTCCAGGATAGATCTTTTATTTTCGAGGGAGGAGGTGTGAATTTAAGAAATGTTCCTCCACAGGAGTTTGCCCACTAATTCTTAATTAGGGCTTCACACCTTCACACACCCAACAGATGCAAGACTTAGGGAACTGGGGTACCAAAGGCCTAGTGCGCTGGCAATGGCCAGGCTACTCTTGTGGTTTTAGCTGGAAGTGGAGGTCTGCACTCAAATCCTAAGAACCTACCCCTTTGTGAGTGATGGAAGCAGCTCCTTTTCCTGCCGCTGGAAGGAAAAAACCATTGCTTTGAGAGTTGTGTCTGTTGTAGCTGGTCACCTATAGCAGCAAGAAGACATGATGCTTGCTGTAAGGGACACTGCAAACCAAGATGCCCTGTCTTATACTGATTCACATTGATCACTTCCTGACAGTGTATCGTGGTATATTTGTTCATGTCTCTCTCAGGATGTAAGCCTGGAATGGGCACAAAGACGTTTTCCCCCTTCTGTTCACTGCTGTAACCCCGGTACCCGACACTTCGTAGGCAGTGCTGCACGAACAATGAGCAAAATGGTAACCTCATCCCGGAGGGCCCCAAGCTAGCCTCAGCCTGGCCACCGGAAGGCCTGAGAATGGGGCTCCAGCACCTCCAGACTTCACTTTAGTGATTAAAAAAAAGAACAGTGACTAATATTTTTTGAGCCTGACTTTGTGCCAGGTGGATCTATCAGGACTATCCTTTTTCCAGATGCGTCTTATTCCTAAGGCTCAGAAGCTAAGCAAAGCAAGGTCACACAACGGTAAAAAGTGTGGAAAGCTGGAATTTGAAACCAGATTTTCTTAGTCTGAAACCAGCACTCTTTTTACTTGTTTTCAGTTTTGTTTATTTACGTACACTGTACATCCAACATGGGGCCCGAACTCTCGACCCCGAGATCAAGAGTCGCATACCCTTCCGACTGAGCCAGCCAGGCGCCTCTGGAACCTGCCACTCTTAACCCTCTCACCAGACAAACAGCCTCCTAACAAACCAACCTGCAGCCTTGGTTTCAGCCCTGAGTCAGAAAGAGTATCTCCCTCTTTGCCCTTGCAGATGCAGGAGGGGGGACCCCGAGCCGGGGGTTACCTCATCTGCCTCTCTTTTCATACAGTGAGCCAAAAGGACGTCTTTGTGTTCTAGCTCCCGCTCTAGATCCACCTGCAAATCAGAAACTAAATCAGAAAAGGATTTTCTCGGGCAGAAGGGGAAGGAAGCCAGTGGCTGACTGTGTCCCCACCTGCTGGTAACTGGCCTCAGAGAGTTTCCGGAGTGCGTCTTCCAACTTAGCCTGGTGCTGCTGAAGGAGGCGCTCCTTCTGCCCCAGCTCTTTCTGCAATAGAGACAGAGCTTGCAGATGTGTGGCAAAGCCAAGGATGCCCAACAGTTCCCTGTGGGCCACGCAAGTTCACTCGAGCAAAGTCGAGCCTCAGGGGGAGGAGTCTTTCCCCCCAAGCTACACAGAAGACATCGCACACCGTAGTAATCTTACCCAGTGCAAAGGCTTCTTGGAAAAGTAAGGAGGAAGGGAACTACCATCTGTAGGAGGACCACTACGTGCCATCCGTGCTAGTTAGGCAGAAAGGTGAAGACTGCAGTTTGCAGACAACTAGCTCTGGACTCCTCTCAGACATGCTATCTACTCTTCAGGGTGACTGAATCAAAGGAACACAGAAGAAGATTTCCTTGCTATCTACTCTTCAGGGTGACTGAATCAAAGGAACACAGAAGATTTCCTTGCGAAAAAGCAACAATGAGAACACAGTACTTAAGAACTCTTTGAACAACAGCAACAGTAGGCTGTTCATAAAAGGTCTAATGGAAATCATTTCCAAACTCATAAACGTTCTTACTTTATAGTCTCCCAAGAGCCGGTTCCTCTCATCGAGCTTCCTCTGCAGATCCACCTACAAGAAGGAAAAGAATTAACTGGCACAGAGATATTGTCTACCAACCCCAGTAGGAAACCAGCTACTTAGTAACCAGAGTGGATGTTGGCAATTAGAGTATACAGCACAGAGAGGGCAAGGTCATGGTAAAAACACACAGCTGCTCTCCGTGCCTTGAGTGAGATAATCAAACTCTCAAACCACAATTTAGCCTCTTAGTGTCCTCAAAGTTGAAAGGCTCAAGGCCGATGTAGTACGGGCTTTCAGCCAGGAACAGAGATGAGTGTGACAGGAAATAAAAATAATTGCAGACACTGAGGGCAGGCATCCCAGAAATAAGATAAGAGACATTAGGGTGGCAGATGTAATAAGACTTCATGCAGCATCCGATTTTGCTACTGGGGCTCAGTGAGGTCAGAGTTCATTCATTTAATTTACATTCTGGTTGTGTAGCTCGTCTTTGTCCATATTTGCCCTCAGCAGTTCCTGTTTGAGCTGAAGAACAGATGTGTCCTGCTGAGTCAGCCTCTGCTGCAAGGCATCCTGGGGGAAAAGAGCATACTCACTATTACTGTGGTCCCAATTAGTCAGTCAGCCATTTGTCACTCTAAGGTTTAACCCCTTGACTGCATATCCAGCATTAATTCTGGAAAACTAGGAGACAAAAAGAGGGGTCTTGCTACAAGGAGATGAAGAGGAATTTTTCTGTCCCCTCCCGGGATGCCAGCAACCACTGTCTCACCTAGCTGACGGAAACCTGATTTTTCCTCCACCCATTACTCACCCCTACCCGCCACTGCAATCCTGACAGCATGATGTCCTAGAGAATCAGTGGCCTCTGGGATCAGATAGATCTAGATTCAAATTTCAAGTCCACCACCTTCACGACAGTGACCATGGACAATGCCTTCTCCTTCCTTCCACCCTGGCTTTCAAATCCGTATCTTGGGCACATAACTACTAAGGAGCTCTTTTCCTTCTTTGCCATTCCCTAGAGGGCTGGGCCCTATTGCCGCCTCCTACCCTATTCATATGGAACCCCTGGAATCACTCCCACCTTGCCTTCCAGAGCCCTGCTCCCATTGCCTTCCAATTCCTAGTGTGGACTGGGATTGGGATTATATTTCCATGCTCAGAACTATCACTGGGACTGATGGTTTCTCTTCCCAGTGTCCTACAATCTTACCAGCTTTAGGGTGTCTTTCTCTCAACTTGGACCCTCTTGTTTCCTACCAAGCCTAAGAAAAGGTTGGTTGTACACACTTAAAAGGGTCAGCAAGAACACATTTCTCCAACCATCATGACTTCAAATGGAACTAATGGACTGCAGTGTATTTACCCTGACTTTTCTCTCTTTACAGACTGCAAAGAAATGGTGCAGGCTCTGGAGAATGTGAGAGCCCATTCTTTTTTCTTTTTTTTTAAATTAAAATTTTTTTTTTATTTTTGAGACAGACAGACAGATACATACACACACACAGAGAGAAAGAGCTGGGGAGGGGCAGAGAGAGAGAGAGAGAGAGAGAGAGAATATCTGAAGCAGGCTCCAGGCTCTGAGCTGTCAGCACAGAGCCTGATGCGGGGCTTGAATCCACGAACCATGAGATCATGACCTGAGCCCAAGTTGGATGCTTAACCTACAGAGCCACCCAGGTGCCCCGTGAGAGCCCCTTAACTGTGCTGTCAGCCATGAAGGTACATGGCAAAGGTAGTCCCAGATGCCCCGGGCATCAGCAGTTCAGAGGAACATTTCCCAAAGTGTGCTCTATGGGATGTTAGTACATGCTGCAGGGGAGAAAAGGCACTTCTGTGGTTAAGAATTCCAAACTCTTGGGGCAGCTGGGTGGCTCAGTTGGTTAATCATCCAACTTTGGCTCAGGTCATGATCTCATGGTTTGTGAGTATGAGCCCTGCATTGGGCTCTGCACTAACAGTGCAGAGCCTGCTTGGGATTCTCTCTCTCCCTCTCTCTATCCCTCCCCTGCTTGTCTCTCTCTCTCTCTCTCTCTCTCTCTCTCAAAATCAAAATCAAAAAATAAATAAACTTAAAAAAAAAAAGAATTCCAAACTCTTTTTAGGCCAACCTTTTTATGACAGATTTTCTCAGGTCCTTTAATAGGCTGTTATTCACTGGGACTCTTCAAGCCTACAGGGCATTTCTCAAACTTATTTAAGCACAGAACACATTTTTCTGAAGTATCTCAAAGGACTAAGGCTACAAAACATACTCTGACAAACGTAGCTGAGTTACACTCTAGTCCAGCCTATGGATGGGAGTGTAGGGACGAGGGGAAAAGCAACAGCTTAAGAACATCCTTTTCTACTGCTAGGTGTTTCTTCAACAGGCACACTCCCACTGGGGTGAAACAACACCTATTCAAGACTGTTAGTTAGAGCACTGTTTGTATCACCAAAGACTGGAAATAACCTAAAAGACCAACAACAGGAACTGACTAAATTATCATATATACATACACTGGCATACTAAGTGGCCATGAAAGACTTAGGAAGGTCTTTACGTACTAAAACAGAATGATCTCCAAGATACGCTGCTAGATGGAAAAAGAGCAACGTTTCAAGCTGTATGTATGTATTGTATACTGTTATGGGGGGAGGGGTTATATACATACATATTTATTGATAACTGATAAGTTACCTCCAGGAAAGAGAACTAGGTGACTGGGGCAGACAGGGCTGGAAGACAGACTTTTCAAGGATTATCCTTTTATACCTTCCTCACTTTAAACCATGTCATAGTATTAACTATTCAATGGGGTGCCTGGGCAGCTTTAGTAGGTTAAATGTCCGACCTCCGCTTAGGTCATGATCTCACGGTTCGTGGTCAAGCCCCACACTGGGCTCTGTGCTGACAGCTCGGAGCCTGGAACCTGCTTCGGATTCTGTGTCTCCCTCCCTTTCTGCCCCTCCCCTGCTCACACACCTCCCTGCTCGTGAATGTGCACTCTATCAAAAAATAAACATTAAAAAAATTTTAAATATAGTATTTACTATTCAAAAATGAAGTAAGTTAAATTTTTAAGAAGACAGTTTTCTTTAGAATGGAAGAAAACTGTAAAAACTGATTGTTTTTACGTATAAAACTACCAGGGTGGCACAGTACCATGGGTCCTGACTACCAGAAATAAGCCTCAACAAAACAAAGGTATTTTCCTCAACATTTCACTTCCCATCCACAAAGCACTTGGCTTTACTAATACCCCACAGCCCGTTAAAGGCTCCAGCAAATGTATATAAGGCCATAGGACCCAACTACCCTCCTACTACCTACTCTCAGCAGTAGACAACTTTACCAGGTAGAGTTTATTTAAAGAGTGAAATGTCTTCCTTTTTACCTTTATCCCCTGTAAGTTTCTGGCTTCTTGTTTACATTTCAGCAGCTCCTTCTGCAAACCAAATATAGTTAGATCAGATGGTAGCGTCTGGGTTGCTTCAGAAGCATTACCTCATTCTGTCAGTAAGAACGCAAAACTCAGATAACCAGCCCACAAAAAATTAAGCCTCTACTGAAGCAGAAAGCAGGTCTGCTCCAGTCAGTAGTAAAGGCTGACTCATAGAGACAAGAAGGAGACCTATTCCATTCTTCCCTGAGGTACCCGGGCTCAAATGCAGGTAGAGGAGAGTCCTCCAAGAAAGAAGACACCGTCCATTCCCATAGGCTCTCATTGCTACAGTTAGCACTCTTCACTGTCAGGCAAACTTCATCATAATAACCTAAATCCCCCTTACTGACATATACAATCATATCTTAACATGCCTGCCCCAATGTCATTTGTTCAGCAAAGGGTCAGAGTGCTTCTGATTCCCCAAGTAGGCATTATTCTTTGTAAACTCAACAAAAACACATTTAGCCCAATGATGAAATACTAATTATCCCTCCCTTATAATAGATTAGATGTATGTACATAATTGTCACTAGGAAAGAGATTTTAGGAGAGGAATACCCATAACCGAGACCCTACCCTCTTCTTTTCCTATTGCATCACATCAAGAGTTTGGAATTAACATATCTAAAATGGGGATTCGTAACATGTGCTCCACAGATGGGCTCCAAAGTTACTCTATTAAAAATTCAAGTCAGCAAGTATGTGTGTATGCACTCATACATATTCCTGGGGAGAGGGTTCATGGCTTTACTCATATACCTAGAACACCAACAAATTAAAAACCCACTGAACTAAAAGCATTCTGGGAAGAAATCATTATAAAAAAACTATACTGGACTATAGTTAGTAATACTGTATGGTGTAGTTGAAAGTTGATTAAGAGAGTAAATGTTAAAAGTTCTCACTGAAAGAAGAAAATGTGTACCTGTGTGGTGATGGATGTTAACTGGACTTATACTGGTGATCATTTCATAATATATACATATATCAAATTAATATGTTATACACCTGAATCTAATGTAATGTTGTATGTCAACTATAAAAAAAAAGACCATACTAATATTAGATCCGTTTTTAGTTAAAAAAGAAAAATTATGGGGCACTTGGGTGGCTCAACTGGTTAAGCATCAGACTTTGGCTCAACTCATGATCTGAAGGTTTGTGAGTTCAAGCCTCGTGTCGGGCTCTGCGCAGACAGCACAGATTCTGCTTGGGATTGTCAGTCACCCTCTCTCTCTGTCCCTCCGCCCTCTACTCTCTGCCCCCCCAAAATTTTTTTTTAAAAAAGAAAAAGTATGAAGCATTTAAAACATAAAAAGTAGAACCAATGACACAGATACCTATCATGATCACCAACACTGAAGAGACAGTACCTTTTTGCCATATTTAGGACATATCTCTCTCTTTCAATGAAAGACACAAAGCAGACACAGCTGACGTCCCAAGTCTGCATCCCTGCCCCTATACCCATTACTGTTCCAACAGTGCTGTATAATATTCCCATAATTTTTTTCAAAGAGTAAAATGCACATGTTCTGACATACCTTTAGGTCCTGATTCTCCTCCATACTCTGATCCAGACGACTTTGGATTATAATCTGAATAGAAGGCAAAAAGAGATGACTATGTAGCTATGTTGTGAAATTCAGAGGTCATTTATTCAACAGATATTTCCTGAGCACCTTTCCAGTGCTAGCCCAGTACTATGAACACAGAGGACAGGAAGCAGTCCCTCCCCCTCTAATGGAAGTATGTACACATGCAGTACAAGTAGTGACTACGGGTGAAGTTTACACACGTGTGTGTGTGTGTACTGGGCACAGGGCATCGGAGAAAAGGCAAAAGTATGACAAAATGAAGTTTGCCTTATAGGTAAGCTATGGCTGCTGTTTTGCAGAAAATGAGTTAGAGGAACACAGGAGAGGAATGAGGAAACCAACTGGAACACTGCTAGAATCCAGGATGGGGGCCTGAGTTAAGGTAGGGGCTGTGATAATGGAGAGAAGTAGACAGAAATATATAGAAAGTGAACTGACAGAACCTGGTGACTGACTAGGTACAGACAGAAGGGCCAAAAGGATTCAAGGATGATATTGAGATGTCTGCTTTGGGTATCTGGGTGGGTGGATAATGATAGACAGAATCCAAAGGGGCAAGGAGTTTTGGTGGTGGGGAGAGAAAAGCTGTTTAATTTAGGACTCTGAACTGAAATGCTTATGGGACACAGAAGTAGAGATAATCAGCAGGTAGTTAGATGCTGCACATACAAATCCCCAACTCCGTAGAGAGCACTGAGCCAGAGATAAATACTTGAGAAGCAACATCTGAGTCAAGCAGGAAGTGAGTGCAGCCATGGAGGCAGGTAACACTGCCCAGGTCGATGTCTAAGAGAGAAGGCAGTCACCAGTGGAACTCTGAGGGGCACCAACATTTCAGGCATAGGCAGAGAAAGAGAAGCTTCAAAGGGAACCTGAATGTAAGCGCTGTGAGGGTAGGGTCTTAGGTCTGCTTTGAGATCACCATATCTCTAGCACCTCAAAACAGTAGCTGGCACTCAATAAATATTTGTGGATGAGGGATGGAGGAAAGATGGAACAAAGAGTAGTCGAGAAACTTATGAGGAAAACCAGGAGAGCTGGAGTCAGGGAAGAGAGCATTTCAAGATGGTGTGGACAACAGAGTCAAAGGCTAAAAGCAAATCAAATGCATAAAGCAGATTATCTGTGGTCCAGTCACAAGAGAAAGAGCTCACCAGTTGTTCCTCAGGATTGACTCCTGGTTCACAGAGGGCCAAGGGCCTGTCCTGTTCATCTTCAGGTAAGGATCCATTGAGCAGTAAGGCCTGAATAACCACAAAAGTAGAAAGAAACCGGACTTGCATCAGATGAATGAGTGCAGGGTTGAGCTTGGTAAACTTATCCCAAATTGAAATCACAACTGAGCTTCCTCTAGTGATCTCCTTGGTAATTTTTGGTCCTTAGATACCTCCTATTGCTCATTTTGGAACTATGGAGAGTTCCTTTTGTCAGTCCCATGCTTAGGCCTCTTTCATCTCTCTGGATGCACCTGGATCCTCTGCTCCTTGGTCCTAGTAAATCCTCAAAAATCTAGAACTTCCCTCTCAGAAGTTACATTTCAAACCACAGCTGCTCCAACTGAATTCTACCAGCTGGAAAGTGAACTAAAAGTAGTGTTGAATTATCCCAGTTTAGAAAGTTTATTATAGGGGCACCTGGGTGGCTCAGTCAGTTAAGCATCCAACTCTTGATCTCCGCTCTGGTCAAGATCTCATGGTTCGTGAGTTTGGGCCCCACGTCCGGCTCTAAGCTGAGAGCACAGAACCTGCTTGGGATTCTGTCTCTCCCTCTCTTTCTGCCCCTCTCCACTTGTTTTCGCCCTCCCCGCCCTCTCTCTCAAAATAAATAATCAAACTTTAAAAAAAAAAGGAAAACTTTATTATAATGCATTACTTAAAACACATTTAGGTATGTGACTCTTGATGTCAAGGTTGTGCGTTCAAGCCCCACACTGGGTATAGAGATTACTTGAAAAAAAAAAATCTTAATAAAACATTTACAGCACTGACTTGGGTTTGTTTGATTTTTTTGTTTGTTTTAATAATTGTGCATTTTTACTCCCTAGGGCAACCTGTATAGAACAAAAATGAAATCATTTACAGAGAGATGTCCTCATTCATTTCCACTCCCCACACCAGGCTTTGTTTTCATTAGAATGTGAAGGAAGGGCAGATTTACCCTAAAGCTAAGGAACCTCAAACCCCAGGGCCCCCCGCCCCCACATGCACTGCCCCTCCAAAACCCTATATTTAATATCGTACAGTTGAATTTGAATGACAAGGGTCTCAACTGCCTGGGTCCACTTATATGCAGATTTTTTTTTTTTTATATATATAGTACAGTACTGCAAATATATTTTCTCCACCTTATGATTTTTTTTAAAGTTTTTATTTAAATTCTAGTTAGTTAACATACAGCATAACATTGGTTTCAGAAGTAGAATTTAATTTTTTTTTTTAATGTTTATTTTTAAGAGAGAGAGAAACAGACAGACAAAGCACAAGTGGGGCAGGGGCAGAGAGAGAGGGAGACACAGAATCCAAAGCAGGCTCCAGGCTCTGAGCTGTCAGCACAGAGCCCGATGCAGGGCTCGAACTCACAAACCGTGAGATCATGACCAGAGCCAAAGTCGGACGCCCAACCGACTGAGGCACCCAGGCGCCCCTGGTAGAATTTAATGATTCATCACTTACATACAACACCCAGTGCTCATTACAAGTGTCCTCCTTAATGCCCATTGCCTACCCCCCCCCCCATCAACCATATATGGTATCCATCATTTAAGTCTCTTCTGGTTTGCCTACCTCTCTTTTCCCCCCTTTCCCTTATGTTCATCTGTTTTATTTTTTAAATTCCACATTATGAGTGAAATCATATGGTATTTGTCTCTGCCTGACTTGTTTCGTGTAGCATAATCTACTCTACTCCATCCACGTTGTTGCAAATGGCAACATTTCATTCTTTTTTCTTTTTTTTTAATTAGACAAGGTTAAACCAAATGTGGACCATTTTCTTTTAGTTTTTTTTTTTTTAATGTTTATTTATTTTTGAGAGAGAGAGAGACAAAGTGTGAGCAGGGGAGGGGCAGAGAGAGGGAGACACAGGATCCAAAGCAGGCTCCAGGCTCTGAATTGTCAGCACAAAGCCTGATGTGGGGCTCAAACTCACAAACCATGAGATCAGTACCTGAGCCGAAGTCAGATGCTTACCTGACTGAGTCACCCAGACGCCCCAAGATTTCATTCTTTTTGATGGCTCAGTAATATTCCATTGTATGTGTGTATATACATGTATACATACCACATCTTCTTTACCTGTTCATCAGTCGATGGATATTTGGACTGTCATAATTTGGCTATTGTTGATAATGCTGCTATAAACGTTGGGGTGCATGTGTCCCTTCAAATCAGCACTTTTGTATCACTTGTGTAAATAAATACCTAGTAGTACAATTGCCGGGTCATAGGGTAGTTCTATTTTCAACTTTTTCAGGAACCTCCATACTGTTTTCCAGAGTGGCTGCACCAGCTTGCATTCCCACCAACAATGTAAGAGGGTTCCCCTTCCTCTGCATCCTCGCCAACACCTGTTGTTTCCTGTGTTGCTAATTTTACCCATTCTGACAGGTATGAGGTGGTATCTCGTTGCGGTTTTAATTTGTATTTCCCTGGTGATGAGTGATGGGGAGCATCTTTTCATGCGTCTGTTGGCCACCTATGATGTATGTCTTCCTTGGAGAAATATCTATTCATGTCTTCCACCTGTTTCTTAACCTGATTATTTGGTTTTTTTCCTCATGATTTTCTTTTCTCTAACTTACTTTATTATAAGAACACAGTATATAATACAGATAACATTCAAAATATGTACTAACCAAATATTTATTAGTAAAGCTTATGTGATGAGGGAGCCACAGGCAAGCTGAGGGCAAAGCGCAAGCTAACACCCCGCAAAGACCCCACCCCCACCCCCCGCCCAGGTGGCACATGTGTGATATTCCTCAGGCACTCCTGGGTGCCCAAGAACAAAGGAAAGGAAAAACCAAATAACTGATAGAGATCACAGTCGTGTAGGACAGGAGTCTCCATCAGTTTATAAATGTCTTAGCAAAATTATAAGAAAAAGGCAATTGTGGGGCGCCTGGGTGGCTCAGTTGATTAAGTGTCCAACTTCGGCTCAGGTCATGATCTCACACGGTTCATGAGTTCGAGCCCCACATCACGCTCCATGCTAATAGCACGGAATCTGCTTGGGATTTTCTCTCTCTCTCTCTCCCCCTCTCTGCTCCCGTGCTCTTTCTCTCTCAAAATAAATAAACTTAAAAAAAATTTTTTTTTAAAGGAAAAGGCAACCTTATCATTAGCCTAATGTCCAGAAACCTATAGACTCAGTTTCCTGGAGCCCCAACATTACCCATCCCTCCACAGTGATGTGCGGAACAAAGGCAAGAAGGGAATGGCAGGTAAAATTAAGTTTCCTTATAACCTGCAGCCCAGTGACAAATACTTGAGATAGGCTGAGTAGAACGTTTCTCCAGGAACTCCCTCCTGTCTTAATGTTAGTGCCTCAGTAGAGGGAAAAACAACCTTAGCTTGACAATAGTTAGGCCTCCAGTATCTTAAGAGTCTTCTTGGGGAACCTGGGTGGCTCAGTCAGTTAAGCATCTGACTTAGGCTCAAGTCATGATCTCACGGTTCGTGAATTCCAGCCCCGCATTGGGCTCTGTGCTGACAGCTCAGAGCCTGAACCCTGCTTCAGATTTTGTGTCTCCCTCTCTCTTTGTCCTTCCCCTGCTTGTGCACGTGTGCGCTCTCTCTCTCTCTCTCTCTCTCTCTCTCCCTACAATGCGCACACGCACACACCCTTTTTCCTTTACCTCCCCAAACTCCAGTGTGTAATCAATCACTCCTCACAACCCCAGTGCAGCTCTTTCTGCCCAGGGGTTCTGTCCCCGTGCTTTAATAAAATCACCTCTTGCACCAAAGATGTTTCAAAAATTCTTGGCCATCAGCTCTGGACTCCCCCCTGCCCCACACTCCAAAAATGCATCATTATGATCAACAGTCAGCTATTAGTAATTATGTTTTAGGAGAGTCAAAAGTTACATGCAGATTTGCGACTGTACAGGGCATGGGTGCCCCTCCGCCCCACCCCTGAGTTGTTCAAAGAGAACTGTACTCATAGTCTGTAATCTAATTTTTAAAGAAGGCCCCCAAACTGTATTCTTTAGCACTCACAGAACTTGTAACTACCTATGCAGGTAGGTAATTTGATACCTGTCAGCTTAGGGAAAGATTTAAGAATGTGTCCCCATTTTATATTTCAATTCTGTCTCTATTCAATCCAAAGAGTTACAGAGGTTAAGTCCTGTTTCAATAAACAGAACACAAATTGCATCACAAATGCTGGGATATAAAAACCGTTTGAAATCCAGCCACCGGTTGGTCTACCAAGCACTAACTATAATAAGATTTTATTTAATAAATCAAAGGAGTTTGGTTATCCCCCGGAGCGTGGCCAGAGGTATAAGAAGACAAGTTTAAGAAGCCACAGGGCTGCAGGGAGCGAAGGGAGAGCAACATCACAGAAATACTAACTCTCATGGCCACGTATTCAGCAGGCTCTAACTGAGGCACACAGTGAGTCAGAAATCCTGGACGTGGCTTAGCATGCAACTTGCTTATCAATGAAAGAGTTAAGAAGCCTAGTGGATGCTGTGAGCCCCATTGTATTCTATTAATGGAACTGAATTCTCATTGTGATCATGTGGCTGTGAATGAAACCACTCTGTTTGCAGGGAATATTGGGATGCTGACTTTCTGCCTGTCGAATCTCTTCTTTTTCTGTCCAACCTGCCATCGGATTTCTCCCAGACTGAAAAATGCAAACCAAACTGAAAGCCAAACTGATGGATATCTATGTTCATATCATGCAAATTATCCTGGGAAAGACCCACTTGGGCATAATCCCAAAGTTAGCACACACAAAAAAATTCCATTAATTAAACCAGCCCTTAATGGAGTGGCAGATAAGGGATCTCAAATGCAAACATTTAAAATATAACAAAGCAAATGGGGAAAAATCAACAACTCTCCTTGGGAATGTTTAGGCAGGAAGCATTCCTCCAGCCCTCCTCAGCTCCTGGGGCATACATTATGCAAACTGTTTCACTGGGCACCAATCTCCTTTTTTCTTTAGGAACCCTTTGTACCCCATTGCTGGCTACTGGGAGCACGCCCTCCACCGCCTGCCGGCTGCCAGAGCCACTCACATAATGTGGCCTTTGTTTACGTATCCATAAATATTTGACAATTCAGAAGCGGTGCAGTTCCCAGCACAAACAGAAAGGAATATTCCTAGGCAATTTCAGGGTCACCAGCACACTACAAGGGCTCCCCAACACAGGGACAGACGCACAAAGAAAGAGGATCGGGGGTCATTCAGGGTAGGAACTAAGTCAAGTGGGTCAGTGGTCCTCTGGGAGAGAACTGCCGAGCTGGCAAGAAGGTATAGAAAAGACTGAAGGGCTTTGTTGCTCGAGGAAAACCTCTGTTACCTGATCATTATGGCTCGGCACCCACTTGCACATGCTTTAGGAGGGAGTTAAATCCCTTAGCTAGACTCAAAGGGAGACCTGTGGTATTACTGGCTTACACTCTTCCTGCTGGAGAATTCCCAGGGAAAAATTTCTGACTGTTCACAGTGCCATTCTTGGGTGAAGCCGGCAACTGCAGGTCTGTAGCTGCGGACAGGGGAGAAACCCACCTGCCGGCAGAAAGCCAGAAAAAGGGTTTGGTAGGGGTCCATGATGGCCCCCATGCCTGCAGAAATCCCAACAGCCGTGCATCCGTACAGCCCATTTAGGAGTCCTCATACCCGAGGAATGTTCCGCTCTTTGAGTACTTCTCCCTCTGTCTGAACTCCCCATTCAACCCTGACCTCATGCAAAATGGAGTCACTGTATTTTCAGTGGACACTGGTGACTTAAATAATCAACTGTCACACCAAGGATAAACCATGCGGGAAAGAGCTACCTGTAATCCTGATATCATTTTCTTTGCTTCCTCCATTTCTTTTTCTAAATGTTCTTGTTGTTCCAGCAGCTGTTCTTCCCATGAGGTCTCCAGACAGGTCCCGGGGCTGCCTGGTCGCCAGTCTCGGGAAAACGGAGAGTCTGTCTCCTCTACAAAATGAGAGGGGGGCGTATAGTTCATGTTGGAGCAAACAGTTGCCGGCAGAAAGCGTTCAGTCTCTCTGCGCTCACAGGTCTGGGTCACTGGCCTTCTGAACCTGTCCTCACTGCACAGACTGGACTCTCCGCTAGGTGGGGTTGTGAGACATGAAGAGCCCACTGTTCCCTCAGACTCCAGGCTGGGCCGGCTGGAGGCATCACTTACTCTGCTGGGGAAACTGGTCCCCTTCAGAACCTTTAAGAAGTCACAAGACGCCCTCCTTGGGAGTCTTGGTATGGGACACAAGAGACCCTACTCTTAATTCTCTACAACTGACATCCCAAAGCTGGATTCTGCCAGGTACAAAGACAGGAGCTTTGGAAAACCAAATTCCTGTTGGCTGTTGTGGAGCTTCAGGGGGGAGACTTCAATTTAATATTCCTTGGACCCTTCCCTCATACCTGAGCGCCTTTCACAAACAACACTGTGTGAGTCACACAGGAAACAAACCCGTGAAAACACACTTGCGTAAACTGTTCAATCTTGCTCCCTGGTTTTGTTTTATTTTCCTATGTTTATGGTCTCTTTTCGCTGGTTTCTGTTTCATCCCATCTAATTGTGTGCACACCATTAAAAATGCATTATGGAATACCGAAGGGTATAAACTCTGAGTAAATGTCTTCATTTGTCGGTGTGAATGTAATTAGGTAATTCCTCTGGGTTGCTGTGAAGATTGAATGAGGTAACTTGTGTGCAGGACTCCGTGGTGCCTGACCCAGAGCAGTCACTCGGTAAATGCTCTCCCTCCCCAAGGTCCCAGGAGTTTCCGAGTCAAAAACATGACTGACTCTTTGGTGCTAATGCCAGGGATAGTGGGAGGGATTTAACTCGTTTTCTTCTGAGGGCTTCAGTTTTATTACAACCCTTAGAGATGAATAAAACTCTATTGAAATCACATGCTTTGCTGCCTCCTTCCTTCCCTCTATGTTTATGTAAGAAAAAGGAGAGCAACTGAGACATAAGGAGAAGTCTAAACAAAGGGATCCCTTTGTGGTCCTTTCTATAGTCCAAAAGCTGGATGCAGACCTGTTTTTTAGCCTCCCACAGATACCTCCGCCCATATTATATACTCCTGGTTCAAACTTAAGTCAAAGGGTTACTGGAATTATTTCCATAACACAGGAATAATAAAAACTGTTTACTTGAATGAGGCTTCAGACTGCCCCACAGTTGTTTCCTAATTCATAGGCAGCCAGCAGAGGAAAGGCCTATCTCTCCTGCTGTAAGATTTTGGACAGCTGTGACATCAGAAGTGACATTCTGCAAGAGGATAACCACATTCACTGGCTCAAAGACATCAGAGCCCTTTAGAGCTAACCTAGCATGCATGGACTTTGAGGGGGGAGAAGGCCAGGAAGTTTATAGGTAGATAGGATCCCCCAAGCCTTCAAGGCAAGGGCTGTGGCTTGAGCCAACCCAGGCACGCTGACAGACAGTACCTGTTCTGTTCTCTATCCCTTCAGAGGGAATAATCACAAAATCTGCCTTCTCCTCCGACTGGGTTATAATGGACTCGCTCTTTGCGCTGTGGATAGGACTGGGTGAAGTCAGGCTGTGATTGAAGGAAAACGAAGACAAATGATTACTGTGAACAGCGGTTTGGAAGCCAACTTTCATAATTTATCCCAGAGATATGTTCTTACTCATCTTCCTCCTAGTGCCTAACACAGTCCCCAGCCCACAGTATGAATGGACATTTGTTGAATGAGTGCAGGATGAACTTACTGAAGGAATGAAATGAATGTTGAATGAATGAATGACCCAGTCCTAGGAAGTCTTTGCCATTTTGTTACTTACCATCACCTCCGTCCCTGGGCCCAGGTTCAAAGACTGAAGTTAACGTGTGTCTTAGTAGTTTTGGGAGCTGGAAGGAAAAATCTACTTCCAATCCATTGGTGTCCCACAGACACAAGCATCACCAGCAGAGTGACATGGTAGATCAGCCCTAGGCTGATCCCGAAGGAGGGGGCAATGCTGAGGGTGATTCAGGGGGAGAAAAGGCCAGAGTGTGGACAGTGCGGGGCTGGGCAAAGGGGCAGTGATACATCAACAAGGATGGGACATGATAAGGAAAACGGGAAAAGACTTGCTCGGCAAAGGGAAGGGTTTACTTGATTGCACCATCAAAGAGTTACGTAGATCCCTGCTACACCATTTGTGAACTGTCATCGGAATCCTCTCAGCAACTCCTAAATTATTATACAACTAGCAGCCTTGGGAGGGACTGCTGGGAAGGTCAGGGAACATGAATTTTAAAGCCACACAGAATAACAGCAAATCTACAAGACAAGATAGGAATGGGAGGCTGATGTTTCCATCTGATAGGGGAAAGGAATCTGAAGAGCCTCTTCTCTTTGCACCGCACCTTGAGAACATCAACTCTGAAACAATCTCAGGGGCTGTGGGGTCTCCAGGCCCAGCCCCCTCTCAGGAATTCTTTCCAAATCCATCACCCAGACAACAGTGAAAGTGTCTAGGACTCGCTGACCCACTTAATGTGCCCCTGAAGTCTCCCAGGCTAATCCTCACAGCCATGATCAGGAGTTAACATTTTGTCTTCCTAGAAACCAGTAAAAGCAAGAGCTGAGCACAAGTGGATGTAGTCAGAGATTTCAAAACCTCGAAAGCAGCCTGAGGACTGGTGTCTCGTCCTCCTCGTTGATCCCGAGTTTGAGGGCTTTGGTGGGAATGACCTCAGCCAGTAATACAGTCTCATCCTTATTAGAACCGCAGAAAAAATGTAAAGTTTTTTCCTTCTTCAAATTAAAGAACGTCGCTGAACCCTACCTACGGATCCATAGTCCAAGCAGACAAGAGAAGTAGAGAGTGGCAAGAAGTGGTATTTAGTAAAGGTAATTGCTTTTGTAGAACTCTCTTATCCATCTTTCACCATTTAGGTAATCTGACTTCCAGGCCAACATGAATTAGCTGCTGGAAAAGCATTAGCGTACTTTGCTTTTATATAATACTTTTGAGAGTACTATGTCATTTAACAGGAGAACAGATTTTTGACCATTCAGGCCGCGGCGTTCGCCTCCCTGCAGAAATGGGGATCGACGCTCAGAAAGACGCCTGCATCAGCTGCCCTCCTTTGAGAAACGATAAAAACACTTCCTTAGCTGACAAGGTGTTATGGTTGACGCGATCCGCTGTCTGCATTTGGCTGGACCACAGTGGGTATGTGTGAGACGCGGCGGGGGGGTGGGGGGGGGAGCGGGGGGGGGGGAGAGTGGGAAGAGGGGTGTGAAGCAAGGATGCTGAAAAACTGCTGGCCTCAAAGCAGAGACGCATGCTCAGCTCCACCTTCTCCCTCTTAAGTGAGCGGTCCCCCTTATAAGGGCAGGAGGAGGAGGATGTCTGCATACCCAGCCCCACAGGGGGAGTGGCAGTGCGGCCAAAAGAAAAACAACATTTCTCTTTCTTGAATTTGAGGCTGCCAGTGTGTGAGGCCACAGAGAGGGGAGACGAGGAAACTAGGTGGTCAGGTCAAAAAAATAAAGGACCGGGGAAGCAAAATCCTGGGGCACATGTGGGAGCAGCAAGATTGCTGCTAGAGATGGGCCACGTCGAGATGAGGCTTCCAATCTTCTGCTTCAGGTCACAGGAAGAGTATTGTAATGCTAGGCTCTTCCCGATTAGCTCAAAACCCCTATTTTGTAAACAAGCAATCCCCTACCTGCCATCATAATCCCCGCAAATCAGGGAACTGATTACAAATCAGGTGTGACTGATAACACTTCTTAATTCCCACAGGCCTAACATCTCTCCAATCTTAACATCAGACAAACAACCCCCCAGCGAGGTCCAAATTAGAGTAAAATCAATTTTTTGAAAACGGGTAAAGGGAAAGAGTCCTGTTTACTCCTCAAGTGCCCTCCCACGGCCAAGACAGGATAAGGTAAAGGGCCACTCCTCTGGCCCCTATGCCGGCTCCAGTTTCCTACACCCACTCACTGTATTTTGTAGTGACAATCCCAGACCAGCAGCCCGTCCTTCCCAGTACAGCGCCCCCACCCATCCCGGTCGGTCTCAGGCCGACAGCATCCTCCAGTCCTGGCCCTGCGCCCGCCCGCTCCCCCCCAGCTCCAAAGCCAAAGTGGCCTCTGCTCACCATTTGACTTGCGTCCCTCCCATGGTCCCCCTCCTGGCTCCGGCTTCAGCGAGCCTGCTTCCCCGGGTGAAGCGCGAGGCTGGGAGTCCCGGCGCTCCCGAATTCGGGCATGTCTCCCCGCGCTGGGGCCCGAGGAACCACTCCACCGGCAGGCCGGCTACCAGAGCTGCCGGCCGCGACCGCGGGAGAGAGTCGGCAGCGCAGGGAGGCGGGCGTCCCGGCCCCGGGGACGGGGATGCTGCCGGGTCTCAGGCGCGCTGTCCCGGCCGCTCAAACGCTGCAGCAGCCCGGCCTGGGCGGAAGCCACCTCCCCTCGCAGGCTGCGGGTCCCTGCCAGCGGCATCGCGGCGGCCGCGCGACTCCGGGCGTGCCCCCGGGCGCGGGCATCTCACCCCATAGCCGGCGCGGGGCAGCGCCGCCCGCGGCTCCGGCTGCGCGGTCGGGTCCCAGCGGCGAGCTCGCTGGCGCCCCGGGCTCCGCGCCGCCTCCCGCCCCTCCCCGCTCCGCCCCCGCTTCCAGGCTGGCGGCGCGACGGGCGGGCGCGGGGCTCGGACCGGGCAGGGGCGGGGCGGGCTGGGGGGTGGGGGGGGGGGGCGCGAGCGCGAGCCCGGCGCGGGGCAAGGGCGGGGCCCCGGGCGCCCCGGGGCTGGAAACGCCTTTTCCTCGCGCCCCCTCCCTTCGCGGTCACGGAGGTCTGGGGCCGGTGTCACCGGCTCCTGGTGGGAGGGGGCGCCCAGCGGGGTGTAGAGTCGGGGTCGCGCCCGGAAACCCGCCGAACGCCCATCTCCCACCTTCCCAAAGGCGTTTCGCGTGTTCTTTTTTCCCAGCCCGAGGTCGTTTTGCGTGGACACAGTAAGAGGCCGGCCGGCCCGCCCGAGGTCTACGGAGCAACAGGCGGTCAGGGCTCCGCCAGGGAATCTGGAGAAGCAGGGGGCCACCTTCCCCATCTTCCGAGCCACTCCCCGTTCAGAGTTACATCGCGGGGTCTCGGGCCTTCAGGGGTCACTAAGCCATGAGATGGCCTCACCCTGAGGAAGGGGGTGGGCGGGCAGAATGTTCCCAAGCCTGCTGGGTCCGGGAGCTCATGGAGGAAAACGCAAGGTGCTGACCCAGCCTTCCAAAGAGGTGAGTGAGCGGTCAGCTTACAAAAAAATTTAAAAACCAGGAAGGAGTGAAAGGGAAATGCGAACTATTATCTGACCCCCTCCCAGAAAACTGTCACTGTCTACCCACTACAGCCCGATTTCCAGTGGGTCCCTAGTTCCGGCTGTGTCACAGCCCCGGCCCCAGTCTGAGTTCTGCCAGAAAGGAAGGAAGCAGGTGTTCTCTGGAAGAAATGCAGACTTCTCTCTCTCCCTCTCTCCCCCCGGCGCTCTCTTGCTCTCTCTCTCTCTCTCTCTCTCTCTCTCCCTCTCACTGGCAGGCACAACAAAGTGAAAGGCCTGTAGTCATGCAGGAAGCTATAGATCTCATTATACAATGAAACGTCCTTTGATTCTGTACCAAGTGATAGTCTAAGGAGCAAGCCAAGGAAGAAATGGCTCAGATTCTCCCTACTAGCACACCCCTTGCTTAATGGGTACAGGGTTTCCTTTTGGGGTGATGAAAATGTCTTTGAACTGGATAGAGATGATGGCTGCACAAGATGATGAAGGTACTAAATGCCACTGAATTGTACACTTTCAAATGATTAATGGCTAATTTTATGTTATGTAAATTTTATAAATAAAAAGGCAATCTATTAAAGGTGAAAATGAAAGTTGAGCAAGATTACCAGTTTAGTGAAGTGCTGGGAAGAATTCCATGTGACTGCAATAAATTAAGAAATAGTCTATCAATCTAAGACAGAATTTTATGTGGAAAAGAAATAGGAAGAAGACAAATGCACATAAGATACATGTAAGACAAGGAACACTTAGGTGTAATGAGAACAGGCTAAGCTGGGTTGGGGTAGGAAAGAAAAGGTCCTAAGAGCATAAATTAAGTATGATTCAGCTATGAAATGAAGTTAGTAAATAAGCTAACACGTTCTGGGGATGTATTTATGGAGCATGATTTACATGAGCTAGGAAAGTAGTCTTTTTCTGCCACTGCACTTGGCATCGATCAGGCTTTTATTAGAGCACTGTGTCCTGTTTTGGTCTCTGCACTTGGCTCTAAGAGATACAGATGGCCTTTCTGCTAGAGTCACAAACATCTTAGCCCACTCAAATTCACACTAATCTGCTGCAATTCCTAGCCCTATAAATGAAAGTTTGGAACATTCTCATGCTCTCAGACAACTCTGCTCAGTTTTTTCTCTTGTTGTAAGTGTTAGACAGCCTTCTCAGGCCATGCTTAGAGTTAAGCTCCGGTGCAAAGGCCATTCTGTGGAACTGGCTGTCATAAACGGGGGCAGCTGATACGCAAGTATCAGAACCAGGGGCTGGGCCCTCACAGGCCCCCATGTGGACATACCTAAGCAGTGACACTGAGGCTCTGCACAGAAAGCTTCCTTGTGTGGGAAATTTACCAACACCCCAACCTCCCTGCCTGCCTGCCAGCACAAAACCGCAAAGCAGTGCCGAAGACTACCCCCTTTGAAGTCAAACAAACTGAGGGAAAGAGAAAAGGTTTAGGAGCCTTAAAGCCTGTTGTGCTGCTACCTGAGGCTGAGAATCCCCAAGAATTCCACCTTTAACCAGGACAGCAGTGGTGGGAAGTTGGCGCCACACTTACCTGTTACAGCTGGACTCAGACGGGGACCTCTGCTGCCCTTCATACTGCTGCACCAGGGCTCGCACGCTCCAGTACGGGTTCTCAATCTCCTCGTCCACGCTGTTGTTCCTAAAGCCGGAGGATGCCAGCAAAGGAGAGGGCATCAGTCTTTCAGTTCGGGTCGACTCAACGAGAACCGGTAGCTGGCCACTCTGAGAGTGCCAGGGGAAGAAGGAGGAGTAAGGCCAAGCCCCGGCCTTAAAGACCCTCGACACCCAGCAGGGAAGACAGACAGATGGATTTCCCTAGGGTCTGCAACACCTCAGGGTCTTGCTCTCTCCCAGCAGACATATAACCCCCAAAATGCTTCCTGCCATGACTTCCTTCAGGACAGGCTGGCTTTAGCATACATTCTAGGGAGACTCCCCCAGATGACTTGAACACTGCTCCCACATATCTCCCGGTGTAGAAAACACGCCGTGCCAAAGGCATATATTTAAAATTCTGGGCATCAGAGCAAAAAATTACAAATGTGATTCCTTTACTTTCTGCTAACTGCAAAATAAACATCTCTTTTAAAAGGGCTTTTCTCAGGGTGCCTGGGTCACTCAGGAGTTTCAACCTCCAACTTCGGCTGAGGGTATGATCTCACAGTTCATGAGTTCAAGCCCCACGCTGGACTCTGCTGACAGCCCGGAACCTGGAGCTGCTTCAGATTCTGTGTCCCCCTCTCTCTCTGCCTCTACCCAGCTCGTGCTCTGTCTCTCTCTCTCTCTCTCTCTCTCACTCGCTCTCAAAAATAAATAAAAACATATAAAAATTTTTAAAAAATATGAAAGGGCTTTTCTCAGGGTGCCTGGGTGGCTCATTCGATTGAGCATTCGACTCTTGATTTTGGCTCAGATCATGATCCCAGGGTCATAGGATCAAGTCCCATGTTGGGCTCTGCGCTGAGTGTGGAGTTTGCTCAAAATTCTCTCTCTCCCGGGGCGTCTGTGTGGCCCATTTGGTTAAGCGTCCAACTCTTGATTTTGGCTCAGGTCATGATCTTGCGGTTTGTGAGTTTGAGCCCTGTTTCGGGCTCTGTCTTGACAGCGTGGAGGAACCTGCTTGGGATTCTCGCTCTCTCCCTCTCGCTCTCTCTCACAAATAAAAAAACATTTAAAAACATCTCTCTCTCTCTCCCTCTGCCCTTCTCCCCTGCGTGCACATGCATGCACTCTCTCTCTCTAAAATAAAACATAAATTAATGAAAGGGCTCTTCTCTCGTGGAGTGTCCTCTCTGACCTACACTCCTTGCTCTCTTCTGCAGCGTGGGGCTGTTTGGGTGATCCTTCTGTCTACTGCACAGTATCATTTAAAGGAGGAAATTCAGAGAGGAACAAGTTCCCACCCCCAGATTTCTACCCTTACCTCTGCCTGTATCGAAAGACATCCCGTCCCGACCGTGACATGTCATGACACACATCAGCCAGAGCGGCAGCTGCCCCCTGGGCCACAGCAGTGGCACAGTGTGGTTGGTGACTCTGCAGAGGGGTTCTGGAGTCCCGTCCTTGGCTCACTGTCCTGTTGGAGCCAGGTTTGAAATGAGCTGCCAAGGCAAGGACCAGCCTCATGATAGACTTCAGGTTTCCTTCCACAATATCTGAGGGACAGAACACACCCAGAGGTCCTAAGACAGAGGCAGAGGGTTCACTCATTGAACACATATTTGCTAGTGATACAGGCAAGCAAGGCAGTCAAGGTCTTTGTTCTCACAAAGCCATGTTCAACAGGAAGACAGAACGTTTAAAAGCATTTACAGGGGCGCCTGGATAGCTCAGCCGGTTGAGCATCCGACTTCAGCTCAGGTCATGATCCCACAGTTCGTGGGTTCGAGCCCCGAATTGGGCTCTCTGCTGTCAGCACAGAGCCCACTTCAGATCCTCTGTCTCCCTCTCTCTTTGCTCTTCCCCTGCTTTCACTCGTGTGTGCTCTCTCTCTCAAATAAATAAACATTAAAAATAAAACAGAAGCATTTACAACAAAGTATGGTAATGTGTTACGGTAGAAGTACAGGATTCTCTGGGAGCTCAAAGTAGAGGCATCTTGTCTAGTCTAGAGGGCTCAGGGAGAGAGTATAGGGGAAATAAGTTTTAAAGTGAGACTTGATTGGTTCATCAGATGAAGAGGAGAAGAGTGTTCCAAGAGGATGGAGCAGGCGTGAAGCTCTAGAGGTGAGAGAGAGCATGACCTACGAGAGCTGTGCCATCTGATATGGGAGCCACTAGCCACATGTGGCTACTGAGCGTTTAAAAGATATAGTCTGGGGGCACCTGGGTGGCTTAGTTGGTTAAGCGTCCGACTTGGGCTCAGGTCATGATCTCATAGGTGGTGGGTTTGAGCCCTGCATCGGGCTCTGTGCTGACACCTCAGAGTCTGGAGCTTGCTTTGGATTCTATGTATCCCTCTCTCTCTGCCCCTCACCCGCTCACTCTCTCTCTCTCTCTCTCTCTTTCTCTCTCTCTCAAAAATAAACATTAAAAAAAAATTTTAAAGATATAGTCTGAATTGAATGTGCTATAAGGGTGGTACTTAGCACAAAAAAAGTCAGATTGAAACACATCTCATTAGCTTAGTACAAAAAAAGAAGAATGCAAAATATCTCATTAATAGCTTTTATACTGAATACATGTTGCACTGATAATACTTTGGATATTTGGGGTTAAAATATATTATTAAAATTATCTTCTATTTCCTTTTTAAAAAAAATATGGCTCTCAGAAACTTCCGTATGTGACTTGCATTATATTTCTATGCATGCAACTGTGGCAGATGAAGTGGAAAAAGTACAGCACAGCTAGGGCCCAAAGTGCAAGGGGAGAGGGTGAGGGGGTGAGGCCACAAGGGGAGAAATTAGAGGTCAGAAAGGGCAGGGCAAGCCCCAGGAAGGACTTTGGGTTCTCCCATAAGGACCTGCACACACAGAGCAGTGGTAGGGGCATATGTCTTCGCAGAAAGATCATCCTGGCTACAGTGTGGAGAGCGGATGGATGGGAGGCAGTGAGACTAATTAGGAAACTGCTGCCCTTCTCCAGGTAAAAGACAATGATGTCCTCAACGGCGGTGTTCCCTCAAAATAGCTAACTTTAATGGGCCAGATCCCTAAGCCCACCCCTCATGGGGACCAGAGCACAGACATTACGACACCCTAAATTTTGCCCTAGAAAAAAAGAAGAATGCACACAAAAAAAACCAATGTGATAGGTCTGGTGAAAGTTCACGTAAGGGAATGAGTAAAACTCTCATGTTTTTAGTTTCACAGCATTGTAAATATGCAAGGCTTGGAAAAAGATTGATTGATACCTTCTACAGGGTGCTCTCATGGTAAGAATCGGCCCCACCTGAATGACCCCAACACCTAGAATGCCAATAATCCAACACAGAAGGAAGGCTCCCTCTGGCCCCCTTTCTCATCAGAGCCCTGGGCCATCAGACCCAGAAACTGAAGCTGAAACAGAACCAGATCTACAATCAGTTCTAGAGAAACAGCGGGAGGGCCAGGGAGCCTGTGCTCTCTCAAGACACCCTAAACAATTGCTTCCTTGCAGCCTGGGCTCAAAGTGAATTGAGCAGTGTCCTCTTCTGGTCGTGTGGCTACAAGAGAAGGTATGTGCAGAGGTCCCAGAGCCCCTTTCCTCTTGCCCAAAATATTCTGTGTTATCCAAAAAAAAAAAAAAAAAAAAAAGCCATAAATATTTTTCTTCTGGAAAACTGGATGGAAAAAAATAAAGCTAATATGATTTGAAATAATTCTTGGGCATGAAACCCAAGTAACTTGGAAAACATCATCTATCTTCAATTTGATAACTTAAATGAGATATTCTAGAGTTTATTTTTTTAAATGTTTTTATTACTTATTTTTGAGAGAGAGGGAGAGAGAGAGAGAGAGAGACAAAGCACAAGCAGGAGAGGGGCAGAGAGAGAGGCAGACACAGAACCTGAAGCAGGCTCCAGGCTCGAGTTGTCCGTACAGAGCCCAACATGGGGCTCGAACCCACAAACCATGAGATCGCGACCCGAGCTGAAGTCGGACACTCAACCGACTGAGCCACCCAGGTGCCCCTTAAATGAGACATTCTAAAGTTAATACTCCGGTCTTGTCATTTCTACTCGATTAATTTTTGTACACACACTCAAGCAAACCTTTATTCAATTAAAATGAATAGAGAATGTCTATCTCCACCCAGGTTTTCAAAAGCACTCAGATTTTGAGAATCGCCCCATCCCAAGAGGGTAACTCTCTTTATGGAAAAATGATATGAGGCCACAGACTTAATCCTATTCCAGTCTACTCAGAACCCTCGGCTACACGACGGATGGTCCTTCTGAGGCTCATAATCACTGGGTAAAGCTGACCCAGACGTGATGAGGCACTGACCTTTAGCCGAAGTCTGGTGCATACGAATCTTTTTGGAGGCCACGAACTGTAGCACTTTCTCCACATTGTTCTTCATCTCCTGTTGGTTACTGGGACTCAACTGTACCCCATTCAGCTTTTCTCCTGCTGTTCAAAGAGAGAAAATATGTGAAGTTATAGGGAGGAACCATACCAAAGTTTCATAATAGCCAGACACTGAGAAAAGGAATATTTGATGTAAATGCTAAGATTATATATAAATGTGCAAGTGTGTTAGGCCTTGGTGCTTGTAATTTGGATGGAGGAATAGGAGAGCAAAGTCCTTTCGGTGGGTCTTCAAATTTTCAAAGCTGTATCCAGGGGCCTGTGAAGTTACTGTGTGTCCCCTTATTCACTCAACAAATATTCATTGAGCATCTTGCTGTGTGCCAGGTACCGTTCTGGGCAACAGTGAAACAACAATAAACGAGATGGACACAGCCCCTTCCATCACAGAGTTTATATCTCTAGGGATAACAGATGATCAAGTTAACCAGTTTGTGTTTAATAGAATTTCAGGTAGTGATACGTGCTACGAGGAAAAACAAAAAAAGTGTGGGATCGTGATACTATATTTGAGCAGAGACTTGAACAGTAAGAGATGTTAAGATTCAAGGAGGAAGCATTCTGGACTGAGGAATCACAAGTCCAAACCCCAGGGTGGGAATGGGCTCAGCTTCTCTGAAGAGCAGCTCTAAGCCCAGCATGGCTGGAGTGGAGAGAGAGAGGAGTCAAGTCCTAGGAGAAGTTAGACAGGTAAACAAAGCCAGATCATTTAAGGCTCTGTGGACCAAAGTAAAGAACTTGAATTTTATTCTAAGAGTAACGGGCAGCCAATGGAGAGTTTGAGGCCAGGAAGTTACGTGATCTGTGCTTTCAAAAGTTGACCCTACAGGCGCCTGGATGGCTCAGTTGGTTAAGCGTCTGACTCTTGGTTTCGACTCAGGTCATGAACAGATGGAACCTTGCGTTAGGCTCTGCGCTGACAGTGCAGTGCGGAGCCCACTAGGGAGTCTCTCTCTCCCTCTCTTTCTGCTCCCTCCCCATGCATGCATGCACATGTTCTCTCTCTCAAAAAATAAATAAACTTAAAAAAAAAAGTTGGCTCTATATGGGCTTAATTTATGTGAAGCAGAAACAGGGAGATTAGTTAGAAAATGAAACTTGTCAAGGCAAGGGATAATGGTTTGGGCTTGAGTGGGAAAGGCTGACAGGTGAAAAGCCAGGTATCAGGTAAAATTTTAATATGAAGCAGACAGCACATGTGAAGGACTGGGTACAAAACAGGCAGAAAAGAGAATAATCAAGGACAAACTTCCAAGAGTTCTACTTTAACAGACGCCGTGTGTGATTTCAGCGAAGAAATCTGGAGGGTAGAGGGGTTGGTGGAGAGAAGGGTATGAAAAGCTCTGCTTAGGGCATGTGGAGGTAGAGTCGCATTTTAGACAGCCAGGCTGGGATGCTGAGCAGGAAGCTGATATTCATGTCTCGAACTCAAGGAAAAGTTTAGAGCTTAAGATGCAGATGTGGGAGGAGATCACTTGGGGACAGAGAAAACACAAGGGATAAGGACTGAATGCGGAGAGTCTCAACATTTAGAGGTCAGGAAGGAGGAAAAAAGCCAGCAGAGCAAGCTGGAGGAGGCAGGAAGGAAGGAGAGTCCTGGACGCCAAGAAAAGAGAGTGTTTGAAGGAGGGAGGGAGTGACCGACCGTGTCAAGTTCTGCTAAGTCGAACAAAATGGGGACTGAGGCCGAGCCACTGGGCTGGATAAGGCAAACGTTGTGACCTTGACGAGAGCAGTGTAAGTGAAGAGGTGGGATCAAAAGCCCAGTGAGGGTTTGTTAAAGAAAGAACAGGGAACAAGGCAGTGAATTCAGCGAGTTTTTCCATAGAGCAAAATCACAATAAAATGCAGCACTTAAGAATCTGGGTTTCGGGAAACCAAAGAATACATATTCATATTGCTTGTATATGCATAGAATATCTCTGAAAAGAAATGTAAGAAACTGCTAACACTACTTGCTTCCAGAAAGAACACGTAGTTGGTGCGGGTGGAAAAAAGGCTTTTACACCCTTTTGTAGCTTCTGCATTTTCTGTCTGATTATATTTTCAAGTATAATCTATTCCAGCAAGTGAAAAATAATGTTAAAAATGAGCTTTGGAATTAAAGCAGGTCTAGCTTTTGCCACGTACAGTTATGTGGCCTTGTACAATTGCCCAGCCCTTCTCAACCTCGTGAGAGATGGCATAAAATGGCAGTACCTGCATCACACCTGTAGCATAAACCATCCAAAGTAGCACGCTTAGCGCAATGCTTCATCTATTCTAAGTGCTCAGGGAATTCATTTATTTATGTTTATAAGTCTTCTCTTTTAAGCTTGCTTCCTGAAAACAGGGATGATGGTAGGTGCTTCTCAAGGCTGGACGATCAAAGGAAATGAAATGAAATGAGATTAAAAAGTGTCCGACAGATGGCAGCTATCACTATTACCACCGTTATTTTCATTGGAAACGAATGCCCTGATGAATCCGTGAGCTGGCCCGGTGAGGCAGTCACGGAGAGGCTGCCTGTAGCAAACCTGGCTCCTTCTGCACCACTTGTAAGGATGAAGCAAGTGACTCTCTCAAGGATTCTAAGCAAGGTCAGCCGATGAATATAACAGTAATGTCTGAGTACCTATTCTGTGCCAGGCACTTGGTAGGAGGTGTGGGAACAGAAAGAAAAGTTACACTGTACCTGCTTTTAAATAAGAGCTCGGTCTATACGGGAGAGAGAGGTAAACAGTCAGCGCTCAGTGCATGGGAACACATAGTAATAACAGAGCTGTGGACAAATGCTGTAGAAAGAAGGGGATGGTACCATCCAATAAGGGCGACTGGCAACAGTTCCAGGGCTCTTCATGGAAACCCTTCTGTGAGGCATGATGGTAGTTTCACAGAAGGGGTCCTTTTGCTGGGAACCCTCCTTCTTCTTTCCTGACCCCTACTTCCTTTTCCAGCCTCAGTTTAGACATCAGTGCTTCTGGTAAGCCACCGCCGAGCCCCTAGAACTGGGTCGGCGCCTCCATCCACCCAGGTGCTCCTATCTGTCCTTACTCTATCAGAGTCCTAAGTACATTAATGGAATGAGTTCACTTTCCAGTCTTTCCAACTAGATTGGGAGACTCCTGAGAGCATAGACTGTGCTTACAATCACATTCCCAAAGCCTAACAGAGTGCCTAGCACACTGTTTATTGACTAATAAATAAATGAGTTAATGATGGGCAAGAATGTTAAACCTTCTCTACTTCCATTTCCATGTGTTATAAAGAAGAAGCAAACTGCTCGGAAGGGCACATGGAGGATAAAGAAGGCATGTTCTGGTTTGTGCTGGCATCGGTCCAGGGCCCACTGACCAACGATCTCGATGAGATATGCCAGGATCACCCCATCCCGAAGATCCTGTCGCAGGTCCTGCACGGGCTTCACTGCTGGCCTCTTCTTGAGCTGTGCATTCACCCAGGCCACATACGCCTGGAGCTGTTGCTGGAAAATCAAAGGTGGAAATAAGGGAAAGGAATATGATTCTTCTCCTTTGCCCTGCACCCTCTGAGGCAACATTTGAGACTGGACTACGGTGGGAAATCCACATCCAGAGGGAGGAGGAGGTTTCAAGGAAATAAAGAAGAAAGATGGTGAGACATGGAGCCTGTTCTAAAAATCTCTAATTTTATGCTAGTTGCTAGTCTTCAGGGAAAGCTAACCGCTGACTTGGTGGCAGTGTAGACACGGAGAAACAGATGAGTGTTTCAGTGAGTAGGACTCCTGCTTTCCTTGAGTTTTGCTCCCTTGACCATGGATGGGGGCCAGTGGAGAAGCACAGCCAGTTTTTGGGTGTGATCACTGCTGCCAGTAACCCATTGTGCTTCTCAAGAACAATCACTCATTCTCACATGCACAATGGACACTGATACTCATAAGGCTGGTCTTGGGGAATCAGAAATAAACAACAGCAAGCCAGCTCAGAACAACCTCTCCCATCACTATGTTCTTCACAATGAGACTTAATGGAAATCATCTCACTGTCGACCCGAGATTTATTCTCCTGAGCCCATAATCCTGGGATTGCTACAGAGTTTGTGTTAATCCGTGCTTTATGTTGTCAAAGAAGATCTAGTTGCCTAAAATCTGCACAAAGAAGGAAAAAGAAAAGCTTTGGTGAGCAGTACCCTGAAGACTTGGGCAGAGGTTGTGGCGCGGGGGGCGGGCGGGGGGGGGTGCTTTCATTTATTGTCAGACAAAGCTAAACCCGGTATCATCAGAAGCCTGTCGGGCCCAGATAGGGACACACAACTCATCCCAGCCCTCGGATCCCCCTACATAGTCCATTTTGTCCCCTACCAAAGCTTGCATCCAGGTGTTTATTCTAATTTTGCATTTGTTCTGAAGATGGACACTTAAATATCAAAAGAGCACATGAACAATATCCCAGAACAATCAGCAGCTCTGTCTGGTCTCTGTAGAAGCCCAAGACCCTGACCCTAAACATTAGGTTCAAGGGCTAACGGTATTATATTACAAGCTGGTTGAAGAATAGTTGATTTCTATGCCACAAGTACTTCTTCAATAAAATGCTGGAAATTACCCACTGATTGCTTCCTGAGCTTGAATTAAATCTTCGTTATTTTCTCTGGGTCGATTTGTGGCAATAAATGAAGTCCTTTATAAAGACAGTACTAAGGCAATAATCTATCAGCTGCTGACAAACTGTAGGAAGTGCCATATCAGCAGGCAGTAGGGGAAGGAATCGAGTGTCTACGTGAACTAAACACTAGTTCTGGAATTTGATATGTGTTTTATCGTATTAATGAAGGTGCCTGGGACAGGACCTGCCACACAACTGATGCTTGCCTAACAGTCATTATTATTTTCATCGTTATCACCATCTAATTAATCCTCACAAAAACACTGAAGGGTCAGTATCCTCTCCATTCTACGGATCAAGTTCAGAGAAGTGATGGAACATCCCCAAGGCCCCAGCCAGGACACAGCAGATCTGGTACTGAAACGCCTAACTGTGGTCCAAGCATTGACCAAGGGCATCGTGCTACCCCACTCACTTGGTATAATAGGGGTGGCCACACTTTCTGCCTAATGTGGGCCAGACCCTTGCCCAAGGTCTGCTCCTGCCGCACAGCCCAAGCACCGTGGGAGGCAAAGGGTACCTCTGTAGTAAACCACTCTGCTCTGGAGCAAAGGAGTTAGGACCAAAAAAGGCATTAAGGGTAACAGTTGGGATCTGACCCTGGCTTAGGTATAAAACACCTAGGGGTGCCTGGGTGGCTCAGTTGGTTAAGCATCCGACTCGGTTTCAGCTCAGGTCACCATCTCGCGGTTTCATGAGTTTGAACCCCATGTGGGGCTCTGCGCTGACAGTGCAGAGCCTCCTTGGGATTCTCTCTCTCCTTCTCTCTGCCCCTTCCCTACTCATGCTGTCTCTGTCTTCCTCAAAATAAATAAATAAATAAATAAAACTTAAAAAAAAAACCCATATATGTGTATATACATGTGTGTATACATATAAATATATATACATATATATATATATATACACACATATATAAAATAATAAAATTCCTAACCAGTCTCCCTGTATCTACTATCATCCTCAACCCACCCTCCACACATTCCTGCTTCAGATCCTTCACTGGCCTCTCCTGTCAAGATAAAATCCAACCATCTTGGCTGCATTTAGTCTGTCATGTGCTGGCCGCTGCCTCTGCTCCGCTTACTCACTACCCTCCCGTTTGCCTGCTGCGTTTCGGTTGGTCCAAACCATGTGCAGTGCCCAAACGCACCACACTTTCCAGCCACTCTCCCTCCCTGAGCCTGCAGTCTCCTCTTAAGGCTGAGCCCAAGCATCACCTTTTCCAAGAAGCCTTCCCTGACCCTCCCACAGCCCAGCTCTGATCTCCCCGAGGACGTCCAGTGTCACACACGGTGCTGAGATCATAAGCCCAAACTGAGCCCACACTTTTGTGGTTGTCGGGGGAGGGGGGGGGTGGTTCCTGAAAGAGGAAATGAGGCAAAGGGAACAGTGAGCTCAAAGGAGCTCAGGTCTGAAGTATGCTCTATGCAGGGAGTCACAACAACTCAGAAGTACGGGACTTTAGGGTAGCAGGTGCACAACAAATATTTGTTTGAGTCAGTGAATCACTTGTCACATTTCATCAGGCCGAGACTTAAAATGATTGCAAAAGCTAATAATGCAGGGGCAGACAAGAACAAATGGTTTATGTTAGACCAAGATCATTTCTACTTGAGTAACCACAGCCTTCTTTTGGCTACTGAATAGAAGTTGTGTCTGATGCAAAACTGATGAGAGGTTCTAACAGTACTTTTCATGCACATTAATCTCACCTCTGGTTTCCAACAAGAGGATTCTACAGCATAAATGATAATAATAGTCACCACTGTTCTGAACACCTACTCTGTGTCAAGGGTATGCTAGATCACTCATTCATTCATTCATTCATTCATTCATTTTTAAGTAAACTCTGTGCCCAATATGGGACTCAAACCCATGACCCAAGATCAAGAGTCGCATGCTCCACCAACTGGGCCGGCCAGGTGCCCCTCTGCTAGGTCCTTTAAACACATTTTCCCTAATGCTAATCTGCCAGGAAGATTTTACTGTATCTATTTTGCTAATTGGAAACTGAGACTCAAAATAGGTAAACTCATTTGTTCCAGGTCACCAGACAGTAAAGCATGAATATGAAACTCTAATTCCCAAGCCAATGCTCTTTCCACTCAACCACACTATCACCTAAATAAATGCATCCCTGAAGTTTCAGTGAACCTTTCTCAAACTCTCAGAATGGAAGTCCCCTTAGTCTACACCACTTTCTCCCCCACATCCAATGTTTGGGTCTCTTGTGTAATAATCTACACTAAGTAGCTATCTACTATTCCAAGGGTGGCCCCCAGGCCAGCAGCATCAGCATTACCTGGGAGCCTGGCAGAAATGCAGACTCTCAGACTCCACCCCACCCCTACTCAATCAGAACCCACACTTTAAACAGATCTCCCAGTGATTCATATGCACATTAAAGTTTGAGAAGCACTGATCCAGCCTACTGTTCCCACCCCTTGCTGTGCTTCAAGATCACAAAGAAAGCTTTTAAAAAAACAAAGACATGTAGACATTACCCCCATCAAATTCTCTCCATAGGGTAGAACTCAGAAAGCTTTATTTTCCCAAGTTCCCCCATATGATTCTTGTAGAGCTAACCTGAGTTTTCTCCTAGCTAAACATTACAATTCCCTTAACCAAGGGGTTCTGTAAATGCTGATTACCCATCAGAGTTACTGGAGAAGCTTTTTAAAAATACTAATATCTGCCCAGCAATTGTCCTACTAGGTATTTACCCAAAGGATACAAAAATACTGATTCAAAGGAGCACATGCACCCCGATGTATACAGCAGCATTATCTACAATAGCCAAATTATGGAAAGAGCCCAAATGCCCACTGATAGATGAATGGATGAAGAAGATGTGGTATATAAGGGGTGCCTGGGTGGCTCAGTCAGTTGAGCATCTGACTTCGGCTCAGGTCATGATCTTGCCATCTGTGAGTTCAAGCCCGCATCGGGCTCTGTGCTGACAGCTCAGAGCCTGGAGCCTGCTTTGGATTCTGTCTCCCTCTCCCTCTGCACCTCCCCTGCTCTCACTCTGTCTCTGTCTCTGTCTCTCTCTCTCTCAAAAATAAAATAGGCATTAAAAAAATTTTTAAAAAAAAAGATGTGGTATACATATACAATGGAATATTATGTGGCCATCAAAAAGAATGAAATCTTGCCATTTGCTATGACGTGGATGGACCTAGAGTGTATTAGGCTAAGCAAAATAAGTCAGATAAAAACAAATATCATATGATTTCCCCTATATGTGGAATTTAAGAAACAAAACAGATGAACATGGCGGTGGGGAAGACAGGGAAGCAAACCATAAGAGGCTCTTTTATTTTTTAATTTGAGAGGTGGGGGGGAGTGCACACGAGCAGGAAAGAAGGGCAAAGGGAGAGAGAGAATCTTAAGCAGGCTCCACACTCAGCACAGAGCCCTACTCAGGGCTCAATCCCACAACCCTGGATCATGACCTAAGCCAAAATTAAGAGTCAGACGCTCAGCTGACTGAGCTACTCAGGCACCCTGAGACTCTTAAATATAGAGAACAAACTGAGGGTTGCTGGAGGGGAGATGGGCAGAGGATGGGCTGGGTGGCTGATGGGTATTAAAGAGGGCACCTGTGTTGAGCCCTGAGTGTTATATATAAATGATGAATCACTAAATTCTACTCCTGAAATCAACATTACACTATATCTTAACTAATTAGAATTTAAATAAAAACTTAGAAAAAATACTAATGTCGGGGGCCCACTAGAGAATAGTTAGAATTTCTGAGGGTGGGGCCCAGTTATACCAATATTCCTTAAATTCTTCTATGCACATCCAGAGTTGCAAGCCAAGCTCACATTCCTTACCCAAAATGGTAAGTATTTCAAGTATTACTGATCTTCTGTCTAAATCTATCTGAAACTGAGACATCTAGAACCTAACACAATACTCCGAGTTTAAAGGAGACATGAAGATTCCTCATTCAAGATATTTTTCTTTTCTTTCCTTCTTCGTTCTTCTCTTTCCTTTCTTCCTTGGCCACCAGAACACATTATTGACCTACACTAGGGGGTTATTCAAAACCCCTATTATTTTTTATTTCATTAGCTGTTCAGTTTGAAATAATTTCAGACTTACATAAAAGTGGCAAAATTGGTACAAAGAGCTCCCCTATACCCATTTACCTGCTTCCCCAAATGTTCACTTCGTCCATAACAGCAACAGAACAGGACATTAACACTGACACAGTACTATTACATAATCTCCAGACCTTATTCAGATTTCCCCAATTGACCTACTGTCCTTCTTTGGTCCAAGATCTCACACTACATTTAGTTGTCCTGTCCCTTTGGTCTCTTTCAATCTGGCTAAGTCTTTTTCTGTCTTTCGTGATCTTGACAATTTTGAAGAATACTTCCCAGTTATTTTGTACACTGTCCCTCAATTTGGGTTTGTCTAAAATTTCTTAGTGATCAAATTCAGGTTATGGGTTTGGAACATACAATACCCTTCTCTGTGCATCATATCAAAAAGACACATGATGCTGATACATCGCATTATTGTTGAAATTAATTGTGATTACACAGTTAAGGTAGGTGTCTGCCAAGTTTCTCTACTGTAAAGTCGCCATTTTTCCCTTGTAATTGATAAGTATTTTGTGGGAAGATTTGAGACCATGAAAATATCCTTTTCCCTATCATCGCTTTACTTAACATCCATTTTTCCTTTCTTAAAAATCATTGAGTATTCTTTTCCTGATTGATTACTATGACATCTCCCAAATGATGATTTTCTAATTCCATCATTCCTTCTACACTTACTAGTTGGAATTCCTAATATGAGGAAAAGCTATTTCTTTTCCCTCATTTACTTATTTATATCAGTTTGGGATCGTGGGTATTTATTTCACTTTCGTTATATTAATCCATTACTATCATTATTTACTTGTGCTGCTCAAATTGGGACAAATGTTGGCTCCTGTATCCTTTTCATATGCTCCAGTCACTTTTTTAAAAATTGTGGTAAAAAAATACATCACAAAAAATTTGTCATCCTAGTATTTTTAAGTGTACAGCTCAGTAGTGTTAAGTATATTCACACTGTTGTGCAATGAATCTACAGATATCTTCATATTGCAAAATGAAACCCTATACTCATTAAACAATAAATCCCATTTCCCTTCCTCCCAGTGCCTGGCAACCACTGTTCTACTTTCTGTTTCTATAAATTTGACTATTTTAGACAACTCAGACAAATGGAATCATACAGTACTTGTCTTTTTGTGATTGGCTTATTTCACTCAGTGTAATGTCCCCAAGGTTCATACATGTTGTCCCTTGTGTCAGATTTTCCTTCTTTTTTAAGGGTGAATAATATTCAATTGTATGTTTATACCACATTTTGCCTATTCATTCATCTGTTGATGGACATGTGGGTTGCTTCTACCTCTTGGCTATTGTGAATAATGCTGCTATGAAAATGAGTGTGCAAATACCTCTTCAAGATCCCACTTCTTTTGGATATAGACCCAGAAGTAGGACTGCTGGTTCATATGGCCTGATCATGTTCTTTGAACATTTCCTTACTTCCTGGTGTCATGAGATATTCCACACTCCTCGTCTTAGGCTTTCTCTGCCCAGCTCTGGAATCAGTTATTTCTCAAAAGAACTCTAGTTCTTTGGTTTTTAGAAACCAAAATTTGGGCATGAGTTGTACTCATTGTTACTGGGGTTACATTCTTGACCCTCTCAGTAGTAGAGTAGAAAATGCATGTATGTAGGGGCGCCTGGGTGGCTCAGTCAGTTGAGCGTCTGACTTCAGCTCAAGTCATGATCTCACCACTTGTGGGTTCAAGCCCTGTGTCGGGCTGTGTGCTGACAGCTCAGAGCCTGGAGCCTGCTTCAGATTCTGTGTCCCGCTCTCTCTCTCTGCCCCTCCCTCGCTCATGCTCTGTCTCTCTCTGTCTCAAGAACAAATAAAACATTTTAAAAAAAACAAAGAAAATGCATGTATGTATACACACATATGCACATACACCTTGAGAGACAGACATACGATGAATTACAGCATAAATTACACTGATCCCTCCTCCAACCAAGCCCACAGAGTTCACTTCTTCCTGTCCCTTTTCTTTATTATAACTCCTTTCTCCCAGTGAGAAACCAGAACTCTCACTCTCCACCATATATTTACTAATATTTGCTTGATCCTAGAAACACATAAGTTAGTGTCAGACTTGCTAACTCATACCTTGTGAAAAATTAATTTACCAACCATAATATAATATTTGTGCATAGTTCTTTTCGAGTTTAGAGTCAAAATGCTGATGCAAAGTGACTTAGGTTAGTTCTTTTCTTCTCCAGTCCCTTCAGTGTGGTTATGTTATTCATTTGTAATACAGTGGGGTTCGTTTTGTACTATCAGTAGTCCATTTTGGGTTCTCTCCACATTTTGGATGATTAGGTGCATGGATGATTGCATGATTAGCATGATCCTAAAAGTCAGAGCTGTACAAAAACATCTAGTCAGGAAAGTGTCACTGCTACGTCATTCTTTCTACTCCATTCCCTTCTCTCAGTTCTTTCCATCTATTCCCATCCACCTCATAGTAACCAACCACATGAGTTCCAGTTTATCCAGAAAAAGGACACGTGTATACTTGCTTATTTCCCTTTCTTTCTTATGTGAAAACTAGCACAGTACTGATATTCTTTTTGTACTTGGACTTTGCACTTCACTTCACTTAACATAGTTTGGAAATCACTCTACACTGGTTCAGAGACTTTCTTTATTCATGTTTACAGCGACCATAGCACTCCATTATGTGGACATACCATAATTTATACAACCATTCTCCTGTGTATGGGCACTTAGGTTTTTCCCAATGTTTTGCAATTACCAACAATGCTGCAATGAGTGAACATCGTATAGGCCTGGGTATTTTCACGTGGATGCAGGTCTGCCTTCAGGGTAGATTCCAAGATGTGGGATTGCTGGACCAAGAGGCACGCAGGTATGTAATTTTATCAGATATTGCCAAATTCCCTGCCAAAAGGATCGTATCTCTTTGCATTCCCATGAGGAATGCACGAGCGCACGACTTTCCCACAGCCTTGCCTACAGAATATGTTGTCATACTTTTAATTCTTGCCAATGTGATAAGTGAGAAATTGTACCTCAGTGTTTTAATTTTCATTTCATTCATTATGAGTTTGAATTTTTGGTAGGTTTAATAATCCATTTTATATATCTTACCTTTTATAACTTTTTTCATATCTAAATTATTGGTCTGTTCATGTCTTTTTCTCGTTTTTCTATCAAAGTTTCTGGTCCTTTGTCCTGCCATTTTTTTTTTTTAACGTTTATTTATTTTTGAGACAGAGAGAGACAGAGCATGAACGGGGGAGGGTCAGAGAGAGAGGGAGACACAGAATCCGAAACAGGCTCCAGGCTCTGAGCAGTCAGCACAGAGCCCGACACGGGGCTTGAACTCACGGACCGCAAGATCATGACCTGAGCCGAAGTCGGACGCTCAACCGACTGAGCCACCCAGGCGCCCCTGTCCTGCCATTTTTAAGAACTCTTTGTTTCTTGGGAATGTTACCCTTTTGCCTCTGACATATGTTGCAGAGACTTCTCAGCTTTTCAGTTGTCTTTTGAGTTGACTCAGGTTGTCTTTTTGGCCATGAAAGAGTTATTTTTATATAATCAAGTTTATTGATCATTTATTGTATTGCTTCTGAATTCTGAGTGATGGTTAGAAAGGCTTTCCCTTCACTGAGGTGAAAGAAGACTCCACCTGTTTTTTTCCAGTTCTTGTCTGGTTTTATTTTTTACATTCAGATCCCTAATCCATTTGGAGTCTATTCTTATATATGATGTGAGAAATAAATCCAATTCATCCTTTACAAAAAGCATCATTTATTAAAAAGTCCCTCTTTACCCCAATGGTCTGAGATGCTACCTTTATCATATACCGAATTTCCAGAAGTCCTTGGGTCTGTTTATGGACTTTGCATCCTACATAACTCGTATATTTGTTGATTCATGCATGTTTTAATTATAGAGGTTTTACAGTACCTTTTAATGCTCAGTAAAGCTAGTCCCCCCACCCCCTGAAAATTTCCGTTTTTTAGTATTTTCTTGAATATTCTTGCATATTTATTTCTCCATATGAATTTTGTTATCTTTACCTAACTTCCTAAAAAAGTCTGTTGGAATTTTTATTGGCAGTATATTACATTTATAAATTAATTTAGGAAGACCTGTCATATTTAGAATGTTAAATCATAGTCCTCAAGAATGGTGATGTTGTTCCTTTGGTTCAAATGTGTCTTCCAGTAGCATTGAAAAAATTTTTTATTGTTTATTTATTCTTGGAGAGAGAGAGAGAGAGAGAGCGCAAGCAGGAGGGAGACACAGAATCCAGAGCAGGCTCCAGGCTCTGAGCTGTCAGCACAGAGCCCAATGTGGGGCTGGAACCCACGAACCATGAGATCATGACCTGAGCCAACGCCGGACACTTAACTGACTAAGCCACCCAGGTGCCTCTTCCAGGAGTGTTTTAAAGTTTTCCTTCTCCTACAGGTTTTACACAGTTCTTATTAGGTTCATTTCTACCTATTTCTACCTTTCTATTAGGTTCTTAGTCTTCCTTGTTGCAATTGCAAATGAGCTTTCCTGTATCATTATGGTCTCTAATTGGCTACTTTTTGGGTAAATAAAACTATTGATTTCAGTATGTTAATTTTATATACTGTTACCTTATTGCTTATTATTTGAGATTCATCACTAATTCTCTCAAATATTTCCAGGATTATCATATCTGCAAAAAGAAATAGTTTTATTTCATTAGTAAGCCTTGTGCCTCTAAACCAACTTCTCTAGCCTAGTTGCGCCAGTTAATACCTTTGATACGAAGTGGAATGTGGGACGCCTGGGTGGCTCCGTTGGTTCAGCGGCTGACTTCGGCTCATGATCTCATGGTTATGAGCTCGAGGCCCACACAGAGACTGCTTCAGGTCCTCTGTCCCTCTCTCTCTCAGCCCCTCCCTGCTCGCTCGCTCTCGCTCTCAAAAATAAGTAAACATTAAAAAAAAAAAATGGAATAGAGTGGAGAATGGGTATCCTACCCATGTTTCCAGCCCTAGAAAAAATATTTGCAGTGTTTCCCAATTTAGGAAGATACAGGTTTTAGGACTAAGGTATATGTATTTTATCATGTTAACTATATCAATCAAGTCTTATTTTCATGACCATTTTATGAGGAATGGATGTTGAATTTCGATAAAAGTTTTGTCAACCTTCATTGTAATAATCCTATAATTATTTTTCTTGAGATCTATTAATATGGTATATGATACTAACGGATTTCCTAATAAAGAACCTATCTTGCATTCTTGGAATTAAACCCAGGTGATGATAGTGAATTGTATATTTAAAATTTTTTTTAATGTTTATTTATTTTTGAGAGAGAGAGAGAGAGAGAGAGAGAGAGTGTGTGTGTGTGAGCACAAGCAGGTGAGGGGCAGAGAGAGAAGGAGACACAGAATCTGAAGCAGGCTCCAGGCTCTAACCTGTCAGCAGAGAGCCCAACCGGGGGGCTCGAACCCATGAACTGTGAGATTGTGACCTGAGCTGAAGTTGGGTGCTTAACCGACTGAGGCACCCAGGTGCCCCATGAATTATATTTTTAATGTGGTATTGGATTTTATTTAACAGTGTTATGTTAGTACAATATCTATATCAATATCGATATAGATAGATATAGAATATGATATACACAGCATTGGGACTATCTGATGATACGTGGCAGTTTGGTAGAATTCCTCTATGAAATAACCTGGAGCTGGTACTTTTTTTGAGGAACAGTTCCTTAATAAGACTCTCTATTTCTTCCATAGAAATTAGTCTGTTTAAATTTTCTGTCTCTTTCAATTTGGGTCATCAGCATTTCCCTAGGAAATTATCCATTTCATCAAAGTTTTAAAATGTTTTTTACACAGACTTGCAAAGACTCTTGCGATTTTTTGTTTCAATGGTTACTTCTCCCTTGTCATTTCTTACTTCGTATACTTGTGCTGTCTCCCCTTTTCTTCTTCATTGTGTTAACTAGCAGTTTGTCTAGTTTGGTGATTTTTTCAAGAAGTCTTAAAAATAAAATGGTTTCAAGAATTGTTGCTATTAAGTTCCTCTAAAACCATGATACCTAGAACCAAACACAATGCTCGGGGTGTAAAACCAGACACTCAGCTTCCTCATTCTGTCCTCACATTCTATCCTCCTCCTCCTCCTTCATCTCTCCTCTTCCTCTTCCTCCTCCTCTTTTCTTTTTTTGTTACCACCTCACATTGTTGACTCATACAGTACTGCCAACAAAAACCCCTACGTAATTTTTAACACATTCTACTGTTAAACCAATCTCTTCCATCTTTGTTCTTGTAAAATTGGTCTTCTTGATCCATATTTACCTATAGTAAATTTCACTCGTGAAATTCCATCTCACAAGATCCTTCCAGATGGGATCATTTCAAGCATTCATTCATTCATTCAAATCAACCAACATTGCTAGGAATTGTGCCAAGCCCAGCTTACAGGCTATGATACAAAGTAATTACAGTGTCGATGGAGAAATACTAACAAATGCTCTCTGTGCACAGAAGGAGCAACAGGATGGAAGGATGTGGGGATGAGGGTAGGGTCTAGAGGAAAGGAGACATTTGTGCGGTTCCCTAAGGATGTTTGCCAGTTACAGAAGGGGAGAAGGGCATCCTACAGAGGGGTGGTTAAAGAAAAAAAAAAGCACAGTGAAGGCATATGGTGTCCTGGAGGAATAGCCAGTTAACAAATTAGCGTGTGGGCAGAGCCATCAGAGGCAGGCAACGACGATGGAGAAACAGGTCAGCACAAGACCTATCTGTGCTCAGACTTTCAGCTCAAAGACCTTCAACAGGAACGTGTGGAGTTTTGAAACCGGAGACTGAAACAGTGAGACCTGCAACTTAGAAAGGTCTACTCTGGACACAGAGGAGAACATGGGGTAGAATAAGAAGCACCCGGATTTGGAGAAACCAGTGAGAAGACCAGGCAATAATTCAAGTGAGAGAAGATGAGAGCCTGAACTGAAGCAGTATAATTAGAAAAGGACAAATTCCAGAAACAAGTCAGGTGACTGACAGGACAAAAGCAGCGACAAAAAGAGAAGGTCCAAAAAGTCATACCTGAGGGATGGGGATGCTTTAACTGAGACGGAAAATATTTGAAGAGCAAATAGTTCAGTTTTGACAACAGTCTGAGCTATTTGAAGCATTAGAGCAAAGATGTTCCATAGCAAGTTGGCAAAACACAGGTACTAGAGCACAAGAGATGGGGGAGGGGTGGGAGATGCATGTTTGAGGGTATCTGTGTGTGACAGGTATAGACTAGGTGCAAGGAAGACCGGAACTATGACCTATTGAGTGCTTGCTACCTACCAGGACTGTGCTAAGCACTTTACCACTTTATTTACTTACAAAAATAAATATATATAAATATTTTAATTTATATATACATAAACAATATACATATTTAATATTGATTTATTAACCATCCCCCCCCCAATGCATACACACACAATCATCCTCATTTTACAGATATGGAAACCAAAGTTTAGAGCAACAACATGCCCAGGGTCAAAGGGCTGCTAAGTGGAAGAAAAGGGATTTGAATTCAATGCTGACTCCAAATCCTGGGATCTTACAACACCCCAAAAATTAAAGTGAACTATAAAAAGTTTTTTGGCAAGAAAGGGAGTGGAAGGAGCACCAAAGGGAAAGAAGAAAATGAAAGTGTACTGACTGCCAATTCTTGTCAGTCATTGAATGAGGGACTTTTTATGTACTATCTCCTTTAATCCCCATACCCGATCGCTAAAGCCTATGTTATTAGCCCCGTTTCTTATATAGGAGACTTTGCTCAAGGCCATAGCACTGGTGAATGATGAAAAAAGGGATTTGAACCCACTCCACCTTACTCCAAAGAATATAATGACATGAGCAAAAATGAAATTATTGGAGTGCCTGGCTGGCTCAGTCAGTAGAGCATGAGACTCTTGATCTCAGGGTTGTGAGTTCAAGCCCCATGTTCGGGGTAGAGCTTACTATAAATAAATAAATAAATAAATAAATAAATAAATAAATAAATAAATAAATAAAATTTTAGAATAAGTGATCCAATGAATAGAAAAAAAATCAGGAGAAAGTGTTATGTAGGAATCCAGGAATGAGAGAATTTTAAGACGGATGGTCAGGAAGGTCAAATGCTGTCAAAAAGTCAGGCTAAAGACTGGAAAGCCCATTGCGTTGAATAATTAACAGGCTCTGGTGACCTTTTGAGCACAGATACTGCAGAGGGGTAGGTGAGAAGTCAGACGGCAGTGAACCCAGTGAACCTAGAAGACACCAGGAAGTAGGAAAGCAGGAGCATTGAGGGGAGGAGAGAGGGTGTGAGCTGGAGCGCAAGGGGGGTGAGGGAACAAGGGTGTCTCGGGATGGGAAGACACTGCAGGCAGAGATGAGGGCTTGGTGAAGGAGAAACAGACTCAAGGGGAGGGTGAGTGATGTGGCAAGGTTTCAGAGGAGAGGACTACATCCTCCTCTGTGAGGAGGCGGGAACAGGTACCTATGTGGGGAAGTTATGAGATGGGAAAGAGGTGTAATTGGACTAAGTAACTAACGTTGAGTTTGCTCACGGGTGAGTCACATATAGAAACCACAGCAGGTGGAGCTGTCGCACAAAAGAAACTTTATTTGCAGCAAATTAAGGAGATCTAGGGAATAACTTCCAAAGCTGAAACTCCCTGAGGAAGGGCAGATGGGTTCCTTTTCTTTAGGGTTAGGATGAATATTTAGAAGGGGGAGCCTTTGTCATGGTGTGTAGATGTGGGCATAAGGTCACACATGCAGCCTCAGGTAACTTGCCTATACGGGCATTGCATGTTATGTAAATGAGGCTTGTGCTCCTCCTTGGGCAGATATTTTAGTATGATAATGAGATGAAGGAACTGTCGGGCATCCCATGGGTCAACCCACCGTCCATCTGCTCAGGGGTGTCAGGGGTTAAGCTCAAACTGGTCTGGGCAGTATTGCTTCAGGGGTACTTTCTTGGTTTAGGCCCATGGGGTCTTTAGCCTGAGTTAAGAAATAAACTGGAAAGAAGAACTCAAGGAAAAAATGTGGGACAAAGATCAGTGGGTCTAGGCAGGTCTACGATGCAGTAGGTCCACTAGCTGTGGAGAGTGAGAGGGAGGAGCAGAATGAAGGAGGCTTCGGGAAGGGATGCTGTGGGAAGCTGGGAAGAACAGTGACTGCTAAAGATGTCCCGGCAACACCAAAGACTCAGCCAGGGCTGCAGACCAGGATTCTGTAACTGAATCTATCAGCGAAGCTGCACGATCTCCTCTAACACTGCTCGGCAGGCCTGCCGGAGGGAACCAGGGATGGGCTCATCCAGGACAGGCAGCAATCAACCAAAGCAAAGGGAGTGCGGGAGGTGGTGAGAGTGTCTTTCAAGTGACTGCTGGTGGCATCTGCACCGGGGACAGGAAGTCAAAGGAGCGCTGAGAACCTGACAGGACAGAGAAGGCTGATGAGATTGAAAACGGGTTTGATGGGAAGGAAGGAGTGTGGAGATTGGGGTTGTGAGCGGAGAGCGCAGTCTCAGAGTTCAAGATGTCAAGGGTAGGACCCTCCTGTGGAATATGTCCCAGGATGTGGCTTTGCTGTGGTAGCACAGAGGGACAGTCACTGCAGTGGGGAGGGGAGGCTAGACTATCTTCATCTCGGGGCCTGAAGGCAGTCCAGGAGAACGGTAGGGATCCAAATGCTGAGCACAGTTCCTATTCTGCCCAGACTCAAGTCATTTTAAAAACTCAGAAGCATGAAATCATTAATAAAATGAAAGCATTAATATCACTGATCATCATTGGTTGAATCCTTGATAAAAATCTTTTTGGTTGAAAAATGTCATGTCACTACTATGTCTGCATGTTGACAGAGACCTCCTCAATGGCATCTAACAAAGTGACCGCAGAATCACAACTGAGTGGGGCCACTCTCATCCACAGGTTAGGGTGCCCCCGCTTTAGGTCTCTGCTTAGCCAGCAAGTCGGATAGGGGAAGCTGAGCACTAAGCCAAACCTCCTCTTTGATCTGAAGGCATCTGTACCTCACACCCAAGGGGAAGGCCAGACCCTGTTCTTGCTATAAATGCCTACTGCTGGCTCTGAAAAAAGGATTTGAAGGACAAAGTAGACACCAGGAGAACCAGCCACACCACCCACTTCCCCCACAAAGATGTTTATCTTAAAAGAAGCCTGTGTTGCAAGCCTAGGCCCTGAGTAGCAATGCTGCTTGGCTTTAAAATTTACTAGAGTTCGTCTGCAGCAGATGAAATACCATATGCTTTTGCAAGAGGCTGTTACTCTCTGGGGATTGGACTGGTAGTTTTATTTTTCTCTTTCTTCTCATCCTTGTCCTTGTCTTCCTCCTTCTTCTCCTGTTACTCTCTGGGGGTTGGACTAGTAGTTTTATTCTCCTCCTCCTCCTCTTCCTTCTTTTTTTGGTCCCATAATCGTTTCTCAAATTATAACCCATGTGAAAGCCAGATATGTAAAATAGGGAGGAGGAGAGATTCCCTGATTAGGGCCAGGGTGAGGGCTCCAGAGCCTAGCTCATCCAACCCTCTTTTTCTCCACCTCCAACTCCCTACCCTAGCCACAAGAGATAATTTCTTAAGGGGTTCTTGCAACAGGTGGGGGAAAAAAAACCCACGGAATTTCATTTACTTCTAGCACTATCATTTTATTAGTCAATTATTCTGTGAAGACAAGATGCCAATACGTTCAGCAAAATGAAAATATCTGGAATATGACGATATACATCTTGATCGTGCCCCTAGTTCTTGGTCTATTTCCAAAAACAACAGGTGGAGAATCACAACAGGACAACAGATTCAAATCAGGCCCACACGGTGGTGGAGCTAACGGCTCTCGGGGTAGCTGCCCAGGTCACAATGATTCCCCTTCCATAGAAACACGCACCATCTGCATACACAGTGATGGGCCCTAGGTCTGGGCTGGTATGACATCACCTCCTCCAATGGCCACAGCTGATTGGTCCAGTTGAGTTGACTGTTCAAGTCCAACCAATCTCTGGAATTTTTTATCTGGCCTCCAGGAATAGAATCAGTCTCCTTCTCCCCACCCATCTTTCTTTGACAAAGTTGTAAGACATAAAACTTAGATGTTGCCATAGACCGTGATCCCCACCTGAGAGAGAAAAGCCATATAGAGTGAAAGGGAATAAAGCCACCCACAGAAAGAACCAGAGAGAAGTGGCAAAAAGCAGAAAAAGGGAGCCTCCAGTGTTTGAGTTCTTGATTTTCATTGGGACCCTGCTCCATTCTTGCCTTTCCATGGTTTAATTTTTCAGCCTTTCCTTGGATTCCATGAGTCAGTAAATTCCACTTTCTATTTTGCTAGCTCAAGTTGGGTTCTTGGCACTTGCAATCAAACTAATAAAAAAAGCAAGACAATCAAATACACCATGTCAGTGACAGAACTAATCTTGGTCCAGATTTAACATCTCTAACTTGTTCTGAGGAAGCTGGAAAGATACCTGTGTAATCCAGAAGTCTAGAAAGACAGGCTTTTGGTGCCAGTCCTTTGAGTTGGGCATCAGGGGGAAGAAAAGTAGGTACAGCAACACTCCTCAGCTGTCTGAGCAGGATTTTGGCTTGGTGAGACCGAATGGCTGTAAAGCTGTGTCAGCAGCGGTAGCACCAAAGAGTGGCTGGTGTGGGCGGCCCTTAGCAACCCCATAATCTCCATCAGCTCCCTCGAAGACACTCCAAATAGCCCTACAATATAAGTTAAAACTCTTCCAAGTAGAGACAGTTCTGTTCATCATCTTCACCCATATAGGAATCTTGACCTTGAGACCACTCTTGTGCCAACTGTAACTTTCTTTCTTGTTTTTCTTTGGGACCTGCCCCTCCTTCCAAACAAGTTTGCAAACCCAGCCTCTCCTCTCTGTCTCCTCTAAGTCTCAAGGTCAAAGAGACTTCCTGCAGGGGACTTGTTTGGTTAGACTTGCAAAAGGCACTGACTGGGCTTTACCAGGAAAGTCTATGATTTACTGTTCCTAGTGTAGAAGCATCCAAAAGTGAGCTCTGTGGCTCCCTGCTGGGAAGCAAGAAAGGCAAACAAAAAAAAGCAGCAGGGCTTTGGTGGTGTGCTAGAGTTCAGGAGGAGATCTGACTGGCTCAGGAAGGAAATCAGCTTCACAGTGAAACCAGATTCCTGTGTGGAACTGAGACCCTCCAACTACAGAAGATGAGGGGGTGGGGAGACCCTGCTGAGAAACTGGGGGGAAGGCAGGTTTGGAAACCTTGAGTTCTTCTTGGCCTGAATTCTGCCAGGAAGAGAACATAATATGGTATAGCTTTTCTGTTAACTCTTTCAGGCCTTTACTGAGCCAGGAAAGGCTACTTATTCACTGAACCTGGTGGCTAATTAGGTAAAAATAAAGATCACAAGTAAAAATACCATTAAATTTCTTCCTCCCATATAGGCAGCGCTCTTCATATTAGAGTTCAGCCTGGTGGTCAAAGGATAATATTCCACAAGGTGAAAAACCGAAGATTTTCTTTTTTTAAAAAAAAAATTTTTTTTATTAGTTTTATTTTTGAGAGGCAGAGAGAGACACAGCGTGAGTTGGGGAGGGGCAGAGAGACAGGGAGACACAGAATCTGAAGCAGGCTCCAGGCTCTGAGCTGTCAGCACAGAGCCCGATGCAGGGCCTGAACTCACGAGCCGCGAGATCATGACCTGACCTGAACCTGGACGCTCAACCAACTGAGCCACCCAGGCGCCCCAAAAACCAAAGATTTTCTGAAAGATTTCATCTCCTAACCTTATCTTTTTAAAAAAATGTTTATTTATTTTTAAGAGGGAGAGAGAAAGAGAGCACACACACTCAAATGAAGAAGGGGCAGAGAGAAAAGTAGACAGAGGATCCAAAGCTGGTTCTGCACTGACAGCAGAGAGCCTGATTCAGGGCTTTATCCTACAGACCACGAGATCACAACCTGAGCTAAAGTCAGACACTCAAAAGACTGAGCCACCCAGGTGCCCCTCCTAACCTTATTTTAAAATTTCCACTAGTTGCAAGTTCCACAAACACTTTGTTCCTTCAGTACAAGTTATAAAGTAAGTGCTCAATAAATGAATGTGAATGAATGAATGAATGGGACATCACTATATAAGTCTACAAGTGTCGCCTATCCTAGAAACAGGTCATGGAGCGACTCTTAGAGCCTTTGGGATTGGTTCCCTATTCCCTTACCATCCCTGACCATTGAAGGTCATGTTCATTACCACTTAAATGGGGCCTGGTTGGGGGTTAACATACAAGGAAATATATTCAGTAAAGTGTCATTTTGAGACTCTGGTCCCTGCAGCCTACACAAGGCCAGTAATGGCCAGTGAAGCATTTGCGGTGCTCCCCAGTCTCTCTGAAGTGCCTAGGGGAGTGGTACTTGGCAAATAGCACCCTATCACTGCTCCACACGCCTGGCCAGCCCTTCACTCACCATGAGGAACAGAAAGCTGCCTGATAGCTTGCTGCCTGGGAGCATCTGTTTAGCTGGCATTGACTCCTGTGGGAACAAAGCCAATGAGCCTGGGTGAGGAGAGGAGAAATCAGTCAAGATTAGAAGAAGGAGGGGGAGGAGGAGGAGGAGGAGGAAGAGGTGGTGGTGGTTGGGGAGTGTAGTGCTTTGTTACATTGAAGACTTAACGGGCCTTTTAATTTCTACAGCAAAGCACAGAGGAATACATTGTGGAAATATCTGGAAGCTTCTGGTTGGCCCCATGTTGCAAACCCTACTTCATGGAAGCATGGGGCAGAGGGGTGAGGTTTGCTGCAGCGTTCCACGCTTTCTACGTCCCCCTTAGGGGACGACACCAGACAAAGGCTCTTCTTGAATTTCTCAGGGACCACCATGCGGATGAATTTCCATGTGGGAATACAAATGTCTACTATTCTACCCGGAGGGAAACTAGTAAGGAAAGTCTTCCAGGTCACACGTTTTAAAAATGAAGGTTCAGACAAGTCATTTCCAGTTGACCAACCCTTTAATAAATCATTCCCCATAACTTTCAGCCCCTCAGGCCATTTACACAACAGCCAGGCTCAGGTTCACCCTGCCTGACAAATAAGATGTCTACAACACCACAGTTTCCCCGGGTTTGATACTCTGAATATTTACTTTATTTTCACTGACCTATGAGCTCCACTAAGGAACAGACTAGATGTTATTTGACTTCTATTTCCAGAGCCTGGCAAGGTGTCTGGTAAACATAGCAATTCAGTGAATGTCTGTTGAGTGAGTGCTTCCATGCATGTTTTTACCATGTGGGGGAAAAAAGTCTGGTCTCAGCGAGCAGGTAGGTTGGTAAATAGTTGGTGCTTTTCAGGATAACATTAAGTAGAAGCTAGCCCTATGATCTCCCATGAACACTACCCCTTTTAGGATGCTTACCACATTAAGCATCCCATTACGGTTTTTTTCAGTACACCTACAAATTACTCCCTGTAACTTCCTTGGAAGCAAGAACCAGGTGTTCCTGCTTCAATTATTTCATCCATCCCTTTGCCCGGTAAATGAACCAGACAACTGAATGAGTGAATGTTTATTAGCCAAACCATAATAGAGCCTCAGGTCTATCAAAATCTTCCAACACAATCACTGAAGTCTTTTTAAAAGTAAGTTCAGCCGCCTGAAAAACACTTGCAGAAACGAATGTTGGCACATCAGCCAAAGACAACGCTCATATGACGACATCAACACCAAGTAGCAGAGGAAAAAAACAGCTTTAAGGCACATGCAGAATGGGAAAAATGTGCAACATGGAAAGCCTGGCCAGGCCCAGAACACAGGAGACAGGGGATGACAGCCAGGGTAGGCTACAGAATATGGCAGCAGCCAAAATTTGTGGATAATTCACAATGCAGATTAACCATGTCAATGAAAGGAACTGCATTCACAGCACTGACATAGATCAAGTCTGTGGGTAATTTGTCAGGTGTGTTGAAGCCAGGGATTTGTCCAGGGAATGTGGAAGAAAGTGGTCATGCATGGTGGCAAATGGACTGAGAACAGAGGCCAACAATGTGTGGAGGGAAGCCTTGATTCAGAAGGCAGGGTTTTTCTCTGCTGCAGGATTCCCTTATAATTAACCAATTAAGGCCAAAGCTTCATTTCCTGTGGCAGTTTTCTCTGCCACACAGAATGAGGTCACAGCCCTAACCACACAGATCTATAGAGCATCTGGGTGATGAAGAATGGCTTCAGATATGCTTGGATCATTCCCCGGAGATGACTGGACACATGTGTGGTATTCTTAGCCTCAGTAGGAAGAGTTTCCCAGAGGAATCAAAGTGTATTCTGACACCAGCTTTTAAGTCCTTATTTACATCCTTATCACATGACTCTAACAAAAGAGAATATTACTGGATCTATTAAGCAACCCTAGAAGCTGCAATAGATCAATCAGGCCTCCATCAAGTCTGAAATAACCAATTGTAGCATTATTCTGTACCACTAAATGTGATTCTCTATGTGAAAAGAATTCTTTTTAACATTTATTTTTGAAAGAGAGAGACAGAGCATGAGTGGGAGAAGGGGAAAGAGAGAGGGAGACACAGCAGGCTCCAGGCTCTGAGCTGTCAGCACAGAGCCCTATGAGGGGCTCGAACCCACAAACTGGGAGATCATGACCTGAGACCAAGTCCCGCGCTTAACCGACTGAGCCACTCAGGAGCCCCGAAAATAATTATTAATATAACTTATTATGTATGTGAAAGAATTATTTACACTTTAAGGAGCCACTGGGATTTAACAAATCACTGTTAGTATTATTTAGATGATGTCAATTTCTGAGAGAAACCATAAGTATTTATTGGCTATCAGAATTCTACAAACAGAAGAATCTACAAATAGAAGGGATGGATTGTACCTAAGTCTGTGAAAGGAGTGGAGGGAAACTGACAGGATGGGCAGAAAAATCAAATATCAGAGAGGGACAAGAGGCATTGCTGCATTATTCTAGATGAGTTAATTATAAATTGGTGTGTGTTGTTTTGGCCAAGAGACTGTGTTACCACCACAAGCAGAAAACTCTCCCGCTGTCCTTTTTCCTTACGTTTTACAAGAATGGGAGGTCAGAGGATATTTATGGAAGCACACTAAAGCATGAAAATGCAGCCAAGCCTTTTGCCTCTTCAGTTTACCCGGCTTTTCAGCTGAAAGGTTCAGGGGTAAAAAGGGTGAGAAGGCAAAGGCTAGGGTTGACTATGCTGCTTTCCTCCTCCTAATAAGACAGTGGGACCCGATACTGGGGGTGGGGCTGGGGGGGGGCAGAGTTAAAAAAAAAAAAAAAAAAGCGGGGGAGGCCATGGAAGGACCTAACGAGCTTGTGCCACAATTAGTGGATAAGTCAAATGATAGGAAGCCTGAGACCAGGAGACGCTCAGAGGCCAAGAGTGAGAGAAGAGGAACCCGGAATACCGGTAGCATTCAAAGAGGTGGCTTCCTGGCTTGTGTGTGTTTCATGTCTCAGAGTGTAGCCTTCTTAATAATCTTTCTTAATAATCCGTTCAGGGAGGGCTGGTGCACAATGAGGAGCCCTGCAGTGCAGGCAGGATGCAAGCCCCGCCCTTCGGGGAAGGTTGTGACATCCCTCAGCCAGAGGAAAATTCCGACTCCCTTGATGAGGTGAGGACAGCATTTCTACAGTTTTCCTCTGTGTCAGGAACAAGGCTGGGGCACAGGGGCCAGGGCTGGTAAGATTCCGAGACAGGTGAGCTGCAGAGCTTCTTAATTAGAAACAGGAATTGAGGAAAGAGCCTACAGTGCAGAGGGAGAAAGACAATCTCATGCGCAAATTCATGAGAAGGGTAGCCTCTGGGGAAAAGGCCAGGATTGGAGGGGTGGCCAAAGGCACTCAGTCTTGTCTGTAATGTTCATATTTAAGAAGACAATGTATTCATGTGTTAAACTAATCTTTAAAAAGTCTTATATTTAAGAGAGACATAGAGGGAAGTGAGGGAGAGGTAGGAAGAAAGGATGAAAGACACAACTAACAGCCTAGGTCTCCTTGTAAAGGTCTCCCTGGATGCTGGAATAAGGCGACCCACAGGGGTGGGGCTCAGAAGCAATGGAAGACACATGGAGCAAATCACAAGGGGGTAGGATCCTAATCCAGAATTCCCTGGGTCACAAAAGGGCATGGAAGAAACAACAACAGAATTCTGATATAAAACAGTGAAAAGAAAAAGCACCTCCCCCCCCCCCTCCCGGGAGTCCTAGCACATACTGCCTGTCAGATTGATGGTCCAGTTCCCCACTCTTACACAGTACGGAATGAATTCCCACTTCCCGGAACTGGGCCCAGAAACTCAAGCAACCTCTCTGCTCTTAGGTCCTCTCTGCCAACCATGCCCTTGATTGTGGAGAAACCTACAGCCTGGGAATTGGAAAGAGATATAAACAGGAAGGCGGCACTTCATGTGGACCACCCTGCCCTCAAACTTTCTACCAATGCAATTCCACCCCACCCCTAACTTGGCCCACCCAGTAAGCTCCTGAAGAATGAGTACTTCTGTCATACATTCAGAGGCTTCCCTCTGAAGGGGGGCTTTCTTGGGGAGAATGCCCTGGAAGGGTGGAGACCACCTCGCTTGAAAGGAGATGACCTCTAAGTTTGTGGTCCTGTCTGCTGGGCTCAGGTGAGCCACCAGGGAAAGGCATCGCCCAGCTTATCTGTAGGTAGGGGGCCCTTCTGATTTCTCCGTTAGCCATCTCGTCTGCACCATACCCACTACTTTAGCCCCTTAGGGCTCTGCAGGGGAACTGATCTGGGATCCCCTTGAGGACGGGGGGGGGGGGGGGGGGGGGGGGGTACGGAGAACCCCTTCTAGAGATTAGGCGGGAGGCGCTGGGGGAGGGGAGCTGGGAGTGGGAGGAGCAGACAGTTACCTCATTGAAGCCCTCCTGCAGGACGTCCAGTAAGTTCCCCCGGGTCAAGCAGGCTAGCATTGTTCCTGGCGGGGGCTCCCGGGCGGGGTCTCCAGGCCAGGCGGCCGCCGCCACCGCCTCCTCCCTCTGCACACAAAGACTCTCCGCTCAGCTCACGGGGATCTCTCCGGAGTCCCGCAGGCCACTTACTGGAAACCTAGACCGGAGCCAAACTAGCGGCTTCCACTGGGCATGCTCGCACCGGGGCCTCTGCCGGAGGGGCCCGGGCGCTGTCGCGGTTCCTATAGAAACAGCTGGGCGCGCAAAGGGTGGAGGGGCGCTGGCTGGCAGCCCCCCGCCCCGCGTGCGTAAGGGGGAGCACCGCGGGCGCGCGCGCGCGCGCACACACACAAACACACAAACACACACACACACACACACACTACGTACAATACACACACAACAGGCTGGGGGCGGGCGTGTGTGCCTACGCTGCAGACACACACCAGGCCTCCAGGCGGGCGTGCCGGTGTGTGCGCGCCCTGCGAGCAAACACACACGTGAGCGCACACACATACACTCGTTGACACACCAGCAGGCGTGCCGGCGTGTGCATGTGCTTGCAATCACACACTAGCATACCACCAGGTCTGGAGGCAGGCGTGCTGGAGTGAGCGCGCGGACACACACACACACACACACACACACTCTTTCTGCTGATTTAAGGCCAAGTGCCCCACCACAAGATGGGTGGGGAGGGGAGTGAATCAGGATTTTTTTCCCCCAGACTAGCTAAAAACAGCAACCTTTTTCCACAAGGGGCCTGGGCAGTGAGGTTAGGCTAAAGAAGGGGAAGCAGAAGGGACAGAAAAAAAAAAAAAAAAGTGAGATAAACCAGCCAGAAGGAGAGGGGGAAAAAGAGGATAGAGAGAACTTTAGTTACTGATGGTATCAGCAAACATTTAATAGAAGTAGTACTTAACAAATCACACAGGATCACAACAGAAACATCGAGGGTAAACCAAGTATCACTAAGGCTATGCTCCAAAAAGCCTCCCTTTTTTTCTTTTAAAAATAGCAGCTAAAAGGTAAAGCCCATATCTTTAGTGAGCTTTAAATGAATTAAATGGATTTTAATTAAAATAAACACTACAAAAATGTCCTGGGGCTTTTGAAAGAGTTAGGTAAAAACTTGCTCAAATGAAACAGAGAGCTATTCCCCTCTGTTGCTAGTTATTGAAGTCACAGCCTTGATTATTTATTTTTAGGAATACCAGTCATTTTGTACTCTTCAGCGCACATTCTTGTTTCTATAGGAAAACAGGAAGCTGAAAGAACACCCCATATTATGTTACACCTCGTGATCCCAGATGGAGGGGAAGGATTTACAGAATGTTAAGGCTCAGAAAAGGTCAGGGCCTTGCCCAGGGACACAGCTGGTCAGCGACAAAGACAGTTTGAGGAGCTAGGATCTACCCTCATGCTTTTGCAGAAGGCCCACATTCCTTCCCCAAATTCCCATTGGTACCTTAGCAAGAAAAGTCAGTAATGGCTCTTTTCAACCTAAGACTTCCTCCTCCTTAGGTCACTAGAGAAAAAGAAAATCTGTACCCCAAACATCCTGAATCATCTTGCCTGAATGTCTGAAGCTGCTAAACACAAAGATACTTCTGAGAAAGACACACTTCTTCTAGGATGGCAGCAAGCAGGAAGCAGAAGGCCAGCAGAGTTAAGTGGGTGCTGCAGATTGAATGAATGCTGTGTGTTCAATTCTGCAAAGGCTGGGGAAAAGCCATGACTCCAAATCAAACTGCACCTGATCAGCCCAAAAGTCAGAAGACCACCGTCCTTCATAACTAGCTGGGGAATTTAACTACCAAAAATTCCCCTTGCCATGACCACAGCTCACGGTGTAATATCATCAGGTGAGTGACTAACCCATATTACTGCAACAAGGCCCCTTTAAAAGAGAAGCATGAAACTTCCAACAACGTAAAATTGTATGCAACACATCTATGTGCATAGTGATGCAAAACCAAAACACTCAGTCAGTAGATCCCTAAATAGATTCTGACAGCCCATCATTCTTTTACACAGTCGAATATATTGAGACTTCAGAGAGAGGCCCTGCGGATAGTTCTATACCAAAAGGTCACTGTTTCTCAAAGAACAAGTCGTTTTTCAAAGTAGGACCTGTGAGCTCAATATTCCCGGGAAAAGACTCATTAGATCACTGGATTTTAAAGCTAAAAAGATGAAGTTTCATTTGACTCTCATGAAGGAATGAAGCCTAGGGGAGTTATTTACAGTCACTTAGCAAATCAGCATGGGCGCTAAGATCTGAACCCAAATGCCTCTGATGCTCAGCCCTGTGCTATTTGCCCTGCACCCCCCTCCAGTACACTGGAGGAATTAGAGGGAACTGTGGTGAATAGATACAAGATTTATTACAGGGCACTCGGTCCACAGTTACACTATTCCCTAGAAGTCTGTAATTATGTCAACCACATACTCTACAGTAGTCATGTGCAATGTGATGGTGGGAATGTTCTGTATCTGTGACGTCCAATCCAGTGGCCAGTGGACACTGGCTACATGTGTTTATTGAGCACTTAAAATGTGTCTATTGTGGGGCGCCTGGGTGGTCTAGTCGGTTGAGCATCTGACTTGGGCTCAGGTCATGATCTCACGGTTCGTGAATTCAAGCCCCACATCAGGGCTGGATGCCGTCAGCACAGAACCAGCTCTGGATCCTCTGTCCCCCTGTCTCTCTGACCCTCCTCTGCTAGTTCTCTCTCTCTCTCTCTCTCTCTCTCTCTCTCTCTCTCTTTCTCTCTCTCTCTCTCAAAACCAAACATTAAAAAAAACCGTGGCTATTGCAAATGTGGAACTAAAATTTCAATAGCATTTAATTTTAATTCGTTTAAATTTAGATAGTACCATTTCAAAATATTCTGTGTTTTCCCCCACACAACTAATGAGATGTTCCAAAAATTATATTTGCACAAATAGTCTGCCTCTCATGCTTGGAAAAAGCACAAAATTCCTGTTAGAGCATGTAATCTCAAGGTTTTTTTGCTCAGAAGATGTGCTCACCTTATTTATCATGGTCTACCTAACCACATAGCCCAGGTGAAGAACTGAGCTTGTTCTAAGCAGCACTCACAATGACTATTCCTTCCATCTTCCCCATCTCACTCTGCTGTGATATCAACATAAGAGCTGAGAGAGTAAGTGGGTTAGCTAAATGAACCAGGAATAACTAGACCAATGATCTGCATCTCATAGTGCTGGAGCGTGGGGAAAACTGCAAGCCAGTCCAGGTAGCTGGAACCACTCCCACCACTGCTGGCTTGTCATTCTCTCTGCCTGGGAGGAGAAGCAAAGGGTCCAAGCAAGCTGCTTTCTGCATATCTCTGCCATGCTGCCTGATTTCTGAAATTATACCAGACCTCTTCAGTCCTATATGATTTTAACAATAATGGCAGAGACTTACCTCACCAACTAAAAGCTACACAAATATCAATCTACAACAATAATAATAGCAAAATTGAACTTTTATTATGTGCCAAGCCCAATACTAAGTGCTTACATATGTTAGCTCAGTTGATGGTCACAATTACCATAAACAGTAGGAATTGTTTATTAACCCCATTTTATAGATGAAGAAAGGTTCTAGAGGATAAGTAATTTGCTCCAGATCCTATTGCTGCTAAGTGGTGAAACCAAAGTCTGGCTTAATCATTATGCAATACTTTTATATGATGCTTTCCACACAAAAGGTATTCAGTAAATGTCGGGACGCCTGCGTGGCTCAGTGGATTAAGCAACTGACTCTTGATCTCAGCTCAGGTCATGATCTCATGGTTCGTGGGATTGAGCCCTGCATCAGGCTCTGCATTGACAGCATGGAACTGGCTTGGGTTTCTCTCTCTCTCTCTCTCTCTCTCTCTCTCTCTCAAAATAAATAAATAAACTTTAAAGAAAAAAGGTACTCAGTAAATGTGTTTAGTTGGATGAATGAATGAATGAATGAATGAGTGGAGGAAACACTGGCAAACTCATTCATCACTTATATTAATACAGATAATAACATGTTAGCCTAAGTAAGACTTTGAGCTTTAAACAGAATTGTCATTTGGTGAAAATACCGTGACTTCTGCCTATGTAGAAGTAAAATGTGTGAAATTCATACCTATGTAAATTTAATACATCTATTGTAGGCAATCATTAATGACTATAAAGAAGCAGAAAGGCAGTCTGAATAAACAAATAATTAAAATTGTCAATGGAAATATTTTAAATGACTCTGAAATAATTTCTTAATCTTTTTCTGTTTTCATACATTAGCGGGTTTCGTAATGTATGTTTACAATTTCTACTGCATTTATCTTCAGAGACATCAGCATAAATGTACACAAAAGGGCTCACATCTACCGGCAAAGGCTACAAACGTGTCCTGGCTCCTAAACTGCTCTCTTTGTCTCCAGGCTTTTCTGCTAGTCTACACCCCTTAATCTTCCTTAGACAATGCATTCATCTTGCTGCTCAAATGCTCAAATGTTTTCAAATAATCCCTTTTCCCATCAGATATAAATTCCTCATGCCCTGCTCTTACGGCTGTCCCCCAAATTGCCTATGCTCAGGTTGGCAGGCTCCTCACTGTCTCCCACATTTCCAGGGCTCATTTTTGCCTCCCATGCCTTCATGACTGTCCTGTCTAGAATGTCCCACGCTTCTGCTACTCAAATCCTTATTATGCCTACCTCAAGTTCTGCTTCCTCATGAAACTCCTGTGACTACTTTTGGTTTTTCTTAATCAAGATGGATCTGATTTTAATCAGTCTGGAACCCTCACGCCCCAGATAACCCATGGTTCATTCTTGTTCTTTTTTTCAGGTTTCTGCTCAAATATCACTTTATCTCTTTGGCCTTCTCTGACCACTCTATTTAAAATGACAACACTCCCTCACCCAGGCACTCCCAAACCTCTTTTGCCTGATTTATTTTTATTTTTCTTCCTAGTATTCATCACTGTCCTCTATAGTCTATATTTATTTGCTCATTTGCTTATTGTCAGTCTCTCCCTGCCCAGAATATAAGGTCCATGAAAGCAGGGAATTTTGTTATGTTTTGTTACTGGTTTATCTCTAGAACCAAAAATATTTCCTGGCACATAAGTAGATACTCAATAAATCAATATTCCTCTTTTTATAATCCAAAGGTCATGGGTGCCTGGGTGGCTCAGTCAGTTGAGTGTCCAACTTCGGCTCTAGTCATGATGTCATGGTTCGTGTGTTTGAGCCCCACATGGGGATCACTGTTGTCACTGTGGAGCCCACTTTAGATCCTCTGTCCCTCTCTCTAACTGCCCCTACCCCACTCACACTCTCTCGCTCAAAAATAAATAAGCATTTTTTAAAAGTCTATATAATTCAAAAGTCATCATGATGAGAACAAAAGCAAGAAAATTTAACTAAATAAATCTCACAACTTGCAGCCCACTGATAAATATCTGAGGCATGCAGAGCATGACATTCATCAAGGAACTGATGGCTGCCTTAATGTTGATATTTTACTAGAGACTAAAAGCAACTTCATCTTGACAACAGCCAGATCTCCAAGGTCCTGTAGTCCCTGCTTTCAGCATACAGAAATTCCTTGGAAACTATGCTATCTATACTCCCCCCTGTTCCCTCCACAAACTTAAAAATATATAATCTGTCGCACCTCAAAATTACGGGGCAGCTCTTTCTGCTCAAGGGTCCTCTCCCTGTGCTATAATAAAAACACATTTTTGGCACCAAAAATGTCTCAAGAATTCTTTCTTAACCGTTGCTCTCGGACCCAGACTTCAAATCACATCAATAGCATGTTCTGTATTATAGCACTTAGCACTTAATTATAATTTAGAAGTGTGAATTAGGGTGCCTGGGTGCCTCAGTCCATTAAGCATCAAGCCCCACTCTGGTCTCATACTCTTTCTCTGTCCCTCTCTCTGCACCTCATGGGATTCTCTCTCTCTCTGCCTCTTGCTCACTTGAGCTCTCTATCAAAAATAAATAAATAAATTTATAAATTTATTAAAAAAAAAATAAGTGTGAATCTTTGTCTCTTTCAGTGTATTTCCAAGACAAATATAAATAATTCCTGGTATCCTCCTATATTTTCTTCTCCTTCATCAATGCATTTTTTTCATTAAACATTCACTAGATATATGTTGAGGATCTGTTATATGTCATTATATGCCACGTTCTATTCTTTTAGACAAAAATTCAGGAACTCACAGTTACACATAAATACATGAATACACATAGAGGCAAGAAACAAGACTGAAAAAAAGAATAGTAAAAGGACGACTACTAAAACTGAGAATCCAATATTAGTATGTGGGGACAGAGTGTACAGGGTGAGTGTGACAGACTGAGTGGGTAGAAAAAGGAAAAAAGAGACAGAATGGTAAGAGACGAGTAGGATGTTGCCAAAGTAATCACCAGATGCTAGTGCTTAATATAAACTGTACTTAAGCAGACATGCAAATATATTCTACATGAATTTTTTAAATTCATGTTTCAAAAGTTATCTGCTAGTAATCCTGTGGGTAAAAATTAGATTAAGACTAGCGACATCTGGTGGATATTTTGAAAGTAATCCTTGAATTTCTCTACTGTGTAAACACTACAAGCCCCCATACCTCTGGACTGACATTCATAATATGTTAGGGTTCATAACTATGATGAAATCATCTTTCTTCAGGACCTAAGATCTCATTGCAAGAGGTAGCCAGATTTCTACCAAGAAGCCTTCTATCTCTCAGCTGATGACCCTCTGCTTTCTGGAGGATGTATATATAATTTGACACCAGGATTCTTCCTTTAAAAGGTAACTTATTACTTAAAATGTTCACATTCTTTGAGGTAGGGATTCTACTTCTGGAACTCAACCCTAAGGAAAAGAAGTCTTAAATGAGGAAATCAATTCATTATTTACAATGGGTGAGGAGAACCTAAAAGTCCAACAAACAGAAAAATGGTCAAGAAAATTAGAATCATTATAATGTTTACCAAACATTTGTAGACCTACTAAAACAAATATTTTAACAATTTCATATTAACAAACATTAAGTTAAAAAAAGCAAAAGTCAAAAAGCGTGTGCATAATTTAATCTTAAATATGTAAGTAATATACATATAAAAAGGCTAGAAGAAAATTCTACATTCTAAAATATTAACATTGAGGGCTTCTGGATGGAAGCATTATTGTTTTTTTTTTTAAATCATGGTTTGCAATATTTCTTAAATGCTCTATAATTGTCATGAATTATTTCTCTAACAAACATTTAAATCTTTTAAACAATGCATATATTCTGATTAATTGCTATAATTTTCAATAAAATCTTCCTGATTTTATTAGTAATGAATCAAGGGAGCTAGAATTTCCACAAGAAGGGGTAGCAAGAGAAGAAAGCAAATATATGACAATTTTGTTCCAGGATCTGAGTCCTGATGGAGAAAACCCAGTTGTAGAACTGTACTAAAATTCCATTAATGTCATCACACTCCTTTCAATAGTACACCAGAAACTTACAGAGGGCTCTGTGGGCAGCAGGGAGTTACAGAGTCTCCTAACCACTTGAGTCCCCATCTTCAGAGTGCCTAGAAAAGCCGGATCAGGGCCACCTTAAAATAGGAAGAGGGAGAATGTGCAAAAATACAGAACAGGAAAAAAACATTCCAAAGATAAACCAATCTATTAGGGTCAAGCTTCTGCTCCAAATCTACCAACATATGCCATCTAGAAGTTTCAGAAATAGTACCCTGGTTAGTAAGAAATCCAGCCAAAGATACTGTAATCACAACAGGGCTATCCCAAGGGCATTTTAAAAACTACCCACTTAGGCTTAATAGTAATAAAGTAAAGAGCAATGCTTCCCTATCAGTCAAGCAAGGATGCATTTTCCCACCTCCCTATGTTTATCAGTCAACGATCATAGGAAGGATTCTGAAGACAATCAGGACAAACACTGGGAGCTCAGCTTCTGCCATGCACTTCTATTCACCCTCAGGAATTCCGTTTTAACGTAGAAAGGCCGCATTTATATTTTAAGGCAGAAATGTTTTACGTAGTACTTTAAGTTTACAAAGTCTTATCACCTACATTGTCACATTTGACCGTCATGGTAAGTTACCGTTGGAAATAAAGTTCACTTTATTGCCCCCCAGTTAATAGTAGCAGGCTAGGGAGTTGCTCTGCCAATTAGTGATGAAGTTTTCTAGTCACTTCTTCTGAATCCACTTGCACTAGGTCTGTGCCAGAGAACAGGGTGGGAAAATGATGATACTGATGATAATGGCAGCCGATATTTGATTACATACTATGTACTGTTCCAAGTGCTTTTTAACTACAAACATTCTACGAAGTTGGTACTATTATTTAACAACTCTCTCGTGCTGTGATTCCATTCTCAGTACTGTGTCAGTCTTAAGGAATCATCCCTCTCGGGGATAAACTGAAGGGCATTGGTATTTGGGCAGGATGGCGTACAGACTGAAAGGGGATTTGCATTACTACTCGGGTCTCCAAGCTCTGAAAGTCTGAATCAGGAACGGCATCCTAAGAACCTGTAAGGCTTAGAGCTGTTCAGAACCTGAAACTTCCGCCTCCTTCTCCTCAACGCCCCCCCCCCCTACCCTCCCCCAGCCGCCTCCATCTCACGCCTCCGTGTGTCCCCATTTCTGATCTGGAAGCTCAACCAGTGGTAATTCTATTTCCCAGGCACCTCCCACCTTTTACCACCTACCTCTTAACTCATCGGTCCGTCTGGTTCAACATCTCTGTCCCCAGCCCTTCTGAGCACGGCCTCCTGCAGCTGCAGGGCCGCCGCCGCGTTCCCGCTGCCATGGTGACGCGGAGGCCGGGCCCGACCTGGCCCCGCCCACCACCGGCCAGCGCGAGCCAGCCCCAGCTTACCTGGGCCCCGCCCCCTGCCTGTCCGGCCCCGCCTCCTAACGTCCCCGACCACAACCCCCGGCGGGTCTTGACCCCGCCCCCTGCCTTCCGGACCGGCCTCCTGCGGCCCGAGCCAGCCCCGCCTCCTGACTGCCAGGATCCCGCCCAGGGAGCGCCCCCCTTCCGCAGATGAGAGCCCGCCTCCTGGGCGTGCAAACCTCATCCCAGCTCGGGCTCAGCCAAGGCCTGTGGAGTAGGGCGCGAAGGGTCTGGATTTCCCCGCCGCCCTTAGGCTAAGCGAGACCTGCTGCACTTACGTAGAGCCCGCGGACCCCCACCCCGCAACACGCACCAGGCATGTTCCTTATGCGATTTATTGATCCCAGAGACTTTGCACCTGCGAGAGCCTACGGTCCAGCCAAAGGGAGTTTCCGGGTCATGCAGTGCTGTCAGTGACTTGAAACACGTGTAACCGGTGGTCAGGGAATTGCTTCCTCCACGCCTCACCCCTGCCCTCGTTTGTCTTTTTTAGGTTCTGAGACCTTTGACCCAACCATTGAGGGAATTGCCCAAGCCAGCCCTGGGGGCTGGTATGAGAACTCAGAATGCTTTTCCAGAGCACTTCTTCTTCAGCTTTAGATTTAAGGTGTATAAAAGAGACACCATTAAATTAAGCCTAACAAAATCAACTTAAGTGCTGAGGTAACCTGTTCTTCCTTCACTTTTCTTGAAAGCAAGAGCAAAGGTAGGGGTCAAAAAAATTTTGGCATGCTCCTCCTGGTCCCTCCTTTTGTGGAACTCCATCCGCCCCTAACCAGCCCGAAAACAACTCCAAGCTCGCGGTGGCAAATTAAAGGTAGGCCTAGAGGAGAGAGCAAGAATGGGGGACTCTCACTGGGGTTCTGGAGTTAAGTTGAAAACGTGGCAGCCATCTCTGGGCCACCAGCCATTTCCCCAAAGCAGAGTCTCCCCACAGGAGTAGTGGCGAAATGACGGAAACAGGCCCTTCCTCCCCAAGGCTCACACCAGGGTGCCGTTCTTGCTGTCGTAGCGGGGCGTGGCCTGGGGGAAGCGAAGGGTTGCGTATTCTGTAGCATTTTCTGACTGAAGATGCTTCACTTCCAGAGCAGAGCGTGGCTGGGTACAGCTGTACACTTGAATGTCTGCATAATGTAAGCTGTTCTCCTTCACACTAAGGCCTCGACTCCTCTCCTGAGACGCAGGCTTCTCTAACACCTGCTCATACATACGTCCTGTTGTGTCATGGGCCTGCAAGAAATTGACAGCATTAAGGGAGGTACTTGGCTTGCTTTCGCCCCTCATCTGCAAAGCAGGGTCAGCTATACTGATGTCCCCTCGCTCTGCTCCTTTGTAGGGCAGAACCAGCAAGTTCTGGTTCAAGATGACCAGATGCATCCCAGGGTGAAAAAGCGGGAACCTCGGATCCTATATCTGAACAGCCCCCTGGAAGGGACGGGGGCCTGTCATTACCTTGGTGCCATTCTGCTGCTGCTGCTGCTGCTGCTGCTGCTGCTTCAATGTCCGTCTTGCTTGGCTTTCTGAGAGGCAGAAATCCACCTTAAATCCATTATCTCTTGAGCTGCCTGAGCTTGCCCTCTTTGAATGTCTGTTAAACTATTACAGTGGGCTTCTAACTAATCCCCCTGCCTCTGGGTTCACCCCTTTCACTGCTACCATCCCCACATCCAAACTCCTTTCACACTCTGCCACTGATATCTTCCATCCTCAGTTTTCACCCACCCCTAACACAGTTCAACAAACATATGCTGAGAGCCTGTTATACGCTGGGCTCTGTGACCCATTCTGGGCATTGAAGGATGAGCAGGCTATTTTCTCTGCCTCGGGGAGCTTACTGTCTGCTGGAGGAGACAGATAATCACACAGACTATTAGAGTGCAAAGTGTGAGTGCTCAGCTACACCAGTTGGTCACTTTCAATCAAGTCAGTCTCTTTCTCCTTCCTCCCTCCCCTTCTCCTTTCCTTCCTTCCTACCTTCCTTCTACATGAGATGATTGCACTGCCTGAAATACCCTTTCCTCTGCTCCTCCTCCAGCCTGAGAATTTGCTATTATTCCTTCGACATTGGTGTTTTCCCTCATCCTCCCATGGTGTGAGTATGAGTCTATTACAGCACTAGTAGACTACATTGCAGTTCTCGTTTATGTGTAAACAAGTCTCTCAGACTTGATTTTCAGCTCTTCTTGTGCTCCTCTGCCTCCTTGGGACCCAGCAGAGCACCTCATATACACTGTAAGTGTCCAGTTAATTTTTGCTGGGTGAATGAAAGAATGAACAACCAAGCTTGCCACTCTAAGATAATAGAAAGAATGAGACCCAGAATCTCAGCGCTGATCTGGGACCCAGTAACCAAAAGATTTTCTCTGGTGTACTGTCTCCCTTTATCCCTTCCAAGGGATACTCCTCCTTTTCCTTCTTATGCCCTTTCCAAAAACACTGGTTCTAGTACTTTCTCTTCTCTCATTTGACCACTCCAAGCCCCCGCCCCCAAAGCCCAGTTACCCATTTTCTTTTTCCTCAGGGAAGTTGATGGGCAGCTCCTGTGAAGTGAAACACAGATCACCCACGTGTGAGAGTCCTGGCCTCTCTCTTCCCACCTTTATCATTTGTTCTGTGCCTCCTTAACATTCTGGGATGACCTTCCCTCACTTCCCTCTAACAACGATTCACCCTGAGCCAGCCAGAAAGTGTTTATCAAGGGTACCACATCTCTCCCACAAGGATGGTTCTGGAAGGTGGAGTGGTACAACTGACATAACCAAACCCAAAATACAGCCGCAGGCAATCAGGCACAACACGCCAGGGATATAGCTGGGTTGAGGGCTATTCTGGGATTGTCTAACAGGCTAATCCCAGCAGAGGGTAAGGGAAACCTGCCAAAAAATGGGATATTCCTGGATTCAGAGACCCTCTTGCTACAGCACTCAGTGTTTTATTATTTTTCTTGTTCCACAGTCTCTGCTAACATAGGGTTCCCATTCTGGGAGTCACAGAAGCTGCCACAACCAGGGTTAACTAGTTAGGACCCCTCCAAGCCCTTTTCTAACAGGCAATCTCCCTCCCTGTTTCCATGTCCTTGTCTTTAATTAACAGAGAAAGTGAGAGATATTTAACCTTTAACATCCACAGCACAGGGAGCTCTGAATTTGGTGAGTGACTCAGCTCCCCTGCCCTTGCTGCAGGACAGACTTCATTTCTGAGCCCCTGGGGTCTCTAGTGGAGCCAGGGTGTCTACGTGATTGTCAACTGTTTGATGGCCAGAGAAAAACACTTGTCTGAGGAAATAGGCTGAATAGTTTGAAGCTTACTCCGGATGCTTTTTCTTGCTAGTACATTTCCAACTCTCACCAGCGCCAACCCTATCTGTTCTGACCTCTGTCTCCCTAATGAAATTTCCTTCTTTTGCTAACTAAATAGAAAAAGAGAGAGAGAGGGAAGCTTCTAAATCATGTCCATTTTACTGCTGTGGAAAAATCAGGATTTTCCCACACTTCTGACAGAGTTTTGTGTTTTGGTGTGGCTTTTGGTTTTAATGCAGCTTGCTGAGTTGAGAGCAGATAGAGTCACCATCTGAACTTTACAGGTGGTTCAGAATTAAAAAACTCTGAAACCACTTCTAGGTCTTTCTACTTCTATTTTCTGCTTCTGCCACTTCAGCTCTTCCTCTTTTTTTTTTTTTATATTTTTGTTATTAATTAATTTATTTTTTACCTCTGCCTGGTCATAGCCTTATCTTAGCCTATAATTCTTTCCCCCTTGTTACTACTGTTCTCCTACTTACTTCTACTTAAATGGATGAAGAGAATATAAATTTTAAAGTCACAGGTTTGGGTGACCCAATTTTAGTGAATGGAGCCTTTTCCCAAGTTGGATACTATATAATGCCTGGACACAACCTAAATGGAATATTCAGTTAGACTCACAGTTGACAGGATTTTATTTTTAGCTCAGAATTCAGGAAACTAAATGGGCACTCTCCTGTATTGGTAGTATGAAAAAAAATGACTCAATTTTCCAAGAATGCAATTGACAAGAAGTATAAGGAGGCTTAAACATAAAATGTGTATCCTCTGATGTAGCAATTCCATATCCTAAGAAATAATTAGGTGCAAATATGGATGCTCATTGTAGCATTATTTACAATTGCAAAAAATAGGAAATACCCTAAATGTCCAACATCGGGAAAGACTACGTAAATGGCATCTTCTATAAATGGAACATTGTACATCCACTTAAGAAAGATGTGCAAGAGGGCGCCTGGGTGACTCAGTTGGTTAAGTGTCTATGGCTCAGGTTGTGATCTTGTGGTTTGGGGGTTTAAGCCCCTCATTGGGATTCTGTGTGTGTGTGTGTGTGTGTGTGTGTGTGTGTGTGTCTGCATCCCCCACCCTTCTGCTCACACTCTGTCTCCCTCTTTCTCAAAAATTTGAAAAAAAAAAAAAAAAAAAGAAAGATGTTGGAAGAACACCCAATAGCATGGAAAATCTTAATCTTTGTCAAGTTAGTAAAAAGATAATAATGTTTTGGGATTAAACCTATGCACATAAACATTTCAGAAGGATTGCATGGAGGTGATCTTTCTGAGTCACTGTGCAGGTTGGGGTGGGCTGAGCGGGAGCGGGAGGGGGTCCTGTGCCCAGATGTTTCCAACTCTTGTTAAAAATGTTTGGGTCCCCACGAAGCCCTACTATACCCAGTTTTACCAGGATATTTGGGTAGGAATGGGGTGCATAGGCTTCATCGTTTATAAGACCAGGGTAAAAGAAGTAAAGCTTTGAAAGCTTCCAGTCCCGCACCTGCTCATGGTTATCATTAACCCACTTTAGAGTACACGTCAGGTGGAGCTTCAGTCTGGCTGTAAATCTCAGCAAACTGTTAGATGGGAACATGGAGCATTGCTGCACACTTGTGGACGTGTGGTTTCCTTTGTGGCATGAATAAATGTAACTGTGAGGTGCACCAAAAAAAGGAAGAAAGAAAGAAAGAAAGAAAGAAAGAAAGAAAGAAAGAAAGAAAGAAAGAAAGAAAGAAAGAAAGAAAGAAGAGGATTACATGGAAATATACTAAAATGTTTCTGTCATTTATGATTGCTATAAATATATTTAGTATATTTATGGTTGCTTCTTATTTCCTGCTCTTTGATACTTTCCAAATTTTCTGTGGTGAATGTATTACTTTTGTAATCAGAAAATAATAATAATAATAATAATGATAAATTTAAAATAAAAATATTTTTAGTTGTCATACTATCAGTTTCTGTAAGTTTATTGAGATAATGAGAAACAGAGGGAAACAACATTTATCTACTTAAAATATCTACTAATATTGATTACTTAAAATATCTACTAATATTTTAAGGGGAAAATAGTATATTTTGGTTAGAATATCGGGGGGGTAGTGTTTCTAGCCAGGCTCTAGCGCCAGACTGATGTTATCAGATTAGCTGTGTGAATTTCAGCAAGTTTTTAGCTTAATCAGGCTTTCATTTCTTATTAATAAGGATAATAACAGAACCTAAACCCCATGGATTGTCATAAGAATTACATAAAATAATTAATGTAAAATACTCAGCTAAGTGCCTGACATATAATGAGCATCAGTGAAAGCTGATTGCTATGATTACCACCATCAGAGGAAAAATTAACCAAAAATGAAGAATATGAAAACTTGGAACAAAGGAAGTGAAAGAAGTTGTTACACTCTTTTCTGTAGAAAATCTTGTATGTTCCTAAATGTCCTGTGTCTGTGGGATATCTGAGAGTTTAAAAAGTGAATTTTTTCCTCCCAATCCTGATAAAATTCTGGGAAATTTATCATTGTTTCCGTCTTACAGAGAGGTCAACTAAGGCCCTAGAACTTTGGTATCTTACTCAAGGAGGGAGGGGCCAAATTTCCTATTATTGCTACATCCTCTGCATCTGTCATTATACGTGGTATATATAGGTATTCAATACAATATTTGTTTGATAAATGAATGAGTAATAAGAACTGGACTTGAATCCAATGTACAGATTCCAAATCATATGTGCTTTTCAATGTGCCTTATCTATTTTTCTAAATATAATGATGATTTTTTTTTTTTCACAAGCAAGACATCCTCAAGACTGACCCAGGCTTGGAATGTATAGCTAAGAAAACAGTGAACAGGATAAAACCAGGTCCGGGAGTTTGGAGTGGTTACAACTCTGGGAAAGAACAGTAAAAACACTATGAATAATTTACTGTGAGGCTTTCACATATCCTCTGCTCTTCAAACCTATGATCTAAACAACATAGGTCATGCTATCTATATTGTACACATGAGGAAAAAGAGAAGTTACAGGATTTGCCGAAAGTCACACGAGTGTGAAAGCTATATTCAAATATTTCATGGATATTCTCCTTCTCTCCACTTCTACCCCTTTAAACAAACATTTCTCCAAAGTTGATTTCCTTGATTTGAGAGGGCAGAATTATGTAGTGGTTAAAAGTCTGGGCTCTGAAGTCAGACAGACCTGGATTGGAATGTTGATTTATTTGCTCACTAGCCATGTGACTTGGGACAAGTCAACTTCTCTGAACCTCAGCTTCTCAGCTGTAAAAACAGGAGGAGTAAGGCCACCTCCCCTCATAGCATTGTGGGGAAGAGTAAACGAGATTGTTTGAAAAGTGCCTGGAACATAGCAAGCTCGCCAATGCTATAATTAATTATCATCATCATCTGGGGAAGAAGGGAAGGGAAAGAAAGAAAGGAGAGGAAGAGAAGGACAGAGAGAAACCGTGCCAATTCACCATTCCCATCCTGCTCTGGCCCATTCTACCGTCAGCAGGCTTGGCTGTGTTCTCTGAAAGACGTGAGCACAGAAAGAGGTAATGCTCTGGTGTTGGCACCCGGGAGGTGTGCCAGGCAGAGGGAGGTGGCTGTGGGAGGTTGATAGAGAATTAGCTGCACTCTTTCTCTTATTCTCTTGGCCTGCGTGTCCACGAACAGACATTACCCTCCACCCCCTGCCCCTACTCACCAGTGTCCCCCGCAGCAAAGCCGGTTTCCCATGGTGCTCTGTTGCCGCGGAGGGAGCCCAGCTGTTTTTCTACATAAAGAGGCTTGTGCATTTCCTGGTTCCTGGTTTAGCTTTCAGTAAGAGCTCCCGGGGAGTCTCTATCAGTGTCAGATTTCAACCTAGCAGGTTGGACTTTGGAAGCCACCTGCTGGAATGATTCCCAGGTGACTGTTACCAGCCAAGTGGTAGAGGAACACACGTGGGCTCCAGGTGAGAGCTATCTCACCTTCGGGATTTGGAGCTGCTTTGAAGAAGCCATAACTTTGAGCGTCAAGCTTCAGTGAAAAGAAACCTGAGATGGCAAAGGGCTCTGGGTTTCCTTAGTAAATGTTTCTCTACTACATCACACTGTCATTGAAATACATTCTCTACAATGGAGTCAAGGGTCTTACCTTGTGTTTCCTGGCACTACTCAGGTTTAGTGGAGTTTCACTTTCAAGGTAATCAGTATCAATTTCTTATTATCCCTGTCCAGAATCTGGGTTTGAATACTGGAGTCTCTAGGAAATTTTAATTTAGGGAAATGGGTTCCTTTCATATCCTCCCTTGCTTTTGGAATTGATGTGAGCAGATCACTTTTTTCCATGATGGTGAAAGAGAGGAGGACTAAACTCATTACCTAATCCCCTTTCTGGTCAGAAATCACATGGTTCTATGACTGGAATGGCCTCTCAGCACATCTTGACCACTCACTTCCTCATGTTCAGTACAGAACTACAGAATCTCTGCTTCCAACTCAACTCAGACTCTCCCTCCAATGACCCAAAGTTAGAAGCATTCTGCACTCACCAGAGAGCAGGGTACAGTCGAGCAAATTCCTCCATAGAAAATGTGGGCTCTGGGAGAATTTGCGAAACCCATAAGGCTTGTCTTCAGAGCTCCCACCCCCACACTGCCCAGATGCCCTGTTATTTGAATGCCCCTTGTGGATGTTCAGGACCCACCACTCAGCCCTGCACTCCACAGAGAGTACACTGGGCATTTCCTTCCTCCCCATCCTGTTTCCTTGTGAGAAAGGAGCATAATGAGAGTGACAGTTTTAGAGGATTGGGTGAAGATTACGTGAGATAATGTATACAAAGTTCTAGTCCACAGCCTGGCACATGGGAAGCTTTCAGTAAGTCCTACCTATTGTTATCACTTCTTCTCAGCTAATTGTCAGATGGCAAAGCATCTCACTTTATCATCTTGTGCTGGATCATTGCACTAGCATTTTACTTCATGGCTATGCTTCTTCCTAGCAAGCCCTTCTATGCGCCAGCATCAACAGTATTCTTTTCATCCTGATGTCTGAACGTCTTAGCCTGGCACTCAAAGCCCTCCAACAACCTGGTCCCTCTCTAATTTAAAGGAAAAATTTTAAGGAAAACATCAAAGAGATTTTATAACCAGAAACTGCAAAGGAACCAACAGTGTATTGTGGTACCCAGAAAACCTGATCTACCTTAAGCAGTATTAATAGAAGTCTACAGTGATAAACAAGGGAATTGATTATTCCACTGAAGTCTGTATCAGTCAGTCCATGACTAGAATAATAATTTTAATCCACATGTTGAATTCCAAGTTACACTGTCAAAAGGCAATGTGTTCTAGAGAAAGTTGTCTAGGTGATAAATAGTTTGGAAAGTTCTAGGGGTACCTGGCCGCCTCAGTCAGAGGAGCACGTGACTCTTGATCTCGGGGTTGTGAGTTTGAGCCCCATGTTAGGTGTAGAGATGGTTTAAATAAACAAACAAACAAACAAACAAACAAACATTTAAAAAAAAATAAACTTTCTAAAAAAGTTTTGTAAGATATAGTTAAAAGAATTAGGCATGTTTACTTGGGAGAGAGAAACTTTAAGAGGATGGGATAGTTATTTTAAAATATCTGAAAGGGGCTTTCCAAGTGAAAGAAGGATTACATTGATTTTCTGGACACAACCACACCAATAAGCAGAAGTTACTGAAATGAAGATTCTGGACCAATAGAAGGAAGAATTTATTAGAATTATGTCCAAAGAGTTCTGATGAAGAACTGTGAGAAAGAACTTACAAAGTTCCCCATCACTTAAAATGCCCAGAGAGGGGTGCCTGGGTGACTCAGTTAGTTGGTTAAGTGACCGACTTCGGCTCAGTTCACAATCTCTCAGTACATGAGTTCAAGTCCCACATTGGACTCTCTGCTGTCAGTGCAGAGCCAGCTTAGGATCCTCTGCCCCGCCCCCCTTTCTCTCTGCCCCTGCCCTGTTCATGCTCTGTCTCAAAAATGAATAAAAAAAATTTTTTTTTAATGTCCAGGAAGAAGTTGACTAATGGTCATAAAAGAGTTTGAATGGTGTGGGGATTTGGACTGAATCAGAGATTTCAATTTTTTTTCTAGCTAAGGAACCCTCTCTTATTTTTTTTGATAATTTTTTTAAATGTTTATTTATTTTTGAGACAGAGAGAAACAGAGCATGAGTCGGGGAGGGGCAGAGAGAGAGGGAGACACAGAATCCAAAGCAATCTCCAGCCTCCGAGCTGTCAGCACAGAGCCCAACGCAGTGCTTGAACTCATGAACTTTGGTATCATGACCTGAGCCGAAGTTGGATGCTCAACCAACTGAGCCACCCAGGTGTCCCAGGAAGCCTTTCTTTTAAATAAAGCTCCCGTAAAAATAACAATTACAGAATAGATCATTGTAAAGTCATTTTGGCTGAAGTCCAATTAGAATCCTTTCTAATCTCCTTTTCTTCACAACTAGATGTAAGTTTCCCCAGAGTAGACAATAAAAGAGCATAGTTTTTAAATTTTATGTTTGTAATGTACATCCTCCATAGTATATTACCGGGAGTTGATAAATACTCGTTGAATGAATGGATGAACAAAAGAATATATCAATAGTTTTTTCTCTGATGCATGCTTTCATTTTTAATAGATGGTAATCTTTTAACCAAGAATTGAATTCTTTGAGTGAGGGTTCTTATCTTGGGAATTCACAGATGCCTACGAAGGGGTACATGAGTGGATCTCAAGAGCTGTGTGAACCTATTCAAATTGTAGGGCAAATGTGAGAGCACGTATATTTTTTCTGATAACAGGATCTATTGCTTTTGCTAGATTTTTCACCTGGGTCTGTAACCTAAAAAAGTTCAGAATCAACCACTTTAATGGAAGAATTTGAGGTGTCCACCACAATCTGGTAAAACATATATTTTTGGGGGCAGGGGAGCTCGTCTGGACACTCCTCAAATCACACACATGCAATGAACTACAAGGAGGAATTGAGAAGTCAGGCACGCACGCTTTCCTGAACATAGCATATCCCTCATATTAAGACTCTGCGCCCAAAGGAAGGTTCTCTGGCCATCACCACCACACAAGTAATCCTAGACCCCCTGTATTTAGACTCGGATTGGGTGGGTGATGCAGTGATTCCTCTCTTTAGGATGTTCCAAGACTAGAAACAAAAGGTGTCCCCTGTGCGGAGGTTGGAGAGACTTTGTGGTTTGGTGAGAGTGGCAGAGGCTCCTGTGTCTGTGCCCTGCATAGGCATACTCCATCGCTCAGAATTAGACACCATTTTCAGCAGACAGACCTTACTACAGGAAAACAGGGCTTTAGGCAACGCTCCCCAGCCTCAAACAATTTCCCCAACCCCTACCCAACACAGGCCAGACAGGCTGGAGACCCTTGTTTTTGTGTCTCTAATCACCAGCTCAGACAGTGCCCTCTGGGCTGTTTGGATGGCATATCCCTTTTCCCTCCCAGGATCACTCTCTCTTTTGTTGCATTGTGAGAAAATTATGGCTAGGAATTTGATCTGGAGCCAGTGTCAGCTTCCGGGTATGATCTCAGCATCCAAGTGTGAGCTCAGGGTGCTGTGACGTTGGGTACATCTAACTGAGGAGCTTTTTGTCTAGCTGGCTGTGACCTCCTCCCTCCCTGCCCATCCCATCATCCAGGCCACAGAATAGGGAGAAGCACAGACAAGGCCCTGGGATTGGGGTTTATTCAGCTCCACCCAGGACTAAACAAACACTTTGACATGTCTCAAGGGACCAAACCATACATTGTGGGCCATGCACTTTTCCCTTCCCCCAAGGATGCTGCTACCTCTGGGGCGGTGGGCAGCTGCTCCTATCACGGCGGGAGGTGGAAAGGGGCTCACTGGGTGCTGGCTCCAGGGCACTCAGGGCTCCACTCTGCCTGCCTCCTCCTCTTCCTCTGGATCTGGAGGCGCAGGGAGCAGGGAGATGTAGACCTCGTTGACCTCCGTGTCCAAATGGCGGCCACCCCGAGGTGCCTCCAGGTTAAGGATGCCATCGTGGGAGAGAGCTGCGCGGACCCGCCAGGGGTCCACGTCAGCAGGCAGGACATAGGTGCGGCAGAACTCTCGGGACACGAAGCCGTGGCGGTCCAGGCGCTGGGGGTGCCTGGCAGACACCTCCAGCAGGTTGTCCACAGTCCTTACAGTCACCTCATCTGGGGTGAAGTGGCTCACATCCAGAAATGCCTGAAATTTACCCTCACTGAGCCTGAGCTCCGAGGCCCCTGCCCTGCTGCCCTCCCCAGCTGCGGTGGCCCGGGGCCGCACATAGTAGCCGTGGTAGAGGGTGGGGGTCAGGATCTCTTCTGGCAGGAGGCCTGAGGGGCAGAGAAAGAAGGCAAGAGGCAGGATGAGGGAGAATGGGGTGGGAACAAGGGTGAAATGGGGAGATCAGGAGATGAGGACCAGGGAGAGCAGGAGAGGAGTCAGGAGAAGTAGGAAAATGAGGCGGGGGTGGGGGTGGGGGTGGGGGTGGGAATTAGCAACTGGAAAGAGGGGACTGAGATGGGGAAGGAGACTGGGGGGTGGAGGGGGGCAAACCAAAAGGGGGCTGGGTGGACAGAAGGGGAACCAGAAGGCACAGCGAGGGGGTCAGGGACAGGCATGGGAGCCTTGCGGGCACCGCGTCTGCCCCGAGGTCAGTAGGAAGGGGACCGAGCCCTGCTTGGCTGGGGACGGAGGGGGAGTTTGGGGTGGGAGATGGCTCGCCCCAGGAGTTCAGTTAAGCCTGCAGTGGGGTGGAGGCCAGTACCATTGGGAGGTCAGCCCAGAATTTCAGGAGGTGGGGGTGGGAAGCAAGGGGGGTGGCGTCTGTGCCATACCTTCTCCGAAGCGCTGCTCGCCCAGACGGCTGGGGTTGGCGAATTCGTACTCGGTGGTGGCCGGGTGGGCATGTGGCACCGAGCGGCCTGACATGGCTGCAGAGGCGTCGGCGGCCCTGGTCCGAGGTGCAGCGACCCCTCCAGCTGCCTGGAGAGCCGGGGCTCGGTCGGGGGTGGGGGCGGGGTCTACACCACCCAAAATAGTGCCGAGCCTGGGGCGGGGGAGGGGCGGGGAACCGGGGCCCTGAGCGCCAGTGACAAGTGTGCGACCAGCCCCGCCTGGACCCCCGTGCTCTCCCCCCCGCCTCACACCCTTCAGCTGTCACAGGCTGCCCGAAGGGACAGCTGGGGGTTCTGGCTGGGCAGCCAGCTGGGGATGGGGAGGCTGGTGTGGGAGGCCCTGGAGAGGCCTCGCTGAAACCCTCAGTTTGTACATTTTCCACATTGCCTCCTCTCCTCCTCCTTCCCAGGCACCTTGCACCCTTCTTCATAAAGCTCCCCTGGTTTAAATGTTCTGTATGCTATGGAAGGTGAGAGATGCAAGAAACTTTTCCACCTTTTCTTTGGGGTGGAGGGAAGGGTCCCCCTGCCCAGATCAATGTCAGAGTCCTTTCCTGAACCCGGGTAGACCCCGGGCACCACACAGATGCCTGGCACTGACTTGTTGGTGATCACTGCTCTCCTCTAGGGACCCACAAAGAGTTAATGTCCCTGGGGCCCAGCCTAGGAAGATTCCAGTTCCTGCCCAGGCCCAAGATAGTCGCTGGCCCAATTCCCCTGGCATGCTAGGCTGCAGAGGAGGAGGAGGGGCACAGCACCCTCCTGCTTAGGATTCCTGACTTCAACCCAACTCCAGAGAAGGGGGGGGGGGGCACCATTGGGCGTGGATGGAAAGCTAGTGAAACAAGACCAGCACAAGTCACTGGCCAGCTCAGACGTGTTTGTATTTCTCTTTTCTTAGCTCAGTGAGTACTGGGTATGTGTCACACTGCCAAATCCCCGATCACAAGTCTCCATGAACGGGCGGTGAGCTGGGATAATAAAACTCCTGACATCACCATTCCAGAAGCTTCACAAGACTGCGTATATAAGGGGCTGGCTGTTGCTGCGGCTGAAGGAGCTGACCAGCCAGCTGACCCCCTCCACTCACCTAGCCACCATGGACATCGCCATCCACCACCCCTGGATCCGCCGGCCCTTCTTTCCTTTCCACTCCCCCAGCCGCCTCTTTGACCAGTTCTTCGGGGAGCACCTGTTGGAGTCTGATCTCTTCCCAACTTCTACTTCCCTGAGCCCCTTCTACCTCCGGCCACCCTCATTCCTGCGGGCACCCAGCTGGATTGACACTGGGCTCTCAGAGGTAAGTTTCCCTCTGCCAGGACAGGAGAGTTCTTCCTGGAACCTCCTGGAAACCTATCCACCTGCTCTCCTTTTTCTCCTTGCCTACATCTGGCTACATCTAAGTGTCTTAGGCACTTGTGTGTCCACCAGGGAAGAAAGACTGGGTTACTGGTTCTTTCACCCAGTTGTCTGTTTGTATCGGGTGCTCTTCTGTATCCTACTTTACTACATTTTTTCCATGTGCTGTGAAAATCACCCTCTATCCCCTAACTTCTAAGTAGGATGCCCCTTTCTGGTTTGATTCATAAAGATCCAGGGAAAGATCTGCCTTCAGACTCCTTTGCTCACCTCTTCTAATCCCTCATACTCCTGATAAATTTTATTACTTCAAGCTTCAGATCAGGAAAACAGTCCTGCCTCATGCTGAGTGTTTCATCTCCACTGCATGGGGCTGGAGACAGCAACCACTATTTTCTTCCTTTCAATTCCTTTGTCTATGATTTCCCAGGTTTCTCAGGGCTGTGACAGGGCACTGACCTGGGCCCATACCTAAGGAGAAAAGAATATAGGCCAATTCTTGGGGCCCCTCCTCTCTTGTCCTAAGAAGGTGGGAGAATGGGGTGAACAGATAAGATTAACAGAGCTGTCACAGATAATACACTGGTTTAAAAATATTCAAGTATGAGTAAACAGGAGCTGAGTGAGCAAGGGCTTTGGAAGGACAATCAGGGCTAGGAGAACATTCCAGATTGAGTGGGTGGGAAACTTGGCAGAGGTCTGAGCAAGAAGAAGGGGCCTTTGTCTCATGGACAAATGACAAGGCTGGGCATCAGGGTCAGAGAGGCAGCAGAAACCTTGCCCAGACCCATCCTTTTGATTGGCCTGGGTGGCCTGTCTTCTTTCCTGTCCCTGTAAATAAAGTTAGGATCTGATGCCCATGTGCTATGCCTTGGGTACCACTGTGGTGACTCCCCTGAACCAGAGAGCCATGTTTATTCAAAATGGGATTTTTTTTAGTCAAAAAAAAAAAAAAAAGAAGGATAAAGTCTGCAGAATGATGAGACTGTACTAGTGTAATCCACATTCCTACCATCTTTTCTCCCCCTTGCTATTTCTAGATGCGTCTGGAGAAGGATAGATTCTCTGTCAACCTGGATGTGAAGCACTTCTCTCCAGAGGAACTGAAGGTCAAGGTGTTGGGAGACGTGATTGAGGTGCACGGCAAACATGAAGAGCGCCAGGTGCATAGCTTGCTTTCTCTTCTCATTCATTCAGTGAAAACTATATGCCAGACGCTGCCATCAGCCTCTGAGTCTGGCAACCTCCAGTCTTAAGCCAGAAAGGTCTGGGACAGGGACAGACCTGCTGTTGCTGTTTGGGCCAGAGAAGTGATCTTTGTTGTTCATTCTGATTTGATTGCCTTAGGTGGGATAGATGGGATGTTTACTTCCCATTTAAGCCCGTAGTTTTTGGCTGCCTTAGAATCACTAGGGGAATGAAAAAGTTCCAGTGCTTAGGCATATTACAGACCAAAATTTTTAGGGGTGGGCACCAGGCATCAACATTTTTTAAAGGGGCAAGGTGGGGGGAAGCTCCCTAGGTAATTCTAGCGTACATTCAAAGTTGAGGACCACTGATTTAGGAATAGCATTTGTTGGACATGTGGTTGCTTTACGTCACTATATGAATTGCAGGTACCCTGAAGACCCTTGACTTTGGGATGTTGTTTTCATATGCTCCTGAATCCTCTCATCTTTAGCCCATCTAAATGCTCAACAACTTGCTTTGCCTAAGTTTCAGAGCTACACTCAGCAGCTAAAACCCTGCAGCCCGTGTGGAAATCACTTAATTGAGAGCCTGTCTGCCTACATGCTGGTATAAAGATTAGAATCAGCTAGTGTTTAGCAGAATCCTAGAATATGGAACAGATTCTCATTAATTTCTGGGAGGGTTTTTAAATGTGGCAGCTGCTGACCAATTGTTGATAACTCCGATACTTGTGCATCAGACAGTAAGGTTTGAGGTCCTCAGGCTGTTTCAGTTTTGCTTATGGGATTTAGCTTTGGGTCATAGTCTCCCTGGATGAAGTTTTGTTGCTTTTGTTGTTGTTTTTAGCAGCAGTCCTATTGGTCTGGAACATAATGGGACATTCCTGAAGAATCAGGACAATTTTTGGACTTCCTTAGGGACTCAGATCTTCAATGATATGGATGATATTCTAGATCCTGTAGGCCCAACAAACATTGATCTAAACCTTTGGGAAATACCCATAAAAATATCCATGCCTCAATTTGGAGAGCCTTCAAGGTTTTTCCCTTTGACTTCTCAGACTCTCCTTGGTAGGAGTGACCACCTAGGCAACTTTATCTCAGCCCCAGCCAGAACAGCTGTTAAGTTTTCCTCTCTTGTTGCAAAGGCGTATGGTCACACCTAAGGGGAAGAAGGATGTCTGAGTCCTCAGCAATTGGTGCTACTTCCTGTTCTTACCTCTCTTTTTCCTCATTCCCTCATTTCCTCTCTTGGATTAGGATGAACATGGTTTCATCTCCCGGGAGTTCCACAGGAAATACCGGATCCCAGCTGATGTGGACCCTCTCGCCATTACTTCATCCCTGTCATCTGATGGGGTCCTCACTGTGAATGGACCAAGGAAGCAGGCCTCTGGCCCTGAGCGTACCATTCCCATCACTCGTGAAGAGAAGCCTGCTGTTACTGCAGCCCCCAAGAAGTAGATGCCCTTTCTCTGACTGCATTTTTTAAACCAAGAAAGTGTCCCCACCAATGAATGAAAATCTTGTGATTAGTGCTGAAGCTTATTAATGCTAAGGGCAGGCCCAAATTATTAAGCTAATAAAATACTATTCAGCAACAGATAACTGTCTTGTGTTTGAATATTCTGTGTTTTAAAAAATTAATGTGGAAATACAGCAGATCCATTTAGTCACCGCATTATGATTTAGGGGCTTCTGGGGATATTATAGTCAGAATGACTGTCTCCATTACTTACTAAGGGTGTAAATTTCACAAGTCACTTAACCTTTCTAGCCCTTAGGTATTACATTTGTAACATGTGGCACTGATTTGTAGACTGTTGTGAGGAGTAAATTAAGGAGAAAACAGGTAAAACCCTTGGCAGAGTTCAAGGAATATCAGTTCCTCTGTCTCCTTCCTTGATTTCAGCCCTCATTTCCAACAATAAATCTGAACAAACTCTGGATAACAATGCATGAAAGGCCTTAGTGAGTCTGCAATTCATCATGTTGCCAGGCAGGAGGTAGTGCCCCCAATAGTGACATTTTCCTGCTGCCTTCAGCTGATTCACAAGAGCAATAACCAGGACTTACTTGGGCGACTATCACCAAACAAGCCTTTCAGTCGTAATCCCTAAATTATTTAGCAATAAATTTTCCTTTGAGAACCAATTCAATGACTGCCACCCACCATAAAAAATTAAGTTTTAGAATTACAATTAATCATTGATCAGTAAGTGATTCTATTATTTAGCTTAAACAAAGACAGTTTACAAAAACACCCCCATTCCACTTGTGGTTCCAGACAAAACTTCTGACTCAATTAATGAAAAATAGCCCTGGTGTGGGTTATCTGGAATAAATGTTTGCAGGCAACTCCTATTTTACTGTAGCAGCATCTACCTAATTTCTGACCTCCCACAACGACTGACCATGAGGTGAAGTGAGATTCCTGCCTCCACAATGCCTACAGATTGGAGGTTGGCCACACTTTTAAAATATTCTACACAAGACAGTTGCTGACATTTTTCATGATGCAGGGGTGTGGAGCTAGGACGATATAAATTGCACATCTATACAGGTTCAAAATGTTACCTCCTGAAAAACAACTTCCTAATAGTCAGAAATGCCATGGTCTAGCCAGCTAATTTTTGTGGCTGTGTTGCAGATACTCTTGGGGGTCTGACCAACCTATATATCACCTTCAGTCTTGCCAACAGCTCCCCAGTTGGTTTAGGTATCCACCATATACTTCCTCGCCATGTGCTTCAGGAAAGTGAACCCAAGCTCCAGCTTGGTTCCAGCTGGTTCCAGCCACAAGTGATCTTATCTTTTTCCTTTTTTGAGAGACAGTATGAGTGGGGGACTGGCAGAGGAAGAGAGGGAGAGAATCTTAAGCAGGCTCCAAACCAGTGTGAAGCCCCATGCTCATGATGTGGGGTCATGACCTGGGCCCAAATCACGAGTTGGACGCTTAACCATCTGAGCCACCGAGGTGCCCCAGGTGGTCTATCTTGATTAGCCCAAGCCAATCATGGAGATTCCCTTCCCTCTGTCAAGATTAGTCTTGAAAAGGCCATGACCCAATTATGGCTAATGAGACAGGAGGGCAGTTTGCTGGAGGTGCTTCTGGAAGAGGTTTTGAGTTTTTAAAAAGACTCACCAAAAGAGAGAAAGGGAGAAAAGTGGGAAGGAGAGATATTTTTTTCTTCTTCTTTCAGGTATTGGAGCATGATGATGTGGCACTCAGATTGCTGTAAGCATCTTGAAACCATGAGGGACCATCCATGATATGCTGAGGATGGCCGAGCAAGAAGGTGGCAGGACTCCAGGTTCTTGATGGGTCACTGCATTGCTAAATTGGCCAGCTCTAGACCTTCCTTACTTCAGAATGTCTTATGCCTTATTTTTGTTTATTTTGACAATGCTTTTATGTTACTGGTACGCAAAAAAATCTTAACTGATAGAGGCTGAATTAAATAGTGTAAAAATCTGAGAACGTCCTGGAAACCATGTGTCAACTTTAATCATTTTAGTGGATTACCAGATTTCTCAAGCAAACATAATCTTAATGACTTGGTGTTAAATAAATCATATTTTGCATACTAGATCTTGATATTTATGTTTTTGACAAATTTGTTCAAAATGTGTAGGGTCACTTTTTTGGTGCAATTTAACTGGACTCAAGTGAGACTAGTTCTTTATTGTTCCTCTTTTCCAGATTGCCTCTTTTGCTATGGCTGTTCATTGTCATTAGTGTAGGACTTTTCTAGTCCAGTATATTTAAGGATTTTTCCCTCAGTTTTACAAGCTAGCTCATCCATAATTCTGTTTCATTCATATTTGAATTATGCTACAGGTCTGTTGAGGCAATTCTAACTAGCATTTATTTATTTATTTATTTAATATTAACTAATATTTATTGAGCACTTACTATGTGGTTGGCACTGTATTAAGTGCTTTACCTTTATTTATTTATTTATTTATTTATTTATTAAAAAATTTTTAATGTTTATTTTTGAGAGAGAGAGAGACAGGCAGACAGAGCATGAGTGGGAGACGAGCAGAGAGAGAGGGAGACACAGAATCCAAAGCAGGCTCCAGGCTCCAAGCTGTCAGCACAGAGCCTGACATGGGGCTTGAACCCATGTATGGTGAGATCAGGACCTGAGCCAAAGTCCAACATTCAACTGACTGAGCCACCCAGGCACCCCTACCTTTTTTTAAACTATCATTTTTTTATAGAATAATTCTAGGAAATAATGTATAATAAATGCATGTAACTTCAGTAAGACATAACACTTAGAAGACCAGATGGATGTTTTTGACTACTGGTTTAGAGGTAATACATATTTTCTTGTTTAGAAAAATTCTATTTCATACTTTATGTTTTATTTTGAATATTTCACTGGGTCTGATCTTTGTTCTGGAAATTGACAATGCTTAATCATTCAATAAATATTTGAGTGCCCACTATACACTAAGTACAAAAATAAGACGTGTCTGCTCTAAAGGAATTAAGAATTGAGTAGGACAGCAGGCAAATAAAAGGGCAATTCTAAGACATCTTTTCAAGATTCTATGATGTCTCTTTAAAATGTCTGCTATGGGGTCCTTTAAAAGGAATATATTTCCTGGACATGCAAGGAATATTGGAGATGGTTACCCATGATCAAAATTTCTTAACAGCTTTATTGAGATATTGTTCTACACTATTAACCCATTCAAAGTGTACACTTTAATAGCTTTTCATATATTCACACAGTTGGGCATCCATCACTACAACCAGTTTTAGGTCATTTCATTAGCCAAGAGGATACCTTACCCCCATTAGCCGTCATCCTCCAATGCTCACCCCTCAGCCTTAGGCAACAACTAATCTACTTGTTGTCTCTATAGATTGGTCTATTTAGGACATTTCATGTAAGTGGAATCATACAATATGTATTCCATTGTGACGAGCTTCTTTCCCTTAGTGTAATGTTTTCAAGTTTCTTCCATGTCATTACATGTATCAGTACTTCATTCCTTTTTAATGCCAAATAATATTTCATTGCACGGATATCATCGTTTATTTACCCATTCATCAGCTGGTGGACATTTGGGTTACTTCCACTTTTTGACTATTATTGCTGCTGCTGCTATGAACACTACTGGTTTTTTGTGTGCATATATGTTTTCATTTCTTTTGAGTATATACCTAGGAGTGGCATTGCTGGATTATATGATAACTCTATGTTTAAACTTTTTTAAAAGTTTATTTGTTTTTGTGGGGGGAAAGTCCCATGTGCATGTGTGCTTGAGCAGGGGAGGGGCAGAGAGAGAGAGAGAGAGAGAGAGAGAGAATCTTAAGCAGGCTCCATGCTGTAAGCACAAAGTCTGACTCTGGGCCTGACTCAGGACTCTCATGATGGAGATCATGACCTCAGCCAAAACCTAGAGTCAGCCACTTAACTGACTGAGCCACCCATGAGCCCCAAACCTTTTTTTTTTTTTAAACCATTAGATCCACACTTCCTATGGTACATTACTACAATTCACTACAGGGTACATGTTTATTTTTTATTTTTTAAAAGTAGTCTCTACACCCAACATGGGGCTCAAACTCATGACCCTGAGAACAAGAGTAGATTGCTCCACCAACGCGAGCCAGCCAGGTGCCCCAATGTTTAACCTTTTGAGGCACCACCTGGCTGTTTTCTAAAGCAGCCGCACTATTTCACATTCCCACCAGCAGTATATGAGGGTTCTAATGTCTCCGTATTCTTACCGACACTTACTATCATCTATCTTTTTGGTTACAGCCATCCAAGGGGGTGTCTAACTGCATTCTTAGTGGTTTATAAGACTTAGCAAGTTGATAGTATCATTGGTTTATACGACTTCGCAAGGTGAAAAGGAAAGGGAATACACCTAGGAAGAGTGAAGAGCATGAAGTGCCCATGTATTCAGGTTTGGTTAGGGCATCAGATGTATGAGGCGGGGGCCTGTGTGAGAGACAAGGCAAGGGAGTTAGAAAAGGATTCTGCTAAGGACTTTGGAATTTATTTTGAGGGAAATAGAAGTCAATAAAGGGCTTTAATCAAGCGAGTGTCGTGATCAACTTTGTCTTTTTAGAGTCACTTTGGGAACACTGTAGAGATTGATATGTGGGGACTGAAATAGAAATTAGAGCTATCAACCAAAAGGGTCTCACAGCAGAATGGATGAGAAATAAGGGAAAACTGGAGCATGGAAAAGGCAACAGAGAGGTAAAAAAGGGGGACATAATCAAAACATAACATGGAGGTAGAGTTTACAAGGCTCTCTATGTTTGAATGGGTTAAGAAAGGAGGAACCAAAATACTCCTTGGTTTCTGGTTTTGACAACTGGATAAACTTATTATATAGTATATATTATTAAAACTAAGAAAGAGTGGTTAAGATACATAAAAGAGGGCTATTGAATTCACCCAGATATGGAATACATTAGGAGGGAAAAAATTTGAGACAGAAGATTATGAGTCCAGTTGTAGGTATGGTGAGTTTGTGGGCCTTTGGGAGTTTGAATGGAGATATTCAGTAAGTAGTTGGGTATGTATATTCAGAGCTCTGGAGACCATCTGGTATAGAAGCAGAGCTTTGGAATATGGAAGCACATAGGTGAGAGCTGAAGGTCTGGGTGTTGATAGTATCATCTAGAGTTAGCCAAAAAGAGTTGTGGGGAAAGTCAACAACAGAATCATTGGAAAGACAAATTTAAGGGATAGGCAGAGAAAGATGAACTATAAAAGAGACAAAGAGGTGTCTCAGAAAGATAGGAGAAAAAGCATTTAGCACGATATCATAGACACCAAGGGAAGAAAGGAGTAGTCAGGCGGATTGTCAAATACAGAACATAAAAGTCAAGTAACATATGAGCTGAAGCATCCATTAGATTTAGCAAAACTTTTCACTGCTATACAGTTTCAGGAAAGTGGTAGGTCAAAGAGTAAACGAGAGACATACTTCCTGACAAGATAGAACAGTAAGTTCATAGTGATGCAATCTCTTTGTTACTAAGAGTGCAATCTCTTTGTTACATAGTGATGGTAGTTGTTTGTTTGTTTCTTTTTTTTAAGCAGAAAAAGTAAATAACAATATGGACAAAATAAATATGAAATTATTTAAATAAATAAAACTCAGGAGAATGGGCATATTGGCAGATATTTGCAAATGATATAATCATCTGCTAAAACAACCCCGACAGAATCAATAGACAAACTATTAGAACCAATAAGAAAGTTCCGCAAGTTTATAGATTACAATCTTAATTTATAGAATATTGTTCTGGTGATCTATTCATGCATATCAAACTATCCCAAAACTTAGTAGCTTAACAATCATTTTATTAGACCTTACTATTTATAGCACGGGGCTCAGCTAGGCAATTCTTGAGCTCCTCATGACCTTGACTGGGGTCAGTTGGTGGTATTTAGGCTTTAAGATGGCTTAACCCTCTTTCCTGATGCTTTGGTAAAGACGGTTAGAAGGCTGGACTCAGCTGAGCCCCTCTCCCTGTCTTTGTAGTCTGAAGGCCTCTCTATAGGGTGTTTCCATCAGGTGACTGGACTTCAGGGCTCCAGGAAGGAGTATTCCACAAGACAGGAAGTGCAAGCTTCTTAAGGCCTGGGCCTAGAAACCTGCATGGTATTACTTTTGCCATATTTTGGGGGGTCAAAGCAGTTGCAGAGTCTGTCTACGTTTAAAAAGAAGGGGCATAGACTTCCACCTTTTAATGAGAGGAGTGTCAAAGAATTTGTGGCCATCTTTAATCCTCCACAGAAGCTGACAGAAAGGGAAATGTATTTAATCTCTAAAATTCATAAGAGATTAGTGACATTGGTAGCAGGAATATACAAAGGACCTCTGCAAACCAAGAAAAGGACAGCTGCTCCAATAAAAAAAAAAAGTGGACAAAGACTGTACAAAGGAAATGTACAGAAGTGGGAACTAATAAGCAATACAAAGAAATGCTGAAAATCATTGGCAGTCAGTGCAATGCCAGTCAAAGCAACAATAAGCTATCATTTTACAATGGGCTTTCTCAATATTGCATTGGTGATATTTGGGGCCAGATAATCCTTTGTCATGGGAGCTCCTCTGTGCCTTGTAGGGTGTTTAGTAGCACCCCTGGCATTTGCTCAGGGGATATAGTAGACATATCAGCTTTGTCACAATCAAAAATGTCTCTAGACATTGCCAACTGTCTCCCGAAGGGTAAAATTGTTCCCGGTTGAGAACCACTACTTTACATGCCTGTCAGCTTCGCAAAAAATAGAAAGTTGGTTCATGCTAAGTATTGGCAGAGATAAGGCAACATAGAGCCTCAGGCATTGCTTGTGGATGGGTGGGCAGCACAGTCACTCTTGAGGACAACAGTCAATTTAGATATACCATTACTTCATTAGCCAGAAATTCAGCATGTGGATAATTTGCACACATCTATAAAGGGCCGTATGGGATGTTCTCTGCAGCTTGGCTGGACAGTGGGGAGTTAGAGGCAATTACAAAGGGGTGGCAGAACCCTCCACCTAACAACAAAGGAATTATACAATTTTTCTCAGTACATGGAACATTCTGCAAGAAAAACCATACATTAGGCTGCAAGCAAGCCTTATTTATTTATTTATTTATTTATTTATTTATTTATTTTTGGGAGAGAGAGAGAGAGAGAGAGAGAGAACATGAGCAGGGGAGGGATGGATAGAGAGAGGGAGAGAGAGAATCCCAAGCAGGCTCTTTGCTGTCAGTGTGGAGCCTGATGTGGGGCTTGATCTCATGAACGGTGAGATCATGATCTGAGCCGAAATCAAGAGTCAGATGCTTAACTGACTGAGCCACTCAGGCTCCCTAAGTCTTGATAAATTTTAAAAGATTGTAAGCATACAAAATATCTTTTCTAATCACAATGAAATGAAACTAGAAATCAATAACAGAAGGAAAAATGGAAAATTCACAAATTGAACAACACATTCTTTTTTTAAAGTTTATTTATTTATTTTGAGAGACAGGGAGAGAGGGAGGGGCAGAGAGAGAGGGAGAGAGAGAGAATCCCAAGCAGGTTTTGCACTGACAGGTCCTAACTAACTCGGAGCTCAAACTCACCAACGGTGAGATCATGACCTGGGCTGAAACCAGAATCAGATGTTCAACCAACTGAGCCACCCAAGCACCCCTGAACAATGCATTCTTTTTTTTTTTTTTTTAATTTTTTTTAATTTTTTTTTTTTTTTGAGACAGAGACAGAGCATGAAGGGGGGAGGGGCAGAGAGAGAGGGAGACACAGAATCGGAAGCAGGCTCCAGGCTCTGAGCCATCAGCCCAGAGCCCGACACGGGGCTCAAACCCACGGACCGTGAGATCGTGACCTGAGCCAAAGTCGGACGCTTAACCGACTGAGCCACCCAGGCGCCCCCTGAACAATGCATTCTTAAGCAACTATTGGACTAAGCAATAAATCATAAAAGAAATCTAAAAGTACCTTGAGATAAATGGGAAAGAAAACCCATTTTATATTAAAACTCATGGGATGCAATGAAAGTAGTGCTAAGAGGGACATTTACAGCTGTAAACACATATATTAAAAAAGAAAAATGATCTCAAATCAATAGCCTAACTTTACTTTGCAAGGGACCAGGAAAAACTAGCCAACTTGTCCCAAAGCTAGCAGACGGACAGAAATAAGATTAGAGCAGAGATAAAATGAATAGAAAACAATAGAGAAAATCAATGAAACCCAAAGTTGGTTCTGGTGAAAAGATCAACAAAATTGACAAACCTTTAGCTAGACTGGCTGAGAAAATAGAGAAAAATCAACTTACTAACATCAGAAAAAAAGTACATACATTATTACAGATTTTACAGAAATAAAAAGGATTATAAGAATACTATGAACAATAGTATGCCAGCAAATTGGAAAACATAGATTAAATGGATAAATTCCTAGAAAAAATCTAGGTAGAATTAATACATTTGTTAGAAGCAATCTACCAAAATTGAATCATGAGGAAATAGAAAATATGAATATTTCTATAACTAATGAGGAGATGGAATCAATAACAACAACATCCCAGCAAAGAAAATCCCTGAACCAGATGGCTTCACCGATGGTATGGGTTCACTACCAAACAAATAATTAAAACCAATCCTTGTCAAACTTTTTCAAAAAAATTGAAGAGGAAGGAACATTTCTTAACTCATCCCGTGAGTCCAGTATTACCCTGATATCAGAGCCAGAAAAGACATTAAAAGAAAAGAAAATTACAGACTAATATCTCTTGTGAATATTGATACAAAAATCAACAAAATACTAACAAACTGAATTCAGCAACATATTAAGAGGATTGTATACCACAACCAAGTGAGATTTATTCCTGGAATGCAAAGTTGATTCAACATATAAAAATAAATGTAATATACCGCATGAACAGAATGGGTGGGGAACCCATGATAATCTCAAATGATGCAGAAAAACATTGGACAGAATTAAATATATTTTCATAATAAAAACATTCACCTAGGGGGGCACCTGGGTGGTCAGTCGGTTGAGCATCTGACTTTTGATTTTGGCACAGGTCATGATCTCACAGTTCGTGACACTGAGCCCTGCATAGGGCTCTGTGTTGGCAGTGTGGAGCCTGCTTGACACTCTCTCTCTCTCTCTGTCTCTCTCTCTCTGTTTCTCTCTCTCTGCCCCTCCCCTGCTCGCACTCTTTCTGTCTCTCTCAAAATAAATAAATAAACTTAAAAAAACCCCACTCAACTAGGAATAACAGGAAATTACATTAACAAAATAAAGACCATATATGAAAAACCCATAGCTAACATCATACTCAGTGGTGAAGTCTGAAAGTCTCTCCTTTAACATCAGGATCAAGACACGAAAGTCCACTCTCACCACTTCTTTCAACATATTATTGGCAGTTCTATCCAGAGCAATCAGGCAAGAAAAAGAAAAGCATTGCAAGTGGACAAGAAGAAATAAAATTATCTCTGTTTACAGATGACATGATCTTACATGTAAAGAACCCTAAAGATTTCACACACACACACACACACACACACAGAGCCTCTAGAACTAATAAACAAATACAGCAAAGTTGCAGGATATAAAACCGACACACAAAAATCAGCTACATTACTCTATGCTAGCAAAGAATAATCCAAAAAGGAAATTAAGAAAACAATTCTATTCACAATAGCATCAAAAAAGGATAAAATAAATATTGTGGAATAAACTTAACAAAAAAGGCAAAAGACTTGCACACTGAAAACAATAAAACATTGCTGAATGAAATTAAAGACACAGATAAATGGAAAGACATCACATGTTCATGGATTAGAAGACTTAATATTGTTAATATATCAATACTAGATAAACTGATCTACAGATGCACCTCAATCCCTACAGAAATTTCAATAATTTTTTAGAAGTGGATAAATTTACCCTAAAATTCATATGGAATATCAAGGGACCCTGGATAGCCAAAATAATCTTTAAAAAGAACAAAGGCATCTGGATGGCTTAGTTGGTTGACCATCAGATTCTTGATTTTGGCTCAGGTCATGATCCCAGGGTCATGGGATCAGGCCCTGTGTCGGGCTCCATGCTAAGTGTGAAGCCTGCTCGGTGGGATTCTCTCTCTCCCCCTCTGCCTCTCTCCCCCGCTCACGCTCTCTCTTTAAAATTTAAATAAAATTTCAAAATTAAAAAATAAATAAAAAGAACAAAGTTGGAAGACTCACACTTCCCAATTTTAAAATTTATTACAAACTACAGTAATCAAAAACACTGTGGTATCACCACAAAAATAGATATATAGACCAATGGAATAGAATACAGAGGCCAGACATAAATTGTCATGTATATGGTTAAATGGTTTTTGACAAAGATACCACGTCCATTCAAAGGGGAAGGAGAAGACAGTCTTTTCAACAAATGATGCTAAGATAACTAGACATCCACCTGCAAAAGAATGAAGTTGGACTTTTACTACCATAGAAAAAGTTAACTCAGCGGGCGCCTGGGTGGCCTAGTTGATTAAACATCTGACTCTTGATTTGGGCTCAGGTCATGATCTCATGGTTTGTGAGATCGAACACCATATTGGGCTGTGCACTGATAGTGCAGAGCCGGTTTGGGATTCTCTCTCCCTCTCTCTCTGACCACCCGCCCCCCCCCCCACCTCTTTTTCTCTCAAGAAAAAAAAATGTTAACTCAGGGTACCTAGGTGGCTCAGTTGGTTAAGTGTCTGACTCTTGGATTCAGCTCATGTTATGATCTCACAGTTCATGGGTTCCAGCCCAGCATTTGACTCTTAGCTGACACTGTGGAGCCTGCTTGGAATTCTCTCTCTCCCTCTCTAGCTCTACCCCTCCTTTCCTCTCTCTCTCTCTTTCAAAAAAAAAAAAAAGTTAACTCCAAGAGGATCAAAGATCTAATTATAAGAGTGAAAACTGTAGAATCTTAGAAGAAAACATGGAAAAAACTTCATAACATTGACTTTGGTGATGATTTTCTGGATATGACACAAAAAGTTTAGGCAACAAAAGAAAAAAAGATAAATTGGACTTCATCAAAATTGAAAACTTTTGTGTATCAAAGGACACCATCAAGAGAGTGAAAGGTCAATCCACTGAATGGTAGAGAAAATTTTTGCAAATCCTATATCTGATTAGGAATTAATATCCAGAGTATATAAAGAACTCCTACAACAAAAAGGCCAACAACTCAATTCAAAAATGGGCACGGCACAGGACTTGAATAAACATTTCTCCAAAGAAATAGCTAAATGCACATGAAAAGATGCTCAAGATCACTAGCCATTAGGGAAGTGTAAATCTAAACCACAACAGAGACCATTCTACACCCACTAGGATGGTTATTATAAAAACAAAAACCAAAAGAACAAACTACATGTTGTTAAGGATGTGGCAAACTTAGAATTGTTGTGCATTGCTAGTAGGACTGGAAAAAAAAAAACGAGGGCACTGTGGAAAACAGTTGGGCATTTCCAAATCGTTAAACATGGAATGACCATATGAGCTAGCAATTCCACTTCTGGGTGTATCCCCAAAAGAATTCAAAGTGGGGACTCAAACAGATACTTGTACACCCATGTTCATAACAGTATTACACACAATAGGCAAAAGGTGAAAACAGCCCAAGTATCCCTACCGGATGAATGGAGAAGCAAAATGTAGTAAATACATAATGGAATATTATTCAGTCTTAAAAGGAAGGTATGCTATCATATGGATGAACCCTGAAAACATACTAAACAAAATAAACCAGACACAAAGGGACAAATGTGACATAACTCCACATATAAGTGGAAATTCAGGGACAGAAAGTACAACAATGGTTACCAGGGGCTAGGAGAAGGGAGAAATGAGAAGTCAATGTTCAGTTGGTCCAGAGCTTCAGTTTGGGATAATGACAAAGTTCTGGAAATAGACAGTGGTGATAATTGTACAACACTGTGAATATACATAATGGCACTGAATTGTACACTTAAAAATAGTTAAAATGGTAAGTTTATGTTATATATATATTTACCCCAAATTAAAAAACATACTGGATACACAGGAAACAGAATAGAATATATAACACATATATGTGCAAAAACACGTGCCAAATATTATTAATATTGCAAGAACACATACCAATGAATTATTAGAATTAATAAGACAGAATAACTCAAATTCAACAATGCAATGCAGTTTCCACCAATACCTTACCAGTATCTTTTTGTGAAACTTGACAAGCTGATCCTAAGATTTGTATAGAACTGCAAAGGGTTAAAAATAACTAACACACTTTTGAAGAAAAACAAGGTGAAATTATCTGATTTATTAGATATTAAGATTTACAAAATTATCATAATTATGATAGAGAGGCATTGTGGCTAAGCTAGCATATGCAATGACAGGCCAATGGAATGTAATAGCCAGCAAGAGGTCTAAGTATACACAGTTGATTTACAATAAAAATGGCACAGGAGAGCAGTGGAGAAAGTATGGTCTTTTCAATAATTAATGCTGGGAAAACTGGACAGTCACATAGAAAAAGATGAAACTTAGTTACGACCTAACTATATACATATACACATATGATGTAAATTCCATATCTGTGTCTGTAACATAAAATAATTAAGGTTTGGGAGGAAATATATGGGAGACCTCTCCCATATGTTATATTGTCATAATAAACAGGAAACAAAATTAAAAAGTAAAATATTGGTAAGTTTAACTGTATTAAAATGTAGACTCTTTCCTCCCTGTGCACACTAACCCTGGACTAGTCCCAAATCTTGTCTCAATCCCTACCAGTTCCCGCTTTGCAAGACCCATCTTAAAGTAACCCCAAGTCTCTAAAGATACCCCCTACCCCTCACAACATTCCCCTTTTGAATTCTCTCCAAGATTTTGTCAACTTGCTCTTGTTTGCTGCAGGCTTAGAAACTCAGCTTTGTTTGATGAGGAGGTTTCTGTGATGGTCTCTGTGAAGGAATAAAAAACCTACAGTCTTTATCTTTTTGAGATACATACTGAAATCTTGACAGACAACATGATATAATTTGTGAGATCTGCTCCAAAATTAATTTAAAAAAATAGAGAAAGTAGATAGGAATAGTTAAGACTGGTCAAATTGTGCACACTGGGTGATGGGAGTTCACTAGACTATTCTAATTTTGCACGTTTTAAATTCACTATAATATTTTTAAAAAGTTGTTTTTCCTTTTCTAGTTCTTAAGAGGAGATGTTCACTAAGGTCACAAAGAAGTTACACTGACTGTGAATGCCAGGCTCACATTCAGGAAGCATCTAGCCAGACATAACCTTATGCTGGATTTTGCAGGTCTGCCATGAATGGAAGGCAGGGAAGAGCAAAGTGGTTGCAGATTTGAAATACTTATTTTGAATCTTCTCCTACTACCTCGTAATGTAGACCTAACAGCAGATGCAACGAACTTAAATTTGACATTTAAATCTTGATTAGGACAAACAAAAAAGGGGGTAGGGAATATTCTCCGTGCTTTCTTTATTCAGATTGTGAAATTGTGTTCTCATCAGCTAGATTCTTAGTTGTGCTTAGAATATGCTCCCTCCTACAATCTATTCTGGAAAAATGAAGCCTCTTATTCCTTCTTAGAATCCCGGCTCCTTAAGTCGGCAGTTATTAGGATCCCACACACATGCAGAGTCATGCCCAATTTGAGGGTCTGAGTAGCTAGTCATATAAGTTGACTTTTCTGTGCATTTGTATCCAGGAGGATCCAGCTCAGGTTGATGTCCTGGGAACGAGTGAGGCTCTCGCTTAAATCCTGAGGGAAGAGAAAAGAGAAGGAAGGTCAAGTGGAATCAGTCAACAACGAGGAGCCTTAGTAATTGGCTTCACTCTTATTTCTGAGAGAAGGAAGTCTAGGGAGTCCTGTCAGAACTGACAAAAGAAAGAAATCATTCACTCAGTCATTCACTTCTTCACTCACTCAGTTTACTTTCATCAGAGTTTCTTCTACGTTCCAGGCCCTGAGTTAGGTCCTGAGAATACAAGGATTGTAAAGAATAGTCCACCTACTATGTGTTGAAAGTGGCATTTTGTTGTTACAGCTTGTATCATATGTTGTTTCAAAGTAGTGTCCAAACTGGAAAGAAAAGGTAATCAATTAAAAATACAGGAGTCTACACCTAATACTGGGAAATAAAGGACACAATGACATGAATCCTAATGGGGTCTATTATATTTTGGATTGACTAGAGGTCTATATGTTGTCAGTCTACATTCTACTAACTTTCATGTCTTTTATGGGTTTGTGTGTTTAGGAAAGATTCCAGGGCAAGATGCAGATAAATGAAATGCAGGTAGACAGCCTGAGTCAGAAGACACATATTTATGTTGATGAATAAAGTCAAAGAGAATCAAGAGAAAAAGAGTACCCCTTCTTTTGTTACTTTAATATTCTACTTCATAGTAAAATATGATAGGAGTTCCAGCTGAAGACTGCTATCCACTCCCAACCACCTCAATGAACAGAGAAGCCTCAGAGATCTCAGCAAGGAAGTTACCAGATTCCTACCTCTAAAACGGCCACTGGTATTTCTTTTGTTAACGGAAGGAAACAGGGGAAGCTTAGATTACCTGGGAAGGCAAAGGTTTGGGTTGCACGATATTCCTTAGGTCATATCTTTCCTGGTTCCAGTTGCCCATCAGGGTACGGTTTGAATAGGTATTCTCATTAGTGGTACATCTCCATCCATACTGGAAAAACTTGGACATACTATTCCAATCTGTCCACACTTCAGCATGGCCGTCTGCATTAATGATGCTGCCATAGTGTGGGTTTGCAAAGAAATAGGCAAGGGCTTGTCTCTGGGAAAAGGCAAAAACAGAAAAGATAGTTGCATAAACTAGGGCACAGAAAAGGCATTCATCCCTTTCTCACCTACAGCCAAGCATAACATAAGCACACCTTACTAAGGATCTGTGCTCTTCTCCCAATTTAGTTGTGGTTCTGTTTCTTTCCTTCCTGGTCCATGAATCCTTTGACCTACCTTTGCAATCAAAAGTAACAGAGGGCTATGTATATTGAATGGCACCCTCAAAAGAGGAAAACCTTCAGTATCCCAATATATATGGAAAACCAGGTAAATGTTCAGGAGATTTTGAGATGTAAGAGTTTAAGGACAGAGAATAGTGCTATAGTCAAAGGGAACAGGCAGAAGTGAGAGTTAGAAAACTAGGTAACACAACAAATGTTCAATAAGTGATAGCTTCCTTCTTTCTGGACTCAGGCCAAATGCCACTTCTTCCATGATGTCTTTCCTCAAGTTAACTTCTCTCTCCTTTGTTTCACACACAATGATATCCTCATATCTTTAACTTTCTACCGTATTTTAGAGTTCTTCAAATGTGTGTTGAAGTTTGTGTTGAATATCCTATGCTAAACCGTGTACATCCCTTGAGGACAAGACCTGTATCTTATTATCACACCCTCTCCCTTCACACCTGCCCTCCCAGTCAACAGTGCTTTGCACATATCAGATGACTAATGTCTGAATTTCAATTTTTTGTGAGGAAGCAAAAGCCTAGCCATTTTTATTTTGGGCCAAAAGGTGACTGTGGTCCCTTGACTTGGGGGTAAGACAGTACCTTCGCTGAAGACCATTTTGATGTTGAGTGGCTTGTGTTGTTTGAAGATTTCATAGGACAGTGATAGAAAATCTTATTCAGCTCTTCCATTTTTTTGAAGGAAGAGATATCGCCAAACCCGGCACTTCCCATTCTCCAAGCAACGAAAGAATGTAGGTCATCCAGATCACCATGGCCAGGAAGCCATGATTTTGGAGTTACAATCCACCGAGCCACTTTTCCACAAGTAGGGGCAAAGCCAATACTGCAACTTTGAAGGTAGTTGCCCTCACACTACGTGCCTTTGTGAAGATAGATGCATGCACTGATGTCAACAAACAGCATGGTGACTAAAGAGTAGTTGGTCCCACAAAGTCTGACAAGCCTAGTATTCAGACTGTAGACCAAGGTGACACTGTCCTTGGGGCCATAAGGACAGACATCACCATCCACTCAGTTGTCTAGGCCCCAAACCTGAGGCTTATCTTTGACTGATTCCTCTTTCAAGCCCTTACATCCACTCAGTACCTAAGTCTTAACTGATTTTTTAATCAGTTCACTTCCATCCCCACTGCCAAGTTCCAGTTTAGATCACTACCAGTTCTTGTCACCATTATTGCTATAGTTGCCTATTTGATGTCCTTGCCGTCAGCCTTGGTCTTCTCCAATCCCTTCTCCACAGGAACGAAGAATGTGTGAAAATGAAAGTCTTGTTGTGTCCTCTTCCTATTTAAAATCTTTCAGTGGCTGGCCACTGTTTTCGGAATAAGATTCAGGCTGTTAAAATGGCTTACGATGTTCTATATGACCTGGCCCCTGCTTAACCCTTCAGTCTCACCTGCTACTCACTCTCTCTCCAACTACATTTCAGCCAAACTCAACTAATGTGTTTCTCTATCACATCTCTATCTTTTGCATATATTGTTCCTTCTGTCTCTTCACTTCTCTTTATCCAGGTCAGGTGCACTTCCCCCTTAGCTTTCGACTCAAATTCACTTCCTTTAGGGTATCTTTCCACTTCATCCCAGAACTCGGTAAGGTTCTAAAACCTTCGGTGACTCCACTCATAGCATCGCTTCCCGCTGTAGCAGAATTGCCTCTTTTGCCGTGCAGTCTCCGCCAGACTACAAGCTCCGTGAAATCATAGGCCACACCTTATTCACCCATGTGTTTAGCCTCTATCAAGGTCTGGCACGTAACAGCCACTCAGTATTTCTTGAATGAAAAAAAGGTAGGAGATAGAAGCACCTGGAGAAATCCCGAGCAGCAGAGAGAGTGAGCAGCAGCCATTTCGGACGAGTGGAAAGCTGCTATAAAACCCTCTGTTGACAGTAACCTGCAGGACACAGCCCAACCTCTCGACCTCAGCCCCGCCGCGCTTCTTTCACTCCGAACTCGCCTCGCCCCGGGCCTGCCCCTCTGCGCTAGTGATTGCTTGTGACCTCATGCAGATGTGACGAAGTCGCTCAGGGCAGCCTCGGGCTAAAAGGCATTTATTGCGACACTCCTAAGGGTGTGCGGAATGAGGAGACAGGGTGGTCCGTGTCTAATTTTTGCGCTCAAAGCTATTTCATCCCCCTCCCTCCCAGTCGCTGTACCAGTTTGTCAAAACCACTAGACGCTGCCGGCGCATCATCAATCAGCGACGCAAAAAGAGGTGGCCCGACGGAGACCAACCCCCCCCACAGGAAGTGACGTAAGAAACTGGCGCCTCGGAGCACGCGAGAGGGGAGCACGTTGAGGCCATGGCCCCTCGGCGCCTCCTGTTGGTTGGGGAGGGGAATTTCTCCTTCGCCGCGGCACTGAGCGAGACCCTGGAAGACAGCACCAGTGTAACCGCCACCTGCCTCCAGCGCCCGGCCGACTTGGCAGGAGATCCGGTGGCCCAGGAGAATCTGCAGCGCCTGCGCGAGCGAGGTAGCGAAGCAAACCCCTCCGCGAAGCCCCGCCCCGCTGCCGGCCGGGCCGGAAGTGGAATGGGCGGGGCGTTTAATTGCATTTGAGCGTCCGGTTACCTAAAAGCAGCCTGTGGGTTTCCACCTGGGTTGTTTTGTACGGTTCACGTTAGGGAGGGATTCAGGCCTTGAGACATCTTCCTGTCTGTATTTCGTGCCAGGTACTGAGGTGCGTTTTGGTGTGGACTGCACCCAGCTGGCAGATGCCTTTGAACTGCACCACAGGGAGTTTGATCGGATTTATTTTAATTTTCCTCACTGTGGACGCAAAGCTGGAGTTGCTAAGAACAGGGAACTGCTTGCCAAGTTTTTCCAGAGGTGAGGAAATGAGAGCACTCACAAGTAACATGTTGAAGATGTACATTACATAGTTACTGCACTGGAAACATTTTAGTTTGGGAAATAAGGCATACGTGTGTAAGTTACTATGATGGGTTTAGAGAGAAAATAAAGCTCCAAAGGAATCCACAATCTAGTTGGAAGGGCAGGCATATAACCCTGAAAGTTACATAAAAGTACAAATAGTAGTTGGGCCTGTAAGGGGAGGATCACCTATTTTGGATAATGCAAAATAACGGTAGCCAGTATAATGTAATGGCTAAAAGCATGGGTTTAGGAGCCAAACTGCCTGGATTCAGATCCCCACCCACCTCTTAGTAATTGTGTGATTTGGGGTAAGCTTACTTGATCCTTACATACTTGTGCTTCTTCATCCATCAACAGGATAGGATATTAATGGTAACTACCTCAAATTATCGTGAACTAAAAACTGTGCTTTACACTATTCTACCAAAACATGTGATACTATTGGAGGTCTCTGGGGGTGGGGGGAGGTCACAGTTGTCAAGAAACTTTTCACAGAGCCAAGATTTTCAGTTAGTATTTGAAGTATAGAATTTTAATAGTCAGGAAGGGAAGTGAATTTACAAGAACAACTCTCTAAACTGGGAAATGAATCGTGTATAGGAACTTTGCAGATATTGACCTTTCTATGACCTGTTTATGATGAACACTGCAGATACAAAGCCAGATAATACCCTGGTCAGCCACGAGTATCAGTTATGAGTTGAACAGTGATTTTACATTCTTACTTCCAGCTGCTTCCTTTGCAGGTTTGAAGTCTGTGGACCTTTGTAAATAGATATGATAGGATTTTAATTATTTCACAGCCAAAGCATGTGTATACAGCTTATTTCCTATGGTAATTTAAACTGGTTTTGATAAAATGCTGGTGTCCTCCTCCCCGTTAGCTGTAAAGATGTTCTCGCACCGGAAGGAGAAGTCTATGTGGCATTGTGTAGAGGACAAGGTGGGACTCCTGCTGATAAGCCCACAAGAGAATGGCATAACAGTTGGCAAGTAGTTGCCATGGCAGCTCTGGGGGGATTCATTTTAAGTGACGTGCATCCCTTCAGCTGTGAGGCTGTGCCAGGGTACAAGTGCACTGGATATAGGTAAGTAATAACAGAGGTCTGAGCCTTTTTCATTTCTTTCACTAATAATGAAAAAAATCCCATAGGCAGACTTTCCCCTACCAATTTCCTGCTTTGGTCCCTAGAGATACTTGCTTTTTAAAAAATGGCAATAAATAAATAAGAAAGAAAGAAGAGAAAGAAAGAGAAAAGACTCACTGACTCCATACTTGGTGACTGTTTTTGCCAGGAGTCAAGATAAGTCCTTTCATGTAGAAGGTGCTTTGAACCATATCTTCACCCAGAGCTTACCCTTTGAAGATTCACAGCCCAGAATCTTCAGGACCAAAGTGGGTGGCCGGTGGTTTTCCTTTCCAGAACCAGAAGCACTTGTAGGAAAGCTGAACAGGTAACCTGCTGTTTTACCAGAAGTTACTTCTGTCTCTAGTTGTATCTCCGTTGCTTTGATGGCAACCGTATATTGAATGGATGCAATATAAATTGTTAATGATGTTGATGCTATGAATTCCTGTCAGTCTGGCCCTACACAAACCTTTTTAGAATGAAAATTTGTCACATTTTGTGGTATATCATCGGGATCGTGGCTGTCAGAGGTCTGAAGCACGTGATATCTCTATTTATTATGGTAGATGGTTTTTTTTATTTGCTTTCAGGATCACCTTAAAGATAATTCTTTTCTGTGCTATTTGTGCTTTTAATTTTAGATCCATTCTAACTCTTTATTGTTTCAAGTTTAAAAAGTTATTTTTATGTGTGCTTAAACAGAGGTTTCCTAGAAGCACCTTCATGTCATCCTGTCAGAACCATTAATGAGAAACTCATTGCGGAATTGGGCAAAGTTTTCCCTCTAAAAAGGCTGAAGTGTCCCTTCCCTTTGCTGCCACAGGGAAGCACTAGTGCTCTCACTTCCTGGAACTGTGACATTCTGTCAGCTGCCTTTTGGATTAGTCTCCGTGAAGATGACTCAAATTCTGAGTCCCTGACTGATGGGACAACACAAGACATGGAGGACTTTCTGGCGCTGTTTTCAGAACTTAGCCTTCTCAAGGATCCAGGAAGCGACAGTAAGGAAGAAGCTCATGAAGAAAGCTATGGCCGAACCACGGTCTGCCTTAGGCCTTCTCTCCTAGTTCATGTTCAGGCTGTCATCCAAGCACCAGACTTTGTCCCAGGTTCCCTGCACATCCTCAGCGGACCTGTCTTTCGGAAGTGCCGCATCTTGCCTTTCACAATGCCAGCATTTCATGAGACTTTATTTGTCATCGGGTTTAATAAAAATCTGAAGGATGGTTGTCTTCAGTCACTGCTGGAGCACCTGAAGGGTTTTCTTGATAGCCTTCTCACCCACACATTGCTGGAGGGCTCTCAGCCGAGCAGTTCAGTGGAATTTGTCTTTCAACCAAATGGCAAAGAGTATATTATTAATGTGAAGCGTCCTAATTTTGGCCCAGATTGTGCCAAGGCTCTGATTATTGGGTCTGTCGTCACATCTGCTACAGGCATTATGCACAAAGACCAGTGTTTTATGTTTGTGTCTATGAACTTGGACCTACTAGCCATGCTTGTCTGGGGCATCTCTGACTGGAGGATGCTGTGGACCTTTGATCACCGCTTCCTGAAAAATTTTGTCTCTGGGAGTATAGAACCCTTTAAAAGCTACTCCCTGTATCCTCCATGCTATGTTCATGATATTAGTTTTTGGTTAGATGAGAAGAAAGGATTTGATGAACTAGAATTTCACACGGTGGCCCGAGCAGTGTCCCGGGACACTGTCATATCCATACAGTTCCTCAGTCGTTTTCAGCATCCAAAGACTCAACAGGTCAGTCTCTGCTATAGATTGACTTACCAGACGTGTGACAAAGCCCTCCCCCAGCAACAGGTGTCATCAATGCAGTTGCAGCTTAGGAAAGAGATTCAGCAAAGACTACATGTAATACCTCGGTAGTTTAGTAAATTCATTTTTCCAGAGTGATCCCCGTGGCTGTGGGTATGGGTGCAGATGCCAATGAAAAAGACCAAGTTATAACTAGTAGTCTTTTCTGAACTGTGTTTTTTGTAAAATCTTTAACCTTGTGACTTTGGCCAGTGTTGGTTGATTCTAGAGACACTTGTGGCTCAGGGCACCTGGGTGGCTCAGTGGGTTGAGTGTTGAGTATCCATCTCTTGATTTTGGCTCAGGTCATGATCCCAGGGTCATGGGATCGAGCCCTGTGTCAGGCTCTACGTGGAGCATGGAGCCTGCTTAAGAGTCTCTCTCTCCTTCTGCCCCTCTCCCTTGCTCATGCACTATGTCTCGCTAAAATAAAAAGAAATTAAAAATATTAAAAAGTAAAAAAGAAACTTGTGGCTCTGTCACTTAAACTTAACAGACTATAGGGGCGTCTGGGTGGCTCAGTTGGTTAAGCGGCCGACTTAGGCTCAGGTCACGATCTCGCGGTATGTGAGTTCGAGCCCCGCATCGGGCTCTGTGCTGACTGCTCAGAGCCTGGAGCCCGTTTCAGATTCTGTGTCTCCCTCTCTCTCTGACCCTCCCCCGTTCATGCTCTGTCTCTCTCTGTCTCAAAAATAAATAAATGTTAAAAAAAAAAAACAAAAAAAAACTTAACAGACTATAATGTGACTGGTGACCTTTGGAGTTTACAGTATTTTGATGTTGAAAAATGACTAGGAAAACAAATACAACAAAACTGTCTTGTACTTTAGATGCTCTGTTGCTGAAGATGCAGTAGAATTTGAGTGTCTTATATTTTCCACACTGCTAATTCCTCTTCCTTTAACCCTATTGTATTACATCATTACATCAACTTACTAGAGTGGTTTTTGGAGTCAGACCAACATTTATTAGCTTGGGTAAGTTGAAAGGCTCCATAATTAGTATTGGTATTATTATAATATTTATTCCATGGTTGACTACTGTTGAAGTCATGGAACTAGTTAATGTCAGATTAACTAGAGTTCACACTTGGGTCTGACTCTAAAGCCCATTTTCCTTCTGTCATTGTTCTTTCTTCCAAACTAGTCTTCTTCATTAGTAGCCTCTCAACTGTAAACTTAGTCCTCCTATATTTTGGAGGCTTCTGTTACAAGCATCTCTAAGAGACACTGGGAGATCGGCTCAGCCCATTGGCTCAGCCCAGGACTCTACAGAATGATGGAGTACTCTAATATTAATTAATGGTTGTTCCTGTTAATGAATAGTTAGTCGCCACAGATTGGACTTACATTGTAAACTCAGTAGGAAATAACTGTCTTATTCTTGTATTTGGAGAAAAACATGTGGGAAGGCAAGAATGGAAGCCAAGAAACATATTAGGAGGTTATTACAGTAACACAACCAGAGATAATGGTGACCTGGACCAGGATGGTAAGACGTTGTTGGGTTGAGTAATATTTAAAAGTATTTGCTGATGAACTACATGTGCATGGGTGAAGGGTGTGGGGCTGAAGAAACAGGAATCAAGCAGGACTGACTATGGTTTTTGATCTGGAAGAACAGAGTATCATTAACGGGGATGGGAAAACTGGCATAACAGTTTGGGGAGTGGGGTAAAGAACAAAGATCTTTTATGGATACATTTATTGCTTAGCTTTCTACATACACTATAAATGAATAGAGGGCAGGTAATGTGATTTATAGCTTGCTTCTATCCCCAATGGTGCCTAGTACATGGACAAGGTAGCATTTGAGCTGGATCTTAAAACAAGAGTAGCGATGTGACAGGAGGACTGTTAGGCAAGGAGGACTGTCACAGACTATGAGTTTGGAGTTCTCTCTTGTCCAGCAAGAGAGTGGATGCAGAATTGAACACAAGAGAGGCTAACATCCAGGAGGAGACAAGATCCCCAAACAGGCCTTTCATCTCCGTATTTATTGAGCGCTCAAGATCTTACACATGTGGTAAACGTGAAGAAAACAATCAGATAGTAATGATTAACTTGTGTGTGTAAGAAGCAAAGGGTCTGGGGGGGCAAGTGGAGTTTGTCATCAAAGTATAATAGTATATTGATGTCAGATGGAATGTAATTTCCTGCAAGTATATAACAAGTTACTCGTGATCCCATTACAATATCTTACTAGCTGTCTTCGGGCGTTTTCACTCCGTGGTGGTGGCTTTCATGCCCTAAGTGTTTTTCTAACCTATTTATGTAAGTAGATCCTATTTCCCCACAGAGGACTTGCATTCCAGGCAGAGGTACAGATAAGGAAGCATCTGGGGCACTTTTCAGGCTAGTTAGTTGGAATGTAAATGTGTATAGGGAAGTAGTGGGAGATTAGATCAGGAAAGTAGGTTAGGGCCAGATTTAGTTGATGTAAGAAATGAATGCTAGAATAAAGTGTACTTCATTTGGCAGGCAATAGGAAAACTGGTAATTTTTGATTAAGGAGGCAACACAGAATAGTGCATTTGAAAATTGGATAGGGGCGCCTGGGTGGCTCATTTGGTTAAGCGTCTGACTTGAGCTCAGGTCATGATCTCACGGTTCTTGAGTTCAACCCCATCTCGGGTTCTGTGCACATGGCTCAGAGCCAGGAGCCTGCTTCAGATTCTGTGTCTCCCTCTTTGTCTTCCCCTCCCCAGCTTGTGCTCTGCCTCTATGTCTCAAAAATAAACATTAAAATCTTTGAAAAAAGTTAACCGGACAGTGTTGTATAGGATGAATTTGAAATGGGAGACCCCTGTTAGGATGCTATCCTAGCACTCCTAGGAAGGGGCAGGGAGGGACCTGCACTGGAGTGAAATGAGAAGAGGTCTCTGTAGGAGATACAACTAGGCTGCGGTGACAGAACTTGGTACCTAATACTTGCCTGTGGGAATTGAGCACTATGATCAATCGCCATTGTCAATAATTTTAGTATTAAATAATAACCTGGGACCCTGTCAAGTTCAGCACTCCCTCTATCTAACATCCTTAGTATACAGCAATGTATATTAACTTGATGGTCATTTAAGTTTAAAGACCTAAAAGAGCTTAATTTTTACTCTCCCTGCACGTTTTATGTATACACTGGCATATTTTACAGCCTTTTATCTTGAGTCTCCCTAATTTTTTTAGATATAATTCACTTTACTACTTTAGTCTTTCAGCCTTCATACTAGCTTTATAAGTGATTACTACCTTTGCTGTATTTGCATTTACTCATGAAATTTTTTCCTTTCATAATTGTCATACTTCAAAAGTGGCTTTTACCCTCCACTTACAGAAGTCCCTTTAACATTTCTTGTAAGGCCCATTTCTGCTACTGGTACAGAGGTCCACAGGATGGGATAGAACTCTGTGGGCAGGGTATCAGGAACAGATGAATAACCCCTGGGAGTCACAGGTGTGCTATCATCTGTTGACATCAGGAGCTTTCACCTCATCCTGGTGGGAATAGTATGGGCTTTGTAATAAGGCAGACGTGGGCTGGAATATGGTTCCACCATTTCCTAGCTATGCAACCTTGGGCGTCAATTACTTACTATAATTTACTTATTGATAAGAGCAAGATTGTTTTATTATATTGGAAATGGATGAATTGTGTAAAATGCTTACCGAATTGCTGTGGTAGCAATGGCAGTGCCTGTCTCGTTGCATTTGTGGCACAGAATTTCTTTGGGCTTTCATTTTTCTTTACATTCTGCCATTACGGCTTCGTCTCTATGGAGCAGATAATTAGCTATAGGTTGTCTCTATCGATGTCACCAAAATAGAAGAAGGGCAAGGTGTCTGCGACCTTTTAAGGACCTCCCCTTTCATCTGCAGCTGCCCTGTTATCTTGAACTGAATAAATAGCTCTGCGTGCTCTGTAGAGTTGTTTGGTTACTTTCCACTTGTGCTGAAAAGTGAAGGAAGGCGGGGAGTGGGGAGGAATAGCCAGAGTTAGAAACATATTGAAGGGATAGCTACGGTTGTGAAAGTCAAGTCGCAGTTCTCGTTTCTTTTCTACTTAGGATTTGCCCCAATTGGCCCAGTAACGCTACAATTCCGTCTTTTCTGCGCATGTCAAGGACTTTTGTCCCTCGGCGGACACCGTTGCCAGCCAAAGCTATGTCTGCGCGCTCGCCACTTTGGTAGGGAGCCGAATTCTACCTTTTCCACCCGTGCCATGGCGAGCCGAGGGGCTCGTCAGCGCCTGAAGGGGAGCGGGGGCAGCGGCGGGGACACGGTTTCGGCCGCCGACAAGCTGCGGGAGCTGCTGTGCAGCCGGGAGGCGAGCGGCGCGGAGCCACGGACCGAGTAGGTGTGCGGGAGCGGCGGGGGCGTGGCGGCAGGGCGGCGCGGGGCTGTCCTCGGGAGGGTCTCCCCCCGCGGCGCGGGTGCGGCCAGGCTGCTTTTTCCCCCAGGTCCTTCTGCTCTTCCTGGACGGGTCACGTCTGGTGTTCGCGCCGCCTCGGGTCCCCCACCATGGGTCCCATTTTGCTCGGGAAGAAAGCCTGGAGTGCCGCTTCGAGGCTGTTTGCTGGCCCAGGCCCACAGTGGGCTGGCGTCGTGGTGTTGGAGTTGGCAGAGCCTCTGTGGGAGACGTTGGCAAGAGCGAAGAGCATACCTTTGTTGGCTGTGTCTCACAGTCTCCTTCATTGCCCCCAAAGCCCTAACCCCTTGCTCTAAAAGTGTGGGCCCCGCAACCTCCAGCACCTGCAGCCGTCTCTCCCGGGGCACTGCGGGTTAGGACTGCATTAACGGAGCCGCCAACATACGGAATCGGAGGAGGTTATGTGCTTCGCACAAATTAGGCCTCTGTGCATTTGAACAAGGGGGAGATGAGTAAAGCCGTGGAAAGTAATGACCTTGTTAAGAAAGAAAAGGAAAATGAGGGCTTTCTGGCCTTCAAGGAGTGTCATGGATACAATGAATTAAAGCGTATGAGTGAGCTTACCCCTTAAAAGTAGGAACTGGAAGGAGTAATTAAGATTAATAAAGTTCTTCATCCCTTGTTTATTTCTACTCAGAACAACTAACTTGTTAGGTGAATTACTTAAGTGTGCTTTGATACCATTGCCATTCCTGTCGTTTCTGTCCAGTTTTAGGCCTTCTAGTTGTTGGGTCCTGCTGAGGCATCTTTTCTTTACTTCTGAGCAGGTTGTCTGGGAACAAAGCAGGACAAGTCTGGGCACCTGAGGGATCTACTGCTTTCAAGTGTCTGCTCTCAGCAAGGTTATGTGCTGCTCTCTTAAGCAACATCTCTGACTGCGATGAAACCTTCAACTACTGGGAACCAGTAGGTGATTTCTTTAGTTTTCTTGTTCTCAGTTTCACTGCTTGGGGCCTTGTTGCCAATCAAGATACAAGTAATACACACGTGTGACTGGTAGTAAACTTTATTTTCACTTTTGTATTCTAAGCTGATGATTTTGTATTCTTTTTTTTTTTTTAATTTTTTTTTTAACGTTTTATTTATTTTTGAGAGAGGGAGAGGCAGAGCATGAACAGGGGAGGGTCAGAGAGAGGAAGACACAGAATCTGAAACAGGCTCCAGGCTCTGAGCTGTCAGCACAGAGCCCGACACGGGGCTCGAACTCACAGACCGCGAAATCATGACCTGAGCCGAAGTCAGCTGCTTAACCGACTGAGCCACCCAGGCACCCCTGATGATTTTGTATTCTAAGCTGATCAGTTGTTGAAGGCCATAGGAAATTGGGCTTCTTGCAAAAAAGACGTAATTTGTAATTTTCTTAAAAATTATTTTAAATCAAAATAATACTTCGAGATACTTTTTAAAAAACCAACAACTGTGAAACTTAAAGGGAAAAAAGTAGCTCTCTGTTCCATTGCTCATATAGCCAAATCCCAGTCCCTAGAAGGAACTACTTGCTTTGAGCTTTTGAAGTTACTCTGATGTTTGCCAAAATAAAAAAGCTACTAAGTAGTATGCTTATTCTGCTATTTCTTAATTTACACATTTGTAAGTCTGCTGACTTCCTATTATGGAAAATTTAGAGGTGAAATTTTCTAATCCTATTTTACATTTTAAAAAAAGGATGTTTAGAGTAGGTAGCTTAAGGACAAGGTAAGATTTAGAGTTTGTCTGTTTTGGCTAATGAATACTAAAAAAAAAAAAAAAAAGTGGAGGGTAAAATTCAAGCTTTTAACGTTGACCAAACAGTCTTGTGGAATTTAAAATGTCCTAAGATTGTTCACTATAGGGTCATTTTGATTATCTATTGGAAATCTTGTTGAGAATGTCAGCATTTTTTGTGTATCTTTGTCCCTTTAATGTTTTTGCTTAGAAACTTCACTTGCAACCTGCTAGCAAGGATCTCTGGCCAATTTAACCCGGAACCTATCTGTTTTGTACTTTCAGACACACTACCTCATCTATGGGAAGGGGTTTCAGACTTGGGAGTATTCCCCTGTTTATGCAATTCGCTCCTATGCCTACCTGTTGCTTCATGCCTGGCCAGCTGCATTTCATGCAAGAATCCTACAAACTAATAAGGTAAGGGCAGGCCAACTTGGAAGCAGTTACAGCTGAACAAGAGGCGAGTCTCTGGAACAGGTTTCAGAAAAGGGAGAAATAGATTGGTAGGTAGGAAAGGACTTTTTTTTTTTTTTTTTTTTTTTTTTTTTAAGAATCATTTATTCATTGTTAAGTATTAATGGAGCAACTTTAAAAAATTTTTTATTCCGCAGTAGTTGACCTGCAGCTTTACATTAGTTTCAGGTGTACAATACAGTGATTCAACAATGTTTTATATTACTATGTGCTCCTCAAGATAAGTGTTTTCTTATTCCCTATTACCTATTTGACCCATTCCTCTCCCCCTTCCCCTCTGGTAACCATCAGTTTGTTTTCTGTATTTAAGAGGGTTTTTTTTTTCTTTTGGTTTGTCTCTTTTGTTTCTTAAATTCCACATATGCGTGAAATCATACGGTATCGGCAAGTTGTTGCAAATGGCAAGATTTCATTCTTTTTTATGGCTGAATACTCTTCCATTGTATGTATATATACCACGTCTGCTTTATCTGTTCATCTGTCAGTGGAACACTTGGGCTGCTTCCATAATTTGGATATTGTAAATAATGCTGCAATAAATACAGGGTTGCATATATACTTTTGAATTAGTGTTTCATTTTCTTTGGGTAAATAGACAGCAGTACAATTACTGGATCATTCAGTAATTCTATTTTTAATTTTTTGAGGAACCTCGATACTATTTTCCACAGTGGTTGTACCAGTTTACATTCCCACCAACAATGCATGAGTTCTTTTTACTCGACATCCTCAACAACACTTGTTGTTTCTTGTGTTTGTGATTTTGGCCATTTCGACAGGTGTGAGTTGAGATCTTCTTGTGTTTTTTTTTTTTTTTTTTTGATGTTGTTTGTTTTTAAATTTTTTAAAATATTTTTGAGAGAGGGCCAGCGTGCAAGCTGGGGAGGGGAAGAGAGAGAGAGAGAGAGAGAGAGAGAGAGAGAGAGAGGAAGACACAGAATCTGAAGCAGGTTCCAGGCTCTGAGCTGTCAGCACAGAGCCCGATGTGGGGTTCGAACCCATGAGCTGTGAGATCATGACCTGAGCTGAAGTTGGATGCTTAACTGACTGAGCCACCCAGGCACCCCTTTGCCCACTTTTTAAATTGGATTATTTGTGTGTTGTTTTTGTGTGTGTTGGGTTATATAAGCTTTTCTCATGTTTTGGATATTAACTAGTGGACCAACTTTTTATCCGGTAGGTACTTTGTTAAGAGCTGTGGGTTTAACAGTGACCAAATCCTTGCCCCCATGGAATTTATAGTTTAGTGGGGGAAGATGAAATTGAACAAGGGATTTTAAATGCAGTGGGTTGAGGTATGTGGGTGGCTCAGTTGGTTAAGTGTCTGACTCTTGATTTTGGTTCAGGTCATGATCTTCTAGTTGTGGGGTTGAGCCTGGAGTTGGGCTCTGTGCTGGGTGTGGAGCCTGCTTAAGATGCCCTCTATCCCTCTCCCTCTAACCCTTACCTGCTTGCGTTCTCCCTTGAAAAGAAAGGAAGGAAGGGGGAAGGGAGGATGGGGGGAGGGGATGGAGGATGGGGAGAGGGGGGAGGGAAGAGGGAAAAGAAAGAAATGCAGTGGGTCTTACGGTGGAGAAGTACAAAGTACCATGGGACAGCATCTTAGGGGAGACTAAACAGAGTGCTGAAGGGTAATAAGTAGGAGTTAATGGAGACCTAACCTGATGACTTTTTACGAATTTGCTATGATGTGTCTTGGCATGGATTTCTTTGGGTTTGTCCTATTTGGGAATTACTAACCTTCTTAAATATTTAGGCTTACATCTTTTTGCTAAATTTGGGAAGATTTTGGCTATTATTTTACAGAGTACTTCAGCCCTGCTCTGTTCTCTCTTAAGATTCCAGTGATATCAATGTTAGATGTTTAATTATAGTACCCTAGGTCTCTGAGGCCCTATTAATTTTTTTCTAGTCCATTTTCTGTGTTGATTGAGCAATTTATAATCATCCAGTTCATCAATTCTTTCCTCTCTGCTCTCCATTCTGCTGTTGAGCCTATCTTTTGAGATTTTATTTTGGTTATTGTATTTTTTCAGTTCTAAAATTTACATTTGGTTTTTCTTTATATGTTCTGTTGCTTTACTGAGAATTTCTATTTCGTTTGTTTCCAGTGTGTTTTTAATTGCTCACTGAAGCATTTTTACATTGGCTCCTTTAAGAGTTTGTCAGGTAATTCTGACCTTTATCTAATTGGTATCTATTGATAGACAATTTTCAGTTTGCCATCTTCCAACTAATTTTCAGTTGAAGCCTTGGCCATTTGGGGTATTACATTCTGAGACTGAATCTTCTTCCTGGGCCTGAAGTGCTTCCTCTGCCTTTTTGGGTTTTATTTAAGCCTTATTTTTGGTCTGGCTGCTTTTGTTACCCTCTAGCAGGAGAAGGGAGAGAGTTCTCCACCTTTGTTATTGCCAGATGGGGGTAGAAGTTGAGGTTCCCCTCTAGACCTTCGCTCAAGTGGCCAGGAAAGGGATACTTGACTGCTGCTAGGTGGGGTGAGGAGGTGGAAGTCCAGGCTTACCCATGTGGTCACCACTGACACTGTGTCCAGAGAGGGAGCTTATTACCACCAGCGAGAATCAAAGTCCTGGCTTCGTACTGGATATTTGATGGCATGGGTGGGAGTTGGGCTACATTTCCCCCCCCCTCCCCCCGGGGGTGTTTTGCTGGAGTAGAGTGGTTATTGTCTAAAGGCTCTCTGTCTTGTTGGGCTACCCCTTTCCTGGCGTCTTGGCTAGATCAGCCAGGCTTTGGTTGGTGTTAGTTTGTGCTCATTGGCATTTGTAGCTGCCACCTTCTTTAGCTCTAAGTCTGGAATGTATAAGGCAAAAAGAAAACTTAGGGAACTTACCACTGTGTTTTTCCTCTGGTCCTAAAGTCCCTAGGCAGTCTGCCATCTTCTCTCTACCTTGAGTCTTCTTAGGTTTACTTTACCTGTCATGTGCAGAGTTTTTGGTTTTACATAGTAGGAGGAATAGGGAAAAGTACAACTAATCCACCTTGTATGAAGCAGAAGTCCCTGATTAGAGAACTAGACATTCAGTAGGAATCAGCTAGGTAAAGGGAAAATGGGGATGAGGGAGGAAAGCCATGAGGCGGGGAAGAGGGCCAGCATGGCCTTATATAAATAGGCTTGATGCTTGGAAGAGAGTGAGTGGTGGAGTGAGTTGCATGATACTGAAAAGTAGGAGGAGGCCAGATTTATACAACACCTGGTAGGCTCTAATAAGGAATTAGGAATTTCTCCCCATGCCCACTGGCTCCCCAGGGCATTCTGAACCCATCCAGAGGCTTTATAGGAGAGACAAGATGGCATTTGCGTTTTAGACTCATCAGAAAGATAGCACCTATAGAAAGGGATAAAACTGTCCTTTGCTTCCCTATCTATTAATTCATTTTTTTTTTTTAACTTAGCAGAACAGACGTATACAGGATGAGGTCTTCATAGAGAAATAACAATATGCAGTGCTTAAGGCTTTTATTTCCACTTGTATATCCACTGTCCCTTGCAATTTGACATGTTCAACCAAATCCATCACTCTTTCTTTAGGTGAATGACACGAGCAGGAAGCAGAACAGGAATGAAGATTTCCCTTCTTGTTCTTTCTTCTAATCTCCTCCCTGTTAGGTTTTGCCAATGGAAGCCACTTGGCAACGGGGAATTAGTTTATAGAGTTCCAGCTGCAGCATCCTGATGCACAGTAGAGAGGGTAGATTGTTGCTGAAAGACCATCTGGTAATAATTGGCACCCCTTAGTGTTGGTTACCTTTCCAACTTCTTGCCACTCTAAACAAGAATACCTTTGTTTTGTCTTGTCGAACTCTGCTCAGGAGTGGGATCCCATACGTACATCCATAGGCTAATTAATTTCATGGGATACTGCCAGATTGCCCCCCAGAATGGCTATTCAACTTCACACTTGCACAACTCTGTTCCACCTTTCAGCCACCTCACACCTCCTGAGCACTTGATATTTCTGACTTGATAATTTTTGCCCTTCTCATGGATGTGAGCTGTTTCTCATTTTAATTGCATTTCTCCGATTAGACGTGAAGTGCAATATTTAATAGTCATTTGGTTTTCCTTTTCTGTGAATTACCTATTCATATCCTTTGCCTGTTTTTCAATTGGGTTTTCTGGTTTTCTTGTCTGATTTGTAGAAGTTTTCAATAGTAACCAAGTACAGGTTTTAGATACTGGAAATCTTTTTGGCTGTCCCCTCTGTTAACTGTGCTGTGGAACTTTGTTGAACAGAAATCTTTAATTGATACAGTCAACCCAATTAGTTATTCACTTAAGGTTGGTGGGTTTTGGGTCTTTGCAAAAGAAATCGCTCTTCACCACAGTTCACAAAGATATTCTTACATATTTGCTTAGCTTTATAGTTTTGCCTGTCACACATAAGGCTTTAATCCATTTGGATATTTTTTTAAAGATACTTAAAAAAATAATCTCTACACCCAATGTGGGGCTTGAATTTGCAACCCCAAGATCAAGAGTAACATGCTTCACCATACTGAGCCAGGCAGGCACCTCAATTTGAACATTAGTTTTTATAAATGGTAGAAAGATCCAACTTTATTATTTGTGATAGAGTGAACTGGATTTTTCCGTACCATCTGTCAAGTAATCCATCCTTTCTCTGATTTGTGATAGCATATCTATCATACACTTTATTCCCACATGTATGGGTCTTTGCTTTGGCTTCCTTATTTTAGGTCATTGGTCAAATTGTCAGTGCCAGATTTTTATTATGTTTTATTGTTATATGTTTTTATTTATGTTTTATTATGTTTTTATGTTATAAAAACAACGGTTTTGTTGTGTGTGTTAAATATCTGGTTGATAAATTTCTCACTTTGTCCATTTGAAAATTCGTATTTTAAAAATCATTTCAGTATTTGTTTGCCCCTCCCCCAAATTCTGCGTTTTGATTAGAGTTGCACTGAATTATATATTAATAGGAAAATCAATGTGTATAGGTTTGTCATTTCATTCTTAAGATGATATATTTACCCATTTGGTTAGGTTTTCTGGGTCTTCTAGTAAAATTTTTAAATGTCCCCATTTCAGTCTTAGCCAGTCTTGGGTAGGTTAAGGCTTACATTCTTAATACTTTATGTTGCTGTTGTGAAAGGAATCTTATTATTTTTTTTTTTTAGTTGGTCATTGTTGATACAGAGGAATACAATTGATTTTTGTTTTTTGATCTTAATCTAAATCTTGCTGAATTTCCTTATTAGTGTCACTCACGTATCAGGTGAATCTCTTGGATTCTCTTTCATCTGTGTGTGGAGAGTTTAGTTTCTTTTATTCCATATCTAATACCTCATTTCTTGTCATTTTGCAGCAACCAGGACTTCTAGTTACATGTTGGATGTTGTTGTGGGGGCATTGTTATCATACTTGTAAATAAAACTCTTATATTAACTCAGGCTAATTTTTAACTTTGTAAATGTGTTTTGTACTCTCCCTAATTAGACGAGGGGTCCTTAGGCGTGTGGACACTTGGTACTAAAATTATCTGAATTCCTAGGAGCATCTAAAATAGTGGTCAGTGTTTACTAGGTTTTCAGAGTGGTTTTATTGAGTTAATGAAACTGGTATTTATTGGATCACTTTATTGAACTCTGGAATTTTTTGGTTACAGTGATGAAAACGGGAAGTATTTTTAAGTTATATAATACAGTTATATTAATTATAACCTCTATTTCAGTAGTACTTAGATTCTGAGGTATTCAAGGCTTTTATTTATTATTTTTTTTAATTTTTTTTTCAACGTTTTTTATTTATTTTTGGGACAGAGAGAGACAGAGCATGAACGGGGGAGGGCAGAGAGAGAGGGAGACACAGAATCGGAAACAGGTTCCAGGCTTCGAGCCATCAGCTCAGAGCCTGACGTGGGGCTCGAACTCACGGACCGCGAGATGGTGACCTGGCTGAAGTCGGACGCTTAACCGACTGCGCCACCCAGGCGCCCCTCAAGGCTTTTAAACATACCAGTGTGGGGCGCCTCGGTGGCTCACTCGGTTAAGCATCTGACGTCATCTCAGGTCATGATCTTGTGATTGGTGGGTTTGAGCCCTGCATAGGGCTCTGTGCTGACAGCTGAGAGCCTGGAGCCTGCTTCAGAGTCTGTGTCTCCCCTCCTCTCTGCCCCTCCCCTGCTCATGTTCTCTCTCTCTCTCTCTCTCTCTCTCTCTCTCTCTCAAAAATAAATAAACATTAAAAAAAACATACCAGTGTGCTATAATATGAAAGCTATTCAGTACAACCCTATTATGTTTATTTTTTAAATCGATGTTTTTAATTATAAAATTAATGAAATCACATTACAGGTATTTGGAAGGTAAGAGGGAAAATGTGCACCTAACTCCTACCAGCTTGATTTAGCCACCTTTACCATTTTATTTATTTATTTATTTATTTATTTATCATTTATTTATCATTTATTTATTTATTTTCTAATATGCTTTATTTTTAGTTCAATTTAGGACACCGCACAATTGAGTGGAAGGTCCAGAGATTTCCCATATACACCCTGCCCCCACACATGTACAGCCTTCCCCGTATCCACATCCCCCATTAGAGTAATACACTTGTTACAATCCATGAACCTGTATTAACACATCATTGTCATCCAGAGTCCATCCTTGATGCCACCTTTACCATTTTATCACATTTCTTTTCAGCCTTTTCATATGCTTCTGATTTCCAAAGCTGTGATTGTGATGTGTAAATAATAATGTACATTTTTACCTGGTATTTTGTAATTATCGGTAATTATCAATATATAATGATTTAGGAAATGTTTGTTGAATGTAGGAGTTTTATATCCTGTGAATTCTTTGACTGTTTCTGTAACCATAAATTTTATCTGTGTAATAGTACATGAAATGTATGTAGCAGAATTGACTGATTTCCCTGTAATCGGATATTGTGTAGTTTTTTTTTTTTAAAGGTTCTTTTTCCCCCCTTAAATTAATAGTGCTGCAGTGACCATTTGCATGAGTAGAACTAACCACCCCCCTCCATATTTTCAGTTAATTCTGTGGGCTGGACTCCTAGAAATAGGTACAGTGGATCTAGGGGTATGAAATTGTTTATGATTCTTGATAATACTGCCTTTCAGGAAGATTATACCAGTTCATAGTGTTACTAATAACAAATGAAAGTGGTTTTATCTTGAGTTTTCTTGTTTCTATGACTTCTGTTTTCTTCTTGGTTTCTTTCAGATTCTTGTCTTTTACTTTTTACGATGTCTCCTGGCTTTTGTGAGCTGTATCTGTGAACTTTACTTTTACAAGTGAGTATAAAAGCTTTGCTTCTGAAAGTGCTATGAGAAAGGTCAGTACAGCATAAGACCATTTCTGATAGCATAAGCAGTATTGATAATAGAAAATGCTTTTCTCCTGGCTCCTAATAATATATTTGAAGTAGGACTTAAAATTTTTTTCTCACTTTATTGACCTACAATTGAAATAGAACATTGTGTAAATTTAAGGTGTATAGATAATTGATAAATGTATCTGTAATGAAATATGACAGTAAGGTTAACACATACCTTACTTGACATGAGTACAACTTTATGTGTGGTGAGAACATTTAAGACTTACTCTTCTAGCACCTTTCAAGTATATAATAATGTATTGTTAGCTATAGTCACCATGCTGTATATTAGATCTTCCAGAACTTATAGTTGGAAGTTTATACCTTTTGACGAATATCTCCTAATCCTCCCTGTCCCCGACTCCCTGCTTCCCCAGCCCCTGGCCGCCACCATTTTACTTTGTTTCTGCAAGTTTGGCTTTATTAGATTCCACGTGTGAGTTATTACACTATATGTCTTTTAGTATCTGACTTTTCACTTAGAGTAATGCCCTGAAGGTCCATCCACCTGTTGCAAATGGCAGGATTTCCTTTTTAAATGATAATATTCCATTGTATATCTTTTTTAAGAGTTTTATTTATTTATTTATTTATTTTTTAACGTTTATTTATTTTTGAGACAGAGAGAGACAGAGCATGAACGGGGGAGGGGCAGAGAGAGAGGGAGACACAGAATCTGAAGCAGGCTCCAGGCTCTGAGCCATCAGCCCAGAGCCTGACGCGGGGCTCAAACTCACGGACCGCGAGATCGTGACCTGAGTTGAAGTCGGACGCTTAACCGACTGAGCCACCCAGGCGCTCCAAGAGTTTTATTTTTTAAAAATATTTCCTTGAGAGAGCCAGAGTGGGGACTGTGGAGGGGCGGGGGGGGGAGGGGAAGAAAGAGAGAGAGAGAGGGGGAGAGAGAGAGAAGGAAGGAAGGAGGGAGGGAGGGAGAGAGAGGGAATCTGAAGCAGGCTCTGCACTGTCATCACAAAGCCCATGTGGGGCTCGAACTCATGAACTGTTAGATCATGACCTGAGCTGAAGTCAGGCACTCAGCTGAGCCACCCAGGTGCCCTATTCCATTGTTATATATGCCACATTTTCTTTATTCATTCATAGATGGACATTGAGGTTGATTCCATGTCTTGGCTGTTGTTAATAGTACTGCAGTAAATGGAGTACAGATATCCCTCCATATCTTCGTATAAAGTGAAATTATGTTTAAACACCTCTAACTGGTGTTTTATTTGGTAGAATTTAGTAGAGCCTTATTTTTGGTCTCAAGATAAATATGATTTACCTCTTCGCCTTGAGCTTAGATGATGGGAAATTATTCCTGTTGTGGGACTTGCTGCTCTTAAATTTTTTTTAATGTTTATTTTTGAGAGAGAATGCAAGCGGGGGAGGGACAGGGAGACACAGAATCTGAAGCAGGCTTCAGGCTCTGAGCTGTTAATCCTGAGCCTGACTCAGGGCTTAAACCCACGAATGGCGGGATCATGACCTGAGCCGAAGTTGGATGCTTAACCACCCGAGCTACCCAGGTGCCCCAGGGACTCACTGCTCTTATTTGCACTCAGGACGTGGTCTTTGCCCAAGTACCTGTTGGTTGGTTGAATGTTAGTGGAAGTATTAAGCATTTAAGTGTCGGGGCGCCTGGGTGGCTCAGTCGGTTAAGCGTCCGACTTCAGCTCAGGTCATGGTCTTATGGTTTGTGGGTTCGAGCCCCGCATCGGGCTCTGTGCTGACAGCTCAGAGCCTGGAGCCTGTTTCAGATTCTGTGTCTCCCTCTCTTTCTGCCCCTCTGCCACTTGCGCTCTGTCTCTTTCTGTCTCAAAAATAAATAAACGTTAAAAAAAATTTAAAAAAACATTTAAGTGTCGCAGTAATAAAAATAGCCACTTTTTTTTTTTTTTTTTTTACTTGACACCTAACACATCTTAATGCTTGAAGGGGTATTTAAACTTAATAATCATTATTTAAAAAATCTTCCCACTGCAAAACAGATAAAAATGTCAGATAAAATTCTTTGGTGTTGAGTCGGGGTGGCACAGGGAAGCAGAAAGAAAGCCAGTGCTGTCTTTGAGGATTGTAACCATACAGTGGTCTACTTATGGGTTTAGGATTGAGTTCAAACCACCTTTGTGGTCCCTCAAACCCTCCCTCCACCCCAAGTTGAGAATTTATGTTAAAACTGTTACGGGTTGGTAGTACTCCTAGGCATCTTGCAAAAACAAATGGAAAATTTCTCCAGAGAAATCAATTTTTAATCCAGGTGTCAAAGAACTATGACAAATAAAGTTCTCCTGAACAAGAAGTTATAATAAAAACAAATCACAAAGCACAGAAGAGAAGCAGACTTAAGTGAGAACCAGCAGAAATAACAACAGAAAGCTGACCTGCAAAACTTTATTTATTAGGAATTATTAAAATAAGAATATAAAATAAATGATAATTTTAAAGAAATAAAGAATTGAAAACATGAATAAGAAACAAGAGCCTAAATAATCCATTGAGTGAAAAGGAACTTGGAGAATGGGAGGAAATATTTGAAAACCATGATCTGAAAAGAGGTTCAGTTCCACAATATATAAGAAACTCGTCCAACTCAATAACAAACTGGTTAAAAAAGGACCAAGAACTTGAACAGACCTTTTTCTAAAGAAGATGCATGCTTAGCCAACAGGTATATGAAAAGATACAGTGTCACTAATCATCTGGTAAATGCAAATCAAAACCACAATGAGCCATATGACCTCATTCTTGTTAGAATGGCTATTACCAACGAAAAAAACAGCTGGTGTTGGCAAGAATATAGGTTTGGAACTTTTGGATCCTGTAGGTGGGAAAGCAAAATGATATGGCCACTGTGCAAAAACAGTCTGGAGGATCCTCAAAAAACTAAAAGTAGAAGTACCATGTGATCCAGCAATCCAACTTCTGGGTATTCATCTAAAAGAACCGAAACAGGATCTTGAAGAGGTATCTGTACTTCCATGTTTATTGTAGCACTATTCACAGTAGCCAAGATGGGAAACAAGTTAAGTGTCCATTGACTGATACATGGTGGGGGGGGAAATGTGGTATATACGTAGAATGGAATACTCAGTATTAGAAGGAAATCCTGTAATAATGTGACAACATGCATGAGCCTTGCGGATAGGCCAAATGAGCTAACCAATTAAAGATGGACAAACACTGGCTAATTTGACTTGTGTGAGGATTCTAAAATAATCAAACTCATGGAATCCAAGAATAGAATTGTGGTTGCCAGGGGTTAGGGAGAGGGGGAAATGAGGAGTTGCTGATAAATGCATATAAAATTTCAGTTGTGCAAGATGGGTAAGTGCTAGAGTGCTACTGTACAACATTGTGCCTATTAACGATGCTGTAGTTTACACTTAGGAGTCTGTTAAGAGGGTACGTCTCCCATGTGTTATTACCACGATAAAATAGAAAAGCTAAAAGGAAAAAGGAGTGAGACTACAAAAATGGCCCAGCAGATTTGAAAAAAGAACCAAACACAACTTGTAGAAGTGAAAGTGAACAATTGATATTTAAAGTTCAGTGGCTAGTTGAAACCACCAATTAGACGTGTTAATGAGTAAGTTAGATCGATTGGAAGAAATGAGTAAGAATGAAGTACAGCGCGACAAAAAGGAAATAAAAGGAAAATAGGAAGAGATTAAGACACCTACCTCTGTGGTAGATTTGACCGATCCAGTGTTTGTCTAATCAGATTCTAGGAGATGATAGAATGGGGAGAAGGCCGTATTTGGGGAAATAATGGTTAAGAATTTTCCAGAATCCATGAAACCCAAGATCCTAATTCATAGATTCAGGGAGCCTAACCTATCCTGAGCTGGGTAAATAAAAAGGAATTAGTGAAACTACATAGAACACTAAGGGTAAAGAAGATCTTAAAAGTTGACAGAGAACTAATAGAATATATCTACAAAGGAATATTAGACAGAAGCCTTCTTAAAATCCAGAACATTAAAAAAATATATATATATTCAAAGTGCTTGGAGAAAATGGCTTCATCCTAAAATTGTGTACTCAGCTTAATCCTCTTTTAAGACGAAGCACTAAATAAGACTTTTTTTTGGACCAAAAAAACCCCCCAAAAAACAAAAAAGAGGGAATTTGCCATTAGCAGATCCTCAGTAAAGACACTTATAAAAGATAGCCTGAGCTGGAAGCCAAGGTAATCCAGAAAGAAGCTCTGAGCTTCTCTAAGGGACCTGAGCAAGAGAATGGTTTACACAGGCATATGTTGGAACAAATGTTGACCACATGAAGCAGCAGTGATTGCTCATAGTGTTCACAGGGTTAAAGACCTCCACGAAAGAGGTACAGGAAGTGTGTAATTGCTTCATTTTGAGGAATGTGGACTTACTGCCCTGTGGTGTATCTCCTACTCTTCTCTTCTGATAACTACCCTGTATTGAGTACCTCTGTTCCACGCGCTCCCAGCACTTTCCCATGTATTGTCCTCACACGAATCTTACAAAGTAGACCTTAGCATTACCCTCACTTTACAGATAAGGAATCTGACAGTGTTGTCGCTAGACCAGGGTACCACTGTTAGTAAGTGGCGGAGCCCAAATTTGAACCTGTGCCCCTCTGAATGGGAGGCCTATTGTTTTTCCACTTTGATGCTGTTTTCCTATTGATCGTCTCCCTACTCTGAGTCCAGAAAGCATGCTTTTCTTTTTAGGTAGAGCGCTTCTCTTCTACTTACAGAATAAGAGTGTTTGGGTTTGTTAGGCACACACAATTGCTGACAAACCTGTCCAGGCAGTTCTATGTTTGACTTTAAATCTTCAGTGTTCTCTGTGAAGCAGGCATGTTTTTGTCCTTTGATTTGAAATGTCTGTCCCTAAGATTTGCCATGCTGATAATCTTTGCCTTTCTCCTAGGGCTGTGTGCAAGAAGTTTGGGCTGCATGTGAGTCGGATGATGCTAGCCTTCTTGGTTCTTAGCACTGGCATGTTTTGCTCATCATCAGGTAAGTAAACGGGCAGGGGAAGGTGTAACACGTGCACTGATCTTTCACAGCTGAGCTGAAAGGAAGACTTTGTGTAGGTGTAGGTTACGTTGTACAGCATATCAGTAGTTTGCAGAGCACCGTTATCTGCATGATCTTCGTCATCCTTTACGGCAGTCCTGTGTTAGTATGATAAATATTTTCCCATTGTGCAGATGAGGACTCGGAAACTTAAAAAGGTGAAAAGTTATTTTCACCATACTGCTTTCTATTACATGGTTGTAGATTTTTTGTTTTTGTTTTTGTTTTTTTTATCACTTCCTCACAAGGCTGAAAAACACCAACACCTGTTGCCTTTCCCTGCTGTTAGGGGGAGAAAAATAATTTTGTTTTTCTTGTTTGTGTGTAAAAACCCTGTTCTTTATGGTTCTGCTTTCGGTTTCTTATTTGCAATGTATTCTGTAAAGGCATAGTCCTCCCTGTTGGGCTTTTTTTTTTTTTTTTTTTTTTTTTTTTTAAGTAAACTTAAAGAGAAATTACAATATTAGACTGGTGGCTTACAAACTGTGCTCCATTGAACACTTGTGTTGTCTGAGCTGAGTCACAGTGGCCTATTGCCAAAAGGTAGCCTGTTTCTGATGCTCTGAAAAAAAATGAAGCTACTAGTTATAATTATGCTAGTTTTAATGTCTGCTTGTGTATACCAGAATCTAGTATATACACTAAATATACACACAAAAATAGCATCCAGCACAAAAGTCTGTACTTAACTTTGTCGACTGTATCAAAATCTGTGTTCTGCAGGGACCTCAGGATTCCACACCTGAATAATTAAAAAAAAATTTTTTTTTTTTAAATTTTTTTATTACTTTTGAGAAACAGAAACAGAGCACAAGCCAGGGTAGGGGCAGAGAGAGAGGGAGACCCAGAATCGGAAGCAGGCTCTAGGCTCTGAACTGTGAGCACAGAGCATGATGCGGGGCTCAAACCCACGAACAGTGAATAATTTTGAGTGTTACTGTTCTAAACGAGACTGTGCTGTTCCCTCTGAGCTGGCAGAGGCCTCTCATTCCTCTGCTCCCTTTGTTCTCTACATTGGCAGCTGTAATTGATAGCTTTGGATGGCATCAGTATTACTTAGCATTGATCAGTGAAGTTGTACCTTAGGTTTTTTTAGTTATTTTGCTATTCCTAAAACTGATTAAGTGTGGGAGGTGTTGAGGAGTGGCTTTAGCTTTGTCATCTCAGTTGAGGATATTGAGGCACAGAGAAATTCAAGGCATCCTTTTACATACAGCTTCTAAACCCTTGACTGACTTTGTGAGATCATACTGCCCTTCGTTGTGGTCCTTGCCTCATGCTGATTTTTCTTCACTAGTGTTACATGAAGCAGGCCTTGTACAGCCTGGAGAGGCAGATCTGCATTTTTGTGTCACCTTGTTAGAAACACTGATCAAATGTTACTGCAGCAGAGACCCTGAAAGTACTCCGTCCTCTGCTGTTTACTGTAGTAAACAGTTACTTTGTTGTAACAAAGTAATGCTAGACAAAAGTAATTAGGGGACATCTAAAGGCCAAATTATCCATGTCAGTGGATGCAGGATGTGATATTTGGCCCTTGAGAAGGCTTCTTAGAATTCCTATGGGGTAAAGTTAGTGCCAGGACAGTCTCAGAAGACTACCAGAAGATAAAATTCTTCAGAAATAGTCAGCAATGGGTCTGAGTTTCTTGAAGCATATTCTCTGCCTGGAAATATAACTGGAAACCTGTAAGTTCTGGATTTGGAGTACAGGCCAGGAGAAAAATGGCATGGTTTATATTGTATAAGTAGGCAGCGTTGTTGGTACCTAAAAAACAGGAGTGAGAAAATAAAAATACCCTTGAACTTCATTGTTATTTAAGGAGTATCACTTTACTACACATTTTTCCTACAGTGTTCCTCAAAACCTGTTCCTGGTGATTGACCTCCTGCAATGTGGGTAGATTTTTGATAATACCTAATCAGTCTCCTACTTTTGTCCCCCCCACCCCCCTTCTATTCCCCTTTTCTTTACCCTTGCAGCGCTCCTTCCTAGCAGCTTCTGTATGTACACCACGCTGGTAGCCATGACTGGCTGGTATTTGGACAAGACTTCCATTGCTGTGCTTGGAGTGGCAGCTGGGGCTATCTTGGGCTGGCCATTCAGTGCTGCCCTTGGGTAAGAAACCAACACAATTCATCTTCTGGTATCATTGGACACACAGTCAACCTGAGCGTTGGCTTATCTCCGTGTTCCTTGGTTATGACCTGAAGTCAAAGGAATGAATCAGACCTACCAAAATTCTGGGAGTTGGAAGAATCTGTCTCTTGGTGTTTATTGTTAGGATTAAATCTAATACCAGTAGTGACTCTTAGGCATCTGTTGTGTGTTAGGTGCCACGAATCCCCTTAGAAACTTTATTCCTAAACTTTATAACAGCTTTGCAGGAGAAATCCAAGTAGTAGTGCTTCAGAAGGGAGAAAGTAGACTCCAGGAGGGAGAGAAATTTGCCTTGAAGGTGATGACTGCTTTTGGATCCAGGCCTCCCTGACCCCATCACTGATGTTTCTTCTATACTACACCACTCGGTGACGTGCGTTCCCCACTCCCGGGCCTGAAGTCGGACTTTACCTGCAGGCTCGTGGTGTTAGCTCAGCAACTTTTCCCCAAGCAGCTTTGTTGCTCATGTTCCTTGTTTTTGCCGCTTTGGCTCTAGTCTGTGCTGCATTTGCTTCTCACCTGCACTGCAGGTAATTTGGAAAAATACTGTAGTTTGATGTTAAGGTTATTGTAGTACAGCTGACCCTTGAACATCCTGGGTGTAGGGGCACTGACCCCCTGCACAGCCCAAAATCTGCATGTAACTTTTGACTCCCCAGAAACTTTACAATAGCTTATTGTTGACCAGAAGCCTTACTGATAACTTAATTAACACGTACTTGGTGTGTTATATGTATCCTATACCGTATTCTTACAATAAAGTTAAGCTACAGAGAAGAAAGTGTTACTAAGAACAGAAGATTTATTCACAGTACTGTACTGTATTTATAAGAAACAATTGGCATACATGCGGACCCACGCAGTTTAAACCCATGCTGTTCAAAAGTCAACTGTACCAGTCTATTTCTATTGTAAAAAAAAAAAATGCCAGTTTGTTTTAGGTAGAAAGAATTCCTAATTTACTTTGCCCGTAGCCTCATCTTCAAAGGTACTTTTATATACTTTCGTATATATCTTTCTAGAAACTGTCCTCATGTGTAAAGGCACACACATGGACATCCTGGAAATTAAATAGGATTACCTTGTACCTGTACATACTTTTTGTTGTATCTACATTGGTCTTTGTACAGATCGCACAGCATTCCACTTTCTGACCCTGATGTGGCCGTTGCCTTATCGGGAGAGATTTAGTTTTCAGTATTCTCCTATGATGTACAATGCTTCAGTGAATGTTTTTGTCCACATGTCTATACATTAATGGAAATTTATTGATACGGTAAATTTCTGGAGTGGGGGTTACTAAGAGGATCAATATTCTACGTTTTCTTAATTGTCTTCTATTTTTATTATTTTTTGACTTTTATTTTTGAGAGAGAGTGTGAGCGGCTGAGGGGCAGAGAGAGAGGGAGGCATGGAATCTGAAGCAGGATCCAGGCTCTGAGCTGGCAGTACAGAGCCCAATGAGGGGCTCAAACTCCCAAACCTTGAGATCATGACAAGAGCTGAAGTTGGTTGCCCACCCGACTGAGCCACCCAGGCATCCCCTTAATTTGTCTTTTAAAGGCTGGTTTCCCCACCTCCAATCTTTGATTCTGTTTATCCTCAAAATACTGTACTCAGGATTTTGTGTGAGGCCTTCTTTTATCTCAACCATCTTGATAATTCAAAACTGAGCTCACTATCTTCCCTCCATATCTGTTCTTTTATCTATGTTTCTATCCCAGTAAATGATACCATCATCTGCTCAGTGCTCAGTCAGGAACCTGAAAATTATCTGTGACTCTTTTCTTTTTCCCATGTCCTGTTTGTTATATCTCCTGAATATCTTGAATCTACTTTTCTTCACCTCTGCTCCTGAGTTACTATGCAGACTCCTAAATGATCTTCCCATCTCTAGGCTTGATCTCTGTATATCTGCTTTCTATAATCAAACTAGACTTATCTTCCTAAAATGCAAATAGGGTTTTATCACTGCCTGTTTTGTTTTAAACTCTGTAATAGCTTCCCCATTGGTCTGTGTCACAGAAGTTGGCAGCCTGTGGCCTGTGGGCCCAGTGCAGCTGGTCTTGTTTTGTGCAGCCCAAGAACTAGGAAGTTGTTGTATTATAAAGGGTTGTTAACAACACACCCACACCCACCCCCCCCCCCCCCCCCCACACACACAGTACAGACACAGAACATGAAACAGAGACCATATGTGGCCTGCAGAGCCTAAAATACATACTGTCAGGTCCTTTCAATAAAAAGCTTGCCAACCTCTGTTCTATGGTGTCCAGATTCTAACATGACTCAAAAAACCCCAATTCTGCCTCCTTTTTAATTCTCCAGAAAGTAAAAGTATTTTTTTTTCACTTCCTCCATTCCTTTTACTCTGCCCCATCAACATTGAACTTTATGAGTTCCTCAAATACCTTTAGGTGGCACATATTGATTGGTCTGCCTTTAGGGGAGATCAGTGATTTCAGGATCACAATCAGCAGTCTACCATCATTTATTGAGTACTTTGTGCTACATGCTGCTGATACTGTGATAAAGAAGACACTTACGGTTCCTGCTCTTTGGGAGCTTACATTTTAGTAGGAAAGACCGACCTTGAACAAGTAAATAGAAGTATGATGACTTACCAAAGGAGAAGTACAGATGCCATGGGAATGTCACTGGTTGGGCAGAAAAAAATGAAAACACAAAAAGTTAATGCAAAACTTAGATAATAGAATATGGAAGTTCCTATCACAGAAGAGATGCCTTGTGGTAGCACATGACATTGCTAAGTAAATGATAGACATGATAATGCTATGTCAATTCAGAGACAGGAGAAATCGGTTCCGCAGAGGAGTCGAGAGCAGAGCCTGTGGTGAATTTTGGGTAAATTGTGTCGTATCAGATTGGTGTGGGGAGGGAATTTCTTGTGGCGGGAGCATGGGTGAAGATTCTGGCTAGTGTACCAGATCTGGAGGTCCTGGGCATGAAGGTGATTGTTGATGTAAGAGTGGAGGTACCCCCTGAGAAAATGATGTAGAGAGAGAAGAGCAGAAGTTTGCTTTTGGGAAATAGACCATGGTAGGGCACAAAAAGGAAAAGGTGCACTTGGGAAGAGGCCAGAAAAGAGCAGGAGCCAGGAAGCCTAAAGAGGACGAACAGATGCTTTGTGTCAAGTGCCACAGGAAGACCAAGGTAGATGGAGGTAGTGAAGAGATTCGGGGTCTGGCTGAGGGGAGGTGCCTGTCGACCTTATGTCATTCTCCCTGCGTTAAAGCCAGGCCTTCAGGAAGAAGTGGAGAAGGCAGTGTACATATGCGACTTGCTTGTGGAATTGAAGTGAAAGGGAGAAGAGCAAACGGTATTGGAAGGGGGTGTATCAGAACTGACTTACTAAAGTTTGTAGTGTTAGCAAAATTTTTATAAATCATGGAAGAGATTTGTATTTATTCATTTGGCAGGGTCGGTGTAGGACCACAGGGCACAGTTACTTAGAATTAATGTATTTTAAATGTCTGTCACACATGAATAGGTATAATAAGGAGCTCCTTGCAGAAGCTCAGCATTAATGTTCCTTGTGCATCGTGGGGTGTGAAGTACTATCATGGGCTCTCTGAACAGAACACTGTATTTTTGAGAAGACATCCTCTTATATACCAGCGTTCTTTCCTCACTATAACTGCTAGAGACATTTTTTTCCCCCTGTGTTCAGCATGAAGTATGTGTGAATCGGACTTGTTTGAGTCTATGTTGTAAGTAATTTCCGACTTTGTTTCTCTGTTAAATAGTTTACCCATTGCCTTTGATTTGCTGGTCATGAAACACAGGTGGAAGAGTTTCTTTCATTGGTCTCTGGTGGCCCTAATACTCTTTCTGGTGAGTTTTATTTTTTTCCCTGTTTTGTTTGAACATTGTAATGAAAGGATGTTCTGATGTAGGAAAGAGAACATTAGAAGTTCATTCTGTTATTTGTTCTGAAGTTTATCCTGTTCCCCCTGGGAGAATGTTTGCATAACAAACCCCTGCAATTGCTGTTTATTTCCTGCTCTGTTTCAGGTGCCTGTGGTGGTCATTGACAGCTACTACTACGGGAAGCTGGTGGTGGCACCACTGAACATTGTTTTGTACAATGTCTTTACTCCTCATGGACCTGATCTTTATGGTAAGGCCTTAGGGACTCTGGGGAAGGGCAGGAGATGGCTTCATTTGCCTGAACTTTGACATTTCAACGTGGTTTCTTTATTTCATCAGATATTCTTTGGCAAATACAGCATTTCTTTGCTGGTATTCTTTTTAAAAAAGAAATGACATTCGGCTATGGCACAGCGATGATTAAGTAACCAGTAAATGTTTCTGCTTGATTGATGTGATTTCTGTTAGTCCTGTCTGTTGTTCTCGGTGTGTCGTGTGTCGTGGTTCTTGATGCTACTTTTTAAAATGAAAAGCTACTTTTTACTCTTTCCATTAGAAAATCAGTATGGTAACAAAAATAGGAAAATAAAAACATTCATAATCCTGTCATCTCCAGATAGCTGTTGTTAATACTTTGGAGTCTATTCCTCCAGATGTCTTATGGACATACACACATTTGGTATTAATTTTTCTTTTTAAAATTTGCATTAAGTATCAGGGATTAGGAGAGAAAGTTTGGAAAATGTATAGAAATAGCAGAGCAAATGGTGGAGTCAGCATGAGAAAAAGGTGAGTAGTTTGGCCAGCTTTAAAGGGCTGATGCCTTTAATCTGGGGAATATATTCTGCATTTTACTTCCATCTCCCTCCCCCTCCCCCCACCCCAATGCCTTCTTTCAGCCAGCACTGAGCCGGTTTTATTTGGCCCCCGAGGGCATTTGTGTTGGTGACAGCTATGGAGGATTGTCCTAGAGATCTTCCTGGTCAGATCAGCCAAATCAGTAAACATCTTTTGAAACCATTTTTCATTAAAATAAGTGTAGTTTCTTCTGCCTTAATTTTCTGAAGGTCTTGAAGCATTTTTTAATATGTGATTGTCCTGGGGCTCTGCTGTGAAACAAGTTAATACTACCTCTGTGTCTTACCAGTTTAAGCCATGCCCATCACTTTCCTGTGCCACTTTGTCCACAGGACCAACAGATTTGATGATTTGAAGTAAGCATACAAGTAAGATTTAATTGGGCCTGTCAGGATTTGTGGAATATTGCCATTTAGATGGCAGTAGGTAATAGGTCATAGTAAACCGTGTTTTGTCTAGTGACTTGAATTTCCACACTGCCTTGTTAGAGAATAATTGTTAAGTGAAGGAATTTTAATGTTTTTAAAAGTTTATTTAGGTAATCTCTGCACCCAACGTGGGGTGCAGAATGCACAGTCTCGGTATCAAGAGTCACACACTCCTCTGAGCCAGCCAGGCGTTCCCTAAGTGAAGGAATTTAAAAAGGCTCCTTTAAGACTTCAAGATCCCCAAAATGTGAGAAAAGCCCCAATTTTAAGCTTTCGCCTCTAGATGTCTCCCTTTAGCTGGAGAGAGTTTGTATGTTTTTAATTCCCCCTTGTTTTAGGTTACTTGTAACATTTTATTTGATTGTGTAAGACCATAGAAGGAAGACTCTCCTTTTAGACCCAGATTGCATGTTAGAAACTGATTTACATGGAATCTATGGAAGCAAAATACCCATTATGTATAGGTGAATAAATTATGTTAATTTGAGTTTAATTTTGGGAGACTGTCTTCACTTTTTAAAAATTAATTATTTTTTATTTTTAGAGAGCATCTACATGAGTGGGGGAGAGGGGTGGGCAGAGGGGGAAAAAGAGAGTCTTAAGCAGACTCTGTGCTCAGCATGGAGCCCATCTCAGGGTTCAGTCCCAGAAACCTGGGATCATAACCTGAGCCAAAATCAAGAGTCAGACACTCCATCAACTGAGCCACCCAGGTGCCCTTGGCTTCATTTTCTAAACAGGTTATTACATAGTGGTATTAAAATAATTTTTTTAATGGTTATTTTAGAGAGCGCACATGCAAGCAAGCAGGGGAGGGGCAGAGAGCAAGGGAGACACAGTATCCGAGCAGGCTTCAAGCTCTGAGCTGTTAGCACAGAGCCCAATGTGGGGCCTGAACCCACGAACCGTGAGATAGTGACCCTAGCAGAAGTCGGATGCTTAACTGACTGAGCCACCCAGGCGCCCCGTCAAAGATTGACTTTTTGATAGATGCTGTACAGTTATCAGAGAGTAAGATAGCATATGTTTTGTCATGGAAGCTTCAGCTGTTTCACTCTACATACACGGGCCCTATTGGGCATCATTTTGACTATTTTGTAAGACTTGACTGCTCCAAGTGCTTCATTACCTATTGTAGGCATAGGTTTCTTCTCTGAAAGTTACAAATGCATCATGCTGATAGTTTCTACATTCATGTCTTAGTGCTGTTTTTTTGGATGTAAGAGCAAATAAGCCTATAATACTTAAACAATTAGTTAAATGGACTTGAGTTAAAGAAACATGGGCTCAGCTGCCTTTGAGCATTTGTGTCCTCATAACTTGCTGTCCCATACGGCTGCAGTCACACGAGTAGATAATTATAGTCAATTGTGTTACGTACTACAGTGGAAAGATGGGGAATCACAGGAGAAGTCCATCTGGTGGTAGCAGAAGGACTTCTTGAGTCAAGCCTGGAAGGAAGAGTAGATGTTTGGTGAGTAGATGCTAGAGGGGGCATATTTCAGACAAACACAATGTTCAGGGTAGGGACTGCAGAGACAAAAAAAAAAAAAAAAGGAAAAAAAAATTAAAAAATTGAATATTGTGAATTTTTTTTTTTTACAACATTAGCTAATTTTAGATAGAAACTACAAACATGAGCAAGATAAATTCAGTTTCTCTGTTGTGATTATAATATAAATATTTACTCCATTATTCCTGGTTTTCACAGGGACCTTTCTATACTTGCTTGGCCAGAGAGCATCTATGAATGACATATTCCAGACCTGAGCTGGCTCTTTTGAAGCCAGGTGAAAGAAAAAGTACTTTTTCACAACTATAAATTATAATTGCTTCTGTTTATCAAATGCCTGTTCTATACAAGAGATTTTATGTAACATCGTCTTCTCCTCACAAAAACTTTGTGAGAGAGGCATTATTTATGCTTATTCCCAGCTATGGAAACCAAGGTGGAAATGCACATAAAACCAAGGGGCTTGCACATAATTAATAGGTGGCAGAAATGGGATAAGAGCCCAGGGCTGTCTGACTCCCAAGCCTGTGTTTTTTCCACTGAAAACAGCCTTAGCAAAACTCTGGAGTTTGGCGTTTGAGACTCTACAAGAGAATAAGCAAAAACAGATTGTGAGTTGGAGATAGAGGAAGATAAGATTTGATCTAAAGAAGGGGCAGGAAGTTGTGCCTCTGAAGGCCCACACACTGGGCTTGGAGGGTGATCAGGAAGCCTTAGAGAGCTTCGATGGCACAGTGGTATGCACGCTGGCAGGCTCTCTTTCACAGGGGAGCGTTGCTCCATGCTTGTTCAAGAAAAAGAATATTTGGACAAGGAAAAAAGTACTTGGCATTTAGGAAATTTAGTGTAGACATAAAATTGCAAAGTCATAGGCAAAGCATCTCTTTGGTGTCAAAGATCAAGAGGTGAAATTTAGTGTTGCAAAAAACTAAGTGACTGGTCATGGCACTGATTTTGCTTCTTACCCTTGTAACATTTGGCGTTGGCAGATGTCGGGGTTGATAAGTATTTTTATGTGGAGAGTGAAGACTGGTGCTCTCTGAGGAGTTGAGGCCTGGAGAAGGCGTGGGAGGGCGGGTATGAGAAATGCTCTTCCTTCAAAAACAACAGTGGGTCGGCTCAACGATGCCACTTTGCAATTTAGGACGTGATCCCTGCCTGTTGATGTGTTCTATCAACATCTGTCACATCACTGGACAGGAAATTTCAGAAGGCAAAGGCGAATGGCCTTTATTAAAGGCCCAAATTTTCCATTTGTGCAGGAGCAGAGGATGAGGCCCCAGTGGAGTCACTCAAGAGCTGACTGGTGTCAAGATCTGTTCTAGGGCTTTCATTGTTTTGCTGATCATTTTTGTTGGACCTTGGTGTCTCTTCGCTCTGGGTGTTGTAAATTTGACATTTATAAGGATGATTTACTACAATTTAGTTCTTAAGGTTTTATAAAATTATAGGCCTATAAAATAGCTTCCTTTCATTCAATCGGTGGAACAGTAAACATTATCCCTTCTTCTTCTGGCCTCTTTGAAGGTTCCCTTTAGCTCATTTAAATGAAAGGAATTGGTGCATCATTCCCTACAGAGACCCTGCTTCCAGCTTTCACTGCACACTTTGCACCAGTTAAACGCGTAGCTTGTCATTCTGACACATTTTTTTTTTCTGCATAGTTGAGCTTTGATAGTTTCTGAGAAGTGGCATCAAATTACCTCCCTGGAAAGAGAGGAAAGTTTTTACTCTTTTTTTCAAGGCAGGTGTCTGATCATGTAGGGGAGGACACTGGGTAAGAGAATTCCCTGTTTTTGTCTCTTTCTGCCCTTGTTTTTAAGACTGTTGTGACTTGAACCTTCCCTGCCTTTGGCTTATCCTCCAATTTTTGCCTTGTTCTTCCAGGAAGCAATAGTCTATTATGAAATGTTCACAGCCTAGCTCTGAACTTGATCTATGAGTTCCTAACACATAAACATAGTTGAGTTTACCAAATTGATGCTTTGGGTTCAGAATTTCAGAGTATAGTACACCTAGGTAAAAAGGTAGTCAGCCCTAGCAGGAGGGTATAGTCAGTTGTGGTAGAGACCAATATTTGCTGGCAATAAAGTGCTTTCCTTAAAAAAACAATAAGTATTTGTAAGGAGCAATGAAAGGCTTTTTTTTTTTTTTTTTCTATAGATGCTTCTTAAGATCTATTAAAGATGATATAAAAGATGATCTCCTTTCTCCCTAGTCACTGTGATTTTTCTTCTCAGGCTCAGATTTCCAGAATTTGGTTGGAAAAAAGGAGGGCCAAGGTTGACAGCCCTGCTTCCACAGTGGTGGTCAGGAGAAGATTATGCAAAAAACTACCTTTCTGGGAACTGGACTCCTAAGAGACTCAGTTTCAGAAATGTGTTATTACATATTAAAATCCAGAGAAGATGGATATTTCTTTTTGAAAATCATCACTTTTCTTTTTTTTTCTTTTTTTTATTAAAAAAAATTTTTTTTTAAATGTTTATTCATTTTTTGAGACAGAGAGAGAGCATGAATGGGGGAAGGTCAGAGAGAGAGGGAGACACAGAATCAGAAGCAGGCTCCAGGCTCTGAGCTGTCAGCACAGAGCCTGACATGGGGCTCGAACTCAGACCGCGAGATCATGACCTGAGCCGAAGTCAGACGCCCAACCGACTGAGCCACCCAGGCACCCCGAAAATCATCACTTTTCTATAACCCAAACGGGTATTGGTAAAGAATACAGGCTATGAATGTCTATTGAACTTGGCCTGGGACAGGAGCTCTGTTCATGAACATTGCAATCAATGTATTTAGACAGGAAGGAGTGAGCTTTTGCAAAAGGTGACAACAGTTGAAGTGGAGTTTTACTTAGGGTACCCCACCCTCCCTTCCCCTAAATGTTTCTAGCGTTATGGGTTTGGTTTCTAATCTTATTTTGCTGTGCAAGCTGCAAAAATGTCAGGTTTTTCTGACTGTTCCTCTGCCTTCTGATTACCCTTTTAAGCAGTGCTGATTGCAGGAAATTGCTGTGGTGCAAGGCGGGTGTCACAACATGCAGTGATTAAAACCCGCATGTGTCATTCACTGCCTGATGGAAGTAATCACACAGAGGGGAAGAGCAGATAAAGAGCCTGCTAAATGTGCATGGGGGGCTGGTCCTGCATTTGGGTTCAAGGATTTTGAGTTAAAGAATCGAAACTGGTGTGGGTAAGCCTTGTGTTTTCATTTTGTTTCGTTCTGAGTCCTCAAAACTTCTAAACAGGATCTGGGGCTCTGAACATGATTTTCCTAAGGAAAGCAAATTGTTGCTTTTTACCAAACACAGGGTCCCATGACAGTAGAATAGTGGTTAAACGTATCAAGGGCCAAGATACTGGGATGTAAATGGAATGAACGGGTGAGAATAAAAGGGGAAAGGCCTGAGTAGCTCGGTCCTACAAGACGGCACCCACTTGGCCCTGCCACAGCCACACTTGAGACGTCAGTAACCAGTCCAGATTGTCACTTCCGACCAGCTGTAGATGGGAAGTTCCAGCAACCCCCTCTTTGGGTTCGCTTAATTTGCTGGAGTGGCTCACAGAGCTTAAAGAAACATTTACTTAAGTTTACCAGCTTAGTGGGCAGGATATTATAAAGGATACAGATGAATAGCCAGGTGGAAGAGATGCATAGGGCAGGGAGTGTGGGATGGAGCTCAGAACTCCCATCCTTCCCAGGTGTACACACTCCTGGCGCTTCTATGTGTTCATCAACCTGAAGTTCTCTGGACCCTGTCCTTCTGGGTTTTTATGGAGGCTTCGTTACACAGGCATGATTGCTGAAATCATTGGCCGTGGGTGTGACTGAACTCTTGCCAGCCCCTCTTCCTTCCCTGGAGGTCAGCAGGGTGGGACTGAAAATTCTAACCGCCCCATCAGGGCAGTTAGGTCACACAATTGGTTCTGGCCATCCATCCCCGTCCTTCAACCCCACCTGAGGGCTTTCCCCAAATCTCCTAATTAACAGAAGACCCAGAAGACACCCTATCGCTCTCACCACTTAGGAAATTCCAAAGGTTTTAGGAGCTCTGTGCCAGGGACAGAGATGAAGACCAAATATAAATTACTTATTATAAATCACATTATCACCACTAAGCTATTTAAATTATTTGCTTGTTCTGGAAAAGTAACAAATCCCATTCTCTTCCCCTCATCTGCTCTTGTGCTTCCCCTGTGTGACTGAGCCCTAGTAACTGAGTTCCCATTGTGGACTCATTCACTTGAGGCATCAGACCATCAACATTGCTTGAACAAAGAACATTCTGAATCCAGCATTGTAAAAGATATGGAAGGCATCCACTAATTATCTTTTATTTGTTTCCCCCAGGTACAGAACCCTGGTATTTCTATTTAATTAATGGATTTCTTAATTTTAACGTAGCCTTTGCTTTGGCTCTTCTGGTCCTACCACTGACTTCTTTGATGGAGTACCTACTGCAGAGGTTTCATGGTGAGTGGAGTAAGGGATGAAAGGTTTTTGGGGAGGAAAGAGCAAGTAACAATGTATACCAAGAAGTGAAAATGAATCTCCTTATTCTCTTCTCCATTTTCTTCCCATGGCAATGGTTGGCTTATCAAATTATCATTCTGTGTTTGTAGATTATTTAAATTTATGTGAAGGTTCAGTTAATAATTGCAAGTTAGGCTGACAAAGGGAGGAATTTTACATCCCTTCGAGTGAGGAAGTCAGGATAGCATACAGAACCGCATGGGGAGGCAAAAACAGTCATAAAATCTCAGGAGATGAAAGTATTTGAGTCTTGGGTTTTTTAAAGAAATGTGTAGTAATATGGATAATTGTTTAAGATAATAAGTCATAGAGGTAAATACTCCTTGGGAAATTACTTTAACCAAAAATTTGAAAACTAAACCATACAGGGATTTCCCTCAAATTTGATACTGAAGTGAGAGAAGCTTTGGACTTCCTGAGAAACATTATGCTTCTCTTTGTTCCGTTTTGCTTCTGTGTTTGCCTTATTGTGGAAGGTTTGGTTTGTCATTTATTTTGCTTGCTCTGATTCCGTAGTGCACAGCCAGTGTTTTCTCAAGTTGTCACAGATTTGGATATCTGGTGCCCATGTTTCGTTTATGGAAGACAGATTTGAGCAGAAATTCATATGAGCTTTGGAAAGAGATTTAATTTCAGACATTTCAGTCTGATTTGGATGCCATATGATCTCTCCATCCCGCCCCCCATTCTGCTTTTCTGCTATTAATGGTTTGTAGAGTTCACTGTGTTACCCTATTTGAATACGAAAGCAGTCTCCAGTCACTTGTTTTGTTTTAGCATAACCATAATGCCATTATCCTAATAAAATCAGCAATTCCTTAATATCTAATACCCAGTTGATACTCAGGTTTCCTACACTGTCTGAAAAACAGCTTTTTATAGTTGTTTAAAAGAGGTTCTAAAAAAGGGTCATATACTGACTTTGATGTTAAGTTTCTTCAGCTTTTTACGAGGTTCCCCCCTCTTGTTTTTCCTCCTGAAGATTTCTAAAGAAATCAGGTCACCCATCTTGCATAATGTCCTAGATTTGGATCCAGCTGTCTGTCACCTGGGGTGTTAACTTAGTCCTGCATTCCTTGCATGTCCTAAGGATCACTTTATCTCTCTCTTTTTTTTTTTTTTTGAAAAGTAACTTTTTTTTCTTTACTGTAAAGATAATTTATGCTTGTAGAGAATTTGGACATGCTTGTGATGTAAGTATAAAAACAGCATATTAAGCTGTTCTCTACAGTACGAATCCAATTTTGTTTTAAAAATGTGTAATTTGCACACATGTCCACCTAGTAAAAAAAAATGAGTGCTGTTTTTTCTCTATACTTTCTGTGTATTTTATAATAGAAAAATCTTATTTTAAAGAGAAAAAACCCAGAAAAACATAAAGAAGCAGGAAAGTTACCTATTTTCTCATCATGTGATACAACTGTGGTTATGATTTTGTAATTTTACAGAGTACATTCAAACAGGTTACGCCATATTTTAAGTTTTTTAAATGTTTGTGTAATTTTGAGAGTGAGTGAGATGGAGCATGAGTGGAGGAGGGGCAGAGAGAGAGGGAGACAGAATCCAAAGCAAGTTCCAGCCTCTGAGCTGTCGGCACAGAGCCCATTGTGGGGCTCGAATTCAGGACCTGTGAGATCATGACCTGGGCCGAAGTCGGATGCTTAACTGACAGAGCCACCCAGGTGCCCCAGTAGGCCATATTTTACAACTATATTTGCTAGCCTTGAAGATACAGAAAAGGATTTCATTTTTTTGTAATCAAGAAAATTCCAACCTAAAATACTTCTTGGAAAGATGTAAATCATAGATTATCACCTAAAATCTTAAGGTAAGATCTTAGAGTAGAAAGTTTAAAGGATAAGCCTGGTATTGCATTTGAAGAATTTTCATCCCTAAAGAGTTTCTACAAAAATACTGATAAGTTAGAAACACCAAAGTGGATCGTGATGACAATCCTGAGCTTTTCCTCTAAACTTGCTCCTTGTAGACATAACACCAGGGGGCGCTGTCGATCTACCCTTTGCCAGTGATCTCTAGCACTGCTGATCATCACTCATAGAAGCACAGTAGGGGATGCCTTCACCGTGGGTTTGCAGGTTTATCGGTCAGTGTTCATGTGCCTAACCACAGGAACTTTCCAGCAGGTGCTTGAGTCTTAGAGCTCATTAAATGGCTTTAATTCTTTCACATGCCTTGAGTATATGTTAGTTTCAGTTTTAAGATTCAGAGTGGATGGGTATTGTGAGAGAGGAGAACAAATATCAGTAAACTTCCTTTAAGAGTTGCTTTTATATTTGCTTTGAGACAGACTCTTTTGCCATTTGTAGCTTGACAAAAAACGATGGGTTTGAGAATCCAACTTTTTCTTTCCTTTGGTCTAAATCTATTAAAACAGACTGGTATATAAGAAAGGAGATTAATCTATTAAATAGAGCATAGGAATTAAAACCCAAGAAATGAGTTTATGTTATGCTTTTGGTTAATCTCAGGAATCTTTACCTTAGTGGCAGGACTCACTGAGGAGAGAAGGCTTTTCTTCTTTATCCAATATATTAAGATTTATTACCCAGTCCCTTGACTTTGATTTGTGTTCCAGCCAAGTCCAGTATTGTGACTCACATTAGAGGCTGGCTTTCTTGGGGGAGCTCAGGAGTATATACCTTTTTCTACTGGACCCGTTTATTGCATCAGAGAAAGTATGAATATAAAAGCTGAAACATTTTATGGGGTGCCATACACATAGGGTGTATTCCCATCTGAGATCGAGAGAACACTGAAACTAAATATGTTGTTTTATTCTAACATGGTGAAAGGTGGATATTTTTCTGTGTCTTACAGTTCAGAATTTAGGCCACCCGTATTGGCTTACCTTGGCTCCAATGTATATTTGGTTTATAATTTTCTTCATCCAGCCTCACAAAGAGGAGAGATTTCTTTTCCCTGTGTATCCACTTATATGTCTCTGTGGTGCTGTGGCCCTTTCTGCACTTCAGGTGAGTTTCAGGGAAATGTACATTTGCTTCGTTCTGTTTCACTTGTTAAATTGGTCATAAAGCTTAAAGGCAAATTACAGTATGCTTCCCCCAAGATACTTTATCCATACAATAAACCTGATACACATATTAAAGTAACTACCATTGTTTATGTATTGCTTGCTTGGCTGTTGGTCATACTCTTACGCTGATTACATATTTGCACTGTTAACTGGTGTGTTAATTTCTTTCTACTGCCAACCAGAATCCACTTGCTATTAAAGGAATTTGGTTAGATCGTTGTATAGGCCTACCACAAGATGGTGGCGCCATGGCAGAAATAATGGAACGTCTGCTCCTTAGCTATGAGATCAGATTAAAACTTGCTCAAGTGTTGGGATAACATCAGGCAGTTAGCAATATGGGACACTTTGTAATCCTGGCTTAAAACCTGTCCAGGTCCATTCCTTTTCAGAATTTATCTTGGATGTATCTGTATTTGTGGTCTCAGAAGCCTCCAGGCTGTCTCTCTCTCTCTTTATTTTTTTAAGTTTATTCATTTCATGACTGAGGGAGGGGCAGAGAGAGAGGGAGACAGAGGATCCCACTGTTAGTGCGGAGCCTGATGCGGGGCTTGAGCCCAGGAACTGAACCGTGAGATCATGACCTGAACCGAAATCCAGAGTCAGATGCTTAACTGACTGAGCCTCCCAGGCGCCCCTCCAGGCTTCTTTTTGACCTCTGCTACCATTTGCAATTGGCAGAAAAGAGTAATTAGGGAAGCATTTTTTTCCTTAACACTTCAATAGCGCTATAATTCACAAACCATATGATTTACCCATTTAAAAAGCGTAGAATTAAATGGTTTTTAGTACAGTCACAGGTCTGTGTAACCATCACCACAGTCAATTTTAGAGCATTTTTATCATCTCAAAAGCTCTGTACCCCTTAGCTGTCCTATCTCCCCAGCTATAAGCAACCGCTAGTCTACTTTCTGTCTCTGAAGATTTGCCCGTGGAGTCCTAAAATACATGGTCCTCGTGTCTGGCTGCTTTCAGTTAGCCTCATGTTTTTTTTTTTTTTTTTTTTTTTTTTAATTTTTAAAAAAATGTTTATTTTTTGAGAGATGTAGACAGAGCACAAGTGGGGGAGGGGCATAGGGAGAGAGGAAGACACAGAATCTGAAGCAGGCTTCAAACTCTGAGCTGCCAGCATAGAGCCCAATTCGGGTCTCCAACTTGGGAATGGCAAGATCGTGCCTTGGGCCGAAGTCGGACACTTAACCAACTGAGCTACCTGGGCGTCCCATCGGCATCATGTTTTTAAGGCTCATCCATGTTAGGTTTATAGTTTTAAGAAAGAATTTTAATTATAAATATAATTGCACTTTATTGCAGATAATAAAGTTTTAATTGTTTAAAATCACTGTCTAAGTTAGCCCTACTATCATAACAAAACCACCTTCCAGCATATTTGCCTATCATGTACCAGACTTGATGATGGTTATAATCTGACCTCTAACTTAATATGTCTTTTAATACAACTACATATCATTTTCAGTGTTGCCAAATCTATACTCATTATTTGAATAGGAGTATGTTCTCAATTTGGCATAATACATAACATTATTGTATATGTAAACTACTGAACTTATATCTATGATTAGATATATAATTTATGGTAGGTTTAAGTTGCTTATTTGTTTCAGGATTATAAATAATGTTAGGATGAATATCTTTCTTGAGGTATATGGATTGTTTCCTTAGGACAGATTCTTTAAAATATGAAAGGAGTTCAAACCCACTGATGGCAATAGATTTATTGGCAATATATTTATTGATGGCAATAGCTATAGATGGCAATATTTGTAATAGATTATAAAATTGCTTCCCAAAAGTAGTTCTAGTCTAGGAGGGAAAGAAAGCAATAAATCTAATGGGGAGGTACTCACAGACTGTAGAACTCATGCATACATGTATATATTGTAATAATATTCATCTAGTTTGTAAAATAGTTCAGATAATTAACAGCATTTTCCTGATGTTCTATGAGAGGAATTCTTTTGTTTGGTCATGAGACATTTTCTTGATACCAAAAACTTTGATGAAAGCTTGTCAGTGGAGGAGAGTAAAGATTAATACTTGTTACATCAAAATAGAGATACTGCATATATCAAAGCAAACTGCTAAAAAGCACTTTTGTTTTTATTTATTAAAAAAAATGTCTTTTGGGGCGCCTGGGTGGCTCCGTCGGTTGAGTGTCCGACTTCAGCTCAGGTCATGATCTCACAGTTTGTGAGTTTGAGCCCCGTGTTGGGCTCTGTGCTGACAGCTCGGAGCCTGGAGCCTGCTTCGTATTCTGTGTCTCCCTCTCTCTTTGCTTCTCCCTGCTCACGCGCTCTCTCTCTCTCTTTGTCTCTGTCTCAAAAATAAATCAGCCTTAAAAAAAAAATGTTTTTTAAGCCGGCTCCACACCCAGTGTGGACCTGCCCTCATGACTCTGGGATCAAAAGTTTCATGCTGTACCAACTGAGCCAGCCAGGCACAACAGCACTTTCATTTAAGTATTAAAAAAACAAATTATTAGGACTTTCTAAGCACTAGAGAGATGTCTATATACTTTTCCTGTGAAGCTGGTGAGAATTCCTCTGGTTGGGCTGACCCGTAGATAATTTAAACAGAGCTTGCTTTCATCTTTGAATTTGGAGTGGACACTCACTGTTGGCAAATGCTCAGACCCTTGATGGAACCTCTTTGGCTGCTTCTTCTCTTCTTGGTGTTAGGATGTTTTATGATAGTGTTCTGTATATTATGCAAGTTCTTTTTTTTTTTTCAATACAGTTTTCTTTCCTTCTAGAAATGTTACCACTTCGTGTTTCAGCGATACCGTCTGGAGCATTACACTGTGACGTCGAACTGGCTGGCGTCAGGAACGCTCTTCCTGTTCGGGCTCCTGTCCTTTTCCCGCTCTGTGGCACTGTTCAAAGGTAGAGGCACACAGTGCCCATGCTCGCAAGGCACTTCACCTTGGGTTTTGCTCTGTGTATGATTATTACACTTCAGCGTTAGCTGGGAGGAGGACTTTCCTATAAAGAGAGCCTATGGGCTTCATTTGTGATTGGGCTGTGACTTATCTAAGATTAAAGAGAAGATTGACCATTCCTTTCGCAGTGATTAACTATAAAAGCTTTTTTTCTATTGTGTTTTTTAATTTTATTTTTTAGAGGATGCTTTTTCATTTTGAGGAATGAACTAAAGAAGCCTTCAACATAGGAAGCAAATTTGGGGCTCAATTCCCATGATAATACTCTTCCTATAGTCATTATTTGGGTCCACAAGATTAAAATGTGCTCAAAGAACAGAAGTGAAAAAGGCGGAAGGGTGTACAGAAGGGCAAGAAAGCAAATTATATTTGGTAAAACAGGGTCTCTGCTGTGATCATCTTCCTAACTGTAGAGACGCTGTGTGTCAAGGGAGCCGGCTTCTTGCTGCCATTGCTGGGGGCCTTCACACTCTTAAATTACACATGGATTACAGTGGGACATTAACATGCATCATGATTAAATGTTAGACTCTCATCTTACATGTCTTCAGCTTTCACAAACCTTTCTCCCTTCCAGGGTATCACGGGCCCCTTGATTTGTATCCAGAATTTTACCGAATTGCCACGGACCCAACCATCCACACTGTCCCAGAAGGCAGGCCTGTGAATGTCTGTGTAGGGAAGGAGTGGTATCGATTTCCCAGTAGCTTCCTTCTGCCTGATAAGTAAGTTGTTTCTAAATCCCCAAGGTTTTAAATCCAGGAGTAAAAATAGCAATTCTGTGGCAAAGTCTCCCTAAGTTTACTTTCATTTTGGGGTTTTCACAAAAAGTTTTTGAACAACGGGCCACTTCCGAGCTGTGAGGTCTGCACTGTGCGACCATTTCCTGTGTCCAGTAGAGTGAGCACTGTGTCCGGCTATGCACCCTGCACTACCTGTGACTATAGACATCTGGGAACTTCTAAAAACACTCTGGGACCTAGACTCCTGCTAGTGGCTCTTTCTCAGGATTCATATTTAAATTTCTATCATCTGATATTAATCGATTTCCAAAAGTGGTCCAGACATTCAGGCTAAAAGGATATTTTTGAAGAAGAAATGTTGGTCATCCAATAACGGTGTAAGTTCTTTACCAAAATATGGACAGTGGGGAAAGCTGTGGTTAAGATATCTGTACCTTTATGCTGTTGTTGGATGATAGCATAGACTGTGGAGTTCCTTGTGTTGGCTTCATGTGGACAGAGAAAGTTCTGTTTACGGAAAAGGGAAGTCAGGTTAAGATGAGTCCTGATGCGGCTTAGCCGGTGGAGGTATTTTGTGTGTAGTGCAGATCTAGTATCTGTCACTAATGATTCAAGGAAAATGGTTTTAAGTATTAACTTTAGCCTTTGCCTTTTATATTTGAAATAGTTTCCTAACTAAAGATACTTTTGACAGTTGCTCAGGAACAAAGTATGTCTCCCATGGTGTGTTCTTACATCTTACTCTTTTCCTATTTGATGAATTTGCTTTAATTTTGGTAAATGCCTCTGATCATGTGGTAATTGGCGACAGACTGGCATGGTTCTCCGATGTTTGGTGGTATGACCGTTTGGTTGCAAATTTTACTGCCAAGAGTTGGTGACATTGATCGAGAGACTTCTCGATGAAAGTTTCTCAACGATGTTGGACTGAGTTACGACCTCTGCCTCTCTGCTCCCTGGTGGATCGAGGTTTTAGCAGAAATATATTTTTTCCAAGTGAAATGTTTTTCACATGAATTTTGGGGGGGGGGCTTGTTTATTTCAAGTACATTTGGCAATATGGGCCCCCTGTGTTTTCCTTACTCTCTCTTATTTGTGTTTCTGACAGTTGGCAGCTTCAGTTCATTCCATCAGAGTTCAGGGGCCAGTTACCAAAACCTTTTGCGGAGGGACCACTGGCCACCCGGATTGTTCCTACTGACATGAATGACCAGAACCTGGAGGAGCCATCCAGATATGTAAGGGCAACATTCTCCCGTTACTACTTTGAACAAAGTTCTACCCCTAAAATCTGTTGGCATACATGTTAGAGCATTGATGAAATGGGAATGTCTTAGAAAGTGATTCCTTCAGGGTAAGAGATGTAACGGGTTTGTAGAGAAAGAATAATAGCACTTTTATTTTAAAATTTCCTTTTGCTTTCTATGTGAAACATGTAGTGCAGTGTATTTTCTAAGCCAGTCTAGAAAGTTTCTTGTGTTGAATTCAAATCATCATGTTGAAACGCATTCTGAAACTCTCATCATTCCCTGGCCTATTAAAATATTCGGTGGGGAGCTTTCAAATTCTCAGTAGACCTTTGACTTAACTGCTAGTGCATTCTGGTTTTAGCAAATGGGTAGTCATGAGTGCAGGCTGTGTTCATGGTGAGCACGTGGAGCGCTCCCTGTCAGGATTGTGCCCTTTTCCCCACTCATCGTCACATACTCCAATATCCCATGTGGTTTTATTTCAGCTCCTTTGAAAGAGGACACTTGCGTCATTGATACTTGTAAAATCGTTCATGGTAGAAAAGGTAAGAGCAGTAATGCTCCTGGTTCCCAGAGACAGTAGAAGAATATTTTATAGAATTACTAGAAAACACTTTTTTTTTTTTTTTTTTTGGCAATCTGTCTTTTAAAGAAACATTGAATGGTAGATGACAAATACATTTTGTTTAGGTTTTCCCATGTACTTATTATGTGAAATGATGGGGGCTTGTGGTATTGTGAAGTGCTCCTGTGGCCTTTCAACTCCCAGACAGAGACCTTCAGGGCCGAGCAATGAGATTCTTACCATGGGCCTTGTAGCCATAAGCTGTGGAGGCTGCCGTTGTACAATACAATGGCCTGGCCCTCTCAGAAGGTGAGATCTTTATTCCACTGAGTGGTTGATTTTAGAGCTTTCTTTATAACTTGAGTCTCTGATTTCTGTAGCATTGAAGATAGCCCGGGATGGGGTAAACTGTTGTTGGTCACTTTTGTTTTAGCTGCGCATACTGTCCCGACAGCAGGCTTTGATGCGTAGGGACTCCCCATGAGGAAACTGGGTAGTCAGAAGGCTAGGCATGTACAGCATGATGGGAGAAAGATACAGATTGAGCGTGAGGTTGTCGTAGCTATGTTTTAGGAAGAAGTAACACAGAGCTAGTAGTAAAAAGGAGCATGGACTTTGGAGTCAGGTAGGCCTGAGTTCAAATCCCAGGTCTGTTTACCTTGGTGACCTTGGGCAAATTGGTTAACTTCTCTGTTCAACTAATACCAGTTTCTATCTGTAAAATGAGAATAATGACACTCACTTTGGATGATTATAATGAGATACTGTATCTGTCATATTTAGCGTAGTATCTGGTACATGGGATTTCCCACAAATGTTCTTTATCTGATAATGGTATATATCACATGGATTAGAGGTAAGGGAGCCCTAAAGAGGTTTTATAATCAGCCTCAATCTCTCCGTCCATCCTTACTTCTCTTGTTCTCCAACCTGATTTTTGTCCACTCACACTCACATTACCTTTTCCATCCCAGTGACTTTGCTTCTTTTGGTGACCACGCCTGGACCACCTTTGTCTCCCTCCTTCGTCTCCCTCCTTTGTCTCCCTCCTTTGTCTCCCTCCTTTGTCTCCCTCCTTTGTCTCCCTCCTTCGTCTCCCTCCTTCGTCTCCCTCCTTCGTCTCCCTCCTTCGTCTCCCTCCTTCGTCTCCCTCCTTCGTCTCCCTCCTTCGTCTCCCTCCTTCGTCTCCCTCCTTCGTCTCCCTCCTTCGTCTCCCTCCTTCGTCTCCCTCCTTCGTCTCCCTCCTTCGTCTCCCTCCTTCGTCTCCCTCCTTCGTCTCCCTCCTTCGTCTCCCTCCTTCGTCTCCCTCCTTCGTCTCCCTCCTTCGTCTCCCTCCTTCGTCTCCCTCCTTCGTCTCCCTCCTTCGTCTCCCTCCTTCGTCTCCCTCCTTCGTCTCCCTCCTTCGTCTCCCTCCTTCGTCTCCCTCCTTCGTCTCCCTCCTTCGTCTCCCTCCTTCGTCTCCCTCCTTCGTCTCCCTCCTTCGTCTCCCTCCTTCGTCTCCCTCCTTCGTCTCCCTCCTTCGTCTCCCTCCTTCGTCTCCCTCCTTCGTCTCCCTCCTTCGTCTCCCTCCTTCGTCTCCCTCCTTCGTCTCCCTCCTTCGTCTCCCTCCTTCGTCTCCCTCCTTCGTCTCCCTCCTTCGTCTCCCTCCTTCGTCTCCCTCCTTCGTCTCCCTCCTTCGTCTCCCTCCTTCGTCTCCCTCCTTCGTCTCCCTCCTTCGTCTCCCTCCTTCGTCTCCCTCCTTCGTCTCCCTCCTTCGTCTCCCTCCTTCGTCTCCCTCCTTCTGCCTTAGGAGGTAGCCTTTCCCAGCTGTTGAAGCTGAGCTGTGCTCCTTTAAATGCCTTAAATACTTATCTGTACCATTCATTTAGCCATTTAATTTTGTCTTATGTTACTTACGTATTTCTGATATCTGTGTCCTGTCTTTCCCCATCAGCCTGTGCATGCTGTGAGGAGAGCCCTGGTTTTTTTCTGTGTTCACCACAGCCTCTGGGGTAGTGCTGTGCCTGCTTTCCGAGTGGAGAAATGAACATTCCTCATCACTGTGACAGTGATGTGGAGAGAGAGCTGGCTAGAAAATCTGCAGGGGCCTTTTGCACACTTCTTGGGCTTTGGTCCCTGAGTTTCTTTGGTTAGGTCATACTTCCGTGTTCTGTGCTACCAGACGCTGTTAAATTCAGTTGAGTGGCTCTATGTTAGCTTTATCTAAAAAGCAAAGATTTTTCAGAATACCTTTGGGAGTCACCAAAATACTGTCTGATAAAAACAGGGACGAACAAGTCAGATCTACGAGTGTGTAATGTCTTCCATTGTGCTCACCTGCCTTCCTGTGTTGGAGAGTTTTCTGCAAAGTTCTTTCTGACATTTCTTACATGGTAGGGCAAGTGGCCTCCAAATCCAGGGCTGCTCACCTTTCACCCTGTAGAAAGTAGAAGAGACATTGGATGGCCTACTGTGAAATCTTTGTCAGCAATGGTCAGGGATTTGTGTCTTCCAGTCAGCTATTTAAAAAGGTAGTGGTTTTCCTCTGGTGATAAAAGTAAAATATGTTCGTTGTATAAAATAACGAAAGCTATGAATAAAAAAGTCCTATATAATCTTATTACCCAAATATTAAACCAGTGTTAGCACTTTGGTGTTTTTTTTTCCCTTTCACTTTTTTCCCTTGTGTATATGGGTGTGTGTATGTGTGTGTGTATAAAAGGTCAATTATTTTTTTAAGTGTTAATATTGTAGTTTAAGAATGGTGCCAGGGAGAGTGCCTGGCTGGTTCAGTCAGTTAACCGTCTGACTCTTGAATTTGGCCCAGGTCATGATCTCACGGTTCTATTGTGGGATTGAGCCCCACCTCGGGCTTTGTGCTGACGGTGTAGAGCCTGCTTGGGATTCTGTGTCTCTTCATCTGCCTGTCCCCTTCTCAGATGCATGCACACACGCTTTCTCTTTCTTAAAAATAAATACACATTAATAAAAAAAAAAAAAAAGGTACCAGGATCATGTCTACAATGGCCAAATAACTTGGCCCAGTGTAAAGAAGCACGTGCTGTACTATGTTAACTTTTGTGACTTCTGTTATCAATCCTGGCTTTAAGTTAAGGTTCTTTGAAGAAGGCAAAATAATTATGGTCCCTGTCTTTCCTGAGCATGGTAAATAGCATGCCTGTTGGCTCTGAGTGACAGATTTTATCCAGCCTTCCCCATCAGTGCTAAGTGATTGGGTCTGTCTCCTGTTTCCAGTCTGCATGGAAACTAGGAAACATGCATGACTTCCTTTAGTTTGCTATTCTCCTTTACCTCTGAGTTTATCAAGAATAAGAGTGTCAAGGCTCTGTGGTTTGTAACACACTGTTAGAACTATATTGCAGAAATATTTTTTGCTCCATATTCTTTCATAATAGGTATCGAATAGCTTTTGAATATCTCATTATCAAATAGGTGGCATTCTTAGACTGGTACATGCCACATCTTCTTCCAGAATCAAGCTCTGAATTGAGAAGATACATTTATGGCACAACAACAGAACACATAGACCAATGGAATAGAATAGAGACTCCAGAATTGACCCACAGAAGTATGGCCAACTAGTCTTTGACAAAGCAGGAAAGAATATCCAATGGGAAAAAGACAGTCTCTTTAACAAATGGTGCTGGGAGAACTGGACAGCAACATGCTGAAGAATGAAACTAGACCACTTTCTTAAGCCATTCACAAAAATAAACTCAAAATGGATAAAGGACCTGGATGTGAGACAGGAAACCATCCAAACTCTAGAGGAGAAAGCAGGAAAAAACCTCTCTGACCTCAGCCGCAGCAAATTCTTACTTGACATATCTCCAAAGGCAAGGGAATTAAAAGCCAAAATGAACTATTGGGACCTCGTGAAGATAAAAAGCTTCTGCACTGCAAAGGAAACAATCAACAAAACTAAAATGCAACCAATGGAACAGGAAAAGATATTTGCAAATGACATATTGGACAAAGGGCTAGTATCCAAAATCTATAAAGAGCTCACCAAATTGCACACCCCAAAAACAAATAATCCAGTAAAGAAATGGGCAGAAGACATGAATAGACAGTTCTCTAAAGAAGACATCCAGATGGCCAACAGGCACATGAAAAGATGCTCAACATCGCTCCTCATCAGGGAAATACAAATCAAAACCACACTCAGATACCACCTCATGCCGGTCAGAGTGGCTAAAATGAACAAATCAGGAGACTATAGATGCTGGAGAGGATGTGGAGAAACGAGAACCTTCTTGCACTGTTAGTAGGAATGCAAACTGGTGCAGCCACTCTGGAAACAGTGTGGAGGTTGCTCAAAAAATTAAAAAATAGATCTACCCTATGACCCAGTAATAGCACTCTTAGGTATTTACCCAAGGGATACAGGAGTGCTGATGCATAGAGGCACTTGTACCCCAATGTTTATAGCAGCACTTTCACCAGTAGCCAAATTATGGAAAGAGCCTAAATGTCCATCAACTGATGAATGGATAAAGACATTGTGGTTTATATACACAATGGAGTACTACATGGCAATGAGAAAGAATGAAATATGGCCCTTTGTAGCAACGTGGATGGAACTGGAGAGTGTTATGCTAAGTGAAATAAGTCATACAGAGAAAGATACCATATGTTTTCATTCTTATGTGGATCCTGAAAAACTTAACAGAAGACCATGGGGGAGGGGAAGGGGAAAAAATAAAAGGGAGGGAGGCAAACCATAAGAGACTCTTAAAAACTGAGAATAAACTGAGGGTTGATGGGGGGTAGGAGGGAGGGGAAAGTGGGTGATGGGCATTGAGGAGGGCAGCTGTTGGGATGAGCACTGGGTGTTGTATAGAAACCAATTTGACAATAAATTTCATATTAAAAAAATTCTTTTAGTGTCTTCTCTTTATTACTTTACACACCAGTTTTTTGTTGGCTATTTCAAGGAGAATGCTTTCCTTCTGACTACAAATCTGATACCTAATGTGGGAGCTACAGGAGTAACCAACACCTGTACAGCAGAGAACTGAGACTTTGCTGATTTTTAACTTAATGCATAAGCAGCCTTGTAGGAAGCTTGTCCATCTGTTATCTTAAAAAAAAAAAAAATGCAAGTGTTCATTGATGACTTTTCCCCAGACAGTGATACAGTCAGCTTGACTCTAACATGACACAGAGTTGCTAAAAATCATTGTGTGCTAAAAAGGGGAAAAAAACCACAAACAAACCCACAAGGCTTATGAGAAAACTGGGATTAGAGAGACACCGTACTCAAAAACTTTGTGACACATAAAAAAAAGAGAACGGAGCGTATAAAAATGGTAGCACAGTTTCACATATGTTAAGCAGCTACAAGTCCCTAAGTACTACAAGCATGTGGGAGTTGACCCTGAAAAAGACCTGAAGTTTGCTTGTGGCTGTGGTGCTGGAAGGGTTGCTGCTTGTGCAGCAGGGAAAGGGTGCTCTGCAATAGGACAGAAAGTCCTAACCCCAGATACAGGTGCATGTGGCTTGGAGCGTATGGTGCACCCCAGAAGCTGGGGGACAGTGGGGTGTGCTCGCGTGCACTTGGCATCCTCCTGCTACCCTTAGTTCAGCCGACTGTGGTTTTCTGGATTCACCTCGTGTTTCTCATAGATGAAATGCCACATGAGCAAAAGCAAAGAATGAATTATGGTCCAACTGTTTCCTAATATATCTGTTGTGTTGGAACAGATTTGCATTTTCAAAACAAGTGTTACGACAGAATTGACTGTATATTCAGTCAAAGCTTTCCTTATTTTGTTACTCCCTGCTTTTCCCTTTAACCAGTAGAAAGAATTACGAATTTGGAAGGGAACTCGATGTACCATAGAGTCCGTGATGTGCTCAGAGGGGTTGTCACCTGACAAAGGTTGGTCCGAGTGTAAGAGGCTAGCTACACTTAAGACTCCCCAGTATGCTCTGAACCCGTCCTCTTACTTCCAAAGCCGCTTGTGGTTTATGTCATATGGTATATCATTTGAGTATATGTTTGCACGTAATAGCTGATCATTCTTCCATGTAATAGGATTGAATAGACTGTAAATAGCAGAGCAGGAATTTTTTAAGAAGTTACTTTAAGCTTCTGGAGCGGGTGTTTTAAGTAGCAGTTACTCTATTTATCTATAGATATCATCAGGGTCCCCACTCCCTTTTCTTTTCTCTGTCATCTTTTTCTCATCCTTCCTCCTCCTTTTTTTTTCCTTAAAGTTTATTTATTTTGAGAACGAGAAGTGTATAAGTGGGGGAGGGGCAGAGAGAGAGAGGGACAAAGAGAATCTGAAGCAGGCTCTGTGCTCAAACTCACAAACCACCATGAAATCATGGCCTGAGCTGAAACCAAGAGTCAGATGCTTAACCGACTGAGCCACCCAGGTGCCCCTGTCCCCACCCCCTGCTCTAAGAATGGGAAGTCCTTAACTGCAGGAGAAAATAAATTCTTATAGATATCCTTGTGAACTGTTACCCGCCTGAGTGTCGAAAGAGCAAATTCAGATTGCTCTAATAGGTGCAGCAGAGTGAGGTTGGTATGACTAATAATTTAAGTGAAAGCTGTTCAAAATGCTTCTTGAAAATTAATTCCCTAGTCTATTATGTTGACATTTAGAAAGGTAAACTTGACACTATCTTTCGTGACTAAATGACCAAAAACTTTGACCTGGAAGTTGACATTTTTTACAGTGCGGTACATTTTCACTCTTCATCGTAAAGTTTCAGGTGTCAAACATGCATTCAGCAAGGATGGGAGGTGACAAAACTGTAAAACAGCCTCTGCCTTTAGGTGACAACTACTTAACTGAAGGGGAGTTACTATAAAAGAAGAAATGGAAAGCCAGAAGGATACCTGTCATCTTTTCCTATCAAATCTATCCTCCTAGGCCTCCATGCTCCTATTAAAAAGAAAATACCCTGGGAGAATATTGATGGCTGGCCAGATGATTTAATGGCAAGAGCCCTGGGTGGGAGTCAGAAGAGCTTATAGTTCTTCTCAGGAAGTGAGTGAAGTATATGTTTATTTCTTAAGTGACTTGGTAACTTTCCAAGGCCCCTGGGATAGTTGAACATGTGTTTCCAATTTGCTGTAACTACACCTGAAATCCAGTGGCTACCTCAGAGTATGCCATTGCCTGTTTGATAATCTAATATTTAATGGTGGCAGATCTTACCTTGACGCATGATCCCTGGGCCATGGGACCTGATGATGAGCAGAGCTGGAAGTCTGCAAATGCTTCCAAGGGGAGGACTGTGTGTTACGGGCACACTGTGCCGTGTGATGCCACCTGAGTGTGCTGCTGAGTTTGGAGAGTTGGAAAGATCCCTCCACAGCCCCATCCTGGGCTGAGTCTCTGTTACAACTAATGAGGAAGAGCTGCGAGTATTAGTGCCCAGTGCCCCTTAGCTCATTCCTACCCCAGCAAAATGCACACCTTTTATTACCGGTGTGACGTCTGTGTCGGTTTCTTTCTTTGAGAATACATATATTTTTTATGTCTGAGGTGGATTGTCATCCTTAACATAGATTTATTAATAAGATGTAAACTATGTGCTAATGATTGTCAATAAATCAGTTTGGATTCCTTCCCGATACACCTTTTTTTTCTTGTGCTTTGGAGGTGCTGATTTGTTCTTCTCCAAAGCTTCTAGTGGGTTCTTAGAAACTGAAAGAAGTCAGATTTCTTTCAAAATGAGTCTTAAATGCTGTATTTTACAAAATTTTAAACTAAGGCATATTTTTAGCTTCAACAGCTGGTTGATATGTAGCCTGTGACTAATGAAATGAAACACATTTTTGTTTCACGATCATGTGTTAATGTCACCCTACAATTTTGTTATTTTTGATGCAAGAAAGAATGATTAAATCTGAGGAAACAAAAAAAAAATGAGCTTTTTGGTTATACTTGAAGGCAGATTTAAATCGAGTCTCTTGGTTTTTGAATTGTAGACGATGTTAGGGAGCATGGGCTCAGATTTTGCAGTTTGAGATATTGACAAAACTGAGAGAAGAAACCATCCTGTCTGATTCTGGCTCTTAGACCTAAGGGGCAGTAGCCACTCAGTGTCACCAGGGATTTCAACCAAGAAAACTCAAACTAAAAATAATCACAGTGAAACAGTCTGTATACAGTATGATCCAGATTTTATAAGGAAAAATCTTATCTGTAGAAAAGAAGGTCTGGGACATAAACAGGTTGATGGGGTTTTTTTTTTTTTTCTTTTTTTTTTTTCGTGGTTGGATTATAGGGGAATTCTTCTAAAAAATGCATTTAAAAATATTATAGTGAGTCATAGTTTACTTTCATTTTTTTTTTTAAAGGCCCTAATAGGGGCTATAAATACCAAATCTTTGGAACTACCAAGATCTCTGGTGTGCTTTCCAGATAACACTCTGCATGCTGTCCCGTTGACCTCGGGTTTCCCAACTGAGCACAAGAATAACCTTCAAGTCAATTGGGAAACAGATTTGCTATTCAGTAATTTTTGCCTCTTAGCCTTCTGACTTCTTAGTTATTTCAATCGTTACATCTAAGACCACTTTTACTTTTCCTGCTGCTAATTGGTTCTAGATTGCTTTTAAGAAATAAAGGTGGGGGCGCCTGGGTGGCTCAGTCGGTTGGGCGTCTGACTTCGCCTCAGGTCATGGTCTCACCATCCGTGGGTTCAAGCCCTACGTCAGGCTCTGTGCTGACAGCTCAGAGCCTGGAGCCTGTTTCGGATTCTGTGTCTCCCTCTCTCTCTGTCCTTCATCCACTTGTGCTCTGTTCCTCTCTCTGTCTCTCAAAAATAAACATTAAAGCATTTTTTTAAAAATAAATAAAAGCAGTTTACCTATCAGCTGTGAGGAAAAAGTTTTTTTAAACCTTGAATTAGGACAGCATGCTGCTGTGGCAAATAGACTGTGAAGTAATACGTTAAATTCTTCCAGGCAGAAAGGGAGTTAAAGAGTTAAATAATTCTTTTTCTTTTTCTTTTTCTTTTTTTTTTTTTTGAGCAGTTCGTGGTTATGCTTTTTATTTTTATTTTTTTCCTTTGTATAATTTATAATTTACATCCAAGTTAGTTAGCACATGGTACAACGATTTCGGGAGTAGATTCCTTAAACCCCTTACCCATTTACACATCCCCCCTTCCACAAACCTCTCTAGCAACCCTCTGTTCTCTGTATTTAAGAGTCTCTTATGTTCTATCCCCCTCCCTGTTTTCATATTGTTTTTGCTTCCCTTCCCTTATGTTCATCTGTTTTGTCTCAAAGTCCTCATGTGAGTGAGGTCATATGATGTTTGTCTTTCTCTGAATAATTTTGCTTAGCATAATACCCTCTAGTTCCATCCACGTAGTTGCAAATGGCAAGATTTCATTCTTTTTGATTGCCGAGTAGTCTTCCATCGTGTATATATACATACTACATCTTTAACCATTCATCCATTGATGCACATTTGGGCTCTTTCCATACTTTGGCTCTTGTCGATAGTGCTGCTATAAATGTGGGGGTGCACGTGTCCCTTTGAAACAGCACACCTGTTTGGATAAATGCCTAGTAGTGCAATTGCTGAGTCATAGGGCAGTTCTATTTTTAGTTTTTTGGGGAACCTCCATGCTGTTTTCCAGAGTGGCTGCACCATTTTGCATTTCCACCAGCAGTGCAGAAGAGATCCTCTCTCTCTGCATCCTCAACATCTGTTGTTAATGTTAGCCACTTTGACAAGTCTGAGGTGGTCTCTCAGTGTGGAGTTAAATGAAATTTCAAATAAAATTAAAAAGTTTGCCTGTTGTTGAGGCTCGTGCAGAAGGCCCTGTCCATCCAGTAAATGTGCCAGATACCGCCTGTTGGTGGGGGCCTTCCCCACAGGCCTGGGCTCCCTGGCCTAAGACGACGACGATCTGTTAGTCTTACCAGCGCAAGAATATTAGTCTCTAATCTTCTGGTATCTTTTTCATAGTCATTTTTAGATGCTTCTTCTGTTCCTCCATTGGTTCGTTCATCTGCCCACTTAATGTTTTATTGTCCCTGACTGTGTGTTGAAAATACAAAGGTGACAAGAAGCATAGTCTCCTGTCATTTAAGAGAAGTCCCCACCAAGGAAAAAGAAAAAAATTGTGGTGGTGGTGGACAGGGAGGAATTGGGAAAAACAGTGTAGGAAACAACAACAACAAAAATGTTAAACTTCTATAATCAGTGTTCCCTGATAGGTAAAAAGAAAAGTTTGGGGACCATTTTCTTTGAAAGAAGAACCATCAGAAAATAAATAGGAGCTCCTAGAAGCTGAGAATACAATAATGGAGATTTAGTTGGAGGAGTCGTCCATACCCTAATAGGAGAAAACAAAACCCAAAGAGATGATAGGAAAGGGGAGAAAGATGAGCCAGCATCTAGCTAATAGGAGGTCCAGAGAGAACAAATGAAATGGAGGAAACTGTCAAGGAAGGTGAGCAAATTCCCCAGAACTGAAGGATACATCTGGCTTCATGGTGAAGAATACCTGACATGGGGAAGTAAACCTGACAGGATGGATGAGAAATGGCCCTTACCAAAATGTATTCAAGTATGGAAAGAAGTTCTTGTGTATTATTACTTGATAACGGGGGGGGGGGGGGGGGGGCGGGAAGCTACCAGGAGAAAAAACTGGAGGCCTTGGGCATAGCTGCCTCTGGGAAGTGGGACCAGGGAGCAGGGAGGGTTCTGATGTTTTTCATGACCTGCTGGTGCTCTGTAAGTGTTGAACTGTGCACATGTATTATTTTGATAAACCTACAAGTGAATTTAGAGTCCAGCAGGAGAGACTGTTCTCAGACGTTTTTCAACAGTGTTGTGAGTGCCATAATATGCAGTAGGGACACAGAGAAAGTAGGAAGGGCTTCCTGTCTCTCTGTCTGGGGACAGCTTCAGATCAGCGGCATTAGGAGAGCTGGGTCTCAGAAGGCGATTGGGAACTCGCTGCCAGAGGAAGGGGAAATGTTCTAGCCACGGGGAATAGCATCTGCGAGGGTCGAAGTACAAAAGAACATGGGCTGTTTAGGGGAAGATAAGAGGTTTGGGGTTTCTAGATTTTAGTTAATTGGGCACAGCATTTTTCATTTATTTCCCTGTTTCACTTGTTCTCCTATGTTTACATGACTGTGTTCTCTGTTAAATTCTATATTGATTTAAGGATAAGGGTTTGCATCTTTGTCTTTACTGTTGGAAACCTCCACTGTATGGAACACAGGGTGTGTACACAACAGATGGTTTAAAAAACTTTAACTAAAGTACTTAACCCTTCATTGAATTGTCTTCAAGAGAGGCCTCCCCAAACCTTGATAATAATTTAAACTTTTAGGCTAATTGGGACTCAGGCACTATTATTCTTCAAGATGTAGGCATCTTCCTCTTAAGATACTAGGTTACCAGCTCTGGAAGGACAGGGATCGTGTCCTTTCTATCAGATCACCCTCAGGGCCCAACGCTGCACAGATGTTACCTGATGAACCTTGTCAGTCTTCATTAACTGATCCCAGACTGAAAGAAATACTTAACTCTTCTGCTGCTGCTTGTTTTAATGAGATCCTTAAAGCCCCCAAACCCGGATGTCTATAGCTCTCTCTGCCTGCCCTTAGTAAGGAACAGAACTAATAGGTTTACCTACCAAGGTGCCAGCCCACAATAAAGGTTCGTGTTGATTGCCATAATATTATAGCCTTTGCTGTTAAGGCTGATTGGCAGTTTGTTGTGTACAAAACAAGATTAACAAGATTAATACCTTCTTCTGATTACTGTTGTCTCTGTTCTCCTTCAGGTCTCCTCACTGCTTTCCATCCTTTCCATTTCTCCTCTCATGGTGAAGGGTTTTCACGAAGATTTTATATGTTTTTGCTTTTTAGTTCATATTGTCTGAGTTTGTTTGGAGAAAGGCCCTTCTGTTAGCGACACAAGTTAACCAGTTCCAGTCACCTGTACCGTCCTGCCAAATATTGAGGCTCCTTACTGCTTTTTTTGTTTTCATTTAAAAAACTTCTTATTGTGAAATACTTAGATTCCCAGGAAGTTACAAAGAACCCACAGAGAAGGGTACATATGCCCCTTATCGAGTTTCTCCCGTCTTAAGTGGAGTATACTCACAGACCATGGAATTAGTATGATTCTGTGCCCCTTTATCACCTGTATATAGATTCATGTTCCACCACTGGGATCAAGGGGCAGAACTATTCTACTGGCGCAAAAGTCTTCTTGTACCATTCCATAAGAGTTGCATGCTACCTTCTCTATCCCTGACCCCTGGCAATGGTTACTTTGTCTTCCATCTCTATGATTTTGCTATTTTGAGAATTTTACGTGAATGCAATTCTGTAGCGTGTAACCTTTGAGACTGCCTTTTTTTTTTCTTTGCATATGATGCCCTTGAGATCCATCCAAGTTGTGTGTATCCATTCCTCATTTCTGTGTTGTGTTTCATGATATAGACGTAGTGCAATTGGTTTATCCACTCACCTGGTATAAGTCATTTCGGTTGTTTGGCTCTAATAAATAAAGCTTTTGTGAATCTTTGTGCACAGGTTTTTGTGTGGATATACGTTTTCATTTCTCTGGGATAAATGCCCAGTAATGTGATTGCTGGGATCATATGGTAGATAGAGGTTTCAGTTGTTAAGAAACCGCCAAACGATTTTCTTGACTGGCTGTACCTGTTTAGGTGAAGTGTTAGAAATCTTACGTCTCTTTACGTCCCTTTAGCCACCTCTGTTTATAACTGTCTTAAATATTTCTTCTGTGTATGTTGAGAACCGCATCAAAACATGTTAAAATTTTTGCTTCAACCTTTAAACAATAATTTAGAAAACTTGAGAAGAAAAATCAGTTGTTTTATTCCATATCCTTATTCTTTTGTTCTTTTTTCCTTCCTAATTTTCCACAGTTCCTTCTTTTATAATTTCTATTTTAAGAATTTGTGCCATTTTTTGGTATGTTTTTCCTCCGGATATAGCATTGTGGGTTGACAGTTTTGTTCTTTAACTACTCGAACAATCTGGTACCCCTTTTTCTGGCCTCCATGGTTTCTGATGAGAAATCTGCTGTCATCCTACTTATTTTTCCCCTAGACTCAAGGTGTCACTTTTCCCTGGTTCTTTGAGTTTATCTGTTTGGGATTCATTCACCTTCTTGATTCCATGAGTGTGAGCATCTTTCCAGATTTGGGGAGCTTTCAGCCATTATTGTTTCTAGTGTTCTCTCAGCCCTGTCCTCTTTATCCTCTCCTTCTGGAACTCGGTGACATGAAGGTTCCAGCTTTTGTCATAGCTCCACAGGTCCCTGGAACTCTATTTTTCTGCCCTTTTTTCTTTCTGTTACTCAGATTGTATAATTTCCTTATTCTCTTTTCCAGTTCATTGGTTCCTTGCTCTGATTTCTCCATTCTGCTTTTGAGCACATCTTCTGAACTTTTTTTTTTCAGCTCTTGTCCTTTTCATTTCTAAAATTTCTATTTGGTTCTTTATTTCTATTTCTTTTCTGGGACTTTCTGTTTTGTTTCAAACATGTTTGTAATTGCTCATGGAAGCATTTTTAACATGGATGCTTCAAAATCTTTGTTAGATAATGCTAATATCTTTATTCTCTGTGTGTCAGCATCTGGTGTCATTTGTCACGTGAGTTGAGATCATCCTGGTTGTTACTGTGATGAATGAGTTTTCATTGATACCGGGACATTTTGGGTATTATGAAATTCTGGCTCTTCTTGAAATCTTCCATTTTAGCTGACCTCTGACCCAACACTAATGGAAGAAAGGGGGGTTGCCTTGTTACTGCCAGATGGAGTTGGAAATCCAGGTTCCCTTCTTGGTCTCCATTGATAATTGGGGGTGGGCAAGGGTAGATGTTACTGCTGTGTGGCAGCAGTTCAGGGTCACTACTAGGCCTCTACTGACAGCACCTTGACTGAGCCCAGGGGTACCTTGTTACTGCCTACATGTGGCCTCCATTGACACCATGGGTGGTGTTACCATGGGACAGTAGTGAAAGTTCTGACTCCACGAGGCCTTCTCTGATACTACCTCAGCATGTGGGAGGAGAGGTGCCTCATTACTGATAGGTAGAAGGGAAGTCCAAGCTCCCTGTGTGGTTGCCACTGGATGCCACAGGGTGGATAGCAGAGAAAGGAGACTTGTTACTGCCCAGTAGGTCTGTAAGTCTTGACCATTCTTCATTCTTCTCCAATACCATCCAGGCCAGGAGGAGAGGCCCTTGATTTCAGTCTAGTGAAGGTGGAAGTCTGGATTTTCACTGGACATTTGTCGTCAGAGGTATACATGGATGAGAGTCTTTTGGGGGGTGTTTGGCTAGTGTTTTAGGGTTCTCCAGAGAATGGACTGATAGAGAGTGGGTGTGCGGGGGAGTATGGGTGTATTAGAGTGACTTAATTTAAGAAATTGACTCACAATTGTGGGGAGCAGTAAGTATGAAATCTGCAAGGTAGGTTGGCAGGCTGAAGACCTGGGGAAGAATTAATGTTGTAGCTTGAGTCCAGAAGCAGCGTGGAGGCAGAATTCTTTCTTCTTTGAGGGATCCTCATTCTTCTTCTCCTATGGTCTTCAACTGATTGGACAAGGCTCCCCCCCACGTTGTGAAGGGTAATTGCTTTACTCAAAGTCTACTGACGTAATGTTAACCTAAGCTAAAAGATTACCTTCCCAGCAACAATTGGGCTGCTGTTACACCAAATATCTGGGTACTGTGGCCTAGCTCAGTGGAAACATCAGTATGCCTGGGTGGCTCAGTTGGTTGAGCATCCGACTTTGGCTCAGGTCATGATCTCACAGCTCATGAGTTTGAGCCCCACGTTGGGCTCTCTGCTGACAGCTTGGAACCTAGAGCCTGCTTCGGATTCCGTGTCTCTGTCTCTCTCTCTCTGCCCCTCCCTCACTTGGGCTTTGTCTCTGTCTCTCAAAAGTAAACAAACATTAAAAAAAAAACAACAACAAACATCACTGTTAAAGTAGAGTGGTTATTGTCTGAAAGTGTTGTTCCTGGGGTCCTGAGGTTGGTAGCTGGCCTGCTACCTTCTCTCTGCCCTTTGAAGTTGTCTTATGTTTGCTTCATCACATCCAGGGTTTTTAACTGACTGAGCAGAAGGAGTACGTCTGGAAAAGTATGTGCTCTTGCTTTTTATTTGCCACCTTCTTTTAGCATAGCAGATTAAATGCTTCTGATATTCTCCTGATAATATTTCTCCTGATATTAAGGATTATGTAATGCTTGTGTATGGTTTAAAATATTACATCTTTTGTACTAGAGTTTCTGATTTCATGATTTTTATTTGGTTGGTTTTTTTTTTTCCCTCTCTTTGCGGTTTTAGTTCAAAATCTTGATTTACTTGGAAGTTTTTTTTTTTAAGTAAGGTTTTATTTATGTTAGAGTGTGTGTGCGTGAGTGGGGGAGGGACAGAGAGAGAGAGAGGGGAACAGGCTCTGTGCAGGCTCTGCGCTGACAGCAGCGAGCCTGATGTGGGGCTCAGACTCAAAAAGCACGATATCATGACCTGAACTGGAGTTGGACGTTCACCTGACTGAGGCACCCACGTGTCCAGTTGCAAATTTGTCTAAGCACATTCACTCTGGTCTTGGTGAGCTGCATTCTGACCCTTGTTGGGAACTCCTTAATCTATAGGCTATAATCCAGAAAAAACAGTTCTACAATTAAAAAACAGTCTTAGGATTTGACTCCATTACTTACATTCTGCCCTGTGCTTCCCTTTATCTTTTGCTTCTGAAGTGCCAACTTGACAAGAAATGGAAAAATCTCTCTTTACTTCAAAGACTTTGAGTATCGCACCTGTGATCTCAGTGTCACTTGACATAAAGCCTTGCTTTCTTCTGTACTTGGTTTCTGATGTGAATTGTCAGGACTCACTGCTTGGCAGACTTGTGTCTTAGCTGTTTGATACCTTGCAGGAAGATGAAATCCTTTTTTTTTTTTTTTTTTTTTTTTAAACCTGTATTAGGTCTGTTTTCACATGGATGCTTCTGAACTCCCCAGTCAGGGTCATTTACAGAACAACTCGAGTTCAAAACCTGGGAGCCACAGACTGCCACGTGTCATGTACTCTCTTGCACCTAGTCTGTGTGCCTGGCTTGCTTACACCCGTGTGTCTTCACAGAGGCAGTTTGGTGTTCTTGTAATGCTACTCTTTTCTACTACTTTCCTTCTGACTAGTCTACCAAGCCACTTTTCAGGCTATAGATCTTGGGTTTTTTTTTTTGTTTTTTTTTAATGGAAGTTCCTTTGCAGATCAAGCAAGGGAGAGCTACCGATACTTCTTTCTATCATTGTGACAGTTTTTGCATGGCCATTCAGTCTGCCTGATTGTCCAGAAATTATGCGTTATTTACCTTTCAATGTTGATTTGGTCTTTTAAAAAAATCCATTTACTCTTAACACATACAACAAATACCCCAATTACATATGTTAGTAGAAGAAATAGTACGTACGTAACCTCTCCTGAATATTTTGCTATTAACACTTCAGTATAAAAATATTTTGGAAATTCACAGAATTTCAAATACACTAGCAAAGTTACCCATTGAAACTCAATATAGGAATCACTAGAAAAATGGTCACCAGTACCAGTCTGTTTCCCCTACCTAGCTTTTCCCAATATTCCACGTAGGGAACTAGCCCTATAATTTCATAGGTTGATGCAAATCTTAGCCTGGGTAGAGCTTCATCTATTGAATTAACACCCTTTTGAAGGGTGATGAAAATAACTTTGAAAGGTGTGAGTTTATAAAGTCATTCCCTCTTCTTGGATCACAAAATATACTCCAGGAACCAATAATAATGCCAATTGGCTGATTAAACAGGGAGAATTATAATAGCAGATTTTGTGAGCATGTTTTGCCAACTCTGGATGATTAAAATTAATTTCCTGTTAGTTTTTATTTGTATTTTGGCATAATTGCCTTATTCTATTGGCTGAATGCCATTTAAAGTTTATTTGGTATTGTCCATCTTAAGTAGTAAGCTCCTAAAAGGTAGGTATCTATGTGTCATCTTGTCCTCTTTATTTTATTTTTTTATTTAAAAATGTTTTTAATGTTTATTATTGAGAGCAAGAGAGCGCAAGTGGGGGAGGGGCAGAGAGATGGAGACACAAAATCGAAGCAGGCTCCAGGCTCCGAGCGGCAGGACAGAGCCCGATGAGGGGCTCAGACCCACAAACCGGGAGATCGTGACCCGAGCTGAAGTCGGACACTCAACTGACTGAACCTCCCAGGGACCCCTGGTCCTTTAAAATTATAATGACAATATAAAACCTTTAAAGAGAAAAGAAATATACAGAAATGGTATATGGCTTTTTGTGTGCATGGCTCAACTTAACTCTAAAGTAGAAATTCTCTGAGAGTTGTGGGATTTATTTTTCTTTTATTTCCTGATTTGCTGTTTAATAGGATTTTTTTAAAAAGAGTGGCTTCCAAATTTATTTCTTAATCTCCAACGCAGGATGAGAAATACCTCCTAGGGAAGCCTGGGAAGCATCTTGAGCAGGCTCCAGGCTCAGTGCCAAGCCTGACATGGGGCTCAATCCCATGACCTTGAAATTGTGACCTGAGCCAAAATCAAGAGTCAGATGCTCAACTGACTGAGCTACCAAGGTGCCTCATGATTTCATTATTTATTACAGATGTGTTCTTAAAATATTTTATATAAGGTGATATTTTAAAAGTCAAATTTATAAAAGAAACCTTGAATTTATTGTTGTAAAAAGTAATAAGCAGTCTCCCATGATTTCTTAGTTTTCTAAATGATGGGCTTTGTATAAAGGAACAGGTGTTGTTATTGAGATATGTTGTTGAGAATTAAGTGTTAGGTGGATTGGGCTTCCCCTGGTGGTATTACCACCATCCTGGGCATTCACCCCATGTATTGATTTAACAAGGAAGGCAAACAATTTCTGTTCATTTGACCCTTCTGGTCAGTTGCTAGTGGCTTACTGGAGCCCCAGGTTGAACAGCATGAGGAGATTGTATCGAGGCTCTGTGAGAAAGTGCCAGAAGTGATTACTGAGGTCTAACAGGAGCAGTAAGAAGGAAGATAAATGAGTTTTCTGTGTGTGCTATCACTCAACTTCAGGATGGGTCTCTGTGGTGATTCTAGGCTCTTTAGGTAAGACATGTGCCATATTCCCAAATCCTATGTTTTATATTGATAAAGTACTTAGAATTAAACCCTGTAAAAATTTAACATTTTTGAAGCACGTGAGCCCCCAAAATTTCCCTAACCCTTTCCATATTTAACAATGTCAGAATAACAATGTTAATATTTTGGCTTTAAATAGCTCCTTCACATCAGCAAATTCAGAGAACTGAATGATGTTATGTTGCCTTTGGCATTTCTGACCAATATGTACCTTCATCTATGCTCAGTATGAGAAGACCGGCTTGCTTTTCTTTTTTTTTTTTTTTTAATGTTAATTTACTTTTGAGAGAGAGAGGGGGGCAGAGAGAGAGAGAGAGAGAGAGAGAGAGAGGCAAAGAACCCGAAGAGAGAGAGAGAGAGAGAGAGAGAGAGAGAGGCAAAGAACCCGAAGCAGGCGCCAAGCTCTGAGCTGTCAGTGCAGAGCCTGATGTGGGGCTTGAACTCGGGAACTACGAGATCATGACCTGAGCTGAAGTCAGACACTTAACCGACTGAGCCACCCAGGTGCCCCGAGAAGACAGACTTTGTAATTACCCAAACCATGGCAATACAGAAGCAGATCCTGGCATATTTGTTACCTCCAGTGCAGAGTTGTCTTTCAGTATGAAAATGTATCTAATAATGAGCAGCAGTAGTTTTGAGAAGAGTAGAATCAGCAATGTGCAGTGTGTTTACACTCATGATGAAATTATTTTCTCTACAATGACTTTTTTTAGGGTTGAGAGGGATTTTAGTGGTTTGCAGTCAAAACCCTAAGGAGACCTCGTAAAACCTTTGAGACAGAGTTACGTGACTTGTCTTAGTTACAGAGCTAGAGTCAGAGGTGGAGGCAGAGTATTGGGGCTCCCGTTTTTTGATGGGAAAGGTAATATTACACAAGAGTGCTTGGTTGGGGGCAGGAGGTTCAGAGTATTATTCCACTTTGCTGCTGGGGTCTTTTAGGGGAGTTAGCTGTTTTAAACACTTGATTTATGGCTGCTTGCTGCTGTAATCTACATCCAAATATAGTAGAAGATTTGTATGTGTGTGTATGTATATACTATAGTATTTCTGTTTATAATTGTATTTTTTATAATAACAATTGTGGCTAAAATGGATTTAAAAGATAGATTCTCAGAGAAATTCTGTACATGCAGGCTTGCAGAACTGAACTTAATTGTCTGGAACATTTTGTCTGTGAATTGAGAAGAAGCAAGGAATATCCATGTAGAGTTTTGGTTTGCTTTTAAATGTGATTCTTGTCATTCTCTGTGCTCCGTGTGTTCTCTAATCCATTCCCAGTAGCAGGAATACACTTGCAGACCTCAAGGGAGTTGTACATTCTCATCACGGTAGTGGGATCCAGGAATAATGGTTTAAGTTGATTTTTCTAGACAACTTCCATACTCTAATCTTTCATTCTATAAAATATCCAAATAAGTCAAATTTTTGTTATTGTGACTGGTCTTACCTTGCTCAAAATAGTTTGCTAGAGCTTGAACTCATTTTGCTAGTTAGAGATTTTTTAGTAGATTTATTACAGTATTATTTGATCTTCATTGTAGGACATTTTGGAGGAAATAGATTGTCTTCCTGGGGCTGGAAGCTAAGAGAAAAAATTCTTGGCAGTTAAAGATAGCTAGTCTTAGTTTTTATTAACACTTGGCATTTGACCTTGTCCAGCATCCTGGGTGTAGCTGTTGACCATGATTGTCTTCAGCGACCACTTCTGGCCTGCCTGCTGTGTGCCACTGTGCAGGCACCAGGGGTACTGTGCTGGTCAAGACTGACTCTGCTTCTGTCTTCACAGAGCTTAGAATGCTCAGCTGTAAGAAATCCTGGGCCTCACTGGTGTTACTTACAGGGGGATATGAGGAAATGGAATGAATCAAAATTTATTGCATGTTTTGGAAAGAAAGAAGACATTCTGCATGCTGCTTTAAAAGTATTAAATTCATAACCTGGGTCAGCCATTGTTGCTGTTCCGTAGACTCAGTTTATGACAAATTTTACTCAGCCATGTGCACAGCAAACAGTTGTCTCAACTTCAGTCCCCTCCCACGTTGACTTAGAGGTTGCAGGATAATTGATTTTGATTGATTGTTCCCATTATCTCCTTAAAGTCTTAGAGGATTCTTGACTGCATTTGTTTACCAGAGAATTTTCAGTGACATTCGAGAAATGAGAGCTCTTAAACATGGAGATGGTTTCTCTGTGATGTTCCTGAACTTCACCCTGGCCCTTGCCAGAGATCACTGTTTTTACAGCTATGTGCGTCATTGTTGTTTCCAGCTGATAGATGTCTGAAAGCAAGTTCACATCCTTCCTGTCTTAGGACTGGTGGGGCTTGGCCCAGGCAGCTGGATGGACAGTGGGGAAGGTCACTGAGAAAAGGAGGCTGGACTAGAAGTTCTTTCCTTGTCCCCACACAGACCCCTTAAGCCGTGATACACGTATTCTTCAGTACAACTGTTGACTTTGCTCTTGTTGTACCTTCTCTCCGTTGTGAGGCCGCCTCACAGTCTTTCTGTGGCTTCTGAAATCCACCCTCCCTGAGTTTCAAAACCGTACTTTGATTCTCGTATAACCTCTCTAATGGCTCCTTCCGGCCTTCCTTGCCCGTCCCCCCCTGCTCAGTACCATAGATGTCCTCCCGCACCTCACCTGTGCTCTTCCGCTCCTCTCGGCTTCGTTCTTCTCTCCTTTCTCCTACCCTGCTGTCTCCCTCTCCCTCCTTTTATTTTCACCTTTTGTCACGCACGCTGTGTACGTTTGTGGCACCTCCGATGCACGTCGTATGAGGCATGGTTTGGGAATGATGAGTGAATGAGGCAGACAAAACTGCATCTTCTATAGCATTGGCTGTTAATTCACAAGTTACAGTTGTGAAGTGTTGGGATGAGGAAGTCCTGGTTTATGAGAGCACAGAAGTAGAGGACCTGTCCTAAGGAAATAACTAGGGGCTGGAATCTGAAGGGCTAGGAGGGATTTATGAGGTGGGAGTGGGGAGTGTTGCCGGCAGTAGGAACAGAAAACAGCTGTTAACTCCTGGTGTTCCAGTCACTGGGCCTTCTTTGAATTCCAAGGTGTAAAATGTAGGTGTCAAATGCAAGTTGGCAACTTCTGTCCATCTCCCCCAGGCTGATTCTTCGCTGCAGCCCCCTCTTTTCTCCTGTTGGCTGTGTTAGAAGTCTTGGTGTCACTGATTTCCTCTGAAAAAGGCCTGAGACTTGCCTTTCTTCCTTCCCACCTGCCACACCAGCTCTGGGTGCCATTGCTTCCTCACAGATGGCACTGCCTTCCGTATCGCAGTGCCCACTCCCAGCCTTCGTGTGCCCCCAGCCCTGCCGTGTGCCCCCACCTCTGCACAGCCAGTGTGGATCTCCCTCTCTCTGAGGCCCACTTCTTAATCCTTTGACTTGGTGGTTGAAAAGACTCGATTCCTGATGAACAGAATCCAGATGCTCTTAATTTGGGTTCTCCATTATCAGCCCTCAGACTCTGTCTTCACTTACTCCACACACACCTCTAGGGACAAGGAGATATTTCTCCTGGTTCCCCTGTAAACCATGATCTTCTGAGATCTTCTGCCTTTTTTCCTTTGTTCTAACTTTTACCACCATCTCCAGGAAATTTTTTCAACCACTGCAGCCCCCAGTGATTTCTTCCTCTCTGAACTTTGATTGTTCTTAGAATACTCACTTTCTGTATTTTAATGTGCTAACGTCATTTCCTGACCTCAATTATAAGTTTAGTAACAGAAACATGTCTGCAAGAATTTTGTATACCCAAGTTGAGGATTCACCGACTAGGTACTTCATAAGGGCTTTGATGATGCCTAGAAGATTCATTTTTGTATTATTTAGTGGATGCTGCTAATTCATTGCTAATTGAGGACTCTGTATAGTTAATATTGTAACCCTCCTGTCCTATATGTTGAGCATAACTTGAATTGACACTAAATACCAATCTCAATTGAAAACAACAAATCTGGGGGTGCCTGGATGGCTCCATTGGGTAAGTGTCTGACTTCGGCTCAGATCATGATCTCGTGGTCTGTGGGTGTGGGCCCCTTGTTGGGTTCTGTGCTCACAGCTCAGAGCCTGCAGCCTGCTTCAGATTCAGTGTCTCCTGCTGTCCATGCTCCTCCCCTACTTGCACTCTCTCTCTCAAAAATAAATATTAAAAAATTAAAAAAAAATGATTTTAATGGGCCCTAATGCACCAGGGTTCTTTTCTGTCTGTCAGGTTCTCACATTTCATAGTTAGTCAAGGATTCTTTCTAACGTTATAGCAATTTGTGTAGTTGTTTATAGTTTACAAGTTTTATGTATTTACTTATGAAAAAAAATTTTTTTTAATGCTTTTATTTATTTTTGAGAGGGAGAGTGCGTTTTGAGAGGGACAGAACGCTAGTGGAGAAGAGACAGAGAGAGGGAGACAGAATCCAAAGCAGGCTCTAGGCTTTGACCTGTCAGCACAGAGCCCAACATGGGGCTTGAACCCACAAACCGTGAGACCATGACCTGAGCCGAATTTGGACGCTTAACTGACTGAGCCACCTAGGTGCCCCTATAATTTACAAGTTTTACTTAAATAGACCCTCTCATTCAATCCTCATTATAACTCTTTGAGGTAAATGCTAATCTCCTTATTTTACAGAAGAAGAAGTTGAGGTATAAAAAACTTGAATGAGTATGAGTCCCCCATCTAATTTGTGGTGGAGCCTCGACCAGAATCTAGGTCTCTGACGGAGAGTTCTTTTTTCCCCAGCTTTACTGAGATAGAATTGACACATAACACTGTGTAAGTTTAAAGTATACAATGTGACGATTTCATGCATGTTTCTATTGTGCAGATTACCACAGTAAGGTTTGTTAGCACACCCGTCACCTCACATGGTTAACCGTTGTTCTTTATGTTGAGAACATTTAAAAAAATTTTTTTTTTAACGTTTATTTATTTTTGAGACAGAGAGAGACAGAGCATGAATGGCAGAGGGGCAGAGAGAGAAGGAAACAGAATCGGAAGCAGGCTCCAGGCTCTGAGCCATCGGCCCAGAGCCCGACGTGGGGCTCGAACTCACGGAGTGTGAGATCGTGACCTAAGCTGAAGTCGGAGGCTTAACCGACTGAGCCACCCAGGCGCCCCTATGTTGAGAACGTTTAAGATCTTCTCGCTTAGAGTTCCAGTGTACAATGCCGTATTGTTAACTGTAGTCCTCCTGGTGTACTTGAGGTCCTTTGAACTTAGTCATCCTGTAGCTGAAATTTGTACCCTTTGACTAACATCTCTCCATTACCCCAGCCCCTGGGAACCACCATTATACTGTTTCTATGAGTTCGATTTTTTTAAGATTCTACATATAAGTGAGATCATACACTATTTGTCTTTCTCTATCAAGCATACTTCATTTAGTATGATGCCCTCAAGATTAATCCATGTTGTCACAAATAACAGGGTTTTCCTTCTTTTTTTATACGTGTGTGTTACATACAAACCACGTTTCATCCATTGACGAACATTTAGATTGTTTCCATGTCTTAGAGGTTATGAAGAATGCTGCAGTGATCATGGGAGTTGCAGGTATCTCTTCCAAAGAGTGACTTCACTTCCTTCAGGAACATACCCAAAAGTGGGATTGCTGGATCATATTGTGATTGTTTTTTTAGGTTTTTAAGGAACCTCCTTACTGTTTTCCATAATGGCTGTACCAATTTACATTCCCACCAACAGTACCCAAGAGTTCTTTTTTCTCCACATCCTGGTCACTAGTTTTTATCTCTTATCATTTTGATAATAGCCATTCTAATAGATGTGAGGTGAGGTGGTATCTCATCATGGTTATAATTTGCATTTTCCTAATGATTGGCAACATTGAGCACCTTTTCATATACCTGTTGGACATTGATACATCTTCTTTGGAAAAGTGTCCATTCAGGTCTTTTGCTAATTTAAAAATCAAATTATTTGTTATTTTGCTGTTGTAGGAGTTTTTACATGTTTTGGGTGTTAATTCCTTATCAGATACATGCTTTGCAAATATTTTTTTTCCATTCCATTGGTTACCTTTTTATTTTGTTGATTGTTAGGGTTCCTTTTTCTTTCTTTCTTTCTTTCTTTCTTTCTTTCTTTCTTTCTTTCTTTCTTTCTTCCTTATTAATTAATAAATTTTTATTTTTACTTATTTTTTAAACTTATATCCAAGTTAGTTAGCATACAGTGCAACAATGATTTCAGGAGTAGATTCCTTAATACCCCTTACCCGCTTAGCCCATCCCCCATCTCACAACCCCTCCAGTAACCCTGTGTTTGTTCTCCATAGTTAAGAGTCTCTTAGGTTTTGTCCCCCTGTTTTCTTATTATATTTGCTTCCCTTCTCTTATATTCATCTGTTTTGTCTCTTAAAGTCCTCATATGAGTGAAGTCATATGATATTTATCTTTCTCTGACTAATTTCGCTTAGCATAATACCCTCTAGTTCCATCCACGTAGTTGCAAATGGCAAGATTTCATTGTTTTTGATTGCCAAGTAATACTCCATTGTATATATATATATATGTATATATATATACCACATCTTCTTTATCCGTTCATCCACCGATGGACATTGGGTTCTTTCCATACTTTGGCTATTGTCGATAGTGCTGCTGTAAACATTGGGGCGCATGTGCCCCTTCGAAACCACATACCTGTATCCCTTGGATAAATACCTAGTAGTGCAATTGCTGGGTCATAGGGTAGTTGTATTTTTAGTTTTTTGAGGAACCTCCATACTGTTTTCCAGAGTGGCTGCACCAGTTTGCATTCCCACCAGCAGTGCAAAAGAGATCCTCTTTCTCCACATCCTCGCCAACATCTCTTGTTGCCTGAATTGTTAATGTTAGCCATTCTGACAGGTGTGAGGTGGTATCTCATTGTGGTTTTGATTTGTATTACTCTGATGATGAGTGATGTGGAGCATTTTTTCATGTGTAGGCCATCTAGATATCTTCTTTGGAGAAGTGTCTGTTCATGTCTTTTGCCCATTTCTTCACTGGGTTATTATTATTTTTTGTCTTTTGGGTGTTGAGTTTGATAAGTTCTTTATAGATTTTGGATACCAACCCTTTATCTGATATGTCATTGGTAAATATCTTCTCCCATTCAGTCGGTTGCCTTTTAGTTTTGCTGATCGTTTCCTTTGCTGTGCAGAAGCTTTTAATTTTGATGAGATCCCAATAGTTCATTTTTGCTTTAGTTTCTTTCCCTTGCCCCTGGAGACATGTTGAGTAAGAAGTTGCTGTGGCCCAGGTCAAAGAGGTGTTTGCCTGCTTTCTTCTCTAGAATTTTGATGGCTTCCTGTCTTACCTTTAGGTCTTTCATCCTTTGTGAGTTTATTTTTGTGTATGGGGTAAGAAAGTGGTCCAGGTTCATTTTTCTACATGTTGCTGTCCATTTTTCCCAGCACCATTTAGTGAAGAGAGTGTCTTTATTCCATTGGATATTCTTTCCAGCTTTTGTCAAAGATTAGTTGGCCATATGTTTGTGGGTCCATTATTGGATTCTCTATTCTGTTCCGTTGATCTGAGTGTCGGTTTTGGTGCCACTACCATACTGTCTTGATGATTACAGCTTTGTGATACAGTTTGAAGTCTGTTGGGGCTCCTTTTCTAAATTACTTATTGCTTCTCTAATAACTTGCCCTTGATCATATCTATTTTCTGCTGGGAGCCTTTGTCCTTATATGTATTAGTTGTTCATTAACTTCTTCCAAGAAAAAAAAACAACAAAATTCAGCAGCTGCTTCTCATGAAGGATGAAGAGACTACATATTTTTTAATGGACTGTTACCTCAATTGGTAAAATTTTGCAGTGGTATCTTCCCCAAAACTTTATTTTAGATGTAATTTGCATGTGGGTTGTGTGATGAGTGGAGTGTAAAGCTAACTGGTGTAGTTGGGTGTTAATTACTACCCTGGTGTCTGCGAGACCATGTACCCAGAACCAAATCTAGATAATCAGACCTCTGTAGTATGCCTGGCCAGAAAAGGCTAGGCTGAGGTCAAGTATTGAAATGTCCTGCTGAGAACCCCCTAACGAAAAGAGGTCTTGGCATGAGACCCTAGGAGCTCTGCCCCTTGCTGCTCCTATTTGATTACAGAGGCATGGCGCTTGCAAAGCTTTTAAAAACTTGTTTCATGTTTTTAAAATCCTTGGGAGCTACAGAGTGGGTGTTGAGACCAAAAAGTCTGCTTCCTGAAGTGTTTATGCAAAGAATCATTTTTAGAGTTGTGTGGAATGGAATTGGGTCTGACGTCAATTCCCAGTGTGCTTTCTCTCCCCTGGAAGAATAGCGCATATGTAGGGACAGATGTGAGACTCCAGTCTCTTTTACGTATAAATAATGCTAGGAGAGAGGGAACAGTACTGTGAGTGAGAAGTGGGGGAAGGACAGAGTTTACTGCAGGCTCTAGAGAAGAACAAGTTGTTCTTATAAGCACTTTTTTAAACCTTCAATTGTGTATGATCCATGAGCCTAAATGTGCACAAAACACAAGTGTACAGTAATCAGTAATATAATAATAGAGCCAGGTACCCATGTAAGCTCCACCAGAGTCAAATACTAGAACATTGCCCCTACCCACAACTCCCCTCCCCCAGCAATTACTTTGGATCACTACCCACCCCCACCCCCCTTCAGAGAGACTCTCTGACTTTTAAGGTAATAACTTCCTTGTTTTTATCTTTAGATTTACCACTTTTGTATGCGCACTCCTAAATGATTAAGTTTTGACTGTTCAATATCATATACTGGAATCCTACTGCCTTTTTTGTGTGTCTTGATCTTTTCCCTCGATGTTTTGTTTGTAGTAATCACACTTGCTGTTGCATATAGCTGTAGTTCTCTTTTATTACTTTGTAGTACTTCATTGTAGGACTATACTACAGTTTATCACTTTGCTATTGATGGATGTTTGCCTGTTTGCAGTTTGGGCCAACTGCAAATACAGCCACGTTGAGCATTCTTGAATTGTCTTTTCATGTATGCATTTTTGTTGGAAATGTGTTAGCTTGAACCCTGGTGAAATTACCAATTTTGTGGATTAAATAGTGAAATGTTAACAATTTCATATGGTTCAGTCTACTACTTGGGTGTACAAATGTTGGATCATAGCAAATGTATATGTTCAATTTTTGTAGATTATACCAGTTTCCTAAAAATCTTGTGCCAACTTGATCTCCTGCCAGCAAAGAATGAAGCATTTCTCCATATTCTGGCCAACACTTAGTATTGTAATTGTTCATTGTGGTTTTGGTTTGCATTTCCTTGGTTCCTGGTACGAAGTTGAGCCCTTGTTCATTGGTTTTTGGCCATTTAGATTTCTTCCTGTGAAGTACCTATTAAAGTCATTTGCCCATTTTTCTGTTGGGTGATCTTTGTCTTGTTGATTAGCAGGTCTTCTTTATATGTTCTAGATATGAATCCTTGATGGCTTCTTATGTTGCATATTTCTTCTGCCATTTTCTGGCTCATCTCTTCACTCTCATAAGGGTGTGTTTGAATAGATATTCTAATGTAGTCAAATTTATCCATTTTTTGGGTAATTAATGCTTTTTGGGTTTTGTCTAAAGAGACTTTTACCGTAAGTTCTTGAAGATATTCTGTGATACTGTCTTCCAAGAGCTTTAGAGTTTGGCCTTACTTAGTTCTGTAATCCATCTGAGATTGATTTTTGTGAGTGGAGTGAAGTTACGGTTCATTTGCATTTTTCCCCCCATTGTTTGTCCATTTGTGTCAGCACCAGTCAATGAAAAGTCTGTCCTCTCCCCCACTGGTCTGAGGTGTCATTCTATCATAAATCAGGGTCCATGTTGCCTGTATCCATTTGAGGCTCTATTTTCTGCATCAGTCTGTTGATCTATTCCTGCACTAAACACCTCTTGTCTTAATTACTCTAAATGTATAGCAAGTTAAGCTGCCACCTTGCTTTTCTTTCCTGACTGCGTCTTGGCTGCCTTGTACATTTCCCTATACATTTTGGAATCCACTTGTCAAGTTTCACAAAATAAGTCTGTTGGGATTTTTGAGATTGCATTTACTATATCAGTAATTTTAATCAAATTAATAAATTATTTATTTAGACTTTACATCTTTATAGCCGTGAGTGTTTAGGAATAAGGCTTAATGCTGTATTGTCAAAAATTTTTTTGAGATTGAAATGAATCATTTCAACAGATTTCTATTGTGATAAAATTTACCACTTTAACCACTTTTAGGATATAATTCAGTGGCATTAAGCACATGCACATTGTTGTATGACCATCTCCACTCTCTCTCTAGACTTTTTCATTCATCTCAGGCTGAAAGCTGGTACTCATTAGACAGTTTTTTAAAATCTTTTTAAAATTTAAAATTTTTTAGTGTTAATTTTTGAGAGAGAGAGAGAGAGACAGTGTATGAGCAGGGGAGGGGCTGCGAGAGAGACACACACAGAATCTGAAGCAGGCTCCAGGCTACTAGCTGTCAGCACAGAGCCCAATGTGGGGCTTGAACTCGTGAACCATGAGATCATGACCTGAGTTTCTGAAGTTGGATGCTTAACTGACTGAGCCTCCCAGGTGTTGCCCTTGATATGGTTTTAAATGAAATATATTAATATTCTTTTATGAGCATCCATCCAGTTGTAATCAACTGGATGACTGCAGTTTGGCTAATACTAGTATGTATTTTTCATAATCTTCTCCACTCTTGCAGTTCTGATAATTGTTTTACTGATCTTTTGCTGCCTGGACAGTTCTTATGTCTGTCAGTTGTGTTGAAATGTTGGAGATGATGATATAGGATATTTCTGTACCACTTAAAAGGTGTAGGGTAACTTCACAGGTCTCTGTCAGCAGTGACAGGGTTTCACATATTAGCATATGTGGTTAGGTGGTGGCCTTTCCATCTCTGAGATAAGAGGTGATAGATTGGAAGGGAATGATAGCAGAAGAATAGAGTTTTTTGAGTATGTGGTGGACTCAAGCTAGCCTTCAGAAGTGTCTATGAGGCCAGAGGAACTTAACACCCAAAGTAGAGTCAGAACTCCCAAAGCTTACGTACATATTTGTCTGGGTGCGTATTTCTCTCCTGCCCCTAGAAGCCTCAGTAACAGCCCAGCACCCAACACTCCTATCTTGAGTGGAGACAGCACAGATAACATTGTCCTAGGACTTGGATGTTTGTGCTTCTAAGACCCTGTGGGAATTTTTAGGATTATAATTGACGTCCATTACCCTGAAAGGACCTTTGCAATTACTGATGAAGACTTGGCCTTTCTTCATTGCAGATTGACATCAGTAAATGCCATTATTTAGTGGATTTGGACACGATGAGAGAAACACCCCGGGAGCCAAAATACTCATCGAATAGAGAAGAATGGATCAGCTTGGCCTACAGACCATTCCTTGATGCTTCTAGGTATGTGGCTTTAATCCTAAGAGATGTACTAGGACTAGTAAGGGTACAAATTAGAATCTTGATTGAATAACTTCCAGTCTTGGGCTGACTGTAATAGGCATCATTTCATTTTATTTTTATTTGGGCCCAAACACATCTATTCTTGTCCAGTTTCCTGAGAAATCTAAAACAGTGCTCTCTTTTTCTAGGCACCACATGCAAAGTTTATTCAGGTGTCATCCAAATAAAAGAATCTAAATAAAACACATCCACTGAAGACCATGCAAATAAGTGTTTGCAATGGATTACTCTTGGCCATCAACCTCAACTGTCTTTGAGTATTATAACACTGCTAGGAAGATTGACTCTGTCCTTTAAGGAGCTAGAAGTTCATATCTGTTGTTTTTGCAATCCAGGCTCAGTCGAGGAAAGGACAGGCCTTACTTGATCTTAAAGAGAGAGACCAAATAGAACAGGGCCTGTCTGGCTCTTCAGAAGGGCCTGCGAATTAATGACAAGAGGGGAGTCAGAATGTTGAGGTGAGGGAGTCATGGCATTGAGCTGGAGGAGTCAGGTTGTTTGTGGGCTGAGGTCCAGGGAGCCCTGGGGTGGGGGGGCGGGGGGGTGGGCAGAGCCCAGGCAGAAAGTGAAAGGTAGAGAACCAGGTCCTGAGAGGCAGGACTGGGACTCAAACAGAGAAGAAGATGTTTTTAGGAGGACAGAGTGATCAGAACCTGCCGATGAATGAAGATGAATAATAACAACTGTCGGTTGGGTTCGGCAGCTGATGAAAGCAGTTTTGACGGAGTGGTCAGAGCATGGTGACTTGGAAGTTAGGGGTCAAAGCAAAAGCAGCAGGACAAGACCTGGAGGTGGCGAACACAGAGGTTTTCTGGAGAGTTCTGCTCTAACGGGAAGCAGAGAAATAGGGCTATGAATGGTGGTGGGCACTGCAGGGGGAGTGATGATGGATTGTGTCCTTTGGATTTTTTTTATATTATGGCATATATGTAACATAATTATACACAAAAACCCTACAGTTTGCCATTTTAAGTGTACGATTCAGTGGTATTAATTATATTTGCAAAATTGACCTACACATTTTGTAAATTGAAGGGTGGTTCGATGCATTTCTGTGTTGGCCTGTGATCACAGCAGTAGCATCAACTAACACCGTTATCGTGTCACATGGTCATTATTTCTCTTTTCTGTTGACAATGCCATTATCTATTTTGAAACCTTTGCATCACCCCAAACTGTTCATCTTTTATTTTTTTGAAATGAGGGAAATCACAGTTATGTTTGTATACTGATGGAAATGATCTCTTACCTGGAAACTGGTCATGTAGGAGAAAGGAAGGAATTGGTGGAGCAGGTGCCCTCGATGCGGGTGAGAGAAGATGTTTCAAACAGGCAGCAGGTAGATTGTCTCTGTCAGTGATGGAGATGTTCTGTATCCACACTGGCCAACATGAGAGCCACGAGCCATATGCAGCTATTAAGCATTTGAAATGGGACTACTGTGGATGAGGAACTGAATTGTTAATTTTGTTTAATCTTAATTTAGATAGCCACACATAGCTGCTAGATAGAGGATAGTAACAGGCAGCAGGTGGGTGTGATAATGGGTATCTGGCAGCTTTCCTCTGATGGCCTCTGGTTTCTCTGTGCAGTAGGAAGTAGGATTATCAGATGAGAAGGGAGTTTGTGGGGATGAGGTGTTCAGGATTTGAGGAGAGGGAAATAATTGAGAGTAGGAAACAAAAGGAGCTTGAGAAATACAGTATGATTGGAAGACGGGGTAAAGAACCCACCTGAGTTTAAACTGAGTTAAGCACTGAGTTAAGCACTGAGTTAAGCACTGAGTTAAGCACTGAGTTAAGCACTGTGGTTGCTTTTTGGTGCTCTGGTGATAATTTACATACCATCAAATCCACCTACTTTAAGTGTACAACTCAATAATTATTAAATTTAGCAAGTTGTGGGTATATGAATGGGATTATATAATATGTGGGGTTCTGTATCTGCCTTCTTTGACTTTGCATGTTTTGGAGATTGATTCATGTTATAGCAAGTATCAGTTGGTGTCCCTTTTTGTGCCTGAATACCACTCCATTTATGGATATAACTATTTTGTTTACCTCTTCCCCAGTTGATGGATATTTGGGTTGCTTCTACTTTTTGGCTATCATGAATAATGCTGTTGTGAATGATTATGCACACATTTTTGTGTGCAGGGTTGGAGTTTAGCCAAGAAGGTTCAGCAAAGCATGAAGGGGCAGGGGAGTTGAGTTTGTGTAGGGGAGTGGTCATGGCCTTAAGTTAGGCGAGGAGGGGTGGGGGGTGCTGAGGGAGTGGAGGGCCATGAGAGGTGGTGGGGTCTTGGGTTGATACTCACATGTGGTCAGAATTGGAGTAGTAATGGGAGAGAGCTGGCAGGAGAAGCAGCAGTGATGGTTTGAACGCTCTGCATCACACGTGTTCTTCGTTATTGTTATTCGATACAGTACTTGGGGTAGGTTGCTGTGGTGCCTTCTATTTTGAGTTGAGAAAACTGTGACAGCCTGAGATCTGGCCCTGGGAAGATCTCCAGCGTGGAGGGGACAGCGCATTCCCAGCAGCCTTCCCATTAGCAGAGGACACTCAGTGGTTCACAAATAGTGACAGCAGTACGCTGACCACAGAATGAACTCTGTTTGTAGCAAATGGGACAAGGGCGTATTTTAAGGTAAGTTTTTTTTCCCTTTTGGTTTTGAGGGTTGACATGAGAAGGTGTGCCCATCTTCCCATTTCCCCTTTCGATAGCACACGCACCCTGCAGCTGGTGCACATAGACTGAGAGCCTTCGGGACAAGGCAAAGAAACCATGCTCATACAGTTCTCACTAGAGACTTTGAAATCTTCTGAGGGAAGAGCAAAAGGTGTTGGGTCACTTCCCCACCTGTCTTGTGATGAGCAGTGACTGGAGATACTTGCACGGCCACACAAGTGCTGTGGCTCCTCTGTCTTCACCACCCTCCTCATCCTTTTCCAGAGACGTTGCTTGCTGTTCCCCGCTGAGCGTTCTGCTTCCCTCACAAGCTCAATGTTAAGGGCAGAAATAAAGCATAATCTGTTCAATTTGATAAACATTTATCACACACCTTGTGCATCCTAGATTTGAGACTGTGTGCAGAGAAGACGGCTGCCTTGGGGACTTTGGTACATCTGGGGAGAAACACTACACCAGAGAAGTGCCATGGAGGCGTAGAAGGGATGGGCAATTCCAAAAAGGCTCGGGTGGGAGAGGCTGAGGAAGATCCCAAGAGGAGGTGACGTGAGGATTGCATTGGTGATAGTGTGGGTGGCGGACTGGAAGGAGGGAAAGTTGGAGGCACAGAAACAGGATAGGAGACTATTCTGGTTGGCTAGATGAGAGGCAGCGAGGGTGTGAACTCGACTGCCGAGGACTGATAGACTCAGGAGATATATAGTGTCTGGAAGATGAGGTCAGAATTTTTCCCAGTATCGCGCAGCTTTCCCCAGTGGCCTCTATCAAGCTTTTAACATTTTCCTTTGCTGTATTAGAAGCGCAGTCCTAGTCATTGTTGGGGATTGCTTGCTCTGGCTGGGCTGGTCCCCGAGCAGAAGGTTTTGCAAGTTTGAGCACAACTTGCTGGAGAGACAGACCTTAAGCTGATAGGGCATCTCGTTTCTCCTGTTGGTGGGTGGTGGGTGGGTCCCTGCTGCTGCTTCATTTCCCCTCCGCAAGCCTGCCCAGCTCACCCATCACACCGCTAGTGCGGGGGGAGGGAGGGAGCTGACTGGGGAATGCCTTCTGGGGTTTTTCACTTCCCATAAATTGTACTCATTTCCCATAAATTGGCATTCTCTTCATGATGATATGCTGAAAAAGAAGAAAATCTGTTGGTTTAAGAACTGAAAAGGTACAGTTCACTTGAAGGTGTGCAGAGTGTGGTGAAAAGAGCAAGGGGTCAGAGGACAGGTGCATTTAATCCTGGCTGCCCGCTACTTTATGGGGGTGTAGTAAGGATCAATTGAGAGCGCAAATATGAAAGTATTTGTAAATTCTAAAGCATTATGTAAATGTCAGGCCTTTCCATTAATTAGCAGGCAGTATAGTGTTCCAAAATTATGCTGATTATTCTCTCTTAGACAGCACTTCCCAATATACATTGATCTAACCGCAAAAACAGTGGGATCCCACAGCCTAGTTTTGCCACAGCAATTTATAACTGTCAACACCATGACATCTCATGTTGCTGACTTGGGACAATTAAGTTGGACTGTCAGAGGCTGTGGGCCCCAGAGATAACGCGCTGAGGTGGTGTCTGAAATGCTTGTAGGACCTTGATCCTGGATGCCTTCCCACCTGTTCACTGGGGATGTTACATTTCCTCTTCTGCTTGAGACCGTGGTTTGTGTATGGGAGCAATTTCTGTAGCAAGGAGAAGTACAGTACCATCTGCACCAAATGGCCACTCGTGTCTTAGACCCTAGACTGGATGGGGCTGTAGGCCTAACTGTTCTCTAGCTCTTTCTGAGGAAGGGAGGTTTTAATAAGTCTGTGACCTACTGCCAGGTGATCTTTTAGAAATGTAAGATTATCTTAGATGTTTAAGTCCCTAAAACTGAAATCTGCTTCCTTTATATTTATAGTTTGAGATCAATTTTTTCTTTCTTCCGTTATCCATCTGTCTGTCTGGTCATCTGACATGCATCCAATCAGATATTTTTTAAACACTGCCAGGCACTGTCATGGATCTTAGGTATATAGTGACAAACAGTACACACACCTTACAATATAACAGGGAGGCTACCATTGAACAAAAAACCATCCAGATCAATATATAATTACAACCTGTGTTAGCTGCTTTAAAGGAGAGTTCAGGGCACTATGGGAGAAGGAGTCAGCAGAAGGAGGCACCTGGAGACTCAGAGCCAGCTGGTTAGGCAGGTTTGGAAATCAGGAGACAGTATGTCTCTGTCACAGAGCTAGATTTTTTAAGGGATGTGAAAGAAGTAATTAGACACAGATTTTGCCCTTTAAATAACTTACAACTTGTGTAGTTACACACGCAAAAACAACTTGAAAATAGTATTAAGACCATAGAAAGGTACCAGGTTGTAATGCTAGACCTTCTAAGAAAGGAGAGGCCTGTCTGTGGAGGTAGGAGTATACTGAGAAGCTTCCCGGAGGACGTGGTTCCTGAGCTGAGGCTTAAAGGAAAAGGAGGATTTGTACCAGTGGTAAAGAGGGCAGCACCACTTCCATAATTCACGGAGAAGAAATCACGAGCGCAAGTGGAAAGATAAAAAAGAAGCCTTTTGGATGAAGCGCCTGAGGGTTTAGTCAAGAAAAATTTAATTGACCTCTTTCACTGGCTTAAATTGGCCTTTAGGTAAAGTGCTCTATAATAGATCATCCAAATCCAAATGCTTTTGAAAATTAAAGGTGTCCTGTCCTGGGCAAATCAAGACATATGGTTTATTTAGTGTGACCGGAATACAGGGCTTGCCCCAAAAAGCAGGATGAGGAATGGAGCATGTATGGTTCCTTTGCCCCATATTCATGTTTACTGTGGATTTTCCCATAATTAAGTTATTTGACTTAATCTGCTGACCCTCCTTGGTATTGTAGCCTAGGTTAGGTCTCGGCCATCTGCAAGGGAAACAGCCTGGGTAGTTTGAAGACCGTACAGGCACATCAGAATACCCTCCTGGGTGGAGACTCAGCTCCAGGGGGAGGTAGCTTAAAGATGATTAGAACGATATGGTGACTGGTATACATTTAGACATTCTGAGTATCTGTGACTACATGGGCTTGTTTTCCGTGGAAATTGTTGGAAGATAAGTAAGGCCTTTACTGTTGGGCTAGTGAAGAATGACTCCGTAAAGAGGACTAAATGTGCTTAGCCCGTTTGGGCGAATGCCAGTCCAGATGTCCATTCTTTACCAACAGGCTGCTTCTCTGCTTTATGAGAGGCCTAGAGATCCCAGAACCTGTTAGTCTGAGATGGGACCCAGGCCTAAGATCTTAACCATTTCTATTGTCCCCCCGCCTTGCTTACAGCTGGTACCAAGCTGTGCCTTCCTCTCCTCTCCCTGAGTTGGCCATGTCTGCGTCTGGCTAGTTTTATAAGGCTTCTCTGACTCCTAGGATATGGAATCAAAACTAGTCAACAAGATCACTTTTTAAACCAGACACATTTGTTACTCTATGGCCATCTCATATTACATACTTGCTAAAATAAGAGAGGATTTTTTTTCCTTCTTTGAAGCATGATATAATTGCTGCTTGTATAAAATAGCTCGACAAGTGGGTGGATGTAATGCCTACTCTGAGGTTCCCCAGAGAGGAGTGAAGGGAGAGTGTTGTAAACTACCGGCTCAATGGTGGGTTCCTCCTAAGTGTGGTGTAGGAGTCTGGTGGGAAGTGCCTCTCCAGGATGTTGGAGCTGGCCTCCTGCACACCAGGGCCTGCCTGTGTGTGGCTTTAGAAACAAGCTGGGAGGCCCTGTCACTGCTTCACGCGGCTGCTTTCCACCCACACTTTCCTCCTTTGTTATGGGTCCCTTTTGTCTGGCTGCTTTGCTTGAAACCTTTGGTTTTTGGATTATGAGATTTCCTTTTCCTTGTTTTGGATGTGTTAGCCTCATCTAACTGAATTTTAGGTTTGCCTGATGAGGGGCTGGGGATAATTTGGGGAGACTTAAAAAGGGCAGGATTTCAAAGCCCTGCGAATGTATAGTTCTAGAAGAAGAGATGCAAGTCGGGAGTTGAAAGTTAACCCCCTCGGGTCCAGTAGGAGAGGGGCCTTCCCTAGTCCTGATAGCCTCTGCTGTGTGTGTTCTTTCAATGCCCAGCACAGGATTCTCAGTGGCCACTGAGCTTTACCTGTTGTGGAGATTGTTTACTGAGACTATGAGTCTTCTTTTAGCCTCCAAGTAGAAGTGAATACAGCAGCCCTGAGGCCTGAAGAGGCCATGACACCTGTATCCATTTTGGTCCTGTGTGGTAGTCTGGTTGATGGCAGCCATGGTGTCCTCTGTCCCTAACCCCAGCATAAGCAGAACTGTTTATTTCTGGGAGATCATAGAGAATCACTGCAAAGGGCAAATTAGTTGGAAGCCCTTGTTCTAGTTGTGGTGGTATAACAAATCATCCTAAGCTTAGCAGTATGAAAGAATAGCACTTACTGATTATTGTTTTCTCTCGTGTTCTGGAGTTGACTGGGCTCAGCCAGACAGTTCTTCAGCTGCTCAGAGTTCTTTATGCATTGGCCATCAGACGGTGGTTCGGGCTGGATGGAGGCGTTGGGAAGGCCTTCTCACATGTCTAGCAGTTGATGCTGGCTAGATCTCAGCTTGGGCTGTTGGCCAGGACATCTACATGTGGCTTCACCATGTGGCCCACGCTTCTTCACAGCATGGTGGCTGGCTTCCAAAAGCTAGTATCTCAAGAGATATAACGTTTTTGATGACCTAGTCTTGGAATTCATACAGTGTATCACTCTTGTCTCATTCTGTTCATAGACAGCAAGCCATTCCAATAACCCAAGTTTGAGGGGAGAGGAATTAGACTTTCCCTATTGATGGGAGAAATATCAAAGGATTTATGGACGTGTTTTAAAACCATCACAGCTCTTTTGATGCCATTCTTCATCCAAATTGAATAGTTTTTGAAATTTTGCTTTTTAAAGGAGATGTCTTGTAGAAGAGACCTGTGGTGCACAAAATAGCCCAGCAGGCTGTTCATCTGCAGCTTTGTGTTACCCAGATGGAAAGGGAGACTACACCCTATGGCAGAATTTGGTTTCAGGCCAACACTTTGACATGCTTCAGATGATGTTCAAGTCCTTGGGGTAGAATTAGTTCTTCCTCCCAGGCAGTAACTGAAGTGCTCTGGTCTTTTCCCCACCCATCAATCATGGTCGTACCTCCAGCTCCTTCATCTATGTCAAGAATACTGAGAAATCATAAGGAAGAAGAGATCAGAGTTTCTGAACTTGTGTGATTCTTGGTAGTTCATTGTTCTCAATACTTTTTGTTTCTTTATCAGTTCTTGGCCTTTCCTTTTTGTTTGGTTTTGTGTTATCTTCTCCCAGATACTTAGCTGAGACTTTGATCTGGCAGAGCTACTCCAGGCTAGCTTTGGTTTCAGAACACAGCAGCATTTTCCTCATTGTAGTCTTGAGCTGTTTATCATTGAGATCTGCTGACATTTTAAGAAGGACAAACCTGTGTGTGTGTGTGTGTGTGTGTGTGTGTGTGTGTGTGTGTGTGTGTTTCTGAAGCTCGGAGAGTGTGCTTCCCGTTGTTGTGAAATTCGTTCTCTAGAAAGAGACTGTGTACAGACCATCGGTGCTCCAAGTCCATACTATAGAGACTCTCAGATTTGAAAAGTATATACAGTCTTTCAGGACTGCCACTGCTTTTAACTGGCTTAGACCAAGCAGCTGGTCTCATCAGAGGTCTTAACTCTGAGTTCCTTGAGAGTTAGAAACCACAACTCTTACTGAATCTCTGTAACTCCTAGCACATAGTAAGGTCTCAGAAAAATATTTATCCATTATTTGATGAATTTCATTTTCTTTTTCTTTTTTTTTTAGTTTGATTTGGCATACAATGTTACATTAGTTTTCAGGTGTACAAGTTCACACTTGGATAAGGTCATACGTTATTTCTACTTTGACCACAGGTGAAACTGCCATCTGTCACCATACATCACTATTACAATGTCATTGACTGTATCCTTATATTGTGCCTTTTATTCCTGTGACTTGTTTATTCCATAACTGGAATCCTGTATCTCCCACTCAGCTTCACTCGTTTTGCCTATCCCCTTTACCCACCTTCCCTCTGGCATCCATCAGTTTATTCTCCATATTTATAGGTCAGATTCTGCTTTTTGTTTATTCATTTGTTTTATTTTTTAGATTGCTCATATAAGTGAAATCATATGTTATTTGTCTTTCTCATTCTGACTTACTTCACTTAGCATAGTACCCCCTGGGTCCATCCATGTTGTCTCAAATGGAACAGTCTCCTCCTTTTTTTTGTGGCTGTGTAACATAGTCCATTGTGTAAATCCACATCTCTTTTTAAAAATGAAATTAATTTTAATTCCAGTATAGTTAACACATGGTGTTAGATTACTTTCAAAAATGGACAGTATGATTGTGATTCAGTAATTCTATATATGACTCATTGCTCATCACAGTAAGTATGCTCTTAGTCCCCAGCACCTATTTGACCCATCCCCCACCTCCCCTCTGGTAACCATCAGTGTGTTCTGGATAGTGTTAAGAGTTTATTTCTTGGGTTGTGTCTCTCTCTCTTTTCCTTTGTTCATTTGTTTTTGAACTTCCACATAAGAGAAATCATGGGGTATTTGTCTTTCTCTGACTGACTTATTTGTTTAGCATTATACCCTCTGGCTCTATTCATGTCATCAGAAATGGCAAGATTTCATTGAAGTTTACTTTTTTTTTTTTTTTTTTTAAATTAGAGCATGTGAGTGGGGTAGAGGGGAAGTAGAAGAGAGAATGAATCTTAAGCAGGCTCTATGCTCCGCTCAGAGCCTGATGTGGGACTCAATCCCATGACCCTGGGATCATGACCTGAGCTGAAATCAAGAGTCAGATGCTCAACCAACTGAGCCACCCAGGTGCCCTGGCAAGATTTCATTTTTATGGCTGAATAATATTCCCTTGTGTATATATGCAACACATGTTCTTCATCCATTCATTTGTCAATGGACACCTGGGCTGCTTGCATATCCTGGCTATTGTAAACCATGCTATAGTAAACTTAGGGGTGCATCTGTCTTTTTGAATTAGTGTTTTTGTTTTCTTTGGGTAAATACCCAGTAGTGGAATTACTGGATCATATGGTATTTCTATTTTTAATTTTTTGAGGAACCTCCATACTATTTTCCACAGTGGCTGCACCACTTTACTTTCCCACCAACAGTGCATAATGATCTCTTTTTCTACACATCCTTGCCAACACTTGTTTTTAGTGTTTTTTATTTTAGCCATTCTGACTGGTGTGAGGTGACATGTCATTGTGGTTTGATAAGGCATTTCCCCGATGATGGGTGATGTTGAGCATATTTTCCTGTGTCTCTTAGCCATCTGGATGTCATCTTTGGAAAATATTTATTCAGGTCCTCTGCCCCTTTTTAAATTTTTTTTTTTTTTGATGTTTAGTTATATGAGTTTTTTATATATTTGGGATATTAACTCCTTATCAGATATATCATTAACAAACATCTTCTCCCATTCCATAGGTTGCCCTTTTGTTTTGTTGATGATTTCCTTTGCTGTGCAAAAGCTTTTTATTTTACTGTAGTCCTGATAGTTTATTTTTGTTTTTGTTTCCCTTGCCTCAGGAGACCTATCTAGAAAAATGTTACTACAGCTGATATCAGAGAAATTACTGCCTGTGCTCTCTTCTAGGATTTTCATAGTTTCACGTCTCAGATTTAGATCTTTAATCCATGGTGAGTTTATTTTTGTGTATGACGTGAGAGAGTGGTCCCGCTTCCTCTTTTTGTATATATGTATCCAATTTTCTCAGCATCATTTGTTGAAGAGACTGTCTTTTCCCCATTGTATTTTCTTGACTCCTTTGCCAAAGATTGACTGTATAAGCGTGGGTTTATTTCTGGGTTTTCTATTCAGTTCCATTGATCTGTGTGTCTGTTTTTGTGCCAGTACCATACTGTTTTGATTACTGGAACTTTGTAGTGTAACTTGAAGTCTGGAATTTTGATTACTCCACTTTTGTTTTTCTTTATCAAGATTGCTTTGACTATTTGGGGTCATTTGTGGTTCCATACAAATTTAAGGATTATTTGTTCTAATTCTATGAAAAATGCTGTTAGCATTTTGATAGGGATTGCATTGAATCTGTAAATTGCTTTGGGTAGTATGGACATTTTAACAGTGTTAATTCTTCCAATACATGAACCTAGTAGATATTTCCATTTGTTTGTATCCTCTTCAGTTTCTTTGATCACGGTTTTATAGTTTTTTGGATGTAAGTCTTTTTCTCCTTGACTAAGTTTATTCCTAGGTATTTTATTATTTTTGATGCAGTTGTAAATGCTGTTATTTTCTTAATTTCTCTTTCTGCTACTTTGTTATTAGTGTATAGCAATGCTATAGATTTCTGGGTATTAATTTTATATCCAGCCACTTTACTGAACTTATTTATTACTCTAGTAGTTTCTTGGCAGAGTTGTTAGGATTTTCTGTGTACAGTATCATGTCACCTGCAAATGGTGAAAGTTTTACCTCTTCCTTACCAATTTGGATGCCTTTTATTTTTCTTGTCTGGTTGCTGTGCCTAGGACTTCCAGTACTGTGTTGAATAAAAGTGGTGAGAGTGGACATTCTTGTCTTGTTCATGATCTTAGAGGAAAAGCTCTGTTTTTCACCACTGAGAGTGATATTAGCTGTGGGGTTTTTTTTTTTTTTTTTCTTCTTTCTCTCTCTCTTTTTTTTTTGTTGAACTTTAAGGTCAGTTTATTAAGCTGAATGATGAGAGCTATCAGATGAATATTCTCTTGAAAAGTATTTTTTCTCAGAGTAAAAGATCAACACCTCAGCACAGCCACAGATGCTGTGGTAGTCTGGGCTCTCTGCAGTTAGGGATAGTCCACTCGTCTGTCAGATCAGTGTCTTCTGGGTCAGCACGATTGTAGTCTGAGTCATCCTTGTCCTCCTCTGGCTCCAAGTCCTCCATTTCCTGCGAGGTTCATCCGCGTCTACTGCTTGCAGCATCTTCTGCAAACTGGGTATCAGATGTGTCAAGATGATGATCTGTTTCAGTGTTTCACATAGCTGTTTCCCACTTAATTTATTCTTTCCTGCTCATTCTCCTTCTTGCATTCATTTCTTTTTAATTTCTAAGAGTTCTGCATCAAACTTGGCCTTCCAACTTCTCATTTGTAACAGGAGTGCCATGAAATAATTGCCTTTCAGCTTTGTCTGCTTCTTTTTCTGTTTTGTTTCTTCTCTTCCAGTTTCTTTTTAAATGTTTATTTATTTTGAGAGAGGGAGCATATGTGAACTGGGCAGGGGCAGAGAGAGAGAGAGAGCGCGAGAATATCCCAAGCAGGCACTGCATGGTCAGTACTGAGCCCAATGCGGGGCTGGAGCCCATGAGCCATGAGACCATGACCGGAGCCAAAATCAAGAGTCAGATGCTTAACTAAATGAGCCCCACTGGCGCCCCTCTTCTGGTTTTTATTTGATCTGTTTCATTTAGTTTTTCTCACACAGCTGTCCCTAAAGATTATCACCATACCATAGTTTCCTTCTGCCTGTAATGCTAATTGTGTTAAAATGTCTGAGCCATCATTGTCTTGTAGATTTTCTTGGGAGATTATTTCATAGAGGGGCTTCATCTAGGTATTTTTAACTGTATGTTAACTTGAGGAGTAGCCTGGACAGTTTCTTCATTTTCTCAGGCCTCAGATGTCAGAGTAATGGTGAAACTGGGTGGATTTTCTGATACTACTGGTTAATGACACTCTCAAGCTGCTCTTCACTCATCCCCTTCCTGTCCTCACAGCACAGCTGTACTGCTGGTGAGAGAGAACATGAACAGAACTGGGGCTTGAGGGGGTAGCTGAGAGACCCTTGCCTGTGAAAGGAGTCGGGGTGGATGGACTCGAGAGCCTCCAGCTCATTGTGCTCTGCTGCTCCTCCATAGTCGGTCAGCGTGGCCTCGCTGCTGCCCACGGACTGCCCAGCCACCCAGGTAGAATGCTGCAGTGGGGGCCGTGGTGCACCTCGAGAGCTGGCAGCGGCTGCGTGGGTGCAGGTGCCGAATCCCCGGCTGGGAGGCCCTGGGCCTAAAGCCAGGTCGGGCCTGCTGAGCAACAGCCCCACGTGGGCCTCCGCCTTGCAGTGGGGTCTTCATATATGGCCTTCATTGTGTCAAAGGATTTTTATCTCTAAACCTACTTTGTTGGGAGTTTTCATCATGATTGGATGTCGAATTTTATCAGTTGCTTTCTCAGCAACTATAGAGATGATCATGTGCTTTTTTCATTTTGGTGATGTGGTATATCACATTGATTGATTTGTGAATATTGAACCATCTTTGCATCCCTGGAATAATCCTCTACCTAAAGTGGCTTCCAATGTTACCTACTAGTTCTCACGTAGAAATAGCCCAAAGGAGGTCCAAAGAGGAGACACAGAAACATTTTTGAACGCTGTGTAGTGTCTTCTGCACAAGAATGGTGCGTGTAGCATATAATGCCTTCATATCTAAGTAGCCATCAAACAGAAAACAGATGAGTGTAGAGCATTTTCCCAGCACCTTGGTGGGACTAAAGGTCAGAAAATGGCCAGTTGCCTAATACTAGTTCTTTCTCAGTCCCCTCATTCTGAATTTTTGTTTAAAGGTGACTATCAAGAGGTTATGGTATTATGTCAAGTGACCGACCAGGGCCATGAATCAGTTGTACACCAGTCTTGAAGTGCTGTGAGTACACTTTGTGTCTCAGTGAACTTGCAGATCATGATAGGGATCTTTGGAGGTTGCAACTGGGAATATATCTATTTATTGAGTGTCAAGGGTCTGTTGGACATGCCTGCTGGAAATAAAGTTTCATTCAGTAAATCTTACATTAACAGAGACCTGGAGAGGTTACTTGACCTTTTGCATTAATGTTTTCTTTGCTAATATGGATGCCCTCTACATGTCAGTTGTGCTGGAACATCCCATGGGCCATCATAGCTTCTGCCCTCCCCCACCCTCCTACTATAGGCTCCTGCTTTGTAGAGACCAATCTGATGTCTTTAGGACTGAATTGTTTGGGAAGAGAAGAGGAAAAAAAAAGCTTTGTATTACTTTTGATAATTGCTTTTTCTTTTAGAAGATGAATATTGCCTGAAGTGAGGGAAGTGAGAGTAGATGCTCACATTTAAGAGGCAGGGCATAGTCATTCTTTCACCCACAGAAGAGGATTTACTGAGTTCTTTCTGTGGTACCATCCTAAAAACTGGAGACTGAGCACTTAGATGAAGTTCTGCCTTCAAGAGACTGGTGTTCTAGTGGAGTATGGCACCCAGCACATAACTCCTGTGTCCATCTCTCTTATTGGGAAAAGAGATAAATGTCTACTCCGCAGTACTGACTAAACATTAGTGTCCCTCAACCCATTTCCTACTTAAGAGTATCAAAGAACTGTCACATTTAAAAAAAATATTTATTTTTGAGAGAGAGACAGAGTGTGAGTGGGGTACGGGCAGAGAGACAGGGAGACAGTCTGAAGCAGGCTCCAGGCTCTGTGCTGTCAGCCCAGAGCCAGACGCAGGGCTCGACCTCACAAACTGTGAGATCATGACCTGAGCCAAAGTCAGATGCTTAACCAACTGAGCCACCCAGGTGCCCCAGAACTGTTACATTTTTGATGCATACCAGCTTTTTGATAAGCTCTTAAATTGCTTGATATGGGACTGTAGGTTGAGGGTGGCTAAAATTAAACCTTGATGGGATTCTGAGATCTCTTCAGAACTAGAGATAGCTGTGAACGGCCCACTCTACTGCAGAAAATCAGTCACTGAAATATGAACTGAGTGCAGGAGAGCAAGAGATGGAGACCAAGAGAGGAAGCCAGCTTTAAAAAAGAACTGGTGATGTATTTAGACTATAGGTTCACGGGGATATTGATGTTTGGATGGATGGATGGATAGATAAAAATAAAAGAGAAAATCTGAGGACTAGGACGTTTTGTTTTTAACGTGAAAAATTGACCCAGCATTTCATTTATGCCTTTTGAACTGTCAGGCAGTCTTCCATTGACGTCAGCAAGGGCAGATTGAAATCTCCATGGCAGAGCGTGGCCTGGCCCTGATAAATAGGGCTGGTAATTGAGTTAGAAAACATTCTGAGCTGTCAGCTAATTATGCTATTCAGGCAATTGCTTTGTCCACGTCTATTTCATCCTTGAATTGGTTGAGTGACTTTCTCACTGGGAGAGGGGAAGTCGGCTTCCATGACTGAGGCACGTATTTTGTGTCTCCCTAAATTATGCTTCCTGTGCTTCCCTAGGGCAATACTTTGGCGTTTCACATCATTACAGACATTGTTGTAGGAGTTTTGATAGACATTAGTTTTGTTCTCATTTGTATTTCAGTCTGATCTTTGTTTCCAGGTCTGTGAGTGTACACGCACACATTATTCCAGTGCTCAACTGCTCTTTTCTTTCACAAAGGCAAATAACCAATTTGATTTCCCTTTTTCCAGCAACACTAAAACAGTTCAAAATGACCCAGTCGTGCTTAACATATTAAAACTGTTGATGGTAAGAAATTTAGAACAGCAGCTATAGTGTTAGAAGTGAAGAATTCAAGCCAACTTGTCTTTGAGTGTAAAAAAAAAAAAAATCATTATACACATACAGAGGTGTGTAGATTGACTGTTTATTCATCTTCTAGAAGATAGTAGTGGCTGTAGATATGAAAGGTAGACAGTGCTCTTAAAGACTACAAGCAGATTCTGCAGGAGAAAAGAAGATTCATCTTCTAATAAGGTTTTTTTTCCCCCAATACCAATCTCTGATGATAGATTCTTCTTAGCTTCTACTTATATAGAGTCACCATCTTTTATATAGTTTTGTGTTTCAGGCTTAACTAGAAAGGCCTTCTTACTTCTTGAACACGTGATAGAATTTGATGCTGAATTTCTTAGGATTGTACCCTGATGAAGCATGGCACAATCAGATGCTTTGTGGATCTCTTGATGTTTCCAAGTCAGACCCATGTTTGGCCTTGGCAACATGGTTATTGCAAACCACACAGATGATTGGAGTTTAAATTCCCTGTTGAGAGTAGCAATCTTTTGTCCACTATTGTTTTTCTAACCCATTGTTTGACATGGTGCTCAGTCACTGGTGGCTGAACCGAACTGAAGTCAGGTCTCATTTGTATAAAATCCCTGTGTCACTCTCTTCTTTCTATCTTGCTGCCTCCCTGCTTTCCATTCATCCATCCATTCAACATTTTTTCTTCAGCACTTACTATATGCCAGACACTGTACTGTTGGTAAATAAAACAGACTTGGTCCCAGAAATCTTTGGTGGAGGGTGTGGAGGATAGAAAACAAACAAGTTAGCCAACAAATAAATGTATAATTAAAAATTGTGAGGAGTGTAATAAACAAATAAGGTACGCTGAAAGAGATTAACTGATAGAAATGGAAACCTAGGGTTTCCTAGGATGGTTTCAAGACCTGTTGAGGAGGGTGTCAAGTTGGCGGAAGAGCATGGAAGTTCTTGGCTTTTCTTATCCCTGAAATGCAGCTAGATCAGCATCAAACCATTTTGCACACCTAGAAAATAGATCTGAAGGTTAACAACAATCTGCATAACTTGAGCCAAAGAACTCAGCAGGTATGCAGTGTGGAGAGGTGAGAGGGTGAGAGAGAAGCCGTGGAGGGTAGGGAATGGTATTTGTGGACAGAGGACAGAGAAAGGGGAAGGGGGAGAGTACAGGAAAAACAGTCCCCTGAAAGCTGGAGAGAAAGTCGAAGCACCCATAAGTGCCTGAACAAGAAAGGGAGAAAGGAGGAAGGAGAGGGTTTCAATATCATTAGGACTCTATACAGGACAGAGCAGCATTGGGAATCCCACAGCCCAATACCTGGCTGTCCCCTGGTGAGAAGAGCAAATCCCCAGGAGCAGGCAGCGAGGTCTGAGGGCTCTGTGAGCCACACGGAGGGAAGCGGTTCCCCTGCTACCCTGCAAGGAGGGCATTTGGCACGGTCTCACCACAGGCAAAGGTCCCAGTGGACCTCAGAGAATACAATTGTGGTATTGAAACAAAAAACACAAGGGTGTGGTGAAACCTGATGCAGGTTGTGTGTTTACCAGAATCCCTGAAATGCTGCTGCTACGCACAAACTTATTCTGGGGCAAACCAGCATCCAGCCACAACCTCTGAGTGTCTATAGCAGCGTGATTGTAGGAATGTTCCCAGGGGCAACCTGGCATCTGGCCATTTCTTGGTGAGACTCTCCCCTAGAGGGTTGGAGAGGGTCTAAGCCGCAGGGCCCTCAGAAGTGAGGGGTTTGGAAACAGCCCCATCTGAGATAAAATTCATGAGGGCACTGCTGCCTGGAAGGCTAATGGCTTGGACATGGACACTATAGAAGCAGGGAGTTGCCAGAAGCTGGAAACAAATGAGGGGTGCTTGATTGCTAGCCAGGTAGAGCACAGAGTTCTGATGCTAGAGACTGGTAAGCTGGGTGATGCCATTTTCACCTCTCCCACGCATGTGCATACGTGGGCACATGTGCCACACTGAGCCACCCCAGTAAGCTAAGTAGCACCACCTAGTGGAGAATGGAGCTACTACACCAAGCCCTGCCCAACTGTACCAAGCAAGCCCTAGAGGACCACCACAAGTCCCTCTGCCTGCTTAGGGTACAGAATATAAAGTGCTTCATAGTTTGACTTCTAGGGGAATCTGGATGTAATTTCATTCAGATTTCATTCTTTTCACTGGTCCATATGTTGTGTGTGTGTGTGTGTGTGTGTGTGTGTGTGTGTGTGTGTGTTCGTTCTTGGATACAGAAAGAGAAAACATTTTTATTTTCCATTTTTATATAAATTTTAAAAAAATTTTACTATTTTTTGCAGATTTATTTTTTATTCTATTTTACCTTCTCCAATTCATTTAATTCTATTTTATTGTATACATATTCTTAATTTTTAAACAATTTTTACTTTTTTTTTCTTTTCTTTCCTTTTTTCCTCTATGCAATCAAGCTTCTTTCAATACCCAGACCAAACTATACCTAGGAGCTAGTTTCTTTCATTTGATTTTTTGGTGGTGTTTTTAATCTTTTTAATTTTTATGCTTTTTCTTCCTCCAAAATGACAAAATGAAGGAATTCACCCCAAAAGAAAGAACAGAAAGAAATGACAGCCAGGGACTTAACATGAGTAGAAGCAAGATGTCTGAATTAGAATTTAGAACCACGATGGTAAGCATCCTAGCTGGGGTTGAAAAAAGCATAGAATCCCTTTCTGCAGAGATAAGAGGTGAAGTCTAGTCAGGACGAAATTAAAAAATGCTATCACTGAGATGCACTTGGAATGCCACAGCAGCAATGATGGATGAAGCAGAGCAGTGAGTCAGTGATAATAGAAGACAAAGTTATGGAGAATAATGAAGCTGAAAAAAAGGGGAAGTAAGGTAAAAGAGCACGATACAAGAATTAACTCAGTGACTCACTAAAAAGGAATAATATCCGAATCATTTGAGTCCCAGAAAATGGGGAGAAAAAGTGGTAGAAGGTTTTTTATGTGAGCAAATCATAGCAGAAAACTTTCCTAACCTGAGGAAAGACACAGACATCAAAATCCAAGAAGCACAGAGAGCTCCCATTAGATTCAACAAAAACCAATAATCAACAAGGCATATCTTAGTCAAATTCACAAAATACACAAAGAATTACACAAGGGAAAAAAAGTCCTTAACCTGTATGGGAAGACAGATCAGGTTCACAGGAGACCTATCCACAGAAACTTGGCAGGCCTGAAAGGAGTGGTAGGATATATTCAATGTGCTAAATTGGAAAAATATGCAGCCATTATTCTTTATCCAGCAAGGCCGTCATTCAAAATAGAAGGAGAGATAGTTTCCTAGACAAACAAAAAGTACAGGAATTTGTGATGACTAAACCAGCCCTGCAAGAAATTTTAAGGGGATTCTCTGAGAGGAGAAAAGATGAGACAAAACAAACAAAAAAAAGACTAAAAGCAACAAACACTAGAAAGGACCAGAGAACACCACCAGAAATTCCAGCTTTACAGGCAACACAATGGCAATAAATTCAGATCTTTTGGTACTCACTCTAAATGTCAATGGTCTCAATGCTTCAATCAAAAGACATAGGTTAACAGAATGGATAAGAAAACAAGATCTATTTGCTCTTTAGAAGAGACCCATTTTAGACCTAGAGTCATGTTCAGATTGAAAGTAAGGGAATGGAGAACCATCTATCGTGCTAATGGTCACCAAAAGAAAGCCAGAGTAGCCATACTGATATCAGACTAGATTTTAAAATAAAGACTGTTAAAAGAGATGAAGGACATTATATCATAATTAAGAGGTCTACCCACCAAGAAGATCTAACAGTTGTAAACACTTATGCTCCCAACGTGGAAGACCCAAATATAAAAATCAATCACAAACATAAACTCAATGATAATAATACCATAATAGTACGGGACTTTAACACCTCACTTAGAGCAATGGACAGATCATCTAAACAGAAAATCAAGGAAACAGTGGCTTTCAATGACACACTGGACCAGATGGACTTAACAGTTGTATTGAGAATATTTTATCCTAAAGCAACAGAATACATATTCTTTTCAAGTTCACATGGAACATCCTCCAGAATAGATCACATACTGGGTCAAATCAGCTCTCAACAAATTCAAAAAGATCAGGATCATACCGGGCATATTTTCAGACCACAGTGTCATGAAACTCGAAATCAACCACAAGAAAACATTTGGAAAGACAACAAATACTTAGAGGTTAAAAAATCCTACTGAAGAAAATGAGTTAACCAAGAAATTAAAAAGGAAATTAAAAAGTATATGGAAGGCAATGAAAGTAACACAACAGCCCAAAACCTCTGGGATCCAGCAAAGGCGGTCATAAGAGGGAAGTATATAGCTGTACAGGTCTTTCTTAAGAAGGAAGAAAGGTCTACACCTTAAAGAGCTGGAGAAAGAAGAGCAAATAAATCCCTAAACCAGTAGAAGACTGGCAATAATAAAGATTATGGCAAAAATCAATGCTTTGGGGGGGAAAAAAAGAACAGATCAGTGAAACCAGGAGCCGGTTCTTGGAAAGAACTAACAAAATTGATAACCCCCTAGCCAGTTTGGAAAGAAAAAGGACCCAAATAAATAATAATAGAGGAGAGAGCACAACCAACACAGCAGAAATACAATAATAAGAGGATATTATGAGCAATTATATGCCAATAAATTGGGAAATCTGGAAGAAATGGACAAATGCCTAGAAACATATACACTACCAAAACTGAACCAGGAAGAAGTTGAGAATTTGAACAGACCCATAACCAATAAAGAAATTGAATTAGTAATAAAAAATCTCCCCCAAAAAACCAGAGTCCAGGGCCAGATGGCTTTCCAGGGGAGTTGTACCAAACATTTAAACAAGAGTTAACTCCTGTTCTTTTGAAGCTGTTCCAAAAAATAGAAATGGAAGGAAAACTTTCAGACTCTGTCTAGGAGACCTGCATTACCTTGATTCCAAAACCAGACAAAGACCCCACTAAAAAGGAGAGCTATAGACCCAATTTTCCTGATGAACATGGATGTAAAAATTCTCAATGAGATACTAACCAACTGGATTTAATAATGCATTAAAAGAATTATTCACCATGATCAAGTGGGATTTATACCTGGAATGCAGGGCTGGTTCAATATCCGCAAATCAATCAATGTGATACATCACATTAATAAAAGAAAGGACGGGGCGCCTGGGTGGCTCAGTCGGTTGGGCATCTGACTTCGGCTCAGGTCATGATCTCGCGGTCCGTGGGTTCGACCCCCGCGTCAGGCTCTGTGCTGACAGCTCAGAGCCTGGAGCCTCTTTCAGATGGTGTGTCTCCCTCTCTCTCTGACCTTCCTCCATTCATGCTCTGTCTCTCTCTGTCTCCAAAATGAATAAACGTTAAAAAAAATTTTAATAAAAGAAAGGACAAGAACTACATGATCCTCTCAATAGATGTGGAGAAAGCATTTGACAGCATCATTTCTTGACAAAAATCCGCAAGAAAGGAGGGATAGAAGGATCATACCTCAAGATTATAAAAGCCAGATAAAAAAGACCTGCCACTAATAACATCCTCAATGGGGAAAAAATGGAGAGCTTTCCCCCTAAGGTCAGGAACACGACAGGGATGTCCACTCTTGACACCGTTACTCAGCACAGTATTGGAAGTCCTAGCCTCAGCAATCAGACAATACAAAGAAATAAAAAGTATCCAAATCGGCAAGGAGGAAGTCAAACTTTCACTTTTCACAGGTGACATGATATTCTATATGGAAACCCCAAAAGATTCCATCAAAAAACTTCTAGAACTGATCCATGAATTCAGCAAAGTCACAGGACATAAAAACAATGCACAGAAATCGGTTATATGTCTACACACCAGTAATGAAGCAGCAGAAAAACAAATCAAGGAATTGATCCCATTTACATTTGTGACAAAAACCATAAATACCTACGAATAACCCTAACCAAAGAGGTGAAAAACCTATACACTGAAAACTATAGAAAGCTTATGAAAGAAATTGAAGAACACACACACACACACAAAATGGAAAAACATTCCATGCTCATGGATTGAAAGAACAAATATTGTTAAAATGTTGATACTACCCAAAGCATTCTACATATTCAATGCAATCCCTATGAAAATAACATGAGCATTCTTCAGAGAGCTAGAACAAACAATCTTAAAATTTGTGTGGAACCAGAAAAGACCCCAGATAGCCAAAGCAATCCTGAAAAAGGAAACCAAAGTTGGAGGCATCACAATTCCAGACTTCAAGATGTACTACAAAGCTGTAGTCATCAAGATAGTATGGTATTGGCATAAAAACAGACTCTTACATCAATGGACCAGAATAGAGAACTCTTAAATGGACATGTAAACGTATGGCCAAGTAATGTTTGACAAAGGAAATAATATGCAATGGAATGAAGACAGTCTCTTCAGCAAATGGTGTTGGGAAAACTGGACAGCGACATTCAGAAGAATGAACCTGGACAACTTTCTTACACCATACACAAAAACTCAAAATGGATGAAAGACCTAAATGTAAGACAGGAAGCCATCAAAATTCTAGAGGAGGAAGCAGGCACAAACCTCTTTGACCTTGGCTGCAGCAACTTCTTACTCAACATGTCTCCAGAGGCAAGGGAAACAAAAGCAAAAATGAACTATTGGGACCTCATCAAGATGATCAACTTTTGCACGGTGAAGGAACCAATCAGCAAAACTAAAAGGCAACCAATGGAATGGAAGAAGATATTTGAAAATGACATAAAGAACTTATCAAACTCAACACCCAAAAAACAAGTAATCCAGTGAAGAAATGGGCAAAAGACATGAATAGACACTTTTCTAAAGAAGACATCCAGATGGCTAACAGACACATGAAAAAAGGGTAAACATCACTCATCATAGAAATACAGATCAAAAACCACAATGAGATACCACCTCACACCAGTCATAATGGCTAAAATTAACAACTCAGGCAATGAAGATGTTGGCGAGGATGCGGAGAAAGAGGCACCCTTTTGCTTTGCCAGTGGGAATGCAAACTGGTGTGGCCACTCTGTAAAAGCAGTATGGAGATTTCTCAAAAAATTAAAAATAGAACTACCCTGTGACCCAGCAATTGCACTACTAGGTATTTATCCAAAGGGTACAGGTGTGCTGTTTCAAAGGGGCCATGCACCCCAGTGTTTATAGTAGAGCTACTGACAATAACCAAAGTATGGAAAGAGCCCAAAAGTCTATCAACAGATTGAATGGATAAAAAAGATGTTGTGTATATAAATATACAATGAAGTATTACTCATCAATCAAATAGAATGAAATCTTCCCATTTGCAACAACGTGGATGGAACTAGAGTGTGTTATGTTAAGTGAAGTTAGACAAATATGATTCACTCCTGTGGAATTTAAGATAGAAAACAGATGAACAGAAAGGAAGGGAGGCAAAAATAATATAAAAACATGGAGGTGACAAAACATAAGAGACTCTTAAATACAGAGAACAAACTGAGGATTGCTGGATGGATTGTGGGTTTGGGAGATGGGCTAAATGGGCAAGGAGCATTAAGGAGGACACTGGTTGGGATGAGCACTGAGTGTTATACATAAGGTGTGAAAGACTGGATTCTCCTGAAATTATTGCACTGTATGCTAACTAACTTGATGTAAATTAAAAAAAAAAAAAAAAAAAAAAATATATATATATATATATATAAATAAATAAATAAATAAAAAAGAGAGCTCTCAAAGGTTGCCTCTAAGATGAGGAATGAAAATTGAGTTGGACTTAATCATGAGAAGAAGAGGGTGGAAGAGTGTTCGAGGGAGAGGAAGGAACGCATGTGAAGGCTATAGGGTAGGGAGAGACGGAGAGGCGGCTGGCATGGTGGGAGTGTAGTGGGTGAGGAGGGAAATGTGCAAGGTGAGGTGGGGCAAGTAAGTGAGGGCTAGATCTCCTGGGCCTTTGTAGACCATGAGAAAGAGTTTGGATTTTATTCAAGCCATTTTCTGGCTGGTGCTGAGTGGACAGAGCATTTAACCTAAAAGAGCTGTAGATTTGGTTATGAAAGGGCAAGTTGCCTTTCTGTTTAGTATATCTTGGAAATGTTGGATGGGTGAAATGAATTAAGATACAGTAAGTGTGTATCCATACCCATGCAATCCATACCCATGCAATCCTCAGTGTTTGTCCTCGCTTCTCACTGTGTCTATTATCACTTTGAACTTTGGTATCACCTTTTTTTGTTTAGGAAATGCTGTGCCATGGTTACGTATCATTTATATTGTTTCTTCCATGTAGATCACTAGCTCTTTGAGAACAGAAACTTTGGTGTGCTCAGGGACAGTACCCAAAGCCCTAGACATAGTAAGCACATAGGATTTTTTTTGTTTGTTAAGGATTTGATATTTATTTTAAAAATCCGTCTACTGGTTTTTAAAAACTAGTATATGTAGTATGTTTCGCCTACTGTTGTATATGTTGTAAAGTTTCTGTTGTAACAAATGGAAAACAAAGTAGGTTGTTAAAAAAGCAGTATGGCATAAAGTATAAGATAAAACCCTTTTCATAGGGACTGCATAGTTTTTTGTTTTAATATGGTTAAAATTGCCTTTCCAAGTGGCTTTGCAGGTTTCACTTTGACAGTATCTATTTCCTAAATCCTCACCGGTATTTGATTATTTGATGCTACTAGACTTTTTGATTCACGCAAACCTGATTATTGACAAATTGTGCCTAAATTTACATTTCCCTCATTACCGGTAAAATTGAATATTACTTTCTATATATAGTTAGCCATTTATGTTTCTTTTCTTTGTTCATATTCTTGGTCATTTTTCCTCACGGAGTCATTTATCCTTGACTGCAGGAATGCTTTACATACTCTAGCTACTAATCCTCTCAGATGTATTACAAACATTTTGTCCCAATCTCCTTTATCTTTTTACCTTTTCTCAATGCCTTTTGCATTCAACAGTCATGTACAGTGGCCCTTCTTCTATTTCAGGGCAGTCAGTGTTTTTGGTGATGTCCCACTTATGGCCCAAGATCTCTTTTAGAATTTCTGGGCATGACCTATCAGCACACCAAGAAAAATACTCCATCACCGTGTACTGTCTTGGCTCAATAGACACTTTTAATTTTTTACATTTTTTAGTTTATTTTATAAATAGCTTATATAAATAAGAGTAAGAGGATAGATAAATTCTTCATTTAAAATCTTAATAATTTAAATGTAGCGACCCTGACACTTGGTTCCAGGTTCTCCTCATTTGGAATAGATGGACCTAGATAGATACACACCTGAAATGGATGTCTCTGCGTGAACCTGGAATATATCCATCTTGTAAATACTGGTTCCCGACTTTAAATCTACCTCCAGTAGGTTCTAACTTAGTACTCCTGGTTCTTCTCACTCTTGCATCATCAAAACGTTAACACTAGAATTTTTTAAATCTTTAATGGGTCATAATTTTGTTAAAGAGAGTATAGCTATGTTCTTGGCTCCATAATTCAGACATTTTCATTCTTGAATTTATTAAACGTCAAATGATCCATTGAATTTGCACGTTTGTTTCTCATCTATACTTTCCAGTCACCTTTGTATACTAACCTGTCTTCGGCATTTGTCCATTTATGAGCTGTATCAAGTAAAATTTGGACCCCGGCACAAAAGTTGAAAGAATCTCATCCTGCACCCTTTTAGCATAACAGGATGGTCCAGCAGGTTTTCGTTGCAAAATATTGAATAAGTCCTTCCTGTGGAATGACTAAGTGAATGAGAGTCCCTTGTTTTCTTTTTGTTCTGAGAGATCTATTGCTCACTCATCAGTTCTTGAGTTTGAGAAGATTCCTCCTTAGATACTGTATAGTATGTTGTCATCTGAAGACTCAAGAGACTCAAGTTTTACTTAGGGTCAGTGTCCCCATCCACGATAGCATTGCAGGTGCTGCTGCCCTTTGTCTCTTTGTGTCCATCTTCTGATTTGTCTAATGATTGTGACATGTCTCCCTCTGTCTGTTGTCTTCTTATTGCCCTTATGGACAGAAAATTTTAAGATTCTCAATTCTCATCCGTGTTCAATGAAAGCTAAAAGCAGACTACCAAGATGGCGTCTCAGGTCTTTCTACCCCATTGAAAGATGATACAATAATTTGGGTAATGCAGTGAGAAAATTGCAGGGTGATGCAATAGTGATTATTTTTGTATCATCCTTTTTGGTGATTTCATCATTTTCCTTTGTCTTACTCGTTTAAAAAAAAAAAGTTGCAAATAACATGAGATAGAGGGGGAAAAAAAAAAACCCCTACCAAGATCCTATAATACAGCTTAAATTTATCAAAGGTTGCAGTGGACCCGTATGTAATTACAAGGTAGAATTAGTTTTATTCTATTTTTAAAAATAAGTATAATTTCTCTTTGTTCTTAGGAAGACTCTAAAACAAAATCATGAAATAACAGCCTTCCCACGTAGTAAGGAATTGTTCAGAAAAGAAAATGAAAAACTCAAAGTGGGCCCAGCAGCCCTAATGTTCTCCTGGAGCCTGAAGGACTGAGCTGGCCGGAAATACACGTGGACTGTGCTCACAGAGCTCTTAGTGCAGAGTCCACTGGAACGGAAATGACACTTAATTAGTCTTAGCGTGTCTTTACTACACTTAAGCTCACAGGAGTTTGCTTATGGCTTTCTGTTCTGACCTTCCCCCTATCTGTGCAGCATGGGCAGAAAGAATAAACTAGCTGCTTTCTGACAGAGGTGGGTGCCCCCCCACTCCTGTTCGTTCTGTTAGCAGGCCCGCTTTATCTCGGGTGTCTCTCTTCTAAGCCTCTTTTCTATCAAAGCCCTCGAACTGTTAGCTGTTGAAGTCAAGCACGTCTCTGTTGAGCACCGAGCACTGCCAGCGTCCCATTTGGGGAGAATCTACGAGGTGTGTATGCCAAGCACGATATCATTGTGTGCAGGCACTGCGGGAGTCTGCCAAACCCAGGGGCAGGCTGCCAGTACAAATGCCACGTTGACATGACATTTACAAGTTTAGAGTCTGGAAGAGGACTGCCAGCGGAGCACTCTTCAGCTGCCTCATTTAGGGTGGCGGTAACTGGGCCAACTTTTGATTTTCAGACTCCAGAAGCATAGTCAAGAAGTAAGACTTCATATAGAATTTGAAACTATCACTGCCACATTTTCTAGGAAGTGATGAATTTGGTCAGCCCGTTTCTGGGATGTGGGATATGCCCTGGTGCAGGTTAAAAGTGCATAATCCGTAATCAGATCTGGGTCTGAGTGAGGGCTCCATCACTTACGGTGTGACCCTGAGCAAATCCGTCTGCCTGAGCCTCAGCTGCCCACTATAAAGTAGGGATGATAGCACTTTCTTCCTGGGGTAATTGGGTGGATTAAATATCTCAAGAAGTGTGAGCACTTTTTCCAGTGCTTGTCCAATAGTGAGTGCTCAGTGATGTGAGGCATTTTTCACATTCTTCAGAAGCTCGTGAGAAATTCAGGTTTGGAGCTATTTGTATGTTTTAGTCACAAGTGGGCATATTCCAGCCTGCCGGGGACACGAGCTTGTGGGGACACTCCCTCTCTGACTCAGGCATTGCCGGCACACTGTGCACAGGAAGCCCAGCACGTAGTTTTCTTTCTCTCTCTAGGGAAACTTAGAACTGGAATCAGAATCATTTGGGCATTTGGCGGAAGGCCGAAACCATTTGGGTGTTAAGAATTTATTCCAGTAATAGCAGTCCTTTGATTGACCTGGAGCTTTTCTATGGCGTATTCTCTGCAAAGGGAAGGCCTCGGGCTGTTCTGAAGGATATTCTGTGGCTTATTAGGGGCACTGTCTTTTCAGTGTTGGTAACAAGGTACTTGGTCTTGATTAAGTCTGTTTTCATGATCTAGTAGTTAAAGGACAGGTTTTTCTTTGCTACATATACAGGATATGATCCTCACCACCCTGTTTAGTTAACTTCTGTTCATCATTTTCAACACTGCTAGTAAATTATCTCAAACGATAGAATTCTTTTTTCTTCTTTCTTGTTTTTCAGATCTTCAAAGTTGCTGCGGGCATTCTATGTCCCCTTCCTGTCAGATCAGTATACAGCGTATGCAAACTACACCATCCTCAAACCCCGGAAAGCAAAGCAAATCAGGAAGAAAAGTGGAGGTTAGCAACACGCCTGTGACCCCAAAGGACGACCATCCTGTTAACTAGTGATTGCACTGACAGGACGCCCTCCACATCATCATTTGTAACGTTTGTAATAAAGGCTGTCTGACACAGGATTCTAGAATCTGGGTGCTTTGGGCTGGTCAAAGTAATTCCCATTCACGTCTTGCTGTGTCTCTGTTCTGCATGTGAACTTTTTGCAGCTAGGCAGGAAAAGGCCTTAACGTCTGGTAGGTATGTTGCTCTACATCTTACTGTTTTTCTTCTGTTCGATATTTACTAGACCGGAGAAGAGCAGAGCCACCTTACAGGAAGAATTGAAAATCCTTGAACTGGATGGCTGCATTAAACTCTCTCCCATACTTTGGCCTGGCATCTGAGAACTAGCAAGCCTCTTTTGGGCCACACAGGCTTCTCCACCAAAGCTGTTTGGCAGCTCTTAGCAGACCTTACTCAAGTCCTAGTGCTGAAAATGAGCACAGCCTAATTGCCAACCTACATGTCCTTTTCACCTTGTGCAGGACTAAGCTTCTCTAAAGCACTTCACAGGACGAGGACCCTGTCCTGGAGATATCTCAGGAAAAAGGCAACCATTTGAGGAACTGTAACCTAATTTCATTATGTAGGATGCCTCTTATTCTCAGTTTATTTCCTATACAACAAACTGTGTTAAGTTTTCGCATGCTGTTTCTTGAATTCCAGACTTTTCTGTATAAAAGCATCAGCAGAGTAGACCATAACTGTATAGGACATATTTGGGGAAAATTAATTTGATCACTTGGTAGGTAGGTTTGGATGACCTCACATTTTTAAGAAATGTATTTTGAGGCTATTGATGAATTCCCACCCCCCCCTTTTTTAAAGAACCCTAGTGGAAAAGGCCACTGTATATTTACAGCACGTATTTTTGAGTCTTATCTATTGCAAAGCACATTCTGCATGGGGCACTTCTAGTCAAATAGGCAATGATAAGGACTTAATTAAAGTGTAATGAGTATATACTGTTACTTTACATACAGTATTTCACTGTTTACAAAGTACTTTCACATGATCTCGTTTGGTCCTCACGGTCACAGTGTGAGGCAGACAAGACAAGTGGTTTGGTCCCCATTTTATAGATGATGAAACAGGCTTTGGGGGGTGGTGGGGAAGGGCAAGTGGCTTGCCCAAGGCCACAGTAAGTAACAGAGCTGGGACTAGAACGTGGGTTCCTGAACTTCTTACCTAAAGCTCTTCCATACTTCCTCTCTTGACTCTGAAGACATTGGAAGACAGAGCGATGGTGTTGGCTAGAGACCTGACTGATAATGTAACTTTCTATTTTAAGGAAGAATTTTCTCTGTGTTTCTTTGAGTTCTTCAGAGCCTCCATTCTGCCTGTGGGTTAGACCATCACAGCAGTGCCCCGTGGTACGGCCCAGCCTGTGTCTGGAAAGTTGTGCTCATGTTTGGAAGTCCTGCTCTTTTGCAGCCACACAGAATCTCCTATCAGTTTCGTTTCTACATAATCAATCTGGGGTCATATTATAGGTGCCTTATTTCTGTAAAGGTAATTATCTAGTAATCTGCAGAGAGGATGAAGAGATTTTTCAGAGCTTTCATCTTTCATTCTTCAAAGAGAAGGGCTTTTCAACAGGAACTGATCCCAAGAGAAGAGAAAGGAAGTCATAGGGAAAGAAATGGCTAGTCAACGTACAAAAAGTCTCCTCCTTGTCGGGATCCCTCTCATGGAATTTCCAGACTGAGGTTGAAGCGCTGGAGAGGAAATAGGTCTAGACAGTACAGAACAGTAACTGCAGAGTGAAGATAAATTGGGGTTCCACTTGCTGCTTTAAAGATTTCTGGTATTTAATTCTCCATACTTGGTTACTGCTTTCCAAGGCGAATATTGGCACATGTGTTCTGACTACAGGGTAGAGAATTTGCAGTGAAATGTCTTGCCACACCTGCAGTAACCATGTGCTGTCTTTCACACTGGCTAAAGCCTTCTACTTTTTGCAGGAAAATAAGAGTCCCATAATGGAGGTCCATGGTGAGTAGCTTTTTTCCTAATCAAAGTGATACATTGATGGTCTCTTTTCTCACCTTGCATGTTTAAAAAAAAAAAAAAATCCTTCTGAGTGAGGACTTACTGTAATAGAGCACAAAAAAAGGTCATGATTGATCAAGGGATTCCTTGGGGATATCTGCTCCTATCCCTTTTAAAACCTGGTTTTGGTTTCCTCTGTTCTAGGTACATCTTTAGTGAGAGCACAATACATTGTGGAACACTGTGCCAAATGCTGTGGGTAAGGGACGTAAAAACCAATGTTGTTCATTTTGAAAATTAGTATTTTTCATGTGATGTTATATAAACACATTTTTGAAAAGTCTCCATCTCAGCAATACAGGGAAGCCAGCTTTGCCTGGGAAAAAGAGTTTCAAAACACCTGGTCAGACAAGTATTTCTCCTCCAGAGGATCTGTGTTTAGCATGAGCTAACTGCTCTGCTCACTTTAAGGATAAAGTATCTGAGGTACTTGTCTTTTCACAGATTGTTGTGTATTGAGAAATATGGAGGACTTTGTTTATTATTCGTAATAAACTTTGATTATGGAGCTAAATGAGGGAGTAGGTGTACTTGACCATTTCAGGGCTTTCTGATCTCTAAATTTTATTTATTTATTTTTTAGTAATCTGTATGTGGGTCTCGAACTCCCAGCCCCAGCACCAAGAGTCACATGGTCTTCCCACTGAGCCAGCCAGGCACTCCCCCGACCTCTTGATCTTAAGCAGCCTTATCTGAACCCCAGATCTTACAACACTGAGTCCCATTACTGAACCAGACAGTGTGTTAGGCATCTATTATCAAAGTGTACCTGGCACCTGAGGGCTGTCATCTGATAAAACAGAAGACTAGTCATTTTAATCTCTTGGGATAATCACAGAAAATGGGAGCCCATACTCTTTATTATTGAATTCAAGTTTAGAAACATTGTTTTAAATCAGGGTGGTTCTTGATCTCAACCATTTACTTGGGACATTTTTGCTGGTTTGGAGTTCTGGGAAAGAACCTTAAAAACTCATGTGGTTTTGTAGCATTATTACATCTGGAGTGACTGTTGGGTCAAAACACTAGTGGCAATCCTTTATTGTGTTTTTGCATTTCGTGGGATTTGAAATAAGAATTCACTGTGATTATGCTGTCTTCTAGCCAGTGTCAGGCACCTCTGCTTTAATTTGGTTATTTTTTTCCGAGGAGGGAAAAGAGACACAATTTAAACTTTGCCTCCACAGCCTATTAAAGCTCATGTGTCAATTCATTCTTATGTTACTACATTAAATGCCTTGAGTAAATGGATAGATGGACGTATGCTCAGCTTTATTCTTTTGCAACAGTAAGATGAGATTTCAGATGCCCTCTGGTGTTTTGGTAAATCTAAATGAATGTTGCCTTTAATTTTTCCAGCACATACATTACCATGTAATTCATGCTGCACATGAAATCAGGAAGCAGTACAGTGTTGATGCAAGAGTCTTGTCCAGTTCATTTGTCTTCCTGATCCCTGTACTTTATTCCACGTGTCACTATTTATATCACGTACGTGTGTTTTCTGTAAAAGAAAAAGTTAAATAAATCTTGGCAATTTGATTTTCCTTTCTTAGGCTGGTATCTTCTCGTTTGCTTCTAGCTTTTAAATCTTTGGTGGAGGTTGAAACTCAACTCCTTGCATCTCCCCTACTCTTTAAAAAAAAAATTTTTTTTTAACGTTTATTTATTTTTGAGACACTGAGACAGCGTGAGCAGGGGAGGGGCAGAGAGGGAGACACCAAATCCAAAGCAGGTTCCAAGCTCTGAGCTGTCAGCACAGAGCCCAATGTGGGTCTCAAACCCATGAACTTGTGAGATAATGACCTGAGTCAAAGTCAGACACTTAAATGACTGAGGCACCCAGGAGCCCCAGCATCTCCCCTACCCTGCCTTCTTAAAGGCCAAATAGCACAGAATGTTTCTTCTGAAAACTCCAGGAAGAGGCATTTATTTGTGAAAGTCAGTGAGGATTAGTTTTATTGTACTTGTGGAAAAACCAAGCATAGTGGGAATTACTTCAATGTGTCGGTGTTGTGCATAAAAAGTAATAATCTCCAGATCCATCTTAGGTTTTTCGATTAAAAAGCTCTGGACTGTGATGGTCTTAATATTCATAGAAGTGTGGATTTGGTAACTGTTTAATTTTTATCTATTTTGAGGGAGAGAGAGTGTGAGCAGGGGAGGAGCAGAGAGAGAGGGATACACAGAACTTGAAGCAGGCTCCAGGCTCTGCACTGTCAGCACAGACCCAGATGTGGGGCTCAAACTCATGAACTGTTGAGATCATGACCTGAGCCAGAGTTGGACACTTAACTAACTGACTGAGCCACCCAGGGCCCCCCCACCTTTGTTTTTAAGTTTTGGTTAATATTTATTTAAAAATGTTTTTCATGTTTATTTTGAGAGAGCGGATGCATGAGTGGAGGAGAGGCAGAGAGAATCCCAAGCAGGCTCTGTGCTGTTGGCATGGAGCCCTGTGTGAAGTGTGATCTCATGAACCGTGAGACCATGACCTGAGCCAAAAACCAGAGTCAGATGCTTAACCGACTGAGCCACCCAGGTATCCTGGATCTGATAGTATTTAACACTTAGGTAATTTCCCCCTTTGTTGGAGGTCGTCAGGATTAGTAAAAACTTTGTGAATGAATTCCTAACATCATTTCCCTGCCTTGCACTTATAGCTAGTAACTTCTAGTAGTTATTTGGTTTTATATGATAGGTTATCTGTTTTCTTTCCATAGGACCCAAAATGCCCACAAAATTTGGTTCGTTTCATTTCTTTAAAGTCCTTTTAGAGAAGGGTGCTCTACCAATATAATTCCAGGAGAAGTCCACAGCTTTAATTAATTTCTTTCTTTTTTTGGGGCGGGGGTGCCTAGAATGTCCTCATTCTTTCTGTTAATCTTTTCAGGCCAGATTGAGTCTCCCCCTTTTCTATGAAGCTGTTCTAGGCTTGAGGATTACTTCTTTCCTCACCCTTCATGAGTACCCAGTGTCTTTACTAATGGCATGGAACCTTGACATGTTATCTTTGTAAACCTGTCTTTCAAGAATATTGTTGGCACATCAAGCGGCAAAGACCATATCACACTCCCATTTATTCCCAGGGTTCAACACGGTTCCCTGAACATTTTGGTAATACCCATGTTCATTGATAAGCAAGAAGGAAGAGCCAAAAGACACTTGCAACTAATACACAACTTATGCTTTCAATGTGGCTGATTTTTAGACCAATGAAAATAAAGCAAGTTATAAGCCCTCTGTTACTCAAAGGGCAATTTGGAAGATGTAAATGAGACTCAATATTGTGCATATTTAAGGAATTCTCTTGAAGTACACACACAAAGGCAGATTCCTCAGAGTACTTTCTAAAAGGAGATTTGGTACCTTTACTGAATATCTCTATTTGATTTTGGAAGGTCAGGCTTTGCTCAGGAGACCTTCTGAACTAGTTTGCGGCAGAAAGCTTCCCCTCCAGGTGTGAAGAAGTGCTCCATTCCTATCAGCCCTGCTAGGAAAAGGAAGTTTAACTGCAGGATGGCTTTGTAGTGATACATTTAAATTCAATAATATTGGGGCACTTGGGTGTCTCAGTAGGTTAACACCCAACTCTTGATTTTGGCTCTGGTCACAATCTCTAGGTTTTGTGGGTTTGAGCCCCACATCGAGCTCTTGGGATTGAGTGAAGCCTGGTTGGGATTCTCCCCTCCCCCCCCCCCCCCACTCATGCTCTGTCTCTCAAAATAAACTTTATTTATTTTAAAAAAAAACCTTTTTTTAATGTTTATTTATTTTTGAGATAGCAAGAGAAAGAGTGCGAGTGGGGAGAGGCAGAGAGAGAGAGAGGGAGATATAGAATCTGAAGCAGGCCCCAGGCTCTGAGCTGTCAGCACAGAGCCTGACTCAGGGCTCAAATTCATGGACAGTGACATCATGACCTGAGCTGAAGTCTGATTGTTAATGGACTGAGCCATCCAGGTGCCCCTCAAAATAAACTAAAAAAAAAAAAAAAAAAAAAAAAAATTCAATAATATCAAGTAGTGAGTGATTTTTAAATTTTAATTTTATTTGTTTTTAAATGTTTATTTTATTTTGCGAGTGAGTAGAGGAGGGGCAGAGAGAGAGAGGGAGAGGGAGAGAGAGAATCCCAAGCAGGGCTTGAACTCCACAACCCATGAGATGATGACCTGAGCTGAAATCAAGAGTTGGATGCTTAACGCACTGAACCACCCAGGCCCTCCCCCTCCCCCTCCCCCTGCCACTGCCCAGTGTGAGTGATTTTTGTATTTTTAAACTGAAGGCTGTTTTGGCTGTCTTCAGCTGTGCAGTTCAACCTAGACCTGACATTGAAAGAAATTATAACTAACAGATTTGATGAATAAAATGAAGCAAATTTAGATAAGGGGTATGAGATGACAGAATTGTAGTGACACAATTTGGAAGATGTAATGACTGACATCTCCATGGAAGTGACTATTCTTCTTCGAATAGTTTGTGATTAAATTAACAATTGGATTAAATAGCATTTTACCTGAGTAGGAACGTTTAAATGTTTTACGTGAACCTTAGGTATCTTCCTAAACTACTTTTGAATGGTGGGGCTTTTTGTTCTTGTTTTTGCTTCCAGTTTCTGGGCTGCTTATTCCGTTGTTACATGCCTGGGGATAGAAATAAAAACAACGGACTCTTGATGGCTCTGACGTGTGAGTTAAAATAACTTTGATCTTGATTGGCCTGCGGAACTGGAGACATTGCCCTGTATTGACCATTTTAATTCTTGAATCTCAAATTGGCAAATGAGAAGGGTGTGCTTTTTGGTCTGCTTACTAGTTGCTTCCGCAGCATCACACTCAGTGCTGGAGAAGATGTGACCTACAGAGCAGTGATTCTCAACCACAGCTGCAGGAGAGGCTCACTGGAGACCATTTAAAAAATCATCCCTATCTTCTTGAGTCCCCCAAGGAATTCTGAGTTAGTAGCTACAGATGGGCCCTGGCATTTATTTTAAAAAACCTTTTTATGTGGTTTTCTAATATCCACCGCAATTGTTATTAGAGGCTGGAAGGCAAACAGTCACACCAAAGATCAAAGGTAATTGAGTAGGCAAAATGTTTGCTGTTCTTTTCCACTTACAGCCCCTGGCGACGCACACTTCCATGTACGCTTCTTGCCACTCCCATCCCCCAACCCCATGTTTTCTCTATTTTTTCTGACTTCCAAACTTTACCTGCCCTCTTACCCATTCTCTCTGGGGCCTGCTTTCTGGGAAACAAGTAACTAATAGGGTACTGATGGACACTAATGAATGTTCATAATTTACTGCAGTTCTCTTCCCATTGATCCTCTCAGCACATTTAAATGGGAACACATCTGGAAAAGAGCAATGACTAATTTTGGTCATTTCAGACCCATTCAAGTGCCATTTTATTGATGGATGGGGAGGAGAGTGTTTGAGCAGGCAGATCCAACCTTGAGGAAGACTCAAGATCTGGTAAGTTCAGACCCTATTGATCGGCACTGCTCAGCCTACTCAGAGAAGGACCTGTGGCTCTGGTGAGCAGAGTGAAAAAACGTGCCGGTGGATAGTTAGCCCTGCGCAGGGCACGCTGGGCGAACCTACTTTGTAGATTTCGTATACTACGCTCTGGGGCATGTACAGTGAAGACTTCCCCTTTGTTACTCGCACTGGTCTTTGGCAAAGGTTCCGGGAGCCGCTGCCCTCCCCCCACCCCCACATGCACACACAGACACGAGAGCAAAGGTTAATCTCATTCTGAGAGAAATGACCTGAAATGTGCCCCCTCAATCAACAAGAAAACACCGTGTATATCATTCAGCAGTTGGTCTTGCTTTTTTCTTGCCTTAATTGACAATACGTGTCTCTTAAGCTTCCCTGGTATTTCCGAGAATATATTCTCATTTTTTTTTCTTGCCTGTGAAATATTTGTGGAGTTCTGTAGGAAAAGGAGGCTGGTTTTACAGTGCTACATTTATAAAAGAATCTTAAGTGCTTTTTTCAACTCAGCCCTTTCCCCTCTACTTGGGCCTTTTCAATAATTGTGTTTTTACAGTCTGTGATTACTGGAGATACTCTAAAAAATAACACCAAAGTTTAAATTTGTTACCATGTTTTTTTTGGTTTTGTTTTTGTTTTGTTTTTGTTTTTGTTTCTGTTTTTCGGTTTTGTTTTTGTTTTACTTCCAAGTATCATTATTTCTGAAAACTTGCTGAGGCAGCCGGACTGCATGCAGTGCCCTTGTAGAGACTTCCCTAAGTCCAGCAGGGGGCAGCCCATTCTCACTGAAAATTTCACCATTTCTTTTATTCCAGGATGCTAATTTGTTTCAGTATTTGCAGTATTCTTTGGTGTATAAATTCCTGTGTAAATGGAAATATCTGAGCTACATTTCTTCAGTTAAAATTTTCTAAACGCTTATTTATTTTTGAGAGAGACAGAGTGCGAGCGGGGGAGGGGCAGAGAGCGAGAGAGAGAGGGAGACACAGAATCTGAAGCAGGCTCCAGACTCTAAGGGGTCAGCACAGTGCCTGACATGGGGCTCGAACCCAGGGACTGAGATCATGACCTAAGGTGAAGTTGGAAGCTTAACTGACTGAGCTACCCAGGTGCCCCTGAGCTGTATCTCTTTAGAACGCATGGTTACATTGCTGTAATGGCAAAAATTTCCTGGAGAAAACCATGCCCTTAATTTATGGGCGATGGATCATCTACCCCAAAAGTGATTCCTGGGTTGGGAAATGATCCACAGGTCAATTCCTCACAGTTAATGTCACTACTCTTTAACGTGACTTTGGTAGTATTCATAGGTAGTAAAAGGTATGTGTTTGCTTGAAAAGGGGTAGCAGCTACTTTGAGGTGTAATTACCAGCCATTTGCCCATTGTCAGGGTTCCAAACATGAGCAAGCTACTTCATACACACAGTCTTAACTTTGCCTCTGTTCAGTTACTGACCTTGTCAAAGGCAACCCAAAACCTATGTGAGTGTGCACAGTGCTCCCCTCTGTCAGATGCTGACACATTATCCACACGGTGGCTCAAAGGAAAGTAATAGCATGTAGCAGAGGCTGAGCCATATAAAGGCCTTAGAATACCTTTGATTGCTCCTCCTGTGCAGGTCATTAGATGCAAAGCAAACATTTGCAGAACATGGACATTTAAAACAGTAAAGGGTACCCACCTAGGCAGATAGGCCTTGGGGACCAGACAAGGTCAGCTGTTTGAAATAGGAGATTTCTTTCTTTTTCCGTGTGATGGCTGATACCCTCTCTTGAGCTCAAACTTGATGGGGAATGTTTTTTTTGTTTGTTTGTTTTGTTTTTTAATTAGGGAATACTTCATGAATTTGTGAGTCATCGTTGCATGTGCAGGGGCCATGCTAATCTCTGTGTTGTTCTGATTTTAGTATAGGTGCTGCTGCAAGGAGCATGGGGGTTTGGGAGTCTTTCAGTATGTTTTTTTTTCTTTTTACTTTTCTTTCTTATACCCTCTAGATTGTCAGATTTGCTCTTCAGAGACATAATATGAATAATAGCTAACATATTAAGCACTTACTGTATGTCAGGAATATTTCAAGTTGCTTTTTTCTTGCATAATCCTTACAACAACCTTATGAGGGTGATAACTGTTAATACCTCTTCTTAAGGTATTCTTCTAATATTCTTCTAATATTACATGGCCTGCCCAAGATCACCTTAGGTGGGAAGTAGCAGGCCTGGGATTCAAACCTAAGCAATCTGTCTGACTCCAGATCCTCTCTCTCAACCATGACATCACACTCCCTATCTCAAGACCTCTTGGAAGTCAACAGCCCTCGAGCTCCTTTTTTGGATGTTATGTTGAGGTACCCAGAATGATTAGACAGGTAGAGATAAGTCAAAGCTGTTTCAGTCTTTTTACCACCTGCTTAATCTGCCTTCAGAATCCACAGCCTGGAGTTTGAGTGTGCAGATAACAGAGTCGGTCTTTCTAGGGGTTAAGAGCTCTGTGTGGTCCAGCTAATTTTAATCACAGCTAGATGAGACAGGGAGCTGATTTCCTGAAGTCCTAGAAGTTAGTGGGAGTTCCGGTTTCTGATTACAGTCCCGGCTGAATTTCTGCTGAGGGTGAGTGACGTGTCCAGGGGGTCTTGGCGTGGGTTTGTTCTCACTCCTGTGACCTTTTTCCTAATAGTTCAGGGCAGGTCAGAAAAGAATGTGGGAAGAAATACTATCTTCAGGGGACCTACAGGGTAAAGCTTTCAGGAGACAAGGAATATTTTAAGTAATCTCTGCTTTTGCTAAATCAAACCTCTGTCTCGTTGCAACTTGGGGACATTGTGCCCAGATGCTGAAAACTACTACTTAGGTTGGCTGGGTCTGGTACAAGACAGGTGATACAGGCTTAGAAAAATAAAGAAGAAGGAAATGTGAAATTTGTGGACACAGCAGAGCTAGACCGGGAGTAGCTGGCAGGAAAGGGCTATTATACATACTTACGGATGCCATGGGGAAGGTCGGCCAGGGAGAGGCAGAGTCTAGTCTACAGTGTGGTAACTAACCCAGAGCCAAAAGCCTTGTTTGTTTGAATACATAATCTTTTTCATCGTTCAGAAATGAAAAAGCCTAGATATCTTGGATATTGGTATCATAGATTGGGTCCTGAAATGATAAGAGACACTGGGAGAAAAATGGGTGAAATTGATGTAAAATCTGGAATATAGTATATAGTAAAAACAAACAAAAAACCCCACAAAAAACAGAAGGACAAATGGATAGATATACTGAACGTTGAAAAATCTCCCTTCCATTCTGTTCCCCAGGTACCTAGTTTTATTCCCACTCACCAACCAATGTGATTAGTCGTGTGTTCTTCTAGAGCCTTCTATCTTTAATACTTATACAAGCGCATCTGTGCATTCTACTTGAAACAAATGGTAAGATACTGTATACACCATTCTGGCACTTGCTGTCTCTTTGTCTCAGTCATACAATATTTTAATACTACCTGTTAAGGAGCAATGTATTATTTTCAAACATTTTTGGGTTAAGTAACACCCCGCATCTTCAATAATACTGTGTACCTTGCTTTTGCATTTAACACTGTAACAAAGAGTTTTTGATGAGCTGTGTATAGCATCTGACAAGATAACAAGGGGTCTGCCCTAAGAAAGTTAGAGCCCACAATAGAACTCAAACATCTGAGACTTTTGAGAAAGCTTGCTGTGCCCGTCTGATCTCTAGGTTTGTTGTAGCTTAAGTCTGCTCTTGTGGTTGGAGAAGTACTCATTCTGGCTGGTGTTCTTGGCAAATCAGGGGCTTACGCACTTTGAGCGTAGGTCTCCAGATGTTCTCTTCTTTTGTTTGGTGTCGGCACCAACCAGTTATTGAATCCTTGGTGGTCAATAACTTCTTACATTTGTGAAGCATTTTCCATTGACAAGGTACTTTGTGTTATGAATCTTATTCCTCACAAGAACAAAGAGAGAGAGAGAGGGAGGAGAGATCAGCTAAGATTTGCCTCTATTTTCCCAATGAGAAAGCCTTCTGGAAGACCTTGAGTCAAGTGTTCTGACTCTAAATCACGTACTCTCTTCATCCTTTCATAGTGGTCCTCTTTGTTCCCAAAGCTCAATTGATTGGAATGTTTTCCTTCCTGCTTCGACTTCCTCAGTAGATAACTATTATAATGGCTGATATTTAAGGGTTGACTCATGTCAGTCAGGTACTAATCGAAGCACTATATATGAATTATTTAATCTTAACCACATGAGGTAAGCTTTATAGCTCTACACATGCTGAAACCAAGATTCAGAGAGGGTGATTTATTTGCTCAAAGTCACACAGCTAGTAATTGGCAAGCTAGGATGTCCTTCCAGGTCATCCTGGCTCCAGTGAATACCCTTAACCATTCTGTATTCTGCCCTGAATGAGAACTGGCTGTCCCATGTCTTTGATTTGCTCTTCCCAAGAATTCAAGAGAAGTTGTGCTCTGGAAATCCAATACCAGTTTTATATCTGGTGATATAAACTGTGGCATGGAGGTAGAGGATGAAGCAAGGAGTAGTAATAATGCATGATTATTAGTGTCATAGCTTCTGCGTTCATTGTGATTCATTGTGTGACTCCAGGCAAAGCTTCATCTTCTTTGTCAAGTATTCCCAGCCTTGTAAAAATGGAATTAAGATTGTGAGGTGAAAATATTTGAGTCCCACAGGATTAAGACAGTCTTTGTATAGGGGCGCCTGGGTGGCTCAGTCGGTTAAGCATCCAACTCATGATTTTGGCTCACGTCGTGATCTCACAGTTCACGGGATCCAGCCCCATGTCGGGCTCTGTGCTGATGGTGTGGAGCCTGCTTGGGATTCTGTCTCTCCCTCTCTCTCTCTGCCCCTCCCCCGTTTGCTCTCTCTCTCCCAAATAAAAATAAACTTAAAAAAAGACAATCTTTGTATAAAAGTAAATTCACAATATCCTTGATGCTATGGTGATAATTACTGCTTTGCATTGAATTAAGTGCATATCTGGGAATCAGTTTATCAGGGTCATCTTGATAAATGAAGGTTGTTGGAAAATGCTTGCGTGTACCTCAGGTTTTCTGTGCGTGAACTGGAACATCTACCAGTTTGTATTGTGGTTATTGTTTTTTTCATCTACCACTTTCTTGACGGCCTTTTTAGTGGGATGACGCTTCTGGGTCTGCCTTGAGAGGACCACCTACATTACATGTCTGTCTCTCGCACTTGGCCTAGAGTGGGGTGGCTCTAGAGCCGATAAGCTTGAATGAACATTTACTTTGTAAAGCCCTGTGGATGGTGAGGAGGAAGCGATTAACTAAATTGAGGCAAGAGGCCACAGAGCATGACAGTGACATCATTCAGACTTCTTTGGGACTGATCTTTTCTGTAGTGACACTGGGAGCTAATACATGCACAAGAGTTGATGTCTGTTGATCCCATCTGCTTGTGTTTCTCCATATTCTTGATGCTTTGACAGGAATGGGGGCAAGTCTGACCCCGTCTTCCCTTGGTTGACTAGATGAGTGGGTGTCAGGACTCTGTGCTTTTGTACTGAGAATGTCACACTGTTTCCTGAGTGTTGCTTTAAACTAACCACCGCCTAATCTCAGCTATTGCTTCTGGTGCTTCCTGGTCATTAGTTTCTTGTGTGTCTTGGGGGTGAGGGGGTTGTGTGGAGAGGAGACCAGAGGAGCAAGAAAGGAAAGGGTGTGGAAGCCGCCAAGTTCCACAGTGCTGTATTGGTAGTGCAGCTGAATTCCAGGAGCCCAGCAAAAGAGGGATCAGTTTAATCTGGCAAAAGCCATAGCCAAATAGGGACAGACTTACTTCTTGATAAGCAGTTTTAGCTGTCACTTGCTTTTGCTGGACAAGTTGTGGCCTCCAAAGACTCTCTTCATACTCGTCCCGAGCAGCTGCTTGTTGACATGGAAATTATCTTTGCAGATGTTTTTAAATCAATGACTTTGAAATATTAGTGTGTGCACAATAAAATGCCCCACCCCACTCTCAGGGATTCTGATTCAATTGATCTGGGGTGGAGGCCAGGAATCTGCATTTTTTCTAACACGCGTTAGGTGATTTAGATAGTCCGTGGACCACACTCCCCAAAAGACTTAGATTTTGTTCTAGTTTCCATTTGGCCCAGTTTCTGGAATAGCTTCTTTTCTGCTGTAGTCTGTTTTAATCGGTTTCTTTATTGAAGGATTTATTAGCATCTCCGTGTTTACTACCTGTTCCTTTCTCACATCATCACAGTAACTAGAGAGGGAACCAGAGGCAGTTAACTCCATTTTATTGGGGGTGAGGGGGTGGGAGATGGAACCGAGGCATAGGAAGAGGTAGGTCACGGTGAGTCAGAGGCAGAGGTGGTGGGAATTGAAGTCCCGAATTGATGACTCTCAAACCAGGCAATTTTCTGGGACCTATTTTTTCAGCTTGTAATTTCATATTTAATCATAGTTACTCCTTAGGTATGCCATTCATTGTGCTTGGGTAAGGAAAGCCTATCTGAGCTTTAAACAAAATAGAATTAATTGGTGCTAATTTTTCAGCATAGTGAGGCTCATCTAAGCTTGAGCAAACATGTGGATGATGGTATGTGTGGGACTGGTCTTGATGTGTTTCTGTATTTGCTTCCTCTACCATTTCTGAAGACTTTTTACAGCAAGTATAAGGGAGCAGATTTCTCGTCCACATACCAATAGGAACCCCCTCTGATCTTCTAACTGGTAAAGTGCAAAATCGAAAAACCTTCTAGCCCTTTTCCCCTCAACCTTGAGTGGTATTTGAATCCATTTCTAAAGGAAAAGAAAATCGTGAAAACTCTCAGGCAATTTAAATTATTTTTATTACAATGTTATTTAAACTTGCAAATATACAATAGGAATATAATGTTCTTTTATTTATAGTTCTTATATGCTAAAAAACTGAGAGAGCTCTACAATTTAAATCCAAGTGAGACTGAATTATCCCTTGTATTGTGACTGTTGTCTTGCCTGTGAGAGCTCAGCTTCTTTTGAGTTCAAAGTACAGGTGCCACCAAGTGACCCATGGCACCTGTTTGCTCTACTTTTCTGTTAGAAATGCTGCGACAGTCAAGTTCCATGATGTCATTTGGCTTTCACTGAGTGCATGAAAACCCCATTTTCAGTTTAAATCCACCTCTGCTCTTCTCTCATTAACCTAGAATGGCAAAAGCACTGAAACACACATGCAAATGTAAGGATAGAAATAGTGTGGCCTACTGGCTATAAAGCCGCCATCCAGATAATCCAGAATATGTTCACATCAATCTAAAAGATATTACCAAAATGAAAACCAAATTGAAACCCTACAGAATACATCCGCAGACCTAATTTGAGAGATAACTGTTCAGGTCCATTGGTTCCCAAACTTTAATGCTATCAAGGCTCCATCTACTGTGTCGACTTCCCAGAACCCTGTTTTTTTTTTGTTGTTGTTTTGTTTTGTTTTTTAAGTCTCCTAAATTACGTTTGTTAATAACTTTACGTTTGTATTAATTAGATACATAGAATTACCATTTCAGAGCTTATGATCACCGTATGTAGTTTATCATTCTAAGCTGCTTAAATTGTAGTCGGAAGCAAACAAAAAACAGGGGGACATCCTAGTTCTGTGTGCCCTTGATAAAGGGTGAAGGAAAACTTTCCATTAACTTTTCTAAGAAAGAACTCCAGCACTCTCCCCTCCTCCTCCTGCTGGCTTTGAGGACTCGTGGAGTTCTAGGGACGCCACTTTAGCCTTTCTCGTAGAGCAAAGTAGCCACTCCACCCAATCTGGAAGGATTAAAGCTTGTCCTCGTTTTGCGTGATTGTTGTACTTCTAGCATGCTAAAGACCTAAAAGAGGGAGGAAGAAAAAAAAAACAACAGAAGGCACCATTCCAGTACCAAACTGAAAAGAAACACAAAAACAAGAGAGCAGCATGTTTTTAACAGCTTGCATGGAAAAAGCGGAAAAAATATTGACTGGGGAGTTTGGACAGCCCCGTTCATTTTCTCTCGCCGCCCGCGTTATTTGTCTTACGAAGCAGGAGCCAGATACAATTCTGGCTCACAGGCCAGAGGAAGAGGTGGAGGGGTTCTGTGAAAGCTAGCGGGGAAATTAGGGCTGGAGACCCGGTGGCTCAGGGCCAGGACGAAGCCGGGGGAGGCGCTAAATCTGTTTTCCTCCTGCCCTCGGGCATCCTCTTTGGTCTGCCTGAGTCCTGGGAGCAGGGCTCGCAACACTCAGGTAGGTCCTTGATCCCTTCAGCCCATCATGAGCAGAATGCATTCCTGCCCCTGTTTCTTTCGGCTGTGTAAAGGATGTGGGGGCTCCATTCGCTTCCTCAGCCCACCCTTGTTCTGGAGTTTAGACGTGCAGTCCCCGCAATGGGGTCCACGTGGGGGCCTCCTTCAGCCGGGCGGGGACTCTACTCCCCCACTTCGGCGAAGCAGGAGCACTGGCCTGGGCGCGGGGCGGGGCCTGGGCGCGGGGCGGGGCCTGGGCGCGGGGCGGGGCCTGGGCGCGGGGCGGGGCCTGGGCGCGGGGCGGGGCCTGGGCGCGGGGCGGGGCCTGGGCGCGGGGCGGGGCCTGGGCGCGCGGCTGGCGGCGGCGACCAGCCGGAGGAGAAAGAACATGGCGGGCACAGCGGGGCCCGGGACCGGCCCGGGGGCAGCGGGAGGAGATGGAGACGATTCGCTATACCCGATCGCGGTTTTAATCGACGAGCTCCGCAACGAGGATGTGCAGGTACTGGAATCGGGCCGGGGAATGGAGTTGGGCCCGGCGGGGCGTGTGGTAGGGGAGGAGGAAGGCCGGCGCCGTGGTGGGAGAGGCCCGGGGACTGAAGGAGCCGGCTTCGGCGGTGGGAGAGGCCCGGGGACTGAAAGAGCCGGCTTCGGCTTCTGAACAGAAATTTAATTGAGAGGAGGGGAAAGTCCCAGGAGGGGTGTGGTGGCTTGACTAGACCTTATCTGGACCTGGGCAGAGCTCCCACTCCCAGCGTCCGGTCCCGGCGGTTGTGGGAGCCCCGGCTTCCCAGCCCCGGCTTCCCGCCTGGGCGCCCCTTCCGGGCGGTGCAGGGAGGCGGATTCGCGTCCAGTCCTGGGCCGGGAGGAGGCCGACGTGGCCCGAGGGGGCTGGAGCGGGCTGCAGGTGAATGAAAGCTTTCCTCTAGGCTGGGAAACTGGCTGTGCTTGGTGGGTAGAGAGAGAGTGGGGTGGCTTACCTAGATGAGTTGGTGCGTTAGCTCTGCTGTAACTTTTCTTTGGAGAGGCAAGGGTTGTCTTCAACCATTTCACCTGCTTCACTAGTGCCAATGTGCTCTCATTTTGAAATCGTCTCCCTTCCTGTATGTGGTATTTTCTTTTTCTAACGGGCCCTATGAGTGTGGCTCTTAAAAAAATCTTCGTTTGGTTAAAATGAAGGCATGTTCCACTGCTTCTGAGGTTCCTCATAGAATCAAACCCAAGTTGAAGGTTTGCCTCTTTCTCAGTGTGTGTCGTTGTCTCACTTGTTTGTAGTATTCTTGTTTTGGTCTAAATCACAACTGTTTATTCTTTGCACTTTGTATTTTTAAAGCTCCGCCTTAACAGTATTAAGAAGTTATCCACAATTGCCCTGGCACTTGGAGTAGAAAGGACACGAACAGAACTGCTGCCATTCCTTACAGGTATATGAATTTTTTGTTTGAAGAGAGGCATGGCCATTTCCATTTTCCGTGGCTTTCAAGTTTTCCAGTGGCTTTCAAGACTTTGACTCTTTTTTTAGAAAGTGTTACCCACACTATTGAGTACTAAGCTGAGCCTGATGCACTCTGAGGAAACGAGACGGGGCATAGCATCATGGGGCCAGATGTATTCAGTTAACTGTTGAGCTCATGGGAAAGTCATTGATACGGGGTTGTCAACTTCTAATTCATTGTGTCATACAGATCTGGAATGCTGTTAGGATTGTGACGGGCCCCTCTAGCTAAATATCGAGTCTATTCCTAGTTCTCTGTGAGTGTCCAGCTCCGGGCCTGCTCTCTTTGTTGATGAGTACCTGGTCGTTGTCATTTCCAGATACGATTTATGATGAAGATGAGGTACTGTTAGCTCTTGCTGAGCAACTGGGAAATTTCACTGGCCTGGTGGGAGGTCCTGACTTTGCCCACTGTCTGCTGGTGAGTATATTTTGCCTACCATTCTTCCATAACTTAACCTGTATAAACCATACAGTATTTGTCGATAGGAACACTACATTTTTAATGCAGGTTTTTTGCTTTTTGTTTTTTAATTTTTTTTCAACGTTTTTTATTTATTTTTGGGACAGAGAGAGACAGAGCATGAATGGGGGAGGGGCAGAGAGAGAGGGAGACACAGAATCGGAAACAGGCTCCAGGCTCCGAGCCATCAGCCCAGAGCCCGACGCGGGGCTCGAACTCACGGACCGCGAGATCGTGACCTGGCCGAAGTCGGACGCTCAACCGACTGCGCCACCCAGGCGTCCCGAATGCAGGTTTTTTTTTTGTAGATAGCCTCAGTGTTGGCTGTTGAGAGGACAGATAATGTAGGCGCTTCAGATTCAACCCTTTTTCTGACTGCGAGCATCAGAACTTTGTGTGAACTTGCCAGTTGGGAGAAAAAGGGTTCGATTATTTTTATGGGTCTTCTCCCCACCCCCTGAAATTAGAGAGCTTAATTCTCATCTAGCAGTGTCATGAATTTGGAAATGTTTATTAGCTTTTTCTTTTCTTTCTTTTTTTTTTTTTTTTAAAGCTCTTATTTCTGTAAGTAATCCCTATTTCCAGGGTGGAGTTTGAACTTAACAGCCCTGAGATCAAGAACTGTATGCTCTATAGACTGAACCAGTCAGGTGCCCTGGAAATGTTTATTAGCTTTTTGTCTTTGATTGTAAGCCTGTGGTTTGCTTCTGATTTACTCTGTGGATTTGATGAGTTCAGCTCAATTTGGTTGACATTTACTGATCACCTGCTATATCAGGCCCTGAAGTTACAGTGTTGCTGTGAAGAAGGCCAGCGTGAATGGGATGAGGTCTCTGCCTTAGGTATCGACAGACAATTACCGTACAGTGTTAAATGGAAAAATGGGAGCACATAAGAGGTACCTGAATAGCAGAAAGGAGAAAGGGATTCATCCAGGGTGATGAGAGAAAACCTCTTGGGGGATGATGTCTGAATTAGGTTTTGAAGGATGACAGCATTTGGACAAGATAGACATATATGCCTCATGGCTCAAATACTGTCTATATGATGTTGATCTCTGATTTTTCTTTCTACCTCTGACCTTTCCATAGAATTCCAGATACATCGATAGAGATATCTGCTTGTATCTCTCTACATTATCTGCCTGTGGCTTTTCCTCTTGGATATCAAACAGGCATTTCAGATTTAACATGCCTGGGTGGTTCATTTGGTTAAGCATCCAACTCTTGATAGTAGCTCAGGTCTTAATCTCAGGTTCGTGAGTCCAAGCCCTGAGTTGGGTTCCCTGCTGGGCATGGAGCCTACTTAAAAAAAAAAAAAATGTTAACATGCCTGAAACGGAACTCCATTTTCTCCCCCAAATATGCCTGTCATTTAGTGGTCCCATCTCAGTAAACGGCATCACTGTCCTCCCATTTGCACAAACCAAAACCTAGAAGACATTCTTGAAAATTTCTTTCACTCATTTCCCAGATTGGATCTGTTAGTAATTCCGGTAGATTCCAAATGCGTTCCAAATCAGTTCACTTTCCTTCTTCCCCACTACTACCTAGCTCATCTCTCCTCGTCTTTCCAGACGTCACAGTCTTTCCGCTAGATTACTGCAGTAACATCCTGACCAGTTGTTCTCCACTCCTGCCTCCCACCCTTCCCTGTAGTCCACTGTTCACCTGGCACATGGGTTACTTCCTGCCACAGCTCTTAGAAAATCCAGATTCCAGGGCACCTGTGTGTCTCAGTCGCTTAAGTGACCAACTCTTGATTTTGGCTCAGGTCACGGTCTCATGGTTCATGAGATTGAGCCCCGCATCAGGCTCTGCACTGACAGCTCGGAGCCTGCTTGCGATTCTCTTTCCCTCTCTCTCTGCCCCTCCCCTCTTCATTCTCTCTCTCTCAAAATAAATGAATAAACTTAAAAATAAAGAAAATCCAAATTCCTATCTTAGGTTTTGTAAGCTAAGTTACAAGCTATCTCTGAATATATCTCCTACTGTGTTCCTTCTTGATAACCTCATTCTGTTTACAGGGATCTTCTTTCTGTCCTTTGAATAAACCAAGCTTATTATTACCCTAAGATTATTGCCCTATGTTGTCCCCTCTAATGTTCTCTTGAGCTTCTGGTGGCTGCGTCCTTGTCATTCAGATATCAACCTCAGTGCATCTTCTCAAAGAGGCCTTTCCTGAACACCCAGCCTGAAATTGCCTCCTAGTCACCCCTTATCACATCATCCTATTCTGTTTCTTTACAGGGTACTCATCACCATAAGATTATGTTCTTTGTTAGTTGTCTTCCTGCACTACAATAAAAGTCCACTAGAGCGAAGAACCTGTCTGCCTTGTTTTTTCTCTGTCCTCAGTGCTAAAATACAGCAGTAATCATTCATTGACTCGGGTTTGGAAGTACGAAACAGGTTGTGTGACTGGAGTACATAGGAGTGGTGGGCGGAACAGTAGAAGAGGGCCTGGAGACTTAGGCAGAGTTAAAATCCAGAGACAGCTCATCTTTGATTCTCAGGAGCTTGGCCTTATCCTATGGTAGTGATAGAAATGATCCACTGATACTGTATGAGAGGAGCTCCGAGGAGGCAGACGTAGCTAGTGAAAGGCCTTTCAAGTAAGAAAGCAGTATCCTTTTAAAGGGCTTCTGGAATACCTCTTAGGAATGCTAAGTACTTTCTACTTTTGTGTATTAAACGTTTTTTGAAACGTAATATTAGTAGACACAGTTGTTTTCTTTGAGTCATAATTTTGTTTCAGTCTTTTCGTGAGTCCTGTATTGTGGATTTTTATCTTCAACATTTGCAGCTCATGGTGTATGCTGAATACGCCTCTACCAAATGCAGACCCAGAAAGGAAGAGGTTCAGAGAACCAGCCCTCGTGTGCTTTTCGCTGGGCTGGGTCATGTTCACTTTCTGATCCTATTCCAGACCAACCCCTTTGGTCTCTTCTGTTTCTAAAGCTGCAAACAGGGATTCCTACCATCTCTGTGTTCTTCATTGCTCTGTCCACAACTCCTGCTCTCTGTCTGGCTCATAAAGAGTCTGCAGTGTCTTCTGAAAAAAGTGGTTTCGTACTCAGCCTCTTACATGTTAGGTAAGTTGATGGTGTGGGGCTGGTGGACAGTGCTGCTTCTCCAAAGGTTGTGTGGCCTCAGTGGCCTGATGAAATGTCATCCTTTAATTGTGCTGCCCACTGTTGCTCATGTTTTTGCAGTTACTCTTGAGGAAAAACATGGTCTTATCTGAATTTGGCTACATATCTTTTAAACCTAGTCATTCAGCTCACAGTAATATTAATATTGTGTCGAGTCTCCACGGTGTCGTTTGTAGACACCATCTGGGAATTGCCATCTGGGACATGAGACCTTGGCTGTCCTACAGAAGTCGTGTCTTCAGGTTGGACACACCATATGTTATCACTGTGTGAACTGAAAGTAACCATTTGGTGTGATGTAGCGAACATTCTGGTTACATGTACCACCTCCCTTCAGTCCCTGTAAAAGGTGATAATCTGTATCTACCCTGATTCGGTAAGTTTTCTTTTCTGATTTTTCCTTTTTGGCCTATTCAGCCTCCTTTGGAAAGTCTGGCAACTGTGGAAGAGACCGTGGTTCGAGACAAGGCTGTGGAGTCGCTGAGGCAGATCTCCCAGGAGCACACTCCTAATGCTCTGGAAGCCCATTTTGTACCTCTGGTGAAGCGTCTGGCGAGTGGAGACTGGTTTACTTCTCGCACATCTGCGTGTGGCTTGTTCAGTGTTTGCTATCCCAGGGCTTCAGATGCTGTCAGAGCAGAAATTAGACAGTAAGATACGTTGTTTTTTTGAGTTATTTGGGGTTTTTGGGAACTTCTGGCTGACAGTTACACAATACCCTGTTACCTGTGAGTGGCTGATAGCAGGACACATGTGATAACATGACTTTTTATCATTCAATTGAATATACGAGTGCTTTTAGATTAGAAGCCTACCTAAGCACTGATATTCATAAAAGAAAACCTCTAAGATGGCCGTGTGTGTGTGTGTGTGTGTGTGTGTGTGTGTGTGTGTGTGTGTGTGTTGGGGGCATTTAATTCAGTGGTACTTGACAGGAAATACCTTCATTATCATTTGCTTTAGGCACTTCCGTTCCTTGTGCTCAGATGACACTCCCATGGTACGACGTGCTGCCGCTTCCAAACTGGGCGAATTTGCAAAAGTTTTGGAATTAGATAGTGTGAAAAGTGAAATTGTTCCGCTGTTCACTAACCTAGCTTCAGACGAACAGGTAAGTTAGTGATTAGTATCTGAGGTACATAGATTTCCTTTCCTCTAACGTTTTAAGGATTCCTTTGGGAGTTTTGGTTATATGTTAGGATCCTTTTTGCAAAATTAATACTTAATTTTGGGCTAGATAATTTTTTTTTTAATGTTTATTTATTTTTGAGGCAGAGAGAGACAGAACATGAGTGGGGGAGGGTTAGAGAGAGAGAGGGAGACACAGAATGAGAAGCAGGCTCCAGGCTCCGAGCTGTCAGCACAGAGCCCGATGCGGGGCTTGAACTCACAGACCATGAGATCATGACCTGAGCCAAAGTCGGAAGCTCAACCGACTGAGCCACCCAGGCGCCCCTAGATAGAATTTAATATGAGCCATCTTGGTGCCTTTCCATTTCTGTCTTAACCAGACCATGATTTTCTCTTGTGCTGGCAGTGGTTAAAACAAGAGTCAGAGAGGAGATGGGAATCCTCTAAGAAGGGAAGACCAAAGCTGCTTTAAGGGCTAACACACCTTCACGCATTGCAGCCGGTCACAGCGGGGTCATGTTGCCTGGGATTTTTGACTTTCAGATAAACAAATGTGTTAGGAAGCCTGCCTGAGCCTCTCCCTTCTCTGGAGGACTGTATAGGGGGACTTTGTACAATAGCAATTTTAAGTCCAAGGATCTGGATCTCTTTGGTGTAGAAATAATAACAATAAGGAGCACCTGCAGTAAGTGTGTGATTTTTCTTAACCTGTCCTAAGGGGTTTTTACGTAAAAGAAATACTGGGGTAATAGTTGCCCCATGAGGTAGATAGCCCATGTTACGTGTTAGGGAATGACAGACACAGAAAGTCGAAGTAGCTTTTTCAGGATGGCATGGTTTGCAGTGGTGTAGATGGGGTTAGAGTCTAGGCAGTTGGGCTTCAGAGTCCAGAGCCTTCATGGCTAAGCCGAACTGCCTTCTTTGTGGCTAGAGGATCCACCCCCAGAGTTTCTAGACCCCAGAAGAATGCGTGTGGGTTTTAATTTGCTTGGTGTCTTCCTGGAATCACTTCACATGTGGAGGACCTGGACCTCTCGATGAGTCTCATATTGAAAGATGGTAAATCTTACCTTAAAATAATTGAAAAAACTTACTGAGATACCATATAGAGGGGAGCACAAAAGATACAACTCTGAATAATAAGAAGGTTAGGAGGCAGAACTTTGACAGCCACCACCCTGGAAGCCCGCCCCAGCTCTCACCCACGCACACCCACCCCCTGCCTGCTTCAGATAACACTTTCTCTTGACTTTTGTGGTTACCAGCTCTTACTTCTCTTTGTACTTTTATGGAACATTATAGTTTAAAACCACACTGTTCAACAAATATAGTGTAAGTTACCTGTTAATTTTTTAAGTTTTCCAGTAGTCACATTTTAAAAACTAGAAAATGGGAAATTAATTTTAATAGTTTATGTTATTTAACACACTGCGTGCAAAATAGTGACCATATGAACATGGGCATTAGCGTATTTCATGGACTGAAGAGCCACATGTGGGTGGTGGTTACATCGGACAGCAGAGGTTTAAATCCTCATTGGGATTTTATTGATGATGCTTCCCATGGTGTAATTTAACATTTTCTTTTGTCCTCGGTATTTCCTGCAACTTGAATGTAGTGTGGGGGAGGAGGGTTTGTAAACTTTGCCTGTAAAGGGCCAGATGGTAAATATTTTCAGCCTTGTGGCTGTTGTAACTACTCAACTCTGCTTTCGTAGCACAAAAGCTCTATATGTAAACTGATGTGTGTGGTGTTGCAGTAAAACTTCATTTACATGAAGTAGCTGCAGTTTTGGATTCGGCCAGTGTTTGCCCCATCCATGATCTAGAGGCTTGATGAGATTTAGGTTTGATATTTTTGGGGTGATAAGACCACATTATATGTGGGATCGTACACTTCGTTAAGAGGCATATAATTTCTAGTTGTGATACATTAGAAAAAAAAATAAGTGCTTAATTATATGATATGTGTATGTGTATTCTGTCTGACCCCTGGTAGAATTGGGGCTCCTGGCTCAGTCATTTTTGGAAAAAACAGTTATTGAGTACCTGCTACATATCGGGCACTGTTCCAGTGCTGGGCTACAGTGTTTAACCATTATAAACAGATCAATAAGCATGATAAATGCTAGGATGAAAATAAAGTAGGGTGATGTAACAGGGACTGATTATAGGGCATTCCTCTAGACTGGTTAGTCAGAGAAGGACTCTGAAGTAGTGATACAAACTGAGAAACAAGAGAAAAATGCCAGCCATACCCTTTCCTGGAGTACCGGAGCTCCACCAGGAGAAGCCACCTAGTGTAAAGGCCGTCAGGTTGGAACATAGCGGGTGACAGGGACTCTGGTAAGGTCTTCCGGAGAAGATAGGCCGAGGCCAGATCATGGAGGCCCTCTAAGTCAGGGTATGGAGTTTGAAGTTTTTTCCTAGGTGCAGTGAGAATACACCTAGATTGTAAGCAGAGGTGGTGTGACTTGGTGTAATGTACCTTTTAAAAAGAACGTCCCGGCATTCTGGCTTCTGGGTGAAAGCTGAATTGTAAGGGGGTGGGGGTGGGGTTTAGAAGCAGGAAGACCAGTTAGGAGACGTCTGCCGTAAGGTAGGCAAGGCAGGATGGTGAACTAAGGTGGCCTAGTGAAGGTGGAGAGAATCTGGAGACAGGTTTAGAGGCAGAGTCACTGGGACTATGGGAAGAGGGGAAAGAGCAGTCAAGGAGACCTTGACCTTTGGCTTTAGCCCAAACCGGGTGGGTGGTGGTGTCATTGCTGAGACAGAGAAGAGGCTGGGAAGAGGAGCAGGTATTGGGGAGAAAAGTCATTGATGAATTTAACAAATATTTATTGGTAAATATTTCCAGAGATGATAGTAGTCCCTTGATAGAGCATTGTTTTTGGATTCAAAATTCCTTGTATAGCCACTACCAGGAACCTAGTTCTGCCTTTTTTTAGCTGGTTTCCTTGTGGGTAGAGGAGCGAGTATCTTGGGGATACAGTAAATTATTGTTCATCGACGATTTTTAAAATTTGTAATATTTTGAAAAGTATGATGTGTAATATTTGTGAAATATGTAATAGCGTATGCACACATGGTGTTCAGAGTTTTGGTTCCTCCTGGGTGCTTATGTTTTTACATATTTTTAGTTTCTATTTGTTAAGATTTCCAAGTCTGTAATCTCAATTTCTAATTTCTCATTGATGTGTCTAATTGCGTATTTCCACTCGGTCAAAAGACACATAGGTATCACATTGGCATTTGGCAGTTTACATTTGGGGAGCTGAGGTCATTAATCTCACAGTTTTCTAAAGTTTTTGGCCTCTTTTTTCTAGGCTTGGTTACTTCAAAGTTATTCTGCCCCTGATTCTCAACATTTAAATCCAGTGTTGTTGTTGTTTTTTATTACTAACTCTTTTATTTTTTGTGTGTTTCTTTCCAAGTCATCATCTCATGCCCAAACTATTACTGTCACCCCAAACTGAGTGTTTTAAAAACTGAGCTTCCTAAGTGTTTCCCCTAGCCTTATTCTTTTGTTTTTGTTCTGATCTGTTAAACAGCTTGTTCAAGTAGTTTTCATTTTTGTCCTTCAACAGCTTATTAGAGGAGGCCTTGAAGACATCATTATAATGTTCTCTTTTTTAATTTAATTTTTACATTTTCATTTGTTTTCCTTAATAAAAGCTCTGCACTCTAGCCAAGGAAATTACTGTTCACTCTACAACAAGGTATTTTGTTTTTGTTTTTGTTTTTAAATGTTTATTTATTTTTGAGAGACAGAATGAGCTGGGGAGGGGCAGAGGGAGAGGGACAGAGGATCCAAAGTGGGCTCCGTGCTGATAGCAGAGAGCCACATATGTGGGGCTTTAACTCATGAACCATGAAATCATGACCTGAGCCAAATGAAGTCAGGCGCTCAACTGACTGAGGCACCCAGGCCCTCCTAGAGCAAGGTTGTTTCTCCCTTTATGGATTTTTTTTTTTTTTTAACGCTTATTTATTTTTGAGACAGAGAGAGACAGAGCATGAACGGGGGAGGAGCAGAGAGAGAGGGAGACACAGAATCGGAAGCAGGCTCCAGGCTCTGGGCCATCAGCCCAGAGCCTGACGCGGGGCTCAAACTCACGGACCGTGAGATCGTGACCTGAGCTGAAGTCGGACGCTTAACCGACTGAGCCACCCAGGCGCCCCTTCCTTTATGGATTTTGATACACTGTTCCAGGCAAAGGGATCAGCTGTATGAAAGGAAGGAAGGAAGGAAGGAAGGAAGGAAGGAAGGAAGGAAGGAAGGAAGGAAGACATGAAGCTGTATGCAGTGGTTTTTTTTTTTTTTTCTTTCCATTCCATTTTTTTTAGAGTTCATTTATTTTTGAGAGACGGAGAGAGACAGAGTGTGAGCAGAGGAGGGGCAGAAAGAGAGGGAGACACAGAATCTGAAGCAGGCTCCAGGCTCCCAACTGTCAACACAGAGCCCCATGGGGGGCTCGAACTCACAAACTGTGAGATCATGACCTGAGCCGAGGTCAGCCCCTTAACTCACTGAGCCACCCAGATGCCCTTTTTTTTTTTTTCTTCTTTTAAATGAAACCCACAGCACTGCCTCGTACCACACGTACTGCCCTGTGGCTCTCGGTAGATACCATCTGACTAACAGAAAGAAGTTCTATTCCTTTAGGATTCAGTGCGTCTCTTAGCTGTGGAAGCTTGTGTCAGTATCGCCCAGTTGCTGTCCCAGGAGGACCTTGAGGCTCTGGTGATGCCCACGCTCCGGCAAGCAGCGGAAGATAAATCTTGGAGGGTTCGCTATATGGTAGCTGACAAGTTTTCAGAGGTAAGGTTATTATAGTGACATCTTTTAAGTACTAAGACAAAAAAAACAAAACCTCCTTTTTGTTGTGTACCAGAAGTTTCTGAATGAATTCTTCTGAATGGGAATGCCTGTAGCAAGAATATACTGGAAGATTATACTGGTTTTGTTTTGTTCATGTTAAACTTGTTAGCGTGCATTAAAACATGTACAATTTTTTTTATAGCTCCAGAAAGCTGTGGGTCCTAAAATCACCCTAAATGACCTCATCCCCGCCTTTCAGAACCTACTCAAAGACTGTGAAGCTGAAGTCCGAGCAGCTGCTGCCCACAAAGTAAAAGGTTAAGGTGTTCAATTGATGTCTCAGGACATAGCCTTCATTTTTGGTGTATTTTTTAAATGTCAGTGAATTTTGTATGTTTGTTATTGTGGGATGTGTCTTTGAGTAAGAGATGATTTCGGTGTGTGGAAATGCCACACTGTGAGACAGAGCTGCTCTATTTATATTTAAAACCAAATAACCATTGTATCTTGTTCCTGTCAAAAAGATGCCTTTTTAGGATTGGTGTATTTGGCGTATAGATTGATAAAAAGTACGCTCAGAATAAGACCTCTTTTCCCTTATTAGCTTAAACATATGATTTGATTTAATTTGCACCTCTTGGTAAACCTGGCATCTTGTAAATGGCTGTATGTAAGCATTATTGTTTTCTATTTATCTCTTTTAGAACTCTGTGAGAACTTACCCACTGAAGGTAGAGAGACCATAATTATGAGTCAGATTCTCCCCTATATAAAGGTAAACCTAACTAGGTTATTTTTTGTTTCACTCTGCCCTGTATGATACAAGGCAGACTTTACCTCCATTTTTCTCTTTCTTTGTTTTACCTTAAAGCTTTTTGAGGGGCACCTGGGTGGTCCAGTCAGTTACTGCTGACTCTTGGTTTCAGCTCAGGTCATGATCTCACGGTTCACAAGTTTGAGCCCTGCATTGGGCTCTGTGCTGACAGTGCAGAGCCTACTTGGGATTCTCTCTCTCTCTCTGCCCCTCCCCTGCTCGTGCACCCACGTGTGTGCTCTGTCTCTCTCTCTCTCTCTCTCAAAAATAAATGAATAAATTAAAAAAGAAAAAAAACATAGACCTTAAAGCTTTTTTTGAATGTAAAGGTGGATAGGGAATAATTGGGACAGTTATGTTAATGTGACATTGTTCTTTATTATGTTGGGAATTGTAAAATGCTCTTTGGTGCACAGGTTTGTGTTGTTACACAGATGATCTGAAGAAGTGTATCAGCCAGTGAATATTGAAATAGTGCTGTCTCTAAATTCCTTGGGAGATGGTATGGAAGTCTCTGTCGTCTTGCCACAAAAGAAGGCTTTTAATTTTGATTTTATTTTAGGAATTAGTATCTGATACAAATCAACATGTCAAATCGGCTCTAGCATCTGTAATTATGGGATTGTCTACCATTTTGGGAAAAGAGAATACCATTGAACACCTTCTACCTCTTTTTTTAGCTCAGTTAAAGGATGAGGTGAGTCTGTCTAAAAACTCTGTTGCCTTTGATAGTCAGTGATTTGTTTGGTTTTGGTTTGGGGTTGCACTAAAATAGAACCTGAAACAGGGATGAAGGGATAAAAAAAGGTAGCTTATTTTAAACCAGTGACAATTCCTGTGTTTGGGTTTGGAGTTCCAAATTCTGCAGAAAATGAGCACAAGGAGCCATTGATACAGACCTGAAAACGTTTTTATGTCCTCTCTGCCTGATTCCTGCTGATATCCACTGGTGTCATCTCTTTAAAGCCAATGTTTCTTCATTTTAAATGCTTTAAGTTAAATATTATAGTATCAAAATTCTAATGATAGCTATAAAATCTCTTGACGAATACAGTCAGTTAGGCGTGATCATAAATGCTTTGCATGTATGGTTATGTTTAATCCTCAAAACAATCTTATGAAGCCCATCTCATTATTATCCCCATTTTATAGATGAGGAAACTGAGCCAGAGAGATAAATAATTCACCCCAAGTCTTGGCAGTGGCAAATCTGGGATTGGAATCAGTGTAATTTGATTCTAGAGCCTATGCTTTTTACTGTCCTATAGACTTTTCATTGAAAGTTCTGGTAGATATCAGTTACATTTATGTGCTTTGAATTGAGTAGTGAGTATTTGTTTTAAGGCTGTACTTTTTTTTCACCCGAGTCAATGCTTTCTTATTTAAAAAAAAATGTTTGGCAGTTGTTAACCTCATCATGATAGTAGGAGAACGTTGGCAGAGACCTTGATGCTCATATGTGTTCTTGCAGTGTCCGGAAGTTCGTTTGAATATCATCTCTAACTTGGATTGTGTAAATGAAGTGATTGGGATCCGTCAGCTCTCTCAGTCTCTCCTTCCTGCCATAGTGGAGCTGGCTGAAGATGCCAAGTGGAGGGTCCGGCTGGCCATCATTGAGTATATGCCACTGCTGGCGGGCCAGCTGGTGAGTACCTTGGCTCACCAAATGATGGGTAGCATCAGATCGTCGGGCACAGTCGCTGTGGCTCATAGGAGCCCCACACAGCTTATCTGATAATGTTCATTTAGATGCACGAAAGTCTGACCTGGTTGCCCATAGGATGGTTTTGATCTTCTGTAGCGCATTAACTTCTAACAAGAAGGTATTACAGAAACGCCTTTCACCTCCTCACCACCTAATAGCAAAGCCATAGAAGAATGTCGTTTTGGTATGTATAAGAGAGCGTGGTATTTAGTGTCTCCATGTCTGAAGGAATTCTTAACCGAGAAGAAAAGGGAGTGTGGTTTCAAGATACGTCAGCTTTGATTTTTGCTCTGGGCAGCTTCCCTGTTTGCCCGTATTCTGAGCAAAATGTCCCTGGTTACCACTTTTCCTACGTTCTGGATACAGGGAGTTGAGGAATCATCATATAGGGAAGGAATATGATGTTTATAGTGTTAGTATTTTGGACAGAGACCACATTATCGCTGTTTATGTTACATGGGTAGTTTTACTCTGATAATCATAGTAATTAAAATTTCAGAGGCGCCTGGGTGGCTCAGTCAGTTGAGTGTCCGACTCGTCATTTCGGCTCAGGTTATGATCCCAGGGTTGCAGGGTTGCAGGACTGAGTCCCGCATCGGGCTCTGCATTGATGGTGGAGCCCACTTGGGATTCCCTCCCCCCCCCTTTCCCTCCCCCTCACTCTCCCTCCCCCTCCCCACACTTGCTGTCTCTTAAAAAAAATTTAGCTGGGGAGATGGACAAGTGATCACTTTTAGGGCAGCGACTGTGTTCAGTGTTCTTCTTCCAGAGCCCGCCAGTACCTGGCAGCAGTTAAGCACGTAACTATTTGTAGAATGTCGAACGAACGAATACCTGAATGTTTTTTGAGAAAGCTACTAATACCTGTCCACTTGCAGCTAACATTGCTGCATTTTGTGTCCCCCTCTCCCCCAGACTTCCATTACTGTCAGATCACAGCAGGTGGGATGTAATTTCTCTTTTCTTAGACCCTTGGATGTATATTACTGATTTTGGCATATTTAGTTTACAAAGCGCACCCTGTGCATGTCTGTGGCATCATATATTTTAAAAAATTTGAAGTGTCTCGTTCTTCAGGATGGATGCCAGAGGTATCTGTGTATAGCTAAATAGGGTCAGGTGAAGTCATGTTGTCATCTGTTTTTCCTGTGACTCCCACGTGCTGCTGAGGGTCATCTTCTCTTCTTCACTGGTGACTGTCATGGGTCACCTGTCCGGAGTAGAAAGCGGCAGTGCGTAACTGCTGAAGACTGAAAGTACTGTCCAGAAGGGGGGGTGGGGGTGATGTTTCTTTTAACCTCTGCTCCCTTCAGACCTGTGCAGCTGGCAAAGGTGGGTAGCTCTGTGGTGCAGGAGTCTGGAAGCAGGGCGGGTGGTGGTGAGTTTGGCGGACTCATACCTGTCTGGCGGGGGAGACGTGCAGCAATTGGGAGCGCTGTCCATGTCTTCAACTTCTTGTTAGTATCATGTTGCCTTGTTACTTATCACCTTACGTGTAAAGATTTTTATATCACGTAGTCAATTTGTAAAATTCTTCCAAGACTTTATATGTGGCCTGGCTTGTGGACCATGGTGAATGTAAAGTTAAGCCACAATAATTAAGATCCAAGAAAAATCCATTACCTGGAGTGAAGAGGTTGTCTTTGAAAGCTGGCATGGTAATCGAAGTGTGTGCTAACACCTGTTCACAGTCTGTGATCATAAAGCTCTTTTATTCAGTCACCATTTTCAAAGCACTGCAATTTTATATTCACTGTCTTTATTTAAAGTACACAGTCACTGGTCAGTAACTTTTTAGCCGCCAGAGAAATTAAAAAACCTGTAAACATGCAGACCCCACAAAGGAGGCACTAGGAAAGCAGATGTCACCTGGCACTGTCGCGCATGCCGCAGAGCCCCACAGGGCTGGGCGTGTGTCAGTCCGCCCGTGCTGGAGTGACCACCCGTTGCCAGGGAGAACAGAATTGGGACGGCCGGGGTGGTTCCACCTGTGACTCTGTGCTGGGGCCACTTCCCCTGGAGTCCTGTGCCTGCTCCCTTCTCCCTCTTCTGCTTTCTCCCATCATCCCAGAAATTCTTTAATTGGGAAGCTATTTGTCGATGTCAGTTTCTTCATCCTTAAGGATTTATTATATCAACCAGGAAGGAAAAAAATGAGAACTGTTATTATGGACAGGTATTTTCGTGGGTAGCTCATTTTTCACAAGTGATCTAGATGCTGCTCGGCACTCCGTCCACGATGCGTTTTTCCAGCACGTCTGCAGTGTTGGGTCTGGCTCCTGGCTACCCTCTTCTCTCCCACCTAGCAGGGCTTGGGCCATCTCATATACGGTTTCTTTCTTTATGATTGTTGTCTAATAAGATAGTCTCAGAATTTGTAAATCACATTCCATGCTATTTTTTTCTGGCTGGTTCATGCATTCAGCTTATTTGGAAACCTGTTTTTGTTTTTTTTGTTTTTTTTTTAGCTTTTGGGTCATTTTGATGTAATGTAAATAGACCATCTTGATCTCTGAACTTTGGAGATACATATTAATGGAATCTTCTGTATCTATAGGGTGTGGAGTTCTTTGACGAAAAGCTGAATTCTTTATGTATGGCCTGGCTTGTGGACCATGGTGAGTAAGTTAAACACAGATGACTATGGAAGGCCTGTGTGTTGTGTACATCCATTTTGTTCATAGGTTTCCTTTTTTGAAAGGAATCCTAATCTGATCAGACACTTAGCCTTACCTTTGTAGGGACGAAGAAAGGCTTCAGTTAGAGTCTAGTTAGCTCCCCTTGAACACGAGCTTGACGTTTTTATTTTCTGCCAGTTTCTTTTTATCTTAAATTTTATTTTCTTCATTAAACAATCTCTGCCCTGTTTCGTAGCCATTCTGTTATGTTATTTTCAAACTATCTTTTTTAACCCTACACTCCTTCCTTGTCCCAAGGGCCTTTGGTCGAACATGGTACTCTAGTTTTTGGCTCCTTTAGATCGGGTGGGGTAGGGGTTGGAATCTGATGAAAGGCCCAGGGGGTAGAAGTGGCTGCTTGGCTTCTTTGAGGTGACATAGGGAAGGAGGTATTCAGGGGCGGGGTCTCGGAGGGGAAGACATCAGCTGTGACTTGGGGCGGGGGAGGGGGGGGCACCCGGATTTCTGCTTTTGATGAGAGGTAGGCTTATTGTTCCCTGGCAGCTGGTGATGCCTCGAGCTCAGGCAGGTCAGATGGAGCACCTGTTTTAGAGAATAGGTTTTGAAATAACTTATCTTCTCTGTGTATTTATAACATCATTCAGCAATCACAGAATCCTTTTCTTCTCAGCGCCACAAACTCACTGAAAGCTGGTGCTGCTGCATATCAAAGTATCAAGGCAGTGGATGTTTTCTGTGAAACCACCTTACACGTTGACTCTTTGCTAAGGTCTCAGGTGCATGTATCTCCTCTGGTCTGCTAGGCAGCGATGCGGGGGAGGGGTGCCCTCTGTACCCATGAGATTCACAGCTAGGCCACATGTCCAGGCCTGGCAGCTTCAGTGTGGCCTGACACCTGTTCATATGAGGGCCCTGGGGGCTTATAAAATAAGAAACTTTGGTTGCGTATTTTGGTGGATATGATAGGCATCTTGTTTCAGTACCATAGCATCTTATATGTCCTATATGTACTCAGGATGTCTGCTCATCTGCAGTGCTTCTGCCTGGGTATTTGGAAGGAGGGGGAAGCTTGTGTCCGCTTGTATGTGGAAGTGGTTGCTCTTAGGGCATGTTTCGGTCACGTGGGAGGTTAAATAGCTAAGAGAGTGAAGAGGAGGGTGTGAAGGAAATGTGCAGATCTTGTGTAAGCATATACAAGTAATTTTAGCGTTTTCAACCTAAATGTGAAGACTATTTTCTTGTCCTCTAAGGTTACCTTCTTATGGCCAATTTATTTTTTTCTTTTTCTTTTCTTTTATTTATTTGTTTTTTTAGCGTTTATTGATTTTTGAGACAGAGAGAGACAAAGCATGAACGGGGGAGGGTCAGAGAGAGGGAGACACAGAATCCGAACCAGGCTCCAGGCTCTGAGCTGTTAGCACAGAACCCGACGCGGGGCTTGAACTCACGGATCGCGAGATCATGACCTGGGCCGAAGTCGGCTGCTTAACCGACTGAGCCACCCAGGCGCCCCTATTTTTTTCTTTTTAAATGAAACTTAAGCTTGGTAAATCATAGGAAAGAAATTTCTCTCCTTTTTGAAAGAAAATGTTTATTTCTCATAGATATTTAATGTTATTTGAAAGACACATCCCAGCAGGTCATTCGGTACTTTTTTTTGAAAGCTTGCATTCCTAATTCTGAGGAACTTTTTTTAAAAATTATTTTTACTGTTTATTTTTTAGAGAGAGGGGGAGAGAGAGAGACACAGTGCCAGCAGGGGAGGGGCAGAGAGAGGGAGAGACAGGATCTGAAGCAGGCTCTAGGCTCTAAGCTGTCAGCACAGAGCCCGACGCGGGGCTCGAACCCACGAACCGCGAGATCATGACATGAGCCGAAGTCGGATGCTTAACTGACTGAGCCACCCAGGTGCCCCAATTCTGAGGAACTTTTAAAGTCCTAATGTTCCACAGAGAATTGAATTCCTGACATCCTTTCCATGTAAGATTGTACTGTCTGTGCAAGTCAGTTATTCTTTTCTCAGTGCTCAGATTTTTTCCCTCCCAGTTGGGGAGTAAGAGGGACCCTTGGCCCTTTTTTCTGCAGCGGCACGCTAGCATGCTAAACTTAAGGCATTGTAAGCGTTCTTTGAATCAATGAAATGTCAGCTCTGTAGTTGTTCTGTATGTAATTAATCACATGGGATTTTGTTGTTTGGTTTTGTTCTGCATTTTAGACTAACTGCTATGTAGTGATCACTGTTCAGTTACATTTTTGAAGCTTTTTTCCTGCTTACTAAACTACTGCAAGAATATTGTGAAAGTCCAGAGTAGTATAAAGGAGAAAGGGTCATCACTTTTTCTGAGGTTGAGTGGACAGTATTGATCAGGGGGAGGGATCTAGAAGGGGAATGGATTTCTTACAGGAGAAGGGGGCAGGCATCAGAGTGAGCACATGGAGGGTGTTAGGCATTCAGAGGGACCCTTGAGGGGAAGGGGAGAGAGACGAAACAAGGAGAGCCAACTGGCAGAACTCTGGAATGGTTTGCGTTCTTTTGGCACAAAATTCAGAGGAGCCAGGACCATAGCGGGCATCTGCCAGGTCCCGTTGAGTACAGCTGAGGTCAGGGCCCAGGCCGAGTGTGTGCGCCGTCTCTGCTTACTCCGGCGCGAGGTCCCTTCCTATGGTAATGGCGTGATGACGAGAAGGATGTCGAGCAAATTAAACAACAGAATCAGACAAGACACAGATGCTCTTGGTGGTTCCACCGTAGCGGGGGAGATGGGGAGGGGGTTGTGCGAAACGCGAAGGCTCTGAATGTGGAGGGAATTCGGGTCTTGGGGCGCGGGTAGAAAAGTCGGCTTGAGTGCGCTCCACGAATGCTTCTGGCTGTCACTGACAGGTTGCTTCTCCCATAGACCTTGGTCAGGTTTCATATTGGTAATAAATTATGTACTTTCTTGGCTGCGCGGTCCTTCCTGTTGGCCTCAGTTGGCACTGCCTGAGGATCTGCTCACTGGGAAGAGTTGGGTGTTTTCTGTCCAGAAGCCTCACATAAATCTTCCAGGGCTGGGGCTGTGGCTTGGATGGCTACCCTTGCCTGTCCCATTACCCAGGAGGGTTAGGCCTGCCTAGGGAAAGAAGTAGAACAAGGAGTGCGTGCCCCCTGCCCTGGACTCGTTATCTGAGCCCCAGCGTGGCGTCCTCCGGGACCTGCGAAATGCGGTCGCACCAGGCCTGACTTTGGTCAGTGCTGTGCGCAGCAGCGAGTTGTTGAGGAGGTAGTAGCTCAGGCCTGATCATCTAGATTGACGATGTCCTCGATAAATGATCTTACAGGGAATTCTTAGACGTTAAAGCGGGCGGTCATTCACAGAAGACGTTGACATGCTGTCGCACCATCAACATTTTATGGGCAGAGAGGCAGGTCGTCGGAGGTTTTCATTTGCTGTCATGCAGGGGGCCACACTGGCCTCTAAGTGACCTCCTTGCTGGCCTTGTCTCCCCAGCTGTTGTTGTCGCTGCTGGAATAATCTTGCTTAAATACCACATTGGTCATCAGGTTACAACTTTGCCTTAAAAACTCAGCGTTTTTCTTACAGGGTCTAAATTTAGCTCTCCAGGTGCTGTGTGTTCCGGGTCCCCCCTGACTCTTCGACCTGATGGCTTGCTGAGTGCTGTTAGTCTCCTTTGTACCCTGGGTCCATTTGTGCCCACCAGGAATTCCTCCCTCCTCTCTCTACTTACACAAATCCTCCTCAGTCTTTGAGGTACAGAGCAAGTCGTCTCTTCCCTGAAGCTTCCCAGACCTCCCTGTTCTTTTTTCTCTCCACTCTGGTACAGCCCTCAGGACCTTTGCTACACACTTTCATTCTTCGTCAGGGTCCGTCTTCCACCACGTGACTTGTCGGCCCGCGTTAGCTTACGTGTCTGATAGAGCACGTGATCTTTGAGGGGAGGGAGCCTCTGTTTTCTTTCCGGATCACCTGGCACATAGTAGGCACTAGAACGAGCTCCCTACCTCCTTTGTCTTGGACATAGGGCACATCTGTAAACTATGATAAGACCAAGTCAGTATATCATGAGTCACGTCTGAGCATGTTTGCCAGTGTAGTACGACTAAATCGGGAGTGTTGGGAGGGTTTGGTTTTTGGTCCCCTTGGCTGACGATGTGAGCGAACGGGGCTGTGCTCCTGACGTAAGTTTCGTGACCGTGTGCTCTGCGCCTCTGCTGCCAGTGTATGCTATCCGCGAAGCCGCCACCAACAACCTCATGAAGCTCGTTCAGAAGTTCGGAACAGAGTGGGCCCAGAACACCATCGTTCCCAGAGTGTTAGTCATGGCGAACGATCCCAATTACTTGCACAGGATGACCACCTTATTCTGCATTAACGTGAGTATTCCGCAGGATTATTGCTAAGCTAAGGCGGTAAGCAGGTTTTTGGGGCTGTCGTTCGGAATTCTGAATAATCTGTTTCTTATACCGATTAACTTGGACGGTTGACGAGGAAAACATCCGTTTTTAAATTCATGGTAAAATGTGCAGGAGTGCGGTCAGCCGGGAATTCCGGTTTAACTGAGTTTTCCAATGCTCCTTTGTATCCCGTATTCAGAGGTGCAAACGAGAAACCTTTTCCTGCAGGTCAGTTACTTTCTCATTAAACGTTAATTTGTTGTCTCAGATTTGGGGATATTTAAATACATGAGAAAGTGTTTTAAGTGCGCTCTCTTAATTCTTTTTCTAGGCGCTGTCTGAAGCCTGCGGTCAGGAAATAACCACGAAGCACATGCTGCCCGTTGTACTGAAAATGGCAGGAGACCAAGTGGCGAACGTCCGTTTCAATGTAGCCAAATCTCTTCAGAAAATTGGACCAGTTCTGAACACTGAGTAAGACTTGAGTATTACTCTGGTTTAAGAAGTAGATTTAAATTTTTACCCTCTTCTGGGGAGTTAGAGCAAAAATTAAGGTCACTGATTTTCCCTTTACCTGAAATAGGGGTTTGTGTAAAGATGATCATTTAACAACCGTGTCTGAAGTGTTCACTCCGACTTCTACGTTGAAGCTACTGTATGATTTTGTATGCTATTGATTGCAACAGCAGATCGTTGTCTGAAGCTATTGAGGATTTTTGCGATTACCTAGTTAGTATCCAGAAATTGCCTAAAGAATTAACTTTTTAAAAATTTTAAACTTTCAAAATTACCATAGAACGTGTATATCCTAGAGCCTTTATGTGGCTGAGAGGACTGCCTTTCACAGACAATCCTGTTGGATTTCAGTGCTTTGCGGGAGGAAGTGAAGCCAGTACTGCAGAAGTTGGGCCAGGATGAAGACGTGGATGTCAAGTACTTCGCACAGGAAGCTATAAGTGGTAGGCCTTTCTGTTTCCGTCTTGCACCTCGGGCTTTGGCTGTGGGGGTGGGCATGAGCGAGGTGGGCAGGCCATGGTGAAGGGGAGCGGAGGGCCGAGAGCATCTACAACGCCTGGGCCCCTGGCCCCTGTAGAACCTTTTTGGCCCACTGCTGAGCAGGCCATTTTCTTAGTCCCAGGGATCGGGCTGGGCGGACTAGGATTCTCACTGGTAAGAACAGTTTGTTGTCTGGATTATAATGGTTTTAAAGTTTAACTTGATGAGCCTGGCAGAGTAAAGAAACTGACCACGGTGAGAAGTTAACCATGTCATGCTTTTGGGTCATTGTTGGCATAGTGAACATTCACATAGATAGTTCATGAACTTTCTGTGCCACTAACTTGATTCTGTTTGGAATTTTCCAGTGCTTGCATTGGCATAATGAGGAACAGGAGGGAAAAGACTTTACTAAATTCTTACCACAGATTTCTAGTCAATGTGTTCTTATGCTGGGTGGAGACAGAGTGGAAAACCTTCAAGGCTTCATCCAAGCAAATGGCAACAACTTACAAGAGATCAAATTTCAGTGACTTGATTCTTTCTGAAGACGAAATGGGATTGTCTGTCTCTTCACTTTTGGGATAATTACATTTAACGCATTCTTCTTGTTTGTGACCAGTTCCTGACCCTTGGTCGGTCATTTCTTGATTGCCTCCTAATGATTATCCGGCACCGTCGGGGCTCCCGCACACTTGCTGTTTGTTTGGTCAGGCCCCGGCCACTTACTGTCTCCAACCACGACTGGATGGGTTTGGACCCAGACAGGGAGTGGAGTGATTCTCTTGATGTTTACATGTATCGTGTGTGTCTCCCTCCATGATTCCAAAGTTAAATGTACGTGATTTGGAATACCTTATTTTATAAACACTCTGTTTGGGAGCTACACTGAGATGTCACCTAGTGAAAGCCACATATTCCTGGATACTGATGGTCTGCGTTAGTGTCTCCCATGAAAGGGGAGTGTGGAAGCTCAGGGTTCACGTAGAGGTTGTTTTGGGGTTTATTTGCTTGATTTTTGCTGTAATCATGTCCTTCGGAAACCTGAAACACAGATGCCACTTGCTGCTAGCGGGGTGTTGGAAGCTGACTGAATTTCAGTGGCTCACCATGGCAACAGCATTCAAACACCGCTCCTTCGCTCCCTCCCCCCACCTCCTTTCCTGGTCTCTCCACCAGAAGCTTAAAACTTAGTGCCTCCTAACAAGCAGTCGTTTTACTGCTTCGTTGTAAGATTGCCCTTTGTGTGTCTGCTGAGTAGAGAAACCACTGGTCGGCTTCTGGGAGGGATTCCTGCTCTCTAGCTGGCCCTGCTTTCAGCTCTGCTGACATCTGGTCCCCGCTGCCTTGTGCCGCCGGTAGCTACCAACAAGCTTCCTTCCTAACGTCTTGGTGTGGGTGACTCTGGAGACTTACCGTTTGAAATGTTTGTGTTTGTACTTTACGGTAAAACCTCGTTAATTTCTCCTGGAATTTAAGGTAATGAGCCAAGCCGAAGGGCTTGCTGAAGCAAATTAATACTATGTCAGGAAACCCATTGTATCTGAACTACTTAAATCTTTTTAAAAAGCTCTCTTTAAAAAGCCCCCTTTATCCAATTGATATCCAGTTGATATGCCAATTACTGATCACTCTTCAGCTTTATTAAAAAAACTTCCATGAGGATCGTTACGGGTTACACCTTTTTTTTAGATGTATTCATTTTACTCTATGTCCCTGAAATATTTATGTATTTCACCGAGAATATTGATACTTATTCTTTGAGATTTCAAACTCGCCTTGTCCTAATAATTTTAATTAATGACGCTTCATTGTAGCTTATGTTTTGCTCCTCGTATGCTTGCTGTGTGGTTTGCTTGTTTCCGTTTGGGTTTTTGAATTGTTTTCTTTCACTCACAACCTTGTGTAAACCCAGTGAGCCCTGTCCTGCTCCGTGAAGGTGAAGACTTACTATAAAGGTCTGCACATGAAACTATTATGTAAAAAACCAAGTTGGACCAAATGCTTCCAGGTTTGTCATATGTTAGATAAACAGAACCTGACTCAGACAGTATCGGCCTGCATTTGAAACTGGCAGCTGCCTTCTAGGAAGTTTCTGTTTTATTACTTTTTGGGCCAAGGATTAAATCTATTGCTATGCAAAAAATTTTCCTGCATTCTCATTTTAATGTCTTTACTGTTATGCTGTAAACACTTTAATTTTAGTTTGATGGTTCTTTTTGTTCTCTGCAGGCTGTGTTCCACTTGGTGAATTGCATATTTGAGAGGCTGTTGTCTCGATTCTTGATTCTTGAAACAAAGTCACACAGCTATTGCTTTACTCTTTGGTTGGGAATGCCATTGGTTTGGGGACAGACTTTTAAATGCCTTTTAGACTTTAAATGTACTCCTGGGGAGCCCTGAGCACTGGCCTCTCCCTCCAAGACTGTGGTCAAGAGGAGACAGAAGCCCTTGATTTCTCAAGCACGGGTCTGGGAGCTAAGCAGGGCTCTGTCATTTTGGGTGACCCCGTAGGGACTTGATTGACTTTCTGATTAAGCGATAGGGAATCCCTTCTGTTACTCAGGGGAGCTGTTCTCTGGCTCATAACTGGTCATATTGGCCATGGATTACTTTTCTTATCTTGATTTCATTAGAATGTCAGCTCCAGAAGCTCTGGAAAGGCAGGGATTTTTGTCTATTTTTTTGTCTTCTGTATCGCCAGCACCTAGATCAGTGTCTGGCCTACATAGAAGGTGCTCAATAAAAACATGTTGAATGAATTTCTAAAACCTGTCCTCTGATGTGTTGCGTGCGAAGAACGTGTTGTCGAAGGTACCAGACTGCGTCTCCTCCCGCTGGCCCAGGAAGGACTGTACCACTCTTACGCGAGGGTTGGGCCCCCTTCCTCAGGCCCCGCTTTGGCAGCGGCCCCGCTGGGGTTTGCGTGATGGCCCCCAGTGTACGTTGCCGGGGAGGAGCGTAGTTCTTGTCCTGCCCCCTTGGCATCCGTTCAGTCAGGCAGGAGAGTGGAGCAGAGACAGAACAGGCTTAAGCCAGCATAGCCGTCCCCTCAACCACGGGATTCATCTGTGTGTTTCTTCCCACGTTTGTGTGGCTTCCCCGTCACAGGATCAAGAGGCCAGATCCTGTTTCTCTGCGCTGCTGCGAAGACAGCAACCTGAAGACACGTCCTGTTTCATGAGAACGAACAGCTCAGTGTGTGGTTTTTGACAAGGGCTCGTTGCAGTGATGGCCCTTGGCTCATGGAGGTGCCACAGCTTGGCCACTGGGCTGCGGGGCCCCGGGGTCTTTGCTGGACGGCTCGTCCTGATCAGCACAGCGGCCCGACCTTTGAGCTGTCTGGTCCAGGCCTCCGGGATGCTCACTCAGACCTTTGGGGGAAACGGACGTGTCATTCCTGACGCAGAGGGGAGCCGCAGCGGTGCGTCCTCGGTGCGGCATTACCCGTCACCGTGTGGCCGCGGAGTGGAAAGTCGATGCTTTCCTGGAGCACTCACGTGCCGGTGGCCCCCCAGGGACGGCGGGGCAGGGCCGCCAAACTCGCTGGGTGCGCGGCCCGCCTTCTTGCCTTGTACTGAGCTTGTGGCGCTCTGGTCCCCTGCCCCGTGCTCTTCTCTTGAAGCCGCCTCCATCCGCTCTGCCTGGAGCCCAGAGAGCAGGAGCCGCCGCCTCAGTTTGAGGATGAAGTGCTTCTGCGCCGGTGTGGGATTGTCTCCCTGGGATTTGTGTCACCGCCGCCATCTAGGGCCTTGCCCCTCTCTCCCGGTCACTCCTGTGGCGCCGGGCCTTTTTATACCTACGGTGGTCCCACTCCCCGTTCGCCTCCATGAGCCTCCTGATTCCAGGAAACTATAATGTTCGGTTGAGACGGCAGTCTTCTGGAGGACGGAGTTGACTCGCTGGGTAGTGAAGCCGACTCCTTCCCTTCTCCAGGTCCCTGAAGCTGACCCTCCCAGTTCTGAGAGGAGTCTGGTCTTTTCTGTCCGGCCGGGGCTCTGCAGGCAGTGACCGCCGTGTGGGGGAGCACCCAGCTGGCACCCTAAGACCCTGTGGGGGTGGCGCTCGGTGGCCCTTGAGGGACGGGCACCTTCAGTGAGGTTCTGCGGTGCTTCCTGGGCCCGGGTCCCCGGGGTCGTAGCAGTGCTGGGGCAGCTGGGGGCGGGGGGGTGGGGGGGGTCCTGGCTGGGAGGTGCTGGCCGGCGGGGCCCAGGGCCGGTTACGGGACTGCCGTCTGTGTCTCCAGTGGTGGCCCAGAGGCTGAGGAAGCCAGATTTCCCTGCGAAGGACAGTGAGGAGCCCAGCGCTCCTGGGGCCGACAAGAACCACTTCCTGAGGGCCAGAGGGCCCGAAGAGGACCCAGGAAAGGTAAGCGCCACGGACACCTGGGCTGCAGGTGCGCGTGCAGGGTGGCCAGCGTGGCGTGGTGCTGCAGCAGGGGGACCTCTGCTGCAGCAGAGTGGTACCTTTAATTCTCTTCAGGAGACTGATTTTTCAGGCCAACGGAGTGTGGTTTTAAAGCCTGTTGCCCTCCTCCTTGTCCTTCCTTCTGAGGGGCGGGGTGGGCTCTCCAGAGCTCTGGGGCTCCTGTGGCCACAGGCCTCCCGGCCGCCCTCCCCGCTGTGTGGGCAGCGAGGCTCACACAGAGGACGGGGTGGTTGGTGGAGTCGCCTCTGGAGATGCGGGTTGTTCCCACTCCCCTCAGAGACTGGCGGCCATTCTCACTTGCTACGGCTCCTCTCAGGCGGTTCTCTCCATTCAAGGGAAGCACCATTTCTGTCGCTCGCCCTGTGTCGGGGCCCCAAGCCCCGTTTGATGTCTGTCTAGGGGAGGTATACGGGAATTTTCAACTTGAGAGTAACTGCTCATTAATCGAAGCTGGTGCCAGCGCCTGCCCTGGGGCTTTTTGTTGGGAGCGTGGCGTATGGCTCACAAATGCAGCTGACTTGGAACAACACGGGTTGGGGTGCTGACCCCGCCCCCCCGGCCCTGCACAGTTGAAACTCCACATAGAACTTTGGACCCCCCAAACGTAGCTACTGGTAGCCTTCTGTTGACCGGAAGCCTTGCCGACGACACCAGCAGTCGACGAACACGTATTTTGTACCTTATGTGTATTATTTCTTACAGCCAGGTCTGCTAGAGAGGAGAAGGCGTATTAAAACCCTAAGAAAGGGAACTACACTCACACTGGATTTAGGGGAAACCCTGCGTGTAAGTGGACCCGCGCGGTGCCCACGCCGTGTGTCGGGGCAGAGGCCTCAGCCGCCCGCTCTTGAGCTCGGGCTGTGTGTGGTGGATTGGGCAGACGTCGGCCTCCTCATGCCTGCTGTGGTGGGTTTGCTTGGGGAACGTTCTGACGTGGAAAGCTTGCCTTCCGAATCTCCCTGGCTTCTCTCTCGTTCTAAGTAGACTGAGGCCACGAGAATTTGGTCCTGTTGTCCAGGCCCCGAACTGCGGTCCTTCACCGTAGAGTGTTGTCCATTGCCTGTGGGCTGGAGCTGCCAGGCATGCCCGGTTCGGGCAGCACCCCGCCCCCCCCACGCCCGGCCCCGCCAAGCTGTTGTGCTGGTGGCTGCACCCCGGGCTGCGCTGGGGGACATTGTCGCTCACAGCTGCGGCCGGCCGCGGGGCCCCGACACGCGCCTGAGTGCTCGGCCCTTTGTGTCTCACGGAACTTGGCCTTTGGGAAGATGCCTTCACTGAAGGGGCAGGACTGAGTCACATATTTTCAGGCCTACGCCGCAGCCTTGCTTGGGAAGAAAGGTGTTAGGTGTTTTCCTACAAAGTCAGGGGCAACTGGCCGTGCCACTAAATAAATGCAGCGCGCACGTCTGACCCGAGCGTGGGACGCTGGAGGCGACCTCGCCGTGGCCGACCTGCTCGGCTAAGTCAGCAGCCCCGCGATGGCCGCGTTAGCTGTCGTTCCTTGAACTTCGGGCCTCGCGAACTGTGCGGACTCTCCTTTGGTCTTCACGGCCCTAAACGGGCGGTGCCGTTGGCTCCGTTTGTCGGCGGGTTGTGAGCCTCCCCCCAAGTCCTGTCTGCTTCGGGGTCTCCTGGCATTGGAGGCTGCTGAGGCTGCAGATCACTGAACCCAGAAATACCCCCTGCCTTCCCTGCCTTCGTTTCTCTGAAGGAAAATGACCTGAGGGTGAGATGGAAGGAACTGAGTGTTGCCAGGCAGAGCCCTGCGTGTCAGGGGCCGGCAGCCAAGTGAGTGATCCAGGAAGTCATCCAACGCAAGCCAGAAATTGTTCTTAACCCCTCCCTCGCCGTCCGTGCCGCTGGCCGCCCGGGTCGGCCTTGGGGCCTGGCGGGAGCCGTGGGGCATCCCTGCCGCCTGGGCCGGGGGAGGGGAGCCCGAGGCCAGAGCCGTTTCGGTTCCTCTGGTCGCAGGGTGCCCGCTCGGCCCCGCGCCTGCAGAGCAGATGTCTGTGCTGGACGTCACCCGTGCCCTCCGCGCGGGACCCGCCGGGGAACAGCGCGGCCGCCTCGAGCTCCCGGCCCACCCCAGGTGCGCTCAGCTGCCTGGTCGTGGTGGCAGTGGCGGCGGCCGGGCCGTCCCCCTCCTGCCGGGCAGGGCTTCCCTCCAGGACGCTCTGCGGTCGCCCTGCGGTTGCCCTGTGGTGATGGGGCTGCCCTCCGTCAGGCGAGGGTTAACACAGGATTTGTTTATTGAATCACAAAGTAGCCGTCACATGATTTTAATCAAAACACCATTTCCCTGACAACAGTGATGTCAGTCTTGTTATTGCAGGAAGGAGCAGCTGTGAGGGACATTCGGTCTCCACGCGGCCGGGTTTGGAGACTCAAATCCAGGGAGGCATCCGTAGATAATGGTTGCGGGCGCCGACCTGCCGAATCCTCCTCTTCCTCCGCTCCCCTCGGTCCAGCAGTCCGTCCGGCACAGATCCCTCCCCCTGCACCCCTTTCTCCTTCCGCTCTTGTTTCCACTTGTGGTTTTTCCAGCTTTGCTGATTTCCCCCAGACTTCGCGTCATCTGGGCCCCGAGGACCTCTGGCCTCTGGCCTGTCTTCCGTGCTCTTATTGGGCAGCTCCGGCTAGCCTGAGGTGGGGCCACCGGGCAGCTCAGTCGTCTGGGCTCTTGGGGCCAACCTCCTGCCTGTTCTGTCCTCATTCCCCCCCCCCCGCCCGAGAGCTGCCTGGGGGCCTCCTGGGCCATCTCTGGAGCTCAGCTCTGGATGCCTGGAGGGAAGAGGCCCGGAGAGGTTGCCGGAGGCCTGGGCGTGGAGGACGCACAGCAGAGACTGGAGCTCTGGCCTCTTCCTGGCACCATCCCCCCTGCTGGAGCTTGGGGCCGTCTGCCCCTCTGTCCAGGGGCTTGGCCTGGAAGTTGTAGGTGGATGACACAGGCCTTCTTCTGGGTGGGATGTGGCTTCTCGTGGATGCTCTTCCGGCTGTGGGACCTGTGGCTGGTGCTGCCCAGAACTCATGACCGAGAGTGGAGGAATCCAGGAACCAAAGTTCTCGGTTCTCAACCTGGAGCAGGTGCTCAGAATTGGGCAGCCACCCTCGGCCAGTGCCGAGGTCTCCCAGGTGTCCCACGCCCACGTGGGAGTCTGCTGTTGGGGGGTGAGGAGCTCAGCGAGAGCAAGACGGCTGGAGGGGAGACTGTATGAGGAGCTGTTGAGGGGCTTTCTGCTTGGAGGGCCCGGCCCCCCTTGACCCTCACAGTAAAGCTAGGAGTTAAATCAGCTGGTGAGTGTCCCCGAGTTAGTCCTGGGAACAACGAGCCTTTGCCATGATGCGCTCAGCACCCTGGCGGGGCTGGCAGTGGTGTTTTGCCACCTCCCACGCTGTCCCTGGCACTGTCCGATGTCCCCTATCCCCGGCAGGCGCCGCTCTGCCTGGAGGGCCTTTCTGGTCGGGGGTGGGGACTCCAGCAGGTGAGCCTGGGGAAGCGACGCCCTGTTCTCCTGGCCGGGCCCTTCGGTCCCTGGGGCCTCTCTGCTGGCACAACGACCCTGCCCAACATGTGGGCTTCTCTGGTGACTCCAGGGCAGCTCCAGTGGGTCTCACGCTGAGGAGGTGCCTGAGACTTCAGCGTCCCCTGCATGGTGTGCTTCTAGGAAAGGCCTCGGGGCCTCCGCCTCCATTCAGCTGGGCCTCACTCGCAGCTGCGCAGTGGCCCTGGCACAGTAACGGACTCAGTCCTGAGGGTCGGCACCCTCAGACCCGTCCCCTTACAGCATCTCAGGCCTCATTATTTCCTCCTCCTCTTTGAGGAGCAAGGAGAGATTGAGTGGGAAACTCTCAAAGCCTCCCTGATGCGGAGCTTGACCGGACTCTGTCTGTGAAGGAGCACCGGCTTGGGGTGCGAGGCCTTCCGTGCCTGGGCAGGGCCCAGACGTGTGGCGATGGTGGCGTGCTGGTGAGCGGACTGCAGACACCGTGTCCCTCTGCAAGTGCAGGCAGTGTTGGTGAGTCCCAGCCCCCACCGGGCCTGGCAGAGACCCCAGGCCTGGGGTTCAGCTCTCCCGAGGGGGCTCTCCCTCCTCCACGTGGGCCAAGACTTTGGCTCGCAAAGGCTGCAGAAGGGAAGGATGTCCTGGAGAATGTTTAAGTCAGGGGCCCGACTGGCTGGTTTCGGTCACTCCGTGCCAGCAGGTCTGTTATTTTGGCTTGTGCCCCTGGGCTGTTTTTGGCAACACGAGGATCATGGAGAAATTTGGGGGGAAAAGGGATAGTTTGCAAAATGCCATTACTGAAATTGAGTGCTTTCCTTTAAAAAAAAAAAAAAAAGAGGCAGTTGAACCTCAGGGTCACCAAGTTCTTGGGTTGCCCAACAGGGGTAACAGCTCTCAAGGTCAGGACCGAGCACCTGCATGCGGTGCTGGGGCCGAACAGGTGGGCGCGGAGCGCCGTGCTCTCTTGCTGTGCGTGGCCGCCCCTGCGGACGTCAGGCGATCCCCGCGTGGGAGCTCAGTTCTGCAGCATGGGCTCCGCTGCGACGGTTTGAGTGAAACCAAATCCCCGTTGAACTCGCTGCCGGAAAGCAGGATTTCGCGCTCTTTCACTCGGGTCTACTCGCGGTGCCTCGCAAAGGGATTCTCCAGCACCGGAGGGCGCCGGGGCGGTGTGCGCGCCAGCAGCGGGCGGAGGGCTCCTCAGGCCGAGAGAGGGGGCCACTGTGGACTCGCAGCGGGGGCTTGCGGCACCCCGCCCCTCCCCCCAGTTGCTCTGCAGCTTGAACTGGGGGAGCCCGAGGCGCCCGGCCTCCGTCTCGGAGGCTCCGGGAGAGCCAGGCAGCGCGGCCCAGGCGGCGGGCGGTGGTCAGCCTGTCCCCGCCAGCCTTCTGCAGTGGCTGACATGGACTCGGGCGATCTCAGAGCAAGGTATTATTTACCCTGCTGACGTCAATGAGAACATATTATCCGCTGTCCTTTTCTGGAGCCTGAAATGGGCACCAGAGCTCAGGGAACACAGCCACCTTCCAGACTTCAAATAAATTCCACTCAAGGCCCGATGAGGTAAAGGCCCCATCTCGTCCGTCTGACATTCAGATCACCCAGGCTCTTAGAAAACAAGTTGTTTTTATTTTAGTTCAATTTTATGTTGGAAACATAAAAACAGTACATTTTCTTCGCAGAAAATTACCCCCTTTAAATTACCATTTGATAACAAAGATCATTTATTAAACTGCATTTTAGGCAATTTTCTAACAGGGACAGGTTACATTTTGATTTTTTTTTTTTTTCACATTGGAGCTATTATGATTTGCACTCAAAATACCAAAGCTATTGAACTCACCATTTTTTCTTAGTAACTTAAAAAAAAAGCACACAGAAAAAATAACTACAATTAGATTTTAATCAAAAGGAACTCTTTCACAAAACCAAAGACCAACCCTCCTCCTTTCAGAAATAAGCAAATAATCTTGCCCTTTCCACAAAGTGCAAATATCTCGATCACTTTTATTTCTTAAATTGCAGTCCCCGAAGAGAAGCGGACCTTTTCTTTCTGCTTCTTTTCCCTTCGGAGATCTTGGCCAAGGCAGGTTTTTTCACCCCTAGTGGGAAGCCATGGCCACTCGCATGGCCTTGATGGAGATGTTGAACCGGCACACACGTCACCCGGCCAGCAGCCGTCCGGGTTTTCACTGTTGGCTCATGCGACCGTATTCTAGGCCGGGGTCGTGTTTCTCCAGGGTGCTGTTTTGTACTTCCTCTTTCACAGCTCCCCTCTACCCACCCACCCACCCACCCTGCCTCTGTTCAATCAGAGTGGGTTATCTTTTTTCATCCCTAAAAGTGTCTAGTCAGCACTTGTGTCTGACGGACCTTCCCTGTAAAGAAATGGTAAGGTCCCTCCTCGAGGCCAGGCAGCTTTCCAGATTGTTCTCCAAGGGCCTCCCTGGGGCTGAGCCCGGGGGGTGGGGTGAGCAGAGGCTCCGCCGTCAGGGCAGGGCGGGCGCTGCCACCATCCATCCACTCCTCCTACTCCTCTAGGAAGTGAGCGTCGTGCGACTAGAAGGAACCAGACACGCGGGCTGGGAGTCTGACCTCCGGTGGTTAAGCGGGCCCTTGAAGGATGCGGGGTCCGGGGCTGTGGCCTGTCCCTGCAGGCGCCTCTTCCCCGAAGCCAGGCGGCTGCCAAGGGGAGAACCTGGTTGCAGGGCCAGAGCCCCCTTCCGCTGCTACTTTGCTAAGATGGGGCTCTGTTTGTGGGCTCACTAGGAGTCCGATGCTACCGGGGTGGGGGCGGTGGGGGCGGTGGGGGCAGAGCCTGCGTGAGGAGCTGGAAAACCCCAGAGCCTGTCCTGGCTCCTCCCGCGCGGGCTCTGCTCGCTCAGTCAGGTCACCTCAACTTTGCAGAGCCTTGGTTTCCTCAGCTGTGGGAGGTGAGCCTGTGTCCAGCTGACTTGATAGACTGGTTGTGAAATGGAGGAGAGCCCTGGTGAACTGTGTGTGGATTAACGTACACACGTTCTCACGCGGGGGAGCTGAGGGCTGGGGTGGGAACCGGCGGGGCTCCCGGCTGCGGGGTGGGGTGTGAGCGGGCGGCTCCGTGTGGGGGTAGGACACCTGCCTGCGCCCCCACCCCTTCCGGGCCACTGGCCGAGCAGGGCCACGCTGCTGCGCCTGGCAGAGGGCGTACGTCCATGAAAAAAAGGTTTTTGTCTAGTTCAGAAACACAGCTGACGCTGCTCTTGTCTTTCACCCTTCTGAAGATGTTTCGGGAAGTTTTTGTAGATCAAAGATTCCTGCCTCTACAATGACTCCAACTTACTACCTGTTCTCCAGTTTTTACCTTTGATGTCTAGGTACAGAGAGAGCGCGCGGCTCGGGCGGCTTCCGAGGAGGCAGTAGAGGTGGCCCGGTTTAGGGGTACAGATGTGGCCAAGGTAAGCCCCCCACACGGGTCCGAGGACACGCTGTACGGTCTCTAGAGGAGGAGGAATGTGAAAGAGATCTGGAGTAGGATATCCTTTAAACCAAAAGGGTGCTTACGTGTAACTGTTGACAGAAGCTCTTAAACGTGATCCATGGACTCGCGCGGCGACCCCTGTACTTAAGTACTGCGGCCTAGAGATGGGGAGGGCCCCGCCCAGGAAACCACTCATCTGATGTATCCACGTCCCTGAGCTGGTGGCCCTTCCCCGTGGTTTCTGGTGGGCCCCCCAGGCACCCCCTGGCTGCATACACCCGCTTCTTCCCGATTCCGGGTGCCCCGCGCACCCCCCCTGAGGTGCTAATGACAGCGTGGGGACAGAGGGGGAGAGGCCCGGGGGTGGCGGGAGAGTGGCCCGTCTCCTCCCCAGAAGGGCACACGCCCTGTCCCACCTGACTCAGGAAACAGCCTAAGTCCCTAGCCGGGCTTGAGTTCTGAGGAACAGAGGGAGTCTGACTTTCTCTTTCCGAGGGGGAGGAAGAGTTTGGTACAGGGTCCTTGGTGCCGGGTACTTAGTCCTCCTCCGTGGGCCCCAGACGTTAAGTGGATAGCGGAGACGGGGCGCTGCCGAGAACCTTCTGCCCTGTTCTCAAGATACCGCGAGGGCAGTGCCCGCTGGGGGGGGGGGGGCGGGGGCAGTGTAGCCCCCCAGGGCCTTTAAAAGGGAGGATTTCTGTTGTGGTAACACGGCGTACTTGCCTTACAGGGACCAGCATATCAGTTGCATGTAAATCCCAGAGACACACTTGCCCAGCTGGAAATTGCAGACCTAGTGCATTTCTCCCAAAGCAGAGACTGATACCCCTGGATTAAAAAAGAACATAAAAAATAAAAGTACCACGCGTATTGCACTTTTTGCCGAATGACATTTTTACCTCACGTTCATCTCACCAAAGTCTCTTCAGAGGAGCCTGGTTTACAAGACAATAAAGCGAGTGATTACTATACAGTAGTGCACACACTGCTAACGTGAAACAGACCGGAGGATTTCAGAGAAGCCTCATAAACAGAGCAACACGAAGCCTTCTTAGTGTCATCTTAGTGTGTGTGAAAACTCAGAAGCGTACAGCAGTCACTAGTTAGGGGGCAGATCACACGGGGCTGGGAAAACACTTGACCACCACCAGTCTCCGCTCACCAGCTTACATTTCGGTCAAGACGATCGTTGTGGAATTTATTGATTGCTGCTTGAAATGAGGAAAGCAAACAGGAGCTTACGACACGGGTCCGGCAGAGTGGTTCACGCTGTTCACCGGGGGAGCGCCTCCCAGACCTGGTGGCTGCTGGGACTGTCCCCCCCGGGCCGGCCTCACCTGTCAGCCACAGCTCAGAGGTTTCCCAGGCTCATGGCCCACGGCCTCTGTGTCCACCTCTAAGTGCCATTCTTGCGACCCCAGTTTCAGGCCGGAAGGCATTTTAATTTCACAAATACTACAGCGCTTCTGTAGATTTTGGAAAAAAATCCTTTAGTCTAAAATCAAACCGTGTTTCAAAACTGGCTTATTTTGCAGACTGAAAACAGGTTAGAGATGGTAACACAAGCATCGCTTAAATGAAACGATGTTCTCTATCTTCCGAAACCATGAATCTGAAGCACGAGGAGGAATAAATAATCCACAGAATGAACAGAATTCATTCCTCCTGGGTTTTCATGACTTGTGGCCATCAAAAAAACAACAGTCCTCCACCGCACCCCCTCTTGCTAACCCCGGACCCTCACCCCCCTGCAGAGCGCCTCCCTGATACCGGGCTAGGGGCTTCTCACCTGCTCGGGCAGACTACAAAGAGGAAAGGCAACTTAAAGGTGTTTCTAGATGCAGCATCAGTGTAGTGTCTCTCTTTGTGCTTTGTGACGCTTTGTGCTCAGCCCAGTCACCTGCTGCTAGGACAGGCCGGGCTACAGGACAAACGACCGTCTGTCAGGAACACTGGGTTTGTAACGCGGGGTGGTTACTCGCTCCTTCTAGGTACACAATGAACTAGCTGGTGCATCTAGCTTTGACTTCCTCTGATGAGTGAACTGGAAGGGTTAAGGTTACGTTTCGCTAGTCCTAGAACGTGTTTGGCAGATGGTCTGCTAGATGGTTAACACATCTGTGGTTCTGAATATTGCTGTAATACTTGAACATTTCATTACAAGTTAAAACTTTGAAGGAAATGAAGAACGCGATTCCCACATGGTGGAAAACAAACTCCGAAGGGACTTTGGATTCAGCCTTGACATAAATGGAAAACTGTTGGTTTCTACAGAAAAGAAAGAATTAAAGCACGGTCTGGGCAAAAAAGGCACGGCACTACCACTTCACATGGGAGATCGAAGTTCATTTTTCTTGTCCTTAGAATTGCTAAGCCCTACATGAAACTGTCCAAATGTACAAAGCTCCATAAACTACTAGCAACATAGAGTATAAAGTCAAAGTAGTGACTACATTTTAAAAGCGCCGCAAGGCCCTCTGAAGACTGACCGCCCGGGAGCAGCGGTCTCCACAGAAGACTCTGCGGGAAGAGCCCGTCCTCCCCTGGCCCAGGGCCGGTGCTCCCCAGTCTCCACTGCGGTGGGTCTCGTGGTTCTACAGGTAACAGAGTAGGAGCCCCAGAAACCTCTGAAAAGGGGCGGGGGGGGGGGGGGAAGTCACTGCTCCAGGTGGAGACGACTGCCAGTATCAAGGCTCAGTCCCGGCTGTCACTCAGCAGCCCCTGAAACAAAGCTCACGTCCCCCTGCTTTGCAGTGGCCTTGGGGACGACCTGCATCAGCAGCTTCAAACTTAGGATTCGGTGACCGAGCATAATTTTCCTTCCTATGCGTCAAATCCCACTACGTAGTCTCGACCTGCCTGAACACGACGGGCTGTCGCTTGGCTTCAGTGAAAAATATATTGCATTTTTTTTGTGTTTCGTTTTGCCCAGATCTAATGGCACACAGCTGTTCACCAAGGTTTCCCCCGGTAACGAACTGCTGTAGGTCTACAGAAAACCTAGGTCTGGATGTCTCATGACAACATCTGTCAGCGCCTCCCACCAGCGTTTCTCCACTTGATCTAAGGGCACGGGCTTCAGCTCCGACGTGTTCCAGGCCCTCGGCCAGACCGCGGTGAGACAGAGCCCAGAGGAAGCGCTGCGCGCCTGGCCAGGCCCTCTTGATTCCAGTTGGGCAACGTGGTTTTTCTCCTTTTGGGAGAGGGCAGGAAAGTAAGCTCGACACTTAAAAGGCTGGAAAAAAAATAGAAATCCACATTCTTCCCTCACTTGACCCGCCTCACTTCCTGCGCCGAGGTTAATTTACCAGGACGTAGCCCCCGTGCTGTGGATCCACAGCCTCCAGCATCTCACAATCGAAGAGTCCAGGGAACTCGGCGAGAGCCAGGGGGTCGTAGCTGGAGGCGGCCTCCTGCAGTCCTGAGCTCCTGGGACAGTCCTGTGCGGCGAGGCCGCTCTGCGCGGCTCCATCCATGGGGTACTGACAGGGCGGGGGATAGTCCGGCTCAGGGGAGGCCGCCCCCGGCAGCTCGCAAGTCTGATAGGGGAAGCGGAGGGGCGCGGGGGCGGCTCCCGCCTGCGGGGGCGGCGGCGGGGGCGGCGGCGGCGGCTGCTGCTGCTGCTGCAGGTGCACGGGCAGCGCAGGGGCCCGGGGCCCGGGCGAGGAGGGCAGGGGCTGCAGCCGCAGGTCCTCGTACTGGTGGCCGAGGAAGGGGCTGTACTGCATCTGCTCCGGGGCGGGTTCCAGGACGGGGCTCAGGGGCTGGGCCAGGCCGAAGGGCGGGGGCGGCGGCGCCTGCGCAGACGCCTCCTGGCGGGGAAGGGGCGGCGGGAACGGGCCCTCCGCTATCTGCATCTGATTAAAATAGGCCTGCAGCTGAGACTGTTTCTGCAGAAAGAGTCGCTTCTGGTGGAGTCTAAATTGGCAAGAGCAAAAGAAAGAAGTTTAAATCTTCCTCAGGGGTAGCAATTTTAATATAAATCCAGGATCAGTCATTCGCTTCCGTCCCTCCCGCTTCTGCTGTCCCGCGCAGGAAAAAAACGGGACAGGAACCGACTGTTTGGTTTCTTCTACCTCCTACTTTCTGTCCCCCGATCCTGATCCTTCAGTGCTGAAGTGCACACACTTTTTGTCTAAGACTGAGCTTTTCTCCCTGTGAAGCAAGAGGCACCTTTCCCACCTGGGGTGTTTCAAAGTGGGGGTGGGGGGTTCCCCACCCAGCTGGCCTCTGGGGGCAGCTGCAGGTTGACGGATTAGGGTGACTCCTGGTCAGGCGTGAGGGCACGGATTACCACCCGGGGCGATGAAGTATAACCCGCTCAAACTGCTTTAGGTCACAGATTCTGAAAGCTTAGGTCTATTCAAACCCGAAAGGGTAAGGAAACGGCACACTTCGGCCGCCGTCTCCTGCCGCCAGTATCCCGGGACACCGGAACATCTAGCTCAGTCATCACTTCTTGAAACCTATTTTCTACTTAGCAGAGGCAAATGCCATCCCGGGCGGGGACGGACGACACCTCCAGCGACCTCCCTGTCTCACCTGTGTTCCTGCAGCTGCTGTTCCAGGCTCCGCGGGGCTTCCTTACAATAAAGCTGACAGGTGTTCTGGGCTTTGGCCAGAAGGCTGGGCTTCTGGAAGAGCAGAAAAAGAATTAGGAGCACGACACTATGATGTCACCTAGGATGCAGTGACCACACGGTCCGCTTGCCCGGAGTTGCCCAGAGGACGAAGTCAACCGTGTCCTCCAGAATCTGCGCGGGGTAATAAAGGCACAGACACTTCCTCCCTGAGACCCGGGGCGGGGACCCGTGCGGCCCAGTGGCCCTGCACCAGCAGGCCTGTGTGGTGTCCGCTTGACCAGTGTGGCTTTTCCGTTTCTAAGAGTCCTCTAGAACTGTAAGGGTCGTGGAGATTTAAAACTGAAAAGGTTGAGTTCAATGTTGACAGCCAAGATCTTAGTGCCTGCTGAATAAACTGGGATCTTTGTGTATCAATTTTAAAGATTTTCAGGCATTAATGCACAGAACTGATACTAAAATTTTGTTGGCTTGAGATTTCTATTACTCACTATGATGCATAACATTAGGAGCAAAGAAACCGGGTTTCTGACTCCTACCGGTGGCCTGATTTTTGCCTGGAGCCTGAGGACAAATCCTTTTCTGCTGCCAATACAAGCACGAGGCTAAGTCTGAACAGGTTTCTAGAAACTACAGATTCAGAGTCCATCTACCAGCCTATAGAGAATACAGCATCTCCCCTGAAAAGTCACCAAGCAAAACAGGTTTCTGCTGTGCTGCAAAGCAGATTCTGGGCGAGCATAGTGAGCGGCAGTAACAAGGGGAACGTCGCACCTGGAGTCTGTGCTGTAGGTACTGGGCCTCCAGGCTTTGCCGTGGGGACAGCTGAGGACGCACACTGCTGGGGACAGTGGAGACCGTTTTCTGCTGCTGAGAAACTTCCTCCTGAGGAGCAAGGGGGATGGAAATATTTTCAATTCTCCATGTGGGAGAAAGTTTTAGTTCCGTGTTTAAGCACCTTGGCAAATGTCCGACAGGAACTCCAACTCTGTCAGACTTAATACCGAACCCTTTTTATGTAACTAGTAGGCTGAAGGTTAATCACTTGGCAAAAAAAGGTATCCGTGTATCATCTGTAGTAGACGATTACCCAGTCAGTATTGTGGCGAAGGCGCCTGACAGCAACAGGCCAGTACATTCATGTGGCCATTAAATGCTGTAATACCCGTGATGCACCGAAAATAGGCGCAGACTAAAATTTATTGGGTAAACAGCAATATTTTTTGGTATTTTTAGCATAAATAATCCACTTAAAATATTTAATGAAGTGAAATCAAAAGTAATGGCATGGGAGCCTGAGTGGTTCAGTCAGTTGAAGCGTTGGACTCTTGGTTTTGGCTGAGGTCATGATCTCAGGGTTCATGAGTTCGAGCCCCACATCAGCCTCTGGGCTGACAGTGCAGAGCCTGCTTCGGATTCTCTCTCCCTCTCTCTCTGCCCTTCCCCTGCTCTCTCACACACACATTCTCTCTCTCTCTCTCTCTCAAAATAAATCAACTTAAAAAAAAAAAAAAGCAATGGCCAGAAACTTCACATTCATGTGAGTTACTGTTTTTGTGTGTAGGCATGGGGGAGGGGAACTCAAGGGACACTGTAAGAAGTCGTTCATATAACATCTGCCATATGAACCAAACATAGCTTGAGACTCTCTACACCTCCTTAGGGCAGTCATCACCTGGGCCAGCAGGGGTGGGTCTAGCCTGTCAGTGGCAGGTGGCAGCAACAAGGAAAGGTTCTGGGCTGTGAGTTCTCCAAAACGACCTGTTAGCTCCGGGACTGGAATCGATCTTCTAAATGAAACGACACACCCTTCAGGACACACTCCTGCCTCATCCTCGTAGAGCCCCCATGGGAGGGGCCCGGGGCACCCACCTGAGGGCAAGCGCCAGCAAGGTCCTGGAGCTGGGGTGCCGCTGGGGCCAAGTCCTGGTCTGCCTCTGGCCCTAGCTGTTCATACAGCAGCTGCACTTTGTTCAACTCTAGGATTCCTTTGGTTCTAGCCAGATTCTGAAGATGTTGTCTAAATGCCACAATTCCTGAAAGAAAGAACGATGACCAGACATGTGAACACAACGCAAGGCCTTCCAGTGATGAGACGTGTGAAACCAACGTAGCCACAAACCCCCTCAAGTCCCGCCACAGGAGAGTTTTACGAGCCCCAGTCACCTTGGGTGAGGGAGGTATCCGACGCCCTGCGGCCCTCTCTGAAGCTCACTGGTGACCTGTTGTGAGCCTCTCGCTTCTGGGAGCTCAAAGCCTGCATGGCTGGGTTGGTAGGTCTCAGGCTGATGAAGGGAGAGGTCATGCGTGGGGACGGCTGATTGGCTAACATGATGTCCTTAAGGGAAGGGTTGTCCTCCAGAAAGTTCAGGTCCCTCTGAACAGACCCCATCTCATACTCAGAGTCCACACTGTCAAGGGAGGGGTTGTCACTCATGGAGAAAATTTTCCCTTTAAGAGAAAAAAAAGAAAAAAAAAAAAAAAAGACCAAACCGAGAGATATATGGCCAGCAGCAAACAGCGCCTTCTTTGAACATGGAATACAAAGCACAACTAGCTTGAGTTTGCACAGCTCCGACATTCTTAGTCTCCAATCTCCACCCAAAACACTCTTCCAGAAACTCTTTCCATGTCAATTTAATCAGCTTCGAATTTAGTGGGGTGTGTGCCCGTAAGATCTCTGACACCCCAGAGAGGCCAGAGTCCTTGATGGATCGCACCACGCTCACGTGAATCTCGGCAGCTGGGGACCGGCTCAGACGTATTTCACTTGACTCTTTGCGGCTGCTGACCAGGCCTAATCCTACAGCCCGCCGAGCCTGCTCCGTAAAGGACTAAGGCGTAGGCAGCATCCTGAGTGGTGGGGTCACTGCGATTTCTTGGGAGACGAGCAGGGTTCGGGCTGGGAAGACTCACCCGGCGCTTACTGATAGCCTACCTGAACCAGGCACCACGACCAGCTGATTGGTCACTTCTGACAGAGTGTGCCGTCTCTGCCCACCGCGCGTGGACTGGAACGCGTCGAAGGCCTGGCTGGGGTCTTCCTCAGCCTCCCCCTCCGTCTCCAGCCCCTCATCGATAGACGTCTCCATCATGTTGCTGGGCAACGACTGGCACCCCTTCCTCACGAGGACGGGAGGCACGGGGTCCAGCAGGCAGCCATTAACCTAAGTGTCGGCGTGACAGGAAACTATCAGTTGCTGCTCTGCTGAGACGTCAGAAACAAAAAAACAAAAAAACAAAACAAAAAAAACCAACGAACCACACAGGAAAAAAATGGCAAGACTTGGGGCACTAGAAATTAAGTAAAATATTAAAAATGCACAGATCTGCTGCTCATGACAACATGTACGTGAGGAGTTAGGGCAAGTCAGCTGCAGAGCTCAGAGACAGAAGCCCTTTATGGCCCGAACCGGCACTACCCCCCAGGTTTCTGTTAGTCATCCTTATTACAATCAACAGTTTTTTTAGTGGCTTCCAGATGAGCACGGGTATATTAGCTTGAGGCCTACCAGTTATTATTATTTTTTTTTAAATAAGGGAAACGAGGAGGAAGAAGAGAGAAAAAACAAGAAACCTGCATGGCTCACAGCTAAGAAAAAAGAGTAGTCATTGCCATTCTTTTAATTGTCAACCACAAAAAATTCTGGAAGGTTCTAGATATACTTTTATGTTCATAATTTAAGTACCTGCCCATTTGATTTAGCCTTTAATTGGTTCTCTGTGCCTGGGGAGTGGAAAAAAGAATTCTTTAAAGACAGACTGATACCACAAAAAGGATCGAGAAAAAAAAGTGCAATGGCAAACAGCCCAAGTCTTCCCTTATAGAACAACAAATGACTCAGAGCCCCGAAATTCCAGCAGAGGTTAATGAGCACCAGGGCAGCGAATTCTCTCTCCTCCAGCAATGCACACAGCATCTAGAGCTTGTACCCCACGGGGGTGAGCTCGGCACAGCCCCGGAGCGAGCGAGAACTCGGCCCTCCTCGGCAGCCCGGCAAACCACCTAGGGCAGGCGGAACCAGCAGACAGAGGGGACTTGGGGTTGCCAGCTTTCCTGGCGGTAAAAGCCCCAGTGAGGAGGCAATTATTTACTTCATTACTGTAACTACTCCCCTGTGGAAATCAATCCGTTTTCCCCTCTGAATAGCTGCTCAGGAACAGCCGGTCACAAGCCGCTGAGTTCTAAGTGCTGCCTGCACCTGGAACACACTGGGCAGAGCTATTGTTGCCTTTGGAAGCCCGAGCAGCTCATGTATGTGAGAGGTGACGTGGGACATCCCAGTGCCAGACACAGGAAAAACTTTCCTCTTATGGCAACCAATCTGAAGCCACTGCAAGGCCCTTTATTTGGAGAGGGAGACTGTGGGTGACTCAGATCTTTGTTTGCTTGGGGGAGGGGACAGTTATTCCACAAAAACTGCTCTGGGGCCATAGCCGTTACTTGGACAAGGTGGCTAATGCATGACAGGGTTTTAAAGCGACAAGTGGTCATTTAAAAGGAAGAGTGGTAGATGCATTCTTCCTACACTAAGACCAGCCTTCTCCACAAGGCACCAGCAAACAAAAAGCTCTGACATCTGGCCAGTGACTCTTTAAGCTCCCTTTGGCCCTTCCCTAGGTAAGTGTTCCCTTTTTTTTTTTTTTTTGACACACTCAGGAGTTTCCTTGTAGGAAAGAATGGCTCTTTGGGAACTTACACTCATACCTCGACGTTCCTTAACTATCTATGAATACAGTTTTCTAAAAATAGCCAAGGATGATTTAGAAATGAAGAAAGCAACAGAGAAAAGACTTATTAAGTAAATATCTACTGAGCATCTTTACACTTACAGAAACCTGTCAAAATTTTATCAGATCTTTCTTGCAGTATAGCCTTGCAACCAGGTTGGTTTTTTTCCTTAAGAGAGAAAAGTCATCTTTTCAGGAGCACTCAAAAGACCTTGCAGTTCCCCTAAATTTAGGTTCTTTTCTTAAATTGTCTGCTTATAAATTATCTCCTTACCTAGACTACAACAGGAGTGATATCTTTCATTTAAAAACATTCCTTAATTCAATTTCATCCTGGAAAATAATGGCCTGGTTCTGATTTTTCAGATGCTGTTTGATGACGACCAATCAGAAAGCACTGTCAGGAGAGGGGGGAGGGCACTCATACATAGTTCCTAGGTGTGAAACACCTTCAGCTAGAAGTTCATTTCCTGAAACGGGTGATAATCACACCATCCTTGCCTGCCAATTTACCAGGGGTCTGATACAACAAATTCAGCCCTAGAACCTTGTGACTGAAATAGTGGGCTGATCTACCTAGGTGACCTAAGCTACTAGAAGTAAGAATTTTTGCTCTAGGAAATAATCTAGGCTAACGGAAAATTTTAGGACTCCGAAATACATGAGTGAAATGGACATTTTCCAATACAGTGTTTTTGTCTTTCCTTAAAGCACAACGGATCACATCTAGTGAGAGACCACACTGCAACAGGCAGTACTCATGTAGGAGTCACTCTCAGAAACTCTACCACTAACTGGTAACACCCAAGTCCAGCACAACACACGATTCTAGCACAAAAGACTGGTAGACTGTTATGTATTGAATGTTTGTGTCTCAACTGCCCCCCACCCCATACCCGTGCGCCAGATTCACATATGGAAGCCCTGACCTCCGCTGAGGTGCTATCTGCAGGTGTAGTCTCTAGGGCGGTCCTAAGGGTGGGGCCCTGACCTGGTGGCATTAGCGTCCTTATGAGGAAAGATACCAGAAAGCTCCCATGTGCGAGCTCTTGCTTGCGCACTCTCTCTCCCCGCCATGTGAGCACAGAGGACTGGCCATGGGAGGACAGAGAGAGAAGGTGGCCTTCTGTAAGAGACTGGAAATAAAATTGGTCAGAACCTTGGTCTTCAACTTCCAGCCTCCAGAACTGTGCGAAAATATATTTCTGTTGTCTAAGCACCCCCGGCCTGGGGTATTTTGTTATGATGGCCTGGGCAGACAGGAGACCAGTGCACAATAGTAGCCAGTGGACCTGGAGGCTGACAATGTGTCTTGTCTCACGTGCATCGTCAGTGCCAGGACAGCTGGGCACGTACTGAGGTGCAGGCTCAAACTTCAGCTCTGTCACTTATTGGCATGTTGTTCAACTTCTGTAAAGCTCAATTTCTCTCATGTGTAAGACAGCTGTTTGGCGGGGGGGAGGGGGGGATGAACTAAAATATTCTATCTGTTGTTATGATTTCCCGACCAAAAGAGAATACTTTATAACAATAAAAATTTTAAAAGCATGAGAACAGAACTGTACCATTTTCTTTGAAAATATTTTTTACCATCTTGAAGCAAATTAAACAAATAACGAAGTGAGGAAGAAAGAGCTGGATAACCCGTTCTAGAAACTTATCCTAAGGAAATAATCAGAGGTATAGTCAAAGATTTAGACACAAGGATATTCACCTGAAGCACATTTGAGGATACAAAACAAATGAAAGTAGCTGATGTCCAAAAATAGTAAATAAGGGTACATCTAATACAGTCTATTAGGCCAGTGTTATGTTTTCAGATGGCATGATATGGGAAAAATGTTCATGATGTTATATTATGTAAAAACAAGATACAAAATTACATATAACAATATAATTTTGTTTTAACAAGTCTACCTACCAAGACACCCTGCACTCACCCATCCGCCCATCTGGGATCCACTCTTAGAGAAGATGCTAGAATAGGCCTATCTTTGGGTAGTGGAATCGTGAATAATTTTTTTCTTTATCCCTCTGTGAATTTTCCATGTATGATTCTGACTGATTTTTTCACTTATAAATCAAAAGTTCAAGTTCAGAACTTAAAAGGTAATCGTCTTACAGAGCCTTAGAGGCATGTCCTTTTCAGACCTCAACAGAGTAAACAGACCTGGGACACTTGCATTTTCCAAGTGTGGCTACCCAGTTATGACGGAGCCTGGGAAATCCTTTTATTATAATGTCTAATACAATGTTAAAAGTGACTAAAACGCGCGCACGTGTGTGTGTGTGTAAAACTCATTATTCCCATATAGAAAGGAAATGAAAACACTAACTCAGAAAGGTATTTGCACTCCTGCGTTCACAGAACCACTATTCACCAAAGCCAAGATTGGCAACAACCTAAGTGTCCATCAACGGATGAACGGACAAAGAAGTCATATACGTATGTATCTATATACCCCTAATAATAATAATGAAATATCATTCAGCCATGAAAAACCAAGGAGACCCTACCACTTAACACTATGGATGGACCTTGAAGGCATTATAGTAGGTGAAATAAGTCAGAGCAAGACAATGCTATATGATCTCACTTAGAGGTGGAATTGAAAAAAACCAAAAGAACAAAACCATACTCACAGAAACAGAGATAAGACTTGTGGTTACCAGAGGCGGAGGGGGGAGGGGGGCTTGGAGGAGGCGGGTCAAAAGGCACAAACTTGCAGCTGTAAGGTAAGTAGCAGAGGTGTGCTGCACAGCACAATGGCCACAGCTAATACTGCTGTAGGATAGACAGGAAAGTTTTAAGAGAGTATAAATCCTAAGAGTTCTCATGAAAAGGAGAGTTTTTTCTATTTTTTCTTTTCTTTTTGTTGCATCTGTATGAGAAGAGGGATGTCAGCTGACCCTACTGCGGCGATCGTTTACCAACACATGTAAATCAACCATCGTGTATACACCTTAAGCTTACACAGTGATGCAGGCCTATTAGTTCCCAATAAAACTGGAAAGAAATGGATTCTTTTCAAAGAAACCCTTAAAAGAGAAAGATGGCCCCACAAGGTTTGTGCACCTGCCCCTCGATGGTCTCTGTGTCATCTGGGGCTCTCAGCTACTGCTCGGAGTTGGGTGACTGTCTCAAAAAGGGGGTGTTTTTTGCAGAAGCCCCAAACCAATGTTTCAGTGCAGACTCCCTAAGGGATTTTACTGACACTTTTAAAGACTTCTGGGAGAAAGGGAGAGGTGACATCTCTGTGATGGGCAGTATCTGCCAGCAACTGCGAGCAGAAATGAATGAACAATACATGCATTTATGAAGCATCTTTTAGAAGACAAAAAACGGGCGGCCCAGTGAATGAGTAGGAAGTAACAGGAACCACAAAGGAGCCACAGCTCTGACAGCTTTGTGTGTGTGCTCTTACTGATGGGCCACCAAAAAAGAGGTCCTAGGGAGGGAAGAGGGCACAAGCGTTTTTGCTGACATAAACGAAATGGTCCACAAAGAAGACCAGGGGATGTCTCTGGCCTGGCTAAGTGCCAGGGTAGCACTGCTCTTCCTACAAATGCAAATACACCATCTAGCTACTGTCTTTATCTTTCACAAAATCATTCATTTCCTGTCTGTTTCCTAGTTACGGGAACAATCACAAGCTTTAAAAATAGCTTGCCCTATATACCACAGCAGACAGTGCCCAATCTGTGTTTCAGGCCTGATGCCCTCACAGATAAGCTTTTAGCAGGCTGCATTTTAATTTTTTCAAGGGAATTAGATCTTACAAATAAGTGAATTATGTTGTCCCAATTTATGGCTAAATTTCTAGGTGAGAACACAGAAGCTGATGAGGTTATTGGACATTCTAGGCAATCACCGGCAGAGAAAATAGACTGTCCGCAGGAAGTGGCCTCGTCCTCAGAGACAGGGACTGTAACTCACAGTCAGCAGCTAACACCTGCTCGCGCAGCCTCGCCTCAAGCTGCCTTGTCTATGGTTTAGCTAGACACGTGATCTAACTTCTGAATCGGCTCTACCTCCAGAGATCCTGGTTTCTGAAAATGGCACTTACCCTCCCAATCACCTAGGCTCAAAATACTGTTATGAGTCTGGACATCTTTTTCCTGGACCATAATATTCTATCAGTTTTAGCTGCACAATCTCATTCATACCATCCCCTCTTCTATAGTTCCTTGAGTGCTAACAGTCCTGGCCTTCAACATGTCCTCTCTGGACACCTGCTCTAAGCTTCCACTGTCCCTGTCCCCATCAAATGCAGGCTATGTACCTTCCAGGATGATTTCTGAAGCACAATATGGATTTGGCCTAGAGAAAAAGCCTGCATTCTTGGGCTTGACATTCAAAGCTAAGCTACTGGTCCTATTTTCATACAACTCCCCTTCACATGTGCTTTTCCTCACACACACACTGAGCTACTGCTCTTTTATGCACCTAAGCTTTCCTGACATTTGCTTGCTCAGACTCTTCCCTTCACCCAGATGCCATCCACCCCTATTCCATCCCATCCCTCAATTCCCAGCTCTGACAGTTAACCTGGACTGTCCTGGTCAAACTAGCTAAAAGCAACCCCCCCTAACTTTTTCCAGTTGTGCAGCGTTTTGATTTAGGTATCTAAGGGAACAATTACATTTTATCGATGTATTCAGCACCTGGTACCTTGTCTTTAGCTATGCATCGTGTCTCTTCTGCTAGACTATGAACATGGAGGCAGAATTCATGTGAGTTATCTTTTCATTAACTCAAGAGGCTTAAAAGATAGGAAACAAATAATATCGAGTATTTACAGTATGCTCACAATCTCATACACATTATCTCAATTAATCCTCACAAGAGTCTCACAAGAATTGGTGTTCTCATTTTACGAAGAACAGAGGTTCAAAGAAGTTAGTCACCCTGCCCAAGTTCACACGGCTAGGAAAATACTGAGTCTATTTAGAACATACTCCAACACCTATGTTCCAAGATCTGCCCATTAACACGATCCTCTGGACATCACTTGATGCTCAGTATATAAAACGCGTATTAGAAGTGAAATAAGGGGCGCCTGGGTGGCTCAGTTGGTTAAGCATCTGACTCTTGGTTTTGGCTCAGGTCATGATCTTGTGGTTAATGAGTTCCAGCCCCACACTGGGCTCTGCACTGACAGTGTAGAGGCTGCTTGGGATTCTCTCTCTCCTCTCCCTCTCTGCCCCTGCTGTGTTCTCTCTCTCTTAGAATAAATAAACTTAAAAAAAAAAAAAAGTTAAGTAAGCATCCATCAAATGACAGAAGCTGTCATCTTCTATATATTAAAAGCCAACTTCATTCAGCACACAAGGATAAACATACCTCATTTAAACATATTCAAACAAGACAAAGAAAATGCTGGTCCAAAAGAGGTGGCCCATTATTTTGCAGCTACAGCGCATGCAGCAGAAAAGAGGTAATAATAACACAGATGGAAGCTCAACACAGTAATTATATTTCTGTTTTCAGAATTACAATTTGAAAAAAAAAAAAAAAATCCCATACCGATGAGGGATCTAGAAACCTGAAGAGGGAAGGGACTGCTTAAGGAAAGAGAAAGAAGGATTTTGGAAAGTACATATAAGGTCTGACAAGTTACGCAACAGCCATAACAGTAAGACCGCAATGAGAGCCAAGTTCGGCCTAGATATTTTTCTCACATTTCTGCAAAAAAACAACACTCCTGAGTGACTTGAGGAAATGACAAAGGTCACCAAAGCCAAAGTACAACACTCGGGGATGAAACTGAAGGTCCGGTCCAACTGCGAGCTCAGAGTCTCTCAAACACGTTCGTACCTTTGGTGTGTCAACACATTCTTCTTCCATAAAGGCTGCTTCTGCCTGACAGCTGGACGCTGGGAATGAAAAGGCCTCCACGTTGGATGCGGGAGGGAGGAGGGCAGACCGCATCAGCCGCACGTTTGGGGAGTGCACGGTCACCGGGAGCCCCACAGTTTGGGCCTGAAAATATGGCAAGAGCAGTTTGGGAACATTAATACTTTCTATACCAATATACAAGATTCTTGGAATAACATAACTCTTCCTGGTACAATGAAAGAATAAGTAGTTGGAACCCCAGAAAAAATTTGATGAAACATGTACGTGGTACAGGTACTGATTTGAAGCAGTCTCAGGGAATTGTTCTACACATTTCATTCCTGTTCCACAGGGAGGTGCCTATCACACAGATGACAAGGAAGCTGGTCTCTGTACAGAAGCTAAGAAGGCTCTGTTTCTTAACTCAGCAAACATAGGTGGTCTATGTCCTCAATGCATCACTATGCAAAAATTATAAAGAGAGAAGCCCCTGTGTCTAGGAGCTCAAAACCGAACCATGGGTAGGTACACACCCACACACCCGCACACGCTGGTGGGGTGAGATGGTTATGTATTTCCTGACAAGGGTATGCGTGCAGAGGGAGAAAAGAGAAGTGGCAGCTACTTGGTGGTGACAGGAGTGTCCTCCTTCCAAGGAGATGTGCGGCCTGAACACAGCCTGTTGGCCCAGTGGAAGGAGAGATGCTTCTTGCTGAGCAGCTTATCTTCCGAAAGTCAACCTACTATAGAAAGCTCTGGATGGCTTTAAGCCCATTTTCATGTCTCCTCTGTTAAGAACTCTAAGTAAACAAGCATGATGAACTCTTCTTTCAGAACGTCATACAACAGAGAATCTTGCTTCTTCTTTTTTTTATTTTTATTTTTATTTTAGAGAGAGACACACACACACACAATCTTAGGCAAATTCCACACTCAGCACGGAGCCCGACACGGGGCTCTCTATCCCATGACCCTGAGGTGAAATCAACAGTTGGACTCTGAACCGACTGAGCCCCCAGAGAACCCAGGCGCCCCCAGAGAATCTTTCTTTATGACAATTGGCACGAATCGATTTTAAAGATGAAACTACTGGATAATCCTACCCTCCCATCTCTTTAAAATTAGCAGAATAATTTATTTGAAGACTTTTGAATGTAACAGACACTGCCAAACGGTTAAGGAAACAATCATCATATTAGTGTCCAAAAGGCAGAGGAACAACCTTTTTCTCTGCTATACACTTGAAGGGACTTAGGGTGATGAATTTTAACTTCAAACAAATAAAAAGGAACAACATGGTGTAATTTTAGCTTCTCTCTTCCAGAGGCCTGGGTTTGATTCCTTGCTCCATTCCTCAACTAACTGTGTGAACATTATCAGGTTACCTACCCTCTCTGAATCCTATTTCCTTCACCTGTATAAGAGGGCACAATTGCTATTTCACAGTGACATCAGGAGTGTAAAAGGTAACATGTAAGGTCTTTCAGTCAGTAATGTCAATTCTGCCTTTCTCCTTCCTTTGAAAGTTTTTTTTTTTTTTTTCTTTTTAAATGCTTATTTATTCTTGAGAGAGAGAGAGAGAAAGCACAAGCAGGGGAGGGGCAGAGAGGAGGGAGACACAGTATCTGTAGCAGGCTCCAGGCTCTGAGCTGATAGTTCATAAATGATAGCTCAGAGCCTGCCATGGGGCTCAAACCCACGAACTGTGAGATCATGACCTGAGCCAAAGTCAGACGCTTAACTGAATGAGCCACCCAGGCGCCCCTCCTTCCTTCTGAAGTTGGAAAATGGTTACAAGAATTTAATACAACAATTAGTCTGCAAATAAATACCGTTTTGTTCTCAAATATTATTTAATGTTTCTCCGTTAAAATTTTAGGTTGATGGTTTTTGACGAAATATACCTTATACTTAATATACTTTGAACGTATTTAGAATATGCTTTATATTTGGTTCGTTCCAACATTAACATCATTAGATATGCTGCATGAGACAAAGAATACAATAGCAACAATAGCAGGGACGCCTGGGTGGCTCAGTCAGTTAAGTGTCCAACTTCAGCTCAGGTCATGATCTCACAGCTTGTGGGTTCAATCCCCACGTCGGGCTCTGTGCTGACAGCTCAGAGCCTAGAGCTTGTTTTGGATTCTGTGTCTCCCTCTGTCTCTGCCTCTCTCTCACTTGCACCTTGTCTCTCTCTATCTCAAAAAATAAACATTAAAAAAAAAATAGCAATAGCAAAGTGTTGGTAAAAAGAGAAAAAAAAAAACCCAAAAACAAACAAAAAACAGTGTAAACTGTTCTGAGCATGATAAAGAGAACAGCTTTTCTAATATCATCAGTCCTCATGCTTATATCCCAGGCCACTCTTGAGGCTAAACAAGTTTTTTTTCCCTTTCAAAGATTAGTCATTTTAAATTAATTTTTTTTTCGGTCCCATGTCACAATATAAAATGTATACTTCCTAATAAGAATATTTCATGCACTCTTCTTACTCTACTCATCATTTTTTCGATAGAAGGCTAAAGCTGAATGTTAATTTCTATTTCCCAAAATTCTTAGGTTGCTCCTCGTGTATGAAAGTAGTCTAAGCTATTAGGGCAAAGCATTACCTAAATGATATGGTGCTGGAAATGAGTACTAACACGATAACTAGGATGTGCTGTTCCTTCTCAGTCACCCCTCTTAGGAGCTGTGACTTTTTAAATGGCAGGATCATGCTGCGCCAGACCAAGTGAACACATTTTCCTGGACAACTTTCATGTCCAACCTGGATTCCAACAGCCTACTGTGGACTTGGTGTGGACAGACAAAAAACACATTTTTGTGCGACTACCAATCACAGGAAATAGGATGGAAGGTTTTAACGGTCTACTTTTTAGGATTCTTGCAATCATTGAGGGGATTAAATCGATCTTTCTGGAACAAGGTAGGGTGTAACTATTCAAATGGCATGCTCGGCACTGTAGACTAAAGAATGTGTCATTATAATAAATAGATGGATGACTAATGTCCCAGGGAAGCAGACGTTACCAGTTTCTCCAAGAGTGGCAACAGACAATGATCATGTCCAACTAACTGTAATGACTTTTTAGACCTTATGTTTATGGTCTTGATTCTCGTGATTTTGTGCTCTTTTAGGACCATTAAAATGAAAATCATGTTTTCTCCTATGGGAAAATCTTTACTGCTCCAATAGGAATGTGCCAGTTATGGACAGACTGTGTGTCCTGTCCACCTCCCACACCTCCAGTTCCCCCCCTTCCCCTCCCAAATCCATATGTTAAAGCCCTAACCCCCAACACAACTGCATTTGGACAGAGAGCCTTTCAGGAGGTAATTAAAGTTACATGAGGTCCTAAGGGTGGGCTCCGAATCCGAAAGGACTCCTGTCCCTCTAAGATGAGGAGGAGACACCAGGGATCTCTCTCTCTCTCTCTCTGCATATGCAGAACATAAGCTGTGTGAGGGAGGGCACACAGAGAAAGCGGCTGAGAGTTCTCATCAGAAATCAACCCTGATGGCACCTTGACCTTGGACTTGCGGCCTCCAGCACTGTGAGAAAATAAATTTTTGCTGTTTAAGCCCCTCAGCCTATGGGACTTTGTTACGGCCAACTACAGGACGCCTTTCCTTACAGTTGTGGAGGGCAGCCTCTAATCAGTAAGCAGAGGAGTACTAGGATGAGTGTTTCATTCTCGTCTACTTACAGTTGATAGAAACCTGGAGCAAAGGACTAGTAGTTAGGACTCGTGAGAGAAAGGCAGGACACGTATCGTCTCCAAATTGTTGCCTGTCGTCAACTAGATGTTAACATCTCTTGCAGAGTATATGGCAAATATAAGTACTCTAAATCATTATAAGATAGGAATCTCACTGTTTTCCAAGTAGTAATAACGGGTACTTTATCACTATACCATTAATTCTTTACGGGCAGGGACTGTTTCCTGGTACAGAAGAAGGACTCTATTTGCTGAACTGAGCTGCAGGTAGAAGTTAACTGATTGTATCTTTGTAGCAAACTTATGAAGTAGGTGCTTCTATTTCCAGTTTATATTTCAGGGCACTGCAGGATATGGAACCCAAGGTCTGTGTGATTCCACGGCTCGTGCAATCTCTGCATGGGATCATGTGGTTTCCTTAATTTCTTATCGTTTCACCAACTATAACTGATTTCTCACTTCTTTATTTTAAAAAGAAAATTTTTTTTAATGTTAAATTTTGAGAGAGAGAGAGACAAGAGTGGGGGAGGAACAGAGAGAGAGGGAGACACAGAATCCGAAGCAGGCTCCAGTCAGCACAGAGCCCAAAGTGGGGCTCGAACTCATGAGCTTTGAGATCATGACCTGAGCTCAAGTTGGATGCTTAATCACCTGAGCCACCCAGGTGCCCTGATTTGCCACTTCTTTAAAACAATACAACAAAGAATTAAAGGGAGAAGCCTCCACTAAAATTTTGAGCCCAGGGAAATCTATTTTTTTTTTTTTAACAAGTTCAACAAACCATGAGAATGTGAAATCTCCTAGGGAAGGGAGCATCTTCTTGAGCCCAGTGCCTGCTGCTTAGCATCCAGAAGGCACTCTGGACAAGCCTACTGAATGAACACTGAAGACTTCTACTTCAATTAGATACGTTTTTAAGTCTCAGTAAGTAGCTTTCTATGACAATTTGGGTCAGTGCTTAAAATGAAAGTAACTCATGTGGTGCTTGGTAATAAAACATAAGAAGCTACGTTATAGATCTGAACTCTCAGCCAAATCAGACATAACTTGAGCTCTCCCAGGGAATCTTCTTTAAGCTTCGGTAAGAAAGGCCATCATGTGCAGTAATACGCACGTGCTCAGGGTCAATCATTTACATAACCCCATCCCCTGGCCTGTGTACTGTGAGCAAGAATGAAGAGACCTGGGAGGGAAAGCCTGCCACAGCTTTGGGGGGGCTTTCCTGCTTCCTACCCTGCTCCCTGTCAGCATTTCCCAGAGGGGGGCGGTTACCACTACACCTCACTGTTACTCCCCCAGCTTAGAATTTTCATTGTATCCCCCTCCTGTCTTGAAAGCAATACCATTCAACTCTGGAACTTTGAAGGATTCCAAGCGCTCAGAGAGAATCTGACCCAATATTTGGAACTCTGTCCATACGTGACATCAGTATCAATATTCACTAAAGTATGTATAACAGTGTATATACCATTGCCTACTAAGATCAAGATGATCTTAGTTTTGTTAGGTCCTCCCGCCTCACATGTTCTGTAGAAGCCAATGCAAAATTGTACTAAATTCTGTAAACTTTGTTACACTGCCAAACAAGAAATATATGGCCAGAACTTCTGCTCCTACTTGTCCTCTGAACAAAGCAGGCACTCACAGAAGCCAACGGGAATCCTGGTAGATCATCTGAATGAACCATTCCTCTCCTCAGCCTCTATGTGGCTGATTTCCCAGCTCCCTTTAGCCTCGGCCTCTATCCTGGGATCCAGCTCTTCTTCCTCTCAAGCAATGGAGTCCGGAGTCCGTGCCACCCCTGACTCTCCCAGCCTCGGGCTTAAGAAAGGGATCATTTCCAAGTCATGGCTGTTCCTTCCTCCCTAACATTTATTACTTTATAAAATAAACATTTACGGAACACGCTCTAAGCGTTGCACAATTATCAACTAATTTAAACATCAGAACATTCTATGATTACTCCGTTTTATAGATTTGGAAACTAAGGCACAGAAAGACCTTGAGAAACCTTCTGAAGGTCAGGTAGCAGGAGGTGGCCCAGTCTGGGCTTGCTCCATAACGACTGCTTTAACCACCGTGTTACGGTGCCTCTGCAAACCACAGCCGAGGGCGTCCAGTGCCCCCACCAGCAGGTCTTAGGTCAAGCCTGCGGTATTTACTACTCGTCTCCCAACTGCTCTCTCTAAAGTTCTTCTCTTCCCTGTCCAATCTTTCCTTCCCAATGATGTCACTGATTAATAGATTAAAGCCGGGATATGATTTTATCACTTTCCTGCTGAAGTCTCCCACCGTTCCTCCTAATTTCCTGAACTGTAAGTAAACTCTTTACCTTGGCATTGGAAGCCCTTCACAGCACGGCTCCAACTTTTTCATTTCCCTGGTATGCTTCGGTTCCGGTGGGCTACTCAGAGCCTACCCTGCCCTTGCACACTTGAGTACTTGTGCTCGAGCTGCTTCTGCGGCCTCCATACCAGGCCTCCCACTATCACTACCGCCCCTGCCCCCACCTCCACGTCCCCGAGGATTCCAGATCCGTCAAAATGCTGTCTCTCCCACGAAGCCTTTCCATTCAGAAGTGTCACTTTTTCCTCTGCCCTTAGTTCTTGTCCTGCATTTATCTCTTTCTGTTTCGAATGACGGTTATTTATGATGTTGTCTTACTTTGCTTTTATACTGTAAGGTCTCTGAGGCCATGCCTGGGTTTCGTACATCCTATCCCCTATCGTACCTAATAATAGGAGCCTGCACGCAGTGAATCTGCAATAAAGATCTGTTACATGGAATCAACTATATAGGCCCATTACATTAATTCTCACAATAAGTCAGTGATTAAAAAAATGAGAAGTCTCTTAAACCAACTGAAATAAAATTAATCCTTAGAAATAGGAAGATGTTAAAACATTTGAGAATCTAATAATGACAGGCAGAAACTTTACAGAAAAACAGGGTAGAGGATAAATCCTAACCCTTTGTTGTACTACAAGATGAAAAATGTGTCAAATATATGAATAGGCACCTGAGAGATGAGACCACTGGCTAATATGGTGTTACCTTGGCAACTGTTTGTTCAGCCACGGTACTGGGCCGACGCTGGCGGGCATCCAGTCTCTGCTCCACAGGAAAGCTGCTCCTGTGTGATTTCAGACGCTCCACCAACAAGTAATAAATGGCAGCAAAGTGGTTATAGCTCTTGTTCTGTAAAGACTGAAAGAGAAAGCAAGTGCTGAAGTCAAAGAAGCATGAAAACCAATCCAATGATGTACATCTTTCTGAAAAAGGAGGGAAGAAACCATGTGTTCTTAAACACAATGAACAGTGTGTCTCAAAATAAAAGCTGTTCCAGAATTTAAAATGAGGGGTGCCTGGGTGGCTCAGTTGGTTAGGTGTCTGACTTCAGCTCAGGTCATGATCTCGCAGTTTGTGGGTTCCAGCCCCATGTTGGGATCTGTGCTGACAGCTCGGAGCCTGGAGCCTGCTTCGGATTCTGTGTCTCCCTCTCTCTCTGCCCCTCCCCTGCTCATGCTCTATCTCTTTCTCTTTCTCTCTCAAAAATAAATAAAAATTAAAAAAAAATTAAAATGAAAGAGAGTTTCTCATATTGATTACATAAAGGGTGATACTTTTAAGTGACTCGCCCTTCTACATTCACAGGCTCCATTTATTTCTCTGCATTCAGAAGAAAATACCACCACCTTCTCATGTAGGAAGTCTGCAATGGGGTTGTGAGGTTCCGTCTCCTAGCTGTAACTATGGTGTAAAGTCAGTTAGCAACCTGAGCTCAGAGACTCTAATTCCTTAACTTCAACACAAGTCCAAACTATTGCAAACTCTGAAGTGAATGATTAAAGTCTTTGGGGAAATTCCTGGTGATTATTTTGGGCTGGAGAGTAACATTTGGATGGGAGATTGAGAGACACTGTGTCTCCGTTGTTAGGTAATTTTTTCCCCTTGTTTTTGCAGTCCCACCCTCTTGAAAGCTTGAAAATAAAGTTGCTTCCCAATTTTTCACACCCCTCGCCGGCCAGCTTCCCCAGGACACTAACGGATGGAGGAACAACAGCTCCCCTGCTTCTCACCCCTCCCGACAGCCAGCGCGGGTGCTGTGCAGGGCACCTCGGACGTAGAGCACCCCTGACAAAAATCACAGGCCTGTGGGACTGCACTTACAGCTGCCATTCGAAATCTACCTCATGGACAAGGACACAAACACATCGCTGAGCACATGATGAGCCAGGCAGGAAAGCCAGTCTGGTTTTGCTTAATGGCAGCACGGTTTGGAGCACTTGATATTCCTAAGAAGCATTTTGTGTTCTTTCTCGCTGTGCTTCCTCCATAAAAGCACTGTTTTTTCCTGTTGTGCAGGTAATAAAAACGTATTTCCCTATGGATACGCTACCTACTAAAGGGCAGAAATCAAAGGGATGAGGAACTTCCAAGATTCATGACTCTCTCGGTTCTATGACCCAAAGAACTTCCAATTCTGGAATCCAGCTGTTTTTGCCTTCTCAGTTTCTCCAGTTCACAACCTAAATCCTGAACCTGATGCCTACTCTTGTGGTTTCCTGTTCAGCCCTCAGCCTTGTTCCCTATCTGTATGTATATTTATTCTCCATAGAAAGTAGCTTATGACTTGGATAAAACTCTACCCTTCCTCTTACAAGAAATTTTCTACTTTGTTAAGTTCCCATCTTTGTCTTTTTTCAAACCTACATAAACTACCTCTTGATTTTTTGGCAGATGGGGCAAAGGGAAGAATTTATATATTGAATAAAGAAGCAAACATGAAATAGCCTGATTTCAATCCTCAGGGGAAGCTGGACACGCTGAGGTGATGGGAATGGTCATGCTCTAACACCAGGATGGTGGGTGTGGACACAAGCTTTCACGTTACTGAGCACAGGAGAATCCTAAGATATCTTCAGTCAAATCTCTCATCACTTTACCTCAATGGTTTTCTGCTGATCTATTCCAAGGCTGTGCATCAATCGCAGAACCTGCTCATTAAATTCCCCAATGGATGGCTCATTTTCTTGCCCTTGTGGATAGAGAACAGGTCTCTGAACAGGAACTTCTACAAGCATCCATTTATGCTCCTTGATTTGAGCTATGGTTAGCCGTTTGGACGGGTCTAGGACCAACATCCTTCGAATAAGGTGCTCACAATCTATGGAAACACAATGTTACAAAAGTCACATAAATCATCTTGTACTTCAGGGTATTGGCTTCAGTCGTGTGACTTTGTACAACAGCATTAATCTCTGTATCCTTCACAGTGCCCACTGGAAAGCAGAAGTTCAAATGAATACATGAAAGCCAGTTGTATTTGTCAGGTTCACGGGTGAGTGTTGACACAAGAGTAACCATCACGTGAATGAATACTTAAGAAAAACAGGAGGGTGTAGGGCTGTCCGATTCTGTGCTAAATGAACCCTTCCATCGTATTTCTCAACTGAAAAGATCTAGACATGGACTTAGATTCTGCTGAGGACAAAAACAAGCCTTCTTCCTAGAACGAGCACATAAATGGATCCTGAGCCCCTTCTGAGGCTGATACATTAAGGGTAAGTGAGTGAGGCGAGAGCTCTCTGGCAGACTGTTGATCTCCTCTCCCCATTGGTGTAGCTGAGAGAAACGCACGGGAAGCGTTATTCACCTGTGATTACATTTCAGAAACTGCACTGCTGTGACTCAGGCAGCAGCTAATTCTCAGAGCCGACACCATGCTCTCTACCAGCCCACGTGACCGGCCTTATACCCTTCACTAGGCGCCAGACACCCCGCAAGGTGCTTTACAGAGATTAATTCAATTAATCTTCACAAGGCTCTTACAAGGAACCACTGTTATTTCCATTTTAAAGACTGAGGAAGCACGGACAGGTGACATCACTTGTCGATGTCAGACCGCCAATGAGTGGTGGACTCGGGATTAAAACCAGGCAGTCTGGCTCCAAGGTCTGTGCTCTTAAGTATTGGAGGTTAGCTTCTACCATCACTAGGAGTGACAGGGTTCAGGATGGTCACCCAAAGCTATGGAGTAAATGGAACTGCGGCAACAACCCAGTCGGCTGCATGTAACCTGCCAGCCCAAGACGGGGAGGGGTCAGGGCAACTCCTCTCAATTCAAGAGCTTTGCCAGTTTTTAATTCAATTAAAAAACTCAATTTTTCAACTTTTCACCGAAAGATACGGGAAAATGTACTTCATACTCAGAGTGAAATAGTTGTGACTCTGTCTACAAAGTGCTTCTCTGAGTCTAAAATAAACCTGGGACATTTATAGACCCAGAGCACATGCGAAGACGTGCTGTTCTTAACCTGGAAAACTTTCCGTTTTCAGTCACAAGTAGGAAGGCTGGAGCGTCGCTCACCTACATGGAGGGGGCAGCTTATTTCTATGGCTTCTGAAGTGACTCAGTCACTTTGTATGGCACCAAACTCTTAGAACAAGGGAAGCCTTTCCCAGGCATTTCACTCAGAGCACAAAGTTTGCAGAGCACATTTCTAAGAGGAACAAGTTTGTTACCTTCGGACATGAAATAGGGAATCCGGAATCTTCCTTCTAAAACTCTCTGCCTCAAAATTGGAAGAGTTGGTCCATCAAAAGGCAGAGCTCCACAGACAAGGACGTAAAGAACCACTCCCATGCTCTAGGAAAGAAGACAGTGCAGTCACTTTTCCTCTGAGAACTTTAAACACTCTTTGTTTTCCTAAACATCCCCAGGGCCCTTAAGATCATTTGGGCTGAAAAATTCCTGTTTGGATTTACTATTGTCTCAGAATTTGAAAAGAAAAAAAAAAAAAAAAATCGAAAACTCGGACTACTGCAATAAAATATCCTAAAACAAATACTCAAAGATCTGAATTTAATTTCTTTTGATTACTACTTAAAATTATTGCTGATATTAAAGTAATAACATCTGCCCCTAGAAATTCTTTCCTAGAATCAAATTCAAAATGCTCAAATTACAGTCCAGTGGGCGGGGAAAGTATGAACTACGGCCTATGTGTTAGGTACCAAGAGCTTCGGCGATGGGCCTAAGTACCAAGGGTCATTGTCATAGATGCACTGAACACGGCAAAGCAAACAAGTACCCAGATATCCAGCTGTGGTCCTTCATACTGCTGCCCTTCAAAGACTTCGGGGGCCGCATAAGGAGGGCTGCCACACCATGTTGCCAGCAGTTCACCACTTTTAAAGAAATTTCCAAAACCGAAATCTATTGGGATGGAAATAAATGTTACTTTCATCTGTGTTCTCAAACTATACTGAGTTTCTTGTAACAAATTTTACAATATGCTGTATCAACGATAGCACTACTATTCGCTTTGTGAGGAACAGCATTGATCTTGTGATGTGTCCTCAGCACGGAGCACAGTGACTAGCAAATATCAAGTATTCAATAAATATTTGTGGAATGAACGAATGTATAAATCTATCAAGTTTTTTTCTCCAAGACAATGAGTGAGAGGCTGGAAAAAGACTTTAGGTCATGTATTTTTAAGGCCGAAAGAAAATCCATTGGTGTGGACAACCAACTTGAATTAGAAAATCTTAGAATCTCAATTACTCCATGATTAAGAACTCTTTATCTTTTTTTTTTTTTTTTTAAGTTAAAGTTTTTTTTCAGTAAGTTCTATGCTCAGCATGGGGCTTGAACTCATGACCCCGAGATCAAGAGTCACATGCTCAACCTCGAGCCAGCCAGGCGCCCCATGAGCTCTTTATCTTTTATAGTCTTTAAGGAAAGAAACAAATGAGTAAAAATTTAAGATCTTTACCTAAACACAACGGCTCCGTTACCCAAGGTAGCAAGATCTAGAACCTCTTAAGGCAACTGAGTCCCGTGTTTCTCAGGTCACAATTCTTTAAGAGTTGGCCCATACATTCTGATTTAAGCAGATGTGCATCTGAATAGCTCATTATCATGTGATGGCTCTCTGGCCCAGCCAGCCACAAGACACCTATCACTTACTCATTTACAGAATGAGCGGCATTATACCTCAAAACAGTGAATGGCCTTCCCTTAAATAACATTAGTCATACTGAATCTATAGCTTTGTTACACAGCAGGCACTTTGGCAACACTACTCAGATGCCTTCAATATGCACGAAAAGACCAATTTCAGTGAGTTTCGGTATAAATGCAAGCTTGTGCCCTTTTGCTAAGCCTTCAGGAAACAAATTCCTGTTATTTTGTAAGTTACAGGAATACTGTCTTATGTTGTAAGACTCCTGACCGGAGAACACTGCCTTAGTGACAGAAACTGGCTCTACTCCTGGCTGGTGTAGGGTGCTGCAGGGATAGTGAGCTTTAAAAGGTGTCCCCATGAGTACTGGATCAAATCTCCAGTTCCAGACTCACTGGCTGTGTGACTCTGTATCAGTCTCTGTGAGCCTTGGTTTCCCCATCTGCAAAGTTGAGATAATAAACATCTGTAGTTGGCAGGTTTTGTGAGGATCCGGTGACTTAACATCAACTCACACTGTTCACACTTGGGAGACTACGGCCTATGTGAGTAATTGCAGGCGAAGCGTTCCCTTGGCTCACTGACATACAAACTCGTGGCAAGCAGTAGTGACAGTCAACAACAGTCACGACCCCCAACGCCACAGCTTCACAGCAGAGCACAATCTCTCCAGTTAAGGAGGAGGAGAGCAGACTTCCGGTTTTCCTGCTTTTCTAGCTTCAAGCCCCTTTGGTAGACGACTCAACTTCCCTGAACTTAAATTTCTTCATCTATAAATGTAGTGATACTCTACCTACCCAGACAGGATGCTGTGAGGATTAAATGAGATGAAACACGTAAAGTGCCTAGAGCATGGGAGATGTCAAAGGTCAGCTCCCTTCTCTTTTCGTGAAGCCATCATTACGAACTACTGCCTTTCAGAAACAAAGGTTCTGAGAAAATATACAGGAAGGACAGGAAAGTGGAGAGGACTCTGAGGGTTCCAAAGACAAGTGAGGGTGCACGTGGGGAAGAGCCTCAGGCACCGTCCAGACCTGGTGGAACACTGGCATCCAAGAGTACAAACCAGGCAGGGCGAACCTCTCCCTTCATCATGGGACCACAGTTCAGTCCTACACTCTGCTTTCCCAAAGGACCGTCAGAGAGGTCTTACCTTCTCAACTCCACCTCTATGACTAACTACTCATACCACATCATCACCCGTATGTCCTTATTGATGTAGGTTTCTAAGTTTCCAGAAAAGCTATACTCTCAAATGAGTCAAGGACTAGAAATTCCAGTAACATTTAAAGAGGAAAATGTTAACTTCACTCACGTATTAAAGCCCAAGAAGCTCCAGGATGTGTGTCTGGAGATCCTGAAATAGGTCCAATAACTGTTGTACTTTAAACTTTAATCACAGGAGGAATTTTAGGCTCATGTAAGTTGAGGATACCCTTTGAATAGCATTGTAAAGTTTTAACATCTCGAAGAGTCACTATAGAACTTCAATCTGATGTTCCCTGGGCCCTGGTGGATTGTGTCCTCTCAGAGGAGTGACGGGGCCTGGTGGCCTGGCCTCCTTACTGCCTAGGCTCTCTCACTGGTACATTTCATAGGCAAGGCGAGAGCCAGAGCTGGGAAAGCATCACTGTGCCTATGGTAGCCCAGGCTCAACCACAGCTTTACACATTCAGGACAAAGAAAGTGTCTGTTAACTTATAAGGAGAGTTGCACTAAACAGACGTTTACTTCAATTTCCTGTAGAGAAATGAGGAAAATAGAAACTTGAGCCTGGGGCAACATTAAAAGCAATGCCTAAAGACAATCAGGTTCACTAAAGCTATTATCGTAGCACATATGCAGATGTCTTCTATAACCTTGTCAAAACACTTAAACATGGTTTCTACAATCATCTGAGGTATGGGTTCAGAAAGACTATGGAATCAGGAAGATTCAAACCAAATCCTGGGTTGTCCACTGAGTTGTGTGACGTTGGGCAAATTACTTAACCCAAGAGTCAGACGCTTAACTGACTGGGCCATCAAGGCGCTGCAGAAAATGGTTTCTTCTTCTTTTTTCTTTTTTAACATTTTTATTTATTTTTGAGAGACAGAAACAGAGCATGAGGAGGTGAGGGGCAGACAGAGAGGGAGACACTGAATCTGAAGGAGGCTCTAGGCTCTGAGCTATCAGCACAGAGTCCAATGTGAGGCTTGAACCCATGAACCGTGAGATCGTGACCTGAGCCAAAGTCGGACGCTCAACCGTCTGAGCCACCCAGGCACCCTGAAGATGGTTTCCTCTTAATAATCTTATGAGACATCCGTATTTTAGGAGAAAGTGAGGGTAGAAAGTCAACTACCTCGCGTTTACGTTGAAAAACTGTAATAGAAACGAAGTCTGACTACAGAGCCCTTGCTGTTAACCACCACCCTTATGTCCCTCCCTGGCACTGTGATATGTAGCTATTTTTGAGTAAGGTAATAATTGTCAGGTTTAAGAAGTGGCAATAGAAAGGCACTTAAAAGTCTTTTCACTTCTTCACAGGAACCTAATTTGCTTCATTCACAGTCTGCAGCTTTCTGCCTAAATGCATCTAAGTGCAACGAGGGGTGAGTGAGAACGATGAGATACGAAAATGGCATGGCTGTGCAGGATTTGCTTACTGCCTTTTATTCAAATGGAATGGGTCAGTGTTTCATCACAGTAACCAAATTCATTCCTTCATTCAACATTTGAGTGCCTATATGTCAACTGCTGTGCAAACACTGAAGAGAGACTCCTCTGACAGCAGAGAATAATAAAAGACCCCACATTATCGTCAGACTTTTGGAAACCATTGTGAAAACAGTAACTTGGGCATTCTTCTCTTTATGCTACCTCCAGATCCGGGGTGGCTCTGGCTGGAATGGAAACACCTGTCTAGTTTTGTGTACTCTCTACCTCTGATCTGCAGGTTAGTACCAACAATGATGGCTGCTATGTCCTTCAGTTATTTTTTTTTTTAATTAAAAAAATTTTTTTAAATGTTTATTTATTTTTGAGAGAGACAGAGACAGAATGTGAGTGGGTTGGGGCAGAGAGAGAGGGAGGCACAGAATCCGAAGCAGGCTCCAGGCTCTGAGTTGTCAATGCAGAGCCTGACACGGGGCTTGAACTCACAAGCTGTGAGATCATGACCTGAGCCGAAGTCGGACGCTCAACCAACTGAGCCACCCAGGGGCCCCTCCTTCAGACATTCTGACTCCTGTTTCTCCACCACAGAACTTAGGCCGTGGAATGCTGGATTCACATTGATATTATTTAACTTTCAACTCTAAGGTAATTTTAGATTTTCAGAAAAGATGCAACAATACAGTACAGGTCACATATTTTATAGACTGTCCCTCAGTCTGGTTTGCCTGGTGTTTTCTCATGACTGGGTTCAGATTATGGATTTTGGGGCAGAACTTCAAGAGGTAGAGTGCTCTTCTCAGTGCATCGGATCAGGGGATGCATGGTAGCACGTCTAATTAGTGGTGGGATTATTAACCTTGATCTCTTAGGGTGCTTTCTGTTGGGTTTCCCTGTTATAAAGTTACTATTTGCCCCATTATAATTAATAAACTGAGCTTAACTGAGCCACGCAGGTGCCCCTCCTGGTAGATCTTCACTGCAGCAATGACTACTGTAATGTTCTAATGGTGAGTTTTCATTTCCCTCATTTCTTCTACACTTATTAATTACAATTCTTCTTTAAGGAGGAGTTGTCCCTTCTTCCCCTTTTATTTATTCATTAAATCATTTATTATTTATAATATTATCATTGTATTTATCATGAACATTTATTTTTTGTATGTGTGTTATAATACTCTTGTTATTTATTTTGATGCTCAAATAGTTCTCGCTTTGGCCATGAGAAACTAATTCAGGTTGGTTTCTATATCCTTTCAACACGTCCCCATCTTTTTAAAATGTCATTTTATTTCAAGTATTTCCTTATCTCTGGCACCAGAAGATGTTTCAGGCTTCTTTTGTATTTTCCCTGCCTCCACTCTGGAACCAACCACTTTTCCAAGGAGCTCTGGTTACTTTGATAGAGGAATGGTATGTAGAAAGCAAGACGTGGGTGCCTGGGTAGCTCAGTCGGATGAAACTATTACTCTTCATATCGGCTCAGGTCATGATCTCACTGTTCGGTTTGTGGGTTCGAGCCCCGCATCAGCTTCTGCACTGACAGTGCGGAGCCTGCTTGGAGTTCTCTGTCCCTTCCCTGCTAGGACACCCTCTCTCTCGCTCTTAAAATCAATAAATAAAACTTAAAAAAAATAATAAACCAAGACTAGGACCTACATGTACTCACTGTAGCTGGGATGTCACTTGCTTCTAGTCCGTGTCAGCATAGAGAGTTAGGAAGTATATGTATGAATGCTAAAAGCCATGTATACCCCTCATATCTATTCTTGTTCCTTTCTATATGTATATGTATTTAAAAGAAAAAAACCCAACAACTCATGAATTGACACCAATACTTCTCACTGCAATCCATGGTTCAGTCTAGTGTTATTTTTATTTAGTGTACTTTTATTCATACATGATTGACCAACTCTTAGAAAATTTTGAAGATATAAAAACTTTCTTTCCTCTGCAGCAATCTGTCTTGTGTAGGGAGTAACTGAACTCTCCCTCATAACACACCTTGAATTTGTCAGATCAATCATGATTTTCAACATTTCTTGAACATAGTAGGAAAAAAAACCCCTATCTTTCTCTTAGAATCTCTTAGCTTCTTAATTTTAAGAAAGTTCAGTACGAAATCATTAGAAGTTTTAGAAACAAATGACAACTAGTCCTTCAACAGGGTCTAGGAGTTATCATCAAATCCAAAAAACATTTATGTCAAACGTACACTGGATTAGGCATTACACACTTGGTATTTTTGTAACATGTTATTTCATTTAATTGTGATGACAGTTCTATGAAATGTGACTGTCCTTGTCTTACCAACAAGGAAACTGAAGCTCCAAGTGGTTAGAAGACTTGCCCAAGTACCTGTTGCTATGACTGGCTTAGCCAGTATTCAAATACAGGTTTTTTTAAACTGCAAGCCAGGTGTTCTTTTAAACAAAATCACAGATGTTCCAAGAATTTTGCTAGTCAGAGAGGTTTAATCCAACTCTCAATGGGAGGTAAGGCTGTCATAAACCCAGGAAAAGTCCTTTACATTAGTAGAGATGAGAGATTTCCTAATTGATCCCTCTGCCAACAGAATTGACAACTGAGGGCTTTCTCTTCTCTATAATATTACCTGATATGTCAACAGCATCCTTAATGAGTAAATGGAAATAATTAAGACGTTTACAAAGTAAATGTCAGAAATATATACTTACATTCATTTTAGGAATCCATACTCTTTAAGATTATCTAATGCTTACTTATTTTTGAAAGAGAGAGAGAGAGAGAGAGAGAGAGAGAGAGCGTGAGAGCGCATAAGCAGGGGAGGGGTAGTGAGAGAAGGGGACAGAGGATCCAAAGCAGGCTCTTCGCTGACAGCAGAAGCCCAATGTGGGGCTTGAACCCATGAACTGTGAGACCACGACCTGAGCTGAAGTCGGACGCTCAACCGACTGAGCCACCCAGGCACCCGAGGAACCCATGTTCTTTTTAAGAATGCACAATGTGTTGAAGAGACCTCTTGCCCTTTCATGTGAGATGATATGTGCCCAGATCCCAGATCCATGTTCTCCAGGGGTTTTACTCTTAACAATGGCTTTGATATTTCCCAGTATACCCATATTCTCTCACCTGGTTTCTGTGGGGCCTGAAATGTCTACAGAAGAGAGGTTTTGGAGTAGACTGTTTAACCACAGAACAGACGCAATTACTGTTGATGGACTCTCATGGAAATGAACTTGGCCTCAAAAGTGGAGTGCTCTAACAACCTCTTATCTAAGTAACCAGTAACAGACCATGGATATATTTGAAAACTGTACTAGAACTGCTATGATTGTCTGCTTTATACTTTCAAAGTGATTGACCTGTTATCTTACTGACAACAAATGCCAATTATTATTACTGTCATCACTAAATTAAATAAGTTATCTGTGCCCAAATATCATTATCAGAGGGCCAGCGTTTTAGGAATAACAAGGCCTTGCACAGAATAAATAAGCTGATCCTGATAATTGCCGTCTGACGGGAACCAAGCACAAGAGAATTCTGTTGATTGCGGCCATGAAACAGATCGAACATCAGCAGGCATACGAGCCACCTGGAAAACCTGCTGAGGGGCAGGTGCTGATTCAGCAGGTCTAGGGCTGGGCTTGATATTCTGCATTTCCAACAAGCTCCAAAGTGATGCTCATGCTGCTTGGTCCCCAGACCACTCTTCAAGGAGCCAGGAAACAGAATAAAATGAAGGTTGTGAAATAGATATAGAAAATGTTAAACAGTCTGTCACTGTTTATTGTTGCAAAATGATTATAATTATTGAATACTTTCAGGATTTTTACGTAAATGACACAAAGACTAAACAGAAGTCATTAGGTAAATTAATTTTTTTCTGAAAAGGGAAAAAACAAAACATTTAAAACCAGTCTTCAAGCTAAGAAAAAGTAAATGGAATTCTAGGAATCAACACAACCAAGGCAATTTTTAATCCCCAGCAGTGTGTTATAATGTCTAATTTATAATTAAAAAAATTCTCCTACAGAGTAGCAGATGGCTTTAGGGTTAATTTTATCCTTGTTTCTAAAATTACCAGTAGAATTCAGATACCCCGTCTCGCTGGAGAGATACACCTCTTTTGTAATTATGACGATAGGAGCAAAGAAGACAATTATGAGGAAATGAAAGCTGACAAATGAAAGGTGGGACGGGGGTAGGGACGAAGCTGACACATTGGGTAAACGGAATACTGACAGGATACTGACATCACCGTGTGCTTTGCTGCCCCCACCCCCACCCTGCAAGAAAAGGCCAGCTGCACAGCTTACTTCCAAACATCAGTCACTCCCTTTCCACCTGACCGGAGGGCACCGAGAGAATGATCACCACAGTTGAGATGAAATGTGATCCTGCTGACCAGTGTGAGACATTTGTCCGATGAGAGGGTTCAGTGGGCTAAGAAGCAAATAGATGGTCTTCCTTAGCCCCAAATGGGGTGGAGAGCACGAAGGGAGAAAAGGAGGGGGAAAACAAAAGAAAACAAAACTCAACAAAACCCTCTGAGCTGTCCTCCACAGTCGCGGCTTAATGTGCTGCTAGTGCTAAGTGGGCTTAAAGGATAAACACGAGGTATCACTGTGTTTGCTGAGGCAAAGCTCTTTTTCACATCCTACTAGTGGCAGAATGATACCAATGGAAGACTTTTTATAAATATTTTACTAATAAAACCTATCTCAGTCTCTCCCACCCTTTTTTGGTTTCAGGACACAAAACTGGAATTATATATCCAGAAACCCTGTCCCAAGGTCTTCTAGTAAACAGGAAGATTGTTAGAAGCAATAATGAGAGGTGAAGGGCTACTCGGGGATCACGGTCTATTCAGAAGGGAAGCCTTCCTCAAGGGCTGGAGACAAGTGACTTGTGATGCACAGGTCAGATCCATCAGGCTATTACACATTACTGATTACATTTAAGATCGCTCTCAGAAAAATAATTAATTTGTATGGAGCAGAGACAATTTAGAATATAAGTGATAAACTTGTCTTATTCCTCTGTGACTTGTATTAATAAGGCTTTAAGGCCTTGGTGATTAAATAAAAACAAAAAACACGGTAGGGGCGATTATAAGGCTATGAAAATTTTCAGGACTTGTTTTCACATGGAATCAGGTATATACTGAACACAAGTAATAGCTACCTTTTAGTGAGTGTTTACATGGTGCCAGGAACTTTAATTAACAATTTATTTAATACTTAAATGGCATTAACTATGTACCAGGCACTGTTTTAAGTACTTTGCAAATATTAACTGGTAACCAGTATGAGATATGAACTTCTATCATGCCCTCTTCAAAGATAAGGAAACTGAGGACAGAGACGTTAGGTAATGTGTCCAAAGTCACCCATCTAGTAAGTGGCAGAACCATGGTTCAAAGCCAAGTGGTCTGGTTCTAGAGACCATACTCTTACCTGCTACCCCTCGTCTGTAACATTATCACTAATTCTCGCAATATTCCTGAGAAACAGATTAATCTGTTTAATATATATGGCAACACAGCACAGTGAGGTTAAATAATCAGCCCAAGGTCACACAGCCACTAAGTGGCACAGCCCGAATTTGCACCAGTCGTGTCTGATAGCACACTCCACATTCTTTATGTGAAGCCTTGTTTGAATTGTGATACTTTCTGAAAACTTCCTCCAAGTAATTCATACATTTTTATCTTTAAGTATTTATTATAAACATTTCAGATTAGGAAAGGTGAAGAATAAAACAAAATGTCCTTCACCTATTTATTGTCAACTTCGTGCCTGAACAGTCTCTGCCAGAACAGCTAAGAGGAAAGAGTACCGCAACTATACAACAAAAGCCAATATTCCTTTGCATTCTGCCTGGTGTTTTGCAAAGGCTGGAGGTCTCATAATCGAGGCAATGAACACACACCGGTATGGATGGACCCATGGCCCATCAGTGGCTGAGGTGTTTACTCACTGGAAGAGCATATATTAGAAACTGATTTCAAAGCCGTGTTTCTGTATTTATTACAATGAAACACTGATACTTCTACGCATTTTATCTCTTATGAACAGAGACAAAAATTATCATTTACACTAGTTTTGATTTGCACTTTCTCAGTTTCAACAAAGAAGATAGCTAAAACAGTTCAATTATTCAACCCATTTAGCAATTAAAGAGATTTTCATAAGAAGAATAAACCAAGTACAATTTGCGGGAATAATTTTGCATTTTTCCATGGAGTCCCATCTTTCCTACATGTGTCGGAATTCTTTAAAATTCAAGAAGAATCCTCAGAGATCACAAGATGATGTTTTTATTTATTTATTTATTTATTTTTTAATTTATTTTTTAAATTTTTTTTAACGTTTATTTATTTTTGAGACAGAGAGAGACAGAGCATGAACGGAGGAGGGGCAGAGAGAGGGAGACACAGAACTGGAAGCAGGCTCCAGGCTCCGAGCCATCAGCCCAGAGCCTGACGCGGGGCTCGAACTCACGGACCGCGAGATCGTGACCTGGCTGAAGTCGGACGCTTAACCGACGGAGCCACCCAGGCGCCCCAAGATGATGTTTTTAAAGGAAAGCAGGAGTATAAAAAAGTTATAAAATCTATGGATAAAAATAAACATCCTGGAGAAATTCTTTAAGAGCACTGAAACACATCTAAATTTTGATGGGATGTAAAATTCTCCATGATCTGAGTCGGCCTACCTGTCCAGACTCTTTCCCCATCATGTGTCATCAACACTTTGATTCCACTAGTTCTGTCTACACCTTCCCTACACAGTTCGAATTCCTTGGCCTGCCTGCCTTTGCACATGCTGATCTACCTGCTTGGAGCTGCCATCCCTACCTTACCCCTTGCTTCTCTCTCCCCCTGTCCCTCCACAAAGGTCTTCTTCTTAATCAAGTCTTAGCTAATAATTTCCCTGGTTCTTCAGGCAGAGTTAGCCTTTCCTCTAGCCTCGGGGCCTGTATAACAATTATCTTCTTGTGTTATATTTAGATAAGCCTTGGTTCTCGGTTAACTCCTTGGGGTGAGAGCAGAGTTAAAGTTCCCCGCATTGTCGTTGTTGTATTCTTGAAATACCTGAATCTCCAGGATTCAAGCACAGTAGAGGCTTAATAAAGATTTGCTAGAATTTGGGGTAAATGGTGGTAAGAATGACAGAAAAAAATGTGGACAAGATGACATTTGAGTGTCTAGATGTAGTGTGTGCATGCAAGCATGCATGTGTCCCCACTTGCGAGGTATGGAATCAATGACACTAAATGCATAAATTCTGAATGATAAAACCCTAAATTCAGCGAGAACCCCTTGAGGAAAAACTGACCAATAATGCTTGGAAACTATAACAAGATATAGGGGAGGAAGCACAGATTCGGAGGTCAAAGAGACCAAGCTGTGAATACCACATAATGAATGACATTAGAAATACTGAGTTTACCTACCTACATTATAGGCTAGAATTAAAGGAGACATATTATAGCCCGGCAAAATTTGGTTACGACCTTAAAGGAGTGCTCTGTATATTTTGTTTGCAAGTTTCTTTGGTGTTCTACTTTGACATTTTCTTTTGAGATGTTAGTGGCAGAGCACTCTGTAATTTCTATAGCATATGACTCACACAACTAACCTTTCTCTGCCCAAAAAGACTCCCAGAACTCCTTGGAGGTATTTTTTTTTGTGCGTGAAATTTTTCTTTTAGTGATAAAGGAATGTGATGGTGAAGCAGGGGTTTCCCCTTTCTTTCTACAGAGTTAAGGACTTCAAAAAACAAGAGCCTTGTTTGAAGAGGACAATTTGAGGGCAGGAGATGCTTTCAAGAAGTAAACAAAACGTTCCCGTCAAGTGCATTATAGAAGAATGGCATGGAAGGGCCAAAAGAAGAAGGAGAAAAACAAAAACAAAAACCACAAATGGGAGATGTGAATGCACATTAAAAAAACGATGGAAACACCAATACTGTGGATTGCATTTTCAAAACAAAAAAGACAAATCAAGACAAATCTTTATATATATACAATGGGAATTTAACAAATTAACTTAAAAAAAAAAAAAAACCACTGTCTTATTCAGGCAATCCCATTACAAAAAAAGTCATAGCCTGCAGAATGGAAAATCCATTACCTCCCTGAACTATACGTAACACTGGCATTTAAAATTAATTATTAAAATTAACATGAAGTAAGTAAAAATTAATTATTTGCTTTCCCCCACATGCCCAAGGCAAAAACTGATGGGAAACGACATAGAAACAAACCAGTTATGTGCACAAATCAGAGGCTTTTGACTTCTATTTTATACCACAATGCCACAAACCAAGGCTGTTGTTTTCTCCCTGAGCCTAGGAGTCAAGTATCCAACCTAGGAAGTCAGCCGGTAACTTCCCGGTCAGCTCCTCTCATCCGGATGTGCCTCTGCCCTCTTTAACAATCCTGGAACAAACCTAGAACAATCCTAGAACAAACACTACCTGCAACCTTGCTGAGCTTTTGTTCCAAGCCCCTTATCTTCTTCAAAACCCTAAGTGAAATAAATCTCCCTCCCACACCTACAACCTCTAGCCCAGACCCACATTCTCTTAATTGGACCACTGCCTGAGATTCCTTACCAATCTTCCTATCTTCAGTCTTACCCACACCTCCTACCCATCTTCACTCTGCTGCCAGAAAGAGACCTCCTTTCAACACGCAGATCTAATCATAGTACCCCAGTCCCACCTGCACTCCCACCCCAGCCTACAATTTTCGATAGGTCACGCTCCCTAACGGCAACAGAACAAACTCTGACACCTCTCATGGCATCCAAGACCCTGCATATTCTGCTCTTTGCCTACTGTTCCCCTGTGTCGATCCCCTGGGCCTGCAGATTTCACGTCTCACCAATATGGAGCCACAGTTCCCCACCACACCAATCTCCATCTCTCTCTCTCTCCTTTTATCTGTGGTATTTACACAGTCGGCCTGCCTATGTGCAATATCCTACTCCTGTTTATCCTCCTGGCAAGCTTCTAATTCCTCTCTCAAGCCTAAGTTCAAGTAGCACCTTCTCTGTGAAGCCTCCCTGACTTCTCAGGTAGACTGCTGTTCCTTCACCTGGATTCCTACTGCATTTTGTACATATATTTCTGGGCAACATATTGTATTTTAATTATTTTTCTCTCTCCACTAGACTTCTAGAAACAGAGGATTTGTATTCCAGTACCTAGCATAGCAAAGTACTTGACACATAAATATTTACTGAACTTTTGACCAGGTGGATAAAGAAACCTGACTATAAAATAGAAAACTTTTTACAATCATGAAAAAGGTAGGAGGAAAACTAGTAAGGCAATCTTTACCCTTAGCCTCCATGTTATAAATCAAAACGTTACTGTATTGGAACAAGGCATTTGACCTCTATCAATGTCTTTAATCTGTCTGTGACCTCTCTGCAGCCACCAGCCTTAAGCAGGAGAGCCGGGCTCGTCACCGGCAACCTGTACTGCTTCTCTGGCCAGGCCAGCAGCCCCCTGACACACTCCCACACCTGCACCTCCTCCAGCATAGCACACCAAGGGACCTGGCCACAAATCAGACCCTGGGTGTAGTGCTGCCACTCTGTACATTAATAATGAATATATTTCTCTTACTTTTCCTTACACATAGCGCTAACGAAATAAGGAAGACACACTTTGAGAAAGCGTGATGTCACTGGTAGAAATGCTCCTGAACCTCTGCCTGTGGCACCCACACCCACCCACACCCACACACACACGTGCAGTGGCTCGGGTCTGGTCACGTTTGAGCCAGCTGCATCCCAGCTACCTGCTAGTTTGATGTTCATGTTGCTATCCAGCAGGAGATTTTCAGCCTTGAGATCACGGTGCACAATCTTCCGACCATGACAATAATCGACAGCAGACAAGATTTGCCAGAATTTGCGCCTGGCCTCAGACTCATTTAACCGGCCATGATTAGCAAGGTAGTCTGGAAAACATCAGAGATTTTAGGATTAGTCACCAAAACCAAAAACCAAACTAACAAAAATCCCCACTATCAGTACTTAGGATTTTTTTCTCCTCAAAAAGCCAGCTCTTTACTTATTTTAATTCCAGTGTGATTAATATACAGTGTTTTATTAGTTTCAGGTGTACAATACAGTGATTCAAAAATTCCGTATATTACTTAGTGCTCATCCAGGTAAGTGCACTCTTAAATCCCCTTCGTGTATTCAAAAGCTTTTCAAATGAGTAAGAGTGTTCAAGTACCATGCTGTTTTCCAAGTTCTCTGCCTTGAGAAAAGTAATTCCAATCTTATTTCACTGGAATCCATATAAATGGAGAGAGAGCCCAAGACAAAACAATATGTAAGTGATGTAATAATATTCACGGTATAATTCCCAATGCTGTTTTATGCCCTAAGCACTCCCTCCACTCCTTTGTTTACAAATTTATTGAATATTTTTCCTAACCACATTTAAAAAAGAAATTTCTGCAAAAAACACCCATGAATCCATTTTCTGACATCTCATCAGACAAGGGATATCTTTCTTTTAAATAATCATTTCATGGAGTTACTATACAAGCCACCTGTAACATAAGATACAGGGATCCCACGTAGTAGCTTAAATAATTCACACCCTGTTTTGTTCAGTGGAGCACCTCTGATCCACCCAAGACTTGTCCTCTAAATCAAACGTGATAGCCATGTTCTCTAAGCACACACACTTTGCAAGATACATTAGCTATATTTGTGCAGTGTTATAATCTCTACTAAAGCGGTTTACCTGAGAATTAATTCTGCGTATGTTTACATTAACTCAAGAAAACTAAACATTTACAGCTAGTTCAATTTTCGCTTGAAAATCTAAGTCTTTTAAAATGATCTTTTGCAGAAGAAGGTCAGCATGAATCTTGAAAGGCTTTTCTAAGATTTAAGGTTGTTTTCCCAAGTGAGGAATCATATGGACAAATCAACATTCAGTCATCTTCATACATTTTGTGTTCTAGGCTATGTGGTTTACTGACACTTAGATTCCATGGCTTTGGGTCATGACATCCTCAATATTTACTGTAAAACTAACATTTGTACAGCATTTTACAGTTTACAAAACTTGTTCATATCACTTTATGTCACTTAATGTTCCTAAAAACACTCTAGGATAAGGATTATTCTAATTTTCATCTTATAGGTGAGGAAGCTGAAGGTCACAGGGATTAAGTAATCTGGCTGAATTCACACAACTGGTAAGTGAATAGCTGATCTGGAACCTTTGACTTTCTTTCTTTTTTTTTTTTTTTTTTAAACCGTATCAAGCTTCTTTACTAGACTCCTGATGAAATCCTCACTATCCTTTCGAAACCCTGCTCATATGCCACCTTGCCCTTAAACAGTTCATCACTTCAAGTAGAAATGACCTCTAGTCTGAACTCCTTACCACTTACAACACAGTCTCATACTTTAGTTACCTGCACATATACCATAAATATCTCAGCATGTGTGCATGTTTGGGTGCATACACACACACACACACACACACACACACACACACAGCCTAATTCTAACACACTGTGTGTTAGAAAGTAAGATACCTTCATTTACACTTTCTGAGGTAGGAACCGTATCATTCTCTTCTGTACTCCCCACACTGCTTTAATACTATGCACAAAACATCAGAGGTACAGTTTTTAAAAATACTTAGCTGATTAAAGTCTGATCATAGATGGGTGGCATCATCATTAGTGTTGTAAAAATATCGTAGTACTATACATGTTAGAGGCTTTAAATATAAGCAGACAGACCTAAATGTGAGACGTGAAACCATAAAAATCCTAAAAGTAAGCATAAGCGGTAATTTCTCTGACATCGGCTATAGCCCGCCCCCCCCCCCCAAAAAAAAAGGCAGCAGAATCAGACCTATAAATGCAGAGAACAAACTGATAGTTGTCAGAGAGGTTGGGAGTGTGGAGTTGGGCAGAATGGGTGAAGGGGAGAGGAAGATAGGCAGAATGATTAAGTCACAGGAATAAAAGGCACAGCATAATGAATACCGTCAATGATACTAAAATAGTTATGTAATGGGACAGACGGTAGCTACACTTGTGGTAAACACAGCATAATGTATAAACCTGTCAAATCACTAAGTTACACACCTGAAACTAATGTGTGTCAACTATACCCAAATTTTAAAAAAAAAGGAAACAGACATTTCGTACATGCTTCTGTATGTGCTGTGATCAGCTCATCACATCTCCCTCCTGCCGTTACAGAGCCTGCATAATAGCCGTTTGTGATTCTAAAGAGAAAAACGGTTCACTTAAGAACATGTTGAATTTTCAGTCAAAATGTCCAAACTGTCATCAGAGTGACTATGTCTAAGTAAACTGGCAAGTGGACAATGTGCTTTCTGCTCATAAGAGTAAATCAGAGCCTCATTTCTATGCTGGATGAACTGGGAAATCCGTAAGGAAGGGTTGGCCCCTTGGGCAAATACAACTGATTGAGGCGAATGCAACATGTCTTCTGTGTAGGATTATCTTTTGGCTAGTTAGCGCTATCTTTCCTGAAATGCCACACCAAATGCCACTTAAACTGCATCTCTAAAGAGACAATTTTTTTCATAAATAAATGATTTATTCAGATAGACAAAATTTCTTTCTGTTGAAAATGCTGAGTCAACGTGAGTTAATGGAAAAAAATGTTTGTGATTCTGGCAACACAGAGAAACCCAAGAGGTCCAATGTGAACAAAGAGAAGTGTATGGAAAAAATAACAACAACCAACTATTGATTACAAAATGAGTCCTGGGAGGGGCGCCTGGGTGGCTCAGTCGGTTGAGCGTCCAACTTTGGCTCAGGTCATGATCTCGCAGCTCGTGAGCTCGAGCCCCACGGTGGGCTCTGTGCTGACAGCTCGGAGCCTGGAGCCTGCTTCCGATTCTGTGTCTCCCTCTCTCTCTGCCCCTAACCCACTCACATTCTTTCTCTGTCTCTCTCAAAAATAAATAAACATTAAAAAAAAATTAAAAAAAAAATGAGTCCTGGGAAACACAAATCTAGAGTACTGACTATTTTTAGAAGTGATCAGTTCAAATTAATACTACCATGGCCAAAAGGGGAAGGAAAGCTTTGAAGCCAGGCAGGAAAGGGACAGTCTGGGGGGAGAGGGGCAGGTATAGTCTACCTGAACCTAAAATCACCAGGTAAAGCCAGAATCTTCACAGGTCAATAAATCTGTAACACACTGTGAGAAAAATGACAACACCCATTTTCCAGAGATGAAGAGACTTCCTGTTTAAAGAGGTTGGTATGTTCACCCTGTAAGTGAAAATCTCAGCAAGTATTACATCATATCTATGACCTTCCTTATTCTGTATGATTTCTGTAGTGAAAACTGAAAACTGTACCTTCTGCTGAGAAATCAGTAACAGATGTAACAGAGGTATAAACCTGTGGCTGAAATAATATTAGTTTAGGTATATACCTCATCCTCCTCAGTGAGGGGCATTGTTATCAATCCAAGCTCAAATTAATACACATGGTCCTCTAGGTAACATGTTTTACATTAAAAACTTAATACCTAATTATGGCTACAGAACAAAATTGGTTTTTTTAATTAAAAAAATTTTTTAATGTTCATTTATTTTTGAGAGAGAGTGCGAGCGAGCAAGCAAGCAGGGACGGTGGAGGGGCAGAGAGAGAGGGAGACACAGAACTCCAGGCTCTGAGCTATCAGCACAGAGCCTGGGCTTGAACTCACAAACTGTGAGATCATGACCTGAGCTGAAGTCAGATGCTTAATCGACAGAGCTATCCAGGCACCCCAGTTACACAACAAAATTTTAAGTGTAACAGCAATTCTCCACACTGATTGCCTATATGTGTATTTTTGGTAAATGGGCACAGTTTAAAAAATTATTTTTTCTATTTTACATTTGTCCTGATTAAGTGAAATTAACTTTCTATGTTGACTTTAACAATAAAACTTTAAAAAAAAAAATTTTTTTTTCCAACGTTTTTTATTTATTTTTGGCACAGAGAGAGACAGAGCATGAACGGGGGAGGGGCAGAGAGAGAGGGAGACACAGAATCGGAAACAGGCTCCAGGCTCTGAGCCATCAGCCCAGAGCCTGACGCGGGGCTCGAACTCACGGACCGCGAGATCGTGACCTGGCTGAAGTCGGATGCTTAGCCGACTGCGCCACCCAGGCGCCCCAACAATAAAACTTTTTACAGTTATATTTTGTATATCCTTTCTCCCATTTTGCTTTTATGGTAATTGATTTTTAAAAAAAAAATTTTTTTTTTAACGTTTATTTATTTTTGAGACAGAGAGAGACAGAGCACGAACGGGGGAGGGTCAGAGAGAGAGGGAGACACAGAATCTGAAACAGACTCCAGGCTCTGAACTGTCAGCACAGAGCCCGATGCGGGGCTTGAACTCACCAACCGCGAGATCGTGACCTGAGCCGAAGTCGGACGCTTAACCGACTGAGCCACCCAGGCGCCCCGGTAATTGATTTTTATCATATTTTACAAAAATCATGGTCTGTGACAAATCGGATAATTAAAAAACTGGTCTCTCAATACTGATAGTTTGAGAAATATTGGTATAGACAAGTAAATAGGCAATTATAATACACTGTGATAAAGGCTAGCACAGGAATAAATAGAACCTAATAAATATTTTTGTAGATTTCTTTTTAAATTTTCTATTTTTTATTATGAAAATTTCAAACATATGTGAAAGTAAATAGTATAATGAATCCCCCAGACTTATAAGTTATCAACATTTTGCATACTTGCTTCATTTTTTTTTTTTTTTTTGTCCCCATAGTAACCTAAAGCAAATCTTGGCATCATTTTGTTTCACCTTAAATACTTTTGTATGTATCTCTAAAAAATACATTTTCTTACATAACCATAATACTATCACCACACCTAACAAAATTAACAATCCTTAATATCATCTAATTCACAGTCTGAATTTCCTCAGTTGGCTTACTGGAATCAGGATCCAAAAAAGATGTACATTCTGCATTTGCTTATTTTGTCTTTGGAATCCTTTTTTTCTGGAACAGTCTTCCTACCCCCACCCCCCATTTTCCTATGCCACTCACTTGCTAAAGAAACTAGGTCAGTCATCCTACATTCTGGATTTGTCTTTTGCTTCCTCATGATATTGCTTATTCTTCTATCTCCTGTATTTCCTATAATTTGGAATTCAAGTTCAAAGAACAGAATAGATTCAGGTTTAATTTTTTTGGAGCATGGCAAGAATATGTCATAGGTGCATCAACTTGGAGGAATATAACATCTGATTCTGCTTTTAGGAGTGCTAAGCCTGATCGCTGCATTCTGGGAGTGGCTGCTTGATCCTTCAATTAGAGTCTCAACCCTCTTTTTCCTAATATGGTTCATAAGCTCCAGGGTACGTGAGAACCCTTAGAAGGCTTGTTAAGCCAGATCACTAGGATCTATCTCTAGAGTCTCTGATACAGTAGATGCTGGAAAGGGCCCAAGAATTTGTGTATTTTTCAGAAGTACCAGATGATGCCTAAGATACCGGAACGGGGGCTGTACTTTGAGAACCGCAAAATTAATTTTAGTATTCACTGGTGTTTGAACCTGAACCAGTTACTTCATTAGGGGTTGCAAAACTGTGATTTTTCTAATTACTTCATTCCTGCCACATCTATTAGATAAAATTCCTCTGTTGTCAATTAGGGCTATTTAGTTATCCTGAACTATAAAATAGGTCAGAAAGGATGAATGCTTAATTCTTCCTTTCCTTAAGTACCAATTTCCAGAGTAAGGGGTTGGCACACTAGCTACCTCCAATGATAACTATTAAGATTTGTAGGTCTGTTTGTTTTTAATTTTTTCTTCTTCTATTTTATGATTCTCTTAAGTATTATAATGGTGCATGGATTCCTTTTTTTTTTACTTTTATATGCTCAATTTGTTTCAATTAACTACAGTATTATTCTTTAATTTTTTTAAATGTTTATTTATTTTTTAGAGATAGAGACAGAGCATGAGCAGGGAAGGGGCAGAGAGAGAAGGAGACAGAGAATCCGAAGCAGGCTCCAAGCTCCGAGCCGTCAGCACAGAGCCCGACATGGGGTTCAAACTCATAAACCACAAGATCTTGACCTGAGCCAAAGTGGGACGCTCAACCGACTGAACAACCCAGGTGCCCCAAGTATTATTCTTTTCGATGCTCAATTTTTTCATCTTTGACTAGTGAGAACGCTGTTTTGTTTTGTTAACATGACCACAGAAATGTTCATTGCCTTTGTTACTTTCTGGCATAATAAAAACATCTCATGCATAACTGGAACAGTTCCTGCCCCAAACCTGGAATCAGTCATTTTTCCAAGAAGCCTTGGTTCTTTTTACTGGGGAATAGTACCTGGGTGCTCAGGATGCTTTTTATGGCAGGGTTGGCATCATTTCTAAAACTTTTCAGGGACGGAACTAAAAATAAACACTTTTAAATATAAAAAAAAATAATGACTTCACTCCATTTCAAATTTACCATTATAGGAATTACTTGTCTTTGATTTTTATATGTATATTTCTTCTTTTCTTATATAAAAGATCCTATTTCTTTATAAGAATTTTTTTAAGTTTTAGAGCAAGCACAAGCAGGGCTCAAGAGAGGCAGAGGGAGAAAGACAAAAAATCTTAAGCAGGATCCATGCTCAATGCAGAGTCCAACACAGGGCTCAATCCCACAATCCTGGGGTCACGATCTGAGCCAAAATCAAGAGTCAGTCGCTCAACCAACTGAGCCACCCAGGTGCCCAAAAAGATCCTGTTTCTTAACATTAATTACTTGTTTTATCCTATATTATACATGAAATAATCTCAAAACAGCTACTAACAATAAAGTTAATGGATAAAATTTACACGTTCAAATTTCTTTGCATTTCTTTTTATCTTGAGATTATATTGTCCTAAGGATGCATAGTCCAACTACTATGTTTTAAAGTTATTTGAGGGGCGCCTGGGTGGCTCAGTCGGTTAAGCGTCCGACTTCAGCTCAGGTCACTATCTCACGGTCCGTGAGTTCGAGCCCCGCGTCGGGCTCTGGGCTGATGGCTCAGAGCCTGGAGCCTGCTTCTGATTCTGTGTCTCCCTCTCTCTCTGCCCCTCCCCTGTTCATGCTCTGTCTCTCTCTGTCTCAAAAATAAATAAACGTAAAAAAAAAAATTAAAGTTATTTGAAAAGCTATCTCTTTGTGGTATATTTCTCCGTTTATTTTTGAACATGTAAAAACACTCACCTGATATTTAAAATGATACAATAAGATACAGTCCAAGAAGTCTTGTTTCCATTCTGTTCCCTCCCTTCCTCTGCCTAAAGGTAACTATTTTTATTAATTTTTGTTTACTCTGTTTCACTTGTTATGTGCAAATATTCTCCCCACTTCTTACACAAAAACATTTATCCTTTTTCTTTTTCTTTTTCTAGCAGTACACACATCTTCCATATTCCTTTTACATCAATGCAGGTACTTCTAGTATTTACCAATACAGTTCTAAGAATGAAGGCTCATGAGTCAGGCTGCTTCAGTTCAAATTCTGTCTTCACATTTGCTATGTGACCTTGAGTTACTTAATTCCCCACCTCCACCTCCATTTGCTAATCCCAAAATGGGGATAACAATAATAGAATAGAACACCTCACAAGGTCATGTGAAGATTACATGAAAAAAGCAATTTAAAAAAGAAAAAACCCTCTTCATGGTGCCTGGCACACACAGGTTCAATAATGTTAGCTGCTATTATATCAGCTATGATTGCTACTGTTGTTGTTATTGTATTGTTATGTTATCAGGGGTTGACTAAGGCTACCTTCCTTTCCCAACTACTAGCTACCTGAAAGCCCCTTGTATTAGGATTTGTTTCCCACTCTACTGACATAGGTTTAAAGTCACCAGCAACTTCTCTAGGCCAAAGCCAATTACCTTTCCTCAGTTCTCATCTTTTATGACCTTTCAATTATATTTTACACTTAACTGGTTTCCAAAATAAACATTGATTTTCTGTTTATAGTTTTTCTCCATTTCTTTCGCTAATTGACTTTTCTCTTCTAACCACATATAACTACCACAGTCTAATTCTGGCCCTTTGCCTTTTTCTGTACACCTTTCCTCACAGAATTAATCTAAACTATCCCCTCCTTGCAGATCACCTTTGAACTGCCTTATTCTTTAGTTGGATAATGTTAGTTCCCTTTCACACTCTTCTCACTTGGTGCCAATCTCAAGGGTGCCTCTTTAGTCACTCCAGCAAAGGTATGTCTTTTTTTAGTTTTTTTTTTTAACGTTTATTTATTTTTGAGACAGAGAGAGACAGAGCATGAACAGGGGAGGGGCAGAGAGAGAGGGAGACACAGAATCGGAAGCAGGCTCCAGGCTCTGAGCCATCAACCCAGAGCCCGATGCGGGGCTCGAACTCACGGACCGCGAGATCGTGACCTGAGCTGAAGTCGGACGCTTAACCGACTGAGCCACCCAGGCGCCCCAAAGGTATGTCTTAATATTCTGGCATGAGACCTTCTGCTCATAGATCCTACTGAGAAACTAATAAAAATTATACTGACATAAAATATACATATACAATTCTGTATGCATTTTCAAGGGGGGGGTCTATAAAATCTCAAGTTTAATTAAGATTAAGAACTCTGCCTTGGGGGATTTCATTTATCGATTAGAATTTTTATAAAAATCACCTCCAGATTTGCCAAGCACATCTGACCTTTCAACAATTACTCAATTGTGTATCTACATAGATTTTCTTTGTTACTGCAGTGTTATTATGACTGAGCTCATCTTTCTTTTTATGAATTTCATTACCACCCTTCTAAGTCACTGTAACTATCACCACCCCCCAAAACAGTACCACCATCCACCAACTCCCCCCCCCCACCGACTGGCATCCCATCCCATCTCTTCCCCCAGGAACAAGGGGTAGCTTTCCCAGCATCTTATCAAGGTGAAGAAACCCAGCCAGTTGAGTTTCCTTAAATTTCGGGGATGTCTGAATCTTTTGATTACTACCTTTAAGCTTAAAATTCTTCAGTCAGAAATTATTAGGATTCCTTAAAGCTGGATCTGAGTAATAGTCCAAAAAGATTGATAAGCTATGCAATTAAATATATAATGTTATATTAACAGGACTTAATTTGTAATTTCACTGATTTATAATCTGGAAGTAAAAGGGCTGATGACAATTTAATATTTTTGGTTTAACTAGCCTTAAAAAAACAACCCACCTCAGATAATTAAATCCTGGTCAGTGGTTTCAAACCCATAAATCTGCAAAGAATTCACATTTCTTTTTACTAACTTTGAAGAGAAAACTTGTTTTCAGGAATATGACCACTATGAACCCTGACACTCCAATAACATAATCAGAACTGGTTATTTGTTTCCTTCAAAATGTTTTGAAGATTCATTATTTTCAATCCCCATATCCAAATTATCCTCATCTTTTTCTCTAACATGTCTTGCCTCTAATTAGTACAAAATGTCATTGTAAAATAAAACTCTATCTCACCAGAGATCAGGACTCTGATCTTTGTCAACTTAGGTTGTGCTTGTTCTAACCAATAACTCTTGGATAAAATGTAACTAAGAAAGGAAGACACAAAAAATAAAATAAAAACCTGAAAAAGGTTTTAACACATTAACATATGTACCACCTTACATTGTAAACACTGATAGAAAATGGACTAGGTATATGGTCTATATTGAATTAGGATGACATGCGCTATACTAATGTTAAATATTAGATTACAATATTACTTCTAATATTAAAATTACATTAAACTTTTAACCTTGAGACAACTTATGAATAGAATACGAAACTGAAGATTTTTAAACATTTTGCTTTTGTGTTTGCTTTTTTAAGTACACAATCATTTCAAATTGTGTGTTTGACAAAAATTAAAGGAAATTGTTGCTTGTGATATATACTCTGGCAATTTAGTTGTGCTTTCAGCAATTTCCCTACATTAGACTGTTTGCATGTGTTAGACTGAATCAGTTCTTCAAACCTAGTGGAACTACTGAAGCAAACCACAGTCTTCTGAAAAGTCAAGGGAGGTTTTAGTTACACAGTTTACAATTTTAAAGATTACTGACAATTGACTTCTGTACCTACATGTTCAACTTTTCAGCAAAAATTAAAAGCAAATATATCAAACTTCTCTAAAATCGTTTATAACCCCCACAGAGAAGCCAAATAGGTTGCAATACTGATGACAGTAATGGATATCAGACAGAGGACTTAACAAATTTTTCATACCTTTAATGAAATATATAAATAAAATAAATATCTCATTTCCTTGGACCTACAGAGATTGCAAAATATACCAGAAATAAGTTCTAGAGTCAGAGAAGCCTGATTTTGAATGCTGTTTACTTCTAACCGCTGTATGACCTTAGACAAACTATTTAAGCCTTGGGCGACTCAAGAGTTCTTAGTAACAAACTTCAAGTTTTGTTCTTTGTGGAAAGCTTATACCTTAAACTGCTCCACACATGAATTCTAACTTAATGGCAAAAAACCTGTTAGAAATGTTTTCTTTCCACATCTATCCTATTGGCTTCAGTCCACACACAGCAATTTCTTTATCCTGTGGCATGAAAGTATGCTGTCTGCAGTGTCCAATAAAAGTCTAGTAGTTACAACACGAAATATGCATTAGAGAAAACTTGCATTTGCAATTTTCATATATTTAATAGGGCAAATCAAACAAGAAGAGCTGTAAAAATAAGCATGTAGAAAGAACATGATTTTTAGTACACTTTCTGAAGTCCTGTACAGATCTTTAAAAGCATACACACACATCATTCAGTTATGAATCAGAATAAAATTAGTTAGAAAAGAATAATGAGCACAGTAGGATACAACTATGTGGGCCTTCAACAATACTGATTCTCTTCAGGTCAGCATCGAAACACAACGCTCTCTCTCCCTTCCTTAATCAAATTAAGGAAGAATGCTTATATTTATGGTGAGTTTCAAGTGTTAACAGACATCCTTTTACTTATTCATTCAACAAGTATCTGAGTGACTTCTTTGTGTCAGCCACTATGCTCAACCTTTGCCCTCCTGAAACTTCTGTTTGGGGGGAAGAGACAATAATAAGTAAGTAGACACATAAAAATGATAATTCCACAGCATAATACATTGCAGGGAAATAAGGTGATCAGCTGGAAAGTATCTGGGGTAGGCCACTGTAGACAGGTGACCTGGAGACGCCTTTATGAGAAGGTATTATTTCAACTGGGGAGAAAAGCACTCAAAGAACAGCTGGAGCACACCCATGAAGCCAAAAAGCCACCAATGAGGCTAAAGCAGAAGAGCCAGGAAGGGGGGAAGGCCAATGGTGGACTGACAAGTGGAAGTCATGCTCTGCAAGAATTTAGAAGCCCAAGGACCAAGAGTCTATTTTACAATACTGGGAAACCACTGAATGATTTTAAGTAGGTGAGGGACCCGATCTAATTTACATTTTAAAAGCACTGGAAAATAATCGGAAACTGTGAACTCTATGTTAATAAACTTTAAGTTCCACTGAGCGAAAATTTACACAAAAAATTTAAGCACTGCTATGGGAATGGTCCTGATTGCTAGCTGATACGCCAGCCACATGAAAATAAAATTCAGTCCCTAATGCGAACAGGTTCACAGTACATGTAAGAAAATTAGGTTAAATACTAAAAAACGTTAATCAGCCCTTCAGACAAGAATAGAAAGATGTCATGAGGCAATACTGGTTTACAGACATAAGATGAGATACTGTCTGAAACATAAACTCTTGTTAATATAATTTCAGAATGATAGCTGGGTTTTCTTACTGATTTCAATGTATGCAGTAACATTTCATTAACTGTCCTAGAACTGTTTTTTAGGTAGTAATTTAAAAAAATTATGTCAACTGAATAGCCTAGAAAAGTGGCCAGAGTCAAATTTAATACTACCAGATGATGATGTCATATGATGGCAATCAACATTCCAGACAATTCCCTAAACAGGTATTTTCATTCCACCTATTTTTATCATCTCTACAAGACCTCAAAGTCTGTTGTGAATTATTTCTTAGTAATGAAGATGACTGGACTGATAAATGAGTCATTCTAAGCTGAACTACTGATGTTGTGTGCTATTTACTCAATTTATGGTAGTGTTATGATAATATTTATAAATGCAATCTGGTCACACTTCTAACACATTTTTTACACAGATAAATACATCCAGATAGCTACTTTGATATGTAATTATTTCTTAAGAAGGAAAGAAATACAGTTCAAAGAACATATCATCATTTACAAAACCATATAATTTTTAGGAATTAGGAATGAAATGCCAAATTTGGAGAATAACATGATGATGAAGGAAACATATCTGTTAATTTTAATATTTTGATTTCTATACATATATGCCCTCTAACGATATACTTTTAGCAAACATTTGAGAATTAAGACATTGTCATCATTCATTCATAAATCCAAGAGCAGATATATTTCTCTTTTCATTAAGTTCTTCAGAAGAATGACAGTGGAAAACAATGAAGCTAGGAAGAATTGGTTAATTCAGAAAAAGGCACAGATGTAGAGGGAGGGAAGTGGGGAGACAGGTAAAATGGGTGAAGGCGGGTGGGAGATAGAGGCTTCCAGTTGTGGAATAAGTCAAAGGAATAAAAGGTACAGCATAGAGAATATAATCAATGGGATTATAATAGCACTGCATGGTGACAGATGGTAGCTACATTTATGGTGAGCATAATATAGTGTATAGACATGTTGAATCATTGTGGCACACCTGAAATTAATGTAACATTGTAGGTCAATTGTACTCAAATACAAAAAAAAAAAGGCAAGAGGTTAAAAAAAAATGGGCATAGAGAACTCAAGAATGTAGATTAAGCTATACAAAGTAAGAATAATTATGTCAATGAAGCTTTTGCAATTAAGTTAAAGAGCAAATCAAGTTTCCTGGGTAAGCAAGTTCGGAAAAGCCTGTTAATTTATCAGCCAGTGGCTTGACGGATGTTTCTTGGGGTCCCTCCCACCCAGTAAGTAATAATGATACTGTGAAGTCACTTGTCATAGGGGAGAAAGAGTAACAGTCAAAGGGAAGGGTTAATTGGAAAAAAGTAAGACCCCAGTCGTCTGTTCAACTATACAGAGATCAAAGAGGACAGTTGATTCGGTAACTGACATTACAAGGTTGAAATGTTTCTGTAGCTTTTTGTTCCCATTCCTTTACTCCCTCCGCCCCGCAACAGGATCATCTATCCATACCCTCTGTTGTTTGACTCTGCAATGCCTCCCAGTAGCAGAGCTGAGGTATATCCTTACCCTATTGCTTTTGGTCTTGCTCATGGGGAGTATGTGTAGTTTGACTTGATCTCTTGTTGAGATCTCCCATGACAAGCCCCAGAATGAGAGACACGTGGAACAGATCTGAACTCAACCTACAGTCTGAAACAGAGCCACCCCAGTTGACCCACAGATAATAAAATATTTGCTGGGTGCCTGGCTGGCTCAATCAGTAGAGCATGTGACTCTTGAGCCCAAGTGTGGTGTGAAGTTTACTTAAAAAAAAAAAAAAAAAAACCAAAAAAATACAAAAAAAAAAAAAAAACTTGTTGATGTAGAACACCGAACTGTAGAGTTGTCATGTAACGTTACTGCAGCAGAATTAGAGTGATAAAATTTCCAATATTAGAAAAGAGAGGTTTGCTCAGCTATAAAATGAAGTGCACTTTCACAAAGAAATCTTTTGAATGTTTTTAACAATTTATGTGATATTTTGTGTTCTTTATTAAACATACACTTATTATTATTTTTGTACATCTGGATGACATCTTCAGGTATTAAACAACCTTATTATTGGCCTTGAATAACTGGGTAAGTGCTCATGTAAACTATATTGATTGTTGCCTCTATTATGTAGGATGATGTAAAAAGACTAGTCTGGTTTCTTTTCAGAGGGAGGTCACTTGATCACTCTTTCTAAGCCAGTTTACCCAGCACCTAAACTTACCCACTGCCTCCAATTTCAAGGTTAACTACTGCGAAAGGGGGACAACTGGTTGGACACAGTTCTGAAGAACAAAGTATGATTCAGTTCCAAGGAAGATAAAATTGACACAGGCGTTAATTATGGCTAACTCCTAGGTCAAGGGAGTAATTAAAGAAGAGAGCTCCGAAAAGACACGGACTAACGCTGAAAATGCTGGGCTCTATTCTCAGCTCTTATGCAAATCACTTAATCTTTGTAGGCTTCAGTTTCTAAATATACCTAATATAACTTAAAATACTTAATATCACTTCTAAGGTTGCATTTTAATTCAGTATTAATATTTCAATGAATATCACTGGATGTCACTTCAAATTTCCCCTTGGTTTATTTATTAAAAAAATTTATTGAGGTAAAATACACATAAAATTTACCATCTTAACCATTTTGAAGTATACAGTTCCCCCTCGGTTTATTTTTGACTCATCTCTTCCCCTGTAATTTCTGGCACAAAATTCCCTAGGGCACTTATTTTAGGACTAGAGAGAAGTTAGATGTACTGGAGTGGAAGCTCTGAAACTGTTACTCATTTAGCAGCAAGGCAGAGAGGACAGAATCCCAGGTGGGAAATAACTGCCAGAAGCCAGAAGAAAACAGACCCAAGAAGCCCACTGGAAATATCAAAGGTAAATGGTTCTATTTGGGCAGTATTCAAGGACCGGCAGAGGCAGGGGAGCCTGAATCTCTACCTCTGATAGTTTTAGAAAACAGTATCTGACATTTCATAAAGCTAGTAGTATTGGGCCAAAATAAGAGTACTTGGAATGACAGAATTGTAATTAAGTGAAAGAATGGATGATAAGGACTCTAAGCATGTAGGCAATTAATAAATTAACATCTTTTAACAACAAACACCTGTAAATACTCGTGAAATGTGCTGGGGCTAAGAACATAGTGGTGATAAACGTGAATATCAGAACAGGTATAGTCTTGAGCAAAGTTTTCTTCTTGTGGCCTTTCAAAGACTGGTATTCAACAAAGGACACGACTTCATAGAGCTAGGTTTGCAGATTCAACTCCTACATTCAATGATGTCTCCAGGTGGTTTAAGAGGCTATCGTCTTGCATCACAGGTGTGGTTAATGAGGTAAAAGATTACAAAGGGTTTTCAATCATTACTCTTAGGAACACCAAATAGGTTATTATCACGTACTGCTGACACACACGTGTTTAAAACAAAACCTCTAGGGGCATCCAGGTGGCTCAGTCAGTTAAGTGTCCGACTCCTAATTTTGGCTCACAACACAAAGCCTGCTTGAGATTCTTTCTCCTGCTTTCTCTCTCTCTCTCTCAAATTAATTTTTTTAAAAAGTAAAAATAAAAAAATAAAACACTCTAAGAAACAGTTTGGTACACTTCTCACTCATCTCTAAATTTCGTTAAAGCCAGCGTTTGAACTCCTAGTGGTCTCATCTACAGTGTTTAGAAAATATCTGCGTCCTTATCTCAAATCTCCATATCCACCAAAGGCAGAACACGGCTCTAGGACTTGAAAGATGTTAAAAGTCCTTGCATCCCTCATAGGTGTTGTTTGTTGTCCAAAGGTGTCCTTCCTCTTTGAGCAGAAGGAAAAAAAACTTACCGGTAAATTTTTTTTTCTAGGCATTTGTTAAGAAATGCTAAATCTGACCACTATTTAGCCAGTTATTACAAGAATGCTAACAAGAAAATAGATTCCCTTATAAATTTGTGCACTTAAAAAACAGCTACTCTAAGGTTTACTAAACATCCTAGGCACAAAGAATATTCTATTGGAGTTTAACATATCTCATAATACGAGGGCCTTTTCGAATGGTGGAGCTCCAAGAGGAGCTAAAGTTAAAGTCCTGGGGAAATTCTGAGGTGGCCCTATTTTTAATTTAAAGTCCATCATGCTCTAGTATTACCAACAGTTCAAACAAAATCCCTTATGTACTACTCAAATATTTGTGGACTACTAAGCTTCTTTATAAATAAGGATGTCTGTTAACCAAACAAATTGGAAAGAGCCAGTGAGATCTGTCAATGCCTTTGGATTTGATTCTTATGAAATCAACAGGATTAAGCAATAAGTGCCAGCATGAATTTATCACTCACAGGCAGGGAGTTTCTGGCTTTATGTTTCCTAAAGAAAATTTCATCATGTGGATAAATGACAGGCTTAATTCACAGCAATTTAAACTACTATAATCAGGCTGCAGTTTGTGCCATGAATGGAATGAGGCTCTATCAAATATGGGCATCCCCATAACACACAGATAAAAGGTAGAAAAGCCACTCTGGGAACTGACAGTACGGAGAAGGATTTGGAAATGTAGTCTGTGGTCTATGAAATTTTGGTGTGTGGGAAAACATTTCTAATTTTACATGGAAGTCAAAATGAAGAGGTTTTCTTTATAATCATTTTGATAAAACACAGCAATTCCACAAAACTAGAACATCTCGATGCAGAAGTTTTAAGATCAACCACTTTCTGAGGAGTGTCATGTCTTAGAAAGAGTCAGGCTCTGAGCGAAACAGATATACATATACAAATGTACTTCCCCCTCATCTTTCCAAACTCTTACCAGTTTAGTTCTACTCCAGTTAACATCAGACCTACCTGGAAGCAGAGAGAAAAGGACCATGTATGTGAGTCATAATAAAGGAGTTAACTCTAATTCTTGTTCTCTTTCAAACTTCTGGTTTTCTGAAGTTCCTTCCTGATTTGCCTTTCAACCAATCATTCATTCATTCATAAAATAGTAGACACCCTGATCTCTAGCCTCATCTGCATACTCACCACCTCCGCAGGGACATCTAATAAGCATTTCAAAGTTAACATGCCCTGAACAGAACTCTGAGAATCTCTCCTGAGCCTGCACCATCCCCAATCTTCTCAACTCAGGAAAAGGCCACTCTGATCTTAGTTAATCCTAAGACTCTTCACTTCGAACCTAACAGCGAATCCTGTCGACTGGAACTTCACTGAATATCTAGGATCCCTCCATCATTCCCCACCTAGTCCAAGCCAGTGCTATCCACTGCCTGAACTATACAGTACCTTCAGACCTGGTTTCCCTATTTCTATCCTTGCCTCCTTAACGTCTGTTCTTAACATGGCAGCCAGAATGATACTCAGAAACGTTTTTATATATCCCATCAGTCCTCTGCCCAGAATCCACCAATGGCTTCCCTTATCATTCAGACTCCTTCCCATAGCCGAACAAGGGCCCACAAGAACTGAAACTGAAGGTGTCTTTGATGTAATCAAAATAGTGGACTCAGACACTATCCAATATGATGAAATGTGCCTAGTCATAGCTCACACCGAAGTTACTTAAATTTGTCAATCTCAACTATTAAAATCAGGGCCTAGCCTTTGACACAGAATTACATTCACAGTTTGCAAGGACACAGGTACAAGTATGTTCAATGCAACATTATTTGGAATAGACTAAACCAAGTAATAGTCAAAACATCTGTTAATAGAGGAATGGTTAAATAATTTATGGCACAAAATATTACTATTGAATATGATAAAGCTGTTAAACAATATGATGAATCTTCATGTATTTACATGGAGGAATCTTTCTCTCTCTCTTAAACTGCATGCAACCTGTGTCTCACTTTAGCTAATTCCAAACTGAGGGTCATTCTCCACACAGGCCATGCAGGCCATTCCCTCTGGGTATCTCCACTCTCCTCACAGTACGAAGTCCTACACACCCCTCACGACTCAGCTCAGAGTACTGTCTCCTTAAAGAACCATTTCCTGACTCTTCTGACTGAGTGGACAGTGCTCAATGTTTGTTGACTGGATTAAAGAAAAAAATACCTGATTTTCTATATTCTAAAAACTAGGCTGAAACTTCTTTCTAAAAATTAAGTGGTATCTGTTCTCTCCTTTCCTTAGATCCAATGTAATTTATTTGTAGGTCATAAGGACTACCAGTGATACAGAACTATATGGTCTTTCCCTAGTAATCTTAACATCTACCTGGAAAGGTGTGAAGAGTAATTCTTCAATAGCTTTACTGAGATATAATTAGCACAAGAAACAATTTACCCACTGAAATCACACAGTTCAATGTTTTCTAGTACATTCACAGGGAGAATTATTATTTTTAACAATGCTAAAAACTCTCTGGGCTTGGAAACCATCAATTTGTGATTACTAGAAGATGTAACACAGAGGTGGTTAAAAAAAGCAACACCAAAAAACGAAAAAAAAAAAACCAAAACAAAACAATTACTACATCTTATCTTATGTGATTGGCTTAATATATTTCATTAAGAAAATCCATCTGTGGCTATAAGCACGTTATTGGGTTTAGGGGAGCAGGAAAGAAACCTGTACAACTCTCAGTCTCATCAAATGTTTAAAAAGACACATTTAGGGTTTGATAAAAGTATGGTGAATGTGTAAGATTTCCAACCAGCTAGTGTTTCCAACTGGACATCACCCCAATCCTCCATGTTCGACACGCTCCAAATGGAACCCATTACTTACTGGTTTCCTACATAATTTCCTCAGTCCTATTAATGGCACCAGTATTTCCCTCATAGTCATCTTTGCCATCTGGCTCTCCTCTATTCTGATACGGTCTTTAGTTTTTACTTGTAACTTCATGTCTGCAAATTCATACCATGGATACACTTCCTCTCCTCTCTTCAGCCCACCTGAAAACCTTCTTTAAATCAGTGTTTTAATTCATGTGGTGTGAGCCAGTAGTTTAAGTCAGTCCACTCTGTTCACAAACACAAAGTGGGTGTACCTCATCATTTAAAAATATGACATTCTTTTCCTAAGATAATCAATCATTAATAAATTAAAAGTATTTTAAGGGATGCCTCCTGAAAGAGGCACAAACCTTTGGTACAATCCTGTATCTTTCTCACCAATACTTCTTTTTGTTATTCATGCTACAACTAAATTTTCTTATCTCCAAAATCTGGTTAGAATCTAATTCCATCCTGGACACTGCTTTGTCGTCACGTACTTTTAGAGACTATGTTCATCTTTGGCACTGCAAATCAGTTCCCTATTCAGGGACTTTGCTCTAACTCTCCTATTCTCAGGTAGTAGAAAAGGATAATGAATACATCTTGGAATTCTAATAGGACATAAGTATGTCATGACTATTCTCTGCAATTAGTTCTATTTTCATATCATTTTCTGCCCTTTGCTGTTATTACCCCCAGGATTTACTAATTTGGTGTTTCCTGAGATTCACATTCAAGTTCCTATTGTTAGCCTAATATGGTATCATAAATGTGGACTGGTTAAAACAAAAAAAGATTTTTAAACAGGTGCCTCAGTTGATAGAGCATTTAACTCTTGATCTCAGGGTTTTGAGTTCAAGCCCCCGTGTTTGGTGTGGAGCCTACTTTAAAAAAAAAAAAAAAAAAAAAAGTATTAATCTGATGCAAAAGCCATGAACATGCCCTAAAACTGAAGAGAAAGAGAATAACCACAGAAATAAAAGTGTTTGGATTTTTTTAGAGTCCTGAAAACAAACAATAAACAAAACCAAACCAGATTACTGAAATTAAAGGAGGCTAATCAGACTGAATTTGTATTACAAAAATGTGGTGTAGCTGGCACAGCCTGAACCTACTTCAGCTTTTATAAACCATCTCTAGCATACAGTGTATCTGGTTTACCTCTCAATTACAAACCTTAAGTGCCTACCAGAAAACAACTTTTAGGCAAATCCACCTTCCAAACCCTGCCAAAGAGTTCAGTTAATTTTATGTTAGGTCAGGAAATAACACAGAGAAGCAATGCTATATCCTTAGGAGAAGGCACAAGTGTCTGAAAGGAACCTGAATGTCACCCTAACATCAGTATTTAACAAAAATCCCATTGCAACTATGATGGCTTTGTGCTAGTTCCAAAAGGTCGACTGGAATCCCTAGCCTCATCCACGAGGTTGTAGGCAGGCAGAGGCCAGCCTTTTAAATCTTGGAGATTTTAACAGAAAGCAAGTAAGAAGTTTGCTTCATCAGTTGTAAGAGCCTTCATCCTGCCTACTTCATGCCAGTGCAGTAGTTACATGGATATTTTAAAGCTTCTCCTACTCTGTATGGAACTCTCCAAGGTTCTGACCCTTCATGGTGGTCTAATAAGAGAGCAGCACTTGGAAAACCAAAGTTCAGGAAAAAACAGAACCATAGGTGTATTGGTCCTGTGCCATTTCTAAATATCGATTCGAAGTCTCACATTCACTTTGGACTTACTCTAACCATTTAAGCCTATCCCTGAGGTACACCCGCCTTAGAACATCACTGGTACATCATTAAATCCTATCACATTCTTAGAGTAGCTGGATCTATTCCTTTCTTCCTGTTCCAACCATTCTCCCAAGTCTGCTATTTTAGAATCAGGGTTCAATGGATTGTGGGTGAAGGGTCAGATTTAATTTAACCTTGATCTGTTTGGCTAGATTAGAGCTGATGTAACTGAAGAAATAAATTTCTCTCAACACTTTAAATATTTCAATCTGCTCCCTTCTTGCTTGCTTGGTTTCTGAAGAGAAGCTGGATATAATTCTTATCTTTGCTCCTTTATAGATAAAGATTTTTTTTTTTTGTCCTGGCTTCTTTCAAGATTTCTTCTTTATCTTTGATTTTCTGCTGTTTGAATACGATATACCCAGGTACAGGTTTTTTGGTATTTATCCAGCTTGGTGTTCTTTGAGTTTCCTGGGTCTGTGATTTGGTGTCTGAAATTAACATGGGCAAAATTCTGAGTTACTGCTTTAAATATTGCTTCTGTTTCTTTCTCTCTTTCTTCTCTCTTCCCCCACTACACGTATTTTGTAGTTGTCACAGTTTTCACATATTTACTTCCATTTTTTTTCCACTCTTTTTTTCTGTTTGCTTTTCAATTTTCAAAGTTTCTATTAATATATCTTCAAGCTTGGAGAGTCTTTCCTTAGCCATATGTAGTCTAATGAGTTCAGACATTCTTGATTTTTGTTACAATGTTTTTGATCTCTAGCATTTCTTTTTTCTCCCCCTAACATTTTTTATTCTTTCTCAGAATTTCCATCTTTCTGCTTATATTACTCATCTCTTATTATGTGTTGTTTACTTTTTTATTACAATCCTTAGTATAGCATAGTAGTTTTAAATTCCCAGTTTGATAACCCCAACATCTCCGCATACTTGAGTCTGGTTCTGATACTTGCTATGTCTCTTCAAATTGTGATTTTTGCCTTTCAGTATGCCTTGTAATTTTTCGTTGAAAGCTGGACTTGACATACTGGGTAAAAGGAACTCTGGTAAATAGTGGTGAACTCCATTTACTCAGTAAAGCAACTGGGGTAACTGGCCTTTAGTAGCGTGGTAGTGAGGTATGGGGGACAGAGAAGCATTCTATAGTTGTATGATTAAGTCTCAGTCTTTTCCTATGTGCTTCTTGGTCCTCCCCCAACCCCCACTCAGGTGGGACAGCATGGCTAGAGTGGGCTAGAGTTGGGTGTTTCTCTTCTCCCAGGTTGGTTAGGTTTCATAAAATCCCAATAGGTTAGGCTCTGTAAAATAGTTTTTCTCTTGAGGGCAGGCCTTGTTAAGAAGAACAGAATATGCTGACACATTACAAAACGGTTACTTTTCCCCTCTCCCACCAGGAGCAGAAGGAGACTTTTTTTTCTGATCCTCATTATGAGAACCCGACACATCTCCTGGAGCTAAGACTCGCAGAAATGTACTCCTCCACCCCCCCTGCCCCATCAAGTTTTTTTTAACTCTAAGACTTGTCCACACTGAGGTTCTAGCAATTCAGCATTCAGTTTTTCCCATCCTGAACTGGTTCCTGCAGAGCTTTCTGCTTGTGGGCTTCTGCTCTGGTAAGACAGAATTCTCTCCACTTGCCTGTCTGTCTAATTTTGAGGGCAGCACTCTGCCCTGTGACTTCACTTCTTTGATGAATCAAAGAAGCACTGTTGAATTTTTAGTTTGTTCAGCTTTTTACTTGCTAGGATGGAGTGATGACTTCCAAGCCTCTTACATGCCAGACCAGAATCTGGAAAAATATTTCAAATGTGTAAATTCCTAAGAGCTTTTTCGCTCCTAGAAAGCACTCTGAAGCCCCAGGCCAAGGAGGAAAAAGGAAAAGATAAGGACAAGATAATGAATAAGAAACAAGAGTTCTCCTGTTCCAATTGTGCCCCTCAGAATCACTCAAAGCAGTTAGGCCAACGCGAGCAGGGAAACAAAAGGCAGTTTACGATTTCCTGAGTGCTATCTCATTTCTCTACTGTCAGAAGTAACCCCAAAAGAACACGTGGAATCTTACCTCCTGTCTCCCACACTGCAGTCTGCCCAGCACCAGTTCATGCTGCCCAATCTTTCCCCCGTGGTGAAAAACAGTAAAAAGACCTGATTTCCCTGAGAAACTGAAAGTCTTTCAAAAACAGTTTTCATAGAAAAATAATGAAAAGGACACAGTTATGCAGAACTAGCTCAAACACTTTATAAGCAGATTAAAGAAGACAAACTCTGATTTTTATTTCTCATGCATTTTGCACATACTGGATGGGTAGTGGAAGGCAGAATAACCACAAGACACAGCGGTCTGCCTTTAGCCACTGCCCAGTGACTCTACCTGTATGCTCTGCTTTAGTTTTCTTTTTAGTGCTCTTCACCATTTCCCATTTTGTGTATCTGTTTACTGTATTTCTCTTGCGATGCAAATAAGCTCCATGAGGCCAACGATTTTGAACTTTCTCCCCCCGCATATCCTCTAGATCTAAAACAATGCTTAGTATATAATTATGGCTCAATAAGTACTTGTTGAATTAATCCATGAATAAACATTCATTATTATCCCATCTGTATCATCTTCTTCGTACCAAATTACTCCGGCAGCTTCCAAGCAGGACTTTATGCTTCCGGTCTCTCCCGTCTCCAAGTTATCTTATATACAACTCCATTATTTCTACAAAAACACTGCTTTCATAAGGTTATTCCTCTGCTTATGAACACTCCTCTCTGACCTCAGCAGCTCCTCAGTATGATCCATAGTGTTAACAGATATTATATGAAAAGAAAGACTTGGTGAGTAGGAAAGTTTGGAAAATACATGATTAGAGATGTTTGCATACAACAGAACTTCTAAGAACCTTTAATGTACTAATGTGTAATGTAAATCTTCTGGAGAAAGATTTAATATTTCCTACCTTGTGACTACAGAATGAATCCTTTTTTCAAGAAGCAGGTCAAGAAAGCACACTTTTGTGAACCACACTGTAGGAAATAGTGGCATATAGAATTATCCAATACCATGTTCAAATGTGGCCCTAAGGGATGTAGGTAAAAACAACAAGAATACAGTTGTCTTTGTGACCATTCCTGTGTTGTATCTCAACCCTCTCCCATATTCTGTGGGCTCTGGCTCTTACCAACAGAGCTCACTAAGCGGGGGAAAGAAAACCCACTTCACACTGCAGATACATGTAATGACATATTATCTTTGAAAAGAAGGGCCTTTCTGGATTTTAACCTACTTTAGTTTTCCTTTTGATCCATACATAATTTTGTTCTTCAATGAACATATGTTATAGTTTGAATCTTTTGCTTGCATACTCTATCAAAGAGTGTATCATAGGAGATACTTTATTTTTAGATTCATTTTAATAATCAGTATGCATAAATTCAGCAAGATACAGGCCATGGGATATGTGACATTCCTACTAAAAATTAATCTTAAAAATCATATTAAATAACACAGCGTGCATATTAAGTCTTTCAGGTTCAGGTTTTGGAAAAATGTCTTTATTGGTACTATAATCTTACATGGCATCCGCACTGTGAACAAGGGACTTTCTCCAAATTATATTCCAAACTTTGCAAAAATTTTCCATGACTCAGTATTTTTTCTTACAGTAGTAACAAACATTGTTTCACTGAAATCAATGTAGTACTTATTGAAAAGCTCTGAGGAAGGACTGTGTCTACAAGAATTCAGAAAATGTATCCAAAAGAGATATACACCAGATAGATTTCAGGATATCTGCCTACCATGCCCTTTTGGGAGATAACTGTAATAAACTTTCATCCTGACACAACTTTAATTTTCTTTAGGTAAAATTCCCACAGTAATTTGCATTTTAAAGGAAGAGGTTATATACCAATGTTTATACCTTTGAACCGAAGGATTTTCTTGCCTTCATCAAAAGACTGACATTCCTTTCTACCTTCCTGATATAAGGCTTCCGTCCCAACTCCAGAGATGGGCCTCATTAGTCTCTGGATAATCCCATTCCCCCTTGCCTGTGATGGGTTTAGGGATGATATATTCTGATGGCTTCTCTTTCTTACCAACAGAGATTATTAACACAAACAAATCTCTAATTGCAAATGTGGCCAATGAAACATGAGGGGACATCTGCTCATTCCCAGAGCAGATTTTAGGAAAACTTTTCTGTTTCTCCTAAGAAAAAGCCACAGGAAGAAATGCCCACTTTCCTTTCTGGGCGTTATTATATCTGGATGTGGGGCCTGGAATGGCTGTAGCCATGTCACCGTCAATCCTGACGGTGGTCACATGAAAGGATGCAGAGAACACAGGGTTCTTTATGACACTGAGTCTCCAACCTACCAACTCTTCAACCTGCCCTTCCTCTAGATTTCCTACTGGAGGAGATAATACATTTCCTCCTTTCTTAGCCAATTTGATTCAGGTTCTTACTATTTGTAGCTGAAAGATTGCTGGATCAGGAAGGGCACTGTGGCTTGGACTGAGTGCGTTGAATGAATTAGATTCCCTCTCTTGGGAAATACAAGGCCTGAGAAACAGAGAGAAGTTGCCACTTAGTTGTGAGGAACTGAACTGAGAGAGTCTATAAAAACAGGCAACTCGTAGGAGCATTATAAAAGGAACAAAACCAAGGAAGCCAGCTAGGCTAGAGAGAAGAGGGATACAGACATGTATAGCAAGAAGTAGAGAAGCCATTAGGAAGAACAGCACAGCTCCTCGAAGAAAAAGATACTCTTAGATTTCTAGTTCCCAGGCTGCTTAGTTAAGCTTTTCTTAACCATGAACTACCAGGAGACATCTCTGTAACCTTATACTGTACTTCCTTTCACCAGAGTTAGATGGAGTATGTTCTCTGCTGCTTAACGAGTCCTGTCTTAGGACATATGAGCATATATGCAAAGGGGAAAGTCAAAATAGACGAAAACTGCAAAATCAAAGGGGCCGAAAATAACAGACGAAGGATGAAAGAATGGCTCCAACAACAGTAAAACTTAACAAGATTGTACAAGTAAATGACAAGTGCACAAAATGATCACATCCGCAGTATCAAACAAATTGGCCCCTGAGAGAGATTAAGCCATGCATCAAAGATGTTCGACACATGGCAAAAAGGTGTCCAGATCCAGCATTTGATTTTCAAATCCTTTCATGACACATTTTTCCCTTTTACTTATTTTTAAGCTTCTGGAAAAGGATGCATGGGACTGATGTTTTTGCTCTGGAACCTCTCTCATGTGGTGTCTCTTTCCTCCATTCCTCCCCCCACCCCCACCAATGAGTTTTGCTGTTATTACTCCATATTAGCCCTGACTACATTTCACTTGGGTTACTACAATACTTGTCAAGGTAATCCCCATGGTTGTGGGATCTCCCAATTCCAATACAAATTAATCTTTCTAAGCAGAACTCTATTTCATTCCTCTATTTAAAAATTCTCATGGGGTGCCTGGTGGCTCAAGTCGGTTGAGCGTCCGACTTCGGCTCAGGTCATGATCTCACGGCTCGCGGGTTCAAGTCCCACATCGGCTCTGTGCTGACAGCTCAGAGCCTGGAGGCTGCTTTGAATTGTTTCTCCCTCTCTGCCCCTCCCCTGCTCACACTGTGTGTGTGTCTCTCTCTCTCAAAAATAAACATACATTAAAAAAAATTAAAAAAAAAACATTCTCAGTGCCTCTTCCGTGTTTATGGTATGAATTTATCCCATATTACTCCTTAGCCTAGGTAGTATACAGAAATTCCATGATACATGGTTTTAACACTTCTTTTATGCCTTTCCTATCTCTTCATATTAACATCTCACTGTCCACCTTTCCTCCCCTGTGTGCTCCAGCCAACCTGAACTGCTTTGTTCTCCATGTAAACTTCATAATTTTTCTAAGTCTGAACTTCAGCTCATGCTATTACTTTTACCTGAAGTTTAGCTCCTAAGCAAAATTCTCTTCTACCTCTAAATGTTCTTCCACCCTAGTAGGCAGCACAAAGAAGTAACAGATTTTTAGAAATAGCAACATGTTCTAATTACTAAAATCAGCATATAAATGGATCAGAGCAGATACACGCGAAATCACTTTAAGGACTAACAAGTCAGCAATACTTATCCAAAATAGAAAGATAGAATGCAGTCAGAATGAGAGTTTCCAAGGGCAGCAGCAGTCCAAATGCTATCCAAAGGTGTCAGATACACGCTCTTTTAAATGGTCCTTCAAGTTCCAACTCAAATGCCATCTCATTCAAAAATCCTGCCTTGCCCATTAAGGTCTGTCATTGTTACATGAATAGGTCTCATTTAGTCCAGCAGAACTGAAAGCAGAAAACCACATCTTATTCAATCTATAGTCCACAACACTAAGAACAGTGACTTATAAGTAACAGATGTTCAGCAAATGTCTGTATAAATTTTATTCTCAGGACATTAGAGAATAAAAGCGACGAGATCTCCTTTTCTATCTTCAGGTTAAAATAAAAGGAAAGGCCTTTTAAAGGGTTTCTATTCTCAAGGGGAATCTGAGTTAGCTAAACATCTAGTTTAGAGTGTAAAAACAATCAGTGTGTAGCAGTAGATTGAGGGAGGAATCAAAGTTTCTGAGAAAACTTAAGACAATTGAATGGGAACTGAATTGGGTAACTAGCTTACTAGCAACTCAAGTCAGCGTTTCATAGCTTGATTATTTTATTTTTTTTGGAATACCAAAATCACTAATAGAAAGGTCATGTACTATGTGCGAGGCATAATGCAAAACAAAATTTCAGATCAGGCATTTCAAAGCGGTAACAAACCAGAAACAAATCGAATAGGTTACTTTGCTTATGAATAACCTGTCTGTTTCTTTCCATGAATGAGTTTCTCTAAAAAGAGATAGTAAGTCCTAACGACTGCTATGCCAGTTATCTTCATGAAGCGGTAAACTATAAACTGGTGAGTGGGGGCGACTGGGTGGCTCAGTCAGTTAAGTGTCTGACTTCAGTTCAGGTCATAGTCTCGCGGTTTGCGAGTTCGAGCCCCACGTCCAGCTCTATGCTGACAGCTCAGAGCCTGGAGCCTGCTTCAGATTCTGTGTCTCCCTCTCTCTGCCCCTCTCCTGCTCATGCTCTGTCTCTCAAAAAATGAAGAAAGAAACAAACAAACTGGTGAGTGGTACCTTTGGAGAAGGTGGGAATGTGCAACAAAGGACCTTCAAGTCCTCTAACAGCCACAACATGGTACCCTTGTGTTAGGCCTATCAGCATTTGATATGCTGAACAAAATTATCTACATATGAATACATTCAGGTCGATAAGCCTTCTGGGTAAACTGAAAAATAACACATTCTCTAATAAATGAATAACTAAAACTATTTATAGCAGAGAAATGGATAAAAGCAATATAAGTATGTTTTGGACTGACTGTCTTGGTCCATAAAAGCACGATTTTTGTTCAAAACAGTAATCATCAATGCTAGATAGTCAATTCTTTCAAATTCTTTAATGAACATTTACATAGTGTTTACAATATACTGTGGGCTAAAGACTGCCACGAGCTAGAAATACAAGCATAAATAAGAAACATTTATTGCCCTCCAAAACTTTAATCTAGTAGGAGAGACAGACCTAGAAGCATACAATTATTAAACGGCAAGTACAGCATTGAGAGATACACAGAGGCTCTTATGATACCACAGAGAAGTGACCTCTTCCCAGCCTACCTAGCACAAGGGGGTCCAGAGAGGATTTTCAGGCCATTGTTCTTTCAGTAACCCCTATCACCACTACCATTATCATCTTCAAAAGCCCCAGTATATACAGCCAGATAGTAAGCAACAGACTACTCACACAGACTTTAAGCAAAAGTTAATATAAAAAATGGAAATGAAGAAATTACTAATATGCCCTTAGCTATATAAAGAAGATGTCAGATTTTACTGGAAGATGAGGTGACCAAAGCAAGAAAAACATTTTTTTTTAAATTTAAATATTTAAGTTAAAAAATCTTTAAAAGTCCTGTCCCTCATGTATGTATCATTTGTCTGTGTGTGTGAATATGTATATACATGCACACATATACGAATGAAAGATTTACTGATTAACAAAGAGTTTGCTGTGTTGCAGAATAACGTTTTAAATGTTTTTAAAAAAATTTTTTAAATGTTTATTTAGTTTTGAGACAGAGAGAAACAGCACGAGTGGGGGAGGGGCAGAGAAAGAGGGAGACACAGAATCTGAAACAGGGTCCAGGGTCTGAGCTGTTAGCACAGAACGCTATGCGGGGCCTGAACCCACGAACTGCGAGATCATGACCTGAGTTGAAGTCGGATGCTCAACCGACTGAGCCACCCAGGTGCCCCAATGTTATAAATGTTTTGATTAAATTTTCTCTCAAAGGAATTTGTATTCTGAAGTCAGATTTCATACTCATAGTTATTTTCTAAAGGGTATCGATGGTGAAAAATAAAAACAGTCCTTATCTGGGGAGGCAAATTTCACCTCACGTTAAACATAAAGTCAGATCCTCCATGAAGTTTTTCTACTCTAAAAATGTGAAGCTGATGGGTGTACAGATTCTTAATAAGACGCCACAGATGGACATGGTTAGTGAAACATGGTTTAAGACTGAGGAGAAGAGGCAGTTGATGACAAGCAGAAAAATGTACAGTTCTCACTCACATTTAGGTGTGGGGAACTAATTTAAAAGCTACTGGAGACGCCTGTCTTAGAATTCTAAAACAATGTGTAAAGAAGTTCCTTTATACCGATTAAACTAGCATAATATGAAAGAATTTACCTTTTATTTGAAATAACTTGTAACTGGGTTTTTACATAGATAGAACTATAAACAGGGTACTAAACGACAAAATCAAACAACGAAGTCAAGAAATGTGTAAAGAAAAAGAGGCACGTGGTTAGTACCTATTTTGGCTAAACAAGCTGACACAGGCCAAATACTGTTTGAATAATAATGACTGAAATCTTGGAGCAGTATCTACCGCAGACAGTAAAAACCTGCAGCGTAGGAGATCAGACATCAGATATTTCAACAAGCAAATGAAATGTGTATCACAATAAACGAAATCAGCTACTCCAAACCAGACATCTAAGTTTCTTTTTTTTCCTTTTTTTTTCCATAAAAATTCATCCTATCAGTAGAGATTCTACAAGTTTTTTTCGCCCCTTTAAAAATGTTTATTTTGTACTGAAAAGCACTGAAATAACAAAGCAGAAATTCCTCTAAGAGGAAATAATAAGATCATTTTATGGAGCAGATATTTAGTAACACAAACTTTACCATAATCATGTTTTACCGAAACAATTTCTATATTTGCTTTCCCCACAGTTTTTTTTGTTCCAAGTTTTTAACCATGGATCCCAACTTATAATTAACTTTAGAATGCTAAAACACACATGCAGGTGACCATAGAATGGCTAACCAAAAAAAATGGAATAAAGCAAAGTGAAATCAGAAAGGTGTTTATACAGATGACTTAAAAAATTGCAAGTAACTTAGAAGGAGAGGAAAGACAGATCTGAGAAGGAAAAAAGACAACTCACATCAAAGAAACCTCCCAGCTTGTTCCACAGTGGTCCTAAAATTACTGGTGGAACGTTCTGGTACCAGCGTTGAAATTGGATCAAATCTATTTTCTTTGGCATAAGTTGTTGCTACAAGTGACCATTTCTCACTGCTTTAAGTTCTTGAAAGTTTCTGTGCAAGGCAAAATACACAATCACGTCTGTGTTCAATCTGATCTCCATCCTGTGAGGACAACAAGCCTCCATTAAACCAATGTTAGGAGCCTCTTCTCTGAAAATGCCAATTATCTTTCCCAATACCCTTCTTGTTGGATTTTCTTTTTTCTCCTGCTATTGGAACAATTCTTCTGGGGCAGAGGAAGGATGGTACCAGGGTGGAGGATCAAGTTACTCAGCATTTCTGAGCTAAGGAGGAAAAATGACAGGCTGCTTTTCTCACTCTATGGTTTCCAGAATGATTCCAAAAATGACAACATTCAAATGTAAGTATGAAGTTATTTTTATGATGTACAGTATGATTGAAGGATCTCCAACTAAACTGTCTTTTCAGAAAAGAAATAACAATGTCCTTTCCTATTACCTCTATAGTTGCATGATGGTCTCCTGTCTGTTCTGCTCTTGGAGGGGCCCATCTTTCTGGTGGAGGGAAAGGGTAGTCGGTTCCAGGGTTGAGGTTCAAGTTACTGAGCCCTCTACCAGTATTGCTGAGCAGAAGGAAAGACAGACTGCTGTGTCTTCCTGGAAATTTTCTTCTTGGGGCATCTGGAAAGACTCAGGATTCAGCTGGGTTAAAATAAACTTCGTGATTGGTTCATGGAAGCCAAATCACAGCTTGAAGCTCCTCCTTGGATCTGTGGGTCTAGACAGGAAGGTGATGCTCAAGACTCTCAAATTGCTGAAAGTTGGCCTAGAAAGGACTCCCACCAAGTTTCAGCCTTCTAAGAGTTTTAAAAGAAAAAAGTGAGGTAATCTGACATTAAGGATCTCTATGTACTAGAGACTGGGCTAAGAAATGAGGACACAACAATGAATAAAAACTAGAGTATCTAATTTCAAAAACACAGTGTAATGAAGGAAAGAGACAGGTGAAATATGTTTCAGCATTATGATACAGATGTTAGCATAGTTTTAATGGAGCAGGAAAAGGTAGCACCCAACTCTTTAATCTACTGGGAGCTTCCTTCTTTTCTAAAACACTGTCCTAATTCTTAATGTAGACTTCAAAGTTCTCTAAGTACTCTATATTACAACCTATGTTTTCCAGTATTACAAATATTGCCAGTCCACAGGGAACTTGTTCACACTTCCATGATTTCATATGTATCATTCCTATTGTCAAGAATATTCTTCCACCTCCTATCCATTAGTCCTTCCTATTTGTCTTTACTCAAACTATGTAGCAACATAGTATGTACAGTGGTTCTCACATGTTAGTTAGTGGTTCGTAAGAATCACATTGGGAAGCTTGGTAAAAAGGCCAAGTCTTGGATCCTATACCCAAGAAATACAATTCAGCAAGGTCTGGTATGGGACCTAGAAATCTTTTTACACAGTTACCAATATAATTTTGATGTCTGGTCTACGAAACGGGACTCTGAGAAACACTATTGTAATGGTTAAGGGCATGGGTTTTTTAGTCAAGCCTCATTTGAGTTTGAATCCTATCTTTTCCATTTATTAACTATGTTATCACAGGCAAATTTATTTTCCCACTAAGTCTCCCTTTCCTCCTCTATATGAGGATGATGGTAACGTATCCAACTACGTATGTCTTAAATGGGACAAGAAATACAAACAGGTAGCAGGGGGCCTGGGACAAGGTGATTATTCAATAAATATTACTGTTATTAGCATTACTAACAACAATTTAGAAGTCAGCTTTCTGATCAAGGCCATCTGAATCTGGCTGGTTCTGTCTCTCCAAACACTTATATTAGATGCTCTGTTGAAGAAATCCAAATTGCTCTCATTCACATCTAAGTAGTTCATGTTTTTCACGATAACTTGTGTAAAAGTAGAGCAGTGAGCCAAAGGCAGCACAAAGTCCCAAGATCATATTCATGACATACTGTCTATCACCAGGATTCTTGGCAAAATTGCAAACTAGGAGATTTGATTTTGGTGCTCTACCAATTTCTTTCGTTTGTCCTCTCCTGCATCTCCCTCACATAAAAGTGACCCACTGCCTGTAAAGATGTTAAAAAGTCAGAAGGGATTAATTTTGGCCATAGATCCCTAGCCACCAATTTCCCATAGATTTAGTGTATCCAATGATAAGATTTAAAGTTATATGTGTCTTCTGTGTTAACTCAAGATTTGATTACAGTGCTTTATGTGTGTGTAAACACACACATTGTTTTATATATATAAAAACAATGTATGTATATACACACATATATAAATGTTGCCTTTTATTACTGTATGTTTTTCAGTATATACTCAATACATGTGACATGTTTTTAAAGCAAGTGCCTAGATGAGATCTTAGAAGTACCTGTATCCTCTTCAATCATGAAGTTATCTGGGATACATAAATGTATGAAAAGCTGATACTGGCTCCTTGGTATAGCTAGTAATTGCTTTTTTTTTTTTTTTTTTAAGCTAATAATTACTCTTATGTAGCATTTACACAATGATTTTGGAGTAACAAATTATTTCCATTAAAATTATCAGTCCAGTCCATATACCTCAACGTAATAAAGGCCAAATACGAAAAACTCAGAGCTAACATATTCAATGGTGAAAAAGAGCAATTCCTCTAAAATCAGAAAAAGGACAAAGATGTCCATTCTCACCATTTTTATTCAACACAGTACTAGAAGTCCTAGCTACAGCAATCAAATGAAAAAAAAAAATTAGAGATACCTATATTGGTAATGAAAACTGTCACTACATATAGATAACATGATACTACAGACAGAAAATCCTAAAGCTCCACCAAAAAACTATTAGAATAAATCAAGTCAATAAAGTTGAAAGATATAAAACTAATATCCAGAAATTGGTAGTGTTTCTATATACTAACAATAAAGTAGCACAAAGAGAAATTAAGAAAACAACACCGTTTACAATTGCAACAAAAAGAAAAAATACCTAGGAATAAATCTAACTGAAGAAATGAAAGATCTGTTCTCTGAAAACTATAAAGAGGTGATGATAGAAATTGAAGATAACACAAACAAATGGAAAGATATTCCACATTAACGTATTGCAAGAATATTGTTAAAATGTCCACATTATCCAAAGCAATCTACAGATTCAACACAATCCCTATCAAAACAACAACAGCATTTTTCACATAACCAGAACAAATGATCCTAAAATTTGTATGGAACTATAAAAGGCCCGGAATAGTCAAAGCAAACCTGAGAAAGAAGAACATAGCTTCAGGTATCACAATTCCAGATTTCAAGATACACTACAAAGCTGTAATACTCAAAACAGTTTGGTATTGGCACAAAAATAGACACATAGATCAATGAAACAGAACAGAGGGCCCAGAAATAAACCCACGCTTAATTGGTCAACTAATCTACAACAAAGCAGTAATGAATATACAATGCAGGAAAAGACAGTCTCTTCAACAAAATGGTGCTGGGACAACAGGGCAGGGCAGCTACAGACCCTGCGAAGTCAACCTGGCCAGAGTAACATACTTGCCACGGACAGAGCCAAAATCACAACTTACTATACTGAATCAAATTAATCAAACTAAAGTGTCTGCCACATTACAGGTGTTCAGTGCCTATCTGCTGAATGACTGAATCAATATACGGTGAGTGGTTACCTTTATATACATCAACCAGACTAAAAAGAAATAAGTGCATTATTTTTTTTATTTTTATTATTTTTAAATGCATTTTTAAAACCTGAAACTAAAAACAAGTGAGTTTCCCATTAGAACTCAGTTAAAGCCTATCTAATTCCTGCAGATCTCTACATGGATAACTCAAATTTCAATTACTTTAATTTTACTTCAGTGAATTAAAGACCAATCTTCCTTGCATGTGGTAGGTGAAATATTAAGTGTTTTAGTGAGGAATATGTAGCTTTAGGCAACTTAACAATATAATAAATCTAGCTCTGAACTCAGAAGTGCTGTTAACAAAAGAGGTGCACTAAAAGCAATAAAAATCAATTTTTATATATATACAATCAAAGACAGAAAACACAACTTTTCCTCTATGCCAAAACTCATAATGAAACACTACTATTTCCAGAAGATTCACACCTACGAAGACCACTTGTATTGTACTGTATATATATTATACGTATTTGTATTAGGTAAACATAAAAGTAGAGCTCACTTTGGTTTTAGCTATATTGAATACAATCTTTCTTGCAGTGTTTTTTTTTTTTTTTTTTTTTTTTACTCTCATTTACCTTATATAATTTTATGGTAAGCAGTTTTCCTATTTTAAACATAATAACCTAGGGAAAAACAAGCAACACGGTCAATTAAAATAACTGTAATAATAATTTGTATTTTGATGTTTGAATCACTGGAGGTCTGAATAGAAAAAAATGGAAGAGGTTGAAAATGCTTACTGAAGAAGATCAATAAAATGGGGTGCCTGGGTGGCTCAGTCGGCTAAGTGCCTGACTTTGGCTCCGGTCATGATCTCACAGTTCGTGGGTTCGCGCCCTGCGTTGGGCTCTGTGCTGACAGCTCGGAGCCTGAAGCCTGCTTTGGATCCTCTGACTCCCTCTCTCTGTGCCCCTCCCCTGCTCACACGTGCTCTCTCTTTCTCTTTCCCTCGCTCAAAAATAAACATTAAAAAACTTTTTTAAAGATCTTAAATAACAGCAAGTAGAATATATAACTACTGATAGTCATGTGTTTCTATAAAGAGCAGAGATTTTCTTCTACTTGTTCAGGAAGTTCATAATAGAGATAGTTTAACCAAATCAAGAGTTGAAATCTGGTTGCCCAGAAAAGCCAGAGAAAAAGATAACTCGTTTGCTGAAACTAAGATTTAAAATATATCGAAATAAACGATATTAAGCGATAGCTGATCAGCATACTGACATAAGGTATGTACATCTACTAATCCAATGTTTTATGGGGAAAGGATCTACAGTCAAGCAATAAAGCTTTCAAGACAAATCAACTGTTTGTAGTTAATGTTGAGAAGATACTAAGTGCCTTGAATTAGTTAGTGTTTTTAGTATATCAGTAAATTATATTTTTCTGCCTGTCTTCATTCCCTAGATCAACTTCTGGATGTACAAAGATTTCTAAGTGTTCCTAGAATAGTTAAAAAAATTTTTTTTAATGAAAGAGCTATTCCAGAGAAAAGATCTTCTTAGCTATGAAAAAGTGATGTTAAAAAGGTACTAGCAGGGGGCGCTTGGGTGGCTCAGGTGGTTAAGCATCCAACTCTCGGTCTCTGCTCTGGTCATGATCTCACAGTTCATGAGACCAAGCCCTGCATTGTGCTCTGCACTCACATCAGGAAGCCTGCTTGGGATTCTCTCCTCTCTCTCTGCGTATGCATGTGTGCTCTCTTTCTCTCAAAATAAATACATATTTAAAAAATAAATAAATAAATCATAAAAAGCCTTCTCTGCTCCCACCATCACCATGACACCGCTATCACCACTTGCACCATCACAAGGACTCCCAATTGGCACAACACAAGTAGACGTAGATGTTGGAACTGCATCTCTATTGTCCTCTGTCATTTATAAAATACTCTCACATACACTGTTATCGCTTAGGCCTCATGAATGAATGTGTATGTTAATTCCCTATTACGTTACTTCAGTAAGCAAGTATTATTAGATGATACAGCAGATGACAGAACTTAAGTACATAATGGAGCTAGGATAATTACATGGCTCTCCTGGTATCTAGTTAAGGGACTTTCCCCCTGTAGTATTATAAACTTCAAGTATTCAAATACGTTCACTTGGTTACCTGTGGTTATCTTGGTAGATGTTACCTGACCTGGGAAAAAATAATTTGCTACATACTTATAACAGTATATGTCATTTTAGAACATAGTGGTCACCAGCTCAAGTGTATAGTACATGATTAGCAGATTCAAAGTCAGTATAGACAGATACAAGGAGTATGTGCAAGGATCAACAAAATGCTGCACTCACAGATGGAGAGACAAATGCGCAGAAAAAAGAACGGAACTACGTGACACTACCCTAACCAGTTGCAGTATGCTAAAATATAATAGGCGCTAGAACACTGGAACTGACAAGCTACATAACATATCAATTATACAATATGTGTAGCCTGACAGAACTTAGAGAAGAGTAAAAAGTATTCATTTTGCTGACTACCAATTCAAGAACACAAACACTGACAGGGAGATTATAATTGGTAAACAAGACATATATTCCAGCAATAGGATATACTTGTCACAGCCTCCCGTCTAGTTGGACTTTCTCCAAAAGATCTACACTCTAAACCGTCTTCTGAACTTAAACCGCAGAGCTATCTCATAATTTTCCCCATGAAAATATACTTATTTTCACCAATAGTAAAATCTTTGCCTACTCACTATGAAAAAATCTTCAAACCCAGAAACAAAGTATAAATGACAGCCCCCCTATAATCCCACTCCTCAGACGTACACTGGACAGCTCAATTCATATTTTCCAAACTCTTCCCTGTCTTTGAAAATATGCATTTGTAATGAAATATAAACATTGTTTGTATATCTTTGTCATATAAATACGCCATTATCAGTATAAACCATGTATTATATAAATTGCTTCAAATAGTAAACAGTATTAAATAGTAATGATTTGAAAACCTAAATGCAATATCACACTCAGTATTTTTCAATTTATTTTTCTCATAACAATTTATCATTTAACTTTATTGATTCTCTAATTCCAAGGGCAATTCTTTCACAGCTGCATTTTATTCAGAAAAAGAAATTTCATTTACTACATGATACAAATAGAATAAACCATTTTTTTAAGACTCTAGACTTATTTTCACTTATAATCCGCCCCCAAGCTTCATTACACAAAAGGACTATTTTGACTATTTAACATATAGTTCTGACTAATTGTATCTGACATAAAATTAGTATTCAAGTGAAAAAATCTGACAAAGATTTAATCTGTCATATGTCTAGAAAGCAATCTGTAACAAAAGCTTGAATGTTTGGCCCAAAAATTTCATTTCTAGTCATTTATCTTCAAGAAATAATTAAAAACATGTTCAAAGATTTAGTTTCAAGGACATTCATGGTAATGTTGTCTATAATAGTGGAAAAGATCTAAATGCCCATTCGCAAATAATTGGTTAAATACATTACGCTTGACGGATTACTATACAGTGACTGAAAATAATTTTATAGAAGTATATTTACTGACCTAAAAACATTTTCTTGAGATATGGGGGGGGTGGGGTGGGGTGGGTGGGTGTGTGTACAAAAGTATACTTATATTTCTTAGGAAGTTAAATATACACCTATCATTTGATCCAACCACTTCATTCCCAAGTATTCAACCAAAAGAAAAGTATACATCTACACACAGATTTGTAGATTAATGATTAAAGCAATTTTATTTGTAATAGCCAGAAACTGGAAACAAACTAAATATCCATCAACAGGTGAATGAGTAAATATATTGTTATCCAAACAAGGGAATACAACTAAGCTTCAAAAGGAACTACTGATACATGCAACCCTACAGATGAATCTCAAAATTATACCGAGTAAAAGTAACCAGACAAAAATGAGAGTACATAATACATGTAGAATTCATTTATATACAATTCTAGAATTCTAGAAGCTAATCTATAGTGACAGACAGCAAGTCTATAAACCCCAGTGTTTGCCTGGGGTGAGGGGATGAAGAGGTACAGGTGAGAGGGAAGGACTACAAAGGGATATAAGGAAACTTACTGTATGTCAACTGTACCTCAATAAAGCTGTCAAGTAACACACACATGGACTTAAACTTATGCTATCATACCACTGCTTTGTTTGAAATATAAGACCAAATGCAGAAGTCCCTACAACATAAGCATGCAGTTTAATGAATTACTCTAATCACGCAGAGAACCACCACTAAGATCAAGAAATGCCAAGTGCCACCGCCACTCTCCCCTTCCTCATCACGGCCCCCTCCCTCCTTTCAGAGGCAACCCTATCCTGACTTTTATGGTAATCACTTCTTCTTCTACTTCTTCTCCTTTTTAAAAAAGTTTTATTTATTTATTGTGAGAGCATGCTTGTGAGCAGGGGAGGGGCAGAGAGAGACAGGTAAGAGAGAGAACCCCAAGCGGCAGCCACACTGTCAGTGCAGAGCCCAGCGTGGGGCATGATCCTGTGAACTGGATCCTGAGCCCAAATGAAGAGTCAGACGCTTAACCAACTGAGCCATCCAGGTGCCCCTTCTTTTTCTTTTTTAAAAGAATAATTGTACTAAGTATGAATCCCCAAACAATATAGCTTACTTTTTACATATTTGGGGTTTTTAAACAAACAGAATGTGTTCTTTTGTGTTTTCCTCAGCAACATGTTTTATTTAAGAGTCATTCATAAAGCGTAGTACATTAGTCTTTGCTGAAGAATATTCTATCGTACGAATATACCACAATGTATTTGTCCATTCTGCTGGTGGACATTTTGGTATTTCTGCTTTAGGACTAATAACAACAATACTGCTGTGAACATTCTTTTAGGTGTGCCCTGGTATATGTACATGAAATACAGTGAAATTTTTAGGTCCAGGGTATATTTATTTTTGAATTTATTTATTAATTTACACACTACCAACAGTATATGAGAGGTCCTGTAGCTCCATATCCATGCATTCCCTTTACAGCCCTTATTGCTACCTGAGAATTTGTTACTTTTACTTGTTTACTATCCCTCTTCTCCCACCATAGACTGTAGCCTGCATCAGAGCAGGGACTTGGCCTGTCTTGTCCACTGCTCTCCTCCCTAGCATATACAACAGTGACTGGAACAGTGCCTGACACAACAGCAGCTGAACAAGTATTTGCTGAACTACCAAACAAATAAATGAAAACTCCAGCCCATTAGTGTCTTTGGCCAGAGCGAAGCACAAGGACGAATGGCTTCGCTCAGTGACTCCAAAAATGCTTAGATATTATGTAATAAAAAATGGATGTACAATTACTTAAAAATCATGAGTCAGCCACAGAAAACTATGTACATATACAAAGAATAAAAGTGGAAAGAAACAAATTAAAACTTAGGAATATTTGTCTTGGGGCACTAAAAAATATTTTTCTCCCTTCTCCTCACCTTCACCCCTACCTTTTACAGATTTTCCAAAATTTCTTCAATAAATACTTTCGTAAAAAAAGGTAAACTTAAAAATACATAATACCAATGAAAAAGAAGTAACTACTGATGCATACGATAACGTGGAAGAATCTCCTGGACATAAGGCAGGGTAAAAAGAAGTGGACACAGAGTACTACTCTATGTGAAATTCAAAAACAGGCAAAACTAACCTATGGTGACAGAAATAAGACTCATGGTTATTCTTGTGGGCATACTGACTGGGAGGAAATTCTAGAGTGATGGAAAGGTTTTTTTATCTTATCTTAGGAGATAGCTACCTTAGAGGATATATATGCAGAAAACGTATCAAGGTATAAACTTAAGATGTATGCACTTTTTGTACGTAAATTCCACTTTTAAAAAGAGGAAAGAAACCATGTAAGTGAAGAATGACTAGATAGGAACAAAAAAGGAAAACAGGTTTTGTGAATTCCTATTGTTTTGTAACCACGCTATTCGTATTCCAATTAAAATAAACAAGAGAGGCTCAGAAAGCTTTTAAGTGTGCTAGTCACTAAAGCAGAGTTGGATTTGTAAGTCAAATTCCTCATACCACATAGAAAAGCAAACCCTCACTGATAGTTTCTGAGTCTTTTTGCTGTCCTCTTCAGATTCCTCCACATTCTTCAGCATGAGACATATTGTACACTTAGGATATAAGTTTGGAAATAAACTAAGAGGTGAACATGTAGCAGAGCTTTTCTCATTCCAAACAAATGTGAATTTTCTGAAATCAATGATAATAATAACTGCTCTCAGCAAGGGAAATGCTGACAGCAGTCACTTAAAATATGAGAAATATGCCATGTGGCCAATATGTTAGGAAAAATGTTTCCCTCTTCTTCAGTTCCTTTTGGGAAAATAGTATTTCCTATATCTGTTAGAAATCGCAGCAGACATAATATGTCTTAGATATATGTCTTACTATAATGCTGACAGGTTTTTATTTTGGGGGGGGTGGTTTACAAAGTACTTGTCTACTTTTTGTCAATCAGTAAAATCAGTATTCAAAAATTACTAGTCCATTATCATAAAGTTGTTAATGAAAAATAAAATCTATTCACACATTGTAATGACTGCCTGATCACTCTACATTTTAAAATACAACACACCTTGGAAACAAGGCAAGTCGTATTCACTCAACTACTGACTGCCTGTTAATGTGGCAGACACTTTACTGGGTGATGAGGATATAGAAATTGAGTGAGATACAGACTGTGCCCTTGAGAAATGCAAAGCGGAGGAGGAAAAAGATACATAAGCTGATAATGGTACTTGACAAGAGACAAAACCATGAGAATGTGGATGAATTAGCTTTAGATTAAATTGGCAACTGTACACAGGCTAGATGGATAAGGGAGATACCGGAGGCAAGAGAGCACTGGGAATGCTAATCAGGAGCTAAAAGTGAATTAAGGAGGAACTAAAGGAAATATAACGAGCAGAAATGAGAAATATTTCAAAGAAAAAATGTGTAAGACTAGGCAACTAACTAGATATAAACATGAAGGAAGAGTCAAAGATACTCAGTGGTGATAAACATGTCAAACTAGCGACAGAACTCTGGACACAAGAAGAGCTTATTTAGAAGAAGAGAAGGTAATGTGCTCAGCTTTGTAATTTATTTTCCGATATCAAGGCAGAAGTAAGAACCTGGAGTTCAGGTAACGTAAAGGCTCAGGTCAAAGATTTGAGCATCATCTCAGGCAGTAAAGCTTTTGGAATACAGGTGCTCAGAGTGGGAGAATGCACAGAACTCTTTCTCTCAGGGGACAGGAAAATAGAGAGAGAGAGAGAGAGAGAGAGAGAGAGAGAGAGAGAGAGAGAGAGAAGTCTTAAAAGCAGGAACAGATACCTGTCACAGAATAGAACTTCTAAGAAAAAGAGAGTGCTTGCTAAGTGCCAAGTTCCTGCAGGGAAGATAAAGAATGAGGGCTAAGAAATAGAAGATCTGGCCACTAGATCACTGGTGACCTTTACCAGATGCTATATTGCCTGTGAGTTTGTAACTTTACACTTTGCAAATATTATCTCTGCTTGTTAACGATTGCTTATTTTTTTCTGACCTTCTACAGAATTTTTCTTGTACTTTCTAATAGCACTTACCACACACCATATTAAACCATAGTTGTATCTTTAATTCTCCCTTTAGGGAGTACCCTCCCGCTTAAATACCTAGAGAGAAACCCAATAATTATCTCTTGAATTAAGAGCCAAACAAATGGCCTACAAGGAGATAAAGCAAAGAGAAAATGTTATACTACTTCATGTTTACCAACAGTAAAGCTAGATTTAATTAAAAAAAACAAACAAACCACCCTGATATTTAATGAAAAGCAAGCCTCCTACAAAATGGTTGCACATAGGGTCAAAAGAGATCATTCTGCCTATTTCAAGATGGTAGACTGAGAACTGGCTAGTTTTCCCTTCCTACATTAATCCTGGAAAAGACAGAAAGTTAATTAGTGGTCACACAAGACAAAAGGAATTGAAGAGCTAGAACCTCGGAATAATTCTGTGATGTACAACAGACTAAATCAAATTAAAGAGGACAGTCAGAGACAATCAACATGGATCTTAAGGAAGAACCGAAACACAAAAAAGGGCAACAGAGCTACCAGTGTTTCATGCTCCAAGGTGGAATAGAGAAAAAGAAAAGGACCGAGAGAAAATCAACAGTGTTACTAGGTGGACTACCACAGCGGGCACAGCCAAGTTAAATCAGCCCGGATTCACCCCCTGCACAACACCCCTGGCAGTGAAACAGGCCGTATGATCCCAGGAGGGAGAAATGTGTACAAGATCTTAAAGAGACAGGGTAGTGTCCTGGGTGGCTGGTGACACCTAGAAAGAAGGGAAGCATCCATTCCCAGATCAGCCAGCAGGATATCTAGCTCAGAAATATTTTCTACATGCTCCTTTATTTTCACTGAAGGTCAAGGAAAACTCCGATGGCAGGTGGCTCTTAGTCCTCTTCCCAGGTAGGGTCAGGAGAAAGTCTAACAAGGAATTTCGTTCATAAAGATACATATCCAATCACAGAATGAGCAAACTCCTGAGGAATGTAAATCTCATTTAAGACAGAATACAGGCTCAACAAATGAAGAACACACCCAAAGAAAAGAGTTAAAATACAATCATAATAGGATTTTAAAATAAGTATGTTGACTCCCACTTCTATCCATAGTGTAGTTAACAAGAATGCGATGTACCCTTCACTTAAATTTTTTTTATTAGTTTTTCTTTATTTTTGAGAGGCAGAGACAGAGCGCGTGTGGGGGGAGGGGCAGAGAGAGAGGGAGACACAGAATCTGAAGCAGGCTCCAGGCTCTGAGCTGTCAGCACAGAGCCCGACGCAGGGCCCGAACTCACGAACTGTGAGATCATGACCTGAGCTGAAGTTGGACGGTCAACTGACTGAGCCACCCAGGTGCCCCTGCCCTTCATTTAAAACAACCAAAAAACTGGTCAAAATAGTTCAGACACTGGACAACAGGCAACATAGGACTGTGATCCCTGAGTGAGGGGAAACTAACGAGGTGAGGCCTACAATCTCCTGGCGTTCTGTCTGGAGACACATTTTGGACTTCACAGCAGGGACAGAGAGAGACCATGCAGAGTATGGCTATCTTGAGTAGAGGAGAAGGTACTGGAAGACTGAGATTTCTGAGATGTGGGGCAAAGTTCTGGAGAGAGGGAGCTACGCAGGAAGAAAAGTTTACAGATCTGCGTGCCATTGAATCTTTTGTAAATACTAAGACATGTACACAGGATGAAATCCTATACCGTTGGGCAAAGAATGCGTGGAGTGCTGTGAGCTGAAGGGGTTCCAGAGCTCAGAACAGGCTGATAATTACTCAAATCTCCACTAGCCAAAGTGGAAAGTTCTCACTGATCATTCAAGGCATTCAGTAGAGATCTTAGAAGGATCACACCTCAGCAGTGAGGCTAACCTATCCCTAGTGTTAAAGGTTATATTCTCACACCAACCCTAACAACACTTGAAAGGATCAAATACCTAACTGTAAGTAACTTAACAGTCTACTAAAGCTCAACACTCTTGAAAGGAAAACAAAATCCAGACTTGACGAGGTAAAGTTCACAGTGTCCAGCATCCAATCAAAAAAAAAGTATTAGGCATACCAAGAAGCAGGAAAATGTAACCTATTAAACAGGAGAGAAACAGACAATAGAAACAGATTGAGAAGCGACGGAATTAGCAGAGAATAACATAAAAGTTATTATGCTTATGTTCAAGTATTTAAAAAAGAACATGGTGATGAGAAGAAAGTATCGAGATAAATGTGTATGTTCAATATCCTCCCAGAAATAAGGGAATACATCACATTTAAGAAAAATAGGAAATGGGAGAAAGAACCGATTAGAGAACATAAAAACCAAAAAATCTGTTGAAATACAAACCTCATTTGACTTGAGAAGCCTGAAGCCTCGGCAATGGAAAACACTTTAAATCAACATGATTCACCCAGCAGAATCCACCAAGAATTTCGGACCCGATGGTACAAGGAACTCTGAAAGTTGGCGTTTCGTGAAGCTAAAATAAGGGTGATCAGGTGAAGGTGTTTTAAGAAGCAATTCAATCCTCAGATCTCACCTCTCATTGTATGTAACTGGAGGAGGGCCCTGACTTCTACTCCAATAGAAACCTAGAGGCTTAGTCTCTTGACGAGGCTTGATTTCAGTTTCTCTCTAGAAATACAGGGTTTCTTAACTTAAGGACCAGGCACTGTTGAGGACAGGGATACCACGCTGAAAACCGGGGGACTGAGTCAACATATGCGTACGAGATAGCGACATGCCTCAGCCTTCCTTACCTCTGAAGCCAAAAATATGGCACTCTGGCCCCGTTAATTTCTGGGTAGAAAACTGGAAGAATACTCTCTCAAAACTCTATCTAGTCAAGAATAAAGGTACAAAAATTGACAATCTCTAGTAAAAAAACACAGTCAGGTCACTCCTATAGTAACACTCGCAGCTGACATTCTACCCACTGGCTTAGTTTCCAGTCATCTTCTTAGCTCCTCACTCAACTACAAATTCACAACCAAATTATGTCTGGAAGCCATCTACAAAAACCTCCTAACATAAAACATATAGCTCAAAACATCCATAACAGAAAAAAAAAAAAAAATCAACTTGGAAGAAAAAGGAGACTATATAAAGAAAATATAATGAAGTTATTGTTCTCAGCTAAGACATTGTAGAAACATCAAGAAATAGGTGTTAGTAAAAGTTTTTTAAATGTTTGTTTATTTTTGAGAGCGAGAGAGAGACAGACAGACAGAGTGCCAGCAGGGGAGGGGCAGACAGAAAGGGAGACATACAATCCAAAGCAGGCTCCAGGCTCTGAGTTGTCAGCACAGAGCCCAAAGCAGGGCTCGAACTCATGAACCACATCGTGACCTGAGCTGAAGTCGGATCCTTAACCAAATGAGCCACCCAGGCATCCCGAAATAGGTGTTATGTTAAAAGGAACAAGCAGAGAACAAAATGAACTCCCAGATATTAAAAATATGATAGCAAAAGAAAAGCTGGAATAAAAAGTTTATGAAATCTCCCAGAAAGCAGAGCAAAAATATAAAGACATGGAAAAGAAGAGGAGGAAAAAAAAAAATTACAGGGCCAGGCCAGGAGAGGCAATATCTGAATAACAGGCATTCATGACAAAGAAGACAAAATTAGAGAGGGGAACATCAGCTAAGTAATTCAAGGCAATTTCCTGGAACCCAAGGGTATGAGTTTCCAGATTAAAAGGGCCCACCAATAATAGCTCAGCAGCATGCAGCAAAGCAGACCCACACCAAGGCTCTGTGTGAAATTTCACTGTGAAATTTCAGAACCCTGGGGACAAAGAGAAGATCGTACAAGCTCGGAGACAGAAAACAATAATTTACAACAAAGGATCAGGATTCAGATCACTTGAAGCTTTTCAAAAGCAATCCTGGAAACTACAAGACAATGGCATAATGTCTTCGTTATTCTGAAGGGAAATTATTTCCAACTTAAAATCCTATTCCAAGATAAACTAGTAAGTATTTTGGAGACATGCTAGATCTCAAGACATACAGGCCTCAAGAAATTTACTCTAATACATCCTTTTTTTGCAGGTTTCTGCTCACACATGTATCACAGAGGCTTTCTCTGGCCACCTTTTCAAAAAAGAACTCATCTTCACCCCCATCCTGGCTTCCCTATCTTCCTCACCTTCTCTAAAACACTGACGTAGTACATTTTGTTTTAATCTCCCCAACCTGAAACACTTTTACTAAGTATCAACTCCAAGAAGGCAAGGACTACACGTTTACTGATGTGTTGAGCACCAAGAACTGTGTCTGATATACAAATGACTCTCAATAAAAAATGTATTGCTTCGATAAAAATAAACTTTTTTTTTTTTTTTTACAAAAGTAGACAATGGAGTAATAGCAAAGACTATCTATTCATGTATGAAGATAAAATGCAAGCATTTTCAGAAATACAAGGTCTCAGAGGTCTCACTCAGAGACCTCTTACTGCAAGCAGAAAAGAATATTGTCCAAAATGGGAAAAAAAAAAAAAAAAGCCATTCCCTATGTGGACTATAATTTTCCCATTTTATTCTAAGTAGGAAATCTTTCTTACCACTTTAATTAGCAGATAAAATCTACCTCTGGTTCTCCCCTTTCACAAACAAAGAAATAGCTTTCTCTGAATTAATTCGATCTTATTGAAATTCCTTAATAGAATGATTCTCTTAATAGAAATTCATCCTAAAAGAAACAGAAAACACAGACTGCCAAAAGCCTCACATTAATAGAATTCAGCTGGGTATGGTTATGGCCAAGATCAGAATAGCTGATGCTTCTCTCTCTCCCATCACTGTAGCCTAGCTGCAGCTGCCAGACATGGGAGAAGCTCGCTGCTCGCAGCACAGAATGTCAGCTTTGAACCATAACTAAAGGCAGGCTGCCAATAATCAGCAGGAGATAGCTGAAATTAAAATAGAAGTTAAGAGGAAAACTGGACTGCTTTTCAGAAACTTGTCTATTCAATTAAGGCCTGTTATGCTTATATTTCCAAACATACGAAGCCTAAAAACAATTTATTTAATCATCTCTGACAAATCCGTTTCATTCATCACATGTCCAGAAACTAAACTTTGTTTCCTGAGATTTACAGACAGCAGTTTCTCAGACCTGGAAAATCGACTGTGAACTCTTGTTGTGCAGCGGCCAAGTCACTTCTTTCTTTCTTTTAAATCCCCGGCACTATTCACAGTATCAAGCACACAGTACTTAATAAACTCGAACAGTCCCCTCATTTTCAGAAAACATCGAGGTTTAGAAATGCTATATGGTTTGCTCCAGGATGTTTACACTAAAAGTTAGATCAAGGACTAGCAAACAGACCTCACTCTGGACTTTTCTTTTAACGTCTGAACCAATTTAAACAGAGGTTGAGGGGGAGAGCAATGACAACTTGTTGAATCATGAATCATGCTGGCTCTTTCATGCAGTTACTAGTCTCCCTTAGAAGTGAGCTAGAAAGGTTTACAAATAATCACTTAGACCTGACCTCTTTAAAGGTATCTATGCTATATGTGTCTAACAAAAAATTCAAAAAGAAAGATCCTAAATTTTACACCCAAGGACAGCTTAATTTTACCGGCATGATTCAATGTTTCTATACCCCTTCTGAAGTATACACCGATTTACCTCTTTCTACATTGACATCTCCCATCCCCACACATGTGAAAGCAACAGTCACCTGTACATCTACACAGATTATGTTCACCTAGTGGAGCTCATAAAGCAGGTCACAGGATGGGACTGGAAAGGTAGACAGGGGCTGCATCACCACAACCATTCTATGCTAACTTTTGATTTTATACTGAAGGCAATGGGGAACCACAGGAATATTTTAAGCAGAAAACTACAAGGATCAAATCTGCATTTTAAAAAGACCATTCTGACAGCAACACGCAAGATGGATGAAAAGAAAGACAAATCTTGAGGCAAAGAGACCTGGATGAAAAGAAAGACAAATCTTGAGGCAAAGAGACCTGAGGCTGCTCAAGTAATTCAAGTGAATTCAAGTAATTCAATTTGTCAAGCGAGAAATTATGAGAAGTTATCCAAACTTAAGCAATAATAGAAGACACTGGAGAAGTGGTGACAGATTTAGGCAGTTCTGCAACCGGGACCCAGGCTAATAATTTTAAAACTTAGAGTCATACTAGCGTTATCAAGTGGGTGAAACCTTCAAAGCTTATTTAAACTCATAAAGAAAGGCAAATGAACAACTTCTCTAAAATTGCCTTCATGCTGTTAAGATAGTGACAGAAAGCCACAAAAATTGTCCCTTAGGTTCTCTGAGTAACCAAGTGTCTAAAGGTATTATGCCTAAAACAAAGCTCCTATTCAGTCACCACAGCCAGCATCCTAGTATGTTACCATTGAAAGGGCAAGACAGGAAATGAATCAATAAACCTCAGGCACATGCTTGGCCTGGAAAGACACAGCAAGCGTATCAAGGAGCAGAAATCTGAAAACAAAGGCCCTGGGTAATTTAATTACCAGGCCGGAATCTGCTGACTACCGGTTTAATTGTTTGAACAGTGCCCAAACTGTCTGACAAGGTGACCACCCTATGATTTTTGCACCGTTTACTGCATGTGACCACCCAGACAAATATGAGAAATAGTTCTAAAGAACGCAGGAATCTTGAATAACTTTCATTAATCACACCTATGATTCCGAAGGAAAAATTTTTAAAGAGTCAAATCTTTTTATAAATAACTCAAGGCTCTTTTTAGCAAATTCAATTACCACTACATCCTCCATGCTGTCAGGTCAAGAAAATCGTATCCTTCAGAGATGAGCACAACTGCTATAGAAGAACTGGGTAACAAAAATTACTCAGAACAAATTTATATGCTCTTATTTACCATTATAAATAACTCTGAAAATGTTATTTTAGGGAGGTGTGGGAGTTGGAAGAGAGAATGTTAACTGCAGGGTGGTAACTAGAGGAAGCCAATTTTCTCCCTTGATTCAGTTAGTATTTCCTCATTCATGTTTATCTCCTGAAGAGTAAACCAACAGAAAACTCCTTTCAGAAACTGAACAAAGAAGCACCTCTGACCGCCTAACCTGGCAGTGTGCTTCTCCTGCCTTCACCGAATAAATAAGGTGTATAAGGCCAAAGTAGACTGTTACATTCAACATTCATTCAACAGGTATTTAAGTTTATGTGGTGTCGAATCCTCAGCTCTGAAACTAGTAGAGATAAAAAGATACACACACTTTAAATAATAATGAAAGGTAATATATAAATTCTAAAATGAGTTATACAGGAGAAAGAACTATAATGGTCTCATAAGAGAAAATCAATGTAGACAAAATTAACTGAGAAAGACTTTATTGAAGATGTGGAACTTTAGCTAGGCCTTTATAAAAGGCAAAATCTGAATATGTAAAGGACAAAGGGCTTTCTAAGGCTCCAGATCCACATGAACGTAGATTTGGAAATTTACACATTTCTATTTGGAGAACCACTATGGAAATCAGCCATATAGATTTTTTGGTCAATAGGTTAGATTGGGTAAGAAGGCCACTGGATGGTTTCCAAAGTACTGGAGATGGGGGCTCAAAGGCTTCCAATTTTCATGAAAGATAAAAAAGAACAGTTATATCCACTAAAGCGGACAAAACCATTACATACTTTGCCTGGTTTTTGAGTTTTAATGACATTACATTTAATGGTATCTATCATAATTCAATTCAATCAACTGACACGCTTAAGGGGATAAAGGGAGGGCAGAGAATCCTTAAGGCAGAAGGAACAGTAACATGCAAAGTCACTAGGACAGAAGAAGCTTAAGTTCAAAGAACTTTAAGAGGACACACAACCAGTTAGTGCAGAGGAGTTGATAAAAGCTCTAGCTCTGAACTCAGATTTCGGCTTCGAGCTCTGGTTATGCCACTTTTCTTGCTTGCTCTGTGAGGTAGGCAAACTGCTCAACTGTCTCCTGTACTGTAAAACAGAGATATCAACAGTCCCTATCTTATAAGGTTTTCAGAGGACGAAATGACGACAGAATGTGTATGGGACTTAGCACAAGGTCTAGCACATGTAAGTGTTCAAGAAATGATAATCCTTATGATTTTTAAAGCCAGGGTGTGTGGAGTGTAATCACGCTTGCTGGCCTTGATAAGAATCCTGGGCTTTATTCCAAAAACAATGGAAGTCCTGCAAAGTTTTAACAGTTTTAATTGAATTTTTGTTTTAAAAAGATGCCTTACTTTGTATCTCTAATAAGAAACCCCAAAGGAAAAATGTACTGTAGAATTTACTACCAAGAAAAGTTCTGCTTTGAGGAATAGGTATCTTTCTTTCTCTTAGATAAACTTCTGTAAATGACTGTATCTCTCTTTCACTTTGAGAGCCAGAAAGCTTAGGGCCAAATGTGAAGTTCTTGGGCCCTACTGCCTGCATATTTGTGTTTCCTCCTCCTATCTCCCACGAGTGCTTTCTACTCTTACATAACATTTTCTGATTCGTTATTAGTAGTAGTATTAGTATTTAGAGACAGAGAGCATGGACATGAGCGGGGGAGAGGGGCAGAGGGAGAGAGAGAGAATGTGAAGCAGGCTCCACACTCAGCACGGAGCCCAAAGGAGGACTTGATCTCACGACTGTGAGGTCACGACCCGAGCCAAAATCAAGAGGTGGACGCTTAACCAACTGAGCCACTCAGGGGCCCTTCAGTTCTTTATCCTTGTTTATATTTTAGAATTATTGTTTTTGTATTATTTGCCTTTAAAGCTATTTCAACTGTTTACAGCATGAGGTGCAATCTAATTAATTAAACCAAAAACAAAGGGCATAAACAGCATAACCTCATGATGCATGAATCATGAGGCATTCCCAGCATGCTACCTAAATCACTCTTTTGGTGTAAACCTAGTCAGATGGAGCAAGAAAACCAGATGGCACAGGAAACCTCTCTCTATGCAAAGAAAGAGCAGATGAGGAGCGTGCAAAGACCTAAGGCCTTTCCGGAATTAGCAGGACACAGTTGGGGCAACCAGTGCCAAGAGCAAAAGAGAACTGGAAAGTGGCAGGCTGCTGAGAAGTTAAGTACTGGTTCAAGGTTAGAGGTTTTGTTTTTGCATATGAATGTTTTTTCCCAAAAGAACTTCACCCTCTTCATTTTGGTGGTTCCACTGTCCTATTCTCTTAGCTCATGAGACCCCTTGGTTGCTTCACTTATCTCCCTCCTGAACTTGGACCTCCTAGTCAGCCATTTCAACCATGACCTCTCTGGCCACAGCAATGCCTACATGGATTTGACCTTCTGTCATTGCAATCCCTAACCTGGCTCCTTCTTATTGTCTACTTTTTCTCCTGCTGGGTTGGAAAGCACTGATGACTGTGAGTCTACCGTGAACTCCCTCACTGCTGATTACTGATGCTTTTATTCATCCCTTGAATATCATATGAGCACCACCAGCTGCTCTAAACCTTTCCCCACGCTGCAGTGTCTGACATACTGCTCTTTCCCTGACTTTTCATCTGCTACATTACATAATGAATTCAATCTATATTAACCAACTCCTCTTGCTTCTATTTCATCCCAAAGCTACATCCTCAGTCATGTCCTCAGCACAAACTCTAATTCTCACTGGGACTGCACCTATGCACTACTTTCTCAGAGAAGGAGGAATTCCTCTCGTCTAAGCTAACCTTCCCTCTGTGCTTCTGATCCCATTACCTCCTGTCTACCCTGGGGTCTTGTTCCACCAACCATTCCTTCTTTCCTGCCTATATTCTTTTCTAGCTTCTTCACACCAAGACCACTACCACAAACAAAACCATGACATGGTACTGAATTCTATAGACTCTAATTATCCCTCAAATCTGTCCTTCTCTCCTCCCTTCTACCTTCAAGACCTCAAAAATAAATTTTTAGACCTTTCTTCCTCTCCTCACTATCCAGGCATCTATAAATTCTTGAAATCTGGCTTTATTTCCCCATTTATTGAAAATCACTCTCTTCTAAGTCACTGGTGATCTGATGACGACCAAATACACACCCCCTTCACTCTAGGCTCTCTCCCCTTTGTCTAATCAGGACAGAAACTGTCCTTACTTCCCAAGACGCTCTTCTGCTTCACCAATCCCACTTCTCCCAACTGCCTTTTAAAGAAGTCGTCATCAAAACTCACATCTTATTCTTAGCCTTCTTCTAAGATCTCATTATTAATTACAGCTTCACTCAATCATGTCTATGCAGATAATTCTCAAACCCAGAAGTAGTAAGAGTATAGGGTGGAGATTTATGTGCATAGATGTGATGAGTAAAGCTGTATAACCACCACTCAAATCAATAATTTACCATCACCCAAGACAGTTCCCTCTTGCCACTGGTCAATTCTCCCCCCTCCCCATAAACAGTAAAGAGACCACCACCTTCCAATTTCTATTACTATGTATTTGTGTTGCCTCTTCTAGAGCTTGATGTAAAGGTAACCAACTGTACGGATATGCTCTTTTGCATCTAGCTTCTTCCACTCAGCACCATGTGTGTAAACTTTATTCACACTGGTGCATGTGGAAAGTAGTTCATTCCTTTCTACTGCTGCACTGTCTGTCTTCCATTCTATTGCTTTACCACAATTTGTTTGGGATACGTTCTCCTGCTGCTGGACATTTGGGTTGTTCCCACTTGAGAAAAAGTAGCTATGATAATTCTTGTACAAGTTATTTTACAGACATTTGTTTTCATTTTCCTTGGGCAAATACTTAGGAATGGAATTGCTGGGTAAGAGGTAGACGTACATTTAACTCGATAAGAAACTGAAAAACGGTTCTCTCAAGAACATGGTTGTACCATGTTACACTCCCACCAGCAGTATATGCGAATACTCGTTGCTTCAAATCCTTATTGGCATTTAGTAGTATTATCAGCCTTTTAAATTTTAACCGTTCTAGTTGACATGTAATGTTATCTCATTATAGTCTTTAATTTCTCTGATGACTAATAAGGTTGAATGATTTTTCATGTGCTTATTATTTGACCATTCATATATCTTCTTTTGTAAAGTGTCTGGTTCCAGTCTTTTGCCAATTGTTAAACTGGGTGGTTGTTTTTTTTTTTACTGTTGAATTTAACTTCTCTTTTGAATGGGGTTTGCTTTCATATCTTCAATGGCCAAAAGGTCACATCAAACTAAATGTCCTGGTGTTATCTCCAACAGCACCTTTAAAGTCTAATTTGTAATTTTTTAGTTGGAAACCAGACCTCTCTATTGCTGTCAACCACATCACAGATATTCTTCAATCGTGTTTGCTTTAAATCCTAACTCTTGAGGTTCTCCTCTTGACAGCCAGTCAATAAGAACTCTCGAGAAGTGGTAAATTATTAACATATAGGCTCTGGGATTGCAAGGGTCAAATCCAGACCCCACCACTTACTGGCTGTGTGACTTTGGACTGTGAGTCTTTCAGTGCCTAACTTCCAAGGTTTTTGTGATATTTAAATACATAAATCATATAAAGTACTTTAGATAGTACCCAACAAAAAGGGAGTACTCAATAAATACTACTTGTTATTTTCAGAATCAGAAATGCCTTTTACTTAAAATCTTATCTCATGATTCCAACAAATAACATTTTATTTTCTTTTATTTTTTAAAGTTTATTTGTTTTATTTATTAAAGTTTATTTATTTATTTAGAGAGAGATAGAGACAGTGCAAGTGGGGAGGGGAAGAGAGAGAATCCCAAACAGGCTCCATGCTGCTAGCACAGGGCCCAACATAGGGCTCAAACCCACAAAACCGTGAGATCATGACCTGAGCCAAAACCAAGAGTGAGATGCTTAACCGAATGAGCAACCAGGTGCCCCCCAACAAATAACATTTTAATCTAAGCATTTAGCCTCTGACCTCTAGACAATTAAAACAGTCTATTAAATGGTCTCTTTCCTTCTCCTCTAATTCAGACCATGCATCCTTGCTGGATTTATCTTCCTTAAAAAAGTCCTTACACACATCACCACCTTTTGGTTCTCAGACGCCCACTCCAAGAAATAATCTGAACCCTTTATCGGAACACTCAAGGTCTCTCACAACTGGTCCTTACGTACACCTCTCAAAGATATACCTCCTACATATAGGACTATGGAAAGAATTCAAAAAGTATTCAAAAGATTATGCCTACAATAGAAAAAGTCAGCAGCAGCAATAAACATATTTTACTTAGGAAAAAGGAGGTAAATCTAATCAGCTAAGAGAAGTGAAAGTGGTTGCCTCTGAGGAAGGGAAATGGGGGTGGGGTGGAGGATGGGGAACTTATCTTGTTTCTAACAAATGTTGCAGAATTATTTGACTTCTTACAGGGTACATTTTTAACTTTTTAAAAAATAAAATTTGGAAGAGAAAAATACAGACCAAGAGAGATGAAAAACAAAAACAAAAACAAAGGAAGACTTGTTTATCAACTGAAGTGGACAGCATAATGTGTCGGTTACTAAGGGTAATCCATAGACTTACGGAAGGAATAGTTGGGCACATCCATTTACCTAGTGCAGATACCCTATTTGTAGATGGAAGAGTATGGATTTTATCCAAAAAGCAATGGGAAGTGAAGGTAACTGAACACAGAAGTAATATAATAAGAACAGTATCTAGGGAAGATTAAACAGGAATTATATCAGAAATGCACTTGACTGGAAAAGAAACAGGGAGCGGTAAAACATGAGGTCTTCATAACTGAGACACGAGGTGATGAAAGCCCAGATTAGGGTGATGACTGTGGAAACAGAAGGATTTAATTTCAAGTCACTTTTTCAAGAACACGGGGTATGATTTGCTGGCCAACTAAATACGAAACTAAGGTAATTAAAAAAAAAAAAAAAAAAAAGGAACACAATACCCTCTAACATAAAGTATGCACTAAAGGAATATTTATAAAGTGTAAAGAGTATGTCCAAGGTTGTAAACATTGAAGATAAACTTTCATGTATAGTTCTTAATATATAGTTTAATACTACTTATGTGGTTCTTTTTCATCTAAGCCTCCAATTGATTTAAGACATTGCTGGCTCAGAATTCACTTAAAATCTTATACATATTTGGGGAGCCTGAGTGGCAAGTCGGTTAAGCATCTGACTCTTGATTTCGGTTCAGGTCATGGTCTTACTAAGGTTCATGAGATTGAGCCCATGTCGGGCTCTGCACTGACAGGGTGGAGCCTGCATGGGATTCTCTCTCTCCCTCTTTCTCTGCCTCTCCCCCTGCTCGCATGTGCATGCTCTCTCTCTTTCAAAATAAGTAAACATTAAAAACAATCTTATACCTATTTTTCACTACTTGATTACCGTTCCATGAACTGCATTTTTCACTTGTGTTTTCCTTCCTCACGGGCTTCATCTCCAAAACTGGCTGGCTGTCAGTCTCTTCTTTGCTTGCACCTACCTGAAGCTACAGTTTACTCTGTCTTTTTGTCCCCATTTACCCTAGATATTTTATATTAAAAATAAACTATACACATTGAACAATCCCAAAATTACATTTCAATTTCTATAAAAACAATGTGATCCAAACCTTTACCATCAAAAGTCTTGGCAAGAAAGAACAATTCAGAATATTCCCTTTTCACAGAAATGACATCTGACGTGTAATAGCCATTTCTAGTTGACTCATAAAACTACACCTTCAAGCTTTAAAACTATTCCATTGGGTAAAGACTTAACCTCTTGACCCCACTGCTCTTCTCAACTACTTCCTCATTTCTAGTCTCCCTTTTTGAAGGAGAAATCTTTCTAACAGCCATGTCTTCTGCTTTCTCCGTTTTTCTTCTATTTGCTGTTAAAGCCCTGCAATGTAGCTTTTGACCCACCCACTCCACCAAAACTGCTCTTACCAACTGCCAGATACAATGGTCAACTATCATTCTTCACCTTTCTTGATCTGACATAGACAGTCATTCACACCACCCTCCTGAGAACACCTGCTTCACTTCCTGGTTCCTTGGTAACCAGGACACTGCATTCTCTTGTCTCTTTTGCTGGCTCCTCCTATTTTCCCAGTCTTTAAATGTTTGAGGGCCTTAGGAATATGACATGGGTCGTTTCTCCAATCATAGTCACTATTTAGGTGGTCTCCACCTCGCAAGAAATCCTACTGATTCTTCTTGCAAAACATACCGTGGATCTGACCCATAGCACTACGTGTATTGCCACTACCCTGCAGAGCCATCGTCATCTCTCACTTGGACTACTGGAACAGCCTGGTCTGTTTCTACTCTCGCTCACTACAATCCATTCCAAGCACAACAGCGAGAGTGGTGCTTTTAAAATGTCAAATTAGGGGCGCCTGGGTGGCGCAGTCGGTTAAGCGTCCGACTTCAGCCAGGTCACGATCTCGCGGTCCGTGAGTTCGAGCCCCGCGTCGGGCTCTGGGCTGATGGCTCAGAGCCTGGAGCCTGTTTCCGATTCTGTGTCTCCCTCTCTCTCTGCCCCTCCCCCGTTCATGCTCTGTCTCTCTCTGTCCCAAAAATAAATAAAAAAACGTTGAAAAAAATTAAAAAAAAAAAAAAAATAAATAAATAAAATGTCAAATTAGGAGCGCCTGGATGGCTCAGTTGGTTAAGTGTCCAACTTCAGCTCAGGTCATGATCTTGCGATTTGTCACTTCAAGCCCCACAATGGGCTCTGCACTGGCAGTGCAGAGCCTGTGTGGGATTTTGGCTCTCTCCTTTCTCTCTGCACCTCCCCCTCTCGCATTTTTTTCTCTCAAGATAAATAAACTTGAAAAAAAAAAAAAGTAAAATTAGATGCAATCACTTCTTTGCTCAATCCCCTCTAATGGTTCCCTAATTCTTTCAAGGTTAAGAGCCAAAGTCTTTATAATGGCCTACAAAGCCCCTATAGTGCACCACTCCTGCTTCCCATTTGCCCTTCTGATCTCATCTCTTACTACTATTCTTCCTCCCTGCTCACTCTTACTCTTCTCTCTTGCTTGCCTATCTCTAGCCAGACAGGCCTCCCCACTATTCCTTGAATATACCAAGCACACTGCTGCCTCAGGACCCTTGCATTTGGTCTCTGCTCTCCCTGGAACACACTCTTTCCCCATATCTACCTGACTGTAGTTTCTGGTCTCTGCTCAAATGTCAGTGTGGCCTTCCCTGATCACTCTATTTAACACTGCAATCAACTTCCCTACTCCCCAATGCCCCTTCCTTGTTTTCCTTGTTTTACTATTTCCATAACATTCACCACCATCTAATATGCTACATATTCTACTTAATTTCTTTATTTTATCTCTCCCGACACTAGAATGTAAAGTTCATAAGAGGGATTTTTGTCTGTTTTCTTCATTATGGTATTCCTACCAGGTAGAACACTATGTAACACACAGTTGGTTTTTGGTAAAGATTTCTTGAAAGACTGACTAAACTAAATAGATGAGCCAATATAAGACAGAGTAAGACAGAAATAAAAAGGAAAAGAACAGAAGACAGAAAAAAGGAAAAGAACAAGAAGAGAAGGAATGGAAGAAACTTGTCTTCCTTTTAAAATAGCTAAACTTAAAGGTAATTTTGACAGGATTGGAGATTTCTGCTTTCATTCAAGATGGAGGAACAAGGACTAGATGTACCGAGACAATCCCCACAACAAATAAAAGACAAAGATATATGAGACACTGGTTTATAGCACACTGAACATCAGGCAAAGAAGAGTGATCCCTGAGGGGCAGAAAATAAGTGAGGTGAGACCTACGAATACCCTCAACTATGGCTTAAAAGAGGGTTTAGGCCACAGGGTAGGGAGGAGAACCTGAGGCAGCGCCCAGCAGAGTCCCTGAGCGTCTCAGGAGAACGAGGTGAATGGAGGTAACCAAACACAGAGTACCAAAGAAGAGAGTACACACACTGAGGAGCCCACAGCTTTGATCTGTGAGCATCCTGGAGAGAAGACATGGCACATGCATGTGAGAAAACTACCAAAACCCAGAAAAAGAACCATCTGTGAGGATTAGAGAGAACAGTGTCTGGTACCAGGAATGCTGCCTATTCCTACTGACCAGGCTAAAAAAAACACCCCAAGTCCATGGGGCATCGGATAGAGGACTCCAAAGTGGGAAATAACGATACCTAGAGTGAGCACTGCTCCAATCATAAAAGGAAGATTCAGATGACATAAATTATTTCCTAGTAACTTAACTGTGTCCCAGATCAAAGCTAAAGAAGAGGGATAGGAATACAAAGACATATGGCAACCAGTAAGGTAAAAGTGACAATGTCTGACATAATCAAAGACTACCAGGCAGGTAAAGAACTGGGAAAATCTGATCAAAACTGGGAAGAAACATTAACCATTCACAACAGATTCAGCACTGACAGAGACAGGAGAATTAGAAGACATGGACATTACAAGTTACTAAAACTATACTCCATATGTTAAAAAAAGACAACTAAAGACATGGTAGATCTAAAAAAGAAAAAAAACACAAGGCCTTAGTCAAGCTTACAGAGCAGGAAACTGCCACGTGTGAGATGAAAAATACACTGGATGAGAGTGACGGCAAATTAGACATCGTGGAAGATTCGATGACTTCAAGACCCGGAAAGAGCAACTATCCAAAATGAAACAAAGAAATTTTTTTTACAAAGCCTTTACAAAGGAATTTACAAAACAAAGGCAAACAAAGGAATTTTTTTAAAAACAGAAAAAACATCATCAGTGAGCTGTAGCCTACAGCTGTAGGCTGTATACAGCCTAACAGATGTATAATTGGAGTCTCTAAAGAGAAGGAAACAGAGGTGGCTCAGAAAAACTGGTCAAGAATGTAATGACTGAAACTTTTCTGAATTTGGTGAAAGCTGTACATTCACAGATCCAGGAAGTTCAATGAACAGAAGCATGAAGAAAACCACACAAAGTCATATCACAACCAAATTGTTGAAACCTGTAATGAACAGAAAAAACTGGAAAAGCAGCCAGAGAACAGAGGCACATCACACACAGAGGAATAAAGAAAAAGACACAGCAGGTTTCTTGTCAGAAATGATGCACATGAGAACACAGTGGAGCAACATCTTTCAAGTACTGAAAGAGAAAAACCCAAGCTAGAAATATATACCCAATACAAATATCTTGCAAAAACAGACAAAGACTTTAGACATACAAAAACAAAGATTTCATCAGCAACAGACCTTCATTACAAGAAATGCCAAAGAAAATCCTTCCAACAGAAGACAAATGACACCAGATCAAGGTATGTATCTACACAAAGAACTGAAAATGAAAATGTGCATCTCTATAGAGGGATGTAGCAATGATGAGTCCACTAGGAAATATGTGAGATTCAAAAAAAATTTTTTTAAATCTTTATTCATTTTTGAGAGAGACAGACAGAGCGTGAGCAGGGGAGGAACAGAGAGAGAAGGAGACACAGAATTCGAAGCAGGCTCCAGGCTCTGAGCTGTCAGCACAGAGCCCGACGCGGGGCTCGAACCCACAAACTGCAAGATCATGACCTGAGCCAAAGCTGGACGCTAAACCGACTGAGCCACCCAGGCGCCCCGGAAATATGTAAGATTTTAAAAGACAATACCGAAATCTCTTTAAAACATAACTGACTTTTTAAACAAAAGTAACAACACTGTATTTTGTGTTTTATAAAATAAGGGATAAATAAAATGTCTGAGAAGAACATAAGGCCAGGAGATAGAAAATAAAAGTACAGTACGTTAAGGCTCATACCATATGTGAGGTGGCAAGTCATTACTTGAAGGTAGACTGTAAGTTAAAGACTTGTACGTAAATGTTCAGAGCAATTCATGTTTAACAGCCAAAACCAGAAACCAACCCACGTGTCTATTAACTCATGAATGCATACACTGGGATATATTTATATAATATAAAGCTATTTCTAAACTACTTAGCAATAAAAAGAAATGATATGTTGATATACACAACAAAGTGGATGAATCTTAAAATAATTACACTGAGCGAAAGATGCCAGACAAAAAAGCGTATACTGAATGGCCACATTTATATAAAACTCAAGGAAGACAGAAACTAACATACAGTGACACAAAACAGATCAGCAGTTGCTTGGTGGTGAGGTGGGCCAAGAGAAATTATAGAGGGGCACAAACGAACTTTGGGAATTACGGGTATCTTGGCTGTGGTGATGTGTGTGTGTGTGTGTGTGTGTGTGTGTGTGTGTGTATGTTATGTGCGTGAAAACTTATTAAATTGTACATGTTAAATATATGCAATTTATTGTAGGTAAATAATTCCTCACAAAGGCTGTTTAAAAACCATTTTGGATTTAAATGGGCAGGTCAGGGGCGCCTGGGTGGCTCGGTCAGTTAAGCATCTGACTTAGGCTCAGGTCATGATCTCATGGTTTGTGGGTTCAAGTCCCACATAGGGCTCTGTGCTGACAGCTCAGAGCCTGGAGTCTGCTTCGGATTCTGTGCCTCCTTCTATCTCTGTTCCTCCCCCGCTTGCACTCAGTCTCTCAAAACTAAATAAACACTAAAAAAAATATTTGTAATTTTTCAAGGGTTAGAATGGATCATAAAACACAATTAATCAAATACTCTCTTAACAGAGATAAAGCAACCAAGTCCCAGAGAGGTGTAGTGACTGGCCCAGGGTCTTAGAGCTACAGTTGGGAGCTTTCTAAACCGTATGATCCACAACAGCAGGAACCATGTTATTTAGGTCACCACTATATCCTCTATATCTAAAACAATGCTGGGACGCAGTAGGAACTCAGTAAGTATTTGTTGACTAATTTTGCCCCTGGAAGGAAAGGTAAAAAATGAAGATAAAAGGAAACATAAAAGGAAAGAAAATCCCCCTTGCAATATGAATCCAAGTTTCCTCCTGTCTGTGATTCTCCCTTCTCTCTCATGCAGATGACAAAATTAAGCAACAGCTTTAAAACATAAACATCATGAATACAAGAGAATAAGTTATATTCCATATCTTTGTCATACTGAATATTTTATTGTATTCTAATCCTTAAAAGGTTCTAGTTACCAACTCTTAAACGAGCAGGAAAATTAACAGAAAATACTACATTCGTGAAGATTAGTGACATATTCAAATTAAGAACAAATTTAAAGAACAGTGAAGTGCTTACCAAAAATCTCTCCATTTTTGGCATATTCTGTCACAAGGTACAACATATTTTTGGTCTCCATTACCTATTGATAAATAATTCCATATTAGTCTGACAGGAAAGGATTTTAATTCTATTCTAATTCAACATTCTATGGAGTTACTAAATAAAACTACTAGTAAGAGTACCCAAGTCACGAATAATTCAGGAGGTGGCAAAGTTTACACGACTGACGGTATCTTTATGCTAACTCTTCTGTGAAAAATCTAGGTCCTTTCTCTTCCAGGTTTGGCCCATGGATCAGAGGAAGCAGCACTGCCCAGGCACCTGTTAGAAATGCAGCATCTCAGGCCCCACCCCAGACCTACTGACACAGAATTCCCATTTTAACAAATTTTTTAAACAGAAAATGTGATTGTTACACACGTTCAAGTTTAAGAAATATTAATATAGATAGAAGGAGCTTTGAAGATCAACTTTTTATCACCTCACAGACTTTTCTAGCCTTGTGCTATCTGGTAGACTCTGATTGAGGAATAATAAAATAGAGCTCAGTTTATCTGGCCTATATCCTAAATAATCTGGCACAATAGGATGTTTCTCCTACTGTAGTGCCATACTGTTATAAACTACTGTTATTTTAAAAACAATGTTCAAAAGTTTCTTCATAACTTCATTGCTGTACAGTTTTATTTAAATTAGTTTTTCTAGGTTGGAAAAGGAAGCGTGTCAGTGTCATTGACTTGCTATTTCAAACTATAATGAGCCAAAAGGAAATGAATTGATAAGTTCAAAATGAGTGAATTTTAGATTTTCTGTAACACTATCTTTTAATGTACTGGCACAAGCTAATAGTGAAAATTTAACTGTCATCTACTCAAAGGCTGAAGACTAATTTTGCTCTAACATGTAGGTTTAGGACTATTCCCAATCAGGCCAGAAAAGAGCTATCTACAATTTGCATCTAAATAAGCCAAATAGTAAGTCAATTTAACTGATTATTTAGCTCAAATAAAGATGGAATTGTGTGAAACTTGGTAGTTGTAGCCTCAGTTTAGCTTATGGTTCATCAGACTTCTAAGGCTGTGATTAGTTTCTTGTAAGTATTCTCTTTAGGAATTAAAAAAAAAAAAAAAAAAAAAAAAAAAAAGGCTTAAAGGGAGAAATACTGTGATGTAAATATGACCTAAGGCGCCATGTGCAGTTTTAGAACTTTGGAAATTGTTTTGAGTGGCACATCATAGTCTGTCATTCTAATGGTAACACTAATGGTCTCCACGTCTCCACGCCTTTTTAATTGCAAATCTCTATCAATAACCAATTGTCTAGCCAGACACGTATGTACATAGGCATGTACATGTAAATATATACACGTACCCGCATATGTTTATATGAACATAAAGAGACACAAATTACATACTTGTGCTGTATAATTGTATAAACACATTATATACATGATCAAGTGCACACAAGAAGATAAATACAAAAAATACACATAGTTAGACGTTCTGGTATTTTCTTATGCCCCAGGGACACTTGTGCTAACCCATGTGAGTATACACAGTGGTATACACAGTATTAGCTCTCTGTAGGGGGGAAAACAAAATGGCCCTGACTTGTGAACAGCTTCCTGTGGTATAAATACTCCCACCATTGCCAATTTTGGGCTACTAACATGATATTAATTGACTCACAAAACTTCTGAAAATGTTATAGATATTACAAGCCAGTACAGGCTGAGGACAGCAATACCACTGGGTGCACACATCACACCAGGGAGACACAAGTCATAGGCTAGCATAGTGTAACATTTTAGCTTAAAAATAGTTTTCCGATATAAAAATTCTACATATTAACAAATAGAAATGTTAAAAAAATGTTTTGTATTACATTGTCATTCTTCAACATGAATTACTCTTTAAAAATCGGACAAAATCTTCCTTTTAAAAAACACAGCTTATACTTTAAATGGGTATAGTTATTTTACAAAATTATATCTCAATAAAGTTGATTTTTTTTAAAAAAATGGCTCATTTACTTTATCTGACAAAATAACCCGAACAAAATATACGACTTGGTTCTAAGTATTACCAAGTATGCCACTAGGTAATATGCTATTTTAACCTTTGTATTTCAAAAAACATAAAGTGTTTTTTTTTTTTAAATAAGCAAAACTGCCATATCCCCATTAATGGTTCCACCACCAAAAGACAACAGGCTTAAGTATCAGAAAAGCAAAACTACAAACTTTTGAATTAAATACCTTACAGTCTGAGAGACAACTTAAAATTAGGCTACCAGTTTACTTCCTAGTTTTTTATTAAAATACAGAAAATGGGTGTACCCAGCTTAATGAAACCATAGAATCATCTTTTTTTTTTAATAGAGTGAAAAAACTCACACAAAAGAGAAAAATGATGTGAAAGAGAGAATGGGTTGTGAGAAGCATGGAGAAGAATAAGGTTAAGTCCTACCTGGTAAAGTTTGATGATATGAGGGTGGTCTAACATCTTCATTATTTGTACTTCTCGGTAGATTTTCTCAAGGTTCACTGCATCCAGCTGAGATTTATCTATTATTTTTATCGCCACCTGCATTCCGGACACAAATAAATACAATTAGTATGTGATGGTTAATATTTTCTAGTTAAGAATCTTTTAAATATAGGACACCTGCCTCACCCGCTCAAGCTCTGTCCTCCCTCCTTTCAAAGTAAACAAACATTTATAAAAAAATTAAAAAAAAATACAGCACCCCTGACACTTTGCCTGTAGGTTGCTATGACAACAAAAACTAGTTTAAATTCAATGCTCATTCAACAAATGTTTCTTAAACATCTACCACATGTGAGGCACTGCGGTAGATTTTGTTTAGGAGTGTCTTTAGTGTGCCATGACAAATAACCCTGCAAAGTCGCTTTAATAAAATATATTTCTTTTAGTGTAACCATAATGTTTTACTCTACTTATAAACTGAAGAAATAAAATCTCAGCAGCTTCAACCAGTTATCTCGCTGCAAAGTACCTCTAAACAAATGATCAGCCTAGTAGAAGGCAATTTCTGCTGTATTGAAACAATTTTTCTAGAAAAGTGATAGATTCCAAAGAATGTAGACATAGCTTTGGTTGGGCGGTGGTGGGGGAGCTAAATATAAAGTATTAAAATCAATTTATATGAAAGATACCAACTGGATTCAACTTTAAAAATCGAAGCACAGGGGCACCTGGGTGGCCCAGGCGGTTAAACATCAGACTCTTAATTTCAGCTCTGGTCATGATCTCTCGGTTTGTGAGTTAGAGCCCCTGCACTGCCACCCCCCTCCCCCATCCTGCTCACAGTGTGGGGCCTGCTTAGGATTCTCTCTCTCCCTGCCCCACCCCTCCCCTCCCCACCCTGTGCTCTCTCAAAATAAGTAAACTTAAAAAAAAAAATTGAAGTCCAAAAACCCATCTGTTAGTAATTACACTAGCTTTTCACTTCCTTAAAAGAATCTGATTTTTAAACAATGTAGCCTCTTTCTAGCGTAACTAGATAAGAACTCAAACCACTCCAAGGTTAATAATTTGAAGGAACTGCATTTGAAGGTGAGTAACTAGGTAGTCAGAAATCAAGAATCATGTACTTTTTTCTACGCAACCTAAGAAGAACTAATTTTTTTAAGTAAATAGTAGCTATTTGGTTAGGAAATAAGCCATCCTGATTTAACTAAAATTTTCAGATCAGTGGGAACCACCCAAAACTTGATTATAACAAGTTCTGAACAAACTCTAAAATGCACTTGGAGCACCTGGGTGGCTCAGTCGGTTGAGCATCTGACTTCGGCTCAGGTCATGATCTCACGGTTTGTGAGTTCGAGTCCTGCGTCGGACTCTGTGTTGACAGCTCAGAGCCTGGAGCCTGCTTTGAATTCGGTGTCTCCCTTTCTCTCTGCCCCTCCCCTGCTCGCTGGTGCGCTCTCTCAAAAATAAACATTAAAAATAAATAAATAAATAAATAAATAAATAAATAAATAAATAAAATGTACCTCACATTCTACCAAAATGTATTCTGAACATAACTCAGTTTTATGTTACTTTTCAAGGCAATTATTAATATCAGTTACTGTATGGATATAATAGTTCAATACTCCTAAGGTATCCAAGAAAATAGGACTGAGCTTGTCAATTCACTTAATTCCTTCAAACTCCTGTTTATACAGTTAGTTTTTTCTTCTTTCCTATGGCTGATTTGTCCTTTGCTCTTGCCTTTTAAAGCTCTACTATAAGGTTTATTTCTTACCCTTCTGGATTTCTAATCTGCTGTCCACAGCTTATTTCCTGATTTGAATTAATTGTAACCCAGAGAAGAACTCAAGCCTCCTAGGGGAAATCAGATTACTAAATATAATGTATCAAATTAAATTTATTGCTGAAGAAGAAAGGGGGCAGGTCCCTCTCTAGACAGTAAAGTGCGTCCATTCTGTGATAATTATTTTGTTTGATGGTATATTATTTATTTCTACAATCAAAATATTCTAGCAAGTAAAACATGCTAAAATATGCTAGAGAAGGAGACTGATCAATATTGTACTTGATATTAGGGACATTACTGGACCACCTCAAACCTAAATAGATTTAAAGCGACCCCCTCCCTCCTCAATCTTACGATACAGTATTATCAGTTACTTTGGGTAAGTGCTGCCACATAAAAGGATAAGTATGTATTTTAATTTCCCCAATATTATTCCTTAGGAAGGTAATATGAAGTTTCACACATGCTTCTTTTGAGGAAAATGTCTTGTCCTCCATTTCTAGAGGATGTCTAGATACCTGTACCCACACCCAACAAAAAACTTTTATAATGAAATGCGTTAGAACCAGCTAATAAATAGAAAATGAGTATCTTGATTATAATAGCTTTAACATTATGTTAAAGAAAAAATTTAGACACTAAATTCAAATTAAAGCAAGGTATTACCAAGAGATACCTCATACTCTTTTGAAATCCTGGCCTCCAATAATGAAAAACTGAAAAATATATAAGGTATGTAAATAAACTTTAATAATAATTCATAAATCTCAGGGGATGCCTGCATGGCTCAATCGGTTAAACATCTGACATCAGCTCAGGTCATGATCTCACGAATCCTGAGTTCAATCCCTCCATTAGGCTCTGTGCTGACAGCTCAGAGCCTGGAGCCTGCTTTGCATTCTGTCTCCCTCTCTCTCTGCCCCTCTCCTGCTCATGCTCTATCTCTCAAAAATAAACATTCAAAAAATAAAAAATAATAACAAGTCATAAATCTCATTATTTAACTTTTCTCAACCAAAAAATTCTTAAATGAAAAAATATCATTCTTTCTTCTATTTTGTTTTGTAAGTATATGGACCACATGTCTACACACTTACAGCTTTAATCTGTGATCCCTTCCTTGTAAGGTTGCTGTAAGGATTATGAAAACATAAAGCACTAAAGAAAAAGTAGAGCATGTGTCAGCATGCTCCTTTTAATTGTTAGGAGTAGTCTAACTGCTACTACAAGTAGACCGCAAAATGTACAGAGATTCCAATACAACAGAAGCTTATTTCTTGCTCATGTAGCACAACTGGATGGGTGCAGATGCCTCCAAGCAGGTTAAAGGAGGCTTCACCACCCTTAAAGCCTTCCACAGTTACCCCAGGACTGTCTCCATCCCAACCTGGAGACAGAAGGAGAGAGAAGGAGAAAAAAGCTTGGGGAGCCCTCACGATAGGTTTTTAAGGGTTGGGCCTGAAGTGGCACACATTATTTCTATTCACTCCATTGGTGAGAACTCAGTCACATAACCGTATCTAAATGCAAAAGAGGCCAGGACACAGTCCAGTGATAGGTCCAAGAAGAAGAGGAAACATTGGATTCTTGGTGACTAGCTAGCAGGCTCTGGCATATCCTTCCAGGTAATTTCTTAACAATGGGACTCATTACCAAGTACTTCCCAGATAATAATGATCATGAGTTTCACAACTGTACAGTACTTTTTAATTTCGCAAGATACTTTAACATATTTTATCTCATTTATTTCTCAACTTTGTGAAGTAAATGGAAAAAGCAGTGCACCCATGAGTAGATGAAACTGAGGTTCAAAAGATGTCACGTATCTACAAAGGTCCTAAAGCTCAAGTGAATTAATGGGGAAAAAAACACAGGCCTTCTAACTTCAAGTTCAGTCTTTTTACTTTTTTTTTTAATTAAAAAAACATTTTTTTAACATTCATTTATTTTTTGAGAGACAGAGGAAGATGGAGCGTAAGCGGGGGAGGGGCAGAGAAAGAGGGAGTCACAGATTCTGAAGCCGACTCCAGGCTCTGAGCTCAAACTCACAGACTGTGAGATCATGACCTGAGCTGAAGCTGGATGCTTAACCAACTGAGCCACCCAGGTGCCCGGAGTCTTTTTACTCTTTTAAAGAGCCTATTAGACACACATTCACTGAGCACCTGTTGTGTGCCTGGAATAATGCTTAGTATACAAAAATCAAAGAGATGTGATTCCTACCCTCAAGGAATTTAATAGACCTGTGAGAACAAACAGAACATGTTTTGGAAAACAAATTTTATCAACAAAAAAATCTGCACTTGGGGATTTTCCCAATGTGTATAAAAGTTCCAACATACAAAAAGGTTGTGTCCCAACAGCTCATTTAAAAAAAAAAAAAAAATTATTTTAACGTTTATTTATTTTTGAGACAGAGAGAGACAAAGCGTGAACAGGGGAGGGTCAGAGAGAGGAGACACAGAATCTGAAGCAGACTCCAGGCTCTGAGCTGTCAGCACAGAGCCCGACGCGGGGCTCAAACTCATGAACCACAAGATCATGACCTGAGCCGAAGTCGGACGCTTAACTGGCAGAGGCACCCAGGCACCCCAGCCAACAGCTCATTTTAAAGATAACTAATAACTTAGAATTCTGGGATCTTACTGTCTGCATCCCTTTTCTACTTAGCTCTGAACAAAGTACCAAGGACAAAATCTGCATGGTCACAACAAAATCAAGCAAGGGACTCTAAATTGAGGGATTCCTTTTTTGTTGTTATTCAACTAGCCAAATCCTATATATGCATCAATGTATTTTTTAAAAAATAAACCTTGGGGCACGTGGGTGGCTCTGTCAGTTCAGCGACTGACTGCGGCTCAGGTTATAATCTCGACGTTTTTGAGTTCAAGCCCTGCATCGGGCTCTGTGCTGACAGCTCAGAGCCTGGAGCCTGCTTCAGATTGTGTGTCTCCCTCTCTCTCTGCCCCTCCCCTGTTTGCACTCTGTCTCTCTCTCTCAAAAATAAAAAACATTAAAATAAATAAATAAACCTTTAGTGAGTTATAAAGATAGAAAAATTTATATTCCTTCTGCTAGGAGACAAAAGGAAGGTTTCCTATACAATTCTGGAGGGCTTACATATAACACTGAATATTCAACCTCAGAGGTGGAACAACATGAATTAAAAACAATAAAATACCTAATAAGTTATGTAGACTATATCTCAAAAAATACCTCTCATTTCCTCCTATATTTACAAAAATTAAAAAGTAAACACTCTTGTAAGCTAAGGCTCAATAAGATGGCCACTTTTATACATTGCTGGTATAACCATAAAATAGGTTATAATTTTTCTGAAAGCAATTTGACGTTTTTTATCAAGAACCTTAAAAATTATCCACCCTGAGGGAGTTCTGGAAAGATGGTGAAGGATCCTGAGCTCACCTTGTCCCACACACATACGAAGGTAACAGCCATATCTGTGCAACTACCTTTGAAAACCACCTAAACACTGGCAGAAAAATCAGACAAGGGATTCACAAAATAAAAGGATGTAAGATAGAATATCATAAACATAAAATGTGTGTGTGGGGGGGGGCAGGGGGTGGGGGAGAGAAAAATGTAGTGCTGTAAGAATGGGCTCAAACTTAAGCAACCATCAACTTAATATACACTGCTATCTGTATAAGATGTTTTTTTACGAATCTAATGGTAACTATAAATCAAAAACCTGTAACAGACAAAAAAATAAAGAGAAAGGAATCCAAGCATAATACTAAAGAAACCACAAGGGAAGAGAGCAAAACAAGAAGGAACAGAGAAGAACTACAATAATAATCATAAAACAAGTAACAAAATGGCAGTACGTACCTACCTATTGATAATTATAAATGTAAATGGGTTATTTCTCCAATCCAAAGACACAGGATGACTAAAAGGATAAAGCAAGACCCATCTATATGCTGCTTACAAGAGACTCACTTCAGACCTAGAGATACATGCAAACTGAAAGGGAAGGGATGGAAAAAACATTTATCATGCAAATGAAAGCAAAAAGAAAGGTGGGGTAGCAATAGTTACATCATACAAAACAGACTTTACAATACAAACTAACAAGACACAAAGAAAGACAGTATATAATCATGAAGGGAACAATCCAAAAATAGGATACAATAATAAGTATTTAAGCACCCAACATGAAAGCACTCAGATACACGAAGCAACTATTAACTGACATAAAGGAAAAAATCAATAGTAATACGCTAATAGTAAGAGACTTTAACACATACATCAATGGACAGATCATCCAAACAGAAAATCAACAAGGAAACACTGACTTTGAATGACACACTAGGCCAAAGGGATCTAACAGATACATTCAGAACATTTCATCCAAAAACAGTGGAATACACAATCTTTTCAATTGCACATGGAACATTCTCCAGAACAGATAACATGTTAGGCCACAAAACAAGTCTCAACAAATTAAAAAAGAATGAAATCATATTATGCATCTTTTCTGACCAGAGGGGTATTAAACTAGAAATCACTCACACACACACACACACACACACACACACACACACACACACACACACCTGAAAAGAACACAAATATATGGAAGCTGAACATGTTACTAAACTGTAAATGGGTCCAACAATTCATCAAACAGGAAATGAAAAAATGCATGGAAACAAATGAAAATGAAAACACGATGGTCCAAAATCTTTCAGATGCAACAAAAGCTATTCTAAGAGGAAGGATTACAGCAATACAGGTCTACCTCAAGAAGCAAGAAAAATCTCAAATAAAAATCTATACTTACACCTAGAGAAGACAGAAAAAGAAGAACAAAACCCAAAGCCAGTAGAAGTGAAAAAAATAATATAGAGCAGAAATAAATGAAATAGAGACTACAAAAACTCTATTGCATCAAAGTGAAACCAGGAGCCACTTCTTTGAAAAGATCAACAAAACTGACAAACTTTTAGCCAGACTTAAAAAAAAAAAAAAAAAAAAAAAGGGCTCAAATAAGTAAAATCAGAATTGAAGGAGGAGAAATAACCATCAGAGAAATACAAAGAATTATAAGAGATTATAAAAAGTTTTATGCCAACAAATTAGACAACCTAGAAGAAATGGATAAATTCCTACAAACATATAACCTTTCAAAACGGAATCAAGAAGAAACAGAATATTCAACAGACTGATAACTGGCAATGAAATTCAATCAGTAAATCAACAACAACAACAAAACTCCCCCCCCCCCAAAAAAAAAAGTCCAGGACCAGATGGGTTCACAGGTGAATTCTACCAAACATGTAAACAAGAGTTCATAATACCTATGCCTCTCAAACTATTCCAAAAATAGAGAATAGGAAGGAAAACTTCCAAATTCATTGTAAGAGGCCACATTACCCTGATACCAATACCAGATAAAACACAATACAAAAAACAAACAAACCAACATACAAAAACTATAGACCACTATCTCTGATGAACACAGATGCAAAAATATTCAAAATATAAGCAAATCAAATTGAACAATACATTAAAAAAAAAAAATCATTCACCAGGGTACCTGGGTGGCTCAGGTGAGCATCTGACTAGGCTGAGCATCTAACTTCAGTTCAGGTCATGATATCACAGTTTGTGAGTTTGAGCCCTATATGGGGTTCACTGCTGTCAGGGCAGAGCCTGCTTCGGATCATCTGTTCCCCCCCCCCCCTCCCCGCCCCTCCCCTGCTTGCATTGTCTCTCTCAAAAATAAATAAATATTTTTAAAAAATCATTCAGCATGATTAAGTGGGATATATTCTAAGGATGCAAAGGTGGTTCAATATTTGCAAATCAATCAAGGTGATGCATCGCATTAACAAGAGAAAAGATAAAAACCATATGATCATCTCAAAAGATGCAAAAAATGCATTTAGCAAAGTACAACTTTCATTCATGACAAAAACTCTCAACAAAATAGGTTTAGAGGGAACTACTTCAATATAACAAAGTCCATATACTACAAATCCACAGCTAACATCATACTCAGTAGTGAAAAACTAGGAGCTTTTCCTCCAAGATCAGGAACAAGACAAGCATGTCCACTCTTAACCACTTTTAGTCAACATAGTACTGGATATCCTACTCACTGTAATCAGACAAGAAATAAAAGGCATCCAAATTCGTAAGGAAGGAGTAAAACTTTATTTGCAGATGACATACTTGAAATAGAAAACTCTAAAGGCATCACCAAACAACTACTACAACTGATACATGGATTCAGGAAAGTCACAGGATATATAATTAATATACAGAAATCTACTGAATTTCTATGGCTAATAATGAAATAGCAGAAAGAGAAATTAGGAAAACAATCCCATTTACAATTGTACCAAAAAGAATAAGATACACAGGAATGAACTTAACTATGGAGGTGAAAGACCTGTACTCCAAAAAGTATAAAACAATGATGAAAGAAAAACTGAACACAACAAACAAATGGAAAGATACTCCACGCTTGTAGATGGGAAGAATCAACATTAAGCTGTCTATATTATCCAAAGAAATCTATAAATTTAATGCAATCCCTATCAAGATACCATTATCCAAAGAAATCTATAAATTTAATGCAATCCCTATCAAGATACCAGTAACATTTTTCACAGACCTAGAACAAAAAACACTAGAATTTGTATGGAACCATAGAAGACCCCAAGTAGCCAAAGCAATCTTAAGAGAGAAAACAAAGCTGGAGGTATCACAATCCCAGACTTGAAGATATATCACGAAGCTATAGTAATCAAAATAGTATGGTACTGGCACAAAAACAGACACATACACCAACAGAACAGAACAAGAGCCTAGAAATACACCCAACAACTCTACAACAAAGGAGGCAAGGATATACAACGGTGAAAAGATAATCTTCAACAAATGGTGCTGGGAAAACTGGACAGCTACATGCAAAAAAATGAAACTGGATCACATTCTAACATCATACACAAAAATAAAACTCAAAATGGATTAAGTCCTAAATGTGAGACCTGAAACCATAAATATCTTAGAAGAGAACACAGGGAGTAATTTCTCTGACATCAGCCATAGAAACATTTTTCTAGATAGGTCTCCTTTGGCAGGGGAAACAAAAGCAAAAATAAACTATTAGGACTATACCAAATAAAATGCTTTTGTACAGCAAAGGAAACCATCAACAAAACAAAAAGGCCACCTACTGAATGGGAGAAGATATTTGCAAATGAGGTATCTGATAAGGGGTTAATATCCAAACTATATAAAAACCCCATACAACTCAACACCAAAAAAACAAACCAATTAAGAAGTGGGCAGAGGACCTGAATAGACATTGTTCCAAATACAACATCCAGATGGCCAACAGACAGATGAAAAGATGCTCAACATCAGTCATCATCAGGGAAATGCAAATCAAAATCAAAATGAGTTATTACCTTACACCAGTCAGAAGAGCTAAAATCAAAAAGACAAGAAATAACAAGTGTCGGTGAGGATCTGGAGAAGAAAGGAAACTTCGTGCACTGTTGGTGGGAATATAAACTGGCAAGGCCACTGTGGAAAACAGTATGGAGGTTAGTCAAAAATTAAAAATAGAAACACCATATGATCCAGTAATTCCACTAATGGGCATTTACCCAAAGAAAACAAAAACACTAATTGGAAAAGATACATGTAACCCTATGTTTATTGCAGCATGATTTACAATAGCTGAGATATGGAAGCAATGTAAGTGTCCATCAAAAGATGGCTAAAGAAGATGTAGTATGTGTGTGTATATGTAAAATGGATTATGCAGCCATAAAAAAGGATGAAATTGGGGCACTTGGGTGGCTCAGTGGGTTAAGCATCCAACTCTTGATTTTGGCTCAGGTCCCTATTTCATGGTTCGTGGGATCGAGCCCATGTCCAGCTCTGCGCTGACAGGGCAGAGCTTGCTGGGGATTCTCTCCTTCCTCGTATCTTCCATCATATCTCCAAATACGATACGACTCCACTCATAAGTGGAATCCAAAAAAACCAAAAACAAATGAACAAAAAGCAAAATCAGACCTACAGAGAACAAACTGAGAGGTGCCAGAGGGGAAGAGGGTGGGGCATTGGGCAAAATGGGTGAAAGAAAGAGGGAGAAACAGGCTTCCAGCTATGGAATGAATAAAACATGGAAATAAAAGTCACAGTATAAGGAATACAGTTAATGATACCGTATTGATGATGTAACGGGGCAGATGGTAGCTATATGTAGCATAAATGTAGCATAATGTGTAAACGTGTCAAATCACTAAGTTGTACACTTGAAAGTAATGAAGCATTGTGTATCAACTACACTCAAATAAAAAAAATTAAAATCAAAAGATAAAAGTACACTTATTGTGATGAACGCTGAGTAATGTATGAATTGTTGAATCATTATTAAATGCTACACCTGAAAGTAATAACACCATGTTAATTACACTTAAGAAAAAATCACACACAGCATTTAGCTTAAGGATTCTACTTCTCAGAAATTATTTGAAGGAAATAATCTAAAACGATGATAAAGATTTATTTGTAAATATGTTCAATGAATATTATTTGTAATATAGAAACAGAAACAGTAAGTGGGAAATAATTATTCAAGTTACAGTAAGCTTATATTATGACTGTTACACAACTATTATTAATAGTTCTTAAAAATATAGAGAAGTGCTTAGACTAAAATTTTAAATTAAAAACATTAGTATTTAGGGGTGCCTGGGAGGCTCAGTTGGTTAAGTGTCCAACTTCGGCTCAGATCATGATCTCATGGTTAGTGGGCTTGAGCCCCATGTCAGGTTCTGTACTGATAGCTCAGAGCCGAGAGCCTGGTTCAGATTCTGTGTCTCCCTCTCTCTCTCTGTCCCTCCCCAACTCATGCTCTGTCTCTGTCTCTCAAAAATGAACAAAAATGTTTAAAAAAATGTTTAAAAAAAAAACTGGTATATAAGTGAATTCTCAACAGGAGGTATGTATAAAAAAAGACCAGGGAAAATTAGATACAAATATGACAAAAATGTTACCAGTGTGTGAAAAACATTGGGGATTATTTTATTTTTCTGCTTTATACTTTTTGGAAAATTTTTCTTCAATGAGCATGAATTACTTTTCTAATAGGAAAAACAGAAAAAAATGAAATGATTTTATCACATATGCTAACTTCCCCATCTGTGAACTATCAATCATTTTATTTTCTAAATTCTGTATAAAATGGGTATTTCATAAAATTTAAACATTAATTAAAAGATTACATATAGAAAAATGTTTCCAACAAAGTAAAAGCAATGTGTATATAAGGAATAACGTGTAAAATACAAATTTGTACAGAAGATAAGCAATTAAAGGCAAGAGCAGAAAGGAAACAGTGTTAAGCTGATGGATGAAAGACATTTTTTCACTTTTCAAAATGCAATTTAATGGTAATGTTATCCTGTCTTTCTGATAATTTAACAAAAATTATTTTTCACTTCTCATTAAAGAAATATTCATCTTATCCACTTAAAGAAGCCACACATACAAAAGTAACTTTAGGGGAATTTACAAGGAAGTTACACAGTAAGAGCTATTCTTCTAGTAACAAATCAGAAGGGATCAACCTATGTTTACTGTCTCAGGTAACATTTGCCTCAGCACTATTTGCCACTAATATACCAATTGTATACAGTTCTTCTGAAGTACCAAAGAGCATTATTCTTACCATATAAATCTTTGAAATTAAACATTAAATGCACTTTACAAGCTTATATATCAAATCATGGGTGGAATCAGAACATTTGGCTGACAAGTCAACATGACTGAGTGGTCCCACAGTGAAAGGGTTTCTGAAAGCAGTAAAAGTCAGTAGTAAAACATGGAGTTCTCTACCTTTTAAGTTGAAATAAATTAGACTTTTTTCCAACTTAAAATTTGACTTTTAAGGTGTAAGAATTTATATAATGAAATAAATTCTCATGAAGATTTCATTTGACTTTTCTAATGGTGGGTAAGGAAAACAGATTGGAGAAAAGGTAAATGTCACTACATTTTTAGATCCATAGAAACTGAACCGAGGATTATCATGACTATAAAAGAAATGATTAAAAATACTCTATCTTAAAAATTATTTAAACAAATCAAAAAAATGACAACTCAATTTTAAAAAATGGGCCAAAGGATAAAAACGCAATTTACAAAAGAAATAACATATCTTATAAAAACCATGTAATTGGGGTGCCTGGGTGGCTCAGTCAGTTATTGTCTGACTTACGCTCAGGTCATTATCTTAAGGCTCGTTAAGTTGGACCCCCTGTCAGGCTCTGTGCTGACAGCTTTTTCAAGCCTGGAGCCTGCTTTGGATTCTGTGTTTCCCTCTCTCTCTGGTCCTCCCTGCCTGCCCACCTGCTCACTTTCCCTCTCTCTCTCAAAAATAAATAAAACATCAAAAATAAAATAAAACCATATAATCAAAGTAAATAAAAAATATTAAATCAGATATGTGAATTCGAATAAAAAATATTATTTTCCCCTATCAACTGAGAAAAATGTTAAAAATCAATATTCCTGGCAAATGATTTCTTCCTGGTGAAACTTAACAGGTGCTACTTTTCTAGAGGGTAATTTGGCATCTCATGCCGTAACATAGATGTAAGGACATACTCCTTGACCTAGGAAAGTACATTACCATGGGATTACTCTGAGGGAAAAATCAGATAAGCACACAGAGATAGATATAGATACAGATATATAAATATACAGGAATGCTTTCTGAAACATTATCTTAGAAAGTGAAACAGCAAGAGAGGGAAATAATCTAAATGTTCAATAATAGGAAATTGATCAAATAAAATACAGTCATATGTAAGGATACTAATTAGCCACGCTTTAGACTTTTTTTTTTTTTTTAACTTGGGGAAATGGTAAGTCATTAAGTAAAAAAAAAAAAAAAACAAACATATGTATAGACAATATCAATTTCATTACTAACATATAAAATATATGTGAACAACTAAGAGGATATGAACCAAATACTAATAGCGGTGATGTCCTGGTCTGGATGGTGGCATTAAAGATGTTTATTTTCTTCTCTTTTTAACAATGTCTATAATGAACATGTGTTCCTTATGTTATTGGGGAACACACATAAATACTATGCCTATCTAAGAGGATATGAACCAAATATTAATAGCGGTGATGTCCTGGTCTGGATGGTGGCATTAAAGATGTTTATTTTCTTCTCTTTTCAACAATGTCTACAATGAACATGTGTTCCTTATGTTATTGGGGAACACACATAAATACTATGCCTATCTAAGAGGATATGAACCAAATATTAATAGCGGTGATGTACCTGGTCTGGATGGTGGCATTAAAGATGTTTATTTTCTTCTCTTTTCAACAATGTCTACAATGAACATGTGTTCCTCATGTTATTGGGGAACACACATAAATACTATGCCTATCTTAGAGAAGAACTTAAATTTTAGCATCATTTTTCAGTCTAATTCATCCAAGATTTATCACTTTAACTGTTAAAGTGTTTTTAAATGTTTTTTAAAATGATCTTCTGATGAAATCCCTAAAAGTAATTGTCTTTTCATTCTTTTGAAAATCTCAAACTAGATATGTACTGGCTATTTCTCTTTGAAGGGTGAGAAAGCATTCTCCACAAACCTTCTGTATAAAGGCATATAAATACATTTAAAAAAAACCATTTTTTCAAAAATATGGATGTAGAAGGTGAAAGAAGTGCTAGGTACACTAAATAGCAAAGAATGATCTTAGTGAATTTCTGGACTCCAGTTGGCTCCAAGGAAACTGCCTCTGCCATCAGCAGTGACCCGTAAGTCATATGTCATCATATGAATCCAGGAAGAGAGGCCAGTTTCAGTCATTTCCAAATAAATGTTTTCTTAATTGCCTGATATTGAGAGAGAATTTCCCAGGAGAATTAGAATCAGAACACATTAAACTCTGTTAAAGTTAAAAATTTCTCCAGAATATAAAAATTTACACAATTTCTATTTTGGATGTTTGTCCCCAACTACTCCCTCAAAAGAACAGATCATTTTGAGCAATATTTAGCAGAATAATTTGCCAACTATTACTTGCCTGGGGTGCCAAGAAACTAGAGAACAGTTTCTAATAAAGCATATATATTCCACGACAAATGTAATTTTCGTTTCAACACACTATAAAGACCATACATAGGCCCAGATATAAATACTAGTGATAATACTATTTGGTAAAAACAAGTCCTTCTGTTGTACATAGTACTGCTGCTAAATATGGAATATTTCACCGCACAAGATTATTACTAAGACTATTGAGAGGAGTCTTAAAACTTTAAAGCAAAATATAAAATTCAAATGTATTAAAAAAAAGTTAAGTTCTCTTCTTCAAGAAATATTGTGATCAGAGTATAATATCTTCTCGTTTCTACCCTTGCTCTAAAAATGCAATTTTGATAATTTAACTATTTGGAAAGCTATAAAAATATATTTTAAGGTAGTACAGAATTATGCCTAAACTTAAAAGCCCCAAAATGCACACAGACAGCTTTTCAGTGAAAACAAACAAACAAACAAAGAAACAAACCAGTTTTCAGGCTGTCCTTGCTATCAGTTTTGCATTCCAGGTTCTCTTAAGGATAAGTAAGTAGCCCAACACTGAATTTCAGAACCTCTGTGAAACAGCTTCAAGATTCCACAAACCACACACTTACATGCTCTTTAGCTAAGCAATACAAGAGGAACGGTATTGAGGGAAATTTAATTATCTGTCACAGAAAAAATCTGACAATAACTAATGGTTATTTTGGGGTGGTGATATTATGGGTAATTCTTTTCATTATCTATACTTTAAAATTTTTCGATTATAAACATGATTGATTTGATAATACATACTACTTTTTAATGTGAAAATAGTATCTTCTCACTTGGTAATTTCCCTTCTAGGAATTCACCTCCAAATTTCACTACCCACTCCTGCTCCCTCCCCCCAGGAAAAAATGCACAGAGTTACATATACAAAGATTATTCACTGCAAATTATTTACTCTAAGTGAAAACTGGAAATTATGTAATGTTTAATAAGAAAATTGTTAAATAAGAGGATTCATCTACTAGGTGAAACACTATGCAGCTACTAAAAATATTTTATGAAGTTAGATATATTAAGCAAAATATGCTATAATGATAAATGGAAAAAAGGATACAATTTATATAAGTGTATATAGTATATGATCTCATCTATGGAAAAAAATTTTAAAGGCTAGAGGGAAATATGTCAAAAGAATGATTTACTCCCACTGGTGGAGGAATTACACATGTACTCTTTGTACACTATATGCTTCTTTCTATTTTTTATAGTAAGACTCTATTTCTTTAATACAAAACAAAAAAAAAGTTTAAGGGCACAAACAACTTTTCTGGAATTTTATTTAACAGACAAAACCAACAAAAAAAACTAGCCATACAATTAGAAGGAAACAATTCCTTGCTAGCACAGTATTCATAAAATAAAACACTACTCAAGGACACACACAGCATAGCAAACTAGCAACCACTATTGCCTAAAATAGTTTAACAGTCTAAATGCTATTATTCTTTTCCCATTATGCTAATTTTACAAAATTAGCTACTCTAATTCATAAACCACAAACCAACACTACAAAGCTTTTCTGAAGTATTATATTAGGAAGCTGGATTCTACCACCACCTGCCTTGCCTTTTGTGTGCAAAATTTACATAGAGATCTAACATAAGAATACTGCTTCAGATGAGAATGTAATTACATTTCTTAAACAATGTTAAGCTATTTGATAGATTAGACCAAAATGAAGATCTCTTTTTGTGTACTGATTTTTCTTTTCCTAAAAGGCAAACAGTCTTGGATCTCCCAAGCTGTGTAGAAAATACATCATTCTTCCGTGATTCAGAACGAGTGACAGAGAAGTGCCAAGTGAAAATAACAGGGTCCCTGGAGTGCCTGGGTGGCTCAGTTGGTTAAGCAGACAACTCATTTCAGCTCAGGTCTCGGTCTCAGGGTTCCTGGAATCGAGCCCTGCCTTGGGCTCTGCGTTCACAGAGCTGAGCCTGCTTGAGATTCCCTCTCCCTCTCTCCTTGCCCCTCTCTCTTTCTCTCTCTCAAAAAATAAACATTAAAAAAAATAACGGGGTCCAATTTTTCATCACACAGACATTTAAATTAAGTCCTAAAATTTGCTATGGGTTCAAACTTGGAAAACAAGACCTCTAAGTTTTAAAACACAAACTTACATTGATTTTAAGACATACTACATTGAAGAAATTTCTATAAGCGTAAGTACGATCATGGTATTTATCTGATATTGTTCTTTACACCACTTTAATTTCTCTCACTGTAATTACTGTAATACGTTCAGCAATGAGAACCTAAAATAATAAATAAAACGTTAAGGGTGCCACTAGCCATCTTATTTACAGTATTTGAGGTAGCTGTATTGATTGAAGACACAAATACTTATCCAGCAAAAGAAGATAACAAACACTGCTTTAAAAATCCTCATTAATAGTATACTTTAAGAAACAACTGTATCAGTGCTGTTGCTAAACAATTCTTAATGCAAATTACAGAGAAAGTTCACAGAGCAACTCTCCAAAACTTCAGATCTACAAGAACTTTTTCTCTTCACTACCTTCCTATTTCCCTCATTCCTCTCAACTTTAAAATCGCCACTCACACCAAATTACCAGGAACATGCACCCATCTTAAATTCACATTATTTGTTATTATATGTTAAGGGCACCTTTTTTAAAAACCTTTTTTTAAGTTTATTTATTTTTTTTTTTGAGACAGAGAGAGAGACTGACAGAGCATGAGCGGGGGAGGGGCAGAGAGCGAGAGGGAGGGAAAGAGCCAGGATCCCGAGCAGGCTCCCCACTGTCCGGGCAGAGCCCCACCAGGGGCTGGAACCCACCAACCATGAGGTCAGAATGTGAGCTGAAACCGAGTCCAAGGCTTAACCGACTGAGCCACCCAGGTGCCCCAAGGCCACCTTCTTTTGAAAAGCAAAGGGAGACAGGTGGGTTCTGTGGACTAGAAATTGAGCTTTTAAATTAAATCATTTTACACATGTATACGAGGATCTGAGCGATCTTTCAGGATCCAACCTGTGCCTTCAATTACAAAGGCATCGATCTCAGTATCTGATAGCCAAACCACCGTACTGCTCCACAGTGCCCCCTAGCTCCACCAGATTTATCAGTTTAAAAGGCACTCGGTTTAAACTGTCAACCTCAAGCTAAAGTGTCACTCACACCAGCTCCACATAAACAGTTCTTAAATCGATACCGTATTATCTAAATTCGACCTAATAAATAACAGCTGAATTAATTAAACTGTTAAAAGCTGATGAGAAAAAAAATTATGAACTAATGGGTTTGGAATTGAACCACATAAAAAATGTTCAGAAGTTCTGTAGACGTTTTTTTTAACGCACAATTGGTTCGATTTTTAGAGTCCGTAAGCAAGGGCTCATATACAATTAAAAATGCCTTCTTTTAATGTAATTTATGGGGAAAGAGCAAGGCATTAGGCCATGGTTCTTTAGAGGGATGGCATCAATTTCTTCATTTTTAGCAATGCTGGGATCAGGATTAAGTAATCTCATTACAGTCCCATTATTTATCATTACAAACTTAGCATAATTGGTAACAATGGTAAATTTGTGACCTTGGTCCTGATACCAAAAAAATAAGTCAGATTCGGAATCCCTCAGGACTAGTGGGGGGGGGGGGGGGACAAAAACTGAAGATGACATAAGGCCAGATGCCCCTACTTTTTGGAAATGGACTCCTTCACATTAAGCAAAACTTCCAAGAACAACAGCAACAAAAATGACTCAAGTTTTCAAATGTCCTTCACCTTACATAGCCATTCTGGGAAAAAAAAAAAAAAAAAAAAAAGTCCTAGGTTATTGCATATTCAAGCTGTAGTGCATTTGCACTAATAAGGGGAAAAACTGAATAGGATGAAAACCGGGTAGAAAAAAAAAATACTGAAAAAGGACGAAACTCCAGACCAACTACAATAAGGCAGGGTAGAGTACGTCAAAAACACAAGGTTTTATTCTAAAGAATGGTTTTGTTTCAACTGTTTTTCTGAAGTATTTAATTTGCACGTCTTAAAATAGAGACCCTGAGGAGAGCAGCTTGAGGCAGTGAAAGGAAGGGGGGCGGGTTAGGTAAGAACAGAGACTCGTGAGAAGATATGTGCGGTGCATTAGAATGTGCAGCGGAGGGGGGGGGGGATGCAGGATTCGGCGTCGGGAAGCAGTCGAGGGCTTTAGGAGTAGAGAGGCGGCCTCAGATGTGGCTTAAGGAACGCGTCTTCGCAGCCAGAACGCACACCTGGTAAAGGGACAACCTAGGCGAAGAAAGACCGAGCCACCGACTGTGCAAAAGGCAAGGGATGACCATTTTAACACCAGTTCTATTGTCTGGAGTATTAGATGGAAATGCCTCAGGCACGAGATCAAGCGAGGCTGACACCAGATCCGAGACGCTGTCGGGCAAAAGCAGGGAGACGAGATGGACAATGGCCGGCCGGGCATTCCCGGCCACCGGGGGCCCCCCGTCCTCGCCGGGCCAAGGAGGGGCGCCCCGGTCATGGGGGCCGCGCGATGCCCCGTCGCGGGAGTCCGGGCGCAGGCGGCCCCGTCCCTCGCCGCGCAGCCCGGGAGCACCCAGACTTCCCCTCCCACCCCACCCCCAGCTGAAAGCAGGGAAGACGCGGAACTTGGGCTCTGGAGCCGAGGCCACGGACCAGGTCACGGCCCGGGTGGGAGGCTCTGGGCGAAATTCTGTGTGGCCACCGAGGGCGGCGTAGAAAAGGCAAAGCCCCGGCTGGTCGGGTTACTACTGATCGGACGACACTCGACTCCCGGGGAGCGGGCCCCGAGCCCTTCGGCGCTCACCGACCCCCTGAACCTCCCAGGTCCTCACTGTCCCAGGCCCCTCGCCTCAGCTGGAGACCCGGCCCCCCCCCCACCCCAACCCCCCGCTGCAGCCGCCCCTCCCGGCCAACAGCTCCGCTCCCGGACCCTCGCCTCGGACGCTCCCGCCGAGCCCCGGGCCGCACCTCCGTCTTGGTGATCCGGTGCCGCCCCAGCTTCACCACAGCGAAGTTACCCTTGCCCAGCGTGCCCTCGATGTCGTAGAACCCCACCCGGACCGGCCCGCGCTGCAAGTGCTTCGGGCCATCCGCCATGACCATGCTGGGCCCCGCTGCTAGACACGGCGGACTGGAGCGCGGGCTGGCGGGCCGGCGGCGCGGCTGGGCTCCGGCGACGCCGCTCCGCTCGCTCCCTCGCTCACTCCCTCCCGCTCCGCAGGGCCCAGCCAGGCGCGCGCCGCCGCTGACGTGCGCCGACGTCAGGGGGCCGGGGCTGGGAGGCGGGGGCGGGCCCGGGCCTCGATTGGTCACCATGGCGACCGGAGCACCGCCGACGTCGGCGGCGGGGAGGGAGGGAGGGAGGGAGGGAAGACGGGCGGGGCCTGGACGGCGCGTTCTTTCCGGACTCCGGTGCCCGGGGTTCTCGACTGCCTCGCGGCTGCCAGGGGCGGGGTCGCCGCCTGGCCCGCCCAGTTCCTCGGCCACCCAGACGAAGGGCAAGAGCGAGCCCTGGTGGGCGGAACGGAGGGGTGCAGAGACCTGGCCCGGGTCTGCGGTCTCCTTCCCCTGCCTCGGCGTTCTCCGCCTACCTGGGGAGCTTCCCGCCAAAACCGCTCACCTGTGACTGCGTTTGGCACCGGGCAAGAACTGTGGCTGAGCGACGCGTAGCTCACAGGCTCCTTTCTTTGTATCCTTTTCTCGTCTGTTTTTGTAGAAATCCCTCCACCTTTTGAGGTCTCTGAGGAATCATTCTGATAGCAGCAGGGTCGCTTACAGACACACAGAATGTCAGCGTTTGCAAAGACACTAGAGATCACTTAATCCAGGGATTTGGAGCCTCACATGGGCTTCAGTCTCAGCCCGCCTAAAATGTATGCGAATGTTTGCTTTCTGGAGATGGTCTGTGGGGAGATGGGACCGTAGCTTTTGTCGGATTCGCAAACGTGTTGGTGACCCTGAAAAGGTTAAGAAATACCTGTCTAATCCAATTTCTTTTCAGATGATGAATCAAGCCCCAAAGAATGAAGGGAATTGCCAGGGTCATGCAGATCATGGTAGAATTAGGATTGCAAATCACCGCACACCAGTCTTCCATGTGGCGGCCCAAGGAAACAGGAACAATGTTCTTGTAATATTTGAAATATATTACATGGCGCCAGATCTTGCTTTCTAAATGCCAATCGCTACGAAAAGGAACCAGACTCTGAAGAAATGGCTGATTCGAGGTCAGAAAGATGGAAAGTATAAAATGTCCTTGAAGGTCTTGTGCCAGGGAGCAAGATTTTCGAAGAATGGTGAGCACACATCAAAAGGAAACGAGCCGGTTTGACGCTAACTCCACATACCAAGACCGGGACAATTAGAGCACCAGGAATGAATAATGATAAAAATGAAATTCATTGTGTCATAATTCAAAAAAGAATACACAAGTGCATATTTAATCTTAAACTGTTAAATAAATATAAAGGTGGGGGGAGAAATAACTTTTTGACAGTTCATGCACTGGAAGAAATGGTAGGAAATCACCATTTTGCAACCATTATAATAATAATTGATTCAGATACGGAATTCTCAATAGATTTAAAAATTATAAAATAGATGTTAAAATCCCTGAGACAGGATATTTACACACTCTCAAAGTATCCTCAGGTTTCTTATTCATTACAAAGTGACAAAATGGCACCTTTACAGTGGAGAAATCTGATAGACAACACCCTAATAATCAAAGTTAACGTCACCACTTATGGGATAAAAATGACATGATGTGCCTTCCGATGTGAGATACTGACAAGGATACAGTGTCTCTTATATAGTATCTCACTCAAAAATCCATGTTCTGAATCTAATCACAATGAAACAATTAGAAAAATGCAAATTAAGAGATAGTCTACTCATCCATTGGCCTATACTCAAAAAAAAAAAAAAAAGTCAGTGTCATGAATGATAAAGGCTGAAAACCCATTATAGATTTAAGTAAAGAGACTTGTCACTAAAGCCAACATGTAATTTTGAATTGTAAGAAACGTGCTATAAAGGAATATTTTCAGGACAATTGTTCAAATTTGAATATGGATTGTATAATAGATAATAGTTTTGTTTAAATGTTAATTAAGCCTTTTGAATTTTGTAATTGTGGTTATGAAATAGAGTGCCCTTATTAAGAGACACACACTGGAGTATTTTTGCTATTGTAACTTACTCTCAAATGGTTTAACAAAGATAGATCATGTGGCAAAATGTTCAACTGATAAATCTAGATAAGGGGTTTATGGTAGATATTGTATTGTTCTTGCAGCTTCTGTTTTAGTTTTTAAATGAAAATTTAATGTGTATATGTATACATTTTATATTATTAATATTCTTCATGTAGGATCAGTTGGTTCTTGGGCCTGCCACCCGCTGTTTTTCTGTCCTTCAATAAGGTATTGTGCATGCAATACCTTATTCCACTGTGAATTATGTTGTTTGCAAAAGTGAGAAGGAAGGTTGTCAGACAGGTTTCTGGATTGAGGAGAGTAGTATGAGGGTTTTTATCACTATACCAGGAGCCCACATCCATACCGTGGTTCAAAAAGAGTTCCTATATACATTTTGCCAGTTAGAGTAATGTGTTATAAATGCTCTGGGGTTGGGTTCCTTTGGGAACCTGATGCAAAGCTATTTACATAAGAACCCCAAAATGCAAATAGAGACCCATCTAAAGCTAACAACCTCTGCCTTTAAAGTACATCTTTTGAACAGAAATTAAGAGTCTTCTCCATCAGATTATTTTAATCAGATAACCAGGCCAACCACTTCCTTGCAGAGTCTGGAAATAGGACTCGATTTGGGGCTGGAAAGAGGAGGAGGAGATGGCAGGGAGTACCAACAGGTTTTTGGCAAATGAGAGATCAGTGCGAGGATGCTGAGTGTCTGGAGGTCAGAGGAAGAGAAGCCATGGATAGGAGAGAAGTAGGAGGAGCTGTGCCAAAAATAAACCTTGCCCCCTTGGAAATGCAGCAGGTGCACCACTGAAAATTACGGTAGGCTGTAAATAGAACCCTGGACAGACTATGTGGACTAAGAGTATTGCAATCTTGGAATCTGTGATTCAGCTCAGTTTCCTCAGTCCAAGAGATCTACTTTTCCCTCTGCAGTTCTTTCCCTAAGTGTCTCTTATGTGCTTTTGCGTCAAATGACAGCTATATACGTTTTAGAAATTATTAATATTATCCAACTCTTGTTTTCCTCTCCTCTTTCTCTCTCCCCCTTTTCCCTCTCCTCTTTTTTTCTCCCCAAACACACACACCACCACCACCACCACCAATCAGGAAAAAGAAAGTAAGATAAAAGGGAAAAAAGGAGACAAGAGAGGTTTCATACAATTCCCATAGTTTTTCATCTCCAGTTTTATTATCAATGAGGGAGAGCACTCTGGATACCAGATTTCCTACTTGCTTGACCTTTAAAATGCAATATACCCAGTTAATGCTGTGAATCCATTATATTTGCCATTGAGTTAGTAAACAGATGTTAAGATAACATGCCAAAAGGCAAAAGCATGTATATATATAAACAATTAAGAAAGATGATGAGAAGCTGAGATAAGAATGAATTCTAGAACATACTGAACTTAGAACAAAAATGTGGAGAGGAGTTAGCAAAGAGTTAACGCAAGAGTGATTTGAAATGTGAGGGGAAACTTCATGGTTCACAGTGCTGTACGTATGTTCCTGAAACTGATAGTCCATGAACTTGAAAAACAAGATATGTGCCATGTTTCCTTGATCGTGAACAACATCTGCATTTTTACTGTTTTATTGTTTTAGGACAGAATAAAAGTCAACATAGCAGGCAGCTCAGGACTGAATTCAGATTTAGTTCAAAACTGAAACCTGGTGGAGACTTTATTGGAGGACTTTGCTTAGAAAAAAGAGATTACAAAGCTAAAACGAATGCTTTTCTTTTTATATTACACAAGGAAGAATGTACATGAGAAAGTCCCAATCACTCACCTGTGCCAATTAAAATAGCTTCTGATGCTTATAAAATACAGGTATTCCCCAAATATGCATCGATCTGTCAAGTTAATGAACATGTGGGTGCCACTATGTTTAAGAAACGATTATGAAAATAAAACTAGAGGATGGACGCTATTTAAACAAGGCTTTCTTTGGTTCTTTTAAAGGATGGGGAGCCATGTTCTGGCTTCAATTTTTCAAGTTTAGTTTTAGCTGTGATGGATCTTCTCTAAATGAAAAACATGGGATTCTCCCTAAACTTTGAAAATAATTTGAAAATTTTTCTATCTCCTCCCAGACAACAGGTTTTCTTAGGATCCTAAATTTGAAAGGGATCTCAGAGTATCATAGGGAGTCTATCTTCCCTTCTGATACAGAAATCTCTAGACACTTGACAGATGATGTCAACCAATGGTTTCCTGCTTCATGCTTCATTACATGTCTCACATGTAATCTATGTGCAACAGTTCATTTCCGTAGAAAATATGCCCTCATGTTAGCTTCAAAGCTGCTTCTGACTTATATCCAGTTTTAGTTCTTTTACCTGGTACAAGACTTCACAAGCAGACACACACCTACCATCATGTTCTTTCTTCAGGGGTCCAAGCAAAACATTCCCAAATTCACTGTCTACTTAATTATGTTTCTAGCCCACTACCCTTCCTTCTTGTGCTTCTCTGGACTCTGGTTTGTCGGTGTCTCTTAAACTATTATTCCCCAAACTGAATACAGTAGCCGAGGTATAGTCTAAGCAGTGTAGAATATTGGCCTGTCTCTCCTTTGATCCAGACGCTGTACTCATACTAGTTCAGCCAAAGATAGTGCAATTTTTCTTTTTAGCAGCTACAGCCCAGAGTTAAGATTAAGGCCAACTGAAATTTCTTGGTCTTTAAAAAATTTTTTTAATGTTTATTTTTTAGAGAGAGAGACAGAGCATAAGTGGGGAGGGACAGAGAAAGAGAGGGAGACACAGAATCTGAAGCAGGTTCCAGGCTCTGAGCTGTCAGCACAGAGCCTGACATGGGGCTCAAACTCATGAGCTGGGAGATCATAACCTGAGTCAAAGTCAGATGTTTAACCAACTGAGCCACCAGGACGCCCCTCTGGGTCTTTTAAAGTAACAATTATTATTACCATTTTCTCGGACAACTGATTTTTCAAAAATATCAATAGAAAATCTTATAGTTAAAATGTCATCTTGTTGGTTTTGCCCATTGTTCCAGCTAATTGAATCGTTTGGATTCTTCACTCTCATGTCTATCCTATTACCTAATCTTAGTTTTTGGAGCCATCTGCCAATTCCACCAGCGTGCCTACTAGATCTTTATTGCAGTAATTATTCTTTGCAATGCTACTCCTACTACAAGTGTGTGGCTCACAGTAGGTTCATAACTGGTATGGTAAACCAGTAAACAGGGAACAGCCTGGACCAGAGTCTTAGAGGTGACCACTTGATATCTTCCAGTTTGACTTCCAACAGTTTACTGGTCAACATCCATTTTATTTGATTTCTCATACAACCATGAGTTCCAGGAAGTTTCCATGTCCATGCTGCTGGGATAAGATGCTAAAGAGGGTCGTCAACGTTCTAATATCATTGTTTCTAAGTATAAGCTACTCAATTCTCAGTTACTTTCTATTTAGTTCATTATATGCTGTTAGTCGAGTGTTTTACCAATCTTCCCTAACCTCACTAGGGCATGAGCTTCTTTGAGGGGAAGGATAGTATCTCAGTCATTTTTGAAATTCCTAAACTCTTAAGCAGAACTCAACAAATGCAGTTTAGTTTGACATTTATTGCATTCATGTGGTAGGCACCATAGCAGAAACTACGGATGCAAACATGAGTAAGGCACTGTCCCTATCCTTGGGAATTTTATGCCTTGGAGTGGGAGCTCTAAAATCTGAGCGCTTAAGTGTGAATCATGGCTCTGCTCCTTACTAGCTGGTGACCTTGCAAAAGTTGCTTAACCTTTCTCTGCCTCAGTTTGTTATCTGTTAAATAATGCTAATAACGGTGCCTACCGTAGACACATAAAAAAAATACCGAAAATTTAACGTGGTGAGAGCCGAGAGATGAAGTTTGTACAGACAGCTCAAATGAGAGGCAATTAGCTCAATTTAACGGTTTGCAGGGAAGGCTTCCAAAAGATGAAACTTGAGCAGAGTTGTGAAGTCTTAGTAAGACTTTGCCAGGTGGGAAATGCTTGGGTGAGCATATGAAGAAGAAACATCATGAGCAATGGTCCTGAAGGTGTGAAGAGGCATGAAGTGTTCAGATAACTGCCATCAACTGTGAACTTTGAACCTCAGTGATGAGAGTGTCCACAGATAAAGCGAAAAGATAGGAGACCAGGTCATGGAGGGCTCCCTCTTCTCCTTCCCTCCAGATTGCTATTCCTAAACCCTTCCAAAAAGAAATTCTGAAGTTGCAACTGGTAGGAAGCTGCTGGAGCAATGGATGCCAACTGTAGCTGTGATGAACTGTGAGGGATGAAGAAGAGAGAGATATTGAAGATTGCTACCAGGTTTTCGGAGAGCTTACCATGTGCTATTTACTCTGCTGGACACTGAACATACAAAGGTGGATAAAATATGAACCCAGTCCTCAAAGAGATATCATCTATTTCATTCAGATATTTAGTCCTTATTTCTCGAAAAAAATATATATAGATAGAGATATTGTGAAGACTATTCAATAATTTGCAGATACCAATATATAATGTCTGTGTACTAGAACAGAATGAGTTGTGCTAGGAGTCATGTGTTCTGCAATACCATTTACATGCTCTGGATATTTAATTCTGGAGCTCAGTCTAGAGAGCTAGGTGGAAAATTTGGAGATTGTACCATGAAATCAAGGATGTGGAGGGTATCATGCAATGGGAATATCAAGAGTCAAGGAGAAGACATGGCAGCTACTTATTGCATTCTTCTGGTCTAGGAACAGGTTACTCACAGCTCTGAAGGATCCGCCCACAGATTCATGGGAGGCCTGGTTTTGAGTTTTTACCATTATGACTCATTACTGAAGTCAAGAAACCTTACAAGTAAGTAAAGAGTCATTCTTTTCTCATCTTCAGTCTTGGGAAGTTTGTTATATTGTAAAAAGTGGAATCTTATTAGCTAATTTACTAGTAGATTAATTTTTTGTTGGTTTTTTTTGGCTTTATATTTTGGGAGCAAAGCCTATGTACATTTCAGTTTTTTAATATAATCGTCCATCCAATTTTGGTGACTATTAATTTTAGCCTACTTTTATCAGATCCCTTTAGATTAAGTGTTTATTTAGATTTCTTGTATGTGTAACTACAACAATTATTTTTAAATTTTCACCTATTTTTAGTCTCCAAGACTGAGGAATAGATTTGTTTAGTTCACTAGTTTAAAGATAAAATGCATAGAACAAGCAAAAAAAGAAAAAAAATCCCACTACCCCCACCCCACCCCTGCCCTCCAAATAAAAGAGTGAAGGAAAAGACAAAATCTTATTTGTTTACTCACAAGAGTGGGAAAATATAGAGAAGCATCCCCTCCTTGCCAAGGAGAGGCCATAAAAATGGAAATGGATAGCGATGGGAAAAATACTTTTAGAATCTAGGGATAAAAGAGCTTACAGGAGAAGAAATTCAAGAAGGAGGTAATACTTTCAATCACTGAAAAGATGTCAAGCAAGATAAAGATGAAAAGAATTCATTAAGTTGAGTCATGAAGAAATAATTGATGATTTTTGCACAGAATTTCAGTACTGAGGGCGGAAGCCAAACTTGAGTGGGAAGTGATGAAGAAGAGGGAGTATAGACTGTTCTTTCAAAAAACTGGTCTGTGAAGGAATAAAGATCGACAGGGATGTAGAATCAAGAGAAATTTTTTTTGTTTTTTATTATCTATTTTTGTTTTTTAATTTTTTTGATGTTTATTTATTTTGAGAGACAGAGATAGACCATGAACAGGGGAGGGGCAGACACAGAATCTGAAGCAGGCTCCAGACTCTGAGCTGTCAGCACAGAGCCCGATGCAGGACTCGAATCCATGAACCTTGAGATCATGACCTGAGAGGAAGTTGGACGCTTAACCCCCCAGGTGCCCCTGTTTTTGATTTGTTTAACTGGTCGAAACTTAAGGATTTTTGGAAGAGGAGAGGGAGATTGAAATAAAAGTAATGAGAGATCATCTATAAAGGGTAAAGAAATCTAGAACACTTTTCAGTGAGAAGGTGAGATGCCTCCTTTACTATGATGTGGGTGGGGAAGGAAGCAACAGTGCTTTGTCTGCAGGTAAGTGGGTAGTTTGTAGTGCAGGAACTTTGTCCTTGGAATCAGTTTCATCTATAAAAGTAGGAAGCAGGTCATCCACAGAGTGAGAGAGTAGAGGATTGGAAACTTTCGATGAAGCATGGAAGTATGCAAAATCTGCTATGAAAATGAGGGGGGAAGTTGATTAGGACACATCGAAAACTTGCTGGGCTATAGGAAGCTCCAAGACGGTCCAAGTGAGGTGGGAGAACCGTGAATTGGTAGAAATACCAATCCAAATGGTCATGGGACTTCTTTTTCTTTTTTAAGTTGATTTATTTTGAGATAGCACACACACATGAGCAGAGGAGAAGCAAACACAGACTCCCAAGCAGGCTCCACGCTGTCAGCACAGAGCCCAATATGGGGCTCAAACTCACAAACCATGAGATCATGACCTGAGCCAAAACCAAGAGTCAGTTGCTGAACCGACTGAGCCACCCAGGCACCCTGGGACTTTGTCTGACAATGTTTGGTAGCCTGGATGTCAGTTGATACAGTGCTAGAATATGCTGGGTGTCAAAGGGTCAAGGAGTAGAGAATTAGGCAAGAAAATTACTGAAAACAAGTACCATGCAGTCTGGATAGAGAAATGCATGAGGGTAAGAAGGGGAGGGGAGACTGGTGGGAAAATGGAGGGCTCAAGGGTTTGGAGATAAAGGAAATGAGAGTGAGGGCATGCAAGACCTTGAGGAGTCATGTCTATGCTGGTATGTTTGACTTAGATAATGTTTTAGGTGATAAGATCCAGAGAATATCCTCAAGAATGGGTGATTAAAGAGGGGTGGTCTGCCTCTTTCCCCACTGTATTCCCAGTTACTTAACACAATGCCTGGAACATAATAAGCCTCCAATATTTATTTGCTCAAAAAAAAAAAAAAAAGAATGAAAATGATTTCTTTCCTGTTTTCCAGTATGTTATACCAATTTTCCACTTCCCCACATATTTCACTAGTTGGTTATAATTACGGTAAATGTTTTAAAAGAAAAGTACTGCCTGCTATGGGATTGTATAACATGAGGTCCTGATCTAGTATGGTGGTGTAGGGGTCAAGAAATTTCCCTAAGGAAGTGACATTTAAGGTAAGGTCTGAAAAATAAGTAGGAGGAAGCCAGGGGATGAGAAGTGGAGAAAGTTTTACCAGTGAAAGCAAAAAGATTTAGGAGTATCTTGAGGTTGGAAGAAGCTAAAAATGTCACAACTATATAGTTACAATGGCAGCTAGAGGGATGGGCTGAATGTGTAGATTGAGATATTAAATGAAATCCTGTATATCCTAAATCATGGAGTAGGTTTTGACCCATTAGACTCGAAATGTGCAAGTTGACTTACAACTACTATTGTTAGCTCATAAGCATAAATACGAATTATTAAAGGGGCACCTGGGTGACTCAATTGGTTAAGTGTCCGACTCTGGATTTTGACTCAGGTGATGATCTCCCGGTTCATGTGAATGAGTCCTGCAATGGGCTCTGCACTGACAGCACCGAGCCTGCTTGGGATTCAATCTCTCCCTCTCTCTCTATTCCCCTCCCCTGCGCTCTCTCTCTCTCTCTCTCTCTCTCTCTCTTTTGAAAATAAACAAAAATTCTAAGAATTATAATATTACATGGATGTGTGATTCCACACAGTCAAATTTGAAGATCACATTCGCCTAAAATGTCTCCTCCAGCAGCCTGCTACTTCCCTTGTGTAAAGCCAATAAGGAAGAAACCTTTGGATTAAACAAAACAGATGCAATAGCCTTCGCAAAACCACTATTAAAATTCACTTTGGTTACCTGGAGAGAAAGTCTCTAGGCCTTCCTCTCCACTATTCTCATTTTTTTCCATTAGTTTCATGATTGGGTTAATTAGGTATTTGCATAGGGAAAAGAGAAGCATCAGTTAATGAAATGAGGAGAAGGCAAGGAATAGCAGAGGCCTCTGTCTGATGATAGGGATGAGAAGCTCACGTAGGTAAGTGTTGTAAAGGAGATTCTGAATCTTGCGCTGTCCTGGTGCAGCAAAAGTCCCAAAGGATATTTGTTTCACAATTTGTATAGTATAAACCTGAATAAAACTCAACGTTAGCCAAGATAGAAATTACCATAGGATGGATGCTGACCCCAAGGTCAATCTTGGGGGAACTGTGTAGTACTTAAATGGGTTCTCTCTTCATTTGACGGGCCCCCAAATGTGGGGCAACAATCAGGTGGAAGCCTGTGACACGGAAGGTCAAAGAATTCACCTGAGGCAGAACAAGAAGATAGAAATTTACTGAATACACTGCAAGGGAGCTGCAGGAAGGGCAACAGAGGAGAGGCTGTCTGCCATGAGGCAGTGGGAGGGGATGCTTTTAAGGAGGGAAAGTGAGGAGGAATGGTGACATATGGAATTTTCCCTTCTCTGGTAACTGTGTCTAGTTTTAGGTAGCCCTTTGGTCATTTAGAGCCTATGGCTATTTCTGGCTGGGCTGTCTGATTCAGCCAGGTGGGTAGCCTGTATTCAGCGAGGTGGTCAATGTGGCCCTTTCTGCATTCCATTGCTCAAGCCTGTTTGTCTAAAAGCAGCCTCCATAAACTGTAGAGGAGAATCATCATGAAAGTAGGAAATAATGGGGGGATAAAACAGAAAAAATCCCCAGGCACAGAGAAGCCTGGTGTGTGTGTGCACATGTATGTGCACTCATGTATGTATCTGTGTATACATCTGAAGCTTGGGGCAGGACCCTTCTGTGGAATTAGCAACAGGGGCTCAGATTGCTGGTTTAAGTGGCATCAGAACCAGAAGTCAGAGTGTGGAAAACTGGTGGGGATTGACTGACCTTGAGCATTTACTGAACACTCCAGAATAATCTCCTCTGTCCCCAAGGGCTGGCAAATTATAATCTAAGGGTACCTTCTCCTTTATGTTTTTAATGTTTATTTTTTGACAGAGAGAGAGAGAGAGAGAGAGCGAGCAGGGGAGGGGTAGATAGAGAGAGGGAGACACAGAATCTGAAGCAGTCTCTAGGCTCTGAGCTGTCAGTACAGAGCCCAATGCAGGGCTCAAACTCACAAACTGTGAGATCATAACCTGAGCCAAAGTCAAGAGTCAGACGCTTAACTAACTGAGCCACCCAGGCACCCCTAAGAGTACCTCCCCTTAAGGCTGCTTCTCCTTGAGGGTTGGAGGGTAGAGTGGGCCTAAAAATAGGACCGGGACCTGAAGAGTTGCTTGATGGCATGATACCCAGACACAGCAATTAATGATGGTACTCTGGTGTTTGGAGTTCTCTCCCCTGGGGTTATCCCTTCCCCTCTCCTTGATCTCACTGGATGTTGACACAGACTGGGATTTGCCCTTTGGTCTTTTCCCACACCAAATGCTCAGACAGAGTAGCTGATACCATCAGAGAAATATATGCTCACAGGCCAAAGTAATGAGACATTAGGAGCATAACTACTTCAAAAGAAAACAACAGCCTGCATTACAGATGCCACCAGAAGCAAATATGTTAAATCCAATGCCTGACAAATATAAAACAAACATAATAAATAATCAGTAAGAGAATCATTGAAATCAAGAGGAAATACCAGGCATGAAAAAAATAGGAGAAATAACATAACCTTTCAGATAGAATACACATGGCTGAACAACAAGTTAGTGAGCTGGAAGATCAGATTAAGAAGCTCTTCTAGAAGGAAGCAGGGAAGAACATATAAAACACAAGAGATAAAGAAGATTGAATTACAATGCAAACTTCAAACTTACAGATAAGAGGAGTGTCAAAAGGTTGTAGCCGGTTATAGGGGTGCAAGAACATCTGATTCTGAGGGTACAAAGCAGACCAAGTTTGACAATTCTCCACAGACAAACTCCAAAGGCGGTGAAACAAGAAAGGACTTTATTTCAGTGAGGCCAACAACAGGAAGACAGTGAACTAGTCTCAAAGACTGTCTCCCAAGTGCTGAAGATACTTCAAGGTTTACATAAGGAAAACACAAGTTGGTGAGTATATGTCAGTGGGCAAAGTCAGGTGGATCATTGTCTTGGGATCAATCATCGCAGGAGTGGGAGGGCTTGGTGGCTCAGGGAGGGCCTTATTGGTTGAGGTTCCCGTCAGGAGATGCTCTACCTGCAGGGTCTTTTTCTAGGTTAAGAGACAAGCTGAAAAGAAGAACTTAATGAATTGTAAAGTTTGAGGTCAAAATGGAGGTACTTGAAGTCCTCTTTCAAGGAGAGAAAAAGTGGAGAAGAAATATTTGAAGAAAACAAATTTCCCAGAATTAAAGTTTCAAGACCTTCTATTTATGAAGTACCAAACAAGAGTGATAAGGAGAAACTTACCCTGGTATTATTATAATAAAATCAAAGCTTTTACAGGCAAAGATAAAATTCTAAAAGTTTCTAGAGAGACAGAGAGAGAGCAGATCAACTGTAATGGAACAAGAATCATCAGGATCTCAGACTTTATGAGAGCAACAAGAAGACAATGGTAATATTTTTAAAGTATTGGAAAGACAAAAGAGTTTTGAGCCTAAATTTATACCCAGCCAAATTGTCATTCAAATATTTGGGTATAATAAAATTATTTTCAGGTATATAAAGCCTCAGGAGGGTTGTCATACAAAGACCCATATTGAAAACACTATTGGAATAAGGAAGCAATTTGTGTAAAATTGTAATGTTTATTTTAGGGGGCGGGGGGAGACAGAGGGAGTGGGAGAGGGAGGAGACTGAGTGGGGGAGGGGCAAAGAGAGAGGGAGACACAAAATCCAAAGCAGGTTCCAGGCTCTGAGCTGTCAGCAAAGAGCCTGATGCAGGGCTCAAACTCACAAACCATGAGATCATGACCTGAGCCAAAGTTGGACATTAACCAACTGAGCCACCCAGGTGCCCCAGGAAGCAAATTTAAGAGATGCTGCTAGAGATGCATGGAGTAAAGATAATCCAATACCCAAATCCAATTTGGTGTTGTTTTTCAAAAATTAGCCAAGACTGAGGAATAGGAAACAAAGTTTGTCTACAATAGCCTAGACTTAAATTCTACACACTATTAAGAAGTAGTGTCTTTAAACGTTTTTTAAAAATTTTTTCATGTTTGTTTATTTTTGAGAGACAGAGCACAAGCGGGGAAGGGGCAGAGAGAGAGAGAGAGAGAGAGGGAGACACAGAATCTGAAACAGCCTCCAGGCTCTGAGCTGTCAGCACAGAGCCTGACGTGGGGCTCGAGCTCATGAACTGAACCATGAGATCATGACCTGAGCCAAAGTCGGACACTCAACTGACTGAGCCTTCCAGGCACTACTACGTTAAACCTCTTTAAGGTAGGGTGAGTAAAACAATAAATTTAAAGAAAGTAGTAGGGAATAGAGAAGAATAGCCAAAATGAATGAATTAGAAAGTAAAAATACAATACAGAAGATCAACAGAACCAAAATTTGATTTTTTGAAAAACACTAATAAAATAGACAAGCCTGTGGCAAGACTGCTCAAGAAAAAGAAGAAAAGCAATTATTAAAAGACTAGTATTTTCTTACCATCTTTTTTTTTTTTAAGTTTTATTCATTTATTTTGAAAGTGCATAAGTGGGGGAGGGGCAGAGAGACAGAGACAGAGACAGAGACAGAGAGAGAGAGAGAGAGAGAGAGAGAAAGAATGAATCCCAAGCAGGCTCCCTGCTGTCAATGCAGAGCCCGGCTCGGGGCTTGATCCCATGAACCGTGAGACAACCTGAGCCAAAGTCAAGAGTTGGATGCTTAACCAACTGAGTCACCCAGGTGCCCCTCTCTTGTTATCTTCAAATCACAACTTTAAAACTTTAAGAGTCTGAAGTATAAATGAAATTGAGGGCAAAGGTATCCATTGTATTGTTTATAATATCTCCACACTACACTTTTGAAATAGATGGACAGATTCCTAGAAAAATGTAATCTACCAATTAAGTCCTTAATAGTGCTACAACTAATAAGAAATTAAGGCTATTTATTTATTTATTATTTATTTTTGAGAGAGACACACGGAGTGTGGTGAGCAGGGGAGGGGCAGAGAGAGGGAGACAAAGAATCTGAAGCAGGCTCCAGGCTCTGAGCTGTCAGCACAGATGATCTCACAAGCTGCTAGATCATGACCTGAGCTGAAGTGGATGCCTAACCAACTGAGACGCCCAGGTGCCCCAAGCAATTTAAAAATCATATCACAAAACATTGAGACTGGTAGTTTTATAGGCAAGTTCTATTAAACTTTTATGAGACATACCATACTAAACTTATTGCAAAGTGTAACAGAGAATGGAAAAAGAGGGGATATTCCCTATCTCATTTATGAAGCCATGTAGTCTTGATCCCCAAGCAAGACAAGGATAATATGAAAAAGGAAAATTCCAGATTATTTTCTTGGGAATATAAGTGTAGAAATCCTAAATAAAACATTTACAAACTAAGTCCCACAGAGTATATAGAATAAGATATGCCATGTAGCGTTTTCTTAAGTACACAAATAAATTTATAGAAAATCTGTAAGTGTAACTTACAACATTAACAGCTTCAAGCACAAAAATAACACAATCATCTTAAAAGATATGGAGAAATATTTCATAGAAATTGAGCATAAATTCATGATAAAAATTCTTAGCAAATCAGAAATTTGCTTAACCTGAAGAGATAATTATATTATGGCACACATTATACTTCATGGCGAACAGTCGTAGCATTCAATTTAAAATCAGGAATGAGACGGGTGCTGTTTATCAACACTGCTGTTTGACTCTTGTATCATCAGTTTTAACTAGTGCAATAAGACGAGAAAAAGAAGGTAGAGGCATAAGCACTCATAAGAAAACAGACTGTCATGATTTGCTGATGGCATGATTGCTTCAGAGACAATCAAGGTGCCTGGGTGGCTCAGTCTGTTGAGCATCCGACTTCCACTCAGGTCATGATTTCATGGTTCCTGAGTTGGAGCCCTGCATTGGGCTCTGCGCTGACAGCTCAGACTTGGAGCCTGCTTGGGATTCTGGGTCTCCCTCCCTGTCTGCCCCTCCCCCGCTCATACTCCGTCTGTCAAAAAGTAAATAAACATTAAAAATAAATTTTTTAAATAAAAATAAAAAAAAATCAAGGACTCCTGGAGCAAGTAGAAGAAGAGCATTTAGAAAAGTCAATTAACTCCTGTATGACAAAATAACCATAAAATGTAACAAAAGACACCACATATGACGCATTTGAAAATGTCAGATAAGGGGTGCCTGGGTGGCTCAGTCGGTTAAGCGTGGGACTTGAGCTCAGGTCACGATCTCGCGGTGTGTGAGTTCGAGCCCGGCATTGGGCTCTGGGCTGATGGCTCAGAGCCTGGAGCCTGCTTCCGATTCTGTGTCTCCCTCTCTCTCTGCCCCTCCCCCATTCCTGCTCTGTCTCTGTCTCAAAAAATAAACGTTAAAAAAAAAAATTAAAAAAAAAAAAAGAAAATGCTAGATAAAAGTTTTTAAGAATATGTGCAGGACCTCCATGAAGAAAATGTAAAACTATTGAGACTACTACAGAAGTTCTAAGTAAATGAAGAGAAATCCTAGGATATTTCTTGTATCTTCAATGGAGAAAACTTTAAGATTTTAAGTACTTTAATTCTCACATTGGTTTGTAGGCTTAATATAATCCCCCCAAATTTCAATATGATTTTAATGGAACTTGATCATTTATTCTAAAGTTTATGTGGGAGATTCAAGGGCCAAGAAGTCCAGACATTTCTAAAGAACAAGAGTGGGGAGGAAAGATTTGCTTTACTAGAATAACAGGATTTATTTTGAAACTACAGTATAAACATAGTATGGTATTTGCTTAGAAGTAGAAAAATAAACCTTTGGGCAGATGGAAAACTCAGAAACAGAGCCATACATTTATGGAACTTTGATATATGATAGATGCAGTATGGCAGATCAATGGGGAATGGATTTGTAAAAAATGTCTATCTATATGGAATATAGAATGTCTAATAAATGGATTTGTAAAAAAAGACTATCTATATGGAAAAACTGATATGGATCCATGCCTCATATCATTTGTGAAAAATGAACTCCAGATAAATTAAGGACTTGAATATTAAAAGTCAAATTTTATTAGAAAATATAGATAACTATCTTTCTGACTTTGGGGTGGGGAAGCATTTATGAAAGACGCATGGTAAGCCTCTAACTGTAGAAGATCAGTAAATCTGACTATATTAAAATTAAGATCTGAACAGCAAAAGAATCTTACAAAAGGAAAAGAGAAGGCACCAACTGGAAGAAAGTATTTACAACCTAGCCAACCAAGAATTGATAGCAAGAATTTATAAAGGTTTCTTCAAATTAATAAGGAAATGACAAACCAATAGAAAATGGGCAAGGAATACAAATAGGAATTTCAGAGGCAAGGATACATAGGATCAGTAAAATCATGAGATGGTCAACTTCATTGACCGGGGAAGGCAAATTAAACCACAATGACATACCAGTTTATACCCATTCGGTGGCAAAATTAAGAAGTATGAGAGTGCCAAGTATCACAGCAAATGTGAATTGACAGGGTGTCTTATATCAACTCTTAGGATTGTAAATGGGGATGACCACTTTGGGGTTTATCTAAACATTGAACATTTCCTTATGCTATAACTTCAGCAATCCTACTTCTAGGTATACACCAGAGAACAATTCTATGTGCCATAGGAGACTAACAAAAACATTCCCAACAGCAGCAGGAACATTTAGTAAGATAAATACCTGAAACCAAATACTTATTGATAGAAAATGAATAAGTTGTGGTGACTTCACACAATGGCATATTACATAGTCAAATAAATAGCTATAAGCAAAAATATGAATAATCTGAGCAATGTGTTTTTTAAAAAAAGGAAGTTCCCAAAGATTTTATAGGTTGATACTCTTTTAGTCATGTTAAAAACAAAAGAAAATTGAACAATCTCTAGAAATAGAAGTGTGTGATGAAGCTGTAATTTCAAAAATAAATCATAATAATAACTGTAAGATTCAAGGAAGGGGCAATAGAAGAATGGCTTGAGGAGAAGCCCAGAGGTGGATGTAAAGGAGTGTTAATGTTCTTTTATTGGGTGGCTGGTTAACAAGTATTTTTATTATTAATAATGAACAAATACACAAATAAGTCCATAGTGTACATAAAGAAAAACAAGAGAGTGTCATGCTTAGGCCAATGATCAGAGTGTGTCATGAATCAAACATAATCCAATTCTGTGCACTTCAGTGAAAAGACAGCTGTAATATCAACTCCTCTGCCATGTTTTGGTTTGTTTTTAGGTTGTAATTAATCCATATGACAATCCTAGTTTTGATTTCTTCTATAATCTTCTTAAACATGGACCAAATCATAATGAGTTAACGTAATTTGCTCAAGGTCACCAAGCTAGCACGTGGTAGAATCCAGATTTTGAAGAGTCATCTCTTTGATTCCAGGGCCTAGCCTTGAACAAGTGACTGGGTTAGGCTCCCCATCACTAAGACTGGTTTATGCACTACTGTATCAACCAAGATCAACTGTTCTGCTGAGGATAACAATTCTCTAGGTATGTGAGGGTAAGAGGTCACCTAACTTTTAAGTATTTTGCCATGGCAAATTGAGGAAACTTGCACATCTGTGTCCTCATGGATAAGCTGTGTTAAAATGAACTCACATACTGAGCAATAGAAATCTGAAGGCAAAAGAGTTCAAGTAAGAAATGTCACACACCACTGGGTTCATTCCTCTAGCATGTGTAATGTTACCTCGTCATAAGCCCACGCAAGAATGCAAAGATAAGGAACGTTTGCAAAATGTTTTTAGCTGCTGTAAATTTGCTCTAGGCCTAATTTATTCTGCTTTATGATCTCATTCTTCTTTTTGGTTTCTTAATTCTTTGCAGAACACCAAACGCGAAGCTCAGGCCCCCTCTACTGGTCAGTCACATTTTGTTGTAAATGTCTTCCTAAGTAGACATCCATCCATCAATCTCCAAGACTAAATTTGATCATTATCAAAAGATTTGATAGCTTTTATAGGGCCCTGATTTTTTTTTTCTTTTGAGGGTAGAGTTGGCAGTGAGAAAGGAGAGAATATATATTTTTTTTTCTGAAGGAAACAGACGTCACCAAGAACTTGTTTTGGGGCCGATGCCAAATAACTTGTACAAATACTTTGGGGGAAAAGTATCAGAAATGTGATCAGCTTGAGAGGCAGCCTGAGCAGCCTTCACCTTATAGCTAAAACAATCTCTTAACTTTCTTCAACTCATCAAGTTAAATTTATTAGGTAGTCTCACAGAATTTTGTCTTTTTGGGTTTATCTCTCCCCCATTTCTCCCAAAGTTGATGTTTTTCTCTTCTTTCCTGTGTTTACATGTCAAATCTATTCGTCAGAGTAAAATGAAGACCTCTGAGGGCAGAAATCACATTTAATTTTCTGTCAGGTTCAGTCTCCAACTCCCAAATAGTGCATACCTCATGGTAAATAGCAATTATGCTACTTAGCTAGCCATCTCAAATTGCCACGTAACAACAGAAAACCTCCCATCCAGTAGCCCAAGGGAATCTAAATCAAAAGGATGAAAGAAAATGCTGACCACTTCCCAGAAGACTAAGTACAGTGATTGTACTGTTGTGCCCATAATCACTATTTGATCAGAAACATTTCAGGTATGTTGTTTCCAAGAGGCTGAAGTAGTCAAGTTCAGAAAACATCTATTAAAAGGACTTCCATTTTCTCCACGCCTGAACCTCCAAATTCTTAAACACTAAAGAGGGCGAAACAATATGGTTCTTCTGTTCTTTTCAACTCACGTAACATTTTATCACAAAATCCTAATATAAATATAGGATCAACTCTGAGTATCAAGAAGTTGGACAAGAGTCAGCAAGACTCCAGGCGGGAAGCCAGGAGCCCCAGGTTCTGATCTCACCCCACCAAACTGTAGCCAGCTAGTCACTGGAGAGTTGCTTCAGTTGAGTTTGTGCCTCAGTTTCCTCCTTTGTAAAGCAGTAATAATCTTAACTGCTCTATAGACTAACTTCACTGGTGGGTAGGTAACGTATGGGAAAGCACCTTGTAAGTCAACTTTTTGTTCCTAGATGCTCTTCTTACTCTGCATTCTCTCTGGAGAATAAAGGGAACAGGTCACATGCACTTTTTATACTCCATGATGCATCCATGCACCACTGGGTGCTTCTGACCGCCTTCATACTCACCAGCTATTGGAGAGCACAGGGGCCCCCTCGCATGGGGGCATTCAGCACGGACATCGTATGGTCATAAGCCCATATATCCACTTTTGTAACAACCACTGTTTGGGGACATTTGAATAATGGAAGTGCCTAGTTAAGAGGCAAGACAAATTAATCAATTCTTCAAATCTTCTCTTTCAACAAGAATGAAGAGACTTTTCTACATCCAATTATTGTTCTTCAATAGTGCTGAGTGTATCATTTGCTTTACTTCTTTTAGGGTGGTTTCACAACTGTTGGATATGGTGGCTCAGCCATGCTTTGCAATGCGAAATTATTCATATTCTTCTCATATTGTGTATTTGAAGGTCTAACTAAAACATTTATGAAGCATGATACCAATTCTTTGCACTGGCAACTACAAGGACAATCAATTTCGAATGAGGAATCATCTTATTTTTATAAGCCATTTAATGACATTAAATTTTCAAGAATTAGATTTAAAAAGTTTAAAATGTTGACATTATCTTTCTGATCTGTTATCTTATTTAAAATTTTTTTTTAGATGTTTATTTACTTTTGAGACACAGAGAGAGGGAGAGCAGGGGAGGGGCAGGAAGAGACACACACACACACATACACAGAATCTGAAGCAGGCTCAAGGCTCTGAGCTGTCCTCACAGAGCCCGATGTGGGGCTTGAACTCATGGACTGTGAGATCACCACCTGAGCCTAAGCCGGATGCTCAATGGACTGAGCCACCCAGGTGCCCTTACTGTTATTTTAATATCTATATTATCTTTCCTTTTAACTTTAATCGATGCTTGGTGATTATTTTAGAAGAGACGTTTGACTGTATGTGAAAAATCGACATCTTTAAGTTTTACTTTAGTTTTCATGTTTGATGACAATATAGTAACATTTTATACAGTTTGAATACACTTAGTTTTCTTCCTTGTTGGTAAAATAAAAATTATGTGAAACATCTTCATCATCACAGCTTAGCTAGTGATTTTGCTAAAATAAAAGCAAATATAGTAGATTCTCTATAAACATTAGTTGAATAGATAAAATGCAAATTACAAAAATATTAAACTACCTTTAAGAGCACGAACTCTGCCCCAGAACCAGAAAAATCAATTGTAAAACATCAGTTTCTCAAGTTGGGTTTCTCAAGGGGGAATAGAAGATGTGCCATGACTTGGCGGGGGTGGGGATTTCTCCAAGTCTTCATTAAACATACTGCATCTCCTGAAATACAAACTTTCTCTTTTAAGCTTTCATTTATATATGAACAACAGAGTCAGCATGAGATTTAAACAAATATTTTAAATAAACAGGACCTGAGAGACATGTTTATTACCTAGAGTATGTTGGGTCACTATCCCAGGACTGTGCATTTACACACATAGGTGACTGTGTGTGTGTGTGTGCACATAGGTAGCCGGCACTCCTCTCTTAGTACTTCGATGGAAAAATTTCAGAAGCACTGACGGAAATAATAAACTGACTTGGAAAAGATTAGTGGGCCTAAGGAGGGATTGACAGAACCCTTTAAAAATCCTTCATTTGAACAGGAGTGAGACATTCTACCCTGTGGCCAACTCATTTGTGTGTGTGGCACTAATGAGACTCCATCATTAATTCTGCTTCTGAGCAGGCTGGTTAATTGCATTCTGTAACTTTGCTAATATAGCCCAACATTGGCCAGGCTGGTGTATCACTTTTTGGCCACTAGCAAAAGTGAGGCAGAGAATGGGAAGACACGGCCCAACCCGACAGTGTTTTAGGAAAACAACCGAACGCATGTTTTTCGTGGGTGAGGAGTGCTTCGGTCATGGAGATCTGCCCTCTGAGTTCTCGTTCCACTGAGGCACCATGAAATCCCAAGTGAGTGCCATCCTCCTTTTTGCTCCCCTCTGCTCTATTTCCTGATTTCTTCAGTAGGAGAGTGTTGACAGTAGGGAGAAGAGTCAGAAAACAAGAAACAATGTCAGGGCACAGGTGGCCCCGTCCGAGTTCTGCCCAGGGCACCAAGTAGTTATGAAATTTGGAGGAAGTTCACTCAACTTTGCTAGACTCCTTTTTCCTCATTTTCAAATCAGAGTTTTGGTCACCAGATAACCCAAAACATCCGAATTACAAAGAACTTCAGAAGTTATGTTTGAATGCTTTCTTGTCAAGTTCTCTTTCACGTGACCCCCTCAAAGAGTAAACTTAATGAGATTCAAAAAAGACTTAATCAGATACCTTTTAGGAACTTTGGTAGGATTAAGGCATTTCCAAGCTTCTCAAAATCTAAGATTTATACCCATAGTTCTGATTTTCAATTGTAACTCTCAGGAGGAATGAATGATGTGTATTAAAATCATCTTTCTGGGGTGCCACGGTGGCTCAGTCAGTTAAGCATCTGACTCTTGGTTTTAGCTCAGGTCATGATCTCATGGTTTCATGGGTTTGAGCCCCACATCTGGCTCTGCGCTGCCAGTGCAGAGCCTGCTTGGAATTCTCTGTCCCTCCCTCACTCATGCTGTCTCGGTCTCTCTGTCCCCTAAAAGGACCTAGAAATAGAGATGAACCCAGGAGCAGTGAGCACTCTTAGCACCCAGAGTAAGGTCTCTCTATATTAGTTTTCTTTAAAAGTAATGAAGGCACATAGTGGATGCTGTGTATGTCACCCATGCCCTCCCTTTAAAGGGGAAAGGCGTCATTCCTCCTGATATAAGGACATCGGTAGCTGTTGGCTCGCAGCTGAGTCAATAACGAAGCATTGCCCTAAACCAAGGTTTCTCAACCGTAGTACTATTGATATTTTGGACTGAATAAACATTTGTTGGGGGCTACCCTAAGTATCAGAAAATGTTTAGCACAATCCCCAGCTTCTACCCACTAGATACCAATAGCACCCACTCCTGGTTTTGACAACCTAAAATATCTCCAGATCCTGGCAAATGTTCCCTAGTAGAGGGTGGTGTATAAAGTTGCTGTGGTAAAGAACCACTGCCTTAAAATTAACAGACACACTTTATTCAAGGTTACTCAGTGGGGCAGCCCACATCCAATGCCTGGTGAATGGAAGTTATCGAGATTAGACTCTCTTGCCTCAAACAGGACAACGTGAAAGGCAAAACCATCCCCAGAATTCTGTGGGATATTGGGCGTAGGTACACTGTAGTTCAATTCCTTCCTCTGCCCAGTTCTACTTCTGTCACCCCTACTCGCCTACCCACAGGTGTTGATTCTGAGTGCGGTCCCCAGTAAATCAGTGTTTGGGAAACAAAAGCTGGTATTTGGCTTCAGGATTGGCTTCTTCAGCATTGATATTGGCAGATCCCATTCACAATCAAGTCCTACAACACTTGTGTTGTTTTTTAAAATCCCATATGGACTTATTCTGTAAAACCTCTTGGCGCATTAGCATATTTTTGTTTCCTGGAGGTTCCTTTGGATTTATTTGGCTTTGGTATCATGATTATTTATTGTATTTTCACTTGAAATACAGAAAGAAATAATCAACTTGTTACATTTTGTCATTAATGTATTTAACAAGTATTTATTGGTCTGTGTCCAAGGCGTTGTTCTTGGCACTCTGAAAAGACTTAAGAACGAATCTGACAAATATTATGATCTCAAGGTACTTCAGGCCCAACAATGAGGACAAGTGATGGGCCAGGCATTCAACTAGTTGCTGATAAATAGAGATTACACAAGGCCTTGTGTAGAAAATATCCTGGAAGCAGAAGTTATAAAAAAGGACAGATTCGAGTTAGCCAGACAAAGTGGAGTGGGATAGAAAAAAGCTAAGGGTCCTTTATTTGCTTATCTAGCAACCTGATCCTTCAGGTCTCAGAGTAGACTGGACTCAGTCTGGAGATAGAGCCACAGGAATGCAACAATGGTGGCCTTACGTATAAACCAGACTAACCCGGTCATTTTAAGGAAATACATAGAATACAGACCAGAATGTCCATAACCTGAGTATTTCTTTTCCTGCCAGTAGATCTAGGTGAGCAGTTTATGTTTACTAAGATTGCGTTGCAGTCCTGCCATCAGAACTGGGGGTTAGTTGCATGATTCACTGGTCCCAGGCTATGATTGCTGATGCATGCATGTCTGCAAAATGGATAGAACCACCATCAGAAATGGACTAGCGTAATTTGAGGGCCTCATCTCTTTGAGTAGTGTTAGATGTTACACAATCACTGTATTTTTTCTGTAACTCCTTTTTTTCCTGCTTTTCTGTGTTGACTATCCAGCACAGAATGACTGTAATGGTCATTCTTATTTTTATAGGTCCAGTCAACTGCCAAGTATTAATTAATGTCCTTTGAATTTATATACTTGTTTTAATCCCTATTCTCTTCATTATCTCTTGTCTGTATTATTGACATAATCTCCTATGTGGTCATACTCTCCCCTGGTTTTGTCCCCTTCTAATTTCTTCTTCACATGATGGACATGATGGACTTTCTAACATACAAGTCTGATCACGTGATGCCACCGTTACAGCCCTTAACTGTCTCTCCATAGCCTTTGGGACTGTATCATTAAGAGTCTTGTTAGGAAACAATTTATGTTAGATTGGGTCAGTGGAGGAGATTTCAAGCAGAGTGGTACTTGCAGATATACAGATAGGGTTCAAGAAGCTAACAAGGTATGGGAATCTACCAAGAGTCTGGCCACAGGGGGAGGCTGTTACCACCTAGGGCTGAAGGGACAAGGAAAAGGAGTGGATTTACTGTCTCACAGCTTTGCTCTGGAGTTTTAATTGCACAGGGCACAACTACTGCTATAGATAAGACATCAAAGCGGAAGCGGGTGGGGAAGACATACTATGACCTTTCCTTCCTCCTGCCCACAGATAAGCTGGAGCTTCCCATTATCCAAATTGTATGGGGAATCAGCTGGCGAGGGAGTAGGATGATGCAATCTGCAGCAGGGGTCAGCTTGGTAGGGTACAGAGCAGGGCAGAGCAGGGTAGAAAATACATCTGTGCAGCAGTGAGGGTGAGATACAACAAGCCATGAATAGTGAGCATGGGGATTCCTAATATCTAGCCTAACAATATTATTATGAAGACTAAAGAACATGTTAAGGCAAGTACTTTTCACTCAGTACTGAGTTAACATCTTGATTATTATGATAAACAGGAAACCAGCCATTGGTGCATAGTAGATGCTAGCTAAATGTTAAGCTAGTTCCATTGTTCTCTTCATGCCATTTGATTATTAGGTCCTGTAAGGAGAAATTCTGGAGTTTCTACACCACTCTCCTTTACCCTCTATCACAAAAAGAGTTTCCTTCCTATTCGGGACTGGAGACCTGTGATTCTTCCTCCTTTTCCCTTCTTTTTAATAAAAAATTTTTTCACTCGAAACTCTCAATCATATATAAAAACAGAATGCTGAAGGGTCAGAGAAAGACAAATATATGATTTCACGCCTATGTGGAATTTAAGAAACAAAAACAGATGAACATAGGGGAAGGGAAGCAAAAATGTGATAAAAACACAAGGAGACAAACCATAAGAAACTCTTAAATACAGACAACAAACCGAGGGTTGCTGGCAGGGTATTGGGTGAGGGATGGGCATTAAGGAGGGCACTGTGGGGATGAGCACTGGGTGTTGTATTTAAGAGATGCATCACTGAATTCTATTCCTGAAATCATTATTGCACTCTATGTTACATAACTTGGATTTAATTTTTTAAAAAGATGGGGCGCCTTTGTGGCTCAGTCGGTTGAGCGACCGACTTCAGCTCAGGTCGTGATCTCATGGTCCATGAGTTCGAGCCCCGCTTGAGGCTCTGTGCTGACAGCTCAGAGCCGAAGCCTGCTTCGGATTCTGTGTCTCCCTCTCCCTGTCCCCCGTTCATACTCTGTCTCTCTCGGTCTCAAAAATAAACAAACATGAAAAACATTTTTTTAGTTTTAAAGAAAGAATTGAATGGTTTTTATTTTAATATCTAACATTAGAATAAAAAAATAGAGAATGCAATGAGCCTCCCTATGTCTCTCATTCACTCTAAGAAATTGTCAACAGCTTGCTTATCTTGTTTTCATTCATCCTCTCTACCTTTTACCTAGCTAACACATTTTGAAACAAATCTCAGAAATCAGGTCATTTTAGTATAAACCTCTTTAACCAATAAGGACTCTTATCTTTTACCAAACCACTGGCGATTTTCCCTTCTAATAAAACAAAGGTAAATCTTTAATTTTATCTCATGTTCAGTCCATGTTCAAATTTTTCCAAATTTGTCTCAAGGTGTCTGGTTTGTCCATACCAGCAACCAAACAAGATCCCTACATCTATAATTCCTTTTAAATTTCAATCCAACCTGAGTGGTATCTGCCCTGGAAGCAAGTTGTGGCCATGACCTGGGTGTGGGCATTTGGGGACCACCCTCACAGGTAAAATTCCCTCCTATATTCTCTTTATCATCCACACAAAAGAGGTGCTCTAAATCTCCCAAACTGCTGATAGCTCTCCAGCCTACTTAATGGGGCAGAGTCTTTTCTTTGAATCTACCAAGAGGTGATTTGAGGTGAGTTATCTGCCAAGTAGCACACTATGCATTGCTGCCTACTCCAACTGTTTATTGAAGATTCTTGTTCATTGTCTCGCAGGTAGGCCTGGGGGTGAAATTGTGAGGATCTGTGGCATAGGGTGGGGTTCCTCAGCTTCAATCCTATCTAATTAACTCAGTCTCTCATAAGATTAGCTGTTAGAGATTCTAGAAGAAAAATAAATTACCACCAAGCATCTTTGCCCCGTTTCCGTTTTCAGCTTCTTTGGGGTCAAATGGCAATGGCTGAAATTCATGCACTGGGATGAAAAGGGAGGTTACAGCTTATTAAATCCAAACTTCCAACCAGCAGGGTGCCACCTATGGTAATAAGAACTAACACCTTTATAAGCAAGTGGTTTAGTGACTCAAAAATCACACCTGGGGACTCCAAATCCTACCCCCTCTAGGGGTCATGTGGCCTTTTTGTGAGCCTCTTGAAAGAATGAAGACCTTATAATGCTCATGGTCAGCAGATGTCTTCCTGCATTTCAGTGAAATCTCTCTCCCTCTTTTGGGAGGTTTGCTGTTGCTCCACAGAATATCACAATTTGTTGAGGGGTCGGAGATCTAAATCTATGATAGATCAGAAATGCACTTTAACTTTCAGTAGAAATGGTCTTGTTGCCTCAGTATAATAAGGTCAAAAGTGTACTGGGCTGCCAAGCACAAAGAATCTGCATAGGGGACACCACACACAGAATTGCTACTTCAAGTTTTGAGGAAGTAGTCAGTTCATCTAATCCATAGAAACAAACACAGAAAGTCAAGCAAAATGAGGAGACATATGAGTATGCTTCAAAACAATGAACAAGAAAAAAAATCTCAGAAAAAGTGAAACAAAGATAAGCAATATGCCTGATAAAAAAATTTTAAGTAATGATCCTAGAGATACTCACTCGGTTAGAAAAAGAGTGGAAGAACTCAATGAGACCATCAATAAAGACAGAAAATATTAAAAAAGAACCAACCAGAGTTCAAGAATACAGTAACTGAAATCAACACACTACAGGCAATCAACAGTACACTAGTGGATGCAGAAAAACCTACCAGTAATTTACAAGACAAGGTAATGGAAAGCACATAACTGAATAGCAAAAAAGAGAAAAGACTTAAAAATGAGGATTAAGAGATCTCTTGGATACCATCAAGTGAACAAAACATTCACATTATAGGGGTCCCAGAAAAAGAAGAAGAGACCAATGTGTGGAAAACTTATTTGAAGAAATAACTGAGACCTTCTCTAACCTAGGAAGAGAAATAGACATCAAAGTCCAAGAAGCAGAGTTCCAAACAAGACAAGCCCAAGGAGGTCCACACCATGGCACATAATTAAAAACACGTCAAAGACTAAAGATAAAGAGAGAATCTTAAAAAATGGCCAAAGAGAAACAAAACATACAAGGGAAAACCTCAAAGCTATCAGCTGATTTTTCAACAGAAACTTTACAGGTCACAAGGGAGTGTAGTCAAAATGCTGAAAGGAAAACCCTACAACCAAGAACGCTCTACCTGGCAAGGTTCTTATTCAGACTTGAAACAGCGATCAGGAATTTCCCAGACCAAAACCAAAACAAAACAAAGATAAAGCAGTTTATCACCAATAAGCCTTGTAAGAAATGTTTAAAAAAGTGGAAAATAAATGGCCACAATTAGACATAAGACAGTTATGAATAAAAAGATGTAAAATATGACAACCTATACATAAACGTAGAGGAGGGAGTAGAAAAGAGAGAGGAAAAAAGGGTATTTTCTTTTTCTTTATTTAGAATGTGTTTGAACTTAAATAACCTAATTAGTATGGACTGATATTTACTTTGGATGTTATATATGAGCCTCATGGTAACCACAAAGCCAAACCTTATGATATACAAAAAATAAAGAGAAAGCCAAACAAAACACTGTAGATACTCATCTATCACACAGAGAGCAAAAGAAACAAAGAAGCACTACAAAAACAACCAGAAAACCAATTTAAAATGGCAATAAGGACCTATCTATCAGTAATTGCCTTGAATGTAATGACCTAAATGCTCCAATCAAAAGACAGTGGTGGAATGGATAAAAAAGCAAGACTCTTCTATATGCTATCTACCCAAGACCTAAAGACACTTACAGACTGAAAGTGGGAAGATAGAAAAACATTCACCACACAAATGAAGAAAAAAAAAAAAAGTTCATGTAGCAATGCTTTTATCAGACAAAATGGACTTTAAAACCAAGACTAACAGACAAAAAAGTATAAACCCAACACTAAGATAACATTATTATAAAGATCTACACACTTAACACTAGAGCACCTAAACACATAAAGCAAATGGTAACAGACATAAAAGGAGAAACTGATGGTAATACAATAATAGCAGGGGTCTTTAATACTCCACTTACATCAACAGATAGAGCACCCAAAAGGATCAAGAGTAAGCAAATAATGCCTCTGAATGACACATTGGACCAGATGGACACAACATATATCTAGAACATTGCATCCCAAAACAGCAGAATACACCTTTACAAGTGCAAATGGAACATTTTCCAGAATAGATCACACATTAGGCCATAGAACAAGCTTCAATAAATTTAAGATTGAAATCATTCTGTGCATCTTTTCCAACCACTATAGTATTAAACTAGAAACCAATCACAAGAAAAAAAAAAAACGAAAAAAACCCACGAACATGTGGAGACCAAACACACAACCAATAGGTAAATGAAGTAATCAAGGAGGAAATCAAAAAAATACATGGAAACAAATGAAAATGAAAACATAATGGCCCGCAATCTCTGGGACACAGAGAAAATAATCTTAAGAGTGAATTATATAGCAATATTGGCCTACATCAAGAAACAAGAAAAAAAATCTACCCTTATACACCTAAAGGAACTAGCAAAAGAAGAACAAAGCCCAAGGTAAGTAGAGGAAAGGAAGTAAAGATCAAAGCAGAAATAAGAGACTAAAAAAGTAATAGGAAAAAGAAATCAATGAAACCAAGAGCTGGTTCTTTGAAAAGACAAACAAAATTGACATGTTTATCTAGAATCATCAAGAAAAAACAAGGAAGGACCCAAATCAATAGAATCAGAAATGAGAAAGAAGGAGCAACTGAGACCACAGAAATACAAAAGATTTTATAAGAATATATGAAAAATTGTATGTCAATAAACTGGACAATCCAGAATAAGTGCATAAATTCCTAGAAACATGCAACCTTCCAAAAGTGAACCAGGGAAAAATAGAAAATCTGAACAATTTATATGAAAAGAAATTCAATTGGTAATACAGCAACTACACAGAAATAAAAGTCTGGGACCAGACAGACTCACAGGTGAATTCCATCAAACATTCCATTCTCCTCAAACTATTCCAAAAAAACAGAAGATGAAGAGAAATTTCCAAATATATTCTAGGAGGCCAGCATTAGCCTGATGCCAAAACCAGACAAAAACACCCCCAAAAAAGAAAACAGGCCAAACATCCCTGATGAACATAGATGTACAAGTCCTCAACAAAAATTAAACTCTCTACAACAATACATTAAAAAAAGATCATTCACCTCAATCAGGTGGAATTTATTCCTGGGATACAAGTATGTTTCTGTATTCGTAAATCAATCAACATCTGGCATTGCATCAACAAAATGAAGGATAAAAATCGTGATCATCTCAATATATGCAAAAAAAAAAAAGCCATTTGACAGGATTTAATATTCATTCATGGTAAAAACAACTCTCAACATAATGGGGAAAAAGGTAATGTACCTCAACATAATAAAGGCCATATATAAAAATCTCACAGGTAAGATGTGGTAGATTCCCTCTAAGGTCTGGAACATCACAAGGATATCCACTCTTGCCACTTTTTTTTAAATTTATTTGTTTTGAGAGAGACTGAGACAGAGAGACACCGACCGGCAGAGACACAGAGAGACACCGACCGGCAGAGACACAGAGAGACACCGACCGGCAGAGACACAGAGAGACACCGACCGGCAGAGACACAGAGAGACACCGACCGGCAGAGAGAGGATAATGTGCACATTAGTGGGGAAGGGGCAGTGAGAGGCAGAGAGAGAGAATGCCAAGCGGGCTCTGCACCACCCATGCAAAGCCTGATGTGGTGCTCGATCACATAAACCGTGAGACCATGACCTGAGCCACAATCAAGAGTCAGATGCTTAACTGACTGAGCCACCCAGGAGCCTCCTCTCTTGCCTCTTTTATTCAACATAGTACTTGAAGTCCTAGACATAGCAAGAAGACAAGAAGTAAGAGATGTCCATATTGGTAAAGAAGAAGTAAAATTGTCACTATTTGCAAACAACACGATACTGTACATAAAACAATCCTAAAGAATCCACCAAAAAACTACTAGAAGTAATGAATGAATTCAGAAAAGGATACAAAATTAATACCCAGAAATCCAGATCTTAAGATGTTTACAGATGAGAGCTTTACAGATCAAGGACAATGAAGAGCTAGATGCAGTGGTGACCCAGCAGCTATTTATTATCCGCTGCTATATGATTGCCCAAGGGAACAATTGGGCAGATCAAGCCAAGTTGGCAGCCTGTACAAAGACTCCCAAACTCTTTAACTAAATGTTAACCCCAATATTCCAAGGAGGATGAGAGGACCTCAGAAGAGCTAAAGAATGGGGATATGGACACCACGCTGCCTCTAAAGCCAGCTGGAAATCTAACAAACCCTTATCTCAGAGTATCTTATGGAAGAAATGATTAACCATATTCATCAATGCACCATTATGGGTGACATACTGCTGTTCGGTGGTCCCACCACAAACCACAGGTTCCCTACATGCTGTTAGCAAGGAGAACATCAAAAAGAGCACTGCTTGGACCAACAAGCTTCTGACAGACCTGAAAGTACTATTCAGTGGGGGAGAGATCATCTCAAGAAATCGGTAAGTACTACTTGGGTACAACCAATCCCCTCTAAGGCCTTGGATAAAATCCAGTACAAGAACTCACAAATCCTGGAACTGAAGAATGCTGGGTTTCAACCTGGAACTAAGGAATATTTCTCAATGAGTGCAGAAATATTCCCTTCCTTTAACCCCAATCTTCATCTGGAAGTAACTAGAGTGATCACAAAGTTGAATTTGGGAAGTATTTCTGAAATATCCACAAGATTTTAAAGCACATGCCTAAATAAGATTTAGATCATTACAAAATGTAGTTATCTATTTATCCAAGGTGGCAATAAGATTCTAGAGGCAAATGCAGAGAGTTGTATAATTTTCAACAAAACTAGGCTCTTTTAATGTTGAGAAGATTCAGCTTTAATAGAAACTTTGTTTTTCTAGGCAGATTAAAGATAAAGAAAAACCTTTGTTTATAACTTAAACCAGTAATCCAAGAAAACTCATTTTAACAGGGAGAAAAGTCAAACTCCCATCTTGTGGGGGATAAGTTTAGCAATCCCCTGGGCTTACACCAATGGGTTAACAAGGCATTAAGAAATACAAAGCCATAAAATGCTCACACCTGAGTCTGGGTAAACCAGATTGGCACCCCAAGAATAGGGGGGTTCAAAGGCACCCCTAGAATAGGGAGGTGCAAAGGTGCCAGAAATAGGGGGTGCAGAGCCCCCAGAATAGAGAGGGAGAGGCAAAGGCCTAAAATAGGTACAGTGCAAAGGTGCCCAATACGTAGGTATATGAAATAAACAAGATTAGATGTTCAGGGTGGAAGCACCCCCAATTTAGTACTACGGCAGAAAGCTGCTTTCACAGGAGGACAGGGCCAGGTTAGGTAAATTGGTGAATTGGACTATGGACCTTGGCGCTGCAGGCAAAGCAGCCCAGAGTCGAGATGGTTAAAAAAAAGAAAAGGTTCCTTGTCAACCCTGAGGTTATTTCTCCCTGTTTCATCCCCGAGGCTGGCTAAGGTAAATAGAGGTGCTGCCTCCTGTCGGCTGGAAACAACCCTCCTCCTGACTACCCAGCACCTGGATTTTGTTTTATATCAATCCAATCCACGAGTATCTTCAAGACCCCCTTTCCCTCACGTCCACAAGTTAATATTCACAGATTCATTGTCCCTTTATGCACGTCCATCACCATGTTTGTAAGCCTTCTGATCCTAATAAAAGCGGGGCAAGAGCCCTTATTCGGGGCTCTTGTCTTCCTGGACATTAGCCATCTCTCACTTTCAATCCTGCGTCTCACTGTTTTGCTAGACAAGAGAGAATTTTAGATTCAGAGTCTACAACACCATCTTATACCAGTATACTTCTGACATTAAAACTCATGCATTCCAACAAGATGAATTAAGCAAACTTATGTGGTCTCTGTTTCCCTGCCTGTCATCTTCTGTGTTGATATAGGATGTTCTGATCAGAATCTCCATCAGGAATGTAGGGCTTTCAGCTGGAGAAAGGCAGCCAACAGTCCTCAACGCTCAGAGATCATCAAGGATTGCCTTGACTGAAGACAGCTGCCTTGCCAAGGTCATGCCCTCTTCTCAGCTGGTCACATACCATGACTATTATAAAAGTGCATGACTTTTGCTCTAACTTAGGATGGTTCCTAAGGGTGAGCCTACTTTAGAACTCCCCAGAGAATCAGTTAAGACTTCTGTTGATCTTGTATCACAGCTGGATATCTCTTACTCTCCCTTCTCTTCCCCAGGTGTTGATCACTCCAAAATCAATTTTTTTTTTTTACATATTAGCCTCCATAATCTTAGCCTCAACCATGCAAAAAATTCCTTTCCAAAGATTCCCTTCTCACAAATCTTCTCAACTTTCCTTTTTACATCAGAATTTGTCCTAAGTTTTCCCTCTTTAAACAACCAGTCTCACTTTGCTTGCAGAGTTATTTCCCTTATTATTTCTGGTAGTCTGAATGACATTTATTGAAGTTATTTGGTTGTTTATTTGTTCTTAGATTACCCATAAAACCTCATTAGGCATTAGACAAAGTAATAAGGTTTTTCTCTAAAAAAACCCCAAACAAACCCAAATGAACAAAATAGAAACTAAAATAACAAAAAAACTAAAACAACAACAACAAAAATGGTGATAGACCAATACCATACACTTTTTCTTTTCTAACAAATTTTGTAATAGAAAGAACATGAACCTCCTTGGCTTTCAGTAAACACAGGCAGAACAGAAGTTCTACATACAATGCTGACAACTCTAAAGACAGGTCCATTTTAATAGAACTAACAACCTGAAATTAGCTTTAATACCAAGTATTTTCCCAGAGCACGTAAACTTGAAAAATGTTTGGGTCAGTTCCCATTTTTCTGAGTTTTAGAATGCCCAATTCTTACAAGCACTTGCTTTTAAGCCAACTAGAGCTCTCTTACAAATTAAATTTAGGAATACCATCCAGAGGTAGAGAAAGCATTTCACATTTACAATATACACGGACACCCATACAAATACACAGACAAGATGCTAACAAAATCTTAAAGGCTCAATTTCCAGATATCATCTTTTATAAACCAAACCTAATTGCAAGATGGGGTTTTAATTTACAGACACACCACTTGGTCATTTTTCTCAGGAGTCTAACGGATGATGTGGCCAAGTAGTGTTGCAAAATAAATAAATAAATAAAAAATAAAAAAAGATTGCCCAAATTTGGAGAATACAGCCGAAAGGGCAGCATGTGGGGATCAAACGGTCATTTCTCATTTCCCAGTTAGAACATGGCTAGCGTTATTCAAAGATACCAAAAGTTGCAATGACACACAAGCCCAATGAAGCCCAGAGTTCCTCTGTGAGCACTGGTTCCTCCAGAGCTTCACCGATTGAACCAAAAGGGAGGAAGACATAAGCTCACATGCCATTGCACACAAAGTACTCACCAAGAGCCATCCGTCCAACCCAAACTCAAAACGATTTCCTTGCCGCAGGAGCTAAATTTGGTGCTGAAGTCTGGTGCGCCAGTTGGGGTGAGTCCCCTGGGATCAAAAGCCTAAGCAGCTGCTTGGACTCACTGGACTTCCCTTGTTGGCTGGGAGCAGATGAACGGTGAGCAAGGAGCTCCTGGACGGCTTGCCAAATTTGTAACTGAACCCAAGTTCGTCCGCCTGAGGCACAGCTAAGGATAATCGCTGAGACAGCGAGTACGCGACACCGAAAGGACTTATCTGAGAGGTGACCAAACCAGGAGACCAGAGGGCAAGCCTCAGATCTACCTCCTTCAAGGAGAGTCAGGGAAATGTAAAGGCAAATATAAAGGGCCTGGGTAAAAAGCTGCAGCTGCACTTGAGTCCCGTGAACCTTTAGTTACCAGCTTCAGCGACTTAAAGCAAGTTGTTGACACAATTCACCAACTTCTGTTTGTTGTTGCCATACTGCCTTCTTCCTAGGCAATAGGAATGCTTTTTAAACTAAAATAACTGTTACCTCCCCCACCCAGTTGGAGTATGAACTTTTAAGTTCTACAAACTTTTCAGCTGACCTACATAGACTATGCTATATCAGCCTGAAAAATGAATTGCTCATCCATTCAACAAATATTGATGGTCTACTCTGTGCAAGGCGCTGTCTGGAGTGTGGGAGTTACAATGCTGACAGGGCGGATTGGATCCCCACCCTGATGGGGGTGCAGCCTAACAGGGGCCCCAGTAGGTGACACAGGGGAGGATAAAGGGATAGATTATAGACCCAGGACATCTGAAGCAAAATGGGATCTTTGATGTTTTGGAGCAACGAATCGGTCCTTCAGACCACGGGGTCACTCATTTTGCTTATATGTTGTGAGTCCACAAAATACACTTCCTGGGAGCAGGCATAAGTGATGATTCTGTTGTCCACCCTACTCCCTGCCCCCGTGTAGCTGGCCATTGGGCAGTGATTACAACTGACTGCACGTGATACTGCTCGGACCCAGACCAGCTAACTCCGTCTAGTTCGGGGCTCCGTGTGTGAGACAAAGTGACAAACTATGAAAAAAGTAAGATATATGATCAAAGGTTACGGGGCGCATGGGTGGCTCAGTCGGTTGACCGTCCGACTTCAGCTCAGGTCATGATCTCCCAGTTCATGGGTTTGAGCCCCGCATCGGGCTCTGTGCTGACAGCTCGGAGCCTGGAGCCTGCTTCGGAGTCTGTGTCTCCCTCTCTCTCTGCCCCTCCCCCACTCACACTCTGTCTCTCTCCCTCAAAAATAAATAAGCATTGGAAAATTTAACATAATAAGTTAGAAGGGGTTTGCTGATGATATTAGATAAGAGCCTGCAGACCTTCAAAGTGCAAACAGCTGATGTTGGGCCAAGAAACTTTTCTGTGGATTTGAGTCCAAAACTATTTGAGATAAGTCCCATAACACAAAGGAAGAATCATTATCATCATCAGCCAAACCATGTTGCTGCTGCCGTAAAACAAACACACGAGGAGAACAAGAGCACTACCGGGGCTGAGCACAAAAAGAAGCCTAGAAGCCGAGACTCACATTCCAGTTTTAGTTTGCAACGTATTTCCAAGTTGGATATGTCCAAGTTTGGATGCGAGGAGAAAGAAAAAGAGGTCCCCTGAGGTTACATGCAGAGGAAGGGCTGTAGACACAGACAGACTAACATTCTGCTTCCTGCTTTTGATTTGATTTGATTCTTTGAAAAAAAAAACCAAAACAAAACAGATCTAAGATTCGTCCGTACACTGGCCAGCCCGATGCCACGGTACGTGGGCTTTGAAAAGATTCTGTAATTTCTGTCTCGTGGTGATTATATCTGCTGCCCAGATATAATATATATATATATATATATATATATATATGAAACAGAGCAGAGCGAGACAACCAGAACCCAGAGATGGCTTTCCCAAGTCCCACAGCCTCAAACTTATCCCTGCCAGGGAAGTCACTCTCCCTTGAAAGTCAGTTAGAACCAATCGATTGACATTTATTTTCTATGTGCCTGACCGTGGGCAAGGTGCTTTCTCATAAGGCTGATCTGGGTGAGAAGCTGGGGTTGGGGATTTGGCCAAACTTGGGGATCCAACAGGGGCTAATGGGGGTGACATGCTTACCCCCAAGACCTGAACTGAGCATTTTCATACACATTCTCTTTTCCTCACAGAAAATAGGAGAGTTTTGCTCCTCTTTTTGTTCCCATTTCCATTTGTTCAAGTGTTTTTCATGTGCCCTAATAACCATATATTTCATTTTCCACCCATCCAGACTCCTTGCTCCTCCCCGTTCGGTCTGAGGAGAACTCGTAAATGTCATTGGTCACAAAGCCACTCTCCACGCTCGCCAGAGTCACGAATCCACTTTCGGATGGGTTCACGGCCATGTTGTCATAGTCACAAGACAGGTCATCGGGAGTGGCTTCTCCCGAACACACTCGGAATGAAATGTTCTTCAGGTCTGGCCGGGTCTCAGCCAAATCGGCTTCACTTTGTTTTCGAATGATGTTGTAAACCTCTAGGTCTGGGCTGTTCCCTGCATGAGGAGAGGGCCAGATGGTGTGCTGCTCCTTCGTGCTGGGGCCTGGCTGCTCCCCTTTCCTAGGAGGAGAGAAAAGCAGGGCCAAGTATTTTAGACAAGGGGACTGAGAATATCCCCGTGTCTCCTGTTCAGGCAGGAGGAGGCCAGCCTGGGCAATCACTACACTGTCCTTCTCACCTACCGAAACTTACAGGTCAGGGCTTTGGGGTGGGGTGAGGTGGCGTAACAAAACGGGGAAGTGTTGTATTCAAAGTGATTGCGTAGCTGTCTTTCACTGCTGCAAGAGCATAGAACAGAGGTGGTTATCCTGGGATCCTCAGAGCTCCCAGAGGGTCCATGGATAGAATTGGATGGGGAAAAATATCACATTAAAAAAAACCCATCTCCAAGTGAAAGTGAGCCTGTCCTTCAATTCTGAATGTAGGCAACAAACTAGAGTAGAATTAGTAATACCTTTGACTCGATCACCAACAGAAATCACAGGTTATTTTCATATCACATCACAGTTGCCATAGAGGCCTTAAAGTATTTTACGCTCATCTCTGTTTCAAAATTACGGTGATCATATCCACTACTAGATAAGGAAGCATTAATAAAGAAATGCATGTATTACCAAATCACAATCATTTTTGGAAATATTTTGCTAAACTGTGGTATCAGTATAATGGCTTCCCTTGTAATCCAATATATTTTAATATTTTATTGTAATATATTTAAAGATATTGTTCTGGGAAGGAGTCCATAGGCTTCATTTGACTGTTACAGATGTCTGTGGCACAAAAAAAAGGTAAAACCCCCTGAGATAGACTCCAGCTTCAAAGTCACAATTCCCAAATCCTGGCGAGGTGTTAAATAGAGTAAGGAAGGGAAATTAAAACCAACCAACCAACCAACCAACCAAAACAAAACAAACAAAAACAACTGCAGAGTAAGCAGTTGGAAAATCTTTTTGTAACTTTTAACTGAATTCTCTTTTTAGATCAAAGAGAATTAATTAATAAAAAATAATCATAGTAAGAGCTAATATTTTTGACTGTTTACTATAAGCCCATTCTGCATGAATTAATCCTTCTAATGATCCTATAAGGAAGTTATTATTAAATGAAGCAGGTTCTACTTCTGACCCTTGAATGATGAAGGGGTTAGGGGTGCCAACCCCCCACACAGTTGAAAATCTTCATGTAACTTTTGACTCCCGGCAAACTGAACCACTAATAGCCTACTGCCGACCTGAAGCCTTAATGATACTGTAAATAGTTGATTAACACATATTTTGCATGTTATATGTATTATATATTGTTTCCTTACAATAAAGTAAGGGAGAGAAAAGAAAATGTTATTAAGAAAATCACGGCGCCTGGGTGGCTCAGTCGATTAAGCGTCCAACTTCAGCTCAGGTCATGATCTCATAGTTTGTGGGTTCAAGCCCCATGTTGGGCTCTGTGATGACAGCATGGAGCCCACTTGGGATTCTCTCTCTCCCTCTCTTCGTGCTCCTCCCCTGCTTGTGCTTGTGATCTCTCTCTCTCTCTCAAAAATAAATAAACATTAATAAAAAGAAAGTGATAAAGAAGAAAAAAAAACATTTACAGTACTATACTGTATTTACTGGAAAAAACCCCACAACATGTATAAGTGGACCCACACAGTTCAGACCCTTGTTGTTGTAGGGTCAACTCTGCATTAATATCTTACTCATTCACCTTAAAACAGTCATCAAAGGGAGTCAAATCTTAAAGTCCAATCAAGACTATAAACTTAAAAAGTCAAATCTTAAACAAGTCAAAACTTAAAGCAAATACAAAGGTTTGCACAAGTCAAATCTTAAGCATTGGTATTTTACTAATTCATCTTAAAATGGTCATCAAAGGGAGCCAAATCTTAAACCGGACCTTAGTTTTTCTGTTGTAAAATGGGCATACTGGCCTTCTTCTATGTATGGCATGATGATGGGGAATAAAAAAGCAACTGAGAATAGCTGTGGGTCCCTCAAAAATGGTGGCCCATGATTCATAAATAGAGGTCCTCTAGGCTACTTAGTAGAGCTATTTGGTAGCAATTTATAATTGTATATTGAATTAAAAGAAAGTCCATTTAAGAGACTGAGCTATTTCATTTTTAATAAAGTGATTTCATTGCAGATGTTTGCCAGAAGGTTCTGGAACAGTCATATTTCAATGGGTCACTATTTATTCCTTCCCCCAACTAACAAACATTTTTGGAGTGAGAGTATTCATTCATGGAAGTACTGTGCTGAGTGATGTGTGTATACAAAGTAGGCAAATAACACAGTTTCACCCCTCAAGTTATGTAAAATCTTCCTTACACAAAAATGAAAGAATATAAGATCACTCTCTTAGTCACAACTAAGCACAAATGCTTAGTACTTCTGAATGTCCTGAGCCCATCGGAGAATATACTCTCAAATCTGCAATGGTGATTCTCTTGGAGCTGCTATGGCTTTTTAATGAAGTAAACAGAGCAATGTCCAAATCTCAAAGAGTCCAGAAGACACAAAGACTCACACAACGACAGTTTTACTTGCCTCCTTCTATAGATCCAAACCCAACACATAACTGTGATGACCACAAGGAGAAGGACGATGCTGGGGATTAGAATGTAAGCAAGATTTAAGGCAGCTTCTGAAAAGAAAATTGCATATTATCAGCATCAGTGGTCTTTACGTGCTTCAAAACAGGCTTAAAAAAGCATAATCAACATAGAGTATTTCAAAGAGCGCATTCCTGGAAGGAAATAGGTATACAGTTACCCAGTTGGCAAAGTCTTCTAGTTTCAATAAGTGAGCATTTTCTACCTATCTTGTTATCCTAAGTAATAGAGAAAAGAAGTTTAAGTGTTGGAGTCTCTTGCAAAATATCAGAGAGGCATTTTTTGAATTAAATTTGTTTTTTTTTTTCCCCAGAGGAAAGAGATACTCTCTTTTCTTGTCCTTCCTGTCCCTTAGCAAAGCAGGAGCTGCTTGGGCAGTGTTGATGTCTTTGGCTCTCGGGACAGAAATGGTAGTTCCCAAGGTGGGGTGGGGAAGAGGGAGGGAAGAAGAATTGAGTCTCAGCGCTGTTACCAGGAAAGAGAAGGTCACATGAAGCCCATGAATCAGACTGTAACCTTCCAACAAATCTGACTAAGACTAATTGGATCCAGTTGGGACCAAGAGCAGTGACTGTGGAGGACATTCAGAGGTCTGTTATCCCGACCTATCCTTTAAGACTTAGAACCAAAGAATTTTCCGTCATGGGGCTTGAGGAGGAATCAAGGACTGGGGCCTGACCCCTATTTTACTCCCACTGGTCCAAGGTTCCCAACCTTCTGGAAGCTGTTGCTTTGTTTTCCTGTGAGGCTGCAAACCTAACAACCACACAAAGAGCCCAAAGCAAAACCCACTTTAAATGCCGCCATAAAACCGATGAGCACTGAAAATGCCACCCACCTCTGTAGAGTCCTTTGTACTTTTTTCAAAGCATTTTAACACATTTTATCGGTTGTATAATAAAATTTGACCTTGCTTCTGGAAGAGAGGCCCTAAATCTTTGGAATTTTGCAGGTAATAGGGGTAACTTTATTATTCAGGAGCCCCTCCGACCATATCAGAGTTTATGCTGGTAAGATGTCTCAGGAAGGGGGCTCCTTGGGGGTCTCAGGACAGGAGGGGGCGTGAAGAGTGAGTTCAATTTCACGGCCAATGACCAAATCAATCATGCCTATGTAATGAACACATTGATGTGCCAGGAGGGTGATTATGCATCCTGATTCCCCAGGGAGACGACACAGAAACTCCCCACATAGGACCCTCCTGGACCTTACCCTACCTGTTTCTTCAGCTGGCTGGTGGTGATCTGTATCCTTTACAATAAAATGCAGTCCTACGTATGGTATTTTTCCTGAATTCTGTGAGTTGTTCTAGTGAGCTATCAAACCTGAGGGGGTTGTGGGCATCCTCTGGATTTGTAGCCAACTGACCAGAAGTGGGGGTGGCCTGGGGACCCCTGAACTTGTGACTGATGTCTGAAGTGACTTGCTGCAGACTGTGCCCTTAACCTGTGGGCTCTGTCCTAGCTTGGTGTGGCTAATGCCAGAACTGAACTGCAGTATTACAATATCCGATTTCATTTGACGGCCACAGTGAGGCTCTCGGATACGTGAGACACATGGCGTTACTTCCGTCACGCAGAACATGAAAACTAAAGCACAGAGAAATGAAGTGGTTTTTAAAAGTTGCCCAGCCACATAAACCCAGATCTCCCTCTTTGAGACTCCAGGTGAGATTCCAGGTGGAAATTCCATCAGCGCTCCCAGTTATCACCCCCCTTTTCTCTGATCCTTCTTGATTCCAGTTGTGAAATGTTTGTGTCCATTTCCTCTATTTGTTTCACAGGTGAATGTCAAGGTCGGACCTGTTGGCTTCACGGCCTGGGTTTTTCCCCTTTGTTCCTCTACAGCCATTCTCTCGGTACCCCGACCCACCCACAACTGCTGGGCGTCCCCCAGCCCTATCCTCATCCTCAGGCAGGCATTTCACATCCTGGCCGACTACTCTCCCCTTGTGGTTTCACTACAAACCCCAAAACTTCGTGCACTTTCTGCAAAGTCACAGATGCCCTGTCTAGTTCATTTTTCAAGTGGTTACAGGAAAGAACAAAGTAGAAAGTGTAACCTTGGTCATCTGTGATCAGGAGAGTCCCGTCATCTATTTCCCCCAGGAGAGTTGGGTCCATACCTTTGTTTCCTTTAAAAGTCTCTCTGGAATCTTCTTTCCTTGTGTCTTCTGGAAGCATGGGTGTTGCTGGCTCTGTTCCTTCACCTGGAGACAGACACACTGACTTGAGACCCCAGAGAAAAGGCCTCATAATCCAGATAGTCTCTGAGGGTGGCCAGGTTGTGGGTGGGATCCCCAAAAAAGAGGAGCAGTTTGACTCGGGCCATTTAAAAGCATAGAAAAGTTAAGGGTTGAGTTTGCCGGCCTACAGGTTCAACTGCCTTCATCTTCCTGGGGAGATCTTTGCTGCCAAGAATCATGTACTGAAACGGACAGCAGGCAGCTGGCATCAAGGCACATAAGATACAGAGGTGCCAAAGGGAAGGGCCAATGACTCACTTCTAGGAGCATAAATTATCCGTTTGGCTCACTTCTTTTCTCATTAGATGGAATTATTCCTCTCAGATTGTCAGTAATGACAAGTCACATCCCAAACTGAATTTGTGGTTGTTGCTTTTCAGCTTTGGGAGAAATCGGCAACGCCAGGGAGAGATTAATGAACTACTCGACAGGGCTGCACGCGGCATCTACTTCTCCGAAAGGCATGACTTAACACCCGTGCTCTTTCTGTTGGAAAATCTGGTCTAAAGAACCTGTGGTTCTAAACCCGTAAAGGGGGCCTGTGAAACAGTCCAAATGAACCCAACTCAAATGATAGCTTACCTCCAGGCTTTGTAGAAGGAGCTGTTGGCTTTTCTGTGGCAGAAAGAAACAAATATGAAAATAATAAGTAAATTTCCATGCCATCTGAATGAAACTGGCCAACTCATGGCATCCACTTATTTACTCAGTCTTCCGATAAACTTTATTTTGTGTTACTCAATGCTAGGAACTGGGTTAGCAGGCCAAAAGAATCACTTTTTCACCAAGACTAGCCTTCCCCCAGCTTTACTTGGGTATTTTTAAAAAAGTATTTTAAAATTTTATTTATTTCATTAAGTTTATTTTTGAGAGAGGAAGAGGAGGGGAGGAGGGACAGAGAGAGAGAGAGAAAGAGAGAAAGAGAGAGTCCCAAGCAGCCTCTTTGCTGTCAGCACAGAGCCTGATGCAGGCAGTCACGACCGTAAGATTATGACCTGGGCTGAAATCGAGAGTCAGACGCTTAACTGACTGAGCTACCCAGCCCCAAAGTATTTTAAAATTTTAAATATGGGAATTTTCAAAAATAAACAAGAATAGAAAGGCTGGTATAATGAACTTCTATGTACCATCACCCAACATACGGCTAATCCAGTTTCAACAGTAATCCCTATCCCTCCCCAGCTACACTCAGGCCTCAATTTTAAAACAATCTAAAAAAAAGAAGAAGAAAAGCAAAGCAAAGAAAAAGCAATCCAAGACATTTTAACAACTCTCACTAGGGATGTTTTAGAGGGTAACAAACATGATGTCCAAGCAGTGGAAGCGGTTGTAGGGGGGTAGGTAAGCAGACCACTGCCAGCCCCAAGGCAGACACTGGTGATCCAGAACCTGAGTCATTCAAAATGTTGCAAAGAGCCTCAGGACAATCAGGTTGCACAGAACATCTACACTGAATACTTTTACCTTTGGCTGAGAGTGTGTGACCCTCAGGTACTGGTAGTAAATCTCTTATGCTAATCAGATGCTCTGGCATTCATAGGGATGGGGCCCTTAAGGGTGTGATTTTGGAATTCACAGTCCTAAGCCCAGGATGCCAAGGCCATTCTGAAGTTTCATTCAGATAGGAAACTTTTAATCATCTTCCTGTAAGTAAGTGTGTGTGCAATGCAAATCCATTCATTTATTTAAAAAAAAAAACCCACTTATATATAGTTCCTGCTATATGATAGAAACATCATCATGTTCTAAGTGTTTTATAAAAACAAACATGATTCACCCTGATAACAGCCTAATGAGGTGGTTGCTCTTACTACGGTGATTTTGTACATGAGGTGCCTGAGGTACAGGGAGAGTAAATAACTTGTCCGAATCTCATAGCTATTGAGTAGCTGAACTGGGATTTGACCCAAACGACTCAAGTGAAAATTAAAATTGCAAGGAGACAAACTCAGCTAGGTACTGGAGACGCAACAGCAAACGAGAAGAGTCCTTACGCTCTCTGGGATGGCCATAGCATATGGAAACACAGGATGATATTAACAAACACTAATTTGTGACATTACATTATAATACAGTGTATTCAAGAACATCACATGATGTATTCATTTTCTTGTCCCTCCATGGTCCCATCCATGGTGCAGAACTGCATTAAACATGGCACAACACGAATGCAGCATTCCATCACTCCCTACGATGTATCTGCAATGCACCGCCTCAGATGATTTGTCTCTCATTTTCACTGGATACACCTACGCCTTTCGCACACCTCAGACGTGAGCCAGAGTTCAGCCCTGGCTAGCGGGCCACCTGCTCTACGTGGTCATGCTGTCTAGTTTTAGATGTCATTCAACCAGTCTCTTGCTACTCTGGCATAATAGATGGTGTGCCTTCCTGTTGGGACCGCCCTGGATGACCTTCCCCTAGCCCATCAGGTGCAGGGATTCATTGCTCCGAAGTGCATGTTTCCAGACCTCATGTCAACCAGGCAGTGAAAGGCAGAAACTTATAAATAGGCAGTTAAAATACTGTGTGTGTGAGGTGCTCTGATCCTCCCAGGAGGAACACCTAACTTGGTTTTGAGGGGCCCTTGGGAGGTTTCCCAGAGGAGATTTTTTTTAACTTCTTATTTTGAAAAAATGCAGATTTATGAAAATTTGCTAGGATACTACAAGGAATACCCATATAGCCCTCACCCATAAGTTACAATTTTATCATATCATTTATTTAATTATTCTGTCTCTCTGTATCTCTCTATGTCTATCTGTATTCTTACTTATACCTACATATACACCCACATATGTACAAAGAACACATACAGGACATATGCATATGTGTGGGGGGGTTCTCTTACATAACCACAGTAACAGTGATCAGAACCAAGATATTGTCATTGATAGTCTATTACCTAATCTATGCACCTTATGCAAATTCTGCCAATTGTCCTAAAGCTGCGCTTTATACAAAACCATCATCATCCTCCAGGATCCAATTCACGATCACCTGTTGCACTTAGTCGTTCTGAGAGGTGATGTTCAACGTGAACCCCAAAGGTGAGGATGAGTTGTCTGGGAAAGGGGAGGAGCGTTTCGAGCACAGGGAACAGCAGTCAAGAGCTCTTGGGCAACTTCATAGAGTGCAGAGGGGAATGGGGGGGGTGGGTGGACAGCTTCACAACGTGCACAGGGGAATGGGGGAGTGGAGGTGAAGAGAGCTGCTCGTGCAGCTTCTTGTATGGCTAAGGTGCGTGAACTCATCCTGGAGATGGGTGGCCACATAAAGACAATGTGTTAGTTTTTCTCCACGTGCTCACCTCCCTCTGCCAGATCCAGTCTGCCCTCCTCTGTGTCCCAGGAGGCTGACGTCTATGCACTGTGTTATTGGGACTCCCTTGCCTTTTCACTTCTGACTGGGCTTAGCTGATGGGAGGCAGAGGCAGGAGAGCAGAGAGAGGTCCCAGGCTTTACTCCCCAGGCTCCCTTCCTGCATCACCACCGTGGTTTGACAGTCGCTGCATTTTATGGTTATGGCTTCTGGTGGGTGGCTCCTATTCCATGACTCCAAGCTCATGGGAGCTCGGGGTTCTGCTAAAACCATTCTCTCCACTTGCTCCTTTGGGCTCAGGGGTAGTAACAGCATCCTACTGTGGCTAGTCCCTGGGCACCTCACCGTCTCTTTCTCTTTGCCACACTTCTGTAAATATCCTTTTATTACACTCTCCTCATTAATCCTGTACATCTTTTTTTTTAATCTTTTTCCTGTCAGGACTCGGTGTCATTCAAGTAATAGCAAAAGCAACAAAGAATAGTGTGTGTATATATATGAATATTATATTATGAATATTTCATATATGTACACACATGTACATATATGCACATCTATGTATATATGTATATGTATATATACGCATATGCACATATATGTATATATGTATGTATATGTATATATACGCATATACACATATATACACGCTAGGTTCAAAGTCCAAAAATTAAAAGGTATGAAAAGAACTTTTAAAATCGCACATTTCCTTCAAAAAATGTTTAAAAATTACAACATTTTAAACCACAGAGCTGGATAGGACATAATTAACAGAGTGATGGGAAGTTTTGCTTTTACTGCTCTAAAGAGGCAACTTGCTAAGCCAGCCCCGTCTCAGCCACCTCCCTGCCTGAGTCAGCTCTGTGTGGCAGGAAGGGCTAGGTCTCTGTGGGGAGGAGTTCACCTGGGGTGGGGTGGAGGTGGGGGAGAGAGAGGAAAAACACCTTAAGCAGCAAAAACCAGAGCAAGAGCATAGTCCAATTCAAAGAGTTTAGAATGACAGGATTATTCTCACCAGGAAAGGTGAGGACTGGGACCCAGCAGTTGGCTTTAGGGATCTGAGAAACTTCAGGGACAGATAAAAAAAATCACGTAAGTTTAGATCTAAGCCAGTTACGATGGGGGAGTTTGGGAAACCCCAGGAGAGTGAGACTGCAGGCTTGTAGCCAATTTGAAAACCTTAACAGACCTAGAAGCCAACGCCAGGTGAATCTGCAAGGTGGTTTAAGCCTGCTCCTCAAGGTGACCGCTATCTATCCAAGGCCAGTGAAATCGGTGTACTCCATTATCTACCTCCTCGGGTCATTATTCTGTTTCCTTAAAGCCCCAGAAAATAATGTCACATGGCTGTTAGAAGACTTGCAGGAACAATGGCCAGCTTCCTTTCATATTTCTTTTTTTCCAAGTTCCTACAGCCAACCTCACATGTGGAAAGAATAAGAATTTGTCCACTTAGAGGGCTTTTTGTTTCCTGAACTTGTCATGATTCTCGCTTTGTCAGACATAAATTAGACCCTTTCTTTTCTTCATCCCTTCTCCTAGCATCAGACACTCCTCTCCTTTGCTAGAAGTACTCCTCCACGAGGAACTGTCACTGCATTCCCCAGTGTTCAACACCGCTGGCATTCCCAACAAGCTTTCTCAGAGACCACATAACAAATTCTGGGAACTAGCAGCTGCTTATGAAGTTAAGAGAGGCAGCTGGGGATTCAGCCACATGACTTGGGGAAGGATTCATTACCATCAGAATATTTGCAAATGAAATTGTTCTTCATGTTGCATTGGTCGTCATTCCACTGGAACATGTAGCGGCCCCCGATGCCAGCAGGTGCCGATGGCTGATGGTACATGACCACGCAGACCTCGCTGCCGCAAGAAGGCTCATCCACGTACCAGTTCCTGCAGGAAAGGGGTCAACAATGGAGACAATTGGAGAAGGAAGCCCCAGACTTTTCCCATCGGGTTCCAGTGAACCACGAACGTAGGATTCTGCGTCAGGAGACAGTAACACAGGGAGGAATTGAAGCGTTGCCAGTATGTAGAACCACATGTTTTCTAAGATGGACATCACAACCAATCATCTGACATTTGCCACAGGCTCTCTGCGGGGAGGAATATATTACCATATGATGTCTGCAAAGCAATTATGAGAAGAAGCAGTCTGGGATGATCTTACTGCTTGCTTTTTGCGAACCTGCTTTTGTTTCTCTTTGTTGTAGAAATCAGACGCACTGACAAGAGGCATGGCTCATTTCAGCCAGAGCTTGCCTCGCTCATATCTCTTTATGCTTTTCAACCATCATAACTGCCTTTCTAGCCCTAGGAAGTAGAGGGAAAATTCAAGCATCTGAGCAAGACTTTCCAAAATGGAGAGGCTGTCAAGGCAGGTGAGGGGGTAGGGACAGAGCAGAGGGCCCACCTAGTCTAATTTCAGCTTTTACCTTGTTTTCACTTCATCAGGCGGATGAGCCCCTCCTTCAGCCTCTGCTGCCACATTTCTTGCCTTTGTCTTCCTAGCTCCGTTAGCAGCCTGAGCTCCACTATCCGGTGGTATTTGGAATTAAATGGTGCTGCCACCCAGTTGAGTATATGGGTCCCATTTTAGGGCCTTGGATTCCACAGAGAGTCTGAACGCTGCGAGCACTGCATGCATGCAGTGATTCAGGGCTGGGTTTTATAGTCTGCGTGGTTACCCACCTGAGCTGCTTCCTTCTGAGGCCCCGATCTCACCCTCATGCTCAGATTATTTAGCTGGGCCCTGCTGCTTTGCCTGGATCTTGTCAGAGCCCCTCCTTAAGAGGCAGCTGAGAGACAGGTCTCCTTGCAGCACCTCAGTAGGGCTCTGCTTGAGGGCTGTGTTGCCCTCCACCAAAGGGAAGGTCCTTTGCTATGCCTGCGGGGTTGAATTTGCCTGGACGATAACTGAACTTGCAGCACTATTTGGACATTGTGCCTGGGCAGTTGGGGGCCCTGACTTGGGCTGGGCTCTACCCCATTAGTTACCTCCAGGCCATTTTCCAACCCAGTTGGTGGACCTCCTAACTTGACTTGCCTTGTTCTCTTCCCCACTGGCCTTATGGCTTTATGTATTTCATTTCACTGATGATGGAATGGGTGGAATTTTATGCCCGGCACTGGACTTGAGCCAGGTCTCAGGCTTGGAATTCACTGATAGAAGAAGAGGCCAGGTCGTCAGGAGGAAGGACCCTGCAACGCCATGGTTGGTACGCATGGGGATAATTTTCCTGTTCTCCCAAAGGTGCCTATGGCCATTTAGTAGAGTAACCATACACTGGGGGAAAGGAGATACCCAAATATCATAAGGACTGTTGGGCACAGGATGCAAGGTGACATTGATATCCAAAGACTTGAAACATCATCAAGACTACCCATTAGAGTGGGAGCATATTGAGCCCAGGTATTGAGTAGAGCTCTGGCCCAGAACCAGCTCACAGTGGGACCCACCCAGCAGTCATTTACCAGTCTGCAGATATATGACTTGAACTGCCATAGTTGGTAGTTGGTATAGTCCCACGTTGGTTCCTTAGCCTGTGAGGTAAGAGCTGTAATAGTGGACAAGGTCAAGTAGAAGCTTCTGAGACTTTGCTCTTCCCCAACATCTCCAAAGCAGTAAATAAAAAAACCAGTATCTTACCGAGGGGAAGATCACAGAAAATGGTACCACCATTCTAGACAATGCAAGGGTGTTATTCGCCATCGTACCTTTATTTAATTCACTAGTCCGGCTCCTACAAAAACCAGATGCATCCTGAAGGATGACACTAGAACAGCATAAATACAACTAAGTAGAAGCCTCAATTACAGCTTCTGTGCCATCTACGGTGTCTTTGCTAGAGCAGGTTAACTTGCCCTTGGGTACCCACATTACAGATCTGGTAAACACAATATTTTCCATCAGAAAGAGAATAAAAAACCATTTGCATTCATTTGGAATGGACAACAATACACATTTATCATCTTGCCTGAGAACTATATTAATTTTCCAACCCTCCGTCATAATGTGGTATGAAGAGATTTGGACTACCTACACATTTTGCAGAAAATCACACTGGTCTGCTATATTTCTGACATCATGCTAATTGAACCAGAAGAGCTTAGGAAGACTCATGTGCTCCAGAGGATTACATGTCAACACTATGAAGATTCAAGAGCTTGCCACTTCATGAAAATGTGTAGGTTTCTAGTGATCTAGGGAATTCCAGATCATCCCTTTCATATTAAAGGACAAATATTGCATCTTGAAGCATCTTAGAATAATGTGAAGTAGGAAGCGTAACACCTTTGGGTGCTGGAGACAGCATATTTCACACTTGGACATACAGCTCTGGCCCATGTATCAGCTGACATGAAAGACGGCCAGCTTTGAGTGAGGTCAAGAGCAGAAAAAGGACCCTGAAGCAGGTCTAGGCTGTAGTGCAAGCAGACTTATTATCTAGCAGATCCTATTAGCAGAGGTATCCGGATGGGAAAAATAATGCCACACAGAATTTGTAACAAGCCCCAATGCGAGAATCACAATGTAAACCCCTAGGATTCTATAGCAAGGTCATGTCTTCTGAAACGGAGAGATAATCACCTTTTGCAAAGCAGCTCCTGGCTTGCTACTAGGCAGGGAGCACCAAGAGACCGTGCAATTCAACTTACCCATTGTGAGTGAGGTACTATCGGACACACCCAGTCCTGGGATGGGAAGGCCAGAATCAATATATATTCAGGACCAAAGGGCACCGTATGAGCAGGTAGAGCGGGCTGCCATAGCCTCTAGCACTGTCATTCCAAAGACTCTCCATCAGCTTACACCGATAGCTGCATAAGGGAACCCCTTATGACTAGTTGATAGAGGTGCCTGAGTTCGGTCCATGGATAGATCAGCCAAGAATGTGAGTACAATTCCAAATGGACGGCTGCTGCACTACAACCCCACTCAGAGCTGGCCTTGAAAGACCGAGTGGTAATGGGACGTCCTCCCATCGGCCAGAGCTTAGATGGTATACTTAGTCAACTACCTGGCACAGAAAGAGAAGTTACTGGAAGTCAGAATCTATAGGGACTCAGGGGTAAGGCACAGAACTTGGCCAGCTGATCAGGAGTCTAAAAGGAGAAAGAGGGGAAGTTTGGGGATAGGGAACTCTCGGCTAGGGAGATGTGAATAGACATACGGGAAGAGGCATGAAGTATGAGGATCTATCACACGTTAAAACCCGGCAGAAAGCCTCTAGCACTGAAGAGGCACTAAATGACCAGGGAGACAAACGACTCGGCCCGTTGATGTCAGCTAGCCTGGTATCAGCTGCCTTGGGGCCGGCACAACAGACACTCACTACAGTAGCCGTGGTGGCAGGGATGGAGGCTACGCATGGGTTCAACAGTACCCACTCCCACTCACCAAGGCTGATCTAGCTACTGCCAAACATTGACCCTTCCAGCAACGGAGACCAAAGCTAAGTCCCTAAAGGAACACCAATCCTAGAACACCGGCCTGGCGTTCGGTGGCAAGTTGACTGCACTGGACTCCTTCCATCCTGAAAGGGGCAAGGATTCACTTTGACAGGGATAGACGTACAACCTGGGTACGGGTTTGCCTTTCCTGCCACAGGGCCTCAGTCAGCACCGCTATCCAGAGCTTACGTAGTATTAGATCTACCAGGACACAATCCCAAATGACACCTCATTGGACCATGGGACCTACTTTATAGCAAAGGAGGTGTGGCAGGGGCTCGTTGCTGGGGCATTTACTAGTCATATGACATGTTGCAGCATCTGGAAGTTGCCAGCCTGACAGAATGATGGACGACACAGCTGAAGCACTAGCTTAGAGGCAATACTTTTGCAGGGAGGCAGGATCATCCTCCAAAACATCCTCCAAGGCTCAAGTATCATCCCGTGTCCCCAAGAGCAAGAACACATGGATCTGGGAGCCAGGGGGTGGAAACAGGAGGAGGCTTGCTTACCATCACTGGTAGTGACCCACTGGGGAATCCGTGCTTCTTGTCTCTGCAATGCTGTGCTCTGTGGGTTTTAGATGTCCCAGGACCCAAAGGGGGAAATACCTCCCCCAGGAGATCTAGGAAAAGTCTTTTTTTTTTTTTTAATATTTATTTATTTTTGGGAGACTGCAATGGGGGGACAGGCAAAGAGAGGGGCCAGAGGCTCTAAAGCAGGCTCTGCGCTGACAGGCTAACAGCAGCGAGCCTGATGTGGACCTCGAACTTACAAATTGTGAGATCATGACCTGAGCCGAAGGTGGACGCTCAACCGACTGAGACACCCAGGCACCCATGGAAAAGTCTTATTAAACTAGGAGTGATGGCTGCCACGTGGGCAAGAGGAGCAGTGATTACCTTTGTAGGAGGAAATGGGCCCCCATTGCAGGAGGATGTAGCTATGCTATCACCTATCCTTGGGCAGGGAGAAATGTTTGGCATCCAGGTTGTCTCCTTGGGTTCCTGTGGGTATTCACACACCCAATTTGGATGGCAGATGGAAAAGTGCAGTCACTCCAGCCTGAGAAGTGCACATTGACTGGGGCTTCACATTCCTCAGGGCTGAGGGTCTGGGTCCCTGCCACGAGGTAAGCCATGGAGGTTCCCTGAGCAGAGAGAGAGGGGAATCTGGGCTGCAGTAGAGGAGGGAGGTCACTGAGTATCAGCTGTGGCCCTGGGACTAGCGACAGTGATGGGAAGTACATTTCATCCTAAGAACTTTCCTTTTTCAAGTTTCTCCCAGGAAGAGAGGCCCAGAACCCTGCAGGGGCTACTCCTACTCCTGGAAGGTATGGATGTGGTCAGCACAATGGGTAGACTTCGACAGAGGATGATCAGCTGTCTTAAGTGTAACAGGTAAAATCATGTATTTTAACCTGCATTCTTTGTTTTGGTGGGGGGGTAGGGGGCAGAGGGAGATGGAGAGAGATAATCTTAAGCAGGCTCCATGCCCAGCTCGGGGCTCGATTCCATGAGATCATGAATGACCTGAGCTGAAATCAAGAGTCGAACGCTTAACCGACTGAGCCACCCAGGCTCCCCTAATCTGCATTCTTTTGACTGATCATGAGTTCAAACTTTTTTCCCCCATGTGACTGTTCACCAGTTAGATTTTCTATTTTCCTACAGTCTGCTCAGGTCTTTGGCCTCTTTATATTTTGGGGTTTTACTGACTTACAGAAACTCTTAGTGTGTTAATGACTTCTATAAACTCTTTATCTAGTAACACTGTAGTTTGTTACACTTTTCCAGTCTATGCCTCTTGACTTTGCTATCTTTTGATGTTTATCCATGTCACTGCATTTCTTAGGGAGGGACCGTGGCAAAGCCATGGTGCCAGGGTGCGGTGTGAAATCACTAAGTCCTGGTGCTGTGGGTTTACAAGGGCCCTCCAAAATGCAGGATCCCTCAAGTCCCCTCTTGGTCCATCCGGGCCCTGTGGTCGGGAGACCTATATTGAGTCTTAGCTCCACAGACCTTCAATTTCTCATTGGGGTTCTAATCCAAAAGGCTGGACAGCCAGAACCATTTCACTTCAAGCATCACCTGCTATTAAAGCAACGCTTCCGGGCCACGGCCACCTGGACAGAGCTCTTGGGACATGAGTTGGGCACGGATCCCACCACCTTCACCACACCGCTTTGGTCAGTGGCTGTTCTGGTGCTGTCCCCTCAGGGTTCTGCCTGGCTGGGTCCTCTCCTCTTCCCCACTGACCTGGCACCATGGATTCAGCCCAACTCCTTTCTGAGTTACGTCAAGTGAGTTGGCTGCCGTGGATTCCACACACTTACCTGAATGTTGACGTGCTGCCATCGGTCCAAGCATAAAGGTCCTGGCAGGCTGTGCCATTGCTCTGTTTCTCCTCACGCCTCCTGAGCCCGATCCAGAAATCGCCGTCAGACGCCAGGAGGTTTTCAATGAACTTTTCTATCAGTCTCTGCTCATCCTCGGACTCGATGCTCACCAGCTGGCCTCCATCCCTCCTGCAGGCTGCCTTGGCTTCCTCAAAGTTCAGTCTTCGAGAAGCGTCGTGGAAGTAAATGACTTTATAGCAAGGCTTCTGTGTCCCTCCCCGGCAGACTGGCTGCCCTAGAGAAAATAGAAGGCAACCTATTTCAGGACTCCCCGAAGTATACCAGGGCATGGGAATGGAGCTATCCCTGGGCAGGGATTCTGATTACTCATCGGTGGACTGTGTAATGTCATTTAGCCTCTCAGAGCAAATTAACACCCCTTCCGGCATGGAGATGCAATGTTAAACCCTGACGCTTAAATTGCGTAAGAACTCCACGTTTCGTTCGTTCCATTACAGATTCTTGAAAAGCAGACATTGTTGACTATCCTTTAGAACACAGGTAGATGAAGATTTATGGTTTCACCCCAAGCCACACATCTAACGCTGGCACATCATCGGGAAGTCTCAGGGGATAGTGTGGTTCAGCGTGAGCTACCTCTGTTTGGTGCTTCCTTCAGGTAAGAGAGGTATTCTGAAGTTGGGTGTGGGCTCCTCTATCCTGGAACCCTCTGCCTAGGTCGTAGGACTGAGATGTCACCCAGTCTGTGGTGTAAGCGGAAGCTAAGAGCATCAGGTCGGTGCGGGTTGTCTGGTGTTGAACTTGCCTCAAGACACAGCTAAGTTGTACTGAATTCCTACCATGTGGCATGAACTACGCTAAGGGCTTTTGCATTTACATATGTTATCTCACTGAACTCTCCTGATCATCCTGTGCTGTAGATTTGTTTATGCCCCATTTTACAGATGGGAAAACTGAGGCTCAGAGACATTAAATAATTTGGCTACAGTCACATAGCTATCAGTATCTTCACTGGAGTCGGAAGGCCATTCTGATTACGGAGTCAAGCCCATAACCATTGAACTATGCTGCCCAGTTCCCACGCCACCGCAGTTTCAGGCTGCACTGGGAGCCTATGTGACGTGTGGTATCTGACCGACACCAGAAGGACTGAGCACCACCTCAGACAAATGTGTGGGATTCTACTGAGGAGGAACAACACCCCACCCTAGCTTGCATCTGGGTGCCTGAAGCCTTGCTGCACTGGAACTTTGTTCGACCAGCATGTACTGAGTGTCCACTCTGTGCCTGGCACTGTGCTAGGTCCCGGGAATACAGATACAAATACGAGCTCCTAGCCTGCAGAAGCACACAGCGTATGTTTCTGGACCCAAGCGTACAAGTGAAAACCACATTTCAACAAGGGGAGTCCCTCGCAATGTCAGAGCCAGACTGTGGGCCGTGGGTGTGAATTTCTACCACAGACAGAAGGATGAAGGATTCTGGTTTGGGAACCTCTTCCCAGCCCTCAAGGAACGTTCTCATTTTCCTAATTTGTTTTGCAGCCGTGCAGCGAACAGAGAGCTTTCGTTATTCCCAATAGTGTCCAGAATGTGGGGCAAAGGCTACGCTTGACGGCATTTCCAGTGCTAAATGGGAAGGCAGCACATACAGATAACCCAGAAGACTCCTGTGAATTCTTGTTTCTATTGCTTCTTTTACGGCTTTTGTAAGGACATCCTCAATAAGCAACAAGTTATAAGAGTTTTGCATCTCCTCCCTTTTCTTTGTTATTCTTCTGTTATTGCTAGAACTCTAACAGGACTGGCACATTAGCAAATTAGGAGGCCTCAAAAGCAAGACATTTCGCACTAAGAAGGTGTTCCAGGGAGGGTGAGGGCAGAGAGGCTGTGGCTGGAATGCTGCCTGGAGAGGATATTGGCCCAGCCCAGCTCTTGTGATTCTTTAAAGGTGGCTCCAAATGAGGTGGGGGGGGGGGGGACGGAAAATGAGCCCCAGGGACCTACAACCTGGCCACAGCATGACAGAAACTGGAGTTGAATTTACTGGCAGTCCCCACTTTTCTGCCCTTGGTTTACCAAGGGAAAAAATAACACCTTAAACGAATTTCCTGTATGGTCCAGCCTGGCTCCTCAGCACAAGTCAGCGGGTGAGTGCCAGACAGAGAGCCAGAGCTGGAAGGATGCCTGAGGCGCATCTGGTTCCCCTGCCTTCAGGAAGTGTCTCTCTCTTCTCTTTTGCAGGAAGGGGAAGGGCGAGGGCTTCTGTTCCCCACGACCTAGGACAAAGCCTATGCAGCCCTGACCCAGGCAGCTTTATTCAGATGCACTCCCACCCCCCCACCTTCTGCCACCAGGCAGTCCACCCCCATCCTGAAACCAACTGCGGGTCCTTTCCATCAGCTCCGCAAGCAGGGATAACGCAGTGGCGGCTGCTATTCTCCGCCATCCTCTACGGCCAATCTGTCGGCGCCCCGGAGACCTGAGAAAGGGGCACGGACATTCTCTCCGCCCCCCCCCCCCGACATGCAGAACAAACGCAAGAGGCTAGAAGCCAGAGCACTGTACCTCCTCTGAGGTCCAAGTCCGAGGCTGCAGTGGCACGACAGGAGGAAGGAAGCAGACAGTCATTCCCCTGAGTCAGGCGGGGCTTGTCCCGCGCTAACTAGGGTTCTTTCCCGATCTCTAAGCGCTCTGGTTCCAGAGCTGGATCTGGCCATCCTCCCCCCCACTGCGCCCCCCATCACTCCGAGAAGAGACTAGAGGTACCAGGCTGGGTGCCCCGCGCACAGCCGATCCAGAATCCCCACTGTACCCGCCGTCTCCAGGAGCAAGAGATCTCCCCAGTGCGCTGGAGGAGAGTTGGTGAGCCCGGCCAGGGCCGGGGTCCTGGCAACTATCGCGCTGCACTCAGAGCGGGGGCCGAGGAGGCACCTCCTGGGGCAGATTTGCGCCCCCCCCCCCCCCGCCTATGTCCCCCACCGCCCGGAACTCAGGGCGGGGAAGGGCCTTTGAGGGTTCCAGGATACCCAGGGACTCGCGCTGGTCTTAGCCGCTGGGCTAAGCAAGCTGGGCGCGCAGGAGGGCTGGGTCCACCAGCGGGGCGGGGACGCCCCCAGCCCCTGCAGAGGGCCGGAGGAGAGGCGCCGCGGCCTCGAAGACGGCCAGCAGCAGGTGGGGTGCAGGCGGTGCCTCTGCGGAACCCGACCTGGAACCAGCCCCCGCCCCAGCGCGCTCACTCACCGCTTAGCAGGCGACCGGTGGCGCCCCGGGGCCCCGCCAGCAGCGCGGCCAACAGCATGGCTTGCAGCGCGGCTCCCGGCTGCATGGCTCGGCTCGGGTGAGCCCTCGGACGCCGCGGCGCCTCGGCGGTGGAGCGGAGGGACCCGCAGCTGCGTGCACGGCAACCGCAAAGGCGGCGGCGGCGGCAGCATCTCCCGAGGACCCACGGAGCCGGCACCCGAAGGAGGCGGGGAGGGCGCGGAGCCAGCGCGCCGCCCCCCGCCCCTTGGGACGTCACCGAGCCCGCCCCCCGACGGCCTCCCCCGGCGAGCTCAGCGCCAAAGACCCGGCTGGCCGGAGAGGAGCGAGCCGGGGAGCGGAGACCGCTCCCCGCTCCCACCCCCACCTCCCCGCCGGCCCCGCCCCGAGCTGCCCACGGAGATCCTGCGTTTGCCCAGGGCGCAGGGCCGAGGACCGTCCCAGTCTGGTTTATCGGAAATCTGATGAAGAGAGCACTGTGGCTAAGATCACGACCGCATCTCAACCCCACGCCCGGGAGACTTGGCCAGATTCACCCAGCGCCCTGGGCTCTGCAGTGTGGCCCAGTGGGACAGGCGAGGCACCGAAAACCTCCCTGGGGCTGCGTAGGCTGCAGTCCGGGTGCTCAGGGCTACCCCCGAGAGAGGAAGGGTGGGTGCAGAGAACAGATGCTCAAGTGGGCAGTGTGCCAGTGGCCGGACAAGTTACGGGGCAGAGTGGATAATGTCCAGAGGCGGTGGCTAAGTTGGAGTTCTGGCTGAGAAGAGTGTCGCTGCACCTGAAGCCAGTGAGTGTCCCTGAACCCAGCCTGGAAAAAATACCGCTCTTTGCAGAGCACCTGTTGAGGGTGGGGGCGGATTGTAGGAGAGGGAGGAGCCTCCCTAGGACAGCGATCCCTCTGTGAAGATTTCCTCACCAACTCCGCCCTCGATGCGTGTGCTCCCTCTTCTAAACTGCGCAGTAGTCGTGTTTCACATTTGCTGCTTAGAGTAAACAGTGTTTCCAAACGTACTCCAGTAACGAGGCGAGCCTCCTGTACCGAAACTAAAGTGCTACTAAGTGGCCGAAGGTGCTTCGGATTTCTTTGCCTTCTCCCCCGTGCAGCTGTGGAGCCATGCAGAAGCCCTGTGTCCGCCGCGGACTTGGGGTTTTGGTCTCAGCTGGAGCCACCGCAATTCTGGAGGAAAAGGACTGAATATAGCCCCTGGGTGGGTGGGCGTGGGTGTGGGTGTGGGTGGGAGGGAATCTATTTCAGTCTCAGCTGCTAATGTAAGGAAGCTCTACCACTGTAGAAAAAAGGGTCAGCAGGAGGAGGACTGGCCTTTCATGGCAAGCTTACTTACAGCAGTCTTTATGTCTGAATTAGATCTCATATCCAACCTTCATCCTTTCTAGAAATTCCTGGTTCTCAAAATGAGGAGGGGACTGCTACCGTGAACAGAAGCGCTCGACGTGGCATCTGATATTCTGCTTTTCCTCAAAGTCTGTGTGGCCTTTGGCAATTCCTTTGTCTAAGTATCAGTGAACTCCTGGTGTCACTAAAGGTTACGTTAAGTTCTGAGAAGGTCTGACGGGGCAAACAGACATGTAAGTGTGCAGATACCAGGTTTTTAAATGTCCATTGAAAAGGATTTCTTTCCAGTATTACAGCATCTGTTACAACATAGGGGAGCTGTTATGTTGGCTCAAATAATTAAATTGTGCCCTGACTTCTCCCTTTGATGCTCTGGCCCTTGGTTCACATTGCTTTTGTTAAGGCACGTGGTCAGCCTAATGTGATAGATTACAACAGCAACTCCAATTCTCCACAGGTCCTGTGTCCACACCCTTCACCGTGTGACTTTGCACTTCTCTTACTGAAGGGGCTGAGTGGATTTCCCTACCCCTTGTCTTTGTGTTTGACATGTGACTTCTCTGGCCAAAGGAATAAGTCAGAGGTTTCTGGGCCTAGACTGGAAAAGGCCTCGCATGTTTTTGTTTGTTCTTTTGCTTCTCTGCCATGGTCTGAGAGGAACCTGGCTCAGATATCCCACTGGTCCATGTACATCCCAAAGAAGATGACCCATCAAACAAAGCTGCATCAGTCAATCAACAGACCTGAGAAGCAGACCTCCCCGGTAGAGCTGCCAGAGCCAAGCCTAGATCAGTTAGCACCCCCCCCCCCACAGCTACCCTGCTGATGTGTGAGCAGTAATAAATGTTGCAGATCACTTTGCTATATTGTTGCAGCAAATACCAACCATTACACCAGGTAATGCAGAGCCCTGCCAACTGGGGAAGGCTGGCTGGCTCACTTGCAAGAATTTTTCTTGGTGAAATTATCTTGGTCCAGGGTCCCATCCTTAGATTGACAAGCCCAAACACAATCTAACAGATGGATATATATACACACTTATATACATATACATATATATATATTAGCCATATATATATACATACATACACACACACACACACATTGAGAAATATTATCGTCAAGCAAACCGATCTTGGCATTAGTGTGTTGAGAACATACTCTACCTCCAGGCAAGAGATTTCTCAGCGAGCAAGGAATCACAACAAAGGGAGTTAGTTATATGATTTGAAAGTTTAGGCTTTGACAGCTTGCAATGTCCAACTTTACAAGAGATATATATCTATCTGGCAGACAAATCTATCAATCACCCTGATGGGGTACCTTTTATTCTTGATAGTGCTGAGATGGGATTGCCAATTGGTCATTTTCTAAATTTCCCTTTTCTAGGCCTGACTACCTTCCTTGGTTCAAAACATTTTTCTCCAAAGAGTGTTGTGGCAGAAACAACTAGTTGTCCACCAGTATCCATTGTCCACTTCTTTTAGTGAGAGTCCTAAATATTAACGAGGCAGATGGTCCCCCACTTAAAGACCATTTCCCAGTCTCCCTTGCAGTTTGGCGTGTCCCTGTGATTGAGTTCTGACCAGTGGGTCAGCCACTCTTCTGTGGGTGCTGTTGGGTGGGAGTCGCCTCTGATGGGGGTCATGTCCATCAGTGGCAGGTGGGGGCCAAGAGCGAAGTGAGTGGTGGTCCTTAATAGAGCAGGGAGCTTCGGCTGAGCACGGAGCACAGCGTACAACCCTGAGTTAAGACTGCCAGTTAGGCACCACAGAAGGGACGAATCAAATACCTAACCCTCTCTTTTCCAGTACGTGCCTTTGAAAGTGAGGGAGGTTGGCAATGGGATTACGTGCATGTGTATTAAATCGCTCAATGTTAAGCCAGCTATTTACAGAACTAGACATAATTAATTTCTGACTTCGGACATGTTCCAGAAACTGAGTAAACTAAATTTTTGAAAATGGATTTTATTTTTATTTATATGTATTTTTTACAGCAAGAAGACTTTTTATTTATATGTATTTTTTACAGCAAGAACACTTTAAGGTTTTCAGGAAGGCCCTTTCATCCCCATGTCCTTATGGTTTTTACTAATGGTCTCAAGTTGGGGCATGTGAAGCCCCTGTTTCTTGTTTATCTGATATTCATAATACAGAATCGAATCTGGCAGTTCCGGATATACCCTTCAGATGAGAACAAGATACATGGGAGTTAGAGAAGTGTAAGATGGGAGAGATGATCGTGTAATGCCAAACACAGTAGGAGCCACCAAGTAAAACAGACGCAAGCTTTCAATAACTGGTAAAATCCCTAGAAGCCTGCGTATTTAACTTTTATTTCTTTGTCTATCTTAACAAGGTGATCCGAATGATCCTGACTTAAGAGAAGGTTGTTTCAAAAGTAAAGATCTATGTGAGCCATCCTCTCCCATTTGTCCATCAAGTTAGTCCAAGGCTTTGACCTCCTGTTGGTCTTCCTTGTCTGACTCTGGTATCACTTTCCTGTCGGCAGTAACATGAATCAGTTTTAATACACAGAACTCTGTAGTTGTAAACACAATGTAGCATGGAAACAGCTTTTCAAAGATTCCCCAGTAACTGTCTTGGATTCTGGAGATGCATTAGATTTTGCAACCAAGTATCAACGTGCAAGTGGGAGGAGGGGTCCTTACGCAGTCACGTGGAATTTGAAGGGCTTGGGAGAAGACTGCCCACCCTAAATATATTTTGCTCACCTGAGAGTGACACTTCTGAGATTTCATCATTGATTATTGATTTCTTTGGATTACCCATTGCTTCTTCTAGTCAGACCTCTTTTGAGATGCAAATATTTCTGGGGTGGGCAATAAACATACTGATACTAAAACCTTAGCAGGAACACACTTTCTAGTTCTTTCTGACCGAAGAGGACCTAGATTATCATCAGATCTGTTGCAGGAGCATGGTGAAGGTGTATCTGTGTGTGCAGGGGGGGGGCAGGCTGGGCGGACATGAAAGGATGGAGGGAGGAGGAAGAGGGCAAATTTAAGTACTTTACGATTGTATCTAAAATACTTCAAAAATTTAAAAATGTTTACAATGTGCACTATAAAAGCATCACCTTCTAAATTAGCTAATACTGAACTACATGCTCTTTTTGAGCTAAAATTTTTTGTTACAAATATTTTCTGAATTCCTACATGCAGCCAGTGTGTCAGAAATTGGTGGCCCAATTTCTCACTGAGCTTACAATGCAGTGGCAGACAAGCCCACAGTACGTGAAAAGTTAAATAATTTAGGAGTTAATGAGTTGAGTTGATTATAAAACACGGGTGCAAAGTAGCGTGTGGTTATTTGCCAAAAGAATGGTACAGACAGTGACTGCAGAAGAAGCTCAGGAAAGGAAGATCCCCGTGAACAGAATGACATTTAAGGCTCCAGGGCTGAGGAGGGAAAATGGGTAAGCTCATATACAAAAGGAGTTAGGCAGGCATGTAAAGCATTATCTGCTCAAGCCTGAAATGATGTTGTAGGTGAATCAACATGGGTGGTAGCAGGAATGTTCTGAGCATTCCTGTAAAAATATGCACAGAAACCTGAAGCGCCCAGACCCATGAGCCGATGCTTAGTTAAGTACCAGTCTTCACCCATTAGTTGAATCAGATAAATGAATCTTCCCCTTGGACTAGTTTTGCTTCACCCTTACAAGCTAATTCAAATCATCTGGCTAAAAAGTAAGAAATTAAGTTGCTGAGTATTATGTGGACAACAAAGCCAGGTGGTTAAATGATCTTTTCATTTCTTTCAGAACTTAAAAAAAAAAAAAAAAAAACTAGTGTGGACATATTTTTATTTATTTATTTATTTATTTATTTATTAAAAATTTTTTTTAATGTTTTTATTTATTTTTGAGACACAGGATGAGCAGGGGAGGGGCAGAGAGAGAGGGAGACACAGAATCTGAAGCAGGCTCCAGGCTCTGAGCTGTCAGCGCAGAGCCTGACGTGGGGCTCGAACTCATGGACTATGAGATCATGACCTGAGCTGAAGTTGGACACTTAACTGACTGAGCCATCCAGGAGCCCCTAGACATATTTATTTTTAAAAGAGAATTCCTCTGCTAATATTAAAGGGAGTTAGCCTCAATACCAGTAGGATAAGAACCAAAATTCTATTACTCTCTGTTCTTCCCTGAATACAGTATGCAAATAAATATTTATAAAATTAATGTTGAGTTAGCCACATTAGTTTTCAGTCATAATAACAAAAAATGTAGAGTTTTTTTTAAAATAGGGCTTCTTTTTTTAAATAGGGTGTTTCCTTTAAACTCTTCGGGACCAAGTGTCTCCTCCTGCTCTAACATGATTGCAGGGATAAGGCTATTAACCCCTCACCATGAGGCTAAAGCCCCCATTACATGAACCTAGGTTTCGCATCCTTAGATGTGGCTTTGGTGGGATCGGAGCTGGTAATCGAAAAGACCTGCTGAGTTGTTAAAGACGACAGGGCTGGACGTGGGGAAGGGAGTGGGGAGCTGAGAGGGCATGGTGGCAGGTGGGTACTGTAGCCCGGAATGAGAAAGGAGGGGAAGGGAATGTGTACAGAGATTCAGGCTTCATTTGTTGTCCTGTTTGCACCACTTCATGCTGGCATATTGCCCAGATACGCAAGTGGGCACACAGGCTTTAAAGTGGAGGGGGAGAAGGTTTATTCAAGGCCCTGTAAATACAGTGGGTGGGTTTTTAGAAGATTTGAGGGCAGGGGGCAAAGGGAGTATGAAAAAAGAAGTGCTTCTCTACGGGGGGAATCTAGAAAGGTAAGAATACTTTTGACAGAAGTAAACTTACTTTGCTTTGTGTCCTTTGGCCTTTGGCTTGTAAGGAAGGGAAACCAGCTCTTTCTGAAAACAAAAACAAAACAGAACTCAGAAAGGAAAATTTTTAATTCTTGCGCTGACTGAAATTTCCTTACTTGAAAAAAAAATCTGAGGGAGAATTACCATGGAGTTTACACAGACTAGTTTCTTAAATCTGGAGACTGTGGGGTTAGAAATGTTCCAGATTAAGAGAGTTAGGGTTCATTCACGAGAGCAGGTGTTTGTACATCTGTAAGTTTAGGGGGTGCTATTATTGTTTTCCTATTTTTATTATGTTTCTCTTCATTTAGCATTTGTTTTGGTATGATCTAAGCAAGACCGATCACTGGAAAACAAAGATCAGCACTGCGGGGGCCCATGGGAATATCCTATAGCCTTATATCGTGTGATGGCAGACCCACTGACCATATCACCTTGCTTCTATGCCAGCAGACCTGCGTTCTCTGGAGATGGCAAAACTACCTGATGTCTATATCCTGCCCTCACTCCAGTAGATAGAAGGCTCTGGGCCATGAGTATCCACATATCTGGGGACAATCTATAAACCTCTGGGAATGTGCCATAACTCGCCCCTCCAGATCAATGTATCTGAAAGCCTATCGATCTCACCGAGATCCTTTCTTCTCTTTGTTTTCTTAAGAGTTGGAGAATCTCATCTCTCCTTTTAGCCTGTTTAAAGGAAAAAAAAAAAGTGAGTGAGTCTTTGACTCAATAATAAAGGTTTTGTCTGTGAAGGGTAGATATCATTGCATTTGCCTTCCGGTGTTCTTTGGAAGAATTTAAAAGTATTTAATTTCCATGATAGATTCTCATGTGTAACACAGTTTATTCCAGAAGATGCTACTTTACAAAATAATATGATTTTCACACTAAATGGAAGGGTTTTTTTTGTGCCCATCTAATAATCTAATAATAACCTTTATTAAGACTTTACTACACAAACTATGCTGAGAACTTCATGCACATTATGCCATTATTTTCTTATAATAACCCAGAAGTTCGTCACTACTGTTACCCCACTTGATAAAGGAGGTAACAAGATTTAGTAAGGTTCAATAACGTACCCAAGCCATGAAATGGCAGATCTGGAGTCAGTCCCAGCTCTATTTGACAACAAAGCCCAAGCTATCATCCACCCCACTAAATTGCCATCAGATGGTAGAAAGCCGCAAGATCAGCAAACTCAGACAGCAGGCCACAACCTAAGTCTGTGACAAGACGGCTCTCAGCAGTATGCATATGGAATGGAACCTCATTCTCTCATCTCTCCTCTGCCTTAGATACTGAGACAAGGACACCCTCAGGTAAGTTTTCCTATGTCTTAAAACACTACTTTAGTGTAGGCATGAAGATTTATCAAGATATAGACTATATAAAAAGGGGCAAGTATGGGTACAAAATTTCTTTCATAAAATCCAGTTATGTTCAGTTTTGGAGACAGCCAGGGAGAACATTGCATCTAGAGTATTTGAGAACGAAAGAAGAACCTGAAAATCAGACAAATAAAATTTGTAGCTTTGAGTGGCCAAATAAAATGAAAGCAGCTCTGTTTAGATCAAGGCTACAACCAGGAAATAACTGGGAACAGACACAGATTTGTCATAGCCAGGTAAAAACTCGGAAGTCACCCATCCATCCGAATTGACTGAACACTGCACTCTTTTCCTAGGGCTGGGGTAACGAAGCACCATGAACCGGCTGACTTAGAACAACAGATATTTATCGTCTCACAGTTCTGGAGGCTGTCTCACAATTCTGTCAAAAATCAAGGGGCTGGTGGGGCCAAGCTCCCTCTGAGACGTGTAGGGGATCCCCCCGGCCTCTGCCCAGCCTCTGGTAGCTGCTGGCCATCTGTGGCGCTCCTTGCTTGCAGTTCTAGACCTCCAATCTCTGCCTTCGTAGGCATGTTGCTTTCTCGCTGTGTATCTCTGTCTTCACGTCTTAGAAGGACACTTATAAGGCCCACTTTACTCCGGTAATAACTTACCTTAAGTAATTTCATCTACAGCGACTCTATTTCCAAATAATTTCACATTCTGAAGAATACTGGGGGTTAGGACTCGAACATATCTTTTTTTCAGGGGAGACGCGTTTCCATCCATGACGAGCACCTGTGATGTAACATCACTGCGCTAGGGGCTGAACAGCACAATTCCTGCTTGCAAGGTAATTGCAGACGATACTTTCAACTGTGCCATGAAGGCGTTTGTATAGGCTGCAATCAAGAGACCTGACAAGGGACCCTTAATTCAGACTCGGGGGGTGTGTGTCTCTAGGGGAGACTCAAAGACGTCCCAGAGGCGACAAGCTTGTTCCTCCAAGCGGTGGTCACCAGAAAGCAACAGACACAGGATGGGGATAAAAGCTTTTGAGGCGGAGGAAGCAGGGTGTGCCAAGCCCTGGAGGCTGCTGCATTGCTAAGCAGCAGTTCTTCAGGACGAGTCTTCAGCCCGGACGCCGCTGGCAGGCGAAGCTACAACCGCGGGGTGAGCTCCACAGAGACGCTAGAGGAAAGGAGCCCAGGGGGCAGGAGAAATCAGCAGCTGGGCCAGGTCCACCTCTGGCTTGGCTTTGCCTCGTTTTGCTCCTGTCATGTGAATCTTGCCTCTTATAAGCCTATGAAGTTTTTATTTGGGGACAGGATTTCTACCTTTCACTTGAATTTTAGGTCTCACATAACATCACGGTTATTGAAAGAAAACTAATTCAGGATACTTGCAAAAACGAAGCTGAATTTCATAACACCTGTCAAACTTGCTAGGGACTGGATAAAATAATGTCTGTAGATAAGGACTGGGGATGTTTTTAATGTAGCTGTTCAGTGTTGGTTTCTTTTCCAACTTTTCCATTAGGAATTAATGGCTCCCGTACTGTGATTACATAGCACTTTGTACCTTTATTAAGGTATGGATCTTACTTTCCTTGTTTTATCTCATAGTTGCTACCATGACTCTTTCAGGGTATTATCCTTCTTTTTATCCTTCTTTAGAGCCTAGCGGTGCCTTGCAGATGATTCTCCATGAAGTTTTGTTACGCTGAATTGATTGAGTCACAACATGTGAATGAAACTATTGCTCTAATACACAATTATTGGCCTAAGGGGGAAATTAAAAAAAAAAAAGAAGAGGAAGAAAAAGAAAAATGTTTTAGAAAGTGAAATTAAACAATGGATAGTTCTGAAGATTCTTTATAGACAAAACTACATGATTATTTTGTGTGTAACTATGGGGTAGCCATAGGCAAGTTGTATTGACATAATGCTTCTCACGTACAGACACATATTTAGTCACAAGATCTAAAATAATAGTAAAATTAAAAATTCACCTGTCTTAAAAAGAGAGATGCGTTTATTCTATGATCAGTCCAGACCAAGTGCATATTCATGGTAGGAGAGTCACTGGCTCTGGAGTTTGGCCAGCACTGAGGCACCAGCACCATGGTGTAGAGTGTGCTCTCATGGCATGTGCAACATCACCCAGGGCTCTAATCATAGAACTTTTTTTTTAAGTGAGGGACGGAGCAAGTTGGCTGGGCTGGTCAGCTGGGCACCTGCTAGGGGGGCCTCTACCTCACTCATATGGTGGCTCCCAGCACCCCCTTCCTTGAATCCCTGCTCACCTCATCCCCTGGCCCTGCCTTCCTTGGTAAAAAGAAAAACAAAAACTCAAATAGATTTTATGTTAAAAAAGAAATTGATTTGTCCTTTTATTTCAGGTCCTTTTTTTACTATAATGGATTTTAGTGCCTGATCAGTTTTATAATATAATGCACCAGAAACAAAGCTTTCAGATATGATTTGATTTCTGCTTTCTGGATGTGCTTCCTGGGAATGAATAAGAAAAAACTACCGCAGGCAACCGTGTCATCAGAACAAAAACAGTGCCAACTATTCTAATAAATCTCTGCCTTGATAATTAAACAAATTCAGTGGTAAGAGAAAATCTCTACAATTTAACCTACTAGTAGGGATAAATAATTTACTTGTTAATTTCATAACAACAAAAGACTAATCATTTCTACTCACAGTGTTCTGGTCGTATTCATTAATGGGATAAGAAATTTTTGCCATATGATTTATTAGTTCTTCAAATAATAATATAGGGAGATCAGAATTTAAATTTAAATATTTTAACATAGTATTTTCTTCTATATTTATACATTTAATTTATATACTATTCTTAAGAAAATAAAGTATGGACTAAAACTTGGTTCCAGGAAACTAGGATAGTTAATATCTCATAGATGGTTAATACATTTTGGTGTCACTTCAAGAATTAAAGGGCTTAGTTTTCTCTTTTTGGCTTTTCAGAGCCAAACAACATGGGCGGCTCCACAGACTATGGAGTCAAACACTTGGGTTGGAATCTCAGTTTTGCTGTATGATTAATGGCAAGTAGTACCTTAAATAGCCCTCCCTGTTCCTCCTTTCTTCCCTCTGACAGTAATCACTAACCCACAGGTTAGAGGTTTGCGATCCTGGGCAAAACCAAGAGCCACTTTCTGAGTCTCGGATTTCTCATTTCCAAGCAAGGTTGTTGTGAAAACTGGAGATCATACAAATTGCTTTACCGAATGCATGGCATATGGTAAACATTTAATAAGCGGTAGTCATTATTATCGTTATTACTCTTATAAGAGAAATATTTTCTTCCAATGCTTTCAAAATGTGGAAAAGTGGGAAAAAGAGGATGGATTGCCCATCCTCTGTGGACAGGAGGATACTGATGATTCCATCTCTGGCCTATGGGTGAGCTGCTGGATAGAGTTGGATGGAAGAAAGGGAAGATGAGGAGGGTCAATGAAGAGATTATTTGCCCTTAATTATGCAGTGCAAATTCCTCTGCCCACAAAATTTCCAGTGCATTATAAACTTTCTCCCTAGTTAATCTTCGGTTATACAAGAAACTCTTAATAAATACTAGTCTTTGAAAGAAAGGTCCTTTCTTCTCAAGACCTGGTTCTCATAGGAAAAATCCATTTCTTCTTTGGATTATGATTGAAATTTTTTGACTGAAACATTCATCAGAAATAGCATACGTGTGTAATTCTCTGATTACTTATCTATATTACCAAAAGAATATAGATGACCACAGCATAAGCTGAACTACTGAATTTAATCTTAAGATGATCTTAGAAGAGTACTGAATTGATTTTAAAACCAATTCTTTGCCTAGTTGCCTGGCAACCATCCCAATACTTAGAGAATCTAGAAACTCTTGGAACCAGTAGGGTATAGTAGTTAAGCACCTTGGTTCCATTGACAGATAGACCTGGGTTCCAACTGCCTTTGCTAGATTTTAGCTGTGTGACTTTGAAAGAGTCACTTACATGTTTCAGCCTAAGCTTCTTCATCTATAAAATAGGGGTAATTGTGGTAATTCTCGGAGTTGTTCTGAGGATTACATAAGGAGGTGAATAAAGGATTTACAGCATATGTGCTTTTTTTTAGTTCCCAAAGTATTATATTATACAATGATTTTCCTTTCCTTCTGAAAGGAAAAAAAAAAAAAAAAACAAGAAGACAATAGACTAAAAAATACTGGAGTAAATATATTAATTTGCATGGAAATTTAAATTTTTTACAAATTCTTTCCATTGAATATAAATGCAATATATACTCATGGTCCAAACATCAGAAAATGAAAAAAAGTACATAAAAAATAATATTTGAACATATCCATTGCTGGATCTAAAATCTTAATATAAGTTTAGAATTTTAAAACATGTAGAAAGTTTCATGAGAACTTTAAAGGAGCTCCAAAATAAGCAATCTAAGGATTTAAAAAATTATGCATCAAAGGGAGAAAGGCAGCCAGAGGAGCACTGGGGTAAGTTAATGACCACAGTAGAAAAAGCATGCTCAGCAATGGCACGAAGGTATAACAGGCCAAGTAAAAATAAATGGAGATGTGGAAATAGGAATGAGCTGAAAGATGCTTAAAGATGATGATAAGCCTGTCTTTCCTGGGGCAAGATGTGTGTTTTGGGAGAAGAAGAGTATAAAGCGTAGGATAGTTGAATGGCATCATATTGAGGAACTTGACATAAAGACAGCTCTGGTTAAGCTTGGTTTAGTAGAAAACGGGAACTATGTTTCTGACTACAATATAATTTAGAAAATAAAAAGAGATATCTCAAGAATATTTCAAACATTTGGAAATTAAAAAGTATACTTCTAGATGTGATACACACACACACACACACACACACACACACACACACTGGAATATTACTCAGTGATCAAAAAGAATGAAATCTTGCCATTCGCAACAACATGGATGGAACTAGAGTATATTATGCTAAGCGAAATAAGTCAGTCAGAGAAAGACGCAGATCATATGATTTCACTCATATGTAGAATTTAAGAAACAAAACAGATGAACATATGGGAAAGGAAGGAAAAATAAAAACAGTTTTGTATTTTTTTTTTTTTTTTTTAGTTTATTTGAGACACAGAGAGAAAGAGAGGCCGAGAAAGAGGGAGAGAGAGAATCCTGAGCAGGCTGTGCGCTGTCAGTGCAGAGCCCACCATGGGGCTCAAACCCACGAACTGTGAGATCATGACCTGTGCTGAGATCAAGAGTAGGACACTTAACCTACTGAGCCACCCAGGTGCCCCGCAAACCATAAGAGACTCTTAAATACAGAGAACAAACTGAGGGTTGCTGGAGAGGAGGTGGGTGGGGGGAATGGGCTAAGTGGGGGATGGGCATTGAGGAGGCCACTTGTTGGGATGAGCACTGGGTGTTGTATGTACGTGATGAATCACTGGGTTCTCCTCCTGAAACCAATATTATACTGTATGTTAATTAACTTGAATTTAAATACATAATTTTTTTAAAAAAGCATATTTCTAAATAATTCTTGGGACAAATTAGAAATCAAAATAGAAATTTAGAAATACTTAAAATGGAATAATAATGAAAATACTATCCAGCTTGTGAGGTGAAGCAAAAATAGTATTTTGAGGGATATTTATAGTTGTGCTTATGTTAGAAAAGACATAAAATGGACAATTAAGAAACAAACTGAAAAGAGAAGGAAGGTAGAAAGAAAATAAGAACAAACCCAAAATTGAAGGCAGAAGTGACACAAATCAATAGTAAGGTAGAAGCCAAAAATATGATGGAGAATAGTAAAGCCAAATGTTGGTTTTTGGAAAAAGACTATTAAAATAGATAATCTTTTGGAAAAACCACTGAGAAAAATATACAAATGATTACAAATGAATAGAAGCAATAACTAGATCTACAGCAGAGATTAAAAAGATGACTAAAGGGGCGCCTGGGTGGCTCAGTCAGTTGAGTGTCCAACTTCAGCTCAGGTCATGATCTCACAGCTCGTGAGTTCGAGCCCCGCATCGGTCTCTGTGCTGACAGCTCAGAGCCTGGAGCCCGCTTCGGATTCTGTGTCTCCCCCACTCTCTGCCCCTCCCCTGCTCCCACTCTGTCTCTCTTGCTCTCAAAAATAAATAAGCATAAACAAATTTTTAAAAATGATGAAAAAACACTATGAATCCTTTACACCAAGAAATTTGCAAATGTAGACGAAATGGACAATTTCCTAGGGAAAAAAAAAAAAAAAACTTAGCAAACAGATCCAAGAAATAACAAACAGTCTCATCCATCTAGAACACAAAAACAAAATAAACAAGCAAACCAAACCTATACTACTCACTCAGTTTAGGGTCATATTTGTAATTTAAATTTTAATGATGACTGTAACGTTGGTCACCATTTAGCTCATCAGTCGGGTTTGCCTTGGCTTGAGTTGGGTCTAATTGTTGTTGCTATTTACCACCTTTAATAGCGTGTTGGCCTCACTTAGTTAGCTTCTATACTGGAGTCTTTTTCTAGGTTTCCAAGAACTATTGCAAAGGGTCTGTATAGCTGAAAATATTCCTGTCCCAGTGGATTTTTGATAGGGTTCTGGTCGAGAACCATTGATCCAGACCTTCACCATGATGTTCACCTCTTAATCTATACTTGCATAGAGAGGCGGTATTTACCTGCAAGGGTTAACTAACTTTGGCCACACGTTTTTGTTGAACTTTCCATAGTTGATATTTCCAAATTTATTTTCAGTGACAATTTTTTTTTCAGGTGGTACATAAAATAGGATTATGGGGAAACATTATGAGAGTCTCCTTAACAGTATGGGCAAGCCAATCTTGATTGTGTCTTTTAATCGGGACATGGGTACCTGGGGGACGGCGCCTTTCGTCATCTACTCATCATGTCTGGATGACAATCTACATCATTTGATAATCTATACCATCACCCTTTTACCCTGTTAGTCAAAGCATCTCATTTAATCCTAAAGCTTGGTTTATACCTGGCTGTACTCTAACCTTTCAATTATGGGTTAAAAGAAAATAGAAAGGGAGAGCAGAGAAGATAAAACAGACTTTCACTGAGTCACTGCTGGATGACAGGCCTTGTGCAAGGGATTACTCATTAAACCCTCATAACACAGTGAAATGGGTATTATTATTATTACTGCTTTACAGCTAGAAAGAACTCAACCACATAAAAATTAACCACTTTTCTTGGGGTCACGTAACTAACTAGTAACTGGCAGGACCAAGGATTCAAACTCATTCCCAACACTGTTTGTTTGACTCCATATCCTCTGTTTCTTTTGCTACAGTACTTCGAACACATCCTGGAGATTTTGGAACACTTACACACACACACACACACACACACACACACACACACACACACCGTGACAGATGGCTTCTTCATTCAGTCTTCATTTTGAAAATGAAGAATTAATTCGGATTAACCATGGTGAATAAGACAAATGTAGTCTGCTCTCAGAAAAACTTTATATTCTAGTAGAAAATGGGAACACACAGAGTGGGGAGCTAACCCAGCTTGAGGTCAGCTTTGATCAAAGTTATTTATTTTATGCTACCATGTAGCACTTTGCAAAAAGTGGTTGAAGGGCAACGAATGGTTGAATTACAGTAGTACTTTTAAACTGATGAGCTAAGATCCTATTTAATATAAATATAAATATATTTTTCTAATATATTATAAAAATAATATAAATTCATGATAGGATTTTTGATTAAAAATTAACTATTAAATGGGAATCACACTCCAAATTTATAATATTCAGCCAAGGCTCTATAGTTTAACCACAAGTTAAGGACATTAGCTGATCTTTTTTCTTGAGACTCCTAAATTTAACTTTTAATTCTATGCCTATGATTGGGAGTCCAACAGGAGCACTAGGGAATTCTAGTTCTTGCTCTACAGATGCAATCCTCAGTAGGTTCCATGTCTCTTCCACGTGCCATGCCAACTTGAGGAAGGTGCAAGTTACCAGCGGCTTTAGGTACAACTAGGTATGGGTAAAAAGTCTCACATCTCGGCTTGATTCCAAAAGGCGGTATGTAACTGCTAGCATGTTGATTTTGATAACAGAATGCTTCAACTATGAATTTACTCTATAAATTTACTACCATCCCCTGTGCCTATGAATTGAACTCTGCTCTGTAGATTCTATAATTTCTGTGTAGTAAATTTATACCTGCTATGTAGTAAGATACTGAACTGTTGGACCTTAAATGATCTACTATGTACTTTCAAAGACAGCGTGAATAATCAAGGAAAAGGCTTTCTCCAGTCTGAATTTTAGGAGGCAAACCCACCAGCAGTAATCCACGAGAGTGGATGGAGGATGTCAGAGGGCTATTAACTGGAGGAAGAACGCTGACTGGCAGGAAAAAGATGCATATCTAAGCACCTTTCCATACCTCCTGGAAATTGCTTGATCCTGGCTCAGTTCCAAGCTCTGACATATATAATTTTCATTTAAAAAATGACAGCTTACTAAAATGAGAAAAACATATCAGTCATTACATAAGAGACAGTCAATACACAGTTTTTCTTAAATGTAGATTCCAATAAAATATTAACTTATCTATTGTGAAGAATAAAAAGAAATATATTTTCTTGGTTCTGTTACACATATTTTAATGGAAATCAGTACTAATTATCTGCAGAGCATAGCTCTTGTTTTAAAACATTCACGCAAAACAAACGCACGAAAGTACAAGTGATTTTTAAAACTGCTTAATGTTGCTTTCAAAGGCACTTATTTTTTAAAAAAAGCAATAAGTGAGATTTGAATTTTAATGTTGGGGAAAATAGGAGCACAAAGTGAACATTGCATTTTAAAACTCACTACAGCATAGATGTATTAAGGGTACTTCTACATGAGATTGAATTATAGACTATTGATGGCTCAGTCTGCGATAATTATTAAGGCTTGTCTTCAGCAAACAAGTAACTACTGAGTCTCTAAGGTTTTCATCATATTGATGCGTATAGATAAGGTGAGTGTGTTCATAGTGCTGGCCTCCTCTTTCAGAAGTGTCTTTCCTGTCCTGCCCATTAGGCTGCAAGAAGGAGGGGGTGGGGGACTTCCCACTGGATGGCTCTCCAATCTCATCCCTGGCCCTTAACTTCCCTGAGTTTCGGGCCTGGCAACTCCACCTGCTTCTCTCAAATGCACCCCACACTTGTACAGTCTAAGCTGAATTCTCAACCCCTCCCCACTCCAACAAAACACCAACGCAACACCTGAACTTCATCTATCCGACACTCCTTGTTTCAGAGAACGGCACCTTTTGTGCAATCCAGAGAACTCGGAGTTATCTTCGATAACTTGTTCAGTCTCACATTTCCTATCCAGTATAGGACTTAAGTCTTGGTTATTTTGCTTCCTAAATCTCTTCCAAACCTACTTTTCCTAATCCAAGCTTACCATCACCTCCCAGCTGGATGATAGCAATGGCTTCCACTCTGGTTCACCCCCTTCTGCTCTGGCCACTTCCAATCCATTCTCAGTTCTGTCAAATGTATTTTAATGGAAACCATTCTCTGTATTATAGTCAGTCTCCTGACTTTTCCAAACAAATCCGATATTATCATCCCCCCCGATGTAAAACCCTTCAGTGGCTTCTTATTGTTCTTACGGTGGCCTAAGCTTTGCATTGCTGGCCATTCAGCTTCTGAAATGCCCTGTGCCTTTCGAAGCACAGGGTCTTTGCAAAGCTGCTTCTGCTGTCTGCAATGCTCTCCCCCAAAGCTCCCAACACCCCTGCTTCTGGCCTAATGAATGCCCACTCTTCCTTCAAATCTCCGGTTAGTCTTTGCAGAAATCCTTCCTGTTCCCTTGATTGGGTCAACTCTGCCCTATTCAGTGTCGGCCCAACATCACGTAGAACTCTTTCACAAATATCTCTCTCCCTGATTAGACTGCAACTTTCATATAAGGATAGAATTTGTATCTTTACAACATGTTGGTGACTCCACCACTGGACTCCAGTGCCCAGCACGGTGCCAGGAACACAGAGGTACTCAAAAAATATTTGTTGAGTGAATCTTGGCCAGTTCTTCCAAAACATATTCTCCTAAGTTTTGTCCTCATGATTCATTGTACTGTATGGCTCTGCTTGCCTCTTCTTCCCTGAGCTTGGCCTTGCCTCTTCAGCTATGACTGTTGACTTGCTTACATCTTTTTTTAAGGCTACCAAGTTTTCGGCAGCTTTGGGCGAACATTACGTAAAGTTCAGCTTGGCCCCACCTGACTCTACATTTCAGTATAGAGCCTTACCTGTATGGGGTGGGCCCTACACAATGTTGAATTCAACCTCGCGTTACAGGCGAGTGTCTGTACCCATACCAACATTTACATTATGTCTGCTGGAAGCATTATGGTCATAAACTCCAGAGAATGCAAAGATAATACATAAAACATGATAAGCATCATTAAAAACTATCTTTTTTCTTTCTGTTTTTAGTTATTCAGTGCTCTAAAAATGTATCCTTTGTAATAAAAGTTTCAAGACTTAGATATACTGTCCTAAATAATAGCTAAGTTTTCTCTAATAAGTTACTGAATTAAGGTAACTATGAAAATCTGTCTTTTTTCCTCAAAAGGTTATTTAAGTGTTTATCTCTATAATAGAACAACTGTTTGTAGGTTGATTTTTTAAAATCGTTTTTATTTATTTTGAGAGAAAGGTGGGGGGAGGGGAGGAGCAGAGAGAGAGAGAGAGAGAGGGAGAGAGGGAGAGAGAGAGAATCCTAAGCAGACTCCACATTGCCAGTGCAGAGCCCAACGTGGGGTTCAATCTAACAAACCATGAGATCATGACCTGAGTGGAAATCAAGAGTCAGACACTTAACAAACTGAGCCACCCAGGCACCCCTGTAAATTGATTTCTGAACATTTTTTGACTTGGCTAAAAAAAATTACCATTGGTTAGGGCACCTGGGTGGCTCAGCGGTTGAGTGTCAAACTTGGTTTCAGCTCAGGTTCTTGATCTCACAGTTTGTGGGATCAAACCCCAAGTCAGGCTCCACATGTCAGTGTGGGATTCTGCTTGGGATTCTCCCTCCATCTCTCTTTGCCCCTTCCCTACTCTCACGCAGTGCACACACATGCTAATAAATAAACTTAGAAAAATGCCATATGTCAATTTGTTTATCTTGTATACTGATGGCTTTAAAGTAGTTTTCTGGGTATGGCAGCGGGGAATAACACAAATGTTTAACGTTGTTGATTGTTGGGGAGAAGGGTTTATGCTTCTAGAACTCTGCTTTCTTGTTTATAGCCAAGGCTTTCTCTTGTATCAGAGTTCTAGTACATGAATATTGCCTTCTCTCTGTGTTCAATTTCTTTCTTGTTTCCTTGTCTAGTACCCCAGATACTCCAGGACAGTGGTGCTGCCTTATTTTCTACTCTTGACCCCGAATTCTAATTCCATTTCCATCTGTTGCCTTTTCCTGGTATCACTTCCTTTGGAAAACATACAATGCTCATCTACTGTGACTTTGTCCTATCAACTGTATTTCCACTATTGCCTTGTCAATTATCTTAAAACCTACATAATCCCATTGTGTTTCATCCTACACTCAATAGTTTCATTTAGTCATGTTTCACAAGCAGATAATTAGTATGGGTTCTTGACCAGGTGTATCTTAGGGGTTAAAATGTTTTTATTCTGTTCCTAAGGTGAATGTATATAGAAGACAAAGTACGTAAATCTTAGGGAAGAAAGAAGAAAAGATTTGGGACATGCATTTGGGACATGTCCCTGTTGAACTCTGGGGCTGTGTCTGTATCAGGCAATGAATTCGTGTAAATGATTGCAAATCTCGTCTATCTGATCCCTTTTCCTCCAAGTATGTTTTCACGGACTGTAGAAGTTGCAAAGAAGATGAACAGGGGAACCTCATCTGTCAGCTGAAAATGTTTCCCAAGTCTGAATAATGTTTGAAAACAAAGTGTTTCTATAGATGATATAAAAGAGTAATTCATACATATTTATGTAATCTTTTCATTATCATTTGCTACCAAAATATTTGCTTGTTACTGTGAATGCACAGTCTATTTTTATGATTCTTTCACTTGAATTCTTTGACAAATCAGGAACAACAGGAATTTAAATGACTAAGTATCTTTTGTTGGTGAAGGAGAAACCTACCATTTCCTAAGGTTCTATGGAGGAAAAGGAACTTCGTTAATATTACATTAGAGCAGGATAGCAAAACTAAAAAAGTACTCGATAACACTGTTACTGAGAAAATTTAGGTTTGTCTGGGTAGCCAATTCTGATCAATTTGACAGCAAAGAGGATTTTTTTTTTATGTGAGCATCATGGTAAGGACACTGAGAAAATTTCCTACATCTTTGGTTTGGATCTATGAAACTGATAAGCATCCCTTTTATTACTTTGAAGTATAGGATAGTATATAGGATATATATATACAGGATATAGGATAATGGAGAATGCCGTTAAGGTTTTCCACTTTCATGCTGTTTCATAATTCAGTGAATAAAAGTATTGTGAAGCTTCTTAGATTCTTCTCCTAAGAATGTTCTCATGGCATGATTTGCTTCCGGTTCATGGAAATGCCATATATATGCAAGCTCACTTTTGAGGAAGACTTACACTATGGTCAGTCTTGGCTGCATAGGTTATGTGATAGGATGGACTAAAACCCCATTCCCTATAAAGAGTATATCTGGGATGTTGTTCTGTAGATGAACAATTTCCTTGTAGAAATCTTCAGTTTATACATACTCATGTCAGAACTCTGATTTCAGATGGACATTTCCAATAAGTCATCTATTTATATGACTTAAAATACTGTTCTGATCTCTTCTTCCTTCTCCCAGCAAATGAATTATTTATAATTCTTTTCATAAAGAGATAATCAGCTAAAGAGCTTTCCTAAAGGTGGCAAAACTAAAAAGCAAATTAGTTTTATGACTTCAAAAAATTAGCTGACTATTCATTTATTATAATGTTTGCAGACTACTTTAGAACTCTCAAAGGAAGAATAATGGTCCAGTATAGTGCTATAAGGTTTCCTTTATGGACAGAGTAAGCCATTTAATCTTGACAGACTCAACTGTTTTTGATTTTCTGCCATGGATATCCATCAAAGAAACAGTAGTTGTGATTAATAGCATTTTGACCACTAACCAAAAGCATTTATAATGCATACCTGGAGAATATTCCAAAATGGAGGATAACGTTACAGTTTTTAAAAAGTTCGACAACCAAAAAAATCAATATCAGTCGGGAGAAAAAGCTTTTATAAAGGTACTTTTAAGATATATGGAAATGAAATTTTTAGATTTTTCATTAATTTTAAGGAACAGCAGAAGAAAAAACCTTTCAGAGAATTGATGGGAAATACTTTCCCCCTATTTTAACATGAAAATCACACTAGGTATTTACTTATCAATGTATATGTTCAAGATATGTAGAAGATGCTCTGAAATTAAACAGATCATTGTAAAATTTTTATTAGCTAAAAAGAACCACCCACTGCCACTTTTTTTTCTGTCATCCAGCTAAAATTTCTAGAATGGTGATGGCAGCAACACGAATGGGGCACAATAGACTTAGAAAAATGGTAGAATCCAAAAACTGACTCTATGTTTTCATAATTACACGGAGTCACATTCTCTCCCACCACATAGAGACCCATGAGATAAAAGCAAAACTGAGAATAGAAGTGATGTGCTAACATACTCTTAAAGCCAACTTGCAAACAGATTAGCTTTGGGGAGTATTCTTGCAAAAATTATCAGCCTAGAAAAATTTGCCAGATGGATATACGCAGAAAAGGCTAAACAAACTGGAACCATCATTGTATAGACCATATGTTCACTCATTAATTCGTTCACTTATGCATTTATTTATTCAATCAACAAATATGTATCGTGTTTCAATAACCAGAAAGGCATCGGGCTTAGGCACTATGAAATGACCTCTATTCTCACAGAGGAGAGGTGAATTCACATTTGTCGAAGGCAAACTACGGCCAGGTGTGTCACATGACTTGTATCAGTGTATGAAGTGGCCATCTTTATCATTCCTCTTTTTCTATCTGAGGAAGCTGAGCCTCACAGTTAAATAGGTTGTTCTAGGTCATGCAAATAGTAAGTGGCAAAGTTGGACTTCCAAACTGGCTTTGTTTCTGAAGTCCACTACACCATGGTGCCTGTAATCTGGCAGGGAAGACGGGAACACACACAAAGGCCCATAGCACGGATCAGAGACTGTGATAAACGCCGTGAGAAAGATGTACGTGACTTGCCATAGGAGCATGCGGGGGGAAGCCGTTCATTCTTCTAGCGTCTAGGTCGCCTCTCCCGGCACAGAGAAGCCGGCACTTGAGCTAGGTTCTTGGAGGTAAATGGGGAAGAGCATTTCAGGTAGAGACACCAAAGCGCATTGCAGGTTGAAGAAACAGCTTACAGTCTCACGGGGCTGGAAACAGTGTGTCTCACACACGTTTTATTTACACTACAGTTTTGAATTCTAACTTATTTGGGAGCAGAGCCGAACGGTGCCATGGCCAAAATCATTATCACACAAATGAGTCTCATGGGCTTTGAAGTGAGGATACAGGCTTTGAATCTAGGCTCTGCCACTTACCACTTGTGGGAACCAGAAGATCACTTAAGCCTTGTTGGATTAAATGGGAATCATCGTCATGAGACTATTGTAAGGCCAATAGGAGCTGATACAAGGGAACTGCTCAGCTTAGTTTCTAGCACATGGTATCTACTCACTAAATTGGCCGTTATGGACACTACATCACAGTAGTATCTGAAATATACCGCAGGATTCCTTTGCCTTTTGTACCAGGGCACTGTCTGAACAGCATTCTACTCTGCTGCACTGACTAAGCTCTTCAATGTACTCACAAGGCATAGCTTCAGTGACATTCTATTTCTTTCCTGCGGGCTTGCTGTTTTGTTGGGCCTCTTCTGCTCTCAACAAATAGAATCTTCTTTACTGCATTGCAGACCTACTTGAGCTGATGTCCAATTTGGCAGATATCACAGAATAATCTGTCTATTTAGGCTCCACAAAAATTATTTTACCCATTCCCCACTTCGCTAGCACCTACGGGGAGGCTATGGAGTGTGCCCTAGCCTAGTGGTTGCGAACCAGTTGTGCAGTGCGGGCTACACTGGGGGTGGGGGAAGGCTCAGGAAGGAGGAGGAGAGTGGTACAAGTCGGTCAGGTTATGGTCAGATCGAAAAGGAACTTAACATACTGAAGGATTTGGTCTTCATCCTGCAGAAATGGAGAGCCAAGGAAAAAAAGGAAGTAGGTGGATGGACTGAGTCGTTCATCTCCCCACTCCCCGCCCCCACTCCTATGTTGAAGCCTTAACCCCATGTGTAACTGTATTCTGAGAGAGGGCCTTTGGGGGGGGTAATTAAGGTTAGATGAGGTCATAAAGGTGGGGCCCTAATATGATCGGACTGGCGTCCTTATAAGAAGAGGAAGAGACACCAGGGTTCTCTCCCTGTGCCATGTAAGGACCCGGTGAGAAGCTGGCCATCTACAGGCCAGGAGGAGAGGTTTCATCAGAAGCCAACTCTGATGGCACCTTCATCTCAGACTTTGAGCCTTCAGAACTTTGAGAAGATAAAATTCTGTTGCTTAAGCCACCTAGTCTGTGCTATTTTGTTACCCTAGCATGCTGATACAGAAGGAGAGAAGCGTAACTGGATTTGGGTTTTAGGAAGACAACCGGTGCACTGTGGAGGACTACTCTGCATATTCTTTGGTCAAATTGATACATTCTTTGAAACTCAGCTCCTTTGGGGAGATTTCTTGATTCCTTAAGCTTCATTTTGATGCCTTTCAATGTGTTCCCACAGTGTTATGTGCATACAACTATCATGATGATGTGTCATAATTCTTGTCTTTAGTTGGCTGTCTCTACCACCAGACTGTATGCTCCTTTAGATCACAGACCACAGCTTTCTCTGTATTCCCAGCATCTGGTATGGTACTTGGCGCTTGGTACTTCTCAATAAATATCTGTAGCATTAAGTAATTAATGTAGAAGAACCCGAGGCAAGGAAACCAGTTCTAAGACTACTGATATAATAGTCCATTAGCAGGGGTGCCTGGGTGGCTCAGTCAGTTAAGCGTCTGACTTCAGTTCAGGTCATCACCTTGTGGTTCGTGGGTTCAAGCCCCACATCAGGCTCTGTCCTGACAGCTCAGAGTCTGGATCCTGCTTTGGATTCTGTGCCGCCCTCTCCCTCTGTCCCACCCCCCCTTGTGCTCTCTGTCTCCGTCTCTTGAAAATGAATAAACATTAAAAAAAATAATTCATTAGCAGAACATGCAACTGTAACTCACATCATCTTAATTGTTTGGCAAAAGGTGATAAAAATTGACAATAGCTTGTCTTTAATCTTTTATTTTTAGTATCTTCCAAAAATGAAATTAAAAAGTATTGAGGAAGTTGACTTGAATGATTTTTACCTCACTAAAAATTAGGTTCCATCCCACCCATTAAGTCCTGGTATAAATACACAGTACCTAATAGCCTCAAGAAAGAAGAAAATGCTGACTATTTATAATCACCTCATTTGTTTGGAAGAATCACCAAAAATCTATACAGTGAATTAATGTAATCAGCAAACTGAAATGCATTATTCTGTAATCTATGTAGAATTCCCGATAAGTCTTTCAGAGTTTGCCAGTACACCAATGATTAAAGATATTAGGCCCAAACCAATCTTCTATCTTTGCTTTTATAGTGCAGCAGCAGTTACAGGAATGGAATTTATCCATTAACCAAACAAAATGTTCCTATAAATCACCATATTAATTGAGGAGTTAAAGTCTGTGCCTGTGCCATTTAAGCAAAGGAGGGATGTTGCCAAAAAGAGATATGCTCAGTGGATTTGACGGTGCTAATGTGTTCAATTTCACCCTTTAGTCGCTGTGATTCTAGATGACAGACTCATCCCTCTGATCATTTAATTCTGACCTATTAAGATAGCCATTTCTATTAGATTTTTCCAGTTCTTACAACGTTCTTAGAACACTGTATATGGTTTGGGGATTTATTGGATGGCAAACGTGTGAAGCCATTTTCCCCCATTTCCCTCTGATTCTGTGGGCTTTTGCAGAGACTGAGAATAGCCAAAACTTAATAGAAGTTTTTAATCTTTAATTATAATTCTAACAAAGGTTCTCTAATTGCTCAAGCTGGCATACAAGAAGTAGAAAATTTTTACATACTTGTGTTTAGAAAAGAATAACTATATATATATATATATATATATATATATATATATACTTTTTAAACGTTTTTTAATTTATTTTTGAGAGACAGAGCATGAGCAGGGGAAGAGCAGAGACAGAGGAAGACACAGAATCCAGAGCAAGCTCTAGGCTCTGAGCTGTCAGCACAGAGCCTGACGTGGGGCTCGAACTCACAAACTGTGAGATCATGACCTGAGCTGAAGTTGGGCACTTAACCGACTGAGCCACCCAGGAGAATCAAATGACTAGGCTTATTTAGAAAATAATAATGAATTTCTAATGAAAATCAGATGACCTTGAAATATTGGCCTACCTTTTGGAGATACTTTTCTTTCTCCTCAGATTGCTGAGTCTTTAGGGTGTCAGCAGTGATGTCTGGACTCTCTAAAAGAAACAAAGTCAAATTCAACCTGAAATAATTTTATCCTGATTTTATAATAAGGTTGATATGAAACTGGATAAATATTAAAAGGTAATAGAGCGGGAAGGTAGACACAAATATGTACTGTCTTGAAACTTTATAAACCAGATTCATAAATAATCGGAGACTGAATAATTGGCTATGGCCAAAGGGAACCTCTAATGTCTTTAGAAGGTAAGACAAGAGTCCAGAGACAAGAGAAGGTCTCCGAAGAGAACATATTTGCAGTATCAGAGCTTCCAATTTCTATATTCCTATTCAATGTGGTAGGGAATTTAGACATTCTCCTCTGGGTAGATAGGGTGGTCTCTGAGACAGAGCTTTGGTATGCAATTCAGAAAGTTATGCCAAAGTGTAAAGTCATCTCCTTATACCTAGTACATAGTTTCTGAAGAATCTAGGAATCAGGATGTTGAAATGCATAAAACTTGGTACTTAATGTTTTTTCCAGCGAAAAAAGGCTGGAAGTAAATTTTCTCTAAAAAATACGAAGGGGAAGTAAAGCAATTATTGGAAAGACGACGGCATGAAAGGTATTTAAGCTCTCTAGACCTATAAAAATTGCATAATAGCAGTTTGCACATCTGCTTACTAATGTCTTACACGTCTGGGAACTTGGCTCCCAATATTGATTCTGCTTTCAACTTTCTCGGAGGCTTTCCTGTGTGAACTTGATTACGTAAACACCCCATTCAGTCAACATGTAACGTCCCCCCAGATTATTCTCTACCGTTTAGCCAAAGAGCTGCCATAACTCAAGAGATACTTTCAGATGTGATGTTAGGTGTAATAAATACACCAGTGGTGCTTTTGGGGAAGGAGTGCTGAGAAGTTTGAGAAGCTGTGGGTATAGGGTTTTAGACATGTGAAACGAAAGATTCTTATTTTAGAATTCGGTTCTGCAGTTACTTCTGGGAGGAGCTCTGCAATCCTCCAGGTTGGTGATGATGACAGGAGGCATCCACTCACCAGTTGCACCGCCCCTGGAGGCCCTAGCCACCGGCAGACGCTGACTGCTACCTCTGGACAGCACCAACTGAGATTCGTTGGTGGGATACATCGACGCGGCCACCCAGAACTGCTTGGCCAAGTTGGAGTCCTGTTCTGAAGATCCCGTGAACACCAGTAATCCCTGAGGGCAAATTTCAACGGACTCCTTTAGGCCAGGGCGACCTCTGCCGCCGGGCTTTGTTTCCATGGCAACTCAGGACGCTTCTCCAAGCTCCCTCGGCTTCTTTCCCAGCCCCGCCTTGTAGAGAACGGTCAGATTGGCAACAACCACGCCAGAAGTCCTTAGTTTTCCTGGATAGGTGTTGGGGTGCAGCGCCTGCACATGGGCTATCCGAAAGCCCACGTCTTCCGGGCCACAGGCTTTAGGGTCGGTCCAAGCCTTGCGAGTCCAGATAGCAGAGTCAAAACATCAAGTTGGGGGCGTTTCTTGTCCTGTTGGGAGTCAGTGGGGCAACACTTCAACGCTCTCACATCCCCAGACTTCGACCCACCTCCCACCCAGCTCCCTATCCCCCAAATATATCTAGATATCTAAATAAAGCTTTCAATTTCTTTGCTCTGCCACCTGAACCCACCCCCTCCTTCCACACCAGATTGCCACAGCTCAGCATGCCCTATGTGGATATTGGTTGGAGAATCCAACAGGGAGGCCAACCTCCTAGCCCTAGGGGAGCCCAGAGGTCCAAACGGGGCGATAAGCACCTAGGTGTAAAATTTTTGTTAAAGAGTTCCCTCCGCCCTATCCTTTCAGGGAAATCTAATGGAAGAAGCTGAATTTAGATCCTAAGTGCATTTACTCATCAGTCCGGCTAAAAGCTATGTGCTCTGCAAGAGTCTTAAGTGATTACTTAAAAGAAGGGGCTATGGCTCACGTGTGGACTCGGTCCAAATAAACTGTGAAAAATGTTCATGTATTCTTATAAAAAAACCATTATGAAGTGTGAGCGAATCACTTTCCTGGGAGATTTCGTTAATCTAGGAACAATCTCACTATTTCAGCCAACAGCAAAGTTGTGATTACCATGGCAGGAATTGACACGGATGGCCTACAGCCAACTCAGGAAAGGAAAGGGGACACCTGGTAATAACCACAACTTACAACTTGATGGCACTTTTTAATCTTTCAAAAATTTTCATACAGCCTCACAAAAAGATAGTTTCAAAAGTTGATAATCACAAGTCTACAGAATGGCAATAGATCAACTAAGCAAAAAATTATATTCCCCAATATGTCTAAAATTTGGGGGGGTTAAGCACCTCAAGGAAGTTGAAAAATTATAAAAACATATATATATATATATATATATATATATATATATATATATATATAATACATTGTATATTTAGCAGCTAAAATACTGATTTCTCTCTTGGCTAAGCTATTCATAGGCAATGGGGAGTATCTGCGTATTCCAATCCCCCTCCCCCACCCCAAACACACTGATGTGCATAGGCAGCTCATTTGGACGATTAACAAATCTTTTTACCTGGCCGTGTCGTTAGTGATTGGTACTATTAGCAATCAGCTAACTACACTGCCTAGTAACTAGACTCACAGAGGGGGTAAAAAAAAGTTCACTTCCATCACACACTGCAGACCAAGTTGGTGCCCCAAACGTGGTGATAGGCAAATCATGGTGTCAGTTGTAGCTCCCTTGAGTTGGTGGGTTGGTGAAAATGACCTTACTCATGAAAAAAAAAAAAAAAAAAAAAAAAAAAAAGGCACAAGGGATCACATCATACAGCATTAAACGTCAAGTTCGGGGCTCGTCCCCTGAGTCTAGAAGTCATTATAGCTTACATTAATGCCATTCAACTGTCCAGATGTCGCCCTGCTTGCAGGAGATTGCCCACTCTCGCAGTGACGCCCCGGAGTAGCTCACAGTTTAACTGCACGGAGCAGCGGCCGACCCCCTGGGGTGCAGGCATTTCCCCCGAGAGCCGACCATGTGCTCCGCGAGCAGCGCTGTGTCCCGCAAATGCTGACGCATCGAGTCTCGAAGCGCAGCTTTCTCCCAACGCTCGGGATCCGCCGCTTGCCGCCGAGGGTGGCTGGCGTCCTCCGGCCCGCGGGGCGGCGGGTGATGCTGTGCCTTGTTTTGATGGCAGTGGAGTTAGTGATTGTGAGCACCAGAGTACAATCAGCTAATTACACTGCCTACAAACCGAGCACCGGGCGCCCGCGGGCTGCAGCTCCCGGGAAGGTCGGCGGTGCCCACGCCTTGGCCCCGAGAGGGGGCCGGGCCTCGTTTCCCCTCTGGCGACGCCCGACGGTGCCCGGACGCGAGGACCAGGGCGCGGGGTCCCGGACTCCCCGGGTACCCTCGCCCGGCCCGCGGGATGCGCTGGCCCCTGCCCGGGCCCCCGCGCACACTTGGCGTGGCAGGGCCAGCGGGCAGCGCTCCGAGAGGACCTGCACCTGCGGGCCGCGCCCTCCCTCCCCCCACCCCCAACCCTAGGTGGCTTCATCCCAGCCTCCGCCGAGGCCCCGCGCCGGTCCTCCGTGCCTCCCGGGGCCCTCCCCCTCAGGTTCCCTTCCTTCTCTGTACGCTTTCTGGGGCCGGCTCCCACCTCCCTCACTCCCGGGTCCGGTGCGCCCCAGAAAACGTTTCTTCAGGCCCCAGCCCGAACCCTAGAGCCGGCTCTCTCAACCCCGTGCGCCCCGCAGCTCCGAACGGCCGAGTGACCGTGGCCGTGGCGGGCCAACCGCCCTTGGAACCCCGAGGCGGAGGGGGCGGGGCGCGCGCGAGGTGGGGGTGGGTTGGGGGAGGGGCGGAAGCTGCCAGAAGGGGCCGAGGGCGGGTCCTTGCGGGGAAGAAGCCCTGGAGACCGAGGCACAGATTCCTGAGAAGTTTCTCTTCCTGATAGGGCAGGAGGGACAAAGAGCTCCTTTTCCCCTACCCCTCCCCAAGAAGCCCCACACGCCCACCCAGTTTTCATGCCCATCTCCGTCAGAGAAAACAACTTGGCCTGGTACCAAATTGTAGGCTCTAATTTTCCAGATGGAGATAGGCCTGGGTGGCCTCTGGCTTGTGGGACGACTGCCTTTGAGAATCCCGCCCGCACCCTTGCCTTCTCCTTGGGCTCCTTTTACAGTCTTGGAGGGCCATGCAATGAGGTGGAGGGTTGGATCTTCTAGTCAAATAGCCAGTCAGCCAACTCGTTAGTTAGATCACAGCTTGGGCCTCACATATTCATTTAATTTCCTGGTATATATTCAGCACCTAAGGTCACTTACTCTACCCTCCATGTGTATAATCTAGGTGGTAACACAAAGTGAACACATTGTTTATCCCTCAAGGCAGTATATAATAAATTACTAAACTGGGCAGAAATAGAAGAGGGTAGGTTGGGTATCAGTGAGAACTGTAATTGTCAGGGAAGGTTCATGGAGGAGCTGAGGCTTGAGTAGGTCCCCCAAGCAAGACTAAATCTGGATATTCAGGGAGAAACAATGTCTTGTGACCAGTTACATTTTTCTTATTCTCACAACTCCACATGTGATAATGTAGATGTATTTATGTGTGTATTTGGAGTAGACTGGACAAAAAGGACAGTTCGAGAGGATTTCTGGGGGACCTGTAGGAATACTTCTTGTCTTACTTACTCCATGCCCTCTTTTCCTTCAATGAATAAGTCAGGAGAGGATAACCTCAGTTTAGTGAAACTCAGTTGGGAGTAGCCCCCCACTCCCCACCCCCAGTATGGTCTTCACGCATCTGGTATAGAACACTCACTGTTGACCCCAAATGCTTGGTTCTAAATTATTTCCCACAGAGGAAAACTTCCCAGCTATAGATTGATTCCCTAAACCCAGCAAATGGTTTCATAGATGCCTCTAATAGCGTGAATTAGGAGCGACTCATCTAGATCATTCAAAACAAATTCTAAACTCATACTATTAAGCCACCAGAAGAACTTTCCAATGATGAGTTTTCAGTATTATAGCATTATCTTTCAATATGAACACACATTTTTTGCCACACGCATCATTTGTTCTGGCAACACCAAAGTGAAGAGTAAGAAACCAACTTTACTGTATCAAATGTATGGTACAGAAAACATTAATTGTCAAGATCAACTTATAAAGTTAAATTGCAAAAAACAGGTCATTTATAACTAACAATAATTTGCATTCATCTTACGGTTGGGAGAGGCACAATGTTGTGGAACATATTACACAAATCCCTCACGCTTCTTTAACACGTACAGTAAACCAAGCCATACTGGGCAATAGGCTGGAATCAGAGCTTATTAACCTGTGAGCTTTCTAAAGGTAACTATAGAGCCAATTTTGTATTTTGTAGTTAAATATACACGCATAAATAAGTGCAGGAGCGAAATAGCTTTCATTCCATTAACAACATGCAGACTTACAAGTTTTGGTTAGGACGTAATTATAAAAGCAGTTCTGTTTTTTCAAATTGCGAGTCAATTTACCCAATACAATATTAAATACCTCTTCCTGGTTGATGTTTTAGGATCATTAGTTGCATCTAACATGTCTTACCTGAGTTGGATTGCTGCCCTCCAAAGCACTGGTTGCAGTAGATGCCTTGAAACTTATATTTTTAGAGCTGTTCTTCAAGGATGATAAAAAAAATAAAGAAAACATATGTAAAAGTCATCAAGATGCATTGTCTCCAGAAATAGATTTTTTTTTTAAACGCAGTTCATTTTGCAGGTAGTGCAACTAAAAAAAGTAAAATAACAAGAAAAAAATGTGTCTTTTTTTTTTTTTTTTTTTTTTTAAAGAATGCTTGTTCTTAGGGTTGCTGTTGACTTGGCCTGTAGTTACTAGAGAAACTCCAAGGATCTCATTCCCTTTATGGTTCATGTCTAGGCATGCCTGGAGACCAGGGAGACCCATGATTTAATCTAAGTAAGAATGCTTGTGGTGTTTTAAAATACCAAACAGAAGATTGCATTTGTTTTAGACAAAACCAGGAAGGTACCTTTCAGGGAGAGTGTTTACTGTTTTATTGAATTTCTGAGCTTTTGGTGATTAGGATGATGGGGAAGGAGTGCTAAGGGGAGGCAATGAGAGTTAATGATCAGGAGGAAACCCAGAAGAGTATAGAAAACATACACCTTCTGCTTTAGCTTTGGAGAATTTGCATTGGTTAAATTTACCACTCCTAGATGAAAGACTAGAGTGATGGGGATTGGGAATTACAAAAGGTGGAGACAAACTTACTTTCTTCTTTTAACACACACACAGACACCATCTGAACATATTCTCTGTTCCATAGCTTTTGAAGGATGCCGTTAGAGAGGAAGAAGTGAAAAATCAGACTGATTAGAAATTTATTGGAGTTTAGCAGCTTATTTTAGAAAGATTTTTTTTTAATTTTTTCATTTTTTTCAAATGTTCATTTGTTTGAGAGAGAGAGAGAGAGACTATGGGCAAGCAGGGGAACAGCAGAGAGAGAGACAGGATCTGAAGCGGGCTCTGTGCTGACAGCAGAGGTTCTAACCCACAAACCATGAGCTCTTGACCTGAGCCCAAATCAAGAGTTGGATGCTTAACTAGCTGAGCCACCTAGGCTCTGCTTAGCAGCTTATTTTTAAACCTATTTTTTAATTGTTTATTTATTTTTGAGAGAGAGAGAGAGAGAGAGAGAGTGTATGAGCAGGAGAGGGGTAGATAGAGAGAGGGGGACAGAAGATGCAAAGCAGGCTCTGTGCTAAGAGTAGCAAGTCCGATGTGGGGCTCGAACTCACCAACCGCGAGATCAGGACCGGAGCCGAAGTCAGATGCTTAACTGACTGACCCACCCAGGCACTCCTAAACCCACTTTCTAAATGCATATTTTCTCTTAGGAAATATAACACCATGTTTTGATTTTTATATAGACCAATAAATGTCAGACTACCTTATTACCATTCACGCTACTATATTAAGAAGTAGTGTGTATGTTGATGCAAGACTAGATTGAAGTCAACCTAGTGCCTTTGAAGAGCTAAAAATTAATGAATCTGTTTAATTATGACAGGAGATTTTCTTTCCAGCTAAAATGAGCTGTCAGGAGTTTTTATAATTTCATACTTGGGATTCCATTTCCTTGTGCTCTCATTAGTAAGAGTGCCCCAGATTCATTAGCTTCTTATTTATATTTATTGATTAATCAATACTGTTGCTTTCAATATGAAAATGTTCAATTAATTTATCTTTTAGTAAATCAGAAACAATCTAAAAAATAGACTTCGTAATTAAAATTGCTTGAGCTCTTTGTTAAGGCTTTAACAGTACAAACAAACATTTTTCTTATTAACCATCTTGAAAGAACACAGTCCAGCGATTTATGGTTTAGTTGGAGAGATAGACAGGTTGTATACACAGCTAATTAAGAAAGGGTTTAGTAATTATATTAATATTAATATATACAATATACTATTCATATATTATTTATATGTTTATATTGTATATAATTACTTAAGTACCAAGATGGTTAGATTAATAGATGCTTCAAGACTTCTTAATACTAATGTAAGCTTCATTGTTCTTTTAAAATTAATTTTTAATTTTTTAATGTTTAATTAATAATAGATAATTATCTTGACACACAACTGAAATCGTACGGTATTTGTATTTCGGTCTGACTTATTTCACTTAGTATAATGCCCTCTAGGTCCATCCACATTGTCACAAATGACAAGATTTCATTCTTTTTTTATATGGCTGAGTAATATTCATGGCATATCTATAGATGCACCACATCTTTTTTATTCAGTCATCTATTAATAAACACTTGGGTTCTTCCATATCTTGGCTGTTGTAAATAATGCTGCCATAAACATAGGGGTGCACTTATCTCTTCAGATCAGTGTTAATTGTTTTCTTCGGATAAATACCCAGAATTGGAATTACTGAATCATATGATATTTTATTTTGTTTGAGCATAGTGTTTTTTATAGTGGCTGCACAATTTACATAAGTGTCATTATTGCCAGTATTTAGGAAAAAAGAAAAAGCAAATCACCAAAGGTGGGGACATGGAGAAGGCTATATGGAAAATAAGGGATCAATCTGGGTCTAGAAGAAAAAGTCGGACTCAGATAAGGGGAGAAGACAGAGGTGGATGTTCCTGGTAGCAGGAACACCTCATGAAGGAAACATAATGATCGAATTCATGGAGACCGTAACATACACGGTCAGTTGGGAGAGCAATGAGTGTGTCCGCACTTGGGGAAATAAGATCAGAGAGGTGGGTAAGTAAGAAATAGATCGTGGGGGACTTTAGGTGTCAGGCCAGAGAGTTTTAATCTCATTCTTCTGATGGGGCTATGACTTACATGATGTGTTGTTCTATGGAGATTAATAAAGTGGCATAGATTAGAAGAGGAAGAGACTGAGGAGCCTCAACGTCCATTTAGGCAATTATTTTAATGGCCTTGGCATGCAGTGATGTAGAAAATCTGGTATGAATGGGAGGGGCTTGGGGAAGGAAAGTGCACAGGACCTGGTGACTAAAGTGGAGAGAGACCAAGATGAACCTCCAGTTTCCAATGACAAATGAAGACGCTGGGAGGCAAAAGTAGTCAGAGGCTAATCAGGATGCATTTACGGCCAGGCACGTTTAGGCGATGAAAGGACCTTGGTAAAAGTGGATATTTGGGGCTGCAACTCTGGAAAGGAGAGATTTAGTTATTCTAAAGGTGCAATAAAGTGCCCAGGATAAATGAGATCTCTAAGACAGGTATGACGTCTTATTTTTCACTGACCCTCCAGCATCTGCTGGAGGCTTTATAAAACGACTTTATAAAACAGTGCTACTTACTTAGGTTATTTAAAAAATACACTTTCTGGGGCTCCTGGGTGGCTCATTTGGTTAAGTGTCAGACTTCTGCTCAGGTCATGAACTCATGGTCTGTAGGTTTGAGCCCCGCGTCGGGCTCTATGCTGACAGCTCAGAGCCTGGAGCCGCTTCAGATTCTGTGTCTCCCTCTCTCTGTTCCTCCCCTGCTCGTACTCTGTCTCTCTGTTTCTCTCTCAAAAATAAAGAATAAAAAAATTAAAAAAAAATACACTTTCTGTCAGAAGTGGGATTTCTGCTAAAACATCTGTATTTTTTTCTTCATTAGCAATGATGTGCATTTGCATATGGACATCATCTGCAACTTAAGTAAGGGAAGCTAATGAAATCACATCGGTCTGATGATAAGACTGGCTACAACATCAAAAAATGTAGTGAGTGTTATGTTCAACATAGATGACATTGTAAAATTATTTTGCCTATTTTTAAATTATTAAATGCATAAGTATTTTCATCTTATACCGAAGTTTAGCTAAGATCAAGAAGACAAATGCAGAATCAGATTTTCAAGGTTTACTGTTATCGATGAACCTTGGGCTTGAAGGTACCTTAGCGATCCAGCTGAAATTCCCTCATGCTAAAATGAGGAAATGCAGTTCCGGAAACTGCTAACTTGTGCAAGGTCATTTTGGTCATTTTCCTGTTTTCTACCATTTGACTCTCTGTTACAGTCTTAATCAGAAGGTAAAATAGGTCTTTGATATACTTCCCCTTATTTCTGTTCTTCATCTACATTCGAAACCTCATGGTCAGAAACCTCATGTTTGCCCCGTTTCCATGTTTCCATGGTGCTTCCCCTCAGGCTCCCTCCCCTATTTCCAAAACATCTCCAGACAGAACAGGATTCTTTCCTTGTACCGAGGATAACTCGTTTGACATTTTGAGAAGGAAATCCTGAAAGACAACGTCTAGTCAAGGGACTAAATGCCTCATAATGGGAATTCTATTTTATTTTTATTTATTTTTAATTTGCTTAAGGTTTTATTTATTTTGAGAGAGACAGAGATAGCATGAGTGGGGAGGGGCAGAGAGAGGAGACAGAGAATCCTAAGCAGGCTCTGTGCTGCCAACCCAGAGCCCAACCGGTGCCTGAACTCAGGAAACCATTAGATCGTGACCTGAGTTGAAACCAAGAGTCTCACGGTTAACTGACTGAGCCACCTAGGAGCCCTTCATAATGGAAATTGTAGACATGGCATAAAAGCAGTACAAGAGCTGTTTTATTTTTATTTTTTGTCCTTAAATTTCTGCATCCATTTTCTTAAAAAAAATTTTTTTTTAGGTCTGTTTATTTAATTTGAGAGAGAGAAGGAGATTGAGAGTCCCGAGCAGGCTCTGTGCTGTCAGCACAAAACCTGACATGGGGCTTGAACTCCCAAACCATGACATCATGACTTGAGCCCCTCCACATCCATTTTCTATTCTACTTAAATATGAGGTTGGTTTAGGGGTGGCTGGGTGGCTCAGTCAGTTAAGTCTCCGACTTTGGCTCAGGGCACCATCTCTCAGTTTGTGAGTTCGAGCCCTGCGTCAGACATTGTGCTGACGACTCAGAGCCTGGAGCCTTCTTTAGATTCTGTGTCTCCCTCTCTCTCCGCCCCTTGCCCACTCAAGCTGTTTCTCTCTCTCTCTCAAAAATAAATAAACATTAAAAAAATATATGAGGTTGGTTTAGGCTGGCCCAGTCTCAACCTTCTGCAAAATTCTAATATCCTGCCATTGAGCATTATTACTACCTGGGTGTTTAATTGCCATGGAAAACAGAGTACTCAATCTGAACCGAGCACTGTTCCTCTGATCCCAGCTCTTCTGCTGAACTCAGTTATTGCAGTGATAACATTATTGTCTTGGTTACTAATGCTGGAAACTTGGAGTGATTTTTTGACTATCCCATTTCTCAAAAGGTTGCATCCAAATAGTCACTTGTGTACATATCTGATTTCCTTCTCCAGATTATAAGCCTCTTGAAAAGAAAATTGAATTAAAAAAATTTGTTTTAACATTTATTCATTTTTGAGAGACAGAGTGTGAGTGGGGGAGGGGCAGAGAGTGGGAGACACTGAATCCGAAGCAGGCTCCAGGCTCTGAGCTGTCAGCACGGAGCCTGACGCGGGGCTCGAACCCACCAACTGTGACATCATGACCTGAGCCCAAGTCAGATGCTCAACCGACTGAGTCACTCAGACGCCCCCGTTGAATTTTTTTTTTACCCCCATGGCACTTAGCAGCATCTAATATGTAGTAGATGGTCAGTAAATAGTCATGGATTGAATATGAATTATAACAGAAGATATAGATGTCATTATGTATAGGAGGCGATTTAAATAAGGTGTTTAAAATCATCATAAACAAGTAACTGAAGGAAGTGTTGCATGATGTTTAGTTTCTATTTGTTTTTTCTGAACTCTAAGTACATTGTTATTCTGCTGTTCTATTCATAACATTAAGGCCTGCCTGGGCCTGTTTCAGAAAATAATGCTAGGGAGGGTTCAAAGCCTCATCAGCTAATGTGTTTCACCAGCTCAAAATGCAGTACAGCAGTGTGGCATCCGGGAAGGTGAAATAATCAAAGAAAGATTAAACACCTGGCACCATTTTAGTATTATAAATGCAAACACTAAACCATTTGAAAAGGAAAAAATGGAGGATATCTTAATGCATATTGTGCCTTTAGTTTTAACGTAAATTTTATTTCAGCAATATTAGTTGTCCTCGTTTTCAATTTTTTTTACTTCTAACATAAATTAAAAAAAAATTAACCTTTGCAAATCCCAGCAAAGCCTAGAAAAGATGAGAAGAAATGATGCAAAACTGTGATAATAATCTGTGTTAACCTTAAGGCATTGTGAAGCAATCAAGAGTATAAAATAAATGGGAAATCTTAATAGCTAGGAGCTCTCTCTCTTAATGCGCTTCTACCTGTGCTGCATATAAGAATCATTTGCGGAAGCTTTTAAAAGTCCTGATGTCCTGGTTGTTCTCTATCCCCCTTAAATCAGAATCTCTGGGGGGAGGAGTAGGGCATCAGTATTTTTAAAAGATATTCAGGTGATTCCAAAGTGCAACAGTTTGCCAACCCTGCAACTGAGTAAGGGGAATAAGAAATATGCCATGGGAAGCCGAAATCAATAAGATGCTATGAAAAAGAAAGATCATTAAGGTCCTGGTTGCAACTTAATTTTATTTTTACATGTTCTGGGCATAGAGTAGATAATTAAATGCTAGTTGAACTAGCCTTACTGAATCACATCATTACTTGCAGGTGCTCAGGGACCATTTCCATTGTCCTTATATTATCATTTCTCATGCCTCCTAAGCATCAAAGATATTACCCTAGCCAGTGCAATGCTATCTGTGTTTCCAATAATAGTATCGATATTTCATCTCAGTTCGTCACTGGTGAACGTTTTAAGTTATACCTCTCCAGCGTGCCCACTACCACTAACAATGAAGTTTTTACCCCAGCCAACAGGGGAGTAATTCATTTCCAAAATTCTACTGTAGAGTCTATTTCCTTAAAACATCTGTCTCAGATTGGCTTCCTCTATTAGAAACAGACTCTGAGATGGGGGGACTACATGCAGAAGGTTTCTTAGGGAGTTCTCTTGAGAGATACACCCGCAGGGGAGTTGGAAACATAGGACGGAGAGAGGGAGAGGCGGACCAGTGATACACTTGCAGCTGAGGACTCAGCCTATTTTATGGGGAGCTCTAGAGATGGGACGGCTCTTCAGAATTGCAAGGGGGCCAGGTTTTCGTATCCCCACATTAGTCCGTCAATGGCTGCAGGTGGCCCCTTGCAGAGGAGGGGAGGATATCTTTTCTGTGAGGTAGTTTCCAAGAGTAAATTCCAGTGAGAGACACAGCTATGAGCCTTGAGCATCTGATAGTTCCAGCAGTTGGGAGAGGATGGTGTTGACGCTGAAGAGGGGAACTGGTTGAAGGGCCTCGGTATCTGTTACGGTGTCCAGAATGACTTCTCTTTGGCCACTGGGAGCCCTTCATGTAGGCCCTTGTATCTGTTGACATGACCCACTAGTTTTGTGTAGCTTTCTTACTTTCTGGTAAAATACTTTCTAGGCTCATCTCATAGATTTCCTGAACTCGAACTGGAATCAGCTGGTGTGCTAAGGGTTTGTTCGTTTGTTTTTTTAAGTGAGAAATGGTATTTAGAGACCACAAAATGAGCCATGGGATTGTTTGTTGACTCTAGGCCTTTCAGTAGGACAGAATTAACATACAAATTTTGGGGGGGGAAAAGCCCTCAAGTTTATATTAATATTACCATTTCAAATGTAACATAGGATTTTTCTTAATTCCCTTGATTTTACACTTTTATCCTTTTTCCTTACGTTAAAAATCTTAGTTCATAACAATAGTAAATGTTTATATGTCTCTATTCTATTCTTTTTCTATGTAAAATTTCAAAAAAGTAATACTAATATTACCGTAAACAGGCTACAGAATGACATTTAAAAATGTATATCCTGGGGCGCCTGGGTGGCTCAGTCAGTTGGGCCTCCGACTTTGGCTCAGGTCATGATCTCGTGGTCCGTGGGTTTGAGCCCCGTGTCGGGCTCTGTGCTGACAGCTCAGAGCCTGGAGCCTGCTTTGGATTCTGTGTCTCCCTCTCTCTCTGCACCTCCCCCTCTCACACTCTGTCTCTGTCTCTCTTTCCAAAATAAATAAACATTAAAAAAATACTATAAAAAATGTGTATCCATCCAGCTCTCTCTAGAATATATTCCAATGTGTTCTAGAGTCCCTTGGATTTTGTCAAAGCACTTTGCTTGATCTTTATTCCATTCAACTTGTTAGTAGCAAGACACATTCTTGTCAAATTGACAAATAGCAGGTAGTCAAAATGATGAGAGAATTCACTGAATGACAAAATTAGGGTCACAAATAATCTCGATTCCTTATAGTGATGTTCTAGATTTAACACAATGAAATATGATAGGTAAAACTGCAATATGCAGTTGTCATTTAATCCGTAAAGCATCAGGAAAGACTTAAAAAAATTTTTTTTATTGTTCATTTACTTTTGAGAAACAGAGATAAGAGCACGAGTAGGGGAGGGACAGAGAGAGAGGGAAACACAGAATCCAAAGCAGGCTGCAGACTCTCAGTTGTCAGCATAGAGCCCGAGTCGGGGCTTGAACTCATGAATTGTGAGATCATGACCTGAGCTGGAGTCGGACGCTTAACTGAGCCACCCAGGTGCCCCAGGAAAGGCTTCTAATAAATATAAAGTTATTATTTATTAATAAGAAAGGCTACCACTTTTTGAGCACTTACTATAAGCCTGGCGTTCTGCTGGATACTTCATATAATTTTATAATTTAATCTTGACAAGAACTCATAAGGCAATAGTAGTAATATCTATCGTTTACAGACCATTTACTGAGAACTTGGTGCTCTTTGAGGCATCTTATACTTAATTCTCATAACAACGCTACAAAGTGTTCTAGATCTGGAAGCCTGATTCCAAAGCCTTAGGTCCACTTTTTACCCCCTTTTTCACAGATGAGATTTTGAAGAGGAGAAAGATTGAGAAACTTCCCTAAACTTCTGGTTAAAGATGGGCTGGGATTCAATCCCAAAGCTTGATTTTACAGCTGATTTCTTTCTTTCTTTCTTTTTTTTTTTTTAATGTTTATTTTTGAGGGAGGGAGGGAGAGAGGGGGAGAGAGAGAGAGAGGGGACAGAGGATCTGAAGCCAGCTCTGTGCTCACGGCAGAGAGTCCCCTGCAGGGCTCTAACCCATGAACCAGAGACCATTACCTGAGCCCAAGTCAGACACGTAACTCACTGAGCCACCCAGGTCCCCCTAGTTTCTTAACTGCTCTGCCTTCCTGTAACAAGTGCTAGGCAGGCTCTGGACTGGGTGCTTTGACGTGTTATTGATTGTAATCTTGTTAACAACCCTGGGGCGGGGGGTCACTCTTATCCCTCCCATTTCGTAGATCAGAAACTGTTCAGGAGGTAAGCAAGCTCCTCCAGGTTACCCAGACTGTGAGTCGTAAGTTGCAACTCACACCCAGGTCCAACTCCAAAGCCCATATTCTTAAACATTATGCTATGCAGAAAGGGAAAGATGTAAACAAACAAACAAACAAACAAACAAAAAAACCAACAGCACTAGTGAAAAAGACTACTTGCAAGTTCAGCGTGAGGCAGTGGTGGGATAACGCTGCCAACAAGGTGAATGCCACCCGAGGCTGTGTTCTAGAAATACAGTATTTGTAGTAAGGGTGGAGACAGTCCCACTATAATCTGTGATGGCAGAGCTTACCTGGGCCGTTGTGTGTCATTCCAGGCTCCACACTCTAAACGAGCATTACTGACATGCCTGAAATTCATTCATCCACAGGGGAGGGCCGAGCATGAAGTGTCTGAGTAACGTGTCTATGGGAAGAACTGTTAAAAAGTTGAGGTTGGCTGTGCAAGAGAGAAGACTCAGGAGGGATGGAATAGCTAAGGTTTGAAGCGTCTGCATGTGATGGAAAGTTAGATACAGTCAGTGGTTCCAGAGGGAAGAGCTAAGGCTTCCCTTAGAAGGGAGGAGGTACTGCCTGGTATTTGCAGGTTTCTAGAAATGAAAAGGGCTTCCTTGTAAGAGAACGAATTCTTTGTCATTGATGAAGAGCCTGAATGACCTGTATGTCAGGTGCGGCGGTCCTTAAATTTTAGCGGGTATAAGAATCACCTGAAAGAGTTTGTGAATTACAGATTCTCAGACCTCACCTACAGAAGTATCAATTCAGTAGATCTGGGGAAAGGTCCACAAATCTGCATTTTTAACAAGCAACCCAGTGGCTCCAAATGAGGTGGTCAGTGAAGTACACTTGGAGAACCAGGGAGACTGGATAAACTCCAAGATCTCTTCCACTTATTTGACAAATAAACATTTTAGTAAAAAAATGAGCATAGTCAACAAAGTGATTGTTCAGAGAAAGTTGTCTTACATTTCAGAAAAGATCCAAGGCGAAATTCTTTAATATGTTGACAGTTACAATTAGAGACAAAAGTATTGGGATGTAGGATGTTAGGATATGGAAGGGGAAAGCTTGATTCTCAATCTGTGTCATAAGAGATAAGATTTTAATAGCAGAACAGAAGAGACAACTCCAGGTGGAAATCTTTGACCATTTTAAAGAACTCATTCTACATATACCAGGGAGCAATCTGAGGAGGACCTGGAAGAAGCTATCTAATTAACCTAAAAGAAAGCACCTGTGTAAGGTTAAACACCTGTCAGGCTTTTGACCCAGGCTTATATAAACTTCAGCCTAAAACTAACAAAACAGGTGTGGGCGAGAGTGTTTTCTAACTCTGGCCCACTTTTATTTTTGTTGTTGTTGTTGTGGGGGCTAAAGCACTTTTTCTGGCAAATACAGTGTATGTTTGATTAACCTTAACTTTTACTTAAAGCATGCAACCTGAGAGTCACATTTTAGAACTACTATACCCTGAAATGTTTTGCTTTCTGTAAATACCTTTTTAAAATAGTGGTGCTCGGGTGTAATTTACTGTCCCGTATCCAGACTTTTTTTTTTTTTTTTTTTTAGCTTAAGTTGCATACTGGTGTTTTATTTGTTTCTTAAGTATATTAAAGTTTTAAAAAGTGGGTTTTTTTTCTTTGAAAACATTAAAAACTGGCTAATTGAGGAATTGGTGTTTACGGCTGTTTTGGTAGTGGACCCTACTGACACGCTTATTTAGTTGACGAAGGACCAGCAAATGATTTCTATGTTTCAGGTATATAAAACTTCCAAATGGCAATTACATGTTGATTGTAAGCTTGATCCTGTTTCTAGTTCATTTATTCTCACTTCCTTTGAATGGTTGCAGTCCTCCTCCTTTCTCTTGAATCATGAGAGATGAAATTGCAACAGCCGTTTTCTTTGTCACAAGATTGGTGAAAAAACATGATAAACTGAGTAAACAGAAAATAGAAGACTTTGCAGAAAAGCTGACGACAATCTTGTTTGAAACCTACAGAAGTCACTGGCATGCCGACTGCCCTTCTAAAGGGCAAGCGTTCAGGTGAGAGCTGGCATATAGGATGACAAGGGGAACTAATGAGCAAGCAATAACCATTGGCAGTGATTCTGTTGGCAGTCTACGAGTAACAAAAGGTTTACGGCCTCAAATTTATTTGAACTTGGGCTTGGAAGAAATGCAGCAGGTGGTAGTGCATAGAGAAAACTATACAATTTCAACATCGTTGAAAACTGTAGTGCAACCCCCCTTACGTGGGGTGGTTTAAACTATCTCTGACTTGTGTTTACCGTGAAAGATGGGCAGAGGACATTCGGCAAAACCAATTGCGTGACTTAGTGATGTAATGTTGTGAGTAGCTGATGTTGATGGTTCTACTCGGAAAGCCGTGGAGGGACAGGGTGGGGGTCCGCGGTATGAGAGCAGTTGGCCCACCACATGATTCCCGTCTACTAAGGCGCCTGTCACCAAGTGTTTGTTTCCCTTTCCTTGTTTTCTAAAGGTGTATCAGAATAAATAATAGTCAGGATAAAGATCCCATTCTAGAAAGGGCTTGTGCTGAAAGTAACGTGGATTTTTCTCACCTGGGACTTCCAAAGGAGATGACCATATGGGTAGATCCCTTTGAAGTGTGCTGTAGGTGAGTAATCTCACTGGAGGTGGTGTGCTCTGTGATCCCTGGAATCATGGGTTATGGAGTCAGTTCTGTACACCTTTGTGAGAGATGATCCACGAAAGCCCTGCATTAGTGGTGAGGGCACTGGCTGGTTAAGGTTTCAGATGCAAACTTTCTTAGCACAGACTTCCAGTAGGAGTGGACACAGTGGAAGCACAGAGAATTTACACAGTACAGTCAAACCTTGGATTGCGAGTAACTTGTTTTGCGAGTGTTGTCCAAGACCAGCAAACATTTCTAATAAATTTTAACTTGATATGAGTGATATCTTGCAATACGAGTAGTATGTGATGCCTAATGTCACATGATCATAACTGAGCCAATGGTTCTTGAAATTCTCTTTGCTATACAAGTGCTTTGGATTACAAGTGTGTTTCCGGAACGAATTATGCTCGCAAACTAAGGTTTTCCTGTATTTGAAATTTGACTTCAATCACTGCACTGTATTGCCAACTATAGATTGTAAGGCCTAAGTGTTACAGGCAATATCAAGGGGGCAGAGGAATTGGAACTCAGTTCATTAGTTGAATCAAAAGAGACTAGTTTTTATCTTTGTCAGAGAAATTCACCAAGCTAGCCCTTACAGAATACCCTCACTAATTGCTACCCCGTGGAAGCTGAAGGTCACAGTGTCTTGCAATTTGCTTTGCTGTCAAGCCATTTCAATTTGTTTCTTAAAATAACTTTCTGCAGATTGGTTGAGCGGTCTGTAGAAAAGGTTAGAAATGAAAAAAAAACTTGGATTTTTGAATCCTTAATAAAGAAATTTTCTTTTCCTACTTAGGTATGGTGAGAAAAATCATCCATTTACAATTGCTTCTTTTAAAGGCAGATGGGACGAATGGGAGCTTTCCCAACAGGTCAGCTGTGCTGTTAATCGAGCTACATTAGACTACGCCTCTGGCATTTCCTCTGATGAAGAAAGTTGTAACAAAGAACCGCAGATCATTCCTAAAGTCAGCAATCCAAAGAGTATTTATCAGGTGAAGTGTGGTCCAGTTCTCAATGCTTTTTTTTTTTTTCTGTCCTAATTCTGAAAAGAATTTGTTCACTGTAAAAGAAACAAATGGAAAACAGAAACAAAACCGTAAAGATTAAAATCACGTTATTAACATTCTAGGAAAATTTTTTTCTTCTTGGTGTAGTTTCTTTACTTGGTGGAGTCCTCAGGAGTTACATAGGACTGTTTCTCCATATTATTTGAACAGAAGTTTCCTTTAATCCAAATTCCTTCATAATTAAATATTAAAATTAGCAGACTTTCTTGCTAGTAGAAAATAACCTACCACTTGTAGAAAATTTGGAATATTAAGAAATGGTCAAAGGTCTGTAATCTCACCATGAGAACAGATGTTCTAAAAAAAAATACATAATTTAAATACATATTAGATTAATAAATTAAATATATATTAAACATAAATAAATTCATATTATATATTATATATACATACTACATACATATATATATATATATATATATATAACCACAACCCACAGAAAGGTAAGCATACTTATATGTTGGAAATAGGTTTAAAGAAATAATACTTACCCTTACTTAGCATAATGCCCCCAATATTTTCTACTAAATTGATTTCATGACTCAAAAATGGTTGCAACCCACAATTTGAAAAACATTACTCTAGACAGAATCTTGACTGACACTGTATGTATATACTTGTTTGTACGTTTGCTGAAATTAATCACTTCTGTTGTAACATTAGAACAATTGAAGTAACATCTTGGCATTTTTTTCCCTTGTAATTTAACCAATCAATTACTGGCACTCATCTGGATTATTTCCACATTTTTATGATGCAAAAAAAAGTTGATAACTTGTAGAGATAACTGTATTTTAAGTTAGTGTGGAGATTTGATTCTCAGACATGGAGTTACTGGGTCATACGGACATTTCCCTGTTGGGAATATATGCCAAAGTAGCATCTAAAGGTTTTGTTTATTTGTAGTCTAACTAGCTCTATGTAATGAAAGTGTCTCTTGTATCATTTTTCCTAAAATTGGTTATTCTTACTTAAAAATAATTTACTAAAGATGCTACCTGTTCTAGACAGGGTTACTTGAAGTAACATTAAAAAACAAATCTCCATGTGCCCAAATGTTTTGGGTACTTATTAGCATACAAATCTTCTCCTCACGAATTATTTGAGGTCTTAATGTATTATTATAGGCTCTTCAAAGGTTAGAAATATTTTAACCCCTTTTCATATATACTGGCAAATAATTTTTCTATAGCTTGTGTAGTTTATAAACTATAGTTTATTGTATAGTTCTATATGTGTAAAAGTTTAAAATCATATATTGAAATAGATGCCCGTAATTCTATTCTTATGCTTAGAAAGATTTCCTTCCACCTAGGGATCAGATCTGTAGTCAGCTATATACTTTGTAGAGCAACGTACTTTAGGAGTGTGATCTGTAAAACATCTGTATTGGTTATTTGGGATGTTGAAAATGGATATATCTAGACCTTAGCCCAAAAGGTCATGATTAGACAGTTCGGTGTTAAGCCAGAGAGGGAGGGTGGGGTAGAGGAGAACCCAAGAATATACACAAATTTAAAGATGTGTTTTTAAGTATTTTAGTTGTATTAAAGATTTAATTTTCTTAAAAGATAGGACTTTATAACCACCCCTCCCACTGGCTATTATCTGTGTTTTCTATTCGTTGGTACTCTGCTTTGTAAAGGCTTACCTTGTGAGTCATGGGTTTGTGTTTAGTACTTAAGTCTAGCTTCTTAATTTACAGATCTTCATGCCTACTTTGATACTTTTTTTTTTTTTTTTCAGGTTGAAAACTTTAAACAGTCCTTTCAATCTTGGTTCCATGTCTCCCGCAAAAAGAATATGGCAGATGGCCGTATGGGCCTCCTAGGAAATGCTTATGCATTGCATAAAAATCATAAGCGTCAGAGGCCTGCTGCTATCTACCGGGTAGACAGGTACCACTGGGTCAACACTAACCGATAATGCAGTGGTCGGGTACTCGTGGGATAGAGCTCAGAGAAGCGGCTTCATTTTCTCTATAACAAAAGGGAGTCTAAAATTGAGAGGCCCATGAAACAGAAAAAATAACCATCTCAGGGACTAGAGTGGTGTCATGGCAAATCCTCTAGTGCAGATCATAACAGTGTTCTTAGCTATACTTTTAACTCTTAATTTTATGTGAAGTTTTATGTAACACTAATGAATGTACTCAGTAAGGTAATGGAATGAAGATAGTGACCTGTGATGAGATTCAATGAATTATGAAAAGTAACGGTTTAAATAAACATACTATGTTTTTAATAACTTGCTAGTTCAGTTTTTTGTTTTTGGTTTTTGATTTTTTTTTTCTTTTTCTTTTTGTTTTTGGGGTTTTTTTTGCAAGAAAGCTTCGAAAGTTTGTGTTTCTTCATTAGCCATTAAAACAAATAGAACTTCACTTGGCAAAGTGTGAGCCTCATGATACAGTCTCCTGGTTCCATTTTGTTACCTGCCATCACTGCTCTATTTCACAAGGCCATTGGGAGCTTGTTTTAAGATTACTCTTTAAGATACAAAATTCCCTTGCTTGCGTGTCTTTCAAAAATTTTCATCCATTTCTAAAACTCTTAATAGACTTAATTATGACTTTCATAACAGTGACACCTGCTCATTATAAGGATCCAAGCTAATTTAAAATAAAAAAACTTGATAAAAAAATTCAAGCTAAGCACAAAAACAAAACAAGATTCACCAAGAAAAAAAATCCCTACCATCCAGCCAGAAACTACCATTATTAACATCAAATGGTGACCATCTTCCCAGTCATCCTACATATATAAGAACTGATACACAATTAATTTAATAAAACCATGCTATAGGAGTTACTAAATTTTTAGGACCTATTTTAATTTTTCATTTTAGTTATCTCAGCAAAATGGAGAAACTGAGAGTGAAATATTCATGGAAGTTTCTACCACAATATATTTTATTTTCCAAAAGTTTTCTCCGAAGTTAAAAAAGACAAAACAAACAAACAAACAAAAAAAAAAAACAGAAAAAAAAAAACAGAAAAAAATGGGGAAAAAAAAAAAGAAAATACCAGGAGGTTGGAATCATCTTTAAAACTTTGACAATTTTATACAGTATTAATTGTTGCTATCAAGCTGCAGAAAGCATTCTTAATTTTTTTCCTGAAGGACAAGTTGTGAGATATTAAAATCTTGGGTTATGCTTTCTTTCTCTTAAAATTTCATAAACCTTACAGGAAACTGTTTTTGGCACTATACCGTGGAGAAAGCTGAGACCAGTTTGATTTCCCCAACTCCCCACCACTCATATCAACATTTTCGGTGGCTTCCTTTGCCTGCCAGTCTGAGAACTTTTCCTCTATATTAGATATCTATGTCCATGTCTCTGTCAGTCATTTTACATCAGTTTTTCCCAGAATACTGTGTCCCTTTCTCATCTGAAGATGTAATTTTTCTAGACCAATCTTCTACAATATTAATACTTTATTTGTCCATCCATTTCAGGGATACCGACTCTCCTGATGCTGGATCATTACTTTTTGTCTATCTGATTGCTTTAATATCTTTATTTCCTTTTTTTAAAACCACAATTGTCTTAAGTCTTCCTTGTGCCAGTTTGATTCTTACTCCTGTCTGGTCTTTCTTGTTTCTATTTCTTAGTTCCATAATGATATTTTAGATTTCAATCAGTGACTTTCTCTGTAGGAGTTATTCACATGTATAGTTTGACCAGAAAATGAAAGAAAACTGTATAAGATAGTTACTATATGTAAAACAACCTAATACTTAGGAAGAATGGGTTTTTAAGAACCTTTACACAAGGATTTTGTTAACAAAGTGTCTCTTGAAGTGTGTGAGGTTGTTTTGTTTTGTTTTTTAATGTTTACTTATTTTTGAGAAAGAGCAAGTGAGAGCATGAGCAGGTGAGGGGCAGAAAGAGGGAGACACAGAATCCCACGCAGGCTCCAGGCTCGGAGCTGTCAGCACACAGACATAGACTGTGTATGTCTGTGTATATGCGTGTGTACACAAATTATACCTTGAAGATAACTGAAAACTTTTATTTAAAAAAAATTTTTTTTTAACGTTTATTTATTTTTGAGACAGAGACAGAGCATGAACGAGGGAGGGGCAGAGAGAGAGGGAGACACAGAATCTGAAGCAGGCTCCAGGCTCTGAGCCATCAGCCCAGAGCCCGACGCGGGGCTTGAACTCACGGAGTGTGAGATCGTGACCTGAGGTGAAGTCGGACGCCAACCGACTGAGCTACCCAGGCGCCCCTAACTGAAAACTTTTAAAAAGAGACAGCAGTAAGTGCACATAATGCGGCAGAAAAGAGATCATGATCCCCGTCTTGTAATCTGTGGCATTTCCATTAAAAATCGGGTGCTTACCAAAAAGCTGGCAGCTGTTAGCGTATTAGTGGAATCAGATGGAAGGCCCGAGAAGTCAGCCAGGAAGTTAAGAGGATCATGTTTTGGCTTGTGCCCCACTCAGCCAAGAATGAGGAATATAGAGGAAAGCTCTTTAATTCCTGCATGACTTTTTCCTTGTCACCTGTCTCAGAGGCCCTGGACCCTTGGCCTAACTACTTTATATAGTCTTATGCGTCTGGTTTAATTCATCTTCACTCTGCTTTTTTTGGGAAATGCATTTTGTAACTTATGCAAATAGTTAAATAAAGTTCTCGAGGATATGCACCCATTATTTACATTATCAAAGTAAGATTTACCTTCTCAAAGTATTGGAGGAGTCTTTAACCCTATGAAATTACTATGCTTTGACTTGAGGCGGAGGGGGGGGGGCTTTGTTTATGAATTGCCAGTTCATCAAAGAGACAGGAGAATGGTTCCCTCACAGGCCAATCTTAGGGCAACTACATGTTACTGGTATCTGTGCTACGAGGGCAGTAGATACTTTTAATTGAGCTAATAACTAAGGAAACAGTTTTAAGGCTGACAAATGTGGTACTTCCTTTGCCTGATGGCTAATGTTTTAAACTGAATGAGTCTTTGAGATGACTGAGTGACCAGCCGCTAGCAGCAAAGAAATAAGGACTCACTGTCCGTGTAAGACGGCAGAGATTGAAGATCTGTGTGCAGTGAATTGACTCGGAGATGCTCTCCTTGTGGCTGGACTGAAAACTCTCTGTTAAACCTTAATTATAAATCTTTTTTAAAATTTGTTAAACCTTTTTTATTTTTCATTTTTAAATGTTCATTTATTTTTGGGAGAGAGTGGGGGAGGGGCAGAAAGAGAGGGAGAGAATCCCAAGCAGGCTCTGTGCTGTCAGTGCAGAGCTCAACGTGGGACTCGATCTCATGAACCCTGAGTTCATGGCCTGAGCTGAAATCAAGAGTTGGACACTTAACCAACTGAGCCACCCAGGTGCCCCCTGTTAAATTTTCTTGACTAGCCTGCTCCTTTGTCACTTTGCTTGAAAGACTCAATAACAATTGTTACATAAAATAAACCTCGCTTGCTACTCATCTGGGAGTACAATAAAGAGAATTATCCATGTGAGGAGCAGCCTGAACTGCTGTCATTGGATTTGTCTTCCGAGCTGGCTTTTGATACGAAGTTTGTGTTTGCGAAAGAATTTTCTGGCTTACATTGAATTCATGGGACAGTTGTGTCCCTCCTGATTAGCACTTGAACTTCAGTTTCAGATGACTCCTCATCTCTCTGAGGTGTTCCAGCCAGAGTCTCCAAAGTGACTTCTGTGTGGGCCACATGGCCTGTATCTTATCGCCAGATCTCCAAATTCTCATTCCGAATCCCCCGATATTGTACAAATATACCTGACTACTTTGTGTGACTCAGTAACAGACAATTTTACATAAGTTAGTCAGCCTTATATATACAGATACACAAATTGACATTTCTAGAAAGAGGTTCAGTATTTTTAAATAATGAACATTTTAATAAGATATGTGGTCTAATGGTTTTTTAGTCACATTGAAAGTGTCAGCATGTTATCACCTGTGCCAGATATTACCATCTATTATGTTATATATCCACCCAAGATTATGTGATTTACACATGAATAAGTATTTTTAAAAATCCTCTTAATAACTTTATCAGATATATTTACATATTTAACATGTTTTAAACATGCACACTGAAATGATATCACCATTCTCTTTCTAGATCTAAAAATACAACAGAAAAAGAAACATGTAGTTATTTCTCTAAAGACGCAATCCACAGAATGAGGAAAAATAGTTGCAGAATAAGGAATTCCTACAAATAAATTAAACGGGAAATCCAGTGAAAAATGGGCAAAATACTTGAATAGGCACTGCTCAAGAGAAGATATTCAAATGATGTATAAATACAGGAATGGTGCTCAGTTTTAATGGCTACCGGAAAAATGCAAATTAAAATCATATACCACATGCCTGGGTGGCTAAGTCATTTGAGCCTCTGACTCTTGATTTCAGCTCAGGTCATGATCCTGGGGTCATGGGATCTAGCCCCATGCTGGGCTCCATACTGAGTGTGGAGCTTGCTTAGGATTCTCTCTCTTTCCCCCTCTGTTCCTCTCCCCCGCTTGTGCAGTCTCTTTCTCTCTAAAAACAAAACAAAAACAAAAATACCACATACCCAGAAGGATGCAAGAATGCATAAAATAAAAAAGATGGAAAAAACTAAGTGCTGATAATCTTCTGCTGGCAGTATATATTTAGACAATCACTTTGGACATCCAGTTGTAAGTTTCTACTAAAGTCAAACATATCCACACCCTAAGACCTAGAATTTCTAGTTCTAAGTAATACCTGACTCAGTATAGTCACATATAGTCACCAAAAGGTACACAAGACTATTTGTAATAACCCCAAACTGGAAGATACCTACAGGCACATGAGTATCGGAAAGAGTAAATTTTGACAAATCCATACAATGGGGGTCTTATAGCAAAGAGAATCAACAAACTACAGCTACATGCAACAATATGGATAAACCTCACAAACATGATGTTGAGCAAAAGTAATCCATATTTTATGATTCTATTTATGTGACGTTCATGAATAAGCAAAAAACAGTTTATGGTGTCTGAAGTCAGGATAGTGGTAATTCCTGGGGGGCAGATGACTGGACGGAAGGGACATGGGGGACACTTCTGAGAAACTAGTGATGTTCTCTTTCTTGATGTAGATGCTGCTTATACAGAAATGTTCACTTTGGACAATTCATGAGGAGTGGGTTTATGATATATGCACTTTTAAAAGCTGTGTTATATTTTAATATAGTTTTAAAGGTAGTTTTTACCCAAGACATGGGTGATAACTTTAAATAAAGTAGACTGGGGCCCAGGACCGGAGTCAGTGTTCAGTTATTTTTCCAGCTTGCTAGTTTCTGATCTCAATCTTGACACATAAGGTCACCACGCTGCATGAAAAAATGAAGATGTTTGGGGCTTTTCTCTTTGCTAATTATCCATATGCCTTATGGATATTAATGTTGTATTAGTGAAGTATTAGTGAAGTATTGGTGTTGGTCATTTGGAACCAAAATATTTGTTGGTTTTTAAAGATATAAGATTTTACATGCTTATGATCAAACACCTTTTATACAAGAGCAGCAGGTGTCATAAGGTATAACAAGAGAACCCCTGAATGGGAGGGTAATGGACCCAGTTCTAGTTACTTCCTGCTCTCGTCCAGCTGGGTGAACAGGGCAAGTCTGCGTCTCGGTTCCCACTTTAGGGCTTTACCCACCTGAAGGCAAAGGGTGAAATCTTTTGGCTCCTTTCTAACTGAGATCTAAGATCCACCATCTCCCGGTACTGGGAAAACTCTTAAATAGGGTGATTGATCAGGTAGCCTTTCATACCACCATTAATTTCCAATCCTTCATTCTGCTGACTTTTTCACTTACAAATATGGCTCCAAACACATGATGAAGTGTTTCAAGATGTAGAGCAAAGCAGTCTTAATGCTGTAGATCATAAGGCCATCTCACCTCATCTTCTTCCTCACTCTGATCTCTCCGTTTTCTTGGTATCTGTTTTTCAGCAGCAATGACGCTTTTTAGAAGATGTTCCATATTGGTGAAGAGGAGAAGATCCTTGTTTTTCTTAATATACTGTGGAGAGTGTGGAGGAGAGAGTTAATGCCTTTGCACCCATTTCCTTTAAGTACTCGTGGATATTCTTTTTTTTTTTTTTTTAATATATTTTTGGGACAGAGAGAGACAGAGCATGAACGGGGGAGGGGCAGAGAGAGAGGGAGACACAGAATCGGAAACAGGCTCCAGGCTCCGAGCCATCAGCCCAGAGCCTGACGCGGGGCTCGAACTCACGGACCACGAGATTGTGACCTGGCTGAAGTCGGACGCTTGACCGACTGCGCCACCCAGGCGCCCCATGTACTCGTGGATATTCTTAGCCAGACTCTGGATCTGAGCATAGTACATACAATTCTGCTTTTAAAATAAAAGCAAGACCTCTCCCTAAATGGTGGCTGACAGAAGACTAGCATTCCAGCTCCACAATGACCTCTGTTGTGGGCAAGTTTTTACCACTCCTAACCCTCAGTTTTCTCACCTGTAAGTTAGGAACAAAAGTAGCATCTACCTTATAAGGGCATAGATGAGATGCGTGTAAAACTCTCAGCAGAACAGCTGGCACGTGACAAGTATGTAATAAACGTCTGCTATTCCCTGCCCTGGAGTTACCAGGGTGAGGTTGGTGAGACTGGAATGTTTCAGTAGACAGCATCAGGGGTTACACAAACCCCTTCATTAATATAGTAAATATATTAAAAGCCTACTTCTAAGCCTGGAATGTGGGCTATATCAGGAAACAAAACAGACAAACATCTCTGCCCTCATGGAGCTTATGTTCTATTAGGGGAAGAAATGTATTAAACAAGGTTAAGTACGTAAATTACACAGTAGGTTTAGGAAGTGATACAGGAGAAAGGAAATTAGAGCCGAGTAGGGAGAAAGTGATGAACAGGAGAAAAGAGGGTTGCAAATGAAGATGGGCTGGTCAGAGCGGGACTCATTGAGAAGGTGACATTTGAACAAAGTCCTGGAAGAGGTGAGGGAGTTGGGCATGCTCTAACTCCTTAGACCAGTGTCTCTCAACCTCAGCACTACTGACATTTGGGGATGGATAATACTTTGTGGTGGGGACTGTCCTATGTATTGTAGGCTGTTCAGTGGCATCCCTGGCCTCTCTCCACTAGTTAACTGCAGTAGCCCCCTTCCTGGAGCATGATAATCAGAAATGTCTCCAGACGTTGCCAAATGTCCTGTGGGGTATAAAACCGCTCCTGGTTGAGAACCAGTGCCGCTGCAGGCAGAGGGCAGTGCACCTGGTGTGAGTAAAGAACAGCAAGGAGGAAAGTGTAGTTTGGAGGTGAGTGACCAAGGGGAAGAGTAGCAGGTGAGGCCGTGAGAGAGAAGGGGACTTGGTTTCCTTGGCTTTGACTCTAAGTGAGATGGGGAGCCACAGCAGGATTTTAGACAGATCCATTTTCATTTGAAAAGGATCACTCTGACCAATGTGCTGAGAGTAGACTGAGGAGAGGCAAGGCCCGAATCGGGGGACCAGTTAGTAAGTACTACAGTAATCCAGGTGAGATGACGTGGGCTTGCACCACGCTGGTAGCACTGTAGGCAATGAGATGTGGTCTTATTATGAATATACTCTGAAGGTAGAGTGACAGGATTTCCTGATGGATTAGTTACAGGGTGTTTGTAACAGAGAGGTTTCAAGGAAGACTTTGGCCTAAGAAACCAGAAGAATACAGTTGCCACCAACTGCGATCGGGAAGGTTTCTAGTAGGGGAGGTTTGGACAGAAGACAGATTGGGGGCATAATGAATTTGAGATGTTTCTTAGACCCGGAAGTGGAGACGGCCCATAAGCAGTTGAGTTGAGTTAGTGAGTTGGGCGGGGCTGGAGATAAAAATTTGAGATTCCTTGACATATGGTTGGGATTTGAAGCTTGAAGATGGGCTGAGATCCCTAAGGGGAGCAAATATAGACAGAGAAGAGAAGAGGACAGGAATAAATCCTGGCCCTCCAACATGAACAGCCTAGGGAGAAGAGGCAGGACGAGCAAAGGAGACTGAGAAGGAGCAGCCACACAGGTAGGGGCAAACCAGAGGACTCTGGGGTCCTTGGAGCCAAGCCAAGATTGTACTGGGGACAAGGAAGTAATCAGATGGGTCAGATGCTGCTGCTGCTGAATGCAGAGAGAGAACTGAGCATTCTCTGGGGTCTCTGGGGGCTAGGATGTGATTGATTCTGGAGTCTGGATGACCACTGTCACCATCACCATCAACGAGCACAAAATAAATCTCTGATTGGTAACTAATGGGGATCTGATCATAGATAGGTGTATATGGAACATTTACTAGGAGTCAGGAGATCTAGCATCTGATCTCAGATCTGCCACTACTAACAGCTTCATGATTTGGGGCAAATTGCTTAATCTCTCCCTAAATTCAAAATGTGACTAAAAATATGTCTGCTCCCTATTCTGCAGGATTGCTGGCTGAGAGAGAATATATGAGAGAACATATACATAAAAATTCTTCGGAATTTCTAAAGGTTTATATAAATAATGTGAAAAAAGATGCAACTCAAGAGTGAACTGATCTTTCATGAAGGATAACAATTTCAAGATCCCAGATTTAAACTTTGTGATATTTTTAATAGTTAAATATGATGGTATTCTCATAAAAGCACTTTAAATAACACAGTATTAAGAATACCATTATCAGGCTTGCATAGAAAAGAGCACACTGCAAGTTGGGTAAAAAAGCTATCACCTGGGCATCTAAATTTAGTCACTGAGTCACCGTAGTTTTAAAGATGGAATCCTGCAAATTGATAAATAGGTTAGTGGGATATGGGTTAAGTAACTATGGGGCCACATTGGCAATCCCCGAACTCAAACAGCCAGATACCTACTGTCCGCCTGGCAGGGCACAGGATTAAAAAATATATTGTGGTATGTGGTTTGAGGAGCGGCCTGGGTGTCAAGGCAGTGTACCACCAGGGGAGGCCAGAAATATCTGAACACGTCGGACACCGAGGCCTTTAGTCCATGAAGAAGTCAATCTTCAACCAACATGTGCTACACCAGTTGAAGTTAGTTACCTCTTCTGATGACTCTGGCTCCAAGTGAGACTCACACTTCCTTTCAATGAGTTTCGAGAGAAGACCTCTTCCTCTCGCAGAGACGGGCTGCTCTTCCAGCAGAAGAGCACTCACGCTTCGGTCAAGCTTACCGTCCCAGGAAACCGCTGACATTTGCAGCGCCATAGAGAATGCTTCCCTGAAATAAGCCTGCAAGCCCTGGTCAAGGAAAAGGTGAGGGGGGCCAAATCAGTTCCATTCTAGATAATTGCTATTATACAGCTTCAAAATAATAGCTGAAAGAAAGATGGGGTTTGATATCCATCATCTTCACTTGCCCTTACCGCGGGTTATTATTGTCATTTGCAATTCTGGTGCGGCTTATGTGTTGGCAAGGAAATAGCCAAGAAAGCTGTGATGCCATTCTCATAGGGAGGCCACTTCTTTTTGAGTTTTTACAGAGTGGTACATGCATTTTGTTATAGGCTGCCACAGGAAATTAGATCAGGAAAACCTTCCTCCTGGCCAGGCAGTAGGAACCAGAGGCCAACAATGGGACCTAAGTAGCTTTGAAATGTCGCACAGCTTAACAAATCCGTCATTCTGGGAGAGAAGCAAAGAATCCTGTGCATTTTAGAAATACCTTGTAAAATGACCTCAGAAAGGCAGGGTCTGAGTCCTGGCGGAAGTCCTTGGCAGCGATGTGGGCCAGGCAGTGGATCAGCAGCAGAATGAAGCTTCCCACAGATGCCAAAGACTCTCTCCCAACAAACAGTATGTTTTCAGCGCTCTTAGTAGAGGAGATACCCAAATACGGAGATATCAACCTCAGGGAACATCTCCACTACCTCTTTCTTTTCCTACTTTCATGTGGTCTAAATTCACTTCTGGAATCATAAAGTCAGAGACTCCCCAGGCTTAATGGAAATTTACTGATGATGAGGTAAAAACTATTGCTTTAGTTCAACTCCCGGAATAAATCATGTTCGAATCGCAAGGGAGTGATACTATTCTGGGGGCCCACCCCAGAATGTCTGGTTCTATTGGTTGGTTTAGGAAAAACCTTGGCATCTCCATTTTTACCCAGCTCCCCAGGTGGTTGATGCACGAGGTCCAAGGACCTCAGTCTGAGAATCAGTGCCTGACAGGGCTCTCTGACTTTGTCTTTCATGCCTTTATTGTAATCAGGTTCTCAAATATCCTCTCTTGTCTAATTGACTTGAAATAACTCCCTTGTTCAGGCAATAGGTTGGCTTGGAAAAAGCATTAAGTAATTTGGAGTCAGATAGTCTTGAGATCTGGTTCTGGAATGAGCTCTGGGGACAGCTCAGAATAGTGGTTAAACAACGAGTTTGGTGTTCTAATACACGTGGACTCGAGTTTAAACTCTTGATAACACTGTGAGCTTGGGAAAATCACTTGGCCTCAATGGGTCTCAATATCTTAACTCATAAAATGGAGGTCACAAGACTAGTCGCCCAATAGGGTTGGGCTGTTGTAAGCTGTAAATGAGATAATGCACGTAAGGCACGTGGCCAAATGCTGGACACACAGTACTCCAGTAGTCGGTGAATCCCGAGTTTGTTTCCCCATCAGTAAAATGGGATTAAATTCTTGCCTACTTCATAGATAGCTTTGAGGATCAAGTGAAATGATGCCTGGAGGGTGCAGTGTGGGAGTTATTTTTGGTCTTAATTAACTTTCCCAACAACCGAGTGGTCAAGTGTGAACCGCATCCTAGTCCTCTAGCATTGGTTAGCAGTGCCCCCTCTCACAATCACTGTTTACCAATGAACCGTTATCAGTGTTTCAGGTCTGTGTATACTGGCTTAGGGCTACCACCAAGGCACTGCCAATCCTACATATTCGAGGAACTGCAAGCACAAGAACAATTTCGATCCCTTTCTGCGGAAAGATGCTGATTGTGCAGGATTTGCAGAGGCTGGAACCATGACCCTGACGGGAAACACCAGTCTGGAACCACCGACTTTGATGACAGAGATTCATCAACAGGCACAAAGCCATTATGATTCTCTCTCTGGACACAAGCCGGGACATACTCATTTCACTAATTAAGAGAAAGCTTTTACATGGTGACATTTATTATGTCTTACTAAATGACTTATTACCAAGAGGGATAAAGTATGTCAGGACTCGAGAGAGAAAAATGTTTTATAGTGTTTGTTCTTTTTGCTTCTGTCTATCTCTTTAGACCCTGGAATTTTACAAACCCGCCTCTGGGGCTGAATTTGCAGCACCTGAAAGAAGAAGGAGCCTTCGAAGGCATTGTCTGAGGCTTCCATGGCAGGCAGATGAGAAGCAATCTGCAGGGTGATTTCAGGAGCCTGAAAAGAATAAGAAACAAATAAAACCCAAACCCAAACCCATCCTCTTGCTAAGAAATTCTCATGTAGCTCAGCTCCGTAGCACCAACCAAATTAATGGGAAGTAAATGCATTGGAACATCAATTTAAAGTGTAACAGGATAAGGAGCTTCAGTATACACTAAAGGAAAGTGGAAAGAGTATTTCTGTGTTCGATATTTATGCTAATTATAAGCATTAACTTACTACTTTTCTAACTCGAGGGTGGCAGTCAGGCATCGGGGCTGTGAAGCATGATGCTTGAGTCCTCACCTGGCTCTACCCTTTTGGTTGTGTGATGTTGGGTAAGTTAACTCAACCACTTTGTATTTTCCCACCTTATTTTTAAAATGAGAAAAAAAAAAAATAGATATAGGAGCCTGGGAAGATGACAGAGTAGGAGGATCCTAAGCTTACCTCATCCCACTGATACACTTAGATAATAGCCATATCAATGCAACTGACCCAGGAAATGACATGAAGACTGGTAGAACAGACTCTTCACAGTTAGTCATAGAGAGGAGGCCACATCAAAAACGGTAGGAGGGGTGGGGACATGGTTGGGAACGAAACCCCCAGTGAAACGGGGAGAAAACCACACACCAGTTCAACTGCAGCCCCAGCAAGGGTTGGGAGCAGACGTCTCAAATGACTGCTAATCCCACCTACCAACAAAAATCTCACAGTGGGCAGTACGAGGAGAGAGCCCTGTAGTTCAGAGTCACTGCAACCCTAACAGAGGGACGGGGGGCAGACACCTGGTCTGACTGCAGGCCTCACCAACAAAAGCCTCTCAAGGACGACACAGGGAACGCACCCTACAGTTAAGTGTGACTAAAGCCTTGGCAAATGAGCTGAGGGCAGGCATCTGGTCTGATGCAACTATAAGCCCAAAGCGGCCCCAGACTAGCCCCTTAAGAGTACAGGGACCAAACCCTGTCCACAACAGGCAAAGTGGGTCATTGCAGCTGAATGGACTGAAGGCAAACACATCTCAGTCACAAGAGTAGGGTGCACACCGCATACACAGGAGATACCGCTGAAGCATCTGGTCTGCTAAACAGGGGGCATTTTATTTTAGGGCACTAGAGGACCTCTTCTTCATGTGGCCCCTACTTTTAAGAGCAGGAGACTTAGCTGACTTTCCTAATACATAGGAACAAAACACAAAGTTAGACGAAATGAAGAGACAGAGGAGTATATTCCAAATGAAAGAACAGGACAAAAACCACAGCAAAGAGCCCAATGAAATGAAAATAAGCAATGTGCCTGATAGAGAATTCAAAGGAATGGTCGTAAAGATACTTACTTACTGGACATGAGAAAACAGTGGAGGATCTCAGTGAGACCTTCAACAAATAGATAATTAAAAAAAGAACCAATAATAGAAAAATAACTCAATAACTGAAATTAATAATACACCAGAAGAAATCAAGAACAGATCAGAGGATGCAGGACTAGACAGAGAGCAGAGGACAGAAAACTTATTAGAAGAAATAATAGCTGAAAATGTCCCTGAGATGGGAAAGGACACAGATATCCAGATCCAGGGGGCAAAGAAAGCCCCCAGTGAAATCAGTCCAAGGAAGTCTACACCAAGACACATCCTAATTAAGATGGAAAACAGCAAGAGAAAATAAAAGCAGCAAGAGAAAATAAAACCATTACCTAGCAAGGGTAACCCCATAAGGCTATGAGTGGATCTTTCAGCAGAAGCTTTGCAGGCCAGAAGGGAGTGGCAGGATATATTCAAAGGGCTAAAAAGGAAAAGCCTGCAACAAAGAATATTCTATCCAGCTATGCTATAATTCATAAAGAAGGACAGATAAACAGTTTCCCAGAAAGACAAAAGTAAAGGGAGTTCATCACCACTAAATGAGCCTTACAACAAACATTAAAAGGAATTCTTTGAGTGGAAAGAAAAGGCCACAATCAGGAGTAAAAAAATTAGCAAAGAAAACATGACACAGGTAAATACAAACATAATAAAAATAGGCTAATCACTTATAAAACTGGTATGGAGGTTAAAGCACAAGAGCAGTAAAATCAATTATATCTATAAAAATCAGTCACAGTATTCACAAAGTAAAAGGATGTAAAGTATGGCATCATATAGATAAGATGTAAAGGAGGGAGGTAAAATGTTAGTGCCTTTAGAATAGGTTCAAACTTAAGTGATCATCAACGTAATATGGACTTCTATATACATAGGATGCTATATATCAACCTAATAGTATTCACAAATCAAAAACTTATAATAGATAGGCAAAAAATGAAGAGGAAGGAGTCTAAGCACATCACTAAAGAAAGCCATCAAAGCACAAAGGAAGAGAGTAAGAGAAGAAAGGAACAGAGAAGAACTACACAACAATCATGAAACAAGTAACAAAATGGCAAAAGTACCTACTTATCAATAATTACTTTGGACGTTCTGGCAGGGAACACAGCTACTTGTATACCCTCAATAATTAGTTTGAATGTAAATGGACCAACTGCACCAATCAAAAGACATGGGGTGACTGAATGGATAAAAAGCAAGACCCATCTATATGCTGCTTACAAGAGACTCACTTTGACCTAAAGACATAGATTGAAAGTGAAGGTATGGAAAAACATTTATCATGCAAATGGAAGCAAAAAGAAAACTAAGGTAGTAATACTTCTATTGGACACAATAGATGTTAAAACAAAAACTAAAACATGAGACAAAGAAGAATACTACCTAATGATAAAAGGAATAATCCAACAAGGATATATAACAACTGTAAATATTTATGCACCCAATATGAAAGCACCAAAATACATAAAGCAACTATTAACAGACATAAAGGAAAAAAATCAGTAGTAAGTAATACAATAGTAGTAGAGGACTTTACTACCCCACTCACATCAATGGATAGATCACCTAAACAGAGAATCAACAAGGATACAGTGGCTTTGCATGACACATTGGACCAGATGGATCTAACAGACACATTCAGAATATTTCATCCCAACACAATATTCTTTTCAAGAGCAAATGGAACATTTTTCCCAACAGATCACATGTTAAAGCCACAAAACAAGTCTCAAAAAATTAAAAAAGACTGAAATCATAGCATGAATATTTTCTGACCACGATGGTATGAAACTAGAAGTCAATCACAAGAAAAAATCTAGAAAGAACACAACTATATGGAGGCGAAATAACATGCTGCTAAACAATAAATGAGTCAACCAGCACATAAAAGAAGAAATTTAAAAAAATACGGAGACAAATGAAAATGAAAACACAATGGTCCCAAATCTTTGGAATGCAGCAAAAGCTGTTGTAAAAGGAAGGACTATAGAAATACAGGCCTCACTCAAGAACCAAGAAAAATCTCAAACAACCTAACCGTACAAATAAAGGAGCTTTATAAAGAAGAACAAACAAAGCCCAAAGCCAGTGGAAGTAAGGAAATAATAAATGTTAGAGTAGAAATAAATGAAACAGAGACTAAAAAATTAGAACAGATCAATGAACCAAGGATCTGGTTCTTTGAAAAGATCAATAAAATTGATAAACCTTTAGCCAGGCTCATAAAAATATACAGAGATGGAGAGGGAGGGAAGGAGGGAGAAATGACTCAAATAAATAAAGGAGGAGAAACAACAACCTACACCACAGAAATACAAATGATTATAAGAGAATATTATGAAAAATTACATGCCCACAAATTGGACAACCTAGAAGAAATGGATAAATTCCTAAAAACATATAACCTTCCAAAACTTCAACAGGAAAAATAGAAAATTTTAACAGACTGATTACTAGCAATCAAATTGAATCAGTAATAATGAAAAAAAAAAACAAAAACCAAACTTCCAACAAACAAAAGTCCAAGACCAGATGGCTTCACACATGGATTCTACCATTTAAAGAAGAGGAAATACCTATTCTCATACTATTCCAAAAGATATAAGAGGAAGGAAAACTTCCAAATTCATTCTATGAGGCCAGCCTTATCCTGATACCAATATCAGAAAAAATTTCTACAACCCTTCCCCCCAAAAAACTATATGCCAATATCTCTGATGAACATAGATGCAAAAATCCTCATGAAAATATTATCAAACTGAATCCAACAATACATTAAAAAAAAAATCACTCACTACAACCAAGTGAGATTTATTCCAGGGGTGCCAAGTGTGGTTCAATATTCACAAATCAATCAACGTGATATATCACATGAACAAAAAAAGGATAAAAACCATATGATCATCTCAATAGATGCAGAAAAAGCATTTGGCAAAGTACAACATCCATTCATGATAAAAATCCTCAACAAAGTAGGTTAGAGGAAACATACCTCAACTTAATAAAGGCTGTATATAAAAAGCTCACAGCGAATGGCATACTCAGTGGTGAAAAACTGGGAGCTTTTCCTCTACGATCAGGAACAAGACAAGGATATACACTCCCACCACTTTTATTCCACATAGCACTGAAAATCCTAGCCACAGCAATCAGACCAGAAAAAGCAATAAATGTATCCCAATTGGCAAGGAAGAAGGAAAACTTTCACTATTTGCAGGTGACATGATACTATATATGGAAAACCCGAAACACTCCACCAAAAAACCATTAAAACTGATGCATGAATTCAGTAAAGTCACAGGATACAAAATTAATATACAGAAATGTGTTCCATTTCTATAACTAATAATGAAGTAGTGTAAAGAGAAATTAAGAAAACAATCCCATTTACAATTACACTGAAAACAGTAAAATACTTAGGAATGAACTTAACCAAGGAGGTGAAAGATCTGTACTCTGATAACTATAGAACACTGATGAAGGAAATTGGAGATGACACAAACAAATGGAAAGATATTCCATGCTTATGGATTAGAAGAACTAATATTGCTATAATGTCCATATTACCCAAAGCAATCTACAGACTTAATGCAACCCCTATCAAAATGCCAATAGTATTTTTCACAGAGCTAGCATGAATAATCCTAAAATGTCTATGGAGCCACAAGAGACCTCAAATAGCCAAAGCAATTTTGAAAAAGAAAAACATTGCTGGAAGTATCACAGTTCCAGATTTCAAGGCGTACTACAAAACTGTAGTAATCAAAACAGTACAGTACTGGCACAAAAAGAGACACATAGATCAATGGAATGGAATAGAGAGTCCAGAAATAAACCCATACTTTTATGGTCAATTAATCTATGACAAAGGAGGTAAGAATATAAAATTGGAAAAAGCTTCTTTAACAAATGGTGTTTGGAAAACTGGACAACTTATGTTGAAGAATGAAAATGGACCACTTTCTTATACCATACACAAAAATAAACTCAAAATGGGCTAAAGATCGAAATGTGAGACCTGAAACCACAAAACTCCTAGAAGAAAACATAGGCAGTAATTTCCTTGATGTTGGCCATAGAAACCTTTTTCTACATATGTCTCCTAGGGCAAGGGAAACAAAAGTAAAATGAAACTATTGGGATTACACCAAAATAAAAAGCTTTTGCACAGTGAAGGAAGCCATCAACAAAACAAAAAGGCAACCTACTGAATGGGACAAGATATTTGCAAATGATATATCTGATAAGGGGTTAATATCCAAAATATATAAAGAACTCATTACAACTCAACACCAAACACACACACACACACACACACACACACACACACACACACACACAATCTGATTAAAAATGGGTAGAGGACATGAATAGACATTTTCTCCAAGGAAGACATACAGATGCCAAAGAGGCACATGAAAAGATGCTCAACATCATTCATCCTCCAGAAAATGCAAATCAAAACCACAATGAGATACCACCTCATACCTGTAAGAATGGCTAAAATAAAAAAAAACATAAATAACAAATGTTGACAAGGACACAGAGAAAAGAATCCTTGTGCACCACTGGTGGGAATGCAAACAGGTGCATCCACTGTGGAAAACAATATGGAGGTTCCTCAAAAAATTAAAAATACAATTACCAGGGTGCCCGTGTGGCTCAGTTGGTTAAGCGTCTGACTTTTGCTTTTAGCTCAGGTCATGATCACAGCGGCGTGGGATCGGGTTCTGCATCAGGCTCTGCACTGAGTGTGGTGCCTGCTTGGGATTCTCTCTGCCTCTCCCTCTCTCTCTGTCCCTCCCCTGATCACACACTCTCTTGCTCTCTCTCAAAATAAATAAACAAACATTAAAAAAATACAATTACCATATGACCCAGTAATTCCACTGCTGGATTTTTACACAAAGAAAATGAAAACAGTGATTTGAGAAAATATACGCACCCCTATGTTTATTGCAACATTATTTATAATAAGCCAAGATACTGAAGCAACCCAAGTGTCCATCAATAGATGACTAGATAAAAGAGATGTGGTAGATATAGACATAGATATAGATAGATGCCTATATTTATGTCTGTATCTATTTATATCTATATCTATATCTATATCTATATCTATATCTATATCTATATCTATATATCTATATCATGGAATATTACTTAGCCATAAAAAAGAATGAAATCTTGCTGTGACAACATAGAAGGACCTAGAGAGCATTATGCTAAGTGAAGTAAGTCAGGCAGACAAACACCATATGATTTAACTCATATGTGGAATTTAAGAAACAAAACAATGAACAATGAGGAGACAAAAAAACCAAATTCTTTTTTTTAAACTTTTCTAATGTTTATTTATTTTTGAGAGAGAGACAAAGTGCAAGCAGGGGAGGGCAGAGAGAGAGGGAGACACAGAATCTGAAGCAGGCTCCAGGCTCTGAGCTTGAATCCAACTGCGAGATCATGACATCACCTGAAGTCAGAAGCTTAACCGACTGAGCCACCCAGACGCCCCAGAAACCAAATTCTTAAATATAGTGAACAAACTGGTAGTTGCCAGAGGGGAGGTGGTGGTGGGGATGGGGAAAATTGGTGAAGGGGATTAAGAGTACACTTAGCATGATGAGCACTGAGTCATGTAGAGAATTGTTGAATCACTACATTGTGTACCTGAAACTAATATAACACTGTATGTTAATTATACTTGAACAAAAACATGAGAAAAAAATAATAGTATGGCATAGGGTTTTCGTGATTGAATGAGTTATTTCACGCAAGTTATTAGAACATTTTCTGGCATGTACAAAGTACTTAATTGATTCTACTCACCATCATTTGAGACATTAGACTGTAGATTGGTAAAATGACTTCTATCAGTCCCCTTAAAAGAGAGATTACTAAGTAATCTATTCCAGCTGCTTAATCCTAAGGTATATCTACCACCTGAAAGCCTCCTTCCTGGTCACCTTGACCTTCTTGGCTGCATGATGATTGCTCCATAGACAGGCAGGAAACCAGATTTACCTGAAGCTGGGGGGTGAGGAGGTCCAGGATGGAGAGGCCATACTGGTAAACCACAAACTCCCTGGCAGAAAGGTCTGTGGCTTGCACAGCGATAAGCTCTTCCTTCAGCATTATCTGAGGTTTCGGGACATCCTGCAAACAGTTTTCTGGGGCTACAGAGATAAAGAGAACACAGTAACGATTCCACTGATTTTTCTGTACAGTGATGATTTTAGTAAGGGCAACAGCAACACAATTCAGCTTAGGAAAAGGTGTATTTGCATCGATCGGTCCATCCACCCATGCCAGATATGTACACTGTGCCTTGGATCCTCCTGCCCATTTTCATGGAAAAGCAAGTGAGCCTCAGTCAATAGGAACAGAGGTGCCCAGAACAACAACAAAAAGATGAGGGTCTGGAGAGGATGGCAACCAATTTTCTACTACGTGTTTCATAGGGTTGTTTGGAGCACTAAATGTAATGTACTCAGAACTGGGACTGGTACATAGTAAGCACTCAGTAAATGCTAGCTCTATTAACAAAATAATCTTACTTCCTCACAGATTGTCTCTAATGGGCCCCGGGTATTTAAGCATTTTGTATGATCTTTTTATTTTTGAGAAGACAATGAAAAAAGCTTGGGTAGCATGGCATAGCAAAGAATCCTGGGCTAGTAGCTAGAAGACCTGAGTTCTGGTCCAGGTTTTGGAAGACCCTGGGAAAGACACTAAACTTCTTTGAACATCAGCTCTTTCATCTATAAAACGTACGTTAATAATCTTTCGCCATCTTACAGAATTAGAGTTTGGGTTACCAGGTGTAAATAAGACAATGCATGAAAAATTGCTTTCAACATCGTAAAGTCAATACCATCGTAAGACAATGGAGGTTGAAGTGTGGGTGAGAAGCCACTTCTCTGTTCACACTCTTCTTAGTTTTCCCCCCAAAGGAGGGGGAATTAATTAATTAGTTGAGCTCTGGGTCAGCAAACATTTTCTGTAAAGGGTCCAAAAAATAAGTATTTTAGGCATTGCTGGCCAAGAGGCAAACCTGGGGTTCAAATTCAGCGTTCCCATCGTTGTGCTGGAAGTGTGGCCTCCCTCTCCCACGGCGCTTTCCCTTCCTTCTCTGAAACGCAGTGATGTGTCCTCCTGGGAGCTCACCACCATATACCGCCTGCACCCCCTTTTGGCAGTGCCTTTGTAGCGTTGGATAATTGTCCACATGGGTAGGGAGGTTAAGAGCACAGGCTGCGGGACTGAATTCCAGCTGAACTCCTTGAGTTTTGACAACTCACTGGACCTATTGGGATGCCTCAGCTTCCCTCTCTATGAAATGAGTAAAAGTACCTACTTTACTGGGTTGGTGTAGAGATTAAAGGAGCTAACGTATCCAAAGAGTGAGGAGAGCGCACGACAAATTGCAAAGCCCTCCGTACACATGTTATTCTTCTTTTGACTTCCCCCACCCCAATCATTCGCAAATGTAAAATTATTTTTAGCTTGTGGGTCACACAAAAACAGAGAGCTGGCTGGAATTGGCCTGCCGGCCATAGTTTGCAGATCCCTGGTCAAATTCAAGGATGTTTATGGAACTGCGTTGACTAATGGCTTGCATTGTGGTCAACTGAAAGGCATACGGTATCTCCTCTTAATCCTCTTCCACTTGGGCACTGAGTGGATTGAAACAGATCTAATTCTTCAGGGCAAGGCCAGCCATTGTCTTTTCACTGCGAATGTCAAGGGGTGGTATTGGTAAAGTGATCTGGAGTCCCTTTTTGGTGCAAGGTCTTCCTTTTCTTTGTCTTCTGCCTATCTCCCTGCGTCTCACACTTTCCATTAACTCCTTGTAACATGTGGCTGGCCAGTATGGGGTAAAATCCCAAGATTTAGATTCAGTGTTTAGTGGAAAGATAGAAGGCCTTTAGGAATTCCCTTTTGAAACTGACCATATTAGTATTACAGTGGAACTTTGACTCCTATTTGTTATTCCTTATACAGAAAAATCTCTTAGGAATCTTAGGTTGGGGGTGAGGGGAAAGGGATAATTGGTGACGCAAGATTCTGACATTCCCAGTCCCTGGGGTCACACCATCGAACACATTCAGTGCACCATGAAAGTTCCAAGCAGGGGCTACCGGGAAAGGAGGTTACCTTGTTGGTGATGCAGTTGTGCTTGTAGTTCAGCTTCCTCCTTGCGGGCTTGGGACCAGATGTCTACTTTCTTCAGGGTAGAAAAGACTGGTGAGGTCCACGCGATGTCAACTTTATCTGTATCTGCACAGAGACGGGGGGTAGTTGTTGCAGTAAGAGCACAGGATTGGGGCTAAATAAGAAAGAGCCAGATGTAGTGTTACAAGTGACAGGTGGCCTGTAAGATGGCCCCCACGATTCCCCTATGTGTATCCATGCCCTTGTGTTATCCCCTCTGGTTGAGTGTGGGTTGGACCTAGTGATTCATTTCTAATGAATGGAATATGGCTCAAGTAATGAGATCAGGACACAGAAAGGCTGTGGCTTCCATTTTTTTTTTTTTTTTTTTTTTTTTTTTTTTTTTTTGCCCCTTCCCACTTGCTTGCTCTGAAGGAGGCCAGCTGCCATGTTGTGAGCTGTCCTGTGAAGTCCAGGTGGCAGGGAATTGATTCCCCAGGTGAACCTTGAGATGACCGCATCTCTGGCCCAACACCTTGATGTAGCCTGTATGAGACCCTGAGGCACTGGCCCCCAGCTAAACTGCACCCAGATTCGTGACCCACAGTAACTGTGAAATAAAAAATGTTTGTGGTTTTGAGCCACAGAATTTTCTGGGAGTCTGTGGTAACAGCAATATATAACTAATACATTGGGTTTCTCTATATTCCTCCCGAAGAAGGTACTGTGACCACACCCTTACAGTGCCAGAAGCCCTAATGGTTCATTAGAACTTATCAAAACATGGCCAACATTGGCAGCAGAAATGAATGCTGGGCCAGTGACCAGCCTTACCTGTTCCTGGCCCCTGATCCTCTGGTCCTGGACCATAACCTTGAGCTCCCACTAGCACTGCAGTGAGGCTCTTCAGGAAGGGGATCAAGAGTGGGCAGGCAGCAGCCTGGTCCCTTAGAGAAGCTGTGACTGTTCCATAGAATCTGTCTCCAGGGTAATTCTCCAAACACGCAGGGGCTCCTGAGGCAACAATCTAGGACAAAATAGTCAGCACCTGGTTCCATGCATGGTTCCCACCTGTCCCATGTGGCTGCTTTGGGAGCTTCTCGCTGAAGCCCCCACCAAATTGGACATGCAGATCTCCTTGGCCGAGTCCAGAGTCCGTACCTGGGTGTGCAAGAGGTGGAGGCGGCTAAGCTCCCGTTGGTACTGTAAGTGACCGAGGGCTCGATCGAGAAAGCTCTGTCTCTCCCTTACCACCTCCTGAAACTCATCAGAGAGATGCTGAACCACCTAGAGCACAGGAAATGAAATGCCCGAATGAAAATAGAGCTTTTCTCTCTCTTCTTGTTCCCCTCCCAGCCCGTCCACTTCTCCTCAGGGCACCCCCATCCCTGAGTATTACATCACCCTGAAGAACACATCTCACGACATAGGAGGATGCGCGCATTGTACATGGGTCCCCTCATCAGCCTCCGAGCCTCACCTTCCTGAGACGGTTCCAGATCTGGGGGCTCTGACCCCTACTCTGCTGTAGCCACGTCTCCTCCTCCTGGCCCCGCAGCCGGCCCACCGTTTGTCCCAGCTTCTCTGCTGCATGTCCTAAACTCTGCAGGACTCTCTGCATGCCTAGCGCCACCTGTGCCTCCTGCTCCCCCTCCTCTCTGTCTGCTGCAAGGGGCAGAGAGAAGAGCCATGTAACGGCAGCCATGTCTGGGGACAGGGAGAAGAAAAGACACAGTGGTTTACTGCACCTGCCAGGTCCGAGCCAGGGCCTGGCTGGGAGCCTGGGAGGTGAGCACATTCAGAGGGCAGGAGGAGCTCCCCACTCCCGAGATTTCTGCTCTGGGGATCTGGGCCCAGGGGATGCTGTCCCACCTCGAGAGAGCAGGCCCCTCTCTGGGCCACTCTGCATGCTCAGGGCTCTGGCTCTCCTCTGAGTCTCCTGCAGGTGGCAGGACTCCAGCGCAGCACAGGCCTCCTCGGCAGCCCTCAGCTACACAGGGCAGGAAGCACAAAGAAAGGGGCCTCGGAGAGGAAGGCAGGAGCTCTGGGCTGGGCCCCCTCATGCTGGCCCTTCCTCCTCCTCTTCTTCTTCCTTCTCCTCCTCCTCCTCTGTCCTGAGACACTTGGGGGTGACCAGAGTCTAGGGCCTGGAGCCAAGGATCCCAGGACTCTGTCTGCCCTGCGATGGGTTCCATGTTTTCCGTCAGCAGGCGTGACAAAGGCTCCACACTTACAAAAGAAACCTGTGTCGTCTGGGTAAAGGTCTGTGTGGGGACCATGAAGTGGCACCTCTGGGCCTCACCTGTCGCTGGGCATCTTTGCCCGGAACGGAGAGGAGCTCCTGGCTCAGGAGCCCCAGGTGGTCCGCTAGACGCACCTCTTCTTGCTCCCGGCGGTGCCAGTACTGCTCCCGGGCTCTCAGCTCCTTCTCCAGGGCGTCCAGCTGCAACATCCAGCTTGTTTTAGGTTCGCACATGTTTTCTCCTCGTGGCCTGGGGTCTGGCTGATGATCCCGAGCTTCTCCAGACACGGGCCTCCCTCACCCCTGGGTGTCCATGACTGAGCTTAGCGAGGCGGTCGACTTGGTTGTGGATGGAAAAATCATAACCAAGTGCCTTCTTCAAGTTCCCAGTCTCCTTCTCGCTCCTTCTAATGCCTGGATTCTCTGGAGCCACCTGGTCCCCTGTTCCCACCTTCCTCTTGGGAGGCCAGGGCAGGTGGGTGCATGACAGCAGGAAATTCTCATCCCCTCCTATCACCCCTTCATACTCATCTGGGAAACTGTGAGTCGGGGCTACAATTAAAATGTCTTGGCTTCTAGCGAGAATCTTTTACAGCATATCCATCTCTGTTCCTTAAATGCACTAGGCTGAGAACATAACAGGAGGACCCTAAGTTATTTCCATTTTCGTGGAGGCCTGCCAAGGGCTGAATTATTGCAATAACCTCCCGGTGGGGTTCCTGCCCTAGCCTGGCCCTGTTCCCATCCATCCTCTGCACTGCTGCCAGAGGGAACTTTCTAGAATGCTGACTATATGTACACACACTCACACATAAAGATGTCTGGAAGGAGGTATGCCAACCTGTTAATAGTGGCTGCATTTTGTGGGAGACGGGGGTGAGGGGAGTAGTGTCTGGGTGGGGGGCTACTGATGGCAGATGGGATAACAGGAATGAGGAAGAGGGATCTCGTGCTTCTTCATTTACATACATTAAAAAATGTAGGATTACGAGTAATTTATTTTCTTTTTGTGTCGTGCCAAGTTTTCCAAATTTAAGAGTCTTAAGAATATTCGTATCTGATCATATCACATGTCTACTTAGAATCCTTCAGTGGCTCCCCATGGCTTTCACGATAAAGTCGTATCTCTGGGCCTCAGCCAGGCACCCAGGGTTATTTGTGATTTGTTTCCTCCCTTCCTCACTGGCCTCCCCTGCTGCCTTGGCCCCAACACCTCCCTTACTCTCCTGGAAATGTCGTGGTCTCACACTGGCCACCCTTGGGCTTGCCGGCCGCTGGGGCCATTTCTGACTCATGGTTTCAGCCCAAGTGTTGCCTTTTAGGGAAGCTTTCCTTGAGCTCCCCTCCATGTGATTTAGATGCCCCCTACTAAATGCTCCCTTAACACCCTTACAAACCATGATCATGGTCGGAAGCCATGGCCGGCCAGTTTCCTGAGGGTAGGAGCCCTGTCTAGTATTTTTGTATCTCAACACCCAACACTGTGCCTGGAACATAGAGGGTATTTAATACGCAGCTGCATATTACAGCATAAACTGCTCCTACATACCAGCCTGGGGTCACTCACTCCCCGAGGTAGGGCCTCCAGCATCTGGACAATTGGCACCACCACTCCGGAACAGGGATCTGTCTGAGCACCAATGACAGGACCAGGTTCCCCAGTCAAGGGGTCTATGGCTTGAGCCCCAATCGAGATTGGGACAAGACCTGTGGGAAAGAGGGAAAGAAGGGAGGGGTGGTCATTGAAAGAGGTAGACAAGGCTGGAATGGAGCCAAAGGAGCCCTTAGAACCCTTTTTGCCCTTTGAGAGGTTCTGATCTGGACTGGAGAGCTTCCTGGAGACCACAGACCCTGAGGGTGAGGTTTTTGAAGTGCTGGTTTTGGAAAGGACCCAGTTTTCTCAGTGGGGGATAAATGACCTGTGGTCCTGGGGTTCTGGAATCTCTGAGCACTTTATTTTGGGTCCCAGTAGCCCTAGTGGAGGCATTGGAATGGCCCTATTCTGTGGTTCCTGAGCAAGTGGGTTGGGGGTACCCCTCCCGAGCTTTCCAGGGTTTTCTTTCCCGGGGCTAAGTCACATTCCAGATCCCCCTGGGGCTTTCGCAGCCTCCCCAGTTCCCCCCTACCTTTGCCATCCGCATCTTCCATAGAACCCGCCAGGGGTGTGGGGTCACCAGAATTCCTATCAGTCTCCATGCCCAGGATGGGCACCATGAGCCCCGAGCCCTCAGGGTCTGGGATCTCCATCCCATAGAGGGCTGGGACCCACAGCTCTGTCCCTGGATAGCACATCATTCCTAAGACAAGGGGAGGGGGCAGAGAAGGGGAGTGGAGGGTCAAGTTCCAGGCTCAAAGAGCTATATCCCTGACGCTGACCATAGAGGCTTCCCTACAAAGACTGCATTCCTTTGGGGCCCAGCTTAGCATTTTGAATTTAGAATGAAGAAAGTGAGTGACGACAGGACTTTTGAGAAGCTGAGAACAATTTCCAGGCCACACTAAAAAGATAAAAGAAGAAAACAAATATTCGTGAGCACTCTCTATATACCAGAAATCTGAGCTAGGAAGTCCACATATATTACATTTTGTTTGGGTGTACAACTAACTCTGAAGTATATACTATTTTTATTTTCATTTTAAAGATGTTAAAACAGAAGCAGAGTGAGGTTTAGTAACTTGCCCAAACTAAATCAGAGAGTTAATAAATGGTGGGGCAGAGCTTCAAACTCAAGTCAGTTCTGTCCCCACACCCTGGTTCTTTTTTGTCACATCATGGGCAGAAGCTTCTAGAAAGAATGAGTGAGATAATTTCCAGGAAGATGTTCCTCCTACTTCCTTTCCTTGCCCATCCTCGTCCTCGTATTAGGAGAGGTAGAGGGGAGGTGGAGGCAGGGGTGACTCCTTTCCTGAGTTGATGAATGGGAAGCTGGAGGTTATGGTTGAATAAGGGAGAGAGGGGAGGCAAGGACCCAGGCCTGGCTGTGAAGCTCACTAGCTGTAGGACCCTGGTTGGTCAAGTCACTAAACTCCCTGAACCGTCCAGACTCCTCAGTGCAAAGTGCGTGTTATAACACATTATGGTGTTGGGAGCCCTGTGAAATAACAAGAGAATATACACTTTACAAACATAACGTAAGACCCAGCAGGGTTGGCGAGAGAGGGCAGATTTCAAGCCGAGCGCTCATGGGGTCAGACATGAAGTCATCACATCCCTTCTCTCTTCCCTTGGTCCCGTGTGTACCTGACCTGTGAGGCTGCAGTCCTGTCCCTGAGCTAATGAGATGAGAGTATCCAAGCACCCGGTCAGCCTGGGCCTGGGATTTCAGGGCCTGAGAGCTAGGTCTAGGTGAACAGGTACCTAGCCTTCCTCCGCTGGCTGCGATGCCACCTGCTGTCTCCAGCTGCCGCTCCAGTCTCCGAGCCTGCTGCAGGACATGGTGCAGACTCAAGGCCAGTGCCTGTCTCATGTCCTTGATGGCAGCCTCTAGAAGCCCCTGCATCCTCGACCCTGGCCTCTCCTGGTAGCTGCGCAGCACAGCAAGCACTCGCCTCTGGGCCACCAGCACATTGGCATCCAGCAGGGCCTGTGATCCTCCCGTGTGGGGCACTGTCCGGCCCTCCTGTCGTGCAGCTCCCTGGAGACGGACTGTCTTCCTGCTCAGTGGCTCCTCGAAGCTGTCGCCAGGCAGCATAAGGTTCCCCGAGGCGTCTCGCAGCCCGCCCAGGGCAAGCACTTGACCTGGAACCCCAGAGGGTGAGGTAGAAGGGGGTCTGAGCAGAGATGCAGGGATATGAGGAATGAAGGAGAGCTAGGGCCTGCACACAGTAAGCGACAGGCGTGGGGGACTAGACGATGGGGGAAGGGGAGAGGGCCGAGGGGTAGAGGGGTGGTGGGAGGAGCAAATGCCCCTTCTTGGTTGAAAACCTCCCCTTACTTTCACTGTAGAGCCAGCTCGGTTCTCTTTCCCCCCTGGACACCGTGCTGGAGATGGGGAAGGGCCAGCGAAGCCGGGATGCAGAACGAAGGTGGGGTAAGAGCAGAGTGAGGAGGAAGGGTGGAAAGAGGGGTTTGGGGTGGAGTTTGCAGCCTGGACCGGAGCACGGAGGGTGCAGGGGGAACGGGAGGCCAAGGGCGGACAGGAGAGGCTGGGAGCACAGCACTGAGGCTGACAGGACACCTGTGTCTTCATCCAACCCGACTCCCAGGATTGGCGAGATGCCTCCAGTGACTGGATCCTCCATGGGGCCCCCCAGCTCTAGAGGGGCCAAGGTCTTGGTGAGAGGGTTGCAGTATGTGCCCCCAAGAGCGAGCCACTGCCTCGTCTGAGGGTGCAGGGTCACAGCCAGCACGGGCACCTCGATGCCAGTTGCAGGGTCTGTCATGACAGCCCCCATCTGTGACGTCCTTCGTGGCTGCAGGACAGGCAGGCAGGCGGTTGGAGGGGAGCCTGTGGCGGGGCAGGTCGGGTAGGGCACATAGGGGAGGATGGCAGCTTCTGATGTTCGGACGCCACCTGGACAGGGAGACAGGGAGGTGTTGGTCCTCTTGACATGTCGGCCTCCCTGCCCCAGCCCTGCAGAGCCTTCTTTCACCGAGCTGCCCTCTCCAACCGGCACCCTCTGCAGCCACAATGCTCAAATGAGGAGGGGGAGGAGGCGTTTACTGCTCTGCTCGTCATCACACCCCACCGTGCAAGGACAGAGCCCTGCTCCCTGCCCCGTGCCCCCTGGGGGTTCATTCCAGAGGGCACCAGCAGACCTGGGCTGGGCGGGCGGGTGCTACTTAATGGTCAGGGTCTCACCAGAACCGAAGTCAGTGGTGGGCACCAGGGTAGCTCCCTGCAGATCGTACCCCAGGTTTCCAGCTTCAGGCAGCACCCTCCCGGTGTCAGGGTGGACGAAGTAGCCAGGAGGTATGGACCCTGCATGGCCACTGGCCGGAAGCATTGCACAGTTGGGGCTGGGGACCATCAGCTTGGTGACAGGATTCACACGGATGTCATCGGCGCCCCCTTGAGGGCCTGCTGAGGCTGCGGGAAGTCAAACAACCGCTCAGCCCTGGGTGTGAGGCCAAGGGGGCGGGTCGGGGGCTCCCTGGGCTGGTGCCTGGAAGGAGTTGGTAAGAACCCCATGCACAGCCCAACAGCAAGTGCTCCCAGAGGGCAGGGGATCTTGTCTTTTGCTGAGTGCGGGGCATGCTCTCCCACTGAAGACGTGACATTGTGATAGCATCGTGTTGCAGGCTGGCAGTGCCCGGGAGGACCCTGGGAAAATGGTCTTGACAGCCTGTGGGGTGACCTGATGGGGCTGGGGACTCCCTGAACTCGGAGTGCCCACAGAGAGCCCAAGAGGATCCTTTTCCCACCCTTCACTTCCAGAAGTCCAGCATTTTCCAAATGTGGCCTCTTGCACCCATGTGTCAGGCTTGTGCTCTCAAGAAGTGCTCCCTTAGATGTAAAGCTACGCTTTGTGGTAGTTTTGCTGTTTTCCTCCTCTGTCCTTCCCATTTCTGAGGCTCTTTCTGCAGCACAGCCGTTTGCCCGGGGCACCGCACAGGAAGTCCCTCCCAACTTTGGGGGTTTCCACTTTGCTATGCCCTTCTCCTCCCCTCCTCCCTTGCCGGGTGTCTTAGGGGAGGGACCACGTTTCTGCAGGGCCTGCCGCCCTGAACGCAGCGCCACGTTTCCTGGGGGGCCCTGCCAGAGGCCGAGCGGGACGTACCTGGCCGCAGCAGCTCTGCCCCAGTGCCGGTGCCCAGGACGCCCCAGGCCTTCAGGCGGTGGCTCTCCTGCAGCACAGCCTGGGACAGGCGGCTCAGCACGGCATCCAGCTGGGGGGTTTCCCTGCAGGGGCACAGGGGGAGGCCTATCAGGGGAAGCGCAGTTTGGGATGGAGAAAGGACACGTCGGCGGCGTGGCCGGCTCGAGGCACCGCGAAGCCATCCTCGCTTCTCCCCTAAGCCAGATCTCATCACGCCTGCCTCAGCCTCAGTGGATACACACCCTTCGGGGTTGGGCCCAGCCTGGGAGGACTTGGCGGGCCTGGAGCCCGCCTGTGCCTTCAGCAGTCGCCGAGCTGCCATCAGCGCCGAGCAGAAGGAGGCCCACTGCTCCCGCCTGGCACGGAGGTCTTGGCGGAGGAGCCTCAGCTGGTGACTAAGGCTTGCTGCGTACGGGCCCGCTAGGCGCCCCCTGCGCCCCGCCTCCTCCTCCGCGGCCCTGGCGGCAGCCTCAGCAGCCTGGGGTCAGAGACAACACTGCCTGCTTGCCCGCAGGGCTGCAGACGCCAGGGACAGCAGCCCAGGGGTCGGACACCCAGCTTGCTCCAGAACATTCTGGGCAGGCCCTGCAGCAGTGGCAAAGGGGTGACAAAGCCCCAGGGGTGGGGGGTGGGGTGGGGCTGAGAGCCCTGGGGCAGTTGGAGAGGGGTCACGGGGCGGGGAGAAGGTAGGCTGGAGGGGGCGTGGGGGGGCGGTGTGGGGGGGAGGGGGGATCGGGGCTCAGGCAGACCCAGGAGTCACATTTGGGCACAGGGACCGGACGGGAAGGTGTGAACGCATCCCAACCTGCTGCAGCTCGCTCGAGGGGCTCCCCAGAAGCCGGCCAGTAGAGGCTGGGATGCGACGCTCAGCACCCCACAGCTGCCGGAGAGAACGGGCTTCACTCAGGAGTCTGAGGCACAGGAGTTTGAGCTGTGCGAGAGGGCGGAGTTCACCTGTGAACTTGCTCCAGAAGCCACGCGATCGCTTTCATTGCTTTGATCACAGCGCCCTCTGCTGCCCGTTGGTGGAGGGGCGCCACGGCCCGGAGACCCTCAGAAGGAATGGTGAAGACCGGCCCAGGCAGGTCCGGGCACGCACAGACCGCTGGCCCAGTTAAGACGCTTGGACTACCAGTGTGCTCTGTTTTGCTCCCAACGCCCGTCACCCACCGGCCTGAATTTGTTCATGCCAGTTGGGCAACCGAGGACCTGGGATGGGGATCGGAGAGGCTCCAGAAGTGGCCCTGATAGATTCCCTATCACTGATCTGAGGCCCCCCAGATCTCGTAAAATCAGCCCTAAATTCAATCTGAAGTCTTCTGCCTCCCTTCCCTTATACTTTCCTCTTTTTCCTGATTCCTTATGGGTAGATGGAGGATTTCTTCAGGTTCTACACCCTGCAACTAGCTCCCTTCTGAGATGTGTTTCCATCCCCACTCACTTCTCCAGCTGCTCCCACTTACCTCTTCCTTGGTCTGGCCCAGTTTGGTTGTCACGGACACAGACTGCCTGAGCAGGATCGCAAAGAAACGTTCTGGGTCAAACCACTCCAGGTCTACCTGCTCCTCAGCCTCCCAGCGCCCCCCTGTCAGGGGAAGGGAAACAAGATTATCCTGAAAGGCAAAGATGAGGCTCCCTGCAGATCTCCACTGTGTCTTCTTCCTGCCGACCGACCGTCAATGGTCTAGACATAGTCTTGCCGCTAAAAGTGTGGTCCTTGTACCAGTAGCTCCAGCTCTACTGAGGACCCTGTTAAATATGCAGAATTCTAGGGGTGCCTGGGTGGCTCCGTTGGTTAAGCATTCGACTCTTGATTTTGGCTCAGGTCATGATCTCACAGTTTGCTGAGTTCGAGCCCCACAGCGTCAGCGCGGAGCAGGCTTGAGATTCTCCCTCTCTCTCTGCCCCACCCCCACTAGCGCTCTCTCGGTCTCTCTCAAAATAAATTAAAACACTGCAAAGCAGAATTGTAGGTTCCATCTCTGACCCGTTGCAGGAGAAGATCCCCAGGTAATTCATAACCACATTTAAGTTGGAGAGGAACAAATTCCAGGGCTGCTATCTGAGGACCATACTTTGAGTAGCAAGGGTAGAAGGTGAACCACCTCAGCGTGACGCATCCATGCCTCTAGGTAGAAACTTGCTCCTCTAGGTAGAATTTTCTAACTTGGGCACTTTGTACGTGGTTATGTTACTTTTCTTTTGGAAAGCTTTTATTTGGATGTCCTTACCCCCCCTTCACACTGTGCACTTCTAGAATCAGGCGGTGTCTGGCATACGATAGGTGTTCGATAGATATTTACGGAGCAAATGAATAAATGAATGGAGGAGAAGGGAACACTGAGTAACCTAGGAACATGAAAAAAGGAAGCAGGATCTGGCCAATTGGGTTTGGGGACACTTCTGGGATTCTGGCACTTCCGTCACTCACCGTGATCTCCGCCAACCCTGGGGGTATCAGAGTCTTGGTGTGATGGGCCCCTCCTCACCAATGTCATCCCAGGTCTTGGGGAAACGTAGGCATCCAGGTTGTATCCTTGCTGATGCTTCCTGAAGGTGGGGCTGGGAGTGGCCTTCCTGGCCCAGCTCAGGCGGTGACACTGAATCTACACGGTATATAATGTGGTCATGCGAAGGAAGGGGGGAAGCATGTTCTTTGACGACTGGGAGGAGCGAGGTCCCTGCTCAGCCACACTTAGGGAGTGCCTCATCTTCTCTTGTTTGGACTGTTCCAACAGTCTCTCTCTTTGTGGTTTTCCTCCCTAATCCATCTCTATCTTTCACCCCATCGCTAGACTAAAAATAAAAGTCTTGCCAGAGTTTTTCTCTTGCTCAAAAGGTTTAATGAGTCCCCACTGCCCAGCAGGGCCCATGGGACCATGCGGTCTCTCTGGTCTCTCCCAGCTTCAGCCTCATCTCTGTGCTTGCACCCCCGTGTTTGGCTCCCTGAGCAGGTGGATGTTGTTTCATGCCCCTGCGCCTTCACACATAATACTCCCGCCCTCATCCCTACCCCTCCTCCCTAGCCCATTACTCTCCCAGCCCTCAGCTCACCAACCCCTTTTCTCCTACAGGGACCGCATTCTTCCACGTCTCATGTTTCAAGCCTCTTTCAGGAATCACCTCTTGACAAGTCTATCCTGACCCACGGGAGGACAGTCACCTCCTTCCTTCGTGCAGCCGGGCACCCTGGACACGCTTTCATTATAGTGCCCTAATGTTTCCTGACATTCACTTGTTTCCTTGTCTATGTTCTCCTGATGGAACTTTGATCACTAGAGGCCTGAGGCTGTGCCTTTGTCACTTCTGCATCTTAGCAACTATTATAATGCCTACCGCAAAAGGGGCACCTGAAGACCCACTTCTGTGGAATTGGAGAGGCAGTCTTGCCCACTGGCTCAGAGCTCACTTGTCCATTTTACTCACCGACAGAAGCAGGCAGAACCCGAGGAGCAGGACAATCTCCCCCAGGACTTCCGGCCAGTCAGACCTCTTTGGGGGCCTGGGGATCTTGGCAATGCCAGTTTGGATGAGATACCCAGGAGTCGTGGAGGCGAAGGGCCCTTCTCCAAAGCACCGGCCCCCTGGCGGGAGGGTGCGGACGTACTGGGCAGAAAGAAATCTGTTCAGCCTTTGTCCTACTGTCTGCCAGAGACTGGCAAGGGGACGGAGTGGGACCCCGGGCCTGTCAGCACGAACCAAATAGTCCAGATCTTTGTGCATACCTCAGGGGAGCAGAATCTGAGTTTTTCCCAGGACACGAATCCACAGGAAGCAACTGAGCAGCTGTCTGCACGTCCTGGGGCAAGGTCAGCACAGCCTCTTAGGAGCTGCGCAGACAGGATGAGATGCTAAATTCTGTGTGTGACCAAGTCAGTGCACCTGGATCAGTGGTGGCCTCATATGCAGGTCACACGGGTACAAGCTTATGTAGATGGGCTCGGGGTATGTGCCTTCAGGATGAAAGAGCGAGTAGTGGAGGAGGGGAAATGAAGCAGGGGGCTGGGAGAGATGTCTGGACACCTGGGCTATTTTCATCCTCACGATCTTCCCCTCCTTATATGTCACATGTTGGAGTGAACGCTTGGTACCCCCAGAATTATCTGTTAGCACTGTGGGAGCCTGAAGCTTTGATAGGGACAACCTGGGCATCTCCTTCCTTGGGGATCTGTCTGCGATGGTTATGAAGCAGTATTTTTTAAGGCAAGGGGGAAATGATGGGCTAGGGTCTTAAATGAGGCAAACCATCACAGACAAACCATCTTCCGATGCCTGTTGCTGCTCAGACGAAAGACATAGACCCCAGGCTCCTGGAACTGCTGTAGAAAGAGGTAGGGTTCTTGATCTTGGAGCTGGGACTCCTCAGCGAGGGCCCGGAGGCGCCCCCAGTCAAATCCCCCCAGTGTGTTGTAGAAGTGGCCCCTGGGGACAGAGAAAGGAGGCGGTATGTTGTCTCTTGGAGGCGGCTACGGGCATAGGAGCGTCTCATCTCCAATACTCCGATGGTGGCAGGGCTGTGTCCTCTGGACACTCACAGGTCATACTCAGGGTAATGCTCACGGGTCACCAGGAAGGCAAGCGTATCATTGATCTGGAGGCAGACGGTGGGGTTTCGGATGCCTGGCTCTGGGGGCGGCAGATCCCCACGGCGTGTGGAGTTGAGGCTCATTGACCAAGAGGAGGTCAGATGTCCTTCCCTAGAATTTCCTGGGCAAGCAAGGTACAGAACGTGAAGAATAACAGTCAGGTTTAGGCAGATTCTTGCCAGTGGAGACGGGAGAGGAGACGCAATAAGTGTCAGGTGTGCTGCTCACCTGCATCGTGTCCTGGGGGCCTGGGATCCCTGACGAGCAGGCCGAGGGAACGCAGGAGCGCATGACCTGGTCTGATCAGGCCCAGGAACCCAGTCCCTAGAACAAGGCAGGGATCTCCCTCAACGCGCAGGGCCTAGCACATGGATACAACAGAAACTGTCCATTCCTGCTTCGAATGTGGTTGGGTTCAACTTTCTAAAAGTCGAGGGATCACCTTGGGGGGTGTCACCCTCCAGCTTCTGCCAGGGGGAGCCACGGAAAAGGGCGAGGATTGCCCATGTGCGGTCCTGAGCCTGTGGCCTCCCCTGTGCAGTGGTCTTACCGTCCATCCTGACCACATACAGAGGGACGGGCTTCTGCCTTTCGTCCAAGTTGCAGGGATGGCCCACAGCACGAGGTGGGGAAGGCCTGTCCAGGAGGTAAACTTCCTGGGAATGAGGAGACCTAATGTCAGGTCTTCCCGTAAGACCTGGTGAGTGACACAGCAGCCCCACGGGGAGGTGGGGCAAGCACAGGGCCTTCCCAGAGCCCTGTCCGCGTCCCGATAGGGATGGAGGGAGGACGCGGTGCCAGTGATCTGAGAAGGTCTCATCTGGATGCTATCCTTCACCCACGTGGGAAGATTCCCAAGATAGTTTCCCCCTCCTTCATGAACAAATCACTTTTTCAAGGAGCTTTGCAGGATGAAATTAAATCAACGCTGGGGCCTTTGCTCTGGCACTAGACATTGTGCCTATGATGGGGTTCAGTGAGTAGGTGCCAGGACCCCGTGCACAGGCGTGTCACACACGCCCCTTCTTAGGAAGCAGAGGCCACGAGCGCTGGCTCCTTGAGTCTCTGCTCAGCGTGGGGCTGGGCCTCGGGCACTGTACCTGGCTCCCGGCGCCTTCAGTGATGGAGACCTGCGGGATGCCATCAGAGCAACTGAGCTGCAGGGCGTGTTTCTGTCCCTCTAGGCACAGGGCACCACACATTCCACTTGAGCGTTGTCCCCAGCACCGACAGAGCCCCAGGCCTGCGTCATAGCCGTGGGCATCTCCTGGTGTGGCACACACCTGCACAGAGACTCAACCTTCTTAGGGACACCTCTCTGGGGGAGGGTCCCCCCAACTCTCCAGCTTTAGAGCATAGAGCACAGGTGTCCATGTTTCCATAGATGGGGGAGTGGAATGAGCCCAGAAGCTAGGGGACTGGGCATGTGAACTGTTGGCTGAAGGGCCAGGAGAGCTGGGGGTGTGCTATATATAGACCCCTCCTACCTCGTGGGCACAGTGGTGGCTCCACTGGTCCTTGGTCAAACACAACCCCTCCTGGTTCCAGGTAGCCCCATCTTTGCAGTTCTTATGCTCCTGCTGGACACAGCCCCTTGGCTCTCCAACATCTTGGTAGCCTGGAGGGCAGGGGCACTGCCCATCGCTGGGCTGTGGGTTGCGGAGGGAGGGATGGCTGGTTGCTACCTGGTTGTGGTGAACCACCCCTTTGGCCATGACACTGCCTGAGATGGGCCAGAAGATAAAGGCGGGGGAGGGGAATTAAAGGTTCACCAGGGCTGGAGAGGCGTCAGGTGACAGGGAAGGCTACCGGCTCATGCTGGTTAGGGTCCAGATGGTGCTAACACTTCGGTCAAAAAGATTTGGGAATTTCAGGAAAGGAAGGATTCACGTGTGTTATTTGTTGGCTTACAGGGAGAGTTCGAGGGGAATGATCTGGGTCAGGGTGTGTAATTTGGGAGTGGTCATGATGGAGGACAACTCTACCCTTTCCTCCAAGTAGGGTTACCAGATTTAGTGAGTAAAAATATAGCACACCCCATTGAATTTGAATTTCGAATAAACAAGAAATACATTTTTAGTATAAATATGTGTCATTCAATTTTTGAGACACGTTATGCTAAGCAATTATCTAATTTATCTGAAATTCAGGTGTAAGTGGGCAGCCTGTATTTTGCCTGAACATCTTACCCCACGTCACTTGGAAATGTGAGCTAACCCTGGTCAGGTTACACCGGAGCTGAACTTGACCAAAACAGTCCTGGAAATGCAGCTCGTCCTTGGGTCCCACCACCAGAAAACATACCTGGAACACTCGGCCAGGCCCCAGGCAGACACACGTATCCTTGCCCTCCTCTGGCTGGGTGGCCTCCGAACCACAGGGAAAACAGGCATCTTGGCTGGGCCAGGGGTTGAAGAATCCTCGAGGGCAGAGGTGGCAGAGGGGGGTGTTGTGGGGACCTTCTCTGGAGAGGAAAGTTCCAGGGGGACAGGGGGCAGGTGGTGGGCCAGGGCAGAGCCTACCTGTAGGGGGATGGGTGCACGGCAGTCAGCGCTAAGACTTACCTTCCAGGTGCTGCCCGTCCTCAGGTGACTCCCCCCAGAGGCTCCAGGTAAACACCCGACTATTCTCTTTCCCCACTCGGGGCTTCTGCCCCCCCCCCCCCGCCCAGGTGTTTTGTAAGCCAACATCTCCCCTCATAGCTGTTTTTCTTTCCCCACTCCTTAACTATATCCCCAAGTCTTTCGGTGCAAATTCAGCCCCACACCCTACCCTCTGGGCACCCTGGTTGGTGCGCCTCTTCTGCACTGGACGTCTGGTTCCCACAATCCTGAGGATTGTCCCTGCCGAGGCACATGGCGCTCTGGAAGGTAAAGCAGAAGAGAGCCACGTGGGCCCATGTCCCTGGGATGCCAAAGGGTAGGACCCCCACCTCCTGGGCAGGGGCGATGGTGGCAGGGAGAGAGGCAGACATGCAGGTTGGAGGAAGATGCACACAGAGAAAGACACCGACGAAGACCCAGTGCTGGGTGGGACACAGCAAAGACCCAGTGACAGCAACACTGGGAGAGGACGAGATAGGGATGGGAGAGGTACAGAGAGATCTGGGCACAGGGATCTGCCTGCAGAGAGAAACCCCGCTCACAGAGGCTCCAGGGAGCACTCGCTAAATACTTCATGAAGATGAAATCTGAGATACGGATCCTCTGGGCGCCTTTGGCCCAGACAGCTCAGATATAAGATATCCTCTTATCTGTTTCTCCATAGGCCTTTTCCTTCCTAGGGCAACTGGTGGTGTGTGTGTGTGTGTGTGTGTGTGTGTGTGTGTGTGTATGTGTGTGTGTGTGCGCGCGCGCGCGTAGAACGGGGCTCAGGGGCACATGGGTAGCTCAGTCGTTGAAGCATCCAGCTCTTGATTTTGGCTCAGGTCATCATCTCACAGTTTGTGAGATCAAGCCCAGTGTTGGGCTCTGCGCTGACAGCACGGAGCCTGCTGGGATTCTCTCTCCTTCTCTCTATGCTCCACCCCTGCTCATGCTCTGTCTCTGTCTCTTTAAATAAATGAATGTGAAAAAAATTAAGAAAAAAAGAAGTGGGCTCAGTGAGAGCAAAGGATGTTCCAGCTTCCTCCTTGGGCAAGGCAAAGCCAGTCAGCCTCACTTAAGCACTCTCCCTGTGTAAAATCCTGCAGGAAAAATGCAAGACGAATGAGACACGGGCTTCTGTCTTTGGTGCACGTACAGCCAAGTTTCAGAGATCCACATGATTTTAGTGTTAGAAAGGACCTTAGAGATTATTTAATTTTATCCTCTCACTTTACAGATAAGAAGACTGGGGCCAATAAGATGCAAAGTTTTAACAGATTCACACATCCCATCAAAAGCTCTTAAAGAATATGCATCCAGTGGGGAGCCTGGGCGGCTCAGTTGGTTAAACATCTGACTTGATTTCGGCTCAGGTCATGATCTCACGGTTTTGAGGGTTCGAGCCCTGCAACGGGCTCTACGCACTAACTGTGCTCCCTCTCCCCTCTCTCTGTACCCCTCCCCCACTCATGCTCTCTCTGTCTCTCTCAAAATAAATAAATAAACTTAAATCAACTTAAAAGAAAAGAATATGCAAATGCAAAATACCTGGAAAGTGTAAAACAGGCAGCGAGCCCTGAGAACAACCGTGAACCAGGTGTAGGCCTGGCCTCGTTGTTAATTACCTTCGGAAATTAGATAGTCAGTTAACTTATCACTTGGAAAAAAGTGATAATAAATAATACTGCTTGGCTTTGAAAATCGATCAAGCTAACAGGTGAGGAAGTGCTTGGAGAGCTATAAAGTGTAACAGAAGCACATTCTAATGGCTAAGGTGTGGCTGCAAAAGAAAGGGACCTGGGACTCTGGAACTTCCTAGGCCACCCAGCTCGTAAGTAAGACCTCTGCCTCCAAGTTTGAGGAGTACTGGGTTGGGAGAGCCTTAAGAAAATTTGTCGCATGACTTTGTAATCAGGCTTTGGCTTTGAAAATAATACATATGTATCTGGTTTGATTTGTTGCACCTAATTCACCAAATTTTACTCTGAATGACTTTGTGACTTGGTTGCCTCTAAAAAGAGATGCACCCATTCAAGACAAGCTGTCCCTCTCCTCGACGGCACTTCACTCACTTCTGCATTTATTCGCTCGTTCTGCAGGGATTTCGTGCGCGCTTACTCTGTACCAGGCTCTTTCCTGGGGCTGCTGATACCTACATGAACCGGATGCCGTTTGCGGAGCTGAGGTCCGAAGAATTACCGAGCTGCAGGGTCAGAGGCTCCTCAGAGACGTACCTGAGGCAGAGGACATGAAGATCCCTGGGAATCTATATTCTGTAAAACACAGCTTACAGCCGTACTGTCCAATAAAGATAGAAAGCAAGTCACATATGTCATCTCAAGTTTTCCAGTAGCCACATTATAAAACTGAGAAGAAACAAGTGAAGTTAGTTTTAATAACGCATTTTATTTAACCTAACGTATTAAAATATAACCTCAACACCGAATCAGTATAAAAATTCCTAATATGAAATTTTACATTCTTTTTTTCAATAGTAAGTCTTTGGAACCACTTTATACTTACAGCATATCTCAGCTAGGACTAGCCCCATTTCAAGTGCTCAGTGGCCCTACGCGGCCAGTGATTGCCATGGTGGACGGCCCGGGGTGGCATCTTGTGGCGAAGCCCCTTCCCTGCGAGGTCCTCGAGGTCCTCGAGAACCCCCTGCCCTGCACATCACCTCTGTCATCGGCTCCTGTTCTCCTGAGCGGCTCCGTCATCCCTCTCTAGTCTTTCCAGAAGGTGGCACTCTGACCTTGCAGGAAATGGTGGTGTTGGCAGTGGTGGGTTGAACGGAGCGAGAAGAGGAAACGTAGCTGCGATGGAGGATGTGTGTGTGTACGTGTGTGTACGTGTGTGTAAATTAGCATCGGTACCTTAGGTATTCTGGCGGAAATTAATATTAACATCTGTGTAATGTTATCATTCTCCTAACATTTTGCTGTTTCTGCCAGTCGCTTGGAATTCTTTTAATTTTAATTTAATTTGCATTCATGTTTTCTCTTTTATATATGCATTTAAAACATGGAAATTGTATATATTCACAGCGTAAAACATGACGATTTGATATACATATGTATTGTGACATGATTACTACCGTCAAGCTAACTAACATATCACTTCTCACATAGTTATAATTTCCTTTTTGTGTGTGTGAGGAGAGCACCTGGAGTCAACTCTCTCAGCATATGCGCAGTAGTTAATACAGTATTGTTAGCTATAGTCGTCATGTTGTATGTTAGCTCTGTAGACTCATTCGTCTTATGTAACTGCAACTTTCTACCATTTTGCCCAAACCTCCTATTTCCCCCACCTTCCTGCTCCCGTAACCACACTTCTACTCTCTGCTTCCATGGGTTAAACTTTTTTTTTTTTTTTAGATTCCATATATAAGTGGGATAATACGCTATTTATCTTCCTCTCTCTAGCTCCTTTCACTTAGCTAAATGTCTTCCAGATTCACCCATGTCGTTACAGTTGTGAGGATTTCCTTCTTTCTCACGACTGAATAATCTTCCATCATACGTACTTACCACATCTTCTTTATCCATTCATCATCCACTGAAGGATGCTTGGGTTGTTTCCAGGTCTTGACTGTTGTGAATGAAGCTACAATGAACACGGGAGTGTAGATGTCTCTTCAACGTACTGACTTCATTTCCTTTGGGTGAATACCCAGAAGTAGGATTGCTGGGTCCTATGGTAGTTCTATTTTTAATTTTTTGAGGAAACTCCATATTGTTTTCCATAATGTCCGTATCAATTTACATTTTCACCAACAGTGTACAAGGGTTCGCTTTTCTCCACATCCTCACCAACACTTATCTTTTGTCTTCTTGATGACAGCCATTGTAACAGGTATGAGGTGATGTCTCACTGTGGTTTTGATTTGCATTTCCCTGATGATTAGTGATGTAGAGCATCCTTTCACATACCGGTCTTCTTTTTGAGAAATGTTCATTCAGGTTCTTTGCCCATTCTTAAATTGGGTGATGTGTTTTCTTGGTATTGAATGATTGATTCAGTACTATAGGTGATCTGGGGTGTGGCCCAGGATTCTGCATTTCCCATAAGCTAAGATACGGCGGTGGTCACCACGCTTTAAGTAGCAAAGTTTGTAAGAAGCTTTGATATGCACCATTCTTCTTGGTACTCATGACAAATCTTGTGGTTTTTGTCTATCTCTAAAGACCACACTCTTTGATAGTTGGTCTGTATTTGTTGCTCTCAGGTTCCTGTACTGTGTCCCTGAACTCTCCGACTTCCCTGTTCACTGTCTCCTAAAGCTACCTTCTCTGAGGCCCCCCCACAGTGTCCCTCAGCTGGTCTAGATCTCTCTAGATCTAGCTGGAGTTAGATTTTACCTGATTCCTCACTGGTTCTGACAGGTTGGGGACTTCTTCACTTTCATGATTCTGAAGTCCTTTCTATCTCTTATTTTTTTCCCCTCTGTTTTTACAGTTTTACTCAAGTTTGTTTGTTTGTTTCCTGGAAGATGATGATTTTTCCTGAAATTTTTAGAACAGTTTGAGACTTAGAGGAAAATGGCAAAGACATGTAGAGAGTTCTCATATACCCCACACCTAGTCTCCCCTATTATTAACATCTTGCATTAATATGATGTATTTGTTGGAACAAATACACCAATACATTATTGTTAACTAAAGTCCATACTTTGTTCAGATTTCCTTTGTTTGTTTGTTTGTTTGTAGCCAAATGTCCCTTTCTGTTCCAGCGTCCCATATTATATTTGTCAGGTCTCCTTAGGATCCTCTCGGTTGTGACTGTTTCTCAGACTTTTCTTGCTTTTTGATGACCCTGGTGGTTTTGAGGACTCATCAGGTACGTTGTGGATTGTCCCTCCATTGGGATTTGTCAGATGTTTTTCTAATAATTAGGCTGGAATTATGGATTTGAGGGAGGACGCTCACAGGGGTGGAGTGATGTGTACTTCACTTCACATCAAGAGTGCATACCATGGCCATGACGTATCACAGTTGATGTTGACCTTGGCCACCTGGCTGAGGGCAGGTTTGTCAGGTTTTCTCCACTGGAAAGTTGTTCTTATTTTTCTTCTTTCCTTAGTATGTTCCTTGGAGGGGATCGGAGAACCATGTTCCACTTCCTTGATGGTAGAGCATCTACACAAAGTATACGGAATTCTTCTTCCTGGGAGATGTGCCTATTCTCCCCTACTTATTTATTCAATTGTTCACTTAGGTCAGAATGGACTCGTGGGTATTGAAAGCTTTTTTTTTTTTTCCTCCAAACGACCCAGTGTTAGCCATTGGGAGTTCTTTCAGCTGGCTCCTGAGTCCTTTGACATAATCCATCATTGTGGGTTTTGTTTTTTTAAAGCATTTCCTTATTTTCCGGCACTATTAGATGCCTGGGGCTCATCTTGTACATTTCCTTCCCCAGTCTCAGAATCAGCCATTTCTCCCAGGAGCCCTGGTTCCTTTTAGGAAGGAATGAGAATAGAAACCAAGGCCTGGTGCGCTCTAGTCTCTTATTTTTCAGCCACTTTTCCTTCCCTTTTCTGTTAGGTCTCCTTTCCCCTGCCCATCAACCACAGAGGGTTCCTAAGAATTAATTATACATTCAAGCCAATAACAGAGTCCTGACTCTGCACAAGAACTTCATGGGAGATGAAAAATGTTAATGTACAGTCATGGAGTTTATGGTCAAGTGTGGGAGCTAGATGGACATAGAGACATATAGCCAATTTCTGAGGAACCCCTAAGGAACTAGTTCCTAATTTGGACTATGGGATCTGGGAAGTCTCTGAGCTCAGGGTTGAAGGAAGGGTCTACATTCTCTATAATTTATTTGCAGATTCTTATCAAATCTACCATGACTGGGGCTCCAAAGAGTGGTCCTCGTTTGGATAGAGCAGCGATTGCTGATGCCAACCTTCCTTCTTCTCCATCAATGCTTCTCCCCCTTCCCTTTTTTGGGGGTGGGGGAAGTTATTTTTGTTTTTTTTTTCTTTATTGCCAGGTTTCAAAGAAGGAAGAATATGTTGGTCCACTGTTACACACTCATTCTCTTTAAAACCCATCCAGATGTTTTAATAAACTCTGTCAGGAGTGGGGGATGGGGGGGTGGGCGGTGCCCATGGTTGTTTCCCTAAGCCCACGGACCCTCCTCTCCCCCTGAAAATATCTGTGGCGTGGAGAACTTCAACAGTGTTGGTAACATTTTATTTCTTAAGTTGGGGGCACTTGCGCGACTGTTTTTGCATTCCTTGTTCTTTTTTGTGTGGCTTCAGTGTTTCAAAATTGCATTTGCAACACATTAATGAGGAAAATGAAAAAGACCTGTGTGTGGTGTTAGTCTAAGTGACCTACACCCTTGCTCCTGGAGCAAAGACTGACCTGCCAGAGACACCTGCCGTTCCCAGCCGGGAGCCGGGTAAAGGGCATCTGGTTCCGGCCAGATGGGTCTGCTGGAGCCTGTCTGACCAGGTGTTGCTTGGTGTTGATGTGACTCAGTGCCTAGGTGGTGCGGCAGATAGAAAATTGCCCCTTCCCCCATTCTCCTTGCCCCCCACACCCCTGGGGCCCGCCTCCGACTCCCAGAGAGCCTTAGAGCAGTGACACAGAGACAAGCTGTTCCCTCAGCAGGGACTTGCTGCTGGAGCTATTCTTCAAGGGCCAGGCAGGACTTCAGGTCTGGAGCATTACCCCCCCTCCCTGCCATCCCATCTTGTGGTAGCATGTTTGCCTCAGCAAACATGGACTCACACTTCCGTATCTCCCATCTGAAGCCGTCTGCGAACAAAAACCGGAAAAAGCTCCAAGTCTGGCAGCAGCCAAAAAACCCCAGAGGTCCCACCAGCAGCCAAGACAGGTTGAGGACAGGGGCGCCTGGGTGGCTTGGTCGGTTAAGCGTCTGACTTCAGCTCAGGTCATGATCTCACACTCCGTGAGTTCGAGCCCCGCGTCAGGCTCTGTGCTGACAGCTCAGAGCCTGGAGCCTGTTTCAGATTCTGTGTCTCCCTCTCTCTCTGCCCCTCCCCTGTTCATGCTCTGTCTCTCTCCATCTCAAAAATAAATAAACGTTAAAAAAAATTAAAAATAAAAAAAGACAGGTGGAGGACAGACTAAGCAGCGGGGCAGCTGGGGACGCTGTACTGGGGCCAGGGGTGGGATGTTTGTCTGAGTCTCTGGGAGAAAGAGTGAGAATGATGCCAGCAGCTGGGGTGCGCAGCCTGGTAACTGTAAAGTTCTATTTGCAAGGTGAAGCTGTGCAGCCTTCGTGCCCGGGACAGTGTTCCTGGTGGGGTTGGCAGCTCCTGACAAGGAGACGTTAAAGATGTCTGCATCATCCCTCCTCTTGAATTTGCTCGACCAATAAGATGTGGCAGGAATGAGATGCTGGGATTTCTGAGCCCAAGCCCTTTGAAGCCTTGCAGCTCCCATGTAGTTCTTTTGGAACATTCTATCTGGGAGGCTTGTTCTGCTATGTAAGGAGTCTTACTATGTTGAGACAGCCATGCTGGAGAGGCCACGAGTAGGCCCTTTGGTCACCAGTCCCAGCCAAGCCAAGCCTTCCAGCTGCACCTACTAAGGCTTAAGACCTGAACATGAAGAATCATTTGACTCCCATCAGCCTATTCTCCAGCTGAATACTGCAGAATAACCCCCACCGATGCCACATAGGGCAGAAGAATCACCTAGTTGAGCCCGAAGCAAATTTCTAGACTCCAGCGCTGTGAGACGTAATAAAAATGATCGTTGTTTTATGCTTCCAGCTTTGGGGTTGTTACACAGCAACAGGGAACCGAGACAGCCAAGGGTGCCCCCATCTAGGCCACCTCTCTGATGATCAGCTTCCAAATCCTGCATCAATATAAGAGACAGGGGTCATGGTTCATTCTCAAAATGACATGGCCGAGACTAAAGGTCCTGAGCATCTTTTCGAAAAATGGTATCCTGGAGGCTCTCTGCTTGGGCTAGCCGTATGATACCCCTAGTGCTGAAGTGTTGAAGTAGGTTGGAAAACTGGCTTGGGAGGGGAAGAAAAGGGGACCATGCAGTATGGGAAGCCTAGAGCCGGTGTCTGGCCCAGGGGTTCAAGCAGCCCCCGGGCTGGTGCCCTCTCCCTGGCTCTGCCTCCTGCTGTTGTGCTCGGCTCCCTTTAAAGAGCACCACTAGGAGCCTGGTGATCTCACACCAACAGTGCAGGTGCAGGCCTAGCCCGTAAACCACAACAACCGGGGTCTGTGCGGCCACAATGCACAGGGCAGAGCCTCCAGAGGGGCATAAAGGGTGATTATTTGTTTAGCATCATGAGCAAGAATCCCAGAACTGGTCCGAAGCAAAGCAGAAACTTTTGTATTAAGGAGATTAAACCTTAAACTCAGCTGAGCGGGCTCTGCTGTGTGGAGTGGCTTTGTTGTGCCCGGCATTGTGTGTGATTCTATGCAAATCACCGGAGGCCTCACTGGGGTCCTGACCACAGAGGCTTAGCTGCCCTCCCAGGGCAGGAGCGGGTGGGAGAGGGGGCGATCACACGTGCTGACCAGACAGCGCCCAGCCAGCACTGCAGGCAGGGGAAGCCCATTCTCCCTCAAGTTCAGGAACTTGGGGTTTTGAACAAGTGTTTGCTATGTCATTCGGGGGTTTCTGATGGTTGGATAGACATGTAGGAACACAAGTGCTACTAGGAAAGTATGCTAGAAATTCAGGGCAATATCCAGTGAGAATGGGGTATGGTTTTTTTTTTTTTGAGAGACAGAGACAGACAGAGAGTGAGTGGAGGAGGGGCAGAGAGAGGGAGACACAGAATCCAAAGCAGACTCCAGGCTCTGAGCTGTCAGCACAGAGTCTGACATGGGGCTCGAACTCATGAGCCATGAGATTGTGACCTGAGCAGGAGTCAAATGCTCAACCAACTGAGCCAACCAGGTGCACCTTGGATGAGGGATGTCCTTATATCCAGGGTCCCTCTGACCATAATACCTGGGTATTTTCTCTTTTGAAACTCAGAGTAATATATATATATATATATATATATATATATATATATATATGATTACCAAGAAGATGGGGAAATATTTTGGGTTTCTTTTTTTTCTTTCTTTCTTTCTTTCTTTCTTTCTTTCTTTCTTTCTTTCTTTCTTTCTTTCTTTCTTTCTTTCTTTCTTTCTTTCTTTCTTCTATCGTTGTGTTCCTGTGTCAACCACTAGCCAGGATCCCTAGTGGTCAATTGGAAGAACTTGGGATTATCCTGGATTCATTGATCCAGAAAATGTTTCGTGTTTGCTCTGTGCCAGTTACAAGACTGGGTGCTGGGGTTGGGGAGAGGGTAGTGGTTGGTGAGAACAGAGATGAGTAAGATAGCTGTGTTGTTCAGGAGTTTACAGATAAGATGTGTACCCAGATAACTAAAATACCTGCGGGAATTTGGAAAGTGCTGGAAAAAAAAAGGCCTCAATTAGGAAGGAATCAGGGAGGGATTCCACGAGCCAGCCCTTGAAGGTCTGGAGGCCAGGCAGGCAAGGGGCAGGGGGCTGTGCGGGCCAAGGGATCCACGTAGGAAAGCATAGGGTACAGCGTGGCGATGTGCACGGGGTCACATTTTGTCCCTAGGAACTGGCCAAACCAGCTTCTGCACACTGGGCCCAAGTTCCTTTTTGTGTTAAAATTTGGCCTGCACAAATTGGAGTCAGCAGTCTAACCCACAGACAGATCTAGGGAGCCTGGGACCCTGGGCCAGCATCTGTGGAACTGCGGAACCACCAGGGGGTGGCCCCAGAGACTTCTGAGCCCTACCTGCTGATGGCTCTGTGGGCACAGCAGCACCCCCTTAACTTTTTTCCTGAGCAAAGTCTTCAGCTGCTTCTGGGTCCGTGAGAGCACAGTCAGCTTGGAGTCTCCAAGGGTCTATTCCAGGTGGGCATACAATGCTGCCCAGCAGAGGCCAGGGGTGACAGTCATCAGTACCCTCCTCCTGAGAGGCTGTGGGCCTGGCTGGGGTCCTGCAGGTCTGAGCTGAGCATGAGGATATAGCGAGGTAAGCTCTTGGCTTATCGTGCAAGATGCATTGCTGATAGAGGTCACCCAGGAACAAGACCGAGGCTGAAAAGCAAACCCCGGAAGCCTGGGTGGTCAAGCCGTCAATCGAGAAACTGAATAGCATGGTAGAAGCAGGTAGGAGACCACAGGATGAAAGCTGGGGCACCTAGCCTGCTTTTCTTGTCTTTCTCTTTTTAAATGTTTATTTGTTTTAGAGAGACAGACAGCAGGGGAGGGGGAGAGAGAGAGAGGGGAGACAGAGGATCTGAAGTGGGCTCTGTGCTCACAGCAGAGAGTCCGATGCAGGACCTGAAGTCATTAACCATGAGATCATGATCTGGGCTGAAGTGGGATGCTTCATTGACTGAGCCACCCAGGTGCCCCCTAGCCTGCTTTTCTGAATTGCTGAGTGGGGATAGGGGTGCAAGGCATGGCCGCAGGCACACACCATTGGAGCTGTAATCTCGTTATGGGCAGCGAGGACATTCAGAGGCTTGCCGGCCTCTCTCTACGGTATTTCTGGAGGGACAGGAACCAGTCCTCAGTGGAGCACAACTTTTGGGGCCAGATGGGAGCACTGAGATTTGGGAATGAGAAATATTAGCTTTGGGAAGAGAGATGCCCAACCCTTTCCAGCACCCTCCACTCCAGTCCCATCCGAGCACCGGCCTCTCGGGGGACCTCTCAGGAGCAGTCAGAAGCTGAGAGTCACTGGGCCCTTCTGCTGAGAGGAGATCTGAGCTCTGGAGGATGAGAATTATCTTCTACCTTCCACAAAGTACAGTCTTCTCCTTTTGTTGGAGGTTTCTGAGAGCATGGGGTTCTTGGGTTCTGAGGGATTGTAAAGGATGTAAGACCCCTGTCCTTTTGCCCCCCCACCAAAAAGAACCAAACTCAAACCAAATTGCTCTTTGGAACTGTGCGTCCTCTGCCCCATCAGAGGAGCAGATGTTTCTGCGAGGGTGGGGGAACTACTGGGGGGCTCCAGGCAGGAGCCAGGCAGGAAGCCAGGCAGGAAGAGCCCCCAGATGAAGGAGGAGTTGAAAAGAATTTTGTAAAGATATTGTCTGGACTTGGGTTGGATAAAAGACACCGGCAGACGGGGCTGTTCACCTGCTAGGCTTTTGTTCTGCTCTGCTGGGACTGCTGTCCACACAGCCCTTGGGGTGGGGTGACGGTGGGGAGGGCGCGCTGTCTGCCATCTGCGGGAGAAATACAACAAACACCCACATTCGCGCCAACGGAAATGCTCAGCAAAACAAACAGCGCGAGGAGGGCGCCTGCCTGGAGGGTGGCAGGGAGGGCGGGCGGGAGAGGCGAGAGGGCACCTGCAGGGGGGCGGGCCGGGGACTCTGCCCAGCGGTGCAGGCAGCAGGCAGCCAGGTGAGAGCCTCTCTCCTTCATTCAGGGTTCGAAGAGCGGTGTTGCAAAGCTAGAGTTAGATATAACCTGCCCCGGTGGAGGGGGGTGGGGGTGGGGAAGGGGGCTGGAGGTTCGCAGCAGGAGATGCAGAATTAAGTACCTGGGGGTTCATGGCCCGACTTTGCCTCTGCTGAATGAATACGTCTCTGAGCCTCTTGCTTTCCTACCTGTAAAATGGGGAGATGATAAAAATACCTAACTTAGCAAGTTGCTGGGAGAATGGGCATCATATCTGTGAAAAGCAACTTTATAAAGTACTGAATATGAAGGAATATGGATTGTTATTCATATGTTACCTCTTTGGCTGACCATTTGCACCACAGGTGATGGCTGCTGGCTCGTGACACACAGCACACATGCACATCGGTGGGGGAGACCTCTAGCCCGGGGCAGGTGGTATTTGGGATGTCCCTCTGCTCACGGGGAAGAAGCCGTGGACTGGCTGGGTTCGGGGACCTGGGTCAGTGAGGAAAGTGGGAAGTGAGCTGGGGGTGGGGTACAGAGTCACATCTGATGGCTTGGTGGCATTAAGCGTTGGGCCCTGGCCTTGCCAGGGGTTGAGACCGGACTACAGAGCTTCCCCAACATCCTTGCTATCCTGGGCATCGGTTCCCTCCCTTTCCCCGGCATCCACACCTCAGCACAGTGAGTGGCAGCTGAGGCCGGTGTCCACAAACCTGTTGGGACAGGGCGGGCAGCTTGTTTGTTCTTCCCAGGGCCAAGCCTGGTGGGCTGGACCCAGAAGTATTATGTTACTCAGCCAAAGAAATCCTTTCCTTGCCTGCCTCCATTATAAAGGGGAAATAAAACCCCAAGCTGTATACCCTTGTGGCCCCAAGCCAGGTCCTCAAGTGTCATTTCTGGGGAGCTGCCCTCCCCAGGGCAGGGTGCAGCCTCCAGGGAAATAAGAGCCCTTCTTCCCCATCCCACCGGTGGTGGTCCAGTCCCATCACCCTGTCCCGCCTACCCCTAAGGAGGCCCTGTGTTCTCCAACATGACCCTTGAATGTTTTTCTCATCCCAGGTCTGAGCTCTTGAGAGCAGAGTAGGGCTCAACGCTTTCCTTATCCCAGTGAAGGCTGCTGGGGCTGGGCTGCTGGGTTGAAGGGTTTCTGTCGCGGCACCGGGTGGTGCTGGTGCTGGTACGTTCCAGCAAAGAGAACAACCAAAGAGGTCTTTTGCCATTGTCTGTGTCCTGGTGTCCTCGTCTGTGCTTTGAGGACCTGAGATGGGTTTTGGATCCTCCAAGGCTTGTGCTGCTATCGTCCTGAGCTCTGGTCAGAACCAGACAGTCCTGGGCAAATGTGCACCAGTCTTTCTGAGTTGCATCTCCCTGGAGAGTCCCAGGAGCAGGTGAGGTCTGAACTGTACAGCTCTGCCAGGTGAGGTTCTCTCATTTTGCAGCCAGAGCTGGAATGCCTGATGGAATGCTTTCCAGGGAATTCTCCCTGGAATGCGAGGCAGGGAGAGCGACAGGTGAGGGGGGTTGGATACAGATAGTGTGCAGGGCTTGGGCTGAGGAGGGCCTCGGAGATTCCCTGCCTCCTCATGCCGCCTGATTGCATGGTCCTTTTTGATCTGGAGGAAGAGGGATCTAGAGAGCTTGGATTTGAGTGTGCCAATGCTACTTTTCACCACAGATGAACCGTTTCATGTCCTCATGCCTCAATTTTTTCGCTAGTAGAGTAAGAAACTCAGACTGGATGATCTTTAAAATCCCTTCTGTCTTTGATGTGCATTTTTATGACCATTTTATATCCTGTGGCCCATTGCCAACAATAAATGCTGGTTTATGAATGAATTCTAGGTATCATCTCCTTCCTGTCTCCCCTCCTGGGCAGAGTCTGCCTGGTTTGGCCCAGATGCGATGACAGGGCTTCTACCACTACTTCTGGGAGAGACAGGCGTATTACTTGAGAAGCAGAAGCAATCAGGTTCTATTTCTGAGGAATATGAAAGTTTACATTTGTATTTATTTATTTATTTGTTTGTTTGTTTATTTATTTATTTATTTATTTATAAGTTTTTTTAATGTTTATTTTTGAAAGGGAGAGAGCACGAGCAGCTGGGGGTGCAGAGAGAGAGAGGGAGACACAGAATCCGAAGCAGGCTCCAGGCTCTGAGCTTGTCAGCACAGAGCACGACGTGGGGGCTCTAACTCACAAACCATGAGATCACGATCTGAGCCGAAGTCAGATGCTCACCCGACCGAGTCTCCCAGTTTAAGTTTCTAAACAGCATGAAGCAATATATAATTAAATTTGGCTAAGACGTTCCCCTGCCCCCAACGTGTTCATCTCTCTTCTACCTGGTGGAACGAAACTTTACTTGACTTGCTAGTTTCTCTCATGTCTTTTATTTTCCTTACTCTCAAATATTGGATCGCAAGGTAGATTGCCATGTGTTTGTTTAGTATCCATAGCCCAGCTATGAGTGATTTGGGCAGGGAAGCCATGATTTACATTCTTTCATGCCACCACACAATGAAGTGTCTTACTCATGAGCATTCTCCAAGAGCGTCAGTGCCCCGAGAGCCAGGATTTACCTGTGTGATCACTGCCCACTCCCTCACTCTGGGAACAGTGCCTGGCACCAGTCATACTCAATGAATATTTGTTGAACGAATAGAACATCAGATGAATAGTGGGTACTCGTAAGCGCTTACTGGTTCGCCCTGAGCCATCCTTTGTCTCGCCGCATCCCTTTTACTAACTTGGTGGTACGTTTTCCTTGGTACCTCTTTGACAGAGTCTCCTTGGCTCTAACTCTGGGTTCCTTTTTGCTCAGTTCTCTGGCTTTCTGTTCTGATCCCTCTATGTGTCCTCCATTGGGAATCCCAGGCATTCTTTGTGGCAGCATGTAGTACTTTCATGCCGATGGCTATCAAGTATGTGTCCTCAGCTCTGAACTTGGCTGGAGCTAGGTTCTTACATCTCCAGCTGACGGGTGGGCTGATGAACAGGATCATGGAGTATGAGTGCTGGAAGGAGCCTTGGCAGTCATGCTCACCTAACTCCGCATGATTCTTCTCTACTCCTGTCATGAGGCAGTCCATTTCGTCGTCGTCCAGCCCTGGTGATTGTCCCCCATGCCACTTCTTTCCCTTCATCTGTCATCTTGTCTAAATTGTTAGCTTCTGGACAGCAGGGGCCGTATCTTATGCAAATCAATTGACATTTGTTTATAAAAAGTGTATATTTGAGAATATGAAAAGTTGGAATGTTTGAAGTTAGGTGAGAGGTGCTGTTCCCTAGGTGTGGGGCGTCTCCCCTCCGTTCCGGTTTTGGAATAAGAAAGGCCTGGGTTCAAATTCCAAGTCTACCATTTAGCATCTATGAACCTTTAGGAAAGTTCCTTCTCTGAGTCTTGATTTCTTCATCGATAAGGCAGTGATACTAGCAGTAACTACCTTGCAGGCTTGGAATGTGGACTCGTGAGATACTGTAAATTCAGGGTTCAGTGCAGGGACTGACAAGTATTGGGAGGCCCCCAAAATGGAAGTTGTTATTACCAGTTGGCTGACATTAACACTCAACTTGGGCTCTAGGTCAGCCTCTAAGCAATATGTATATAGCTCTTGCCCCGTACTTCTCCAACCCCTCCTCACCTCTGAATACAATACTGAAACCCATAATCCTCTGTTCTCTGGGTGAAGGTACAAGGATGGGTTCCCCTTTCAGACAAGTCCATTAATTTCTGCTTCTGAATATGGAACCATTTCAGTGCTGACACAGACACTATGGAAACACAGAGAAGAAGGAAACTAATCTATACGTTTAGTTCAGGCACTGTGCGGAGCTACGTCACAGTGCCTGCCCTCAAGATGCTTGCAGTCTGGTAGGAAGGAAAGGCCAGGATGTGTGGAGTGAGTAGGAGACGAAGTTGGCTTCTTATGACGAAAGGCTGCATTGTGATGGGCACACCCAGTTGAGTGGCCCATTAATAGGGTGGTTAAGAGATTAGGTTCTGGAATCACAAAGACCGGCCCTCTAATCTTGAGTCTGTCACTTTTTGCTTGTGGGACTTGTGCTTGTGGCACTTTGTGCTTGTGTGCTTGTGGGACTCAGTTACTTGACTTCTCTGGACCTCAGTTTCCTCATCTGGGTTCTCTGGTGAGGATTAAGTGAGGGCATGCACTGAGGAGTGCTCAGCATAGCCCAGCATCGCTCCCTAAGTGCTACTGTTGTTAGTAGGTGCTTTCTGCTTTGGGAGAAAAGAGCTCACCGATGCCTCTGCTAATCAGAAGGGGTGAGGCTCAGATAATTAGAGGGAGGGGAGAATGCTCTGTAGTTGGAAAACAAACAACAAATGACAAAAACTCACAGAACAACAACGGCATAGAGCCAGGAAAGACTCAGGAATGTCTAAGGGCAGTGGGATGTACATCAGGATTGGAACAGAGGAGAGTGATCTGTATGACACAGTAAGCGGGACCAGCCAAAGGACAGTTGGAGTTGGACAGTTGCTTCCTTGTGCCCTCCATTATGCCTCTCACGGCACCCGGTTCAGCAAATGCTTATTATTTGCTACTGAAATTCTTGGTCTAAGTAGGTGGGCGTGTGTCTCTTCTGCCTAATGCACTTCATAGGCTGATTACCTTCTTGAGTGCTTCCATTCCATTTCCTGGTTCAAAGCCCCATAAACGTCCCTTTTTCCTATTCAGGTCTTGTTCGGCAAATTCCGAGGAAACTTATCTGTACTATTTATCATCGAGAAGCTATGAAGCACCTTTCTTCCCAGGCTTTACCCTCCAGACAAGAGCGTCTGCCTCGTTTTGGAGTCACAGAGCTGGACTTCACGGGCTACTGCGTGGCCCGGAGCAAGTTACTCAACCTCCCGTGCTCTATTTCCTCACGTGTAAACTTGGAGTAATGTGCCTCTTAGCAACCAGTTCCCCTTCTGGTACCTGCTCTGCAATGCTGGCCGGACTGTAAGCAGGTCTCGCTCCTGAGAGCACGATGTTAGAGGGTGCTACCTCAGAAGTATGGTCTCGTGAGTGATGGCTTGAAGGGTCCCGGGTTTCTTTTGGGGTGATAAACATGTTCCGGATTAAACAGCGAGATGTGGATGCACTGGCAGTCCCATAATCGCACACTTGAACGTGGTTAAAATGGCGGGTTTTATGTTGTGTGACTTTCACCTCAATAAAAATAAGTAGGTCTCTGTGAAGACAGGACAAATCTGTGGTAGGAAGGGTTGAGAACAGTCCTTGGAACGTGGTGACTGGTCTGGTACAGTGACTAGTTTTGCTTAGTTGTTTAGCGGTCTGTCGCCGGACCTACTCTTCCTTGGACCCTGGCACCCTCTTCTTGGGTGTCAGAGTCTAGCCGCCTCGGAGCTGTCTGTGTCTCGGGCTGGCTCTCTCTCACTGGCTTCTCAGGCAGTGGAGTGAATGCCTGCACTCCTGCTTCTCCCGAATCTCTCCAGACAGCTGATGGCGGGGGGCTAGGAGTAGCCGAAGAGGCCGCAACCGCCGCAAAGCAAGGAGGTAACATTAGACTTTGTGTCCCAGGGCTCTGGGCCCCTGAACCGAAGGTTAATTTTGCCCGACTACTCTCCCCAGGTCTCCTCTCTGGTCTGTTGCCCTCCGTGTGGTGACTGTGGAGCCCAAGCGTGCAGTCCCCAGCTCCTTCTGGGGAGAGGAGCTGGACCTCCGGTCGGAGGCTCTGGAACATTCTGTAGGTTGGCAGAGGCGGTGTAGGCTCACGGGACAGGGATGCAAGGGAAGGCTTCAGGAACCACATGGTGGGGTGTGAAGAAATGCTGAGGGCTGGTTTGGGGGAGATCTTCCTTTAGAGTAATCACCGATGATGATGATGAGAGACCGGAGAAAGGTGAGGAGGTGTACACGAAGAACTCCATTCCTTCAATTTCCTCCCCTTCCATCTGGGTAACGGTCCCCGCCATACCACCGAGCCCGGAAGACTGGTGTTGCCGTCGCATACAGTGTCGTTCCTCCCAGACCCAGGGTTTTTGGGGCAACCTAAGTCAGACGTTTTCTGTCCTGATATCCCCATCTTACCCACGCGTGCGCCTGGTCACCCGTCCTGCCAAACCCCTCCCACTACGGCTCCATCTTCAGAGGGTGCTGCTTGCCAGGGGACCGTCACAGAGCAGGTGGGGAGCACACGACAGACGGGGGCTGCCTCCCTGCAGGGCTCGCGTGTCCTCTAATGCTGGGGGCGGGGGGCACCAAAAGCACGTGCCTCCTGATTGGCAGCTCTGTCACTCTGATGCCATTTTCCATTGAGCTGACTCAGGAAGGCTCAGGAAAGCAGGCTCAGCGGCCGGCCTTCGGGGCTCACACGTCTGACCCTATCCCCATGGGGTAGCCACAGTCGCTGGGTGGCACTGGTTTCAGGGTCCCCGGGCTGTCAGGGTCTCTCTCTGAGGACTCCCCTCAGACACGGTTACCAAACATGTTTTTCGTGTTTATTAACCTGCTCCTCTTCTCACGTTTCCCTGGGCACAGCTGCATTTCTTATCTGATGGGCTTCCTGCCAGCCCCTCGAAGCCTGACAGTTACAAAGGGCGGGCGGATTAGCTGCAAAAGAATATTTATTAGAAAAAAAATCCCTTTTATTCTTCTGTCCTTTTTGTGGAATTAGCCATATATTGCCTGGATGAGATAAGAGCAGCCCTTTTGTGAGCGAGGAGCAGAGGTTCGCCATCTGGGTTACTGGCAATGCCAAGGTGAGTGATGATTATTCTTGCCTGCTGTGGACCCTTTCTCTCTCTCGGCCTCTCTTGGAGACTCCTGCTCAATTTCACAGCTCAGAGAGGTCTGTGGTGTGGCTGGATTTCTCCAGAAAGAGGATAATCTTTTTGTGAATGGATCTCATGTTTCTTCTAAACTCCAGGGCTGGAGACCAGTAGGGAACCAGTCATTTGGTAATGATCTTTCAACTTGGTAGCTCCACTTGCTGGGGTTTGTTTAATGGGGTTATAGAGAAAACAGATGTTCCAATGGAAAAATGGAAGCAGCAGTGGCTTTGCTTATGCATTCATGGAGAAACTCTGCCACTGAGGGAATTCTTGGTTCCCAAGTAAATCAACTCCTTTGTGGGAAGTTGGCTTTCCTTCTGTCTTTGAGACTTTGGTGGTGGGATTGCGAACTGAAGATGTTTGCCTTTGGCTGCTTCAAGCCCGAGGAATGTCCCAATCATGGCACTCAGAGTCCCTGTGAGGTCCCAGAGGACATGTTCTGTGAGGGCACATGCACTTTGTGTAAACTCTGAGAAGATGTCAACTTTCCCGCCCCAACCTGGGAGCCTCTGTGCCAGACCTGCCTGGGCCTGCCTGCCTCTGATGTACTGTGATACAGGGGAGGTAGGTGAGGAGGCCTGGGTGCTGGCCAAGAGAGCGACTTCTGATCTGGTCCTTCTGGTGCCAGTGGTGGTCATCATCTGGTATTCAGGCCAGCCTGGGCTCTTGGGGTCATGGGAAAACCAATGAATCAGGATCTCTAGACCAGGAGCTAGGGTCTCTGAGAATGGAGGGAGAATCATTGTCAAAGAAGAAACTAAGATAAAGTATTAGAGCCACAAGGGACATTGAAGATGGAGACCCTTGTTTGCCCATCACCACTAGAATTCAAATTCCCTTTGATATCCTCACCACATATGTCACACATATTTCTGGTATATTCTCTATTGTGTGGTCTCCTGGAGGAGAGGCTATAGCTTTTAGAAGAGAGTCTTTCCAAAGAGCTTTGGTGGCATGAAGAGAGAACAAGGGGTGCTAGGGTCTTGGAGAGATGTAACTGCTCATATCTGGCCTTCTTTTGCTATTTTTTCATTTACTTTTCCTTCCCACTGACCCCTCCTTCCTGGCTTCCTGGCTTCTCTCATCTCTCTTTGCATGGAACACCCCTCACCTCATAGGTGGGCAACACTGGGCGTAACTCACAGTAACTCATCCTTTCTTTCCCATCCCAACATTCTCCTCTTGACCCCTGGTCTTGGATGATGGCACCAACATTCTCTAAGTCACCCAGGATGCACAGCCCTGGTGAGTTTGCTACTTTTCTTGCCCCGCTTTCTATATCCAGTCGGTTTCCAAACTGAGTATAGTCTACCTGGGTGGTATTGCTTCCACTCATGCCTTTATTTCCCTTCTTGTTGCCCTGGTTTCGATCATTTTTTCTCATCTAAGTTAATGCACTAGCTACCCAGTTGGACTTCCAATGTTTTCCTCTTTCTTCTTAAATTTGCTTTGTACTCTGGGGCTAGATTGCTCTTCCAAAAGGCTCTTATCATGAACTTGCAATATTATACACTGTCACTAGTTCCCCAGTGCCAACCTGAAAATCCTGGAACTATTTAAGAAGGGTGACACTGGGGGTTCTCTAGGCTTCATTTTTGGCCTTATTCTTGTGTCGGGGGGCACTTTAAGCCCTGCGAGGGCAGGGACCTTGTGTGTTTTGTCTACTGGTGTATCCCTGTACTCTGCACAGAGCCTACAAATAGCACATAGGCCCTGGCATGCAGCAAGGCCTCAACGATGCTTGTAAATTACTTCCCTACACCCAAAATACTGCTGCCTACCAGGAACCCTCACTGCTCCCAAAGAACAGCCTTCCTTCCCCATCCCCCCCTTCACCATTGCACATACGCTCCCTGGAATGAAGGCGACACAATTTCTGTTTATTCTACTCCTACCCACTTCCCAAGGCCCAGGCCAAATCTCACCTCCTTCAGGAAGCCCTCAATGATTCCTCAGAGAGACGCCATGGCAGTTCTTACTCTCCTGGGGCACTTGGCATTGTTGGCCTTTATTTGAAGACTTCTCATGTGTTTCTTTACTAAGGTTTGAGTTACTTGAGGGCAGGGATCGTTTTTTATTCATCTTTTGAAGCACCTAATACAGTGTCTTCTCCTGGATGTGCTGAGTCAAATGTATTGAATTAATAAATGAATATCCATATCTTATCTGCAAGCCTGTTTGATTTGTAACCACATGGACATACAGCTTTAATGACGAGGAATGACTTGGAGGCCAATTAGCATCCATTTATGCTACTGCTGCTGGGGGTTAATTAACTCTAATAAATGTGCACAAATTAGCATTTGTTGTTTTACAGCAGAAATCACATCAAGGTGAATCCCATGCCAAGCTCTGAAGCAGAGGGGTGTAGACACCTGAGCTGTGGACGGGAGACGCCCTGAAGTTTAACCCATGAGGACCTCCCGCCATTTCCTCAGCTGACCGCTTTCTCGGATCCTTTCAAAGATGCGTTTCCTAGTGATGGTCAGACAGCAGAAACCCGTCACATCCATGAGCCTGTGCGAATTCCCTTTGCCTGTTTTGTGAAGATCTGGGGAGGGTTGCTATGGTGAACTTAGTGCTTGGGGAGGGAAAGGAGCCCCTGCCTGAGAACGTTCCTGGTCCCCAGTGTCCCTCCCCCTCAGGAAAGTGACATCAGAGAGGAGGAGCTGAGCTTTTACCCCCGCGTGTCACCTCATCTCTCTACGCCTCAATTTCCTCATTGGATGGTGGCATCTGCTTTATGGGGAGGGGGGTGTTGCAGTGGCATTGCTGAGGATGAAGTGACATAATGAGTGTCATGGTACTTCGAGAACCATGTATTACGCTGTCACTCACTTCATCGACATCGACAGTGCCAAAAGTTGTCGGCTTCTGTTCAGCTGCCTGTGCTGTGAGAGGTGAGTGGTGTCTAAGAATTCCTTTGGGAAGGGTTTGACCAGCTCTCTGGGGGGCAGACAGTGTGGGCACTTAATTGAGTCGCCTGGCACACACATGACTCTCTGAGGCTGGCACAGAGAGGACTCTGGAACATGTCCCGTCAGTCTGGCCCAGTGCTGGATTAGCAGCCTGTCCCGGGTGTCATTTCAAGTTCTGCTTCAAGTTCTGTGTTGTCCGCGGATCCTTGGCAGTGATACAAGGGCTCTGCTTCTCCAGATCTCCCAGATCAAGCCGCCTCACTTGGGAGTGGCAGGTGGAGGGGGAGGTGGAAGATATTTCCAGATCCTGATTTCACAGCACAGTGACTAGACAGAGAGGCATCCATCCCATAAAGCCTTCCCGGGCCCGGCACCGCGGCGAGCTGTCAGTAGGGGGAGCTCTGTCACTGTGGTGCCTCCTCTTGCCACGGCTGGGGTGAGGGTCTGCCTGGGGGTCTGAGGAGGGGCTCGAGGAGGCCAAGGGCGCTGTCTTCGGTAGACTGGTACTGAAAAGCAGCTTGGTCAAGAGTTGTGGGCTGCGAGAGCCCCAGCAGAAAAAGAAGTGGAAATCCACTGTGCCTGGTGCCCAGGGGTTAGAAGGGTGCTTGGGTTAAGCACACAAAGAAAACACACAAATATCCCAACTTAGGGTGTCTTAACGAAGAAGGGCTGGAGGGTGTGGCTTCACTAAGACCGAAGCTGCTAGAATTGCCCTCCCTCCCCGTTCCCTCCCGCCTGTGGGGACTGGCCACAAGGGGGCCCAACATGGTTCCGGGAGCTCCTGAGCGTGCCCTCTGTGGGTGCCTGGGTCTCTCTGCTCACTGAGCAGCCCTCACGAAGCTGGCCTGGCCCTGGCTTATCAGCTGCACCCAAAGGCAGGAAGGTCCTAAATGAGGCTCCTAGCCTCAGACTGGGAAGAGGGGAAGATAAGGTAAGGGAGGCCTCCTTCCCTCCAGGGCCTGGGGTGGCTTTGAGCACTTAGGGGGACAGCTGTGTGCCTAGGACTCTCCAGGTGGTGGGGGTGAACAGCAGGGACGTCCACCTCCCTCAGAGGGTCTGACGCTCAGATGGACTTGTCTTGCCCCTCTCGCAGGAGGCTACAGCCATTTCTCCATCTCTGTCCTGTGCTGAGACCCTGGGAAGCCCGAGGACAGCACATTAGGTTTGTCATCAGCCTTGCACGTGTGTGAGATGAGACTGTGTGGTATGCGTCTAGATGTTTGAGCAGGAGTGGGGCTGGGAACCATTTCTCATGGGCAAGTGGGGAGGAAGCCCGGCTTAAGTGGGGCAGTGTGGCCTCATCCAGAACTGCTCTACCCTTAGTGGTAACTTGTGAGACACGTCTTTGTGACGGCATTAAGATCAAGGTTGAGGGTCTCTGAGAGGCTCAGTCAGTTAAGCGTCTGACCTCGGCTCAGGTCACGATCTCACGGTTCATGAGTGTGAGCCCCATGTCAGAGCCTGGAGCCTGCTTCAGATTCTGTCTCCCTGTTCCTCTGCCCCTCCCCCCACTCATTCTCTCTCTCTCTCTCTCTCTCTCCTTCAAACATTAAAAATTAAATTAATTAATTAAAAAAAGATCGAGGTTGCGATTGGGGTGCCAGGGAGGACAGCTGGCTTAGAGGTAGGGGAGGATTTGCTGTACTTTTTTTCTGAAGGTCTCTGGTACTGGAAGGATCTTCTCTGTATCCCTCCTCCTTGGGGTCAGAGACCAGATCTTCTGGCTTGGGGCAGTTTAGGGGGAATCCTACCAGACGGAGGGATCAGAGATTCCCTTTGGGTGAATGGAGAAGGGGCTGTCTTTCTGTTTGTGATGAAATTTGCAGTGAACCACCAAGCTTCAGAGATGGAGAGAGGCTGATCCCAGCCGCTTCTGTGCCCTGTAGGTCCTGCGCCTTAGCTTTGCAAGCTGAGTGGTCTGGCTCCATTTGATGTGTGGCCTACATGGGAGCCCACAGGGACGTCCCGCCCTTCTGCCCACACAGGTGCAGACCTAAACTTGATCTTTGCAAATCAGTCGGCTATCTCTGCTCACTAGAAGCACAAGTAACCTCTTGAATTGTCCAGATTAGAGTTTTCAGATTATGAGGGACCCAACACAAGTTCAAGTCAACAAAAGGTGAGAGGGGAGGCCTAAGGACTCTTTCCAATCTCAAGGCCTTTACATATATTGCACTCCTCCCCCACCCCCTACCCCCACCGGCATATTCTCCCCTATCCCTAACCCATCCTTTTATCTAGGCAATTCCCATCCATCCTTCAGAGCCCAGCCTAGGTGTGGCTTCCAAGGAAGCCTTCCCAGACTGCCCAGATCAGTCTCAAAGCTCTTGGTCTCATTTGCTACAATTATAAACATTTTGCATCGTGTGACTGATTATTTTCTTCTCCCTCTTGTAGAATGTAAGCTTCATAAGAATAGCGCTGGGAGTTTCTCTTGTTTACCACCCATCGAGTCCCTGGCAGAAAGTAGATACTCAACAAATAAGAGCCGAATGAGAGAATAAATGGGGTCACCAGGTTGCCAGTGGAATCCCTCCCACCTTCTAGCGGCCAGACTGCTGTCTCAGACTGTATGGATACTGTTCTGTGTTCTCATCGACTGAAGGGGAGAACCACAGCTGGGCTGAAGTTCTCCGCACAGCTCCTGGGACTTTTGAGTTCTCGTGAGGTGATCACCGATCTCACTCCTCTTGTTTGATCTCCCCCGGACTCTCTGCTAAGTTAAGGTCCATTCCCTACCACGCCCACTGTCTTCTTTCTCGAGATTCTTAGCTTCTGGTCTTTGTGTGAAACACGTGGCTCTCTCCAAGTGAAGCCCAGAAAGCTACATGGTGGAGGGAAGGTTGTGGGCCGTTAGCTCCTGAGCTACTGCTCCAGAGCCAGAGTCTCTTAGCATGGTCCACCTGCCCTCAATGCAGTTTCATGATGAGATCAAGGAGCAGGTCATCTGGACTGGTTGGGATGGTTTCAGAAGAAGCCTGAATACTTCCTGAAGCAGTCCGCCTCTGCTTTTGCAAGTCCTCCGGAACTTTGTACCTTGAGAGCTGGCTCAGAGGCAGCCGAGGAGCCGGCCTGGAGACTCCCCTTTCTCTAGAGAGCCGGACTACAGCTTGCTGGCTGAGCGCACAGAGCCTCAAGGCCGCTCTACCTGTGTGCCCTGCTCATGCTCCGCCCCCAGCCACTCCCTCGCCGGGCCTGTGCTGAATCAGCAGCATCCCCTTTGCTCTCTTGGCATCGTGCAGCCCGGCTAAGCCAAGTGTGGTTACGATGAGTCGGTTCATCTGGCAGCTCACATCCTGTACCCTTTTCCAATGCGATGTTCCAGCCAACTGGCACCCAAGAGTAAAGAACAACCCTGGGAACCGAGGCTGCTGAGGACTTACAGCCTTGCACAAGCCAAGGGCAAGGGCAACATTGAGGGGAAGGTCGCCCCGCTGCCAGGCCTTTCTCTCTACTCCATCTTGGTTCCTGCCTAGCAGCACATGGCCCCGGCTGGCAGTCAGCGATCCGCTGCTGGTACTTGTTGGTGGCTTGGCTGTCCTCCATCTAGCCAGGGCATTTGGACCTTTTTTCTAATTCTGCTTATGAGCTTGGGAAGCGAGCCAGTAGGTTCCCTTGGAAATTGCCTCTATTGATGTCATTTTCCATCCTAGTCCCCGGGGGAATCTGTTTCTCTATTTCCTCCACATTGACACTACTCTTGCCCTTGGCTCAAATACAGAAGCCTCAGGTAGCACCAATGCCATGGGGAGGGGAAGGGGTGGGGGGGGCACATATAAGAGACAGAGGTCATGGGGCACTTGGGTGGCTCCGTTGGTTAAGTATCTGACTCTTGATTTCACCTCAGGTTATGATCTTGCGGTTCGTGAGTTTGAGCCCCACATCAGGCTCTGCACGCACAGCACAGAGCCTGCCTTGGATCTTCTGTCTCCCTCTCTCTGCCCCTCCCTGACTCGAACTCGCACTCTCCCTGTCTCTCAAGAACAAAAAAAATGTTAAAAAAAAAATTAAAGGTGGAGGCGGTAAAATGTTTACATCTGGTCAAAGTGATAGATGAAGCTTTGAGCCCCCAGGGATGTAAAGTCACCCAAGGAGGGAGGGAGTCACAGGCTTATTTCTTAGCCCCCGGACTGATTGGCTATGGCTTTTGTCAGGAACTCTCTGGCACATCTGTGAGCACCAGTGTTGACATTGGTTATGGGCTGAATCACACCCCACCCTCCGCCCACAGATTCATATGAAATCTTAGCTACCGGTACCTCAGCATAGCTCTGTATTTGGAAATTGAGTCTTTAAAAAGGTAATTAAGGTAAAAATGAGGTCATATAGATGAGCCCTAATCCAGTATGACCGGTGTCCTTATAAGTGGAGATGTGGACACAGACAGGCATGGAGAAAAGACCACATGAAGACAGAGGAGAAGGTGGTTGTCTGCAAGACAAGCAGAGCAACCCTGAGAAGATACCAATCTTATCGACATTCCTGTTCTTAGACGCCTACCCCCAGTGTTGCGGGAAAATAAATTCCCATTGTTTAAACCATACAGTCTGTGGGACTTTGTTACGGCTGCCCTAGCCAACTAACACAGCCTCTTCCAGCAATAACAGAGAAGGTGTGCAGAAGGGCCAAGGGACTAGTAGATTAGATGATCCCATTTTGACCATTGTCTCTTGGACTCTCGAGATTACTGGTGGTATGGCGCGCCTGGGTGGCTCCACTGGTTAGGCATCTGACCCTTGATTCTGGCTGAGGTCACGATCTCCTGGTTTGCAAGTTTGAGCCCTGTGTTGGGCTCTGTGCTGACAGTGGGGAGCCTGGTTGGGATTCTCTCTCTCCCTCTCTGGCTCTCTCGAAATAAACAAACATTAAAAAAAAAAAAAAAAAAAAAAAGATTGCTGGTGTCCCTGTCTTCTCCAGTTCTGCCTTCTTCAGGCAGCCACTAACCTCATCTTGTTTAGGTGGTTAGCCAAATAACTACCATCACTGGTGGCCAATACACGAAGCGTGTCTCTTCTTCCATTGTTTCCCTTGTGATACAAACTGTAGGATCTCATTGTCACCCGGCATGGAAGGTCCTGTCCACTAGAAGCGCACATTCTATGGGGAAGGAAGTCACAAAGGCCATTTGACTGCAGCGTGGCAGGTGCCCTGAGGGTGGTCAGCAGAGGGATGTAAGACAACCTGAGTTGGCCTGGGGAGGTGACGGAAGGCTTCATGGAGGTGGCAGCTGAGCAGAAAGTCTCTTGCTCTAGGAAGGCAGAGACTTGGTCTTGCTCACTTTCCTTCACCCATGGAACCGTCACAGTGCTTTGCGCATAGTAAGCACTCACCTACTTACTTGTCCCCTGGATGGATGACACTCTCAAAGTCCCTTCCGGCTTTACGATTCTGTGATTCTGTGACCTCCCTGTCACAGATGCTAGAAGGTACTACTGGCAGACAAGTGAAGATGAATACGTACAGGGTTTTGTAGCATGCAGAGTCACTTATGAACGATTAGACTCGAAGTGGGCGAGGAGAGCGTAATGAACTCCCCTCCTTAGCATTTCTGGGAGAATCCTCAGGCATAACAACGGGAACCTGGCCAGGGCACCTGCCCCACGTGCATGATCAGAGGCGACGCCTCGCTCTCCACAAAGCCAAGGTTGGTCAAGCTCCTCACAGCTGTTTCCCGGAGAGAGGAAAGCCCCTAAGTTCCCAGGCAGTGTAAACTGACCGTGTGTTTATAAAATACGAGCCGCGGCCCACGAACATGAAAAGGCCTCAGATGCACGACGCGGCAGCTGGCGCAGCAGGGATTCGAGACGCCTGGGTGCAGGGAGGAGAGCGTGGGAGAGAGAATGGTCGCTTGCCAAATCGGCGTGGCTCTCCTTTGGAGAACACCCAAACTGATCTAAAACCGAAGTTGGAAAAATAACAAACATACAAGGCTTTTGAAAACAAATTGGGCCCAGACATCTTTTAAGGCTGATGGTTGACCCCTGGATGGACCACCCAGCACCCAAATCAGGGGCAGCGCATGCGCCCTGTCTGAGGGTTTCAAGAGCTTAGGCTAAAACCCTTTCCACCCGGCTTTGCAACAGGGAACTTAAAGAGACTCCTTGGGAGAGGTCAGGACAGTGTGGAGGGCTGTCCCCTCCCTGTGCAGACAGCGCGCTGCCTTCAGATGAGCTGTTTTGTTTCACGCCCGCCCGAGCTGAGCTCACCTGGGAGATGACCTTGTGACAAGAATACCAAGCTGAGTCCAGATCAGCAAAGAGAGCACAGGAAGAGGAAGAGGAAGAGAGGCAGAGGCGGCCATGCGAAGCAGTGACTGGCAGAAAGCGAGTCAGAACGGCGGGTTAACATCATTTTTAACCCTTCAGGCAGAGTCAGTACAACTCCGACAATCAAGTTTGCCACCAAATTCTGTCCAAACCCTTGGGCTGCACCGGGCTTTGAGTCCCCTCCGGGTTAAGCTAACATACGGTAAACCTGGGCACTCCGGCCCCCTTCAAGAGCTCACGGGGACTAGGGAAATGCGGGGGCCCTGGCTTCCCTGAGAGCCTCCTCTGAGAGAGCTACTGTGGGCCCAGCGAGGCTACTCATCTGGGGGGAAACAATAATAATGATGATAAAAATAATAAGGATGACTGTTATTTATTGAGCATTTTATCTGCTCAGATAGATGTTGTGCTAGGCACAATGTCTCATGTAGTCCTACCAAGGATCATTATTGTTCCCTTTCTACATTTGAGAAAATGAGACCCAGAGAAGTCAAATGGCTTTCTTAAGGTCACCAAGTACATGGTGGGGCCAGAATACAAATCCAGGAGCTCTGACCCTAAAGCCTGTGCTCTTAATGGTCGTCCTGTCCTGCCATGGGGAAGTACCTTCTGTCCCTTCTGGTGGTTCCAGGCTGTACATGGGGGGAGGCTTGGATACTGAATTAGAGCCCAGGGCTTGCTCTGGATTTACTGCAAGGGCCCCAAATTATTCCATGGCACTGGCATGGCTCATAGCTTCTCAAATCTGTTCTTCTGACTTGACCTCAGGAAGCTAGTGTCCTCTGAGGCCTGGGGTATGTATGTATGGGGACCCCAAGTAAGGGGCACATATTATCTAGGATTAAATATAATGATATATCCAAGACGGGGCAAGAGAGAGAGAGAGACTCAGTTCTTTCCATCTAGGATCCAGGAAAAGAACGATGAAAGCCATATAGACTCGGTCTATACAACCTCATTCCCCCGACCAGGCTACACCATCAGCAATACCCCAGCGATCCCTCCCCCAAACCCTCCAGGCCCATCTCTTTTTAAAAAAAATTTTTTTTTAACGTTTATTTATTTTTGAGACAGAGAGAGACAGAGTGTGAACAGGGGAGGGGCAGAGAGAGGGGGAGACACAGAATCTGAAATAGGCTCCAGGCTCTGAGCTGTCAGCACAGAGCCTGACGCGGGGCCCGAACACACAGACCGTGAGATCATGACCTGAGCCGAAGTCGGACGCTTAACCGACTGAGCCACCCAGGCGCCCCAGGCCCATCTCTTAACAGCTGGACATTCTAGGGTGCCCAGAATGAAAAGTATCCTGAAGCTTAACATCAAAGGAGCTGCCACATTCCACTGTATTTTTAACCTTTGGGCCTCTGGCTCTTCTGTGTGTCCCCCAGCCCTACCCCTTCCCCTACCCTCAGCCCCCTGCGACTGCTACATCTGCCTCTTCCCCTCTGCAACCAGCCAGACTTCATCTTGGAGGCCAGATTTTCTTCCTTGTTTAATGTGGACGTGTCTCGGGAGTCTGTCGGGCTGGTCATTCAGAGAGGCCATTGCTAAGTCCTACGGGACCTTAAGCCATACTCGCCTCCTTTTCGAATACCTGCTATTTTGAACACCAGAGATCCAAAGGAATCCCAAACTCTCTCTCTCTGTCTCCCCCCACCTCTTTCTTTCCTCCCACCTCCCTGTCTCCTCCTGCCCTCTGACCTCTGGGACCTAAGGCCAGAAGGACATGATTCTTTTTAAAACAAAGAAGAGATGTCTAATTCTTTCTCCCTCTGTCCTTTCGAGCCCTCTCTGTGCAGTGCTATCTTTTTATGCTCACTTTCCCTGATTTCTCAGTGAACTTCAGCATCCTAGTGACTGGTGTGACCAGCGGCCAGCTTATAAGTAAAGGGAGTCTGAAGAGGAGTGGAGGGAAGGCTTCTGTTCTCTCCCGCTGGCAGGACACACGGAGGGTCAGCAACCTGGCCACAGGAACCTGGCCACAGGGTTTTAGTGAGGGGGGCTAACTCCGCATTCCGCTCTGCAAGGCGGGGCTCTAGAGGCGTCAGCCCACGTAGGGCATCCTGCGACTGGCATCCCGTTTGGGAGCCTGCTGGCACACAGGGCTTGTGCACATTGCCCTTTCTGCTCTTCAGCTGTTTCTCTGAGGATATGTGACTTTCCACTCTCCTGTCTCTCCAAGGCAGGCTGCTCCCTCTTCCCAGGCTCCTGGAAGACTTGCACACTTAGTTCTCCTTTAAGCACTCATACCCCCCCCCCCCCTTAGGGCTGGGGAATGTGGCCTTCACTAGCAACCTCCAGTTGGAGTCTCCCTCTAAGGTGCTGAGCAGCGGGCCCATGCAAATCACTTTTGCCCGGAGACCTTCCGAGAAGAAAGGGAAGCGCAGAGGCATTGATCTTGCTCTGTGTTTTTCTCTGCTGCTGCTTTCAAGTGACCCGGATCTCATTACAGATATTGAAATGGGGTGTGATTTGGGGGAGGCGGCTGAGAAATGGGAGCTTGGTTTCTGTGCTGCCTTTGAGGGTCGGTGGGAGAGAACCGCAAGCCTGTCCAGATCTTATCTCGTCAGGAAAGGGCAGGAAAACAACAGAGCAAACAGTCACTCACCCAACGTCTTCACACCAGACGCCCACGCCCACGTGTGGTGCCGCTGCCATTTCTCACAGAGGCAGAAGGGGAGGGCGAGGCAGGGCAGGGATTCCCTGAGCCCCGGTGGGGGAAGCACGGCCGTGATCAGAACCAGTCACCTCCGCCCCGGGTGCCGTCTCCACCGACCCGGGAGGGGCCGGGCTGCTTCCCTTCTCTGGAGCAGGCCCTCCATCACCAGGAGTGGGTCTGCCTCGTGCTCCGGGGAATCCAGTTAAATAGAAGACAGTCCTGCCCCACGTGGAACTTAATGAAACTCGAGCGGGGGCACCAAGTCCAGATCAAGGCGAGGTTAAATAATGTACAGCACGTGCCCGCACATCACACCCAAGAACAGTTACAGGTGGTAAGTGACTAATTGGCAAATGAAAGACACGTTTGCTCTCGGTTTGCTCCCACACTGACATTTCACTGAATGACAGGACAGGACAGCACAGCTCCGCGGCTCGGGGAGCTGGGGGAGGGTGGGGGTGGGGGGTCCCAGAGCAGGGCCGCAAGGCTTGGCCGGGGCCACCTCCGCACATGCCCCGCTGTGATGTCAGAGGGACTAATTGTCTCAACTGGATTCAGAGCCACCTGGGCCGTGCTCTCGGAAGGCTCTGGTTCTATCTTCCTACCAGACACCGATCGTACCTGCTGGCATCTGCTCCCACTGCCAGAGCCTTCCTCCGCCGTTGGCGGCAGGCTTGGGGATGGACTCTGTCCTTTCAGAAGGTGCCTGCGGCTGCCTCTGGGCTATTGTCCCGGCCATTCTTTTCCCAGGCTCTTTGTCAGGCTCCCGACTGGGGACCTTGTGCTCTGGAGGCAGTCCAACCCTGGTGTGAATCTCGGTCCCACTGTGACCTGTGGTGCACGTCACTTACCCTCTCCGAAAGGATTCGTTGTCTCATCCAAAATGTGGCAATTCTCCACGCATGGGATTTTATGACGGTTGTAGCAATAATGCTTGTGAAAGCTCTAGCATATTGTGAGACTTCAAAAATAGTGACTGTTCTGCCGTTTCATACCTACAGTAAAACCTTGGATTGCAAGGAACTTGTTCTGTGAGTGTTCCACGAGATGAACAAACATTTCTAATAAATTTTAACTTGATGGGGCGCCTGGGTGGCTCAGTCGGTCAAGAGTCTGACTTCAGGTCAGGTCGTGATCTTTCGTCATGTGAGTTCAAGCCCTGTGTGGGGCTCTGTGCTGACAGCTTAGAGCCTGGGGCCTGCTTCAGATTCTGTCTCCCTCTCTCTGTCCCTCATCCCCTCATGCTCTCACTCTCTCTCTCTCAAAAATAAACATTAAAAAAATAAAGTTTAACTTGATAAATGAGCAATGTCTTGCAAAATGAGTAGTACGTGGAGTGCCTGGGGTGGCTTAGTCGGTTAAGCACCTGCTTCAGCTCCGGTCATGATCTCACAGTTCCTGGGTTCAAGCCCCGCCTTGGGCTCTGTGCTGACAGCTTAGAGCCTGGGGCCTGCTTCTGATTCTGTGTCTCCCTCTCTCTCCGCTCCTCCCCTGCTCGTGCTCTCTCCGTCGCTCTAAAAAATAAATAAACATTAAAAAAAATATATGAGTGCTACATGCTGTTGAATGTCACATGATCACAACGGAGCCCATGGTTTTTGAAATTTGCTTTGATGTACGAGTTCTTTGGATTACAAGCATGTTTCCTGAACAAATTATGCTCGATATAATCACTTTCTCCTTGGTGTCACTATAGTATAGTATAATAATAATATCTAGTTCCTTTAATAGAAGTAAATATAATAATATGCTATATGTAGCCATGTGCTATTTATGTTATATACTTATGGAGTGTAACTAGATAGTATATGTTCTCTAGTCTATATGTAGTATATACTATGGATTTACTATATGTTTAATGGTAGGCAAATAAATGATATAATATGATAATAATAGTATTAATAGTAATAATTATAACAACTAACTTCTTAAATCCTCATCACGTGCAGACACCATATATTATTACAACGTGCACTTGTATCCATCCCTGGGCTCTGGGTCTCCATTGCCCGTGGCAGGTGCATTTTTGTAACCTTCCAGCGTCTTGCGCCAGTTTGGCAGTGGTCTCGGAGTGCCTGTACAAGCAGAGGCCTTCTGCGAACGTGCCCTCCGTAGCTAAGAGCTCAAAAGGGAGGACACTGGCTTCCTGGTACCCAGGTGCCCAAAGCCCAAGCCTCCTGCTCATTTGGAGCCCAACTAAACAGGCTCTCTCTGAGCCTGGCAACAGATGGCAGATTTTTCTGCCCCAGGGAAGATCACTTAGAGTATACAGGCATGGTGTAATGAGACAAAATGACCACCAAGCCAATTAGAATAAGAAAGGTAGATGTTCACTTTGCAGTTAGGGACTCTATTAGAAAAGTCAGTAGAGGTGAGGTGTTGGGCACAAGCATGGGTTTAATCATGTGGTGGGCAAACAATAGAGAGAGAGGATCCTTGGGATGCCAGCCGAGGACACAGCCTGTTTGGGAGACAGCCTGTTCTGAGCCATCTGCCCCTGCCCCGCTCTAGTCAGGATGGGGCCCGATTGTCACCTGAAGGTTATTAACTGCACCGTCGTTGAGAGACAAGAATGGTGCAGTGAAATGAGCACAGATGGTTAACACTTACATCTTCTGATCTTAAATTTCCTCTTATCTACAGTGAGGATAACAGTAGAATGTGTCTCATGGGTTTGTTGGGAGAAAGTGAAACATCATATGTTGTGACAGTGGTGAAGATACCTTAGATCTGCAAATGCTTTAATAATGATGATAATAAATAAAAATAATAGCAGTAATAGCATCTAACCTACATACAGCACTTGCTATATGCCAGGAACTCTCTTTTTTTTTTTTTTACATTTTTAAAAATGTTTATTTATTTTTGAGAGAGAGAGAGACTGAATGTGAGTGGGGGAGGGACAGAGAGAGGGGCACACAGAACTCAAAGCGGGCTCCAGGCTCTAAGCTGTCAGCACGGAGCCCGATGCGCGGCTCGAACCCACAAACCGTGAGATCATGACTGGAGCCGAAGTCGGAGCTTAGCTGAGTGAGCCACCAGGGTGCCCCCAGGAACATTCCTAAGTGCTTTATATATATTTAGCTCACAACAGTCTTATGAGACAAGTAGGAGTATTGTATCCATTTTAAAGATGAAAAACTGAGGCACAGAGAAGTTAAATAAGTTGTCCAAAGTCACACAGCTAACAAGGAGCACAACTGGCATCTGAATGCAGATCGGCTCCAGATCTGTGCTCTTAACAGCCGAGCGGTTAAGGCGAATGGGAGCATGTGCACCGGTAAAGCCTGCCTCCATCCACTATCTCAGGTAATCCTCCCTGCTCCCTGAACAGGGAAAGTCTTGGGCACAGAGGAAATTGGGCCATTCTTCACAATGAGCAAAATCTACTTCTTGGAGAACTGTCTTGAGTCTCTTCAGAGACCAAACCTGGCAAAGCTTGACTGGTGCTTGCAGAAAAAAATCAAGAGAGTCATGTTTGTTTTTGTAGGGAGGCCAGATAATCTCACCCAACTGTCCGGGTTCTCACTGTTCCGACACCTCAGCGTCCATCAGAGTCCCCGGGGGCTGACTCTGGCAGCAAGGGAGGTGCTCAATTAAGCACATCACCCAAATTCATTAGGCACCTACATCACGCCCACACTGTGCAGGGACAAGGGGGCATGATGCATAAAAGAAACAAGATTCTTTATGGTCTCCATTCACAAAAAGTTAGAAGTCTGTTCGGAAAGATCAGACAGATGAGACAACAGATTAAGATGACAAAACAATACCGTTAGGTAACAGTGTGATGTAACACAAAATTGTTCAGTATTGCCAACAAAACAGTGGGAGGTGAATGGAACATGTCACGAATTGTGTGACCTTCATGCCCTAGTTCTTTTTTTTTTTTTTTTTTCCCTCAAAGTTCTAAGCTTTTTAGGGACATTGTACCCAGCATGGGTAACCTGTCTTTGCTTCTCAGAGAAGAAAATTCCACGCAAAGAACATTTTTCACCCAGCAGCTCACACCATGTTCATCAAGATGTGACTCTGTCCTTTCCTATGATTTTTTTTCAACAGAGGTGCTAGAGAAGGCAGTTTGACTGTTATCCCTGAAGAATACCTGTCCTAAAGATGTGAACAGAGGGGACTTGAGGCCAAGGGATTAAGTCTGTCGATGCCCTGCCCTCTACTCCTTTCTTGGTGTGCTCTTACCTCCGCAGGGACCTTGGAAAGCTTCCTACTCTGGGAATGTAGGGTGTCCCATCTAGGGCACCATCTTGAATCTTTGGTGGGCTGCAGCCCCTTCCCTTAGCTGGGCGACTTTGGGCAAGCTGCTTAATCTCTTTCGGCTTTTGTTTTTCTCGTCTATAAGATGGATATATAAAAGTCAATGTGAGGAGGAAATGGAACAATTACTGCAGCGTGCTCATCAGAGTGACTGGCACATTACATGTTTTTCAAAGGGGTGTCTTTCTGTCATTATCAGCTCTACTGCCCATACCCCCACATCACTATCACCACCACAATCTTCACCGTCATCACTAACGATATCATCGCTATCACTGCCATCATCATCTTCATCTAAGCAGGACCTCCTGTGACTCATTCCTGTAGGATCTTTTTTTTTTTTTAAGTTTACCTATTTATTTTGAGAGAGAGAGAGAGAGAGATTGGGAGCAGGGTAGAGGCAGAGAGAGAGAATCCCAAGATGGCTCCATACTGTCAGTGTAGAGCCCGATACGGGACTTGAACTCACGAACTGTAAGATCATGCCCTGAGCCGGGATCAAGAGTCAGAGGCTTAACTGACTGACCACCCGGGTGCCCCATCCTGTAGGACCTTTTTAACTGACTGGCTGGCTACTCTGATAAATATCATGTTCTCCTGATGTGACAGTGGCTGGTCACCCCGCTCAGGTAATATCTCTGCGAGTTTTCAGAGGCAAGCAAGTGACTTGCGGGAAATGAATGCTGACAATTTTAGTCCCTGTGGTCGAGCAGAAAGGGCGTTAGTTTTAGTTGGATGGTCTTTTGGATGTCCCTCGAATCACCCCCTCTGCAGCTATTAGGTCTGTCCCACAGAAAAATTCTCTCACTGAGTTCTTCTCATTTCCCCATGAATAACAGCGGCGACGATGCAAGTGAAGGAGACCTTAGCCCAGTAAAATCATTTCCCTTTTCCCCGTTAATTATAATGTCATGGGAAAGAGAAGATGCTTCATTTCAATTTTAGTCTCTAATAATGGGAGCGCCTGGAGGAGGACAACAGAAATGTTTGAGGTTGGGATTCTGAAGCCTAAAAAGCCGAGTTAATTACCTTCGGCTTCCCAGACAGATTCCTGTGTACACAATTGTGTTTCATCTTTGTGACCCGCGGCTATACTTTGAGGGTTTCTGAAGTAGAGAAATTACTCAGGCTGTGTCCAGAGCCCTGCCCTCATTAAGAGTTGTAAGAAGATGGACATAAATACCACGTGGGACCCCCATAAGAGAAGCCCTTCTCTGGAGAGATGTTTATTTGGCGGTTCACAAGGGTAAAGGGATTCTGAGGGAAATTTTGGCTTGGGTCGGGGCAGGGGGCTCTGTTGAGAAGTTCCACTCTGCAAAGGGGGTGTTCAGTTCCGTTGAATTTCTTCACCAAGTCAACACAGGTTGCAATGTGGAAATGAGCGTGTGGAGACATTTCCGATGTGGTATTTCTTTCTTTCTTTCTTTTTTTGCCTTTGGATAACAACACAGTCAGACCTTTGTGCACAATGCGGATTCTGAAAGGCCGTGGAAGGCAGAGTGGGAGGACCTCGGAGGTATCTCGGGGGAACATTTAGCAGAAACACAGCACGCGCCAACTTGCCTCAAGGCTGAGGAGACTGAGGGCTTCTCTGCCGCGGCCCCTCTTCCTACACGCTCACCCAAAAGGAACTGGAAGGCATCCCCTTGGCTGGTACATGAGGCTTGAGCCATTCATCCACTGAACAAATATTTATTGAGTGTGAGTTAATGCCAAACCTCTTCTAGGTGCAGGATACAGCAGGGAACAAAAGTAGGCAAAAATCCCTAGTGATACAAATTTCACTTTTCCTCGGATTGGCTTCACATTGTTATCTTGCTCTCTTTGATTTTATATCTATCTATATCTATCTATCTATCGGCACCTGTATTTTTTATACATGTATGTATATCTGTAGATTTTATATGCAGATCTTAAATTTATCAGATTTATATATAATACATAATAAAAATGTAAATATACATATCATTAAGTAAAACAATATATAAATACGCCTTCTTAGATTGTATGTTCCAAGAATTCAAGGGTTGAGCTTATCCAACTATCTTTGTACAGAATCCAGAATATCATCATTCATTACTCTTTCATCCATCCACTCAACACTTACTCTCTGAGCGTCTACTTTGAGGGAGGTGATGGCGATACTGTGATGAACAAGACCTAAAATCTCTCACGCAAATTATGGCGTAATTTAGCAAATATCGAGACGAAGATAGTGAGGCCATGCTTTTTTTGACATTTAATCCAGGCTTACTGATGTACAATTCTTAAATCTTACATCTGAAAAGATTTACCTCATATCTAAAGAATAATGCCATATTAATTGCCAGTTGACACATTTTCAGCAATGATGACTTGGCACGAACCACGTAGAGCCTTTTTTAAAAAAGCTTTTTAAGATAATTTTAGTTTTATAGAAGGGTTGCAGAAAAAACGGACAGAGAACTCCTGGGTACCCTTCACTCAGCTTACCCTGATGTTAAGCCCTTCTATAACCGTGGTACATGGATCCAAACTAAGAAATTAATATTAGTATAATACTATTAACTAGATTATACAGACTTTATTAGAATTTCTCCAGTTTTTCATTGATTTTTTTTTTTTTCTTTTCCAGGATCCAACCCAGGATGCCCTTTTTCATTAAGACATCGTATCTCAGGAAACCTTGGGGACTCATTCATACTGGCATGTAACTGACTGATTCCACTTCAAAGGGTTAAGCCTTTAGAAGGACCATTACTTTTCGATGCAGATGAACACATATATGGTTCTCAGTCCTGGTCATGCATTGGCATCACTTGTGGCACATTTGTGATACAGCTCAGGCCTCACTTAAGCTCCATAACGTCAAAAGCCTCCTCAGGTGTTGCCATGCACAACCAGGGCTGAGACCATTCCTCGTTTAAGCAGAGGTTTTTAGTGTGTGGTCCCTGAATCAGCAGCATGAGCATCGCCTGCAGACTTAGGAATGCAAATTTTGGGGCCTGAATCAGACCTCCTGAATCAGAAAATCTGGGGGTGTGTCCCCACGATCTGTTTTATTAAGTCTGACTCAGATGCATGGTAAGGTTTGAGAACCATTGCCTTGAGCAAAAGGACCGAGGTCTAACCGGTACATTTCAGCCAGGAGTGGAGAACGACGGACGGAGGGCACTGGCTCCCCCGGGAAACACAGTCCATAAATGGTTGTCTGGTCTATGTACACAGAAAGCCGTCTCTGGTTCCTTGTCCGTCGACTGAGGCTGTCTCACATTTGCAGACCATCAGCGGTGTTAGAACCTTTTCTTCCAGGAAGGACAGCTTTGCTTCAAGTGGCAACAGTATACTGGGTAATAGAATTAACTGGCGCTGTTTATGTTGGTGATACGACTCCCCCCTTCCTTCCTCTTGTGTCCCACAAGCCACAGACCACAAGTGAGGCTGGTGGACAGGGCTGAGGCAGAGAATAAGGTTGTGGTAGGGGAAATAAGTAATTTGATTTCTTAAGCTGAACTGGATTGAATTAGAGGTCAGGGAACTCTTTTTCACAGTATGTTATTTCTTGAATTATAAATTTAATCTCAAAAAACAGTGATCCTAAAGTTTACTTTGAAGGGTAATGTCTTCATGGCCTACAGCACTGTATGTGGGAAAGATGCCTTCAACATTTGGCTGAAATGTGGGGACGTTTCAATGATTCTATTCAACTAGCACTATTCTCGGTACTGGGGTGGTGGACAAGAGGTGCTAGTCAATGAGCAGGAGGGACACTGTCCCTAACCTCAAGATCTACGGGGGGGGGGGGGGGATACAAACATGACTGCCACCGAAGAGGGGACACAGGAAGGATGCTGTGTGCGCATCTGGTACTTTCTCTGATCTGCTCTCTGGGGCTCAGGTAAATCGTCTCTGGGGAAGTGAGGGTTGAACAGGAATCAGCCAGGTGAAGGGATGCAGGGGAAGGAAGAAGAGAGTGGAGAGAAGAACATTCTAGAAAGAGGAAGAGCTCGAGTGAAGGCCTGGAGTCCAGAGAGAGCCTGATGTGAAAGTTTTAAGAGCCGTGAGCTGAATAAACCAGGCCCTGGAGAGCGTAGGCCATGGGATGGAAGGATGAGGTTGGAAAGGCAGTGAGTCCGGATCCCCGAGGGCCTAGGAAGTCCCATGAAGGATTTGGACCGGGGCCTAAAGGCAACTGGAAACCACTGAGGGTTTTAAAGCAGTGGAAGAAGATGACAGATTTGCATGAGAAATAAATCCTGTGGCAACACTTTGGAAAGTGCATTGGCCGGGGGAGGGGGATGAGCCGTAGTATGGGGAGACAGGAGCTGTCTATTGTACAGATGAAACTTATGAATATTTGCTTAGAAAAATATGAAATGGACTAAGAGATTGTGAGATTCAAATGTATTGCCTCTTGTGTTCTTTTTCAGCCCGAGTTTTGTTCTTTGGATGAAGCACACGTGTGGCATCTATCTTCGGCGTGGATATGCATTCGACACGTGGAGTTTCTAGTTAGCGGCGTAAGACAGCTAATACTAAGTGGACACTAGCCTCTTGCAAATCACAATGTAAAACACCGTGCCGGATATCATGGGGGATTCCAGGAAGCCTTGGTCCTTGGCCACAAGAAACTGATGTTTGAATTACGGAAATAAAAACATACATTTCAATTTTCATTGAAGACTCCATCTGTGTGTTATCAATGATCAAAAAGGGAGGATGGAATCACAGACGCTCTAAGAGGAGCAGTAGTGGAAGCAGTTTTGTGGAAGATGTAGGTCTTGGTCTTTGCACATGGCTTTGAAGGCTCCTGGGGGTAGGTAGAGAGACCAGCTGAGGGAAGACAGTGCAGGTGGCGGAAGTGGGCGTTGTGATTGGATCCACACTTGTGGTTTCAATTTGTCTTGATTTTCAGGGATAGTCGACGGGACCTGAGACATGACAGGAAAGTGCAGTAGCTTTGGGCAAAGAATAAGGCAGTAGTAAATGTTCCCATCTTGAGTAGCGGTCACTTCTCTGCCATCCCTGCTCGAACTGAGGCACACTTGGAAAGGCGTGTGGGGTTGACTGGGGATAGGCCTGGGGAGGGCGGGTGAGGGGCCCTCCATGACTCTACCTGCCACCCCAGAGATCAGCACGCTCTACTTTTCTGGATCTTACCTAGCGCCAAGGCAGTTTAGAAGTTACCTGTAACAGAAGGGGCCGTTTCTAAAGTCACAGCCACCAGAAACCCCAACCCTTTGCTTCTTAATCCTGACACAATCTGCTCTTGTGCAGAGTTCAATTGTACCAAAGGGTCGATTTGGCTCTGCGTTGCCCTCAAGTCCTAGGCGCGAGTTGCCACTCGATGGCCACCTGCCACCACCCTGGGCAGGAAGTAGGGAGGAGGCCGAAGAGCAGAGGGGCCGAAACCAGACCCTGTGGCAGCAGAGGCAGGTTGTGGCCAGGCTGAGAGCAGACAGGTCTGCCTCCGGGAGATAGCTGTACCGTCCTGTGGCCCTGGGGGAGGGTCCGTGCAGAGGGTCAGGGTGGTGCAGGGAACGTGTCTCAGAGTCTGGCCGGAAGACATCGGTCTGCAAGGTGAGTTCAAGGGGGAACGTCACGGGGCAGAACATTTCCAACCGTGTGTGTTCTCCGGAGATGGCTTGTGGACTGCTTGACCGAGGGCCAGGGCAGCCAAAGGGGCGGGAGACTCCAAAGAGCCGACGACCTCACTCTGTTTTCACCGGAGTTAGTCCTCTTCTTTCTGTTTTAGACTTTGGGGGATCTGTTTAATAATTGAGATGAAAAAGAAAAGAATTCTGATGACAGAAATCAGTTGAAAACCTTTGTCGGTCCGATGGCCTTCCCACAACATTCTGTTTCGGTCCCTGTTTGGAGGAATGTCCTCAATACAGGGAAGGCACTTGTTGAGCCCCCCGCCTCCGTGGGGGCGCACCAGGGTGGAAGCCCTGAGCCCCGAGGATCTGCTCGGCGTGTGCAGACCAGCCAAGGCTCTGCTGGGGTCGCTGGAGGCAGGGCCGGGGAGCAAGAGCCAGAGAGCTGCCAGCGGGAGGAACAATGGGCTAGTGTGAGCGCCGCCCGAGGGGCTCAGCAGAGGGGACAGTCCACCGGCGCTGCGGAGGCGTGTTTGTCCAGGCAGGAAGCCACCAGGCACACTGAGCCAGGCTCCCCTGGCACATCTGATGCCACCTGCAGTGGAGCCCCGGGCACCTTGAAGAAGGCAGGAGCGGTTGCTGGCCAGCCCCCCTGGCCAGCCACGTTTCTCACTTCCTGCTTGCGTTTGAGGACGGTCCCCCTCCCTGCCCCTGCTCCGTAAAAGGATTCCCTGTTGTGTCCAGGTTGCTCAGCCTTTTCCCCGTAGCCGTCTCATGGCTCACCATCTGGGAGATGTTCCCTGAGCCAGGGAACTAAGATCTAATGCAATCACTTCTAAGAGGGAAGGGTCTGATGGGGACAGGACACTTCGTAGGCTCTCATCAGCATCTGTGAAATGAGTGATTCTATGAGCGTGCTAGTGTGTTACTATCCCGCTGTGTTAAGACTGTTGGGCCGACACGGGTATAACTATATCATGGTGGGTGGGAGTAATTGTATCACAAGGAGAGACACCGTGCCTGGTGTCAGTCACCTGGCGAGGAGGTCTGCTCAGACCAGGCACGGGCTGTGCACAAACATCTGGAGAGGGAGTCAGGGCGGGCTCACATGGAGAGAAACAGTAGCAGTGAGGGGGCAGCGTCGATGAGCCCCACGGTGGCATTAACTTGAACATGACATGTGGAAAAGGCAGGACCATGAGCCACTGGAATAAGCTGGTTGTGGCACTTGGTCGGCTTGGCTTCTTCACCAAGCCTGGCGTCCTTGGGGCTCATTCCCACTGTGGGCTCTCTCGCCCAGTGGTTAGTAATGCAATGGCCAACCTTCACGGGGCATCCACGGTTACTGGCATTGTGGTGTGGCTTTTCATGCAGTGTTCAATTTGATCCTCAATAGCCTGGGAAGGAAGTATTACCTGTATTTTACAGACAAGGAAATTGAGGGATAGAGTGTTCACTGACCTGTTTAAGATTACAGTTTTAAGTGGTAGAACCAGAATTTGAACCCTGGATCTATCTAATTCCAGAGATCAAATTCTTAACTGCTTTTTGCCGTGGAGTCCTCTGGACAATATCGGCCGATCTCCTGTGCTGAGGGTTACTAAGGGGGCGTGTTCAGTTTAAGCTTGGAGGGAACTTTTTGAGAGGTGGGAGAGCTCCCAGGGAGGACACGGTTGCAGTGTATGGTGGGTCTTGGGGTAGGGGCCATGACACTTGCTCACTCACCCTTCCTTCCCAGAGTGTTTCCTTCCCATGCTACACTTTAGACACTCTGTTCTTTCTTTAGATTTGGGAGCCATCCCCCATGACTTCTTTCTGCAACCTCTGCCCAGTGGTCCTTCCATCTTTGGCTAATGAGAAAATTCTCTTAGGGGTCAGGGGGTGCAACTGAAACTTAGAACTAGAGTAAATCTCCAAATATACAGTTCTCTGGGTGGCCAGCATCCACACTCAGTTACTGCCTGGTTTCAGCGTGCGCTTCTCAGGCATTCACGGGGACTGAGAGCCGGAGTCACCTGCCAGTGCTGCCTGAGGGTATTCAGAGGGCTGGACAGGGGCAGGTGCTCAAATGTTTGACGTCTGCCATTTGCTCTGGCCGATCTAATCAGTCCAAGCTGTCATCACATCCTCTGACAGGTGAGAGCAGAGGGCTACCTAGATTACATGCTGTGACTCACCATCATTTACAAACTGATTTAGCAACCTGGTTCCTCGACCCAGAGAAATAGCAGGGAGCTCCGTGATCATCCAAGTGGACTTGGAGGAGGCCTTGAAGTGATCTACATAGGATCAGCCCACAGTGATCTCCCTGTTCTTCCAGCAATCTTTGTACTCATTGATATGCATGTTTGTGAATCTAGGTGACTGTATCATGTAATCTAACACACTCTGTTACATGTCCTCATGCCCCTCTGTGGTCTAGGCAAGACCACACGACTCGTCTTGGGGCCTCGGGCGCGAGCCCCGCCACAGCATTGTAAGAGTCATAGCTATCGCTTTTAGAGGCTTACTATCTGCCAGACACTTGCAGTGTTTTTCACATACTAACTAATCTAATCCTCCCCCCAAAATTTAAAATACTCGCACCCAGAGAAGATAACTTGCCCAAGATGTGTTGGCTATTCAAGACTCAAGATGCAAAACTTTTAACAGCATGAGCCTGAGTCTATTGTGAGCCACTGTACCCCTCAGTCAGCATCCTGAGTAAAGTGACCGCAGTTGAATTTGATGCTTAGTGACCGCAGTTGAATTTGACGGGCTACGGAGCTTGCTCTCCAACTTCAGGCGTGGCCACTGTTGTTTGAAAAAGAATAAATGGCTGGCAATCAACCCATCCAGGAGACTTTACTGAGCATATACTCTACAACTGGTGTTGTGTCAAATTTTCTGGATACAAAAGGAACCCGAGATGCTTCCTTAAGGAACTGGCTCTTCTTGGACCAGAAGAGGCGATTTGCCAAGGCTTCTGCATTCCACAGCTTGGTGTCGTCAATGTGTCTGGCAGTCTACACTCAAGCTGAGATGGATCTGGGACTTAGCAATCTGTCTGTAACTTGCTCTAAGGTTTGTGCTCTTGCCTGTGAAGGCCGCCTCCCTGGTGCGAAATGCTCACCTTGTTGCAGATATAGAAGTGGTCCGAGTTGCAGCTGAGGCTGAACAAGAGGGAACGCAACAAGGCTATTTGGGTCTTACTGGACTTTCCGTTTCTGGGCGTGGCATCCATACCCTGGTAAAATCCTTGTAGGCATCTGTGAAAGAGTGGAAAGCCCACCAGCGCCCTCGCCCCACCTCCTGCCATATGACTGAGCTTGGACCTCCTTGAACTCAGTGTCTACCTTGCCACGGTGAGGGAGTGGTTCGTGCTCAGTTGATGCTCAGTTGATGTTTGTTGAGTGTGCTGAGTGTAGAGTATCTGGGTTTAACATCACTGATGGTTTTTATCTGTATCCTTAGCTGGGTTCTTAGAAATGCTTTTCTGCATGTGCATATTTCTATGGAAACACAAGATATTTATTTGGGAGATGCTTTCTGACCCACTGTTTTCCTTGTTCTGGTGTGAGGACATTGGTGCTGGCTGTCCCTCTTCCACCTCCCCCACCTCCCTCCACCCCCCACCCCCCCCATTAGAATATAAGTTCTGTGAAGTCGGGGACTTTCCTTTCCTTGTTCACTAATATATCCTCAGTGCCAAATACAGCCTGGATAATAGTAGAATGACCGTCAACGACTCTTTGCTGAATGAATGGAGAGGTGAATGATTGATTGTTTGGAAACTAACTCTCTCGTGGTGAGGTAGTGTTACATGGTGATAGAGCCGTTCTCATCCCAAGAAGAAACGTGTAACTATACGTGGTGATGGATGTTAACAAGACTTTTTTGCAGTATATACTTGTGTCATTGTGTTGTACATGGGAAATGAATAGGTCAAGTCTACCTCAGTTAAAAAAAAAAAAAAAAAAAAAAGAGCTGTGGAATCCAAGTGTCCAGGTGGGATCCCTGGCTCTCCTTATGAGCTGTGTGTTTTAGCCAAGTTTCTTAACCTCATTCTGTCTGTTTTCTCACCTGTAAAATGAGGCTAGTACTTCAAAGCATTGTTATGAGGATTAAATGAAATAATATGTGCAGAGTATTGAGAAGAGTTCCTGGCATGTAGTAAATGTCCATAAATCTCGGCTGTCATTGGCTTTGCAAACTGGAAGGTACACAGGGAGCTCCTGGAGCTGTTTGATCTCTGGCCCCTCCCCTCGCTTTTATTTTATTTTTTCATGGTGTGACTGTGCCCATTTGTGGAACACATTAACTAAGAAAGATTTTTTTAAATATACTCATGCCAATCAATTTCTATTTATTGTGTGCCTATTACATTTCTAACCCTGTTTGTGTTTTCACTTTCCATATTTGCTCCCACAGGTAATGGCAGAGATATTGGGTTCAAGTCAAAAGCTTCCATATTATTTAAAATATTTCATATTAAAAAGAATAATGATGGCCACCATTTATAGATTCTTATTATATGCTGGGCATCATATACTTTGGTGGCTAAGTGCTTGCCCAGGCCAGGGTCAATGACGTGTAGGTACTGACTGTCAGTATCTGACTTTGCCTCTGGGTTCACTGAGCACACGCTTAGTTTACTTGGTTCACTAGTCTCTCCCCGGTGGTACTGGGCCACACGTATGCCACACACTTACTGCCTGATTGAATTAACAGCTCTGTCTTTGGAGGCGGATCTTTCTTCCCCTTGGACGTTTAGGATGTCTACAATTCTGAGTCACCCCTCTCCCTCTTTCTCATCCTTTTCCTCTTTTTCTTCTTTCTCCACTTGCATTTCTATTTCTGTCTCCTTTTCGACTTCTCCATCTCTTCATTCATTCATTCGAGTTGCTCTCCCGCCAAACTACAGCCGCCCGCCTGGCAGTTCCCCGCGTGACCAACAGCTGCCCGGGAGCACGGCATGCATGCAAATAGACTTGTCAGGGCTTGTCTGCAGCCTTTTCCCTTTTGTAGTAAACCAGACCTTCGATTCACAGGGAAATAGGCCTTAGCTTTACCGTAGTTCCGATTTCCACAGTGTTTGGGCACAAATCATGAACTGTACACCTGGTAAAAATCCTGAGTCACCAGAGGGCTTGGTGTTGCAGGAAGAGGATCTTGGAGGAGATCCTTTGTTGCATTTTGGAAGGAAGGATGACTGGCAAACATCACTGGACAAACTCCCCTCCCCTTACTCTTCTGAACCTTCAGCTTAGGGGAACAGAGGCCGAGGGCATCCCCGATGTCCGTTGTTTGGGGGGGCTCCGGTCACTTGGGGGACCTTTCGACACTGAACGGAAAAGCAGTGAGACTGAGTGGTCTGAGTCATGGGCATGCCAAGTGGGTGCCAGGTCACAGAGTCACCTGACCACTACTCCTTGGTGGGGCCAAGCTCCCCTCCGTGCGTGGGAAATGATGCTTATTTGCTTCCCTAGACAAAGGATCATCCATGCTACACTTCAGGTGGAGACTTTTGTTTTCCTTCTTAATCAGGGCTTTCTAGGGGCATTCCAATGAATAAGAGTTTGAAAGAGGATAAAAAGGAAAGGAGATCTTGAGAAAGAAGACAGAACTAGTTTTTTGCTTTTAATTTTAATGATGAATGTGATTCATACTAACCGATTAAGAGAAACAGTGTGACTATCTCAGTAGGGACAGGAAAAGAATAGGACAGAACACAATACCCTATGATCATGTACGCTCTCACTCTACCAGAATAGAAGGGAACTTCCATAATTTGGTAAATGGAATCTTTAATAAAGCCTACAGCTAAGAGCACACATAATGGTAGAGATCTAGAAGTTGATAAGGCTGCTCTCTGTCACCACACTCAAGTGGGAGATGCTTGCTTGAAATTTGGCCCAGGAGGGTGAGGGGAGAAGGTGACCCATACGAGATACTCTTGGAGTGCCTTGAGCTGCAGATGGCCAAGGTCACCAGTCAGAGGCAACAACCATCCCAGGCAGGACCCCTTGCACATTTGTGAAGTCCAGCCAATTATAATCCTCCCTGGAATCAGGTCAGTCATATGGGGCTCTGCCTGGACAGGGGAGTGAGGGCAAAGGATGGTCCTGAGCCTCAGGAAGGACTAGTTTTTGATTGCCTAAGTTAGTGTTTCTTAAACCCCAAAGTAATGTCATCTGATTTTTTTTTTAACTTTTTTTTTTTTTTTTTAATTTATTTTTGAGACAGAGAGAGACAGAGCATGAACGGGGCAGGGGCAGAGAGAGAGGGAGACACAGAATCTGAAGCAGGCTCCAGGCTCTGAGCCATCAGCCCAGAGCCCGACGCGGGGCTCGAACTCACGGACCTCGAGATTGTGACCTGAGCTGAAGTCGGACGCTTAACCGACTGAGCCACCCAGGCGCCCCATCTGATTTTTTTTTTAAGATAAAAAACAGCCAATAGAGTCATAGGCAGCTCCCAGACCTACTGAACCAGGTTCTCTAAGGGTGGGACTCAAGAACATTTCTTTATAACAATTATCCTGCATAATTAGGATGTGAACCATTCTTTAGGAATTCTTGTAGGACTTTTCATTTAAAAAAAAAATCAGGTGTTTCATATCAGTGATAAGTACTTGAGCACAGGGCCTGAGTCTTCCTCATGCGAAATCCCTAATGTCTAGCATAATTTCCAGCACAGAGTTAGTGCTCAAAAAACATTTGTAGAGGGGAGCCTAGGTGGCTCAGCCAGTTAATTGCCTGACTCGGTTTGGGCTCAGGCTGTGATCTCATGGTTTGTGAGATGGAATCTCACTGACAGCACGGAGCCTGCTTGGGATTTTCTCTCTCTTCTCTCTCTCAAACTAAATAAATAAACCTTAAAAAAAAAAAAAAGCATTTGTAGAAGTATGAGGGAAGCTGTTTCTCAAAGGTGGCCATCAACTGTGTAGACTGTGGGGGAGGTAATGTTAGTGACATGGAGGTTAAACTATCAAATTAAACTTATTATTCAGTGTGAGATGCCAAGGAATGGTAGAGCACGAAAAAAAAAAGTCCCTTTGCCTTGAAAGGACCACATGTGGGTAGAATAGCCTGGAGACTTTTTCTTGTGCAAAGTCTGGTTTTTTTTTTTGTTTTTTTTTTTTTTAATTTTTTTTTCAACGTTTTTAATTTATTTTTGGGACAGAGAGAGAGCATGAACGGGGGAGGGGCAGAGAGAGAGGGAGACACAGAATCGGAAACAGGCTCCAGGCTCCGAGCCATCAGCCCAGAGCCTGACGCGGGGCTCGAACTCAGGGACCGTGAGATCGTGACCTGGCTGAAGTCGGACACTCAACCGACTGCGCCACCCAGGCACCCCGCAAAGGCTGGTTTTTTAAAGCTCCAGGGTAACAGGTGAATCAAAGGTAATAACCACTAAGTTTTATTGACTATCTTCCAGGATTATTTATGGCAGTCTTGAGCCGTAGATAATAATTAAAGTCACCTTTAAATTCTAGGAACCATCTGTTTAGCATCAAGGGGCATTCAGGAGAGCCATAAAAAGAGGGGGGCATCCTCCAGCTTGTTCCAAAGGCCAGGCTGCTACGTACAATAGCTTCTGAATACTGGCACCCATCCAGGCCACTCTGCCCTGGGTCTATGCAATCAGAATGAGTGTGCTTTCCTTTTTTAATTGTACCTAGTCATAACATCTAATTATTTAAGGCATAATAAAGCTGGAAATCCCAGCCATTAATGCTACTCCCAAATAAGAGCCTGCCATATGCAGCTGTCAGCCAGATGCGCAGATGATGGCTGGGAACCGGGGATGACAAGACGTGGTCAGAATCCCACTGCTTCTTTGGCAAAGGTAGCGGACCTGCTCTTCTCTTGGAAAGGTACAAACTGTTCAAGCTTGAAGGGGCCCTGGTGTGCATGAGTTTTGAGAACAAAAACATGAAAGGGAATTCAGTTATGGAGTCTCTTGATCAGAATGAAACAATGAAAATTAGTAGATGTAGAATACTCTACCCTAGGCTATTGCATTCAATCATTGCAATAACAACAGTTATCCTTACTATTACTGTTATTATTATCTTGATCTGGAAGAGGAGGACACTAGAGCTAGGAGAGTTGAAACAACTTACCCAAGGCCACCCTGCTAAAAGTACAGTTAGATTCCACACCAAGCTCTCTGACTCTACATTAAATATTCTCTTCACTATGCTCTGCTGTCTTGCCTGGAGGCAAATTCGATGGAAGACTGAAATGGTATTTATTTGCAGGAGAAATGAGAAATGGGCTTGGCTGACTCTGTGTGTAAAGGAAATATGGGAGATTGCCTGTAGGTAGCAATGAAGTTTGATACTATGCCCACGGATTTCCCATATCACTTGGGGCTCATTAGTGTTTTAGCTGGACTTAGGCAATGTATCTTTCATGTATTTAAAAATTTGATATCATAGTATTTCTCCAAAATAAATAGTGGTTCTTAACCTTGGAATTCTTATGAACTCTACAGACTGTCTCCCAAGGAAAATGTATATAAGCACACACACACACAGGACCCCTCTTTAAAATCACTGGGTCCTCCCTTTGTCTCTCACCCCACCCCTCAGGTTAAGAAATCTTTCTCTAGGGGTGCCTGGGTGACTCAGTCAGTTAAGCATCCAACTTTGGCTCAGGTCATGATCTCTCATGTCATGATCTCACGGTTCATGAGTTTGAGTCCCGCATTGGGCTCTGTGCCTGGAGCTCAGAGCCTGGAGTCTGCTTCGGATTCTGTGTCTCCCTGTCTCTCTACCCTTCCTCCACTTGCACTCTGTCTCTCTCTCTCTCTCTCTCTCTTTCAAAAATAAACAGTAAAAAAAGAGAGAGAGAGAAAGAAATCTTTCTCTAGATATGACTTTACAAATTGCTCTGATTTTCTGGGCCACAGACAATCTTTCTAGTTTAGGGGTTGCTCTAGTCTGTCCGTATCTGCATTGATGATTCGTTCATTGGAAGGTCATATGGATTTTCTGTCTATCCAACACCAAATATCTGGCTATACGATGTTGACAATTTCTGCTTTGTTCATTGTTTGCTTGCATCTAGTTTTGCTGTTAAGAAGTATAGTATTGGGGCGCCTGGGTGGCTCAGTCGGTTAAGCGTCCGACTTCAGCTCAGGTCACGATTTCATAGTCTGTGAGTTCAAGCCCCGTGTCGGGCTCTGTGCTGACAGCTCAGAGCCTGGAGCCTGCTTCAGATTCTGTGTCTCCCTCTTTCTCTACCCCTTCCCCGCTCATGCTCTGTCTCTCTCTGTCTCAAAAATAAATAAATAAAAACATTAAAAAAAAAAAAAGAAGTATAGTATTAATATGATTCTTGTTCCTCAGCTGTTAATATACTCTTTTTCTCCACAGGTTTTTAGAATTTCCTCTTTGTATGAGTTGTTTTTAAACTTCACAATAATGTGTCCAGGTGTTAGTTTTTCTTTACCCCTACAGTTTGACTGTCTATCACTCTTTCAATATTAGATCTTTCATATATATATTAATATAAATATATATTAATTATTATTTATATAATATATGATATATTATATTGTATACATAATTATTAATATATATAAATCATATATATTAATATATATTAATTTTAGGGATTTGTCTTCATCATATCCAAAACAAGGATGAGACATGAATTACCACTATCACCATTGCTATTATCATGGTACTCTTTAACACTATAAAAAAGGGAATAAGAAATGTAAAGATTGGAAGGGGAAAGAGAAAACTGCTACAGTTAACAGGAGAGATGATCATCTACCTAGAGAGACCATCGTAATCAACAGACAAACTATTAGAACCAATAAGAGAGTTTAGCAAGATGTAAGAAAAACTCACAAGTATTATTAGAATTTTTCAATAACATCAACAGCCAACTCAAAAATACAATAAAAAGTAAGATGCTGTTCACAATGTCAACAGGAACTATGAAGCAAATAAAAATTACCTTATGCGGTGTCTGGGTGACTCAGTCAGTTAAGCGTCCGACTTCGGCTCAGGTCATGATCTCGCAGTCCGTGAGTTCGAGCCCCACGTCGGGCTCTGTGCTGACAGCTCAGAGCCTGGAGCCTGCTTCACATTCTGTGTCTCCCTCTCTCTCTGCTCTTTCCCTGCTCATGCTCTGTCTCTCTCTGTCTCAAAAATAAATAAGCATTAAAAAAAATTTAATAAAAAAAAGAATTACCTTAGCTCAGAATACATCAGACTTCTATGGAGACAATTTTTAATTTCTAGTAATAAAGAACATGGAATATGATCTCAGTAGATGGGGAGCTATCCCATGCTTAGCAGGGCCAAATTAATCTTATAATGGTATCAGTCCTTCTTAAAGGTATCTATAAAATTCAACGAGAAGGCAATAAAAATTCCAGTTGCATTTTTTTTGGAGGAGCTTGAAAAGCTTGTTCTAGAGTTTTAAGATGTACTATAATAAATATTAGAGAAAACTTTCAAGTATTAGTACAAGAACAGACAAGGAGACCAATGAAATACAATACAATTCAAAGACAGGCCCATGTATATAAATTAGGTGTTTCTACTCAAAAAACCATGAGTGACGTTAACAGATGCCAGGTTAAGAGAAGAAATCTATATTGAGCAAAACTGATCATATCTAGAATTTTATGTATAGAGTATACAAAGTACCCTAATCAATAGGAAAATGACAGCAACCCCATTAGAGACATTAGCAAAAGAAAAAGTCATTTTAGAGAAGAGGAAATCCAGAAGGTTAAGAGACATAGGAAGAGATGCTCGAATGCATTAGTGCTAGTAACGTAAAACAAAAGCGTAATGAACCATCACTGCATCTATTAGGTTGGCAAAACTTGGAAAGCTGGCTGGTACCAAGTTTGGCGGTGAAATGGAAATACGTGAAGCCTTGTGAACTGGTGGTGGGAGTCCTGGAGAGCAATCTGGCTGTATCTGTTCCACTTAAATATATGCATATTCTCTGAGGTAGTAATTCTACCTCTGGGCATATAACCCATAAAAGGATATATAGCTGTAAAAGGATGCATCAAAATATTCATTGATGCTTTGATTGTGGAGGGAGAATTCGGAGGCAATCTGGTTAAGTAAAACACAGTGTTTGCATTCCATGGGCTCCTTTCAAGACATTGCAAGAGACGGAGGGAATGTCTACATAGCAATGTGGTTGGATACAACATAGTGCTGAGTTACAAACTAAGGGACAGGGTAAGCACTATAAGACAATACCACTTACATAAATTAAAAATGCATGCATGCCCAGGGCTCCTGGGTGGCTCAGCCGGCTGAGCGTACGACTTCAGCTCAGGTCACCATCTCACAGCTGGTGAGTTCAAGCCCTGCGTTGGGCTCTGTGCTGACAGCTCACAGCCTGGAGCCTGCTTCGGATTCTGTGTCTCCCTCGCTCTCTGCCCCTCCCCCACTCGTGCCATGTCTCTGTCTGTCAAAAATAAATAAACATTAAAAAAAATTTTTTTAAATGCATGCATGCCAAACAGTATACATCTTGTAAGAACAGGCACAAATATCCGCAAATAAAAGGCTTGACATCAACCAGATGAAAATAGCTGCTTTGACTGGTATGTGATGGAGGTGAGTGGGGACGAGAAAAAGAATAGACGTGGCAGATGTGGATGGGGATGAATGAATGAAAGAATGAGTGAGTGAATGAATAAGTAAGAGAGGGACTTTCATGGACCCATGATGATAAAGTGCCATGGCTGAAAAAGATCATGAAGGCCCAAATGGAAAGGGGAAAACAAGGCCTAGTCTAGATGATGGCACATAGTGAGAATTTAGTAAATACTTGTTCACTTGAAGGAAGGAATGAAATCTGTGGTAAATCCTGTTTTGCAAAGCCAGAATTCTTTTGCAGTATGGATCAGAGTTCTTTACTGAATTATTTTGGGAGTTTTGATTTCAATATAGGAAAGTTTAAAAAAAAATGTGAGCATGCCCAAATTTGAGACATCTAGAGGCATTAAGGGAATTTTTTCTTTTCCTCGACTTCTTGAAGTGTCGTAAACATGGACACCTCCTTCTGTTCTTTTGAACGACGCCATGAAGTTTCACTTTGGATTCTTAGCCGCAGAGAATGTCTTCCCAGCAAATATTTGACACTTTGATCAAGTCTTGGTTCCCTTGTATGTGGTCATTGATATCCAGAGTCTTTTCTGGAAGCACTGAGCTGGAATCTACTTCCTGAGCTTCAAGGCTATCAGAGACTACTGGGCTTATAGCTGGGCATGACAGCGGGCTAATCGACGGACATCCTTTTTTATCTGCTATTGTATAAGATCTGACTTGCCAGAGCACCTCTAGATTTGTGTTCTCCCTTCTTTCCAGAGGATAGAGGAATTATCTCAGAGCTTCCATCAACCTGTTCTAGGTTTTAAACATGGCTGACATTTGGCTTTCACTGATTTCAACTTCACGAATATCTGTCAGTGTGATTATTTAAAGCTCTGGCTCCAGTAAGATGAACTTGAGTCTGATGGTCAGCCTATTGCCTAATCCCCCTGTGACTCTGGGCAAATTAAATTTCCTGATCATTTGTTTCTCTGAAAAATATAGATAGAAGTTTCCCCAGAGTTGTGGAAACTCCACTAGATAATGTCGTTAGGGCTACCATAGAGCTTGGAGCCTCGTAAGTAGTCGTTATTATGATTTGCTTCATGAAACTCATCATGCTAGGCCTGTGAAGAGAGACCAAGATAGGTAAGAAAAAGTTCTTAACTTCGTGGAACTTGGAGAAACAGGACAAAACTCAGAACGATGTGAGACAGGACAAGCGAGGTCACATATCTTTCCTAAGAACCCTGGGGGACATTCAGAGAACTGCTTCGTAATTTTATAAACAAGGAAAACTTAGACTCAGTGTTACGTGACTTGGTGGAGAGGACGCAGGGAGTGGCACAGCCTCCCCGGGAACCCACCTCTCCCATGACTGAGCTGGGCCGGATGGATGTGCCTCTGTTTCCAGTGGACAAAGTTGTGTCAGATGGCTCTGAGGTAGCATGGGGGGCAAGGCCCCAGACCTGCCCTGGGGGACCTTCGTCAGAGGGTCTTAATCCCAAAACCTGGGTCACGGGGGCCTGAGCATGTGAATTCAGATACAGAGAGGCGGGAGGCTTCCAACCTGGGAGGGAGTCCGTGGCCTGCTACTTGTACGCTCTCAGGTGGTGAGCCTCGTGACTTTTCCTTTGAGAAGCTTCATGCTAACAGGTGGGTGGGTACTAGGAAAGAGGCCCCGCTCATATTGTACCTGCACGTTCCCTTTCAGTTACCAGCTCTGGTTAAACAGCAAGGGTGTCCTCTCCTCTCTTCCCTGAGCGAGTTGGCCTTTTTCTCCACGGGCATACGGACCACGGGAACCAGCGTCTCCCATATTTAAGCATGATTAGGCCTCGCCATTTTGGTCATGGCCGGGGGGCAAGGGAGGGGCTGTTGTGTTTCAAAATGGAATAAACAGAAAAGCAGTATTAAAAGAATGAAGAGGTTGTTTAGTGAGGCTTGAAGAGACTACAGGTGTTTCCTCCTGTGTTGAGAACCAGCGGCCCCTGGGAATTGCATTTCCCGTTGAGCAGGGCCCATGGCGGACTGAGTCCTGCTAACATGCCTGTGGCGTAGAAGCCTGAAGGGGCGCCGCAGAAAACCCAGAGTTTTCCAGGGGTCTTTTGGGCTCCTCGTGGGTGTGGAGAGGTCCAGGACTGACACACATGCTCGCTCAGCTCGCACGCACAGACATTTTCACGCTCATCGTGCTCCGCACCACACTCTGATGACCCCGGTCATCAGGACGCGGCCTTCTGTGCTGTGTTGTTGTTCAGATCCAGCTGGCTGGCTCTGCGGGTCTGTGGCCGGTGGGCCTCCAAGGGAGCGCACAGTGGGGTGACGGGCAGCCCTGCTACAGAAAAAGCGCCCGGGTACCTGAGGTGGGAGGATGTGACGACGCTGTGCCCCCGCGCAGCGGGGACTCGGGCCTTTAAAAAGCCGAGGAAACAGCCTCTGAGCAGGCGGTGGCTACACTGGAGGAGAGCACACCCAGGTCTCACGTGAAAGCAGCCAAACTGTCTGCTTCAAAGAGAAAAGGCAACATCCTGTCACAGGCCATGCTCTGGCAGAAACGTAAGTGGTTTGACCGTGGCTGTCAGAGCCGTGCAAGCACGGGCAGGGGCCGGGGCTTCACCGGCGAGCCCACCCGGGGACGGGGGAGGGGGTGGTGGCGATGGAGGCACCGGGGGTGCCCGACCCCAGCCAGGGGGGCGCAGGGGCCAGGTGGGCGACGGAGCCCGGTGGAGAAAGCGACCTGGCAGAGGTGATGCTGATTTTCCAGGCTGGAGGGGAACGAACTAGTGTTCCAAGGTGGGACAGCTCATCGTGTCTCCGCTGCGAGGCATGAATCACTGTGGTGAGGAAAGGGCAGTTCATGATTCACACAACAGAAAAGCCAACTGTGACATTGGTTTGGGGCCGAGAGGGGAAGGCCGTGGGGTCCTTCACATGATTGGCTTTGTTTTTCATCCACGGCTGCCCTGTGGCTTGGGGTTCAATTCCTCGGGCCTGTTGCTGTCTGAGTGACTTAGGTTTCTGCCGAAGGCGTGATTTGTTTGCGTGCGTGCCCTGGGACAATGTGGAAACTTGGCTTTGGTCAGGCGTGCCTCCACTCGCTCCGCTGTCCTGCCTAAATCACTCTTCTCCGCGCCTTGGTGGCGAGGCCCGAGTGTCCCAGTGCAAGAGGGCAGAGGGTTTATCTTTAACCTTAATGTTTATCCCTGGGGTCGGATGGAACAACTGTGAACTTTACTTTCCATTATGTGGGATCAAACAGAGACTCCTGTTATTAATAATGGAAATCATACAGAGATTATCTACAACATTCCTTTCTTGAAATAACAAAGTCAACTCAACAGCCTCATGAGACTTGAACCTTACCGGGGCTCAGTTCTGTGCTACCTCAAGAGAGAAATATTACCAAAAAAAAAAAAAAAAAAAAAAAGAAAAGTAAAAAAATGTCTTTTCCAAGGTGCTTGGGTCTTTACAATGCCTTTTAACAAATTCATGTACAATGTACACCCTACTGCAAGCAAACTTCATATAAGAGAATCTAGATTTACAGAAGATGATACATTGGGGAGTCTTTGTTTATTTTACACAAAGATATTCTCCTGGAGGCCTTGTAGTTCTGAAAATACACCTTCATCGATGAAAACGTAACTTAGAGTCCTTTATCGCCAACTCACTGTTCTCCTTTGTTACTTGTGTAAATTCTCTGGAATTGAACTTGTTAATGTATAATTTGGAGGAGTGATTTCAAAATCTCTCAGACTGCGAGCTCTCATCGTTGATACTAGCAAGATGCAATTTTTTTTTTTTTTTTTTAATGAAAAGAGATGAACTTCCATTTGGGCTTGAGAGCTATGGAATCCTTCCATAGCAATTAGAGGTATGCTGATATGGGTGGTGTGCACAGTTACGTGAAGCAAGACCCTGACCTGCAGAGGTAACGGCAGCCGGCCCCACGGGACATCTATGCAGCCGAGGCAGGCATTATTGTCTTTACTGGAAGCGCTGAGCGTCCATGAGCCCTTACGCTTAGAGCTGAATTGGTGGATTTTATATGAGCCCTTGGGGGACTTCTGCCTTGGTTCCTACCTATTCAGAGTAAGTCATTTTCCTTTTCTTTCTTTCTTTCTTTCTTTCTTTCTTTCTTTCTTTCTTTCTTCTTTCTTTCCTTCTTTCTAAAGTTTTAGGTTTCTCATATGTAAAATGGGGTAAAAATACTACCTATTCCTCAGAGCTACCCTTACCTTGGTGAGCTGAGATGCCACCATATTGTTGATCGCTGTCGTTTGCCTTCAGTGTCTGGGATACGGGTTGCTTTCCTGCGTTCATGAGCCGCCATATTCCCCCTTTTTGGTTATACACTGCATTTTTTCCTTCTCTAATTCCTCCTGCGATATAAGCAGTGTTTTGTTTGTTTGTTTGTTTTGCTTTTTAAGGGGATGCTGGAGGCACGTTTCTTGCTGATACCCAGAGGTCGGTCAGGTCCAGCAAAGCCGCATCCTTAGGGAGACTGTATTGTAAACTCCTCAGTGGAATAACCGGAGTGAATGGTGTTACAGGTTCGGATGCATACAATCCAAATTATCTTTACTTGCCCTTTGGCACCTTAAAGGAAATTAAGAAAGGCCCTGGGCACCGGACCCCTTACTCTGGATTCAAGTAAAACCTTCCTCCAGGACACTGAGGGGTCATAGGTGACTAGACTCTGTGGGGAAACCAGTAAAAACAGGGCAGCATTGTCAGCCCACTTAGAATCACCTGATGGAAGGGCAGAGTTTGAAATCAGACACCAAGAGTGCTGAAAAGGCACTTTCTTTTTTCAGAAAACACCCTCGGGCCATGATCTGAAATGACTGTACTAGGGGGTTCTGGAAAGGGTTAAGAAAACATCCACTTTGTAAATGTTGCCTCCTCCCTGCCTGGCCCATGATCCCTGTTTGTGAACGAAATGTGAACGCAGACTCTGGTTCAGATCAGCTCGGAAATGCTGACACACAGAAGTGGAAATCTTCGGGCCTCATCCATGGATCTGAGCTTTGCTTGACTGGCCGGTTAGATAAAGAAGTCACGGCACCTGCAGATTCCCTTCTGGGCTCTGCACTTCGTCCTACAGGTCCCGAGTGGATATGAATTCACATCCACCCCAATGAGAGGTCCTTGTTAAGGCCAACTGGCTACAGTGCAGTAGAAACAGCAGAAGCGATGGGGTGAGGCAGGTCTGGGTTTGAAAGTTGGCTCGGCAGCTTAATTATTCAACCTTCTCAGGTTCTTAAAAATCTGGAAAATGGGAATTTTAATGCCTGCCTTACAAGGCTTCTGTCAGAGCTAAAGTAGGGAATGTACGTAGTGTTATCAAGTCTCCTGAGCGTGGCGAGAGAGAGTATGTGCTGTCCTGTGATATCTCCCTTGTGTCCATCTGGAAGGATCAGGGTTATGCTAAATTCCTTCCTGTCTCTCCTTTTCCACAATTTGATTAGAAGAGTTAAAAAGACATCATCAAAATATTCTTGAGTGACAGCATCTTTCAAACAATTTTTCGCGGGTCTAAATCAGGGATCTGCAAACCACAGCCTTAGTGCCACATGGGTCCCACTAACTGTTTTTGCAAATAAAATTTTATCAGAGCATAGCCATGTCTATTCACATATTGTTGGGCTGCTTTTGTTACAACGAAAGAGTTGAGTAGGTGCCATATGACCTACAAAGCCTACAGTATTTACTATCTGGTCCCTTACAGAAAATAGTTTGCTGACCTCTGAACTAAAATGATTTGGTTCATACTTTAGATACTCTTTTCCTTAGGTTTCTCTGCGTCCTGGGGTCACACAATGCCAGCGCCAGTGGGAGGTAAAATTTGCAGTCAATTGATTAAGCGATTTGCATAATGCTGAAATTTGATTTGATTGACTTCTTCCTTGAAAGCTATGGAACCGTGTATAATAAACTCAACACCATTTGTTACAAAATGAATGAGTCACATAACTGCTTTTTCTTGTTGTTCTTTGTGTAAGGCAAGGTTTACACGATAATGAAAGAAAGGCAGGCTGCCTGATTTTCTTTGAACTGACTAGTTGCCTTGATACCCCATAGACATGGCCTTGGTGTTTCTTTGCTGTGGTGCCCAGGGAGGCACTTTACGAACAGGAAATGGTTATTAAACTATTATGGCATGAATGTGCCTTTGCTTTCTGACAACTTCAACAGAGCACAGGTTCACAAATAGATACATTAGGGTGTCAAAATTGTTATTCACGTTAGAACTCTGGATTTTACTCCAGGGTTCCACTAAATAGCCAATTAGAAAAATTTTTTTTCCTGACATTTATTTTTGAGAGACAGAGAGAAACAGAGCATGAGCAGGGGAGGGGTGGAGAGAGGAGACAAGAATCCGAAGCAGGCTTCAGGCTCTGAGCTGTCAGCACAGAGCCCGATGTGAGGCTCGAACCCACAAACTGTGAGATCATGACCTGAACCAAAGTCCGATGCTTAACCAACTGAGCTACCCAGGCACCCCTGTAGCCAATTTTTTTTAATGTTTACTTATTTTTGAGAGAGAGCACAAGCAGGGGAGGAGCAGAGAGAGAAGGAGACAGAGAATCTGAAGCAGACTCCAGGCTGGACTGCCAGCACAGAGTCCGACATGGCACTCGAACCCACAAGCCTTAAGATCATGACCTGAGCCAAAGTTGGATGCTCAACTGACTGAGTCACCCAGGCCCTCCAAAATAGCCAATTTTTAAAGGGAAGTGAAAATTCAGTAAAACATAAGAAACGCCTATAGTAGTCATCTACTATTTGGAAGTCTATCTCTTGCAGGAACTCAGTCAAACTGGTAACAAGAAGTAATTTAGGTCTGTGCAGTACCTCTAACATTTCTATTGTGTGTTACAACCTTTGCCCACTTAGTAAGCACCTTTACTTCTTACCAAGTTTATGTTATTGATTCAGTGGTTCTTGTTGATAAGGACAAGTAGGGTCTAAAAGACAGACACAAAGTCACATGCACAGAAGGAAGTAAAGTAAGTGACAAACATCTACCAAGCACACAGATTAACTGGTAAAAAGAGTAATCTTTCAAGGTGGACACTTCCTTCTCCCTGTATTCACTAAAGAAAAATGCCAACTTTGTTTTTCTCTATACCCAGAAAGTTCCCAAGTCAGAGGTTTGGAAATCTCTCCTCCAGTTTAAGTCGGTAAATCTGTTCTGTTGTAAGGAACAAAAAGAACCAAGGTTGACTACACTTATTAGCTAAATACCTGGACATTTAATTAGCTTAGAAGTTCTGTAAATTTTTGCTTTTAAACCTTCCCATTACAAAATAAAGGTATTAGTTTCTTTCCTCCTTCTGACTTCTTTCTAAAGAAGTTTATTTGCCTACTGATGAAGATGTCCACCAGTTTCTGACTTTGAGCCAACCAAGTCAAGGTTGGTTAATTAAGATTATTAACGTAAGTTTCACATTTATAAAGTACCTGGCAACATTCTAGTTTAATCATTTTTGTAGAACAAATGCTTGAGGAGAGTGGGCTTGCCTGGGATAGAGAGGCTTTCTCTGGAATCTTCTTGTCCCGGTTGTGTGATGGTCTGCCCAAAGCATTGTTCTTTAAACTTTTTTTTTTTTTTTATGTTTTCATTTATTTTAGAGAGAGAGAGAGAGAGAGAGAGAGAGACAGAGCGTGAGTGGGGGAGGGGCAGAGAGAGAGAGGGAGACACAGAATCTGAAACAGGCTCCAGGCTGTGAGCTGTCAGCACAGAGCCCTATGTGGGGCTCAAACTCACGAGCGGCGAGATCATAACCTGAGCTGAAGTTGGACACTTAACCGACTGAACCACCCAGGCGCCCCATGGACAAAGCACTGTTCTTGCAGACAGGAGACGTGGAGTTTACTTTCCAATCTACAGGTAATTAGGTGTGGGGTTACAGGCAAGCCACCTAAGCACCTTATTTCTCAAGTGTTCCAGCTATAAAATGGGACTTGCCTTTTCCTGGCTAAGAGCAGGGAGAGTGAACTTGACTTCCTCTTCTTTTTCTAGCTGTAATTTCTGAGCTTTCATGAATGCTTATACCAAATAAATACATGTTTTCAAACCCAAGTCTTTAATTTAGTAGAAGGCATGCTCCCATCTGCACAGAGCAGTGCTTTTCAACCTTGGCTACGCATTGGAATGTTCTGGGGAATTTAAGAAATCCTAATGCCCAGGTCCCAACCCGAGGGTTCTCATTAAATTGCCCCGGGCATTAGATTTTCAAACCTTCCCAGGCAATTCTCATGTGCAGTCAAGGTGAGAACTACTGGGCTGGAGGTTACAGGGGACGGCTTCTAATATTCCTTTGGACATTGCAGTGCCGTGGGCAGGACACGTTCCATCCTGTTCATAGGGGTACGTACCAGCTATGGGGCACGGAGTACTTACTTGGTGCCTTGCACTGTGTCACATGTTCTGTCGCATCAGACTGATTACATTTGGTTGCTAGTGAGGAGACCTGAAACAACGTGGATTTGAATAAGACAGCGGCATTCGCTCTGTCACACTGAGCAAGTCCACAGCAGGCTGTGCAGGACTGTACGCAGACTCTACGGTCCCAACGATGCCTCTGGCTACTTCCGTCTTTCCGGCCTGTTGTCCTTGGCATGCAACTTTTGTCAAAGTTGCTTTGTGGTTGTGCCACTTTAGCTCCAGCCACCACCTCTGTGTTTTGGACACGGAAGAAGAAGAAAAAAGAAAAAAAACAACCCCCCCACCCCCCATCGTGTAGGGTTGTTAAGTCAGAAAGGATAAGGCTGATGTTGGGTGTGGCAGTGGCCAGTCTTTGCCACACTTTGGATGTATTATCTCACTTAATCCTCATAGAAACTCCAAGAGGCAGGTTCTGTTTCAAGCTCCATTTCCTGGATGAGAAAATCTGAGCTTAAAGATTAGGTTAGTAACTCACGCTGAATATTGTCTTACAAAGCTGTCCTGTGTTCCCGCCACGGGCTCGGCTCACTCCCGGGGCTCAGAAGGGTGCTCTTGGTAAAGGCACAGGCCTTCCGCGTGAGATAAAGGAATGGACACCCGATGGCAAAAATCAAGTACGGCAGCTGGCAGACTGATGTTCATACTTCGCACCCTCATTCCGATGCGTGCGTTTCATCTAACTTACCGAAAGAAATAAGGTCTTTGCTTCCTTACCTCCCGCACCGGGCTCTTTGCACACATTTCAGCTGCAATGGGAGGGCTCAAAGCAGAGAGAGTGACCCAGAATCTCCCCCTCCTGCCAACGTGCAGCCCATCTGTTTTCCGGGCAGCACTAATGAAGAGCTGTGTGGAAGCCTGAGCTGGGACCCAAGCTTCTGCCTCCTCGGCACTGCCTTCTTTTTGAACTATCTAGACTTTGGAAGTCAGGCTATCCGTTCACACACGCGTGTGGTGTGGTGTGTGGAAAGCAACATCTAGAGAGTAGGGGTTTATTTGGAATCAGAGTGCCGTCTCTGTTCTTTCTATGCCGTTAGCGGTTTAAAGTTTAGCCTCTAGTGCAGACAGATCTGAGTTTGAGTCCTAGGTTTATGCCTCACTTTGTTGCCATTTCCTTAAGTATATAATGGGGCTGTAGCTCTTACCTCACAGGCTGTGGTACGTGTTTACTACTGTGCTTTGCATTAAGTCAATGCTTAATAATAAATATTAGTTACTATTCTTAATTTCCCGCTCCCTCTCGCTCTACCTCTGAGAATAAAGCTGATGCGGCTAATTATAGATCGTAATTTGTGTGGCCTCTGAGTTCTGCATTTCTTGTGAAATAGCAAGGCGGCACATTTCCAGTCTTGTAACTTGTGGTGGGGTTAGTGATCAGGGCTAATGCCGATGGTGAAGCTGGCCATTCTGTGACCAAACCTGGAACTTGGGCCACAATTTTCAATCATGCCTCATCAGGCGGCAGGCTCATACTGACCGACCAATTTTGTTTGTTTGTTTTTTTAATTCACAAAATTGGACTGAGGTGTTTATAATCTAGTCGTCAGGAGAATGACCCTTGAATTTTTCAAGAAATAGCACAATGATACCGAAAACTGAAACACCAGTGTGCTGCCTTTCTTAGTAATGGTTTCATCAGTATCACTTTCTGGGAAGAACAGGCAGCCAAAGAGTTATAAACCAGAGATATTCTCAGACCAGGTGTTGGGACCAAAAAGGATCTGACCACACGTGAGAAAAGCTGCATTCCTCTTTAATCCTCTAGAAAGACTCATACATTTAATTGGAAGATAGGAAGCAAATATACAAAGATTGTTATAAATTTCCAGGACTGAGAAATTCTGGGGAGATAGAAAAGAGAGAAAAAAAAGAGAGACAAGAGACTTGAAAGTTCGAACGCTGGATGAAAGCAACACCAATTCAGGAAAGAAACGCATGGAAGGAAAATCAATCACCCGTGTGTCATCCTTTGCGTGGGGACATCCACCCAATAATGGAATTATTCCTAGTAGGGAAATCAAGCGATGAAATAAATTATCTTTAGCAGTGGAGAGTGGAGGATGGAATCAGGGAAGGTATCCTGAAGCAGGTGGCATTGGATATGGATCTTCAAGAATAAATGATAAAACGATAGTCAGACTTCTTGTTTAGAACTTGGGAGAGGAAGAAGCCTATGAGGATATAACATATGAGCATTAGGAAGAAAATCTGAGGATGTGTAGCCTGGTGTTTACAACATTTTTTTTTTTTTTTTTTTTTTTTTGCACAAACCTCTTTATTCAAACCAAACCTACTGCAGAACTCCAATACAGAAATAAAAATGGAGCCATTTGGGGAGGATATTGAAGCTCTGACTGCTTATTCACCCCCAGACTCTCCTACTTCCTTCCCGTTGTTGGCCACTCCGGGTGCCTTCACTGTATTCCAAAGTTCTTTAGGTCATAGCTGGACAACCATGACCTGGACCCATCCTCCACTCATTCAGCAAGATTCCTCATAGCTGGTCATAAGTCCTCGGGTTAAATACTTCCAGGGTAAAGGCTACACTCCCAAAGCAAAGTGAGTCACTGTGAAGCATGTTGTATTGGTCTCCATTAAGCTCTGAAACTGTGAAGGTCATATTTTCAGTCTATATGGGTATCTTGTGAACAAAGAAGGGCATCTGTTCCTCAAAGATTGACCTGGTGACTCCTCTCCCCGGCTTGCTATTCTAGCAACTTCATGAGGGAATGCTCCCACGTCATGAGGCATGGTTAGTAAGCCAGAGACTTGGCAAAAAAGCTCATCTTGACTGGCAGTTATACCTCACATCGTGAATCAATTATAAGGTCTAATTTCACTCACAGGGGCTCTGCCCCAGGCCTTGGGGTTGGAGCATTTGGATCTGACCCCAAATGTACAGCTGGTGTTGGGTCTGAAGAGTCTTCCTCCAGGGGAGTGGTCTTGGGAAAATTTGATTTCCTTAATCTCTTTGGTCTGGAAAATATCAAAATAGATATTATTTAAATCAACGAACAAACAATTGGGTTTCTTCTCCTCTAGCTGCCTGACCATAGGTTTTTCCTGTTCTTGATCAGACTGTCAATTCTAGATTCAGCCTCCAGGTCATAATCTAGTAAGGAAAGATATATTTGTCTCCTCTGCTCAGTCTCCTCACTTTGGTGCTACCTTGCTACAAAATTTGGGTAGACACCTTGGATTCGCTCACGCCCTGTTACGGTCTTGTGCTCTCAGTGTAGACCCTCTCTCTCCCCATTCTGATTCCTGTTTCTCTTGATAATGCTAAGGCAATGCTCCCAGTATGTCAACTGGAAGTCTGCCTTGCTCTAATAGGTGATAAAACTTCCCTCCCTGACCACCGAAGAGCCTTCCCATTCACACTGCCATGTTTCCAACCCATATGGGATATGTGCTCCTAGATTTCTAGCCCTGTGGAGAAGTACCATGACCATGGTCTCAGTCATGGCTCTGTCTCTGTCCTTTGGGAGATACACAGAAATTCCTTGAGGGGCTGTATCTGAGGTCAGGACAAGGACATGCCAAAATCTCCCAGGTGCTCCTTCCTGGCATTCTTTAAAAATTTAAATCTACCACAAACGTACTCCTCTACTGGCTTCTGAAGAAAGACATAAAGGCATCCTTCTGCTCAGCTCATGGTACCTTTAAGAGAGACCAATGCTAGGATTTTGATGTCTCCTGTCCAGGCTTGTTCTGTTTTCAGTTGCAGTCTTTGACCAGTCTCTCTGCAACATCTTTGGCCCCCTGTCTCCTAAGCATGGCTCTCCTGCTGCTTGGAGACACCAGGCCCAGATACCTGAGGGATGACTTCCAGGAGCACAACGAAGGCAGGTTGAGACAGGCCTTGCTGGCCACAGACGCTCTGGGTGTGTTGAGGATAGGGACATTCAGGATCAGGATGTAGCAAGACAAGGGCAAGTTAGAATCACCACACAAGGATTAGCTACTTCCCTGATGAGCGAGGGGCTAAGGTCACAGGAGAAATAGCCATTTGTTGAACACCTGCTATGTACTAGGTGCTTAACTGTGTTAATTTCATACAATCCTCATGATAATCCCATGAGATGGATATCATTACTCTCATTCAGCAAATAGGGAAACTGAAGCACATACGTGTTAAATGATTTGGCAAGGGTCACACCGTGATAAGCTATGTAGTAGGCTTTCCAAACTAGGTCTGCTTGAGTCCCAACAGCATCATGCCACTTTTCAAGGCCAAGGATTTTAGGGTTCCGTTAGATGCTTCTTCCCCTCCCCACTGAAAGAAGTCCACCCTTAGATGGAAGTGGATTTTTACTTCCCTGGGAGCAGTTGTATCCTGACTCAAAAGCTCCTGCAAATATGAATCTCAGAAAGCTAGATTTGAGATATAGAACCTCTGGAGCCAGCCAATTTCTATCTCAGAATCTGAGTTCCTAGGACTGGCCTTCCATGGGCTAATCGGCCAAGATAGGATAAGACCAGCTGGTGTAACATCTTTGGAGTTCATCCAGGACCCCTAGGCTGGGGGTGGACCCTGAACATCTGGAACTACTTTGTGTGTCTTGGGCAGGACTTACATTCGTGGTGTGGGCTGAGCCTGACCCCAGACTAGTTTCTCTGCCTCAGAAGGAGAACAACCATGCCTCTTGCACTGTCCCCTTTCTATAGCCCCTACAGACTGGGGACCCCCATTTGCTGCTTAAGTAAGTCCAAGTAAGAATAAAGTGGTGGTGGAGACCAGCCAAACAAGCTAAAACACTTCAACTGTGAGGCACTTGCAGCTCTGTCATAGTTTGTAATTCTAGCTTGTGCATTTATTCAATTAATGTCGATATCCCACTAGACTAGACGGTGAGCTCCATGATGGTTGGGACCTGGTTTACTCTGCTTAGTGAGTATTTGTTCAGGGCTCTCCTAGTCTTGTCCTCTGCACTGGGACCCAGTGTATCTCAGATGGGAGCACTTTCTGCTCTGGTGACCCGGGTTTCTGTAAGAGACAGGCAGATGCAGCTGGTTTCTCAGGTGGACCTATCCACTGTCATTTCAGTCGAAAATACCAAAAATAAAACTTTGCGGGGAATTGTTTGGGCCTCTCAGTTCTCGTCACTCATGTGAGCACACTGCTGGTAACCTTCTCATGGACTTCTTTTTCACGTCTCAGATGGGAAACACTATTTCTTGGGGGAAATTGGCAGTCAAAGGAGACTGGATCAGGGTGGTCCCATCCCAGACTCCAACGAGAGGAATGAGGGTCAGAACCTGGCAGGGGACATTTGGTGACTGACCTCCAGGGTTACCCAGAGAGATAAATGGACTTGCCCAGGCAGAGCACAGGCAGGTGATGAGGCAGAAATGGACTGTGCTTGGAATCAGAGGTCCTGGGTTTAGCTGATGACAAAGCTATTTACGAGTGTGGACTTGGGCAAGCCACTTAACATCTCTGGGCATCGTGTTCCTCATCAGTGGAAAGGAGGGTGAGAGGGAGACTGACCCTGCCTATTTCAGGAGTTGTGGTGAGGCCACACTTGAAATCATTTGTGTCAAGGCCGTGTGAGTCACAGAACATTGTGTGCAAAGGTGAGCATGGTGATCTCTGAGTTCCTGGGGGCTAAGCTCATGACCAGGAAACACAGGCCCGAGTCTCCACAAAGAAGAGGCAGAACACAGACACTGTCACTGGGAGTAGAGAGAGCAACGCAAGAGCCTTGTGTGGTCTGCTTGTTCTGCTGGAGGTTTGGAGGGAGGATGGACGTATGGTGTGGAAGGCCCTGAGAGTCCTCAGGGCAAGGATGTCTCCGCAGTGGTTGTTATGAAGAGAGTCTGAAGGCTCTGGCACTAACAGCCTTTTGGCTGACCTCTCCCAAGGTCATGGAGTGGGACATCCAGAACTTTGGGACAATCCAGGTAATATTGAGGCTGTGGAATGGGAACACCTCATGCAAGAACCTGGTGGAGGAGAGCAGACTGCAGGAAAACTAGCTCTCTGCTTAAGCCTAACATAACCTGAGAGCAGTGTGGTGACCCTGGGTATTCATTCCAGGCTGACTGGGGCTTCCCTTCAACAGGGATCACTCGGCCCCTAGACCCCTTTGGTCAGGGACTCTGCGCTTTCTAAGACTGAACAAACCTCTGTGGTCACCCCAGATGTACTTTAGGAGCCTTCCCTGGCTCTCTCAGGTCGTCAGCTCTAGGTCCTTTTGGCCCGCCCAGGTCTGTGGCTCTCCTTCATCCTTTCCCAGTGACCTGCCTCTGTGGGGCTGATGGAAGTATGCCTCTTAGCATGGAGACAAAGAGAGAGGAAATGTCACTACTTTTCCCTTTTCTTCTCTGGTGAGACCAGAGAGCCCAAGATCAGCTGCCATCTTGGAGCTCTCCTGGTGGAGACGTACCAGTCTACACATCAAGATGCCACGACTCACTCCTTTTCGGCTGCCTCAGCAGCCTTACAAGCAACACCAGATTGTAATTCGGTTGAGGTTCTACTTTCTCATATCTTCTAAACACCTTCAAAGGCATTTTTTGTCCATCTATCTTTTTCCGCCTCTGCCCTGCGTGTTATCCAGATTGCTAGAACGTATGAGTGACATGGTGATACCTCCTAGCAGCAGAGCCCTTTCAGTTCAAACACCAGTGACTGGAAAGCCCACATTTACATGCGTATGAAATCTCTTTGTTGGAGTCCATTAAAAAAAAAAAAAGTAAACAGCAATCCAGTGTAAATTGGGCGGGAAAGCTTTTCTGTAGCGTGTCAAGTCCAATCTTTGGCCAAAGCCCAAGTTCTTGCTTCCTGTTTGGAAAAAACTCAGCCATTGTCCATGAATGGAAAGAACAAATTCGAAAACTTTGACTCAGATCTTCACCAGAAGAGGAACATTCACATTGGTGTTTCAATTAAGGATGTGGATAATCCTTTAGCCACATGAGCTAAACTTTCCCAGGCGCCCTCAACTACCTTAGGCAGAGAACACAAACAAACTTCTTTACGTTAAAGTGAAAAGTGTCAGCAACTTTTATGACTTTGTTTTCACTTAGAAGCTAGGACAAGTTTGTTAGCCCTGGGCTTGAATTCCTATTGTTCACTTATTTGTTTTTGGTTTTGCTACAAGTGAAGAGAAAATTATTTGTATTTCTCCTTAGTGGATCTTTAAAAAAATAATACTGAAGGTTCAACAGCAAAAGAGAATAATATTTACCGAGGTTACTTAGAGTGATCAATAGTGTGTCATGTGTCCTTCTGGGCTAGGAAGGTTTTGTCTTTCAAAATGGCCTTGTGTGGCTGCAGGAGGGAGGTTCAACCAGTCAGTTGTAAATGGAAAGCACTTTCAGTGAGGTAGATAGTCGACATGAGCGAGATGGGTTCCTCTTCCGGGTTCCTTGATGGTAGAAATGTAGGCTTACCCTGGATCCCAACTAGCCCTTACAGCAGCAGTCCTATCTGCTGTTGAACTTACTGCCTGGCTCTGGTGGCTCGCGAGAAATCTGTAACAGGACAGCGGCTAGGAGAAGCGTCTTCTTTCAAGAGGACCCTCGACACTGTTCTAGGTAGAACCTGGCTGGTGAAGGCTCTCTGAAAGCTGACTGGAGGAGAAGTTACAGTGACAAACGCCTGGGTGTCAGCTCCACCAGGAGCCATGAGGAGGGACTTATCTCCTTAGCTTCGTCACTGTGGCGTGAATGTGGTTTACATGGGGCGATTAAATAAACAAGTGCTGACAATTTTGCATATGTCCTCGGTGATATTTATTATCCCTTCTTCAGGGAACTGGAGGGCCGTGTTTATTTAAATGAGTAGCATCCATATGCTTCCTAAGCTCGGGGCGAACACACACGATGCCCGCATGCAGACAGAGCACTGCCAGAAGTGACCAGTCGGCTTGATCTGTCATGGTCTGTGCCCTCCAGTGGAACGACAGCTGCAGGGCTCTTATTTTTGTGACGTGGAGCCTGTCCGGCTGTGTGGCAGGGGGAACTGAAATGTCTTCTGCTGACTTTTTATACCTTCAGATTTTTTTCATCGCTTATTTTGGAAAAGGAAAGCCCTCACTGGGGCCAAAGTTATAGGTTTTTCTGTAAACGAGTTTTGTGGGGTTTTTGTTGTTGTTGTTTGTTTTGTTTTGTTTTTTTCCCCCAAACTCCATTGGCGACTGTCTTCCAGTGGTGGGAAGTAACATGGCTGAACGTTACTCGGCCTGAGGAAAGGAGATTCCTAGCAAAGGCCAAGAGGCTCATGTTTAGGTGGAAAGATTTTTCTCAGTGACGGACACTTGGCTGCTCCCAGGAGACTTAACGGGCCTTCGACCACAGGATAAATGGTGAGGAGGCTTCAGGCTTTCAGGACAAGCTGCCGTTTGGTCAGGGGGCTCCTAACACTTCTGGTCAACTCTACTCTGGGAAACTGGACCGGGTAGCATCATTTTGATCTCCTGCTTTCTTTTCTTTGTCTCTTATTTATTATTAAGAAATTATTTTAAGAATCTTAAAAATGTTCTTCTCAGTATTCTAGTTTAGTAGTTTTAAAGTGGCTCCGTTCAGGGATCCCCACGCCCCCAAGGCAAAGCAATCTCGATTTCAGACAAATTTCTTTTCACCTTCCAAATTTTTATGCTGGTTTCTCAGGCTGGTGGCGGTAGGGGGGTGGGTACAGTGTTTACCACAGAATTAGAAACGTTTATTGTTGCTTTACAAAGGTTGGTGTGAAAAGGACTAACTGCAGGTTTTGGCTTTGCAAATAGGCTTGGCCACTGGGGTCCTTTGGGAATTGTCCTGAGGCCTCTGATTCTGGTATTTCACGGTCACTTTGCAAAGACACCGGCTGAAGCACCCTCGAGCACTCGAACATGCGAACATGCGCACTGGCAGTCAGTTTCTGGATTCCTTGGCAGCTGGTTGTGGGCTGGTAGGTGGGGAGGCAGCAGGTCCTTGAGAGCTCTGGGAGTTTTGTACTAGGAAGAGGTGGGGACTTAGAAACTGCTCTCCATATGGTCCTTGTGCCAGGGCACACCTGTTGACACTGTGGCTTCTAAGGAAGTCCAGACATCAGAGGGTGATGCCCTCGGCTCACAGCACCTCCCCCAAGCCCTCTTTGTTCATTGATTCAAAAACAACAGGAGGTAGGAAGCCCTCCCTTGACGAGATCCTGGAAATGCCCAGCTGGCCCCTTTGCAGCCAAGTGTTCGATGTGTCCACTTCCTGGGAGGGAGCGGGTGGGGAGTCCTCTGGGCCCTTCCCCACAAGCGTACATGCAAATCAGAGAGGGTTAGCCGTATACCTGTCTTTGGTCTGGACTGAGATGTGAGCACGTGGGATGGAGCCTTTCTTGCCCCTCAGCTGAATTAAGAGTGTGGCCACCGTGATCAGACCCCCAAATAACCCTGTCCCCTGAGTTTCTTCTGAGTGTGCAATGCCTCAGGCTGCACTCGTGCCTAAGAATAGCTGGAAACCCAGCTGCAGACAAGTGTGGTCTGATATGGGCGCGAATAAAGCCACTGTGGGTGACTGAGAATGAGTGAACAGAGTGTGGGAGGGCAGGCGCCCCCGTTTGCTGCCATGTGGGGCCCCACCTGGGGTCTGTGGCCAATGCTGGGCATCACTGATCATGAGAGAAAGTGGCACAAGGAACCCGTGTAGGAGTGAGGCATCCAGAAGGAGGGTTAGAAGGATTCAGAACATGTCATTAAGAAATAGCTGGAAGAACGGATATGCATTCAGACTACGGGGGACCTGGTATCTGCCTTCCAATGCTGGAAAGGGATATGACTACTGCTGATACTATTAGCTCACATGTATTTGATGCTTGCTGAGCACACGCTCTGTTTCAAGCATTTACTTGGAATTCTCAAGCCTCCCAGGTATGTGCCATTATGATCTTCATTTGCAGAGGTGAGAAGGCCGTCAATGGATTCTGAACGGCGAGTTTCATCGGAAGGCAATGCCAGGGAAAATGGCGCTTGTTACCATGCGGCCGGTCAAGCAAGAGCTTAGAGCTTCCTGACACTGAAGCTCCCCAGAGGAAGGTGGAAATGGGTGGAGGGAGGGGAAGAAAAGTAGCATCTACCATAGCTGGCCCTGGCCATGGCTTTGAGAACCTCTGGCGTACTATTGCAGGGAATCCTCACAACTACTGTGTGAGACGTGGGTTGTGGAGGCCCAGGGGTGTTAAATAAATCATCCGAGACCTTGCCACCAATAAGCAACAGCCCAGTTTTGCATACAGGTATTTTTGGCTCTCAAGTCTGTTGTTAATGCTGCTTTTACAAAGGTGATGGTGCCCAGGTAGTGCTGGGGCACCGGTATGGGACTGGATCTCTCTGCTCCACACTCTAGTTTCAGTCTGATTTTATGTCGGTTGTAACTGTTTCACTGCATGTCTCTCCCACTAGATGCAAGATGCATGTGGGCAGGAGCCATAGCTATCTTGCTCAGTGCTGTATTCCCAGTGCCCAGGGATAGTTGGAAGAATGAATGAGTATCAGTTGAGACTCCTTGTTACGATGGGGCGGGGTCGGGGGTGGGGGTGGAATTAAAAAGAGGATAATTTATCAGGACGTTAGAGGGAAACTCTGGTATTCGATTAGGGGTGGTTATCAGTGATGCTAACCCCAGCAGAGCTTCAGAATCACCCAAAAGACTTTTAAAATATAGATCCCTAGGCCCACATCAACCCCCCAGAATCGGAACTACCTGGAAGCAGGGTCTGGGTATCTGCACTGCATACCACTCCCTGGTCAATTCTGCTACCTGGCCAAGTGAGGAGGCCCCATGGATGCATCTGAGTCTGGGGTTCTCTGTATTATGTGTCCCTGGGGCTCTTGGACACCCCTTTCCCTCCCCCTGCTGCCTCTCTACCTGCTGGGCTTCAAGGCCAACTGCGTGTGTGCCTGGAACATGGATGGAGGTCTGGTGCCGGGTCAGGCATGAGTTCTTATCAGTTGGGTATTTACTGAGCAAAGTTCAGCCAGGTAGCCCTATGGTTCCGGGTTTAATAGATACCTAGGCTTCCAGGCTTTTGATTCAGAGTCCAGGTCCCTGGGACCCTTATCAGTGGATGATAATGGGCTCCCTGTGTGAGTCCCCAGGGCCAGGGCTACTCACTATTCTTGGCTGACCCAGGCCTGCCCTCCAAAGGCCCAGGGCCCTAGACTGTGGGCTGTCTGGGAGGGCAGATGGTCAGTGCCCAGCCATGACTGCTTCTGGCTTGCTCTCCCTGGCCAGGAAGTGCCCGGTTCCAGCTCAGTGCTTTGGTTTCCCAGCTTTGATGACAAAGGGCACAGGGAGCCTTCTCTCTACAGCAGGGCTGGACACTCTCTGGCTCCCCGTATGTGGATCACCAGTGGGTATTGGTCCTCTGCCTGGGAGCCACGGAGAATCCAGGAACCGTTCACTGCAGCCCATTCTATGGTTCCAGGAGAGGGGAAGGGTGGGGGGGCGTGAATGGCAGCACATTCCAAATAATCATCCAACCGGTTAATCAGCAAATCCCTTACTGAGCTCGCTGTGGACATGCTACTTGGGAAGATATAGAGAAAGAAGGTATAGTATCTCATCTTGAGAAGCTTATCATCTGGTTAGGGGCATACGAAATTTACACCGAAGGATTACTAATTATTATATAGCAGATTGCAAATTTATTAAATGCTTGCTCTGTACCTGTTTTATACTAAGCATATACTGCGCTCCCCATTTACTAGGTCAGCCACCCCTTATGACATTCGTTTGGTAAGAAACTGCACAGAGAGGTTTAGTAACTTGCCCAGGATCACATAGCTAGAATGTGGCAGGGGCAGATTTCGAGGCCTGTGCCATCCGACTCGGAGTCCCTGCTCTTTTGCCGTCCTCTACTGCCCCCTATGATGAGCACTAACCAGGCCTGTCTAAGAGGCTGGAGGATGAAGCCACTTCTGTGGGCGGCCATGGGCCACCAGGAGGGTTGCACTAGTCTTGAGCCAGGACAAATCAGGAAGCTGAGAAGTGTGAGCGTGAATCCTGACCACTGGAAATCTCAAGTAAAGGTGAGGAGAGGAGACAAGCAGGAAACCAGAGAAGTCTGAGTAGACCTTCTGGCCAGAGTCAGGGCTTATTAGTCCTTAGTGTGCAAAGTGGTCGGAAAATGGGTTGGGCTGACGCAGCCCAGGACTTTCAATTGTACATTAAGTTTACAGGACTGAACGAACTGGTCAGGCAGAAGGGAGCTATAGACGGTTTGGGGCAGGAGGAGTGGCAATACTGGGGGAAATTGTCTAGGAAGTCTCCCGGGTCCGCCCTGCTCAGGCACAGCTGAGGTGAGCCGGCAGACCCTTGAGAAGAGGGGAGCATACGCTGGGGTGGGGGCTCGTCTGAGAGGCCGATGAGCACCAGCGACATTGTTTTTCGCAGCCTCGGCACCAGAACAGGCCCCGGCTCCACCCCGGCCATACCAGGGCGTCCGTGTGAAGGAGCCAGTGAAGGAACTGCTCCGGAGGAAACGTGGCCATGCCAGCAGCGGGACGGCTGTCACACCTACGGCGGTGAGGGGGCCGCTGTGGCCCGAGTGTGCGTGTGCGTGTGCGGTGGGGTGTCCAAAGGGGCCCTGGCTCTAGGCGAGGCTCAGCGAGGCCACAAAGGCAACACGCTGCCAGGTACGGCTGCTGAGGAATGGGCTTAGGGGAGAACAGGTCAGTGATCCCTGGGTAGACCAAGGAGGACTGACGCCATGGGCAGGCTGGCTTGGGACATTGAACAAAGCCATTGCCGGGGGCCTGAGTGAGCAGATGACTCACACGTCCTGGCGTGAGCTGGGTGCCCCCCTTGGGAAGACGACGAGGCCAGTTCCCTACGTGCACAGGCTTCTTGCTAAACGGAAACACGAATCCCCCAAAAGTATAGGTGGTGACGGCTGGGACATGACATGGATGTTTTGGTCTGAGAAGGAAGATTCCCCCCCGTCATCCCCCAACTTATACTTTCCTCCCCTGGGGCCCTCTGGGCAAGTTTTCTGCAGAGGGCCAGTTGGAGAGAGCTGAACACTGATCCTAGTCTCTCCTCCCTCTAGGTGGTGCTGCCCCATCAGCCCCTGGCTACCTACACCACAGTGGGTAAGAGCTCCCCACAGCCCTGGTCCCCTCCAGGCCCCTCGTCTGGGCCACACCTGCAACTCTGTAATTTCCTTCTTCTCACAGGTCCTCCCTGCCTTGACATGGAGGTCTCCGCTTCCACAGTGACAGAGGAGGGGGCCCTGTGTGCCGGCTGGCTCTCCCAGCCGGCCCCGGCCACCCTCCAACCCCTGGCCCCGTGGACACCCTACACGGAGTACGTGTCCCACGAAGCTGTCAGCTGCCCCTACTCGGCTGACATGTACGTGCAGCCCATGTGCCCGAGCTACACGGTGGTGGGGCCCTCCTCCGTGCTGACCTACGCCTCCCAGCCGCTCATCACTAACGTCACGGTACGTCACACAAAAGCATTGCTGCACCAAGGACACCGTTTGGAACCTGGGCTGACTTCCTGACCCCTGATCGTTCTTGCTACTGATTCTCAGGATAACTGAGTCATCAAGCCCGTCCTGTCCTGCAGGGAGGCCTGCTCTTCCCATTGACCTTCCGCAAAGAAGGTGGATGGCCTCCCTTGTTGTACGTTGTGCTCTTTGGGGCGGGGATGTTCTCCAGCCTTTCTGCCCTAAATCTCCCCGTGCCGCCCCCAAAGCAGAAGGTCTTGGTTGGGAGTTTCGGTTTTCAGTGAATGGGGGTATCAGGTGAGGTCTGACTGGGGCCTTGCGCCACACCAGGGCTCTCTTTCTATTCCCCTGACTTAGAGGCTGATCGGTCACCTAATAGTGGGATTTGCAACAGGTGACACGACTTTTCAGAAAACTACTTTTGATGAAGTCAGACCCACCTATTGCTTGGGTTCAAATCCTTGTCCCTTACTAGCTATGTGATCCTGGACCGAGTAGCTTAATTTTTCTGAGCCCTGGTGTCCTCATCTGTGAAATGGGTATATTAACAAGAGGGCTGATGTCAGGCTCAATCGGGATGATGCCCGTGGAGGACTTAACACAGCTCCTGGCATACAGAAAACGCTCAATAAATGTTACGTTACGATTGTCTCAAAGTTGGCCAGCAACCAAGGGCTGCCTTCGAGTGCCCGATGGGAAAGAAAGGGCCTGCTCCCCCAGACACAAAGAAAGGAAGAGAAGTGGTTTTATGTGAATGGTATCTGTTTGAGCAAAGGAATGGGAATCCCCTAAGCGTTCGGAGGAGGAAAGGTCTATGGGTGTAGCTATATCCAGCCTCAGTTCAGGGAACACTCTGGGGGTGCGAGTTGGGGCCTCAGGAGTAGCTGCAAAGCCCACACTGAGGTGGAACTGGCTTTGGTTCCCCACCTCCCCCCACCCGTTTCCCTCAAGGGTTCAGCGTCATGCTGTTGCACCTGCCCTTTCATCACCATCCAGGCCAGGGCCCACAAGAGCTCTCCTCCCCCAACCCTACCTGGCTACTCCGCAAACCGGTTGTGGGCATGGATGATGGTGGCTAGAGGAGTGAATTCAACATCTTTCCCAAGCAACTCATTTCCATATCGGGGGCCTTTGGTGGGGGCGGGAAGCGGTGGACGTAATGGTTCTCAGTCATTTCAATCCCAAGGATTTCTTTCATTATTTATCCTTTCATTATCCCCACCTCCTACCTTGAAAGGCTCTGTGTATCAAACAGACCGTATTTATTAAGAAATAATTTGTTTGTTTTGCCGCTTTGTAAATTAACGCATCAAAGCTGGTGAGAGCTACTAGTCAGCACCCCTGATTAGCAGGAGATAAGACCTGTTAAAGCCCGGGGTTGATGGAATTCTATCCCTGAGCAAAGAAACCTGCAGTCCCCGGTTTCTGACTCCACAAAGTAGGATTTCCATGGGAATTTTGAAACGCTGGAAACAGTCAGGCTTTGCTGGGAGGCTGGAAGGCCTCTGAGACCCTTCCCAGCTCTATCATTCTATAGAAAAACACCCTAAAGCCTTGCTACTCGAGCTACGTACGGTCCCCGGACCAGCCACCCTGGCGTCACCAAGGATCTGATTGGACATGCAGAATCCCGGGTCCTACTCCAGACCTCTTGTACCAAAACGGGCACTGTAGCAAGATTCCCAGGGGACTGACATAATCTCTTTTCTAAATGACTCTGTTCCCAGGGGCGGTAGGGGGAGACTTCAGCCTCTCTCACATCATTTCACGCAGAGATCTTCCTCCCCGTCCCTGCTTCCTCAGCTGTGGGAGATAGTCGGAATCCAGGCCCTGCCTCTCTTGCAGGCTTGACCTCAAGTGTGGTTTTATAAAGTGACCTTTATAGTGTGGTTGTTGCCCACGTGAGGGGTATTGTTTGTAGGGCACCTGCGAGAACGGCCGGGGACAGCCACGGGGGCCCAGCTCAGAGACAGAGGAGGATTAGGATGTGGCAGGCACCGGGCTCCCCCAGCGGCCGGGTGGGTCCCGAGCACATGGGAGATGAGTGGCACCGTGTGGGCGGACCTCAGGGCGGACCACACACCGTGTGTGTCCAGGCGTGACAGTGGCCGCCTGCTGATACAGCTGCTACCCAGGGGGCAGGCTCGTTAACATGCTGTATTTTCACCAGTTTTTAAGATGTGCATCCCCCCTCCCCCGCCTCCACAATTTAATATCTCTGAAATTAGGATGGAATTCATATGCAATAAAATCTGGAAAAGCGTCTCCAATTGGCTCAGCCCTGCGATGTCAGTCCTGCTCGTAAGGGACCCCACAGAAGAGAAAAATGGAGGCGGGGGGCGGGGGAGGTGGTGGGAGCCAGGACTTGTAGCTAGTGAGAGTCAGGGGCAGGGATCCAGCTGAAGTTTGCGTGGCTTCTCCTTGGAGGGGAGACACCGAGCAGGTGGAAATGGAGGCCCCCCCCCCTCCGGGCTGAGAGCGCAGGCAGGGGCCAAGTTGAGGGGGCCGGAGAGCTCCCCACCGGGAGCAGGACGAGCGCGGAGGACGAGCGGATACCCCCGGGGCTGCTAACCCTTGGTCCCGTGTCTTCCCCATCACAGACGAGAGGCGCGGCCGCGCCCACCGTGGGGCCCCAGCTGGAGGGCCCGGAGCACCAGGCGCCCCTCACCTATTTCCCATGGCCGCAGCCCCTGTCCACACTGCCCGCCTCCACCCTGCAGTACCAGCCTCCGGCCCCAGCCCTGCCCGGGCCCCAGTTCGTCCAGCTTCCCATCTCCATCCCCGAGCCGGTCCTTCAGGACACGGAAGACCCCAGGAGGGCCATCAATTCCCTGACCATCGACAAGCTGCTTTTGGAGGAAGAGGATGGCGACGCTTACGCGCTCAACCACACGCTCTCGGTGGAAGGCTTTTAGGGCCTGCTCGCCCGGAGAGTCCTGCTCCCCGAGCCTGGGATTTTACACTGAGCCTGGGATTGAGCCTCAGATTCACACCTGTTTGGAGTAGCTGTCTCACAACTACACTTTCCACCCTCAACTAGAATAATTGGCTTTCCTTCCTCCCTCCGCTCTTCCTCCTTCTTTCCTCCCTCCCTCCCTCCTCCTCCTCCCTTCCTTCCCCCTTGCCTTCCTGCCTTCTTCCTCCTTTTCTCCCTCTCCCCTCCTTCCCTTTCTGCCTTCCTCCCTCCCCCCTCCTCCCTTCCTCTTTTTCTCCTTTCCTCCCTCCCCTGAACCCCTTCCTCCCTTCCTTCTTCCTTCCTTTTTTTTTTTTTTTTTTTCCATTTCTGTTCCTATCTGAGAAGGAATTAGAGAGATTTTTGTGGTAATATTGATGCCAGTGTTGCAAACCCATGTCGCAGGTGCTTTTATTTCTGCCTCATTTTGTTCATTGGAGCAGCAGCCCAGCTGAGCTGTCTTGGGGCCAGTGCCGCCCTGCCCTCTGTCATTTTGAGGTGGATGGGGTGGCCTTGCAGACCCACTGCCCAAGTCCTTGAGCTGTCAGTTCTCACAGTTGATTCTTTGTTTGCTGTTCTCTGTGCTGGCCAGATTTACAGTCTAGGCAGCAGAGTCCCAAGGCCTGGGGCTCAGTTAGGTGGTGGGGGTGGTGTTCCGGGGGAGAAAAATCAACAGCAGAGTGGGTGGGTTGAGGGACAGAGGAGGGAGGGGAACGTTGTGTGTGTGTGTGTGTGTGTGTGTGTGTGTGTGTGTGTGTGTGTGTGTGTGCGCTTGCGCTCTCGTGGGCATGTGTTGCAGTGGGGGGAGGGGGAGGAGAAGGTTGGGTGGGGAGAAGGAGGACTAAGGAACCACAGAGCTTCAGATTACTTGGTTGTTAAGGAGAATAAACTTAAGAGCCATAATTGCTTCGATTGGTGGTTTTGTCGCTCTCCTTGAGGATACTTGCCAGGAAAGCCGAGCTCTTATAATCGGGAGGGTTGATACCTCTGATTGCGCCTTCCCACGTGCAGACCCTCCGTGGTGCTCGCTGTGTGCGAACAAAAACTCACTGAAGCCCCGTGGGGGCGGGGTCCTCGCTCAGTGCCACACGTGGCTCTTCTGTGTCTTATAAAGAGCCATCATTGTGTGGGACCACAGCCTCCTTCTCCGGCACCTTCCTGGGGGCTTCTAGAACCTCAGCCAGAGGTACCACTGGGTTTAATTTCAACGGATATTTTCTGGCTGGGGGGCCTCCAAACTGGCTGGTGCTGGAGCACAGCTGTTGCCTGGGGCGTTCATCTCCTGAGAGGGGCTGTCATCTGCTGGCTAACCCCACGGTCAGCACTGGGCAGACAGCTTAGTTGGCGGAATCCATGACGAGGTAATAAACTTTTCTCAGAAACAATGGCTTCTTGGACACATTTTCTTGCCCTTTTAAAATAAAAACTCCAGAACGTTGTCTTTCATTGGATTTTTTTTTTCTGCTTTGGGTTTATTTTGACCCAAATGTCTCAGCATCTGCCTAAAATCTCAATACGAATTATCTTGAATTATTTTTACTCAGACTTACTCTTTGGATTTAAAAGCGTAAAATTTCAGGTACCGAATTGACATCTTTGTTGGTAGTGATGGCGAGTAGGCAAAGAAGGTGGGGGGGCGCGGTTTCAGGCCTGTTGGATCAAACACCCTGGTTTCCTTTAAGAAAACACTATGCAAGATTTTTCAGCCTACTCTTGGAGGGCTTGAGAGGACGTAGAAGCAATCTCTGGAGGGGAGTTAAGTTGGCAAAAACTACCAAGGAAATAAAGTACTTTAAGTGTTTGCTAAGATTTAAACAGTGTCTTTTTGTCTCCTTACCTTGAGGTGCAAAGGTCTTGGTTGTAATAACCTCCCTCAGTTTCTTCCTGGGTTTTCCTGCTAAAATGGAAACATGTTAATAAAGATTTGCTCAGACTCCTGTGCCGAAGCGTTTTATTTCTTATCAGATTAATCCCCCTTCACCTGCAGTTCCGTGTCAGGCAGTGTGAGTGTAGGCAGCCACTTACACTAGTCTTGTTGACTTTGCAACTTGATCTACAGCAAGGGAAGAAGGAACCGGCCCCACCTGCCTGCTGCCCAGCTCCCGCGGGCACAACGTGCGAGGCCCGTAGCCTTGTCTCCAGGCGAGCAGGGATCTGAGATGATGAAGGAAACTGTTTAACCCTCTTGCCCCTCCTGGGTGTTATTCATGCTACATGATTCAATTCTCGTGATGCTGGGTGTCCAGAGGTAAGTTCAACCACTGGTACCTCCATGTGTCAGAAGCTAGGCCCACAGGAAGCCAGCTCTCAGGGCCAGACATCACAGGGAGAGGGACGGTCAAGAAGCCTGCCAGTCCTCTGGAACACCAGTCCTTAGAGTGAGTAACGGTTTGGAAGGTCTTCTTTTCCAGGTGATTTTCTGAGTTACTAAGAACTTCTGAGATCACTGCCTTCACTGTTCATCTCTCCTGGGGTGACCGTTTTTGTTTTTTTTTAATAGTCCACTTTATTCTGCCATATGTCTTGTGTCCAGATTTTGGGGGACAATAGTATCTCCAGCTATTTCGTGTGTTTGACTTGATCACCCCTGTTGTCTTTCTTCTTAGTCTCTGTGTAGATCATAATCCAGAATAAAGACACGAAAGGACACGTCCTCGAGGATTTCTTCCCCCTCTAGTTTTACCAACACTCAGTGGGAGGGGAAGATCTTTTAAAAATGTACTTTGCCTCTGTCACCAGCTTCCGTGATGCCCTCGGTCTGCGGTGTGGAACATATGGCCGCCTTGGTCTAGGTCGGTGCCCTGTCAGATTCTGATCCGTGAAGCTGCCCATTTCCAGCGTGAAATGAGGCAGAAAGGAGAAGATGGGTACCTGCTGGGACAAAGAAGCTGGGCCTCTACGAAATAATAATGCCACCACGAGGCTCAAATTCTCTGATCCTTCGTCTGCAATCATCTCTCAGTGCAATTTGGAGACGTGTTCTAAACACGAATTTCCTGAAATCAGAAATCAAAGATCACTCATTTTGTAGTAACCTACTTTGTGAGTCAGAGGTGAGGTGCTCAGTAATTCCTCGCTGAATTGCATGAATTTGGGAGATTTTCCATCGATTCTGTTGAAGGAATGCGGATATGGATGACACAGTTGATTACAGTGGAGCCTCCTTTCTGAGACTCACAGACACATGACGTTTCTCAGATGCTTTTTTTTTTTCCCCCCTTAAAGCTTGGGTAGGAACTTCCATAAGCTGGTGTTCTTATTCGGTAGTTCTTCCAGGTACACCTATGGATTCTTCGGAAGGGCTTTACATTTTTTTCTTAATTAAAAATTTTTAGGGGCACCTGGGTGGCTCAGTCGGTTAAGTGCCTGACTCTTCATTTCGGTTCAGGTCATGATCTCGCGGTTCTTGAATTCAAGCCCCGTTGGGCTCTGCGCTGGCAGCCAGAGCTTGCTTGGGATGCTCTCTCTCTGCCTCTCCCTCGCTCTGTGCCCTTCCCTTGCTCTCTCTCTCCCTCAAGATGAATAAAATAAAATTTTTATTTTTTAAATTTTATTATTTTTTTAAATATATGAAATTTATTGTCAAACTGGTTTCCATACAACACCCAGTGCTCATCCCAAAAGATGCCCTCATCAATACCCATCACCCACCCTCCCCTCCCACCCACCCCCCATCAGCCCTCAGTAAAATTAAATTTTATAAAATTAGATTAATCAATTTTGTCAAGAACACTCAACATACTTGTAAGTATACCATACAGTATTGTTATCTCTAGGCACAATGTTATACGTCAGATCTCTAGGAACTTACTCATCTTGAATAACTGAAAGGGAATACCCGCTGATTAGCAACTCCCTCTTCCCCCTCGGCCTAGCCCCTGGCAACCACCATCCCATTCTTTGCTTCTATGTGTTTAACTATTTTGGCAAAACACTCGTGGACATGGACTTGTACAGTGTTTGTGCTGCTGTGACTGACTTTTTCCACATTAGCATAATGTCCTTGATGGATAAAGAAAATGTGACCTATACATACAATGGTTATTCAGCTTTAAAAAAGGCAGTCCTACAGGACATGACAACATTGACGAATGTGACCATTCATTCACTGAATGTATGTTATTCAGTGGCAGCTCTGGGCTAGGCAGGCATCAAGAGTTATTACAGATTTCTGCTTTGAAGTAGTTTGCTAGTGCAGTGATCTCTTTTCAGCGTGAGTGTCCATCCCTATACATGTATATTTAGTTATTTATAAATCGTATCCCTGAACTCCTCTATGAACATCATATCCATTATAGAACGGTCACAAGAGAAATTTAAAAGATGAAGTAAATATAAAACATAATATTTTAAAGCATTATTTCAGTCATTAATATAATAAAATTCTTTTAACTTTATTAATAATTAAAATTATTTGTTACTGATAAATAATAAATAATAATAAATAATGTTTAGAAGGAGAAATATTATTGAATATATCTAAATTGATTTTTAAAATCTTTGTGATTCTCCAGGGACACCTGAGTGGCTCAGTCGGTTAAGCGTCCGACTTCGGCTCAGGTCACAATCTTGCAGTTTGTGGGTTCGAGACCTGCGTCAGGCTCTGTGCTGGTGGTGTGGAGCCTGCTTGGGATTCGTTCTCTCTCTCTCTGCCCCTTCCCCTCCTTGTGCTCTCTCTCTCAAAATAAATAAATAAACTTAATAAATTTAAAATAAAATAAAATAAAATAAAATCTTTGTGATACTCCAAGTTGGAGATCTGGGTCTAAGTTCTATTATTTAGGTACTTGCTTTCAATGGCTGTCATAGCTGAAAAAGATACCATACCAAGATATTGAGATCCAAATAAAAATAGTAAATCATTGGCTGTGCTAAACAAATTAAAAAATCATTTCATAACTGCTTCCATCAATTTTGCAAAGCTTTATTTGTAAATCTGGCTAGTAAATTACCATCCTAGCTGACATCAATTAGTCTTATAAACTCACCGAGGGAGCTGCCTTTTTATATTTTCAACACACTGAGTTAAAACCACTCAAAATCTTTATCTGGAAAGTTCTTAAACAAGCTAAAACATTCTGCTTCTACTTAAAAAAAAAAAAAGATATGAAGACAGTTTTCATAGGTGACACACACCTAAATCATAATTGTCAGCAACAATAGCCCATGATGAGGATATATCCCTCAACATCTACTAAACTTCCACTTTCTAAATGTTTTCCCCATTACATGAGTTTATAAAAGCATCATTAAAGTGTCATCTTTGTTTTGATGGGCTGGTTAAATGTAAATTATGTTCGTTACTTAAAAAATATCTGAGGCGCCTGGGTGACTTGGTTGGTTGAACGTCCGACTTCGGCTCAGGTCACGATCTCCTGGTTCATGAGTTCAAGCCCCAAGTCGGGCTCACAACTGTCAGCCCAGAGCCCACTGCGAATCCTCTGTCCCCCCGTCTCTCTGCCCCACCGCTGCTTGCACTCTCTCAAAAATACACGAAACATTAAAAAATCCGCAGATAACATATTTTGCACAGTAAACTTATCAACCAAAAAAGAATAGCAAGTTTAGGTAAAAAATATCCATAATTCATGTTTCAGTCTGACAGTTCTTTGGAGTTTTAGCCGGGAGATAATCAGTGATTCTCTTCATGGTGCAAGAGTCCCATCCCACTATAAAGCTTGCGTCACTGAGAGGTGCTGTGTCCATAAGATTAATCACACAGATGATCATCCTGTAAAACTCACTATGTTGCAATTTGATGGAAGTGAATGAACTGAGCAAAGGCACCGCCATCAACCTTTCTCCCGTACAGGATGTCCTCGTCTCTCTGGGGACACTCTCAGACCCACGTGTCACACAGTTTGGGCGCCAGCCTTAGTCCATGCTGAGGTAACAATTCACTCATGATTGAGCGCTGAAAATCAAGTGTTCTAGGAAATCTTTAGTCTGAGGCAAACAGGGACATCTGGTCCCCTTAGTTCACATATTCAATCCAAGTAGATTTAATTTCTTTTTTTCTCATAAATGAGTAGTTTCTTTCTATACCCCAATGGATTGTCTCTTGTGATACCTAGGATATACACACCCCACTTTGGAGCTTGGATTAAAGATTCTTGCTTGCTGGAGTTGTCACTAAACCCCCCCGCCGCCCCCCCCCCCCACCATGGGGACCACCCGAGGGAAGCTGGCTATGGCCTGAAGAACCTTGGCACTAGAACGACCCATGCAGGGCTGAAAAATCTGCTTATCCCAATGATAGGGTGTAACTGAGCCATGACTAATGTCTTTAGTTACGGTCTTAAAATTCTATCTATTTCTGTGAAACAAGCTGTTGGTGTCTACAGTGACTCAGGAGGGCTCCAGAGAGGTTGTAACTAACTTCTGATAAATGAGACTGGAGACTCTTGCCTCATATGCCACATGCAATAAATAACATGTATGTACCGGGTACTGGGCTACTTGTTGGGGAATTTAAAAAGTCAGGCATAGCCCTCATTACAAGCCACTCAGGGTTAGCGGAGCAAATGGAAGGTTATTAACGTCGTGAAATGAGTGGTAAGTATAAAGCCAGGTGCTTTACGTATCTCACATTTACTAGTAAAGGTGTTGCCACTATCTCATTTAATCCTCACAAAAAGCAACGAAGGAATGCACCATTTTAACTCCTGTTTATAGGGAGAAGAAACCCTTAAAGAGGTTAAGTAACTTATCCAAGTTCACATGTTCACCTCAATTCATCCAGCAAGTATTACTGTTTGCCCTGCGTGTAAAGATGGGTGCAGAAGAAGATACGGATGAAGACGTGTGGTTGGCTGGAATGTTCCCACGTGGACGACCTCACACTGCAATCACTCAGGGGTCTACATATTGGGAGAATCACCTGGTCAGTACTGAATCCAGAATGGATGTGCAGAGAGAAGGGCACCATTTTAGGTCAGCCGGCTGGTGGCTGTTTGACCTTGAGATCTAGAATCTTGATGGTTAGTGGTGTCCCCCTCCAAGGCCTATATGCTCTCACGGTGCTAATTATCTATGTGCCAATATCCAAACCCTCCTGTTTTGCTACTAAGCGAGGTAATATCATTTGGACCTGCGGTATACACACAATACAGATAGAAAACTGAATGGATGTAGATTTACAAAACAAAATATATTTAATGGATTACACAGACTGTAGCCAGAAGTCTTACCTTTTCGTACTTTTGTGGTCTCTCTGAAAGTGTGTCCTTCAGTGGACCTGTAGCCAACGGGTGTGTCCCCAGAGGCGGTTTCTCAGGTGTCGTGACTTTCAAAGTTGCTGTTAAGATTCCGAGTCTGCCATGCCACCTGTGTGCCTGGGTTGTTTTCCTCTGTCGAGGGGAGTATCATTTGCCCATTTCTGAGGGTGAGGAATTTTGAGAATTAGTAGATTGTAGCTCCAAAGCGCTCCGTGCACACTTCTGCTTGGGTGCTTTCCAAATCCAGGGACATGATGATGGTAGCTCTGTATTCATTATGCTCCTTTTTTGCATTCCTTTTGATATGTTAGCCACCCATTTAACAGGTGCTTTAGGGAGTCCAGTTCTGTTACCCATGTCTGACACCATCACCTGGAAATATCTCCGATCCCACAGGTGACGGACTCAGTCCCACGAGACCGCACCCCCACTGATTATAGATTGGGGGTTCCAATGACCTCCTCCTCAGTTTCCATTAACTTGCTAGAGTGGCTCACAGACGTCAGAGAAGTATTTTACTTAAGGGCCGGGCCAGTGGGGGGGCGGTGCCCGGGGCAAAGGATGGGAGAAAGGGAGCTGTGCTCCCCTGCTCTCTCCCACGCACCGCACGCTTCTCTCCAAATCTCCAAGTGTTCACCAACCCAGGAACTCTCTGGACCCCACCCTTTTGGGTTTTTATGGAGGCTCATTACACGGTCACTGATTGACTTAAATCATCCGTCCTGGCGATCAGTTCAATCAACCTCTGGCCCCTCTTCCCTCTCAGGACTATCTAGCCTCGGCAGGTTGGTTTCTCTGGCAACCAGCCCCTCCTCAGGTTACCCAGGGGCTATCCTAAACTGCTTCATTAACAAAACGTCTTTATCCCCCTGGTCACTTAGGAAATTCCAAGGGTTTTAGGAGCAGTGTGCTAGGAACAAGATGAAGACCAAATTTCTATTTCTTAAAAATCACAATATCATAGTGAGCAGCTACCATGTTCAGCCAAGGTGCTGACACATTTCCTAAATCTAGAATTCCTTGCCTTTCTTTTTTGTTTCCTGACATCGTTAACATAAATCAGAATATCTAAGGGGCTGAAATTAAATGGGTTAAACACCTTGGTAAATTTCAACACAGAATTCAGTTCTGGCAAATTATTCATGAGACTACCCTGTTCTGTAGATTTGATTTAAAAATGCCTTTCTGGGGCGCCTGGGTGGCTCAGTCGGTTAAGTGTCCTACTTCGGCTCAGGTCATGATCTGATAGCTGGTGACTTGGGAAGCCTGAGTAGGGCTCTGTGCTGACAGCTCAGGGCCTGGAACCTGCTTCAGATTCTGTGTCTCCCACTCTCTCTGCCTCTCCCTTGCTCTGTCTCTGTCTCTCTCAAAAATAAACTAAATTAAAAAAAATGCCCTTCAGAGGAAGGAAAGATGTAGTCGGTATGAAGTTTTTATGAGATAATTTGAAACAGGTATTTCTCTTTATTCTGAAGGGGATCCTCTTTTGTTTTTCCAAATCTCTTAGACTTACAGATCTACTTTCTCCGTTTTAAACAGAAATCTACACACCATCTTACTAAACAGAAAAAGCATAATCCTTTCTGCACAAGCCAATAAAGAGTGCAAGGGCTTTGGGGTAAAGATGCATCGAGAACGCCTAAATGCCTTTGCAGACCTGAATTTCTGTCTTTCTGCCTCAGGAAGTAAGTCAGGATAAATATTTTTTTGGAGTTGTGGCATTCGGCCCTATTGACCCCCCCCCCCCCCCCCCCTGGGGAACAGTGACTCTGGTCTATGAACTTGAAGACAAGAAGGCTTTTGAGCTGAGTCATTGCAGTGACTCAGCACCGACTCACCTGGGGCGAGTTCAGACGCTAGGCGTTTGCTGCTGTGTCCCCTGTACAAGATCTGTTTACCTGCACCTTTGAAATGGAATAACAGACTCTTTCTCACATCAAAAGCCATTGTTACCCCATCTGCCGCAGAGGTACCTGGTGAAAAGGAGAACAGCTTAGAGCAGACGAAACTAGGTTTGAATGGGTATGATATATGTCAGAGTAGAATTAAAGTGCCCGTGGGAACATCTGACGTAGCTATCATAAACCTTCCATGAATGTTAGTTCCTCCTGAGTAGAAGGTAAAGAAGATCTTCCGGCATCTTGTACTGAAACTTTAAAACCAGTTCACAGGTATGGTAGAAACACTTCCGAAAAAAATTTAAAGGCAAACTACCTTTCTTATAGCTGATAGTAAAACAGAATCACCTGGCTGCAAAATAATTATATTTTTTATAGCTTGCTTATTATATAAATATAGTTAGAGTTTTATTTATTACACAAACTGCTGTATATAGCAGTTGTGTGTCACTAGCTTTACATCTGAAATAAGGGTACCTTTCATATACTTAAATAATGTACTTATCATAAACCTTATCATACTGGCAACCACTATTAAAATTAGAAGGTACGCACAGACTTACTGAAAACACTGTATATTCTTTTGGGCAAGTTCAACGTAATGATGTGGGTTTATCAGACGCCTGTGTTTAGAAGAACCCATTCATGGCAACAGGTGGGCCGGTGGGCTGGAAAGAAACAGGAGAAGCGCACATACCTTTGCCCTGAGGCTACCAGGAAGAGTTCTGATATTTCCCATCACCGTTACTTTTTTTCCCTGCATTTCATCATGAGAATTTTCAAACAGGCACCAAAATTGAAAAAAACATACAGTGAATGCCCATATGCTCACCCCCCACCCCGAGCTACAATGAGCATTTCTCTCTAGTTTATTATAAACTGATCTAATGCATCTTTTTCTCCATTAATCGATTGTATATTTAGACATATCTCAAACTAAGTCATGGACATCGGTGCACTCACCTCTAAGTACTTTAGGACACGTATGTTAAAAATGAGATGAGAAAAAAAAACAACTGAGATTAGGGCTCTTATTTTTTAAAAACAACTGAGATTAGGGCTCTTATTTTTTATTGGGAGGGCAAATTTACGTAAAACGAAATGTAAGAATTCAATGAGTACACCTGTATAACTCGAATCTCTATCAAGATCCAAAACGTTACCATCGCTCCCAAATCCCCTCATGCCCTTACCTAGGCAGTCTCCACTGCCAACTCCATGGAGGCAACCACCAATTATTTTTCATCATAGATCAGTGTTGCCTGTTGGAGAATTAACATGAATCGGATCGTACAGTATACACTCCCTCGTGTAACTCTCCTGTCACTCAGTATAATGTTGTTCATACTTACCCCCATTGTTGAACGTATAGTTTCTTTGAACTGCTGAGTACTACTCCATGGCAAGAACACATCACAGTCGGTTTACCCATTTTCCTATTGATTGACACCCGGGCTGTTGCCAGTTTTGGGCTATTCCGAATGCGGTTGCTAAAAACACTCCTGTATGAGTTGGTTTACTTTGCCTATGTCTGTGTGGGTACACATAGGTTTTTATTTATCTCAGGTAAATACCCAAGAGCGAATTACTGTATCATATAGTAGGTATATATTTAGTTTCATAAAAAAGCTGCCAGATCTTTTTCCAAAGTGGTTGTGCCATTTTACTCCACATCCTTGCCAATGTTTGGTGTATCTCAGTTTGCATTTCTTTGATGACTAATGATGTTGGATACTGTCCTACACATATTTATTGTTCATTTATCTTCCTTTGTGAAATGTCTGTTCAGATATTTTGCCCATTTTTTAATAAGGCAATTTGTCTTCTTTTTTATTGAGTTATAGGATCTTTATGTATTCTGAATATAATTCCTTTGCCCCGTATATATTTTGTGACTATTTCTCCCAGGCTGCAGCTTGCACATTCATTTTTCCCATAGTATCTTTTGGTGTGAATAAGATCTTAATTTGAGGTAGTAGCTTCTTTTATGGGTATTTATTTCTGTGTCTTACCTAAGAAATTTTTGTTGCCTACCCTCCCCACCAAGTTGTGAAAATATTATCCTATTTTTTTTCTAGAAGCTTGGTGGTTTTATGTTTTATGTTGAAACCTAATATCCATTTTTTTGGTGGGGTATGAAATAGTCTTTGTTGAAAAGCCTTGCCCTTCTCCATCAGATTTTTCTGATGTTTTTTGCTGAAATTAGATAAGTACGTAAGTCTAATTCTATTTCTGGACTTTCTTTTCTGATCTATTGATACATTTATCTATTCTTATGCTAGTACATACTGTCTTAATTATTATAGCTTTGTAGTGAAACTTAAATCAAATATGCAAGTTCTCCAATTTTGTTCTCCTTTTTCTCAAGATTGCTTTGAATATTGTAGGTCCTTTTCATTTCCATGTAAATTTTAGAATCAGCTTGTCAATTCCTACTCCCCCCACCCCCCCCCCCCCAAAAAAAAAAAGCCTGGTGAGATTATAATTGGATCTTATTAAATTTGTAGATCAATTTTCAGTAATTCACATATTAAAACAATGCATAGTCCAATACATGCACATGGTGTATCTCTCCATATATCTAGTTCTTTAAAAAGTTTTCTTACCAAGGTTTTGTAGTTTTTAATGTACAAATCCTATACATGTTTTCAAAATTTATTCCTAAGTATTTCATTTTTTATGTTATCATAAAAGAAATTATATTTAAAGATTTCATTCTCTAATTGCTGCTAGTATATACAAATATAATTAACATTTGTGGATTGACCTTGTACCCCACAATCTTGCTAAACTTATTTATTGATTATAGTCGCTATTTTTCATAGGCTTCTTAGGATTTTATACATAGACATTCATGTGGGAACAGAGTTCTTTCTCTCCAGTCTGTTTGGCTTATTTTCGTTTCTTGTTTTATCACATGGGTTAGGACCTCTAGTAAATGTTGAACAGAAGTGGAGAGAGGCAACATACTTGCCTTATTCCCGATCTTAGAGAGAAACCAATATTTACCATTATGTATAATATTAATTGTAGGTTTTTAATGGATGCCCTTTATGAGATTGAGGAAATACCTTTTTATTTCTAATTTGCTGAGTTAAAAAAAGTCCCAATGATGCTGAATTTGTCATATGACTTTTTCTGATCCATTGAGATAATCATGCAGTTTTTCTTCTCTTTCTGTCAATATGGTGAATTATATCAATAGGTTTCTTTGGAATTTAAACTAACCTTGTATTCTTGGAATAAATCTCACTAGGCCACAATGTAACTTCTTTGGTAAAAAATTTCACCTGTATATATGTCCTGTCTTTATCAGGTTTTAACAACAGGTTATGCTAGCCTCATAACATGAATGGGGAACTGTTTGTTTGTTTGTTTTCCGTATTCTACAGTAGTTTGTGTAAGATTGGTATTCATCGTTTCCTGAAATGTTTGATACAATTTACCAATGAAATTATCTGGGCCTATAGCTTTTTTTGTGGGGCTGTTTTCCAGGCCATATTTAATTCAGGTTTCTCAACCCTGGCACTATGGACATTTTTGACTGGATAATTCTTTGTTGGGGGAGGCTGTTTGATTCGTTGCAGGATGGTTAGGGCCAAACCTGCCCTCTATCCATTAGATGCTAATAGCTCTCCCTCACCCAGTCGTGACACCAAAAATGTCTCTATACATTTCCAAGTATCCTCTAGGGAATAAAATCACTCCTGGTTGAGAATTACATTTGACCTATAGTTTAAAGATATATCTGAGGTCACTGAATTTTCTTTTAATACCTTTTAAAATATGCATTTAGAGCTATAAATTTCCCTTAACATTACCTTAGCTGTGCTCTGCAAATTTTTATGTGTAGTATTTTAATTATAATTAATTTAGGGATATTTTTAATTTTCCTTGTGATTTCTTCTGTGGCTCATGGGTATGTGGGTATGTTTTAATTTCCAAATGCTTTGGAATTCTCTAGAAATCATAACATTCCTGGTTTGCAATTTAATTCTATTGTGGGAGAACATATTCTTTTTTCTTTAATGTCTATTTATTTATTTTGAGAGAGACAGAGAGAGCATGAGCAAGGGAGGGGCAGAGAGAGAGGGAAAGAGAAAATCCTGAGTGGGCCTGGCATTGTCAGTGCAGAGCCTGACATGGGGCCCAGTCCCATGAACCGTGAGATCATGACCTGAGCCGAGATCAAGAGTCAGATGCCTAACTGACTGAACCACCCAGGCGCCCCTGTTTCGAGGGGATACAGTCTGTAAGATTGCGATCTTAAAATGTATTGAGGCTTGTGTTTATGGACCAACATTTGGTCCTTCTTGGTGAATATACCATGATCTCTTGAAAAAAACATCAAATTCTGTAATTGTTGGATGTGGTATTCTATACACGTTAATTCAATTAAGATGGTTGATAGTGTTAAGTCTCCTACATATTTACTGATTATTTTGGTCTACTTATTCTATCAGTTGCTGAAAGACTGGTGCTAAAATCTCTATGATTATGAGTTTATTTATTTCTCTATTTAGTCCTGTTGACTTTTGATTCATGTATTTTGAATTTCTCTTGTTAGGTAGATACACATTTACGTTGTCATGGCTTCTGTATAAATAGATTCTTTTATCATTATGAAATATCCCTCTTTGTCTCTGGTCATACCGTTTGTTTTGAAGTCTACTTTATTTGATATTAATATAGCCACTTCAGCCTCATTGTGCTTACTGTTTGCTCATTGGTATTGTTCTTTTGTAAGTAGAAATAATACTGTGATATTTTATATTTATACTGCATTATTTATGAACAGATTTAGCTTCTATGTTCTCCTTTGATCTCCACAGCAATCTTACGAGAATATAATGCTGTTATCTGCATTTTACAGAGATGAAACTGAGTCCACAGGGATTAAGTGACTTTTCTAAGAGCACAGTGCTTAGTGAGTCCTGTTCTGTCAACTGATAAGTGAGGGCAGATGTAGGAAGCATATGTGAGAAGGTGGTCCATTTTCTATCATCTAAAGCCATGGATGCTCACAGTTCCTCTCTAGGGTTCCAGGCTGACGCTAAAGAAACAGCTTTTGGTTATAAAGGCAGTGAGGGGCGCCTGGGTGGCTCAGTCGGTTAAGCGTCCAACTTCGGCTCAGATGGTGATATCGAGGTTCATGAGTTCCAGCCCTGTGTCAGGCTCTGTGCTGACAGCTCAGAGCCTGAAGCCTGCTTTGGATTCTGTGTCTCCCTCTTTCTGCCCCTCCCCCACTCAGGCTCTGTCTGTCTCTGTCTCTCTCTCAAAAATAAACATTAAAAAAAATAAAAATAAAATAAAGGCAGTAAATATCGTCACCATAGGGTGAATGGAATCAGTAAGATCTCTGAGCATCAAAGGACAGGCTGGGCTGGGAACAGTACTGTCACAAGACACATTTGATGAGCACCATCTCTCTGTCTCCATTTTTTGTTAGAGGTAGTATAGTTGGGCCTAGAAATAGAAGGATGGATCAGGTGCTCTCTGGTTGGCCACCCGCCCTGAGATCCCATGACTCCTTCTTATGGAGGCCATAAGAAAAGCTGATGTCTCAGATTGCCACTCACAAGGGGAAACTGGCCTTTCTGAGGGACCCTTTGCTTGCTTCTCACTTGGCAGTCTAAGCCCCAGGTGGCCAAGCTGTTGGCCTTCCTGGGGCTTGTCTGCTCCAGCTGGACCCGGGAGCTCAGCTATGCAAATGCCAGTTATGAGTTTGTATTTGTGCCGACCTTACCTTTTGCTTTGGAACCTCCAATGCCCACATGCCTGCCGGTAGGAAATCTGTCTAGTGAGTTTGGGCAATTGTTTGTTTGTTTGTCTTTTGTTCAAGTGGTAAATTTTATAGCTCATAGATATGAACTTGGTGATTTTAGTAAATATCCCTAGCTTTGTTACACTGATTTCTGTAACACAAAATGCACTTTGCCTTTGTTTGTTACCTAGTCCGCTTAAACCACTTGCTGTCCTCAATATAAACCGAAGACTTTTCTGCTTCTGTGTCCCTGACATGCTCTTTCTCTCTGGTTGACTCACCCCCAATGTCAAGTTCAAATACCACCTTTCTGAGAACCCCCACCGCCTTGTCAGTCAGAGTAAATGACTCTGAGCTCCTGGGGCCCGTTGGAGGAATCTCCCGCCCTCAGTGAGCCCCAAGGATCCCCTGGAGGAAACACATTCCCCTTCAAGAGGTATGGGAAGGCAGAGTTCGGGCTTCAAACCAGCTGTAAGGGCAAACCCGCAAACCCACTGGGTGAGTCCCGTGCCCGTCACACCCATCCTGAGTGGTCACTGTCTGCGCATCAAGTTATCAAGTCCTGGGAAACTTCGCATTGATCAACAGTGTCTGTTTTCAGTCTGGAGCTGGATGGAAAGGGTTAAGCGGTTAGGCAATTCCCCTGTGGCTTGGTTATTTCTGGAGAATCCTGGCACAAGTAATTTGCATAATGCAGACTTATCTCCTGGATGATGCGGTGCCGTGCGATCCCAATGCAAACGAACTCCAGCTGTATTAACGTCCAGGCTTAGGGGGCTGAGTGCAGCCTTCCTGGGAGCCCTCGCAGGAGATCACTCTTGCCCTTTCCAGCCCCAGGGACCGTCAAGTACAGGCAGAGCCGAGAACTGTGCCGGTGGCTCCCACTTCCTCCTCAGCACATGGGGTTAGGGGGACAGTCAGGAGTTCGAAAGGGGCAGAGATCTGAGAGGCTCTTCAGCCTGGTCCCAGGCCACTCCTCCATTTGTGGGCTGCATCCTGGCCACGCAGATGCTCGGCATCATCTTCTCCTGTGGTCCCACAAGGCTTGTTATGAATTAATAAACCCTGCACAGTGTTACAATGTTCTAGGCTCTGCTCTAAGTACCTCATGGGTAGTAACTCATTTCATACTACGGTAACCTCAGCGGTCTTGCCCTAGAGTCTCCGACTGGCTGAGAGCTGGTCTATGAGGTCGGATGGATCTAGTTTCAAATCCTGATTCTGTCACTTAGTCGCCATGTGACCAAGGGCACGTTGGTTGCTGCCTCTCTGCCCTAGTTTCTCCATCTATAAAATGGGTTCTCAAAGGATTACCTTGAAGATTAGATGAGCTACTATAATACACAAAGCACTTGTCCTAGGGCCTGGTGTCTTGAGTGACAGGTGGCACCGGGGAAGAACGAGAGAGAAAACCTGACGTCTCAGAGATCTGTCTCTGTGGCCTATGGGATCCGACACGAAAACATTCTCCCCTGAATAGAAGACCATATCCAGCGTTCTAGAGGCGTGTGGCTCTTCTCTGTCACAGAGCTCTGGAACTCGTGATCTCCTGCCTGGGGAGCGGTGGAAGGGAGTGTGAGATGGCAGCGAATCAGAGCTCTTACCACAAGGGTCTTAGGATGCGGCGCAAACTGAAAACTCGGTCTTGAGCATTTGTGCTTCTGATTAGATTCACTTGTCTGCCAGGGGCTGTGGGGTGGAGGCGGGAGGGGGAGAGAGAAACCTCTGACTCACACCTGCAGAGCAGGGGACCTGCCTGGGGGAGTCACAAGTGCCCACCCTCCTTTCTGCCATCAGAAACCCTCCTCGCGAGGGACACCCTGATGACCTCTGCCAACAAAGAGACCTAGGGCGTGGGATCACCCCTTCCTCATCTCCTGGGAGATAATCATAATCTAGTCTTGCCCCTTTAGCAGGGTGTGTAGTGGGGAAATCAGGGGTCCCAAGCAGGGGGCTGGCATGTTCCTAGGGAAGACACAGCATAGAGGTCCGGGTCCTGGATGGCACAGAATAGCCTGAGGGCCCCGAGCGACTGGGCAAGCTTGGACTGAGGGTAACATCCGCCCCCTGAAGATTTCACTTCAGGCTAGTCCTTTCTTTTAGGTCTGGCATTCTTGGACTCCCTCAGACCTCGCAGGCCCTGGCCCTGGATGGGGAGGGCCTGGATGGTCAGCAGCCTCAAGCACAGGCAACAGGGATCTGCGCCCGGGCCTTTCACACCACCCCCCACGGAACCTGCCAGGAGAAAGTTAATGAGTGATTTATTAAGTCACACAGGTGACATTCCTGCTATTCACCTCCCAAACCCAGATGGCTGAAGGATACTTTTATTTAGGCTTTAACAGTCAGACAAACGATTTTGCTAAAGTAAGTATTTAAAACACAGATTTGGATTTTACATATTTTAGAGCAGTTTCTTTGCAGAGATGACTCAAGGAAATCTCCTTGGCATGTAGCACAGCAGGTAAATCCCAGCCTGAATGCACAGCTCCCCGGGGACCAGGTTTCCACCAGATCAAGATAAGGCAGGTAGAGCTATTACCAATATTTAATCAGGATACATAGCATTCGGCTCTGTAAAGGCAACGCTCCGGACGTGTGCTTGTAGACTCTGGCTAAGTGCCAAGGAAAGTATTAGTCCCTCCCTCGCTTGAAGGGTAAGATTACAGAGTTATTTGGCCCCGAAGCCAGTCACTGGAATTCAGATGGATATGTTGTGCCGAACAGCAGCCCTGCTTCCCCGGACTCCTATATCCTTAACAGCCATGCTGTGGTTCTGGGTCTGTGCTGGTCTGGGATAGACACAGCCTGGTCTAGCCTTACTCTCTGTAGAAAGCCCCCTACCCCACCACTCTCCTAATTGGACCTTCCCAGCCACCCCCTCATTATTGTCCACCTTCCCTGCTCAGCCAGCGCTCAGCACAGTCAACTGAGGGGTGGTCTTACAGGAAGGAAGAAATGCTCTCTTTCAGTTCTTATATTTGCTCCTTTCTATTTCCAAATGCCTTCTTCTAGGGATCTGATTTCCCTGAGGGTGAACTCTTGCCCTCAGAGCTAAGGGGATCAGCCATGTTGGGGAAAGGATGTCAGATGAGTCCTGGGTTTTGGGGACCTGCTTCCGTAAACATCCTCTGACCTCAACAGACAAGAGCTCTCATGCCTGTTCTCCATCCAGCTTCCCTGTTGGCTGTCACTTGTCCTGCCGTTTCTTCTCCCCTGGTGTGTGTGTGTGTGTGTGTGTGTGCATGCTGGGGGTGAGGCATGAGCTCTGGATATTTCCCTGATAGAAATCCTGCAGTTGTGATGAGACATTTAGTAATCGCCAGTAGATCTCTGCCAGTTCCAGGGCAGAAGTCACAGCTTCTCATAGGTCTTCAGGAACCAGACGAGTTGCCAATATTACTTATCACTTAATGCTCTAGGCACAGAGTTGAGTGCTTACTCCATTACCTCATTTAATTCCTCCCTACACCTTCTGAGCTAAGTGCTAGCATCAGCTTTGTTTTATAGAAAAGGCTGAAGAGACGCAGAGAGGTTAAGTAAACTTATTTTAGGTCACACAGCTATTGAGTGGCCAAGTCAACGTGGAAGCCAAGATCTGAACCTACGCTGCATCCTTTAACACCATATGTTACCATTTCTCTAATGTAAATAATCAAAGTGACTTTAAGTTTTCTATAATTGCATAAGCAGCGCACGGATACGTTATTCTTGTGGAAAAATTAAGACGGCTCAGAAAAAGCTGCAATCCCCTATTTTTGTGTCACTTTTCCCCATTCTGGTGGTAATTATTGTCAGTTTGGCTAATTCAGAGCTTTTTCTATCTCACATTCATGTTAAGTAAATGCAGAGAAAGCATCAGCATCCCTTATTATCCGTTAATACACGGAATGGTGTTTACAAGCATCGTTTTCGAGATTCTTTCACTTCACAATATGTCTTGACCCTCTTTCCATGTACACATAGCAGATGCATTCATCCCTGTCTGCCACTGCCTGGAGTTTCCCGTTGTGGGTACGTAAGCCGTAGTTGTCTGGTTCCTCTGTTGTTCGTTGTTTGTTGGTGAACAGTTGGTGAACATTTGTTACCCAATTTCCACCACCATGATGTTTTAACCAAAATCCTTGAACACGGATATATGAAGCATTGATGACAATGGTCATTAGCTACAGGAAGGAAATGATGACAGGGGAGACTCAGAGGTGTCTTTCCTGGGAAATCTTTAAGGATGGCAAGCTCACACCTGGACTGGACCCAGGAGCCATCCTCTGGGGGCGGAGGACTGGATGACAGGGTATTAGTGGCCAGTCGATTTCAGAGCAGGGCCGTAAAGCCACAAGCCATGACCTTGACTTTGACCAGCCAGCCTAGGAGGGGTGGAAGGCCAAATAGCATGGACATTCATCACTTTTTATGAGAATTACAAATTCTCAAGAAATGCTCTTGTGCTTTTGAAATGTCAACTCTTTGCCTTTGAAGTGTCTTAACTTTGCAACCCTAACTTCTCTCACATTTTGTATGGCAAATGTGCGGGCATCTAGACCACCGAGGTAATGCTGATAAAGTAGTGATGCTTTCATTCGGTGAGTTTTATTTTCCTATCAGCATTGCACAGTCATCTTGGCTCTGACCTTCACTCGGTGTGAGTAACTTTGAGAAAATGGTGGAACTGTCTTAAGTGTCAATCCTTTGTAAAGATTGGATGACAATCATGTCTGTAAGAAAAGCTAATGACTATGGAACACCTAAAATGCACCAGACATTGTGGTTATTTTTTTTGAAATGTTCGTTTGTTTGTTTATTGAGAGAGAGAGAGAAAGAGAGAGAGACATGGGGGAGGGGGGAGAGAGAGAGAATCCCAAGCAGGCTCCTTGTTGTCAGCATGAGATCACGCTCATAAACTGTGAGCTCATGACCCGAGCGGAAATCAAGAGTCCGTCGTTTAACCGCCTGAGCCACCCAGGCGCCCCCAGATATGGTGCTATTACTCACTTCACATGTGTGATTGGGTTATTACCTAATTTAATGCCACAGCAAGTAAAAGTAGGTGGTGGACCCTGGAGGCAAATCTGGGTTGAAATCCACTAGCAGTGTAGCCTTGGGAAAATGACCTAGTGTCTCTGTGGCTCAGGAAGTTTTGCTGAGAAGGGTAAAGGACTGATAAACCAGACGCCAGAAACAGCCCATGGGCTTTCAGTGTGAGAAGTCCCTCCACCCCCAGCCGCGATGCCCCCACCAGGTACTACCCTGGTGTTGGGCTGGAAGCAAGGGAGGTAAAGGCCTTCGTGACAACCTAGGTAAATATAACCATGACAGCAATAACTGACCCCACCTGCCAGGGCTGGGCCAGCTCTCCTGAGGAGTGGCCTTCTCTTGGGCCTGGTAGATGGTCCCAGTGTGGACAATCCTTGGCTTGAGAAGAAGCAAAGGGGGGTCATACATTCCAGAGGGAGGTGGGGCCTCGGGGGTTATTTTAAGGAATTGGCTCATTTGATTAAGGAGGCTGGCAAATCCAAAATCTGCAGAGTGGGTCAGCAGGCTGGAGATAGGGGAAGGGCCGATGTTGCATTTCAAGTCTGGAGGCCAGGGAAGAACTGATGAGAATGGACACTGAGGCACAGAGAGGTGAAGGAACTTGCCCAAAGGCAAACAGCAGGGAGAAGAAGAGCCAAAGTTTGGACCTCGGCAGTCTTTTCTCCAGAGCTTATGCCCCTAGCTGCTCTATAGTCTGTGGCCTTTGTATAATGAGGCTATTAGTGTATCTGTTCCCTTGTTGAATTCTCGTGAGGTTAAAAGAAGGCACGTAATGTGCATGGTGACTGGCAAAGAGGAGACACTCAGTGCTTGCTAACTCTGTTCTCTTTGCTCTCTTCTGTTATGAAAACTGAGGCACGGGGTACCTGGGTGGCTCACTCGGTTGGGCATCCGACTTCGGCTCAGGTCATGATCTCACGGTCCGTGAGTTCGAGCCCCGTGTCGGGCTCTGTGCTGACAGCTCGGAGCCTGGAGCCTGCTTCAGATTCTGTGTCTCCCTCTCTCTGACCCTCCCCCGTTCATGCTGTCTCTCCCTGTCTCAAAAATAAATAAACATTAAAAAAAATTAAAAAATAAAATAAAATAAAAGATATAGTAAATATTTAAAAAAAAAAAAAGAAAAAAAGAAAACTGAGGCACGTGCCCACAGACAGCCTGGTTGCTATTACCATTTGACTCAGATCCCTGTGCAGCCAGGAATGGATTTTTAGGCAGTGGAGAATGCTGCATGTGCATGTGTGAAGCTGGGCGGCCCATGGCTGCGGCACCTGCATTCCTCTGTGTGTGTCTCCAAGTCAGACTGGGGCTGAGCCCTCAACAGGGCAGAAGCCTGGAGAGAGATCACAAGGCTTGAGGCTGACCTGTAAAGCCCAGGGCCCTGCAGCTAGCAGGGAGATTAGGGGCTGGGAGGCTTCAGGGGCCTTTATGAGGGTGCCCTTTGTCCTGGACTGTGGCCTTGGCATGCACCCAACCCCTGTCTCTGCTGCCAGACGCCAGGCACGATCGGGAGGACAAGGAACCGGTCAGACGATGATCCCTGAGGCCACCACACCTGACCCTCTGCCCCTGTTATCAGTCCATCTGACTTGAGACCCAAGATGAAACAGTTGAGCCGTCTGGCTGTGGCATGTGCGAATGATACTCCCGCCCATGTCTGCGGGCTGTGCACACTGGCCCCTGTGGGGTAAGTGACCAAGTGCAATGAGGCAAGCTCTGGGGCCAGCAGGCCTGGGTTCAAATCCTGACTCCATTTACTAACATTACTAACATTATGACACTGGTCAAGTCACTTTCCCTCTTCAAGCCTCAGTTTCTTCATCTGTAAAATGGGGGTTATATGACTGATCTCTGAGCTGCTGGTTGGTTCAGTGAAAGGTGCTCACATATGTCAAAGGTCTTGGCCCCAAACAGGAGTTCCTTTCTTCTTGTCTGTCCTTGGAATCACTCCTTTTCTGATTAAGACGTTGGTCCTAAGGCTACCTTCTCTGACAATCTGCTCTCTTCCTTGAGACTACAAGCACGGAGGAAGGTCCAAATCACCCTGGGCTGGCCCCATACGTGGGGCCTGGGCATAGAGTGACTGACAAAGCCAGGCCAGGGTCCCCGCCCAGCAGTCTTGAGAAGGGGAGGCCCGTTTGGCTGAGACCCGGACAGTGGTGACAGTCCCCCTTCAGGGAAAACACCCCAAACTGCTGGGGTGGATGAATTCTTGTACATTTCAGTTATATCTCCTGGGAACATGTCTCAGCTGGCTCTGATTGATTTATTTTGGCTTTCAAGTTATAGCACACGAATTTCTGAATTTCAAAGCCCTCTAGCCAATATGCAAATGGTTTTAATTTGAGGTGTAACAGACAGGTGGAATTAACACTCAAAAGCCAGCACTTTCTTGGTAGTTCCTGCCATAGAGCTGATCACTAAAAAGCAACATTATTTTTTCTTGTAGAAATCGTAGGGGTCTCTTCTATCCCGTGGTTCTTTTAGGCTGTGGTGTTAAAGGGAAAAATCACTTAAGGAGAAAATTCTAAGAAGAAGGAATTTTTTTTCCTTGTTTTTGAATACAATACATTGTTTTCTGTGTGTGGGTGTAGCACGAGTGGGTTGGGGGCTGTCGTTCGAATGACAGTTGGGTCCATCCTGGATCAGAGAGGAAGATGTCAGGCAAATCTGGGACTCCCCCCAGAATTTGTTTTGGTCCTTCCTTGTCTATTTTTCCTTTTTTTCCCCCCGTTATTTCTTTGTGGGTTTTTTTGTGGGACGTTCTGGGCCAACAGACTAGATCGTGAGTAAGTAATGGGAATTAAGATAATGGTTAAAAGCACGAGCTTTAGAGTTGGACAGATGTGGATTCACATCCTGATTTTTTCCACTTCCTGTCCTTGTGACCATGGGCACTTTGTTTGACCACCCGAACCCACAGGTAACTTGGTTACCTATAGAATGGAGAACAGCACCTGCTTCATGTTGCCAGGACGAAATACATAATTATGTACATCATACAGCACCCAATCCTTAAAAAGACTCTCATACAACGTTCAGTTCTTTGTTGAATGTGTTACTGACGAACTTAGGAGCCCAGTGCACCAGCAACTGCTAAGTGCTCTGTGGGGAGGTAAGAGAAAGGCTGGCCTTGTGTTTTGGCTCTAAGGTCTGGGAAAGAGAGGACTCACACGCGACTGGAACAAGATGATGGATCCAAGCCGGGGCGCGACAAGATGGTAAGATGAATGAGGCAGGTGGTGATAGGAACTGAAATTCAGGGAAGGAAGCCCCTCGAAGGGAGGAGGTGCCTGGCATTTCCTGAGCACTTACCATGTGCCCTGCAGCCTTTGCGGCACTGGACGGACCCCTCCATTCTTGCCAGAGCCCTGGGAGGTGGGCATTTTTACTCCCATTTTATTCGCAAAAGGGCACTGAGGCTCAGAGGCATGGAATGACCTGTCTGAGGCCCTCCAGCCAGAAGCGGCTGGGTGGCAATAGAGTGTGTACCCTGGCGGACAGGCTTGAGCTGACCTTGAAGGAAGGGTAGGGTTCAGAGAGGCAGAGGCTTGGTTTGCTGCCTTCTCTGCTGTGGGAATGTGCCTCACTGGGAAGCGCTGGGGCGCGAGGAGGCCCTCTGGGGACACACCGCCGGGCATGTCGTGGCTGGCAGGCTGTGGACATCTGTGCCAACCAGTCCTGGCAGGTAGAGACCACATACGGCTTTTGCCCCGCCACAGCCCGGCGGCGAAACCTGACTCGCATCTTGGACACGCAAGGTGCCCGTCATTTGCCTTCTTATCAGGCTGGGCACATGCCACGGCCAAGTGGCCACCCGGGCCGCCCCTGTCGGGGTAGATCCACTTCGCGCTGTGTGGGCGTTTGCACCGCCCGGACTTCGGGTTTTGCATTTTTGAGGGTTTCGCCTGTGGCTGCAGGGGGTGGGGCGGGCTGGAATGCTGGGTGCTCGCTCTTGAGCACCAACCAGGCTTAGGGCGTCCAGGGACGGGCCCGGTCACGGTGTAAGAGGGGCTGGTTTGAATCCTGCCCATCTTTCTTGGTCGTATGCCCTTGGGCAGGCCACCCGGCCTCTCTAGGCCTTCTCTTCCTTACCATAAAATGGGAATGGCAAAAGATATTAACCTTCAGTTTCATTTTGAATATCAGATATTATAAAGAGCCTGCTCTACCTTGCCAGGTGCCCCGTCAAATGAATCATCATTATTTTCAGGGGTGTTAGCTGCTTCTGGAGCAGTGAGAGCTCTGAACTCTAGAAGAGTGCCCAGAGAGGAGGGTCCAGGGAAGAGTGCAAGACTGTGTCGGGGGCCTTGATGCTAACTTGGTGCTAACACTCGGAAGAACCCCGGCTTCAAACCCTAAGCTGCCAGGGGGAAATGGTGCTCCACGTGAACAGGTGGAAAACCCGTGTTTCACAGATTGTTCAAAAAGGCCGCGTGATTGTGACACAGCGTTGCCCCTAAAAGGTCACAGCTGCGCTCAAACAGGGCTTGAGGAGGGTGTAGTTCACACGGGATCGTCCAGTCGGCAACTGTAGCAACCACAACGTGCAGACACAGGCGTGTGCTCCTTGCTCGTCAGATGCAGGGCTCGGTGGAGAGAACACAGTGCGTGTCAAACACCCTGGATTTAACTGCCACTTGCCACCGTGTGACAAGTTCCTTCCGCCCTCTCTGACCCTTTCTCACGCCTGGAGCCTGTGTCCCTTCACCCCTCCAGTCCCCTTGGCATTTACAAGAGCCCTGTCAGGTTGGCATTATTACAATTATTATGATGATGAGCAAACAAGTGCAGACCGCTTAAGGGACTCGCCCAAGGTCACTTCTAAGAAAGCCAGAGTGAGAACGAGGTGTCACGCTAGGATTGAGCCTCCTGTGTTGAAAACCTCTCAGCCAAGGGGCGCCTGGGTGGCTCAGTCAGTTAAGCGTCCGACTTCGGCTCAGGTCATGATCTCGCGGTTCATGGGTTCGAGCCCTGAGTTGGGCTCTGTGCTACCAGCTCGGAGCCCAGAGCCTGCTTCGGATTCTGTGTCTCCCTCTCTCTCTGCCCCTCCCCTGCTCATACTCCCTCTCTCTCTCTCTGCCTCTCTCAAAAATAAATAATAAAGACTAAAAAAAATTTTTTTAAAAAAAGAAAACCTCTCAGCCAGGACCCCTGGGACCCTCTCGAAGAAGTTCTGGGCCAGTGGAGACCCTGAGCCTGTCCTTTGGCATCGTGATCACTGCGTTTTTCCAAACTAAATTCCTGTTCTCTGGTGATACCAGCTGGATATTTGCATACTATATCTCTGAGAACAATCTCAGGCCAAAACTCTGACATTTTACGAGAGGTTGGCTAATTATATGAGGCACCATTGGTCTGCTGCCACGGAACAGTTAGGGTAGAGTGACTATTTCAGAGGGTTGTAAAAATTCCCTGGACAGTTATTGCCAAAAAAGCTCTCAGTGGACTGCACAGTGTTTTTATGGAGACATTTTTTGGGAGGGTGGGTCTGGCTTTAGGGAGCGTCTCTAAAGAATAGTCTTCATTGGTCTGGGGTTTTGACTTTGATCAGTTCAGTCTTAAATCAACTTTATTCTCAAGTACTTGGCTGACCAGCCTGTAGCTTCAAAGCCCCAGTCAAGTGAAGGCAACACAGGGTTGGGCCAGAGAGTGGAGGGTAGTTCCAGTTCAACTGGGGTTCTCCCCTGAGTTGCAGAAATTGGGCTGTCCCCTTAAACATGGCGGTCCAGTGGATCAAACAAGAATTTTATTTTTTTCTCCAGCAATTGTAGGAACGAGTCAGCGTGGTTGGAGGAGAGGCTGTGGCTTCCATAGATGCAACCTTAGCAAGGTTTTCTCCCCTTGGCCTTACACTTGTTAGCAGAAGGGCATGGAAGCTTATCGCTGTGAGAGGCCAGGGAGCAAGAAGTCGGCCCTTCTTGGCCCTCTGCACGGGGCCAGGAGGAGCAGATTTCTGCAAATCGGGCCTCACGGAGGTCCAAGACCTCAGCTTAATCTTACCTTGCCCAACGGCCAGCTTGCAGAGTCATGTATAATCCCCACCCCACTCGGTGAGAGGACGTCGTGGCAAGAGGGGAAGGGCATGGGTAGAGGAGTCGGGCCTAGAGCTGGAGACACAGTGGCCAGTTCTGAAGACATGTGACTGGGGCTGGGGAGCTGGCTGACTCTTCGTTCCATTCCTTCACCCCCAAGGGGAATGCCATCCCTCCCGAGCTTCCCGTGCTGAAGTAGAAGGAATAGTGAACAAAGAATTTCTCACAATCCTCTTGAAGAAAAGGTAGCCCGTCAAAAGGTACAAACTTCAAGTTATAAAATAATGAAGTCCTGGGGACACGGTCTACAGCGCTAAGGATACTGCATTGCAGATTTGAACGTTGCTAAGAGAGCAGTCCTTAAAAGTCCTCAAAAGTTCTCATGAGCCAGAAAAAAACTTTTTTTTGGTAACTACGTGCGCTGTGGATGTTAACTAGACTTACCTGCCGTGATCGTTTTGGAATGTGTACAAATATCGAATCCCCAATCACTGCGTTGTATACCTGCAACCAATATAATGTTATACGTCAGCTATACCTCAAACAAACAAACAAAATAAATCAGAGGCTCAGTCCTCACCCTAAACCTATTGAATCATTTTAACAAGATTTCCCCTCAGGTGATTCATATGCTCATTAAACTTTAAGAAAAAAGGGGGGACAGAAAAGAAAAACGTAAAGGTAAGCCAATAAGCCCTTCGCAGCACAAGCTGCCAAAATCCATCAAATTCTTTGAGTGTGAGCAGTTCCCCTCCCCCACCCGCAGGTTCAGGGGTCCCTGCGGAGGAGGGGGGCTGCTGTGGTTCCTGGAGGAGTCGGGGTGCATCCCACAGGGGGTGCTTCAGCAGACTCGCACTTGTTCCTTCTGTTTGATCAGCATCTGTGACACATTCTTGGAATAGACTCCTTACTTTTCTTCTTTCCCTCCTTTCCCCCACCCTTTTTCCCTTTCTCTCTCCTCCTTCTTTCAACTTCCTCCGCCTCCTTGGTCCTCCTTTTTTCTATCTTCCGGTCCCCAACTTTCCCCCTTCCTTTCTTCCTAGACATTGATTTTGGTCCCTCCTCCTGACAGTCTCACCTCCTTAACAGAACTGTGGGCTCCCAAAGCTGGAGACCACGTCCTGAACTTGCACCCCACCTGGCAGATGCAGAGACTTTCTAGAAGTATTTTTCAGCCTGGTTCTCAGTGAGGCTGTGTCCTTCCTGGCCAGTGCCTGTGCTGCAGAGACCACAACAGAGGCACTGCTCTCCCCTCCAAGCCTTCCTGGGGCTCCTTCTTTGGCTGTGGCTCTGCCTCTCGGGCAGCTTCAGTAGGTGATGATAGCCTGTCTCCGCCCTGGATGGCTTGTCCTGTCTTCTACAGCCCAATGTTCCTTCCACAGACCCTTGTTTCTACTGCAAAGTCCCTTTTCTGGAACCGAACAAGCAAGGTTAGAGCTCCCCTTTTCTGCGTTTCTTTATTCCCCTGATGGAAGCAATTCTCAGTGGCCAATGAAAAACTAAAAAAGTCTGAGCCTTAAGTTTCTGACTCAGACTGTCTGAAAAAATAACACAAAGTAAAAAATGAATTTGCTGAGCTCTATCCACAGGATATTATCCACACAAACATGTATCATTATCCACACTTGAAGGGCGAAATCTTGGCGTTTCGCGAGGACTGTGCCCATGATGCAGAGATGCGTGGGGGTGGGGGCTCAGGAAGCCTTAAGGTTAAGCAGCTAATGGCAGTGGTGCCCTTGCTATGAGGCAGGCACCAAGCTAGCTGTTTCACGGACATCCTCATGGAGTCCCCCAACAACTGTGGGAGGCAAGCAAGTGTTATTTACATGCCCATTTTACAAAGGAGAACACTGAGGCTTAGGAAAGACTAAGTCATTTAGTGAAGGCTTCCATGCCTCGGGATTCAAGTCAGGGATGACCCTGGTTGTAGCCCCTCTATTATACTACCTCTGAAAGGAAAACCACAGTGTCGATGTTTAGAAAGGCTTTAGGATTAGACAGATTATGTTTGAATTGTGGTCTTCTAACTAATTGGTGTGGGCCTTTAGCTCAAACTCCGGATTTCAGTGGTCTCATCTATAAAACGGGATAACAACACGTAGCCCACTGGTTGGTTATGGGGGCCAGATGAGACAGTGGGTAGGTGGTCTTGCTGACACAAAGCAACTGGGAAGCCCCACCTAGCTGATGTCAGCAGAAACACGATTTTCTCCTGAAGTGCAGAGAACACATAAAACCCAGATAGGCACAGGAGTCTTTCCCGAAGGCTTGAAGGATGACATCTGTGCCCTTGATGATGCTCTCAGAATCCCCATTTCCTCCAACGCGGGATGGCCCTTGTCTCAGTGTCTCAGAACATTTGGAAAGGTCTTGGAGGTTCTGGGCATACCATGGGACCTGACTTCCTGGGATGACCTCCTCGTCATCCAGAAAAATAGCATCCCACAAGTCATCCCCAGGACGAAAACCAATGTTGAAGAGGTTTTCTGAATGAGTGGGTTTTACCCCAATGATTGGTGTGCTTTGGGCACTACATGGTACCCGGAGACGTTAGAGTCCTTGTCCAACGTTACAGAGCAAATGAGTAAGTGGGGGATCCAGGAATCAAACCCAGGTCCGTCTGGCCCGAGGGCTCTAAAGTCTGGGCTGTCCTGCTCTCTGAGGAGACCATGAGGTCAGTGTCTGGGAAGCTGGACTCCTACTCCCCGCCCCCGGGCGGCCGGAAGGGGACCTACAGAAATGCACGCACCTGTCCCTGCGGTTGGGTGGAGGGAACACCGAGGCCCAGGCTCCGCATGGCTGACCAGGTTGGAAGGTGCCCTCGTGTCCTCCGCAGGAGAGAAAACTAGCCTTGGAAAAGGGCAGCCAAGCCCATCGTAGCTCTGCTCCTTTCTCTCGTCCCCGCAGAGCGCTGGGTGCAGAGAGGAACGCTTGGCCTTTTCATCTCCTAATTCACAAAGCCTGGTTGCCGGGCAGCGCATAGAACCCTGGGAAGGGAGCCTGAAAGAGGCCGCAGCGGGTACTTGCGGTGCAGGTGTACCTCTGCTCACGGAGCAGTAGCCCGGGTACTTGTGGATGGTCCGGCTCCTCAAACCCAACTCAAAGGGGCTGCTGCTGGGACCGGGGCGCTCAGAGAAGGAGAGCTGGCTCAGGAGCTCCAGGGGTCAATTCTGCCACACTCATCTCCGGAGACCCTCAGTTCCCCACCTCGGCTGTCCTGGGCCCGGACTCCAGTGAAAGTGTAGCTGGAGTCCTGGCTGTGTTTGTCTGTTTCAGGTAAAGGGCGGTGTGCAGAAAGATTTGCGGAGACCGGGGAGGTGCTCAGGCTGAGAGGGGCTTCGGCTGGAGCCATGTCCCCCATATAGGGCTGTCTTCTATGCCCCCCATTGCATGTGCTTGCCTGTCACCAGAGCAGTTTGAGGCTCACCGTGTAGGAGCAGGCTGCTGGAGAAGGGAGAAGCATTTCTGTGGCTTTCGTCAAGGCCAAAGAGCGTGTAAAATGAAGACACCAGAAAGTGAGCTCTCCCACCCGCCTGGCTCAATGCCTCAAGCGGATGTAAGAAGAATGTCCCCCAGGGAGAGCATGGCAGGAGCTTTTTTTAAGCCTGACACTGTGTTCCCAACCATTGACCAGTCCCTTTGCAGCAAGAAGAAAACAGAAGGAGCCACACACAGAAAACGTCATGGAATATGAGAATTTCCATGTGATGCCAGACCTGTGATCTCTCCAGGTCAGAATTCGCTGATAATAATGATGAACACGGGAGGTGGGGGGAGGATGTTCACTACTGGCCGAGACCCATGCTTTTAACGAATTTTAAAGCAATGTCATTCAACAACCTCATGAGGTTGGAAGAGCTACCAAGAGTGGGGTTTTGTGTTTGTCCCGTAAAGAGTCCTCAAAAATTAGGCACACCCTTTTACCTCTTGCTCTGAGCCTCAACCAGCTCTTTTTCAGTAGCACATTGTTGACTCTTAACAAACTTATGTGCAATAAAGATTGTTGGACTAAGAAAGTCCACTGCCTTCCCTACTGAAAGATGGCAGTGTCCTTGGGCAGGGTACTTTGCTACTCTGGACTCAGTTTCCTCACCTGTGGAAAGAGGGTTGATCGGACAAAACCACTGTTCAACCCTGGCTGTGTATTAGGATCTTCTGAGGGAGTTTAAAAAAATACTAAGGCTTATTCATTAGAAACCTCCATACACCCGCGATACATGAATACATGCCTGTAGAAAATAGTGAAGATTGAGCAAGATCCATGGTCTAGTTAGCTCCGGATAGAGGGTGTGCATTGTTTTGTAACTATAATTTCAAAATAAGGAGTTAAAAAAATCCTAATGCCCAAAGGGATTGTGATTCATTGGTGTGGGGTTTGGACGTCAGCGTTTTTTACAACCTCGTCAGGTGATGGTAACGTGCAGCCAAGGGTTGAGAACTACTGAACTAGGTGATCTCCGTGTCCCTTTCCAGCCCTAAAATATTATCAGCCAAATTAATCTCGACCCCTCTTGAAACTATTTAAATGTTCAACTTGTAGGGGTAATTTTTTTTAAATGCATTACCTGCTATGTGAAAACTTTTTTTTTAATTTGTCCTAAAGTTACCCCTTATTTGATGGACCCAAGCTCTTGCCTGCTTCACTTGCAGGCATTGTTATCCTCTGGCCATATCTTGGAGCGGCCGCTTCTCAACTGATCCCTTCCCGGGATTCCCGCCGCCGGTGGGGCCACCGCACGGGCTGCGACAGCTTCCAGTTTGCCCTGGACCACAAGTTCCTGCAGCTGGTGCCACCAGCACTGCTCAGGTCTCGGCAGAGAGCGCGAATGCTTCCCTTTAAAGTGCCTTCACTTTATCCTCTGTACTTCTACTCAAAGCTCTACGGGGAACCAGATGTCCCGAACAGCTGGGGTTCCTATAGGAATTGTAATGTGGCGGGGTGCATATTCAAGCAATGCTGAATGGGACTGTGCTCCCACAGTCTGAAAGGAAAGGTCCCCCAAATTGGACCTCTCACAGGAAGCCCACTTGAGGATGCTCCCCAATTCTTTAAAAAAATTTTTTTAATGTTTATTTAGTTTTGAGAGAGAGACAGAGAGACAGAGTGTGAGCAGGGAGAGACAGACACACACACAGGATCCGAAGCAGGGTCAGGCTCCCAGCTGTCAGCACAGAGTCTTGAACTCACGAACTGTGAGATCATGACCTGAGCCAAAGTCAGACGCTTAACCGACTGAGCCACCCAGCTGCCCCAGATGCTCCCCAATTCTTAATCTGGATCCTCTGTCCTCTGATGGGTCCTCCTCTCAGAAAATGCCTCCTTCTTTGCACAACCACAATGGAATTCTTACCTTAGCTCCCCTTTAGGGTGACTGTCACCTAGCCACAAATTGGTCTCTCCCTAGGATTCACCACCTCCCCTCATCGGGACAATCCTAGGACTTGAGTAACCGTAGCAGGGCTCCTCTTGAAATCGGGGTGATCCAACCAAGAATTGCACAGGAGGGGAGGGACGTGGTGGGCTCGAAGCTGGGAGGGAACTGGGTGCTCCAGATCCATTCTTGACAGGCTAAGGGTAGATGTCTCCTCTTTCCTCCTGATTATCCAGATGGCAACGAATGGTGCTCTCTCTCTCTCTCTCTCTCTCTCTCTCTCTCTCTCACACACACACACACACACACACACACACTCTTCTACATTTGCCAAGGACCAGCAACATGTTCTCTATCCATTTAATTTAAGCAAGAAAAACTATTTTCTAAGTGGATGCTGATTCCTGCCCTCAATGCATTTGATGCTTAATTATAACGCAGAACTGTGTCCTCTCAGATTTTTTCATCCTTCCAACTCCAAAGTCATGCCCAGAGGCCTATTGGAACCTAAGACATGGGGCCACTTATGCTACCTTTTAAGGCACAAATCCATGTGGCTCTGAAGACCAGAGCTAAAATCCCAGCTCCCAGACCTTAAGGTACCCCAAAGACCAAATCTCCTTCACGCAGGGCATCTCCGTACCTTCATCTGTAAGGGCAGGGGAGGCAGGACAAGAGTCAATTACTTTTTTGAGAAGCCCTTCCGGACGTTGTGCTGGGGTTATTTAGGGTTTGAGGATTTGGAAATGGTGGTGAGTCCATATTTATTTTAATCCATATTGTTCACAACTTTGGCTTTGATTCCGGACTGAATATATGATTTTTAAAACCATTTCCGGGGCGCCTGGGTGGCTCCGTCGGTTAAGTGGCCGACTTCGGCTCAGGTCATGATCTTGCGGTCCGTGAGTTTGAGCCCCGCGTCGGGCTCTGTGCTGACAGCTCAGAGCCTGGAGCCTGCTTCAGATTCTGTGTCTCCCTCTCTCTGACCACCACCTCTCCCCCGTTCATGCTCTGTCTCAAAAATAAATAAACGTTAAAAATTTTTTTTTTGTAAAAAATAAAACCGTTTCCTATCGAAAAGTAGCACCCCCTTCACCCCCTCCTCACCATCCCCTCTTCTCTATATGTTGCTCCCCGACATCCACTTGTAGCTCAGGCCAGCGGCCAGGATGTCACCACGCTGGGCCATCGCTTGAGGCAATAATTACCAAATGGTCACTACCTTCAACTTTGTCTCAGGCTCCAAGGGTTGACCCCAAATTTAAGTTTCCCAAGAATTTGAAAATTAGTCTATGCCTACTCTCCCTGAACTTCTCCCCGTTTTATGTTTTTGAAGTCACATATCCTCTTACCTGTCGACCACATTTTGAGGGCACATGGTCAACCATGCACACAGTAAGTGCTTAATTAATATTTTGTTGGATTAATTGAATGGTTCCGAATAACGAAATTATTCACTCAGTGACTCTCCCATTTATAATCTTATTAAATGCCTCTGTGGTGTGAGAAGAGGGGTACAGATGTACATACAAGAGATCCAGTTCCAAACAGATGATTCCTCCAGGTATAGTGCATGGAAAGTATGCAAAGGGCATTGGACGTTCAGACCTCCTGGGTTGGAGAACTCCTCCTGATGACGGGTTGTGTGACCTTGGACAGGCTAACTCACCTCTCCAAGCTGCACTTCCATTGCTGATAAAAACAAGGACAGTGATAGGATCTGTCTTGTGTTGCTGTTTGAAGATTAAATGAGATGAATGCCCACAGCACTGGATCATAGGAAGGGCTTAATACGTATAAACTATCATTGTGCTGCTAGGTCCCAGAGGAGAACAATTTGGCCATTGAATATGTGAATGTTTTCAAGTGTAGACAGAGGACCGTCTATATCAGATTCCACTTGGGTCCACTTAAAAAATGAAGATCCCTGGGTCCTACCACAGACGTACTGAATCGTGCTTTCTCACGCTGAGACACAGCCTTCTGGATTTTATGCGGCTTCCCAGGCATATGCAGAGGAGAGGCACTCCAGCTTGTCCCCGCGCTGCGGGCAGATGTTTTACCTGCCACTCTAGGGCTCCTGAGATGTTCTGTGTGAGCTGTCCTGCTTAAGAGACCAGGTGGGCAGTGTTCATCCGCTTCTTCGTGTGCCAGGTGACCTGTTGGCCCAAATTTCTGGAAAGATCTTAAAGGCCAGTTTAAGGTGGGGTCATTCATTGTGATGCATAGCAGCTCCGTTAGCCCATGTTTCACATTCTTCATTTTTAATCTCTTTCTAGGCTAGATGTAGGCAAACATGAAGGGACATATGAAGAAAGAATAAGAAGCAAGAGGGGAGGCGAATGCTGTTAGCAAAGCAACAGACACAGAAGGCACAGGCTAGAAGCAGAGAATGAAAAAAAAGAAGAGAATGACATCAGGAAGAGGATATTTTGGTGCCAGCCACTGGCCATCTTCGGGTTCTCTGCTCTTTGTCCCTTGGGGACGGCAGGGGCGAAGTGGGGTGGATCGTAGGCAGGGGCTTTACAGCGTCAGAGCAGATGTTTGTTAACAACAGGCCAGTGTCAGTTCAGTGTGAAACTATTAAAAATTTAGTTTTATTGGCATCTCAGAAAGGCAGCAATTGTTCTATTTCCCTGGCACAACGCTCCCACGAGGCAGGTTGCAACTTGCCGTGTTTGCCCAAGCCTCAGCGGAGTGCCCAGGGAGGCGACAACTAGGCACGTCATTTTGAAAGCCTATCTGCCTCCCGATAGGAAAAGGCCCCCTGAGGTGGGGGTTTGTCAGCTTCTTCTCAGTCCCCAGAGGAGGGGCCTCCGGCAGCTCTTGGGCTTGGCATCTTTATGTCTGTGGACAGTCAGCCCTTCTGGAGAGCTCTGACTAGCTGTGTGGAGGCACACCTGTGCTTGTATGAGGAAGTCGAGGTTAACGGGGGACGATTTCACAGGTTCCCCAGCAGCCTTTCACAAACGACGGCTCAAACTCTTCACCACCGGAGAGTGCGTAAAAAGCACAGCTTTGGTGTTCTTCAGACCCAAGCCTGGGTGCTCACTGGCTGGGTGACATTGGGTGGGTGACGTGACTTCTCTGACTCTCAGACTGTTCATTCTGCTATCAGTATTGCTGTGAAGATTAAGTGAGAGGATGTGTGAGGAAACCCTCAGGCAATTCTGGCACACAGGAAGGGTTTGCAAAATGGTAGCCGTGGCCACTGCCAATGGTATGAATGTCGGTGCCATTGTGCAGAAACTTGGGACGTGGAAAACGCCCCTCCAGGCTTCATTGCAGGGATTAAGTCCTGTGATTTAATGCCCTCGGTGAACAGGATTGAACAGTAGAGTGTAGCGTAGGTAGCTTAAGTAACTGCCCTTCACCTTGAAGGATGGTTGGGCTTGTTCAAGTAGATTAATCAGAGGAAGTCGACTCTGAATTTCAGTTGTAAACAACACGGTCAATCCTATCAACCAATGTGTAGAAACAAATGGCACAATGCGTATTTAAGGACTTAATGAAGACACTTGGAAATACAAGATAACGACCACTTCCAAGCTTTGTGGTACATCAACAGCATGGCGGCTCTCAGGAGAAAAAAAATCAAGTATTTGCCCTTAAAGTTTACAAAACAACATTTTGGGAATGAAGAATTATCTACAGGTTAATATTGCTGTAGTTAAGATGTGCCTTTTGGGCATATTAACATTTCATTGACGAATGTTGGATAGGAGAAGCTAATGATTCATAAATGTCTTTCTCTGATGTTGCCTTAAGACGTACACCCTCATTTGGAGGTGAGGCTGCCCCTCCTTTTCAACCACCACAGCTGTGTCTACCCTCCACCCCCATGGGAGCCAAGGCATCTGGCCACATTAAAATAATTTTAGGGGCACCTGGGTGGCTCAGTTGGTTAGGCGTCCAACTCTTGGTTTTGGCTCAGGTCATGATCTTGTGGTTTCGTAAGTTTGAGCCCCGCGAGGGGCTCTGTGCTGGCACCAAGGAGCCTGCTTGGGATTCTCTGTCTTCCTCTCTCTCTGCCTCTCCCCTGCTGGCACTTTGACTCTCTCAAAATAAAATAAAATAAAATAAAATAAAATAAAATAAAATAATTTTAAATTCATGAATAAGCGAGCTCAAACTATTGAAGACTAATTGGTGATTTACCAGAATTAATTGTTATTATTCAAACCAGCTGGAAACTGCTACTGGAGAATTAAAAATATGTGAGCCAATTTTTAATAATACAAAATTTATTAGTAAAAAAAAATTAGAATTTGTTCATTACATAGAAAAGTAACACAGCTGAACATTCCCTACAAAAATGTTAACCGTAAGCACATAGAATAGGAGTGACACAGTGATCAGGTCTGAGGACTTCCTATTAATGCCTCGTGAGCCTCGGAAAATCGAAAATGGTGACGTGCAAACTGGGCTTGTGACGTTTTGTCAATGGGTTGGATATTTCGAGTTGTCATTTGGGGCGGCCGAAAAACAGATATGTGTACCGTGTTCCGAATTACCGTAACTGCCATTAACTATAGCAGATGTCACAGTCTGTCCCCCTCTTATAGAAATCACTGGTGGCCGCTGCAGAGGGGGCAAAGTTCACGTAGTCTGAGCTGGGGTAGGACAAGTACTCCGATGCCCTGATGGTGTCCAAGTGTTCTGCCTCACACGACGCACAGTAGCAGACGGAGGTGCCGGCCGAGGAGAAGCAGTCGTACTGGGCGTCCGGGGGCAGGTGGGCATAGGAGTAGTCTTCGGAGGGGAAGCCACAGTTCCTGGTGTCCAGAGAAGGGGGCGAATTGTAATTCTCTGGGGCATATGACGGTAGCTGAGCCGGCGAGTAACTGTAGTCTAAGGAACCGGAGAGAGTGGAGGAATCAGAAGGCGATCCCGGGGTCTAGAGAAAACCAAGGAACAAAGAGCTTGATACTTTAGACGGGATTAAAAGAGCTGCATGGAGTGGATTTAGTAACTCAGAGTAAGAACACTGGGGGAAAGAAATACAACACAACACCCAACCTAACCCAAGTGTGCAGGAGTAATTTAATTTGCAGACTGCATGAGTTCACGACACCCTATTCTGTATTTGCCTATTTCTTCCCCAACAATAAATTGCCTTGCTTCACTGGCCTCCTTTGTTGTGAACCATACTTTAGAGGATGCTTTGTTCTTAAACCACAAAATCCCATTGTGCGTCAAGTCACCTGCACGTCAAATCTTGCCGTGTGCCCCGATATAAGCCGCAGGTGGCACCTGGGATGTTCCTCCACACCCTTGACTGTGGACAGACAAGTGAGCGTGCACAGGCAGAAGTGAGATCTTCAACAAGCCAGTGTCTGGGAGACTCCAAGACGTGACTCACAGTCACTACAGTCTTGTCCCCAGAGGAGAAAGATACCTTCTGCTTTCTCATAAGCAGGGCTACGGTTATTACCGAGAAAGCCTTCTTTGGAAGCCAGAAGTGAACTGGATGACTGGGGCCCTGTATGCATATTCCGTGGAGTTAATTTCCTAGACCCTGAAAATTTAGTCTGCTACATTTTGACAAACCAAAAGAAAAAAAAGTATTTGCATTAAAAAAAAAAAACAACCTTACTTTTTATGGTTTTAAAAAACTGTATGAGTATCTAAAAGACATCTCAAACAATTGGTATCTATTAATGGCAACCTTACTCCATTGTAAATGGTACCATATTTTCCAACATTTGAGGTTCATGAAGAATAGACTGTCCAAATTCTTAGAAGGATTAAGGCTTCTTTTTCACTAGCCATCTCAGACCTAAATGAGTTCTTGTGCCTACACCAGACCAAAACAGGCACTTAGGAGAGCCAATTCAGCGTCAAAAATGAAACAAAAACCCGTTACCGGAATGAATGCCAGTTTCATACTGTGTAGATGCAGCCTTAATTCCATTTTCAAGAACTCAAAATCAAAAATCCAAGGACTGCTGTTTAAATCAATGATTTCCAGTTAATAGATGTCTTAACTACAGTTTTTAAACATTAAATGAACACTGTCAGGAAACCTCTTTTTACTGCCACCCACCACTTACTTGGGCATGGCCAACTTGGGAAATCACGATTCCGCGTGTATCCAAAGCTTTGCCCCCTGCGATGTGTGGTTATTTTGACCCCCACTGAATTTTAACTGGTTCTCTGCTTGTTTCCTGGATGATTTCCTTGTTGATAGTGTGATTTCTCACGAGATGATGCAAACTCTCTTACAAAGCATTACCACCCCAGAGTAAGCAACAGTCAGGTTTTGTAAAGAACCGAGATAAATTACCAGGCTCTGGCTAATGCAGAAAGGGGCGGCTTGGAAGCTGTCAGGGAAATAGTGTGGAGCACTTTGCGCGGAAGTGAGCGAAGGGTCCAGGTGTGTCTCTGTCTGAAGGTAGGAATCAAAGATCTGGTTGAGGCAGCTTGTGTTTTCCTCACAAGAAACACAACTGGAAAATTCTCGGGGTTGAAAATAACTGGGTGTGGAAGAAACCGGTTCAGGCTCAAAACACAGCCCTAGAAGAGAAAGGAATAAGCTTTTTGTTGTTGTTGTTGTTGTTGTTGCTGTTGCTGTTGTTGTTGTTTAAAAATTGCCCTTACAACTTTGAATAGAATTCTCTCCTATATTCTGAATATTTATCATGTGTGGGGGGAGGGGCAGGGGGGCTTAAGAAGTTCTAGAAAAGTAAATAGGCAGGCAATTTGGATTTTTTTTTTTTAGTTGCCTTAGTGAATTCAAATCTCAATGGAATAAATCTGGTTAATTATGTGGAAAGAGGCTGTAAATGTGGCCAGGGCACAAAATAAAACAATGACAATCCAACCTGAGTCCAACTGTCATAGTCAAATAATGGCTCAAGGCTCTGCTTTCTTGGACTATAAGGCATCAACATCCCATTTGCAGTTCAACTTCACCTCTCAGAAGTGACATACAGAATTGCATGAGGCTTTAAGAAAACTTCTGATGCCATGGGAAACAATTCTCTTGATTTTGTGTTGCTGCCTTTCTAAACTTTCACACTTACTCAGTAACTTAAATTTTGAGGAGTGATACAAATAGCCACGCAAATAATACAAATAGATACCAAGAACGTAAAGTGAATTAGTGGTATTTGTTACGAGTTACAAAAAGCAAAAATGTTTTCTTAGTAGCCATGTTAACGCGATAACAGAATTAAAATAAGTTGCCAGCTACCAAACAAGAATAATTCTGAGAACAGGGCTCCTCTTCTGTGTTTTTTATTAATAGGCTCGATTTTGATTGCAATCTTTCAATGCTCAAGGAAGATAGGTTTAGACTGTGTTCACCAGAGGACAACAGAACCCTGGATTTTCGGAAGTCTCACGGTTCCTGCAGGCTAAGCTACAGTGGCCCCTTCAGTAGGGTGCTAGCTGTTGGATGGCATAGGTAGTGCAGTTGTTCGTGTTGGGCTGAGAAAGCATATTCTGGAACCTGAGGGGGTCCTGCATTCAGCAGTAAGTACACTGAAAAGGATAACAGGTTCCTGAAAACAATGCTGATCTGAGTTTAGTTCCTTGGAGATTGAAGGAGGTGGAATAAAGGTGGAGATAGACTCTTGGGACAGAGCAGGAAGCAGAGAATAGACGTCTCAGAAATGAGGACGAAAGCGTGCCCTTGTTCCCTTGCTGGGCTTGCATCTGGAGGCACGATGCGATTGGTCGGATTCCAATTAAATGGTGGTGCCTCTCTTAACCCCTGAATCAAGCACCTGAAAGGCTTTCGAGAGGGACTTTTGGGAGAGGTTTTGAGGGAACCGCAATGCTGGCTGTACTGACCTGTAGAAGATGGTAGGACTTGGTCTGAAAGACGGACGCTGTTGCCTCCGGACGGCTGCCAAAGCAAGAACGTGACCACAGAGCAGAGTGAAATCAAAGTGCTATGAGGGGAGAGCTAAGACATTGTCACATGAACTTTGTTGCCTTCTCCTCTAAGGTAAGCCAGATTCTTTCTTCTAGAAGACAGTGGCTGTCGTTACATATGACCAATGTTACATTTTGTTTAGACTCAGTTTTTGTTTGCTTTTTTTTTAATATCAGATTCTCCCACTTAAATTTTAAAGGTTAATTTCAGTAAAAGTGAATGTCAATGATTTTCATATTACAGAGAAATGGAACAGTTTGAGACTGCTCGGCAAAGAGCTTTTCTATTAAACTATTTAATTTAAAATGAATAAGACCTAACCTTATTTAGCCCCAACTATCTATGACTTCATCCATCATCTTCTTCAAAATTTTCATATACTCTCTGGCTGCTTAGCCTTAGGAGTTTTGTGTTTTTTTCCCCCCCAAAAGCACGCAATTCCTAACTTTGCTCATCCTGGGTTAGCTGAAAATATTCCCATGTGCTTACTAGCTATGAAATAGTAAAATAGAAAATATTTTCTTAAATCTGTAGTCAGTGAGCTGAAGCCTATCTGCCCTCTAGGTCACGGTCAGTAAGTATTTAAACTCTTTGTATGTTCTGTACTCCTTTCTATAAGAATTGCTTTTTTCACGACTATATCTAAATGCTTGAAGTTTATGAGATTATTCCTTTTGAACGGATCATTGTATTGAGCAATGTAGGATTTTCTTTTCCTTTCTTTTTTTTCTTTTTCTTTTTCCTTCTCTTTCTTTCTTTCTTTCCTTTTTTTTTTTTTTTAAGGTTTCAGATGGTGGCTTTAAAGTTTAAAGGGACCAGCATTGCTCTGTGATTCTGCACTGGGAAGCCTCGCTCACCACACCTCTCTCTCGGATTACAGGGTATACTTACTCCCATGCACCATGTCACCCAGAGACTGCACACTCAGCCACCGCTGAAACAGGAGGTGGTGTTAATTTTGAAAATGATCCATGCTGTAATGTCATGAACCAGGAAGCTGGACTCCTTCACTAGCTCTTTATGCAAATATTTGACTGCAGCTTGAGCTGAAGCACTTGGAAGGAGTGGGTTTTAAAAAATCTGCTTCATTGTGGAGCTCTCCTTAACCCCTTTCCTCCCCGGGAATGGGAACGGTCTGTTTGTCCGCCTGCCCACATTATCTCCCTCAGGTATGTTTACAATCTCCTACTCGATGTTATCTTTCTGGTCATGGGTTCCCTTTCTACTTTGCTCTAGGAATACAAAGACAGACACCGTTCTCTTCAATTTCAAACAGCACAAAAAGCCACAATCTACAATTTATGAAAACACATCGAGGCTGTTTAAAAAAAAAGTTAATGGTTGAAAAGGGTAAAATATCTCTTTTGATAAATACTAACTCAAGTTTCCCTTTCTCCTAAAGGTAAAAGGTGTGTGTGTGTGTGTGTGTAGGGTTGTTTGTAAACTGACCTGGCCGAAATAAGTTTGTTTTTTTTTAATCCAGTTCAGAAATCTGGCATAAACACACTTCTCCTGGCACCCTGTTTGTGACCTGACATCTGCCTCAATCTATAACTTCCACTCACGATTGCTTTCTTAAAATGTCAAACTGTGGCCACTATTCTGACTTTATAACAAATTACGATAAATTTCTTCCTGCTTTGTATATTTGATAAAATTAACTCTGTTCTTGGCTCGAAGCTTCCCAGAGGCGTCCTTTCACTGGAGATCATCTCTGCTAAACTAAAGAGTCTACACCGGGAAGCAGGCATACACTGTCCCTTGAGTACACCCTCACAGCTTTCCTAGAATCCCAGATCCTCCTGCTGGCTCCCAGTGAGGGCTTTTAATCTGGCTCTCATAATGGAATCATCTGTGTGCTACTTCTCCGTGCCCGTGAGGGCATGGGTCGATATACTCTTCCAGGAAGTGAAGGAGAGCAGGCTTCGCTGTGCATGTTCCTGCAAGGCAGTGGTTCAGAAGTACGGCTTTATTATTTCTCAGGGGTGGTGGCGGTGATTCAGAAAAACTTAGACAAATCAAACAGCTCCAGGAAACAGATACTGGTCAGATACACAAGCGAAATGTTCTACCCTTGCTTTCATTCCCGCAACCAGCTAACGGGCACAGAAGCCAAACCTGCCTGTAGGAGGCCAGCCTTACAATAAAATCACCGTGCCGAAAGGGGGTTTCTCTGGGTGCATCGAAGCAGAATTCTACCATGCCCCCCAAACTCCTTAATGAAAGATTATATTTTGTTGTGAACATCCTGATGAGTTTCTTTTCCTTTCACAACCAGAAGCATTTCCCAGTTCCCGTGTTCCTGTTTTTGTTAATTTTATAACCATCTCTGAACTGAAGGAATCGAGAGCTGAGGCTACCAGATTCCTGCTCAGCGCAGCTGGACATGTGGAAGGGTAAATTTAGGGAGCCAATAGGTGGGAAGGTTTTTTGCTTTTTATATGGAGAGTAAGAAGACATGGGTCCTGTTTTTTAGCTCTGCCTGTAGTAACTGTAAGACTCTGAACATTAGCTGTAACAGAGGCATGGAGATCCTGATTTATTTACCCCACCCGGTTGTTACAAGAACTAAATGAAATAATGAGTGCGCAAAAGTGCTTTCTTTTTAACCACTGTAACCCGCCCCCCCCCCCCCCCCGCGCCCCGCCACAAATGGAAGGAAGCTTCATTGTGTTAGCTAAAATCCTGTACGTGGAGGTACTAACCTCTCCAGTAAATGTAAATTTTGCTGTGCAGGTTGTATCACGGCAGGCCCACACCTGAACTCTAAACTCTGAGCAAAGGGAGTGAATGGACATTACTGGATGGCCGGCTTTCAATTCTTGGCTATAATTTTATTTTAGTTGCTTTTTGCAAATAATAATAACGACAGCTAACATTTATTGAGCACTTGCTAAATGAACATACTCTTTCATTTCAAATAAAGTGCTTTATTATATGCTTTATAACTCATTCAGCCCTCATTAAATTCTATTATCTCCGGCTTAAAGATCTGCTCAAGGATACGCTTGCACCACGGAGGTTCTGAACCCAGCCTACTGGTTCTAGAACCCATGCTCACCACTTCCATATCGCTTGCCTCTTCCCACAAAGGGCCATTTCAGGAAGTCGTGCATTGCACACAAAGAGCACCAGGCTCAAAAAGCATCGTGGGGAGGATGCCAAAAAGCTGGGGACGGGACCAACCCTAACGCTGACAATGTGGGCCCATCTGTCATATCCCACACGCACACCCAAAGCAACCCACAAGCGATTGTATGACCAAGGGCTTTCAGCAATGAATGGCCCTACGGTGGAGGATAACCCCACCTAATTTATTGGGTTCTGCTGCTGCCCTGAGCACTCCTAGCAATACTATCTGCTTTGGAAAGTATATAAAGTGGCTGGGTACCCTTACGCCTGCCTCATATCACCTCATGATAACCTGGAAGTGCTTAAGGCTTTACTACATATTAAGGAGGAGGTTCTCTACCCCAAGCTGTCTCTTCTGCAGATACATGGCCCGTTTGTGTTGGGAACTTTCTGTGCCTGGTGATTTACAGATAAATGACCTTAGAAGCTGGGTTTCGTAAGAATGAGAAGCAGGGGGCATGTCCACAGAGATTCTCTCCTTGAAGGGCTCCCTAAAGGAAATGAGTTTCTGGGAGAGATTTTCTCTCCATGTGTGAGGGCACATACAACTGTCTTCCTACCCGAATAACCACCGACTTACCTGCTGGCTGCTACTGTCCCTGCACCAGGTCAACAAGCCCTTTGTATTCAACTGTGGCCAGTGAGGGATGGGCTCCCCTGAATCCTGAGCCCCACGACATGCCCCAGCTGTGTGTTGTGGCTTCCTGTGCTGAGCTGGGAAGAAGCTGGGCACAGAAGTTATAAAAGGCAGCTTTGGAAGGCCAGGTCTGGGGTTGGTGGCCGAGCTTAGGGTGGCCTCCCACATCTTTCCAGACACAGGGTTAAGTGAGGCCGAGCACTAGGTGGGGAGTAGGTGAGGGGTGATGCTTACGGTTCCCCCGGAGGCTGCCTGGTGCGCCCTTCTCTGCTGCAGCAACTCCTTCACCGTTATCTTCACCCGGACACCTTGATACACCTTCGGTTTTTCTGGGGAAAGGCGACTGAGTCAGTGGTCAAATGTGAGGTTTGGGTGTAGACAGGGGTCGGGGGCAGGGGGTCCTCTTATAGACTATGACACCGGAGGCCAGGTTTCTAGGTTCCAAGAATGCAAAGAGAATGCTACAAGACAGGTGGGAAGGGACCCCAAAAGTCTCCGACCTGAGAGGATGAGGAGGAGCTGGGCAGGTTTCGGGGTCCCCAGTGGAAACAGAATCTATGGGAATCTGTGGGGCCACCCACGCCAGGCTGGGCCCTATCTCTAGGCCAGTAGCACACAGGCGTTTCTGCTCAGGAATGCGGACAGCAGTCTAGGGAAGCTCACCACCTTGGCTAAAATAGGGGGACCTCGGGCTCTGGGCCCAGCCTGCCGCCGGGGAGAGGGTATTGCGGGCCTGGGAGGGGCCCGATGGCCAGAGCAGGGACGGCTGCTCTGATCTGGAGCCGGGGACCCAGCCCACTCCCCTGTGATGCTGTGCGGAAGCTCTGAGTCCCTATCTTCTCCATCAGGCCAAACGCGGCTTCTGGGGAGGCCCCGACCCCTCGTGCCGTTGGTCTGGAAGCCAGCCCCGGGACGAGCAGCGGGCAGGGGGCGGGGGGCTGGGGTGGTGGAGAGAGCTGTCCTCGGGCTGCTGAGGGACCTGCTCCACCGACCTCAGTAAAGGGCCCAGGCCCGGAGCACTAACCCCCTCCCGTCTTTTTCTCCGGCCTGGTCTCCCTCGCCCCCTTTCTCCGCCTTTCCCGCTCGCCATCCTCTCCCCCTCCCTCCTTCGGCCCCGGCTCCGGCTCTCCCTTCCTCCCGTCGCTCCCCACCCCCTCCCTTTCGAGTGCAGGCGTTTCCCGGCGGCGCACGGGGCCTCCGGCCTCGCCGAGCGAGGCTCCCGGGGGTGGCGCGGCCCGCCGGGAGTCAGCCCCGCGGAAGGGGTCGCGCTCGGGGCCGGCGGGGCCCGGCCGGACTGCGCGGCCGGCGGGGAGGCCGCGCGGCGGCGGAGCGCCGGCGGGGAGGGAGCCCGGGCGCCGCAGGCCGGCCCCGCGGAGCCGCAGTGAGTAGGTGGGACCGCGCGGGGCCGGGCCGAGCCGGCGGGCTTTGGCGGTCGGGGGTGGCCGCGGGAGCGCCCGCGCCTCCGGCCCTGACCCGGACCCGGGAGGGAGCGCGGGGGCAGTCGCGCGGGGGAGGGGCCGGGCCCCCGGACTCGCGGCGGCCGCTCGAGCTGCCCGGGCGCCTGGCGACAGTGCCGCCAGCGCCGCGCCTGGTCACTGCGGAGACCGCAGCCGGACAGCCGGGAGCCCCCGCGCCACGTCCCGGGAGCCGGGGGTCTCCCCGGAAAAGCGGGCTGCGCCGCTCGCCGCGCAGACCCAGGGCATCCCGCGCCTGGCCCGCGAGGCCCGGGCGCCGCGCCCTCTGCGCGGCCCGGTCTCCCGCACCCGCCGTCCCCGCGCGGCTCGCAGCCCGGTGGGCAGCGGGTGCAGCTCGGGGGCCGCAGAGGGGGCCGCCTCCGCCCGGCGCCGTGCGGCCGGCCCGCGCGCCCTCGCTCGCGTCCCGGGCTCACCGCGAGCCTCTAGCTCCCCCCGCCGCCGCTTCTGGGCACGCAGAGTCCGCGCCGCGAAGTCCCAGGGTCACAGCCGTGCCAAAGTGGAAGGGCGGGTCGGGGGTCGGGGGTACGCGGACGTCCACAGCGGCCGGCCGGGCCTCTGGGCCTCAGCCCTCGGGAGCAGGCGCCGAGTGGGAGCAGCCACAGCGTGGCCCGTGCCCTCTCGGGGTCCCGGGCTCATACTTGCACGCCCTGACTTTGTGCCTCTCTGTTCTGTGCAGGAGAAGCTGTGGAAATACACCCGGATCGAAACGCCCCTGGCTCGCGTGACCCTACCCCGGGAGAAGCAGCCCAGTTACCCGACATCGTGGTCAGCAGAAGCTGGGTCGGTGCCTGGGTGCTGCAGCTGCGGGAACTCGGTGCCTAGGAGGGCTCCTGTGCAAGGAGAGAAGCAGAGATGCCACATTTTTAAAGTTTCACAAAGCATCCAGCTGCACCCAGGTTCCTGGAGCAGGAGACAAACAGAATTAATGTTTTATACCTTCGGGTATAGGTTTGAGTTTTTTCCCCCTCATGCCAAGTATTTAAAACCTCTAGAAACCCATGATTTGACAATCAATGATTGCGCGATACTTTCAATTTGAATATTCAAAGGCTTAACAAAATGGACTATCTTCTGCAGAAATCCTGCACACAGGCACCCCACAGACAGTCCAGAGAAACAGGGAGTGAGACCCCTGTGGGTCCTGGGCCTTGCTTTTATTGTATTTTAAGCATTTTGCCCACCTTTCCACAGACAGAGCAGGAGTCCTCAAAGATGCTCTGTATTTCTGCCTCAAAGGCAGCTCCAGGAGCCCTGAGTGACTCAGGCTGACCTTCGTGACCACCTGAGCCAGGCCGGCTGGCCAGACCGATTCCCACGTCCCTAGTCTCCATTTTAAGGGAAAATCTCAGGTTTTGGGGAGCGAACACGGCAGGCAGTAGGTTCAGCTTGGGAAGGAGTCTTGCAGGCCCCAGGTTGCAGGCCGGAGGCCTGGCAGAACGCTCAGCTGTCTGCGCCGCATCTCCTCCTGGCCACTTGCTGCCGGCCCTGCCTTGGGTCCTGCTCTCTGTGTGCGCCCCAGACCCTGGGGTTTCAAGGCAGAATGCCAACCCATTTGCTTCTCCACAAGGAGCTGGGGATGCCTGTGTGGCCTCACTCTGAGTTTTTTTCTGAGGCTGGCGTTTCTTCCTGATGAAGTTCCCTCTTCTCTCATCTTTCTCTGTCTTGAGCCACCCCTGCCCTGTTTGCTGCAGGAGTTTGTATTGAGAGACGATGTGGACGAGCTTGGGTCCCGCTCATTTGAGCTGAGAGGAGGTGGATTTGTGTTCAGGCATTCACACTTTGGGTGAGAGGCGGGAGAGGCTTGCGCTCAGGATGCGGGGCCCCTAGGTCCAGGCCTAGGCCCCTCAAAAATGACGGAACTGTGCTGAGTTGTGTTCTCCGAGCACTTGCTGTGACTCTTCCGTGTGATGTGGAAACTTGAGAAGACAGGAGTGGTCCAGAGAGGGAGTGAGGGCCAGGCCAGACCCTCTTCCAGCTCCTGAGGGGAGGGGGCAGCACCAAATGACAGAGAAGCAGGATGGGGTTCCTTTTGCAAATGAGCCAAGACATTCCCATGAGGCCGGGCCAGGCGATGGTGACGGGCCTCTGTTCCCTGAGTTCTGTGAAATGCAAAAGCCCCATAGGCCACCAGAAAAATAATCCGAGTTCCCTTGAACGTGTCCAGTGCAGGGTAGAATGTACATGCCGATGGGAGAATGGAGGCCCCTTGGGGCGACAAGACGCTGGAGTCTGTGATGGGTAGGAGTTGCTTGGCAGAGGATCGGGGCTGGGAACACCTGAGATGTTAGCTGGTGGTGGAAGGCAGCATGGGGTGTGTCCGTTCACAGCCCAGCTGGAATCTCTCAGCTTCCGGAGCCTCTTTCTACAGAGGCCTCTGAGTCTGTGTCCTGAGTTTCCCTGATGGGCGTCAAGCTGGAGGACAAGACTGGTGAGGAGGGGAAGGACACTGGCAGTTCAGAGAGCCCATTTGCTCTCCCCCAGCCCTGCCTGGTCTGGGCACCGCTCCTTCTAACGGAATTGAGAACAGAACTGTGGACTTAGGGACGGTGGTCTCTTGCCCTCAGAGTTTCGTCCATTACTTCTTTTCTCTTGTGTCTTCCTCCTTTTCTTGTTTTCCACTTAGTGTTTTGTTTGCTTTTTAAAATCTTCCTCTCTGTCTTTTGGACTTTCTATTTACTTTTTTCCCCAAGTGTCTTTTTCTTTGTCTCGCTTCCTGTCACTGCTTTCCTCTGTTTCTTGACTGCATTGCTGTTTTTCTCCCTGGGCCCTTGAGTGTGTCAGTTTCCCTCTGTTCTGGGGTGCTTTCTCGTTTTTTTCAGGCTTACTCTCCTTGCTGACCTCTCCTTTTGTGTGGAGATGGACAGAGGTTGTCGGAGGTCACTGAGTTCCCTTGGCAACATCACTGAAGTTGATGCTGATGATTGGTACGTGATGTTTGCAGAGGGCAGGTGGAGGGGTCAGGGACAGCGAGAGATGAGGTCCTTGGAAGTCACAGGGTCTTTGGGACAGCGAGGAGCTCAGTCCCTTCCTTGAGAAGTCTCTGCCTGAACCATGGCAGCCGTTCTGGGGGCTTCTGTGTTGGCCCTGCTGCAGGGATGGATGTCCCAGGGCTGTCGCTGGTGAGCGACTTCAAGAAAATTGGGTTTCCTCAGGCCTCAGCCCTGTTTGGAGAAATATGTCTCCCAGTTTTTACCCCAGTATGAATGGAATTTTGTTTCCTGCTCTTTCTGTAATTGCAAAACCCCAGCCCAGATATTTCATGTCCAAATATCATGCTTGTGGATGCAAGGGGGTGTTCTTTCTAATGAGTCCTGTGAATCTTTCCTGCGGATCTGCATGTGTCATGAAGTCTGGAGTAACCAGGTCTACCCTGAGACCCCATTGAGTTGGATGGTCCTCACAGGAGACTTTTTTCAAGAAGTTGTCATTTACTGAGTGTTTATTGGATATCAGGCACATTGTACAGCCTCCCCCTTTCACAGATGAGGCTCAGAGAGGGGTAAGCAACATGCCCAAGGTTATTGAGCACATAAATGGCAGGAATGGGTCTCAAACCTTGACAAGTCTGATACTAAAGGTCTTGCCCTTAACTATCGTTGTCTTCCTGATCTTTTATCACAGAGGCTTTCAAAGCTTTTTGACTTCAACCCATAATAAGAAATTCATTTTACATGTTCACATGCTATATGGCAACATCTACATGTTTATTAAACTCCTCACGAAACAACGTATGCCCGTGGATGAGAGGCATTCTGACATTTGCTATCCCATCTTGTCCATTTCATTCTATTCATGAAACATTTATGTCGGTTGGGAGTCGCTGAGATAATTTGCTGGCCCACTAATGAGCTGTGACCAGCACTGGAGAGATGCTACATGCAAGACAAACACACTTGTCAGTGGTGTGCGTGTGAAAGTATTCGGAACTGTTTTACTGTCGGGGTGTGTGAAGGGACACACAGGGCAGCATGCAGACTGGAAAGCATTCTGTAAGGACTGGGGACACAGAACCCTGAAGGAGACTGGCCGGCGGAGAGGTTGAACTGTTCACTAAGCTAATTATAGTTTGTGCTTCTCAGACTAGCAACTCTTCCCTCTTGCGGGGGGCGTTGTCACCTCCAGGGTATCTGCCCTGAAGTCCTGATAATCACTCTGGGGTTTTAATAAAAGGCTGAAAATAATGTTGTGAGCTTTCAACAGCCTTTAACAGGCTCACCTGCTTAAAAATCTAACACAGGGTCCTGAATTTTGGATGTTGAAAGGGACCCTTGAGGTGCCAAGAGAGATGTGGAGCCTTTCTCCAACATTCCTGCTGGTGATCATCCAGCCTCTGGCTCCCTCCGCTGCCTGGCTGAGCCCCTGGCCCCTGATGGACGTGGGTTAAGGCAATGGGAACCGACTTTGTAAGGGAGCATGTTCCGCCATCAGCCTGCTTTAAACACAATGATCATTGACTGAGCCAAAATCCAATTATGTGTTAGTTGACCACCAACTGTTCTCTCGCTTCCACTCTCTCATTGTTTGGTTTGTTCACGGATTCATGCTTCCAACAGCATATACTGATTATGAGTATACACGATACTGAGATCATGACCTGAGCCGAAGTTGGACACTTAACCGACTGAGCCACCCAGGCGCCCCTGCCCTGAGCCATTTCTTTTTGAGGCTTATTATCTGTAATTTCTCTAGTTTTTCATATATTCTAGTTTTTCAGATCTCTGAGCCACTGAGCTCAGCCACTGAGAAACCCTTCAGTGTATCAGAGACCTTCTTAGAGTCACTGAGCATCCAGGGTAATGGGAATAGAATACATTTATTTTAAAGGTTTTAAATGGAATATTGAACTGAATTTCTTTGGCAGGCTTTCGTATGCAAACGACACTGGTGAGCATTATATTTTACCCCCAAAGTAGGAGATTTCATGAATATGAAAAGACTTTCAGTATAAGGAAGGAGGAGTCTATTCCCTCCAAATTTGACTACAGCTCTAAAATTCTCTTTATTAATGCAAAGTTCTTTTGTCATTTTGACTTTGGGACACTGTTACCAAACCTTGGGGGAAATATCAAGTTCCAAAAACATGGCAGACACGAGTACTTGCTGGGTCCGGAGTGAGTGTTTGGTCCATATGAAAATGACCAGGAAGACTTACAGATGGAGGTTGTTTAATGATTTGTGATAACTCCGTCTCCTGCCGTAAAACATATCCAAACTTTTAACTTTTCCTGAAGAGGCTTCTGTAGGGAACAAGCATTTGCTAATTTATCATTTAAATAAGGAAAATATTATCAGACACTGCTTGAAAAGTTCACCTTTTACTTAAAACATTTTTATTATGCCATATAAAAACATAGAAAGATGACTGTGATAAAAACCAATGAATATATTACCAAGGTTAAGAAATAAAACAGTTGAGTGATCTTTCATTTATGACTAAATTAATTTACTAAGCATTAAACTTTTGGATTATTCCACTCAAGGTATTTCATCAGGAAGAAGGCCAGTAGGGACATTTATCAGTTTTCCTAATGCAAAGGAGCTAATTCTTAGATATTTTTTTCTCTACGTTTTCTTCCTTTTGGAACTTGTAAAGATCTTAATACTGTCCTCCTCTTTCAGCTTATAAATGCACTGACAATGATATTGCATACTGCAAATCCACACATCTTATTTACTGGAGTGAAAGAGTAGAGGACACTTCTGTATCGGAGATCAAAGATAACATGGTGTTATCATTTACAGATAATTATAGAAGATTTTATTATTTATTTAACCTGATATTTAGGGATTCTAGTTCCTTATCGATTTATCATATTTGTTTTAATCACAGCAGAGAAAACACCCAATGTTGAATAACTTTGATTTATAAGATTTCTTAGCAACATATTATGCTATGTATACTACGTAGATACTAAATGAATATATGGACAGTTTCTGTGTGCTACATCAGAGTTCAGTAGTATTCTTTCTTAGAGATATTTAAAAATACGAAGTCAATCATCTTAAATATATTACCATTAACACCCAGTATCTACTACTGCCATCAACATTTGCAGAGAGTTTGGCTAATGTCAGGTAAGAAACATGGTAGTGTTTTCTCATACATCAGTCTCAGAGACCTGTCACCCGTAGTGTCAGGATGCAAACAGTTACTCATTTTTGTGGTGCTCTTTTAGTTCAGTTTAACAAAGATATTACTGAGCACCTACAACATGCTGGGCACTAAGCCAGACACATTGCTCACCCACTTGTGAGTGCTCTGCTTGATGAGTCTAGTCAGAGAATCACTTTTTACCCAGAATGAATGATTTTGCATTTAAACACTCTACAGTCAGTCGTTAGAATATAATCTGTAAAGGCACAGACTGATGTTTTAAATAGAAAGGATACTTGAGACAGAACATAACGATGAAACCTAAAGAGAGTATGATTTTGGTGTGTGGTTGGTAGAATCACTATAGTGTAATGTGACTTAAACCTTGGATCAATCTATAGTTACTTCAGTTTTTTAAGTGTAACTGATGTCTTCTTTCTTATGACTGTACTGTTTAGATTTACATATTAAAAAATGGATCAAGGGTGCCTGGGTGGCTCAGCTGGTTAAGCGTCTGACTCTTGATTTCGGCTCAAGTCATGATCTCATGGTTCGTGGGATCCAGCCCCGTGTCTGGTTTGGTGCTAACAGTGCAGAACCTGCTTGAGATTCTCTCTCTTTCTGCCCCTGCCCTGCTTATGCATGTTCTCTGTCAAAAATAATTTATTTTAAAAAGAAAAAAATGGATCACAAAGATACTAGTGACACATATGTATGTGTGTGTGTATATATATATATATGCATATTTATACATATATGTACAAACACACACACATATATATACACATACGTATATATGTATATATGTGTGCATATGTGTGGGTACATCTGTATGCATGTAAATGTGTATTTTATTATTGGGATTAGGAATTATTTTCCCTTTGTGGAATTTCTTGTAAAGAATTCAATGCTTAAGAGAACTGGAGTATTTCTTCCCCTACCACAATAATACCATCATATTCTATTAAGTGAGCTGTCAAGTCGTAATGCTCATTTAAAAGCATTTATTAAATAAACCAGGTAGGGGCGCCTGGGTGGCTCAGTGAGTTAAGCTTCTGACTTTGGCTCAGGTCCTGATCTTGTGGTTCACGGGTTTGAGCCCCGTGTTGGGCTCTGTGCTGACAGCTCGGAGCCTGGAGCCTGCTTCAGATTCTGTGTCTCCTTCTCTCTCTCTCTGTCCCTTTCCCGCTCATGTTCTGTCTGACTGTCTATCTCTCTCTCTCTCTCAAAAATAAATAAATATGTTAAAAAATGAAATAAGCTAGGTAAGGATGTGGTTTCCTTTCATTCTCTGGGGTTTGTATAACATTGTGGGAGGAACACAAACACTCAGCTACATGCCGTAATGTCTGTGTCCAGCGATTTGGGAGGACTGTGGATACTGCGGTTTCTGCAGGGGCAGATTTGCTTTCTGCTTCTTCTTGACATTATCATCTAGCCAGCTGTCTTGGGTAACTTGAACGTGCCATCCCCATCTCGGCCTACTTTAAGCCTCACGCACCTAAAAGAGATAGTGTTTTGAATCCGAGTTCTCTAATTTTCCCTCCTTTCCCAAGAAAGTTATGAGTCTGAGGAAAGCAGGTTTAAGGAAGGAGAGGGAGAGGATGATGAGCATTTCTTTCTGACGCCGGCCTTGTACATTCTTACGAGAAGGTGCAGTAAGTCCCTGGCGTGCAGCAGGAAATAGAGAGTAGTTGGGACTAGGGAAATAGGATTAATTTCTGTGTCATAATTTTGTAGCGTGGTTTCGCTTTTTAACAAAGTATCTCAGCTTCCCAGAATAAACCAGAACCAACTTGAAATACATGTAATAAGATAGAAATACTTTGTCAAGGAAACAGAATTCCTAAAAACCATCTACCACTTGGAATTACTAACCCCACTCCCCACACCCCAGTCCCCCTTAGACTGAGCAGCCAAAATGGATACTTAGGCACCGCGTGGGCCTGTGCAGGTCTCCTTGCTTGTAAATTAATTTTGTTAAATGCTACAATGCTTCAAGGAGAGTATAGAGTGCACCGAGCTCGCTGCACTTACCCCGGTCTGAGGTCTGGTTGTGGAGCTGTACTTACCTGAGAGTCAGTGCATCTTCAGGTTGTGAGGAGACGATCGTAACGCGTGAGAAGAGTAGAGCAAACCACGGGGAATGAGCACGTCTAACACTCAGCATTAACAATCAGACAGGAGTTAAAGCGATGTGGACACATATTTTGGTTTACACAACTACTATTGTGCTGTGTGCTTCTTAGTAACAATGGTAAGCAGCAGTGGACATAACCAATATAGAAAAATGGCTTTTGAGACCCTTGTGGAGACCCCTAGATACACAGAGAGGCCAAATCTCTTCTTTCTGGTGCAGGGGCCTGGATGAGGGAGGGCTCTGCTAACGATTCCGGGACCAGGACTGAGATGTCAAGTCTCACCAGACTTAAAGAGCAGCTCTCTGGGCGCCTGGGTGACTCAGTCGATTGAGCGTCTGACTCTTGATTTCGGCTCAGGTCGTGATCTCGCAGTTCATGGGATCAAGCCACACGTCAGGCTCTGCACTGTCGCAGAGCCTGCTTCAGATTCTCTCTCTACCTCTCTTTCTGCCCCTCTCCTGCTCTCTGGCTTGCACATGCTGTCTCTCTCTCTCTTCTCTCTGCCCCTCCCCCTGCTTGCAAGTACACACACACTCTCTCTAACTAAAGACATAAACATTAAAAAAAAGAAGAAGAAAGAGCAGCTCTCTTGTGCACAGAAGTTGCCCCACTGCACTCAAGAGCTAATGTTGAGGGAAGTGAAGATAAGGCTGTGACAAGAGGTGGTGAGAGAGAAGAGCTGGGGCAGGGGACCCAGGAGAGGGCAGCCCAGTGGCCGGGAACCCACCAGTGCTCCTTCCTGATCTGCTTCTGCAGGGCTGCTCTCCCAAGAGGGTGCTGAGGGGTGTACGGCAAAGGAAGGCTCCCTATCCAAGCATTTCTGCGGGCACCCCATAAACAGGGAGTGTACTTGCTTAGCCAGAAAATACCATTGAAGGCACAGAGGAGGAGTATCAATTAGTCACTTCTAAGTGTGAATTAATGCCCTTATTTGGTTTTTCTGGACTCCTACCTAGATGGGGTAAAGCACAGGACACCATAACAGAGGATGTGATCAAAACTGTATTAAGTGGCTTTACGCAACCAGGTGGAAAAGGAGAGCAATGGCCCCCAGGAGATGGAGGAAAAAGGCATTGGGTCAAGAGGGACCAGAGGGGTCAGGAAAATGTGATAAGGGAATAAGGAAAAGAAGGTGGCAGGAGAGTAATAGAAAGAGTGTGGGTGTGACCTGTGGGCCTTGACTCATGCTTTGCAAAGTCAAAGGGCATGCAAGGCTTTTGTGATGGGCTTTGTGAACTCCACTGGCAAAGGAATCTACAGCAGTCAGACTTATACATGAGACAGACAGAGGCTTCAGACGTCAGTTTCTTCATTTATACACAATAGGAGCTATACACTTCTGAGCAATGAGCCACCAACAAGGTCTTCCTTCAAATGGGGGATGTTGTGTGTAATGCTACTGATGCACATGTGACAATCTGTCCTGCGAAGCCTCTTTGCTTCTTGGTATTCTGTGGTCTGTTGTTTCTTGTCGACAGCCTAGTCCTGCTCTCACCATTTCCTTTATTCTTACTTGATCACAGAACACCCATTTCACTAATCCACTCTAATAAGTATATATATATTTTTCCATCTGAGAAACAATGTAGCTTAATTAAGGCTATCATGGATCAAAGAAACTTTGGGGCCTATTTTTTTTGCTGGGGGGGGGGGATGGTGATTAGACTTGTTTTTTGACATTCTAGGCTTTAGGGCAGAGTCAAAGCTGTGTATTTATGAAGCCATAGTCTCCTGACCTCATCCAATTTTAACCACAATAAAGCATTTATATATGGTACCATATCTGTTACTGGTCCTTTTTAAGTCACTAAGGAGAGACACATGGATAACACTTTACTCTTCAGAAATTCCATGGTACAAAATGAGTTTGGTTTTACGTGCCCTAATCTACACTGTATCCTATGCTTTCTCTCTTACTGTAGGACACACATAGCTCATCACCAAGAAAAACTGCACAGGAGGATCAGTGTATTTCATGATCTGCATAAACTTTTTAATGTAATTTAAGAAAACTACGAGCGCTAAACATGATAGTTCAAAGATAACAGAAATTCAGAATGTAAGGTGTTACTAAAGTTCCAAAAAGGCATCGCTCTCAGGTGTCTCACTAGAATACGGTCTGATGTCCCGAATTGACGTACGTTGTATTTCATGGGGCTGTGGTAGGGAGGATTACAGATGAATCCCGTGGTCTGTTAACAAAGGGCAGCCTGATGGCCTGTTCTGAGAATCTGGTTCTGAATGAATAAGCTACCACACTGCAAATGGTCCATGAAATACAGAACCCCGGAGAGAAAAGCCCAGCAGAAGTCCTTCAGTGCTCCCCTTCAGTAAGCTCTACGGCACTCATATGACCCCCACGCCATGCTCCCGTCTTCTTTGGTCCACGAAGAAGGGTCCTGAAGGGAAGGGGTGTCTACCCCCTCCTCTGGGGCGAGGGGCACCACCTTGTGCGGTAGATCATTGGACATGGTCATGAAAGGGGTGAAGGGATACGGGGGTGGGGTGGGGTACCCTGGCACATGATACAGATCCTCTAGTGCATGCAGGGAGTAGGACTGAGCCCCAGCTAGGGGGGCCCCCCAGCTGGAGCTCCTGTGCTGAGTGCTGGTCCCAGACTCCAGCTGGGAGAGACATCCTGTGCTGGGCGGCAAGGTCTGCGGGGTATCGGCGGGCACGGGGTCTGCCTGGCTGAGACCATCGGGCACCGTTTGCTCCCATGAGTCCCTCTGAGGAGAACGGAAAGGTCACTGGGGTTAGTCATTAGATGATACTCCGACGTGGACAGATTTCCTCACCAACACTGGCTGTGGTCACACCATGGCTTCCAGAGGGGACTTGGTGTCCCCTCTCTGCTGTTCCAGCTTCCTTACCAGGCACCTGTTCCCTCTGGTGTCTAATACCAGCAGTGAGAGTTTTCGTTCCTTTCTTACTCTAGAATTAGATTCTCTATATTTATTACAATTCCTTTCCCCAGAAAACACCACTAAAGGAGTGAAAGGAGGGAATAAAACAAACATTTATACAGCATTTCACCCATTACGACGTACTATGTCTTGCATTCTTTTTAAGCTTCACCCTACCCGGGGTCCTAGAATGCCGTTTCCACAGTGGGGACGCCAGTGCTGGCCGCTCCTGGGAGGAGTACGTCTCTAAACTACATGGTGGGCTTTTGCCCTCAGAGAGCCAAGAGGTAGAACTTCCATAGGCTTAGAGCTGGAAAGACTTGGGTTCACTTCATGGCTGTGCCACTTACTAACTTTCTCACTCTGAGTACCTCACTTTGTTCATCTGTAAAATGGGGCTTTAAGAATTGTATCCTGAGTCGTTGCAAGTATTAAAGGAACAAAGCCACACAGGAGTTCCTGGCTGGAGGAGGTAACTCCATAAGGTTAATTCACCCCCTTTTGTCTAAAATCCCATCTTTAGAGATTCATTCCTTTGTAGTTGAAGGCTTTACAGTTTTCTGTAAGTTGGGTGTTGGTATTCTTCAGATCTTTAGGAACTCACCACTTTGTTAGGATTGAGGAAGAATAAGATTCTATAGGGTAGAAATATTGTGGGAGAGGGCGCAGGGGGACTGGGAGGTTAGGAGACACCTTGGTGGCCTGCCCTGGCAGATTACAGCCTAGTCTCGTGGGAGATGTCACTTCAGTGAGCTTTCCTTGTGTGCTGCGGGAACGATGGGGGAGCGTCTGGCAAAATGAGTTGAGTCCTAACAAAATGGATACAAACTTGCCTTAGAGTTGTCCCCTCCCAAGACCCTAGACAGACAGACCTTGCGGGGGTCGTGGTCTGCGTGGATTTTGAGGAAGGGCCCCTCTCGGAGCGTACCCTGGGAGAACAGCCTCAGAGGTGTGCCGGGCAAGCCGGACCTGACTTCCACCTGGTTACCAAGCGCAATGACCGGCCAGACCTCACCTTACTCCCTAAACGGGAGACCCCTGCATACTCACAAGCACGAAGTGCGTGGGGTCCCCAGGGAAGGGTGGAGGCAGGAGCGGCGGCAGGGGCGAGGCGCTGAACAGAGAGCTGGTGCTGGGGGTCAGGCCCGGCGGGGGCCGGTGGTCTGCGTAGGGTTCCGGGAAGTAGGAATCCAGGAGGGCCGGGTGGCTCTGCCCTGCGGGGGACTCACAGGGAAAGGGCTTCGCCGGTGAGGTGCAGACGTCATTTGCAAACTGTTTCGTGTTGTGGAAATCCGAGTCAGAGAGGAAAGATCTTCTGACACCATAGTAACCTGACGTTACCGGTGAACCTGTTGCCAAAGGAAAAACAAACTGGCAACAATCTCTCCATGGGAAGTCCAGGCAAATCTGTTGCAGCTGAGACCCTCCACGTGGGAAACGGTCTTTTTTTTTTTTTAATTCAAATTTGCATTTAAATTCTAGCTAGTTAACATACCAGTGCAAAATTGGTGTCAGTAGTAGAATTCAGTGATTCATCACTTACATACAACACCCAGTGCTCATCATAACTGCCTTCCATTTTTTTTTTTTTTTTAAGTTTATTTGTTTTAAGAAAGGGAGCGCCAGCTGGGAAGGGACCTAGAGAGGAGGAGAGAGAGAATCCCAGGCAGGCTCTTTGCTGTCAGGACAGAGCCCATTGTGGGGCTCAATCTCACAAACCTTGAGATCATGACCTGAGCAGAAATCAAGAGTCAGACACTTAATCAGCTAGGCCACCAGGGTGCCCCAGAAGTACCCTCCGTAATGCCCATCACCCATCTAGCCCATCTCCCGCCCACCTCCCTCCATCAACCCTCGGTTTGTTCTCTAACGTTAAGAGTCTCTCATGGTTTGTGTTCCTTTCTTTCCTTCCCCCCTCCAAGATGTTCATCTCTTTTGGGGAAACCGTCTTTCTAACATGGGCTGAACACCAAGGCAAACATTTAAATAGAGAAATGCCTTGAAAAGCATTACATATTGCTGCATTGCCCCTTTTAACTGGTCCAGCCCAAATAACTAATATGTTTAAAGTTCATTCCGCCTTTGGAGAGGAGCTCATTGGAGACGGTGCCGTAACTTCTCATTCGCTCACTCCAAGTGCATTTACTGTGCACTTTCTGTGTTCCAGTCACTGTGCTGGGAAAAGTTTGGGCTTAAGGAGACAAGGAAAGGAATCCCTTGACGTTTACATTATATCAAATGAAGCGGCTTTTTTTTTTTTTTTTCAACAGCTTCTGAGCTCTGTCCCCATAGACTCAAGACTACTAACAACAGGCTGCTTCTGGGTGTGTTATCCGAGATGCAGTATCTCTAGATAAGGTGATAGGATAACCCCACCCCCAAATCAGAGGTAGGCTGTATGCTGCTTCCACCTCTTTGTATACTGACCTTTTATCAGATGTCTCATACCTAGCAGGCATCAAGAAATGGCTTGCTTGCTTTGGGATGATAGAGCTTCTCTGCAACCAAGTCAGAAAGAGGACTGCCAAAAAATGTGTTTGCTGGCTTTGAGGAGTCTGGTGTTATTTGCTGCCCTCTTGTGTCCATGCCGAGTCCCTGACTCAGCTCACCTGGGCCCTGGGCGAGTTTGGGAAGGGAATACCTCCCACAGAAAGCTTCCCTCGGTGAAACCAGGGGAACCAGATGAACCTGAGAAGAGTCTCTTTTACGGCAGGGCCAGTGAAATTGTCTCATAGGGGAAACGAGGTGTTCGCTAAAGACTTTCAGACCCAGTGGCTCCGCTGTAGCAGGAAACACATTAGCATTTAGAACATGTTCCGGGAGGTAGACTCAAGCTCTGTACAAGTGATGGTTTAATTATTCCAGCTGGTGGTGGATGTGGTCTACTTAGCTAAGATCTGCGCCCTGAGGTCACAAAAGGGCTGAGCTTGTCTTTCTTCCCTTCCCTCAGCCAGAGTGGCAGCTCTGTCCCACCCACTCTCTACTCATCCTCCCCAGAGATCATACCCCTTTGTTATCGTGACACAGTCATCCATTACTCCACCGACACAGGACTTTGGCCCTTGACACGAGGTGTGGAACTTTATATTATGCTCACTACTCCCTCAGCTGAGTTGCAGCCCTCTTTCTAATCTACCTGCCAGCTCCATGGGGGTCAGGGCTTATGTCTTATATTTTGCTGTAAATCCAGCAGCATAACACCGTGTTCCACAATTATATGTAAATTTATTCATTCATTCGGAGGATATCAAAATTCCCCGTAGAAACTTACAGCAAATTCTACTCCTTCTACTGGCATCTGAAATTCTATAGCCCCAGACTTCTAATCTGCTCATGAATTTGAAAGCTGCAGTCAGGGGTTTCATCATAAGCATACTTCCACAGGGGGAAAAAAAAATGTGCAAGTGAAAATTAATATCAATAAAGAAAATTCTGTTTCATGCCATGAATTTGTATCCACGGGAGTGACTGAAGCCGAGGGGAGAATGAAGAGTATGTAAACAAGTCTTCTAGGATCTCATGTCTATATTCCCAGTTTCCAAATAAAAACAACCATGAAGAAAAGAAAGAAAGGAAAAAAAAACACAAACCCTTGTGCTTTCTTAAGTGTATATTTTTCTCCTTAAAAAGAGGAGGAATAATTCTGGAAAGTACGGGAAGCTGCAAAAATTTCCTTCTATAGGAGGGAGCAGATGTAGCCAGATTCCAGGGATGATAAACATGTTTGGGAAACACAACATACAGACATTCAGATATGCGGGGTCTCCTTTTGGCCCTTATTCCTTTTCTTATCCAGCTGCGAAGCTTCCTAAAATCATTTGAGAAAGCCTATGCCATCTCCGAGTCTGGGCTCTGAAAGGAGTGTGTGTTAGTGTGCACAGGCGTGTGCACGTGTGCAAAGGCATCCCCAACACTTTTGCTAAGAATCAGAATGCCCCTTTCCCACCTCTGCAGGAGCACTGAAGGACACATATGTATTGAAATGAATACCAAATGCTTAAGGTGCCTGATGTACAGAGAGCCCTCCATAAATGGTAGTTTTCTTCACCTGCCTTTCTGTTTCAAAGCAGGCGCATAATCTATCGGATCATGGTCCCAGAATTGTGCACATTTTAAAACCATATCGAGGGCCTGTTACTGCTTTCGCTCACTAAGCTTCTGCAAGGCCAGGGATGGAAAGGCCGCCTTCAAGACAGAATGAATTCCAAACTCAGGAATGATTGAATTAGGTCTGTCTTCACTGATTTTCTATTTTAAAAATAACTTGTTCGAAAAAGTAAAATTTCGAAGGAGCTGTAAGGCACTTATAAAAGAATGGAAACCCCAATGCCGGATTGAAACTCAAAAGGGAATTAAGTAACTGCTCGTTGAGCTTCAGCACTCACCTGGCATCTGGGCAAACGGAGACGGGGAGTTGCTGACTCCGCTCTGGAAGGCAAAGAGAGTGTTAGTGTTTTCTTTAGTTCCGAGCTCAAATTAAAAAAAAAGAAAAGATTAGGGATACATTTGATAAGGTTTATATCCTGATACTAAGAAACATTACTTGGGGGCTGAACAACCTAGGTTAAGAATTCAAGTATCAGCGGGGCGCCTGGGTGGCTCAGTCGGTTAAGCGTCCCTCCGACTTCAGCTCAGGTCACCGTCTCATGGTTCGTGGGTTAGACCCCTGCATCAGGCTCTGTGCATCAGGCTCTGTGCTGACAGCTCAGAGCCTGGAGTCTGCTTCAGATTCTGCATCTCCCTCTGTCTCTGCCCCTACCCTGGTCATGCTCTGTCTCTCTCTCTCTCTCGCTCAAAAATGAATAAACATTAAAAAAATAAAAACTTCAAGTGTCAGAGTACAAAGTTTTATGAGGGACAGAGTCAGAAACCAAAGTTCGATTCTAGTAAACATGCCGAAAAGCTCAGGCTAGATGAAATGGAATAATTTGTACTTCATTTTTTTTACTGTTTGTGGTAATATAAAATATATACCATGTGCTTTATATACACACATACATATGTTTGGCATTTGGCTTCAGCACTGAGTGGTCACTGTTTTACGGTGTGCCTTTATGTAGAATCAAAGCTCCAGCCAGAGTAGGGACCTTGACTGTGGCTTGTGCTCAGTGCCCAGAACAGAATGTGGTTCATAGTAGACACAATAAAAATGTGTGGAATAAAGATACAGTCCTCAAAGAGCCCACGGTCTAGTGATCATGGGAGGTTGGGGGATGTTGTCTGTTTGGTTATGTCCCCTCAGAAGATGTATGGGAGTCCTAACCCCAGTACCTGTGAATGTGACCTTATTTGGAAATAGGGCCTTTGAAGATACAACTCGTTAAAGTAAGAGGAGGTCATACTGAATGAGGGCGGGCCCTAAATCCAGCGTGACCGGTGTCCGTATAAAAAGAGGAGAGAGAAACACAGAGACACAGACACAGAGGGGAGAAGGACACGTGAAGACAGAAGGAGAAGTTTGAGTGATACAACGTCAGGCTGAGGACCACCGAGGACTGTGGGCCGGCAACAACCAGGAGCTGGAAGAGGCAGGGAGATGTGCTTCCCTAGATCCTTCAGAGGGAGTCTGGCCCTACTGATACCTTGATTTTGGACTTCTAGTCTCAGAGCTGTGAGACAGTACATTTCTGGTATTTTAAGCCACTCCGTTTGTAGTTAATCTGTTCCTGCAGCTTTACTTAGGTGATACCTAAGCTGACCTCTGAAGGAAGCGTATCCGGGGGTGCAGAGTCTTAAAATATACAACTGCAAATTCTGGCTCCACGATGCCCCCCCAACAAAGTTGTGTAGGGAAAAAAATAGCTGTTGCAAAAGTTGAGAGTCCTCAGCATCTAGTTCTTTGGATCTGAGCTCTTAGCCTGGCACTCAAAGTGCTGCAGACCCTCGCAAGTTGGAAGAGACTTTATGGAGAGCCTCGTGCAAGCACCCACTCAATGCCAAGGTCCTGTCCATGTTATTAACGCTGAGTGCACTGAGCTCCGAGGGATGGAGAGCCCAACACCCTCTGTGAAAGCCCATTTCTTCTCTGGGCACTTTCGACTGTCACAAAGTAGGCAGAAGAGAATCATTTTCTTATTTCTCATCTTTTTGGTCCATATACAATAAGTTTAACCCTTCTTCCATATATGGCTCTCCAAATATTCAGAGACAATCCACCATTTCTCCAAGGTCTTAATCAGTTTGGGCTTCTCTACCAGCAAATACCATGGACTGGGGTGGCTGAAACAGGAAACATTTCTCCCAGCTCGGAGGCTGGAAGGGTGCCCATGTGATCAGGTTCTTGGTGGGGAGACCTCTCTTCCTGAGTGGTTTGAGCATGGCCTTCTTCTCACTGTGTCTTCATGTGGCAGAAAGAGAGATCATTTCTCTCATGTGTCTCTTCCATGAGGGCACTAATCCCAATCACAAGGGCTCCACATTCATAACCTAATTAGCTCCCAAAGGCCCCATTTCCGAACACAATCACATGGGGGGGTCAGGGCTTTAACATATGAATTCTGAGGAGTCGAAGAACATTCAGTTCATAGCACCAAACTGGAATTCAATCTCGTCCAAGCCAAAATGTTCTCCAACCATTCAGAAGTAGCACAAGTTAATTTGAGCGAAGAAGACTCTGGACCCAGAGTGTATGTGTTTGAATCCCAGCTCTGCCTCTAATTAGCTGTGTGATCTTGGGTACATGAACATCAAATTGTATCACACCTGCACGTAGGTATGCACATATCATGCAAGCACATAGAATAGCTCCTGCCATAGAGTGAGCAGGAAATGAGTGTTAGTTACATAGTGCTTATCATTCACATGCGTTCTTATGCCCCTTCAAATCTATGGCAAGTTCCTCTAAACATGCTCTGATTTATGTGTCTTCCTGTTGAATAAGTTAACACTTTTACGTGGCAGGAGGGAACCACGGGCAGGCAGGGCCAGGGGTGCCTACATCTCTATGGGAAGCAAAGGAAGAAGCAGTGATTAAGCACAGAAGCACTTGTGTTTGGGCACAATTTCCCATGTTGCGGGGCCCATCTTATCCTGGGGTTCCTCCGAGTCTCAGCTCTGTCTGGCTGGGTGTTTTCTCGAAGGCGGGCACTAAGGCCTACACCCTCTGGCTTCTGCGTCCGCCTCCTTCCGGGTGTCTGTGGGCTGTGTCCTGAATGCTGGCCAAGGGAGATGTCCTGCTCCCCTTCTCCCACCTTTTCTCCCTGCCTGCTACCCTTAAGCTGCTCTGGCCAAGGCTGGGCCAGGCTGAAGGCTTCTGTGAGACGCAGACATAGGCCCAACCTGATGGACGAAAGTGTCAGCACCCTATTCTGCTCTCAGACGGCTCTTCGTCCAAGCCTCTTCCCCAAGGCGTGGATAAGGCCCAGTCTACGCTCTACACATCTCTGCTGTGAAAGCTTTCCTGTCATTCACCTGTGCCACCAGTCAGTCCCGGGGATCTCCTCACACCCCTTCTCCTTCTGCCCAGGCCCCCTCATTCCCGTGGAACTGGAGCGCTGTACCCTCCCCAACCCAGATTCAATACCCAAAGACCCTACAGCAGTTTCCCAGTTACGGGTCTCATTGATTTTATTTATGATTTGATGAAAAGAAGCCTCTCGTGTTCATTTCTCCTACACGGTTTTTGCTTTCTACCTGCTGTGGAAATTACCAGTGTGTTTTCATTGTTTATGGTTACCCACAAAATTTTACCTTGTGTATTTAACAAAGACTACGATCGATACCTGAAAACTCCCACTGACAAAGTCCTCAGAACATTAGCTCTCACTAGGCCTCTCCCTAATTTATGTGACTGTGCTATTTTCTGGCATTTTAGGTTGTTTCTTTATATTGCATCTTTCCAATTAGACATCATAATTATCATTTTTTAAAAAAGTTTACTTATTTATTTTGAGAGAGAGAGACAGAGAGAGTGAGCAGGGGAGGGACAGAGCTAGAGGGAGAGAGAGAATCCCACGCAGGCTCTGAGATATCAGTGCAGAGCCCGACTTAGGGCTCGATTCCCTGACTGTGAGATCATGACCTGAGCTGAAATCAAGAGTCAGACGCTTCACCGACTGAGTCACCCAGGCTCCCCATCATCATTTTATTAAGTAAATCTGTATTAGATTTACTTATGTATTCACTATTTTCTTTGCTTACTCTTCCTCCAGACTATTTTTTTTTTAGGATTCATTTTCCTCCTTCTGGAGTAATCCTTCAGGGGCACCTGGGTAAAGCCTGTTTGAGATGCTCTCTCCCTTCCTCTCTGCCCCTCACCCCCTCTCTCTAAAAAGTAATCCTTCAGAAAATTCCTTTCCTGTAGGTGATGTTGGTGGTAAAATGCTTCAGTTTTTGTTTATCCTGAAAATATCATTTTTTTTCCTCTTGTACTTAAAAGAGAACATTGCCAGGTTCACAAATGTAACTTTATAGTTCTTCCTGTCTCACCACTTCAAAGATGTCACCCCACTGTCTCAGCTTCCATGATTGCTCTTGACCTTATAGTTATTCTTTAGACAATTTTTCTTTCCTTTATGCTTTTTAAAAAGAAATTATTGTGGGAGTATAGTTGAATACAATGTTACATTGGTTTCAGGTGTACAAATGTAGGGGTTTGTCAATTCTACACATTACTCAGTGCTTACCCACGGTAAGCGGAGGTGCCCTCTGTCACCATACAATGTTACTCTAATATTATTGACTACGTTTCCTGGGCTGTGCTTTTTTTCATCCCTACGACATTCATTTTATAACTGGAAGTTTGGACCTCTTATTCCCTTCACCTATTTCACCCATCCCCTCCCCCTATATATATATATATATATATATATATATATACCACATCTTCTTTAACCACTCACCTGTTGAAAGACACTTGGACTGCTTCCATAAGTTGGCTATTGTAAATAGTGTTGCAAGAAACATAAGGGTGCATATATCTCTTTGAATTAGTGTTTTTGTTTTCTTTGGGTAAATACCCAGTCATGGAATTACTGGATCATATGGTATTTCTATTTTTAACGTTTTGAGGAACCCCCATACTGTCTTTCACAGTGGCTGTACCACCTTGCATTCCCACCAACGGTGCACAAGGGTTCCCTTTTTCTCCACATCCCCCCAACAATTGTTTCTTGTGTTTTTGATTGTAGCCATTCTGACAGGTGTGAGGCGATATCTCATTGTGGTTTTGATTTGCATTTCCCTGATGATGAGTGATGTTAAGCATCTTTTCAGGTGTCTATTGGCCATCTGGATGTCTTCTCGAAAAAAAATCTCTTTAGGTATTCTCCAATTTTTAAAGTCTCTGCTTTTTAATATACTCCTTTGGTCTTCAAATTTCTTCAAAGTGACCTCATTTTAACTCTGGAAAAGTTTCAACTGTCCTCTCTTTAAATATTGTCTTGTCTGTATCGTCCCCATTCTCTCCTTCTGGGGCTCTGTGAAGATGTTTGTTAAACCTTTTACCTTCACCCTCTATACCGAAAACCTCCCATTATACTCTCTATATCCATGATTTTCTGTTCTATATTTTGGTATAAATTGCTATCGACTTCTTCAGAAATACATCCAGTTCACTAATTCTTTCTTCAGCTAATTTGTTTTATTTATTTATTTATTTATTTATTTGTTTGTTTGTTTGTTTATTTATTTTGAGAGATACAGAGACAGTGCGAGTGGGGGAGGGGCACAGAGAGGGAGAGAGAGAATCCCAAGCAGGCTCCACACTGCCAGCACACAGCCCAATGTGGGGCTCAAACTCACGAAGCTGCGAGATCATGACCTGAGCTGAAACCAAGAGTAGGACGCTCAACCAACTGAGCCACCCAGGTGCCCGCTCATACATTGCGTTTTAAACATTGTCAATGAATACATATTTTTTCATTTATATAAATTCCACGTGATTTTTTTTAAAAAATCCACCGCCTAGTGATTTCTGTTAGTCTCTAGTTGAATGTTTGCTACTTATTAAGTGACTGCATATTTTGTATTTGGTAGTTCTAATACCTAAAAGCTTTAGGCATTTGAATGTATTGTTTATTGTTTATGCTGACTCTCGCTCATCCTGGTTTGCTTCCTTATGCATTTGGCGATCTTTGGTTGAAACTCATATCTGGTTAACCTTCATCTGTGAAAATCTGGGGTTCTAATTTGAGATTGTTTTCCTCCAGAAGATTTATGTTTGTATTTCTGGGGAGCCAGCTCCCTTCCCGGTTCCCCGGTTAATCTTGGAGTCCCAAGTTCAGCTCCAACCTTGGCAACTGTTTAAGGACTGTCATGCATGAAGCTAACTTGGACACCTGTTCTCAGGGGAACTTGCCTTTTTGGTGTGATCACCTTCTCATCATTCAATGTCTTAATTTCTCATCAAACAGTTTCCCCAGCCTCCCATACCAGCACTCCTTGCCCCTCTTCCCCCAGCCTTGGAGACTTCCCTTACTTCCTGCCAAGTCAACAAACTCTTACTAAAATGTGTTTTATGCAGGACCCAGTTTTGTTGTGGGTGAGATCTCCCCACCCCCAGACCATCTAGTCTGACCCAAACAATTGAGTACCTAAATATTGAGTACTTAAATTAGACATAGATACCTTTCTGTTTTTTACACAGCACAAAATATTTTATTTTCTTCTAACTTCCAAATTCTCTCACAGAGATTTAAATTACAATAGAAGTAATTCATAAACCCATACTTGCCATTTCATAGACAAACTGTTAAGCATGTGCCCAGATGTGTTATATGTATTATCTCATTTAATTATCACCACAGTCCCTAAAGAGAGGGAATATGATTCTCATTTCAATGATGAGGGAACTGAAGAGTAGAGAAATAACCCAAGTTCCCAAATGGGTGGAGGTGATGGTGATCGTGGTGGATGGACTCAAATAAGGACCTTTGGAATTTCAGATCCTATTCATTAACTAATATGCCATGCTGTCCTCCAAGAATTTTGATATCTCAAAAATAAAAATAGAAAAATTTCCTATGTAGTTAATTTTTTTTAAGTATATAGGAGACTTGGGGACATCCAGCGAGAGGATGTAATTATACCAAAGCTCACAAAGAAGATTGCCACTTTCCTGTCTGACACCTACATATATATATATATATATATATATATATATATATATATATATCCTTAGTCCTCCAATGGATATACTATTTTGGGGGGTCAGCTTTACTGAGGTGCAATTTACATATAATAAAATTCCCAAATTTTAAACATACAATTTGATGAATTTTGACAAATTTTGACAGACTCCTGTGACCCGCCACTATAATCATGACCTAAAACATTTCCATCAGATTAGTTGTTTTATAGTGATACTGAGCACTGCCCTCTCTGTGGTGGCCTGGGAAATATTTAGGGGGGTGGATATAAAAGGCAATGATCACGCACCCTGTCAGCTGGCCTCACAGAACATAGCACTGAGTTCCAACGGCTCTGTGTAGGGACTGGAAAGGATCTCCCTGGACAGAGTTCAGGGCTGGCACTTACTCCCCATCTCCTTCTCAGACCTCATAGGTTGAGGAGGAACAGGCTACCACGTGAGTCTTTAGCATGCGCCCTCGCTGTCATCGCACGTGTGAAGGGAAAGCTCACGTCCCCTTCTTCCTGCTTCAAGATACTATGTTCACACAGTTGCCTCTGATCATATGAATTCTCCAGAAATAATATTGAAATTAATACTGAAGAGCCCATAACTTTTGACCAAGCAAGATGGTATATAATTTTTATTTTGCATATAGCAAACAACAGGATCTCACAATGCCAGGTAGCCAAATTCAGAGGTTTATATTTGAATGAAATTTGCCAGTCTGCAACTTCCTGTAGCTAACACAGCAGCCTCACAGCTGCCCCAAAAGCCCCTCCATGAAAATGAGTTAATTTGAACTAATGGGTCATCCAGGTAGTGAAGTGATAAGATTAGGAGTTTCACCTTGAGTACATTTATTGTCATTTTTATGACCCAATAATATTTTCAGTTGCCAATCTGGTTGAAGAAATATACTGAAATGTATAAGGAAAAGATCTCCGACTGGTATAAGATTTTTCACACTACTATATAATTTATTTCTAAATTCTAATGACATACTTTAGAATGTGGCTCTTTAATCTTAAAGATAATTGCTACTAATTAGTAATTATTACTAATTACTAATAATAATCATAGCCACTCGTGGATAGCTGGGCTTCCTTTTCAATTTCTATTGTTTTTGAGAGAGAGAGAGAGAGAGACAGACAGACAGAGTGTCAGAGGGGGAGGGGCAGAGAAAGAGGGAGGTACAGAAGCAGGCTCTAGGCTCCCAGCTGTCAGCACAGAGCCCCATGAGGGGCTTGAACTCATGAACTGTGAGATCATGACCTGAGCCAAAGTCAGATGCTTAACTGACTGAGCCACCCAGGTGCTACCCAGGCACACAGGCACCCAGCTGGGCTCCCCTTTAAAGGAATTCATAGCAGTCTATATATTTAATACCTCATTGTCATCACACCTTTGGTTGAGAGAGGGGTTGAGGATACTATACTGTACATTCTAAAACCTTGTTTTAATATCTGAATTTAGGGGCACCTGGGTGGCTCAGTCGGTTAAGCGTCCGACTCTTGGTTTTGGTTCAGGTCATGATCTCACGATTTCGTGACTTTGAGCCCCATGTCGGGCTCCAAGCTGACAGTGTGGAGCCTGCTTGGGATTCTCTCTCTGCCCCTCCCCCACTTTCACTATCTCTGTCTCTCTCAAAATAAATAAATAAACTTAAAAAAAATAATATCTGAATTTAGACCCATCATAAGTCATATGATTTTCCTCCAGCTTTGAAATTAATGTAAAGTTAATGCTGGATGTAACACAATTAGTCTTTCAGTGGATCTCCATGTTAGGTTGGAATGTCTTCTTCTTCCAGAAGAGAACGGGCATAGAGAATCAGATGCCTTACTTAATGTTAAACCATGTAGTAGAACCAGGTGCATTCTGATTGGTGTGAAATCTTATACTGTGAATAAACCATACTAACCTTGCTCTAATGAACTTTATTAGTTTTGCAAAGTTTGAAACAGGTTTTGATTTGTGGGCCGCTTATCTGAGTTCCATGGTAATTAGCCATAGGTAAGAAAAATATCCCACAGTGAATAGGAACTATAGTTAGAAGCATCTACCATGTGCCAGGTGCTTTCTATAAGGCTATCTTATTATAAACTAAATACTATCGCCTCAGTTTTACAAACAAGGAAACCGAGCATCAGAGAAGATAAGTAATATGCCCAAGATCCCATGTCTAGTAAATTATGGAACTAGCTATAAACCCAGAGTCTCTGCCTCCCATATTTCCGCTCTGTCAAGCTCTCAGTGACGTAACAAGCAAGTTCTCTGCACATGCCCCTTCCGTCAAACCAGATATTTCCTGGGCACCTCTGATGTGCATGTCACAGTGCTGTGTAGACAAAACGCCACTCAGAGGCTTGCATTGGGATCCACTTAGGGAGACAAGCCAGTTCGTGGTAGATTAAATATGGTCACAGTTTCTTTGCAGCCCACCCCCACCCCCTCCATTAAGAAGTGGAGTCTGTCCCGCTACCCCTCAGGTCTAGGATGGTTTTGTAACTTTCTCTGACTAACAGCATGTAGCAGAGGTGATGATGTGTGCACTTCAAACTCTAGGCATCAAGAGCACGTCCAGTTTCACCTTTGCTTGAAATCCTGCCTTATGATCTCCTCTTCAACAAGTCAGTCTCAGCTCCTGGAGTATGACTGACTGTGGAAGTGAATTCCATCACTCCTGCCGAGGGCCAGAACTGACTGCCAGATATGGGAAGGAGGCCATCTTGGACTTCCAACATGGTGGAACCTCTGGCTAAGTGCAACCACGTGACTGAGCCCCGAGGAACATCCGGCCGACTCACAGGATTGTGAGAAAGAATATGTAAGTCTCATCACCTCCTAAGGTTAGGGTAGGTTCTCATGCAGCAATAAGTAGCTGATGCAGATGTACCCAGGAAAAAGTAACTCACGGATGCCAACCCAGGCTAGATTATACAATGTGAAGGCAGAGTGGAGGGGAGTTACTGCCTTGGGGAAAGGTGACTGAGTCCGTTATGTTGTGGGAGATATTGGAGTCCTAGTTTCCAAGTGCATGGTACATAATTTACATATTTAATTGATTTAGTAAAAATGTATCACGTGCCTAGTATGCATCGGGATTGTGTAATTTCCAGAAATAAAAAGGATAGGGCATGGGTTCTGTTCTTAGGGAGCAAACAGTTTCATAGGGAAGACAGTTGCACAACTGTATAAATGGGGTTGGGAGGACTAGCATTTCATGAATATTTACTTCATGCCAGATTCTGTACCAAGCACTTGACATATACGGGTGTGTGTTTCATCGTTTTTATTAATGGCTCATATTTTTGTGCTTTGTGTCTTCTGCTCTGCACTAAATGATTTGTGCAACATTATCATTAAATCCTCACTAATGAAATAGATGGTTGTAAGTTATTATCTCTAGACTACAGACCGCAAAACTAATAGATGGTATAATGGACTTGTCCAAGGTTGCAAAGGCAGTAAGGGATGTAGCTTGATTTAGTGCAGATGGGGGGTGGGGGTGAGCATGAGGGCTGGGGGTAGAGGTGAGTTGCTGTCTTGGGGGAAGGTGACTGAAGACACTATATCGTGGGAGGTATCTGAGTCCAGTTTTGAAGGATGAAAGGAGATCAGTAAGAAGACAGGGTAAGGGGCATTGTATTTGAGGAGAAAAGCAAAGGCTTGAATGCGAGGCTAGCATGTCACAGACACGGAAATGTGTGCAGGAAGTGTGCAGAGAGAAAGCTGAAGAGAAGCTGGTGGAGGGTGTGGGAACCAGCTTATAAAGGGTCCGGTAGCAGGCAGTGGTCGTGGAGAAGTTCCTTAGCTGTGCAGACATAGTGGTAGTAGTATTGTAGGAAATTTAAACTGGTGCTGAAAATGATGGGTCAGAAATGGACGATGGGTGAGGGCAAGGGCTCTTGTAACTGAACAGAGATCCAGCGGTGAGGGTCTGATGGGTTCTCCTTAGGGGAGGAGTGTCAGGAGGCCAGCAGGTGATTTTTTTTTTTTCAAACTCTATTTGGCTTTGTGTTAGAGCCTGCCAAGGGTTGATCCTCACCGTGGGAGTGTTGAGGGCTGCTGGCCACCTGTCCCAGTTGTACCAGTTCCCAGGGCTCTTTCTCTCTTTTCTTCTTTATCACCAACTTCCCCACTGATGCTTGGGTATAAAGAGGGGGCTGGCCCTTCTCCCTCATGCTGTACTTTCACAAAGCAAAAACCCCTACGTTCTTAAATGATTTGATAATATGTTGTATAGGTCCAATCCAGAAGCCCATAAAAATTTGTGAGGAAGGAATATTGACAGATGTATCCTTAAAAACATTTGCCACATGTCTACAAAGCCTAGATTACAGAGGAGGATTTGTCTCGCAAAGAAACAGCTCATCTGGGTTTGCGCAGTTTGTTTTCATTATCACCAGCCTCTGGCAAAGTAGGTACTATGTAATCGATCTAAAACGGAGAACATAAAAGGGTTAAATGATTTGCTTAAGGCCTTCAAATGTATAGAGTTAAAAGGAACACTAAAAGTCTTGTTGAGGTTCTTTCTTGGGGGAGAGGATTTACCAGGAGAACATTAATTTATGCATTTTTATAATAGTGCTTGTAAATACTGAACACAGATTTTGATGTTCATTGACTTATTGGTATAGCAACTTAATTTCTTTCTAATAAAGTGTCATAGAAAAATTCTGGAAGACTGTATATGAAACTCAGTATGGGAAATAGAACAAGGGGAATGGGTAAGCAGGAGAGGTCATGGACTTCTATTATTTACTTTATACCCTCTATTCTGTTTGAAAATTTACCATGCATCCTTTTGTAATTAAAACACCTAGTTAATAAAAGTTTAAAAATAGAATTCAGGTCCTTTCTTTATTGCAAATCTCAAAATTAAAAAAACAACAACTGTGATTCCAAGTGTCTTACATTTCAGGTGTATGAACTATTTTACGTCCTTGGGAGAGCTAACACAGTTATACAATTCCAACCTTCTGACAATTTCTTGAAATTCTACTGTTAAAACTCTCCTGCTTGGCACAAAACTATGTCCAGGCTGTCTCTGTGGGAAAGTGATTTCTGTTGCCTAAGTTACAAAAGCAAACACTTTTTTTTTTTTTTTTTTTTTTTTTTTTTTTTTTTACCCCCGGTGTGCCTTTGGAATGCTATTTGTATTTATTTAGCTAAGTAATAACAACGGCAGCCACTGGGATGCTCGTTGATAAATGGTCCCGCACACCATGGCCAGAACAGAATCTGCAGAACTTTAGCCCTTCCAGACGGACTTGCCATGGCGGTTTCACTGCAAACCTGATTATTTTGGCAAGCTGCGTGAAAGAATTCACCACCAGGAAATATTTTAGATTTCGTGATAGTTAAACAACAACAACAACAACAACAACAACCTCAGAACCAATAGAGCAGCTGAAAAAATAAGTTGCTTGCAAAAGGTCTGCCTTTATTATTATTATTTTTTAAGAAATTCTGTAATTGTGAAGGAGCAGGTGGTTGGGTGGAGAACATCCAGAGCCCTGGAAATGTGGTTCAGTTCTATAAACAAGTCAGGATAGTGGGCTAATTAAAGTCAGACAATGGGCTATTTTGAAAAGCATAGATCAAGCATTCATTCAAATGAGTGCCAAGGACATAATATGTACCTCTTGTATTCAAACATTGGCATTTTGAGTTTAGAAGGCATTGCCTACTCAGAAAAAAAATTTTTTTCTTTTTTAATTCTTTCTGGGCTCACGAAGGGGGTTGGTTGGCAATGTTAACAAGCAATATGCAAAGCGCTGAGCTGTAAGAGGGAGCAAAAGGTTAGGGGCAAGACACTCCCAGGGTGGACCCTGATCACCTCGAAAACATTACAAATAAATGGAACATTACAAATAAATGGATCCGTCTGCTGGCAATTCAGAAAAAAAGTAGCAAGGGCAAGTGAAATGTACTTATTAAAGAAAAATTATAGTTTTCCTAAAAGATTTAGTAATCACCACAAAGAGAGCAAGTATTTCTAAAAAATAAGAAAAATAAAACACTAGCAAAGCAGAAAGACACACACTGGGTCATCCGATGGCCATCTGCTGTGCGCAGGCAACTGGGGAAATCTTACTGAAGTGAAGTCACACTGTAGGATGAGAGGTGACATAATTAGGAGAGTTTATTTTGAGAGAGAGAGAGCATGGGAGGGACAGGGAGAGAGAGAGAGAGAGAGAGAGAGAGAGAAAGAGAGAGAGAGAGAATGAATATCCCAGGCAGGCTCTGCATTAGTACAGAGCCTAACACGGGGCTTGAACTATCAAACTGTGAGATCATGACCTGAGCCGAAGTTGGATGCTTAACTGACTGAGCCACCCAGGTGCTCCAAAAATAATTTTTATAGTAAGTTTTAAGAAAGCAGGGAAGAGAGTATGGGTATTTCTTGCACTTTGTATGCCTTCAGAGCTTGGGACCACTGTCCAAATCGTACCCTTCTTCTAACCATGGATTCAATTTAACATACACATGCTCTGTTCTTAGATTTGACAAGACAGGGCTGCAATGGCTGTGATTTCTTCCTTGAAGAAGGAGGGTGTGGCCAACTCCCTAAATTTAAAGCATGGATAATCAGTTCGTAGTCTTATTTACAGCTGCTTCTTTCTTCCTTTGGCGTCTTCATTGTTGTAGCACCACCGTTAGAATACCATAGTGAAGTAGCCCAAGATATAAATTGTCCAAGTTCTAGTAGGTTTGGGGAGGTATTTCTGGATTAAAATTAGATTTTGATATCAGTCAAGGCTTCTGTCTGTCTTTAGCATGGAATACTAAAAATTGGCTTAGTGTCTAGGAAATGAGACCATTGGTGGTCCCCTCTCTTCATCTTTTCCCATACTTTCATGAGAAGTTGACAGCATAAGGATATTACTCTCCCTTTTCCTTAGTGGCTATTATATTTGTTAGGAATATGCATAGGAGCCTTTAGTGTGTAAAACTATGGGAGAATGCATGGAAACTGGGAGAGCATCTAAACGGTGGGTCACCAGAGACAGCAGGCCAACTGAGCTGGTAAGCTCTGCTTTTCCCTAGGTTCATGGATCTCTTTCAGCCCTCAAGAGAGACCCAACAGGGTCTCTGCCTTCTCACGTGGTGGAGTGGCATTCTACATCCATTCCCAGGACCAAGCCAGGGGATACCAGCTTCTCAGGCAGCTAGATAATACTAAAGAAACTGCACTTCATTGTAAGTCATAGCAGGAGAGTAAGCGATAGGGAAGAAGAAAGGTCAGGGAGAAATGGGTTGGGTGAGGAAGGACCTAGGGATCTCCAGGAGGGCAGCAAAGGGTTCTGCAAAGGTCAGATGGTATGCTGTGACTCCGGTTCAGGAAATGTTTTCCTCTTTTTATAGAGAGGGCCAGGTGCCATGGTGAGCCCAAGAGACCAGAGGTGCAGGAGTGGTGGGGAATGACAGGGAATATTCTGGAAGCAAGTTCTAGGACAGAGCTAGAGATAGGTTCTAGAAGGAAATTAAGAACTTTTTGTGTCTAGTTCTTTCTAGGATCTCTGGGTGTCACAGGAAAGGAGAGTGCTGCTTCTGGTTCAGGCTGGGTGTGGCATCATCTAAACAACCTACAGAAGCACTGCAGGGATGGGCGGGTTGAGAGGGAGCAAAGGTCATGACCAAGACCCAACATCACATATGGAATCTGAAGCAGAAGCCCTGAGGCAAAGTGATTATTCCAAAGCTAGTCCTTCCTTGGACCGGAAATGTAAATTAAAAAGGCAACAGGAAGCAATCCAACAAACCTGGGTCACATCTAAGCTCCATCACTTGCTACCTGATATTTACTCTTCTCATCTGAAAAATAGATGTGAGTGCCATCCTCTCAAGGCCACTGGGCTTCTTGTTGATAAATGACATATATTTTATTATCAATGACATGTATTTTATTTAAAAAAAAAATTTTAAGGTTTATTCACTTTTGAAAGAGAGAGACAGAGCACAAGTGGGGGAGAGAGAGAGGGAGACACAGAATCTGAAGCAGGCTCCAGGCTTCAAGTTGTCAGCACAGAGTCCAACACGGGACTTGATCTCACAGACCATGATCATGACCTGAGCCAAAGTCGGACGCTTAACCGACTGAGCCACCCAGGCGCCCCAATGACATATATTTTAAAGTATATAAGTGAAAATATTTATAAGTCTATCAGTAAATGACAATGATTATTATTAAAAATTCTCATCTGCCCCAGAGAGAACTGAGGTGACAGAAGGAGATCCGGGCTTTGAAGTCACCTCAACTGTCTCACCCATACTGATCTTTGACTAGATATTAAAGTTAGGGTCAGAACATTTGCACTGTGCATAATTGGTCTTGTGCTTTCTGTGATTTTTCTGTTCCCTCTTCCCTTGAAAACTCAACTTGCAAAGCTCTACCTGAACCAGAGGAAAGGAGGTATATCTTTCTCAGAACAAAGAGGGGTTCAGCTTGGCTTTGGAAGTTGGGGAGAGGGTTGTCAGTGGGTGGGACATGTTCTGAGGTCAGGAAAAGCTATCAAGTCAAATTGAATACTGAAATGGGAAGAATCTAACCCTCCCCTTCTACTCACAAGGACACTGAGGCCCAGAGAGAAGGAAGGAATCGCCCAGGACCACTGAGAGCCAGAAGGAGGGGTTGAAACAGACTGAGGAAGGAACTTTTCTGTTTTGATGTAAAAGAGATGTCTTAGATGTGTTTTCCAAAGCTTCAGAGAAACCAAAGAGATCTTGAGATGCTATAATAAACAGTTGCCAATTGCATATATATATTTTTTAACACTTCACAAGAAATCCAAATGCAAATCACAGATATGGACATCCCAGTGTTTATACTCGGTGGTAACTGAAGTGTGCATGTGATTGGTACTGCAAAACAGCAGCTGGATATATAACTAAACAAAACTCTAACTAGCAGTCCTGATCGAAAGGCAGACAGTTATGATGGATGGAGCTAGGCAACACACATCTGGCTCACAGTTCGAGGTTCGCCATCTCTCCATAAAGATCAAACACTTCCAATTACCCTATGCCATAAATGCACTATCTGGCACCCACTTACCTGCTGTTACTCCAAATTTGTCATCGATATGTACTATTGTCAGGCTTCTTCCTGTGTTTACAATGTTTTCCTTCCAGAAATAATTAGGACATATTGTGAACCAAGACACCCAGCTGACAATATGGCCTTATCCTACGTGTTCGGGGCATGGACATTTTATCAGCTCATTTAAATGTAAGGATTTAGGAAAATACACAAAACAAAAGCAATTGTAAGTAGTTATGATGTGGAAAGCAAACATTCGAGGTTGATGTGAAAGAATCATGACAAGTGGAAACAGTTAACTTTTGGTTTGTATATGTATAATACATAGAATTCAAAATATAATCCAAATCCATTTCCCACTTGGGATTTATCTCCTTAACACTTTCTTTAGTTCAGGCCTTCCAAAACACCTCAGAAGTCTTCATGTATTTTCCCTCACATTTACGTAGAATATTAATTTAAAATAACTTTCATATCTATTTCCTTGTTGGTCCTCACTATAGCATTTTTTGAGGAGTGAGCAAGAGAGTGATTAGGATGTCCATAAACCAATAAAATAGACTGAACAGCAGACCCTGATCCCAGGCTGTTCATAATCTCTTCCAAACTGCCTTGTAAGCCCCCATTCTGCGGCACAATTTTTACTGCAAACTGATCTCTGCTTCCTACTTAGTAAGTTGAAATTTTCCCCCTCATGCCAGCTGTTATGTACTCAAGGCTTTTAAATGAATCTTTATGATAGCTTAAGAAAAACTTGATTAGAAAGCTCAATAGCCTGCAAATTGTTCATTGGATTTCAAAGCAAAATGAAAAATTGTGGCTATGAGCCTCACTGCATCTTCTTGTTAAATCCTTTTTCTCCTGTACTATAAATAACTGAGAGTTAACTAAGTTTTGTGATGTTATTAAAATTTTTCAATGATTTGCTTTTATGAAACTCAAGTGAAATAGTGTAATTGAAAAAACATGCAAGAAAAACCTACATCAAAAGTCTCATTATTTATATTTTTTGGTACTAGATGTGGGTGAATGGCTCACAGTTTAAATATTCTGCTAGAAAATGTAGGAGTGTGGTAAAGGATGACCCAGAAAGATTTGAGGAAGAAAGAGAAAAACCATTATTTAAAAACAGATGTCCACAGTAATAGTGTGAAACCACAGGATCATGGCTAAGATGTAGAGAAATGGTTTTAGGTCCAGTCTTTGGTGAAAATCTCTTTGGTGAAAGGGATTTCTTTCTCTTTGATTCCTACTGCAAAGATGTGAAAAACATTAAAACATTTCACGGTATCAAAAACAGATGTTCTGGAAGGAAATTGCGGTAACGATGGACTAACACAGCCTGTGTAAACTTATCAAAGTGTTGTCGCAAAGAAAAGAGCACCAATTTGGGCATCAGATGGATACTTCCTAAAGGATACTTATCCAGAGGGAAGTAGCTTTCATCATATATGTGCATTAGCTTCCTAGGTCTGCGGTAACAAATGACCATAACCTGGGTGGCTTAAAGAGTCAGAAATGTCTATCAGTTCTGGAGGTCAGAAGCCCAAATCAACGTGTTGCTAGGTCTGTGCTCCCTGTAGGACCCTAGGGGAGAATCCATTCTTTGCCTCTTCCAGCTTTTGGTGGCCACCCACGTTCCTTGGCTTATGGCTGCATGACTCCAGCCTCTGCCTCCTGACCCCACTGCCTCTTGCTCTTTTGTGTGTCTTCTCCTCTGTGCGTGTGTCTCTCTCAAACCCTCTCTTAGAAGGATGCATGGGATTGCATTCAGAGTGATGCAAGACAAAATCTACTTGGATAATCTGAGTAAGTGCCTCCTCTTAAGATCCTTAACTTAATCACATGTTTTGCCACATAAGGTAACATTCATAGGTTCCAGCGTTTTGATGTGGGATTATTGGGAGGGTCCACTTTTTGGCCAGCACACTCTATGGTAAAACCGCATGGTAGGGTCTCCAACCTCCTCAAGTTAGCCTCTGATTGGTTATTACCCATGCTGTCAGTAGCCAAGTTTGAACATGGTCTTGTTAGGATGGCCTCCCTAACCAAACATATTCAAGATATTCAACCCATAGCTGCGTAGTGTATTGGCGTGAAAAAGAGAAGGTAGGCTCAGGATCATCCATCCAGTTAGAACCCCAAGTGCCCACCAGCAATGTGATTCTCCATGATTCCTGCTGAACAGGTTAGCATTTGCAATGAGGACAGTAATAGGACCTCTAAGGAATACGGTGTCTTTCTTGAGATACGCAGATATTCTAGAATAGTGGTTGACAGATGAACAGTCAAATCAATTCATGGAGGTAACTTAAGCCCAAATAACCATATTTTGGGAATATAGACATTTAATTACCCCAATTTAAGAGGTCATTGGAGTGGAGGATACGAGTAATACACTAGTGTTGAGACCCAGGTAAAAATATATGCAAACCTGTAGACAAGGCTAAGTTCATGCAGCCTATGCACTTGGTGCCTGAGAGTAACTACCAGAGTTAGGGCGGGTTTGCACCTTTCTTGTCCTAGAAATTCTTTCTCGATGATATATTTTCCTATATTTTGATTTTCCTTGTCTGAATATGCTATGGTCTGAATGTTTATGTCCTTCCAAAATCCATATGTTGAAATCCTAATGCCCAGAGTGATGGTATTAACAAGCGGGAGGTGAGTAGGTCATGAGTGTGGAGCCCTCACGAAGGGGATCAGAGCCCTTATAAAAGAGCCCCCAGAGAGTTCCTTAGACCCTTCCTTTACATGAGGGCATAATCAGAAGTCAGCAGTCTGCAACCCCGAAGAGGGTCCTACCATAATCTAGCCATGCTGGCACCAAAAACTTGGACTCCCAGCCTCCAGAAGTCTGAGAGATAAAATCTTGCTGTTGATAAGCCACCCAGGCTGTGGTGTTTGTTACAATAGCCCAACTGGACTAAGACAGCATGAATCAGGGACTGTTCTACCTCAGATCCCAGTGATCTGTCCCTTTTAAATGTTGAATCAGGAGCCAGAAGACCTGCCATTTGCTAACTATGAAGCCTGAGAACAATCACTTCCCATCTCTTCTTCTCTTCCCTGTTTCCATCTGTTCAATGGGAAACCATGTGAATATCAATCTCACAGAGTTCGTGTGTCTGTCCGATGAGACGACATACGAAGAGGTGCCCTGTAAACTGGATTGTAGTCTTCCTAGCATGTGGCTATGCTCCTGGTCTTTCGTCTTTAGTCTGATGCTTGGGTATAGGGTCTTATATATATATTTTAAATAAATTATATTTATTTTGAGAGAGAGCACACCTGAGTGGGGGTGGGGGGAGGGGCAGAGAAAGAGGAGAGAGAGAATCCCAAGTAGGCTTCATGTTGTCAGCACAGAGCATGAGGGGGCTAGAACTCACGAACCGAGACATCATGACCTGAGCTGAAATCAAGAGTCAGACGCTTAACGGACTGAGCCACCCAGGTGCCCCTAGTCTTATATTTTTTAAATGGATACACAGATTTTCTTCTCTACCAGGGTTTTTGGTGTTTAATGACATAGACCATGTATTATGTGTTTCTTGTATCCACTTTCACTATCACACTTTCAGTGTCACGGGGCCAACAGCAATAGCTCAACAAATTGTAATCTGGGTGGAGATAAGAACCTTGGCTGTGTGAGCGAACCCCTGCTCTGTACTCTATGGTAAAGTTCTCAACCTCTGGCGAGCAAAGGAATCGGCCAAGGGGCAGGTTGAAAAATGACCATTCCTTGGCTCCTGTCCAATATCTCCACATTTGTATACATGGGACGGGACAAGGAACCTGCAGTTTAAAATGAAATCAAACAATATGTTTATTATGAATCATGTTTATATTGTTATAGCACTGAGAGAGTAAAAACATCAAAAATTAAAGAAAACATACTATTTGATAGTCACAGATCTTGAGCAAAAATTGTTAGGTAGTTTTAAAAAGAAGAATATATTTATATATACCATTTGGAAATACTATGATTTCTTGGGGTTTTTTTCTTCTTCTGTAATTCTGTCTGGGATAGTGCCTTATCTTTGTATGTATGTCTTGATGATAATGATGATGCCAAGGAGTGAGTTATAGCCTCACGCACACTGGGCAGATACAGTATCTGTTCCTTGACTGTGTTTTGACATCACTGTGATTCCTGTCTTCCCAATGCCTACAACGTCCATTAGGTTTCACAATTCTGACTGTAGCTGTGGCCAAGCCATCCACATTACTTCCACAAAGCTGTGGTTCATTAGAAGAGACTCTGAATTCTCTCTCTCTCTCTCTTCCTTTCTTGATATGAAATTGGCATGGATATTTGTAACACACACCCCAGATGACTCTGAGCAGCCACTAAGAAACACTGTACTAGGAATAGACAAGGAGCCAATGATTTTGATTTTCTTTTTGTCAGCTAAGCTCCGTTTGTTGCACCAGAAGAGAGGATGTGGTTTAAAATAAAAGAAGACAGAAGATGTGCAGTGAAAGCTCTTGGATGGGAGGAAATAGGATCTGGAGTTGGTTCATTTGAAACATGTCCCAGAAATTTGATCCCAGAGCAGCGTTGGATGCAGTGCCCATATCCTGAGCAGCCACAATGGAAGAACCGGTACCCATTGTGTACCAGCCCCTGTGCTGGGCGCTGTACGTCGTTACCACATTTGCTCTCATGTCCTGCATCCAGCAATGCACGACAGATGCCTGACATTCATGTTGTTACATTTTGCCAATAGACTAAGTGATTATAAACCCATCTTGCTAGCTAATTGCTATTTCCACTCTAGGAGCATTTTTGGAGATCTGGGTGCAACTACTTAAACATTTTAAGTGCAGGGTAGAGCTATTTATGAAGACACGGATGGCAGATAGAGAGGTTTCAGACTTAAGACATCTCCAACTCAGATATTTCCATCTGATTTTGCTATAGGGAGGGTTTTTCTAAGTTGTCTCTATCAGATTTAGAATAACGTGTCGATGAAGATTGGCATTGTCCCCACCAGCTAAGCCTTCATTAATTCACGATTGGGAGAAATGAAAAAGTCAGGACATATCATCCATTCTTTGCCATGAGCTGAGACAGCCAGCCAGTAAGTTCACAGAGCTCTCCAGGTTTTTGCCCATGGGTTGACATTTGTACCCCAATATATATTTTTTAACGTTTATTTTTGAGAGACAGAGAAAGACAGAGCAGGAGCAGGAGAGGGGCAGAGAGAGAGGGAGCCATAGAATCTGAAGCAGGCTCCAGGCACTGAGCTGCCAGCACAGAACCCGACGTGGGGATTGAACCCACGAACTGTGAGATCATGACCCGAGCTGAAGTTAGATGCTTAACCAAATGAGGTACCAAATAATGTTAATAATGGTAATTATATAGTGTGTGCTAAGTAAATGAGGGCTTTGCCATTGAGAATATGAGACTCAAGAGGAAAGAGCGGAGATAACTAGCTTTCAAAGAGGACTGAGGCCCCCAAAGACTTCAGAATGAACTAAATCGAGACTTACATTAAATCTTGAGTTACTTGTCTGCCTGGATCGTTTTTCCGCCAGTAAGTCTTTGACCGTGTGCTTCACTCTCACGCCTTGATACACGCGTTTGCTGTAGTCTCCTGTGACTTAAGCAAATGGAATAGTAACAATCAAATGTGGATAGAGTAATAGGTTAACCTCCCCAGGGACGCATTCAAGGCCTGACAATTGTGACTGTTTGCTCACTGCGATGATAGACTTCTTGAATTTGCAGTGGCTCCAAAAGAGGACGTTTAGTCTTCCTTCCTTGATAGAAACTCATCCAAGTTCTGTGTAGGCAGAAAAAGCTCCCCCCTATTCCATCTTCTACGCAACAGCTCCTCAAAGTGTCCTCTTTTTTGTACTCTGACTTGTCAAGATTTATTCCGGGAAGGCTTATAATTTATGCTTTAATCGCAAGACAGGAATCAGATGCAACTTATTACCTGATGCAAAAGTTAGATTTGCATGCTTCAGTTTATGGAGTGACAGTATTCTTGCCGTATTGTATTTCTACCTGATGTGGGTGAGCAGGTCACCTGGACTGTTTTCAGATTGGGTTCCTGAGAAGAAAATCATGTGTTCCTGTTTACTGCACTAAATTAAGCAGTTTTTATTTTTGAAAATACAGTCTTTCGACACGGGGAGTTGCTGCTTTGAAACTAGGTCAAGGATAAGGGAAGAGTCATTCATTCATTCAACAAATATTTATTAAGAACTTACTACAAGCACCCACTGAACATATTACAGTGCTCAGTAATTTACCTGCATTATTTCACTTGAGCCATTTTAAAAAGGAAGGACCTGAAGTCTGGGGCTCAGTTATCTGCCAAGGTCTCATAGCTGCTAATAAGCCATAAGAGCTGGGATCCAGACGTGGGTCAGATTCTAACCCTAACAACTGGAAAAATTAGCTGTTTTTTACCATGAAGAAATTACAGAGAGATAACAGACTATAGAGAAAAATGTGTCCCCCAAGGTTCTGAAATTGACAACTCTGTTTCTGGGGATAGTGAGCTCCTTGTTAGCGAGGACGGTCAAGCAAAAGTAGAAGAACCTTTTGTTTAGTCAGTTGGAGAAAGCATTCAAGCAATACATCGTAGTTAAACTGCAGGAATTTTAAGATATTTTGTAAGTCTGAAATCACTGTTCCATTGTAGGTTGGATAGTTTCAATTCATTTTAATCGAGCTGTTGCTGGTGTATTAGCAATGCCACCTGGATTCGGTATCAGTGCACTAGGCTGGATGTACCCACGTGTACGCACATGTATACACATATCACCAAAAATATTCTCTAATCTGCTTAAACTGGTAGTCTAGGATATATTTGACTTATGAGTCAAATACCATCACAAGGAGAATAAAAGGAAGGAAGAAAGGAAAAAATAACACAACCCAAACCAAAAGCAGAGCGACCCATGGGATGGAAGAGGTTGCTGGCCCAAAAAGCAGTGCCTACGTGATCACATGTTACTCTAGTCACTGCACCGGGACAATCGTAACCTCTCAGGCCCATTTTCTTTGTCTGTAAAATCTCTCTTCAGTGTTCTATAAGACAGGCATATGAAAATATGCCAAACTATTAAGTGTTATACAAAATGCCTATACAAAATTAAGAGGAAAAAAAAAATCTAGGTTCCAAGGCAATGTATCATTTAGTTTAAATGAAGCCACCACACAAATGATTTCAGCAAAATAAAGTTATTTCAGCAAAATAAATAAAATGATTTCAGCAAAATAAAGTTATTTGAATGGTCCTTTCGGTATAATTTTAACAGGGTCTAATTTTGGCCTATATATCTTTTACTTAGAGAGGCTTGAAGTACTTTCAAATCAGCCTCGAATTAAAAACTTGATGACTTTACGTTTGTTCCAAAGGAAACTAAACTCTGATTCTAGAGTGTATGCTTCGCTTTTGGAAAAGCCTAAGGCTACATTTACTCATCAATGATGCATTGAAGTATTTCCTGTGTGTCAGGCATCCCGTCAGAGCTGGGGATGCAAAAGAATTTGCTATCTAGTGGGAGGAGAGAGGAGCTTAAAAAATAATTTTAATGCAAATGTGCTAAGGGCAACAGCAGCATCACGCCTAGGATATTCAGAAAAACACAGATGTGTCAATTCCTTATGAGGGCGGGGAGGGACTAGGAGGGCAGGGGACAGCACAGGCTGGAGGGATGCTGCGTAGTGATAGGAAGGTGGGCAAGAATATTCCAGACATTGAGGACCACAGGGGCAAAATCCTGGAGGCAGGAACAGAGCAAGGTGTGTGAGGGAGTGAGGGAGGGAGGCCAGAAGAGAAAAGAAACAGCCTCAGTCATGAAGCTTCTGGTGGGCAAAGGAGTTTGGACTTCATCCTGCCGGCAAAGAATCAATGGAGGCTTTTAAGCGAGGAGCCAATACGGTCAGATTTGCATTTTAGACAGGCTTTTCTGGCAGCTGTGTGGAGGGTAGATTTAAGAATCACAAAGCCACAGGGAGATCAGTCACGAGGTTCTAGAAGAATTCAGGCAAGAGATAATGGGGTCTGAGTAGTAGATAGGAGGGCAAGGAGCAGACACTTGAAAATTATTTCGGTGTGGGAGAGAAAGAAGAGGGAAGATTCGAGGGTGATTCTCGAGTTTTCCCCATGGGATTGATCTGGGTACATAAGTTCTGGAGCCATCATGACGCTGGTGGTAAAGAAATCAGGAAAGAGGACGGAATTGCTGGTGGGAGGGGGGAGTGCTTGAAAGGTAGAGTCACATGACGGCACACAGAGAAACGATACCATCCCGCACACCAGCATAAGCAGACCAGGCTGCTCCCATGGCCTGAGAGGATCAATATCTTGGAAACTCCTATCATCCTCATTCCTGACATACTGGTTGGGGAGCTCTGGACTAAATGGTTCCAGACAGAAGCCTGGGAGCATCCACATGTGAAGTGTGGTCAGAGGAGGAAGAGAGACATGAAGAAGAATATAATTGAGGACATAGTTGGAGAGGAACCAGGAAAAGCCAGGGGAAGGAGGCATCACAGAATTCAGGGGAAGAGACTTCAGGAAAGAAGGAAAAAGTAGGAAGGGTGGCAGAACGGTCCAGAAAGATAAGGAAAGCAGGGCACTCACTGCTTTCAATTCAGTCAACCTTAGAAGAGAAACTCTGGAAGCCTAGCTAGAAGCCAGATAATAATGTCAAGGGCCAAGACAGGGATGGAGATTTCTTCTTGAAGCTTGAATGAGAAAGGAAAGGAGGAGCTGGATGATAATTGCAGAGAAGTACAGGGTCAGGGAGAGGTTTGCATATATATAAATATACAGTATATACATGTATATATATGTATACATATACACTATATATGTAGATATATATACAAGCAGAAGAGGGGCAGAGAGAGAGAGAGAGGGAGACCCAGAATCTGAGGCAGGCTCCAGGCTCTGAGCTGTCAACATGGAGCCCAATGTGAGGCTTGAACTCACAAACCGTGAGATCGTGACCTGAGCTGAAGTCCGATGCTTAACCGACTGAGCCGCCCAGGCACCCTGCTTACATTTTTATATCTATATATTTATGGGTAGCAGAGATTTGAGGATATTTGAGTAGGTCAGAGGAAGGGACTAAAGATTTAGGAAAAAGGGAGAAAATGAGGGAATGGGGTTGAAGAGGAAGCAGGAAATTGGGGGCAAGGGCATGAGTTGGCTCTCAACCCCCGAGACTAGGGTAAGGAAAGGCCAGAGAGGGGTGGAGGCCAGGTGTGTGGTCAGTGGCCGAGACAGCTCTAGCGTGCAGGGGAGCAGCCTGGAGCAGGAGAGTGACTAGGGCACCAACAGTGAGAACAAGGCAGTGGGCAAAGCCAGACAGACAGGTCAAAGTGAGAATGCACCCCAGTGATCCTCAAAGTGTGACCCCCGGACCAGCAGCACCAGCATCGCTAGGAACTTGCTAGACGTGCAGATTCTCACGCCCTTACTCCAGATGTACTGAGTCAGAAACTTTAGGGCTGCGGCTCAGCAATTCATGTTTTAATAAGCCTCCCAGGTGATTTTGATGTTTTCTGAAGTTTGAGAATCACAGGTATACATAACAGTAAGGACTTTATAGTGCTCCTGTTCGGGTGGGGGCCAACCGTAGGTATTTGTGTATTCCTGGCGGGGCCGAAAGAGGAACGTCTGGTGATTACCAGTGGGAGTGGACACAGGTCTGAGAGAGAGGAGGGGGTGGGGCTGAAGGGGTCCAGCCTGGATCCCCTGTGGGTCTGCAGACAGAATTGGCTTCACTCTTCCCTGAAGGGCTTTTTAATTGGTGATTTCAATCTGACTCACCAATTTGTGCTTTATGTGTATGCCAAAAAGCCTAGAAGGAATACACCTATTTTAAATAAGCTTAACAAATAACCACACGGTAATTAATAGAGGGAGAAAGTTCGTGAGATGGCAAATAAACACATGAGAACTTCTGAAGGTTTGTCGTAAGCAGTCAGTCTTACACACCAGTTGGCATGGACTTAGTGCAAAGCAGGGGCGAAATGCCACAGGGGATGCAAAAGAAGTTTAGAACATGTAGCAGATGTCCTCAAAGAGATCTCAGTTTGGTGAGAGAGGTGAGGTGTTCACATGTGAAAGAGTAGGGGAGGGGCAGAACACACATTGGGTGGTCGGTGACAGTTTTGGGGGAAGGGACGTGATTCAGGTGGACGTGATTGCATGTGGATGAGTTAGGGGCAGGGAGAAAGGTCTCGCGGGCGTCAGGCACGGCATGAAGGAACACAGAGGTGGGCAGGAACAAGGCAGGTGCGGAAAGGGTAGGGAACTGGAGTAATGGGGGTTAATGCCACCTCCACATAGATGAATTTCAAATGGACATCATCCTTTAGCCCAGACCCATCCGGCCCGGACTTTAGACTTGGATGTCCACGTTCACACAGCTGTCTGCTGGACGTCGGGAACCCCACGCATCCAAACCTGAACTCCATCCCCGCCCCTCCGCATTTGCTTTGTCTGGAGACCTCCTTTGTCTCAGCTGAGGGTTACTCCCTCCACGCCGCTGGTTACTCACTCCCAAAGCTATCGGGATCCTCCTGGACTCGCTCCCTCTTGTACTTCACAGGCTGTCCTCGAGGAACTCATGATGGTGCCGACTGTTCCCCGCCTGCACCGCTATTGTCTTGCCATCTGTCGTGTAGATTACTGCAGGAGCCTTCAGCATCCCTCACCCCCAGTGTCCCAGTCTATTCTCAGCCCGGTAGCCAGAGGGATCCGTGAAAAAACAAAGCACAACGGTGTCACTTCTCTTCTCAATACCATACTGAAATGGCTCCCCGTTTCAATCAAAGCCAAAGTCCTTAGAATGGCCCCAGGTAACCTTGCTGCACGATACCTCTGATCTCACCTCCCAACACTCTCCCCTTGCTCACCGTACTCCCATCAGCCTCTGAAATGCACCAAGCACACCACTTCTGCCTTAGAACCTTGGCACTGGCTGTCTGCTCTCTCTGGATTATTCTTCCCCCCGTTATCCGCGTGGCTATACCCCTGTGTCCCCTTCACATCTTGGCTCCAATGTCATCTTTTCAACGAGAACACATTTAAAGTTGCATCTTTCCCACGAAACACTCCTAACCTGCCCCGCCCCATTTTACTTTTTCTTTCTATGGACCACTTGTCACTTTACGATGGCCTATATAATTTCCTTATGCATTAGGTTTATTGCCTACTGCTGTCTGCTGTTTGCTAGAATGTAAGCTCCACGAAGGTGGGGATATTTGCTTGTTTTCTTACTCACTGATACATCTCAGGTGCCAATGCCTGAATGGTGTCTGGCACATAGTAATTATTTTTAATTATTTCTTAATTATTTGTTGAAAGCATCCTGTTTTTTGGAGTCGGGGAGGGGTGGCGGTGACATTAACGAACATGTTGAAGGTCTTGAAAAACAGACTGAAAAATTATACTTTATGTTGTAAGTGATGGAAACCACTAAGCCTTCTGAACAGGAGAATCTTGTGATTTTATCATTTGGGGAGAAGATTTGGAATACCGTTTTGGAAGATTAATCTGAAGATAGAGCCTAGGATGGGTCTGAGGGCGAGGGACCACAGAGGATGGGAAAAGGTAAAATAGAGGCTAACCAGAGACAGTGGAAATGACAAGGAAAAGACAGATTTAAGAAAACTTTCAAAAGAAAACACACACATGCACATACATACACACATGCATATGCACAATAAAAAAAAAAGACCACCAGGATTAAGAAGAACAATCAGGAAGGCAGGGAAGAGAGTCAGTTTTAGTGGGGAAATAAGAGTTCAGTTTTGAACATGGTGACTTTGAGGTTGTGCTGGCATAATCAAACTCAAATACCCTATAGATAGGATGATGGCTTTGACCAGCACTTCTAAGAAACACCTTTAAAACTATGGTAACCAAAACTGCAAAAATAAAGGACTCAAAGGAAGACTTTGTGGCAATAGGAGACTAGGTATCCAAGCACTGAGCCTCAGTGGCAGCTACAGTTCTGATGTCCAGGGGACCGCAGGGGACAGGGAAGGTGGAAGCAGGGAGGAGAGGTCAGAAATGAAGGCATATATTGGGGTGCCTGGGTGGCTCAGTCAGTTGAGCGTCCAACTTTAGCTCAGGTCATGATCTCACTGTTGGTGAGTTCGAGCCCTGCATCAGGGTCTATGCTGACAGCTCAGAGCCTGGAGCCCGCTTCGGGTTCTGTGTCTCCCTCTCTCTCTCTCTGCCCCTCCCTTGCTCACGCTCTGTCTCTCTCTCTCAAAAAAGAAATAAACATTAAAAAAAAATGAAGGTATGTAATGTACCAGAGTGTTAGCATCAAGGAAGTGGAAAAAAAGATGGACTATAGAGAAAGGAATAACCAGTGGTGTCCAGAATCTGGCACCTAGTACATGATCAATAAACACTTGCAGAGTACATAAAATATCTTAGAGGAAAATGAAGGCACAGAAAGGCTATAAGGTTTGGAAAGATAAATATTCTCAGAATGTGGGAGACGGCATTTTCATGACAGGGGGGATGAAACCCTGTCACTGGGGCTTCTGAGCCATCAGCACAGAGCCTGATGCGGGGCTCCAACTCATGTACCGCGAGATCATGAACTGAGCCAAAGTCAGACACTCAACTGACTGAACCACCCAGGGGCCCCTCATATAAGTTTTAATTAAGCAGTGGAACCTGGTACAATTTCTTTAAACTGTCACCTGGACTATTCTTGGTGTTTTGAGGATTCTGGAAAGTTCTCTAACCTTTCCTGCCCTCCCTCTTTACAGAGGAGTCAAAAATTCTATCAGTATTCCTTTTCCCAAACATTTCCCCCCATGTGCATTGTCTATTTAAAGAATCCACACCTGCATAAACCAGGAGATGCTTGAGAGTTTTTATTCAAATACCCCTAGATACAAACTTGCATTCAGATCAGTTGTTGAGAGAACAAAGACCCATGTTTCCGGAAAGAAAGCACAAGCAAATTTATTATGAAGAATCAACTTATCCTTTAGAATTTGGAAAAAAAGTTTTTTGTATTGCCATATTGTCATTATGTACATGCAGCAAATTGTCTGAGTCACATCCGCTCCTTACTGCTCTCTATTCTGATAAAGAATTTGGCCCATAGTACACTTAATGGTACTGTTGCTTTAAAATTGTTTTTGAAAATTAAACATTTTCTCCATTCAAACAAAATAATATAAGTTTTAAAATGTAAAATATAAATTATAAAATATATATAAATATATAATATATATAATATATAAAAAGTTATATATATATATAAATACATAAAATATAAACCAAAATATAAATAAAACAAAATACATATTAAATTTATATTATAAAAAACACATTTATAGTGTTTATTTGAAGTAAACACCGTATTATTTTACTATTTTATTTATTTTACTATTTTTGATAACACCTGTCTGGAATACACTTCTTTGCTGTCCCTAAGCAGGTGCTTGTTATCTAAGGTAAGGGAACAGAGATCATTTGAAACAAACAAACAGAGAATAAAATAGAAAACCATCCCATAACTTCAGGAAAGAGCAATTCATATTTTGAGTTCTATCATTTGGTGACAGAAAAATTCAGATAATAGATGATGGGCTCGCACATGCTCACTCAAGACAGATTAGAATAAAAATCCTGAATGATGGGTAATTGATGGACAACATCCATGCTTGTTCCATTTCTTGGCCTGCCAGCGAAGTACCAAGAATGAGGTCCGGGAAAGTCCGGTGTCCCTACGGTGTGCGGCTCGGGGACCCCTGACCACCGCCCTAGCCCAGCTCAGCCTGCCTCACTGAAGATCAGAGCCCCCTTGCCGAAGGGAGGCAGACACCCACGTAGGAATAAAATGTGCTAGCTCCACACTCTCTAGGGGCTTGGTGTTTGTGATTCCACTCCAGATCTGTGGGGCTCCTGTCATGTCAGGGTTATTATGGGAAACCCCCAGAAGGATACAAGGAAAGGCAAGTTCAGCAATTAATAATGAAGTGTTCAAATATCAACTGCTAGGAAGAAAATAATATATACTATTTATGAAAGCTTCAACTGGAAAGAAAGACTAAAATTTTTAAGTGAGGCCAAATTAGTTAGCATGTTAGGATTTTGCACAAGTTCGGTTCGCTCACAGACCCCTCCCCATGACGATCCTTCTCCCACCCAAAGCCTCACGGCTGCATCCAAAACTTAACACTTGTGTCAATAACCCATTCCGTGCCACAGCACACAGATGCACTTGTGTGATGGCTCTATCCGCTTATTTTTTGAGATCAGACTTTGAAGAGCTGAGGCATTTACAAAAAATACCAATTTTTCCTTCAAGGTACCTCACAAGGCATTTTTTGAAATACTCTGTCATTCTTTGTTAACACGTAAAATTCTAATTTTTTAATCTCAAATTTGTTCCTGGATGGGTGGGTTTTACTCCATGTTGCCACTCACATTTGCGTCCTCAAGAGTGAACAAACTGGGAAAGATCTATATTCAGTTTGAACGCATGAGACAACAGCTCGGGCTGTTCTCTATCACACGTATGTGGACAGCCCTCCATTCTTAGGCTAAGAACCTAAATCAAGATGCATGAGTAAAAGACCTTTCGAGTTCTCTATAAATCTGGATTCCTCTCCTGCACCTTCCTTAACTTTGAGAGCTTACTGAGAGTTGTTCCATTTAACACAACGTTTCGCTCGCCTGGAAAAGAGTGCTGTAATACCTAAGTCTTTGTTGTATAAAAATGATGTTCAGTAGAGCTGGTCTCCAAAATAGATACCCACCTAAGCTCTAGGCAGCAAAAGTAAACCTAACAATTAGTAACTAAATGTGAAAGAATTATGAAAATGTTACCAAGAGTTCTAAATTGTTGGTCTCTAGTCTGCGTTTTTATACTTTTATATGTTCTAGCCAGAATTTAGGGCTATTTCTTTTTGTCCTTTGCTCTGCATTATGACTTTGTGATGCCCAAAATAAACATTAGGATTATTAAAGTTTTTTTTTTTTTTTTAATTTTAATAATTGAGAGTGACTCACCATTTTCCATTCTGGATGGTTCTGGTGAATCTCCTTCTTAACGGCAATGTAGGATATCTGGTGACTGTGTTCTCCTTGATAAGGGATCCTGGTCTCTGGAAAGGTCAGCCTGGTCCTGATGGGAAAGGCTTCTGTACCTGTCAGTGATGCTTCTGAAATGACTTGCTTTAGATTTGATTAAATGCAAATCCTTTGGTGTCTGTTTCTCTACAATTTGCATCCCCAATGTGGATTATATATAAGGTATTTTTTTCTTCCTCAAGATTTTTATTTAGTAACAATGAATTTCCACTAGGAACAAACTCTCTTAAAAGTTTATTGTAGAAGCAAAGAATCCACGATTTGTTTTCTGAACAACAGCAGCTTTTTCTATTTCTTTAATTTAATTTGGAGTTAAATTTCAAAAAATAGTGCTTACGGAAAAGCTCATGTGTCCCAATTAGAAATATAGGTTCTATGCCTGTATATACTTATGGGTATATATCACGAGTATACAGTTTTTAGGCATCTTTCAGATATAGATAGAATTCTAGGAAGAAACAAAATCAAAATGAATACAAAATAAATACATTTTAATACAATTGGATAGCCTTATTATACATAAAACATAAATATATGATCTAAGGTACAGGTTCTTAAACCTGGTAGTACCTCAGAATCAGCACCAGAGCTGGTAACAGGTAGCACCTGTGCCCATGCCCCATCCAATTCTAATTCAGAATCTTTGAAATAGGGTCCAGATAGCTACATTTTAATTAATTAATTAATTAATTAATTAATTAATTAATCTATTTGTTAAAGTTTATTTTGAGAGAGAGAGACAGAGACAGAGCACAAGTGAGGGGAGGGGCAGAGCCAGAGGGAGAGAGAGAATCCCAAGCAGGCTCTATGCTGTCAGCACAGAGCCCGACAGGGTGCTTGATCCCAGGAACTATGAGATCATGATGAGCTGAAATCCAGAGTCGGAGGTTTAACCGACTGAGCTAGCCAGGTGCCCCCAGATAGCTCTCTTTTAAAACAAACTTGCTATTTTTTTTTTAAAGAGTCTTTTTGATGTATACTCAGTGTTATCAACTCCTCTAGAGCAAAAAAAAAAAAAAAAGACAGATTTTAGGTACTTTCTGACATTTCCCTTATTCATCTTCAAGAACCCAGAATTGCTACTTAACGTAATTTTGGTTCTGTCTCCCAGTCCCGAATAGAGTTAGTTCCTGAACACCGTCATAGTCAGCCAGGATTGGCATAAGACCAACCCTGGAATTTCGGGACTTGACACAGGTATGATCTACTGGTCCTCTAACCCGGCTGTATCTCACATGCCCTTACCCCATTTCGGATCAGTGGGATCTGGAGAACAGCATCTGGCAATGTGCCAGATAACCTGCATTTGATACGTGCTCCTGACCTCACGAAATTCTTAATAAATACTGAAGGTTGCCCCCCACCCCCTGGGCTTGCTGTAGCTGATACCTCGGGGGTTTTCAGATAAGTCATCAACTTTCACATCTCTTTACCTTTGTTTACGGTATTCTCTCACATTGAAGCATGCTGCCCTCACTTCGGGGGATTAAAGTTCTACAAATCTTTCAAGACTCAGCACCAATGCTATCTTCACGGAGATGAATTTAATGGCCCATTTCATGGTGCTTCTCGCTTGAATCTCTCCAAGGGCACTGATTTCATGCTGCTTTCCATGCAGGTCAGTGGTTTGCATATCTGTCCCTCATCCCCGACCAGACTATCTTTCTCTTCTTCTCGATATTCCCATAGCACTTCACTGTGTTGGCGTTGGTGGTGCTGTGCACATAGTAGGTCCCCAGTGAGGGCCGGCCATGCTGAGGGAGCCCTGCCGTAGAATCCACCAGAAACAACAGTTTCTGGGTACAAGCAGCAATATCAGGGGGATTTCGTTCTTTTGCACCATAAAGAAATGTTACCATGAGTATCACCTTTCTCTTTCCATGATCTGAACACACCACTGAAGAGTTTGTAACCATTTCCATATAGGCTGGTCCTGTATCCAAAACTCAAAGACATGATGATTTTCTAGAGGCAGGTTAATGGAGAAAAGTCCAGAATCCTGCAGAAGTTTTTCAGATATTAGATGTCATTGGAAAAGCTGGAATGCATTGATCTGCAACAGATGCTTGCTTGTACTTTAAAATACCCTTTAGGGGAGCCTGGGTGGCACAGTCTTAAGTTAAGCATGTGACTCTCGGTTCCAGCTCAGGTCATGATCTCATGGTTTCATGAGTTTGAGCCCTCCATGATGATGGTGCAGAGCCTGCTTGGGATTCTCTGTCTCCCTCTCTCTCTGCCTCTCCCCACTCGCATTGTCTCTGTCTCGCTCAAAATAAATAAACTTAAAAAAAAATCCTTTCTTGTGCTGTATTTGCATACAACTCCAGAATAGTTTCCATAGAACTAAGTACAAGCTAAATAAAAATTAAATGAAAAGATCCCAGAAAGGTTGCTTTCTTATCCCAAGGAAACAAATCTTTGCAGCTTGGAGTGGATGGCTGTTGCTGGCAGGGTGTGGGTTGGCAACAAGTTTTGTCTGTGTTCACTCCAGTTGCTGGTGGGTTCAGAAACATGGCACAGACACAGTCAGGCAGGACGCTGGGTCGAAGTCAGATCTGGTGATGGTCTGGGGCAGCCCGTTAAGGAGGAGGGTAAAACAAGGGTATGTTTTGGTAGAATAAACACAGATCCACATAGCTCAGGCACGATTAGTATTTGTCTCCTTTATCTTGTATCGGGAACACCCCTCAGATATTCCGACCACAATGTTTCTGTATCAGCTTTTTTATTCATTCCAGGACTGGGCACCTGCTGCGTGGGTTGGGTAGCTCCTGACAACTTAGCAGGGGCTTCAGTGATACATTTGCTCTAAGGTGGCTATGGGTGAGGGTGTGGAGGGCAGGTGTGAGGGACCCCAGGGCAGGCCTGCCAAAGCAGGGACCAAGGCACCCTGTCTCCCCCACCCTGCCTTTGTTCCAGGGCTTCCCTATTTCTCAGGCCTGTCTTTAAGGGATGGTTACGGGGAGCAGGTAAGGCTCTCAGTGGCTGTGCTCTACTGGTATAGCGCATAGGGGTCCAGGGACACCCTTATTATAGGCTGTGGGAACAGAAGGGAGAGGCTTCACATGCCTCTCAAATGGAGAAAAGAATGGGCATTGTGACATAATAAGAAATATATATTTGGTCTCTGCCCTTGGTTCCTGACACAGAGCTCCTAAAACCTTTGTAATTTCCTGAATGACAGGGACGCTAGGAGCATTTTGTTTTTTCTAATATTTGGTCTTTGACTCTGGTTCCTGGCTTAGAGCTCCTAAATCCCTTGGAATTTTCTGGATGGCAGGAGCATCTTTTGCTCTAACGAGGTGACTCTTGGTGGGCTCCTAGGTAGCCTCAGGATAGAAGCTGTCACCAGAAAGACAAGGCCATGATCAGAGGAATTTTCAGCCTCATGCTCTATCCTCTGGAAAGGGGAGAGGGGCTGGAGACTAAATAAATAACTGCTTTTGTCTGTATGATGAAGTCTCCATGAAAATCCCTAAACTACATGGTCCAGAAAGCTGAGGGGTTGGCAAACATGTCCAGGCACTGGAAGGTGGCACCCTCAGAGAGGGCATGGATGGAAGTTTCACACGCTCCTCGGCTTAGGTATCTGCTTCATTCAACCGCATCCTTTATAATAAATCAGGAATAGTGAGTAAACCATTTCCCTGGGTTCTGTGAACCATTATGGCAAATTTATTGAATCCAAGGAAGGGCTCATGGGACTTCCTGTCAGTCTGGCTTCAGTCAAGGGTACAGGTGACAACCTGTGACTTGGAATTGGCATCTGAAATGGGGGGGGGCGGTGTTATGGGACTAAGCCCTTAGCCTGTGGGGTCTGCACTCACTCTGGGTAGTTAGTGTCAACATTGAGTTAAATTGTAGGATCCCCGTTGGCATCTGCTGAGAACTGGAGAATTGCTTGGTGTGTGAAAACCCACACATTTGGTGTTACAGGTGTTGAGAGCAGAGGAAGGAGACACATGTCTTTCCTTTAGGCATGAGCAAGCACATGCCCAGTGGGCCCAATGGGGTTCTCACATGCAGACAGAAGTTTCTTTTCTCCCTATACTTGGATAGGTGTGGAGATTGGTGGGGCTCTGGCGGCTATATGTCTGCTTCTATGGCACGGAGGCAGGTTACTGGGTTCCGCTTCATTGAGGACGGGGTCATCGTAATCCTGACAGAGACTGAGCAGAGGAGGGGCTTGGACATCATAGTTTGCCAAGTAAAGGTGAGGACAGCTTGAAGCGGACTTGAGGTACAGAGAGGGGCAGGCTAGGTACCAGATATGGCCATTCTAAGCCAGCTGAATTGTCATTTAGAGAGACCTGCCTGGGATTTGTAATTGTGTGTGTGTGGGGGGGGGGGGGGGTACTTGGCCACTTATCATTCAGTCCTTCTACATGTGGCCAGGTTCATGGCCATAGCTTTCCCTTGAATCTGAAAATAACGATTTTGCAAATACTCTGGCATTTGGGCATATGGAAGCTTGGTTGGTAGATTTTCTCCACTGGGTGGGGGGGGGGGCACTCAACAGGCAGCTTGTATTCCTCAATTTGCATGGGAGGAAACGCAGCCCTGGACCTGCTAGGTCAGAGGAAAATCATTAAATTGATCCTGGTGTTTTGCCGGAGGCACAATGGAGTTACAGCCATGAGGGGTCTGGAGGCCCCTCCCCAGGGGGGCTTCTTTGGCAGCAGGACATGCTTCTGGGGGAGGCTGACCCATAGCCATAGGAGAGGGCGAATGAGACGGCCTAAGAAGCCTTCGGGAGGCAGTAATTTTATTTCGCAGGCTACACTATTCTGTGACACCCTCGGGGCTCTCCAAGAAGCATGAAAGCGCTCAAAGGATCTCTTCGGCACAGGGGAAGGGGGATGGATTTATCTGCTGAAAAGTACACAGGGCCAGAAGAGAGCTCTTGGACTCTGAGCCTTACACTTGAAGAAACCAGTCCTTTCCCTGAGCCTATTCCCAGAATCCCTCAGAGAGGGGATCTTAGGGATTGGGGAAAAAGCTGAGGGAGCTGGTATGTTCGTGCTGAAGGTGAATGCCTACCCATTCCCATCCCTGGGAAGGTAGGTGAGCCCGCTTGAGGGATTCTGGCTTCCTGGCAGGAGCTTTGCCTGAAGCCTGGCCCGAGCATACTTCTAGGAGCTTGGAGGACGTGATGAGCCGCCATAACAAACAGATTCTCGTCAGGTGCAGCCTGGTCTGCAGTGATGAGAAGGTCTTTGCCTTTATTTGGATATTGTCTCTCCCTGAAGCTAAGGCACCATTGATTGTAAGACAACCATGATTTTGTGTGTCCCTGCCACTGTGCATTCAACTGGTTGCTAAATCTTGTCAGTCCTGCCTCCATTGTGGGCTCCCATTGAAGGCTCCTTCTCTGGACCTTTAACTTGTTCCAGTCTGTGTCTTCTCCTCTCTGGCTATTGTGCTGGTTTTCTATGAGTTTCTCTATCCCCAACCGCCCCCTTCACTCCCCCTATCCCAACCAACCTCAGAGCTGTGATCATTCATTCCCCAACTTGAAATCCTAGAAGATACCCTAGAGCTCACCAAGTGCAGGAACAGGTTCTCATCTGGTCTTCCACAGCGTCATCTGGTCTTTCACAGCGGGGCCCTCGCCACCCCCTCAGAATCTTGTTTCACTCGTACCTTAAACCCTTATGCTCACTGCTTCCTAGGTTTTCCCCACATTTCATTATCTTCAAGCTTTGTCTCACATTGTTCTCTCCACTAGGAACATTTTGTTCTCTTCTTTATCTCCTGAAAATGTTCGTATCCTGAGCTTAGCTTAGAACAAAGGTGAAGAAGCCACACTTCACTCGAGGATGGAACCAACATTGAGAAATGAAAATAGAGGTGAGCCAAAATACACAAGAGAGAACCTAGTCAGCAGAGACTGGAGGTTTAGGAACTTGAGCAGAGAGACTAACAGGAAGGTGAAAAGTGGACTGCGATGCCAATCCAGATATGGTGAAGGGCAAGAACTCTTGAGGCTCAAATAGGGGAAGTACTGTCCTCTGCCTTGGTCTGAGTACGGGGGGCTTGCTGGGGCTGGGGTGCCTGTAGAATAGACATAATCAAGTCTAGGGGCTGAAAAGAACAGTTGGAGGCTCATTCTGAGAATATGTTCCAGAACCTTGGTTCCTGCAGAGTCAGGGGGCTATTACGCTGAGCACAATGCTAACCTCAACTGACTTCAGACCAGTCTCTGTAGATGGACCACCACTGAACCTGGCACTGATTGACGCTACATTTGGCTGCTTCCTGGATCTACTTTTGTCTGTGCAGACCTCTCCTGTCTGATCCTTTGATTGCTTGGACTTTCTCCATTCCCCTTAGGTTTCTAGAGGTAGAGAAGAGGGAGCCCAGTCAGCAGCCTGGTTTCCTGGGGCTGGACCCTACCATTCTGAATTGACTTTACCAGTTAACAGCCTTGTCTGTATCAGACGCCAAAGCACGAGCACGGCTCTGCATTCTAGAAGCTGTATTTACATCCTGTTCTCTCAGACTGTATCTCCTAGCTGCCTCTCTTTCCTGTAACTCTCCAATGTGACATGCCTGATCTACAATAGACTTCTTCTGGAGGTGCTGACCTGGCCTGCGAACTTCTCTCCTGCAGAAGCGCACGGGCAGCCTTGGTCTTGCTTGGTCTGTAGGACCTTGGTCTGGCCTCCTTGGGCTGCTCATTAACATGTGCTAAGTAAGACACAAGGAATGGACACCCACTAACAACGCCTGAAAGAGCAAGGAAGGAGGGTTACACCCTGAAACAGTGCATTCTATTGCCCTTCTGTTACTCCAAGGTTTTTGCATAAGCTCAGTGGAAACTGTTCTTTGAAAAGAAAGAGCCTTCTCTTTCCCATTTTCCCTTTCTTTCCCTGCTTCTTCACTGTCACTGACTTCTCTACTGAGTCTCCCCCAGATGCTGAATAAGGCCCAAAGATCTCCAGGGTGGTTTACAGTCCTGGGGAGAGATCTTAGGATACACAGTTTTTCGGTCTATTGGGGAGTATGGGGTTGAAGTCCTGGGGTTTGGGGTTCAGGTCTCCTGGATTCTAGTTCTTGCTTTTTTCCTGATAAGCTGGGTAAACCCTTAAACAGGATAGCAAAAGAAATACATCTTTTAATGATGTGTGGCTATAGGCTACAGGGAAATATAGAAAGGCTTTGAGTGTGGGTAGGTTTTCTTCTCAGTTCCCTTTTCCAGCCTTGGACAGATCACAGTTCCCTCCTTGCCTTGGATTCTCCAGGGATATCCTTAAGGGGTATTTTCAGTTTAAACCACTAGGTGGTGCATCAACCCTATCAGTGGCTCATCAAATGGCTGGCTCTGACAGCTGGGTTTTAGGACAAGGATTTTTTGGGAGGCCAGGACTGCAATGTATTAGAAGGAATGTTACTCTTTTCTTCCTGAAAATCCTGGAAGTCAATCTACATATTCTTTCTATGACTGCTTTGAAGAAGGAGGCCATTTCCCCAACTTCTCTGTCTTTTCCCCTGACTCGTTCCACCTGCCCTTTGCTGCTAATTGGAGTAGGAAACAGGACATACAGGAGGACCGTTCTTTGGGTGGTCCTGGGGTGGGACGTCTTCTCTTGTTCATGAGAGACAGCAAACCCAACTGTTTAAGCACAGGCTCTAGATTTATTGGATCAGATTTAAACCTGCCTCCACTTATAAATTTGTAAACAATGGTGAGTCACATAACTTCTCCTTGCCTCAGTTTCCTCATAGATAAAATGGGGATAAAGAAAGTGACCTGCCTCAGGATTGTTACACTGTGGTAGTGTAGCTTTTATTTATTAATGCTGTCCAGGTTAGATATTAGATCAAACCAAGCAAGCTTTAGTTTTTGGTAGGTTCAGTCTGCCATCTTGCTGGCCCTGGTGAGAGAATATCTTTTCTAGTCTTTTCTCCCAGAGGGAACTTCGGTATGCCTCCTGCCTCCAGGACTGGGGGAGCCCTACCTATGACCACAGAGCTGGTAGAAGATAGTCAGCCTGTTCCTCTGGGCTTCAGCTTCTTCTAGTTGTCCATGCCCTTGGAGGCAGAGCCTCCAGACCATATGCCAGGGCCCCAACTCAGGGACCATACGCCAGGGCCCCGTACCCCTGTCAGCCTGCTCTGGACACTTCCTCCCTCTGTGACCATCATGCATTTCACTTGGTATTTTTTTCTTTACATTTCTGGGTCTTCTGTTAGGTAGAAGACTCTTGGCGTCAGTTTGGTTTAAAACATTTATTCGGTGGCTCTTTTGGTCAGACGCTGGATAGTATATTCTATTCCTGCAAAGGCACTGTTCCTGGAGCATGTATCTTCCAGTAGCCTGGGAGTGGGACCCAGCCCTCTGCTCCTAGTGAACAGTAAGGACTGCAAAGTCCTCGTCAGTCCATTGGGTGACCACGGGGAGAGAACAGCCCTCTCTTCTTGACATCGGGCTGTCCCATATCCGGAGAAGTCTCTGAAAATCACAGAGGGAATATCCTGTCCTCGACTGATGACAACTCTCCTTCCTTAGATTTATCCGAAGTGTCTGCATTTTATGTTCTTCAGATTTGTCTTCCAGTTAGTGGCTTGTTGATGGAATTTTGGGGTCACGTGGGGACTGGAGGACAAAGGGAGACTGAGCATGAACTCCCTGAGGTACCAGAGGAGGCATGGGGGGGGGGGTCTGTTCTCTGTCACCAAGCAGCTGCTTGCCTTCTTCAGCTGGACAAACAGTCCTTCCCTCCTGACTGCCTCACAAGAGAGACGACCTTTTGGACAGGAGAGGATTTCTGTGCCTACGCGAGAAAGATGTGTCGTCCTCCTCATCGCTGACAGACAGATTTGTGCCTCAGGTTTTGTGGTAAAAATATTGTCTTTTTTTTTTTTTTTAGAACATTTTAATGTTTATTTATTTATTGAGAGAGAAAGCACGAGCAGGGAAGGGGCGGAGAGAGAGGGAGACACAGAGTCCAAAGCAGGCTCCAGGCTCTGAGCTGTCAGCACAGAGCCCGACGCGGGGCTCAATCTCATGGACTGCGAGATCATGACCTGAGCTGAAGTTGGACGCTCAACCAACTGAGCCACCCAGACTCGCCCTGCCAACTTTTTTTTTTAAGCCACTTTTTTTTCTGTAGAAGCCTGCTGAAGGCTGTTGAGTGACCTTTCTGCCGAAATCCCGCAAGTGGGAGCTGGGCCCACAGCTGAAAACAACAGGCAGGAACTAACTGCCATTAAGGAGAGAGTCACCAACTCGTGGAGGGCCCCGGAAGCCACCTCCTCTCTGCTTATTAGGAAGTGATGAACAGTCCCTCTACATCACCACCTGCCCCCACCCACCTCCCGCACCCCCACATCTATATAAGAAAACAAAGGAGTGAAGGAGGAGGCGGAGAGAAAACAAGCCATAGCCGTGTGGTATTTGTGCTGAGAAGTTATTTCCTCTCTGTGCCCTGGGTGATGGAGGAATGGATTGGACACCACTCCTCTCCTCAAGCCCAGCGACAGGGAGCCTCCAAGGAAATTACCTGTAGAAGGTGGAGAAGGGGAGGTGGGCATCCTGGTCTCCAAGTGGGTGACTTGTTGATGTGCCCTGGCAGGTCCTGTCTGATCTCATCAACGGGGGGAAGAGGACTGGAAGACGGCAGGGCCCAGAGGTATGGCCATGGCAAAGCACATGTGTCTCCCATGGGACTGGAGAAAACTCTGGAAGGTAGCTGGGCTTGCATCACTTAAGAGAGCTGTCCTGAGAGGGGTGCATTGATTCTGTGGCGCTGTCTTCGGCCCTCCTCTGCAGGTGCAAGCTGTGGGCGGTGGGGGTGGGGGAGAGCAGGCAAGGGGCGGAAAAGGTGGAGCCCGGCTTAGGTCTCCAGAGTCAGAGAAGCAAGAGCTCCCACAAGGGCTCTTTGAAGAGCTGGTGTTTGAACGCCAACCCCATGGGGGGTTGTCTATAGCTAGTTAATGTCACCCTGAGAAGCAGAGCCGCCTTTGGGGAGAGGAGCCACAGAGGCCGGTTAAATAAGAGACGCCCTCTCTCTGCCTACTTCCCGCCAGCATCCTAGAGACCAGACCCTGAAGGGGAGGGGAAGGCAGCTCAGAGCGTCCCATGCCCTGGTCCTCTCTCAACTCCTGGGGTCTCAGGTTGTGATATGCAAATCAAGTTGGAGATTAGAGCTTCAGTTGGACTGAGTTTTAATAACAGAAAAATAATCAGAAAAGGTTTGAAACCTGCCTGGCATGTCACTAAGGAATGCAAAGGGCCAATCTGATCACAGTTGCTTGAAGGCAGTAATTAGAGAAAAATAAAACTATATCATGTTCCTATACCACTGAGTTGAGACAGAGCAATATACTAATTACAAGCCTTTTAAAAATGATTTGTACCAAAAGAGACATAGGCATCTCCAAAAGAAATGTTCATAGTATTAATTAGAGATGTCTTTATTAGCAAGAAGTTACAAACGTTTCTGGTATAAGACACAAATGTTTCCTAACACGAATATCTTCATCAAAAGCGAATTATAAAAGGCCACTTGGTGTTAGGTCTTAATAGATTTTCACACACTTTGAGATAAGAGTTGAGGGTAAGATTAAAGATTATTGAGTATGTGTCAACTATATTGCAATTAAAAAAAAAGGATTATTGGCCTAAACTTGTCTTGCTAGCCTTTTTAGAGTAGGCTCAAAGTCTACCAAGGATTCAAAAACTCATGTCGATTCAACATTCCTCAGCGCAGGCTTACATTATCAGAACATCTCTGGAGCTATTCTAGAATACATCCGTTTGGACTGATTCGGTCCAAATATTCAGTCTCCGGGAGCTTCAGTTCATTCTCTCAGGACAAATGGATGGTTTTAGTAACCGGTCCCCACCCTCCACCACCAAGTCAGAAAAAAGGTACCCACCTGGTGTGGGTCGCCGTGTTTGGGCAGACACTAGGCATGCCTTCTCTCAGCCTATAATTACTTTTTTTTTTTTTTTTTTTTTTTTGCTGGCCATTGGCTGTCAATTGTGACCTTACTTCTTTCTGACTAAGATTCCTCTTCTCATTGTCCCTGACCATGACTTCAACTTAGCCTAACTTGTTAAATTCTCTTCTTCTGCCAAGACCTTTGCTCTGCCTATTAAGGTCTGCTGTCTGCTTAAACACTTTAAAACTGTGTCACTTTTTGTTTTAAAGCCATTTTGGTATTAAAGAACGTGACATGGGGGTGAATAAGGATAGCGGTTTTTGCAAAGAGGAAAGTCCTTGTGGCAGGGCTAGATCTCATTAAATCGGTGTTTTCTGACATATGTTCAGTATATCTTTCTCCCTCTACTCTCTTGCTGCTGCCCTGGGGGTTGTTTGCTCATCCCCAGCCCACACAGAAGCAGAAACAAAGACTTAAAGGAGCCGCTGGCCTAACTCAGGAAGAGGAGACTGGGATGTAGGCTCATATTTAGCTGGGGTTTCTGCCACCAAGGCAAGGTAAGTCTGAAGGTAGGGGAAAGAGAAGAGCAAGTGGCAATGGAGGGGCAGACTGTAGTATTTGAAGTGGGGAAGGGAAGAAACCCAGGCTTGGTGAGCATTAGGGACGCCAGGGAAGGTGAGGAATTTGGGCCCCCTGGTGAGAGAAGCAGCAGTAAATGGGGAGACTTCATCCAATGGATCTCCCTTTGGCCTGAGGAAACCATGGGCGTGGCCTCCTTGTTTCCTACTTTAGGCCAGGCTGAGCTGGTCTGCTAGCTTGTGGGCGAAAATGATGCATTTCACCTGAGTTTTAAGTTCTGCGTCTGCTCACTCTAGGGGAGGCTGATCTCTCAATTAAATATGTTAATTTTGCAGATTCGAATGAATTACAGGGTACAAAATAATATTTTACCTGGGTATTACCATAGTTTTTTGGATGTTCCGTTTGCTCTGAATACAACATTCCATTGATCTTCAGGGTTTACTGCCTGATCTGGATCTTTCTGTTATGAGGGTCGTCCTAAGCAATGCCAGCTTTTTAAGTGACTAACCAGTGGTTTAGCTGGAAACTCAGAAGTCCAAGTCTGGCTTCAAATTATATGTTCCAGCGACAGATTCTTGCTTGATTGCTTTTGTAGAATTAAGTATACACAGATATATCATCAACACTCAGCTTCCAGTATTTATTGAGTCAATTTTGGGACAGCAAGTGCATTTGTTCACATGTGAATGTGTATGCACATGTATATATGTTACAAAGTAGTAGAAATTGTGATTATAGGAAGGGAGGGGTCTGTTGTTCCTGCAACAAAACAGGGTTAAACGCGAGAGAAAATTTGGTATAACTTCTGACTTCCCCCAAATGTAACCACTAATCACCTACTGTTGACCAGAAGCCTTGCCAATAATATAAAGAGTTGATGAGCACATATTTTGTTATATGTATTATATATGGTATTCTTACAGTAAGTGAAGCTATAGAAAAGAAAATGTTCAGAAAATCCAAAGGAAGAAAAAATAGATTTACAATGCCAGACAGTAAAAAAATCTGCATATGAGTGGATACATGCAGTTCAAACCTGGATTGTTCAAGGGTCAACTATAATCTGGCTAAAGTAACATATATAGGTAGTAGCTTTATATTTAGAATTATCTTATGGATAAATATTTCTTGGCCCCTGAATACGTGTTCATACAGAATTATAGCAGGACATGAACATAGAGGTCTCAACTAAGGCATTAAGATACAAAATATCCTGTCTACCAAAATGAGATGTGAGAAATAAATATATAATTAGAATCATGCAGTAGGTAGCCTTTTCAGACTGGCTTCTTTCATTTAATGATATGCATTTAAGATTTATCCATGTCTTTTCGTGTCTTGATAGCTTGTTTCTTTTCATCATGGAATGATATTCCATTGTATGGATGTTGCAAAGTTTATTTATCCGTTTACCTACTGAAGGACATCTCGGCCGCTTCCAGTTTTTGACGATTATGAATAAAGTTGCTATAAACATTTGTGTGCAGATCGTTGTGTAGACATGAATTTCTCAAATAACTTGGGTAAATACCTAAGAGTATATGAAAAAAACTGAATTTAGCTGTCTAAGAAACTGCCAAACTGTCCTCCCATGTGGCTGTACAGTTTTGCATTCTTATCCACAATGACTGAATGTTGTTATTGTTCTGCATCCTTGCCAGCAATTGGTATTGTCAGTTTTTTGGATTTTAGCCATTTTAATGGATGTATGGTTATATCTCATCATTTTAATTTGCAGTCTCCTAATGGCAATGGGTGTTGAGCATCTATTCATATGCTTATTTGCTATCCATATATCTTCTTTGGTGAGGTATCTGCTCAGATACTTTGCCCATTTTTTACTTGGATTCTTTGTTTTCTTATTGTTGAGTTTTAAGAATTTTTTTTCTATTTTGAACACAAGTTCTTTATTGGATAGTGTTTTGCAGAGATTCCTCCCTCCATAGTCTGTGGCTTGTCTTTTCATTCTCTTAAGAGCATTTTTTTGCAGAGCAAAGGTTTTTAAGGTTAGTAAATTTCAATTTATTATCAATTTCTTCTTCCATGGATTTTGCTTTGGACGTTGTATTTAAAAATTCATTGCCAGGGTGCCTGGATAGCCAAGTAGTTGAACGTCTCTTTTTTTTTTTTTTTAACTTTTTAAAATGTTTATTTACTTTTTGAGAGAGAGAGAGAGAGAGAGAGAGAGAGAGAGGAGAGCAGGTGAGTGGGTGAAGGGCAGAAATCGGGAGACACAGAATCTGAAGCAGGCTCCAGGCTCTGAGCTGTCAGCACAGAGACCGGCACGGGACTTGAACCCACATATGGTGAGATCATGACCTGAGCTGAAGTCGAATGCTTAACTGACTGAGCCACCCAGACACCCCAGAACTCATATAGCATTTAAATAGTTGTTTCTTGCATTTGCGTTAGTGTGGGTCAAAGCATGTGCCCTCAAACACTGTAACTATATCCAACAAGTAAAAACTTGAAATGTATCATCAAGTATAAACAAATTATAAATATTGATTCTACTCTCTGGTGCCATATTTAGGAAGGAATTATGTTGTATTTCCTATTCTTAATATTTTATAGTTATAACCCAAACACAATGTAAGTACTTCCAAATAATATTTCTGTTTTGTTTTCCTTAAAGGTATAAACTTTAGGTTTCCTCAGTAACATTGCAGTCTATTAATTACCAGCCATTCCTCAGGGCTTGTGATTTTTCCTGTGGATGTATCACCACATCAATTATGGCTTACTCTGCACAGCACAAGTACTTTTTTTAAGGTATTTTCTTTTTATTTTTTAAATTTTTTTTAATGTTTGTGTATTTTTGAGAGAGAGAGAGAGAGAAAGAGAGAGAGAGAGACAGTTTGAGCGGGGAGGAGCAGAGAGAGAGGCAGACAGAGAATCTGAAGGAGGCTCTAGACTCTGAGCTGCCAGCACGGAGCGCAACGAGGGGCTCGAGCTCATGAACCATGAGATCATGACCTGAGTTAAAGTCAGACACTTAATGGGCTGAGCCACCCAGGAGCCCCTTAAGGTATTTTCTATCTCTTATCTCATTTCAATATCTGAGACAAAATTATAATGTGCACCCTCCGATGTACTTTGGTTACAGGGTCTCATAGTTGGTGTTCTTGGGAGATGCTTAGGTAGTCTCCAGGGTTGTCTAGAACTGCCCTTGTCCAGTGTGAACAATGTGAGCCGTTAAGAATCGACCAACAATATTAAAGTAGTTTGGAAACGATTAAGCATTTGCTCAGTAACATGATTATTTTACATTTTTCCATGTTTGCATTTCAAAAAAAGAAAGATATTGTTGGAATTCACCTCTTTGCAGAAATAAACCTGTTTAGCTGAGAGTGACTAGTTAACGTAGATCAGGGGTAGGTTAACTTTTTCTGTAGCTGTCTCAGGCCTTCTGGGCCAGACGGTCTGTCTCAACTACTCAACTATACCATTGTAGCATGCAAGCAGTCATAGATAATATGGAAACTAATGAACTGAATTCTAATAAAACTTTATTTATAAAAGTCTCAGCATTTGGCCTGCAGGCTGTAGTCTGCTGATCCCTGGCTTGGAGAGTAGATGTCCACTTCAGACTTTGTTTGTACGTAAGTGGAATTAAACGTTAGTAGGCAACTTGTAAAATCTAGCAGGGAGTGGTAATTACGATGGACGCTTTTGCTATCTGCCTGTCAGGAGGACTCTAAGAAAACTTTCCATGTACCAGAATTTTATCTGAAAAAATTTTAAGAATAAGAAAGAGCTAGTGTCAAATGCCATCTTGTCTGTTCAGGGAAGGAAACAAAAGAGGCAAATTCCATCATGGTGCAGATGAGACAGTGGCCCCATGTGTAGCACTGCCTTGCCATTTCTGAGGGAGCCTCTAGTGGCTTATCTGGGACATTGCAGAGGTACACGAAACACACACACACCCAAACTTACACACTTCCTTCATAGGAAAGGCTCTACCCTGTTGGCCACGGTATATTTGTTCTTACTTTAGAAGAAGTTACCCAGTTTCTTAGTCCTGGATGGATGACAATCAGCAAATTAGAAAGGGAAATTAAGAGGGGCACCTGGGTGGCACAGTCAGTGAAGCATCCGACCCTTGATTTCAGCTCAGGTCATAATCTCACGATTTGTGAGATCGAGTTCTGCATCAGGCTCTGCACTGACAGTGTGGAGTCAGCTTGGGATTTTCTCTCCCTCTCTCTCTGCCCCTCCCAGCTCACACGCGTGCTCTCTCTCTCTCGCTCTCTCTCTCTCTCTCTCTCTCTCAAAATTAATAAATAAACTTAAACAAAACAAGAAAGGAGGAATAAGAAAGGTGTTGCTGGAGGCTCACAACCTGCACGGCCTGAGAGTAAAGGAAAGACATGAGCTTAAAAAAGACACACCAATTCAACCCCCCAGCCTTGCAGTCATTTACTGCTGGGATCAACAGTCCTTATGTACAGATTACTGCTATTGATTCTGGCAAAGATAATTATGAAATATGGACAAGATCAGTCGGAAGCGTTGTGGAGATAAAGGGATATTGATGTATGTGTGCTTACAAATAGATGTTTTACTCAAGCTCAGCGAGACTGACTCAAGTAACGGCTTAAATGGATATGAAAGAGAGCAATTTTCTGAAGAAACACTCACTGATTGTTTAGCATCCCAAAGTACGGAGGGAGCCACTACCACATATATTTCCTGGAGACAAAGGTGGGCAAGGGCCCTCTGGAATTATAAAACAAAATGAGATTAGGAGCCTAAGTGATCTTGACCCCAGGTCAACGTGAAAACCTTAAGCATATTCTGTCTACTATCTTAAGAAAAAGGAGAAAAACACCCACATGTGTAACAGCTTTCCAAAAATGATTTCAATCCAAGTGGTTAAAATTATTAATAAAAAAAAAAGTCTTGGCACTGAAAGGCATAAAATTATTTGAAACACTTCATTTCACAATGATGTTGAATAAATAAAGCATTGCTCTCCTTAAGTAAGGCCAGGTGTAGAAACAAATTACTTTTTTTTTCTTTTTTTTCTTTTCTTTTTTCTTTTTTTTTTTTTTTGCTGAACGTTTTGGAGATTTGTACTTGCATAAGATTGTTTCCATATAGGACAAGGTGTGGTGGGGGATTAACTGTTATTTGGTAATTGTGATCAATATTAAATACCCGAGAATAATTGATTCTTCATATGAATTAATTTCATGCAAATAGTAAGCTTAGATACCTGACATCAATACAAGTAATGGAATAACTGCCAAACATCCTTCTTTTTTCCTATGTGGGAAGCATTTATATTACTGAGACATTATTTGAAATTCTTAAGTTATCTAAGGTTTCCAATCTTGTTGGAAACCAGAATTGACTGCACATTTTTTTGTTTTTAAAACATTTACTTGTTACTCAGACTAATTTAATCTGTGTACTGTTCTTTCCTCCTTTTCCATATGATAGGTGAAATATAGTAGATATAGATGAAGACCCTGTACTCTTCCCTAGTCACACTGTTTCTTACCCCAGAGACAACCTTTATCCAAATTTGTGTGTTTATTGTTTTGTATGTGTATTTTAATTGCTATGTACTATTCCAGTGTATTTATAAGCCACAGTTAATCCTCCACCCATCTGTTGATGGCATTTGGGTTGTCATACTGGTATAAACAATAATGAAATCAACTTTCCAATGTGTTTCCATGCACATGTATCTAGAAGCACTATTTCTGGGTTTGTTTCTCTCCAACCTGGCTTTTTTTTTTTTACAAAATTTATCTCTGCTGTGGCTGCACCAATGTACAGTCTACTCCGTGGGTGAGAATTCTCACATATCCACATCTTCAACACACTCAATATTATCAGGCTTATCATTTCAAAAATGTTGCCAATCCGATAATATTGAAACTGATGGGTTTTGTTTGCATTTGCTTGACTTGTTAGTAACCCTGAACATCTTAACCATATATTTTTCATGTGTTTGTTAAAGCTCGTATTAGGGGCGCCTGGGTGGCTCAGTCGGTTGAGTGACTAACTTTGGCTCAGGCCATGATCTCGCGGTCTGTGAGTTTGAGCCCTGCGTTGGGCTCTGTGCTGACCGCTCAGAGCCTGGAGCCTGCTTCGGATTCTGTGCCTCCCTCTCTCTCTGCCCCTCCCCCACTCATGCTCTGTCTCTCTCTCTCTCTGTCAAAAATAAATAAACATTAAAAAAAAATTTTTAAAAAGCTCATATTAGACGACAGAGAATGATAATGAGTTGGGGGGACCAACTCATGTCTAGGAGTTGAATTATTCAAAAATGATGGAAGGGATTACAAGTTGAGGAGACATCAGCAGTGAGGAGAGGGAGAAGGTGTCAAGAACCTCTCAGAATCAAGAACATGTGAACAGTGGTTTAGGAGGGGCCTAGGGACCCAAAGACCCTTACCGGAAGAATGTGGGGCTGTTGGCAGAGGGCTGAGAAGGCAGGGGGCCACAGAGTTTCCATAGGACACAGCCAGGTTTTCATTTAAAGCAAGAGAAGTTGAAGGCACAGGAGAGTTTGCTGATGGAGGGTTGGGAGGTCCAAGGATCAAGCTGAAGGATTTGGTCAAAATTAGTCACAGAGGGAACAGGACAGAGATGAGATTTGGGGGCTAATGGGTATAAGGCATGGTAGGATTGGACCTAACATTCTTTTAGAGGAGGGTGGAAGCCTGTATAATGGGATGCTCCTCCCTGGATGGTCTGACAGCTCCCAGGGAGAATGAAGGGGATTGTTGCTCTCACTGACATTTGGGGCCCGGGAACTTTACGTGGTGCCTTCGTCTGGGCCAACATTTCCCATGCTTCCTGCCTGCTAAAAGGCCCAGCCATCTGCAGCCAGAGCCTAGAGCCAGAAGCACTTGATAATCTCTGTTTCTAGAGTAGGATTCGCAAAAGGAATTCAGGATTTAGAAGTAAAATTCACTAAGGAGCTACCCAAAAAAGGCTTTAAAAAATATTTCTGTTTTAGCTGTATAAATATGAGTTATTTTGTTTTCAGTTCAGCCTTTATCAAAAACTTCACAGGAAAATATTTTTATTATTTAAACATGGCTTTCCAGTGGGATTACATTCTATGCAAACATCAGTTCTGAGTGACTCAGGGATTGTTTGTCTTTGTATTCTGCATAAAGTAGACTGTGTTTACTTTATGCACATTTATCTACAATTAAAGGGATGCATTTGGGGAATATTTGTGACTAGGAGTACTTGGTGTTTATAAAAAAAATCAAATTTTATACATTTCACCAAAACTTGGTACTATTGAAAAAAATATGTCTTCTTCTGTTGTGTTGTGCCCAATTTGTAACAGCAAAGCAATTGCAGGCATTTAAAAAATACCCAAATCATAAACCTCCTAAATTGATAGAGTATTCATCGTTTCTTGGTAATTAGTGAAGACTTCCAATTTGCCAAGAGTCAGCAATGAGTGTAGACAGTGGAATTAAGGCTGGAACCCATTTGGCCCAGTGTCTCATGTCACTGCAGATGATGGGAAGGCACATCCCACTCCTACAGTTGGCCTGTCACCATGTGGCCAAGTCTTGTCTTGAGTGTCTGCTGTGTTTGCCCAGACAGAGACAACACTTTTCTTGTAATGGCATCTATTTACATACTGAAATGTGTATTTAAATATTCAAACTTTTGGTTTGATAAAAACTATTGTAAGAAACGAGAGAGCCATCATTTGAGAACAGTAGGTCTGACTCCCAATTAATCTTCAATTCTACCCTCTAAGTTTTCTGTATTTATACCATGAAACTGGTTTTTCATTTCCAATGTTTCAAAGAAATGACACTTGCCACTCAAGTAAACATGCATCTAGCTCACACTTTTGGGTCAAGTCGGTCAGTACTCAAGGCTGGGACACTTAGCCAGAGACAAAGTAGCATGCCTCTCGAAGGCTCTAACTGCTAATACTCATTCATTCGACACATGCTCAGTAAATGCCTACTATGTACCGGCACTGTAGACAGGCTGGGGAGACAGCAGGGAAGACATCTGCCATGAGCCCCTGCTTTCAAGCTTGAATTCAGCACCAAAAAGTATCTGAGCAGAGAACCTGCTTCCTGGTCTTCTCACAGTGCCCTTGAACTTCCAGCTGTCTTCTCTGGTCAAAGTCCGGGACCAAAGAGCAAGAAATAGCTTTGCTTTATTTACCCTGAGGACCCTGGCACCAACAGAATGTCAACCCTTGAAGCATCCTTGTGAGCATCTTAAGAGAAAAGTCCTAGTTTCACTTAAAGGGAGGAGCATTGGTTTCTTAGAGCTGTCACAAAAAATACAGTGGACCCTGAACAACCTGGGGGGTATGGGTGCTGACTGCCATGCAGTTGAAAATCTGTATATAACTCTTGTCCTCCCCAATACCTTAACTACTAATAGCCTACTGTTGACCAGAAGCCTTACTGATAACACAAACAGTAGATTAACACATATTTTGTTATATTATATGTATTATATAGTGTATTCTTACCATAAAGTAAGCTAGAGTAAAGAAAATGTTACTAAGAAAATCACAAAGAAGAGAGAATACATTTATAGTATGGTCCTATAGTTACAGAAAATTATCTATGTGTATGTGGATCTGTGTGGATCAAACCCACGTTGTTTAAGGGTCAACTAAACTATGAACACAATGGCTTAAAAGAACAGAAATTTATTCCCTCTAAGTATTGGAGACAAGAAGTCTGAAATGAAGGTGTCAGCAAAGCCATGATCTGGACAGCTCCGGAAGAACCTTCCTTGCCTCTTTTAGCTTCTGGTGGTTGTGGGCAATCCTTGGCATTTCCTGGCTCATGGCACCATAACTCCAGTTATGGCACCATAACTCTGCCTCCAACTTCATATGACCTTCTCTGCGTGTCCTTGTGTGTCTTCAAATCTCTCTCTCCTTATAAGGGCCACCCAAATCCAGGATGACCTCATCTTAGTTGAATTATATTTGTAAAGACCCTATTTCCAAATAAGGTCACATTCACATATACGGGGGTTCAAGACTACAACATATATTTTGGGGGAACACAATTCAACGCACAATAGAAGGGAATGGAAGAGACATTGTAAAATGGGGCTGAGGGAAGAGATGAGCTTGTTTAGAGTAGGGTGAGGGCTTCAGGGATTCCACTCAGGATCAGTGAGGGATGACTGGTCAGAAGGCAGGAAGCAGGGAGGAAGAGTTGTAGCCACGATGCCCATAAAGCAGGGCTCTCATACTGGGATGGTCGGGGGAAAGGTCAGCTCCTATCAGGGAGGAAAGCAGACTAGATGGGGAGTGTAGTGAATGGACCGGACAGCATGTATTCATTTTGAAGGAGCAGTCACTGCGCCGCTCCAGCTGGCTGTTATCACAAGAGAATGGGAAGCAACGTTGCCAAATTTTCCCATTTTCTAAAAAAAACCCTGTACACCAAGATTATGCATCATGTCCTGAATTTTAAGTGATGGCAGCTAATTGACAAATGTTGATGCATTGTAGAGATTACAAGTCCCTAGGCAGGCTGGATTTAGACCTCGATGGTCAAGGATCACGTGACTAGGGGAGGCAGGGCACCCGGGACAGGCAAGCAGGGCAACAATGTAACAGGCATCTCCGGGTTCTCACTGGCATGCTGCCTCTCCCTGATTGCACAGTGACCTGTTCATGTGCAGAAGCTAAGCCCTGGGCAGTGAGAATTACACGACGGCTTCTGCTGAGCAGGCTGCTGGGAATAGGCTGTCTTCTCTGCTGGAGACAATTATGGCCCCTGACTTCCAAAAGCTTACTGTTCTTTTGAGTGGACGTCACTAGTGTACCCAAGATGGAAGGTTTACTGTATAAACCACCTGTGTAGCCCCAGCCTTTACAGCTGAGAGGATTTCCACACACAGAGGAGGTGGCAAGAGGATCCTTCCACATGGGAACAGAGAGGGGGAAGGCATGTGCCGTAAGAGCGAAGAGTACGCTGTGACTACAAGATGTCCGGAGATCAGGGACCGGTCTCTCTGTGCTCCAGATTCACCTGCCTCCTCACTCTGTGTCCCAAGAGGTGGACCTCCATGGACTGAATCAACCCTAAGCTCCCTTGCCCTTTGGCATCTGGTCAGGTTCAGCCAACGGGAGAAAATTAAGGTTGAAGGAGAAGAAGGTCAAGGTATTTATTCCCCCAGGAGCCCTCATTGCTGGGTTGTGGGTTGGCAGTGGCTGGACCAGAGGTCATGGTTGCTGTTGCCCTGGGCAGCCCTTGTCTTCAGCTATAGGTCTCACTGAATTTCTGTAAATGCTTGTCCTTGCTTGGTCAGGCCGAGGGGTGGTGAAAGCTCTCTGCTCTTGCTAGCTCCAAGATGCTCCACCGATCCTGCTTTCCACTGACTCTGTCATCTTTGTGACTAGTCCCTTCATGGAAGTCTCCTCAATTATTCTGTTTGAGTGTGCCATCTGTTTCCAGCTGGGTCCCCCCGATTCCAAATCAGAGCTGTGGTCTCTACAGTCCTCTAAGCAGCAAGATGTCTGCTTCCACAAACCCCTTCCTGGCCACAGAGCTCTTGATGAGTAGCTCCTACCTCGGTACCAGGATAGCTCTGAGACTGCCTTCCTGGTTCTCCCTGTCTGACCCTCTCCATCTTTCTCTCACTCTCTTTCCATTTTTTATTTCTTGGCTTTCTGGTCTCTAGTTCTCTAGAGCTCAAAATTTTCTCTTTAAATCATGGTTTCTTTCCTCCTCTTTTTCTTGCAGCTTCTAAAATGATTTTCCTTCCATTTCCTTTTTGTAACTATTATTTTAATTCTAATGTAGCTAACAGAGATGTTAGTTTCAGGTATACAATATGGTGATTCAACAATTCTGTACCTTACTCAGTGCTCATCATGATAAGTGTGCTCTTAATCCCCTCCACCTGTTTCCCCCATCCCCCCCCCCACCTCCCCTCTGCCAGCCACTAGTGTGTTCTCTATAGTCAAGGGTCTGTTTCTTGGTTTGTCTGTCTTTATTTCCTGTGTTTGTGTCTTTGTTTCTTAAATTCCATATATGAGTGAAATCATATGGTATTTGTCTTTCTCTGACTTATTTTGCTTAGCATTATACTCTCTACCTCCAACCATGTTGCTGCAAATGGCAAGATTAAACTCCTTTTTATTACTGAATAATGTTCCATTGTGTGTGTGTGTGTGTGTGTGTGTGTGTGTGTGTGTGTGTATATATATATATACCACATCTTCTTTATCCTTTTATCTATTGATGGATACTTGGGCTGCTTCCATAACTTGGCTATTGTTGATAATGCCGCTATAGATATAGGGGTGCATATGCCTTTTTCAATTAGTGTTTTTATAGTTTTTGCCTGTACTACCTGAAGCAATCTACAGATTTAATGCAATCTCTATGAAAATACCAACAGCATTTTTCACAGAGCAAGAACAATCATAAAACTTGTTTGGAGCCACAAAAGACCCTGAAAAGCCAAAGCAATCTTGACAAAGAAAAACAAAACTTGAGGTAACATAATTCCAGATTTCAAGTTATATTACAAAGCTGTAGTAATCAAAACACTATGGTACTGGCACAAAAATAGACCCATAGATCAATAGAACAGAAATAAAAAGCCCAGAAATAAACCCATGCTTATATGGTCAATTAATTTTGACAAAAGAGGCAAGAATACACAATGGGGGAAAGACAGTCTCTTCAATAAATGATGCTGGGAAAATTGGACAGCTACATGCAAAAGAATGAAACTGGACCACTTTCTTACACCATACACAAACATAAACTCGAAATGGATTAAGGGCCTGAATGTTAGACCTGAAAACATAAAAAGCCTAGAAGAGAGCCCAGGCAGTAATGTCTCTGACATTGGCTGTAGCAACATTTTTCTAGGTATATTTCCTGAGGCAAGGGAAACAAAAGCAAAAATAAACTATTGGGACTACATCAAAATAAAAAGTTTCTGCATAGCAAAGGAAACTATCAACAAAACTAAAAGGCAACCTAATGAATGGGAGAAGGTATTTGCAAATGACATATATGATAAAGGGTTAGTATCCAAAATACATAAAGAACTTGTACAACTTAACACCAAAACCCCCCCAAAATAATCCAATTAAAAAATAAGCAGAGTACCTGAACTGAATAGAAATCTTCCTTCCTTCCTTCCTTTCTTTCTTTCTTTATTTCTTTCTTCCCCTCTTCCTTCCCCTTTCCTTCCTTCCTTCCTTCCTTCCTTCCTTCCTTCCTTCCTTCCTTCCTTCTCTTTCTCTCTTTCATTTTATTTTTGAGAGAGAGAGAGAGAGAGAGAGCATGAGACAAGCTGGCTCCACATCCTTAACAAAGCCTGCTGATGTGGGGCTTGATCCCATGACCATGGATCATAACATGAGCCAAAATCAAGAGTCACATGCCCAACTGACTGAGCCCGTCAGGTGCCCACGAATAGACATTTTTCCAAAGAAGACTTACAGATGGCCAACAGACACATGAAAAGATGCTCAGTATCACTCATTATCAGGGAAATTCAAATCAAAACCACAATGAGATATTACCTCACACATGTCAGCATGGCTGTAATAAAAAACACAAGAAAGAGCACAAGTGTTGGGGAGGACATGGAGGAAAAGGAACCCATGTGCACTGTTGATAGGAATGCAAACTATTAAAGCCACTGTGGAGAACAGCACAAAGGTTCCTTAAAAAATTAAAAGTAGAACTACCATGTGATACAGTAATCGCACTACTGGGTATTTACCCAAAGAATATGAAAACACTAATTCAAAAGGATACATGCATCCCTATCTTTTCCTTCCATTTCAACACAACCCTGGTTAGGACCAACCTCCAAACTACTGGACTGTACTGGGTGTGCCCAGGGGCTACGTCGGCATTCCTGGGACTCCTTGCTCTCTTTGCTCAACCACTAGTATATAAACAGGCAGACATATAACCCAGATTGCCTTCCCATTGCTTTGGCCTCAGTTGGGTTGGTTTCTCTTGAATTATACAAGGAAACTAGGTGTTGTGAAAGGGAATTATGTTGGCCTATAACTAAGTGTGACGTGATTTCCATAAAGTCATTTGTCTTCTCTGGGTCTCAGTTTCTTTATGTGTATAATGGAAGGAACTGGAGAAGTGTTTTTAGCAGTATACTCTCTTCTCAAACAAAATGTTATATGTAAAATAGTTCACATTTACAATATTTACACATTATAAAGTCAACCAATGACAATGACATTAAGTGACAATTTAAATTGGGAGAGGTGCTGGTGGAGAACAGGTGATGGGTGCAAGCTCAGGTGAGCAGATGTACATCTGGGATCGTGGAACCTGCCCAGAACTCTCCACAGAGACCTAGGGTTCTCAGAACACAGTCTGGTGGCCACTGGGCTGGGAGATCTCTGAGACCTGGCTGCCCAGAGTGTAACCGTGGAAAGCAACATCAGCTTCACCTGGGAAGTTGTTAGAAATGCAGAATTTTGGCCTCACTCCAGACCTACTGAGTCAGAATGTGCACCTCTGCAAGTTCTCAAGTGATTCATTGGCCCTTGAAAAGTTAAGGAGAATGAATCTGGAAGACTGTTTCTCAAACTTGGCTGCATCCTGGAATCACACAGGGCTTCTCAAACCTTAAGTCTCCTTATGCCTTAAAGAGGTTCTTTCCAGCTCTGAAGTTCCATGGTTTTATTTTCTTATTAAAAAAATTTTTTTAAATGTTTATTTATTTTTGAGAGGGGGGGACAGAAGGGACAGAGAGAGGGAGACACAGAATCCGAAGCAGGCTCCAGGCTCTGAGCTGTCAGCACAGAGCCCAACACAGGGCTCGAACCCACCAACCGTGAGATCATGACCTGAGATGAAGTCGGACGCTTAACCAACTGAGCCACCCAGGTGCCCCTGAAGTTCCATGATTTTAATACGTAACCTCATGAATTGGGGGTAGAATATGATATTTTTGTTAAAAACAAAACTAGTTTGATCATTTGGTCCTGTGTTGTTTTGTTTTTTCTTTTTAAGCCAGAGGCTGACAAGTGATCTAGATAGTAAAGGAAGTCTATGTTTTCTAAATGTGTGAGCCACCTTTATTATGTTTACTCTATATCTAGATAATCTCTAGGACATGAAAAATTGACATCTCGTGGCCAACAATACATGAAAAGATGCTCAACAACCCTAACCATCAGGGAAAGGCAAATCAAAACTACAATGAGACATCGCCTCACACCTGTCAGAGTGGCCAGGATCAAAAAGACAAGAAATAACAAGTGTTGGTGAGGATGTGGAGAAAAGGGACCCCTCATGTGGACTGTGGGTAGGAATGTAAACTGGTACAGACCCTGTGGAAACAGCCATAAAAAAGAATGAGATCTTGCCATTTGCATCAAGGATGGACCCAGAGGGTATTATGCTAAATGAAATAAGTCAGAAAGAGAAGGATAAATACCATATGATTTCACTTATGTGTGGAATCTAAAACACAAAAACAAATGAACAAACAAAACAAAACAGAAACAGACTTGTAGATATAGGAAACAAACTGGTGGTTGCTAAGGGGCAGGGAATGGGAGAAATAGGGGAAAGGGATTAAAGAGTTACAAACTTCCAGGTATGAAATAAATAAGTCACAGAGATGTAAGGTACAGCACAGGGAATTTAGTCAATAATATTGTAATAACTTTGTATGGTGACATATGGTAACCACACTTAACAGTGGTGAGCATTTCCTAAGATATTTAAATATGGAATCACTATGTTGTACACCTGAAACTAATATAATGCTGTATATCAACTATACTTCAATTAAAACAAGAAAACTCACTGAACTGTACCCTTAAGATTTATGCATTTCACTCTATGTAAATCATACCTCAATTAAAAGGCTATCTAAAAAAGTGACATCTTGGTAACTTTACAGAATGTATCAAGGAGAGACATCCTCAGTATAAAAGCATTTTCCCTGGTGGGTCGAGGGGGATAACCCTGAGTAACCACATCTTAGACTCCTCACTTCTGTTTTTATTCTCATTAGCTGTCTCAAAGTAGCTATCAGAACTCAACGTACTTTATTTTGAGAGACACACAGGCAGTGCAAGTGGGGGAGGGGCAGAGAGGGGGGGAGAGGGAGAGGGAGAGGGGAAGAGAGGGAGAGGGAGAGGGAGAGGGGAAGAGAGGGAGAGAGAGAGAGAGAGAGAGAGAGAGAGAGAGAGAGAGAGAGAGAATCCTAAGCAGGCTCCACAGTGCCCATGCAGAGCCGGATGCAGGACTCAAACCCACGAAGCCATGAGATCATGACCTGAGCCAAAACCAAGAGTCGGACGCTTAGCCAACTGAGCCACCCAGGTGCCCCATCTTCTAATGTCAATAAGGGGGAAGCATCTGTAATTGGCAGTCTTTTTGATATTTGAGAAGTGCTTACTCATTTTTATTTCCTTTTAATTTCTACCATAAGCTGTACTTCAATACAGATGCAGCCTATGAATTTGATAATATTGAAAGCCCCGCTTCCCCACATTCTTTCCATTTGTAGAAATTGTATGTATAAAGAAGCTGAACAGGAAGCAGGATGACTGATGAAAATAGCTATTTTTACCTAAGCCAGGAAGCTATTCCCAGAAGAATTACTGTTGGCAAGAAAAATGAACTTTTCTCCAGGGACGTCACTAACACAGTCGGTACATGCTATCTGACATCTTAGGAGGCAGCACTCAAGTTTCTGCCTGAATAAAAGGAACCACGTCTATCTATCAGGTTCAAAGCTAGTGGACAGTAGATTTTTCAGTCTTGAATCTTTAGATCTCAAATATCAAATGGATGAATAAATTATAATGATCCAACTACAAAATGGAGGCTACCACACTTGATGGAATGAGAAATTCACTGACTAGCCTTTCATTTGAAGGAAACTTTGTCTTGCTGTTTGTGACATCAGATCTGTCTTTATTAGGATGTTCCAAACACACTGTCCTTCACTAGGAGGGAGTCAACTACCACCTGCTTGTTAGATTACAAACGGGTCGTGATCTTGCATAAACCAAGGCCAGAAGTTTAAAAAAAAGTATCAGGGCACCTGGGTGGCTCAGTCTGTTGAGCATCCGACTTCCACTCAGGTCATGATCTCAGGGTTCGTGAGTTCGAGCCCCGCATTGGGCTCTGTGCTGACAGCCCGGAGCTTGGAGCCTGCTTTGGAATCTGTGTCCCCACCCTCTCTCTGCCCCTCCCCTGTTTACACTCCGTTTGTCCATCTCTCTGAAAAATAAATAACATTTTAAAGAAAGGAGAAAAAATATCAGTGTACCTTCAAAAAACCCAAAATGTTGTATATGGAGGCAAAACAAATGAAATGGACAATCATGTTTTGGAACGTTTGTCAGTAAGAATTTAGGAAGAGTTCCAGCTATCAGTGAACTTTCTTCTGTTCACCCAACAAAATTTGCATATTCAACAACTAGTGTGTTAAAATTTCTGATTTTTTGTTTCCTTCTAAGAATTGTACTCGTACCGACATACTGGGTGTTACTCTTTGCTGAGTGAATAGATCTACAGAGCTGCAGTCTAAGGGGCTGTATTTATATTTATAAAAATAATTAGGCTAAGATCAGAGGGAAACTGTGGGTCCTTTCTACTCCTCAGGGGCTGAATGCAGAGCCCCTTGTCTCCATAGGAAGAGTGGGATATAAAGCCTGCCCAGGAAGGCTTGAGGCACTCCAAGGGTTGAAACAGCTGGAGCTGTTTGTCCATCAAAGGAAAGTGTAACCAAAACATAAGGGAAGAGGTATTTTTCAAGATGGGGGATGACTCTAGCTGAGAATGACCACTCATCTTCAGTTTAAACTTGTACGGATTCCTGTTGAGGGGCAGACTTTTGAATAATAAGATAACTGATCTAAACCATCTGTCTTAAAAACACTCTGCTCGTCTGAAGAGATGACATTATGCTCTGTTAGGGAGGTTGAAACTGTACCCAAAGCCAGATTCGTGGCAGGTTACAAGCCTATCTGAAAGCTTTAGGATTTCCCCAAGATACCCTCTTTTTGGAGGAATTGCCTAAAAGGGGCACACTATATAGTATTAGGAATAACAATCATTTATTTAAAAAAATTTTTTAACGTTTATTTATTATTGGAAGACAGAGCATGAGCATGGGAGGGGCAGAGAGGGGAGAGACACAGAATGTGAAGCAGGCTTCTAGGCTCCAAACTGTCAGCACAGAGCCCGACATGGGGCTCCAACTCATAAACCGCGAGATCATGACCCAAGCTGAAGTTGGATGCTCAACCGACTGAGCCATCCAGGCGCCCTAACAATCATTTATTAAGTGTTTACTATGTGCCGGTACAGCACGAGTTTTTGATGCTCTTTTTACGTATCATCCAATTCTTTCTCTCTCAAATTAAAATCTGAGCCACCAATTACACTTCCTTCTATGTCTCTCTTAGCATCCACATGTACTTTACTTTTGATCAAATCTTAGCTCCTTGACGTCAGAGACCGGATATAGGACACTGACCTTGGAATGCTAAGGCAGGCAACACAGATACCCTTTGTGCCTCACGGAACTTACAGTCTGTCCTAAGGGCTCAACTTTTCGTTATGGCTCAAGTTTGCCAAACAGATGAGCATATATTTATACAGATGACACACATTTGCCCCAATAATAGCCCGATGCTGAGTTAATGAAGACCGTTATGTTCATAGTGTATCTGAATCACAGCCCTCGCCACAAAAATCACTTGTTTCTCATTTCTCAGTCCATGAGGGGAGACGAGCAGTTTTACGAGAGATCTTTGGCAGTCTTTCTGAGTTCATGGTGTATCACTGTCACCCCATTATGACTGACTTTCTAACACCACCTCTCTTGTGATTTCTACTCTCACTGATTCTGGTGTTCTAAATGTTGTCTCTTCTAGTTATTGCCATCAAGATGTAAAGAATAAGTCCCCTGTCCGTTGCTGTTAGAGTACTGTTCCTCGAGCCACGCACACTCATTCATTACTAGCCCCTAGGTTGTTGAGCTCTTGTGTTTTACTTGCTCTTGGTTTACTCCACTTCTCACTTCTCACTTTTAGACACGTACCTCTGTTTCACATTAAAACTGGATATATTTCTTGCTGTGGTGTTCCAATTTTTCTCCTTCCATAGTGAGTTCCTTGTCCATCTGGTATACCGCCCACATTTTTTTCCTTAAGAGGTAGCCATTATCCCTCTTGACCCTGAGGACCTGATGCTGGCGCTAATCCCCCTAATTATTCTGAGCTCCCTGGACTCTTCCTGGACACTTGCCTGGCATCACCGTAGATACGAAGTTTAGGCTTTGGCTCTGTGACCTTCTCCACACATACACACACATACAAATTGTAAAGTCCCCAGTGAACAAATGAATGTTGGGATTAACTCAAACGACTGAGAATCCAAACACTCCACTCACCCCTCCACTTCAAGAGAGGATCACTATGTTGAGAATCACTACCCAAGGGTTCCAATTTTCTTATGTAGTCTCCAAATCCAATGGGTATTTTTGGCTTTCAGTCCTTGTTCGACTTGTATTACTTGACTGGTAGCATTTCACACTTCTGACCACTTCCTTCCTGAACTTGTTTACCTCTTAGCTTTTGAGCTACTACTTTCTCCTGGTTGTCTTCCAACCATTTTGGTATTCCCTCCCAGTATCCACATTATTTTGTGCATCCCTTAAATGCTGGTCTTCCTTAGGGTTCCATATTTGACCGTCTTCTTCACTTCTGCTATATACCTTATTTGATTAATGTATTTGGTTAATCCCATTACTTCCAGGGCACCAAACTTCCATCTTTACGTAAATACCTAAATTGGTATATTATACCTGAGTGCCAGACCTAAACTTCAAAGTGCCTAGTAGATGTTGCTCACTTAGATGTCTGTGAGCATCTGAAATGAACATTACAGTGGACGTGTCCCAAAGTGAACTTATTTCATGTCATTTCTCTTTCTCTGGTATTTGCCAACTTTGGTTAAAGGCATGTCATGTCTATTCTAGTTGCTCAAGCCAGAAGCTTTAGACTTCCTCCCACTCATCACCTTCAAAATCTCAAAATCCAAACACTGCTGAGTGTACCCAACTTCTCCCACTGGCCCCTCTTCTCCATCCTTGAAGTCGTTTCTTGCCATTTCTCAATGGTGGCTCCAAAAATTGCCTTTCACGTGTCCTCCATATATGTGGTCACTTTTGTTTTTATCCCTTTTCTCTGCTCCAGTTAGAGTTCTACTTCTCAAATGCAGACCTGAGGATGACTGTCCTGCTTAACGCTGCTCCACGCCTCCTTACTGACAATCAGACAAAGGTTGAACCCCTGACCTGACCCATTAAGACCTCTCCACATCTCTGGCTCTTCCCTGCCATCCCTCGCACACAGGCTATGTGCCTCAGTCATACTGAAATTGCTGCTTCTCCCTGAACAGGCCCTTCTTGCACATGATATTGTGTCTTCAAATTTCCCTAAAAATGTGTGGATTGAAATGTGACCCAAGATGACAGGCAGGGTCACGATCGGAATGGGCCCCTGAGGACGCCGGGGCAGTGAAAGGGAGGATAGTCTACAGGAGGATGTGTAACTTGGGCACAAACCTTGAACATGCTGACTTACTCCTTGTAGAAGTGGATGGAGTCTTTTCTAGGAAAGAGGGGGATCTCTAGGGTGATGAAGATGTAAAGTAGCTTGTGGGGGGTCAGAAGCAGAGAAGATAGAGCTCTTGAGAAAAAAAGGTAGATAATCTGCAGCTGTGGGGTCTATACAAGGCAGGGGCCAGGTTATACGATCTTAAAAGTGAGAGCAGGTCTGAGATGATGACACCCTAGGGGCTAATAGATCCTTACAGCAGAGCTTAACACCAGAAAATCTTATGTTGAGTTCTGGGTTTAATGAGTCAGGATTTCACCAATAGACAGAACAGTTTCAACCCGAAATTGAGGGGTGTATCTGCCACTCAGGCAAAGAAGAAAGTATTTTCTGATAACTAAGGGGTATGACTAATAATAATAACACTTAGAATTTTTGAGTGTTTATTCAGTACTAAGCACGGTTCTTTTTTTTATTTTTTTTAATGTTTACTTATTTTTTTTTGAGAGAGAAAGGGAAAGAGAGAGACAGAGTGCAAGTGGGGGAGAGACAGAGAGAGAGGGAGACACAGAATCCGAAGCAGGTTCCAGGATCCAAGCTGTCAGTACAGAGACTGATGCGGGGCTTAAACTCGCAAACCACGAGATCATAACCTGAGGCGAGGTTGGCCTGTTAAGCAACTGAGTCACCCAGGTGCCCCAGCACTAAGCAAGGTTCTAAGAGTTTTATTCTACTCATTTCATCTTCACAAAACTATGAAATAGGTACTGTTGGTAGCCCCTTTTCATAGATGAGAAGATCGAGGCACAGAAAAGTGAAAACAATTGCCTAAAGTCACAGCCCTATGTGATAGAGTCAGGATTAGAACCCAGAACTCTGTCCCAGAGCCTATTCTCTTAAGCATCTTGGACTAGGAGGCAGGAGTGAAACCAGGAGGAAGCATCTGGAGCAGAGAAAGAACCTATGAAGCAGAGAGGATTTGTGACTGGTCATTTACCACTCTCACACATGCACACGTATGCAGACACACATACTCATGTACACACACACATGCACATATACATGTTCATGTACATACAGCACACACACATGCTCAAGTGCACACACACATGCACACATGGCTCCCCATATTCACACACCTATGCACACACGCATGCTCATGCACACACACATACACACACATGCACACTCATGTATGCGCACGCGTGCACACACACATACACACACACACACACAGATGGTAAAGGGCATACTGGGATTTTGCCTTTGAAGAAACCCTCTCATTTCCAGTAACAGCATCCTGATGTTACCCCAGCAAGCCAAAATAGGAATGATGTGTCATCACAGTTCCTTTTATATTTTTTCTCATCTATAGATTTTTTTTTTTAGCTTAAAGCTAAATATAGATTAAAAATGAGAATTCTGAAATGTGGTAATTCTAGTCATAGCTATTTACAGTACACTTTATTTAAAATTTTTATTTTAGAGAGAGAGAGAACACAGGCGTGGGTGAGGGGCAGAGGGAGAGAGAGAGAGAGAGAGAGAGAGTGACAGAGAGACGAAGACACAGAATCCTAAGCAGGCTCCACACTCAGGGCACAGCCCAGAGTGGGACTCAATCCCACAACCCTGGGATTATGACCTGAGCTGAAATCCAGAGTCAGGTGCTTAACTGACTGAGCCACCCAGGTGCCCCTTATGGTACACTTTAAAACAGATTAAAAGATAGCTTTAAGATACAAAACTAATGGGAGAGTTTGGTAGATAATTTGGTCTGATGATGTACAGAGTCATATGAAAGACGGTCCAGAGGCTCTTCAGCTCGAACTAGAGCACATTCCGATTTCTACCTATGGCCCTGTGAGGTGATGTGGGACTCCCTACCTCATACTCTGCCAATAGCAATAGCTATGGAGATGTTGGGACGTCTGGGATCTGGCTTCTGATCTCGTCTGTGGCTACACCTTGTTTAAGAATGACACTTGGAGAGGTACTACCCTGTCTATGCCTCTGTGGGGGGCAGTTGTGTTAGTTGGGATTGTTTGATGCTGTGATGTTTCTGGTTCTCCCCAAATTTGTATGTTGACACCTGACCCCCACTGTGATGGTATTGGGGGATGGAGCCTTTGGGAGGTGATTAGGTCATGAGGGTAGAGACCTCCTGAGTGGCATTAGTGGTCTTATAAGAGAGACTGCAGAGAGGTCTGTCACTCCATGTGAGGACGCGGTGAGCTGGCGGCCATCTACGAACCAGGAGGCGAGCCCTTACCAGACACTGAATCTGACAGCACCTTGGTCTTCGACTTCCCAGTCTGCAGAACGGTGAGAGATAAGTGTTTATTGTTTAAGCCACTCAGTCTATAATATTCTTGTTGTAGCAGGCTGAACAGATGAAGACAGCTGCCAAGAATCAGAATGCCATGTGGATAAGCTTAAGCATGTGTGAACATCACTGAAAGGATACAGGGGTGCCTCCCTGAAGCCAGGGTAGGAAGTGTAGCTGGCCTCCTCTTCCCTCCCCCTGCTCACGTCTCTGCCCCTCTCTCTGCCTACATCACTGTTCTCTATTTTTGCAAAATGGCTCTTTCTTCTTTGCACATGCAGGACCTGACTCTAGGTTTATATCCTTTAAGTTCGTGCTGGAGTCTGTCTGACCTGACTCTGAATTTCAGAACCGTGGAAGAGAATCTGATGCTTGCGTTAGGCGTCCACTCCGGGTTCAGTCGGCTGTGGCTGAGCATGGGGCTGGCTGCCTGGCTCAGTAGGATTGTCGGTGCAGAGAAAGGGGTGGGAGGGATTAATTTAAACTGATTTAGAAATGATTAGAAAATGATTTAGACACCTATCGTACAGCAGAGAAAGGGGTTATTTTGTATAAGTCACTTGAATGCGCCAACTCTTAAGAGTAGGTTTGTATGAATGGGCTCATACTGACTTGAATGCCTGAATACTGAGGCACAGAATGTTGAAACACTTGCCAAAAGTCACAGCGCTACACGGAAGAGTCTGGATTCAAGTCCAGCACTAAGGCCGTCAAGCTCCAACGGCACGGGGCAAGAAAATGCCTCTCCTCTGTGTCGTATTTACCTGGGGGCAGGATGGGCTCTTATGGATCCCATGGACCTGGTGTGTTGCAGAATTGGGTGTGATGGGTCTTCCCATCCCCATGAGGCACCTTTTTCCCCAGGGCCACGCATGCTGCTGGGACAGCTGGGTTCAGAAGAGTTCAAGAATCAGCCACCCTCTGCAACGACTCTCCTTGTGACCTGCCATGTTGCTGATCCTCTCTGCCTGGCAAATTTTCTGTTTGATTCCTTCCTCTACTGTGCTAGTCCATCATGAATAGCCGAGCTGTGAATAGCTGAACCCAGTATTGGACACCGTATAGCTTTTATTAAAACGAGGCTCCTCGGGACGCCTGGGTGGCTCAGTCGGTTAAGCGTCCAACTCTGGGTTTTGGCTCAAGTCACGATCTCACGGTCCATGGGAGCGAAATCCGTGTTGGTCTCAGTGCTCACAGTGCAGAGCCTGCTTGGGATTTTCTCTCCCTCTCCCTCTCCCTCTCTCTTTGCCCCTTCCTCACTCATGTTGTCTCTGTCCCTCTCTAAATGAATGAAGGAATGAATGAATGAAAAATAAAATGAGTCTCCTAGTTTCCATGTAAACTAGTGATTGCACATAGATATGGGTGTCTGTTTGTGTGTGTGTGTGTGTGTGTGTGTGTGTGTGTGTGTGTGAGTGTCGCTTATCACTAACTCCACTCAATGGACTTGCATCTCATCCAATGGGGACTCCAGATGCCTGCAACTTGCCAGATGTTGTCTCAGAGATGCGTGAGATCTCTAGCTTCCCTACGGGCTGTGCACAAATCTTTCACATACACCACAGGCCTGTACCGGTGGTTGATAGTGTACCAGTATCCTTTAGGCATGGAGTTCTTGGATTTGTGGACCCTTGAGGTGTGCTTAGGTGAGTACCAAGAATCTGTGATTGGCGGTCTCTAAATACTCATGCACTCGGAATATATTTGATCGCAGTATTGCTCAGAAAACAAAATTTTGATCAGAGGCCCATGATATTCCCAAGTGTTTGAACACAAAATGTTATTGTTGTCTCTCATTCATTCATTATAGTGATGGCTTTTATTAATAGATACAAGACACTGTCTATTTATTTTTAACTCGATCTACCTTAAAGATACAAATGGGACTGTGTGTAGGGGTCATCAGGATTTCTCCCTCTTGCTAATAGGCAAGGTGGTGCAGTAGACTCAACTTCTTACTCCTGATTAACTAATTGTATAATCATGGGTCATTTAATTTGTCTGGTCCCCTTTTTCCTTTATTACGACATGAGATTAGACTAGATTATCTTTAAATTTTTGAAGTACCGATATAATATGACTCCTGACATTGTTTATTTTTTGGGGGAGGGGAATAAATAGTATATAAATAATGTCAGGGAAAGTTTTTAAAAAGATACATTAATTCTAATCTATTCCTCAAAGTAGCTTTGACTCCATGGTCTAGTTTCTAGAGCCTTCTTCAATGTAACGTAATCGGTCTCTCTCTGTCTCAAAAATAAATAAACGTTAAAAAAAATACATTGGATACTAGTGGCTTCTTAACCATATGTAATATCTACTAGTAGAAAATTTTAGTGCTTTCTCTTTGTTCTTTTAGTGTTCCATATAATTGGTTAAGGATCATAAAATAGATCTTCACAGTTCATTAGTAGACCCCAAAGCAATTTCAAACAGATTTTTTCTTTCTTCATACCTGTTTACTTTAGTATAAACATAGAAAGCACTTTATATTCCTACCTTAGAATTAGCAGCTGGAGGGGTGCGTGGGTGGCTCAGTCGGTTAAGTGTCTCACTTCAGCTCAGGTCATGATCTTGCAGCTCGTGAGTTCGAGCCCCGCATTAGGCTCTGTGCTGCCAGCTCGGGCCCAGAGTCTGCTTCAGATTCGCGTCTCCTTCTTTCTCTGCCCCTCCCCTGCTCACACTCTGTCTCTCTCTCCTTCAAAATAAATAAACATTAAAAACAATTAAAAACAAAGAACTAGCAGCTGGAGTTCCTACTATTCATGGATTAATACAAGTTGGATTTTTAAAAGGATTGCAAATTAAGGAGTTTGTCCCTTAGAGTTGAGAACATACAAAACTTATTTCAAATTTATATAGTTTGTTGTTCCTGTTTTTTTTTTTTTAAATAAAATTTCTCTCTGAGGCTGACTTATTTGTGAAACCATTTGCACTTCTTCACTACTAAGCCCAGGGTGATGTGCTCCATGGTAGGCAGTATGCTTCTTTCTTTAAGACCTAGGGAGGCTTGCTTAACAAGACAAGCCCACAGTGGTTCAGTCTCTGTCCGAAGTGTCCTTGCGGACAGGACATCTAGGGTTGAAAGGGAGGTGTTGCTCTTGATCATGCCTAGGGCAGAGTGACTGTTCTCAGTCCCCACAGCTTGGAGACAATGTTTCCCAAACTTCCCTGATGGAAGAATAATGGAAGGTACTTGGAAGACAGATGGCTCCCCAGGCCACCATCTTGGAGGTTCTGATTCCACAGAAAAGGGCTGGGTCCCAGGAATTTGCGTCATTAATGAGAACCTCAAGTAAATTTTTTTCATCAAGAAGTCCGGGAAAACACTTCACTTTGATGCACCTCCTTCCTTCCTTTTTTATTCCTATTAAATTTATCTAAAATCACAAAATTACCACATGATTATTGTGATCAGTGAGGCTCTTACTTTCTGAATGCTTGCCTGAGTTGCTGCCCTTACATCCATCATTCATTTTATACACCATCGCCAGCTTATCCTTCTGGAAATTCAGTCCTCATCACTATTTTCCTGCTCAAAGAACATCACGGCTCTTCTGCTTCCCTGTAGAATTATATCCAGATTCCTCAGCCCGGAACTTAAGGAAGTCAATAAATTGGTCCCCACTGGTCTTTTCAAATTCTTTCTCATCCAGTTCCTTCATACAGCCTAGGATTCAGCCACGTGTGGCCATTTGATTGTCCTCATACACATTCTTTAGTGTCCTGACTCTTTGCCTTGGTTTATGCTGTTCTCTCTGGTTTTCTATATATGTCCATACCTTATCTATCTTTCAGGGGCCAGCACAAAAGTTACCTCCTGTCTGAAGTGGGACCTCATTCTATCAGTCAGAGAATAAGAATTTCTTGACTGCGAATGGTATGTCAGGCATTGTGCTGAACTCTTCGTATGTATTGGCTCATTTAATTTTCAAAATAATCTGTGAGGGAAATTTCCCTCTTCTGGACCCACTTGTTGGATTCCATATTTGTGAATTAACCCACTCACTTTTATTCCTAACCCTATAACCAATACTCATGGCTCCTTCCGGTTCATTCTCGAATATGTACACAGTGGTGAAAAATTCAAATCACCTGACACACACCTTCAGCTGAGGTCAAGCAAGGTGACACTCTGCCTTCTTGTTTCAGCTTTCATGCTGTAAACAGTGTCCTTTTCTCCATCTGTTTAGTGACATGCATCTTTTTTTTTTTGCATTGTGTTTTTTTGTTAGCAAATTTGCTGTTTAAAATGGCCCCAAAAGGGGCACCTGGGTGGCTCAGTTGGTTGAATGTTAACTCTTGATTTTGGCTCACGTCGTGATTTCATGGTTCATGAGATAAAGCCCCATGTTAGGCTCTGGGCTGACAGTGTGGAGCCTGCTTGGGATTCTCTCTCTCTCTCTCTCTCTCTCTCTCTCTCTCTCTCTCTCCCTGTCTCTCTGTCTCTCTCTCCCTCTCTGCCCCTCACCCACTCTCTCTCTCTCCCCCGCAAAAAATAAACATTTAAAAAAAGAGAAAATACATGCTAAGTATTATACAGGAAAGAGTTATTGTGGAAGAGAGGATCCCATTATCATTCTTCCAGCAACAGTTTTTGAGAGTCTGTTATGAGATGGTCAGAAGCAGTGGATAAGATTGCATCCCTGCCCTTGGGTAGCTTGTAGTCCAGTGGGAAAAACAGACAAGCAGGTGGATGTCGTCACAGTGATTCAGAAAGGCACAAGGAAGCTGGTGATTCATTAAGTGATTGCATCTAAGTCACAGTCTAAGCATTCAATGATTGGATCTGCCATTTAAATTTCTTTTAATGTATGCTCTCGCCTTGAGTTAAGTCCTTGCCTCTGGGAAACTTGGATTCTCTATCTCTGTCTCTGTTTCTATGCCTAATTTCTATTTCTTTATCTTCCTGAAGACCTGTGATAGTTAATGTGTGGTTTGGGGGGAAAAACCCCCACAAGACATTGGTTTACATTTTCTACTACCACTGACAAGAGAAACGTAGGCTTTCTTAGGTCTGGAAGAGGAGAATTGTACAGGCTCTGCCCTGCAAAGCTGCCAGCTCATGAAATAAGAAGACAGCAGGGACAAGGGCAGAGCCCTTGAGGCTGTGGCCATGCTGCCAGAGAACCGGCCATGCAGAGCATCACAGATAGCAATGCTCAGATGCAAAATCCACATGCTCTGCTGTGCAGAATACGGAAGGTGCCTGCACGCCTGGGTGAGCAGCCACAAGGCTCTCGTTCCAGCAGGACTTGGCTTTTCTACACTGGCCCTAACTAATAACTGTGGTTTGGATCAAGACTTTATGGTCAAATAACAAATGAATCACTTTCTTTCTTTTTCCTATTTTGGCAAGAATTGAAAATAATTAGTGATCTATTCAGCAATTCCAAATACCTCTGCTAGTCTGTTTGGTGTATTTGCTAGAATATATTTGCTAGAAGAACTCTGGCTGCTGTCCAATGAAGGCTGCTTTTCTAAGCCATTTCTTTTATCTTTTAAAGGAGGCAATTGCCCAGAAACATCAATTTTAGGGGATAAAGGGGAATGAGAATGAAAGGGAACCTGGGGTTGCTTTTAGGATTTTTCTTCTCAGCCTTCCTTCTTACGCGTTTTAGGCTTAGGCCTCCGACCTGCCTCCTAGACCTGCCAGATTCTTTGCTTCTGTGACCCTCCCATTCTCCTTCGTATCTCCAGGCTGGTAGGCGGCCCCTCTGTGGCTACGCTAGTCCCTGTGGTCAGTTAAAAGACCACCAATTAGGTGCTCCCCCTACTCTACTGTTGTGGTGTATGCTTCAAAGTTGAAATATGATCTGGCCCCTGACCTGGAGGAATTTATTGTCCAGCAGGGAAAAGTCACATGAAGTGATTGTAATGCTTTGTGATGTGGAGTGGAATCTGTAAAGCAGCAGAGTGGGTGAACGCTTCATCCCACTTGGAGGAAAATCTCACGATGCCCACAGATGCCTCCTTCTCCCGGGCTTGGGATTGTCTCTGAGTAATCTCTTTCTCTCTCTTCTTGGTTGTCTCTAGGTTTGGCTCTTGGAAGGACCCTCCGCTTGTGCTCCATTTCTCTCTGTCCCTGTTGGCCTCGCTGAATCACATTCCAAAGCCATATGTCAAACTGATTCTTCCCTTTTGTAAAGCTGGCCCTTTTCTCCCATAGCTCTAAGCTAGGATTGGGCCCACTCCCACTTGGGACCTCATTTGTTGTAAATTTGTTTGCTTCCCATATATAATCTCATCTCCACAAAAGGATTATCAACTCCTGAGGCAAGACTATGGCAGTTACTTCCTTAATGTATCTTTCACAAAAACCAATGTAATTTTGAGGCCATAGAATCTGTTCCACGATAATTTTTGATTTTGTCAGTATGGCCCCAGCATTCACATGCTTATTCAGACCTATGGAATCTGATGAAAGCCAGTAATGCTGAGAGGGGTGGTCTGGGGAGATTTTTCAACCAGAAATCATTTTGTTTGTGTATTTCAAGCCTTATTATTTTTCATTTGACCCTGTAAAAATACCTCTTGAGTTTTAGAAAATAAACTGTCTAATTTCACACCCCCAGTGCTTTCCATACCGTGTCCACTTTGAGCAGACCTTCAGAACTAATGTGGTCTCCATCGTATCCTGACACAGAAGAAATGGAATTACAACTTTCCCCAACCTTTGATATTCTAAGTCAGGATCTTGAAAGTTGGAGGAAGGCTCTCAGAGTTCAAAATGTTGATCCATTTTGTCTGACTTTGGCCTCTGGGGAAAGGACATAGGATTCGCCTAATCTTTCAAAAATATTTCCCTACGTTTGGTGTCTTCTGAGCTCAGGGGGTCTCATTATTCCCTTCAAGGGTTCTTGTGACCTGTCAATTATCTAAAAGCTTTTTTCTCTACCCTGCAGATCCTTACCTTTCTTCCATCCCTCTGTGTGTGTGAGCTGCACTCTGATTTTTCCCTACTCATTAGCACCCCATAAAGATATGGACAGGTCATATTAAAATTAGAGCTATTTGATTTTTTTTTTCATGGTTGTAATGAAAGGTTTGGTGAAGAAAAGGAATAAAATTACTGCTTTCAATACCATGTTCCCTGTTGGTAATTCCAAAAGCATATGGATTGTACTTTTTTTTCACCCAGTAAGGAGAAAAAGCTTCTTTTGTATATAATCCTTAATTAACCCTTTTTTTTCTGTGAATAGGGTCCCTTAATAAAATACAAGATGGTTCACTACCCACGTTTTATATATTTCTCTATTGTTGGAGTCCCTTCTCAACTCAAACATGGTGTTCTTTTTCTACTCTTCTCCTCAAGCCGATTCTCTTATGTGAAAACGTCCCAGGATCTCCTAAAATGGTATTTTCAAATGCGTTTTCTCATCCTCCCCTGTTTTCACCTGGAGAGCAAGGCGTTCTTTTTGGAGCCAAACCCAATGCTTCACTGCTGTTCTAACGGCAATATCCTTCACTTCTTCCAGCAGTTATGTTAAGAGGATAAAATTGACTTTGTTACAGAGTAAGGAAGCATTTTCTAACACATTCCTGGGTATTCTCGTTCTGTAAAATGCTTCACAAATAAAGCTTCTGTGGCCATAGAAGTTTGGACACATGGCTTACATACTTATTCCATCCCCTTCTGAACGATTTCCAATGCACATGTTGGAATATATTAAACATATTAATAAAACCTCTGAGAAATCCTGCCTTTGACAAACCTGTTTACTCTTGTCTCCTTGTCGCTTCCTGAACTATTCCATCACCAAGCCCCTTTCGTTCCTGAAACACATTTTATCATTTGGCAAGTCCAACTTTGGGAGATTCTGGGGAAGGAATTAGGGAATACAGCTTGCTCAGCCTGGATAAACTGCAGGAATGCGGTGGTGGATTCCTGTATCTGACCTTTCGGGTCCTATTTGCTTTATCAGTGAAATGCAAACTTCACGGGGGCAAGGGCTTTTATCAGTTTTCATCGTGTCACTGCTGCATCTTCAGTGTTAGAACAGGACCTGGCATGTCTTTGCACCCAGTGATCATTTGTTAACTGGGAGAATGCATGCATCTCTGGGTCACCATGGACGCCATGACTTTCTTAGCTCAGGCTCAGGGGTGACCTTACTTTCAGACCGAAACTGAACTTTTACCAGTTATCTGAATTGTTTAACCAGTGTTAACATTCAGAATGTCCTGAATTCTTCATCTTTAGCAGTGTGTGGCACACATTTATCCTATTCATAGCTCCCCATCGTATTTTGACAAGTCTTTCTGTGTATTTGGGGAAATTCTTTTGTTATGAGTCTTGCCTCTGAATCTAGCAGTCACCATTCAAATTTCTAGGCTCTTCTCAGGAAGACGCATGACAAATATGACAGCAGAGTGTTGGGAGCAATGGGCTTTGTTACAGACCAAGCGGTGCAGCTGAGGTCAGCTTTGATGCAGAAATAGAAGCACTGGCGGGGCCTTCGATAAGGCAGTGTGGATTGGTCTGGGGTGGCTGTGGAAGGTCAGCAACTGCCTTACAGGCCAGTTCTGCAGGGTGGTCTGAGCCTTGTTCCTGGAAGCTCAGCCAAGAGCCCCGTTTTCCAGGACCCAGAATTTAATGCACTCCAATATGTTTAAATGTCCCTGCTAAACATGATATCTACTCCATCATTCCACGAGTTTCAAATTCCCATTTCAGAAGGCTGTTTGTCTTCTTCTTTTTAAAATTTTTCATTTCTTAGTTTTTAATTTAAAAAATTTTAATTCCAGTGTAGTTAATATAGACTGTTAGGTTAGTTTCAGGTGGACAATATAGTGATTCAACAATTTTGCGCTCTCCTCGATGCTCGTCATGGTACCTGTACTCTTAATCCCCCTCCCCTATTTCACCAATTCCCCCCACCGGCCTCCTCTCTGGTAGCTACTGGTTTCTTCTCTATAGTTCAGAGTCTGTTTTTTTCATTTCTCTCTCTCTCTTTTTCCTTTGTTCTTTTGTTTTGTTTCTTAAACTCCAAATATGAGTGAAATCATATCGTATTTGTCTTTCTCTGACTTATTTTGCTTAGCATTACGCTCTCTAGCTCCATCCATGTTGTTGCCATGGCAAGATTTAATGCGACTGCTAGGCCATAGGGTAGTTCTATATTTTTAATTTTTTGAGGAACCTCCATACTGTTTTGCACCAATTTGCTTCCCCACCAACAGTTGCACAAGGGTTCCTTTTTTCCACATCCTCACCACTTGTTTTTTCTTGAGTTTTTTATTTTAGTCATTCTGACAGGTATGAGGTGATACCTCATTGTGGGGTTTTTTTTTTTTCATTTAAATTCAAGTTAGTTAACATATAGTACTGGTCAGGAGTAGAACCCAGTGATTCATCTCTTACATATGACACCCAGTGCTCATCCCAGCAAATGCCCTTCTCAATGCCCATCACCCATTTAGCCCATCCCCCCACTCACCTCTCCTCCAGCAACCCTGTTTGTTCTCTCTGTGATTAAGAATCTCTTATGATTTGTCTTCCTCTTTTTATCTTATTTTATGTTTCCTTCCCTTCCCTATGTTCATGTATTTTGTTTCTTAAATTCCACATATGAGTGCAATCATATTTGTCTTTCTCAGACTTACTTATTTTGCTTAGCATAATACATTCTAGTTCCATCCACATTGCTGCAAATGGCAAGATTTCATTCTTTTTGATTGCCAAGTAATATTCCATCACACACACACACACACACACACACACACACATATATATATATATACCACATCTTCTTTTTCCATTCATCAGTCAATAGACATTTAGGCTTTTTCCATAATTTGGCTATTGTTGATATCATTGTGGTTTTGATTTGCATTTACTTGATGATGAGTGACGTTGAGCACCTTTTCATGTGTCTGTTGGCCATTTGTATGTCTTCTTAGGAGATGTTTTTCCTTATTGCTAAAGATTTCTGTACTTTATAGCTGCCCATACCACTTTTCTTATTTCATTTCCCTCTTTTAATTAATTATATATGCACACAAACATTCCTCCTTTGCCTCTTTGTCTTGCCTGTTTTTCTGGGTTTTGATCACACTGTGTATGTAACTCTCCCCTTCTGAAGGCTAATGTCTATGATTTGCTTTTTACAATGAGTCTCGTAAATGACTTCTTTCTATGCCTCTCTTGTACTCCAGAGATTCTTCTTCACTGAAGTGGTCATGCTTAGGATCTATAGGATTCTGTTTCCCCTTAGGTGGAATCACCTAAGTTAAATTTTAATAATTTGGCTTAATATCACAATCATTTTATCTGCCAAACACAACTGGGAAGGGAATAGTGAGATAAGATTGAATTTGGTTGCTAGTAAGAAAGATACAAAGTAAAAGTAATTAAAATAGATCAGAGATGTGTTTTTCCTCTTAAAAGAGAAGTCCAGGGGCGCCTGGGTGGCTCAGTCGGTTAAGCGGCCGACTTCGGCTCAGGTCATGATCTCGTGGTCCGTGAGTTCAAGCCCCGCATCGGGCTCTGTGCTGACAGCTCAGAGCCTGGAGCCTGCTTTAGATTCTGTGTCTCCCTCTCTCTCTGCTCCTCCACCTTTCGTGCTCTGTCTCTCAAAAATAAAGAAATGTTAAAAAAAAAAAAAGAGAGACGTCTAGAAGTAGGGTAATAAGGTAATAAGTCTGAGGGCCCAGTGTCCTTATTGCTGCTCTACTGCCCTTAGTAAATGGCTCTCGTCTTCAGGGGAACCTGATGCTCACAAGAGGGTTGAACAGCTACCGCGCTCCCATTCTGCCTCCCATATAAGTCAGTCCCCTTTCCAAGAAACCACACGCCATGACTTCCACCCATATCTTATCATCCACTTCTATCTCTAAGAGATGCTTAGAAATTTAGTTTTATAGTTGGGCAAATTGCCACACCCAGTGATGTAGGTCTCTGCTTTCATTCAAAGGAAGAAGGGAATACATATTAGGAAAACAACTAACAGTCTCTGCTTTGAAGATTTTTTTTTAAACTTTACTTTTTTTTGTTTTAAAAATTTTTACCATTGTTTTACAAAAGATGCTGTTGACTATAAATCCAATGGGAAGATGTTGTGAAGGTTTCTCACAAAACATATCTGTTATAGGAAACAATCATGGCTCAATTCTTTGCATTTGGAGGAGTGTCCAGAAATTTGTGTGGTCTTGTGGGCCAGAAAGTGGGCACAGATGACCTGCATTTGTAGTCACTGTGAGCAACGTTGTCCTCTAGGATATAAGCTGTGCTTACTTTGTTAGTATAACTTCTGATATGCACTTAGAAGACAGCCCAAGATGCAAAGCATGTTTCAAAGGAAGCATTTTAATAATGCTCCATCATAATTAATTCTTGAGATTATTCACAATTCAAGGCATTTTGAGCTTTTATAAAAGATTTACAACTTTGAACACAAAACAGAGTTAGCTTTCCCTGGGCTCATTATAAAAACCAAGTCATAGCCACCATCACAGAAAATAGTTTTGTTATTTCTTCTCGTTCCTGGGTAGATAATGGGAGGTTGGGTCGGGATGGTCTCATTTGGAGCAGGATCTGCTCAAGAGAAAGACACACGATGCAGAGAAGAAATAGTCAATGCTGATGTTGCCTCCATAAGCTATGTTGGCAAGAGCTTTCTCTTACTATTTTTAAAGTGACAGGTTTAAAGCTCAAAACCAAAATCCAGCAATTCTTAACACTTCTGTTATATAATTACCCTTTTTTTAAAAAAAAGAAAAAAAAACTCTACTCACTTGTAACCTACCAAAAGTCAGCTTCAAATCATTCATAGTACCCAGATATCCAAGAGTCAGAGTATTAAGCCATCTTTTTTTGCCGGGTCATTTACTTGAACTCATAACAAAGAATTCAGACTTCGGCAAAATGCTGTGTAATTCTTGCCTTTTCTCCTCCTTCCTCCCACATAGTTTTTCCTTGTGACAAACAACTGGTTCTGCTCAGCCAGAGTGATACATCCATAACCCCCCCTGCTTTCCCTTCCTCTTGTGGCTTTCTGCTGTATAAAAGGAGGATGCAGTGGGGGTGCCTGGGTGGCTCAGTCGGTTAAGTGACAGACTCCTGCTCAGGTCATGATCTCATGGTTCATGAGTTCGAGCCCTGCCTCGGGCTCTGTGCTGACCGCTCGGAGACTGGAGCCCGCTTCGGATTCTGTGTCTCCCTCTCTCTCTGCACACCGCTCTCCCACTCATGCTCTTTCAAAAATAAATAAACATTAAAACAAATTTTAAAAACATATCTGTTATAGGAAACAAAAAGGAGGATGCAGTGATGACTGCTTTATAAACAACTGAGGAGAACTCTGGCTTTTACCAAAATGGGGAAAAGCATTTATCATTCGGGGGGTGGGGGGGCAGGACTCTGTGACCCATTTTAGAGAAGTGGAAACACAGTAGCACCATACTGTGGGAGAATGCAAGTTGCCAAGGAAACCGGCGATTATTAGCTGGATTAGTGCTGGGTGCACGGAGGTGCGCCTGAGCTTGAGTTGACATGGAGGAGCCTGGGTTCAGCACTGACCTGTCTTCCCAAAGCAGCCCTGCGACAGGACTGCCAACAGGAGCCCTTCCTCGGGTTTCACTCAGTCGGATGTCTCATCAGCCCAAGAATCCTGCACCTCTCGCAGGTATTCAAAGAACAGGCTGGGTGCCAGAGAAGCAAAACACTCTTCGGCACTGGTGAATTTTCCACTGAAGCCCAAGCATGGCTCAGCTGCGGTGGAGAACTATGCGCGTCAGGGCTGAGAAGTCGCTTCTCCGTGGGGTTTGGAGGCATCCCAGCAAGGGAGGAGATGGAGTAACGGTGGGGCTGGGAGGCGGGCAGGGTGCCACGCGTGCACCCAAGAGGCACACCAGGGCAGCGTTGGGCTCCCGGCCACACAGCAAAGGACAGAGCGGAAGATGTAGCTCCAACTCCGCGTGGGCATAAGCCAGGCTCATGACCACTGACGCCATCCCTCACCCGTCTGAGAAAATCAGACTCTATGCGCTTTACGGATCTGCCTTGGCAAACTCTGTTCAAAGTTATTTCATCCTTGTATCATTTTTTTCTAACTTGCAAAGAAACAGATGCAATGAAAACATGAGCAAGAGGTGCTATCAAGCACTTTAAAAGGAGAGAAGCCATTCTCCAGACAGTTTAATGAGGAACGTAAAAGAGCAACCGAAGTTTTGTATAACATGTGGTTGGTTTTTTTTTTCCAGATTTTACTTGGAGTCGGGCATCTGATGCATACGTCAAGCTAGAGCATGATTATTTTGTTTTGCATTAAAATTAATTTGTCTATTTATCCGAACTCTAAATTATATGGGCGGGGGGGGGGGGACCGTGGAGCTTAAATCATCTTCCAGTTTTGAAGGGAAGTGTTCACTGTTCATTCATGAAGCCTTTTCAGCAAGGTACCCACAGGCTTTTCAACTCTTGAAATGAAGTAAAGTGCCGGTTAAAGCAGAGTACAAACTCTGAGCTTAAATTCTGGGACTGGCCTTTTGCTTTTTTTCTTCTAGACCTTAGATACTGACTTTGTACAACGGGCAGCCTTGTGAGGGGGAAAGCTAACTCGAGCAGACTGATGGAACATTTGGAGGGGCAAGATCCTTAAAACGTAAAGTATCTCAGAATGTGGAAGATCATGAAGAAATGTACGGCGTGGGATGGTAGATTGCAACAGCTTGGGAGCTCTGATAAAACAAGGATGACACGGTCAAAACTATATTTTCCTTTTCAGTGCACAGATTACGAAAGTTGGCCGAGAACAAGTATCTGCAGTTTCTTTTCCTAAAATCCTTTAGCTTCGCATTTTTCTGGGTAAGTCATTGCTATTCTTACAAACTTTTCATTTATATCTTGGCTTGCTTGGCACCTGCCTTTCTCAGTAACGTTGACATGATCTATTTTTCTCTCTCTGTGTGTGTTTTATGTGTACACATCCCCTTTTATATAGAAGTTTATATAGAGTAGTTACATGGAAGAGAGAGAAGCAAGAAAATCTTCATTTACAAATAGGAAATCACCCTGGAATCTGGAAAACTAAAGAGACAATTTTAAAGGAGAAAGGGGGAATGTCTGGAACACAGTAGGCACTCAATAAATGGTTGTTGAATAAACATTCAACAGAATAAAGGAAGTTCCTCCTTCATTACAAGATTGTTGGTATTCTATAGAGAATTACACAGGTGGGGAAAATGATGGCACACACGAACCCCGGCACACGCAGTGACCGCTTTTTCTCTGCCGTGTCATTCTTACAACCTCCTTGGGAAATGAGCCTGTCAGGGGTCGTGGCTATCCCCGTGCGGATGCAACCTGGAGCCTGCAGAAACTTGCTTAGAACTGGTCAGCGGCAAGGCTGAGCCACCGCCCGAGTTAGACAGTCCTAAATTCTGTGCATTTTGTCACTTTTGATTTCTGTCCCTTGTGTGTGTGTGTGTGTGTGTGTGTGTGTGTGTTTGTGTGTGTGTGTGTCTGTCTATGTGTACAGTGAAGCACCTTAGTTCTCAGCAACTGCTCTGACTACGGTCTGAATGTTCATATTCTCCCCAAATTCACATGTTGAAGATCTCATGCCCGAGCTGATGATGGCGGGAGGCGGGGGCTTTGGGAAGAGACCAGGCCATGGTCTCTACCCAACACCAATAAGATTTGTGTCCTAATAGAAGAGGCTCAAGAGAGCTCCCTTGCCCTTCTGCCACGCGAGGACACAAGAAGTCTGTGACCGAGAAAAGGGGCCCTCACCCAGCCGAGAGCCTGGACTCTCAGCCTTCAGGATCATGGGAAGAACTTTCTGCTGTTTCTGAGCCACCCAGCCTGTGGAATTGCGTATCTGGCCAGAGAGGGTGAGGACAGCTACCCGGCACAAGCCAGTGCGCGTGCTGGTTTCACCCCCGAGGTGATCATTTCATTTACATTTGTTTCCATTTTCCAGCTTCATTTTCGCCCCTCACACCGTAATGTCTGTTCTGTGTCGACATTACCTGTTCTGGAAGAGTCACTGAAAAACACGCTCTTTGAAAGGAGAAAGGGGGCTGAGAGAAGCAAGACAATAAGGTTTACTGCAAAGCTGTGGGTCTGCTGCCTTTGTGCTGGAGAATTTTCTTAGGCTAAAACACCCATCCCCGGCATCTGTCCTCTCACACATGTGCACCACATTTCAGAAGGACACGAGTGAGCTTAATAATAACAAACATTCAGGCCTCCGCGTCTCCCCTCTGCTCAGCGATCGGCTCTCGATTCTTCATGTGGAAACGACCAGTCCAACAACCAGCAGGACAGAGAGGCGGCAAGGAGTTTCTTGGCAGAAGCAGCAGCTCAGAGAACTAAAACAAACTCCCACGCCAGGGCGATGTTGTTCCTGGACCTCGGAGAACACAGCTGAGATGAGGAGGTCTGAGTTTTACCAGGGAGAGCCTCTTTCTGAGCGTGACCTTTCCCTATGGCGTGCGACCTTTGGAGACAATGGAGCATCGGCTCCGTTTTTCAGATGGTGCCTCCCCTTCCCCCTTCGTCCTCACACATTTGTGTAAGACTTAACATCTGCCGGGGTCTCACGCTCTTAACCATTTCTGCAGTCCAGGAGTTGACCGCCGGGAGAAAACAGCACCATTTTCTGTTTCTGTGATGGATTGTGCCTGAGAACCGTTTGTGCTCTGGAGAGAACTCAGCGACGTGTCTGATTCTGCCTGCTGTTGTTCTCCGGCAACAAGGGCCCGAGCGCTCGCAGTCTTGGGAGCTCCTGCCTCTGCGGAGAAGGGCTGCAAAGAGCTGCTGAGTCCATTTTCAGGGACTCGGTACATACAGGGGTGGCCTGAGCTCTGGGGACCCACGTAAACAGGGAGATCTGGGCTTTCTTGTACCGGGGAGGAGGAAATGAGCCTGAAGGACCCCTCAGCCCTTGGCCCACTTAGTCTTCTCCTCAGGGAAGGGGCCAAAGGTACTTCCTGTCACCTACGCTCCTTTGCTTTCCTTCGTGGCATCTTGATTACGATGGATTGAACGAGACCCTGCTAATCTAACAAGGGCAACCATGAACACCACATGAAAGAGATATCATGACCTCTGAGGTAGCCAGGCTCCATCATGAATATTGATTGGGATCTTCTCTTAGGGAGGTGTTATTTTTTTTTATTATTTATTTATTTATTTATTTATTTATAAAATATGATTTATTGTCAAGTTAACTAACATACAGTGTATACAGTGTGCTCTTGGCTTCGGGGTTAGATTCCCGTGATTCATCGCTTACATACAACACCCAGTGCTCATCCCAACAAGTACCCTCCTCAATGCCCATCACCTATTTTCCCCTCCCCTCCCCTGGCCCCCCCATCAACCCTCAGTTTGTTCTCTGTATTTAAGAGTCTCTTATGGTTTGCCTCCCTCTGTGTTTGGAACTACTTTTTTTTCCTTCCCTTCCCCAGTGGTCTTCTGTTATGTTTCTCAAGTTCCACATATGAGTGAAAACATATATCTGTCTTTCTCTGACTGACTTATTTTACTTAGCATAATACCCTCCAGTTCCATCCACATTGTTGGAAATGGCAGGACTTCATTACTTCTCATTGCCAAGTAGTATTCCATTGTATATATAAACCACTTCTTCTTTATCTATTCATCAGTTGATGGAGATTTGAGCTCTGTCCATAATTTGGCTATTGTTGAAAGTGCTGCTATAAATTTTGGGGTACATGTGCCCCCATGAATCAGCACTCCTGTATCCTTTGCATAAATTCCTTTTAGGGAGTTTTAATACCCCCCCCCCCCAGACACACCAGTGAAACAGAGAGGATAGGAGAGGAGCAAGAGGACATTGAAACTGAGTAAAAGACTGCAAAACCCTTGAAGCAGGGAAGGAGGCAGCCTCTGACAAGATAAGCTAGTCACCAGAGCTGTCACAGTATTTTGAGCAGTGATGACCCATTGTTTCCTTTCTGGATTGCATTTTTCTTTAAGAGCTATGTTGAGGTATTGTTCACATGCATTTAAAGTGTAAAATTCGATAGGCTTTGACACATGGATGCATCTGTGAAGTCACCATCACAGTCAAGATAATAAACATGTCCATTTCTTCTAGAAGTTTCCCCTTGCCCTTTTGGAATCCTTCCCTCCTGCCCTTCCCTGTCCTTTCTCTTTCCCTAGCCAAGTAGTCTGCTTTGTGCCAGTGCAAAGAAGTTTGCATTTTCCAGAATTTTATATTAGTGGGGCTATACCATGCATGGTCTTCTGATCTCTCACCTTCTATGCAGCATAATTTTGCCATTCACTCACATTGTTGTATGTATCAATAGTCATTCCTTCTTCCTGTTAAGAAGTATACCATTGTATGAGTATGCCACAGCTTTGGTTTTTTAAGAAACCCATTCGCTTGTCGGTGCACATTTAGGCCATTCCCAATTCTCTGCTGTAACAAACAAAACTGCTCTGAGCATTTGTATACAAGTCTTTGTATGAATATGTGTAAACAGCTTCTTTGCTGTTTATATATCTCAATATCCCATGGGTCAAAGAAGAAATAAAAGGGTGAGTATTCTGAACCAAATAAAAATGAAACTGCAACCATTACAACTTGTGGGATGCTGATAAACTGTTATTTAGAGGAAAATTCATAGCATTAAACACCTACAGGAGAAACAAAGAAGTTTTCTAAATTTGTGACCTCAGTTTACACATTACAAAAGTAGGGGAGGAAAAGCAAATGAAATCCAAAATACAGAGAAGATAGGAAATAATAAAGAGTAGAATGGGAATCAATGAAATTGAAAACAGAAAAACAATAAGAAGAAAAGCAAATGTTAGTTCTTTGAAATTGATCAAATATAACTGATGAAATTCAAACCACACTGATTAGGAATAAAAAAGAGAAATTACAAATTACCAACATTGGGAATGAGAGAGGTTTCATCAGTAAGGATTCTACAGATATTAAAAAGATAATGAAGGAGTATTATGAAAACTTTATGCCAATAAATTTGACAACTTGGATGAGAAGTACCAACTTCATGAAAGATACAAACTATCAAAGTTTATCCAAGAGCAAATAGGTAATCCCAACAGACTGTATCTATTAGAGAAATGAAATTTGATGCTCAAAATTGTCCTACACACACATACAAAATCCAGGCCCAAATGGCTTCACTGATGAATTATACCAAATATTTACATAATCAATAATAGCAATTCTCTATAAAATCTTCAAGAAATTGAAAAGGAGGAAATATGTCCCAATAAATTCTATCAGGCTAGCCTTACTCGGACATAAGTTAAAACATTATAAGACAAAGTGTGAACATTAAAAGAAAAGAAAACTACATAGTTGAAAAGTTTCATAGCAAAATTTTGTTAAATTGAATCCAACAATATACATGAAAAACAATACGTCATGACCAAGTGACGCTTATCACAAGGATGCCACGTTAATAAAACCTCTGAAAATCAATCCATATAATTTGTCATAACAGACTGGAAAAAAAATAAAAAAAAGAAAAACTGATTCTCTTAATAGGTGCAAAAAAAGCATTGGATAAAATTTTAACATTTATTCCTCATAAAAACTCTCAGCCACTTAGGACTAGATGAAAACTTTCTCAATTTGATCAAGGGTATCTGTAGTTAACATCATATTTAATGGTGAAATGTTGAGTGCTTTTCCTCTAAAATAAGGAGCAAAACAAGGATGTCTGCTCTCACCAATTCTGTTCAACATTGCACTGAAGGTTCTAGACATGTAATACAGCAAACAAGAGATATAAGAGGCATGCCTTATAAAGGGAGAAAGAAGATTGTCTTTATTCATAGGTATATGATCATCTAGGTGGAAAAATCTTATGAAATCTACAGAAAAGGCATGAGAACTTGTAAGTGAATACATGATATAAGATCAATATAAAAATCAATTGTATTTCTTTATACTAAAATGAGCAATCAGAAACAAAAAAAAAACCCTTACTATTTACAATTATATCAAAATAGGAAATATTTAGAGGTAAATCTAGTAGAAAATGTGCAAGACTTATAACTGAAAACCACAGAACGTTTCTGGGAGAAATGAAAAAGCCTAAGGAAATGGAGATATAGAGGTCACATTTATAAACTGGAAGACTCAATGTCATTAAGACGTCAAGTCTCCCCAAACTGATTTCTAGAAGACTCAATGTCATTAAGACGTCAAGTCTCCCCAAAATGATTTCTAGAAGACTCAATGTCATTATGATGTCAAGTCTCCCCAAACTGATTTCTAGATTCACACTATCCCAATCAAAATCCTTGCAGATTTTTTTTGTAGACATTGATTTTAAAATTCCTTTTGAGGGGCGCCTGGGTGGCTCAGTCGGTTAAATGTTCCACTTAGGCTCAGGTCATGATCTAACAGTTCATAAGTTAGAGCCCTTCATCTGGCTCTGTGCTGGCAGTGCAGAGCCTGCTTGGGATTCTCTCTCTCCATCTCTCTGTGCCCCTCCCCCTGCTTGTGTTCTCTCTCTCTCTCTCTCTGTCTGTCAGATAAATAAATAAACTTAAAATTTTTAAATTTCAAAATTCCTTTTGAAATGCAATGGACCCAGAATAGACAAATACCTATGAAAGGACAAAGGGAAAGTTGGAAGACTTACAGTACTGACTTCAAGATTTATTATAATGCTGCAGTATCTGAGATATTGTGGTAATAGCATAAAGATACGAATCTTCAATATGTGTGCACCTAATAACAGAGCTACAAAACGAATGAAGATAATGCTGATAAAACTCCATGGAAAAATAGGCAAATCTATAACTGTATTTGGAGATTGCAACATTTCTTCAGTAACTGACAAAAAAAAGTAGACAGAATCTCAGAAAAGATGTAAAAGGACAGAAGAATATAAATTAAGCATCTTGACCTAATTAACCTTTATAGAACACCATGTGCCAGAACTATAGAGTACTCATTCTCAAATGCATATGGAACATTCATCGATATAGACCATATGTTGGGCCACACAATGAGCCTCAATAAATTTTAAAAAGAAAGAAAGAAAGAAATCCTACATACTACAATAGAATTAAATTAGAAATTGATAACAGAGCTATCTAATTTATTAATAGCCCTCCAATTTACTTGGAAATTAAACAACACACTTCTAGATAACCTAAGAACAAAGGGAGAAACCGGAAAGAAAATCAGGAGATACTTTGTACTACACATGAATGAAAACAGAAGATATAAAAAACTTGTGGGATGCCTCTAAAGCCATGCATAAGGGAAGTTTATAGCTTTAATACTTACACCAGAGAAGAAGAAGAAATGATGAATTTTTCATTTTAAGAAGCTACGGAAAGAAGAGCAGATTCAACCAAAGCCAAAGAAATAATAAAGACCTAAGAGGTAATCAATTAAAATAGAAAATTTATGAGCAATAGAGAAAGCCTATAAAGCTAGAAGTTGGTTCTTTGAAAATTTCAGTAAAATTGATAAACACCAGGTAGATGTATCAGGAAAAAAAAGAGAATATGCAAATTACCAATATAAAGAATTAAGAAGTAAAACTACTACACACATTCAAAATTCTAATGCCCAGAGACACCTGGGTGGCTCAGTTGGTTAGTGTCCAACTCTTGATTTTGGCTCAGGTCACGATCTCCAGGCTGCGCTGATAGCCTAGAGCCTATTTGGGATTCTCTCTCTCTCTCTCTCTCTCTCATTCTCTCTCTATCCCTCTCCAGCTTGCGCTCTTTGTCTCTTTCTCTATCTTTCTCTTTCAAAAACTAAGTAAACGTTAAAAAAAATTTTAAGTCCTTTACCTATGGAAAGCCCAGTTGGTTACATTGATGAATTCGATGAAACTTTTAAGGAAAAGTAACACCAATCCTAAACAATTTCTTTTTGAAAAACAGAAGAGGAGATAATATTTCCAAGTTTATTTTATGAGTCCAGAGTTACTTTGGTGCCAAAAGTAATGACATTATAAGAAAACTACAAACCAACCTCCATCATGAATTTACATGTATAAACTTTATCAAGTTCCTAGCAAATTTAATTCTGTGACACATAAAAGGGATAATACATCACGGCCAAATGGTATTTATTTCATAAATATAAGATTGGCCCAAGATTTGAAAATCAGGATCAGTTAATGTAACTTACCACATTAAAAAAAGGGCAAAAATCACACAATCTCCATAGATTAAAAAGTATTTGTCAAAATTTAACATCCATTTATTAAAAAAAAATCAATAAATGTCTCAGCAGACTGCAAATGAAAAGAAACTTTTTCAGTCTGATAAAGGGCATCTACAAAAAACCTATAGCTAATATCATAATTATAATGGCATAATTCTGCTAATGAAATCTGAAAAACTTGCCCATAAGATTGGAAATAAAGCAGAGATGTCCACTCTCGCTATTTCTACTTGACATTGTGTGAGAGGTCCTACCTCCAGTAGGAGGTAAAAGGCATAGAAGAAAAAGTAGAAGGTAAAGAAATAAAAGGCACATAGATTGAAAAAGGGTGAAAAAAGCATCTTTGTTCACAGACAACATGTTGTATACATAGTCCTAAATAATCTACATAAAATCACTAGAACTAATAAGTGGGTTCAGTAAGGTGGTGGTATTCAAAGTCAATATACAAAAAGTAATTGCATTTCTACATGCTAGCAATAACTTCTGTAAAATGAACTTCAATATCATTTAGAATAGCATGTAAAACCACAAAACACTTAGGATTAAAATTAACAAAAGATGTATAAATTCTATATACTGAAGAGAAACAAAAATATGAAAATGTTGCTGAGAGAAAGGAATGAGGATCGAAATGAAATGAAGAATTATACCACGGTTATGGATTGAAAGATTCAATATGGCTGAGGTGATGGTGCTCCTCATGATTCCACTCAAAACCCAGTAGGCTTAATGTGTGTGTGTAGACACTGGCATGTCATTGCTAAAATGCATTTAGAAATTCGAAGAATGTAGAATGGCTACAATAATCCTTAAAAAGAAGAGCTGTACTAGAAAGCTGCATTGTATACACACAGTGTGCTGTCGGTATAAAGACAGACAGTGTAACATAATAAGAGTTCAGAAATAAAACTACACCTTATGCTAAGGAACCAAAGCAATTGAAGGAGAAAACAAAAGCCTTTTAACAAACAATGCTGGAATAAGTGGATATCCATATAGAGAGGTGACCTTGAACCTATACCTCACCCCATACACAAAAATTAATTAGAGATGGTTAATACATTTGAATGTGAGAGGGGATGAAAATCAGCCCTTGGAGGGTAAAATTTTCTTAGATATTACAATAGTTTGTTGTCCTCCAAAGAATAGATATATAGTATATCTGTGGTTATAACACATTTCATGTTTGGGAGGTTGGGGTGATTAGAAGTAGAGTATCTAAAGACTCCTATGGAAGTATTGTGGGTTGAACTGTGTCTCCCAAAACTTATACAGAAGCCATAACCCCTGGTACCTGTGAAAGTGATCTTATGTGGAAATAGGGTCTTTACAGATGTAATTAGGAAGCTTAGATGAGGTCATACTGGAGTAGGGGATGACTAGTGTCCTTATAAGAAGAGAAGAGATATAGAGACAGGGGAGAAGACCATGTGAAGATAGCGCAGAGATTGGAGAGAAGTGTTACCAGCCAAGGAATGCCAGAGATTCCTGGCAAACCATCAGAAGCTAGCCAGAGGCAAGGAAGGATCCCCTCAACAACGCTGTCAAAGAGAACAAGACTCCGCCAACCCCTTGATTTTAAACGTCTAGCCTCCACAACTGTGAGACAATGAATTTCTGTTGTGTGAAACCCCCAAGATTACTACTGTGTTAAGGCAGCTTTGGGAAGTTCACATGGGGGATGAAAATGTAAGAAAGGTCAGGAAACATTGGTCCAGAAGAAAACATAGGAGAACAGTTTTGTAACTTTTGGTTAGGCAAAGATTTCTTAGATGGACCCAGAGAACACTAGCCATAAAGGAAAAAAATAATGACAAAGAGGACTTCATCATCAAATTACACACTTCTGATTACCAAAAGGTTAGATCTGTTAAGAACATTGTTTAGAAAATTAAGAGAGAACTCACAGACTTGGAGAGAATGTTTGTCATAGATAGCTGACTTATAAAGGACTTACAAACAGAATATATGGAGCACTACCATTCAATAATAAAGAGGAAACTCAATTTACTTGTGAGCAAAAGAATTGAATAGACAGTTCACAAAGGAAGATATTTGAATGGTCAATAAGCACATGAAAAACTGCTCAACATCATTAGTCATCAGGGAAACACAAATTAAAACCACAATGAAGGGGGCGTCTGGGGAGATCAGACGGTTAAGCATCCGACTGGATCTCGGCTCAGGTCATGATCTCATAGTTTGTGAGTTTGAGCCCCGCTTCAGGGCACACACTGTCAGCATGGAGCCTGCTTGGGTTTCTCTCTCTCCTTCTCTCTCTCTGTGCCCCCCCCCAAAAATAAATAAATAAGCTTAAAAAAAAAAACCCACAATGAGGTACCACTACACGCCCACTTGAATGGTATAAATAAAAAGACTGACGACACCAAGTGGTGACCAGGATGTGGAACTAGTGGGAGGACACAGCTACTTTGAAAAACGGTCTGCCATTTTCTCATTAAGTTAAACATATACCTAGCCTATGTCCCAGCCATTCCGCTTCTAGGTGACGACCGGAGAGAAATGAAGACAGGTCTACCATAAGAACTGCACACAAATGTTTATAGCCAAAAGCTGAAAACCACTCAAAAACGTCCACTCTCAAGAGAATAGATCAGCAGACTGTAGGGCATTTATATAATGGGTACTACTCAGCAGTAAAAAGGAAGAAACCACGGACAGTCTCAACAACGTAGATGGAGCCTGAAAACATCTGGCTGAGTGAAAGAAGCCACACTCAAAGTGTACCTACTCTACTCTTCCATTTATACGACGCTCTGGAACAGAAATTGCCCCAGTCTACACTGACAGACATCAGACCAGGGGATTCCTGCCCGGAGTGAGAGGCACGGGGTTTACTTCAAAGGGGCACATGGGAACTTGATAGTGATGGAGCTGTTCCATCCACATCCTCATGGGAGTGGAGGCTGCATGTGTGTCCACACAGGTTAAAACTCATGAAGCTAATAAAGTAGTTAATGTCTGTGCATTTTGCTGGCCCACGTGGCTGAGGCCAGGAAAATAGCCGTTTTCCCTGATGTGGCTAAGTCAGCTTGGAGAACCCCGACGGTGAGCAGGTACCCAAGTTGAGGAAGCATCGAAATGTCTAAGAGTGGAAGCCTCTTTGCATTTTGATAGCTGTGTGGATGCAAGGGCCAGTGTCATGTGAGGACGTGGGCAGCTGAGTGTCAGAACGTAAACGTATGTTCTTCTACATCCAGGACCATCTCCCCAGAAGCCTAAACTCTTCCACACACCTGGTGGTTCTGTGGGTAAATCAAAGGAAGCACATCATGAGCCTGTGCAAAGAAAGTCAGTTCACATACTGGCAAGCCTTACTGACAGAAGTAGTGGAAGGGTCTAAGACTCCCATACAAGGGGGCCTGGGTTTAGTCGGTTAAGCATCGGATACTTGATTACGGCATAGGTGGTGATCTCAGGGTTTGTGAGTTCGAGCTGCGCATCAGGCTCTGTGCTGACAGCAGGGAGCTCACTTCAGATCCTATGTCCCCCGCTCTGTCTATCCCTCCCCAGCTTGTTCTCTCTCTCTCTGTCTCAAAAATAAATCAGGAAATAAAAAAATCTCCCATACGTTTACAAGAATGCTGACTGTGTTGAGACAAACACTTTCTACAAGGGACCCCAGAGTTTCTCTTAAAGAGTCTACATTTGGCATGATCATTATATTTGTCCCCCCACCCCCCACCCATTTCTTGTTCACAAGGATTTTCCTGAGGGAAGGGGCAATCTACTCTCTACCACTTTTGTTTCCCCTTATCTTTGTGGACAGGGTATTTTAGTCTCTAATTCCTTTTATAAAGCTGACTTTGATTGATGGTGATAACTATAGTTGTCCTCTCCCGCACAAAGACCTGGTTGGAGGAAAGCCACAGCTAGTAACTAACGAGCGCACGTTGTTATGGCTGAGGGTCAACATTGCAGGGGACCTGGGAGCTTACAATCAAATCCCACTTATTCTTTTCACCCTACTTCAGCAGCATTTCAAAAGCAGTTTATTTCATTGGCAGGTGGTATGATTGGTGGATTATTTAACATTTCTTTGTCAGCTTGTAAAGACTTTAGGCAATTTCTTTACTGCAGCTCAGTGGTTAGAATTGCATTACATCCAGAACCCAGCATTTGATATAATATTATCCATTATATTATACCATATATATATATATGTATATACATATGTATATGTATATATGTACATATATATGTATATATGTATGTATGTATATGTACATACATATGTATATATATGTATATACTGTATATATGCATACATATATGTATATATACATATGTATATACATACATGTACATGTATGTATATATACACACATACATGTACATGTATGTATATATGTATACATACATGTACATGTATGTATATATGTATACATACATACATGTTTGTGTGTGTGTGTATGTATATATATATATATATATATATATATATATATATATATATATATGTATTTCTTATTCAAATTACATTCCAAACTGCTTTTCAAGATTAAGCCCATGACAACAACATGTATCTGCAAATTGTTCTTCCAATGAGGTGACATATATTCAGCTGAAAGCAAACTCTTCCTCCTCCAGAGTCCTGAATCATGTGGTGTCCTGCCTGGCCTGGGGTTAGAGCTGCTAAGCATTCAGAAGTGTAAGGCCACATTGCCCAAACCTGTTTGTAGTTAGGTAGTCAGCAAATCTCTCCCATCGCTCAAAGTGGCTACCTCCTAACTTGTAACTCTGACTTCTCTCCTGGGAGGGTAAGACAGTAATTTTGGTGGGGGCACAGGTGGAAGAGAAGATATACTCCTCTGGTCGTATATTCCATGGTCCATCCTGTGGATACCCTTTGACTGACCTCTATTGTGGGGTCTCTAGTTTCTTCTGTTGACTGTAACTCCTCTTTCCCCATTTCTTAATAGAATGCCACTCGGTATAGGCACAGTGTAGGCATTCAGTTTGTGTTTCATGAATAGACTGAATGCCTGCCTGTTTTGATAGCTTCCCTTCTTCCAAGGGATGTACAGAGCTCTCTCCTGAGAGGCACTGAGTTCAACACAAAGCTCTATCGATTTTGCTGGACCTTTGCCAGCCACCCAAACACTTATATTCCAGTTACAAATTTGTTCTTTACTCATTGGCCAGAATACCCTGGCTGCTATAAGTATAATCATTATAAATGTAAATATCATCTTTACAAACGTCCCCTCAGGCATGTGCTATGGCAACCTTCTAAAATCTTTTTTCCAGGAAGCCAACATGTATTGAGCCAGGCAGTGTGCCCTACCTACATCATCTAGGTGTCTGACACTCATCATGTAATGTAACCCAAATGACTAGACGATCCCCATTTTACAGGTTAGGAAACTGTGGAGCGAGAAGCTCCGGGAGCTGATCCACGTTTTCAGGACAGGTAGTGTGCTACCAATGCTCTTTTGCACTGCTCCTTAAGACGCAGGTTTCTCTGATATGGCAGAGGATTTAACATTTCTTTGTCACGGCAGGAAGCCTATTAAATATTAAGCACACACTGCTGATGGAATTGAGTGATCCCACTCTGTTCTCTGGGCTCCACAGGGGAGGGGTGTCACAGTGGTCAGGTCTGGGCATCCTGACCTCTTGTGAGGACAGTATGACCCACCCTCCCCCCCCCCCCCCCACCCATGCCTCCTCACAAGCCTCAAAGTCACATTCTGCTTATCACTTTCCTTTAGAACCACTCCTAAGTGTTTCTCTCTTTAGGTGTTTGCAACCTGTGTTTCCAGATTAAGAAGCAGGCTACGCACTTTCCTACAGGCTCATTGAGAACCTGCGGTGTGATGCTCTTACCTGCCTGCTTATCACTATCCTCGGATTTCTGTGATCTCTTGAGTTTTACTCTTTGGCTTAGGGCAGAGATGCATTACCGTCGCAATAATGTCGTCCGGTGAGATACGTTTTTTTTAATAGTTGCCTGTACCAACTCTGAGGAAGCCACAGGATTCACTTTGATAAGCGAAGTTCTTTGAGAACACAAGCTTTGTCATATTTACCTATGTGTCTCTGGTGCCTGGCACAGTTCCTGACACATAATAATCAACAAGTGTTGGCTTCAGAAGGAAGTTAGATGTCATTGTCTGGTATGTTGGAAAGCAGGGTCGAACTCTAGTACCCAAATGAGAGGAACATCTGTTTCTGGAAAGCCGCATTTGCTGCCTAGTTCCCCCTTCCATTTATTTAAGATTGAGCTGAGATAACATAATTGGCTTTAAAAAGGCCATTTTCCTCTACTGCGACTCCACTTTCTTGTATATTTCAAAGATGTGACCTGTTGTTTTTCTGAGTCCTTCTGTGTTTTCATTTCATATGAGAGAGTTTCATTTGGGGAGCTATAGAAATTTAAAACTATGAAAATTCATGTGAATTCTGGAAACCTAAGCCTGGACAGCAATACAGACCCAGACTATGCAGCTATGTAAGAAAGTTCAATAAACAGTTCTGCTTAAAAGGGTAGGATTGTTACAGAATACTTGGTGAAATACTTGTCTTTCTGCCTGGGCTCACTATTGAATGGTGAGCTGACTATCGAACGGTGATTCTCCAGGAAAGGGCCAGGCCTTCACTGATTTCTGTTTCCCCAGCTCATCACTAGCAATTTGAACATAGTAGGTGCTTGATGAGTGTTGAGTGAATGGGTTTGTGAGGGGATTAATGAAGGCATCAAAATGAAGTTTCTTTTAATTTAGAAAGTAATCTGGATCAAGAAGCCTAGAGATATAAGAGATCTATTTCTTGGGTGTATATTCTTTTTAGGTGTTAGAGGGGGAAGGGAATAGCTGATCTGTCTGGGTCAAGGCTTCTGTTCAGTGCAGGCAACGTAGAAATGCCCATCAGAGGTGAGTGCTCTGTGCTTGGCCCAGCTGGGCCATCTGTTTATGTAAGTGCACCCTCACCCCACGTGCTTAAGGAATATGGTATATGTTAAGGGATGACAGATACCATTTGACTGCTTACCATTCGAAACACTCAATTTCACTTATTAAGACCAGTGGCCAGAAGGTCTGAACTCATGGCAAAGCTTCAGCATAGAACACCAAAAACAAACAGAGAACAAGTAACAGCTGTGGCATCCAGGACTATTTACAATGTTGTCACATCCTAGCTTTGCCAGGGGCCTGGCTACTGCTTAGAACTGCACAGTAATAGAAAATCATGTATATTATTTATACACTTTGTATACAATGTATACATTACACAGAATGCAGGAACAAAAGCAAGGCTCCCAGAGGGGTGACACAGGGGTGGCTGAGTGTGAATGAAAAACCACCGCCTGGGCTTAGATCATCAAATTCTAAAACAGAGTAGGATTGGTTTCTGCCAACACTTTGAAAGCATAATTTGGGGCATGTTAAGAGGAATGTGGTCCAGAGTTAGGGTTCTTGCTTTCTCCATCTGAGTTATGGGTCGTCTTCTTTCTCTGCCCTCATCCCCAATCATCTATCATGTATTTATCTATTGCTGTCCATCTGTTGACCATCTATCTAAGTATCTATGTATGGATGTATCTGTTGTCTATCTACCTACCCATCTATCTACTCAATGAAGTGGGATGAAATCACTTACACGATTAAGAGTACAATACCATTATAATAGCTTGGCCTTCTTACTCCTGTTCCAAACACGCATATCTGTTTAGCTTCTATTGCTTAAAACACTTCTTTCGGTGTGCAGTGCTCATCTGAACAAACTTCCCTCAAGTTTTATTTGCCCAATCATATTAACTTTTTAAATGTGGTATCAGGTCTTCTTCCCTAGACCATACGACAATGACTTCTTTGTGTCCCCTGCTGTTTCTGCAGACCTAGCCTAACGTTTTTATTGTTAGGCATTCATAAAGATTTATTCAGTGTAAGATTACAGAAACAAAAGGATGAAATGAATAAGCGAATTTAGCAAACATATTTGAAGACAGCAAAATACCTACTCCACTAATACCTATTAGTGTGGGTCTTGGAATCAGACTGACATGAGTATATATGGACCTTACTTTTTATTAGCTGTGGGAATGGGGATAAATGCTACCTTCTCAATGCCGATTTCCCCATCTCTGATGCATTTTAAATAAAAAAAGCATTTTGATCACCAAGGCTGGCTCCCTGGCCTCTGCTAATTACCTTTCTTTATTGCCTGCTAATTCTATACCATTTTACCATTATGAATATGCAAAGTTGGCAGAGTCCCAGGGAAATTTCACTATGGGTGGAAATTTTACGTTCAAGAAAGTACTTTGATTAGCAAGCTTCCCCTCAGTAATCATTCCATTTAGTTTTTTGGGGAATTATCTGATCTTCAACAAAGGGTTTAACATTTTAAGAAAGCGATGTGGATCTTAATCTGAACAAGATATGATCCCAGCACACTTAATTACCAAGACTAATGCATTAGGTCTGTTGAATTTAAAGCAAAGGAGTGTATGCATGTATCCTGGGGCCTCCCGTGGGGCTCGGTTCTGGGGAGGGGAGTAGTTCCTCCCCAGAGGTGAGCAGTAGTGAAGGGGGCATTCAGCCTGGACCTCACATTTGCCAAGATCTCCCCACTTTACAGTTTTAGATATTGTCTTACATACACACAATCATCGTAATCATGTGTTAAACATGCTGATTTGTTTAATATAACATTTAAAGTAATATTCCACAAGGTTACTAACTCTTTTTTGGCATTCAGATTTAAAAAATACTATTAAATCCTCAAGAAATAGAAACGGCTCGTTTTCTGTCAATGTCTGAAAGCCCTATCTGAGGCCACCTATGTGTTTATGAGATCAACTTTTTCAGAAGAAGACACGCTTTGCACATGCCATAGAGCTGCTTGAATTCCTTTTATCTCAGAAAAGTAAGGCAGAGATCTCTTTGCCACATTGCTTTTTTAACCACCCCAACACTAGGTGATATCCAGTAGTCGGATTAGTGACAGTTTCTCTTGACCCAAAATTAAGTGCTCTTGACCTGTGGCTCGTTATACGTAGCCCCTCTGTGCCGGATGTAGGACTTTCCTGGCACTGTCTGCCAGTTGCAGAAGCCTAAGCTCTTGAGAAATCTCATGTGAAATGTTTGCTTCTGGCAGTTTGTTTCTGTATCTAGGTAATTTGGACGGCACTGACATATTTTAGGAAGGTATTTTTAAATATGTACCTTTGTCTACTTTTTTTATGTGTCACTTTTGCTTTATATACTTTGCTGTCAAATTAGTAGTATTATGTAATATAAATATAAATATATATAAATTTTGTATATATACAAAGTTGGAATCTTTAGCTCTTCCTTTTGTTGTTGTGAAATGACCCTCTATCTGCAGCAATGCTTTTTGTCTTCAAGGTAATCCATTACCTTTCTCTACAGCTTTTCTTTTTTTTTTTTTTTAATTTTTTTTTAATGTTTATTTATTTTTGAGACAGAGACAGACAGAGCATGAACGGGGGAGGGTCAGAGAGAGAGGGAGACACAGAATCCGAAGCAGGCTCCAGGCTCTGAGCTGTCAGCACAGAGCCCGACGTGGGGCTCGAACTCATGGACCGAGAGATCATGACCTGAGCCGAAGTCGGAGGCTCAACTGACTGAGCCACCCAGGCGCCCTTCTCTACAGCTTTTCTAGATCTACTGGGTTTTTCTTGGGTTGAACTGAAATATTGTGTGATGTTCAAAAAGTAGAGACAAGAAAGTTCAACGGAAAGCCAGATTACTCTTATTTTATCCGAATACATTTACTACTGATGCTCTATGAACTGAACAACTGCGATCTTTTCTGCTCTGCACCCCTATGTCTATGGCTATTTTAAGAGCTGCTTTGTTCTTACGTGACCTCATCCCTGCAAGTGAGCATCTGACCTGAGTGAGCCAGGATCATATTTTGCAGAGTTTGACTAGAACTGAGAGTGCCAGTCCTTATCTGTGCTAGGAGCTATAAAAAGTACCTAGGAGATTTGGGTACCCATGTTTCCCATTATGAGAAAGAGAGCTGTCTTTAGTGAGAGAGAAGAAAACTTAATCTGAGAGATGAGGGGTACAGGGGAGGGGTAGGTGGGATGCCATTTGCATTATTAGTTTCAATAGTCTGGGAAACCAGTTGGGTTTCTGCTATCTCAAAGGTCCTCATTTGTCTCCGTCTTTCCTGGATCCTGAGACAATAGCCCCAACTTTTTGCTCTAACTAGTTGAAGTTGAATTTCTATCATTTACAACCCAAAGAATTTTTATGAATATGTTTGGCAATGAATTTTCCGCTTTGGCTCTGGGAAGACGCTGGCCATGGTTTTTAGAAAATGAATTTCGGCTAGAGGCTCAGTGGCACCAGCTACAGCTCAGCTCTGGAATTTTAAGAAACAAGATGTTAGGCAGGGCCATCCAGGAAAGTCCATGTAACCTCTTTTAAGCAATGCTGTCTGGAAAAGTGTTTTATCTTATGGGGTGCGCAAACAAAATCTTACCTTTGGCTTATGACCAAAGCCACTATGTGCAGAACCTGATCAGTGAGCACCAGTTGTGAAACATGACCCTACAGCGTGATGCCAACCTCTCTAGGCAAACACAGCAGTCAAGAGTATGAAAACCAAAAAGAATGTGCATGACGAGCGGGTGAGGAAATGAGTTTGAATTAGCTTCACTCTGAGGCTTTATATAACTGCAGCAGTATTTGGGGAGTATTTATCAAATCCTATTTCTTCCTTTTTGGGTGATATGAAATTACCTTCAGTGGTTGAAATCGGCTTTGCTCGTTGAAGGCTTGATTTTGTTACCCCTGTTTCTCTCTTTCAGGACTCACAGATAGCTGCCCAGTTCCTACAGTCGGCCAATGTTCCACTCCCTGTGGCAGCAGAAAAATATCACAACCAATAAATCAGAAATATTCCAAACAGACTCTAGGTTCAATATTTGTTTGTGTCTGTTTCACTGTAAGAGTGTTATGTTTTGGGGGGCGCCTGGGTGGCTCAGTCGGTCAAGCGTCTGACTTCAGCTCAGGTCATGATCTCAAGGTTTGTGAGTTCAGGCCCTGAGTCGGGCTCTGTGCTGACAGCTCAGAGCCTGGAGCCTGCTTCCAATTCTGTGTCTCCCTCCCTCTCTGTCCCTCCCCCGCTCAGGCTCTGTCTCTCTGTCTCTCTCTCTCTCAAAAAAAATAAGTAAATAAACATTAAAAAAATTTAAAGAGTATTACGCTTTTCCCCTTGTCAAAGAGTATTATGCTGTTTCAAGGAGGGGTGACATCACAGGAAATGAGGCTAAGACATAAGTCAGTCATGAATTACTCTTCTCATTTCTGCTTCTTAGTCTGGCCTGTCAAAGTAGCAGAAATTAGGAATTCAGATTATATAATATCATTGGACTTTAGAGAAATATTTACTCAGTAATGTCTTATGAAACTTTATTTGCAAACTTCAACTCACTTTGGGTATGACTATAAATCACATGATTCAAACTGACACTGAAAAATACCCAAGTGTCACAAAAATAAGTGAAAATAAGGTTGAAATAGTTCCTTTTTTTGCTACCATAATTAGAAAATGAAGCATTCTGCATAAGTACATTTTCTAAATGACCGAATATAATTTTTTAAATTACTGAAACTGAAGATTTTAAAGATTTTTAAAGAAACGTTTCTAGGACAGATCATGCATTTCCTTGTCTTACTATGTAGAATAGAAAACACAATAAAACTTATTTATTCAGTAAATATTTATTAAGCACCTAGTATATGCCAGGCACTGTGAGAGGTCCCCAAGCTATGAAGACACACATGATCCTGAACCCCATGAAGGTACATCTTAGCCATTTTCTAAGGACTCATGATTTTTGATGAATATGCATTACAGACCTGATACTTTAAAAAAAATTTTTTTGTAACGTTTATTTATTTTTGAGAGACAGAAAGATATAGAGCAAGAGCAGGGGAGGGGCAGAGAGAGGGAGACACAGGATCCGAAGCAGGCTCCAGGCTCTGAGCTGTCAGCACAGAGCCAGATGCGGGGCTCCAATACACGAACAGCGAAATCATGACCTGAGCCAAAGTCAGATGCTTAACCGACTGAGCCACCCAGGCACCCCACAGACGAGATGCTTCTAAGTGCTCCTGACTTACTTAGGACTCAACACCTTGTTAGTTTTGTTGTGGTCAAATCCAACAACTTTGTTTTGCCTCATGACTTCTAATTTGGGAATCTTATTTAATAAGACTTTGTACATGATTAGGTCACAAAAGAGATCTATATTTTCTTCTTTTCCTTATCATTTGATCCTTCCAAGTACAATTGTAGTCTAGCTCTGTATATTGTACAACAAAAGAATACAGTTTTATTTTTATTCATATCGTCACATCATTTTTTTTTTCTTCTGCAGAGGTCCTTATGTATTCTCTGTTAGGAGAAATCCAAAATATTGTATAGATTTTGCTGCATTTGACTAAATGCCAGTAATGGCATAGAGGGATTTTACTGAATTTTGTAAGTTGATCCATCCGACAGTAAAGCTAACCTCTCACATCACTTCTTTTTGATTACTTGTTGATTCTACTGGCTTTTCTGGTTAGATGATAATATTATCTGCATATGATAAGAGTTTAGGTTTTTTTTTTTTAACATTCTTTATATCTTAGCTTTTTTGTCTTATAGTTAATTCACTAACCAGGAATTTGTAACGTAATGTATGTAATGTATGTAATGGTAAGCGGCCTTATTTTGTTCCCAATCTTAATGGAAAGTTTTAAAATTTCTCTGCTAAGAATGATGTTTGCTTTAGGTTTTTGGTACTTCATCTTTATTAAGTTAAGGAAATTTCCTTTTTTATTGCCAGTTTTTTGAGAAGCGTTTTAAAATTATAAATAGTTATTCAATTATATCAAATTATTTTTTCGCCTCAGTCAAGATAATCATATGATTATCTCATTTAGTTTAGTCATATGGTGAACTACACTGAACCAAACTTGTGTTTCTGGAATCAACCCCACTTAAACATAATGTACTATTTTTAAGACACTTTCGGGTTTCCTTAGCAAATATTTTTATTTAGGATCTTTTACCAATGTTCTTGCATAGAGCTGTAATTTTCCTTCTGTGACCTGTTCTTACCTACTTTGGGAATCAAGGTTAAGATTGATTAGTCTCATAAGAGTGTTTAAATAGTGTTGAATAGTTGGGGCGCCTGGGTGGCTCAGTCGGTTGAGCATCCGACTTTGGCTCAGGTCACGATCTCGCCTGAGTTTGTGGGTTTGTGAGTTCGAGCCCCGTGTTGGGCTGTGTGCTGACAGCTCAGAGCCTGGAGCCTGCTTCAGATTCTGTGTCTCCTCCTCTCTCTGCCCCTCCCCTGCTCATGCTCTGTCTCTCTCTGTCTCTCAATAATAAATAAACGTTAAGAAAAAAAAATCGTGTTGAATAGTGTCTCTTATTATTCTACACTTTATAATGACATATAAGGATATGTTCTTTGGATATGTGATAAAAGCAATCTATAAAATTACCTTGAGACTTGGGGCTTTTGCTGTGTGGAGAATTTTACTACCATTTCACTTTTTAAATTGTTATTTGTTTATTCAGGTTTTAGTTTTTGGACCAATTTTGACATTTGATATTTTTCTTTTTAACCATGTAGTCAGGCGAATCAGTTACTATGTGAGTGTTATTCCCTTAGTCCCTGTTGCAGCTGCTCTTCGGTTTCCCATAGTGTAATAATTTATCTGTGCACTTATACAGTATATAATATCATATAAAATTTATGAATTAGAGAATAGTACATGACATATACACACAACGTTATATGAGATACTACATATGATATATACACAATATACAATACCTATTACATAAAGGTAAAAATACACTGTACCATGTATGGTATGATATACTTCAATATACATGTTCAATTACATATATAAGTAAAATATATAATAAAATATATGTGCAATAATACACCACATCAAGTATAACTGAAAGTTAAAAGCTATTATATATATTATTCATAGTTATTCCTCTTCATGCTGTATTTATTGATCTCTGCACTGAGTGCCCCCTCTCCCTTTCGGGGCTCCCCCTGCACATTCTCACTCTCTCTGCCAACGCTTTGTTTCTGGTGCACATTTCCTCATGTAACCAGTTTCAGGTAGTTAGTCTTCTCTACTTTTCTTTTGTTCTTTCACTCATTTCTCCCTCTTATCTTTACTGTTTCCTTATTTGGTCCTCTGGGGGAGGGGTGTGCTTGTTGCTACTTTTTTCCAGATTCTTGGGTTGAATGCTTAGCATTTGTCTCCAATATTTCTTATTGCTGGCAAATGTGTCCCAAATGAGAAATTTCCCGCTAAGCACTTGTTTAACTGTGTTCTAACAATTTTGGCTTGCAGTATTTCCTTGTGTCTCTGTTATAAGTATTTTGCAATTTTCCTTAGGATATTCTTTTTAACCAAACGGTCATTTAATAGTACGTTACTTAGGTTTCAGCATAGGAAATTAAAGGAAAGTCTTGTTGCTGGATTCTAAGTTTATTGCATGATGATCAGAGAATATAGTCTGTGTGATGCTGGTTATTTGTAATTTAACACAAAGAGTTTTGTAAATATTCCATGTTCGCTCAAAAACAATGCACATTCTCTGTAGGGTATAAAATTCTCTACATCTATTGGTTTGAGCTTATCAATCATGTTATCCCAATATATAATCTTTTACTTGCTTGGTTTTTTGTTTTTACTCAATTTAAAAGTTTCTGAAAGGGCTGTGTTAAAGTCTCCAATTACTGATTTTCACTCTGCAGGACAATGCTTTACATATTTATAGGATATATTATTAGGCACATATATGCTCATTATTCTTACATCTTTGAATTACCATTCCTTTTACTAACATACAGCATCTTACACAACTCAACCAGGGAAATATCAGGGAAGTAAGAAAATTCTAGATGGCACAAACATGCAGGGATTTAGTAACCAATCCTATGTAAATGAGAAGATGGCTCCCATTGTTAGCTTGGAAATCTGGGTGGATGACAATAGGAATCACTAGGATAAGATACACAAAGGGCAAGAAGGAGTAGAAAAGATGAAATGAGTAAACCTTTATTCATCTATTTATTTCCTCATTAAGTAAATATTTATTGAGTGCTTATTATATGTTAGGTAGTATACTAGGCATATTTGCCCAGAAAGTTTTCAGGTTACGTTTAAGATAAATTAGCCCCATAACCTCATCAAAGTTTTGCTCACAAACCATCAAAGTATAAAGACAAATCATAATGTAGAGATTCATTTACAAGAAATTGAATGTAATGGACTTTCTATAGTGCATGGCACCTATAGAGAATTTCCAGGCTAGAAGTAGGTTTAAGATCAACAGATTAGCATGATTTACAAGTTACAACTTGATTCCAACTAAAAAATAATGAGTTTATTCTTACAAATGAAATGATCCTATCTATTAGCATCAAACTGGACCTATAGCATATCCTCTTTGAAGGTTTCAATCTTCAGTGAGTGCACGAATTACCTGGATGCTTGATAAAAATGCAGATTCCTGAACTTCCACCCCAGAGATTCAGGAGGTCGGGAGGGAGCCCGAGTGTCTACATTTACCAAGCTTCTCATCTTACTATGTGTTTAGCAAGCTCCTCAGGTTACTACTGTATTTTGAGAAATGCTGCTGGACACTTTACTAATTCAAATTACTGGGTGTTCATAAACAAAGAAACAGAATCCAAAAACTTACTGCCTCCAAGGCTGGGAATGGACAATTGCCAAACATGTAGATTTATTTAGATGAGATCTTGTTTCTCAGGGACTGCAAATTTGCTTCTTAAATACATTTAGAATGTTTAAAAAATGTATTAATATCGTCTAAGGGAAATAATCTCCATAGAAGGTATGAAAAACATAATTTTCTTACATTTCCAGCTACACAGTCCCCAAACTAGCCTTGTTTCTATATCTGCATAAAGGCTTTATTTTAATTTAATTTTATTTATTTTTAAGGCTTTATTTTTTTATTGCTAGGGATTCCTCTTTGAATAATGTCAGGCTCAGTGACCACACAGATTTTTTACTAGTCCCTTCCATTGTGGAAGAGACCCATCTTGTTGTTAGTTTCCCGGCTTAGGAAAGAGAGGGTAGTGAGCAAATTCTCTAGTTTTCTGTTAGCTGAGAAGATAAAAATTTACTCATTTTGACCCTGCTAAAATATTATTTTTTGCCTCTAGAAACTACCAAAAATCAGCAGCAAGTCACAGTGTCCTGTGATTTCTGGAAGCATCTTGGGAGCATTCGGGGGAAAAAAAAAATCCCATGATCACCCTTGATCCATAAGGAGATTTTTTTCTCTTCTCCCCCCCCCCCCCCACTTAGGAAAACACTCTAATTTGCTTCCTGCTGACAACTGAAGCAGGTTTGGGAAGCTATTCAACTTTAATAATAAAAAGACTCTATGTAGATTATAATCTGCTTAAATTCAGAACTGTTCTGGGATTAAGACACAGAAGTAAATTTGAAAATAGGGCTAAAATTGGATCAGGTTTAATATCCATGGTATTAAAGGGATAAAGACAATCATTATGTAGTAGCAGATATGGACCTTTGGACTAGGATAACAAGGTTGCCCCCAAACTGAACACTCAACAGATAGTGTAATGAATAAGCGTATATGATAGGCCATCCAGTTAGAGAATTACAAAAATTTATAGGCAAGCACTGTACAAGGTATTTTTCACAACATATTCTGAGCTGACAACTAGATTAAATGGAAAAACATGTACAAGATTGGAAGAGGGCCATTGTGAATGGAAAAGTACACACTGCAACCAAAATGAGCATCATCAAACATGGCGCCGTTGGAGCACCTGGATTTAACCCAACAACGAACGACCCTGCAGCAGAATGAAGGTGAAGACACACACCAGGCTGGCAGACGGGGGAGGACACAGGGGTGCCCACGATTTGAAAACCTAGAGGTACATAGTACCTCCCATGATGAAAAGTGACTGCTATGTTTTAGTGACGGTCTCAGGTGATTAGAGCCTACACTGTCTCTCTTACCTGCTGACCTCATGATGCCTTATCAAAAGATTAATGATCTTTATTCAGTACGAACTGTTAATACTAAGCCCAGGGGGGGCAGTCGGTGATATCTCCAGTCTTCTAAATTCAACTACTTGGTTGATTAATTGTTCTGGAATTTTGACAGGGACTGGTACTGGCTTTACTGGCTTCTCACGTTTATAGCCCATTCTTTCTTTCTCTTTGAAAACCAGAATAACGTTTGCCGGTCTTAGGTCCTGGTTATTAGAAAATACATACTTAAACCACAGTGAGATCATCATGAACATGTACTGGTAATCATACGCTGCCCGGGGGTGGGGGGCGGGGGGTGGGGAATATAAAATGATTAAAATTGTGTTGAAAAACAGTCTGGCATTTTCTTAAAAAGTTAAACATGCACTAACCATATATCCAGCCATTCTACTCCTAGGTATTTACCTGAGACAGTTGAAAACATGTACACACAAAACTTGTGTGCAAATGTCTGTAGCTGCTCTATTTGTAATAGCCAGGTACTGCAGTCAATCCCAACATCCATCACTAAGTAAAGAGATAAATGAACTACAGTATATCTATGCCGTGGAATACTACTTAGCAATAAAAAGAACTATCTGTACACACAACAACATGGATGAATCTCAAAATTGCTATCATTTAGCAATTCTTTCATTAAGAACCAGAAAAAGAAAGAGTGTATATTACGCCACATATTTAAAACTCTAGAAAATATGAACAAATCTATTGTGACAGAAGAGAGATCAATGGTTTCTGGTGACAGGGGTGGACAGGAAGGGAAAGATGGAATTATAAAGGGGTACAGGAAACTTTTGGGGTGATAGATTCTTGATTATGACACGGGCTTCACAGGTGTATACATATGTCACCAGTAATCAAAATGTATACTTTACATATGTGCAGTTTATTGCATGTCAATTATGTCTCACTAAATCTCAATGAAACATAAAATAAAGTGATTGCCTTTCACCGTTAGTGTTGGGAACAGAAAGAAGGCATCGCAGTAAGACACGTGTAGGGAGGTCCAATAGCATGTGCAGAAAGAACCATTAGGGTTTCATGATCCCTGCTCAAACTGGTTTCACCCATAGTTTTAGCTAACAAATATATATTTTGTAGCTGGCAAGCAAGGTAAATTATATGATGACCATAAAAGCTTTGGTATGGTGACAGCCATACAAACAAATGACTAAGGAAATAAATGTCCCATTAAATGAAAAATAGCACCAACTTAAGAGAAAGACGACCTTACTTCCCGTTGGAGTTTCCTCTGACACATTATTGACAAGTGGCTCGTGTTGGATCGGGTGAGCCTCTATTTGCCGCTCTGGCATTGGATGATTATGTATACTAATTGGGCATAGAAATAGAATTTTGTGAAAACGCCCATCTTGTGAAGCTTCTTTGTTCTAATTTCTAGCATAGATTGCCTGCTGCTTGAACCCAAAGTATATTCCCTCTTACTGGCCCTTAAGCCAGTGGTCCTTATTTTAAATGCAGATTCTGAGGCCACAGCCAAGACACTGAGAAAGTCTGAGGAAAGGCCCAGGAATGTGCATTTTATAAATAGGTGGTATGAGACAGAGGGTCTGAACACCATGCTTGATTCTCTAAGCCTGAGGACAAAAAATGACGTCTCATCCGTACCATCCGTCCACATTACAGACTATCAAATCTACAAAACAGCTCCTTAACATGTTACCAGCTTTTTAAATCACAGGGTCTTTCCACATCTTATCCCTTCATGGGGAACACATTTTAAACCATTTGTATTGCTTCGCCTACCAGAAAAGTCAGTCAAAAACAGAAACTTTTCACAGCATCTACTGCTCTATCATCAGCCTTGGAGGTTTATAGATTACTGAAATAATTGCGATATTAGAGGATGGGCCCCCTGCTCTGCATCTGCTATATATTATTCTGCAGGCATAATAACCTCGATAAGCTTGTGTACAAGCAATTCAACTTCAAATGTGGGTTGGTGGAGGCACTGAGTACCCTAAGTACAGATTCCAGAACATGTTCGAAATAACCACTACAAGATGTTCTGGAATTGAGCTATAATGTTAGCCTAACAGATATTGGCAGGCATTCTTTTTTATTTGATAAAACAAATAAGGCAGTGGAATTTATTGTACTATTTAGTAGGGGAAACAAAGCAAAAACCTGTACGAGAAAACAAAGAAGCTCTTTTGCTTTTAACAAAGAAACTAATGTAAATGCCTTAAAAGGGGGGCTGCTTATCATCTTGGGCAACTTGCCCACATCTGGACCTCAGCATCGCGTGCGTGGACTTCCTCCTCTCCTGGGCCCTCCCCCAGCCCTCTCTCAGCCAATCGATTGCAACATCCTTATTGGACTGACCTGCACAGCATTTCTCAGCTCGTCCTCTTGTCTCCATGGCCTGTCACCTGGGTCAGGCCTTCCTCACCTCTCACCTGACCATTTGCTACAGCCAAGGCCAATGCAGCGTAAGTCTCCACGTGTGGTCTTCAGACCTGCAGCATCAGCACCTCCTGGGAACTCGTTAGGAATGCAAGTTCTCAAGCCCCTCTCCCGACCTCCTCCAGACTTCCTCCAGAGACCGTGGGGGTGGAGCCCAGCCATGGCTGATTTAACAAGTCCTTTGGGTGACTGCTCGCTCAAGACTGAGAACCATCGCTCTGAGCGTCGTCCCCTTGGTGGGTCCTCTTCCTAGCCACAATTATTTTACCCACCACTGACAAAGAAAATTTCCAAAGCATAGATATGATCATATCGCTCCTGAGGGTGAAAGCCTTCAACCTCCCTGATTGTTAATACCGGTAACATGGAATGTCTCCTGGGCACTCCCTCTGTGCTAGGCAGAGTGGCTCCCGGCTGAGCATAACGGATATTTAGGACACGCACGAGGTGTGGATGTGTGACCACCTACTCTTTGTGGTATCTGCAGTGGTCCCCATCAGTGGCTCCCAGCCCTGGATGCACATTAGAGTCACCTGGCAGGCTTGGTAAAAATATACCACCCAGGAACAATTAAGTGGGTCGTGTATCATGTTTTCAGAAGCTCCCTGAGACGATGTGTGTGAGCTGGGGTTGAGAGCCACCAATCTCTGTGACCCCTATCTTCTCAGCCTGATTCTCCCACAGCTAAGGTGGCTTTGTCCCCATCGGCAGTGGCGGCCACTGCCTTGCCTCTGGCTCTGTCATCCATCTCGTTCTTGGACAAAGCAAGGTAAGAAACTGGGGGGCGGTGGCTGAGCTGACTCGGCATCCTGTCATCTACAATCCACCCGGTGTCTCCAGTTTAGAAACTGCCCTGGTCTCTCTGCACTCCACTTTCTACACCGCAGACTGAGTGAGCTTGTTAAATCTGAGTGGTCTTATGCTCAGACCCCTCCCTCCACCGGGCTTCCCATCCCATTGACAGTAAAAGCACGAGTTCACCCCATGACTTACGTATCTTCTCCTTTTCCCCCACCCCTCATGCCATTCACCTATTGCCTCTCTGGCCTTAGCAACTAGTACTCTCCCTCCAGCTTACTCCACTCCAGCCACCCGAACTTCTCACCATTTCTTAGGCACACTCCTGCCTCAGGATCTTTGCACGTGCTGCTTCCTCTGCCTGCAATCATCCTCCCCTACTTAACCACTTTCCTTCCTCCTTTACCTCTTTCAGGCCACAGCTGTTATCTCAGTAAGGCCTGCCCGGACCATTCTATTTAAAATTGCTAACATCTTCTCTGGGTTCCCTGCTTTCATCTTTGCTTTATTTATTTATGGTGTTTATTATCTACCTCTCAACACAAACTTCGCAAGGGAGGGAGCTTTGTCTGCTGTATCCCAGGACTTAGACAAGTGTGTGCACATAGTGAGTGCCTAATAAATATTGCTAGAATGAATGAATGGCTGGGCCCATGCCCATCTCATAGTCCACAGTGGAGCCTGGGCCTCTGTCTTGACCCCTAGGTGGCCTCTCCTCTATCCCAGGCCATCTAAGACAGGATCTCTCCTCTGGCCTGGCCTACAGGGATGATAGAACTGCTTGGCACACCAGCCAGGGTGCTCATCCCTCCTGCCACATCTAGTTCTGCCTCTGCCCTGCCTGCGCTCCTCTGTTAGCCCAACTGGCTCAGCCCAATCCTGCTGCCTATTTCGACAGGTGCCTATTGGCATGTGGTAGATACACTAAGTATATTAGTCTATACCATTCTGGTGGAAAACACCAGTGGGCAGGTCTGTCCCATTTATCTCGGGAGCTCTAACAGAGGATCCATCATGTATCACCAACACTGAACCAAGATCCAATGTTATATCTATTTATCTGTCTTTCTATTGTCCATCCTCCCTGGACTATAAGCTCCAAGGGACAGAGATTTCCATTTCTTGTTGTTGTTGTTTATTGTAGTTCTCCAGTGCCAACACAGTGACTGACCCATCGTCGTCACACATTACATAAATATTTGTTGAATGAATAAATGCATCCCACGGTTATTGGTTAAACACGTCGCTGCCACTGCTGAGTTCTCAAGGTATGAATATTAAATAAGAAAAGCAACACAGGGCACTGATTCCATTTCAGAGAATTTACAGAGTGGGCTGCCAGGATTCCTGGTTCACACCCTTCATCATTCACACCCTTTGTTGCTTGGTCCTGAAAGGGGAGTCAGCAAGAAATAAATCACACGTGTGGAAAGTCACTTTAGGAATGCTAGTAAAGGTATAAGATAACACAAATGGAGTTTCACAGCCATATATTACAAAATCAACAAGCACCTATTGCAAAACCTGAAAAGTTGACATCTAGACATTTGCAAACTTCCAGATGTGAGATGACAGGTGGGACCAAGCAGATACGTAATTGATATTTTTACTTTTCATGGTGAGACGCAGCCTTAAGGAACTTAGAAGAACAATTGTAAAGTAAGCTACATTCTCTTATGCTGAAGAAAAATGGCGATTTATGGTGCTTTCCTATGACGATATTTCCTGGGCCACAACAGTCTTGGGAACAGAAAGCAAAACAAAAGAAAACAAAACATCTGACACTTCTGATGGTCACAGAAGTGCTGGTTCTTTGTCTTGCCTCTGACGGGAACAGGAAGTACAGGGACAGTGTCTTATTCTGGGGGCACCGTGAAGGAGACCTGCGTATGTCATCTCATCTGGTTGTCCTAATCGTCTATGAGGAAGAAGTAATTATTCCCAAGTAAAAAATAAGGAAAATGAAGTTCAGCAAAATCTAAGTGACTTTAAGGTAGGAATTTGGGGACACCAGAAGGATGGACGTTCCCTCTGCTTTCCCTTCCCTCTGACCTCCACGCATCACCCACCCCCAGGCTCCTCCCCTCCTCAGCTATTTGCGAGACTTGCTCATGGCCGTGGATACACTTACACTAACACGGAAGCATAAATATTTAGTGCAACACAGGACATGCTCATACTAAAAATCATTTATTGCTTATCTGAAATTCGAATGGAACTGGCTGTCTTGTATTCTTATTTTCTGAATCTGACAATCCTATTTCTGGTATTCCTTTGGAAAGAATTACTCTTTTTGTGCCGCGATAGAAGAGGATTTAACTAAAAATAACAAAATGTGGAGGAAAACCGTAGGAAGTACTTGTACATCTTAACCTCTTAAGTACTTGTACATCTTACTCTCACCTCATTAGCCTGCAATGCCACTAACCAGACTGGGTCGTAAACCACCATTATTTGTGAGCTTGTTTCTCCCCCAACAGATGACGAGAGGCTGCGGGGAGGAGGATTATTTGCACAACCCATTCCATGCGTTTCCTTAGCACGTCATTCAGTGCCCCCTCAAAGGGGCACCATCTGTTGGAGTATCCAAGCAAACTGGTCCCACCCAGAGGAATGAGGGAGGACAAGGGCGGGGGGGGATGTGGATGATTGGCGGGGAGGTATGACCTTACCCGAGTGGGAAATATACTCAGTCCTGTGTACGGAATACACAGATTCCATATTTGCGAATTCACCTGCTGGCAAACATTTATTTGTGACCCCCTAATCAATACCTGTGGCCCTTCAGTCATCATTCACAGATGTGCACAGAGCAGGAAGACGTCGGAGTCAATGGACACGCACGTTCCCAGCCTAACCTAGAGAGAGCAAGGGGAGGCTTGGCCGGCTTGTTTTATCTCTCCTAGTGTAAACAAGAGTCCTTCGTACAGTGTATTAGGTACCACGTCTTCCACATTTTTGTACTTTTTGTGGGTGATTTCATTGTTTGGAATGGCCCCAAAGTGCGGCCTAGTGTTGGTAAGCACAGAAAGGCTGTGATGTGCCCTGTGGAGCAAATATGTGTGTTAGATAAGCCTTGTTCAGTCATGAATTAGTCATGCTATTGGCCATGAATCCAATGTTAACGAACAATTTTATATATATATATATATATATATATATATATATATACACACACACACACACACACATATATATACACACATATATATGTATATATATGTATATATATGACATATGCACGATCAATATAACATAATATATAATCAGCTATATACACAATAAGTCATCTTTAAACAGAAACACTTAATCAAACATGCTTAGGTGTCGATCTGTTGATGAAAGTATGACCATGGCTCACGGGAACATGGCTCCCCTAGGAGCCATGATTCAGTATTCTCTCATTTAAGGTTCATAGCGACCTGACACCCTAACTGCTGTGCATAATGAGAATCAACTTCTATCTCCTAGATTTTTTCATTTCTAGGATCATGACAGTTAATTCATCATGCTGGCATATGGACAACTTTGGGTCAGAGAGATAGATTACTAAAACACTTCTCTCAAAAGAGGGAAAAAGCCTGGCAGACCGTGATATTAGAAACTGGAGAGGGGATCCAATGGACTTGCTACTTTTTCCCAAAACCGAAGGTGATCCTTTTGAGAACATTCCAGAAGCAAGCCTTCCTGTTTCTGGCATTGGCTTTTTCTTTACAAACTTAATTTTTATTCTTACTTCTCAAGGAGAAAGTTTCCTGGCAGCAGGTGATGGTGCTGATGGGATTTTATCTCGGGATCAGATATCTTTTTGTTCGGCTCCGAGAAAAATCCAAGCAATGGATTGTTTCAGAGCTTGACAAGCATAGGGTTAAGATGTCCATGAGATTTTTATTAATGTAGCCAGGAGAGGCCAGAAAAAGCCGATTTATCGATGTCAGCCCCCTTAACCCCATTTTGCCTGAATGACTCAATCATCAATTGCACAGGATCTTGTTTCTTCTGGGAATGCTAAAGGCTGTTAGAATTAAATTACCATCGCTCAAACATTTTGTACTTGTTGCTTTTGAAAGAAAGCCTTGTCCAGAAGGCCTCTTATCTCCTGGAGTGAGGTACAGAAATCCTTGAACAAAACCAGATAGGTGGATTAGAAGATGTTCTCCGAGTCCTTCTTTCTTTTTTTTTGAAGTTAGACAGAAACAGGCTCTTCAGCCCCTGACTGGGTGTGAGGTGTTTGTGAATCAGCAGCTCCTTCTTTCAATTCCCTCCTCCTTCAGTGCGTCAGGCTCAGCAGACTCAGCCAGGGGCAGAGTGGTGAAGGGACTCGCCCGGATTTTGCTATTTCTTTACCTCCCTCATCAAGGTCTCTGGTGTTCATTCTCCATTCTCACTTTTAGGGAAAAAATACCAAGTAAAGGAGTTTCTGAGAGTACACATTGATAAAACCATTTTTGGGGGCAACTGGCAATATCAATTTGAATTTGGAATGTGCCTACCCTTTAACCCGGCAATTTCACTTTGGGAAATTTATCCTACAAATAAATACACACACAAATATCTGTGGATACAAATGACCACGAAGTCCTGTTTTTAACAGTAAAAAAAAAAAAAAAAGAATCCCCAAAACAACAACAAAAAACCCCTAGAATTAACCTACAATGTCATATGTGAAATCCATTAAAGAACAAGGCATCTCTCTCTGTACTGACTTGGAATGATGTCTGCTAACCAAACATGGCAGGCTGCAGGAAATGTACAGTATAGTCTAGCTGTGTGAACAGAACATGTGTGCTTAGAAAATGTGTCAAAGGATGATCACAATCTGTTGATCATGGTAATCTCGGTGGCCATTTGAATTGGGAAATGGCAGGTTGGGGGGAGGGTTGGAGCTGAGGGGTGGCTTTTCATTTGTATTTTACATATGTTTTATGGTTTATTTTATTACAGTAAACATTTCTTACTTTTATGCTGCTGTAAAAACACATTTTACGAAAGATTCCGAAAAGTTTTATTTTTCATTCTAGGAACTTCTGTGGAGAGGTAATGAATAACACCACCTCTTGGATAATGACACGTCACAGCGTTGGGCCGCTGTGTTCATGATGTGCTGACTCCATGACCCACTTCATTGATGCTGGATGGATTTAGATGCTTTACGCCTCATTTCTGGGCTACCTTTCATATGGTTATCTGTGACACACTGAAGAACAGGTATGGAGAATATTTAGCCATGAGAGGACTAGCTGCCAAGAAGTGGGGTCCAGTTAGATGGGGCCTAACTGGTGTGCAAGAGTTGGGCGCTTAGAAAGTGACCACTCAGTCACTAAAACTTAATGACCTTGACCAATGTGATTGGTTCTGAAGTAACACTACTGAAAACTCATCCTTGACATATAGCAGGAGCAAGAAAGAGGGCAAGTAAAATGCTGCACTGATCTGAATCCAGAAGGAGAAATCCAGAAACTCTGCTTTCAACAGTTTCATCCATAATCAGTTCAAAAGACATTTGTGGCCTAGTCACTGTATTTGTTGACGTGTGCTGTGTAAAAATATATTCTTTGAGCTTTGACCAATTGATTGATTCATTCAGTTATTCAGCCAGCATGGACAGAGCTCCCGCTATGTGCTAAGCCCTGGGTGTCATTTAAATAGTAAAACGATCACTCACTCATGCTTAGCAAAGCCCACAAGAAAATACTCAAGCATTTGAGTGCCGAGGAGTCGAGCATAGCTGAGGTGTGAAGTGCCGACTTCCGTTACTACAAATCAACACTAGCGTCTGTTGTAATATATTGCTTATTTGAAAATGCTAATAAAGAAACTTCCCTGAAGGTGATAGGCAAAATGTCCTCATTCAATTTTAAGCTGTCATGTTTCTTTTCTTTCTTTTTTTCTTTTTTATTTTATTTTTTTTTATTATTTTTTTATTTTTTTATTTTTTATTTTATTTATTTATTTTTTATTTTTATTTAAAAAAAAATTTTTTTTTAACGTTTATTTATTTTTGAGACAGAGAGAGACAGAGCATGAATAGGGGAGGGGCAGAGAGAGAGGGAGACACAGAATCTGAAACAGGCTCCAGGCTCTGAGCAGTCAGCACAGAGCCCGACGCGGGGCTCGAACTCACGGACCGTGAGATCATGACCTGAGCCGAAGTCAGACGCTTAACCGACCGAGCCACCCAGGCGCCCCATAAGCTGTCATGTTTCAAAACAAGTAGGAATCAGATGAGTCAATAGCGCAAAAAAATTCTTTTGGCCAAAGTCCGCAGACAGAAACTGGGAACCGTTTTTATTTCAGATCTCCAGGAAAATATCAAAGGAGAGACGGCCTCATTCAGAGGAAAAGATCCATATCATCTACAAGGATCCCTCAAGGAGAAGACAACAGACAAGCAGGGGGTGGGGGGGCCAACATAAAGACTCACCTCTGAGCAAATGAAAAAACAGAAACAGGCCAACATAGGAATCTTGTACGAGGACCTGTGAGAGCGGCTTCTGGCGCTTCCTGCCAAGCACAGAGAGGATCCCAGCTCCTCTGTGGTTCTCTTCTGGACTGAAATAAGAAAAAGACAAATTCATTATTTCTTCTGCCTGCCTAAGAAACATATTCCTCCTCCCCTCTCAGATATCACCTATTTCACTGCCCCCCCAACCCCTTTCTGTTAACCAACAATTTTTGCTGAATCTATGAGTCTGTTTTTTTTGTTTTGTTTTGTTTTGGGTGGTTTTCTGTTTTGTCTTTTAGATTCCACATATAAGAGAAATCATACAGTATTTGTCTTTCTCCATCTGACCTATTTCACTTAGTATAATACCCTCCAGGTCCATCCAGGTTGTTGCAAATGGCAGAATTTCATCCTTTTTTATGGCTGAGTAATATTCCATTGTATGTATATGTGTAGGTATATATATGTACAGGTATATAGGTATATATACATATTACATATGTATATGTATACATATATGTAATACAATATTACATATTACATGTACATATTACATACATATTACATAATACATATAATACATATACACTATATATATATATATATATATATATATATATATATATATATACCACTTCTTCTTTATCCATTCATCTATAGATGGACACTTGGGCAGCTTCCAAGTCTTGGCTATTGTAAATAATGCTGCAATAAACATAGGGGTGCACATATTTCTTCCAATTGGTGTTTGAATCTGTGTTTTGACACGGGTTCCCAGTGCTCCAGAGAGAAGAGAAACAAAGACATGTAAATACAAACATTCTTCACCCTGCTCTCACCCACCTGGAGGTGAACTTTGGGTTGCTACTTATTGTGTGACAGGCAGTACGCTAAGTATTTCAGTAAAAATAGTCAACATTTACTGAGCCCTTATGAACTGTTGGGTAACTTTAAGTTTTACATAGATTAAGTCACTTGATCGTCATAGTTTACCTGTAAGGTTGGTGTTCTTACTCTGTTTCACAGAGGAGAAAAGTGGGGCACTGAGAGGTTAACTTGTCTAACATACCACAGTGAGGGTTTGAACCTGGGCAGTCTGACTCCCAAGTCTGCTCTTGTATGTGATATGACAATGCCTCTCCATTCTTTATCTCACTTAACTCTTACCCCAGACATCTGCCCTAGGGACAATTACTCTCCTCATTTCACTGATGAGGAAGCAAAGCCTTGAAAAGGCTGAGTGAACTTGCCCAAGATCACAAAATGTTTCATTTTGGTAGACTACCCCGGATTCAAACTCAGATTTATTCAGTTCCTATCATTCTCTTTTATAGCATCTTGTAATTCCCTTCACTAACCTACATACTTAAAAGACTGTACTAATATCTTCTAGGTCATGGAGATGGCTTGCTGTTGGACTAACGAGTTGAGTGAGGTCCTAGGTTTCCCACTGAGGAGCTGAGTGACTGGGTTATACCCCATGGCACCTCTCTGCCTGCCAGCCATTCTCTACCCTCCTCTGCTCTTCCCTGTGTTCAGGGACCACCTCATCCTGCTCATTTGTCCTCTGGCCTCCTGTTGGGTTCAGCTAATGGGGTATTTAACACAGTGCTTACCCTTGTCCTTCCTTGCCCCCTTCCCCCCCCCTCCCCCCCACTGTGGCCACTGGTCCCCTTAGGTGGCTCTTCTTCTATGGCTCTCACTCTCCCTGGAGGATGATAACATCATGCCTCCCTGCTAACCCACCACCCAGCCCCTTTGAGCCTAGAGATGATAACAGCTCTCCAGTTGTTAGTTTCCGGGTGCTTCATCATGTCTTATGGATAGGTGCACTATTTCTTGACAGAGCTCTGACTGATTGAAGACCCTTAAACAAGGCATGCAGATTTTCTGCCTCAGTTTCCTTTAATGTAAAATGGGGATATGATATCTACCCAAATGGTACTATCATATTTCAATTGCTCAGGACAGTACCTGACCCAAGGTAAGTGGGCACTAGATAGCAGCCATTTAAATGATCATTTTCATCATGACTATTCCATGCCCTGAGGACCTCAGGCACTGATCACCCATGATATGTGACTAGGCAGGATTATCATAAACAGCAGGAATTCATGCCTCCTTAGCAATCTCAGTGGGAGTACAAAAGTGGGTCTCCATGACCCGTGACTCTGTGGCCAGTACACTCTTTACCTTTCACTAAGGCTGGCCATTAGAAATAACAAAGTTTGGTTTTTTCGAGATCATACTTTTTAAATTGACCACATGCTGTGCTTAATTCTTAAGTACTTAATTCTGACAGTGACTTTAAGGAGTGGTTCCCAGTTATAACTCAGACGAAGTGGCCTACCCAGGGTCAGCCACAGGCAATGAGGCTGCGATTAAACTCATGCCGAACTCACATCTCTCTGTCCCTGAAGCCTGGTTCTGTGGTCCCTGTGGGAGCTGGAGGGGGGATGGCCATCAACAGCAGGATCTCCCTGCTTCCTTCCAAGAGGAAGCTCAGCTTTCTTAGTGGTGCATATCCAACAATACAACACTCGCCTCCCTTCTTCCCCCCACCAAGCCTACTTATTATTCTGTGATACAGGAGGCAAACTGGGTCCCCCAGGGTGCCTAATGAGTTTGGTAAGCCAGTAAAAGGGGCAATGCTGAGTCTTGAGGTGGGTGTGTGTGATTAAGCTGTGGGGACTTCAAAGTGAGGTCAGGGGTCTGTGGAATCTATCAAAGGAAGCTTCTTGCCAGGAGCCACACAGAAGGATGACAGAGGGAGAGGGACTCCTGCGGAGAGGGAGGGCTGGCTGGGGGCTCGAGAGGGAACAAGAGGCTGGCAAGGCAAGCACAATAAAGGCGTCAGCAGGGATGAGGCCTCTGCATCCCCACATGAGTGATGGGGTTCCTACTAATGAGAAGCTTGGAGACAGAGTGGGCCCCAATGAGCCCCGGAGGCAGAGGAGGAGACGAGGGGTGCCCGTGCCAAGAGCGCTGACAGAGATCTTGGCTGCAAAGCCGCCCAGGACAGGGAGCTCAAATTTGCTTTCTCATTAGCTGAAATATTTGGAATAAATAAACGGATGTCTCTGGAGCCCATGTTATTGCATTTGGAATCATCTGTCATCAGGTTTGGGAGAAGGAAAGACATTCATGCCTCTGAAGTATATCCATTTTGAAAATACTTGAATAGACTGGTCACTTGCAGGAAAGAAAAGATGCACTTATATAGGTTTTCCCCTCCCCACCCCATGCTCAAAAAAAACACTCCATGTGTACATTAACCTTACAAAAAGAAAAGAAAAGAACCCCCCAGGCTTTCTTGCTGACTAAGAGAGAAGGAGTAGACAGTTGTCTCACTGAGGATGCTCGGCAGGGAGCTGGGGACCTTGACATAACCTTAACACATTTAGTGAGGGGAGTCTTTCTCCATATGACATCTTCTAGGGATGGGCTTTGAGAATCTCTAAATAAACCTCACATTGAGTAAATACCTGCAATATATATATATATATATATATATATATATATATATATATATATATATATATATATATATTTGGCCTGTTTAGCCCATGTTTGTTGGGGTCTCCCTGCTTCTTGAGAACCAGACAAAATTGGCCTTACTTTTCTGTGGATCAATAAGGGGGTGACAGTTTCCTGGTCATCTCTGGGTCTTCCTCAGTCGACAAACCATTTCATCGGCCTGTGTATCCATTCCTGGTGTACAGAAAGCTAAGACACAAAGCCAGTCTTCTTCCTTCCTTCTTCCTTCCTTCAGAAAGACTCACTTCCCCAGAAAGACTCACATACAACAGGGTGTGTTGTGTGTGCAGTCAGATCAGCTGGGGACCTTGAGGATCAGAGGAGTTATCTCCAAGGCAAATGTGAACAGACTTAAAATTGGATATTAGGTATCCTGTCCCGGAAAGTCCTCTGGGAACCCCTCCTGGGGATTTTACCGGATCACTTCATATCACAGGTGCCCCAGCCTCAAATCAGATGGGTGACCCCCTCCCCCCCTGGCTTCCCATATTTCTCTGTTGTTACTTCCTTCGCTCGTCACACACACCACCACTGCCACCACCGTGGTCATCACCACCATCATCACAGCCATTATCGTCACCACCATCCCCCCCCACCACCACATAACCACCATCACCACATGATCACCACTGTCACCCATCACCATCATTACCACCACCACCACATCACATCACCGTCACCGCCATCATTGAGGGCCCTCGCCAGAATCTCACCACGCTGTCATCTTCATATGAGACTTCCACCCTCCAGAACAGTGAGAAAATACGTTTCTGTTGTTTAAACCACCCAGTCTATGGTATTTTGTTATGGCAGCCTGAGATAACACAGGTATTTTCCCAGATAAAGTCAGTATATCCACCCCCCCCCCAGCCACCAAAAGTAATTTTGTTATTGCTATTAGTACAATTGATCTTTTGACCCCCTCTCCTTCTCAGTATACAAGTGTCAACAAAGAAAAAAATCTAATTTCTCCCTTCAGGGTCCTTTGCAGATAGGAGATGGCTCTGGACTTTGCCCCTAACTGGCTGGTTGGGGTTAGGTGTCTGATTTATCATTCTAAGTGTAAGTTCATCCGCAGATTAAGTGCAGTAGTTGGAATAGATGACTTATGGTGAAATGTATGACTTGATGATTTACAGAGACAGCAACTGTAGATAATCCCTGAACAATAGCAAAACCTTATGAATAAATGTAGTATGAAGGCTGGGAATGCAAACTGTTGGCATCTTCTCTTGGAGATAATCTGTGAATCTGGAAGGATAATCCTGGGAAGGTGCTCCACACCTCATCTCATTGAATTTCACTTAACATTAAAATCAGGATTGAGTATGAAAGAGGTTGATAATGTGTTTTCCTTATAATACCCCCAATTTAGGGTCTACCTGTGTACCTCTGTGAGGCCCTGGGATGAAATAGTTGAGACGTCTTTCAAGTTATTCCATTAATCTGAACTTTTTCTTTTTAGAGGAAGGAAATTTTTCTATCCTGCATCATTTAAATTCTTTGTCATTCTCTAAGTATTTATGGAACCCTTAATAATATCTCCTATTATGCTTGGTAACATGATCATTTATCTCAAAAAAAAATGTGTCCTCTGAATCATCTGAGGATCTTGATAAGAAGAATTCTCTAAATCTCTTTTTAATTACAGAAGATTCAGAAGTCCTTTGTACACTGTGCTAAAGCACACTTCCTTCTCGGCATTTGCTCCTTCTCTATGAATCCAGAGGAATGCAAGAATCCAGAAAAAAAAACCATTTGGTTTTATCTGGGTCAGATCTAAAAGACTTCTCATGGGAAGCATGAATTTCCTGCCTTGACAAAGATAAAATGATGACCAACTCCTCTGAATTTGTAAAACAGAAAGTTTTGAGACAGCAGCAAGTTGGGTCAAAAGCCAGCTGGACAATCCCTTTTAGGAAAAGAACGTGGGATCTTGAGTTAGGAAGTGAGAGTTCTGGTCTTGGCTCTGTCACTTGGGTGCTATTTCTTGCTGTTTACAGGGACATTCATAATATTCTCCCCCAACAGGGTTGTCCTATAGGTTGTGGTAATACAGGTGATTGATGTCTTTGAGAAAGCCCAATAAATGGCTCCATCTTCCCTGATTAAACTCTGAACTAATTGACACATAACATAGTCAGCCAGCTTTTACTGACAAAAGCTAGGCTGGTAAATATAGCTTAGTGTAAGAGCCAACAATAGTATGCTAACTTCTGACTCCCCAGTTTCAACCCTGCAACAATATGGAGCTGGGGAGAGACATTTCTTTCTAACCTTGGTGATTCATACTGGGATATTTCATGTGTTAGATTCTTTGCTTCAAGATACAGACACCATTCTGTCTAACTTAAGCAAAATAAATATGTCAGAAGAATAATGAGGACTCACAGAATGGACGGGAAGAAGGATAAGAGTCAAACCACCCTAGGGCTGTGTTGGGTTGAGGCTGGGTTAAGGAGGCCAAAAGACAGTATCATGGCAGGATGTTATAGTGAAGACCCTGGCCTGTTGATGACTAGAGGAACAGCCATGTGTGGTCCCTTTTTTTTTTTTTTTTTTTTTTTTTTTTTTTTTTCTGCTTAAGATTCAGAGTACAAGTCAGGACTGTCTAAGTGGCTTAGCTTGGGTTGCATGGCTCTGCATGGACAAGAGTGAGTGGAGCCCTGGGTGGGTCCCATCAGTCTATAGGTATTGTGAAAGAGTTGATCCTGATAAAAGAGATCAGGCTTCTATTAGGAAGAGGAAATAAATTTTAAAAATCCAATGCAGTAACTATCATAGTATGAACTTTCCTTGCCTATGAATCTCATCCAGGGTTTGTAAACAAGGACCTTTAGAGTCTGTCCTGAGGCTACATTCTTAAGTTTCTAGGCTCATTTGTCACTTTTTTCTTCTTTCTGCTGATTGTTCCTTGCACACACTAGGTCTTTTCATGCTTCTATACCTTAGTTTTCATCTGCCCACAATACTTCTCTTACTCCTCTTCTTTCTTATACCTGGAACACTCCTACTCATCCTTCAAGGCCCAAGTGTTATGGTACTTCTTACCTTCCTTACAACGCAAGGCAGAATTAAACCACCCCCTTTCTCCATTTTTTGTGCCATCATATATATGCACATGTCTCTATTATTATACTTACCATGTTGTATCATAAGTATTTATTTATGCATTAGTCATAATGACGAGGGCAGGGAATATGTATACCTCATACTTCTGTGCCTCACACTCAGTAGTGATTCAGTATGTTTGGTTTCTGTTCCTCAAATATTCACTTTAAGACTGCTGGTATGAATACTAGACAGGATATCAGAGAACTGACTCTGTCCTGGCCGTCCATATTTGTGGTCACATATTCACAATGTCTTAGTTTCCTTACCTGCCTAATAAGGAGGTTGTACTGAATTAGCCACTTATGAAATCAATAGTATCTTTAAAAAGATAGAAGTTAATTTTTCTCTCTTATGCAAGAAATCCTGAGATAAGCAGCCCAGGTCCACTATGGTGACACCACAAAGTTACCAGGGACATGAGTTTATTCCAGTTCATGCTCTGTCCTACTTAGAGTGCTGCCTCATAGCTCAAGATGGTTGCCTGAATCCATCCAGGCTTTATCAGTGAAGGAATTAGAAGGGAGGAAGGGGCAAAGGAAGGGCCATCCATCTCCTTAGGGAAACTCTCCAGAAGTTTTACAAAACACTTCCTATATCTTATTGGTCAAAACTTACTTAGTCATGTGGCCAAATCAGTGCAAAGGATGATGGGATATATAGTTTTTTATCTGGGCAACAATAGTGTCCCCTAAACATAAGGGTTCTTTCAAAGTTGAAGGGGAGGAAGGATAATGAGAATAACCAGCAGTCTCTGCCATACTGGAGTCTTTGGTTAAAGTTGTTGGAGAAGGTTTCTCAGAAATTAAAACTAAGCTTAAGCTTGTTGTTATTGTGGTTTTTAGAGTACATAACTTATTCATTTAAATTCAAGTTAGTTAACATATAGTGTAGTATCAGTTTCAGGAGTAGGAGTAGTAGTGATTTAGCACTTACATACAACACCCAGTGTTCATCCCAACAAGTAGCATTAAAATTAAGCTTAAATTTGAAAGATGAAAAGGATTCGGTTATACAAAAAGCTATATAAAGAATATCTCATGAAAAGGTAATAGCAAATGCAGTTTCGCCAAGGTGGTATGGTAGAGATCATGTTATGTGTTCATTGATTGTTCACCAACTCCTTTGTCATCTTCCTATTTCATGGCATTCTGGAAGACTACATCTCCCACGTTTCTTATAATTAGGCTGAGGTCTTGTGATTGAGTCCTGACCAATGACCCTTGTTTCATTTCCAGAGTTGGAAAACCCTTCCTCTACTTCCTTTTTTTTTCTTTTCTTTTCTTTTCTCTTTTCTTTTCTTTCCTTTCCTTTTTTAAAGATATTTTTTAAAGTTTACTTATTTATTTTTAGAGAGAGAGAGAGAGTGCACATGAGCAGGGGAGGGGCAGAGAGAGAGGGAGAGAGAGAATCCCAAGTAGGCTCTAAGCTGTCAGTGCAGATCCTGACCCAGGTCTCAACCTCACAAACCATAAGATCATGCCCTGAGCCAAAATCAAGAGTCAGATGCTCAGTGGACTGAGCTACCCAGGCACCCCCTCCACTTCCTTTCTCATAGCAATGGTGAATGTCACATGTGTGGATGATGAGTTTCCAATATGGAGGGAGCCCGGATCCCTGAAACACTTTCTGGAGGAGAGTATATCAGACTCTCATATGAGTGAGTAACACTAATTTTATTAAACCACTGATCTTTGGGGTTGCTACCTCAACATATGCTACCCTATTTTGGCTAATATAGGTATGCTTAGAGAGTAAATAAAAAAGCAAGTAAGACCGGAGTACAGAAAGCGAAGTGTAAAGTGGGAGTGTTGTAAGATGACATTGGAGAAGGCAAAAGTGGAAGCAAGGAAACCAGATAATGAGGCTGTTACAATAACCAGTAGATATGGTGCTGTTTGGCCACCGCAATGGAGAGAAGTTAGCAGGCTCCAGATACATTCTCGAGCAAGAAACATTACTTTTTTTTTTTTTTTTTTTTTTTTTTTTTAAGAAAAACGAAGCTAAAAGAGGAGGTGTTTTGATTAAAGACAAGGTGGAAGATTTAGATCCATACCAATTAGTCTCCCCCTTGCTTCTACTGTAGCCCCAAGATTTCTCTACAGAACCCCAAGATTCACGGAGACACAGTTTGAAAAATCTCTGGGCTATATGATGCTGAAGGTCTTTCCAGCTCTAACATTCTATAATTTTACTGACTTCTTACTTAGAAGAGATACAGCCTGGCCTATTTTCAGTCTGGATCTTTTGTAAATTAAATGTTAATTTGAGGAGCCAGATTTAAAAAAAATAATTACTGAATTAAATCTTCAGACTATTGAGCAGAGTGCCAAAAAATTAGATGCCTGATAAGAACACATTTTTAAAATAATATGGGATATTTTTTTCTCATTCAATAACTAACATATGTTCCTTATGTGAACTCTAAAAAAAAGAAAATTACAGAGAGAGACAGAGAGATTATAAAAGTTACTTAGAGTCCCACAACTTGGAAATAACCCGGATTCATTTACATGTCGGTTTATCAAGGTGAAGACTGGAGTTGCCTGGGGCACGGGGCAGGGGCCGGGGGTGGGATAGTGCAGGCTTTGCAATGAGAAAGAAAAATGTATATAGTGTGTGGATGTCTACTTGTATCTCTAGGGGCTCTGGGCTTAAAGGCATACATTTACAAGGACACAGAGGCACACATTTATATCAGACAACTCATTTCAAAACATTTAGAAGCAGGAATTTGGAGGAACTAGAAATAACCTATTTACCTGACTTAAAGGCTCTGAAATACGAGCCTATAGTGTGGAAAGCCAATAAAAGGCCAATGGATTCATCCTACAGAACTTGAGAGAGGGGTGTGTGGATAGGGAAATGCAGGGGTTTGGGAAAGTAGGAGGTACAGGGTGGGGCTAAAACACAGGTGGATTGTTGAAAATCCTCATTTATATTAGCAGTTAGGCTCCCATACCTTCTCCCTCAGGGCAACTGCCCCTCCCAACTCTGGCGGGTGGTGGGAGGTTTCCTTCTAGAAAGGGCAAATCACACAGGTTCTCAAATTGGAGAGGCTCTACACAACTGAGGGTGTGACAGGGGCACTTAACTGAAAACAGAGGATGTCAGCTGGAGATCTGCACACCGGAAGTGACAGCTCCCACATCCGGCCTCCCTAGGCCTCCTGAGTACCAGCAATGAAGCTTGTAACCTCGTCCCTAAGCCTAAGCTAGGAGACTGGAACATTTCTGTGTGCGAAACATCACGCACCCAAGAGTGAAGTGTTACGGAGACTACTTTTTGTGACTGTTTAAAAACACAGTTGTGTCCCTAGACCTTCTTGCAGTCAAACCAACAGCCAACAAATGCCACACTGAGAAATTTAATTTCTTTTTTTTTAAATTTTTTAAAAGTTTATTTATTTATTTTTGAGAGAGAGACGGTGGGGAGGGGCAGACTGAGGGAGAGAGAGAATGTCAAGCAGGTTCTGTGCGGTCAGCACAGAGCCCTGTGTGGGGCTCGAACTCATAAACTGCGAGACCGACTGAGCCACCCAGGAGCCCCAGAAATTTAATTTCTAACAAAATTCCCACAAACAAAGTCTTCCCACAAACAAAGTCTTCTAACAAAGTCTCCACAAATCACCAGATATATGAAGAAATACTTAACGATGAGCTGAACAGGAAAAAAAAAAGTGACTGACCTTTCAGTATTCTCAGAGAAATGAGAGTAGAAAACGTGCCCATGAAAAATAGGTTTCTTTAAAACGGAAAGATCTTGGATATTAAAATGGGATAGCAGAAATTAAAAATTCAGTGGAAGGCTTGGAAAACAAAGTTGAGAAAATATTTCAAAATATATCTCCCTGGGTGCCTGGGTGGTGCAGTCATCAAGCATCTGACTTCGGCTCAGGTCACCATCTCACGGTTTGTGAGTTCGAGTCCCGCATTGGATGAGCATGAGCCCCACTTTGGGTGAGTCCCGCTTCTCTCTCTCCCCCCTCCCCACCCCTTCTGGGATTCTCTCTCTCTCTACCCTTTGCTCATTTGTGCACTCTTCCACTCCTGCCCCCCCCCCCAAAAATCTCCCAAATGTAGTGAGAAAAGGCAAGAAAATTAAAGAATTAGTTGAGGAGTTCCACAAGATATAAATGATACAGGTTCCACACACAGACACCAGAAGAAATAAGGAATTATTAAAGGCCTATTCTAAAAAAAAAAATGTTTTATTTATTTTTGAGAGCAAGAGAGACAGAGCACGAGTGGGGGAGGGGCAGAGAGCAAGGGAGACACAGAATCTGAAGCAGGCTCCAGGCTCTGAGCTGTCAGCACAGAGCCCCACGCAGGGCTCGAACTCACAACCTGTGAGATTATGACCTGAGCTGAAGTCAGACGCTTAACCGACTGAGCCACCCAGGTGCCCCTTAAAGGCCTATTCCAAAAATATTGTTCAGACTATAGGAATTAAGTTTTGAAGAAAAGGCAGCATGTTTGGTCAATAAAAACGAATGATGAGAAACAGAAATGAGAAGCAAAACAAGGCATATTATCATAGAAACGTTAGGACACATTTCTCTATAGAAATTTCTTTGTAGAAATTTGGACTCACATCTCATTGTATAATTGGAAAACCCTCCAGAGATTGAGGAGGCAGATAGGTTACACACAAATGGCTGGGAATCAGAATAGGATCAGACTCCTGAAAACAGTATGGGAAGCTAGAGACAAGGGAGTTACAAAACAGAGTTCTATATTCTGTCTAACCGACAACCAAGCATAAAAGTAGAAGAAAGATATTTTGGGACCTGAAGGTTCTTAATATTTTTAGGTCCCAGGCATCCTTTTTTTGGAAGCTCCTAAAGGATGTGCTTCCTTAACGACTGGACATCATCCAAGAGAAAAGGCCAGGTGTCCTGGAAACAGGGTTTAGAATGAGTGGAAGGCAATTCCCAGGGGGACCCAGAAGAAAGGTCTCAGGACAACTGATGAGTGGCATCCGTCTGGTCCAGTTCAGAGCCGCAGGAGAGAGCGCTCCATCCAGCAGGGAAGTCTGCAAAGGAAAGACTCCACAGTCTTTTGGCGTGCCGGACTTCTGCTCTGGCAGAGAGTGGGCCTTGAACTTGTGACAGTCACACACTGAACCGACCAACTGGACTCGGGGAGGAAATTGTTGATTCCAGGGAACAAGATACAACGGAGGAAAGGAAATGAAACGAGAATACACTGCCTGGATCTACTTTGCATTGTCTTTACAGAGTCATACAGTATAAACAATAAACATTGATTAAATTGAAAAGGGTGCAAGACCTATCTCAGAAGAATAGGAGATGACTTACACGTTGGTGCGTGTGGGGATGACGGGTGGGGCTGACAGGGGAAATCTCCTCACCTGCAGCAGGAATCAGGAGAGGTGGTGCACGTGTAAACATTCATAAAGGAGCAATACGAACAAGCTGTTTAGAAATGTGGAGGTAAACACCAGGACAGACAGCCAGAGACATCGAAAAGTGTTTTGTTCCTGGGGAATTGGAATTAGGAAAGAAGACGGATGGGCAGGTGTCTGATTTTTTGTACATTATCTTAATTAATAAGAATGAAATGAAATTTTAAAAAGACATTATTTTGGGGCTCCTGGGTGGCTCAGTTGGTTAAGTGTCCAACTTCGGCTCAAGTCGTGATCTCACGGGCTGTGAGTTCGAGCCCCGCGTCGGGCTCTGTGCTGACAGCTCAGAGCCTGGAGCCTGCTTCAGATTCTGTGTTGCCCTCTCTCTCTGCCCCTTCCCCACCTCACGCCCTGTCTCTCTCTCTCTCTCTCTCTCAAAAATAATAAACTTAAAGGACATTATTTTGCACATTATTTTAATTAATAAGAATGAAATGAAATTTAAAAGGAAAAAGCACTATCTTAAAATCTAACATTTGGACTCACATCTCATTGTATAATGCTTATGGAATTATAAATATTCTGATTTGTTAGACAAACATCTAATGATCTGAAAAAAATTCCAAGGCAGGAAAATAGAAAAGCTACAAAGTTTCCTGTTCCTTTCTCACAAATTATTTGAAAAAACCATGCAGTCTATTTGAAAGTATTTCATGATATCTAAATATATTCAGAAGGACATTCAAGAAATATTTTTGAATAAAAAACTGAGCATGAGTAGTAGTAAATGTTCCAAGTTTTTAAAATAATGAGGCTGTACTTTTTTCAACCATAAAAGTTATAGATTATGTGCCGTCTGTATTTAAATTCAATGCTACTTAGCACAGGGTCTGGCCATACATATGGGAGATGCTCGCTAAGTATTTGGAAGGAATTGACATTTCTGAGTGCCCTGGAGACCTGACTGTGCCAAGAATTAAGGGTGGGGGTGCTCTCTGTTGACTGGCTACAATTTGATTTCTCACTTTTCTGTTGGAATGAAAACGGAATTCACAAATTCCTAGAGGCTTTTACTAGGAGTGAAATTCCAAGCTTTTATGATCTTTGTCTGTAAAGGAACTTACTGGACTCCATGCCTTAGATTACTGACCCGCATCTGGATTCTAGATGGATTCATGGTTTTCCTCATAGTCTATAAATCACACATCCAAAATGAAACCTCTTTAATCCTCTCCAGCCCCAGCTGCTTGTCAGTATCTTGTTAGTAAGTGAAGAACATTATCATATAAAAAGCCTTTTTGAGTTAGGAAATATTTTTTGTTTCCCCCCATTCTTATTTATATGAATCTTATATGAATTAATTGTGTTCTTCTGCAATTAAAAACTTCCTTTCCTACTAGACCTAAGATACATACATCTTTCCACATGTTATTGATGTTCCTGAATATTTTGTTTCAAGTATGTGATAGACAATAATTCTTATATTGAAAAAAATCTTCCTTTCCATGTATTGTTAGTGCTGCTGATATTGTCTTTTTAAGTAGTGTTTTCCCACTTTTTTTAAATTTACTTTTACTATTACTTTTTAAATGCTTATTTATTTTTGAGAGAGAGAGTGAGCATGGGGGAGGAGCAGAGAGAGAGAAAGAAACACAGAATCTGAAGCAGGTTCCAGGCTCTGAGCTGTCAGCAGAGTCTGATGAAGGGCTCGATCCCATGAACTGGGAGATCATGAGCAGAGCCGAAATCAAGAGTCAGACACTTAACTGACTGAGCTATCCAGGTGCCCCTCCCACTTATTTTTAAGGTAATATTCAATCAATACATACTTATTGTTTATTGGAAGTGTAGGACAAAACACCACCCAAAACATAACACCTTCTAGAATGCTCACCATGAGATACTGTTCTAAATATTTTACTTACGGGGCACCTGGGTGGCTTAGTCGGTTAAGTGTCTGCCTTTGGCTCAGGTCAATGATCTCATGGTTTGTGAGTCTGAGCCCTGATCAGGCTGTCTGCCCTCGGCACAGAGCCTGCTTTGGATCCTCTGTACCCGCCCCCTCTCTCCTCTTCTCTGACTTGCACTCTCTCTCAGTGTCTCTCTCAAGTAAATAAACTTTAAAATAACCAAATATTTTACGTATGGAAACTCACACAATCCTCTTGTATTAGTTTGCACTGCTGCTATAACAAATTATCACAAGGTTAGTGAAATAAAACACTATACATCTCTTATCTTACAGTTTGGTAGTTTAAGAGTTCCACGGGGTCTCACTGGGCTCAAGTCAAGGTGGCAGCAGGGCTGAGTTTTGTTTCTAGAAGCTCTAGGAAGGAACGCTTCCTTTCGTTTTCCAGCTTCCAGACTGTCCACATTCCTAGGCTCATGGCCTCTTCCTCCTTTTTGAAAGCCAGCCACACAGCATGCCTCAAACACAGCTTCCATTGTCACATCTCTGTCTCAGACTCCCTTCTTCCACCTCTCTCTTCCACTTTGAAGGAAGCTTGGGCCCAGCTCAGTAACCCCACATAACCTCCCTATTTGAAGGTCAGCTGATGAGCAACCTTAATTCCCTCTGCAACTTAACCTCCCTCTGCTATAGAAAGCAATGCACTCAGTTTCTGGGGATCGGGATTTTAGGCATATTATTCTGTCTACCAGACCTCTTAAAGACACTAAAGTACCCACGAGGGCTACTGTTGTTTTTGCCCCCACTTTGTATACAAGGCATAGAGAAGCTACGCAAATTTCCTGCGATCACAAAGCTACTCTTTGAGGGGCGCCTGGGTGGCTGAGTCAGTTAAGCGTCTGACTCTTGATTTCGGCTCAGGTCATGATCTCACAGTTTGTGGGATTGAACCCCTCATCAAGCTCTGTGCTGAGAGCTCAGATTCTCTCTCTCCCTGGGATTCTCTCTCTCCACTGCTCCCTCACTTGTGCAAATGTGCTCTCAACCTAAACAATAAATAAATAAAACTTAAATAGAATAAATAAATAAATAAACAAACAAACAAACAAACATTAAAAAAAAGCAAACACAAAAACACAAAGCTAAGATTTGAACCCAGGCAGTCTGGTTCTGGAGCTGTTGCTCTTAACAGCTACCTTGACGTCAAGATAACTCAACACCAGCGTACTGTTGTACTTTTTACTTTAATGTCTTTCTTTTTGTGTACTTTTCTTTTTTTTACATAATTGTTAGATAATGATTATAATTTTGTAGCCTTTTTCCTTATTCTATTTTTACTTAACATTACTACATGAACTTGGCCCTGTATCTTTAAAATGTCTGTATGGCCTTCTAGTTCAGCATCAGGGCCTTTGCACGTACCGTTTCCCCTGCCTTCAGCGCTCCTCTGTATATCTACATGGCTTACTCCCTTTCACTTCACTGTGAAAACGTCATCTCATCAAGCAAGCCTCCCTGACCACTGTTGCTAAAAAGAGTAAACTACCACTATCAGTCCTCAAACCCTGCTTTATTTTCTTCACAGTACTTATCACTAATTGATTTCATGGAATGTACGTAAGTATGTACTCATTATTTGTCTTCCCTACTAGAATGTAATCTCTACACGGACAGGGATTTTATTTTGCTCATTGATGTAGGCATTCAGTAAGTATCCTTGAATAAACGAATGAATAGTGAAAATTTTTAATCACAGAAAGCATTTATGAAGCTACTACCCTGGCACGTCTCAGCTGTCCTTGTGTTCTCTTCAATACCCATTTGTAAATATAATTTTACGTATTTAATTATACCATAGTGGCAATTACATGTGCATGTGTTTTAACTAAATATTAAATCTTAGGCATGTATCTAACCTTTCACAGATAATTTAACCTCTTTGAGCTCATTTCCTAGTTAGGAAAAGAATATTTGGGTTATTATGTTAAATATAATAACATAAGTAAAGTGCCCAGATAATCCGTGACAAATAGTTTTACTAAGCAAATTATTAGTTTCCTTTGCTTTGATTCCATTTCCAATATATTGCTCTTACAAAATAATGCTTCACTGAACATTTGTTATTGATATTTTTGTATTTATTTGCTTTTGGATAAATAACCAGGAGTGGTATTCCTGTGTTGGAGTGGCTCAAAATCTTCACTAAATTAATAAAATTCAATCCACTTAGGATAAATATTCATCTCGGTTTTAAGTGTGAATTTCCCTAAGGACAGATAACTGGTATTTTTCTTTATAATGTATTTTATTTAGAGTATAAGTGTTTTATTATTTCAGAAATATTTTCTTCTCTTCCTAATAATATTTTAAGTCTTCTGAGGTATAAACTCTATTTTATGCCTTAAAACTATTCAGTGTTTTGCTTAAAATTGGGAAATGATTTCAACCCTTTCTGGGACAAGTGGATTGCTCACTTACTCTAGCTCTGGATCTCCTTTGAATTTCTTAGAATTGATGCCCAAATTATTTCCTTCTAAGTTTTTTTTTTTTAATTTGACAAATCTTTCTAATTTAATAGTTGCTCTTAAAAATAGATTCATCATCAGTTTGTTGCTATAGTTGTTAATATCTTTTCTGGTCTTAATTCAGTCACAGCATCTGTGCAAATGGTACGAAAGTTATTTATTACTCTATCATCCAGAGGGGACGCTTGATTCCTGACATTTATATTCCCTCGAATATAAAAACCAGATAAAAAGAAAATCAAACTTCATGCTCTGGGAACTGAACAGATTGCTTACCATGGTTAGTAAGAGAATGCCCTCCCCCGCCTCCTCTCCCTGAATTATAAATACATTTTCATGGATTGTGTCCCTGAGTAACCAGATAGTTTTCTTTTACATCGCATTTGTTGGAATAATTTGAACTGGGGAGAAAAAAAAAAAAAACCTGTTGGGCTGGCAAAATAGCTGAATGGTTGAGAGAAGAGTCTTTGAAGCCCTCAGCCCTGGGTGGGTCATCGACATCTCTGGACCCATGTCAGTCACTTTGCCTCTACCCGGCAGATTCCTCAGCTGTCCATGAGGAATAGCGGTCACTAACTAGCTCATAGCTTGCGCAAGGAGTAGATGAGTAATTGTATGCAAAGTGTATGCAAAATATCACACATTTCCTAAGTGCCCCCAATGTTACCTATTATAATCCTAAAGTAGAAATAAAATGAACTGCGCATGCAACACTGTGTCCACCCGAGTCATCGCTGCAAGCTTTCACAGGGTCCCCTGCCTTCTCATTGCACCTCTCCCTATTCCCCTGAGGATTTGGATGCTTTACTGAACGGGCAGGCATCAGTGGTTGTTTTAACTTCTGCACTTAATTATACTTTTGAAAAAGGCTTGTTCTTCCTGTTCTAGCATAATAAGGAGAACTCTGGTTTAGTTACATTGATAGTTACATAGAAACACAGACTCTACATGACCAATAGGATTAATCAGGGCAGGATTAGAACTCAAGCTGAAGAGATTGTTACCTTCTCCTTAGAGGGAGCTAGTCGAGGCATAAGGAAGGGCTTCCCATATTTGGCAGACCCCATACCCAGGCCATATATGATCATGTCAGACCACCAGTCAAGGGGCAGAAAAAAACCCTGAGATTGTAGAACAGAAAGAAATCTCTATTATGAGCCTCCATGCTGCTGAGACTACAGTACTTAGTTTCATTTGATTTGAGGAGCCTCTGTCTTTCCCCCCAGATTTGTCCCTGAGTTCTGGGCTGGGGGTAGGTGATGCTGTGCTAAGGCCTGTCACCTGTCACCTACAGAGGCTGACATTTGTGGGATGCCCTTCTTCACACCACGTTTATCTCCGATTGGTCTCTGCAGGTTGCTGACTGCCTGGTGCATGTTCCTACCTGAAAGACTTTTTAGGTGCCTCAAATCTCTTTGCTCCCTCTCAAGTGCCGGGGATTTAATCTGAAGCTCTATTTCCATGCCAGGCCGCCAGACGCTCTGAGGGACTGCCTGGGACCCTGGACGACCCTCTGCTGCTCTGGGCTGTCCCAGGGTTTCTCAGCTGCTTTCAGGCCCTGCAAGGACAAGGACATTCTGCAAGGCAGCTCTGGCCAGGCTTTGCTGACACAAGAGCACCCAGACTTTCTCCTCTGGATCTGTGTCTCTTGGGGTTCTGGGTTCCCCTCTTGATTCCTCACTCCTCTTTGGAGGTGCTATCATTTGTCAAGCTTCTTCTTCTTTTTTTTTTTTTTTTGAGACACCCACAAGTTCTACACAAACCTTGCTTCCTCTCAGACTCTCTCTTCCTAGCCTGGCCCAGGGAACCTTCACGAGACCTCAGGATGGGAATGCTTTACCTGATGCAGCACACATTCTTCCAAATCCACAATTTATGCTTTCTATTTCTCCTAAAGTCTTTTGAGTCACAGGAAGTTGTGAGATGGGAGAAAATGTAAAATAACAAGCTGTCAAAGATCAGGAAGGGAGTGGAAATTTAAAAGGGAAAGCTTTTAAAGACAAAAGTCACATCAGATGCAATAAAAATTATCAGAAAAATCGAGTTCAATATTAAGGAACATGTCATACATTTTAGAGAAGCTCACCCCAAATGAAAAAGGTAGAAAAAAGGTTCCTTCTGGTTCCTTCTCTCAAACTCAATATTGGAGACACCACGGAAGTAGCAAGGAAGAGTATGATTCTGAACATTTCACATTAAACACTGGGATATCCCTGTGGAGACAGAGAGGGACTGTTTCCCCAGGAGGGAGAGAGGAGCAAGTATGTTAGAGGAGGAACCAGCACCTGGGGGTGAAGTTGGGGAGCTTCCCAGCAGTGTTCTCTCTCTCCTCCCACCTTACATTTGAGGACCTCTGCCTGTCTCTTCAACAGCAGATTAAAAAAACAAAGGCAAAAACAAAAACAAACATAAAACCAAAAATTCCCCTCAGTGCCAGCCCAGTGCTGCCAGGGTCAAGGCCATGTTGGTGCTCACTCTGGTGAGGGGGAAATGACAGCCAGACGGCAGAGTGGTGGGTGGTGCTGGGCATTTTATCACTTTTCCCCCCTTCACATTTAAGGCCAGGGAATGAAAGTCAAGGCAGAAAACTTCTCATGGGGTCAGGGGATAGGAGTGGTACAGAAAAGGATGGGCAGAGGCAAGTTGTGGAACCACAGTCTTCCACTTTGTGTATGTCTTTTTCTTCTCCAAGCACATAAGGAGAGGCACACCAACTAGGAATGAGCATTTGGCTCCTTCTCCCATATCATATTACTAACCAGGGAAATATAGCTCATAGCAGACACTAGAAAAAAAAAGACTATACAACGAATAATCTATACCATGTACAACAGGATTCATGGCCCTAACAAGACAAACACTTAAAAAAATTTTTTTAATGTTTTTTCTTTTTTTGAGAGAGATGGAGACAGAGTGTGAGTGAGTGAGGGGCAGAGAGAGAGAGACACAGAATCCGAAGCAGGCTCCAGACTCTGAGCTGTCAGCACAGAGCCCGACGAGGGGCTTGAACCCACGAACTATGAGATCATGACCTGAGCTGAAGTTGGATGCTTAACTGACTGAGCCACCCAGGCACCCCACAAGTCAAACATTTAATAATTATTTATATCTTCAAAGAGATTTGGAAGAATATTGTGGAATAAATAACAAAACAAGCTGTTATGAAGCAGAATCAAGTGGAAAAAATTGGGTAAGAAAAATATAATTACTGAAATAAGGAACTTAATAAATGAGTGTAGAACTTACGGATACAGCTGAAAAAAATAGTGGGTCACAGGATTAAGCTAAGGAACTCCCACAAAAGGCACCAAGATGGCATAAAGAGTTTCAAAATCTAAAAGAAAAAATAAGAGATATGGAGGATAGAATGGAAGTGATACCATCCAAATGACAGGAGCTTCCAGAAAGGAAAAAATATATGTAACAGGGAAAAAAGTATTTGGAAAAAAATTCCAAGAATCTCCTTGAACTTCAGATTGAGAGAACTCATAGCCAAACAGGTTAGATAAGAAAAAAAAAATCACACCTGATGCATTAGAGACACTAAGTACAAACAGAAAAGTCTAAACGTTTCCATTGGGAAGGAGCATATCACTTACAAAGGAGTAAGACTCATAATTGGCACCTGACTTCCCAGAGAAATACTAGATGCAAGACAATGCAGCAGTGTTGAATTTTTATGTAGTGAATGTGCCATCCAGGTAAATTATTATTTAAATATTAGGAGGCAATAAAGATGTAGGATGTAATAAAGAGATCCTCAGGCATATGCAACCATAGAAGTTTTACTACACGGAGATCCTCTTTGAAAATACTCTTGGAGGAAGTTCTCTGAGGAAAAGAGAAATCCAGAAGAACGTGATAAAATATGTGGAATAAAAGGGTGGGTGTTTGTGTCCCCTCAAAGTTCCTATGTGGAAATCCTGTCCCTCGTGTCATGGTTTTAGGAGGTGGTACCTTTGGGAGGTGATTAAGATTAGATAAGTTCAGGTGGGTAGAGCCCTCAGGAATGCAGGATCCTAACAGTCCCTCGGGAGGGATCTTGCTTCCTCTCCCTATCCTCTGTTCGAGGCTACAAGGAACAGGTGGTTATCTGCATCCCAGAAGAGGGCTCTCAGCAGAACCTGACCGTGCTGGCATTCTGATCTTCAACTTCCAGTCCCCAGGACTGTGAGATATAAATATCTGTCACTTAAGTCACCCAGTCTATAGTAAGTTGCTATGGCAGCCCGAACTAAAATAATAAATAAATAACTCATTGATGATCATTATTATTGCCAGAGAAAGGACTAAAAACATATACTCAGAATGATCTAGAACTAAATTACAACTGATTAAAAACATAGTTGGGGAAAAGGTTTGTGACCAGAGGAATGTGAAGGACTTGTTTTAGTGATTCCATTTTGCTATATACACATAGGTTTACATAGGATACTCTGTGTGTGTGTGTGTGTGTGTGTGTGTGTGTGTGTGTGTGTGTTTAATGTGCTGTGTGTTTCTCTCTCCTTATTTTTTCCTAAAGTTTACTTATTTATTTTGAGAGAGAGAGAGAGAGAGAGAGAGACAGCGAGCACACATATGAGTGGGGGAGAGTACTTGTTATGTAGTGGATGTTGACATTAACAATTTAAGAAATTGAAAGATAAATATATATTCAACTTTTGATCTTAAATCAGGCATAACCATTAAATGATACAAATAGAATGTGCAACTTTCAAATCAAAAAAGGAGAACCCGATCTATTCTTTCAAGGGCAGGAAAACAGGAAAAGGAAGTAGAAAGAAAGTACAGTAAATAGAAAATATGAAAATTGTGGTGGAAATATATTCCAATATACAAATGGGTTAGCTTACTGAACAAAAGACAGCATGTTCTAGGGGCACCTCAAGTCAGTCGGTTGAGTGGTCTACTCTTGATTTCAGCTCAGGTCATGATCCCAGGGTCGTGGGATCAAGTCCCACGTTGGGCTCTGTGCTGACAGTGCAGAGCCTGCTTGAGATTCTGCACCGCCCCCCCCCCCATTCCTTGCCCCTCCCCAACTTGTGCTATCTCTCTCTCTCAAATCAAATAAAGTAAAAAATATAAAAAGCATGTTCTATGAATATACTTTTTAAAAGAAACACATTTAAAACTAAAGGATACAGACAATTTGCAAATAAATATATGGAGAAATACAAACTAGACAAAGTTCTGACAGCAATTTTGATATGAAAGGTGGAATTCAAGGGGAAAAATATCGTTAGGGTAACGTGGAACATAAAAGAACAATAAATCCAGAAGCTACTTAGAAACATATATGTACCCTACAAAAGAGGCTAAAATAAAAGCCACCAAGAGACCTATGGGGGAAAATAAATAAAACCATACTTAACAGCCACACATTTAAACATATACCTTTCAGAAACTGCTAAATTAAGCAAAATGTAAATGCCTTACACAATAACTTTGGTGAAAGAGAAAAATCACTAGAAATTTGCAAGACAAATGAAGACACATGTTAAATTTGTGGGCCCAGCTAATGTGGTACGGAGTGAAATGTACAGCTCTAAGAATTATTTATGAGAAAACAACACAGACAAAGGCAAGATTGGCCGTTTCATAAACTGGACAAAAGATTAACAGAGCAAACAGAAACAACGAAAGAGGAAAGACAGGATGAATACAAGGGCAGAAATGGATGAAGGACAGGATCACAGTAGCCAGTGACTGTCAGCTAAGAGATGAAAAAAAAAAAAAGAATTCAGAGACGGAGAAACAAAGATAAAAAGTCTGGGAGTGGACATCCCATCTCCTTAAATGTGGAACTGAGACTAAATGTGAGGATCCCAAAGACAGAAGAGAATGCGACTGTTGTAAACCATCCTTTGTTGGAACAGTAAGGACTTTCACTGTGTTAGGCTGAATGATGCCCCCTAAAGGTTAACCATGTCCTCACTGCTGGAACCCGAGACTGTTACCTTTAATGGCAAATGGGACTTGGTCGATGTGATTACATTCGGGATGTTTGGGTGGAGAGATCATCGTCCATTATTGGATGATGCATGCAATCACATATATTCTTATTTTTTTTTAAGTTTATTTATTTACTTATTTAGAGCACAAGCGGGGGGAAGGGCAGAGAGAGAAGGCACCAGAGGATCCGAAGCAGGCTCTGTGCTGACAGTAGAGAGCCTGACGTGGGGCTCAAACCCACAAACTGTGAGATCATGACCTGATCTGAAGTCAGATGCTTAACTGACTGAGCCACCCAGGAGCCCCTCACGTCTGTTCTTATAAGCCAGAGTTAGAGGGAGACTTGACACAGAGGACAGATGAAGAGAAGCCATGTGACCACAGAGGCAGAGACTGCAATGGTACAGCTGTGTCCCGAGGAAGGCTGGCCGCCTCCAGAAGGTGGAAGAGGCAAGGCAAGGACCCCCTCCCAGAGCCTCCGGAGAGTGTGGCACTGCCAACACCTTGATGTTGGACTTGATTTTGACACTGATTTGGGGCTTCTGGCTTCTAGAACAGGAAGTGAATAGATTTCTGTCGTTTAAGCCACCAAACATCTGGTAATTTGTTACAGCACCCATGGGAAAATAATATCATAACCAATGAAAATTTGAAGCGGGAAGAGGGGGAGGGAGAGGGAAGAAGTACAATGCAGTAATTCCTTCCTCCTCTCCATCAGAGTCAGTAAGTATTGTTTAAAGTTAAATAAAAAGACCTCTAATGACCCCACCCCTTAACATTTCCATATTTTTTGTACAAATAGTTATCTTTTGTAGAATATCTCCGATGTTTAGAAATTCATCTGTTGAAATCCTAAAGCCCAATGCGATGGTATTAGGAGGCGGGGCCTTGGGAAGGTGATCGGTCCTGAGGGTGCGTGAAGGGAACTGGTGCCTCAGCAAGGCAGAGGCTTGCTCCCCTCCCACCTGTGAGGACACAGCAAGAAGGTGCTGTCTACGAACCAGAAAGCGGGCCCCTTCCCAAATGACACATCTGCTGGTGCCATGCTCCTGGCCTTCCTGGCCTCCAGCACTGCGAGGAGTAGATTTCTGTCATTTGCAAGCTATTCCATCTGTAGTATTTCATTGCAGCAGCAGAAATGGACTAAGGCAGGAGGTTTGTAGAGGATGGAAATCAGGCTGTTCAAGAGCCCATTAGCATCCCATCACCAGTTTGTGTCGCTGTCGGGGAAGAGGAGGGTGAAGGGTAATACTCCCTTTGGGGTGCTGGCGGCCCCGTGGCTGAGTAAGTGCAGACTGACTTCATGAAGTTTCCAAAAATAAAGCAAGTGACACTCTGTGCTCCCTCAGACTGCCCACATTCCCTCAGGTTGTTAGCTGCTTGCCAGAAAGCATCTTTGAGTGGCAGGGACACCGTGCTTCTGTCGGTCCCCAAGGGGGTCTGGCGTTGACTGTGCACTTACCATAGCAGATTTGTGCCTGGCGGTCTCTAGGTGATGGTGGAGAGTGACACTGTTCACAACTAGCCCTCTTTTCTTCCTCTGTTGTGACACCCTGGGCCACTTGCATGGTTAACTGCCCAGCACAGGTAAGGAACCAGCTGGTGCTGTGGAATGACCCTGGAGTGGGGAGAGGGGGGAAGGGAAATTTGAGGTTTATTTCTGTTGGGCCTCTAATTTGTTGTGTGCCCCCTGAAAAAGAATTAATCTCATTTCCTTGTGTCTTTCGTCTCGTCTATAAATGAGATGGTTGGACCGGAGCAAAATTGTTTACGGTTTTATCATTCTGTGACACTGACACGTAATATTTAAGCAGCGGCAATGTTCTGGATGCTTCCACCTATATATGTGCAATTATCATAAATAAGAGTAGTCAGCAGTGATCCTTTTGGAAGGTTGGAGCTGAAACTCTTCAAAGTGCTTTTGCAAAAATATTATCTCAAGGTAAATGACATGTATCTCTCTATTAGGTGGTGAAGGACAGGAATGGAATTTATATGCTGCTGCTGCTTTATGCCCATATTTTATTGACTTCGTTAAACTTTGCATTTAAACACGGTATAGGTCTGTAATTTATCGGAAGATTAAATGGCAGTGCCGTGTGATGCAGGCAGATGAGACGGAAAGGTTACATTTGCATGAATCCATGCTTTTGTTTTCAGTTTTACGTTCTGAATTATAATGGAACCCTTTCCCCAGCCATTAACTCATTATACATATGTCTTGATTAGATGATAATCTGTTTGGAACTAGGAACTGTTTTTCCTGCCCTTCAAGAAGCACTCCATCAATGGTTGAAGGGAGGAGGGCTGGAGGACATCATCGTACCATGTGCGTGGACACTGCTTGGATTCACGGTCTAGTCTCAGTGCAGCCAGCCCTCTGTTGGTGGTCCATTCTTCAGGTGATTTTGCTCACCTTCCTCCCATTTCCCTTAGATATGGTTCCAAACCTTCATCATTTCCCAGAAGCCACCTTTACAACCCTTGCTGCCTTCGCTCTCAGCAAAGGACTCCAACACCTACGTGAGTGAGGAAAACGAGGTCGCACCAGGGGAAGGGTGCTTACACTCACTGACACTGTGCTGAGTACAGGTTGGTGCCCACAGACTGTAACACCCTCCCACAGTGCTATTAAGTGGAGCAGCCGGCTGGCTGGGAGTTCTGGGATCTGGGAGCCCATCACCAATCACATTACACCTGGCGGTGTTATTGTTGGCATGTTACGGCAAAGTACGCGATCTAGTGTCGTGCTCTGTGTCACAGACCCGAACTCTTCCAACTCTTATTCTTCCTTCCTTAAAACCTAGGAAAATGTCTGTAGACCTATCCCTTCTCTCCTCCCTCTGGCAGGATCCTTCTTTTCCAAGGCCCCCTTGCAACAACGCATTTGATCATATCATCCCCTGCCTTCTGTCTCCAAGAGCTTGCTTTTTCTCTTGCATCTTTAGTTTCTCTCTCTACTTGGTTCCTTTCTGTCAGTCCAATTCATTCTGGTGTTCATTTATTCAGATCACATTGAATTACTGATCCTAATTCTTCCCTCCTCTTTCCTAGGATTCGAAGTCCACCCCTCTGCCACACAAATTGTGGTATCCCCTTGCTTCCCTTTCTCTGGGTCTGTTTTCTCATCTGCTGAATGCAGCGGTGGGACAAGATAAAATTCTTTATAGCTTCAATATTCTGCAACACACTGAATATTTAATCAGCAGCAGTAATACAGACATTCCTATCTGTATATTTGTTTCTTGTTTAGTGTCATAATCCCGAATAATAGTGGGCAGAGGATACTCTCTTACCTCACTGATGTTGGGCTTGCTCACGGGACTTGCTGTGACCAGTGCAATGCGCATAGAGAGGTAGCGTGCCAATCACGGCCAAAGCTTCAAGAAGCATGGCGTGATTCTGCTTGCCTTTTTGTTTTCCAGTGGTCTGCTAAGAGGAGAATATGACCTAGGCAGCTTCTAGCCCAAGAAGAATGAGGAAACACCTGGTGCAGAACTGAATGCAACCCACGGCTTGGAGCCAAGCCCAGCCAAGCTCATCCAAGATCAGCTGAACTCAAGCTGACCCACAGATCCAGGGGCAGGAAAGAAATGCTTATTGTTTGAAGACATTGAGTTTTAGGATGATTTGTTAGGCAGCATTATTGCAATAAGAACTAATGAATACACTACCTAATCCATTTTTTTCCATCCAACAATTGTTTATTGGGTAACTAACGGGTGCCAGACACGTGTAGGCTTCAGGGTGGTTGCAAACAGAGGCAGGTTCTGGGCTCGCCTTTTTGGCCGCTTGTCACAGGCCTCAAGGGTGGGTGGGGCAGGCTGGCTTTCACCTGCAGCCAGACCGACATCGGGTGTTCCACTGAACTGCATATCCTGCCTTTTCATTCTCTGCATCCTGTTTGGTATTGCTGGGGCCAAAGCTTTCCCATCTTAGCTACAGATGCATTACATTGTTTTCACTGGAGGCCAATAATTTCATAATTTTCTCCGAGAAAACTCTGTGTCCTCATTTTTGTTGTTTTTCCCCTGTTTTCTTTTCTTTCTTCCTTCTTTCCTTCCTTCCTTCCTTCTTTTCTTTTTTCTTTTCTTTTTTCTCTCCCTCTCTCCCTCCCTCCCCCTTCCTTCTGTCCTCCCTTCCTGCCTTCCTTCCTTCCTTCCTTCCTTCCTTCCCTCCGTTTCTTCTTTCCTTCCCTCCTTTTCTTTCTTTCTTTCTTTCTTTCTTTCTTTCTTTCTTTCTTTCTTTCTTTCTTTCTTTCTTTCAAAGAGAGAGCACACACATGTGAACAGGGGAGGGGCAGAGAGAGAGGGAGAGAGAGAATCCCAGGAAGGCTCCATGCTCAGCAGTGAGCCTGATGTGGGGCTCAGTCCCATGACTGCAAGATCATGACCTGAACCGAAATCAAAAGTCGAATGTTTAACCAACTGAGCCAGCCAGGCATCCCATCCCCTGTTCTTTCAATAAAAGTTATATGCATACATAGCATAGGGTTGGGGGGTCCTATAAGGCTTGTTAAGAGAGACGGTCGCTATCCGTGAGCAGCCCCCTCGTGCTCTCATCCATCATCCCAGAAGCACTTTGACTTCTTTCACCTGATTACCTGGCATTTCACCTTCTTGTCTCTAAATAATAGACTTATTGCTGTGTCCTGATCTGTCACTTAAACATATTTTATATTGACTCCTGATGGTTGACTATGAGGATCCAGCTCTCTTTCCTCCCTCCTCTCCCACCAAACACATTTACCTGGAGTATCACCTTTTCCCCTCAGTGATATTATCAGTTGATAATTTTATTTACGTTATACAGTATGTTCAGTATTTACATTATTATGGTTACACCAGTGCTTTTCACAGCTGAGCCATACAATAAAATGTAATCGCTTTCCCCTTCTGTGGTAGGCAGCCTCTACGACGATCCCCGTGATCCCTGTCTACTAGTACTCAGGGCCTGTGCGTCCCCTCCCCTTGAGCAGGAGCTGGGGTCCCTGACTTGCTTCTAACAAATAGAAAATGACACAAGAAATGAGATATCACTTCTGAGATGAGGTTACAAATGGACTGGCTCCCATCTGTGGCACTCTTTTTTTTTTTTTTTTAAGTAATCTCTATGCCCAACGTGGGGCTCAAACTCATGACCCCGAGATCAAGAGACACATGTTCTTCTGACTGAGCCGGCCAGGCGCCCCCGGGGCAGTGCCTTTGTTCGCTCACTCTCAGTGTCTAAAGATGTCTTCCTGAATTCCCATTACATAATTTCAGAACTGGTGTGAAGGGATTTTGTAGATGGAATTAAGGTTCCTAATCATTAAGGTTCCTGACCTTAAAATGGGGAGAGTGATGAACTAAACGTTGGTGTTCTCCCCAAATTCACATTTTGAAATCCTAATGCTCAGTGTGATGGTATTAGGGGGAGGCCTTTGGGAGGTGATGAGGTCCCAAGAGTGGAGCCCTCATGATAGGACGGTGACCCCGGAGAGCTCCCTCACCCCTTCTGCCAGGTGAGGACAGAGAGAAGGCTGCAGTCTGTGAACCAGGAAGCAGATCCTCCCCACACACAGCAACTCCCAGCGCCTTGAGCTTGAATTTCCCAGCCACCAGAAACGTAGGGAATGATTATTTGTTGTCGATGGCGGTTTTATTACAGGAGCCCAAATGGATTAAGACGGGCAGTTATCCTGGGTCATCCGGGTAGGCCCACTGTGACCACATGTGCCCTTAAAAGCAGAAGAGGAGGCAAAGATGAAGAAGAAGAAAAAAAGGAGGCAAGAGATAGGAGGCAGACGGGGAGACCAGAGATTCGAGGGGTGAGAAGGACTCACCGCTGCGGGCTTTGAAGACGAAGGGGTCGGTGAGCCGGGAACGTGGGCAGCTTTAGAAGCCGAGTGTGAGCCCTGATCGGCAGCCAGCGAGGAAATGAGGACCCGGTCTTAGTTCACATGGAACTGAATTCTGCCCACAACCGGAGTGAGCCTGCAAACGGATTCTGCCCCAGAGCCTCCAGCCCGGCTGACATAGTGACTTCAGCAGAGACTCTGAGCCCACCTGGACGTCCGACCCACAGAGCCGTGTGAGAAGAAGGGGTGTTCTTTTATGCTGCTAAATTTGCTGGGATCTTGACGGCATCTATCCGTAGCGACGACACTGCGGGAAGCCAGCGGCCAAATTCTGAGCAAAGGGAATTGGGGAAGTGCTGATGTCAAGGATTCGTCGCGATAAAGCGATGTTATTGAGTGAAGCTTTCTCAAAGGATTATGAGAGATGTCATGCATTCACTCAGCAAATGCTTACGGAGGGCATGCTGGGGCTACCGCCATGAGGAAGACCAAGTTCCTGTTTTTATGGAACTGACATTCTAGTCAGAAAAGAGGGTGTGTGGCTATTGATTATTTTTGTGCTCTGTTCTTGCAAGTCTATTCTTAACCACGGGAGACTAACTCACAGATGGCTTAATGCTTTTATGAAAATCCAAGATTATTCGACAAGCATTTGAGAAACATCGACTAAAGCCTCAGATCGCACCAGGTTCCAGGGATCAAATATGTGGTAGACAGTGATTCCAATCCTCACAAATCCTATGTAGGGAGAGGAAGGCAGACAGGGAAGTGCATAGCTACTGCATAATGTGAGAGGAGAGGAGAGGGGCAGGAGGCCCAAAGCGCAGTGGTTTAGATTTCTAGAACACCGATTCAGGTGCACAATAATTAGACATTTTTACTTCACAAGCAGTGGCTTTTTCTCTCTGTCCCTCAAAACAAGGAAGACACCATATTTCTTCTCATTCTCTTATTTCTGATTGCAGTGCCGATCCCTGCAGTGCACAGAGAGAATGCACTGCCCATGAGCACTGTCTAAATTTTTACTTGTGCTCATAAGAATCAGGGATCTATTAGATATTTGGCCTTGAGCTGGACAGAAATGTTTGTGCCATAGCAGATTCAGATTTCCTGAAAGGCTTGGTTGCTCGTTTTGTGTTAGTGAGCACTACAAATTTCTGACATGTGCTATTCTCAGAGTAATCTCATCACCATTACTCATTAACTAATTTAGCGAGAGACCATTTGTTTGGGGGAGACTTGAGTGTGTTTTAAAAATAGCTACATATTCAGGTTTCCTTGATCGTGAAAGAAGACAACAAAAAAGGAAGCCGTTGGTTTTATGCACAGAAATAACAGATTTGAAACCAACCTGTTTTGTTTTATATACAGACGTGCACATAGATGTGTGTAACCTGCACCGAAATAGTTTTATATAAGTTTGCATACAGAGCTCTCTGTGTTCTTTTTGTTAAATATTGCTCGATGGTGGTTTTATGATAGGAGCCCAAATGGATTAAGACAGGCAATTATCCTGGGTCATCCGGATAGTTGAGTTTTCTCATTAAGATCCAAAGAGATGAGAGGCATAGCTTCACATTTGTGACTCTCCTCTATTGTTTGTTTGTTGATTCAGTCAGCAATTACCTGCTACATGCCTCGCATTGTGGTCGGTCTTAAGGATATACACATGAACGTAAAAGGGTCCCAGGTTTCAAGTAACTCTGATTGAGGAGCAGGTGTCTAAGTTAATTTCTGGAGGAGAAGAATAAGTAAAAACTTCCGTGTCCTTGAGAGAATTTGGACCAGTGACAAGATGATACACCAAGTTCTGCAACAAAAAGAATTCGAGGTAGGGGCAAAGCTTTCTCCCTGCGAGAGTGTTATCCTAGGGGACACAGAATTGCCGTAAATAGGATTCCATTAGAATGAGTCAGGCAGGAACTGGGAGTAAAAAGTGGGTGGGAGCCCTATTTAAAGAAACTGTATTATTTAAGGTAACGCTTGCTAGCTTTAAAAAAATAATAAAAGGAAAATGTATAATGCTCGAGTCGTATACATGTGTGTTTATCAATCATGTAAAGCTAGAAAGAAACATGCCTCATCGGTAGAGACTTCACTGCATGCAGTGACTCAGTGACCAAGGCTCCTTCCATAGTGTGCTTTACTACCTGGTTCCAAGGCCCCCGTGTTCTGCACCTAGTCCCCAGAAGTGACAGTGCAGATGTACGTGTGGCACTCTTACAGTTGAGGCTTGGAAGCAGCACTGAGTGCTTCTTGCCCCGGTCTACTGGCTAGAACTCAGTCACGTGACCTCACCCCACCAGAAGGAAAGCCAGGAATTAGATGAACCGTAGAATGAGAGCGAAGGAAGAGGCCAAGCCTTAATTTTTGCCACAAAAGCCTTAAGCTGAATCCCAATACTTTGGGGCCGGAAAGTCCTGGAGGGTTTTGCACCTACTTGTGCTCTTCTTCTCTGGCTGGAAAACCCTCCAACTATTTCTTAAACGATGCACGTTCTAGGTTGGTCAACATTTTTGTCTCCGAGTCTGGACGCTTTGTCATTTGTCAACATCAGCTTTAAATTTTTTTTTAATGTTTATTTATTTTTGAGAGAGAGAGAGAGACAGAGCACGAGCAGGGGAGGAGCAGAGAGAGAGGGAGACACAGAATCCGGAGCAGGCTCCAGGCTCTGAGCTGTCAGCACAGAGCCTGATGCGGGGCTCAGACCCACCAGAGTGGGTGAGATCATGACCTGAGCCGAAGTCGGGTGCTCAACCAACTGAGCCACCCAGGTGCCCCAACATCCAGCTTTAAATCGTGGGGTCCAGAGAGGAGTAAATTCTTCCAGATCTGGTTAACGGTCAAAAGCATAGTGGCACAAATATTTCCTCATTAGCTTGATATAGTCCCAGATCACATTACCAGATAGCTCTTCATAATTTTCATCATTTATTTCTTTGTTTTATTTTGTAAAGGGTCATGGGTTAGAAAGTGTAGACCATGTTTTGGTGACACCAACATAAATCTCCTGAGTCACTGTGACTCTTTCTTGTTCACCATGGTATCCCTATGTCTCTCCCAACATCTGGTACATACTAGGTATTTCATAAGTATTTAATGAATGAAAAGAGTTTTCCAGCATCTTACAAGGTACCTTGAACATAGCAGACAGTTTCATATTTTCCATTTCTTATCCTTCTGGATAAGATATCTGCCATATTGGTTTTTCCAAATTAATCCTTTATCTCCTTAATGGTGTATTGTTGAGTGGGTCATCTGTTGATGAAATCAAAAAATGTTTTTTCCATGTCTGTGTTTTTAATTTCTAGAATTTCTATCTGTTATTTTTCCCAGCTGATTTGCTTTTTGGATTTTGTTCCTTTATTTCTCTGTCCATTTAAACATGTGGATCTTGGAGTCTGTTTCCGAAGCTCTAAGTCTGTAGATTCTGGCATCTGAAGGTTCTGACCTGTGTCATCCTCTTCATGCATGGGACATCCTCTGGTTGTCACAGTCTACCATTGGAGCTTCAGGTATGCTGAGGGTGGGCACATTGGTGGTTGTTTTGTTCTGTTTTGTTTTGTTTTACTTTGCCTCAGTAGAGACTCTATGCATAGAACCATTTTTGCATTAAATTTTTATGTTAATATCTCATTTTAGGGTTCTTTCACCTTGAGGATAGTAGACACTCGGACCACACACTCAAGGTGTGAGTTTGCAGTTCTTGCTTCTCACAGAGGACTGGGAATAGAGCCCAGAGCTTTAATTTCCTCCTCAGTGAGCTGAAAACCATGTCCCCCTAAGGCATGTATCTGGTTCTTAGGACTTGCCTGTCATTTCTTCTTCACTTTTGGCACCCTTTCTTGCTTTTTTATGTTTAACCATGTATTAAAAACATGTAAAAAAATACATTCTCCCCAGCATTTCTAACGGGCTTGCAGCAGGCACTGGGGTTTCCCACTGCGGTGGACACTGTGATACGTGGCCCAGAAACCCCTTCCCTGAAGGATTTGTTGACCCAGCTGCTGGCAGTGCTGGCTGTAGACCGTCTTCAGCTGTCAGCCCCTTCGGGGTCTGCCTCAGCTGCAGAGAGCCGCCTCGTCCAAGGTCATGCCCCTTTCCCTGGGCGGCCCCCATCCAGGGCTTGATTCATGTGGGAGTACGGGGGCTGGGCCGTCTTGGCCCAACTTGGGACGCTTCTGAAGAGCCTTTCTGGCTCTAAAGCTCCTCATGAGTTTGGTCAAGGAAGCTATTGGGCCTTCATAAGTTCGCATTTTTCCCCTGCCTCCTCCCTGCCCTTCCACAGGTGTTCATTCCAAGGACACACCCGATACACATCCTGTCGCCTAAAGTCCACCATCTGCTTCCCGGGAGCCAGCCTGGGACAGCACACACCGCGTGACGCTGCTCTCTGTTGACCAGAAGTCTCGCCTTTGAAGGCACTCAGAAAATGTTTCTATCGATGCTCTTGGTGTAAATGTAAACAGCTGCCCAGACCTGGCATCTCGATGCATCCTCCGGTACTTGTGGGACACTCATCCACTTGTCACTGTGCACACTCATTTTTCTAGGGTTTGTTTGTTCTTTATATTTCTACCTTATGTTTCAAGCTATGACGAGCATTTAAGGTTTTGATTTCTTTCTTTCTTTCTTTCTTTTTTTTTTTTTTTTTTGCCATTTGATCTCCTCAGTTGATCACCTCCTATACCTTCATCCCAGTAACTGATTTAAACTTTTATAATTTTTTTAAAAGTTTATTTATTTTTGAGAGAGAGAGAGAGACAGAGTGTGAGATGGGGAGGAGGGAGAGAGAGGGAGACACAGAATCTGATGCAGGCTCCAGGCTCTGAGCTGTCAGCACAGAGCCCCACGTGGGGCTCGAACCCACAAACCGTGAGATCATGACCTGAGCGGAAGTCGCACGCTTAACTGACTGAGCCACCCAGGAGCCCCCTGATAAAAATATTTAATGTGGAGGATTAAGAGCCTCTCCTGATAATTCTTCTTTGGAGCACAGAACCACTATCTGGACTCCAATTTCAAATCATTGTGAAGCTATATACTACAAACCATATTTTTCATTTTACTTTTAGTTTACTAAAGTGGTTGGCTACAATTTAAATGAACAAATTGCTATATTTAATTTCAAACTCAATAGCCAGAGATCAAGAGAACACCAAGAGATGCTTTATGAAGTAAATGAATTCATGAAATCCAGTTTCATTCTGTCTACCAAATATTCCTCATTTTAAAACTTCATAAAAAAGTAAGTTGGCTAATTTGATACGTGTTATTTTCAGTGAACATACGTGGGCTCCTGCCGATACTTAGCCTTTCATAAATGCCCACAGGTGCTAAAAATGTTAGCTGTTCTTAATATAACTGTGGAATTAAAAAAAATATCTATCATTTGTCCTATTCTGAACAGTGAACACAGGTACAACATTAGTGATTAGGTGTCCTGTCAGTCAATGTATTAGTTCTATATGGGCCTTAAAAATCTATAAAAGCTGACAGTGTTTTGTATCTTCATTTCAGGCAAAACATAAGCATATATACTGAATTTACAGTATAAAGTTTAAATTATGAATAAACCAGAGTGTTTAAACACACTGGAAAGATTTGCTATTTTGGGTGCTAAAATGTCTTTCACTGGAAGCCTTTAAATAACTTTAACTGAAGGCCTTTAACAAAACAGTTTGGAAACCATTCTTGACCTAATTTTTATAAAACTAGGAATAACATTTTGCTTCCTTAACACACAAAGGACATCTTTGTAAAGACAATAGCCAACATCATTCTCAAGGTTAAAACACTGGAAAAAATTCCGGTTAAAAGACCTATCTGATCTAGATCACCACTGATGTTTTTCTGCTTTTTTGGACAATGCAGTAAAATGCAAACCAGAAAATAAAGCTATACTTACCTTGATTTGCAGATGGTTTAACAACAAACCCATGGAAAGCAAAATAATCAACTAAAGCATTCTTAAAATGAATAAAAGTTTACTAAGGTGGTTGGCTACAATTTAAATGAACAAATTGCTATATTTAATTTCAAACTCAATAGCCAGTTTTAAGACAAGAGAGGAAAAACACTGCATTCGTAGTAGCAACAACAGAAACATCAATAAAAACAAACCATAAAATTCACAGGATTAAAGCCAACAATATAATTGTGTAGGACAATAATGAGGGTGACTAATACTACATTTTACTGGAATCCAAAAATAACTGAAGAAAAGGAGAGGTACAATATTCCAGATGGTAACATATACATCGTGCAGAAGTAAATTCTCTCCAAATTAAAAGTCCTGGCTTACTCCAATAAAAATCCTAGTTAGGAATCTTCTAAGAAATTTTGTCTAGGAAAAAGAAATGGATTAGAATAGCTAAGAACTTGTTTTTTAAACAGGGGAGAGAAATTACTGGGGTCCCCCTTTAGCCACAGATTTGACTGAGTTCAACTTGGAAGAGTAGAGGCAAAAAAATAACCTTATTCTTCCTCACTGTTGACCCTTCACCCCTGGCTTTGCAGGCTGTTTCTTTTCTAGTCCTTGGATGAAAACATGGAAGGTTTTCTAAGTTTCTAGTTACTTTTGGATTTTTAAAAATGCATTTTGGTTACTTTAACGAGAACATTCTCACCTAAGTGATTACAACGTCCATTGTAGTGTTCAATTAAAACTCTAAGTTTCATTTGAAATTATATCCTCTCTTCTCTGTCAGCCGGGACCAGCAAGTTACAGTAATAGAGGCAAAGAAAGCCACAGGCTTCCTGGCTGTTAGGGACCTTGTTCCTCTGCCCTTTGATTTGCCATGTGCTCTGACTCTGCAGGGGTTAAAGAGAGGGACAGAGGAGGAGAGACCGGAACAGGAAAAGTCTTGCTGGCTGGCAGAGATGATTATCAGCGTCATCCAGGTGTGCTGGGACTTTGTCTCTACTCCTGATGGTCTTTTTCATGGGGAGCTTTCAGAGGGTAGGTTCTTAGCACACACCATGGTTTTCCTCCACAAGCCACTTCTGGTTCTTCCTCAGCCCCTGGGCACATGGCAGGCACCTGCCAGCCTTTCGGTCACCTCTCTGAGCAGTCGTCTTAGGCAGGAGTCAGGACACCTCTCCGTGGCCACCATCTGATTGGTGAGATTCACTTCTCCTAACTGCACCCCCCAAACACGAGGGGACACGGGTCAGATCTCTGCACAATGCTCACGGAGCCCCCTCTCTTGGCTGAAGGTGAAAAAAACCTCTGTCCCTGCTCTGTCCATAAAAGTGGCAAAATGGAGGGCAGCAAGTGCCATGACAACTCTCTAAAAAGAAGTCCTTCCTCTTGGTTTTTTTAAATGTCAGTACCTTTATCCCTTGAGCTAGGTAAGACTAAAGTCTTAGTAAATCTCAAACTTACTTTGAGCTGATTGTGACAGACTCGAAGGTGGCCCCGTAACCCCGCCTCTTGGTGTTCATGCCTTTGCAAGGTCCCCTCCCTAGGAGAAAAAAAGTCCATAAAGGCTGTTAATTCACAATTCACAAAGAAATCAATGTAAATGGCCACTAACTGTAAAAAAAATATTTAATATCAAGTCAAAATAAGATATCAGTTTCCAATAACAAGGGATATCTTTTATAAAATAAAATGCCAACAGAATTTACAGATGAAAAAAATGACACTATACTAATTAACATCCTCACCAAAGTGCAGTGAGACAGGAATGATCAGAACCTGTGGTGGAAATGTAAATTATTACCAGTGTTTTGGAAAGCACTTTGATGATAACTCTCAAGAAATTTAGTAGAATCCATGCCTTTTGGCCAAATAACTCTACTTTTAGAAATCTATTATAAAGAAATCTAGAAAATGGTCAAAGAATTATGTAAAGACTTTTCATAACAGCATTGTTTCAGCTAGCTAAAATTTAGGAAAAAATACCGAATAATAGGAGACGAGATGAAAATAGATGATTCATAATGCATATATGTGACAAAATACTAATCAAACATTAAAAATCTTTAATAATGTGAAAATACTCCTCTTTGTAATATTCATTGAAAAATGGACATAACATCCCTTATTAAAATTATTTGTTGGGGGCGCCTGAGTGGCTCAGTCAGTTGAGTGTCCGACTGGCTCAGGTCATGATTTGAGGTTCGTGACCCATGTCAGGCTCTGTGCTGACAGCTTGGAGCCTGGAGCCTGCTTTGGATTCTGTGTCTCCCTCTCTCTCTCCCCCTCCCCCGCTCACCCTCTGTCTGTCTCTCAAAAATAAAAAAATAAACATTAAAAAATATTTTTTTAAATTGAGTGAAAGTGCCAACTATTTTTTTTCGACATTGTGTTAAGTCCTGAGCAATCAGTGGTGTCGATTTTGTTATAGATCTATACAAGGAAACATCACCATATTTATCACTGGTTTTTCTGAGTAGTAGGATTATTCTATTTTTTTATTGTCTTATGGTTTTCTGCATTTTCCAAAATTTCTCCATGCACATGTGAGGCAACAAATTAAATCTTCAAAATTTCATTTCTCCCAGTACCTTCATCAGAGTCCTGCCCAAACACTAGCCTGCATCAAGGCCCTCGATGACACGGGAGGTTTGGTCACACAAATCATCTCCCGGTTTAGCACCGGTTAATGGGGTGTGGGAATGGTGGGTGGTTAAAAACAAGACAAGCTTACATTTTTGGATGCAGTGGAAGCTCGCAAGTGTTGCATAAGGAGAGCTTTTGGAAGAGGACAGTGTGGCTTCCTGAGATTCTGCAAAGCGGTGTGTATGTTTGAGCTCCCCGAGCGCCTGGCTGCCTAGCAACTACCACATAAAGTCATCTTTCTCTCCTTTAAAAAAAATTCTAGGCTATGCATGATTTAAATGAAGATGTTCTAGTTCACTGGAGCTTGGAGAGCAATTACTTGTAGCTGTCTTTGGCATTTGTGCCAGGCACATCAGAAAATAAAATGTAGAGGCTGTGCACGCCCTGTGTCTTCATCTCCAACATGTGGAAAGAAGTGCCGTGGAAGGAACAGCTGTTCTCCCGGGGCCTTGCTTCTCTCTTGCAGACTGACCCCCCACCCCCACCACCCCTAGAGAAAGTGGGGAATAGCAGAGTTTGGGCTTGGCTGACCGGGTGAACCTTCTTTGAAGGCCACGAGTGGGGAAAGGGTGGGAGCAGAGCAGAGGGCACTCAGGTTTCCTGAGACTGTCTCCCTCCAGCATCACTCTTTTTTTTTTTTTTTAACATTTATTTATTTTTGAGAGACAGAGAGGCAGACCACGAGTAGAGGAGGGGAGAGAGAGAGCAAGAGACACAGAAACCGAAGCAGGCTCCGGGCTCTGAGCTGTCAGCACAGAGCCCTCCGCTGGACTGGAACTCACAAACTGCGACATCATGACCTGAGCTGAAGTTGGACACTTAACCGACTGAGCCACCCAGGCACCCCCAGGGTCACTCTTCTGCCCTGAGAAGCCCCAGAAAAGCTTTCTAAAATATGGATGAAATAAGGCCTTCCTTCTGTAGTCGCTTCAGCCCATTGCCCTCATCCCGTAGAGATTTAACATGACCCTGGAGCCTTCCTCCTCTGTCCTGCTGTCCGCGTACCCGTGCATGTTGTGTCGGATAGCTCTTCACTTGATTCACTCCTTTCCTCCAATGAGCAATGGCCTTCCTCCAGGGCCGCTCAGATCCCCAATCCTGCTCATCGGGGACTCTATTCCTGCCTCCGAGTCACCTTCAGAACAGCGCCTAGGTCGCGAAGCCATCTTCTGTAGCTCTTACCAAAGTAGTGTATGCAATAGGGACTTCGACATTGCAATAGCAGTTCAAGGACGGACGAGGGAGAGAAAATGGTCTATGTGGCAAAATGGCGCTCCTCTTTCCCTTGCGAAGGTAAAAGGTATTAATGATTTTATATGCCTTCACTAATTTTATGGGTAACAGTAAAACTGATTTTAATTAGGGACTATTGTTTGAAAAACACTAGTCTGTAAGGGGTATGTGAAAAAGGAGTATGGCATCCTGCTCTCCAAGTTGCTAAGAGGTTAATGGGAAAGACATCCTAGTAAGCAAGCACTATAAAGGACAAAGAAGGTGAGGGACAGTGTTTAATGCAAGCTGTAGAGGGAGAGAACAACCTCTGGGTCTCAGGCAGCAAAGCTCATATCATGGCACTGAGGGGCTCTGGGGGCGTGGCTGGATCTGGATCTGGAGCAGAAGAACAGGCCACATGGGTGGGGGTGGAGGTGGGGGTGGGCGTGGGGGGTGGGCAGAGAAGCTGAAAAACCAGAGGAAAGACTCTTCAGGGGCAGGCAGGGAGGTACTAAACATAATGACAGGAATTCCAACAGGCGAAGCCTGAGAAACCTACAGGAAGACAAGAAATCCCGTGAAGTGGGCAAAACCTGGGGAATCAAAGAAGCAGATGCCTTTCCTTGACCAACAAGACCAGGAGAACCGGCCTGCAGAGCAGGGAGGACAGAACCACATCGGGAGCCTGACCGGGAAGAGGACCCCAGAATCAGCAGCCCCCACCTGGGCTGGCGGGAGGGCGGCTGATGGGAGGGTGCTACCACTTCTCTAGCAGCTTCTGTGTCAGCCAGCATACGATTGCTGAGAACTGGGAAGGTCTGAGGTTTTACCCTATGGTGTCAGCCTGCCAACTTCCTGGATGCTAGTAGGAGGCAGAAAGGGAGGCCCAGCAAGGGCCCAGCAAGCCGGGAGAGTTGAGGGGTGCGGGGCAAAGGATGGCCCAGCAAGAGGCATAGCACCCCCATATGTGCACTGGTTCCCCTTGTTCAGGTCCCACGGGAGTCCCGCGGATGGGGCCAAACAGATGCCTGTGCACACAGCAGTCTCCCTTATGGGGAGGGACCTGGAGCTAAGGGAGCCCATATTTTTTTTAGTAGTAGTAGCAGTAATGTCAGTGTTTTAGGGGGAGCCTTGGGAGGTCAGTCGGTGAAACTTCTGACTTCGGCTTGGGTCATGATCTCATGGGTCGAGAGTTTGGGCCCCACATCTGGCTCTCTGCTGCCAGCACCCAGCCTGCTTCGGATCCTCTCTCCCTTTCTCTCTTCCCTCCAGCAGGACATCCGTTTGCCTGTCTCTCCAGGGTCTTCAGGATTGACTCACTATCCTGGGCTCTGTGTGGCTGGGCAGCCTCTCTGTCCGTCCAGGTCCCGCCTCCCTCCAGCACTGGGAAAGATGGCAAGTAATTATACCCAGAGATCCAGCCTCAAGCCACAGCTGCTTGTGGATACTGTCTGGGTAGGCAGTTTCCTGGATCTTATACAACAATGCGCTTAAGAAAGAATCCATCTAGGCAGAAATGACAGTGCTAATTTTATGCTACTTTAACATTAATCATAATTCTCTCTTACGCTCAAGGATTTCTAGAAAAATTCATTTGATCCGTAAGATTTAGTCTTAGCACTTTCAGCAATGCTGAAGTTTCTGTGCATTTGTGAAACAATGCAGTCCAATATTTAATTCCTGTTGCCGTGTGGAAGTCAATCCTTAGTTGCCACAAATAAATTGTTATGCCTTGCTGAAATTCCAGTTCCTTTTCTCAAAATCTGTTTATTTTTAAATGTCCTTTTTTTTTTTTAAAAAAAAGACATTTTATTATCCATCGGCTTCTAGACCGGGAATTAATTTCATTTGGGAGATTGACAGGGTAGGAAGCTATAGACTGACCCCTCGATTGGTAGTAGTCGATCCCTTAGCAAAGAAAAATTGGCAAGAGAAAACTGAAAACAGCTGATGTCATTTATGATTTGTCACTTCTCCATTCAAAATTAGCAGTTCTCTATCTAAATTCTAGAGCTTACCACTGTCAGAGAAATAATAGTTAATGATGAAAACAATGCTACACAATAACAATGAAGCTTAACAACATTGTCTGCTACACGTGAAGGCACTTAATGCTGAGGGAAAAAATTAAAAAACAAAAGCAACAACCAAACACTGGAAAGGTTTCTTAAGGCTTTCTTTCGATGACACCTGGAAACTCATCTGGAACGTCTTACCTGGTATGGGATCAAGTGAGACTGTAATAATGAAACTCACCACATTAAAATTTATGATGCCCTTAAGAGACACAGCACCGATTCATTTTTTTCCTACAAAGTCTTGGTTTAAATTTCTTGAATATTTCCCAGAATTAATTAATAATGGCTTTAGACCAGAAGATATCCTTGGTAATGGGGTTTTGCAATTCTTTCAGAAGATATAGTTCTTAGGATTAGACAAGTTGGTGATCCATACTAAAGAACTCAGAGTTTAAGTTAATGTATCATTTAAGTTACTGTATGTAGGGCAGGATTACATTTATCCTAACAAATGAGCATGGGCCATGAATCAGAATCACACGTAGGCAAAGAAGTGTGAGTGGCTTGGCCAAAGGCCCTAAGTGCTATTAAATTATTGCACAGATAGTGTAGGTCTTTTGAAGGTGGGTCTACACAGCATATCCTCCATATGCCTAGGACATTATGTTCTGTGAACTTGTATTTGGCCTATTATGGAGTTGGGTATAGTACAGTGAACAAGAGCTTAAACTTAAGGATCAAAAAGAGCGAGAAAGGGAGGGAGACAGAACGTCAGGATCTCTGAGTTCAAGGGAGGGCTTATTCACTTGCTAGCCAGTAATTTAACATCTTCGTCTCTAAAGATTAAGAAGGAGAAAATAGAGCACCTACCTTCTAGAGCTCATGGAAAAAGTTTTTAAATGTTTCATTTATTTTTTTTGAGAGAGAGAGACAGAGAGAGTGCAGGAGGGGCACAGAGAGAGGAGGACAGAAGATCTGAAGCGGGCTCCGTGCTGACAGCAGCAAGCCCAGGGCGGGGCTCGAACTCCCGAACCATGAGATCATGACCTGAGCCAAAGTGGGACGCCTAACGGACTGGGCCAGCCAGGCGTCCCTAGAGCTTACGGAAAATTAAGTAAAATACTGCACGTAAGATGGCTAGCATAGTGTCTAGCACACCGTGTCTGAGACTTGTTCATTGAACACTCACTCTTGTAATTATTAACACTAGTGTTACACTCAGCAGTCTTGAAACAAATTAGGAGTACTGACCATCAAATACACTCAGAAGGAAAGCTTAGGACTGGGAAAGTCAGAATGAATAGACTGGTCTTGGTCACGTATCTGCCAGGGAAACGCTAAGGGCTGCATTTCAGAATGTAGCAACTTCACCAATTGCTTTATAATAAATATGAAATCAGATCAAGACAGATGATAGAAACAAGAGCAACTTAACAAAATGTACTGATCAATTCATTCTTTTTTCATTCAACAGATGGTTTTTGAGGGCCAAGTGCCTACTACGAAATATATGTATGCTGAAGTCACGAAGGAAACGTCAGTAATCATCCCTGACCTCCACTTAAGTTGTTGTTAAGGGGACAATGAAAGAATTGATACTTGTTTATTTAAAATCAATGACAATTTATCTTCGCAAACTTCAAGCTACTTTCACGTTTACTTCTAGCTGTACTGAATACAGTTCCAGGCAAACAAATAAATCTAGTTGCCGAACTGTCGTTGCAAAATTCTTATTGTTTATGTTATGGGGCCTGATGACTCAGGCTTTCTTTCCCTGAACATGGGTTTTTATAAGAAATCTTGCCTGAAGATGGCATCAGTACTTCAGATCACCTCTCTTTCTTTCAGAAAGTGGTGGACAAAGATGACAAGGACACCTCCCCCCGTGGGCAGTGTTCTTCAGTGTTACTAGAGGATGGCAAGATCCAGAAAGTCGCCTGGGTTTGTGCGTGGAGTGGGAAAAACAAGAGATTCCCTGCCTGAACCGCCCCCATGAATCAATTTCCAGTATGGGACACGTGCCTAAATGCTAACGTGAAGGACAAAGTCCGGGCTAGATGCTCTACTTTTAGGTGGGAGAGATGGACCTGAAGAGCACAAATTTCCAAGAGCAACCTGAGTATTCTTTCCAGTGAATTCCACTTTCGAGAATCTTGGACCTCCTGCTCCATCAGAAGGAGGCATATGAAAACTCATGTTTACCCATCTGGAGGAAAAACTAGTTCAGGGTAAGCTTGACAGAATGAAGAGGCCATCATCCCAGAAATCTCCCTTCTCATGGAAGCCCACCCCCTAGTTAATTCTGGGTCCGTATGCAAGTGTGTGTGTGTGTGTGTGTGTGTGTGTGTGTGTGTGTGTGTGATGGAGGATGGAGACCTGGGAGTTTGATCTAAGTCTTCTGGACTTTACAGCTTGTTCTGAAGAGAGACTTCTGGAACTCTGCATGTGAGAGCAAGATCTACAGCCAGCATAGGTCTGACTCATGGTAACTCCAGAGAAGAGAGGCAATCGCAGGGAGTGGAACAATCAGAAAAAGCTCCTTGAAGGAGTTGGGATGTGATGCAGGCCTGAAGCAATGACTAGAATCTGGAAAAGTGGAAGATCACTGGGTCAGGTGTCTGAGTATCTGTGTTTCAGTTCTACATCTCCCACTTGACTAGCTATGAGACTTTGGATACATTTCTGCACTCAATTTTCTCCTTTGCAAAGGAAGATGCTGGATCCAGGATCTGAGGTCACTTTTGGTACCTACCATATACGTTTGATAATAGTAAAAGTGTTTGGCAAGTACTTGATCAGTGCAGTTTCAAGGTCAAAGACCCATGTTCTTGTTCCAACTTCAGAGTTTGCTGCACTTACACTGTTTGTGAAAATGTGAATTTATTTGATGACCTATCCAATTACTTGTCCAATTCAATAAGTATTTATTAAGTACTTGCTGTGTGACAGGGTCTGTGCTAGGTGCAGGGCCTACAGAGATGGGTCAGACATAGTCCACAGAAGAGCTCAGTATTTAGGAAAGTAAAACACTGCTGTAAATGCAATAAATAATTATGTTCAGAATATAGCAGAGGGAATGATTAGGTACTGGGCAGACGAGGCCTGGGAAGCGTACTCAGAGGTCATGCTTCTGAGCTGACTTTTGAAGGATTAAAGGGTACTCCCCACAAAGGGATATTCCAGGCAGTGAAGATAAATTCAAAGGCACAAGGTGATGAACCTCGTGAGTGCAGGGATCTCCGGGGGGCTGGGTGCTGTGAGTGAGAATGTGTAGTTGGGAAGTCCAGAGAGCTGTGGGTGGGGGTGAGAGCAGGAACGGATTGTGGAAGATGCAGCCAGACAGGCGCTTGATGTAAAAGGTCAGTGGTTTGGGCATGAGGATATGTGGCCAAAGATGCTAACTTATCCTCCTAAGTTCTTAGTCTAAGAGCAGGAAACTGTATGGCAGGGAATGCATGAGTCTTCTCCAGCCACCATAACAAAGTATCACAGACTGGAGGGTTCACACCACAGGTTTACAAGGTGTTCATGGGGCTGGTCTCTGCTGAGGCCTCACCCCTTGGTTTGTGCATGGCTTGTCCATGTGTCCTCACATGTCTTGTCCATGTGTCTGTGTCCCCACCTCCTCTTCTCAGCTCGTGAGGACACCAGTCATATTGGGTTAGGGCCCAGCCATATGACCTCGTTTTATCTTAATTACCTCTAGAAAGCCCCAATCTCTGAATATAGTCACATTCAGAAGTGCAGAAGGTTAGGACTTGAGCACATGAATGTGAAGGGGCACGGCTCAGCCCACAACAGAGAAAGTCACGCACTCAGAATCACTAGAACCTGAACCTTTGTGACCAGCCCATACAATCCAGAAGCTTATCAACTGTTTGGTCTGGTGAAAGGGGTGTGCCTTTTACCTCCTTCCAAAGATTCCTTCCCCATCCTCTATTTCCTGATTAAGTGAAAGCTAAGTGACCATTTCCCCAAAGCCCCAATTTCTGGACCCAAGCCACAAACGTAGCAAGCATGGGATTCACAGAGTTGCCTGGTTTCCTTATCTTTCAAGGCCCAACTCAAACACTGCTTCCTTTGTAAGCATCCTCACACCCCCTTTCCTGGAGCAGAGGACAATCTCCTCTCCTCTGTGCTCCCATGACACTTCATCTGCACCTCTCAGGGAGTCTCTCCTTGCAGTTTCTGTGCCTCCACAGCCCTGGAGTAAGCTGAAAACACCTCCACCTTGTGTGTCTCACTCCCTTGAGGCCAGAATTTTCATTTTCGCCTTATCCAACACACGATAAACATCAACACTGATAAAAGAATGAATGTAGTTTGTTGCTACATTCTTTACAGAACTTTGGCACCTGGATCACCTGGGTCACCCTTTCCAGCCTCATCACTGTGTCTCTTGCCATGTTAAGGGCAGATAACCCTGGTCCTTCCTGGAGGATTAGCTCCCAGAGGAGGAACTTTAGTACTCATGTTAGGTACTAAGCATGGAACTGCAGACTCGGAAAGAAGGTGACCCCGTGATGGAGTAAATGGGCCTATCTTGAGGAGATCGTGTATAACTCACACAGAAGGAAGGCACACCAATTGTCTTCTACAGATATGATAATGAATTCTATTCTTTGACAAAACAAAAAAACAAACTTAAAGAAACACAAAATATTGCATCCTTGCTGTTTTTTCTGAGTCACCGGGATTTTAAGTCTGGGGCTGGATGACTCCCATTGGGGATAGAGTGTGGAAAGAAAGTTCTTGTAAAGAACTCCACGGTCAATATGCTTTCCAAGTAACTGCTGATGACACCTGAGACTGAACAGAAGAGAGGAGCCCACGTGTATGCACACTGCCATTTTTCTTTCTTTTAAAATTTTTTTTAATGTTTGTTTATTTTTTGAGGGGGGGGAGGGGCAGAGAGAGAGGGAGACACAGAATCTGTAGCAGGCTCCAGGCTCTGAGCCATCAGCACAGAGCCTGATGCGGGGCTTGAACCCACGAGCCACGAGATGACGACCTGAGCCAAAGTCGGAAGCTCAACCGACTGAGCCACCCAGGCACCCCTCGTGTTGCCATTTTTCAATGGGCCCATAAATGTACAGTTGTGATTAACAAAATTACCATTCCTCTAAAAACCCTTACTGAATCTTCAGTGGATTTTTGTTGTATTATTTCCTCAACTGCTTGATACTGACAGTATTCTGAAGAGGTCTTGAAATTACCTGAAGTTATAAAGGGGAACCTCTTAAACGAAAAGTTCGGGAGCCAACTAATTTTGATATGAATGCTTGTCCTTTGTGAAAAAAATGGAGACTTCTGCTCCAAGCATTGAAATGAGCAGCTAGGGAGAATTTTAAGATTCTGTTTCCATCTTTTGATTTTGATGACACTCTGTTTTCAGTGTAATTCCTTAGAAGTGCTCTAGGGTAGGGCCGGGAGCCAGGGGTTTGTTTATCTTTCAGCCCGTGGTGACGAACTCCAGGATTCCTCTACAGGGCACACTAGCACTAGCACAGAGTACAGACAAAACAGGATATTACTTTCTGATTTAGTTCCCTGTGAGAATTTCCCAAAGGGCTCTCGGGTTGCCTCTTCTAAATAATCTACATGGCAAAGTGGCCCGAGACCTGCCCTGTGACCACTTTGCATATTAGTGTGAATGGGTGTTGCCAAAAGAAGAAATTATTCACAAAGAAGAAGGATTTAACAAAAAAAGAGAGGTGCTGGACGGAGCAATAATGAAAGCACATATTGGTGAAAGGTATTTGTGCGTGGCTTTGAGAGGAAAGATGTATGTTCCAGACATTAAGGAAGACTCAAACTTCTCTTCTATTGGGGAGGAGTGGGACCAACTCTAGACAGAATCACACTTAGAGTCAAAGGCATTGTCAGTGTGTTTGGCACCAGCTTTACCTTCCTCATCATGTTGGACTTGGACTAATCTATATGCCACGTTGAATTCCCTGAACATATCCCACAGGCGGGTTGGGTGAAGGGTGGTGTGGACCAGCCTAGACCAATTCACCCTAGCATCCCCCCACCAAAAGGTCCAGAAAGAGCAGTGAGTGGCTCCATCCCCCATCCCTCCTCCTTTTCAGGACTCTTGACCCTTTAACTCGCTCTAAGCCTGTGCTCAGGAAGGACTGTGGAGAAGCTGGTTAAAATGCAGATGGCTTCTCATTGGCTGCAGGATAGGAATCATGTCCCCCCTAGTCCCAGATTAAGTTTATGGTCCTGGGGCACCTAGATGGCTCAGTTGATTAAATGTCCAACTTCTGCTCAGATCATGATCTCACAGTTCGTGGGTTGTTTGACAGCCCAGAGCCTGGAGCCTGCTTCGCATTCTGTGTCTCCCTCTCTCTCTGCCCCTCCCCCACTCATGCTCTATGTCTCTCTGTCTCTCAAAAATGAATAAATATTTAAAAAAAAATTTTTTTTTAAGTTTATGGCCCTTCACTCACCCCAGCCCCTCATATAGCTCCGGCTATGGCCACATTGCAATTTTCATTTGCACACTGAATCCTCTTGACTTGTTCACAAGCCTTTGAATAATGCCATTCTGTCTGAAATGTTTTTCTCTAGCTGACAATGTTCTTATTCTTGAAGAGAAAACTTTCTGAGAAGCATCCCTGACTCCTAAGGCAGGCCAGTCGCTTGGCACATGGTAAGCACTCAATAAATTATAGGTGTTATCATTGTTAGGCTCTTAGCCATCCCCAACTCTGGATTTCCACAGCCCTTGGTCTATACGCATTAGAGCACCTAGTGTTTGCAGATCTTTCTCCCTCATTAGTCTGTTTTGTACATCTAGCACAGTTCCTGGTACAACATTTGTTAAATGAATCGGGCTCAAACTCAGGTACCCAGAAGCACCATTGACGAACACATTCAGAAGACAAAGTAGATAATAGGGAAGAGTGGAGACTGGGGAATGGAACTCCTGGCTGCATCTACTTTACTCTGAGCAATTGCCGCTATGCAGGAATGCTTTGATTTAAAACACAAACGAAACCAAAAAACACCGTAGACCTGAATTTTTCTGCATAGTCTCTAAATTTCAAAATCTTCGCAACAAACATGAATTTTCAAAACCACGGAGTAAGCCAAGTAAAACATTCCTGAAAGATGCCAGTTTCCATCTTGCTTAGAGACTGGAGGGGGTGGATGAGTGTTGACTGGTCTCCAGATGACAGCCACTTCTCCCGGAGTCAGGATGGCCCCTGGAGGTCTTTCTGCCAACATCAGGAATAGGACCACTTCCCCTTGCACTCTCTAGAGCATACCACAGTCTTCCACTTCCAGAGTCTCTATGGGCTTTCAGTCTACTGACAAGCTGCCTGGCCATAGAATTCCCTGCCTGTGTTAGGGATTGGCTGTCGACGCCATTCAAAGGCAGGCTTTGCGTCCCTCAAATGGGCATGTCTGTCTGGAGTCTGGACAACACCACCTCCGAGTAGGAAGTGACAGTGAGGAAGGGACTCTGATGAGAAGGGTGGAGTCAACCCCACCTTCCAATGGGGAAAGAAAACCTGGTTGGTCATGAGGGGGCTTAGATTTCAGACCTGAGAGTGTTTGCAGCAGTCTGAGTGATCAGAGGTTCTTTATCTGTGTTTTCTCAGTTATTCTTCACCACAACCCTGAAAGGCAGGTATTTTTATCTTTATCCCATTGATAAGGTCACAGAACTTGGGGAGAAAATTCACCTAGTACCCCACAAGGACAGAGCACAAGGCTGGGAACTGAACCTTGGTGGTCTGCACACCTCCAAAGTCTATGATCGTGTTCATTCCTCCGTGATGTCCCCCGCACGAGGCGGGGTTTAGCCTGGGAGGGGAGGGGGAAAATGCCTTTCTCACTTTCCTCTCTTATCCCCATGTAAGATTATGTAACTGTGCAGAGACAGCCAATTCCCCTGCCCCTGTTTTCCTGATTCCACAGTCCCTGCAGCCCTAACAGGCAGAGAAGGGAGAGCTCAACTTCTTATGATAGAGATGCTTCTTCAATTCTATTCAGCCCACCGCTTCCAAAATGTACTCTGGCTTGTTTTGTTTTTGTTTTTGTTTTTGTTTTGTTTTTGTTTTTGTTTTTGTTTTTGTTTTTACCATGGAGCTCTTTCTCAGAGCACTTACTTCATATTCATAGTCACAGGTGTTCCATGGAATGCTCTTTGTTAAACGTTCCACTTAACTCTTAAGAGGGCAGTCTCTTAAGAGACACAGTGCTTAAGTTCCTTGTGGACCAAAGGGAACACTTATGAGCAAGCAATGAAGCTGACTTCAGGCTAGGAGAAGGCTAAAGTGGGGAGACGTGGAATATAAGAAAACCCAGAGGGACAGGTTTATGGTAATATATAGGCTCAGACTTTATGAAAACCACAGATAATGCTAAAAAGAGAAAGTTTAAGAAAGCACCTTGATTATGAGAAAGCTTGTCAATGCCAGGAATGTCTTGCCATGAAAGGCCAGGAAGGGAGGGGCTGAGAAATATTTCTCGCTGTGGGATTTTAAACAGAATAGCTTCCCCTTGGCAAGTCTCTGGTGGGGATGTTTCTAGAGTCAGAGGATAGATTAGATTATCGCAACATCCTTAGAAAGCATCCATTTTAGCCATAACTTAAAACCCTGCATCTGAAAGCTGAAGGCCAGGGAAGTGATAGGACCACACAAATCTGCAAGCAGCTTTGTGGCAGAGCTCAGCCCCGCACCCTCATCGTACAAGATTGTTTTCTGCCTTAAGCCCCGTTCCCCTCTCGAACCTTCCAAAGAGATACAGACACTCAGTGACCGCACGGGGCTGCTTCTTGTGGCAGCCAAGCAAACATGAGATGTACGATGACCACAAATGGTCAGCCTCGCTGGGGAGCACGCCTCAGGGGAGGACTCACCCAAAATAAACAAAAGACAAGGGGATTCGGGACTCCTAAATGTCACAGCAAGGCAAATTCCAACTTCTTGTAACTTTATGCGATGTTATAATTAAAAATAAACATGCAAGCCTGGGCACTCACCCCTGGGTAAAGATTTCACGGTGTCTTGTGCTGTGACAGGCCATTAGTTAGAGTAATTAGGCTGTGTGTGTAGCTCTCTTGCACTGCCTTCTCGAGGCGGAGCAGGGTGGTGGCTGCAAGTGGTGGGGGGACTCATCTAAGCCCTGAGACACAGCCGTGCTGGGAGGGGAGGTGGGTGTCCCCCTGGCACTGATGAGAGAGGGTCCTTGGACCATCTCCAGGAGCCTGGGGCTGCAGCCAGCAAGCCTCACTAGTTAGCACTGACAGGCGATGAGTCATTCCGGCTTGAATGAGGCTCATTATTCAAAAGGAGGTGCCAGAATGCCAGTTGGTGTGGTTGGAAATAAATATATCCGAGTGTTTCAGCAATGCCAGCTCCATTCCTACTCTGAAAAATGTCAGATGCTTCCTACCTCACTGTCACCGGTGAGCGCTCTGCAGTGTAAACAGAAGGCTTGGTTTAGTTTGGTTTAGCTCTCTGAGAAAGCAAGTGGAGATAGTAATGCCCACCTTGCAGGGCTGTGAGGGGTAGAGACGTTGGAGCCAGATAAGCATCCAGACGGGTGCCTGGCCCCACATGGGCATGCAGGAAAGAGCGGTTAGGCAGCGCATATGAACGCTGACCCCGGCTCTCTGGAGCTTAGATGGACTTGGGTGTGAATCTGGGTTTTGTTGCGTATGGAATCGGACAACTCATTCCAACTTCATGTTCCTTGTCTGTAAATGAGCAGAGTAATAATTGTCTTACTATCTACCTTGCAGTATTGCTGAGAACACCAAAGATAATGCACAAAAGTACCCAGCACAGCATCCATATGTCATGGGGCGTCAAATACTGATTGTGGCTAATCTAAATATTTAGATAGAACTGAAATTCACTTTTGTAATCCAGCCAGCACTATTCTGCCTGGTCTTTCCTTTGGCCGCCATCTTGAATGTGTTCCCTCAGGTTAAGACCACATACACCTGTGTCAATGAGAAAGAAGAATGATCACAGCTAATACTTGCTCAATACTAATTTTGTGCTACATTCTGTTCTCACACTGTATGCACAAACTCTTTTGGTCTTTATAACAACCCTATGAGGCTTTGCAGGTGATAAAGCTGAGACACAGAGGAGAGTAAATGATCTCTGTGACCATGTCGTGTGTCCAGAGAGTGGCCGCACAGAGATCACACCCAGGCGACTGTCCTAAGAGCTATTCCCCGCTACCCTACTGCCTCTTGCAAGATTCAGATACTTTCCCCCTTTCTCTCCTTCAATTAATTCAGGAAATTTCATGGGCAGAATATTATGTAATCATAATTGCAAACTTTTGAGTAAACCTTGTGAAATAGTTGGTTGATTTCTGTGCTTTTACATCTGCATGGTAGCCCCATTTTGCAGATGGACAACAGAGGCACACAGAGAAAGGCTCCCGAACCTTGATGTAGTCCCTGTTGCTTAATCTCAGTGCTGTTTCTGCATGCTCAGTATTTGAAATTCCCTTTCCTGAGCAGCTCAGTTCATCGCTTTCAGCACGTGTGTATCGGGCCTCACTCAGCTTCCTGAATACCTGTGGGATCAAGGTACTCCCTAATTCACTTTTGCTGTTGAAGTGTTTTTTTAAATGATTCTGGTCTGGGCAGCTAAAACTTAAAAAAAAAATTGGTTTCCCACATATATGCATAGAATTCCCTTCCTCTGCTTGGAATCGAACTGGATATACAAAATTAATTTTTTTTTCTGATAAAAATCACAATAAAATAGCTGGAGGCTCTGTTGTTTCAGCTACGGATTCTTGGTTGTCGCTCACATGACAGTCAGTAAAAGATCATGCTGAGTAGGCTAGCAGCAATAGTCCCGACGCCTGCCTTACACCTCACGTAAATGCATGCTCTGACAAAATCATTTATTAGGGACACATCTGGGAGCCAGGCAGTCTCACCCCACACCGTTGATGCATCCTGCATTCCCTCCCTCACTCTTACGTGAAGTCCCTTATTTGTTCCACACCGTTCCAGCTGGCAAGGAGATTGCCATGAGCAGTCACAAGACATTGGGGCCGTTGAAATTCAGGGCAAATGTTCTCATTTATTTTGAAAATTTAACATGTGATAAATCACAAACAAATCAAAACTTTTGTTCAACCCAACTTGGCGCACTCCCTCTCTGGAGCTTTTGCTTACTGCTTCTTCCTTATTAGGACCAATATTTTCTGAGACTTATCTCCAATCTCAGAAACAAGCTAGAACACTGGACATGACAAATGTATTCCTAGAAAACCATATATCTGTGAGATTCCACAATACACAGTTCCAAATATATATGTGATTATCTAGGGGAACTTCTTGATTTGAATGATAGGGTTTACTAGCAGGAGTATTCAGCCTGCTCTTTGGAAATTTGTTTTTTTGAAAATCTACTCCATATCAACCTGTTGGTGAGAAGAAGCTAAAACCGTGTGGGCCTCATGTGCAGAAGGCCTACAGTGTTGCGTCCTGGACAGAGGGCAGGAGTTCAAGTTCTGTGCCATAAACCAGCTGCGTAACTTTAAATAAGAGTTAAGTTCTCTGAGTTTCGATATACTACTTCTTAGGAAAAAAAAATTGGGATAATAACACAGAGGGGTCACTGTGAGTATAAAATGAAAAATAAAAAAACAAAGAAGAAAGTAGTTTGTAAATCCACAATGCTAACCAATTGTTCAAAATTATGGGCTTTGACTTGAGGAAAGCTGAAAAGACTAGATCTTCTCCTGGCTCCAAATGATCCCCCTTCCCTGCTGCCATGACTTCCTGGTACGCCCACAACAGTAGTGCCTTGGAGTTCAGGTGAGTAAACCTGAGAATACCTTGCAGATGTGTGATGTATGTTTCTGGAAGTGGAGACCCATTAAGGCACAGCTTCCCTTCTACATTTGTCCCATCGTTTAATAATGAGGATGGTCATGTAACATGCTATTAAAATGGACTTCTTTCTGGCGTCAAAGGCCCAGGGCAAAAGGCCAAGTACCCCTGATTCCATAGTGGTTAGACCATCTATGCAAGACTTTTTAAAAAAAGTGGCACATAACTCATTTGGGTACCTTTGTCCATCATCCATTTAGAGGGATCAACTCAGAGGCCAATGCCATAGAAGATGTCCACGTGGAGATGCCAGAGAGATCTGTGTCCCACCCGCCCACCCCACCCCACCCCACCTCTGGGAGTGGAGAAGAAGAGTGATACTGCTTTTGTCTCATCAAGCTAGAGAGGGTGCCCCGAGAGAATTCAAGCACCTTGCAATATGCCTGCCACATTTAGTGGAGCATGAGAACCAGCAGGAAGGCTGTGGCTGGATCAGAGTGAGGCTGTCACATTGAGAGGAACGCCTGAGCTGGGAGTCCTTCCTCTCCCAGTGGAGTGAAGATGAATGAACACCTCTCAGGGGCCAGGTTGGGTCCATGAGGGAGAGGACAGACCTTGGGCTCCTTTGAATCCCCACCAAGAGGACTGCTGAGGAGCCATGTGACCCCAAGAGGGGGGCACTCTTGCTCAGGAAGGAGGAATTGCAATGTCTGACTGAGAAGAGTCAATGACTTTTGAGCTGTGAGCTTCCGCTTTCTTTTAAGGGCCGTTGTCACCCAAGGACCCCACTGGGACCATATCTGAGGAGGCTACAGAGTGCCCTGGGAGAGAAGTAGTTGGCAGGGCATCTGCCACCATGCTCGGTGTTATCTTCAGGACAGGTATGTGCAGGCAGGAGGCAGTATTCCTGACCCTTGTCTCTCTCCTCCTTCTTTCCTTCCTTCCAGCCTCCAACTCTGCAGGCCAGAGGCAACCTGGGAGGGAGGCAGAGACAGAGGAGAGCAAGGCATGGAAGAAGAGAAAAGTCAGATCTTCCCTGCTTCTTTGGCCATCTCCTGGCTGAAGCTAGAGAAAGGGGTAGGTTTGAAAATGGTAGGGGCGCCTAGGTAGCTCAGTTGATTAAGTGTCCAACTTCAGCTCAGGCCATGATCTCACGGTTTGTGAGTTTGAGCCCCGCATCAAACTCTGTGCTGACAGCTCAGAGCCTGGAGCCTGCCTCAGATTCTGTGTCTCCCTCTCTCTCTCTCTTCCTCTCCCCCACTCGTGCTCTGTCTCTCTCTGTCAAAAATAAGTGTTAACAAAAATAAACTCAAAACGGATAAAGGACCTGAATGTGAGACAGGAAACCATCAAAACCCTAGAGGAGAAAGCAGGACAAAACCTCTCTGACCTCAGCCACAGCAATTTCTTACTTGACACATCCCCAAAGGCAAGGGAATTAAAAGCAAAAATGGAACTATTGGGACCTCATGAAGATAAAAACCTTCTGCACCGCAAAGGAAACAATCAGCAAAACTAAAAGGCAACCGACGGAATGGGAAAAGGTATTTGCAAATGACATATCGGACAAAGGGCTAGTATCCAAAATCTACAAAGAGCTCACCAAACTCCACACCCAAAAAACAAATAATCCAGGGAAGAAATGGGCAGAAAACATGAATAGACACTTTTCTAAAGAAGACATCCAGATGGCCAACAGGGACATGAAAAGGTGCTCAACAGGCACATGAAAGTCGCTCCTCATCAGGAAAACAGAAATCAAAATGACACTCAGATACCACCTCATGCCAGTCAGAGTGGCTAAAATGAACAAATCGGAGACTATAGATGCTGGCAAGGATGTGGAGAAACGGGAACCCTCTTGCACTGTTGGTGGGAATGCAAACTGGTGCAGCCGCTCTGGAAAAGTGTGGAGGTTCCTCAAAAAATTAAAAATAGATCTACCCTATGACCCAGCAATAGAACTGCTAGGAATTTACCCAAGGGATATAGGAGTGCTGATGCATAGGGGCACTTGTGCCCCAATGTTTATAGCAACACTTTCAACAATAGCCAAATTAGGGAAAGAGCCTAAATGTCCATTGACTGATGAATGGATAAAGAAAGTGTGGTTTATATACACAATGGAATACTACGTGGCAATGAGAAAGAATGCAATATGGCCTTTTGTAGCAACGTGGATGGAACTGGAGAGTGTGATGCTAAGTGAAATAAGTCAGGCAGAGAAAGACAGATACCATATGTTTTGACTCTTATGTGGATCCTGGAAAAGTTAACAGAAGACCATGGTGGAGGAGAAGGAAAAAAAAAGTTAGAGAGGGAGGGAGCCAAACCAGAAGAGACTCTTGAAAACTGAGAACAAACTGAGTGTTGATGGGGGGGTGGGAGGGAGGGGAGGGTGGGTGATGGGCATTGAGGGGGGCACCTGTTGCGATGAGCATGGGTGTTGTATGGAAACCAATTTGACAATAAATTTCATATTAATAAAAAAATAAGTGTTTAAATAAATAAATAAATAAATAAAATGGCTAAGAATGTGGAGTTACAGGATTATGACTAAGGAGCGGATATTCACATTGTTAAAGGGACTATTCTTTGGAATCAATGTGACTTAAAGACTTATTTCCCAAGAATGGTGAGGGCTGTGGTTTGTGGTATTTCTTTTAATTAAATGTTTTTGCTTGCAAACATTTTTCATGTTCCTTATTTAATTGCATTATCAAAGAACATGTTCTGAATGATATTAATTCTTCAGAAAAGTTTGATACTTCCTTGGGAGGCTTCATTTCTGAGTCTGTGTTCCCTTGGAACAACCTGTATGAGCAACTTTGGATGCTTAAATTTGACTTACTTTATTCATACCTGTTCCTACTCAAGAGTAGATATTTTAAAATCCGAGAGCCAGCATTCCAGAGACTAATATTCTTTGAACAGAAAAAACAAATACTAATGCCTGGCCATTTTTTTGTAATTGATTCGTGTCTTTTTGAAAAATAGAAACATATTCTTTATTTGTAAGTACAGGGATATATATAGATATATCAATATCTCCACCCTTGTGATTTAATCTGTTAACTATATATATATTCTCACAACTTTCTTATCTGCTTGCTCTTTCTAGAAGAGTGTATTAAAATCTTTCACTATGCTTATAGATTTATGAATTTCTCCTTGTAATTAGATCAACTTTTATGTTAGGTATTTTAAGGTTAAGTTGATAGGTGCATAAACATATAATGCTTGTTATAACTTTTGGTAGAATATCATTGATTTTTATATAGTATCCTTCTTTATTTAGATTAAGATATATTTCATTAATTAAAGTTGTTAATTTTGTTAATTCTACAGAATCATACTTTAAATTCTTTAAATTCTATTCTATTCTAGTATTTAATATCACTGCACCAGATCTTTTCAGTTAGTTGTGCCTTTTTCCCATTTGCCTTTTCAGTCTTTCTGTGTAAAATTTTCTTCAGTTGATTATTAGTAAGTAAGCAGCAAAGAACTTTATCTTGATTTGTATCTAATATAAAGACCTCTGTCTTACAGCAGACTTCAGAACAAGAAAAATCATCAGGGATAAAGAGAATCACTACATCATGACAAAAGGGTAAATCTCCAAGAACCACAAGCAATCCTTGATGTATATGTACCTACCAACAGAAAGTCAAAATATGTGAGGTAAAAACTAATAAACCTACAAGAAATAGACAAGTATACAGTTAAGATGCCAAACTACTCTATCAGTAGTTGACAGATACAACAGTCAGAAAGTCAGTAAGGATACAGTAGAAAGGAACAGCAGTATGAATCAACTTAATCTAACTAACATTTAGAGATTACGTCATTCAACAGCAGAATGCAAATCCTTAAATTCACATGAAATATTCGCAACCTAGACCAAATTCTGAGCTATAAAAACACACCTTGACAAATTTAAAAGAATAGAATAACAGAAGGATAGCTGGCAAAATCCCCGATATGAACATTAAACAACATACAGTTAAATAATACATGGGTCAAAGGAAGATATTTCAGAAAAATTAGAAAATATTTTCAATTCAATTCAATGAAAATAGAACATCAAAATTTGTAGGAGGCAGCAAAAGCAGTACTTAGAGGGAAGTTTCTAGCACTGAATGCATATGTTAGAAAAGAAGAAAGTTCTAAAATCAATAACCTAAGATCCCATTTTAGGAAATTAGAGAAAGTGTACATTAAATACAATGTAGGACAAAAAAAGAAGAAAGAAAGAATGGAGGAAAGAAAAAGACATAATAAAAATCAGAGCAGAAACCAACTGAATAGAGAACAGAAAAACAATAAAATCAATGAAACCAAAGTCTACCTCTTTGAAAAGATCAATGAAACCGATAAGCTTCTAGCCAGGCTAGAAATGGAAGAGGAGACCTCACTCTTCATCCCATGGACATTAAAAGGATAATAATGGAATATAAGGAATAATTCCTGGCTCAAAAATTTGATAACTTAGATGAAATGGACCAATTATTTGACAGAATCTCTGTTTCCTAACTGGTGAGTTTATTCACTTATAGTATTGTGGCTATTTATATATTTGAATTGTTTCTGCACTCTTTGTGCTTCCTGTTTATCCAAAATTTTCCTTGTTTTTTTTTTCTTTCCTATCTCTTATTGACTTAATCTAGTTTTTCTTAATACCCTTCTCCATCCCACTCCCCCCACCAAATTTGGAGGCTGTACAATCTGTTTCTAGAGTTTAAATGGTTTACCCTCAGAAAGACTATCAGAGTCTGCTAATTTTCCTTTATTGTCCATCCCCCACTTCTGTTTAGTAACAGAAAGGCTGATTTTAGTTGGATTTTAGTTGAGACATGGCTGCCTAGAATGAAGAGCGCACCTCCCAACTTCCCCTGCAGCCACACGCGGTTACAAGTGACCAGGGGATCTAGCATCCTGGAGGTCACAATGACATTAACAATCGCAGGTCAGATGGAGTCATGGAGGTGAAAGCATGATCTGCATGAGGTCCAGAGAAAGTGAGAGATGAACAATGAGAGCAAACCTTGGAGACAACTCTTTCCAGGGAGCTGTTTTGCTTTTTTAACGTATTGAGGTAAAATTCACACAACCTAAAGTTCACCCGTTTAGAGTGAACATTCCCGTGGCAACTTGGTAATTCACAATACTGTGCAAACCCTTCCAGCTGGTTCTAAAATGTTTCCATCCCCTCAGAATACAACCATGGACCCATTAAACCGCTTCTCTGCATCTCCCACTCTCTCCCTCCCTGTGGCAACCACAAATCTGCCTGTCTCTACGGATTTACCTCTTCCAGATATTTCATATAAATGTGGTCGAGGAGTTCGCTTACTTTCTGCAAAGGGAACACAGAAATGAGGCAATAGCACAGGGAGATGGAGGCGCCACGTAACTAAAAGCTGAGCCTCTGCCCTTTCCATTCTCTGGTTGAGAGCTGAAGTCTCTGCACTTCTCAGAATGGTTGCAGGAATCTCTCCCCACTGACCACTTCGAATGTCGCCTCTATGGCATTCTGTTTACAGTTCCAGGCCTCTCCTAGGGGCTGCTTCCAAGGGGGGGCGGGGCAGAAGTAAGGGAAGGGCCCTCTATTCTCTCTGGATCCCACCAGTTCTCCTCTAGGATGTTAAAATGACACCTACAAGGCCTTTAAAGATTCTTTTAACTGCTCTGTATCTATAGATGGGGACCTACCAGTTGAGAGATGAAGGCTCCTAAGCTTAGGCCCACTCCTCTTGTTAAGGACACAGTAAGACAGCAATCAAGGTGGGCTCACGGGGGATAATGGGAATCCACAGCCAGAGCAACTGAGATCTTCTAAGGCCATGCATGGTTTACCTTCTCCATTGATGAGCAATGCTCCCAAATTAATTACAGCCACTGCGTATGGGTACATTTCTTAGCTAGTGCTATGCCGATTGCTCTCTGTGCTTCGTCTCATATATCCTCACAACCCTGTTGTTGTGTTGTTATTACTTAGGTGCTGTTATTACTAGCACTCCAATTTTATAGATGAGGAAACTGAGGCTCAGAGCGGGTAAGTGACAGGTGGGATGCATGTTAGCATGACTTTAAAGCCTGGGTTAGCCAATGCACTGTGCTGCCTCACTTCTGGCTGAACCCTAAAGGCATCTCCAAGATGATGGCAGGGCAGTGGTCTCAGGAGAGCTTGGCAAGAGAGCCCTGCACATCCCCTTGGAGGGGGCCACTCATATTTTGTATTCTATCCAAAGCAACTTGAGTGACTCAATATTTCCTTGCATTTTATGCATGTTGCTTTGCAGCTAGAATTGGTTGGCTGTTCTCCTTGGCACTGAGCCAGGGATTTTTCATTTTTCTCATGTTTGCTTTCAGCCACTTGAAGGTTGCATTCTGTCCTTATTTGCTCCCAAGATCTGGTTAGGCTGCTGTGGCCCATCCATAGCTGTTGACTTACTATTTCTTTACTTGACATTTCATCAGCCTCCTTTCTCACTTCCCACCCTTGGGATACATGTTCAAGTGCAGCTTTTCACACCCCCATTCACACTTGCTCTCTCTCCCCCCTCCTTCTGAAGGCTCCCGGCTCAGATGTCAGTTGTGGGCCCAGGAGACCGTCTCTGGCCTGGGCCCCTGGGCCTGAGGCTGTGCTCTGCCTGGGGTGCATCTGGCCGCAAGGTTGTGTCTTCCTGAAGGTCATTTTTAAGGAGGCTGGGGATATAGTGGCACAACTTCCCTCTTCTGGGCACGTGGGACAAACTCAGAAATTTCAAACAGGGTTCAGTTTGTGGCATTCATAGTGAAGAAGGTACTGTCCTGTTTTGGTAAATGTAAAGGTAGGGATGGGGCACCTGGGTGGCTCAGTCAGTTAAGTGTCTGGCTCTTGGTTTCAGCTCAGGTCATGATCTCATGGTCATGAGTTCAAGCCCCACATCGGGCTCCGTGCTAACAGTGTGCAGCCTGCTTGGGATTCTCTCTCTCCCTCTCTCTCTCTGCCCCGCCCTCCTCTTGTGTGCATGCTTGCACACTCTCTCTCCCTCTCTCTCTCAAATAAATAAACTTAAAAACATAAAAATAGGGACAAAACAGATGGTAGCCGGTAGACTCTCAACCACAAAGAGATGTGTTACAAAAAACAGGGGGAGAGCACTAGGAGGTGATTTAAAACGTGTTTCTTTAACATACTATAGTTCAATGAGATATTACCATTAGGGGAACCTGGGAGAAGGGTATATGTAAATTCTCTGTACTATTTCTGCAACATTTTTTTGAGTAAAACTATTTCAATTTAGATGATGATAATAATAAAACAACAACAACAATAATAATATTTTTGGAACTTATATCTACATTTGTGCCTCAATTCCTATATTTATCTATACTGCTTTTACTATAGATCTTACTACTTATTTACAATTGGGAATTGGGAAGAGTCAACCTGTTATCCCACTCAACACTCTGTGGCTTTGAATTGTTCATGTCACACTCTCTATTTAAAAAAAACACACTTTAAACAGCATTTTGAGATATAATTCACATGCCATACAATTCACCCATTTTAAGACACTAATTCAATGACTTGTCGCATATTCATAGGATTGTACAACAATCACCCTCAAAGAAATCCCACACCAATTAGCAGTCACTCCTCCTTCCTATTCTAAATATTTCATATAACTGGAGTCATAAAATATGTGATCTTTTGTGAGTGGCTACTTTCACTTAGCATTCTGTTTTCAAGGTTCATCCATGTTGTAGTCTGGGTTAGTATTTTATCCCTTTTTATTACTCAATAATATTTCATTATGAAGATGTAACTCATTTTTTTAGTGTTTATTTATTTTTGAGAGAGAGACAGAGTGTGAGCAGGGAAGGGACAGAGAGAGGGAGACCCAGAATCCAAAGCAGGCTCCAGGCTCGGAGCTGTCAGCACAGAATCCGATGTGGGGCATGAACCCACGAACCGTGACATCATGACCTGAGCTGAAGTTGGATGCCCAACCGAATGAGCCACCCAGGCGCCCCTGTATCTCATTTTATGTATCCATTGGTTGGTCAGTAGACATTTGGGTAGCTTCCACTTTGTGACTATTATGAAAAATACTTCTATGAATATTCACACACAGGTTCTTGTGTGACATACGTTTTCATTTCTCTTAGGTGAAACATCTAGGAGTGGAATTGCTGGTCATATGGTAACTCTATGTGTAACATTTTGAAGAACGACAAACTGTTTTGAAAAGAGACTGCACCAGTTAACATTTCTACCAGCAGTGTGTAAGAGTATCAGTTTCTCCTCATCTCCACTGATACTTGTCACTGTCTTTTCCATTGTCGCCATCCTATTGGGTATGAAGTGGTATCTTACTACAGTTTTTATTTGACTTTCCCTGATGACTAATGACATGGAACATCTTGTGCTTATTGGCCATTTTGAATACTTTTATTGAAGTAATGCCTATTCTGATCCTTTGCCCGCTTTCCAACTACGTTATCTACCTTTCTATCACTGGGTTATAAGAGTTCTTTATGTATTCTGAATATAAGTCCCTTATCAGATATATCATTTATAATTTTTTCTTCCATTCTGTGGGTTTTCTTTTCAGTCGCTTGAAGTCTCAAAATTTTCATGGGTATATGCCAAAATATGCTGACTGAAACTCAGCCCCAAGATTTGTTGCAGGTATTATGGGTAGAAGCTGAAACATTTTACTTGAAAACTGCTAGAGGTTGGTTGTTGTGCTGAAGGCTAGAGTCAATACTTCTTGGGGAAGCCTTTTCCTCTGCTCAGGCAGAGTGGACTAAATACACCTTTAGCAGCACAAATATAAACCTAGTCCTGACTCATTGCACTGACGTGACAGTTTCCTTAATGCTGAGGCTTTAAACAGAAAAGCTGGGTTCTTTTAGTTAATGTAAACCGCTCTGTATGTTTTAGGCAGAGCAACGTCTTTGCAGACTTCCTTTTGTTTATTTGGTGGTGGGGTGGGTGGGGAAAAATGTTTCTTGGCGCTATCTATTCTATGCCTGTGCCTTGGCTCTTTCTGACGGAGATGGATGGTGTTTGTGTGTTTATCCTAGAGTTGTACGTGAGAAATGAGCACAGAGAAAGGAAGCCATATGAGCTGTTTTCACAAGAGGCCTTCTGCTACTCGGGGCTCACCTAGTGCGGCGTTGGGGGGTCGGGTGCCAAAGGGCAGCACCGAATCGGACAGAGGGTGAGTGTCCCCTCTCTGCAGTCTGGGGGGTGAGGGCAGTGAGGGCGCTGCTGAGACATCCCTGGAACAGACTCTAGTGTTTCTGCAAAGGTACCTTCAGTGTTAGCTTCAGGGGGGGGCCTCCCAGAGCTCACAGATCAGCAGCCTAGAAGGAGACAGCAAGAGGGCCCAGGAAAGGGCAGAGCAGAGAGCACATACTGACTGAAGACACAAAGTTGTGATGTGTCTCGGGAACAGCCGGGGTTCGCTTGGAAGGGGAGGAGCTGGAAGTTGAACAGTCAAGCTGGACCATTGTCACTTGTGCCTTTTAGGCTCAGGTGACTGCGGCGAAATCCACAGTTCACCTTTACAACAGGCGGGTTGGGTCAGATGTCACACAATGGCAGCCTGGGGGCCAAATATGGTCACTCTGTGGACATATTTGGTTGGATCAACACAACTTTTAATTAGATTTGAAATTTTTTTAATGTTTATTTATTTTTGAGAGAGAAAGAGAGATGCGAGCATGAGCAAGGGAGGGGCAGAAAGAGTGAGACACAGAATCTGAAACAGGCTCAAGGCTCCAAGCCGTCAGCACAGAGCCCGACACGGGGCTCGAACCCATGAGCCATGAGATCATGACCTGGGCAGAAGTCAGATGCTTAACTGACTGAGCCACCCAAGTGCTCCTAGATTTGACTTTAAATGGCAGTGAGGAAGCCTCATTCTCTCTTCAGTTTGCCACGGACCTTACCACTTCTATTACTCATACTGGCCCGATTCACATATTCATGTGACCCATCTAGCCTCAAATATCTGTGGATATTTGAGTTATGGAGCTCTTGACTAGAGTCTCTCAAATGACCTATATCCGAAATTCTGTGATTCAAAGTGATCTTAGCAAGACAGCTTTGAATATCCCAGCCCACAAACTCCTATAGTCACCTACACAGGGTGGAGATACCCTTTAGAAGTCTTTAGAAGACCGCTACGCTGAGTAATGATCAACCTACTCTCTAACATCCAGACCTGCTCCTAGGACAGGTTCCAGAACCAGTTTTTAATTCTCACCATAGATTTGAATCCATGTCAGTTTGTTCCTCCTTCAGAAGCTTCTCTTTACCAGCCTCATGTCTAACAAATGTGTCCTTGGTGATTGACTGTATTTCAAATACCATGAGCAGATGGCAAAGGCATTTTTTGGGTTAAAGATGCTTTCCAAGTCTCTTGGAATTTCACCACACAGGAGCTATCTATTCTGTGTATCCTAAGACCAGCCCTGAGAGCTAAGGAGACATGATTGAAAGAGAAACTTATTTTTCTGGAGATGTTATTTCTGCCCTTCTAAAGAACATACTATCAAATTACAGGTGAGTGGTGTTCTATACATTTTGAAATCATCTCATGGAATCATCTCATATGATTATACCTCCTATGAGATCATAGGACAGACAATATTGTTCTTATTTTGCACAGGACAGAGGTGAAGCATGGAGAAATTAAGAGCCTGTTCAAAGACACAATTTAAGGGACTGAAACATAAAACTTCATGAGTTCTCACTCATAATACATTCAAATGAAAAAAAATTTTTAAGTTTATTTATTTTTGACAGAGAGAGAGAGAGAGAGAGAGAGCGTGAGCATGAGTGGGGGAGGGGCAGAGAGAGAGAGACACAGAATCTGAAGCAGGCTCCAGGCTCTGACCTGTCAGCACAGAGCCCAATGAGGGGCTCGAACTCATGGACCGCAAGATCATGACCTGAGCCGAAGTTGGATGCTCAACTGACTGAGCCACCCAGGTCCCCCTCAAATGAATTTTTTTAGGAAAACTGAATTTACCCCAAACTATTCCTTGTAAGTGATATTTATATAAGACTCCTAATTCCTAGTTTTATGCTTTCCCTCCCTTCTTATTTGTCCTCGGGATTTGGAGGTCTGAAAACGGGGGCAGGAATTGTGATAGAGAGAAACAGGACTGAATATACCCAAGCTCACTTCAGTGTGTAATTTTATGACAAATTGCTGAAGGGATGTTCTCGGATGAAAGGTTAAGTGTGGTGGTGTTGAGAACCACTGGCATATAAAAAGCGTAATAAAATCAGTGTAGCGTGGAAAGAGAAGACAGCCTACCATGAACTTGATCTAATAGAATCAAATCAAATAATATCCAAGCCGGATATAAGAACTGCAATCTCTGATCAAGATATTGCTGTGCAGATAAAACCTGGCCCAAGGGGTTGACCATGGTTTGCATTAGCAATGCTACATGCCCAGGGAAAAAAGAGATTTAAGGAGGTGCATCGGCCGAAAGCGTGTGAAGTTCAAAGCCAAGAGTAAGAAAACAATTAGAAACAGACATCTCTGGTGGATGGTTTCCATAAAAGTATAAGAGCTCTTCGAAAGAAAGACATACAGCTTATGAGAGAATGTTTAGGGGAAATTCACTTTTCCTGGGAAAAGAGAATGCAGTATTTGAATGAGTCTGGTAGGTGAGCACTGTGGAAGAATTACAGAATGCTTAAAGATTTGTACATCACACGGGGGGTTTGTCCCTTCGGCAAATGTCTGCCTGGGAGCACAGGCCTGAAGAAGCCGGTCTGCAGGCTTGAGCTTGGTGCTGTTGTGAAGGTCCCTTATTAATTTTAGATAATCCCCTGCGTAGTAGCAAGAACTTTGATTCTGGGGAAATGTTGACTGTTTACAATCACAGGAGAGTGAATTCTAAGAAATTGTGCAACACTAAATTGTCAGTCATAGACAATTACTAAGAGCTGTAATTGAGGGATAAAGCTGTCATTCAGAAGAAACAAATGGCTGGGAGAATAAACAGGACTCTCATTAGTGAGTCTTCTAATGTATTTTCTTCTGCAGCAGCCCACCAGTTGAGAATCACCGTGTTCAGTCTTCTGCATGTGAAAGGTGTTGTCAGAGCATTTCTTCTTCTGGATCAGAGTTCTGATCATTGGGCACGCATTCATACCTAGGTTTTCTCCTGCAATTTTTAGTGGGCTTTTTGTGTTCTCTCTAGGCATGCTGGGAGGACTAAAGAGGGATGAACCCACTGAAGGTCGTCCACATGAGAGGTGGAACCCACTCTAAGGAAGGGAGGACTGCGCAGCAAGGGTGTAGATAAGGGACATGCTGGTAAGTGCAGAAGGGGAAGGGCAATTCTAAATTAAAGCACTTATCAATCAATTGCCCAATGATCCACTAACTATGCATTCATATCTGAGCATTAGGTTTAGGGGACTGTAATCACAAATAAATAAAAACTAAAAGGATTGGCTTTCTAGGATCTCCATGAGCTACAGGGAGCCCAAGGGGTCAGCAGACCTGTGCCAGCAGAACTAGGATATGGCACCCTTGTTGGTGTGAGTTGGGGAGTGTTGGAGAGTGGATGGTTAGTGGATGTGGTGGGGACATTGATGAGAATCAGCTCTCTCTGCTGGCGTCAGCAGCAGCATCCTCCATGGTCAAGGATGGAGAGCCAAGGCCTTTGGTACTTAGGCCAGCTCTACATGATTGGTGGCCATGGCAGAGGCCCTGACTGGGCTGGCAGAAGCCATTAGCACAGATGTTCCTGTCTCACTGGCAGCAACAGAAATCATTATTCCTGTGGCCCAGAGCAGGAGACAAAAGTGAGGAGGGTCAGGGGCAGGTGTGTGCCAGCCAAAGCACCAGCTGTGCCTTCCCAGAGCTACCTGGGAAGAATTTCAAGTGTCTCAGCTTTCTTAAAGATTGTGTGTGAGCACATCCTAAGAAATTCTGTTGTGTTGCTGCAATCTCTTTGTCACCAGCAGTGTGTGGGCTGGGGAAACACAGAGGATACAACAGAGAGAAGGAAAGCCAGTGTCTTGTGAGTTACATGTGTGATTTTAGGGGCAGAAATGATGAATGGGTGATACACCTTGGCTGGATCCTGCCACTAAAATGGTTTGGCTTTGCTTGGAGGTATTTATTTTCCAATCAGTTGGCAAGGGGAAGGGCCAGAGGGAGAGTGAATCCTCTCTCTTGGATTCAGGTGGTGAGTAATTCCTCCCTTCTTGACCACGGGGAGGAGGCTCTGAAGCAAAAAACAAAACAAAACAAAACAAAAAAAAAAACAACAAAAAAGGAGTCTACAAGATGTGGGATAGGCAGTAATGCCAAACTTTGGTAGTGCAAAAGGAAAGAGTTGGTGTTGAATGGAACAAGAAAACCAAATCACTTAGGAGCATATTTGTTTTAGGTTCATAGAGATGGTGGAAAGGAGAAGGAAGGACATTTGGATTTAGGAGTAAGTGGTCATGATTAGAGGCAGGTCAGGTGGAGAAGCAAGGAAAGGTTCGGGCAGTAAATAAAATAGCACAGGTATTATATATTCTTTGGTAAGAAAAGCTGGCTCCAATTGCCCAAATAAGAAATAATTGAAGCGTAAATGGAACTATCACAAGATATAGGAGGGGCCAGATGAAGAGTGGCTATTGGCTCCAGTGAGAAGCAGCAGTAGGGGGAGAAGGCTAGAGTCTCAGTCATCGTGGGGTCTAGCTCAGTCTACCCAATCAACTACCAACTGGTTGACACTTAGATACTGCTAAGCTAAATGTGGTTTCTGAGGTTATATGCTTGGAAATAGTATCACCAAATGGTGTTTGCATATTTCTTGTTCTTCCTCCTTTCTCTGAGTCAGTTTTTCAAAACTTGTTTCTGGTTCCAAAGCATATTTTTCTCATTATAACATTATCAGATAAACATTTTGATTTGCCATGCTTCTCTGGTTTTTAAAAGGTATAGGCCAAGATAGTTCAGCTTCCTAAACAGGTATTCCAGACTATTTGGACCTTACTGCATAAATTGGGCCATTGACTGAAGCAAACTCTTCTTTCTGATTTTTCACTTAAAGTTGGGAGTTAGTGGTACTCATGAAAATGGGCTGATGCAGCAGGAGAAATGAACTTCATGATTCAGCTCAGCTCCTCATCACTGGCCCTTCTCACTGTTACCTGATTTCAAACTTACATAGCCTAATAATTGTAAACAGATGTGCTCAATTGGGTTAAGCACAATGAAAGACTGTTATGCACAGGGTCACAGAAAACATCATTTTCTGAGTTCTCTGTGCCCTAACACAGGGCCTGAGTGGGAAAATGACTAATAAGAGGGGTTAGCAAACCATCCATGCCCATAAGAACCAAACTGGATATCAGGCTATCATGAAGGAAGTAGTGATATCATGCGAAAACCCTTGGAGCAGAACTTTGAGTTCAAACTCCAGCTATGCCAGGTGATCTTGAGAATATCACCTAACTTTCCTAAGTGTCAGTTTCCTCATCTGTAAAGAATTTCTTGAGTTCCTGTCCCCATTGTGCACCTCAAGATAATCAGGGTCAATGTCCTCACTAACATTCTTCTCTCTGCTCATCAGTCCACCAGTATGAGGAACCCGAAGAGAGCAGATGGGAATCTTAACTTGGAACCCTTAAAAGTCTCTTAGTAGAAGTGTGCCTTCCCACCCACATGCCAACAACCAGGACATCTAATCTGGCAGAATCCAAGAGTGTGGGAACGGAAAGCCGAAATTCCCTAAGTGGGTCTCTGGGAGTGATGGCGAGAGAGGCCAATCTTATATTCACCCCTTGATCCCAGGAAAGAAGGTTTGCGGTGAAACCAGATCATGTGATCACGTGCCCACTGGTATGCCTTCTTTGCTAAAAATTTGGTCCAACAGTCTGAAGCGATGTTGTGCAAGATCCCATGCTGGTAAATCAGGCCTTAAGTCATTGTGTGTGGTGTTGGCAGAGGTACTGAGGGCAGGCGGCGTGAACCCACACCAAGAGTTGCACGATCAGTTCCATAAGGATGAATGGCTGTCCCCTGCAGGGTAGAATGCTCTGATATAATCCACCCATCTCCAGTGGCTGGTTTCATCATGGGCTGATGCCATGTTGAGGGTTTAGTGTAGTCTCTGCTGCTGGCAGTTTGGGCACTCAGCTGAGACAGTAGCTAGATCAGCCTTGGTAAGAAGGAGTCTGTGCTGGCAGGCGTAGCCTCCATCCATAACTGCCCATTTTGCAAGCACTGGGGTGGCTAACATCCAGGAGACAAGCTGTGCTGGACTACTGTCCAACTGGCTGTTGAATGCCTCCTCTCTGATGGGCATCAATTTAAGGCAACAAAGATCTACATGCTTTGCACTCATTTTCAGTGGTCCATTCACAGGCTTCTTGCCCGCAATTCCTCATCTCCCATCTTTGAAGCTTGCTCCTCCTGGACGCTAATCAACCAAAGTCATTTACCATGTACATCCTAACCCAGCTTCTCTCTCCACACAAAGTAAATGCCCACCTGTATTTCTTGTACTTATACCCCATGGATAGAATGTCCCTTTGCTACTTGTCCAGCAGAGTCATCCCTGAGTACAGCAAAAGTGCAGCAGTAGTCCATTGTTGGCTCAAACCAGCATAATTGGCTCACTTGTGGACAAATCAGCCCCAATATTTTTCCTCCTTGACTTGTTGGTCATAGGGAACACAATGGGAGGGACATGGGACACATTCCCATGTCTAAGTTACACAGAGGTAGATGCCATGGGAATATGGGCTTATGTGCTCAAGATGCTTACTTGTGCTCCATGAACCTGCCCAGGCCCAATCCTGATTTTGCCATTTCCATTGTGTGATATATTACTAGTACGTTCACTCAACCTTACGGTAGATCTGATAATCCCAGATCACAGTGAGTCGCTCCAGATACACTAGGGGCCCTGTGGCCTAACAGAATTTGCTAACTCTCTGACACGAAAGGACAACTCTGCTCCACAACTGTAGGGTTCTGTGATTCTCCTGCTGGAATGTTCCAGAGGCTCCAACAGCATCCTTATACACCATGGTACCTTTAGCATTGTCAGATCTACTGGCTCATAGGCACAACTCATAAATATGCAACTCAATGAATTTGCACAAGAAAACATACTCTTGAAATCACAACCCAGGTCAAAGAATAAGATGTCGTTAGCTGGCTCTAAGTTTTCAGAGAATTTGTCAGGTAGCTTTTTATAGTGAGGAACATAATACAAAAGAAATCGTACGCTAAAGAAATCATAGACACTGTCTTCACACGGCTGTTTTTTACGTTGACCCTGAATAAACACCAAAAATGTAGTTTTGCATTCTGTAGCTGTTTTATGGTGAACAAATAAATACAGCACAGTTTCTGCATTTATGGAGCTTGTGGTCTAACAGGGGAAATAGGCGTTGATCATTAGCCATTATGCAAATGAATATATAATTGCTTCTTCTCCCTCAGATTCCTAACTTTCTGTTAGTTTGATCTCATCCTCTCAGCCCAATTACTTTGGGTTATGACCCCAGACTTACTCTGAACCTCTGGTTCCTTTGGTCTTTGCATCCAGACTTAGTCATGGTATTTGGACTTCTGCTTTCTTATACAGGCTCTGGCTGACCTCCCACCTCTGGTCCCTAGGACATTCTAGAGTCTTGGAAGAAACTATTTGTTCCAACTTAGGCCCTGGTGGAGACCAATCCCTGCCTCAAGCTACTGTACTCCTGGTGGTGGGATGGAAGCAGCAGGGACAGAACTGTCCCCTGGCTGTCCTGATGCAGGAGTGACCTCATGCCAGAATCTGGAGACCAGCTGACTTTCCAGCCTTTACAGCTCAGCACAGCACAGCACAGCAGCTGTTGCCATGTCCTTTTCCAGCTGGTCCTGCCACGTGGCTTGGGGCAGTCCTCCCAGAAGCTCCGTCTTATGGCCGTTTCTCCAGCCTCTTCCTAAATCCTGCGGATTACCTAAAATCTCAAATTAATCTCTCTTCTGCTTAAAATGGAGCCTGCCATTTGCAACTAGGAACACAGAACCAAATGCATGGTGGGGCCTGTTGGAAAGGCAGAATCACAGAATGTCAGAGCTGGAAGGAAGCCTTAGACATTAGGCTAACTGCCCCATACCAAACTGGTGTTCCTGATCCATTCTAGCTCCTACAATTCAGAGGGATTTCCCAAACGCGGAAATCAAATCCTATAACTCACTTGTTTCAAATGCTGTTTAAAGTCCTAGAATGAAACCCAAACTCCTTAACACATCTCCAAAACCTCATATGCTGTAGGCCCTGCCCTACTTCTTTGACTTTATTTCCTACCAGTCTTACTCTGCCCATGGCGGTTGACCTTCCTGGCCCCTGGACGTGCCAGCCACAGACCTGCCTTACAGCCTTTGTCCTTGCTGTTCCTTATAATTGCAATAATCATCCCCAAATCCTTGGATGGCTGACTTCTCATTCACATACGAGCTCTCCAGAGCCACCTTTCCTAACCATCCTATCTTAAGAAGATCCCCTATGGCTTGCTAGCCCATCACTCTTTTATTTTCTTTACTGACCTTGCCATTTCTATAATTACTTGTTTTTACCTGTGTATAGTCATGTCTCTATGAGAGCAGGTGCCCTTGAGCATCTTGTTTTCTGCTATATTCCCAGTGCCTAGACTAGAGCCTGGTGCGTAGTCGGTGCTCAAATAATAATTAAGGCATGCACGAATAAGTGGCTCTGGAAATAGTTGTGAAGGGCTTGAGATGTGAAGCAGAGAAACCGTATAGAAGGAATGAGAAAGGGAGCCACTCGGGTGGGAGACGGCAGTACCAGTAGATAGTCACACGTGCATGATGACAACAGACCTAAAGAGGAGTGTTCATGCTGTAGAGAGCACAGTTTGCATATTATTATGACACTTCCCTGGAAGATTAGAGTTAAGTGTCTTGCTCTAACAAAATTAGTATGTTCTGAACAATCTTCTATCTGATGCAAGGGAAGCCCCTTCAGGAAGGGACACTTGTTTCTGTTCTGTACAGAGACATCACATGGGCTTGCAGTGACCCTGCAAAGACCCAAAAGGAGATACAGAAGGCTAAGAGGCGCTTGGCATCCTTGTGCAACAAGGGAGAGGCTTGTCTGGTGCAGCTGAGCGATGCCAGTCTTGAAAGCCAGGCAAAGAAGTCTTAACTTTGTGTGTTAGTAAATTAGGAGCCATTACAGATCTTGCTCCCAGAGGGTTCAAGGGGTCTGCTGCTCTCCACAGGTGCCAGAGAAGAAGTCCAGGAGGTTCTAAATGGGCAAAAGGCCATTGGAGGCATTGCCACAGCCATCAACTTGTGTTTTCCATGGTACTTCTGGGCTGGAAGGGATAGGACATAACGTACAGTGCCTGGCACATGGTAGACAATCAGGAAATACTTGCAAAATGAATATATTAACCAATAACCTATATAAGTCATAGCATGGAAAATCCATACTGGACCTAGTTGGCTGTAGATGACTGTGTCCACACAGTCATGGGGACAGACTGGCAGAAGGAGGTACAGAGAAGATACACGTGTCCCTGGGAGAATGATGACCTCTGCCATCTCCTTAGTGAACAAACAGGTCTAGAAGACAGAGTTCAATTTGCAATCAGTTGCCACAAGGCCTCATAGGTGGCTCTTTTCTTTGTACCTCTATTTTGTACCCATGAAGTCTCCTGAGGTGGGCAAGGCTCACAGAGAAAGAGCAAGTCAAGAATTACCACCAGTAGGTGAAAATGCCTCTGGGTAGAATCCACCCCCTGTCTTCATTTTTCTCTGTTCCTTGGCAGTTTCTATGAACACAAACCACATATTTTTATAACTGTTCTTCATTAAAATCATTGAGGGCTGAAAACAAGACAGCAGGCTGGAGCTGACATGACTGCTGAGGGATCTCACTTCTTTGCCTTGCCAGAAAGTCTAGGAACAGAGACTGAGGCTTGGCCAGGCCAGTGGGATAAGGGATCCGGGTTTCCCTCTTGACTCCCTTTCCCTCTTTCCCTCCTTCCTCTTTTCTGTCCTTTCCTCCCTCTCTCCATCCCTCCCTCCCTCCGTTTATCTGTCCCCTTTGGACTCCTCCATCCGCTTCAAGTTCTTCCTAAATGCCACCTATGTTACAGATATCACACCAATGCTGAAGACAAAGACATTCATGAGACACCCCATCCTTACGGTGTGTATACACTTCAGCCTTTCCTTGCAATTTAGGGATTTGGCTTCAACTCAGACTTAGGAGTGAAGGCACTTATTTTGCGTTTCAAGGCTGTCGGAGCTCAAATGCTGTTGGGCCCCTGTTTGGCCTGCTGAGAGGTGAGCAAGAATGGTAGCCAGGAGAGCTTGAGTGAGACCTGCTTCTCTGCATCTTGCAGGTAATTTGCCCGGCCAGGCTAACAAATATGACTCATGGAGACTCAGTCATGGGCGTGTGTTTTAGTAAGAATCCCTGGATGTTGACCAGAGATTGTGAGTATCTATGAAAAGGAGGTGCAGCTTACAATCACCAGGAATGTTATTTTGCCCTTTCAGCTTCCTTCAAGAGGAAGAGGGCAACAGACGATTCAACATGTGCGAAATGTAACAGGGTTTTTAGACACAAGTTATCAAGTAGAGGCCTCTCTAATTTTCGGGGCTATTTTATATTATTCAGAGCTGTTAATGAAGACCACAAAGGCCACTGGGATCATTTCTTTGTAGAACATAGCTCAGAATTTCTGTCTTTGTTGGTAGAGAGAATAGAAAAGCAAACTGTTAAGTTCAGAAGCTGAGGACAGCAGATCAAGGTTCTGGTGACAGTTTAGTCACAGTAAGTTGGGTGGCTTCGGGCAATTAGTGAACCAATTTGTCTGAGTCTTGGCCTTTTTACTATTAAGTGGGTTCCACAACATTACCTCCCTCACCTACTTCGGTGTTACAAGGATTCCCTGAAACAAGAGCGTAAAGGTCACTTGAACAATGAAGATTCCTGCTCAGCTAGATGTGGGCATGGTAAACTGAGTTGTCTCCGAAAATGAGGTAGGAAGATGCCGTGACACTTAGCTCAGGGACCAGTGACTCTCCTGAGATTAGCTTGAGATCCTTCCTCCTTTGCATTTTCGGCCTCTATGTTGGATTTTCTTCCTCTTTCATGGCTTTCACCCAAGGTTTGCCCTTTAGATGAGAGCTCCTCATGATCTGACCTGTACTAACCAAGGAAACAAGAGTCCTGTGACTGTTGGCATCGTCCCTGCCATGCTCCTTTGCCCCCAAGAAGCCGAATTCAAATGCTCTCTGGCCATTCTGTGCCCTCTTCACATAGCTGGTATGTGAGCCCTCCTGGCCTCTGTCACTGTCCCTCCAAGTCCTGATTCCTGACACAGGGGCAGTCCCTCCTTCCCAAGTGACCACCTTCTTTTCAGGGGTTCTCTAAGCAAATTCCTCTGAAATGTGTGCTGGCCAGGACTCGATGAAGTCTTTATAGCCAATTCAATGCCCCACGAGAAAGCTAATCAGTCTCGTGTTTTAAATAGTCATCTGGCTTTGGGCCAGAGCCTACCTACCCTTCCTAGGTTAAACACTAATCTTACTCAACAGTTTTAGCTCTGACTCTTAAGTTTCCCAAAATTAAACCCCTCACCCTCAACATGAATTTGCCATCATTTTTAAGGATGAAAAAAATCTGCCACAGATATTAAAGGTCATTTCCGAAGAGGACTCATTTGAGTGTTCTGAATTATTTATCATTGAATTGTGACTTAACCACTGGAGGTTTCCTGTTTAAAGGGCAACCCTTACTTGTATTCAGTCATTCTAATGTATTTGGATTAAAAAAAAAAAAGTAACCTATGTAATAATCTAGGCTGTGGTCATCCCATAGCTAGTTGCCCATCTAAGGATCTTGGATATGTAACCTATTTGTGTCCAAAAGCATGTAAAATGTTTACAGCAAACATGCCTATAATAGAGCTTTTAAAATAGGAAATTCAAAACCATGAACAAGTTGGGGGGATAAAATATTCATGAAACAGTTACTGGTTTTTGCACATGAAATTGAATTACTCATGAATCAAAGAGGAAAAACACTTTGAAAGACCAGAACTCAGTCTATCATTAAAACAGGAATATTTCAGGTCTGTGAGAGAAGCAGGACAGAGCAGCTAACATTTGTTGGCACCTACTCCATCACTACCAAGAACTTTCATGTACGTCACCTCTACCCCCGCTAGGCTGTGAGACGCCGGGCAATCTACCTAATGTCTCAGGGCAGGTAACCCCTTACCTGCAAATGGGGGTGATGCTGATCTCTGACTCATCGGTTTGCTGTGAGAATTCAGTGAGATGAGGATAAGGCTCTAGCAGAGTGTCTTGCACATTGTAAACATAATAGCACCTGTAGTTCCTGGAGCACCTTCCAGTAAGGTGTCATTACGTCCACTTGAGAAATAAAGATGCATCATTTTTAGAGTTGTCACTAGTATATGCAAAAGCCAGGATTTGGGTTCCAGGTCTCTTTAGTTAAAAAGTCTATGGCCTTTCTACTGTACCTGTCAAAAAGGAATTTGCTAAATGGAGTGGGTTTTTTTTAATGTTTTTATTTTATTTTTGAGAGGGAGAGAGAGAGAGAGAGAGAGAGAGAGAGAGAGAGAGAGAACAGGGAGGGGGCAGAGAGAGGGGAGACACAGAATCAGAAGCAGGCTCCAGGCTCCAAGCTGTCAGCACAGAGCCCAAAGTGGGGCTCGAACTCATGAACCAGGAGATCATGACCTGAGCTGAAGTTGGACATTTAACCAACTGACCCAGCCAGGCGCCCCTCTTTTTGTTTTAAGAATATTGAATGACATAATAGCAATATAGGAAGCAGATGTTCTGGGGCAATTTCTTAGACTCTCAATAAGAGCCTTGAGATCAACATTAGACCATAACTCAGAGAAATGGTTTCTGTAAGGGGCCAGGCCTTGAAGCCCAGATCTCCAGGGAGCTAAATTATTGTAGAGAATGGGGCCCTCTATCTCCTCCCACACTCCTAACCCCGGCTGGTCACATAGGTGTTTTATAATATTAGCAATAGCTTAATGGACCCCATCATGGCAGCACAAGGGTTTCCATTAAGAATAGAAACAGCTCTAGCCCTCAGTTACATCCTCCCCTTGGACTGCTCCTGGATGAGGTTAAGAGGAGCTTTTTCTCCACTCAACAGCAGCCCATCCCCAAGCTGCCTCTTTGTTTTGCTTCTAGTTTTCACATCCTTGGCAACAGTCTCCTGCTCGGCATTCTGGGCCCTCAGCCTCCCAGGATTCTGGGACATGTTTCTGGCAGACCCTGGGAGAGAGAGAATGGATATTATCCTCCGGCCTGTCTCCTTGACCAGTTTACTCTGCTGGAGCTGGCACGTGGCCAGTGGTGAATCAGAGGCTCCCTGCTCTGCCCTGGACCACCCCTGCCCTTACTGCCCAGGTCTTACTTACCTTCTGGGGCTCATAGAAGGAGAAGTCTACTGAACCTAGGTGCCAATCTGACTCTTGCTCACTTCTGACCTTTACCAGCTTCTGCTTTAGGCTGTTTCTGATCAGAATGTCTCTTGGCGGGACAACTGGCTCTACTTGCCCTGATCAAGGTCTCTCATTTCCTACTGAATCATGATGCCTTTGATTAAAGAACTCTAATTGATTGAGCACATAAGTTTAAGCCACTATTGATTACATAGGCTATTTTGTTTGATCCGCACAATAAAACCTAGGAAGTAGGTAAATCAAAGCTCAGGGAAGAGAATTAACTTGCCAAAAGTCTCTCTGCTTGTGAATGAAAATAGGGAGGGGCTGAGACCCAGGTCTGACTTACTTGGAAGCCAAGGCGCTCTTACTTTACTGCCTCTAGAATGTTCAGGTTGGTGGCTCTCTGGGCAGAAGCAATGCTTAGAAGATTTCAGTGGCCATTATCTTTGTCTTCCTGGCCCTTAGATTTAGAAAAGACTATGTCCCAAGAAATTACTGGTCAAGAGTCTCCCAGTCTGTGGGTGTCTTACCCCAGTGAGTAGTATCATCCACTGCACGAGAGCACAGACCTGCTTCTTCTTCAGTAATAATATGTGATGAAAACAGGCCCTTCTACCCAGTAGACGTCTCGTCTGCCGACACAAGCCAATTCATTTGGCCATTTTCAGCATGGAGGCACAGGGACTTCTGACTCACTGTGTACTGAATTGTAATGTGGGAATCTTTTTTCTTTTTCTTTCTTTTTTTTTTTTAAATCAAGGCAACTGTGGGGTGTTGAAGTCTGAATTTAAGGGGATGAAAAGATAAAATGCAATTTCCAGCTTGAAATTATTTCTTAAACTCCTCAGCAGGCTGGATTTTCACTCCTGGCAGGTTTTTGTCTCCTCAGATGGAGGGTTGGCAGCTCTGACTCAGAGCCTGTCCTAAGGCAACACTGTAGAGAAACTGCCTTTGTTGTGTTTATTTCTTGGTTTCTCATCCCTTCCTGCCTCTCTCTTTCTGCTCTGCTCCAGGGAACCTGAGCTCTCATGCCTAGCAGAGCTGAGGGGGGAGCAAAGAGCAATGACTCTGGAGTGGCGGAACCTGGTTTGGATCTCAGCCCTGTCAATCGTTACCTGTCAATTACTGGCTACCAGCTAGACCTTCATTTCCTCATTTATGAAGCAGGCACCATAAGTACCTAACACTACTGTGTTTGGAGACCCCAAGAAGATAATGCAAAGGAAGGGCTTTGCCCACTGCAAGAATTTCACAACTGCTGATTACAGATTGTTTTTAAACTTCTGATCATCTCTACCTCCCCACCCCCATCTACCAAGGCTTGCTCTGCTTCACTCGAATATTCAACAATTTCTCCCCTATCCCACCCCTAGTAAAGTTTACGACCCTGCAGGTCACCTGAACTGGTGATAGACTAGAGGAAGAACAAGAACCGTAGCCACGCTCTCTGGGCGTCAGTACCAGAGACGGCACCTCCCAGGCAGCGACAGGGCAACGGGGCAGTTGAGTGTGAGATGCGGATCCTTCCCTGCAGTCGTAGGGAGTGACCACACTTCCCCAAATGGAGGAGCCTCCCTGGCCTCTTATCCTGTCTCTGGGAACTGCAAGCCTTCCCTCTGTAGTCGTCTGTAGTCTGGTTTTAGCTTAGCGGTCACCAATAGCCAAGGCCCTAGGACATGGCCATGTCCCAGTGAGACTGACCTGGTGGGTGCCCTTTGCCTTTCAAAGGATGAGGACACTCACAAGCCCTCCATCTTCAAACAGAACCTTGGTGGCCGGAGGGGCAAAGATAGCGAGGAAGGGAAGGAACCGGCACCACTGTTTGGGTGGGGAAACCCTGCGAATAGATTGACGTCACTGTCGGTATCTTAAGCGCTCTGGAAAGTACTGCAGAGAAGAGAGCTGCTCATCTTCAATGCAGTACTTTCTGACTGTATCTGACAATAAGACCCCTCTCTTGATGATTCCCCCACATAAAACCTAATAGCATTCCACAAACACGCTCTAGGAAACAACGATGCAGCGTAAAGAGATGTGAATCAACAAACAAATCTCTTGATTTGGACTTAAGACCTCATCGGGTAACAATGATTCCTAAGAACAGGCACTATCTCAAGTGTTTTACATGTCAACTCATTTAATCCTTACAATAACCTCACGAAGTGTTACCGTCTCATTTTACAGCTGCAGATGCCCAGGCCCACAAAGGGTATACACTTTGCCCAAGGGCAAATGGTCATGAAGGGGCAAACCTGGGAACGGAACCCAGGCACTTTGGCTCCAGCCTTGTCTATCACCAACACTCAGCGAATATCCTCATGGATGAGAGAAAATAATTAACAGTAGCACTTTGTAGAGCTTTTTGAGGTTGAAATGAAATAATATAGGTGCTTCAATCCTTCACTTACTTGAATTACCTATAGGATGGAGAATACAGGTAACGCCCAGCGTATAGGTTCTGCGAGGATCAAATGGAACGCCATACATGTGAGCTCTGCAAACTGAAACTCTCATTATTTAGGGGGAAAGGGGATCTCTTGGTCTGTCGATCAATGGTAGGTGAGAAAAAACCCAAACATATTGGTCACCACGTTTTCTGACTGGGTAAGGAGATTCTTGTGTGTTGGGTACAGTGGGCTCTGATGTGAAAGCTCAGGTACGGGCACGACCTTATTCTAAAGTTTCTTGTGAAGGATACAGAAGGAGATTCTCTTCCTGGAAAAAAAATGCTAAACAAGGGGTATTACTTTTTTTTTTTCCTCATGGAGCATACTGTGCTTGGAAAGGGGGATCATGGGCTACAGAGTAAAATCAACTGTGGGCCACTTTGTCCCCTTCTTTCAGCTGTTGATGGGAAGCAGTTGTAAGGGAGAGGCGATAGCTCACCCCAGCACCCGTATGGTGATTTAAGGAGCCGTGATTCTACGCTGTACCCTATTTCACGCCTTGAGCAGAGCTCACCTACCATAACACTTACTGAACCATTTTCAAATGATTTGTCCATTTGTCTGACCTTCCCATCAGCCTTAGAACCGCTTGCAGAGAGTGAATGTGTTTTATTTTTCTTAAAACAGGCCCCAGAGCCTACCCCAGGATGGAAGCACATTCAAATTGGTCTTTTGCTCTTTTTTTTTTTTTTAATGAATTAAAATGTTCATCTATTTGTGAGAGAGACAGAGAGAGAGAGAGAGAGAGAGAGAGAGAAAGAAAGAGAAAGCGTGAGGGCAGACAGGGAGATAAAGAATCCAAAACAGGCTCCAGGCTCTGAGCTGTCAGCACAGAGCCAGATGCGGGGCTTGAACTCACAAACCGTGAGATCAGGACCTGTGCTGAAGTCAGACGCTTAACGCACTGAGCTACCCAGGTGCCCCTGGTCTCTTACTCTTTTAATGGCAACCACAAGTATTTAATCCTAATGCTGTACGTGAATATATTTCCCAGAGTATTTCACAAAGAAAAAAAAAACCAAGGTGCTAATTTTTATAACTTGGTTAAGTGTAAAACATCTTCTTTATTCCTTTCCTTTGTCTGTGTGGCCTTGTCTGACCTTCTCTAGTCAGTGTCCTGAAAAATTCCTGTTGTCAAGGGAGTCTATTGAGATGAAAATTCATGGTGTCAATGTCCCTCTTGGGAGCAAAAGAGATGCTAGCATGATATACTTGTACGAACATACATACGTAAAAACAGTTTATACATAAAAATCAATTTCCTCCCACTCTATTTCTTTTTTTTAGTAGTTATTTAAATTATAAAATTGACACTTGCCCATACTTGGGACTTTTTTTAAGCGCAAAGGACTATCCACTGAAAAGTGGGTCTTCCTCCCATCCTATGTCCCCAGCCCACACACCAAAGATCAACGTTAGTAACAGTTTCTTGTGTAATCCTCCAGAAACTTCTATGCATGTGCAAGCATTTAAGTATAAAAGTGAATATAGTATACATCCCTTTTCACTGTACACAAATGAGTTCATTTTATACATGCTGTTCTGCATCTCCTTTAACAACATTTTTGTAATGTTTATTTATTTTTGAGAGAGATGGAGTGCGAGTGGGGGAGGGGCAGAGGGAGAGGGAGACACAGAATGGGAAGCAGGCTCCAGGCTCTGAGCTGTCAGCACAGAGCCCGACGTGGGACTTGAAACCACAAACCATGAGATCATGACCTGAGCCAAAGTCAGATGTTTAACTGACTGAGCCACCCAGGCAGCCCCTGTATCTCCTTTTTTTTTTTTTTTAAATATACAACAATCAATCTAGGTAGGAAATAGTTGCTTATCAGCACCTTACTCTTTTAACAGCCACATGAAACTCTTTCCTTTGAGTTTATAAAGATTTAACAAATGTCCCTTTAATGCACATCTAGGTTGTTTACAAAATTTTGCTATTAAAAAGAGTATTGCAAACAGCATGTTTGTGCCTGTAATTTTCTACTATATTGCCAGATTGCCCTCTCACATTCCCACCTAGCATACTGTGGCATGCTGTCTATTTGTAATCTTGCTAGCAGTATGTTTAATGTTTTCCAGTCTGATAGGTGTAAATGGTATTTCATTGTAATTAAAATTTACTTTCTTCAACTCTGAGCAATATAATCAATAGAATCAATCTTTTGTGTTTTAAGGGTGCCGGTTTTTGGGGTTTTTTTTTTTGAGCTTTATTTAAGTAATCTCTACACCCAGTTTGGGGATCAGATTCATGACCCCAAGATCAAAAGTCTGCATGTTATTCCCACTAAGCCAGCCTGGTGCCCCAAGGGGGCTACTGTTTCACTTTTTATACATATACACTGTCCCTTCCTATCCTTAAGCCAATTTTCTATTGATCTGTTGGCCTTCTAACTTGTTTGTATGTAAAACTCTGGATATTAAGAAAACCCACCCTTTGTCTGTGATGTGTGTTGTAAGTATTCCCCCTAATTTGTCATTTGTCTTCTGAGTTTCTGGGTGGCAGATTTTGTCAAATGAGGTTTAAAATTTGTATCAAGTGACATTTATGGATTCTGCTTTTTATGTCATACTTACAACGTTATCACTCAGGATTATATTTTAAATATTCCATATATTTTTCCCAGTTATTTCCCAGTTTTGTTTTCTACATTTAAATCTTTGACGAATCAGAAACTTATTTTTAGTAGAAGTGAGGTAGGAATTCAGCTTTATGTTTTCCAAATAGCCTGCCAGTCATCTCAGCACCATTAATGTGTTTCTTTACAAATGCATTCGTGTCTATTTCTAGACTATTCCATCGATCTGATTATCTACACTTGTGGCAGTGTCACATTTTCTTTTCTTTGGTGTTTAAGGTTTTTTAAAATTTATTTTTGAGGGGGGGAGGAAGGGGAGAGGATCCAAAGCAGGCTCTGTGCTGACAGCGTGAGCCTGATGCAGGGCACAAACTCACAACCCCCTGAGACCATGACCTGAGCCGAAGTTGGACACTTAACTGACTGAGACACCCAGGGGCCCTAGCAGTGTCACATTTTCTAATTACAATAATTTAGGGCCATCCTCCCAAACTTATTGTGCTTTTTAATAAATTTTCTGGCTATCTCTCCATGCCAAATTTTTCTTTATGAAAGTTAATAACATCAGGGGGCAGGCACCTGGGTAGCTCAGTCAGTTGAGCTCCTGGGTTCAGCTCAGGTCATGATCTCATGATTTGTGAGTTCAAGCCTGACATCAGGCTCGTTGCTGTCAGTGCAGAGCCCGCTTCGAATCCCGTCCCAGACTCACACTCTCTCTCTCTCAAAAATAACCATGAAAAAACAAAAAAGAAAGAAAGTTAGCATCAGTTTGCAGGTTTCAAAAAAATCCTATTAGTAATCTGATTATGATTAAATTAGTTACATATTACTTTAGGAAGCATTATGGTCCTTAAAATATTAAGCATTCCTATACAAAATATGGCTTATTTATTTAAAGCTTCCTTTGATTTTCAGCAAAGATTTCTTCTCGTAGGTTTTTGTCATATGTCTACCACATTTCTCTTTAAGTTTATTTCTAGGTATTTTTCCTCTTTAATAGAAATTATGAGTGAGATCTTTTCTTCTATATTTTCCTAGTCATTTGATACTTTGGCTCTTCTATATATTTTCTTCAGTCATCACATCATTATACCTAGTTTACACGGGAGGATGCATGAGGACTTTATTCCACGATCTCTTGCATATTTGAAAAAGTCTGTTTGCTTGACTTACCCTTCGAAAGAAATTTGGGTCACTCATTACTTTCTCATAGCCATTGGATATTAAGGACCCACTGCTTTTCCCATGCAGGAGAATTCTCTTGGGGGAGGTAAGGGATGCTAGGTTTTATTAAATTTTTTCTTTATTCTTGAAATGTGGTAACTTCTTTGGGATATATCTTGGAGTTGGTTGTTCTGTATATTTTTATTTTTTATTTTTCTGAGATGAAATATACCATTTAAATCTGTACAGGTTCTACATTTCTTTTACTTCTGGAAAATTTTTCTTCTTAGGTATTTTTGAATATCTTTTTTTCTAATTCTGCTCTCTTTTCTCTAACACAAATTCAAGAATTCAATCTCTTTACTTATACTTAGTCTGTCTTCTGCTGACATGCCAGTAATTTACTTAAAAAGATTTTTTTACGGTTTATTTATTTTTTAGAGACAGAGAGACAGAGACAGAACATGAGCATGAGCGGGGGAGGGGCAGAGAGAGAGACACACACACACACAGAATCCGAAGTAAGCTCCAGGCTCTGAGCTGTCAGAACAGAGCTTGACACGGGGCTTGAATCCACAAACAGTGAGATCATGACCTGAGCTGAAGGTGGACGCTTACAGAGTCACCCAGGTGCCCCAACTTTCTAATTGCTTTCAACTCATGATTTGTTAATAGTTTGGACTTGCGTGTTTTTGTTTCAAGTGTGTCCTCCATGCCCTAACCTAGTATCTTGCCATTTTGAACCTGGATTTCATTTCTTTGATGGCTTAATTTCCTTTGACTTCTCCTCTGAACTCTTCCTGCTTTCTATCAACTAATTCTCTAGTCCTATAATCTCTTATTTTCTCTTACCTCTTTCTTCAGTTTTCTTTCTCAAGAGCCTGTAATTATTTAGTTTACGCCATGGGAAAAGTACTTGTCTGAAATTTTCCCATTTGATGGAATAATTATATTTGGAAATTTGTTCTTCATCTGTATTTGTATTTGATCAGCTGCTGCCCCTTCCCCTCCTCCTTCTTTTTCTTCTTCCCACTATTATCTAAGTTTCGAACTCAGATTGGTTTGTTTCTGATGGTCATTTGTCAATGAATGGGGGCCAATCCACCTGAACCATTTACCAGAGAACAGTACTGGGGACAGGCTGGTTGGCAGCTTCAGTTCAGGTGCCTTGTCTCATGCACATGATGCCTTCTCAGTATGCTGCCTCCCCTGCCCACGAATACAGCTATTCAGCTTTTGTTGTTGTTCCTTAAAGATAAGAATAAGATAAGAAAGCTGTACAACGAAACATTTTGTGTAACAGGTGTTCTTGGTAGTGACTTATCTTGTTTGAGTCGACTTTGATCAAGAGCTGCAAACCTGTTGTTTCTTGTTCTCTCCTCTTCCTGCCATGCTTCTAGTCTTCACAGGTGACACATCTGTGTGGGGCGTCTTTCCCCGTTCCCTCTGCCGGATATCCCAGAATGTGGAATGGATTTGGGGATGCTCCTGGGGCCCTCTCTCACCCATAGGCATTGAAGATTTGGGTCTTCAATCATTGGATGGATCTTTGTGTACCAACTACTGTTTGAGAATTCTGTATCCTACTCATTACTTGTATAGGTATGTGTTTTTCCTGGGAAGCTTTCATTTTTCTTAAAAGTTTTTGTTTGGTAACATGTGGGTGATTTTTCCCCTGACTTTTGTTGAAGATGGTGTTTCTTCTCTGCTTCTCACTCATTTTGTAGTTTTTTAAAAAATTTATTCATTTTGAGAGACAGAGCAAGAGAGCGACTGCAGAGCATGGACAGAGAGAGAGAGAGAGAGAGAGAGAGAGGGAGGGAGAATCCTTAGCAGGTTCTGCACTGTCAGCACAGAGCCAAATACGGGGCTCAACCTCATGAACTGTGAGACGGTGACCTGAGCTGAAATCTAGAGTCAGATGCTTAACCGACTGAGCCACCCAGGCGCTCCACTTTTTGTAGCTTTTAATTCACTTTAGAGAGGAAAGAGACTAAAACCTTTAACATTTTAAGCAGAAATCCCTTAACATCTAGCACTTATTTTTAAAAAATAAAAGAAAAAATATCAACTTTTGCATTTTTTATTGTCTTACAGTTAGAAGAGTTGCTCACAGTTGGTGTGACCTTCAGAACAGTGATCTTTTTATGTGGCATCTGACTCTCAGAGTAGAGGACAATGGTTGCTCACGCTTGCCTGGATCTCCTTCCTTTTTATGCTGGTACTAATGTTCTGCTTTTCCTTGGGGAAAATGTTCCTCCCTCATGCCACATGGTTTTGGTGCCATGTCAGTCATGCAGACATCACGGGACATGGGCATAAGGCCCAAGGCAAGAAATCCCATGGAAATTAGAATCCAGATGGCCACCACAAAACAGAAGAGGGGATACTGGCCAACCCTGGAGAAACAGTCTGTAGGTCACTGCTATGATATACCCAGAGGGAACTTGCTTCCTATCCCTCCCAAGGCAGGTTGTTTGACTATTTATTTGATTCTGCAAGCTATCTGTGTTCTTTCCACAGATTCTCTTCTTTTGTTTATGTACTCAGAGTAGGCTTCTGTTGCTTGCTCTCAAGTATTCTAATTAGTGCCTTCAGGGGGGTTCTGGAATCTTCCCACTGTATGCTACTGGGGAAGTGGCAGAACTGGGGTTTGCACTCAGATTTTTAAACTCAGTTCTGTGACCTTTCTGCTCTGCAACACTTGAGGTGAACTAACTACATAATAATCATGTCATACGTTCGAACTGGAATGGGTATAGTCTGAATATTATTTCAGGATAGTCAGACAGGCAGAGCAGAGAACAAGAATCTGGGTCTCTGTTAGGCTGGGGCAGGCAGAGAGGAAACAGCCTTAACTGCACACACTAAGAACAGAAAAAACATACAACCTAAGAGGTGAGGCAGGATGAGGATATAGTTTAAGTAAGAGCTGCTATGGTGTGTGAGGGGGTCGGACAGAGAGTGAGGGGGCAATGCCATCTAGATGGGCTGATTCCCAAAGCCACAAATGCATGTGAAAAATGGGCAAGAAGGCAGCTGTTGTCAGAGCTCTGAAAAGGATGGACAGACTCTTTTTCCCACTTGTTCATTCACCAGGAGCAGCAGAACAGCACAGGCTTGGGACACACACACACACACACACACACACACACACACACACACATACACACACACACACCTGCATTCGAATCACAGCTGCAGAAATGATTCACCATGAGACCTCGCAAGTTCCTTACCCGCTCTGTATCTCAGCTTTCTTGACTGCAAACTGGGGATAACAGGATCAAACCCATAGACTTGTTGGAGGTCCGGGACAAAACATGAAAGCTGTTTAATTAAGTGTTCTGTCTGGCAGATTACAGGAGCTCCATAAAAGGTAGTTGTGTTGCTATTAGTGATAAAATTAAATAACTATAATAAATCTCCCAGCCTCTTCCCACTCTGGTCCATCCTCTGCAATCTGCCAGTTTCCCTCCAAACATGAACCTGGGTGGCTGTCAATCTGCCCACACATCCCAGATGTCCCTGCCTCCATTCCCGGCTTCACCACCCACCACCCACCACCCACCACCCACCACCCACCACCCACCACCACCTTTTTCCTCAGCTGCACAAAACTTCCCTCCGTTTTAAGGTACTTTCAAGTTGCCTGGCTCTCCTGTGTGATGCTCCCTCTGCCCAAATGCCCTTTGCCTTTTCCCACTTGACCCCCTCTGCTCCCCTGTCAGTATCTGCTCATTTGTCACCTCCTATCTGAGACCCTTCCTGTCCCCTCAGGCAGAGTTAGGTGTCCTCTCTTGTGTCTGTAGCACATATCCATACAGCAGCCATTTGAAAGATTGAAATGTAATAATTACTTTCTTTATTATGTGTTCAGCAGAGTAACTATCACTTATCAGGAACCCCTCTATGACCAGAGCTCTGCTTAGGCACTTTAATATACATCTTATTCATCACCACAATAATTCTATCAGCTGGGTGACATTCCCTCTACTTCCAAGCTCAAGACATAGAGGCTGAGAGGGATCAAGTACCCAGTTCAACATGACCCAATTAGTGGTGAATTCAGACTCTCTCCCATTCTAATGCCGGCATCTGAGAAAAACGAAATGAGCAATGTTGCCAAACAAAGATATCCAGTTCCAAGTAGAAGAAAAAACACTCAACATTTTAGTATGTCCCCTGATTCAGGTACATGTATGATTTTCATATGCTTTTTGAAACTCAATCCCAGCCTAGTGCCATCATACCCTTGGTCTGAACCATTGGAGGGAAATTGAGGGTGAATTTGATTATGTCCAGACACATTTCTTTCTGGGGAGATGTTAAAGTTCAATGTGTCTAACGTCCCAGCTATCCCAACACCAACCTGCACGGTCCCATCTCTACCTGGGCTGTAGGAAATAGTGCCATTTCCTGTGTGCCTTCCTACCAGAGCCCATGTATCTTCTGAACACCCTGCTGAGGCTGAACTTAGTGAGTGGGGCCAAGCACTTCTTCATTCTCCATTCATTCTCTCATATTTACTGAGCACCTACTGTGTGCTGAGCATCACAGGTTGCCCAGAGCCTCTGATAATGGGCACGGGAACTTAGTACAGCATACCTTGCACCTTTCAACGGTAAGGCACATAAATAAATGTTCAAGCAAATGTCACCCTTATCAGAGACTAGCTTGTCTGGATGTCTTATGCTATGATTTCCTTCACATGAGGGTCTTGATGACACGATTACTTTGGTGACAGTAACACTTGCCAAATTCTCTCTCAGAACCTGTGAGAGATTCTCAGATTGAAAGATTGAAATGTAATAATTACTTTCTTTATTATGTGTTCAGCAGAGAACCTCAGATTCTCACCTGTGGAATCACTTCATTTGTATTCAGGCCTATGTGTAATGAGCTTGCATAAAGAGGAAGGCCTTCTTGAGTTTACAAACGACAGAGGAATGGACTCACCAAATGCCCTGCTATCTAGCCTGAGACTGAATTTTTCTTCCCCACGACAAGAGAGGTAAACTGTGCTATTAACTGGTGCGGCTGTAGTCAGAGGAGGAGGGGTCTTGTTAATGAAAGACCCTCTCATTCTGATGTGCACATTAATGGGCCTGGATCTGCAAAGTTGGGTCTGGAGTTTGTGGGTAGGAGCTGGAGAGAGATGAACTGTTCCACATAGTAACGTGAAGAAAGCTTTGAGTTCCCAACATCTGAAAATCAGTTTATTCTTCCTGAAAAAGCACTGCTGGAGTTTCCCAGGCTGCACTGGTATCACTTAAGTGTATGCAGCATTATTACTCTGCAAGCCACCCCAGACAGAGGGGACGTCCCAGGACCCAGGCATTGCACGGAACCTCACAGCCCCAGAAAGAACAGGAAACCTTGAGAAGGCTCTGAGTTCAAGCTTCCCACCAGCTCATGGGGACAAAGACTTGAAAATTAACTTGATTTGGGAGAAATATATTCGTCTTGCACGTCTGGATCTGCGTACTGATCCTTCACACTCATTCCTAAGTTTCTTTCTCTCATTCACTTCACTCAGGGGCCAGAGTGGAGTTTCCCTGGGTTGGAACTCCTACTCTGCTATTAGCTTGCTTTTTGATCTTAGGGAAACCCACTTAACCTCTCCGAATCTTAGTTTCCTCTCCTAAAAAAGTTTAAGATAACAAGAGCTCACTGACTTGCCTGTGAGATTGGCTTGGCCAGCCCATCATAGTATGATGCCCGAGGTTAAGTGAGGTAATGTACGGGCAGTGCACAGCACGTGCCCCGCTCTGTAGCTGTATTGCAATTATAAAAGAATGTTTTGTAGGACCAACACCCTGAGAACTCTGTGGTATCCAGAGGGTGCTCTGGTTTGGATTTGGTTCTTTTATTCTCTTGAGTTCCTACAGAGCTTGCCACAGGGCCTGCCAGCTCTCACTGCGCACTCATGCTCAAGTCCTGCCAACTATCTGCCCAGAGACATACCTGTCTCTTATAACTACCCGTGTGTGTTCTCAATGCTCTGGTTTTTTCTCATTGCCTCAGATGTGCTCCATTTTATTGCTGACTCAGGGCCTTCATTCATGCTGGTCTCTCCACTGAGAGCTCGCTTTCTTCCTTCCCTCTGCCTTAAATTCTCCTCCTTCCTCTACGTGTAGCCAACTTTTATTCATCCTTCTGCTCTTAGCTTGAATATCACTCACCCAGGAAAGCCTTTCACACCTCTCAGTGTGGGTTATATCCTTGTATGTGCTCCTATGACACCTGAATTTTTCTTCTGTAACAATGCTCACACTTACATAATGACTTGCATATTATCTGATTTCCTTATTAGATGAAAAACTGCATGAAAGCAGGGGCCACACTGGTCTCATTCTTGGCTGCATAATTATACAGTGCCCAGGACATGGTTTGCACTTATTAACATTTGGTGAATGAATGGATGGATGTTCTTCTAAAACACCTCTAATCACTCCTCTCTTAATGTATGCTTATTAATTTGTATATATTTCCTTATTCATATCTTATTTGCATATGGCCATTAGGGTCCAGGAAAAAGGGATGATGAATCCTATACTAACTGATAACTTTGCTTTGTGGATTTCACTTTTTTTGAGAGAGAGAGAGAGACAGAGAGAGAGAGAGAGAGAGAGAACTAGCAGGGGAGAGGCAGAGAAAGGGAGACAGAATCCCAAGCAGGCTCCACACACTCAGCATGGAGACCAATGTGGGGCTCAAACTCATGAACCATAAGATCATGACCTGAGCCAAAATCAAGAGTCAGACATTTAACTGAGCCACCCAGGTACCCCTGAATTTAACTTTTATTACATAAATAATACACACTTGTAGGAAAGTCATAAAATATGAGTAAGTAAAAAGAAAATGGAAATCATGAGTAACCCTACCACCATTAATATTTCCTTAGATGTTTTTTTCAGTCTTTATCCCTATAAATTTATAAAAATGGAAATCATCTTCTACAGACTATTTTGGAACTGATCATTTTACCTAATATACTGTGAACATATTTCAACATCAAGAAGTACGATCTCCAGCCTATTTTTTTAATGGTTACATTGAATGCCATTGTAAAGAATAATTTATCTAACCAATCCCTTATTGGTAGACAGTTAGACTTTTTTTTTTTTTTAAACCATATGACGGACTGTGGTATAGAAAGCCACCTTGTAACTTAATCCCCGTGCGCATCGATCACTATTCTCTTAGAATGATTTCCTAGAAACAGAGACACTACATCAAAGGGCATGTTTGTTTCAAACTTGGTTAATAAACCTTGTCTAGCTGCCCGCAAAGGTTTCAGGTATGTACATTCTTTCCAGCGAGGTAATGATGGAATCTTGTAGAGAAACTCTCAGTACCCTAGTATCCTTCCCTGGCTCACTGACTTGCCTGTGAGATTGGCTTGGCCAGCCCATCCTTTCAATACCTCTAATCAACCAGGTATAGTGTTCAGCTCTTGGCCACTTGTTTTCGCATGGTTTGCTCTCTCTCTCTTTCTCAGATTCCAATTATTTTCAAACAGTTTCACACATATTCTAGTTCATAAACAAACTCAATGTGCTGAGATCTCTTCTACTCAGATACCTAACTCTTGCACTGTCTGAAGAGAAGCCTTACAGTCTCATTAACAAACAGTATTAATCTTCACCTCCCAGTGCTTCAGTGAATAGAAACGTTTACTATCCAACTTAGGAGAGTATAATTCTTCCTCTTTACAGGAACTGGAAGAAACCTTTCCATAAGAGCAAAGGGTTGTTACTCAAGATGACCAACATCTTTTTCTTAAGGTCAGCATTGAGGGAAGCTGCATATGGTTTACAGGTAAATATTTCTTTTTATAATTAAAAAAATTTTTTTAAATGTTTATTTTTGTGAAAGAGACAGAGCATGAGTTGGGGAGGGGCAGAGAGAGAGGGAGACACAGAATCCAAAGCAGGGTCCATGCTCCGAGCTGTCAGCACAGGGCCCGACATAGGACTAGAACCCATGTACTGTGAGATCATGACCTGAGCCGAAGTCAGATGCTTAACCTACTGGGTCACCCAGGCGGCCCAAATATTTCCTTTAAAAATGTAGCAAAATTCCTTTGCTCAATATATAATTTAGCACTTACTCTGCTAAGTGCCTATATCAGTTAATTCTCACAACAATCCTCAGAAGTATATTATTATCTCATTTTACATACAAAGAAAATGAGGTTTTGACTCTTTGGTTCATTCATTCAATAAATATTTACTGAGTGCCTACCGTTGCGTTTAGCAACACCGGTCATCATATTTAATAAGAGTTCTTTCACTGGAGGGAAAACTTGATTGGAATGGGTTCAAGAAAGAATAGGAATGAATAATTTGGAGATGGTGACCATTTTATAGACTGCTATTTTATAGACCTTTGGTGCAAAGGGAAAGAGGAGAGTGGGGACTTAGGGCTACACAGGAAAGTGAGAGGTCGAGGGGGCTTGTAGTAAAATGATATCACAGCATGCTGGGATGGAAATGGTTCAAAGAGAGAAGACGCTTCACTGATGTGGGGGAGAAAGAAGTGGCAGGAGTTGCTTAGCTGAGAGCAGAGAGCCAGTCTGCGATAACTGAGATGAGGGAACCGGACGATGGGTGTGGGTAAAGGTGGAAGCCCGTGGCAGTTCTCTGTTTTGATGCCTTTGTTCTTCCTCAGGAAAGTAGGAAGGAATTCAGTAACCGAGAGGGGAGGTGGGAGGTCTGCAGGAGTGGGAAGAGCATGACGTACGTAGGAAAGTAGACAGGGAACGTAGCAGGAAGTGTGGGACGGCTGCTGGGTGGCACCAAGGACCCAGCTGAAGATGGCAGGCATACGTTTAATGAGGCTGGGCAGTAAGACTGTGTGTTCTTCTCCAGCCACGTCCAACTGTACAGGTGCAGGTGAGGAGCAGGCAGTGGGGCGGACAGAACTAGGTTTGTGGCTTTAGTCGAACAAGGACGTCCACAGCGAGGGAGGGCAAGGACATGAAAGGAACAACTACTGAATGACCATGGAAGTTTGAAATGGGTAAGATACCACAGAGACCTGCGGTGCCTCACAGAAACAAGGACCCGGAGCCTTCCATGGACATTTCCCGCATGGCACAAGACAGCAGTGCAAACATTCTCCTCCCTTTCCCCTCCCGCTCCCCCTTCTTACAGAAATAACAGTGAGCTCGGGCAGGCTTGGCCAGTTCCGTGGAGAACATATGCTTGCCGATGAGGGGAAACAGACAGGGCCGGCTAATGGGAAAACGTAGGGTCCCTCATGGGTCTGGAGTTTAAATATCAGTTTCTGGTGTTTGTGCCTGCGTGGTTTTCTCCACGCAACTGATCATTATCTTTCCAGGTCCACACCTCTCTTGGGGGTGCTTGGTAAGGGTACCCGCCCTCTTCAGATATTAACCATCCTCTACTAACAAAGCCACGACAGGTCTCATGTGGTGTTGTATGTGGGGCAGAGTTAAATCCAAAACAGACACTGAGGCACATTGAAATCGTGAGGCAGACTGACGACAGCCCAGGAATGCTGAGATTGAGGCCAGCCTCCTATGTGACTGCTGACAGTAGGAATGTTAACCCTACATTTCCTGCCTGGAGTCTGATTATAGCAGGGAGTCATGTTCTCTCTCTGTCTCTCTCTGTCCATTCCCCCTCCCAACACACACAGTCACCCCGCCCCCACACTGTCCCTCTTTCTCTCACATACACACCCACACACCCACACACACCGTCCCTCCCTCTCTGTCTCCTTCTCTCTCTCTCTCTCTCTCTCTCTCTCTCACACACACACACACACACACACACTGTCCTTCCCTCCCTCTCTCTCTCACACACACAGTCCTTCTTTCTCTCTCTCACTCTCTCTCTCTCTCTCTCACACACACACACACACACACACTGTCCCTCCCTCTCTCTTTCTCTCTCTCTCTCTCACACACACACACACACACACACTGTCCCTCCCTCTCTGTCTCCTTCTCTCTCTCTCTCTTTCTCTCTCTCTCTCTCTCACACACACACACACACACACACACACACACACACTGTCCTCCCCTCCCTCTCCCTCTCACACACACAGTCCTTCTTTCTCTCTCTCACTCTCTCTCTCTCTCTCTCTCTCACACACACACACACACACACACACACACACACACACTGTCCCTCCCTCTCTCTTTCTCTCTCTCTCTCTCTCTCTCTCACACACACACACACACACACACACTGTCCTCCCCTCCCTCTCTCTCTCACACACACAGTCCTTCCTTCTCTCTCTCTCTCTCTCTCACACACACACACACACACACACACACACACTGTCCCTCCCTCTCTCTGTATCCCTCTCTCTCTCTCTCTCACACACACACACACACACACACACACACACACACACACTGTCCCTCCCTCTCTCTTTCTCTCTCTCTCTCTCTCACACACACACACACACACACACTGTCCTTCCCTCCCTCTCTCTCTCACACACACAGTCCTTCTTCCTCTCTCTCACTCTCTCTCTCTCTCTCTCTCACACACACACACACACACACTGTCCCTCCCTCTCTCTTTCTCTCTCTCTCTCTCTCTCTCTCACACACACACACACACACACACACACACACACACACTGTCCCTCCCTCTCTCTTTCTCTCTCTCTCTCTCACACACACACACACACACACACACACACACACACACACACACTGTCCCTCCCTCTCTCTTTCTCTCTCTCTCTCTCTCTCTCTCACACACACACACACACACACACACTGTCCTCCCCTCCCTCTCTCTCTCACACACACAGTCCTTCCTTCTCTCTCTCTCTCTCTCTCACACACACACACACACACACACACACACACACTGTCCCTCCCTCTCTCTGTATCCCTCTCTCTCTCTCTCTCACACACACACACACACACACACACACACACACACACACACTGTCCCTCCCTCTCTCTTTCTCTCTCTCTCTCTCTCTCTCTCACACACACACACACACACACACACTGTCCTCCCCTCCCTCTCTCTCTCACACACACAGTCCTTCTTCCTCTCTCTCACTCTCTCTCTCTCTCTCTCTCACACACACACACACACACACTGTCCCTCCCTCTCTCTTTCTCTCTCTCTCTCTCTCTCTCTCACACATACACACACACACACACACACACACACTGTCCCTCCCTCTCTCTGTATCCCTCTCTCACACACACACACACACACACTGTCCCTCCCTCTCTCTCTCTCACACACACACACATACACACAGACACAGACACACACACACACACACACACTGTCCTTCCCTCCCTCTCTCTCTCACACACACAGTCCTTCTTTCTCTCTCTCACTCTCTCTCTCTCTCTCTCACACACACACACACACACACACACACACACACACTGTCCCTCCCTCTCTCTTTCTCTCTCTCTCTCTCTCTCACACATACACACACACACACACACACACACACACTGTCCCTCCCTCTCTCTGTATCCCTCTCTCACACACACACACACACACACACACACACACACTGTCCCTCCCTCTCTCTCTCTCACACACACACACATACACACAGACACACACACACACACACACACACACACACACACACACACACACACAGTTTCTTTCACATCCACACTCTCTCTCTCTCATATGCACATGTGTCATAAAGCCCGGAGGAGTGTGTTCAGGCTTTTTGATAGCTATGTGCCTGGAGGCCACATACTATGAATTTGGAAAGTTGTGAGAAGAACAGAATCTCTGGTCCTCGGAGATTAGAACGACCACTTAAATGAGAACGATCAGAGAAGCAATAGGATTGGTCCTATTGCGAAGTTTTGGATATTTTGGAATGGTCACACGATCTCGCAGTTTGGATGCCTTGGGCGACCTAAATGAAGGGCCGGGTTCTGTACCCCAGTCTCCCCAGCAGCCCTCATGGAAGGCTGCACCTTCCCTCTCAGAGAGATAGAGACACTGGGCCTCCATCCAGGAAGGATTTGCCTCGTGCATTTCAGAGAAAAGCAGGACTCAGCCAGAGACACATAATTTAATACTGAGTTTATCTAGGAAGAGAGAAGCGGAAGGAATAGTGATGGTGTGTGTGTGTGTGTGTGTGTGTGTGTGTGTGTGTGTGTCCGGGTGATCCTGACCTCCCTCAGCACAGCCACCCATACATACACCCACACCTCCACACACACACGGTGGCACCCCATCCTCCATACCCACGTGAGAAGTGCTGTTCTTAGGGTTTTTGCGTGGCCCCTTTCTAAATGTGCACACTCTCCCTGAGTCATTATCCAAAATAATAATCAACAATGCCATCAATGGGGATTGACTTTTTAGGGTTCCTGTTGAGTAACTGAATCTGAATGTAATTGTATGTATTTAATAACTTTCTGTACTTTCTAGTTTAAATCCACTGAAATCACATTAGCGAGGATTCCCCAAAGAGAAAATCAACTTGACAAAAAATATTCATAAGCTGAGAGCCAGTACCCAACATTATAGCTACTCTGGGCTTGAAGTGGAATTATGTGCAACCTGGTTTCTTACCATTAAAAGTCTGCTCCTGGCTCAGGAAAACATACTGGACCTAAATAAAATGCCTTCCTAATGTTCAAGGAAATAGCTCTATCCTAACCCATTTTACCTTCCTATATCTACCTTATCATCTCTAGAATGTTCCTTTATCTGCCCCATCCCATTTCTAGTTGATGAACTGAGGCAAAGAGGAAGGGAAGAAAAGAAAGAAGGGAAGGGTGGAGGAATAAAAAGGTGGAGAGAACATACAGCTATGAGCACTTAGAATGGGTCATGGAACTTCACAAACACCTACTATGTATAGGCAGATTCTGCTCAAGTGTTGTTGATGTTGCCCTTTTCATGTAGGAGATGATGGTCAGTGTCCGTTGGGTAAGTGATTGCCACTAGCTGTCATGCTAGCAGGCCTGGATCAATTAGTGATTGGAGCTGAATGTAAACAATTACATAATTTATAATTTTGTGCTGTTCTAGTTTAAAGTCACCACAAACAAAGCATGATGCTTGCACAATATGAGGATTCTCACCAAAGGAAACAGTGATATGACTAAAGCGTTCACGTGTGCTAGGCTCATGCTTGAGTCACCACCAGTTCGCCTGTGACTCATGTGAATGTGAGTAAACACACGAATGTGGCCTACTCACATCTGGATTCTGATCATGGGCTAACCACACAAGGTGCTTCAATGCCCTTGCTCTGGAATCAAGAAATATACGCTGAAAATAAGAGGACTGAATGCACGTCAACTTCAAAAGACACACCAGCTTGGTGTCCTTACAACTGTCTTGCTTTGGGTGGTTCGATTTATCCCACCTTTACCCACAGGCTCGGAATGTGCAGCAGGAGATGAAGGCCAATTGGGGGAACTTCTGAAGTTGGTTCAAAGGATGAGCAGCTCTCATGAGGAAAAGAAGCTTTGTGTTGCTGGCCAGCAAATGCCAAGTGCCTCCTCCATTCCATTCCATGAGACAGAATCCTCATGGTCCCCGTCTCTTAGAGTTAGCCACAGGAGCATGGTGTGGCTGGTGCTGTTGCTGTCCTGCACATACTCTCTTGGGCCTCACATGTCAGCACCTGGGCACTAATTTCTAACTTTTGGCATCTCCCTCTCTTTGCCTGGGGGTTTTCTCTGACCCCCAGGAGTGATCTGCCCATAGGAATGGCATTCTGGAAATGTTGAGGAACAACCAGTGATAATTAACTGATGGGAAGAACGGCTCCCTTGTAAAGCGGTTGGGGTAGCTCTGAGGCTCCTACTTTACGCTGTCTTCTAGAATTCCCCAGTAGGGTTCAGTTCCAGGTGGCCACGACAGTCATTTAACTGATAACGCACCATTTGTTGGTTGGCTTCTCTTCTCCAACACACTTCCCCACTATCCTGCCAGTGGTTCCTGGGATCACCTCCCAAATAAATTGCACTTAAATCCTAATCTTAAGATCCACTTCTGAAGAGACCCCGACTAACACTCAAGCCATCTTTTCTCACCACAGTTTTTCTCACCTTGGTAGAACCAGAAGCTTAAATAGTTGGAGTTCTCTTGATCTTTGATTATAAACTAGTGTTGAAAATCCAAACAGCCACAGAGACAAGGCAAGTTACATAAATAGGAGAAGCAAGCTGGATAGAGATTATGCGAACCAGATGGGACGTATGCTGTCTCAAAGAGCAGCTGCAACTAAGCCCCAGCCAATTGTGGCCATGTGGAAAAGTAGGCCCGACGTAGCTGCATCAAGTTTTTCGTGAGAATCCAGAAATCCAGATTTTTATGTAGAATCTCTTAATATGTAAATGTTGGCCACAAATTTCAGATGCTTTTATAACGTTGAACTGGCCAAATAAAACACATCTGTGAGCCATATTTGGCCCAGCGGCCACCAGTTTGCAATCCCTGTTACAGAAATACGGCCCTTAGCTAGAAATTCATAGCTGACACTTAGGGTAACAAGAGTTGCTGCTCTTAAAATGAATTTTCACAGCTATTGTCACATTTCTTTAACAGGTCTTATTCTCGCCCCATCCCTAAGTGGTTGTAGCCAACATTGCATATCTGCTCAAGAAACAAAGGAGACCCAAGTGGAAAGAGAACACTAATCAAGGACTTGGCATGGAATGGTGGTCTGGCTTCAGATGATGTTCTTAGAGCCAACTGGAAAGGAAACCACCACCCAAATCCGTCACGACGTGTGCTATCACAGTGGGTTTAAATTGGGTGGAAATGTTGTGAGTTTAATAGAAATGGAACTGCTGAGATGTACATATATATCTGGGTTTAGCTGATAGCTCTTTCAAGGGCATGGTGATGTCAAATATGTTTGGCAGCTTCGATTCTCTTAGCACCCACACTTGCGCTGTTCTCAAGACAGGGGGTGATTGGAAGCATGTGTGCTAACAGTAACCACGCATAATGTGTGGAATGAGGGAGAGTGTGGAAGTTTTACTCTGACTCTCATGGTCCTAAGCTAAGCTAACCCTTTCCACTTGTGTGTCAGGGGAGAGAGAAGCAAAGCGTTACATCACTTTCCTTCTTCTTTTTTTTAATGTTAGCAAACAACTTGGTTGCCTAGTCAACCTTTCATTTCGGCGTTCAGGAACCAAAGTGCACAAGTAATAGGAGTTGGGATCCTGTCAGGCCATCTCCTCCAGTAAGAAAAATCACTATCAAGTGGTTCTTTTAGTTCTGCGTGTGGACCGGCCACACACTGCTTTTGATAACTGCACTGTGGTTGTGTAAGATGGTAATGTAAGAAGAAGCTGAGTGAAGGATATGTGGGAATTTTGTGAACTATGTTTGCATCTCTTCTGTGAGTCTAAAACTGTCTCAAAATAAAAAAGTTTAGTTTTTGAAGACTGTTATCAGCAAGATTCTGGTGCACAAAAGGGCTAGACCAGGTAAGCAGAACTTCCTACAAAGTCCTACGTTCGTAGGCTTTTGAAGGGGGAGGACCTTCGCATACTAACATAATACAGAGAGGTGTATTTTCGTTCTGTTTTACAGATAGAAGCCGAAGTTCAAAGAACTTTACTTGCCAAAGGTTACCCAGCTAGTGAGCGCACGATGATGAAAGGTAGGTGACTGTTATTTCCCAATGTGAACATTTTCTGGTGATTAAATGTTTTACGATGGTGATTCTCAGGCACAGGAGAAAATAAAAAAGGTAAAAGGGACAGATATAAAAGGCTAGATATAGGTTGTCCAAGTAAATTTAAGAATGTTCTGAATAATCAAGATGATCTTTCAAATCAGTAGGTAAAGGATTGCTTCTTCAATACTGTTAAGACAGCCGAGTCCATATTTTTTTTTAAAGATTTTTAAGAAATGTTTATTTATTATTGAGAGACAGAGAGAGACAGAGCATGAGCAAGGGACAGGCAGAGAGAGAGGGAGACACAGCAGGCTCCAGGCTCTGAGCTGTCAGCACAGAGCTCGAACTCACAAACCACAAGATCATAACCTGAGTTCAAGTCAGACGCTTAACCAACTGAACCACCAAGACACCCCCCGAGTCCACCTTTTGAACAAAAATTAATATGGGCACATTATCTCCTGCCTCCTCCCAGTTTACAGAGAAATTGAGTTGGAGGTGAAAAAATGAAACTATAAAATGGCTAGAAGAAAATAAAGGCACTTTTACTATATAATCTTGGTGTGAGCACTATTTCCTAAGAAAGGTAGAAACCTTAAGAGAAAAGACTGATGGATTTACTTAAATTAGAAGCAAACACATTTTTATGTTCCAGAAACTACCCACAGTATACAAAAACCCTCAAGGTGCAAACCTTCAGAGCAACATCCATTTCCCTTCTGCCCCTGCCTTCTGCTTAACCCCTGGCAAGCACTAATTTGTTCAGCAATACTATAATGTTGTCATTTCACAAATGTTACATACATGGAATCATACAGTATTTTTTCTATGCTTTGGCTTTCAGCCTGGCTATTTGCAATGAATTCTTTGTAGATAACATAGAGTTGGGTCAGGTGCTTATAATCCCTTCTATCAATCTCTGTTTCTTAATGGTGTATTTGGACCCTTTACATTCAATATAAATATTGGTACATGAGGGCTTAAATCTGATATTATATTTCTTGTTTTGTTTCATTTTTCTCTATTTTCTTTTTCCTGCCTTCCTGAGGGTTACCTGGATATTTTTTTTTTGAATTTGATTTTCACTTACTTTTTTAAGTTTATTAATTTTTGAGAGAGAGACAGAGAGAGTGATCAGAGGAAGGACAGAGAGAGATGGGAACAGAGGCCCTGAAATGGGCTCTGCACAGACAGCAGAAAGCCCAACCCGGAGCTTGAACACCTGAACTGTGAGATCATGACCTGCGCCAAAGGCAGACACTTAACTGACTGAGCCACTCAGGTGCCCCGGATTTTCACTTGTATTTAGTGTTCTTTATTATATCTTGTATATGTTTTTTTTAGTGATGCTATAGTTATTACAGTATATATACAACTTATCAGAATCTTCTAGTATCATCACTGGGGTATAGAATAGGAGACTTTCCTTCCTTTATGTCCATTTATCCTTCCTCGTTTATAATTCCCTTGCACATTTATAACCACATCAGTTGGTGTTACAATAATCAGTTGGTGTTAAATACCTCTCTCAGAGAGGAGAGGTAAAGTCTATGTATTTACTCATGTCTTTTCTTACCATGATTTTTACTCCTTCCTCGTATTTCAAAGTTCCTTCTTTTATTGTTTCCTTTCTGTTTAGAGAATTTTCCTTAAGTATTCTTTTAGGATAGATCTGCTGGCAACAAATTCTCTTTGTTTTCTTTCATAAGAGAATCTCTAGATTTTCTCTTCATTCTTTTTTTTTTTTAATTCCAGTATAATAAACATACAGTGTTGTTTTAGTTTGAGGTGTACGATATACTGATTCAACCATTGTATACATTTACTCAGTGCTTATCTCTTACTCCTCTTCGCCAATTTCACCCATCCCAACCGCCCCCCCCCACCCCACCTCTCCTCTGGCAACCACCAGTTTGTTCTCCATAGCTAAGGGTTTGTTTTTTTGTCTTTTTTTTTTCTTTGTTTGTTAGGTATGTTTCTTAAATTTCACATATGAAATCATATGTATTTGTTTTTCTCTGATTGACTTATTATACTTAGCATTATACCCTGTTGATTTATCCATGTTGCTACAAATGGCAAGATTTTATTCTTTTTATGGCTGAGCAATATTCCATTGTATACATATACCATACCTTCTTTATCCATTCATCAATTTATAGACATTTTGGCTGCTTCCAAAATTTGGCTACTGTAAATAATGCTACAATAAACATAAGGGCAGATATATCTTTTCAAATGAGTGTTTTTGTATTCTTTGGGTAAATAACCAATAGTGGAATTACTGGATCAGATGGTAATTCTATTTTTAATTTTTTAGGAACTTCCATACTGTCTTCCACAGTGGCTGCACCAGCTTGCAATCCCATCAGCGGTGCATGAGGGTTGCTTTTTCTCCACATCCTTGCCAACACTTGTTTCTTGTGTTAATTTTAGCCATACTGATGGGTATGAGGTGATATCTCATTGTAGTTTTTAAAATACGTTTTGTTTATTTTTGAGAAAGAGAGAGAGAGGAGGCGTACAGAGAGAGGGAGAGAGAGAGAATCCCAAGCAGGCTCCCTGCTGTCAGTACAGAGCCCGACATGGGGCTCCATCCCACAAACCATGAGATCATGACCTGAGCCCAAATCAAGAGTCAGATGATTAAGTGACTGAGCCAGCCAGGTGCCCCTCTCATTGATAATGACTGATGTTGAGCATCTTTTCATGTGTCTGTTGACCATCTGTGTGTCTTCTTTGGAAAAATGTCTGTTCATTTCTTGTGGTATTAAGTTTTTTATTTTGGATATTGACCCCTCATCAGATGTATCATTTGCAAATATCTTCTCCCATTCAGTAGGTTATCTTTTTGTTTGTTTGTTTGTTTTACTGTTTCTTTTGCTGTGCAAATGCTTTTCATTTTGATGTAGCTCCAAGAGTTAATTTTTGCTTTTATGTCTCTTGCTTCAGGAAACATATCTAGAAAAATCAGAAAATATCAGAGAAATTATTGCCTATGCTCTTTTCTAGGAGTTTTATGGTTTCAGGTGTCACATGTAGGTCTTTAATCCATTTTTATTTTATTTTTGTGTATGGTTAAAAATGTGGTCTAGTTTCAGGGTGACTGGATAGCTCTGTCGGTTAACTGTCGAACTTCGGCTCAGGTCATGGTCTCATGGCTTGTGAGTTCAAGCCCTGCGTCGAGCTCTGTGCTGAACAGCTCGGAGCCTGGGGCCTGCTTCGGATTCTATGTCTCCCTCTCTCTCTGCCCCTCCCCCACTCATGCTCGCTCTCTCTCTCTCTCTCTCTCTCAAAAAAAATAAACATTAAAAAATTTTTTTCAAAACAATGTGGTCTAGTTTCATTCTTTTGCACGTAGCTGTCCAGTTTTCCCAACACCATTTGCTGAAGAGACTTTTTCCCATTATATATTCTTGCCTCTCTCATAGATTAATTGACCATACAAGCATGAATTTATTTCTGGGCTCTTTATCCTGTTTCATTGATCTATCTGTCTCTCTTTGTGCCAGTACCATACTGTTTGATTACTACACCTTTGTAGTATGTCTTTAAATCTGGTACTGTGATATCTCCACTTTTGTTCTTTTTAAAGATTGTTCTGACTATTTGGGGTCTTTTGTAGTTTCATATACATTTTAGGAATATTTGTTCTGGTTCTATGAAAAATGCTGTTGGTATTTTGATAGGGATTGCATTAAATCCATACTTTGCTCTGGATAGGATGGACATTTTAATAATGTTGGTTCTCCCAATCTGTGAGCATAGAATATCTTTTCATTTGTCAATGCCATCTTCAATTTCCTTCATCACTGCCTTACAGTTTTCAGAGTACAGATCTTTCTCCTCCTTCATTAAGTTTATTCCTAGGTATTTTATTATTTTTGGTGTAATTGTAAATGGGATTGTTTTCTTAATTTCTCTTTCCTCTACTTCATTATTAGTGTATAGAAATGCAACAGACTTCTATACACTGATTTTGTATCCTATGACTTTACTGATTTTATTTATCACTTCTGGCAACTTTTTGGTGGAGGTTTTCTATACAGAGTATCATGTCATCTGCAAATAGTGAAAATGTTACTTCTTCTTTACCAATTTGGATGCCTTCTATTTCTGTTTTGTTTGACTTTTATGGCCAGTACTTCCAATACTATGTGAGAGCGGATGTCCTTGTCTTGCTTCTGATCTTAAGGGAAAAGCTCTCTGTTTTTCATCATTGAGTCTGATGTTAGCTGTGGGTTTTTCCTATATGGCCTTTATTATGTTGAGGTATGTTCCCCCTACACGCATTTTGTTAAGGGTTTTTATCATGAATGAATGCTGTACTTTGTCAAATGCTTGCTCTGCATCTACTGAGATGAGCATATGGTTTTCATCCTTTCTTTTGTTGATGTGAAGTATCACATTGATTGATTTATGAATTTTGAACCACCCTTGCATCCCAGGAATAAATACCACTTGACTGTGGTGAATAATTTTTTAAATGTATTGTTAGATTTGGTTTGCTGGTATTTTGTTGAGGATTTTTGCACCTATGTTCATCAGAGACATTGGTCCCTAATTTTCTTCCTTTGTGGTGTCTTTCTCTGATTTTGGTATCAGGGTAATGTTGTCCTCATAGAATGAACTTGGAAGCTTTCCTTCCTCTTATGTTTTTGGAATAGTTTGAGAAGAATAAGTATTAACTCTTGTTTAAATGTTTGGAAGAATTCACCTGGGAAGCCATCTGGTCCAGGACTTTAGTTTGTTGGGAATTCTTTGATTGCTGATTCAATGTCATTGCTAGTGATCAGTCTGTTCAAATTTTCTGTTTCTTCCTGATTCAGTTTTGGGAGGTTATATGTTTCTGGGAATTTATACATTTCTTCTTATATGTCAATTTGTTGGCATATAATTTTTCATAATATTGTCTTATAATCCTTTGCATTTCTGTGTTGTTGGTTGTTATTTATCCTCTTTCCAATTTTATTTTAATCCTCTCTTTTCTTGCTTTTATTTTACTTTTTTGATGAGTCTGGCTAAAGGTTTATCAATTTTGTTGATCTTTTCAAAGAACCAGCTCCTGGTTTCATTGATCTGTTCTATTCTTTTTTTAGTTTCTGTTTCATTTATTTCTGATCTAATCTTTATTATTTCATTCCTTATACTGGCTTTGTGCTTTGTTTGATCTTCTTTTTCTAACTCCTTTAAGTATAAGGTTAGGTTATTTATTTGAGATTTTTCTTGCTTCTTAATGTAGTCCTGTATTGCTATAATCTTGCCTCTTAGAAGAGCTTTTGCTGTATCCCAAAGGTTTTGTATTTTCACTTTCATTTGTCTCCATGTATTTTATGATTTCCTCTTTGATATCTTGGTTGACCAATTCATTGTTTACTAACATGTTATTTAACCTCCATGTATTTGTGTTCTTTCCAGATTTTTTTTTCTTGTGGTTGATTTCGAGCTTCACAGCATTATGGTTGAAAGATATGCATGATATGATTTTCATCTTCAATCTTTTTGATCTTTGTGATATATTCTGGAGAATGTTCAAGTGCTCAATGGAGCACTTGAAAAGAATGTGTATTCTTCTGTTTTGGGGTGGAATGTTCTGGATATATCTGTTTAGATTCATTTGGTCCAACGTGTCATTCAAAACTATGATTTCCTTGTTGATTTTCTGTTTGAATGATCTGTCCATTGATGCCAGTGAGATGTTAAAGTCTACTATTATTGTATACTATCAATTTCTTCCTTTATGTTTGTTAATAGCTGCTTTATGTATTTGGGTGCTCTCATATTGGATGCATTAAAATTTATAATTGTTGTATCTTCTTACCAGATTGTTTCCTTTATGACTATGTAGTGCCCTTCTTTGGTTCTTGTTATAGTCTTTGTTTTAAAGTCTATTTTGTCCAATATAAATATTGCTACCCCAGCTTCCTTTTCACTTCCATTTTCGTGATAAATGTTTTTCATCCCTTCAGTTTTAATCTGGAATTAGGTCTGAAATGAATCTCTTGTAGGCAGCATATAGATTGGTCTTGCTTTTTTATCCATTCAGTCACCCTATGTCTTTTGGTTGGACTATTTAGTCCATTTACATTCAAAGTAATTATTGATAGGTATGTATTTATTGCTATTTTGTTACTTGTTTTATGGTTGTTTTTGTAGCTCTTCCCTGTTCCTTTCTTTTCTTGCCATCTTTTCTTATGGTTTGATGGCTTTCTTTAGTGATACACCTGGATGCCTTTCTCTTTATTTTTTTTGTATATCTTCTACAGGTTTTTAATTTGTGTTTACCATGAGGTTTATATATAACGTTTTATGAATACAGCAGTCTATATTAGGTTGATGGTCATTTAGGTTTGAACCCATTCTAAAAGAACTAAATTTTTACCACTCCATCCATACACATATCTTAGGTATATACTGTCATACACTACATTCTTTATTTTGTGAATCCTTTGGCTGATTTTTATAGATACACTTGATTTTGCTGTTTTTGGGCTTTCACTTCCATACTAGTTTTATAAATGATTAATCTACCACTTTTATAGCATTTATATGTGCCTGTGAATTTTTTTTCTTTCCTACTTTTCTTATTCCTATTTATGGTCTTTCCTTTCCACTCAAAGAATCCTCTTTAACATTTCTTGTAAGGCTGATTTAGTGGTGATGAAATCCTTTAACTTTTGTTTGTCTGGGAAACTCTTTATCTCTCCTTCTATTCTTAATGAGAGCTATGGAGCAGAGTAGTCTTTGTTGCAGGTTTTTTTTTCCTTTAAGCATTTGAATGTGTCACCCCACTCCTTTCCGGCCTGTAAGGTTTCTACTAAAAAATCTGCTGATAGACTTATGGGGTTTCCCTTAAATGTAACTGCTTTCTTTCCTCTTGCTGGTTTTAAAATTATTTCTTTATTACTACTTTTTGCCATTTGAATTACTATATGCCTTATTGTGGACCTCCTTGGGTTGATTTTGTTGCAGGCTCCCTGTGCCTCCTGAATCTGGATCTCTATTTCCTTCCCCCAATTCAGGAAGTTTTCAGCTATTATTCCTTCAAATAAATTTTCTTCACCCCATCTCTCTCTTTTCTCCTGCTAAGATCCCTATAATGAAAATGTTATTATGCTTAAAGGTGTTGAATTCCCTTAATCTAGTCTCACTTTTTATTATCCTTTTTTCTTTCTTTTTTCTGTTTGGCTTGATTGCTTTCCATTACTCTGTCTTCCAGCTCACTAATTCATTCTTCTCCCTCCTCTAGACTACTATTTATTCCCTTTAGTATATTTTTAATTTCAGTTATTGAATTCTTCCTCTCTCATGGTTTCATTTTTAATTTAATTTTTTATTTTCATTTATTTATTTATTTCACAGAAAGAGAGCAGAAGAGAGGGGCAGAGGGAGAGAGAGAGAGAGAGAGAGAGAGAGAGAGAGAGAGAGAGAGAAAATCTTTTGTTTAATGTTTATTTTTAAGAGAGAGAGACAGAGCATAAGTGGGGGAGAGGAAGAGATAAGGAGACACAGAATCCAAAGCAGGCTCAAGGCTTTGAGCTATCAGCACAGAACCCAACATGGGACTTGAACCCATGAACCCGTGAATTCATGACCTGAGCCAAAGTTGGATGCTTAACTGACTGAGCCACCCAGGTGCCCCAGGACCCCTTCTTGGAAGCCTTCCTGAAACTCCTCCTCACCCTGTCCCAGGGAGAACCCAGCCCTGAGATAAGCTGAATGCACTCCAAATCATGCACTCAAAGGGCTCTGGCTCCTATGTCACCAACCTCAGGTAATGGGGCAGGTAGAAACCCCTTATTTCTCTTCCACCTGCCTGGGCCCTCCATTGTTCAACCAGCCAGTGAGTCTGACTAATTCTGACTCCTATATATGCTCCAGGCAGCTTCTGTTTCTATTTTATAGATGAGGAAATTTGTTCTGACACTGACCCTTTCCACGGCTCATGACCTGAGCTAAACTCAGACACTTAACAACTAAACCACCCAAGCACCCCGAGAGAGAGAATCTTAAGCAGGTGTCATGCTCTGCATGGAGCTCAATGCAGGCCTCAATCTCACAACCATGGGTTTACAACCTGAGCCAAAATCAAGAGTCAGAGGCTCAACTGACTGAATCACTTAGGTTCCCCTCTGATTGGTTCTTTTTTATATTTTCTCTTTTTTTGAGGATCTCACTGAGGTCTTCCACTCTTTTCTCAAGTCCATGATTATCTTTATGACTCGAACCTATGAATTCTCTAGCAGGCATATTGCTAATCTCTGCTCTGTTTAGCTCTCTTACTGTGATTTTGTCCTTGCCTTTCATCTGTCTCGTTTTGTCTAGCTTTCTGTTTGTGTTAGGAAAATCAGTTACATCTCCTGCCTTTTAAAGTGGTGCCCTTATGAAGAAGAGGTCCTGTTGTATCCTGCAGTGCAATGTCCCCTGTTCACAAGAACTTGGCACTTCAAGGGTTTGTCCCTTGTGTTGCATACACCCTACTGTTATGGTTGAGATGTGCTTGCCTTCAGTCCAGTCATCTGCAATGGCTCCTTTTACCTGTTATGGTCAGGGTTTAGTCCCTGTGTTATTAAGGGGCCAGTCTGGGGTCACCTTGGGATTGAATTGGGTCAGACCTGATGTTTTCCAGAACTGCAGTCACACAGAACTGTAGGATGCTTTCCTGTGTTGTCCCCCGAGAAGCTTTTATTGGTGGGTGGGCCTGCAGTCAGACCTGAGGACTGCCCCCAGCCCACTGCTAGGACTGCAATCAGACTGTGCATGTGTGGTTGTGTTTCCCTCTACCCATGGAGGGAGTCACTTTGGAGTGGTGCTGGCCAGTGGGAACTGCTTGCACAATGCCTTGCATCAAACGGACTCTGGTGGAGTGGGGTGAGCTGGATGGAGTAGATCCACAGGAGAACTCAGAGGTGGGGGTTGCTGTTAGCAAAATTAGTGGCAAGTGTTCCTGGTGGTTCCTGTTGGTTCCCGCAGGTGTGTTTGTATCTAGGCTGGGAGGTGATGGAGAAAAATAGCACCATCCATCTCTTTTATTCTTGGAGAAGTCACCTAAATGTCCCTGCACGAGTCTGAGATTAGTAAATATATCTCTTTCCCATAAGCCCCAGGCATTTTTCAACCTGCTGCTTCTATGCTGTATCTCAATGGGGCTATTTGTTGTGCTGTCCTTTTAAGGGCAGGACTCAGTTTCCTATTGTCCTCCAGCTCTCCCAGAGCTGAGCCTGCTGATTTTTAAAGTTCCAGGTGTTGAGCCGTACTGATTGTAAAAACTCATGAAGTTAAGTGCCTCTGGTTTTCAAAGCCAAATGTTATGGGGATACATCTTCCCAATGCAGGTCCCTCATGGCTGGGGTACCTGGTGTGGGTTCTGCTGCTCTCCTTTGTCCATTCTTGCATGGTTTCTCCCCATGTGGTTAGTCTCTCACAGGTTAACTTTTTTTTTTTTGGACCAGGTATCCACCCTTCCTATGGTTTTTGATGTGGCCTCTTTTCTAGCATTAGCTGTGGAGAGTCTGTTCTGCCCATCTTGGGGTCATTTCCTGGGTTATTTTCACTGGCTTATCTAGGTGTAATCTGGTTGGGGTTTGCTCAGCTTCTTGAATTTGTACATTTCTATCTCTTGTCAAATTTAGGAAGATTTCAGCCATTATTTCTGAGTACTTTTTCCGTCATACCCTTTCTCCTCCTTTCTTGGGCTCCAATGACATGAATGTTAGATCTTTTATTATAGTCACAAAGGTCTCTGAAGCTATATTTACTTTTTTTTTCCAGTCTACTTTCTGTTGTTTAGAGTGGGTAATTTCTACGACTCCATCTTCTAGGTCACTGATTTCTTTCCTCTGTCTCCTCCATTCTAGCATTAAGCTCATTATTCTACCACAGTTGTTTTCTTCAATTCTAAAATTTCCATTTGGTTCTATTTATTTTTTATTTATTTTATTTTTATTTTTTTTTAATATGAAATTTATTGTCAAATTGGTTTCCATAAAACACCCATGCTCATCCCAACAGGTGCCCTCCTCAATGCCCATCACCTACCCTCCCCTCCTTCCCACCCCCCATCAACACTCAGTTTGTTCTCAGTTTTTAAGAGTCTCTTCTGGTTTGACTCCCTCCCTCTCTAACCTCTTTTTTTTCTTCCCCTCCCCCTTGGTCTTCTGTTAAGTTTTCCAGGATCCACATGAGAGTGAAAACATATGGTATCTGTCTTTCTCTGTATGACTTATTTCACTGAGCATAACACTCTCCAGTTCCATCCACGTTGCTACAAAAGGCCATATTGCATTCTTTCTCATTGCCACGTAGTATTCCATTGTGTATATAAACCACACTTTCTTTATCCATCCATCAGTTGGTAGACATTTAGGCTCTTTCCATAATTTGGATATTGTTGACAGTGCTGCTATAAACATTGGGGTACGAGTGCCCCTATGCATCAGCACTCCTGTATCCCTTGGGTAAATTCCTAGCAGTGCTATTGCTGGGTCATAGGGGAGATCTATTTTTAATTTTTTGAGGAACCTCCGCACTGTTTTCCAGAGCGGCTGCACCAGTTTGCATTCCTACCAACAGTGCAAGAGCGTTCCCGTTTCTCCACATCTTCTCCAGCATCTATAGTCTCCTGGTTTGTTCATTTTAGCCACTCTGACTGGCATGAGGTGGTATCTCAGTGTGGTTTTGATTTGTATTTCCCTGATGAGCGACGTTGAGCATCTTTTCATGTGCCTGTTGGCCATCTGGATGTCTTCTTTAGAGACGTGTCTATTCATGTTTTCTGTCCATTTCTTCACTGGATTATTTGTTTCTTGGGTGTGGAGTTTGGTGAGCTCTTTATAGATTTTGGATACTAGCCCTTTGTCCGATATGTCATTTGCAAATATCTTTTCCCGTTCCATCGGCTGCCTTTTAGTTTTGTTGATTGTTTCCTTTGCAGTGCAGAAGATTTTATCTTCATGAGGTCCCAATAGTTCATTTTTGCTTTTAATTCCCTTGCCTTTGGGGATGTGTCAAGTAAGAAATGGCTGAGTCTGAGGTCAGAGAGGTTTTTTTCCTGCTTTCTCCACTAGGGTTTTGATGGTTTCCTGTCTCACATTCAGGTCCTTTATCCATTTTGAGTTTATTTTTGTGAATGGTATAAGAAAGTGGTCTAGTTTCATCCTTCAGCTTTAATTTTTTTTTACATTTATTTATTTTTGAGAAACAGAGTGAGATAAAGTGTGAGTTGGGGAGGGGCAGAGAGAGAAGGAAACACAGAATTTGAAGCAGGCTCTAGGCTCTGAGCAAGTGGTCAGCAGAGCCTGATGCGGGGCTCGAACCCACAAACTATGAGATCATGACCTGAGCCGAAGTCAGACGCTCAACTGACTGAACCACCCAGGTGCCCCATTTGGTTCTATTTTATGTCTTCTATTGTCTTGATGAGATTCTCAACTTGTTTGCTCAGGCTTTCTACATTTTTTCGATTTTTTTTCAAGCGTTCATAATTACTCATAGACTCATCTTTATAATAGCTTCTTTAAAATCCTTGTCAGATAGTTCTGAAATTTATGTTATCTTGCATTGACATTTATGGTCTTTTCTCATTAGTTTGAGATATTCTTGATTCTTGGTATGATAAGTGATATTTGATTGAAACCTGGACATTTTCATATTATGTTATAAGATTATGACTCTTATTTAAACCCTCCACTTCAACTGTTTGTTGCTGCTGCTGCTGTTGTTATTGTTGTTGTTGTTGTTCTGACACTGCTCCAGCAAAGGAAAAGTGCATACCATCTCATTACTGCTGGATGGGAGTGTGGGTTCTAACTTCCCATGTGATCTCTACTAACAATGAAATGCAAGTGACCTCACTGTTGCTGGGTGAGGATGAAAGTCCTGGCTTCCCATTCGACCTTTTCTGCTATCAGCCTGAAGGTGTGTTAGGGCACCTCATTACTGCCTTACAAGGGTAGAAATCTTCACTTCCAGTCATCCTTCACTGGCATGTGTGGAGGTGGTGTTTAGCTGGAGTAGAGAAATTATTGTCTAAAGTTTTCTGCATTGTTCAGCTGCTTTTTTCCTACTCCTATGGCTATGGGGACCAAGCTTTTGTTGGGGCTCTTACTGTCTTTGCCCATTGCCATTTCCCAGTTGCTGGTTTCTTCAGCTCCAAATCTGGAATATACGAGGTAAAAAGAAAACCCAGGGAACTCACCGCTGTCTTTCCTCAGATCCAAAGATTCCTGGCTGTTCAGCCTTCCTCCCTTTAGCTCTTAGAGTCTTCTTACGCTTGTTTTACACATAATGCCAAGTTTTTATTTGTACTTAGTGGGAGGAATATTAAATGTACTCCATATTTGTAGATGTGGAAGTCCCAATATTGTTTTATTTATATCTATGTTTTATTTAAAAATTGTTTTTAGTTTATTTCTTTGAGAGAGAGAGAGAGAGAGAGAGAGAGAAAGAGAGAGCACGAGTAGGGGAGGATCAGAGAGAGAGGGAGACACAGAATCTGAAGCAGGCTCCAGGTTCTGAGCTGCTATCACAGAGCCCAACATGGGGCTGGAACCCACAGACTAGGATATCATGACCTGAGCCAAAGTCAGACACTTAGCCAACTGAGCCAGCCAGGTGCCCCTATTTATATGAATTTTTTAAATGTTCTTAATGTTTATTCATTTTTGACAGAGTGTGAGTGGGGAAAGGGCCAAGAGAGAGGAAGACACAGAATCCGAAGCAGCCTCTAGGCTCTGAGCTGCTAGCACAGAGCCTGACATGGGGCTCAAACTCACGGACCACAAGGTCATGACTTGAGTCAAAGTCAGACACTTAACTGACTGAGCCACCCAGGTGCCCCAATTTGTATCTGTTTTTAAATGCCAGTCTTGGAAGGCCATAAGTCTTTCAGAAACTTGAGTTGAGTATGCCTTTTCTCATTTATTCTGATGGCAATCCTATAATGGAGGTAATGTCTTTTAAGTGATTTTTAAGACTCAGAGAGGTTACACAAATTTCCCAAGATTATACAACTGATACGTGATAGACCAGAATTATAAGCCAGGTCTCTTTAAGACAGGAACCAACAAAATGTCTGTAATCTTTGGCTCTGACCTGTCCCTGGCATCTTCATTGATATTTACTAACTTTTACTAAACATTTAAATATATAATAGGAAGTTAGGTTTGGTGTGTGTGTGTGTGTGTGTGTGTGTGTGTGTGTGTGTGGTGAGTAAAGCAAAGATTCCCATCAGTTGGTAAGGTAAGGTGCAGTACCAGCATGTGAGAGAACAAAGACCCTAAGACATGGAGGTGCCAGGAGAACCCAAGTTCCCCAAGAAATCACACAGGCCTTGACAATGGAAGCAGGTGGAATCCGTTTAAGGCATTTGTATTTACCTAGAGCTTAAGGACAGTCTACCTTTCTCAAGGGACTCTGTCTTTATGATGAATGAGAATGAGACTGTAAAGGTATATCTGTGAGTCAGGGGAGCTGTGCTAGCAGGAGATCAATTCCCACCCCAAAGGACAGAGCAACTTGCCCCACGTCAGTGTTTAAAGTCAAGAAAGAACCCATGTCCCCTGCCTGTGTCCTGATTCAAAGATATTTCCACTATGAAAGGATAGACACAGGAGTTCTTTTGCTGCTAAAGGGTAAAAGATATGGAAAATATTATTTGGTCTAAATGAATAGAAGAAAATGTACTGCTTCCTATTAGTCATCAGTGTATCTTGTTTTAACTTAGAACAAAATGATTAGGTCTGATGACTGAGGCCTCTCCTCTCTGTAATAGGTAAATCTGCATGCACGCTCAGGATGAAATTTGGGTCAGGATGAATTTAGATTAGATTATCCATTCACCATTTCACTTGTATACAATTTCTTCAAGAATCCTTCCCATATTCCAAGTAAAGCATCCCAGCCCACTGGAAACAAGTTACCTTTCTGCATTTCTCAATCTACTTTTCTGGTGTGCTGATGAGTCACATTGATGGTGAGTTGCCAAAGGCTGAAAACTAAAAATTTCTCAATAAAGCCACCTTCTGAGGTCTTTGCTCTTTTTGAACAGAGAGTCACCTCTGGTTTTTTGCTATCCTCAGCCCTTTCACATGGTCCTCAGATTTATCACTGGCTCTAATAATCCTGCTGTTACTTGATAAAGTATACATTGCAAACAACAAATTAATAAGAAGGCAGAAAGAAATATTATTAATTGGATTAGAAAATTAAATACTGCAATGTAGTTCTTTTCAATATTTTGATTGGGAGCATTAGAGCTGACAATCTTCCAGATTTTAATTAAAAGTTTTAATGATTGGGATACCCAAGTGGCTCAGTTGGTTGAGCATCTGACTCTTGATCTTGGCTGGGGTCATGATCTCACTGTTGTGAGATCAAGCCCTGAGTTGGGTTCTGTGCTGAGTGTGGAGCTTGCTTATGATTCTCTCTTTCTCCACCTCCTGTGCCACTCTCCAACCACTCACGCTCTCTCTCCAACCCCCCCCCAAAAAAAAAGTTAACGATATTGCTGCAGGATGAAGTATGCACTATTATTCCCAGATATTGTCCCTTTCAGAGTGACCACATTTAAAAGAAAGCATCAGATGGCATAGGCCCTGCAGAAGTGCCTTGTAGGTTATCACCTATCATTCTTATCTGCTCAATAAACATCTGAATTCAATGAAGAGTTTTTTAGCTCCTACCAGGTGGAAATCAGTGCTTTTGAGAATAGATGCCAAGTAAGATGTGGCCTTAATAGGACACTCTGTTGAAAGAAACAAAAAATAATAGCAAACTTGTATGTGGTGCCAGGAAGTATTCTAACTGCTTTCCTCCTGGTATTTTCTGATTCAATCCTCACAGCTACCACAATTTAGAATAATTCCCATTCATCAGAGGAGAAAATTGAGGTTTAGGAAAGATTAGTCTGTTGCTTCACATGACAGTAAACTGCAGAATTGGCAGAAGAGTCCAGATGTATTTGATGTCCAAATCTGACCTTGTAATTGTCCCTGGAAATGATATTAGAAATACTGTAACAGAGTTCAAACAGAGGGGAAGAGGCTTATTGTAAGGGGGGAAACCCTGGCATCGGGCTGGACCTTGAGGGGAATGTAGATCTTCCACTGGAGGGAGAAGCGTGCCTTCCAGACGAGGATACTGCTTGAGCAAAGACCTGTAGCTACTAGGGTGTCTGCACATTTGGAGTCTCGTGACTCGAGATTGGAAAATTTCATAGAACAGAATTTGGGGAAATCTTTAAAAGGGTGCTTGAAGATTTTAGACTCTGTTCAAAGAGGGTGGCAGCCTTAAAGGATTTTGCAAAGGGAATTGGCTTGCTCCAAGCTGGGCCTCAGGAAGATAATAATGTGCACAATTAGACACCTGCATTTGCTTAGCCCCAGAGAGCTCATGGGCTGCAACTCTTTTGCTCTGAAGGAATTCCTCATGATTTTATCTGCAACAGCCCGGAGCTCCTGCCCGGCTGGCATTAGGGTGTTCTGAATGGCTGTGTTTTGACAAACCTTGGCCATGACTCCCTAACACGAAGAAGTGCCCGGGTCGCTACTCCCTCTGCAAGCAGGAAGTGCCCTGCCTACTGTCAAACCTCATTCTCAAAGACAAGCCTTCTTTCTGCCCTGACCTCCTCCTCTGTCATCTTCTCCCTTTGGGTGGTGGCTGTTAATCTGCGGAAGTCTCCTTCGCATGTTTGCAGGAAGTTGGTTTTTAACCCAGGGGAGGTCACCAGCAAGCCTGGCCGGGCCAGAAACCTAGAAGACGAAACCGGGCATCCACCTGCCACCACTCAGGCTGTCACCTACCTGCCCCCCTGCACTGAGAGCCGAGAACTCTACTTGGAAATCCTTTAGGACATTCCTGAATAAGATGCCACTCTTTTTCAACACCCTAATACACACATACACCATGGTGGTAATGCTGGGGTGGCTTGTGTTAATAAAAGTCACATGAAATTATAACATTTAAAAATAAAAACAGGGGCGCCTGGGTGGCTCAGTCAGTTAAGCATCCGACTTCAGCTCAGGTCATGATCTCACAGTCCGTGAGTTCAAGCCCTGCGTGGGGCTCTGTGCTGACAGCTTAGAGCCTGGAGCCTGCTTTGGATTCTGTGTCTCCCTCCCTCTCTCTGCCCCTCCCCTGCTCATGCTCTGTCTTTCTCTATCTCAAAAATAAATAAAAACATTAAAAACAATTTTTTTAAATAAAAATAAAAACAAAGTGCAAATGACATTCTTCAAAAACCAAAACATAAGTGCAGGCACGCCTGTTAATCTTTGAGGATGCTGGGGAGGAAAAGAGGTGAAGTACTGTTTAAGTTGTGAACAAGCATTAAAAAAAACACACTCTAGGGTGCCTGGGTGGCTCAGTTGGTTAAGCGTCCGACTTCAGTTCAGGTCATGATCTCATGGTTCATGGGTTGGAGCCCTGCGCGGGGCTCTGTGCTGACAGCTCAGAGCCTGGAGCCTGTTTCAGATTCTGTGTCTCCCTCTCTCTCTGCCCCTCCCCACTCATTCTCTCTCTTTCTCTCAAAAAAAAAAAAAAAAAAAAAAGTCTTAGGAAGTGTCTCATGCAGGGTCCACACGCCCAAAGCATTTCATAGAAACCCCAACCAAATTCAACCAAATCACCCATTATTTGGGGAAGAAGGTGGTACAGGGAGGTCAGTAACTGTATACCGTTGGACTAAATTTAAGCATTATCTTTTATTTTTTCTTAACTTTTAAAAAACGGTGTTTGACAGCCCAAGGAAGCTAATGAAGAAAGTAAAAAGGTTTCTTCCCCAGGTGGGGGTAGGTAATTAAAGCAAAGAGCCAGGAAGAAAGTTCTTAGCTCTTGTAGAAGACAAGCATCTTTTCCCTTAGGACAAATAGCACTGATCTGTGAAAAGGGAAGACAAGTGATGGGAAATTCTGAAGTAATTGCAAAGCACATGGCATGTGCAAAACACACCCATTCAGGTTGAATTTATTGTGGGGACATTTACTTGCACTCTAAAACAGTTTGGATTTCTTGAAAGCAGTTCTCTTAGTTGAAAAGTTTTTATGTTTCTTTTACAAAGCATGAGATCTTTTTGTGTCCGTTTAAAACACATATACCCAGGGTGCCTGGGTTGCGCAATTGGTTAAGCATCTGACTCTTGGTTTCAGCTCAGCTCAGAATGTGATCTCACAGTTTGTGGGTTCAAGCCTTACGCTGCACTGCTTACCACAGGGCCTATTTGGGATTTCGCTTTCCCTCTCTCTGTCCCTCCCTCTCCAAAATAAATAAATTAACTTTAAAACACATGTACCCATTTCAGGTCCTTCGCTTTAAATCTTTTTCAGTTATGGGGCACCTGGGTGCCTCAGTCGGTTGAATGTCCGACTTCGGCTAAGGTCACGATCTCATGGATAGTGAGTTCGATCCCCGTGTCAGACTCTGTGCTGACAGCTCAGAGCCTGGAGCCTGCTTCATATTCTGTGTCTCCCTATCCCTCTGCCCCTTCCTGCTCATTCTCTGTCTCTTTTGCTCTCTCTCAAAAATAAATAAATATTGAAAAAAAATTTTTTAATGTTTTTTAGTTGTGTTGTCAATTGGAAATTACTGGCTTCCATTTCTCAGTGTCAGGGACAGCAAGCATGAAGGATTTTCAAATTTAAACTGAACTTTCTCAAGTCATTTTATCTTTATCTTTCCACTCTCCAATTCTGCCATTTACAGAAACCCTAAGTAAAGAAGATGAAGACAAACTACAAAGATCCATTGTTTTTTGAAAATCACTGTGGCATTGGGTAAGCATGACTCCGTTCTCATTGTCATTTTCTGCATGAAACTGGTTAGCAGATGGGTGATTGAGAAATCTTGACAGATGTCGTGAAGGTGGGAGCCTGAAATCAAACCTCACACAAGAAGGGCCTGATGACGTAAGGGACACTTTGATCTGTTTGTCTGCAGTGTGTGTGGCCAGTACAAGTTTACGGCTGGCCAGCAGTATGGCAAGAAGAACACCACTTAAGGAGCAAAATGCCATATTGTACTAGGAGGAAGGAATAAGAATATCTGGGATTCACCTCTAGGAAACAAGGAAATGATGGTTTTTCCTTATTATTGGCTATACACTATGTGACCATCAACACTGTCTGGTCCCTGGGGCTGTTGGCCAGTTGTAACTTGTCCACTGAACACAGCTCTGGGTGTACCATCCATCTACTCAGAATCCTTCCGTCTCACCACCTTGGGGCAGTGTTTAACTGCCTTGGTCTGATATTTAGAACCCTGGGCAACTGGGTTCCCATTAGTTACTCAAGCATTACAGACACTGGAATGCTGGGCATTGGTGGATGAATAAAATTGCCTTGGCAAAGATGGATAAGGAAGCAGGGAATCCAGGTGCAAGGCAGAGACAGGCAAAAGTCTGGAACTTTGGAAGAGCAAGGTGCATCTGGAGAATGGCAAGTTATACAGTGTGACTGGAATATAAGATACGTGGAGGGACCCAGGAAAGATGAGCTCTCAAAGAGAGGTAGGGTGGTGCAGTGTAGGGTCTTGTGAGCCATGCGGATGAGGCTGAGTTTTATTCCTGTAGCCACTGGAATAAGCAGCAAAGGATTTTGCAAAGAAAGGTGTTATTATCAAGGCTGGCTTTTAGAAAGGTGACTGGCAACCCATGGAGGTCCCGATTGAAATTGCCAGAAAAGGCCAGATAACTGCCAGAAGTCTTCTCAAACACTGTAATTCCACAAAAACATTTTACATTTGTTAGAAATTATGGAGATTACCAAGTGGCCCAAGACATCATGGTGAAAATATTTAGACAATTGGCAAACTCCTCTTTCTCTATATGCTATTTCCAAAGGAGATAATCTTTAATCCTCTCTTCCATCCAAATTATTCCCTGTCTTGGAAAAAAAATGCCAAAAATGTTTGGGAAAATGCACTCCACCCGTGTTTTTTGGAAGGGCTGGTTATTTAGCTTCTACGTGAGCCAAATTTTAATCCACAGGAATTTTCTTAGAAAAGCGATATTGCCAAAATGTTCCTCCAGTACAATTCTGGTGGGAACCCGTGGAAGGTGAATGTAAATTGCTGTCCTAGATTGTAAACGGGGAAGGAGAATCTTAACCACATGAAATGCGAAATAATAAAAATGGGTTTTGAAGTACTTGACACTTTGTTAGTCCATGTTGAAAATTCAGAGCTACTCAAAAAGCAGGAGGACTTCAGAGCTTACATAATCTAGATTTCTACCAGGTGCTTATTTGGTGATGGAGATTCTTCAAGAACATTCCATAAATATTTTTGAGCACTATGTGGAGCACTGCACACATTTTGGTGAATAACACAGACGCAGTCCCTGCCCTCATGGAGTTTACATCTAAAATAAAGATACAAAAAGACAAAGGGACACTAATGATAATAAGATATCACATAAGAATAACAACTCTGGTGTTAAAGAGCTTTGGTGAAGGAAGTACACAGTGTTATGAGACCATAGAGGGTAAACTGGGGGTGGAGGGATGGGGCCACAGCCTTGAAGAAAGTGAAGGTAACATCTGAAGCATAAGCAGGACTTAGCCCAGCAAGACATGGGCCAGGAAGACCAGAGTGGGTACGAGTGTGAACGGCTTTCTACGACAAAGACCCAGGGTCAAGAGAAAGAAATGCATTTAGCAAACCACATAGTTCATCCCAGCTGGAATTTATATGTATACTATGTGTGTGGAGGTGAGGGTGGTGTGCAGGTGGAAAGGTGGGATATGATGAAGCTGGAGAGGTAAGAACGGACAGATGCCACCAAGTTTTATGATACTCGTAATGGAATTTGGGGTTTACCCCAAGGGCATTAGAGAACCATTGACTGCTTTTAAGCTTTTAAGCAAAGATCCATATTTGAATCTCGGAAATGTCACTCTGACCATGGAGTAAAGAAAGGATTTGTGGATGTGGGCAGGGTGGAGGCAGGATGCCCAGTGTCAGAGGATGTGATAATCCTCAAGAGAGGCAATGGAAGCCTCAACAGAGAGAGTGGAAACGAAGACAGAAAGAAGGAAATGGATTTGAGAGGTATTTACAGAGAAGAGACAAGACTCTATAACTGTTGCTCAGCCTAAGGTAGAAAGGGGAGGTAAGGGTGACCCCCAGATTTCTGGCTGGGTTCGTGGCAATGGCTACTGACAGAGGGCCCTGAGAGAGGAGAAACAGATGAAGGGGTGAAAACAAGGGGGTTCAGATTCATTCCTGTTAAGTTTAGTGTGTCTGACGGACATTCAGAGAACCTAACAGGCCACTGGGTATATGGAGCTGGACTGAGGTTTGAGTCGTTAGTGATAGGGTTTGGAGTGATGGGGGTCTGGAGCCAAGGGCCAAGAATGAATTATTGAGATGTCTTTGGTGCAAAAAGGGGACAGGACTCTTAGGCAGAAAGTGCTGCCCCCTACCTTGAGGAGAGACTGGTTATACACTTGGGAGTTGGGGGAGATAAAGTCAAGAGGAAGTTTCCAAAGAGGTTTTCATATGCTAAAGAAGATTCAATATACTGGAGGCCTACCTATTGTCAAGCTAGGGTTGTTTTCCCTCAAGCAAAGCATTAACATTAAGATAGTAAGGAGTTCCTAGAGAAATATGCTCCCTGCTTAAGTATTGTCAATGGGCAGCAGGTTATAAGGAAATTTAATTGTATCTGCCATTTCCTTCTGCCTTTGTTTCCCACACAATTAGCATACAGATGGTCATGGGAGACAATGCCTGTACAGAATGCTTAAGTCTTCTTGGTAGCAGAACTCCTAAGCATTGACTAGTACTGCTTAAAATGGCCCATGTCTCAGTCCTTGGTACCACAGCCTAATGATCCACAAAATCTATTCCACCCCATATCTAGGATCCTAACAGCATCCATATCTTTCATCATACATAGAATCATCTGTCTCCCCTCAAATAAATCACAGATTTCAATTACTTTACCCTCAGAGCTCATCTTGAGTCCATCATTCTTCACCTATATTTCTGATCTGAAGAAAGCTATACAAATTTTGTGACATTATCTACCCACATAAAGGCACAAAAGGAGAATCCAAATGAGTAAAATCAGGACATGTGGTTTCAGAAAAATAGCTGAGTTATGTTTTAAGGGGATTTATTTAGGTCATCTGATACTTAATTTAAACTGCATGCTTCCTACTCGCCTTTTAATTAATTCATCTTTTTAGCCTGCCCTGACATGGTCAGAACTTATTTAGGATCCCTTGTTCCCAAAGATCAAATTGCTTTTCTAAAGTACATTGAGTTTCTAAAGCTTGGCATCTCTGAGCTTCTGGTGCCAATACAAAGAGCACATACATATCCCAACAATCCGTGGATTGTTGTTAGTGAGAGGCAACGGTCCCGGCCTTTGGGAGGAAGGGCACAGCACATTTCTTCATAGCGGGAAGTGATGGAGCTATTATTACTTTCAAGACATCCCTGGTTTGTCCATTCAGAGAGGCACAAGTCAGGCTCTGTGACCCATTCAAAGGATGAGGCTGTGAAAGTGGGTCTCCTGGTAACACTTGGACTGCCAGGCCTTCCCTTGCATCCACCCGGCAGCAGAAGGTTCCCAGCACTGGAGAGTTTGTTAACCCTGACCTCTCCTGTCACCATGGAAACACAACACAGCCTAGGGAACTTCCTCTGTGATTATCATTCAAACTGTGAAAGAATAGAATAGAATAAATAGAATAGAATAGAATAGAATAGAATAGAATAGAATAGAATAGAATAGAATAGAATAGGAAAAACACCCGGAAAACTTCATTGCTCATTTCAAGTTGCTATTCTGTAGAACAAAGGAACTCCCGGCAATTTCTTTGAAAGTTTGGTGTGGGGGTGGAAGGGGTGCAGATAGGATGGGAAGGAGGAGTCTGGCCAAGAACTGCTGAGGCAGCTTAACAACTCCTACTCTGTCAGGAGTTGAGGCTTACCTGTAGTCTATTAAAGTAGCTGGAATAACTTACAATTATCCCCAAAAGAATAAAACAGTTAGGAATACACTTAATCTAGCAGGTGAAAGAGCTGTACTCTGAAAACTATAAAACACTGATAAACGAAATTGAAGATGACACAGACAAATGGAAAGATATTCCATGGGCATGAATTGGAAGAATTAATATTATCAAAATATTCTTAAATCAATCTACAGATTCACTGCAATCCCTATCAAAATACCAAGTGTATTTTTCACAGAACAAGAACAAACAATACTAAAATTTGTATGGTTGTATGGAACCACAGAAGATCCCACATAGGCAAAGAAATCTTGAAAAAGAAAAACAAAATGAAGTATTACATTCCAAATTTCAAAATATACTACAAAGCTTTAGTAATCTAAGCAGTATGGTACTGACACAGAAAGAGACTCATAGATCAATGGAACAGAACAGACAGCCCAGAAATAAAGCTATGCTTATATGGTCAATTAATCTATGACAAACAAGAATATACAGCAGGGAAAAGACAGTATCTTCAATAAATGGTGCTGGGAAAACTGGGCCACTTTCTAACATCACACACAAAAATAAACTCAAAATGGATTGAAGACCTACATATGACACCTGAAACCATAAAAATCCTAGAAGAGAGCATAGGCAGTAATGTCTTGGACATGGGCCATAGCAACATTTTTCTAGGTATGCCTCCTGAGGCAAGGGAAACAAAAGCAAAAATAAATTATTGGGACTACATGAAAATAAAAAAAATTTCACACAGTGTTGGAAACCATCAATGAAATAAAAAGGCAATCTACTGAATTGGAGAAGATATTTTCAAATGATATATTTAATATCCAAAATATATAAAGAACTTACACAACTCAACACCAAATAAACAATATGATTACAAAATGGACAGAGGACCTGAAAAGACATTTTTCCAAAGAAGATATACAGATGGCCAACAGGCACATGAAAGGTTGCTCAACATCACTCATCATCAGGAAAATGCAAATCAAAACCACAATAAGATATCACACTATACCTGTAAGAATGGCTAAAAGGACAAGATATAACAGGTATTAGACAGAATGTGGAGAAAAAAGAACCTTCCTTCACAGTTGGGAATGTAAATTGGCAAAGCCACTGTGGAAAACAGTATTGAAGATAGAAATATCATATAACCCAACAATTCCACTACTGGGTATTTACCCAAAGAAAACGAATACATCATCTGGAAAAGATATAGCACCCCTACATTTATTGCAGCATTATTTACAATAGCCAAGAAATGGAAACAACCCAAGCGTCCATTGATAGATAGATAAGTGGATAGGGAAGATGTGGTTTGTGTGCATAATATTATGCAGCCATAGAAAAGTATGAGATCATGCCGTTTGCAACAATATGGGTGCACCTAGAGGGTATCATGCTAAGAGAAATAAGTTAGATTGAGAAGGACAAATGCCAATGGTTTCACTCATCTGTAGAATAAAAATAATGAACAGACAAACAAAAAGCAAAATCAGACACATAAAGACAGAGAACAGACCGATGGGTGCCAGAGGGGAGGGGGTGGGAGGATGGGCCAAATGGGTGTAGGGGAGGGGGAGATAGAGGCTCTAGCTATGGAATGAATGAGTCATGGGGATGAAAGGTTGGGTTAGGGAATATAGACAGTGACATTGTAATAGCATGCATGGTGACAGATGGTAGCTACAGTAGTGGTAAGCAGAGAAAGGAGTGGAATCACTATGTTGTATACCTGAAACTAATGGAACATTGTGTTTCAACCACACCCCCCTCCCCCCCCCAAAAAAAAACAAAAACAAAAACAAAACATAACAAAAACCCAGAAGCCAAATACATAAACAAAGTACCTAGAATAATGATGCTATCCTTAATACCATTTGACATGAGTTGGATTTTCACCTATAGGTTGCTAACTAAACAACAATCATTATTATTATTTCCCCATCACCCCCTTGAATTGGAACCAGAATTTGATAGCAATGAAAGAGACTTGATTTCCATGTATAGTAGGATTGCTCCCATAGAGCTGGAAGGAACCGTAGAAAGATCTAGTTTCCAGTCCATGAACTGCTTGGAACCGCGGGCGAAATATACTGTGTGTGTGCACGTGTCCCTGAAAACTGGGCTCGCAGGCTTTCCCCATAATTCTACATCCAGGACAAATTAATGAGAACGTACCTTCCTTTAACAGACCAGTAATATGAAGTCCAAAGAGATCACGTCCTCTTGCGTACTCTCTTCCTTCTGTTGCTCCTCTTGCTCCTTTCTCTGCCTCTTCCTCCTCCCTCTTTTTCTCTTCCTGAAGTGACAAAGCTGCATAGTTAGAATTTTGCATTGGTCTGAGTTAACGTGAAACAAGAGTGTTGAGTGCCACAGGCGAGGCCCAGGGAAGACAAAGGGTGGGAATGAAGCTGGAAGGATGCCCGGACTCACAGTGAAGCCAGAGAATCTAGACTCATGATTTCAGAAACGCACTGTGGGTTTTGACCAACAATTACTGGCTGAGGCCCTGGCAGCCCAGGCGATCAGGACCTGGTGTGTTCTTTATATGTGTGACCTAGGCCGCTAGTTGCCTTGCTGAGGGAGTCTTCCCTCTGCCTTCAGGAGTGCAGGAGATCAGCAAGTGCTGAGGCCGGGTGCCCCCAGCTTCTCCAGGGAGAGAATGAGACTGGAGACCTCTGAGAGTTCTAGGAGCTCCTGCCTGAGTTTGTGCCCTTTGAAGAGTAGAAAAGACGCACTTGGCTCACCTTGATGAGGTGAAGGTAGTGTGCTTTCATTTGTGAGGTCTTATCACGTGCTGCTCTTGGTTCTAAACCTTGAACTCCCTAGGCTTGCTGATACAGAGAACACACCCCATGGGCTTTGGAGTCAGATGTGTGTCCATCCGTTGGAGTAGTGGCTTCAACACGGCTGGCCTAGGGCAAGACTCATAACCTCTTTAGCCCTTGGTTTCCTCATGTGCCACGTGGCAACCACAATAATGCCTATTTCAAGGGATGGTTACAAGAGCCAAATAAATAAATGCACGTAATGTGTCTGACGTGGAGTCTAGCATTTAGTGATGGCTTCCAACTACCTCTCACCCTGCGTCTGGCTGTTTCAACAACACAGACTGGTTCATAATGTAGAGAATTCTGGAGGAAGTTTTCTGTGCTGTTTGCTCTGAACTTAAGGATACAAAACAATATTCAAAAACCATATTCAAGGCTCATTAAGTCTTTGCTTTTTGTTGAGCTTCTTAGGTAAAAATCAATGAGCGGGTCTGGCAAGAAATTTGTTGTCACTACATCCACGGTTACAAAGCACTCTGTGACTTCAGCAAATGCTTCAGGAAGCATTTTCTAATGTTTTCTGACTTGTCAACTCCTTTTATAGTAAAATCTTGCAAACCCTCTTAGGAAGTTTAACAATTGTTCTATCATTTTTACATGATATATATTAAAATGTTATTTTAAAAGGAAAATAGATATATTTTAGATCCATGTTCTAAATTCTTAAGCTAGGTGCTGAGAATTTGTGTATTTATTGTATTATTATCTACTTCTTTGTATTCTCTAAATATTCCATCATAAGAAAATATTATGCCAATATTTTACTCTTCAGAGTCTAATAATTATTTAAGGAGAAATTTTTTTATAATATCAAGTGATATACACTCTTTGATTTACTTTAACTTAATTCTATATGAAAAGGAATAATTTATGGACAAATAAATCTTAGTATGACTTGATATCATATTTGACTTTAGGACCAAAAATATATTAAAATGAATTGGAGCCTTTCCTATCTTGGTATTTGGAAACTTCTCTTTTGTATTTACAAAACATTAACTGGTATCGTTTTTAGATGTATAGAATTTTCAGGTTTTTATATTTCCCTTCAACTTTCTGTATTTCAACAGTGGAATTCCTTACAAATTAAACAATGGATGACTAAGAGTAAAAACAATATAAAACAGTATATGGGTCAAAAATATTGCTGCAGCCACAGGGGTTCGATGTGAGATAAACATCTGAGTGAGCCATGAAAGCCTTCATCTGATGTCTACCAAATCCTATGTGTTCAGAGACCTGGACATAGGGACCAACAATGACATGACCTCCCTTTAAATTTTTTTCCATGTCCCTCCTATTCTAGGCTCTCAGCATTGGATGAGATTTTATTCTTGTTATCTCCAATGGCTACACCAAGTGTAGCATGGTGTAGATATTCCGTAAGTGTTAGGGATTTAATGGACTTGAATGAATTTCCACTGAGTGGCAGATCAGACAGTAGATGTAGGGAAGGCAAGAGTTACAAATCAGAGTCAGTGATAATCTGGAACTAGAATCATAGAAACCTAGTGTTGCAACTATCGGGCATGGGAATCAGAAGGAGTACTCAGGTATCTGGCAGGCACCCGACACTAGACCCACACCCACAGGAACAGGACAGAAGGCAATGCACCTGACCTAGATGCAATTCTGGAAGAGACAGCACTGTCTTGTTCAATAAGCATTGTTCCTACGGGACATGATGGTAACTGTTCACTGATAGGGAAATAGTGAAGCAGAAGGAATGGGCAGTCTCACCTGACAGATGGAACACACTGACCAGAGGTGAGGGATTGCTCCTAAGTCCAGCAGTTGATTAGTAAAAGTATGATTCAGGGACCAATACTAAGTCCTTGTGAGGGAGGTTGGTAAAAGTGAGGCAAGGGTTTGAAGTGAAGAGGAGTGGAGAAGGCAAATTTACTAGCAGCAAGAATAACGATGCCGAGCTAACAGGTGCCAATCACCAATCTCTGCATCATGATGTCTGACTTGATCCCGGAAGTGTGGTTGGGGCTGGACCTGCAGGTTGCCTCCGCAGTGACAGGAGAGGAAGGAGACAGAGGTTAGGAACAAGGCTCGGTCAAATGAGAGCTCTCTGTGCTGGTTCTTGTCTTGTTTCCTGAGGCCAATCATTTTAACTGATGTGTGAATAGCTCTTTGAACTTACTCTGTATTGTAAGACTTGTTGAGTGAGTGTGTTATAGACTCAACACCGACTGTTAAGGCAATAAAAGTTTATGCTGAGAGTAAAAGATTTCTAAGACTTAGGTAAATGACACATAGGCATCAATTTATATCCTAAGCAATTAGGCTTCATAAACTACTTTTTGTTTTGCATATTTTGAAGCTATTCCATTAGGTGCGTACAAGTTTATAATTACAGTATCTTTGTGATGAATTGTTCCCTTTATCATTAGTTCATGACCTTTCTTCATCCCTTACAATTATTTTTCCCACAGAATCCAGAATCTATTTTTTTCTGGTGCAAACGTAGCTAGAGCACTTGCTTCTGATTCGTGGCTCTCTGGTGTAGCTTACTCTGCTATTGTAGTTTGAAAGTGTCTGTATCCTCGTTTTTAAGTGTGTTTCTCGTAAACATCACGTAGCTGACAAACTGATACTCTTTGTTTTTTCAAGAAAGTTTTATTTCATTTACATTGACTGTGATTAAGGAGATACATGAATTCATCTCTGTCACTGTATTTTGTGCTTATATTAATTCTTCATCCTGCTTTGTATATTTGATCTCCTTCCAATTTCATTTGGAAGAACTTTTTTAATTAATCTTTTTCTTCAACATATTTGGAAGCCATCTATTCCATTTCCTTTAAAATTACCCTGAAACAAGTCTCTATCCTCTTGCCAGAAAAATACAAAGACCTTACAAATTGTAATTTCACTAGCTCTTCTCCATTACGTCATTTGCTACATCACTTTTATACTCCCAAATGAGGCACTGTCATTTTATTGTTTTATACAGTAACTGTGCAGACTTTTTCACATTTCTACTGGTTCCACTGCTAACCATTCTTCCTGGCATTTCACGTCCATCCTCCTCATTGAAATTTCTTCTTCCTGAGGTTCAACCTTTGGAAGTTCCTCCAGTGAGACTCTCCTTCAGTGATCAACTCTGTTCTTTTGACTGCACAAAGATGTCTTTGCCCTTCTTTTTAAAGAATAGTTTAGTAAAGGGTGAAATTACACGTGGATAGTTAACTTGCTGTCAGCATATTGAAGATACCGGCTGTTGCATTTATTACACTGGGTTTGCATGAATTTGATCCCCGTGTTCACTAATTGGCTGCAATTCAAAATAAGGAGGTTTTTTTTGGTTTATTATTTATTTTGAAAGAGACAGAGCACAAGTGGGAAGGGGACAGAGAGGGAGAGAGAGGGAGAACCCCAAGCGGGCTCTGTGCTAGCAGAGCGGGGCTCAAACTCACAAAACTGTGTGATCATCACCTGAGATGAAATCAAGAGTCGAATGGTCAACCAACTGAGCCACCCAGGCACCCCCAAAGTAAGAATTAAAAAAAAAATCAATCTGCTATCGCCTACACTGTAATGGAATCCAAATTTATGTTTAATATAGCAAATCTATTAAAATTATCATTTATAGCCCTCATCCTTAAAAAAATAAAAGGCTTTGAATTGACTATTCAAATCTGAGAAATTCTTCAGGGACAAATTTCAAGAATTTAGTTATGAAGATACAGATTTATATAGCCTTAAGAGGAAGGTAGCTCTTTATTGAACATTTTCCTTGAAACTTCCAATCTTGGAAAAAGCAGTAGCAGCATAGGAGAAGGACATCGTTTTAGTATGTCGAATGTCAGTGTCAAATGACTTAATATTAGGCTGCGGCTTTAATGTAAAATGTGCACTAATAAACAAGTAAATTTGGTGTAGATTTTCAATAAATACTTAGAGTCAGCATAAAACTATTTAAGACAAGTTTAAAACTCAAGTAACATTTCTGTACATTCTTTTTTCTTTTCTTTTCTTTTCTTTTTTTAGTGAGAGAGAAAGAGAATGTGCGCATGCACGGGTTGGGGAGGGATGGAGGAGGGAGAGAGAGAATCTTTATTATTCTAATTTTTACTTTCTTTTTTTTGAAATTTAAATTCAAGTTAGTTAACATATAGTGTAGCATTAGTTTCAGGAGTAGAACCCAGTGATTCATCACTTACATACAACACCCAGTGCTCATCCCAAGTGCCCTCCTCAATGCCCATCCCCCATTTAGCCCATCCCCCCACCCACCTCCTCTCCAGCAACCCTCAGTTTGTTCTTTGTATTTACGAGTCTCTTATGGTTTGCTTCCCTCTAGTTTTTATCTTATTTTTCCTTCCTTTCCCCTATGTTCATCTATTGTGTTTCTTAAATTCCATATATGAATGAAGTCACATGTTGCAAATAGCAAGATTTCATTCTTTTTGATTGTTGAGTAATATTCCATTGTGAATATCATGAGTAATATTCCACATCGTCTGTATGGGAGAAAGAGAATCTTAAGCAGGCACTCAATGCACAGCCCAATGCACGGCTCAATCCCACATCCGTGAGATCATGATCTGAGCAGAAATCAAGAGTCAGATGCTCAACAGACTGAGCCACCCAGGCACCCCTCTGTACATTCTTAATGTACTTTCCACTTCTCATATTACACTTCTCTTTTTTCTTATGCCAGACGGGAAGGAGTCACCCTTTCTCTCTTTGCAAATGTTCTTTCTGCTGACTATAACTGCCAAAAAACAAATGTAATAGAGTCAAATATGTATTTGATTTATTAGTCTAGGTGGTTCTTTCTTAAAGAGAAATAGACATTTATGGTTTAAGGCCCAGTTAAGGTTCGCTTTCTTCCTTTTACATTTCTTCTTTCCTTTCTTCCTTCTTTTTTTTTTTTTTTTTTTTTGTTGTTGTTGTTTTTGAGACAGTATATGCGATTCACCTTTTGTTTAAAAACACAAACGAAAAACCTCTGTGCCTGTTGGGCTGGCTGGCTTTCCATTCTACTGCACTTAATTTAATAAAACTGTTTCATATCTGCTGAAACACAAAGTATAATGGCTGATGCAAAAGCAGAACTCAGCAATAGGACGTTCGGGTAAAAGCTGGGGAAACCGAGGAGGCTTCACAAAGTACGTCAATCACATAGCAAGTGAGTTGTACATTAAGTGAGAGAGGAGACTCCTGCTTTCTCGTGCCTTCTATTTCATCCATCATGAAGCCTCACGCACCCACTTTTTATTCACTTTCCCCTCTTCACGTCCATGGTCATTACTGTTGTCAACACCATCTTTGTTAGTTGCTTCAGCCCAAGCTTGCTGCTTTTCAACCTGCTCTACACATGACCTAAAACACACTTGACCTGACCAGCCACAATCCTGCTTAAAATCCTTGGTTTTATTATTACTTTTCTACCCTTTGAGTGTCTGGCACATAGTGGTTGCTAAATAAACGTGTGTGTGTTTTTAACGAGATAAGAGAAGAAAAAAGGAGAAGAGAAGTAATGGAAAGATCAGTAGATTAATTCACTTAATGAATATGGGAACTCCCACTACGTGTCCTGCACCGTGCGTGGTGCTCCCGAGGGTGAACATAATAGATACAGGGTTCCTGTCACAGGGAGGCTTCGGGCTCACTCGTTCCGTGTAAACAACTAAACGGCTAAAGTGCCCAGGCAGTGACTACGTATGGGGTATTGTCCTAAATGTTCTATGGAAGTGATCTCACCTGGTCTTCACAACCATCTCCAGTGAGTTAGGCACTCTTATTATGCCCATTTTGTTCAGGAGACCACCGGGGCATGGCAAGGTTAAGGCAAACTTGACGGACAGACCAGAACCCTTTTTTTAATTCAAATCTATAACACACGGCCAGCATCCAGTTCATTAGAACAGACCAACGATTTCTGAAGTGGTAAGGGGATGTTGTACAGCAGAGGCATCACCGAGCAACCAAAGAGAACTGACTTCCAGGGTTAGGTGTGGCTATGTCTGTGCTGGATTTTCAGAAGCCTCCAGAATTCCTGGTGCATAGTAGGAAGGGGATTCATTTCTGTACCCCTTAGCCTTCTGCATAAAACACGGTGACCAAGTTTGCTCTCAGTCCAGGATTTTCAGCTTAGAATTTATCCAACTACCTATTTTGTATTTTTTTTTTTGAAATCTTTAAGTTTCCAGTTTTAATACCTACTGTATTTGTTCTTTTTTTTTTCTTAAAGAACAATTTTTTTTTAATTTTTTGAAATCTTTAAGTTTCTGGTTTTAATACCTTACTGTATTTGTTCTTAAATTATACCCTTTGAAAAAAAATCATGTTTATTAATCTTTTAATATTTTTTAAATGTCTTAATAGTCATTATCCTTAATATATTTTTACGTTTATTGATTTATTTTCGAGAGAGAGACAGAGAGAGCGAGTGAAGGAGTGGGGGGAGGGAGGAAGGGAGAGAAGGAGAAGGAGAGACAGAGACAGAGACAGAGACAGAGACAGAGACAGAGAGAGAATCCCAAGCAGGCTCTGCACTGATAGTGGGGCTTGAACTCATGAACTGTGAGGTCATGACCGGAGCTGAAACAAGACTCAGATGCTTAACCGGCTGAGCCACCCAGGTGCTCCTATCCTTAATATTTTCTTCCTTATTATTATTCACTTATTTTTTTTACTATCTTTCAATTAAACTTTTAAAGATACTTTGTACTTTCCACCTCACATTTCTGAATTTGCTTCATTTTTTGCTCTTCTCAACCATGTCCCCAACTTTATCTAATTTTATTGTTTTAATAAAGTGGTTAATTAAACGGGGTTAAATCTTATGCCTTTGTGAGACTTTAATCTCGACTCTTGCATAAATGAGGGGAAAAGGCCTCGTGGAGCATGAATCCCAGGACGTGCTTCTGGGGATGATTTGCGGTGAGCCAGTCCTGAAGGCAGAGAGCGGTGTGGGCCGGGCCTTGTGTGCCAACGAGGGGCGAGGGGAGTGGGGAGCCCTGAGCGGGTGCGTCAGGAAGCCCGGCTCTTGCCCAGGTTCTTTCACTAACTGCCCTTGTGACCTCTGGCAGACCCCTTCCCTCCTCTTCTCAGCAGGAGCAGGAAGGGGCTGAAATAAATCATTTCCAAATGGGTCTTTCCAGCTTCACTATTGTGTGTGCCCTGTGATTCAGATGCTAGCGGATTAGCAGAACAAAGCAGGGCATTTTGATGGAGTCATATTAAAATGGCATAGCGAATTATGAGAACACTGCTTTTTATTACTTAATAACGTTCTCAAAAGAAATCCTTGAAGTATCCCCGACCCTGTGCCTAAGCCTTGCCCTGTTCCTCAGCCTGTGAACCTCATCAAAATATCCCTGGCATCAAAATGGCAAAGTCACAATAACACGAGCCCTTTGCAGAATGGCAAGGCTTTTATTTCTATAGAACTGGGTTTGGATTCCAGGCTCAGTTGCTCACTTATCCCTTAGCTGTGTGGCCTTGGGAATGAGGCTCTTCAGCCTTAGTTTCCTCACCTATAAAAGTAAATTACAGTCCTGACACTGAACATAATAAGCTTAGCAATGAAATGTGCAAAGGGCCAATGCATGCTTCATCACATATAGAAAGGAAATAAAGTATAAGGGAGTTTAATGGTCCCCAAAGAACTTCCTAAAAGAAAATCATCTGTGCTTCACTAAAAAGTTTTTAAATCATGATTTGTAGGTGGGGAGGGTCTTGGGTTTCAGAAAGGCCGATGGCCCCAAGACTGGGAAGAGGTCATGGGCTCAAGAGGGAAGGAAAAGCAGAGATCAGACAGTCAGACAGTCTGAACGCGTACCGAACAACTTATCGGATGTACAAAGAGTAGGGGATGTTTATGAAAAACAAGCCCCCGTGTCTCACTCGCTCCTATCCCAAGATCAGAGCCTTGTTTCTGAGTCAGAGCTGAAAACCAGCCTTTAGAAGTGTTATTGCTCACCAGGGGCATGTACTAGGATGATACAGCAACATTGCTTTTGAGCTCTGTGGCATTGTGACCTCATCTGGCTTAGAGGAATCTCAGAAAGACTCATTTGTGGCTTTAAGTAGTGACCAAATTGGCTAAAAGTCCCAAAGATAAAACATGTTTGACATGTTGCTTCAGGAGGAAGTTTGGAACACTTGGTGAACTTCTTGAGAAATAAGGTAATCTTGTGAAGTTGGGTCATCTGGTTGCCGAGTTCCTGAGATCCAGCGAAGAGAGTATGGGGGTGTGTATGTGGGGGGAGGATGGGTTGAAACTGGTTGGATGATGATGATGATGATTTCTCGAGAATCACAAAGAGAAAGAATGCATTCAGGTTCTAGAAAACTGTCCATATTCTCAATTTTGGAATGGCCCTCTACCTCTAAAAGAAAGCTTCACCTGGAAAATTATCTCACTTTCAATTTTCATTCTTTTGAAAAAGTAAGTGGGCACCCACAAGATACTACAAGCTATTGGAGGCGTTCAGTATATCAAATCAGGTAAGACACAGCCATTCCTGGATTGAGTTGACAGTCTTATGAGGATAAACTCATAGACAGCTCATGGTACAATCTAATGTGTTGGGTGCCATTTCAGAAAATTGAGCAAAGTACTGAGGATCACAGAGGACAGATCAGTCAACTCTGCCTGTGATATTCATAAACAAAGTCTTCATAGAAGAGGTAATATACTACTTCTGGTTTCTTATAATAAAGGTAATTTAGACATAAGCAGGGGAGAGATTTTAGTCAGGTGCAAAGCGTGTACAAAGAACACATAGAGTCAGAAACTGATATGGCATAGAGTCACGGGCCTAATACAGACTGGAATTTGACAAGAAGGCTGTGATGGCAGGATCTTAAACTGCAGGGTAGAGCGACAGGAGGGAGTGAGTCTACAAAGACACTTGGAGGCTAGCATTCATGCTAAGCTAGAGTGTTTGGATTTTATCTATAAATTCCAAGAAGGCCAAGAAGAGTTTTTGTTGTTTTGTTTGGTTTTCTTTATTAACCTGCCATGGGACATCATGGTTTTGTTTTTAGTCATACACATTCAGTGGAAGAAAGATGTTTAATCAACTGCACTCAGGAGACTCTCTTAAAGTTAATGGTCTGGTCTTGGAAGAAGGGATAAACACCACCGTTAGAAGAAGTTGGAGGTAAGTCCTCACACTGAGGTGGAACAGTATACACGAATGAGAGATCAGATGTAAGGATGTTGAGACGAGCTAGAAGGAGGTCTTGATGATGGCAGCAAGATTTAATTTTGAAGGCGGGCTAAAAGACAGCACCATAAATCGATATGAAAAATAACCTCATTCTTCATTATACACATGTTCTCTTGACATGTTTTTGCTCATACAAGTGGAGGAGAGTGTGTGCACCTATTTTTTTTTTTTTTTTATGTGGGCAAAGATGTTTTGCTTTAAGAAGATGAGATGGGGTCTGGTTGCAGCTTACTCGTAAGTGTAGGACATCACACGTGCCAGAGATGATCACCAAAATTCATGATCTCTTCTTTCTGGGCACATGGCTGGATTCCATGTCCTAGCTTCCATTACAGTAACGTGTGGCCCTGTGGTTGAGTGCTAGCCCCTGGAATGTGGGCAGAAGTGACATACACTGATTTCAAGCTTGACCCATAAACTTCAGGGAGCAGTCCTCCGTGCTCTGTTTCCTCCTCTGGCTGGCTGGAATGGAGACAGCTTCCATGGCATTAATCAAAGCTACAAGGTGAAGATAACAGAGTCTCCAAGAGCTTAGGTCCTCAAGTGACTTTGCAGAGGCTTTTCACCTCCTCGGTATTGTTACACGACTAAAAACATAAGCATAAGTTGAGGTCTGTTCGTTACAGAGATTACTCTACCCTATTACATCAAATTGTCACATTGATTTGTTAATTTAATGAATATCTGTTGAATATTAATCGTGCACCCAGCACTATATTGGGTGCTGGTGATGGAGTGAAGAACAAAGTATATGAACTGTCTTGCTGTCACAGAGCTTACGGCCCAGGAGGTGAACCCCAATTTAATATGTTTCAGCTCAGTGTGCCTCAATGTACTATTTTATTACATCAAAGTATACTTTTTATATTTAAAAATCCCCCTTCACATAATATTGATTTTTTTTGACTGAGAGATGCACACGTGCAAGTGGGGTGGGCAGAGGAGGGGGGAATTCCAAGCAGTCTCCACGCCCAGAGCAGAGCCCGAGCCCCCACGACCTGAGCTGAAATGAAGAGTCAGACAATGCTTCACCAACTGAGCCACCCAGACGCCCCTCCCCTAACACTGATTTTTAAAAACATGATGAGTGCTATTAGTGGTTTGAGATGATTTTCGTAAATAATCAAGAACCAGCAAGGTATAGAGACAGCTGATGTGTAAGCTCTTTCCAAGTTTCTAGTCACTTTAGAAATTTTATATTTTATTAGTGTCATGGCAGAGTTTACAGTTATCTACGTGATATGATTTATGCTACCAATATCACCAGCTTAATGCTTGAGCTGACTTTTTCATTAATAGAAAACATGTTCCTTTGACATTAATAACAGTGAGAATTAATAGGCATTTATATGAACTTCTGCTTCTGAGAAAAGGTTTTTAAGCTGAGTGTGTGTATATATTAGTACAGAACAGGTCTGGGGAGGGGGGTAGACGGGGTAGGGAAGTAGCTCCTGATGGATTCCAGGTTGCATGGGTTCTGCTTGAGTTGCCCATCAGAAATTCAGGAGGTTCTGTGTCTGGTAGATAGCTGGGTTCCTGACTCGGGGGGTCTATTTGTAGGTTGGAGAAAAGAAACTAGTGGTGAGGAGCAGATTGAAAACACAAAGAGAGGGACTGATACATGGGGCTGCAGGCTTCTTTCTTACCTGGGAGAAAGGTCCCAGGAGTTGCTTGGTTCCTCTGGACACTCTCTTCAACACTCCGTGAGTTCAGATACACACTTCACACTTAACACAACATACACTTCTTGTGATGAGCACTGAGTAATGCACAGAACTGTCAAGTGGGTCAGGAGTCCAGGCACAGCCGAAGCGGGTCTCCTTCTCAGGGTCTCATACGGCCACAGTCAAGGTGTTGGCTGAGACTGCAACCTTATCCAAGACAGCTTCTCTTCTGAGCTCAGGGGCTGTGGGCAGAATGCAGCTTCTGATTAGGTCAGGCTCACCCAGGATAATCTCTTCTGATCAGCTTAGGGGCCTTAATCACATCTGTAATATCCCTTCACCCTTGCCATAGAGTGTAACCTAATCGTGAAAGTAGGAGTGATTACCTATCCACAGGCCTGCCCACACTGAAGGCGAGGTGATTACACAGAGTATGCTTATCAGGAGTTGAGACTCTTGGAGGTTATCTTAGAATTCAGCCCACTACAGGGCCATGGATATATTCATTTATAGAGCAAGTATTTCTTGAGCACCTAGTATTTGACAAAGTGTTCTTACGGTAACTTTGAAGACAATAAATTCTTTTTTTTTTTAATCTGAGAGAGAGAGAGAGAGAGAGGGAACAAGCAGGGGAGGTACAGAGGAAGACGGAGGGAGGGAACCTCAGGCAGGCTCCCCTCTCAGTGTGGAGCCTGATGTGGGGCTCGATCTCCAGACCCTGGGCTCATGACCTGAGCCAAAATCAAGAGGTGGACACTCAAATGACTGAACCACCCAGGTGCACTGACAATAAATATCTTTTAAAAAATAGAGCAGAATCAACAGGATTTGGACTGCCAGAAGTTAGCGTGGCAAGTGTCTGTTTCAAGTGAGGTGTTAAGGTTTGGTTTCATGGAGAAAGAAACATCTAGCACAAGACCCCTTATAATAACCACAGTTCTCCCTTTACCTACACCCAGAGGTCTTCAGATGTTGTCTCAATTTATTTTCCCTTAATCCTTAATCTTTATTTTTGTAGGACTAATGAGGTAAATTAAAAATCCCTACATTGGATTTTATTACATGTAAGTTAAGACTCCACACACTGGGGTGAGCCAGAAGGCAAAAATCTCCTAAGCCCAAAGAAACCAGGGAAACCCGCTGCTGTTTCAAAGGGGTTCAAAAGGCAGAAATCTGTTGTTCAAAAAGGAATCCAGCAAGCTCACATTTGGTCCCATCACTGAATCGGGAGGACACTGGGCCTGCCCAGAGCACACAGTTCACTGGTTCACCAATTTCATTCATCCCATGCAATATACAGAGAACTTGTTATACGTTAGGCTTCACAATAAGCATGAAGATTTCAAAGATAAGTAAGGTACAATCTCTGATTTTGAAGAATTTATATAGAGTGAGACACAGAATCATGTACAGATAGTTCCAGTTATGGCATCCTGTCAGGAGCATCAACAGCTACTTGCTACAGAGACAAAACACTCTCCCTGGGGTATCTTAGCAGAAAAGTGGAACCAAAACCCTTAACAATTTCTAGATGAGCTCTCTAAAATGTGGCCTGAGATGATTTTGACAGATGTATAGTATTCTACAGGCCCAGGGTGGGGCTGGTGAAATAATCGCATTTACCCACAAATGGCTCCCTTGGGCTGAGCCTGGGAGAAGAAATGGTAAGCCAGTGTTGTGACTTGACCAGAGACCCCAGGAGGGAAGAGCAACGGAGTGTTCAGTATTGAAAAGTCGGCGTTTGTCTAACCGGAAAACACAACAGTACCACAGACCCTGCTACTAGGAAGCTAGGGAAACAGTAGCCTCATCAACTGTCTCGAGCGTGTTCTGTCATAGCCCTTGTGCGAGAACTGGACTGTCCACAGTCTTGTCTGCTCTGGATCTTAACGCATCAGTCCCTGAAGATTGGCATGGCCGATGATGCTGTATCTATGCGGGGACCAGGCTGCTCAAGGGCCCTTGTATTTGCTGGCTATTGCAAGGGGACAAACCATCCTGAAATACAGTGGCTTGAAACAACAGTCATCTGTTCACCCCACAGTTCTGCTGATTGGGCTCACTTGGGCAGTCTTCCTGTCTCGGCCAGGCTTGGCTGGTCTCACCTGGGGTTTTTCACAGGCTAGCAGTCAGCTGGTGGGTCAGCTGGGCTGGTGCTTTATGACAGCCTTGTCTGGGACACCAGGGCTGACTTAGGCCTCTCCACACAAGGTCTCTCCTCCCAGGCTTATCTGCAAAATGGTCAAAGGTTTGTTAAGAGCAACAAGAGAGAGATAAGGACTCATTTTTGCTATATTAATGACACTGATGACTTTGGTGCCAGTCAATTTTCTTTTTTTTTTTTTTTAATGTTTATTTTTGAGAGAGACAGAGTGTGAGTGGGGGAGAGGGAGACACAGAATCTGAAACTGGCTCCAGTCTCTGGGATGTCAGCACAGAGCCCAATGTGGGGTTCAAACTTGGGAACTGCGAGATCATGACCTGAGCCAAAGTCAGATGCTTAACTGACTGAGCCACCCAGGCGCCCCCAGTTAGTCAATTTTCTATATAACAGCTCCTTGACCTGGGTTAATGCAGAAGTGACATTTCACCTCACCATTTCCTAAAAGCTAAGCGCAATCCAGGGACATACTTATTTTGTTTTTCCAAAGGTAGGAGACATAGGAAAGATTAAAACTCCAGGTCAGAGAGCAATTCGTCTGACATTCTTTTTGAGCAGCCTGCTGCCAGTGATGTTTACAAAGCACATTGGACTGGACGCGGGGGTAAAGCTACATGGTGCTAGCCCACGAAGATGTCAGCCTGAAGGTGAAGGGGGCCTGGAGTTTGCCCAGCTGAGAGGAAGGGGTTTTCCTCACACACAGCTGTGTGACCAGTAACCTGCTCAGATGGCTCCAGAAGTCCCTCCCTTTAGCTTTCCCTCTGCCTGACTCTTCCCACCCTCCCCCATTAGCCCTTGTGAGATTTAGTAATACAAGCTAAGCGATCATTCTCACAGAAAGGTAAACCTCCATCAAGGTCACGGGTCATTCTTCCAATGCTCTGGATTATCCTGAGATCAATGAGAATTCACTGTATATAAGTTCTGGTAGTTTCAGGGAGCTACTAAATTATGCCCCCTTTCCCTGTGAAGTGAACATATTTTATTCACCAGAAAATACCATCCAGATGTCATTGTGTTTGACAGTAATTGGTTCAACAGTATCTACCGAATACCCTTGCACCAGGCACTGTGCTGTGAGGTGGGAGCACAGGCATGGTCCTGGCCTCACGGAATTGCAGGGGGGGGGGGGGTGTCTCACAGAAGATGCACTGAGCAAGCATTAAAACTACCACGATTGTTAGGAAAAACTGTAAGCTGTCCTGAGAACATAAAACGGGGGGATCGCGATTCCTCTCAGGGAATCAGGGCGAGTTTCCCCAAGGAATAGCTGTTTCATGTGAGAGCTGAGGGGTAAGTAAGAATTTGTCAGGTTAAAGGGGTGGTGGAAATGGGAGACTACGTGCCCCGCAGAAGAAGGAACGTGGTATGAGTGCCCAGAATCAAGGCATTCAAACAACTGGAAGAAACCTCGCTGGAAGGAAAAGAAGGCTAGGAAAGCAGCACATAGGGATGGGTGCCCATAAACCACATTAAAGTTCTTATTTCTAGTTACTGTCATTGTTGTTGTTGTTATTAGTGGTAGTAGTATTAAATCCTTCCTTCATCATTTACGAGTAAGTTTCTTTTCAAAGAATTTTTTTTTAATGCTATTTCTAATACCATTTGGGTCTGTCCATCTGTCTATCTTCAGATACACCTACTTCTCTGTCCCTTGGCCGGTCTGTGTCCCCTCAGTGTGGCCTCCTCTATGTAGTTCTTGACAATGCTGTCTTCCCGGCCTTGGGAATATCTTGAGAGCAGGATCCTGGGAAACCTCACCCCTACACTCAATTTGTAGTCTCTTTAGGCAGGTTTCAATCCCTACAACTACTTTTCCCTCTAGGCTATTTGAATTAATGGTGAAAGTAAATTTTCATGAGACACTAAATGAATGTTTTACTCCTATGTAAACACCTAGAATTTAGAGCATTCTAGTAAAAAGCAAGGGGAAACCGAGCTAAGCTAAAGAGACCCCTCTCGTCGGCTTGCACTATTCGTTCCCGTTAAACTCTGAATGTGTGTTACTTCCCATGGCCACCACCCTCTCCTCCTGGGGAGAGGTATCTATAAATGAAAGAAATCAGGGGAAGACTTCCAAGATGGTTTTCATTTTCCAAGGCATTGGGCTGGCTTCTTGTTAGTATTCTGGAGGCTGCTATATCAAGTAATAGACCCTGGTATTTACTAAAGAGCCTTAGGTGGTGGAAACTACCTGGGCTCAGAGGCCTTGGGTTCAAGTTCTCGTGCTCTTGGTTGCGGGATTGTGGCGTCTCTGTGCTACAGCATTTCCATTTACAAGACAGCTCCTTGTAGCCCTAAAATCATAGCTATTCACAAGCTCACATACACTTACTACCTTCTGTGTTGAAGATTCTGTGCTACTAGGTGTTGAGTATTCTAATTCACTTTGTTGGCAAATAATCAATGCCAGTTTAAAGTCCACACTTAGAGTCACTTCACGGCATGACATGTTCATCTCTGTCAGGATTGGTTAAAAAGTTCTACGTCTAAAGAATGTCACTTCAGTGCCATGGAATAAGACAGAGTAGGGACTTTGCTTTTCCTTCTGACTTGAATCAGCTTTGGCCTGTTTTTTATTAAGGTGTGAAAGATTGATGCCGGCCACTTAATTTACCTCAGATGGTGCAATCCAGTTTGTACCAGTGGATGACCTCCACTTGGAAGATACAGGATTTTTTAGAAAATAATTCCAACTGGAAGAGAACAGAAGGAAGGCAAGAAATTTCTCTTTTGTCTTTATTGTGTCCAAGTGAAAATTTGGCCAAACGATAACCATTATTTACCACAGAGCTACTGTGGTTTTTATCCCTCCAAAATGTCACTTGATTATCTTGATATAGCACAATGCTACTTTATTGTCTTGCTACAAGGCAGGGTCCCTGCCCTAATCACAATAGAGAAACATATTTGATCAGCCTCTTTTTCAAGCTGCCCTTCCTATAAAGCAGCTACTGAATTATCTGAAACTGACATGAAGCCATCAGCCAAATAATGCAATAATGCACTAAAAAAATATTTCCTGAAAATAAAAGGTCATCATTGACATTTAAGAGATGGTGGGAACATGAAGGCTTGGGTACATTCTCTAATGTGTACAGGGTGGGTGTGGTGAGAAGAGGGGTTGATTCTTGAAATAAAATCAACTGCTATCAACAACTCTGAGTCACTAGCAAAAACAAATGACATGTTTTCTGTGATCCTTGCAACATCTCGTAAATTGACCCTAATCAACAGAAAGACCGGGTGTTGTACAGGGTATTCCCTAATTTCTTCTTTTATTTAGCAGACGTTTATGGGAACTCTCTACTGTGGCAGGAACAACGGCTGCTGCTCAGGGCTGGGCAGGCAAATGTGACTAAGAACTCAGCTCCACAAAGAGCCTGGAAGATCTAGAAGTTTCTTACAACAGCGTGAGATATGTGATAAGACCTTATGTACATATGTGCTTGGCCTGGGAGTCAAAAAGCAGTAAAAGGTTATCTCTCGGAGTGCCAGAGGTATTTATGATAATAAGTATCATAGCTAACCAGAAGCTTCCCTTAAAGGCACAACCCAGAAATTGCAAGAATGGCTTTCTCTCATAGCCCATTGGCCTCAACTTACTCTGACTGCAAAGGGTGCTGGGACATAAAGTCTCCAGCTGAACAGCCATTGCCCCTTAAAACACTGGAGTTTCTATTACCAAGAGGAGCAAAGGGGAATGACAGTTCTAAAGGGGGAACAGTGGGCAATTTCTGCACCCATCATTTTTATTCCGAGCTTTCTTGAGATACAATTGACATACGACACTGTATTAGTTTAAGGTATACAACGTAAGCACCTGACATATTCAAAAATATTCAGTATATATTGCATATGTACAATATGATCACCACAATAAGTCTAGATGGCACCCATCACCTCACATAGTTACAATTTTTTTCTTGTGATGAGAACTTTTAAGATCTTCTCTGTTGGCAACTTTAGATGATACGCTACAGTGTTGTTAACTGCAGTCGCTGTGCTGTATATCAATCCCCAGGACTTCTTTATCTTATAACTGGGAGTTTGTACCTTTTGATCATCTTTACCCATTTCACCCACCTCCCACCTGCCTCTGGTGACGACCAATCTGTTAAGTATTTGAAGGGATGGCTGAGAGAATCACTTAGAACCTCAGGAATGGAAGCAAATCCAGGGGTCATCTGATAGCCTCTCTGGGGATATTTGGACTTTCTCTTCAGTATTCCCATCCGCCTCTCCCCCAGCACACTCAGGGGGTCACCTACCTGTTTGGGCACTGGCAGGGATGTGGCTTGTTTGCAATACTGCTCTTCCCGGCACATTAACTGAAAAGAAATGAGCCCTACCATTAGAAGCTATCGTCACCCTGTTTATATCATCAGTTCTCAGAAGCTGGATCTTAAAAATGAGAAGTGACACTGTAATGGGATTAACGCATCAGCTAATGTAATGGGCTCCTTGAGTCAAAACTAAAAGCCATTTAGGAGAAGCACATGAAAGCCATCCATCTAGTAAGGAAAATGTCTCTTCTGAATCCTCAGCAAAATTGGGATTAGAGGGGGACCGCTAAGCTGTAGGGGGTACACCCTTTAGAGGTTTCTTTCTAGACAAGAATTGTGGAATGGGCTCTGCCATGTCCCTGGTTTACTGATCTTCATAATGAGCACTAGAGACAGAACCCTAAGTGACTGCTGAGCCCCCATCCATTGACCTTGACTATCCTCAAAGGAGATACATGGAACAGAAGACACTAAGTAGCCGAGTTCCTTACATCTTTTGCAGACCTTCCCTCTCCAGAAAAATAGGAGCAAGAAGCTTGAAGGCAAGATATGCTCCTTAAAAAACAAACAAACAAAAAACTTTGCTATTTGCATATACGCTGGTGAATCCTTTAATGAAAGCAATTTGACATTCTAAGGTGTTTTCTCTAATGGCACACATGCACTTCTGTTTCTGATAGGCTGGAAAGTAGGGTATTATCAGAAGGTCTGGCACAATGTTGGGTGGATTGTGTGCATAGTTTTAATTGAATTCTCATTTTATTTTTAACTTCCAGAACAGATGGAGTCTGGGGACCAAAATAATCCCACTCTTCCATAAGTCCTTGAAAATGAGTGGCTGTGATCCCATCCATCATTTGATCGGCATTTATATAGATCACCTACTCTATGCCTCGTGTCTGGGCTGCAAAGGAGAGCTATTTTTGTTGCAATAGTCCTGTTGTGGGATTAGCGCTTTAAAGGTTTCAGCGATGGTCACTGCTGGAGCAGAAATGGGTAAATTACAAGTAGGTACAGGAACAGGATGTGACCATCAGGTGGAGGAGGAGGCTCGCAGGACAGTGAACAACCAGCTGGCTGTGGCTGGCTAACTAAGGCCGCTGAAGCGACTCAATGAGCTCGGTAAAGAACACCAAGGTCCATCAGTGATACTGCTCCAGGAAGCCATAAGGAGGAGCTGCTGACAGAATGCCTCGTGTCGGCCATCCCTGCTGAAGGGACAGAGAAGGCTGTAGGTAGAAGACGGGGCTCCAAAGAGCAGGTGGGCACAGGAACTGAGATGATGGACCCAAAATTATTTAATCTGAGCATCAGCTTATAGACCAGAGAGATATAACAAAGAGATAGCAAGTAACGAGGAACCTTCTAGCAGGAATCAGATATTCTGCAAGTATTTATTGGCACCTGTCCGGCTGGCAAGGAAAGGGGTTGTAAAACCACAGGAATATTTATGGGGCTGACACGGGATAAACCCTCTCCTCTGGCTCAAGCTCGCTCTAGGAATACCTCCTGGGCCAGGAAATGACCCGGGAACCGGAGGAATGTACCAGCCTGGGGCTGTTGAAGATCCTCCAATCTCATTCTTGCAAACTGGGTGACAAATCGTGCCGCCCTCTGGCCCCTGCCCTCTTGTCCTACCCAGGCTGTGCAGCAAGAGCACACAGACCTTCTCCTCTGACATCACTGTCCTCCCCCTCCTCGTCACACCTCGGCCGGAGGCCCACTCTACCAGACAGGCTAGCCACAGGCAGCTCTGGGGGTCCTGGCCATCCAACAGCTGCCCTCTCCTGGGGCAAGTGACTTGGCTTGGGCATGACTTCAGGCCATTTTCTGAACAAACACTCCCTCAGCACCCTGTGCCGGGTACTGCTTGCTTTAAGCACCTTACAACATTAACTCACTTCAAGGGTACACTTATCTCGATGAGGACAGAGAAAAGTACAGAATTATGGGACCGTTATATTGTCCCCCTGAAACTACTATAACACTGTGTTAATTATACTTGAATAAAAATATCAAAAAAGAAACCCCCTCTCTGCAATAGGTCATTTTGTTATTTCCTTTTGACAAATGAGGCAACTGAAGCACAGTGAGGTTAAATAGATTGCCTAAGCTGGGCGTGAGCTTCTAGAGTGGGTGCTCAGCCTCAGAGATCCTGGCAGCCACCCCCCCCCCCAGCCGCCCAAGGAGGCAGCACAGTCCCGCCACCAAGCCTTCCGGGGGACAGAGCAGGCTGTTAGGTCATCTGTTAGGTCAGCACTGTCTCCGAAATCCACGCACTCCTGCGTGAGAAGGGTTCCCCATCTTTCTCTCTGATCAGGACCAACTTTCCCTCTCGTTCTTCCTCCCTTACCTCCCCTGAAAATGAGATTTTTGCTCATGATTATTATTTGGGGTGGGGGATCCCAGGGAGCAGAAAATTGTCATAGGAACAGCAAGTGGTCTGCCCTGTGTTTCAGGAGGGAAAAGAGGTCGGTGCTGCCTTGTCTTAGATAACGTTTTAGATCTGGCTCTCGGGGGGTGCTGACAGATGGGCCCAAGATGCTTGCTTGATGTGACACTGTTTCGTTTCTCCCTGAAAAGTATTCAGTTAAGCTCTGCTTGGAGGGGAGGATCTGTCCTTTCCCTTCCCCCGCCCCGGGGCAATCCACAGGACAAAATCGTCAGCAACGTGTCTTGTGGCCTGAGCTGTTTGTCCGGTATAACCCCTGCAAACTGGGGGTGAGGGTGTGGAGGTGCTTCAACAGAACCAGCCACACACGCTCACACATCCCGACACCCTCATCCCCCTCCCGGCCCGCCTTGGAGACAGCGTTCTGGGGAGCAGCCATAGACACCACTTCCTTTCGTCAACCATCCACCTCAAGGGCCTGCCAGCCCTTGGGTGGCCAAGTCCCACCCAGCAGAGGTGCTCCCTCCTCCTGTGGACCACCTTTAGCTACAGAAACACTGAGAAGAAATAGAAAATTTAAAACTAAATCCGTGCTTTCTTTTTATACCCTGGGTCTGATCAAATGCCTAGGCACAGCACCCTTCTCATTGAATCTATACACAAGGAAGGCATTTGGGACACGAGATGTATTATATCCTATTTAGAGCAAACCTACAAAGGGCAGAGAAAGGGGAGGGGAGCTGATTCTTCTAAATCAGCTTGTCTGTCTCTTATTCCTACTAATTTGGGAGATTACAGGAGGCAGCAGGTCACCCACTGCTGAATTCCCGGGTCCTGGTGCCTGGTAAGCACTTGGTCAATATTCACTGAAAGACAATGGCCTGACTTTCAATATGAGTAACCAAGGGAGTCCACTAGTTTCCCAGCACAACAGCCTGATCCATTCTTTCCTTTTCCAAACTTCCTTCTCAAGAAGCAGCTCAGAACTACCTGAGCTGTGGTACCTCTCAGGCTGTGTACATGGATTACCCCTGGGGCCCAGAAGGAACCACAAGGCAGGGACGACATCATGGCAGCAAATCACCAATCCAGGGCAAGGACACATCGAGAAACCGCAGCCACCAAATTGACTCCCTAAGTAAAGATATATTCAGAGTTGAGAGGCCAGGTCCAAGTCAAAGTCACAAACAGGAGACACAAAGTAGTTCTTCCATCCCAGGGCACAGAATTCAAACTGAGATGGGGAGCCTGAGCAAAATCCAGAGGTCTGCAAGGAAAACTGAACGTGCCCCAAATTAATCTTAGTATGTCAAACACATTCGAAACTGATCTCATCCACTCCCCTCTTGAAGCTTTGTTCTCATCCTCAGAATCCCCCATTTCTGTGGAACCTCACGCATTCAATTCCTTGCAGGAGAAGCCAGGGAACATCCCTGATTCCTCACTACGTTCCAGAGATTTTACCTGTTAAATGTTTCTGGGATCTGCCCTTCCTTCGACACCTGCTAAATGCTTCTGGGTTGCGTCCGACCTCTGTACTTGCTTCTGTGATTCATGCCCTAGTTAGAGACGATTTCTCTCCTCTGGGTTACATTACCACCTGTCCTCCGGGCCTGGCCCTCCCAACGCCTCTTTCTCTAGACAGAATGATCTTTCCAAAACACCCATCTTCCCCAGTCACTTAAATAGAACCCAATCACACAGAGAATTGGATTTAATTAGCGTGCCCTACAACGGCTCTGTGGCACTAACCTCCAGCCTCCTCTCCCATCCTCATTCTTGATGCTCCAATAATGTGATGATCCGTGGTCCCCACACCAGCTCATCTGTTCGTGCTCCCATGACTTCTCTCTTGCTGTCTCTCTGCCCAACTTCTCACCTTCTTTTAAACAGTTCTGTGGCTTCAATTTTTTTCTTTACTAAATTATTAAAAGGTCTGCTTTTAAAAAAAAATCAGTCAACTGCTATTTCTGGTAAAATGCTACACTTTGTATCCCCAAAACCTGGGTGATGCAGAACAGCTAGAAACACTGAGTGAAAACTTTCTTTTTCTTTCTTTCTTCTTTTTCTTTGCCATAAGGTAAAATTATTATTTGGGAAAAATTTAGAAACATTTACACAGCAGAGCATATCTATCCTAAATGAAATCACATAAGAAAGAGATTACAAAACAAGAAACAAATGGTTGCAAAATGTCAACTCCCCTCAAGTGATCTGTGAGGTTAGGGCTGACCTCGTAAAACTTTACTGAGTTTAGCCTGGGATATTGTTTTGTTCAGGTTTTTCTGGTGTGTATGTGTGTTATTTAAAAAACTCATCGAAATTTATTAAAGTAAATGCTACATTACTCTGACAGATTTCTAATGACAGCTCCTCACATATGGGAATGGTCTTTGTTGTTTTAAGTCTCCACACAGTCATATCAAACTTCAGTGGTGGTTTGAGCCACAGTGGATCTTTTTTTCCCAAACAAAATATCACACTTACACCATCTGATTCTGTCCAATGAGGTGGAAATACTATGTTCATAAGACTCATATCAGTATTCTTATAAATGTATTATGAGTGTATTCTATATTCTAAAACACTACCTTAGGAAATAAAGTTCTGTCAAACTTTAATAAGAACAAATGTAGTATCAGTTAAGTAATAGCAGTGAGACTAAAAGGAGGCTAAGTCAAAATTGCTTATAGAGAGAAAAAGCAGGAAAATGTTCTGCTGACTCCAACCTGTGTGTGAGCCTGGACCCTGTGTCCTCCCAGCTTATGTCCTCCTGAGGACCAGGTGATGCAGGGGCGCCCTGCCTGTCTCAGCCTCTGTCCGGGGCTGCTCGTTCAACAGCACAGGAAAATGGGCCACTCGAAAGAAGCTGGCATATTGTGCAGGGGAGGTCCAGTGAGATGGGTCGAGAGGAAACGGCCGGCCGTGTACTTGATCCCAGCTGCCACACAGGTGACCCCACTCTAATCAGCAGCCCCACCTAGACAGCTCGTAGACAAGGGGCTTCCCTGGACCAGTGAAGTGACCTGTTGTCTCAGAAACATTCATGAGACTGAGGTGGTTATATCTTGGCTCGTCTGTTTTACTTGCAAACTTTGATGGTGACCTTCCTGTTAGCACTCATATCTTTCCAACCGAAATGTTGTTTTCTGGGCCCTGCTCACCGCCAGGAACCTGTTCTAACCAATCCCCCGCCCCCGCAACCGAGGATGGCTCGGCTTGGCTCAGGGCCTGCAACCTAGGACCTTTCCTTCTGCAAGTTAAGCTCCTCTTTTCTGACTGGGCTTACAGTGAGAATTGGGCAACATCTTCTAGGTTACACAGTTGAGTCTGTTCAGTGACCCTGACTGCAGAGGGCTCTCCAAACTTTTCCAAACCCTGAAGACCTACCTAAACTAACTTGTGAGAACACAGTCACTCATGAGAGAAAAGTGCTTTCTGTTTCAGAACGAGTGTTAGCATCAAGGATTCACTTTCTGAGGGCAAGTTTGTGCTTTGACTCTTGGCTACAGACTCAGCCAAAGAATAAAGAGAAATATAAAACTGTTTCAGCATTGGAAGCTCCATCAGCTTTCCAGTTGGGCTGAAGTCAGTGGTTAAATGAGTCTCCTGGAGATCACTTATCTCAGCAGAGGTAGAAATGGGTTTCTTTTCTTAAGTTGGCCATGAGCCTTCGGTGCACTGTTTTTTGAGGCCTATTCTACACTGTGGGCAGCTGGCTTGGGGTCTGGAATCTTGGGGTTCGGGGAGAGATGTAGGTTTGGAAACTGCTTCCTTGTCGCCTCTTCCCTCTACCATATTGTGGAAACATGAGCTCCAAAGTTGAGATCAATGGCAAGAACCCTCTGCACAAGCCGGCAGCTGCTTGGCCCCCTCACAGTGCCACAGGGAGTGCAGATTTGGCAGAAGTTCCCCAGCCCATTGATCTCAGAATCCAAGGGGGCCATTTATGACTTGTCGGGCTGTGTTCTTTCTCCTTCCCTCGGATCTTCAGGCATTTAAAATCCTCGTGAGGCAAATAAAGGGGTATGCGATTGAAACCACCTTCGTGAAAAGCTAATGGGTGCTGTAGGGCCTCTTTCTACCCCAGAGCTCCCAACCACCTTCCTGTCACCCGCCACCCCACTCTGTTCCTTCAGTGAGCATTTATGGGGAGCATATTAGGTACAAGGTGCAATGGTAGGTTCCGTGGGAGACACCTCTCTCTCTAGGCCTTCCTGTTCTCCACAGAATCTTCTTTACCACTAATTTCCCCCTTTGGTTAATCTGAAAGCTTCTGCTGAGAGTCGTGCTTTTACACAAAGCCCGAGCGTCCCTGGAGGGTGGCAGAACTCTGTGAAATGTTCCAAGCTGTGCTCAGTAGAAACATTCCATTCAATCTCTCAGTCTTTATCACAAGAACATTACAAGCTGTTCCCATCAAGTGCAGTCCAGCCAGAGTGAACGGAAGCAGCAGTGTGGGGCTTATCAGACACCCCCTGCCTATTGCCTCCATTTGGACTTAGACCTTGAGGGGGTGAACAATGCCACTCTGTCCTCACAGTGGTCTTGGCCATGGCAGCATAGGAGGGGTGCTTCTGTGTTCCTACAAGGTAAAATCTGCCTCACAGTCATGTTCATCCATTTGCTTCAGGGAGGACAACGGTTTTATCAAGAGCTACAGAATGCAAAAATGTGAGAACCAGTGTTCTGTAAGTTATTTGGATTAAATCTCGTAATGGTATCTCTGACTACGTCATTTAGATGACTGTGGCCTCCGTTTCTCATTTAAGCAAAGCCAGAAGTATGACAATACCTGACTTCAAGATATACCACAGGGGCACCTGGGTGGCTCAGTCAGTTAAGTGTCCGACTTCGACTTGGGTCATAATCTTGCTGCTTGTGAGTTCAAGCCCCGCATTGGGCTCTGTGCTGACAGCTCAGAGCCTGGAACCTGCTTCAGATTCTGTGTCCCCCTCTATCTCTGCTCCTCCTCTGCTCACGCACTCTCTCTCTCAAAAATAAATGAACATTAAAATTAGTATATAGATATAGATATAGATATAGATATAGATATAGATAGATATACCACAAAGCTGGGGCACCTGGGCGGCTCAGTCAGTTAAGCATCCAACTTTGGTTCAGGTCATGATCTCACAGTTTGTGAGTTCAAGCCCCTCATTGGGCTCCGCACTGTCAGTGTGGAACCTGCTTGGGATTCTCTCTCTCTCCCTCTCTCTCTCTGCCCCTCCCCCGCTTGCTTGCTTGCTCTCTCTCTCTCTCTCTCTGAAAATAAACTTAAAAGATATACTACAAGCTGTAATAATCAAAACTATGGTACTGGCACCAAAATGGACATAGCTTAACAGAACAGAATAGAGGATCCAGAAATAAATCCATGATTGTATGGTCAATTAATCTACACCAAAGCAGGCAAGAAAATGTAATGAGGAAAAGACAGTCTCTTCAATAAATGATGCTGGGAAAACTGGACAGCTCCATGCCAAAGAATGAGACTGGCCCACTTTCTAATACCATACACAAAACAAACTCAAAATGGATTAAAGACTTAAGTATGAGACTTGAAACCATAAAACTCCTAGAAGAAGTAATTGACATCAGACATAGAAACATAATATCTGACATCTGAAACATTTTTCTAGATATGTCTCCTCAAGCAGGGAAACAAAAGCAAAATTAAACTATTAGCACTACATCAAAATAAAAAGCACTTTTTGTTTTAATGTTTTTATTTATTTTTGAGACAGAGAGAGACAGAGCATGAGTGGGGAAGGGGCAGAGAGAGAGGGAGACACAGAATCTGAAGCAGGCTCCAGGCTCTGAGCTGTCAGCACAGAGCCTGACGCGGGGCTCAAATTCATGGACTGTGAGATCATGACCTGAACTGAAGTCGGACGCTTAACCGACTGAGCCACCCAGGCGCCCCAAAATAAAAAGCTTTTGCACACCAAAGTGAAAACATTAGCATGTTTTAGGAATTCTCTAAGCTTGATGCCTGATACAATATCTGGCACTTTATGCATACTCAAAGAATATGTTTCTTGAATAAATATGTTGATTAGGACATGAAACATGATATATAAGGAGCATAATGCACTTTGGAGGTCACAGCATGAGTTCAAATGTTAGAAATGCCTAAGGGACAACCAGCATAGGTGACCAGCTGACAGCTGGAAATGTGAGTCTACAGGTCAAGAGAAAGACTGGGGTGGGCTCCCCTCTTCCACGAAGGCCATCTATGGTCCAGCCTTCCCAAGCGCAGTGTGATATGCTTGTGCATACATCTTGCAGTTGCTATCTGTGATGATTCTCATTTATCGCCATCTTGAGAGTGTGAGCTCCTTGAGACCAGGGGCTATATTGCGGACCAATTTTATCCCCAGGACTAGGATGGTCCATGGTACAAGGCAGATACTCAAGAATGTTTGTTGACTGAATTATCAAATGAATCCTGAGCATGGTTCTTGGCCCACCCTCTTTCCCTACATCCAAATTTTGAGAAGATCTGTCTATTCTGCTCCTCTCTCTTGGGCCTCATGAAGCTTACTTGAGCTTTGACAATAGCCTCTGATGAGTCCATTTGCTTCCAGTCTTGTCCCTGCTCCCAAATTCATCTTTGACTCCCCCCTCCATATGCCCCCCCCCTCCCCCTACTAAAATGGCCATGCTAAATCAAGATCTGCTTCAGGTAGCTTTGCAGATTAGAAGCCTGGAACAGTTCCTCATTTCTTTTGAGATAAAACCCAACCCCCTCCCTGAGGCATGCAAAGCCCTTTAGAATCTTGCTTCTGCTTATACCCCCTTCACCCCATTTGCCAGGCTCTTGATATCAGGGAAGCTTAGGTTTCTGGCTCAACTACTTATTCACAGAAGTTCAAGGGCAACTTTTTTCATCTGGACAGCAATTCATCAACTACAAAGCGGGTAAGCTACCACTTCCTATTTCTGAGATTATCATGAGGACCAAATTATTAAAAAAACAAAACAAAACAAAACATGTAAGGTGCTTAGCAGAGTAACTAGTACATAGTGAGGGTTAAATCAATGTTTGCTATTACTTTTATTATTATGGACACCTTTTTCAAAATATTTCTTGCTCACTCTCCTTTGTGCCCATCATAAACTGTTTCTCCTTTCTTCTCTTTGTCTAATTCATTTCTCAAGATGTAAGACTCAATTCATATTTCATTTAATCAAAGAAGCCTTTCTTGAGCCTACCATCTTACATAAAGTTTTATGGATTCTTCAAGAACTATGTGCCTACCTCTATTTATTCCAGTGTTTTATAAGTGGATATTTTAAGTTTATTTATTTATTCTAAGAGAGACAGAGAGAGAGCACAAGTGGGGGAGGGGCAGAGAGAGAGGGGAACAGAGGATCCGAAGCAGGCTCTGCACTGTCAGCACAGAGCCCTATGCGGGGCTTGAACTCACGAACCATGAGATCATGCCCTGAGCTGAAGATGGATGCTTAACCGACTGAGCCATCCAGGCACCCCTATAAGTAGTTTTCTTTATAAACAGTTATTAAATGAATGAAAATTAGTTACTCGTCTCATCTACCTGTTCTACTATACCATGAGACCCTCAAAAGCAAGAGGACATTTCATATAGTGTCTAGCATAAGTATTCAATTAATGCTTTATGTAGGGAAGAAGGAAGGAAGGGAGAGAGGAGCGTTTAAGAGAGGTGGGGAATGTGGGGGGGTAGGAGTTCTTTTAACAAATTAATGTTCAATTCTAGAGATGCTGAGATGACTAGCAAACAGATAGGTTTAGGGTCTAGAGCTCAAGAGAAAGACCAGGAGCAGGTACAGACTTGGGAGATGCAGTATAAGGGTGGTTCAAGGCCCAGGAGTGAACACAATAGCCTCGGGAAGATGTCCAGAAGCAGGGGAAGACAAGGAAGGACTGACTCCTGGGATGCACCATATTTCAAGGGCAGGCAAAAGAACGCCCAGCAAAGGAGAATGTGCTTCCCTCCTTGAACCTAGGTATGGTTTCAAGATCCCTCACTTGTGACCTGAATAACTAAGATTTCAGGATGCAGAACATTCCATCTCTCCTTCAAGGGGCGACAAACTAGGTTAAGTAAATGTTATTGAGTCAGATGCCAAACAGCTGTGTCCTTCTCCAGTCCAATTTCTCACTGCTGTTCCATAGGAGACTTGGCCAGGTCTCCCCTCTCTCCCCACTTACATGCTCTGTTTCCTTCCTCCTCCTCCACCCCCACTATTCAATCGTGGAGTCTTTGCTTATGCTAATCTTCTCATCTAAACTCTCCTCATTCTTCTCTATTTATCCAAAATCCTTAGCCTCCAATGTTTCTCCAAAGATCCACTCCCTCCATGGAGCCTTCCTTGGTCATTCCAGTTCACAGTGACATCCCTGTCCTCTCATGTCTGGATTTGTGGTACCCACACTTACACTGTCTTGTTTGTTGGCTTGGTTGTTCTTAAACTGACCCACCTCCAACAAAGAAGCTATGTCCTAAGACATAGTCTTAGGTCATAACTCACAATTCATAACTAGACAGTGTGTGCACATTCTTGCCTCCCTTACTCTGGAAACTTTTTACCCACTGCTTTTCTAGAGACTTCTGGGCTGGCCTGAGAGTAGAGTTCTGACTTTGGCCTGGGTGGTCTGGCATCATCTGGATGAGCAGGACAGCTACTGTGGCCTCGAAAGCTGTCCTGTGGCCTCAAAGAGTTAAAACACCTCTTGCAGGGTTCAATTTCCAGAGAGGCAGCTCTTTCAAAGTCAAAGTTAGCAGAGATGATTCATTCCTAAATCAGACAATTCAGTTAAATGCAGGACAAAGAAGGAATGTTGGCAAATAGAATGTTTTCTCTTTTAAATGGGTTAAGTTGGTGACTTAGGGACAAAACAGGACTCTTCATCCTGGTAACCCTGGAGTCTGACATACAGAGTCTGGCTATTGGGGACAAATGTACCCACGGGCTGGGGAAGAGAGGGCTGGGCAAATTCCAGGTAGGACCACTCCATCTGGTCATGGACGAGACAGGTGGCTGGTAGATGTAGCCCCTTAGCTATAACTATCCCCGGGGCCCATTTGCACACTCAAACTGTGTGCCAAACCAAGAACAGGCAAGTCCCAGACACTAAGACCAAGGCCCAGGCCTCCCACTTGGCCTGAACTCTAATAAGTTCACAGAATGCTGGGTGTTCCCAGAGCTAGATTTCCATTTCATTTCATTTCTTATGAAAATCCCTTTCGGAATGACCTATTTAAGACAGCCTCAGTCAGGGCCAGTCCTGCTTTCCAGAGAGCCTGCATTGCCAAGTGGAGCACGTGTCCAAGGAAGAGGGGACAAAAACGTTAGCTGCCACTGAGTGGGTGATGTCAGGGTGCCAGACAAGGCAGTAGGGCACTTATGAACACCATCAGTGATAGGAAAAGTGGGCGTCGTTACGTCCATGTTGCAGAAAAGCAAACTGGTTCAGGTAAGCCAGACGTGTTTTCAAAGCCCAACCCCACCATTTTCATTTAAATCTTTCCTGAGGGCCTACAGTGTGCCGAGCATTGATCTGGGGATGCTACATCAGTGAATAACACAGAGAAGACCCCTGCCATCACTGAGTTTACGTTTTGTAGAGCAGTAGGAAGGGAAGGGAGGGAGGGACCAATCAAGCAAGTGATAAGGTAATTTTAAATGGGGCAATTATGAATAAAAACAAAGGGATGATTAGGAGAGGGGCCGGTAGCCACATACGCTTTAGATACTAATGTGTCCTGGGTCACAAACAACTTATTTGCTGGAAAAAGCTACTTAACTTCTCTGGGTCTCAGCATTCTCATCCAGGCAGTGGGTACACTAATTTGCCTGCCTCATGGTCACTGTGAAGATGAGTGAGCTGTGAAGTTCCAGGCACACAGCAGGCACTTGGTAAGAGCTGGCTCATTATTATTATTAGATTCAGTGACTTATCCCAAATCATTCCAGGTCGCCTCCTGCCTCCAAGGACCAGTGCACGCTCCAGGGCTGGCATCAAGGGCTGCTTCTTTTTCTTCAGTCTTGGAGGGAGCACACAGGCTTCAAGGCCAGAAAGATCTGAGTTCAGATCCACCTCCATCCCTTTGTACCATTTTGACCACAGGAGGTTACTAAACTTTCCTGAACCTCTGCCATCTGTAAAATCCCATTACTATGAGGCATCTCTCCAAAGTGGTGCCAAGATTATTCCCGCATGAGATGAACATGTGCTGAGTTCTTACCAGGTACTGTGCACATTTAGTGCTTGCGACAGAAGTTCCCTCCTTCCTTTCACTATGAAGGGCATACCACTAGCACAGCCCAGGATTAAATGATCTGGTCTCCCATGAGTTCGGAATATGGTTATCGTACCTGTCGCCCGTGAGGGATTGGAAGAGAATGATGGCAAGTCTGGATAATGCCGGTGGGCACGGTGTTCATTCATTTGACACACATTCTTCAAGTGTCCTTTGTGTGCTATGTCTGGGATTATCTAGATGACCAGAGCTCCGTCCCTGCCCTCCAAGACTCATGGTCTATGATGACAACAACTTAGGGCTGTGTTAGAGGGGTGTAAGTAAGATACTTTGGATGCACAGAGGAAAAACATGCTTAATTCCATCTAGAGAGGGCAGGAAAGGTTTTATGGAGGAAGTAACATTTGAGCAAAGGATGAATAGTTAATTTTTTTTTAATGTTTATTTATTTTTGAGAGAGAGAGAGGCCGAGCATGAGTGGGGGAGGGGCAGAGAGAGAGAGAGAGGGAGACACAGAATGTGAAGCAGCCTCCAGGATCTGAGCTGTCAGCACAGAGCCTGACGCGAGGCTTGAACTCACGAACCGTGAGATCATGACCTGAGACAAAGTCAGATATTTAACTGACTGAGCCTCCCAGGCGCCCAGGATGAGTAGTTTTCTACGCTAAGTGGAACACTGTAGAAAGAAGATGCTCTGGGCAGAAGTAACAGACTACACCAAGGCCAGGAAGAGAGACAGACAGCACCGGAGTTCAGCATGGCTGGATCCCACAGCAAGGTGGAGAAGTGATAATGAAGGGACACAGGGCTAAAAATGTGGGTGTCATCCAAGGAACAAGGGCCTTAGACAAGCCATGATGAAGCTGAAGAGTGGCCTGAAGGGCTCCCTACACTGTCAGGAGAACCAAGGAATTGTGAAGGACGAATGAATGAATGAATCAATGAATGGATGATCCCTATGACACCTGACATTCCAGAAAGTGCTCTTGTGCATAGATTGTTTCACTTAAAAAATAAGGGAAATTCTTGTGCTCCATAGAAGAGTTTTAAAAAATCTTTACACCTGGCATCATCCGTGAAACCTGACATCATTCAGCCGAAATCACTTCATAAGTAGGGGTACGGGAGGGAGAATGTGGAGGGGCATCTGCGTGAGCCAGGGAGCTGCCCTCACTTCAGCACCCTCCCGAACCAGCTGACAATCTCAGGGCACACAGTGGGGTTGGTGCTGACATACTTCATGGGCCCCAACTGACTTTCTGTGACATGCTGCCTCTTCCTGTGGAGGGGGCTGTGTCTCTACTGGTAGGCAGGGGCTCACAGGTTGGAGGTCTCCAAACTTCCAGTGCAACAGGGAAGCCACCAGGCCCAGAGGAGCAGCTCCAAGTTCATGGTCTGGGACTGGTCTCAGCCTAAATCTACACGTCACCACTTAGCCGTTGTGTGACTGGAGGAGTACCTGAAGTCTGAACTTCCCTTTCCCAGTGTACAGAGTGTTCAAGTGTCCCAGCGTGCCCGGGGACAGCCCAGAATTCTGCCTGCTGCTCTGCTGTAATGGGTGACAGGGCCTCCTTTTGCTCTCAAAATGATCAACTCATGATACGACCCCCTCACTCATCTTCCCCATCTCTCTTCTACGGTTGCTAAGTAGGTGAAACGCATTAACACTGTTTTGGTCGGGACCGTTTGTGGGGCAAGTATTTACTAATGTAAACGGCGGAGGGAGTTTTGGCTCACCTCACCAAAAATATGGATTTTCAAGTTCAAGGCTGTGGGATGTGTACTTTGTAGCTTGGCACAACTTTCTCAGTATTCTTACTTTTCCTCCTCAGCCTCTTTAAACCTTGTCTGGAAATTTGGTTACTTGTACGCATGGTGGGGTGAACAGAACATGAGGTTTGGAGCCGGAAGACATCCTAGTGGACTCTGAACTTCCCTGGGTATGAATTTCCTTGTCACGCATACATCACTGGGCGTCCGTAAGGGTCCAGGGAGACCCTCCGTGTGGAAATGCTCTGTAAACACAAAGCAGGTGAGTGGGTGTAAAAGGACAGCACAGCAGTTCGTAACAAAAGCTACCTTGCTTCCAAACGTGCGCAAGACTGACCTCTGATCCTAATCTTCTATAGAGACCAAAAGAATAAACATTTTTGGGGTTCAGAAATGGTAACAGTTGAGGAGCACGACAGGACATGCCTGGAAGGTGGACATGAGTGGGGAAGAGAGAAGATCAGGGCATGCTTTGGGATTTCTTCCACAACGATGGAGTGACAACAAAGTGTTCCAATTGTTGGGTGACTGGAGTGACAGCAGAGAAGGGCGGTTGAGGAACACGGACCTTGGACCGAGACAGCCTGGGTTTGAGGATTAAATGGGATCATGGAATAAGATGCGTAGTACGGTACCCGACACACAGAGAGTGATCAACGAGCAGGCGTTCACTGTGATTAGCGTGTGATTCACCCAGGCTGGGTGGCGCCTCCTGCAAAGGGCTTAATGCCTGGGCGCTGACTCCACATCGTCACCCTCCTCCTGTTGTTGATATGAACAAGTGGGGATGGCAACCATCGAGCAACATTTGGTGGCAAAGCGTGATTCAGTAGGACCCAGGGTTGGATTATTTCCTGTGCGCGGTGGATTTCGCTCACAAACTGCTCACAGAGGAAAACTTCTCACCAAGATGGGACATCTTCCTTCGGGGTCCCTGGGGTGTGAGAGGCATGAGGGGTCCCTAAGTGAAAGGGTCGGAGGGAGGAAGTCTGGCTACTCCCTGAACTGCCAGAAGTGCTCCCCTGGGTTTCTGACATTTGTTGTGTTTGTTCACTCTGTAATGTCGGGGAAGGTCTGGGCGTGTTCAGTAGACATGCTTTGGGAGGCCGTGCTGACTCTTGGAGCCACGTCCTGGAGCCCCACGGATGGCTGCACAATCCCACAATCCCACAGGTTATGTCCAGACGATGCGATGGGCATCACCTGAGCATTTGCTGCAGTGGACAAATGCCCTTCCAAAAACGGGTCAATCTCATAAAGGCGTAGCGTTAGGGGGTTCCTAGGTGGTGATGAACACTTCTGAATGTGTGTGATAGTGCAGACACCAATCTCTGCACGTGAAGAAATTATACAGAGCTAGCAAGCACACACACACGGGTACATGTAAAACTGGTGAAATCTGAATGAGGTCTGTACATTGTACCAATGTCAGCCTCCTGGTTTTGATATTGTACGAAAGTTATGGGAAAACACTACCTTTGGGGGAAGCTGGGTGCAGGGTACATGGGAACTCTCTGTACTCTTTTTGCAATTTTCTCTGAGCCTGTAAGTATTTCAAAATTAAAAATATTTTTTTTAATGGATCAGGCTCAAAATGGAGTAATTACTCTATGTTTCCCACTGTTTATGTTTGAGTAGGAAATAGGAAAATTAAATTAGTTAATACATGCAAGAGAACCTAGAAGAATGCCTGTTTATTTTTACTACCTTCAAATTCACTTAGTCTACTTTCTTAGATGTTTATTTTTTACAACCTCCAGGACCTTTCTGTTAAAGTCTTTGGAGATCAGCCCTGACTCATCATCCAGCCCCGCTGTGCCTAAGAGCAGTACTTGTCAGTCTCTCATTACAGGCAAATCACCTCAAAATCTTTTCTTAAAATATAGGTTTGGATGTGGTTGGTCAGGGTGTCCATAGATAAAGTTCCTGACGCTGGGAGCTTTCACTGACAAGAGAGGACATGAGCCTTCTTATACAAGCTTCTGCCATAAATGTTTCTACAGCCCAGATAGAGGGGATATATTTGGGGACCCCCATGAAAGATGGTGAATCCCTAGGTGACTGATACAGCTCCTGCCCTTCTAAGCCAGAAAAGACCCTGGGAAGGTGGGCCCTGTTTTTTCACACATGCTATCTCACTGATTCTCATTATGCATTCCATTACTGGGACTTCAACCCCAATGCTATGCTAGACTCTGAGAAAATAAGGAGTAAGATATACCCCCCTGCCCTCAAGAAGCTTCTGGTGGAGGGTACACAGTTAAAATGGAGTGTCCTGGGTTTCAGGGGAGGAATGCAAATGTGCTCTGAGAGCCTGGAAAAGAGGCTTTCAATCAGACCAGGGATCAGGGAGGACTTCCCAGAGAGGGCGACCCTCACACCGAAGCTGAAAGCAATCCTAAGAATTAGCAAGGCAGGTGAGAGGAGAGGAAAGGGAGGGCAGCATCCTGCCAGGCAGGGGAGACAGTGTGAGCAAGGGCACAGGAGGTTGAGAGACGGGGGTTTCTTCGTAGAACCAGCCAGAGTTAGGTGGGGCTGAGATAGGCCTGCTCATCCCAAAGCGGCAGGAGATGGTGGACAAGCATGGCCAAATTGCTTTGGGAAACTGTGGGTGAAATAAAGCCTGACCACCTTTATTGTGCAGGACATCTCAGAACCTTTGGTACGTTCTTCACATCACACATGTCCTAGAGGGATGATCATATACAGCATTTCCGCCCCCCTTGTGGAACAGAAACGCTTCACATCAAGACATCCGGCAGGGCATAGCTTCTCTCACGCATCCGTGGGAAACACTGGGCTACTCAGACAAGTTCAGACCAAGACAACATGAAGATATTTTTCAGGGGATCCAGAGTGCTAATAACCCTTACTTTTTTGGCCAGAGTTTCATGGCCAGCTACTGAGTCATGCTGTGCTGGGCTAAGCTAGTCTCCCCCAGTCAGTCTCTGTAGCAGGACTACAGGGGTTCAACAGTCTCCCATTCTGTTAGCACGAGGCCATCTGCCCAAGCCATGGGGCCGGCTAAGGGTCCCATCTCTTCTTGGTCAACTAACTCATCTTCCCAGGTGTCTGCAAAAAATTAGAGACAGACCAGGCATCTTGCCCCGTGAAAAGAAATGCTGAAATGGATCCTCTTGGCAGTGATTACTCAAAAGGAGAACAATGAAAAATCAAAAGTTAATCAAACCTTGAAATATAACCAGGGCTGGGGAATTGGTGAAATTGTATTTTGTTTTCATAATAAGAGCAGGACTGATGATTTTATTATATATATACATATGTATGTATATATATATGTGTATAAATATATATATAATTTTACATATTTTAGAATGCTGGAGTGGGTAGAAAACACTCTGGAGTCAATTTGAACCCCGAAAATAAGATCATAACAAATCAAGAGCTCAAGCCCCCACCCCTCACCTCCTCTGCTCCTGCATGCCCCACCCCCACAGTAGTCATAAATACTTCCAACCAAGAAAAATATTTCTCATACACCTTAGAGTAGGATTTACTGCCTCGGTTCTCCACCAGCAATTCCTCGATTATCGGCTCACTAAATATTTATGAGGGCTTTTCCAAGGTACAAATGCTCTGAATTCAGTCTCCATGGCCATTGCACCAATGAAATGTGTGACATTCAAGCTCACTCTTGCTTCACTAGTCCTGTCTGTAAGCCATCCTTGCCTATATGGACTTCAGGTGTTATACTTTAGGATTTTTACTCTTTGAAACAAATGGTAAATACTGGTGGACCCTAGCTAAAGAGGAGATAGTATCTACCTGGAACACAGAAAAAGACAGGAGATTCATCAAAGAATACAGAGCACTGCTCACATTTTGAGGTGTAATTTCAGGCGGCAGCTTTAATGGATTCTTAGGTCAGACTTACAGAAGCATGGGTGCCCACAAGACGGGTCAAGTGTGGGAGAGCCACCTCTGTAACTGACCTGGCTGACAGTAGATTGTACCTCACATGTCCTTAGCTCAACAATGAAAATAATTTCTTCCCTCTGCTCTCTCATAAATCCAGCCCTCAGCTGAAAGGTTGTGTACCTGACCTTACCTTTGAGGAAAATGGGGTGCGGGAAGTAATGGGACACTGGAATGTGAGCCTAGAGTTCAGATCTGAAAAGCTTTCCCGTGCTGGGGGCAGAGGATGGATGCGGAGCCCTAACACCAAGCATCTTCTCTTTGTCTCCACCACTTAGTCCCCTGGCCTTCATCCTCTTCAACTGGTACCACCAAATACACATGATCCGAATGATCGTCAGGGTCACTAGACAGAACCAGCAAGGTTGTCTTTCTGTACTTTGAGAGCCCAACCCACCCTTTCATAATTTCAGGAAAAGCTTTATGGCTGCAGCAAGAGAATAACCATGCACACACACACACACACACACACACCCACATGCACACACACACACCCACATGCACACACACACACACACACACACACACACACCCTGCCTCTATGCCTGTTCTTTTTATAGGCTGTAGCACATCTGTTCATTGTAAGGCTGCAGAAACCTAAAACCTGAAATGTTGATAGAAACAGATATGTTTTATTCCATGTGCTAAAAGAAAAATTAATGAGGCAAATATTGTTCCTATGGCCAACGTGGGATGGAAAAAAGTGACAACCTCCATCTATATCACTGCAATCATGAGGCAAGAGATGAGACTAGCGAACAAAGGCGTCTAATTTTAATCCCTCCGGGAGGAAAACTGCATTTCTGTTAAGGAGGTGGCTCTTCTGAGGGCCGTGGGAAAGGGTGCCAGAGATACATGCGATGGCTCCACACGTGAGTGAGCGTTTGTGCTTACCCAAGGCCTGGCCACATCCCAGGGCCTGTCCCTAAGTCCTGGAGGAATCGGGGGTGGCAGAAGTCACCAGGGAGAGGGCCAGGCCAGGAGGCCTGCGGGGAAGCTGTCAGGTTCATTGGTTTTGTGCCAGGATGGAAAGAGGTTGGGCAGAACTCCAGAGAGGAGTCTGGAAGAACTGCCTGGGATGGCAGTGAACTATGGATTGGGAGTCAGAAGGTTACCCAGTGGTGTGAGGGTCGGGGTTTCCTCACACCACAGAAACTTGACCTTCAACCTCAATAAAGGGACTCGGCCGCGGATTTGGGAAAGGAGAGAGGGACAGACTGAATGGTCTGAAAAGCATGGGGTCCCAGAGGGAAAGAGGTCAGCCCGTGTCTCTACGAACAAAGCCCTCAGAGGTCTGAGTCCAGGTCAGGGGAGCAAGATTGTAAAATGCCCCTGAACTCTCAGGACTGGGCTCCTGTTCCGACCTTTCTAAGCCCGTTGTGGTGTTTGTGGGGCTGTAGGGAGAATGGCTGGCAGGTGGGGGCAACAAAGCCAGGGATGGGAATAAGTTACAAAAGGCAGGGGTCGGAGGGCTGGGCCTGGGTGATCCCGGAGTGGGGGTGGGCCACGGAGGGGATACTGGAAGGTGATGATGGGGTGCCAGAACAATGAGAACGCCATGGGGTAGGAAGGGGCATCGTTTGGGTAGACTTGTCCATTCATTTCGCACGCAAGGGCTGTGCCATCGAGACTGCAGACACAGACCACAGACTGGAGTGTGCTTGCCTGCCTCTCCCCCACCAGTGCCGGCCCCTGTAAGCCCCTCCCCCCACACTTGCTAACAACAGAGGGGGCTGTGGGTCTTTGTCTTAGAGCTGGAATACTCCCCTTCCTGAGTCCTTCCCACCCACCAAGCCAGAGGCTCTGCCCCTGCAGTGAGGGAACATCTGTGCCCTGAGACAAGGCCAGAACTGAACTGATTAATTTACTAATCCTTTAAAATCAGCTCCAGCTCCCAGAGTGAGAAACAAAAACAAAAAACGAAAAAATAAAATAAAACAAAAACAAAAACAAACAAACAAAACAATAAATTGCCTCTTTTCTTCTTCTTCTTCTTTTTTTAAAATGGGAACTTGAAGAGGAACAAAAGAATTCCCTGAGAACCACTAAATTTGTGCTTATCTTACCGGGGGCTCTTCTCACTTTTTTGTACCAAACTTCCCCAAATGCCTATGTGTCCTTTTGAATTCCACCTGCTGTACGCCTAGGAATGGTCTAACCGGACCATCATTCCTCTGAATATACACAATCTAAAGATGCAAAGACAATCCAGGGACTTAAAAAATCCTCCAGGGACCCAAGTCAAAGCCTGCATCTGCTTAGAGTCTTGGTGACCATGAGATCCACGATGCTCGTGACTACAGTGCCAGGCTCTGAGTTATTGGGGTATCTTCCCTACGAACAGCTCACTTAAATAAGAAAGAACCAAATTTATAACATGCAAAATAGTTCAATGCAAAATTGCTCCCGCCACTGGGAAATGGAGAGAGTTGCAGCTCCAGAGACAACTTTATGGGGTCTCCTGGCATTGTGGAGCTTATTAAAATCATAGATCACAGAGCTGAGGGCTGCAGGGAATTTCAGCCCTACTTCCATTATTCTCCCTACTCCCCTAAGTAAGAGTCGCTGTAATCTCTCCGTAAAAGGCAAGATGGTGGAAGAGACGGCACAGTGGACATGACGCTGAACTGACCCCCATTGTGCCCATGCTTCCTCACCATCCCGATCCGTTTGCCCCCAGGCTTCCACAGGAGTCCATCTGATGGTTTCTCTGTCCTTGGTGAGGGTTCATGTGCTTTATCAAAACCCTCCATGTGTGAGAAAAGCCGCCTTTTCTCCCATTTCCTCCTTCCCTTTCCCACTACCTCTCACCTCTTCAAGAGGAAAAACCACCCATTCTCTCTCTGATTTCCCACTCCTCCCATTCTGCCAGTCTTCCGTCACTTCTATACTGGGCTCTGAGGCAGACAGCTCACTGAGACTGAAACTGAGACTGAAACCAGTTTATGTACTGGTTATTTCACCTTGAGCAAATCCCACCACCCTGACCTGTCACCAATATGCCCTGAGGTCTGGGGAACAGTCTCCCACTCATGATGGAAGGAGTGGGAGGGAGCTGTCCTGGCAGTCGTGAAGTCTGGGTTCTAGTTTCAACTCTAGGGTAATAGTGTGGGTAGGCTTGGGACGATCCCTGAATTCCTTACCATATTCCTTTTTAAGTGAAAATAAATAATACTCATTTCACAGGATGGTCGGAAAGATTAACAATGATGATGGAAAGGCTTTGCCTCTGTAAACCACAGACAGATGTCATGCAAGGTATTAGCTTCGTTATTATCCTACCCTATTGTTGAGGTCCCTAACATGGAACCTGGGTAAGTTGGCCCTATGTTAGGCAACGCCCAGCATATGACCCCCCTCTCTAAGGATTGATCTCCTTTACAGAGTGGGCCTGGGGAATGATATTTCTCTTCCCCCATCCTTCCCTCCTACTCAAAAGCCATTGACTACAGGCGTGGTCACCTGACCTAAGCAGATGAATCCTATTCTCTCACCAGGGGGTTTAGAGTTAGGATTCTGAGACCCTAGTCAATATCTGATGCTCACTTCAACTGAGGACACAAAAAGATGAGCGATGAGGAATGGTTATATTTGGGTCATACACAAAGAAACAGAAAAAGAGAGAAGTAGGAAGCAGCCACTTGCATTCACCTACTTTTGCATCCAAGGTACAGGCTCTAGAACTATGAATGCTGCAGCAGGAGATAAACCAATGGATCCTGGATGGGCTAGGATGGGTCCAATATACGCTGGTGTTCCCCGGCAAGGGAGGGGGTGCATCCCCTGACATGCAGACTTGCTTGATCCCCACAGCGAGGCCATGGTGTTCTCCTGTTGAACAGAAATCATTTCACATAATGTCGACATCAGACACCACTCTGTGACCAGGATGGATCAACACAAAAAACAACACCACTTCATAACTATGTCTGAATACAGACAAAACGTGAACATTGTCCAACTACAGAAATGATCAAACATCCCCCCTATTCTGGCTAACAGAAGTGACTGGTGACTCTTTACCAATCACAGCCTCAGGCTGAGTCTAGTCCTCCCCTCCTTCTAGACAAGATAAGCCCATGGAGAGCACTGAGGAGGGTACTTGTTGGGATGAGCATTGGGTGTTGTATGGAAACCAATTTGACAATGAGTTATATTTAAAAAAAAAAAAGATAAGCCCATGTATTTCAAACAGCCTTGAAAATATCGACCAGCTCTCCCCACAATGACTCTAGGCACTTTTTAGAATGTCAAAGGTATAAAGGAAACCATTTCTACACTGCTTGTACTCTCCTGCCTTTCTCTCTCTCCATAATAGCCTCACAGCTTAATTGTCACTAATAAAAAGTCCATTCATATGTCTTAGTGCTTCTAAGTAAAGCAATAATGGGGGGCCTGGTGCCCTGCTTCTCATCACAAGATAACAGGGTATAATTTCTTATATTTAAGCAGACCTAACTATCAGGAATACAACAACATTCTTCTCACTTTCACAATATAATCACGTTTGTATCTTGATGAAAAAAAAATAATTTGTGCGTAAAAATCAATATGGAGCTCTTTTTTTCTGTGTGCAAACACCAATACCTCTCTTGACCAAAGAGAGAAGAAAAATCAATATTAAAACAAAGGAAACATTGGATGGTTGATGTCTTTGACTTTTTCAAATTCAGAAGAATTTTCCAGATACAGAAACCTCTTAATTGAAATCTCTCTTCTGTTCAAGTTGGCATTCTTCAATTATGATGACAATAAATGCTTTCTATTCTGGATGAAAGCAAACGTTCTCTGATCCCTGGAGCGCAATAATGGAACATTCACTTTTAGGTTATGGGACATTGATATCTTCCCTGGAAAAAGTTTAATGGGTTAAGAAGCAGAAACTGTTCCTTTCTGGTCACCCCTTCTCTGCAGGACGTCTAGGGATAGACCTCACTATTCCATATCAAAAGCCACACTTCTTTATGTTTTATATTTTGGGTTTTTGGCTAAGATTTCACTTTTTAAAAGGTGCTTTCTTGTCAGTAACAATGAGCAAACTGAGTCCCTGGATCTCAGATTCTAAATATCATTTTCCACTAAAAAGAATCAGACCTCACTTGAAGAAAACAAACAAATAGAAAGAAAGAAATTAAGAAGAAAGAAAGAAAGAAAGAAAGAAAGAAAGAAAGAAAGAAAGAAAGAATAAAACAACCACCACCACGACAAAACACAATACAACACAACAAAACAAAAACCCTGATTCCAGGCCCTGGGAAGTAAAAGCACAAGGTGACCTGCAAGCCTATGAAATCTTGTTGCACCAGAGACAAGGAAGTGCTCAGAGACTAAGGGGTCTATGCCAAAAATATTCATAAAACAACTTAAGGGGCATATATTGGCAAAATCAAATTTAAAACAAAACAAAACAAAACAAAACACCGTCCATAGTAGTTGTCAACACCAATAGAGAGAAAGAGGATCATGGGACAGGGAGGAAAGCCCTCCTTTACAGAAGAATACCAGCTAAATAAAAGTGGAATGAATCACAGAAATAGGAAATTGCCATCTTTCATCCTTACTATGATAATTGTTTCAGGGAAAGACCATGGACCTCAAGGGGTCAAAGAGTGCAGTGAGTGGACAATTTGGCCACTACCAAATACCAATGCCCATTTTGATTAACTAATTACAAAAAGGACAGTAGATCCTAATGAAGGAGTGACCCGGTAGCCACCACCTTAACCCTGGGATCCAGGCTGGTGTCATTTAGAGGAAGCCTGGCAGCACGTGACTGCTAGCAGCTCACAACAGGAAACACGAAACAACACCAACAAAGTGTTCTTGTTGGAAAGGATGGCTCTGAATCTGAGTCTCCAGAGGGCCCTTCAATTATAGGAAATACAGGAGATATAAGAAGAGATTAAATGACACATTGGAAGCAATTAGAAAAATCCACAGTGTGGGATACTCTAATAAGAAAACTGGCCTGACGCTAAAAAATGAATCTCATTAAAGAAAGAAGAAAAAATTCTAGATTAAAAGAGATGAAAACCTCGCAATAGCCAAATATAGTTTATGAGCTTTGACTGAATCCTGGTTGGAAAATAAATAGCTATAAAACAAATTTTTTGGACAAATGGGAAGATATGAACATGACTGGATATTGGAGAAGTACTGTTAATTTCCTTAGGTACAATAATGGTGCCATGGTTTTGAGGAAAATGTCCTTAATCTTGGTAGTTTAAGTGTCATGTTCTTTGCAACTTCACTTTTATTTATTTATTTATTTATTTTTAAATGTTTTATATATTTTTGAGAGAGCTAGAGAAACAGTATAAGCAGGGGAGGGGCAGAGAGAGAGGGAGACACAGAATCCGAGGCAGGCTCCAGGCTCTGAGCTGTAGGCACAGAACCCAATGGGGGACCACGAGACCACAAACCTGAGATCATGACCTGAGCCACCCAGGCACCCTACAACTTCACTTTTAAACCTGTTCGAGAGGACAGGAGGGGGAGGAAGGAGACTGGGAGCGAGGAAGCAACAACTCTTGCAGAATGTTAAGAATTATTAAATTGGGGGCACCCTGGTGGCGCAGTCAGTGAAGCGTCTGACTCTTGATCTCGGCTCAGGTCATGACCTCACAGTTGGTGAGATCAAGCCCTGCTTCAGGCTCTGTGCTGACAGCACAGAGCCTGCTTGGGATTCTATCTCTCCCTCTCAAAATAAATAAATGTTGAACAAATCTCCCTCTCAAAATAAATAAAGTTGAACAAAAAAAGAATTATTAAATCTAAATGGAGGATCTATGAGGTTTTATTGTTCTCAGCTTTTCTATTGCTACCAGTTGAGTTCTCCAGGAGGCTGACTCTGAGATAAAGGTTGGCTGAAGGGGGGCAGGCAGGTGGTTTATTAGGGCATGCTGTTAGGATCATCATTGTTGGAGAGAGGAAGGAAGCAGGATAGGGCAGAGGAAGGAGTTGGACTGTGTTACAAATACAAGGACTCTACTGAGTTGATCCTTCTGGGAGTTTGGAGCTGGGATGGCCCTTGCTGGTTGTCTCCTGTTAGGGTGAGGGAGCAGGGCCATTATTCTCTCTGCCCTCCGCCCCCTGCCAGGGTGTCAAATGACCGACTGAATGACTTCAGTTCTGAATAGGAGATCTGGGTGACACAGCACAACATTCATAAATTTGGAATATTTTCTATTAAAAGCTTGGGGGTGGGATATAAAAAGGGGTTGCTTTGCCCTGAAAACATTGGATAACCACTGGCCTACATTCTCTTCATCCTTATAAAACTCTTCAAATACTAGGGCGCTTGGTTGGCTCAGTTGGTTAAGCTTCTGACTCGGTTTAGTTTCAGGTCATGATCTCATGGTTTGTGAGTTCGAGTCCCATGTCAGGCTCTGCACTGATAGCACAGAGCCTGCTTGGAATTCTTTCTCCCTCTCTCTCTGGCCCTCTCCGCTCTAAAATAAATAAAAAAATAAAACACTTCAAGTACAATTGACAACCCCACTTTAAAGACGAGGGAACAGGGGCAGCACTAAGTCAAATCACCAGCCCAGGGTAAGTGATAGGGCTGGAATTCAGATCCACATTGTCTGACATCAGAAGTGTGGTATTGAAGCACTGCACTATACCAGCCCTCTACACTCCTTTCCTCAGTTTCCCCATTCCTGCCTGGTCCATCTCTTACTGCCCCAGTTGCATGAGAAGGAGTAGCTCTCATCTGGTGGCTCACGCCATTTACAATGATTCCAAATCTTCCTCCACAGAAATCATTATCTTCCCCATTCCAAGCCCATTCCCATCTTGTTTAATGAGGAAGGAAACTGATTGTGCTGTTTTAGCCTCCACATGTCCTTCATTTCAGAAGGGCCCTTGGGTTACACCAAGGAAAGGGGCCAACAGATGTGGTTTTAAACTCTGAGTGTCACTGGCACGTAATAGGAACTTGAAACATGCTTATCAGATGGTTGAATAAAGGAAGTTTTAGTTAAATGCAGTAGGGAAATGCTGCATTTTAAAGGAGTCATAGAATGGAACTTTTTGCTGATATTTCGTGAACATCAGTGTTCTTACTTCATGGTTTAATGACACCTTGTGTGTGTGTGTGTGTGTGTGTGTGTGTGTGTGTGTGTGTGTGTCTGTCTGTCATACAAGTGCGAAGGAGAAAGCTCTCTCTGTCACAAGAACTTAAGAGGGCCCCAAAGCATGGTCACTTGAGCCTTGAAGCATTAAGACTTCAGTAACATAGCTTGTTCTGTCCACACACGTGTCATTTTCCTCCCCAGTGTACCCACATGTCTCCAGAATAACCCACACATTTTCAGGAAGCCACTTTGGAACCACCACTTTTCTCCTCCAACCCTCAAAGTTGTCACGGATTTTGACTAGTCATGCCTTGCTCCTTTCTTTCTGGTGACTCCTCTCTCTAGGATCCTATTACTGCTCTTAGATTTAGCTTCTAGGAGAATCTGCCCACACATGTATGTGGTTTCCCAGACAATCTGTGTCCAAACCTCAGTTGTAGATGTACTTGAAGTTTTTATTTCCATTTCTCCCCTTCAAAGGGCTCTATTTCTTATCTTTATCAGTACATGCATTAGGGGGCAGAGGAAAAGGCATCATCATTACACATGTTGTGTGTGTTCATGCATGTATGTGTGTGCTATACACATATACATAAACATTTGCACATACACACATCTATATGCAACTCCAGACATGTAACATGATATAGTTAGTTCTCAAGTCATTGAATCCCCCTACACAGACTGAACAGCTCTGCCTTATAGGTTCACTCAGAGCACAGGGACATTTCGATAATTACTCAAAATTTTAGTGTAATTTATCTGCCCATGCATTTGTCTTCCCCATGAGCCTGAGAGCTCCTACTCTCTAAGGGAAATAAGCCTTATAACTTCTTAGTCTTTACATTCTCAGTGCCTGGTAAACAGTTGTTGTGTGCATTAATAAAAGAATCAATGCCAATCGACCATATCATTAAAGGGTCACAGGACACGTGAGTGGTAAAGAGCTCTCAGGTCCTCCTGCCTCCTGCCTAGACAAACTTAGACAGTATTAGTCCTCTCAGATTCTTTTTGTGCTCTTTTCAGAATGGAAATTCTTGGGGAAAAAAGTCCTTTATTTGTTCCACACAAAGACAGTGATGTTAAGAACTTCATAATTGCTTAATGCTAGTCAGAAATTTTATTCATGGCCTAAATTTAAAAATTGCTTTCCATTATTATCCCTCAAGTGTATGTGTGTATGTTTTTATATACTCATTCTAGTTGGTAAGCTCTTCAGAGAGAGGACTGGTCAATCTTCATAATATATTTATATGATTCCAACATATGGCCATATTAATCAACATTAAATTATAAGTAGCTATAGCTGTCACTTTAGAACACTGCTTTGGGAACAGCCATTAGCTGATGAACAAACAGCAACTCTATGACATTATCTATGACTGTCTCTAAACACCTGGCACTATAATTATTTGGTAGAACTGATGTTTGTAGTAGTAAAAGAACTTAGTGGTTGGTTTGAACTTGTTTTGTGCAACAGCTTCTAATTCAGCCATAGGCACAAGGATTTCTGGTTCACACACAGCCCTTCCCCTCTCCCCACACCCCTCCAGGACCCTGTCGCTTTCCAGTACTATCTTTCAATCCAGCTAGGGCACCATGGTCTCTTGTGGGCTTCTCTCCAGACTTGCTCCACGGGTACCAAGAGGAGGGTGGAGCAGAGTCAACCTTAGAGAAGATGGGGATCAAAGGAACTTGGATTGCTAAATAGCGGTGAGAGGAAGAGCTAGGGGTATGAGGAGGAGAGAGATGGATGGAACTCATACTGTGGAGGGCTTATCACGTGCCAGGTATGATGTCAGACATTACGTCCATTCTTATACTTAATCCCCTGGAAAATGTTATATTTAACATTTACAGAAGAGAAAATGAAGTTCCAGTTTCCAATGTCACACAACAAGGATGTGGCAGAACCCAAGCCAGTCATCTCTGATCCTGTCCATGATAATTGGCTGGGAGCCCTGGTTTTTATAGCCAGCTCACTTCTCACTAAAGGAGCAACCTCAAATAATTTCACTGAATGAAACATTTTGAGGTTTTCTTCCCAAATATATTATTTATTGAAAACTTATAATCACTAATCGTCACATAATATCCTGTACTAATAATTGGCATCATCCATATCTCTTTCTACACTGTGAGAGAGTAGGCTATCACATCTCCCAGGAAGATCGCTATGCTCTCTTGCTCACTTCAGCTTGGTGGAAAAGAATATCTTTCCCTTAACCCCACTCTTGGCCAAAGTCTTAGTTAAAAATCACTTCGTTTCAAATTAAAAAAAAAATCACTCCATCTTGTCCGCACAAAAGGAAATTAGAAGGAGACACAGGTGTCTTAGGGAACCCAAAGTCAGAAAGTATGATCAGTCCTCAAAAGGGGCTGGAACCAGGAACTGAAGAGTCAGTAGGAAGTAAATCAGTCTCTCTCTCCACCTCCTTCCCCTCACTCGTTCTACACATCTCCTTCATCCTTTGCCCTCCCCATGCATTTGACCTTCTCTATTTGGGCAAGTACTTGGCTCATATACAATCTCCCACTTCAGCTGTCCATCACTTCTCAGTTCAAGCATCCCACCCAGCCCTCACTGAGCTTCTAGGTCCTACCTGTAAATTTTCAGAAGATGGAATCTGATTGGGCTGCCTGAATCACATGGTCACCACAATCCCCTCAGGTATGACTGTCCAGGCAAATGACTTGCCTCAAAGACCCTGTATTCTGAGAAAGGCTGGTTCTGAACAGAGTGTGGGTACAGGGAAGACATGATTAAAGGAGGAAATGGTTGGAAATCTGCTATGGCACGAAACACAGTAAGGCCTGTGAGTATTGTCAGTGATAACTGAAGAGCCTAGAACCAGAGAGGACCAGGAACATTCCTATTAGCACAGCCACTACCAATGCAATGACTGTGGTGAGAAATTCTTGGGCCATGAGGACTTTAACCCAAAGTTATATTTCTGGCCTTTTTGACTCTTTGATTCCATCTCTTCCTGTCAGTATTTGACCCATTGTGAAATAACAAAACCCTGGAAACAACCTGAAGGTCTATCACTATGGAAACAGTGAATCAAATTCTGGAACAGTCAATGTATAGAACACTGTGCATCTATTAAAACAAATAAATTGGATCAATATGCATTAAGTTGAGAAAATATTCGGCATTTTATGAAACTAAAAAACATTGCAGGGGCACCTGGGTGGCTCAGTCGATTAAGTTTCCCACTTCGGCTCAGGTCATGATCTCACAGGTCATGAGTTTGAGCCCTGCATCGGGCTCTGTGCTGACAGCTCAGAACCTGGAGCCTGCTTCGGATTCTGGGTCTCCCTCTCTCTCTACCCCTTGCCTGTTCACACTCTGTCTGTCTCTCTCTCTCTCTCAAAAATAAACATTAAAGAATTTTTTAAAAACATTGCAGAATAATGTATATAATATCCTATTTTGTAAAACAAAACAACAACTACTACAAAGCAAAGTTTTAGCCAGCTACAAATGTGTAGGTGAGTAAGGATATACCAAACTGTGAACACTGATTACTTTGGGGGCAGGGGAAGAGGGATTAGAAAGTAAAAAAGAGAGACAATTAATGTTTTCTTTATATACGTCTGAATGACTTCTGAGAAGACTCACATGCTTATACTTGTAATTTTTTAAGTTTATAAATGAAGTAGAAAGATTTTTTAAATTCTATATTTAAGAGCCCATCTCAAATGCCACCGTTCCTGGCCTTTTCTGATCCCCTAGGGCATTCTGTGCAAACTCCCACATAATGTGGGTTTCTCTTATGATTCTGATATTCTGCCTGGAATGATAGATGTTGCCTATTTCTCTCCACCTTACTTACACTGTAACTCCATCAGGGAGCCAGTTCTGGACACCCCACCCCCAACATTAACAACATTTAAAATGGTATATTCTACAGAAGAGATACCTGGTAAATCTTTACTGAATAGGATTAACTCAATACTTAGCAATTTTTCCAGCATGTCCTGTATGTTGTCTTCAAAAAGGTAGATTCTTTCTAAGAATTTGCCTTGCCCTATAAACACAGCAATCTCTATTTCTAGTACAGTGGTGTATTATTTTCTAGTCATTTCAAGGTAATTTATATTTCGGTCCATAATTTGAGGGGAAACCAAATGAGTCATTTTTTTTTTTTTTTTAATATTGTGAGCTGATAACTCAGTGAACTCCAAGCCGCCATAAGTCTTTAAAATTAATTTGGGGCACATCAGCTGACCTTGGCAGGCACAGGCCACCAGGTCTGGGTCTTGAAAAACCAAAGCAGTGATTAACCCTGTCAGAGATAAAGTGGCTGATGTCAAGCTCCTCCAAATTACAATCATGCTTGACCTGCTGTTCTCCTTCTGAATGAACCTTATTACTGAGAAACCATCATTCAAAAGACATATAGTTAAACATTTAATAAATCTGTGATCAAAATCCAGGAACAGAATTAAGCCTTTGATGAAAGTGACATAGAATGGGAGCAGAACCAAGGTAGAACACAGAACAAAGCCAAGGGCAGGATGGGGAAGGGGTTTGTGTTGAGACGGTGGTCAGAAATTCTGACTCTCAGTTGTCCTTTGGACGATGCTTTCACTTGGATCTGGTGACAGCAAGTTTGTAGGGAACCAAAGAGTAATCTCAGTGGGCATTTAAAAAGCTTCTAGGAGTTAGATCATGCACTGTCAATAATGCAGGCCCTTGAAGCCGACCTTGAACTCACCCGTTGCCATACAGCAAGAATAATTTGTCACTGTGCAATATAGACTCAGTAATAAAACACCATACCTCTAAAAATTACTAAAAAAAGAAAAGACCTGGGGAGGAGGGATTGGATAATGTATACCAAAAAGGAAGAACAGAGGGATAATGAGGTGAGGGGCAGCAAGGCGAGAAAACAATGGAACAGGGGTCCAGAGACATGTTTCTGCCTCTGACACGAAAATCCCCATTTGTGACCTTAGACATATCTTCCCACCTCTTAAAAGCCTCAAGGGGATGTCATTTGTTCCTCACACTACAATGTGCAAAAGAATCATCTGGGAATCTTGTTGCAATGCAGAATCTGATTTAGGAGATCTGGGGAGGTTTTGTATCTCACAGGTTCTGGAGTGATCCACCGACCACACTCTGAGAAGCAAGAAATATGATGACCTCTGGATTCCTTTCCAGCTTTAAAATTCTGATTCCTAAAATAGAATCTCCACCTTCTCATGTAGACCCCTCTGGGTAGCCCCTGCCCCAGCAGAGGGTGGCCTCTGACTTCAGATATTCAGTCTGCTTCTGTTCCCAATTTAACAGGGCATCAATTCTCGTGATCACGTGGGATTCTTCTTTCTCTTCACCCAAATGAAGGAGAATGGAAATTGAACAACCCACCCTTTCTCATTTTTGAAGCTTAGAGGCAAGCATATAGCCCTTTTTTTACTTTCTACTTGACATTTGGAAAATCGAGAAGGAGAAGTTACAACACTTCAGCCAACCTGGTGATATTCTAGACATTTCCTTCTAGTGCTTTTTCATATATATATGTACACACACACACACACACACACACAGATATATGTTTTTTCAGCATGGGAATTATAGTGAATACACAGGTTCATGCTAACTACAAAATTGTATTTTCTCATTTCATGAAAAATCTCTGAAATTGTGATTTTAATGACATCACAATCTTCCACCATAAGAATGTCCACTATGCAAATAGCAATTGTTGGACATTTAAGTTTTTGTTGCAATTTTAAACAATACTAAGGTAAAAATCCTTATTGTTTTTATAGCTACCATTTGTTAAATATCTACTATGTGCCAGACACTGTGTTAAGTGCTTCATATACATCACATCATTAATCCTCCCAATGACCTTTCAAGATGAGTATTAGTATGATATCCATTCTATTGGGAAGGAGACTGAGACACAGAAAAGTCACAAGACTTATCAGGATCACACTGATAGTCAAGGGTAGAGGTGGAAACACACTCAGGTCTGTCAGACTCCAAAGCCAAGATCATGACCACTGTGTGGCATTTCCTCATACATAAACCCCTAGGTGCCTCTCTGATTATTTCAATAGGATCATTTTTTTTTGTTTATGTGTATATGAATTTTTTTGTTTAATTGCAAAAGTGATACAGCCTCAAAGAAATAATTTAGGCAATGTATGGATGTAAAAAAACGAAAAAAAAACAAAAACAAAGAAAACCTATATCCTCCTTTGTCTCCCTTCTATGATTTCTTGAGGTTTTTTTCCCTTGCTCTGTGTTTTCTATGCTAACACAGCATATGGAAAGGCAGAAATCATGTGTTTTTTTACAATTCCATCTCTAGTCTCTGGCACAGAGCTAGCTAGGCCTTAATAAATACCCATTGAAAAAATAAATGAATAATTGAATAATTTTTAAAAAATAAAAATGGAATCTTGCCATACATTTTTTTCTCTGAAATTTCTATTTTCACTTAACAAATCTCAAGCAACTTTCCAGGGCATAACATATAGATATAATTATTTTTAAAATAACTGTATAATAATCCATGATGTGGATACACCATAATTTATTAAGTAATTTCCCATAATTCAACATGTATGGTTATAGATTTGGGGGTTACTATTGATGTTGCATTGAATACCATATGAATTTTCATATACTGATACTTTTGTTTCTTCAGCATAGTTTCTATAATTAGGATTATTGATTCATAGAGGATGTATATTTGAAATGTTAATATGTAATGCCAGGGAATTTTTCTAAAAGGCTTGGCCAATTCACATTCAAACAAGTAGTATGTAAAAGTATCCACGCTCCCAGACATTTACCACCTGATCAAACTTTTACATTTTTACCAGTCTGGTGGGTTAAAAAACATCTTGGTGCTTCAATTTGCATTTTCTTCATTGCTAGTGAGTTGAATGCCTTTTTAAATTTCTTGCTTGCTTGCTTTTTTCTGTGACCTGCAGGACACTTGCTCTAAGTAAAATTGCTGGATTAAAAGATGTGAACATTTTAAATGTGCTTGACATTTAGCCAAATTATTGTCTTCCAGAGGTGATGGAATAACTTACCCTCCCACAAGCAGACCATGTAACGTCCAAACAAGGTATTTTAATTAAAAAAGTAAAGGTATTTGACAGTTTGAGAGTCTCTGATGATTTCCTTGGGCGTTTCTCACCTTTCCTTGAGAAAGCCAGGTGGCTTTCTTTTTTTTTTTTTTTTTTTTTCCTCCCTTCAGAAAGCTCCTGAAGGGACGTTTTCTTCCCCTGGAAGGAAAAGCCAAGGTGGAGGGAAGCACTTTCAGCACAAAAGACCTGCAAGGGCAGACAGGAGCTGTAGTTGGAGGGTAAGGGCATTTCCAAGAAGACAGGGGAACAGGAGAATGAGCACTAGTCTTGTTTCCGGAAGAATAGAGAGAGCTGGTCTAGAACTTGAGGGCAAGTTTATACTGGTGTTTGCTGTGAGGCATGGCCTTGCCCCATTGCTATGGGGATGTAGGGTGGGAAGGATGATATTGTTCTGTGGCATGAGCTCAATCTCTCCTGTCACATTCTAGGAAGAGTTGGCCACCAGTGGGCCTCATCCAATCGCACAGAATTTAATTCAAACAAACAAATACCGTTCAACATTTGTCATAAGCGAAGCCCTGACGAGGGGAACAGATTGCTGCTCTAGAAACTGCATTATTAAATAGAGTACACATTAAGACTGTTTATAAAAACCCTAAACCAGAGTAAGGTGTGAACTGTTTGGAAGGTGCATCAAGCTATGGTGAGTTGAAACAGAGAGGTTGCATCCACTTAGTAGGATCAGTAAGGCTTCCTGGACAGAGGTCAGGAGGTTGGAGTGGCACCTCAGTTCTAAAGAAGGTGTTATGTTCCCCCACGCAGCCACCCTCAGAGCGTGAGGCGGCTACCAGTCCATGTGCTACCCACACAGGTCCATCCATGCATTGCCCTTGCATCAGTCCTAGACCTACAGGCTGATTAGAGTCAAGGAGGGCATGTAACCATCTCTCTTCTGAAGACTGAAATTCAGAGGCTCAGTTTAAATTGGGAGCATCTGGTGTGTCCCCAGCTAGGTCAAGCTGGGATCAACATGGCTGCTTAAGAAAACAGCTGGTGGTGACCTCTCTGGATGTAGACATGGCTGGGGCTTTGTATTCTGCTGAGAAAAGGGGGGGGGGGGGCGCGAGATGTTACACAGGAGAGGATGAATGAAAGAGAAGAAGAGTAAGGAATGGGCAGTTTGGTTGTGAGACGGTTCCTGTTCTCTTTGGACCTCTGGGGTCCTGAGGGATTGGTCATGAGCCCCACAAGTGGGAGTCATTCCAGAAGATGGGTTTCCAGAGGCTGTGGGCCCCTGGACTAAGGTAGGATGGTTTCAGGGGAGGTGAGTGCTTCGGGGCAGAGCAGTCCAGCTCTCCTCCTGGCCCCCATGCTCACTGGGTCTTAAACCGGAGGGCAGCTTTGCCCAGGACAGTGCCCACCAGAGGAGCTATTTGCCAGAGAGTGAGTCCTCATGGAGGGCATCAGCTACAGCTGGACCATATCCCTGAAAGTTCAAGAACAACAGGAAGACTGGAGAAGGGAGGGCGTTGAGGTCCTGCATGCTGCCCCCACGGCCGAAAGCCTCAGGATCTGGGCATTAGTGTCAACACAAAACTCATTTGTTCCTACACTTTGCTGAGGCCTGGAAACAATTAGTTACACGGGGGATGGTATATGATATCCCACCTAGAGCGGAGTAAATTTAACAAATGCCCATTGCCTTTGGAGAAAATGGGACTCAAAACTTTTTCCTCAGTTAAGACACTCAGCTTCGTTAGGTGAAGCCTTCCAGCTCCAGCTGAAAGAACATCCCATATCCCATCCTGATGTGCTGTCAATAGGTTCTGTTCAAATCCCAAAATTAGAAGCTAGATTCTTTGGCAAGAACATCTAGGGAGGTCAGAGTCACTTTCGCTCCATTAAATTCCCATTGCACAGTGTTTATTAGCAGTTACATATTAAACCCTGAACGTGGAAGATGTTTAACACCTATTAATTTGGTTTGATTTAATGTATGAATCTAGTGCACATAATTTCAATTAAAAAATTATATAAAGCCCTATAGTTTGCATTTGTTATACCCATGAGGACAAGTGATATCCTCCTTCCCTCAACACTTTTCCTTTCTCCCTCTTCAGCTATTAAGCTCTCGCCTACTTACCCACAGGGAGACCTCTCGCCTACTTACCCACAGGGAGACCCCATGACTCTCACACAAAGGTCTGTTCCAGTGTGGCAGGAAGGAGAGGTAAAAGGCACGAAGCTTCCTCTGGGTGCCAGACCTTTTTTCTCCTTTCTTTCTTTCTCTCCTCCTCTGGGCTCCCTTCTTACCAAAAAACTACAAAAAAAAAAAAAAAAAAAAGTAAACCCTATACTTCCCCTAGGATCTGTCTCTCTCAAATTTGCTTGTTTGGTAAAGACACATTTTGGTCTGCCTTCCCATCTGCAAAGACAAACTAAATCCAAGATGAAATTAACACAGGCTGTTTATTCACGAGCCTGCAGCAAGGGAACCCCATCTGCCCTCCCTTGCATTTCAGCAGGGGCTCAGAGGTGCTAGTTAGAAAAGAGGGCAGGTTTTGCAGAGTGAAGAGAAATCCCGAGGCAAGATGCTGATTGCCCTGCTTTCTGCTAAGGTGGGGTGTGGAAGCTGGGGAGACTTTCTAAGTGATCTGAATTCTCGGCAGTCCATGGTCAGCTGCAAAGGGGCAAGTGAGGAGCTGGGGCAGGGGGAGGGGTGGCATTTCAAGACAGGAAGGGTTTATTTTTGTGGCCTTCCATTTCCTGGAACAACTGGGGGCCAGTGTGTGCTCTTTCATGGTCCTTAAGAAAAGCTGCACAGCATGGCAGGCAGTTTCTCACATCAAAATCCAACCATGTAGAATGCATGTATACATATTTTGTATATGTATATATATATGTGTATATATATATATATATGTATATATATGTGTGTGTGTGTGTATATATATATATATATATATATAATATGTGTGCGTGTGTGTATATATATGTATGTATGTATAATCTTTTGCTGGAAGAGAACTAACATCTTAATTCTAAACTGGAGCTAGCAATAATTCAGAAATGCATTCGTTAGAAAGAGTTTATACTTCTTTTTTAAGTGCCTTCACTTCACTTCGCTGCATGAAGTCCAGCCTCAATCACAACGTGCTCCCCACATGCCGGGGTGTCCTAGAGCAGGCAAATAGGTCTTCTGCGTCCCTCTCTGCTTGTCCTTTGCAGCTTAGGCTCTGGCATGTGGCATCTCCCTTCCTGTGAGCATCTATCTGCTCTCCTCCATCTGGAGACAGACGTCTTCCTGGCCTCACTTTCACCTGTACTCCTCCACGTGGGCCCATTTCCTGATAGGGATTATGGAGAGTAGGGTGGGACTCTTTGAAAAGCTCCACTGAAAGTCGCTGATGGCAGAAGGAAATGATAAAACAGACTCTTGTGGTGAATGTTCAGGGCTGCTAGGCATAAGGAGGCCCTAAGGAGGCTCTTCTCCGTGTGCTCCCAAAGACCACAGTCTTGAAGGGATCATCGGTCTTCTCTCCAGGGAGAATACCCAATAGCATGTCTCCTGAAGAAAAGCCCAAGGCCAACCATCATAAGCCTCCCCACCTCCAAAGAGGAAGAACTGCCCCTTGCAGTCCCTACCCACCTCTGCTGTCTGGATTTGCAGTCCCCAGGATTGACCTTGACCTCATGCAAGAGTAGATGTCGGTGGTGAGGCTCCTTCTCCTCAGAGAAAGCTCCACCCTCACTGACAGGGGTGTGGTCTTATCTTCTGGCTTGCCTCAAGATAATTAACTTAAACAAGAACACAGCAGTTCAGCCTCAGAACATTCCAGGCTAATCTATCTTAAGGAAGACCAAAGGTTTGTCTTTGACAGGGATATTATACTAGAGTAACTACAAGGTGCAAGAATTGACATACACTTCATTTTGAATCCTTCTGACAGCACTGTAGCCAGGTGGTGCTAACCTCATTTTACAGGTGAGGAAGCTGAGTTCCAATGCTGTTCAGTAACAAGTCCAGCACACTCATCAGCTGGAAGGCAGTGGAGTCAAAATTTGAACTCAGCTGTTTCTGCTTCCAAAGCCTCTATTCTGTTCATATGGCTAAGGGCAATGCCAGATGTGCTTTTAAGAAGCAGTGGTCTCTCCTTACTGGTTATCTGCCTGATGCCCCGCTGAGTCCTTTTGCTGTAGATTCTGCATGAACATTTCTCTTCTTTCAGCAATATTTATCTGTCTCTCCCTCAGTGAATTTCCAGAGTCCGAAACCTCCTTCTTCCCTCCTTCCTCTCCCTCCTCTCCCCCTTAATCCCTTTTCCCTCTCCTCCCTCTTGTCCTCCTTCATCTCCTAAAAGGAGAACAACACTTGTGTTTTCCTACCCATTTGTAAACCTTACTCACAAGAAGTGACTGGCAGTATGATTAAGGGGTGAATCCCTGGTCTTTTCCTGAGAATACTTTTGCTTTCCAAGGAGACCAACATGGCTGTCACTGATCCCAGATTTCTGGTACAGCTTAATTTCTTCTAAAAATGTCAGAGTTCAAGGGCTGTGTCCATATAAATACTGAAACTGCGAGCACAAGTTACAGGTCCTTGGAGAAAAAAAGTTGCCTAATTGGGTGGCCAGCTTCCAAAAGTTCTCTTGGTAATCCTTCCTCATGACTGTTTCTCTTTTACAAAATCATTTCCAGAAGAGTTTGGAATTTGCCTTCTGAGGTGTAGGAGCCCCTATCTCAAAACACACTCCACTAGCAAAATTATCTGAAACAAATTATTACTGGAAGCAGTGAGCACAGGGCTTGGGTCCAAATGTTGGGAATGTGCTTACTAATGGTGGCCCTTTAAAGCACTGTGGGAGAATAACAGCTTTATACATTTATCAGAGTTTTCATTTTTGTTTTTAAATCACCTCAAGGACTACTTGTACAAGCAAAATAAAGCAAAGAGCTGAAAAAAAAATTGCCTGGATAACTCAGGTTTAAAAACCTACCGTAGTGGGGCCTGGTGGCTCAGTTGGTTAAGCATCTGACTTTAGCTCAGGTCATGGTCTTGCAGTTGGTGAGTTCGAGCCCCATATTGTCTGCTCGCAGAGGTGTGGAGACTGCTTGGGATTCTCTCCCTCTTCCTCTCTCTCTCTCTCTCTCTCTCTCTCTCAAAATAAATAAACTTAAAAAAAAAAAAACTCTACAGTGGAAATAAAAAGGTGGTGCCACAGCCTTGCTGGCCTCATAACACAGGTCAGATTCCAAGGTGATAGCTCGGATTCCCCTACCCTGTGACATTGGGCAAATCACTGAGCTCTTCTGTGTCCTCTGTAACTCTTTCCTTCACTCTGCCTATAGAGACATCTTTTATAATTCAGTGGTACGAAAAATGCTCAGCACATTTCCTAAAGGAAAAGACCCCTCCTGCCCTCTGGGTTTGCAAGCTCTGTCCCAGTGCTTCTTTCTTTGACTCCCTGGGAAGGAGGGAAGATAGAGGGTTTCCACTTTGATTTCCAGAGTATTTGCTGCTGATCTGGGCCCATTGTTGACTTGGCTCTTTTTACCTCAGGTTGTGGCCCCAAATGTTTTAGAAATGTGGAAGTGAGAAAGGACGTAGTTGAAGAAACTTAGGGAATTAGGTGGTTTGTAGGAATTATCATCACTGATTCTCTGAGTATCAGCTCTGGACCAGTGACTTTTGGTTTGTTAAAAAACAAAAATTCAACTTAGTAAATGTGAAGATCTAAGTGGCTTTATTAGGCCATCCAAGAATTGGTCAACATCTCTTCTAGCAAGTAGAAAGGAGCCCCAAGGAGCTACACAAAACGGAAGGGTTGGATAGGCTGAAATGGAGTGGGACAATTAGCAAAAGAAAAGGAAGGATTGTTTCAGGCAAGGTCACCATCCCTTAGGGAGAAGGACAGAGGCTCTTATTAGGTGGATTACCTCATCATCCTTTGGGGGATAGAGAGGACACCCATGTGACAAATTACATCATTGGTGCTGACCAGAAAAATTCCTGACTGACCAGCTAAGACTACATTTGTGTGTGTGTGTGTGGGGGGGGGGATGTTGAAACTGCAGTTAGGTTAGGTATTACACCCTGGTTTGGTGACTTGACCTAAGTGACTCCATTTTGGGCCTATGGTTTTCTTTTTCACAGTTTTTATGTTCGAGTATTTGTATATTCCTTGGTCATAAAGAAACTATTATCCATTTGCCCAGTTACCCTCCAGTCTTCCTTCTGGATTTTTATATTTGCACAGGCAAGTCTTAATTGTAATAATATATGCTTTAGGGGAAAAAAATGCCTGGATTGTAAGACACTGCCACCATAAAGGCTAATAGAACTAAACCTAGTTAGAGCTGGCAGAAATGAAATTCCACCTCTAATAACTGATTCCTAACTAATTAGAGATCAACAGGGTGGCTAAATATAAGGCCAGCTCACAAAAAGTCAATAGCATTTCTCTATAGCAGCAAAATCCAACTACAAAATACAATCAAATTAGCATTCACCATATTGGCCAAAGATATAAAGCACATAGTAACTGACAAAGAAGGTCTAAAACTTCTATATTCTATTAAAGAATAGAAGAAAATCCTGACTAAATGGAGAGATAGCTCATTCTCTTGGATGGGATGATTTAGTTCTATAAAAATGGTCCATTTGTGCTGAAAGTAATCTATAAGTTTAAAATAAATTTAATGCAATACCGATCAAAATTCCAGCAAGATTGTTTTGAGGAATGTGATACAGTTATTTTAAAATGCATGTGAAGTGACCTCAGAAGATGACAGATTAGGGATTCCCAGCCTCTGTTCTCCCCCTCCCTACAAAAACAATAATTTAACAACCACACACCAATGAAAATCACTGTGAGAGAACCCTACAGTACAATTAGAAGCTGCAGCAATCTGGAGGAGCACAAAAACTGAGGATAGACACACAGAAAAGCATACACAGCGTTTTACCTATTTTACTTCATCTCCCAACCTGGCACGGCTTGGTGCCAAGAGGACTCCCCTTGGCCATGACCTACCACCTCCAGGGACAAGGAGAGCCGGAGGACCTCAGCAGCCCTTGCTGCCACCAGGGACTACTGTAGCTTTTGCCATTAATGACCTCTGTCATTGTTGCTGATGCTGATTCCAGTTGACGGAGTTGCTGAGAACACAGGCTACAGCACTCCCTACAGTAGGAGCATACCCTCCCTGCCCCCACCACACACACACACACACACACACTCGGCAAGGATGCCTGCTCTCACTACTTCTACCCAACACAGTTCTGCAAATCCTTGCCAGAGAAATTAGATAAGAAAAAGAAATAAGAGGCACCCAAATTGGAAAGGAAAGATAAAATTACTCTGTTTGCAGATTACATGATATTATATATAGAAAACTCTAAAGACTCCACCAAAAAACAATTAGAACTAGTAAACCCATTCAGTAAAGTTGCAGGATACAACATCAACATACAAAACTCAGCTGCATTTCTATATGAGCTATTGAAAAAGGAGATTAAGAAAACAATTCAATTCCCAATAGCAACAAAAACAATAAAGTATTTAGGAATAAATTTAAGCAAAGAAAACAAAGAGGTGACAGTCTTGTAAAAATGATATCTACCTGCAGAAAAATAGATGTCTCCCTGCAGAAGAATAAAATTAAGACCCTTATTGCATACCATATGCAAGAGTCAAGTCAAAATGGATTAAGGATTCAAATGTTAAACCTGAAGCCGGGGCACCTGGGTGTCTCAGTCAGTTAAGTATCCAACTTTGGCTCAGGTCATGATCTCACGTTTCTTGGGTTTGAGCCCCGCATCAGGCTCTGTGCTAACAGCTCAAAGCCTGGAGCCTGCTTTGGATTCTGTGTCTCTGTCTCTGTATCCCTCCCTGCTCAAACTCTCTCTCTCTCTCTCAAAAATAAATAAACATTAAAAATTTAAAAAAAAAAATTAATCTTTATTTTTGAAAGAGAGAGAGAGAGAGAGAGAGAGAGAGAGAGAGACAGAGTGTGAGCAGGGGAGGAACAGAGAGAGAGGGAGACACAGAATCCAAAGTAGGTTCCAGGCTCTGAGCTGTCAGCCCAGAGCCCAATGCGGGGCTCAAACTCACAGACTGCGAGATCATGACCTGAGCCAAAATCAGATGCTCAACTGACTGAACCATCCAGGTGCCCCTAAAAAAGTTTTTTTTAAACTTGAAACCATAAAACCCCAGAAGAAGTACACTGAAAATTATAAAAATGAATTAAGGAAGTTAAGACATGGATAAATGGAAAAATATCTTGTGTCCATGGATTGGAAGAATTAATATTGTGAAAATGTCCATACTACCCAAAGTGACCCACAGATACAATGCAATCCCTATCTAAATTCCAATATCATTTTTTCAGAAAATTTTCAGAAGTTATCCTAAAATTCATATGGAACCACAAAAGACCTCAAATAGCCAGAGCAATCTTGGTCAAGAAGAACAAAGGTGGAGACATCACACTTCAAATATATACAATTTTTATTAATCAATTTTACCTCAATAAAGATGGGGAAAATGTGTGTGGAAGACTATATTCTTCCATGAATAGCTAAGTCAACAGGGATAAAAGGAGGATCAGCAAGAAGAAAGCAAACTTGCCCTTTTGGCTGTGATCATACTACAAGCCCCGTTAACAAAAACAGGCTGGTACTAGTACAAAAACAAACAAGTAGACTCATAAGATAAATTAATGTGCTCAGAGTAGACTCATGCACTTATGGGAGCCTAACAAAATGATAAAGGTAGCAGCACAAAACAATGCAACTAACAAAAAACCATTGGTAGATGGTGAGAAGAGAACTATTGTGGGGGTGGGGGAGATGATGTGAGGGGAGATGGTGGGCAGGTAAAGACCAAATGGGAAAGGAAATCCTTGAACATTACCACACTGGTGGGTTTTGCCCCATCTATGTAAAATGCGACAGCTTTATTATTATTTTTTTTAAGTATGTGACAATTCTTTGAAGGGGACAAAATATTGAACTGTCCTTGTTATGTCCGTAATTGCAAAGGAACCACAGAGTGGTACCACTGGCCGCTTGGGAGTGTGGCTATTGAAGACAGACACATGTGTGACCCTCACGCGCTGCCGTCCCAGGTGTCTGGCTGGGATACAAGTTAACTGAGCCCGTGTGGTGCTCCCCTCTCTGAGCTGGGCACTGCGCAGAACAGAAAGAGTGAATTCAGTGGGAGGGAGAAGGGCTGGAAGTTGGAGAGAAAGCAGGACCCCAAGTTTAGTGGCATAGGCTGGGTGAGTGGGTGTGAATGGCCTAATGCACCAGATCTCATAGATCTTCTCGGTTCCAACTCTGCATTCTGGACTTCTTGGATCAGCCATTTTAGCTGAACTGACTGGATCAGTGTGTTCGAATAAACAAGTGTGGGCGGATCTTTTGTCCTTGAGTTCACTGAAGCTTTAGATGTTTTGGCCTAGTTTCTGGTGCCTTAAATGACATCGCACAGACTCCGTTCATTCTGGCAGAAAGGAAGGGGCACTGGACCCACGCGCCAACAGAAAGGCTTCTCCCCCGACAGCCCCCGAAGCCATGCTGTGAGGTCACGTGGGCCACATGGGCACACGGAGGGCTCAGACCCAGCTCTTCGGCTTCAGCCTCCCAGGACTGTCACCTGTTGCTGCGTGAAACTGTTGTTAGATGAACAATCCCTTGAAATAAGTGGGCCATCAGTTGCAACTATTTCCAGGATGAGATCCTTGTTATTTATTTTTTAAAGGAATGTTTTGGAACAGGAGAAGGGGAGGGGAGTTATTTTTTTCCTTTTCTTTTTCCCCCAACTTAAATTGTCTGATTTCCTCTACTGTCTTTATCAGTTTGCCAGCACAGGCCAAGGTTAAGTCTTCCCAAAGTGACTGCTCATGAGATATTATGTTTCCTGTGACCCCAAGCTCTCTTTGGCCCCTTCTGAAGGCAATGTGACGTCATGAACAACTTTGGGCTTTGGAATCAGATGGGCTCCCTGTCCAGCCTGCCTCTGACTCCCTCCAGCTGTGATTGAGGGTAAATCATTTGATCTCTCTGGTCCTTTGCTTCCTCTCCCGTGGAAAGGGGAAATAACATCTACCCCACAGTGTTATCGTGGAGATTAAATAACAATGAAGATAAAAGTGCATAGTGCCTGGCATACATTAAGTGCTCAAACAAAACATAGTTCTGCAGTTTTGTTGGTTTATTCTGTGCCATATAGCACTGGGCAAGATGTCAAAGTTAAATCAAGCTCCACTAAGAGCCAATTAGGGGAAATGGGGCCAACTGGCCAATTAGGAAAATTTCCTCTTATATAAAAGAGCAAATATTTGCAATACAAGAACTTCTTGGTTTCTGTTGTAGGTTGGTTTGTTTTGGTTTATAAGTGCAAGGTGACACTTGAGTGGGTACATTGAGATGCCCAGGCCATTCCCTGCCCCATTATATATGTGCTGGCAGGTAAATGATGGTGCAGTTCTTATTCTGGAACCCACTCGATCAGACAGAGGGCAGAGAAGGCACAGGCTTTCTGTTAGCAGTCCCTACAAAGCTGCCATTACAAGGACTTGGCATCTTCTTCCAGAGTCCTCGTTTTGGAAAAAGTGATTTCATGCCCAAAATAAAGACCTGAAAAAATGTGTTTCCTCCCCTCAAGCCCCAAATACGTTCCTTCCAGAAAAATCAAGAGAGCTAAAGTATTCCTCTTCTATTTCTTCAGATATGGAAGGTTCAGACTACCTCTGCTGGGTTATGGAAAGGCACTTTTAAGTGCCCCTTTCTACTGTGATCTAGTAAAATGGTCTAGTAAAATGGTCCACAGGCATCTGCCAAGCCTCAGAATATTCTTTAATTAGTTGTAGTGGGCACTGGTCAGGACAGCCAGGGCCTAACTGGGTTGCAGAGATCTGACACAACCAGAGAGAGACTTCGGGCCTCATCACCAGTCTTGTGACTGATTCTGCCCGGCTCCTTGAGTGAGTTTTGGCCTGCCACACCTCGCCCACCATGGGTGTTTTTTAAGCTGAGTTCTTGATTCTGTGGCCTAGATGATGGGCCTTGGCCCCCTACATTAAAACATTCTTTCTTTGTTTCCAGAACTCACTTTGCTCTCTCTCATCTCTGGGTCTTTACACATGTTCTGTCCTCTTCTTGAAATACTACTCCCAAAAATCTCCCCTTCACAAAATTCACTTCTTCACTGAACAAAATCTCATTTACCCCTTAAATTTTGGCTTAGATGTCACATCTTGTAGGAAGAGTTCCATCTCCTTTCCCCCAAAGCAGATCAGGGTTATGTGGCGAGGGTCCCAGAACACTATGAACTTCCTCTATCAGGGCATCCACCATGGGGTGCAGTAACAGCATGATCACGTGCCCACTTGGCCCACTAGCCCTGAGTCTAGGTGGTCAGGGTCATGTACCGTTATTCCCATGAAATTCTCAGCACTTGCTCAGTGCCCAACTTACACAAGTGCTCACTGACACAAGCCAAGTTTTATTCACCCTGAGAACAGATGTGCCCAACTTATTTTTAGTTTCCTCCAACCCAAAAGCTGAGCCCTTAAAAATGGACTGACAACATAAGAAAATGTCCGAAGAAGAAAGAAAAAGATTCCATGTTAAGAGTTCAAGTCTACTCCACTTCTTAGTGGCTTTAGGCATGTAATTTATCACCACCTGGGCTCCAGGGGCCTTGTTTGTCAAAAGGAAACAATAATGCCTTTAAAAATGTGAAGACATGAAGCTCTTTTGAGTTTCTTTCAAGATAAAGGATTTTACTCCATGAACGTGTAATTATTCTCAGTAGGAAGGAGGAGGCATAGCTGAGAAGAAGCATAAAGAGGGGGAATAACCCCAAGCTGGTTCTTTTGTGTCCTAGTGTTTCTGGTTCTGTGCAAACACGTGGAAGCTAACAAGTGACTTACAAATTTTACAATCTGTTTTTCTCTAAGCAGGTCGTGAACCTAAACCAAATTCACATCTTTTAGACTCAGAAATCACTCCTTATTAGCAAGTAGTTTGGGATTAGGGGGAAAATTTGGGCTGGGATTAAAAACACAAAAACCATCTCAGACCACAAGTAGTTTCTGGCAGGTGATATTTTGATGATTTTAAGGTAGCCAGATTAGAAATCTGTGGATTGCACACCTTATGAATTATGTAGATTTTGAAGTGAAAGCTTTGAAAAGTTTTGAAATTAGAAGTTCTCTGGCAAAATGTGTTTTATATACATGGTTGAACCAAAACTGTGCAAAAAAGGCCTAAAAAATGGTTATTCTGAAAACAGCTGCCTTTTTCTCCGGTCCATATTTAAACTTCTCTTTTTAAAAATTTTGTGTAAAAAGGATGAAATTTTGAATGACAAAATTCTAGATTCAAATGCCTTGTAAAAACTAAGCTACAGATCAAGTTCCTTAATGATTCTAAAACTATGTGTGCTCATTTTCAAAAAGGCAATGATAGGCCAAAGGCCTTAACAGAGAACTCACCAAAAAAGATATGCAGGTAGAAAATAAGCTATGAAAAGATGCACAATATTATGTGTCATCAGGGAGATGCAAACTGAAACAACAGTGAGATACAACCATACACCTGTAAGAATGGCCAAGATCCAAATGCTGACACACTAAACGGTGATGAGGATGTGGAACAACAGGAACCCCCCTTCCGTGGCTGCTTAAAATGCCAAATGGTATGGCCCTTTGGAAGACAGTTTGGCGATTTCTTATAAAACTAAATATAATCATCCTATATGATCCAGCAGTCACGCTGCTTGGTCTCTACCCAGAGGAGTTGAAGACTTGTGAACCTACAAAAACCTCCACGCCCATGTTTACAGCAGCTTTACTCATTATTTCCCAAACTTGGAAGCAACCAAAATGTCTCTCAGTAGATGAACGGATACATGAACTGCATCTGGACAATGGAATGTTATTCAGCACTAAAAAGAAATGAGCTATCAAGCTATGAAAAGACATGGAGGAACAATCAGTGCACAGTACTAAGTGAAAGGGGCCAGTCTGAGAAGACTACATGCTGTGTGATTCTAACCATGTAATGTTCTGGGAAGGACAAAACTATGGAGAAGACAAAACGAATGGTGGTTTCCAGGGGTGTGGAGGGAAGGGAGCACAGAGGAATTTTAGGACAGGGAAAATACTCCTTACGATACCATAACCATGGATACATGTAATTATACATTTCTCCAAATCCGCAGAATAAACAACACTGAGGGGGAACCGTAATGTAAACTATGGACTTTGGGTGATTACGATGTGTCACGGGTTCATGTATGGTAACAAGTGTACTCCTCTAGTGGGGGATATTTGATCATGGGAGAAGCTGTTTATGGGTAGTATATGTAAAATCTCTGTACCTTCCCCTCAATTTTGCTGTAAATTTTAAATTGCTCTAAAAAAATAAAGTCTCAGAAAAATGGTGACAAGCTTTAACCCAGCACGATTATTGTAAAATTAAATTAACCAATATTAATACGTACTTAGCCAAGAACTTGGAGTAAATAGTAGCTGCTTGGTGTTACAGCATTTTTGCTAAGCAGCATTTCTTTTGTAGCACAAACAAACAAATAAGGAAACAAAAACATACAGTAAATTTCAAATCAGACAATGTTCTAGGAGCACAGGTAGCTTCTCAGTAAGCTTCTTACTGTTTGTACCTCAATATTTTATTGGAGTTTGCTTTAGGAAATACCAGTGACCAGTAAACATGGGCTTATTTGTTTATAAAGAAGCAAACAATAGAAACTGAATGGCTAAAACAAAATGTCTTGGGAAAACGTGGTGGTGGTGGGAAGGACAACTCACAGAATCAAAGAAAAAAGCTGGAGAACCAGGTCTCAACAAGGACAAAAAGCATTTCAGCCCCAGCATCATGGGAAAACAGGAACTGCCCGCCATGGACATGCATGTGGTTCACAGTCTGAAGAGCTTTTTAAAAACACTGTTGTAGATTAGTGTTTTCACCATTTAGTATCCCCTATTAGTATTCTGATTGAGTTATTTAAAGGAAGTGATTATCCTCCCCCTGGCTGGGAATGGCTTTGAGTAATGGTCCTCACTTTTTGCTTAAAAGTATGACTATCCTAAAAGTTGAGGATGGAAACAGAGCAAAGTCCTTTTCATAAAAATTTTAATGTTCTGCATTTGGGGCTTGCTTGGCTCCTATTGAGGGATTAAAAATAATGAAATTTAGATGTTATATGACAATAGTCACTTTTCCTAGTTACTGGTTTAGAAAGTGGATTTGTTTTACTTTAAATATTATTGATTTTAAATTTGTCATGGGAGTGCCTAGCACCAAAGGACTAGACAGATTTTTTAAAATTAATTTTGAGTAGATGGACATAATTGAATTGGCAAGTGGATAAATTTGGGGGGGTGAATAATAAATACTGAAACTTTTAGTGGGCCAAGTATACACAATGTCTCTTGCAGGGCACCTTTGGTTTTTGTCCCACCTCATCCTTGTTAGCACCTGTCTCTGAGATATGCAGGGTGCCTGGGTGTTCTGATACTCAGACACTGGAATGGTTTCCATGGAGATGTGATAACAAATTCTGTGAAAGTCGAAATGGGAGTCAGGTTACTTAGTAAGCAATGCTGAATTGCCTCCTCTGTAAGCTGGGCTAGTGCCTTAGTTAGGAGGGGAAAGGCTTGTCTTAACAAACTGAATTTATATAAAATTAAACAGGCTCTGTGTTTGGGCCATATCTGGCTGAGGCCTATCATGGCATAGGATAGTCAGCATGTGAGAGGCCAGGCCCCTCTGTACCATCAGGATCTACCCACTGGCAGTGTTAGTGCCAAAGGGGACTTTCCCGAGTACAGCTGTCCTTGGGCACGGCTCCAGACCTTCTCAGCCCCTCTTCTTCCGCTGGCCCTGATGTGGGAACCGCTTTGGACAAGGCTCAGCCAACTTTGTGCAGGCTCCACCTGACGGCACCTCCCTGGGGCCCCACCCCCACCCAACCTTGCTACCTGCCCTGGAACATCTCTGAGGTGTGGACACGCAGAGGACAGGAGCTAATGAACAACTGCCACCCTGTTCACGGGTGATTGTGGTTTCCTTACAATATCCCATAGGACTGAGCTTAATGGTGGCCAGTTCAATATCCATCCTTTGGATTTTCCTCCTTCTCTGTTTTGCACCCTTGTCCCTCTTTCCTGCTCCCTGGGATCACTTTCTAAGTCAACTACCTGCACACAAGCCTCTCTCAGGCTCTCCTTTGGGGGAGAACCCAGGCTGAGACACAGCCCCCTCAAAACTGTCATCTAAAATAAACCTACCCATGTTGATCAGTTCCCTGAATAGTGTAAGATTTTCTCTTGTAAGACTTCAATTTGAAGGAAATATTAGAATAATAATATTCAAATCTTTGCATTCACACACGCACAAAAATAATACCTGTAAGTGGCACTTCATGTGTCATGTATTTATTAAGCTGTGTTCTCACTGTTCTATAACTTCAGTGCAACTGTCCATTAGAATCTGTAGCCCCCCCAGGCAGACATCTTGGACAGACGAATTGGTTCACCAACCTTGTGAATGAGGCAATAGAGCCCAGTGTCAACAACAGTGACATTCTCATTTCTAAAACACCAGGGCCTCAGGATTTAAAAGATTAAGCAGAAAGAAAGCAGTGATTTGTGGGCTAGGATGAAGGAAGGAATCTAAAGAGATTATGGACCCATTTATTACCAGATTTCACCAATGGGACGTTTTGTCTGAAGACTTGCTATCATTAACATTCCAAGTTACTAATTGCTTATGATATGCCTGCATCATGCTAGGCCCTATAAGGGTAGAAAAATAATAAATGTTTCCAGTCTTCAGAGAATTTGCAGTTGAGTGGGGGGAAAAGTAATTGGAAGACAGTGTTTGACAGTAAACAGAATCAAGGCCTGAAGTGCTTGAAGAAAATGAGTTCTCTATGAATTAATAATAAGGAAACAATTTTGCCTAGAAAGAATCTTCAGAAGACTTTGCATTAAATTAGGAAATGGTTGAATTTAGCTGATAGAAAAAGGTGACGCAGGTCTTTCCAGGCAGTGGGAAGAGCATGAGCAAACACGGAAAATCATTCATTCAGCCATTTGCACCCACTTTGGGCTAAGCATCAGACTTGGTTCTGGGAATCTATGAAGAATAAGACACACTTTGGGGCGCCTGGGGGGCTCAGTCGGTCAAGCGTCCAACTTTGGCTCATGTTATGATCTCACAGCTTGTGAGTTGGAGCCCCACATCAGGCTCTGTGCTGACAGCTCAGAACCTGGAGCCTGTTTAGGATTTTGTGTCTCCTTCTCTCTCTCTTCCCCCCTCCCCCACTAACTCTCTGTCTCTGTCTCTCGAAAATAAATAAACGTTAAAAAAAAAAAAAAAGACACACTTGATCCCCGGCCCCTGGAGCTGGAAGCATTGGGGGATTCGTGAATGAGCTAGATCTGCATTAAGCCTACCTCCATGGGACAAAAGTTGCTCTGAGGAGTCCCTTGAAAGACAAAATAAAAGAAATGTTGATAATTTTATGAGAAAAAAATCTTTTGTAGGTTTTTACTTTTGAGGACTAAAATCTGTCAATTGAGGATAAAAGTCACCTTTTATCATGATCCTATATTTCACAGTCTGTGATATACCTTTCCTTCTCTGGAGAACCAAGAAGTTCAACCAGCAGACAGCTGCCTCTTTGATCAATAAGCCCCTTCCATAACATTTTTCTTTCCAGAAAAAATAAATGAGGACAACATTCCATATTGATATTCAGGACTTACAATTTATTGCTTTTCTGATCAGAGTCTCCACAGATGCATGATTCTAGCTACTAATAAAAGCCTTTTTCAATAGAAGCCTGGCTTGAGGCTTTAGATAAACAGCAGTTTGGGAGATTCTCAAGCAAGATTTATGCCCAAATTCTCTCTGATTACTGCAATTTTTCAACCTGTCCTTTCAAAGTGGAGATAAAGTGAAGCAAGTGGATATAAAGTGAGGAAGACTACTTAAAGTTGTAATAGGGCATCAGCCTTGCTCTGATCATATATTGAACCAGATCCTGAACAGGTACTTGAGACCTAATGGGGCGTCACTGGAAAGAGGATCCGACTGCCACCTGGTCTCAGCTGAGGATTGAGTGGGAGACCTGCCTCATTCTGCCTCATAAAATGCTGATTATTGCTTCATTTTATATATTCCAAAGATAGGGGGGAAGCACAGAACCAACGTGGTCATTGTTGTTTTATCGTGACAAATATTGTTTCTTTTTGAAGAGCACAGAGAGAGAAGTGATTTGTGTGGATTATGGCTTCCTGACTTCTGATTACATAACACAGGAAGCCAGCCATCCGCGTGAAAACGGAAGTTGATTTAAAAGCAGTTGGTGGCCGTATCTGACATAAATTTGATGAGTAAGATAGAAAGAGACTCTGACGATGTCAAAGTAGATTTTTAAAAATTGACGGCATGAAGGCTTGGAGAAACTTCTTTTTTATCTGCTCAGTACAGTGACTGGCACCTGATCCCTTGTCCTTTCCTTAATTAGCCTTATTCTCTGGTTCACAAACTGGACACAGGTCACGCAAAGGAGTGAGAAACGTCTCCAAGTTCAGTTTAACCTTTACCAAGAATCTACTGATTACTGGGAACTCTGCTATCCCAGAAGACACATGCATCAATTTGTTCATTTAAAAAAAAGAAAAAAAAAGTAGTGACCATAGCTATGTGCCTGGCCCTGGGGATGCAGTCACGACTAAGACAAAGTCCCTCTGGAGTGAAGATTCTAGTGAGAGAGCCCGACTCAAGAGTTTACAGGTGTGTTCATGATACACTTACAGGCTTATCCTCGAGAATCTGATAGGCAAATGGAAGAAGTCAACGTATACAGGATGAGGGAGACCAGCTGGAAATAGAGAAAGCCAGAAGTCCAAGAGTCTGTGGTCAGGTGCTATGGCAAATTCACCTTGGCTTACAATTCTTGCTCCTTTGATTTTGGGACTATTGACTTGCCATCTGGGGACATTCTATATATTCTTTCATCACGGATGTGTTTACAGTCTCCTTGTGTGATTTGAACATAATCATATAGTCCGGGTCAAGATTCTTAAAATTTTTATACTTTGCTGTTGAGCACTGGGTAGAAATATAGGGAACCAAGCAAAGTCTTGGTACGAAGATGTGCAGAAAGCCCTAATCCCTCTAGAGACTTTTCCAGGGCTAATAGGTTAATGCTACTTATTCCAAGATGCTAGAAACCCACAAAAGCAAAGGTAAGATCACCTGTTAAGGCCTTTGAATCCACCCACCTCAGGATCAGGGCCACACTTGCAGACTCGCCCTTTCCATCTCCCCAGTTAAAGCTATCCTTACTCCTTGCCAACCGACTCTGCCTACACCCCCTCCCCTTCTTTTCTGGGAGGGAGTGGGGCAGATGAGTCATGAAACAGGCCAAAGCATTCACTTTTTTGAGCCTCTGTCAAAGCTGAACCCTCTGAGCTGAGCCCGAGATCTCCCGCCACCCCCTCCCACAAGTCCTCGTGCAGCAAGTCTAGTCAGGCTTCCTCGTGGTCTGCAGGGGGGCCTGGTCTCCTTTCTCTGATGTCTCCCAGAAGGTGAGTGGGGCACGAGATCCCAGGGCACCAGTTCCCAACCAAACCCCTTACTTCACACACACACAAACATCTGGGAGAAGAAAAGAAGCTAAGTTTAAGACAAATTCTGCAAAAAAAAAAAAAAAAAAAAAAAAAAAAAAAATCTACTAACACAATCCTAAAAGCATGTTTTCTCCAATAAGTCAGTAAAAGAGTTTGGTTTCTCTGTCTCTTGTTCTTTCTCTTGTACTCTCTCCCCACAATTTTCTGAGTAAATGCCCAATTTATTAACTGTGGCACCAGCATGTTTTTATTATTTTTAAGCCAAACTTCATGAGAGAACTGCTCACTCATTTTGTACTATGTGTCACCTAATAAAGGTAGGACTGTAAGTGCACTGACAAGCTTCCACTCAGTGTGCAGAAGGCTGGTCCAGGTGGGACCTCAGCATTAGCACACTCTTGCAGCCTGGCCAGGTGGAATGTGATGGCGGGACCAAAGATAAAGTTTGGTTCCTTTTCTGTTATTGTGAAACTTATTCAGTATTCTGCAAGGTGGTATTTTGAAAAAGACAGCAGCTCTTTTTAAGTGAGCAATTATGGGCTAGGAACAAAACTAAAAATAGAGTTTCAATCTAGATCACAAGGGACTATGACAGATGCACCTGAATGCATCTTTCCTCTAAGGGCTGATGGATAGTGACAAAGTATGGATTTGGGATAATGAGGATGAACATACAAGAAGAAAGAAGTAGTCTATTTAAGGAAAGAAGTGTGAAGCTGGTCTGGTGTAGTGATTAATGGCAATTTGATACACTGCAAAGAATTTCTGAACTTCTTTTGTTTATTCACTTAGACTTCTTTTATTTATCAATTGGCATATATTTTTTGACACCTCTTCTGTGCTAGGGACTATGCTGGCAAATAGAGTGATGAACAAAACATGTCCTGTCCCTCTTAGCTGTTAATGTACAAAATATTTTTAATTAAGGCATCTGATGCCTACTTCCAGAATAAGAAAACCTGTCGACTGGCCATCTGCAAAGAGCCGTACTGAGGATGGCAGGCAGTGCAGAGGCTGTCTCCATCCAAAACTACAATTACTTGCACCTTAAGCATTCTGGGTCCCTCTCTGTCTGTATTCATCTTAAGGTAAGTAGGTCCACGCAGGTGTGGTGATGGTCAAAGAGGGGGACTGGCTGCTGGGTTGATCCCGGTCTTAAAGAATCATACCAGATCGGTCAAGGTGGAAAAGTCCCTTCAGTGTATGGATTCACCAGGAAATTCATCATGGGTACTAACTAGCAATAGTGTTGAAGACTCACGCACTATTGATGACTATCACGATGGCCCATACAATACAAATTAACAAGGCTTTACAATTTACAACTTCCTTTCTTAAATGTTACCTATAATAGCAAAAAGTCTCAAATGCCTGGGGAGTTGATACTGCAATCCATTTTTATAAATGAGAAGAAGGGGGTTTGTTCCAATTGGGCCACTTGTAAACGGAGGAACCAACCCATGGTCTCTCCTGTATGCGGGGGCTCTCCCCACCACAGCACAGCATCTTGAATATTAGTAAACTACTTAGAAATGCACCTATTTACCTCACTTAGGTATCTCCATAGTGCCTGAACAGTGAGATATTTTTACTGGTAGCCTGAGTATCTTGAGAAATTTCATGAAGGAAGGTGTGGGAACAATTCTGCCAAGGTGGAAATTAGATTTTGATGGTGGCGTATGAGATTATCATTTCATTCACTACTGCGAAGTGATAAAGCATGAAACAAAGTGACAGGGAAAATATTTCCAAACCTTGCCATTCGAAAGGCTACTGGAATCCTTGGCGATTATAAATTTAGCATAGTGGGATTCATTTTCCTTTTGAAGTGAGAAATTCTTTTTGGAGGACAAAATGCTGAGACTTTTGACTGAGGGTAAAGCGATTTCCCCATACTTTTAGCTATTGGGTTATATCAGTTAAGAGCCGGTAAAATCCCAAGTTGAACAAAATGTAATTTTCAGAAGCACCAACCATGGCATTTCTCATAATTCCCAATGTGGTTCTGTCACGCCCTTGCTAATGTGGCACCCCTGTGTGTACAGGCCCTCGATTGTGCTTTAAATACATTCATTCTCTCATATAAGCCCACACTAATCCTGCCAGACAGGTTAGGTGACATGTCTGTGGCCACAGAGCTAAGAAGTATGGGAGCTGGAATGACACCAGGGGCGAAGGTGGCTACAAACCCTTAATACCAATGGTTTTAAACTTTGTCCTTCAGAGGTGCCTTGGGACCCTGGAGGGTCTCAGGGAAACAGGGTTCAGGCTGTTCATCACTGCTTCTTACAGAGAATTCTCTGTGTTTACCTCTTTTATATATATTGGTGTTCCTCAAGTTCAGAGCTCACAGCATTGATAGCTCCACTTTGATGCACAAGGAAAATTCGTTACTTGATCTATAGCAAATTGGGTCCCCATTCAAAGCCTCATCTGATGGCAAGCAGAGAAGACAAAATTAGGTAAGTGTCCAGAGGAGTTTAATCTTCAATCTAAACATTAAGTGTTTCTTTTTAAGGTGCAGTTTCAGAGAACTACCTTGCCCCTCTTTCCATCCTTGGAAGGCTTCTGGGTGTGTTGGGGGAGGGGTGTGGGCCTTCCTGTCCACAGCTGGTGCTATGCTCCTCGATTGCCTGGGTACCAAGCACCGAGATGTTCTCCAATGCTGAAGAAACTTGGGTCTATTTTTTCCGCTCCAGCATGCTCCTGGCAAAGCTCCCTGGCTGAAATGGCCTCCTCCTCATGTAACAACTCTTCTGAGGTCTGGCTGTGATTCTCATTTGTTACTAGTCCAAGCCACCAGTTTTGCAGTCTTTATTAACTAAGAGACACCTCATCCCCAGGAAGAGGACCCCCCTCTGATGAAACTGGCTGTTTAAACCAAGTCAGACAATAAGAATTTCCCTGCTGGAAAGACCTGCTGGTCTTAACAAATCTATTTCAGAAAAGTTGTGAGCATAAGATCCAGTTACACATAAAATAAGAATGATTGTTTTTCCGCACTCAGTGAACCAGTGATTTGACTATGTTCATAATTGATGTGAACCAAAAATTACAGAATGTTAGTACTAGGAAGTGCCTTGAAGGCGATCCACACCCTTCCCCACCCCTCCCCCCTGCCCACTATACAGGATGAAGGGATGAAGACTATAAGGCCCAGAGATGAAGTGGTTGGCCACAGTCACATCCCATTACAGCAAAGTTAGAGCCTGACTGAGGCCTCCTGAATTCAGGTCCAGTCCAGCACATGACCCTACCCATCAGTTATAAACCTGTATCAGCGAGAACAGCTAAGCCCTATTCCCAACACCTGGGCATAAAAGTTACACATGCATTACACTTTTACAAAGTTAACCCATCTGAGAAGATGACTGCAATTTATTTTAGCACATACCATTTTTCTATGAAATTTGTTGATTCCAAAGAGATCAGCTACATTTCTTTTTAAATAATCTGTCCTTAAGTCTCTGATGTTTTTGGAAGGCATCTGAGAGACCAAGGTTGAGAAGAAAATGGAGGTGTGCAAATCTGCTCAGAAGTATTTTTTTCAGGGGCACCTTCGTGGCTCAGTTGCTTAAGCGTCCAACTTTGGCTCAAGTAATGATCTCATGGTTTGTGAGTTCAAGCCCTGCATCAGGCTCTGTGCTGACAGCTCAGAGCCTAGAGTCTGCTTCTGATTCTGTCTCCCTATCTCTCTGCTCCTCTCCTGTTCACACTCTGTCTCTCCCTCTCTCTCAAAAGTAAATAAACATTAAAAAATAACTTTAAAGAAAAGTATTTTTTTCAGTCTTCAGGTCTTTATCTCTATTCAATGTAGCTTTAAGATAATGCCACCTTTGGGGAGCATGACAGAAGATTTTCAGCAGAAAATATAGCCAGTAATGAGAAACATAATAAAACAAAAAACAAAAAGACAAAAAAACACAATTTCCATGAATACAAATGTGTTGCCTAAATATTGTATCTCCAATTTTCCACCCAGGGAATTATTCAAAGTAAAATGTAAAAGTGATTACTTGGGGAATGAGATATCATGCTTCGGGGGCAGCAGGGAAGGGGGCTTTCACAAAGCTACAAAATGGCTATAAAAACATAGAAAAATGTTCTAGTTAGAAGTGCCCTTTCCCCTGCAGTGCAGACTACTGATCCTGGGTTCCCGTAGGAAACAGAGCCTGAGGCGAAAGTTTATGAGCTGTGGCATTATGCAGGAGGGTAATCCTCGGGGAGCAAAGGATGGAGAACAAGATGGGGTGGTGAAACCCAGTGGGGTAGGATGGAGGGACTCTGGGGCAGCTTGTTGTGCCTGTTTGTTTTATTCTCCAGATGTACACACTTGTCTGGCTTTCAGAACCACGTGATTCTTTGATGACTTGTGTTGCTTCCAAGACCATGGAGTCAGAGACCTCCAATTCCATGCCTCCTACTGGTCAGAATCCACCACACCAGGCACCAGCAACCCCTAAATTCTCCTGGGTTGGGTTACCTGCTTCCCAGGCAGCCTGTAGGGAGTCTCTAGTGAAAGTGACCCATTCCAGTAGTCAAGAGGTATGAGGGTCCCTCACTGGGGATCGTTATGGGTTCAACTGTGTTCCCTTCAGATGTTGAAGTCCTAACCCCCAGGACCTCAGAACATGACCTTATTTAGAAATATAGTTGCTGTGGATGTGATTAGTTAGGTGAGATCATACTAGTGTAGGATGGGTCCCTAATCCAATATGACTGATGTCTTCATAAAAAGGGGGAAATTTGGACACAGACACACATAGAGGGAAGACAATATGAAAAGATACAGGGAGAACACCATATACAAGCCAAGAAATGAATGCCTGAGGCTACCAGAGGTTAGGGAAGAGGCATGGAACAAGTTCTTCCTCACAGCCTTCAGAAGGAACACCCTACTGAGACCTTGATCTTGGACTTCTAGTCTCCAGAACTGTGAAACAAGAAATTTCCGTTGTTTAAGCCCCCCAGTTTGTAGTATTTTGCTACTATGTTAGGAAATTAATATGGGGAACTTCCCATTTCCTACTCCCATCCCATAGAATGCCTACCCTAGCCTTCCTCCAGTTTTGTCTAAATCTTCTCCATTTAAAACTGGACTGTCCTCAAAGGAGCTTCATGTGTACTTTTCCAAGGCATTGTTCCCCTCCCACAGGTACCTGTATTGAAATCTTATTTGTTATTGTCCCCTGTTGGGGAAAGCAAAAAAAGCATGGAGGTCAAAGGCATCAATTTGGCAATCAGAAAAAACATTGTTTATCCCTCACTCACTGTACGATTTTGGGGAAGTTCAAGAACCGTGAACTCCTTGTCTGTTAAATGGGGCGCTAATGTTCCTCATTTTGTAGGATTAAGTGAGATTGTAAAAGTAAAGAACTTAGGACAATTCCTGACACATAAGCACCTCAATTAATGAGAGCTATTAATAGTAGTAATTATTAGGGGAGCTTCAGGCATTGAGGAGCAGGGGTGGAGGAATGAATTCATGGAATCTTTTCCATTCTCTGAAATTAGACTAGACGGCTGCCTACTCACAGGTATAGTAATGATAAGCCAGACAACCACATGACCCCTATATGCCTTTCAGAATTCAATATAATATTTTAACATTGATATGAAAGGGCTTGAAAAGCAACAAGATGTAAGTGATACTCAAGTACTAGTAATGTCTCCTGCATCTTCCAGAAGGCAGGGCATCTCTGTAAATACAGGTCAAGTACTTAGGGTCAATGACACCCAACACTGAGGTCAGAAGACACAGCTCCCCTTCTAATCACCCAGGTGACCCTGTGCCAGTCAGTGTCTCACTCTCTGAGCTTAGGTTTCTTACCTATAAGGTATCATAGAGGTTGGTGTGGGTATTCACAAATATTTTGTGCCCCTCTCTGGAAGATGTTTATAATTCCCCACCCTAATAATACCAAATTTGTCCCTATGACTTGCTTTGACCAATAAAAGGTGACTAGACATGATGGCAATACCCTCAGGTCTTTTCCTGACTCTTCTGTCCTGAAAGCATGTGTTAAGATGGAGTTTCTGTTGCCCTGCACTAGGTATCTATTGTAAGAAGTTCACATTGATAGTATAAGATGACCTTGGACCATAAGCAATAAACTAACTTTGCTGTTTTAAGCCAGTGAGAAATGGGGTTGTTCATTTGCAGAGCATGACCTAGCTCATTGAGACTGATGCAGGTGAAAATCATACATCTGCATCACGGGGCTTTGATAAACAGCTTTGCACATATAAAGTGCACTGCAATTACAAGACAATAGTCGAGGGGAGGGGGGGAAGGAACTTTTTCCATGACCTACTCTTCACCAAGGAAATCGTGTGATTAATAACTGAGTGTTATTGATCTGAGAAACTCAAGGGGAAAAAACCCACTGATCGGCCAAACTTCTTTCTCTCAAAGTAAACAGAGCAAAGAAGGAAATATGAAACAAAATTACTCACAACTGATTGAAAACAAAGCACCTTGGAAGCTTGTTTAAATCAGGCTGCCCTCCCATCTGCTGCCTCAAGTCTCTACCTTTTGGTTTTTGCCTTTTCTGCATGATTCAAATGTCTACAAGGGCTACTTGAAAATCACACTTCTCTTATATTTGAAAGGAAATCCATCAAATATGCACATGAAGTCATAATATTCTAGGGAAAAAAGAAAAAGAAAGAAAGAGAAGGGAGAGAGAGAGGGAGGAAGGGGGGAAGGAGGCAAAGACCAAAGGGAAAAAGAAAGAAACAGGAATCAGTTATTTTAAAAGGCACTCAATGTTCCCTGCAAAGCTCTGAATATGCATCATTTATTGTATAAAGAGAGTAACATGGGTCTTTTTATCTATCTGGACCATTCACCATGTGGTCCATTCACCAGTGATCCTAAAGGTAGCTTCCATTTTGCTGTCCTCAATGTAGAAAGTGTTAGCATGGGACACTAAAAGGAAAAAAAGATAAACCTCAAACACAGTTGACCTAGTATTTTGCTTTCGTATTTACATTTGAATAGGTGAATGCCCAAAATTCTGGTAGTTCACTTCAATCTGACTAATGAAATCACACAGAAGACTTCCCCCAGAAGTATCTAATTTCCTCATTCTCTATCCTGCTTCATTCCTCCCTGCTTCACTCCAGAGGAATAATATTAACTCATAGATTTTTTTCCCCTCAAAGTCCCCACGAGGACAGAATTGCCTTTTCTCTTTTGAAAAATGCCTCCCATTTGACTTGCACCTTGCTGGGAACAAGGTATCATTTGTTTTAAAATAGAGGCAGCCTCAAGTCTCCATTCCTTCCAATTCTTGCTGAGTTATAGGTTGAAATTAAAAGAAAATAAATGATATTAATGTTAACCAGGAAGGCTGCTATTATAGGGACACGGAGCAGGAGAGGCCTGGGGTGGAAAAGCTGAAGGAATCATAGCTCAGAGATGGGCTGGTTTAGGACATCAGTTAGTCCTGGCCAGTGCACTCGGAAACGTGCTGCTTCCGGAATGAATACACAAGGACTTTCAGGGAGGTGTGGGACTTGATGGAGTTCAGGGGCCGCTCTCATTTGTATTAAATTACTTCCTTTGAGGGGTTTCCCTTCTTGACCCAGACAGGAAAGATGTCTCCTCCTTAGTGAAGTCGGAATGAAAAGTGGAGAGCTGACCTACGTGTTGCAAGTAGGACAAGAACACTGGGTGCAAGTGGATAACTACCGGGGGTGGGGCTCCTTCCCCTTTAGGAGATCCTGAATAAAGAGCAAGGCTCATGCTTTCCTCAAGTGGCCTCTAGAAAGCGCACCTGAAGAACTTGAACAAGGAGGCCAAAAATGTGTCATCTGAAGAGAAGGAGAAGACAAGCCACGGACTGAGAGAGAAATATTTGCAAAACTCACATCTGATAAAGGACTGTTACCGAAAATATACAAAGAACTAAAATATACAAAGAACTCAAACAAAAACAAAACCAAAAAACTTGAACAATCCAATTAAAAACTGAGCAGGTGATCTGAGCAGACACCTTGCCCAAGAAGATACACCAGTGACAAATAAGCATACGGAAAGATATTCCACATTGTATGTTCTCAGGGAAATGCAAATGAAAACAACAAGGAAATACCACAACACACCCATTAGAACGGCCAAATCCAAACCACGGACACCACCAAATGCTGGCAAGGGTGTGGAGCACCAGGAACTCTCATTCACTGCTGGTAACAATGGTACAGCCACTTTGGAAGACGGTTTGACAATCTTACAAAATTAAGCACACTCTTGCTACGTGGTCCAGCAATTGTGCCGCTTGGTGTTTTTTTTTTACCCAAAGGAGTTGTGCAAAAATCTGCACGCTGATGTTCATAGTAGCTTTTTCATAATTGCCAAAACTTGTAAGCTAACTAACATGCCCTTCGGTAGGTGAAGGGGTCAAGCGTGCCACATCCATACAGTGGAATGTAACTGAGAGACAAAAAAGAAATGAGCTATCAAGCCATGAAAAAAACATGAAGAAAATTTAAACACATATGACTAAGTGAAAGGCGCCAATCTGACAAGGCTACGTACTATATGGTTCCAACTCTATAACATCCTGGGAAAGGCAAATTTATGGAGACAGTAAATCAGTTAGTGGTTGTAAGGGATTAGGGAGGAGGGAGAATAAATCGGCAGCACACAGAGAAATTTTGAGGCAGTGAAACCATTCTGTATGATACCATAATGGTAGATACACATCATTAATCATTTGAAAAACGCATGAATGTACAACATTAAGAATGAGCCACAGTGTGAAAGGTGGACTATTGGTGATGATGATGTGTCAGTGTAGTCTCGTGGATTGTAACAAATGCACCACCCTAGTGGGGGATGTTGACAATGGGAAGGCCATGCATGTGTGGGGGTGGAGGGTATAGGACACCTTTTGTATTCTCTGCTCAGTTTTGCAATAATAGAACTGCTCTCAAAAATAGTCTATTTAAAAACAAGAGCTATCTTGGATTATGAGCTGCCTTTCAGCAATCCTAGCATCCAAGAACTATATTTCCCAACTTTCAAATATTCTTTCCCATATTTCCATAGACCTTTGGAACCTACTAGAAGCCCCACCCCCACAAATTCTTCTTTTACTTTTTAAAGAAATGGTTAAGGGTCTATTAGGATTGATCACTGTGATCAGTGATACTCCAGTAACATGGTGTTTCACTAACACACTTTTTTTATTTTGTAAGATCTAAAATCTGTATTTCTCTTAAAATAGATGGCCATCTAGTATAAGATGGCAGTCTTATACTTGTCAGTGCTTTTTCTTTATTATATAAAATATTAGTTATATATTATATTAAACAATATACAATATTTTATTATATAAGATATATTTATTATATAAAATATAAAATGCATCTTACAGTCAGTGTCTTAGATTTCACACAACATGGTAAAAGGGTAAACAAAAAAAAAAAATGTGCAGCTTCAGCCTGGTAATGGAGACAGATTTAAATAAATAATCGTGCAAATAAAGTTACAGTAATAACTGTGATAGGTGCTTTGAAAGGATGGTACATGGTGCTGTATGGGATACCTGGGGACCAGGTAAGGCTTTCCAGAGGAAGTGGGAATGGCCTGAGGACTCAAAACTGCAGAAATAGAGAGAGTTAGTGAGATAATGGCAAAGAGGATGAGTAGACAAGGGGGAGGTGATTACAGGTACAAAGGCCTGAGAGCAGAAGAGACTCTGGGGCATGGAAAGGTCAGCGTGAAAAGAGGGCAAGTGACAAGGGAGGGTGTGATGTGCAGCGAGCCTGGGAATGTAGGACTGCTCCTTTGATGCACCCAAGTAAAACGTCAAATCAACAGTGTGTTCTATGGGTCAGAAACTCAAAGGGGATTTCTGGGATGGAGAGAAAAATTATTGAATCATCTGAATCAAGGTGGTCATGAAAGCCCTGGGTGGGGATAACATAACCAAGAGATGTAATTCTTGGGCTGCACTTTAGAATCTTCTGCGAGGCTTTTAAAAATCCCAATGGCCAGACTGTCCACACAACTAGTTAAATAAAAATCTCTGGAAAAAAAAAATCTCTGGGAGATCCCAGAATCATTATTTTTTAAGGCTACCCACGTGATTCCCCAGGTGCACCACTGGCTGGAGGGAAAACATGGAGCAGAAAGTGAGTGCTAGAGGGGCACCTGGGTGGCTCAGTCGGTTGAGCAGACTGCGGCTCAGGTCATGATCTTGCGGCCCGTGAGCTCGAGCCCTGCGGTGGTCTCTGTGCTGACAGCTCCGAGCCTGGAGCCTGCTTTGGATTCTGGGTCCTCCCCTCTCTCTGCCCCTCCCCCACTTGGGTTCTGTCTTGCTTGGTCTCTCAAAATTAAATAAATGTTTAAAAAAATTAAAAAAAGAGAAAATTAGTGCTAGAAAGAAGAGTTGAGAATTCTGATATTTATGGCCTGGTGGAGGAGGAGGAGGAAAAAGGAGACAGAGAAGGAATGGCCAGGAGATCCATGGAAAATCAGGAGATTGTTGGGCTACAAAAGTCAAGAGGAAAAGGAAATTGTCAGCAGTGCTGAATGAGTCTGAGTTAAATAGGTAAGGACTGAAAGCATCCTTTAGGGCCAACCCAGATTGGTCAATGGCAACCTTCTCGGGAGCTGTTAATGGTGTGATGGAGTCAGAAGCTGGATGACCCTGAGGACGGAGATGGGGGTGAAGTACTGAGGATGGCTTTTAGAAATGTGGCTGCAAAGTGGACGTGTTTTGAGGATCATGGGGTAAAGTTTTATTTTGGTTTTGTAAATGACTACTATCTGAGCATATTTGAAAAATAAAAGAGAACAACAGCTCTGATCTACAAGTTCCAATAGCATGCATGTCCCGACAAGTGGGGAAATGAAAACCCAGACATAGGTGAAGGGGCCAGAATTTGATAGGAAGAGGGGACGGGTCCTCTATTGTAACAGCAGGGATGAGAGGTGGTGTGGGAGACAGATAAGTACATTTTTATGTGCCGGAGTAGGAAGAGGGTGCAAGTTTCATCTTGCGTATGAAAGCAACTCAAAAATTCCTTATTAACCCATGTCCCTAGTTTGGCTTCAGAAGGTATTTTTCTCATAAGGACAGTCTTATCCTTGGGCCGCTGTCCCTGTGTGATAATTATGTTATTGGCTGGCATTTCCTACAATAGTCCCTGCTCATATAACCAACACTGATTCGTTAAATCATGTAAGCAGGAGGGGCTCCTGGGTGGCTCAGTCGGTTGGGCGTCCGACTTCGGCTCAGGTCACGATCTCACAGTCCGTGAGTTCAAGCCCCGCGTCGGGCTCTGTGCTGACAGCTCGGAGCCTGGAGCCTGCTTCACATTCTGTGTCTCCCTCTCTCTCTGCCCCTCCCCTGCTCATGCTCTGTCTCTCTGTGTCTCAAAAATAAATAAAAACGTTAAAATAATTTTTTAAAAAATCATGTAAGCAGGAATGATTCCTTAGGTGACTAATTAGGGATGTTACACCTGAAGTTAAAACACATACACTTATCCAACAAAGGGGTGTGTGGTGCCCCCCCCCCCGGTGCCAAATAGTGCACTGACTACTGAGAACAGCAAACAGAAAAGCAAACAAGACAGAATTTCAAATTCCCTCTCACCACACCCTTATCCCAAAAGTCTCATCATCTAGACAGAAGGCTAATGACTAGTGAGTCACTTATAATGATTAAAGAGTCAAATCGCTGCACACATACTCTAAACTCTTCAGCTTTGCTGTTGTTATTTGAAAGGCACTATTAAGTTTCTTTTCTTTTATTAAAAATTGTTTAATGTTTATTCATTTCTGAGAGAGAGAGAGAAAAAGCACAAGTGGGAGAGAAGCAGAGGCAGAGAGAGGGAAACACAGGATCCGAAGCAGGCTCCAGGCTCTGAGCTGTCAGCACAGAGCCCGATGTGGGGCTCGAACCCACAAACCATGAGATTGTGACCTGAGCTGAAGTCGGAAGCTTAACCGACTAGCCACCCAGGCACCCCTCAAAGGCACTATTGCAATACAAGAGGCTTCATATGTAGTACCTCTTTCAGACACGGCAGCTTTTGAAAACAAGATACTTCTAGGAAACATGTTAACCTAAACACCAAAAGCCTTTATTATCAATGTCTGTTGAAAAGGAGGACAGTAGTTTTATGTTCCTCCAGAAAATCAGACAAAAATTACTTATTCATGGAATTATAAAACCTCCTGGTTGGGATGATCCTTCTAGGTCATCTTCTCCAGTCTCCCACCTAAAGGTTGAGTCTCCTCTGGCTTGAGGAGAAGATGGCTGGAGGCTGATGATAAAAGACTGGGGGTGGGGGGTTATGGACAGGGGCTGGGGCCAGGGGAGGGGCCTCAAGGGCGAATGTTAGGGAGATCACACTCTTAGTGCACAGACCATCCCTCCTCCCACACACACATATACAGGACTTTCTTTCATTCTGTTTTCCTTCTTTAGCCCAGTTGGGATTGGAGTCAAGAGAAAATGATGATTCATTTTTGCAATACAAAAAGATAGATATATTTTCCTGTATTGTACTTATGGTGCTTTCCATACAAACACTTCATATTAATAACTGAATAAAACAACAACCCAAATAACCTTCTCTGCCAATTGGTAAGTAAACTACCAGAGTGTAAACAAACTACTTCATGCCCTCTTCCCAAAGAGATCAGGACGGTTTACAAAATGAGCTTGGTCCTATGTACCATGAATTGTGCTAGAAAAATCAAAGATAAATATGATTATTCCTGCCCCCGGAAGTTCATGGTCTATTAAAATTACAGAGACCAAATATTTCCAACCCAGTGATAAGTGCTGCCCTAGATGTATGGTGTGGTGATGGGTAGGTGGGTGTGGTCTGGCCGATGTGGGTAACCAAAGGGTCCAGACTGGCCACAGGAGCACAGAGCAAATGCCAAGACAAGGAGGAAATGTAAACATTGAGTGGGAGGCCATGGGTTGGAAAGCCAGAGAAGTGAGTCTATACCAGTGATGACAAGGAGGGCCTAAGGTAGATGCCAGGAACTAAATAAAACACAGGCCAAAAACTCAAACCCTCAGGGTACTGAGACCTGGGTGCTACGGTTCAAAGAGATGCAGGAAAACATGTGGGTGAATACTGGAAGCAGGGGCTCTTGCCCAGTTTTGGCTTCCTGACCCTTCTCAATGTTTGGCACAGGCAGAATTGGCTTCATTGGAAACAGCAGGGTAGACAGATGAGAAAAGAGTATTTAGAAGTAAAAGAAACCAAGGAATTCAGAGAAAAGTTCCTGGTGATCCTAGATGAAGAAGATGTCTTAGAAGTGCAGAAGGCCTAGGGCCAAGATCTTTAGGAAGATGATTATGGGTGTGTCTATCACCGCTGAGGCCTGAGATACTATGCAGTGAGCACTCTGTGTGGAGAGATGTTTCAATAGCCTTTGACTCTGTATGTAAGATTCAGTTATGGACTAAACTGTGTGTATTCACCACACACTATTGGCTGTTAATACTCCAAGTTGCTGACATGTGTAATAAAGTTACACCAGTCTACAACCTTGAGACTAAGAAATGGAAGGAAAATTCATTTGACAGATCAGATAATTCTTAACGGGATAAAAGAAAGATATGCTCTGGTTCCCCTTTATTTTTATTTTTTTAACTTCTTTGAAGTGTTTTTGTTGTTGTTGTTTTTGAGAGAGAGAGAGAGAGAGAGAGAGAGAATAAGTGGGGGAGAGTAAGAGGGGGGGGAACCCAAAGTGGGCTCTATGCTGACAGCAGAGAGTTCATTGAGGGGCTTGCATTCATGAACTATGAGATCGTGACCTGAGTTGAAGTCAGACACTTAACCAACTGAGCCACTCAGGTGCTCCTCCCCCTTCTTTTTAATGTGTCCATTAACAACTTGATTTGGGAGGAGGGGGGATGAGCTAGATGCTCATATATGCCCATATATACGCAGCAAAAAACAGAAAGTTAAGAGTTCTCTTAGATGCCAATGACATGGCTTTATCATTATGAACTACCAGTGGTTTTCCCAGACATTAAATACCCATTTTTATTATCACCGTTAAGACAGGCTTTGGCTCTACTGTGCTAAAACTGAAGTTATTTTAGGAAGATTCTTAACAGAGCCAATAACCCCAGAGCAATTAGCTGCATTGATGTATCTAGATGGACAGTCCACATCTATTTTGTCTTAAAGAGTAGTATTCCAAGGAGCTAAATTTACCAAATCCAGACCTTGTATGGGTGTTTTTGTCTAGGCTTAAATAACCATAGCCATGCTTCATGACAAAGAACTGTAGCGTCTCAACTTTCCATTTTTCTATGAATTGCCACAGACTCAAAGTTACTTTCCAAGTGAAATCTTGGCCCTGGTTGCAGGGACTTTCCAGCTCTCTTCAATCAAAACTGGAAATGGCCTTCCATTCAGGCAGATGTTTTTTGTTGGTGTTTGTTTGTTTGTCATGATGCTTCAGTTCCCAGTGTAGGGAGATGATCCTTTCTCATGCCTAGCAGTTGAGAACAGGCCCATCCCAGCAACCTGTTGAGAGAGACCATCTTGAACTCACTGTCAGAAAACCCTTGCAAACCTCTGGTAAAAGAGGTAATTCATAAAGAGAATTAATCTGGCAACCCAGATTTCCTCTAGGTTCTGTGGAATTTAATCTTAGCTTAAAGCAAACAAGCCAGCAGAGCAAGCTTTGGTGTGGTGCCAGAAGAACCACTGTAAAAAGAAGTCTTGAAGAAGGACATGGCTATGTTTAATATGAAGGTGATATTGATGAGTATTTGCTATTCATTACAGTGCATCTTTTGCAGGGAAATCCACCAAAGATTTCTCTCCTTGGGAATCCGGGTGTGTGTGCATGCACGTGCCTCTGTGTGTGTGCACACCACTCGAAACAATTTAATTGTGGTGAATAATTTCTGAAAAGTGTATAAAATAACAGAGTTTGGCAAATGAACAATCTTGTGAAGCCCCATCCAAGCCAAGCACACCTCTCCTCCCTCCTTAATACTCTCTCTGCCCCTGGAAGGTAACTAGTATCTTAACTCTTATTATAATCACTCTTTTGCTTTCCTTTATAGTTTTGAACTTACGTATGCTTCCTCAGCAATACAGTTTTCTAAACACACATACTGTTTTAAAATTTTTTTAATGTTTATTTATTTTTGAGAGAGAGAGAGAGAGAGAGAGAGCGCGAACAGTGGAGGGGTAGAGAGAGGAGACACAGGATCCAAAGCAGGCTCCAGGCTCTAAACTATCGGCACAGAGCCTGATGTGGGGCTCGAACTCACAAACCATGAGATCATGACCTGAGCCAAAGTTGGATACTTAACCAACTAAGCCACCCAGGCTCCCCACACACATACTGTTTTATACACATTATATATATCGATATTATGTAAGATTCATTCATGTTCCCGAATGTACCTGTAGTTTGTTCATTTTCACGCTTATATGTTATTCCCATGTCTCAAAGTGCCACAATTTATTTACCCATTCTACATTTGGTACGTATATACATAATTCCCTTTTAGGAGTTAGTGAGAACAGTGATGTTCTTGACAGTCTTATATATGAAATAGTTTCTTTGGTATACACACTTTAAATACCGTTTATGGCTTCTGGGTTAAAAATAAATAAATATTCTATATATACATTATGTATGTATATTTACTTATTTATATAAAAATTTCCTCTAGAAATATATATGTATATATTTATATATACTAATCCTCTAGAAATATCGATATATATATAGATATATATATCCTCTAGAAATATATATGTATACATATATATACATACATATATATATACACATTCATATATATACATATATGTATACATATAAATTTCTAGAGGATATATCTATATATATATATATACATATATATATTTCTAGAGGATTAGTATTCAGTATATTTGGAATGACCTATTTTGCTTCTCTTAATCAATGGATTGGTTTTACCACATTGGTTCTATCACTCCTGCAAACAGTCATGCTTCCTTCTTTGCATTGGTCACTAGAGAACTAAAAGCTACACTTACTGTCACCTGTGCTCTGCAGAGGGAGGTTTTGAAGTCGGGAAGTGTCTCTGGGGTTGCTGTAGGAAGAAGGTAGGAAAAAGGGGGCACCTGTCCTATCCTTGTTCATCCAAGCAGAGTAGTTTTTACTATTAGGAAATATTATGGGCACGCAAACAAGTACAGAGGAGAATACACAATTGTTTCTATCCACTGTATATGCTAGTTTTCCAAACACATTTTTATTTTAAGAAAAACTTCCATAGACTTAAAAAAAAAAAAAAAGGTGTGTGTGGGGGGGAACCTCTGATCTCTGATCTAACTCACATAGGGGAAAAAGCACAGGGCTGGGATCAGAAGACCTGACTTGGTTGATCTGGGCTTGGTGTAAGTCACTTCACCTCTCTGACCCTGCTTAGTCCTTAGTATAGTGAGGCTCAGTTGATTAGATGATACAAGTCACTGAAAGAAATTCAATGAAGAGTCTTTCATAAAATTCTGAAGAGACTCAACGATAGCATAAAGGGAACATCAGAGACTACTGTGGCCTAGACTCTGGGGTCTGCACCAATAGATGCAGAGAAATTAATCTATGCACCTTGTTTAGGAATCCTGACATTAATATTTGACCGAGATTTTTGTTCTAATTATTTGAAACATTTTGATCTATGACATAGGTGAATTTTTTTTGCTGTTTAAATTCATATGGTTCAGGTAAATTTTAATATAATACTTAAGCACATGGATTTGAAGCCAAATAGACTGAATTCAAGTTCAATCCCTCGAAAGCTTAGGTGCCCTGTTCATTAGATAGGGTAATAGTCATACCAACCACATTTAATGGTTATAAAGATTAAAGGCAAAATGCTCAGCACCCAGTAAGTACTAGCTGATATCAGATTATTCTAATTCACAGTCTACTCTTCTCCACTGATCCTGTCATCATCTTGGACAACATTAATATCTATGTTGACATCCAACACTCAACTGCCTGTGTTTTTAATCTCTTCCTTCCATTGACATCCATCTCCTCTCCACTTCAGGTACACGACTACTCCACAGTCCTTATTATCAACTCGCTGTCACCTCCAGAATATCCTAACTGAGAGTCACAATTTTCCCTCCATTTTTTTTAAAACACAGCTATATCAGTTAGGGAACACTAGCTGCTGTAGCAGATAAAACACAAAATGTCAGCATCTTATGACAATAGAAATTAATTTCTGACCCTCTTAAAGTCCCCAGTGGGTGCCGCTGATTAGTAGGCGGCTCTCATCCAAGCAGCAATTCAAGGATGCAGGTTCCTTCCATCTGTGCCTCTAACATCTTCACCTTGTGGCTTCCAAGGCTGATAAAGAGAGGAAAGCCAATGGTGTATTGCACGAGGAAGTTTTAATGGATCAGGCCTAGAATTGGTGCCCAACAGTCCACTAGCCAGAACTCAGACACATGTTCACAAGGAAGACAAGGGAAAATAATCTGTGGTCTAGTCAGAAAAAAAAAAAAAAAAAAAAAAAAAAACAGGCTTGATAAATAGCTAGTCAGTCTCTGCGATTCCCTTATCTCACCTAATCTTCTATATCAGCCTCATCGAGATGTGGAATCCTTTAATCCTACTTCCTCCTGACAGCCCTCTCCCCAGTCTTCCTTGCCTTGTCCAGCCTACTCCCCATGACTGAACACCTGAACCCTTTCCATGCCAATAACTCCTTTACCCTCTTGTCATTTTCTTACACATATTTGCAAAAGTACCAACCACAGATCAATGTAACCACTCTCATTCTCAGCTCCGGTAACTAGGTTGCTGGCTGCTCTTAGGAAGGCACACACACACACACACACACACACACACACACACACACACTCACACACACACACATGCACACACGCATGCACATGAGACCAGGGGCACTGACACCACTAACATTCATATTTCCCAACATCATCCAGGCCCCTGGCGTTACTACGTTATTTCTAATAATTCTAATATTCCACATAGTTCTGATCATTTCTTGTCCTCTTTTCCCACAGTGGCTACAGCAGTCTGTAATCTCTCTAAACTGATTGCTGTCTATCTTCCCAGTTAAGGTTCAGTATATAACCACTTCAAACATGACGGGGAAGACAGAAGCTAGCATCCTGGGTCCACAGAGATCAGTCACTACATTGCCTTAAAAGGTAAAAGTGCTCCCCTAAGCAATGTATTCCTAAAGCGTTTGTGCAGGGAGTGTCTTGGGGGCCCTCTCAGGGGACATGTAGTTAAAGGTGTGGGTTTGTGAACCTTACTGGACAAATCCATCCTAATACTGTCATCGCCCTACGTCTTTGAATTCTTTCTTCTCCATTATAATAATGAAGTTCTGGCAACTTACTTTCATTTAGCATGGCCCATTACTGTATCTAGGTTTTATGCAGTTAAGCAAATAGGCAGAACATACTGAACCAACACATTGAATTCAGAATCTCTGGTTGGTTCACGCATATTACAAATTCAGTCGTTTAGAATTATGTTCCTCTCTCCTTGATCTTGTGTGTTCAGAATTCTCTCCTGCTGACCTTTGCTAGATCTTGCCGAAATAATTAGCAAATTCTCGTAATTCGATTTGGCATGAAAATAATCTCCTGGGCTTAGTTTTGTAATTGGGGGTGATACACTCTGGGATAGTACTCTAAAGAAGCTGGCAGGGTTTGGGGACATGGGTACAGCTGAGAAAGAGGGGAATTGTCTCCTTAGTCAGTCATTGTGATGCTTTTACTAGGAAAAACGGCTTCATCAGATGGGGGAAAGGGTTGTTCTGCATGCAGAGCAAAGAAGGTTCAGGGGAAATTGAGGGCTTAGAGGACTCTAAACCATCTGTGATGGATAATTTGATGTGTCATCTGGACTGGACCATAGGATGCCCAGATACATGTTCAGACACTATTCTGTGGTGTGTGTGTGGGAGTGTTTCTGGACAACATTAACATTTCAATCAGTAGACAGAGTGAAGCAGATTGCCCTCCCTAACGTGCGTGAGCCTCATCGGATCCACTGAAGGCATGAATAGAACAAAAGGGCCTTTTTTTTCCTTTGGTAAGAGAGTAAGGGAGAATTCACTCTCTCTGCCTGTCTTTGAGTTAGGACATTGGTCTTCTCCTTCCTCAGCCAGACTAGAACTTACACTTTTGGTGGTACTGGGCCTCCAACTTGCTGACTGCAGATCTCAGGACTTCTTAGCCTCCATAATTGTGTGAGCCAATCCCTTATAATCAGTCTTTCTCAATCTCTCTCTCTCTGTTTCTCTCTGTCTTTGTCTCTCTTTCTGTATATACACAGAGAGACTCTCTCAACCCAGACGAATACATCATCCAGCTCTTCCCATAGGTATCTATTTTTGCTGAGGGCTCACCTCTTTCTGATACATGCCCTCACTTTCATATAGGACACTCAGTCCTAAAAGAAGTGATATTAACTACTCTGTAATTCAGCAATCTGCAGGAGCAAACTTGGTGGTTGGTTCTAGTCTTTCAACCTTACATAATTAGATAATTCCCGATTTTCAGCCTGTGCCTGAATCAGAAATTTGAACTTGATATTCTCCCTGTTACAGATGTCCAGTTCAAACAGAAGCATCCTGTCCATGGAACATGATTTCTTCGAGCTTTCTATAAAACTGTATAGCAGCTGTTACTTGGTCCCCCCAAGCCTTGCCTTCACAGGACACTCCATTTCAGGTGACCGTGGCTGATAATTCACTCATAATTAACTCTATGCCATGATCTACTCAAGTCCCTTTGGCCAGGTAAGCAACTGATCCCACACTTCCCCATTTCCCTGTTGTTGCAGGCCAATTTCTGTATAAATCCAATTCCTTTGGCCACAAATAAAGGGGATCCCTCACTTGCCTAACTTGAGAAATCAGAAATCCCAAGGGAGTGTGGCTTCAGGGTTCGTTATTTCAAGGGCTTGAATACAACCCAGAGGACCAAGTGCTTTTTAGCCTTCTACTCTGCCATCCCCAGCACAGCAGCTTCGCCCTCGGAGCAGCTCTCTTGCTGGTCACAGGACGGCTCTTGAAGTTCCAGAGAGCACATGCAGATATCACCAAGCCCAACAGAAGAACAAGGAAAACTTTTCCCGGAAGTACCCCTACTGCATATCTTATTGGCCAGGATTAGGTCACAATCTGTGCCTAAAATGATCACTGACGGCAAGAATGGACTATAACTACTCAGAAGTTATCTTTGAGCTACAGATAGGACCATCTTCCCCAGGCGTATGGCTATACAGAGGAGGAGAGATAGCAGGACAAAATCAGGGCTCTGTTGGCAAAGAAGAAACAGGGAATTCAGGCTGACTGGGTAACCAATAGTGTCTGCATCAATGATGATGATGATGGACAAAGGATAGAAAATGGTCAGCACCTGAGTTTTTATTCTTGCCACCCAGCGTCCTACCCGATGACAGATGAGACTGTCATTCAGGAAAGTGGCCAACATTGGGGTAGAAAGATGGATCAGAGAGGACAAGGGACGCATCACTTCCACAATAGACAACACCCCCATATCCAGAGTGAGCAGAGAAAGATAATTTCCCTGTGAGGAAGGACAGTTAGGTCTCAGTGCTGCCCTGGAGAAAGCTCTCAAGCTAGTCTAGAACCCCAGTGGTCCAGACCCAAGAGAATAAAGCTGATTACCCCTACCGTGGAGCCTCCTACTCCCGCTTACAAGAATATTTCTAATCTTATAGTTCATCCAGAGGAAACAGCGTCCCCAGATTAACCATAAAAAACAAAACAAAACAAAAAACACGAATGTACATAACACGGAACTCTTAGGCTGTGGGACAGAGCCCAGTCAGGTGCCCAAGAGAAATTTCTTGGCTTCTCTCGTACCCTCAGTTGATTCCCAGAAGGCAGCAGTCACCATCCAGAAAAGAATGAGTCATATCATACTTTCAAAGTAAATGAGGAGAAGAAAAGATGGGGAATGACTGGAAGAAATGAAAACCTGTTCCTCTTTGCAAACATCCTTCACCTTTCTCCTTTATCCCTTGAGATTTTGTAGCCCCAGCATGCCTTTGAGGTTCACCTGTATACACCTGGGGGCCAGGGAGAAGATGATGAAACAGAGGTGGAAGCCTAACAAAGAGTATGACCAGCTCCTGAGGACAGACTGCAGGTGTCCGACATGTTTGTAGAGCTTGGGGAACCACTCACATCTTCATGTGGAAGCTACCCTGAATCCTGTGTTCTGTGTGGCTGGCAGGGTGACGAGGACGACGTGTCCATGCAGCCTCCCCGTGCCACCTCCAGGCACAGCAATGTGAGGCCAAGACCGCTGTGCTCTGGGCCGAGCCCAGATGCTCACACCAGGCGATGCTGTGACAACGGGTCAGTCTCTGGAGGCCGCTTCCACTGAGCCCTTGCAGCCCCCCTCAGACAGAGAGCAGAATTTGCTATTTTGCCCGATGTCCTTGTGAACTCACCCGTTACCCTCCCCACCTCTGCCCTCGGCCCTCGCCTCACGCTCCCCTCCGGAGACTCTCAACATCCCAACCTCTCTGGAGTGCTCAGGGTAGCTGTTCTGCATTCATCACCTGATTTTGGTTTTCCATCCTCACGACGGTTCCGAGAGGTGGCCGGGGGCGTGTGGTACAATGATTCTGTCTGTGCAGGTAGGGATGCGCGGCTCAGGGGGGAGGTGCCTTCTGTTCCCCCAGATCACACACCAGATCACCTTGTCCTTCCAGCACTCAAGGGCGCCGCAGGATTTATGGTACCGGGAGAGAGTCAAAATCTCCTAATACTGGTGCCGCAACTGGAAAAGGTTTTGGAGGTGGCTGGCCCTATTTTTAGTAATGAAGAGTCAGAGGCACCGAGGAAGACTTGAGCAGGTAGGGGGAACCCGGGGCTCCGGCTGCTCCCTGCCCTCGAACTGCCTCTGCTTTGGAGCCCTTTTATTTCAGAGTCCATTCTCTTTTACCAGGGGAAAATAATTAAGTGTATGAGCAGTAACTCCTGATTTTGAAGCCCTTCAATTTAAAGCCATGGGGAGGAAATAATTAAATTGAATCCAATTCACAGCATTTAAAACGCCGATATACACCAGGGCCTTCTCCCCCCACCCCACCCCCTGCACCCCCGCCTTCTTTCCAGTGTGTTTATGAACAGAATTAATCATCAACGCGTTCACCTTAGCAACCCACTGAGCTGGAGTCGGAATGAAACATCCTGTGCAGCAAGAATCCACTCAAATATTCAAATAGAGGCTAACAGACTAAAAAATATTCCATCTAAATGCATAGAATATTTCCTGCATGAAGACAGATCACAGATCCCATCGTCCTGTAAGTTCTTGGGGGGGCGCTCGGCCTGGCCACTCGGGAGAATCTAAGTGCATCTCAAGAAGCTGAAGCAGAGTGTATGAAAATGCGCCGGATCTGTACTTGGGGTTTTAAAAATGTTTGTGAGAGGTCAGTGTTTACTGGCCAAATTGAGCGTTTTGACCTTGTTTTCTATTTTTAAATGTCTGAGCCTCTCCCCTGTGTTGATATAAGCATCTGCTGTTGCCTTGGAGAATAAGCACGTCGCTTGTGGATATCTGACCGAGCAGGAAGGAAACCAGTCTGAGGAGTTAATTTTGCTGGCAGGGTTTAACCCAGAGGAAACCTGCTCTTCGGCCGCTCTCTCTGGCATCGCTTCTTTGACTGACAATCACGGGATATCCAACAAGCTTCGGAATCTACTTATAGGCTGTAGAGGCCACACAGGGGTGGAGACGGAGGGAATGGAAATAAAGCTTTTTATACATTATGTCACTGAATTCTTCCACTGGCCCTGGGGAGTAGGTGATGTCTCCATTTTACAAATGAGGAAACTGACTTAAGAGAAATTAAGTGGTTTGCAAAAGGTTAAAAGGATAAATAGAGGGGCATAACTCGGTTCAAATTCCAGAGCTCTTTCCACCATATGACACTAGCTAATATCCTCATTTATTTTGTTTTTAATTATTGTTTGTTTGTTTATTTATTTATTTATTTAGAGCATGAGCAGGAGAAGGGCAGAGAGAGACAGAGGAAGATAGAGAATCCTAAGCAGGCGCCACACTCAAAATAGAGCCCGACGCAGGGCTCAAACTAACAACCCTGGGATCACGACCTGAACTGAAATCAAGAGTAGGTCGCTTAACCTACTGAGCCACCCAGGCATCCCAGTTCTCATTTACTGTGAAAGTATGATGATTTGTCCTTTTCTGGAAGGTAACTGGTACCCTCTTGGAATCAACTGAGGGTGTGAGAGAAGTCTCTTGAATCCCCAGTGGGCACATAACTGGGCTCTGTCCCACAGCCTAAGATCTCAGCCAAACCTGGTGGCCACTCCGCCCATGGGCACATCACGCAATGGAAGACAGGGCGAGGGCATGGCTCTCACACTCAGCCCTGCAAACATGTTCCCTGGATCTGAGAACCAACTCTAAGCACCCACCCTCGGCATTAATGCCTGGATTATTTCTCTTTCTGATCTGCAAAAGTTTTCTGTGCATCTCCTCCTCTGCATCCAAGTGGCCCCACCTCTGGCTGAGAACACCCTGCCTCTGGCTTTCTGCATAGGTCATCTTCCCTGGCTCAAGCTCAGCGGCAGTACCCCTTCTTGGGAAGCATTACCCCTGTATCTTAGCCCTCAGGGCTGGCCCTCTTCTCAGAACAATGCTAGATGTCTTCCTTGTGCCGTCTTAATCCTCACACCCACCTTGACAGTGTCTAAGCAAGATGAAGAAACAGATTCACATCATGATGTGCCTTTACTTCCTGCCTTACAACTGCAACTCCTGTCCACCTCTCCAGCCTCATCTCCTACCGGGCTCCAAACACTCTGGCCTTCTTCTCATCCCTCGAGTACACCAAGCTTGCTCCTGGGTTAGAGACTTTGTACTTGTGTTCCCTCAGCCTAGACCCTTCCATCACCTCATGCCACAGTCTTCCCAAAGCCAGAATATTCCTTGTCGTTCACGTCTCAGCTCAAATTCCCCCTCTAGGCAGACCTTCCTGAACACACTAAGTAGTTTCCTTACCCAAATGCCCACACTTACTCCCTAACATAAGCGCCTGTTCTAATTTCTTGATGGCACCTGCCACCATCTGACATCACCCTGCTCATTGATTTCATTGTGCGCTTATCACCCACACCCCCCACTGGATGTGTGCTTGGGGATCACAACGACCTTGTTTCCCACTGGTTCTTCCGTACCCAGGACGGTGTCTGACTCCATAAGTATTTGCTCAATGGATATGAAAGAAAGAAGGAACAAAGGAGGATAGAAGAAGGACAAGGGGAAGTCATGGCTCCAGTGTTGTTATGTGGTGCTCTATCATCTTCGACGTCCTTTTGTGTGCATCATCTTGTTTGACTCCCATAAGAGTAATTCCCATCTAGGTAAGATAATCCCCATCGACAGACAGAAATGCCCATCGGTAGTACTCCGTACCTTCAAGCACTGTGTTCTAAAATGGAATCGAATGACAGGTGAAAAGAGAGAGAGAGAGTATTACACGATAAGTTGCAGAGGCAAGATCTGAACTCAAGTAGTCTGACTCCAGAGCCCATGCTCTTAACCTGTACACAAAGGCCACAGATTCAGAGAAGTGTCTTATACATGATAAGGGACTCAGAGATTTTGAATCTTTGAGTATCAGATTCCAGACCTTTGCTGCCCTTGCTTTTCCTTCCATAACACACCAAGTACCTAGTTAAGGAACTGGAGGGTAGCAGAGGAAGGGGAGTTTGTGAAGAAGGGAGAGGCCAGGATGTAACTTCCCCCATTTCCACCATGGACTGGATGTCTTCCCTTTGCCCTTCCAAATCCACTCTCCATCCTTCTCCACCCTGCTGTGTCCTGGGAGACTGATCTGCAAGGATGACACAAAAGAGCACCCTTGCCCTCTTGCTTCCTGCTGAGTTCAGCCATCAGAGAACATTGGGAAAAAAGTGCCAACTTGTGGCGGAGGGAGGAGGAAAGTTATCTAATCCCTTCTTCTTGGGGAGGGCAACAGTCACATCTCGTGTAGGGCAGCCCTCTCCTCAAGGCTCCCATTTCTTCAGTCTGGGGGCAATAACAGCATCCCTCTGTGACTAGCCTCAGGCCCCTGTACTTTCTGCTATCTCTGGCGGTTTCCCCACACCCTCCCCTGCCTTCAAAACCTATGTCTGTACTCAAGTCTCTCCTCAAGTGATCCCCGTGTGTGCCTTCCATTTGTGTCCCATTAGAACTTGACTTACCTACTGCACTCAAAGTCTCCCAGTGAGAGACTTTATCTGGCAAGTCTTCTGTTCTATGGACGCAGAGCAAGTGAATGGCCCATACGTGTTCCCTGATAGACAGTTCTATTTGGTGCACAGGCAGGTTCTTCACTTCCATTTCTTTGTTTGCTAGAGGGAATACAGCTCTTGGGACTTTTCCTTCTGACCCAGGTGATTTCTCCATTAGGAGGCCAGTCTTTCATGAACTCCCACTTTTGAGGATCAAGTAATTGGCCCTTTGCCTTCAACAAATTTAATTTTCAACAGATGTTTTTGTTACTCCTGTAACTGTTATGGGGACTATATACAGTCTTATGTCTATCTGAAACTATAACAATTTAATCATTGTTTCCTGATTCTCTCTTCCAACAGGGGCCACAATAGCTATCTTATTCACTCCTGAATCTCTAGAGCCTTGAATGTCCAGAACTTGGTACATGGTAGCTTCAAAAAATAACTGTTCATGAACTGAGAGACTTAAGTGTGTTTTGGTGATTAAGGAATGGGGGAAGGTCCCTGTGGTACCAAGAGTCCATTTCTTTAGGCTACGGAAAGAGTCATGTAATTTCTACCACCTCGGGAAAACATAGTGAATACGCATTTAGTGGGTGGGCCAATGAAGAGGTATATAAGCATTTCCCAAGGCTTTCATTCATACTAGGCAAGCCAATGCTGTTCTAAGTACCAGCCATACTTCTGAATGAGGAAATACAATTTAGGAATGGGGAAAACAATCGAAAGAGGGTTCTGAGCCCCAGATCTTAGTCTGTTACCCCAGCATGTACAGACCACAGGGTAAGCTGTTGCTCGAGGTGACTTAAGAACAAGGGTTGAAAATGTCCTAAACTTAGATTGTGGTGATGTACAATTCTGTGAATATGCTGACAATCATGGCATGGTACACTTTCCATGGATGAATTGTATGGTAAGTGAATTACATTTCAATAAAGATATTTTTTTTTTAATTTTTTACATTTATTTTTTGAGAGACACAGAGAGACAGAGCACAAGTTGGGGAGTGGCAGAGAGAGAAGGAGACACAGAATCCAAAGCAGGCTCCAGGCTCCGAGCTGTCAGCACAGAGCCCGATGCAGGGCTCGAACCCACAAACTGTGAGATCATGACCCGAGCCGAAGTCAGACGCCCAACCGACTGAACCACCCAGGTGCCCCGATAAAGATATTTTTTTAAAAAAGAACAAAAGGAGCCCAATCAACCTGGTTATTGAACTATGTTTCAGTGTGGCACATGTATTCTTAACAAGGGGAAGCAATTCACTCTAAGACTATACATTGGAATCAGAAGATACAGGTAATTTATTATCAAAAAGGATAAACATATTTTTAAAAAGTAAGCAAGAGGCAATCAGAGTGGTTACAGCCTCAAACATTAATTTTTACAAATGAGTCAAGCGACTTGCTCAAGGTTGCACAGCTAGCTAGGAGCAAATCTGGTCTGAACCCACCGGTCCCTGGCCACCAGGGCATTGTCCTTCCTTCTACACCAGTGGTAACGCACAGTGGTGAAAGTTGGGGAAAAATGTATTTCTGAATTCAAAAAAGAGAGGATAAATAAATTCCAGAAACTATAGATCATTAAATATGACATCAATCTGAATCCAATTCTAAAATGGACTTTAAAATATGTGGTGTGTGAGCCTTTAGAAAAGCAAGGATTATTACATGACGTCAGCATGGATTATTAGGAAGGAGACTCATAAAACTGTTCTACCTGCTTTATGAAAAAGGTTCCAGTAGATTGGGGGACGATATAAATGTTTATTTTACTTAACTGAAACACTTGATACATTCTTTCATGTTTTTTTCTGCAAACAAGATGCAAACGTGACCCAAATAATGGTGAAGTTTGGAATAAGCATGCAGACATGGTAAGCTGTCCATGTGAAAACTGTACACTGGCGTTAACTGAAACATTCGTATAATCTTGGGCTGCATTAATAGCAACAGGGATCAGTGCATTTTGTGCACATCTGGCATTTAAGACAGACATTGACACGATGGGATATCTTTGCAAGAAGGTGGCCAGTGGGGGTGGTGGGGTTTGTCTCTGAACAACATGCCATGGCTCACATGACGACTGGTTGGAAGAATGAGTGCCCCTTCTCCGGGAGAAGAGACTTGGGAAATTACGGTAACTGTCCTCAAACACTTCAGAGTTGCTATGCAGAGATGGGTCGCACCTAGTCCACGAGGCTTCAGAGAGAGAACTAGGTAGGGAGTGGTCTGATGGAGAAGGAGGTCTGGGTGGAATGCAGGAAATCAAAGCCACATTGACTGGCATAACTGGTATCACTCTGTAATCCTGGCCTCAAGCCTAAGTCCTAAAAAATGTATCCCTAGATTGAGAGGTAGCTAAAGGCTAATTATTCAAATGATATGGTCTTGGATCTGTGCAAATTACTTTTACAGACATTATTTTCTATTATGTTCTCAGGTTACACAGGGGATAATCCATACAAAAATAAACTTGTGCATTTATTGGAAAAATATGATTGCAGATATGTCCCACATATAGCTTCTTGTTCCCTAGGTAATTTCCTTTTGACCTAATTACAAGATAAACCTTACTTCCCTTCAATGACTGAAGACTTCTCGAACCTGATTGTCTTCCCACATGGCCTGTCTTGCTGAAAGGTAGCAACACCCACCTGCCGTGCACTCTAGACTGTCTCCGTATCTTTGTCACTGAGTTCTCCCAGTTCATGGCTGTAACACGCCCACCCAGCTTCTCCTGGGGCTACTATCTTGGTTTCAGTAGAGTAAATGATATCTAAGACAGGCAAGAAGGTCATCTCTTCACTAAGATCTTCTCACAATTGCCTCAAAAATGCCTCCTCAGTGAACACTAGGCTGGCTACCCTACTCCAGATTCGCAGCCTGTCTGCCACCCGCACGCCTCCCTGTACCGTTTACCCTGCTCTACCTTTTCTCTTTTTTCCATATAACTTACCACCTTCCAACACACTATGTAATTTATTTACTTACACTTATTACTATTGACTTCTTTTTAAGTCTCATTTTAAAAGTCATTTAGCCTTGTCATTTTATTATGAGCTATTTCAATCATACAGAAAATGAAGAGCCTATTATAATAACCATATGTGTAACCACAACCCAGTTTTGTTAAATCTTAACGTTTTGTTACTTTTACTTCACATATGTAATTTAAAAAGATATTTAAACCATTAGAGAGGCACCTGGCTGGCTCAGTTGGTACAGCCTATGACTCTTCATCTCCAAGGTGTAAGTTAGAGCCCCACGTTGGGTGTAGAGATTACTTAAAATCTTTAAAATCAAAACAAAACAGGAGTGCCTGGGTGGCTCAGTCGGTTAAGTGTCCAACTTCAGCTCAGGGCATGATCTCGCGGTTGATGAGTTCGAGCCCCATATCAGGCTCTGCGCTGGTGGTACAGAACCTGCTTGGGATTCTCTCCCTTCCTCCCTCTCTGCCCTTCCACACTTGTGCTCTCTCTCTCAAAATAAATAAATAAGCTTAAAAGAAATCAAAACAAAACAAAACATTAGAGAAGTAGATGATGCATCCCGCATAGTCCTCTCTTCCTTCCTTCTGGAGGCAACCACTTCCTAAACATAGTGGATCTCCTTCCTCTGCATACTTTTAGTTTACTGGCTATGACGTATCCAGAAATAATACTGGGCTACACATATTTAACATTATAAAATGGATATCATGCTGCACAAATTATTTGAAAGCTTACTATTTTATACAACTGTTTGTTTCTGATACTTGTTCATACTCATCCATGGAGCTCTAGTTCATCACATTTCTGTTTCCTCCTGTCTGAAGGTAAGCTTCATGAGCTCAGGAATATTTTTCTAATTCTTTTCAATGCTATATTCCAAGCACCTAGAACAGTGCCTGGTACAAAGTACACACTAAAAAAATACCCATGTGTATTTGTGGGTGAATGAATGGACAGTGCAAGTAACACATTAGGGAAAATGGTGAGGAGTATGACCTGGCTAAAGAGGTAGGATATGATTTAAAAAAAAAAAAAGTATTTACATGAGAGGACTCTCCTCTAGCTACAAATGAATTGAAACAAAATGAATTGAAATGAATATGCAAAAATCCAGGAAAAAATTCCAAAGTAAGAAGAAAAAAGAGGAAGAGGAGGAAGGGCAGGAGAAGAAGAGAAGGAGGAGGAAGGAGTAGAGGGGAAGGAGGAGGAAGGTGGAGAAGAAATCAAGGGAATTCCATATGCCAGAAATAAAGAAGGAACCCAGAGATGGAGAATTAAAGAGCTCTGGTGCTGCTGTAGCCCTGGGGGTGTCAGACAAGTATACTGGCTCTAGGCCCTGAGGTAAGGCTTTAGTGCATATAAAGGAACAGGAAACGTGGTCTGGACCCACCCAAGTATGGGGGTCAGGGGAGGATTGAACAGAAACCCCTGCATAAAACAGAGCCTCAAAGGGCTACCCTGACTGTGAAAGAGAAACTAACACCACCCTCTACTCCACAAGCCAGGGAAGAAAAAAGGAAATTTTCTGCCTGTCTGAGACAGTACATGGGTAGAAAAGAATGGTTCTCAAGGGAAGAAACCCCAACTTTGTGCTTCATGAATAGATGCAGTCAAACATAATTACCCCCATTGTGCAAGAACCCCAAGCAAAGAGATTAACGTAAAATCTGGTCCTAGGCTACTGGAGTCCACAAGACGCTAGCAGAAGCTAACACATGACCATTCTGAAGGAAGTGTCTACAACCTGGTATGTGTGGGACTCCCAGAGAAAAACATCCCTCCTGCAGACAAGCTCACCCCACAAAATTATAAACTAGAGGCTAAAACAAGCTAGTAACACGAAAGATGATAACAGCATGATGAAACAGACGAGTTTGGAAAAGAACCAAATAGAACTTTTCAAAACGAAAGAGTTCAGTCACTTAAATTCTCATCTAAGAGAAGTGGCAAGAGACAAGTCATCTGAAACCAGGTAACGGATTTTGTATAACACCCAAGGAAGTCTGGACTTTATCCAGGAGTTGCTGAGGAGCCTGTAGCGGGGTTTAAGCAAGGCAGTGATATTGTTACACGTATGGTTTAGAAAGAAGACACCGGAGACCTTGTAGTAGAAGGGAGGCCAGAGAATTAAAATCAGGAAGACCAAATAAAAAGCCATATCAGTGAGGTGTCATTCAATTACAAATGACAGGACCGACAACTCAAATTGCACTTAGAAATAATAATATATTATTGGCTCCCTCAGACAAGAAATTTCGGGTTCCTTAAATCAGGAAGTGAAGGCGTGATCAACACGTTCAGTGATGCAGTCAGAAAGATATCTGATGTAAATGGTCCTGCTGTGTGATCATCTTCCTGGTCCCGTCTGTGAACTGTGGCTCTTTTGAACAAGGCATTCTTCACCGCTGTGTCCCAGGCATGTGGACCGTCACATCACGCCATTGATGTGTGTGTGATTCATCTCGCTGTTTGTTTCCTTCTGCGTGGTTACGCTTCAGGCTCCCTCTGTTTGTGGCCTGCACTGGGTACATGTAGAGACATCCAAGGCCACAAGAGTTCCAGAGCTGCTTTCTTGTTGTTGGTTCTTTCACGTGGGTTTTTTAATACCTTTTTTGTTCTTCTGCTTACCTCGCAACAAAATGTCCATTTTTACAGTTGATCTAGACGTTCTGAAGTTCTCCTGTCCCTGTCTTCAGTGACCTGGTGAGACCCTGGCTCATCCCCAGCCTCTCCAATCTTCTCTCGTTCCTCCATGGGGTGCTGGTCCAAGCTGGGCTTGACTCTCTTCTCTCAGTGATTCCTCTCAAATGATGCCCAAATCTGGCAGCAACCACCATCATGTCTGTGCAGATGAACCCTAAATCTGTATGTCCTGATCTCTTCCTAAACCTCGGACCTGCAGTCCTACTGGAATGTCCGGCCCGTATTTCAAACTCATTGTGTCCTAAACTTATCACGTCACAGGTTTCCGTTTCGTAAACCAACTCTTCTTCCTCTTACCGGTGTCTCCCATGTCTGCCCTTTTGTGGGTGCGCGTGGAAACGTCATTCCCAGGCCACCTGGGATCCGACTCGAGCTGCCATCTCTGACTCCTCCCTCCCCTTAAGTTCCACATTCACACTGTCACCAAGTCCTGACCAGCCCTAGGATGTGACCTGCCTTTTCGTGGTTTTACTGCAGTTGTGAATTGGCTTTTGACCATCCCAAACCAGGGAGGGGAGAGACCGTGCAGACAGACAGAGATTTGACCTGAACAGTGACTTAGGAGGACAGACTAACTGGTCTTTGGGAGCCCAAACAGTGACCGAAAGAACAGCAGCCTAATGAGACTGGATAAATGCACTCAATTGGATTGGAGATACACAAATATCATAAATGCTTTGCTGGAGGGAGACCTGAGGGCTCAGAGTCAAGGAAAGCACTTGCAGTTATAAAATAAAACTCTGTGGGGTTTGTGAGCAGATGATGGGACCTCTAATAAATGGCTATGACAGGGGCGCCTGGGTGGCTCAGTCGGTTAAGCGTCTGACTTCAGCTCAGGTCACGATCTCGCGGTCTGTGAGCTCGAGCCCCACGTCGGGCTCTGGGCTGATGGCTCAGAGCCTGGAGCCTGCTTCCCATTCTGTGTCTCCTTCTCTCTCTGCCCCTCCCCCGTTCATGCTCTGTCTCTCTCTGTCTCAAAAATAAATAAACGTTAAAAAAAAATTTTTTTTAAATAAATAAAAAAAAATAAAAATAAATAAATAGCTATGACAGACAGCAACTCCGGGGGCCTTGTGGGTTTCCAGAGACAGGGGAAGGACCTCAGAAAGGCCAGGCACATGTCAATGACAGACGGAGAGCAGAAGGCCTTTCCAGATCTGCCGCCATCCTGAGCAAGGTGTACATATGGAGCAGAGCTGACAAGTCATAGGTAACAGCTGTCAGACTGTTGTTGTTTTGTGTTCATGAAACAGGTTAATGAGAGTCTGTGATGAGATTCCCCATCCTGTTCCAGATCTTCCCAGAAGGGCTAGGAGACAGAGTGGGGAATATGGAACAGAGCCCATGTTCTCCTGTGTTCATGTGTCTGTGGCTTTTCTCCTCTACACGATGGTCAGGTCCACGGCAGAGCTGTGTGAGTGCCTGTGAGGCCAACCGCTTTGCGGAGTACCAGCCTTCTTACTTCCTTCACCCCCCAGGTCCCTGCTTTCGCGGTGCGCCTACCAGGCGGGATTGAAAGACTGTCTCCATTTATCAGTCCGCTCGTAGGGGAAACATGATAAGAGGGAAAACACAGTCGACACTTGATTCGGACCAGGCCGGGCACACCACTGCTGTGCGCTCAGAAGTGACAGGACCAGCTGAAGAAACACATACTGAGGGGGAAATCCCAGCCCCAGAATGCCAGGCCCTGCCCTCCAGGGTAAAACCTCTCTGAGAATAGAACAGAAAAGAAAAGAAACCCAAGTTTTGCTGACTTGTGCACATTCCAAAACATTCAAGAGATAGAAAAAGAAAGAAAAGTAACATCTGTCAACTTAAAAATAACTGCGATGGGAGCAAACAGAATCATCTTTTCCTAATGTCCAAGAAAAGTTTTCAAACCTACTGAATGCATGATTGACTAAATCACTGAGGAGTGAATGCATTTTTGTCTTCTGCACACTCCACCCTTGATAACCAAACACAAAGTATCTAAAGAGACTTTTAATCTACATCAGGAATGTAGTCTTTAGCAATGTCCTGTCCCTGATAATTGGAAGGAGCTCACTACACATTTGTTGGAAGGAAGGAGGGAGGAGGGAAGGAAGGAAGGGTATATTATTACAGTGATGTGCAGATTTCTACCATCATCAGTGAGTGGCCTGATGAGAAAGCATGGGCTTTAAAGTCAGACAGACCCGGGTGCAAGTCCCACTTTGGCCAATCACCGGCCATGTGGGCTCCACCCTCTTCCTCTGGAGCATATTCCTATCCTAGAGGTGGTAAAGGATGAGGTCATGAGCACGAGCTCTGATGCCAGGCCCCTTGGGTCAGGTTAGAATACCAGTTCTGCCACTGACCAGATTATGATGGGGGCAAGTTAATTGCCTGTCTGTGCCTTAGTTTCCCCAGTCACAAACTGGGGTCTGATATTACTCCCTCCTTTGTGAGGTTTTGAATAATTAAATGAAATAGTGTGTGCAAAGCACATAAAATAGAACTGGTACTCCATTACTCATTAAACATTAGCATTGTTATTATATCCTCAAGAAGGTAAGCCTTTGGAAAGTAGGGGCTCTGTGGGTTTCACTTATAACTGTGTCCTCAGTGGAACCTCACACATGGTTTGCGCCCATTAACCTTTTGGAGTAAAGAACAACACACCCTCTCAGGGTTGTTATGGGGTGTTATGTTGTCTGAACCTGTAAAACTCCTGACACTGAGTAGCCACTCCATAAAAATTGATTACAACCTCTCTTCCCTGATCTCACAGGGCAATCCATGGGTCCCCACTTTCTAAGAGTTCTCTCTCCTTTGGGAAAGCCATACATCTTTCTCCTTAGGTACATGACTGGGTAGCATTTTCACTGTTATACACTGAGCAGGGTCCTCTTTAGACTGAGGGAAACTAGTTATTTGGTTTTCATTGGCTGCAGGGATTATCTGTTCCAGTACTCATAAGTGAAGCACTTCTCTGATGGGGCTTCTACCAGAGCTGCCCTGGGAACAGCACTGCCCATGTGGGGCTCTGGACAGCATGGGAAAGGAAGGGGTACCATGCTGATTTCATCACCAAGTTGTCAATCATGCATGAATACTAGACAGGCGCTTCAGAATTGCTGCTTCATCAGAGATCCAAATATGACTTCTCCTTGGCTTTGTGGACATAAACGTTACATTCTCTGCCACAGAGGCCAAAAAACAAAAGTCCTTTCATCCAACAATTCCCTTCCATAAATGCAAACAAACCAAAGCAAAAACCACTTCCTGTCTGTCTTCAGCCTGGGATGCTATAACGAAACATCATAGGGTGGGCGGCTTATACAACAAACATTTATCACTCACAGTTCTGGAGAATGGTAAGTCTAAGATCGAGGTGCTGGCAGATTTGGTGTCTGGTGGGAACCACTTCCTGGTTTGTTGGCAATGCCTTCTTTCCGTGTTCTTTACAAAATGAGAAAGAGCAAGAAAGGTCTCATCTCTCTTTCTTAGAAGGACACGAATCCTACCGTGGGGACTCTACCCTCATGACCTCATCTAAACCTAATTACCCTCTAAAGGCCCCAACTCCAAATACCATTGCATTGGGGAATAGGGCTTCAACATATGAATTTGGGGGAAACACAAACATTGAGTCTGTAACTGTCATCCCCTTTCTGAATCTTCAACAGAAATTATCTTATGGCCCCAAGAGCATTAGAATATTAAAATCTTAATATGGAAGAAACTCAACTGTCGGAGGATTCAGGAGACGTTGAGGGTGCTGGAATAAGGTCACGATGACTTTGGACTGGGGCTCAGGAGTCTCTGAACCCTGCCATTGACGAGCTATCTCTCCTGTGAGGTCTCTACGGGCAATCGACCCAGTGCTGGCACCCTCAGACAGTACTGGTAGATGCCAACCTAGGGACTTGTCTTGTGGAAACAAGAATTAGAAGGGATTAGAGGAAACCATAGCGTTAGAGAACTGGCGAGAGCTTCTCTCAGGAAGAGTCATCCCAGAACTCTCTCCATCCAGCTTCATGGAGAGAAGAAACAGAAGGGCTCTTCCCACTGCATCTAGCCTTGAACACCCACCAACAGTAGCTGGTAAATGTCCCTACCCTTCCTTGAGCACCACTTACCCTTGGTCATGGAGAGGAATGAAATGCCATGGCCTAACCCTGGGGAGGACTGAGAAAGAGGCCATGGTTTAGAAACCTCCCAGGCATGCCTACGCCTGGATGATAAAGAACAAAGAGTTTAGAGCCATAGAGACCTTGATGCATTCTGGGTCTTCCACTCCCTAACTGTGTGCCCTTGTAAAAATCACTTTACTTCTTTAAGCCTGAGGTTCTGCATCTACAAAATAGATAACTCCTATCACATAGAGTTGTTATGAAAAGTAAATGAGATAACATTTGTAAAGCTCTCTGGCAGACTGTCTGGAGCAGGGTTGAGGGCTAAAGACATGGTAGCTATTGTTATCATTATATAAAATCCAGGGGTCACTTCTGCAGCATCCCTGACAAATTAATATCTAATTTCTGTTTGAATATCTCTGGAGACAAGGTGCTCATTGCCTCACAAGAAAACCTATTCTATTACAGGGTAGCTTCAGAAAATTGTTTTTGGTTATTTGAGACACGTATCTTGCGCTCCCGTCTCTTTCCCTCAAGTACACTGTCTTCCATATGACAGTCTTTTACATACTTGAATGCAGCTGCCATGCTCCCCTAAGTTTTCTCCAGCATCAATAGCCCTTAGTATTCTTAGTCATTTTATGTGAATTAGTTTCTCTGCTTTTCACCATCCTGAATGCTGCCCATCATCCCAAAGAGATAATACAAAACTCTCTAATCATTGGTTTTCATTTTGTTGTCACATAAAGGTGTCTCTCTAAGACATCCATACTGATATTCCATCACAAATACTGACTAATCATGGGAAGAAAGTCATGCTGTTCACAGCAAAGTGAGTTATTAATAAAACTGCCTAGACCTGTTAATTCGCCCATCCAACTAACGTTCAGTGATCATCTTGTATAGTGTCAGGCACCTGGTTAGATATTTGAGACACACAGATGAACAAGAAAGACACTGGCTTGGCCCCCAGAGATCCCACAGTTCAGCATGAGAGACCAAGGGCCAGTACACAGGCAATTATACTAACCCCGAGATTGAACGTGCTGGGAAGGCAGACTATGAGCCCTGTGAGGGCAGGGACCTATCTCTCACTCATTCTACATTCTCAATACTCCATACAATGCTATTCTCATACTGCAATGGACTGAAGGTTTATGTCCCCCAAATTCACACATTGAAAGCTAATCCCCAATGTGATGGCATTTGGAGATGGGGGCTCTACGGAAAATGATTAGGTCATGAGACAGGGACCTCATGCATAGGATTAGTATCCTCATAAAAGGGACCTCAGAGAGCTCCTTTGCCCTTTCCCCCATATGAGGACACAATAAGAACTGTCTATGAACCAGGAAGCAGGTTCTCACCAGGCACCAAATTTGCAAGCACCTTTATCTTGGACTTCCCAGTCTCCAGAAATGTGTGAAATAAATGTTTGTTGTTTAAGCCATTCAGTTTATTGTGTTTTGTTATAGCATCTGAAACAAAGACACATATCATGCATTTCCCCCCTAGCTGCCAGAGTCATATTTTTAAAAATATAAATCATATCATGTCATTTCCCTGCTTAGAAATCCCCAGTGGCTTAGATTTCCAGGCATATTATCAAGCGAAAAAGGCAAGGTGCAGAATGATACCTAGAGTAACATGTCATGTATGCAACAGCAAACAAAGCAATGTATTTTCTATGGTGATAGATAGATAGATAGAGATAGATCAGATACATAATTTTGAAAAAGAAAAATCTCCAGTGGCTTTCTAATGCACTCAGAAAAATCAAGCATCTTACACTCACCTATGAGGCCCCAAATATCTTCCTCCACCAGCTCAGCCTTTCCTATACCTCTCTCTCCCTCACTAAGCTCCAACTACTGGAACTGGCATTTTCCTCCAACATGCAACATTCATTCCTGATATAGGGCCTTTACATGAACTATTCCCCTGTATGGAATTCTCTTCTCGCTGATCTTCATAGGATTTACTCTTCTTATTCAGATTCAGATCTCAGCACACAGGTTACCTCCTCTAGGAAGACTTCCCTACCATCCAAAGTAAAATAGCTGCCATGTTATAATTATTTACCTTATTTTGAATTCTCTGTTTAGCACTTTTCTACATCTCAAATATCTCCTGAATGTAGGATCCTCGTCTGCCTTGTTTACCAAGGATCAGAACATTGCTTGGCACATAACTGGTGTTCAAGAAATAAGTGCTAAATGATTTAATAAACTGTTTTTGGCCCAATACCTAGCAGAGAGCCTGGTGCCTGGGAGGGGCTCTTTAGACACTCTCTGAGAGAGTGAGTGAGTTGGGATGGAAGAGAGAGCAGCAAAAGTTCACCCAGTCGCTGGAAGGTGGAAACAAGACTTCCCTCAGAGCATGGTTTTGTTGTGTGTTCATCTGCCACCATTCGACTGTCACTCATTTCATTCTCACACATGTGGGAGTAAATTTATTATGGACCTTATTAAGGTCTTCTAACCTGCTCTGGTGTCATGGCCATGCCGATGGGAGCCAGATAATCAAAGGAGTAACCTCAAGGTTACATCAGCTATAGGTCAGGGCTCCCTCCATGGCCCAGAGATACCAATGGTTGCCTAGCTACTGCCTCATGTGGGCTGGCGCACTCTGCTGAGACCTCACCCCACCTGTCTGCATAGTCTGCCTCCAGCTACCCCACTGCCCACAGCTAGGACAACCCCCACCACACACCCAGTCACCAGCACTTCCTCCACCACTGGGATACCCTAAAACTCAAAACTTTGGGGAAAGAGACACCTTTTTTCTTTTTTTCCCCTCTAAAAGTAATAGTTAATTATTACCATGACAATGTTCCTGTTTGAATAATAAATTATCATGAAAGAATCAACCTTTCATCAATTCATAGAGGAAATCTTTGGACAAACATGAAAGACAAAAATTTAACTATTTAAAAATGGAAATATCTATTCTCTATCATTGAACAATTAAGGCCTGATGTTTTGGAATACTGAAAACTATGAGTGTATTTTTAAAAGGTGATAATTTTCTATGTCACTGCTCTGAATATTCATTGAATGTCAGAAATATGCAACACATGATAAAAAAAAAAAAGATGTTTTAATTGCACGTATATTCCAGTACAACCTGCTTCTCTTTACTAACAAGAACCTGTTAACTTATTGATCGTTACACTTTCAGCATGTGTTTCCATATGGCTTAGCAGCAACCTCCCATGACCACGGTGAACAGCATGGAGGGTTTCATTCTGCTAAATCAACCTACCAACCGTCAAGTCTGCAAATGACCCTCCATGCCCATCCTTACAGCTCATTTTGGTCCACTGCCCTCCCTACCCCACACCCCAACCACTCTGCTCTTCATTTGCTATCTCCAGTGCACCCTGCTTTCTCTCCTCTCCAAGACTTTGGCTTTGCGGCCACCTTCTGACTAGAACATTCGTCCCTTCCTTCCTTGCCTTGCTAAACTCTACACACCCTTCAGGTTTCAGCTTAGATAAACTCCTCCAGGGAGGCCACATGCTCACCCCTCTGCTGTTACTCCCATAGTACCATTCCCCTCTTGTGTCAAATCTCTTTACATACTAACTGAATGTTTGTCCTCATGTTTAGTCAGTCTATAAGCCCTGGGAGGACAGGGACAGTGCAGGTTTATATGTCACTGTCTTCCTGGCACATAATGGATGTTCAATAAATAACTGTCCAATGAATTAGGATATTAAGAACTGAGTGAATGAATTAATGAGTGAATGAATGAGTGAATGAATGAGTGAATGACCTGGAGCATTAGGATACAGATTAGAACTTTCTGCGGCCCATTTACAGAAGGAACTGGTACTTTCATTGTATTTCATCTCGAGTCAAACTTAATTTTTGCTAATATAAATAACTACTTTCCCATGACAAACGGAAGCAATAGAATTTATCACCTTTGGAAACAGTCCAGTGGAATTAGTCAGAGTATGAACCTGTCCATGTGTGGCAGACCGAAAGCTAGGACGGTCATTTTCATAAGTTATGATGAGATCCTAGAAGATTCCTCTCACGTTTGAGAAGTTTGATGGGAGAGGATAAAAAGTGCTGGTGGAACCGGTGATTGGTAATTTGATGGCACAGTCAAGGAAAGATGCTCATTGATAAGGAAGTCCTGATCATGCTTATAAAGTAGCCTTTCTCACTCCTCTTTGACCACAGATGCCTTTTTGGGCAGGCTGAAGAGTGATGTGGTTGAGAACATGAGTTTAGGTCTGGGCTCAATCCTGGATTTTCCATTTCTAGTCATATGACTGGTTCCCGTGGTCAGAGCTCAGTTCCATTTCCTCATCAGTGAATGGGACTAGAGCCTTCCCAGTATGCCTGTCTGTATATTACTGAGGCCAGAAAAGCCAAAACCTGCACCTGCATGTCCATGGTTTCCTTCTAGCAAGGATTTCTATTGTAATTTAGGTTCTACCAATCTGACACATTTGGTTACATGGTCAGTTCTGTCTTGTTTTCCGGGAGGCATTCCTGAAGGACTAGCTTAGAGCCTGCTTCTCTAACCCTCTCAATGATTTTTTAAGCGCCTAATTCCCTGTTTTAAATCTGTTCCTACTTAGAATAATGAGGGCGGTTTATGTAACCTGCAAGTAAAGCTTAACTGATACCCCAACCACGCAAATTTCTGTGAAAACTACATTAGATAATGTGAGTAACATTCATGTTACGGGGCTTAGCAAATAATAAGCATTTAGCTAAAGATACCAATGTGTTTCCACTGGACATTGCCTGGGTAGTTTTTTTCTCCAGAACACTTGAGCTTTTAGCTATGGTGAGAAAGAGACCTTTTTTTCTGACCCAATAGGGTCAAAAAGATTGGTGCAGAGATGGCGTCCTTTTGAGGAAAGGAGAAGGTAGACAAGGGTACTTGTTTTAAATGGTTTTGATCTGTGCTCAGACACTGAGCATGAGAATTTTCAAATTATAATAGCATTGTGTGCGAGGTAATTGTTGCAATAAGAATGGCAACTCCATTGATGGGGGCATAACTCATGACCAGTTGTTAAGACTCCAGATGGAGAAGATTTTCCACTGTGTTCCCTAGTATCATGCAAGAACATGGCCTTGTCAAACAACAGACAGTGAGCAAACATTTTAAGCGTGGCAGGTCTGGCCATCAAGGATAGGGCCAAATAGGAAGCTGGGTGGCCTCAGCCTGGATGGCTGCCTGTCAGGGCCCCTCCTGTTGTTCTGATTCTGGGCACCTGCTTCCTCAACTCTTCCAAAGCTACTGGGGGGCTCTGCCTGTGGACTCCTTGGCCTGTACCTTGGCTCACAGATGGTATCCCTCTGCCTTCATCTAATTCCAACTTTTTTGACTTAGCCTGACATGGCCTGACTCTGAATGCATGGCCTATATCCCCTCAGGTCTACCTAGTAATGGCATACAAGCAAGGCTCAGGAGACCCAAGCCCCTGTGCCCCCTGGCCCAGGCACATCTGTGACTGAGGTAGGCAGAAACAAATGGTGTCCTCATTGCCATTTCGCCTGCAGCACTGATGGCAGCTGCAGACGGATGGGCCTGGTAGGGAAAGCTACTTCCCGATTGAGGTTGAATTTTTCCCCAGGTGGCATGGGACTTAATTCTGTGAGGTCCTGTCTTATTTTCTATGCTTCCAAACTTAACTATGTCAGGTCAGTTTTTTAAAAGTGACCTCAAATTTCCAGTCAGAACAAAGTCATTATGGCAGCTGTTTGAATATACCTACTGTTTAAATATTACTGTTTAAATATACCTAAATCTTCTCATAAAACAAAACAAAGCAGATAGGTAGACTAGAATAGCAAGATTTAAAAATAAAAAGGATAGCATCTTGAACAAAATGAGATGACAAGGCGTTCCCTGAAACCCCGGAGCATAAAGTGGTTAATGCCAAACCACAACCCACGACAGAACCCCCTCAGGACAAGTGTGGAACCAGCACTCATGGAGGCGGTGGACAGGACAGAAAAGAGAGTTCTGATGGTCTCAAGAGACTTGAAACACTGGAATTGCATCAAATGCTCATTCCCAACGAGAAACGAGCTCCTTCTCAGTGGAATCCTGGGCAAGCCAACCTGGAAACAACCAATTGGTAAAAATCGGGGAGATCCCCACAGCTGTAGTGTGTAGGTGAGAGCAAACAAGATACACTGACACCTGTGAGAAAATCTCAAGGTCCCGGGCAGCCTAATCCCCCAAGGGCCTCAGGAGTAGCCGGAACCTTTCCTTCTGGGAAGATAGAGACAGACTCAGAGAAAAATTGCTATGCATACAGAAAAAAAAAAAAGAGCAGTGTAGAAACAATGGTGAAAAACCGAGAGAAGAATTCAACTCCTACGCAGAAAAGGGGGTCCAGAGGAAGTAGGACCATTGAGCTAAAAAGCTGCATTTTTTTAATATAATTTATTGTCAAGTTAGCTAACATGCAGTGTATACGGTGTGCTCTTGGCTTCAGGAGTAGATTCCTGTGATTCATTGCTTCCATACAACACCCAGCGCTCATCCCATCAAGTGCCCTCCTCTATGCCCATCATCCATTACCCTCCTCCCCAACCCCCATCAACCCTGTTTGTTCTCTGTATTTAAGAGTCTCTTATGGTTTGCCTCCCTCTCGGTTTGAAACTATTTTTCCCCTTCCCTTCCCTCATGGTCTTCTGTTACGTTTCTCAAGTTCCACATATGAGTAAAAACATATGATATCTGTCTTTCTCTGACTGACTTATTTCACTTAGCATAATACTCTCCAGTTCCATCCACGTTGTTGCAAATGGCAGGATTTCATTCTTTCTCATTGCCAAGTAGTATTCCTTGTGTATATAAACTACATCTTCTTTATAATACTTCAAGGCAACAACATGGGGTGGGGGGAGCCTTAGAACCACTTCCCTAGGAAACTACCATGACCTTTCTCCACGGGAATCTCCTTCTCAAAGAAGAAGGGGCAAAAAGGGGGGGGGGGCATCTCAAATAAACAAGAGAACATGAAAAAGCCCCATATAAGGATGTTGTATGAAGAAAAAAGAAAGTAATCATTGATGAATACATACCAGAAAACCATGACCATGAGGCTGATGAAAACCACAGTGTAATATTACAAAAGGGTTACGGTAAAGGTAAGAATGGTATGGAAACTATGAAAATTTAGCATAGCTTACAAGTAGAAAATACCAGAAATGAGACAGCATGAAAGCCAGCAGGATATGTCAGAGTTTAGGAAAAAAATTATGAAAAAAAAAAAAAGGGAAAAAAACTCACTTCAGAATGAAGTCTGAAACTAAAGGAAACATAAGAGACTTGGTAAAAGAGAGAGTGGACAGTAAGAAAAATGGAAGGCAGAAAGAAGAAAATGCAGAAATCAAAGAAAAATAAGAATGTACAAAAGAAAACAATAGATACAGAAAATGGATAAGAAAAATTCAATATGTATGATTAGAATCATCCAAGACAAATCCAGACACAGAACTACCCCTATAAACTAAAAAACAAGATAGTTTTCCTGAAATAAGAGAAGACTCAGGCTGACATATTGAAAGCGCACACCATGTATTTATTTCAGAAAATTGACCCAGAGAGCCATACCAAGACATAGTCTCGTGAAACTACAGAACTTTAAAGGTAAGGGAAACATCCTTTGGGCACCTGATAAAACCAGATTAAGTCACTTGTTTATTTTTTAAAGATTTTATTTTTAAGTAATCTCTACACCCAAGGTGGGGCTCGAACTCCCAACCCTGAGATGAAGAGTCATCTGTTCTACCAACTGACTCAGATTAAGTCATGTGTAAGTAGAATGTCATATAACTTATCTGAACAAGGATACTTTTAAGTGGTACCATTGGCAGTGCTGGGTGAATAGATGTAAACCTAGACTGTCTCTAGCCAAGTTAGGTGTGAGTTCACCCAATCAGATGGAAAATAAACAACAGACACCTAATTTTTAAGGGAAATAAAGCCTAGAAAACAATGACTGCCCATTAGAGGGAGGATCGCTAGCACCCATGTAGTAGTCTTTCAATATCATTTCCTACTAAGAAAACAGGATTTGCTGGGAGAAACAGATGATTCCAGATGCAGGGCAGGAAATGCATAAGATGAGCCTGAGGAAGGCTCATCTACCTTCCTACCAGGAAGGAAGAAAGCTACCAAAGGACACAGGAGCCTACCCTGCAGTCACTACATGATACTGGTAAATAAAATGCAGATTTTTGACAACATAAGGTGCCTCTATCTGAAATGCTTATAATGCAACCAAGAGTTCTCTCTTAGAAACAGTGATTCTTCAAAACAAAGGCACATAAATTTCAAACAAAAACAATTAACACTTTCTCTACCTTTTCTTTTCCAAAAGGTACAGAGAAAACGCACCTTGTGCCTCTGTGCCTCCCAGCTCTTTCGTGCTATTACAGAATAGATAATCCATTCTACTACTACACAAAAGTGTTAGGAACACCATTGGGATAGGAAATTTACTACAGAGAGTAAAAGTGAATCCTCAAAGATGTGACAAGTTTCTGTGATCAAATGGGAGTAAAACCCTTTGATGCATTCTTTTATTTTTTAACTTCTGACCCTACTTCCTTCTTCCATGCCACAAAAATACACATAGAGAACCAAAGTGTGGCAGAACACCAAATAATTGTATTAGCAAAAGTAATGTATATTTTTCTCAGTTTTCCTGTTTTATTATCAACGATTTGATAATTTTATATTTTGTAGTTCACTAGTAAACTTTTACTATGTTTCATGTTGATATAAAACACAGTGTCAATCAGTGTTTCTATATTTGCAATAGTATAGCTTATAATACATTAATGGCCCTCAAAAACCCATTTTCTGTTTAGTAGATCAATCATCGCAAAAATCACAAAGACATCTGTCATGGATTGAATGGGTAGCCTTCGAAAACATATGTCCACATTCTAATCCTTGGAAATTTTGAATGTGATATTAATTGTAAAAAGAGAGTTTGCCGAAGTAATTAATTTAAAAAATTCATGATAGCCCAGGTGGGCCCTAAATCCAATGACAAGTATCCATATGACAATAGAAACACAGAGACACATAGAGAAGGGAAGGCATTGTCAAGACAGAATTGAAGATTAGCGTGATGCATCTACAAGCCCAAGGACGCCAACAGCCACTGGACACTGGAGAAGACAAGAAAGGGAATCTTCCCAAGAGCCTCTAGAGATAATGTGGTAGTGCCTACATATGTTGACTTCTGTACTTCAGAACTATAAGAAAATTAATTTCTGTTGTTTTGAGCCACACACACACACACACACACACACACACATACACATACACAGTGCCCATTTGCCCAAAATGGGACAATATAACAAACACAAAGAATGATGTTTGCAATAGGGTGACATGCTATATGTGTGTGTTTATTTTAAATTTATGGATTTGTCTATATATTTTATATATATATATATATATATATATATATATATATATATATATATATATATAATAGAAATATTTATTTTAAAATTTCAAAATAATGCTTTTTTAAAAAGCTCATGATTGTAACTGGAGATCAGTAGGGCACTAAGTTAAAATTGGTAGAGAGAAGAATGAAGTGTTTATCTTGCATTTCCAACACAGACTATATTTCAGGGTTACCAAATAACTAATAAGGTCAAGAAAGTCGTTACAGAAGAATGCTAGCTAATAAATGCAGAAAGAATTATGGAATTAAAATGTCACTATTATCCAGAGTCATGAAATAATGGTTCTAGGAAATAATCATCAATGGATGTTGTAAAGCAGAAGGCATACATTTAATGGGAAATGTAATAATGGAGACACAGAGCTGATGGTGAATGAACCCACCAATCACCTTGGCATCCCTAAAAGTGAGAGTCAGAAACATCATTCTCCTCATGATATGATGGAACAGGAAGCATATAGTCCCAACTTTGATTCATTATTTCTTAAAAGTTTGAACTTGAATCTAATCAAGCCTCAAGTTCTAACAGTTTAGAGGAAATAGAGAGAAACACGTTGAAGTTTACTACAGGAAAGTAAGTAGTCAAATCTTTTGTCTACAGGACAAAACAACTCATTTCCCCCCAAAATCAGTAGCATTTATCCAAAAGGAAAGAGAAGAGATTATAGAATAGACATAGCTACTAAATGCCGCTAAATGTGTGGATCTTTTTAGGATCTTCATTTGAACAAACCATCTTTGAACATGACTGTGTCTAGATAATTTCCATTTGCTTTTCCAGAACCACTCTATACCCTACTTGACTCTCTTTGCCCCAGGTTACTAGTCTTTATGAACTAAAATGGATCAGCTAACTATGACCTGTGGGCCAAATCTAGCCAGTGACCTGTTTATGTAAAGCCTGTAAGCTAAAAATATAAATGTGGGGGTGCCTTGGGTGGCTCAGTTGGTTCTGTGGCCAATTCCTGATTTTGGCTCAGGTCATGATCTGATGGTTGGTGAGATCAAGCCCAGGTTAGGCTCTGCACTGACGGTGTGGAGCCTGCTTGGGATTCTCTCCTTCTCCGTCTCTCTCTGCCCCTGCCATTCTCTATCCCTGTCTCTCTCAAAAGAAATAAATAAACAATTTTATAAATAAACAAATAAATGTCTTATAATTTTCTTTGCCAATTTTACCTCGGTTAAGCTGGGAAAGGGGTGGTTATACGGGGGTAAAAAAAACCAAACAAACAGAAAAAAAAAAAAGAATACAGGAGAGAAAGAGTGCATGTGACCCACACAGCTGAAGATTTTAACTGTCTGGTCCTCTGCAGAACAAAGACTTGCCAACCCCTGTACTAATGACTTGGGATCCCTTGTCCTCTGAATTCAGATTGAGTGTGGCCAGCGGGAGACACCAAGAAGAGCTGTAAGGGTGAAAGGAAAGAGATTAAAGGATTTATTCTTGTATCTCTTTCCCTCAGGCCAGCTTCTCTCCAGCTTCCAGTAACCCGCCACCCCTCCCTTCTTTGGCCCTTCGGGGGATACAGCATTTCACGACTGCTAGCCTTCAGGCCCTGCAGCATCCCTTGCTGATTTTCTTTAACCCTGGCCACAGCTTTGTAAATAGTCCTTTTATTTAAATCTCTTCAATTATCTCTTTTGGATGAGCCGTCTGCTTCCCACCAGGACCCTGACTACCAGGACGGCAGACTATGTGCTTAGATCACAACTTTGTTTGGCATGATAACGGCATGGTGGCTATGTTGGAAAATGTCTCCAGATAGAGATACGTACTGAACTATTCATGAGTGGCATGACACAATGCCTGTAGTGTGCCCTTAAATGCTCCTGAAATAGAAGTGAAGAGATAAATTAAACCGAAGACATGTATACAGAGGATCACATACCATTGGGTGTATATGGGGATCCAGTATACTATTTCCTCTAGTTTTACGTACATATTTTAAAACTCATAATATAAAGGACAATTGTTCTTTAATCCTACATTTGCTATTGAATTAACTAAAGGAAAGAATAATCACATTGAATGATTGTTGTTTTTAAAGAGCCAACAAAGATTACAATAGGTCTTATGGTTAAGAACAAGAACTTTGGTAATAAAGACCTGGGTTTAAATCTCACTTTGGACACTGATTGAGTAAGTGGAAAAGCTCTCTAAATGCTTCTCCGTCTCATTTTCTCATCCATAAAACACAGATAATATCATCGGACTACTGTTAAAACAACCAAATAAGAAAATGCATGCAATATGGGTGATACTTAGGAGATGCTTAGTAAATTATAGTTGATGCTGCTATTAATATTGATTATGATAGCTCATATTCAGAGGATAGAATGGAATTGAATTTGGGATCATAAAGAGAAAAACAGTAAAGATGGAAGCTACCAAGAATAGTTTAATAGATATCTGTGTCCTCTGATATAGATGGGATTTTTTGTGAGATTTCTTTTCACTAGAGACCCTAAATTCTTTTACAGGCTAATTGAACTGTATCATTTGAGGTAAGTGCAGTCAAAGCTATTTAAATAGCATGTAGCAATTAGGAAACTAGCTTAATGGAGAAAATCTCAAAGGGAACCGATTTTTTCCCCCTATTTGACAGAATGAATGTTTTAACACCTTAATAGGGACGCGGCATTGGTTCAAACCTTTTAATTGGGATGGTTTTCATTGTAATTGCATGGAAAGTTAAAATCCCATTATAATGAGAACATGAAGAAGCACAGATGTTTTGTAATTTCACTTTATGCCTGTCCCTCTGAATGGCTCAAAAGAAAGATCTAGTGATGTGTTATGGCACACATTTGTTTTAATATTTGGCTAGAGGTTCCTGATAAATTATTAACTGATCAACACGATGTCGTGTGAAAGGGCCATAAAACAAAATTATGTCTCCACTGAGATAAGGGAGAGGCAAAGATGTGCTTATTAGCGGTGTCTACACATGAACGAAGAATGACAAATTGAAACAATTCTGCTGGTAACCTCAAGTCCAAAAATCACTCTAACCTGATATATTCACTTGATTGAGGAAGAATTGCTTGAGGCTTTAAAATTTCTAAATGATTGCTCTTATTTCCCCCCTCACATTAGTGCAGCCGTGTCTGCAAGCACAGATGGTCTGCCCTTTGTTTTACCTCAAGTGATCTGGCTCTTGAAGCTTCCCATTTAACTGGGACCAAACAGGCTCCCTCGGGAGTCTTGGCTCTCTATCCAGAGGCCTTCTCTTAAGTGGCGCCACTGGGTTGTCCCCAGTACCCCACTGCTCCCCACCTTTCTAGACACAAGTCACCAATCCCATTTTCCATGACACACTCAGGTTGTTAAAGACTAATACATTTAAACTTGTAACTTTTCGGGGTGCCTGGGTGGCTCAGTCGGTTGAGCGTCCGACTTCAGCTCAGGTCATGATCTCGCGGTCTGTGAGTTCAAGCCCTGTGCCGGGCTCTGTGCTGACAGCTCAGAGCCTGGAGCCTGCTTCCAGTTCTGTGTCTCCCTTTCTCTCTGCCCCTCTCCCACTCATGCTCTGTCTCTTCCTCTCAAAAATAAATAAATGTTAAAAAAAAATTTTTTTTAAATAAATAAATAAATTTGTAACTTTTCCAGGGAGGTCAGAATCTCAACAGGAGCCCAGATCTTACGTGTAAAGAGTACGGAGCTCTAATAGGTACAGTGTGGGGCTCAGCTTCTGTTGGGGACAGTGGTGAGAGAAAGTGGATCATCACAGGCGAGTTCAGGCTTGGGGACACTTGGTGCAGTCATCAGAAGGCAGCCTCAAGCCAGCCCACATCTACCCATGACACACAGCCTCTAACGGAACCAGGCTTCTCCACTCTGTCACTGAAGTGGAACTTGAACACCACACAGAACAAACAAAACCTGGATTCAGTCTAAAGACAGAAATTCTGCATGTGACTTTCTCATTTAACATCTCGAGGACATTTATCTCTGTGGTACCAAAATGTTTTAGTGCACGGTGCTACCTGATTTTCTGACAGACAGCCATTTGTTCGCTTGGCCTCTGTGATTTTTATAAGAGAGGGAGGAAGCTAAGGAGATATTAAGTATAGCTATAAATGTCACGTGACACAAGAAGCTTGCTGTTCACATGTTTCAGGCTCCTTAGAAGAGAGATGTGTGAGAAGCTATTCCTTCAGGACATTCCCTTGGCAGTTCAACAGCTTCTCTCAGGAGCTAATCTTGGTAATATCCTAGTGGAGACAAAAGGCTTACTGGTTTCCGTGTCCCAGGTTATATGTTTATATTCAACAGAGATCTTTCGGAAATAATGTTTTAACCCAAAGTGGTGATCTTCAGAACACTGTTCCCAGGTATGTCGATAACTATGCCTGGAAAAAGGACCCATGGGTCAAAGAGTTTAGTGAATTCTGAAATCAGTGCCTCCTTCGTAGCGATCCAAAATGCATGTCAGCAGTTAAGGCTCTGAGAAGTCCTGCGGTAAAGAAAACTATTTGACTCCATATAACCCAACTTTCACCAATTTTTTGTTTGCATGTTTATTTTGCAAACAATGTTTGCAACATTGTTCCAGAGAACACATGTTTATAAAATCCTGGTTAACTCAGTGGCCCCATTCCATGGGCCATAAATCTTGGTGATAAAGCACGGGATACGGGCTCCCCAGTGGGAGAGTAGGGAGTAAAAATGAGGACCTACCATGAATTCATATGTTTACAAAGCATTATCTCTAAACCTGATAAATAATAGGGCTCATAGATACACGGGTGAGTATTTTTCCTCATATTAGGGTGTTATTATAATTTATTACATATGAATCCATGTAAAAGCACCACTGAGATTTTAGTAGTTTGTTTTGCAACTTTTTTCAATCATCGGAAACTGAAAATATAGCTATTAATAATGTGGAATATCTGTAATATTTTTTGATGTTAAAAAGGGTTCTTTGTACTACAGAAAAAAGAAAAGGTCGGGAACCATTGCCTTCACCCGAAGGAATGACTCTGATGGTTGGAAATTCAGGCAAAGTGCCAACAGATGGGGAGATTCTGAGGACACCAGCGCTGGTTTCTCCAAAATCATAACACACAGCGTCACCTGGTCCACCCAGGAGCAGCCTGGGTGTGTAGAATCCGGCGCTGTGGACAGAGCCCTTCCTTCACATCTCCTTGAGGCCAGGGTTCTGTGGGGTGCTCAGCACAGCATGCACAGTGAAACTGATGTTTCTGGATCCCAGCTGTATAAATTGCTGCAATGGCCAGATGTGACCGTCCTGACCCCGTTTGTGTGCAGCATGCGCATGCAACCTCCATGACCCCCAGGGACCCGGCTGGCTCTGGGAGTCTATGACAGCAGAATTCTGCAAGTTGTGCATCAGAAAGTGAGACAGACTCCCATGTAAGAGGAAAATCGTATTCACAGATGCCGCTCTCCAAAGAGAGGGCAAACGCAGGTCTATCCAATGAGAGCAAGCTCTACAAGGCCCTTAATCATGAGGATGATCACTCGGTCAGCCCAAGAGTATGGCCAGCAGGGTACAACCTCATTACTCTGCAACCACTGCAACCCCGATGCTGAGGTGACCATGGTGATTACCATAGCAGGTAGTTATGCTAACAGCGTATTAGGTGGCTTTGGATCTCTTGTTTCCGCTAGGCCAGCTGATAGACAACATTTAATTTTGTTCCTGGTGTAGGAAAATCATCACGGCTCTGCGGTTCGGGCTTTCACAAACCCTCTGGAGGGACTGAACTTTAAGAGAATGCCCACATTTAAATCATAGCCCCTCACTCTGAGGTCGAAAATGCAAGCTGACCAGGAACACAACCGGATGCAGCCAGATTCTGCTTTTGCTCTTCGGAGCTGGTGTCCGCGCCCTGCGGAGGAGGGTGAGTCAGCGCTGTTGGCAAGGGCAGTGCGCGAACTCCATCTGGGGAAGGGAGGCCTGTCACAGGCGATCAGGAACTCTTGGACTCTAGTTTTTCCTAACGACTCAGTAGTTGTTGACCTGGAAAGAATCCAATGCAGAGGAGCAACTTTTTTATTTAACTCCTCATTTTATCCTTAGCTGCAAGCTTTTGACCTTTTCATCTGTGACTCTGGATCCAAAATCTTTGATACCTTACTTTGCCAGGTTACTTCTCCCCTCGATGGTTTCAAATTGCTCTTGTCATATGGGGTCTACAGTTTCCGGTGATTTTTCTATGAGGCATCTTCCAAACCGTGATTCTAAAGTTTTCATTTTTGAATCTTGTTTCAGGGTCTCTTGAAAAAAACAACCCCACATTATAGCTTTAGATGGATAACAGTGAAAAGACTAAGGAGACAGAAATTCAGCAAACTTCCATGGATTTTAGCCTCAGATTTCTTTCAAGAGGAACATGATTTCTTCCTGGTTCTGCCTAGTTCCCATTTTATCCATTTGCAGATAAAAAAATAATTAACATTTATAGCTAAAGGTCTCAGCATAGAGCCAACTAACAATAATAAGATTGCCAACATAATAGAAAGCACCAGACGAGAACGATATGCAGTGGAGGAGGTACAGAACAGAAAGGAATGAATTAGTCAGTGATTGAAAATTCCTGGCTATAGCAATACAATGCCAGGGATTTGCAAGAAAACTGAACATCCCAATTAGAACTTAAGGGGTTTTCAAATATTTGGATTGATTGTAAGCAAGATGTTTTGTTTGTGTTTTTTTATTTTTTGGTTTTGTTTTGTTTTTAGTTTTAAGTGCTAGGGATTAAGGAGACAACAGTCTTTCATGAAAAAGTTTTCATTTACAATCTTGGGATTTACTAATTCTTTACTCATTGGACCATTTACCCAGCAGTGACATCATTTTAGATTTTGACCATGTGTGCAGGATAGTAAGCACTTTCTGAAGGACCGATTCATTTGGCTTTGTCATTATGTGGGGTCTCATGAACATGTTTGCTCGGGCACAGAGTTCTGCTAGGCTGACTAAAGGTTTTCAGATGAAAACATGATGTTTGACTCTCTGGGGATCTGGACAAACCAGTTCAGCTTCGATGAATCCAGGCCTTATTTTGTTATTTGTTTAAAAAATGTGGAAAAATTATCCCTTTCAGGAAGCCGGATTAACGTATTGCCAAGAGGGAGCGACCCTGAGTGAATGAATAAGGAATGGCTGAGGGAAGATAATAGTCTTATGTGTGTCCTGTTTAATTATTTACCTAATTAATTAGTTAATTATTTAAATTTGTTTAAAGGAGGCTCCATGCCCAACATGGGGTCTAATACAGAGCTTGAACTCACAACTCTGAGATCAAGACCTGAGCTGAGACCAAGAATCAGCTGCTTAACTGACTGAGCCACCCAGGTGCCCCATATGTATTTTTTAAAAGGCACTTCAGAGGCATCTGGACACTGAGCAAAGACCACAGGGGTGCCGTACCCTTGAGCGTTCAACGTTGATTGGGAAGCAGGCTGACAGAGTGCAATGTCGCTCACCCTGTGCTCCACGGACCATGTTCCTCTGAGTGTTAATAGATGTGCGAAGGAAAAAGTGCACCATGCTCAAGGAAGCCTGGAAACTGCTGGGTTGCACAGAACTAAGCAGGCTTCTTTATTGCAAAACTTATCAGAGCCTTACGTGTACTTGTGCATCGTGAATTTCCAAAGAGAAGAATACAGTATCAAATTGCCAAAGGGAAATTCCTTAATGACAGGACAATCTTTTAGAGACATGCCTCTTAATATCTCCTCATGAGATGTTTCTAGAAACCCATTTTAGCAAGTTTTCATGTGGTGCAAAGTCTTAGCTTTATAGCAACAGATCAGAGTGCAAATCCCAGCTCTGTCTCCTACCAGCTGTGTGATCTTAGGCAGACTGCCTCCTAGACTGCCTCCAGTCTCAGGCCTGTCGGTGTAAAATGTAGATTTTGATCAGTACAGTACAGAATTTTCATAAGAACAGCAAAAAAAAAGGAAATTGAAATTATAAACAGTAAAATACAAAATAAATCTTAATTCATATCATCATTATTTCAGGTGATGCATTATGAAAATTATCATCACATATTTACATGGACAAATTTTTCATCTAGACGTATTAGTTTTGTTTTAAGAACATTGCCAATAAAGCTGATATTTAACTGAAGAGGTGCGTTCTTACATTTGACAATGTTCTGCAAAGCAGCTCATTTCTGAGTACCCCCAAACAGTTAGCAAAGTAGCCCCAAAGGAGTACCTTACTTTTTATTAAAAAATAGCTGGGAAAAATCGGCCCAATTCTACCCACAAAAACATTGCAACCAAGTCCCTGAGTGTTTGGAAGGGACACGGCTAGTTTAGGATTCATGTCTGCTCTTTAAAGTCTGAAATAAGCTGAATTGTGTAAACATTTTGGCACAGTATGCAGGGAGTTAAACGCATTACTCTTGGCATTATTAACAGGTGGTATGGGAATAAGTTGCTATGGAGAGTTCATGCTGCAGTGTCAGCAGAAGAAAATGTATTTTATAGGCTTATAGGGACAGAGGAAGGGGGCAACAGAGGTTCCGTAAGGTCTGATGCACGAAGATGACTGCAAAATACTTTCCAGCCGTCACAACTGCCCATGGGGTTGGATGATTTCTTGTCGTGTTATGAATGTAAACGCTATTCAATTAACTGTTTCAAAAGCAAAAAGGCTGTTTCTAAAAGAGAGCAATTTCTAGGCACCTGAAAAGCCTGCAAACCGCTGTTATTTTCCAAGCTGCTCAGTCTCTTGAGAGAGATCACCTCCCTTCCAACAAAGGCTTCCTAGTGCTCAGAGGATATAAAAATAGACATACAGGGAATATAGTCTCTTTAATAAGCAGGGCGGCTGTCAACTTCTACAAAGCTCAGCCTGGGTCAGGATTCGGTAAACTCACAAAGAACCTCCATTTCCTCCAGCCGCCCCACTGCCCAACAATAATGCAAGAAAGACAAGAAGGAAAGAGCTTAAACCACAGGAGGACAAACTTAGGTTGGGATTCGGAAAGAGTGTTGACCATAGCATGGAAGACAAGGAAAATGATGGAATCTCCTTTTCTGAAGCATATAAGGCAAAAGGACCCAATCTAGGGTGATTGAAGGGTCTCTGCAAGATCTCTTTATACTTCTCGAGAATGAGCAAAAGGAAACCATTTGTTGCCAGATGGGGAGAACCAAATATTCTCCACTGTGGTCTAGGTGCGAATAGAACCCAACACTGTGCCTGACAAGAGGAAAAACAGTGCTGGGAAGGAAAATACATCCGTACAGCCCTGGTCATCCTGAGCATGAGTAGGCCTGTACAGAGAGCAGCACTGGACACAGGTTCAGAATTGTTCCATGTGCCTTGTTCAAGGCCAAAACACCTGGGGTTTCCTCTGGCTAACTCTGTAGGGATTTTTGCCAAGCAGGTGATGAGTTCTCATAGTCCATATTATTTCATTATCCCCGTGTGAGGGATGAAAGGTAATCTTTTTATTAAGCTAACCCTGTGACTACAGCTCTCTCACTCAGGAAGCCACATGGCCCCTTTCCAAATATCTATCTTCCAGTGCTGCAGAATTCCCGAAAGCCTCGGAGTTATTGGCCATCTTCGCTTTTACGACATGACGCAGTCACTGGCAATGGGCTAAGGACATTTTAGTCTAGGGGTTGAGAATGTTGGCTTTGAGGGGCACCCGGGTGGCTCAGTTAGTTAGGTGTCCGACTTCGGCTCAGGTCGTGATCTCATGGTTCACGAGTTGGAGCCCTGCGCCGGGCTCTGTGCTGACACTTTGGAGCCTAGAGCCTGCCTTAGATTCTGTGTCTCCCTCTTTCTCGGCCCCTCCCCCACTCATGCTCTGTGTGTCTGTCTTTCTCTCTCTCTCTCAATAAATAAACACTGAAATTTTTTTGAAAAAGAATGCTGGCTTTGGAATCTACGAAAAGCCTGAGTTTGGGCTCAAATCCCTGCTCTGCCACTTAAGTGTCCATGTTGTGCTAGGCAAGGTACTTAATGTCTCTTCACCTTTGCTTCCTCATCTGTGGTATGGTGACAACCACAGCCTCTCCTTCCAGGGTTGTTGTTTTTTTTGTTGTTGTTGTTGTTGTTTTGTTTTGTTTTCAGGATTACATGAGATAAACTGTGTAAAGTGTAGTGACTGGTACTTAGCAAGTACTCAATACATTGGAAGCCAGAGGTTCCTTGCTCTCTGCAAAGAAAGGATTGCTTTGGATGCTTGCCATGGTTTTGTGAAGACACCAGGCCCCATCCCACGGTGGAAGTTACCCAACGTCCCTCTTTATTAGAGAGAGGAGACGTGAAGAAGCATTGACACGTATGCCCAGCTCCCAGGACCTGCATTCCTATAACTCTCCTCTCACCTGCCTCTGGGATTAGGATCCAAGGCCCAGGCCAAGCACTCTGATCTCGTTAGCATGTACGACAGCTGAGCTGGGTGAGGACTCGTGCTTTCATCCGGTAATTTAAATAACTATATTTGAGTTTCTCACAGTATGTTTGGGATAGCACAGGACCTGCCAACATACATCTGTGTTTTTCAGATGAGAATTATTCAGTTGGCAGAAAATCCACCCAAGCCCTTGTAACCAGGAAATATGATTACAGCGTTGAAAACTGTCATTTAATTTGTTTTAGTATTCAATCTGTCCTTCTGCATCCAGAAATTCTACACCCAAGCAATGACCAAGTGAGGTCAATTTATATTTATTGCAGTGGCAGTGGATGTATGATATACCTACTGTGGTTCCGCTGGGCATGGAGATTGGCCAGGAAAAGCCTGAACATGAAGGCTTTAACCACAAACACAAATTCGAGGGCTCCCCTGGTTCCAGCTTCCCACCACACGGAAGGATGTTCCCTAACCTCTGGCTCATTTCAGTTCAGACCTTCTTGATCACTTGTTTTGTGTGAGCATTGCATAAGGGCCAGGGTCCATGACAATAGGCTGGTAGGTTTGGTTTAGGAAGAAACTACTCTTCTGGAACCACATGCCCGATGGGGAAGTAGGAAACCAAAACTGGCTGAGTGCCTACTGGCAACAGGCACTTCATACGCATCATGTGGCTGAGTCTTCCCAATAACCCTGTGAGGACGTGCATGTTGTTATACTTCTGGAAAAGAGAAAACCTGCTAAGAGGAGTTCAACAGTTTCTCCCAAGTCGCAGAGTGAAAGTGGAAGAACAGCCATTCGCACCCATACCTTCCAGAATCGAAAGTCTAAGCGCTGCCCACCTCAAGACGAGAGAATCGCCATCGTCCTAGTCTCCGAGGTGAGACCGTACCCTCGCTTTAAACCTCTCAACTCGCTTGCTACACCAACATGGCTTCAGCTGCCAGCCACAGAAAATCCCGACTCCAGTGAGCTTCCGCAGTAAGGAACTGTGTTATCACACATGACAAGAAACGAAAAGATTCATCTTCAAGGCTCCATCGTCACATCTCCAACTTCTCTTGGCTCTGCCACCCTCTAGGCTTTGCCTGATACCAAGATGGCGATGCACAGATTCAGACATCACATCCAGACATGTCAACATTCAGACGCAGAAAGTGGGACATGTGTAATGGTGCTTTCCTCTTACAAGTAAATGAGACATTTTCCCAAGCCCCAGGACAGCTTACCTCACATCACCCTGGTTAGAACTGGATGCATGCCCACCTCTAAACCAATCCCTGGCAAACAATTATAGGCTAAGCAGGATCTACTCACTGGTGCCTGGGATGGAGTCAGCTTCCTTCCCCATGTTGAGAATGCCAGGATTATGTGAAGGAGAGGTACATTCCAAACTGGGAATTCACTGGGAAGAAATAAAACAGAAAGTAAATGCTGGGTTTGCTTCACTCATTCCATATCTCCAAGTTCTGCCTCTTCTGTTTCTTAATATTTCCCATGTTTGTTTTTTTTTTTCTTATTCCCTCTGCTCCAATTGAAGCCCTTTTAATCTTTTCTCTAGGGTATTCTGAAAGCACCCTAGCTAGGCTCTCCACCTCCAATTCCCCCTTGGGTCCATGGCACATCAAGCTTCCCAAGGTGTACTATGATCAATTGTCCCTTTTCTCCAGAACCCACAATGACTCTCAAGAAGGCATTGAAGACCTTCTAAGATTCAGACTCGATTTCTCTTTCCAGCTTTATCTCACACAAATTCTCACTCGCGAATCAAAAGCATGTACAACTCAATTACTTTGAACAGGTAAGAAGATAACTGTTTCAAAGGGACAAGGTGAGGGTGAAGGGAGCTCAGGGGTACATTACCTTTCATGTTAATTATAAGCCATGTGTTAGGACACTTGCCCAGCATGGAGAGATGAGGGTAAGCCCCATCCAGTACTATTCTAATGATATGCCTCTTTGTGACACCTTCAGAAACGATTTCCACCATAAAATTACAAGATGATCCTGACATCCTTTCAGACCGCTGTGGGTCCAGATCCACCCAGATCCATGCTGCCACCCATCGGAGACACCTATTGTTTTACCGGTGAAAGTTCACCAGTGACTCTCCTGAGGGGCAAGACTTGGAGAGAGACATTTCAGCAGTCTTGGCCTTTGTTCTTGAATTATCCCCAACATTGGCATAAAAAATGATCTATTACAGAGGTAAATTAGGATACTGTGATGGGCTGAAATTCTCTTCAAATCCATCCATCTGCTGTCATAGGAACGCGTGTCCTCCATGTCTCTCTCCCCTACACACACACACACACACACTAATGTGCACACACATGCACACACAAGCTGGGACAGTTGTGACGTGAAATTATGGAATAATACATTGAATACAGACACCAACCTGGCAAAAAGAATCTTCAGAAATTTTACTCATCTCATGATTCCCACCAATAATTCAGAGGACACACGATGCAATATCTCTAGCCCAGGTATTTAAGAATTATTCCCCTATTCACTTTCCACAGCCATCTTGGTTTAGCCCCACCATTGCCCTACCTCACAATCTCTAAAGTAACCCACTTCCAATGGAAAGCAGCTGAGGGATGTCAGGGGACATAAAATGATTGAGTTTCTCCATGTAACTATTACCACAGATTAGAATAGTTTATCTTGGGGCAGGGGGGAGGAGAGGGCTGTCTTCAGAGGCCTCTTTTGATTGTGGCAATAATAAGTCATCCCCTATTAGGGTCAAGGCACTCCAGCTTCTTAAAATGAGGGGACATCATTCAGAATCACAGACCCCTCCCTGATGTCCAGAATCATTAGATAAAACCTACATCACAAATATGAGAGGTAAAGAGCTGCAGGACTATTACAATAAATGTTCTGAGGAAAAAGGGCACACAGGTTTGCCAGTCCCAATGATTTCTTTCTTCTTCAAGGAGCTCCTCACATCCAGACAAAGCTGAGAGTTAACGACTGAATGAATTTTCAAAATGATTGACACCTAGGACATCTACCAACCCCCATGTGCTCTGCCTATCCACACCCCCATCACACCCAAATACCTATAGTAGCAGGTCTGTTATAGGTACAAGAAGAAAAAGGTACTGAGGGTGAAATTACATGAAGCACGAAAGAAGCTGCTTCTTAGTACCAGGGATTTAAATTCAAACATAAACCTGAAAGGTTCATACCATCTGCCCACTGCTTCAGCTAATTCTTTAGCGTTTGCCTGATAGAATGCTATGGCTCTTGAGAGGTCTGGCTTTCAAACTAACCAGTCCTGCCTGCTTCTGGCTGGTCCATTTTTACGTTCTGGTCTAAACTGAATCTAGAGTTAAACAAAAAACAAATACCTGTAAAGTAGGAGCTTCTGTCTAAATCTTCAGAAGATTTGGAGTTGAAATTGAGTCACCCATGGAATGGGACCCTCCACTGTTTGTTGCATGTGAGCTGAGGTGTGACAGAAACAGTATAGTGCAGACATTAAGGTCGAGGTTTGGGGGAGCCACCCAGGCCTGGGTTGATTCCTGGCTTTGGCACTTAGTAGTTATGTGGCCTTGGACGAGTCATTTATTCTTAGTCCCTCCATCCATAAATTGGTCTATGCTAGTATCCCACATAAGCAAATGAGATCATGCCTGCAGGGCACTGTTCCAAACAGAGTGAGGTCTCCATAAACAAAGCTGCTCTCAATCACTATATTGTAATTATTAATCAGTTATCCCAATTATCATACAGTTTAATTATCATATAGTTGTAAAAAATTCACTCGACTTAACATCAGTCCAAATACACGTTAGCCATAGTCTCCTCTGTCTCTCATGTTCTCCCTTGAATAAAATAGGTTTTCTGTGCATAGTTCTTCTTACACAAGTATTTTGCTGCATTTTAAATTTTAATAATTATAACATTAAATACCAAAAGTGAAGCCTAAGAAGAATGGGGGGAAAGAAAGAAGAGGGAAGACTATCAAGAATTTATTTAAAAATCCATTTGAAACAAGGACATTTTTAGTGAGTTAACAAAAATCCCCCTCAAAGAAAGTAAAAGCCCAGATGGTTTGACCAGTTAGTTATACCGTAATGGTATGACCTCAGTACCTAACTTGACAATGATGTATAGGAAGAAGGAAAATTACAGACCAGTCTGTCTCATGAATACAAGTATAAAAATCCTAAACAAAATATTAACAAGCAAAATGCAGAAAAACATATAAAGGATAACACATCAAGATGAAAGTGGTTTCTCCCAGGAATGCAAGGTTGATTTCATAATAAAAAAATATAATTTCAGTAATTTTCAGTTAATGTAATTCACTTCATTAAAAAATGAAAGAAGAGCAAAAAATAAAATTATCCCAACAGATACAGCAAAAGCAGTTCCAACATTAACACCCAATCATGACTTTTTTTAACTCTTAAAAAATGAAGCATTATTGGGGTGCCTGGGTGGCTCAGTTGGTTGAGAGTCTGACTTCGGCTCAGGTCATAATTTCATAGTTTGTGGGTTTGAGCCCCGTGTTGGACTCTGTGCTGACAGCTTAGAGCCTGGAGCCTGCTTCTGATTCTGTGTCTCCCTCTCTCTCTGCCCCTTCTCCTCTCTCTCTCTCTCTCTTTCTCTGTCTCTCTCAAAAATAAATAAACATTAAATTAAAAAAAAAACACTAAGCATTATCAACAACAACAAAACCAAGCTCATGGATACAGAGAACAGGTTGGTGGTTGCCAGAGGCGGGGGATGGGGGGCAGGTGAAATAGATGAAGGAGATAAAAAGCTACAAATTTCCAGTTATAAAATAAATAAGTCATGGGGATATAAAAAACAACAACAGAAAAAATAAAAGCTAGGCATAGGAGGAAATCTGTTAAAAGAGTTTCTACCAAAAACAAAAAAAACAAAAACAAAACTTCAAGAAGCATCATACTTAATGATGAAAAGTAAAAAGCTTTGTCTTTGAGATTGGAAGAAGACAATGATGGCTGCTACTATTAGTATTAGAAATTAGTATCTATTAGTATTAGAAATTCTAGCCAGAGCAGTTAGGCAAGAAAACAAAATAATAGGTATGGAAATAAAAAGAAACAAAGTGTTATTACTCACAAATTATTTGATCCAGTTCATGGAAATACTAAATAAACTACAGACAAGTTATTAAAATTAATAAGAGAATTTAGCAAAGTTGCTGAATAAAAATCAGCATACTGAAATTAATTGCATTTCATGTGCCAGGAACAAACAGAAAATTAAATGTTGTAACCATTTACAACGTTGTCAAACATATGAAGTATCTAGGAATACCTATAACAAGACTTATAGAGAAAATTATAAAAGTTGACAGAGAGATGGTTTGGTGTTCACAACGATGTTTGGTTTTCTTCCATCCTATATACTTTCCTGCTTCTGGTGTTATCAACATGACTTGGTTTGAGTGAAGGAAGATGAGTGGAAGCTTTAAGCACCAGTGTGCTATTGAGCTATCTTTCTTTCCTACCACCCCTGAAACCAGCAATGGTCCAGATGCTGATGCTTCATCGGCTCAGGCTGCCGAGTGAGGATGACACAGAGGGGATCCCCAGCTGACCTACAATGGACAGGTGGCAGAGGCAAGAAATAAACCTCACGCTAAGTCACTGAGGTTTTGAGGTGGGCAGTAACCACAACATAACCTGGCCTATCCTGTCCATTACAGACATTACAGTCTCCTCAAAAAAAATAAAAAAAGATGATCAAATTCAAGGATTAGATTACAAAACTTAACTCAATAATCAAAAACACATCAATTCTTGTAAAACAATTTAAATAGAACTTGATAATCTGATTCTAATAATTAAAAAGGTCAAGAAAGGTAAATCACTCAAAGACGAACAAAGGTGAGGAAACTGTCTTTCATGATGTATTATAAAGTTACAGTGATTAACACAGTGTTGAACTGGCACAGAAAAAGAAAAAGACTGATGGGACACAGCCAAGAGCCCAGAATCAGACCCACACATAAATGTACACTTAACCTATGGTGGAAATCAAAGTAATGAGGACAGGATAGACTTTTCAACTTTTCCAAGAGAGATACTGAGGCAACTGTTTATCCACAGAAGAAAAAATAAAATTTGGCACTCAAAAGAAGTGAAACTCAAATAGTCAATAAATTCTTGAAAAGATGCTCAATTTTGTTAGTAACCAGATGAATATATGTTTGAGCAAAAATAAGACATCGTTACACATGCGTCAGATAGAGAAAAAAAAATAAGCCACAATATCAAGTGTTGTTGAGGCTATAGAACAATGGAATGGAAACTCTCATGTGGTATGGGTGGGAGAGTAAATTGGTATAACTCTTCGAATTTCTGTTTGGTATCACCTGGCCAAGTTGAATGTGTGCATATGTTATGATCCACTACTTGCACTCTTCACTAAATACACTAGAGAAAATGCTGTCTGTGTGCATTCAAAAACGTGTACAAGAATATTTAAAGCACCATTGTGAACAATGGGAACAGCCCAAATGTTAAGCATAAGTAGACTGGATGGGATAGTTATACAATAGGAATACCATACAGCAGTGAAAATTAGTAAAATACTCTTAGTTCACAATCTGGCCCCTGTTCAAAGAGGGCAAGGAGAGACCAAAGAAAGAAGTGAACCACTCCAGTTCAGTAGGCAGAAGGTTTAACAGGCAAGGGAATTCACACATGAGACTTGTCTTGAGCAGCTGTGAGACAAGTAGATCTCCACACCTTCCCACCAGAATCTTAAAAGTTGATGTAGAGGCCTTACTGAGATTCAGACATGTATACCATACAGATGGTTCCAATGACACCTTACTCTCAAGAATGCATCCTTGAAATGGGTCTGCTGAGGGAATGGTGGGACATGTTCCCTTAATAACCTAACCAATTATATCAATAAAATGGATAAATCTCAGGAATAAAAAAATCCTAGAAGAGTTCACACAATGCAGAATTATTCCATTTATATAAACTAATGAACATGCAACATTATTTAGAGATACAAACATTTTTGGTAAATCAGTAAAGAAAAAAATATGGTAAACATTAAAAGTCAAGAAGGTGGTACATCTGGGGAAGAGACAAGGGTATACAACTGGTAAGGGGTACTTTGGGGATGCCTAGGTGGCTCAGTTGGTTAAGCATCCAACTCTTGATTTGGCTCAGGTCATGATCTCATGGTTTGTGGGTTCGAGCCCCACACTGGGCTCTGCACTGAGTGCACAGAACCTGCTTGAGATTCTCTCTCTCTCTCTCTCTCTCTCTGCCCCTCACCCTGCTCCTTCTGTCTCTCAAAATAAATAAATTAACTTAAAAAAAAAAAAAGAAAGGGGAACATGGCACCATGGGTGGTGGGCTTCCAATGCACTGGAGATGTTATTATTTTTTTTAATCAGGGGGGCAGGCACATGTGTATTAACTTTAAGCCACACATTTTCCTTTAATATACTCTTTTATGTGTGTATTTCATGGTTTTCAAAAAATCATTTTGAAATGATTATAGATTCAGAGGAAGTTGCAAAGAGAGTATAGAGAGGTCCCTGCATTTCACAATTTTGAAAAATGCCTCTCCCTCTGCCCCCTAAAATAAAAACTCAACATTAAAAAAAAAGAGAGAGGAAATGAGATTTGTAGAATGTGAATTTTGAGGAGCAACAGGCATGGGGAAAAGCTGGTAAACTACAGAGCGATTTTTTTTTTTACTTGTCCTGTTTTTCACCTTGGAGATGAAAGTGTCAGGGAGCTAAGGCCAACATTATCCAGGTAAAAAGAAATGAAACAGGACTGAAGAGATGGTAATAGAATGTGACATTTAAGTAGTTGAGAAGTGATATGATTCTAATGTGACCTAAGTCAATTTAAAAGTTCAGCAGTGCTGATCCTTAGGGGCACATGTACCCCCAATGTTTATAGCAGGACTTTCAACAATAGCCAAATTATGGACAGAGCCCAAATGTCCATCAACAGATGAATGGATATAGAAGATGTGGTTTCTATATACAATGGAATACTACTTGGCGATGCGAAAGAATGAAAGCCTGCCATTTGCAACAATGTGGATGGAAAGGGAGGGTATTATGCTAAGTGAAATAGTCAGAGAAAGACAGATATCATATGTTTTCACTCATGTGGAACTTGAGAAACTTGGCAGAAGCCTACGGGGGAAGGGAAGGGGAAAAACAGTGTCAAACAGAGAGGGAGGCAAATCATAAGAGACTCTTAAATACAGAGAGCAAACTACAGGTTGATGGGGGGAGGAGGAAAATGGGTGATGGGCATTGAGGAGGGCACCTGTTGGGATGAGCACTGGGTGTTATATGTGAGTGATGACTCATGGGAATCTACCACCAAAACCAACAGCACACTGTATATACACTGTATGTTAGTTAACTTGACAATAAATTATATATAAAAAAAAAAATAAAAAATAAAATAAACAAAAAAATAAAAGTTTTCACTTTTAGAAAGGCAGGAGAACTTTTTTTTTGAAGCTATTCTGGAACTATTTCTTCTGAAAGCAAAAGATGACATTAAGTTAGAAAGAAATACTCAGAGTACCCCCAAGATATCCTTATGTGGTCTTGGATACATCAAGTCCATTCGGATTTTAGTTATAGAAAACTAGGTTGGTCTTGAGATAAAGCTCCCTATTCCTCTGTCAGTTCGCTAGCAATTGAAGACATTACTAAAATTAGCTTTGCTCTTAGGCAGAAACATGTACTTGACTCAAGAGCAGCAAGCACTCGAACACTTACGGTGCAGCCTGGGAGGAAGTATCATTGGTATCCTCCACAAGAGACGGTCTAACGACCTGTAGTGAAACCCTGGCGTGGCCACTTATTAGCTGTGTGACTTTGGTTAACTTCTCTGAGCCTCTGTTTTGTCATAGGCGCAATGTGAATAAGAAGACCCACCTCAAAAAAGTCATTGTGCCTATCCGACATTTAGAGAGCCTAGTACCTAGCGTTCAAAGTGTTATCTGCCACTGTAACTCTTGCTGAGAGCTTACTTTGTACACCAATGAGCCTGCCTATTAAGATGTGTCTTCTCACCAGCAGGTCATGATCAATGGAATCTTTGTCCTTAGTGTCTCATCTGTGGGCCTTCCAAAGACTTGAGCGTTCTTTGTGTGTGTGAGGGGGAGGTGTAAGTCTGAATTATTTTATGTTTGCTAATCCATTAGCATGCATTGCCTGATAGCAATAACTAAGGCTCTGTGGGAATGAGTCTCAAGGCAGTCACATTTCACTGGAGAGAAGAGAGAGTCAAGAACAAGTCAAAGCTCAGGATATCAGGGGTGCCTGGGTGGCTCAGACAGTTAAGTGTCTGACTTCGGTTCAGCGTGATTTCACGATTTGTGAGTTTGAGCCCCACGTGGGGCTCTGTGCTGACAGCTCAGAGCCTGGAGCCTGCTTCGGATTCTGTGTCTCCCTCTCTCTCTGACCCACCCCCGCTTGCACTCTGTCTCTCTCTCTCAAAAATGAATAAATGTTTAAAAATATTTTTTTTAATTGAGACAACAAATGCTGGTGAGGATGTGCACTGTTGGTAGGAATGTAAATTGGTATAGGCACTATGGAAAACAGTACAGTGGTTCCTCAAAAAATTAAAAATAGGGGCACCTGGGTAGCTCAGTCACTTGAGTGTCTGACTTCGGCTCAGGTCATGATCTCATGACTCATGAGTTTGAGACCGACGTGGGGCCCTGTGTTGAACAGCTCAGAGCCTAGAATCTGCTTCGGATTCTGTGTCTCCCTGTCTCTCTGCCCCTCCCCTGTTCATGCTCTGTCTCTCTCTCTTTCTCTCTCAAAAATAAACTAAAAAAAATTTTTTTAATTAAAAATATAAATACCATAGGATCCAGCAATTTCACTTATGCATATATATTTGAATGGAATAATCATTACCCCAAAGAGATGTCTGCACCTCCATGATCGTGGCAGCATTATTTTCAATAGTCAAAGCATGGAAACCACTTAAGCGCCCACCAACAGATGAATGGGTAAATAAAATGGGAGATACATATACATCTCAGCCATAAAAAAAAGGAAGGAAATATTGCCATTTGCAACAACATGGATGGACCCTGAAAGCATTATGCTAATTGAAATAAGACAGAGAAAGAAAAATACCGTGCAATCTCACTTATACATGAAATCTATATGAAACAAAACAAAATAAAATGAAGTCATAAATACAGAACAGATAGGTGGTTTCCAGAGGTGGGGTTGGTGGGTGGGCAGAATGGGTGAAGGTGGTCAAAGGGTAGACACTTCCAGTTATGAGAGAAAGAAGTTCTAGGATGTAATGTACAACATGGTGACTACAGTCATCATACTGTATCGCATATTTGAAGGTTGCTAAGAGAGTACATCTTAAAAGTTCTCTTTGTAAATTTAAAAACAACTTGTAAGTATGTGAGGTGATGGGTGTTAACTGGATGCACTATGGCGATCATTTTGCAATATACACATATATCAAATCATTACATATTTACATTTTACATCACATTGACACATTACCGTGTTATGTCAATCATATCTCAGTGAAACTTGGCTGGGGTTGGGGGGAGGATGTGTCCAACCCTTGAGGGTCAGCGCCTAACCCGAAGGTGCAGAACAGGCCGTCCTCTTGCCAACAGGGCATCTCCCTACTGCCTACCTCCAGATCCTGGGGTTGCCAGCCTTTGCCCTGGGTCGAGCAGTTCTTCTCTGCTTTTGCTAACTACTTTTTCAGACCTGCTTAAGCAGGAAGAGGTCAGGCTTGAGCAAGGACTTGCAACTGGGTCACCAAAGTGCTGGAGGGTAGAGATTACAGCAGGCAGAGAGGAGTTCAAAAGCTCCTGTGTTCTATGAACGTGCTATTTTGGGACTCTTCTTACTTTCTGGACAAGCCTCCTGGGTGACTTGGTGATAGAGTCCCAGGGTCTAATGTGCCCTGAAGAAAGATGCCTACACCTTTTGCTAGCCAAAGTCAAAAGCACCTGGTCACTGAGAGCCCCAGACAGTAATACTTAGCCTTCCCGGTCCTGCAGTGTCCTCTGCATGTCTAACTTTCTGGGGTAGAGTTGGGGATGAGGCAGTGTTTGAGCACAGTTCAGACTCCAGACCCTGGCAGTACTCACCATGACTGCCATTGACCCTCTTGACCTTGGCTGTGCCCACCAGACTTCTTCCAGCCCACTTCCTTCTATCTTCCCAGCTGGCATTCCCCCCTCTCCACCCTGAGCTGGTCTGCCCAGTCCCACGGACAGAAAAAGCCTAACGTTTGACTCTGCTAGCCCAAAGGAAATCCCATGGCCACAAGATGCTACCCTCTATGATTTCACATCAAATGCATAGGTGTGCCATTATTGTTACTAATAAAAATATCTGTCATTTTGAGAAATGTTCCTGTGTGTCAGAAGCTGTTCTAGCAAAGTAAGGACTTTATTTTCACAGATCTTATATTTTGGGAAGAGATACAGATAATTTAAGCTTAATCCATTTTCTTGTAAAGGCAAGATAATTACATGAAAGGCAATTTGACAATATCTATTCAGATTTAAAATTCTTATTCTCCTCGGCCCAGAAATTATGTTATTCTTTCTCCTCCAGACTGTTTTTTGGCACATGCACAGATAGATATATGTGTACATGGATGTTCAGTGCAGCGTTGTTGGTAAAAGCAAAAAAGAAGAAATAGCTCAGTATCCATCAGTAAGGGAATGGTTTAAACAAATTATGACATAGCTAAATAATATGATTAAGATGTCAAAAAAATTACATAGGTCCACATGTACAGATAAACTAGACAGTAAAAAAAAGGCAGGAACAATATTACAGCATAATTACATTTGGGTTAAATAAAACACTGTGTGTCTGTATGTGAATGTTTTTATGTGTGTCTGGAAATATAGATACAAAACTGTTAATGCTGGTTATTGCCGGGCAGTAAAGAGGGCTTGGATGTTCCAGTTCTTGTACTTCTGTATTATTTTCGTATTTACAGGTGTAGGAACATTTGTAGTTTTCAAAGAAGCACTAAAAATAAATGCAACTTCAACAAAGTGTGACAAAAAATAAAATAAAATAATAGATTTAAATAAGTAAATACAAGATAATTACAGATGATGATAAATGCTGTGGGGAAAAAAATTTACAGGTGCTATGTGATATACAAAGGCCAATATATGGGCTTTTTCTTATAGAGTGACCGTGGTGGGTGTTCAAGCAGACATGAAGAATGAAATGCAACTATCCAGAGAAGAACCCCATGGGCAGTATCCCAGACACAGGAACAGCTAATGCAGAGGCTTTCGAGCCAGAGCAAGCTTTGCATGTTCCTGGAAGAGAACGGAAGCCTCTGGAGGGCTGGAGGGGAGCCAAGAAATGAAGCAAAGCCCAGAAAGGGATGGGTCAGCTCATGCTGGGCTTTGTAGTATTTCACCCTAGAACTCATGAAAAGAAAGTCTGATCTGATTTACGTTTCAGGAAAGTGCACTTTGGCTGCTGAGTGAAGAACAGATTACAAGGAGTAAAAGTCAGGAGGCTATTCAGAAACCACACAGGGGATTACAGTGGTTTAGATTAGAAAGAGCGGTGGCAGTGGCAGTGGGGTAAAGTGTAATGATCCTTGCAGTTTATAGAAAAGAAAACCGAGGCTCAGCAGATGTCAGGGGACTGACAAGACTGCATAGCCAACGAGTTGCACACAGAGACAGGATGCAAACTTCTATCTGTCTGATGCCCAAGGATGTGTTCCTTCCTCTGCATTGCTTTTGAGTGTGTGCTTTCTCATCTGTAAAATAATGGTTTGTATTAGATTATCTCTAAGATGTCTTCTGATTCTAAAATACTAAAACTTTCCAGCGAATTCATCAAAATGTCAATCAAAAGCAAACTCCCCCTGCTTAGAAACGTGTGGCGGTGTTGGATGTGATCTCATATGAGCCTCCTCAGTTCAGTTTCTGTGTTGCACGGTGAGGAAACATCCACGTCATACACAACACCCACGTGGTCTTCAGTTTTCAGGAACCGTCAAGATAAGGGTGAGAAAGAGACCACATCTAGTCACTGCCTCAGCAGGGGAGTCTCAGGTCGTCTGCAGAAGGCAGTCCAGACAGTGAGAAACAGTAGGTGGGGAGGGACAGCCAAAGGGGAACAAGATCGTCAGATAATCACTGGGAATAAATAACAAGACATAGATAAAATGAACAGTCAAATCCATCACCAGTAAAATCCTTTAAAAATTGTTTCTTCGTGGGGCACCTGGGTGGTTTAGTCGGTTAGGTGTCTGACTTCGCCTCAGTTCATGATCTAACGGTTCGTGAGTTCGAGCCTCGAGTCGGGCTCTGTGCTGACAGCTCAGAGCCTGGAGCCTGCTTCGGATTCTGTGTCTCCCTCTCTCTCTGTCCCTCCCCCACTTGTGCTCTGTCTCTCTCTGTCTCTCAAAAATAAATAAATAAATAAATAAATAAATAAATAAATAAATGTTAAAAAAAATTTTTTTAAGGCAAGGATTTCAGTAGTGTGGCAATACGTTCCAGATAGTCTAGGAGAGGCACAATGTCAAATATTTTGGTGGTAGAGCAGAGAGAGAAGGAATGACATTGAGAAGCAACTTCATATACTGATGGCTGGCTCAGGTTCTGGAGCCAGACTGCGCCCCCTGAAATCCTGGCTCTACCATTTACTGGCTGTGAGAGCTCAGAAAAATTCTGGAATCCACCGAGTCTCCGGGTCCTCATCCATAAAATGGGTTCAAGAATCTCATGCCATAGAGGAGCTATGAAAGCTAAAAGAATTAGTATATATAATTTACATAAATATAAATATGTGCCCGGTTTTGCAGTTTCAGAAAGCATGTCACTCAAGCATCGGGACTCACTTTTAGCTTTCCTTTTCTTTTGAGAATTTCCCGCTACATGTGAGGCATTCTGGGGGAAATGAGTAAAACATGCTGCATAAATAAGAAAAAAATCATTTCAAATCAATCAGTGTTTGAAGGCAGAAAAGAGTTTCTATAGGTAAATAAGTCTACTCATGTAAGCAAATATATTTATTTGAATTAAAATAAAATTTTTAATTTGCTCTAGCATCAGACTGGTTAAACTCAATCTCATATGCTCTTTGAAAGAGTTTAATTAAGTTTTCATTTCTTTTTTTTTTAATGTTCCTGTAGCTCTGGTAAGTTAGGCGAAAAGGACCACTAATTAAAGCATGCACGAATAATGATTAAAAATGTAAGACGAGAAGAAACGCATCCCATGGCATCTCCTCCTGCTAAAATTCTTGTACGCAGCTCTTTGACGCTCACTTTCTCCTTTGTTGCGGCAAAAGTGCTACAGGTTAAGGGCTACCAGTGGAATGTCCTTGTCCCAAGTCGAGGCCAGAGTTTGGCCAAGCCATTTGGTTACCCGAAATCCTTTTCTTTCATCAGAGGTTAAACGTGGATGAGTCCTTATCGAGGTTTATCAAAGCAACTTCTTGGGAGTTTTCTTGCTTCCAGGCACCTCCAGAGCCCTCCAGATCCTTCTACGGTGAGGTTGGGCCTTGGCATGCAGTCCACATGCTCTTGGAGTCTAGAGGGTGGTCTTTTCTTATAATTGAAGCTCCCCTTCAGTAAAAAGAAAACTTGGGGTTGAGGAACGCTAGGGTTCCCGAGATAAGGTCCTATGTCAGCTGTCAAAATGCATAACCAAATGACACAGAATAATCACCCCTTCAACGATCCGATGGGAGTTCTTTCCAATCATACCATTCCAGTAAAGTGACATCCCCTGAGGTTCACTATGCAGGATCATATATAGTTCAAAGATGGTAAAAAAAAAAAAAATGTTGTGTGGGATCCTGTCAGTGCCATCAAATCAAATGTCAGGAAGTGCAATCCACCCTGGTTCATTCCCATGCTTCAAGACAGAAATGGTTAGTTTAAAGGAAAGTCCTTCTTAGAGAGGAAAAGAACTTTCAGAAACTCAGAATGAAAGGGCAAGTCAGGACTCTTACTGTTTTTATGACTTGCAATTGCTTCTTCATGGTCTTCCCATTTTTGCTCCGTAAACTCTGCTTCTTATTCTTAATGGTCTTTGGAGACCCTTTCCTTCTTTCTACTGGTGAGGAAAAGACACCCTGAAAAATCAGTTTGCTTGCTCTTCCTCTTCCAGAATGGCCAGAGGGAACATGTAAACAACCAGATCTCTGCTGATGTTCACTCTTCCATCCAGGCCCCTGTGGATGTTAAGGAGCTGAGGCTTTGGCTCCCATATTCAGCACCTCTCAAAAGCAAAGTATGACACAACACCTAACAGACTGGGCTCTGGAGGGGGCACACACAGATTTGACCCCACCACTTGGGAGCTTTGTGACTTTGGGGCCAACAACTGAGCTCTGTTAAGCTCCAGTGTCCTCATCTACAAAAGGAGGACATGACATCATTTACTTTGTAGAGCAAGTAAGATAACGCATTTAAGAGAACCAGACTTAGTGACGTTGGCTAGTTTTCTTACGCTCTGTGTCCTGACAATAATAAGCAGAGCAAACTGCACTCCTTCAGGTTTGCTCTGCTCCAGCCACAACAGCCCTCTCTTCTGTCCTCCAACAAGGTGGCCATTCTTGCCTTACACCTTTTGCTCTCACACCCTTCAGAAAGGAGGAAGAGGCATCAGAGTGTGGTGTACATGAGTGTGCACAGACTTATGTTGCACAGAGGCCCTGTGACCAAGTGGTGATTTTTTTTCTTTTTCTTTTTTCTTTATTTTTTGGTGTGACTGGTGACTCTTGCAGGAATAGGGAAACCATAGAGCTGGCCCTTGATCTGTCGCTAATTTCTGCCGGAACGTTCTCCTCCTGCCCATGGCTGGATCCTTCTCAACATTCCACCTCAAGTGCAATGTCATCCCCACAGACAGGCTTTCCCTGACCTTCCCAGCCTAATCATTCTCTATACTATTTTCCTGTCCTTAGAGCAGTTGCCCACTATCTGGAATTATCTTCTTCATCTCCATGCTTGTTTGTTGTCTGTCTCTCCACATGATAATGTAAACTCTATGAGGACAGTGCTCCTGTCTATCTTGTACATGCTATATCCTCAATGTCTGGCACAGAGTACACACCCAATAAATCCTTGTTGACTAAACAAATGAATCAATAATTCTTGTGTATTCCATGGAGTTCCATGAATTCTTCAAGGCCATGGCCATGGCAGGTCTGAGGGGTCCTCCACATGATATTGGAGGACATTGGCATGGACAACCTAACTTTCCTGTCCCCAAGCCTCCCATTCCAAGGTCTTAGAGGGTCTTTTCCTGTCCTGTTTCAGTGCATGTCCAAAGAGTCAACAAGTCAAGTATGTGTCCTGCTCCCATGTCACCAGATCTGGTATTTATGATGTGGAAACGGACTTCGAAATTATGCATGAGGGATGTCCCTGCACTTCAGATGATCTCTCAGGGAACCATGTAAAGATGCTGAGTGGTTCTGGGGTGCCCGGGTGGCTCAGTTGGTGGAGCAGCTGACTTCGGCTCAGGATCATGCTCTCGCAGCTCGCAAGTTGGAGCCCTGTGTCGGGCTCTGTGCTGACAGCTCGGAGCCTGGAGCCTGCTTCGGATTCTGTCTCCCTCTCTCTCTGCCCCTCCCCCACTCATTCTCTCTCTCTCTCTCTCTCTCTCTCTCTCTCTCTCTCTCTCTCTCCCTCCCTCCCTCCCTCCCTCTCAAAACTGAATAAACATTAAAAAATTTTTAAAGAAAAAGATGCTGATGGTTCTGAGTGAGGCAAAAAGTGTCCTTTGGCTAGCAGTGCAATGCATGTTGCAACTCCCAACCTCCAGCCTCATGAAGAGGGCGGACAGAGAAGGACTAAGAAGATAAATGCCCATGCGAGTTGTCCATGGGCTTCTTGCACAGGCCTTTGGAAAGTGCATAATGGAAATTAATTGAGAAAAACCTAAGAAATGCTGAGGGAGTGGTCCCAAATTTGATGGCAAAGTTAACAAGAGGCTTCAGTGTGGGGTTTACTTTGCATTGCTGCTGCACAGTGAGAATCTCCTCGTGAATGGCAAGTTTCGCAGGATTTCGGCATCTGTTGATATCAGGTATGTTAATTGTTTTTCTTTCATAATGCTTACTTCATTGCACTGCAGCAAAAGAAATTAGCTGCTTAATTTTGGATGGAAAAGTTGTGTCCGCCACACATTTGTACCTGCAATAATTCAAAGAATAAATGCTCTATCTGGAAAGAAGAGAGCATCTGGAAGGGGGGAAAAACTAAGACTAGGTTCTGATGAAGGGCTACAAGAAACCATGGCACTTCAGAGTGAGTCTCTGTCCTGTCCCAAAGTCACATTGTTTCTTCAGTACATTTCCCCCCGCCCCCACCCCAAGCACCTATTATAAACCAGGTCTTGTTCTAGATATTTGGAAACACCAGGATGTAGGAGGAAGAAGCAGATACAGCCATCCTGGAGCTGACAGCCTGATCGGGGAGACAGACAAGTCAACAAGTGCAGTGTCATGTGACTAGTGTCACTAAGGGATATGGAAATACAGCAAGGAGAGCGGCGAACCCAATTTATCAGGGACAATTCACAGAAGAGGTGTTGGAGAAATGATAATCTGTCATCTGGGGAAGGCAGCAAACTTGTGAACCTGTTTTTCTTGCCAAACAAATCAGGCAACATGAGAACGTTAAATTATTTAAGGGGATGTGTGCCAACAACCCTCCTCTCCATCTTTACACACGTCCTCCCCACTTCCCCGGGCTCCAAACGCCCCGCCCACCCACTAACCCCTCCTCCCTTCTGCTCTCAACTGAGATGTCACTTTCTTGGAGGAAGCCCTCCCTGACACCCACATGACAAAGGGCTCTGCCTCCTCGCGTGTGTTTCCATGACACCCATTTGTAACTCCATCAGACTAACATCTACATGCTCACTATGTGCCAGGCCATGTTCTGAGTGTTTTATGTGCATTAACTCATCCATTGTCTTTACCAGCTTATATGAAGTATTATTACTATCCCCACTTCACAGACAAGGCAACTGAGGTCCAAAGAGGTTGAGAAATTTACCTTTTAAAAGTGATAGAGTCCCAGACGCAAGACCAGGAATGTAGCTTCGGGGTCTGCTTTTTGATTTTCCGCTCTGTACCTCCTCTTAGGGTAAGCAAATCTCCCTCTAATATCCTGTTCTGTGTTTCCCCTGCTCCAGACTACAAGCTTCTCAAATGCCTTACACTTATACTCCCAGAGTGTAGCCCGGGGCCTGGTGCATAGTAGGCATTCAATGGTGCTTACTGCATTTTTTTTTAAAGAATACCACACTGCCTACACTGTTCACAAAGGAGCCACTGCCTCTGCCAATACTGTAATGGGTGCTATGCAAGCCAAGTGACGGGTCCTCTAATAATCACTCTAATAATCGGGTCCTTAGGTTTTGTAAGACTCGGGACCTAACTCAACTGAAGGGCATCCAGACCTCTGGAATATGAAATCCAAAGAAATATCTGGGATCTTTTCGCTGCAGGTGCCTCCGTGTGAAATCCTGCCTAGGATAACTCAGCTCCAGAAGGTTTCTTTTTCATTAACTCTCTTTTGCTTAAGGCAGTTCTACAGCTCAAAGTGTTACCCGCCCACCTCCACCCAGGAATGGGGGTTTTGTTTTTGTCTTTTGTTTGTGCTTGTGGGTCTGATCTGACACCTTGCTTTCTTTCAGTAACTGCGGTCTGCACAGCAGCTTCCAGCAGTTAGGGTGCGACGCCCCATGGCGCCCCCGCTACGGCCTTCTCTCTACCACATGTCATGAATCATTTTGCTTAGCTGCCTTCTCTTTGCTGCTTGATCTATTCATGCCTGGCCTCACCGGCAGTTCAGATGATATATCCCCATCTGGATCTAGGCATGCTCAGTGTCTCTGGGGAACCTTTCAGGAATAGGCTGCATAGATGAGATGTCTCCTGATTTTTTATTTTTCTGATGTGTCAGAGGTGATCACATTTCAAAGGTACGCAGAAAGTCAGGGTCAGAACATGTGGCAAAGGTAACAACAGCAATAGTAAAAGAATCTTTTGGTGTCACACAAAGCATTTTTTTGTCTGGGGGTTTGAGAGAGATTTTGCACTTTAAAAAAGAAATCAGCCAAGATTCGTTGGCCATTACTTAGAATTCAAAGATGATCTACGTAAAAAGGCAAAATGGGAAGAGCTTTTAAAAGTACTCTTGTAAAATAACAATAAGTAGGCACCTATGATCTAGCCTGGAAAGTAAATGATGTCACTTAGTAGGTAGTTCTCATTAACTGTATGTCCCTAATTGAATGATACCATATGGATTATGAATTCTCAAAAAATTAAATGAATTCTATTATCTTAGTCCCCAAACCAGGCATCATTTATTGCTTAAAGTTTAGAAGTCGATTAATTAATGTTGCTTAATCAATCTTTAATACAGCAGATACTCCAGCGAATTAAAAGAAAAAAAAAAAAAGAAGCATCATTTTTCACTGTGTGAGGCTTGAACGCAGACAGGACAGGACACTGCCCAGATCTGGTCCTGTTTGCTCTGACTTTGCTCATACACAGCTAGCCCCCAATAAAAATGAGTCCTGGATGCCCTATTCTCAACTCGCTTCAAGCTTCTATCCTCTCCAGGCCCTCATGTAGCCCCTGAACCCTTGCCCTGCTCTCCGCTTTCAGACTGAATGCCGGGAATGGCTTTCCTGACTGTAAATCCTCCACTCTTCTCTTCAGCAGACTTTCACATGAGCTTCCACTTGGATCTACTCCTGGCTGACCAGTGTCCTTAAAACCAATCGTGGTCTCAAGGATGCCCCCTGATCCAGTCCCCTACAAGGGAGAATCAGACTCAATGCCTCCGCACCCCACCCCTGACTCCAGATACACCTTCGAAGTTGCCATTTTTCCAATGTGCTTAACAGTAAGAACACAACAACACTGGTGTCTTGGTTATGAATTCAGAAGACCAGGAATTTCAAAGAGAAGGTAAAGAAGAAAGAAGAAAGGCTTCTGTTCACGGATGGGTCAATACTGAGAAGTCTTAATAGAAGAGGTTTGGACAGATGCAGATTTGTTACAGAGCATTGCTATTCAATCAAAGGAATATTTGAGGCTCTCTAAAGGTAAATTATTGCAGGGGGAAATGGATTAAATCCCATCAGGCATTATCTTTGGCTTGTGAGAGGGAGACTGAGGAGGTGTAAATGACAGACAGTTTCTTAGCTCTCCCCTGGAAGTAAGAAATATGCCCAGAAACTGCAGTGGTTCCAAACCACAAAACACCTTCCTAGAGACATTCAGTGGAATGTGCTTGGGACTTTTTTTTTTTTTTTTTCCACACAAATGATAAACTGCCAAGCTGCTGGTTCCAGCTCTTACTAGGCACTATGTTAGCACTTCCTGTCCATGAAGAGAGCGGCCCTGAGTGTTCAGGGGCATTCTTCTCCAGATGCTTAAAGGATGGTTTCGCCTTCATTTTGGTCCCTCAGCTCAGGTGTTCCTCAAAGGTTTCAGCTCTCCTTGCAGGGCCATTTAGTTCCCAAGCCTGTTTATTTTACGACGAAACACGTCCAAGTAAGTAGCTTGTGAAGCCACCTTTCCCAAATGACAGGACGGCCACTTCTCTCCCCTGGTAGCAGGGTCTGGTCTCCTCTCTGTGCCCCACGTCCCCTGCACTGTTTTGATAGTCTTCTTCCCTGAGACACTCAGGGTGGCTTCTCTTTCCTGTTTGCCCAAGGGATTGAAGGAAGCAGTCGTTACGCTCTTGAGCTTCAGGAGTCCTTGAGGAGGTCACAAAATGGTGCTCTTCATGGTCTAAATTGTTCCAACAAACCTCCCCTCCCTGAGGACAATGGCTTTTCGTGGATTTTCCTCTGGGGTTTTTGTAAACATGATTTACTCTGTGTATTATCATATACTTGGTGGCTAAGAACAACAGAAATGTATTGCCTCACAGTTGGGAAGGCCAGAAGTACAAAAGCAAGGAGCTGGTGGTGTTGCACACCTCTGGGGCTCTGGAGAGAATCTGTCCTAGGCTTTTCTAGCTTTTAGTGGCTGTTCACACCCTTTAGTCTCCATCTTCAGCCTATGTGCCTTCTCTGTATGTGTCTATTCTCCTCTCCTGTCCCTCACAGGGACACTCATCAGTGGACTCAGGTCCCACCCAGGTAATGTACGAGGATCTTACCTCAAGATCCTTAATATAATTCTATCTGCAAATATTCTTTTTCCAAATAAGGTAACAGGCACAGTGTCTGGGTATTAGGACATGGACACAGCTCTCTGGGGGGCCACCGTTCAACTCACTACATCCCACATTCTGATGACAAATCTCCACACACAACTGACACTCACCCTCACGTGTTCACCATAGACATCACATGGCCATTTTGAACCCAAGGCAGACCTGGTACCAAATTGCCATGGTTGGCTCTGCACACTCACGGAGAAAGGTGTGTGTGGTCTTTGCAGATAAAATGAGCTAGAGATGCTGGTGGCTCTAAAACTGGGACAGGTTAGCTAAGAGGTCTCTGTGGGCAGCAACAGAGTCTCCCTAATGGATCCAGCTGGTTTCAAAGTTTGGGTGAAGGCTAAGACTTCTCCACAGCCCGTTTAGTTTCACCCCAGGCCAAGTCAACATACAGAGGCCTCTTCCTTTCTATCACTTCCTCCACTATTGAAGTTCAAAACAGATCTCTGCAATACTTTCTTTCTTGCAAATCATGAGAACAAATAGATTAAAAATTAGTACGGCTACAAAACATGTGAACAAAATAGATTTGGAACAGCAAACTCCCTATTCGGGCCTCTACTGACTATGTGTAACACATGCTGGCGTTCGATTACTCTGAATCCTTGCTAAGTGGATGCCCTGCTTCCTACACGTCTGGAGAGCTGACCCTGAGAAATACATGGAAAATGATCTTTTCCATCCATTCATCCAACAGATCAATATGAAATGGCTCACTTATTAAGCACTTACTACATCACGGAGGATTAAAAGATGAGTCATAATAGCACCGAATCCTGTACAGAGATGTACAAAGTGCTTTCCTGCATACAGTCTCACGGGATCCTCAAAACAAACATGCAAGATTACTTGTGTAGTTGCCTTTTCGCAAATTATGAAATGGGAGCAAAGAAAGGGGAAGGGAATGTCCAGTATTCTACAGGGAGTAAAAGGCAGGGCTGGACCGCAACGCAAAACACCTGCTCCCTGGCCCTTCCCCGTGCTGTGCAAACAGTGCCTTCAAGATGAGTATCAGGTAAAGGAGTCCATCAGTCAGGGTCCCAGGAGGAAACACAACTCACTCTAGATGGTGCATATGAAAAGATTTTGATGGAAAGACTACATACAGAGGTGTGAGTGTGTTACAAGAATTAACAAGGGCTTTTGAGGCATCCAAACGGCAGCAACAAATGGTAAGCCACTTGCACTAGTTCTACAGCTGAATGAGCAAAGGGAGGAAGGAGTGTAACTGGAGCCTGATGACAGGTGAGGAGTAAAAGAAGGGCCACTTGGCAGAAGCTGCAATGTTGGAGGGAGGCAGCTAGTGGCACAGATGCAGTGCTAATGCAGGGAGAGAGAAGGAAGGGCACTCCTCTCCAACCTTGATCTTCCTAATGGTACCTCTCACGAACTGAAGTCAAGTGGAAGCTGGCCAACAAGGGAAACAGCTGACAAAGTGTTTGAGGATCAGTATCCCAGAGCATGGAACAAGGTAGAGAAAGGCACAGAGTGCAGCTGGGTGAAGGTTGGGGTGGTGCAAACAGACAACCGGCCCCGAAAGATAAAACATGTACAAAAATAACAGAATCCAGGGGCGCCTGGGTGGCGCAGTCGGTTAAGCGTCCGACTTCAGCCAGGTCACGATCTCGCGGTCCGTGAGTTCGAGCCCCGCGTCAGGCTCTGGGCTGATGGCTCAGAGCCTGGAGCCTGTTTCCGATTCTGTGTCTCCCTCTCTCTCTGACCCTCCCCCGTTCATGCTCTGTCTCTCTCTGTCCCAAAAATAAAATAAAAAAAAAAATAAATAAATAAAAAATAACAGAATCCAGATGGAGGAGAGAATTTCCAATGTACAGGTGAGTAGGTAGGTTAGTGTCAGCCTGGGAATCAGGGAAGCCTTCATCAAGAAGTGCTGTGGGCGGGTCTTGAAGAAAAGGTAGAAATCTAGAGATACAGAGATAGGAAAAGTGGTATTTTCAGGCAGAATGAACAGTACAACAAAGGCACGCACACACGATATGTATGGGGTTGGGAGCGCCTGTGTGGAGAATAAAAATCATTCTTCTGCTTGGAATATGACTAAAGGAAGGGGGAATAAGGCTGGAAGGTAGGTTGAGCCCTGGAAGCACAGAACCTAAAATGCTCTGTGAAGGAATTTGACTTTTATTCCGGGGGCAATGGAGTCCCAGTGGCCGTTCTGTCAGGGAGAATATTTACAGAGGTTAATCCTCTAAAGCAGAGAGCATAGACCATATAGAGGAAGCAGAGTGTTGTTTTATGGAAGAAGTGTGGCTGAAAGGCTTCGTCTTTTGCTTGAACTGAAATAAGTCACCCCAGGAAGATCTTTACAAGATCCTTTGTCCCGTTTGCCTTTGTTCCTAGTCTTTAAAAATCAAGTTCAGGCTCAGTTAAATATTCAGTTGACTGGTCAGTTAGTTTAGTCTACTTGTGCCAAAATTTAAGACACATCATTGAGAAAACAGTAAATTCCATGAGAAACCTAGACAGGAATAGATTTCCTAATACCACAGCCCAAACACCCAAGAGCAGTCCAGCTCCACTGCTATGGTGTGGTGGGAAGGTGCAGGGGCCACCTTCTCTTCTCTTGGAGTAAGGTACTTCTATTTGTCTGCTGTTTTCTCTTTTTAGCTACTGTTTAACTACTGGTCTAATATTTTTTTGGTAGCCACTTATCTCCTTAAGGAATCAAGAGAATCAACCCTCTATTCCAAGATTGTTTGTTTTGTCTTGTCCTAATAGAAGTTTGGAATGTGTAACATTTAAAAAAAATATTTTAATGTTTATTTATTTTTGAGAGAGAGAGAGACAGAGCACGGGTGGGGGAGGAGCAGAGAGAGGGGGAGACACAGAATCCGAAGCAGACTCCAGGCTCTGAGCTGTGAGCACAGAGCCCGATGCGGGGCTCGAATCCGCAAACCATGAGACCATGACCTGAGCTGAAGTTGGATGCTTAACCAACAGAGCCACCCAGGCGCCCCAAGGAATGTGTGCTTTCATACAGCCATGTTGTCTAGGTTCCAGGAAGCAGGGCTCTTCCAGATACTTTTACAAAAGTCCAAACCTCTTTCAATCTGGTTCCAGTCGCTGCAGAATTCCAAACGGAAGGAAATGGTAAAGAGAGTAGACAGGCTGCAATGTGCCAAGTCCTAGGATGTTGCCAGACAGACACTCATGAGTGAAGAATTATTGCAGAGCCACAGATCCCCACAGAAACGTCTATGCTCACAGTTTATCGACTTCAGAAAAACTCGTTGGTTTTCTGATGCCCAGACTTTTGGAAGGAAGCATTATATCAGTAAGATATCTATATGGATTTGGGACCATAGAAGACACTGACTGAATTGTTTTTCCCCTTATCTCATTTTGGGCATTATGCAGATAAGAACACTGAGTCTGCAGATGATCCTGATTTAAGCACCCACTAGCTGTGTAATCTAAGACCAGCCACTTAATCTTTTTGAGCCTCAGATTCCTCATTTGTAAGATGAGCAGGATGATGTTCATGCCACAGTATTAAGATCAAATGGTAAAGTCTGTTGTCCTGCTTTTTAAAAAACTGTAGCAACTTGTACAAGTGATAGCTTGTTATGATTGCTATAATTTCTTGGGAATGTATCTGTTTTAATTCATCTGGTTAGAAAGGGTGACAATGGGGCTTAGGAACCTACTGGCTATCTCTCTGTACCTTGGACATTGGTCTTTAGAGATGTGGAAAAGGATGCTATGTAATTCATTCTTCAAAAATTGTCTGATTCCCTGGTGACGTGCTGTGGGACACACAGTGATGAGTAAACACAGTCCCTCTGCTTTGGGGGTTTACAGTACAGTGGATAAATGGATGGATAGATGGATAGATAGATAGATAGATAGATAGATAGACAAACAGATAGATAGATAGATGTGGAGATCGACAGAGATAGATTGTCGATGTGGGTATGGAAGCAGATGTAGGTGGAGCTGTGGATATAGATGTAGATGTAGATACCGAATGCCCTGTCCCACATTAATTTTGCTGATGAGTGGCCTTTGCAAATAAAGCTTTGGTCTCCACTACTTTGATGACAATGGACATGGCTATGAGGTTGGAAAATGAGGGTTTCAGCCAGAAAAACAGGTCTATCGACAGTCATGCTTGACTAAGTACTTGCTAGGTAATTTCCTTCATAGACATTTGGCATAAGAGTTCTTCAAACTTTACTGAAAGCAGATAAAAGGTAGTTCCCTCACTACGCATATAGGAATCTGTCCCACTTTTGTCCTGGTTAGTGAGCACAGTATCATAGAATCTTGGATGTAAAAAGGAAAATCATTTAAAAGACTAGAGGACAAAATCTAACATTTTTACCTTATGAGTTTTTCCTAGGGTACTTGAAAAAAATAACAACGATGTGGCCTCCCGTCTGCTCTGCTTTCCCTCGCCTTTGAAGAGAACAGTCACCACAGTCATGGCAGGGATTTTGCGCTCAATAGCTCAATAGTTCAGAGGCCCCCAGATGGACTCCAAACTGTAACGAAAGGTGTGGAGTCTCTCATTTGTACAGACCGGATTCGTCACAAATTTACCAAGAATTCCAGATCAACTATTTCAGCCTTCACCTGCAGATCATGAAAACTATGGTGGGGATCCACAGCACCCTCATAAACTATGTATTGTTACCAGAATAAAGAGTACAAAGAGACGTCCATATTGGGGAAAAGATATAAAGATGCTTGGATTAGAAAAAGCACATACTCCTCAAGTTCACAAGGATATCCCTTCAGGGAGTGCAAGACTGAAAGTGGTTAAACATTTGGTAAGAATCAATCCCCTGAAGGTGCCACAAAGACTTCCGACAGAGGCGGACATGTCTGACATGTGCATCCAGAGCACTGGGGGATTAGTGGTGTGGTGGCATCTAATAAATCCTGTGGATCAGGAAGCAGTTAAGTCCTAATGCCAGAGCAGTTTCATATGTAGAAATGTAAATCATTTTTTTCTTTAAAAAAATTTTTTTGTAATGTTTATTTATTTTTGATAGAGAGAACACAAGCAGGGGACGAGAAGAGGGAGAAGGAGACATAGAACCTGAAGCAGGATCCAGGCTCTGAGCTGTCAGCACAGAGCCCAACACGGGGCTCAAACTCACAGACCGTGAGATCATGACCTGAGCAGAAGTTGGATGCCCAACCGACTGAGCCACCCACGCGCCCCTAAAAATGTAAATCATTTTTATTTAAAGACAGAAAGTGTTCGCATTAAAATATATTTTAAATACTAACCACTTGCTAAAACAACAACAACAACAACAAGATTAATTCTTATTTTTTTAGGTAGTGGTGTCATTTGGCACTATGTATTTGAAAGCACCCTTTGGAAACACAGACCTGGCTTTACAGACCCTAAAAAATGATCCATTTCTTTAACAGACTGTATTCACATTAAAAGAAATAAACTTCAACAGAATAAAGACTGGATGAGACACCAAGGTTAAAATAATCTGCACTTGTTAAAACATCTTAAAGTATTTTTATGGCAAAAAAAAAAAAAAGGAGAGAGAGAGAGAGAAAGAAAGAAAAAGTCAGGCAAGATAAGATTTAGATTTCTGCCCTTCAGCAAGACCCAGCACTTTGATTAACCCCACCTGGAGAAGAGAAGGCTTATGAGGATCTTGAGTTATCCCCAGTGAGACACTGTGTACAAGATGTGATTTTTGGGATCTGTAGACAAAGTTTCTGTGAATTGGCTCCCACGTGTGCTAACTAGCTTGCCAAATGGTGAAGAAAAAAATCCGCAACATTTACCTTTGATTTGGGGATCTTTGGGATGTTTTCTCTGAACGAAATAATATCCCATCTGGGCATTCTGGATACTACAGAATAAAGTCAACCATTTAACAAAGTAAGTGGGGGGAAATATCATGAAGAAAAATATAAATATATGATAAAGTTGGGAGTAGGGTGAGTGAGTGAAAAAGGAAAGTGTGCATATGAGTGGACACAAAAAACAGCCACCTGTAAGCACGTAGATTTGTCTCTTCCCTTCCCACCCCAGCCCCACAGACAGATCAGGGATCGCCCTCTTTGAGAAGAGCACTGAAATAATTACACAAAATGTCATCACTGAGGGGAAATTTAGAGATCATCCGGTCAAAGGTTTGTAAGCTCTGTTGTTTTTTTTTAAAGCGATGGACACTTTTCTTCAAATGAAATCTTACATGGAAGCCCTACGTGTACATGAAATTGATCAAAATAGAACTTCTCAGTTGAAGCAGGGACTCAGAACCTCACTCAGATTATCCTCACCTCTGCAGAAAGCAGGACACCATGACATAGTTTGAAAACCACACATCTTCTCATTTTATTCATGTGATAGCATGACAGTTAGAGCCCAGAGGGGTGATGGGATGTGCCCAAGACCATACAGCAAGTTTGCAGCAAAAATAAGACCACTGCCCCATCTTCCCAGTTCCTCGTTGTGATTTCTACCCACTACATCAGTCTGTGTCAGTCTGATCATTATTATGAGGTTTATTTAAACTTTCTGGTGGAAATATTTCATATGTTCCACATAAATTTTAAGTGTTTGAGTACCTGAGCCATGTATTTTTTTAACTGTATCCTTCCTTTGAAGGCTCACTCAAGGCTCTCTACTCAAGCTCTTTTTGGATATACAAAATTACCAGGTGCCATTTTTAACAAACTTGCTGACATGCATGCCTCCTAAATGGTGACAACAAAGGAGTGGGAACCGATGTTTTGAGGTGGGGCATATCCCATTCTTTTGCTCCCAGTAAAAGGCACCAAAAAACCCAGGTATAATCTCTGAACCCAGTCTTACCCCCATCAAACCAGAAGGAAGGAGAGCAGTAACATGAACCACTCCAACTTTCATTCTTTTCCAGGACCATCTTCCAGTTGAGTTGTGAACTAGCACTAAAATCACCAGCAGGCAGGTGAGAGCTGGAGATATTGGTATTAAAGAGCCTAACTAATTGGCAAACTAGCCAACCAGACCCAGGATTGTCAAGAATTTAAAATTGCTTTGAAGAAATATTTCTTGGTCATCTGCTCTGCACTGTTATTTTCTCCAAGAAAAGATGAGAGAGGGCAGGGGTGATATGATTATCAGGTAACACGTGACGCCCCCCACCATTTTCAACCATCTGAGTTACAGGAGAGAAGCACCCACTCAGTGCAATGAGAGAGCGTCCCAATGTGAGAGAAACATGAGGTCGCAATGCGCAATTCCAGACAATGACTTTGTCAGGATATCCATCTTGTCTTTTAGTGTGACCTGAATTTTGGGACCTGGATAAAGCACGACAAGAGGCATGTAACAACGAGGGTTCTCCAGAGAAACAAAACCAATAGGAGATATTTATTTACAGTCAAACCTTGGATTGCGAGTAACTTGTTCTAGGAGTGTTCTGAAAGACGAGCAAACATTTCTAACAAATTTTAACTTGATAAATAAGTTATGTCATGCAACACGAGTAGTATGTGACACCAAATGTGACATGATCACAACTGAGCCAATGGTTCTTGAAATTCATTTTGATATACAGCACTTTGGATTACAAGCATGTTTCTGGAACAAATTATGCTCGCAGACCAAGGTTTTACTTACTTACTTATTTTAAGGAATTGGTTCACATGATTATAGAGGCTGAGAATTCCTAAGATCTTCAATCCGAAGGCCTGAGAACAGGGAGGGCTGATACTATAAGTCCCGGGTTGAGTCTGAGTCCACATTCAGGAGATGACTGGTGTCCCATCTTGAAGATCTTCAAGCGGAGAAAGTGAATTCTCTCACGCAGCCTTTTTGTCCTATTGGAGCCTTCAGTGGACCTCAACCCACATAGAGGACAACAATCTGTTACTCAGACCACTGATTCAAATGTTAATCTCATCCAGAAACAGTCTTGCAGATACACTCCAGAAAAATGTTTAACCAGGCATCTAGGCGCCCCCTGACCAAGTCAAGTTGACACATACAGTTAACCATCACAAGGCCTGAGGAAGCAGGAAGGTTCTCAGCAGGTGTGCCTCTGAAAGCATGTCACTACAGACACAAACTGGAGCCTATCTCAGCAGGTGTCCAGAGCCCATTCTGGAGCCCAACATGACTGAGGCTGAGGCCACTCTGACAAGCCCTAGACTTGACTTTAACATTCCTCTTGAATGAAGCCATTGTCCATATGGGAAGAAATATAGAAAGGATTAAAAAAAAAGTGTTCTGGAGCATTTTTAGGTTCTTTGGTTAATAAATGTGGGGAGATGTGGAGAGGCAAACTTGGAAACAAGTCTCACAATGATTTGGCAGGAGAAACAGCAGGCTGTTGACAGCTTCTTGACTTGGCTTCAATGGCATAATAAGAGGACACCAGTTTCAGACATTCATCTGCAAATAAGGTCCCAGGGCACGGAGAAGACTGAAAGGCTGACTTTTCTTTAGAACAAGTTGATTATTTGATGTTAATGGATACTCTAACCATTTCTCATTAAGAAGCTGCTTCCGAATAAAAGAGCCTAAAGGAGTCTATCCCCTTGCAAGATCTGGCAAGCGATGTAAGGCAGGGGTCCTTCAATGATCATTTCTTTAAAGGATTTTTGCTGTCCTGGTTTGTCTGAATTGGCCTCTTAGGCACAAGATTTGGCAAAGATCCATAATTCACTCATTTTCCTAACTTGCTTCAAGCAATCATAATTTTCCATTGACCTAGAATTCCTCCAGCTCGGGACAGACCTCAGCCCAACAGAGAACCAGCAGAGAGCCTGAATGCCCACTGAACTGAAAGATTGTTGATGCTTGCACAACACAGATTTGAACTGGGCAGGCCAGCTTACACACGGGTTTTTATTTTTATTTTTTGATAAATGCAGTACAGTAATGTGAATGTATTTTCTCTTCCTTACGATTTTCTTGATAACATCTTCTTTTCTCTAGCTGACCTTATTGTAAGAATACAGTATGTACACATATAACATACGATATACATGTTAGTCAACCGATTATGTTGTTGGTAAAGCTTCTGGTCCACAGTAGGCTACTAGTTAAGTTTTGGGGGGAATTAAAAGTTATGTGCAGAATTTTGACTGCATGGGGTGGGGGATGACATGTCTAAGCCCCACGTTGTTCAGGGGGCCACTGTACTACCCCTTTAATGCTGCATGACCAGGTATATTTACACAAGGATTCCCTCTACTTAGTAAACATCAGGTTTTTGACATAACTCATCCCTAAGCCACTTGTCAAGAACCTGCGGCAGGCAAATTTATCTCATAACCAGCTTAAATTGACAATATAAAACAGAAACCATAAAGTCAGTGAAAAAGCCAGACTTACGGGGGAAAGACAGACAGGTCTTTGGTTCTAAACCTGGATATAAGTGAAAAATCAGAATATTAATCGTCTGAAAGGACTACCCTGCCTCCCTCCCCCCTTTTCCTGACCCCTCCAGGATACTCAGAAAGGAAATGGCATGTTTCTGCTGGGTTGGGTGATTGAGGGGAACGAATCTGAATTATAAAGTGTTACAGGCTCTTGGAAGAAGGAAGGTGCTGTCAGAATAAAAGATGCTGTACTTCACTCTCTCTGTGGCATTTGTATATAAGTCCACAGTTTGTGACCTATTTTATAGTTGGCTGACTGCTCTCTCCTCCCCGCTCTTATTAAACAAAAGACTTGCAGGTTCTGGAAAGTACTGGCTACGATGCAGCCACGCCCCGTCATCCCAACCGTGCTGTGATGGGCCGAAAAGAGCCCCAGGTTGGAGGCAGAGAGCAGCTCTGGCCACTGTGGGGTGCCTGCGACGGGCTCTGGACAAGGGTGGCCCAGGGTAGCAAGGGAGGCTGCTGGGGGAGGAATGTGCAGCAGCTCCCGTCACACAGGCTTCATCAACTTCTCTTCCCGCCCCCCCCTCGCTGAGACTCAGGCCCTCCACTTTCTGTCACCTATGTCTCTCTTCCATCTACAACCAACTTGTCTCTATTTTATCACTTCAGATTCATTCAATACACATTTATTAGGCACCTGCCACCGCTCTTCAGCACGCCTCAGTCTACCCTTCATCCTCACTGCCCTCACTGCTCTGGACAAGGGCACCTGTCTGTTGTTCCCAGCGCTCTCTCCGTGGCATCTGAGAGCACTGATCTCGGCACGTTTCATAAAATTTGCTCACCCTTTGCCTTCCTTAATAACCCTCTCCCTTGGTGTTGCTCCTTCCTCCGATGCCTCCCTCTGGGCCTCCTTCTCATGCCTTGTCCTTTTTCAGCATTCAGTGTGGATATGTCCCAGAGTGACATTCCTAACCCTCTTCTACTTCTACACACTGCCCTGGATCGCCCCATGACTTCCCAGGGTGTCCCCCATCATCTACAATGCAGAAAACCTGGGGGGCCATATCACTAGCCATAATGTCTCTTCTGAACTGCAGACATGTTTCGTCAGCTGCTTGCACAACACAACCGTCTGTCCCGGTGAGTAAGGCTGTGTGACAAGTCACCCCCAAACCGAGTGGCATAAAACAACCATGGATTGGGTCAGGAGCTCGGGGCACAGGAAAGCCAGTTGTTTCTGCTGTATGACATGTGGAGCTTCACCTGGGAGAACTGAAAGGCTGGAGTGATTTAACAGCTGAACAATGGAATAACCTGGAAGCACCTCCACTCATATGTCTAGTGGTTGGTGTCTCCATCTCCACGTGTCTGTTGGCTGTAATCTCATCTGGGACTCTCAGTCAGAACACCTACACATGGCTTCTCCATGGGCCCAGGCTTCCTTACGGCATGGCAACCTCACGGTCCCTGGACTTCCTACCAGGCAGCTCAGGGCTCCAAGGGTGGGTGTCCTAGCTAACAATGAAGAAGCTGCACCACCTTTTGTGACCTAGTCACAGAAAGCACTTAAGGTACTTCTGTCACTTGATACCAGTACAAGGTGTCACAAGCCGCCATATTCGGGGGGGGGGGAGGGGAGGAGACCCCATCTGGTGATGGGGGCTGTGGAAAAGCTGTAGAAGAGCATGCAGGACAGAAGATGTGACATCACTCCTGCGTCCCCAGCCTCATAACGGTGCTCCATCCGTACAGATGCATCACAGTGCCACATACACTCTCTTTCCTCCATGCTTTTACACGTACTTTTCCCCTGACTGGAGCATCTTCCCCTGTCTTCTAGCTCCCACCAGTATCTGACTTTTCTCTCTCACTGCTCTTTGTCCTTCAAAGGACATCTCATCTCAGATGCCACTCCCTTCAGATCCAAGTTTGTCCTTATAAGAGACGCAGGGTCCACCTCATCTTGCTTTCCTCCCTCCTCCCGTTGGTCTCCCTTACTCACTGGACAACTGGATGTGGAGGGATATCCCACACCTGAGCTCTGAGTCACCTCACCTGAGCTCAAAGTCTGGTTGTGCCACTTGCTGATCCTGTGAACCTGAGCGATTTGCTTAACTTCATAAAACTTTCGTTCCCGCCTTTATAAAGTGAGAAAACGATTCTACCGCCTTTTGGGGCTGAGGGCTAAATGGGATGGTGTAAAGATATCAGCCCATAGTTGCTAGCTATTAACACGATCCTCAGAACAGCCATATGGGTCAAAGATTCATTTGAAGAACCGGTGTTTACAGTGCAAACATTGCCCCTCTAGTGCTGAGGAGCTAGATTGCTCAAAAAAGTAAACTTCTTAAGCTATATTTAATGCACAGGCATCTACTGACTCTACTTTCTTTTTTTTTTTAATTTTTTTTTAATGTTTATTTCTGAGACAGAGAGAGACAGAGCGTGACTGGGGAAGGACAGAGAGAGAGGGAGACACAGAATCCGAAGCAGGCTCCAGGCTCTGAGCCATCAGCCCAGAGCCTGACGCAGGGCTTGATCTCAGTGACCGTTAGATCATGAACGGAGTCGAAGTCAGACACTTAACTGACTGAGCCACCCAGGCGCCCCCTATTGTCTCTATTTCTATACTTTCTTGTTTTAATGGTTACACTTAATGTACATTCGGTATTTAGACAGCCATTCTGAAGTACGAGCATTTGTATAGTATGTCCTATATTTGGCACAGCTAATTATTTCTCACCAAACATGCTTTTACTTCCTACTGACATTAGAGAGAATCTTCTTGCTTTTAAAAAGACACTTGCCCTAGTTATTTCTCCTAGGAAGGGTACCTCTCTTTCTGCTTGCACCATGACCCCAGGAGGGCAGCCAGTTCAGCATAATTAATACCCACATGTGGCTTTTCTTTCTCTCTTTGGTTCCACTAACCACTGTGTTCGGTGCTCACCATGCATGGTTTCGATCTGCTCTGGGCATTGAACATAGGGCTCCCTAAGATTGCCGTTGGGCAGAAGGCAGGCCCTGTTAAAATATTTGCAGTGAAAAGGCACGTTCTTCTGGTGATTTTGAGGTGGTATTTTTGGTTTTGTGGTGATTTTTGTTTATTTCTGTTTTTGTTTTGCTTCTTTTCATTGCACTTTTCTAGCATGCCAGGCAGTTACTGTTTGCGCAATTTGTGTGGACGGACTGTTTGTTTTAGGCATGACCATGCCAGGGGAGAGAAGACCTCAGTGTTGTTCAAACGCCACGCGTAAAATGACCCAAGTTTGAGCAGAATACAGAGAATACACAGGAGCAATGGAGAAAGCAATATAGGGACACAGATATCAGTTGAGCACAGGGATAGAGCCACTGGCAGAATGGAATGAGTCACTTGCCTCAGAGGCGATGAGCTTTCTATATTGGCTTATTGAAGTACTGGTTCGTCAGCAAATTGTAAGGAAAATTTAAAAATCCGTGAAAGTTGGATTAAGATACCTTATTCTTCCAAGATTTCATAACAAAATGCCACGAAGATTCACCACAATTGCTGGACAGCACCTCTAGGCTGCACTGCCCGGGCCCTGGAGGAGAATAGATCTAGAAGAGCTGTATCTGGGGGCGCCTGGGTGGCGCAGTCGGTTAAGCGTCCGACTTCAGCCAGGTCATGATCTCGCGGTCCGTGAGTTCGAGCCCCGCGTCAGGCTCTGGGCTGATGGCTCGGAGCCTGGGGCCTGCTTCCGATTCTGTGTCTCCCTCTCTCTCTGCCCCTCCCCCGTTCATGCTCTGTCTCTCTCTGTCGTTGAAAAAAAAAAAAATAGAAGAGCTGTATCTGCAGATGAAGAATTTAGTGTCCTCCAGTTACTGTGATGGTGAATACTGTGTGATCACCCCCACACACACACACACACAAAGGGAGTCCAGAAAAGTGACATATTCTACAGCTGCTTGAATCTTCACCAGTACATGGAGACTGTCCACTAGAATTCTCTGAACCTGTTCTTTCAAATTCAGAATCATGTTTGTCTCCATCTCCAAAAGTGTGCATTTGGTCCCCCGTCATATCCTTTCAGTATTCAAACTAGAGATGTGGTGATGGGTTAACAGAAGAGGCAAGGCAGGCCAATAAGAATGAATACACAGGAAATTAGAAAAACTGACTGAACAAGTACAGATACACCATGACCTCGTGTCTTTAAAATCCTTAAGACATTCTTGCTGGGAACAGTGTTGGGTGATCTCGGCCTGGAACCTGTGTGCCTCTCGTGACAGAGTCGTCTGTGGTACAAGAAGTCGGCTTCAGAGCTTAAAGCCACAACCCACCGCTGTGCCCAGAGATTGGCATAAGAATTTAAACAGTGTTTAAAGGGGAAATATGGTCCCAGGATTTCAAAGCCAAAGAGGAAACAGCAAAATATTTAATTCAATCATTCTACTTTGTAATTTTCAGTTTAAATGTCCCTTTCTCAAATAAACTCCTTCTAGGTTTCTGGACTGGATCAAGTTTCTAGTTGTATGCTCTATGACACAATGTACTTTTACTTTATAGTACTTAATACGATTAGAATTAAAAAGTAGATGATGTAATAAATGGTGCAGTGTCTTTCCCCCACAATCTTTATGTTCCCAGAGGGAAGCAATTGTCTCTCTTCGCTATGTATTCCCATATTTCATTGGAGTACCTGACATTTAAGTAGGTTTTGGATAATATTGGTTTAATAAGTTAGATGAAAGTTAAGCTCAGATAAATTAGCAGTGAAAAATTAAGTGAATGTTACAGCCCGACGCACACCTCATTCCCAGCTCCTAGCTGTAGTTTGCGTGCAGAGAGATAAAAGGAAGGAGAATCAACTGGGGCGCCTGGGTGGCTCGGTTGAGCGTCCAACTTCGGCTCAGGTCATGATCTCACAGTTCATGCGCCAGGCTCTGTGCTGACAGCTTAGAGCCTGGAGCTTCCTTTGGATTCTGTCTCTCCTTCTCTCTCTGCCCCTCCCCTGCTCACACTCTGCATCTCTGTCTCTCAAAAATGAATAAACATTAAATTTTTTTTGAAAAGGGGGTGCCTGGGTGGCTCAGTCGGCAAAGCATCCAACTTCGGCTCAGGCAATGATCTCACGGTTTCTGGGTTCCAGTCCCACGTCGGGCTTTGTGCTGACAGCTTGGAGCCTGGAGCCTGCTTTGGATTTTGTGTCTCCCTCTCTCTCTGTCTCTCCCAAGCTTATGGTCTGTCTCTCTGTCTCTCAATAATAAATAAACGTTAAAAAGTTTTTTTTAATTAAAAAAAAAAAGGAAAGTGAATCAAGGAAGGTTTTCTGCTACCTTGGATTTCCCAAGAATCTAAGAAATACCAAAGTATGTACATTTCATCTCATCTCGGATAGTTGCCATAGTTTCTACCTCACTCATTCAATAAATATTTCTCCAGTGCCTACTAGAGTCAGACACTGAGTTAAATGCTGGAGATATAAACTAAGAAAATGTTTCATTTCACTCTGTTTCCCTGTATCCAGTCTGCAGGAGCAGTTTGTAATTTACAAAATCTCTTCACAAGTTAAAGCTTTCAAGCTTCCATGTCTAGAAGTTCATAGAAAAAATGTTCAGGAAGCATGTAACAAATGGATCCTCTGACATGATCCCAATAGCCAAAGTAATAACTGTTAGCAGGATTCAGGCCAGATATCCTCTATCATAGGTTGGGTTACCCCAGAAGCACAGTCTGAGACAAGAACATGAGGGCCAGGGATGTAGGAAATGGGACAGAAATGGCATATATCAAGCAAGATTCTTCTGTAGGCAACTGGGGCTCAATCCTGCTGGGGAATTCTGAAAACCAGATACAACACATCTGAGTTCTCCCACATGAAAGACAAGAAAATTTGAATATTCCTCTTGAAACTCCCATCCGGTCATTGGCAGAGGGCTGCTTCCTGGCAAATGTCTCCCTGGCCTGCCTTCAGTCAAGGGAAGTCCATGAAGCTCTTGGAATGCACAGGGTGGTGCGGGCTAAGGGCCTCCGGACAAGGTGCTGACGGTGTCGACTGTATTTTCACCTCTAGTCAAAGAAAGTCTGAAGACTGAGTTTTGGTCTTCCCTCTTCACTGTCTCTGTTTCCATTCTTCTCTCATCACCCCTGCAGTCCTGGAAAGCTGGCTGGAAATTCATGCCTGGTATGAGAATAAAGACAAGCCTCTGTCTGGGCCAGGGCCCTGTGCTCAATGAATGACAACGACTGGGCAAGGGAAGGTGTGAGAACAACATGGGTACGATCCATTATCTTCATACCCACTCTGTACGGCAGCACATGGATGGAGAACACCTTTAAAATGTAGATTCCGGGGCGTCTGGGTGGCTCAGTCGGTTAAGTGTCCGACTTCAGCTCAGGTCATGATCTCATGATCTGTGAGTTCGAGCCCCACGTCAGGCTCTGTGTGGACAGCTCGGCACCTGGAGCCCGTTTCAGATTCTGTGTCTCCCTCTCTCTCTGCCCCTCCCCTGTTCATGCTCTGTCTTTCTCTGGATCAAAAATAAATAAACATTAAAAAAATTTTTTTAAATGTAGATTCCAATCACACCACTCTAGGAATAAATCCTTCCCTTATTCCACAAGGCCCTCCAGGACTTGGCTCCAGCCAACCTCTCTGACTTCATCTCCTGTCACTTTGTCCTCACTCACTCTGTGCCAGCCTCACTGGCCTTCTTTCTCCTGCTCAAGCATGCCAAACTTGTTCCTGCCATAAACTCATGCACTTGTGGTTCCTCTGTCTAGAACGCTGCCTCCCGCTTGTCACAAGGCCACAGGGGCTTCATTTACATCGTGGCTCAAGTGTCACTTCTCCAAATAAGATGCCCTTAACTGCCTCCAAGTCATTACTTATTCATCAACCCCACTGCATGTTCTCTGTAGGACTTAACACTTCCCAAGTTTTCCTTATAGTTTATTTCTCTCACACACATATGCCCAAACTAGACTGTAAGCCCCATGAGAGCAGGGACTTTTATGTCTTATTCCCGAAACCTTCACTGCCTAGATTAGCATGTGTTCACCCATGAATATTTGATGAATATGATTATGGCCTAGGTCACTGCCCCTGCTGGAGCACACAGGGAGGTGAAAAGCAATGTGAGTCTAAGAACATCCCTACAGAAATCCCTCTGTCTGGCTTTTATCAGCTTCAATATTCTCCTTTGAAATCAGTGTGCTATATATTGCTATTTCCTTTGACACAGGATAATTGTGTTATTCAGTAACAAGGATGGCTGCTTTCAGCACTCCTATTCAACATAGCACTGGAAGTTCGAGACAGAGCCGTTAGGCAATAAATAAACATATGGTGTCCAACATGGAAAGGAAGAAACAAAATGATCTCTGTTTGCAAATAACATGATTTCATCTGTAGAAAAACTAAAAGATTCCACAGAAATACTATTATAACTAATAAACCAAGCAAAGTTGCAAGACACAAAATCAACACACACACAAAAGTTGTATTTCTATACACTAACAATGAACAATCCAAAAAGAAAACAATTCCATTTATAATAGCACACATACACACAAATATCTAGAAATCAATTTAACCCAGGAGGCAAAAGACTGATACACTGAAAACTACAAAAATTGCTGTAAGAAATTAAAGACAGAGACGCAGAAAGACAATCCATTTTTATGGACTGGAAGACTATTGTTAAGATGTCAATATTACCCAAAGCAGTCTACATATTTAATGCAATCTCTATCAAAATCCCAACAGCGTTTTTGCAGAAATAGAAAAAAATCCATCCTAAAATTTATGTTGAATCTCAAGGGACTCTGAGGAGATGGGAACGATCTTGAAAAAAGAAGAGCAAAGTTGGAGGCCTCACATTTCCTGATTTCAAAACTTACTATAAAACTACAGCAATTAAAACAGTACGGTACTGGCCTAAGATATGTATATAGACCAATAGGATAGAACAGACAGCCTAGAGATAAATACTTGTATATATGGTCAAATGACTTCCCTTTTTTTTTTAATGTTTATTTTTGAGGGAGAGAGAGACAGAGCGTGAGTGGGGGTGGGACAGAGAGAGAGGGAGATACAGAATCCAAAGCAGGAGTGCAGGCTCTGAGCCAGCAGCACAGAGCCTGATGCAGGGCTTGAACCCACAAACTGTGAAAACATGACTCGAGCTGAAGTTGGACGCTTAACCAACGGAGCAACCCAGGTGCCCCGGTCAAATGACTTTACATGAGGGTCCCACGACCATTCAATGGAGAGAGGGCAGTCTCAACAAATGGTTTTAGAAAAACTGGGAGATCCACATGCAAAAGAGTGAATGTAGATCCTTACCTTCTACTCTATACAACAATTAACTCAAAATTATTGAAAGACATAAACCTAAGAGCTAAAACTACAAAGCTCCTAGAAGTAAACCAAAGAAAATCTTCATGACATTGGATTTGGCAATGATTTCTTAGATGGGACACCAAAAGCACAGGCAACGAAAGAAAAAAATAGATAAAATGGATCACACGAAAAATGAAAACTTCTGCGCATCAAAGGACACAATCAGCAGAGTGAAAGGGCAACCCACAGAATGGGAGAAATATTTGCAAATCATATGTCTGAGAAAGGATTAATATCCAGAGTACATAAAAAACTCCTACAAGTCAACATCAACAAAAATAAATAACGAGATTTTAAAACAAGCAGAAGACTGTAGTTGATGTTTCTCTAGGTGTGATATACAGATGGCCAGTAACCATATGAGGAGATGGTCAACACCACTAGTCATTAATGAAATACAATAGGAACTACAGTGAGATACCACATGTTCATTCGGATGACTACTTGCAAAAAAAACAAAAACAAAGAACAAAAAAACAGAAAATACTTGTTGGTGAGGATGTGGAGAAATTGAAACCCTGGCACTGAGGGTGGGAATATAAGTGGTACAGTCACTATGGAAAACAGCCTATCAGTTCTTCAAAAATATAAAATAGAGAGTTAACTATGACCCAGCAACTCCTCTCCTTGAGTATACACCCAAAGGAATTGAAAGCAGGGTCTTGAAGAGATAGTCATACATCCATATTCATAGAAGCCATTATTCACAATAGTCAAGAGGTAGAGGTAACCCAAGTGTCCATCAACAGAGGAATGGAGAAACAAGATGTGTTATACACAGACAATGGAATCTTACTCGGTTTTAGGAAGGGAATTCTGTCACATGCTATACCATATAAGAATCTTGAAGACATTAAGCTGAGTCAAATAAGCTAGTCACAAAAAGACAAATACTGTATGATTCCACTTACATGATGTACCTGGAGTAGTCAAAGTCATGGAGACAGAAGTGGAAAGGTGGTTGCCAGGCGGTAGGGGGTAGGGAGAAATGGGGAGTTGCTATTTAATGGGTATGGAGTTTCAGGTTTGCAATATGAAAACATTCTAGATATTGGCTGCATAATAACGTGAATATAATTGGCACTATTGAATTGTATACTTGAAATGGTTAATTTTATGTTACGTGTATTTTACTACAATTAGAATTTTTGAATTGAAAAAAAATACTAGCTTCTCAATTCATGCAGGAGAAAGAAAGTCTACAACGCAAATAATTTAGAAATTCTATTAACTCAAGCTTATAGAAGATATGAAGTCATTCTTTAAAATGTCATGGCCTCAGGGCATCTGGGTGGCTCAGTCAGTTGAGCACCTGATTCTTTTTTTTTTTTAATTTTTTTTTAACGTTTATTTATTTTTGAGACAGAGAGAGACAGAGCATGAACAGGGGAGGGGCAGAGAGAGAGGGAGACACAGAATCCGAAACAGGCTCCAGGCTCTGAGCTGTCAGCACAGAGCCCGACGTGGGGCTCGAACTCACGGACCATGAAATCATGACCTGAGCCGAAGTCAGACGCCCAAACGACCAAGCCACCCAGGCGCCCCGAGCACCTGATTCTTGATTTCGGCTCTGGTTGTGACCCCCGGGTCCTGGTGTCTCCCCGCGTTGGGCTCTACACTGAGCATAGAGGCTGCCTTGGAATCTCTCTCTCTCTCTCTCTCTCTCTCCCCCTCCCTCTGCCCCTCTGCCACACTCATACTCTCTCACTCTCTCTCTCTAAAATAAAAAAGGAAAAACAAATAGAAAAAAAATAAAATGTCATTGCCTCCTTCAGCTGAAAAGCACTACTAGGGAGAAACTTAGCATATTTTCCACTTACACTTTGAGCTCCCCAGTTCTGTAGCAGCTCCAAAACTTTTGGACTTTTCTTCAAGCAAACCTCTAAATCTGTGATGATTTTCAGAAACGGGAATACACAGAGGCTTACAAGACAGAGGTGTCCACAGTTTTCTGCCGGAGGCAGTGTTAAACTGAAGAACCGCATGTGACAGGAGACAAATAAGGGAACAAGTCCAAGCTCAAAAAACCCACTGTGTTCCAACATACATTTAGTGGAACATATGTGTATGTGGTGGCTAGAACACTGTTCTGAGAGTCAGAGGACTTGAGTCTTAGTCCCAACTCTGCCACCAAAGAGCTTCCTAAGCTTAGACAAGCATCTCATTGTGTTCTTTGTAAAATAAGCAAGAGGGAGAGATCATTTAGGACCCTGCCCACTCCCCCTCAACACACAGGAAAACAAGTTAAGAATCTGTTTAAAGCAGAAATTAATCACCTTGCTTGTGTATTCTCAAACTTGTAAAAGGTAGCAAAGACAATTCAGTGTACTGAAGTCTTCAAAGAATCGCTAGAGAAATCTGGCAAAATCCCACCCGCTCTGTATCGCCTTCACTGCTATTACAAACTCACTTCAGGGGGTGCCTGGGTGGTTCAGTTGGTTAAGCATCCGACTTGGGCTCAGGTCACAATCTCGCCATTTGTGGGTTCAAGCCCCACGTCAAGCTCTGTGCTGAGAGCTCAGAGTCTAGAGCCTGCTTCAGATTCTGTGTCTCCCTCTCTCTGCCCCTCCCCTGCTCAGGCCCTCTTGCTCTCTCTCTCTCCCCCTACCCCTCTCTCCCTCAGAGAATAAATAAACATTTATAAACATTTTTTAAATAAACAACATTTTTAAAAATAAAAAAAACCAATTTCACTTCAAGCTGTGTGGCGGTAAACCGGAACCTGGTGTCACAAAATGCAATCACTTACCCTCCCCATAGCATATCCCTACTGGGCGCAATTGGGTCTGCACACTGGGACATGGAGGCTTCTTCCAACTACGGAGTGAACCACTGGTGGGGTCATGTTCTCAGGGAAACTAATTTTCCCTTCGGCAGGTCTACCCCACGGAAACTGTGGCCAGCATCAGCGGACGTGAACGCTGCGACAGGACTGTACTCAGCCCCAACCTCGGTGCACCCGTCTGGTCTGAGATGGTCCAAATAGAGCTCAGCGTCTCCCTTCCCACCCCCTCCTCCTCCCACCACATCCTCCTGCCCTCCTACAACATGCCATGGAAAGGACTGAGAAAGACAATGTGTATTTCTTTTTCTTCCTGACAAAAATAAACATTCACATCATGTTTTAAAGTCTTCAGAGAAGTTTTCATATGCTTGTCTCATTTAATCCCCACACGGATGAGGTAAGTGGTATTTTTACCCCTTTGCATAGACAGAGAAATTCAGACTTGGAGGATTGTGTAGCTTGTCGCAAATGACAGAGCCCGCAAATGGGGCATCCTGACCAGCAGTCACTAATGGCGCTAAATGTGTCAAGTTCTCTTGCTGCTGGGTCCAAACAAGTGTTTACTGAATGCCTAGCGGGCTTTATAGTAGACGGTCACAAACTGCTTTGAACATAAGCAAGAACAGAGTTTGAATACCAGCTCCGTCCCTTGCTAATCTTATAACATGGGTTGCATTACTCTTTTCTTCATTCATTCAGCAATAGTTACTAGGTGCCCTCTGTGCCAGGTGCTGTTCTAGGCTCTGGGAACACAGCAGCGGACAAAATGGGCAGGGGCATCATTCTTGGGGGCTTTACAGTGAGAGGGGAGAGAGCAAACTAGATGTACTACCAAAATAGTTGCAGGGAGATAAATGCCATGAAGAAAATGATACAGAGGAAGATGACAGAGAACAATTCGGGAGAAGAAAATGCTAATTTAAATAGAATAGTGAGGGAAGGCCTTTTTCAAGATATGGGATTTGACCTGCAATCCGATTAACAAAAACAATCTAGGCATTTGAGGAATCCGGGGCCAAGGGAAAAGAAAGTCCAGAGGCTCTAAGGCAAGATTAATTTGGGGTTTCACACAAAAAGAAGCCCCTTGAGACTAGAGCATAGAGAAAGAAGGAAAGGAATGACAGAAATAAGTTGGGCCATATTATAGAAAGCATGGAGGCCAAAGTAAGGAGGCTGGATTATTCTAATTACAACAGGAAGCCACTAAATTTTTTAAGCATAAGAGTAACATTATCTGATTTATATTAACCGCTCATAATACAACTTTTCTAAGCCTGAATTTCCTCATCTGCAAAATTCTTTTTTTTAGGTTTGTTTTATTTATTTATATAAAATTTAAAAAGTTTTTTTTTAATGTTTATTTATTTTTGAGAGAGTGAGAGACAAAGTGCAAGTGGAGGAGAGGCAGAGAGAGAGAGAGAGAGACAGACACAGAATCTGAAACAGGCTCCAGGCTCCCAGCTATCAGCATAGAGCACAACGCAAGGCTCGAACCCAAAAGCTGCGGCCTCATGACCTGAGCTGAAGTCAGACACTTAACCAACTGAGCCACCAGGCGCCCCCATCTGCAAAATTTTTATAATAATAGTAGCTACTTGATTGTTTTGTTGAGAAAACTCAATTTGGCCAATGACAGTTCAATATCTAATAGCTCCTTTTCTTCTTCTTCTTCTTCTTCTTCTTCTTCTTCTTCTTCTTCTCTTCCTCCTCCTCCTCTTCCCCCTCCCCCTCCTCTCCCCCTCCCCTTCTCCTTCCCCTCTCCCTCCTCCCTCTCCTCCTCCTCTCCCTCTTCTCCCTCCACCTCCTCCTCTCCCTCCTCCCCCTCCTCCTCCTTCTTCTTCTGGTTATGGTTATGGTTATGGTTATGGCTTCTTCTCCTCCTCCTCCTCTTCCCCCTCCTCCTCCTCTTCCCCCTTCCCCTCCTCTCCCCCTCCCCTTCTCCTTCCCCTCTCCCTCCTCCTTCTCCTCCTCCTCCTCTCCCTCTTCTCCTTCCACCTCCTCCTCTCCCTCCTCCCCCTCCTCCTCCTTCTTCTTCTGGTTATGGTTATGGTTATGGCTATGGTTAAGGGATGAGTGACATTTGAACTCCTAACAAGGAGCATAATAATCAGAATACACCATGTAATACTCATAGCATACACTAAAGGTATAAATTGCATATAGACACACAGGTTTCTAGACGACTTCAGGCTGCAAATTCTGGAAGCATTTGCTGCTTTTTGACTCGGCCTTATTCCCTGGGAGAGGAAGTGGGGAACACAAACTGTTTCAGCAGAGGGTATCTTGTTCTCTTCCCTCCAGCTGTTTCTTCTCTCAGGTGGGTCTCCAGAAGCCTCTCTGGCTTAGTTCTCCATTCCCCATTCATGGTTGTGGCAAAAACTGTTTGCTATCCACCAACTATTTCCTCTCTTCCTGGGATCATGAATGGGTGGGTTGCCTTTCCCAGCCACCGTTGGCCACTTAGCAGTAAGCCTGGACACTGAATGTGACCAGAGGTGATTTGTATCACTTCCCGGTCAGCCTAGCCTGTAAAATCCTCTTATGTAATATCCCCTATGCTCTTTCCCCTTACCCTGGCCAGATATGTATGCCCGGGACAATGATGGAAAGTATGTATTAAAGGGGGTGGAGCCTCCATCAACCTTGGCCTCTAAGTCATTTGCAGAGCACAGTCCTCGGACCCACCTGGAACTATCTGCGCTTCGCTACATGCTGTAGCAGACTGAAGAACAAGGCTGAGGTAACAGTCCTGCATTCCATTTCTACAGTCTTGTTATATTAAAAATCGCCAGTGTTTGTGGCCTAGTTTCTGAAAATACATGGTTCTTGACAGAAAGCCTTCCACGGGCACTCATAAGACCCTGAAGGGTCTTCTCTGGTTTGATTGCATATTTTTCACTTTCCAGCCACATCTATCCATCAGCTTCTCTCTTAGATAGCAGCATAAAAGTTGCTATAGATTTGTATCTAGTTCAGTGATGAGTATCCAGAAAGGGGACACGGAACCTCTATTTAGGGACCTTCAGCCACAAATTTAACTCCTCCATGGAATTATTTTAGGTTCAGCCTACTCTGTTCTCAGTGCACTGTGCTTCCCTCAGCAGGGCTGTATTTTTGGTGTGTCTGTCTCCTCCCCACGGCTCCCGAGGGTACATTCAATGTCTAGTGCAGCTTTGTGTCCTCAATACCTACCCGGCGACTGGTCCCGAGGAGGTGCTTAGGGATTGCATTAATAGTGGGGGGAGGGTGTTGTGGTTTTTCTAAACTTACTGATTCGACACAGACGTTAGACTCTATTGCACTAGCAGGTATCATTAACCAACATCCAACAAGTAACTACAAGCAATGTCTTAAACTCACTTCGGGAATGTTCCCAAGGCAACAGTTCTCAGTCACCAGGGCACCCACCGAAGCTTCAGAGCAGTGCTATGATATCTACATCCTGTCCACAGTGCTTTCCTCTGAATCACAGCGGTACGTGGAGGCAAGGACAGTGGCAGCTTATGATAAACACTCATGCACTTCCTGGCCTGCCTTCAGAGCTAACAAGGGAGGTGTGTGGTTCCCATCTTCCCCTGGGTACAGGGCTAGGCTCCCGACATGTTACAGGATCAATTAAAATCGAGAACTGGCCTTGTTCACATTTTTAAAGACTTTTTGGCTCTCCAGCAGTCTTGTTAGATTTGGGCAAGGGGAGAAGAAATCACCATGATTCTGTTCACTGCAATTTTGTTGTTGTTGTTTCAAATTTGAAAATGTCAGAAGGAAGTGGTAGGGACCTTGAGAAAAAGTGATCCAGTGGATAAGGGCAAAGGCTTGGGAGTTTGAGAGATCCAGATTGGAATTCAGATGCAACGCTTGCTAGCTTTTGAACCTCAGTACCTTGTTTAAACTGTCTGAGCCTCAGTTTTTTCATCTGCAATTGGAAAGTGAAAATAGTACCCACTTCAAAGGGTTGCTGATAAGAAAGTGAGATCATGTATATGCTTAGCACCGTGCCTATCATGTAGTAAGTAATCTATACACATATTAACTATTAACATAGAACTATAACATAGAACTATTAACATATTAACTATAACATATTAACTATATTGGGGCTTTTTTGTGATTATCTTGTCCCTTACTTTTATAATTGAGTAAACTGAGTCCTGGAGAGATTAAATAATTTAAGCAACTAATTAGAAGCAGAGCAACTGCAATAAATCAGATTATTCTGAGCCTCACTCTGGGGGTCTGCCTATTACAGCACTGGATTTATTCTCGTGCCCCAGGATCTCGATGAAATGCTCCCCTGATTTGGAATACAATTTCCATTTGCTTGCAAGACTTTCAAACCAATTGTCAGGAGAGAGAGTCTTCCTGCCTTCAAGGAGGTCATAACGTAAGCACAATCTGAAACCTTTCCAGGTAGATGGAAATAGAAGATACTCAGATCACATACTGAGTTGGAAAAACAGATGTTCTAACATTGTTTCCAAGATAATGTCCTTAGGAAGAGGCTGCAGATAATTTGGAATCTTTCTAATAAATCTTGAAGATGAAGAAAGTAGACACTCAAGCCAAGTGAAAAAAAATCAAGGGATGCTAAGATCAGAGCTCGGCTCCACCCTCTGGGAGGAGTGTGGAGGAAAGCCCGAGGAGGGATGATACCCCTTACAGGTGAGAAAACCAAGAGGTGGGGTATTCACACACCACAGAAGTCTCAGAATGAATTCACACCCAACGTGTCCTTATATGAATTATTTTACCCAGTTCCTCACCATGCTTCAACCTGTTCCTTCTGTCCTTGACTCTGTGGGTGGTCTTTCCAGTCTCCTGTCCCCCAAGCTAGAAATCTTGGCTTCACCCTCCACTCTTCCTTCTCCTTCGCACCAAGCCATCGACAAATTCTGTCTTTCCAACCAAACAAACTCAATCCAGATTTGGAAACTGGCCCCACCTCTTATCTCCACCACCATTGCCCTATCAGAACATGGGCTTTACCTGTTGGAGATACTCCAGTGGCCTCCTGTCTCACTCTCCTCTCTTCTAGAAGACATCAGAGTATAGCAACTGATACAGAAATCAGCCATCCTTCAGTCTGGTCATGCATTTGCTTCAGTACTTCTGTTTCAAATGGAAAAAAAAAAACAGACATAAATAGGGCAATTAGCACCATAGAGTGTGAGATCTGTCAGCCACTAAATCAGTGAGAAAGTTTTGTTTTGTTTTTGAGTAATAAACATCTATATCTGATTATGGAAGAGAAGCTTAGGTTTATTTTTTAATCTGCAGGAATAACTAAACATTTTGAGATTAAGAATTCTCCAGCTCCTTCTACACTTTATCTCCTAGTACAATAATGAAGACATTTTAGGGTTTTCATGTGGAATGAGAATGAATTAATTGGATAATAAGCCTGAAAGAAAGATGAAACATCTCTCTTTCAAGTGTTTACTTAGCGCCTCCTACATACTGAACTCTCTCACAGTCAGGTACTATAACCGTGGCAAAAGAATTTTAAGACCTGGTCCCTGCTCTGAAGGACAACATAATCTCGTCCTGTGATAAAATGAAAACACATGATACCACTAGAGAATAACACAAGTTACCATTTGGTAGTATTAAGTGCAAAAAAATAAATAGATAAAGTCCCAGAACAGGACATGAAACTAATCCGCGAACAACTTGTTCTAGCCTCATAATGCTGCATATTTCCAGAACATTAAAATTTGGTTCAGTCTATTTTTAAATGCTTTGTCAAGTTTCAAGGTCGTTTCAGGTGAGCACTGTTACCCGTTATTTCAAAATGTTGCACATCATCATCCCCCAAATATGTAGAATTTCCTAGAATTTAGCTTGTATTGTTTTCAAACCATCTGTTCTAGTGCAGTCAGATATTGGAAGAAATATACATCTTCAGAGTCATGACTATGGGCTATAAGGCCACCAGAGATGCTTTAAATTTTTTTTTAACGTTTATTTATTTTTGAGACAGAGAGACAGAGCATGAACGGGGGAGGGTCAGAGAGAGGGAGACACAGAATCTGAAATAGGCTCCAGGCTCTGAGCCGTCAGCACAGAGCCCAACGCGGGGCTCGAACCCACGGACAGTGAGATCCTGACCTGAGCTGAAGTCGGACGCCCAGCCAACTGAGCCACCCAGGCGCCCCCAGAGATGCTTTAGTAAACTGAATTTTTTTCAAAATCAATTTTCTTTTTCTTATTAGTAAAGTAACCCATTTTGTGTAGATGTTTCTGCTACCCGTTGTTTGTTTTTACTGCCAATCTCTCATTATTTCCATACATTTGCCTTTTCACACCAATGAAAACTTTCCTCCATGCACTGATGATAGTAAGAACATTTAATGGCTTCCCTTTGAGAGGCTTCTAAGTACGAACCCCAGGCTAAGTGCTTTGTATGCCATATCCATGCCTAATCCTTACAACACTCTGCAGGACAGGTGTTAACTAGCATAATTTTACAGATGAAGAAACTGAGGCTTAAAGAGGAAAGAGGCTTCAAGTAGAGGAAACTAGGACTGAACCAGAGCCTATCTTTAACTGCTTCCTATCACCTCCATCTATTTACTCTCTGTAGCAAATGGTATAGATGCCAAAAGGACCGAATGACAAGGATGTGAGAGCAGTGTGACCAGCATCCCTAGGCACTGCCATCCTCCAGCCCGAGGGCCATGAGCTTCTCCTCACGGAGGACAGCAGCTCTGTCCTCGGGTCCTGTTTGACTGGGTCCCAGGTACAAGATCCGTCCAGGGTCTGTCTTCGTATCCACGATGATGATGAGCCACAGAGCACAGCATGTGCTGTGATTACTTTTTGCTTTTAAAATGGCATCATTCATTTCAGAAAGGCTGGATTATACAATATGTTGGAAATTCATAACATTTCCTTCTGGAGTTGACACTGACCATTGGCTCAGATTTCTATAATCAGGTTCTGGCAGGGGGCCATGTTTTTAGAAGAAAAACAAATTCCTGTGAAAGCATTCGAAGTGGGATGATCACAGCAACCCTATGGCAATCACAGAACAGAAGGATGGAGCTTCTAAAATAGGTTGAAATGTATAAAATACATTGAAACTTCTAAAAGAGCCTGAAAGGCTTTGGAAGAAAAGTTCTGCATAAAATAAAAAATAAACATACGGCCAAAAGACTGTAATATGTATATACATAACTATTTATGTTAGCACATGAATGAAATACAGGGTACTGAGAATATATTTAATAGAAGCAAAAAACATGTACATAGACATCACCTTGGGCCCCTCGCACTTTCTTGGGAGATCCTGAGCAACGTAACAGGAGCCCAAATCCACAGCCTGGAGAGGCTCCAACGCCTCCTCTACATTTTCTATGACTTCTGGGACGTCCTTCATCAGGCCTTCCTCTACCCCTCCCTTTGTACTGCCTATATCCTGTCCACCCAGACTACAAAGTCCAGCCCCTGCAACATGTTCCCTGGACCTCCCACCCATACAAATCCGCCTATACCCAAGCATTGAAGATTTAACGACTTTATTGATGATGTAGGGATTATGAGGTTGAATTAATTTCAGCATCTCATGACCTCTAACATCACCCCTTCCCTCCTCTCTTCTTCCTCCTTCCTCTTCTACTGGATTAATAAGGGGATTCTTTTCTCTCACATGTAAAGAAATTCAACTTCTAACTCTCTATCTCAGTTCTCTCCTTCTCAAATAAATGCTGTGTCCTTCCTAAGAGGAACTAGAAAATACAATTGTCTCCATCTCTGTATGTACGTCCACTTACATTCACAATGCACAGAACCCATTCTTCTTCACAACAACTCTCTTACATATTTATGGGTCAGGACTCTGGTCTGCAAGGGGCAGAAACCAAGCTCACACTGGCAGAAGCATACAAAGGAATCTAAGGGCTCATGAAATTAAAAAGTCTAAGGGTGCTAACCACGGATGAAACTTGAAACAGGGACTCAACTGAGCCATCGGGGTCTCCCTACATCACACAGGTCTGCTTTCTTTCTAAGGCAGGTCCTCAACAGGTGGTGGTCCTTGAGATTCCGGTCTTAAGAAAAGTTCTACCCTACTGCTAGATCATTGTGAAGCCAATCACATAATGTTTATTTTTGCTTGGTGCCTAGTACACTGCCTGGAACATAATGAGAACCCAATAAATGTTAGTTGAATTCAATTATTTGCTTAATATTTATTCAGGGCCTATGTGTGTCCACCTTGAGAATGCAGCAGCACACCAGAGTCTCTGCTCTCATCTGGCTTTACGATTCTGCTGAAGGAGACAGGTAATAAACAAATCAGATAATTTCACACAGCAAAAAAGGGCTATGAGTAAATTAAACAAGGCAATATGATAGATGGTGACTAAGGTGTGACGGAGGGCTCCCTTAGACAGGGTTAGGGAAGGATTGCTTTGAAGAGGAAATATTTGACCCTACATCTGGATGGTGAGGAGCCAACTGTGTGGAAATAGAAAAGAATGTTCCAAGCAAAGACAGAAGCAGAGCAAAAGCCTTATGGCGGGAAGGAGTTTAGCAGGTCTGATCTATGAGACAGATGATCAGTGACACTGGCACATTCCATGTAAAGACAGTGCTATTACATGAGGCCATGGAGGTAGGCAGTTCACAAGTCAGTGGGGCCTATAGTTCAAAAGGGGTCATTTGGATTTTATGCTGGTGCAGTGAGGACCTACTAGAAGATTCTATGCAAGAATGCTGTGATCTGACTTACTTTTTCATGGTAAAATACATATAACACAAAATGCACCATTTGCCGTCTTAATTTTTAAGTGTACAATTGTTGTGCAACCAATCTGCAGAACTTTTCCGTATCACAAAACTGAAACTATACCCACTAAAAAAACAAAAAACAAAAAACTCCTCCTGCCTCCCTCCCTCAGCCCCTGTGAACCACCATTGCACTTTCTGGCTCTATGAATGGGACCACTTTTGATACCTAATCTCATATAAATAGAATACTACAATATTTATCCTTTTGTGACTTATTTCACTTAGCAAAATGTCTTCAAGGCTCATCCTTGTTGCACCATGAGTCTGAATCAGAATCTCCCTCCTTTTAAGACTGAATAATATTCCCTTGTGTGTATATTTTGTTTATTCATCTCCTGATGAACACTTAACTGCTCCCACCTTTTAGTTATTGTGAATATTGCTGCTACGATCATGGGTGTGCAGATATCTCTTCAAGACCCTGCTTTCAATTCTTTGGGGTATATACTCAGAAGCGGAATTGCCGGAACATAAGTAACTCTGTTTCCAATTTTTGGGGACTGCCATGCTGTTTCTCATGGCGGGTGCATGATTTTTACGTTCCCACCAACAGTGCGTGAGGGTTTCAATTTCTCCATATCCTCACCACACCTGTTATTTTCTATTTTTCCACACTCATCCTAATGAACGTAAGCTGGGGTCTCATTGTGGTTTTCCTTTGCTTTTCCCTAATGGTTAATGAGATCGAGCAGCTTTTCATGTGTTTGTTGGCCTTTTGTATATCATCCCTGAAGATGTATCTTTTCAAATCCTTTGCCCATTTTTCAATTCAGTTGTTTGGTGTTTAGTTGTTGACTTGTAGGAGCTCTTCATATATATTCTGGATATTAACTCCTTATCAGATATATCATTTGCAAATATTTTCTCTCATTCTTGTAATTGCCTTTTATTCAGTTATGCCCTTTGATGCACAGGTTTTTAGTTTTAATGTAGTCCAACTTATCTGTTTTTTTTTCTTTTGTTGTCTATGCTTTTGTCATACATATCCAAGAAATCACTGCCAAATCCAACGTCATGAGCTTTAACGCTATTTTTTCTTCTAGGAATGTTATAGCTTTAGCTCTTACATTTGGTTCAACTTGCATTTTTAAAAGATCACTTTGACCCCCAGTGAGAAATGGACTGTAGAAAGGGAAGAATGGAGGTGGGAGTGATCAGTTAGGACACTCTTACCGTAGCAAGAGATGATGGCGACCTGGACCAGAATGGAAGAGTGATGGCTTAATCCAACTGTACAAACACTTATCGAGAGTCTTCTGCAAGGTAATAGCAACTGTTGAGGATAGCAGAGGCTGCTGGCTTCTTGCACAATATCCTCGGTCCTTCTCTTTACTATGAGACCCTCAATCCTGCTTATGATGTCAAAATGGGTGGATTGAAATATCTGCCCTCTCAGATTCCCTTACAGTCAGGGGAGGCCATGAGAAAAGTTCTGGCCTGTGACATCTAAATAGAAGTCTCGTAGAGATTTCTGGGTGAGTTTTGGCTTTCCCGATACAGGCATTATCCTTTCCTTTTTCTTTCCTTCTTCCTGAATAGAACATGAGGCTGGAGGCGGAGTGGCCATCTTGTTATCATGACTTAACAAGCATAAAAAAGGAAGCCATATGCTAAGGAAGACAGAGACGAAAGTTCACAGGATTCTGGGACACTGGAACTATCCTAGTCTCTACACCAGCCCTGCACTGCTTCCCCCGGGACTTCCTAATTCGCCAGGAAAACAAACCCCGACTTGGTTAAGCCATGAGAGTTGGAGCTCTAGGAACCAAACACAAGTCTAACTCCCACACAGACACAGTGCTAAGCACCTACACACCATATTTTTGGGGATCGTCAAAACAACTATATGAAGTAGGTACTAGTTGTTCCCATTTTATAGATGATAACACTGACACTTATACACAAAACTCTGTTCCATACGTGAGACACTGGGTGAACAATAAGAAAACACAGAAAAATCTAATTCATGAGCAACGGCATTAGATGATCCAGACATCTCATGAATTATATACAAGTAGAAAAAAAAAAATAATAATTCAAAAGGAAAATGGACAACAATGATTGTCTTACTTGTCCGGCCAACTCCTACTCATCTTTAAGACCCAACGGAAATGCCCACTCCTCAGTGAGATCTTCTCAGAATCCCCCAGGTCTAAGTGTCAATGCCGTAGTCCTCCCTCCCCACAGAGCTCCCCCTGTAGTAATATTTGTTGTGTGTTCTTGTAATTGATGTGTTCACACGTCTGTCTCAACCACCAGCCTGTGAGCTCTTGAAAGGGAGGAACCAGGTCCCAGCCATTCAGCTCTTTCTACGGGCAAACACAAAATCTGGCACAATGGGTGGAGTGCATGGTTTTGAACTTAAGAGAACTAATGAACTCTTCGTTAACAACATCTAAAGGTGATGCTTTCTGATTTTCAGACTGAAATCTCGGCAAACAATGAGGTGCTGTGAAGCAGCTTTGATAACGGGCAACAAATTACAAATGTAGGAAATTAACTATTAGGAGGAATCATGAGAGAGATAAATTGCAGTAAACGGAAAATTGCAACAATGCAAATCAGGGGCTTCCCTGAACTTATGTGGAACGACAACGTCTGCAGAAGTTACAGCAAAGGGAGCAGCGTCTGTCTCAGTTTGGTTTGGTTGTTAAATACCCGAGAACGTTTTTTTTAGCAGCTGCTAAAACTAAGACCAGAGTCATGAATGCCTTTTTGCTGTTCCTTTTCTTTTTCTTCTTTTCTTTTCTTTTATTTTCTTTTCTCCTTTTCTTTCTTTCTTTCTTTCTTTCTTTCTTTCTTTCTTTCTTTCTTTCTTTCTCTTCCTTCCTCCCTCCCTCCATTTCTTTTTCTTGCTTGCTTGCTTGCTTGTTTGCTTGCTTTCTGGGCAAGGTTTACAAAAATAAATATCTGAAAAACTTTATTTTATGACAGGCATTAAAGTTTAGATAAGGGCTCACACTAATCTTGTAGGAACATATTTGTGCTGTTTACGGGTAGAATATCAAAGCACAAACAACAAGATCCTAATAAAGCAATAACATCCCAGACATAAGGCAGGTGGGGTCCTGTCTTCAGCTCCACACCTTAGAGGCTACGTTCAGGCCTCTGCTATCGGCTCCTCCGCACGAGGCAAAAAGTCCACAGAGCCTGTGTCCCTACTTCCAGGTTCTTGGAACTCTAGAATTTCCTAAACCAATGGCCTCAATCCCACTTCTGGGGCCAGTTGCAGCTCTTTCTTGGGTCAGTTCTCCTGAGGGCAGACTGGGCTAGGCCCAAAGGACTGCCACCAAGTGGCTACTAGTGGCATGTGGGAGGTGAACAAGGCTTAAACATGAAGGAAGGACGTCCCCTTGTGTGCCCCCAAGGTCGCACAACTAGTGCCTGAGGCAGGGAGGAAGAGGGGCCACAGGCCTGTGCTATCTAAACAGTACAGAAAACCCCAAGCTGAGTAACTATGGTTAACTCAAACCTGGCCTCCCAAGTGCTTAGGGGGTACTTTTGTCCAAGTAGGAAGATAGAATGTCTTTTATCTAACAGTTTGTTATCCTGACTGTAACTTAAAAAATTAAGGGGTGTGCAATGACGAGTACCTAGACCCCTATTTATGCTCTCGCCCCAGGTGCTAATGTGAGCTATCAGTGAAGACAGAGACAGCAAATAAAATTGAGAGGGGAAATCACACACAAAAGACTAACAGTTTTAAAGCCTTTTGCTACAAATTCACAATCAATGTGAGCTCTGGGATGGGAAGGACTTCAGAGCCTGCCTAAGAGCCCATGACGCAAAATAGATGCTCATTAAACATCTGTGGAGTAAATTAACAAGGAACAAATGTGTTCACTGCATGTTCTGTTTGACAACCAACACTAGAAGTAAGGTCACCGTGACCAGCACCACCTTCCCCTTACCTTCCCCCCCTCCCCAGGGTGCTAGGCTCCACTGCACCTCCCCATGCCGTTAATGGCATTTCCATTCTCTTAACGTCCAAGCCTGACACCTCGGCAGTATCCCTGAGTCCTCCCTTCATTCTACCTCACCCTTAGCCAATCAGCAGCCTCCACCACTCATTCCCAGTCCCTGCTCATCCCCAAAATTAATGTAGCCATCTCCACTTAGCTCCCTCCCTTAGAGGGAAACCCATTATATGTGACAACAACGTACTATTTGGGCTTTCCCACAGCACCCAGCACAGGGCCTCACACCCAAGTGGCACCGAGGAAAGTTGTGTTGACTATTCACGGAATGAATCTGGGATGCCGCGGAACCTTTTCAAAACAGTTTTGTGTTCCTGAGGTCCACACCAATACTCTGTGTGAAGAGTGTGGGCTCTGGAGATGGGCTGCCTGGGTTCGTATCCCTGCTCTGCTGCTCCCTGCCTGTGCCATCTTGCACAAATCCAACTCAGCCTCCTCTGGAAAATGGAAACAATAATACCTTCCCCATAGGGTCAGGCTGGGAATTGAGTGAGCTCATACGTGTAATGGGAAAAGCCCTCAGAACTGTGCCAGCCAGGCACAGAGTAAGCATTAGATATAGGGTAACTCATATTTTTAATTTTCTTTTAACTTCTCAACAACCTTACTTGGTAGGTACTGTTGCCCCATTTTATAGCTAGGGAAACCAGTTCCTGGTGGACTCCAGTGAAGTGTCGGGCGTCACAGAGCTGGTGTGCTGTGGCAGGATCAAAATATGAACCAAAGTCAACCCACCCCAGCCCTACGGCGACCGACGCCCCCACCTACACTGTTGCAGCCCACAAGGCGGTCACTAACGCCCAGTGACTCAGGGTGACAGTAACAATGGTACAGACACCACGCAGGTGCAAACACATCAGCCCAACTGCCCTGTGGTTTGACGCTCTGGGAATAGGGAAGCACGGCTGGGGTAATTCCTCAAATCACACAGCCCTTTTGAGTCAGGACTGGGAATAAATGTGGACTGAATATTTGCTTCCATGATCCTTCAGGTCTGCCCCATCGCTTCCTCTGGCACCAGGAACACAATGCCTGGAGTGCCAGATTCTGTTGCACAACACGCCCCTTGGGCTATATAAAGAGCCACACGGCAGCTGTAGGAAAAGAAATTGGAGGTTTTGCAATGTGTACCATGACAGTTTAGCACTTAATGGTTTTAGCAGCATGAGGCTGGCTAAGAATCCAGCAGGCACTCAATAAATACCTGGGAGCTTGCCTGCTTGATAGAACATTCCCACCCTGGACAACTAGCCACATCATTGCTTGTGAAAACCACCTCTGTTCCACCCCTCCGTCGCCTCCCCACCCATGACAAATTAAGCCTTTAATCAAAGAGCCAAAGAAAGTGGAAGAAGCTGTTTTTGTCCATATATGAGGTTTTAAGCTCTCCATATCTCAAGGCTCTGACATACTGGGTTTGTGTTAAAAAAAATTCTTTTGAAAAACATATGCACTGCATATCCCGTAACAGGGAATCGTACCAGGATATCACAGTAATGATTCCTGATGCCAGGAAAAAGCAAAAATGAGTAGACCACAAAAGAAAGGACTCTAGAATGTATTCAGGTCATTCATTGGCTTGATGGGGCGTTCTTTCTTAGATTCTTTTTAAATCTTAATTTCATGTCAGGTGCTTCAAGGTTATTTTACTGTAATATTACAATTTCTTATTTTCAAAAATTTTCATTAACCATTGAATCCTCTCCGTTTTGGATACTTTGGTAAATCAAATTTAGCAATTTCTTTAAGGTCAAATCTTCAGGAATAGGCTGTCACTGAAGTAATAGTAACCAAAAGCTAAATTAATCCAAATTGAAATCATAGCATTAAACAAGAAATTTGGTTCAGTTTTTCTAAAGAGAAAGGAAATAACTAGAAAAGCTTTATCCTCCTGAGTACTATGCTTAGGTGAATTATGCAAATGACAACAAAACAGGCCAACATAAGAGAATTGTTTTTCAAAACAGAGTATTTCAAGCTATACATCATAGTTCAATGACAGGTCATGAAATCAATTTGGTAGGTCACAGATAGCATTCTTTTCAAAAAGGAAATAGATTAGTGTAAAAATAATACAGCATTGCAGCTGGTAAGTACAGGTTTGCAAAAGCTTTCTTTCAACTATTTATATGGGTGTGTGTGTGTGTGTGTGTGTGTGTGTGTGTGTGTGTTGGTAAATGGTTTGCAATATAAAATGTATCTTTTTACTGGGGGTTGCTATAAAAGGGGTTGAAGACTCCTCGAGCATATCTTGGAGTCAACACATCTGCCCAGTCCTCTATACCGTGTACATCTATAGTTCAGTACACTCAACAAATGTTTCTCGAATGCCTTGTGTAAGAATTAACAGCCCTGCTCATGACCCCGCACCATTCACCATCCTACAGTAAATTTCAACATGGATCAAAATGGAAAGGGTATCAGAGTTAATTCCCAAGTAAACAAAAAAATTAAATTAACTAGAAAACACCATTGTTCAAACACACTGGTTGTTATTTATAATCACCCTTTGGAAACTTGAAACTGAAAACTACTTCCTTAGCTTTTTTTTTTTTTTCCCCATCCTGTGCACACACTGATAAGTTATTGCAGGGCAAGGAGTGTTTGGGGAGGATATGAGTTAGCATAGCATTTTTCATTCAAGGGGGAAAAATGTTTGTTTTGAAAAGAAATGTCATGTAAAAAATTATTCAGTTTCAAAACTTTTAAGCAGTGTATGGTTTCTGAAGCTTGATGGTGTCTCTTTTGGCCTAATTTCCCAGTCTATTTAAATACTATGAACTTTAATCATTACTTAAAAATTTGCTTTCAAGAAAAATTCCACCTCAATTACGTCAATTCACTGTCATGAACTTTTTAGAAAGAATTTCTTTGGTCTGTAGCTTAGAACAATACCCAAACTCATTGATCCTAGAAGATTCTGCATTTGTGGGGGCATTTGCTCAAAAAGTTAGTAGTATAACTCGGATGGTTGTTAAACTTTTAAGTATCACTTCAGTGTTTAAAATTTTAAATCATTTTGGGTACCTTAAGTACTTTAGAGAAATATCTCACACAGGATAAGCTCTGAATAAACGTTGATTAAGTAAGTGCACAGCAATCAAGTAATTGCATACAAAAATTGCTAAAACATACAGAGCCTCTGCTGTGTGCCAGGAACTGGGTTAAGCACTTTACATATGTTAGCCCATTTAATCCTCACAAAGTGTGGAAGTAGATATAATGGAGCATTATGTCCATTATAGAGACAAAATACACTTTCTCAAGGTCTCACAGCTGGTAAGTGGCAGAATGGGATCTGGGATTTGAGAAGGAAAATGAAATTCAACTGTAGGCTCAAATTTCAACAATCTTAAGAGAAATCCTTTGAAATGCTTTGCCCTTATGAGCCTTTCCACCCCACCCCAAGACCAGAACTCTTTGCTACTACTTTTTGGAGTCTCTGAGGAACTGGATATATATACACTTCATATATATATGAGAGAGAAAATCTTGTTCATAGTAAAGGTAAAATGATGAGGGGGTTTTGCAACTATGAGAGCATAGGAGGCCTCTGAGGCTATGCCACTGATCTGCTCAAGGCAATTTCCCTCCCTCATACTCACACACCTGACACTTAGGTGTCCTGGATCTGTCAGTCAAGTTTCTCTTCTGCTGGGAACCTGCAGACCTGCCCCTGCCAAGGGAGGCAGAGCTGGGCTGTTCTCTGCAAAGCACTGGCTGCCAGTTGAATCAATGGTAGGTGAAGTGGACGAGAAACCCACTAGGTGCATTAATTCAAAGAGCCTCACCCAACAAAGGTAGTAATGGTGAGCCAAGCTAGCCGAGCGAAGTTCCTCCGGGATTTGACCTGGAAAGAATGAGAAGGGAATGGAGAAGAATGTGCAAAGAAACTAAGACAAGAGGGAAACTATACAATAGGCCACAAGAGAGAAACAAGGAGATGAAAAAGACTCTAGAACTGGTTTTCTGTTCTGGCTCCAATCCATGCATAGTCATATATTTAATTTTTTAAAAAATTATAAATGACTCTTTTTTCCTTAAGGTACTCACTAAGTTTCTTCTCCTAACCAACCCATTTAAACTCTCACTGTGGATATGAAACACAGAATTAAAACCATAGATACTACTCCATGAGCATCTATTAACAATGATCTCATATTAACTGTGTCACCCAGATTTTGTCAAAGGTTGAGAAAGGTCTGTGCTTTTTCCAGTGCGTTCCTGGTATATGTAAAAATGTCAAAACACCTTTAGGCAAGTCATAGAAAAGTTAAAGCTTCCCAGTGGGCCTTTTATTCTTCGGTCCTGTCAGTGGATCTCTCTGTGACCAAATAAACCTCATCCAAAGATCAGAACAAAACTCAGGCCTTGAGGCTCTACATGAACGTGAAGCCAAATAGTCCTTTTTTTCCTGCCACTCTGCTAAACCTTGGAACTGTTTTAGGAAGGAGAGGGCAGAGCCCAAACAGAAGGGAAGGGGACACAGGACGGATGTGCAGGGCACAGGGATGTTTGTCCCAGTTCATCTCCGCAGCCTCTGAGCAAGAGTGCTGAGAGCCCATGAGAAAGACAAGGTTAGGGAGGAAGAAAGAACACATAATAAACATCGGGGGAGCGACAAGAAGAGGGCAAAATTAAACTGCTCACTTCACATTTTTGCCTAGGGTCTAGTTCTGATCACACAAACACTTTTTTTTTTTTAATTTTTTTTTTCAACGTTTTTAATTTATTTTTGGGACAGAGAGAGACAGAGCATGAACGGGGGAGGGGCAGAGAGAGAGGGAGACACAGAATCGGAAACAGGCTCCAGGCTCCGAGCCATCAGCCCAGAGCCTGACGCGGGGCTCGAACTCACGGACCGCGAGATCGTGACCTGGCTGAAGTCGGACGCTTAACCGACTGCGCCACCCAGGCGCCCCCACACAAACACTTTTGCCTTGGGTTTCAGTCTCGTGACACTAAACCTTAAAACACAAATCTTGTAACATCAACATCATGCTTTATAGTTTACAAAGACTTTCACTCACCATGCTTAATTCTTATAACCATCAAAGTGGGACAATATTGTTAATAACTCTGTTATTTTACAGATAAAACAGAGGCCAATGCTATAAATTTTGGACAACACAGGGAGAAGCCAACTCCAAATCCAGGAATCTTTTCCAATATGCCACTCTGGACACAGGTGGATGAAAAGCTTCCCCCAGGCATCACCTCCGTCTTTGCCCGTCCATTGAGACCAAGATAGAAGAAAAATGAAAATACTGATTTTCTAGAATATAGAACCTTGATTCAATATAAATGGATGTTTCTGCTACAGTTATTTTATATCCAGGATGCTGTAAGGATTTACCTTCAGATGACTCCATCCCTTCTTAGTGTCCAACTATACATAGCCCTTGTTATTTTGACACAAAAATGAATATTTCATTTACGCAAGCTGATTGAAAAGGGTAACGCCCTATATGGGTTGCCCTACTTAAAAAGAGATTCTTTATGCTTTCTTGAGGTTAAAAATAGCTTGATTTTGCAGCAAAAGCCTAATACCACACATCCAACATAGAAAGTATCTGATTATGTCCCAGAACTGGTCTTTCTCACTCTCTCTAGTCTGTTATTTTCTTTCAGGCTCCCTACCAAACCTCACAAATTCTTGATACAAAACAAATAATTTTATGTTTTATTCATTTTTGGTTGAATCTCTGTAAAAATGTGTGGAATTTTTACCAAATGGAATGACTACTAGCATATATTCATGAATGTGTGGTTTATAAAATGTTTGTATAAGCACCACATAACTAATAACACCCAGAAATTACTATTATTCCCTTTGTATAAATGTTGCTACTCAGAATCAGAAAAGTTTAGTAACTTTCCCAAAAGTTTCACAGTGGTTAGTGGCAGATCTAGAATCAGAACCCAGAATAGTGTTGTCAGTCTCTTTTCAACATTCTGCACTGATTTCTATATCAATAGGAAATCCAGACAGGACAATTTATTTAACAAACAAGCAATAAAACCCTATTCATCCATTCACTCATTCATTCATTCATTCAACAAATATTTTCTGAGCCCTTCCTATATGCACTTTTTTAGGTACTGAGGCTATGGCATTGAAAAAATAGAATCTTACATTCCAGTCAAGGATCCAGGTAATAATTAAGACACATGTGTGTGTGTGCACGTGCATGCGTGTGCACGCGCACAATACAAGCTAGTGATAAATATTAAGGAGAAAAATTAAGCATGCATGAAAGAGGAAACAACTTCTTATTCACGTACATCAGGAAAATATAAGACTGCTCATTGATGCTTTGATTTTGTAGTTTTAATATAAAACCGCTGCAAACAACCCAAATGTTCATTTTCATGAAAATGGATAAATGATGTGTGGCATATTCATAGAATATAACATTATGCAATAGCAAAACTGTAAGCTACAACATGAATAGTATAATTAATATATAACATTGTAATGTATATGTAATTTATATATTAATTAAAATTTAAAATATATCACTAATTATATGTTATAAATATATGTATTATTTATATACTTTTTCTAATAAAGTATATTAATATAGTAATAATTTTGTTAATACAATTATATGTAAACATAACATAAATTATATAAATCTGTAAGTTATAGAACTAGTACATAGTAATATACAAATTATATGTATTTAATCTAATAATATTAATATTATAATGTTAATACACTAACATTATAATTTTAATAATAAAAATATAACATTAAGTGGGAAAAACCAGGCAGTCTCAAGAGACTATATATAGTATGGTGTCATTTTTATAAACTCAAAAACAAGCAAAACTGTTGAACAATATACAGTTTAGGGATATATACATATATGGTAAAACTATTTTAAAAAATTAAGAACACAAACTCTAAAGGGAAAGCAGAGTTGAATCAGAGAAAAGCATGAAGGGTTTTTTCAAGGACATCAAGAATGTTCTAGTACCTAGAATGGTTGGTGGGTTTGTAGATGCTCATTTAATTATTATACTCCAAAATTTAAACATATGTTACATACGTATTATTGTATATTATCATCATTTATCAAAATTCATGAATTTCATAAATTCATAAATTTATCAAAATTTATATAATAATTAATTTACAAAACTAGTACAGGAAGAATTGTGAAAACTGTCATCCTTGATAGCTCCAGATTGTTTATATCAGAAAATAACATTTTACATTTGAGTAGCAGAGGTCCAAGGATATTTGTACAGTAGACTGAAGTTTTCAAAGGTCTTTCTCGTAAATTGTCTTTTTAAAATATTACACGGTATTTATTATTATCCCTACCTTACAAGTGAGTAAACCAAGGGAGAGCTCAAGTGACTTATTCAATTTCACCTAGGTAGTCAATGGCAGAGATGCCTTGATTGTATAAAATTAATCCTCTTATAATCATTAAGAAGCATGGGGCTTTCTTACTGAACAACAGACCAAATGAATCCTAGAATGTTAGAGCTGGAAGAAGCCTGAAATGAGACTTTTAATCTCCCCATTTAACAGACGGAGAAACTAAAACCCACATACAATAAGGATTTGCCCAGCATCACACAGCTAGTTTAAATGAAAGAAAGGATAATTGACTCACAATTTCTGACTCCAAGTCAAGCTGTTTTTCCATTTGCCAGATTACCTTTCAAGTAGATAGACATCATTATTTTGTAGCCAGCAGCTAAAAGGGAACCCAAAACTGAATTGTAAGGCATCTATAGGTATCCATTGTTCTGATGAATTTTAGAAAACTGTAATATACAATAAAAAAAAAAAGCTGTAGTACGGAGCCTTGTTTATAACAAAATTAACCAATATATTAAATAATGGGAGCATTTTAATTAGTGCACATCAGTTTGATCTTTGAAAGAAATGCCTATAATGTAAGATAAAGAAGGGCCAAACAACTGCTTTCTGAAGAAAGGAAAGGTCTGAGCCTTAGTTTAATAGTCTGTAAGGTGATGATGATAATAAGTGCCTTAGAGAATTATGGGAAATGTACAGGAAAGGTCTTGGTAAACTGCAATATACAATACAAATACCCTTAGAGCTTTCATGCAAAATCCTGTGATTCAGTCATTTGGTCATTCAGTCAGCCACTCAATAAACATATACTGAGCACCTATTCAGTGAATGGATGACACTGTTCTACATCCATGCCCTGGAGCATCCAGAGACACAAAAGATCTAGTCTGTGCCCTTCAGGAACAGCTTTCTTTTTTCTTTTTTTTTTTTTAAGGTACATAAATAATTACAATGTGAACCTTCATGTGATAACTCCAATAGGATCAGTACTGGTGGGGTGGAGGGGAGGGAAATGATGTAGGACTCCAAGTTTGAGAGAGACCGGTTCTGACTAGAATGTAAGGAAGGGCTTCCTAAAGGGGCCAGATTCTAATGAAGGTAATTTCCAGAGGACAAAGATGGCATTCCATAAGGTTGGACGGGGGAAGCATGAGTGAGGACAGAGAAGCAGAAAAGCACACCTTTCGAAATTATACCTGGGTCTTTGGCATTTGACTCCTATTTTGGCACCTGTTGCCATTCGCCAGTGTTCTCTGTAAGTCCACTCACCTCAAACAGACCAGGAGTTCTTTGAGCACCAGGATCTCACAGAGATCTCACGGGGCCCAAGGCAGTACACGGCCCATGACGGGTCCACAATGGGGGTTCAGTAAGTGAGCTCCTGGTATATTTTTAAGGAAGGCTTACGTACACTTTCCATATGAGAGGGTAAGAAATAGAAAAATACCGTTACAGAAAATTGCTTTAAAACCAGTATGTTTCCCACTAACTTTCCTATTTTTTTTCCATAAGCTCTATGTTTTCTGATTTGGAAAACAAATCAGACAAAGCAAAAAAAAAAAAAAAAAAAAGCTGGGAAATAAGGTTTTTCTTGGGGTTTTAAGGATTCTTTCTTTTTCAGAGCAAACCTTTTAACCTGAATTCATAGACATTCAGGGCAACAAGCCTAATACCAATATGACCGATGTTGAATTCTATGGCAACATCTTTCTCTTGGCTTTGATTCTTCTTTTCATAATTACATTATAGTATTATTAGAGGGATCCTTGATCTGTTCCCTGTCCCTCAAGCAAGATAGTTGAGAGTGAATCCTAATATCAAATCCAAAACACTTGGTTTGAATTAGAAGCTGTAGTAAGATTCATCCTCAATGTAAAGTCATCTGTAGGAAAAATATTCCAAGACACTGTATGTGTAAATTACTAGCATATGCATTCTCAGTGAATCTTTTTTTCTCACTCTTTTGGTCCTGGGAGACAGCGGGAAAAAATATATTGCCAATAGAAATATTTGCAAAACTTTATTTCTATTCACTTTGACATAGAAGAGTACAAGTTTTTGAGATGATCCCCCAGCAAAAAGAGGCTATGTTTATCATATACGTTAACAATTACTCTATGGTTTGACTTTGCACAAAATAGGATGAAAACCCATACACTGGAAAGCTGGTATTGATATTTTTGTAAAGAAATAAATGCCAAGCAATCATACAGTATTGCTCTAGGGAAGTTTTCTGGCCTAAGGGTTTAAAAAAATATTTTTATTTATATAAAAGTATGAAGTGAGATCAATTTTGTTTCCTTTTCATTAAATAGCAGTAGATAGTTTGTCTGCATTGCATGTGAGAGACACTGGTCTTCTTGCTTTTGGCAACATATGAAATTGTCTTGAAGACAACAATGGATAGGAAAAGAGACATCTCTTCATATTGGCATCATATTTTGGATTCTAGGAAGCGTTGCTCTTGAAAACTGCTCCACTTTGATTTTTGACTTTTTAAAAAGCACTCATGAGTGCCAGAACAGAGTGGAGAACTGAACAGTGTATCCAGTGATTTGAACTCTAAATGGCTTGCTTGGATAATTCAAGGGGAAAACACCTTCTAATCTCACTCCTCCATTCATTCACCCAACAAATGCTCTTGCCTGACACTCCGTGGTACCAGGCCCGTGTTCGGCCCTGAACAGACAGTGGGGAACAAGGGGCAGAGCCCCACCCTCTGCCTATTAAATGACCTTCTCAGGACTCTCACCCTTCCCAGTTATAAGAAAATCATCTTCTGTCCAAGAATAGAGAGAATGCAAGCAAGAAAGCCTCCAGAAATAATGTTAATAATAATAATTCTGTAAGGACTGCTTGTGCTTTACATTATAAAATCACTTCTGTCATTACATTAGTCAAAAGATGTGCCTGAAAGCTCACTGCTTCTAAATTGAGAGGCTTCAAGGTCAGTAAAGTTGATTGTTAAATGTACTGTACTATGAACACTGGCCATTAGTGTGAGCCCAAGTTTTCAAGGACAGTCTTCTAGAATTATTTTCCCGTAAACAGAATCCTTATTGGGAGAGCTGTTTGCAGGGCAAAGAGTGGGAAGCTGAACAGAGCATCTAGCCCACTTTTTCCTATTGATTATATATATAATTTAAGGAAAACTGTTATGGATAACAAGATCGAAGGAACCCATTAACACGGGGTTTCTTTTTATCACTAAGCCTTAGTTTATGATAAACTGTAGTTATCTCTGTTCAGTTCAATTCTGATCTTCCCTACTTCACTTCAAAGAGCAAACACTGGCCTTAACTTTCCCTTATGAAGTCAATAGATCCCGTTTTGCACCCCCTCCCCAGAGACTAGAATCAGAGGGATGCTGGTCCCATTCCTCAGGCTGGCTCTGACCGCTCAAACAAAAGCCACTTAATAGTGTCTGCTGATCCCAGAAAGGCCCTAATCATGCTGTCCTCCATCCTGATAGCTAGCCTGTGTCTTTCTGGTTCCACCAGAAGAAATACAAAAATAAAATTTCCACATGCCTCGAAAGCCTCACTTAGAAAACGGGATCAATGATGATTCCTCACCACATCATGCAAGGCCCTCCCAAACGCAGGGAGAACTGATGAGCTGAGAAAACTCATAATGCTTAGAAGAAATGATTTTCTAACATGAGGCTTCCACCTCCCCAATAACTTTTCTTGCAGGGATATTTGATGTCTAATGGCCGAGATGTACTAAACACATATGACTACATTTTAAATGATACTATCAATGGTGGGTTTTCCTAGTATGGCATTAGCACTAATAAGATAGCAAACGTGATTATTATGAAGTATTACACAGATTTAGGAGTGGGAGAAGAAAAACATTTGGTTAACACACGTATCATATTGATGTCGGGGATATAGTACCTGTGGACACCTGTCCTAAAGTCACACGTTGCTGTAGAGCAGTGGTGATCCAAACAGAACAGGATGACTTCAGTTCAAGCCTGACAAATGTATGTAAAAGCAAGATGTATAGACCCTCGTTGTTGGCTTCTTTGTTTTAAATAACAGTAATAGTAGTAATAACTCTATCACATTAATTATATTCCATTAACTATATTATATTAGCTAATGTTTGTGAGCAGAAAATATGGACCTCACTCCTTAGGCATGAGATCATGTAATCAACGCAGCAGCCCTACTGAGGTAAGTACTGTCATTATCTTCATTTTACATATAAGGAAACTGAGGCACAGACACATTAATTTGCCCAAAGTTATGCTGCTAGTAAGTAATAAACTCAGGACTCAAACCCAGGCAGTCTACTTTCATTACGCAACAAAACTAATGCCTGGATAACCAGAACAAAAAGTTCTGGCACTTGGCATTTGCTATAATGGAAAAAGGCAGGGTGAAACCTAAAGAAAAGAAGGCTTACAGTCCCTGGGAGCAGGAAAGGAAGTAAATACAGCATCTTTCAAACATTCCTTTATAGGAGATTCTTCATAGGAGAAACTCAAAACAGTTCTATGATTAAATAGGTTTATGAAATACTGGATTAAGCCAAGTGAGACAGAGTTTCTTGCTGGAGTGTGTCTGAGAGTCTTAATACACAGATATGCACCCCGAGTCTCTGAAATGGAGAGGTGGAAAGAAGGTCTTTAATGGAGAACACTTTTCTTTTTATGGGGAATGTCTTAAGAGATAAACTGAGGTCTTCCAACACGGGGTTGAGAAAAACCAATCTAATGGACAAACTGGAGAAGCAGAGTCTGGGCAAGGAGAGCAGAGTCTGCGGGAGGGGAAGGGCACCCGATGCCAAGAAGGTAGCTTCTCTGGGGGTCTGAGCAAGCTTGCTCAGTCATTTGTGGATAGACTAAGTCACCTCATAATAGGTATTAGTGAAATATATTACATAGCAAAACATACTTAAAAATTTTTTTAACAATTTTTTTTATGATTATTTAGTTTTGAGAGAGAGAGACAGAGTGTGAGTGGGGGAGGGGCAAAGAGAGAGGGAGACACAGAATACAAACCAGGCTCCAGGCTCTAGGCTCTGAGCTGTCACAGCACAGAGCCCAACACAGGGCTTGAACCCACAAACCATGAGATCATGACCTGAGCTGGAATTGGATGCTTAACCAACTGAGCCACCCAGGTGCCCCTACTTTAAAAATTTTTTAATGTTTATTTATTTATTTTTATGGGGGGGAAGGGGCAGAGAGAAAAAGAGAGAATCCCAAGTAGGCTCCACACTGTCAGCACAGAGCCCAACGTGGGGCTTGATATCACAAACCGTGAGATCAGGACCTGAGCCAAAATCGAGTCAGATGCTCAACCGACTAAGCTACCCAGGCACCCAAATATACTTTTATGACTGAAAGTTCTGCAGGAATCCAGGAGGTCAAAGAATCACTCTTTTGGCAGTTTCTTCTCCAAGGAGGAGGAAGTGAGGCTATTTGCCCCCTTGACCATGATCATGGCTGGAGGCCACCAACTGACAGCCTGAGAGGCAGCAGGCCTGGCACATCCCATGCTGAAGGGGACAGAGCAGCCATGGAGAGGACTGCAGAGTCTGGGCCACTATCCAGTTGGCTTGTTATTTTGGAGGATCCATGGGACCAACCTCAGAGGAGGAGAGGTGGCCATGGAGGATACAAGTGGCAGCTTTGATGACCAATTCTGACGGATACGAGAGGCACAAACTGGAATGTCAAAGGACTCTATAAGTGAATATATACACAATTCTCCTAAGGGCTTCCTGAATTAGGTGAGAGGAATTTGAGTGTAGCTGAATACTCCTCAGTTCCCCAGGTGGAAGCTGAGCCAGAAAAAGAGTAACAATGGCAGCTACCATTGCTTGAGCCCTTACCTGGGTGCTAGGCACTATGTTAATGATTTTATAGTGTGCAATCCCAAAACCATCCTATGACGTAGACATTCTTCTCATTTTACAGTTAGAAACCAAGGATAGTTCCATTTACTTGTACAATGCAAAGAACTAGGAAATCAGAAACAAATAGCAGTCAAGGTTAGTTGTAAAATGTAGCTCCTATAAGCCCTACACCTCTTGTGTAAGCCCTCCCATGATACTTCATCCAGCTCAAGCCAAACTCTTTTTCCTGGCCCAAGGTCAAAGTAGCCTGACTCTACTCTGTCTCTACTACTCCAAAACTTAGTGGCTTAAAATTGAGGAGATAAAATTATAACTCATAATTTTGTGTGTCAGGATTTCAGGAAAGGCTTTGCTGGATGGTTCTTTTGTTTCATGATGCATTTATGGGAGTCACTCGGTGTATTCAGCTGAGAGCTAAGCTGGTCCAAGATCACTTGTCTGGTACCTTAGCAAAGACAATTGCTGGACTCAGCTGGGTCTCATCCTTTTTATGTATTCTCAGGGCCTTTCCCTGTGGTCTCTTCAGTGGGTGATCAGCCCCCTTACCTGTCAGTTTAGGACCACAGAGGACCAAGGAAGAAGTGCTAGTCATCTTAAAGCTTAGGCTCAGAACTTGCACAGCAAGGTGCTTCTGTCACTTCTGTCATACTCTGGTGGTCAAAACAGTCAGAGGCCAGCCCAGATCCAAGAGGAAGAGAAACAGACCTACCTCTCTACGGGAAGCATCCCAAAGAATGGGCGGCCATCTTGGTTTTATCTGCCAAACTGTCCAACCTCCCCTGGTCCTACTGTTCTCTCATTCACAGTGCTCTAACCACACAGGCTTTCTTTCTGTTCTTCCAATAGGACAAGGTTATTCCTCTTTCAGAACTTTATGTGTGCCTATGCCAGGAGTGATCTTAACTCCTGGACCCTTCTTGTCATTCACGTTTCACCTTAATTTCACTTCTATAGAAGCCCCTCTCCTCACCATCATGTGGAGACTTTCTCTGGTCACCCAATCTACCTCCCTAATTTATTTTCATGACATTATTGCCATCACTCTGAGATCATCTCTATTTTTGTTTCTGTTTTTCACTATTCCCTCCAATTAGAACAGAAAACCAGGGGAATAGGGCCCTTGTCTATCCTGTTGGCTCCCACATTCTCAGCACTTACAACTGTGCCTGGCACAGAATAAACCCTTAGTAAATATTTGTCAAGTGAAAGTACGAAGTAGTGAGTTGGGATTCAAAACTAGATCTGACTGACTTCAGAACTAAAACCAAACTGTCCTTGTATGTATTCCAGGCAGATATGGGCAGCCTAGGCTCTAGGGCAAAGATACTGCATAAAGAAGACAGCTTGTGCAGCAAGGAAGCTGCAGCCAGACCAAACTACATTGACAATTCGAAGAGAACAGTCCATTCCCGCAAAACCCCCAAACATTTCTTTGACTTCATTTCGGCCATTCTTGTGTTGACTCTTGGAGATGAAAGATCTCCAAGGCGTGGAGCTGCCTCAAGGCCACGTGTAGCTCAGGCCTGGTCTCTGGCTGGACCCCTCCAATGCTCAGCTTTGCTGGGGCCACACTGCTGAGTGTTGCCCTGGCCAATCTGGAATTGGGCCACAGCCATGTTTGTGCTGAGGCTTTAGGGAAACACGATTTATAAACGCGTGTTTCCTCTGAGTCACGGCACAGACTTGTCCCTTCAGTACAAACATTCCATTTGGTTTTATAACTGGGGAAAGGGGGTGGGGGCCAAGGCTAACTGGATCAGGTTTGAAAGGAAAGGGGAAGTGAGAAAATTTAAATAGAGTTTTCTATATTAGTGAGAGTCACAAAGGAACCCTTATCTGGGGTTCAGAGGCAGGCACAAAGTTTCATCTTTATTTATTTATTTGCCTCAGCAAAAAAAAAAAAAAAAAAAAAGTTCACAGAGTAATTTTTTCCCTTCAAGCTTCCATAAAAATACTGGAAATGTAGCAAAAGTTTTCTGAAAACAATTTAAGAACAATTAGCACACATATAACCATTTTTTGAAGTTACATTAAATGCCCTTTACTAAATAAAAAGGAGTTTTGTTTCTCATTTCCTGGCATTGTTGACTATATTATTCTTTAACTAACCACCTATTAACTTTTAGCATTACTCTAAGTTTTCTTCAAATTATGCATTCCAGATCAAAAGAGTTAATTCTTTCTTTTCTGCTATTTATATAGATCATTCTACCCCATAACTTAATGCCAGGTTTCTTATCTGTAGAATTTGGCTGATGATAACAATATTTCCTCATAAGTAACTCATACAGTTACTATGAGACTCAAACATAATTAAATAATGAATATAAAAATATGATTCCTAATTCATTCAATAACCACCTGACTTTGTGTAAATTATCATCATAACTATTGAGCTCAGACAGTTAGGAGTTCCATTAGGTGTGGAGTCCAAAGCCTGGCGTGGAGAATTACGAGATAAGCGTCACAATTCCTCATCTCCAGACACCTGGGTGGCTCAGTCAGTTAAGCACCCAACTTCGGCTCAGGTCATGATCTCACCGTTCGTGGGTTCGACCCCTCCATTGGGCTCTGTGCTGACAGCTCAGAGCCTGGAGCCTGCTTCAGATTCTGTGTTTACCTCCCTCTCTGCCCCTCCCCTGCTCACGCTCTCTCTTTCTCTCAAAAATAAACAAACATAAAAAAAAAGGTTAGAGAGGGAGGAAGCCAAAACATAAGAGACTCTTAAAAACTGAGAACAAACTGAGGGTTGATGGGGGGTGGGAGGGAGAGGGTGGTGATAGGTATTGAGGAGGGCACCTGTTGGGATGAGCCCAGGGTGTTGTATGGAAACCAATTTGACAATAAATTTCATATTTAAAAAAAATTTTTTAAAGGAAACAATCTCTCATCCCAAGAGGACTGTATTTCAGGACAAAACTAGATATGACCCCTACTGAGCCGTGGGTCCTTCATCAGTGATTTAGAGTGCTGTACGTGAAAATACTGAATACTGTGCCTGACAGAGAATGCAAGTACCTCAAATAAATTCCATAGCAGAATCTGTCACTATCCTGCCTGGCCTACTCCCCACAACCTCTAACAAGAATCTGCTCCCAATTACAATGTGGGGGTGTTCCCCTCACCCCCAAGCAATTCTCAGACTCCAGCTGGGTGACAGTTCAGCTCAAATCTGACACTATCTACCTGGAGAGGGTGTCAGATCCCACAGGTGAGGATTCAGTACCGCAAGACTGTCCCCACCACCCAACCCCCTGCACTTCGGATGCTGGTCGCAAGTCCAGGTTGTCAACTGTGCCTTTGATTCACCAACTATAGATAGAGCGAAGGTTCCAACAATCCCTTCCTTGGGTTCAACTAATTTGCTAGAGCCACTCACAGCATAGAGAGACATTTTACTTACTAGATCACTGGTTCATTATGAAAGGATATAACTCAAGAACAGTCCTCCAAATCCTGTCCTTTTGGGTTTTTATGGAGACTTCATTCCATAGTCATGATTGATTAAAACATTGGCCATTGGTGATTGAATCAACCTCCAGCCTCACCTCCTCCCCAGAAAGGGTTAGAGGATGCGACTAAAAATTCTCCCCAATCATGTGGTTGGATCCACTAGTGACCAGTCCCCATCCTCTGGTTACTTAGGTAAGATCCAAAAGTCACCTAATTAACATAACAAAAGACACCTTAATCACTCTCAGTACTTAGGAAATTCCAATCGATTTAAGAGTTCTGTGCCAGAAACAGGGAAGAAGACCAAATACATACTTCTTATTATAAATTACAATATTGCCACCCATGATGGACTTTTCCAGAAGGCTGCACTGGTAGCCACACACCACACCCTCTCACCCACACAGAAACAGGCTGGAAGTACACCCCCACCCAACTCCTCACAGTCTTCAAGCAATGAGCGATAGGAATGAGTGCATAAAATCCCCAGTTCCCTCAACTCTCAAGTGGGATAATTCTGAGGCATGTGTTTTATACTTTTCCTAGAGTTTTCCCGTGAGAATAAGCTTCAGTCACCCACTTTGGTAGCTGGCTTAATAACACATCCGTTCTTCACTGCCTTCCCTTTCCTGTATCACTTCCTTTTTTCCCCTGCTGGTGTCTCATGGGATCTTCTCCCTCATACAGCATTTGCACTTGAACCCTTGTCTTAGGGATTACTTCCACAGAAAAATCCACACTGAGAGTTTTCCTTTATGCTATACCAGTTAGGGTTCAATGTCCAGATGAGCCAGCTAGCTTTGCACAAAATAAAAACTCCATTTCATTACCACATGTAGCTATCTTATTAATCTTGGTTATTGTTATTACCTTATAAATATCTAAAAATATAGTAAGCAAATTTATATTCAAGTTCTTCAATATACACGGCATCACTTAATCTTCACCAACAGCCCCAAGAGATAGAGAAAACTGACACTGGAGGAGAGGTTAACTGACTTGCCAAAAGTTATAGGGTCAGTGAGTAAGGGAACTGGACCTCAGGCCAAAGTCTTGTAACAACAGGTCCTTTTCTCCTTACCCCCAGACTTCTGGGTGAGACAATGTATGGAGCTGAGACCAGACTTCCTGGAGAGGTGACTCTAAGTACATATTCTCCTGTTAAGGTCAGGAGTACCATCTTTATTTATAAATGTGAACTTCCCAAGCTATACTTTTTATATGAGAGAATGGTCATCACTTAATACCTCTGGAAAGGGCTTTAAATGGCAGTATGTTCTGAGGAAAGACAATAAGTGAACACGGCCTAAGTAGTCTGATCTTAACTGTTCCATGACACTCTCGACTATGAAGATCTAAAGTACCTTGATAGGTGACCTCTAAGGGCCTTAAGTCAGAGGCATTGAAAGGTTTGGAAGTGTGGATGAGTTTGGCGGCAACAGGGTACCAGGAAGCAGAGCGTGGATCCTGATGGCTCTAGCGTTCTTCTTTCTCTGCTCAGGAAAGCTTTAGTTTCTCTTCTGTAGAGTGAAGCCCATATCATCAATCTCTATCACCAATATTTCTTGTTATATGAAAAGATTGGAGAGTGAAATGCATGTTCTTTATTCTTAGCACTACTGAGGACGTGCTTCATTGCGGTCATAATTGTGAGCTCAGATGAAAGGCATACAAGGAACCAAGTCACACAGGTCAAGGAGAAAGGTGGGAAATGGAAACCAGGACTGAGGCCTGAGTTTGCTGTCTCAACGCCAGTGTTCAAAAATACAGGATACTCTAGAACCAAAGCAGTGGATGGGCCCAGTGGCAGGGGAATCCAGCTAGAGGTCCTATTACATTCAACTGGGTAGAAGCAAACCAGCTCTGTCAATTCAGAATCCCATTCAGAAGTTGGGTAAAGTGGAGGACTGAGGCCAGCCTGGCCATGGATTATGCACTAGGCTTCAGGAAGGAGATTCTGTCCCAGTGGGAAAATGGACTATTGAGCAGGAAACCAAAGCACAAGTCTGACTCCTGATGTGACCCATGTAGTACGCCTTCAGGGAAGATTATGGGCTAAATGGGCAAGTGCCCAGAGCTCCCTCCAGGCAGGTCATTCATGTGTCAATGTAGCACAATAAATTCTAGAATATAAAACCTGGTTGAGATGGGATATAGGGCAGTGGGGTAGGAAGTCTCCTAATGCACCCTTTACCTTGGCCTGGACTGTCTCAGGAACCTCCACAGAGATGGGCTTCTTCATTGGCTACAGTGACTAAGGAAGGGGAAGGAAAGGGCTCTGGGACAACAGAGGGACATGTGCTCTGGTCCCTGCCCTCAAGGAGCTAATAATCCTGTTAGGGAGCCAAGCCATGCACCCATTAAAGAGTCATGAACAGCATGGAAAAGCTTTATAATTGAAGGACAAAACAGAAAACCAGAAGCCAGTGATGGATTGATTATTTGGGGCAGCAGTAAACTAAAGGTAGTTTTATGGAGAAACTAGCCCTTGAGGTTGAGTAGCCTTGAAAACAATAGCTACAAAGGAAATGATTGGTACCCTAAATTTCCTGATTTGCAAGGCTTATGGACATGAAGACCTTTGGAAGAGTAACCGATTTGGCTCACTAACGCTTCCTATAAATATGAAGAACCACAGTTGTTCCCACCCACAGTTTCCTAAGGATTTTGAAATAGGCACATGTGGTAATGCAGAGTGTCATTTAACATTGACTCTGTGTCTCTACCATCTATTCTCCGGAGACCTAAGGAGAACTGCCACAGGATATGGGCTCTGAAGCTTTCTAGACTTGGCCTCCGACCACTATTTTTGGGTGTTTTGTTGATTGCCCAGGAAAAACTCACAGAACACACGATTGCCCAGGAAAAACTCACAGAACACACTCTGGAACAGCTCTTAGAGGAGGGAAGGGGCAAGAATGCCGTTGCCCTCACTCGTGAGAAGACACGGTACTTGCAATATGCCAAGAGTGTCTTTCTGGGTTACTGTGGAGACCCAGATCACACACATCAGAGTTCCCCTAACCTTTATCATACAAATACAATGCATTGTCATCTGAGCCATTCCAAGACCTCCGAGGCAGCATAAGGAAATGGAAACCCTAGGGGAAAGTGGAAATGACAGAGGTTCTAAAGTTGAAGAGACCAGGAATCAAATTTCTGCTCAGCTGGGTGCCCTTAGGCCAATTATATAGTGTCTCTACAAAATGAGAAAATTATTTACATCTCAAGTTAGTAAAATTAATTGAGATAACTCAAGTAGACCTTATTAAGCAGCTCTTATGTTCCAGATTTGTAATTAGATACCGAGGACTTAAAGATGAATCCATTCATTCATTCACTCACTCATTCATTCTGAAAATGCATACTGAGTACCTACTGTTAGCCTCATGAATAAAATAGAACAGTTTATGTTCTGTTGAAGGATATAGGTGAAAAAACACACGACCCAACACATATGTCCAATGTGTTTATAGCACAATTAATCCATGCTATAAAGAAAAACAGAGCTAAGGGGGCAGAGACTGAGTGGGGAGGTGTAGGCCTTCTCTAAATAGAGTAGCCAGGGAAGATCTCTCTGAGGAGAGGACATGTAAGCAGAAACTGGAATGAAATAAACGAGCAAGCCGAGTAGCTATCTCATGGAAGAGCATCCCAGCACAGAGGAGAGGAGATGTGTGCCTTATTGTGGGAGCACACTTGCCATGTTCAAGCGAAAGCTTCGCTGCCCCTGCAGCTGAAGGAAAGTGGGCAAGGGTGAGTGTGGCAGGGTCTTAGAAACACCAGAATAAGTTCTGAGAGTTGTGAGAAGCCACCAGAGGGTCTTGACCAGGGGAATGACAAGATACGGATTTATATCACCAAGGGATCACTGTGGAGTTGCATGGAGAATAGACTGGAAGGGAGCAGATGAGAACAGAGGCAGATGAAGCTAGGACAGGTTAGGAGAGAGGACAAGGACTAGGACTAGGGAGCAGTGACAGATGTGCTGAGAAGTCACAAGACCTGAGGTAGATTTTGAAGATAAAACTAGTAGAATTTTCTGAGGTATTGGATACGGGTGTGAGAGGACTACAGTCAGAGCAAGTGGTTGAACATTAGCATGACTCACTGTGATTGGTAAGGGGAAGGAAATCAACAGTTCTGTTTTGTACAGGTTAGGTTGAAGACACCAAACAGAGATATCCAGTAGGCATCTGGGTATGTGCACATGGACTTGTGGGGAGAGATGAGAGCTGCTGATATAAATGTGGGAGCCTTCAGGATAGGGATGGCATGTAAAGCCAAGAGAGGATGAGATCACCCACGAGTTAGCGCACAAAAAGAAAAGAAGTACATAAAACAAGCCCAATAGAACACCACTGTTTAGAATTTGGGACATGAGAAGGAATAGATGGAAATAAGTAAGTCTCACCCTCAAGGAGCTCACTACTACGTATGGTAACTAGCACCAGATCTGGGATGTATCAGATGATCAATAATCATTGCTTTTCCTTTCTTCACCCTTGATAGAGTCACTGGACTTTAAGGAGAGGCAGGTGACCACGTGAATTAAAATGGCGATAATATCTATTTCTCACCAGGCACATCTGTGCATTGGGGGAGGAAGCCTCGGTGCCCTGTTAATAAGCATACTCCTTGTCTCCAGTAGTTGAAAGCTGTTGCAAGATTCTGCCTGACCATCTCACTGGAACATCTGTGCACTGAAGGGCAGGAGAACAAGATAAGGTAAAGGTGGGAAGTGGACTGAATATCAAAATTATGTTGATCCATTCAGTGAAAGTATTACATTTTGATGCATGCTTCTTCTTAATTAGCTACAAAAGTATGTAGAAAAACCGGGACATGTTCTATATCCTTCTTGTGTTTGTTTCCTAGGGACACTGGTACTGGGAAACAAAAAGTCAAAATAGAGGATGAAACAGAGCACTAGACTAGTTTTGAAGCCACAAAGATTAGATTTGGTAAGCTTCTTCGGGTCTCTAAATCTCACTTTCCTTCTCTATAAAATTGGGGTAATAATAATAACACTTTACAAAGCATTTGTGAGGTTTAATTGAGATAGTGTATATAAAAATACATCATGACATGCAAAATGTCATATATATTTGTTGATAATTGCTTAAACTATCATGTTTTTAAGGCATGATGCAGTGGTCTTAAAATATGTCCAAAAATTCTTTAACACTCTTCTTCCAAAAGGTGGAATCCAATCCTCCACCCCTTGAATGCAGGCCAGACTTAGTGAATCACTACTAATTAAGTCAAATACAAGGGAAGTCATGCTAGACAAATTCTGAGTCTAGACTATAAAATGGAAGGCTTTTACCTGTTGCTCTCTCTTGGATTTCATGATCTAGGAGAAGCTTGCCACCATGTTATGAGGATACTCGAGCAGACTCTGGAAAGAACAGAGGCCTTACACCAACAGCCAGTACTAACTTCAACTTCGAAGTGCATAGTCCAGCCCCATTCAACGCTCAGATGACTGCAAACCCAGCCAACACCCCAACTACAACGTGGGAGACTATGAGCCAGACACAATCGGTCAGGCCACCTCTGAGCTCCTGACTGACGGGATGGTGAGAACCAATAAACGTGTTTTGAGTCACTAGGTTTTGAGGTAATGTGTTACACAGCAAAAGATAACTACTTCACACGGTCACATTAGCTCAAATCCGGTTAAAGAATGGAAGGTGAAACTTTTCACCAATGGTGGCTCAGGTGAAGAAGAGAGAGAGAATGCTGGTGAGGGCTGAAGCAACCTGGGCTCTGCTCCCAGAACAGTCATGGGGGAGCTGCACCGTAGGCTAACTTCACACACTTTGTCTCTGCTGTCTCCATCTCTACAGTAAAGAGCCCTATCTGGGAAGCTTGTGGCTCCTGGATTTCTCATTCTCTGAAGGCTAATTTGACTCCTGGGGTTAAGATGAGTGTTTTCCATATCTGAACATCATGTGTACACTTGAATACTTTCTGCCCTGGACACTTCACTAGGACTCACTTGTCATGGGGCCAACCAGCCTCATAACCTCTCGATGTATCAGCCAAAGCCTACCCCCTCCAACTAGCTTACAGATAATTGAAATTCCACAATTAAGAATTGATTCCTGGGGCGCCTGGGTGGCTCAGCTGGTTAAGTGTCCAACTTCAGCTCAGGTCATGAGCTCACAGTTTGTGAGCTCCAGCCCTGCATCGGGCTCTGTGCTGACAGCTCAGAGCCTGGAGCCTGCTTTGGAGTCTGGATCTCCCTCTCTCTCTGCCCTCCCCCACTCGCACTCTGTCTCTGTCTCTCTCAGAAATAAACATTAAAGAATTGATTCCTTGCTTTGCCTAATATTAAAATGTACATTCCAGCAAAATCCCCTGTATCAATTTCCTTCTGCTACCATAAGGAATTACCACAAACATAGAGGCTTAAAACCACACAACTCTACTATCTTACAGTACTTGAGGTCTCAAGTGCAAAATTATTCTCTGTATATTAAAATCAAGATGTCAGCCAATCTGAGTTCCTTCTGGAGACTCTAGGGGAGAATCCATCTCCTTGTCTTTTGCAGCTTCTAGAAGATTCCTGCTTTCCTTGGATCCTGGCTCCACATTACCCCAACTTTTACTTCTGTCATCATATCTCCTTCTCTGACCCTCACTCTCCTCCCTCCCTCTTATAAGGATTCTTGTAATTATATTGGATGCACTGATAATCCAGTGTGGGGATAATCTCTCCATCTCAAGATCCTTAACATCACATCTGTCAAGCCTCTTTTTCCACATAAGATAACATATTCATAGGTTCTGGGGATTAGGATGTAAACATCTTTGGGGGAGGGCATTATTCAGCCTACTGTACTTACAAACTTTAACTTTGAAGTTATTTATCTGTCAATCTCAGTCATGCAAGCTTTAGCAGAGAACTGGAAATCAGTCAAAAAATAAGGCACCAAAATATATTCATAAAGTCCATACAATTTAATCATAAGAGAGTTCCCTCAGGCTTTCACTCAATTAAGTTCAATGACTAAAGATAAAGCATTTACTATATATAATATTACTAGATGCTCTAAGGAATACCAAGAAGCCTAAAAATTAGTTCCTGCCTTTTACAAGACTCACTCTCTAAGAAATAAAAGACAAGGGCATAAATAAATGAAGTACAAAGCAAAATGTGGTCTAGCTAACCCAACTGTACAACATTTAGTAGAAAGGAGAACTTAAGGTAGATTACTATCAGGTGAAGATTTTAAGGAAAATGTCAGGGGAAATGAGAGGAAGGAAACAAAGACAGCTGTAGGTATTCACGCCCAGGTAACTAAGTAAAAATGAAGAAGTTGCCGTCAATACAATCATGGAAATCAGAACGGCCATGGGGGAGTGGGTAGGAGCAGGCGGGCTGTCTCAGGAATGTAATGGGTGCTGTATGAGACTTATTCTAGAATACCTAGGTCAGCATACCAGCAGATAGTTGGAAAGGAGAATGCATTCAGAGTCAAAAAGTGAAGCTCAGGTTGGAGATATAAACGAAAGTCAGTTCTATGGAGAAGCAGGTGAAATCACAAAAAGTACAATTTAAGAGGGTCAAAGGAAGAACTTCTAAAAGACAGGAAGATAGACAGGAACAAGCAAAGGAAAGAAGAATAGTAAAAGAGGGACATCGACACAGTGAATATCACAAAAGCTAAGGAGGAGTTTCAAAAGAGAAGAGGAGGTCAGAGCTATGGTCAATTTTAAGTTACCAGTGTGAATGCAGAGTTGGAAGAGAAGCTCACCATTATAGAATATTTCCACTCAGAGGCAATAGATAAAATAAACTCAATAGCATATATAATAGTAAACTACTGTAGGAGCACCTGGGTGACTCATTTGGTTAAACGTCCGACTCTTGATTTCGGCTCAGGTCATGATCTCGTGGCCCATGAGATCAAGCCCTCTGGGCTCTGCTGACAGTGCATAGTCTGCTTAAGATTCTCTCTCCCTCTCTCTCTGCCCCTACCCCCACTCAAGTAGGTGCACACGCTATCTCAAAATAAATAACCATTAAAAAATAGTAAAATACTGTAAAATAATGAAAAAGTTTCAGTTTCGACAATTTATTTCTTTTGTTGTAATATAATGCATTTAGTTGTAAATTTATATACTCTAACTTTTAGTAACTGTTGTGTTTAACAAGTTCACATAATTCCTGAAAATGTAATGATTGGTAACCGCAAGCCAGAAAGAGCCTGCTGCAGCAGCATTTCGGTGATCAAACTTAAAAATTCCCACATCTATTCAATCATTCGTTCACATTGATTTCATCTCTGCACTTTGCTAGGCACTGAGCTAGTTACTGAGAAGACAATGATAAATAAGACATAGGCTTTCCACCCGAGGATCTCAGGTTAATGGGATATACATACTTGCAAACAAACACCACAAACAAGCAGAAAAGGGTATATAGGTCTGACATGAGCACACAAGAGGGAGTAACCAGTCCAGCTCCATGAAAAATAAAAAGCCATACTCTTTTAGCATAGTTATAAAGACCTCTGTGAGCCGGTCTCTCCTTACCTCATCTCCCATACTGCTCTCCTTTGCATCCAGCTGAGAATGAAACATGATGATTAGAGTCACTGGCTGTACCGTCAGGTGGATGTGAGTTCAAATACACATTCCACCGCTTATCAGTATTCAGTGACTAAGTAATCTTTCTCTGCAAAAAGGGGGCTAATAATACCTACATCACAGGTTGTTGTGAAGACTGATGGAGATGATGTCTATAAAACATTTAGTGAGTACTCGATACCTAGCTTGCGATAAATTGTAGCAGGTGTTCTTATTTTATTCGTCCCCCACTAAGTTCAAATGAAAATGAAGTGCTTGCAGTTTTCTGAGCACAACATGCTTCTCGGGGACCTGTGCCTTTGCCTGGTGAATTGCTTCTCGCTCTTCAAAATTTAATGCAAACATCTGGTCTCCTCTGTCAAGAGTTAGTCATTCTCTGTGTCACCAGAAACCAGGAAAATACCTCACTGTGGCACCAATCACAGAATCACTTTGAACTGAGGATCCCTTGAGGCTAGGGACCATGTGTTATTCCTCTTGGTCTCTCCAGCACCCGACACAAAGTAGACACAAGATAAATGCTCGATTAGTGAGCATATTTAATAGGAAAAGATAAAAATTGAAATGAAGAAGGAAAGATTTTAGATTCTAGAGGCTTCATGTTTTTTAAATGTTCTTGCCATTTCATCAGCAATTCTAACTCTAGGAATTAATTAGGAAATAATCCTAATAAGAGAAAATGTATACATATAAAAGGGTTTTTTTTTGTGCCATTACTTACAATTTCACAAACCGTAATAAAGGAAAGAAATTGAATATATAATAATAGAATTATGATGAACATTGAAAATATTTGTGATTATAACCACTTGACAAAATATTGCTAAATCATTAAATATGACGGCTGTAATAGGTATACAATGACAAGAGAACATGCCAATGATATACACATATGTGAAAAAAGAAGAATGCAGGATTAAAAGTGTTACCTAAATGCACACAAGCACGCATGGGTGTGTACATACACACATAGAGAAAGGACTGGAGGGGGAAAAAAACTGGCAAACAGAGCTCGTTTTCGAGAACAGGATCGTAGGTGGTTAGTGATTTCTTTCCTTTATTGGGAAAGAGACCATTTCAAAATTTGTCTTTCACATGTCTATAAATAATATATTACTTTTACAAAGTTTTAAAATTTTGATGTGCCGTTCAACGTGTTTTCCGAAATTTCTCTGGGAACGTTCAGCAGCCTAAGGGCAGGATCAGAGGAACCTCATCAGTGGACTTCCCCAGAAGTGAAGAGATGTGGGGATCCTAATGTAAGTGTCATAGGCTTGGCTCACAATGAGATCCAGTCTGTATAAGGAAGTATATAAAAACCAGAATAGGGTCGTGGTCTCAAAAAATGTGGTGAGAGAGGAGAATTTCAAAGCTCTCAATCTTGCAAATAAAGTCACTCTGAAAGCCAAGCTGACAAAAATGGATAGATTATTTGGTCTTACTTGAAGACACTTTTCTAATAGGCTAATCATCTGGCGTCCCAGCCCACAAGAGGTTAGAAGCAGTTAGTTGAAGGGGGAAGAGTAAGCCAGGTTGGATAGCTCAAACTGCTGGATACAGCTTCTCCAGCAATGAGAAATAGGAGGTGTCTCTGCAGAGGTGGGAGACACAAAGGCCCAGAAAGCATTGCAAACAAATGAGGACCTTAACAAGAGGCAACTGATGCTGACCCATGAATGGGCATGAAATACATCATCGTATCACAGTGTGGTATGAATTATACTATAGTAACTTGTACTTGAAACAATGATTCCCACACTATGAACATGAGCCCAATGTCTTCCTTTAAAAACTGTCAAAATCAATGAGGAAATGTATGTGAAAGCACTGTGTAATGTGTAAAATGCGGCACAATTGGTCAATTATTATTTCTAATATCCTCAGCATATGAAGATGGGGATACACACAATGCATTTTTAAATGCTTCTATCCAAGCCAATTAATTCTTTTAATTGGCACTTAACACATATAATTTTCATTTATCTGGAAATTTTATTTATGTATATATTTTATTTATGACTCATTTTCTAATACTGCTGAATAAAAAGGACATTATTGCCCTACTGGGATGATGTCTCATAACTTAGAACAAATGAGTTATTCAGATTCTTTCCAGAGCAAATTTTGAGAGAGAGAGAGAGAGAGAGAACACAATAGTTCAGGGTGTCTGGGGGAAGGGAAGCCGCAGATGTGGAACGAAGGAGAAAGAGGCAGTAGGGTTGTCTAAAATAAACTTTCCTTATTCTCCACTTTTGCTAAGTGTTGGCTAGTGACTCGCTGCCAGGCTGCATGCCAAATTCCAAAGGACAAGTAAATAAACAGTTAATGTGAGTTATTCTGCAAATTTGCACATGCCCACCCACACAAGCACTAAATTAAACTTTCTCCAGCTGAAGCCAGTACGCCAATTGCAAGCGAATAAGAATTGTTACCTATTCTTTCCTCCTTAGGTATCCTTTAGGGGACTCTGGCTATGGGGAACATTTTGGTTATCAAGCAAGCACATAGTTAATTTGAACCCTTTTTCGTAAGTCAGATCCCTCCCTGAATAGGCAACTTTACTTGTTGTCCTCGAGGAGAAGCTACAGACAGTGGTGTGGTCAGATTTATGCTTGCAGAAAAAACAAACCCAAATTCCCTGAAATGTCTTCACGTTGACCAGCTCAAACTGGATTTTATTGCTGTTTGATTTCCAGAGGGCCATGTGCCTGGCCGCCCGGGGGAATAGACAGTGCTCAGAATGAATATTGAAATACCGAGTCATTATTTGCTCTGGGGGACTGCCAGCGCTGCCTGCTGCCTGGGTTTTAGGGGAGCCGAATAAAGGGTTCCTATTTTAAAGACCCAGAGTAAAAGAATTCTCTGTAATCCTTTCCAGAAAGAACAAAATGAAGCCACTGCAAACAGTATGAATCAGAATAATATGTATGATGAGAAAGAGCATTTTTTTTTTTTGTGACCAAAGAGCCAATGGTAGGTCCTGGGACGGGAACCATTCTAACTGGCCCCTTTACCTGTGCTACCCAGCACTTGTGTGCAGACGCAAGTGGTGAAAAATTAATGTCAGGGACAGATTTGAAAGGGGGCAGGGAATACGTTAGTGGTCCTACCAACGATTTTCAACTTCCTGTGTGAGCGGGTTGAACAGAGGGGCGAAGGGGGAAGCTGATTGTGGATGCGTAAAGTATATGCCTCTCTTAAGGCTCACAGTATGTTAGCTGGTGCCCTCTGAGTGCCTCATTTATCACAGGCAGAGGCAGTTAGGCAACGGATCAGGGGAATGGGCTGAGGCTTCCCCAGGCACTTTCCTGAAGACTGGCAGCTCCAAAGGTCATCCCGCCAACGTGGGAAGTAATTTCACAGGCTGCTGGTGATTCTGCCTTGGGTAGTGGTAGACAAAGTCGAGACCAATCATGATACTTGGGATCCCCCACTATGTAGGGATGAAGGAGACTGATTCTGTTGAATTCTGATTAGTTTGGGGGAGGAATGCAAGGAAAACTCATTTTCCCTTTAGAGGGAATGTGCTCATTGGAGGTAAATGGCCCTTACCTGAGGCAGGTCCCAAGCTCCTATTAGGAGTAAATATCCTGCTTTCCTTTCAGGGAGTAGTAGCATTTTTAATTATAAAAGCACCCCATAAAGCATTAAAAAATAATAATAAGGATGCCTCACCCGAACGCCTGCCCTTGTATGCTACAGCACACAGGGATGTGGGCCCCCGTTTGGATGGGACCAGACTGGAATGCTGGATCAGAGTTCCACATTCACCCTGGATAAAAGATGGGACCCTTGATTTGAGTGTAAGCCAACGCTGGAGTTTCCTGTAACCATGGCAACCAGATCCGCAGCACATATTAATGGTAAGCAAAAACAACTGGCAGCTTGCCTAGGCATCATTTAGAAGCATTAGCTTCCCAAGGTGAGTGTTGCAAATAAAGAGTCTGCAGAACGATGGTTCTGGAACAGTCACAGTTCGGCAGTACGCCTTTGTTCCTGAGAAAAATCACTTCCCAGGCTGCCGCTGTGCTGGGGGTTTCCCCAGGGGTTGCAGATACAGAAGCGCTGTGTAAGAGCAGGAAGTGGAGCCCACTCCTGGGCTGATTTCTGGGATTCTCTGCCTCTCTCTCATCAGGTATGTTCCAATTATGGATACATATTTCCCTCACCTAGCCTTTGATAATCCAGCTGTACTAGTCCACTGAGATGTTACAATGCTCACCATAACATCAGGGTAGTCCCTGACCCATCCACGGACAGGGTATTGGCTCCCCATGGAATATGTGGGGGCCCAGGAGTCCTACAAGGGGAGTTTCAGGTCCCTAATCACATTACGATAATCAGCGAAACATGTGGAACAGAATACAAGCGTTAGCTTCTGGAGACCTGAGTTCTAATCTAAGTTTGCTGTCTTATTTCCTGCATAACTTTGGGCAACTGGCCTCAGGTTCAGTTACTTATTCCATCTCTCAAATGAATATAATCAGTTTCCACATTAAGGATTTCACAGGACTAAATGAGATATTGTATTCCAGGGCATTTGTCTTCGCCATAAAAAATGACCACTTTCTTCTTTGCGCTCATAGCTCATTTAATATGTCTCCTATTAGACACCCTGCAGTCTAGTCCTTACTGATAGTTTTATGTAAGTCTATCTCATTAAATTGTGAGCTCCTTGAAGGCAGGAATACCTTTGATTAATTTCTTTGAGTCTCTAACCCTGAACCTAGTTCATTTGTACAGATTAGCACATTCACGTAATTCATATTATAAGGAGCTCAATAAATATATGTTGAACTCAATTTAACTGCCCTATTTGCCCCTCAACTACCACCTCCTACTCAGATTATCTGGATTGAGCACAGCTGGGCAGTTTGGGCAAGTGGGAATCTGAACCGGATTCCAATCAAGAGTTTGGATGGAGTTGAAGCAGCAAACCATAGGATTGGAGGAATTGTATCTGCCATGACCTTCTGTACAGGCTGAGGGTGTATAGGCAGATTAAGACATTTGAGCCAGGTTTCTCCTGTCACTACTCCTCTTCTTACCTAGATGACTGCAGAGATGACCCTTTCACTGATCCCATTTGCCCAAATTTGTTTCTCTACTTCTAGACTCAGGGTGCTATCTCTTTAAGAAAAACTGTAGGAGGAGAAAGATTGGAAATGACTTTGGAGGTAATAAGTGCATTTGTATCTTCCCCTTAATACTTACTTTAATGTTATGAACTTTTAATGAAGATATCTGGCCTTTATTCCTCACAGGTGAGTAGCTTGAGCAGCGAGGCTAAGGGGGTAGCTCATTAGAGAATGTATTGGAAAGACTATTTGCAAACTTCAAAAGACTACACCAAGTTAAGCTGGTGTGATAAGGATAAAAATGAAGCATGGCTTCAGTTGCCTCTGCTCCATCTCTTTTAATTTAAAATATTTCTGAACTTGGATTCACATCCTGGAGACAGCTCCTAAGTCCAGCTGTCAGGAACATCACAGCTGAGTCAGGGTGTTCTGTGGGACATGCTCCCGTCCCCAGGATCTCCTCTCCCTGCACTGGGCCACCCATTAGTTGGACCTTTGCCTGTGTCATGCCAGTTATGCTCTCGAGCATAGGACAAATAGAAACCAAGTTTCTTTGGGCGTTCCTGGGGGCTAGACATTCTTGACTTTGCAATCATACGGTACTTCATTATCTTCTACGAGCATTGCTTTTTGTAGCCAGCGTTGCTCTAGGAAGTACCAAATGCCCTGGCTGAAAGTGAGTCCTGGAATCTTCCAGTACTAGCAGGGAAATTGATGCTTTAGTAGTAGCTGGCATTCCAAACTTACAAGACAAGAAATTCAATCTTTCAAAAACAGGGATCACAATAATAACAAACACTTCCACAGTACTAGATATGTGCCAGGCACCATCCTAAATTATTTCTGGTTACACATACTTAGTTAATTCATACTACAGCACTATGAGGTTGGTATTTTTATTAAACCCATTTTTATATATGATGAGGCTGGGGCACAGAGAAATCAATGCCCTGCCCAAGGTCGTACAGCTATGCAGTAGTGGTGCTAGCATTTGAATCCAAATAGTACGGTTTTGTCCTCTTAATTGTTAGGCTCTTCATTCACAGAAACACAGAAACAGGGCATGGGAAAGCAAAAGACTCAAGTTCCAAAATCTCATGATAACAGTAATTTCAACCATTTCCCCCTCATTAGGACTCTTTCCAGATGCAGTTTTGTCACTGAAGTGTTTTCTCCTACCATCTTTCTGGTGATGATGAGCAAGCAAATGGACAAAAGGAAAAAAAGAATCCTTCCTCTCCACTTTTCCTCTTTCCTTCCTTCCCATATTTATATAGTGAATTCTATGATTTACTAGGAACTAACTTCAGAGTGGAATATGAACACAAATAATGTCCAAAAATAGATCACAAGCTACAGGTGGCAACAGACACATAAGTGGTAGGTCAAAGTATTAGGGTCGAAATATAAAGAGCATTGCTTTTTGCAGGAGCACTGTGGGGTTCCAGAAAGGCAGAAAGAGAAAGAAAGGAAACAAGGATTTGGGGAAAGTCCAGAAGTAGGCACTAACCCCAATAACGGAAAGTTCTTTTAATTCAGTAGTTGCTTCTACAGAATCTACTATAAATGTAGCATTCTATTTGCGGCCAAAAGAATATTAAAGATAATATGACCAGGTCCTTACCTCAAGATGTATACAGTCTTACTGAGGGGGTAAGTTATACCCACAAAATTATTAGAAGTCCATTATAAAGTGCCAAATGCACCATGTAGACAAATGCACTAGAAGGTGAAAGAAAGGGGCTATAAATATAGTCAGGGAGTCACAGAGAATTTCATGGAGATGGGACCTCACTGTAAGTGTTTTGTGTACTAACCTTATCATGGCTTCATCTTATTTATCTACCCTTCTTTTCCCTTAGTTGGAATTTCTGCTTTTTTTTTCATTTTGTTACATTTATTTTTATAAGCCCATTTAAATCTTTTTGATAAAAGGGTAAGCAAAATGAGGGAAGAAAAGAGGAGGGAAAAAGGAAGAAGGGAAGGACGAGAATCCCCATTAACCCTTGGACCTTATGCTCTAAGCTGTGCTGTCCAATCGCATATTATTATGTAGACACTACAGTAAAGCAGAAAGGTTAAGAACTGAACCTTAAGAGCTAAACTTCAGGGATTCAACTCTCACCTCTGCCACTCACAGGCATGTGACCGTGGACAAGTTACTTGTGTCTTGAAAAAGCCCTGAAAAGAGAAGTTTGAAACTATTTTCTATGTTGAGATTTTGAGAGTTTTTGTGTATTTTGCTTCTCTAGCCTCCCTATTTCATAAACCACTTTTGAGGCCTCATCTATGAAGTGGAAATAATAATACTTTCTTCAATAGGTACATTGGGAAGATAAAATGAGGTAATTACATTAAAATGTTTATGGCAGTCTCTACACATAATTATTATTCATTAGTCATTCAACAGTTATTTCCTCAACATTCAGTATATTCCAAGAACTGAGCTAATCCTGGGAATATGTAAATAAACAATTTACAATCCCTACATTTAAATATTTCACAATCTAGCAGAAGAAACACTAAACAAATAATTAGCAGTATGTACAACCATATTTTCATGGTATACTTTTCTAGTGTAGCATACAAATGTATTAACTTTTTACAAGCCATACAATCACTGGCTACAATTGAGCTTGTGGTCAACTAAACCTACTGGATTTTGTCATAGGAATCATTGCTTATTGAAGTCTTCTCCTTCCTATACTATGCAATCAAATTTTTATGTGTTTTTTTTTCTTCTGCATAATATTTCATCTGCTTTAAGTATATTATTCCAACTCTTTTGGATGGGTTTAAAGCTAAGCATCATTGCGTGCCATCACTCTCCCTCCCATTTTTGTCTTTGGTAGATTCAATGAGCATACCTTCCATATCTTCACTAGGTTTATTGAAGAGGACAAGGTCATGTACAGAGCCCCATGGCACCATGAAAGATATCCTTTCATGTTAATACCTAGTTATTAATCACCCTTTTGAAATGCAACCAATTATAAGTTTTACCTCACTGTGGGATCATTCAGTCCATGTTTTCCAGTTTTGCTCACCAGAATATGTAACTGAGGTGCCATATTGGGTAACAAACTATGGTGTTTTGTTAACTTTATTTAACATTTGTTTATTATTTTTGAGAGAGAGAGAGAGAGAGAGAGAAACAGAGCAGGGAAGGGGCAGAGAGAGAGGGAGACACAGAATTCAAAGCAGGCTCCAGGCTCTGAGCTGTCGGCACAGAGCCCTATGTGGGGCTCACAAACCACAAGCTCGTGACCTGAGCTAAAGTTGGCCATTCAACCAGCTGAGCCGCCCAGGTGCCCCTAGAGTATTTTGTTAAAGTCAAGAGACATTTACTCCCTGTATAGTACTCCCTGCTCTACTAGTTCAATAACACTATCAGAGAAGGGAAATAAATCCTTTTTCATGGTTCATTCTGACTCCTGACAATCACCACCTTCTTTTCTAGTATTAAAATGCCTAATAGGGGGTGCCTCGGTGGCTCAGTCAGTTAAGCATCCAACTCTTGATTTTGGCTCAGGTCATGATCTCCCAGTCATGAGATGGAGCCCCGTGTCGGGCTCCAGGCTCAGTGTTCAGCCTGCTTAAGATTCTCTTCCTCTCACTCTGCCCCTCCCCAGCTCATGCTCTCTCTCTCTCTGTCTCTCAAATAATATAAAATGAAATGAAATGAAATGAAATGAAATGAAATGAAATGAAATGAAATAAAATAAAATGCCTAATGATTATCCCATCTCTCCAAATCCCCATTCCCCGCACCCTTCTCACCTCCTAAATTTTGAGCTCTCCTAGGTCAGAACTTTTTGTCCATAGTGCCTAGCATAATTCCTGACATATAACAGACAATCAATAAATAGCTGTTGAATAAATGAATGAAACCATCTGTCCTACTTGGTTTTGGTTCAAGTTTTATCCAGGATATTTCTTTGCTAAATTGCAACAACTATTCCCTGCCAAGTATGTGATCACACTTTGGAATTTATTAAGTTATGGGTTATTAATAATAATAATAATAATAATAATTCCAGGCATTAACTTAAGAATGATGGTGTAATGTTAATGGATAACAAAAAAATATATAGAGCATGATTTCTGTTTTACTTTTGCCTTTGCAGGGAAAATTATCTCCATTTGAAAAGGATAGAATAAAATGGGTGAGGTAGATACAGAGATTATAGGAAATCATGTGCCTACTCCTAGTGAGTTCAAGTTCCCCAGTGGATTAAAACCAGGGAAGTCAGAAATTTTGCAGGCAAAATCACTGCCCATACTAGTGAACTCTAAAGTAGAGAAGGAGTTTTAGCAGCTATAAGAAGTAAAGGTAAATAGCACTCTAATTTTCTAAAGGGGAAATAAAGTGGATTAGTGATTTATTTATTTACTTATAGTCATTTAATTTAATTTTATTTATTCTCTTTGTCTAGATTTGGTTATTACTGTTATAAAGGTTATGTAATATTTTTAAAACTTTTTTTAATGTTTATTTATTTTTGAGAGACAGAAGACAGAGACAGAGCACAAGTGGGGGAGGGCCAGGGAGAGAGGGAGACACAGAATCTGAAGCAGGCTCCAGGCTCTGAGCTGTCAGCACACAGCCTGATGCAGGGCTTGAACTCCTGAACCATGAGATCATGAACTGAGCCAACATCAGACACTTAACCTACTGAGCCACCCAGGTGCCCTGGTTATGTAATATTTTTTACAGGTTATTTAATATTATAAAATGAGTTGGAAATTTTTTTCCTATTGTTTATTTTTCCCATTGTTTTGTTTTGAAGACTTTGTGTAAGACTAAAATAATCTGTTCCTTAGAGTTTGATGAAACTCTCATAAAATCATTACAAAATGTTTTTATCCTAGGAAGGCTGTTGATTACTGATGGAATTTTTTTTTAAGTTTATTTATTTATTTTGAGAGAGAGAGAGAGAGAGAGAGCAAGCATGAATGGGGAAGGGGCAGAGAGTAAAGGAGATAAAATCCCAAGTATGCCCCACACTGTCAGGGTGGAGCTCTACCCAGGGCTCAAACCCACAAACCTGTGTGATCATGACCTGAGAAGAAACCAAGAGTCAGACGCTTAACCAACTGAGCTACCCAGGAGTCCCCTGATGGATTTTTTTAAAATTATAGGACTATTTAGGTTTTCTATTTCTCCTTAAGGAGTATATCCATTTTGTATATGTTTAAATTTTGTGGGCAAAATGTAAATATATTATTCTCTACCTAAGTCTGCTGTATTGTATTATGAGCACTTTTCATTCCTAAGAGTTAGTATTACCTTTTTTCATGATCACTTTCACCAAAGTTGTGCCTGTTAATTTTTGGCTATATTGATCTAAATGATGGTATATTTATTTTCTGTTTTCAAGTTTCTGCTTTTGTTATCTCATTGCTTTTATTTTATTTAGATTAATTCTGTTGTTCCTTTTCTAACTTAAATTTTATCCTTAGCTCATTAAATTTCACTTTCTTCTTTTTTGATAAAAGCATTTAAAACTATAAAATTATACCCACTTTTTTACCTATATCCCCCACATTTTGAATCATATTATTTTCATTACTATTTAGTTCTAAGTATTTTCTAAGTTTTTTGGGGGAAAGGTTAGCTTATACTTCAATTATACTGTAGACACATAATATAATTGGTGAACATGATCCCTTGATAGTTGAGGTTTGTTGTTTGGTTTTTGGTGCCTTTTTTTTTTTTTTTGCCTGGAATGTGCTCAATATGTGTAAATTCTTCTTGTGTGCTTAAGAAAAACATAGTTGATCTTAATTATTTGTAGATTTCATATTTGTGAATTCACCTACTCACTAAAATTTTATTTGGAATGCCAAATTCAATACTTATGGTGCTTATGCATTCATTTATGGATACTCACATAGCAGTGAAAAATGGGAATTTCCCAATGTGCATGTTCTCAATTGAGGTCGAACAAGGTGACACCCTGCCTTTTTCTTTCAGCTCGCATACTCTCAAGAAGTGTCCTTTTCACAATCTGTTTAGTGTCACATTTTTGTATTTTTGTGCATTTTGAGGGTGATCCTTCTCTCTAACATGGCCTATGACCATGGTGCCAAAGTACTGTGTGGAGTCTCTAAGTACAAGAAAGCTGTCATGTGCCTTATGGAGAAAACACATGCATGAGACAAGCTTCACTCAGGTATGAGTTAGAATGCTTTTGGCATTGAGCTTAGTGTTAATGAGTCAACAGTTTACATTAAATAAGGTGTCTTTAAAAAGAATACATATAAAATAAGGTTATGTATTGTTGATCATTGTAAGCCTCTGATCACGATAAAAATGTCAGATCAGAGGCTTACAGGAACTTATCCTTGTATTTCTCCCTGGACCAATGATTCCAGTATTCACTAATTAAGTGTTGTTGAGGGTAGGTGGGTAGGGGCAAAATAGATACAGGGTTTTCATAGGTAAAAACTTCCAGTTATAACATAAATAAGTCATAGAGATGAAAAGTACAGCATAGGGAATATAATCAATAACATTTTATGGTGACAGATGGTGACAACACTTTCGTGGTGATCAGTGAGTAATGTATAAAATTGTCAAATCAATATGTTGCATACCTGAAACCTAATATAACATTGTATGTCAATTTTATTTCGATCTATATTTTTTAAATGGAAAAAAAGAGTTGTTGGGACATTATAGACCATAACTACCACCGATAACAAGAATCAACCATATATACTCACTAATTATTGGGTAAATATTTCTAAATATACCTATTAAATTTTTTAAAGGAATATGTAGCCATAGTGTCAAAAATATGGCAAATCTGGACAATAGCAGGCTATTTTACAAGGTCTCTTATAACTTGAGGAATAAGATTAAGGAAGCCCATAAGGAACCATTTAAATAATCATATTCAGAGAGGACTTATTAAGGGGCCAGCATCTTACTTACAAGGAGATTTCCAGTAGCTGGCTCTAGGGCAAAGGCCCTGACTGTCCCTTCGACACATTTATCGTGGTAGAGGATACGTTCTTGGCAACCTCTTGAATCCTACCAGTTTTATATATTTTTTCATCTTCTTGACCTACCAAGTTAAATTCTACCACCATTCACTTTCTCCATGATGCCCTTCTTCATTCAAGACTGGCGACAGAGTAGGGGTGCCTGCATGGCTCAGTCAGTCATCGAGCTCTTGATTTTGAATCAGGTCATGATCTCATGGTTTGTGGGATCAAGCCCCAAGTCGAGCTCAAGGATGACCCTGCTTGGGATTCTCTTTCTGCCCCTTGCCTGCTCTCTCTCTCTCTGTCAAAATAATTAAATAAACATTAAAAAAAAGACTGGATACAGAGTAAAATGCAGTTTCACTGTTCTTTTGTTATTTCTAGGGACTAGTACACAAATCCTCTTGTTTTAAGAGTTTTGAGTATTATTGCTATAAGGAAATACAAGATAAATTTGAGAAAGTTAACATGCTTTTCCAAAGAGCTAATAGTTACAGTCCCTAGTCTGTATTTAATTCATTTTGACTTAAAGATCATGATTCTGAACATCAAGCATAGGCCAGGCACTGTGCAAAGTGCCTCCAGGGACATGAAGAGAATAAAATTATTACACTGCCTTCAAGCAAGCTGAGGCTTCTTCCTTCACTGGAGCTGGTGATACCAGCCTGGGAGGCCAGCAGTCCTGGGGGCATTCCCCCAAGCCAATTTAGGAGTGTTGGCCTTTGTGAGTGCTTCAAGCTTCTGTGATTCTCATTACAAAGGATCTCAGCACAGTGAGAGAGCCGGCCCTGGGGCATTTCTTCAGCCCTATTTACCAACATATAGATGACCCAATACACCACACCACCACCACCATTACCACCAACAATAACAGTTTGTAGGTGATTTGAATCTAGAAGAAAACACAACTATATAAAATGAGAGTTAGGATGCAATCCCCAAATCCAAATGAAACAAAGTAATGTAGCCAGATGTCGACAGGGCAAGGGTAAAAATGGACAGTTTTGGTTATTTGATTGTGTCACCTTTGTACTAGTTTATCTTGTTTATTCTTAGAAATAATTGAAAACTATACTGGGGGCTGAAGAAGGAAGGAATGGGGAGTTACTATTTAACGGGTATAGAGTCTCAGTTTTGCAAGTTGAAAGAGTTCTGGAGATGGATGGGGATGATGTTTGCACAGCAATAAAATAAATGCACTTAATACCATTAAACTATACACTTAAAAATGGTTAAGTTGGTAAATTTTATGGTATATGTATTTTACCACAAAAAAAAATTTAAAGGAAGAAAACTATACCAAATGTTGAGGACAAGGCAAATACATAATTTTCAAATTTCATTTCCACTGCATAGGATTCTGTCCTCCACTTCCTAATCCTCTCTATGTACACTCTCTAGGTGGTCCCATCTAGTCCCAAATGCTTTAAGATAAAGACTTTGACATTTCTAGCCCGAGTTCAGGAATTCTTAAACTTTGGTGCCTTGAACCTCTTTGATGAAGCCTAGGAACCCCTTCACAGGATAACATTTTTAAATGTATAAAATAAAAATACGGAGTATTGCAAAAAAATAAGTTTTACTGAAACCCAGTTAGCAGATATAAAAAATACCTATGATATTTTAATAAAAGGTACTGTTTTTTTAACTGAGTAATATGATATAGCAGAGGGCCTAGTAACCACCATCTTTTTGGTGCCATAGTGAGTGTAAACAATATTTAAGATATGTTTAACAGTAATAAGATATGAAAATATCTCATTTGTACTGGTGAATATATCACAAGTATTGTTAATATTACTATGGTTTATTGCCTACAATCATAATTGGGGAAATACTAAATTTCAATTAAAAATATTCAATAAGACAGAAGATAAATCATGACATAGTGCAATTTGCCCCAGGGAAACAAGACTGGTTTACTGTTGAAAGAAGCAGTAAGTATAATTTACCACATAAAAGATAAAGGAGGAAATGATGTGATCATCTCAAAAGATGAAAAAAAGAAAAACCAAGCATTTGACAAAATGTAATACCTATTCATGACTTTAAAACCTTTTTCAAACTAGAAATAGAAAGAAATTTTCTCAATCTGATAAGGGGCATCTATGAAACAATCGACAAATAACATCAGAAAAAATGATGAAATTTCAAACCCTTTCTTCCCATGTTCAGGGTGAAATAAAGGATGTTTGTTTTCACCACTTTTCATTCAACCTTCTTTTAGAGATCCTAGCCAGTGAAATAGGCAATAAAATAAATAAAAGGCATAAATGTTAAAAATGAAGGCATATAACTTAATTCGTACGTGACTGAGCATATAGACAATCCAAAGAAATCCTAAAACTAGCCACCAAAACCGATGACTAAATTCGGCAATGTCACAGTATGCAAGGTCAAAACACAAAAACCAATTGTATTTCTATATAGTAGCAGCCATTAGTTTAAAAGAGATAAAAAAAATTATACCACTTACAGTCGCACAAAAAATGAAATGCTTAGAAATAAATTTAACAAAATATTATAAGACTTGAAGAATAAAAACTGTAACATAAAAACCACATGTTGTAGAAGGAAGCTGGGAGGATGGCAGAGTAGGAGACGCTAAGCTCACCTCCTCCCTTGGCTACAACTAGATAACACTTACATCAGCATAAACACAACCCAGAATCCAACCCAAAGACTGGCAGAACAAACTCTACGACTAAAGGTAGAAAAGAGGCCACATCCAAGAGGGTCGGAAGGGCAAAGACACAGCAGGGGAGCTAAAAGGGCCCCAGCTGTCTGTGGCCAGGAGACAGCCTGGGGGCATGGAGAGGAGAGATAAACAGACAATTACTCAGGGAGCCCAAACCTGTGCACCGGAAGATACACCACCAAAACATTTGGCTTTGAATGCAAAAGGGGGCAAATGTCACCATTTCTGATGACCAGTGAGTCCTAAAGCTTGGAATTTAAAAAATCAGAGGGCTGCCCTGGGAGAGCCCAGGGGGCATTTGGAAGCTGAGTCCCCACTCTTAAAGAGACAGCATGACAAACAGCCCATGGAGACCCAGCAAAAAAGTAGAAGTTTGAAAAGTGCCTGGGGTGTACAGCAGGCACAGGTATTTACTCATCTCAGAGCATGTTCCCAGAGGCGGGTATCCCAGGGAGACCCTCCAGAAACACAGGAGCTAGCAGGTGCCACTTCCTCGCCACCCGCCTCAGCATAAACAGCCAGCCACCTGCGGAACCAGCACAGTGCAGACACTACCTAATTTGCTTACACCACACTCCATCCCGCTTCAGCAGATCTGCCCTTTCCAATCACCCTTGCCTCAGGCCCAGAGCGGCACATCCCCTCCCCCAGAAGACCCGCCTAGACATGGCCAAAACTGTGTCCCCTCCGGCCTGCATTTTGTGGGGCATCGATCGGTCCGGGCGCAGCAGAGGCTGCTGAGGCACCCCTTGTTAAAAGCGCACACCTGGCCCGTGTAGCCCCAGGCCTGGCTGCAGCAGCAGGTCTCATCTCACAAGCAGACCAGCACGCCCTTTGGTAAAGCTGCACACACCACCCTGGCCAGGGACCAAACGCTGCCCACGACGGGCAAGAAGAGCCACTGCAGACAACTAGACTGAAGAGAAAAGCGGCCAGGACACACTAGCAGGGCACGTGCAACACACACAGCAGACACCCCCTGAAGTGCCAGGTCCCGCAGGGGACACAAAACAAAGGGCACTACAAGACCTCTTCTTCATAGGGCCATTACCTTCAAGAGCGGGAGACAGAGCTGACTTTCCTACCTACCTACAGAGATGCAGACGGTTAGACAAATTGAGGAGACAGGGGAACAAGTCCAAAATGAAAGAACAGGACAAAACCACAGCAAGAGATCTAAACAAAACAGATGTAAGTAATATGACTGATAGAGAATTGAAAGTAATGATCATAAAAATACTGAACTTGAGAAAAGAGTGGAAAACATGAGTGAGACCCTTAACAAAGAGATAAAAAAGAACCAATAAGAGATGAAGAACACAATAAATGAAATTAATAATACACTCGATTAGGGGCGCCTGGGTAGCTCAGTTGGTTAAGCGACCAACTTCAGCTCAGGTCATGATCCCATGGTTTGTGAGTTTGAGCCCCGCATTGGGCTCTGCACTGACAGCTCAGAGCCTGGAGCCCGTTTTGGATTGTGTGTTTCCCTCTCTCTCTGCCCCTCCCCCTGCTCATGCTCTGTCTCTTTCCTTCAAAAATAAATAAACATTAACAAAAATTAAAAACAAAAATAAATATACACTCAATAGAAAAAAGAGCAGGCTACAGGAAGCAGAGGAACAAATTAATCACTTAGAAGACAGAGTAATAGAAAGTAATCAAGCTGAACAAAAGAGAGAAAAAAGAATTATGCAAAATGAGAATAATTTAGGGAGCTCAGTAATCCCATCAAGTGTAGTAACATTCACATTACAGGGATTCCAGAAGAAGAGTGAGAAAAGGGGGCAGAAGAAATTATTTGAAGAAATAATAGCTGCAGACTTTCCTAATCTGGGGAAGGGAACAGATATCCACATCTAGGAGGCACAGAGATCCTCCAATAAAATCAACCCAAAGACGTCCACACCAAGACACATAGTAATTAAAATGGCAAAAAGTAGTGATAAAGAAAAAACATTAAAAGCAGAAAGAGAAGAAAACAATTACATACAAGGGGAAACCCCTAAGGCTATCAGCAGATTTTTCATCAAAAATTTTGCAAGCCAGATGGGAGTGGAAATGACATATTTAAAGTGCTGAAACAGAAAAATCTGCAGCCAAGAACACTCTATCTAGCAAGGCTATCATTCAGAATAGAAGTAGAGATAAAGTGTTTCTTAAACAAATAAAAACTAAAGGAGTTCATAGACTAAACTAAATATACAAGAAATGTTAGAGAGAATTCCTTTGGTGGAAAGGAAAGATGATAAATAAGAGTATAAAAAGTAGTAAACACAGAAGCAGTAAAAATAAGTATATGTGTAAATAAGTCAAGGGATTCACAAAATAAAAAGATAAAATGTAACACCATACACCTAAAATGTGGGGAGGAGAGGAGTAAAGAATGAGTTCAAACTTAAGTGACATCAACTTCATATAGACTGCTATATACAGAAGGTGTTATATACAAACCAAATGGTAACCACAAATCAAAAACCAGTAATAGACATGCAAAGAATAAAGAGAAAGGAATCCAAGTATATCACTAAAGAAAGCCAGCAAACCATGAAAGAGAGAAAGAGAAAAAAGTATCAGAGAAAAACTACAAAAACAACCATAAAACAAGTAACAAAATGGCAATAAATGCGTATCTTTCAATAGTGACTATGAACGTCGCTGGACTAAATGTTCCAATTAAAAGACATGGGGTGACAGAATGGATTAAAAAAAACCCATCTATATGCTGCCTGCAAGAGATGCATCTCAGACCAAAAGACACCTGCAGATCAAAAGTGGGGGGGGGGGGTGGAGAAACTTTGTCATGTAAATGGATGTCAAAAGAGAGCCAGGATACCAATACTTATATCAGACAAAGTAAACTTTAAAACAAATACTGTAACAAGAGACAATGAATGACACTTATAATAGTAAAGGGGACAATCCAACAAGAAGATGTAACAACTGTAAATATTTATGCACCCAACACAGAACACCAAAATACAAAAAATAGATAAAAACAAACATGAAGGAACAAATCGCTAATAATATAATAATAATAGGGGACCTTAACATCCCACTTACATCAACAGGTAGATCATCTAGGCAAAAAATTGACAAAGAGTGGCCATGAATGATACACTGGACCAGACAGATTTAACAGATGTAGTCAGAACATCCCACCCTAAAGAATGTGGAATACACATTCTTTTCAAGAGCACATGGAAAATTCTCCAGAACAGATCACATAGTAGGCCACAAAATAAGTGTCAACAAAGTGAAAAAGATCAAAGTTATACCATGCATCTTTTCTGTGCATTATGCCATGAAACTAGACATCAACCACAAGAAAAAAATCTGGAAAGAGCATAAATACATGGAGGTTAAATAACATGCTACTAAACAATGAATAGGTCAACTAAGAAATCAAAAAAGGAATAAAAAATTACATGGAAACAAATGAAAATGAAAACACAGCAGTCCAAAATCTTTGGGATGCAGCAAAAGTGATTCTAAGAGGGAAGTTTAGAGTAATACAGTCCTACATCAAGAAGGAAGAAAAATCTCAAATAAACAGTCTAACATTACACCTAATGGAGCTAGAAAAAACAGCAACGAACAAAACCCAAACCCAGCAAAAGGAAGGAAATAATAAAGAGTAGAGCAGAAATAAATGATACAGAAACAAACAAACAAAAAACAATAGAACAGGTCAATGAAACCATGAGTTAGTTCTTTGAAAAGATCAGCAAAATTGATAAACTTCTATCCAGACTCATAAAAAAAAAGACAGGACTCAAGTAAACAAAATTACTAACAAGAGAGTACTAATAGTAGCCACCACCACAGAAATATAAATAATTGTAAGAGAATATTGTGAAAAACTATAAGCCAACAAATGAGACAACCTAGAAGAAATGGATGAATTCCTAGAAACATATGACCTACCAAACTGAAGCAGAAAGAAATAGAAAATTTGAACAGAATGATAACCAGCAAAGAAGTGAGTCAGTTAAAAAAAAAAAAAAAAAAAAAAAAACACCTCAACAAACAAAAGTCCAGGACTAGATGGCTTCACAGGTGAATTCTACCAAACATTCAAAGAAGAGCTAGTACCTATTCTTCTCCAACTATTTAAAAAAATAGAAAAGGAAGAAAAACTTCCAATTCATTCTATGAGTGCAGTACAACCCTGATACCAAAACCAGGTAAAGACACCACTACAAAAGAGAACTACAGGTCAATACTCCTGACGATCATAGATGCAAAAATCCTCAACAAAATCCTAGCAAAACAAATCCAATAATACATTTAAATAATCATCCACCACGCTCAAGTGGGATTTATTCCTACAAGTGTGGTTCAATATTTGCATATCAATCAACGTGATACATCATATCAATAAGAGAAAAGATAAGAACAATATGATCATTTCAATAAAAGCCAAAAAAACATTTGACAAAGTACAACATTCATTCACAATGAAAATCCTCAACAAAGTAGGCTTATAGGGAACATACCTCAACATAATAAAGGCCATATATGAAAAACCCATAACTAACATAATCCTTAGAGGGGGAAAAACTGAGGGCTTTTCCCCCAATGTCAGAAAGAAGACACAGATGTCCACTCTCACCACTTTTATTCCATATAGTACTGGAAGTCCTAGCCATAGCAATCAGACAACAAAAAGAAATAAAAAGCATCTAACTTGGTAAGGAAGAAGTAAAACTTTCACTATTGCAGATGGCATGATACTCTGTATAGAAAACCTAAAAGACTCCACCAAAAAACTGCTAGAACCAATATATGAATTCAGTAAGTTGCAGGATACAAAATCAATGTACAGAAATCTGTTTCATTTGTATACACCAATAATGAAGCAGCAGAAAGAGAAATTAAGAAAACATTTACAATTATACCAAAAATAAGATACCTAGGAATAAACCTAACCAGAGATGAAAGACCTGTACTCTGAAAACTAATAAAACACTGATGAATGATACTGAAGACAACACAAAGAAATGGAAAGACATTCCATGCTCATGGATTGGAAGAACAAATATTGTTGAAATGTCTGTACTACCCAAAGCAATCTACACATTTAATGCAATCCTTATCAAAATACCAACAGCATTTTTCACAAAACTAGAACAAACAATCCTAAAAGTTGTATGGAACCACAAAAGACACTGGGTAGCCAAAGCAATCTTGAAAAAGAAGAACAAAACTGGAGTTATCACAATTTCATATTTCAAGACATATTACAAAGCTGTAGTAATCAAAACAGTATGGTACTGGCACAAAAATAGACACATAGATCGGGAGAACAAAATAGAAAATCCAGAAATAAAACCACAATTATATGGTCAATTAATCCTTCAACAAGGGAGAAAAGAATATGCAATGGGAAAAACAAAGTCTCTTCAAGAAATGGTGCTTAGAAAACTGGAAAGCAAGGTATAAAAGAATAAAACTGGACCACTTTCTTATACCATGCATGGAAATAAACTCAAAATGGATGAAGGAATTAAGGAACCAAATGTGAGACATGAAAACATAAAAACCCTAGAAGAGATCACAGGCAAATAATTTCTCTGACACAAGCTGTAGCAACATTTTTCTAGATATGTTTCCTGAGGCAAGGGAAACAAAAGCAAAAATATTGGGACTACATCAAAATAAAAAGTTTCTGCACAGAAAAGGAAGTAATCAACAAAACTAAAAGGCAACCTATGGAATGGAAGAAGATATTTGCAAATGATATACTAATAAAGGGTTAGTATCCAAAGTATATAAAGAAATTGTGCAATTCAACACCAAAAAAAAAAAAAAAAAAAAAAAACCCAAATAATCCAATTAAAAAATGGTCAGAAGACATGAGCAGACATTTCTCCAAAGATGACATCCAAATGACCAACAGACACACGAAAAGACATTCAAAATCACTCATCATCAGAAAATGCAAATCAAAACTATAGTGAGGTATCACCTCACACCTGTCAGAATGCCTAAAAAACACAAGAAACAACAAGTGCTTCCCAGGATGTGGAGAGAAACGAACACTTTAGCACTGTTGGTGGGAATGCAAACTGGTATAGCCACTCTGGAAAACAGTATGGAGGTTACTCAAAAAGTTAAAAACAGAACTACCCAGTAATCACACTACTGAGTATTTACCCAAAAAGTATAAAAACTCTAATCTAAAGAGATACATGCACCCTGATGTTTATAGCAGCATTATCAACAATAGCCAAATTATGGAAAGAGCCCTAATGCCCGTTGACTAATGAATAGGATAAAGAAGATGCAGTATATATATATATATATTATATAAGTAATATTATTCAGCCTAAAAAAGAATGAAATATTGCCATTTGCAACAACATGGATGAAGCCAGAGAGCATAATGCTAAGTGAAATAAATCAGAGAAATACAAATACCATATGATTTCACTCATATGTGGAATTTAAGAACCAAAACAAAGGTTAGAAAAAATAAAAGAAGGGAGAGAGAGTAACAAACCAAGAAACAGACTCTTTTTTTAAATTTTTTTTTTTAACATTTATTTATTTTTGAGACAGAGAGAGACAGAGCACGAACGGGGGAGGGTCAGAGAGAGGGAGACACAGAATCCGAAACAGGCTCCAGGCTCTGAGCTGTCAGCCCAGAGCCCGATGCGGGGCTCGAACTCACGGACCGCGAGATCATGACCTGAGCCGAAGTCGGATGCCCAACCAACTGAGCCACCCAGGCGCCCCAAGAAACAGACTCTTGACCATAGAGAACAAACTGATGGTTACCAGAGGGGAGGGGAGTGGGGGATGGGTGAAATAGGTGAAGGGGATTTAAGAGCACACTTATCATGATGTACACTGAGTAATGTACAGAATTGTTGAAACACTATATTGTGCACCTGAAAGTAATATAACACTGTATGTTAACTATACTGAAATTGAAAAAAAAATAAATAAATAAACAACTACATGTTCCGGGAAAAAATTAAATAAGACCCAAATAAAGGTAAAGAAACACCATGTTCATGGATTGCAAGAATTAAGATTATTAAAAGATTAATTCTAGTCTCCTTAAGTGATCTATAGGTCCAATGCAACTGGAATTAAAATCCAGGCAGGGTTTGTTTATTTGTTAGAAAATGAAAATCTAGGGGTGCCTGGTTGGCTCAGTCAGTTGAGCGTCTGACTTTGGCTCAGGTCACGATCTGACGGTTTGTGGGTTCAAGCCTCGCGTCGGGCTCTGTGCTGACAGCTCAGAGCCTGGAGCCTGTTTTGGATTCTGTGTCTCCCTCTCTCTCTGTCCCTCCCCTGATCACACTCTTGTCTCTCTCTCTCTCTCAGAATAAATAAACATAAAAAAAAGAAAATGAAAATCTAATTCTTAAATTTTGTGGAAATTCAATGGACTTAGTATAGTCAAAGAAATCTGGAAAATAATCAACATTGAAAGGTTTATCTATAAGATTTCAAGACTTACTATAAAGACATGGTAGTCAATACAGTGTTCTACTGGCATAAAGATAGAGAAATAGATCAATGTAACAAATTAAAGAATCCAGAAATAGGCCCACATATATAATAATAATTGATTTTTAGCAAAAATATTAATGCAGTTTAAATGGGGAAAATCTTCCATACGATCGGATAACCATATATTAAAAAACAAATACGGGGGAACCTGGGTAGCTCAGTCAGTTGAACGACTAACTTCAGCTCAGGTCATGATCTCACGGTTCATGAGTTCAAGCCCCCCATGTGGCTCACTGCTGTCAGTGCAGAGCCCACTTCGGATCCTCTGTCCCCCCTCTCTACCCCTCCCCAACTTGTGCTCTCTCAAAAATAAACATTAAAAAAAAATACAACCTCAATTCCTCTACCTTACACTACATACAGAATTAATTGGAGATAGATCATACACCTAAATCTAAAAGCTAAAACTACAAAGCTTCCAGAAGAAAACATAGGAGATTATTTTTTCAACTTCATGCAAACAGATTTCTCTTTTTTTAATTAATTTATTTATCTTGAGAAAGGGAGAGAGAGCAGGGGAGGGGCAGAGAGAGAGAGAATCCCAAACAGGCTGCATGCTGTCAGCATAGAGCCCAACTCTGGGCTCGAACTCATGAACCATGAGATCATGACCTGAGCCAAAAGCAAGAGTCAGATGCTCAACCAACTGAGCCACCCAGGCACCCTGATATAAACAGATTTCTTAAACAGATTTCTTAGTTAATGCAAAAGCACTAACTGTAACAAAACTTTAAAAAAAAAAAAAACTTCATGAAAATACAAAACTTTTGCTCTAAAGAAACATCATTACATTATTTTAAAATAAGCATATACTTCAGCTGATATATATATAACATTATATATATATATATGTGTGTGTGTGTATAAGACTTTTATCCAGAGCATGTAAAAACTGGTACAAATCAATAACAAAAGATAACCCAAATTTAAAACATACAAAAAATTTTACTAGATGCCATGTCACAAAAGAAGGTTTATAAGTGATCTTTAATTTCATGTGTCCACTTGACTGGGCCATGGGATGCCCAAATATTTGGTTGAACATTATTCTAGGCATTTCTGTGAAGGTGGTTTTGGATGAGAATAACATCGAAACGTATAGTCTACGTAAAGCAAGTTGCCCTCCCTGATGTAGGTACACCTCCTTCAATCCATACAGAAATCTCATATGGAGGAGATAGAGATTTACATTCACTTTTGGCAACTGATAAACAGGTGGTACAACTGAGAGAAAGAAGGGGAACAGTATAATGGGGAAGAGGAAGAGTCCCACTTAAATGTGTTGTATTTGAGTGTATGCCTCAAGGAAATCTAGTTACAATAAAATATTTAATGGAAAACATCTAAATTGAGTGGGCAGAGTCAGCCCTTCAGTGATCCTCGTTCATAGATTTTTCTTACACAAGTCCTATGAAGTCACAAAGAGTGAGTTTCACCAGACTACAAATGGAAGGATAATAGAATGTCAGAGTTTCTTCTCTTCATCGTTCCCACTCCAGATTTGAGGCCTGTTAGCAGGAATGCTCTGAGAGATGATCAATCGTTATAACATTTTCTGTTCTTTCAAAAAGTCAAGTGGGCTGGTACTATTTGTACAATCTACCAGGTAGAGAGACTTAGAAAATGAGTAAGAAAATCTTTACCATACTAGACCATTGCTTCAAAGGATTCTTAAAAAAAGTATTTCTCTGGGGGCTCCTGCGTGGCTCAGTCAGTTAAGCATCCAACTCTTGATTTCAGCTCAGATCACGGTCAGTCAGGAGATCAAGCCCCGTGTCGGGCTCTGTGCTAAAGCATGGAGTCTGTTTGGGATTCTCTCTCTCTCCCTCTCTCTCTCTCTCAAAAAAAAAATTTTTTTCTGAAGTCAAAGTAGAATATCTTTATTTGGCAGAGAAAAAAAAATAGACTTTTCAATAGTATACAGCTATCAGAGGCATCCAAACCAGATCAGTCTATGTGAAAATGACTCCATAAGACAATTCAATCAAGTCAGTGTATTCTGGTATGAATTACTTTCCTCATTCCACCCACAGTTTGGGAATTAAATTTCAAAAAAGTTAATTTAATTTAAAAAAATAAATAAAATTTTAAAAAATTTAATTATGCTGAGCCCCTCTTTCATATGTTCTTTTAGGACATTAAGCTATTTACCTGCAATAGATTTCCTTCCTTAGGAAAGGTGGCCACAGTAGTTACAAAAGTTATTCTAATCAATTTGCACAACACACTGTATAGGTGGTATAAGAACTTGGGTGAGTTTCTTCTCCATCATAAGGTATTTCTATCGAATGCAGTGAAAGGCCTAATGTTTTTCTACCTCCCAGTCCTAGGTAAGTCCTTCACATACTTCTTAGAGATTTGGTAAATCTAAATTTTTTGCATACAATTTATCGTTTTTTCTTTTCCTTTCCTTCCCTTCTCTTCTTTCCTTTCTTCCTCCTTCCCTCCTCTTCTCTCTCTCTCTCTCTCTCTCCCTCCCTCCCTCCTGCCCTCCCTCCTTCCACCCCCCTCTCTCTCCCTGTCTTTCCCAAACACAGATCTGGATGTTTGAAGGTCAGCAAGTTGACTATGACAGTTAATGCAATGTGATTGTGTGGGCCAGGGAGACACTTGTCTCCAATTCTGCGTCTGTGCCTGCGTAAATAAGACACAACACAAATGTGTAAAAGCATCAGCCAATAAAATGCTTAAATTCAGAATTCCCCCAATTTCTCTAGTTGTATTTCATTAGCATTTGGGAAGAGTATTAATATTTTGTTAAGCTAAGCCCTGCTGCTATTCTTGCCAAGATAACATAAAAATGCAGCATCAGCTGTAATTTTATCTTGTCCCCCCTTGATATCCCCCTACAGAGCAACAGTACGCCTTTAGCAACGCAGTCTGTGATACACTGGAGAGATCTTTACTTGGTGTTTTCCTTCTAGAAAGCATCATATTCTCACCTTGTCCTTGGATCCAGTGTAGTTGGTGCCTCATGTTTCCTCTTAACCAAAAGACTTAGAAAGATGTATCACACGCTCCTCAGAGAACCAATATGTATTTCTCTCCCTTCCCTGCCACACACAGTGTGCAAACAAAAGACTGATCGCCTGACCTGATGGGGCTAGCCCTTAAGCAATGCCACATGCTTAAAGCACATTTCTGCAAACTTTAATTGCCTAAAAACCCCATTAAACATTTATGTGCACTTTATTCCCTTCCATTCCTTGCTGATTACTAAAGCATTTCTGTGTGTCAACATAAGCATATTCTTTTCTCTTCACTCTCCTCTTCCTGCTCCGTTCTGAGTTATGGCATCATTCAGTAATTTAAGATTGAAATATTTTATCACGGAAACTATGAAAACAGCTTTCAGTGCCTTAATGATCAGCTCACACAGAAAAGAAAACTCTTCTCAAATTGAATTTACAGGGCACTGAATTCCTATTGTTTCACTCTTATTTGCATAGTCTCTGGTTTATAAGGCCTTTTTTGCATGGCTTGGGAAAGATGAATGGAAAAACCATTTCTCCACTCCCTTCTTCTCTGTCCTCTCAGGAAAGGTCAGTGCCTGTCACCAAGTTTAGAGAGTCAGGAAATTCCAGAATTAACCCAAGGCTCCCACCTTAGAGCAAAGGTTCAGGGAATCTCATGTCTGAACTAAACTGAAGAGAACAATAGATACCACTTCTGTGGTGCTTTACATGGTTTGACATGCTTTACCTACATCTCATACCTGCCAAGCCAGCAAACCCTTGAGTAAGTGTTAAATGTATCTAAATTGAAGTTCAGAGTTTGCTCATATTTACACAGTTGGGAAGTGGAGCCAGGAAACAAACTTAGAGCCCTGGCTCCAGATGGAATTTCTCCGCTTAATTCCATACTTTGTGCTAATGGTTCTTAAAGGAAGTACCAGAAGCAAATTCATACATTTAGGTAAGGTTTTTTAATTGACATATAATTGACATACAAAATTAGTGTCAGGTGTACAACATAAGGATTCTATATGTGTGTGTATTGCAAAACGGTCACCACAATAAGTGTAGTTAATATCCATCACCACACAATTATAATTTTTTTCTTGTGATGAGCATTGTTAGGACCTATGACAGTCTTAGCAACTTTCAAATATACATTATAGTATTATTAACTGTAATCACCATGCATTACAGCCCCAGGATTTAATATTTTACAACTGGAAGTTTGTACTTTTTGGCCATCTTCACCCATCTTAGATGTTTCTTTACTTTCTATTTTTAAGAATAAATTAGTTTCCACTTTAAATACAATGCTAGGTAGTCGAGTTATGGGATGTTCACATTGTGCATGAAAATGCCAGGAGGAACACCTGGGTGGTTCAGTGGGTTGAACATCCGACTTCGGCTCAGGTCATGATCTCGTGGTTCATGGGTTCAAACCCTGAGTGGGGTTCTCTGCTGTCTGCACAGAGCCTGGAGCCTGCTTCGGATCCTCTGTCCCCTTCACTCTCTGTCCCTCCCCCACTTGCTCTCTCTCTCTTCTCTCTCTCTCTCTCTCTCTCTTAAAAAATGAGTAAACATTTTTTAAAAATGCCAGAAACATAAAGTGAGCACAAAAGATAATGTAAATATGCTTGGGAGATTAAAATATTTTTATGGAGCAGCTACTTGCTCTTCCCTGGATAAATATTGCAGGTCTTCCTGATTCTCTTGGAATAAAACAGCTTTTAGGATTCATACTGTAAATAATCCACTATAAAAGGTTCCTTCAAATAGCCATCCCATAAAATGATTTGTTAACCCAACCTAGGCATAAAAGGAACGAAGAGAACAGATTCAGGATTAAGTGCTATTTAAGTGTTCCTTACCCAGAGACAGATACATTTGCAAAGCTATAATCCTAGACCAGTGGCCTCCCTGAATCACCCAGTCAACATTTACTATTCTAGGAAATTAGTTCAATTGTAACATTACCCTAAATATGGTACAGTTAACGTATACACAAAAGACCCCTACTAATATTACCAAACACAGTGAACACATTCTTAAACTAATTATAAATTACTTTTTGCCTCATTTGTGGTTTGTGATTATCTACATTTTGGATCTGTTACGTGATAATCTAAAACGTACTATTTTGCTTGAGGAACTTTTTTAAAAGGGTGTCTTGTGTTTGTAAATTTTCAGAGGAGCATCTATGGATTTTTTTTCATCCATGATTCCATGATTCTCACAGGGCATACCATTCCATCTAAGAAACTAAAAGCTCAGTTCAAAGCATGATAGAAGCTTCTGTCCACAGCCTACTACCTCAGAATGTGAGTTCATAACACAGTAGAATAAAATCAGGGCATAAATTACTGACAATGTGGTCTATTACACAAAAATAAAACCTATACTAATTGAGTTGCTCATCCCTGAAGTGTTACATACTTCTGCACACATATCAAATACTTCTTTTCACATAACCCACGCCAAAGTAATTGCTCCTTCAAGGTTTTCTGTTTTCTAATTCACGAACACAAGTATTTGGCGATTGCTTCATAGAATCATATTGTAAAACATCTCCACATGTGACCATCTCACAGTAACTCCATAACTGGGAACTTTCATTCTAAAGCAATATATATATAGATATAGATATATAGATATATAGATATAGATATAGAGATAGATATAGATATAGATATAGATATAGATATAGATATATAGATATAGATATATAGATATATAGATATATAGATATAGATATAGATATATAGATATAGATATATATCCTTAGAAAAAAAAAAGAAGAAGAAAAAACAAAGAAAAGAAAGGACAAGTAAGGAACTATCTTAACAGGCAGAGAAACTAGAGCTTATAGACTTGTTTTGTTTTCCTCAGGAAAACTTTGTTTCCAGGCGAAGGAATTCAGTAGAACAATAGTATTTAGTTATATTGTGAGAATCTCACCACTCTCGGCCCTGCTCTAATTTCTTTGGCTTCTGAAGCACATCTGGAACATAAGCTCTGTAGCCACAAAGTTCAGTTCTGATCTTGAATTAAAAATTGCCAAGGGCATGTTTACTAGATCATAAAATCGAGTTAAGTGAGTCATAGGAATCAGGACTTCTCTATACAGCATGTTTTCCAAGAAAAGGTGAAGAGGAGATGGGAGTGGGTAGACTCAGATGAAATTAATAATTAAGCCCACACACAAACACACACATGAACATACACACAAAATTCTAAAGGTTGGCACACTGGAAAGCCCATGACTGGTGGAATTATATAGGCCTGAATTAAAGCCCTATCAGGTGTTTGGGAAAATTATTTCACCTTTTAGTACTTAAGTTTTGTTTTGTTTTGTTTTTAATCTGAGCAGGGGGGAAAATCATCCAGAGAATTATGATGAGAATTAAATGAGAGAATTACTATAAAGGCATATGAAGTCAGAATGCCTGGATTCTGGGCTCACAGAATCGTGGCAAGTGATTTTATGTCGCAGAACTTCAGACTCCTCATTTTTAAAAACAGGAAAAAATATAGTACCTCTGTCATAGGTTCATTGTTAAGACTAAATGAGATAGGGATGCCTGAGTGGCTCAGTCGGTTAAGCGTCTGGCTACAGCTCAGGTCATGATCTCGTGGTTTGTGAATCTGAGCCCCCCGTCGGGCTCTGTGCTGACAGCTTAGAGCCTGGAGCCTGCTTCCGATTCTGTGTCTCCCTCTCTCTCTGCCCCTCCTCTGCTCGTGCTCCATCTCTGTCTCTCAAAAATGAATAAACGTTAAAAAAAAATTTTTTTAATAAAAAAGACTAAATGAGATAATGTGCAAAGGACCTGGTCCAGTGCCATTTTGGCTGGGTAAAACTCTTGAGTCACTTTCCCTCTTACAACTTTGCAGTTATTAGTGTGTTTTCTTCTAGCTATGGAGAAGCCTAAAGCCAGTCTCAACTCTTTCCCCTTGTAGGTAATTTGTTTTTGTTTCTTTTAAGGTTTTATTTTTTTTTTTTTATTTTTTTTTTAACGTTTATTTATTTTTGAGACAGAGAGAGACAGAGCATGAACAGGGGAGGGGCAGAGAGAGAGGGAGACACAGAATCTGAAACAGGCTCCAGGCTCTGAGCAGTCAGCACAGAGCCCGACGCGGGGCTCAAACTCACGGACCATGAGATCATGACCTGAGCCGAAGTCGGACGCTTAACCGACCAAGCCACCCAGGCGCCCCTTAAGGTTTTATTTTTTTAGAGCAATTTTAAGTTTACAGTAAAATTGCAAGGAAGGTACAGAGATTTTCCACATACTCTCTGCCCCCCATATATATAGCCTTCCCTATGATCAATGTCATTCACTAGAATAGTACATTTTTACTAAAGATGAAACCATATTGACATGTTATAATCACACAAAGTCCAAAGTTTACCTAAGGGTTCACTCTTGATGTTGTACATTCAATGGGTTTGGACAAATGAATAATGACATATATCCATCTTTATAATATCAGGCAGGGTGTTTTCACTGCCCTAAAAATCCTCTTTGCTCTGTCTAGTCATCTTCCCTCCCCCAACCCCTCTGCCAATCACGGATCTTTTTATTGTTTCTGTAGTTTTGTATTTTTCAGAGTGTCATAGAGTTGGATCATACAGTATGCAGCCTTCTCAGACTGGCTCCTTCCACTTAGTACTCTGCACTTAAGTTCTTCCATGTCTTGATCCTCCATGTATTATAGTTTATTTATCCAGTCAAGATGCAGGGCATCTTCGTTGCTTTCAAGGTTTGGCAATTAATGAAAAAGTTGCTGTAAATGTCAGCACGCATGTTTTTATGTGGACATACGGTATCAGCTCCTTTAAGTAAATATTAAGGAGCACAATTACTGGATCCTATGGTAAATATATTTAATTTTGTAAGAAAACACCAAACTATCTTCCAAAATGGCTGTACCATTTTGCATTCCCATTCGGCAATGCTTGAGAGTTCTTGCTGTTCTACATCCTCATCAGCATTTGGTTTTGTCACTGATTTGAATTTTGACCATTCTAATAGGTATGTGGTGGCATCTCATTGTTTTCATTTGCATTTTCCTGATGACATATGGTGCAAAGCATCTTTTCTTATGCTTATTTTCCATCTGTGTATCTTCTTTGGTGAGGGGTCTTTAAGGTTGTTGGCCCATATTTTAACCAGTGTGTTTGTTTTCTGATTGTTGAGTTTTAAGAGTTATTTGTACATTTTGGATAACTATCTTTTATCAGATGTGTCTTTTGCAAATATTTTCTCCAATCTGTATATTCTCTTCTAATTCTCTTGATAATGTTTTTTGCAGAGCAAAAGTTTTAAATTTATTAATTTTTTTTTATGGGTAATTTCTTTGGTGTTGCATCTAAAAATGCATCACCATAACCAAAGTCACCCAGGTTTTCTCCTATGTCAATGTTCTAGGAGTTTCATAGTTTTGCATTCCACATTTAGGTCTATAATCCATCTTGAGTTAATTTTTGTGATGGGTTTAAGGTCTGTGTCTAGATTCATTTTTTTGGTAGAAGGAGGGAAGAGGGCATACAGATGTCCAGTTGTTCCAGCACCATTTGTTGAAGAAATTATCTTTACTCCATTCTATTGCTTTTGCACTTTGATCAAAGATCACCTGACTGCATTTATTGAGGGTCTATTTCTGGGCTCTGTATTCTGTTATATTAATCTATATGACTGCTTTTCACCAATATCACACTCTTGATTACTGTATCTTTACAGTAAGTCTTGAAATCAGGTAGCATCAGTCCTCCAAATTTATTCTTCACTTTTGATATTGTGTTGAGTATTTTGGGTCTTTTGCCTCTCCATATAAATTTTAGAATCAGTTTATCAATATTCATAAAATAATTTATTAGGATTTGATTGGGATTGCATTGAATCCATAGGTCAGGTTGGGGATAATAGATACCATGTCAACATTAAGTCTTCCTATCAATTAACATAGAATATCTTTTCATTTATTTAGTTCCTCTTTAATATCATTTGTCACAATTTTATAGTTTTCATCGTATGGATCTTTTGTACATTTTGATATATCTAAGTATTTTATTTTTTTGGATGGTAATGGAAATGTTATTGTGTTTTTAGTTTCAAATTCCGCTTCTTCATTGTTGGCACATAGGAAAGCAATTGACTTTTGTATACTAACTTTGTATACTGCATCCTTGCTATAATCACTTATTGGGTCCAGGAGTTATTTGATTTTTTTCAATGTTCTACATAGATGACTGTGCCATTTAGGAGAAAAAAAAATGAGGAAAAGGAAAAGATGAAAAAGAAAAAAAAAGAAAAAAGACTTTTATGTTTTCCTTCTAATTTGTATACCTTTTCTTTTCTTTTTTCTTTTTTTTAAGTAGGCTTCACCCCCAACGTGGGACTTGAACTCACAATCCTGAGATCAAAACTGGCGCTAAGAACAAGAGTTGGATGCTTAACCACCTGAGCCACCCATGTGCACTTACCTTTTATTTTCTTTTCTTGCCTTATTGCATTAGCAAAGACTTCCAGTATGATGTTGAAAAGAAGTGATGCAAAGGAACATCCTTGTCTTTTACCTGATCTTAGTGGGAAAGCTTTGAGTTTCTCACCATTAAGTATTATATTAGTTGCATATGTGTGTATACATATACATATGTATACATAACTAAATACACTGGCCACTATTATTGTTTTTAACAAACTGTTATCTGTTAGAGCAGTTAAGAATAAGAAAAAAAATTTTATCTTCACTTGTTTGTTTTGATGCTTTTCCTTTTTTCTATGTAGATCCGAGTTTCTAATGTGTATTATATTCCTTCTAAGGGATTTCTTTTAATTTTTCTTGCAAGGCAGGTCTATTAGCAAGCAATTCTGTCAATTTTTATCTACATTTTTATTTCTCCTTCACTTTTTAATAGTAATTTTTCAGGGTGCAGAATTCTAGGTTGATGTTTTTATTTCTCTTAACACTTCATTTTATTTTATTTTGTTTTATTCTATTCTATTCTATTCTATTCTATTCTATTCTATTCTATTCTGAGAGAGAGAGCAAGCAAGTGTGCAAGCAGGGGGGAGGGAGAGAAATTTAAGCAGGCTTCGTGTCCAGTGCAGAGCCTAACATGGGGCTCAATCCCACGACCATGATGAGATCATGACCTGAGCTGAAATCAAGAGTCAGGTGCTCAACCGACTGAGCCACCCAGGTGCCCTTCTCTCAACACTTTAAATATTTCACTCCATTGTCTTCTTGTTAGCATGGTTTCTGAGAAGTCACATGTAATTACCTTTGCTCCTCTTTAGGTAAGGTTTTTTTTACCTCTAGATTTTTTCACTATTTTTTATTTCATCTTTGATTTTCTGTTATGTGAAAATTATACACTTAGGTGTAGTTTGTTTGTTATTTATCCTATGTAGTGTTCTGGACTTCCTGGATCTGTGGTCTCATGTCTGACATTAATTTGGAGAAACTTTCCATCATTATTGTTTCAAACCATTTATTCTGTCCCTTTTTCTCTTTCTTCTCCTTATCACTGGGTATTCTCATGAGTATTGTCATTATGTGTAAGCCTTTGTTCTCTTTGCTTTTTGGTCTTTTCAGGTATTCTGTTGATATATCCTCTAGCTCAGAGTCATTCCTCAGCCATGTCCAATCCACCAATGAGCCCATCAAAGACATTCTTCATTTCTGTTACTGTTTTTTTTTTAATCTCTAGCATTTCTTTTTTTTTTCCATTACAATTTCCATCTTTCTGCTTACACTGTCCACCTGTTCTTGCATGCTGTCCACTTCATCCAGTATATCCTTTATTATATTAATCATAGTTGTTCTAAATTCCCAGTCTGATAAATCTAATGGCTATTATCTGATGCTTACCCTGTTTCTTCAAATTGTGGTGGGTTTTTTTTTTTTGCCTTTTGTTACGCTTTATAACTTTATCTTGATAGCTAGACATGAGACACTAGGTTAAAGGAACTTCTATAAATAGGCCTTTAATAATGTGCTGGTGAGGTGTGGGAGAAGGGACAGGGGTTGATAGTTCTATGATTAGGTCTGTGTTTTCATGAACCTATGCTCCTGGACTGTGAACTTTACAAGGATTTCTCAGCTTTTTTTCTCCCCTGTTGGGTGGGACAGGATGGCTAATGAGGGCCGGGATTGGATATTTCCTTTCTCCAGGTCACTTAAGCTCTGATAATACCCCAGGTTAAACTCTGGTGAACTAGTTTTCCCTGAAGAGCAGGCCTTAATTAGAAAAACAGAATGCTCTGGTGTATTTCAAAATGGTTCTTTTCCCCCTGTCTCAGTTGGAAGACCTAGGGATTTTCCTCCACTACTTAGTACCTTAGAAATCTTACAATGTTGGGGTACACCCCCTACACCATGTCTGGGTCCCCCTGGAGATTTTCACTTTCAAGTTGTCCACACTGAGCCTCCAGCAACTCATCAGTTACAGTTCAGGTTCTCCCATGCTGGGGCTGCAACAGCTTCTGTTTCTGAGTCTCCACGTCAGTAAGCCCAGGTTCCCTGTATTTGCTTGTCTCTCCAACCTTAGGTGCAGCACTTTGCCCTGTGTCTTCCCATCCTATGGATCCAAGAAGAATGGTTAATTTTTCAGTCTGTTCAGCTTTTTACTTTTTAAGCTCTGTTGGCGACTTCCAACCTCCTTATAAGTGGAATTAGAAATTAGATAACTTGGTTTTCATGCCTGAATAAGTGAAGTAATCTTCCTTTACGCTTTCATTCATTCAACATATATTTTCTGGACACCTGTAACTTGCCCAACGTTTTCTAGGCACTAACAATATAGCTGTGAACAAAACAAACTCATGGCTTCACAGAACTTACGTTTTGGCAGAACCTTGAAGTTTAATAGTTTACTAAGGGTGTATCCTTGTGCTAGTTATTCTGTTTTTAATTCACCAAGAACATAGGATGTTCTTTTGATCTTAAAATTAAGTTTTTGCATCTAGTTTGCTTATTTGTTTTGTAATGACTTTGATTTGATTCTCATTTTAAGCTTACAACCTCTCTTCATCTGTCATTTCAGCTTTGAGTTCCTATTCATTCAATACAGGTTCTCATTATGTTCTACAGAATGCAGCATTTATAAATTGTTTTCTATTCCTTTAGTTCATATTTTCATTTAGGTTAGACTCTATCTTTTGCATGCAATGCATGGCTTCCATGCTGTGCTATAGTATTTTTCCATCACTGCCATGTCATTTTATGACATGTTTATGTTTCATCTTGCTCATTCCCTGCTATCTCTTCTGAGATTTTATTATATATTCTATACTAAGACTCTCTGCTTCTCTCTGCTTGCTTGTAGCTGGGGTGGAGGGTGGTACACCATTCAATAAAGGAAGACCTTCAAGCTTTAGATCATTTCTTGACTTGTAGCTCCAAAGTCCCCCTTTCCATAAGAAAGAGGCAGCTTCATTGTTCCTTTCATTATCACCATTTTCTTTTTAGCAGCAGTTCTGCTAATCATTGATCAGGAGAAAAGGAGAAAAGTTTGCCCTCCAGGATTTGAGTGACATAAGGAACATAAACCATCACTACTCTTCTTTACTACTCTCTGGAAACTTTTTCACACTCCCCACTCCCCAACTTCCAACAACATGTTTTGGAATGTTTTACTTAGGTCAGTATTGTTTAACCTAATGCAGTATTGTTTAATGCAGGTAGGAAGCTTTAAAAAAATTCTACATTTAGGATGCACCCCAGACCAACTAAATTAGAATTTCTGTAGAAGATGCCCCAATATTATGTTGAAAGGTTCCCAAGGTGAAACATTTTTTTTCAATGCTTGAGACTAAGCTTGAGAACTGCAGGCTTAGGTTCTGTTCCTTTCCTTCTCTGGTGGCAGTAGGTGACTTTTAAAAACTCTTTTTGTTCATTTTGTGGATATGCATTTCAGGAGAAATTTGATGGTAAGATTTTATGGTATGGTAAAATTTTAACCTGCCATCTTCCTAATCACTGCTTAACATAAAATTGAGAAGTTCTCAGTAACTGTTTGCTAATTGCTTATGTGTCTTTTTCATATGTATGATGCAGTCCTCTGAAATCCACTTCTTCTTTCCTTCATTCAACACACACCTATTTATCAGAGGAAAAACATCAACTTCCCATTTCATTCATGCGTGATAGAACAATCTTTATTTTGAATAAAAATAATAGTATAAGTGTTATAGTTATACCTAGTATTTGGAAAATCATAAAGTCACTTATTCAAAATTTGTGGGATCAAAAGTCACAACTCTTCTCTTCAACACCTTAAGTGTGTGTGTGTGTCTGCCCACACAAGTGCGTGCTGGGAAAGGAGAAGTGACAGGGCCTTGAGAGATGCATATATTAAACATGTGAGTAGGAAAAGAGGATCCAGTGAAGGTGACTTTGAGAATTCAGAAAAATAGAGTAACTGGAAAATAAGCTTTAGAAGAGTAGAAAGCATGTCTAAATTGTTCATTTTGTGTCTTCAGTGCCCACCATAACTAGGTAGTTGATATATATTGGTAAAATGAATGAATGAATGAATGAATGAATGCAAGAGTAGTGTCATGGCTGCCAAGAGAAGAGTGGCAGGACATATGCTACAAAGTGTCATCTTGGAACTGATAATAGAAGCTATTGTGTTTGTTCACTGGGAAATGATGAAAGGGATCTCATAGATGCAAGAAGGGAAGGCAATGAAAAAGCAGAGGTAGTTTATATGGATTCCTTTCTCCAAAATCTGGTAATGAGGAAAAAAAGAAAGGCGAGGGGAGGGTAGTAAGTGATACTTCAAGAAGAAAGCATGATAGAAGAAAGTTTTATTTTAAAATTGTAAGGATGTGAGTGCACTGTACATCTAGAGAAAGAAACCGTGGAGAGCACGTGACTAAAGAGTAACAGGCCCCATTCTCCCATCTACACTGCATTACAATTCATTGCATACCCAGCAATGTTCTTACAGGGCTGTATTAACATGTTGAGCGCAGAGAGGCAGAAAAAGATTAAGCACGTTTTTTTTCTTAACTACAGAATTCATCAAAGATTTACTATACCACATTTTATACGTACATTATTACATTAGTGGTATTTCCCATAGAACCCTTGACTATAGAACCCCTCCTTTTAATCCTAAGGGACTAGTGTTGCATACAACATGCTTTGGAAAATATGCTTTAAAATAAAAATTTTTTTAGAATTTCTATATCTAACTTCTTTTTAGTTGACATAAACACTATTAAAAAATAAAGCTTTTTTTGGTTTTGTTGTTTTATTTTTTAATTCAAGTAGAATTACCAGAGTGTTATATAGTAGCTTCAGGTGTACAATATAATGATTCAATAATTCTCTATATTACTCAGTGCTCATTATGATAAGTATGCTCTTAGTCTCTACCACCTATTTCATCCACCTCCCCTCTGGCAACCACCAGTTTGTTTTCTATATTTGAGAGTCTGGGAGATTCTCTTTATTACTTTGTTCGTTTGTTCTGTTTCTTACATTCCATGTATGAGTGAAATCATATGGTATTTGTTTTTCTCTGACTGACTTACTTTGCTTAGTGTAATACCCTCTAGGTCCATCCATGTTGCTGCAAATGGCAAGATATCATTCTTTTTGTGGCTGAGTAGTATTCCACGCTGTATAGACACTACATCTTCTTTATCCATTCATCTATCAATGGACACTTGGGTTGCTTCCATAATTTGGCTACTATAAATAATGTTGCAATCAACATATTTTTGTTTTATTACCATATCATCTTCTGTTATTTCCTATGGCAAGTATGCAATAATTGATTTTCATATGTAATTTACATAAGATTTAAGGGGAAGGATTTAAGTTTCATACTTCTGAGAGTTAGAACTGGACTGGAACACTGTTGCACCGTTTATTAGCTGAGTAATCTTGCACAACTTACTGAACCTACTCATGTACTGTATCAGCACAGACAATGATCACCTCGCAGCAGATACAGCCGTGAAACAGGAGCACAGTTAGGAGAGCTAGTTTCCACAAATGTCCAGGGAAGATTGTAACATAAACATGTAGACAGAGCTAAAAACATGTCAATTGAAATGCCTAGGAAAAACAAAGAAAAAAAGGAAAAGAAACCTAAAGGGCTTTGTGGGGGGAGAGATAGCACAGATTGTGCTTACCCTTGAAGAAAGGGCAAGAGCATAAGGCATGTGGTAGAAAATAAATGATAATCAGTTAATTAATGTGATCTGACTCACAGAGCAACCTAAAACTCTGATGGAAAACAGACATTTCTCCTTTTTGCTGTTTCTTATTAAAATATCAAGTTGTTTTGTAATATAACTTACACTTTAAAAATAATTAAGCTAAGCCTCTGACCAGCAAGCAAGCTTACCATGAACTGAGTGGAAGGGTTTAGAGTCATATCTGGTTTTATCTCCCATGAAATGAATGGAACACAATTTATGATACTCCTCAGTCACAAGGAACAAAAATAAGACCATCAAGTGCAGGAGTTAAGAGCATGAGTTTTGGTGTCCTGGGTTTAATTCTGGCTCTTGGACTCAGTAGCCATATGATCTTTGATAAGTAGCTTAATCTCTCTGAGCTCTTCATTTGTATAGTAGGCATAAAAATACAAAACATTAGGCTTGTCTCAAAGATTATGACAGTGTGTAAAGTGTTTAGCTTAGTGTTTGATGACCAAATACATATCTCCGTATCCTTCAAAGTTAACTCCCAATGAATGATAGCTATTATTATTATAATATGGTGACATCATAACCATATAGCCTTTAAACTCAGTCAGATCTGGGTTCAATTCCTGGCTCCATCACTTTTTGGCTATGTCACCTCAGAAAGTTGCTAGTTTCTTGAGCCTGATTTTCATATTTAAAATGAGTATAAGAACACCAACGTCTTTGGTGACAGTAGAGGTTAAATGAGATAACGCATGTAATGTACATCTAACACATGGCAGGCATTCAACAAATGCCAGTCATTTTTACCACTTTCCTCAGAGAACAATGTCCAAATTTTACCATAGAATCCAAGGTCCTTTGTAGTCTGGCCAAGCTCTTTTGCCAGCCTCAGCTCTTAACATCCTCCTTCTATGCTCCCCTTCCTCTTTTCTTCCTTCTCTGCTTTCCCTAACTTCTCCCACTTCATAAAACTTCTACTCTTAAATCTGGGATTCTGTTCTTTAAGGAAATAACCCCCTTTGAGATTCCAGGCAAGGGATGAGAAAGGAAGCCCCTGTATCTGACCCCGATAATTAACTAAGCCAAAACCTCTCTTATATCAAGGCTCATAGTCACCTTGGGGACGGCTTGATCTCTTACAGCAATAAGACACTGTCAACTTTTTCTCTTCCTGAAAAATTGTATCACTTTAAAACACACACACATACACACTCACTTGGTGTTTCTCATTCTTCTCTGGTCTCTTTACCTCTCTTGCCAGTTTTTCATCTTCCACTACCTTACTGTTAGTAGTTACCCAGCACTAGAGACAGTGGTGACTATGACAACCATACAGTTGTCATGAGCATTAAATGTAATAACGCAGCTGCAACTCAGTTTTAGCTGACTGTTGCTTGGAGAAATTTCACCCAGATTTCTATGTGAAATATCTTGATTTTTAAGGTTGGCAACAAATTTGAAAAAAAAAGAAGAAAGGTTTATATGTTGAAAAACACACCTGAATTCACTCTGTGGCCCCTCAGCTTGCAACCTTTGCTCTAGAAAATTCAGATAGCACTGCCCATGATTCTTGTGTGCATCTTGGGGCTTACAAGGATCACATTTGAGGACTCAACTTGACCATATTCCAAGCCCATGGCACAGTGTCTGGCACATAGCAGGCACACAATAAATATACATTCGATGAATGAGTTGCACAGACATCCCCTTTCATAGTTAAATTTATTCACTGTTACTCATTCTAATGGTTGGCTAAACATTTTGGTTTCATTCTTAGACTAGTTCCTGTTAAAGGTCTGCTATTGGTGTTTCCCAGCTGCTTCACTTTGCTATTCTTAGTACTTTGCTTTACAGTTTGTTTCAAAATATTCTGGATGCATCCTGCTTGTGTCAGACATGGTCATCACACTCCTTAAAATGCCTTGTCATCACTTTTATTTTCTGGCATCATCCTTTTCTGCAACATAACATTCCCAGTGCAGGCAAAATTCTTTCACGGTCTAAGGAATGATATAGGACTAGTCCACGGTTATTTCTCCCCCATCAGAGCATCTTCCTTCAACTGTATAGCTTAATGAAAATGGTTGTTTTTACTACTTCACTCATTCATTCAAAGCAAAGTTGTTGAAAAAAAATCATTAAGAGTGTAACTCTGCTTGGCACAAAGAAGAAAAGACAAAGCACAACCTTTAATTTCAAGAAGCATAAGCATGTAAAGGCAGGTAAAATAGATGATAATAGTGTAATGTAATGTGTGCTATGAAGAGAAGGAGGCACACGGGAAAGGCAGTATATGTAAGGGGTTAAGAGCACTTGTTCTGGGAGCGCCTGGTGGCTCAGTCAGTTGAACATCTGACTCTTGATTTCGAATCAGGTCATGTGAGATAGAGCCCCACGACAGGCTCTTAACTGATAGTGCAGAGCCTGCTTGGGGTCTCTCTGTCCCTCTCCCCACCCCTGTGTGCTCTCTCTCTCTCAAAATAAATTAAAAATAAACTGTAATTTAAAAAAAAAGAGAGAGAGACAGAGAACTGGTTCTGGAACACAGCTCCCAGTTTCCAAGTTTGGTCTCACTACTTACCATCTGTTTGAACAAGTCATTTAACATCTTTGTGGCTTGGTTTTCCCAACTGTAAAATGGGGTGTAAGGGAATCTACCTTGTAGGATTACTATTAAGATTTAAGTGAATTAGTAGGTGTAAAATGTTTAGATTAGTATCTGGTATAAAGTAAGCACTCAATAAATGTCATGCTACTACCACAGAAGGTACACTTAACCCTGTGTGTGTGGTTGCTGTGTAGAAGTAGCTAGGCAGGGGCGCTGGTGGCTTAGTCGGTTAGGCGTGCGACTCTTGGTTTCAACTCAGGTCATGATCTCACAGTTTGGTTTGTGAGATCGAGCCTGGTGTCCAGCTCCACACTGACATCGCGAAGCCTGGTTGGGAGTCTCTGTCTCCCTCTCTCTGCCCCTCCCCCCCCCCCAAATAATTAAATAGATATTTTTAAAAATTAGCTAGGTAAAGAGAAGTAAATTCAGAAAGATTTTCCGGAGGTAATTATTGACATAAAGATTTCTTTCCTCAACAAATTCTTATCAGGTATTTACTATACACCAGGAACTAGATGAATACATGTAAAACAACAGAGGTTGGAACATATAGATGGAAAACTTCCTAGACAATGGGAACAGCAGGTTCAAAGGCATGAAGATGTGAGAGGTCCAGGCGCTCTTGGAAGTGCAAATAGTTCAGTGTGAGGGAGAACAGGGTGAGTGAGGGTTGAAGTAGGGCAGGAGAGAAGACAAAGAAGTGGGATTGAGGCCTCAGATTGTAGGCAGCTTTGTATGTCACACTGTGGCATTTGAAATTGATTACATAGACTTAGGAGCCAAGGAAGGTTTTAAGCTGGGGAGTGACTGTGATCAGATTTGTGTTCTCACAACATTATTCTGGTGATATTAATCTGAGCAAACACAATTTTCTTCACAAAGCGAGACCTCCCTCAAAACTCCTGAGTGGAATGGTATTTTTTATGCAAATCAAAATTCATGGAATTTGAAATAAAAGCACTTACAAATTCGGAACTGAAAGTGAGTTTTCCACATGTGCAGTATAAATAATACTTTGATTGGAGCATGAGATATTATCTCGGCCTAAAATAACCAACTCAGGCCTGGCCCTTCTGGATCTATCTCATATCCTTTCTGTGTCTCACTCATTCATTCAACTAACAAACATCTATTGTGCTGGACAGGGCTCTAGGCTCTTGAGATACAACAATAAACAACAAGATTTCTGACCCCTGGAAGACAAACATAAATCACATTAAACATAATAAATGAAATATTAAATGAAATGCATATTTCGTAAATATTTTATTTTCATAAATATAACTATTTCCTATTTAAGGAAATATTAGAAGGGGATAAGTATTATTGAAATTTAAAAAATGAAGCAGAGTAAGGAAAATTGGGATTGTCCATTCATGATAGGAAACACAACAGCATGATTTCAACCAGGAATGAAAGGACTGCAAAGCCCTCTGTGATATAAAATTCATGACAAACTCTATGGTGGGTGAAGTCGGCATTACACATGGGTCTAAGCAGGGAGCCACCCCTGAAAAACTGTGTCTGTGCACACATATATCCATATATATATTAGAATGATTTATGTACACATGTATTATATAAATCAAGACTTATAAAGCCTGTATAAGTCTGCTTTGAACAATGTGATGTGGACAAGCCTTAAAATGGGCTGGAACATTCTCTCCCTGTTACTTCCATAATAAACAATTCCGGAGTTTGGGGTTGTGTGTGTGTGTGTGTGTGTGTGTGTCTGTGTTTTGGATAGCATCTCCTGCTTGGAACAGAGCCGGCCAGAGCCCCATTCTTCTACAACCTGTCCTGATAACAGCCCAACCCCACAGGAACCTCGATCTTTTTTTTTTTTTAACCACAAAAACAAATAAACCCCCTTCAACCACATAGTATCATGTAGTGGTGTCCTTCATTACTAATCCGCCCTTTCTGTAGTCCTGACTCCAAGGGAAGAATGCCACCTACCGAATCATCCGCACCAGTCAGTTGGTCCTGCAAAGTGCAGCAACACTCAACTCGACCCGGGTCGGCTCCAAATCCCCTCCCTCTGATTATTCTTTGGCCTTAAAAAAATTTGCCACTATTTGGGCTGTCAGGAAGTTATGCTCTCGGCGCAGATATCTGATAAACACTTCCACATATTGTAGCCTTCTCAAGGGCTAAGCCAAATTTCAGAGTGCTCTCTCTTGCCTGCATGTTCCTTAACTGCGCTTTCACGTTCGGAATGCCAGTGTCTCTGCAGCCGCAGACAGCGGAAACCGCCGGTGCAAATTGTGCAGGGTCTGCTGACCTGCGGCTGCAGAAGCCAACGAGGGCTACGCGAACAGGCTAACGTTCGGGATTGCTCCAGAGGTTAAGCGACACCGGGGGCTGCTCAGTGTGCGCGAACGCGGCACCCTGCGACGCGCAGCTCCATCCCGAGGCTTTGCGGGTGGAGTAGGGGTGGGGGTGGGGGTGCGGGTGGGGGCGACCCCTCTGCAGTCCGCCGAAAGCGAGGCGGGAGTCACCGCAACTCCTCCGTTCGGGCTGAGGTCGCCGCGACTGCGCCGCCGCACGCGCCGCCGCGTCGCGGTCCCCCGCGGGCGCAGCGCTGACAGGAATGGGGGTCGGGTGCGCGTGGGCCGGGCGGCGGGAGAGGCGCGTGTCCGTGCCCTAGAGGTCCCCGTTCGTGACACGGGCCGGTGAGCTCCCGCGGGCTGGCAAGGTCAGTCGGTCGCCTGTACCCCTAGCAGAGCCGTGTCTGCAGAGAAAGACGCCCGGCCCCGCGCGCCGCAGTCCGAGGCAGCCGCTGGGAGCGCCGCGGCCCGGGGACGGCGGCCGGGGGCGGGTCCCCGCGCGGGGCGCCCGGCGCGGAGGGGGCGGGCCCGAGGCGGGGCGGGCCGCGGCGCGGACTGGCGGTCGCCGCCGCAATCGCCTGCAGCCCGCGGTGGTGAGCGCAGCGGCGGTGCATGGCCCCGACGGGAGGCGCGCCGCCCGCACCCGGAGCCCGGCTCCCAGCCTGAGCGCCGCAGCCGCCTCGGGCCCGCGCGTCCTCGCTCTGGCCGCCGTCCCGAGGACATGACCGCGTAGCCTCCTCCTGGGCTGGGCTCTGCGGGAAAGTCTTCTTCATGGAAGCGATGTCCCCCCAGCAGGAGACTCTAGGGGGGCAGCCGGGGCGCTCCTCTTCTCTGACAGGAGTGTCTCGGATCGCGGGAGGCCCCGGCACCAAGAAGGTGAGGACGTTGAGCGGCGCCCCCCGCCCGCCGCCGCCGCCGCCGCCCCACTCCCCGCGCGCGCCCTCCGCGCCGCCACCGCCGCGCGCGAGCCGACCGCCTCGGGGATTTAACGCTCGAGGCTCGCGGCCCGCTGCGTGTGTCCCGGGACGTTCCCGCCTTCCCCGCCCTCACGGCGCCGCCGTCTCCCAAGTCACCCCGAGACCCCCCGGGCCCTCAGCGTCTAGAGTCGTAATCGCTCCCGGAGCGGCCCCGCAGCCTCCCTCCCCGCGTCCGTCCGCCGCGGGGTTGGCGGCCCGGCTGCTCTTTCAGTCGGGGCGCGCGGGCCGGCTTTGGGGCACCGCCTGTCCCCCGTCCACCGCCCCCCCCCCCCGCGAAACCCCCCCCGGCCGCTCACCGCCAGCAGACGGGTCAGCTTCGAGTCGTCAGGGCCCGCGCTGAGGAAGGTAGGAGGGCGGGCTGCGGCGCTCAGCCCCTCACCTGGACGCTGAGGCGCGGCCGCTGCGCGGGGTTTTGTGGGGTGTTTTTGGAGGGGGGGGGGGGTCGGTTCCTGCGCCCCGCGCGGAGCTTCCGCCGCGGCTCCGGGTCCGTGGAGTGGTTGGTGGTCAGACCCGCAGGTATGGTTGGGATGCTAACGGTCTGCAAAGCGGGGACACGGTGGTTTGGGTCGGCCTGGAACCGGACTGGGTGGGGCCGGAGGGCTGCGGGGAGGGTCGCGGGGGCCGGGCACAGGGGCCTTCGTCCTGCGGGTTCCCCGGGCCGCGGCGGGGCCGGAGTGGGGCCCGGGCGTGGGCGTGGAGTGGCGCGGGGGTGCCCCGCCAGAGCCGGGAGGGGACGCGGGCGACAACTTGTGGCGTTCCGCTCCCGCGCACCCGGCCGCTATGCTGCGTGCCGGTACCGACCCGGCCCGGCGTCTTGGAAAGGTCCCCGGAGCAAGTGCACGTGGCCTCGAGCCCCCGGCCTCTGCTGCAAGGCTCTCCGGGGACTGGATTTGGGGGTGTCTGGCAGCAGCCCTCGCCCTCCTCTCCTCCCCCCTCCCAGGACCTCCTGGTATTTGGCCTTTTATTGCCCTGTGTCTCGGTGGTGCCCTCCCAGCTTCTGTGGAAACACACGGGGATTAGAGGAGATCGCCGAACTCTTCCCAGAGAAATGCCTGGAGGCATTGCATTTATATTAGAGCCTGGAGGGGCTGCTCAGGCCTTCCTTTGGTGCGGATCTCACAGCCTTTCCTGAGTCTGCCCAGCAGGGTCCTGGGTTGGCTGAAGGTCAGTTGAGGAGAGCTGAGGTGGTGCTCCGGAGTATCGAAGGGAATGGGAGCTGCCAAGGACGTTGACCGTGTCGCGGAGCCACCTAGGAGTGCCCATGAACTTGGTGATTTATGTATGGGCTGTAGAGCTGGCCAGCCTTTGATGTATTGAGGCTATGGTTTGTCCTTGTCGCTCTTCCCCTTGCGAGATGAGACACCGGGATAGCGTGTGTGTGTGTGTGTGTGTGTGTGTGTGTGTGTGTGTGTGTGTGTGTGAGAGAGAGAGAGAGAGAGAGAGAGAGAGAGAGAGAATTTACCAGGCTAGCGCCACGTTCAGGAAGGTAAATGAATGTTCAAAGTAATTGACACAGATTTTAAAGCATTTTTTTTTTTTTATTCTTGCAAACTTAAGGAATTGGGAAAATTCGAAGATTTATATTCCTGGACAGTTGTCTTCCTTTTTTTACTAAGGGAAATTAAGCATACTGGCAAAGGGCTTTGGAGTAGCTTGATCATTTATCAAGTAGTACTTGTTGAAGAAATGAAAGGTTGCCTCCAGTCTTAAGCCATTGTCCTTAAGATGCTGTCCTTCATTATACATCATAATGGGTTGTCACATTACCAGCAGTTTTTTTTTCTTTTCTTTTTCTTTATTAACTTAAACGAAATAGATTTTGCTAACCTGGTCATTCTACAGCTTTTTACTCCCTTTGGGGCAGAAATGAGGTTGAAGAACTGTTTTATTTTGCATTTAATTTTTTTTTTCCAGAAAAGTGCATCTCTGCATATTTTAAATAGTGACAGGCATGCCTTGATTCCAGACCTCCATGTTAGCAATAGAAAGGAATAATAATAATAAACATTTCCAAAATGTAGCTCATAGAATCATTGCCATTTATACTGTTGTGGACTCCAGTCTTCATGTAACCCAAATATCCAACAGATTGATCTTTTTTATGTTTCATCTTGCCTTTTTGGTGTTTGGTAGTTTTAGTGAGTCACAAGTCTTCTAAAAAAGTCTACTCTGCGGTTGTAGTGTTAATTTCCAAGGCTTGGATCAATGTTGTTTAAATTGACAGTTACAATCAACATTATAAAACATTAACTAGGAAAATGGTAGCAAGTTAGTAATGATAAGTACAGTTTTGTAGTACTTCTTTTTCTCTATTTCATACATGTATATGTATTTTGGGTAGTAATGTAAAATGTGTTTTTTTCTAATTGGTCAAAATTTTTAAAGACAAGTTTATTGGCCAAATCACTGTGGGGAATCAGTTCACCTGGCTTTTCTTTCTAGTTCTATTGCTCTCTTAATGATCTTGAGGAAATCACTTAACTTGTTTCGTTGTCCTCATTTGTAAAATGGGAATCAAAAGGGTAATGGTGCAGAAACTGCTTTGAAAAGCATATAGATGGAAATTGTATCCATTATTCTATGAAAATAAGGTGATCTTGAATAAGAGCACAAACAAAACAATAGCATCTTGCATGCTAGTCATCCTGAGAGACTTTTAATCCAGTGTACTGCATTGCCTAAAATATGGCTCACATTCCCAGAAATTAACTGTCAAGAAGGCAGTTTCATACAATGTGGTGAAATTTGGAGTGTGTTGACCTAGGTTCAAGTCTCTACTGTGTTGGTACTATCTTTCTGACCTAGGAAAATTACTTAAACTTAACCGTCAGTTTCTTATTTGTAAAATGAAAATAACAATAGTTAGTACCTACCTTCTCAAGATTGTTGGGAATATTAAATGTCAAATTGAGTGAATATTGTCATATAATAAGCATTCAGTATTAGCCCTAATTGAAGTTTCTCCCAAATTTGTAGTATACTGTGTGACACTTGTTTAAGCCAAAATCTCGGATTCATGTTTGACTCCTCTCATTTCCTTACTCTACAGCAACCTTCAGAAAGGCCAGTCAACTGTTATTTCAAAGCGTTATCTTTAATTTCTCCACCTCACATCTACTGCTGCCGCTGTCGTCCAGGCCAAACCACCACCATCTCTCCCTTCTACCTTTGCAGAAACTCCCTAACCTTGTCTAACATCTTTCTTGTTCTTCCCTGGCCCCATTTCCACTTAGCAGCGCCAGGACTTTAAAAACATAAATTGTATTGCTCACTTGTTTAAAGTTCTGTAGTGGCTTTCCATCATGTTTAGAATAAAATTCAGACTCCTTTTCTTAGCTTTCTCTATTTCTCCCACCTTATCTACCTTTTCTATCTTGTGTATTTGCAGCCACGTGGATCTTCTTTTTCACACATCAGACCTTCATATTCATTCCTCTTCATTACCTCTGCTTCTGCCACAGGTCTTTGCAATATTGACTTCCTCATGTTGTTCACGTGTTAGGTCCTAGAAGCCTGTTCTGACTGCCTAAGTGGAAGTTCCCTCTCAGTCATTCTGTGTACCTTCTGTTGTTGTTGTTCTGCTTTTTTTTTTTTTTTTTTTTTTTTTTTTAGTGTTTATTTTTGAGAGGGGGAGGGGCAGAGAGAGAGAGGGAGACAGAATCTGAAGCAGGCCCCGGGCTCTGCACAGAGCCTGACGTGAAGCATGAACTCATGGACCACGAAATCATGACCTGAGCTTAAGTCAGAAGCTTAACTGACTGAGCCACCCAGGCACCCCTCTACCTTCTGTTTTATTGTCATCTTAGCATTCATCCTTACCTATTTGCTTACTTACTTCTTGTTATGTTACCTGATCCCTTCACCAGATTGTGAAAACCATGAGAATAAGGCTCTTACTTGTGTTGTTCAAGGCTGCCTCTCCATTGCTTAGGACAGTGCTACATATTAGGTACTCAATAAACATTAGTTGGTTTATGTACGACCATGAACAGGACAGATATGGCCCCTGTGTTCAGAGTTTTTTATGTAGACCAGACTCAGCAAACCTTTTCTTAAGGGGCCAGATAGTAAATAATATAGGTTTGTAGACCGTAAGATATCTGTTACAGCCATCCACGTTGCTGTTATAGCAGATAAAGCTGCCATAGACAGTATGTAGTTGAGTGGGCATAACTGTGTTCCAATAAAGCTCTACTTAGAAAAACAAGTGGTTGGGTCCCTGGTGTATAGTTTGCTGACCCCTGGCTTAGATCATTGCTGTTGATTTTTTCATTGACCCCTGGCTTAGATCATTGCTGTTCAATTTTCTGTGCTGATGAAACTGCTCTTGATCTACGATGTCCAGTTTGATAGCCACCAGCTACATGTGACTGTTGAGCACTTGAAATGTGGCTAGTACAACTGAAGAACTAAAAAATTTTTAATGGCTTCATTGAGCTATAATTGACATACAATAAACCATACGCATTTAAAGTATATAAATCCATAACCTTTGACATATGTGTATACTTGTGAAACCACCACCACAGTCAAGATAATGAACATATTTATCATCCCCTAACATCTGTGCCCCTTTCTAATTCCTTAGTTTCCTCCCCATTTCTAGGCAGCCATTGGTCTGTTTTCTGTCAATACAGATTAATTTTCATTTTCAGTAATTGTATATAAATGAAATCATACTATGTATTTTTTTTTTTGGTGTGGCTTCTTTAATTCAATATAATTATTTGAAGATTCATCCATGTCTTTGCATATGTAAGCAGTTCAGTTCATTGCTGAGTAGTATTCCATCATGTGGAGAAACCAGTTTGTTTATCCCTTTACCTGTTAATAGGTATTTGTGTTGTTTCCACATTTTGGCTATTACAAATAAAGTTGCTGTGAACATTCATGTACAAGTCTTTGTATGGACCTACACTTTCATTTCCTTTGGGTAGACACTTAGAGGTCGAATGGCTGCATCATATTTTAGGTGTATGTTTAACTTTTTAAGAAACTGTCAGATTGTTTTCCAAAGTGGTTTTACATTCCCACCAACAGTGTATGAGTCTAATTTCTCCACATGTTTACCTACACTTAATTATCTTTTTGATTATAGTCATCTTAGAAGGTATAATGTAGTATTTCACTATGGTTCTGGTTTTCATTTCCCTAATGACCCATGTTGAGCATCTTTTTATGTGCTTACTTGTCATCCATGTGTTCTTGTTAGTGAAGTGTCTATTCAAATATTTTGCCTAACTTTAATTGGATTTTCAGTTTTCATATTATTGAGTTTTGAGAGTTATTTGTGTATTCTGGACTCAAGTTCTTTGTCAGATATGTGATTTATAAATGCTTTTTTCCTGTCCTGTGGCTGGTCATTTTATTCTTTTAACAGTGTCTTTCAAGGAACTGAGTTCTTAATTTTGATGAAATCCTAATTTGTCATTTTCTTTAATTTTACTTATTTATGATTTATTTGAATTTAAATTCAAGTTGCCACATGAGTCTAGTGGAGAATATACTGGAAAGCACAGGTTGAGAGGAAGAGACAAAAACAACAATAATAACAAATTAATAAATGGTGATAACTGTTATTTAAAACAACAAATGCAATGCCAATTTAGACAAACATGGATGTGCAGGTAGGCCACTCTAGAATTAAGGTTTCAGGGAAAGCCTCTTTTAAGTGAGGCTTTACTCTTTTATGAGTGGAAACGAGATGCTGTAAAAAGATTTCAAAAAGTGGGAGCAATTATTTAAAGATCCTGAAGCAGGAAAGAGTCTGATGCATTTCAGGAGCCAGTCTGTAGATGCTGTATTAGAAGCTACTCTCTTTATTTTAATAGCCACATTTATTATTTTAACCTGAAGCAGAATTTCTTACCTGGTTTATCCACCTTTATTCACTAGTCAGATAATTTGATTACTTCTAGAAAGCAAGGATTTTCTGTCACTTAGGCTCTTCAGAAGACACACAATAGATTTGTATAGTAATTTCTAAAAATATGGTTCTAAAAGATAATAGAAATATATATATGTATATATATACTTATATATATATAATGCTTCTGGATAATGAATTCTCGATAAAACTCTGTATAAATCTTCTGGGTAATGTATCTTTAAAGATATCTACATTTGGGATAGAGCAGTTTTTATGAAATGAAATGGAAGCACATATTAGAATAATTTTGGTTAGGGATCACTTGTGTCATACTCAAGCACCCTCTTGGGTTTCATGTGTTAATTGAAAACTTCTTAAATAAGATGGGTGTTGGGATACAGAAGACAGACTTACAGGCGCAGAAAGTCAGTCAAAGCAATAGGATTTTAAAATAGCTCCAACATTTTAAAATGTGGCAGCTGTTGTTGTACACTTCATTCTGTCTTTTCTTTCTGCATTCTCTGGGTCCAGATCTGTTTATAGCAGCTCATGGTAGAACACCCACGAGAGCCAACTTTGGCCATGTGTGTGTGTCTTATGCTGGGGTTTGAATGAAACATCTTGGTGAGTAAGCTTTAGTTTTACTCTGTAATACTGAGAAAATATTGTATTTGTGGTTAAACCAGGATCCTACTGAAGCCTTTTCCGGTGTTATTCACAAAGTGAATTTCATAAAATCAGGTACATGAAGTGGTTTCGGCTGAGAGGAGTCTGGAAGTATCAAGATCTGAATTAGATTAATGAAAAATGGCCTCTGTTATCACTGGTGTGAACTCTGAACTTGTGAATGTACTTTGTTTCTTTGTCTGTAAAATGGTGGTGATAATCCATGTCTTGTATATCTCAAGGTTGTTTCTTATGGGTCAAAAGAAGAAAGTATTTTCTGCACTTTTGAAAAAACTGAAGAAGCCAATTAGTATCTTTTAGCAGGTGGAAGGAGGGGTAAAGCAATAAAAAGAGTTTTATTTCATTGAATTTAATACAAGAATATTTACATGCAAATGAGTGAATGCTGTCTTATTGGGCTCAGGCTGCCATAACAAAATGCCATAAATTGGGTAGTTTAAACATCACACATTGATTTCTTACAGTACTGGAGGCTCCGAATTCCCATGAACTCAGTGTCGGCCAATTCAGTTCCTGGTGAGAGTTTACTTTTGGCTTGTGATTGGCCATCTTCTTTCTGTGTCTTCATGGGAAGGGTTGGGGGAATCAGGGAAAGGAAGAGAGAGGAGGATGGAACTAGTTACTTCTGGTCTCTTCTTATAAGGGCACTAATTTCATCACAGGGGCCTCACTTTCATGACCTCCTTTAAACCTAATCACCTCCCCAAAACCCCACCTCCTAATACCATCACAATGGGAATTAGGGCTTCAACATCTGAATTTGAGGGGGACATGGACATTCAGTCCATAACACTGTCTTTCAAAGGAGTCACCCTTGAAGGTCATAAATGTCAAATAAGATGGAAACTTGAGCAGAAAGATAAGAATTTAATGTTTATAATGTATGGGATAGTAAAAATTTTAAAACCTCTTTATGTGAATGCCTAACTGTATATAATACACATCAATGATATGAGGTAAGAATTATTAACCTATTTCTGCAGAAGAAGGAGCTGAGCTCTGCCAAGGCTACATGTAGTAAGCAGCAAAGCTGAAATTGGAACCAGATCTTCAAACTCTATTTCTCTTCCTAACTAGATTATAGGTGCTGTTGTTGTTATTTATAATATTAGATATAAGAGAGAGTAGATCTGAATTCTATGTAACCAGCTGAGAAAAGCACATTTGAGAGGTTTTTATCCTGAGAGGTAATTTCATTCTTTGGGGAGCAGAGTCTGTCTCCAGTTTTTCCATCTACCATTGAATGTTATGTTCACTGCTGCCTTAGGTAAACGTTAGGTAAATGCATTAGTCAGGGTTCTCCAGAGAAACAGACCAATAAAAGTCCCATGATCTGCCATCTGTAAGCAAAAGACCCAGAAAAGTGTAGTTTAATTCACCACTGTCTTTTCCTGAGTCAAGAGGAGGAGAGATGTCCCAGCTTAACAGTGAGGCAGTAAAAAAGGGGCACATTTCTCCTTCCTCCACTCTTTGTTCCATGAAGGCCCTCCAGAGATTGAATGGTGCCCACTCAGTGTGGGGAAGGCAGTGTGCTTTATTGAATCCAATGAGATAAATGGTGATCTCATCCAGAAATAGTTCACAGACATACCTAGACATGTTTAATCTGGGAATCTGTGGACAATCAAGTTGACTGATAAAGTAAATCATCACAATAAATGTGAACCAATAGTGACAATCAATGCTACAGTCATTGGTCTGATTACGTTGGAAATGTGTAATTTTTATGCCTTGGTAGCTGTCATTTTCAGAAGTTTTATTTAAGGCACTTGTTGTACTTCCGGAGTTCCTCAGCCAGGCCTATTTGCCACACTGATCTATCAGTCTTGCTCACTGTTGGAAAGCTTGGCATATTCCCCAAACTTCTAGAACTGCAGTTCCAAGTTATGTGTGGGTGCAATGAATTCTGTGCCTCAGATGATTCCACTATGGACAGTAACATGTTTGGGAAACCCAGTTGAAACTCTCTCAATTCAGAAAACATTTTATATCCTGAATCGTTTTTTAAATGTTTATTTAACTTTGAGAGAGAGGGAGCACATGTTAGTAGGGAAGGGGCATAGTGAGAGGAGAGAGAGAGCATGTGTATGGGAGAGAGAGAGTAAGGGAGAGAGAGAATCCCAACCAGGCTCCATGCTATCAGCACAGAGCCCGATGCCGGGTGCCATCCCACAGACTGTGGGATCATGATCAAATCCAATGAGTCAAAATCAAGAGTGAGACTCTGAACCTACTGAGCCACCCAGGAGCCCCTTATGTCCTGAATCTTGAGTATAGGAAGACATTCCATATGCTTTCTGGTTATTCCATTTCATATGCTTCCTATAACTATGCTTCTATAGTTGTTTTTATTTAAAATGTGAGCACAATATTGCAATTTGACATGGCAAAAGAAAAATTATTTTTTTTCTGAATCTAACATTCGTAGTTAGGACAGAATAAATTATGTTTTTATGGAATAAAATTTAGGACAATCTTATTTTTACACATTGATATAAAAAGTAATTACCAATTTAAAGTAAAATAGTCAATCTGGAGAGTTGCAACTTAATGGACTTGAGTATTCACAAGTCACAGATACCTAAATAGTGCAGTTGTTGCTTTCAGTAGTGAAGTGAAGATTGTTGTGAAGCAGTTTCTCACTGTCCGTTTTGTCCCGGGTGTGGTTTGGTGGAATGTGTGTGGACAGAAGGTGGAACACGTTCCGTGGACCAGGAGAGGTGAGACGGCTGATGGCGCCTGCAGAAAATGGGACTTGAGTAACCGAGGTGTCTGAATTCCTTCATAGTTCTTATCTTGCCTCCAGGACTTGGTGGCTGTGCTTTGCAAAGTAAAGATATCTTCTGCCTTAAAGGACCACGTGACAACATAACCAAAATATGTGATTATACAGCTTGCCTTCCTGGAAGTTATCCGTAGCTGAAAATGTACTAGATTTCAATTTAAATTGCCACTAACGTGTTATAAACTACAGTGTCACAAAAATAAGTGGGTATATAGCATCAGGGTTATGTATGTGCATGTATACACACACTCGTGTACGTAGTGCTTTGAAGAAATGTATGTGCATCACATTACTGTGATCTGTTGGAGTTTCATGACTCATACCTCTCATGTCTCCAGAGCATTTAGCAAAAACCTCTGCTACAGGGTGAATGTTTGTGCCCTTTCTCCAAATTCATGTTGAAGGCTAACCCCCAGGATTAGACACCGGGGCCTTTGGGAGATAATTAGGTTAGATGAGGTCACGAGGGCAGAACCCTCATGATGGGATTAGTGCCCTACTGAGACCAGAGAGCTCGCTCTCTCTGTGTGTTTCTCTGTCTCCCCATATGAGGTGACAGCTAGAAGACAGCCTTCTACAAACGAGAGAGAGAGGGTCTTCACCAAGAACTGAATCTGCTGGTACCTTGACCTTGGACTTCCCAGCCTCCAAAACTATGAGAAATCGGTGTCTGTTGTTCAGTCCACCAGGTCTATGTTATTTTGTTATAGTATCCTGAACATCCTGCCTCTAAGATAAACTTTTGTTGAGAGGAACGTCTGCTCTCCCGCTCTTCCTGTTGGTATCTCAAGTGTTCTAGATCACAGGGACTCTGCAGATGCCGGTGTGTGCAGAAAGCCTGCGGGGTGAATGCTCAGTTCGGTAGTAGCAACTGCAGCGGTTTTTCTGAAGCAACCTTGGATGGGGGTGGGGTTCAGCCTTTGTTTACTTATGAAGACTTGGCTACAGCGTGGGAGCTGGAAAGGGAGCAGAGGAAGCTGCCCCCTGTCAGCCACCAATAATGGGGCTTGCAGGCAACACGGCCCAGTTTATTTTATAATTTTGTTTCAGTCTGATTTTCCTTATCTAGGACAAGTTTAGATTAGAAACATCCGACCAGCAGCAGAAATAGGCCTGTCAGCGCTGTATGTCAGCGCTGTGCTGGGCAGCCTTGACCTAATTTTGACGGACAGCTGTCACATGGCACAACTGAAAGGTAACACCTATTTCTGGATGTTTGGTCACTTGTGTAGGGACTCTGAAAATGGAACATATGTGTGCCCACATCAGCTCACATTTCAGAGATCTGGAAAACCCAGCTGCTCTGTGGCCTTTTGCCTTCCTTGTTTACCTGGGTCCTAATTTACACCTAGGAGAGTGTCTGTATTTTCTCTTCCACCCCTGCATTCGTCTTCTTGAACCTCAGCTTTGGCAATAGTCATTACCTGGTTATTCTCTGTCTGAATCTAGATAGACCTGGGCCTGTTTCCTATTCTCATTTTATACATTCTTGGTTTTTTTGTTTTGTTTTGTTTTGTTTTTACTATGATGGTTTTTGGACTTGATTACTATACTCTTCCCCTGTGCATGAGAAAAGTCAGAGGAGGCTGTAATGGTAGAGCCAACCATTAGAGCTGTGTGAGATACCCTCAGCCCCTTAGCCTTTGGGCAGGTAGATGGGTACCAGGGCATCCGCAGAACCTCTTTGTTTACCACAGTGTGCCATGGATGTGTAAATAATATCACATTGTATGGGCCATGATGTGTATGATGTATGGAAAAGATGTAGTGAAGCCCTGCCTTGTAAGGGGTTATGAGGGAGAGGGCATTGGTGTTTGACCCTGTCTACTCCGGGATGCTCCCGAAAAGGAATGCGTCGGACCAGAGGTTGAAACTGGTGACTTTGCCACAAAAGAATGTCCAGCCAACTTCAGGGCCCTCACTGATACTCCAGAAGCCCTATGGGTCCGGTGGAGGCAGAGGAACAAAGAATAATGTGTAAGGGGAGTCCTGCCGTCCTCATATTTATGTATGTAGAGTACGTATGCACTCTAAAGCACTCCTCTATATGTTACAGTGTCACATCACAGTGCTTTCCAATCAGAGGTCTCGCACATAGAATCTTATTCTGTTCTTTGTGGTAGGTGGGACAGTTATGTCATCTTACAGAGAAGACTCAGAGGTTAAGTGCTAGAAACAGGGTGCAGAATTTAGGTCCAGTGCCTCCTAACTCAGAGCCCATTCTTCTACATTACATAGCTTCTCATGTTTATTGTTTTATTTCAAAGTGGTTGTCTCCTAGAAAGAAGAAATATAGCCAAAAGTAAAAACATTACTTAATCTCTGAAAAGAGCTTCTATTCTTGTACAACAGTCTACCGTGATGACATTTGTTTTAATCAAATGCTCACATTGGTTCTGGGTAGGATGATTATGAGTAAATAGAAGGTCATTCACATCAGAGACCAAACTGCCAGTAGCGAGAAGCTTCAGCTCACCCAGCGGTCAAAACATGGTTGTAATACTAGGACCTAGAAGCAAGGCAGAAGGTTAAAATTAATGTTCTTGTTTCCTTGCAGAGCCAGTGTCTTTGAGGTACGTCTCCACAAATTAAAAGCTGCCTGTGTGTTGGGAAGACCAGAAAGAAACTGTTTATTGCTTGCAAAATTGTACAGACCATTCACAAAAGGATTAGCTTTGTCAAATTCGAATAAGCTAATTTGTAAACTTGATTTTTTTTTCTAGCCTTGAAACTTAAATTCTTTAAAAGCTTTCCTCAAAGCCCTTGTTTTGATGCTATGGTCATTTTAAATGTTTGAAAGTGACTTCACATTTGACTTAAATTCAGTGGAAATGCTTGGATTTTTTCATTATAAAAGTGACTGTCACAGAAGAAAGTATGAAAACTTGCAGTTTATCTGACTTAAATCTTTCATCCTGCTCCTTTCTTTTGAAAGGCATTCTTTTCCTGTAATCTCTGTGAGAACTAAGGATGACCAGATTCGGAGTGATTTAGAGGTCCAAAACTCATACGGTATCTCTTGGTTGATATGAAGTTAAACTTCAAGTGAGGGACTACATGCAGGTTTTTATGTAAACAGTGTTTTCTGAGTTGTTGAAAATAAAAGAACAGAACTTTTTTTCTTCAGTTACCTGTTTACAATTTCATTTTCCTACATAGACATGCTTGTATTACCACCTTGAACTCTCATGCAGGCAGTGTTAAGTCGCTGACTTCAGATACTGCTACTGAAATTTTACTGCATGAAAATAGTGAGTAAGGCTAGGGCACCATGGAGGGGAGGGGAGAGGAGGGGGGGAGGGCCAGAGGCAAACCCCAGTAGACAGGTGGGCATACTCCTCAGATCTCTGAGGAATTCAAATGGAAAGCCACTCAAACAGTTAGTACAAAATGCAAACAATTTTCATTTTCTTATATGCTACTACGGATGATTCTTATACAAATGAAAATTATGGCTCTTGGCTGTGAACCAGTTTGCTGGGATGGAACCCAGTGTTTTAGTAGTTTGGTATTTAGCTCTTTTTTTTTTCCTTTTTGATAGTTTTATTGAGCTATAATTCACATACCATACAGTTCACTCATTTAAAGTATATGATTCAGTGGCTTTTAGTCTATTGCAAGAATTGTGAATCCATTGTTACAGTCAGTTTCAGGACATTTTCATTACCCCAAAAAGGAACACCACGCCCCTTCATCATCACATCCCAGTCACCTCATGTCCCCAAACTCTGGGCAACCACTAATCTACTTTAAGTATGTAGATTTGTTTATTCTGGATTTTTCATATAAATGGGGTCATACGATACGTGGTCCTTTGGGACCTGACTTTTAATTAGCATAATGTTTTTAAGATTCATTCATGTTGTTACACATGTCAGTACATCTTTTATTGCCAAGTAATATTCCATTATATGGATATACCACATCGTGTTTATTCATTCATCAGTTGATGGACACTGGGGTTGTTTCCACTTTTTAACCGTTATAAATGATGCTGCTGTGAAGATTCACGTGCACGTTTTGTGTGGATTTGTTTTCATTTTTCTTGAGTATGTACCTGGAGGAATAGCAGGATCATATGGTAACTCTGTGTTTAGCCATTTGCAGAACCTCTGAACTATTTTCCAAAGTGACGGCACCATTTTACATTCCCACCAGCATTTTATGAGAGTTCAATTTATCCACATCTTCAGTAGCACTTCTTATGTCTTTTTTATTACAGCCATCCTAATGAGTATAAAATGATAGTTCATAGTTTTGATTTGCATTTTCCTGATGGCTTATGATGTTGAGCATCTTCTCATATACTTATAGGCCATTTGTGTATCTTCTTTGGAGAACTGCCCATTCATATTGTTTGCCCATTTTAAAATTGGAGTATTTATCTTTATTGAATTGTGGCAATTCAGTAACAATTCTTTATATACAAATCCTTTGTCAAATTTTCTTCCATTCTGTGGGTTTTCTTTTCACTTCCTTAACAGTGACCTTTGAAGCACAGAAGTTTTTAATCTTGACAGTGTCCAAGTTATCTGTTCTTTTTCTTTTGGTGTTTGTGCTTTCGGTGTCATATCTAAGAAACCACTGCCCAATCCATAGTCACAAATATTTCTGCCCATGTGTCCTTCTAAAATTTTTTACAATTTCAGCTCTTTTAGATCTTTGATCCATTTTGAGTTAATTTTATATATGGTATGAGGTAAGATCCAACTTAATTCTTTTGCATGTGCATAGCCAGGTGTCTTTGTACCTTTTGTTGGCAGGTAAATAACTTTAATCAGCAGATGTTTACCATGTAGCTCAAAGAGGTACGTCAACAACACTATGTCAAAAGATGTAGTTTGTGTTGTATAAGGATGGCTCATAACTATACAGCTCACAGCAAATGCTTACATTTGCTTGATGATAGCATTCCAGCAGAGCCCCTTAAAGGTTTATTTGTTTTTCTGCGAGTGTGTATTTAGGGATAGCGATATAGGTATGGAGAATAGTAGGTTTTAAAATTCATATAAAGCTTTCATTTATTGAGTGCATACTTTGTGCCAGGCTTTGTAATAGGCTTGGGGAATGCAGAGATAGACCTACCACAGAGCAGAATTTCAGTAAATAATTGTTGAAGGACAGGAAAAAGTTGGGAAGAGGTTATAATCCCTACCCTCTAGAAAGTGGCAGAGAGATAAATAGTATAACACGAGATGCCATAACTGAGGTGCAATATGTGAAGCAAGATAGGAACACAGAATTGAACACATAGTGAATCCAACTGAGATGGAAAGCAACTTGTAGATTAGCTGTTAATGTTGTGCATTATTGAAATACCAAAAAAATGAATTGCAGGCATTTGGTTCTTATTTTCAATTATGATCTCTATTTCACTTTTGGCAGAATGGATTTTTCCCTTTTTTACTAAATATAACTGTAGAGGAGACAGCTTAGGAAACCAAAGATCTAATTACTTTCTTGTGTTCGTGTTATATTTCCCTAATTGCTGTTAGTAAAAAGAGCCATTTTTAAAATTTAATTGCATTTCTTCCCTTTTACAATTTCTCACAAGGTCCTCTTTATCTTTCCCAATTAGAGGTGGAGGGGTAAATAAATGCTACTTCATGTTTGTTTGTTTTTTAGCTCATACAAAATTCTTGTTTAGTTTTTTGGGCTCTTGAATACTAGGTAAATGGTACACTATCAAGAAAATCATTCCTAAAAGATTAATGCAGTTTATTTTTTAACCTAATATGTATTTTATATTTTAAAAAGATTACCTTTTTATTTTTATTTGTTTATTTTTTAATGTTTATTTATTTTTGAGACAGAGAAAGAGCATGAATGGAGGAGGGTCAGAGAGAGGGAGACACAGAATCTGGAGCAGGCTCCAGGCTCCGAGCTGTCAGCACAAAGCCCGATGCGGGGCCTGAACTCACAGGCTGTGAGATCATGACCTGAGCCAAAGTCGGATGCTTAACCGACTGAGCCACCCAGGCGCCCCAAAAGATTACCTTTTTACAATACTCACTTTCAGAATGACATCCAGTATTTATGAGGTCATCATAATGATAGGAACATCAAGCACGTGGGCATTCTGAAAAATCATGCTGTAAATTGTGATTTTTAAGCTAACAACAAAAAGCACTGTCTTAAACCTACCCTGTTTTCTGTGAGGCAAAGAATCATAGTTTTTCCTGTCATTGAACAACTGAAATTTGTTGATGTTGGGTAAGTATAGCCTCAACCTGTCCTGACAAGTTTGCACTGTAATCTATTTGTAAAGGAGTCAGTAGTCTCATTCTATTTCCATGCATTGTCTTTCACGCAGTTGTTATAAACAAAAAGAAAATCCAAGTCTTTATTGCCTGAGAACAGAGTCTCTGATAGATAAGTGAATTTGTTTTGAAGTCACCATTGGCCCTTTGTTTTGCTACACTTTTGAGCCAAAGAAAGAGATCTGTGTATTTTTAACTAATTGATACCTAAATCTATCTATTAAGCTCATATTGGCCATTCTTAAGATTTTTAATTACTTACAAGAGGAATGAATCCTGTGAATCTTAAATTGGCAAATGTGATGTTTACTTCCATGCATATCTAAGGTAAATCTTTGGTGGACACTTAACATGAGAATGTCAAAAATAGAAGGGACCTAAGAACCTATGTAGTCCAGATTTTCTGATTTTCTGGATTGGGAAATGAAATGCCCAGAGGAGTGACTGAATTGCCTTGGATGTTGCATTTCTCAATAGCGGTAGAGTGAGTCTCACTACAAACAATTGGATCTCAAAAATAATATTTTTCCTGTGGTTTGATCACACTCTGTGCATGTGAATCCACTAGATGAGGTGGACACACTCTGCATTGGACTCCTCATACATCTGACAATTTTATGACTAAGAAAACACAGTATAATTAGTGTGTGTATGAATGGTCCTCTACATTAAGTCTCCATGAAAAACTCCTATTTTAAAAGCACGGAAGAAAATTTGTCACCCTTCTTTGACTATTCGTTCTCATGTTTAGCAGCCATCACTCTCAGGAAGATTTCCTTATGTCAGAAGGTTTTAAATTTGGGGTCCATGAATCCCCAAGGAATCCATTTTATGTGGGTTGCTGAACCCCTTGAAAAACTGTGTTCAGAACTTAATTCACAGCTTTTGTAAATTCCTCAAAGAACCACTACCCAAGACCAAACTGGATTTCTTTTTGCTTTATCTTCCTTGGATGATGCTTTCTATCCTCTGTATTATGACTGCATTAATTTGGAGATTATTACTGTTTACAAATGAAGAATTTCAGGTCATTTTAGCCTTTCTCACAGATTCTTCTTCCCCCCACATTTTAAATCATATTTATGGCTATCTTTTGAATCCTTTCCAAATTCTTTGTAAACCTGAAAGGCAAGGAGCTCAGAATGAGAAATCGTTTATTAATGAAGATTTTGTTAGGAGCTTGGATCTGGGGACAGTGGTGTCAGAGGGTTAGGGGCCTCAGAAGTAAGTCTGCTGAGATAAATACAGGAATGTGGTTCCCACTGAGGTAGACTAGGCAGACCCTAAGGTCAAAACGGAGGATAAGGAGCACAGGTAAAACTTAAAGGATCGGGCACATTTCAAAGTTCGAAGCATGGTAAATAGATACTGAATAAAGGGAGTCAGGAAGATTGGGAGTATGAATCTAGCCCAGACCTAAAGGTGAAATAGAATCCTGTGGAAAATCTGCATGTGAACAGATTGCTACCTTTCTTAGTAAAATCAACCAGTCTTTTACTATTGAGACTCTTCACATCAGGACAGGCCACTGGACCTTATGGCACAAATACTTGTCTCCCAGATTTTCCTTCTTCCTGCCACCTCTGCGGTCACACTGGCCTCGGAATGGTGGATTCAGGAGAGTTAGGTTCCCAAGAGATGTGAGTAATGGAAACAGTGGGATGGGGCTTACAGCTTAAGATAGAAAGTAGGTTATCAGAATCACAGACTTTTCTGGGAACCTAATGAAAATCGTGGGCTTTCTCTCCAGAAGGAAGGCACTATATACATACTGTGTAAAAAAGAAAATTAAACAGTTTAACCCTCCCTGAAACCCATTCATGGTTAGTAACTTCTGATTGAGAAGAATGGTATTCTATATTTCTTACCCATTTGTTTCCTGTCCTTTACCTTTATTCATGGTTTATTATTTCAGTTGCTATCTGAGCCATATTAAGGAGGATTTGGCATAGAGTTTCCACATGTGAACCAAAAGATTAATGGGGGGGGGGGATCGGCAACACTGAGGCATGACACTCGTGACAACAGTAACTGGGGAGAGATCCTGGGACATGGTGAATTTGGGGGATAAGAATTGTATCCCCTTCTCACTGGATTATTCTTCCTGTGTTCCTAGGCTAGGATCTAGGTTTTATTTTACTAGCTAAGAAGTAGTTCCTTTATGAATAATGTAATGAGGTACTGCCACTGAGCCAGTTACGTTTTCTATGGTTCCTATTGGAGCATACCCAGTTCCCAGGATGGCTGGCCTGGGTCCTCCAGCAGTCGGTGAGCCCTCTGGCCAGGACGGGGCGGGGAACAGAAGAGTGTCCACAGCCTGTGCCTTGCTTATGGCTCGTTATGACTCTGTTGGTGATTTTACTCATCCGTATCTGGCAGCACGCCCTCTGACTCTATCTAGACTTGTTAAATATAAAAGACTGAATTTAGAGGGTACTTATCTGAATAATCCCAGTTGAATAAATCCCCATTTACCATAAATTTTAGGTCCTTGAAACAGAGTACTTGAATTATCCAGTTAATCCTATGTTTATATACCACTTAGAAAAGAAAAAAAGTGTTCTTTTGGTTTTTTTTTTTTAAGTTCCAGCAAAAAAAAGTCTGTGTGGAAGAAGGGATTCCCAGATGTGTAAATATTTAAATTTAAAGGTCTATGAGATGTGTAAGAATCTAGTCTCTTTTGCTTTAATTTTTTTTTTCCTCCCTTTACTTGACCTTTTCAAATCCTGATTCCCCTTGAAGCCCAGTTTGGGGCCTACCCTGCCTATGAAATAGAGATAGTGGAACCTCCCTACTCAGATGACATTTAGGGGTATAAATGAGATAATCCAGTCCTGCTTTTAGCACAGGGCCAGGTACATAATAAGTAATATTGTCTGTTAGCTGCAATTGATGATAATGGTTATGATCAAATACTCTGATCAACATTTAACCTCCTTATTGTCTATTCATAAAAAATATTTACTGCCTGTTCCACTTCTTGACACGTACTCTTCTAGTTTAGATGTGATTATTTTATCTCTGTAATGAGACTGCAAACTCTTGGAGAGGCAAGGATCGGCAATACAAAATTTGCTGGATTGGTTTGAAAGTTGGCATTTACTTGCTTTAGACGTCACGCGGTCTTCATTTTGATTTTTTTTTTTCTCAACAGAAAATGAAAACACTAGCAGAAAGGAGGAGGAGTGCGCCATCTCTTATCCTGGATAAAGCCCTACAAAAAAGGCCCAGTACCAAGTAAGTAAATAGCTCTGTAGTACACATTTGGCAAGTGCTACGTTTATCTTTTTTTTTTTAATGTATGGGTTTTTTTGTTTTTTATCAGCACCAGAATTCTCTGTTTAATAATAGAAAATATGACTTCTGTTCTGATATTATTTAAGAAGGTCTGTATTTTATGTGAATCATAAAGCCTTTTAGAGGTGGTCTGTGATCAGATGCAAGAATCTCACAGCACAGAGTACACAAATGTGCAGGCCTCCGTGTATTGGTAAAGTTTATTTATAGAAACAATTAGCGATCAGAATACTAAAAGATGAGTTATTTTAATCACCATATATCTTTGGTAACACATGAACTTTGGCTTATTTTTTTTTATAATAAGGTGATGCTTGTGTATGGGCATAAGGTAAATTTTTACCAATTTTAGGTATGAAGAAAGATAACCCAAGTTGAGATTATAAAAAACGGAATGCTGATTTCTTGTGTGCATTATTAAATTAATTAGTGAATTAATCAACAGAATTTGAAGTGGAAAAACAGGCTAATTAGCTGTTGAAAGGGCCATTTCACCTACTGAGGCTAAATACCGTTTCAATAGACATTTTAAGAAAGTCTTTAATAAGGTATAGAAATTGAATGAATATTTCATCATTAACTTATTCGTTAATCTTTAAATGGCATTTTAACCAGGAGTTTTTATGTTCAAAAGAATCCTGTGATGATTTCCTCTAATCTGTGAATCCTTTTATATAAAGTGAAGTCCTCATCCCCTTTACTTAAAGTGAGGGTATATCTGGTATTTCTGTGAATGATATGCTAATTTAATATAAAATCTGTATGGAGGCATGAATTTTTTTCAGTGCCAAAAAGAAATTATATAACCAAATCCCAGTTAGTGAAAATTTCAAAATACTTCAGTCTCTCTCTTAGGACTCATCATGTTCTCAGACTCAGGCAACTCCTCAGCCTGCCACCAGAAGACACGCTTTAGTCGTTGGGTTGATCAGGAAATGAAAATAACTTTTAATAGATGCCTAATCAAAACTTAAGTAGGAAGATGTTCTTCTTCCAAATAAATAATACATTTCAGTGCCATTTGTAAATGACTTTTGGATTATTTTCATTAATGTATCTCTGCATTAGTATGGAAAAAAGGGAATGGTAATATTTTCAGTTTGACCCTGACTACCTAGAAAACTTAGGAGAAAGTATTTTTTTCAGGGAAAGTAGAGAGAAGAGACAGAATTATTAGTACAACTGTGTATATGGATATACTCTACATGTAAAAATAGCTTTATTATCTACTTTTAAAAATACAGATAAAAAAAAGTTTTAGGTATAATTTCTTACTGGAAGCTTCTGGGATAGATGTATCCTAGGCTTTTCAATTACAAGTAGCCCTTATATCAGAGAATCTTTAGCCCAAGATCAGGGGTCAGTAGTGGCCCATTTACCCCCTAGGCCAGTGTGAGAACCTATAATATTATGCATGTAGATATTTGAAGTTCATGTATACTAGTGATTCTCACTGGGGTGGCACTAACTTCTAGGGGACATTTTGGAATTTTGTGGAGCATTTGAGTTTGTCTCAGTGATTTAGTGGACCATGGCCAGAGATGGGAGACATCCTGTAATGCACAGGGCATCCTACATATAAAAGAATTGTGTGGTTCCTACATAGCCTTGAATATCACATGTATGGCATTTTTGTGAAGGGGACTAGAAAACTTTATATGATTGTCCATGCCTGTAACCTAACTCTATATACAAAATATTTTTACATATTTTTATCTGTTTTAATAAACACTAAATTTTCCAGAAATGCCACGATCTTGCATATCAAAGATAGCTGTACTTTATATTGTTTGGAACCATTTCAGAAAATCACGTGACTTTACTTCATTTTCCTATATTTGTTGTATGTCATAGTTTCTTATCATCCAGCTTCTGTTAAATTTAAATATATTAAATGTAAGTAGTGTAAGCATATGACTACTTCATTGTATTTTAGTATAGTCATGCCAGGACATACGCATATTGAAATACATAATTTATTATTAATTACTTTTATTTCATTTTCTTTTATGTTGCTGTTAGGGTATTTTGATGATATTTTTTGAAATTCTATTAAACATCTGTGAATTTCTTTTCAGGATAGAAAAGGAGGAACTAAAATGAATATATATGTGTAGACTTTAATATAACAAAGGGGAATTGGGTCTAATAGGATTGAGAACTGACAGAGATGAAGTGCCAGGCTAGAGAAAATGGTAACACTTACCCACCTTATGGGACTGTTTTTAAATTTTTTTTTTCAACGTTTTTTATTTATTTTTGGGACAGAGAAAGACAGAGCATGAACGGGGGAGGGGCAGAGAGAGAGGGAGACACAGAATCGGAAACAGGCTCCAGGCTCCGAGCCATCAGCCCAGAGCCTGACGCGGGGCTCGAACTCACGGACCGCGAGATCGTGACCTGGCTGAAGTCAGACGCTTAACCGACTGCGCCACCCAGGCGCCCCTTTATGGGACTGTTTTTAGTTTGAGAACCAATAATGTTAGTACACAGCCATGCCCTTCCCCATTCCTGTCTTCCCATCACCTCTGCAATAACTGGTGCTTACATTAGAGCCAGTTCCCAGATTTATGCCTGAGATAGCGAAATATGATGGGTTTGTGTTAAAATAGCCACAGGAAAAAAGTTTATTGGAGTTGAAGCTGTACGTGTTTTAGTCTTCAGTTTGTCTCCTATGAGTTTCTCTAGGACAGTAAAGTGAGTGCACAGAGCCGGGGAGGAGGGCCTTCTCCCATCTTATAGAAATAATGCTTGTCCTCTGTGCAGTGTTGGGCGGTTAATGTGTATGAAAAGAAAGCTGTTGGGTGTTGAATGTGTACAGAGTATTTGTAGGTAATGAAATCTCCAGACTGGAAGGAATCATAAAGGTCATCTGGTCTGGTGGTTTCCAGAGCTTTCTAAGTTAATGTTCTGCAGAGGTACCCAAGTAGCTGCATAATCGTCAGAAACTCTTCATGGCTGATTCTGATACACTCTTGAAGGAAAACCACTATGGCAAGCTACAAAAAAAATCCTTTCCCCCCCCCCCAAAAGAATGTTTTTAAAAAATGAATATTGAAACTGAATTTTAAGAAAGTACAGAATTGCAATATATACTTCTTATAAAACAAACAATGTGGACATTATAAAACAACAAAGTCCCTACAGGCTCCTCAGGAGTAACCACTATTAATCACTTGTTTGTCCCTCTAAACCCTTGTCTATGCAAATGTGATTAGAATGTTTATTTGCTTCCTTACTGTTTAAATTCCCACTTTAACATAATTGTATAAGTTCTTTTCATTTTCAAGTCTTCAGGGTTTTTTTGTAGTTAGAGACCAAATCCTGTTATACCAACCATTTGAGAAAGCCTTTGAATTTTGTCCACCTATATATAATGTATGTTCTTGAAAAGTTACATGAATCAGACTATTAACGAACTTGCTATTTTAAAGAAATCCTATAGTGAATTTTTTTATAAAGTGAATCATTTCTTTTTCCAAAGTTGTTAAAAATAACTCATTTTCATAATTCAAGAATTTGGCTTTTCTATCAGACCCAGAAAACATGAAAAACTTCTAAAGTCCAAGCTGATAGCACACCTGTTTCAAGTAGAACTTTGTACAACAGAATTCTAGTACCTAAAAAGAATCTTTACTATTTCTTTACACGTAATATCATGGGAATTAACTTGTTAAAGAATAGAGTACTTTAGCATTTCACATTTCTTGGATGAAATACAATCATCATAACATTGCATATTTCTTGAATTATACCCTTACTTGATTTTGGCTTTGTGATAGAACCTTGATGTTTCTTCTTGTGACTTCCTGATAAGGTGTTGCTTAGTAATTAATGATGATAAAGTTTTTATCCAAAGTTTAGCAAACATCTACAGGGGATTTAAAAGAATCCCTTCGCTTAACAGCTGTTGCACCTCAATTTTTATTGAATTTAATGAACAAGAGCTAGGTTTAAAAGAGAGGGAAGACTTAGGTTAGTTGGTGAGTTAACTGTATTTATGTGTTAAACAGTTTTATATCCAGAGTTCGTGGATCAGCACATACAGTACAGAAGGAGAGGTGGTTTATAGATTGTAACTTTTCTTTTTTGTATGTGGATACCATTCAGATCAGCTGGAGGTGATTTCTCTAAGTAATTATTTTATTATGTGGCATAGCAGGTGACAGACCTCTTTCACACTGAGGTTAGTGGTTTGCCAGCATGGCTGCATTTACCTGTTCTTATTCTCAAACATCACATTGTTCAGTTCTGTGTTTAAAGAGAACCTCACCTCATGCAGTAGACGTCCTTGGTAGGACACTAGGCACCTAATTTGAGGGCTTAGTTTCATTAAATGTAAAATGACAGTGTCGAACTTATTATCCAATAAAACCCTTCTAATTCTATAGCTACATAATTATGATTTGTGAAATTCAGTAAATCAACAGATCTCCTTATGCATGCTCTGAAATCTGATCATTCTGAACTATAGCCAGTTTTCCTAAACTCACTCTACTCTACCGCTGGCTCAGGTGTCACCTCCTTCTGGCACTCCTCTAACCCATCATAAATAACGTTCATGCTTCCGGAGCTCCTTGTGTTTCTTGTAATCCTAAGCACTCATGCCACTGCATTGGCATCACCATTTATGTCATGTTCCCTTTAATGTCCGTGCCTTTGATTGATAAAATAATGCTTTGTACATACCTGGTGTTCATTTATTATTGTTGGATGATTGGTGAAAGAACAAGTGACTCCCATTTCCAAACCAAAATAGGAATTTAGTAAGTAAGCATAGTAGTTTCTGACTTTGCTGCCCTCCTTTCAGTATCCAATACCTAAGAGACCTTCCTTGTTTATTGGCATTATTTGTGAAATTCTGGCTAAGGAGAAAGGTAGGTTCCTTTTGACAAAATGATTCTGAGTTATTGCTAGGAGGTTATATCGTGCAGCAGAATACCTCAAGAACCCATGTATGTGGTCTGGAAATACCACATGAATAGCTTGTGGTATTTCTTCATCCTTTACTTGGGTACACTCAAGTCTTCCAGACTTTCCCTCCAGAAATTCACTTGTTTGGATAGGTACCCAACCCACCTTGTAGAAGTTACACAAAAATATACCCACCCACTTTTGTTTTAAGTTACAATCTGTTAGCACTTTTAAGTTCATATTCACCTATCTCCTCACCTCCAAATTAATTTATGTGTGGTTCGCAGGACTTTGTGCTCTGTACTTTATATGTTACCTTTAAGCGTCAGCTCAGTGCTGCTGAGAGGAGAGGCCACGCCAGGCACGCACGGTGGATGGTGAGACAGGAAGTGCTTGGGCTTTGGCTCTCCACCCTGTCTTTCTGTGTGACCTTGGAATAATCACCTAATCTCTGAGACTCCATGTTTTCCTCTGTAAAATCTGAATCTCATGCTTGGAATATGGAATGTGAAAATTCTCAGAAGATTGACTTAGTTATTATTAGTTGCCTCTTTCCTTCCCTCAGACACTTTTCATTTTTCAAGCTTTAAACCTCCTGACTCATCCAGAAAACTCAAGTTTGTTAATGAAAAGCATCAACTTTATCTTCAAAGCATTGTATAACCAGGAGCAAATCATTGAGCCTGGCTTATTGTATAGTGGAAATTGAGTCGAAGACTTGCCCTAAGTCACACAGTTTATTATAGCTTTATAGACGGGACTGGAACCCCAGTCCCCCTGGTCTTCATGGTATATTCTTTGCATTACGTAAACAAAAGTGTCTAAAAGCATGGATTCTGGAGCCAAATTGGCAGTTTTAAATCCCGATACTGGTCCTGACTAGCTGTGTGATCTTGGTAAGTTTATAAATCAGAGATAATAACAAAATCTATCTCATAAGGTTGTAAGGAAGACTAAATAGGTCTTTGCATGTAAATTTCTTTGTTTTTAATTTTTTAATATTTATTTTATTTTTGAGAGAGATAGACAGACAGAGAGACAGAATCTGAAACAGGCTCCAGACTCTGAGCTGTCAGCACAGAGTCCGACGTGGGTTTCAAACCCACAAACCGTGAGATCGTGACCTGGGCCAAAGCCGGATACTTAACTGACCAAGCCACCCAGGCGCTCCACATGTAAATTTCTTAATGTAATTGCTAACACATAGTCAGTGCTATATGTATGAAGGCTATTATTATTGTTACTAGTAGTAGTAGCAATAGTAACAACAGAAATAGAAGTACATAATCCTCACAGAAAGACTCTTTGAGGAGCATAACAGATTAGAAATAAAAAGGATGAAAGATGCCATATAAAAGCCAGCTAGACTCTAATACTAAATTCATTTTAGCAAGACAGTTATATTTCTAGGTCTGGCCTGAAGCATGGTTAGCTCAGAACATTTTGGATTTATTCTTGTTAGACCCTGACAACTCTTGATATCTCTGTAGGCAGAAGTTTGAAGTACACCTAGAATGATTCTGGAAAATAAGGCCCTGAAACAGGGAAGATTTACCTGGTTTGCTCAGTTCCTCAAGGCAAAGAGTCTCTAGGAGATCCATATGTGCCAAAGCTATGAGTCAATGGAAGGCACAGGTAGAATTGGCTAGTTTGGAATAAGGATGCTAGGGTGACAGAGCCATATCAGAGGGCATTGGAGAACTGGGAAAGCAGCTGTTTGCTAACTGGCTTTCCTTTTGGTCAATTCACTCCTGTCGTGCATAACTACACACACACACACACACACACACACACACACACACACACACATGCCAACGTTGCCTTACTTAGGCTATCCCCATTGTGTTCTACAAATTTCTCATCATCCCATTTCCTTGTTTCTCTGTTATGTTAGCATTATAATTTTAACACTAGTCTAAAGTAGATGATAACTTATCGTACCTTCACATGCAAGGAGTATATTTATATTCTGGAGTAGTTTTCTGAGGACTGTGATCAAATCTACTCTCACAATATGAAAACCACCTCTACCTGTGATGGTTTAATGTGAACTTTCCAGATACAGTAACTGGAATGAATTGAATGACCTTATGAAGGCCATTCTCATACTGCACACCCTAAGATAGTTGTGGTAGCACTTTGATATAATTTGATGGAAAGGTCAGTTTGAAAGAGAAGTTACTAGATTTTCTTTTGGAATTCTGCAAACCTTCTACACCTAGGTACAATTTCTTGGTACAAGACTTTGAAATAAAAACTTGAATTTTAGAGGAATTTTGAAAAAAATTTTAATACTTTTACAAAATTATACTAAGTTATATAGACATGTTATCTTAGAAAAAAAGCCTGTGCCAAATACTGTCCATTGTGCTGCCTGGCATTATATGCCAGTTGGCTCTACATAAGGCCTGTTCTTACAGTTTTGGACAATACATCCTTGGGTTTTAATTGAGAGACCCATAGATAATTCAAGGTATATGATCAGAAGAACAAAGTAGAAATTTAATACATGAAGATTGCCAGTGGCCTGAAAGATCTCTGTTTCCTTGCGAGGAATATTTTCTAAAATTGTAAAATTCAACTGTAAAGGAAAGAGACAGCTATTGCTTTATAAAGTGGCAAAGTTGACAAATTTTTACCAAAATTGAATTCATTGCTTTGTTAAGCAAAAGGCTTCCCAGACCTACAGATCACTTTTTTTTTTTTTTTCAAACTGCTTTTCATGTTCCTTAAAAATGATCAAATACATCTGGTCCTGGTGTATTGTGCTGTTTTCCTATGGCATGATTCCTGGAGAAAATCATTGGAAGATCATATTAAGTCTGTCCACATTCTAGTGGGCTTTGACAGGGTCAATCAGTTTAGTTTTGCAATTGCAAAACAGTGCATCCATTTAGTTTCTTCATTCCAACTATAGCCTAATTTGCTAATTGCAGTTATGATTCAATTTTATCTTTCATATTGACACCAGGAAAGCACTGTCTCATTAGTGAATGTTTATTCGCCTTTCCTCACCCCTTCCACAGGGTGAGCCGGCTGTCCTGAGACATCCTTATTGTACTGGGCTAGGTCATCCCTTTCCCCTGTACAGCTTGAAAGCTAGGATTTCACAGAGGAGCTTCAGAATTTCAGAACTGACTCTCCTTCAGAACCCTGAGAAAAGATTTTATGAGGGAGGCAGAAGAATGATTGTCACTATTATTGAGAAGCTTCATGGTATCGTGGTTACGAAAGTGTGGACCCGCAGCCATCCTACCTTAGAATCTGGCCCTGCTTCTTACCAGGAGAGAGAACTTTGACAAGTTCCTTAACTTCTTAAGGCCTCACTTTGCTCATCTATAAAATGAGGATAACCTCATAGGAGATTCAGAGAGTTAATACTGTAATGTATCTGGCACACTGTAAGTATTATAGAAGTTTCTTGCTAAATAAAACTGTTAAAATACATAAATCCTTGTGCCGCCCTGTCATGTGATGTGTAATTGTCTTAGTAGTCCACATTTAGGCCTTGTTTTCTCCACCTGACTGCTTTTTGAGTGAAGGGACCATGTTTGCTGCTCTTCGCATGTACACGTTCAGTGCTGGGTGTGGAACGGATACTCTAAATATTAGCTGAGCTGAATGAGTGATTCCTTCCTTCCCCCAGCTAAGTAGGGCAACTCTCAGTTGGAGTGGAAAGAAGGGTAAGAGTCCACAACTGCCTGATCAAGGAATGCAGCCGGCGTCAAAAGACCACACAAAGAAATACCAATTCTGGAGTGACGAGCTGTTTAATGCATGTGGATTTAATGCTCGCTTGTGTAACATACCATCTGTACTAAGACTCACTGCCACTGGTTCTTTGATGTACAGCTCCTGGTGTACTAAGACACAGAGAATGGAGTCTAGTCCCTGCTCTATCACTGCATATGACCCTGGTAGAGTCACCTTGCCTTTCTGCAACCTGGACTCTGTTCATCTGTCAGTGGTAGGGAGGAGGAGAGAGTGAGGTTGACTAAGTCAGATCATTTACGTACTTCCTCCGTCAGTCCCTGACTCCACAGTTTTGTTTCTTTACGCTAATCCTAACTCCACCACATGGAAAATGGAAAATGGTATGAATGCTCCTTGCAAACCTTTTTATCACAACTCTTCCATCTCCAAGGGTGTATCTGTCATACTGCAAAGGAATATGTATCCCGTCTGTCCCCTTTCATTGTACAAGTCAAACGTTTGCTTGTGTGGGATCTTTGGTCTGTTTATTGTCATAATGTTATTTTGCTCGCCAGCCTCCATAATGGCCCCAGTGATTCCCACCTCATGGTATTCACATTCTTGTCTAATCCCTTCCCACATTATATCAGAATCAATCTGTGTATTCAGTAGAATATTGCAAAAATGATGGCGTATCACTTTTAAGATTATAAAGGGCCAAGCTTCTATCTTGATTGCACTCATGCTCTCTCTGTCTCTATTATCACCTGCTTGGGGTTGGGTCAGAGGGAACCACGTCCTGAGAGGTCCCATGGAGCAGCATATAGGGGAAGAACTGAAGCCTCTAACCACCACCACATGAGTGAGCTTAGAATCGGATTTTCTGACCCCAGTCAAGTTTTCAGGGATTGCAGGCCTAGCTTAACTGCAGCCTCATAAGAGTTCTGAGCCAGACCCAGCCAGCGAAGCTACTCCCTGCTTCCTGACCAATAGAAACTGTGCAAGATCATAAATGTTTGTTGTTTTAAGATGCTGTGTTTCGGAGTAGTTTGTTATGCAGCGATAGATAACCACTAGTCATCTTCAGTTTATGAAACTAACTTTCTAGAATGTTTCTCCCATGTACCTTTTATGTATTCTTATAGCTAGAAGTGAAAAGATGGAAACAAACCTGTTCCATTTGTAAATGAAAACGCTCATTTTCCAGATCATGTAATTTGTTGGGAAGGGGGCCAGATGACATCATTTTTTTCTTTAAACAGCTTTATTGAGACACAGTTTATACCATTTAATTCACCCACTTAGAATATACAATTCAGTGGTTTTTAATATATTCACAGAATTGTGCAGCTATTACCTTGATCTTAAAGCATTTTCATCCTGCCTACAAAAAACCCTATAACCATTAGCTAGAGGTCCTTTCTCATCACCCATGTCCCATCTTCCCCTGTCTCCAGTTCTAAGCAGCCACTTCCCTCTTTCTGTTCTTATAGCTTGCCTCATCTGGCCATTTCATATAAAAGCAGTCGTGCACTGTGTGCTCTTTTGTGGCTGGTTTCTTTCAGTTAGCATCAGGCTCATTCACAGTGTAACTGTGTTGGTACTTCATTACTTTTGATAGTGAAATAGTATTCCATTAGAAGCATAGCTGGAGATCGGGGCGCCTGGGTGGCTCAGTCGGTTGGGTGGCCGACTTCACCTCAGGTCATGATCTCGCACTCCGTGAGTTCAAGCCCCGCGTCAGGCTCTGTGCTGACAGCTCAGAGCCTGGAGCCTGTTTCAGATTCTGTGTCTCCCTCTCTCTGACCCTCCCCGGTTCATGCTCTGTCTCTCTCTGTCTCAAAAATAAATAAATGTTAAAAAATAAAAATTAAAAAAAAAAAGCATAGCTGGAGACATTTTGTTTAGTTGCTCATCAATTGATGAACATCTGGGTATTTTTTACCTTTTAGCTTTGGTATTTTCTGGTATAAAGCAGGAAGTTGAAATATTATATACTACATTTTATATAACTTTGTTTTGTTTTTATTTTTGACTATAATTTTTAATGTTAATAGCTAAATTTATGGCCTATACCAGAGAATATGGTTGTATGGTATATGATTTCTAAATTTTCTTTATGACTTGATACATAGATTTTTGAAGCACTACATGTATGTTGAAAAATATGTAGCCATGTAAATCATCAATCCCTTCCTAGTATTTTGTCCTCTTGTTCTGTCACTCCCTAAAAGAGCTGTGTAGTATTTCCCACTTCAGCTGTGGATATGTACATTTCTTCATGTTACTGTATTCGTTTCTTGCTTTATGTGTTTTGAAATTATATTGTGAGGTCCATAAAGCTCAGGACAGTTCTGTCTTTCATCAAGTGGAAATACCTTTCTTTTGTCCTATTTATTTCTTTTGTACCTGTCTCCTTTGGCTCAACAGAATGTTTTTGAGATTCGTCTATGTTACATATATCAAAAGTTTGTTCCTTTTTATTGCCAAGCAATATTTTATCATATGGATATACCACAGTTAGCTTCCTTAGTTAGTGTTGGTAGACATTTGAGTTGTTTGCAGTTTAGAGCTATTATGAAGAAAACTGCTGTGAACATTTGAATACGGATCTTAATGTTTTCACTCTGTTGGGTAAATACCAAAGAGTTAAATTACTGGATCCTATAGTTAAGTGTTTAAGTTTAAAATAAACTTCCAGACTATTTTCTAAAGTGTTTATAGTATTTTACATACCCACCAGCAATGCATGAGAGTTCCAGTTGTTCCACATCCTTGCCAAAACTTGCTCATTGACTGTTCAAAATGGTTATCCTTACCATTTTGGTAAGTGGGTATGTAGTGGTATCTCACCATTGTTTCCATTTGCATTTTCCTGAAGACTAAGATACTGTGCATCATTTCATGTAATCATTGCCTGTTTTTCTTTGTGCAGTGACCTGATTAAATCTTTTGCACATTTCTTTATTTGTAAACCTAGGGAATTATAAAAGTTCTTTGTATGTTCTAGGTAGATAGGTCCATTGTCAGATACATATAGTAAAAATATTTCCTCTAAATCTGTCTTTTCATTTTTCTTAACAGTGCTTTTTGAAGAACAAAAGTTTTAAGTTATGATGAAGTTTAATTTAACATATTTTCTCTTTTACAGCTTATATATTATGTGTCTTATCTAAGAAATATTTGAATACTTGAATGTCTCAAAGATAGTATGCTGTGTTTTCTTCTCTACTAGGCCTATGATCAATTTTTATATATGGCATAAAGGAAGGGTATAGGTTTATCACTTTTACTTATGGATATCCAGTTGTAGCAGTACCAAGGATTGAAAAGAGTTTCTTTTGCCAATTGGGAAAAAAAGGACATAGGTCTTCATTCTGGAACGTTTTTTCAAAAATCAACTTGTGTAGATCTACTTCTAAATTCTGTTGTTTTCCATCAGTCTATAGGTCTGTCCTTACCAATACTATAAAATTTTCATTACTGAACTTTGTAATAAGTCTTTTATGGTTTTTGTTGATATTATAACTTTCTATTGCATGTTCCATTTGATCATTGCTAATATATAGAAAGACAGTTGATTTTTTGTTTGTTGACTTTTAATCCTTTGATCTTATTAAATTCACTTATTCTGTTAGCTTTTTAAAAAATTCTATTAGTTTTAATATAGATTTCTCAGGATATTCTGTATACACATTCATTTCCTTTGTGGATAAAGAGAGTTTTACTTCTTCCATTCTGATCTGTTTTTATTTTATTTTCTTACCTTCATGTACTGGCTAGAATCTCTGGTACATTGCTTAATAGAAGTGGTATGAGGAGACTTGACCTTTTTTCTTCCTCATTTTAGGCAGGAAAATACTTAGCCTTCACCATGGCATGTGATATTAGCTAGCTACAGAGTCTTTTTGTACATGTCTTTTATTAAATTGAGGAAGTACCCTTTTATTCTAACAGCTTTTTAGTGTTTTATCATGCACGGGAATTGAATTTTGTCACATACTTCTGCTGCAACTTTGAAATGATCACATGATGCGACACCATGGTGGCTCAGTCAGTTAAGCATCTGACTCTTGATTTCGGCTCAGGTCATGATCTCATGGTTCCTGAGCTAGAACCCCGCGTCAGGCTCTGTGCTGACAGCATGGAGCCTGCTTGGGATTTTCTCTCTCCATCTCCCTCTGCTCCTTCCCAACTTGCATGAGTGGTCACTCTCTCTCAAAAACAAATGTTCATATGTTGTTGTTCTCCTCTTTTAGTCTTAATATAGTGAATGACATTGATTTTTTTAAAATAAACTTTTATTTTAGAATAGATCTGAGATTTACAGAAAAGTTACAAGAATATTACAGAGTTTATGGGTACCCTCAGTGTTCCTTGTTAACATCTTAAAATACTACAGGATATTTGTCACAACTAATGAACCAATATTAATACATTATTATTAACTAAAGGACATACTTATTAGATTTTTACTTAATGTCCTTTTTCTATCTCAGGATCTCATTCCAAATACAATACTAGATTTAGTCATTACATCTTCCTTAAGCACCTCTAGACTATGACAGAAGAACAGACTTCTGTTTTTGATGACCTTGACAGTTTTTTTAAGTTTATTTATTTATTTTGAGAGAGAGAGAGAGCAGGGATGAGGCAGAGAGAGAGGGAGAGAGAGAATCCCAAGCTGGTTCCATGCTGTCAGCGCAGAGCCCAACATAGAGCTTGATCCCATGACCATGAGATCATGACCTGACCCAAAATCAAGAGTCAGCGGCTTAACTGACTGAGGCACCCAGGTGCCCCAGATGACCTTGACAGTTTTGAGGCATTTAGTAGAAAGTGCTTCAATTTGGGTTTGTCTGATGTTTTCTTATAGTAAGAAAGGGTTATGTGTAGTTAGAAAGAGTATATAGAGTATTTTTAGTCCATATACATTAGAGACGGGGTCTGCAGTTTTCCTGTACCGTTTTTGTGTGGTTTGGGCATCAGGGTAATGGTGGCTTCATAAAATGAGTTGGGAAGTGCTACTTCTTCCTTCAAGAAGGGTGTGAAAGGGAATGCCATTGTATCTTCCTAAAACGCTTGGTAAAATTCACTAGTAAAGTTGTCTAGGGTTTGAGGTATTTTGGGGAGGAAAGCTTTCAATTATGATTTTAATTTCTTTACCAAAGATAAAACTATTTGGGTATTCTGTTCCTTTTGAGTTAGTTTTGTTAATTTGTTTATTTAAAAAGTCAAGGAAAGTATGCATTTCATCCCATTTGTAAGCTTATTCACCGCAGTTATTCATAACCTTTTTCATGCTTTTAATGTCTGTAAGAACTGTAGTGATATTACTTCTTTAATTTTTGATATTAGTAATTACTGAATTCTTTTTTTTTCTAGATCAGTCTAACTAGGGCCATGACAATTTTACTTATTTTTTCAAAGAACCAGCTTTTGGTTTTATTGCTTTTCCCTACTGTGTGTTCACTTTTTATTTCATTGATTTTTTTTGTTTTTAAAGTTTCATTAGAGTTTAATTATGTACAGTTCAGTACTCATATTTAAAGTGTGCAGTTTGATGAGTTTTTTGCATATTATGTCCATGAAACCACCACTACAATCAAGATAATGAACATTTTCATAACTTCCAAAAGCTTCCTCATGTGCCTTTGTACTTCATACTTTCCTGCTACCCTGCTGACTTCTCCTCAGGCAATCAGGGAACTTCCTGATGTCACTATAGGTTAGTTTACATTTCTGCAGATTTTATATAAATATACCTTGTTATTTTTTATTGCCGAGCAGTATCGTAACAGTATCATATGTGGGTATGCCACAAGTTGTATATCCCTTTTATCTACTCGTAGGGTATTTTCCAATTTTGTGATTAAAAATAAAGCTTTGTACATTTATGTACAGTATTTGTGTGTACTTTTATTTCATATGTTTTTGTTTTTCGCTAAGTACCAAGAAGTAGAATGGCTGGTTGTATGGTAGATGTAGTAAGAAACTGCCCAAGTGTTTTCCAAAAGGGTTATACCATTTTAGGTTCCCAGTAGCAGTATATGAAAGTTACAGATGTCCCACATCTTCACCAACACTTAGTATGGTCATTTTTTAAAATTTTAGTCATTATGGAATATATTTTACCCTTTGTGGTTTCAGTTTGTGTTTTCCTGATTACTAATGAACTTGAGCATCTTCTCACGAGTTTATTTGCTATCCATATATATCATCTTTGGTAAAGTGTCAGGTCACATCACTTCATTGGCGGGGGCGGGGGGAGGGGGTTCTTACTGTTGAATTTTAAGTATTCTTTATAAAATCCAGATCTGTGCTGCCCAGTATGGTAGCCGGGAGCCACTGGCAGTGTAAATTTAAACTGAATACTGTAAATTCAGTTCCTGAGTCACAGCAGCTACATTTCAAGTGCTCACTTAGTCACATATGAATAGTGGCTACCTGTTAGTGCAGATAACAAGGTATTTCCCTAATCTCTGAAAATTCAGTTGTCAGTACCATTCTAAATGTAAGTCCCTTGTTGAGCCCTAGGTTTTGTGACTATTGTTTTCTAGTATGTAGCTTGCCTTTTCATTTCAATAACAATGTCTTTCGAAGAGCCAAGTTTCAAATTAGGATGAAATCTATCATTTCTTTTTCTTTTACACTTTTGTGCACTCTGTGTACTACTGAGTTTTTTTTCCTAGACCCAAGGTCCACATCTCTTCCTATGTGTTATGTTAGAATTTTTATAGTTTCAGATTTTACATTTAGGGCGACAATCTATTTTGAGTTAATTTTTGTATATCATATGCGATCAGCATCAATACTTTTATTTCATATGGCTCTCCAGTTGTTCCAGCATCAGTTTTGAAAAGATTTTTCTTTCCCCACTTAATTATCTTTGCACCATTGTCAGGTAATCATTTGGCTATGTAAATTTGTGTCCACTTCTGGACACTGTTCATGCTGGTATCACTCTGTCCTGGTAACTGTGGCTTTAAAATGTTTTTAAATCAGATTGTGAGAGTTCTTCAACTTTGTTCTTATTTTTCAAAATTGCTTTGGTATTAGGTCCTATAAGCTTCCATAGAAATTTTTTAATCAGTATGACAATTTCTGTAAGAATGTTGCTGGGATTTTTTAAAATTTAAACCCAAGTTAGTTAACATATAGTGGAATAATTCCAGGAGTAGAATTTAGTGATCCATTGTTTACATACAACACCCAGTGCTCATCCCAACAAGTGCCCTCCTAATGCCCATCTCCTATTTAGCCCATCCCCCCACCCAATATCCCTCCAGCAACCCTTAGTTTGTTCTTTGTGTTTAAGAGTCTCTTATGGTTTGCCTCCCTCTCTCTTTTTATCTTATTTTTCCTTCCCTTCCCCTATGTTCATCTGTTTTGTTTCTTAAGTTCCACATATGAATGAGATTATATTTATCTTTCTCTGATTTATTTCGCTTAGCATAATACACTCTAGTTCCAAACCACATTGTTGCAAATGGCAAGATTTCATTCTTTTTGATTGTCAAGTAATATTCCCTTGTATATATAAACCACATCTTCTTTATCATTTCATCAGTTGATGGACATTTGGCTCTTTCTATGCTTTGGCTATTGTCAATAGTGCTGCTATAAACAAACATTGGGGTGCATGGGCCGCTTTGAATCACCACTCCTGTATCCTTTGGATAATTACCTAGTAGTGTAATTGCTAGTTCATAGGGTAGTTCTATCTTCAGTTTTTTGAGGAACCTCCATACTGTTTTCCAGAGTGGCTGCACCAGTTTGCATTCCCACCAGCAGTGCAAAAACATTCCCCTTTCTCCGCATCCTTGCCAACATCTGTTGTTTCCTGAGTTTTTAATTTTAGCCATTCTGACAGGTGTGAGGTGGTATCTCATTGTGGTTTTGATTTGTATTTCCCTGATGATTAGTGATATTGAGCATCTTTTCATATGTCTGTTAGCCATCTGGATGTCTTCTTGGAAAAGTGTTCAGGTCTTTTGCCCACTTCTTCCCTGGGTTGTTTGGTTTTTGGGTGTTCAGTTTGATAAATTCTCTATAGATTTTGGATGCTAATCCTTGATCTGATATGTCACTTGCAAGTATCTTCTCCCATTCCATTGATTGCCTTTTAGTTTTACTGATTGTTTCCTTCACTGTGCAGAAGGCTTTTATCTTGATGAGGTCTCAGTAGTTCATTTTTGCTTTTCTTTCCCTTGCCTCTAGAGACATGTCAAGTAAGAAATTGATATGGCCGAGGTCAAAGAGATTGTGACCTGTTTTCTCCTTTAGGATTTTGATGGCTTCTTGTCTTGCATTTAGCTCTTTCATCCATTTTGAGTTTATTTTTTGTGTATAGTGTAAGAAAGTGGTCCAGGTTCGTTTTTCTGCATGATGCTGTCCAGTTTTCGCAACACCATTTACTGAAGAGACTGTGTCTTTTTTCCAATGGATATTCTTTCCTTCTTTGTCAAAGATCAGTTGACCAATATCATTTTGAGTCCATTTCTGGGTTTTCTATTGTGTTCCATTTGTGCCAGTGTCTGTTTTTGTGCCAGTACCATGCTGTCTTGATGATTACAGCTTAGTTCAAAGTTCGAATTGTGATGCCTCTGGCTTTGGTTTTCTTTTCAACATTACTTTGGCTATTCGGGGTCTTTTCTGGTTCCATACAAATTTTAGAAATGTTTCTTTTTAGCTCTGTGAAGAATGCTGGTGTTATTTTTATAGGGATTGCATTAAAGTATGTAGATTGCTTTGGGTAGTATTGACATTTTAACAGTATTTGTTCTTCCAATCCATGAGCATGCAGTGTTTTTCCATTTCTTTGTGTCTTCTTCGATTTCTTTCATAAGCTTTGTATAGTTTTTAGTGTGTAAATCTTTTACCTCTTTGGTTAGGTTTGTTACTAGGTGTTTTATGGTTTTTGGTGTGATTGTGAATGAGATCGATGCCTTGATTTCTCTTTTTGCTGCTTCTTTACTGGTGTGTAGAAATGCAACCAATTTCTGTATGTTGATTTTATATCCTGTGACTTAGCAGATTTTTGGTGGAGTCTCTTGGGTTTTCCATGTAGAGTATCATGTCATCTGTGAAGAGTGAAAGTTTGACTTCCTCCTTGGTGATTTCGATGCCTTTTATTTCTTTGTGTTGGCTGATTGCTGAGGCTAGGACTTCCAACACTGTGTTGAATAACAGCAGTGAGAGTGGACATCCCTGTTGTGTTCCTGACCTTAGGGGGAAAACTTTCATTTTTTTCCCATTAAGGATAATATTAGCTGTGGGTCTTTCATATATGGCCTTTATGATCTTGAGGTATGTATCTTCTATCCCTACTTTCTTGAGAGTTTTTGTCAAGAAAGGATGCTGTATTTTGTCAAATGCTTTTTCTACATTAATTGAGAGGATCATGTGGTTCTTGTCCTTTCTTTTATTAATGTGATGTATCACATTGATTGATTTGCAGATGTTGAATCAGCCCTGCAGCCCAGGAATGAACCCCATTTGATCGTGGTGAATAATTCTTTTAATGTGTTGTTGGATCTAGTTTGCTGGTCTCTTGTTGAGAACTTTTGCATCTATGTTCGTTAGGAAAATTGGTCCGTGGTTCTTTTTAGTGAGATCTTTGTCTGGTTTTGGAATCAAGGTAATGCTGGCCTTGTAGAATAAGTTCACAAGTTTCCTTCCATTTCTATTTTTTGGAACAGTTTCAAAAGAATAGGTGTTAACTCTTGAAATGTTTGATAGAATTCCCCTGGAAAGCCATGTGGCCCTGGACTCTTGTTTATTGGGAGATTTTTTTATTACTGATTGAATTTCTTTACTGGTTATGGGTCTGTTCAAATTTTCTATTTCTTACTTTTTCAGTTTTAGTAGTTTATATGTTTCCAGGAATTTGTCCATTTCATCCAGGTTGCCCAATTTGTTGACATGTAATTGTTCATAATATTCTCTTGTTATTATTTGTATTTCTGTGGTATTAGGTGTGAGCTCTCCTCTTTCATTTGTGATTTTATTTATTTGGGTCCTTTCTTTTATCTTTTTGATCAATCTGGCTAGGGGTATATCAATTTTGTTAATTCTTTCATTGATCTTTTCTTTTTTAAATTTTGATACCATTGATTTCTGCTCTAATCTTTATTATTTCCCTTCTTCTGCTGCTTTTGGGCCTTATTTGCTGTTCTTTTTGCAGCTCCTTTAGGTATAAGGTTAGGTTATGTATTTGAGACTTTTATTCCTTCTTTAGGAAGGCCTGGATTGCTATATACTTCCCTCTTATGATTGCCTTTGCTGCATCTCAGTGGTTTTGGACTGTCATGTTTTCATTTTCATTGGCTCTATGTACTTTTTAATTTCCTCTTTGATTTCTTGGTTAACCCATTCATTCTTTAGTAGGAGTTCTTTAATCTCCAAGTATTCGTGGTCTTTTCAAATTTTTTCTTGTGGTTGATTTCAAGTTTCATAGTGTTGTGGCCTGAAAATATGCATGGTATGATAGCGATCTTTTTGTACCTGTTGAGGGCTGATTTGTGACCCAGTATGTGATCTATTCTGGAGAATGTTCCTTGTGCACTCAAAAAGAATGTGTATTCTGCTGCTTTAGGATGAAATGTTCTGAATGTATCTGTTAAGTCCATCCAGTCCAGTGTGTCCTTCAAAGCCATTGTTTGCTTGTTGATTTTCTACTTAGATGATCTGTCCGTTGCTGTAAGTGGGGTGTTGAAGTCCCCTACTGTTATGGTATTATCATCGATGAGTTTCTTTATGTTTGGGGACATAAATATTTACAACTGTTATATCTTCCTGGTAGATAGACCCCTTAGTTATGATATAATGCCCTTCTTCATTTCTTGTTACGGTCTTGGTTTTAATATCGAGTTTGTGTGATAGAAATATGGCTATTCTGGCTATCTTTTGATGGCCATTAGCATGATACATGGTTCTCCATCCCCTTACTTTCAATCTGCAGGTCCTTAGGTCTAAAATGAGTCTCTTGTAGGCAGCGTTGCTGGAATTTTAATGCTGATTTCATTTCATTGATATCAGTATAGGTAAAATTGGTATTTTAGCAATATTGAGTATTACCATCCATAAACATAATATTTCTTCATTTATTTCAGTCTGTTTTTATTTCTCTCAACAATATTTTATTGTTTTCAGTGTATTGCATATATTCTGTCAAATTTATCCCTGGGAATTGTAAATTGTTTGGTGCTGTTATAAGTGGTACAGTTTAAAATTTTTAATTTTCCAATTATTCATTGCTAATATATAGAAAAATCACATAGTAATTGTATTTGGCAACCTTATTAAATTTTCTTATTAGTTCCAATAGCACTCTTTTGGTAGATTCACTAGGACTTTCTCCATAAATAATCATACCATCTTTCACCCAAAGCCCCTTATATTAATGAGGTTCCTCTGCTTTGGCCATTGGAAACATGAACTCTTTCTACCCCTGTATTAGTTCTACCTCCTTTTTCCTGGTGATCATTTCCCTGGCCCCAGGTCACTTCCTCACACATATGCTTTGGTCAGTTCTCATATGAAAACTTGAGCGGAACCCTTAGCAGATCTCTGAGCTCTGTCCCTAGACAGCTCTTTCTTCATTGGTTCCTCCACTTTGTGAATTCTAGCCACTGTGGCCTACTTGAATTATTAACTCTTTCTCTTCAAGCGGGGGTCAGTTTGCCTTCCTCTTCCCTGCACTGTGGATTAGATCTCTATTCAGAGGTCTGGGGTAACCTTCGAACTCACCTCATTTGTTTCTCTCTTCTTAGGGCTCACTGTTCTGTGCTCCTGTTGTCCACTTCTGAAATGGTTGTCGGTTTGTTTCTTTCTTCCATTCTTTTTCTTGCTTGCTTGCTTGCTTTTTTTTTTTTTTTTTTTTTTTTTTTTTTTTTTTTTTTTTTAAGTGGTTTCAGTTTTTCTAGCATGGTTGAGAACAGAAATCTCTTACTTTAATGACTTTTGCCCTTAACTTTATTATTTCCTTCCTTTCATTTATTTTGGAATTTATTTGTTCTTCTTTCCCTAACTTCTTAAAATGGAAGCTTGGATTAGTGATTTTTAACCTTTTCATCCTTTAAAAATGAAAAACTTTTTCTAAGCACTATTCTAGCTGCATTTTACAAATTTGGATATGTTGTATTTACATTCTCTTTTAGTTCAAAAATATTTTTCAATTTCCCCGTAATTTCTTCTTAGACACATGGTTATTACATTGTGCTATTTAATTTCCATGTATTTTTGGGCTTTACCAGTGTTTTTCTGTCTTTGATTGCAATTTTAATTCTGTGGTAATTGGAAAACATTCTTTGTATGATTTCTGCAAATTACCAATGAAGATTTTGAATCTATAGATCAATCAAGACAGGATTGATGTTTTAAGAATATGTATTTCTCCATTTATTTAGGTCTTCTTTAGTATTTCTTAGCAATGTTTTATCTTTTTTAGTTTACTGATGTTTTACATATTTTGTCATATTTGCCCCTAAGTATTTCATATTTTATAAAGTGTTTTTTTTATTTTTTTCAAGTGTTTGTTGCCTGTATGTAGAAATACAATTGATTGTCATACATTGTGCATTGTTTATCCTGCAACCTTGCTAAACTCACTTATTAGTTTTCATAGATTTTTGTTTGTTTGTTCTGTTGAACTTTCTACAAAGATGATCATGTTGTCTGTGAACAAGGATAGTTCTGCTTCCTTCCAATCTAGATGCCCTTTATTTCCCTTTTTTGCCTGATTTCTCTGGCCAAAGCCTGAGTACAGTGTTAAAAAGAAGTAATGATGGTGGACATCTTTGTCTTATTCCTGACATTAGGAGGAAAAAAGAAATTCCCTTCTATTCCTAAATTGCTGACTCGTTATAAGAATATTAAGTTTTGTCAAACGTTTTTTTATCATCTAGTGAGACAATCATATGATTTTTTTATTTTTAATTTGTTAATATGTGAGTTATGTTGCTTGGTTTTAGAATGTTAAAGCAACTCTGCGTTCTTGAGATCAACCCCACTTGGTCATGATATAACATCCTTTTCAGATATTGTTGAATTCAGTTTGCCGAAGAGTATTTTTTAAATGTTGGCATCTGTGTTCATGAGAGATATTGGTCTTTAGTTTCCTTTTCTTACACTATCTTGGTGTGTGTGTGGTATCAGGGTAATGCTAACCTCTATGACTGAGTTGGGATCTTTCTTGTCTTTACTTTTCTGGAAGAGTTTGTGTAGGATTAGTATTCTTTCTTAAATGTTTGGGAATTTACCTGTGAAGCTGCATAGGCATAACATTTTGTTTTGTGGGAAGGCTTCAACTACATATTCAATGTCTTTAATAGGACTATTTAGGTTATTTATTTCTTTTTGAGTAAACTGTGGTAGATTATGTAATTTAAAGATTTTTTCCATTTCATCATGCATTGTCTAATTTATAGCCATATAATTCTCCATAACCCTTCCTTATTAATTCTGTCAACATCTGTAGAATCTGTAGTGATATTTCCTCTCAAATTTCTGATACTAATAATTCTAATATTAGTATATTATATAATAGTAATATTAGTGTCTTTTTTTTATTCTTGATCAGCCTACCAAAGGTTTAACAATTTTTATCAGTATTCTCAAAGAACCAGTTTTTGGCTTCATTAATTTTCCCAATTTTCTGTTTTATATTTCAATGATTTCCACTTTGATCTTGATCATTACTTTCTTCTTGTTTTGGGTTCAATTTGCTATTTTTGTTAAGTTTCTTAAGGTGGAAGTTGGGGTAGTTGACTTAAGATCTTTGTTCTCTTCTAACATAGGCAATGAACAGCATAAATGCCTCCTTAAGTGCTACTTCAGTGGCATCCCACAAATTCTGATATGCAGTGTTTTCCTTCTCAGTTGAAAACACTTCCTAATTTTCCTTTTGACTTATTTCCTCTGATAAATGGGTTGTTTAAAAAGGTGTGGTTTTCAGTTTTGACAAGATGTTCCTGGTATATCTTGTGTATTTCCTGCTTCAGACGCAGAATCAGGTATTTCTTCAAGACTATAATCTGGGCACTTGGCACATACATTGCTATTAGGTTGGTCATCATTTTTCATTTTTAGGTCTTTTTCAATGGATATCATAAGAAAACTGTATCTTCTTTAGAGACGAAATATGTAGTAACTGAATATAAGTCAGTTTCCAACTCAGATTCAGGTGTTTTACTTAACATAGTTGCTGTTAATATTCATGTTTCCTTTCCTTCATGCTGATAATACCACTCCCAGTGACTCCAGGAATGTAGGAAGTAGATTATCGAATAATCACATTATCTTCTAATATATAAATATACAACAGTTTCAGAATTACTTCAGTAATTTCAGATTACTGAAAATAGTGTGACTCCTTATCTTTGTGGCATATCCCAGCAGTGATAGTTAGTTATTGTTTTTTAAAATAACTTGGAATAATTTTTCTCTAGGTGATTATTTTGGCTAATTTGTTTTAATTTTATTTTTTTTTATTTCATAAAGTTTTATTATAAATTAAAACTATAATTTTACAAAATGTTTATTGTTTTATATATTACAATTTTACCATTTTATAGTTTTGTATAAAAACGAACTTTTTATACATTTATACAATTTTATAATTACATAGATATTTACATGGCACAAGTTGAATCTGTTAAGACAAGATATAGTCAAACAAGTTTAGTTTATTTTTCTTTAGTTTCTTTCAACTTTGTTTTTTTTTCCCTTTCCCATTAGTAATTTTGAAAAACTCCAATATAAGCAAATGTGAATGTATATGTTATTTATCCTCTTTCTGAAACAATAATATACTATATGCTTTCTACCCCACTTCTTTTACATAAAAATATATCTGTGTGATCACTTTGTACTTGTATATAGATATATTTTTCTTCCTTTTTTACAGCTTCCTGGTAAACCATTGCTTATATGTACCATAAGCCAGTCCCTTAACTTATGAATGATTGATTACTTTGTTTCCATTCTTTTTCTGTAAATGAACCTGCAGTGAAAATCTGATACTTATCAGAACTAGGATTGCCATGCATAATTTTGCTGGATATTGCCACATTTTCCCTTCGTAAAAGTTGTACTGTTTCTGTTCTCCCCAGTGAGGTAGATGAGTTCCTGTTCTCGCCACAGCCTCGCTAACAGTGTATGTTGATGTGAGGGATCAGGGTAGTTTGGGTTTTTTTTTAATGTTTTAAATTTTATTTAAATCCAAGTTAGTTAACATGTGGTGTAATAATGATTTCAAGAGTAGAATTTAGTGATTCATCACTTGTAAATAACACCCAGTGCTCATCCTAATACGTGCCTTCCTTAATGCCCATCACCCGTCTAGCCCATCCTCCCCACCTCCCCCCAGAAACCCTCAGTTTGTTCTCTGCATTTAAGAGTCTCTTATGGTTTGCCTCCTGCTGTTTTTATCGCATTTTTCCTTCCTTTCCCCTATGTTGAGCTGTTGTATTTCTTAAATTCCACATATGAATGAAATCGGGTGATATTTGTCTTTCTCTGACTTATTTCACTTAGCACACCACACTCTAGTTCCATCCACATTGTTGAAAATGGCAAGATTTCATTCTTTTTGATTACCAAGTAATATTCCATTATGTATGTATACCACATCTTCTTTATCCATTCCTCAGTCGATAGACATTTGGGCTCTTTCCATACTTCAGCTATTGTCAGTAGCACTTCTATAGACATGGGGGTACATGTGCTGGGATCAGGGTAGTTTTCATTTAATTTTCTGTTGGTGTGAAGTAAAACTTACATATTAAATTGTATGTTACAATAAATAAATGTGAAGTAAATTTTAAAATATTTACTCTGCCATGGAAGCATAATTAGAAGTGTATGACATAAAAACAAAACTCGTCATGCAGTATAGAAATATAAAATGTTCTTTACATAAAAAATGCTGAATTATTTTGACTATAAAGTGGCTATGTCAGTTTTTTAAGTATAATTTGGATGTGTTGATGATGAGAGTGTCAGTGAATTGTTCTTTAACTGAGAGCTTACCCAGGTAATATTTTCTATTTTCATATTGGTATTACAGTAAGTAAAATTTCACCCAGATAATATTTTCATATCAATATTACAGTAATAAAAATTTTTTAACTTGCAGATTAACTCATTGGTTTTAAAGAACCTTTTTCAGTTAACTTCTGGATGTGAATTCCTTGTCCTCCTGCTGTTTTTCCCCCGCTGTGATTTTCCCCCCTGTGTTTTGGATAAACACATAAGTTCTTCATTTATTATATAAAAGTGAGCTTATGGTTATGTTTGTGCACCTGGATACTGAAATGGACTAATTCCTCTTGGACTTCGTAATTGTCTGCTTTTTTTATGAGAAAGGAAGTAAGATGAAAACAGGAAAAGAGGACAAAGTAATCAGTACCAACTTCTAATTTTTTAACCTCCAGCAAACATTGGACAGATAGGGCAACTTTTAAGTGGAACGACTGGTTCAACAATAGTCCTCTGATATGCTTGTTTTGGAATTGTGCAAACGTTTGAACTGAATATCAGTCTGTTGTGTAGAAATCTGGACTCCGTTCCCATAGGGCTGAATTTTTTTTTTAATCTAAAGACAATTATCTATAATGGGGGCAGGGGGGACATTCCAGTACTCTTTAACATTTTAAAATAGGAAAAATTGTAAACAAAGAAGTTAATAGAGTAGTACAATGAACTCTTACATACCCACTACCTGTATTTTATCTATAATTGTTAACATTTGCCTTGTTTGTTTCATCTGTATTTATCTAGGTACCTGTATAAGCTATACTTTTTATGAAGCATTTGAAATTAAATTGCAGACATAGTGCTTTCAGCAAAATAGCACAAAACTCTTAACAATAGAGCATTCTTCCATACAAAGTCGAAATCATTATCACACCTGAGAAAATTAAAATTTCCTTAATATCATCTAACACATGTGTATATTCGAGTCACCCTAACAGTCAGTACATTTTTTAACAGCTACTGTTTTTTAAACCAGGATTTAAATCAGAGTTCACAATTTGGTTGTTATGTGTATTTACCTTCTTGTAATATAGAAAAGTACCTGCAACTGTCTTTTTTTTAATTCCTATTAACTTTTTAAGGAACTAGTCCTAACTTCTGGTTTTGTCTATGGGACAGCTGACTTATTATCTATTTCTGTGTAACAAGTTATTCCACACCTAGAAGCTTCAAACAACAAACATTATTTCACACAGGTTTTGAGCATGAGAAGTCTAGAAGCAGTTTAGCTGAGTGTGTCTGGCTCAGAATCTCTGATGAGGTTGTAATCAAGACGTCAGCTGGCCCTGCAGTCATCTTATGGCCTGACTGATGCTTTAGGATCCACCACCGGGAACCCACATGACTATTGCCAGGAGGCCTTGGTTTTTGCCATGTGGATCTTTCCATAGGGTTGCAAACAACTTGGCCTCTAACTCCATCCACAGTAGGTGATCCAAGAGAAAGTCACACACACACACACACACACACACACACACACAAAAGAGATGAAACCTACATTATTTTTTATAACATAGTCTTAGAAGTGACATATGTCACTTCTGCCATATTACCTTGGTCATAAGAACCAACATTAATACAGTGTGGAAGGGGATAAGAGGGTATAAATACCAATAGGCAGCTATCATGGCATGCCAACCTAGAGCCTGGCCACTATAGCCCATGTTCCAAATTTGTCTCGTTTCTTTGTGTTATCATTTTATTTATTCCTTTATTACACCCATATTTCTTAGAAACTGGAAGTTGTGTCTAACTGCTTGATGGTACCCAAGTCATCATTTTGTGCAAGAATCTGTATTTCATACTGCATCACTTCAGGAAGTACATAATGTCATGTTGTCATATGTGACCAAGGCGATCTGATATCCTTTGTAAAGGTGCAATTAGAAAGTAATCTGCAAGTTGATAGTTTGGACAGTTTACCAGATGTCTTGTTCTCTGGGCAAGAATTTGAATTTCATGTGATCTTTAATAGCAGTAGCTAACTTTTTTTGTGCATTTGTTACCTGCTTAGTGCTTTTAAATACATTTCTTCATTTTAACTTCCACAGTGCTATGAGATAGGTCCTCTTAATTATCCCCATTCATAGAAAAGTTTAAGCTCCTAGAATTTAAATGTTAAGGCACACAACTAATAAATGACAAAGCCGGTATTTAAACTCAGGTTTATCTGACTCCAGAACCCATGTTCTTGACCGCACTGCTTATAGAAAGAAAGGGAGAACTTACAGAGACCGTTACACAAGGTGTTGAAAGGAAGTCTCTTGAAGATACAGGTGGGAACCCTGAAGTACGAGGGGTAAGCTCTGAAGGTTGTTATCTATGCCTCAGATATGTGACATTACAGGCGGTATCCCTAGCTTCAAAGCAGAATCATACCTAAACTATTCTAGGCAGATGAGAAGCTGTGCTGTGTTAAGGATTTCTAGAGGCTATTGTACTACTAAAGAACTCATTTCTTGGCAAAAATCATTTTCTATTCTGGAAATAGAATTGTGTTATAAAGTTACATATTTCTGATGTATAGTTGTAGTTACAACTATAACATAAAGTTAAGATTAAGGCAAACGTGTAAATGATTCCAGGCAGAGTTTTTATTGGTGGGAGTGAGGGAAGGAGAAAAGAGGAAAGAAATGTGCCTCAGTGGAAAAGGAAAGAGAACCGTTGACTCTTTCACGATTAGACCTTGAAAGCAGTGCTGACAAGTAGTATTTTAGTGATGAGGAAAGTGTTCTATGTGTGGCTAGGAGGTACCGCATTGAGCCGATGCGTTACAAAGTCACATAGAATTCACTGTTCCTTTATTGTGTCTCTTCATTTCAGATACAAATATCCCTCTTTTCATACTGGGAAGGAAATATGGAATCTTGGAGTTTCAGAATTGGAAAGACTTTTCTAAAATAATCCTATAGCTCTTTCCACCACCAGTTCTTTTTAGGAATAAGGAGGCTGAAAGTCAGAAGGATTGACTTACGCAGTCAAGGGAGTAAGGGCTGGGGCTGGGGCTGGCGCTAGGACCCAAGCCTTCACTGTCCCCGCTCTAGCTCCTTTGTTCTCTCCTATCTGACCTCACGAATAAGAAAGTGGATGTAAAAGAGACCCATGTAATCAAGCACAGGGCAGTCAGAAAGAAAAAAAATCAGAAGTCCCTGGTTGTTTTAAAAGAGGTACCCAGAAATGTGAGTAAAGTCTCTTAGTTCTGAGAGGAGTGACCTCTGGGGAAAGATGGGGATAATTGGCCTTAGTGATTTTGTTCCTAAGACTATCCACTACACTTCGGTGTGTTAAGTAGGATGGAACAAATGTTAATGGGCTTGGATAAATTGGTTCTGTGCCCCCAGATCTAATAAAAATAATATGAAAAAAAAGGCTGACCTACCAACACTCCACCAACCTCAAAGTTAAGCCTCAGGTTTCAGCCCCTTTTAAAAACTGATGGAAGAACAATTGACCTCTCTTTCTTCTCTGCCCTTGCCTTGCCCTGTGTTATTTATTCACTGTATCCCGTTGGTACAGTTGTCTCGATGAGCCAGTGACAGTGGACTCTTAAAACACATGCCTCAGGCAAGCAGACGATACCCCTTCTGTGAAGACAAAAACTTCTGAAGGCAGTGGTCCTCCAAGTGTGGTCCTGGGACCCGGAGCATCGGCATCACCTAGGAATGTTCTAGAAATACCAATTCGAGGGCCCATTCCATCATGAATCAGAAATTCCAGGACCGGGGCTCAGCATCGTGTGTTTTAGCCAGTCCTACGTATGATTCAGATACAGGCTAAACTTTGAAAAGCACTGTCCTAGGCCTTTCTCTAGGTGAAGTCCTACTCTATGATGCGGTTAAGCTGTAGCCAGGGAGTATAGCCCAGGGAGTGAAATTCACGGAATATAGTTAATTCTTAGCAACACTAGGGAAGCAATTTCCAGACCTCTTCGGGATTCCTAAATGTCTGCAGAGAGCTGCCGCAGGCTCTGGTCGCCCAAGACAAAAGCAGACAAACAAACAGCAACAGCTTGAGTCTTGGATGTTGTAGACATGGGCTAATCCTTAGTTTTGAGTACAGGAATGGAGTCATTGCTGAGCAGTATATCTGTGTTTCGCTCTAGTTGCGCTATGTGAACCTGAGTTTTAACTCTGGCCTGTACATAAGAATGGTTTTTGAGTGCGTGCTTTTTTTAAATCTGTTTTCCCTCCTACGTCGACACAGTGAAACCGATGAAATTAGTAGTTCTTCCGCTTGCCAGGCATAAATTGTTACTTGTGGTTTCCAGTAGGAGGGACTCTGAGCTACTTTTAAATATGTATTCTGGCTTTTGTGCCAAAAAGGAGATAGGAACTGTAATGTCTTAAGGAAGAAGAGGATTTTATACTCAGGCCACATGGAGACAATTGTTTTCCTAAAACAGGTGACCCTCTAGGCTTCGTAAGACTTCTAGAAAAGTCCTAAATGACCAGCCGTTATGTATGGAGCACAGATGCGTTCCAGATGTGCTTAGCTAGACTGTAGGTGGATTATCTCATTTCATCCTCACAACAAACCTGAGAGGTAAGCATGAATACTTTGATTTCACAGACTGGGAAATGCAGTTTAAAGGGCTTTACCACCTGTCCAAAGTCCCACGGTCTTGAAATAGCAGACCAGGTTTCAAACTCAGGTGTGTGTGAGTCCACAGCCTCTGTTCCTCTCCTCAGACTCCCCGCACTCCCTCCCCACACCACCGGTCCTAAACCCTGCTGTGGTGTATTTCCCTTTCTTTTCCTTGAATATCCTTCTCTCCTGCTTCCTCACTAAACAACTACTTCAAGACTCAGTTCAATTTATACCTTGTTACAGTTTTCCTGGCCAGATTTTCCTCTTCCCTCTCCAACCTCCCCCAGTTCCTCGCACTAAGTTCCCATCATGATTTTCCATGTAAGCTAGTTTGTATCTTTCTCATTGTAACACATTGTAACATGATCTTTTTTTAGGTGTCTGTGTCTCTCAATGGCCAGTGACTACCTCAGAGCCAGATTTAGTTTCTTATTCTCTTTCCTCATAGCTCCAGCCTACATTTATATTTCCCTTCCGTGATAGTCTCAGAATCTGACGAAGTTAGAAGTGGAAGAGACTTGACAAAAAAGAAAAGATGTAACTCACATCTTCAAGGACTGGGGTTGAAGAAGTACCAAATGTCTGATAACTGCTGCTTTCCTTAGTAAAATCAATACTCAGGCGACCATCATTCCCATCATAATCATGAGTAAAGGCCATAAAATCTTCAATTTATAACTTTTCTTGAACAAGTTGGTGAACTGAGTTTGTAAGACAACCAAGTGAATTTAATTCCAGAGTGTTGAGCATTCTGAGCAGAGATGGGATACACAAGCTGTTTCACCTTCAGAACACAGAGGGGGTTCCCATTCACTTGCTGGCTATTTTTCGTGGGCCTCCTTTGGTTTTCTCACAAGAAAGATTAGAGGTAGGTCAGGAGATAGAAAGGAGCCCACATGAGTGCCACAGGTATGCCAGAGTTGGTTGGTTGTCTCCAGGAGACAGGCATGAAACACCCCCTTCTTCATCAGAATCTTCTATTGCATTAAGCAAAGGCCTTAAAGCCACAAGGGGAGGGTCAGCGACCCTCTCACTCCCAGGGCCCAAGTGAAGATCCACTGCTTCCTAAGGAGGGGAAGAAGCCGACCCCGTCTGCTTCTTGGAAAGGAACTTCTTACTTACACACCTCACAGGTACCCACTGCTTCTGGACCTTCTGCCTGCATGGGAAGGACAGAAACACCTGTTGGTCCCAGGATTCTGCACCAATAAAAACCAGAGGTCTGCCACCACTGGGGAGAACCTGGGAACTCTTTCTGCCTAAGAGCTGTCACTAATTCAAGGCAGAATTTGGCCTTTGTGGAGATTGAGGAGGGGCAGAAATTTAAAACCCCGCTGTAGAGGCCTGGGTGCGTAGGCTCTGCCTAATGCTAAGTAACAAGCACTAGGATTCTATTGCTAGGGCAAGAGCAGGACTCGGCAGGAGACCCCCTTGTAGTGCAGGCATTCACGGACTGCTGAAAGCTGGAAGTAGAGCAGGGACCGTGAGATAAACTCCAGCCTCGCACCAAGCACAAGGCAGCGGTAGTCCACCGCCAGACGGATCTGCAGCCTGTGGCACACTGAGGTTCGAAGACGGCAACAACAAGATGCAAACCCAGCCCAACAGCTGATGAAGTGGACACAGCGTCTCATGCTAACGTCCTCGCAGAAGAAGAGGCACGCCTGTTTCCATGAGTACATACTGTTTACCTCAGTCTCCCTTCTTCTTCTATCACAACGTCCGGTGTTCAGGCAAAATGTCCCAACACATCACGTAGTAAGAAAAAAACCCACTGACACAAGATGAAGAAGTCAGGAGGAGTTTGGGAAGATGGCGGGATAGGACAGCCCGGAGCTCACCCCATTGCACGTTTCTGACTAGATGTCATCCACCTCCAAGTCATAAACCGGAGAGCTATCTGAAGACTGGCAGAATAAACTCTGCAACTAAGTGTAGAGAAGAAGCTGCCTCTGAAAGGGTAGGAAGATCAGAAAGATGAGGGGAGGCTGGCCACAGGAGGGAGGGAGCCGTGCGCATGGACAGCAGAGAGAAATGGACCCTTGTACCAGGGAGCTCACACAGGGAGAACTAATTCCCATGACGTTTGGCTCTGAAAACGAGAGGGGCTGAATTCCTTGAGTATAACCAGTGGGACTTGGAGCCTGGACCTTGAAGTCAGCTGACTCAGCACTGGGTGAGCCGGGAAGGCCAGTGACGGAAGGCCAGTGACGGCTGGGTTACTGCCCTTAAAGAGACAACAGCCTGCATGGAGAGGCAACGTAAAAATGGCAGTTTGTACAATACCAGAGGCAAATGGGAGGCAGATATGTTCATACTGATTTCAGAGTGTGTTTGGGGACTTCTGTGAAAACAAGGGAGCCGGCGCGTGCCATTTTCCTCCCCTACCCCCCAGCATAAACACAAAGCCTTCTGCCACAAAGGAGGCACAACTACACAGGCCCTTGCTACCTGACCTTCTAGCGAGTGCGCCACACCCATGAGTTCTCCTGAGGATCTGCCCACTCCAAGCCTGCTAACCTCTGCCCTGGATTCAGGGCAAATTTTGTTAAAATCATGTGCCTGTCATGCCCAGCCTCACACCCCCCAGGTGCCCTGGCACCTAGCCCCAACCCACCGCAGCACTTCAGGGGATCGGGCGTAAGACTAGTGGCCCAATGCAAATTTTGCTGACATTGCTGCCCACTTCCCAAGTTCCCCAGCAAGCATGCTGCCCCAACAGAGCTGGCCTGCCTGGGTCCCACTGACACCACAGAGAGCAAATACAGCCCACAACAGGCAGAAAGTCAGTGCAGATGACTGCACTGAAAGGAAAAGTGACTCAGACAAAACAGCAGGGCATAAGCGACACACATAGGATACTCTCCTGAAGTGCCAGTTTCTGATGAAAAGGGACACTTCCCTGCAGGGTACTCCAGGACCTCTTCTTCATAAAGTCACTACTTCTAAGAGAAGACATAGCTGACCTTCCTAACACACAGAAACAGACATAGAAAGGCAGACAAAATGAGGAGAGAAATTGAACCCAAATAAAAGAACAGGACAAGGCCATGCATGGCCTGAGATCTAAGCGAAACAGATATAATTAACATTCCTGACAGAGAATTCAAAGCAATGATCATAATAATACTCACTGGACTTGAGAAAAGAACAGAAGACATGACTGAGACCCTTTACACACAGATAAGAAACAACGTGGCAGAAATAAAGGACTCAATAAATGTAATGAGAGGGGCGCCTGGGTGGCTCAGTCGGTTGAGCATCCGACTTCAGCTCAGGTCGTGATCTCACGGTCCGTGAGTTCGAGCCCCACGTCGGACTCTGTGCTGACAGCTCAGAACCTGGAGTCTGCTTCTGACTCTGTGTCTCCCTCTCTCTCTGACCCTCCCCCCATTCATGCTCTGTCTCTCTCTGTCTCAAAAATAAATAAACATTAAAGAAAATTTAAAAAAAAAATGTAATGAGAAACATGCTTGATGGAATGAACAGCAGCCTGGAAGAAGCAGAGGAACAAATTAATGACATAAAAGAGTAATGCAGAGTAACCAAGCTGAACAAAAGAGAGAGAAAAGAATTATGCAAAACGAGAATAGACTTACGGAACTCAGTGACTCCATGAAACATGGTAATATTCGTATTATAGGAGTCCCAGAAGAAGAAGAGGGGGCAGAAAATTTATTTGAAGAATTAATAGCTGAAAACTTCCCTAATCTGAGGAAGGAAACAGATAATCCAGATCTAGGAGGCACAGAGAGCTCCCATCAGAAACAACAAAAGCAGATCCACCCTAAGACATATTGTGGTTAAACTGGCAAAATACAATGATAAGAAATTTTAAAGGCCAAAAGAAAAAAATACAGTAACATACAAGGGAAAACCCATAAGGCTAGTAGGGCATTCTTTAGCAGAAATTTTCCAAGCAATAAGCATGATGTATTCAAAATGCTGAATGGGAAAAACCTGCAGCCAAGAATACTCTATCCATCAAGACTATCATTCAGAAGAGAAGGAAAGATAGTTTCCCAGATAAACAAAAACTAAAGGAGTTCATGACCACTAAGCCAGCCCTGCAAGAAACATTGAAGGGTACTCTTTGAGTGAAAAGGAGAGACCAAAAGTGACAGTATAAAGGTAGGAAACAAAAAAGCAGTAACAATGAATATTTCTCTAAAACATATCAGTTGACAAGATAAAACAATATGAAATATGACAACATATACATAAAATGTGGGGAGGAGAGGAGTAAATAATGGGTTCAAACTTAACCATCAACTTAATACAGACTGCTCTATACAGAAAATGTTATATACAAACCAAATGGTATATACAAACCAAAAACCACTAATGTTGCAAAGAAGAAGGAGAAATAACCCCAAATATATCACTGAAGAAAATCAGCAAATCATAAAAGAAAGGTAAAAAAGGATCAGAAAATTTACAGAAACAACCATAGGATATAATGAAATGACAATAAATACATATCTGTCAATAATTTATTTGAATGTAAATGGACTAAATGCTCCAATCAGAAGGCACAGGACATCAGAATGATTGGAAAAAAAAAATAAGACCCATCTGTATACTCCTAGGGAAGACTCATTTTAGACTTAAAGACACCTACAGATTGAGAGTGAGGGGATGAAGAAACATCTGCCATGCAAATGGATGTCAAAAGAAAGCTAGAGTAGCAATACTTGTATTGGACCAAATGGACTTTAAAACAAAGTCTGTAACAAGATACAAAGAAGGACATTATATAACAATAAAGGGGACGATCCAACAAGAAGATATAACAGTTGTAAATATTTATGCACCCAACATAGGAGAACCCAAATACATAAGGCAGTCAAACATAAAGGAACTGATTGATGATAATATAGTAATAGTAAAGGACTTTAACACCCCACTTAATATCAGTGGACAGATCATCTAAACAAAATCAACAAGGAAATAATGGCTTTGAATGACACACCCTACCAGATGGATATAACAGACATACTCAGAACATTCCATCCTGAAACAGCAGAATACACATTCTTTTCACGTGTACATGGAACATTCTCCAGAATAGGTCACATATTAGGCCACAAAACAAGCTTTAGCAAAATTCAAGAAAATAAAAGTCATACCATGCATCTTTTCTGACCACAGCAGTATGAAACTAGAACTCAGCCACAAGAGAAAATCTGGAAAGACCATCTATACATGGATATTAAATGACATGCTACTAAGCAGTCAAGAGGTCAACCGTAAAATAAAAGAAGAAATTAAAAAGTACCTGGAAACAAATGAAAATGAATGGTTAAAACCTTGGGGATGAAGCAAACGCAGTTCTAAAGGGGAAGTTTATAGCAGTACAGACCTACCTCAAGAAAGAACAATAAACAAAACCTAACATGAGCAGAAGGAAGAAAATGATAAAGATTGGAGGAGAAATAAATTATAACAGAAACTAAAAAACAAAAACAGTAGAACGTATCAATGAAACCGAGAGCTGGTTCTTTGAAAAGTCAATAAAATTGACAAACCTCTAGCCACACTTCTCAAGAAAAAAAAAGAGAAACTGAAATAAAATCACAAATGAAAGGGGAAAAATAACAACCAACACCACAGAAATATGAAAAATTATGACAGAATATAATGAAAAACCATATGCCAAAAAATTGTACAACCTAGAAGCAGTGGTTAATTCCTAGGAATATAAACTACCAAAACTGAAACCGGAAGACACAGAAAATTTGAACAGACTAAGGCATCTTTGAGCATCTGACTTTGGCTCAGGTCATGATCTCACAGTTCAGGCCCTGCATTGGGCTCTCTAATGTCAGTGCGAGAGCCCACTTCAGATCCTCTGTCTGCCTCTCTTTCTGCCCCTCCCCTGCTTGTGCGCTCTTGCTCTCAAAAATAAATAAAACAGGGGCGCCTGGGTGGCGCAGTTGGTTAAGCGTCCGACTTCAGCCAGGTCACGATCTCGCGGTCCGTGAGTTCGAGCCCCGCGTCGGGCTCTGGGCTGATGGCTCGGAGCCTGGAGCCTGTTTCCGATTCTGTGTCTCCCTCTCTCTCTGCCCCTCCCCCGTTCATGCTCTGTCTCTCTCTGTCCCAAAAATAAATAAAAAACGTTGAAAAAAAAAATTTAAAAAAATAAATAAATAAATAAAACATTAATAAAAAAGAAAAGAAAATTTTGACAGATGACCAGCAAAAGAAGTTGAATTAGTAATCAAAAAACTACCAACAAACAAAAAGCTCAGGACCAGATGACTTCACAGGTGAATTCTACCAAACAGTACCTATTCTTCTCAAACTATCCAAAAAAATAGAAAAGGAAGAAAAACTTTCACATTCATTCTATGAGGCCAGTATTACCCTGATACCAAAACCAGATAAAGACTCCACTAAAAAAGACAACTACAGGCCAGTATCTCTGATGAACTCAGATACAGAAATTCTTAGTAAAATACTAACAAACTGAATCCTACAATACATTAAAACAGTCGTCCTCCACAATCAAGTGGGATTTATTTCTGAGTTGCAGGGGTGGTTCACTATTTGCAAGTCAGTGAGTGTAATACGTCACATCAGTAAGAGAAAGGATAAGAACAATATGATCATTTCAATAGATGCCAAAAAAAAAGCCTTTGACAAAGCACAACATACATTCGTGATAAAACTAGTAGACTTAAAGGGAACATGCCTCAACATAATAAAGGCCATATATGAAAAGCCCATAGCTAACATAATCCTTAATGGGGAAAAACTAAGAGCTTTTCCCCCGAGGTAAGGAAGAAGACAAGGATGTCCACTCTCACCATTTTTATTCAGCATTGTACTAGAAGTACAGCAATCAAACAACAAAAAAATAAAAATAAAAAGCATCCAGATTGGTAAGGAAGAAGTAAAACTTTAACCATTTGCAAATGACATGATACTCTATATAGAAAACCTGAAAGACTCCACCAAAAAACTTCTAGAACGTATAAACAAATTCAGTAAAGTCACAGGATACAAAATCAATGTACAGAAATCTGTTCCTTTTGTATGCACCAGTATTGAAGCAGCAGAAAGAGAAATTTAGAAAAACCTTAACGTGGGGCGCCTGGGTGGCTCTGTCGGTTGAGCGTCCGACTTCGGCTCAGGTCATGATCTCGCGGTCCGTGAGTTCGAGCCCCGCGTCGGGCTCTGTGCTGACCGCTGAGAGCCTGGAGCCTGTTTTAGATTCTGTGTCTCCCTCTCTCTGCCCCTCCCCCGTTCATGCTCTGTCTCTCTCTGTCTCAAAAATAAATAAACATAAAAAAAAATTTTTTTTTTAAAGAAAAAAAAAAAAAAGAAAAACCTTAACGGTTGCACCAAAAACAATAGAAATTGATACCTAGGAATAAACCTAACCAAAGAGGTGAAAGACTTGTACTCTGAAAACTAAAAACCCCAGATGAAAGAAACTGAAGTAACACAGAAGTGGAAAGACAGTCCAGGCTCATAAATTGGAAGAACAAATATTGCTAAAATGTCTATACTACCCAAAGCAACATATGCATTTAATGCAATCCTTATCAAAATACCAACAGCATTTTTCACAGAACTAGAACAAACAATCCTAAAATGTATTTGGAACCACAAAAGACCTCGAATAGCCAGAATGATCTTGAAAAAGAAAAGCACATCTAGAGGCCTCAGAATTCTGGACTTCAAGTTATGTTACAAAACTGTAGTCATCAAAACAGCATGGTATTGGCACATAGACACATCAGTAGAACAGCATAGAAAACCCAGAAATAAATCCACAGTTATATGGTCAGTTAATCTTCAACAAAGCAAGAAAGAATATCCAGTGAGAAAAAGACAGTCTCTTCAACAAATAATACTGGGGAAACTGAACAGCCATATACAAAAGAATGAAACTGGACCACTTTCTTATACCATACACAAAAATAAATTCAAAATTGGTTAAATATCTAAATGTGGAACCTGAAACCAAAAAATCCTAGAAGAGATCACAGGCAGTAACTTCTGTGACAACAGCTGTAGAACTTTTTTCAAGATATGTCTCCAGAGGCAAAGGAAACAAAAGCAAACATAAACTATTGGGATTACATCAAAATAGAAAGTTTCCACACAGTGTAAGAACAATCAGCAAAACTAAAAGTCCGCCTGCTTAATGAGAGAATATATGTGTAAATGACATATCCAATAAAGGGTTAGTATCCAGAATATATAAAGAACTTAAACGACTCAAACTCAAAAAACAAATGATACAATTAAAAAAATGAGCAGAGGGGCGCCTGGGTGGCTCAGTCGGTTAAGCGGCCGACTTCGGCTCAGGTCACGATCTCGCGTTCCGTGAGTTCGAGCCCCGCGTCCAGCTCTGTGCTGACAGCTCAGAGCCTGGAGCCTGTTTCAGATTCTGTGTCTCCCTCTCTCTCTGCCCCTCCCCTGTTCATGCTCTGTCTCTCTCTCTGTCTCAAAAATAAATAAACGTTAAAAAAAAAAAAATAAAAATAAAAAAATAAAAAAATGAGCAGAAGACATAAGATGTTTCTCAAAGGTGGCCAACAGATCCGTAAAAAGATATTCATCATACCTTTACCATCAGGAAAATGCAAATCAAAACTACAATGAGATAACTTTACACCTGTCAGAATGGCTAAAATCAACAACACAAGAAACAACAGATGTTGAGGAGGATGTGGAGAAAAAGGAACCCTCATGTACTGTTGGTGGGAATGCAAAGGGGTTGCAGCCACAGTGGAAAACAGTATGGAGGTTACACAAAATTTGAAATAAAACTACCCTATGATCCAGCATTTGCACTACTGGGTATTTACCCAAAGAATACAAAAACACTAATTCAAAGGGATACATGCACCCCTATGTTTATAGCAGCATTATTTATAGTAGCCAAGATACAGAAGCAGCCCAAGTGTGCGTCTATGGATGAATAAAGATGTGGTATGTACATACAATGGAATATTATTCAGCCATAAGGAAGAATGATATCTTTCCATTTGCACCAACATGAATGGAGCTAGAGGGAATAATGCTAAGCGAAATAAGTGAGTCAGAGAAAGACAAGTACCACATGATTTCACTCATATGTGGAATTTAAGAAACAACAGAGGAAAAGGAAAAAAGAGAAAGACAAATCAAGAAACAGACTTTTAACTGTAGAGAACAAACTGATGGTTACCAGAAGAGAGGAGGGTGAGGGGATGGGTGAAACAGGTTATGAGGATTAAGGAGTATACTTGTCATGATGGGCACTGGGTGATATATGGAATTATTGAATCACCATATTGTATACCTAAAACTAATATAATGCTACATGTTAACTAAAATTGAAATTAAAACTTTCTTTGAATGCTACTTTTACACATAAAAAAAAAAAAAAGCACCAACCAGACTGAAATGAGCTAGATGTTGGCACTCTCCGTCAGGGTCATGAAAACAACTATGATTAATACACAAAGGATCTAGGGGAGCCTGGGTGTCTCATTTGGTGGAACAGGAGACTCTTGATCTTGGGTCATGAATTCAAGCTCCACATGAGGCATAGAGATTACTTTAAAAAATATGTAAAGGATCTTGTAGAAAAGATGAACAGCATTCATGAGCAGATGGGAAATTTTAGCAGAGAGAAAGAAACAGAAAAAGAGTCAAATGTAAATCTTAGAGATTAACATGTGATGCCAAAGGTGAAGAATTCTTTCAATATGTTTATGTGCAGACTTGATGCAGCTAAGGAAAGAATCAGTAAACATGAAGATTGATAAGTAGAAATTTTCCCAAGAGAAACACAAAGGAGAAAAATGTGAAGCATCCAGGAGCTGTGGAACAATATCCAGTGGTCTAACGTACATGTAATTATGTCCAAGAAGAGAGACAGATGAGGTAGAAAAAATAATTGAAGATTATGGCCAAGAATTTTACAAAATTAATGAAGGTCCTCAGAAACTCTCAAGCTAAATAAATAAAACCCAGGGTGTCTTACACTGGTAGTGGAGGGAGAATATCCAAGTGGGGAAGGGACAGCTGGAACTCTCAATTCAGTCTTAGCCCTTGTTTTGCAAACACCATGGAGCATCTCTCCCCAGTTATCCCTGATATCACCACATAAGACTGGCCCAAGAGGAAATCCAGGGATCTTTCCTTAGAGCCAGCCCCACAGCCAAGGAAGTCTAAATGGGGTTACCTAAGCAAGACACAGGGCTGCATTTCTCACGTGTGTCAATGCAAATGGGAAGCATTTCTCCTGTCAGAGGTTCAGTTGGGGAGAAGAAAGGTTTTTCATCAGTTTACACTGTATGTATAGCATAGTAAAAGCTCTGTGAAATAGGGATGTAAAGAAACATCTTCAATCCGGTGTTTCCCTCAGGCTTCTTTTTCCTGATGTTATGTCATCATGGGAAATAAACTCGAGAAGAGACAGGCATTTTGTTGGTGTCATCTCTTAGAACATTGCCTAGCAATTGTTAATTCATTCCACAAATAATTAAGTGACAGCTTTGTATCAGACACTTTCTAGGCATTTCTAGGCATTTGCCTGATATAGCTGTAAGGTCCCTGCTTTCACGGAGTTTACATTCTAGTGGGGGGGGGTGGGGATGTGGATAGCAAAATATAAAAAATGAGAGTATTAGAAAGTAGTACCCAGGGGGAGCCTGGCTGGCCCAGTCAGTAGAGCATGTGACTCTTGATCTTAGGGTTGTGAGTTGGAGCCCCACATTGGGCGTGGAGATGACTTAAAAAATAAATAATAAAAAAGGAAAAAAGAAAAAAATAAACTAGTACCTTGTATGAGAAGACAAAACGGGGCAGTTAGAGAGGGAGTAACTAGGGTGAGTACTCACAGCAGTCTTCCCTGAGCTGGACACCTGTTAACATCCCATGGGAGATAACTCAGAGAAACGCTGGGCTCTAAAAGAAATAAAGACAACATCATCCCATCAGAAAATATCATTTGTAAGTAAGGACTTGTTCTTTCCTCCCTTTCTTCTGGTCATCTCAGTGCCAACCCCAAGGAGCTCTTTTATAAGACAGCAGATCAAAGAAAAAGTGAGAAGGCAGAGCTGGGCACTCTGGCCCACTTCAGAGACCTGCCTCCTTCCCACATCACTAAACCTGACAATATATGCCACCTTCAAAAAAGCCCCACAACTGTCTATAGCAGTCATAACAAGATGAGCATTCATCATCATAATTCATTTAGCAGATATTTTATTGAGGCTTTCCTGGGGCCAGGCACTGCCGGGAACATAGCAGTGAACAAGACAGACAGAAACCCTTGCCCTCAAGGAGGACAGGGACCCTGATTTTGTTCTGAGTATTTGGGGCATATGAAGCTCTGGTTCTAGAAGAGAAGAAGTCTTGCCCTCTCTCCTCCACCCCTACCATCACCACCCGTTTTCTTCTCTTTCCAAAGAGTCAATCTACTTAGCTTCCTGGTTATAAAAAGGAGAATAGAATTTAGGCAGCTCTAGAAATGTAGTTAATTCGACTCTGTTTTTGTGGAATACTAACACTTTATGTAAATATCCAGAGTTGAGTTTCAGTGGAGAAGCTTTTTCTGAGGAATCAGGAGAATGACACTTCCATTAGAATTTAATCGCGTTTTACTTCAAAATTTATTCTCCAGTCTTCTCCAAACCCTCTGGAATTTTTTTCCAATGTAATTTTATTGGGAATGATGGAAACGGTAGAGCACTTCCCACTAACCTCTGCTTCCAGTAAGGCCTCTCTGACAGGGCGTATTGCTTAAGCACTTGTGCCCATCGGTCTGAGAAGGCACCTTCTAGCAGCGCACTAAAATGTTCACAGTCTGCAAATAAATCGGGCCACATGTGCGTTTGCTCAGCTCAACCAACAGAGACGCAGTGCATGCTTTTTGCTTTGTGAAGGCAATGATGTCACTTTAGGTATGCAAAAAATGACTTGAAATGTGGTGTGGTTTTAGTTGAGCTGTCGAGTGTTATTTTGTCTAGCTTTTACTATGTCGGTTTCACACTTTAACACACACCAGCAGGCATTTTTGGGGGTTCCATTGATTATTAACATTTTTAAAGACTTCGAGTGGAATAGAAATGAAGACATGTGTTATTCAGCATTCATTTATGAACATTGTGAGCCCTCTCTTGATAACTTGAACATGAGAAAAAAAAAAGTTTTGAGAAGGACAAGAGGATTTTTAATATGATTTTAATAAGATGGTTCCCCATGACTGGGATCCGTTTAGAGAGTACTTTAATGTTTCTTGGGTGTCTCTAGTTTACTCTGGGTTTCAGTTCAGCAAACACTTGTTGAGTGTATGCCAGGCTTTGTATTTTGTAAAGAGCAAAATTGAAAAGTCTGCCCTTGCATCAGGGGTTAGAATTTCAGAACCATGCTGAGCATCACAGTGCATGCTTTTGCACATGTGCACCGCAGCCCAAGTCTTGGAGTGGCTGAGTTTGAGTTAGAGTCTGTGAACTTGGGCAAGAGAGACAGTTGGCTTAGGTTATTTCTAATAGCTTTTAGCTTTTTCTCACTGTTTGGAATGCTTTGATCACTGGGAAAAAAGCCCCACCACTCTGAACTAAATTGTGTGAAGTCAAATATTCATCTTTCTGGAATTCTTTCCCCCTCCTCTTTTATTTTAATTTAGGAGCACTGATGGAAGAGAATTCCAGAAATAGAGTGGCGTGTGACTGCAATCATGAAGTAAGGTAGAGAACAGAAGCAAACAATCAAATGGGTCTGCCTCCCCTCAAGAGAGTCACTTTCGTTCTTTACCCAGTGCTCCCCTGGGCCACTGGGCTACTGGAACCGTGATAACCATCAGCCAGAAGCCACCCCTACCCTACTCCAGCTGAAAAGCATTACTAACAACGCAGATTCAGAGCAAAGTGGTTTTGGGGTTTGGTCTTGATTTCTGAATGATCCAGATAAATTGAGTGATTTCTCAACTTGTTTTGTAGGGGGAGAAGAAATTAAGAAACTAAGGATATTCTATTTAACTATTCATCCTGAAAACATCTGAGGCTTCTGTATGAGGCACAGTTCTAGAAATGGGATTAAAAATAAGACACGGATCCTACCTTGATGCAGGATATAAAGTGCTCACTAGGAGCTTGCCATCCAGCTGGGGAGACATGGCATATAGATAGGAAATAAGTAGAGGGCACAAAAGATAATATATAATTAAGTGCCATGTAGCACATTTGTAGTACGTTCTGTCAGCAAATAATTATAATAACCTGTTATGAGTCAGATACTGCTAACCTACCAGGATACTGACATTTTTACAAAAGGTTTCATATAGTTTCTGTGTTTAGAGAAGAGGATTATCACGTAAATTACATAAACAAATATTTCCTGTTCTCGGTGTCCTTTTTGCCAAATGTTTGCTAATACCTTTCTTATTGTGACTTATTTCAGCCAGAAAAACAGGAAGTAGGTAAAGATCATTTATTATGAGAAGAACTATGTGAAAAGTACCACCAAAACTGCTGCTTTTGTCCCAAGTTTAATGCCTAGTCCAAAGCCTACTTGCTTTGGGCACTGAGAAACCATTTTCCCAGGCCTGACTCTACAAAGAGTAGCTTTGTGACCTTTAGCAGATCACCTGATCTTTTTATGCTGAAGTTTTTCTCAGTTGTCAAAAACATAACTCTCCAAAGGCCTCCAATCAAATGCTGACTCCTCTGTGAAACTTTTCCCAGTCTCATGTCTTTCTCCTTGCGCATCCCTCTTCTTCCTTCTCTGCTACTTCATTGTCTTGAAGGACACTTCCTGACTCCCAAACTCCCTTAATACTGGAGGTTATACCTCTTTTCTGTGGCCTTTTGTTGCATCTTTTTTATATCTGATTACACTGTTTTCAGCGCATTTAGATGTCAATCAAAATACCCCTGGGCAATTTAGAGGATTTTTTGCGTTTGTCTTCGTTCTTATTCTGGTGACAGATGTTAAAATTGCACCAGATGAAAGGATTTATTTAAAATACCAGGCCTTTCAATATGTAACAGTATGTTACATCATATTTCATTCAGATACTTGTACCGATGGTGAGAGTCCCAGGTGAAAAGGATCAGTAGTTGGAAAATAGATAGTTTCTTATGCAGTAGTAAACACAATACCTGTGTCTCTTTGTTTAAAAAAAAAATGTAGCACAACATTTGTTGACAGTAAATATTGTGTTCTACATAAAGCTTATTTTATGGTTTGGGTTTACTTTTGTTTGAAATTGGAAGGTATGTTAGAATTTGAATGCTTTAAGAGTTTAGTAACAGGGGCGCCTGGGTGGCTCAGTCGGTTAAGTGTCCGACTTCGGCTCAGGTCACGATCTCGCGGTCCGTGAGTTCGAGCCCCGCGTCGGGCTCTGGGCTGATGGCTCAGAGCCTGGAGCCTGCTTCCGATTCTGTGTCTCCCTCTCTCTCTGCCCCTCCCCCGTTCATGCTCTGTCTCTCTCTGTCTCAAAAATAATAAAATAAACATTAAAAAAATAAATAAATAAAAAAAATAAAAGGTTAGTAACAGCAACATGAGATTTTCCAGCATCTGCTTGCATGAAACACTTGAGATATATTAAGTCAGCCCTAACTCCCACAAACCACAGCATCTTTTTAATATGTTATTGTTTTTATTGTGCAGTAAGTAAGGTTTTAGTACAGTAAAATAAACAATCAGGTCACCTGGAAAGCTCAGTTACTTGAATTTTGGGTACTTTTATCGAAAGGAGACCAATGAGAATATTTTATTGCAGGCCAACAGCAGAGATGTACTTAGTTAAGAATCATTTCATGTTATGGCATGGGACTTCTGAGCCTTTTTTTTTTTTTTTTTGGAATTATAATTACTGGTGTCCTTACCAATTGTTAAATCCTGTTTTCAAGGATTCAGTCATCTGTATGACTGAGTTTGGTGGACAGAGTTTGGTTCAGTCCCAGAAGTTGAATGAAACAGCATCCCAGGCTTTTTGGTAGTTATTCAGGTACCTTTTGTGTACAGAGTAGTTTTAAAACATACTGTTTGTAAACTGAAATGCCTGTCAAAGAAAGTTCTGACATCTTTTCCTTATAACATACTAACAGATCCTTGACTTAAGTACCAATTTTATGAAAAGCTGCTAGTGTTTGATAGAATTTACTGCCACTAAGCACAAGAAAGCATGCTTTGCATTCTCAGAGGGAAAGTACTTTCTTAGCGCTGTGAGGGAGAAATTTCTGGAACATATGAAAATATCTGTTCTAATTATGAGATAGCTTATATGTTCCATTCAGTTTAGCTGTGTTATCTATTATAGTGAGAGCCTACTGTTGGAGCTTTGTGATAGTCCTCCCAACTAATGACCAAGACCATTTTATAAGTACTTCCTTGGGTTTAGATACTTGTTTTGTGTGTTTTCAGTTTTATTTGATATCTTTTTAACTGTTTTCTTTCAAAAGTTGAATGTTGAATGTGCTTTTGGACAGGTTAGACAGTGACTGCAGAATCATCAATTACCAAACATCTGATGTTAACCAGACTGGAGTCATTTCTTCATAAATGCCCACCAAAATTATTCTTGACAGGGTCACTGGTGAATGCCGTAATGCTAGGTCCAATGGTCAAATGACCTTCTTTGACCGTTCTTTGGCATTGGTCACTCCAGTCTCTCCCTTCTTCCTTAGGCTTCTTGGTTCTGTTCACTGACAGTCAGCTCATTCTACTTTGCTGGTTTCTCCTTCTGTCCAAACTTCTAAAAGTTGGCTGGCCTCAGGGCTCAGTACTTGAGCCATTTCTCTATATTAACTCCCTAGATGGCCTGATCTCTTTCATGGCTTTAAAATCTCCATTTTGACATCTAATAAGAATTTCAAACTTAACATATCCAAAAGCAAATTCCTTATCCCAGTCCTAGTCCAGTTGCTTATGTCAAAAATCAGTCTATCATCAAATCCTATTAAATTCTACTTTCCAGGTATTTCCAGAATAGAACTATTTGTTACCACCTCCACAACTACCAAACCACCATTATTTCTCTCCTAAGTTACTACTTTTCAAAAAGCCTCTAATGAGTTTTTACTTAAGGAACTTCAGCCTACTCATTACTATGATTTTTTTAAAATTTTTCTTTAAGCAAGCATTATATGCTTCAACTTTTGCTTCCAATTTTGTCTTCCTCTGTTCCCTTTACCATATAGATTCTGTCACTTCTCTGTCTAAACCATCCCCTCTTCCTGTGTCACTCAGAATGAAAGGTGAAGTTCTTGCATGGCCTGTGGCTACTTCACTGGCTGTTATATCCCCAGTGCCTTGAATAGTGCTGAATACACTGCAGGCAATCATTAATATGTCACTGAGCAAATTATTTGTAAATATGAAGTAGGATTGAGGATTTAAAAAATAAAGGTTAAACTTCATCAAATAGTTCTGTCATCTCAATATAGAAAAACAATACGTTGGATTAAAATATTCCTTTAATATTGAACTATTTAGCATCCACTCAAAACATTATTTTTGGGGGGTGCCTGGATGGCTCAGTTGGTTGAGCATCTGACTTTGGCTCAGGTCATGATCACACAGTTCGTGGGTCCGAGCCCCGCATCAGTCTCTGTGCTGACAGCTCAGAGCCTGGAACCTGCTTCAGATTCTGTGTCTCCCTCTCTCATTGTCCCCTCTCCCCCGCTCACATTCTGTCTCTCTCTCAAAAATAAATAAACATTAAAAAAACTGTTTTCTCTTTTATTTCCCAAATTGACTTAATTTGAAATAAATTTATCAAGACCAAGAATGTGCTCAAAATTTTATTGCAGAACTTCTCATGAGTTTTTTTTTCTTTAAGAGACTTCAACTCATTCAACTCACTGCTGTATCTTTTTTTTTAAATATTTTTTTAAATGTTTTTATTTATTTTTGAGACAGAGAAAGACAGAGCATGAGCAGGGGAGGGGCAGAGAGAGAGGGAGACTCAGAATCTGAAGAGGCTCCAGGCTCTGAGCTGTCAGCACAGAGCCCGACATGGGGCTCGAACTCACAGACTGTGAGATCGTGACCTGAGCTGAAGTCGGATGCTTAACTGACTGAGCCACCCAGGCACCCCCTCACTGCTGTATCTTAAAAAAAAAAAAAAAAAAAAAAAAAGTCCTGGGGCACCTGGGTGGCTCAGTCAGTTGAGTGTCTGACCCTCAATTTCAGTTCAGATCATAATCCCAGGAATGGGATCAGGCCCCACGTCAGGCTTTGCACTAAGCATGGAGCCTGCTTAAGATTCTCTCTCTCTCTCTCTCTCTCTCTCTCTCTCTCTCTCTCTCTCTCTGTCTCAAATAAAAATAAAAAATAAAGTGATAAAGCAAGTATCTGTTGTGTGTTTCTTTCTTACTCCAAAATATGTAGGTATTTTGGTAACAAAGTTTGCTATCAAAGCTAACACTTCTCTATTAGTTATAAATCAGCTAATTGAATCAACTCACTTAAATGAGTATTAACAGAATATTAATAACAATATTAACATTTTGGCATAAGTGAGCTGGAGGTAGCAGATAACTTAAGTCACTGCCTTTAGCTTACTGCATTGAGAACTTTCTAATTCACCGGTATAATATGATATATTATATTTATATAATTAATATATTATATTAATTTTCTAACTAGAAATTATCTGATGATATTTTTTAACTTTAGCAGATCCAAAAATTGTAGATAGAACTGCCTTTATTCAGGTATGATTCTTTTGTTCTTTTCAGTGTACAATTGTATAATTATTGCCTGAATCAAGCTAGTCAAGCCACTGGAGTGCCCAGTCAGCGTATTGGTGACCTGGCTCATTGTTGAATCAGTAAACAACATATAAAGCATATCACATTGTAATCACTACACGTATAAATTTCCTTGAGTAGCTTATAAATATGTTCAGCATTCGTATCTGATTCAAGATGGCCCAAACCAATTTTAGTTGGCAATTAAGATATACAGTATTTTTAAGTCAATAAGCCACACAAGTGACTAAATTGGTTTCTCCAGTCCTTGGTTGGAATCTCTCTGTTCCTACTGATTATTTCATAATCAAGTAGATTTGTTCTCAAAGACTTGCCGTTTTCACTGGAGTGTTTGTAGTTCTAAAACTCAGGTTTTTCTCCACTCGGGCCTACATCATTGTGTATCATTTGTATGTAAACTGTTTTGTTTTGTTTTTTTAACTCTCAAAGTTAAAATGTGTGATCTTGTTCTCTCCTTCCTTATAATGTCTTGTCAAGGACAAGACTTGTCAAGACTTTCCTAAGTGAATTCCTAATAGATGTTAAGCATCTTCTGTCAAGGCTCTAAAGAAGTTATGTAGTTCAGTCCCGTTTTTGGAAGTAATGTCTCTTTGTGTATGATCGTGTGCTGTTAGTGTAATGTTCATTAGTGTCCTTCTCGGTCCTTCACTCTCTCCTTCCATATTGCTGTTCTGTCTTTGCTTATGTAATGTTTATGTTTTCATTACTCTGTGTCTTTTTTAAGTTTTATTTATTTATTTTGAGAGCGAGAGAGAATGCAAGTCGGGGAGGGATAGGGAGAGAGGCACAGAGAGAGACTCCCAATCAGGCTCTGTGCTGTCAGTGCAGAGCCCGATGTGGACTTGAACTCACAAACAGTGAGATCATGACCTGAGCTGAAACTGAGAGTCAGATGCTGAACTGACTGAGCCATCAAGGCACCCCTGCTTGCTCTTTAAATATTAACACTGATGTTATAAGACTGCTGTTACACCACTTGTGCTGCATGTTCCAGTCAGCATTTTGGTAATTTAAAAGTTCTCCATTGTGTATTTCTTGTTTTTAAGGCCTTGCTCACGCTATTTATCCAACCATTCATTCATGTACTTACAAACCCTTGTCCTAGCTTAGTTCATTTTGATCCTGCCATTAACGTTATCACTAGGCTCCGTTCTATAATTCCAAGTCAGGATTCAACTGTATAACATGAGCTACATGATGCGTCTCTAATGTTAATGTGAAGTGGACATGATCGCACCTACTGTGTACAGCCACATCATGTTAGAATCTGTATGCAGTTTTCTTTGGTAATTTGGATGTGATTTTTTTTCCTAGATGATGACTGTTGAAGTGTCATAGTGCTTTCCCATGTTTTATCCTATCAGTAAGACAGATTATTGCTTCAGACTAGGTTTCCTAAAGATGTGCTTTCAATGCTGACACATCTGAGATAGTCATGAGCGCCTGATGGACGTATTTTTATTGCTGATTAAGATAAAATTTTGATGTCGATAGTGGTTTTTGTGGCTTCATTTCAACAGTCATCTCTTTTTGTTCTGAAGTGTTTCTGGACTAATTTAATCTGTTAAGACTCACCAGGGTTACTTTTACACAGGCAGTATAGAGAGTTCCAACCTGAGATTCCATCAACCAGGTGGGGTAAACAGATGTCAGAACTTGAAAGCTAGGTTAATGAGTTGGGCTGCCTCTTTCGACAGTGCCCATGCCGTGTGTGATCATTGGCATGTACGTTGGAAAGACTGATTTGATGGAAGTTAGAAGCTGGTGGTATAGATTGAAGAAGGGAGAGCGAGGAAGTTAGTTCAGTTAGGAGTTCGTTACAAACCGTAGGAGAGGGTGTGAGCATCTAGACTCAGAAGATTTTATTTTTAGTTTGAATATCCTTAGAAGGTAAGATGTGGTTCTATGTGGAGACCAAAGAGGGAACAGTCAAAAGTATGGGCCCTTATGCATTGCTGATGGGAATGTATAATCATACAGCCACTGTGGAAAAGAGTTTGGCAGTTGCTTGATAATTTAAACATGGAATTGCTGTATGATCCAGAAGCTTCCTTCCTGGGTTTACACTCAAAAAAAAAGAAAAAACCTAAAAAAACAGAGTTCAAGTGTAATATGTACATGAATTTTTAGAGCACCACTATTCACAGTAGACATAAGGTGGAAACAGCCCTAATGAACATCAACTAATAACTAATGAATGGATAAATAAGTGTGATCCGTCCATACAATGGAATGTTATTCATCAGTATGAAGGAATGAAGTACCAATAGATGCTACAATGTGGATGAACCTGAAAAACATTATGCCAAGTGAAAGAGGCCAGTCACAAAAGGCCATGTGTCATATGATAGGAAATGTCTGTCACAGGCAAGTCCATGGAGACAGGAAGATGTTAGTCTCTGCCAGGGACTGACTAGAGTGGGGAACGGGCAGCGACTGCTTAATAGGCACAGGTGTTCCTTTGGGGATGATGAGGATACTGGACAGTGGTGATGGCTGCACAACACTGCGAATATAGTAAATGCCACTGGATTATACCTTATTACAGTGGTTTAAATGATAACTTTTATGTGTGTTTTCCCGTAATTAAAAAAAAAAAACTAAAAATTAAGCTATAAACATGTAAAAGAAAGTAACACTAGGACACAAATCACACAGATTTAAATGCTTTCAGGTCCCTGAGAGGTGCAGTAAACAGAGGGAGAAAAAGTGGAAAGAGAGGGAATGTGGTGAACTGGGTATTCAAAACTAAATGTTGTTGAGGCCTCTGGGTGGGCCAAATAAAATACGATTGTGGCCTGTGGTTTTCAACCTCTGCTGCAAACGGAACTGAGCAAAAAATGATGGGTGATGTCAAGAACCTAGCTGACAGTTTAACTAGACTGAGAGTTTCACCAGAGGAGAGGATTGCTTACCCCATTTCTTCACATTTAGCAGCAGGCCTAGCCGACACATACAGAGGCTTAGCAGACATTTGTTGGATGAAAAATAAAAATGAATAAATAAATAGAGTCTGGGTGCTAAGTTAGTATTTTTTTTCTTAGCTCTATCTCTGTCTCACCCCCATAACTAATCACTTTGCAGATTTCAACAATGTGTATTTTTAATATCTCTCTAATATATTTTTTTCCTGTATCTTCTGTCCTTTCCTCACTGCCAAATCTGGTCCATGACCTTTCTTGCCTTAGATCACTGCAGTGAATTCCTGAAGGTCTCCCTTCCTCTAAGCTTGCCCTCGTCTCTTTTCTTCAGGAAATTACAAGACACGATGTCTCGCTTGACACTTCTTAGTGCTTTCACATAAAGTCAAATGTGATAGAAGAAACATCCAATATGTGGCCCCTTCCTCATCCGCTGCTGCTCCTCTTCAGACCTGTGTCACCCATCTTCCTGAACTTCCCCCGGGCACTCACAGCACCCGGCACGTGTGCTGTGCTCTTTCTGCATAGCCTGCCCATCAGCCTTCGTCCGTCCATCCTTTAAGACTGGTTCCTCCAAGAAACTTCTCTAAGCAGTCCTGTCTCACGTAGGGGCTCTTATGGTTGCTCCTCTCGGTGCCCCTGTACTATGAAGTTCTCTAGTGGCACTTACCTGTCTAGTTTATCATTGTTTACTTGTCTGATGTATCTGTAGCACTAACTCCCTGACTCTAGGGACCATGCCTATCTCCAGCACCTGGTCCATGGCAGGCACCCACCAAAGGCGACCCTTATCACTGTAATAATTTGTCATGTGGTGATCATAGACCCAATACATGTTGAATGAGAATATTTAAGAGGTATAAGGCAGGATATAAGTCCTAGATATCAGATAAGAGATACCAATGAAGAATTCAACTGAATAAAATTTTCATGGAAGAGATGGCATTTGGAATGAGCGGTGACCATGTGCTAGGGTTTGAGGTTATCAAGATCCTATTTAGTACTTGTCATCATAATCACTAATTAATTACCGGTTATAAACATAGAAATTTTCAAGAAGTATTCTGAATTTTAGTTTATTTTCTTCTGTGATTAAGGATGAAGCACGACCTCCTCTAAAACTGTACCTAAAAGTAAACTCACTTTTACAATGAGCCCTAGTAATAAGTATTAAGAGGTATTACGGTGACCCAAGTTTCATGAAAGCTATTATCTAATTTTAGTAAAAAAATCACTAAGGTTAAAAAATTCCTTTTTGCCTTTTAGAAATGGATTCACAAACATATTTGAAAATGGAATGTTAATACATACGTAAGAAGCCGGCAGCAGGTTAATTCTTAGACTCAGCTTGTATTTGTTAGATCATTTTAGAGTTCTGTTAATTATAACTTGTAAATCCTAATCAGGCTATATTAAGAGGCTAAATAGAAGGTTACAGTCTTGCCCTCCTCCCCATTTCCATACTCTAAAAGACTAAAATAAACACATCTACATTGCACTCAGAATAAAAATAAACACTTCAGACTCACATAATTGAGAAATACATTTTTAAGTAGGAAACACTGATTAAGATTGTAGTTTTAAAAACACAAAGGTTATTTGTGCTTTTGTTTCCTTCTGGGACAGATTTTTTTCATTTTAAATTATGTGAGTACTGAGATGTTTATCTTTACCCTAGACTACTGCATAAATGTTGGTTGTATTTTTTTTCTTTTTAACCAACGCTTAGCTTGCTAAAGTCATGAGGTATCTCGTGCCATACTTACATGTGGATCTTCAAAATGACAGACTGCAGACGTGTATGTGGATAAATCCACACTGAAAAAGAAAAATATTTTAACTTCATTGTGGATTCTCCACACCACTATCAAATCTACTTATTTGAAAGTATTATTGTAAGGTGGAAAATGAATTATTACATGTGAAAATCCTTCGGAGTTGCTTTAAAATGCAAAACATTTTTTTAGTGCCCTAATTAAATTTTGGCCTACACTAATCCCAAACGAACAGACAATTCTAATTCCCTAATTGTTTCATATTAGCCTTTATAAGTATTTAAATGTTTTAGAACTAGGGCACCTGGGTATCTTAGTCGGGTAAGTGTCTGACTTAGACTCAGATCATGATCTCATGGTTCGCTGGTTCCGGCCACATTTGGGCTCTCTGCTGACAGCACAGAGCCTGCTTTGGATCCTCTGTCTCTCTCTCTCTCTCTCAAAAACAAATGGACATTTAAAAAAATAAATAAGTAAAACTAAATGTTTTAGAACTATTGTTTAAATCGGGGGTCATCAAACCATGACCCAGATAAGCAGCTCACAGCCACATCTGTTGGTGTAGGTATTGTCTGTGGCTGATTCTGAGCCAGAATGGCAGAGTTGAGCCCGCAAAGCCTAAACTATTTACTGTTGGAACCTTTGAGTAGTAGTTTGAACATCCCTATTTTCAGCCATACTGCTCTCTAATGGTTTATAATTATAATTGAAAAGCAGTTAGTTATTAAACCTAAAACTAAAATGCCACAGATGAGTTTTCTCCCGGAGAAGAGCTTCTGTCGGGCACTAACAGAACTACAGCTACGTAGAATGCGGTGTTAACCATCCCTTCATCTGTCCAGGGCTTGCTAGCCTTGTCCTTGCTCAATTCTCATAACAGCGAGTGAAGTTTCATTCTTTTTTTGTTGTAAACTTGAAAATCACTACATAATAAAGGATGATAAAAGATACCATTATGTCTCCTCCCACTCCCCATCCCAAAAGAATTTGAAATAGAAAGGATTTTTTTCTATGATGGTGAATATGGGCCTTTTCTCACTGCCTAATTTCAGTCTATCATGTTAAACATAGAAGCTTCCTTTTCCTTCTCTTTCAAAGGTCTTTGGTTTACTTGCTTTGTTCCTCACTTACACGTGTCTTTAAATTACACATGGTATGTGCTTAAATAGTAATTAGTGAGCATAATGGAATTCACTTCTTCGGAGAGGTAACGGTGGCCCGAAAATGGCAGGAAAAGATGGAACAGCTCTCAGAAGCTCACCTTACCTGAAATGTAGGTATAGACGCTACTAATACTTAACTTACTTTGAACACAGAGTTGTAGAATTTTCTAAGGTTAGAACCAGAGTGTGTTACAGGGTCTTGGAGCGCAGTGGTTCTCAAACCTCGGTGTGCATTAGAATTATCTGAAGAACTTGCTAAAATACAGAATGCTGAGCCAACCCCCTCCCGCAAGCTTCTGTTTAAGTCTGAGGTGGTCCTGAGAGTTTGCATTTTTAAGAGGCTGATGCTGCTTGCCGGCCTCACACTTTGAGGACAGCTGTAGCAGGGGAAGGGACGGCTGACCACTTGGACATTCTCTCAGAGCGTACTCGGGTTTTTAGTGTACCCAGGAGAGCTCAGACGCCATGAGCCACACTGTCCCAACCCAAGAAATGTGGATAACCCAGAATCCCCACCTATGCTGGCCACCACATGGACCAGATACTCAGGATGACAGGACATGGCCTCTTCCACCTGATACTTTGATGGGAGACCTTGACAAATTCTTGTTCTCTGAGCTCCTTTTTAAAATTAGACTAATAAGGAAGTGTTTTTCAGTTCTTATTGCTATTTTTGTTATTACTGTTTTTTGGTTTTTATTTTATTTGAGTTCCAGCTTGTTTCCCTGAGGCGACTCTCAAGTATGCTTATCCCTGTATTTATAAACTGTAGGTTAGGGTTGCTTGCTAACCATATCCATTATCTATTTCCTTCTCATCAGTAATCTTAATTCCACCTTTTGAGTACAGGTTTGTATACTTAGTCCCATATACAAATTATAAAAACAATTTAAGGGTCTTTTACTCCAACTGACTTTATTTTACAGATGAGGAAACTGAGGCAACCACGTAACTCCCCATGTTACACTACTTAGCAGAAAAGCTTGGATTAGCCCACTTCTTCCCCCACCCCCATTAAGTCCTAAACTGCTGAGCTCAGTTACCATGGGTGGATGAGAGATGAGTCAACGTGAATGAAAGACTACATGGAATTTTTTTAAGTACATGTTTTGAAACCATGCTTACTTGTAAATCCCTTTCACTTAGCAGCTGTGTTTTTTAACTGCCCTGAACATCAGCTTCCAAATCTGTAAAATGAGGGATAATAACACCTGCCTTCAGGGCTGATTGTTTCTCAACTCTTCCTGCCTTTCCTCTTAAAGTCGCCTTCTAGCGTTTAGCTGCTAACAAATAACCAGAACCAGCCTTTAAGTCTTTACTTTTCATTCCTTAGCTCCTCATGCCCCAGGCCACTTGAGTTCTGCAGAACCTTACTGTCCCTTCTCCTGGAACTGTTTTCTTGAAAGTCTTAATGAGCAACTGATTTTTTTTTCCCAGACATCTTTTCAAGCTTCAGCCCGTTATCCTTTCTACCAGTGTCAGCACCCCAGACCTCCTCTGCTTTTCATTCTTCTTCCTCTGCTGCTTTTCACCAGCCTCCATCTCCTTCACAGATTCTCCTTTCCTCGCCACCTCAAATCACCTCTTTTCTCAGGGAACTGTTTCTGCCTTTTTTTCTTTTCTTTCATATACTGTGCTCCTTCCCTAGGCAGTTCTAGCACTCCCATAGTATTATTTATGCACGTGTCTTTGTATGATCACCAGTTCTACATCTCATTCTGACCCCTCTTCTGAGTGCTAGCTGCCTGCCTCATTTCCCCATGCCATCTAGTCCACTGATAATTTCAAACAAAGTGTATTTGAAACTGAGCTCAGTTCTTCTTCCCCAGCCTCAATAGACTTTCTCTCTTGTGTTCTTCATGTTTATACTTGCTAAAAGGTATATGGAAAGACAAAGGACTCAGATTATCCAAAGCAATCTCAAAACAGAAAAAGTTGGTAGAGTTATACTACCTAATTTCATGATTTACTATAAAGATAAAATAGTAAGACAGTGTGTTTCTGGCATAAAAATTAACAAATAGATCAGTGGAACAGAACAGAGAGCCCAGAAATAGACCCATGCTTTATACTCATGTAATTTTTAACAAAGGTGCCAAAGCAATCCATAGAAGAAGAGTCTTTTGTGCACATAGTGCTGAATTATAAGGTATCCATATAGAAAAGCAAAATGAACCTTAGCCCCTGCCTTCTACCATAAAGAAGTTATTTTGACATAGAGCATATATTTAGAAGTAAAAACTAAAATTATACAGATTTTAGTGGAAAAAATTAGAGAATATCTTTTATAACCACTTGGGAGTAGGTGAGGATTTCTTAGAAAGGTCACAAAGAATAAATACCATTCAAAAATGATAAATTAGACTTCATCAAAATTTAAAAACTTCATCAAAAACGCAATTAAGAAAACGTACAGGCAGCAGGCAAGGAAAAAAAAAATATTTGCAAAACATACCTGACAAAGGACTTTTATCCAGGATATGTAAAAAAAATTCCTATAACTCATCCACAAAAAGATACCTAACCCAATTTTTCTAAATAGGCAAAATATTTGAAGATAATTCACAAATGAAGATGCACAAATGACCAAAAAGAACATGAGTCAACATCATTAGTCACCATAGAAGTGCAAATTAAAATCTTAATGAGATGCTACTATGTATCCACTGGAATGGCCAAAATTTGAAAGAGTGACAACACCACATGTTGGCAGGGCTGTGGAGCAACCGACCTCTCCAGAAATATTCTTGGCAATAAAAATTGGGGTGACCACTTTGGAAAACTGGCACTTTTTTCTAAAATTAAACATCCACCGGGGCACCTGGTGGCGCAGTCAGTTAAGCATCCGACTTCAGCTCAGGTCATGATCTCACGGTTTGTGAGTTTGAGCCCCACATCGGGCTCTGTGCTGCCAGCTCAGAGCCCGGGGCCTGCTTCGGATTCTGTGTCTCCCTCTCTCTCTGCCCCTCCCCTGCTCGTGCTGTCTCACGCTCGCTCTCTCTCTCTCTCTCTCTCAAAAATAAATAAAAACATTTATTATTTATTAAATAATAAAATTTGTTTAATTAAACATCTACCTACTCTGTGGCCCAACAATTCCATTCTGAGGTATTATTCAAAAGAAATTAAAACATAGGTCACAAAAAGACCAGGACAATGTTTAATTTATATAATAGCTGAAAACTGGAAAGAGTCCAGGTCTGTCAATAGGAGAATGGGTAAACAAACTTTGATATATTTATGTCACGGAATACTATTCAACCATATGAAAGCAATAGATTACTGGTTAATGTAAAAAAAAGTATGCTAACTAAAAAATACCTTACACAAAGAAGTACATATGGTAGCTCCATGTGAAATTGCAGAACAGGCAAAACTCGTCTTCATTGGGGAAAAAAAAAATGTCATAATAGTGGTTGCCTTGAGGGTGATGGGGTGGGGATAGACTGTTGTAAGGAATTTGTGAGACTTAGGGGCTAAACAAGGAAAAAGATCTCATTGGGCAGGGTTGCATCAGAAAGGAAGTCCCTCATAACATGAGACTGTCTTGAGGTTTGGGGCCTAAAGACCACCAACCAGAAGGAGAGGAGGGCAAAGGAGCTCCTGAGGTGGCGGAGACCATAGAGTGTCTCTGGGGATTCCTTGTCCAGGGATGCAGGTCCCTGGTGCAGCAGGGAATCTCTGGGTCAGAGAACTCTGAAGGGAAGTCTTAGAGTCTTAGAATCATTAGACTCTATCTTACCAAGGCTAGCCGATATTGGGTGTAGTTACGTGGCATATGCAAAGCAGGCAAGCTACAAGTGGCTAAGAATCTGCTTGTTTGGACTATTCTTTAAATAATCAAGTGTATAAAAATTTCAGTTTGGTGCCAGTAGACTTTTGAGCTGATGGGTCTCAGCCTACAGTGAAGAAATGAACAACCCAAAAGCCAATTCATAGAAGCCATCTTCAGTTAATATATAAAACATCTGAGAAGGTACAAGAGGAAGTATTTTGGTGTGATGATAATGTTCTCATCTTGATAAGGTTTAGACTATACAGGTGAATACCTTTGTCAGAACTCAGTGAATATACATCTAAGGTTTGTGCATTTCATTGTGCATTCATGTTTTTTAAATTGTTAGTAACTGTTGAACCCTAGTCAGTGACCTCCATGCCGGAGTATTTAAGGGGAGACATACTGCTGTGTTTCAGTTAACACTGAAAGGCCAAAAATGGAACGGATTATTAAACAGATAGAAGGATGGGTAGTTCGATGGATGCATGATAAAGCAGGTGCAGTAAATTTTCATGGTAGAATCTAGGTTGGGGGTATATTATACAACTTACACTTTGCTTTATGTTTGAAAATTTTTCATAATGAAATGTAAAAGACGACTGTGTTAGAGAGAGACTGAGGGACCAGTTAGGAAACTGTCATGGCATTAAAAAGATACAGAGAGCTTTATTTATTTATTTATTTTGACAACCAGAAGCTATAATTTTATAGAACTCCATCCTGTATTTGATCATTTGACTAAAGATCTGTGGTGTTTGATCTGTGACAGGGAAAGCCCTTCTGCCAGCGTGGACACGTGTACATTTCTCTCATCGTTCGTGTGCTCCAGTAGGACCTTGCTAATTGATGGCCGGGTAGAACTCAAAAGAGGCCTGCAGAGACAGGAGCGGCATCTTTTCCTGTTCAATGATCTGTTTGTTGTGGCCAAAATCAAGTAAGTACACCGTGAGCTCTCTCCCAGTTACCCTTATACAATTGCATTCCCACTAACAGGGTAGCCTTTCTGTCCAGTGCTTACTGTAAAGAATGTCTGGCTTCTGTTACCAGAGCTAATATTTGAAGTAACTTTTATGTTTTTTTTGTTTTATTTTTGCAAAGAAAAAGTTTCGGTTGTTGTGTATTCATTCAACAAGTGTTCATTTTAGGCCCCCCTCAGTGCCATGTTCTGAACACATACAGGGAATATGGTGAAGAATGGGACAGGTACGGTCCCTGTGTTTTTGGCGCTTTTGTTCCAACATGTGGAGGAGTTGCAGATTGTGGTTAGTGCTGTGAAGAAAATAGGGTGCTGGGTGAGGTAAAATACAGGATATATGTTGGTAGGTACAGTCGGGGGAAAAATCATCTCGGGCTGAAAAGCAACCAGCCATTCAGGCGGTAGGAGGAGGAGCATTCTGGGAGACGCAAGAGCAGGTGGTGGGAAGAGCTTGGCCCCTTGTCGGAGCTAAAGGAAAGCTGAGCATAATGGGCAGGAGACTGTGAACCGAGACTGGAGAAATCGATGAGGACCAGGTTGTCGGGACCCTCTTGGGCTGTATTAATGATCTACTCCCATGTAACAAGTCACCCAAAACCAGTTTATACCTGCACACATCGAGGACTCAGGAAGACTCACGTCATCCGTAGCACTCTCCTACTGAGGAGGGGCTTGGCTGGTGGTTCTGGCTCAAAGTCCCCTTGAGGTCGCAGTCAAGCTGTTGACCAGGTTAGAATCATCTGACATCCTGATGGCAGCTGGCGAATCCACTTCCCCGCTCGCTCGTGTGGACGCTGGCAGGCCTCAGTTCCTCCCTGGCTGTTGGCCAGGCTCTGCAGGTTCTGGCCACGTGGGTGTCTCCACAGGGCTGCTCGTAACAGGGTATCGCTTCCTTCAAAGGAGGGCGGGACACAGTGTAAGCACGCGAGAGAACACCCAAACTAGAAGCCACAGTCTTTCATAACCCGATCCTGGAAGTGGTGTGCTGCCATTTCTGACGTGCTGTTGGCCACACAGACCCACGGGAGTGCAGCATGGGAGATACCCGTGCGACGGTGTGGATGCCAGGAAGCCAGGATCACTGGCGGCCTCTCGGAGGCCAGCCACAACAGAGGCTGTGATAAGGACTTTGGGTTTATTCTAAGGGATTTCAGTTAGAGGAGTTCATATTTTTAAGCTATTGTTTCTGAAAGGGAACCTGGGTGGCTCAGTCAGTTAAGCACCCGACTCTCGGTTTAGCTCAGGTCATGATTTGTGAGTTGGAGCCCCGTGTCGGGCTCCACACTGGCAGTGTGGAGCCTGCTTGGGATGTATTCTCTCTCTCTCTCTGTCTCTCCCCCTCTTTCCCTCCCTCCTTCTCTCCCTCTCTCTCTCAAAATAAATAAACTTAATTTAAAAAAAAAAAAAAAGGGGGGCCCTGGGTGGCTCGGTCGGTTAAGCGTCCGACTTCGGCTCAGGTCATGATCTCGTGGTCCGTGAGTTCGAGCCCCGCGTCGGGCTCTGTGCTGACAGCTCAGAGCCTGGAGCCTGTTTCAGATTCTGTGTGTCTCTCTCTCTGACCCTCCCCCGTTCATGCTCTGTCTCTCTCTGTCTCAAAAATAAATAAACGTTAAAAAAAAAAAAAATTAAAAAAAAAAAAGATCTTGTTTCTGGCTGTGATAGGTAACGGGTTAGAGGGTAGGCCTGAGAAGAGAAGCAAGCAGACTGGACAGGAGGTTATAGTAGTCCTGATGAAACGTAGTGAGGGTTTATGTGGGGAAGTGGCACTTAAATGAAGGATACACACATACTTGGAATGTATGTCACAGGTAGCCGGAAGAATTGACTTTCTGCTCAATACTAAGTGCCCCCGCGACCTGGTGGTTGCTCCTTGCTTCATCCTCCATTCTCATTGTTTACCGAACCTAATAAAAGATCAGAGTGTTTCAGTAAATCCAGTAACATTAACGAGATTTTAGTCACCAGAGAACAGTAAATAGTTTTTTCTACTATTGTCACTCATACACCTAAGTTACACCATGTCGTAAAGAAGACATGGACAAGGCTCAATACTAAGTTTGCAAAGCAGTGTATTTAGTCTGAGTGGTGCTAACAACAATAGAGACCTCACATTTATTTGGATCTTATTGTATAATAGGGATTTTTCTAGAGACTTTAACCTGTATAACTGTTCTGTCAGGCAGATGCTATTTTTTTCTTTTTGAAGAAGAAATTGATACTCAGAGAAGTTAAGTGACTTCAGCAACATCACAGTTAGTAATTAGTTGAGCCCACATTTGAACCTAGGTCTGTGCTTTTTTTTTTTTTTTTTTTTTTAAGTAGGCTCCACATCCGGCATGGAACCTAATGCACGGCTCACACCCACAAACCTGAGATCGAGACCCGAGTTTCGAGTCAGACACTTAACCGACTGAGCCACCCAGATGCCCCCAGAGTCTGCTTTTAACCAGTGTGTGTTCTGCTGTCTCGCTAGAATGCTTAGTGAACCATTGATATTTTCTTTTGAAAGTTCGAGGCAAGGATAAAGATAAGAAAACTGTTTCGGAATGTGCTTCAGAATGTATTTTTTCATTATTATGGGAAGAACACTTAACAGGAAATCCTCTTAACAAATGTTTAAGTGTCCAAGACAGTATTGTTAACTAATAGGCACAGTGTTGTATAGCAGATCTCTAGAATGTATTCATCTTGCATAATTGAAACTTTATACTTGTTAATTAGCAAAACTCTTCATTTTCTCTCTCCCCTCAGCCCTTGGCAACCAACATTCCACTCTGATTCTATGGGTTTGACTATTTTAGATACCTCTTGTAAGTGGCATCACACAGTATTTGTACTTCTGTGACTGGTTTATTTCATTAGCACAATGTCCGCTAGGTTAATGCGCATTGTTGCATATTGCAGGATTTCCTTCGTTTTAAAGTCTGCTGAATAATATTCCATTGTACGTATATACCACATTTTCTTTATCCATTCATTTACCAGTGGACATTTAGGCTCTTTCCACACCTTGGCTATTGTAAATAGTGCGGCACTGAACATGAGTGTTAATATTTCTTCAACATCCTGATTTCACTTCTTTGATAAATACCTAGAAGTGGGATTTCTGGATCTGCTTTTATTTTTTTTGAGGAACCTCCATACTGTTTTCCATAGTGGCCGCACTATTTCACATTCCCACCAACAATGCACAAGGGTTGGAGTGTCTCCATGTCCTTACCGACACTTGTCTTTTTGTCATTTGCGTTTGTTTTGTTTTTTTGGTTTCTTTTTTTTAAATAAAAGCCCTCCTGACCAGCAATAGCTCAGGTCTTAACAAAATTAGTAAGGTTGAAATCTTACCACATATTTTTTATGATGACAGAGGAATGAAACTCAAAATCAGCAAAGATTAAAACATATTTTGAATACAAGTGATGCCTACAGATGTCGTTTTGGAAGTGGATTTGTTGTTATAGATAGCAATATAACAATATAGAGAAAGGAAAGTCTGTCCATGGAAGCCTCTGTATTAGGTCCATTCGAAGCTATGTGCTGTCAAATGAGGAACAAATCATTTTTTTAATGTACATTAGTTGCCGTTTCATTACATAAAATGTATTGGATGGGTTCTGTATGCTCGATACTCTAACAGGGTCACAAAGATCTTATTACATTTTCCTAACAATCCTGCAAGATAAGAGTTGTTTTAGGTCATGAATACTGAGACTCGGGGGTTTGTCCCAAAGTCATGTAACAGGAGTTGTGGTGGACTGGGATTTTAATCTAGGCCTTATTTCCAGTGGGTGGCCCTTTGTACTGTTCCCCATTTTACTCATTATGTGCATGGTTTTGTGCTCAGCCTGCAGAGAGATAAGCAGACAACAAAAACCTACTACAGTAATCCATCTCCTATACTTTAGGATCTTAGAGACTATTTACTTATAGCATGTATTCAGTTCTTGTGAAGGAAAGTATTTTCCTTCACCTTTTTTGGATGTTTTTCCCTCAACAATTATGATAATATTTAGAGTAGAAGACTTGTTTTCTTACCTGTCACTTACTGTTCTGGTTATTGCTAATGTAGACATTATGTGGTTTTATGTAACCTATATAGTGTTTTGCTGAAAAAATTTTTTATATAGTTTCTTTACCACTAGAAAATTGCTGTTTTAAATATACTGCCAAATCTGTGCCCATCATCTACTTGTATAGCTGACTTTTTATTTTGATTGTCCCTTTCTCGCATAAGATATACACCATGTTTTTTCACCTACTGCTTTTGGGATACCTGTCTGTGTCTACCTAAATGTTTTTATTAAGTGACAAAATCTAGTAACAGTTGATTTAATTCTGTTTTTATTTAAGAGAGTCAATTCATGAAAGATTATTTTAAGTACTTTCTACATTTATTGAGGATATTAAAAAGTGTGAGTGATCAAAGTTAATTTGGGGCGAGGGGCATGAGCCCAAGACCCTTGCCATAGAGAGGACATAAGGATTTGAGAAGATAATCATGGTTTGTGAATACTGCCACCTTGCAGAAATTCTGACCACAATTTATCATTATATGGTCATTCTCGTAGATAACATTTGATATAGTCACAGATCCTTCTTAATAAGAACTTAATACTTTTTCCTGAAATAAACGGCAACCAAGAAGAACCAGCCCCTGTAATACCAGATCTCTGCCACTTTTTACCCTGTGACAGAAGATGGGGTTATACCCTCAATCAATTCATTTGTTGAAATGATAGGAGTTACTTAGTGCTTAGTAAACAAATTCACTACCTCAAGTTCAATACTACTTCAGCTCATCTTCAGGCTCCATTTGGGAACTGCTTTCAGCCCTTAGGTTGATGCTGTAGAAATAAGTTCAGGTGGGGTAACTAGTTGACCAGCTGTTCCGTATTTATTTATATTTATTTAGTGAAACTAAGTGATTTTAGTGAATGCAATAATACAAATGGTTTTTAATTTTTGTACTTTTATTGGCTAAGGTATTTTATTCACTTTATGCTGAATGTTGACAATGTTTACCTAAAATTACCTTGAGTTTGTCGTCGTTCTTTTCCATACTCAATTAGAACAAGTATTAAAACTGAATGGGACCTTAGGGACTACTTTCATATTCCTTCAAAAGCTAAATAAAAAGCTATTTTTCTGATAGAATTATGGCTTTCCATCTTTTAAGGCAGTGTTTAAAAACTTTAAAGTATTTAGAAGGAAGTTAATATTGCATTAATAACTATAGAGCAGCCATTTGGAATTTACTAAAAGGAAGTGACTAGGTACTTTGTACCTTCCTAAGCCATAGCTTTTCTCATATTAATTTCCTATATAAATAGGGAAATAATGATGTGTTCTATTTAGGTCACAAAGATGATGAGAAAAAAAAGTTCTGATCATGTATTCATTATCAGTAGAATTATCATCAGATTCTTGTGGAATATACCATGTTCTCTACCCCAAAACGTATTTAGTAAAACATCTCCATCTTAGACTGGAGGGCCATCTCCCTAGAATCCTGTGTATTTCAGCAGTTTCCTGGCATTCCTTCTAGTACAAAGACTGGAGCATAGAAAAACAAGGACATACATCTCTCATCTTAATAAATTTGTAGTAAGGGACTACACTGTGGAAATAAAGAATTGCTTTTTGGGTTGTTACTTTGTAAATTTTATTAGAATAGTCTAATACTATTGGAAATTGAGAGTGAAAATTTTGAAGAAACACACTATGACCCCAGAACTATCCATCTTAATATAAAAATTTTATTTAACACAGGTTTTAAATATTTTGAAACTACTCCATTTATCTTTGCAGACATGAGTGGGTATGAGATTCCTCTCCACCTCTGTAGTGACAGTCCCATCAGAAAACCATGGAGGTACAGAGAGATAAAAAACAGGCTGAAGATAGAAAAGCTGAAGGGAACTTCATGGTAAAATACTTGCATCCAGATGCTTTATAAGACTGACAACATCCAGGGCTTTTTATAAATACATAGTTAAGAGCATTAAATTAGCTAGGAAGTCAACACTGCTCAAGTTCAGATTCTAGCTATGCTAATTAAGCTGTGTGACTTTTGGCAAGTTACTTAGCTAAATCTCTCCATAACTCCTTTTCCTTATCTGTAAACTGAGGATAAAACTAATAATATGTGTAAAGTGTTTACCACAATGACTGGATGGCAAATGGGAAATTCTCAGTAAATAATAGCTAGTAGAATGGAAGTGATTGTTTACACTTTTAGGCAACTTATTTTTTGTGTCAGAAGGTAGGTAATCTTGGCACTTTATTGATTTAGGGAAAAAAATCATCGCAATGACTTTTCTTCAGGGCCGTAAATGTGAACAGCTCCCACCTGGTATCTGAAGTATCTGATATAGAGAGAGACCTGCATTAGAAAACACAAACTGTGTGACAAGAGATACGGAAACATACCTTTCTTTGAAAAACATGTGTACTTTCAGTTTTAGATTACCTAAATAGTCGCTCTCAAAAAATAATATTTTTAAAAAAGGAAATAAAATTTTATCTTCGGTGTCTATTTGATTTTTAAAAATCCAAAGTTTTGGGGACTGCCTGGGTGGCTCGGTTGCTTAAGCGTCCGACTTCGGCTCAGGTCATGATCTCACGGTTTGTGAGTTCAAGCCCTGCGTCGGGCTCTGTGCTGACAGCTCAGAGCCTGGAGCCTGCTTTGGATTCTGTGTCTTCCTCTCTGTCTCTGCCCCGCCCCCGCTCGCACTCTGTCTCTCAAAAATAAATAATTGTTAAAAAAAAATTTTTTAATCCAAAGATTTGTAGCAACGAGATGAAAAAAATATTGAAATGAAATATAGAAAAACGCTATTATGGCACAAGGTGCTTTTCTGTTACACTTACAGTGAGTGTGCCCCACAGGAAGTATAAATGAAGCTTTGAATCTAGGTTATCCTTCATGCGTAGTTCCTGCAAGATCCTTTTTCATTTCATAAATCCAACTGAAGAGTTTTGGCTTTAAATATTCCATGGAGGAGTTTTAGGAATACTGCCATATGAAGTGTCTTTGATTTCATGTCAGTTTTTTTCTGTTTCCACAAATGGCTCTGAGTGATAGGAAGTGTCCAAGTTTCCCTAAGCATTCTCTTTATCTTTCCCAGTGCCTTCTAACTAAGTCTCAGGTCCATTATGAGCATGAAATCTGTGAATTTAGGTCAAGAGATAACGGTGGTTTCAATATTAGGTTCTAAGGAAGATTAGGTAGAAATTGTCAAGAAGCGATTTCAATGCTAACTTAAAGTAGATTACCTTCTGGGTCCTTGGAGATAAATATTAATTGCGTTAACTCCACTTAAGTGTAGTACTTCCTGCCTTTTTTTTTTTCCAGGTTAGTTAAGGGTCTGTTTTTAGCTAGAGTTTTTCAATTTTAGCCAGAATACAAGGGGAAATGATATGAACAAACTTTTAAGAAAGGAAATTTAGGGGCACCTGAGTGGTTCAGTTGGTTGAGTATCCAACTCTTGACTTCAGCTCTGTCCTTGATCCCAGGGTCATGGAATTGAGCCCCATGTTGGGCTCTGCACTGTGCATGGGGCTTGCTTGCGATTCTCTCTCTGTCTCCCCTGCTGCCTCTCTCCCCTGCTCATTCTCTTGCTCTCTAAAAGAAAAAAATTTTTTTTAATTTTTTAATGTTTATTCTTTTGAGAGACAGAGAGCTTGAGTGAGAGAGGGTTAGATAGAGAGAGGGAGACAGAATCTAAAGCAGGTTCTAGGCTCTGAGCGGTCAGCACAGAGCCCAACACTGGACTTGAACTCCAGAACCACAATACCATGCCTGAGCTGAAGTCAGACACCTAACTGACTGAGCCACCCAGGCATCCCAGAAAAAACATTTTTTTTAAAGAAATTTAACTAACCTTTGCTTGTAAAGACTAGAAAAACTTGTAAGCATTCAGTTGGAAATATGCTGCAAAGTCCTCTAATTCCAGATTATAATTTTTATGTGCATCTCTCTCTCTTAAGGTGAAAATTTTATAAATATTTTAATAAGTAATGTGTATTTTAACCTTTTGTTCATCCACTCAAATCTTTTTGGAAGTAAGGAAGTTATAAATAATCAGTGCATTAATTTTTTAGTACAGCAGTAAATTTAAAATTAGATTTTTGATCCAAATGTAATGCTCAACTTAGAAAAAAAATATAGATAGTTTATGGCCGTTTGCTGCCCATAAATGCAGGCATAAGGACTAATACAACACATGTTTCCAGAGCCTTTGGGGTCCCAGGTAACCAGCCATCTTACAGTCTCCTGCTGTAGGCACTGAAGTCACAAACAGTGAATAAGACACTCTTTGCCTATGATTAGTGGAAACTGTCCTCTTGTCACAAGTACAAGAGCTCTCATAAAATTTAGGAAACAAAACAACAAGAAGTCCTGTGTGGTTTTTATCTTTCTAGATATAACAACAACTTTAAGATAAAAAATAAAATTAAATTAAGTGACATGTGGACAGCAAGCTGTGTGGACGAAGTGGGAGAAGGCAACACCAATGCCCTGAAATCGTTTGTCTTGGGCTGGCCCACAGTGAACTTCGTGGCCACTTTCAGGTAAGAACCATAGCGTCTCCTGTATTTACATGTTAAATGCAGTCAACTAGGTAATTTCTAGGATGAAAAAGAAAAAGTTAATCCAATTTTGTTCTATTGATTTTTCAAAGGGAAATATTTTATTCTGATTTATTCTGAAGTCATCTTTTGACATGCCCCCAATAAAGACACTCGTATGCCTTGTGTTTCTCCCCAAGAGCTTCTTATTAAAATATGTGGAGAGTAATGGTAAATAGTGAGAACACTGGAGTCCTCTATCTTGGTTTGACCAGTGATTTTTAGAGGGGCTCTGCTAAAAGACCTCGGGGCTGGGGGAGAGGAATAGAGGCTCACGCAGAGACCACACTCTCCAACCTCCCCTTTGCTCATGTTCAGGTATTGTTTTACATAGTGAGCTTTTGACTTGATCTTTTCAACCCACTGAAATAGACTTTTACTGAAAAATTGTATAGAATCGTCCAGTTAAGCTTGAATAACTTTTATACTCCCAGATTTTCTAACGAAATAGTTTTTAATGATAGAAATAAAATTAATGTTGTGAAATAATGGGGGTACCTGAACTGTACAATCAGGTTCTGATTTGGCATAGAGATGTGACAATCAAAAATGAATTCATGACCCAAGAAGTAAAAGTTAGTTTCCTAAGACTCACCCTGTGACTGGGATGGGGATGGAGAATGTATAAATAGAGAATCTTTGTACTCTTAACCCTAACGTGCCACATTGGCACTTCTCAGGTCCAGGTGAGCATACAAAACCTCACACCAGTGATTTCGAACAGCTGCACCCTCACGTCCGGTATTTGTTTTACACTTAAAGAATTGGGCTCATCACATGCACACGTTTTTCTCTTGGTCTCTTCTTTCCCCTCTACCACCAGACATGTCAGATATCATCCTAAAGCCAGATAACTCAAAATTTCCAAGCTGTTAATCTTCTAATAAAAAACAGGCATGTCATTAAGTTCTATTATGCATTATTGGCCTACCACAAGATTTTAAGAACTTACTTGGAAGAAACATGTTTGTATATCATTGTCTGCATATCTTCTTTTCCATGACAGATTTCTCTAGATAGTATCATTTTCCGTTGCCTAATCTCCTTGGAGTTACAGGTGAAAGGAAGGGATTTCTAGAGAGGGACAAGACTACATGAGGTGTTTAATTAAGAGGTTTTTATGAAACTTGTTATAAGAAGAAGTACAGATGTATAAACAAGTTTTACGTATGTTGTATTCTTCAAAAAGTATAGTACCTTACCCAGAAAGATTAAGGTTAACGTGACTAATGATGTCATGTGCCCCCCGATAGAATGTGATGAGAAGAGCAGGTCACCGTTGTATTATCCTCGTCAAAACCCATAGTCCCAGTCCAAGCATGAGATGAACATCAAACAAGCCCAGATTGAAGGATATTCTGTAGGTTAAGCTGACCAGCACTCCTCCAGATTATCACAGCAAAAAACAAAAACAAACCAAAAAAAACAAAGCAGGAAAAGACCTAGAAACTGTCATAGACCAGTCACTAAGGAGATGTGATAACTAAATGCAATGTGTTATCCTGGTTTGGGTCCCAGAACAGAAAAAGGACATTAATGGAAAAACTGGTAAAATCTGAATAGTCAAGAACTTAGTTAATAGTAACGTACCAGTAATGGTTTCTTAGTTTGACAAGTGTGCCATGATAATATAAGAGGATAACTTTAGGAAACTGAAACTGGTGAGAGGTATACAAGGACCCTCTGTACTATCATAGCAACTTTTCTGAAAGTCTAAACTTATTTCAAGTTTAAAATAGTATTTAAAATTTAAAAAAGTTGTGTTGACGAGTTCTGTCCCTGATACAGCAGACAGAGTGAGGTCTTAATAGACTGACCACCATACAGATAACAACTCTAAACTCTGAATAAAATACAGACAACAACCACCTAAAGGGTCTGGAAAGTGAACAAAAGTTGGCAGATTTTGGAGAGGAATTGAAACTTGGAAGGAGGCACCAGCATTGGGTGAGTTTCCTATGTTTAAGGCATTGGCCTAAGGGCAGGCTACAGTCCTGTCATGGTGCAGGGCAACTAAACTGACAGAAACCCCCAGTCTTTCTGGCTGAACAACCAGAATAAGAGCCTGAGTCAGCCACAGCCACAAGATCGTGAGGGAAGGAGTCTCAAAAAGGATGGTATCAGAGAAGGGAAGGCTCAGATTTTGCGGACAGACTCTACCCAAGTCTCTGACTGATTGCTGAACCAACATGCATGGAAGAGACTCAAAACAGCTTGAATCTGAGGATCAAAGAATGGAACCAAGGTTCTGTTCACCACAAGTAAGATAGAATTTGCAGCTTCAGTGTAATCATGTTAGTTACCTGTTAATAACAAAAACACCAATACTCTTTTGCAAATATAACAGCACTCAGAGTCTCTAAAACAAAATATTCATAATGTCTAGAATACAGTATAAAATTTCTTGACATACAAAGAATCAGAAAAGGGAAAAGATAACCAATAGAGGCCAATCCTGAGATGATCCATATGTTGGAATTACCCAAAAAGAACTTTAAAGCAACCTTTATATTGTGCTCTCTAGGTAAAAGGAAAAAAGCCAAGTGAAATGAATGAAAAGATTTCTCAACAGCGAAAGAGAAAATATAAAAAAGAGCCAAATTAAAATTTTAGAACTGAAAACCGCAATATCTTAAATTAATAGTTACAGAATAGAAATGAAAGGGGAAAGAGTCAGTGAATTTGAGGATACATTGATACAAATTGTCCAATGTGCAGAACAGAGAAAACAAAGACATTTTTTAATGAAAAATGCACCAGAAACTTGTTAGAAAATACCAGAAGATATAATACACATGTAATTGGAACTCCAGAAAAGGAGAGAAGGGAAATGGGACCGAACAAATAGTTGAAGAAATAATGGTTTGGAAACATTCCAAATTTTGTGAAAGATACAAACGTACAGAATCATTGAACCCCAAACAGGAATATGAAGGGAATTTCACTTAGTTATGTTATATAGACAAACTGCTATAAACCAAAGATGAGAGGAAATCTTAATAGCAGCCAGAGAAAAACAGCACATTACATTTAGGGGAGCAGTGATTTGCACCACTGTGGTTTTTTCATCAGAAACTTGGGTAATTTCAGAAGACAGTGGAATGGAAATGGAAAACTCTCAAACTAGAATACTATGTCCAGCAAAAATATCCTTCAGAAATGAAGGTAAAATAGAGATTTTTTTAACTCTAAAAATTTATTCCAGCAGAACTTTGTTCCAAAAAAAAAAAAAAAAAAAAAAAAAAACAATGCTGACAGAAGTTTTTCAGCCCGAAGTGAAATGATACTGGAGGGAAGCTTGGATCTTTAGGAAGGGTTGAAGAATGCCAGAAATGGTATATATCAAATAAATATTAAGAAAAATCTAGGTCATGATCAGTTTAAAATACCATCAGGCTAGCAGCTCAAGAAGCAGTCTCTCCTAGCCAGTCACTATAACGTCTGTAAAGAAACCAAAAGGTAAAGACTGTTGGTTTTGAAATCTAGGACTGACAACTGCCAGAATCAGTGAGGAATTCCCAGTTGTGTCAAGTTAGGGGAAGAGCCAACACTGAACTTTTCATGCTTTACCTTAGGAGACAGAGTACATCATCACATCTCAAAAAAGACCAGAAGGAATTTCATATCTCTTGTACCCTGATCCTCAAACCTAGGATCTATATCCACCAGAAAAACAGGTACCGTGCCTTGATATTACAGATAACTACACAGTAATGAGAACATTATTCAAAAGACACAGGAAGTACTTAAATCTGACATGGATCTATCTGTCAGAAGAATCAGAGGAAGAATATTTTAACTTAAGCACCTAGTGTGGATCTCAGTCTACAAACTCAGGTAGTCAAGAAAAGCCTGTTTATTTATAGATCAAATTAAAACTCACCTTGAGCCTCCATTTGCCAGACTGTTAGGAAATCAAATTTTCTTCTTTACTGGAACCCTGTTTTCTTAGAGTAGAACCAGAATGCAGGAGGTTTCTGTGATGTCTTCCAAACAGATGAAAGGTTTTGACCTTTGGTCTGTTGTGGTCACTGCTGACATTATCTTTTTCTGTGCCCAGAGTCGCCCTTTACATTCAGAGATGCTCTGACTCCTTGCCGCGTGTGGGATGCAGCTGTTTTCACGGATATAAAAACTTAGGAACAGGCCTCCCCAGTTACTGCCAGCAGTCATTTCCTGTGGGGTCTTTCTCTTTCCTGAGGCACCTCAACCAAATAACATCCGGGTCCCTGTGCACTCTCAAGGATAACAGAGTCTGTCCCCTCCCAAACTTGAGAGAATCTGTCCAGGCTGCCCTGCCATTTCTCCTTCTCTAAGATATAATTCTTTTCTCCTCTTCTTGCTCTTATCACATGAGCTTAGGTGTTTGTGAAACTCTGAGATAACTTTGTTCTTATTTCTGTAGAAGTGCCAGAGATTAAAAATCACTGAAGAAAGAGAAGGTCTGGATTCTTACACAGGCTAGGTGAAGGGGAAAACACAGGAATACTATATAAATCAATCTCAGTGAGTTAACTTGCACACTTCATAAACTGTTCATTTTTGAAGTAATTCATGCTGTATATTCAAACAATGGAACGCAATACAGCAGTGAGAATGAATGTTCTAAGAACAGTAATATACCTAAGTCTCATAAACATAATGTGGAAGGAAAGAAGCCAGACACAAAATAGTACATATTGTTTGGTTACATTTATAATAGAGAAAACAAAACTATCCAGTTCTGTTAGAAGTTAGCCGCACACAGAGTCTTCCCGAGGTTTCGTAATCTGAATTTCAATCACACAGGTGTGTTCACTTTGTAAAAAATTTTCAAGCTGTACACTTAAGCATTATATAGTTTTTTCTGTGCCTTTCACATCAATAAAAAATTAAAAGTTAACAAAAAATACTAAGTGTTTTAAAGGGGCAATTTTCTTTAACTGCTTTGAAAAAAGTTCACAGGTCTAAGGAAAACTCACCTGTTTTTCAACACAGTTTTTTGTAAATAAGTCTAAGATTTGACACAAATGAACGTAGAAAATGTTCTGTTTAAGAAAGGTGAATACATCAAAAGGTTGTAAAGAATTGTGGAAGATGGAAATTGTATGGTCAGTGGTAAAAGAGATGTCATACACTTTCTGATAACTGATCTTAGGAGGTTGCGGGTGGAGAAAATTGCTAAGCAACAGAGTTAGAAACAAATTACAAATATTTGTTAAGTGTATTTTTCTGGAACAGAAGAGCTAGGGTTTCCAAGTTTGTTAAGAAGATTAGAAATATGACTTTACAAGATAGTGAGTAACAAGACCATATAGAAATAAACATTGAATTATTTCTTAGCTTAAGAATTAAGCTAAGCAGTAACCTCAGAAAAATTATTAATAATGATTTAGTTGTAAACTAATTGATCTTAGAAGATTATAGTAATTAAGGAGACGTTTTATGAGAACCAGTTTGCTAAATTATGCTGTTTACATGTATAAATACTTCTTTTCCTGACAGGAAACTGGTTTCTGGCCCAAGATCTGTCCATCAATATGCCAAATTTCTCTTTAATTGAGCATACTTTATATTTGTGTACCAATTAAAGCTGCAAAAACACTCTGAGACAACTAGCCCCATTTTATAGATGTGGAAACAAGCTTAGAGATGAGAAGTGATTTGCTCGTGATCAGATAGCTTGTGTATGTTTTTGACCAGCCAGGTGTTTGGATTCCAGATCAAATTAGAGTTATACTTGCAAAAAAGCCATAAAGTGGAAAGTGGCCCTGTCTTGGATCTACTCAAGAGGTTTTAGCAAAAGTGAACTCGATCGTATAGTTTTTCCTGGTGGGGATTTTCCAGCTGAGGACTCCCCAGAACGCAGCTCTGTCAGAGTTGTGGGAGTATGTGGCTGCCCCAGCGACAGGCCACTGATAGTTTGTCTGGAACGACAGTCTCAGATATGTTAGCATAAATGTGTTGTGTGTTTAATTTTTCTCTCCTATTTTCTTTGATTGCAGTTCTCCAGAACAAAAGGACAAATGGCTCTCTCTCCTTCAGAGGTATTGTTTCCATGTGCATATTTTTAATCTTTAACTTGTAGTTAAAAGAATTAAATTCTTCTCCACAGAGATATACCCCAAGCTATTCCCCTTTTTCTTAGTAGAAATTATTCATTTGTCCTCAAAATAAACTATTGTGTGAACTGTACACCAGCTACTACTTACTGTAAATAATGTTCTCTTCATTACATGTATTCCTTATTTCCTAGGAGGGAGAACTGAGGTCTGGTTAGATCATTCTAGACAGAAATTAGTCCATAATCTCTCGCATCTCCCGAGCCTACCATTTGGAGCTAACAGTTTCCTCAAAGCGTGTATTAAGTTTCCAAATATGGAGGGTTTTCTGAGCACCTCAGAACTCAATTAGGATCTCCACCTTTGAGCATACAGACGAAAAGTGGTCAACTTGAGGTTCATCTCTTATTTCTATAACCCTTCCCTCCCTTCTCCCCTCTCTGCCTTCCTAAGGGAAGATAGACACTCAACAAGAGAGCTAAATGAGAATTAAAAGGCCACTTAGTTTGGTGCAGTAAGGTATTATATATGTTACTGTACTTGTCAGTAAGATTCCAGGCCTCTCCAGGGAAGGTAGGAAAACTTGGAAGATAAAACACCACCCAGAGGTGCCTAAACCTGACTGTGCTCCTCAAACCTCAAGTGAAATAGATCCCCCATTCGTTTTGTGCCTGTACCTAATGTCCTGAGAATTTTTTTAAATGATCTTTCAACCCATAATGCAATCAGATTCTGCCGAATCTTTCCATCTGTCTTTTAAAAAATAGCATATAAGTATACTGAAAATATTAGCAAAATAGATTGATTTTAAGATAAGCCATTAGCGAAATCCATCTGACTCAGTGTTGTTTTGGGTTGTCGTTGCTTTTGATTAGGTACATCAATCTAGAGAAAGAGAAGGACTACCCGAAGACCATTCCCCTCAAAATCTTCGCCAAGGACGTTGGGAATTGTGCCTACGTAAGTGTTTCTAAGCCAGAAAATTAAATTCCAGCTCCCTGCATAAAGCAGAGCACTGTGGATAAAAACAGAGACAGGCAAACAAATAGACAGGCTATGTTTGTGCTATGGAAGGTAGACATTTAGAAGTACCGTTGTGGGGAAAATGCATTTTTCTGGGTATATGTATGTCTTTGTATATGTGAAAAGTAAACCCTAGAGAAAGAGAAGCCAGAGAAATTCCTATTCACAACAGTGTTTAACATTTACACTTGGAAAGAATATTGGTTGTCAGATGTCTCTTTCCTCCCTCTGGCATTAATGTTTCTCTGGATCCTTTCAGTAGCAGCTGCAGCAGCTTGTAGTAAAGCCATTTCCACAAGGATGTATTTCCTATTAGTATTAAGCAATTTTTTCTAACCTGTCACTTCTTAAGTAGAAGGTGGTTTGAGTTTTTCATTCTCTGAGTTTTTAGGGATTGAATCCATTGGCTTAATAAATGTATGAGCTGGGAGAGATGACATTTTTAAGGGATCAGCATGTTCCTACCCCACAGTTTTTATCATATTGGTCAAATAAAAATTAAGTCTACTTATCCCTCGTTATTATGTAGAATTTGATGACTAAAATAGAGAATAAATGCCAAGATGTTATCAACAACGAATAAAATGGACACTTGTGGATATTTTTATGACATTGTGCGTTGCCATACTTCACAACAACTCTACATCACACTGGAAAAGGATGTAGTACAAAATAGTTATGCTTTGGCCAAAGGCCAAAGTTATGCAAATGTTCTGACTTGAGTGCCAGATGTCACTGCTTGAGGGAAATACTCAAATTTTTACGGTGTGAAACACAGAGATCTACTATAGCAAAGTAGCAAAAAACAAACAAAAACCCACCTTCTGCCGGTCTTGATTTAATTGTTGTGGCAATTGGTTACATTTAGGATTTTCATGGAAAATCCCCTGCAATTTTTTTTTTAACATTTTCAGTATATGGAAAGCATGTATTTGACAAAGGACCAGAGTCCCACTCTTTTTTGGAAGAAAAGACAGGAGATGTCAGGTTGGATGCTCTGTGTTTATCAACGGTACCCTGGTTAACTCAATGATATGACACACTATCCTTTGCTCTCTGAAGTTACTTCATGGCAAGAGTCTCCTCTCAGGGAGGCCCGGCTTCCAGAAAGAGTGATTGCCACCAAAATAGGCATGCGTGTATGGAAAACATTCTTTATCCTCGGCCTTTAGTTATATACAACCGGTCGGTGAATTCTGCTAACGTGGGGGGGGGGGGGGGGCGGAATCCTCATTTTCATTTTTGTCTGGTTTTTTTATTTGTTTATTAGCCAGAGAGGACTATCTGCCGAAATTCATTTGTTTTGTCTGCCACAAAGGCATGCCAGGGAAAACACACATCTTACAATTAACTGTTTTTTTTTTTTTATAATTACTGTTTTGAACATATGTCTAATATTAAGAAAAATCATTATCTTAGAAACCAGGTACATTGGGAGATAGTATTACAGGATAGATTGTTCACTTTACAAAAGACTTCATGAGAGAATTTCTTTAAAATTTAATTTAAGGATGGGTTTTTGGACTGAAAATTTTTAAAGGCAGATGCCGTTCATGAAATTATATCTCAGGTTAAAGCCCAGTTTGTAAAACATCTGTGCCACTCCGGTAGAAGACAGACACTGGGATTGGTGCTCAAAGCCCTGCCTGTTGGGTTCTCAGACACTTTTGCATAATCCTTGGAGTTACAAGGAGCACAATTTGAAATCAATTAGCAAACAACTTTAAGAGGCAGTTTGTCATGTTGAGTAATTGGCTCATAGAGAAAGAAAAATACTGTAATGGAAGGATAAGTGGTGAGTTGTCAGTGGATTTCACTTTAGCATTATTTTTATATCATTTTTATTTTTATGGGATTTTGTTTCCATTTATACTACTTATTTGTACCGTTTAAGCCCTATGGGGGACACAGCCCTCATTGCTGATTCATCTGATAATTATAACACATAAATCCTATGTGCATAGTAAATATTTCTTTTTTGCTAGCATAGCGTTGTCCTATATTTAAGTGTCTTGGAATTCTATGAACTCTATATAGATATCTCAAAATCTTGTTAATCCCTTTTCTGTTTGCTGCAAACTTTCTTTCTATTTTTAAGTAGTAACTTCTAAATGTAATTTAGCACAGAGCTATTCCGGATATCCTCTTCAGTAGCAGAGTTGATAACAGAATTGAGCTTTGTGAAATTTTCAGTTCTAGACCCACTGGTTTTAAGGCCTCTGCAGATTTCAACATTGGAAATCCCAGTAGCCACAGTGTTTGACATATAGAAGGTGCTTCAAAGAAGAGTGGTTTTAAAAATTCTAAACTTGAAATGTCTTTGTGTAGCCAGTTTTTATTCTGATTTTACCTCCACTTTTTGCCATGTGGAGAAAATGACAGCGGGACCCACACCGTGTCAAACCCGCACTGCGGAGCCCGCGCTCAGGACGCAGCGCGAAGTGGCGCAGCGCTCTCCCTTCTTCGTGACGGGTTGTGTGAGGGACGCGATGCGTCAACCAACCTGTCTAGGTCCTTTTTTGTGGCTGGGAGGGTAGTCCATCAACTCTCTCTCATATGTAGTTAATCCTTTTCTTTCTTGTTTAAGGCCTTCTGTTTGGTGAGCCCCGTATTCCTTATATTAAGAGAAATAGGTGTTTTATCAAAAGCCATAATATATAATGGAATGAAAGTAAATGAATATCAAGGGTTTGTTTTCTCCTTAAGTCAAGTGCTTTACGCCGTCAACACTTGAAATCGAGAGATGCCTTTGGGTAATCATTTCACAGTACTTATTTGTTCACCTGATTTAATACCCTTTATTTATAACTATATTTCTCATTTCTTTTTTTTTTTTTTCTGCAGTCTAAAACTATAACAGTAAGGAATTCAGATACAGCAAATGAAGTTATCAACATGTCACTACCAATGCTAGGGATAACTGTAAGTTACTCTCCTACATACTCTTAGTGAAAAGCAAACTTTTTATTCTGTAGGTTCATATAAATATTATCCCTTTCATCATAAGACAGCTGATTACTGGTAATACCGAATTCATGTTTTGTCCCCCCCAAAATGGAGGAAATAAGGACAGGAAAGCCTTACTGTTAGATGTTCCTCTTATACTGCCGTTGTAAAACTTACCTGAGCTGGAAAGCATAGTAAGATTAGACTGTACTGGTAGAATGATAATAATATGTGTTTTTATCGTATATGCTGTATGCACATTCAGTTGGGGAGTTTTCTTGGTATAAGATTCTAATGAGTAAGTTCTAACCTCCTTCACATGTACGTGTCTCTCTACAACTGTTCTTCTCTTCTCTCCTTTCCTGGTTCTTCTCCTCTACCTCATTATTCTATTATCCCAAGATTCCACCAGTCTTAGGATGGTGAATTCTGAAGGATTTGCTCTGTAGTAGAATTTATACATGAAGAACACATAGCTAGAATCAATGTTCACTGACTGCAGATCCAGAAGATGAGTTGGCTGGTACCTCTAATGAATTGGTAAATTGAAAAACAGGCTTTGAGAGGGGCGTTAAGGAGGACACTTGTTGGGATGAGCACTGCATGTTGTAGTAAGGGGATGAAGCACTGACTTCTACTCCTGAAATCATTATTGCACTTTATGCTAACTAACTTGGATGTAAATTTAAATAAATAAATAAATAAATAACTTTTAAAAACCACAACAGGCTTTGAATCAGATCCTGGATTTAAAGAGCTTTAGTGTGCATCCCGCATCTCCCCTCCATTTTACTTTTAGCTTCTGCTTTTTTCTGTTTTGCGGGGCAAAGGTGAGTTTTTGAAATTTAATTAATGGAGAAGATTGGCGTGTTTGAGGATGAGGTAGGGAGAACACTGGAAAATCCTCGTCCTCTCCGCCCTGCCAGTGTATAGACCGCATACCGTGGGCCTTGTGTTAACGGGAGTGACTTTCAGAGGGACGGACACTAGAGGAAGCACTTGAACAACACCACTTCTTGAGTAAGATTGTCTACGAACATGAAAGCGGGGTGTTACTGTGCTGCAACATGCCAAACGTCTTAGATGTGTCACAGTCTTCTAAGCTGCATTTCAATTCACTTGGACACAGTGCTATCCTACGCCCCTAGGCACTCAGAGAAATCACAATTTAGGGTAAGAGATCTCATTTATTTTAGTCACATTTAATAATATACTTAAGATATGATTAGATTTATGTGCACTGGGTAAAGCTGGCGCCTCTGCATTGATTTTTAAGCTCATGTGTTTATATCTTGGAATAGTTTAAGGCAAGGGAAAGGAGACTGATTAGTGACAGGATTCATTTTACTTATGCTTTTCCCTTGAGAAAAGTAATCCATGTCCTGAGACCAAAAATATTCCTATTCATTATAATTAGGAATGGAGGCTATTTGGTTATGCTCTTCTAATGGGTTATTGCATATTTTCAGATGCTACAAAAAAAATGAAGGATTTTTATCATATTGCCTGCTGTCCCTATTTGCAATAAAATTTTTTAAGCTGAGAATGGGGAAGGAAGTGACAAATAGGGTAGAGGAGGGGGCCAGAAGTAATTCTCTGCATCCAGGACCCTCTATTATAAGGTCAGAACGTTGATTTTTAATCCAAAGATAAAGGCAAGAATATTGAATATTGCCAGTCTCTTCTAGCTTCATTTAGAACATTGGTCCTTTATCCTGTCCTGGAGGATGCAGCAAAGTCTATTGAATTTGGTATTATTTCTTTCAAGTGAGATTTTTAGTATTGCTGGGCTATAATTCTGCCTGTGAACAATTTCATTGTGTTCTATGACTGGGCCTATTCTCTAGAATTCTTGTCCTTTCTGTATCCAGGACTGGACTTGCCCAAAATAAAACCAGTGTAGACTGTGCCAGCCACCTATCTCCTCAAAGCCTCTTGGTCATTCTCCTTCTGCTCAGAAACTGCTGAGCTAATACAGTCAGCCCTTGAGATTTCACTTTTTCATCACAGACACAGCATTGTTGTGGCTTTCTGGATAACGAGGATGTCTTTGCAGGGGCATGTTGGAGATTAAGTCCAGTATTTTCTGAGAAGTCCAGAGGCATGGCAGAAGTCAGGACTCTAATGAAGAGATCAGCCTTTTAGAAAACTAGGACATTTCTTTCTGCTTTGTAAAGGGGCTTATAATTTTACGTTCTGTGGGCTACCCATAACCATAAGGGCCTTCTTCCATTGCAGTCTGTGGATCCCTGGTCATCACTAGGAAGAGAGGACAGGACTGCTGAGTCCTCTGCCAGGGATGAGACAGGAATATGGATTGTAGGAATTAGCATTGCCATCTTCAAAAACTGTATTCACCCCCATGAACTTGAACAGCATTTATATTGTCCCCATTTTTTCTCCAAACATAAAAATCCACCCCCAAAATATGTCCTTATTCAGTTACCAAACGTGACAGAATTATTGTTAATATTTTTATCTCCAAGGGCTCTGAGAGAGACTACCAGCTTTGGGTCAATTCTGGCAAAGAAGAGGCACCATACCCACTTATTGGTAAGTTTCTTCAAATATCTAAGATAGGATTGTGTTTTAATTGTAATTCTAAGTGTCTATGAGAACTAGTCATGGAGTCCTGAATTTAAGTGCCATCAAATATTATATCTCATATAATATTTATTCATTCATTCAGTAAATACCTATCAACCATTTCCTAAGGGCTAGGCAAATAGTGTCTCTTCACTCAAGCAGTTAATGGTGTAGGTGAGAAGAGAAATGTAAATTTCTCTTTCTGTTTTTTTTTTTTTACTTTATAAACACCTATTTTGCAAACCTTTTTAAAATTTTTTCCATGAGAAAACAACATGTATTGGTATTCCTTTTCCCTATATATATTTTTCATCTTCAGTTCTTGAATTTCCTGTTCCCTTTCCTCCCTACTACATTGCCTCTGTGGAAGACCATCTGTAATCCAGTCATGCCTCTTAGTTGATCAGTGAGTATTCAACCCCTGCCCTAGGCATCCTAAAGAAAAGGAGATTAATCCATTTAGAGTCCTAAAAATATTCACTGACTTGTAAGCAAGCTACTACTTCAGTACTTTGCAATTTCTCTAGAAAGATTTTCCAGCATTTGTTCTGAGGAATTATTGGAAGTGAATAGGTTACATCTCACCTTGTTTAAACCATTTAGCTAAAAAAAAAAATACTTCTTTTTTGTTTGTTTGTTTTGGGTGTTTTGTTTCTGTTTGCGTTTGTTTGCTTTGAGGAGGAGAGCGAGGGAAGGACAGAGAGAGAGGAAGAGAGAGAATCTTACAACCCTGAGGTCATGACTTGAGCCAGAATCAAGAGTCAGATGCTTAACCACTGAGCCACGCAGGCACCCCCGCTAAAAATGCTTCTTGATCAGTAAGGTCACCCAGGGTGGTTTAACAGAAATAGAGCAAATAAGGGACGGGACAGTATCTGTAACAGATCTTGAGATGATAACAGTAATAAGTATAAGGATGATAATGATTTATGCCAATAAAAAAAAAAATGCTTAACTAGCTGCCAGAAAGTGTGCAGAGCATATTATATGCATTATCTCATGTAATCCTTTCATTTACCTGGGTGATAACTGCTTTCTAATTCAGGATGTTTCAAGTGATCTGAATAATCTAAAACCAACATATTCTCAGACTTAAAGTAAAGCAACCTGTCATACACATAGCTGAGGATAAAATTGACTGCATTTGTTTTCTTTTTTAATGGTGTCATTTTTGTAAAAATCAGCAATGAGGTTGTGATTAAAAATCAAATAATTGTTTTAATAAAATCTATTGATTAAAACTATTCGGATGGTAGCTTTCAGGCTTAAAACAGCTTCAAGCTTGATTGCTAACTCACACTAAATAAATAAATAAATAACCAACCAACCAACCAACCATGGGACACGATTTAGCAGCGATTCTCCATTGTATATTTCAGTGTGCCTTGGAAACTTCGGTTGTAGTGTAGCTGCTGGCTACTCGTTTTTTGGCCTTAATCCGTGGAAGCAGCTGTAGAGCTTGATATCATTGGAACATTGGTATTACATGCCTCTGCTGGATGGACAGGGAAGAGGTCACAGGGTGACATCCAGTGATAAATTAGAAATAGAAGAGAACTTATTCTCTGTACTTAAAAAAAAAAATAAAAATAAAAAAAGGCAGATCTACAGCACAGTGGAACTTGAAGGTTTCAGTGAAGGAAATGCAACCACCGAGAAGACTAAAGAGCAATCAGATGTCCAGGATTTAGTTTGTGTTTGCCATTTCCTCTTTGAATCCTGTTTCTGTGTTTCTAATACCCCGCAGTCTTCCTTCTGATTATTGCCTGTGAACACTACCCTCAGAGGGCAGCAGTGGGAGGAAAGCATAAATCACACAAACCAGTCTTAATGCTCTGAAGTAACTCTGATTATATAAGTAATAAGAAGTGATGAAATGTCTTTTTCAGACAGACATCTTGTGTTGAATAATAGTGATGCTTGAAATAGATAGTCCTTTGCTCTTACTATTTGAATAATATTAACCATTAAAGTTTACTTATTTGATCCTTATCGCTGTGTGATTTTTTAATCCATGGATTTAAGGGTGAGAGATGTCAAGGATTTGCTGAGGATTTACAGATACGGTTCGTGTTGAAGGAAAACTAGAATACCTTTAAATATTCTCAGAAGCGAACATAGGAAAAGTCAACATCATGCAACTCACAAGCTAATCTGTGCATTCCAAAGAAGATATTCTTTTAAGATTCTTTTCCCTTTGATTTTTTTTTCTCACCTCCCCCTCCCCGCCCCCCGCCCCCCGCCCCCAACCACCTGCTTAAAACTACTTTGATAGGGCCACCTGCATTATGCTGTGGTCTCCAAGCGTAAGAGCGTGCATAGTGATCATTCAGTCCACAAAAGGATTCTTTATTCCCGAAGTCCCAGGAGCAAACTGCAGTGCGTTGTAGTATGTGGCGCACATGTCCCCGATGCCCGTCAGCCTGAAGTCTACATTGAGATTTTTCTCTGTGTAGGGCATGAATATCCCTATGGAATTAAAATGAGCCATCTTCGGGACACTGTGCTCCTGACACAGGGATCGAAGGACAGCAGCACGCCGTCCGGCCTCCAGGAGTCCTTCCTCATGGAGCAGCTGCCCCGAGAGCTGCAGTGCCAGTTCATCCTGAAGCCCAGCCGCCTAGCCGCAGCCCAGCAGCTGAGCGGTGAGTTGCTTCTCCTCCTTCGCGGAGCCTGTTTTGAGCAAAAGTTTTTATTCTTGAAAAAAGTCAGTACAAAGGCAGAGATCCAAACTTCCAGCCAGATGAGGTATTTTTTTTTCTTTTGAATTTGCTAAGTGTTTTGAAGGGAAAGATGGAGTTTTAGAAGATAATTTTATAAATCAGCAGTAGGCGTGTACTCAGCAGTTAGCAGAACAGGCTGTTCCTTCTGTCTTCACTGTGCTTTTCCCCTTTAACCTTCTACTCGCTGCAGCGTCAGAGGCACCGGGCAGTGGCTCAGGTCCTCACTGCCTTCTTTGTACTGTAACACATCGCCCTGTGTGGTGCCCCTAACTGGTCACATGATAAGAGGGAGTCCGTCAGTGACGGGGCTCAGGAGACTGTGGATCTTGCTGTAGATAAGTATGTGAAGACTAAGGTGATCTGCATGGGAATCTCTCCCTAGTCTGCTAATCTAATCTGCATTCCCTGTCAACGTAGCCATCTCTTTCACTCACCCCATAATACTTTAGAATGATAAAAGTGATCTTGAACACATGAGGCCCGTTACTTACCCGAAACCATGTTTGAGCTTTAAGCCCTCAGTCTGAAAGCTAGGTTGTATGGGAAATAGAAGAAAATGTATGATACAGAAAGTGTGAGTGGGTGAGCAGAAAGTTGGTGCCGAATTTCCCTAGACACCTTTGTCCCTTTGAACCAGCTGGGGGATCAGGTGAACACGGCGACTCTTCTGTGTGCATTCCCCCACACAGGCACGTGCCCCCTGTCCCTCTGTGGTGGTGACCAACCTCAGACTTTATACTCCACTGAAGCCCTCCATCGGGGGCTGCGCCATCTTGCCAGCACAGCTGTAAAAGCCTAACCTTGCGTGTGCGCCGGCCACCTTCCCTCCTAGGATGGTAAATTGAGCTTTGGGGACTCCAAGGCTGTTTGCTCACATCTTTGGGCCATTTTGAAGGGGTATCATAGAGACGTCATAGTTTTCCATCCACTAAAACGTGAGCTCCGTGAAGGCAGGTATTGTGGTCTGTTTTGTTATTCTCAGCACCTGGAACAGCGCTTGACATACCTACAAGTAAGTTCTCAATAAATATTTGTTGGTCTTTAAAGATGCAAAAGGAATGTCACCTCTATAAGCTGAGAAGAATATTTCGCTCTTCTACCTTAATTCTCAGGTTTTTCAAAATTATTTCTCTGTGTCCCTTGTCACTTTCATTTTAATTAGTTTGACCAATAATCAGGAGTCAAAAATCCTAAGGGTTTTACCCAATTTTGCCAACGACTTGCTTAATTAAATTGTAGGCACTCTGTGCTTATTAATCCTCTGTTTCTCCTAATTGGAAGTTAGGATAATTGTGGCTACAGCTATAAGAGGATCAGAGCTGGAGTAATTGTAGACCAATGGTGCCAACAAAGCTGGGCATCAGAATCACCTGTGCAACTAAAAACTTACGGTTGAACCAGTTCTGTATTTTTTAACACATAAGATTTAGAGCTACAGCTGCTTTGGAAACCACCAATTTAAATCAGGGTTCAGCAGATTTTTTCCATAAAGGGCCAGATAGTAAACTTTGCAGGTCAACAAACAAAATTGAGGAAATTATGTAGCTACTCATGTGACAAGAGAGAAAACAAATTGCCACCCATTTTTATTGATGATAATTAATATATAGTAATAATTGAGTACGGTTTCATGTAATACAGGTCTAGTAATGAGAAGAATTGAATTCTTTTGGAGGAATAACCTTTTGCGTAATTGGAGCACCAAGTTCATCATAATTGAATGCAAAATGTTCTGATCTGTAATGAGATTTTATATATTTTATCGTCTTTGAAAATATCTTTTCACATAGGTAGTTCCAAGTACTACTTTCATTCTACTAGCATATAATTTTAGTTGCATATATTCCCCTCTTCGAAGGCATTTGTAGAATTTTGATATTTGTCTTTGAGCATGTCACTGTAGATGAATCACTTCCAATTGAAGATGGGGCAGAAGCTTCTCAATGGCACAGTTAAAGGATCTTGGGAATCTGGAAATTTCCTTTGCACTTGCATTGAGGTTGGTAAAATAGCACTGCAACTGTAGTTGGAGCTCAGAAAATATATCTGTTACCAATGTGTGTGAGAATGGAGATCTTGCTTCTTTAACTTCTGATAGCACAAGAAGGGGAGAAACACCTTGACGTTACTCGTGATGAAGTGTCAGTTGTTTTCAAAATGAAACTTTCCGAAGTTTTATGTCTAAACACGTTTTTGCCTTGTAATTCATTAAGAAACATCATCCAATTTGCAGCGAAAACTAATTTCCAAAGCCAATCACTACTAGAAAAAAATCTTCTCTTTCATAAAAATTTCAATCTCAGCCGTGAGCTCAAATCTCACTATAAAACTTTACCCCTGGAGAGCCATTGAGCTGCTATGTGATAGCACAGGTCAGGCCAGTCAGCTTCTGTTTCTGACAGAAATTCACAGAAATGGCAATGGGTAAGTCCAGGAGAGCGAATGAAGTTTACCGTGGACTCTGCTGGTCCAGTAATCCATGATGGATGCAAATACTTCCCATGCGGTACTGCTGATGAATTATACACTGAATACCGCTGGATACTAAACACTTTACATTTTCACAAGCTTTGCAGATTTGTCAAATTACATCTTTTTTCTGGAATCTGAAGATTCCACTTGAGGTTGTACTGAATTATCATTAACTTTTCAAATTCTATGACAGCATTCTTACCTGTAGTTGTTCCTTGCAGACTGAAACACCTCAGTCACTTCAAACGAGGCACTGACTTCTCAAATAAACAACTGAACAGTATTGGTAACATCTGCCAACTAATCAAGAACCAAGGAAAGTCGCTCAAAATAATTTGCCTTGTTTTTTAGTTTCCTATTAATGTTACTCCAAATGTTCTCAACTATGCAAGCAGCTGTTCTCACCAAAAAGGCTAATATCCTCAAGTGTAGTTTCTGTGTACACATCTCTTTGTCAGCTGGAAGCATACAAAATTTAAGCAGCTGACCCCTGGTAAATGGCCTTACCTGCATCAATGAGCCGCTCAGAAACGGACATTTTTTGGAGCCTCATTTTTGTTTTTTTTATTTTTGTAAAGAAATTCTGCAATGCTGAGATATTTCATTTAAATATTCCACATTTTTCTACTCATCACTTTCTTCTGAGTTGGGAATATTGTGCTGAGTTCCTAGTGTGATTATGTCAACATATAGTATATTCTTTTACCACAGCTGTTATATCCTTGCATGATTTATTGCAATAACGCAGTCATCCATACTGCTCTGTGCCTTAAAAGCTCAACACTAGACATGACAGGTAATAAATTAAAATTTTACAGTATCATGATACCCAAGGCACTCAAAGTATTATCCACATGTAAATGTGTCATTGCAGTTCATTGTGTTGAACAACAGTGCAAAGCATCAGTGAGAGCCCCACTGATGGCCTTTGTCACAACTACTAGGCTGCCATTGAGCATGACGTCAGAGCAGCCATGGACAGTACATAAACGAATGAATGTAGCTGTGTTCCAGCAAGAATTTCATATAATTTTTAGGTGTCACTGAATGTTGTTGTTCTTTTGATTTTTTTCAACTTTCAAAAATGTAAAGACCTTGAAGGCTGTCCAGAAAGAGATGTAAGGCCAGATTTGGCCCATGGAGCATAGTTTGCTCCCTCATATGTGGAATTTTGTCAAGTGCGTTTTCCGCATCTACTGAAATGATGATATGACTTTAACTCTTCCTTTTGGTGATGTGGTGTACCACATTGATTGATTTGCCAATGTTGAACCATCCTTGCATCCCTGGAATAAGTCAATAATGGTGTATGATCCTTCTAATGTATTGTTGACTTTGGTTTGCTAATGATATTCTTGAGAATTTTTGCATCATGTTCATTAAGGATATTGGCCTGCAATTTTATTTTCTTGTGTCTTTGTCTGATTTTGATATCAGAGTAGGGCTGGCCTTACAAAATGAGTTTGACAGTGTCCTTCCTCTTCTATTTTGTGAAAGAGTTTGAGAGGGATTTGTATTAATTCCTCTTTTCATACTTGGTAGAATTCACTAGTTAAGCAATTTGGTCTGGACTTCTGTTGGTAGGGAGGATTTTAATTACTGATATTATCACCTTACCAGTAACTGTCTGTTTAGATTTTATTTTTTTTCTTAATGGATTTTATTTTTATTTTTATTTTTATTTGAGAGAGGGAGAGAGAGCATGTGAGAGTGTGGAAGGGGTAGAAGGGGAGATAGAATCCCAAGCAGGCTCCATGCCCTGTGCAGAGCCCAATACAGGGCCCTATCCCACAACTGTGAAATCATGACCTGAGCCAAAATCAAGAGTCAGATGCTCAACTGACTGAGCCACCCAGGCTCCCCTGGTCTGTTTAGATTTTCTGTTTCTTCCATTATTCAGGCTTGTAAGGTTGTATGTTTCTAGAATTTTATCCATTTCTCCTAGGTTTTCCAATTTGTTGGTATGTAATTGTTCACAGTAGTCTCTCATGATCATTTGTATTTTTGTAATATCAGCTGTAAGCCTCCTATTTCATTTCCGATTTTATTTATTTGAGCCTTCTTTTTCTTGGTGAGCTAGCTTGAGATTTGTCAATTTTCTTTATCTTTTCAAAGAAGCAGCTCCTGGTTTCAATGATTTTTCTCTTGTCATTTTAGTCTTTGTTTCATTTATTACTGCTCTGATCTTTGCTATTTCCTTCCTTCTGATAACTTTGGGCTTTGGTTGTTCTCCTTTTTCTAGTTCCTTGAGGTGTAAGGTTAGGTGGTTTATTTTAGATTTTCCTGTTTCTTGGCATAGGCATTTATTTCTGCTAATTTCCCTCTTAGAACTGCTTTTGCTGCATCCCGTAAGTTTTGGTATGTGGTATTTTTTTTTTTTTTGACCCATGTTTTTCAGTAATTTTCAGTTTGTTTGATCTTCATGTATTTGAATTTTCCAGTTTTCTTTTTGTAACTGATTTCTAGTTTCATACTGTTGTGGTCAGAAAACATGCTTGAATATGACTTCAGCTTCTTAAATTTGTTAAGACCACTTTTGTGGCCTAATATATGATCTCTCCTGGAGAGTTTTTCCATTTTCACTTGAGAAGAATGTGTATTCTGTTCTGTTTGGATGGAGTGCTCTGTATGTATGTATGTGAAGTCCATCTGGTCTACCATGTCGTTTAAGGCTAGTATTTCTTTATTGATTTTTGGTCTGGATGGTCTATCCATTGATGTAAGTGGGGTATCCAGGTCCCCTACTATTATTATATTGCCATCTATTTAATTCCACTAGGTCTGTTCACATTTGCTTTATATATTTATGTGCTCCTCTTTTAGGAGCACATAATAAATATTTACGATGTTATTTCCTCTGTGGATTGACCTCTTTATCATTATATAATGACTTTCTTTGTTTCTTATTATAAACTTTGTTTTTAAAGTCTGTTTTGTCCAATGTGACATAAGTATAGCTTCTCCAGCTTTCTTTTGGTTTACATTTGCAGGGAATATCTTTTTCTATCACTTCATTTTCAGTCTGTGTATGTCCTTAAGTCTGAAGCAAGTCTCTTGTAAGTAGCATATAGATGACTCTTATGTTTGTTTTTTTAATCCATTCAGCCACTCTGTGTCTTTTAATTGGAGCTTTTAGTACATTTACATTTAAAGTCGTTATTCATAGGTATGTGCTTATTGCCATTTTGTTATTTGTTTTCTGGCTGTTTTGTAGTTCCTCTGTTCCTTTCTTCTTTTCAGCCTCTCTTCCTTTTGGTTTGATGGTGTTCTTTAGTGATGCCTTAGTTCCTTTCTCATTGTCTTTTGTGTATCTACTGTAGATTTTTGCTTGGTGGTTACCATGAGACTTACATACAACAGATTTATAACATTCTAGTTTAAGTTGATAGTAACTCAAGTTTCTAAAGCTCTGCATTTTTACTCTACCCTGCTGTGTTTTATGTTTTTGATGTCACATTTTACATCTTTTTATCTTATGTAACCCTTAACTAATTATTATAGTTTGTTATTTTTGCTACTCTTGTCTTTTAACCTTCATGTTAGCTTTATAAGTGATCAATACACTATCTTATATGTTTATTTACCTTTACCATTGAGAGTTATATTTTTATATGTGCTATATTTTTATATGTTTTCAGCTTGAAAATGTCCCTTTAACTTTCCTGTAAGGCTGATTTAGTAGTGATGAACTCCTTTAGCTCTTACTTTTCTGGAAGACTATCTCTTCTTTAATTCTGAATGATAAGTTTCCTATGTAGTATATTCTTCCTTGGAAATTTTTTTCTTTCAGCACTTTGAATATATCATGCTACTCCCTCTAGCCTGCAGAGTTTCTGCTGAAAAATCTAATAGTCTTATGGGGGTTCTCTTGTACATAACAAGTGATTTTTCTCCTGATGCTTTTAAGATTCCCTCCTGGTCTTTAAATTTTGGCATTTTAATTGTTATGTGTTTTTGTGTGGGTCTCTTTGGATTCATCATATTTGGAACTCTCTAGGATTCCAGGGTGTGGATGTCTTTTTCTCTTCACAGCTTAGGGAAGTTTTTAGCCATTATTTCTTCAAATAAGTTTTTTGACCCTTTCTCTATTTCCTCTCCTTTTAGGAATCCTAAAATGCAAATATTAGTTTGCTTGATATTGTCCCACAAGTCCCTTTACCATCTTTAGTCTTTTTTTTTTTTTCATTCCTTTTTCTTTTTGCTGCTTAGATCAGGTGAGCACCTCTGCCTGGTCTTCAGGTTCACTGATCCTTTCTTCTACTTCCTCTGGTCTGTTGTTGAACCCTTCTATTGTCTTTTGTTTTGTTTTAAGTTTATTTTGAGAGAGAGCAGGGAGGGTCACAGAGGGAGAGAGAATCCCAAGCAGGCTTCACACCAGCAGTATGGAGCCTGACACAGGGCTTGAACTCATCAACCATTAGATCATGACCTGAGCCAAAACCAAGAATCGGACGCTTAACTGACTGAGCCACCTCTGCTCCACTACTGTGTTTTTTTAGTTCAGTTATGATACTCTTCAGCTCTGTGACTTCTGCTTAGAACTTTCCTGTATTTTCTGTCTCTTTGTTGAAGTTCTGTGTGTATCCATTCTTCTTTTGAGTTCAGTGAGAATCTAAATGGTCATTACTTTGAATTCTTTATCATTACTTACCTTCACTTCATTAATTTTTTTTGAGGTTTTTTTCTTCTGTTTGTAGTATCTTCCTGTGTTTCTTCATTTTGCTTAACCCTCTGTACAAGTTTCTATAGATTAAATTCTATACAGCTACTTCCCCCAGTCTTTAAGTGTCGACCTTGTGTAGGAGATGAACCTTAACATTCACCCCTGCCCTGGCTCTTCGTTGTCTCTGAAACCTTTGTGATTGTCCAAGCATCCTGTCTTATTGTCAATAGCTCCCAGTAGTTGAGGGTGTTCCAAGACCAGTCAGTGTTCCAAAGGGGGAGGATCTCACTCAGCACCTATATTTAAGCTGATTGGAAGCCAGACCTCCAGGCAGCAGCTTTTACAGAATGCAAATATATGCTGTCCTTTGGGACCACAAGCATACAACCTGCTGGTCCCTAAAGCCAGGCCATCTGAAGGTGTCCCCTGGGCAACAGTAGCAAAAGTCAGGGTTCCAGATAAAAGTATAAGCTTCTTTCTGGGAGACACCGGTGATCTATAAAGAGGCAGAGGGGAAGTGCAAAAATGTATCCACCATCCTGTGTTCCCTGAGAATACCTTCATGGCCTCTAGATGTGTGCCAAATCTGAAGCTTGTCCCTAAAGCTGAATCTTCAGGACTGGCAAGTAGGCCTCGTTCACAGAAATGATGGGGGTGTGTTTCAGTCTGCTGTCTTCAGTGCTCTGGGTGTAATAGTCTGCCAGGAACCATCTGTGATTCTTACAGTTTCATGAGACATAGGAATGCAAGTCACCATGGCCTCCAGTACCAGGCAGTCATTGGGCATCCCCTGGGTGAAATCCACAAAAACCTGTCAAAACTGGTCACCAGACATGTGTATCTCCAGGAGAGGAAGAGCATGAAAATGGCATCCACTGGCTGGAGCAAGGCAGATGGGGAGTGTAAAAACAGCACCTGCCCAAAAAAGCAGAAAAAAAGGAAAAGGAAAAAAAAGGAAGGGAGGGAGGGAGGGAGGGAGGGAGGAAGGAAGGAAGGAAGGAAGGAAGGAAGGAAGGAAGGAAGGAAGGAAGGAAGGAAAGGCAAAGGGAAAGAAAAAGAAAGGAAGGGGGGAAAAAATGGCACCTGCCAGCTTTAGTTAGGCAGAGGGAGAGCGTGGAAGATGCTGCCCACCCGCTGGAACATAAGGATCATAAAGATGGCACCTGCTGGAAAGGGAACTGTGTGTGTGTGTGTGTGTGTGTGTGTGTGTGTGTGTGTGTGTGTGTGTGAAATATATATACATGGTACCTGTTAGCTTTAGCAAGGCAGAGGAAGAGCAGGAAGCCTCCATCCCTCTGGAGTGTCCTGGTGGGTCCCTAACCCTCAGACCAGTGCTCTAAAATTAGGAAATGAGTCTCTTACAGATAAAGCATGGGTGCTTTACAAAGAGCCGCTTCTGCACTGGGCAGTGGGGCTGGTGAATCTGCACGTGGGCATTTCAAAAGCCATTCCTCAGTTGGGCACCGCCCTGTGGGTATTGTGAGTGTAAGCCTTAGTAGTCTTCAAAACCACACATTTTGGGGACTCATCTCTCAAGTGCCAGTCTTGAAAGCTGGGATGCCTCATGTGTGGGGTATGAACGCTGCACTTCTCAGGGAGAAGCTCCAGATTTTGAATTTCCTCCCAACTGTGGATCACCATGTCAGTGGTGGAGTTTATGACAAGGTCGTACCTCAGCCTTTCCTACCCACTTTGATGTGGTTTCCCTCTTTTTCCCAGTATGAAGGCGTTGCTCCAGCCATTTTTAGGTTTCTTTAGAGGAAGTTGTTCCATGTCTAGCTGTAGACTAGTGTCCCTGTGGGAGGAGGTGAGTTTAGGACCTTCCTATGTTTCCATCTTGCTAGATTTCTAACTAAGGGCTCTTTTAAATTATTTTTCTAGGGGCGCCTGGGTGGCTCAGTCGGTTAAGCGGCCGACTTCGGCTCAGGTCACGATCTCGCGGTCCGTGAGTTCGAGCCCCGCGTCGGGCTCTGTGCTGACAGCTCAGAGCCTGGAGCCTGTTTCGGATTCTGTGTCTCCCTCTCTCTCTGCCCCTCCCCTGTTCATGCTCTGTCTCTCTCTGTCTCAAAAATAAGTAAACGTTAAAAAAAATTTTTTTTTTAAAAATAAATTATTTTTCTATAACAATTTATAAGCACAGACTTTTAAGAATTGTAATTTTTAACATTCAGATCCCTAATTTAAGCATGAAGAAACAATAGCTTGGACATTGCTGGGATTATTCAGTAAAGCTCAATCTATTCAAATTTAGTTTGCTCTACAATTACATCTCCCTTATATTTTTTATAGCAATCGCATGTTTTTTCATCAGCCTTTGACGCTTAGAAAGTAAGAGCTATGCATTGAAATCTCTGCAAGAAAATAAACTTTAATGAAAATGTTTTTCTCTCGGTCCCAGAGCGAACATGAACTCTGAAATCGAATGTTGTACATAACAAAAGGCATGGCCGCAGCTGAAAGTATTTATAATGAAGTACAGGACTCCATTTCTGCTTTATCCTCTGTCAACACTCATAGGATAGCTGGGTATATAACTTCATGGTGAAGAATTTTTCCTAAAAGTTGGAAAGCTAAAAAGTTAAATAAATCTGAGAGTTTTAGAAGTAACAAAAACAGGTTAAATGCAAGGAAAGTACACTGAGTACAACTACTCAACATATATGAACATATATATTAAACAAACATTTGCAGATTGACATTGGTAAACACAGGACCCCCCCCCCCGCCCCTTCCTGGGTTTAAGGATGGGTTTGGTTTCCTTTTCTGTTTCTTTAAAATGGTGAAGGTTGGGAATGTCAAGGCAGGAAGTGCTCTAGTTAAGCAGAGTCTGGTATTCCTTTCTGTCTGCACATTCCCAAAGGGTGTTTCACTAAATGGATAATGGAAAGAGGAGGGGGTCCTCTTTGTGGGGAGGAGGTGGAGGACTTTGCAGTTTTAATCAAAACTGCTGTGGCCCATACCCTTGCAACGCAGTACTTTAACATACATTTAATCCTCTTGACAAGGCTTTGAGTTGTAGGTCATAAGGTTAAGTAACTTGCCCAAATAAATATCTGAACCGGGAGTCTCCCTGGGCTCCTGATTCCAGAGCCACAGACCTTCGCGCCTGGATATCTGTACACTGATGAGGCACTTACTGTATTCTAAGGAAGCCAACGGTGGACGATGGTCTGAGGCCATTTGGTAAGATGTCACTTGTATGATTGTCTTCCCACAGTTGGCTTTTGTGGTATTTGGTTTTAAGTTGGTTTTTCGGAGGATATAATAGCCGAACAATATAAAACTCTTCTAGAAAACACATATGTGAAATTAGTATTTGACACTTACGACCTTTTCCACCCTGAAAAGACAGTCCCCTTTAAATGTCCCATTCTTAGGCAATGTTGAGCAGCTGACCATCCTCTGTGGTAGCTTGCTCGGCTGTGGTGCCCCGCGGCACAGTCAGGTGACTAATCGCCGCGCACTCTTCCTGGAGAGAATAGCGTCCGATGTCGTGTGGGCACCACCTGAGGGTTCTCCCACCTCAGACCTCTGTTCTCTGAGTCTTAATCACAAGCCGTTTTGAATCTGCCTCACACGTGTGTGTCTGGTGGGCCAGCCAGAGATTAGGGCAGAACGTAGACACGATATTTGGGGCTCCCACTCTTCATTTTTCTCCTTTCTGGGATTCCCCAAACACACACACTCTCCAGCTGCTGTGGTTCCCCCCATCTCCATTCTGTAGCTCTTCCAGCCAGCGAGAGTGCAGGTTTCCACAGATTTCAGTGACCCTACCGCCCTGGAGCCTGTCCTCAGGCTAAAAGCTGTGCACATGGGAGAGCTGTCTTGTGCCATCCCCTCTTGTAAGCGTCACACTTTTACTTACCCACTGTCTTCTGGTCACTGTTTCCTGCCTTTAGGTAGGCTATCGTATTTTAAAATTTCATCTAGAGTTTATCATTGTTACCAATGTGTAATGTGCTGGGGTTGGGGAACCGCAGTGGAGGGGTCCAAAGGAGCCTTAGAGAGCTGTCTTTTTATGTATCAGATCGTGTGCAAATCCATCAACTTTCAGGGTAAAATTAGATACAGATGACATCAAAAATGTTTTAGCGCTATGACCTCACAGTCATGATTCACTGTCGACCTTTCTTCTGCCTGTTTTGTTCACGCTGTCCCTTTCCGGCTAAATCTCTCAATTCAGTTACTGCTAGAGAATGATTTATTGAGTACTTACAGGGTGCGAGCCGTGATGCCAGGTGCTCTTGTTGAAATTTTGTTCATTCAAAATCCAAATCAAATGCAAATGCCTCCAGGATCACTCCCTCCCTCTTAATGGGTAGATGTGCTTTACCATTCTTCTGAATGCCTTTGGTGCTTTGTCCTTCCCTTAGGAGATTTTATTTATTAATATACTTGCTCACCCCCACCACCACCACCAGACTTGTTCCCCCATTAGATCATCAATTTCACCTTGGCAAGGGCAAGTCTCACGCAAGTTTGCACCCATCTGTGCTGCCTTAAATATGCTTTTTAAAGTCAGGAACTAAAAAGATACCTTAGAAAAAGTCTTTGCAGTTGGAAAGAAGTGGGGGGAATGTAGAGCATTAGCTTCCTGTCTTTGTTTTTAGCTGTAGAGAGGGGCATCAAGTAATAAAGCATCATTTATGTGTAAAGAACATCTGAATAAAGACAACTCTTGTTTTTTTCCTTCTTCTCCATCCTCCTCCTCTTCTTCCTTCTTCCCCTTCTCATTTTCTCCCTTCTCCTTTTCCTTCCTCTTCCCTTCTGTTTCTCACCATTTAATTGTGGTTTGATTTAATCTTCAGCTTCTTTGTGTGCATGGTCTCATTTTAAAATGGGATAATATGTGTACATATGAAACAATTTTTGCTTTAAGTTGTTATATTTCAATAAGGGAGGCTTTTCTTTGTCTTTGAAGGTCTAGTGCCAAAGCTCAAGTAAACAGACCAGTGATGTTCCAAAGTTGGGATGGAGAATAACCTAAATGTTTGATTTTTCCTTAATTTATAAAATGTTACAGTGAAATTTCTTTGATTGAATTATCAGTAACAAAGGACACCTGTAAGCATTTTTTTTCCTCTTTGAACCATAGTAATGAACATACTATGAGTTGGAAACTATAAAAGTAAGGTTAAGTGAATAAAAGAGTTTTTCTCATAATCTCACTTCTTCCTTAGATTCAGGACAGAAGACATTTAAAAGGAGAAGGTCTCTCATAAACTGGGCCTTTTGGCGGGGGTCTAGCATTCATCTGGATAACTTGCCCGTGTCACCAACATCCCCTCTGCCGGGGCAGCTCTTTGGAGTTTCTCTGCCAAATATCTGTGAGAACGACAATCTGCCCAAACCTGTCTTGGTGAGTTTTGGCCTGTGACACTAATGGGAAAGGAGAGCTCTGGGAGGGAACTCTGTTCTTAAATAAAAAAATTATAGACACCCATGGCTTTGGCTGAGAATATTATTACTTCATAGAATAAAGTCTGATTAAGCTGTTGCAGAATCATAAGGAACACATAATAGGGAGAGAGCGTGTCGGCTGCTGGTTCCAGGAAAAAGCCACACAAGTCTGCTCACCTAAACACAGTTCGCTCGGTAGGCAGAGTCCACGCTAGAGTCCCGTTAACCCTCACATTTCTCTCACGGTCTTTCTTGAACTCTGCGTTGTTCTGGAAGTTTGCTTTAGTCACCCTAGAAACAGAAACTACCCATTTTTGTACTTGTTAAAAATCTGGCGTGTGTCATATTTGTGCTTCAGGTGTTTACACATATACATCCTCTGGCATTTAGTTGCCTTCCAGAAATAGAATGGGTCAGATGAAACCACTGAGTCTGTCCTGTCTCCTTGCTCTGTGAAATGATCACTGCAGGGACGCTGTGTTGAGTGTCCACTATCAAGATGCATAGCACTTACCCTGTATTGTGCACTCGTAACATGCCATACATATCTCTAGCCGCTTTTTGGGCTTACGCCTCACAGCAGAGTTAGCAGTTAGTATCACTACCCTGGCCCCCGCTTTACAAATTAAACAAAATAAAAGCTTCAAGTTTACCAGAGGTCACACAGGTTTCTGGTCCCATGAATTGCCTGTCCCCAACACCCACCCTCCTTCCTACACTGCAAGCAGAGGAAATTTCTTTGCTAGAAAGCAAGCAAAATGAAGCATTGATCATGATGCAGTGGAGCGGGGAAAGCTTCCTGGAAAAGGTGATTTTTTTTTTTCTTTTTAGCTGAATTTTAAAAGAATGACGTAAATACAGGAAGTAGAATAAGGAAGAAAGACAAGTGAGTGGAGAATGAGTCTGGCAAGGATATTTCCATATTCAGGGAAAGAGTCCGAATTAGAGAATAAAGGGCAAAGGGTAGTGAGGTAAGGAGAGAGAGACAAGTTTACAAGGGACCTTGAAGCAGTCAGAGAAATTTGATTTTCAAGCGGCTGGTTGTTGTTGGTTCATTGAAGAAAAGACAATGTCAGTGAAGTAAAATATTTCAGATGCTGAATATAGCAAGGAAAAAACAGAGGGAAAAGATTTAGAGATACCAAAAAACAAACAATTGAGTCCTTCTACAGCTCCTCCTTCACCACTCTTCCCCTGGGACATCCTCACCGCTGGCAGCCAGAGAGGGCAGGTATGTGTTCCCATGCTTGTATGTGTGAAGTGCCATTTTGGTTTTTTCCTTTGCTTCCTTATAGGATATGCTTTTCTTTCTTAATCAAAAAGGACCCCTCACAAAAGGTATCTTCCGACAGTCGGCCAATGTGAAATCCTGCAGAGAGTTAAAAGAGAAACTGAATTCTGGAGTTGAAGTACACCTAGACTGTGAATCTATTTTTGTGATAGCATCTGTCTTAAAGGTACGAAAGGTTCTCCCTTCATCTACCCCTGCCATAGCTCTGGAGAAACATGACTGGTTCCTCCCATGACAACATTTTTCCCAGCTGCAAAGAACCGTAATAGATTTAGAATCTAAGAAGTGTTAAAAACACTTCACAAAGCCAACACTGGCCCTCAAAAGCCACTGCCAGCGATTTGGTGTGTCAGAGGTGCTTGTATGTCTTCTCACCCCACCCCGCTCCCCCCATCACTGTGCTGCCCCATACCAAAAATAATAAAATTAAAAATCACCAAAATACGTGTGGCATATTTACCAAAATAAACATCCTGATTATGATGATTTCTTCACAGTCTCATTACCTTCCTAATAAAGGCAAATTTTCAAAAAGAAACCTGTATTAAACTTTGAAGCAGAGTTTATCATAATAAACATCTGTCGAACAACTAAAACAAAAAATTTCTCCGAGACCGCTGAAAATCCCATTCACTTTTACAATCACCAAGGCTTCCCCTGTCCCCTAGTGCCTTTTTAAAGTGAAAGTGGAGTAGGAAAGACTCCGACATCTGGGTTTTTTATAAAACCCTTACCGCATTTGGCATTTGTTATGGTTCTTAGCCTTCACCCCATGGTTACTTAACTCACATCCATAGCTGAGTTAGAGCTCTTCTAGAATGTTTTCCTCCCCACATTCTTGAAAACGCCTCACATTTTTTGAACACCTAGAGTCAGAACCAGCTCGGAGCAGAGGCTTCAGCTGCAGCAGCGGCAGCCTCTGCAGCCCCGCCTCAGGCTCCCGTCTCCCAGCCCGGCTGGAACTCAGCGGGGCCCCGGCCAGAGACCAAGCAGGGAGGAAGACCCTTCCTTGTCCCTCCTCCTGGTCAGCTGCTTACTTCATGACTTTAGGAACAGTCACGTGTTTCCCGGCACATGAGCCGTGTCTGCTCTCAGCCCCTGCTGTAGGCTTTTGCAAAAAAGCATCACTCACAAAACCTGGAGAGCTGGAGCTAGGGTCATCTCATGTGCTTTGCACAGTTTGTCACGCCTCTTCAGTCCTGAAATACAACACACGTATGTGTGGTGCGCTTAGCCAGGCATGTGTGCGGGGTAGATAGGCACAAGGAGTTTTCTTTTTCTTAACCATGTAATTGGCTTTCTTCCATCTCTTAAGAGGTTAAAGCCTACGTTTTAGAAAATTTTCCTTACCATGCTGTTCTTCCTTCACAGCACCACACTTAAAATTTTGTGCTAAATTTTTGAGGCTTTTATCAAGAAATATGATTCTAGAGGAGTCAAATTGTATCTCCAATTGCAGAAATAACACTTGTACCAAAATAAGCAAAAGACAAATGATTGAAACATCTGGTTAAATGGGTTCCAAGTAATTGAAGTTTTATAATCACATAACTGTGTTTTACTCTCATTTCTTCCAAGTGGTTGCAGGAAAGGAGATACTTTTTGCCAAAAGTTTTTCAACTTTTGGTTTGTTTTGTTTCTTGTGTTTAAGACTATTTGGAAGTGGTACTTAAGTTTTCCTTTATTTTTTACTTACGCTGGCTTTGCTTAAATACAAGCTTAACTCTTTAAACTGTAATTGGAAGAAAATTGCTTGAGACACTGTAACTTTGATCCTTCGAACCTTTGAGGAAGGGTTCCCTTTTAATCCTAGAGAAATCTCATCTCAAATTAATTTGGGAGTTCTGCTGATGACCTGGGCTCTGCTCTTGGAGGGAAGGAGACTCATTGGAGGGCTGTGAGCTGGTGATTGTAATTCAGAACCAGCTCTCACATCCTTTCCCGGCTGTGATGGTGGTCGTATTTCGTAACTTGTTATGCCAGCTGTGCAGAGTTCATTGAGATGTTACGAGTTATTATCTTTCAAGTGTAGGTTTAAGATTTAATGATGTTTTTCTTCAAGACAGATCATAAGTATGTTTTCCACTGAGATTTAAAAAGAGAGCTATTGTCACTGCCCCACTTTGAAATAACAAAATTTGCCTCTTCTAAATCTGACTTTTAAAGTAGGTGCAGCAACTAAAATTAGTTTGGAATTATGAAAATTCAGTAGCTTTACCCCAAAGGAGATAACTGTCCTGTGATGACACATCTGAATTACACGTATGCAGGTGCACTTCTACGGAAGATGTAATAGAACAGAGAAAGACTTTGAAGCAATCTCTTCCTACTTGTTAGCCACTTTTTAAAAAATGTATAATAGGTAACATCACTACAAAGGGGTGTTTTAAATTATCTTAGAATCTCAAGTACAGTTAGTTGGCCTTCCTTTATTCCTTTTCAATATTTGACCATGTGAAAACTAGCAACAGTTCAGTAATGACCTCTACTTTGTCTGGGACTGTGTGGCATTGCGGTGCACCAAGGAGAAGTTGAGGGTGTATCCGTGCCCTGGAGGAGCTCATCCTGGGGAAGATGCACACCTAATCCCCTAAGTGTAACAATTAGATACCACAGCCTCCCTATCAGTGATAACAAACGTGGCACGTGAGTAACATGTGTGCCTTCTGTAGGCACTTGGGTGAAGCTTCTGACTTGGTTTTGCAGGCAGAGTTAAAATTGCTGTGTTGCTGACTTTGACCTTCTCTGTGTTGTTAGCGGGTGCTTGCAGGAGGCTCGTCAACCATGGGTGCAGTGCTGAGACATGAAATTGAGTTTTCTCTGCCTGAGGTTTACTGAGGTAGAGATCAGACTTTGCAAGCTTGGCCCTGTTAATACCATGCCAAAAGCAACAGAGAGAGTTGGCCGGGAACAGAAATGAATATAGGACCAGGACCAAATTTAATTTATTTTTAAGCTTTTTATAAACAAAAGTCAAACAACAAATACCTTTGGTCATATCCTACTCGCATTATAGTCTGGTTTCACCACACCCAGCCCTGCCAGCAGTCTCAGCAGATGGGAGTCTCAAAGGCCAGAAAGGATGATGTACTAGGGACATGCTTAGTGTCCCTAGGCATGTGGGTGCGGCCCCATGCTCCCAGAGCCCGGCCAGGCCTGGGCCGGCATGCTGTCTCCCCTCCTCCCCAAATGTGGGAAGGGAGTGCCAGGGGAAACTCTTAAGTACCTCTGGATGGAGCTGGGCTTTGTTTTCTTCACCTCTCTATCCCTAGCACCTCGAACAGCACCTGGCACACAGGAGCACATGTGTGTAGAGCGATAGGATGACGGACTATGGCGTTTTGAACCTCACAAATGTGTCAGTGCATTTCTTGGAATTGGAGATTTGAGAAGGGAAAAAAGGACTTGGGATGGTTTGCCAGACCCCTGTCACATGCTAACATGTATGCAAAGGCGATTTCAGCCCAAACAGGTTGTCCTTATCTTTCCCACTACGGTCCAGACTCCAATTTGCCTCTGCTTTTTGTTAGAAAAAATCAAAGCGTGTGTTTCTTACGTGTGCACGACAGTAGAGTGGGCACAGAGCTCTGTATATTCCAAAGAAGGGAGGACTTAACTTTTCAACAAAACACTTGCTTTCTGATTTCCCCAGTACATATTTAGCATGAGAATAATGATTTAAAATATTTATTTTTCCTCCTGTGTAAGGATTTTCTGCGAAATATTCCAGGAAGTATTTTTTCATCAGATCTCTATGATCATTGGGTCTGTGTAATGGATCAAGGAAATGATGAAGAGAAAATAAATACAATTCAAAGGTAATTCTTCTAATTTGGTCATGTCTCAAAAATACTTAAAAAATAACTTCTATTTTATAAGCTTGTCTATTCAAGTAATGATGACTAGCAAAGTCAGATCCATGAGGGCCAGTTTGAAAACAGATTTATGCTAACTGCTATCATTGTTATTATTGTTCTCCCCTAATCTTAGTCACATGGAATGCTTGACCATTGTACACCTCCTGTGTATCTGAATCTGATAGAGCTGAAACCCATTAAACCAATAATACTGTAGACTCAATCTACGATCTGTGATCTTAATTTTGGTAAATATTTAACTAACCAGACAACTCCTCGTATATCTCATTCAGCAACTGAATTCACACAGAGAAAATTCCCTCCCCTCAAGGAACTCACTGTCTAGTAGAGTGGGTAGGTAAACCAAGAATCACAGTGTAGCATAATGGGTGCTATAAGAGAAATGTGAAAGAGGTATTGTGGGAGCACTGGAGAGAGACAGTTAATTGTTGAAAGTGTCACAGAAAAAGGGAGTTGCACAGCCTTAGTCTTATCACAAAGAATGCATTGTCTTTTCTCCTGCGAAGAGAGGTTGCTGGCAGAACTCACAGCTGGTATTCCGATCGCTTCCTGCCCTTATAAGGGAATAGGAAAGAAGTGTCCAAAATGCAGTACTCCAGTTCTGTGAAAACCCAGGAATCCCAAAATCATTTATTTGCATTTGCTTGTTTAGTACAGTTTTTTTTTCCTTGAGCGGCTTTCAAATATGAATTATTACCTATCTACTGCTATTGATAGACATCTATCAGTAGAACATAGTACAATTTCTGATATGCTAGAAATCAAAGCCACATCACACATGCTATCTCTATGCTTCCATTATGGTTTGGTGAAAGCCATTCAGAGATCTTGAAGATCATCTTCTCTACTTCGTTGCCCATTGTCTAAAATTTTATATTCTACAAACTGTTAAAGGATGATTTAAAAAAAAAAAACGGTAAAATTAAGACTCCTACAAATATACGGGCGCTTGGGTGGTTCTGTTGGTTGGGCATCTGACTTCAGCTCAGGTCATGATCTCATGGTCCGTTCCATGAGTTCGAGCCCCGCATCAAGCTCTGTGCTGACAGCTCACAGCCTGGAGCCTGCTTCAGATGCTGTGTCTCCCTCTGTCTCTGCCCCGCCCCCCCACTTGCACTCTGTGTCTCTCTCTCTCTCTCTCTCTCTCTCTCTCTGAAAAAATAAACACAAAATAAAATTCTTTTCAAGAAAGACTCCTACAAATATAAAATGAACACATGTGAAAATTTTTATTTAACTCTTTAATTAATGAGAGAACCAGTAAGATGTTACCATCAGTTCAAAGATTTCAGACTACCACACCTATGTAGTTGAATCAGAAATGCTGAAATGAATTTACATATGAATGCAAAACTGGCTTTTTCTACTGTAGTGTGAAGAGAAAGCAAATAAATCATTTGTCTCGCCACCAGACAGAATTGTCAAGTCCGTAGACAAATGTTAGGTATATTGCTGTCAGTAATCTAGAATTTACAGAATTATAAAATAGCTCAAAGGCATAGGGCCTCTGGGGAATCAGATAACCCAGAAGCTTATGCTAGACAATACCTTACTCTCCATTGAATACACTCAGCAATCTTCTGGTTTATTTCAATATCTTTGATAATTTGTACAAAACCATACTCAGTGTCAGTCCATCACACTTGAAGAAATGCCTCTGGGCTCTTTATGCAGCAGGAGTCAGATCGCCTTACTTTCTCTCCCAGGTTTCAGACTTCTGTTGGGAAAAAAAACAACCATGAGTATCAACATATACATCTCTTTACCGGATAGTAGTAAAAATAATTTTCAGTGAGTGATAATCTTAAGATCCCTGATCAATTACAAAATATAAACAGTAGGAAATGTACTAGTATAAGCTTGACTTATATATGTGAAAGTGATGCCAATGAGATAAAGATATTTGGGACGAAATCTGGCCTTGGAAGCTGGTGGAGCAGAGCGTCAGCTCTCAGATGGATCTCAAAGTCTTAGTAGTGAAGGTTTAGGCTCTCACCAAGGGACTGCATTCCTGTGTTGCTACTTGGAAATAAAGAACCACTAAAATTTAAGTGTTTAATTTCATCAAAAAGCTCTTGGGAGGTGGGGGGTTGGTTGAGAATATCATGAAACATTACAGCATCTGCCTGAGTTAAAACACATTGTACTAATTTCAGGTACATATTTCAGGCAGCATTTTTTTTTACAAGCTGTTTTTCTGCATTCTTTTACATCTTCGCTGGGTTGTGAAGACAGTGTATGGAATAAATAAATGAATCCCCAGGGCATATTCGCATTCTCTGTGTACAGGTAGCCCTTACTTTGCATGTGCGATGTTAACTGAAACCCCACGTATCTGAACCGGGTTCTTGCTTTGCGTGGTACCCTGTGAAAACCCAGGGTTGCCTATCGACGCAAGCTTCTTATGGAATGTCTTTATTAAAGAGTGCATTTTTCTGTCTTTAGGCTATTAGACCAGCTCCCGAGAGCCAATGTTGTTCTCCTAAGGTATCTTTTTGGGATATTACACAACATTGAGCAGTGTTCCTCGTCCAATCAGATGACTGCATTCAATTTAGCGGTGTGTATAGCTCCAAGCATTCTGTGGCCTCCTACTTCCTGCAGCCCAGAACTAGAAAATGAATTTACAAAAAAGGTAATGAGGTTTCTCATATTTATGCCCTGGGGGATTGAGTCCCCATCTCGAACCTAAAATTCAGGGTATTAATTCTGAAACACATTTTCTTAAATAACTTAAATACACCTCCTTAGAAATTTGAGTGCATTGAGTGTTTTATACCTATGTTTTATACCTACCTACCTATCCTGGTAGATTATAGAAAGGTGATCTCTTAAGCAAAAAAGTGATAGCAGTTGGGTTACTTCTCTTTTCCCTTTAAGGAGGCAAAAACGCCATGACCGACTTCACCCTTACAGTCATAAGAAAGCAATTGATATATTTTAATATAGAAAAAAGGACTTTGGACTTAGATAAGCCAAGGTTCATTCCTCAGCCCCACCACTTGCCACATGTACAATCTTGGGTGAAATTAATTACATTGATCCAGTTTCCTCATCTAAAAAATGGAGGTAGTGATACTACCTAGTTCAGTTACCTCAAATCATACTCCTCTAGTGCCTGGTAGTTAACATGGGGCTTAGGGATATTGATGCCCGTTGCTCCCAACATTCTGCCTGCTCCTTTTCCTTGTCTCTTGGAGCAAGGACGCTAAGGAAAGTTTCCAGTACATCCCAGTGGAGGTGCAAAGCTCTCCAGTAAAATCTTACCTCTTCCCCAAGCTCCTCCAGGGAGCCTAAGGGAGGGAAATGCCTAGGTAGAGACTAGTGAGGCAGAATGCAAGGGTTCTCTAGCTGTCTCTCTACTTTACAAGAAACCCACAGAGGATGCATAATTCCCACACTTCTGACAACTGCCTTTTACATAGGAAATACATTTCATAAGTCTTTATCTAATAATGATACTTTGTGAATTTTAATGAAGTTTATTTATTCACCCCAAATGCCCTATGAAGAATGTTTTAAGTTACCCTAATTTTAAAGACCAAGCATTAGTATAAGTATGTTAGCACTGAGCTAAGGCAACAGGTGACTTCAGTCCACCAATTAAAAATAATTTCTATGCCAAAACTAGTCTTGTAAGTATCATTGCCTTTTAGGGGGAACTGTTCTGTATACTTTTAAAGGAGACATGAATTTTTCTCAGGATTCTTTTTCATTTTTGGCAAAATCAGGATTTATATGTGACATGTGACTAGTAGATGTGCTATATATGAAAAGCAGCACTTTGTTTTTGTCCTTTTTCATGCAGGTTTCTCTGCTTATCCAATTTCTGATTGAAAATTGCTGTAGGATATTCGGAGAAGAAATCACTTCCCTCTTAGGAGAGGTTTCAGTGAGGTGTGATGCTCAAGAGAATGCGTCAGGTACTGTGAGTGCTTGGAACAGTGTTTGCCGGGGCCGTGGCTGTCTTGGGGCCACAGCTCAGGGAAGGAGGCCCCTGCTCCTCCCTGGACCACCTGAGTGTTAACACTGGTGGGGTTAAGCAATGTGTAAGATGAGGTCCAAAACTTTCAGAAGCATCATCTGGTATGTTTCTGCCCTTTTAAAAAATCTTTACAAAGGTCCCTAATGTCTGCAGTACCACTGCTGTGGCTGAAACTGGCATGAGAAGCCCAGCAGGGAGAGGCAGGCCTGCTCTTCTTCCCCCTCCTCCCTCCGAGCGGCCCAGAGACACTCCAGCCAAGCAGCAGTTTAGAAACAACCAGCACTGTGGGGCCTGGGGCGATTTTGAAACCATTCAACCTTCCAGAATTACTAGTTAGGTTATCTTTGACCAGTTATTCTAGGCCACTGAACATGAATATTTTCAACTATAAATATAGATAACCATAATATCTAACCTCTATGGTTGTTGTGAAGGTTAGGTAAAGTAGTGAATGGTAAAGAGTTTTGCTTAGTAAGGTTTCTCTGAGACTAAATCGTGTGCACTCACCAGCAAGCAGCTCCTGAACCTGGATACACCCGGCATGAATTCCTTTGTCTTTTTTACCATTTCTTGGTATTACAACATGTCCTCATTGCTTTGAGGAAATCTTAATTAAGAAAGCCTATTTCTTCAGGAACTGAGTTAAATTTAGTATAATGCAACATTTTTTTTTAATTCTGGGAAGACAGTGAAAGTTCCTTTCTTTCTTGAGAGTACGAATTTGAACAATCTATATGAAAGGAGAATTAAATTAACATAGATTTTTTTTTCTTTTTTTAACACAGCATGCAATTTCGGTAAGTAAAAATGTTAATTATAGTTTGATTTTTTTGACAGATATCTCTTGCTTCCAACTGAACGACTCCTCCTATGACAGCTTGGAAAATGAGCTAAATGAGGATGTCGATGCTCCTTGTAGTGACTTGGTGAAGAAACTTGGTCAGGGTAGCAGAAGCATGGACTCTGTGTTAACTCTCAGTGACTATGACCTCGACCAGCCTGAGGTGGAAGGCCTCTTAACCCTGAGCGACTTTGACTTAGACCGTTCTAAAGATGAAGACATTCAAATGGAACGGCCTCTTGAACCCAAGCCGGTGGACCTCACGGGAGTGTATGCAAAGGTCCCACTGCGGGATCAGGCCCGGGCCCCGTCGGGCCTGAGCACTCCTGGCTACCTGTCCACAGCTGCCACAGGGGTTCCAAAAAGCCTGAGGCGACACCGACGCTCCTCAGAGCCCAGCATCGATTATCTAGATTCTAAGCTTTCGTATCTCAGGGAATTTTATCAGAAAAAGCTACGCAAGTCCAGCTGTGATGCAATTCTCTCTCGAAAAGATGAGGATTATCTGAAGCAAAATCAACCCCTCCAGGAAGAGGGTAAGACATGTTTTAAACAGAGTTTAGTCACAGGCACTGATACCAAGAAAAACGCCACTAATAAAAATGTTAAGAAGAAAAGCTTGTCTGGTAATGAAGGAAATCATGTGAAACTCTTTTCTAAATCCAAGCCAGTGGCCATTTCTGTGGCATCTTACAGTCACATGTCGTCTCAGGACCATCCCGGGAGCCAGCCCTTCGGCACAGACACATCTGGATACTCCCCGACACACACAGCGGATGCCCTCAAGAGCTCGCGGAGGCACCGGCGCTGCTCGGAGCCCAGCATGGATGACCAGCACTGCAAACTGACCTATCTCAGGGGAATGTATTCAAAGAAACAGCATAAAACCAGCTGCGGAGCCGGTCTCCTGCACGGAGAGGAAGCTTATCTGGAGCGGCACAAGTCTTTGCAAATGGAGGGGCAAAAGCTCATTAACCAGAGTTTGGTGATGGGGATTGAGGTGGGCAAGAGCAGTAGCACAAACAGGAACACCGAGAAGGGCTTGCCCCCAAGACTAAATGTTTGCCCGCGGACCAGCTACTCCAGCTTGTCCTCCCCAGGCACTTCCCCCTCTGGCTCGTCAGTGAGCTCCCAAGACAGCGCTTTTTCTCAGATTTCGGAACACTCTGTGTTTACCCCCACTGAAACTTCCTCTCCAATAGATTGCACTTTTCAAGCTCCAAGAAAACAGGAAGAGCTTGCTTCTGATTTTAGCAATTCCAGCCTCATTTCTGCAACTCCTGGTCCCTCGTCAGGGCAGGCCAGCAGCCGCCTGGCGTATACGAAAAAGGATGTTGTAGAGTGGCACTCACAAATACATTCTGTAACTCTTCACCCAAGCACATGGTTGAGAAATGGTGTGGCCAGTTTGAAAAACTGGTCCCTCAAAAAGAAGGCAAGGGCGTCCAGACCAGAGGAGAAGAAAGTAAGTTCTCTAAAAGGACCCATGGAGCCACCTCCCTATGCTTCTGGTATTTCAGAAGCCAGCCCACTGCAAGAGACACAGGAAGACATGCCCCAAAGGGCAGCGGAAGGACTTGGAGCTGTGCAGACAGCCCAGTGGTATAGCTCGTACCCCAGCCAGGACTCAGAGAAGCACTGTAGCTCTCCATTCAGCCTGGTGGAGGATGGACTCAAGCTTTGTGTGAAGTCACACAAGGAAGGAGAGAGCAGTGAGCAGCGCTCTCCTGGTACTCTGCCTTGTAAGAGATCCTCACCCAGCTCTTTGACTGTGGATGATGCACCCAGCCCAGACTCGGGGCCTACAGTGGTTTGTGATATTGGGGACCAGCATTTAACCAAAGACGTTTAACCATAGTTAGAACGTGATATGTACAAGAGCAGAAACTGGGCTAATAATGACATAAAGACAAGAGTACTATGACCCCTTTGTATAAAATACGTGGGATGGGTAGCATAAGGATAATCATTGCTAACACTTAGGACAACAAAAGAATTCTCTTCACTGAGACTATTTGGCAAAAAGTTTAGACTAACAAATTTCAGCTCCTGTTTGGGAGGCTTTTCCTTATTAGAGCATGGGATTGGTCCTATCATGTGTTTTTAGAGATAACTAGCAGGGGGCCAGAGAAAACATCTTCTGTAGGGAGAATATGGCCTACGTGTTGAGTGAGATTCATATCCTGAGGCCAGGATATCATAAGTGAAGAATAAGGACTGTGGAAACGGGGAGGGTGCAGAGAAACGTCCGTGTTCCGTGGAATATGTTTAATAACTAAGCAAGAAAAGGCCACTAATCAAAGTATTAAAAAAAAAAGAAAGTATGTCCAGTAATGAAGGAAATCATGTGAAACGTTTCCCTGAATGCAAGCCACTAGCCACTTCTGTGACATTCTCTAGTCACGTGCCATCACAGGAAGACTCCAGGAGTCAGCCCATTGATGCAGCTAGAATGGAATAAACTAGAATATCCAAGAGCCATGAGTATGATAGTTTATTTGTTGGTTGTGTTGGTTGGTTTTTCTGTTGGTGTTCCACTGTTCTTCCAAAGCTCCAGGACACAGGGCTGTGAGGAGGAAGAAGGAAATGGTTGCTTGTTTCAGGGTCCTTTTTAAAGATGCCAGTGCTAGGAACATTCTCCAGAAATGCAACTTTTCCTATTAGGAGGCGACCTCCTGACCTCATCCGCTATCCTAGTGAGGCAAAGAGGGCCACACGAAGCTGCTGCCAGCATGCACTCGATGAAGGCTCCTCTTTGCTGTGCTGGGTGGTGTTTTTCCACAGCCCTGCCTCTTTGATTAGCAGCCAGAAACAATTACTGGTAAATCATCCCCTTTCTGACGGCCACTGGCAGTTGAGAGAGCGGTTTTAAAGTTGGCAGTTTACAAAGAGTCACAGAATGGAATCCCCACCAAAGTAGCAGTCAGGCCTTCCTCTCAGACAGTCATTGGCTTTGGATTTTCTTACCTCCACAAGTTTTATATACTTTTGTCCCAGAGGATTCATGGTTTACATCCCATTAGTTTATCTCACATCCATCAATGCTTCTCCCCTCTCTGACCTTAAAGGTCATACCTGTACATCTCCTGGATTATCTCCACGGATTCTTAGGCCTCCCAGCCAGTATGAAAGGATAGAATCAGGAATGGATGTGCATCTCCCTTCATTTCAGCTACTTACAAGAAGTTGCTTAGAACCCATTTAGTCTCTAATTCACCATCAGATGGACCTTTCTCCCACAAACTAGCTTATCCCCAATTATTTTTCTTAGCCACTAGGAAACTTTCATGTCAAATGTTCTTTCCCTGTTGTCCTAAAGGTTTCCTTTTTCAGTTATAGAAAAAAAAATAATAATGTTTTCTGTAAAGTAGAAGTCCTTTCAGTATTAGCTGTAAGTGCTGCCTACCTCTGTGGGACATGGCCCGTGTTGGCCCTAAGCATTGTAATTAACTTTCAGAACTCTGTTTCCAAAGAGCTCCTTCATGACACTGGCCATCTCAGTCACAGATGTGAAGTAGATTGTACCTTATAAACAGCCACTCCTGTATTTAGACTCCTGAGTGTCCATATGCATCTTTTGTGGTATAATATCTAAAGGCAATAGGGATTCATTTCCCTTACCCTTAGGGCTTACTACTGTTGGAACTGCAAGATGTGAATGACATTCTTACAGCTTGGAGTGTCTTTCTGGAAGAAATTGTTTCTCCACTTACAAAATAATAGCTCTGTCCTTTTTTCTTTCATATGGGTGGGTAGAAAATTATCTACCCAATTTGAAGCATAGAAGAAAATAGATGCTGAGGTTTTCAATAACTATTCCTATTCGCTGTGTTCCCTTAGATACTCCTGTAATATTTCATGTGAATAGTTTGTTAATATTGCTGTAAAGTATTATATTGTATGATTTGAAGACAGACTACATGTCATTTTATTATACTCTGTCAATCTATAATATATTAGACTGATGCTTTATCTAAAATGCTTTGAGTTTGTATAATATATCTTGACAAATTTTACTACCATATGTAATGTAATAAATGTGTATTTTTGTACTTGCAGAAACTGCTGCTAACTTTTAAAGTTGTTTGGTTTTCAAGGCACTGATAATGGATATGTATGAAGTCCATGCTGTCTATTAAATAATAAAAAATATACATGCTGTAGAGTTAACAGTCCCTCCAGAGCAATATTGCCCTTTGTAGAATTGTTAATGAACCCAACTTCTGCTTAAGCTTGGAAATTTTATAAAATGTACTTAATATTGAATTGGAACTTTGAACTTTTAGTCATAGACTATGGTCAGTCTTTCTAGAAAAAGAGGGTGTTTTTTTTTTTTCTTTTATGTTTTCCTAATCTTATCATTTACCAAATAAGTCCTGCTTTAGACACATCATCTTCATTTTCTTAGAGATTGTGTTTTAATTTTGCTCCTGGAATCAGATATGGTCTATGTTCTCATATCAAAAGAACCATTAATTCAATTTGATCGATTGTAGATCTTCTTACCCAAATTTGAACCATTCTGCCCCGAGTACCCAGTTGACCCCAGACACATCCAGACAATCCAAGATGTCTGGATTCAGGTACCCCAAGACATCAGAACTTATAAAGTCATGTAAACTTACTAAATGCTACCGGTCTCTCATGACTGCTGTATGTTTCCCTTCTCAGAATTCATTGGGGTTCACTCTGTGCAAGTTCAGCCACCACTTCAAAGAGATTCAAAAATATAAACTACCTTAGTCCAGAAAAAGTGATTTGCCCTGATGGAACCCTGAAGACTACCTACCAACTCCAGTTGGAAATGGCACTGATTATATCTGGGTTGTGTACAGAGACAATGATGTTAATTTCTCTCTAAATTTTACAGAAATACAGATAATTTTGCTTTTAAAAAAGAGTTCAGTCGACTGAAAACTGGATTCAAGGAATTATCTCACATTGTGTTTTTCTACTTTTCATGGCATGACATTGAATTTGAAAGGATCTAATGTATCCTTGAACTACTGGCATATTCTGTCTGTTGAAAAGAAACTCTTAAGAATATTATGTATCTTAATCATAATTATGGTAGTAAGTGTTTTACTGATATTTTCCTACCTTGTCATGTTTTAATGGCTTGAGAGGAAGTCTTTGTAAACTGCATAGATCAATACAAAGAAAAAATGGAATAATAAAGTTAGGTAAGATGTTAACTTTCTTTTAATATCTATTCTGGTTATCAGGATATCTCATAAGCTAAGTTTCCTGCTGAAAGGAAGAGTTCTCTTGAGTTCTGTGCTGTCTACCCCAAGTATGAGTCCTACTCATTTTCTGAGCCACCTGTGAGTATAAATCCTTCATCTTTATTGTTTGTGGGGTTTTTTTTTTAATTTTTTTTTTTAACATTTATTTCTGAGACAGAGAGAGACAGAGCATGAACAGGGGAGGGTCAGAGAGAGGGAGACACAGAATCTGAAACAGGCTCCAGGCTCTGAGCTGTCAGCACAGAGCCCGACGCGGGGCTCGAACTCACAGCCCTCACGGACCGCGAGATCATGACCTGAGCCGAAGTCGGCCGCCCAACCGACTGAGCCACCCAGGCGCCCCAATGTTTGTGGGGTTTTTAAAATCCAGTGAGCTCCTTGAGTTTCCAGTCTCCATAATGTCAGATGTATGGTAGAATTGGCAGAAGATGTATAATTTGGAAAATTGTGTTGTGAAGTCTCAAAGAGACATGTACAGAGGGAGGTATTAGATGCATATTGTCCCTAACTTCATAGAGTGTGTGTTCACTAGAGCGTACATATGTATGTAGATAATTCAGGGTCGTTTTCCAGCCTATTTAATTTGTGAGGGCAAAGTAAATACATTTTCTGGAGTTTGATTTTATTTCACATGGCAGTATTAAGGTGCAGACACGAAGGGAGGGATTTAAATATTATTTACGTATAGGCTTGATTCTAAATTACAGTAACTTGGAATCAAATTCAGAACTTCTGGCAGCTTCTTGATCTGCTTTGAAGAGTGAATACATTGGCCAAAAACCTGAACTTATGAAATAGACCCATTTTTGAGCAAGTAACATGGATGGTATAAAGAAATACTCTGCCAGGTCACAGGGGCTGTGATTGCTACCGCCTAAAATTTTCAGGATGAAAAGAAACATTTTATATCTCTGTTCAAGAATGAGATGACTGAAAAATAAAAGAAGATAAAAACAGAGAGGGAGGCAAACCATAAGAGACTCTTAAACACAGAGAACACACTGAGGGTTGCTGGAGGGGTGTTGGGTGGGGTGGGTGGGATAAGTGGGTGATGGGCATTAAAGAGGGCACTTGTTGGGATGAGCGGGTGTTATATGTAAGTGATGAATAACTAAATTCTCCTGAAACCAACATTCCACTATATGTTAACTAACTTGAATTTAAATTTAAAAAAAAAATGAGATGACTGAGAAGCTGAATCATCAAAATACGTGAATACAGAGAAGCTAACTTATTGAAGGTACAGTAAATGGAGAGAGGAGGAGGAAAGCTGTGGATGAGCTCATTAATTAAAGCAAGAAACTGAAGTCACAAGGAGTTCAGAGAAAATTGGAAAAGGGGGAAGAGTGAGGCTTGCGGGGAGTGGAGGGTGTCATAAATGATTTAATGCTATTCAGGTAGTTTAATTGTTATTACCAGGTACTCTTCTAGTCCCTAGAGACAGGAACTTTAAACAACTAAGGAAGAAATTAGGCTGTGTAGAAGAAAGCTAATAGTAATATTCACTGGGCACTTACCGTTGCCTGCATGCAACTGATAATCAATACATCCTATGTATTGTTTCATTTAATGCTCACAGTAGTCCTGTATGGTGGGTACATTCAGCTAGAGCATCAGCCTGACTGTGGGCTCTTTTTTCTCACCTTTTCACCTTAAAATTGGGATGGTAATAAAACTTCTTCCACAACAGGGGCATCTGGGTGGCTCGGTCTGTTGGGCATCCAATTCTTGATTTCGGCTCAGGTCACGATCTCATAGTTTGTGAGAGAGAGGCCCACATCAGGCTCTGTACTTACAGCATGAAGCCTGCTTGGGATTCATTCTCTGCCCGCCCCCCCCCCCCCTTCTCTGCCCCTTCCCAGCTCGCTAGCTCTCCTTTTCTCAAAATAGATAAGTAAACTTAAAAAAAGAAAAACTTCTTCTGTAATAAAGCAGACAAAAGTTATAGGCATGAGGACCAATCCAAACTCTATTTAAAGTTAAGGAAACAGCTAGATATATCTAATATAAAAAAAATAATAACCCAGTATTGGGACTAATTCAGAAAACTATGACAAATGTAAAAATTATTGAGCTGAAAATTTGTTCCAGAGAAAATGGTGTCGACTTGTGTCTCCCTACTTCTCCCCACTAAATACAACTACCAACCCTGGAAATAATACAAAAGACTACCAAAGGAGAACTCTAAATGGTGGTAAGGGGAAGGTGAATTGGTTCAGAAACCTAGGGCTAGAGAAACAGCACAGTAATTGAGCATCTTACATCCCCTTACCCCATAGAAAAAGGCGACCAAAGCCTACCTTTCTCAGCCTGGCAACAGAAGACAGCCCAGATGTGTGCATTTCCCCCATGATCAATCCAGAGTCCCTCTGACACCTTCAGGTAAGCCAGACACCACCCGCAAGTGGAATAGATGAATGCCCTGCTAACAAGTGGCCGTGGCGAGAGTTATCCTTTCCTACTAGGCCTGAAATCCCTCTTCCCCACTGGGAGATACCAGAATGGCCAGGCAACAACAGAAAAAGGAACCCAGTCAGAACAGGCAGCTCGGCCTGGGAAACATCTCTCTCTCTCTCTCTCTTTCTCTCTCTCTCTCTCTCTCTCTCTCTCTCTCTCTCTCTCTCTCTCTCCGTTCCCAGCTCGCTAGCTCTCCTTTTCTCAAAATAGATAAGTAAACTTTAAAAAAGAAAAACTGATGCCCAGCAGGCATAAGACTCCCCTCCCCCAGCCAAGACACCAAGACAGCCAGATGGCATGGTCAGGAGGCCTCTACCATGAAAAGCACCAAGCCAGGGGAATCTAAGGCCTGTAGGACTGAGAGGCTTCTCTGGCTGAGAACAGATCACAATGACACCAGAGAGTCTAAAAATTAAGTGGCCCATGGACCCACAACTCCTGAATATAGGCCAGGACCTGTGAGTAATAACATCCAAAACATCCAACATTTGTATCTTTGGAGTTCCAAAAAGAACTCCAAAAGGCTGAAACAGTCATTCAGGGAAATGGTGACTGACAACAGCCCAAATTTGGTGAAAGACCAATCTGCACATTCCAGAAGCTGAATAAGACCCAAACTAGATAAAGCAAAACTATATGTCTTAATTAAATGTTTAGAAACTAAAGACAAAAAAAGGTCTTGAAAGCAGACAGAAATGACATCTTACCTATACGGGAACACTAATTTTCAGATTAATCATTTGAAACCACAAAGACCAAAAGAAAGTGGCACATGAATTTTCAAGTGTTGAAAGAAAAGAACTGTTAACCCAGAATTTCGTATGCAGTGAAACTGTCTTTCATGAATTAAGGGTAAATAAGGACATTCTCAGATGAAAGGAAACTTAAGAATTTATCACTAACCGGTATACCCATTAAAGATTGGCTAAAGCAAGTTCTTTAAACAAAAAGTAATAAAAGGAGGAAATTGGGAGCAGTAGGAAGGAAAAAAGGACAGCAGACAGCAGGAGTGAGAGTACTTGATAGACTAGTCTCATGAGTTTTATAAATCATATTTAGTCCTTGAAACAAAAATTGTAGCATCATTTGATACTCAGGACAGGGGCACCTGGGTGGCTTAGTTGGTTAAGCATCTCACTCTTAATTTCAGCTCAGGTCAGATCCCATGTTGGGCTCTGCTGACAGAGCAGAACCTGCTTTGGGATTCTCTCTCCCTGTCTCTTTGCCCCTCCCCCACTTGCATGCACATGCACTCTCTCAAAATAAGTAAACTTTATTAACAAAAAAAAAAGATACTCAAGACAATGATATTTAAAAGTGGGAAAAATAAAGAGAGCTAAATGGAAATGGAGTTCTCATATTTCCCTCGAAGTGGTAGAATGTTGACTAGTGAAATGAGATATGATATATATGTATATTTTAATACTTAGAGCAACTATAGAAACTATATATTTGGAGAGTCTATCTCTCTAAAACACGGTAAGTAAATCATGGTGGAATCCTAAAAAAAAAATGGTTAACCCACAGTAAGGTAAATAAAAAGAGGAACAAGAACCAGAGTAAAAAGAAAAAAAGAAAAGAAAACAAATAAAATGGCATACTTTAGGTCTAACATATCAAGAATTGCCTTAATCACAAATAATCTACATAGACTAATCAAAAGACAAAGACTGACAGAGTGGATTTAAAACAAAACAAAAAACTACCTAACTATATCCTATCTACAGGAAATTTACTTCAAAATTTAATGACCTATGTAGGTTGAAAGTAAAAGGATAAAAAAGATATACCATGCAAACATTGATCAAAAGAAACATTGATCAAAAGTATTAAAATTGGGGGCGCCTGGGTGGCGCAGTCGGTTAAGCGTCCGACTTCAACCAGGTCACGATCTCGCGGTCCGTGAGTTCGAGCCCCGCGTCAGGCTCTGGGCTGATGGCTCGGAGCCTGGAGCCTGTTTCCGATTCTGTGTCTCCCTCTCTCTCTGCCCCTCCCCCGTTCATGCTCTGTCTCTCTCTGTCCCAAAAATAAATAAAACATGTTAAAAAAAAAAAAAAAAAAAGTATTAAAATTGGATAAGGTGGACTCGAGAGCAAAGAAAATTGCCAGCGACAAGGACATTCTATAACAATAAAGGGCTCAGTCCGCCAAGAAGACATCACAGGCCTAAAATGTGTATGCACAAACAACAAAGCTTCAAAATATATAAAACAAAAACTGACAAAACTGAAAACAGAAATAAACAAAACCACAATTACAGTTGAAGACTTTAATGCTCCTCTCTCACTAGTTGATAAAGCAACTAGACAGAACACCACCAATGATATAAAACTCATGAATGCCATAAACTGAAAGCTTAATATTGGCAATTATAGGACATTTCACCCAAAGATAGCAAGATACACATTCTCTTCAATTGCCCATGGAACATAGAACAGACCATGGCCTGAACCATAAAACATTAACATTTTAAAAGAATTAAAATTATGTTGCATATGTTTTCTGAGCACAATGCAGTCAAACTAGAAATCGATAACAAAGATAACAGGAAAATCTTCAAATACTTGGAAGCCAAAAAACACACTTCTAAATAATCTATTGGTCAACGAGGACGTTTTAAAGGAAATTTTTCTAAATCGTACAACTAAATGAAAATACCTGTCAAAATAGTTGGGATACTGCTAACAGTGTTGAGAAAAATGTATAACATTGAATGCTTACATCATAAAAGGAAAGATCTTAAATCAATAAGCTAACTTTTTCAAGAAACTAGAAAAAGAAGAGCAAGCAGAAGAAAGGAAGTGAGAAGGATTAGAATAGAAACCTATAAAATTGAATATAGGAAAACAATAGAGAAAATGGAAACAACAAGTTCATTTAAAAAATAAAGTATAGGGGCACCTGGGTGGCTCAGTCGGTTAAGCGCCCAACTTCAGCTCAGGTCATGATCTCACAGTTGGTGAGTTCAAGCCCCACGTAGGGCTCTGTGCTGATAGCTCAGAGCCTGGAACCTGCTTCGGATTCTGTCTCCCTCTCTGTCTGCCCCTCCCCTGCTTGCACTCTCTCTCAAAAGTAAATAAACATTAAAAATAAATAAATAAAGTATATAAACCTCTACTGAGACTGATGGCAAAAAAAATGAAAAAAAAACATAAATCACCACTATCAGAACAAAAACAGGTTATCATCATAGATTCTACAGTATTAAGAGGATAATAAAAGAATACTCTGAATAATTTTTACATTCATAAATTTGACAATTTAAAAGAGATGAGAAAATCCCTCAAAAAACACAAATTACCAAGCTTCAACCAAGATAAAAAAAAAATCTGACCATTCCTATAGCCTTTAAATAAGTTGAATTCACAATTTAAAAACACCTGAAAATAATAATAAATACATACACACAAGCTAATAAAGAAAAATCTCTAGGCCTAAATGGTTTCACTGGAGAAGTCTAACAAACATTTAAAGAAAAATTAACACCAATTTACATACAATGTTTTCCAGAAAATAGAAGGGAGCACTTGCAATTCATTTATGAGGCCAGTATTACCCTGATAAGGAAACCAAAAGAAGCCAGTACAAAAACAAAATTGCCAATTAATGTCTCTTATGAACTTAAATGCCAAAAAACAAAAATATTAACAAGCCAAAAACAGTGAATAAAAAGAATTATGTGATATGACCACGTAGAATTATTTTCCAAGTATGCGGGATCGTTTAACATTTGAAAATCAGTCAGTGTTCCCTATGAAAAGCTAAAGATGGAGAATCACAATATATCAATTAAGACAAAAACATTTGACAAAATTTGACTCCCATTTGTGATTTTTGAAATTCAACAAATTAGAAGGAAATTATCTCCACATCTACAAAAAGTCTACAGCTATCATGCTTCATGATGGAAGAGTACTTACTTATTCCTAAGATTGGGAACAAAGCAAGGATGTCTGTTCTTACTACTCTTATACTACTAGAAGGTATAGCCACTGGGATAGGGCAAGAAAAAATTTAAAAAGATACCCTGGGGCACCTGGGTGACTCCATTGGTTAAACATCCTGACTCTTGATTTCGGTTCAGATCATTGACTCACAGTTTGTGAGATTGAGCCTTGCGTTGGTATCTGCCGTGACAATGTAAAGCCTGCATGGGATTCTTTCTCTCCCTCTCTCTCCTCCTCACACACTCTCTCTCTCTTCTCCCCCACCAAATAAATCAATAAACCTTAAAAAAAAAATAAATAAATAAAGATACCCAGATTGAAAAAGACGAAATAAAACTATTTGCAGATGATGTGATTGTCCACATAGAAAATTCCAAGGAATCTACGGAAAAAAAAAAAAATCTCCTACAAGTAATAACTGAATTTAGCAGGGTCACAAGATACAAGGTCAACACACAGAAATCCTTTACACTTGTATATGCTTTAAATATGCAGAAACTAAAGTTAAAAACAATACCATTTATAATCACTCAATAAACTTAAACACTTTAATACAAATGTAATGAAACATGCATTAGATATGTATTCTGAAAATTACGAAATGTTGACAAAATTCTGATGAAAGAAATAAGACCTAAGTAAATGGAGAGAGATGCATGGAGTGGAAGAGTCAACATAGTAAAATGTCATCTCTTCCCAAATTGATACATAGGCTTAATGCAATCCCAGCCAAAATCCCAGAAAGGACTGTTGTAGACAGACAGACTTATTCTTTACAAAATACATGTAAAGGCACAGGCCATAGAATAGCTGAAACAATTTTGACAATCATGAAGTGAGAGGGATCTCTCTATCCAATATTAAGACTTCCTGTAAAACTACAGCAATCAAGACGGTATGGTATTGGAAAGACAGACAAATAGGTCAGTGGAATAGAGTGACCTACACAAATATGGTCAACTGGAATAGAGATCAGGTCGCCTTTTCTACAAACAGTGCTGGTGCATCTGGACATCTAAAGGCAAAAAATACAACAACCTAAATTTCACATGTTGTACAAAAAATTCAAAATGGATCGTGGAGTTAAATGTCAATTTTAAACCATAAAACCTTTAGTAAAAATAACAGGTGAAGATCTTTAGGATCTAGATGTAGGCATAAACTTCTTAGATTTGACATTAAAAGCATGATCTATAAAAGGAAAACATTGGACCTCATAAAAATAAAATAAAACAAATTGGACCTCAGCAGAATTAAAAACTTTTGCTCTGAAAGAACATGTGAAGAGGATGTGAAGCTCTACCCTGGGAGAAAATGTTTGCAAGGCACATATTTGACAAAGTAGTAGGATCTAGAATATGTAAACTCTCAAAACTCAATAGTAAAAAAAAAAACAAAAACAAAATCAACTTTTTTTTAAAGTCTGGTCTGGCCTATAAGGAGTTTGAAAGTTTTCCTCACAACAAGCAAAAAGGCTGAACAAAGAAAATCAACAAGTCTCCTCAGATCCATCAGAGAATGGAGACTGAAGGTAAAACTGCTGCCCCCAAATTGAGAGAGACAGGCAAGCAGATACACAGAGTGACAGCACCCCAGAACAGACGCCCAGAAGTAGAAACTTTTGCTGGAACCAGTACTGAGTAAGAAGAATTGTAATTGACATATTGTTGGAGGCTCAGCCTAAGACAAGTTTGAGAGTTAAAAGTTCCAGGGTGCCCATTCTTAGGAGACCACCACACTTTTGTGAGTTTTACTGACAGGAGCCTTACCAAGTTCTCATGGTAAAGATCAGAAAAAGGATCTTTTGCACTGATGGAGTCAAGGTGGGAGAGTACACACGCCCTTGCCCTTGGCAAACTGGATGGTTGTGGTGGGGCCTTTACAATGGGTACCACAGGTGCCCATTGAATGATACCTTTCAAGCAGTCAAAAGGTTTTTGCAATTCTGCAGTGGGAATAAACCACAGACTATAAGGCAGTTTGACAGCTTTTAGAACCAGGGCTCCGCAGTCGGGAGGTAGCTTTGCAGTTGGGAGGTAGCTTTGCAGTTTCAGAGGTTTACTTTCCATGATTGACGGCAGCATGGTTCCAGTCAGGGGGAAAGAGATCCCTGGAACTCCATCACAGGGGTTGCCTTAACGGAGCCATGCTGGCAGCAAGAAATGGACCAGTGGCATGGTTGGGTCAGCCACAATGGGTGGCATTCTCCTAGCATTAATTGAAGGAGCTGCCTTGTTGACAAGGTCTGCCTCTGCACAATTTCTCAATGGTCCTCAGTTTGCTGAAGACCCCTCTCAGTTGCCTTCAGCCCCGTTACCATCGTCACCTTTTGGAAATTATCAACCGTATCAGTACACTTTCTTTCCCAGGATTTCTGTAACAGAATGAACGGTAGTTCAAGAAGGAATTTGAGAAGATAAGTTACAGTCTGTTTTTAAATCATAGGTGAGATAGCTATGGCCAGATAGGCTATGAAAAGACACTTAGCTCTTTTTTTTTCTATTTAAAGGAACATGGGGAGGGGCAGATGGTAAAAGATAACACATTTATTTATTCTCACTTGAATTGCATTTGTGATTAAAATAGCTAATATCTTTAAAAGAAAATATAATAAATACTTCGAAGATGAAGGACCAAAGGGCAAACAGCAATGAAACCTGACCGTCATTTCCTTGGGCCCATCTCCGCCTGGTTTTGTGTGTTCTGTCAGTCAAACAATAAGAATCTACTGGAATTTGCTCTTTCAAAAGGAAGGAAGGAGGGAAGGGAAGCAAGGAAGGGAAGGAGAGGGAGGGAGGGAGGAAGGAAGGAAGGAAGGAATCAAGGAAGGAATTTCATGCTTCCAGCAAGGAGAAAAGCAGCCATTTTGAAATATGCCTAGAGTATTCTGTTCTTTTTCACAAGGCCCGCCCTGAAGGAAAACTATTTTATCAGCACTAACCAACAAATGGAAATGGTTACATTCAACTCTAGCCCACTTAGCGTTCTGTGGTGGGGGTGGGGAGGATACGCAACTCCTGTCCCTTCCAGCCTTGCGGTCTCACCTGAGGAAGAGCAGGGAGGGAAAGAGGCCAAAACCTAGTCATTGGAAATGTTTTATTCTGTCTTTCAAGAAGCTGGGGGTCAGGAACATAGAATCACTCAGCCTCAGTATCCTAATTTGTTAATGAAAGTTATCTGCTCTACTTAAATGACAGAAAACAATTACTAACTCATTCAACAAACACATATTAATCACTGTGTGCCAGGTGCTATCCCAGGTGGGTACAGCAGTGAGCAAGCCGTGGACAAGGGGAAAGCTCTGGCCCTTGTGGAGTTCACATTCTAGTGTGGAAGGCAGACAAGACAAATAAGGAAATATTTCATGTATTACATGAGGGTAAGTGCTAAGGAGAAAACAAGCAGGGAAGAGAGATGGAAGCAGCAGGTGAAATTTTACATCAGAGAAGGCCCGAGATGGCAAGTTTAGGTAACAAGTTGGAGGGAGTATGGGAGGCAGGCAGAGAACTTTGTGGATATCGAGCGCTGGAGCGTGACTGGCAGTGTGGTGAGTGAGACGGTCAAAAGTTCAAAGCGTCGTATACGTGTACAGGTGAGGGAGAAATATTCCGACGTCTTCTTTGGTATTTTGTGGTCTGATTTTTCCTTCTGTTTTCTCTAGCTTCTGTCCAAAGATTATTACCTAAAATCAGAGCCATTTGAAGTCATCTAAGAAATCGGCAGGCCAACCTCACATGATCCTCAGAGAGGCCACATCTGGCAGAGTTTTCCACGGTCAGGAAGGGGCGAGCATGTCTCAGTGCTCTTTCTCTGGTCCACATTCATCCCTGCATTTGTCTACCTGGGAAGGTGGTCATTTGAGGTCCACTGAGAACCCACAACTGGGTTAAGTCAAGTCCAGGTTGTGACCCAGAGGCTAGTTTCCCTAAGGCATTTCTCAAATGCCAAACCCTGTCTTAGCTGAGGATGTGTTTTTTGGGGGGCTCTGGTTTCTAATTCTCTCGGTTGCAAACCCAGCACGGTGTCCTTGAGCTTTTTACCCCCCGCAACACTTTCCATTCAGGGCAACAACTAATGCCACATACACACCTGGATTGTGGCAGTGCACAGAACAGCGCTCGGTCCTTCGAGAGCAGGGCGTATGGAAACGGCACCCAGGTTGGTGGTGTTTGACTCAGTCTGGGTCTGAGGAGTTCTCTTACACATGGCTCTACCTTCCCTCTACACGGTGCCAATGCAGGCTGTGGACTACGCACGTCAGAGCGGCTGATTTCAGTCAAAACAGCCCTTGGTGCCATGTGGCACCAATGTAAGCAACTGGTTGGTTTGGTGTCATGTAGACAAAACGACTCTTTGATGGACTGGGTTTTCGCTTTTCACTCGGCTCAAGTTGGCATGAGTCTAGGGCGGTGCCTGCCAAGTATGTGGGCAGGTGGGGGCCCTGCACGGGTTGCTGTGTGTGGTGCTGGCAGCAGACCCGTGTTCCCACCGCCTTTTAGCTGTCTGCAGTGCTCGGTTTCGAGGGTGGGGGCAACAGAAGAGAGCTAAGTTTGGGAAGCCGATCACTAGGGTGGGGACTGAGTAGGTCAGTCACCTGAAAAAGTCGCAGATGTTTCCCAAGTTTAGCGTCTGGTCCAGAGTGGAATTTGCCAGGACTTTGACATTCTCCCCAGCCGGGGCCTGTGTGTGACTGACCAGGCTGCAGCAAAGGCTTTCTTGGAATCTGAGGCTAAGAAAGATGAAAGGCCAATGCCGCCTGTCTGTCTGCAATGGGCATATTGCACAATAATAACTCTCTCTGATCTTTCTTTTGCATGTTCTTGGTTTCTCCACTTCTTTCTTTCAGCTTTGTAATACGACACCCAGCTGCTTCTTATCTTTGCTGCCTCCCCCCACCTCTCGACTCTCCTCTCTCAGATCCACACAGAGAGCACAGACCACTCCTGATTTGAAGCCTTAAGGACCCTGTCACTTCCCTTAATACCCTCTGTTTTCTGGACTCACTGTTTAATGATGCTGTAGCCAGGTGAGGACCGTAAACCAAGCCCCTCAACCCCTGCCTTTACCCTGCCTTCATTTCCTCCGTCTTTCAATTACAAGATGTCTTAGACAGACTCCTCATAGACCCCGGAGGCCCCGTCTCGAGGTAGGGACAAGAACCTAGATTTGAATCTTTGATTTGGAGTTTTTTGGCTCCTCTGTAAACTTAGGAGGTGTGGAAAACCAGACTATTGACTTTCTTAGGTGGCTTTTGTACTTTGTAAGCTTCTTCTGGAGGATAACAAAGAGCCTTGTACTGTCAGGCTAAGCCCAAAAGACATGGTATTTTCCGTTTGTGGGCCAGCTTCTGGGGTTACCGCAGTCCAGTCGCCCCCCAGGTTTGGCTACTGGGTAGCTGCATGATGAGCTGTGACGTGAAAGACCTGTCTTGACCCTTCTGTGTCTGAGGAGTCAAAGCCACCAGCTCAGCAGGGGCATAACGAGAGTAGGTGTTTTCCAAGTATCCCAAACTCGGAAAACAGATCATGCCCATCACCAGTGGACAATTTACTTCATGAAGAGGGTCCCTGCCTGCTTCCTTTGCAACTTCCAAGAAGGTGGACTGTACTTTGAAGCAAGAAAAGAATTGCCCTCCCTATACCTTCTCTCAAAGACTTTGAATGCAATGGACAGGGGCCCCCAGCTGCTTGGGCCTCTCAGAGGTAGGAGTGGAGATTCCCACATAATTTTCAACATTAAGAAAAGCCAGTTATGAAATCACACGGGCTAATGGCAATATCAGCAGCATCCTTTACTTTTAGTTGTAACACATGAGCTTAGTGTGTTAACCTGTGGGGAAATAAGGTCTGCCTCCTGACAAACTACTTAAAATAATTTAAGTGAGGGATTATTTTGCTAGAGAAGTATGTTTAAAACTGGGACGTGCAGGGAACCATAATCAAAGGACCCATTAGAGGGGGAAAGGCAAGATGCATTTGGCGGCTTGCTCAGGAGTTTGTTGTGTGGGAACCTCTTCCAGATGTCCCTTTCTTTACACAGAGCTCAGTGCCCGACACACAGTCCCAGGGGACTGACACACTTCACGGATATTTTTCTGGGAACACAGATAACAGGAGATGGATTTAGGTTTCACAATCCTTCCTTTCTGCTCATCCCCCAAGAAAGACGTAAAGATGCTTAATAATGAGGGTTGAGGGCAGAGGAAGAGGGATAAGATAATACAAGCAGGATAATGGACAGGAATAGGGCTGATGATGATAATGGTGGTAGTTACCCTCTGCTTGTGCTCTGTCTCTGTCTTTCAAAAATGAATAAACATAAAAAAAAATTTTTTTTTAAGGGAGGGGGGGCACCTGGGTGGCTCAGTCAGTTGAGCGTCCAACTTCGGCTCAGGTCATGATCTCCGGTTCTTGAGTTCCAGCCCCGCGTCGGGCTCTGTGCTGACAGCTCAGTGCCTGGAGCCTGCTTCAGATTCTGTGTCCTCCCCCCCCCCACCCCTCTCTCCTCCCCACCCCTGCTTGTGCTCTTGTCTCTCTGTCTTCCAAAAATGAATAAACATTTTTTTTTTAATTTTTTAAATACTGGTGGTAGTTACTATAAGACTCATGATTGCTTGTCTGTGGATTTCAGAGTTTATTTAGATCCCATCATCCAGAGCCCATTATGATGTCAGCTAAGCAAGTGTGACTACCTCCATTTTGCAGATGAATAAATTGGTTACTCAGTAAATTGGTTTGAATCTAGACCTCCCAATTACTCAGTTAACCTTATGTCTTTCCAGAGTACCAAGCTACAGGGCTATGGTACAGTTTAAAGATGCTACCAGTCCTGCCCCACTCCTAATTATTCCAGAGTCTTTTGGGGTTCCTAGACCTATGTTTTATGGTCGAAAACAACCTCTCACAGGAAAATTGGACTACCCATAACTAATGATAAAAGAAAAATTTATAGCATCAGAATTGAACTTTTCTCCTCATAAAAAGACATCTTTAAGAAAATAAATGGATAGTCCACAGATGAGTGGGAAAAATATACATAGCCAATATCTGACAAATCTGGGACAAATCAAGAGTAAAAAGACAATGTAATTTATAAAATGGGCAAAAAATCTGGAAGATACTTCACCAAAGGAGGTACACAAATGGCCAATAAGCATGTGAAAAAATGCTCAGCATCATCGGTCATAAAATGCAAATGAAAACCCCCGAGGTAGCACTACATACCCACTAGAATGGCTAAAATTTCTTAAAGGGACATCACTAAAGGATGTGGAGCAACTGGAACTCTCATACATTGCTGGGGGCATTCATAAAATGGTCCAACCACTTTGGAAACCTACCAGTGTGTTATAAACACACATTCACTCTAGCTACTTACCTAATAATAAGACTGACAAATATTTGTCCATACAAAGAGTTATACGCAAATATTCATTGCAGATTTTATAGCCAAAACCACTAAACAACCTAAGTGTTCAGTGAGAGGAGAATGGATAAATAAGCTTTGGCATATTCGTCAAATGGAATGCTACTCATCACTAAAGAGGAATAAATGACAGACTCCTACAGCAACATGATAGAATCTCAAACACATTGTGCTGGGTAAAAGAAGACAGACACAAAAGACCACATCCTGTATGAGGCCACTTATGTGGAGACCAAGAACAGAAAAAATATATATAAACTTACAGTGATAGAAGTCAGAAAGTGGGTAGGGGGGTGGTAGAATTGATATGAGAAGGATCTAAGGGAAATTTGGAGGGTAATAGAGACATTCTCCATTTTGAGTCATGGTTACATAGGTGTCTAAAACTGTCAAAACTCTTCCAACTCTCTGAACTCTTAAGATCTACACATTTTATTGCATGTTAAGTATATCTCAATAAATTATTTTTTTCAGCGGACCCTGCTCAGTTAGCCACAAGGGTTATGGCCTTGCTCCTTGGAGGCCAATTTCTTCCCCTCTGGCTGAAATCTGAGATCTAAGCTAATGAAGTCCCCCAGCAACCTGGGCCTAACTGGTGAAGGCCAGTGAAGGCGATGAACAGTTTCAGCAAAACAACTCTAACCAAAAGGCCTTTCTGCACAGTGGTGCTCAAAAGGCTGCTTCTCTCTGCTGCACCCCCGCCCCAGGGATCTACTGACCCCTTATTTATTATCTTCATCTGTTAAAACTCAAAGGGCGAGTACCAGAGGATCTTGCCAGTCATTTCTCACTGTTGTCCAAAAAGGAGTAAAGTACAAGTCTTGGTAGAATGCAGCTGGTTTAATAGGCCCAGAGTTACCCATCATACTGGGTGGGGAGATACTTCATTGTTGGCATAGAAGCCAGCTCCAGTGGCAGACTTACTCCTAATTTTAAGGTCCCCTGGGCCTCACATAGAGATAGATTTTTAAACTTCAGGAAGGGATAATAAAAAAGGAGACTCAAGCCAGACCCATATGTTTCTAGACCAAGGATGCATGGTTTCCCCAGCAGAAGGATGTTGGTATTTAAACATTCCCTGGGGACCAGGGAGTGCCTATGCCAGTGAGACCAGGGGAATTCCAAACGAGTCGGGGACAGTCACAAGAATCATGTGCCTTTATCTTGGATAGAGTATAGGAAGATTCCACAGCCATTTACTTGAAGGACTGTCTAAAGAAAGAAGAAACAGGCTTTATGTATCCAAATGGCAAAACTGACTAATGTATAACAGTCACAAGAAACTGGATTTCTTTTTTTTTTTTATGAAATTTATTGTCAAATTGGTTTCCATACAACACCCAGTGCTCATCCCAACAGGTGCCCTCCTCAATGCCCATCACACACTTTCCTTTCCCTCCCACCCCCCATCAGCCCTCAGTTTATTCTCAGTTTTTAAGAGTCTCTTATGCTTTGGCTCCCTCCCTCTCTTTTTTTTTTTCCTCTTCCCCTCCCCCATGGTCTTCTGTTAAGTTTCTCAGGATCCACATAAGAGTAAAAACATACGGTATCTGTCTTTCTCTGCCTGAGTTATTTCACTTAGCATAACACTCTCCAGTTCCATCCACATTGCTACAAAAGGCCATATTTCATTCTTTCTCATTGCCACGTAGTATTCCATTGTATATATAAACCACAACTTCTTTATCCATTCATCAGTTGATGGACATTTATGGTTCATTCCATAATTTGGCTATTGTTGAAAGTGCTGCTATAAACATTGGGATACGGGTGCCCCTATGCATCAGCATCCTCTTCCCACCAACAGTGCGAGAGGGGTCCCATTTCTCCACATCCTCTCCAGCATCTATAGTCTCCTGATTTGTTCATTTTAGCCACTCTGACTCGCATGAGTTGGTATCTCAGTGTGGTTTTGATTTGTATTTCCCTGATGAGGAGTGGAGTTGAACATCTTTTCATGTGCCTGTTGGCCATCTGGATGTCTTCTTTAGAGAAGTGTCTATTCATGTCTTCTGCACATTTCTTCACTGTATTGTTTTTCAGGAGTGGAGTTTGGTGAGTTCTTTATAGATTTTTGGGTACTAGCCCTTTGTCTGATATGTCATTTGCAAATATCTTTTCCCATTCCATCAGTTGCCTTTTAGTTTTTGTTGATTGTTTCCTTTGTTGTGCAGAAGGTTTTTATCTTCATGAGGTCCCAATAATTCATTTTTGCTTTTAATTCCCTTGCCTTTGGAAATGTGTCGAGTAAGAAATTGCTGCAACTGAGGTCAGAGAAGTTTTTTCCTGCTTTCTGCTCTAGAGTCTTGATGGTTTCCTGCCTCACATTCAGATCCTTTATCCATTTTGAGTTTATTTTTGTGAATGGTGTAAGAAAGTGGTCTAGTTTCATTCTTCTGCATGTTGCTGTTCAGTTCTCCTAGCACCATCTGTTAAAAAGACTGTCTTTTTTCCATTGGATACTCTTTCCTGCTTTGTCAAAGATTAGTTGGCCATACTTTTGTGGGTCCAGTTCTGGAGTCTCTATCTATTCCATTGGTCTATGTGTCTGTTTTTGTGCCAATACCATGCTGTCTTGATGATGACAGCTTTGTAGTGGAGGCTAACGTCTGGGATTGTGATGCCTCCTGCTTTTGTCTTCTTCTTCGAAATTACTTTGGCTATTTGGGGTCTTTTGTGGTTCCATACAAATTTTAGGATTGCTTATTCTAGCTTTGAGAAGAATGCTGGTGCAATTTTGATTGGGATTGCATTGAATATGTAGATTGCTTTGGGTAGTATTGACAATTTTAACAATATTTATTCTTCCAATCTATGAGCGTGGAATGTTTTTCCATTTCTTTGTATCTTCTTCAGTTTCTTTCATAAGCTTTCTATAGTTGTCAGCATACAGATCTTTTGCATCTTTGGTTAGGTTTATTCCTAGGTATATTATGCTTCTTGGTGCAATTGTGAATGGGATCAGTTTCTTTATTTGTCTTTCTGTTGCTTCATTATTAGTGTATAAGAATGCACCTGATTTCTGTACATTAATTTTGTATCCTACGACTTTGCTGAATTCATGTATCAGTTCTAACAGACTTCTGGTGGAGTCTATCGGGTTTTCCATGTATGATATCATGTCATCTGCAAAAAGTGAAAGCTTGACTTCATCATTGCCAATTTTGATGTCTTTGATTTCCTTTTGTTGTCTGATTGCTGATGCTAGTATTTCCAACACTATGTTCAACAACAGCGGTGAGAGTGGACATCCCTGTCGTGTTCCTGATCTCAGAGGGAAAGCTCTCAGTTTTTCCCCACTGAGGATGATATTAGCTGTGGGATTTTCATAAATGGCTTTTATGATGTGTGAGTATGTTCCCTCTATCCCGATTTTCTCAAGGGTTTTTATTAAGAAAGGATGCTGAATTTTGTCACATGCTTTTTCTGCATCGATTGACAGGATCATATGGTTCTTATCTTTTCTTTTATTAATGTGATGTATCACATTGATTGATTTGTGAATGTTGAACCAGCCCTGCAGCCCAGGAATGAATCCCACTTGATCATGGTGAATAATTCTTTTTATATGCTGTTGAATTCCATTTGCTAGTACCTTGTTGAGAATTTTTGCATCCATATTCATCAGGGATATTGGCCTCTAGTTCTCTTTTTTTGCTGGGTCTCTGTCTGGTTTGGGAATCAAAGTAATGCTGGCTTTGTAGAATGAGTCTGGAAGTTTTCCTTCCCTTTCTTTTTTTGGAATAGCTTGAGAAGGATAGGTATTATCTCTGTTTTAAATGTCTGGTAAAATTCCCCAGAGAAGCCATCTGGTCCTGGACTCTTATTGTTGGGAGGTTTTTGATAACTGATTCAATTTCTTCACTGGTTATGGGTCTGTTCAAGTTTTCTGTTTCTTCCTGCTTGAGTTTTAGAAGTGTGTGGGTGCTTAGGAATTTGTCCATTTCTTCCAGGTTGTCCAGTTTGTTGGAATATAATTTTTCATAGTATTCCCTGATAATTGCTTGTATTTCTGAGGGATTGGTTGTAATAATTCCATTTTCATTCATGATTTTATCTATTTGGGTCATCTCCCTTTTCTTTTTGAGAAGCCTGGATAGAGGTTTATCAATTTTGTTTATTTTTTCAAAAAAAACAACTCTTGGTTTCATTGATCTGCTCTACTGTTTTTTTAGATTCTATATTGTTTATTCCTGCTCTAATCTTTATTATTTATCTTCTTCTGCTGGGTTTCAGGTGTCTTTGCTGTTCTGCTTCTGTTTCCTTTAGGTATGCTGTTAGATTTTGTATTTGGAATTTTTCTTGTTTCTTGAGATAGGCCTGGACTGCAATGTATTTTCCTCTCAGGACTGCCTTCGCTGCATCCCAAAGCATTTGGATTGTTGTATTTTCATTTTCATTTGTTTCTATATATTTTTTAATTTCTTCTCTAATTGCCTGGTTGACCCATTCATTCTTTAGTAGGGTGTTCTTTAACCTCCATGCTTTTTGAGGTTTTCCAGAATTTTTCTTTAATACCCCACTTACAACAATGGATAGATCGTCTAGACACAGGATCAATAAAGAAAGAAGGGCCCTGAATGATACATTGGATCAGATGGACTTGACAGATACATTTAGAACTCTGCATCCCAAAACAACAAAATATACTTTCTCCTCGAGTGCACATGGAACACTCTCCAAGATAGATCACATACTGGGTCACAAAACAGCCCTTAATAAGTATGAAAGAACTGAGATCATACCATGCACACTTTCAGACCACAATGCTATGAAACTTGAAATCAACCACAAGAAGCTGGATTTCGATGCAACATAAAAAGGGCGTTTGTAACAACCAGAGCTTCTTGGCATTCCATTCACATACCTACCCATTCAGCCTGTAATTTTTGAGTACCTACTGTGCTGTGACACACCACACTGCATCAGTTGCAGACTCGGCCCTGAAAGATGTTCACTGCAGAACACAGGACAAGGTGTGACTGACTATAGGTAACGCAGATACAGGGCAGCAAGAGAGAAGCACAGGTACGAGGGCCACATCAAGAGAGGGAAGGATTATTTCTAGGCTCAGCTGGGCCCTCCATGAGGTTCACCAGTCATTTTGCTCCTCCTCATTTATTCTTTCATCCATTCAGTAAATATTCATTGAGCTCTACTACGTCTCAGGCACTGTTCCAAATGCTGGGGATACTGAGTGGATATGTCCTACTGCCAAAAAGCAAACAGATCTAGCATGTCAGTTGGCGACTGGTCCTATGGAGAAATAGGGTTGCTCTGGATGTTTATCACTCCCTTCAAGCAATCAAATAGTCCCTCTTCTCTCACTGTTGACTAGAGTGACCTCCCACCTCACCAAGAAAATTGCCTCAGACCCCCCTCCCCTGCACATCCCAACTACCATCACCTCTTGCCATTCTTAGTTAATTAATTTCTGACTCAGAGAAAAGAAAAATTCTGACTCCTCCACTTATGCTCTTCCCTCCCTCAAAGGCGGTGCTCTACACTAGGTGTTATATGTAGGGGATGAATCACTGGCTTCTACTCCTGAAATCATTATTGCACTATATGCTAACTAACTTGGATGTAAATTAAAAAATTAATTTGAAAAAAAAAAAAGGCCTTGCTCTATCAGCTCTGCCAGCCCCCATGCTCCTTACCTTTTCTCTCCTCATTCATTGGCCTGTTTGAAATCCACACATTTTTCGTTCCTTATACTCCTAAAGCAACATTCCTTGGCTGCACCCCCAAGATGGCAAGTAGTTTTTAGTCCAGAGCTAGTTGGACCGATTGGGGCCTTACCTTCCTGAGCACGGTGGCAAGGGAGAGTTCCCCAGATCATGTGTGGACTCACAGAAAAGATATATCTGATGGGTTATTATGCTACTGCCCATGGTCACAGAAAGCGCCAGGTGTTGTGGGGTTCCTGATGAGCACCTGTGGGTCCTGTTACACCCTGACCCTCCTTCTCAACCTTCAGCGCCAAACTTCTTCAGAGCTCATGTTAGGCTTCTTGCCTCTACCAGTTCACCTCATTTTGATTACATCACCTAGCCCACCATACTTCTGTCTACTGACCTGCTCCTGCAAAGAACACACAGTGATCACCTAAGTGCAGACACAATAGCTCTCCCCCTCCTTGTGTCGGATATCTTGGGAGCATTAACTCTTGGTGTTCCCCAAGGTTGTGTCCTTCGGCCTCTGCTCACCTTTCCGTCACTTTTGCTCTGGTAGCTTGTCCCTTCAGTCTCCTGCCCAGAGAGCTGCCCTGAGCCACTGCACATTTCCACTTGGGACCTGCTGCACATCACAAACTCTTGGTATTTAAAAGAAGACTCGTTATCCTCTCTCCAAATGCTTCCTGCTCCTGAATGCCATTTCATAGTTTATAGTCATGCTCATCTTGCAAGCACTTGAGCCAGATTAGTTGAAGTGATTGTTGACCTCTTCCTCTCCTTTACCTTATATTCAAATCCATCACACACCCCTTTCTGTCAATACCACCTCAGAAATGTCTCTTGAATTCATGACCTCTTCTCTGTCCTCACTGCCACTTCCTTGGTTCCGGCTGTCGTCTCTCTCCCACAATTGGAATGACCTATTTATCTCCTTTTCTTTATGCTAACACCATGTCAGTCTAATTCTTGTCTTCTGCCACTAGAATTCTTGAGAGGCAAACCTCAGCATGCTATTCCCTTAGTTAAAACCCCCTGGAAATTATCCAAATGTCCTTTAACCGGTGAGTGGTTAAACAAATATACCATGGAATACAACCCAGCAATGAGAAGAAACAGACTCTTTTTATGTGACACAATTGGGGTGAATCTGAGGGAAATTATGCTGACTGAAAAAAACAAAAAGCCAATCTCAAAGGCTACATACTGCATGATTCCATTTATGTAACAGTCATGAAATGTCATAGACGAAGTATGGATTGGTGGTGGCCAAGTACCAGGGACAGGGGGATGGGTGTGGCTATAAAGCAGTGACACAGGGGAGTCTTTTTTTTTTTTTTTTAACGTTTATTCCTTTTGTGAGAGACAGAGCACAAGGACGGGAGGGGTGGAGAGAGAGAGGGAGACACAGAATCTGAGAAGTCTCCAGGCTCTGAGCTGTTAGCACCAAGCCCGATGTGGGGCTCCAACTCACGAACTGTGAGATCATGACCTGAGCCGAAGTCAGACACCTAACCAACTGAGCCACCCAGGCGCCCCTGACACAGGGGAGTCTTGTAATTATGGCACAGTTGAGTATCTTGGTTGTGATGGAAGTTACTCAAGGCTACACAAGTGATCAAGTTGCCTAGGGCTGTACATATGCACACACACAGATGAGTGCATATAAACTGGTGAAATCTGAATAAGCCCTGTGGATTGCATGAATCCTGGTTCCTCAGTTTTGATACTGTGCTATGGTTGGATAAGATACTAACATTGATGGAGGCCAGGGGAAGGGTACCTGGGACCTCCCTGGACCTTTCTTTACAAACTCGTAGGAATCTATAATTATTTCAAAGCTGTAAGGTAAAAAGTAAGTAAATTATTTTTAAAATAAAGTAAAAAAACAAAGAATCTCAACAGCTCCCATATTTCACAGAACAAAATACAAACTCCTTTGCTCAACATTCAAGGTACTTAACTGTGAGCTTCACATCCCATTGCACCTCTTTTTAGAGCCTTCATTCATTCGTTCATTCATTTATTCATTCATTCAATAACCATGGGGAACCCATGATGGGCTGGGACACTGAAACTATAATGGTAAGCAAATAGATAAAGCCTCTGCCCTCAGAAACTTCCAGTCTTTGGGGAAAACAGCCAATCAGATGAGCAATTCCACCTACGTGGGCATGTGCTACAACTGAGGACAAAAGGCTGTCTCAGTCTCCTCACCATCCCTTTTCATGTGTGCTGTTCCCTCTACCCAAAATGCCCTTCCCAGTACTAGTGAACTTCTAGTGTCAGCTCTTCTATGAAATCTCATTCATTCATTCATTCATTCAGCAAATATTTACTGAGTACCGTCTCTGGGCCAGGCCTTGTTCCATGCCTTGGGGCTGTGCTGTGGTATCCACAGCACAGCCTGGGCCTTCTTGCTGATATTAAACAGCACAATAAACAGGCAAATAGGAAAAATGGCAGCAGTCATCTGTAAGAGCAGTTGGAAAGCTGATTTAAACTGATGGGTCAGAGGATTCTCACCAACCAGATATTGAAACAGATTGCTAAAATGCTAAGAAAGAGCAGGGAGGAATAGTTAAGATAAAGGAAAGGGAAAAGCTGATGCAAAGTCTTAAGAAGGGAAACATTTTGGCCTACTGAAGGAACATAAAGGTTAGTGTGGTACAGCACAGTGGAAGAGGCAGACAGCGGAGGGAAGGTCCGAAAGGTGGGAAGGGGGCCATTTTGAAAGGCTTTATGAATCTGAGTGATGAGTTTGGATTTTACTCCAAGCATAACAGCAAGGGTCTGGAGGGCTTGAAGTAGGGGGAAGTCATATCTGATGGGCTTTTTAAATGATTATTCTGACCGCTGTGTGGAGAAGGAAATCTAAGGTAAGGGGGTTGGGCAAGAGAAGAATTAGACAAGTTAGGAGACAAGAGATGATGGCACTCCTTGGTGGCCCTTGAAAGTCCTCGATCACATTGCTGTTGTCCATTTGTTACTTGGTTTAGGGTCTGTGGTTTCTGCGCCTGCCTTCCTGACTAGATGGTTGCTGATGGAAAAGATGGACCATTTGTATTTTTTTTCTCCCTCATGCCTACCTAGCTCAGTAGTTTCTTAAACTGAATTGAATAGTTACGTCCAGCACAGGAGGAAGGAAAGTGAGTCCAGGAAGACTAGAAAAAAACTGGCATTAAGTAGAGCATGAAGGATGGGTAAAATTTGGACAGGTAGGAATGGGAGGAAATAGCCTTCTGGATGAAGGGGACAGCTCAGTGAAAGAAACAAAGATGGGAAAACAGTGTGGATGGAGGAGGGACAGGATACAGTGATGTAGCAGTCAGCCTGGGGTAATGGCTGGTAGATGAAAACAAGAGAAAATTAATTGGAACGATTGGAAAGATGGGTTGAAGAAAAATTATGGTGGCTCCTTGAAGGTTGAACCAAGGAACTGGTCTTAAATTTTGAGAACAAAAGGGAAGCTATGTAATGTTATTAAGCAGAGGAATGATAAAATTTTGAACCCTGTCTCAGAAAAAAGCCACTGGGTGAGAAGAGATAGGAGATGAGAAAAGTGATTTGGGGGAGGAGGGGGGGAAGCAGCTTTCAAGGTAAATGGTAATGAGTGTTACCTTGATCAGCCTTTGTTCTTCTCCACCTGAAGCACTTTGAAAGCACTCACACCATCATGTCAGGGTTTTTAATCAGTATGAGACTTCATAAGGTCATCACAGAAAGTACACGGAGGGTTGGTTAAGATTGTTTCCAGAGAAGTGTGGACCATTTCATTCCATCAGTTTCCAGACAGAAACCTAAGTACAGCTGAAGAAGGTTAAGAAAGATGGAACCTGCAGAAGGTGGAGCTTGAGGCTGGGAGCCCCTGCCCCCCACCCCCGGCCCCGGCCCAGGGACCAGGCACCAGGCGGAGATTCAGGGCCAGCCTGCTGACTCCAGGTCTGAGCGTTTGTTTTCCCACCAAATTTCCTTCCAAGAATGCAAATGTGTTTTCTTCTCTTGGTCACCGGTTTGCCACGCTTCCCAGCTCATTCCACTGGGTTGGATTACCCGCTGTGTTGGGTTGTTTTCCCCTGAATCCTTCCAGCTGCTTTACTCCCTGCCCTCTGCTTATGTGCACTTTCCCAGTCCTGGGGTGTTCTCCTCTCCCACGATGCTATTCCCAGCACCAGTTGTGAATACAACTCTGATTGAGCTTCCTCCCTGCCCTCCCCTGCCTACCATTTTCTACTCCTACTCATTTCTATTTATGTTTCACTAGCCTCAGCAAGAGGAAAGGAACCAAAATTTAATATTTATTCAGCTCTTATTACATACCAGGCACCGTGCTGAACAATTTACATACGTCTATAATTCAGTCTTCACAGCAAGTCTATAAAATAGGTATTATTATTGTTTCCACTTACCAGATGAGGAAACTGATGTTCAGGAAGTTTCTGTGCCTTGCCTGTGGCTGTAAAGCTTGAAGCCAGGATTTGACCCAGATCAGTGTGACCCCGGAGGTCATCTGCAGCACCAAGTACTTTAATAACTGGTATTTTTTTTCTTTCTTTTTCTCAAACTCATATAAATGATTTCATATCAGGTTATCCTTATACAACTTGCTATTTTTCATTCAACATTATATATTTGAGATTTAATCCATGTTGATAAATTTACCCTACTTGCTTTAATAACAGTATTTCATTTTACGGATATACTAGATTAGTGAATGTTTAAGTCATTGGCAGTATTCTGTTATTACAGTGTGCATTCCAGTACTTAGCTCTGTGTGCTGTGTGAGAGATCTTTTTTAGGGTACATGCCTAGAAATGAGACTTCTCAGTTGCAGGGTATGGGTGCCTCCATGTTTAACTCTCTTTGAACCGCTCTCGTCTAAGTGGTAGGATCAGTGTATACATTCTTACCATCACTTGGTGCTACCAAGTTCAGAAGCAAATACGGCAAAATCTGGATGGTAGGTGTGTGGATGTGCTGTGTTATCTTATTTTCTGTACTCCCCTGTACTTTTGAAATATTCCATAATTAAAATTAAAACTGTTATGATGACTGCCTACTTGCATCAGTGGCTGGGATGAAGACTTAGAATTCTTACTGATAGTGTCTGCAAACAACACAGAACTTAGAGAAGCAAGACCTGTGAATGCCAGTGTGATACTGTGATTTACACTAAGAAATATATATCAGGCCTTCTACCCCATTACTGGCACAAATCTCCTAAAACCCTTGGAATTTTCTAAGTAAGTGGGTGATGAAGGTGTCTTTTGTTACGTTAATGAAATGACCTAAGGATGAGAGCTGGTTGCCTGGAGAACCAGCAGTGCAACAGTTACGCTTAGAGGGGTGGGGCTTTCAGTCCCATGCCCTGATTTCCGGGAAGGGTAGAGAGGCTGGAGGGTAAATCAGTTGCCAATGACTAATGATTTAATTGATTGTGCCTATGTAATGAAGCCTCCATAAAAACCCGAAAGGACTGGGTTCAGAGAACTTTCAGGTAGGTGAACATGTGGACGTTCTGGGAGTGGTGTACCTCGAGAGGGTATGGAAGAGCCACACCCTTCCCATATTCTTCGCCCTATGCATCTCTGCCATCTGGCTCTTGCATCCTTTTATAATAAACTGGAAATCTGGTAGAATGTTTTCCAAAGTTCTGTGAGCCGCTGTATCTAGCAAATTAACTGAGCCTAAGGAAGGGTTCGTGGGAACTTGTGATCCAGAGCTAGTTGGTCAGAAGCATAGGTAGCAACCTGAGCTTGCCATTGGCATCTGAAGTGGGGAGGCTGGGGGGAGTAGTCTCCTAAAACTGAGCCCTTAATCTGTGGAATCTGATGCTATCTGTGGGGGCAATAGTGTCAGAATGAGCTGAATTCTTGGATACCAACAGTGTGTCCAAGAATAGCTTGTTGGGGTGGGAACCCCCCCACACACACACATTGGAAATTTGGGTCCCAGAATACCCCAATTTATCCTGGCATCCACATTAAAAATAACCTCAATGGAAATTGACCAAACCAACAAAATTAAGTTTAATGGAGATTGATTAAAAGTTAAAGATCACCTTCACAAGCACAGGATGGAGAGATCTAGCTTAGGGACAGCTTTGGTATAAAGGAGTGTGGTGGAGTGGGTTAAGGATGAGTTTGCATGACCAGAATCTCAATGTGATCCGTCAGTGGAATATCTTTTTGTAATAAAGAGGTGAATGACTCTGCATCAGCCAGGGCTCCTTGACTACAACAACAGAAACTGACTCTAGCTAACTTACAAAGAAAAGGGGTTTAATAGCAAATAATTCCTGCTCAGGAAGTTGGCAGGAAATCTACAGAGCCAGGTTTGGAAATGAGCAAAAACCTGGATAACCTTGGAAGTAGTAACCACAGGAGAGATCTGGTAGCAGGAATGGTGGAGTATGAACCCCATCTGTAAACAGAGGTCCAGGGCAAGAGAAACATTGCCCCTAGTAGGTGTGAGCTGGCCAGCCCAGACCTCAGATAAAGTTCTCAGTTCCCACCTTGCATTTTGAAGAAACATGCACAGTTAGAAGAGGTAACCCTGGGAAACCTGGCTTTCACCGAAGACAGTCTGAAAGCCACTGCCAAGACCTGCCTCTTGTTACTCCACAGACTAGAAGAACTATGAACAATGAGTGGGAGTTCAAGGCGACAGAGTTGAGATCATTATGACCAGGCACTTTCTAATAAATAGAGCTAACCAACAATGTATTTAACAGACCTTCATGGTGACGAGCTCATTGGCCACTGCAGTTGTTCAAGGAAAGACTGAATTCCCTGTGGTAGAATATAAAGGAAGGGAACCCTGCATTAATAAGAAATAGATAAGACAACCTAGAGGGTCCCTCTCAATTCCTTGACTTGTGATTTCAAGCAAGGCTTTTGTAGCTATTTATTTGCTGGAAATGAATATCCCCTACAGTCATTCCTGTCCCCTTCCACACCTTTGCTGACTAGATCAGACAGATAGTTGTTGAGTTATGTCAATATAAGATTAGAGATGCAAAATCATCTACAGTCATTAGTATTATCCTTTAGAATGTATTATTTATTCATTTTTCTTGTTATAAATACCATAACCGCCTCCACAGAAAATCTGGGGAAAAGACAAAAAAGGCGTCTATAATCCGAACTACAACAAAAAAATGTGACCATTTGTGACTTTTCTTCCAATTTTTTATTTATGTGCATTTTTCTTAAGTGAAAATAGTTAATTTCTTCTGATTGTAGAAATGACACACTATAGAAAAGTGTCTATGTTCAATCACTATAGAAAAGTTCAATCACTATTAAAAAGAAGTTAAAGATTATTTAAAATGTCACTACTTCAGACATTTTGGAACACATCCTTTGTGATGCTGCTGTATGCATAAATATGCATATGTAATATGTGTAACATTTTATATAAGTGGAATCCTATACGTAGGGGGTTTGTGATCCTTTTTTTATCACTCTGTCATAGAGTCCATCTTTTGCCAGTGAATATATAAATATTATCTTTCTTAATGACCACATAACATTCTTTAGGTGGTTGTTCCATAATTTAATAGATATCCTGTTAATGAACACTTAGAACATTTAGGTCATGGGGGTGGCTGGGTGGCTCAGTCGGTTAAGCATCCACCTCTTGATTTTGGCTCAGGTCATCATCTCACAGTTCCAAAGTTCAAGCCCCAAGTTGGTATTGTCAGTGCAGAATCTGCTTGCCATTCTCTCTCTCTGCCCCTCCCCCGCTCATGGGTGCTGTCTCTCTCTCAAATAAACTTAAAAAAAAAAAAATTTAGGATATGTCCAATTTTTTACTGTTTTGAACAATGCCACATTGAACATCCTTGTATATCTGGCCCTATGTACCTTTCTGCTATCTTCTCAGACTATATTTTTTTCAAATAATTCTAAGGGAATTAGACTAACCAAAGTCAAGCTAGGGTTGTAAATGGGACAAGAAAAAGCTGGCAAACTCCAGCAGTAGATGCATCAAGGGTGTATTTTGTGTAAGGGCAGAGAAACAGCAGTTCCTGACTGGTGAGATGCCCACCCCACTAGTGGACACTCCTAAAATGTTCTCTGGCACACCCTCAACAGAAGACTCCCAAAACTCACCACTGGTTATCCGAGTGCTAAAGGTCCTCCCTCCACCCCCAGCCCCAGTGACCAAAGCTCTGCCTTTCCTTCCCTCAAACCTGCCTGCCCTGTTTCTAACCCTTTCCCCCAAGACACTGTCACTGCCACATGTGTTTCTCCCTCTAGGAAATGAGAATAAAGAAACTTGCTTTTTGCCCTCAAGGCTAGCTTCTTTCCATCCAAAGAGCAGAGTAAAGTCACACCTTGTCACGCTGGTGCCTGGTGCCGTCTGGGTTAGCCCAGGTCAGTACATCTGCCCTCCAGAAACCAGCGAGTCAGAAACGGCCCAAGAGGACGTAAAGGGCTCTGAGTTAACTCTGGAGATTTACCTTACTAGAGGTTGGATTTTGAAGTCAGCCCATAAGCAATAACTCACTGTGGCAGAGAGGCTGTTTGCCTCCCCAGTAATCATTCTCCTCTTCTTTCATATTAATAGAACCCAAATTTTATTCTGGGTAACAGTATGCTCAGCTAAAGGTTTATATTTCCCTGTCTCTCTTGAAGTTAGGTGTGGCCAGTTATACATAAGCTACAGTTAATGGTTGGAGCTACCAGGAAAGCATTTTAGATGGGAGATTCAACTTTTTTCTCTTTCCTCACTTCTTCCTCCTTCTTGCCTGGATTATGAACTCTAAAATGTTTCTGTAACCATCCTGGGTCATGAGGGGACCTTGAGATGGAAATGTGTACCAACATTAGTAAAGCCAAAAGATGGGTCCCTAACAGCCATGGATGGAGTCACCAACACACTTTTATCTCTGGACATTTTTTTGGCTGGGAAGAAACCCACTTGCTTAAGTCACTCAAGTTTTCCACTTTATGCATCTAAAGTAAACTTACACAATCTCAAATGATTTAAAATACTCTTGGAAATTCCTTGGGACAGTACCATGTTGGAGACCCTATCTCTCAGTAAGTTCAGCAGAGCCATGGTTTCCTTTATGGTTACAACAGACCTGATTCTTCAACTGAGTATGAAATGGGAGGAGATGGATCACATAAAAAACAAACAAACAAACAAACACAAAAACAAAACACCTCTCAACACCAAGGTGACAAATAACTCCTTCTCTGTAAGGTTCATAAAAGCTGAGACCACCTGAAGAAGGGACATATTTTAATTTCCCACCTATGCTTATAGGTCTGTAACCACTGAGTGGATAGGTAGGCAGGGAGAATAGCCCAGATCATTTAATCATTTAAGTGTGTGTGTGTGTGTGTGTGTGTGTGTGTGCGCTTGCACGTGTACATGCAAATCCCCACACAAATTCTCAACACTTGTTCTTTATAGGTACTCAGCAGCTGTATTGTAAGTTCCACAGGGGTGAACTCTCAGGCACTAGGCTAGGTGCCTTGCAGCAGAGGCTGGCCACAATGGTGAGCTGGGATGGGACCAAAACTCCCTTCCAGAGAAGTAACCTAAAAAGTGAGTGCTCTTTGCTTTATCTTTGCCTTTGCTTGACCACATCAACAGAGACAAGAAAAACTTAACTCCATCTCACTCATTTGGCAAACTTTAGTCAATGCTACTAGTTCCCAAGCCCAGAAAAGTATTGAAGGAAAGAGATGCCATTATAATGTCAGATAAACAGAATCCAGTCTTTGCCCACCTGTTGCTCACAGGTTAGTGAGCAACTAGCCCCAACTGTCAGACTATAAGCAGAGTCTCCAAATAACACAATGGGTGTTAAACAGAGGTCTCTGGGGGCCCAGTGGCATATGCCTAGACTGTATTCGTTTTTCAAATAATAGAAACTGAATGCATTATTAGGTATTAGAATATCATTAGCTGTCTTTTTTTTTTTTTTAGCAAAACTTTGTTGAGTGAATAATTGATCATTTTGGAGCCACTATATGCCTTGGTCTTGCTCTGATGACTACAAATTCTAAGCCATCTATTCCCACATGGGGAGACTTGGTGAATATTTGCTGCTGAGATGATGCATTTTACTCCTCCAACAGGAGGTAACCCACAGAGCCAGCAAGGGTTGGCTGCCCTTCCCCGGAGCACTGAACATCTTGAAGATATTTGTAATTTTATTCACAACTGGAGGATATAATTCATTGCTTGCTGAATCAAAGTCCACCAGCTGCCAGAGGATTCCAGAGCCCATTTGTACGATCCCTAAAAGTAAAAACAAAATGAAATGGTTCTATTCTCACCCTGCCTTCCCTCAAACACAAATATACACACTCACCACTAAGTCGTGGGCTTTTGTTATCAGACAGAATAAGCCACACCACCTCCTGCTTGCCCCTGCCTCCCACTCCTTGTCTCTAAGGAGAGACGGTTCACCTCCTACTTGGGATATACAGACTTTGCAGATGCAAATCGGGCCCCTGCAGACTGCAAGTTTAAGAGTGAATTACTATCAGCTATGAGGGACTTGCGGGATAGAGGGAATCCCAGCCAGGGAGAGGGATGCAGACTTTCTCTCCTATGCAATTAATCATCTGTAAGTGCAAAGGGAATGGCTGCTGGGGAGATTCGGTGAGTCTCAGCAGCTTGCTAAGTGTCTGCTTTCCAGCTGGGGCCACAAGGTCAGGGCAGTTTGACCAAGCCCTCTACCTTGCCTGGACATTGGGGACTGGGAAAAAGCAGATTGCGAACCAACAGGAGGGACTGTGGGGAATGACAGTCTTTACCAGCCATCCAGGGCTCACAGGCACTGTTCTGGTGCCGGGTACTCTGGCCTTGACTCTCCCCATAGTTTCTACACGCAGAAGCTGAGTAAATGCTGATTCTCAACCATATTCAACAGGTTGGTTGTTCAATAGTAACAACTGCTGCCTTGTCCTGAAGGCTACCTATGTGTCCTGTACTACATTAACCATATATACACCGTCTTACTCAATCCTGATTGCAGTTTTTCGAGGCCAGGCACCATGCTTATCCCATTTATACAGATGACCAAAGTAAGGCTCAGAGAGTCTCAATGACTTGTTCAAGGTCACACAGCTGTTCAGTGATGGATTTGAACTCAGGCTTGTCTGATTTAGAAGTCACTGTTTGGGGGGGCGCCTGGGTGGCTCAGTCGGTTGAGCATCCGACTTCAGCTCAGGTCACGATCTCGCGGTCCGTGAGTTGGAGCCCCGCGTCGGGCTCTGGGCTGATGGCTCAGAGCCTGGAGCCTGCTTCCGATTCTGTGTCTCCCTCTCTCTCTGCCCCTCCCCCATTCATGCTCTGTCTCTCTCTGTCTCAAAAATAAATAAATGTTAAAAAAAAATTAAAAAAAAAAAAAAAAAAAGAAGTCACTGTTTGGAACCACCAAACTACTGCCTCCCCCCAGAAACTGAAGGAAGCCTCATGAGATAAAATATTCTTCAAACTGAGAGCAAGAGAAAAAGGTTTTATTCCCCTGAACACATGGTAGATTGTCTCTGCCTTCGTGAAAATAACTGTAAAAAGAACTAGGAGACAAATCTGTGGCTCAGACTACAGCAACAACCAGTTATGTTCTTCCAGCATAGTCTGAGTTTTATTTCCCTATTCTCATTCTCAACTTCTTGGCTTCTCACACCTTCCTATTCCTCTATGTGTGTGTTTGCTTGTTTTTTATTATGTTGTGTGTTTTCTGTGATCCAGTGCAAATCCTTCATAGAATGAGATGGGAAATAGACATACTGAAAAGGACTGGTAGATGCACAGAAAGATGGTAAATGGATGGATGGTTGTTCTGATAGATGGGTGGTTGGATGGACATACACAGAGAGGTGGATGAAGAGATGGGCAGACAAATGAACAAACACGTGGACAGACACACAGATGGACAAACAGATGGAGAACCGAGTGAGCAGACAAATAGATAGATGGACAGACAGATAAATAGGTGGATAGAGCTGCCCTGATCCATGTGCAGACTGACTCCGATGGACACCCATACTAGCTGCCTAGACCCTCTGAGCTGCCCACGGGGTAGCTGCACCTGTGAGGTCTTCTGAGGTCATAGCAATTTGGGACCTGGCTCTCTCATCCCTGGTCAGTAAGGAGGGTGTAGGAATGGCTTCATACAAACCCAGACACACTGTTCCAGTTTACCTCCTCTGTCAGACCTTGCTCTGCTGCCCTGGTTCTTGCCTCCCCCATTCTTCATACCCCAAGGGGAACCAACCCTCTCCGTGTGGCCAACAGTAGCTTACCTGGTTTTCATCTTCTATGCAGGAATTTTTGAGCTCCTCCCCCACCTGCCAGACTGGAAGAACTCTGAGGGCAAGAAACACATCTCTCATCTCTGCTTGTCCAGCCTTTACCTCAGTGCATGTTGATGACAAGATAGAAAATCATCTCATAAGTACATCATAAGTAAGTGCAAATCACAGGCTTCTGTGCTTGATAAAGTTTCTTTAGCCTCTTTGAGCCATGTCATAAAATGCACGCAGTGCTCAACATCTGCACATAGAACCATTATTTATGAAAATTTCCCAGTGCCACCATAACAATGTCTATTGGTTGAGTGCTTCCTAAACACTTTACATAATAGCAGTTAGTAACTATAGAGCACTCACTGCTGATCTAAGTGCTGTCAAACAACCTGCTCAAGTTCACACATTCATAAGAGGCAGAGCTGGGGTTCCCATCTCAGTCCAACCTCAGCCCATGGTCTTAACCCCCAAGTTATGGGAGCACTTTAAGTGGGACAAGTGGGGTGAGCCCCCCTGACCTTGTGGAAAATCGTTAGGGTTTTAGTGGGCGCCTCTTGACCAATTCTGACCACACAGACCATGTCTCTGATGAGTCAGAGCACTGCTAAAGTCCACCACAGAAACACAAGCTGCAATGGCTCGTTGGGGGGGGTGGGGGGGGAGTGGGGGGGGCATTTCCCAACCAGTTAGCAACCTGCCTCTCCCACTCAACTCCCAAAGCCACAGTAGGAAGGACACCTGGCTGGAAAGTCAAGGCCTCTGTTCATGGCGGCCATTCATTGATTTTGTGATATGCCCAAGTCACTTAACTTTTGTGAGCTTCAGTTTCCTTGTCTGCATAGGGCGGGGGCAGTAACATGGGCCTGGGGTCCTGCACAGGGCTGCTGTGAGAATCACAGGAGGGACAGAGAGCGGAAGCCGCCTCATAAAGTGAGGGCAGCTCCACTCAGCTGTGCCAGGGCCCCTCAGAAAACATGGTCTAATTGGATGACTCAAACAGGCTTCCCAAATGCATTACAGATCATTGTTAGGAAATACCAAGTGGTGTCCGAGAGTTCAACCAGCCCCGAAGGTTCCTCTCGAGGCTGGTGCGTAAACCACAGTTCTATCACCTCGGGCACCGAGCCACTTGGCTCCAGGGCTACATACGCCTCAGGCTCACTCCATTCAGACGTGGTTTGACCACAATCATATTAAATATTAAATCATCTGGTGGCACTGGCATAGAAAAACACTATGTCAGGCATTAGCTATTCTGCCTTTTGTTACTATCCATAACAATTTCCTAAGCATTTAGAATGCTCCAAGGCTTTGAGCCCAAGGCTTAACAAGAAATTATATCTAGCCTAAAAGAACTTTGTCCCAGTTTCACTGGAAATTAAAACTCCGTCCCCAGACACTGACGCTGTGTTTCTTCGTGCTCTTGGCAAGCAAAAGGCTCCACAGCAAAGGCAGGCCCTCTGCCCCCAGAGGGAGGCTCTCAGTGCCAGGACGAGGCCCCTGGCTTTCCTGTGCCACTCATCACACAGCAAATCCTGGCCCTGTCTCCTCTTTTGGGGCCCTAGTCTCCCCTCTCCTGCAGCTGACAGCAGGACCTCTACCTCCCCTAGAGCTGTGCTTTTCAAACCAGAGGTCATCATCTTAACCTGGGACTCACCAGCAGTGGGACAAACTGACATCATGAGCCCTCTCCTGGCGTGCCAGAAGAAGTACACAAAATCACCTACGCCCGTGATCACCAGGCTGGGAGTCACATGGAGGCCGTCAGACAAATCTAGAATGTGGGACGTTCTAAGAGACAGTTGGCTCAAACTCTGCAAAAGTGTCAATTCCATTTTCAAAAAGGGTGCAAGACTGTTTATTTTTTTAAGTTTATTGATTTATTTTGAGAGAGAGAATGAGTAGGGGAGGGCCAGAGAGAGAGAGAGAGAATGAGTAGGGGAGGGGCAGAGAGGGAGAGAGAGAATCCCAAAGCAGACTCCATACTCAGCATGGTGCCCGATGCAGGGCTCGATCCCATGACTATGAGATCAAGACCTGAGCCAAAATCAAGAGTCAGTCTCTGAACCCACTAAGCCACCCAGGTGCCCTGGTGTAAGACTGTTTAAAGGAGACTAAAGAAACATAACAAAATCCAAACCTGAATAGGATTCTGGTTCTCCAAAAACTGCCCTTTAAATTCTTGAGGATAATTGGAGAAGTTTGCATATCAGATGATATTATCGGGTGAAGGTTGGTTTTCCTGGGGGGCATGATGGTAATGTAGTTATGCTGCAGAACGTCCTTACTCTGAAGAGGTGCGTTCAGGGGTGAAGACAGATGGTGTTTACAATAGTCAGGTATATATAAAGTTCATGCACAGTCTTCACATGTCCCCCATTTGCAAATCTGTCTGCTTGCTAAGATTTATCTGTAACCCCCAAGTCAATACTCCTGGTGCTTTGGGGCCACCTGCAGACAGGTGAAAACTTTGAGTCGCACAAGGTGCACATTCCTGGCAAAGGTCAAACAAGGCGACACTCTGCCTTCATTTCACTTGTTTTGTGCCAAAGACAGGTTTCTCTTTCACAGTCTATTTAGTGCCATGTTTTCCACATTTTTGTAGGGTTTTGTTTGTCTGTTTGTTTTTTGAAATTTTGCTTTTTAAAATGGCCCCCAGCATAGTGCTCGAGTGCTGTCTAGTGACCCTCAGTGCAAGAAGGCTGTGATGTGCCACATGGAGAAAATTCAGCTGTCAGATAAGCTTTGCTCAGGCATGAATTATATAATGCTATTGGCTGTGAGTTCACTGTTCATGAAACAACAACATATATTTAAGAAAGTGTCTTTAAACAGAAACATGCATAAAACAAGGTTAATGAAAATGTGATCAGAGGCTCACAGGAACCCTGTGTTTCCCCTAGGAGCAATTTTTTAGTATTTGCTAACTCCGTGTTCGCTGCAACTTTATAGAATGTAACTACCATGAATAAGGGAAATGGATCGTGTGTGTGTACATAAATACACATATATACATATGCACATACATGTGCTATTTTCACAAACAGGAAGTGTGCACAAATGTGACCAAATGTTAACAATTTGTGAATCTAGTTGAAGAGAATATGGATGTTCTTGTTGTACTCTTTTATTTTTCTGTGGATTTAACTTTTTCAAAAGAAAATGTTGGAAAAGAACACACACACACACACACACACACACACACACACACACTGTGGCTTGTGACCTGTTAATGGGTTATAAGATCAATTTAAAGAGTCTATCAGCATTTTCGTAATGAAAGAGAATGGGATGGGATGGGATGGGATGGGATGGGATGGGATGGGATGGGATGGGATGGGATGGGATGGAGTAGGGTAGGATAGAAAAGAATATTAGGGTTGCCTCGATGGCTCAATTGGTTAAGTGTCCAACTTCACTCAGGTCATGATCTCACAGGCTGTGAGTTCAAGCCCCACATCAGGCTCTGTGCTGACAGCTCAGAGCCTGGAGCCTGCTTCAGTTTCTGTATCTCCCTCTCTCTCTGTCCTTCCCCCACTCACACTTTGTTTCTCCCTCTCTTAAAAATAAATAAACATTTAAAAAGATTTTTTTAAAGAAAACATTAATGTTTCTCATGCCTGTTTTGTGAAACTTGTTTCCAGGTAGGGTATATCTCTGCTGGTTTATAAAGTAAAATGTTTGCCTTATTATGACTTACAATCCAGAAAAATTTGCAAGTCTCAGGCCAATAGAGCTAAAGACACCCACCTAATACCACCCCCTTCTCCTCTTTTTTCTCTTCATAATGCTTCTGTGCCAGCTCTGTCCTTGTGGGGGAGTCCTTCTCCTTCCCCATCTGGCCCACTGTGCAGACTGTGGCTCCCCCGTCTCTGCTCTCACCCTGTCCATTCTCCTCAATTCTCTGTTGCTTCAATGCTCCATGCATGACCATCTAGAATCATGCTTGTTCTCCCCATTACCAGTTCCTTGGTCCTGATACGTTTTGCTCTAGGCCTCTGCTAAGGCATGACTCTGTCATCAAGCCCTTGAACTTGCCTGTGATCAGTGCACCATGGAGGTGGTCACAGGATCTGTAAGGGCGGAGGGGGAAACCCTCGGAGGGAGGAAGATGGCAGGAAATGCTTCCAGGGGGAAGTGCTACCTGAGACATTAGAATTTTCTCTTACTAAGCAATTACCACAGTTCTAAATGGGAGATAAAAATATTTAGTCACTTTCAAGAGACTAGACAGGAGTCCACATAGTAAAGAGTGGAAGGACAAGAGCATTGAAGGTAGCAGGAACAGTTGGAATAAAAGCAAGATGGAGGGGAACAGCAGCAAGAAACGAGTCTGGAAAAGTGGGATAACCCAAGAATCAGAAATGTGAGTGGGACTTCCTTCCTGGTGTCACAGAAAGCAACCCAAAAGCATACTGATGCTTCTTCATCATTATGGAAGCCACCACTGAGTAGGAAGTGGTCTCTGTACCCTAACAGGAGCTCACAGCTCTGATGAAATAGAAGGTGTCTTGCTAATGAAGGAAACACTTTTCTCTATTTAGCTTAAGGTGGCACTAGCCAGTTTCCCTAAAAAGTGTCCATTCTTGAGATAGGTGTTTCCATTAACTGTTAGGCTCAAAAGAACAGAAATAAAAATAAGTGAGCCTGCATCTACAAAGAGCATTGGATTTGGAAGACACATCCAGGAACACTGGTCTTACTTCTTTACTGCCTCATGCAGTTCTGTCAACGGAATCTTGCATGCATCAGAGGCCCAGGAGGCTCATCTAACCTAACCTACTCAGATCAGGGAAATCACACGTAGAGGGGGAAAGAGTGAGGATTCCAGGAGGTAGCTGGAGCTTCTCAGAGACCCAGCCTGATGAAGGGAGCAGAGAGGCAGGGGAAGACCTGGGGTGGCCCCTGAGAAAGACTTAATTCCTCCCATGCAGTCCTTTTGGGGCCCAAGGGAAGTCCAGGGTATGGAAACCAGATGGTTACCTCTTCCTGCCCTATGGGAGAATTCCTTCTGTTTTGTCCCAGCCCCTCGAGTAAACTCATAGCCGCTAAAAGAGGTAGTCTCGGGGCACTGGAAGGATAGGTTGTAAGCGGAAAGAGAGGAGTCCTGGCCTGCGGGAGAAACAGTGTGGAGTGCGGTTAGCAGGAGGTTAGCTGGCAGCAGGGATGAGTCTCCCCCTGTGGACACCCCTGATGGTACTCCACCCTGCTGCCCCCTGTATTTTAGAGAAAGTCTCTCTCTGAAAGGGGAAACGTTTTGGTAGCAATATCTAGGTTGTAAGCAGAAATTCCGAGGCAGGACTGGGAAAGAGATAAGGGCCAGGGGGTGAGTAGTGGCCAAGGCTTAGAAGGTAAGGAGGACCTGAAAGAAACTAGGACTTTATTCTTCAAGGCAATGTTCTTGACCTTGGCTAGTCTTCGGAGTTGTGGGGAGCTTCTAAAATACAACATTCAGTTCCTTTCCTGACTTCACAACATTGAATCTGCAGGTATTCACTTCTGTATTTTGTCCCCACTGTTGGGTTGTGAGCCTCCTGAAGAAGGTGCTGTGTCAGATGGTCCAGCCGGTACAAGTACACCAGGGATCAATCAGCCAGGCCCTGTGGGCACAGAATTGGCATCAAGGAGGCCAAGGCCCCAGATGGCTGTGCTCTCCTTCATCCACTGGGCCACAAGGTCTCTTCCCCTGCTGCTTTCTGCTGGTTTGCTCTCCCTCCCCACTCTGACTTTGCAGGGCAGACTTCTCTATAATGGCTATTACTCTATATAATCTTTTACTTCAAATGTTCATGATCATCTATCCATGGTTTCTGAGTCTCTTGATAACAAGTTTTGAGAGAGAGTCTTTGTTTGCTGTCTGGCTGATGCACCAGCCGTCTTTAGTCAATTAAGGTACAAATTAGAAAGGACTAGGAAACAGGGGTCGTGTGGCCCAAATATGGCCTCATAAGCCCACCCCCTTCATCAGTGGCCAGCAGAGCTGGGAAGGCAACATGAAATACTTCCACTGTTACGGAACCAGGCTGGAACGCTGGCAGAAAAACCAAGTGGCACTCAGAGATCTTGGTGGATCGGAGATTTATTTAACACTGGCAGACTCAGAGGAGGCAGTTTCTCCAAAGATCTGAGCTACGAATGCAAGTGAGGAGGGTAGTTTATAGTCGTCAGTTTCCATATCTGTGGGGGTTTTCGCGTGCACAGCGAACAAAGAAGAACCCGGAGGAGGGGTCTCAGCTAGAGACCAGAGTCTGTTTTAGCCCCGTGGGCCATCTTTGGCATACTTTATTCACTTCTCCAGCACCATGACATTCCTACACAGATAGTGCAACGTGAAAGTGAGCCTGAAGTTGTGGCTTAGAAAACCTCAAGCTTCGTAGAAAACTCTATCTTCACCTATTATTAAAGTCATGAGGAAAGATACAAACTACACCCTGCAGACCTTTAGATGAAGTCAGACAGAAAGCTAGTGAAGGTGCAGAAAAATGAGTTGGTTGCACAGTGGAAGTCAGGCAAGCTGAGTTGCAGTTCCAGTCTTTTACCAACTGTCCGTGTGACCTCGAGATCTTTCTCCGTCTCTGGGTATTGATTTCCCAATTCTGTAAAATAAGAAGGCTAGATTGTAGGCTCTCTTCTTGCTCTGAGACTTCATGTGTTTCCAAGTGGCCCTCACTCTGCTAACTGTCACTGACCAGCAGTCTCATGTAAATGGATTTCACAATCCCAGGGCGACTGAGCAAACCATGCATGAGATGAACTGGCTTGCACATACATGGTTATGTATTCCCCCGGTCCAAGCAGCCTTATTTCCATGGATTCTGTTTGCAATGGCCCAGTATCCTTATGGCATTGGCCTTTGCCCTGTCCAACACAGTGTTTCCTCACAGCTCAACCTGGGAAAACACAGCACGTGGCTACTCCTAGGCCAGGAAGAAACAGATGAGATCCTCCAGACCGAGGTTCCCTGCAGGAAGCAAATATTTGGCATTTGTGCATTAAGAATAGCCATTAGTGGTTTGCTTATGTGGATTCTGAAAGGCCTGAGTATATGGTGCGTGAGAAGCCCATGTGTTCCGGGTTTGTCAAGCCTCTCTGGCCTCTCAGTGAGCGCTGTCATTGATTTAATATTCACTGTTTGAAAACTGCCATAATTCTGGGCACCCCACTAAGCTCTGTGCCCGCCACCTGCCTATGAAGCCACCTCTGTCCTCCCTGCTGGTTCTCTGTTTGTCACCAGCCACCTACCATTTATAATTTTCTAGGATGAAGCTCAAATTAGTGTCTCCCGACACGGATTGAGCAATTGCATTTGGCACACTGCTGGCCGGCATAATTGTATTTCTGCTGTTGTGTTTAAATCTTGAATTAACTGTTGGCTTTGAAATTTCGGAGGCTCCACCATGTTCTGGTTATCTATTGCCGCGTAACAAACCACCCAGACTTAGTGACATAGAACGCAACCATGTCATGTTTCTACAGGTCGGAAATTTGGACAGGGCACAGCTCAGAGGGCTGGTCTCTGCTCGCTCAAGTCTGGGGCTTCTGCAGGCAAGAGGCAAACAGTGGGGGACGCTGCTCAGACTAAACCTCTCACCCGTGTTCTCAGGATTAGTCCAGGTGAGTCCCCCACCTCCGTCATTTATTTAAAACATACATATTGAAAGACAGTGTTTAAGAAGTGATCCAAAATTGTATTTAAAAAATTTTTTTAATGTTTATTTATTTTTGAGAGAGAGAGAGAGTGAGAGCAGGGGAGGGGCAGAGAGAGGGAGACACAGAATATGACACAGGCTCCAAGCTGTCAGCACAGAGCCAGACGTGGGACTCGAACCCATGAACAGTGAGATCATGACCTGAGCTGAAGTCAGACACTCAACCTGCTGAGCCACCCAGGCACCCCCAACATTGTATTTTTTTTTAATGAAGGCAACCACACAGGCTTGTAAATTATTCCACTTACCACCACTCTCAAAAGGCAACACTGGTAAAAAAACCCATCTTTTCAGGGTCTTCCTAGTGGCATAATTGTGAATTTCCTGGAAAATAGCCCCAGGTCACCTCTAAGCTCCTGGCCTACACATATGAAAAGAAAGCCTTCTGGGACATTCTAAAGGTTTTTCACACCTTCTCCTCCACCTGGTTTCCCAGCTCAACTCCCCCTGGTTGTTAATTGTTTTCATGCAGATTTTCTAGGTCCCTTGACCTTCTGTGACAGATGTTAATGAATTTTGCAAAAGAGCAGAAATACTGGCATTTTCCCAGAATTTTTATTCTCATCCTCAAGTATCAGGCCCCAAGCTATCTATTTCATCAATGCCTGTGGCTTTAATAAATGCCTCACATTCCTCTTCCAATGTGTCATAATCTAACAAGTTTATTGTTACACTTCACATTTCATCCCATTAATGGGACCTAGGAACCATAAATTTGGAATTGCATAATTATCAGTGGACTCATAAGACTTTTGTTTGCTTAAATGCAAAATGCTTTTCATACTTTCAGTGAGTTGAAATGGCTCTTGTAATACAGTACCAGATTAAACAAATCCCTCATAAATTTTATGCTTCCTCTTGATGTTACATTTCTTTTACTAAATGGGCAAAAGTGGTCAGTGTTACTGAAAATGATTTAAAGTCTTCTGTAAAGCAGGGACCACAAGACTCCACTTGTGCGTGTCCTGTCCCAAGGAAACCTAAGCCAGCTCTCCTCATCCTCATCCGTTGAGGAGATGGGACAGATAATTGTTCTCACACACGCATGGCGTGAGACAGACCCGGGTTCAAATCCCTACTTCGAATCTTTGGGAAAGTCTGGGTCTTAGTTCCAAAATGAGGATCAGGGTGTCTATACCTCGCAAGCCTATTGAGAGAATTGAATGCCTCCTTAACATCCCGAATGGCTTAATGGTTGAGTGCTTAAGTTGTAAAGTGAGAAAGACCTAGATTCAGATTCTGACATTAGGACTTACAAGTTGGGTGACTTTGGGCAAGGTCACGCAAACTCTCAGCCTTAACTTCTTTATCTCTAAAATGGGACTGGTAACTAAGGCTATTCCATAGGTTGTTGCAGAAATATAAATGAGGCACAGATACATGTAAAATGCTAATGCAGTGCCACCCATGGTGGGGGCTTTGATGTTTATGAGTTCCTCTTCCTTCCTTAGTTCATGTGCTTCTGGACCTACTGTGCCTGCATCACAGCTTTATCTTATTTCTGGCTTTCCAGGGCCTGGATTTGCAAGCATTCTGCCCACGTGTCAGAATGGGGGGGTCCCCATATCCAGCACCAGGATTATTACAGCCCCGAGGGCCTGATCCAGGGGGTAAAGCCCCCTCACAACACGTGGTAGGCTCCCACGTGCTGTTATCTGCCACGTGGTCCAAAGCTCAGGGACTCTAAGGACTCAGTCTCAGTTTTGCAGCAGCCTCAGGCTTAGAGAGGGAAGAGGCTGTCCCAGGGTGGAGAAGCCTCTTTCCTGCAGCCTACATGGTTGCTGTGGCCAAAGGAGGGTCTGCGGAAGAATCTGGAGGAGGAGAAACAGAATCGGAGTACGGTGGCCCCTCCCCATTCTCTCCCACAGCTCGGTTTCGACAGCTTCGAAACCGTGTGAGGACCCAGGCTACTTAGCCCCTGTGTCCACCAACAGTGTCCCTTTGTCTCCATTTGGAGGGTGTGTCTGCTTTATGTTCAGACCAGGAAAGCGCCTGGAGAAAATGTTCTAGGAGGTGGCTTCTGCAGGGTCACACAGCTATTGAGAGGCAGTACCAGAATTAGAAGTCAGGTCCCACCTGAGGAAGCAGGCTGCAGGGGGTGTGCTCTTTTGTGGGCCCAGGGATAAAGACGAATACTGGAGGAGGCGAGGAGGTTATATATAATGTATATGTGTGCATATATGTGTATATATACACACATACAACTATAAGCATAAGCTTTTCTATAACTACCACTTATCGGACATTTCTCAAGCGCTAGATTCTAATTAAATCATAATATCACTATGAGGCTGTTATTATTATTCTTACTTTACAATTAAACTGAAGTTCAGGGACATGAAGCAACTTGCCCAAAGTCCCACAGCCACTAAATAACTGAGCTAGAATTCGAATTTAGGCCTGGGTGTTCCAAAGACTGGCTCTTCACCTCCAAGAAACTCTATCCAGGTGCGAGGTTGTGATGGAGAAGGGAGGCTGCTGTCAGTCCTCGTAATGATTCCCTGGAAGCTTCTTACAAGTCGAGAAAGCGAGCGGTCAGAGAAGGGAGAAGGAAGCCATCCACGGCCTTGGGAGCAAAGAGCAGTCTGATGACGATCAGGTGAGAAGCACGGCGCAGGTGTGGAGAGCTGGGTCTGGGACAGGCTGGGCCAGAGCTCCAGGAGTGAGGTCTGGAACAACAGAGGGCAAAGCCAAGTAGAGGCATCAAGGCGGGGTGGGAGGCTCACACAAGGGAGAGTATGTGACCAGCTGAGAGCCACACAGGTGCCAAAATGGCCCAGGGACCTTCCGGCTTGCTCTGGCGGTGTCTCCTCTCCCTTCATTAGCTGGCCAACAAGATCTTATAAATAGTAGGAGGAAGTCAACTCATGGAATTACTTGCAAGGTTATCATTCATAGGGAGTGCTAGTGACTGTACGATGCTTATTTCATAAGTAATTTTTTAACCTTAATGACAGCTCTGTGGTCAGGAGCCAGTGCCCCCCAACTTACCTACGAGGAAATGGGTTTAGAAAAGCTGAGACATGTATTACTAGGTAGCAGACAGAAGTCACCTCCTTTCCCCTACACCACACAGTCCGGGCAAAATATTTCTCATGTACCTACCTGCCTGTGAGAGTGAGCATTTCTGTTAGTTGTCGACATGTCACCTGGCTGAGTTACGCTTCTCAGTGGAGAGATTTGCTGTGGCTTTATTGTCATTCTCCCCACACCCCCTTTTCTTTATGAAGCCCCCTCTCCTGCCCTCCCCTGCAGCACTGCTCACGCATCTCCCTAGCGGGCAAGCCAGGCGCTGTGCCTCACCTCCAGCCAAACTCGCCAGGCTCCAGCGGGCCAGCCTCTGTCAGGCCCAGCGGGTGATAGATTGGCCTTCTCGCTGGAGTCGTACCAAGAATTTCTCCATCCCCCTTTGCCAGAATGCATGTTTCCAATTATGTGACGCTTCGGGAGAAGTTAACTTCCTTTTGAATTGGTTAAATAAAAACGCGGTGTTTGGGAAAGCACCACCGTGGCTTCGCAAGCGAGCCCCTGCAGAATGAGGCAAGGGCAGCCCCTGCCAGCGGGCCACACTGGACGCCCTGCAAGCCAGCAGTGGGATTGCACAGGGCAACTTTCATTTCTTACGCTCGGTTTTTTTCCCATCCGCAAGATCAGGATGTCTGCTGTCGAGAAATGGGTCCCTGTGGCCATATTGTATCGGCTAAGTGGCTGGAGGTGGGAGTGTGCATGCAACCCCTACACACACCTTGGATTTTCCAAGACAACCTGGAAGGAGGACTCTGGATTGGTAGTGCCAGAAGGTCCAAACCTTGATGTCAAGTGGCCTGGAAAAGAGCTGTCACATGGGATGACACTCTCCCTACCCCTTACCTGCCCAGAGGCCTGGCCCTTCCTCTCCCTCTGAGGGCCACCTCCTCCAAGCCTGTGGCCGCCTATGTTCAAGAATCTGTCTTCTTTCTCCCTTTCTCTCTGCTGCTTCCACCCAATTCTCCCCTCCCCACCAGACACATACACTCACATTGAGATTTCCACAAACACAAAGACAAGAAACATGGAGGTCCTGAAGGGCCGGAGAGGATGCCTGCCATCCTTGGCTGTCCCAGACTGATTTCTTCCAGCCAGCAGCCTCATATCCTCCAGGCCCACTCCAGTTTCATGTAGGCTGAGGGCCAAAGTGCCGATGCCAAATCCAAAGTAGAGTTAATCCTGGATCACCCTCCCTCCCACTGATGGTTTCCGCTGAGCAAATTTTTCATACCATTGCCTAACAGATCTGAACTCCATCCCCCACACACACCGTCCCCCAGTCAGCCAGTTGCTGCTAAAATGGGGAACACCCACCATGTTAACTACTCATCTGAGGGGGAGAAGACAGAGTGGTGGTCGGGAGAGACTTCAGCAAGCCTCTGGTGCTTATACCGTGTCTTAAGAGATCTTTCAAGACTTGAAGACTTTAGGGTGCCTCCAGGGGAGGTGTTTGTGGGGTGGGTGGACTGAGTAAGAATGGACTTTCCAGGCAGAGAGGGTGAGAAAGGCACTGGGCAGAGGTGAAACCTCACAACCTGACCCAGGAAGAGTAGAACCACATGAACCTCATCATGGCCAGATTGTAAGATGTGAGTCCGGTGCGGGTCAAAGGTGAGGCTGCAGGGGAAGCCAGGGCACATCATCACGGTCCCTGTGTATAATGACAAGGATCTGGGACTTAGTCTTATGGAACAAAGGAGTCACTGAGGATTTTTAATCAAAAGAGATTTGCATTTTCCAGAAATCATTATGGGAGTATCTGGAGGAAGACACAACTGGGAGCAGAGAAGCTCTTGGGAAACTCATATAATGATAGTCCAAGAAAGAGGGGAGGAGCCTCAGAACCAAGGCTGCAGCAGTAAGGGTGGAAAAGAGAAGAGTGACCATGAAGGGGTATTTAACATGGAGAATTCACAGGACATCATGAGTGACTGTGTCTGAGGTTAGGACATGGTGATGTCCAGGTTTCCTGGCTCAGGGACTGGGTAGTTTACATTTTATTTATTTATTTATTTATTTATTTATTTATTTATTTATGAGAGAGACAGAGAGAGCACAGTGGGGGAGAGTCAGAGACAGAGAGAGACACAGAATCCAAAGCAGGCTCCAGGCTCCGAGCTGTCAGCACAGAGCCCAACGTGGGGCTCGAACTCACAAACCATGCAATCATGACCTGAGCCAAAGTCAGACACTTAACCGACTGAGCCACCCAGGCGCCCCTCAGGGACTGGGTAGTTAATGGTGATATTAATTCATGGAGATAGGACATGCCAGAAGAGCAGACATTTTGGGAAAGTTCAGGATCAGTTTGGCCATGGACATGTGGAGTTTGAGGTGCCTTTAAGACTGGCAACTGGACATTCCAGTTGGCAATTGTTGTTTTTTTAAGGTCTAGGGTGAAAGAGTCTAGTCCATGCATTGGCCCATGGATCCCAGAATTCTAACCTGGCCCTCTTCCATTCACTTCTAACTGTCCTCACCCACCAATCTCAATCTGCCATAGTCCCCAGTCAACCGGAATGGTTTTGGGAATCATGCGGACAGTATGGCCTAAAGTCTAGAAACCAAACTTGTGTGAAACTCTCCAACCCCTGCCCACTTGCCCCATGCCAGTTATCTCCCATCCAATAGGAGGAACTATCTGTTAAACTCTTGGTGTTTCCACCAGCGAATGGTAGGATTTTATGTAGGTACAGCATGCCTGGAATGAGAGAGCTGTGGAGTTTTGATGGTGGTGGTATTTTGGGGGTACCTTCTAGAGCTTCATATGTCACATGTCCCGGAGCAGAGGGAAAATTATGTACAAAGCTCAGCAGACTAGAAAGAAGTTAGCACATTCAGGCACTGCAAATAGATATGTGTGAGTAATTGGGACAGGAAGGGTAGATAGGAACCAGATCTTGCAAGGTCTTAGAAATCACGTTATAGAGTTTGGAGTTGGGAAGTGATGTGATCAAATTTAAACTTTAAAAAGATTATTCCAACTGCAAGATTAGAGCAGGGAGAGAAGGGCAATCTTGGAAGCTGGAAGACCAGGTAGGAAGAGGCCGCTGCCATAGTTCAGGCAATATAATAACCTGACCTAGGGTAGTCACTGTTGAGGACAGACATAATAGAAAGACTTGAGGGCTTTTCTGAAAGTGGGAACTATGGTGTTTGAGTAGTAAGGCTCCTCAAGCCCTACATCAGCACCGTCAACTGCGATGTCTACCTACCCTTACCTGACAAGATGGGATCCCCAAGGCTATGAAGCAGGTTGTCCTGTGGCTCTAATGGTCATATACAGGCAACTGGTCTCCAGGCTTGGGAATCAGATAAATGTAGCATGGTTTTGGCATTCACAGGACACAGCGAAACAAGCCTTAGGCCACCTGTTATTGCTTATATTGTGAACGTGGAAGAACATTTTCAAAGTGTTGTCAGGTGAGGCAAAAGAAATAATATATGAGGAGCTCACCATCTATTTGGAACAATTAATATAAGCATAAATAGCAAAATGATATGATACAATGAGATTTTAAGGGGATAGAGACTAAAAAGAATGTTCTGAGTGAGTTAATCAAAATACCTTCCAATTATTCATCACATACTACTGGTCAAGCATTGGCTCCTTTAAAATTTTCACAGTAACTGTATGATGAAGGTACTATAATTGCCACTTTATGGATGAGGAAACTGAGACCCAAAGGTAAAATCTCCCACTGTATTACTTATCAACCCTGAATAACAAATTATCTCAAAACATCATGGCTTAAAATAACAATACAGATCTGTTATCTCTCACAAGAATGTGGGGGAATGTGGGGACATCTTAGCTGGTATTTCTAGTCTCTCGTGAGGTTGTAGTCAAGATGTCGGTCAGAGCTACCATCTGCTGGAGGCTTGACTGTGACTAGAAGATCCACTTCCAAGGAGGCTGACCCACACAGCTCGGTGGTGGTTGTTGATAGGAGGGTTCAGGTCCCTCCCAGTCCCATAGACTCTTCACAGAGCTGCTTGAGTGTCCTCACAACATGCCAACTGGCTTCCCCTAGACTGAGCTGCCCGAGAAAACAAGGCAGAAGCCACAACCCCCTTTACTAGCTAGCCTCGGAAGTCACACACCACCACTCACACAATATTACGTTGGTCACACAGCTTGGGAGGAGACTACACAGCGCATAAATATCACAAGTGAGAATCATTGAGGGCCATCTTAGAGACTGCCAACCTACCAGTAAGTTCTTCATTCGAGATGCAAGCTTGGGTCTGTGGAACATCTCGCTTCACTTCCTTGGACAGAAGAAGGGTTCTGTGTTCGAATAAGCTTGGGAAACACTGGATTAAACAAAGGTACACACTTTACCTCCTCAGAGCCATGCATAGAGCAGGGTTATGTGACCTTGGAACAATTTGTGGAGTAGTACCTTGCCTGTGTTGATGGGAACCCTTGTTTTCAGATGGAAAGAGAAACACGTAGTAATCATTTTAAAGAGAAGAGCAGGGAGAGAAGTCTAGAGGCAAGTCACTGAGACATGAAGTTCAGCACTACCCGTATTATGCCAAACTATAAAGGGGATCGGTCCTGCACTGCCTGTTTCAGTTCTAACCATGGCTCCAGGGTATACAGTCAAGTTCAAATAGATAGTAGATGGCTTTATCCAGATATATCAAGGGAAAACCATTTTTATTCACTTTACTCTCTGATGTCTTTAATATGACACATTATATAAGTTGTATTCACATGCTTTTGTATCTCAATGCAATTCGAGGTGAATATTTTGGACTGTAATGACCTTAGAGTGGTGGTTTGTCACCTGGTTACACAGTAGACTCACCTAGAGAAGCTTTAAAATAACACAGTCATACCTGGGCTCTATTCCAAATCAGCTAAATCTGAAATCCAGGATGTGAGGCTCAGGGACCAGTAGTTTTTAAAAAACTCCCCTAGGCCACTCATTTTAATATGTGGCCAGAGTTGGACACTATTCCTTCTATTGGTCTTGTTCTACAATTGTCTTTCTTTCTCTACATGCCCACCCAAAGCCAAAACATCCAACTGTAGAATTACCTCAACACCATTTTTATTTTCATCACCGCCCCCGGCACAGCGCCTGGTACGTGGTGGTGCTCAGGCCATACTTGTTGATCAGAGTTGAAGGCATTTCCCGAGGAGACCATTGCCGCCAACATCTTTCTGTTTGGTCTAACAGAACACACGCCTACTGATGGTCTGAGACCCTGGGCAGACAAGAGGTGTGCCTAGCCAAAAATTCTTTTGGGGGGTTTCAGCATTTGAATGCCACTACAGATAAGTTTTTCCATGGTATTGATCATTTCCTGCATGTACCTTAACGTTCAAGTTGACACTCAACAAATCTTTCTGGGATCATTTCCTACATGTACCTTGACGTTCAAGTGACACTCAACAAATCTTTCTGGGGTTTTGAGACCTCTTACCAGATCATCTGAAGTCAGTAGAGAGTGGTCTGTTAAAAAAAAAAAACAAAAAACAAAAAACCAGAGACAACAATTTTAAAGATGGCAACATAGTACTGGTTATATAACATGTATTTTTTATGTTTTTTAAAGGAAACGATCATCTCAAAAGATAATATAAGAAAATCTGGGAGATAAGCCTAGCAGAGGACAAATATTGGTTCCTAAGATAGATTTCAGTCATTAAAAAACATTTAAGTAGTGATTATTTATGGGGAAAGGCACATGAGGACCAAGGTTGGGAAGAAAACTTATCTCTGTTCTAAGTTCTTAAACTTACAGGTTTGTGAACCATGCGTATATATCACCTAATCAAAAATGCAATAAAAACAACTAGATGCAATCAATTATATTGTATCAAGTGAAAAGAAATGGCATTACAAGATTAATGAATTTATTGCTTTGGTCTGTTAGTATTTATTTTGCTTTTCAAGTTCGAAGTAATTAAAAGCTAATCTCTTCCACATTGCTGAATAAGTTCATTGAATCACAAATTCTATGCCTTTTTTCTCTTGAAGTACATAAGCATTTTGAAAAGCCCCATTTTCTACCCTGGGCCTCCTCACTGGCTTCCCAGGACACTGAACACAGGACTCCAGGAGGCCTGATGCCCAGGAGATGGGCGAGAGAGCCATGGAACAAGCCAGGAAAAATAGGAAAAAATGCAGTCAGATGGAAGAAACTCTGGTTGGGCAAGGAAATACACCAGACTGGAAAATGATCAGGCTGGCATTTTCCTGACCAAATTGGCTTGCCTGTGCAGCAGCTCTGGCCAGTGAGGCAGAACAATCTTTAGGGGAACCAGAGGAGCCAAGATGACTGGAGAACAATGGCTTGGAGGCAGCCATCATGAGCAAGGCACCGCCAGCCTCTTGCAGACAAGTGTAATCGCAGCCCCCAAGGTCACCCAGTCTTGCTCACCTACTTCCTGAAACTTCGCATTCCTTTACCCGGGGACTTAACCTTTCCTTCCAGGACCGAATTGCAGAGGGGGAAACCACTGGCCGTGGATGGCGCCATACCACAGCTTATGTGACTGGTATCAGGCCCTTCTAGGAGTGGGAGGGATGAAGCAAGGAAGCCGAAGGCTCCCACTCACCTCTCACTGGGCCTCATCGCCTCTTCCAGAGTCCCTGCTTTCCATGCTGTGTGTCCCACAGAGGCAGCTCTGTGGCTGCCCCTGCCCATGGACACAGCCTGGGGCAATGGAGAGGACAAGCCTCAGAGCCAGGCTGCCTGGACCCAAATCCCCTTGCTTTGCTAACCTGCGATTACATCACCAGCAGCAGAAACCGATTCTGGCTGACTTCAGCCTGGAGGAAATTTATTAGATGGGTGTTCTGCGTAGTGGCCAGGAGACCAGGACAAGAGCTGGGATGGCCCCTGAAATCTATGCCACGGACAGAGCTGCTGCTGCTGCTGGAGAAAATCCAGTCCCACCCTCCCCAGCCAAAGCATCTCTCTGTGTGCTGTCAGAAGGAGGAAAGTGAGGCTGGGGGCTACAAAATCCCAGAATGTATTTAGCTCAGTGACACTGAGTAGCCACTTACCTTATCTCGGCCTCAGTTTGCTTAGATGTAAAATGGGGCTATCCTTAGTATTTACCACCAGAGTTCCAAGGCATTAATAAAAACAGGTAGGGCAGGTGCTTAGATCAGTGCTTGGCCCACAGTGGCTGCTCAGTACATCTCAGTCATCGTTGTCAGTAGTTCCCATCTTTGGTTGGCCCAAACCTTTGTTCAGAGGCAGATGGACCCCTTTTCTAGCTATGGCTGCTCTGTAGCCCACAGGCTCTGGTGGGACCACGGTGTTGTGGCAAGATGACCTGGCTCATTCCAACCACCTGGACAGGATCTGTGGCCACCGTCTCAAAAAGCTGCTCTCTTGATACACCCCAAGGGAAACCTCACAAATTCCTAGGAAGACTTTCTTTCAACAAAAGCATTTCATCCCAACAGTCGCATGTTAAGTGTATTGACCTCCCCCCCACCCCCACATCATCAGCAGGAATAGAAAACACGATTTACCTCTGTCACCCACAATCTGTCCCTTTGCTCACATGAGACTGTAAATACCCCTCAGCCTCACCCCTACCTCACCACCTGTGACTTCTGCTGAGTCTAGGCAAAGTGAGCAAATCTGATTAGCTGTTTCTCAGAGGTGTCATTTCTTAACTTCATAATTCACTTAGCAGCTTGAAAATCACTTTTCCAAAGAGTACACATTGACTTGTGCCCTGCACCCAACCCACCCCCAGCGCCTGCTTTCTCCCATGACTTTGCAGCAAGCCACTGCCCTGTGTGTCACAGAGAGCACCAGCCTTCAGGGTGGCCTTTAGTTAACTGATGAGCTCTCACCGCTGTTGCCTGCCCAATTTCAGGCAGTAAATTTCACTGCCTCCAAGACTTTTCTACTTCCTTCACCTGTGTAGACACAAATGTGCACATGCACACACACATGATGTGTGACGCCTGTGACCCCCCCCTTCACTCACCGCCTCATGAAATACACAGTGCCATATTGCTTGTTTCTGGAGTACTGACATGCATTATTTATTGAAGCAGTTTATGGATTGGATCAGGGTTTGTGCAGCTGTTGAGTAAAAAGAGCCCATCAGAATTCTGGCCATGGCAACACAGAGGGTGCTAGATTTTCAGGCTTTCTATAACAGCAAACCCAGCCTGCTAAGGAGGACCTCACAAAATCTATGTCTGCCCTCCAGGCTTTTCTCCCTTCCAGTCCATCCCTTCTGTTGTGGTGAAAGTGAGGTGTCCACACGGCAAATCCAAGAGTCTATAAAGCTCCCACCTCCTCCCCACCCCGTCCCCACCCCCTTTCTTTCCATGTTGTCCTCAAATGAAGTTCAACTTCCCCATCAGGACTTATCTGGCTCCTCCAGCCCCTCTCACCTCCTCCAGTTAGTTCATCCAGCCACACTTAGCAGAGCCGTTCTCTCTCTCTCTCTCTCTGCTCAGGACCTCTTCCTCAGTCCCCTCCAGCCCTGGTTCAGGTCCCTCCTGTGCGCTCACCCCAATCAAAACACAACTTGATGTCTGAGGCTGTGTCCTTCCCAGCTGTCCTTCCCACTGTCAACTCAGCACCCTAGCCAAGCTGGCCCTCAATAATTAGGGATTGAATGAATGTGTGTGAATAAATTAAAAGGGGTGAGGCAGGGGCACCACTGAACTGAAAGATGTCTCGCTTAACCAATGGACTTGGGGCTAGTTTTCCATGAATTGTGGGACAAGCCCATCTGGGATTACTTAGTTATTTACAGGATATGGAGATTATGGGGAAGGAAGCCAGTAACAAGTGAAAAGAATTAGTTATAAAGAGGAAATAAGGTGAATCGGAGTCAATTTAATCAACTAACTTATCCATTCAGCAAGCATTTACAGACCATCGTCAGCATGCCTAGCACCATGCCGGGTCCCAGGAATAAAAGAAAATGAGAAACAGTCCTTGCCCTCAAGGAACTCAAGAGTTTAGCAGGAGACAGATGTTTACCAAAATTAATAACAATAAAAATAAATGACACTAATAACAATAACAAGTGCCTATGCCAAACATACCATGCATTCCACATCCTATCCTAGGCATTTTTACAGACCCTGCCTCGTTTTCCTCTTCCCAGCACATCACTAGGCAGGGTGGGTGGGGCAGGCAAGGAAGAGCCCTCCAGTGGAGGCTGCAGTGACAGCCGAGACTGGGTGCTGGGCAGAGCCAGCCACCCTTCAGCTCAGCTTTTCCTCCCTGGATAGCCCTGTACAGGCCAGCATGGCCTTCCCACAGCTGGACCCAGGGCTGAGTCGATCAATCTTGCAGCCCAGGCAGTCGCACTGGGGCCTTAGCAGAGCCCGTAATTAATCTGGCTGGAAACAGAACTTATTTTTACACCTCTTCACATCAGTCCCCACAGACCAGGCTTGAGCACAAAGTGAGAAAACGTGAATTGATCACAGCTGTGAAACCATGGTAATTAGTGTGAAGTGCTTAGACCCACATTTCTGTGGCTGGAAACCCTGGCCTCCTGGCCACAAGTGATTAATAACACAAATACCTATGCCCCAGCCTTCCACCCTGGTGTCCAGGCCCCGCTGGCAGCCCCCTGCTTACCTCCTGCCCAGTGATAGGTGAGCTCAAGTTCTATACTGGGCGTTGGAGGCATTAAATGGGAGGGCTCTGCTAAGGGCTGCTTGCTGCAGCCACAACCACAGGCCATTGTTGATGGGGTGAAGTGCAGCATCCTAAGGCTCACAGCCTGGTCCCTGAGACTGCAGTCTTGAAGTCAAGTCACCTGGGTTCAAATCCCAGCACCTACTTGCTAACTGGGTCATCTGGGCCCAGTAATTCATCTCTCTGAGCCTCTCTGTTTCCTCGTCTATGAAATGGAAATAATCACTCTCAACTATCTGAAATAAAGGACCAGTTTTGGGGTTGTCTTTCATTTTTTTCCCCCCAAACTTAGACTGATACTGGTGTAAAATACAATGAACATAAAATGCTTAAACAATGATCACATGCTTGGAAATTGTAGCAATGTCAAAGTGCTACCAAAAATGTTTAAATACTCACTGTTGATTTCTGTACTTCCTGTGATGAGGCGTGAACAAACAGATCACACATCAACACCAATCCTAGATCATGTTCTGAGAAGCACAGAGACTGGCAGAGTAAGGGTGCACAAGTGTTAACTGCTATGATTATGAGTCCCCTTATCCATTCCCAAGCTCAGGCCTGCCACTGCACATACACAGCATCTGTCAACTCTGGACAGGTTTCAGGACTTTGTAAAGCATCATCAGGCAAATGTACTGAGAGAGGAAACAAAAGTCGCCCAAGTGCTATGAATATTTGTTTATCTATTTACTCTTCATTGGCAGGGTTCTGACCAAAACTGGTTGTTTAAATTTATTGGTATTTCTGTTTAGAGTTATTGACTTAAGTTCTACATCTTTTAGCGGCCATCTTAAGAGACTCAGGTCTGCTGCCCAGCAAAGCTGATTCAACTATAGATGGGTTACTATGGGCCTATTATGTTGGCCTGATTCTCTCCAGGGAATAAGAGCTCCCTGGATATTACAGACCTAAACACAGCCTATGTATATTGGCCCTTAAGTAGTTTATTTCTTCAACTCAGGCTGGGATCCATTAGCTCAAAATCCAAATAACACCAAACTCAAATTTTTACACATCCAGTGGTCTTACACAGCACCCAATGGCTGAGCAGAAGGGATTCCAGCATCAGTGACACCTTGGACTTAAGTCTCTATCACTGGTTCAAACTTTCCTCTTCCCCTGAAAGCATCCTGGAGTCATTTCATAATGGCTTTCTTCACTCAAGGTTGTGTCAAAGCTAAAAAATAAAGGAGCTGAAGCATTCATAGGATGACAGAGTAAGAGCCTCTGAAAATCTGCTCCTCCATTAAAAGCAAAAACAACACTGGGAAAAATTGTGTGAAACCAACTTTTTCAGGACTTTAGAAATTAATTGAGGCTTTGCAACATTCCAAGGAGAATTTACTCCTGGGTAAAAAAAAAAAAAAGTCTGGGTTGTGGAAAGAACATGAGGTTTATGGCATTCTAACTATCCCTACTCCCACCCTCTACTCAGCCTTGAAAAGCAATGCCCCACAGACCACAACGCTATGAAACTCAAAACAAACCACAAGAAAAAATTTGGAAAGACAAATACTTGGAGATTAAAGAACATCCTACTAAAGAATGAATGGGTTAACCAGGAAATTAAAGAGGAGATTTAAAACTACATGGAAGGCAATGAAAATGATAACACAACGGCCCAAAACCTGTGGGATGCAGCGGAGGCAGTCATAAAAGGTAAGTATATAACAAGCCAGGTCTTCCTAAAGAAGGAAGAAAGGTCTCAGATATACAACCTAACCTTACACCTTAAAGAGCTGCAAAAAGAACAGCAAATAAAGCCCAAAACCAACAGAAGACAGGAAATAATAAGGATTAGAGCAGAAATCAATGCTGTCAAACAACAACAACAACAACAAACAGAACAGATCAATGAAACCAGGAAATGGTTCTTTGAAAGAATTAACAAAATTGATAAACCCTTAGCCAAACTGATCAAAAAGAAAAAGGAAAGGACCCAAATAAATAAAATCACGAATGAAGGAGGAGAGATCATAGCCAACACTGCAGAAATACAAGCAATAATAAGAGACTACTATGAGCAATTATATGCCAATAAATTGGGCAATCTGGAAGAAATGGACAAATTCCTAGAAACATATAAGCTATCAAAACTGAAACAGGAAGAAATAGAAAATTTGAACAGACCCATGACCAGTAAAGAAACTGAATCAGTAATCAAAAATCTCCCAAAAAACAAAATCCAGGGCCAGATGGCTTTCCAGGGGAATTCTACCAAACATTTAAAGAAGAGTTAACACCTATTCTTTTGAAGCTGTTCCAAAAAATAGAAATGGAAGAAAAGCTTCCAAAATCATTCTATGAGGCTGGCATTTCCTTGATTCCAAAACCAGACAAAGACCCCACTAAAAAGGAGAACTACAGACCAATTTCCCTAATGAACATGGATGCAAAAATTCTCAAGATACTAGCCAACCAGATCCAACTATACACTAAAGGAATTATTCACCACAATCAAGTGGGATTTATACCTGGGATGCAGGCCTAGTTCAATGTCCACAAATCAATCAATGTGATATATCACATTAATAAAAGAAAGAATAAGAACCACATGATCCTCTCAATAGATGCAAGGAAAACATTTGACAAAATACAGCATCCTTTATTGACAAAAACCCTCAAGAGAGTAGATATAAAGGATCATGATCCATGAACTTATTAGCAAAGTCACAGGATATAAAACCAATGCACAGAAATCGGTTGCATTTCTATACACTAATAATGAAGCAGCAGAAAGAGAAATCAAAGAATTGATCCCATTTAAAATTGCACCAAAAACTGTAAAATGCCTAGGAGTAAACCTATCCAAAGAGGTAAAAAATCAATACACTAAAAACTATAGAAAGCTTATGAAAGAAATTAAAGAAGACACACACATAAAAGGAAAAACATCCCATGCTCATATATTGGAAGAACAAATATTGTTAAAATGTTGATACTACCCAAAGCAATCTACATATTCAATGCAATCCCTATTAAAATAATATCAGCATTCTTCACAGAGCTAGAAAAAACAATCCTAAAATTTGTATGGAACAAGAAAAGACCACAAATAGCCAAAGCAATCCTGAAAAAGAAAACCAAGCCTGAAAGCTCACAGTTCTGGACCTCACAATGTATTACAAAGCTGTAATCATCAAGACAGTATGGTATTGGTACAAAAACAGACACTTACATTAATAGAACAGAATAGAGAACCCATAAATGGACCCACAGATGTATGGCCAGCTAATCTTTGACAAGGCAAGAAAGAATATCCAATGGAAAAAAAGAGTCTCTTCAGCAAATGGTGTTGGGAAAACTAGACAGCAACATACAGAATGAACTTGGACGACTTTCTTACACCATACACAAAAATACACTCAAAATGGATAAAAGACCTAAACGTAAGACAGGAACCTATCAAAATCCTAGAGGAGAAAGCAGGCAAAAACCTGTTTGACCTCAGCCACAGCAACAGCTTAGTCAACCTGTCTCTGGAGGCAAAGGAAACAAAAACAAAAATTAACTATAGAGACCTCCTCAAGATAAAAAGCTTCTGCACAGCAAAGGAAACAGTCAGCAAAACTAAAAGGCAACCAATGGAATGGGAGAAGATATTTGCAAGTGACATATCGGGTAAAGGGATGGTATCTAAAATCTATAAAGAACTAATCAAACACAACACCCCAAAAAACAAATAATCCAGTGAAGAAATGGGCAAAAGATATGAATAGACACTTTTTCAAAGAAGACATCCAGATGGCTAAGAGACAAATGAAAAAATGCTCAACATTACTCATTCTCAGGGAAATACAAATCAAAACCACAATGAGATACCACCTCACACCTGTCAGAATGGCTAACATTAACAACTCAGAAAACAACAGATGTTGGCGAGAATGCAGAGAAAGAGGAACCCTTTTGCACTGCTAGTGGGAGTGCAAACTGGTGCAGCCACTCTGGAAAATAGTATGGAAGTTCCTCAAAAATCAAAAAATAGAACTATCCTATGACCCAGCAACTGGACTACTATGTATTTATCCAAAGGATACAGGAGTGCTGTTTTGAAGGGGCACATGCACCCCAATGTATATAGGAGCACTGTCAACAATAGCCAAAGTATGGTAAGGGCCCACATATCCATTGACTGAAAAATGGATAAAGATATGGTGTGTGTATATATATATATGTGTGTGTGTGTGTATATATGTGTGTGTGTGTGTGTGTGTGTGTGTGTGTGTGTGTGTATATATATATATATATAGGCCTACACACACAATGGATTATTACTTGGCAATCAAAAAGAATGAAATCTTGCCATTTGCAACAACATGGGTGGAACTAGAGTGCTAAGCAGAATTAGTCACTCAGAGAAAAACAAATCTATGACTTCACTCATATGTGGAATTTAAGATACAAAACAGATGAACATAAGGGAAGAGAAGCAAAAATAATATAAAAACAGGGAGGGGGACCAAAAAAAACCCAATGCCCTTGCAACTACCAGTTGTTAACTACTAGTTGTTAAAAGTGACCACCTTGCTATCACTTGAGAGGAAAGAGAAGGTTTGCGACTTCCCAAAAGCTCTATCGCCAGAGAATTGTCACTACTTGACTTGTCTGGCAGCTTGCTAAAACACTCCATTCTCAGAGCTTGTCTTTATTTACCTAACTCGGACTTTTCTCTCTGTAAACAGCTGTTCCCTTGCCATTCATCACCCACCCCATCCCCCCAAATCAGCAGCATTTGTTTAACAATGCGGTTACCAGAAGAGATGATACCAGTTGGGGCTATCCAGACCTGAGCAAAAATCTTAAAAGGAAAAACTGGGGAATGAGATGTTTATAGGGGCCTCTGAAAAGCTCAAACATATTCCTGGGAATCTAGAAGGCCATACACATGTTTAGGACTATGAACCTACTCAGGAAAGATCTGAGAAGACCCTAATCTCACACATTTACCTGACCTTGAGGCTCTGTGAAACAGGAAGTAAAGGCAAAGGCAGAGTTGTAAATTTCCTGTCTAATCATTGAATATGTGCCCCAACATACATGCAGAGCTACTGGAAATCACTTGCCCAATCATTTGCTGACCTCTAAGGAAAATGAGCAGAGTATTCTGTGGCTACATATGACAAAAAACACAGACTTCGAAAATTAATTCAGGAAAAATTCCATGACATTAGATCTGGCAATGATTTCTTGGCTATGACCTCAAAGGCACAGGCAACAAGAGAAAGAGTAGAGAAATTGTACCTCATGAAAAGTAAAAACTTTTGTGCATCAAAGGACACTATCATTAGAAGCATTATCAGAAAGACAACCCACAGAATATGAGGAAATATTTGCAAACTGCATATATGATAAAGGATAACTATCCAGAATACATAGAGAACTCCTACAACTCAACACCACCAACAACAAAACAACCCTATTCAAAAATGGTAAAAGGACTTGAATAGACATTTCTCCAAAGAAGATACTCAGATGGCCCATAAGCACATGGAAATATGCTGAACAGCAACAATCATTAAGAGAATGCAAATCACCCATTAGGATGGCTATATTCAAAAAAATCAGAAAATAATGAGTACTGGTGAGGATGTGGAGAAACTGGAAGCTGGTGCATTATTGATGGGAATGTAAAATGGTATAGCAGCTATGGAAAACAATATGGTAATTCCTCAAAAAATTAAGCATAGAATTGCCATATTATCCAGCAATTTCACTCCTACATGTATATCCAAAAGAATTGAATGCAGGGCCTCAAAGAGATATTTTGTACACCAATGTTCATGACAGCATTATTCATAATAGCCAAAAGGTGGAATTAATCCAATCGTCTATCAATGAATAAATGGCAAGCAAAATGTGGTATATTCACACAATGGAATATTATTCAGCCTTAAAAAGGAAGGAAATTCTGATACATGCCACAACATGGATGATCCTTAAAGACATGATGCTAAATGAAATAATCCAAATAAATGGATAAATATTGTATGATTTCACCTATATGAGGAACCTAGAATAGCTAAATACTCTGAGTCGGAAAGTGGAACAGTGGTTACAGGGACTGGAGGGAGGGGACAATGGGAAGTTATTGTTAAATGGGTACAGAATTTCAGTATGGGATCATGAACAAGTTCTAGGAAATGAATAGTGACAATGGTTGCATAATAATGTGAATGGACTTAATGCCACTGAACTGTACATTTAAAATGGTAATTTTTAAGTTATGTGTATTTTACCACAATAAAAAATTGGCAAAATAAAACAATATTGTCTAGGGAAGGTAGTCCCTATCTTACTTGGTTGATAGAACTATGAATAATAGCAAAGAAATTATTACCAATAAAAGAGAAAAAATACTGATACATTCTACAACGTGGATGAACTTTGAAAACATACTAAGTTGAAGAAGCAAGAAAACAAAAAAACCCTATTTTGCATGATTCCATTAATATGAAATGTCCAGAATAGGCAAGTGCATAGGTAGAGAAAATAGGTTAGTGGTACCTGGTGCTAGGGCAATGGGAAGTGAGGAGTGATTGCTAACAGTATAGGGTTTCTTGGTGGGGTATTGAAATATTCTAAAATTAGGTCTTGGTGATAGTCGTACAACTGAGTGAACATACAAAAGGCCACTGAATTTTGTGCTTTAAAAGTATGAATGTTATGATATGTGAAATGTATCTCAATAAAGCTTTTATTTAAAAAGGAGGGGGGTAAAGTGTTCTAATTATTTCTCCCAGAGGGCTCCTTGGCTCTGACACAAATTTGCCCACTCGCTCCCTGGAGTCTTCTGGGACAGGCTTTGTCAACTTCATAAGAAAGTTTGCCCTTTACCCGTTATCATTTATAACTGAATAATTTATAATTTTTTTTAGGTTTATCTATTTATTTTGAGAGAGGGCATGCAGGACAGGCAGAAAGAGAGAGAGAATCCCAAGCAGGCTTTGCACTGTCAGCACGGAGCCCGACGCTGGGCTCGAATTCACAGAACTGTGAGATCATGACTGGAGCCGAAACAGGAGTCGGACACTTAACTGACTGAGCCACACAGGCTCCCCTGTCACTGAATAATTTAGAGGCAGGATTCAAGTAGCTCTTCCCAAGGTGACCTATCTCTATTAATGCAGAGAAGTAGCTAACAACTTTCAAAGAGCAATTTTTCTCACTAAAACATGAACAACAAAACATGAGCTCTCCCTTACTGAGTATTCCTGATGTACGTGTTTATTGTGGCGAATGGAGCCTAATGAGACTAAGCCCAAAAAACTGCGATCCTCTGATATTTGTCCTTAAACTCAGTTCTTGGATCCTCAGGACCCACTTGGTTCTATCTCTGATGTCACTGGGTCTCTGGGAATTTACATCGTCTTCAAACACTTGAACCTGAAATGGAAAGGCCTTTTAAAGATAGTTTGTAGTTTACGTACTTTTCCCAAAAACACTGGTTATCTGGTTCGGATGTGCAGTTTTCTGTAGTCTGATATGAAATCCTATCTGCTCTCCCCTCATGAACACCATAGGGGGGTTTCTGCTAAATCTAAACTATAATATGTGGAGTGTGAGCACTTAAATAATGCTTCAGATGTTTATTAAGTGACTGCTCTATGCCAGGCACCGTGGTTGGTGCTGGGAATACAGCGATTTACCCAATTCCATCTTGTTCCTGCCTTCATCGAGCTTGCAGTCTTCCTGCAGGTTCCAGTGGACGGTTTTGGTTTTTGAGGAGAGAGACTCATGTCATCGTTTCTCTCTCCAGTTCCAGTTTCCAGCACAAGATGTTGGTGTTGCCTCAATTCACAGCTTGGCCCCCCAGCAATTCCCCATGTTCTTGCCTTTTTTTTTTCTTTTTTGACCCTTCTCGTGACACAAAAATTAAAGTCGACCAATACCTAAGTACCTTAAGAGTCCTGCTGGATGACAGGTTCATTTAATAAGCTAGGAATTTTAATATATTTTGTTTTTCATTCTTCTTACACGAAAATGATTTGGCATAAAAAGCGATCAGTAATATAAAGCCCAAGGCAGGAACATTGGAGTTGCTATTTAGAGACCCAGAGGATATTTTCGTGTCCTCCTAATCATACCATTGTTGAAAGACAAAGGAGTAACAGTTATAACCATTCATGTTTTTTTCTCTACAGTACATAGTGCTTTTGTGTGCATGATATCACCCTGTGAGCTAGGTAGTTATTCTTCCCATCAGAATGTCGGCTCCACGAGAAAAAGAATGTTTATGTTTTGCTCAACATTGTAGAACAGAAGCACATGTCAGTACTCAATGAATATTTGCCAGATGCAGGAATGAATGAATGAATGAATGAATGAACGAGCATACCATGTATAGGAAAAAGAACTGAGATTCAGACAGAGTGACAAGCTCAAAGTTAAATGGCTAATGAGGTTTGAACCCAACAAAAACTTTGCGAAAGGACACAAAACTACAGTTTTCCAGAGAATATAATCAAAGGTATATGAAAAGCTGTTGTGTCTTATTAGTCATCAAAAACTACATATTAAAAACAGAGAGACTTGTTTTATGGCCAATGTCTACTTTAGTAAATGTTCCACGTGTGCCTGAAAAGAATTTGGATTTTTTAGTTGTTGAATATAATGTCCTATAAATAGCAATTAGGACAAGTTGGTTGATACTGTAGTACAAATCTTCCATATAATTGCTAGCTTTTTCATCTACTTCTATCATGTGCTGAGAAAAGGGTACTGAAATATCCAACTATAATTGTGAATTTGTCTATTTTCTCCAGTTCCATCTGTTTTTATTGTATATGTTTTGGAGCTTTGTTATTATGTGCACACACGTTTAGTATTTTTATGTCTTCTTGATGAATTGACCCTTTTATCATTATGAAATGTCCCTCTTTATCTCTAGTTATATTCCTTATTTAAAATCTACTTTTTTGATATTATTACAGTGACGTCAATTTGCATGGTGTTTTTTCCTTTTTTTTTTTTTTTTTTTTAGTTTTCATCTGTCTTTATGTTTAAAGTACATATCTTATAAATGCCATACAGTGGAGTCTTCCTTTTTTTTTTTTTTTTTTTAGTGCTGATAATCTCTGCCTTTTCATCAGAGTGTTTAATCCGTTAATATTTAAATGAGTTGAATAGTGTCCCCACAAAATTCACGTCCACCTAGAACCTCCAAATGTGGAAATTGTGGCTTTGTAGATGATCGTTAAGGTGAGATCTTTCCAAATCAGAACAGACCCCAAATCTAATGACTGGCGTCCTTATAAGAAAAGGAGAGGACGTGCACAGAGACACAGAGAGAAGACCATGTGAAGAGATTGGAGCAAGGCAGCTACAAGTCAAGGAACACTAAGAATTAAGAATTAGCAGCACTCTCCAGAAGCTGGGAAAGAGGCATGGGACAGATTCTCCCTCAGAGTCCCCAGAAGGAACCAGCATTGCTCAATGCCTTGATTTTGTACTTCTGGCCCCCTGAACTGTATGAGAATAAGTTCTTGTGGTTTTAGGCCACCTAATTTGTGGTCATTTGTTATGGTAGTGCTAGACACTAACACAACATTTACTGTAATTATTGGTACAGTTGAGTTTATGTCTGCAATCTAGCTTTTTGTTTCTTTATTTCCCAGCTGTTTATTTCTTTTTCCTCCTTTCCTTTCTTTTTTTTTTTTTTAGCTTATTTATTTTGAAAGAGAGAGAGAAAGAGAGAGCACACACACATGCACAGATGAGGGGCAAAGAGAGAGGGAAACAGAGAATCCCAAACAGGCTCCCTGCTGTCAGCACAGAGTCCAACACGGGGCTCTATCTCAGAAACCAAACCGTGAGATCATGACCTGGGCCAAAATCAAGAGTCAGACACTTAACTGACTGAGCCACCCAGGTGCCCCTTTTTCCTGTCTTCTTAATTTTTAATTAACATAATGCATTTCATATTCTATTTTATTTCCTCTGTTGATTTTTTACCTGTATTTCTTTGTTGTATATATTTGAGTGGTTGATGTAGGGGATTATAATATGGCTTCTTATCAGTCTACCTAGAATTAATATTGTACCATTTCACATACAGTGACTAAATGTTACAATAGTGTAATTTCAGTAACTCCCCTTATCTGTTGTGCACCCAGTTTCTGTAGTTTCCTCTCCCCCAAGCCTCCCGTTTGTTCCCTTCTTTCCCATTACCAGATGATCTAATGGTAAGGCCAGATTTTTGTGTCATCTTACAGACTTGGGCATATCTGTCAATGTTGGATTTTTCCAGGAAGTGCCTGAGAATCTACATAAGAGTTAATCTGTTTCAAGAAAAGTGTGAGCCTGAAGCATCACCAGTGCTCAGATCAACAGAGGCAGGCAGGACTGGATGAAAACGGTCAAACCAGGATCACGAGGAACAGAAAGGAAGGTATGAATGGGCTAGCCGGGGAGTCTTGTATAAGCTGAGGCTGGGATCCAGCGAGGCCTGAGGTCACAGGGCCTCGTGGGCCTCCCTCCTAAGGAGCTTGGATTTTATCCTGATTGGATTTTTAAACCCACTAATGGAAATTAAGCAGGCGGTGGTGTGTGTGTGTTGGGGGGGGGGGGTTGGTGGTGGTGTGTGTGACATGATATGATCACCGGCTGAGCTGTGAGGAGCATGTCTTGTAGGAAAGCAAAGATGGGAGGCAGAGAGGCCAGGCTATTGCCGTTATCCATGAACTGCGGATGGGAAAGATCGATTGGTGTGAACTTCCCTGAAAGCCTGTTTTAAGGCTCCATTTCCCCGAATCAGCGTGTGCAGTTAGTAAGGGAGCCGTCTCAGACTGTGAGATAAAAGAGGAAATGGCCTGTTTGCACCACAGCGGCAGAGCCAGCTGTCAGATGTAATAAACTGCCTTTACCTGAAGAGCAGAAGGGAAGTGGTCTGATGGAAGCAGAGACTAGCTACTTAGAAGGGCTGATTCCCTCCTCCCTGTGACCCCTCCAATTGCCTTGGGCACGACTAACGTGGAAGAGGCCAAATGCTATGGTTGCCTATTGGTTGCCTTGGCAGTAGCTCACTCCCGCTTTTCTAAAGTTAAGGAAATCCTCTCCCGAGTTGGAAAAGCAATCCGTGAAGTCTTTGGCTACGGTGCAAACTGTTAGCAAGGCACTGGAACAGCTTTTCAAGGGCGTTTGAAGGAAAAACCTGCCTCTTTGAAGATTTGCTGACCTCTTCTGTGAATGCCAAAACAGGTAATGCCAGACACTTCCCTTTCAGGAACTCGTTTCAGGGGCCACACTCTCACGGGTAGAAGCTGGGGGCAGTGAGAGAAGTGAGGAGTGAATCAGGCTGTCTGCCCAGCCCAAGGATTGGGGCAGGTGGTAATCGGGCAGAAATCGTCCTGCGGTTCGCCACTTCCAGACCCTGCTCCCACAGTATATGGGCGAGCAGACCTGATCTGTCCACCGGACCTGCCTCCCCACCCACCCCACACCATATCCTGGAGCAGACACGCATGGAGAGGATGTGCCCTGGGGAAGGGAGGAGCCCGTGCCCTGCTGCTTGCAGACTTAGGAGGGCCCTTCATTGAGGTTTGTCCACACTAGGCCCTCTACTTCATCTCCCTTTCCCTTGTTGCCAAAAGCAAACATTAATTTGACTAGGATTTTCTTTCTCAGGAATATTTTTCTCTCTACATGCAGCTTGAGTTCAACCACCATCTGCCAAGCACTGGAGCTCACATCTGACCACACCTGAGAAATGTGAAACTATGGATGCTTTTAGCCTCCCTTGAGACTAGTCAGTTCAGAATGGATGGGGGTAGGGCCCGAGCATCAGCATTTTTTTTGCTTCCCAGGGGGTCTTATGTGCAGCCAACCTTGCACACCACTTCCCAAGGAGCCGGTGTCTCGGTTGAGATGAGTGAGGGCAAGAGCCGGCAGAAATACTGGACCGGGGACAATCTCTGGATTACAGAGCTGGACAAGGACAGGCAGTGGGTCCAAAATTAGTAGCAAAATCAACCGGAGCCTGATTTTTACCCACAGGAAACATACAAGGCTTTCCTCAGCTACTGATTTCTTTTGGACAAAGTGTTTGTAGAAATCCAGGTCTGAGGAATCATTGGATTCCACACTTGGAAGCCCTCAAGGGGAGTGGAGCTGGGCCTGTGTCCTCATGGACCAGCACCCTCTGCGAGGTGTGCACAGGGAGCAGGGAAGGGGAGAAGGGCATTCCCTGTCCCTCCCACACGTTCTCCAAACTCCACCAGCCTGGAGAGCAGGGGCCCCCAGGTATCACAGTGGTTTCACATCAAATCTGGATTTTAGAGGTGAAATGACCTCAGTGGCCGTGTGGCTCAGTCATTCTCAAACCTGGCTACACATTAAATAATGGAAGAAAAAAAAAAAAAACAGAAAAGAGGTGCCTGGGTGGCTCAGTAGGTTAAGCATCCGACTCTTGATTTCAGCTCAGGTCATGATCTCACAGTTTGGGGGATCGAGCCCCACATCAGGTTCTGAGCTGGCAATGTGGACCCTGCTTGGAATTCTCAATCTCTCTCTCTCTCTGCCCCTCCTTCCCAAGCACGCTTGCTTGCTTACTCTCTCCCTCTTTACAAATCAAAAAAAAAAAAAAAAAAAAGACCAGAAAAGAGAAGAAAAAAAATTTCTAATTCAGACTCTAGCCCAGCTGAAACAAAAACTCTAGTCGCCCAAGCAACTATGCTTTTAAAAAGTACCTCAGGTGGGGCGCCTGGGTGGCTCAGTCAGTTGAGCGACCAACTTTGGCTCAGGTCATGATCTCGTGCATGGTCTATGAGTTCAAGCCCCGAGTCAGGCTCTGTGCTGACAGCTCAGAGCCTGGAGCCTGCTTCAGATTCTGTGTCTCCCTCTCTCTCTGCCCTCCCCTGCTCATGTTTTCTCTCTCTCTCTCTCTCTCTCTCTCTCTGTCAAAAATAAATAAACATAAAAAAAATTAAAAAGTATCTCAGGTGATTCTAACGTTCAGTAAGAGTTGAGAACAACTTCTAATTCTACCCTTTCATGGTGTAGATGAGAAAAACCACAGCCCAGCAGATTAGACAACATAAAAGGGATTAGATCCATATATGAGCCATTCTGGAAGAAACCAAAGCAAATCTTCATCATATACTATATATGAAAATAAACTCCAGAAATTTCAGTGTTAAACTCAATCCTTAAAAATAGAAACACAGAAAAAAATATATGTAAATATTCATCTGTTTAAAAAAAAATTTATAAAGAAATACTTGATTACTTTAATCAGGAGAAGAAAATGTGATTCAAGCAACACTGAAATGTCCTTTTTAATCTAGTATATAAATAGGATTTAAACATTTTTAAAATATTTATTTATTTTTGAAAGAGAGACAGAGAGCATGGCGGGGGCGGGGGGGGAGGGGGATAAAGGGAAGAGAGAGAGGGAGACAAAATCTGAAGCAGGTTCCAGGCACTGAGCTGTCAGCACAGAGGCTCGAACCCTCGAACCATGAGATCATGACCTGACTCGAAGTCAGACACTTAACCAACTGAGCCACCCAGGCGCCCCTGTATGGGATTTTTAAAAGATGAATGCCAGATGGTGTGAGTGAGACCAGTACTCATGCACTCCATTTCTCCTCTTTGTGAATTGTTGGTTCGTGTCCTCTCATACACTGCTGCGGGGGGAATATTCATTGTTAAGCCTTTTGAGATGCAATTTGAAAATAACTGAAAAACTTTAAAAATATTCTCATGAGAGAATGTTCTATCAGTCAGGGTTCTCCAGAGAAACACAATTGATAGAATGTGCATGTATATATATACACAAAGAGACTTATTTTAAGGATTGACTCACACAATTATGGAGGCTGGCAAGTCCAAAGTCTACAGGGTGGTCCAGCAGGCTGGAGACCCAAAGAAGAGCCAATGCTTCAGTTCAAGCCCAGAGCTCATCAGTGTGGAGACCCAGGAAAGAGCCAGGGGTTGCAGTTCAAGTCAGAATTCCCTCATTTGGGGAAGTCAGTCTTTTTTTTTTTTTCTTTTCCTATTCAGGCCTTCAACTGATTAGATGTGACCCACCCACATTATAAAGGACAAGTGGGCTTTACTCAGTGTCCGCCAATTTAGATGTAAACCTTATGCAAGAACACCCTTAACAGAATCATCCAGAAAAATATTTGACCAAATACCTGGGTGCTGTGGCCCAGCGAAGCTGACACATAAAATTAACCATCACAAATACATCTTAGAATTAGACCAACCAGCATTTGAATCCCAGTGTTGCCACTTAATGAGTATGTGATTCTCTAAGCCTTCCTTTATCTGTGAAATAAAAATAATAATACAAATCTTGCGGGGTTAGAAGAATTAAGTTATCTAATGAATATAAATTGCTTGGCACATAGTACATACTTAATACGTGGAAGCCATTTTTATTATCTTTGGTCCTAGCTTTCTCTTTTGGTATTCTATACTAAAAAAAAATTGCCAGAAATATGAAAGAGTTCTATCATTAAAGGTAATCATTGCTGTAGTATTCATAATACTGAGAAATAGTAAATAACCTAAATGTCCAGCCATAGAGGAATGGCTAAAGAAACTACAGGAGGAGAAAATAGTAAATAACCGTTAAAACTGATGAGTGCAAAGTATTCTCAACACAATATAAGAATATTCCTGTTATATAAAGTAATAAAAGTGGGACGTAAAAGTCAGATACATCATATGTGCTCAACTATGTAAAAAAGGGCAATCCATATTCTTGAAAGAAAATACTCCAGAATATTGTTTTATGATTTCTTCTTTCTTTCTATATTTTCCAGTTCAACAATGTGCCTTCATGCTTTAACAATTAGGCAAAATTAAAGTAACTTTGTTAAAAAACGTGCGGTTTCAGATGGCCCTCAGTGTTGACCTCTCTTTGGTGTGGTGGCAGACTGGTGACCAGGAACACCCTCTCCCCGGCCTGGACCTTCTCACTCCAGCTGGACCTGAGCTGCCCTCAGGCAGACGAGGCAGGCATAGCTTGGGCTGGCCGCCAGCAGTGTTTTGGATGGTTTCTAGCCAGGCTGCCCCATGGGAATGCTCCAAATATTTTTTACCAGTTGGCTCCTTCAAAGCGTGAGGCCACATTTCCTAGCCTACAGCCTATATAATGGTAGCTCTATTTTCTTGATCTCTTGAGCGAAAGTGAAAGGGTGCCACGGGCATTAGGGCCAAATCCAGTTTCCTAACCTTGCAGGTACTGTAGGCAGACAGCAGTTTGACACTTGCAGTCCCTGGCAGAACTCTTGGACGTGAGTTCATGACCCGTGGCTCCACCCGCAGTGCTGAGGGTCTAATTAGTATGACGAAGAGAGGCATCCGGCTAAAATTACCAACCCCTCCAAATGGCAGAGAACCCAGCACCCAAGAACTTAGATAACTCCTGGCATTGCCTTATCTCATGAGTTACATGTGATCACGAAAACAAATTACTCACCCCAGAAATTGTGCACAAAGGAAGAGAAAATGAGGAAAGGAGAAAAGGGGAAGGTTGTTTTCTCTCTGCAATTAAATATGGATAACTAAGCATAAACTAGGGGCAGCATTTTGTCAGCGTGACGAAAGTTGAATTTCTGCTTGGGATGGAAGATCAAGAAGTGATTTGTGCAGCTTATTAGTAATTTAATCATGGTCTCTGCGATTATCATCGTGAATGAGCAGTTCCCTTTCCTACAGGCTCAGACCTCAAGCCGAAACACGGCAGTGGGCACCATGGCAGAACTGGGCCTCCACGTCAGGGGTCTCCACATAAGATGGCATCGGGGGGAGTTTCAGCAGTAGGCTGGTTGGACATGCCAACACGAGGGGGAGGCATGGCAGCGAACGCCTCTGGTTCCAGATGCAGCCGGAAAGCAGACATGTCCTTGGCATCTCCCGTCTTCCCTACAGTGTCCTCCTTCTCTTTCACTTATCTCTTCTCTCTCTTCTCCCTCCCTCTCTAACCCTGTCTTCCTCCCACAGTCACAGTGCGCTGTTTCCTGCGAAGGGTGTGGCTGGATAAGAAGTTAACTACAAAAAGCATACTGTGTGCACAGCCCCCACCCACCGAAGAGGTTTTCACTAGTAACAAGAGGACTCTTAAAAAAAAAAAAAAAAAGAAAGAAAGCATTTTTTTCCATTATGAAAAATGACACTTGTTAACATTTCAGTAGAAGTCTTTTCATTCATAATTTTCTGCCTAATTTTCATTTGGACTCTTGAGTGTAATTGAGATGACAATGTATGATTATGAAGCCTACTCTGTTTTGGTTTATCAAGTATTTCCCCCAAATTGTTACAGACTCATGGGAAGGATTTTTTTTAATTAATTTATTTATTTTGAGAGAGAGAGAGAGTGCCACGCATGGGAGAGTTAGAGAGAGAGGATCCCAAGCAGGGAGCATGCTGTCAGCACGGAGCCCCACAGGGGGCTCAATGTCATGAACCATGAGATCATGACCTGAGCTGAGATCGAGAGTCAGATGCTTAACTGACTGAGCCACCCAGGCGCCCCAGGAAGGATCATTTTTAAAGGTATGTGTAATATTCCACTAGGTGGATAGATAATAGTTTATATAACTTCTTCTTTATTGTAATTCCTCTCAAGGGAAGAATTGTCTCAACTTAGAACAACAACAGAATAATACTAATAATGAAAGAAGTAATAATAACAGCTAACATGTATTGAATAGTGACTAGATGCCAAGTATCATTCTAAGTGTTCCGTATTTATTAACTCATTTGACCCTCATAGCAAATCTTTAAGAAGAGTACTGTTGATTTCACCGCCATTTTGCATTTAAAGACACTTGGGTGTAGAGAAAGTGAGGAACTTACTGAAGTTCCAAGCTAGAAAGTGGGAGAGCAGAGCCTGTGAATCCATGCACTTTGGCTTCAGAACCTGGGGTCTGAACCACCACGAGATGGGTAGTAAGGCCAAGGGCTCACATCTGAGCCGGAATCGTAGGTTCAGAATTCAGAGATGAGGGCAGAGTGCTCAGTACGAGACAAGGAAAGAAATTTATGGTTGAAGCAAAAGAAAGTGGATGGAAAGAAAGAACAGAGGAGAGGAGAAAAGAGTCAAAGAATGATGTGGGAAAGGCCAAGAGAAGAACTCCTCAGTTGTGGGGAAGCTTAAAATAGGACTTTGGAGAACAGGAATGTCTACAATGGGTTTTTAACAACAGCTTTATTGAGGGAGGTATAATTGATGTAAACTACATACTTATAGTATACCATTTGATAAGTTAAAACCATCACCACAATCAAGATGAACATATCTATCACCCCCAAAGTTTCATCATGCCATTCTATAATCCCCTACCCACCCAGACAACCACAGATCTTTTTTCTATCACTATAGATTAGTTTGCATTTTCTAGAATTTCATGTAAACAAAATCATGTAAACAAAATCGATCTCAGCTCAGGTCATGATCTCATGGTTCATGACATTGAGCCCCCTGTGGGGCTCTGTGCTGACAGCATGCACCCTGCTTGGGATCCTCTCTCTCTTTTTTTTGTCTAGTGTCTTTCACTCAGTGTAATTATTTTGAGATTCATTCATGTTTTAGTGCATATCAGTAGTTACTCCTTTTTATTTCTGGGAAGTATTCCTTTACATCGATATATCAAAAATTTTTATCATTCGCCTGTTGAACATTCCGGTTGTTTCCAATTTGGGATTATTACACATAAAAGTACTCTGAAAATTCATAGTATGAAATATGCTTTCATTTCCCTAAGACTGGAATGGCTGGGTCCTGTATTAACTTTTCTAAGAAATTGTTTTCCAAAGTGGTTGGACCAGAAATTATGAGAATTCTGATTCTTCCACATCCTCACCAACACTTGTATGGTCAGTCTTTTAAATTTTTAAGATTTGAAAGATGTGTAGTAGTGCTTCATTGATTTTGATTGACATTTTTCTAATAAATTATGTTGAGCATCTCTTCATGCACTTACTTTTTTCCCTGATGAAGTGTCTGTTATGGTATTTCCGTTTTTTTTATTGAGTTGTTTTATGGAGTCTAGGATTTATTTATAAATTTGGACATAAGTCCTTTATCAGATATGTGATTTGCAAATACTTGCTTCCAGCCTGTGGATTGACTTTCCATTCTATTCACTGTATCTTTTAAAGAAGTTCTTAATTTTGAGGCAGTACAATTGTTTTCTTTTATGGGTTGTGCTTTTGGTGTCAAAGCTGAAAAATCTTTGCCTAACTCAAGGTCCCAAAGGTACTCTCCTATGCTTTCATCTAGAAATTTTATATTTCTAGCTTTTACATTTAAATCTATAATCCAATTCAAGTTCATTTTTGTTCACAGAGCAAGTATGGACCACAGATCATATTTTTGCATATGGACACCAATTGTTCCAGCACCATCGGTTGAAAATCATCCTTCTGCCACCAGATCGCCTTTGTGCTTCTGTCAAAATCAACTGACCAATATGCGTGAGTCTGTCTTTGAATTCTGTATTCTGTTTCATCGATCCGTACAGCTGTCTTTATACCAGTATCACAACCTCTTGATTACTGTAGATGTATAATACATCTTGAACTAAGGTAGTATAAGTTCCCAAACTTTGTTCTTCTCCGGATTGTTTTGGCTATTCTAGATCCTTTGCATTTCCATATGTGTAGGACTACAGGAGGGTGAGTCCCTAAGAACTGGTAGAAATTTTTCAGTGGACCTCCACAGGCAGTAAAACTAATGTTATTATGTTACATTACTATGGTAATATGTTCTAGAAAGTTACTACCTAGATCTCAAGGGCTGACAGTGCTTCTAGTGACATTGGGGTCATAGACGGAAAACCCCTTCCAAGAGAAAGCAAGCCCCCTCACCATGTCACCTCAGATCCGGAATGATACAAGTGGTGTAAATCTAGCCTTAGCACTTCAGAAAATCTGTTCACCTCTACTCCACATGATATGAGGCCCTATAGTACAGGATTGCACCTCATTTTCCTATCAACTAATGATATGTGTGCACTCCGCCACCTTATAATCATACCCAGGTTTGAAAGGTTGACGGCTATGAAGTTAGGGAAGTCTTTCTCTTTCTTCCTCCTCCCGTTTTTCTTTCCTTCTTTTTAAATGTAAGTCCCTTTCTGATACATTGATTGATATAAACATCCTGCATCCTCCTACCCATCATCCCTCCAAGATTCTGGTGTAACCTTGGAGGACACATGCCTCTTAGTGATCACTCACACAGAGTTGCACCAGGTTCGAGGCTCACCTGTCTCTACTTGCTTCTCAAGCCGTGGAAAAGACTGCTGACTTCTGACAGTTGCAAAATTTTTCCCTGTCTGTACTTTTTTATGTGGCCAGTCTCAATTGCACAATCTCTAGGTCAGCCGGGGTAAAGGCCGTTCATAGGACAAGAATCCTGTTTTATTTTTCAGTAGTTCCTTTGCCATGGGATGGACTTTCTATAGCTACTACCTTCCCTGCGTCCATTAGGAACTAAGCCACAGAATGACAAAATGCATCCTCCAGCGAGGACTTGGAACGCTCCCTCAACAGAGGAGCAAAATGAGCATGTAAACTACAGCCCCCTAAAAAAGAACTATCTTGGCCTATGTTCCTCGCCCCTTCCTTCTAGGAATGGTTTTGGTTACTTGCAAAAGAAAGCATTCACCTTGCCCTGAACCTCCTTTAGGACAGGGCCCGCGCACTCCCTGGAAGTCCTCCTGCCAGGATCCAGAGCCTAACCTGAAGCCTGCAGTGTGGACACTGGTGCTTTCTGAACCAAAAAACAGGAAGGAAGGTACTTCCTGTTACCTTCAGGGCGTTTATCCTGACTTTAACTTACTCAACATTTGTGTCAGTGACTTGCTGGAAAACAGAAAATCATGGAATTAGATGGTCACTGTGACAGAAGGAAACCAGTGCTCCCCAAATATTTCTTGTTTCCCAGCCTCCCTTGAAGTTAGGTTGGGGTCATGTGACTGGTTCTGGCCAATGGGTTGTGAGCCAGGCACCTTCTCTGTCCTTTCTCTTCCCTGGGGAGTCTCCCTGTTTCAGGTGGTCCTGCTACAGGACAGAGGGGGGCAGCCAGACCCACACTGGGTTTTATGTAAATGAGAATGAAGTCTTGGTGTGTTAAGTCACTGAGGTTTAGTTAGGGTTTGTCTGTTAGGGCAGCTACTGTTAACTTTGCCAATGAACGCGGTCAACTTCTTAACGTGGTTGAGAAAAACAGTCTCTTGGTGCGAAGTGGAATCGGGGGGAGCAGGGCTGTCAGCCGTCAGCTGCTGTTAACTAAAATGCAGGGAGCCCCTGGGGCCACCTTTTTCGCCTTGGGTTTGTCTGGCCAAAAAGTGAAACTGAGCTCACAGACACCACTCGGACAACTATCCCCAAAAGGTAGTGGAAGCAGCCTTCCCGTGAATTTACTACTGAGGTCTTGAAACCGGAACTTCAGCAGTCCCTCTAAATGAGAACTTTGTCCCCTACGTGTTTACTGTGCTTTGAGGCGCAGACGTGGAGGTCAGAAACCTCCGCTAGTCCTCGGGCAGAGCCCAGATGAGGACGCTTCGCCTCACAGGCTTATGGAAGGGTCTCCGTTCACACCGAGGGGTGACATCAAAACTCTCCGCAACAAAGGGAAGGCAGTGTGGTACCTGCCTGCTCACCCTGGACAGTCTCCAGCTCATCACGGAGGAGGAAGGAGCAGCCTCCCTCCGCAGAAAGGCCGGAGGTGGTATTTATCTGGCGCAGCAGTTACCCCATACTGTCTCCCTCAGAAATTCCGGTGAAATGGGAGTATCAGCAACACCACCAAAACTGAATAAAGAAGGAAAGCTGTCTCTGGCTCCAAGCTTACCTAGATTTGCCTCCTGGGACCACAAGGAGGATGTAGGAGACTCCATCAGGGTGGGAGTCCTCTTTAAGAGGAACAGATATTCATGTACAGAGAGAACTTGACGTTGCAGCTTGACCATATTTCCTTTTTTACAGGACTGCTCCCTTTTTTGGAGCAGCAGTGACCCAATCCATTTAGAGCTAATTGCTTTAGTAGCAATGTGAGCCCTGGGAAAAAAGAAAAGGAATTTTTAAACAGCACAATAGTCTCAGAATGGCAAAAGCATCCATGTCTAAAGGAAGGAAAGATAGGGGCACCTGGGTGGCTCAGAGAGTTCAGCATCCGACTTTGGCTCAAGTCATGATCTCACGGGTCATGAGTTCGAGCCTTGCATCGGGCTCTGTGCTGACAGCTCGGAGCCTGGAGCCTGCTTGGGATTCTGTGTCTCCCTTTCTCTCTGCCCCATATCTGCTTGCCCTCTGTGTCAAAAATAAATAAAAATTAAAAATAAATTAAAAATTACAAAAATAAAAGAAGGAAAGATACTCAGGACAGTTGTCAGCTCACTTTAGAGCTCAGGTGTTTTAGAATTCTTACAGTTTGAGGATACAAAGAACTTTTGACAATGAGCCAAAATGACAGCCTCATGTGACAGGATCAAGTGATATTTTGGTCAAGAATGTTTTGTGGTTCTTTGCTGTTAAAGGAGACCAGTTCTAGAGGGGTCTTGGTGGTCTTGGAACAGTCCCCAGGAAAGCATGCTGGTTTCTGCTAAGCAGCTGTGGCAGTGTGGCATGGGGACAGTTTCAGGTGTGGAGGCAGGCATGTCCCGGGAGAGCCCCAGGCTTGATCCTGGCCCGGAGTAGTCATCGCAGGCATCCAGATCCAGTCAGTCCGCACAAGGCCGAGGCTAAAGAATTTCCTATTACGCTGCCCATTGGCCCGGCCTTCTCAGGTGGCGAACAGGGTACCTAGCCTTGCTCTTCCTCCAACCCCAGTGTCACTTGCAGCCCATGGTTTCAGCTCATCAGGGGGCTGGGAAAGGTGGGTCAGAAGCTGAAAGACAGGATGGCAACAACAGGCAATGTGTTCCACTGTGTGTCCAGAACCAAGTTTGCTTACCTATTAAAACAACAGCAGATGAAGCTGCCAAAACGTTATATATTGACAGATGACATGAAATTGTATCTGGGGCTTGCTTGAAAAGAAGCAGGGTGTGGGGTGGGCACGGGATTAGGGGGTGGCAGGGGTTGAGGTCAGAGAAGAAGCAGGGATCGCTAGGAGCTGGTATTTGTTGCAAGTGGGTGGTGGGTATATGGGGTAGTATTCTCAGAGGACGGCCGTCTAGCGCAAACAAGCTATGGATGCACAGTGCTCAACAGTCACCTTTACCCCCACTTTATACTTGAGGACGTGACTCTCAGAGAATGAAAGTCACTTGCCTGAGGTCCCATCTCTAGGAAGCCGTCGAGCTCTGTCTCTGAATCGCACCTATCCCATCCCAAAACCTGTGCTCTCAGCCTCTCTTCTTCTTTCTACCCTACCTTTTTTTCCTCTCCCCTTTTACAGTTTTCTGTGGTTTACCCCTACTTGGCTCCTGTTTTCCCTTGCGGAGTTGCATGTGCTTAATCCCCCGCTCTCCCGAGAGCCCTGAGTGGACCCAACCCTGGTTATAAAGTCAAATTTCTCAATAACTTATTCAACTGACAGCCATAGAATGCGGTGCTAGGGTGGCTGAGGAGAAAGACCCAGATCTCAAGGAGCTCACAGTTGTGGACAGAGGCTGATCAGTAAAGGATCCGGGAGCACCCGCCACACGCCAGGCTTTCTGGCAGAAGTCTCGGATGGGCGTCCACAGATGAAGAGCCTGCAAGATCCCTTGCATTCAAATGAGGACTCCAAGGTGGAGGTGAACTGGACGAAGCAGAACGCGGGATGGTGGCAGGTAAGCCAGTAACTGTAACAAATCTTGGCGGGTGCCGTTCCTGCGTTAGAAGCCGGGGCAGGGTCTTCAGAAACACAACGCAGGGACACCTGAACGGAGTCTTAATGCACGGGAAGCCCGGTGAAGAGGGATGTGCGGCCTGGAGGGTGGTGTGCAGAGCCATAGGCAAGGCCCGGAGGCAGGCACCACGGTGGGTGCATGTGGGTGGTACAACCAAAAGTGTGAGCAAGAAATGGTGGCATCCGAAGCAAGGTCACAGAACCGTCGTCTGCAGTCCTAAGGTGCCGAGGCCCTACCGTGTTGGCCTGTGCGTTTCCTACACTCTCCTGACAAAAATCACGCACGGCGATCGTTAGAAGCTGCTTTCCAAGTTCAAAATCAGGCCTACTGCATCCCAGTCTTGGGAGGAGAGGCTTCGAATGAGCCATTTTTAACAAGCCCTCAGGTGGTTCTCGGGATCAGGCAAATTTGGGAAGACAGGCTCGAGGTGATGTTGGACAATGGAATATATTGCTTCTCCTTCTTTTTCACACATTTCCCTCTCTTTTTATCAGGTTACGGGGGCTTGTGTTTGCAGTGCGCCCTAGCTGTAGACCGAATGCCGCGACAGTAAGTGGGGTGGAAGGAAAACAGAGGATGCGTCCTGGAGGGTGGGAGTGGGGAACAGAAATTTTTATGGGTCAGAAAAATTATGTTTGCAGCCATCTGGCAAGCGGCACTAGAACATGCCTTGATGAAGAGACGGATACCGTCTCCATGCATTCTCAGGAGTGCTGGCAGAGGCTCTCACTCAGGGAGAGTGGTGAGTGATTTGACAACGCGGATTCCACACATGCGGTGTGTAAGTGGGCTAAGGATTAGGCTTCATAATGCCAAGTCAGGGCTGCTAAAGCTTCCCGGGATGGAAAAACGCTCCCTATGTTAAGTATCTTGGTTTTGGACAGTTCAGAAAGGATTAGAGGGAAATTCGACCACAATTCAGGGTTGATACAAAAAAAAAAAAAAAAAAAAAAAAGAGAGGGTGTGGGGGAGGAGTGGGGAGAGACAATGCCAAAAAATGAAAACTCATTTTAGCTCTTCTATTAAAGCCAGATGTATTTTAGGCCCTGTTTCTAGGCAACTGCATAATGGTAATATTCTCGAATCCTTTTTTAAAAGATTCACAACTGTCAGAGTCAGTAAAGGTCGGAAGGTAATTATAAAGCAATATGGACGACATACTTGTGGCCGGATCACTCCAGCATCGCTGGGGAAGTGGTGACGTTTTATATTTTACATTCATTTTCAGAAACTCCAAGGTCTTCCTTGGCGCACTTTGGCAAGCCCCTTTGGCAAGACCGCTGACCCAATCAAACTTGAATGTGACAGTGGCATTTAACCTCTGAAATTATCCATCCGGCATTGATGAAACCCCCACACCCACCCGCCATGTGCACAACCTTCCATAGGTCGTCCAGAGGGTGTAACAAACGTGTAAGACAAAGTAGAACCAATAAGGAAATTTCTAGCTGGAAATTGCCTTAGAGGGCAGTCCAAGAGCTCAACATAAAGATAAGGAAACTGAGGGGCGCCTGGGTGGCGCAGTCGGTTAAGCGTCCGACTTCAGCCAGGTCACGATCTCGCGGTCCGTGAGTTCGAGCCCCGCGTCAGGCTCTGGGCTGATGGCTCGGAGCCTGGAGCCTGTTTCTGATTCTGTGTCTCCCTCTCTCTCTGCCCCTCCCCCGTTCATGCTCTGTCTCTCTCTGTCCCAAAAATAAATAAAAAACGTTGAAAAAAAAAATTAAAAAAAAAAAAAAAAAAAAAAGATAAGGAAACTGAACCCAGAGACAGGAGGCAGAAAAGGAGAGAAGAAACTAAAATCTATTAAGTACATGGACGTGCTGCTGGGTGGTCACCTTCTATCTACTGTTGCCTTCGTTCGTAATTGTGTGTGTGACCTCGGGACAAATCAGGAAATTAACATTTATTGAATTTCACATACATTAGCATCTGATTTTCACAATAATTGCATCGGGTTTATAGGTATCATCCCTGTTTAAAAAAAAAAATGAAGCCAGGGCTTACAGAGGTTTAAGTCTTCCTGGCTCCCCAACTGAATGCTTATTTGATCTTGGAGAAGGTCATGTAAGTCTGGGTAAATAAGGTTGTGTAAGTTTGCACCGACAAAGTGATGATAGTAGCCCACCTTGTGGGGTACTTTCCGAGATTAAGTGAGGTAGCTTATGTGAACACCTAGTACAGTGCTGGGCATTTGCTAGGTAAAATTGCTGATCTCAAAACCTTCCATTCCACGGGAGGAGAGCCGAGACCTTACCATGGCCCTACGTGGCCTTCACCACCTGGAAACTCCCCTTCTCTACTTGCTGACCTTTCTGGCCACCTCCCTAGACCTCCCCTGGTCTCTGCCTGCTCCCTAGGCCCTGTGGCCCCTGGCACGTGTTACACCTCAGAAACCACCTAATTTAAAATCGGGTCCTTACTCCTCCCTCCCCCCCGTTCAGCACCTTTATCCCTCCTCTCTGGGTGATGGCTCTCCAAAGCACTTACCATCGAAACCATCTCGTGTTTGCCCCACGAGAAAGTAAACTGTAAGGACAGTGATGTAATTGTTTTGTTTTGTCTTTGCAGAACCGCCAGCACCCAGTAGGTGCTCAATAAATATTTGCTAAATAAATAAATGGATATTACCTTCCCCCTCTCCTTCCTCTTCCAAGGTCGCACACTTTATTAGATCAGAAGCCTCTGCCCTTCCAAAGTATGAAAAACAGTAGAAAAACAAACAAACAAAAACTTAACTGTAAGGAACTAGAAGCACATTTAAAGGGCTCCAGGACAAAAAACATATCCAAACTAGGGACAAGTAATGTTACAAGTAAGGTTATCCACGCTTTAACTCCTTCCTGAGTTTGGGATGTCTAGGAGTTTATGTTCGCTGTGTGTGTGTGTGTGTGTGTGTGTGTGTTCCCATGTATTGTCCCGTGAGCATGAAGACACCTGCTCTCCAACATTCTAGTACAAGTATCTCTTGACTGACTAGGGTGTGTTGAGCACCAGGCTCTGGGCAGGATAATACACAGGATGTGTGTATAGCTCAGTGGTGGACACAAAAGCCAACAGCCAACCTCACTACACTCTAATATGGTAAATGCTAAGAGGGAACTATATTCTGGGGGGTCCAGAAAGGGGGCATTTCACCCCAGATGGGACTTCAGAGAACATTTCCCAGAGAAGCCTAAAAGAGGATCAAGAGTTAGCCAAGCAGGGAAGGGGCAGGAGCATGCTCCAAGGATCGGGTTAAGCAAACACAGAGTTATGAAACTGTACGATGTATTCAGGGAACTGCAAGGCTTTTTGTGTTACTACATCATAAGACATGAGGTTCAGGATCTCTTGAGGCTTGGACTTCACTTGTGGAATGCGAAGTGATCCAATTTGTTTTCAAATAGGTCATCCTAATGGAGGATGGCTTTAATCCAGGCTTAAAGGTTTCTTCTGTCTATTAAAGCAAGACTTGGCAAGATCTTGGACGACACACCAGACCCTTTCCACGTGGTGACAGGAGAGGATACAGACCCTTCAGAAAGCCTTGCAGCCTAGAGGCTATCTGAAAATCAGGAGATACCCTGGAGAGGCTGGATGATCTACTCCAGTCCATGGTCAGTCAACAGGCTCACCCCAGGTCTGGCCAGCCTCCTGAGACCAGAGAGCCCTTTAGCAGGTGAATGAATTTTGAGGTACCTTGAAAGTCAAAGTCACTGAATGAGACCCAAGTGGACATTTCAGAGCCTTCTAAGTATACATGAAAGTCCTAATAATCTAGGACTCAACTAACCCACTTCTTGGGTCCTCTAAACCAGAGGATCCAAGATGGCAGCCCACTGTACCTGCTCATGGCTCTTTTATCCATCCCCTATAATATTAAAAACAAACTAAACTTAAAATCCTTGCAAACATAGAACAATCAGGAGATTTCACACAAACACTTGGGTCCCAGCTTCTCTCAGGAAAAAAAAAAAGTCTGAAAATACTGAAAATGCCAGGCCCTACATGGGACTTTACAGGTGACCCCCAAGTCTTCAGAAGCTGACCCTCAACATTTCTGAATGTGTCCTCCTTGTTTAAAACCACAGCCCCTCCTCTCCAGTCTGGGTTTACCAGGTGACCAAGTGAGCACATTCTTTGAAGACAAATGAGTTCCACCAACAAACTCTCTCCTGCTAATTACTCCGTGCTAGTGTTTGGTTCGGTGTGGAAGGTATCTTGGAAAAGAGGGACACAACAGGTACCACACAAAGGGGAAGACAGAGAACAGGGCAGTGTCAGGTGAGGAGTGGGGGGAGACAGAGCACTCCTGAGAATCAGAATTCTTTTTAATACTTACCCAGTTCTTTCAAGGCTGCAAGGCTTCAAGGCTTGAAGGAGCTGGGTAAGTATGAAAAGGGAAAGACATGAAAGGGGGAGGGGCAGGACAGAGGGGAGGAGCTAGAATGGAATGAACATCTTGGCAGGACCTGTGAGAGGGGTAAGGAGAGATTCCTCTCCTTTTCAAGGCTCATGGATAAATGTTTAAAAGAAAAACATTAATAGCCATGCACTTCTAAGTTTTATTGCTAATTAGAATGTCACATGCTTGGAAGTATTGAATGAGGTGTTAAGTGCAAAGTATGCTACCTTGGGCAGGGGTGAGCTTTTTCTAGCTCAAAACTAATGCCCCTACAAAAAAAATTAGGGCTAATGGAATGCTTCACCCAGATGGTTTGGCTCTTTGATATCTACAAACATTTTGAAAACACTTAAAATATTTGTGAACTTTTCTGTGCAGTTGCATTAGGTGATGACTGTTGGCTTACTTATTTCCTGTTTAGTTTTTCCTTTGCTCTCTCTCCAAACAACTTTTGGTTTGGAAGACTAGTCAGTTCACAAAATTGGACTTGTGGCATAAAAAAGTTCTGTAATAATGGAGACACATGAGTGCCAACAGGTGGCTTCATAATCTAAGGCCTTGTGGTAAGTTCTGTTACCCTGCTGCTTGGCACGAATTCTGAGCTTGATAATGGATATTTTGAGGTGTGCACATTAACCACATCAAGATGAGGCTCTCACTCCGCTAGGATGGGGTTTCACTGGGGCTCTGGCAGAGCCCCAAGGCTGTGCATGATTCCTGCACAAATGTAACCAGCTGGTTGGCCAAAAGCTGATAGAACAGTTAGACGAACATTTTAGTTTCTGGTGGAGTACAAAAAGGCCAGAAAAATCTGCTTTCTAGGGCTACTCTCGCTTTGCCCTTTACAATAAAAGAAACCTCCCTCCTCTAAAGGTCTGATCACCAAGCACTGCCCTCAAGGACACACAAGCAGAAGCTGGTAGAGGTGAGTGCCAGGTCAATGTATGCCCACCCCACTGCTGGGTACATGAGCGCTTTGTTTTCAGTTTTATGAAATCTAGCAGCATTCTCAAAAGAAATAATCATTTTGTCCTCTCAAGAGTTCAGCTGTCTGGCAAAAGTAACAGTGACTTACAGACACTTGAAATTTGACTCCTCATCACCCTGATAAGAGCTATAACCCAAGACTTTAACCTTGGAAGCTGTTGATGGTATAAAAACCTTTGATTTTCTTTATTTAGTTTAGCAACTCATTTCACATAACTATGCTTATTAATCCAAAGCTCTAACCCGAGATTTTCTCCTCTCACAAGCCCCTGCTATTTTATCCCACAATCGGGAGACTGTGGTGGGCAGGCCAGTAGATTTATTTAAAAATTTCAGCTATTACTGACTGACCACCTACTGTGTGTCAGATACTTCTCAAGGCATTTGGAAGATGACATGAATGAAAGAGATTGGATTTTAATAAAAGACCACAGGAACTGTCACTTTTGATTTTGTAATTCAAATCTGATCGTAGGTACACCACATCACCTGAAATTACTATATACACAGGAATCTTTCTAGCAATTTCACTTGGTTGTACAGCACACAGCTCACCACTGAGCACCCAGAGCATGCTACTTCCCCAGAGCAGAACTATGTTAAATGGACCTTTAATGGGATTATTAAAACTTCCTCCAAAGTGTTTCAACTTGTGCCTCCAAAAAGGCATATCTATCATGCAAGATCTATCGAGTGATCACTTGAAAAAAATCAGGTTGGGCTGTCAAAAAATACGTAAAAAAATTTTTCTTTTTGAGCTTGATTAACAAAATATATTTAAACTCGGAGAGGGGAGTGCTATTATCCCTTCAAAACAGATTTGCAAAGGGCAGTGTGTTCTGGAGTATCACAAGGAACTGTGCTGTGTGGAAAGACAGACATCCTTGAAAAAGGAAACAGTGTGTATTTCCATTTTCAGCCACAGGTATTTCCCTTCTTTGCTTTTATCAGAATTGCTCCTTATTTTTTTCTTTCAATAAAAAGGCACTGAATTATTTCCAGCCCATGTTCAAAGCTGTATTATTATTTGCTTCCTTTTGTAGTTAGGACAGTCTAGAAATATCCAACTCATTGCTACTTCTGGAGGATTTAACAGAAGTGGTTATCAACAGACCATTTCTCTCACATAAAAGATAAAGCACATTTACTTTTAGTGCATTCATCAGCTAGGTAGTTAGGCTTAAGATTAAGCCCTATACACATCTGCTTTTTAAAAATAACTATTCTAAATAGGAAAGTCAAAGAATCGAGTCTCAGTCTGCAATTCTTACATAACAAATATTCTACCTGTACTTTATTACCTAACGTCTAGATTTCGTCAAGAAGCAACAATCAATAATGACATAATGCTCTACAGTTAAAAATGTTTACACACACCACCTTATAATTGAAAAAACTATAAAACATTGTCCAGTGGATATGATTACATGGATGAGACAGTAGTTTGGCTGAGGTACTGGGTCTAATTATCTTACTTAACAGATATGTAACCAGAGGCTTGACTACCTCAAGATAAAACATTTGTGAGAAGGCACAGAGGGGCCTCAAGAGGCCACTATGTAATTTTCAATGAGTTATAAAGGATTCTCGTACAAATACATAGTGAGCCTGTGGCAAAGATTTACTTAACTCATGAATGCGGGGACCAGCAGAAGGACAAAGTTGGTTCAGAGAAAGACATGAGGAACTAACACACACACACTAACACACACACACACACACACACACACACACACACACACACAGTGGAAAAAAGAATGCTGTAGGAAGACTGCAGAGATAAACATCAAACAGGATAATGCCCTACAAGGCAAGAAACCATAACTCTCAGAGTTACCTTTCCTACCGCAAAGAAAACCTCTGCAACTTAACAAGCTTTTCGAAGTTACTTAACATCTAACTTTAGAAGGACTGGGTCCAGGTCAATAATAAGTACCAAGTCAAAGTTACCTCCCCTAGAGCATGGGTCAGCAAACTTTTTCTGTATAAGGCGAGACAGCAGATATGTTAGGCATTATGAGCCATTTGGTCTCCGTCACAACTACTCAACTCTGCTGTTGTCAAATGAAAGCAACCATAAGCAATAAGCTTGAGGTGGGCATGGCTGCAATTCCAATCAGGCTTATTGACATAAAACAGGTGGCGGGCTTGATCTGACCCATAGGACATAGTTTGCTAATGCCTCTATCTTAGAACATCAGGTGATCCTTGGGTGCCCAGGTAGACAGTCCTCTAAGTACCACCTCAAAGTGACCTGCAGGAATCTTTTTGCTTTATTTCCAAGTTTTAGATAATTTTTAAAACAGTACCCAGGTCTTCGAACACTAAGTCCCATGCTTTTCCCTCACTATCTTGCTATCTCTCTGAGGCTTACTCAGTCTTTGGAGTTCAGTTAAGAAACAAAAGACGCTACTAAAGAAAGGACATTAAAACAAAATTACTAATCCTTCTCAGTCTTTTGGTTTGCTTCGTTTCACTGCCCTGAGGAATTCTCCTTAGGACCAGTCAGAAGTCTAACGCTGATGAAAAATCACTGAAACCTGCAGAAATACATGATGGCCGACACTTCCAAGATGGAGGAGCACCCATTTGGAGGCTTGGTCATGACAGTGTCATGTGACTCACGGGGCCAGAGACCATCTATCACCTTCAGGACCTCAGCACTATGTATTTGAAGAACAAAGACCGGCAGAGGGACCTAACTTCGGCTCATTCAAAAGCTGTTTCATTCAAGGTATGTTTAAAAAAGATGACAAGTTGAACACGGTCCTCTTTAATAGAGTGGAAATTATCGGATATCTTAGGAAAACAGTCCTGTGTGTCCTGATTTCTGTTAAGTTGGAGTTAGGAGGTAGGCTCAATACATGGGCTTATCCTGGGCTCATGCAGTCTCATCTGTAACAGACTACCACAGAGCAAGATGCTAGAAGCATATTTCTTATACGACCAGGTTTTGATTAACTCAGGTTTTATTGTATACTTATTGTGGGTAAATACCATGATAGACACTGCACTTACAAAGTTGAACACAACCCAGTACTGATTCTTAAAAAGCATAGTCTGTTAGGGAAGAAATGTAGTCAGTGCTCCATGTGATAAGCACTATATAAATGCTATAAAGGGCGGTCCGGGGCAAAGTACTTGGGCAGATGAGGGAGGGATGGAGACTACTGGGTAAATCAAGCTGAGCAGTCACGATTTTGTTAACGGCTAGCAGACGAAGTGGACCAGAAAGTCACAGAGGCTATGATTAATTTTATAACATCAAATCAAGTCTAAAAATTAAGGCAACTAATATATCCAGGTAGTAAGACAACAAGCAAATGGGAGTCATAAGGAAAGAGGAATAAAGGCATTGGTTAGAGAATGTATTACTGCCAGTTTCTGCAGAAGTAACACCTCTCACTACAGACATGTTTTCCGTCCACTTCTCTCCTCGATGGCCTCCAGTAGATTTCAATTATCTTATAACTCCTTGTTTCTGTTCTGAAATAGGAACTTTGTGTCTGCAAGTGGTCATGTCTTCCCCTTGCCAGCTGGTTTTCTAATTGTTAAGTTTCTAGAAACTCATAAACAAAAGAAAATCTGATAAAAACAACTTGATATCATGTGATGTGTTGACACATAAAAGGAATCCTGTTGTTGCTTAACCAAGACCATCTTTCTATTCTTAAATATTTCTCTAACGGGAAACAAAGTATGTGTGTAATGTTTGAATACCTTTGGATAGTTTACACTTAGAATAAAGTTTCATATACTATTTTTAGAAATATACATACAACACATTATTTCTATTTTTTAATTTATAGGGTGATAAGTTATCCTATAAATAAGAAATCCATCTAATAAATTCTGATCCATAATATGGTTTAACACAAAATTTCAGGGAGTTTAAGGGCAGGAAAAGCAATTACCAGAGTTGTAAAAAAAAAAAAAAAAAGAAGAAGAAGAAAAAGATGGGAAAATAAATAATGAATCTAAGTTCCCCTTAGAAAACATTTTTTTCAAGCAAAACGTAATTGCTCTAATGCTAAATGACTATGATAGAAACCACACGGGTCACCATGTGTTACTTAAATATTATAAGGAAAATAAGAAAACTGTCCTTTAAGACAAAAATTAGACAATATTTTCACAATGAAAGTTAGGCAAAAGGTTCTCAAAATTCTTAGAATCGGTCACTTGAAAAACTAATTCAGCAGTTTTGAGTTACTTACATAATTATAGGTTGGTTTTATTTGTGAAAAGCAAATACAATATTAAGTATTAGCATGTAACCAACAATTACATAGACTATTATACCAAAGGAAGCTGCCTTTCTTGATGGAAAAATGCAGAAAAATGTAAACTAAAATTATACAACATTGAAAAAGAACCCACCATTATTCCCTCTGATTTTAACCGAATGTCAAGAAGAAAACTGGGAGTTATAGAATAAAACGAATGAACCATCATAAAAAAGAAGACACAAGAATCTTTCAAAATGCAATATAAGAACGAATCCAGCCCTTCTCAAAAAAGTTTAGAACACTGTTGGTTAAAGAGACAATTTTCATAGGCAATAATGTCCCTGCCAGTAAGCTAACCTGAAAATAATGGTTATTGTAGTGGCTTTAAGGCATGTCTGCAAATTCTCTGACACCCCTCTCTTCAAGTGATGGGCCTGACTTAGTGCCTCATTTCTAATGAAGAGAACAGGCAGAAATGATGCTGTGTGACTTCCATAACTGGGTCACTGAAAGGATACAGCATCTACCTGGCACAGGAGCTCACTCTTACAGCGCAGGCTCTCAGAAACCAGCACCGTGCTGTGAGGAAGTCCAGATACTTTTCAATGAATCAGAATTCTGAAATATTATTTAGAAGGCAATAACTAGTTATCTTTGAAATGAAGCAGTTTACGGAGTGCTTAGTTTTGTCCACTTAATTACTGATATAAACAAGATATTCATAACTTCTCTAGTTTCAATCTGAACATATATGTTGGGTAAGAAGATGTGGGTTCTAGTACATACGTTCTAATTTGGTACATGGCCCTAGATAAGCCATCTAGGGGCTCTGTCTTTACCCACATCTAACAGGGAAAATATCTTTTTTTAACCTAACTTACAGGTAATTAAGGATAAAATTTATGTGAAAACATGTTGCTAAAGTTGCTAAACAAACCTAAGGTAAAATATGTAAGGTTTTATAATATTAACTACTTTTCTAATATTTGATTTGCTTTTTATAATTTAACCAAAATAAGGATTGCATACCTTTAGAACTACAAAATGCAGTAGTTATGTAAGGTCAATTAAAGTAGTAAAGCTAATCATCATAATAAACCCCTTCACCCATGTTCTCATTTCATTACATTAAGAAATAATAACTATAAAAATAGGTAGAATTTTGTGAAAATATTCCAATTTATTCTAGCTTAGGAGTTCTTGCCCACATCAATGGATTGCCTGGCATCGGCCACCACGTCAGGTACTCGAACGGTCATATTGTCCATAGACTTTGTCAAACAGATTTGGCAGCCCAACCGAGATCTGTGTAAGAGAGGGAGAGATGTGGTTTAGGGTCAAGTATAGATTATTCACAAGGCAGTGCAGCTGGTTGGATATTTTCTTACCCAAAGCAGTTAGAGATTCACTTACCTCTTAAATTCCCATTGCATCATAAAGACATACCCAACCCTTTCAAAGCTAGAGGGTATAGAGGGTAGAACACAGACATGAGAAATGAAAAGCGAGGTGTTGCCAAAGCACTTTAATCTTCAGTTTCTGTCATCTACTACAACCACTGGTTTATGCTGAGAGGGCTGGCAAGCAGTGAAATGATCAGAAGGCACAACATTGGAGGAAAGAATAGAAGTTTCAGCAACACCAAGAGAACGACTGATCAATCCCCCGACAGTTAAAACCATATAGACTATAAAAGAAATCTACACTTTTTTTTAATGTTTAGTTATGTTTGAGAGAGAGAGAAAGAGAGAGAGATAGAGCATGAGCGGGGGAGGGGCAGAGAGAGCCGGGGGACACAGAATCCAAAGGAGGCTCAAGGCTCTGAGCTGTCAGCACAGAGACTGCTGCGGGGCTCGAACCCACGAACCGTTGAGATCATGACCTGAGCAGAAGTCAGACGCTTAAACGACTGAGCCACACAGGCACCCCAAAGCTATACTTTTTAAAACAAGAAATTTGAGATAATGCGTAGACTTAAGTCATCAATTATGAGATGCATATTTTTTGCCACATTTTTGACATCCCTGAAATTGAGATGCATCTTGCCATCATAGCCGTGCCAGGAGCTGTGTCACATCACAGCTATGAACTCAGCGACGATGTTTTATAGGTGTCTCTTCAACTGAGTTGTGGGAAAGATGGTAATACTACATGTGTGAATTTAATTACCACTCAAAATGAGTTCAAATGGATTATAAAAGTTAAGAATACAGAAACATACACAGCAGGACATAAATTTGATATTAGTAAAGCAAATATGTGTCATCAGAAGAAGAACGGTAATTCTATTTTTTTTTAATTTTTTTTTTTAACGTTTATTTATTTTTGAGACAGAGAGAGACAGAGCATGAACCGGTGAGGGTCAGAGAGAGGGAGACACAGAATATGAAACAGGCTCCAGGCTCTGAGCTGTCAGCACAGAGCCCGACGTGGGTCTTGAACTCACGGACCGTGAGATCATGATCTGAGCCGAAGTCGGCCACTTAACCGACTGAGCCACCCAGGCGCCCCCGATAATTCCATTTTTTTTCAGGATTACTACCAATTTTATTTTATTTACATCTTACTTTTTTAACAGTGATGTACAAACCTATGCTTAGACAAATCTATGTCTAGCTCTTTTGAGATGCACAAAATGCTGAGTGATAACTGTGTACCGTATTTTAATCGGCAGTGCTTTTTGCTTTCTTAGAGGCACATAAAAATATTAGTCTTGCAGTCAGATTGTCTACAATTTGGTGGAATGTGGCATGCAGGTCTTTGTTTGGTTAACGCAGCCATCGAGCACTTAGTGAGCATCTGAAGGCACAGCACTAAATGTCAGTGAGTAAGCACAGAATAGCAACTCACTTCAATCTGTGTTGGACACTTTTACGTCCTAGGTACCAGGGCCGCAGTACAGAGGCAGCAGTGGGGTTAGAGCCAACCAACCAGTGGTCCAGGATCCAGCACTGAACGTGGCATGTTCACAGGCAACTTTCTTAACCCTGCCAGACATTAATTTCCTAGCCTAACCCTAAAGATGAATAATAAATGAGCTCCTCACAGGGCTGGTGTGGAAATGATTTACCAATACCAGTATTGAGGAATGTACTCTCAATCAAATAGAAGAGAGGAGACGCATTTGCAGATCATGAACATGGGAGATTGTGACCAATACCACAGAGAGAGAAAGCCAAAAATTCTGAGAAGGAAGCACTTACTTCTGGCCAGGGGAGACGGTGTTTAGAACAGGCTTTAAGGATGGGGAGGAGGTAACGTTTAATAAAAGATAAAGGAGAAAGGCATTTGAGGCAAAGGTAACCAGGATTCAAGGCACATCTGAAGTGATACGGGTTCTTAGCTTGGCTCGGCTGCTATGCAAGGAGGGAGATGGGTTGGAACGGCCACTAGGCCACAGACAGCTCTGAACACCAACAGAAGAGCTTAGGTTTTAACCAGTGAGCAATGAGGGACCACTGGGAAGTTTTTGAGTAAGGGAGTAAATATAACCACAGGAAATCTTGATTTCTGATAGAAAAAAAAAATCCCCTTCTACCAATAATTCCTATTTGTTGACTGCAGACAGCCTTCGCGGTACTCAATTATGCATTTAGCTCTGTCTGCAAGAGAGAAAACGTGGCAAGCCATCTTAGACCAATTCCTCAGGGCTGTGGAGAGTCCTACCTAGAGAGACTGCTGGTGATTTCCCGCTGTTCATATAAAGAGAAGCTAATGTCAGTCTCCGGAGGCACTTTTAATTTAGTAAGAGAAACAGAGATGGAAAGAGCGGTCAGTGAAAAGGGGCAGAATACAGTAAGTGCCGTGGAAGTGCAGGAACAGGAAGTGTGTGTTACGGGAACCCAGAGAGGGTTGGCCCTGGAAGACCGGGCAGTGGGGGCCTGTGGCTGTTTTCTCACTCCCTCCTTTCTCTACCCCCTTGTTCTAGGTCTCCCCAGCCTAGAAAGTGTCTGGTACCTGCAGACAAGGACAGATAGCGAGGCAGCCTTGATTTCACTATTAGTTGCATAAAATTCTGACACTGTGCCAACCCTGAAGGTATTTTCTCCAGACACCTTTGCCATTTTTACCTGACAGTGCAAATACACTGGGGTATTGTATTTACTTTCCTCCTAAGGTTTGGTTTTCAATTCAGAGAAGCAGCTTGAAACGGTGCAAGATCAAGGGCTTTGGGGCCCAACATAACGGATTCAAATCAAGGCTGTGTTATTCTCTAGCTGCGGGGCCTTGAGAAAATCTCTGATAATTAATTAAACCTTGTTTTCCCCTATGAAATGGTGACGATACTGTCTAACCCTGAAGGTTAGAAATCGCCTCTGTAAAGTACCGAGGCATTATAGTAAGTATCTGGCATATAAATTGGTATTGTTATCATTACAGTGCTAAAAGCTATTTAATGAATGCTTTCCCCCCAGACCCTGTTCTGAAAAGTTCACAAACAACCCTACCAGGTAGGTACTAATATTATCCCCATCTCACAATTACAGAAACTGAGGCCACTAGGCAAATTATCCCTGGAAATTGGTGGCAGCGAGCAATGACTATCATCAAATACAGATTCACAGATAATTCCTGAATTTCTCCTTCTATCGACCACTAATTCCACAAAGAGCTGGTGAGGCCCTATTGTGAATCGGACACTGGAGACACAGTGAAGAAACAGACACGGCACCAGCTCTCACACGAAAAGAGAGACAGGTAACCACTACGGTAAGGGCCAGATGAGCCCATGTGTCACCAGTGGGTCAATAATCGTGGGTAAGGACACCCTACAATAAACATTAAAACAGTGGTGTTTTAGCTTAAAAATTTAAGACATTTACAGAGCACTTAACTTTAAAATACATGTATGAACCAAAAGGCTGAATTTCCTTGTTCCTCTGTTTTGGAATCCTTTGTATATGGTACCCTAGAAACAGTTTCTGTCTATGGTACTAGGTTTGAACAAAATTATTTTCGTTCCAGATGTGTCCAAGTGTTTTATCACTGCTACCTGTGAGAAGCATCATACTCTCTCCCCACAACAGTCGTTGAGTGTACTCTATGTGTCACTCTTCGTGGGGGAGAAAAAAGGTGTTGACAGAGAATATGGTGCCTGAAGGTGTGAAGGGGGACAGGACGATGGCAGCCACAGCCCGCTCTGCTGTGAAGTCTACAGAGATACTGCTTTCCCGGCTTCTCCCGCCGGGTATCCGTCTCACTGCCACCACGGGAGAAATGAACCACAAATGGAATAAGGTGATTCTTCACCTCTAAATAAATACTAACGAGCTAAGCAATTTTGTGAGTATTAAGTAAGATGATCTACGTTAAGGAATTAACACAATTATGGTTATATAATACACAAATCAAGCTATTATGATTACTATTACTTCTAATTTTTTAAACAACTGTTTTTCATTAGGGTCGCCAAGTTATGGTTAGACACCAAAGCCAACCTGAATTAAGCCAGCCCTCATTATGTTGTCCTTTGAAACAGTAACTCAACTAGCTACCTCCTCTAACTCCAACCAAAAGACGAGGTAATTTTTTTAAATAGATATTTTTTAAAAATATCACTTGGTATCACCTGTTACTATAAATCTGACTACCTTTGAGAGGAATTCCACCCGTTAATTAATTAACAAGAATAAGCTCTGAATAAACTACTATCAGGTACACTTAGAAACAGGACTATTCATTTTAATATAGTTGTTATTATACATTAAGTTTCTTTTAAAATTCTGTTATTTGAAGTAGGTAAAACTTCCCATAATAATTTCACCCAATTTTCAAATCTGTCCTTCAAGAACACGTAAAAAGCATTAAATTGAATCCCAACTCATTAAATTGTGAAAAATATTAATCCCTGGAATAAAAAACAGACTAAAGTAGATTTATCAGAATCTAGAACTTGTATCTCCAATACCTTCAATTGTTTTTTTTTTTTTAATTTTTTTTATTTTAGCAAAATGGAAAGTTTCACAAGGGTGAAAACTGTAGAATAGTGAAAACAAAAAGAAATGTCACATATTTGATATTCAAAGTTCGTGTCTGTCATCTATGCCAGGAGATCACTATTACGTGCATGAGGCTGGTCTTAGGTAGATATGAACTACTAAAACCTTTATCTTCCCAGATTATCAGTACAGTTGAAGTCATCCTAAAATCTTACCTATCCGTTAGCCCGTATGCCAGATCGAGCATGTCATTCTCCTCATCGGTGACAGCATCTAACTTCTCAAATATGTGGTCTTCAAAGATGAGGTGACACGTAGAGCAGGCCAAGGTTCCTTCACATGCACCTATAAAGGCAACAGACATTGAAGACACTCTCCCCTCCATTACACAGAATTCAAATCTAGTTTTAATTAAAGTTAATTATTTCTAAATTTTAGAATCAACATTAGTATACAGACTTTGTTTCTGAATAATAATGAGGATTAGGGACTACCCTCCCCAACCCCTCTACCTCCCAATCCCCCTTATCCCCCTCTCTCTTCCCCCCCAATATAAAATCACTTTCACATATTGTTTCAAAAAGGTTCTGGGTTACATGCCGTGAAGAGAAACACAAAAATACATGATCCTGATATCAAAGAGCTTACAAGTTAATAAACTCAGACATGCATGCATATACCAATATGCATTTTTAAACTTACATGGTAATAATTTTTATGATAGCTATGTAAGTTATTTACCTTTATTCTGGAGAGCTCAACACAATTTATGATGCCTTGTGGTATATGAGAAGATTTAGAAAGCAACCAAACATATGCCTATATCAAATTAAATACTCTTCTCTATCTCTCCCCGTAATTGAGAGAGAATCAAACAAGTCATTTTAAGAGCCATTCGTTTTTAAATAATAAGATAAGAATATTTCTCTTGTTCCATTTCTTTTAATTTTTTTTTGTTTTTTTAATGTTTATTTTTGAGAGGCAGAGACAGAGCACATGTGGGGGAGGGGCAGAGAGAGAGGGAGACACAGAATCTGAAGCAGGCTCCAGGCTCTGAGCTGTCAGCACAGAGCCCAACACGGGGCTTGAACCCACAAACCACGAGATCATGACCTGAGCCAAAGTCTGACGTCCAACCAACTGAGCCACCCAGGCGCCCCTTTTTAAAATAATTTTTAAAGCCTTTACACAACTTTAAAGATTATAGAGTCCTAGGAGTAACTTACTTGGATTTAGATTTGGTTTTGGTCAATAAACAGTACATTAATACAGAACTATTACCAATAACTAGTAACCTTCTTAATTTTCCTTGAATGAATTAATCATTTTAATAAGAGTTATTCCCTTATAATTTAAACATTTGTTAATCACACTTTATTATCTAAAAAATTTAACAGAGGAATGAGAAACTTCCTTAAGTGTTCATTTTTACTAAATCTAATTCAAAGCAGTAACGGGATTAAGAGAAGAGAGAGCACAAATTATGGAAAGAGCCTAAATGTCCATCAGCTGATGAATGGATAAGTTGTGGTTTATATATACAATGGAATACTACTTGGCAATGAGAAAGAATGAAATCTGGCCATTTGCAGCAACATGGATGGAACTGGAAGGTATTATGCTAAATGAATTAAGTCAGGCAGAGAAAGACAGATACCATATGTTTTCCCTGTTATGTGGATCCTGAGAAACTTAACAGAAGACCATGGGGGAGGGGGAGGGGAAGAGGGAAAAAAAAGAGAGGGAGGGAGGCAAACCATAAGAGACTTAAAAAGTGAGAATAAACTGAGGGTTGATGGGAGGTGGGAGGGAGGGAAAAGTGGGTGATGGGCACTGAGGACGGCACCTGTTGGGATGAGCACTGGGTGTTGTATGGAAACCAATGTGACAATAAATTTCATATTAAAAAAAAGAAGAGAGAGCATTCAGTGGAGCATAGGAGTTACAGGTGAGTTCTGGAGCCAGACTGTCAGGCTTCAATCCTACCTACACTTTGTACTAATGGCATCACCTTGAGCTACTTTAACAGCCTCCGTGCCTCAGTTTCCTCAGCAGTAACTATACCAACCTCACTCGGTAGTTGCAAGAATTACATGAGTGTTTACTTAACATGTGTATTTGTAACCATGACTGGTAGGTAGTAAGCCCGATACAATTGCATTATTGTTGTTGTTGTTATTATCCACATATTAACATTATTATGTATTAATACTCTTATTTGGAAGTTACAAAAAATCGTAAAGTAATTCTACTTTCTTTTTAAATACAACAGGAAATAAACCCAAGAAATTAAATCAATAGCCTAGAGGTCATATTGCTAGTTAAGAGAGAGTCAACGGCTTCAGCTGAGTTTCCCAATGTCGAAGATAACTAGTTCCTACCACTCCATAATTTAAGTCACCTTACCTAAATATTAAATATACATAAATATATTTATATACAAATGTGTATGTATATATATATATATATATATAAATATATATATACATACACACACACACACAAGTATATACACACAGCAATCAGTTATTTGAACAATAGCTTCCTATTCTATTTTTGTGTAAATTTGAAACATTTCACACAAAAAAGTAAATGGATATATTTTACTTAAAAGGGAGGGGGGCTTCATATATACATCTCAAGTTCAAAAAGTCCTGTGTTAAAAGGAAAATTGCTGTAATGGGACCCTGAAGACTTAAGCACACTGTCTCCTGTGTCCCAGGCAAGTCTCACAAGGGCCTCAGTTTTTTTCTCATCTGTATAATGATTGAGGTAGATGATCTCTAAGGGCCTTGTGCCTCCAATATTTTATGACTCCACAGAGAAGAATTACAATTCTTTTTTTTTTTATTTTTTTTTTCATGTTTTTTAAAGTTATTTTTGAAGGAGACAGACAGAGCATGAGCAGAAGAGGAGCAGAGAGAGAGGGACACACAGAATCTGTAGCAGGCTCCAGGCTCTGAGCTGTCAGCACAGAGCCCGATGCGGGGCTTGAACCCACAAACTGTGAGATCATGGCCTGGGTCAAAGTCGGACGCTTAACCAACCGAGCCACCCAGCTGCCCCGAGAAGAATTATAATTCTTTTTTTTTTTTTTTTTAATTTTTTTAACGTTTATTTATTTTTGGGACAGAGAGAGACAGAGCATGAACCGGGGAGAGGGCAGAGAGAGAGGGAGACACAGAATCGGAAGCAGGCTCCAGGCTCTGAGCCACCAGCCCAGAGCCCGACGCGGGGCTCGAGCTCACGGACCGCGAGATCCTGACCCGAGCCGAAGTCGGACGCTTAACCGACTGAGCCACCCAGGCGCCCCGAGAAGAATTATAATTCTTAATGGGCTTGTTCACTAGTATCCAATAAACATACACTAAATCTTGATCCCTATTTTCATCTCATCAATACCCCATCCAAACTCGAAACTAAAATGGCACATCCCTCCAGAGATACTGTAGGACAAAAATCGGGAAAGCCGGCCTCCCTGGGTCTTTAAAATGTACGTCAAACAATCCTTACAAAGTATTTCAAACAACTCTCTTAATTTAAAGAGCTTATACTTGCCTTCAGAGTTTTGCTATTGAGAAAACCGAATCCTGAGAACTGTGGGCCGTGTGTGACAGAAGACGCGAGGAAGAGAACCCTCGCTTCCAGGCAGGATGGGGTGTGCGGGGGCTGCACAAGCAGGGGACCAAGCCTGGAGGGTCTCCCATGCTCTTCTCAGGAGCAGAACTTGTTCCATAGGCCCATTATTTTCTACCTTGTTTCCAGACATGCTGGGTGGGTAACTCACACACGCAGGCAAACAACCATCTCTCAGGTTGGGCTGCCACAGTGATGGGAGTGGCTGAGGGGGTACGGACACCCATCACTCCTCCTCTCCTTTCCCAGATCCAGCCCCTGCAGAGGTGGTGGTCCCAGGCCTCTGCTGTAGGCTACAGGAAGCAGCTGAAGGATTTTGAGCAGGACGTGATATGGCATGTTTTACCTTGGACAGATCTCACTGGTGGTTGTGTGGAGAGGATGGATTCGAGATGAGTAAGACAGAAGCAAAAACCATGAGATTTGTCCAGGGGGAAGGGTAAAATGATGGAAGGAAGCAGAGACAGCCAAGGAGAGACCCCCTCCGAGAAAGACAGTCAAAATAAGAATGTCCCCAATGGTAGAGAGCGAACCAGAAAAGTGCAATATGAGAAAAGCCCAGGGAAGACGACGGTGCGTACAACATGGTCTCAATCATCTTGGAATGGAGACAAAAGGTCGTCACATGCCCAATAAATCCCTCTGGAAAAATTTAGGACAGTCTTTTTTGCACCCCCTGGTCAGATGAAATGAAGAGTTACCATCCATGTTCCAGCTCTCCATGTGCTTTCACCTCCCTTCCCTAGGAAACCTCAAGTCTTTTAACCTTCTCTTGAAGGTTTTATTTTCATTCTCTACTCTAATTTCCATTGTCTTCTCAGGAAACCTGCCAACTGTTTCCACATCTTGCTTACGTTGCCAAGCTCAGAGATGAAGAGGATTCTAATAGGGATTTGACAAACGTCAAGTATAATATACAGAAGGTTAACTTTTGGTCCGTACAAGTTAAGCTCCTATTATACATTCTAGTCCCGTATTTACTCTGGAAACGGATGTACTACATTCAGGATCACCCTTTATTTTATGGTCCCTTTCAAACTTTGTCTGCCATAAGATGTCAAAAGGTATGCTTTTCTTATTCTTTGTAATAGGAAGAATTCAAATACAATAGAATGTCTCAGAATGAGATCAATTCAGCCTGTGTAAGATGGCTAACATTATACCAGAAAAACATAATAGTCATATTTTGGTACCAGTGTCACTTTAGAAAAAAATCTGCAACAAAGATTTCTAAGACCTCATGAATCACACTTATTAGAAGAAACTGTCTTACAAACCCCCCAAGATAATAAGACAATTTGAGTGGTACTTTTTTTTTGAGATTTAACCTAAAATTTTTCTAAAAATTTTTTCTAAAAAAAAAAAATCAGGAAGGCTTTTAGAAAATAGTGAAGACAGCTCTCTGAAAAAAGTACTTAGGAGGAAAAAATACATTTTTTCAAAGAGCCTAAAACTGTGAGAAGAACAAGAGGCTATTTCAGAAAAAAAGTTACTCCTTTTTTTTCGTTTTTCATCTCATAAAACATTATTTCATGATGGCTATTTCCTCCTGGTCTTATAGTTCAAGATTGCCCCCCAATTAGCAAGCACCTGACTGGATGTAGTTCTGTGTATTTTAACACCTGTATACGTTTGTGCGACCACCACCACAATCAATACAGAACAGTTTCATCACCCCCAAAATTCCCTTGGGCTGTTTCTTTGGAGTCACACCCTCCCCCATCCCTAACCCCCAGCAACCATGGATCTGGTCTCCATCCTATAGTGTAGTCATTTAAGAACGTCACATAAATATAACCATACCATACGCAACCTTTTGAAACGGGCTTCTTTCACTCAGCAGAATGCCTACAAGATTCATCCAAGTTGTCATGTGCAGATGTCCACAATTCATTCCTATTAACTGCGGACAAATATTCCACTGTGTGGATGAAGTAGTTTGTTTCCAGCAGGTATGTTGTGGTATTGCATTGTGGTTTTCAGTTGCATTTTCTCCAAAAATTGAAGATGTTGGATATCTGGGGGTTTGTTTGGGGGTGATGGGGTGGATTTCCATCACTTTTTCCAAAGCCATGTGGGAGAATGGCATCATTTTGTCTCTTATACCACTAAGAGAAAGCTTCAAACGGCCCAGAGTTGTATGTATGTGCAAGTTCAAGTCCAGATGCCCATGAATATATTTTTATGTGCTTATTTGTCATCTCTATATTCTCTTTGGTGAAGTGCCTGTTCCTATCTGTTACCATTTTTTAATTGGGTTGTTTGCTCTTTAGTGTTGAGTTTTGAGAGTTCCCTACATATTAGCGATACTAGACCTTAACTGGACATGTGATTTGCAAGTATTTTCTCATACTCTAGTTTGTCTTTTCATTCTCTTGACTGTGTCATTGGCAGAGTAAGAGTTTTTAATTTTGATGAATTCCAATTCATATATTTTTTTCTTTAGATTGTGCTTTTAGCATCCTATGTAAGAACTCTTTGCCTACTCTAGGACCCAAAGATTTTCTCTGATGCTTTCTTTTAGGAGTGTCATAGTTTAACTTTTACATTTAGATCTCAATCAATTTTAAGTTGATTTTTGTATAAAGTGTGCAGTTTAGGTCAAGATTCCTTTTTATTTTCCATATGGATGTCCAATTGTTCCAACATTATACCCTTTGTTGAAAAGAGTAAGTATCCTTCCTTCATTAGTTGCCTTTGTACCTTGGCTATAACCAAGAAGTTAAAATAATCCAAATATCCACGAAGGGACGAAACTGTAAACAAAATGTAGTATATCCATAAAATGGAATATTATTTGGCCATAAAAATGAAGTACTGATATATGCTACAACATAGATTGACCTTAAAAATATACTAAATGGGGGGCACCTGGGTGGTGCACTCAGTTGAACGTCCGACTTTGGCTCCGGTCTTGATCTCGTGGTCTGCTGGTTCAAGACACATGTTGGGCTCTGTGCTGACAACTCGGAGCCTGGAGCCTGCTTTGGATTCTGTGTCTCCCTCTCTCTCTGTCCTTCCCTGGCTTGCACGTGCACTTTCTCTCTCAAAAATAAATAAACATTAAAATTTGTTTAATATACTAAACGGAAGAAGTCAGTTACAAAAGACGACTTATAATATGATTCCATTTACATGTAGTATCCAGAATAGGCAAATCTACAGATATAAAAAGTAAATACGTAATTGTATAGGGGGAGGGAAATGTGGGGTTGGGGAGTGATAGCTAAACGGTATAGAATTTCCATTTGGAGTAATGAAAGTGTTTTAAAATTAACTGTGGTGAGGGAGTGACATCAGCAAGATGGACAATAAAGACGTGTCCCTATCATATCCCAGCTTCACAGCGATAACTTGGCACCCACCCACAACGTGGTGAGAGCTGTGGGATACAGGCAGGAGGCTGAAACTTTGGTGTGGCCCAAGAATGAGGAGAGCCATTTTGAGAAAATGCTGCCAAACAGGCCTACTTCCCTCTTGCCTCATCCAGAGTACTGAGTTTGAGCTGAACAAATAGGTGTCAGTGAGTGGCTAGTAGACAGCAGCCAGGGCTCACAATGTATCAAAGAGACGTGAGTCTTACTAACCATGTCATGTGCTCTAGTAGAAGGCCCTCCCATGAGCACTGGGAATGCCTCACCCACAGATTCAGCCAGCCAGCCCAAAGATACTCCAAGCACTCCACACATCTCACCCATACATCCCCCTTCTGAGCCGGTGGCCAACTCCCCATGCACACTCCCAAGGGAAGCAATGCTGAGCTTATGTAGATGACTAGTAAGAATGTGCACCAACCTATGGGCCTGGGAGAGACTGCCCTTGGAAAAGTAAAAGGAAGGTTATCAGTACACAACCTGGCTCTGCAGAATACAGAGAAGACACATAAGCTTCAGAACCTGCCACAAGAGGAAGCAAGAGTACAACAGGTGAATCCACTGAAGGCCAGAGAAAGCCTCAGAATCCCTAGCAGGGCTGACAAAAAGTATTTCCCTCCCCAAATCAGTCAGTGGAGACTGGAGGAGATGACTGCTACTACAAATGTGAAAACAGCATCATGAGACTTCAAGGCACATGAAAAATGAAGGAAACATGACACCACTGAGAGAACACAATAATCTTCCAGTAACCGACACCAAAGACATGAAGATCTGCTGTTTACCTGATAAAGAATTCCAAATAGGGCTTTTAAGGAAACTCAATGAGCTCCAAAAAAAGAAAAAAAGAAAAAAAAAAACACAGAAAGATAATTCAACGAAATCAGGAGGAAAAATGCATGAACAAAATGGTAAGTTTAACAAAGAGTTTTGAAATCATAAAAGAGAACCAAATAGAACTTTTGGAGCTGAATAATGCAATGAATGAAATGGAAAATGTAAGCAAGACCATCAACAACAGAATGGACCAGGCAGAAGAAAGAATCTGTGAATCAGAAGATAGGATCTTTGAAACTATTCAGTCAGAGAAAAAGAAAAAAGAATGGAAAAGAGTAAGAAAGCCTATGTGATCTACTGGTGTTTTGACGATCAAAACAAACAATCCATGAATTACTGGAGTGCCAGACAGAGAAGAGAGGGAGAAGACACCAAAAAGCTTATTTAAAGAAATAAGAAAGGGGCGCCTGGGTGGCTCAGTCGGTTGAGCGTCCGACTTCGGCTCAGGTCATGATCTCACAGTCCGTGAGTTCAAGCCCCGCGTCGGGCTCTCTGCTGACTGCTCAGAGCCTGGAGCCTGTTTCAGATTCTGTGTCTCCCTCTCTCTCTGGCCCTCCCCTGTTCATGCTCTGTCTCTGTCTCAAAAATAAATAAACATTTAAAAAAAAAAAAAGAAAGAAATAAGAAAGGCTGAGAATTTCCAAAATCTGGGAGAGATTTAGACATGCAAATTCATGAAGTTCATAGGTCCCCAAACAAACTCAACTTGAAAAGATGTTCTTCGAGACACATTACAATAAAACTGCCAAAGATCAAAGACAGAGAAGGAATCTTAAAAGCAGCAAGAAAAAAGCAGCTTGTAATTTACAAGGGAATCCCCATAAAGCTATCACTGCATTTCTCAGCAGAAACCTTAGAGGCCAGGAGACACTGAAATTACGTACAAAACATGCTGACAGGAAAAACACCAACAAAAAAAACTCTGACAAAGCTGTCCTTCAGAAATGAAAGAGACACAAAGACTTTCCCAGACAAATGAAAGGTGAGGAAGTTATTCACCACTAGACCTGCTTTATAAGAAGTGATAAAAAGGATCCTTGAAGTTAAAATGAAAAGAAGTGGGACACCTGGCTGGCTCAGTAAGAAGAGCATGTGACTCTTGATATCAGGGTCATGAGTTCAAGCCCCACAATGGGGTGTAGAGAGTACTAAATAAAATAAAATAAAATAAAATAAAATAAAATAAAATAAAATAAAATAAAATGAATGGATGTTAATTAGTAACATGGAAATGTACAACACACTGGTAAAAGTAAGAATGCAGTCACATTTAGAATATTCTAATACTGTAATATGGTGGGGTATTCACCACTTAACTCCAGTATAAAGATTAAAGGACAAAAGTATAAAAATAACTATAGCTACAACAATTTGTTAATAAATATATAATATAAAGTGATTAATCAAAAACTGAAAGGGGGAAGTAAAAAGGTAGTTTTGTGGCATGTGATCAAAGTTAAGTTGTTATCAGAATAAAACAGACAGTAATTATCTATAGATGTTTTATATAAGTTTCATGGTAGCCACAAAGCAAAAACCTCAGCAGATACACAAAGGATTAAGGGAATCAAAGATACCACTATATAAAATCATCAATTTACAGAGGAATACAGCAAGAAAGGAATACAAGAATATGGGAGCTACAAAACAGCCAGAAAATAATGAATAAGATGGCACTGGTAAGTCCTTACCTATCATAATTACACTAAATGTAAATAGATTATATTCTCCATTCAAAAGGAATAGAGTGGCTGAATGGATAAAAAACAAGACCCAACTATATGCCACCTACAAGAGACTCACTGCAGCTTCAAGGACACAAAAGCTCAAAGTGAAAGGTTAGAAAAAGATACCACATGCAAGTGGAAACCAAAACAGAGTTCGATATCAGACTTAATTCATATCAGACTTAATTCAAAAGCTGTAATAAGAGAAAAAGAAGGCACTTATGATAATGATAAAGGAGTCAACTCATCAGGAAGATGTAACGAATTTAAAAATATATTCACCCAACATGGGAACACCCAAATATATTAGGTAAAGACTAACAAATCTAAAGGGAAAAACAACAATAGTAGGGGACTTCAATACCCCAATTTCAACAGTGGATAGATCATCCAGGCAGAAAACCAACTGGGAAATATTAGGCTTTAACTATGCTTTGGATCAAATGGACCTAATAGACATTCCACCCAACAGCACCAGAATATATAATCTTCTCAAATGCACACAAAATATTCTCCAAGATAGGTCCTATGTTAGGTCATAAAACAAGTCTTAAAAATTCAAGAAGACTGAAATCATACCAAGTATCTCTTCCAACCACAACAATATGAAACTAGAAACCAATAACAGGAGAGAAACTATAAAGTTCACAAATATGTGGAAACTAATAATACACTCCTGAACAACCAATTGTCCAAAGAAGAAATCAAAAGATAAAAATAGTAATAATAATCATGAAACAAACAAAAATGGAAACACGACAACTCAAAATTTATGGACTACAACAAAAGCAGTTCTAAGAAGGAAGTGTATAATGATAAATGGCTACATTAAGAAAAAAGAGAGATCTCAAACTTTAAACCTCAAGAAACTAGAAAAAGAAGAAAAAACTAAGCCCAAGGTTAGCAAAAGGAAGGAAGTAACAATGAACAGAACATAAATGAAAGAGACCAGAAAATAATAGAAAAGATGAATGAAACTAAGAGTTGTTTTTTTTGAAAACATAAAACTAACAAAAACCTTCTGCTAGACTAATAAAGAAGACTCAAAAATATACATATCAGATTAAAGAAGAGATATTACAACAGCCACCACTCAAGTACAAAGGATCATAAGAGACTACTATGAAACAATTATATACCAACAAATTGGACAACCTAAGATAAATGGACAAATTCCTAGAAACATACAACCTACCAAGACTGAATCATGAAGAAAGAGAAAATCTGAGCAGACCAATATGAGTAAAACGATTAAATGAGAAATCAAAACCTCCCAACAAAGAAAAGTCCAGGACCAAATGGTTTGGTAAATTCTACCAAACATTTAAAAAAGAATTAATGCCAATTCTTCTCAAACTCTTCTGAAAAACTAAAGAGAAAGGAATATTCCCAAACTTATTTTATGAGGCCAAAATTAACCTGATACCAAAGCCAGATAAGGACACTACCAGAGAAGTTAACAACAAGCCAATATCTTTGATGAAAATAGATGTAAAAATTCTCAAGAAAATATTAGCAAAATATTCAACAGCACATTAAAAGGATCATACACCATGATGAAGTGGAATTTATTCCTGGGATGTAAGGATGGTTCAACATATGCAAATAAACCAATGTGATACACCACACTAATAGAGAGAAAGTTAAAAATCATATGATCAACACAACAGATGCAGAAAAAGAATGACAAAATTCAACACCCATTTCTGATAAAAACTCTCAACAAGTTTACAATATAGAGGAACATACCTCAACATAGTAAAGGCTACATATGACAAGCCCACAACTAATTGTTAAACGTTGAAAGCTTTTCCTCTAGTATCAGGAACAAGATAATAAATCAATGAGAAGAACTGACATCTTTACTACGTTAAGTCTTCCAATCCACAAACAAAGTAAGCTTCTCCACTACTTTGGTCTTTCTTTCCTCAGAGTATTATAATTTTCAAAAGATAGATCCTATACATATTTTGTTAGATTTAAACCTCAAAATGACAATTTGGGTGGGAATGCAAGCTGGTGCAGCCGCTCTGGAAAACAGGATGGAGGTTCCTCAAAAAACTAAAAATAGAACTCCCCTACAACCCAGCAATTGCACTATTAGGCATTTATCCATGGGATACAGGTGTGCGGTTTCGAAGGGACACGTGGGCCCCTCTCATGTTTATAGCAGCACTATCAACAAGAGCCAAAGTATGGAAAGAGCCCAAATGTCCATCGATGGATGAATGGGTAAAGAAGATGTGGTACATATATACAATGGAGTATTACTCGGCAATCAAAAAGAATGAAATCTTGCCATTTGCAACTACGTGGATGGAACTGGAGGGTATTATGCTAAGTGAAATAACTCAGAGAAAGACAAATATCATATGAATTCACTCATATGAGGACTTTAAGAGACAAAACAGATGAACATAAGGGAAGGGAAACAAAAATAATATAAAAACAGGGAGAGGGACAAAACAGAAGAGACTCATAAATATGGAGAACGAACTGAGGGCTACTGGAGGGGCTGTGGGAGGGGAGATGGGCTAAATGGGTAAGAGGCATTAAGGAATCTACTACTGAAATCATTGTTTCACTATATGCTAATTTGGATATAAATTTTAAAAAATAAAAAATAAAATTTTAAAAATGTCAATTTGGGGACCTATTGTAAATGTTCTTTAAAAAAATTTTCAGTTTCCAGGTGTTCATTGCTACTATATAGAAATACAATGGATTTTTGTGTGTTCATCTTGTATCCAGGGACTTTGCCAAATAAACTCACTTATTAGTTCTAAGACTTTTTTGTACATTCCTTGTGATTTTTTTAATGTAAACAACAATCATTGTCAAAACCAGACAGTTTTATTTCTTCCTTTTCAATCCATATGCCTTTTTAACTTTTCTTTTTTTTTTTTTTTCCACCTTAATACACAGGCTAAGACTTCCGGCATGACATTAAACAGGAATGGTGAGGCTAGTCACCTTTGCCTTTTTCCTGATCTTAGGGGACAGGCATTCCATCTTTCACCATTACACAGGATGTTAGTTGTAGGTTTTTTGTCGATGCCCTTTATCAGCACCTGATTTTGCACAACCAGAGCCTACTTGTTTTCAGTTAAAACATGGAAGCTACTCACATCCTTAATGAAGATTCCCGTAGCTCCCAACTCCACTAGAGTCACAACCCAAACTGCCAAAGGCTATGGGCAGGAACAAAGTAGATGACAATCCTATTGGGCCTCATCTTCTAACTCCTCTTTAAGCATCATGGCATTCCCAGGCTCCATTCCTCCATGAAATCATCTGTATTGAAAATCAGCTGTGCGTGTGTTCCCACTACCAGAATGGGGTACAAAGTGGAGAAAGGAGTCTCTAAAGTGAATGTGTGTGGTATGGTGTGTGTGTGTGTGTGTGTGTGTGTGTGTGTGTGTGTGTGTGTGTGTAGTAGATAGATCCAGGGAGTTAAGTATGTTTTCTTGATCCAGAGTTAGAAATTGCAATGCATAATTTTCTCATAGAAACCAGGCTGTAAATGGTGATTAAGTTAGTTATGAAGAAACAGGTTCTGTGGGTTGGCTTGGAAATTGAGCCACCATGTATATTATTTTCATGGAAAAACAGATCCTAAATGCGAAGCAGTTAACCTGAAAATGGATCTGGGGAACAAAACACTATTCATAAAATGGGGAACAACTATCACGTTTTAATCTTATCACACACACGGGGACCAAGTCTACAAAACAAAGGCTGGAAGGCAACCTATAAAAGGATAAAGGATACAAAAGTAACAACAACTACAGCACCTTCAATCTAAAAGTGATAGCTGATGAGAATATGGGTGCACTAATATAATGACACATGGAAAGAGATGGGACTGAAAGGGCAAAAGTTATGTGACACGCTCATATACAACCCCACAGTAATATCAATGGCTGTCAGCTTTTAGTGTCTTTATAAGTGGTTGGTTATATAAATTAATGGAGGAAATGTGTGTGTGTGTGTGTGTGTGTGCATATAAATATGTATATATATGTTATCTGTATTTTTTCTTTTTTTCTTTTAGAGAGAAAATGCAGGGGAGAGAGGGAGAGAGAGTGAGAGAGGGAGGGAGGGAGGGAGGGAGACAGAGAGAGAGACAGAGAGAGAGAGGGAATGAATCTCAAGAGAGAATGAATGCTCAGCATGGAGCCCAACGCGGGGCTCAATCTCATAACCCTGGGATCATGACCTAAGCCAAAATTAAGAGTCAGACGCTCAACCAACAGGGCCACCCAGGTACCCCATCTATACTCTTATATAGATATAGATATAGATATAGATATAGATATAGATATAGATATAGATATATACACACATATACATGTAAGCATAAAATGATCACACTTTATGAGGGACATATTCTCAAAGGTTTTGGAAATTGTTGGTCTCATAATTCAAGAGTTATTTTCCTGATGAACCAAAAGGTAAAATAGGGAGATGGGTTCTAATTGTTCATAAATCTATAATATTCTTATCACATTTTTGTGTTAAAATATACTTAGGTAGAACAAACATTTGAAATAAGATTTTTTTACATTCCTATGTCCACCTTTCAAATAATCAAAAGTACTTAGTGGAGACAATAATTGGACTTAGAGACACATTACAGCCACACCATATCCATCGTTCTTGCCTGGTTATGCAATAATTTTCCTGAAGTTAAAGGTATGTATGCTTTAGTGCTGCTTTTATTTTGTCAGCTCTCTAACAATTAAGAATTCTCCTAAATTAAAAGTAATATGTATCACAACAGATTTTTGCTTTCTTCATAGCTTTTTGTCACTTCTAACCTCTATTCCCAAATAACTGATTTTCAGACGCATTTTTCGGCATTAGCACTTAATGAATGCTTGGCTGGAAACTGTTACGGGCTTTAAAAATAGTAAATTATAACCAGGGTTGAAAATATCAGCACTATAATCAACAAAATCATACAGACATTCAGATGTCTGTAAATAGCAGTTGACATGATGGTGACAAAGGATGGCACGTGTCTGTTTGCCACTTAACGTGACATCGCTTTAGCCGATGTAACAAATGTAAAGTTGACGGTTTATACAGCCTGTCAGCTTGTAACTATGGGATTCTTGACCAATGTTTCTTGACCACATACTTCTGATTTTGCTAGAGTAAAGCATTTCAAATTTTCAGAACTGAAAAATTACCTTAAGAGTAAGTATGGTTATTGGCTAATCTCAAGGCTGGTAATAAATAAAACATCTCCAGGCTGAGTTTTTGGGGTTTTTTTGTTTGTTTGTTTGTTTGTTTTTTAAACAAGGCTAATGATATTAAGTTCGGGGGAAATGCTCAGAAATCCTTGCCATAAATTCCCAGGAAAGGATAGAGATCTACAGACTGTTGCTCCTTTCCTTTCATGTAATTTGAGTGTTTGCCAACAGGAAAAAGATCATTTTGCACACCTGTGCGCCTGTATCTTATATTAAGATTTTGTTGGGGCGCCTGGGTGGCTCTGTCGGTTAGGCATCTGATTCTTGATTTCAGGTCAGGCCATGATCTCAGGGTTCACAGGTTCCAGCCCCGTGTCAGGCTCCGTGCTGCCTGCACTTGTGATTCTCTCTCACCCTCTCTCTCAAAATAAACAAGTTAACTTAAAAAAATCATTTTGTAGAGATATTATGATGCTGACAAGACAGATTGCCCACCCTGACCTAATGCCTTTCCCCCCAAAATCCAGAGGATAACGGTATTAAAATATTATATATTAAAAATGTGAAACTATATATAAATATAAAATTTAATTTTCTGAAGTTTCTGATGTAGCATAGCCTGTAATACAGTATACCAACAAAGAACCAATACACATGACAGGAATACATATAGATTTATGTGAACATGATCAGGATCTCCCAATTTGAATACTTTTCCTCAAAAGAGACATATGAAGGAAGTAGATGATACAGCAGAAAAAAACCAAGGTCTGAGGTAATAAACTAGGTAAACTTGATCAGAGAGGTAGAACTGCCCCCTAGTGATGAAATATTACAATGCACTCTGAAAACTTAAAAGATCCTCTGAAAGATCTAGATCTTATAAACGTTGGAAATAAGCAAGCTTATAAATAAATGTGCTCCTTCCAAAATTTACCCATTTTCCTTTTTACTCAGTTATTCACTCATTACTTCATATTTAATGAGGAATAAAACAGGAGGAAGTTGTTATAAAGAAATATATAATGAATGAATCATGATGCATGCTATGAAAGAAACAAATAGGACAATAGGGTGCCGTGATGGAGAATGATGGGTTCGGGGCAGCAGGAGGAATCCTACTGGGTGGTTGGGCAAAGCCTCACTGAGGAAGTAACATAGAAACTGAGACTAGATGGATGAAAATCCCGTGTACAGGAAAAAGGAGAGAGGGAGGTGTCCCAGGCAGAGAAAAATGTAAAGTGTGTATGGAGTCTCAAAGTAAAAATTCTGGGTGAGTTCCACTCTTGAGAGAAGGCCAGTGTGGTCAAAATGAGAGAGAGGATGATGAGAAATTCTGGAGAAGAAGAAGGGCATTGGGGCCTTTTAGGCTCAGGGTAAGGAAGGTGGATTTTGTCCTAAGTGAAATGGGAAGTTATTCATGGTTTTAATCCGGGCACATGGCTGACGTGCATTAGGACAAATCACCCCAAGTTCCGGGCTCAAGAGCAGAGGCAGGTAAGCACAGTTCCTAGTACACCGTGGCTGGCCAGCCCCAAGCAGTGCCTGCAGGGACGTGGGGAACAGGACACACTGGAGACATATTTTGGAGGCAAACGTGACAGGAGCTCCTGATGGGACTGGAGTTAGGGACTGGGGGAGAAGGCAGAATAAAAGACACTCTCCGGCTTCAGGCTTGAACAGCTGGGCGATGCTCACTGACAACAGGAAAGGCCCTAGGAAGAACAAGTTTCAGTGGGGGGAAGAAAATCAAAAGCTGTTCAGTTATGTTGACTTTAAAACATCTGTGCAATTTCCAAGAAGGGACATGAAGCAGAAAGTTGGATGTTTAAGTCCAGGGCTCAGAGGAGAAGTGAGTTAAAAATGGAAATGTAACAATTTATGGGCATCTACATGGGATTTAAAGTCACAGAAGGGATGAGATCACCTTGGGAGAAGTTGTTAAGAAATGTGTCTACTTGGTCAGGCTCATTTGAGTAGGACTTATAATAAGAGCTATATTTAAAGGGTCTTAACTTTAGGAGTTAATGAAATAGCTGCCCACATAAAGCTGTTATAATGAGTTCTTCTTTATAAAAATAACATTTTTTCAGTTTATTTTATTTAAGTTTAAGGTTTTTAAGTTTATTTATTTATTTTTGAGAGAGAGAGAGAGAGAGAGAGAGAGAGAGAGAGAGAGAGAGAGAGAGTAAGTGGGGGGTAGGGGCAGAGAGAGAGGGAGAGAGAATTCCAAGCAGGCTCCACACTGTCAGCAAGGAGCCCACCCCAGAGCTTGAACCCACAAACCGTGAGATCATGACCTGAGCTGAAATCAAGAATTGGCCCAAATGACTCAGCAGCCCAGGTGTCCTAACATTTCAGACTTCTTGACCTCATTGCTTTCATCTTTATTCTACAAAGTGGCTTAGGCTTAACTCTTATCTTTTGTGAACCTAGTTTAGGTAGGTTATATTTACATGCCAAAATTTCTGGACATGTTAGATCGTTAATCTTTAAAGCTTCTCTTCCGAGACTGCATAAGTGGACGCATAATTCTCATCAAATGACTAACACTTGTGTGGGCATTAAATTTTTATATTCCTAGGGTATTAAGGAGAAAAAAGATTCTTCTAGTGATTATCTTGGTGGGATGAGATTATGGGAAACAGTTTTTAATGTATTTAAAATTTTTCTATGATGAAAAATGAGCCTGTATTAATCACTATGTTAACAATAATAGCTGATGTTTACTTTAAGCAGTTGCTTAGATTAATTCATTTCATCGTCACAGCAGCTTCATAAGGTAGACACATTATTCCCATTTTACCCTCAAAAAGACAGGGTGTGAAGGAGGTGAGGTACCTAACCCAAGGTCACGAAGCTGGAAAAGTGGTAGATCTGAGACTCAAACCTTCACAGGAAGACTCCATTCTTAACCATTCTAACTAAAGCCTTTCCAAAAAAACCCTTTTTAAAATTGTGACTCACAGTATGAATTCTATTCTACACCATGACCCAGGGCACATATACTTTATAAAAAAGCTAAACAAATAGTTCATGAAATAATACCCGTGCAAAAGATGGTGTGCTTTTATATATTCTGTTCTTTCTGATTTCCTGAAAATCTTGCTGGGAGCTACCCAATTGGTTTCACAATCCACTAACGGTTGGAATCTGCAGTTTGAAAAACACTTTAGTACAATACATAGTCATTAATGATGAAATATTTTAAAAATTTTCAAAAGATACTTTGATCACAATAAGTATGTGCAGTAAGACCATAATACTTAGGCTTTAATTTAGAAAGAATTAGTGGAAAGCAACTCATGAAAATCATCGACAGCAAATAGAGTATTCACAATGCTTTCAGAAAAACGTGGCTTCAAGTAAGAGGCTGAAAGTCATTTAACTAAATGTTTAAAATTAGTTTTCATTTTTATGATTTTTTTTTGGTCAAATAGCACATTTAGAGAGATTTTGCTAACCAAGAAAATAAACAATACCTCATCAGAAAAACAGGCAAATAATTTGAGCAAACAACTTATAAAACAAACTTTACCAGGTAATTCTATCCCTGGTAATTTATTGCAAGGAGATTATAAACCACATACATAAAAAAGTATTTCTGAGGATGTTCGCCTTTAAGTTATTTAGAATAATTGATAACTGGAAGCCACCTAAATGTCCAAAGAAATGGACTAAATAAATCATGGTATATCTATATGAAAGAAAACTATACAGACATTTTAAATGATGTTTACAAAAGTATATTTAATGTCCGATATTGTCTCCTGGTATGTTCAATGGGGGGGACAAAACGCACTTAAAACCAACGATCTTTTTTTTTTTTTTTTATCCCAGGGACACTAGTCCCAAAATTCTCACGTAATTCAAAACCCAAGTCTAGACTAATTTTGTCAAGGGAATAAAGGCAGAAAGGGGCGGGGCGGGAGCGCGGGCCACCTCCGCATTTCCGGCCCCACCCGCCTAGACAGGAAGCGGGCCTGCCTGCTGAGGTCCAGGACACATGGCACCCACCTGCTTCTCCAGCACCAGTCTGGACTTCCCGGAGATTTTTGTGAGCTTAAAAATATTTTTGCTTTTAAAATCCTATTTTCTAAGCACCTATAGCGTATCCACTCCTAAATTAACAGCACACATTGTCAGGGGGATCGTTCAACCCTCAGGGCATCAGGTCACATTTAACTTCCATCCCAAAGTTACTGGTTTGGGGAAGGGCGGTTATTTCAGCACTACACCATCACCTGATGAGTCAGCGCATGGTCCACCTGCTCTGGTCAGAGATTAGGCAACACTTTTTTAAGTAGGCTTGGCGCCCAGCATGGAGCCCAATGTGAGGCTTGAACCCAAGACCCTGAGATCAACGCTTGAGCTGAAATCAAGAGTCACGGGCTTAAGCGACTGAGCCGCCCAGGGCCCCAGGAAACATTTCTATCTATCTATCTATCTGCTAATGTAGCTCCCCCATAATGGCATTAGCACGAACATAGTCTACAATTCACCATGACTGTCAGCTTCAAAATTAAGTGAATCTCTTCACATTTTAAAAATGTGGGCACCTGGGTAGGTCAGTCGGTTAAGGGTCTGACTCTTGATTTTAGCTCAGGTCACCATCTCAGTTTTTGGGAATTTGAGCCCCGCATCAGGCTCTATGCTGACCAAGCCTACTTGAGATTGCACCTCTCTCTCTGCCCCTCCCTTGCTGGCGCTCTCTCGGTCCCTCTCAAAATAAATAAACTTAACAACAACAACAACAACAAATGTGGATAGATTCACACAATTTCAAACATGATACAGAATATGCAACTTTAATATTTTCCTATCACCCTTATTTCATGTCATTCATGTTTGCATAAAATGTCACCACAAGATGGGTTTTAAAAAGCACAGAAATGTGGGCACCTGGGTGGCTCAGTCCGGTAGGCTTACGACTCTATTTTGGCTCAGGTCATGATCTCACAGTTCATGAGTTTGAGCCCCACATGGGCTTCTTTCTCCCTCTCTCTCTGCTCCTCCCCCCCCCAAATAAACAAACTAAACTAAAAAGAAAAAAGCATGGAAAGTTATTAGTGGTTATGGAGAGTAAAATAATGGATGAATTTTATTTTACATGCTTATTAAAATTTCCAAAGTTTTCTACGATGAATAACATGCACTGATGTTTTTAATCAGGAAAAATATTACTTTCTGTATTTATACAGATTTTATTTTTACCCCAATTTTTTACTTGTAGTAAAAAATACATACCATAAAATCTACCATCACTAGCCACTTTTAAGTATACGATTCAGTGGCATTAAGTACAATCATTATGTTGTACAACCATCCACCACTGTCTATTTCCAGAAGACACTCAACATCCCAAACAGGTTCTTCCCTTCCGTTAGTCTCCGGGAACCTCTGGTCTACTTTGTCTCTATGAATATCCCTGTTCTAGGTACCTCACGTGCGAAGAATCAGAGAGTATTTGTCCTTCTGTGTCTGGCTTATTTCACTTACACAATGTTTTCCAGGTTCCTCTACACTGCAACATGTGTCAGAATCTCATTTCTTTTAAATAATACTCCATTCTATGTATATACCTCATCTTGTTCCTCCATGCATCTGTTGATGGACAGTTGAGTAGATTTCTACCTCTGGGGTACTGGGAATGATGCTGCTACGAGCAATGGGGTACAACATGTCTGAGTCTCTGCTTTCAGTTCTTTTGAGGCTCTACCTAGGAATGCAACTGCGGGACCACATGGTAATTCTGTGTTTAACTATTAGCGGCCCTGCCAAACTGTTCTCCACGGCGGCTGCACCATGGTACATTCCCCCCAGCCATGCATCTGGCCTCCAATTTCTCCTCATCCCTGTCAACACTTGTCATTCTCTCATTTTTCTGACAACAGTCATCCTCGTGGATGTGAACCAGTGTCTCAACATGTATACGGGTTTTTATACAATAAAATAGACTAATGCAAACATTCCTAACACTTTTTTCATGTCAGATATTATTCCGAAGACACACATTAACTTTTCTTTCAATATATGAAATTTATTGTCAAATTGGTTTCCATACAACACCCAGTGCTCATGCCACTGAAACATATGGTGAAAACATATGGTATCTGTCTTTCTCTGTATGGCTTATTTCACTTAGCACCACACTCTCCAGTTCCATCCACGTTGCTACAAAGGGCCATATTTCATTCTTTCTCATTGCCACGTAGTACTCCATTGTGTATATTAAACCACAATTTCTTTATCCATTCGTCAGTTGATGGACATTTAGGCTCTTTCCATAATTTGGCTATTGTTGAGAGTGCTGCTATAAACATTCGGGTACAAGTGCCCCTATGCATCAGTACTCCTGTATCTCTTGGGTAAATACCTAAGAGTGCTATTACTGGGTCATAGGGTAGGTCTATTTTTAATTTTTTGAGGAACCTCCACACTGTTTTGCAGAGTGGCTGCACCAGTTTGCATTCCCACCAACAGTGCAAGAGGGTTCCCGTTTCTCCACATCCTCTCCAGCATCTATAGTCTCCTGATGTGTTCATTGTGGCCACTCTGACTGGCGTGAGGTGATATCTGAGTGTGGTTTTGATTTGTAGTTCCCTGATGAGGAGCGACGTTGAGCATCTTTTCATGTGCCTGTTGGCCATTCGGATGTCTTCTTTAGAGAAGTGTCTATTCATGTTTTCTGCCCATTTCTTCCCTGGGTTATTTGTTTGTTGGGTGTGGAGTTTGGTGAGCTTTTTATAGATTTTGGATACTAGCCCTTTGTCCGACATGTCATTTGCAAATATCTTTCCCATTCCGTTGGTTGCCTTTTAGTTTTGTTGGTTGTTTCCTTTGCAGTGCAGAAGCTTTTTATCTTCATAAGGTCCCAGTAGTTCATTTTTGCTTTTAATTCCCTTGCCTTTTGAGATGAAGACACATATTAACTTAACCATTATAAAAGTCCTATGAAGTGAGTATTATTATTATCCCCACTTGACAGATAATGAAAGTGAGGCACAGGGAAGTAAGTCGCTACAGGAAAAGTTACAATACAGGGAAAAGTGGAATGAAAATGAAAAACTCACAATCAGATCAAGAAGAGACAACCAGCACTGAACGCCTTCTAAGACTGTTTTCAGTACATTCTGAAAAATCAAAAGCAACTAAATACATTTGTCTTTTTCACTTATAAACATCTACCTGTGTTATTATAAATACATTGTGAATGTTATTTGTAATGGACACATACTGTAATTTAGAAATGCCATCCTGGACTTAAACAATTCCCATTATGAGACATTTAGGTTGTCTCCTCTAATTTTTTTCTTAGATACATTTTTCAAATAGGTGACGAGCCAACAGCCTCTTCTGTGCTGTCCTGCCGGCTGCTTCCCTTATCCTGTATTCAATAAACTTGTATCTCCTTTAAAAACGAATTGATTAAATAAAAATAAAATAGGTAACGCATTCACACCATCCAAAACTCAGAAAGTATAAAAAGTGTTATAATGAAAATCTCCCTCCTACCAACAGGTAACCACTGATCTTTGTTTTTAAGACTCCTTCCAGAGAGTTTTGCTAACACGGCCATATAATATCCCACTGTGTAACTACACACCAGCCCTCCACTGATGGGCATTCGGTTGTTTCAGACTTTTTGCTGTTACGAGTATCTCTGCAGTGAAGAGCCCAATACACATGCCTCGTATATACAACTGCCTCTGTGGAGACATGTAGAAAAATAGATGCATGGGTCGCAGCCTCCACGTCAGCTTTCTCAGAACTCAAAAGATCAACTTTCTCAAGGGCACGAACAGTGTTCGTTACTTCATCTAAGTATCCTCGCTTAGACCGGTAATGGCCTCCACAGTCGGCCATAAAGATGACAAAGACACAGTTCTGTCACGTAAGTTTCCTTCGGCACTGTGAACTTGTATACTAGCTGATGCAACGTCTTTGCCTTCTGAGTCCAATACCTGAGCCTCCTCGGGGCAGTTTCTATAGACTGTTTTTGTTCCTGAGTACGAGCCACACTTTCCCATTTCTCTGGATGTCTTGAATTTTTTTTCATTGCAGGTGGACACTGTGCCTAATAAAATGTGGCGACCGGGGAAATCAGGATTCCAACCCTGTGCCTGTTGTTATTTGTTTCTCCAGTGACTTTCCTGTTCTAATGCTCCAAAGTCTGTTTCCCCCGTCGTGTGTGGCCTCTGAAGTCTCTGCTCGGTTAGCTCAGCGGTCAGCCAGATGACTGGACAGGGTTTCCTTCAATGCATTGAATCACTAACTCTTCCACCTTTTGCTGACGAGCTTCGTGTGTGATTCAGTGCCCCTTCAACGGTCAGTCCCCGCACGGGACTCCAGGTTAGCCAGGGATGAGAGGCCAGGGCCCTGACACATCTTTCCTGCAGGGTCGCACGTCGGGCATGGCCGTCTAGATCCCCAGAGCAGTTCAAAGCCCACTACAGACATCTCATTCCCCAGATCTTCCTTTTAAATTTTTGGCCAGGCTCCAGTTTGCCCAACTGGTATCACAGCCTCAGCAGTTGTGTTAAACAACCGCACGTGACTGTTTTAGACTGAAGTCCTAGGGGTAGATCTTTTTCCACGGAGCAATCTCTGAGGCAGGTCAGGGAGCTCCCTGGGCCGGAGCTTTCCTGGAAAGCTGTGAGACAAGTGACCGAGGTCTGGAGATTGGACGTTCTGAGGGATTCAAGCCCCACGTGTCCCTCCAGTGGCCGCAAGCCCGCTGGGTTTCACAGCTACCGTAGTTCTGAAGCTGCCAAGTGTTAAGGCTACTGCAGAACTGGGGATGAGAGGATGAGAGAAGGCCAAGTTTAAATGCCACGAGTCCTGCCATGCTTACCAGGGTCAGTACTGTGCTAAGCACTTCATTTCCAATATCCCGTTTCACCTCTAACAACCCGATGAGGTTAGAACTATTATAATCCTAGTTTATAGAAGAGGAAACTGAGGCATGCAGACTTTCAAGTGGCTTGCTCCCGGTCTCACAGCTAGTAAGAGATAGGAACCATAATCGGTCTGATTCCAGAGTCTTATTCTCAATGACTGTGCTTGTACTACTTTTCATCTGTGAGAGAATAATCCAGAGAAACTAGGTTTAGTTAAAAGTGTAGCTGGAAAAAAAACAAAACAAAACAAAAGGGGGTGCCTGGGTGGCTCAGTCGGTTGGGCATCCGACTTCGGCTCAGGTCATGATCTTGTGGTCCGTGAGTTCGAGCCCCGCGTCGGGCTCTGTGCTGACAGCTCAGAGCCTGGAGCCTGCTTCAGATTCTGTGTCTCCCTCTCTCTCTCCCCCTCCCCTGCTTGTGCTTTCTCTCTCTCTCTAAATAAACATTAAAAAAAAAAAATTTAAGGAGCGCCTGGGTGGCTCAGTTGGTTGAGCATCCAACTTGGGCTCAGGTCATGATCTCGCAATTTGTGAGTTAGACCCTCGCGTGAGGCTCTGACGGCTCAGAGCCTGGAGCCTGCTTCGGATTCCATCTCCTTCTCTCTCTGCCCCTCCCCCACTTGTGCTCTATCTCTATCAAAAAAAAATTTTTTTTAAGTGTAGCTGAATATGAATGCATGAGGAAGATCAATTACAGATAAATTTTATAGAATATGTATTATACTTAAATTTTCTTTTAAGTATTTTCATTTCTTTTAAATGAATTCTTTCCCTAAATTAGTCATTCTTAACTATGGTGTGGATGTGAACCATGTGGAACTTTGTAAAAATATACCTACACAACTCCCCTCTCTCCCTGTACTATTTATGATGGAACGCAGATGTCTGCACTTTTAAAAGTTCTGTAGAGATTCTGAAACTCAATCCCAGCCAAGAATCACTGCACGAGACTCAAAAACTCCTTAAAATTAGAACCGTATCAACTATTTCACCACCTAATTTCTGTGACAGGTGTTCACACAGGAAAGATGCTTCTTAGGGGAAATGGCATAAAGGAAAAAGCAGACCTTTGGGAGTTAAGAGACTTGAGTTTGAGTGCTGGACCTCTCACTCGCTCCTTGTATGACCCAGGGAAAATTAACTTCTCTGAACCTTAGTTTCTTCATCTATAAAATGGAAGTTTAAAAAACAAGTCTACAAGAACAGGTAACAAAGGCTGGAATGTACTATGCGTGCAAACGGTCGTTGTCATGATTAACCCTGACTTAGATTTAGAAATTCAGCAAATGTTTTTCACTATCAGCTCGGGACAAAACCAACTCTGTGAGGTCCCTGAGTAAGAGCTCACAATCTAACACACGAGTACGGGAGAGGGGCATTCTCCCTAAAAAGGCAAACTGGGATGAGCATTGACACAGATATATTTATTATATGATGGGAAAACGGTGGAAGAGAAATAGTTCTGTGCTGGAAAAGGCCCCTAAAAGTGTAATGTGAACCGTGCCTAGAACGAATCAGAGTCAGACAGGCACAATCACAGTCTGCCTTGGTGCAAACCAGGGGTTCTCTAACATACAGCAAAGTCACACGAGGACTTGTGAAAACACACACTGCTGGGTGCTACCGCAAACACTCTGATTCAGCAGATCTGGAGTGGGGTTTGAGGATCTGCATCTCCCAAGTGACACGGATGCTAACACTGAGAACCACCACTCCAGACAGAGAGAGTACTTGAGCAAAAGTAACAGCTGACAGAACGGGTATCCCTGACCTAGAAGATGGCAGTTTCTGGGACACAGGCTTCGTGTGAGTGGTTAGAGAATATGGTCAGAAATCTAGAAATAAAAACTTTCTAAATAAAACACTTCCTTCTCTAACAAGAGGGAGATAAACTGCACATCCGAGGAAGGGGAACGGACATTCGAGACTCTGTGTGGTGACGGAGGTTAAGTGGACATGTGGCGGTGGCCATCTGTCAATATATACAAATATCAAATCAATATGTTGTACACCTAAAAGCAATATGTTAAATGGCAATTATAGCTCAATAAAACAAAATAGAAGAGTACGTAAAATAAAACTCACTTAAAAGATGCATAAGCTCAATCGATACAAGAAAACACCAGTCAAACCCAAATTGAGGGAAATTTTATAAAACAACATACCACTACTTGTCAAAAGTGTCAAGGCTGTGAAAAACAAAAAAGAAGAGTAAGGAAATGTCACAGACTGAAAGAGTTTACGGACGTATGATAACTATATGCAATGAAGTCTCCTGGATTGAATCCCAAAACAGAAAGACATTCATGGGAAAACTAGGAAAATTTCATGAAGTCTATAGTTTTTTAGTTATTGCACCGACATTACTTTCTGGGTTTTGATTATTACACCATAGTTCTGTAAACTGTTAACAGTAGAAGAAGGTGAGTGAAGATTGTATCGGAAAGTTCTGTACCGTTTTTGCAACCTTTCTGTACATCTAAGGTATGTGCAAATACAAAGTTAAAAAAAAAAAAAAAACTAAGTCAAAACTAACTACTCCTCTGTGATAGGACATTTAACATCTGTAACCTGGTACCTTTCAACTCCACTTGCTACTCCCAGCTTTGCGTCACACAGGTCATCAGTAAGGTAATGAGGCAAGAAAGTTTGGGGTAAAGGGTTAATTAAATGTACAAAGGAAAGAAACACGGTGTCACTCATTCTTTATAAAAGAGAATGTAACACTAACACATCCTGAATTTTAAGATTTATCTTAGTATGCTAGACATTAAAATTCTGCAAAAAAAAAAAATTTGAAACCTATTGAATGGTTTCATTTACAAATTTTAACGAATGTTTCATACTCACCAAAGCCATCAATATCTAGGTTATTCTCAACCACAACATCTAGTAGAGAGTCACCGACTTTCCCTTTGGCTGTCAACGTCTCCCCATCACGGTTTACAAAGTGGACTGTTATTTTATCTTCTGAGCTGGAAAAGGAAGTAGTCCTTTATTATTTTTAGTAATTTTAAAAGATACTTTAAAGGAATTGTTTTAGGAACTTGTAAGGTCAAAAACATAGGGGGTGTGTGTAAGCATGCATGCAAATATGCTTTTTATAGTATTCTTTCCTTTCTACAGTTTAGAGAAGGCATCACAAATCAGAGGCATGTCTATCTACCCATTTACCAGAAAGGAAGCTCTACAGCCCTATAGGAAAGGGCAACTACATTACTGTCAAGGCCACCCATTGTGTCCCCCCAGGGGTTACAGCCATCGATTGAGTCCTGTGACAACACGTAGCAACCATCCTTAGTCATGAAGTCCATTTTACTCTTACACGGCTCCCTGAAAAACGTCATCTGTATGTAGCTTCCCTAGAAGACGACACCGTGAGATCATTCTGCTATCGGTAGGGTAACAGCTGTGCGGGTGTCTGAGAGGCAGCAGTCTGTTTTCGGAGCATTTACACATCTCATTTTGGTCCACATCATGTACTCAAAACTCAAAGAGGCTACGATAGGTTTTTGTTTGTTTGAATCAATGGGAAGATAAATATGATGCCTCCTTGCGTGTTTTATTATAGGATATTATATTACCCAAGAGAGTCAGCGGACTTAAATTCCTTTCCCTTCTCATAAACATCACTCCAAAATCTGGGAAAAGAAATGATATTAGCAACGAGATGCCTGTCATCCACCATTGGTCATTTTAATTTTGACCTCACATTTGAAAAGATGTACTTTAGCTTAAATTAATTACTTGCAATTTTCACTACTGCCAATAGAGGGTAATAATCCATCAAAGAAAACTTTAATGTAGGTAAAACTAGAATTATATAATTTCAGAGCTGTAAATATATTGCAAATTATCAGGTCGAATTATTTTAGAAATGAGGCAACTAAAGCCCCTTTCAGATAATGGCCTCCTTGATAATTCAATGCTGAAAAAAGGAGAATTCTATGAATTAAAAAGTATCGCTTGTGTGTGTGTGTGTGTGTGTGAGAGAGAGAGAGAGAGAGAGAGAACGGCTCTCCAGAAGGGCCTGTGCTCTCCAACTTCTTTTCAAAGCAAAAAACAAAAACAAAAAAACAAAAACCAAAAAAAAACTTTAGAAGCTCACAGCACTGAAATGTCTTTTACATCAAACTCTTCCATAAAATCAGGATAACATTTATGTTCTAGTTTTGATTATGTACGCAAAATACCTAGAGCTCAACAAACACCGATTAATAACTTTTATTTAAAACTTCAGTCATTTTTAAATTTTTTTTAATGTTTATTTATTTTTGAGAAAGAGAAAGAGAGACAGAGCCTGCCTGACATGGGGCTTGAACCCACCAAGCTAAGCGGAAGCCGATGCTTAACCAACTTACCCACCCACCCAGGCGCCCCAGCTTCAGTCCTTTTGTTGCTAAGAAGCAACTGCTATGAATTAGAGGTGTACAGTCCCAGAAAAAAATACTGCACAGTAAGAGAAATAATAGGTTTGTCAAAGGAGCGGAGAGGAAGCAGAAATGAGAGAGGAAAGGTAATCCTGCAGCTGAAAGCGTATGGAATGTGAGAATCAGAAGATGTACATTCTAGCTCTGGGTCTGACATACACACATTAGATGACCAGGGGAAGCCACTGCCTTATGGGTAAGATGGGGACTGTGACTTCACCAAGCTGGTGAAGGAGAATCAAAGGTACATTAGTGGAAACACTTTGTTTCTTACAGCATTATATGCATGTACTTTACCCAAATAACTTTATCCATTTGCTATTAATAATTGGTATTGGTGGGTTTTAGGTTTCCCCCCCAATTCCAGGAACTAGCAACAAGCTTTTAGCTGTTCCCAAGGATAAGATTTCATGCACTGAGAAATAAACACAATCCTTCTAAATCTTCTACCAACATCAATTCATCAGCGCAACCAACTATTTTCTTCACTTGTTACCTTTTACTACTGCCATTTCTTCTGCTCAACCACAGCAGGTATTTTAACAAAGCTGTCTGGGGTTGCGGTGGTACAGTTCCTAACAGACTTCTCATAGGGAGGGAAGTTATTATAGCTGCTGATGCCTACCTTTTCACCATATAGGGAGGGTGGCCTGAGGCTGTTGGTCCAAGAAAAGGGTCTGGCCCATTCTGGCGCTCCCTACTTCCATAGCCTCCTTAACTCTTCCTAATGACCCTGTGGCCTAAAGAACTGTCAACCCTCATGGTGCTCAAGGAAACAAACTAAAACTGCTTGACTTCTGTTCCTAGTTTGCCAGCTACTTAATATATTTTTATTTCCCACCTCACCTACCTCCCAGGATTTTCTTAAGCGTGAAGTGCAGCAATTGTTGTGAAAGCCCTTTGAAGCCTAAATCACTACAAAAATAGGAAGTATTATGTTGGAGTATTTTGGAGCAAAAGCCTTTTTTCTCGCCCCCCAACTCTCAATTACTGATAACTTAGCCATACAGTTTCTAGGCTGTTCTGTCCCGTGCAACTCTGTGCACTAAGAGATGTTCTACACCTGCAATGTCCAATAGAGTAGCCACTGGCCACACGTGGCTGTTGAGTACTTGAAATGCAGCCAGCACAACTGGGATACCGACTCTTTTAAATGTATTTAACTGATGTTATCTTAAACTTAAACAGCCACAATGTGGTTGGTTGTAACCATAGTGGAAAACACAAGTCTGAGAGAGCAAGAGGTGAAAGATCTAGTTGTTAGTTCCAACGTGTGTGATACAAAACACAAGGCCATCAACTGAAACTGTGCCAATGAGGAGGAAAGCAGGATTAGGAGGGAATAGAACAGATGTGCTTCCTTTTAAGACAACCTGATATATCCAAGTTCAGGCTGGATAAATGCAGGGGAGATAACTGCCATTTACAAAAGCATTCACGTTGCCTTGAAATACTAGGTTCGTGAATAAGTTCAATATATGTTGTCCCAATGTATACACAGTTTTGTTTTGTTTTTTTCCCAGAAAGCATCCATTGTACAGAAACATCCATGTAGAGGGGTAGAGGCAGGGAGTGTCAAAGAAACAGGGACAAATAAATCCAGCTTGCCTTCTCCTTTATCTCCCTCACACTTCATGCAACAAAAATTTATTGAGCATGCGCTACATAATAGTATTAATGGGGAAAAGATAATTAAGTCTTAGACCCCATTCTCAGGGACCTTATCAAGAAGAAACTAGAAAAGGCAGCATACAAATCCAAAACTGTCTCCCTCCAGGTCTTGCTTCCCACTACATGACAGCAAGGAGTCAGAGAACTGTCCAGAGATCTGCATTACCTAAGGCTCCACCGCACTCTGAAATTATGAGCAAATTTTATTCCCATTATATCTAAAGGGATCGTGTCTTTGAAAAACAAATATACCCAAGAATACAAATCTTCAAAATATTTTGGGGAAAAATTTTTTTACATCACTTTCAACATTTAATACAAAACACAACACTGTGGGCCTTAGCAGCTGCTGCCAACAGGTGGCACCTACTGAGCCCTCACCATTTGCCAGACACAAGACCACCTCTATTATCTGTACTATCGTATTTTTCAAATAACCCTATGAGGCCTATACTTGACTTATGCTCCATTTATGAATGGGGAAACTGAGGTTTATACTGATGGAGGAAGTGAGGCATTAAGTGCCCAAGCCTAGTTTAAAACACGGCCTTGCCAGTGCGAGGCAAGGAGTTTTAGCCCCGCATCGGCTACAAGAGAGCATACAGGCAATAAGGGTATGTATGTGTGTGTATCCTAAACAGACATTCCCAGCCACAGAACTGGAGCCGGAACGTCCTAAAAGAGCAGGGGAAAGGCCCCAGAACCAAAGTGCTGGCCGGGACATTAACGGAGAGCGTTTTATGAAGGTCAGTGCAGGCTCCGGGCAAAGCAAAGGTCAGCGCCGAGCCAAAGCACTGCAGAATCGACGGTGGCAGAGCGCGCGGCTTCCGGAGGGCCCCGGGCGGAAGGGAGAGCGGGGTCCAGGGGGTCCCGGGTCCCCGTTCCCCGCAGGCGTCCGGGCTGGGAAAGGAAACCGCGGCGTGAATGGAAGCAGACAGGGCCCCGAGGAGCGCCACGGCCCAGGCGGGGCAAGAGGCGAGCGACCCCGGACAGCGGCCTGGCCGCAAGCGTCCAAGAAGGGGCAGGGAAACCAGCATCCGCGCGGCGCCGGGGACCCCCGCCCGCATGCGCACGCCGGCCCGCGTCTCACCTGCTCCGCGCCGGCGCCGACACGCTCAGCGTCCGGGGCGCCACCGCGCCGCCGCCCCGGCCCGGCCCCCCCGGCCCCCCGGGCCCCCCGAGCCCCGCGAGGCAGCCGGCTCCCGCGCGGGGTCCGGCGTGGAGCAGCCAACGATAGGCCGCGCCGCCCAGGGCCACGGAGGCGGCGCGCAGGAGCCGGGCGCCCCCCGCGGCGGCCATGGCCGGCGGTCGGGTAACTACCGGAAGCGACGCTGAGGCCGCACGGCAGCGGCCGCGAGAGGCTCGGCGAGCGCGGGCGAGCCTAGACGCCGGGGGGCCGCGGGGAGGAGCACGGCGACTGCGGTCCGGGCGAGGGCCTGCTCCGAGCTGCGGCCGTGGGCTGCGCTCCTTCCGGGTGACCTATAAACCCTGCGGCTCCCCAAGTGCGGCCCGTCCCCCCACTCCCGCCCGTTCCCACTCCTCCCGGGCGGGTGTGGCCTTTAGGGGGCGGGGCCGGGCGCTGGGTCTGCACCCGAGGACCGCCTTTGTCTTCACCTGGCTGCTCGGTCCCCGGTGTCAGGACCGGGAATTTTAAAGAATAGCTGAACGTTCGACGGAAAGATGCGGTAAAACACCCCCAGGTAACGAAACCGCTTTCTCCTGTTCCGCACTTCCTTTCTCCTCCTCCTCCCTGTTAAAATAAAAAGCAACGCGGGGAGATTGTCATCCTGGAGTTCCAAATAGGCTGAAAGGGAATTCTGGGCATTGTCAGACAAGGGCAGTAGGAGATTTCACAGTGCCAACCACCGTGATACACAGAGGAACAACTTTGATTATGACGTTATAAATAATCGCAGCGATCAAGAAACTAGGGGCTACTGGGGAAAGCATGTGTAATAATCCACTGCAAGCAAATGCGCGTCCAGTACGTGAAATCCAAGAGTTTGGAAACTTTTGGATGAACTGAGATTTTACTAAAGACTTCTACGAAAATGAAGACAGATAAGTTAAAAAATACACGTTCTCAAGATGAATACGTTGCCGTGGAAAGAGCATGGGGCTTTGAGGTCATAAATAGCAATGTTCAAATCCAAGGTTTGCCACTCTTGAACTCTCTGAGACCTTGGATAAATTATCCTCCCCAAGGATCAGAGTGTAACACTTTAACACTGATAAGATGTTCCGCTGTCCAGGGCCATTCTGAGGGTTACAGAAAAATACGCACAGCGGTACAGTGCGTCACAAGCTTTGACCCCCTTCCCTAAGGCCACCTTTCAAAAAAGGTCAATATTTCAAAAAAGGTGGATATTGTAGCTGTGTTAAATGCGATAAAAGATATTTTAAGGAATATTCAGAACAAGAAAGGCTAGACCTGACCAGAGTTTCTCGAGACAACCTTTGGGGGGTATTAAACCCGGAGGCAGGGAGACAGCAGTCGTGTGGCTCCCAAATTGCTTAAATTTTCCCGTAAAAAAGACTTCTAGACTTCTAGGCTGTAAAGGACACGACAAGCCCTGACAATCGGAAAGAGAAGGTTGTAAAAAAAAAAAAAAAAAGTTAATTTTCTTTTTTTATAAGCTCAAATCTTCAAAGTGCGATTAATTTTAATTGTAGGAAGGAAACAGGGATGGCCTGGGAGTGCACACATTCCCTCTCAGCAAATCTAGCTTCAACTGGGTTTTAGCCCTTCCAGCTTTCTGCTTTGTGGGGTAGTTGTTCATCTTAGTAGACCCCATACTAGCAGCTCTAGGGCTTTGAGCACATCAAGTGTTGAGTAAATAGTCGTGAATAAGTTAATGTTGTCCTGTAACTTCCTTTAGTAACCATGACAGTTCATGAAGCCTGTAGGTGAAAATGAAAGATGGAAAAAACATGTTTTCCAGATCTTCAAAGATGGATCAGAGTTGATTGCAAAGGTTACAAATATCAATTCAGCAGTATTCCATATGGGATTTATAAACATGTGGGCCCTAATACATGTACAAAGTAATACAGAATTAGGAAGAGCTTTTGCTTATGTATTTCTTTTCTTCTAAAGCTCCCACCCCTCCATCCTTCACTTCTGTTGAAATCCATCCATATTTGGGAGCTCTTTTCAAATTCTTTCCCTTAAAGTGGTGCCTACTGGGGCGCCTGGGTGGCACAGTCGGTTAAGCGTCCGACTTCAGCCAGGTCACGATCTCGTGGTCCGTGAGTTCGAGCCCCGTGTCGGGCTCTGGGCTGATGGCTCGGAGCCTGGAGCCTGTTTCTGATTCTGTGTCTCCCTCTCTCTCTGCCCCTCCCCCGTTCATGCTCTGTCTCTCTCTGTCCCAAAAATAAATTAAAAAAACGTTGAAAAAAAAAAATAAAGTGGTGCCTACTTACCCCAACAGATCATCCCTCCCACTGCTGAATGCCTGACACCTTTGTCCTTTCTCGTAAAACTTGTACCTCTTCAAATAGAATACTGTTCACAAGAATGCTTTGTAAACTGAAAAGTGTCATAAAAATTCAGATTTAGTGTTTCTTGAGCACCTACTCTTGAGCTTCATGGTACTGTGGGTTCCATCACACATACTTTACATAGCTTTTGTAGATGGAAGCTTCCAAGATAAGGATGCAGTCTTACTCGTCTTCATGTTCCCAGCACCTGGCATAGGGCCTGGCACGATGCAGCCATTTTATAACGTCTCTTAAGAATTGTATCAGGGGCGCCTGGGGGGGCTCAGTTGGTTAAGCTTCCGACCCTTGGTTTCAGCTCAGATCATGATCTCAGGGTTTATGGGTTCGAGCCCCACATGGGGCTCCGTGCTGGCAATGTGCAGCCTGCTTGGGATTCTCTCTCCTTCTCTCTCTGCCCCTCCCCTGCGTGCTCCCTCTCTCTCAAATAAATAAAAAATTGTGTTAGGAGCTTCCACAATTTTTATCTCATTTCATTATCACAGCAACTCTGTCTTTAATCCATAAATGTCTTTAATCCATAAATATTTATTGACATAAGCAGTATGTAAATCACCATGCTGGTGCTAGAGAGACAGCAGTGAGCAAAACAGCCCCTGCCCGCTTACTTTGCACGTGAGGAAGGTGAGGTGTAGGATGGTTGTGCCTTCCTTAGACTCACACTGCTGGTGAGCTATAGATCCAGACTGTAAATCTGGGTCTTCCTGGTCCCAAGTCCAGGGTATGAACATAAGAAACGATATTCTTATTATTTTTATTATATTTTATTATATATTCACATATGTCATCCATGTAAACTTTTTATGTATTTTTTCGGTGCCAAATAGCTTTTTATATTATTAATGCGTATTTTATATGTCATGTTTTCCAACTCTGCATTCAGTAATAAATGCTAAAGATTCTACACAGCCTGTGTAATTTAGGGATAAGGTCAGAAATTATCTAAATTTTGTTTGGGTTTTTTGTTTGTTTGTTTTTAGAAATTAAGTATTTTAAAAGGAGTACAAAATTAGACCTAAGTATGTTTCATCTCAAGAAATTACTCACTCCACCCCGACCTGATTTATTTTTTAATTTTAAGTGTAATCTTTTTTAACTAGGCTTCACGCCCAGTGTAGAGCCCAAAACGGGGCTTGAACTCACAACCCTGAGGTCAAGACCTGAGCTGAGATCCAGAGTCAGACACTTAACCTACTGAGCCTCCCAGGTGCCCCCCCCCCCACCCAGGTGATTTATTAATATGGCTAATATTGGTGTGTTTCCTAAATTTTAAGGTATAATTGATATTTAAGGAAGTTGCCGTCTCTGTCTCTTTTTTTTTTTTTTTAAGTTTATTTATTTGAGTAATCTCTGCATTCAACATGGAGCTCAAACTCACAACCCTGAGATCAAGAGTCACACACTCTTCCGACTGAGCCAGCCAGGCGCCCCTAAATTAATGGTTTTGTCTTAATTGGTCTTCCTGCCTGTGGTCTTATCAGAATTGCTCTGAGACATCCTCCATACTGCCAGTAGGCTGATCCTATTAAAATACGTGATGGAAAAATCCTTGAATGACATTTCATCATCATTTATTAATAGAATAAAACAAACCGTTCAGCTGGACGCACAATAGCCCTCAAGCTCTGCCCTCCCCTGCCCATCAGTCCTGCATCGTGTCTTTCTCCTCTGCAGGGTATGTTGGCCGCCTGCTGCTGGCTCACTTCTAGCCGGCCTCCGGCACTCCTTTCAGTCCTTGGGGGAACCGCACTTTGACCCAGGCAACTTGGGAACCGTGCACACGGTAAACCCTTCTGCCACAGCTGACACTTAACTCGTTATATGCAAATGAGAGCTTGGATCAAGTAACTTGCAGTTTCAGGTCCCAGTTCTTGTTAAGATTACTTTTTATGTTCTTTTAAACTTTTAATATGCCCCCCAAATGTTAACAGCTCGTTGTCTTTTTTTGTCGTGTTAGTCACCCCTGATGAACGATTTGCTTGGGGTTGCAAAATGCGGGTGTTCTAATTTTATCATTCCTTCTTCATTGATCATCTAGACTACTTCTATAAAGGCAGACTTGGGGTGTCTGGGGGGCTCAGTCAGTTAAGCATCCGACTCTTGATTTCAGCTCAGGTCACGATCTCACAGTCATGGGATTGAGCCCTGTGTCGGACTCTGCACTGATAGTGCGGAGCCTGCTTGGGATTCTCTCTCCCTCTCTCTCTCTCTCTCTCTCTCTCTCTCTCCCTCCCTCCCTCCCTCTCTCTCCCTCTCTCTCTCTCTTTCTCTCTTTCTCTCTTTCTCTCTCTCGCTCAAAATAAGTAAATATTTAAAAGAAAAAAAGTCAGACTTGTCCTCAACTTCTGTTCAGATCTCCCCAAAGAGAACCGGTATGGAAAAGGCAGGATAAATGCTTGATAGTTTATCTGCTACAGTTGCAGCTTTATTCACGTTCTCTCTTTATTCAAAAGCTACTCTGAAAAGTTATAATTTTCTAACAAATAGTACATTTCACCTAAATTTTCCAAATCTATTGGCATAAGTTTTTTCCCAGTATTTACTTATCTTTTAAAAAAAAATCTCTGCTAGATCTATAACTAATATTGCATTTCATATTTCTCATATTATTTTCTGGATCTCCTTTCTTTTTTCTTTGAATAACCTTGGCAAAAGTTTGTTTTATTGGTCTTTTCAGATAACAGCTTTGGACAGTGATCTTCTGTGCTTTATCTTTGTTTTCTAATCTTACTCATTTACCTTTATAAGTTCTTTCTTTCTTTCTGGGTTCTTGGGATTTATTACTTTGTTCTTTTTCTAACTTCTTGATGTAGATACTTAGTTCATTAGTTTTCAGTCTCGTTTTTAAAATAAGTATTTAATTTCTCGAAGTACTTAAATTTCCTCTAAGTAGTGTGTTTAGCTGTGTCACGAGTCTGAAATGTGGTATTTTCTGTATTGTTCAGTTAATTTTTAATGTCTCTTTATTTTTGAGAGAGACAGAGAGCAAGCAGGGGAGGGGCAGAGAGAGAGAGAGTGGGAGACAGAATCCCAAGCAGGCTCTGTGCCATCAGCAGAGAGTCCAGAGCGATGCAGAGCTTGAGCCCACAAACTGTGAGATCATGACCTGAGCCGAAATCAAGAGTCAGACACTTAACCAACTGAGTCATCCAGGTGCCCCTGTATTGTTCAGTTTAAATATTATCAGATTTCCACTCTGTTTATCCTCTGATGGTGAGCCATTTGGAAGTGTCTTAAATGTTTAAATATTCAAAGGTTAGAAGTTAGTAACATTGCAGAAGCAAAGGTCAGTGAACCTGTAAACACAGCAATAGAAAGTTTCCAGAGTGACATCCACAGTGAAAGAAGTCTAGAGAAATGTAAGAACATAGCATCATTGGCCTATGAACAATATCACATGGTCTAACATACTGCTATTTGGAGTTGCAGAAGGAAGGAAAATGAGACTGAAATGAAGTCATTTTTAAACCAACAAAAAGTAATAGACCTGTTGCTCTCAGATTCACTGAAAGAACTTACAAAGACTGTGTCTACAGTAGGCAGCTTCTGACATGGCTCCCAGTGATCCCCGCCTGCTGGATTCACACCTAAGTGTAATCTCCTCCTCCTGAGGGCGGGCTGGACCTAGTGATTTGTTCCTAAAAATTGAAAACAGAAAAAGGGCGATGGGGTGTCACTTCTGCATTACGTTATAAAAGACTGCGAACTCTGTCTTGCTGGCTTTCTTCCTCTGTTGCCCTCCTGGCTTACATTCTGTGATGAAGAATCTGCCAGGTCAGAGAGGCTCGAATCGCAAAGAACCAAGAACAGCCAGCAAGGAACTGAGACGTTAGTCCAGTTATCCACTCGCGAGTAACAATCCTGTCGACAACCATCTCAGTGAGCTGGGAAGCAGAGACTTCCTTAGTCGAGCCTGGGAGGACGACCACATCTCCAGCTGACCCATGACTGTGGCCCAGGAGAGACCCTGAAGCAGCGGGCCCAGTGATGCCACACTACGTCGAGAAACAGATAATAAATGTTGTTTCAGTTCATTATGCTTCGGAACCATTTGTTAGGCAGTGATAGATAGCCAATATAATGTTCTTCAAGAATAGTGAAATTGAACCCAAAAGGAAGGGGTAAGAGGCAAAAAGAAATGATACAGCAAAATATTAGCAACCATATGGGTAAATCTAAATAAAAACTGATTGTAAAACAGTAATAACAACTATGATCTCGTGAGAAGATAAAAATAAAAGCAAAAGAGAATTCCATGACTGAGCCGATATATCATATAAAACAGGAAATTAGTAATCAGGGTGAAAGTGTTATTGAGAAGATCCTCTCCCTTTCTTCTTTTTGGTAACAGAGTATCTTGAACTTTAGCGGAGCACATGGCTTTCCAGCTAGAGACCACATTTCCCAGCTTCTTTTGCAGGTGAGCATGTCCCTGTAACAGCTCTTGCCAAAGCCACGCAAGTGCAACCAGATAACCCTTTTTAAAGGAAGCTATTTGTTTTCCTTTCTATTTTCCTTTCCCAGTTTCCTAGAAAATGGCAACAACCAGGGTGGTCACGGGAGATGCAAAAATGGAAGGTAAAGATTGAAGATGACAGACTGTCAGAGCCTGTATGACATCACGTAGCAGAGCCACCTAGCAGTGTCCCCAGCCCACGGCTGCAGTGTTCCATGAGGAACAAGTTAACATTTATGCTACTTAAGGTATGTATTTTAAAGACTTTGTTACCACAGCTTAGCCTCTGTCTTGACAAATATATAATTTAAGCTCCAAAAGAATAAAAGAAGGGAAAAAAACATTTAAAAGCACATATTTTAAAAGAATAAAGTGAAATCTTGAAAATAAGTCCCAATATATCAAAAGTAAATGGATTAAATATACCAATGAAAAGGCAGACTTTGTTTTCTAAAAATTTTTTTTAACGTTTGTTTATTTTTGAGAGAAAAAGAGACAGAACACGAGTGGGGAAGGGGCAGAGAGAGAGGAAGCCACAGAATCGGAAGTAGACTCTAGGCTCTGAGCTGTCAGCACAGAGCCCAGTGCGGGGCTCGAACTCACAAACTGCAAGATCTTGGCCTGAGCTGAAGTCGGACGCTTAACCGACTGAGCCACCGAGGCGCCCCATTTAAAATGCAAAAATTCTGACTCTACCACATTTAGATGAGGTATATCAAAATTGTAAAAGGTATAAAAGGATAGAAAAATACAAGGTAAGTACCTTGGTGTATTGCTGTCCAATTAAGGGGACTTTATTTAAATCCAGTTAAATGGGCCAGGAAAAAAATGCATTTTAAAGGATAAACAGGGTCACTAAAAAAGTGTTAAGCATTAAATTAATTTGGAATATCTAGCAACTCTAAACTTACAAGTATCTAAGAACATAGCATATATGTATGTTATATATTATATATAAAACAATTTCATGGGAAAATGGGCAAATATGCAATCACATTGGGAGATTGTTAGCATACTTTTGGAAATTAATGCATCAAACATTCAGTAAGACTAGTAAATTTGACAGGTGTAGTAACCTGTACTTAGTTGAATAATCTAAATTTCCAATTAAGTACAGAGGGAACACTGATAAAAATTGACAGTGTACTGAGTGATAAAGTATCAGTAAATCTTAACAATTTTTTACAGAGAACACCTTGTAATTGAAAATAAAAATAAGGATTAGTTACTTTGTTCTAAAATTTAAGTACTTCACAAGGTAAATTGAAGCTTTCTAAACGGATTTATGTTTATGTTAACTACCCCCTGGAGATGTTTTTAGAATTCTGATATTTCAGTGTTGGCATATTTTGCTTTCAGGACCATACTGCGGTAGCATACATTAATAGCTCTTGATTCGCGCTATCATTATCAAAATCCACAAAGACATAAGATTTCAAAGACAGTCAAAATGAGGTGTATATGTCATCCTAAAGAGGGTAGGGGGTCTAGAACTTCAAAGGTAACGAAAGCAATTCACAGGAAGATGAAAAAGACTAAATATTTGGTGAACATGTTTTTCTGCACCCTTCAGAAACAGTGGGATTTTGATCAAGGAGGCCTTGCTGGGCTTCTCCCCGTCTACTATACCTACTTCCTAGTGTGATGTAGGTATCTGGTGCTGACTCTCCTCCTGGAGCAGGTCCTGTGTCTAAATTCTTTGAGGCAGTAAGAGGGAAGGTCACAGTTTCTTCCTGAGTCTTTTTGGGAAGAAGGCTTGAGATAATCTGGATGTCAGAATGGCACATTTTGGCGTGAGCTGCCCTTGGTTCCTACCCAGGCCAGACCAGCATGAAAAACAACAGTAAAAAAAAACTCGAGTTAATGGTGTTGTGCGATAGCTTAAGACCAGTCTCCAGGAGGGTGGCAGTTGGTTTCTTTGGATTAAGAATGAGTAACTAGAGAGCAGTTGCCAAATTTCCTTGGACTTAGTTGACACCAAGCTTTGGGTTACAAAAAATGTTTTTCTGTTCTAATGTTGTTACTTACAGGAGTTTCTGAATACTATTCTGTTGCATAGCCTCAGATTTGAGGTCTGCTTTGAAGAATCCAGTTTTATCAAAACTTACCTTAATTTTGACCAGCGTTTCAACTTCCCAACTCTTTTTGATTCTTTTTTTTTTTAATGTTTATTTATTTTGAGAGAGAGAGAGAGCGCAGGCATAAGCAGGGGAGGAGCAGAGGGAGAGGGAGACAAAGACTCCCAAGCAGGCTCCACGCTGCCAGCCCTGTGTGTACAGCTATATAATATGAACTGATATGTGTATGGTGTTATTTATTTGCATCACTGTCTGTATTAGCAAAATATTGATAATGTGCTTCAGGGGCGCCTGGGTGGCTCGGCCCGTTGAGCACCCGATTCAACTCAGGTCATGATCTCATAGTTTGTGGGTTTGAGCCCCCTGTCAGGCTCATGCTGACAGCTCAGATTCTGGAGTCTGATTTGGGTTCTGTGTCTCCCTCTCTCTCTGCTGCTCCCTACTCGTGCTCTGTCTCCTCTCAAAAATAAATAAACATTAAAAAAAAAAAAAAAACTTTTAAATGCCCTCAAAGTGTCCTTCATCTGGAGGTTAAATGAACTCTGGTACTACCCTGCAATGGAATAATGCGCAGCTGAAAAATAAAGTAAAAGGTTCTTTGTGTACCGACACATGGTGACTTATAAGATATATTAAGTGAAAAATTGAAGTGAATATAATGTATCATCTTTGGTGTAAGAAAGAGGAGAAAATAAGTATTTATAATCATATGGCTTGAACTTGTGTAGTAAGCCCTGAAAGGATAAATGAAAAAGAAATAGAACAGTAGGGTAGGGTAGACAGGTGCAGGGCAGGGAGCGAGGCTCCCCAGTGTGTACGTCGTGATAGGGCTTTAACTTTTGGACAGTGCAGATGCGTTACCTATTCAAAACAAAACAAAGTAAGCAAAGCTTTGGAAAGAAACAATATTCCTCTTTCCACGGTTTATAGGTTTTTGGGTTTGTTTTTTTTTTTTTTTTTTGAGCATGTTATACTTTTTGATAATCTTGTACGGGAACTCAAGGCATTGAGAAGCCAGAACAAGAGAGGAAAACGCAGCACAGTCTCCTGTGAGAAAAAAACTTAGAGTCAGCATATGAGAGAAAGCTGGATCCAGGAGAGCATAAAATGGCAAAACAGCATAACTGTCTACACAAAAAGACCTAAATGATACTGAAACCTTTGTATACATTGAGAAAACGTAGGCCCCACATGTTAAGTGGCTTGCCACCATCACTCAGCTTATTTGTGGAGAAATCAGGACGAGATTCCCAGGACCCCTAATAAACAATCTCCATGTTTGTGTCTGTATTTGTGACTATATTGTGTCTATATGTCTCTGTTCATTAGTCATACCCCGTTACTACGCTGGCTGCACGGGCCCTGTGCCTCAGCATCTTTCCTCTGCCGTTCCCTCTGCCTGAAATGCTTTTCCCCCCAGAAAGCTACGTGCCTCACTCCCTCACTTTCTTTACATGTCTTTTCAAATGTCACTTTTTTTAGTGAGGCCTTTGCAAATCGTAAAATAGCAACTGCCTACCCCCTCTTCCATGCTTCCTATGTTGTGCAGCATTTGTCAGCCGTCTCACACACTTTATACTTATTTATTTATTGTCTCTCTCCATATCCACCCTTCCCCCACCTCCTGGCATACACTCTTCAGGAGGGTAACAACTTTAATGTACTCCCGATAAGAGTATAGTAAATCCTCTTAGTTAGATAAATCAGTGTTGGGGCACCTGGGTGGCTCAGTCGGTTAAGCGTCCGACTTAACTCAGGTCATGATCTTGAGGTTCACGAGTTCGAGCCCCGCATCATGCTCTGTGCTGGAGCCTGCTTCGAATTCTGTGTCTCCCTCTCTCTCTGACTCAGTCTCTCTCTCTCTCTCTCTCTCTCTCTCTCTCTCTCTCTCTCTCCAAAAAAAAAAAAAATTAGAAAAAATTAAGAGCAGCTGTGTCTTTTAAAAAAATAAAATAAAAATAAATAAATGTTTTGCCCCATAGTAAGCATTTATTAAACATTAAAGAGTTAATGAACTGAAACTACCCCTGAGCTTGAGAGTAGAAATGAAGTGAAACGGTCAGAAAAGCAATTCCAAGTGTTCGAAATATGTGGACAACCTGGTGGGCCAGGTTTCTCTAGGATAAAGAGGCCAAAAGGACCGGAAAGCTGCATAAGCCTTGTGTTAGACCAGGTCAGCCCCTGGGACTCTCATAGTGGTAACAGTATCAGTGGAAGGTCTTCCAGAAAGGCGACTTTTGCAAACTGAAAATAGTTAATTGAGGACCAGTGAAAATCCTTAAACAACAAAAATTCAACTTAGTAGGTTGAAAGATAAAATTGGCTTTATCAAACTATTCATGAAAGGGGCAGCAGCCCATGTAGCAAATTGAAAGGCGCTCCTTTCAGCTGCAGAAAAGGAAAGGTTTTTAAATCAGAAAGGGAGCAAAAAAGAGGAAATTATTACCAAAGAAGGCATTGTTTCAGGCAAGGTCGCCCTCCTAAGGAGAGCAGGAGGGTCTATCGGTAAATTTCCTAGTACTAACCAGGAAATTCACGTTGACCAGTCCCAAGCTACACGCCTGGGGGTTGAAAGTGCAGGCAGGTTAGGCAAAATAAGTCTTGGCTTACTCGCATGGAACTCTTGGCATAAGTGACTCTGTATTTTTTAAGATTTTATTTTTAAGTAATCTCTACACCCAGTGTGGGGCTTGAACTCATGACCCTGAGATCAAGAGTCACATGCTCTACCAATCGAGCCATCCAGGCGCCCCAGAGTGACTCCACTTTAGACGGTGGTTTTTCATTTAAACAAAACAAATGGAAGGCTCTGGCTTCTGTAAGCCCACAGTAGCCAAAGTAATTAATTACTATTATGAGACACTGAAACTTTCCTGCAAGAAAGAAAATGTGCTCAGAAGGAATGATCAAAATCCCTTTAAACTCCTTCTATCCAGACATAGAGCTTGGCAGAGTGAAAATTAAGTCTAAAGTTAAGGGAAAGTGTATTCAGTCTCCACTTAATTTGAAGATTGCAAACAAAGCCATTATGGAGAAATTTAGGTAGCACTGGTCATTTTCATTCAATAGATGGAGCCAGAGTAGAAAAGAAACAGTCTGGCAGATTGTGAAACTGCACAAAGAGGGATTCAAAACTGGGAATCCACTGTGGATTCCAGCCCCTAAGAGTCCATTAGGCGTCTACCCAACCCACCCAGGGCTTTCGCCAGTTGCCAGTCAGTTGCGGGTGGGGGGTTGGGGTGAGGGGGGCTCTCGCTAAGCCGGTGATCTAATTGCCTCTGCCTTAAACTGCTCTTGGCTCCGCTTGGCTCATTCTCTTCCTCAGGCTGCAGTGAAGCCTTCCTCCGCTTTGCTAGCAGAGAGATCCTCCCTGCTCTTCCCGGCCCCACATCCTATTTAGTTACTCAGGGGCTAATCAGCATTTGTAATTGCATTTTGTGTATATGTTAATTATCTGCTCCCCCCTCCCCCGCCCCAGAATGTAAGCTCCATAAAGGCACATTGCCCACAGCATGCTCAGCACCCAGCAGACAGTTCAGTTCGGAGCGCAGCGAATGTTCAGTAAATATTTGTTGAATGTATGAATTGGCATTCTGGATTGTTTGAATTGCTGGGCACTATACCAAGGCTTTTACATGCATTTTTCTCTATCTCTCATGAGATAAACATTGACTGTGGAAAAGCTGAAGCTTAAAGAGGTTGTATAATTTGTCCAAGGTCACATAGCAAAGCTGAGAATTAAAACCAAGTCTTTCGGATTCTAAAATCTCTGCTGTCAGCTCACAGAACTTTCATAAACAAGCAAGTGGTAGTGTATTAGGGTAAAGTTTTCACAAGAAAGCCAAGGGGAAAAAGTAGGAGATGCCAGAAAATTGGCTGTGGCACTCAGTTTTGTCACTGCTCCCAACATTTGCTCCTGTGCCAGCCATTCTGTATAGTTCAAAATTAAATATGCTTTCTGGTCCTGGATTCAGATTTCAAAGGAGAAGACCCAAGATCTCTTCACACCTCCTCCTCTTCCTTTGTCCACCGCTCATGCGTCCTTCCGACTGTCACTCTCTGGGCACACTCAAAGGCAAAACATTAGACCGTGTTACTGTGTCACTGCAAGAAGGCAGATCTGGTGCCGGGCAAGTGTAAGACAATCCTACTGAGACAAAGAGGGACGCTTAGAAGGTTTGAAAGGTAACAAAAGAGAACACACAAGCATCGAGAGGGCCCGTAAAGACAGATCTAGGATCCAGACATGAACGTGTATGTGAATGGGAGACAGGGCATTCAGGAGTGGAAGGGAGCAAGACCAAGCAATCAGGACCCACGTGTGAAATCGAGAAGCAGCACATTACATTAGATTAGTGCTTGGAGGGAAATGTGACTCAAATTCTGTCATTCTCTTTTCATAATAGAAATGTCACAATTAAGACTAAAAGAAACGAGGGAATACAAATAAAAGACCCAGCTTGAAATCCCAAGTTTTCAGAAAAAATATCCTCTCTACATCCCCTAGCGCTCCTGCAAAACATGACTCAAACCCACAAGGTCCAGAAAGGAGCTAAATTGCAATGCTTTCACCTGAAACAATCTCCCTGGCGTACTCTAAATTTTCATTAAGTGAAAAGAAGGTTGCGACGGAAAATTCTATTCACAGCCTGCACCGAAGCCCCAGGAAGGCCATTGGCAAACTGCCTCAGGGCGTATCAGAAATGGGGTATAAATGTGGACATCTTGTACTTGTTCATGTTCAGGTTGAGGACCAGCCAGACCTGCGGCCCCTGGGAAGTATGACCGGAGACCTAGCCTGCTTGGTCTTCTACTCCTCACCGCACGCACTGCAGGGACAGGTTCGCAGGCCCCAAAGTGTGTTGTTCCCTGCAGGCTGGGAGGTGAGAGGGAAGGTGAGGGTGTCCTTCCTTACACGCACCTGTCCCACTGCTACGTGTCTGTCAGGTAATGCCAGTGCCTAGACAATTCCATCCCGCTGCCCGAGGCTGGGGTGTTCTCATCAGACGAGAAGTGATTCTAGGGAAGGGCCTTTCTGTTCTCCATGCATACTCTCCAGAATCCAAAGTGAGCAAAGGTGGTTTCTTTGAGATTAAATCTATTTCTTTAAAAAAAAAAAAAATGTTAACGTTTATTTATTTTTGAGACAGAGAGAGACAGAGCATGAACGGGGGAGGGTCAGAGAGAGGGAGACACAGAATCTGAAACAGGCTCCAGGCTCTGAGCTGTCAGCACAGAGCCCGACGCGGGGCTTGAACCCACGGACCGCAAGATCATGACCTGAGCTGAAGTCGGCCGTTTAACCGACTGAGCCACCAGGTGCCCCAGAAGCAAATCTTTTTTAAGAAAATTTTTTAAAGGTTATTCCTGTTTTGAGAGAGAGAGAGGGAGAGACTGAGAATGAGCGGGGGAGGGGCAGAGAGAGAGAGGGAGACACAGAATCTGAAACAGGCTCCAGGCTCTGAGCTGTCAGCACAGAGCCCGACATGGGGCTTGAACTCACAGACCATGAGATCATGACCTGAGCCAAAGTCGGCCGCCCAACAGACTGAGCCACCCAGGCGCCCCTATTTACTTCTTTTTAAAAATAGTTTTGTATTTGCCACAGGACAATAAAACGTGTTCTAATTTTTTTTCTCTTAAGAGGAAGTCACCTTTGTTTCTTCTGTATGGGGGAAATACAGATATGTAACAACTAGTGTTTCAGAGAATGGGGAAGCTCCATTACTAAAAATTCCAACTGGATCAAAGATTTAAATGTGTAAAAGGAAATCTAAAGGTACTAGAAGAAAACATAGAAAGGACTCCCATGAAACATGGTACATTGACCATATGCCTTTATCTTCTCTCCTTGTGGTGGGCAACATAATGGCTCCCAGGGTCTGTCCACATCGTAATCCCCAGAACCTATGAATGTTACCTGATTGGACAGAGACTTTGCAGATGTGATTAAGTTAAGCCCCTTGAAATATGGACATTATCCTGGATTATCTGAGGGGGCCCTAAAAGTAACAACTAGTATCTTTTTGGAGAAACAGAGGGAAGAGATGTGATCACAGAGGCAGAGATTGGAGGGACGTGGCCACAAGACAAGGAAGCTGGAGGAGGCCAGGAAAAGATTTTCTCGTAGAGCCTATGTCTCTACGGGAGTATGGCCCTGCCGATGTCTTCATTTCAGCCCAGGGAAAGTGATTGCAGATTTCTGGCCTCCGGAAATGTGAGAGAATAAATTTCTTTGGTTTTAAGCCACCAAGTTTGTGGTAATTTGTCATAGCAGCCCCAGGAAATTAGCATACTTCTAGATCCATCCAAACTCCACTAGAATAAGCTACAGGTGAGAAAATGATACAGCTCATAAAGATAAGGAGAATGGCAGAAAAGGACTTCAGTAAGTGTTTGGAAGATGGAAAAGAATGAACGAGTGAACGAGTGAATCAATGAATGATTGAGAGAGACTGTCAGAGTTGGGAACAATGCAGGCTGAACCCCCTGGAAAGGAAGATGTGATCAAGGCAGAAGACACTTCTCCCAGAGAGGTCAGACTCAGGGTCTGCAAGCACCAAGCAGGCACAGGGGTGAGGAGCAGGACATTAGAGACAGTGGAAGTAGGAACACGAGCCTTGGTTCCCTTGCCCCACTCCCTTCTCTGATACTGGTTGCCAGGAGCCAGGTATATCCCTGTTTCTCACCTCCCTCACCCCAGTCCAGTCCCTTGATCCACCATCACATAAGCTGACGCGGATGTTCTGTTCCCGTTCCTTGTGTTGGAGAGAACTGTTGCTTCCTGGATGCGAGGGGGTAGGAGATGGCTGTGCAGGGCTGGGCACGGTCTTCTCCTTGTCCGCTCTTCCCCGTGGAAAGAAGACAAGCTTTCTGGTGACTACCACACTCTCCAAGGCACATCATTGTAAAATTTCGGTAAACTGGGAATAAAGAGAAGACCAGGGCTTCCAGAATGAAAAACCAGGCCACATAAGATGCTAAGGATCAGCAATCTGACTGGCATCAGACTTTTCAACAATAGTTCAAAATACTGGAAGATGATAGAGCAACACCTCAAAACTCTGAGATAAAATATCACTGAAAAAGTTTGTATCCAACCAAACTTCTAACAAGTGTAAGGGGAAAATAAGGGTATTTTCAGACATGCAAAGTCTCAAATTATTTGCCAACCATGTATCATCTAGGTGGAAGCTCCCAAAGGGTACAGTTCCATCGTAATGTGGAGTGAACAAGAGAGGCAACATGGGATCCAGAAAAACTAGAGGATGTACCCAGGAGAGTGGCAGAGGGGAAATCCTAGGATGATGGGTATTTATCACACCTCCGGAGAACAGGGGCCTGTGTTAAGTGCCAAAGGGAGACATCTAAGGAGAGGAATTTAGAACTGACAGGTTATTTCAGGTGTTGAGAATGTAGGGGGATATTATTACTGAGAGTTTTCTAAGTCTGTTGGATCGTTTGTGGGGAAGAAGGGTGATAATCTGTAGAAAAGGAAGCAGTTTGGCCAGGGCTATGGGGGTTCGCAATTACTAATGACAGGAAGCGGGAAGTTATGCAAGAAGAAGATACAAGTATATATACTGCTTGGTTCAGCATGAATAATATTTGAGTTTTATATAAACACTGACTTTTGACTAAACTAGAGATTTTGATATCACTGTGTTGGCAAAAGGCAGGGAGTGAAGCGGGGAAAGTTAGAGTTGGATAAGAAATCAAAAGCCTCAACAATTTCCTTTCTGGGATTGTAAATATATGTTTTTAAATAATCTCTTCACCTAACATGGGGCTGGAACTCACAACCCCAAGATCAGTAATCACATGTTCTACCAACTGAGACATCCAGGCACCCCTCAATCTAGGTATTTTGATACACGTACAAAGAAGGTCACCATATCGTTGAACAAAAGATAGCAAAAACAGAGACAACTTGCATACCTGTCTTTGGAACTGGTTGAATAGATCACGGTTAAATGGGGTATCATGCAAGCATTAAAAAAAAAAAAACAAAAAAACAGTCATCCCAGTATATGCCAACACGAACTACCTCCAGATAGTGAATACAAAAAAAGCCCACACAAACAAAATCAAGATGGAGAATAGTGGGTCCAATATACAGTATCACTATTTAGGAGGAAAATAAATATACATATGCAAACATGCACAAACATTGAGTCTGTGTATGTACAATCTCTGGAAGGATACACAAGAAACAATTCTATGGACAAACTAGTCAGGGGGGCAGGGATAGATAAGAGCCCTACTTTTCACTACATACCATTTTGTTACTTAAAATTTTATGCTAGCAAATATATTACCTAGTCAAATGTTGGAGGTTTTTTTACATAATTTTTTTTCAGGAATAGATTTTAGTGATTCATCACTTACATACAACACCCAGTGTTCATGCCAACAAGTGCCCTCCTTAATGCCCATTGCGCATTTAGCCCATCCCCCCCCCAATCCAATATCCCTCCAGCAATCCTCAGTTTGTTCTTTGTATTTAAAAGTCTCTTATGGTTTGTCTCCCTCTCTGTTTTTATCTTCATTTTCCTTCCCTTCCCTATGTTCATCTGTTTTGCATCTTAAATTCCACATATGAGTGAAGTCATATGATATTTGTCTTTCTCTGGCTGACTTATTTCGCCTGGCATAATACACTCTAGTTCTGTCCACATTGTTGCAAATGGCAAGACTTCATTATTTTTGATCACCAAATAATACTCCATTGTATATACATACCACATCCTTTATCCATTCATCAGTCAATGGACATTTGGGCTCTTTCCATACTTTGGCTGTTGTCAATAATGCTGCTATAAACACTGGGGTGCATGTGCCCCTTCAAAACAGCACATCTGTATCCCTTGGATAAATACCTAGTAGTGCAATTGCTGGGTCATTGGGCTATCCTATTTTTGATTTTTTGAGGAACCTCCATACCGTTTTCCAGAGTGGCTGCGCCAGTTTGCATTCCCACCAGCAGTGCAAAAAGGTTCCTCTTTTTTCTGCATCCTTGCCAACATCTGTTGTTGCCTGAGTTTTTAATTTTAGCCATTCTGACAGGTGTGAAATGATATTGTGGTTTTTATTTGTATTTCTCTGGTGATGAGTGATGTTGAGCATCTTTTCATGTATCTGTTAGCCATCTGGATGTCTTCTTTGGAAAGGTATCTTTGCATGTCTTTTGCCCATTTCTTCACTGGATTGTTTGTTTTTTGGGTGTTGAGTTTGATAAGTTTTTTTATAGATTTTGGATACTAACAAATGACATGTGATATGTCATTTGCAAATATCTTCTCCCATTCTGTCAGTGGCTTTTTAGTTTTGTTGATTATTTCCTTCACTGTGCAGAAGCTTTTTATCTTGATGAGGTTCCGATAGTTCATTTTTGCTTTTGTTTCCCTTGCCTCCAGAGATGTGTCAAGAAGTTGCTGCAGCCGAGGTCAGAGAGATTGTGGCCTGTTTTCTCCTTTAGGATTTTGATGGCTTCCTGTCTTACGTTTAGGTCTTTCATCCATTTTGAGTTTATTTTTGTGAATGGTGTAAGAAAGTGGTCGAGGTTCATTTTTCTGCACGTTGCTGTCCAGTGTTCCCAGCACCATTTGCTGAAGAGCCTGTCTTTTTTCCATTGGATGTTCTTTCCAGCTTTGTCAAAGCTTAGTTGACCATACGTTTGTGGGTCCATTTCCAGGTTCTCTGTTCTGTTCCACGGATCTTTGTGTCTGTTTTTGTGCCAGTACCATACTGTCTTGATGATTACAGCTTTGTAGTATAGCTTGAGGTCTGGGACTGTGATGCTTCCTGCTTTGGTTTTCTTTTTCAAGATTGCTTTGGCTATTTGTGGCCTTTTGTGGTTCCAATCACATTCTAGGATTGTTTTTTCTAGCTCTGTGAAGAATGCTGGTGTTATTTTGATACGAATTGCCAAATGCTTTCTTAAAGGGAGGGGGAAAAATACCTGGCAAGAGGAAAGAAACTTTAAAAAAACAAAACGAAACAAAATTAGTCCCCTTTGTATCTCAGCTTAACTCCTCAGTCATCATCTTCAAATGTCATTTCAATACTTTTAGCATTTTTCCTTTGGGTGGCAGCATCCACATTTTGGGAGTACAGTCCATCTACCGAGCCTTGAGGATCATTTAGCAATAGTGTTTGGAGGTCCTATTTTTCCTTTTCATAAGAAAAAACTTCATAAAATGTTTATTATATTTATAAAATGTATGACCTGGAAACATTCCTGAGTATTGTATCCGAAAAGAAAATAGAAATGAAAAGCAGGTTACCAGTTTGAGGGGATGTACAACAGACTGGGAAGATAATTCACCAAAATGTTGACAGTGATTTATCTCTGGGTAATAGAGCAGGAAATAGGTGAATTTTTTTTTTCTTTTTGTGCCTTTCCAAATTTCCTACAATGAGCACGGTATTTTTAAAAACATTGTTTATCCTTCTGTCCATGCCTTGCCATCAGCCTCCTTGGGCCCTTGGAGAACTGAAGAGAGTTATCCGGTACCCAAATATTTCCAGTGTCAGAAAGCTCTAATTTTTTAACTGTGGAATGAAAATAATGACAGAAACTTGAAACGTATAATAGGACTAATTGAAGGAGAGATTGAGGGGTAAAGGATCTTTTTAATACTCCCCACGCCCAGAAGTCGACTTACTGTGAAGCTAGTAAAGCTTATGCTTCAGGGCCTCCCCCTCCCTTACACTGATCCCTTTCAAAATATTGTATCCCATTTGAATTCATGATTTTGGATGACAAGGCCCATAAATTATCCTGCGGCAGAACCTACCAAACCCAGATCCACCATTGCCAAAGCACACTGAAATGGTCTCTGACAAGTTTGTCCCTGTCCTTGTATGAGGCAGGTTAGTTCTAACTATGCTTTGAGCAGGTGGGGGGGGGGGGGGGGAGGGGAATGCCTGTAAACTCCCCATTGAACTGGGAGGCCAAGCCTCATACACCCTGTACACTTGTTGCCTACCTAGCCCATGTCTGGCACATTTCAGGTAATCAGAAACCATTTGTAGCCCTGTTAAATGGCAGTGAATTTTCATGGAGAAGTAAGAGTTCCTAATTCATGGAGTAGTTGACGAGTAGTATTTGTAGAGCTGTTGCTCGTGGCTCGCAGAGAGGGTGCTCCTCCTGTCTTAAATAAACAGCGCCACAGAGAGGACACCTCATCCCCAGAGGAGCCCTTGGGACTGGTGAGCAGATCCCGCCAGGTGAGTCATCACCTGGTACAGCTTAGCAAGAGACTCTGGCTCCCCTCTTTGAAAAGCTGCATCTGGGGGCATTTGGGTGGCTCAGTCGGCTGGGCGATCGACTCCAGCTCAGGTCATGATCTCAAGGTTTGTGAGTTCGAGCCCCGCATCGGGCTCTGTGCTGACAGCTCAGAGCCTGGAGCCTGCTTCTGATTCTGTGTCTCCCTCTCTCTCTGTCCCTCCCCTGCTCGTGCTCTGTCTGTCTCTGTCTCAGAAATAAATAAACATTAAAAAAAAATTAGAAAAGCTGCATCAGCATACTTGGGATACAAAGAAAAAAACAAATCTGGTGTGTGACATAAATCTCTCAAACACAAGAGTGCAAACTGACATGGGATACCAAATGAGAAGAATGAACAAAAAAAGCTGCTGCCATATGACCCAGCACCTCCCCTCTGGGTACACACCCAAAGGGAATGAAAGCAGGGACTTGGGCAGAACGTACACCGCGTTCATAGCAGCATTTTTCATAATAGCCTAAAAGTGGGAGTAACCAGTGTTCATCAACAGATAAACAGATAAGCAAAACGTGGTCTCTACATATGATGGAAAAGGAATGAAATTCACACATGCTACACTGAACGTTGAGGACATTTTACTAAGTGAAATAAGCCTGTCACAAAAGGACAAATATTGTGGGATTCCCTTTATATGGAATATCCACAGCAATCAGAGTCACAGAGACAGAAAGCAGATGGTAGTTTCCAAGGATTAGGGGAGATGGGGAGTTGTTGTCTGATGGGTACAGAGATTCAGTTCTGCAAGATGTGACTGTACTTACGCCACTGAACTGTGCACTTAAAAATGGTAAATTTTATATTTATTTTATTTATTTATATTTATTATTTACTTATATTATTTATATTATTTATATTTTACTGCAATAAAAAAAACGTGCCAAAAGACCAAGCAGATGGAACAAGGAAATAAATATTTTCCTATATTTTATCAGTCTCTTCACAAGAAGGGATTGATGGTCTATTACAGAACTGTTCTGTAATGTAGATGTGAATTATTTGTGAATGTTAACTACTAACCTCTAATGACGCCCTTACTATGTGTTCGGAACCGTGCTAAGGGAATTAACACATTCTCTTAACTCTCAAAATCAGCCTGTGTAGGTGTAGGTACTATTATTATGGTCATTTTCAAATTCAGAAAGTAAGGCTTAGAAAAGTTTTAAGTCATTTGCCCATAGGGCAGAGTTAGGGCACTGTGGAGCCCAGATTTGGCCATGTTGCTCATTTCAGAGTTTGGGTTCAGTTTTGGGGGTTTTTAGTGCATTTTTCTTTTTCTTTTATTTTAGAAGGGAAGAGAGAGAGAGAGAGAGAGAGAATATCTTAAACAGCCTCCACACTTAGCACCGAGCCCAAAATCAAGAGTTGGATTCTTTTTTTTTTTTTTTTCAACCTTTTTTATTTATTTTTGGGACAGAGAGAGACAGAGCATGAACGGGGGAGGGGCAGAGAGAGAGGGAGACACAGAATCGGAAACAGGCTCCAGGCTCCGAGCCATCAGCCCAGAGCCTGACGCGGGGCTCGAACTCACGGACCGCGAGATCGTGACCTGGTTGAAGTCGGACGCTTAACCGACTGCGCCACCCAGGCGCCCCAAGAGTTGGATTCTAAACCAACTGAGCCACGTAGATGCCCCTTAATAAAAACTTTTTGTTGTTCGTAAGTTAAACACTTGTTTAAGGAATTTCTCAGGAAAGGAATTGGAATCAGGAGAATGCAAATGACATTGATATGCTCCGAGGATCTAAGAGCTGAACAGTGCTCCTTTCAGAATTATGCCTAAAACAGTGCCTCGGCCAGCGGCCCATGTACTTGCTGTGGAGTGGGGGGACTCCAGCCTTGATCCATGGGTAAGGGAACTGGAAAAGCAACAATGACCAGATACTTCATTTGAGGTACAAATAATTTTAGAAAATATTCTAAAATGTCACTTTAAAACTTTTTTTTTATTTTCAGATTTTATAATTCCTGACACATTGTTCAGTATGAAATATTCTAAATAAGCATAAACTGGGCAAAACAGTAGAACCAAGTAAAGAATTGAGAGATTGATTCTGTCAATTTACAGGACTTCATCTTTCCCGCAAAGGATTAACTGGATGTGTTATTGTATCTTTTCAAATGCACATCTGTTTTGTGTGTGTGTGTGTGTGTGTGTGTGTGTACACACAGTGGTAGATTAAGCACATGCATTTGCCTCTCCTGTCTCCCATATTCCCATCAAAGTAACAAAAAAGATCTTGTAGAGAGAATGTGAGAAAAAGCGTCATCAGCTGGCCAAAAGTGCTGAGACATTTCTGAAAGAGAAAAGCAGACAGATGACCTGAAGAGAAAGCGCAGAGAAAACTGTAAGCCAGGGCACAAGAAATGAGCATGTGTCTTCCCAAGGTGCCCTCCCCACCCCCAAGGGAGCTCACACTGAGTCATAAATAAGATGATGGGCTGTGGGGCCACCTCCAGTGGCCTCATTAAAGAGCCAGATGCAGTGCCTAGAGACAGCTGGGCCCCTTTCCTCCACATGTGTAAACACAGCTTGGCAGCTGGGACTTTTGCCCTCAGGCTAAAAGCCAACGTGCTGCCCTCTAGAAAGCCAGCTATCGGCTCAGAGAGCATTCTTGCTGAGGATGTTGTGGCCAAGAGGAGATACTGAAGAAATTCTGAATGTCTATGATAAACTCAGACTGGAAATCATCAGACTTCAGATGCACCCCCACCTGGAAACCTCTGGGTTCCCAGATCCCCTTGTTTGCGCTTTGCCCACAGGAAACCCTGCAGGGAGGCCTTCCCGCCTCCAGACTCCACCTGCTTCTACAACCACCGCCGTCATCATTCTATTCCAGTGAAAAAGCGTAGAGAGACTAACGCAAAACCCCCCGAAGAGGAAACCCACACAAGCTACCAGATACTAAATTAAGGTGTTGGTATAGAAGGACAGCAGGGAGCCTCAGACTTGTGAGAACAAACAATACAAAAAGGGAGAGCCTTAGAAAAATAAATAACTGAAGCTGAAGAAAAAAGACAACCTAAGCAGTTAGCATATTAAACAAAAAAAAAACAACAAAACACCTAGTGATGCACACACAGAGCACTCACATCATTAACACCTATATTAGCCAATCAATACAATTAATATTTAAAACAATTTTTAAATTGTGCTGAGTGCTTTATATGGATTAACTCTTTTAATCTTCAGAAGGCTTACTTATAATCACAGAGCCAAATATAAGAGCAATAAAAATGCTAATTCGTATCAGGAGAATTTATAACCTGCATTCTTTTAAGACAATTATAGTTTGTGATGAAAAGTAACCATCAGGGGCGCCTGGGTGGCTCAGTTGGTTAAGCAACTGACTTCAGCTCAGGTCATGATCTGACGGTTCGTGGGTTCGAGCCTTGTGTCGGGCTCTGTGCTGACAGCTCAGAGCCTGGAGCCTGCTTCAGATTCTATGTGTGTGTCTCTCTCTGTTCCTCCCCTGCTCATTCTCTGTCTCTCTCTGTCTCACAAAAATAAATAGATGTTAAAAAAAAAAAAAAAAGAAAAGAAAAGAAAACCGTCAGACAACATGAAAGAGTTGTTGGAAAGTAAAAATAAAAATGTCCAATGGAATTGCTAAATAATAATATAAATACGATGGAAGATCGAGTTGGTTACCTGGAAGATAAAGGAAGTGAAATGACGTAGAATATGAGAAAAAATTAAGATGTGGAAGGTAGCTCAAAGAAATCTAATACTTCTCTAAAGGCGATTCTAGAAGGCATAGGGGTTGACCATGGAGAAAAATAGTCAAGAAAGTGGTGAAATAAATTTCCTTACACTAAATAGAGTTTTTAGGTTGACAAAACCCACCAATTACAGGGCAGGGAAAGCAAACAAAAGTACATCTAGGCACCCTGGTGAAATTGTAGAATTCTAAGAACAAAACAAAAATCCTAATATAATATATATACACAGAGTGTATACTCTGTGCTCAAAACTTTTCTAGGTCCTTGTGATAGATCGATGAACCAAACAGACCAAACCCTGCCCTGGCGCATCGTTAGCAGAATGTATTCCAAGTTACTGAGTGGGGAAGATCGATCTTAGAATTTTAAACTTGGCCAAACTGTTAATCAAATTTGAGGACTTAAAAACAATTTTAGACACTCAAGGCTCGGAAAGCTTACTTCCCGTACAAAACAAAACCAAAGTTCCAAGGAGTAACCCAACAAGTTGTAATCCAAGAAAGACAACAAGAAGCTGTGGTGAGTATGACCCAAAGGAAGTGACGGAAGCAAGGAAAGGAGGAAAGGAATGGAGGGAGGAGTGAGACTCCATTAGTTATTCAAGTTTAGAAGAATCTCATTTAAGCCACAGAAGTTCAGTGAAATAACATTACATTTCCTTCTCAATGGAGGTTCATCTATACTACTCAGTTGTTAATCATAGCTGGCCGTTACAGAGGACCTATGTGCCTGGCACTGTGCTGAGTGCTTTATATGGATTAACTCTTTTAATCTTCAGAAGACTTACTTATAATCACAGAGCCAAATATAAATACAGTAAACCATAACCATGTATATATTCCATGTGTATATATCTGTATCCATATATACTTATGTATATGTGTAAATCTATCCATAAAAGAAAAACTTAGAAGTAGAGCCTATCACATGACTGGGAATCAAGAGTGCCTTATCTAAATAAATAATTCCAGATGTAGAAGTTTGAGTATTATTTAAAGCTACAAAGAATATTTTAAAATATAGTTTTCAGAAAAATGAGAAATACTAACTACTGAAGTGAATTACAAATAATGGAGCTGACACACATTAGGAGATAGAAAAGTTGGGAGAAAGTATAAATATTCTTCCTTATCTTTCATAGATGGAAGTCGGTAGACACTTTCCAAAGCTGATGAATTGAGAAACAACTGTAAGCATATTATTTTCAATTACAATAGTAAGTACGACGTGACAGGAGTAGCTGTTAACAGTGCTTGTGTTGGGAGTGTCAGCCTGGGCAGGAATGGTATAGAGATCACGTTCATTTTATACTCTTCTGTACTGATACACATTTTTTCTTATTATATGCATGTAAAACTGCTATAAAATAACAGTGACCTACTTCAACAATAGTAAGTACGTTAATTTTTTTTAAAGAGTGAAAAGCTAAAGGAGCCTTTTCTAGGGGCACCTGGGTAGCTCAGTCGGTTTAGCATCCGACTCTTGATTTCAGCTCAAGTCCTGATCTCATGGTTTGTGAGATCGAGCCCCGTGTCAAGCTCTGTGCTGACAGCATGGAGCCTGCTTGGGATTCTTTCTCTCCCTCCCTCTCTGCCCCTCCCCTGCTCGCACATGTTCGCCCTCAAAATAAATAAATAAACATTTTAAAAAATTAATGAATCTTTTCCAGAAACGAGGCAATAGTATTTAAGTATATGTACTTGAAAGAGAACTTGCTTAGTCATTGTTGCTAAATGTCTTCAAAGGCTCATGATTGTTTTAGGAAAAGTGTCTTAGGTCAAAGACAGCTTAACAGGGTTACCTGGGTGGCTCAGTCAGTTAAGCGTCTGACTTTTGATTTCAGCTCAGGTCATGGTCCCAGGGTCATGGGATCGAGCCCTGTGTTGATTCCCACGTCAAGCACCACGTTAAGATTCTCTCACTCTTCCTCTGTCCCTCTTCCCAGCTTGCATGGTCTCTCTCACTCTCTAAAAATAAGTAAAAAATAAAAAATAAAAAGTTACAAAAAAAAGAGCCTCACATATTATCTGCTTGTCTTTTTTAAGTTGAAAAGAGAAAGTTAAATCCACTCTCCAGCTTTTGTCATTTTGAATTGGGAGAAAGTTGCAAGTATCATGTGTCCTATCCTTGTCGATCCTACAAATGGCTCAAAAACTGATGAACTAAATACTTTGAACTTTCCAAAAAGGAATTCATCACTGAGGATTACTCCTCTGTCCAACTAGAATAAGATGCAGTTTGTATTAAACAACATTCTCTAACAGTTAATATTTATTTACTGAGCCAGGGAATGCGGTGGCATAGGGGACAGAGCAGGGGGCAGAAAGTCTGTCTTTCTCAGCTGTGTCCCCAACTATGTAGTGACCTGACCACCACTTCATCTGTAGCTCCTTCATCCGTAGACAGCAGATAAAACCACTCTCCTCGCCCCTTCATATTGTCCCTGTGAGCATCAGAAAGGACCAAAGGTAAATCCTTTGAAATACTGAAATAGTGCCCTGAGATTACTATGTAGTATCATTTGGATGATAGAACATCACAAGTGAAAAGAAGTTAGAAATTATCTTCTTTAATTCACAGTTTCGGTCTCTCATCTATTACTTGCTTAGAGCCCCTCCACATATTTTTAATACTCAACAACAGAATTTCACTTAGAATTATAGCCTTCTGGATTGCATCCTCTTCTAAAGTTACAAGGAATCGTAGGCTATTCATGCTGCAAGGGACTGCTGCCCTAAGATAAACACAGGACAGTGACCCCCCAAGCCTTGGGTTAAAGCCTGTTCCCCAGACTTCCAGTCCACAGCCCCTTCCCATGGCCATTTATGGATAATTACAGTCAATAAAGTTCTATACTGCCCTGACAAGAGTATGCTAATTGTTTTCTGTTTTTGTGATGTTCAAAAGATGTACCCTTCCTTAAAAAGCAATTATGTGGCAAAATAAACTGAACAAAAGAAAACATAAAGAAGAAGGGAAAAAATTTAAAAAGTAATTATGCTTGAAAAAAATATAAATACACAGATGCAAATCTATTCTCTAAAACTAAGATTGAAATATCAGAACAATTAGGCAGTTAGTAGTCAAATTAATTACCAACATTCCAGGAAAACTGGACATCATTTAGTCCTTCACACAAACCCATGGAAGAGAGGCAGAAGATGTAAATGGTTAACATCACCAGATTTTAAATCAAGACATGAGTTTGAATTCCAGTGCTGCCATTTACGAGATTTGTAAATTTTATGTAAATTTTGAAAATGTTCTCAACCTCCCTAAGCCTCAGTTTCCTCATTTATATTATGGGAGTAGAAATAATTACTTCTTAGGGTTGTTGTAAAGATTAAAATTTCACATAGTTCAATAAATGGGACCACTTATTATCACTTGAGATTTTTAAAAATTTCTTTAAAGTTTTATTTTTACTTATTTGACAGAAGGAGAGAGAATCCCAAGCAGGCTCCACACTGTGTGCGCAGAGCCCAATGCAGGGCTCAGACTCACCAACTGTGCGATCATGACCTGAGCTGAAGTCAGACGTTTAACGACCCACCCAGGCACCCCTGTCACCAGGGATTTTTGCAGGTGAAGAAACTAGAGCTCACAGCTGTCGTTTGCTCAGCTAATAAGGGGTGGAGACAAAACCGAAATCCCAGTCGTCCAACTCCGTTCTTCCCACCTCCCTGCGCAGTCTCTCTAGCCAACACTTTGTGAACCTCACGGGAAATATCCCCCTGTGACCCCACCCCCCCAGTGCTCTGCTTTTCCACACCCAAATGGGAGGTTTCCGTCCTAAGTAGGACAGCTCTTTCGGCCAATTTCAGATGACATGGCCTTCAAGCGGACGCATCTCTTTTGGCCTGCCAAAGGGAGTCACTTGATTCTTTCAAGTTCGCAGCCCTCGTGTGCTGGAGAGGAGGTGGGGTGGGGGGTGGCTGCCCATCTGTGTCACACAACCCTCTATTGTACTCTTATCCCTCCTCACTGCCCCTGACCTTGTGTCCCTCCCGTGAGGAGGCACGTGCCTTCAGTCTCCCTCCCTCCCCCCCCGCCCCCCCCCCCCCCCCAGTCTCAGGCATCTCCAGCCAGGATTGGGAAGGCCCTCTCCTTCTTCAGCCTGGTGTCTGGGTGCTGGCTCTTCAGCACTCAGATCCTCCCTCAGTACCCTAGACAAGTCTCTGAGGGGCCCCATGCAAATTTCACTTCCCCCATCCTACACATTCTGGTTGTCCCTGTCTTTTGTGTTTTTATTTTTGTGGCTTTCAGAGCCCAGTGGGAGCTGGCATGTCATTAGCACTCCATAAACGTCTGCTAGGAAAAGTGGGAAGGAAGAAGGAGGAGAGGGAGGAGTCAGTGCTCTTGTCACTAGAGATTCTGGACAAGGTGTCACAGTGAGGTCACCTTCCTAGGTCCAAAAGCATAACAATATTTATACATTTTTAAAATCTATTTACTTATCTATATCTGGAAATACTGATAATAGAGATATCACTTTAATTTTAGTCTCAGACCTCACACTTAAAATTTCGGAGAGAGTGTGTGTGTGTATGTGTCTGTGTGTGTAAATCAGAGTTGGACTTTAGACTGTGTGAGTTGTATTGCAAATACGAGTGGAGTCCAATAGCCCTATCTTCTTGTGCCTCCAAGCTGCTGTGTAAACCTGGCTGAGCCACACTTTCAAAACTATTAAGAGGCACCTGGGTGACCCATTTGGTTAAGCGTCTGGCTCTTGATTTCAGCTCAGGTCACGATCTCATAGTTTGTGAGTTTGAGTCCCGCATCGGGCTCTGCACTGACAGCATAGAGCCTGCTTGGGATTCTCTCTCCCTCTCCCCCTCCCTCTTTCTCTGCCTTTTCTCTCTCTCTTTCGAGCAAATAAACATTAAAAAAAATTTTTTTTAACCATTAAAATGGAAGCAATTTTAACAGATGCCACCATTACAGGATTGTCATGAGGAATAATGATGATGCATTCTAAATGGTCAATTATTAATAAACCCATGAAAAATAACTATTGCACTATCCACATTTTCACAACGCTTGTTGGTGTTTATGGGCCGTGTTCTACCATTTGAGTTTTTTCTGCTTGTCCATCCTCCCTGGCTCAGTGAATACCTCTGGGATTCATGCCACCTGTCCCCGCTAATTTTGCTTCTGAAGTGACCTTGGAATCTGTTCCTGGCCTCTCTGTTCACACTCTGACTCTCCTCTTCTTTTACTACTTCGCACTTAGACGCAGTGACCTCCTGACACTTACACCTGCATTTTTAATGATCATTCTTCATTGTGTCTGCTCCGTCCTAGGACATTTATATACATTCAGCCTGCCTTGTATCCCGAGAGTACACAGAAGCTCAGCTTTCAGGGGCGCCTGGGTGGCTCAGTCGGTTAAGCGTCCGACTTCGGCTCAGGTCATGATCTCGCAGTCCGTGGGTTCGAGCCCCGCGTCGGGCTCTGTGCTGACAGCTCGGAGCCTGGAGCCTGTTTCAGATTCTGTGTCTCCCTCTCTCTCTGACCCTCCCCGTTCATGCTCTGTCTCTCCCTGTCTCAAAAATAAATAAAACGTTAAAAAAAAAATGTTTAAAAAAAAAGAAGCTCAGCTTTCAGCTGCAGCTGTCTTGGAAATTTCCTTCAATATTTTTTTGCTCTCCAATCTGTGGGCATTCTATTCCAGCTCCTAACACCAGTTGCAGAGTCTCCTGGCTTTGATCACCTGGGAGGATGTGCTTCTCTCTCACTCCGCATTCTCTTTGATCTAATGTCATTCTTATTCGTAACTCATATCTGCAGCTGTGGGTAAAATTATGTCCACTGCCCCATTCTGGCCGTGACTGACTGATTTTGGCCCATCAGCCTACTCATCATGTAAAGGAGAACAGGCGATGTCTGTCATTAATGTGTTGTTCCGAGACTCAAATTGTAACTTGGTATTCTCTGATTCCAGTGCCAACAGCAGAATGTCAGTGTGGTTGTTCAAGGTTTTTGTGATGTGGCTGGTATGAGGCACAAAGGACCTTTGGCAACAGAAGCCTGGGTTGGAAGGAAGACAGAAGCCAGCTGTTTGGGAACACCCACCAGTGGAATGGAAGGTTGACAGGGAGGAATTGACCAAGGATCATAGGCCGGCCCTGGAGAAAATCAGATGGGGCACAGGCAGGAGGGCTCAATAGTCTCAGCCACTAATCCAGAAGTTCTTGGTTCTGCCATGGTAGTCAGCCAGCCCGGCAGCAAGTGGTACTCTTCAAGTTTTTACCTTAAAAAGCATATACATAAATCCTTGCTAGAGACTCCGTTCATTCCTTCAGTGAATAGTTAGACACCAACTACATACCAGGCATTGTGTTAGGCATTGGAAAAGGAAAGCCAGCGTGGTGACTTCCTTGGCAAGCTTTGTTAAATAACTTGGCATGGACCGTTCTTCTTTACTGTCTTGTCAATATTAGAACGGGTTTTGGACCAGGAGATGTGGCTTCTAGCCAATGCGTTTATGCAAACAATTCTCAGATGTGCCACAAATATGTGCCCAAGATAACATTATCGTCTTCATTCCTGCTGTGGGATAATGACACAACTTTTCAATAAAAACAAATCCTTCGTAGGCAAATAACAGAAATACACATTGTGGTTTCTGGATGTTTTGAATTTTCCAATCAGTTTTTTCAACTGGCCATTCCTCTACATTCAGTTAAAAACAAAATCCCAGGAGGGCACCTGTTGGGATGAGCTGTGTTGTATGGAAACCAATTTGACAATAAATTTCAAATTAAAAAAAAAAAATCCCGTCTGGAAACTTCGATAGCTAATCATCACAACACAGTTTTCAACAACACCCCCATGTGTTTATGCTGTCAAGAATACTTGGTGTCCCACCATGAAAGGATTACATTCTTGTTGAGCTTGCTTGGTTGGTAACAGCAAGATTGGTAACAGAAGCAAAATCAAACAACAACAGCAAAAACCTAGTCTCTTTAGAAGAAACTAGTTCACATCACTAAGAATCCGTGCCCAGTGAGAAAGAACACCTACCTAAATAAAGAGACGTGTCATATTCTTGGCTTGGAAGACACACATTGTAAAGATGTCACTTTTCCCTAATACCAATCTATAAATTTATTATAGCCCAATAAAAATTCTACTGAAATTCTTTTGGAACTTGGCAAAACCATTTTAAAGCTTAGAAGAATAAAAAATACGCAAGGAACATCTGAATACGAAAGGATATTATGGAGGACCTGGGCAGTTATTTAAACTGCGGCGTTGGGTGTCTGGGTGGCTCAGGTGGTTAGGCATTTCACTCTTGGTTCTGGCTCAGGGCATGACCTTGAGGTTCCATGAGTTCAAGCCCCACAGCGGGCTCTGCACTGGCAGCGTGGAGCCCTCTTGGGATTCTCTCTCTCCGTCTCTCTCTGCCCGTCCCCCACTCGCACTGTTTCTGTCTCATAATAAATAAATTAATTAAACTGCAGTATCTACTACCAATATACTGCTGAAGGAAGAGACAGATGATCAGTAAGATATTGAGCACAGAAGTAGATCCAAATACGAATGGCATTTGGTTATATAATAAAGTAATGAAATGTGCTATTCCGACATCTGGCTAGTCTTTTGGAAAAATGACAGAGTTGGTTCCCTACCTCAAACTTCCAGATGAAATAAATATTCAAAAATTTTTTTAAATCATAAAGTATCAAAAACTTTTTTTTTCGATGTTTATTTATTTGAGAGGCGGGAGGAGGGGCAGAGAGAGTGGGAGACGCAGAATCCGAAGCAGGATCCAGGCTCTGAGCCGTCAGCACAGAGTAGGACGCGGGGCTCGAACCCATGAACCGCAAGACCATGACCTGAGCCAAAGTGGATGCTTAACCGACTGAGCCACCCAGTACTGGAAACTTTCAGATGAATGTTTTTACTAGTTTTCAGTGAACGGGGGCTTGAAGCCTGCCCCTTGGCTGTCCAGGCATCAGGCTCCCCCATCCAAGGGAGGGATTTCCCCGCTGTGCATGGCCTTGGCGTGACAGAGTACGCTGCCTCCTACTTTAGGAGCTGGAGGAGACAGGACCCCCTGCAGCCAACACGTAGTGGCCTCGTGGGGAAGCCCCCTGTGACCTGCTGAAGAAGGAAGTGTTCAGGACTGGTTTTGCAGATGGTTCCTACCTGATCGCCGACACTAACACAGTTACTGTTGCAGTTCACCCACTTAGGGATGGCCTAGAAGGACAGTTGGAAGGAACATCTTCCCAGGGTTGGAACTCTGGCCGGGTCGGAGGAGCACGTGGCTCTTGATCTCAGGATCGAGAGTTTGAGCCCCCTGCTGGGTGTAGAGATTACTTAAAAGGTAAATAAATAAATTATAAATAAATAAATAAAGCAAAATAAAATAAGAATGTTATTCTTAAAAAAAAAAAAAAAGAACTCTAAGTAGTGTATCTCCTCACCCACCTTCCTGAGAGGAGCAATGGCCTGAGGGTTTAGAATCCAAGGGAAACAGGCTTCAGTCAAGGGACACATTAAAGATTCCCCTGAATTGGAAAATGAAGTTCTCACCTTGCCATTTTTTGGCACACAGAAAAGAAAGTTCAAGTGTAGGCTGGGTGATTAATTCTGACTATAAAGGGAGAGAGAGGGATTGTAAAGGGAGAGAGAGGGATCGTAGAGGGGCAGAAAGGTGTTCCCCAGATATACCTCCTTGTAACACCATGCCGGTGCTAAAAGTCAGTAGGGGATGCTTGTAAGAGCACACAGGCAGGCCTCTGATCCTTTGGAGATAAAAATTTGGGTCACTCCAATGAGTAAAGAGCCCCAACCAGTTAAGAACAAGTGGAGGACAAAAAAATCGGTTTTGTTATTTCAAGATAGCAAAAATGTATTTTGTCCTATGAACTCCAGGGAGCAGGCCGACCAACTTGAACCTGTCAGTATGTCTCCATTTTAGCCACAAAGTCTGTTCAAGGTTCAGAGAGGAAGACACATTTTCTTGCTTACCAGTAGTTCTGCAGGCAAATTTTTACCATCTGCTACTTTTTATCTTGCTCTGTCTCCAGCCTCCCTCACCCCTGCTTCCTGTCCCTGGCAGTCCTCTCCCTGCCCTACAATACTTCGCAATTCATAGTCCCTTAGGTCACCAGGTGGTTTCCACCTCTAAAACTTGCACCTTGTGCTCTTCCTCCTCCCTCCATGGCTCCTCACCTACTCCCATTTGGGGTTCAGCCACATCGTTCTCTCAGAAGCCTCTTGAGTATATATGCCCAACAGAACTGGTGACTGGGTTCCTGTTTTCGTCGGAGTACCTGTAATACTCCATTGGTACTGTGGGTTTATGTGTTTATCTCTACTTACCAGATTTACCTTTAAAATCCCCGAGTTTGTGGGAATGCAAGCTGGTGCAGCCACTCTGGAAAACAGTATGGAGATTCCTCAAAAAGCTAAAAATAGAACTACCCTAACACCCAGCAATTGCACTACTAGGTGTTTATCCAAGGGATACAGGTGTGCTGTTTCGAAGGGACACATGCACCCCCATGTTTATAGCAGCACTATCAACAATAGCCAAAGTATGGTAAGAGCCCAAATGTCCATAGGTGAATGAATGGATAAAGAAGATGTGGTATATAGATACAATGGAGTATTACTCAGCAATCAAAAAGAATGAAATCTTGCTATTTGCAACTATGTGGATGGAACTGAAGGGTATCATGCTAAGTGAAATTAGAGAAAGACAAATATCCTATGACTTCACTCATGTGAGGACTTTAAGAGACAGAACAGATGAACATAAGGGAAGGGAAACAAAAATAATATAAAAACAGGGAGGGGAACAAAACATAAGAGGCTCTTAAATATGGAGAACAAACAGAGGGTTACTGGAGGGGGTGTGGGAGGGGGATGGGCTAAATGGGTAAGGGCACTAAGGAATATACTCCTGAAATCATTGTTGCACTGTGTGCTAATTTGGATGTAAATTTTAAAAAATAAAATCAAAAATAATAAATAATAATAAACCTACATCCAGCAAAAAATAAATCAAATCCCAGAGTTTGGCACAGAGAGTGGCACAAAGTAGGTGCCCAACAACGCTGGTGAACCATACTGATGAACCGCCAGTGTTAGAGGCAGCGGAGAATGAACTGACTTTCAGCCGGAGACTTTAAATGGAGCAAATACTCCTCTAAGTTTACTCTAAATAACTAAAGCTTATGTCGAGCACTTAAAAAGAGCCAAAATTAATTCTGTTCTTTAGAACGTGTAAAATATAACTATTTTTTAGATCCAGTATTTAAGGCGGAAAGGTTAGGTCAGCTTACAGGCCTGCGGGTCCCAAAAGATCATAGTAACAACAAATCATTCCTTTTCTGCCTTTGACCCTGACCTTGTGACTGTCCTTTCTCTCTTTTGTGTAAAGGGCAGGAGGAAGTTGTGCAAGGAGACAATAGCAGTGCATTTTTCAGGATCAGCAGCTTCGGTGACAGTTAAAGCTTGGAGGAGTTCAGTCCTATTGGTGTAGGTCACAGTTGCCATTATCATTACCAACTTCAGTCACTCGCTGATTGAGTTCTTCCTTTCCCCCAAATTTTCCTGGGTCTGCTTTGCTTGGTAAATCCACTGTATATTAAATTTTTTGAACATTTATTCATTTTTGAGAGATAGAGACGAAGCATGAGTGGGGGAGGAGGCAGAGAGAGGGAGACACAGAATCTGAAGCAGGCTCAGGCTCTGAGCTGTCAGCACAGAGCCCGGTGTGGGGCTCGAACCCATGAACTGTGAGATCATGACCTGAGCCGAAGTCGGACGCTTAACTGACTGAGTCACCCAGGCACCCCAACCCACTGTATATTAATACTATGTGAAATTCTGGGAAATTTTCATTTTCCTTCTTTTTTCCTCAAAGATACTTTTTTCCAAGAGGCCCATTTGTTATCAGCCATCATTGTCAAAAGGATGTTTAACATGGCAGGAGTCTTGTGATTTCTCCAAATGGTCCCTATTTTCTCCCAAGTATATTTCAGGTATTGTATCTGGTTGGCCTGTCTAATTTTAATCATGATTTCATTGGGCATGAGGCTACTCAGAGCAAATTAGGCACCTTTGGGAAGCTACATTAAAGCTTTGTGAATAGTACAAGTGATTTTGTGCACTAAAGCAGTAATTTACCAAATGTTACTTAGCTATCTGAGAAAAAAATTGCAGAGTTTTTCCTGGTATTTAATTTGTTTCCAGGAAGTTATTCAAAGGGAGGATCTGAGCTAATATGAACAAATGGGCAACCTTAGATCTTACCTGTTCTAAAATCAGTACTGTTGCCTAATTAAGTAAGCATGTACAACAAATGTACTCACAGACACAGACCTGGCTCTCTGAACACAGAAATGTTCTATTTTTCTCTGCAAGGAAAATAACCTAAAGAGAAATTCTGCTTGCCCCTCATGAATTCTCTCAGGGTTAATTTTTTTTTTTTTACTTAATACATCAAGTAATAGTTAAAACATGCATTTTTAATCTCAGGGTACCACATATCAGGGATCTCTTGTTCATAGTATAATCTTGAAACACATTCACCATTTTAAGCTGAAAGGTCAATGTTCATCAAAATAAAAGAGTGGTCCTTTAATGACTTTATATATTACCCTTCCCCATTTCATTATAATCACCAATAAATCTCCAAACACTGTACAACCTCAATAGAATTTCTACCAATCAATTCCTTTATTTTTTTTTAAGATTTTATTTTGAAGTAATCTCCACACCCAACGTGGGGCTTGAACTTACAATCCTGAGATCAAGGGTCGCATACTCTACCACATGCAAGCCTACCAGGTGCCTCTCAGTTCCTTTAAAATAATCTGAGCAAATATTTGTGGAGCATTAACTGTGTGCCAGGCAGTGGGCCAATCAATGGAGGAAAAAAAAATGGTGACTGTAACAGACATCATCCTTACATTCGTGAAATTTACAATCCAACTAGAAAGACTGATTTAACAGGTCTTCATATAATAAATGTCTAACCAAAACTCTGAAGATTTGAGGGTGCTTGATTGGCTCAGTCGATTGAGTGTCCGACTTCAGCTCAGGTCATGATCTCATAGCTTGTGGGTTCGAGCATCACGTCGGGCTCTGTGCTGACAGCTCACAGCTCGGAGCCTGGAGCCTGCTTCAGATTCTCTCTCTGTCTCTCTGTCCCTACCCCGCTTAAGCTCTTTCTTTCTTTCTCTCTCTCTCTCAAATATAAAATAAAAACATTAAAAAAAAAAAACTCTGAGGATTTTGATCCCAGTAATATACTGCATCCATTCAGATCAAGGTCCCCACTGACCTTCAAATGGCTAAATCCAACGGTCAGCTTTCAGTCAGTCTTACTCAGCTCCTCCAAAGTATTTGATACCATCAATCACATCTTCCTTTTATAAACATTTCTTCAATTGGGGCACCCGGATGGCTCAGCTGGTTGAGCATCCAACTCTTGGTTTCGGCTCAGGTCATGATCTCACAGGTTTGTGAGATCAAACCCCCATCAGGCTCTGCACTAAGAATGTGGAGCCTGCTTGAGATTCTCTCTCTCCCCTCTCTCTTCCTGCCCCTCTCTTTCTCTCCCCATCCCTTTCAAAATAAATAAACTTAAAAAAAAACATTTCTTCAATTGATTTCCAGTTCTGTGGTAGAACTGTAAAATTTATAATCCCTAAATTCATTTATGGCTCCCAAATTCGTATTTTCAGCCTCACTCATTTTTCTAAAACGCCCCAATCAAACACGCCCCAGACTGAACCACGAATCCCCTTCACCACTTCACAGAACCCACCTCTTCCTTAGTGTTCACGCTTTTACCACATGGAACCCATTCATTCAGTTGATCAGGCCACAAATCTTGGAATTGTCCATAGCTTTTCTTTCCTTCATACTCCTCATTCAAGTTAACAGAAAAGCCTGTTGGATTTACTTTTAACCCATATCACAATTTCACCACCTCCCACCACCTTCATCACTACTGTCTTAGTACCAGCCACCATTTTTTATCCTCTGGATCATGCTAATAGATGCCCAACTGATCTCTTTCATTCCTCTCTTGTTCTATTCTTTGTACAGCAGTCAGAGAGAACCTTTTAAAACGATTATGTTATTTCCTTGTTTGTATCCTTTCACACTTAGGGTAAAACCCTCACCGTGGCGTATAAGGCTCCACGTGATCTGGTCTTCATCTGCCTCTCTGCCTACCTTCCTTCCTACTCTTCTTGATATTTCTTGAGTTTGCTCAGTACATTCCCACTTTAGGGCCTTGGCACTGGTGTCCCCCTGCTTCGGATCTTCTTCATTTGGATATTATGATGGTTCTCTTCAGTTCAGTTCACACGTATCTCTATTCAAATGTCAACTTTTCAGAGAGGACTTTCCTTACTGCTAACTTAAACTACTAAAGCAGTGTTCCCTCCCCATCTCTTTCTCTCAACCTTCTTGGCTTGCTTTGTTTTCTTTCCACTTATTACCCCCTGACACTGCCTGTCTGTGTGTGTGTGTGTGTGTGTGTGTGTGTGTGTGTGTGTGTGTGTGTGTGTTCATTGTGTATCTCTCCTATTAGGATGTAAGATTGAAAAGCACGTGGAATTTTGTCTCATTCACTTTTGTGTCCTCAGTGCCTAGAACAATGAGTGCCTGGCAAATTGTAAGTACTCTTCAAATCCGGTATATATGAATGAATGTGATGATGGTAAAAAAAAGGAAATTTACAAGGGATGATAAGATCATACATGGATGTAACATAGAATGAGGTATCAGACAAGGAAGCAAATATGTGTTCTGGTGAACATCTATAAATAGAAAAGGCAGCTGTGCAAATGTGGGTGACAGAGTTCTCTAATGCTCTCAAGACAGTTGCACACCCCTCCTTCTGAGCTGACCCATGTGGGGTAAACATAAAAGCTCTATTGAAGAAAAATGTTTTTCATGTATAGTTTGGTTTTGCTTTTTCCCAGAGAAATGTGACCAGCAATATCCTGTTTATCTGTGTGACAGATCTGGTAGGTAGTTGGACACGAGAGATGAAAGGAAAGGAATAATACCAGTTTTGTCTTCGTGAAAAGGCAGTGAAATGGAGAGAAGTCTTGTGACATACCCAGCATGATAGCAACAGAACTAGACGTGTAATTGATCCTCCTGATTTATTACTGATCTCTGCTTCCAGAACCTCAGGGGGGTGGGGGAGAGACGTTTCTGCAGATTTGTCCAGAGTGGATATGTTTTCTCTTATATCTCCTCAGCCCAAACCACCACCTGTAATTCTCATCATGACTCCCTTAAGTTCTAAAGTGTGGGAAGTGGCCAGGTATGAGGAGAGAGTAGGTGCTCTATACATATTTGTTGAATTGACAAATTAGTTGGTAAGAGCAAAGGGAGTAAGAAAGCAGGTTCTGTGGTGTGTGTTCACATGTGCACAGGTGCAATTCCCAGTGATCTGGGCATATGTGAAGGAAAGGAATTTAGGAGCGCCTGGGTGCCTCAATCAGTTCAGCATCCGACTCTTGGTTTTGGCCCAGGTCATGATCTCACAGTTCATGAGATCTATCCCCGTGTCAGGCTCTGCACTCACAGCGTGGAGCCTGCTTGGGATTCTGTCTGTCTCTCTGCCCCTCCCCCACGCTCACATGTGCACTCTCTCTCTCCCCTCAAAATTAATAAACATTAAAAAAAAAAGAAAAGGGATTTGTAGCATAAACAGAATTGAAATCTATGGAATTGGGATGCAGGATTGAATGGAGAATTTACCTAAATTTCTCTGGCTTCTTTTTACTCTTAGTGACCTCTCAACTATCGGATTGCTCATATTTATGTCAAAGTATCTTTTAAAGTTTATAAACAAACTATATTTGTCAGGTATAACTTTATTGATGTCAGATTTCATTGTGTAATGTGTAAATTCATTCATGTTCTCCCACTGCAGACAGGTGTATGATAAGATCAAAATGACAGTGACAAACAGATGAGTTTGATGTGGCCTGCAGAATTCCTTCATTCCATCAGTGTAGGTGTAGACAGTCACCGGTCTGATGCCCCAGCCACAACATGGCATCTGACATTTCTTTCCCTCAGACATGGGCCCTCAGGCTGTTGCTTTCTGTGTGCTTCTCTGTCTCAGTGTCTCCGTGTTTCTGCCCCGTTTCACTCCCAACTCTTCCAACCCTTGTTCTCTTCTGGCCATTTGCCCCCAGTGTCTGATGCACAATATGTTCTGTTCTTTCCTTTATGAGACCTACTGGAGTACCGTGGGGCCTATGGGCAATGCCGGACCTCACAGTTCTGTAATAACCAGCTGTGGCACAAATACTGGAACCTTGTGTTTGAGAAATTAATTCGGCCTTGTTTCCTACTCAGGAGAAAAGATGGGGGGTGATGGACGATAATGCTAAATGGCTACTAAAAAGCTATTCCCAACCCTCTTGTCCATTTGTACCCTTAACTCTACAGCCTGAAAAGCAAGATACTTCTCCATCTTTCCTTGCATCTAGAGATGGCCCTGGGACACAAGGGGAGCGTGCTGGTGGAGAGAGAGGGGTGCTGAGAAAGATTCTGCTTTCCTAAAAAAAGGAAAACAGTTGAGATAAATGTTGCCTATTCGCCTCTCTCTCTTTCTTTCTTCCTTGAATGCAGAATTGATGGCTAGAGCCACAGTGTCATCTTGTAACTGTGAGAGGAAGGTCAGGAGAATCAGATACATCAACCCTGACAGCAGTGACCTAGAGAACCTAGGCCGGTACTTCTTGTTAAGAGAGAAAAATAAGCTTTTATCTTTCAAGTGGCTATAGGTGGTCTTCCTGTTATTTATGGGTGAATGTAAGTCTAGCCTATAAACAGGTACTTCCTCACCACATCACAGCCTCCTTTACAGAGAAAATCCAGAGCTTTGTAAGCAAAAGTCTAGGGCTTCTTGGTCACCATGGAAGAGCTAAGATGTTTTTATTTTTTAATGTAGCCTAATTGGAGGATAGGGCTGAATCATTCAAGAGAAGGGAGGGATCTAATCTGAGGAAAGAAGGAGAGTCCCAAGATTGGGAAGGGTGGGACACTATCAGACCCCACAAATAGTGGGGCCTTGAGTGGCTCCCACACAGTGCCTTAGAGGGCTAGGACCTCAGACGCGTGTTACCAACGTCACCGAGTGCTGCAGTCCCAAGAGTAAAGGCAGGCTACTCTGTAGCTAAGTCTGGTTAGTAGAGAAGTTCATCATAAAGGATGTCTGTCTACCTGGCCGATGCTTGGAGACACCTGAGGAGGGACTGAAAATGGCGTCATGTGGTAAGTGGTAGAAGGAACACATGTAGCTGTGGCAACTGTGTAGACTCAGGGCCAGGCCTCCTGTTTACCTACAGGTTCGTACATTTTTGTGCGATCTCACTGTGGGTGGAGAAGGGATGGCAGTAATACCTGACCAGCGCTGGATTTTTGTCTGCCCTAATACATAGTGGATTGAGCTAGATTTAATTTTTTAACCTTTGTCTTTATATTTAAGGTGAGTTTTTTGTGACAGTATATTCTTGGGTACTGTTTTTCTATCGAATCTTTTCATTTATCCAAACAGTTTTTTGTGATTTAACTAGTGTGTTTAGACGTTTGCATTTAATGTAGTTATGAGATGGGATTAAAATTTACCATTTTATAGTTGTTTTGTTCATTCCATCTTTTTCTGCCTCCTTTTGAATTATTGGAGTGTTTTGCTTGAGTTTTTTTGTTTTTTTTTTTTTTGGTTCCATTTTATATATACTCTAGACTTATTTTTTACCTCATTTTCAAAAAATTTTAGTGCTTACCCTAGGATTTAAATATACATCTTTAACTCATCACAGTCCACCTTCAAATAATATTATAGTACTTTGTATATTGTTTAAGAGCCTTACAACAATATATTTCCACTTCTACCCATCCGTCCTTTCTACTATATGCTATAAAAACAAAACATATTGATACAACTGATCTTTGTTTTAGATAATCAGTTATCTTTTAGAGCAGCTAAGCTAAGGAAAAATAGAAATTTATATTTACCTTCATTTATACCAGAGATCTTCATTTCTTTGTGCAGCTCTATGTACAAAATAGTATATTTCTTTCCAAAGTTAATAGAAATATTTTCCTAAAATTTTATAGGGAAAACCATTACATCATCCAAGAGACTGTTTGTCAAGGGTCATAGGAGACAGGAACTGATATCAAAGTTTCTCGTTTTCAATGTGTACATACATCAGATGGTTTGCTGTGCAATTGACCATTTTTCCTCTTTGGGAGAACTTTTTTGTATTTTTTGTAGTTGTGTATACAGTCTAAGCATTTATAGTCAAATCTCTATATAAAGTTCAAGCTTTAAGACTCTTTTGGACCACATGTCATCATTACTGCCACCGAGTATAGAAATGTTTCAAAACATGTATTTTGACTATATTGTGTAACTCTGCATTTGTGACCTATTTACATGTTGGTACCAATTTCCATTAAAATGACCTATGTATCAGGGATGCCTGGGTGGCTCAGTCGGTTGAGTATCTGACTCCTGCTTTCAGCTTAGGTCGTGATCCCAGGGTCTTGGGATCAGGCCCCACATGGGGCTCTGCACTGAGCATGGAACCTGCTTGGGATTCTCTTCATCTTCCTCTGTCCCTCCTCCACTGGCACACGCACATGCCTATGCTTTCTCAAAACCAACCAATCAGCAAATACAGCTAAGTAATATTTTTTTAACGGCCTGTGTATTAAACTAAACTAAAAGTCAGTTAAACAGGAGAGAGATATTTTAAAGTCCTAAAAGCCCTGAGATCTACTGTTAGACATTTAGCCACTGAGAGATTTCAACACTATTTCCAAATTTATAGCACTTGTTTTTTGAACTGCCACCAAGAAGTGCAATATGGGGAAAATGCAGTGGAGCTTCCAAAGGAGGCCCGAAGGAGTATCATCTCCAGCCTCTGTGTTCCTCAATTCTCTGGCAGATGGCAGATTCACTTCTTTGGAATATTTTTGGGATAGAAAATGAAGAGCTCTTTACAGGCCTTATTTGTTATGGTACAACATTTGCAAATATGTAATTCACATTCTCTTGCATTTATTTGTCCTTTTTATTTGTTTTCCTGTTGCTTTTGTATGTCTCGTATGTCATCAGTCTTACTTCAAAAGTAATATATAGCAGAAAAGGTATATACGCATTTTAAAGTAGCCATGTCTTGGGGTGCCTAGGCAGCTCAGTCGGTTAAGCATCCCGCTTCGGCTCAGGTCATGATCTCATGGTTCGTGAGTTTGAGCCCTGAGTCCAGCTCTGTGCTGACAGCTCGGAGCCTAGAGCCTGCTTGCGATTCTGTGTCTCCCTCTCTCTCTCTGCCCCTCTCCTGGCTCTCTCTCTCTCTCTCTCTCTCTTTCTCTCTCAAAAATAAATAGCTCTCCCAAGACAGAGAAAGGGTCCAAGGAGCCGCCTCTGGAGCCAGAGCTGTCGTGTCCCCTCCTCTTTCACTTCCCGTCGCAAACAATAAAGGCTGTTCCTACAGTAAAAAAAAAAAAAAGAAACAAGGGGGGGATGGGGCACCGGGTGGCTCAGAGGTTAAGGTTGGGACTCTTGGTTTCCACTCAGGTCATGAACTCTTGGTTTCTGACTTGGAGCCCTGCAGCGGTCTCTGTGCTGACAGTGCAGAGCCTGCTTGGAATTCTGTCGCCCTCTCTCTCTGCCCCTCCCCTGCTCGCTCTCTCTGTCTCTCTCTCAAAATAAATAAATAAACTTTAAAAAGTTAATGAACAAATAAACATTTTAAAATATAAATAAATAAATAAATAAATAAAATACCCATGTCCTGAATTAATGGTCCCATAAGCTGTCCAGATTTAAATGCATTTTTATCTTTTTGTTGTTTCCCTTTTGGGAGTTCTGTGTCAACGAAGCCAACGTCCTGCATGTGGGTCTCGTAAGGCCTGTGTTCCAGGTCTTACCTCCTGAGCCCAGTCACCAGCCTTATCGAATCACCGCTTCTAACGACGTCTAGCCCGGGCTGCTCTAACGGAATAGCACACACGGGTGGCACAGGAACAGTATGCATTCATTTCTCACGGCTCGGGAGACAGCATCAGGGCGTCGGCATGGCTCTGGAGGGAGCCCCTTTCTGGGTTGCCCACGGGTGCCTTCTCACCGTGTCGTCTCATGGCCGACCCGGCAGAGGAGGCAAGATCTCTCCTGACCTGTATAACGGCGCCAGTCCCGCTCACGAGGGCTCCACGCCAATGACCGCATCTAATTCCAATCACCTCCCGAAGGCCCTACCTCCCCAAACCCTCATATCGGGAAGTAGATGGATGGGGGAAGGAGGACACAAACCATGCTCCATAACAACAACAACAACAACAACAACAACAACAACAACAACAAAAAGCGACCTAAAACCTAACAGGTCAGAGCTCAGAACAAAAGATTAGCAGTGCCATAACACTGTCCAAACCACAGCTGTGACCTCCACAAGCAACAGGGCTATCCATCCACTCCCGCCCAGTGCATAGGGAAACTTCCAGTTGGTTCTTTTCCATCTCACCTTGGGAGGGGATATGCCACCTTTACAGTGGCAAAATGCTTTTTTTCTGATTGAAAAGACACTTTGGTTGCATATCCATTTTTATTTCCTGTTGGGGAACATTCTCAAATGTGGGATAAGCTAAAAATTGTGGCAGTGAGGATGAGGTCAATGCTCAGTTCTGCCTATTCTGTCCCCCCTCTCCAAGCCGGCATATGGCATCTAAGGAGGCTTATCACATCTCAGCCTTGGGTCCTGAACGTTCATTCTGGGGCTGTGTTGGCTGACGTGCAGTGGGAGAGGAGTGGCGATGTTTGCAGGAGAGTAGGCAAGAGAAGAGAGTGATACCTGCTCCTGAGAGAAGAGATCAGGGCTTGTCTGTGGGGCTGTCTGGAGAGGGGGTGGCTCTAAACTAATGACCCGGGGTTATCAGCTGCCTGGACCCTGGCTCTTTTCTTTTCTGAAGGTCCTGAGTATGACCAGCCCAGGGCCCCCCAGCCTGGCTCACTGTGACTCCACTATTTCCTGACAGGCTTTTCTCCCTCTCCGGATTGTATCTTAGGTCAAAAACATACGGCACAGACCACATTGGCCCTTACCTCCCCGGATACAAGGTTCCATCGCTCTATCCTGCCTCCACTTTCATTGTAAATAAAAACGTGTGTGTATATCCTCTTAATATACAAACTTGATTTGTATTTTCAACTTTAAAAATTTCATTCTCAAGAACAGGACTAGGTAAGCCTTGCTGAAGGCCCAGCTGACACTGACAAAAATGTAAAAAGGATTAGGATTAAGATTGGAGTTAAGCAGTTTTTCTAGAGCCAGAATATGGTGGTTGCACGCTCGTGTGTGACAGATGGGCACCGTGTGTGGGAAGAGCCAGGGAATAAGTTCTGAAGATTTGGAGCCTTGGGGTGATTGAAAGAACAAGAACTTTCTTGTCTGGCTAGACCCGGTTCACAGCCATTCACTGGGGAATTGGTCAGCAACACAGAAGAGAGTCACGGTGTTAGAGAATGTGGAAGAGGCCAGCCGCTCCTGAGTCTGTAGCCCCTGCTCACACGGAATCTTCGCCCCCATCAGCAGCCCCCCTGGTTCTCCGTGCCTGGCCCCGAGCGCACAGCAACGCCAGTGCACCCGTGGGAGGGCGGGACGGGGAACTGTCCTCCACAGTCACCAAGAAAGGGAACTCAAAGGCTGGGGCTTACCACTGGGGGCACACTGCCACTCAGGTCACACAGAGACCTGCAGCTCCTGTCTGTTGCAACCGGTCACCCGACCCTCCTCCTTTTCTGGGTTCCTGGGCCACATAAGACGGTGTTTACCAGAAACACCGTTGAGCCGAGCAGACTATTGACCTGGAAGTTTGTGAAGAGCTGAGTCCACAGCTCACAGCCATAAGAAACAGCTCTCCCACAAACTGACGGTGGCCTTGAGCTCTACGGGCAGCAGCGTCCCCCTTGTGAATTAAGAGAATAGATCTCATTGCTCGTTGGGAAGAATTCCTCTCCTCTTTCCAGTTCTTACAGTCACAGCAACTGTGTCACAGCAGCTGTGTCACAGCCTTTTGCCAATAGCTGCTGCGTGTCCCACACCATCAAGGTCCGTCGTCCTTGGGCCGCGGCCACCTCAGCCCCTGTCGCTGCTGGATTCACCATGAGAAGATGCCGTGTCACTGCCTATCACCTAAGCTGCCACCGGTTCCATAGAGACCGCATCTGCCACTGTCCCCTCATCAGCAGCCGGGGGCCCTGCCATAGGTTGGCCTGTCACCAGGCTCCACTGTCATCACTACAGCCTCTGCTGTCTGTTGCTTGTTTTCTCCCTGAGTAATAGAAAAGGAGAATGTTCTCTTTGTCCCTTTTCTAAGAGGAACATGAGGCTGTTCACGTTAGGAGTTTTCTTGCACCGGCTGATTCCAGGTCTGAAACGAGGGAGCAGATCGTTTACTGTAAGTAAATTACCTACTGGAAACTCTTAGAGCACAAACAAGGCAACTTGGGATACTAATTTTGATGAGAATGATCTATACCTCAAAGGCAAATCATCTGTTAGAGTCTCCTGAAGCATAAGCTCTTTTCAGCTAACAAGGTTTGAAGCAGCCTGTCCAGAGGCAGAGGGTTGGTACGTGATGTTTCTTCACCAAACCCCTTCAGGAGGTGAGAGAGGCTGAGCGATGCCCCAGGGCCCAGGCTTTGGTCAGCGCTAAAATTAATATTCTTTCACTTTAAAGACTTACCCAGTGAAGAATAATTTCTACAGCTCAGGTTGGGGGGAGTAGGGAAGGAAAGAAAAGAAATAGCTGATCGGCAGCCCTTCACGCAGGGGCAGGATCATCAATGGATGGGCGTAGATATCGATTACTTGAGTAGGGATGCAGCCCTTTCTTTGGGCAGCCTCCTCCACATATCAGCATGTAAAAGTCCTTAGCTTAGGGCCGTCAGTTTCACATAAAAGAAATCCTCCAGTTTGTGGTCTAGAGGGTATAATATAAGCTTGCCTCTAAGGATTCTGGGAGAGCCCACTAATTATTATTAAGACTTGAATTTGATACCCGCCAAACATGCCTTTTTCAGTATTCGGCTAGGCCTCCCCCTGTGAGGTTCGGTTTCTCCGGAGAGTGAGTTCCGCCCCAGCCTTCTGCAGAGGTGAGGGAGGGGTCCTAGGCTGGGGGAGCAGATGTTGAGTGTACCAGCTGCTCCTTTCTACCACTTTCCTGTGTCTGGCCCAACCCTACACCCCTGCCTTCAAACGTTGCTGAAGACTGCATGCCTGAATCTTTCTGGAGCTCGAGGGCAGAAACGATTTCACTTCTTTTTATCTTCTCCCAATAGGCACTTAAAATGACTTTAATGAGTTTTCAGGAGAAAAGACCTAAGTCGTTTCTTTTGTTCAGTCTATCATGTTTAACCAAAACCCCTCTTTTTCTCCCCCCATGCACTTTGCTTTACAAAATTTCATCTTTAGCCTGTGTTTGTAACACACAAGAGAGTTGAGGATACTTTGCTTCGGAAATTGGAAATGGTGTCGCAAAATGTATAACATTCTCTGTGGGCCCAAGGTGGTCAGGCAAGTCGACGCCTGTGGAAGGAAGTTACAGGAGATGTGGGGACCTCATGGGGGTGCGGCAGTGGATGCCAAGAGGAGAAGGAGGCTGGTGAGAAGACACCACACTAGATATTAAAAGGTATTTTATGCCATATTGACAAGTTGGAATTAAAATATATATAGGACCACCAGGTCACAATACAATGAGGTAAGCCTAACATTTCAAGAGACACACATTCTCCACACATGCACAGAGGAGACCCAGCAGAGCTCCGTAGAAAGCAACACCGAAGGACACGTGACAACCGGCTAAGCTTCGAACGTACTGCTGACCCGCCACATGGATGGATCAGTGGAGCGTGGAGGCCTCGCAGGCTCGGGGTGTTTGAAAACAACCTCTGCCCGGGTCACCGGCTGACTATTAAGCGATCCAGACATAAAAGGAAACCCTAGGAAATCAGGCTGCGGGAAATAAAAATTACAATTAAAAAAAATCTCAGCAGACACGTCAGCAGCTGCGTACTGTGGGGGAAGGTAATTCCGCAGTACTACAAAAAAATACGTCAAAATTCATAGTTGCTGCAACATTTAGTTAAAAGGTCCAGTTTTCTACAAAAAAATTATGAGATGTGGAAAGAAACAGGGAAGTGTGACTCATACTTGAGAGACAAAAGTATTTGATAGAAACTGACTTCTAGTCAGCCCAGATGTCGACTTTATCAGGAAAAGATCTCAAAGCAACTATGACAAATACGTTCAAATAATTAAAGGAAATATGACAATTCAACAGCTCAAGGATGTCAGAAGAGAAATAGAAACCACACACACACACACACACACACACACACACACACACACACACATTCTAGAGTTGAAAAAAACCACACTGACATTTTCCAAAAAAATCACTAAATGGGTTCAACAACAGATTGGAGATGGCAGAAGGAGGTATCAGTGAGCTCCAAATAGAGCACTGGAAATTATTCAGTCTGAAGAGCAGAATGAAAAAAAGATTCAGGGAAAGTGAAGAGAGCCCCGAAGACTTGTGAGACAAACATCAAACACGAAATAGGAATCCCAGAAAGAAACAAGAGACAAAATGGGGCAGGAAAACATATTCGAAGAATGATGGCCAAAAACGTCTCAAATTTGATGGAAAACTTAAATCTGCAGATCCGAGAAGCTCAAATAATCATAACTAGGATAAAATAGAATAAATGTCTATTACCTGGACAAAGAGAAACCCTTGAGGAAAAAAAAACATATATCTAAGATTCTCCCCTTGTCTGGGTGTGGACAACTTGGCCCCATTTTATGTTTTAATGCTTATTTATTTTTGAGAGAGAGAGAGAGAGAGAGAGAGAGAGAGAGAGAGAGAGAGCATGAATGGGGGAGGGGCAGAGAGAGAGGGAGACACAGAATCCGAAGCAGGCTCCAGGCTCTGAGCTGCCAGCACAGAGCCCGACTCGGGGCTTGAACTCATGGACCGTGAGATCATGACCTGAGCTGAAGTTGGACGCTCAACCACCCAGGCGCCCCTAGATTCAAAGACTCAAAACAGGTTGAAAGCAAAAGGATGGGAAGAGATACATAACGCAAACAAAGTGTATAGTAGCTGGGCCGGATATATCGTTCAAAATATACTCTAAGAAAACTATTTCTCATGACCTTTGATTGATGAGTCAGTCAAGATTTAATAATTGTAAACAGAGCTCTTTGGTCTGAGCCGCGGAAACAAGATGACGAAGGGGACATCAACGTTTGGAAAGCACCGCAATAAGACGCATGTGTTTAGCCACCGCTGTGGCTTGAAGGCCTACCACCTTCAGAAGTCAACCTGTGGCAAATGTGGCTATCTTGCCAAGCGGAAGAGAAAGTATAACTGGAGTGCCAAGGCTAAAGGAAGAAATACCACTGGGACCGGTCAAATGACGCACCTAAAAATTACACACCACAGATTCCGACCTGGATTCCATGAAGGAACAAGAGGGCAGCTGTTGCAGCATCCAGTTCATCTGAAGGATTTCAGTGATTAGTCACACAATAAATGTTCTGGTTTTAAAAAAATTGTAAAAGAATATCTAAAATCGGCCCCCAAAAATATGAAGTCAAAACTGACAGAACAGAAAGGAGAGGGAGTTCACCAGTTGCAGTTGGAGACTTCAGAGCTCCTCTTGTAGTGACCAGTGGAACAACTAGACAAAAAATTGGTGAAGACATAGAAGGTGTGAACAGAACAGCCACCCAACCTGGTCGTATTGATATGTAGGGATCACCCTACAGATGTTGATGGAGACTATAATTTAGAAACTGTGCTGTATTTTCCCCAAAGGGTAAATAAACCCAGCCCTAACAACCCACTTGAGACAGACCAATGAGGCAGAAAAGAAGGGATTAGAGCAAAGCAGGATTTCCAAGGGCCAGAGTCAGGAAGACTAACCAGAATGGCGATGCTGAACATAAATGGAGCAGGATCCTTTCAGGTCAGCGAGGCAAATGCTTTTCCTACTTAGAAAGAGAGGCAAAGCTGGGCAGACAGAGTTGGGGTTGGGTGGAAGTGAGGCGAGGGGGTGGCATGAGAAGAAAAGCAGTTGAGCCTCAAGCTGCAGCTGACAATCCCAGGGCTGATCCCAGAGAATAGGCACGGAAGCAAGTGCCAGAAAGGAACCAAAAATCCTTCCTGAGATTCCACCAGAGATCGTTTGTCCAAAGTAACACTGCACCAGAAATCTGAGGAGCTCCATCCAGCCTCGAACACCATCAGGCCAGACGGCGTGGAGGCCAAGAAACATCACTGGAGCTTGGCAAACTCTACAAACAGAGCCAAGCTAAGCAGCCCGGACCTCAGTGAGATTAGGATAAAAAAAAAAAAAATCTATGTAAACCTATCCATTTCTCTGCTCTTATATTTGCTTGCTTTTCCTTCAGTGTTTTGTTTTGTTTTGATTTTTAATTCCAGTCAGGTCCCAGCTGAACCAAGGGGGAAAGTGATTTCCCACACCTAAATCAGGGTAAATAATGGAAATGCTGCAGAAGCACACAGGGTGGCGATGGCTTTAGAGCCAGGGAATCATTGGTGGCCGAGAGAAACGGTGGGGAGGGGTTCTGGACCGCAGGGCACACTCCTACCTTTCTTCCTAGGGATTTCTACCTTTCCTTTGTGCTTTCTCTGGAAGTTTGTGCTCACGCAGCGGCCTTGGGCGTGAGGCCTGTGACTTCCCATCGTCCGGCTGGAGAAACAAACAAAGGATTGCCTCTATGGAATTGTGGAATGTTTATTATTCTAAAGAAAAGCATCTGTCTTCTCTGGCAGGAAATCCTGCCGTCATATCTTAGAACGGCCCCTGAAATAAATAGTCTTCAGTGCCTTTATTTAGTTTTTTCCAGCTTTATTGACATACAGTTGACATATAACATTGGTGTTATGTTCATTTGAGATCATTTGAGATCTGTATATATTGTGAAATGATCACTACAATTAGATTAGTGCCTCATATTAAGCCACAGGATATCTGGAAGCACAAGAAAGTAGGTGACCCACTGGGGGTGGGGCAGTGGCCGAGTTCATAAGCAGTGCCCACAATTGCTCAGGCTGTTAACGTGGCCACGGAAGCAAACCCACTCCCAATCCTGGATCCTGCCCTGTCGTTTCTTCCTCCGCCTTCCCAGGGAGTGGGGTCTTGGAGATTACAGCCTTGAGGAAAACACTGGGACTCAACCCCACAGATGATCCATGGAACTCGTGGACAAATATTGTTGTGAACTCCTGGGATGTGTAAGAGCTTTGAGGAAGCCAGAGAAAGTTCCCATAACTCAGCTTGCCTACCAGCTCAGCCAGTCTCACTGACGGGACACACGGCTGGCTGTTTGCCCAACTCTCAAATTGCCAGAGGTTGAGGGACATTTTAGAAGTAGATTCCTACCTTTAAAAAAGATACTTTTTCTTCCTTTGTATTAAGATGTTATATGTTGCCTTTCCTTAATCTCTTCTGCAGAATGTAAGCAAGTCAAGTAGGACACTGACAAAAATCCATCATAATTTTCTGTGACTAATATGTCAGTATTTACATTCCTACTTCCTGTCTTTCTCTTCTTTAATTTTTATTTCTGGGCTCACTTTTCAGAATTTTCCAAGGTGAATTGAGGAACTGAATGTAGACTTTTTCCTTCTGTTTTTGTCTTCCTATCTTTCTCCCTTACAGTCTGTTTTGTAACATAGACTTACACACCCACATCAGAAGGAAGCACACTTATAAGTATATATAGGACCATCTCCGAGGAGCAGGTTTAGAGTCTAACTGAGAAAAAAGATCCTATTCCTAAAAAGAGCAGACTGGAGGATTTTGTGATTAAAATGCAAAAAGAAATCTCGACAAAAGAACTTTCTGACCCTGGTAGTATAGAAGTTAAATGGTACAAAGACCAAAGGACACAATGAAATCTTCATCTCTAGAAGACCAAAGCTGGCATAAGATTTCTACAAGAACTTCTCAGATCCCTGAGTGATTCAGATCCCTTTTTGCTTTAAAGCTATATAATTTTGTAACACTATCACTAATTCTGCATGCTGGAGTTTGTTATCTGATGTTTTACCAAATATGACTTCCTTTAAATAATAGAAAATTTGTATTTTAGTGAGATCTAAAATGATTCATTGTCAAATTAAAGAAGGGAGACGTCTCTACCAAAGATAAATGTAGCTGATTTTACTGCTTTCCCTGAGGCAATATGGTTTTACACAGCTATATTGCTGCCTTAGGGAAAATTGTGACATATCCCTCTATTTACAAAGAGTGGAAACTTAACCAATTACTTGTGAACCTTGCAAATTTTGTCAAATGTATGTTTACTAAACAAATGAATTGTTGTTTTGGACAAGTAGAGAGAGATTTTTAAGGGTCAGGCTTGATAAATGGCAGAAGCCCACGTAACTGCTGAGGACCAGTCTGGCAGGAATTGGCAATGATAACAAACTGAACAATGAAGGTCCATTATCTCAGAGTTCACAGAAGAAGGGCTTGGCTGCTGGCCAGGTGTATAATCAGTCTATTTTAGTCTTTATCACACAAACCAGTGGGGTTTTTTTCAAATAATAGTAAATTAGGTGTGGCTGTTTTCTTTCTTTCTTTTTTTTAAAGAGGATTTCCTGACAATCTGCCTGGAAGTTATGATACTATCTTTGTGTATTTTAAGAAAATGGTACATTATGCACCTATGATAAGAAACAATGGGTCTTTGGTATCAGCTTTTTGATTCTGGGTGTTTGGGGAATTTTATTTTCAATGGTTCTTTTGATTTCATTAGTCTACATCAAGGCCAACTTTACCTTAGTCCACATCCCTTAAAATCTGTGCTTTGTGATGCCCCATTACAATAAATAAAGAGAGCCACAATGTCTATATGGCAGGTTGGCTTCCACTTATTCAAAGAGGAGTGCAGAACAGACACAGCACTGCCACCCAAACCTCACCTACAATACATACTTACGGTCACACACATGGGTCTTTGAAACCAAATATGTGTATTTATCAGCACGTTGCAGTCATTGCTGCCTAGTTAACTTCCCTCGTTGTCACAATATACCAAAACTAAAATTTTAATTATTTCTTGTGGGGAGAAAATAGTCCTCAATCTCAAATCGCTCAAGGTTCTATTTATTATAGAAGCTGCCATAGAGAAGCTGAGAATTTATCGTTTAATATGAGTGAGAAAATTCATCATTTTTATTAGTTGGAGATACTATAAAGCCATTGAAAATTTTACAGAAAAAAACTAAAAGATGACTTACTCATATGTATCTGGTGCAGAAATTAAGGTTAAATTAATTGCTCAAACCTTCGATAATGCTCAAAATATTTAAAAATTCAACATCCATTACAAAACTCTCAGCAAAATACAAATAGAAAGGATTTCCCTTAATCTCATAAAGGAAAACCAATAGCTAATATCATACTTAATAGCAAAGACTGAATGCCTTTTCCCTACCATTGGGAATGAGGCAAGGATATCTGTTCTCACGACTTCTACTTAAGATTGTACCAGAGGGATGCCTGGGTGGCCCAGTAAGTTAAGCGTCTGACCCTTGAGTTCGGCTCAGGTCATGACCTCAGAGTCATGAGATTGACCCCCGTGTGGAGCCCCTACATTGGGCTCCACATGGTCTCTTTTGTTGCCCCTCCTCCACTTGCACATGCTCACAGGCTCACTCGCTCTAAAAATATAAATAATTAAATAAAAAGGGAAAAAACATAAAAAGACTGTACTGGAGATCTTAGGCTGTGCAATAAAGTAGGAAAAAGAAATAAAAGACACACATATCAGAAAGGAATAAAGCTATTTTTATTTACAGGCAACATGATCACCTATAGAAAATCTGATGGAATTACCAAAAAAATGTACTAAAATTAATAATTGAATGTACCAATGTTACAGGATACAAGATTAATATATAAAAATCAAGCATATTTCTATATACTAGTGAAGAACAATCTCAACTTGAAATTTAAAAATCAATTCCATTTATAATAGCAGCAGAAATATTAAATATTTAGGGATAAAGCTGTCCAAACATGTTTAAGACCTATACATCAAAAACTATAAAACATTGCTTAGAGAAATTAGAGAAGACTTAAATTAATGGAGACATAAAATGTTTTCATAAATTAGAAGAATCAGTATTGTTAAAATATCAATTCTTCCCAAGTTAATCTTTAAATTCAGTGAAATCCCAATCAAAACCACTAATTTTTGTCTTCTGTAGCTTTTCATAAACTGATATACTCAAATACTCAAAACAAGAAATAAAGTTAATAGATACACACCATTTGATTTCATAATTACTAGGGGCACCTGGGTGTCTCATTCAGTTAGGCATCCGACTCTTGATTTTGACTTAGGTCATGATCTCACGGCTTGTGAGATCAAGCCCCGAGTTGGTCTCCATGCTGATAGCACAGAGCCTGCTTGGGATTCTATCTCTCCCCTTCTTTCTCTGCCCCTCCTCCACCCACAGTCTCTCTCTCAAACATTAAAAAAATGATAAATCTGCAGTAATCAAAGTTGTGTGGAATTGGCATAAAATAGACATTTAGGAAGAGTGTCTAGAAATAGATTCAGTTGGTTTTCTACAAAGGTACTAAGGCAATTCAATGAGGAAAGGAAAATCTTTTTAATAAATACTACTAGAAAATTTGGATAACTATACCCCTCAAAAATGAACCTCAAAATCTACTTCACATCATATGCAAAAATTAACTTGAAATCTATTATGGTATAGGCCTAAATATAAAATATAAGCTAGAAGAAATCATAGGGGAAAACCTTAGTGACATTTGGTTTGTTAAAGTGTTCTTAAATATGACACAAAAAGCACTAAGTGAAAAGGAAAAAAAAAATAGTAAATTATACTTCATCAAGATAAAAAAAATTTTGCTCTTTAAAAGACTGCCATGGGGGCAGCTGGGTGGCTCAGTCGGTTAAGCATCCGACTTCATCTCAGGTCATGATCTTGTGGTTCGTGAGTTCGAGCCCCTCATTGGGCTTTGTGCTGACAGCTCGGAGCCTGGAGGCTGCTTCAGATTGTGTGTCTTCCTCTCTCTGCCCCTCCCCTGCTCACATTCTGTCCTCTGTCTCTCTCTGTCTCTCAAAAATAAATAAACATTAAAAAAAATTTTTTTTAAAGACTGCCATGAAAATGAAAAAGCAAGCCACACCCTTGGAGAAAATCTTTGCAAAACCTTTATCATACAAAAGACTTTATCTGGAATATAAAAATATCTCTTATAAACCAATCAGAAGGTGACCTTTATTTAAAATGGACAAAATAATTGAACAGACACTTTAGCAAAGAGGATACATGGATGACAACATGAAAAGGTCATCATGAGCCCCTAAAGAAATACAAATTACAAATTAAAATCATAATGAGATATCACTACACAACTACTAGATTGGCAACAATTAAAAAGGCTGACAATATCAAGTGTTGAGAGTAGGAAAAAACTGGAATTCTCATACACTGCTGGTGGAAATGTGAACAGGTGCAGCCACCGTGAAAACCTGTTTGGCAGTTTCTTGGTAAGTTGTACACATACCTATAATTTGACCCAGCCGTTCCACACCTGGACATTTACTCAAGAGAAACAGAAGTACATTCTACACAAAGATTTATACATAAATGCTCATGGCCGCTTTGTCTATAAGAGCCAAAAACTGGAAACAACTCAAATGTCTATGAATGCTCAAATGGATAAGCATATTGTGATATAGGAAACACTATTCCACGGTGAAAGCGAAACTATTCATACATGTAACAGCATGAATGAATCTCAGAGTAATTATTCTAAGGTGAAAAAAGTATGGCCAAAAAGTACAAGGTGAATGAGTTCATTTATATAAAATTCTGGGAAATGCAAACTAATCTGTAGCAACAGAACCTAATGCAGTGGTTGCCTGAACTTCGGTTGGGGGAAGTGAGGAATAGATTATGAAAATGTACAAGGAAACATTTTAGAATGGTATTAACATTCAGTATCCACATCGTGGTGATGGTTTCATGAGAGTATAAATATGTCAAAACATTTTATACCTTAAATATATGCAATTTATTATATGGATATTACAGCTCAATAAAGCAAAAAATAATAATGCTTTGTTGAGCACTGTTCTTTTCATTCCTCCCACTTTGTTCATGAGTTATGTAATGTTAGCAATCCAAGTTTGCTTCTGTTTCACCCAACCTTTCAAAATTTATGCTTACAGTATTTAAATGATAGAGGGGCACCTGGGTGGCTCAGTTGGTTAAGGGCCCGACTCTTTTTTGTTGTTTTTGAGCGAGAGAGTGAACACGTGTGAGCAGGAGCAGAGGCAGGGCAGAGAGAAAGAGGGAAAGAGAGAATCCTAAGCAGGCTCCATGTTCAGCACAGAGCCTGATGCGTGGCTTGATCCCGTAATCGTGAGATCGTGACCTGAGCCAAAATCAAGTAAGTATCTGTCTCTTGATCTCAGCTCAGGTCTTGATCCTCAGGGTTGTGAGTTCAAACCCTGTGTTGGGCTCCATGCTGGATGTGGAGTCTACTAAAAAAAAAAAAAAGTATAAAAGTTATATTGTTAAGTAGAGATTATATTTAAGGTGTCTAAATGTGATTTAATAATATATTGTCATTAAAAGTTACCTGAGAGAATGTGGACAATATTTTCAAAATTTTAAGTGTATTTTTTACTGCTTAGGAATAACAGCCACTATTTTTGTTTCCAGACCTTCTCATGCATATAGAAACATAATAATTTTTAACTGGGATTATATTGCATGTAATGTCTTATATCTTGATTTTAACATGTAGCATGTTAAATTTTAGCACTTTTACATGTAATTATATTTAACCTGTCATTTCAAAAATGCAATTTTTCTGTTGTATACTAAACATTACATTGTAATGGATATGCCATAATTTATTTAATTTCTCTTTTTTTTTAACTTTTTTTTTTTTTTTTTGGAGAGAGAGAGACAGAGAAAATTAGCAGGGGAGAGGCAGAGAGAGAGAGAGAGAGAGAGAGAGAGAGAGAATCTTAAACAGGCTCCATATTTAGCTTGGAGCCCCATGTGGGTCTTGATTTCACAATCCTGAGACCATGACCTGAGCCAAAATCAAGAGTCAGATACTCAACTGACTGAGCCACACCCCTAACTTTTCTTGTTTGGGACATTTAGGTTGTCCTCAAGCTTGCACTAATATGTATAATGCTGTGTTACACGTATTTGTATGTGTGTGTATTAAACCATTTCCTTATTTTTTAGTGTAAACTCTTAGACATGGATTAATGATCAAAGAATATGAATACACTGAGGACTCCTGATATGGTGTCAGACTTTTTTTCAGCAATACTGAACCAACTTACAACTCATTGGAAATACATAAAAGTATATGGTTTCTAGCTTATCTTACCATATTCTTCAAAGTATTGAAGCCTAGAGAGCTTTTAAATTTTAACACCATTTCCCCCCCTCACTATTTAAGGAAACAAGGAAATTCCTTGAAGGAAGCCATCATTTTGATATGACATCCTACTTAAAAGATATGAATCAGCTTTTCAAAAAAGTAAAAACCAACGCATCCCTTTTATGAGAGTAGTATCATTAACATTCATTAACAGTGCATTACAATTCTTTGTCAATCTCACAATTTTTCTTTTGCTAATAGACAAATTACCTACTATAGTCTCTGATTCTGATACACGAACATGTAAAAATTTGCTAAGATGTTTAAGGCACAGCTTGTGAAGTGACAAATTCTTCTTTCTTTTTCACGTAATGTGTTTGGCTTATTTCTTTTTCACTTAATTATAGGTCTCCAGTAGAAATTATCACCTGGTAAGAAGTGACAATTATTTAGCTACAAATACCAAGTATAATTTTATAGACTATAATAGTTAAAAATGTGAAGAGGCATTCTAGGATCTACAGCCTGTTTAGATCTCTGTTTTAAATAGATTTTTAGATGAATCTATTTTTAGATATTTTTAGGTAAGTCTAAAAAATAGATTCCCTGCTTTTTTTTTTAACTTAAAAAAATTTTTTTTGCTGTTTTTTTGAGAGACAGAGAGAGACACAGCATGAGAGGGGGAGGGGACAGAGAGAGAGGGAGACACAGAACCCAAAACAGGCTCCAGGTTCTGAGCTGGCAGCACAGAGCTGGATACGGGGCTCGAACTCACGGACCATGAGCCGAAGTCGGACACCCAACTGACTGAGCCACCCTGGTGCCCCTAGATTCCCTGTTTTTTAATTGTATTATATCAGGGACAAAACTCAGACACAGGTTGAGTGCTAGAGCCTTTTCATTTTTGTGCGTGAGTCTTCTGGGTCTTTATCTGATGATTCTGACCTTTACCCACACGACTGATGTGCACCTGATGGTCCAGCACCAATGTGTGGTCTGACAGTCTGTGATGCATTAGGACCCTTGGCCCTCCAGATAATTCAGACAAGGGTCAACGTCCATAGGATAATGTTAGATCAGCTTTCAGTGGGGGTATTCAGAAAGAAAAACGGTTAAACTGCAGACAAAAAAAAAAAAGTGGCACTAGTTGAGGCTAACAAGTGAATAAATACACCATGAATAAGGTCTACAGGAGCCTACTCAGGGAAACAATCCAAACCGCGATTTGAAAGCAAATACTGTGCATATTCCCTAGCTAATGCAGTCTGTTATAAAGACGTGTTGGGAAGATGAGGAGTGGCCTCGAAAGGGTAGGGACGAGTATGTGACGTATGTGACGCCCCGTGCCCTCCACAGTGCCTGGTTCTTGGCAGGTGCTTCGCAAAATGTTGCTGAATGAGGAGGTGCTGCTACCTGGGAGTCCAGAAAACAGACGGAGAGGAAAGCAACAGCAAAGGAAAGACACCTTGGTTTGCATGTTCGTGTGAAGAATGACTTGACAGATGTAAAGACTGGCAGTCTGAGTTTTCCTTGACATTTAAATAAATCGTACCTGAGGCTTTGACAACCTGCTTTGTAAGTATCTGTATTTTTTCCCATGCAGACTTACAGAGGAGACTGGCTGGAGGGCGGAGAAGGATGATGCCTTCCTCATCAAAGGAAGCCGATCCCGGAGGCTCCAGCCCCGGGAGTAAATGAGAGATGGAGGAACTGGATTGTCCGGATCCAGTTTTTACCAAAATGATGGGCCAGAGAAAAGAAGGAACCTTAGAGAGTCTGACCTAGTTACATTTACATCCCAAGGAGAAACGAGTAAGTGGTATAACTATCAAGCTTTTAAGGCTGCTTCTAAGTTTGAAATTTCTCTATGATGTTATTTCAACCCCTTATATTCTCTTCTTCTTTTGAAGGCTGTAAAATTCCTCAGAAACACTCAGTCATTTTCTGGCACAGAGAAGAGGAAGGGAGGGGGACACCATGACACTCTTTTCAGCGTCCAAGAGAGACAAAAACTCAGCTGGAGAATGTGGGGCGATGCTAGAAGAAAGCTAGGGTCACACTTGGACCCTCTGGGAGAAAAGGATGAATAAAGGGGCCAGCCTGGCAAGGAGACACGAACCCAGGCATCTGCACTAGCCGGAGAACCGGGCCACTCACGGTGCTGCTAGTTTCTGGGTAGGAATGATGGGTGTGCTCTGTGGTGGAGAAGAAAAAAATCATTAGGTGTTTCCATCAGATACTGACATGTTCTTTAAGAGCATGAAGTTTCCTTTCCTGGAAAATACCTTCTTGTAACCCCACGCTGATTTTACAACTCTCTCATGATTCGGCACGGAAGCCCGGTTTCCCGAGTGTAGATCCTGACCTCACTGATGACCAGGTATGTTAATATTTCCATTTGTTTCCTCACACATAAATTAAATACAAGAAAGAAAGAAAGAAAGAAAGAAAGAAAGAAAGAAAGGGAGGAAGAAAGAAAGAAAGAAAGGAAAGGAAGGAAGAAAAGAAAGAAAGAAAGGAAGAGGAAAGGAAGGAAGGAAGGAAGAAAAAGAGAGAGAGAGAAAGAAAGGAAGAGGAAAGGAAGGAAGGAAGAAAAAGAAAGGAAGAGGAAAGGAAGAAAGGAAGGGAGAGAGAAAAAAAAGAGGGAAGGAAGAGAGAGAGAAAGGAAGAGGAAAGGAAGGAAGGAAGAGAGAGAAAGGAAGAGGAAAGGAAGGAAGGAAGGTAGAAAAAGAGAGAGAAAGGAAAAGGAAAGGAAGGAAGAAAGAGAGAGAAAGAAAGGAAGAGGAAAGGAAGGAAGGAAGAAAAGAAAGAGACAGAAAGAGGAAAGGAAGGAAGGAAGAGAGAGAGAGAGAAAGGAAGAGGAAAGGAAGGAAGGAAGGTAGAAAAAGAGAAAGGAAGAGGAAAGGAAGGAAGGAAGAGAGAGAGAGAAAGGAAGAGGAAAGGAAGGAAGGAAGAAAAGAAAGAAAGAGACGAAAGAGAGGAAAGGAAGGAAGAGAGAGAGAGAAAGAAAGGAAGAGGAAAGGAAGGAAGAGAGAGAAAGAAAGGAAGAGGAAAGGAAGGAAGGAAGAAAAAGAGAGAAAGAGGAAAGGAAGGAAGGAAGAAAAGAAAGAAAGAAAGAGGAAAGGAAGGAAGAAAGAGAAAGAGGAAAGGAAGGAAGGAAGAGAAAGAGGAAAGGAAGGAAGGAAGAAAAGAGAGAAAGAGGAAAGGAAGGAAGGAAGAAAAAGAAAGAAAGAAAGAGAAAAAGAAAGAGGAAAGGAAGGAAGAAAGAAAAGAAAAAGAAAGAAAGCAAGAAGGAAATAGTACCTTCCAGCCACGTTCGTTGTGAGAATTCAATGAAATAGTACCTGCAAAGCTCTTAGCGGGTCACCGGGCCCAGTGCAGCTGGTTGCTAACTGCTGTTGTTGCTACTAGCCGGGTTGTGCAAGCATCTGGGTATTGGGCTTGAGTACCCAGGGGCGCCCTGGCTTTGTTGGTGAGGGGGTAATCCAGATTTGGTGTGGTGTGGCAGAGACTGCTAGATTGTGCCAGACATCTCTGAGGTGACACTTGAGATCTCTCAGCCTCATCTGTCTCAGACTTTGGCCTCTCGTCTGGGCCCAGCCTCTGCGGTACTGACTCTACGTGTACCCTGACTTCGTGCAGATGCTACATGATGGTGACGCCCCGCTTGCCCGCGCCATCTGCCTACCGTCTCCCTTGCTGAGGCTTCCCTGTTGAGGGAATGGAGATGCCCTTCCCTTTTCCTTTACCCCCTTTCCTGGCTTTAATGCGAACACAATGGCTGGAGCTGGGGCAGCCCTTTTGCCATGAGGCAGAAGCCGTATGGTGAAGGCGGCCGAGCGTGGAGACAGCAGGAGCTGGGGTTCTTGGTGAGTGGGCAGGGTGCCACTCCAGCTCCAGACTGCCTCTCTGGTCATCATTTTGAGAGAAAAACACATTTCTATCTTCTTAAAGGACTGTTATTTGGGGTTTTCTGTCATTTTCTGCTAAACTTAATCCTAACTGTTCGAGTAGAAAATTGGCGTTCTGTATGAATGAAATGAAGGGAAAGGAAGAAAAAAGACAGCATCAAGTGTCATTTTAGATGCATTACATACGGCATGACAGGATCCAGATGTCAGTGTTTTTACCAGTACATTGTATCATCTCTTACAAATTTAGATTATGTGAGCCAGATGTCCAGTGACCCGGTCACCTTTGAGATAACGGAATACTGACCTTCCAGAGGAGCATAAAACAAAACACTCTCCACTCAGAAAGCTGGCCTGTCAATGCCTCTCATCTCCATTAACACACAGCGTTAATTACAACAGTATTTACTGCGGGTCCCACTCTGTGCTAAGCCCTCCAGTTAGAAAACCCAGGAAATCTCGCTCTGTGAAGGATATGTTTGAGAGGGTCGGAATGCTGGCCTGGGATTTCACTTGGGAAGTTTACCAGCCTCCCAGGTGAGGACAGTAGCCGAGTTAGGGAGGAGAAGGTGGGACGTAGGACTCGTGAAGAGATAATATCAGCAGGACTTGGTGACTGATGGAAAGTGGGGGCTGAATGGGTTCAGAATTACTCTCCAGCTTCTAGGATGGGTGACTGGCTAGGAGACAGTTTTACAAATTGCAATGGGACACATACAAAGGAGGGAGGGAGAAAGCAGAAGGAGGAAGAGGCTTAGTAGAGAAGATAGAGAAGATCATGGATGGGTGCAGTCCTGGGCACGTGAAGTCTGAGGTGTCCCTGGGCACCACGCGGAGATGCTCAACAGGTAACGAAAGACTGAGTCTGGAGCTCAGGAGAAAGGGCTTAGAGCACTTTTCAAGCGATTTTGTAATTTTTGTTTGTGACGTCACACTTGCCAGTAGACTTTCTTGCTCATCTTGTATTCTCAGCACTTGGCACTGAACCTGCAACATAATCAATGCTCAATAAAAATTGGTTTAGTGATTGACAGATTAATGAATGAATGACTTTCAATCAGTCAAAGAAGATACAGGTTTTTGCCATCTCAGGTTGAAACCCCTGTATGTATTCCAATGGAAACATGACTACAAACCTCAGTCGGTTGCGGAGGATCCCTCTGTAGTGTGTTAAGTTTGAATAAACTTCTGCCAACTAGCCTCAGAAATGAACCGCCCTTTAAGTCATTTCCACAGGAAAAAGAGAAAACACACCTTTAAAATTCCAAAGTAGTTTACACCATACTTTTGAACCAAAAGGTCCTTCACTAGTTGGGAGGGTCATTCTTTTTTTTTTTTCCCCCTGAAGAACTTATCAGAACATCCTGCACATGTGTCCCAGAAGCCACCATATCTAACATAAAGCCGAGAGTCAGAACACTGCATGGTCACCACCTCCATGCTTCAGGGCCGCCCTTGTTACCCTCTTTCCGAATCAGGTTGCAATGCCCAAAGAAAGAATTTTGAGGAGACGAACAGAGGCACAGCCCAGTGACTTGAAAAGTGTTCCCGAAATTAATAATTGGACTAGATCAGGGACCCAAGTAGATTTGCAAAGGGCCTACGCTTTGCCCCTTTCTTCATACATAGTTAACGATAATCACTAGATATTTCTCAATAAAGCCGGCTCTGATTCTGAAAGTCTCTCCAACTTTTCTGTAAGCATTGCATTTATATCTTAACTTCTTCGGTAAAAAAGCATTCATACATTCAATTGCTAACTTATTTTTCTTACTGCTTTTTCTTTTCTTTTCCTGGAGTGCCTAGAAGCAGCCTGGCACAAAGCCACTGAAGCCTTGCTCGCCCCTCTGGGTAAGGCTTCTAAAGAACTCTGGTCCACAAGCGAAACCTGGCAGGCCACAGGCTGACTGGCAGGGGTTAGGGTGGACCGCAATGACTAGCTTCTTTCGTCTCATATCGGGTAAAAGCAATTGATAGTGGAAGTTGCTTTTGAACTATTTCAGTAATGGCTGTTGTACCAGCAGCATTCTACAGACAAAACAGAACCCACAGATAAATACGTAAGAGAAGATTTATCATAGGAATTGGCTCATGTGGTTACGGAGGCCAGGAAGTCCCAGGAGCTGCCGTCCACCAGCTGGACAACCAGGAAAGCCAATGGTATAATTTAGTCGAAGTCTGAAGGGTCGGTGATGTCACTCCCAGTCCAAGGTCAAAGGCCTGAGAGCAAAGGGGCTGTTGGTGCAAGTCCTGGAGTTGAAGGCCTGGGAACCAGGAGCTCGGAAGTGCAAGAATGGGAGAAGATGGAGGTCGCTGCTCCAAAAGAGAGAATTAGCCCTTCCTTCCCCTTTCTTGTTCCATTTGGTCCCCTGACACATTGTTTGATACCTACCCGCATTGGTGAAGGCAGATCTCTTCACTCAGTCTCTTCAATCGAATGTTAACCTCTTCCAGAAACACCTTCCCAGACATACCCCCCCAAAATTTTTTTAACCTGTTATCTGGGTATCCCTTAAACCAGTCAAACTGACACATAAAATTAAACCTCACAGATGTATTTCAGGAAATAAGTGGCCAAGTCACAAAGTAAATAAGCCTGCACAAGAACTTTGTCATTTAAAAAAATTTTTTTTAATGTTTTACTTATTTTTGAGACAAAGGCAGAGCATGAGCCTGCTCTGGGTTGCGGGGGGGTGGGGGGTAGTGGCAGAGAGAGAGGGAGACACAGAATCCAAAGCAGGCTCCAGGCTCTGAGCTGTCAGCACAGAGCCCCATGCGGGGCTCGCACCCATGTATCGTGAGATCATGACCTGAGCTGAAGTCGGACGCTTAACCAACTGAGCCACCCAGGTGCCCCAGTAATTTGTCATTTTAATACAGTTAACTATGCCTGGATATCATATACCACTAGTGTTGACCAAAAAAAAAAATTTGAAAAATATCAACGATTTTCTTTGCACTTAATAAATGCATTGTGTCGATATTCAGAGCTGAGTACACCAAATTGAGAGCAGCAGGTAGGTTGTAATTAACATTAAATTTGGACTCAGGAAACCTAGATGTTGGTCTCACACTAACTTTTTGAGTCATTTCATTCATTCATTCAACAACTATTTATTGAACAGGGTATAACGCTCTGGACACTGTGGTAAGTGTTAGGGAACAAAATTGAAAAGAAAGTGACATTGTAGCTACATTTATAGACTTGTAGGCTAATAGAGAGGACAGATACCAATTAAAAAAAATCTATGCATTAATAATACAACTGCTGTGAACTACCACAAAGAAAAGTTACAGGGAGATTGTGCCAGGGTGGCAGGTGGTCAGCACAGGCTTGATTGTGATTGAGATCTGAAGGATGCTTACGTGTCAGCTAGACAAGTGGGGCAGAGGGAACTGTATATGCAAAGTCCTAGTGGCCTGGATGGGGCAGCTGGCAGGCTCCAGGAGTTATAGATGGTCAGCGTGGCTTGAGCCTGGAGAACAAGTGCAGACCAATGGCCAACACACAGTAGGAGATCAACAAATGGTCGGGGGGCAGCAGGTGGAAAGGAGATGTGAGATAATTATAATTACATTTCAACAAATTAAATCTGGATTCAATACTGAGAAATAATTGTAGAAGGCACAAGCTGGCATAAGAAGACTAGTTAAGAGGCTACTGCTGGTCCAGAAGAGAGAACCGTTGTGTGATCAGGTTGGGAGTGGTGTAGATATGAACAATTAGACTGAGGCAAGAGGAGGTAAAAGCAATAGGGTTAGGTAACCGGTTGGGTATGGAGGAGGTGAATGAGAGGGAAGCGTTAAGGATGGCTCCTACATTTCTGGTTGAGCTGGGGAATAATGGAAACATACCAGATTCGAGCAAGACAAACTGCAAATCTTAATTTGTTTCTGCAAAATAAAAGGCAGACTTTTCTTTAGAAAAAGCCTTTTAATGTTTATTTATGAGAGAGAGACTGAGCATGCGAGGTGGGGAGAGACAGAGTCAGAGAGAGGAAGACAGAGGATCCCAAGTAGGTTCCACACAGTCAGTGCAGAGCCCGAGGTGGGGCTCAAACTCACAAACCCGTGAGATCACGACCTGAGCCGAAACCAAGGGCTGGCTGCTTAACGAACTGAGCCACTCAGGTGCCCGAAGGCAGACTTTCCTTTAAAGCACTGTCCAGACTTAAAATGGTATGAATTGGATTATGGAATTCAATCATTTTTTTCAAAATAAAGAGTGAACTAACTAGAGTGGAAATTCTGTATAGGTAAATACATTAGCTATCTATTGTTATCTATTGTTAAAAAAAAAATTACCCAAACCTCAGCAACCTAAAACAACATTTATTATCTCACAACTTATGTGGGTCAAGGAGTCAGCAGCAGCTGAGCCGGGTAGTTCTGGCTTAGGGTCTCTCAGGTGGTGGCCTTCGGGTTCTCGCCATGGGCTGCAGTCATCTGATGGCTTGCCTGGGGCTGGAGGGCTTATCTGCTTCTGTGGCGGCTCACTCACATGGCTGTGAGAAGAAGGCCTCAAGTCCTGACTAGCTCTTGGCTGGAGGCCTCCGTTTCTTACCACACGGGTATCTCCATAGTTGGCCTGCATGTGCTGGTGATATGGCACCTGGCTTGCCCCAGAGAGAGCCAATGAGGAGGAAGATATAGTCCCTTTTGTGATCTCGTTTCAAAAGTCCCCTGCCATCAATTCCATTTTTCTGTTTGTTAGAAGCAAGTCACTAAATCCAGCCCACACTCGTGGAGGAGGGGAATTAGGCCACACCTCTTAAGGGAGGACTATCAAGAAATATGCAGATGTATTTTTAAAATTTTTTAAAGTTATTTATTTTGAGAGAGCAAGAGCATGAATGGGGAAGGGGCAGAGAGAGAGAGAGAGAGAGAGAGAGAGAGAGAGAGAATCCCAAGCAGGCTCCACACTGTCAGCACAGAGCCTGACACAGGACTTGAACTCATAAACCAGGAGATCATGACCTAAGCGGAAATTAAAGTCAGATGCTTAACCGACTGAGCCAACCAGGCACCCTGGTTTGTGGATGTATTTTAAAACCACCACAGAAAAGTGTTGCCTCAGTCTAATTGTTCATCTCTAATCTTCTACGCTTGCCACTACACAAAGCACTGGGCACCTTTCCTGGTTAGTAAATAACCACTGTTGTATACATTCAACTAAACTAAAATAAAACTAAAGTGTTATAAACTAGAAAACAGCTGTCTAGAATACTCAGTGCTAAAGGTCAGGGTGAATATTTACTCATTTATTTATTTATATCTCTGTAATGACACAAGGACAGTCCAGCAAGGTACAAAGCTTATTGAATAATAAGCTGATGGATATTTGGGTCAAAAATTGTGAAACACTAGGAAGTGATTGCACGTAAATACTTTCTGCATAGGTCATAAGATACATAATGAGTTCTAGAAGTTACAAATCAAATATTTTATAGGTGAATCGGAGTTAGAGTTGAAGAATTAGAGAGCTTGAAGAAAGCTTACAGATGGTTAGTCTCATCTAGCTCCCTATTTAATAGATGAGAAAACTGGGAGTCAATACAAAGTAAAAAACATTTTTTTTCTTAGGAGCTCTCACACAGTTAGTGGGTGGAAACCACTTTTGATGGGACCGCTTCACAGTAATACCGGAGAGGGGAGTCACTGCTTTTTGAGGTTCTCTTCTAGTCCTGAAAATCCCTGACGTCTTAAGCTCTTGGAAAAGCACAAAAGGTGTCACATTCCCCTCACTTTAACCCTCTTTGCAAGCAGGTTATAGAATAGTCCATCGGATCTTTCAAGGTCATTTAGCAACTTGTTTGTAGGAATTGGGAATAAAGCCAAGGTTATGGATTCCCTCATTTAGACTCTTTCAACCCTGTTACTTCTGAAACTTTGTTGTTTATCACAAACTAAACTGGCTTTTTTATGATGTAAGGAGAGAGGATTAAGTAATAACTTTTACCTTGCCTTTGTTGAAGATTAATACACTCATATCTCTGAACACATGAATTATGTACTTATGTAATTTGATCTTAGATAGGGAGAGAATAAAGGCAGGAACAGGCCTGTGGTTTCTTGAATCTTCCTTTAGATTCATTAGCCATCAAACCTCTGTTGACTGTACTGGAATTTTATAGCTTATATCAGCAATTAAGTTTGTATGGCTTACTAGGCACACAAAGCAGATGATAAGATAGTTTTATTTACTTTGTTTTTACTGAGAGCTATCATATTGCTGAACACATTGTGAATATCTACTTAAATATGCAAGGTAGTGGGAATAGTATGAAATATCACAGTTTATAATAGAAAATTCCCTTTTGTATCTCTATGTATAGGTATTTAAAGTAGCTGTGATTTTACATCTGTATAGCTTCTTTTTAATTAAGAATAATTTTTTTAATGTTTATTTATTTTTTGAGGGAGAGAGAGGGAAAGCATGAGCAGCAAAAGGCCAGAGAGAGAGGGAGACATAGGCTCCAGGCTCCGAGCTGTCAGCACAGAGCCCAACGTGGGGCTTGAACTCATGAACCACGAGTTCATGACCTGAGCCAAAGTTGGATGCTCAACCAACTGAGCCACCCAGGTGCCCCACATTTGTATAGCTTTTTAAAAATGGTGAATAAAAACTAAAAAGAGTGTATAAAGTTTTTTCATGGAAAAACATTTCAGTATACAATGATGGTTTAGATTATCATCTAATATTTCATATTCAAATCCTTGAGTTGAACAAAACCACATTTTCCAAAGACACAGTTGGAAATGAAAAGCCTGTTTCAGCATGTTACTGATGTTCATCTATTTAATGAGTATTTATTGGATGTCTCATTCACCATAGTTCTTATTTCCAGTTACTGAATATATACTTGTTCTTAGAGTACCCATAGACACTGAAAATCAGCATCTCTGTAAGTTGCCTAATTATCTTTATCTCTGAGTTCTACATCTTTTATACTCCCTGTTTATTTTGGTGGCACCCATTGGGTACTCATTTTCACATCTCCTTTCCTCTTACTCCTCGAAGTCTATCCCCCCCTCTTTTTTTTTTTTTTTTTTTAAGTTTCTATTTCCTCTTCTTCATCTTCGAAACCTCCTAGGGTCAGTCCATCATTCTCTAGTGCCTGGGCCTTTATAGCAAAACTGTCTGAGGTGTCCCTGATCTTATGGATCACTCTGTCACTGAACTGCTCTCCCATGTAATCCACATGGCTGCCAGTTACTTTGCTAACACAGAGAGGATCGCATTATTCCTTTTCTTAATGCCTTGTATGGCTTCCTAGCTCCTTAAGGATGAAGGGCAAATTCTGATCTTCCCAAATGGTTCTCAACTTACCTTTCTAAACCTCTAGTTATAAACATCCTTATCTCAACATCAACCCCGTCTTGGTACTCAGTCTTCAAAGTTGATTGCCTTTCCCCACTTCTCTTAGGGAACCTCTACTCACCCCTTCAACCTTTCCTCCTCTGAGAGGCTTTCTCCTTTCTATGCAAAGTTAACTGCCCAGTGTTTCACCTGACACTCTGTGTCTATCCTTATTATAGCTCATATTGCACAACTGTTTGTTTGCCTTTCCCATTACTGAATCTAGAGGGCAGGAGCCTAGACTTAATCAAACTAGCAAGGGGGCTGGAGCTCAGTGTTTGTTCTAGATGGAGAAGAGGTTCCATTTACAAACCATACTTGCAAAAATGAGTTTTCTTCAAGGACTTTTATATGTGCTGAGACAAATGCTTTGTAACTATCATTGGAATTCTAGAATTCAGAATTAGTCAATATGGTGGAGTACAGTAGGATTGTAGCATACAAGAGTTAGTAATAGATTGTAGTAGATTGGTTTTGGTCTTTTTTATGCATAGTAGGTGCTATATAAAATTTTTTGTAACTACTGGTAATATCAGAATAGTTTTCTGGAAAAAAAAAAATCTAGTTTCAACAACCGTATGTGAATTTTCCCCTTGACAGTATAAATGTGGGAATAAAACAAAAAAAAATTTTTTTCAGTTAAATCTCTCATATTTCATTAAAGATGCATATATTTGATATAAGGAACAAGGTACAACAATGGTGTGTATAGATGACATTTACAATGAAAATACCTGACGCCTAACTATCTGTCAGCTCAGTTCATTACGGTTTTTCCACAGTATAGTCTCACACTTAGGAAGCAGTGGCTTTGCTGCTTTTGTGTAATTGATGACCCACATTGTAGTAGATCTCAATTTAAATAATTATTTTTACACTGTAAAAATAAGACAGAAAATACTGAAGAATAGAATAAAGAAAAATGCCCATAGAAAACCACCCAGCCAACCCTGGATTTCAAACTTTCTCTTTTTTCCTGACCCCTTGTACTTTTGTGTGTGTATGTGTGTTTAAACATACATGTAATCATACTGCTTGGATAGTTTCATAACTTGTTCCCTCCCCCTAATACTACCAAAAATTTTTCATGGTGTTAGACACATTATATAAACATTTCAAGTTGTGACCCAAAATGTTACAGAGTATATATAGTTACTTTCAGGATATTTAGTTCCCATGTTTAATTTTTGCATCTTTTAATACTATTGTGATGTAGAGTTTATGAATAAAGGTTTTGCTCTATTCCAGATGATTTCATTCAGAAAGAATCCCAGATATGGGATTACGGGTACAAGAGGATGAACATTTTTATAGGTTGAATCACGGTGCCAAATTGCTTTCTAAACAGGCTGTTTAAGTTTACACTCCCACTCACAATGTCTGAGAGTACCCTTTTTATCTCACCAGCCTTGAATGTTATCTTTTACCTAAATATTTACTAATACTATAGTCAACTGAAATGTTACATTTTCTGGTCTGTTTGCTGTTGCCAGAGTTTAGGATAAAATCACAGCTTTGGAGTCCAACATAACTAAGGTTTGGTCATTGCTCTGCCATTTCCTGGCTGTGTCACACTGAACAAATTACTTAACTCCTTTGAGTCTCTTCAGTCACTGATTTAAAAAAAAAAAAAAAGTCAATGTTAATATTGACCCCAAACACAGGGTTGTTGTAATTATTAAAAGAGATGCTCATGTAAATGCGTCTTACCCCAGTGCCTGGCACATGACAGACAATAGCGTATTATCCGTTTTCCAGTGCAAAAGTGTGTTACATACTTTTTTTTTGATTAGTGTACTATCCAGGAATTTACATAATACTTTGACTATCTTTATGCATGCAGCTTGATGTGGGACGCTGAGCAATTACCTGGATAAACCTTGCACCCTAGGGATAGAGTCAGGGAGTAATCTTATAGTTAAGTAAAAGCACACACCTGGTTCCCATCCTCGAGGAATTTGCAATCTGAAGATCTTTGAGTTTAACTCTAGGGGCTTTTAATTGTTCAGAAAGGTCGCAGAGGGCAATGGAGGAAACTCACTGAAGCTGGGAGCTTAGCGAACTGAAGCGTGAGCTTAGTGAAAGTGATCTGGGGAGAGAGTTCCTGGAAAAAGCTACCGTCTCAGGGAAGGCAAATGCTAAGGCAGGAAGCATATGAATTATTTGTTCCATAAAAGTTAAGTACATTCTTGAGGTTTTATTATTTGAATGTAAAGTTTGTTCATAAAGGGTAAACTATATGAAGATGGCATGCACGGCAAGCTGGACTGATCTGGTTTTGTGCACTACGGTTCAAGTATACTCAGGGCAAGTGTTACTCTTTGAATCCCAGCAGAAGACGGACAAGGATGGGAGCGTGGACACTGACCACAAGTCTGTCTAGTCCCAGCCACTAATGAAAGTGAGTGGCCTGGAGTCAGACTAGGACCACTTGTCCAACCATCTCTAATTCCAGGATAATTTAGGTTTGGCTGCTCCTTGGGGGCCCCACGTCCAACTTTTTTCTTCTGGACCGCCTCCTCCCCAGAAATGTCGGTGGTAGTAAACATCGTCGACATCCTTGCGTGGATAAAACTCTGCACTCGCGACTGGGGCCATATCCATCGAGGTTTTGTTGGAGTTATCCGAAATAGCAAGTTTTTCGAGTTGGGGAAAAACGGCCAGAGCAATTTCCACGTTCTCGGTGGCACACATAAATCCCTCTAAGATAGGCCCCTTTCTGTCTCCCGGTGGATTCTCCAGCTGAGCAGCCAAGTAACCCGCGCCCGACTCCGTCCTGGCTCCCCCCTCCGGGAAGAAGACTCCCTCCTCAGGGGGGCGATGGAAACGCCCTCGGCGAGTTTTCCGGCACCCGCGGGAGTTTCAAGTTTCCACTCCCGGCGGTGCGCGGAGCGGGTGGCGGCGGGCGCGCCGCGAGCTTCGGCTGCAACAGCCCGCGTCCCTCCGGCTCAGTCCCGCCGGCAGGGGCTTCCCGCGGGCCTCCGCGGCCGACGCCGGCCCTGGCGCGTCCCCACCCCGCGCCGCGACCCCCGGCGACGCCGCGTGCGGCGGGCGGCGGCGAGCGCGGGGGGCGGGGCGCGGGCGGCCCTCACGGCGGCGGCGGCGGCGGCGTTGGCGCTCGGGCCGCGGCGCGAGGCCGGCCGGCCGGCAGGGGGAGGCGGGGGGCGCGGGGCAGCCCCGCCTTCCCCCCGAGGAGCCGCCGGGCGGCCATATTGCGGAGCTGTCTGCGGTGGTGGCGGCGCCTCTCGTCCCCGGCGGCCCGGCGCTCCCACCGCCGCCTTTCCCTCCCTGCCGCAGCCGCGACGCCCGGCGCCGCCGCGCAGCGCCCCGGCCACGCTCGGGGCGGGAAGGAGCCGCTCGCTCTCGGGGTAAGCCGCTGGCGCCCTCCCTTCCCTCCCCCCCCCCCCGCCCCAGTCGCTGCTCCCGGGCGGCTCCGGAGACGCTGAGGTGGCGAGAAGTTGCGGGGGCCCGCGCTGCCCGGCGGCCGCTTCGCGAGGGCCTCGCGCGCCTCTGTGTCCGCGCCCCGCGGGCCGCGGCGCCGCCGAGCTCCCGGCCCGGCCCGCCAGGCCGCTCCCGGGGTCGGCGGCAGGCGCTGGGCGCGGCCCGAAGCCCGAGGCGGCCGCCGGGCGTTTGTGGTCGGCGCGGGCGCGCGGTCCGCCCCCGGGGAGGGCCCCGGACCCCCAGACCCCGGGCAGCGGCGGGTTCCCGCCGCCTGGGCGCGGCCCCGGCGCGGCCTGGCGCGTCCCTTCGGGGCGCCCAGAAAATACCGTGAGCCTGGGTAGAATTCTAGTTTGCAGTGCAGGATGGGGGGAATTTATTAGAACTTCTCCCCCTCCTTTCTCCCCCTCCCCCCCCACCCCCACCGACCTCCAGTTTGAAAGTAAGGGTGTTGAATTACTAGAGGGAGCGCGTTGGCCCTGGCGGCAAAGGGATGTTGTGTTCTGTACGGGGTTCGGGGCGCCGAGCCGCTCCCGGCCCCGGCCCCCGCGAGGCCAGGCCCGCCGTCCCCGGCCGCCGCGCTCTGTCTACCTGCTGCCGCGGCCGCGGCCGGCCTCGGAGCCTCGCAAGTTTGTCCGGCCGCGGAGGCGGCAGCCCGGCTTGCGGTCTGGGCCCCCGTCCCCGCTTCCCGCTTCCCGTGAACGCGCCTCCGCTTGATTTCCGGGCGAAGTCTGAAAGAGGGGCTCTGCGTTACTGCAGCTTCGGTGAAGCGCATCACTTCCTATACAGAGAGGTCGGGATTCCTGCACCGAGCCCGCTATTGGGTTCTTTTCTTTTTTCCCCTAACGAGATTGAGTGAAGTCCGTTTCGTCAGAGATCAGTTTAAAAATACGGTTGAGGGTTTGTACCAGACTTTTTAATGAGTCCCGTGGCACTGAGGCTGGCATGGTGCAAATGTAAAAGGCTGAGATAATAAGGGTTTATTTGATGAAGGGGTACGGACATCGACATTGCAATCTATTGTTTACGGAGCGTACAGTTTTTAGAACACTAAATACTCTTTTATATGTCGGACGGAGCTCTGAATGAACAATTGCCCCGTTCATGTGGCAGGGTAAATAAATAATGGCTTAATCCATTTGCCAAAACAGCATTATTAGATTTGAGAGGAGATTAATATTCAGGGCTGCATTGTTTTGTGTGTGTGTGTGTGTGTGTGTGTGTGTGTGTGTGTGTGTTTATTAATTTTCCGAATCCCATTGCTTTCACTAGTGTGCTTTATCTTTCAAACTAATATGACAAAAATGACAAAAGGTAGAACACCCCTTTTGAAGTTAGTAGTATGTTGTAAAAAGGATCGTCACGGACTTTGGTTCTTTGCTTAATCACTTTTTTTATGTAGGGAGGAATTTAATAAACAGGTAACATTATTAAAGAATGAATACATATGTATTGGAAATTGTAGCTTTATGTAAATGAGGCAGAATTTAATTGTGGCGTTTAGGAATGTTAAATTCTTGCTCTTGGGGAATTTACGTTGTTTTGTTCACTTCTGTGTCCCTACGCATGGAAGAGAGTGGGTAGGAGAGACTCAGAAATATTTGTAGAATAAATGCAATTAATTTCAGTGTGGGTAAAGTATGTGGGGTCTGTCCTTTTAGACATTGTCATTACTTAAACTGATGATTGTTTTTCCTTTGGTGGTAAGAAAATGACAGACTTTGCTTTTCCCTCTCTTGGTGTCAGTAGTCTCGGGGAGGGGAGCAAGGGTTGTTTCTTGTTGATTGCTTCACCATTGCCAACAGCACAATTGGATTTTATTACTCATTTATGTGTTTGGCAGGTTGTTGAAATGAAAGTCTTGATACGTCTTTATTTTAACTTCTGTTGTCGTTGAATATCCTCTCCATATAGTTTCATAGAGCCTGAAATGTGGAACGATGGTGGGAATCTTTTCACCCATTTTTAACTTAATGCATTTTAACTTAGGCTGCTTAAAAAGTGGCAGGTTTTAACCAATATTTCCCAAAGACTGAAGCCAAAAGAAATGTGTTCTGTGAGGACTGTGAAGAGTGAGCTGTGCTGGTGGAGCACACCTGGCAGGGTAGAGCCAGTATGAGTTTATGCTCCTTCTCTCAATCTGGGAGCTCAAGGAAGTAACCCTTTCTTGGATAGCTTGGGCCTCCAGCTGACCAAAGGCTAGTGGATACTTCTTAACTACCCTGATGTTACCCTTTTGCTACTGAATTCAGCGGAACTGGATTGGATTGCTCTCGACTCCACCCTTAGAAGGTTATTTTTAAGCCTCCCAGTGTTGTTACTGACGGCTAAAGTGCTTCTGGGACCTTCACTCAGTCCTGTGGCCAGTGCGTACTCACCTCTTGGGTGATGCAAGCGGCCAGTCTGACCCCAGCGAAGTCCTCCGTTTGTAGCCTCTTTCACAGAATCTTGTCTTTCCTATTCATTTATTTCTCAATATTATTTTCTATTAAACGTATATTTTAAACTTTTATTTTTTAGAGAGCGTGAGTGTGAGTGAGTGGGGGAGGGGGCAGAGGGAGAGAGAGAATCTCAAGCAGGCTCCACACTCCGCTCCAAGCCCTTGACCATCATGACCTGAGCCAAAACCAGGAGTTGGACCCTCCACCGACTGAGCCACCCAGGCGCCCCTTAAACCATTTTTAAAGATGTTGAAAGTAATACAGTTTATGACAAACTTAAAAAACTTACATCTTAAAAGATGTAAAAGTAAAGCTACAAGTTCTCTTCACTCCCCAGAACTACCCAACGTCTTTCCTACTCCTGTTTTTCATAGGTATTGCTGTTAGCACTTCCTTCCGTGGATACAGAAAATGCCAAAACTTAGGCAAAAATAAACATAAAAATCCTTTATTTGTGATTTTAAAGTCTATAAAAATAAGGTTATTTTGTAACAAATACTGAAATGGTATTTATTACTGTGTTGAAAAGATTAATGTTTCTCAGACGTTTAAAAAAAATTTTTTAATGTTTATTTTTGAGAGAGACAGAGTGTAAGCAGAGAAGGGGCAGAGAGAGAGAGAGGGAGACACAGAATTTGGAACCGGCTCCAGGCCCTGAGCTGTCAGCACAGAGCCCCGGGACTGGAACTCAGGACCCATGAGATCATGAGCTAGGCTGAAGTTGGGCACTTAACCGACTGAGCCACCCAGGCCCCCCTAAAATTTTTTTAATGTTTATTTTTGAGAGAGAAGATTTGAAGCAGACTCTGAGCTGAGAGTGGAGAGCAAAGTGTGCTTATGTGCTTGTGCAAATTTTCTTGCTTAATGATTGAAGGTGAAGTTCACTTTTTGTTTTCTCCCTATAGTATGGCATATAATAGTGAAAAATGGTGTCCTTTAAAAAATGTGTGTCTTTGGGGATACCTAGGTGGTGCAGTTGGATAGGCGTCCGACTCTTGACTTTAACTCAGGTCACGATCTCAAACTTGGTGAGTTTGAGCCCCACACTGGGCTCTGTGCGGACAACGCTGAGCCTACTTGGGATTCTCCCTCTTTCTCTGCTGTTTTCCCCTGCGCGCGCACACACACACTCTCTCTCTCAAAATAATAAGCTTTAAAAAAAAGTGTGTCTTTGTATTGGGAGCTGTTTGGAAAGGAAATATAGTCCATACAATTTACTTTCCTCATTCCATTTAATACTGAAGTCTAGCTTCAGCTTCGTAGAAGAGAGGGGCTCAGTCAGGTTAGGAGTTGGATAGGGTTTTTTGGGTATTTTTTTCCCCTTTGAATAGACAGTATGTATAGAGATCCTTCCAAATTTCCTAATTTAAAATAACTTACTTTTATTTAAAAGGTAGATGTTAAAAATTTGCATGTGCATAAGTTTTGTATTGTTTTTTCCTACTGTAACATCAGTTACTCTTTAATAGAATTCTCAATTGGATTTTGCAGAGGTTTTATATATATAAATAAGGTAGTGATTTTTTTTTTTAAATTTTTTTATTTAGTGTTTTGCTTCAAGCAGTCCAATGCAGATGAATAGGATGTCCAGTCATGCTGGTTACTTTTCTACGTAGTTTATATACATTTGAAATAAACTGTTTTGACAGGCCAGATCTCTCCTGCTGGCCTGATTTTGTAAAGGAAGTTTTATTGGAACACAGAAATATAATTAGTTTACATAGTGTTTCTGGATACTTTTGAGCTATAATGTCTGAGGCCATATATTTTGCACATCCTGAAGTATTTACTCTCTGGTCATTTACAGAAAAAGTTTCCAACCCCTGATTTAGAGAAAAAAATATCTTGTTGAAAGAATGCCTTAGGTACTGTATGGAAGGAGGTAGCACATTGTTTTGTTTTTTGCCCCATGATTATAGAATTTATAAAGTTATAAATCTTAGTAATTGGAACAGATCGTTTTTTCCAAGTTGTAGGTAGTCTGTGGGCTTTCAGAACTTGAAATGTTTCTTTCATTTGTGAAAAGTTGTTAACTAAAACTGGCTGCAGTGAAATTGTGAGGTGAACAACCTTCTTTTTCAAGGACTTCTATCACTTAAGATGCTTTGGTCACAATAACAGGAAATTCTCAAACTGGCTTAAATAATGAAGAAAATTAAGAGACTTAAGAATAGCTCAGTAATGATATCAAGGACTCACTCTCTTTACAACTTTCTGCCCTGTGGCCTTCCCCCATTGGCTTCGTCCTGAGACTGCTCTCTCCAGCGTTACAGTTTGGCTGCAGCCACCTGCCATCCGCACACAGCAGTTCCCAAAGAACTGGGAAGGAATGCCTCTTCCAGCAGCCCCCCAGCAGAGGTCTTCTTAGTGTCACTGACCAGGCTTGGGATATGTTCCTTATCCAACCCAGTTACTGGCAGGGGGAATGGGATTGCCCCTCATCTATCTAACTCTGCTCCCACTAGATTGTTTTAGTGTCTTGGGTTTTTTCTTAATCCCACCCACCTGAACTCACACCCAAGATTGAGCTGTTGTACATAATCTAGCATGAATATGTGAGTTCATATCTTCTTGGTTACCAAATTTATTTAAATTATGAAATGAAAAGTGTTGATTCCTGCTAAAACACTTTTGAGGCAGGGTTGACAAAATGTGGTCCATGAGCCAAATCCAGCCTACGGCCTGATTTTGTAAATAAGGTTTCATTTGAACACATCATTTGTGCACATATTATCTATGGCTGCTTTCATGCTACAAGAGCAGAATAGTTGTAACAGAGACCGTATGGCCTTGCAGAATCTAAGAAGTTTATTTACCTGGCCATGTAGGGAAAAAGTTGGCCAACTTTAAGATAGCATACATACATTTATACTTCTCTGCCAAATACTGTTTGTATCTGGTGAGTAACATACTGACAAAGTCACATTCTAATGGGAATACAAATGTGCTGTTTTGTATACTATAAAGTGTGTTAAATGTTTAAATGCCCTTGTGTTAATAATATTAACAGGAGTTAATTTTCAGTGCACCAGTGTTCTAAGCAGAGTTTTCTGTGATGTGAGTTGAGTATTTCTTGTTTCCTATTTATTTTTTTTTAATCTTCCTATTGTTTCTGTAATTTAATAACCTTTCAATAAGCTAACAGAGTAGGTTATTGTTTGCAACTAAAAATCCTGGCTAGTACACAGAATGATGTGGGCACATGAGTGCAACAGAGGGACCCTTAGTAAAACGGAGAGAGAATGGGGATACAGGAAATCTCAGCCATGATTAATTGGATCTGGAACCCTTTGGCTTTTACTGAGTGTATGGAATGGACTAAACTTGGTTAGCCATCATCAGGACTTCTGATAATTAAGCCATTTGTAGATCCTAGACTTAGAAAAACTATAAAGTTTTAGTTTGGTTATTAGCAAGGTTGGTGTGTATACTTGAACTCATTACTATCATCTAACCAACAATCAGTATAATTATAGTTACCATTAGAAGTGTCAGACTGTCTGCCCTTTAACTCTGATTTGATCATCAAATTAAATGAGATTGCTAAAAATAATCTCTTGAATAATGTCTTGAGTAGAGACAATAGAGACAGTAGAGGTCTAAATTTGGGAGACCTAGTTGGGAGGAGTTTTGTTCTCCCATATTCATGTTTGTTGTCTCTCTTTTATTTTTTTTAAATCTTTTTTTTTTTTTAAGTTTGTTTACTTATTTGAGAGAGAGAGAGAGAGAGAGAGAGAGAGAGAGGAAGAGAATCCCGAGCAGGCTCTTCACTGTCAGCATGGAGCCCGATGGGAGGCTTGAACTCACAAACAGAGGTCATGACCTGAGCCAAAATCGAGAGTCAGATGCTTAACCAACTGAGCCACCCTGGCACCCCTTGCTGTCTCTTGTAGTATGTTGGCTTATTAGTGTGTTACTTAGCTATTTGATAATGTAAATTAGAGGAAAATATTGCCCTTGACAATAATCAACAGAAAAAGTCAAATGAATATTACATGCAAACTTAATATGCCAACAAAATTGACAACAAACTTCTGAGGCCCTACTGTGAGCCAGGCACCATTCCAGTTTAAAACAAAAATTTTTTTTTACATTTATTTATTTTTGAGAGAGAGACAGACAGACAGACAGAGTGTGAGCAGGGGAGGGGCAGAGAGAGAGGGAGACAGAATCCAGAGCAGGCTCCAGGCTCTGAGCTGTCAGTACAGAGTCCGATGTGGGGTTCGAAGCCACAAACTTTGAGAGCATGACCTGAGCCAAAGTTGGATGCTCAACTGACTGAGCCACCCAGGCGCTCCCTCCCTTCCAGTGTTTAAAAGGGAGTTTTGAATATTTTGAAATTAGAAGCTTAATGAAAGAACTTCCAGAGAGCCTTAGTGATTGCATGAAAGAATATTGTCCAATTTAAGAAACGTAATTACTTTATTCTGTTTTGAAAATAAGCTGCTATTGTGTCCAGTGGTTCAAAACCTGTAAAGCCTAGAATGGTTTGTGAGAAGTCAGGTCATTTTGAGACTTGCTTTTTCCTGCTGCATAGGTGACTTAAATCAATCTGTTTGTTTTAACATTTTTTTTTTTAATGTTTTATTTATTTTTTTTTGAGACAGAGAGAGACACGGCATGAACAGGGGAGGGGCAGAGAGAGAGGGAGACACAGAATCGGAAGCAGGCTCCAGGCTCTGAGCCATCAGCCCAGAGCCCGACGCGGGGCTCTAACTCGCGGACCGCGAGATCGTGACCTGAGCTGAAGTCGGACGCTTAACCGACTGAGCCACCCAGGCACCCCTGTTTTAACATTTTTAAACATGCATTATGTTACCTTTTGATGTTTTCATAAGTGTAAAATGAAACTGAATTGCATTGAGCTTTCTTAGCTTTTAGCATTTAAAATTAATCTTTGCAAATGGTATTGTTTTTCTACCCACCTTGGGAACAATATAGATACGGTGTTTCTTTTAAATTTATAGGTTTATTTTTTTAAGCTTATTTTTATTATTTTGAGAGAGAGCAAGTGGTGTGGTGGGGGGGGGGAAGAGAGAGAGAGAGAGAGAGAGAGAGAGAGAGAGAAAGAAAGAAAGAAAGAAAGAAAGAAAGAAAGAAAGAAAGAATGAATATCTCAAGGAGGCTCCACGCTGTCAGCACAGAGCCCATCTCCAGGCTCAAACCCATGAGTTCATGACCTGAGCTGAAACCAAGAGTTGGATGCTTCACCAACTGAGCCACCCAGGTGCCCCCAGATTTCTTTTAGAAGACAATCTAAATTCAGTGTACAAGTTTGTTTTTAGTATTGTAGTTCTGCTTTATATTTGTTTTAGGTTCTAGAAATTTGGTTTGCATTTATAGTAACATGTAAAAATTGCTCAAAAGTGTTGAAGATTTCATTTCCTTGAAAATATCCTTGAACAAAAATCAGTTTCTACCTAAGCAAGTACTTATAAATACCGTATTTGGAACTGTATATCACCCTTATAGGAAATACATTTTCAAGGTGATTATACCAGTACTAATGTAACTTGTAACATCTTTAGAGATAGTCTTTTGATCTGAAAACAACGGAAGAAAGAGCTTTAGCTTCTTCTAGAAAAGTTCTGGTAATTATTTGAGATGAGCTTCTCTGGAATGATGTCAGAAAAAAGAATAGGAAAACCAGGAGAGCCCAGGACTCAAGTTTAAAAGGACCTCTGACTTGTTGACTAGCCGTATTACTTAGGGCAAGTCACTTATCTGAATCTAAATTCCTTATTAAAAGAATGAGGGATTGTGATACCTTTCTTGGGCAGAGGGAAGAAGGGTAGTTATTATGAAGGTTAGGTGATACAGGTGAAGTGGCTGAAAAGTATTCTACAGGTAATTCCTTCATTCACTCCCCTTGTGCTTGTTTTGTGCCTTATTTCTTTATTTACAAAATGGAGCTGAAATTTTTTTGTCCTCTTTGCTTCACTTGAGGAATGACATGGCATTATATAGCTAAAGGTGCATTAATACTGCCATTAAATTGAGTATTAACATTGAGCTAAAAACATAATAAACATGGTTCTGTGTATATTAGAGCTTTTAAGCTTGTGGGTCTGTGAACTTGGATAGGGAAAAAAGTTGCATATTTTTTACACGTTTTCTTGCCATTATTAATGTGGGCACCTAGTAGTATTAGCATTAACACAGACTGTTTCCATTAGAAATTGTAGATATTTTCATAATCCGTCGCTGTTGCAGAGATGTCGAAGTGACATTACTTGGAAGTTTAATCATTAGATCCGCTGGTAGACACTGTTACTTAATTTAAAAACACATATATTACTATATCATAAATCCGTGATTTTTATATTTTGGTGATTGTAGTCCAGTATAGTTGGTCTTTTATGCAGTGTTAATGTGTCTTATTAAAATACATTTAAAAGTACTTCTATACATTAAAAGCATTTAAAAACGCTTTTCTAGGAAGGGCTTTATAGGCTTCACCAGAGGGGGACCATGCAGGGGAAAAAGAACTTTTTTATTGTAGATATTGTTACTGTGTTCGTCTGACTGCCAGAGTTACCTTATTAATTCAGTTTATACTTTCCTTTGTTAAACTGCTTCCTAATCCCCCAGTAAATTGGCAGAGGAATTCTTTTGTAACTTTTTGGTCTGTGGAGAGAAACGGTTGGTTCAGAGATTGCTTCTGTATCTCAAAAGGCAGGGAAAAAAAATTACAATTAGGCGTGAGGAAAAGGATATCTTAAGAATAAAATTAGGCAGTGTGACATAAATTATTGAAGGTTTGGTAATAGGCCCAGGATGGACGAGAGTGAACACCTGTTTTACCACCTGACAGGTGGGAAGAGTCTGTTGTGCCACTGACTTCATAGAGCTCAAGGTGTTAGGCATGAGGCTGTTTTTCCATTGTGTGAGGTAGAGAGGAGGCTGTTTTAAGGTCCCCCTCAGAGTTAACGGATAAAGTAGAAAATGCTTTATATGAATGCATTGTCTGTAAACATCGTACTTAGAGTTTATAGCCGTACAGTTACTTTTCTGCAAATGGGAAATGTGTATACTGGCAGCATCTCTTAAAACTTCTTGTTGAGTATGTCTTTGCCATGATTGTGCAAAGAAGTAGGGTAAGACCTCTTGAAGAAATTTACCAAGGAGGGAGTAATTTTCTTCTCAGTAATTAGATATTTGAGGGTGGATGGGAGAAGAGTTTATTTTTACTATATATCTCTAATGTACAATGGTTTAGGCGATTATGTAATATATATGTATATGTGCGTGTATATATATATGTGTATATATATATATATATATTTTATTACAAGAAAGAAAGGAAGACACTGAAAGACCGTAATTTCAAGATGAGTCAGTTAGAGATGGAAACCCAGGACATGTATCTTGGTATCTTAGCTTTTCTTTTCTTTTTTCTTTTCAAAAAAATTTATTTTAATTGTTTATTTTGGAGAGCGAGAGAGACAGAGTATGAGCCAGGGAGGGGCAGGAAGAGAGGGAGATACAGAATCCAAAGCAGGCTCCAGGCTCTGAGCTGACAGCACAGACAGAGCCCGATAGGGGGCTTCAACTCATGAACCATGAGATCATGACCTGAGCCGAAGTCAGACGCTTAACCAATTGAGCCACTCAGGTGCCTCAGTATCTTAGCTTTTCATGTGACATTTTATTAAATTGGCCATTCTGGTATTAAGATGTTAGTTTCAGGAGAAAACACACTAATGAAATCATAGAAGAACTAGAAATGTATTACTGAGGTTAAATAGTATTACTGTGATATAAATACTTTTCAGTAATAACTAAATTGGCTAAAAACTTGAGTTTTAGTTATATCTGTACACAGCTTCATCGTAAAAAAATTTAAGGTGGAATTCTTAAGTCATATAAGCTGGTAAACTGATACATGAACAGTTTAGTGGATTACATTTTCTAGGTTCTCCTCTGATTTTTAAAAAAATTTTTTTTTTTTTTTAACGTTTATTTACTCTTGAGACAGAGAGACAGAGGATGAACAGGGGAGGGTCAGAGAGAGAGAGAGGGAGACACAGAATCTGAAACAGGCTCCAGGCTCCGAGCTGTCAGCACAGAGCCCGACTCAGGGCTGGAACTCACGAGCCGTGAGATCATGACCTGAGCCGAAGTCGGACGCTTAACCGACTGAGCCGCCCAGGCGCCCCTCTCCTCTGATTTTTAAAATTAGGAACTTAACAGAAATAAGATCTTGATTATTATTATGTGTTCAGTTCTTTATATCCAGATACCATTTGTAAGGACACCTGTGTTTTTACATGGTTAAAGCAAGTGGCTACATAATCTGCTTTTTCACTTACCCTTATGTAAATGTTGACACAGTTTGTCATAATACACAAACACCCCTGTAACAGTCTATCATGTTATCACATAACATTGTGACTTTAATTAGTGGCTTTTATGACATGTACTGCTGTGGATGTCTTGCTAGAGGTTACTTTGTTTTGCATTTCTTGACTTCTTTGGCGTATATTCCAAAAGCAGAATTTCCTGTTCGGAAAAGATTTGAGCTTTTGTTATGCATTGACAACTTACTTTCCAGGAATATGGAGCCGATTTATGGTGCTACCAGCAATGTTTATCTACTTGTTTAGCAGTACTGCTCATCGGTACTGCCATGTATAATAATTATTTTGCTAGTTTAACGACTATATAATCAAAATGGCCTTTAAGGCCATTTGATTTGTGGTTTTAATCAGCAGAGTTGTGCATCTGTTTTGTGAAGAGTTTGTAGAGAGTTTGTCATTTAACCATTTACTGAGTGGAGTCTGAGTGATATCTTTATATATTTAATTATTTCTTTCCATAGTAACTTTTTATTCTGGCTATTGCATATTTTTACTCTATTAGCATTTTGCTATTTAGATGTAGGGATTTTAAACAAAATAATCTGTTTTCATCATAATGTATATATTTTTCTTAGTCATATTTCTCCTCCAAAATTATAATTTTTTCTAAAGTCTCTTTTTGAGAAAAAATTCACCTACTTAGATTTTATTAAATGTTATGATGAAGTTAATAGGCCCGACTTAGGTTTATTTACTTAGAGTAATTTTGTTCTTTTATTTTAAAGAATTTGTTTTTCTTATTATGAAAGCTCTACATTATTTTAGAAGTCTGCAGATTTACGTTAATTCACAGGAACTCGCTATTTTGGAGTATGATCATATTGGTCTTTTCATATGATACTGTATGTATGGCTTTATAACCTGCCTTTTTAGTAGTTTGTGGATGTTTTGCCATATCATTTAATATTTTTCTGTATCTTTTTTTAAATTTTTTAAATGTTTTTATTTATTTTTGAGACAGAGCATGAGCAGGGGAGGGGCAGAGAGAGAGGGAGACACAGAATCTGAAACAGGCTCCAGGCTCTGAGCTGTCAGCACAGAGCCCGAGACAGGACTTGAACTCACAGACTGCGAGATGATGACCTGAGCTGAAGTTGGACGCTCAGCCGACTGAGCCACCCAGGCATCCCTCTGTAACTTTTTTTTAATGTTTATTTATTTTTGAGAGAGAGAGTGGGGAAGGGGTAGTGAGAGAGGGAGACACAGAATCTGAAGAAGGCACCCCCCCCCCCCCCCCCCCCGCCTCCGGTTCTCACAATTCATTCATGTAGATGAATTAGGTTTGTTGCAGATTTTTTTTTTTTTTTTAATTTTTTTTTTTCAAACGTTTTTTATTTATTTTTGGGACAGAGAGAGACAGAGCATGAATGGGGGAGGGGCAGAGAGAGAGGGAGACACAGAATCGGAAACAGGCTCCAGGCTCCGAGCCATCAGCCCAGAGCCTGACGCGGGGCTCGAACTCACGGACCGCGAGATCGTGACCTGGCTGAAGTCGGACGCTTAACCGACTGCGCCACCCAGGCGCCCCATGTTTGTTGCAGATTTTAAAAACTTAGCTTGTGTAAAAACCTGTTTTTTGTGTGTGTATGTTGGTCTATGATATATTTATTCTTTCATGTCAGTAGAGCTCCTTATTAAACCTAAAACTTTAATGCAGATTTTCTTCTTGAAAGATCCTTTTAATAGAGTATAACTGGAAGTAACTCTAGTATTGAAAACTTGGATTGATTATTTTTTATAGGAAAAGGAAATAAACTTACCTTTATTTTGTTCAAGTATTAGGTTCATGTGTAACTTCAGAGTATCAGCAAACCTACATGCTTGGTGTTTATTTACCTGCCCACCTGGCCCTGTGTTTGTGGACTACTTTTTCTGTAATTTAGGTGCTTTAACTTAGTTTATACAGCCTGGCATATAATTAATGCTCAGTTTCTTTCCCTGGTCTTTCCTTGCTGATGAGAGATTGAACAGAAGGGGCACCACAGCTGTATGGTTTAGTAAATAACATGAGCAGTACGTGTGGAAGCTCTCCTGAGTGTGTGTCTCCCGAGTTCTCCAGCATGTGGCTGTGGGGGTCTGATATGGTATATGGAATACAATGTCAAGAAGTTAATGTAAAAATTAGTCTAAGACAATTAAAATTCCTAACACTCTGCTAGGAGCAAGCCTGAAATACCTCTGTAGTGATACATACACACAACTCAGGGCTTGCAAGACTCCCACACTGGGGACTGGGTTAGGGACACGACCTTTCTACACTTGATCTTAGGCAAAAGGCTGAGAACCGATAGGGACATGAGCTTTCTGTCTAAAATTAAAACTGTAAAGAAATAAGCCATACTGAATTGAAAATAGAATAATTTTATAGTGAGAGAAAATAAACATAGGGATAAACGGAAGATTCAAAATGTTGTAAAATAGCATGGCATTATTAAGATTTTTTTTTAAAAGCTGAAAACGAATTTCTAGGAATAAGAATATATAATTACTGAAATGCCAAACTATCAAAGACATAAAACATAAAAACAGTGGAAGAGAATTAATGATTCGAGGAATGTTGCACACAGAGAGAGAGAGAGAGATGGAAACCACTGAAGTGATGCTTAGAGAAATGATACGGTTTTAAATATAAGGCAAGACGTTTTAAAAATATTCCCCAGAAAAGGAGATTTATATTTATGTTTTTAGGAACTCTGTCACTGCTCTGTTCTTTTTCTTGGGCTTGGAAATATTTTTGAAGACAGGCACATTGACCTGAAATGCCTTTAGTACATGGGAGTTTGGAAAGTTCACAGAGCCCATTTACTAAGTGGTTTAAACATTAAAAAAGAGGTAAATCTAGAATAGATCTGGTTTTTAAAAAAATAATATAGTGGTTACACTGTAGATACTAAAATATTCCAACAGTACAAACAAGAAAAATTCCTAGTGTTTTATATAAATGGATAGTGTAGCTTGGGATAAAAACTTTAATGGTAGTATTATATACTGATTCAAAAAGTGCCTGTATAATCTGGAAACCTTGCTGTGATGCAAGAAGTTGTCATATAGACTTTCATGTCTCATTTGTGTGTGGAGTTTAAAGAAGTTCTATGTTCTCTGAAGTAAGAGATGAAGTCAACTTTTTCAGTATTTTATAGATCATGTGTTTTTAATATCTATACTAATGTACATACTTGATTATTTTACATATTCAGGTGATAAAAATTATTTTTAAATATTCTCATTGACAAAAAAGGGGATACTTTATATTTGGAGTTGCCTTATACTTGGGCATATTTAGTTTATGCCCTTAATGTACATACTAGAAAAGAAAAAATACTGGGAGTTACTTAAAGGTTTAATTTTAGGAATTAGAAAATGAGCCACGGAGTAAAGCCAGCTAATGAGAAGAAAAATGATGAGGAAAAAGAGAGAAATTAACAACAACAAAAAAAGAACAATAAAAGAAACAGAAGATTAACCAAACTGAAAGCTGACCTTTAGACAGCTAAACTAAAGCAAACTTCTGGCAAGATTAATCAAGCAAAAGGGAAGGTAAAATTTAACAGTATTAAGAATGAAAAGAGGATCATAACCACCAATGTAGTACATATAAAGAAATCCTGAAAGAATACTATAACTTTCTAGAAATGTGTTACCAAGACTTGGAGAAAATCAGATTTGGCTATGGGGTAGAGATTTAAATATGTTTTGGTCATGTTATATTTGAGATAATCTTTAGACTTTGAGCAAGGCAAGTTAGGCAAGTTCTAGAGAGACAGATTTGGCAATTACTAACTTAGAAATGATGTGAAGGGCAGGTCAGTTTTGAGGAGGTTTGAGGACCTGAGATGGTAAGGATCTGAACTCAGACAATAAATAATAGGAGGAAGAAAAGGGGATAGAGAATGAGATAGGTCTGAGGAACATTGAAGGTTCATCAAAGTAGGTGACTGTAGGAAGGGAGTGTTAACATTTCCCTAGCTAAGAGTTAAGGAAATGAATTCCATGGTTCAACTGTTAGATAAAAAATATCTCAGGAGGAGGTTCCTTTTAAAGAGAGATTTATTGGCACATGATTGAATAAAATTTAGGGAAATGACTTCAGTGTTTCATTTTTTTCCAATTTGGACAGTTTTCTGCTTCATTAATTATAGCATCTTAAAAAGCTGTAATATAGTTTTAAAACAAAATTATATATCGATGCTAGTATAGTGGGTAAATTTTCACAGCAGAGAGATTATCAGCGGAAGCTGATTTTTAAGTGATTTATCTAATGTACCTCACTGTGGCTCTTCAAACTGGAATAATCATTTTTTCTGGACTAATGGTTAAGAATGTTAGATCTTCTGGTTGGTTTGTTAGATGTTTTTAAGAACGTTTGTTCTAAGACAGTATAGCATGATGGGTTTCTTGGATTAGGATTCACTTTTGCTTTACAGGGAGAAGCTAGAATTTAACATTGGTCTTAAGGACAACTCTAAATTTCAGTGAAGGCCACCAGTTTACTTGTGAGTAGCATGCAGATTGCTAGTGTGTGGTCTATGACTGTTTAATACACCTTGGGTGAATAAACTACTTGATACAATTTTTAAATTGTTTTAAATTCCAAGAGAAATTGGAATTGGGTTTTTTAAATTCCAAGAGAAAATAATTTTCTTTAAAAGTTACCTTTTTAGAATTTACATTAATCAGAATTTCCTTTTGTCTTTGGTGTACAGAAAAAAAGGTCAGAAAGTGTTTTTGAGTTCATCTCTTTAGAATTTGAATCTGTGTCTTCCCCTTGACTATATTCCTTTCTCTACCAGGCTGAGTGTAGAGGTGAACCTGACTCAGACAGAGACAGTATTTGGATCCGTAGCAGTCTTGCTTCCTTGCTTTGTGTTGTCTCTGACTGAATTAAAACTTGGAGTTGGTGATTGGTGTGCTTTATATGATGTTGTTTGACATGTGTGCTATTTGAAATCACAGTATAAATATTTTTAGAGAATTAGAAAGTAATAGATCTCTTTTGCTTTCTTTTTTCTTTAACTGAAGGTGACAACAGAATTCATAAACGTGAATTTTTAAAGAAGGTGACAAAAAGAGAAGGAAAATGCCGAAACCAGTAAGTGTATTTTTACCGCTGCTTTTACCACTACTTACTTAATAAAATGTCAGTAGCATTAAGTTCCTTTCGGAACAAGGCAAAATATTATGGTAGAGTCGTTGGGGAAGAAAAAGGCACTGATCCTGCTGCTGGTGGCTTGTTTTAGATTAATGTGGCTAGAATGAAGCATTATGTGAACTAATGAAAAAGAGGTACAGGTAACACTGTAGTTAAGATTCGTGGGTTCTGGAGCCAGACGTCTTCATTTGTATCCTGGCTCTGCTGCTTACCCTCTGTGACCTTTGTTAGATTACTTCAGACTCTCCAATTCTTAATTTCCTCATATAAAAAATGGAGATGTAATTAGTTACTTAAGAGATCTTGGTGAGAATTATGAGAACTGGGAACATTCGGTGCTCAGTAAATAGTAACTTCTTGTTAAGCAGGAGGAAGTAATAAGAGGTTGGAAGGATCCATGCATTAATTTTCTCATAGTTCTAGCTTTGATTCTAGTGACACCGATGCTGATATTGTATAGTCTTAGATTTTTTAGTTTAAGGGTGTATGTATGATTTTACTTAGTTGTATAATTATATAGTTTTTGACTAAGATTTATTCCTTTTTTCTTGGGATAAATGTTTTTGCTTCATCTAACAAAATTGAGGTGTTGTTTTCCAGTGTTTCTTTTGGCCAGTTACCTTTTTAAGAAAGTCATTGGTTATAGCTATTTGAGTTTCCTGACATGAATATCTCTTTGGAATTACTTTAAAGACTCAGCAGGTAGGTAACAGAGTACATTTGCGTTGTTGCAGATGACACAGTCTTCAGGAATCTAAAAACCAACTACTAGAACTAATAACTGAACTTAGCAAGATTGTTGGACACAGGCTTATATTTTTAAAAATCACTAGCCTTTCTTATATCCTTGTATAAAATTTGAAAAATGAAGTAAAAAAAATGTATTTGTAACTCCATCAAAGATATGAAATACTTTGGAATAAATTTACAGAAACTGTACGAGATCTCTACAGTGAAAACTTGTGGGAAGTTAACGACTTAAATTTGCAGGATAATATTCTGTAATGTTCATAGATATGTGTAGAAAATACTATTAAGGTGTCATTTGTACCCAATGTAATGGTAGAATGAATGCAATTTCATCACTTCAATCCAAGGAGGCTTCTTTGGCTGACATTGATTAGCTGATTGTAAAACGTCTGTAGAACTGCCAACATTTATATGGAAGAGCTAAAGCAATTTTTAAAAAGAAAAAAGTTGGAAAACTTACACTTCTGTATCTTAAGACCTGTTCACAAACTACAAAGATAAGATAATGTGGTGTTGGTAGATAATGGAATCAGTGAAACAAAAATGCAACTACCCATATGCATTCATTAGATTTTTTACAAGACTTTCACACAATTCAATAAAAATTAAAAAATAAATAAATAATAAAAAATAAAATTCTTTCCAACAAATGGTTTGGAACAAAGGGTTATCCATATAGAAGAATATGAACACTGGACCTTACCTCACAATTTACACACCGAATTAACCCTAAGTGGATCATAGATCTAAATACAAAAGGTCAAACTGTAAAACTGCTAGAAGAAAACATTTTTGTGACCCTGGGGTAGGTAAAGTTTCTTAGATAACATACAGGAAGTTTTAACCATTTATTTTGTATTTTTACTTCTTTCGAAAGTTTGAACCGTTTAAAAAACACATTGGATTTCATCATAATTAAAAACTTTTGTCCTTTGAAAGAGAGCAATGAGAAAATGAAAAGATGAAACAGAACAGGAGAAAGTAATTGAATATACAGTTCCTTTAGAACTCCGTAAGATAACCCAGTTTTTAAAAAATGGGCAAAAACTTTGAACAGATGTTTTACAAAAGAACATATATTGATAGCTAGCGGACACATGAAAAGATGCTCAATGTCTTTAGTTACAGGGAAACACAAAACTACAGTGAGATATACCACTTTATAGTCACTATAATGGCTAAAATTAGAGCTTGATAATATCAAGTGTTGGTAAGAATGGGAATCAACTGGAGCTCTAATATTTCTGATAGGAATATGAAAGTTTATAGTTACTTTAGCAAACTGTTACTATAATTGAGTGGAAAACATTGATGTATTATTCCTTAGAGTAAGGATTCAAAATTATATGTGCAGGTAGATATAAATTGTATATTAATTTGATTTCTGTGTTTTCCACTGATCTATTGGCTTAGTTTTATATTTAGTAGATACGTAAACTTGGTCAAGTCACACTTCTGCAGACCTGTGTATATACTTTTAAATGTTTATTTTGAGAGAGAGAGAGAGCTCGCACGTACACAGGTGGGGGAGGGGCAGAGAGAGGGGATCCCAGTCTGACCCCTGATTTATATAAACATGGAAATTTACAGCCCTGTCATAACAATTAGCAGGGAAACCCCTGATAAAATGATCAGTGTAGAAACGAGTTGCATTTCTACAAAAGCAAAAGGAGAAACAATTATGTTATGGAAAAATATTTCATCAAATCTACAATCTTTTGTTTGAAACTCTTTAAGCTACATGAGTTTCAATATTTGGAATCTTTTGGATTTTATAAAGGTGAATATATACTTTATTATGTGTCTCTGTCATGTCATGAAGCTTCCCTCAAGACCTGGTATATCACCTCAAAAACATTAATGTTTTTCTATGTCAGTGTGTGAGTATTCATTTGAAATGGGATAATTAAACTCACCAGCTAGTCACCCATCACTTCATGTTAATAAGGTTTTGCTAGAAATTAGCTAATAAACTTGTTTTCAACGCCTTTGGGATATCAACGGATAGTGGACATGTATTTATAATAGTGACAAAATCATAGTGATATATGGGAACGATATCTAACAAATGATTAATATGATTTTTTTAAGATTTTATTTTTTTTAAGTAATCTCTACACCCAGTAGGGGGGAGCTTGAACTTACAACCTTGAGATCAAGAGTCACACATTGTACTGACTGAGTCAGCCAGGTACCCAAATTAATAGAATTTTTAGGGAGAAAATTAGAAACACTTTTTGGAAGATTTTAAAGAAGACTTAAATTAATGCACAGAGAGAACCACAGTCATGGATGGGAAGAGTCAGTATTGAAAAGATGTTATTTCTCACCTCAGGAGACTAATGAATTTAGTGTTGTTCCATTTTAAATCATAGGTATTTTGAAAATTTACGATTTTCTGTGAAGTCAGGAACAAGAAAAAAGAACCAAGAATAGCCAAGAAGTCTTAAAGATAATGAGGAGAGACTTTTCCTACCAGATACCAAGACTTTTGAAAGATGTAGTAATTAAAACAGCGTGGTTTTGACAGAGTAGTACGTCAACCAGTGCAAAAGAATAGCGCAAATTCAGACCCCAGACCTGTAGATATTTGATATGTTTCAGTTGTCTTCAAATTAACTTCAAATTAACTTGCAAATTAACTAATCAATATACATCACTTAGATGTTTTAAATCCCCATGTCATTATCCTCATGGGGATTAAAAAATGAAATTGGATCTCTACCTCAAATCATAAGCAAAAATCATTGAAGACAAGTTATGAAAAACAACTTTAGTATGAAATAGAAGAGTATCTTCAAGAATCCAGAGTAGAGAAAGATTTCTTAAATATGGCCCAAAATAGTGACACCCATAAATACAACATATCTTCAACATTAAAGTTAATATGTTTATCATAAAGGACACTTCAAAGTAGAATGACAGACTACAAACTGGGAGAAGATTTTTTTTTTTTTTGTGATACAAATAATTATCAAGGTATTAGTATGTAGGATATGTAAAGATTGGCTACATAGTAGTGAGAAAAAACAAAAACAAAAAAACAACCCAGTAGAAAAATAAGCAATAGATGTTAACAGACGTCTCCAAAGATGAGGAGACTGAGTGGTCAATAAACATAATATATTAGTTTTGTTATTCTTTAACAAATTACCACAAATTTAGTAGCTTAAAGCAGTACCCATTTATTATCTCATATTTTTGTAGGTTAGAAATAAGGGATGATATGATTGGGTAGGTTCTCTGTTCAGGGTCTCCCTAGCCTGAAATCAAGGTCTATCCCAGCTGCATTCTCCTCCGGAACTCAGGGTCTTCTTTCAAGTGTATTCCTATTGGCAGAATTCATTTCTTGCAAAAATGATCCATCTTTAATTACTGGAGGCTGAAGTTCCCATTTTCCTACTAGCTGTTGGCCAGGGACCACTCTTAGCTCCTAGAGGCTGGTGTCAGGTCCTTGCCCATGGCCCCTTTAATTCACCAGTGGAGAACCTCTTTTACGTCAAATTCCTGTCACACTTTGAATTTTTGTGACTTTTGCAACCAGTCAGAAAAAAACACTTTGCTTTTAAAGGACTTCTGTGAATAGCTTAGCTCCACTCACACACAATCCTTCAATTTTGAGGTCAACTACATCTGTAGGTGAGGTCAAGTACATCTAAAAAAATGCCTTCTCCCGTGTAATGTAACATAATCATGAGGGTGACATCAGGGGATGAAGATCATGGGGGCTGCCGTAGACTTCTGCACACTATACCTATGAAAATGTTCTCAACCTCTTTTGGAATCAGATCTGCTCAGTAAGACCGTATAGAGATACCATTTTATACCCACTGGATTGTCAGATATTTTAAAAATCCGGTAATACCCGTTGTTAGTGAAAATACAGATCAGCAGGACTTCTGTTGTTGGAAGACAGTTCACTTTTTCATGGTAAATTTGACTTCATACTTTATTACCCAGGACTTCATTGGAGTATTTACTTCTAGAGACACTCAGATATATACGTATTAGGAGACATATACAGGAGTGTTCATAACCGTATTCTTGATAACCAAAAAATTAGAAACAATGTCCATTGACGAGAAAGTGGGTAAATTATTTTCTGGCAATAATTGTATAGCAATAGAAATGAATGAATTATAACTACTCACAAAAAATCAATGGATTTTAGAAATACAAAGGTGAAAAAACATTTGTTGAAACTTTTTTCTTTAATGTTATTTTGAGAGCAAGCGAGAGATCACGGGTTGAAGGGCAAAGAGAGGGAGAGAGCATCCCAAGCAGGCTCTGTGCTGTCAGTGCAGAACCTGACAGGAGGCTTGATCTCACAAACCATGAGATCATGACCTGAGCCAAAATTGAGAGTCAGATGCTTAGTTGACCAAGCCATCCAGGTGCCCATAAACTTTTTATTGAAATAGAATATACATACTGAGAAGAACATATTGTGTTTAGTTGATGAATTTTCATAAAGTAAAATATACTTCTGTAGCCATTGCCCATATCAAGAAAGAAGACTTTCTTATTCAGTACTGTACAACTTTAACACAGTTAAAAATCAAGAAAAACTAAATATTTTACATAGAGATACCCACATTTGTGGTGAAGCTATTTTGTTTTTAATTTTCTTTTACCTTTATTTAGTTTTGAGAGTGCGTGACTGTGCATGCAGGGGACGGGCAGAGAGAGGGAGACAGGATCCAAAGCAGGCTCTCCACTGTGAGCATGGAGCCTGATACAGGGCTCAGATTCACGAACCAACTGTGAGATCGTGACCTGAGCTGAAATCAGGAGGCAGCCACTTAACTGAGCCACCCAGGTGCCCCAAAACTATTCTTTTTTTTTTTTTTAATGTTTGTTTATGTATTTATTTATGAGGGAGAGAGAGCAGGAGCAGGGAAGGGGAGAGAGAGAGAGGGAGATAGAGAATCCAAAGCAGGCTCCAGGCTCTGAGCTGTCAGCACAGAGCCCGGCATGGGGCTCTGACCCACAAACCACGAGATCATGACCTCCGCCGAAGTCAGGTGCTTAACTGACTGGGCTACCCAGGTGCCACCTCAAAAGTATTATTTGAAAAAAAAGAATGACAGACAAAAAATTCAGTTTATTGCTCACCTGTGGGGGATTGAGGACAGGGAAATTCAGAAGAAATAGATTGGTATCCACAGCATAATTTGCCATTTCTTGTTATTAAATTGAGTGGTAGATATATGGGTAAAGAAAAACTTTTTCATTACTCGGTTTCTGGTGATAGTTGTATAGGTTTTCCACATCAAGCAGTTCTGTAGTTCTGTGTACTCATCAGTTGTGGGTTCTGCCGTTGAATTCATTCTGACACCACCTACCCGGATTAGCACAGACAGTCCGTGTTAAGGGCTCAGTCCCACTGGACTGCTGTCGCTTCCAGACACCAATCCCAAATAGTGGATCTCCATGTTACCCACATTTCTAGCTTGGCTACACATTGGAGATTCCCACGGTCCCCTCCTCAGGTACTGTAATTCACTGGAACAGCTTACCGAACTCAGAGAAACACTTTTACTTATTATTACTGGTTAATACAAAGGATATTATAAGGATACAAATGAAAGACACAGAGGAAGAGGAGGCACCTAGGGCAAAGTCCAGGAAGGTCCAGAGCAGGGGAGCTTCTGTTCTTGTAGAGTTTGCAGTCCACCTTTCTCTTTGTACGTGGATGCATTCATCAACTTGGAAGCTCTCTGTGAACCCCTTTGTTGAAGGTTTTTTATGAGGTGTCCTTTATGTAGGTACAATTGATCAAATCACGTACAGCCAGTGACGATTAACCCAACTGCCCAGCCTCCTCTCTTTGGAGATTAGGGTAGTGGCTGTAATCACATGCTTGGTTCTTGTGGTTACCAGCCCCCATCATGAAGTGTGTACGGGCCCATCTGGAGTCACTTAAACTCAGGTGTGGTTGAAAGGGGCTTGTGAGTAACAAAAAATGCTCCACTCACTTCTGTCATTCAGGAAATTCCAGGGGCTTTAGGAACTCTCTGCCAAGAAACAGAATGAAGACCAAATACATATTCTATGACAATAGGGTTTATGTTGTTATGCTTCATTGTTTATGTATGCTACATGTATATGTGTATGCATATTTCCTAATAGGCATTATTTTAAAGAAGGGTAGATTGGTTAGGTTTATTTGATTAGAGAACGTATTTCAGATAAAGGCTACATGTGCAGGGGGAATGTAAATGTAAAGGGGAAATAAGTCACATTTAGAGTTCTAATAGTATGAGTTAAAAAGGTACATTTGTACCACATGATGGTAAACTCTAAATGAAGATGATACTCTGGAATTAAAATTCTTTAAAAAAAATTTTTTTTTTACCGTTTATTCTTTTTTTTTTTTAATTTTTTTATGTTTATTTAGTTTTGAGAGCAAGAGAGACAGAGCATGAGTGGGAGAGGGGCAGACAGAGAGGGAGTCACAGAATCCAAAGCAGGCTCCAGGCTCTAGCTGTCAGCACAGAGCCTGATGCGGGGCTCGAACTCACCGCAAGATCATGACCTGAGCCAAAGTCGGCCACCTAACTGACTGAACCACCCAGGTGCCCCAACGTTTATTCATTTTTGAGAGACAGAGAGCATGAGTGGGGAAGGGGCAGAGAGAGAGGGAGGCACAGAATCCGAAGCAGGCTCTAGGCTCTGAGCTGTCAGCACAGAGCCCAAAGCGAGGCTCAAACTCACGAACTGCGAGATCATGACCTGAGCTGAAGTCGGACGCTCAACTGACTGAGCCACCCGGGTGCCCCTTAAAATTATTTTCATTAAGGCATATTAAGATTTTGGTGAGATACCCAGTTAGAAAGGTATTTATACAAAAGAGAATTTAGGATAGAGTCTAACAGAGGTCAAAGAATGCTTTTTATAAAGTCAGTATATTTGCAATATGAATAAAACTATCTGAATTTTGTGTTGAAAGAAATACAGGATAGTGAATGACATTCAGAGAATTTGGAGTTATGGCTCAGTTGAAATACCTACTCTGCTGTTTGATACCCCTGTGGGCAAATAATGGGAACTCTTTTAGTTTCTATAGAAATGACTATATTTCCTAGTATTGTTGCAGGGGCTGAATGAGAACATGGAAAGGTCATGGCCTAGTGCCTACTATATGCCAAAAAGTCAATAAATGTTTTTAAAAGAGGACTTTGTAAGTTCTTTTTCAAATAGATTTTAGATTTCCTGTGATTAAAATCAAAGTTGGTTATTTTTTTTTTTTTTTTTAATTTTTTTTTTCAACGTTTTTTATTTATTTTTGGGACAGACAGAGACACAGAGCATGAACGGGGGAGGGGCAGAGAGAGAGGGAGACACAGAATCGGAAACAGGCTCCAGGCTCCGAGCCATCAGCCCAGAGCCTGACGCGGGGCTCGAACTCACGGACCGCGAGATCGTGACCTGGCTGAAGTCGGACGCTCAACCGACTGCGCCACCCAGGCGCCCCGGTTATTTTTTTTTTTTTTAATGTTTTTTTTATTTTATTTTTGAGACAGAGAGAGGCAGAGCATGAACGGGGGAGGGTCAGAGAGAGGGAGACACAGAATCTGAAACAGGCTCCAGGCTCTGAGCTGTCAGCACAGAGCCCGACGCGGGGCTCGAACTCACAGACCGCGAGATCATGACCTGAGCCGAAGTCGGCCGCTTAACCGACTGAGCCACCCAGGCGCCCCAAAGTTGGTTATTTTAATAAAGAAAATACTAGGTACAATTATGGAGTAGCTCTTTATTGCCTGCACATTATGCTTTATTTTATAAATCAGATAATATTTTCTCATGTTTAATACTTAATAAATATATTCTGTATCCTAGTGATTTTCCCTTCTGTTTTTACTGCAGATCAACGTAAGAGTGACCACTATGGATGCTGAGCTGGAGTTTGCCATTCAGCCCAATACAACTGGCAAGCAGCTTTTTGACCAGGTATCATTTAACCACATGAAGTATGCAGCTCTTGACAATGTAGAGTGGAATATGTTGCAACTTCTTTGTATGTTTTTCTGTGATTTTACTGGTATTGCAGCAATGTGGCACTTGAAATTTTTCACGGTACCTATTCAAGATATCTGGCACAGCGGTACAGACACTGTTGTTTCTCATTCCTGCATTTGAGAGATAGGACTTTTTAAAATTAATTATTAGGTTTTGTTTTTTTTTTCTGTTTGTATCTTTTTGTTTGTTTAAATCCAAGTTAGTTAACATACAGTGTAGTAATGGTTTCAGGAGTAGAATTTAGTGATTCATCACTTATATATAACGCCCAGTGCTCATCACAAGTGCCCTCCTGAGTACCCATCATCCATTTTACCCATCCCCCACCTCCCTCCCACCATCTACCCTCAGTTTGGTCTCTATGGTTAAGAGTCTCATGCTTTACTTCCCTCTTATTTTCCCCTTCCCCTGTGTTCATCTGTTTTGTTTCTTAAATTCCACATGAGTGAAATCATATGGTACTGGTCTTTCTCTGACTGACTTATTTCAATTAGCACATTTCACTCTACTTCCATCCACTTTGTTGCACATGACAAGATTTTATTCTTTTTGATCGTTGAGTAATATTCCATTATATATATATATATATATATATATATATATATATATATATCTCCCACATCTTCTATATCCCACATACCCCACATCTTCTATATCCATTCATCAGTCAGTGGACATTGGGCTCTGGGCTCTTTCCATACTTTGGCTCTTGTTGATAATGCTGCTATAAACATTGGGGTGCATGTTCCCCTTCAAATCAGTATTTTGGTATCCCTTGGGTAAATACCTAAACATGCAATTGTTGGATCATAGGGTAGTTCTATTTTTAGTTTTTTGAGGAGCCTCTGTACTGTTTTCTAGAGTGGCTGCACCAGTTTGCATTCCCACCAGCAGTGCAAAAGAGATCCTCTTTCTCTGCATCCTCGCCAGCTTTTGTTGTTGCCTGAGTTGTTAATGTTAGCCATTCTGACAGGTGTGAGGTGGTTTCTCATTGTGGTTTTGATTTGTATTTCCCTGATGATGAGTATCTTCATCTCTGGATGTTTTCTTTGGAAAAGTGTCTGTTCATATCTTCTGCCCATTTCTTCACAGGATCATTTGTTTTTTGGGTGTTGAGTTTGTAGTTCTTGAACCCTTTATCAGATACGTCATTTGCAAATATCTTCTATTTGGTAGGCTGCCTTTTAGATTTGTTGATTGTTTCCTTCGCTGTGCAGAAGATTTTATCTTGATGAGGTCCCAGTAGTTCATTTTTGCTTTTGTTTCCCTTGCCTCTGGAGACATGTCAGTTAAGAAGTTGCTGTGGCCAAGGTCAGAGAGGTTGCTGCCTGTTTTCTTCTCAAGATTTTGATGGTTTCCTGTCTCACATTTAGGTCTTACATCTACTTTGAGTTTGTTTTTGTGTATGGTGTACGAAAGTGGGCCAGATTCATTCTTCTGCATGTTGCTGTCCAGTTTTCCCAACACCATTTAGCAGGTATTTCTTTAACATCTGCTATCTAAAGCATTGTAATGAGGACAAAAAAAGGATTCAAAGATACTGTGCAAAGTGGGGTGGGTGGAGATCCTAGACAGAGGGGATGGCAGGAGCAGAGGCACAGGGAACTATAGGCTATAAGGAGGTACCTAACATCTGTTTGGTGTTGTAACCTCATGATAAGTGAACATGGGTGTCATATTAAGGAATTTGGACTATGGGTCTTCTCTTTGTTGTCTCACTCTTGAGTGCACATTTGAGTCACCAGTGGAGCTTTAAAAAAACAAAAAGCAATGCTTGGAAACCTCCTCCAGAGCTTCTGATTTAATTGGGGCCTACTGTAAATCATTAGTTTTTTTTTTTTTGTTTGTTTGTTTGTTTTTTAAGCTCCCCAGGTGTGCCCGGCTAGCTCAGTGGGTAGAGCATGAAACGCTTTAAGTTTCCCAGGTTTTGCAGTATGATGATGTAACTGATGTTTTATTGAGAAGGGAAGGAAAGAGATTGGTACCCAGAGGCCAAGTGGTTAGGCAGGTTGACTTGATTGCAAAAGGGAGAAAGGTGATAGATTTTGCAAGGCATGAGATTCCGGGGTGGATGTTTACGTCAACTTTTACATCTGAGCTGAGCAGAGAGCAGTAGTCTGTGGTTAGACTTCCTTGAACTTAGAGAACAGAACAGGAGACAGAATTTCTAGTGTACAGCAATAAGTAACCTTGTAGATATTTTGGTTTTATTATGTAGCATTCTATCACATACCGATCCAAAATATGATATAAAATTCAGAAATCCCTGGGAAGTTGTTTCTTTTCTTAACAAAGTATACTTAATCTTCCTGATTAGGTAATTGATGATCTTGAAAGCCCTGGTAAGGTCTTTCTGTAAGATGAAAGGTTTTTTTGTGAGTGAGCAAATTCTTAAAGCAAAATCATAAGCAGCTACATGCACCATACCTTATACACATCTTACCTTGTGAACTAATATGATATCCTCTTCTGTTGATTCTTCTCGGCTTCCTGTTTGTGAATATATAGCTTATCTTACTTTACTTTAATAAATATGTGAATGGAGAGGTGCCTGAATGGTTCAGTTGGTTAAGCATTCAACTCTTGATTTCAGCTCAGGTCGTGACTCACAGTTTGTGGGATTGAGCCCTGTGTTGTCAGCCCAGAGTCTTTTGGGGATTCTCTTTGCCTCTGTCTCTGCTCCTCCCCCACAAAGTAAATTAACAGTTGAAAAGTTTTAATGGAGTCAGCATTCATTGTACTTACTTTGTAGCAAGTTGAAACGTCATAGTGCAGTGTTTGTGTTAGTCAAAAACTAATGAGCAAGTGGGCCTTTTTGGTATTGCATATGAGAAATAAGATACTTGTTTTTTATGAAGCAGAGTTGCTTTCGTTTGGATAGCAGGGGGAAAGGACACCTCCTTTATTATAGTGCAATACTGTGTAGTATAAGAGTGTGGGTTCTGGAGCCACACTGCCTGCGGTAGAGTCCCAGCTCTAGCTGTTTGATTTGCACAAATTACTTGCTTTGCCTCATTTGTTTCATTTGTACAATGAGGATGGTGATTGCACTCTTCTTCCCTGAGGAGGTTGTTGTGAGTTAAGTGAGAATCCATCCATGGAAAAGTACATAGGACAGCATTTGATACACACCCAGCTCATAGTATAAGTGAAGTTCTAGATAAGGAGTATCGTTATCTGTAATGTGCTCCCTAAGCAGTTATTTCTTGGAGTCACTGTTGTTTCCTGACAACTTCTCTTGAGTCCAAATGTTAGGATCTAAAACCAGGCTTTACCTTGAGTATAGTGAGCATATGGAGTGGGTTGGCAGGTAGGTAGGTTTAGGGTCTGACCAGGAGCGGGCTAGAGATAGGGGTCCTTTCAAACAAGGGTCCATAGCAACCTAAATCCATCTGTAGCAAGGCCTTACTTCTGATCATGATGAGCTTGAGGCCAGCTGCTGTGCATAGGGGGCTCTAATTGAGTGCTTGGGGTCCTTTGGTTTACTGCCTGATTCTTCCCACATTATCCTTCACTTACAGCTTCCACCTGTGGGATTAGAGTATTCGCACCCCTAAGAAGTGTTCAATATGATCTGTTAGGATGCAAGAAAAAAAAATTAAAATGTTTATTTATATTTTTGTCCTTTTTCAAGTTACTTTAAAAATACATGTTTTATAATGTATTACTGTGATTTTTGCCTGTGCATAATTTATAGATAAGTATACATATATTGTAGTTAAGTACCCAAGTATTTTTTTTTTAAGTTTATGTATTTATTGAGAGTGTGAGAAAGAGCATGCTCAAGAGAGCCAGAGTTGGGGAGGGCAGAGAGGGAGACAGAGAGAATCCCAAGCAGGCTGCTCAGGACTTGAACCCACAAACCATGAGATCATGACCTGAATCGAAGTCAAGAGTCAAGACGTTTGACTAAGCCACTCAGGCACCCGCTTCCTCAAGTATGTTTTTACGTACAAAAGTATGTGTCTGAAAGTTTCTGAGAACCCTTTGAGAAGTAGTAGGAAAAGCACTGAAGAGATAGGGCCTTTTAAAGAATTTCACAGCTGAGCCTTCTTGTTCTTCCTGGTGTTTGTTGTGATGGTCTCCAGTTAGTTAAGGTACTGCCCTTTGTGCCCACTGTGGCAGATCCCGCCTTTCCTTAGCAAGCTCATGAATCTGGCAAAGCCTAAAGGCAACAGTTGAGGCAGCTACTTTGATACATTTCTCTCCCTTGCTTTTGACCTAAGTAAGTTTCTTACTCTGCTGCTCTGAGCTGGAATATATTCTTTGGCTCTGATGGGACAAACTGTCTTTTGCCAAAGTTAAATTACTTGGGATCTTCTTTGTGTAGCTTCAAGTTTTGGTTGTTTGGCATTGATCAGTTTTTGCATCAGTGTGAGTCTTTATATCCCATATCATGTAGAAATTTGTTTTTGGTTTTTTGATGATAACTTTTCCTAGCAGAGCTAAATGTTTTTTTCTTATTTTTAATTTTTTTGGTGTGTGTAATTTCACTGAATTTTTCAAGAGAAGGAAAGTCAACTGAAGGGTTCAGTATGCTATCTTGAAATCCAAAAGCCTGACACATTTTTAGATATGTTTAAAAAAGAATTTTTTTAACATTTACTTATTTTTGAGACAGTGACAGGGTGTGAACAGGGGAGCGGCAGAGAGAGAGAGAGAGAGGGAGACACAATCTGAAGCAGGATCCAGGCTCTGAGCTGTCAGTACAGAGCCTGACACGGCGCTCAGACTCACAACTGTGAGTGAGATCATGACCTGGACTGAAGTTGGAGTTTAACCGACTGAGCCACCCAGGCACCCCTGTTGTTAGCTATTTTTAAAAAATAAGCCAAGAATATCACTTACAACTAATGTTGAATCTTTCTCTCAAGCTTTTAAAATACTAATAAACTCTCACCTCTCCTGGCTCATTTCCCTCACTTTCATCTTAAAATAGATTTTTTTTAAAAAAATAAGCTTTTTCCAAGTGTTGGTACATTCTTGGGTGGGTCCTAGCTCACCACTCTATTTACTCTAATACTTTTGAGTACCTTCCATGGGCTACTAATTATTTATAGGGTGACATAATTAAGATGAATAAGACAGTAATCTCTGTCCTTAGTTTTAAAGAATGAAGGAGGGTAAATAGACACACTACTTCTCATACAGTTACTTACGATAAGATAGAATCAATGTTCCAGTAGCTATAGATACTAGATAAAGTGCTGTGGGAACATTAAGGAACAAGTGATTAATTTTATCTGTATAATAGGACAGCTTCATTCACAGAAGGTGTGTTAGTTGAGCTGGGCCTTGAGGAATAAATTATTCAAAAGGGGGCGCAAGTACAGAAGAAACATTCTAGGCAGAAGAAGAAGCATGAGCAGAGGTGCAGAAGGGTAAAATTTGGGCATGTTCCAAGAATGGTTTCTTGCTCAGTGAAGGAAGAACATAGAATATTTATATTGACGGTAGGTGAAGAGTATAGTAGAAGGGGGCATGAAATCACCAGCTGGATCATCAGGAGGTATGGCTTTTACATGTCCTCAGGGACTCTTATCACCAAAATGATACTATTTGCCTTGCCTACCCAGTTGTGTAGTTGTGGAGATAAATTGAAATAGGCAGGTGGGATTATGACAGCTTTGTATCTGTTTCCTGGACTTCTTGTGATCTCTTGGGGTCATGATGAGAGATGAGAAAGAAGAAGAGGTGTAAAAAAATGGATCACATAAAATGGAAATGACATTGTAAACTATATAAAACCTGAATTTAAATTTTCAGAAATGTTCCTTTAATTAATACATGACATTTAAGAAAGATCTTTATAAGAAAGGAATATACCTATAATACCTCTGTGGTTTTGTCTTTCTTTTGAAATACAGGACCATTTCCTTATACTATGAATGTTGAACTGAAATTGAACTTTTTTTTTTAAGGTGGTGAAAACAGTTGGCTTGCGTGAGGTCTGGTTTTTTGGGCTGCAGTATGTGGACAGCAAAGGTTATTCTACATGGCTTAAACTAAATAAAAAGGTAAAAATATGTATAAAATTCAGCTAGTAATTAAGTTATTTTGAAGTTATGATCATGAATTTGTACTAGGAAAGCGCAGGGTCTGACTGACCTCAGACTTCCTTTTACAATTATCTCTGAGTCGTTAAAGGTGTCATGTCTTTGAATTCAATAAGTTAACATGAGTTTATCATCTTAGAAAAAGGAAATGTTCACTTTTCCTGTTTGAAAACTTAACGTGTAATAAATATTAGGTGTAACTGACTCAGTTTGACTTAAACATAAAGAATAAGCTTCTTACAAGTTTGGAATCTTACTTACACACTAGAGTCTTATGGATTTAGAATCTTATTTATATTTTATATCCTGCTTTCTTCTAAAAAAGAATTTGGTGTGAACTTACCATTTTTGTTGATGATGTTTGAAATTATCGTTCCAGGTGACACAGCAAGATGTTAAAAAAGAGAATCCTTTACAGTTCAAATTTAGAGCTAAATTCTTTCCTGAAGATGTTTCTGAGGAATTAATTCAAGAAATAACCCAGAGACTTTTCTTCCTTCAAGTTAAGGAAGCTATCTTAAATGATGAGATATATTGTCCTCCAGAAACCGCAGTTCTTTTGGCTTCCTATGCTGTTCAGGCCAAGTATGGAGATTATAATAAAGAGATTCATAAACCGGGCTACCTGGCTAATGATAGACTCCTACCCCAGCGGTAAGTGAAACATATATTTTTAATTTTTTTATTTTTCAGAGAGAGAGTGCATGCGAGCAGGGGTGGGGGGAGGGGTAGAAGGAGAGTGAGAGAATCTTAAGCAGACTCCGTGCTGAGTGGAGCCCTAGACTAGGCATCTGAAAACTGAGTTTCAAACACCTTTTAGGGGTGCCTGGCTGGCTTAATTGGAAGAGCATGTAACTCTTGATCTTGGGGTTGAGTTCGAGCCCCATGTTGGGCATAGAGATTACTTAAATAAACAAACTTAAAGAAACAAAACAGTATTTAAAAAAGTTAAAAACTGGGATGCCTGGATGGCTCAGTAGGTTAAGTATCTGACTTCGGCTCAGGTTATGATCTCACAGTTCTTGAGATCAAGCCCCACATCAGGATCTCTGCTCTCAGCACAGAGCCCGTTTCAAGATCCTCTGTCTCCCTTTCTCTCTGTGCCCCACTTGCACTCTCTCTCTCTGAAAATAAACAAACTTTAAAAACAATAATGAAAAAAATAAAAAGTTAAAAAACTTAATTTTAATTCTATAGAGGAAGTAATAGTTTCCTAAGAAGATAAAATAATACATGCTGTTCACCAAAGACTCAGGAATATGAGACACCTCATAATCTGTGGTTATTTAGTTTCAGTTATTATTCCAACCCCAGTTCTTGTCTCAAGATTTTTTTTCAAGCATTGAATTGAATAGTTGATTACTAGCACAGTAGAATTTTGTTTCAGATAAGGATTAGTTTTTACTTTTAATTGAGATTTAAGTAATTTTATTTTTATTGATGTATATTTGGCACACAGTGTTACATTACTTTCAAGTATACAACATAGTGATTCCACAACTCTGTACCATAATTGAGGTATAATTTGTACTTAGTAAAATGCACAGGAGGTTAAGTTTTAAATCAGGGCCTAAGGTAAATATTATGTATAATCAATATTACCCTTACAGTTTCTTAATTTTTTGTAGAACAGGCATGCTTTATCTCAGGTATTACATAGATGATCTTTCTTTCCCCCAAGATTTTTTTAAAGTTTATTTATTTATTTTGAGAGAGAAAGAGAGAGCAAGGGAGGGGCAGAGAGGGAGCATTCCAAGCAAGCTTTGCCTTGTCAGTGCAGAGCCCAGTGTGGGGCTCGAACCCACAAACTGAGATTATGACCTGAGCCGAAGAGTTGGACGCTTAACTAATTGCGCCTACACAGGCGCCCCGATGGTTGTTCTTCTGTTAGATTAGATTGATGTTTAGTTGAGCGCAAGATGAAGTAATTGGCTTCCATTTAATAGTCAAGTGATGTTTTATAATATTTTAAACACGGGAATCATATTTACGCAAAATTTAATTTTTTTATTTTAAATGTACATGTGCTGTAACCCACTTTGTTTAAAAGGAAGGATGATAGCACGTGCCCTTCAAGATCTGGTCCATAATTTTGAAGGTACAGATAGGTGTTCTTCAGGTTGGTAATGTTTGGAGAACTATTTTAAGCTATCTGAGCTTAAAAGAGTCTTACTCATAAATGAAAATACTGAGCACCTGGGTGGCTCAGTCATTAAACATCTGACTTCTCAGGTAATGATCTCATGTTTCCTGAGTTCGAGTCCCACGTTGGGTGATCTTGAGCCCTGCTTCAGGTGAACATGAGCCCCACTTTGGGTAATACATAAGCCCCGTTGCGGGTGAGCCCCACTTCTCTCTTCTCTAACCTTCCCCCTACCCACCCCTCCTGGGATTCTCTGTCTCTCTGCCCCTGATTCACTGGCGCCCCTACCCCAAATAAATAAATAAGTAAATAAATACATACATACAGTAAGTTTCCTTTAAAAAAATAAAATCAGAATACTAATTTTTGTATTTAAAATGGAGAAAATACTTTCATAGTGATGAACTTATTTTATGTATGGTATAGTACACTTTTTCTCACTAAGTACCCGAGGAGGGGAATTAGTAATCAGGTTATTTGGTAGTCATAAATCAAACACAATTTGATGCCTTTGATGGATGCTTTTAGTGCTTGTATAGAAAAACCTGGATAAGCAGTCTGTTCTCCCACAGTACAGTTTAGCTCTCTCGTGATGTGGATGATCAGCTCCACCAGATAGTATCTCTCTCCTTTGAAAAGAACTAGATATACATAAATTTTTATGTGCCACTTTTCTGACTTGGGCATCTAGGTAGTGGGTAATACAGTTTTGCCAAGATATGGGGAGAAGGAATATGTTTTTGGGGAGGAAGATTTCAGTTCTGAATCTACTGAGTTTGAAACGTAACCAGTATAACCAAGGGAGATAGTATTCGTTTGTAGGTGTGAATCAGAACAAAGTCTGATACAGTTTTGGGAATAATCAGCAAATAGATAATTATCCCATGGAATGAAAGAGATGAACTTGACAGTGCATCTAGAATGAACAAAAGGCCTAAGACAGATATTGTTGGAAGTTAATTTTTAAGTATAGGGGAAGAGGCTCCTGTAAGGCATAATTGAGAAAAAATGCCAGAGTCCAGAATAATAGCAGAGGAATGTTAATCATGGAAGCCAAGGTATAAGGAAGGACTGGTTAGCAGTGTCAGATAGTACTAACAGGTCAAGTATGAGGGAGAACTAATGTGTCTGTCGGCTTAGCAATAAGGAGATTGGTAGTGACCTTAGTAGAAGCAGCTTCCGTATGGTGTTGGTGATTGCAGCCCGATTGTGGTGGACTAGAGGCAGTAGATGCGAGGTATGCAAGCGAAAGGTAGTGAATATGGGTAGTTCTTAGAAGTTCGGCTGTGAAAAAGAAAATAAAAAACTAGGAAAGCATGAGTTTATAGACACGTTCTTTAAAAGATGGGAAAGAGCTGATTTACTGTAATTCCTTTATTCTCTCTACAAAGTTTTGAGTACCTCTTCAGTGCTGGTACCGGGCATATAGTGGTGAGCAATATGGATGTGGTGGTCCTTTGCCATCTAAGTATCTATGTGTGAGTGTGTGCCCGTGCGCACATGCGGGGGACAATAAATATGTCCCGTCATAAATGATGAAGTATAGATCCTGGGAAAGTGAAGAGAGAAGTCCCTTAAAAGCCCAGATAGACAGATTTAAAGCCAAGTCAGACAGATTAGTCAGGAAGAAAGACTCCTTTTTCTGGACAGAAGAAAGAGAGGGCGGGAATTTTTGAATACCTGCAGACTCCTACAGATTAATAGTACAAGTGTATTATGCAAAATGCAAACAAATGCTATTTGAAATGCAGGGTATAAAAAACTAGAACATAAATCTTACTGGCATCCAAGTTAACCCATACCTTCAGATTTATTTAATATCATGATCCCAGCACTTGGCTGCACTGATTATGCCCTCAAGGCTGATTACATTCCTCTTGGTGAGCAGTGGAGGCAAGGCAGCAAGAGAGAGTATAAAGACAAGAAAAATGTAGAAACTTAATTGCTCTAAGGGAGAAGACAAAACTTCTCTCCCAAAAAGCCAAGGGCTTAAAAGAGGATACACAGAGAAAGGAGCACTGCATTGTAAGAACATAATGGTTTGTTTGAGACCTCATTAAGGAATCCATTCTAAGTAGTGAGTAACTTGTGCAAAAGATGACGACATTCTGAGATTCCTTTATACTGCCAAGACATTCCTAGGATTCACATAAATTTTTTATGCAGTTGAACGATAATATTTTAACACCACAGCTTTTGCTGTTAATAAAGTAGGATCTGAGGATTCACCAATAAAGAAAGATGTATAATTATCATTATCTGACCCAAAGAGAATAGAAATAAATAATCTGTAGTGTGTAGAGCAGATATATGCATGTAGAATTTGCTGGTTTGGTGTTAAGATATTAGTAGTAGAAAATAGGTTTGCTTATATTAACATAAGGAACACTGGGAGGATTAAAAAGAAACTAATAAAGTTATTTGGAGAGTGTGGGGTGGTAAAAAGTATAACTTTTCACTTGTATAATTTTATATAAAGTATTATCTAAATAAAATAACAATTAAATTTAGCACCAAGGAAAGTAAATACATAGAGTAAAGGAAGAAATTAAGGCTGGAGAATTCTGATTTTCACTCTGTTCTCTTACTTTTCTGTTAGTAATGAGAAAGTCATTTTCCTTTTTTTCTTTTGTCCAATAGTGTATTCATTGGAAACATTTCAATTCCCATAAAGTATCTGTGTAACTGTTTTTTAAAAATGTATTATTTAGGGGTGCCTGGGTGGCTCAGTCGGTTGGGCATCCGACTTCAGCTCAGGTCACGATCTCACAGTCCGTGAGTTCGAGCCCCGCGTCAGGCTCTGGGCTGATGGCTCAGAGCCTGGAGCCTGCTTCCAATTCTGTGTCTCCCTCTCTCTCTGCCCCTCCCCCGTTCATGCTCTGTCTCTCTCTGTCTCAAAAATAAATAAATGTTAAAAATGTATTATTTAAAATAACTTCAGGATTCTAGAAACTTTTTATCTTGAGATAATTCCAGATTCACAAGCAGTTGTAAAAACTAGAGAGATTCTTTGTATCCTTCTCCCAACGTTTTGGTAACGTCTTGCATATTGGGTATGATATCAACCAAGATATTGATACAGTTCGCCAACCTGATCCAGATTTCATCAGTTTTACCTGCAGTCAGGCATTTGTGTGTGTGTGTTCTGTGCAATTTGATCATGTATATAGGTCTTTATGACAGCCACCATCACAGTTAAGGTACTGAATGAGTCTATACATTTTTTTTAACTTTTTTTTTTTTTTTAATGTTTATTCATTTTTGAGAGATGGAGAGAGCAAGCATGAGTAGGGGAGGGGCACAGAGCGAGGGAGACACAGAATCTGAAGCAGGCTCCAGGCTCAGAGCTGTTAGCACAGAGCCTGATGTGGGCTCAAACCCACAAACTGCGATATGACTTGAGCCAAAGTCAGACATTTAACCGACTGAGATACCCAGGTGCCCTAAGTCTAGACTTTTAAATGAATGTTGATTTTGAATCATAGAGGCATTCTCATAGATTTTTTTCCCCTTACAGTGTTTTGGAACAACACAAGCTGACAAAAGAACAGTGGGAAGAAAGAATACAGAACTGGCATGAAGAACACAGAGGAATGCTGAGGTATTTGGGTGGCTATTTTCTTAGTGTTTTTCCTCAAAGTATTTTTATTTCATAGCATGTATTAATATATCAGATTATCCCCCAAAGATCATTCAACTTATATGAATAAATATAAAGCACTACTTTGTAATCCAAAGTATTTTTGTAATTTTTTTGGTATTACCTTTATTTAAATGTATTACAATAAACTTTATTTTAACAGGGAAGATTCTATGATGGAATACCTCAAGATTGCACAAGATCTAGAAATGTATGGAGTCAACTATTTTGAAATAAAAAATAAAAAGGGAACCGAATTGTGGCTAGGCGTTGATGCTCTGGGTCTGAATATTTATGAGCATGATGACAAGTGAGTAAATTAGTTGCATGGTAAACTAGTCATTAATGATCTGTATGGCTTTAATTTTATGCTGTGTCTGTAAAAGTTCTTTTTTGGCTTGATTACTCTTACTGCCTTTTTTTTTTTTTTTTTTCTTAAATGATTAGTTAGGGCCCCATAGACTTTTGGATATCATGTCTCCATCTTTGCAACATCTTATAGCTTCAGAGTTCTGCTTCTCAATGTATTTATCAGATGGAGTGATTCACTTCTTTTGCTCTCTTATGAGTTCTGTCCAGTAAATTAATTAAATTTGTTCCCTGTATAGGTGAAGAATAATTCCTTAAATATTATGCTTGGCATATAGGTTGAAATTGAAATTAACATATATAAGAAATCAAGAGCAATGAGAATGAAATTAATAGATACATGATTTATTGTATTTTGTAACACCTTTTTTTAGACATTTATAGGAATTGTTTTGAATTTTTTGAACATCAATAAAGTAGAATATCACTATATCAAGTAAGCATAGTAGATAGTGTTGTTATTATTATTATTTTTTTTTTTTTGAAATTGACCAGGTAGTAATTTTTATATTGGTATAAAATACATCAGACTCTTAAAATACTTTTAGGAATGATAGCTACAATTGCTTTATATTTTCTTTAATTTATTTGCTGTACCACATAAACATTTAAGTCTGTGCCAGTAATGTCTTCCTCTAAGGCATTTCTCTTTATTCTGTCTAGAATTTTAGTTTCATTATTACAAATATCTGATAAAATAAACATTTCTAACAATAAGTCTAAAAGAGAGCATTTTACTAATTTTACTCTGATAATATAGTTTTTACTTATATTACCAAGCAAGTTAAAAGGCTATATCATTCAGAATAGAATATTTTGAAAGTTTTGAAAAGCAAAATGGATTTACAGACCCAATTTTGTGGCCCAAATCTTTTTTCCCTTTTCTTTCTTTTAAAAATCATTGAATTAGTTTCTATTAGACTACCCGTTATAAATATGTTTACAGATAGGGGCGCCTGGGTGGCTCAGTCGGTTGGGCAACCGACTTCGGCTCAGGTCATGATCTCACAGTCTGTGAGTTCGAGCCCCGCATCGAGCTCTGTGCTGACAGCTTGGAGCCTGGAGCCTGTTTCAGATTCTGTGTCTCCCTCTCTCTCTGACCCTCCCCCGTTCATGTTCTGTCTATGTCTCAAAAATAAATAAACGTCAAAAAAAAATTTTAAATACACTTACAGATAAAAATGGGGAATATGAAAGAGAGGGGGTTAGCTCAGGATGGGAAGGACTAAGATTTGAGATTGTGGACAAAAGGGATTTTGGTCTTATCTATACTGGTTCACTTTTTTAAATTTTTTTTATTTTTTTAATGTTTGTTTATTTTTGAGACACAGAGAGACAGAGCATGAGTTGGGGAGGGGCAGAGAGAGAGGGAGACACAAAATCAGAAACAGGCTCCAGGCTCTGAGCTGTCAGCACAGAGCCTGACGCGGGGCTCAAACTCAAAAACTGTGAGTTCATGACCTGAGCCGAAGTCAGTCGCTCAACTGACTGAGCCACTCAGGCGCCCCATCACTTTTTTTTAAATAACTAAAATCTATTGTATTTCCAAAATATTTTTAAAAGTCAAAATAGTGGACAACTTTAAAAGCTTGGTTAGGTTCGTTTAACAGTTCTGCTACTAATTGCCTTTGTGACCCTGGTCAGGTTATTAACTCTCTGAAATTCATGTAACTGCCAGGCTCACCTCACAGGATTGTTGTGAGAATTACATGAGGAAATTGCTTTAGAATTTTTCAAAATAATGTGTAAACATAGTACAGCCTTACCTAAAAAATACTGTGTTCCTTGTGGCGCCTGGGTGGCTCAGTCACTTAAGCATCTGACTTCAGCTCAGGTTGTAATCTTGCTGTTAGTGGGTTCAAGCCCTGCATCTTGCTCTGTGCTGATAGCTCAGAGCCTGGAGCCTGCTTCGGATTCTCTCTCTCTCTCTCTCTCTCTCCCTCCCTCTCTCTCTCTCTCTCTCTCTCTCTCTCTCTCTCTCTCTCTCTCTCCCTCTCCCTCTCTCTCCCTCCCTCTCTCTCTCTCTCCCTCCCTCCCTCTCTCTCTCTCTCCCTCCCTCTCTCTCTCTCTCCCTCCCTCTCTCTCTCTCTCCCTCCCTCTCTCTCTCTCTCCCTCCCTCTCTCTCTCCCTCCCTCCCTCTCTCTCTCTCTCCCTCTCCCTCCCTCTCTCTCTCCCTCCCTCTCTCTCTCTCTCCCTCCCTCTCTCTCTCTCTCCCTCCCTCTCTCTCTCTCTCTCTCTCCCTCCCTCTCTCTCTCTCTCTCCCTCCCTCTCTCTCTCTCTCCCTCTCTCTCTCCCTCCCCCTCTCTCCCTCTCTCCCTCTCTCCCCCTCTCTCCCTCTCTCCCTCTCTCCCCCTCTCTCCCTCTCTCCCTCTCTCCCTCTCTCCCTCTCTCCCTCTCTCCCTCTCTCCCCCTCTCCCTCTCTCCCCCCCCCCAACTCCACGCTTGTGCGCGTGCGTGCACTTTCTCTCTCTCTCAAAATAAATAATAAACATTAAAAAAGCAACTGTGGGGGCGCCTGGGTGGCTCAGTCAGTTAAGCGTCTGACTTCAGCTCAGGTCATGATCTCGCGGTTTGTGGGTTCGAGGCCCTCGTCAGGCTCTGTGCTAACAGGTCAGAGCCTGGAGCCTGCTTTGTATTCTATGTCTCACTCTCTCTCTGCCCCTCCCCTGCTCACGGTCTGTCTGTCTCTGTCTCAAAAATAAAACGTTAAAAAAAAAAATAAAAAAAAAAACAACTGTGTTCCAGCATCCCCCTTTTTAAGCAGGTAACTTTGACATTTGAATGACCATTAGAGGGCAGTATAAGTCGTGGATATTGATAAAGTTTTATGCAGAAAAAATTATTTGCTGTGCTTCAGTTCTTAATCTCCTTAAGAATTAAAAGAACTATCAATAGGTAGAAATTCATACTCTGTTCTCAGAAGACTGATTAAAAAGATGTCTTTTGGCCAGCATGGATGTCATAATCATTTTGCTCACTTGTTATTGGATAACAGTGACAAATTTGATGGGTAGTCTGAAACAGTAAAATATATGAAAAGCAGAAGAAAAGTTGTTATTCCAGTATGTGTGTGGTGTGGTAAAATGGAGGTAAGTGCTGCATAGTTTTAAAGTTGGAATTCCAGCCCTGTCATTGATCCAAACATTGGTGTATGTGAATGTCTTAACCTTTTTTCTTTGGAGATAGAATTCACATACCATAAAATTAATCATTTTAAAGATACTGAAAATTAGGGGTGCCTGGTGGCTCAGTCAGTTAAGTGTCCAACTTCGGCTCAGGTCATGATCCCATGGTTTTTGGGTTCGAGCCCCTTGTCGGGCTCTGAGCTGGCAGCACAGAGCCTGGAGGCTGCTTGAGATTCCGTGTCTCCCTCTCTCTGCCCCTCCCCCATGCATCCTCTGTCTGTCTCTCTCTCTCTCTCTCTCTCTCTCTCTCAAAAATAAACATTAAAAAAATTTAGGGGCGTCTGTGTGGCTCATTCAGTTAAGTGTCCAAGTCTTGGTTTTGCCTCAGGTCATCACCTCACAGCTTGTGAGTTCGAACCTTACATTGGGCTCCATGCTCAGTGTGGAGCCTGCTTGGAATTCTCTCTGTCTCCCTCTGTCTCTGCCCCCCCCCCACTTGTGCATGCTTTCTTTCTCTCCCCCACCCTTAAAATAAACTTAAAAAAAAATTAAAGATACTGAAAATTGTGTTTTTAATGTTATTCACAAATACTCATTTTTAAAGTAAAGAGAGGAAGGAAATAAAAAATTTTCATATTTAGTAACAGGTCTGTAAATGACATGAAAAGTTATGAAGACTTCTTTTTTCCCTCTCCTTAAACATTTTTAATAGTTGTAGTAGCTTGAATCTAAATAGAGCTAATACAGAACCCCAGGAAGCTCAGTTCTGCACTCTGGGTCGCTAGTGTTTTCTAGGTAATTTTAAGAAAGCAAGTGTGATGCTTTCAAGGCTCATGAAGCATTTATGAAATCCGTTGATAGTTATTCTTTGTTTTATGTGACTTAACTGATCAAGTTTCCCCTTAGAAGATAATGTCAGTAGTATAAGTAAGGTAATGCATTTGAAAGTCTGGCACTCTTAAGACTGGTCATTCAGCTAAATTGGCCTCAAAATGTTAATGAATTTTGCCTTTTGTTTCTTGCTTTTAAGTAAAGGAATGCTTTCATTTTTTAAGGTTAACACCTAAAATTGGTTTTCCCTGGAGTGAAATCAGAAATATTTCATTTAATGACAAAAAATTCGTTATAAAGCCAATCGACAAAAAGGCACCTGTAAGTAAAATTCTTTATGTTCTGTATTAACTCTTTTTTAATTTCTGCCACTTTGCTGTGATAATCATTTGAAGAGTGGCATCGTTCATTTATTGCTCCTGACTTGCTCTTTCCATAGTTTGACCTTCCCAGTGAGAAAATAATGAATGCTAGTAAATATACAAAGTTTTAATCTTTTTTATGACAAATATTAGAGTTTTATGTTAACTGAGATTCAGCTATAAGGTGGGTGATGTTTGTTAACAATCCTCATTCCTAAGAAGCAGTTAAAACACTTGTTCGCTGCTAGCCTTCCTAGTCCAGTGCAAATGTGGCATAGTCACTTGGAGGTAGGAAGTTTTATGATTTCTGAACTGTGTGTAATACGACATTAGGATTCATACCACATATTAAAATTTAGTGCATGTTATTGTGAGAGACACTATCTTCAGGAAGATTTTAATTCAGAAACTTTATGTTTAGGATTTTGTTTTTTATGCCCCTCGTCTGAGAATCAATAAGCGGATTTTGGCTTTATGTATGGGGAACCATGAACTGTACATGCGGAGAAGGAAGCCCGATACTATTGAAGTGCAGCAGATGAAGGCTCAGGCAAGGGAGGAGAAACACCAGAAACAGTTGGAAAGGTATGGAATTTAGGTCTGTGATGCGTAATTGAGTAGGTGAGCTAAAATTTACGAATGCTCAGTTTTTTGAGCATTCTCTGAGTTTACATTTTTGCATTGTTTTCATTGTATTAAAATTGAATGAGTGCTCTCCTTATCCTCTTCTGAAATGAGTGTGTGTACTCTGCGAGTGACAAATCTTTGACATGTTTCTGAGAGGGTAGCTTCCCAGGATTTCACAGATGTACTTTTTTTTTTTTTTTTTTGAACATACTTGCTTTTCCCTGACTCACTGGTTTGGGTACCATAGTAGTTTGGAATTTTTCAAGTTTGTTTCCCTTCTGACTTGTATTTCCAAATTTTTCAGGATAAGAATTGCTGAATATTTTGCTTTAAAGCCATATCAGTGACACTGTTGAACTGAAGTGAAAAGTCATTATACAGAGCAACACCAGGACCCCCGCCAGTGACACTGATGTTATCAACCATGGTTACACAGACTTTTGAAAAAGATACTGTTAAATATCCTAGAGAGTTCCTGAAGGGGACAGATACTGAATGAAAGCCTGTGGACGCTGGAACCAGATTACCAGAGTCCGCAGCGTTATTCCCAAATCTCATCCTAGATTGACTTGGGCTTTAAAGTTAACTTTCATTGAGGAAATCTTTGTGGTATAGAATAATACAGTCGTTTAAGAAATGAGTGGGTCCTAAACAAAACAAAACTGAGGAGCTCTAAACATATATAAACTTACATATTTCAAACATCTTGGAAATAACACGATTTGAATATAAGAATTAAATAGGTCCTCTGCTAGATAAAATTTTACTACTTCCCATTTTTAGTGTTTGTGTTTAATGTTTTTGTTTTGTTTTTTTCTTAAATGTTCTCTGTAATTTAGATAGCTCTCCTCAGGTTGTCTGCCTTAGAGAAGACTACTGTGTTGCCAGACATTTTTTTATGTAGGCATGAAACTTTCCAGTAATTCCTCACCCCATCATTAAAGATACTAACTTGGATTGACTGTGCTCTGTCCCTTTTCACTACTCTCATGTAGCTTAGGATCACATTGTGGTTTTAGGCTTACATGCTTTTTAAAGTGGTTCTTATTGGGGCTTTACTTTCTATATATTCATAGCCATCATAGCCTCTCCATTTCCCTCACAAAGACTAATTTTTTTCCTTCTTCCTTTCCTCCCTCCCTCCCTCCCTCCCTTCCCTCCTCCCTCCCTCCCTCCCTCCCTCCCTCCCTTCCTTCCTTCCTTCCCTCCCTCTATGCTTTCTCACCCTTACCCGTACCCTCTCTTTCTCACTTCCCATCCCTTCCCTTCCAGGCCCATGTCTAAGATCTCCTGTCATGAATTAAAAAAAAAAAATCACACCTCATACATATCACTCCATAAAATGCCCTCTGTTCTGCTTCCCTGTAATGTTGATACATGATTTCCATTCTTAAATATGTTTGCCTATTTGTCCTTTATTTCTCTCCCATAGAGGAGTGCTGGATGGCTTCTAGTGTATGTAGTGTGATTAATAAGTGCCATTTGGTGATCGTAGCGTATTTGAGTTACTCTGAAGCCCAGATGGAAGTGGAAGACTTGAAGTTTCCTTTCTCACGCAGTAACCATGCCGTGGTTTCTGTCTCAGATAAATTTTACAACCTTTCACTGGCAAACATTTACTACCTCGTACCGTGTAGGAATTTAGTCACCGTTTAATTCATTCGAGTTGCTCAGAGGAGGTTTTACGTTAGTCTAGCACACAGGGATCTGGCAGGTCGTTCAGAAACGGCGTGCCGAGCCTTCATCTAGTCCCCGCTTTCCAGATCAGAGAGAGAAAAATGACAGCCGTATGTGTGGAAGCAGTTGTGGTCAAGCCCTCTGGCGGAGTAGCCAGCAGTAGAGGGGGGAGGGGTCGCTTCGCAAGCGCTGCCTGTGCTGCCGGAGTGGGGAGGGGGCGGCAAGGCAGCCTCTCTCCCGGAAGTGCCGTTGTGCGTGGCCGTGTTCTGTCACCTGAACTCCCATAACTGGATTTTTGGCAGTGAAGGCAATGTTCTGTACCGTGGGTTGTTGGGCTCTGCAGTCTGTGCTCTAAGTTCTTTACATCCAGGTTGAATGATAAGTCCCTCTGTAATTCCTGAACATTTTTTTGTATGGCTAAAATCGTTACCAGATAAAAAATGGAGACAGTTTAGGGGCATCTGGGTGGGTGGCTCAGTCGGTTGAGCGTCTGACTTTTGATTTTGGCTCAGGTCATGATCTCACGGTGTGGAGCCTGCTTGGGAATCTACGTCTCCCTGTCTCTCTGCCCCTACCTGCTAGCTCGCTCGCTCGCTCTCGCTCTCTCTCTCTCTCTCTCTCTCTCTCCTCTCCCCTCCCCTCCCCAAATAAATAAATGTATATATATATTTAAATGGACACAGTTTAGAATCAGATACCTACATACCAGTTGTAGCTTAGCCGTGTGGTATTCTGTGTAATGGCCGGCTGCTTGTGTCACTGTGACCCAGCTTCAAGGTTGCAGAGATTTTTGTGAGAAAGAAAGACAGTGGCATACAGACATTTAGCCAAGTCCCTGGTGCTTAATAAGAAGTATAATAATGCTTAATATTATTAATGCATAGTCTGGATGAGAGCTGAATATAAGTTAGCTTTTACCCTTTAAACCTGTAATTGGGTTCATCTGATATTCTTTAAAAGGTAAGGTATTCTAAAATACTTTATTTTCTGCATGTTAGTGGAGAATTGAGAGTTTATTAATATGTTATATATGCTCTTAAACTAGAACGACTTGGTCAAATTAGGGTTTCCAAACCTAACCTCCGAATAAAAACTTACATTTGTGGCTTTACTTAACCACAGGAGGCTTCATGAGAAAATGCACCTTTACTAAGGCTTGAAAGTTAGAAATAGGCTTAGAGTTAGTTAGAGGGGGGTGCCCTTAAACTTCAGGTTTTGGCCTGATGTACTAGGTCACCATTAGCTGTCTGTCTTACTTCTTGTTGACTTGTTATAACTCTGCCCGTTTGCTCCAAAGCTGGAGCCTCTTTCTGTGGCAGGGGCAGTTAAATATCTAGGAGCTGCAGGAATTTTTAAGTTTAGGTTTATAGAGTAAGGGAAAAAAGCTTCAATGATAAAACTTTGCTAATGACTTTATCACAGACTGGAAATTGAGATTTTGTGCCTGAAATTCAGAATTGACACCAGATGGCAGTGATGGGTTTTGGGGGGAAATTTAGATGTACTCAGATAAGGATCAGACATGAAATCATCATTGATTTTTTTTTTTTTTTTTTTTTAATTTTAGAGAGAGGGTGAGTGCTAGCAGGGAAGGGGGCAGATAGAGAGAGGGAGAGACAGGGAGGGAGGGAGAGAATCCTAAGCAGGGTCCATATTGAGCCTGGATGCTATCCGGGCTATCCCACAAACCTGAGATCATGACCTAAACTGAAATCAAGTCAGACGCCCAACCAAGTGAGTCACCCAGGTGCCCAAATAATTGATTTTTTTTTAACTAAAAAAAGAAAATTATTCCCATTAAAGTAATGGGAATATTGAATATTGATTAAATTTATGAAATAGTATATTTCTGGCCCTCAACATAGAGTCTGACCCCTGGTAAGTTCTTGGTAGATGTTTGATGAGTGAATTTGGCTATATTTAGAAGAAACAGTCTCATTAGGCCCCTGGCAGATGCAGGAGATAAAACTGGCCATTTATATCAGCTTAAGTTGGTGCTACCTTAGGAATTAAAAATGTGTTAATTCATGTTAATGATGGAACATTCTTGCCTTCCCAGGTTATTTTACTTTAAACAGTTTAAGTAAAATAACCTTGTGTACTCCTTTTAAGCCTTCTTATTTCTCTCAACAAAAGTGTGCAGTTAACTCCTTTTGTGCTGACCTGTAATGTGTTGTCAGAATTCACCAAGTATGTAAGTGATAATTCTCCTAGCTTCCCCCCACCCCCCATTCAAGTCCACATGAAAAATATGCTTTGTATACAGGGATATATCTGACAGTTTTACTTTCCTAGCACTTCTGTAAATTTTTACCTTGAAAATATTTCCACAATGGCTAAGTTGTTAATACCTTTTTAAGCAGTCCTGGATGACATTTCCTGTGACCTCACAAAAAAAGAATGCCTTGTAATCCCGTGCATGTGCATATCACAGGGCAGTCTTGTATTTTCAACTGGGTGGTTTTTTGAGATCAGCTGAATGTAATGAAGACTCTTAAAATACTTATACTTAGGGGTGCCTGGGTGGGTAATTCCATTGGGTGTCTGAGTTGGGCTCAGGTCATGATCTCGCAGTCCATGAGTTCAAGCCCTGCATCAGGCCCTGTGCTGACAGCTCAGAGCTTGGAGCCTGCTTCGGAGTCTGTGTCTCCCATTCTCTCTGCCTCTCCCCCACTCAAGCTCTGTCTCTGTTTCTCTCAAAAATAAATAAACATTAAAACAAAATTTTAAATACTTACACTTAGATTTTTCTTAGTTTACTCACAGTACTTGAGTTTCACGTCAAAATTTCTACGTATTAGTATGTAACAAAGCAATTCTAATTCCTCTTAAGGGCACAATTAGAGAATGAGAAGAAGAAAAGGGAGATAGCAGAAAAGGAGAAGGAGAGGATAGAACGTGAGAAGGAGGAGCTAATGGAGCGTCTACGGCAAATAGAAGAACAGACGCTGAAAGCCCAGAAAGGTAGGAGCTTCTGTTCAATGTTGGATTCACAATTGTTCCTCTTTTGTCAGATGTAATATTTCCTTACTCTGTTAAATCTTTTTAAAAAAATTTTTTTTTTTTTTAACGTTTATTTATTTTTGGGAGAGAGAGAGACAGAGCATGAACGGGGGAGGGGCAGAGAGAGAGGGAGACACAGAATTGGAAACAGGCTCCAGGCTCTGAGCCATCAGCCCAGAGCCCGACGCGGGGCTCGAACTCACGGACCGCGAGATCGTGACCTGAGCCAAAGTCGGACACTTAACCGACTGAGCCACCCAGGTGCCCCCTTACTCTGTTAAATCTTATTTGTCTTGTAGAATAAGTCCACTTAGTTGTCAGATTAATACATACTGGAATCACATCCTAAACACATTTAACTGAGGCGCATAGAACGTTCCTGTGTCCGTGTGTTCTTTCTTTTTTATTTATTTAAACACGGAGCTGTTTTCATGTGTACCCTTATTAAATGTTGTAAATGAGTGCATATATTAACTTTTCCCCCTTACTGTTCAAGGTTCTGTAAACACACATTTTCACTACTTGCTAGCATTTCAACAAAAGCCATTTTATTCGTTGCTTTATGGATATTTCAGTACTTTAAGGCAGCTAAGTAATTTAAAGTGTTTTAAGCTATTCTATTATAAACTCCTTTGGGACTCCATCTCTAAAGTTCATTTTAGCATATTAAAAAAGTACACAACACATAGAAGTGTTTGTTTTTGGTAACACATTGGGAAGAACTACTTCCTATACAGAATGTAACCAGAATGCTACAGTGTATAGTAAGGAAAATTGGATTTAGAGAGTGGTTTATATTAAATAAGTCTAGGATATACTACTTAAAAAACAATTTTTTTTAATGTGTACTTATTTTTGAAAGTGAGAGAAAAAGACACAGAGTATGAGTGGTGAAGGGGCAGAGAGAGAGAGAGAGGGAGACAGAATCTGAAGCAGGCTCCAGGTTCCGAGCTGTCAGCGCAGAGCCCGATGCGGGGCTCGAACCCATGAACTGTGAGATCATGACCTGAACCAAAGTCAGACTCTCACCCAGGTGCCCCTAGGATATACTACTTTCAAACAACAAATAGCAGGAAGAACAGAAGAAAAAGGGTGTTGAGCAAAATAAGATGTTTTTCTTCTCAAGCATTAGTATTTAGTGAGGGTTGTAAACATTGGAAATATATACTATGAACTGGAATTAATAACTGCTTTCCTGAGAACGGTAGAACCAGCTTTTAGTTCTATTTTTTCTAAATAAAATAAAAACATTAAAGTTTATTAAATAATAACCTATTTAAGGTTATTCTCATTCCTTACATCAGGCTACCATGGTGGGGAGATACTCTGGAGCAGTGGGGAGGAGAATTTGCAAATGGGTAACTACGGGACAAAGTCCCAGAGATGGCTGTAAACCCACAAACTGGTTCATCATTCTGATCCCAAGAGGATTGGAAATAATAATTGTAAGAGAAGAAATGGAAAAACTCTAGTAGCCTTATTCTCACTCATTAGAAACCTCACTTCTAAGAGCTAGAAAATGCCTCAGTTCAAAGATCAGAGGTATTAAATATACTTGTTTGCAGGCCACAATGCAAGAGTAGGACCTGTTTTCTCACTTCCAACTTCATACTGTTTGTACCACTCCAGGTGCCTTTTTTGTTGAATAAAGTGGACACTTAGGAAGTGCTTTCGGGCTGCCTTCTAGGAATACAGAGAATCAGCCTGCGTGGCTCCAAGTCTTTGTGGTTGGCAGAAATAAGATGCATAGAAATACAGATAAAGGGAGGCCATATGTGCCTGATGTTGTGGACGACTGTAAGCAGTGCTTGGAGAGGAAGAATGCTGTCAGATGGAATGTGTGTTGTTCAAGGAAAAGTTGAAAGAAATTTATCATACTGGCATGACTCTAAAGGAAAGATTGAACGATACCAGTTTTGAATTTACAGATATCTTTTTCTGAGAGAATAGCTACTTACTCAGTCTTTCAATTTCGTTTATTTAGGATGTGTAATAAAAATACTAATGATTTACACACAGAGAACTACTCAAGTCAAGAAGCACTAAAGAATATAATAAGGAAGATAGAACCTAAGAAAGAAGGTAGAGTGTCCCAATCAAGACAATTTCCAATCAGTCATCTTAGGGCAAAGGACATCTAATTGTTTCTTGGTTTTGGTTTTTTCCTAATAATAAAGCTTTTCCAGGCTGTCCTAAAATCTTCATGATTGTCTTGTAATTTATGGTAAATTCTCACTCAAATGCAGTAACTCTGGCCGTATCTAAGTAATAGTATTTAGTAGATAAACCTAAAATTTTTTTGTTTGAGAAGAAACTTTTTCTATACTTCATTATTACCATTTTATTAAAAAAATTTTTATTACAGTCATTATTTGAAATGTGTTATGAATCATTGTACAGAACCATTCTACCATTTACATTTCCACAATTCATCACTGTTAAATTATTTATCTTTTTTTATTTAAGTTTACTTACTTATTTTGAGAGAGACAGAGACAGTGTGAGTGGGGGAGAGAGAGGGAATCCCAAGCAGGCTCTGAACTGTTAGCACAGAGCCCAACATGGGGCATGAACTCAGAAAACCGTGAGATTATGACCTGAGCTTGAAACCAAGAGTCGGATGCTTAACCGACTGAGCCACCGAGGTGCACCTCGTTACTGGTTTTTAAACCATCTCTGAAGATATTGCAGACTGTATTTGAGATATAATAGAGCCATATTTGCATTCAGTTACTGCTTCAGCAAATATCAAAGTGAAATCCCACCTTGAAAAGATAAACCATAAAAAAAAAAAGTAGAGTGATTTCATTCATTCTGAATATTAAGCATTTAGTGTGTACTAGGCACTATTGTAGGTGCTGGGGATAGAGTACTGAACAGATAAGGTTTCTGCTGTCCTGGAGCTTACATTTTTTGAGGAAAGAAGATAATAAAATTAACATAATAAAGATCATTTTATTTTTTAAGTGTTCGGGAGGAGGTGAGCATGATAGTGGGATAAAAGCAGTTGGGAGGGGGGCGTTTGTTTTATGTATACATTGTATACAAATAGGAGTCAAGCTTTAATTCTGTCATTGACTTAGAATGTGACCTTCAGAAAGTCATTTTAACTTCTCAATTTCCTTAGGTTTCTAATTTCTAGAATGGAAGGAAATAATCCCTAATTTAATTTTCTGAGACTTTTTTGGCAAGTTTTTTTTTTTTTTCATCTAAGTGTAGTGTACATGTAGTAATGTGCATGTCTCTTAGATACAAAGCTTAATGAATTTTTACTAAGTGAATTTATTCCTGTGGCTACCCAGAGCAAGGTACAGAACATTACCTCCACTCAGGGAACCTCCCTTATGTCCCTTCCCAGTCTTTTTTTCACCCCAAATGTGACTCTGATGTGTATCTTCATTAGAGTTTAATCTTACTTTTTTGAGAGAGCCCGCATGTGGGTGTGCACACCAACGGCGGTGGGGGCGGGGGGGGGGGGGGGCAAAGGTAGAGTGGGGGAGAGAATCTTAAGTGTCTCCATGCTGGGCATGGAGCCTGATGCCGGGCTCAGTCTCATGACTGTGAGATTGTGACCTGCGCTGAAATCTGGAGTTGGACTCTTAACCACTTGAGCCCCCCGGGCACCCCTAGTCTTTTAAATTTTTAGCAGCTTTGTTGAGATATGATGTAGAATGCCACAAAATTAATGACTTAAAGTATATAGTTTAATGGTTTTTAGTGTATTCAGAGCTGTGCAGCTGACCCCACAATTCTAGAATGGTCACCCCAAAGAGACCCCATACCCATTAGCAGTCCATCAGATTTCTTTCCCCAGCCTTCCCTCCCCCAGTGCTCATCTCCTTTTTTGCTCTGTAGACTTGTGGGTTCTGGTCATTTCATGTGAATGGAAAAGTGCAGAATGTGGTCTTCAGTAACGGTCTCTCATGGAGCATAATGTTTTTGAGGTTCATCCATATTGTAGCTTGTATCAGGCATTCATTCTTTTTTACAGCTGAATGACAATCATCGTATGGGTATCCTCCGTTTTACTTACTCATTAGTTGGTGAACATTTGGGTTGTTTCCACCATTTGGCTGTTGTGAATATGTTGCTGTGAACATCTGTTTACTGGTTATTGTGTATTCGTATGTTTTCATTTGAGTGTAAAGTTGGGAGTAGATTAATGGGTCATGTGTAAGTTCACGTTGAACTTTTTGATGAACTGCCGAACTGGTGTCTAAAACGACTATACCTGTCGCGTTCCCGCTGGCAGCGTGTGGTTTGTATGATCCATAGCCTCACCAACACTTGCTGATGTCAGTCTTTTGGATTGCGGTCATCCTTGTGCACTTGAAGTGCTCCTGTGGTTTTGATTTGCATTTTCTGAATGGCTAATGAAGTTGAGCATCTTTGTATAGGTTTATTGGCCATTTATATATCTTTTTTGGAAAAATGTATTTTCAAATTTCCCATTTTTCAACTGCGTTGTCTTTTTGTTGTTGAGGTGTTAGAGTTGTTTATATATCTCAGTACAGATATCTTATGACCTACCAGGTACAGGATTTGCAGATGATTTCTCCTGTTCTGTGGATTATCTTCATTTTGATGCAGGTGTTCTTTAAGCCCAATGATTTTAAATTTGGATGAAGTCCGGCTTATTTATTTTTCCTTTTTTGCTTGTGCTTTTGGTGTTAGGCTTAAGAATAGTGTTGCCTGTTTTTGAACTTTATATAAATTCACGTAGTTGGCTTCTTTTTCTCAAATCTTATGCCTATAGGTGTGGTTTATTCTTTGACGCAGCTGTGTAACATTCTGTTGCATGTATATCACACAATTTATCCATTCTCCTGGTGGTAGGAGACATTTGAGGCTTTTCCATTTGGGGGCTGTTGTGAAATAAGGCTGCTATGAACATTCTTAAACATAGCATTTGTGTATTAATTTGGAGAAGGTGTATACCCCTGGGAGTGGGATTGCTGGATCACTGCCACGGTTTATCAGAGATCCTGCCATCATTTCCCAAAGTGATTGTATCCGTGTTCGTTCCTTCCAGTGGTGAATGGAAGTTCATTGGCTCTGTATCTTCATTACTTTAATGACTTGTTATTGTCAGTGCTTTTTGTGTTTTTTGTTTAGTCATGATGGTGAGCATAGTGAGTCCAGGACATTTTCTTGATGGCTGATAATTTGATTTTGAGCACTTTTGCAAATGTTTACAGCTATCTGTGAAGTGTGTTTTCATGTCTTTTGCTTAAAAAATTGTTTTTAATTGATCTATAGTTCTTTTCATGAATTTTTAAAAGAAAAATCTCTCCATGGTTTACCTTTTTTCTCTCTTAATAGTGTCTTTTAATGAAGAGAGGTTTTTCATTTTAAGTTCCATTTATCACTTTTTTACTTACAGCTGTGAATGTATTATTTTTCACGCTTTACTTTTTTTTTTAATTAATTTTTTTAATGTTCTTATTTATTTTTGAGAGAGAGACAGAGCATGAGCAGGGGAGGGGCAGAGAGGGAGACACAGAATCTGAGCAGGTCCAGGCTCCGAGCTGTCAGCACAGAGCCCGACACGGGGCTCGAACTCACAGAACGCGAGATCATGACCTGAGCTGAAGTCGGACGCTTTATTGACTGAGCCACCCAGGCGCCCCGATACTGCTTTACTTTTCACACGTAGGTTCACATTCCATACATACGTAACCAGTTTTGTAGGAGTCAAGGTTTATTTTTTCCCCAAAGTATTTCCAGTTGACCCAGACCCATTTGTTACAAAGACTGTCCTTTTCCCCATTGGACTACAGCCATCACCTTTGTCACCAGTCCAGAAGACGGTATGTGTATGGATCTGCTTCTGGACTGTTCTGTTCCACTTACCTGTTTCTCTATTGCCAGTGCCACACTGTTCAGTTACCAGTTGTATCTAGAAAAACTTGAAACTGACATGTCTCAGAGATGAGTAATAGGTGTACAGCCAAGTGCATGCTCATGTACAGTAGGAAACACGTTGCAAAGACGAGGGCAGCTCCTGGGCTTCCAGATTACTTATATTTTAAATGATCTTTTATGACATTATTTGTTAATGTTCATTGTTAATGGCATTAATTGTTACACATTGCATACTTATATAAATCATCCTGAAGTTGAGAAAAGGAGAATAATGACTTGGAAACAAGTGACCATAGGGAACCATTTAGTTTATAACAGGACAAACTACGGCTCCAGCAGTTTATTCTCTGCCAGGACTGGACTGCTCGGTGTGAGTCAGCAGTGCCGGTGTTCTGCGTATTTCACAGTGTAGACCCACTCTTCCTGTGGTGGTGGTGGCAGAGGCACCACTGGGATCCTTCCTCGGTTGGTAGTCTTCTCTCTCTGTTTGTTGTATTAACTGTACTTTTCCTTTTTTCCCATGTTCTTTGGCTTCCTTTTCTAGTTCTTCATAACCGTCTTCTGAATAGAGCGCGTCTGGAAGGGAAGTTCTGGAGATGGATAGTCCAAGACAGGAAGATCATGGGCTGTTGAGATGTTTTTGCTGCAGACTTCTGTGGGTTGAGGATGTGATTAACGGTGGCTCCCTAACTCTGACTTATCCTCCAAGCTGGCATTTATTTCTGGCTTTTCTGATGGGTCCTCCCCTGACGTCTAGAAGTCTAGGCGTTTCAAATTTTCTTTCCTTAACCTTTACTCTGAGCCACAGGAGGAGCTTCACATGCTCTTTGGTAGCTTTACTGGTGGTTTGGTGGTCATAAATATTTTACCTTTTGGGGGGATGGCACTTAATGCATGATTCTGGTGTTTCAAGGTTTTGCTAAAGTAAAATTAGTAGTATATCTGGGTCCCTGTCAAAGATCTCCTGAATTTCAGTATCTGTTTCTCTGTGGAGGGGCTGTGGATTGTGGACCTAAATGTTGAAGGGAGAATGAAATTTCTAGAAGATAGCAAAGGACAGTATTTTCATAATCATAAAGAAAAGATTGATAACGAGCTTGCATAATTGTAGAAGGGACTCTGGCCTTCGCCGTCCCTGCGGAGGATCTGTAAGGTGCCCGCAGCTCTGCTTCTGCATTATTGTCAGTGCTCCTCTGGGCTCGGCATCTTTTTTCGTGCCTTGCGGCTGCTTCATCTCTCCTAAATAAGCAGTATTTATCATACCTATGTCAACATCTTTGTTTGCGGACTCCAATATCTGGATAATCTTTGGGCCTCTGCAGTAGTCTGTTTTTCTTTTAGGGGTTTTACGGGCATTGGTGGGGGTCCTTTGGTCCCAGCTTCCTCATGTGCTTGGTAATTTTCGTTGCATGCCCAACAGTGAGTATGAAACATTAGGGAGGCTTAGGATGAAGTTATTTTCTTTTAGAGAGGATTCGATTTTCTTTTGACAGGCACACTGTGTGCAGATTGCCTTGGTGGAGTTGAGCGGGATTTCAGACGTTGTTAAGGTTGGCCTTCTCCTGTTGTTGCCCTCACTGCCACATCTCGGGAGTATCTTCTGAAAGACTGCTTATTTTCTAGGGCCCTTCTATCTTAGGGGGCCCTGAACTCCAGCCTTTGACTCCTGGCTGCAAGAGAGTGTCGATCTTTTTGCTCCACTCTTCAGCCTACTACAGCTGGGGTTTTTTTTTTTTGCTTCTTTTCCTTGTTTTTCACCCCATATGTGTATCTTTTAAGAGTTGGCAAACATCTTGAGGGGAAATAACATGATTATTTATTTATTTATTTATTTCCTTATTTTTGAGAGAGACTGAGTGGGGGGAGGAGGGGAGAGGATGCCAAGCGGGACACCTACTGCCAGTACGGAGCCCAATGTGGTGCTTGAACCCACAAACTGTGAGATCATGACCTGAGCTGAAGCCAAGAGCAGGACACTTAACCAGCTGAGCCACCCAGGTGCCCCAATAGCGTGCAGGTTTTAGAGCTTACTCTTCTATTCAGGCTCTTGGCCTCTCAAACCTTGGATGCCTTCGTGGCCCCAAAGTTTAAATCTGTATCTGTTAAGTCTGGTTCAGTACTACAGGCCTCAGGCTGCTGCATTCCACTCCACCTTTGTTCCACTCTACTGGGAGTATTAAATACCTATGTTTTGTTTGTTTCTTTGTTTTTTGGTTTTTTGCATACAAAATAAGCAAATACTCAAAACTATATTCTTGTTCCTTCTTTCTTACATAAAATGGAGTACACGGCATACGTCTTGGTGCACCTTGCCGTTTTCAATTAATATACTTTTATTTTTAAATTTTTTTCTCAGTATTTATTTTTAGATCAACAGAGCACAAGTGGGGGAGGGACGGAGAGAGAGAGGGAGACACAGAATCTGAAGCAGGCTCTAGGCTCTGAGTTGTCAGCACAAAGCCTGATGCAGGGCTCGAACTCATGAAACCGTGAGATCATGACCTGAGCCAAAACTGAGAGTTGGACATTTAACCGACTGAGCCACCCAGGCGCCCCTCATCTTCTAAAACAAGCCATATTCTTTGATACCCTCTTCCCATATGCCGGACCTCAAAAATTGTAGGTTTTAGATGTTTATGAACCAGAGAGGCAAAATACTGATACTGTTTACCTTTCTGAGCTAATCCTTCTCTACAGGTATCCTAATGGGATCCACGGTTTTGGAGGCACGTCTCTTTTGTAGAAATAGAAATAACCTAATTTTTGGGTTTGTAAACTTATCTGTAAAGGGTCAGATAGTACTACCTCAGGCTTTCCACGTCACACAGTCTCTTTTGCGACCATCAGCCCTGCTCTTGCAGAATGAAAGCAGTCCTGTGCTGTATGTAAACATGTGAGGGTGTCGTATACCTTAGTGAATGACGGTATGGGTTCCAGTAAAACTTTATTTATAAAAATAAGAAATTGGGTTTGTGGGCCATAGTTTTCCAATCTCTGTTCTAACTCATTTAACTGGGGAGGGAAGAAAGAAAGCATTTCAAAACCTTCCTTTCTAGGGGTGTGCCTGGGTGGCTCAGTCGGTTGTGTCTGACTCTTGAGTTTGGCTCAGGTCGTGATCCCAAGGTCATGGGATAGAGAGCCCCACATTGGGCTCCGAGCTGAGCATCAAGCCCGCTTAAGGTTCTCTCTCCCCCACTGCCCCCTGCCCTTCTTCCCTGTTCCTGCTCTTGCCCTTCCTAAAATTTATTTAAAAAAAAAAAAACAACTTCTTTCTAAAAGAAAGTAGATTTGAAGCTTTCTACTTATTTTCAACATTTAAAATAATTTACACTTTTGCATAATTCTTAATAGATCACAAAACAACCATTGCCTTGTCTACCGTTCTTCAAAATCTTTATTGCAAAACACTGATAGAAAGTAATGAATATTGGGGAATATTTATTTTAAAATTTAACTTTATAACCTGCACTTAATTTTCTTTCTTCTTTCATAGTACAGAAGGAATTTTTCTGTAGTTATTTGTTTGCTTGTTTAGATGAAAAAGCCGTGAGTTTTGTGGGCTTTATTTTATATAAATATTAGTCAACTAGATGGAAAGAATGATTTTAAGAAAAGTTTGATAGGTTAGTTTGATGTCCCAGTTTTAAAAGGCAGATTCTAAAATGAATAATCCTAGAATTTAGTTGTGGTAACACCCAGTTTTGTATACATTTTATCTTTATAATAGCTGCATACGATTTTTACATTATTTTATTGAAAATTTAAACTTTGACCAGAGTTATTTTTCTTCTTGACCATCTCAAAACTTCCCAAGTCTTAACTGCGATTACCTAAATTAATTCTGACCAAGACCAAAAAAGTTAACAATGGTAAGGAGAAGTGTGTATGTAACAGTTAGCTTTCAGACCTCATGACCTAGATTTTTAGTTTTTCTTCCTTTCTAAAATACACAGAAAGGGAGACATTCTTTGTAGGACATTGCAGTCTCTTAATAGATGGATGGCATTCATTTGTCTTCTGTCACAAAATGTCCTTGTTATTAAACAAGAGTTGTTAGAATAATATTTAAAATTAGTACTTTTACACTTACAAATTTTTGGATTTGTGCTGGTAGTATTTTCCTTTTTCACTCAACACATCAAATAAAAGAGAATTAACTTTATGATCTGTACACTTAAAGATTAAAATTCATGTTACTTATCTCCAAATATTATTTTGTCTCATGCCCAAAAAATGGGTATGTACCAGTTACTGAAAATTTTTAGTAATTCATATAATTCACATCAGAATTCCTATTTTAAATCAGTTATTACTGTTTTCAGTCTTAATGTTTTGGGTTTACTTATCTGATACTTAGTTTAGATAAGCAGAAAGTTATGTAAGTTTGAAAGTGTATTGTTTTATAGAGTTTTGAAACAGATGGCAAAGTATTTAGATCAAAACTTTGGAGATACTAGTTTTTTAAAAATAAAGATGTGCTTCAAGCTTTATGACATAACTTGAATTACAAAAAGTTTTCATTTCTTCAGGTTTTTTAATTGTGAGTACTAAAGAAAATTACTAGGCTTTTGCCAAGTTAAAATCAAAGTATGTATGTTCATTTCCAGATGTGCTAATTTTTAGAAACTGTACAAATTATAGATTCTTTGCCATCATTTCGGCTTCTTTTGATAATGCGAATAATTAGAATTAACCATTGTTTCGTGGGGGGTGTACAATTTGACAGAACTAGAAGAACAGACTCGAAAAGCTCTAGAACTGGACCAGGAGCGAAAACGAGCAAAGGAAGAAGCAGAAAGGCTTGAAAAGGAGCGCCGAGCTGCTGAAGAGGCCAAGTCCGCTATAGCAAAACAAGCTGCTGACCAGATGAAGAATCAGGAGCAACTGGTCAGGAACCTCAGCTCTTTCTCAGAGAAAAAGGAAAATTTAGACAGAAGCATAGAGCAAACCTTGTACAACTAAGCACATTAGAGATCTTCTGGAAAGCACACCAAAGATATAAGTAGTATCTAATAGCAAAGTTTGGAAATAAATCTAAACATTTAATTTCTGCCTTAAAACAAATAAACAAAAACTAAAAATAAGACCATAAAAGATAAATGGAGCCTGTTGCTAACAAAAGATTTCTGATTCACTTAAACTTTGCCTAAACCACTGGTGTGTTTTACTTTAGATAAATTGACAGTACGTTCTGATTCCTTCTTATAACCGTGGGCCGTACTTATTGGGGTCTTTGTGTTGGTTTGTGTAGTGGACTTAGATATATTAAGTGGGCATGACATTTAAAGGATCCTGGAATTAAATATTGGTTCAGACATTCGCTTGCTATGTGTCCTTGGGTCTTTCTGAGCCTCAGATTCTGCCCTTTGAAAACAGAAATAATGTCACCAGATAGGATTGTTGGGGAATCACATGAGATTATTTGATAGCATGCTCTTCAAACTATAAAGCATTATATAAATTTTTTCTTTGTAGGCTTTAGCAAATACTTTATTGATCAAAGTTTACAAATAGCTCTGGAGTTACACATTCTAAGTTCCTGCTACTGGAAGACGAATAACTACTTGCTTATAATGAAACCATTTTTACTTTATCTCCTTACTAGTTCATTATACTACAAATAAGATATTTATGATCTTAAATACACCTTTAAAAAAAAAAATTTTTTTTAATGAAAGACCATCAAAGAGGAACATAATACAGCCCAAGCATGTACATTAAAGCTTTGTTGACATAATATAAATTTTTGAAAATACATATTTTTAGTATTGGTAATTATATTGTGTATTTTAGGCAGCAGAACTTGCTGAATTCACTGCCAAGATTGCACTTCTAGAAGAAGCCAAGAAGAAAAAGGAAGAGGAAGCTACTGAGTGGCAGCACAAGGTGATCGTTGGTTTCTTCCCTCAGTATCATTTGTTGAATATCTACTTTGTACCCAGTAGTATGCTGAGTTTATAGAGATGAATACTGTCACGAATGAGAGGGGGAAAGATACCTGTGTGTATGAATGTGTTTGTATCGTACTAATTACTGATCTGTCGACGCAAGCTCAGTATTTGGGAGCACAGAAGAGGTGATTAATTTCTGTGGGAATGAGGCAGGCTTGGGGAAAACCCTTAGAAGCTTAAGTTGCATCGTGAACTTCAATTTTGGGGGTGGTTAGAGACTGTAGACAGAGGGGCTGAATGAGTACAGGAAGTTTGCAAGCACATGCTGGATTTGAGGGGCAACCAGTAAGCAAGCAGTGCTTTCGAGCATCGGTTCAGAAATCTTGTGAGATGTGGTTGGGACATTAGAGAGGAAATTAAGTTGTGAAGGGCTTTAATTTTAAATCAATGGCAAGATGATAGGGAGTGTCTGTAGACATTTGACTTTGAAGATCTCAAAACAGGATTATAACGTGATTACGTATGGTGTTACAAAAATAATGTGGCCGTCAGTGTGGAAGCTGGCTTGGTCCAAGAGGTGGGATTACTTGAGAGTCAAGAGGAGCAGAGGTTGCTGAGAGACATCTTGGGGTAGACTCAAAAGGGCATGGCAACCAAATCGTGGATATAAAGTGGAATTAGAAGGATGCAGCGACGATGATACATTCTGAGGTACCTAGTATAAGTTCCTAAGTAGATGAAGCCCCTGTTGAAATAGTGCACAAGTGAAAAATCAGAGCTTACTCCGAACTTTAAATAAAGGTTAACTTTTAAATGCAACCATAATAATTTTTTTACCCAAAGGCCTTCTACAGTATGTGTGAATGTTTCCTTTCACCCTTAAATTTTCTTGGTAGCAGTTTAAATTTCACAGGGAAATTTTGATATATTGAAAATTGTGTGTATGTGTAGAACTCTGTTAACCTGTTACACTATTTTATTAGAATTTCACAGAGATACATAAACTTCTTTAAAAAAAAGAAAGAAAAACAAAACAAAAAAAACAACAACAAAAAAAGAGGTGCCTCAGTGGCTCAGTCAGTGAAGTGTCTGACTTCAGCTCAGGTCATGATCTCATAGTTTGTGAGTTCGAGCTCCACATTGGGCTGTGCGCTCCGCCAGTAAGGAGCTCACTTTGGATCCTCTGTCTCATTCACTATGCCCCTCACCCGCTTGTGCACTCTCTCGCGCGTGCACTCTGTGTGTGTGTGTGTGTGTTTGTGTCTTTGTCTCTCAGAAATAAACATTTAAAATAAATAAAGGAGCACCTGGGTGACTCAGTCGGTTAAGCCTCAGACTTCAGCTTAGGTCGTGATCTCAGTTTCATGAGTTTGAGCCCCAAATCGGCCTCTGTGCTGGCCGCTCAGAGCCTGCGTGGGATTCTCTCTCTCCTCTGTCTACACCTTCCCAACTCACTGTCTCTGTTTCTCTCAAAATAAATAAGCTTTAATAGTATATAAATAAAAATAAATAAAAACGTAAATAAGTGAAAATGACACCACAGAGGTAAATCCTCTGAACTATAGATATGAGGAAATGACACAAAAGAAAAATTATATTCCCACAAACCAGGATCACTCTTTTAACACCTTAGTGCAGATCTTTCCACGATCTTTTCCTGTTTGCGTGTGTGCATACATACACATTTATATGTTTAGAGTGAGGTCGTCCTGCACACACGCTTCCATTTTAGTCACTTTTCATCTCATCTGTATTAGACTGTATTCATAAAAATTTTTTAATTCAGATATAATAGACATACAACATTGTATTAGTTTCAGGTGTAAACTTCATTATTTGATACTGTGTGTATGGTGAAATGAGCTAACACCCGTCGCCATACATAGTTAGAATTTTTCTTCTTGTCCTGAAAACTTTTAAGGTTTACTCTTAGCAACTTTGAAATGTACAGTATTATTAACTGTAGTCTCCATGCTGTTTGTACGTTATATCCCCGTGGCTTCTTTATGTTACAGCTGGGAGTTTGTACTTTTTAATCCTCTTCTCCCATTTGCTCACTCCCCACTGTCCCCGCCACCCCCAATTTTTGGTAACCAGGAATTTGTTCTCGTTTTTTGTTGGTTTAATTTTTTCTTTTTTAGATTCCACATATAAATGAGATCATATGGTATTTGTCTTTCTCTGACTTATTTCACTTAGTGTAGTGCCGTCAAGTTCCATCCATGTTGATACAGCAAGATTTTCTTCTTTTTTGTGGCTGAATAGTACTCGTGTGTGTGTGTACACAACACTTTCCTTACCCATTCATTCATCCATTGATGGGTGTTTAGCTTGCTTCATATCCTGGCTATTGTAAATAAGGCTGCACTGAACCTGGTGGTATATATATCTTTGTGAGTTAGTGTTTTCGTTTTTGGGGTATGAATACCTACAAGTGGAATTGCTGGATCATATGGTAGTTGTATTTTTAATTTTTTGAAGAAAACCTTCTTCAAACTTGTGTACCGTTTTCCCTAATAGCTGCACCAACTTACATAGTCACTAATAGTGCACACAGTATCCCTTTTCTCCACATCCTTGACAACACTTGCTATTTCTTCCCTTTTCGATAATAGCCATTTTGAGTGGTGTGAGGTGATAGCTCGTTAGTTACGATTTGCATTTCTGTTACGATTAGTGACGTTGAGTACCGTTTCATGGACCTTGTTGGCCATCTGTATGTCTTCTCTGGAAAAAATGTCTATTCAGATCCTCTCCCCAGTTTGTAATCAGATTGTTTTATAACTACCGAGTTGTATGAATTCTTTATATATTTTGGATATAAGATTTGTCAATATTTTCTCCCGTTCAGTAGGTTGCCGTTTCATTTTTTTTGGTGGTTTCTTTTGCTGTATAGAAGCTTTTTAATTTGATGTAGTGCCACTTGTTTATTTTTTGCTTTTGCTGTCAAATCCAAAAAATCATTGCCAAGACCAGTGTCAAGGAGTTGCTCCCTGTGTTTTCTTCTGGGAGTTTGATGGTTTTAGAGCTTATTTTCAAGTTTGTGGTCATTTTGAGTAGATATTGTGTATGCTATAAGATAGTGGCCTAGTTTCATTCTTTTGCGTGTATCTCTCCAGTTTTCCCAGTACCAGTTATTGAAGGGGACTGTCCTTTCCCCACTGGATGTTCTTGGCTGCTTTGCTCCAAATTAATTGATCATATTTGTATGGGTTTATTTCTGGGTTTATATATAGAATATATTTCTATATTCACAGTTGACCCAAAATCTTGTATAGATAATTTGCCAGGCCAGTGTCCAAATTAGCACCTTGCATTACATAGGTTTGCTCTCAGTCTCTTTTAAAGTAGGACATTCCTTTGTTTGATACTGGATTATTGGAAAGACCTGCAGAGTGTCCCTTCTCCTTTGTGTGTCCTTATGGTGCCATTCATTTGTCCTTTTATCATCAATATTTCCTGTAAACTGGAAGATAGACCTGAAATCTTGAAGGATGCATCCTAAAAAGTTTTTGGCTACAGTGCCTCATAGGTGAGTCACCCAAATTAGAACATTTTTTAGAGTGAAAGGTATTCTTATTAGTAATTACACCAGGACGACAGTGTGAAGCAGGATTTTTCCAGGCACAGCAACACGGTATACCACCCAAATAATTGCTGATGTTGGATACCTCCTGTTGTGTCATCTCAGAAGACGCTTAATATCTAGTTAACCTACCATCAGTGATATTAACTGGTCACTAAACAGGCTGATTCCTCCTTTGACTGGGTTATGTGCTCCCTCTTGTGGCTAAAATGTGATCTCTTGGATGTGGCATTCTTTGGCATTAGGCTGATGCCATTTCTCATCAAATATTTGCATAACAGGTTTAGCAATATTTGATTATGCTTGCCAGAGTTAACAATTTTATTAGTTTTTGCAAAGTGATGTATTTTCATTCTGGCATTCTAGCCCCCTGGCATTCCTTTATAAAAGTAGAGTTTTCATCCGTAGGGCTTATTTTCGTTACCCTGAAAGATAGTTTCTATTAGGAAAGAGAGATAACTTGATTCTCTTCATTACCAGTTTTCAAATGAAGTTGCTGATAAATTTATTGTTAACGTTCAGGCTTTTGCAGCCCAGGAAGACTTGGAAAAGACCAAAGAAGAGCTAAAAACTGTGATGTCTGCACCCCCTCCACCTCCACCACCGCCAGTCATTCCTCCAACAGAAAATGAACACGATGAGCATGATGAGAATAATGCAGAGGCTAGCGCAGAATTATCAAACGACGGGGTGCTGAACCACAGAAGTGAGGAGGAACGTATAACGGAAACACAAAAAAATGAGCGTGTTAAAAAACAACTCCAGGTATTTCAAATTGACAGTTGTGTGTACATGTATAGTACAGTGAGCATTTTCCCCATTTAATAAAATACAAACTTACTAAAAAGGAACTTTCCAGTTTTCTTTAAGCTTTTGCCCTTAGCTGGCCTTGTGATTGGTTTGTGATTGCTTGGCCTGTAGTCACAGTGCTTGATTTCTTCCATTGTAGCAAATGTGTTAGTTTTGGGTAATTAGGCCTTAAGTGGTAAGTTATTTTTTAATTACAGCTTGACTCCACGCTAAAAGGTAGAAAGTGTTTTGATGTTATCTTTAAAAGACAGATGAATTTAGTTTTTCGCCAGTAAAGTATACATTAAAAGCCATATAATTTAATAGATTACCTGTATGACACTACATACTCTGAACTATTTGTTCAGGTTTCATAATACCAAAAGGTAGGTTTATTAAAAGCACATAATTAGATCAGAGTAGGAAATCTTAATTTGATTTGACCTTTTTTCCCGATAAGTTCTCTGATTTTTTAATTGGCGAAATCTTTAAATATTAATAAAGAAAAGAAAATGAAGTGATAATTGCAATAAATATATTAAGACTTTGGAGAAAGGTTCTCTAATGGCCTAGATTTTAGATCTTAAAATAACATCCTATACTGTCTACATTGAACCTTTTGTAAGTGATTTCAAAATCTCTATTGTATAGAGAAAGTTAAGGGATTTTAGAATAATATACAGAATCATCGTGGTTGTTGAGTGTAGAAGTGAAAGACAGTGGGTATTTCTCCCTAACTACTATCTCTACTGTCACCAAAATAGAGCAGATTTACATACTTCATATTTTTTATTTTTATTTTTTAAATTTATACACTTTAAAGAAATGTGACAGTGTAAATTCTAATATGCAAAAAAGTCAGATTTGTTGTATGTGTATTTTTGTCTTTAAACCTTTTTTATTAGCTTTTTAAACTTTAAGAAGAAAATAATAGTCATTGTTTTTATTTTTTAAACATAGGCGCTGAGTTCAGAATTAGCCCAGGCCAGAGATGAAACCAAGAAAACACAAAATGATGTTCTTCACGCTGAGAACGTGAAAGCAGGCCGTGATAAGTACAAGACTCTTCGTCAGATCCGACAGGGCAACACAAAGCAGCGCATCGATGAGTTTGAAGCAATGTGAGAGCTGTTATTTTGCATACATGTTCTTCATAAGCTGAACCACCAACAGAGAAAAGCAGGCCTTTGCAGATGTGATGGAATGCACCCCACCTTGCCAAAGCACTTACACCAGTTGACTGTGGTGGCTAAAAGACATGCTTGAGGGAGCCCTTCTGCGTTAAGGCAGTGTGATGTCATGCTTGATTTTCTTTTCCTTTGGGCCAGGGAATGGAGAACAGTGTTCCATCGCCTCCTTTCACATTTTCAGTTTCCATTTTTTTTTTTCTGTTGAAGATTAACACTAATTATCATGTCTGACAAATGTGTATGTGTGATGTAAGCACTTTGTACATTTCAAAGGATGATGGTGACTTAATGAGTGTTTGGGTAGAGCACTCTGTTTTCTTTGGACCCTTCCATAGTTGACCTGTGTGTATTTCCACATTCTGTCTCAGATTTCCTCGGCGTGCCCTTATCATATCTTGCCATGCCGATAGCCATAATTCTGCCATCGTATAGATCATTGGCAGTGGTCAAAATGAAGGTAGGCGACAGGGTGGACAGTCTTTGATAATTGTGTAGAAGACAGCTATGAATCATGAAAAGGATTAGAATATCTAATAGTGTAGTATGCAGCTGGTGGTTAATGTTTTTAAAATCCCAGTTTGCTTACATTATTGGATATTCGATATTTGCTTAATTAGTCATCTTTGACAGCTGAATGGATTGGTGTTTCATCACCTGCCATCCTTTGGTTTTCTTTGCCTACCGTTGACAAAGGTGTAGACAGCAGGTGGTAGTACCCTAGGAGAGTTTATTGATGAAACACTACCTGCAAATACTAATTGTCTCCAAAAGATTTAAAAAGTCTGTTCTTTCAAAGATTGACTTAGACAAACAGATGTTTAATTAAAAAAATATGTTTTTTGGTCATTGATTATACTCATTCAAAAATCCGTGGACCTTTCTGGAAGAGCAGCGTATGAAAACATCAGTCCCAGAGAGGGGACAGTAATACTACCTCACTACTACACCTGCGATGACTGGTCACTCCAACACAGCGGAGTATGTAAGTGTGTTCTCCAACACGCACCAGTACTTCCAGTCATGAAGGAGTACTTCTGAGATTTCCTTTTCCTTCAGAATATCTTAGAGTGCTACTTTTTTTTAACTGCCTTGTTGTTGAGCTGAATTGTGGGACTCTGATTTATATGAAAATTGTAAGCTCTTGATGGTATACTATCTTCTTGGAGGGGTGTTCTGTGTCTGAGGAAGTGTGTGTGTGTGTGTGTGTGTGTGTGTGTGTGTGTGCGCGCGCGCGAGAGAGAGAGAGAGAGAGAGAGAGAGAGAGATTTTCCCTTGTAGCATATGAATGTCTGTACCTTCATTTCTTGATATAATTGTTACATAATCATTTTAGCAGATTTGGTTTCTAAATCATTGTGCTTATTTTTTTGTTCTCTAACTAAAAATACTTAAATTTGGTTTGTTAATCCTATTTTAGAAATTATAATTTTAGGTTATATTAAGTTCAATTATGTCTTAAGAAATCTTTCCAGTTTGAAAGATGTTCTAATATTCACATGTTCTAACATTTTCTTTATTGTAAAACATCTAGACTTGGAGATAAGGAAAGCCTTGTTTTCTCTGTGTGGTTCAGCTACTTTTCATGTGGTATTATGCACTCAAATTTACATTTATCTATTAAAATTGCCATTTTGTTAAGCATTTTTCACGCACAGTAGATTCAGGTTGTGTCTGAAAATATCTCTTGTGCTTTTTTTGATTTTGCTGACTTGAAAAGGATTAATCTGGGCAGACATATGAGAAGGAAAGGTTGCATTTAATATATTTTTGGACTTTGTAGGACAAGAGATAACTGGTTGATAACCTTGACGTGACTGTTGTGTGGTGGTTGTGCACATGCTTCAAAACACTGTGGAAGAGAGCGTTTCTGCTTGAGCACATTCGCGGGATAGGTGGTGAACTCGTCATGTTCCAAGGCGTGCGTGCTCGCTTTTCCAAAGTAGCAAAGCAGTTGCCATAATAGGTGAAAACTTGGATTTCCACTGGATTTTTATTAATTTTCTACATTTTGAATTGTGTGCACTATCACTGCTGCATCAGTTTGCTATCAGTGTTGAAAAATTACCAGTTATATTTGCTGTTTATAATCTATTTGTAGATTAGGATTAAAATGGATTTAATCCATTTTTAAAGCTGTGTGAATTTTTCTAAACAGGAAACAACTATTTGCAATATGAGTTTTCATAGTGATTAAGCCAGTTATGACTTTTATTATTAGCAGTTGAGAGCACATGCTCATATAGCAATGTAAAAATATATTAATGAGTATTTGGTAAATTCCAGCAGGTTTTACCATTAGCATAATTCTGTGTTGTACAATTAAGCTACAGTTACATCTATAATTTTGGATAACATTCATTGGTTAACAATAAAGTGACAAAAGCTCATGCCTTCAAGGTCCACTGTTGTTATTTAACATGGATTTTTTTGCATATTTCTCAGAATCATAATCTTTATTAGACCCACAAATCATCACATCTTAAAAATGAGAAGTGGATAGGGTAAATTTTCAAAGTCCTCACAGATTTATCTTTCCCCTAAATTGTACCTCTTTTGGTATGGAAGTAATAGTGATTGTTAATTCTGTGAAAAATCATTAAATCGACTCTCTTGATAACAAAATCATTTAGGATTTTTAATTATTGCTTTAATTGTATATTGATAATTTCTGTTTCCTAACGAAGATACAGTTTAATTGCCATTGATCTTGCTATAAAAATGCTAATGTTCTTTAAAGAACTATATATATTCTAAGTGCATTTATTTAAATATGTATTTTTATTTTAAAGCGACATTACAGAGCAGTTACCATAAATCTAGAAAGTTATTGTCTCTTAAAAGCTTACTAGTTTTTAACATAAAGATTATTCATCTTAAGTAAGTCATGTATTCCAAAAGGAAAAGCAAGATGACTTCTCAGTTTATAGTAATACTTAGCTGTCACCTTATTTTTGTCTTACCAGTAGGTAGTGATTTCTTTATTCTGATCCGGTCAGAAAAGAGAATTTTATAAGATTCCTTTATATCTAATTAGGGTTTTTCTTTAAGAACTAGAATTCCCACTTACCGAGTTGTCTTAGGCTCTTTTGGAACCCTCACTCCTGATTATCATTGGACAACAATTTCAGTATTAGTGTTAGGGTTGAAAATGCCCACTACTTCCTGGCTGAAGTTCGATTACCTTGTTGATTAGTGATATTTTTAGAACTGAAGCTAAAAACTTTTTAGATCCCAAAGCATCCCATTATGTGTATGCATGAGGAAAACAGTTTTTAAATTTTAACATGTTAATCTCTAAAGCTTAAAACTTTAAGTAGAAAGAATTAGTGCCTTTATCGTTAATTTACTGAGCTAGTGGCAAACCAAAGTTTAGATATCCTTAATTAAGGGTAAGGGAAATCGTTGAAATATGGAGCTATACTGGTGGGCCTATTCCATACTCTTAGCATTTTCTTATTCTGTACTTCATTTTGTAATTAGAAGATAATCTCTCAGTTGCTCTTGCGGTTTATCGTGTAAAAGGACAGCATTCTAGTACATTTCAAAAGTTCAGTGGATTCTGCAGATGTTTAGATAACTTTATGAAATGTCAAGGCAATCCTCACATTCTGTGCTGACTGGTGGCGAGGAAGCCTTGGTTCACAATAGTGTTTCACATATCAGAGCTTATCACATTCCCATCCTTGACTTTTCCAATTAAGTAATCTAAAGTTCCATTTTTTTTCCTAGTGGGCCTACTTCTTAATAGGTCCATCTTTCAAGATTTTAAGAGCTGCCATTTTCCTTCTGGAAAAATCATGACTCCTTGCTTTGTTGCCTCAGTATTGTGACTTCCCTGAAACACCGATATGAAGTTATCTGATTTCTGGTTACATATACTGCTTTAGGAGTTCAAGTATCTCTCATTCACTACGGAATTTTAAGGTTAAAAGATAATTGCCCAGTGGCACATCTTTTGAATTCGGGTTTACGCCTGGCTCTGGAGTTTTCTAGCTTACTAAATGGTTCCAGACTCTTTCTTCACAGAGCTTCATGGAGCCACTACATTTAAAAAAATTTTTTTTAATGTTTGTATCTATTTTTTGAAGGAGAGAGAGAGAGAGCATGAGCAGGGAAGGAGCAGAGAGAGAGGGAGACCCAGAATTCGAAGCAGGCCCCAGGCTCTGAGCTGTCTGCACAGAGCCTGATGCGGGGCTCGAACTCACGAGCCGTGAGATCATGACCTGAGCCGAAGTCGGACACCTAGCAGACTGAGCCGCCCAGGTGCCCCAAAGCCACTATATTTTTATATGCTGTATTGTAGGATACAGAAGCAAGATGAGAATGACTGTGCCTTTCATTTTGGCCTGTCTTAAAATGTGGAACTTCAGATACTAATGTATCTTAGCCCTTAGGTCATTCGCATTAATCTGTTAAAATACTAGATTTCTTTTAAGATGGCAGCTCCACTTGGTTGATTGCTGTGACTTGTATGCCCAGATTCCTCCCGGCTTCCATCACATCAGTGGCTTCCATCCTTGTAATTATTATTTTTGTTACTTTGTTCCAATTGTTCACTTTCATTTCATGATCATTTAAAAAATTAAGATTCCTTTTATATTTATGCATGTCATTTAGTTTGTTCCTAAAAGTTGCGATGGTTTCTGTTAATGTCACAAAACCTAAATAGCCAATGTCCATCATCCTGGTAATACGGCTTCAGCGTCTCACAGGTTTGCGTGATGATCCTTGGAAACATTCCTGTTGATGAAACATGGGTTATATGAAATTCTTCTTTTGCTGTGTTTGTAGCGTATACTGTGATATCCCTTTTAATTTTTTGCAACTTAAAATGTCATAAGTTACGTGTCAGACCTAGAAATGCATGAATGTTTTAGACTTAGAAGACACTACCTCCTCCCTCCCTTTCCTTTGGTTTGTACTGAAAAGTCTGTGTAATTCAAGTCCAGCATTAGACTCCTACATGCCCTCATGCCATTTAGGTAATTGTTTACTTTGAAATTTTAGCTATTTTGGATAAAAGATACAGTTGTATGATGAAAGAAACTACAATGTACAGAAAATCAATAGAAGAAAAGTAGTGAATAAGGCCAAGAATAAGAGCACATGGTGTAGTTTCTCAAGTTTGCTTGTTCTCTGGTAAATTACTTAATTTTTATTGCATACATCAAATTTCAAACACTGTATTTAAAGATAGCCTTAAACAAGTGCCTCATTGTGAAAGTTTTCTAACTTTATAGTAAGATTCATTTTAGACCCTACTGACAAACCGGTCACCTAGAGTCATTAGTAATCTCTGTATTAAACAAAGTTTCATGGAGTTAGCTTTCACTTGAATCTTTTTTTTTTTAATTGTTAAAATACGCATAAAATTTTAACCATTTTCAAATGTACAGTTGAGTGACGTTAAGTAAATTCATGTTGTACAGTTGTCCCCACTATTCATCTCCAGAACTTTTTCATCATCCCAAACAACTTGTGCCCTTACAACGCTGATGCCCCATTCTTCTGCCTTCCTGCTCCCTGGTTACCCCCATCCTACCTTTTGTCTCTCTGAATTTGACTACTTCAGGTGACTCTGAACATTTGTCCTTTTTTATTATCTCTTATTTCGCGTAGCATGATGTTTTCAAGGCTCATCTGTATTATCATATATATCAGAATTTCACTCTTTTTAGATGTTGGATAATATTCCATTGTTTATATATGCCACATTTTTTTTAATCCATCAGTCAATGGATATTTGGATTATTTCCACATTTTGACTTGTGAACAGGCTGCTGTGTTCGTTAGTATACAAATATCTGTTCAAGTCCCTCTTTTCAGTTCTTTGGGGTACATATCCAGAAGTAGAATTGCTGAATCATGTGATAATTTTTTGAGGACTCATTGTACTATCTTGTGGAGCAGTTGCACCATTTTACATTCCTACCAGCCGTGCCTAAGGGCCCCAGCTTCTTCATATCCTCACCAGCAATTGTTATTTTGGGGTGTTTTGGGTTTTTTTTGAATGGCCGTTCCAATGGGTGAAGTGGTTATCTCATTGTGGTTTTGATTTGCATTTCCCTATGATGCATTTCTCTCTGATACTGAGCGTGTTTTCCATATGCTTATTCACCACATGTATATCTTCTTTGCAGAAGTGTATATTCATGTTTTGTCCACTTTTAAATTGAGTTGTTTACTTTTTGTTCTTGAGTTGTAGGAGTTCTTTATTCTGGATATGAATCCCTTATCAGATACCTGAGTTGTAAATAATCCCTTGCCAGATACAAAAGTTGCAAATATTCTCTCCCATCCTTTGGGTTGTCTTTTCATGCTATGGATAGTATCCTTTGTGGCACAAAAGCTTTTTAATGTTAATGAAGACCATTTGCTTTTTCTTTCGTTTCCCGCGCCTTTAGTTTTGATGTTTTTTAAAGAGAAAAATGTTTTTGGTGAGGTGTTGCTGTAAAGAGGCAGGGCAGAAGAATTATTATGTACACTGATGAGGGTCTAGAAAGAGTAGGTTATCCTGACTGGAATAGAAAATGTGATTCATTGTGCGTCGGCTACAGGATAGTAAAGCTAGGGTGGCTGGGCCAGGAATTTATGGAGCCCTGAATCCTCTGCTGAGGTAGTTTAGTTTGATTTGAAGACATTGGGTGCTTCAGGGGAAAGCAGTTACTAAGGGAACAATAACTAAACTTTGCTCCAACAGAGAATTCATGCTGCTGTGTCAGGTGTCCTAGGAAGTACAGAGGATAAAGAAAGCTAAGTAGAAGAACTTCACAGACAGTAATTAGCCTGAAGAAAGGCTGTGGTCATGGTAAAGAATTCTATTACTATCTGCTGAGAATTTAAAGGAAACACCTAGGTGTAATTTGCTTTCCTATTTGCTATGTGTAGTTGATATTTTTTCTTCTGCTTATTTTCCAAATGACCTCTTTGGGGACAGTTAGGACCTCTGTTTGTTTTTCTTTTATCTGTGACCTTTTGGAGAGAGGTTCTTCATCGGCACAAAAAGAGAACCAGAAATGAAAGACATTCAAGAACAAATGGATTGGATTCTGAGTTCTAATTCCAGGTCTTAGACTCTCTTGGCCTCTGGTTTTTATAAGCCCTTTCAGAGTTCTGAATCTGATGGTCTGTTTCAGAGTGTTTCTCTGCAATCTGGTTTAGACACTTAGATTCCAGATGCATTGTCTTCCCTCGAGTGTAATGCCTGACCCAGGGTTAACATCCATGTACTTTGAAACACTAATATTTGTTCATAGTTGAAAACTATTAATGCAGAATGTGCTTATAACCGTTGTGTCAATGTCGTTTCTATCCCTGGTTGGTCCTAATAATGTAAGTGATTGTGAGAAACTTACAGGGTTTTATTTTTTTGTAGTAGGTTTTAAGGGGTTAGAAAAATGGTTCTTTCATATTATGAAGGGGTTCTATTATTTACCCAGACACAACTCCGTGAAGATGATCTCAGAGTATACACATGCAGCTATTCATTTGCTGTGACAGCTTCAAACAACTTACTTGGGAGATTTCTGTCAGTTTTTCCAAGTTGAGGTTTAATTATGCTTCATCAGTGTAGCTTTTGCCAAACGTATGACTTGATTCATCTCTTTATGCTCAGATGATATGTTAGGGGTTTCTTCCTTCTTGTTTTTCTTGTTTTGTCCAATTTTTAGGCCATAAAAGTTTTTGAATGTAGATAAATACAATTTCTTGGTAATTGAAGTTGCAAGTGGGTGGGTCGTTTTCCTAACTTTAAAATCTAATAGCTTACCATTGGTATGTAGGTTAAATGTAGAATTTGCACCTTCTTAATTTGTATGTTTTAAAAGTACTTACAAAAGACATAAAACCTTTTAATGTATGCAAAAGGAAATCGTGATTCAGTGGTCTGTTTACTTTTTAAATAATATTTGCAAATGTGGTACCAAATAGTGTAAACCCTAGAATTAGAACCCAGAACCTAATCATCTGTATGCTTTATATATAGTTTAATATGCTGAGCCATATTACATTCCAGGATATGCTGATGCTTTAAGGATGTTTATAATGAATTCGGGGGACATAGGCTGTATCAAAGACTCTGCATCAAAATGTATAGAAAATGTATTCACTGGAAAAGTAGTTTTCCATCTTTAGGGGAGATTATCGGCATTCACGTTTTTGGGGTGTTCTCAAGCATTTTGAAGACTGGAAGCAAGTATATCTTCTAAGTTACTGGTCTGATGTCTACAGGTAAGAAAATGTTCTCTACCACCTTTATTTGTGAGCCATGATGCTTCAGTTCTTAGACATTAGGAATTTACAAGGTCTTCAGTTCAAGGGTGTCATGAAAGACATGCTGAATGGGAGACGAGGAGGCGTGGCTTTTTCCACAAAGTGGTAAGACTAATACCACAGACAGACAGACCTACACATTCCCACCCAGGGGTTTGCAGAGGAATTGCTGTTTGCTGTTTGTGCAGAGCACTGTTAGACTTCAGGGCATGGATGATAACCCTTTGACTCTGTTGTGGAAATTGTAGTTAGGTCACGGAGTTGAGACATAGACCCAAATTAAGATGTATAAAGTAAAGTAAATACCAGAAGAAAAAGTGTGATAAAATGTGCAGGAGTTAGTTAGGATTTAAGTTAGAGGTCACATAATTAGCTAATTAGGTGCTAATTAGCAAACAAGAAGCATGGCATGGGTTTGAGTGATCTGGTCGGGAAGTGTTCTCGTCTTTTGTACAATGACAGCAACCAGGGAGCATTGAAAGTTAGCAATTCATCACTAGGCAGGCTGGCTAATATTTTATGTTTGTTAGCTTACTTCTCTGCCACTGAGGATTTGGCATATTCCTTAAAGTCAAATGTAAATGGGTCTGATTTTCTTAAAGTTTATTGAGCATAAGCAACCTTATTAATAATGGTTTATATTAGAATAGCCAGTATTGATACATAATTTAACATTAAAGTTTTCATATAGCTGTTAACTACTGTATTTAACTTGCATTAAACCTAGTATATTTTTAACTTATAAATTAAATTTTATTTTCAGTTTGTGTCATCTATCAAAAGTCAGTTCCTTCTTTACAAGTTATGCTAAACTGAACGTTAAGTAAAATCACTCATTCTTAACTCTGCTGTTTATATGAAAAAATACTTGCTCATGTAGTGAAGAAATACTTGAGCTTTATGGAGACTAGGAGAGTACAGTGAGGTGATTTGGTCTTTTTCAGCCATTTAGCAGAAGTGTTTTGGCTTATATGAAAAAAAAAACCAAAAAAACAACCCTCAAATACTGAATCACAAATGTCATCAAGAATAAATGAGAATAAAAAATAGGTATATAAATGAAAGCTTAAATAAGAGATCAGAAGTATCTCTAAAGGATAGGAGTGAAATAAATTTATAGTGGTATGATCAAAGCCCATCATACACAATATTTGAAAAAAATTTTTTTTTAATGTTTATTTCTGAGAGACAGAGCATGAGCAGGGAAGGGGCAGAGACAGAGACACAGAATTCGAAGCAGGCTCCAGGCTCTGAGCTCTCAGCACAAAGCCTGATTCAGGGCTTGAACTCATGAGCCGTGAGATCACAACCTGAGCTGAAGTCAGATGCTTAACCGACTGAGCCCCCCAGGCGCCCCATCATACACAATATTTAAAATCACTCCAATTAAAATAAATATACAGTATAATCAGAGTAGGAAATTTTCAAACTATAGTAAACAAATACAGCAAGGAATATGTTGGACACTATTCTAGTAATAAAGCACTCGAAAAAGATTTATGGTGAGGAATTCAATTAAAGCCTAAAGCAAAAAAAAAATTGGTATAGAATTTTTTTTTAAATTTATATCTAAGTAAGCATATAGTAGTGCAATGATTTCAGGAGTAGAATCCAGTGATTCATCCCCTACATATAACACCCCGTGCTCATCCCAACAAGTGTTCCCCTCAATGTCCCTTGCCAATTTAGCCCATCCCTCCACCCACAACCCCTCCAGCAACCCTCAGTTTGTATGTATGTGTGTGTATATGTATATATATACATATACACACACACACTTGATATACACAAAAGTGATATACACTTTTGAAAAGTGTCATATCTCTGTGTGTGTGTGTGTATATATATATCTATATCTATATCTATATATCTTTTGTCCCCTCCCTGTTTTTATATTATTTTTGCTTCCTTTCCCTTCTGTTCATCTGTTTTGTATCTTAAATTCCACATATGAGTGAAGCCATATGATATTTGTCTAATTTCGCTTAGGATAATACACTCTCGTTCCGTTTACAAAGTTGTAAATGACAAGATTTCATTCTTTTTGATAGCTGAGTAATACTCCATTGTGTGTGTGTGTGTGTGTGTGTGTGTACACACACACACACACACACACACACACACACACACACACACATCTTTACCCATTCATCAGTCAATACATTTGGGCTCTTTCTATACTTTGGCTACTGTCAGTAGTGCTGCTATAAACATGGGGGTGCATGTGCCCCTTGGAAAGAGCACTCCTGTATCCTTTGAATAAATTAGGTACTAGTGCAATTGCTGGATGGTAGGGTAGTTCTATTTTTTTGAGGAACCTCCATGCTGATTTCTACAGTAGCTGCACCAGTTTGCATTCCCACCAGCAGTGCAAAAGTGTTCCTCTTTCTCTGCATCCTCGCCAACATCTGTTGTTGCCTGAGTTGTTCATGTTAGCCATACTGACAGGTGTGAGGTGGTATCTCATTGTGGTTTTGATTTGTATTTCCCTGATGATGAGTGATGTGGAGCATTTTTTCATGTGTCTGTTACCATCTGGATGTCTTCTTTTGAAAAGTGTCTATTTTTGTCTTTTGCCCATTTCTTCATTTGTTTTTTGGGTGTGGAGTTTGATAAGTTCTTTATAGATTTGTGCTACTAGCCCTTTATCTCATATGTCATTTGCAAATATCTTCTCCCATTCCATCAGTTGCCTTTTAGTTTTGCTGATTGTTTCCTTCACCATGAAGAAGCTTTTTATCTTGGTGAAGTCCCATAGTTCATTTTTGCTTTTGTTTCCCTTGCCTCTGGAGATGTGTTGAGTAAGAAGTTGCTGTGGCCAAGGTCGAAGAGGTTTTTGCCTGCTTTCTCCTCTAGGATTTTCATGGCTTCCTGTATGATGTGTAAGTCTTTTATCCACTTTGAGTTTATTTTTGTGTATGGTGTAAGAAAGTGGTCCAGGTTCATTCTTCTGCATGTCACTGTTCAGTTTTCCCAGCACCACTTGCTGAAGAGACTGTCTTTATTCCACTGAATATTCCTTCCTGGTTTGTCAAAGATTAGTTGGTCATACGTGTGCGGGTCCATTTGTGGGTTCTCTATTCTGTTCCATTGATCTGAGTGTCTGTTCTTGTGCCAGTACCATACTGTCTTGATGATTGCAGCTTTGTAATACGGCTTGAAGTCCGGGATTGTCCTGCCTCCTGCTTTGGTTTTCTTTTTCAAGATTGCTGTGGCTATTCAGGGTCTTTTCTCATTCCATACAAATTTTAGGATTGTTTATTCTAGCTCTGTGAAGAATGCTGGTGTTATTTTGATAAGTATTGCACGGAATATGTAGGTTGTTTTGGGTAATATCAACATTTTAACAATATTCTTCTAATCCATTAGCATGGAATATTATTCCCTTTTTTGTGTGTGTCCAATTTCTTTCATAAGCTTTCCATAGTTTTCGGTGTATAGGTTTTTCACCCCTTCAGTTGGGTTTATTCCTTGGTATTTTATGGATTTTGGTACAATTATAAATGGGATAAATTCCTTGATTTCCCTTTCTGCTGCTGCTTTATTGGTGTGGAGAAATGCAACCAATTTCTGTGCATTGATTTCATATCCTGTGACTTTGCTGAATTCATCAATCAGTTCTAGCAGTTTGTTGGTGGAATCTTTTGGGTTTTTGATAGAGTATCGTGTCATCTGCGCAGAGTGAAAGTTTGACTATGTCCTTGCTGATTTGGATGCCTTTTATTTCTTTGTGTTGTCTGATTGCTGAGGCTAGGACTCCCAGTACTATGTTGAATAACAGTGGTGAGAGTGGACATCCCTGTCATGAAGCTTAGCATTGTTTAGTACAAAACTTTTTTTTAGCTTAAGTAAATTTTAGGAGATATATTACCTCAAGCATTACAGGTAGCATTTCCTTGTGAAACACTGATTAATTGTGGGGTTTTTTGTTTTTTTTTTGAGTTTATATGGTAATAGCTTGTGTCATAGCAAAGCATCAGAAAACGGGTTAAGGATTTTTTGGTTATTTTTCTTTGGAGATTCCTTTTTAAGCATTAAAATGATCAAGTTATTGCCAAATTCCCTCCTTTGTAATTAAAAAATAACTTTTCATCTATGCTTAAAGAAAATTGTTTTTATTTATTTTTATTTATGTATTTTTTTAAGTTTATTTATTTTTGACAGAGAGAGTTAGGGAAGGGCAGAGAGAGGGGAGAGAGAGAATCCCAAGTAGGCTCTACACTGTCAGCGCAGAGCCCGACACGGGGCTCAAACTCAAGAATCACGAGATCATGACTTAAGCTGATATCAAGAGTCAGACACTTAACTGATTGAGTCACCCAGGTGCCCCAGCAAATTGTTTTTTAAAAATCTAGAAGACTAGGTATTGCAAATTTTTTTAAGGAAAAGTGTGCTTTTCTTTGGCTTCAAATAGTACCAGATGATGTGCTGAAGTTGTGAAATTCTGAAAGTACTTGTAGGCTCTACTTGGCTACTCTGTGGCTAAAGCCTCATTTAAAAAAATAACTCCGTTAAATCATCAAAATTCTAAAAGATAAGTGGTACATGAAACATGAAACAAAAGTCAATAGATACGATAGAATAACACTAAAAAATACAAGCCTTCTTTCCCTGTCCTCTGGTCTTCCACCTACCCCCAGAGGTGGCTGTGCACCTGTGCCTCCTGCTGGAGACCACCTGTGCATGTACCCACATGCGTATATTATGGGCTTTCTGTTGTCCGTACACATGGTTTTGCACTTCTTTCACTGAACGTTTTATTTTGGAAATCCTCACACAGCGGTACAAAAATACCATTGCATTTAATTTATGGATGTTCCTTAACTTCTGATGAATTTTTATGTCTTTACCAATCCTTTGCTGTTACAAACAATACGCCATAGTCTTGTAGAAACACTGCTTGTGTGTGTTTGGTTTTTTTTTTTTAAGAGGAGAGGGAAACCACAAGAGGCTTTTTTTTTTCTTTTTGAGAGAGAGAGAGAGATCAAACAAGCGGGGGAGGGACAGAGAGAGAGTGGGACAGAGAGGATCCGAAGGGGGCTTTGCGCTGACAGCAAACAGCCTGATGCAGGGCTCGAGTTCACAGACCGGGAGGTCATGACCTGAGCCGAAGTTGGATGCTCGGCTGACTGAGCCCCCCAGGTGCCACCTTGCTTGTTTTTTCCTAAGAAATTGTGTTACAGTCTAGGGGATGAGGTAAGTTTACATATGATTTTTTTTATATTTTAGATATTCCAAAAATACAGGAAATTTTTTACTTAAATGTGTGTTTTTTACATTTAACAAATTTAAATAGTAACATGCTTATGGAAGCACCTTTAATAGAAAAACAGACACGTCTCCATCAATTGGATTTCTGCATATCAAGTTTACTTAAAAGGTGACGTAATGATAATGTCACTTTTGAGGGCCCAAGTGACAAAGATCTGTCAGTAATTAAAACTTACCTGACTTCTTCAAATTCTGTAATCAGAAAATGTTACTATAAAAGAATCAGTAGGGTGGGGTTTCCTAAATGTACATTGGTAGTCTTTTGGTTCTTAATTTCTTTTGGTTGCCACCATTTCTTCAGTGGTTCAAATTTTCGTTTGCCGCCTTGTGTTAAAACAGCAACAGTTGGTTGAGTGCCCAACTCTGGATTTCAGCTTAGGTTATGATCCCAGGGTTGGAGGTCGAGCCCCATGTCAGGCTCCATGCTGAGCATGCAGCCTGCTTAAGATTCTCTCTCCCTTCTTCTCCCCTCTCCCCTGCTCACGCTTTCTCTACACAATAAAAAAAAAAAAAAAAAATTAAAAACAGGAAATGACAAGCTCAGGTCATTGTGAAACACTTAATAACAAGTGCTTTATTTACCATATCACCCAACAAAAATAGCAAAAATATTACGAGGAAATTTGATTCTGCAAGGGTTTTTGTTTTTGCTTTTGTTTTTAATTTTAAGAGGGTAGATCAACTTAGTGTTTTTCGAACATCTTTGAAGCTACAATGTAAGTGTAGTCTTTATTTATTTATTTATTTATTTATTTATTTATTTATTTATTTTTAACGTTTATTTTATTTTTGAGACAGAGAGAGACAGAGCATGAACGGGGGAGGGTCAGAGAGAGAGGGAGACACAGAATCTGAAACAGGCTCCAGGCTCTGAGCTGTCAGCACAGAGCCCAACGCGGGGCTCGAACTCACGGACCGCGAGATCATGACCTGAGCCGAAGTTGGCCGCTTAACCGACTGAGCCACCCAGGCGCCCCAAGTGTAGTCTTTTCTTATTTCAGTGCTACTAATGTGATCTTTCTGAAGTGAAAATGTCCTTTGACTTCACAGCTTTCTCTTTAGATCACATACTGCTCTTATGCCTATAAATTTGACCTAGTTCTGAAATGATTTTCTTGGGCTACAAATAATTGTGGGGGAGGGCAGGTATAGAGCCTAAATTTGTTTCAAAAGTGTTAATGCTGTTTCATGTTAATCAGAGAGAAGAAACATTGATCGTTGTGGTTTGTGGTCTCCCTCTCTCTCCCTTTTCCCTAGATTCACACTAAATTCTAGGCTGATTTCTCAGAAAGGCTCAGAGGTCTACAGTGGTCACCAGTTTCCGTTGCTCTGTATGCTGCCCGTGCCGTGGAGTCCTGGCCCTGCCATCCGATTGTGCGGAGTCCTAGGTGTTCTCAGAGACTGTCAGTAATCAGATGACCCTGTAGCCCCCTGTTCCTCTTGGTCTTGGGGCACACGGACCCTTTCCCACATTTTCTGGCTTCTTCAGCAGATGTTTTCCTTTTTATGGAAGATGCTTAGATCCAGGTTTTGCCTGTTCGAAGCACATTAGCTCCATAGCCCATGTGACTGGCCCTCTAAGAGTGTTTAGGAAAGATGCAAACAGGTATGAGCAGGCAGCTGTAGGGCTTAGGGGAGGCCCGCATCTGGTTTGAATGGCCCAGCCACATACTAGCTTCGTGGCCCCGGGACACCACTCACCCATTTGGAGCCTAAGTTTTCTTGTCTGTTACATGGGAGGAACACTCTCCAGTCTTGTGGGCATTGATTATAATACACAGGGAATATTTGGCTTATTCCCTGGCATATTAAAGATGTTAATAAATGGTAAGTTCTCTATTTCATCATATTTTTGTTCATCTGTCAGTATTGTGGATATTAGTATTTATACCCATGTGCTTTGAATTCTGTTTTTAATGCTTCAGTTTGCCCTTTAAGGAGTGTACTTGTGATTCTCTTAGAAAGTATTGCTCGGGCCTTGTGCTCAGTATGCGGAGATAAAAAGAAACGTGGTCCGTCCTAAGTAAGAGATAGTTACTGTTCACTGCCAGTAGACAAAATCAATAATTGATGTGTGCTTATGCCTGATGGATAACCCCTTCTCAGCCTCCCAGTGTTGGGGTGTCCCCAGGCCCAGCCCTTCCCTGTGTATACCTGGATCTCATAAGGACTCCATCCACTGTTCCTGCCTTAAATACCATAAGTATGCTGAAAACTTAAGTCTTCATCCAGAACCTCTTCTGAACTTTGGATGCATGTATCCAACCGTCTACCTGGTGTTTCCACTTTGATACCTAATGAACATGCCAAACTCCCTATGTCACACCAGACTCAGGGTCCCCCTGGACCCCGTACTCGCCCCCGCCTGGCTCCTCCTCTTAATGAAGAGCGAGCCCATTCTTTCAGTGAGTCGGGGCCAAACCTCCACCACGTATCACTCCTTGTTGGCTCATGCCCACATCCAACCCAACCACAAAGTTGTTGGTCCAACATTCAAAATACACACTATACCCAGAACATGACCCCTTTGTGCCTCCTCCACAGCTGTCCCCCGCTTCCACACACCGGGTTTGCCTGGATTATTGCTAGAGCTTTCTGGTGGGGTTTCTTGATTCCTCTCTTGCTATTCTACAGTCTGTTAAGACAGAGGTCTTAAAAAGGTAAGTCGGATCCTCTCACTTCTGCTCAACATCCTCAAGGCTTTCCATCTCAGGGTAAAAGCCGTAACCTCAGTGGCATCCAGAGCCCAAGCTCTGGTCACTTGTTCTTGGACCTCATCCGCTAATTTCCCCTTCTCTCACTGAATCGAAGTCAGCTGGCTTCCCTCTCATTCTCTAAACTAGCCAGGGCCCAGATACGCCTTTTCCCCCAGATATTTTTATAATTTACTTCCTGGCCACCTCCAGGGTTTTGCTTAAATGTCCCCTCAGTGTGGCCTTCCATCTACCACTTTAAGTGGGACTTTCCCAGTATTCCCTACCCATTTCTTTCCACCATCTTCCTCTAAGCCCTTGCCATCTAACATCTGTAGTTTCTTTGTATGCAGCTCTTCCTCGACCTATGATGGAGTCGCATTCGATAAACCTGTTAGAAGATGAAAATATCCCAAGTGGAAAATGCATTTAATACGCCTGACCTCCCAGCTTCGCCTAGCTGACCTTAGACGGCATGCCCAGAACACTTAACATTAGCCTACGGTCGGGCAGCACTAACACAGAGCCTATTTTGTAATTCAGTGTGGACTTTCTCAGTTGTTGACTGAATACTGCGCCGAGGGTAAAAGCAGTGGTCGCGTGGGTACAGAACGGTTGTCAGCCTATCGGTGTTGACCCTCGGGGTCACGTGGCTGACCGGGCGCTCTGCCGCCGCCGGCTTCACCAGAGAGGATCATACCGCGTGGTGCTAGCCTGCGAAGTACGAATTTGGAAGTGTGGTTTCTACTGAGTGTGTATCACCCTCACGTCCTTGGGAGGTTGTAAGTCAGGGGCCGTCTGTCTTCTGCTGTAGCATAAGCTCCATGAAGGCAGGAGCTTTGGGCAAGGCCATGTGCCCAGTGCCTGGAGTGGTGATTGACACCTGGTGGATGCTCGTGTTGTCTGTTAAGCGAATCGGATGGATGGCATCTGGGAGGTCAGAACGAAGGCTCCTAATCTTGCCGGAGGGTCCCGGGGAAGGCTTCCGGAGGGAGACCACCCCTCAGCCAACCTTTAAGACTTGTTTCTTTTTTTTTTTTATTCTTTTATTTTCAAGTTTAAAAGTTAAAAGTTTTAAGTTTATTTATTTATTTTGAAAGAGAGAGAGGAGTGTGCATGCGTGCATGCAGGGCGGAGGGCGGGGGTGGGGGGGGAGAGAGAAGGAGAATCCCAAGTAGGCTCCATGCTGTCCCCACAGAGCCTGACGTGGGGCTTGAACTCACGAACCATGAGATCATGACCTGAGCCGAAATCAAGAGTCAGATGCTCAACCAACTGAGCCACCCCGGCGCCCCAAGAATGAGTTATTCTCAGGGGGGACAGAGGTAGGAAGACTGTCTGGATAGAAGGGACCGCATAGACCAGCACGGGGAGGCTCGGAAGGCCCGGCTGTGGTGGGATCGCCAGTTTATATCTTAAACGCATGAAGTGCGAGATTCAGAAGTTGGTGTCATGAAACTAGAAAATCGTGAGGGGAATAGTTGCGTCTGTGCCTGTGACGTGTCATTTTGGACAATTTAGGTCTGGAATGCCGACGGGATGTCAGAAGATACCTCCCAAGGGGAAAGGGTAGGGAGAGACACTGGGTTTGGTAGAGGACCTTGGTGAGGGTCCTGCAGCCCAGGTGCTGCCAGAGCAGAAGAGACAGGATGTCAGGTGCAACCTGGAGAGAGGGCTGCACGTACACCACAGGGCCGGGATTTCAGGGATTTGGGCGGCGTGAGTGACCACCAGCGTGGTGGCCTGTCACAGCACTTAAAGTGCACACTGGTTCTGGCAACAAGCAAATAATTGAAAAGAGCCGTTTCTGTGGAATTAGAATAGTTTTTTGTTCCCACTTAACTGTACAGTGTCTTTTGGAAAGTATTCCCACAAACCTGTGCATACAACAGGTATGACAGCCAAAAACAGAAAACAGAGCATTTTCCTCTCCCCCGCCGTGTCCTCTGTCAAGTGCAGGTGTCTGAGGCAGATGCTGGTGTGCACCCTAGCCCCGCACCCCTTCCCGAGCCCATGAGATGAGAGCCAGCCAATGAGCATCTGTGTCCATGTTGACCCTCCAGGGGCGCCCCGTGTGGCACCTGAATGACCGAAGCTACTGGAATAATTTCATTCGCTCTTAAACATCTGTTCAGCACTTGAAGTTAGATCTTGAGGGTTCACAGATAATTTTTAAAAACTCATAGTCTAGAGAAGGAAACAGAAGAGTTAAGGGATGGCATGACTATGAGACAAGGACACATACCAGGGTCTGGGGAGCGGCCAGCCTCTTGCTGGCACCTCCAGGCACACAGAGGCCATTGTGATTGTCAGCACTTAGCTCAGGGACAAGTGTCATCCTCCCCCCCCCCCCCGCCCCCACCGTCCCCCGGGCTTCCTCCTCTTCCTCGTAAGGCTGAGGGAACGCCTCGGTGGACCTCCAGCAGTGGTCTTGTGCTGTTTGTACAGGGGTTCTAGGAAAAATCACAGCTTCGGAGTAGTTTCTAACACTGGAACTGGGGGCGTTGGCGGGGTGGGCAGAGGCGGAAGTCTGGGACTAAAGCCAGCTCTGGAGCTGAGTAGATTAGGAAAGTCTACGTCTAACTGGGGCTGACTCTGGAGACCTCAGGATGGGTGAAAACGGATCTTGTGTGTGTTCCGGGGCTGCTAAGGAACTTCCGTTGGGAGGAGTTGTTGCATTTTATTTATTCATGCAAATATTTTAGTACCTAGTAGCCACCAGGTACTGTGTACATAGTTGTCACTGAGGATATAATAATGAGACTAGGTCCTTACCCCAATGGTGTTATTTTCTACAGAAGGACGTGAAGCACAGAGTAATTGCAAGGTTGTGAATTGCATTCAATTAAATTATGTGAAATTGCTGCTATCCAAGCATCTTTGACCTATAAAAGCAGCACATTTGTATCAACTTAATATGATGAAAGGAACACAGGACTGAGTTGGGGAAGATATGGGGGTGGTAATGGGGCTTGGAAGGTCAGAAAGTCTCCGTACAAGGTGGCACGTAAGTTGCCTCCTGAAACAAGAGAAGCCTGGTTCCCCCTCTTCCTTATTTAAATCTGGATGTGAATGCAAGCGCCAGAGGGACCCCCGAGTGCCCTGGCCCCAAGGCGGCTGTGCATAAACAGGAGTCTTGTGCTCTGATGAGCATAGCGGCTTTTCAGATGCAACAGGCCCTCTGTTGCTGTACCTTCTGGCTTTCCAAGAAAAGCCAGAAAACAGCTTTTTTAAAAAGGACATTCAAAGAGTAATGCTTGAGACGCTTCAGTTGAAATGTCAAGTTTATGTGAAAAGCTCCTAAAGTTTACATGCCAGCTATTTCAAACATTTTAGGAAATGCTTTGTAAACCCAACGACGTTACTTGCTTGTCCAAAGTGGCCTGCTGGGCACCGATTTACAGACTTCGCTTGAAAGCTTTCCAGGTAGAGGGAACAGGATATGCAAAATTAGGAGGCAAGAAAGGGCTTAATTTGTTCAAGAAACAGAAAGGAGGGCCGTACATCTCCAGAGCTGAGCGACCCCAGAGGACAGAGGTGTGTGAGATGAAGGTGGGAAGGAGCCAGATCACAAGGAGCTCACCAAAGTCCAGGGCCAGAAGCGTGGGGACAGAAGTGTAAATTCAGGGTGAACACAACTCAACAAGCACACGCCCCTGGGGCCACAGAGGGCGGCATCCGCCTGGAGGAGAGGGTACTTTTCCTCATCCACACAAGGATGTCCTAAATGCTACAGGTGTCCCTGAAGGTAGGTGCCTTATTCCATTTTACAGTTGAGTAACCTACCCCAAGGCACAGGGGTGGCATAGTTTGCATCTGGGTTTGGTCTTCTTTGAATTGGGAGCCCACCCAGATCCTTGTTACTACAAAACACTAACTACTTTTCCAACCGAGATATGTTTATAGGACAGTGCCCTTTGGCGGATTTTCCCGTCTTGCCTAACTCAAAGTGAATGTATCCACTAATTTAAAGGCCAAAGAAGAATGTTTTCTATATTTAAAAAAATGTTTAATGTTTATTTGTTTTTGAGAGAGACAGAACATGAGCAGGGGGAGGGCAGAGACAGAGGGAGACCCAGAATCTGAAGCAGGCTGCAGGCTCTGAGCTGTCAGCACAGAGCCCGATTCAGGGCTTGAACTCACAAACCATGAGATGGTGACCTGAGCCGAAGTCGGACGCTTCACCGACAGGCACCCCAGAATGCTTTCCATATTAAGGTGAATATGGAATAACAGTAACCTGAAGATCAGACCCCACAAAATTGAAGACCAGACTTCTTTGTTCACCTGTTTTGCACAGGCTGGTTCCACCAGACTGCTGAGAGCTTAGTGCTTCTTTTTCAAAATTAGGAATATCACTTAAAGTTGAAATACATGATTTACTTTTGTGGGGGTGAGCAAGCAACCTTTTCCTTTTATTGAGTGTCAAAGCCTTAGAAATCAAAGGGAGGGTTTATGCTCGAGGGATCTCAGACACCCGGAGGAAAATGAATTCGAGAAGTGAACATGAATATGGATAGAAATAGGCTTTCTCAGCCATGCAGTAGACGTCGAATAAAATATTTCAGGAACTCTGCGAGCAGGTCTTTGGTGAAAGGAAGTAAACTCAGTCTGGAAGACAACTCAAGAGCTTGGGCATCAGAGGGAAGAAGGCTCTTGCCCGGAGAGCTGCAGACCCGAGAAGAGAGGAAGGCCGCCACAGTGTGAGGCCTGAGGAAGGAAGTCTGCGTAGCATTCAAGACGGGCTTACATTGAGGTTAACCACCTGAGTCAGCGTCTGGAGGAGGAGATTGCTAAATTAGTTTTCAGAACTCAGTGTGATAGAGTGTTTCATTAAAATTCATCAGTCACTTCTTTGGCACTTATTAGAACATTTGAAGAGAGAAAGGAGCATAATTAGTAACATTTTCCAGATGCTCTATGTGGGTTATTTGATATACTTTGTAGCTAAAAATGGATCTGATTTAACTTTCCTTATGATTCTTAAAGCTATTAGATTTTTTGCCTGCAGTATTAAAATGAAAATTGTATTAAAAATTTTCTTTCAAGTTTTTTATTTTGAGAGAGAGAGGGAGAGAGAGAGGGAAGAGAGCATGAGTAGGGTAGGGACAGAGAGAGGGAGAGAGAATTCCAAGCAGGCTGTTAGCGCAGAGCCTGATGTGGGGCTTGAGCTCACCAACCACATCATGACCCAAAGTGATACCAAGAGTCGGATGCTTAACTAACTGAGCCACCCAGGCACCCTGAAAATTGCATTTTTAAAAGCTATCACTATGATTGTCTATAGTTTGCTTTTATGTTGGTAGATTCTAATCATTGGACAAAAGCAGAAGTGGAAAATTCTCTGTCCAGGTCCACGTATTAAATATTTTTGCCTTTGTAGGCCAGATAATGTCTATCACAACTACACAATTCTGCTATTGTAGCACAAAAGGAGCTATAGGTGTGTATAAATGAATGAGCAAGGATGCCTTCCAGTAAAACTTTACGTATGGACCCTGTAATCTGAATTTAATTTTTTTTATATTATGAAATATTCTTCTTGAAAAAAAATTACGTTCAATCATGGCCTCTACAAAAACAGGTGGGGAGCTGGGTTTGGATTTGGTCCATGAGCCATGGTTTGCTGACCCCTGAATTAAAGGGCTGGAAAAACATGCATGTTCTCCCGCAGGCCAGTGGTGTGGTTTTCCTGACTGTCTAGAATTTTTTTGACCATGGAGGGGTCTCATTTTGCTGAAATGAAAGGTATTGTTTTGTTTTGTTCTATACACGGGAAGCACTTTGAGCAGTGGTTCTCAAACTAGCATCAGAATCACCTGGAGAGTTTGTTCTAAATGCAGATTACAGGGCCTCCTCCCCAGGTTGTTGATTCGATGAGTATATACGGGTTCCATGAACTTGCCTTCTTAACAGAGGAGGCTGAACTGTTCGGACAGCCGTCGTGAGAAGCCCTGACTTTGCGGTGAGAGTGTCTGTCACCATGGCAATAATGTGAATGCTTCTCTTCACTGTCCTCAGAGTAACTATTGACTTTTCTCCCTCGATGCTTTCTTTGAGACCTTCCAAATTCTAATGGTTCAAAGACCAAAGATAACTGGAACCAAAATCTATAGCTTTTCTCTCTGTTGTAGTATGTTTCCTCCATTAATTTCTGATGGTTTTAAACACATAACAACTAGAGAATGTTTTACAACAGTGTTAGGGAAAGAAATGTGCCTAGGGGAAATAAAAAGGAATGTATACATTCTTGTTATCTATATTATTAAATTATTACTAAAACATGTTATGTATTATTATACACTTGACCCTTATACAACATGAGGGCCTGGGATGCCAGCCACCTGCTCAAAAATCTGCATGTAACTTCTGACTCCCCCAAACTTAACTTAACTCCCCAAAACTCATAGCCTACTGTTAAGTGGAAGCCTTACCAATAACATAAACAGTTGATTAGCACATATTTTGTGTCTTATATGTATACCTACTGTGTTCTTACAATAAAATTATCCAGAGAGAAGAAGCTGTTAAGAAAACCATAAGCAAGAGAAATACATTCATAGTACTGTACTGTGAATACGTTCACAAAAATCCCCATGTAAGTGGATTTATGCGCTTGGGTTCAAACCTGTGTTGTTAAAGGATCTGTGTGTATATATATATATATATATATATATATATATATACACATATATATATATATATATAAAATAGATACTCATGTATTAGTTTAAAAAATAGTACATCGACGGTAACTTTGACATTCTGAGGCCTTCCCCTATTACATCATACTTCCCTGTGGGTTTTACTGTGTTTGTGTCCACAAGCAATATGATACCTAGTTTATATGATGTCTAGCGTTGCATGCATATGAACTTTAGATAGTTTTAACACACACACACACACACACACACACACACGCATTTTGACTAATATAGTAGTGGTTCATTCATTCTTGCTGCTGTGAGTACATTCACTTGAATACTCTACCATTTATCCATTCCCCTGATGGTGGACATTTGTCTTCTAATATTTTTTATTTTACAGACAACATGGCCATAGATCTTGTTGGACATGTCTCTAGTGAATGTAAGCAGTAGTATCTCGGTGGCAGAGACCTAGTTGGGAGGCAATTATTCAGTTTATGTAGCCATTAAATTACTCTTCAAAGTAAAGATACATTCACATCTTTACCACACGTGATATTACCAGAATTTTTAAACTTCTGCCTATTTGATAGGTATCTTACTGTGTTTTTAATTTGCATGTTCTTGATTACTATTACAATTGAGAATCTTTTTTTAAAATTTTTTAATGTTTTATTTATTTTTGAGAGACAGTACAAGCGGGGGAGGGGCAGACACACACACACGCACACGCGCGCACACACACACACACACACACACACACACAGAATCGGAAGCGGGCTCCAGCCTCCAAGCTGTCAGCCCAGAGCCTGATGTGGGGCTCAAAATTACAAAGCATGAGATCATGACCCGAGCCGAAGTTGGTTGCTTAACCCACTGAGCCACCCAGGTGCCCCTATAATTGAGAATCTTTCTTATATTTATGCGCCTTTCACGTTTCCTCTTCCTTGAAGTGACTTTTTTTTTTTTTGCTTGTTTTCTATTAGCTTCTTTATCTTGATGTAATTGCTTCACAGAATTTCTTTGTATTTTGGCCCTTAATCTTTTGATACTTAACTGTTTTACAGTTATCGCCTTCCAAATTTTACCTCATCTTTTCACATTTTTATGAGTTTTTGATGGATACGAATTTAAATTTTATTGCAGCTTAATTTATAAATCTTCCTCCTTGTGATCTGTGGCAATTTTTGTGCACGCATCTTGTTTCAGAAATTCTTCTTTTCCTTGAGATCATGAAGGTATTCCCCTATATCTTCTCTAAAAGTTTTGAGTTTTTAAACTTTCTTCTAAGCATTTGGTTATTTTTACACTTGAGTCTTTAATCCAGCTAGAAGTAACTTTGGGTATGGGATGAAGTATGGATCCATTTTTTTTTTCTATCCGGATGACCAGTATGTTAATATTCCATCCCTCTCCCATTGAGGCATTGCCACTTCTTACCTATATTAAGGATTCACATGTACAGTCTCTGTTCTCTTCCATTGGTCAGTCTGTCTATCCCTGTGTCAATAGCATTCTGTTTTAATTATAGTCTTAGTTTTATACTGAGTCTTAATTTCTGATAGAGCTTTCTTTCTTTTTTCTCCACCTTGCTTTAATAATAAACTCCTGACTAGGTTTGGCCCTTTGTTTTTTTTTTTTTTTTTTTTTTGGCCTTTTCTACATAATTTTACATAAATTTTACATAAATTTTATTATTATTATTTTTTTAAGTAATCTCTACCCCCAACATGAGCTTGAACTGAGGACCCTGAGATCAAGAGTCACATATTCAACCGAGCCAGCCAGATATCCTTTCTACTACATAAATATTAGAATTCATTTAAATTGGGGGCATCTAGGTGGCTCCATTGTTAAGCATCCGACTTTGGCTCATGTCATGATCTCACAGTTCACGAGTTCAAGCCCTGCATTGGGCTCTGTGCTGTCAGCTCAGAGCCTGGAGCCTGCTTCTGATTCTGTGTCTCCCTCTCTCTCTGCCCCTCCCCATCTCACATTATTTCTCTCTCTCTCAAATAACATAAACATTAGAAAAACTAAAAAAATTCATTTAAATTGTATGGGAGGGGCAGGGGCTCAGTCTGTTGAGCATCTGACTCTTGATTTCCGCTCAGGTCATGATCCCAGGGTCATGGGATCGATCCATGGTCAGAGTGAAGCCTGCTTAAGATTCTCTCTCTGTCCCGCCATCTGCCTTCTCCTCTGCTTGCACTTTGTCTCTCTCTTAAATAAGTAAATAAATAAGGATAAAAGCGTTTGTTTGGAAATGCATTAATAATAATTAGATTAATTTGGGAAGAAATTACATCTGTACAATATTAAGCATCCCTAGTCATGAATATATTTCTCCATTTATTGGTATCATCCTTAATGCCTTCCACCAAAATTTAAATTTTTGCTTTAAGGTCCTGTGTATCTTTTGCTGGATTTATTACTAAGCAACTTAATTTTCACTAACTTCTAGAAGTTACATTTTAAAACTCTTTGTGGCTGCTATATAGAAATGAAATTGATTTTTGTTTGCTGACCCTATGTGCAGGGACCTTGCTTATTCTTGTTGTTTCTAATAATCTGTGAAATCTTTTAGGCTTTCTACATAGTTACCTGCAAATAATGGCAGTTCTCAATCTGTCTTCTCAATCTGTATAACATTTACTTTTCTTATGTTACTGTGTTGACTTAACTGAACATTTCAGTACCATGTTGGACATCACTGGAATTTCTGATTTAAGAGGAATGCTTCCAACAGCTCTAACATTTGCCACTACATGTTGGCCCTAGGTTTCGGTTCATGCCCTTTATTGAGTTAATGAAACTTCCTTTTATATACATACGTCTATTTTGTTAGATTTTCTTTTTTAATAAAGATAAGGCTTAGAATTTATCAAATGCAAATGTATATGGCGATAATACGTTCGTGTACTTTTTTTTTTTTTAACATACTGAATTAGGTAGATTTTCTACTGTAAAACCAAGTTTGCCGTCCTGAGGTAACTTGATCTGATCTATGTCCTAACCCATGACTTGGCGCTCCACAAATCCTGAACTCCCTGTACTGTGGATACCTGTCCCTCTACAGTAGACCCACCCGCTTCAAGGGTTGGGTGTTCAACCAAGTTGTTTTAATCTCATGGCGCCACCTGGTGGCAAATTTAGAAATTTCTGACTTGATCTCTTTTAATTTTTTAATTTTATTAAAGCAATTCTTTAAATGTTTATTCTTGAGAGAGAGAGAGAAAGAGAGAGAGAGTGCTTATGAGCGGGGGAGGGGCAGGGAGAGAGGAAGACACAGAATCGGAAGCAGGCTCCAGGCTCTGAGCTGTCAGCACAGAGCCCGACGCGGGGCTCACGCTAACAAACCAGCAGATCATGACATGACCTGAAGTCAGATGCTTAACCGACTGAGCCACCCAGGTGCCCCGCTTTTGTTACTTTTTAGGGAAATGTATAGATGTGGTTTCTTCTGTTATCACTGACATTTAATCTAATTCTGTTTCTTCCTTGTACCTTACATTTATCCCATTTACTCCCATGTCATTCTTTCACTTTCTCTTCCAAATTTCCTCAATATACTCATGCAAATCATTCTTTTTTTCCTTCCTTTGTTTTCTTCTTTTCCTGCCTTCCAGTCTCTCCTTTTGTTCTTTTATGAGTATAAATCTACCTCAGTTGTGGTTAACCATGGTAAAAGTAGTGCTGGGAACTAAGGGAAAAAACACAGGACGTATCTTTTAATGAAATCTGAGACAATAAAGTACCAGCCCTGCTGACCTTCAGAGTCCTTGAAAACACTTCAAGTTCCCTTTGAAATGTTCTCAGGTTTCAGGTACTCCTTAATCACCTAATTAATCCTGCCCAGTTTAACATCAAGCTCAAGTATTACAGAAAAATTTTAAGACTGTTAATAAGTTTCATGGTTTCTGTGTTCCTTTACTACTAGCTTTGACAAATAAGGGATTTCTACTGTATTTGACTACAAAGACTCAGTTTTTCATTATGGCTTAAACTGCCTGGAAACAACTACCACTGAAATCGTGCCGTCCATGGGAAAGAGCTCACCACAGATGCCCTTCCGGTACATAACTGATGTATAAGATAGAGATTTCCAGTAACTGCATTTCTACCTGCTTGAACCACAGCATAGAACGTACTGTGAGCAGTGTTTTCCCCAGTCCGAGAACTCGGGCGTGGATAAGCTTGGCTGGTTTCGTGACTTCTCTGTAGAATTTACTGTGACTTCATTTTTGGTGTCTCTAAGGGCTATCCCTGAGAATGGAAGGTGAGTCAGCTGCAGGAGACAGACCAGAGAAAGTAGGGCCGGAATCGATCTCTTTAACCTCTGCAGTGCCAACACGGACACAGAAGAGGTTTTTATTTCTCGTTTGTCTTAATCCACCCCGGTTTTCTGGCAGGCAGGCACAGTCTGTTGAGAATTTGCTTCTTCAAAGACATATTGATTTCAAAGGAGGTCTGTGAGTCTGCTTCGTGGCCAAAGGACATTTTAATAGTGCCTAGATTAATCACTAGAGAACCTCAAATCAAATATAAAATCTGATCAGTGTTATTTTAACACTTTGGGATCCATTATTCTCGTGAAACCGATTTATTTGTGTGGAGTTGCTACAACCATTAGAATTCTAGCATCCATTTGAAAGGGAGATGTCACCTGATTCTTATTTCCACATTGTAACAGTGGAGATTCAAGACTGGATTGGAAAAAACACAAGTTAAAAATTAGGAAGAAGATTGCTTTGGCACTTTGGTTGCCCAGGAGGCCCTGCCCAATCCGGGGTGACAAGGGTGCTTTTGTCATTCTGTACTATTTGACTTCCTTCTGGGTTCTTTTGCTAAGTGCTTCCTAACCCCTGATGTCTCTTTTGAAAGGTGGGGACCCAAACTGTATGCACTGTTCCAGATGCGTTCTTGTCAAAGCAGTATAAAGCAGATGTAACAGGAAGAAGGCTCCCTCCCTCGCTAGGTAAGTACAAATGGCGGCCATGGCCAGGGCCAGCCCACCTTTCCATGACACCCGCCATGCCCGCCCCTTGGCTGGACCCCATAAGACCCAAATCTGTTCACCCACAGCCTGGAACCATTAATCTAGTGGAGTGAATCCCCAAAGGAGGTCGCCTGGAGAAACCCCTACCGTTACAGCATCTAGTTCCACCCCCTGAAGGTTCTTTCTCCCTTGTTTGCATCTCTTGGGCTCTTTGCCAGTCACGCACATCTTCCTCCAATCTACTAGTTTTGACGTTGGGTAAGATGAGACTTTGTCCGTAATCTATGTGCGCTGATGGGACAGGCTGCTTTAGACTGTTCTCTTTTGTGATGTGGAGTGAGTATTGCAGCACAAGCTCACGCAGGTGATGCCGTGTGCTGCCGGGAATTCAGAAAGACTGAAAAATGAAGGGCTGTCCGTATACAATGAATAGAAGAGATCCAGAATCGGTTCATCAGCCAGGTTCGTGTTCTGCAATGATCTCAATTTGGAAACATTTAAAAGTCCTTGACCAACACGGTTACCTTGAAACAGGTTGTTTTAAAATTCTTTAATTTCCTTGGCGGAGACTGTTAAGACCCTTCCCATTGCTTTTTTTGTTTTTCTTAATTTTTTTTAACATTTATTTATTTTTGAGAGTGAGAGAGACAGAGCACGAGCGGGGGAGGAGCAGAGAGAGAGGGAGACACAGAATCCGAAGCAGGCTCCAGGCTCCGAGCTGTCAGCACAGAGCCCGACGTGGGGCTCGCACTCACAAACCATGAGATCATGACCTGGGCCGAAGTTGGACACTCAACCGACTGAGCCACCCAGGCGCCCCTAGATTTTTTTTTAAATGAGATTTAAAAAATGGTCATATAAGTTCGACCCAGGTCCAGAATTTTTAGAAATGATGTGCTTCCTTGGCCCAGGATTTTGGATTGCTTCAAAATGAGTTTAAGGTCGTCCAAGAAGCTCGGACGTTCTGTGACATCACCCAAATGTTTCCAGTGTTTCAACGTCCACTTGAAAGGCTTGTGGCACATGCATCATTGTTTTGAAAGTGGTGTAGGTGCTTGTAAATTCATAGAGTCCCAGTTAGTCATATTCCTGATTCCTGGGGTTTGAGCTAAAATCCCAACTTCGCACATGCTCTTATGTCCTAGCGAAAGCCACAGACGGTTCTCTTCCTGGCTACTCCTCTTTAAACCGTTGCTTCCAATGCAGGGACTTATGTAAGTCTTTCCATCTTGTTTGCCGATGGGCAAAAGCCCCCCAAGTTAAGATGTACCTGATGATTTGCGACTGTCCCCTCACCGGTTGTCATCCGTTAACGTTTTTGCTTTTTTTGAGCAAATCCTTTGAGCGAGTTTAACTGTGTGCTCTTGTCGTCAGAAGCAGGAAGAGAAGGTTTCTGCATGACTCACCGGGAAAGTCAAGATCAAATGACAGACTTCTGAATTATCCCCAGATGAATTTATTAAAGGATCAAAGGAGTTGGCAATCGCCACATCCTTCAGCTTGAAATGTCACAGAGTTGGCAGCCTTGGAAAAGTGCCGGGGCCTCTGTGGCTGATGTCGTGGACCCAGGAGAAGGGATAGGGACTCGCGAGTGGTCTTCTGGTCCTTCTGCTGCTGTCCTTAGGGCGTCCCAGCAGAAATCTCACGCGGTCTTTGTTGTGGCCAGCCCGTGGCGTTACGGGGAGGAGGAATCAGAGGTTCACGTACAGTCACAGACAAGTGAGAACTGGCTGGTTTCTTCAGGGACAGAGGCCCCATGGACACAGGTGCCAGGGGGCCAAATTGCCCATCGCTCCCCAAAGCCTCTGGCGGTCTGGGGTGTCCGGACTCCCAGACTTCTTGCTCTCATCCTCCAGGCCTTGTCCTTTGTCTGAGGGGCTAGGTTGACGGTGGCCTGGGAGGCCGGGTGAGACCCGATCTGAAGACCCTCATGCCGGACCCTCGAGGGGGAGGTGGCCTGAGGTGTGGAAGGCAGAGCTGGTGTAGGGAATGTGAGCTCACCCCTTGGGCACACCTGTTCCCCCCACCCCACCCCCAGCCTGCTCATCTTGCTCTCCCGTGATTCACATCACGAAGGTGTTCGTACCTGGGACACGAGCGGTCTCAGACCCGCCCCTCGCAGTTCTGGGTCTGAACGTGGCGAGATCTGCTCCGTTAGATTCCCTCTGAGATGGGAACAGTAGTGGGGCTGCGGCCGGAGCCACCTGCCTTCTGGTCGTCCCAGAACAGCCTGTATTCAGCGCACGGCTTCAGGAGCGCTCCCTGCCCCCCCCCCCCCATAATTCAGCACACTCCACCGTGGCTAAGTGTCCCCTACGAAATGTGGGAGGAGGTCCAGGTCCGAGGCCTCACCAGCTCTGCGATGCCAATATGCAGGTGTAGCCCAGTCCTTTCTCCCCTGACTTTCCTGTTCCCTCCCTGTCTTCGTGCAGGTCCCTGGCATCTGACACACGGCGAGCTGTAGGACGAGGACACACCAAGCCGTGCCTGATGTTCTGAATGTGTCTGTCCCCCCCGAACCCTGAACCTCAGCTGGAACCGGATGGACAAGAATTCCCCCCACCAAGGGCTCTTTCGCCGATGGTTCTCTTCACGGCTCAGTTTACTGTTGGTTTTCCCTCGCTCGCTGTTCTGTCTCTCTCCAAACCTCTCCTGGTTGCCTTTCCTAGGGACAGACCTTAGGAAGCTGGGCCGGGACTTGGGAATTTGTGCATTGCGCCCTGCGGCCCCAAGCATCCGCCTCGTCCTGTCTTCAAGGCACCGCCCCCTCAAGAGATGCCTGAAGGCATTGGCTTCTGAGAACCCACTTTTTTTTTTTTTTCTGCATGTCTAGCTTGTAAGGAGGGATATATGGAGAGCATTTCCTAGAATTTTCCACTTTTTCACAAAACGTATGTGACTTATTTTCGGCTTCGAACTGAGAGCAAATGTCGTGGCATACTGCTCCGTTTACTTGTGCACATGTGTGGAGTCTGGAGAAATCGACGCTACATTCCCTCTCCCGTCTGGGCTGTTTGTATAATTGTATATAAATGTAGCAATAAATATATTCTAACATCAGCCTGGGGCGCCTGATTCTGCACCCTCGCGGTAGGCAGTGTATAAATAGCGTGTTTTCAAGGAATTGCCCTGCTGACTGGCACGACCCGCCTGCCCCGTCCTCGTCCTCCGCGATTTCACGGAGTGTCAGTTTGGAGTTGGCCGGTGTTGGGCGAAAGAAGCCTGAGGAGCGTGGGGGCAGAGCCGGGATGTGACGCGGCATTATTAATTCACCAAGGGGCACTATGTCTGACACTCTGGGGTGGCTCAAATGTCCCAGGGCTGAAGCTCAGAGGATTGGGTGACAGTGTGCCTTCTGAGCCATTTTAACAGTGGCTCTGAAGTCCTCCGAGAACGAAATGTGTTACAATCACCCGGCAGGCACCCGCGGCCACAGAGTTACCTCTTAAAGATTTCCAGAAAAAAAAAAAAAAAGGCAAAATACGCCAACATGATGCTGAATTTTCCACCTGTCCCCGATGTTCTTCAAGGGTAAGGAGTCGAGCCGTTTAAGCAAATGTCCTCCTAACGGGGACAGACCCCTGAGCAAATAACCTTTCGATTTGGCGGGGATCATGCCGTCGGTCTCATGCCAAGGAGGATTTGTTCCCAAACTGGTCTCATAATTCGCTTGAAACCTTTGGTTATCAGGCATTTTTGCAACTGAGAAGAGAATCACATACTTTGTGGTTTCTCATCAGGTTGCTGTCTCTCAGGCTCCTCCTCGATTGCAAGAGGAAGTTGGCGCACAAGTTTTCCGCCCCCGGGATGTTATAGATCTGGAAGTCGGGTGTCCCATGCCAGTGGTTGAAAGACGGCTCCGTAAAAAGTGTGTGTTTCTTCTGAGACGGAGAGAAAGAGAGTGCAAGCGAGCGGGGCAGGGGCCGAGACAGAGGGAGAGAGAATCCCAAGCAGGCTCCATGCTGTCAGCGCAGAGCTCCGTGCAGGGCTCCAACTCACCCACCGTGAGATCATGACCTGAGCCGAAATCCAGGGTCGGTCACTCAACCGACGGAGCCACCCAGGCGCCCCTCAAGACTGCTTTTTACGTATTAGAGCAGCGTAGACTGGAGGGCCCGAGGAAATCACGTGGTCGAACCCTTCGAGCCACTGATTCATAACCAGGAAGGTGCCGGGTCTGTGAATTCACCTTCCGGCGACCTTCACCTCAAACTCCCCGCGGTACTCCCACACAGACATTTTCCACCCACGGTCTAGCCATGGCTGGTGATATGGGGGGACGTTATCTAAAAAGACAGGTGACAAATTATCATTTGCTTCTGGCGATGGCGTCATAACAGATAAGCCCAATTATAGACACCGCCGCGTAAGCTTGTTTATGGAGCTGTGGAGGATGGAGAAGTGGTCTTAAACCTGGGCACCCGTCCGTCTCTGCCTCCGACTGGGAGTCAGGGCCTGGATGTTTCTCCCCCCCTGTGCGCCTCTGATGGGCCTGCTGGGAGATGAGGTGTTGGGACTGAATGATTTCCGGGATCCTTTCTGTTCTTTGAGTCTCTCCTCCTCTGGCCAAGGGAAGGGAGTAGCCAACCTTCAGTGCAGCCATGGAAGGTCACGAGAGGGCAAAAATGGGCAACGGAGAGGCAGGAGAGAGTTAGGAAGGTGGCTTACATCCAGAGAGGGACGACTGCATTAAGGCAACGGCAAGTCAAAGCACCACCTCTCCAACGGGGAGGAAAGAGGGACTCAGCTCTCACTTTCCACGTGCCATCGGCTGGGTCCCTTCTTGAGCTGTCTTTTTTTTTTTAATTTTTTTTAATGTTTTATTTCTTTTTGAGACAGGGAGAGACGGAGTATGAACAGGGGAGGGTCAGAGAGAGGGAGACACAGAATCTGAAACAGGCTCCAGGCTCTGAGCTGTCAGCACAGAGCCCAACACGCGGCTCGAACTCACGGACCGAGAGATCATGACCTGAGCCGAAGTCGGCCGCTTAACCGACGGAGCCACCCAGGCGCCCCTCGAGCTGTCTTTTGCAGAGGACAGAAAGGCTAAACTGACCCTGAATTGGGACACACGGGTGGGAAGCTGAAGCCTCAGACCAAGAAGCCACCTCACCAGGAGGGACAGTGCCGTGAAGTGCCTCCCTTGACCTTGGAAAGCGACTTCAGTCTCCATCAGGCAAAACGACAGGGGCTTAGCAAACAAAAGAGAGAAAAGCTAGGGAGCGGGGTGGCTCAGTGGGTTCAGCGTCTGTCTTCAGCTCAGGTCATGTTCTCGGGGTTCGTAGTCTGTGGGTTAGAGCCCCGCGTGGGGCTCTGTGCTGACAGCTTGGAGCCTGGAGCCTGCTTCGGATCTCTGTCTCTCTCTGCCCCTCCCCTGCTTGCACTGTCTGTCTCTGTCTCTCTCAAAAATAAACAGTAAAAAAAAAAAAAAAAAAATTCAAAAGGGAAAAAGCTGGTCACTTCCGGTCACTAATCACCCACAGCAGCACGTGTGAAGGAACACGTGGGTGGGGGCGCCTCCCTCCTCCAGCTTCCACGAGAGGCTCTTACGCGCCACACTCCCGCCCCTGCCCCACCCGCCCCCTTTCTGAGCAGGTGGGAGCGGTTGCCCGGCTGGTGAGTGTGCAGAGGAGGGGATGCCCAGGGCTCGCCTCGCCTTGGCCCGTGGGGACCCGGCTGTCTGCTTGGAGGCACCGGGTACGGCCCGCTCCTCCTCCCGCTAGAGGCAGGTGGGCCCCCACACGTGCGCGTTGTCACCTGAACAGCCATTGGAGTCACCTGGAGGGTTTGTTAAAACACCCGCTCGGCTCCGCTCCCAGGGTTTGTGATTCAGGGCGAGGCGTGCGGCCGGAGCGTTTGTGTCTCTAGAAAATTCCCAGCGGAGGCTGCCCGTGGCTGCTGGGCTGGGGACCGTGTCTCCGGATGCGGGGAGAAGGAGACCCGTTGACTGGCCCCCACATTCTCCCCAACTGCATGCTCACGTTCGCAAGGCCGGCTGAGTCAGGGGCGCGTCCTCCGCCAGGCCGAGGCCAGCGAAGCTTCTCTGGTCCGGGTGAGTAGCTGCAGACACCCACCGCCTCCTGGAGCCGCGGCCTTGGGGAGCGACAGACCCTTACGAATTAGACTCACTTCTGTTCCACGCGGAACACGAGTCGGATCAATGCCAGCCACAAACCGGCCCGAAACGCCCGGTCCGAAACAGAATCGGAGACACCTGAGCGCTTGGCTGCCCTTGATGCAACCTCGTTAGGGCACCTGCGCACACGGACGGGGGACTGGGCTCCTGGGCGGGGCGGGGGCTGGTTTCAGAAAACCCCGCGGCCTGACACGAGGTACCAGCACTGGCGTGTTCGTGGACAGTGTGAGGCACCTTCACACCCTGGACCCACCAGGGGAAGGAACGCCAGCCCAGAAGCGGAACGCGTGTCCCCCACGGTCTCCTGGTTTTTCTCCGCTCCTAGACCCTCCTGCAGGTGACTGCTGCCCCCAGTCCTCACGGGGGAGGATTCTGAAAAATCGCTTTTCCCCAACCTGTCCCGTTGCCTTGCGGGGCGGCTGGCCTCCCTCTGTGCCCTGCGGGTGCCTGCTCGCCCACACAGTACGGCCCTTCCAGCACAGCCAGGCTCCTGGTCGGCCGCCAGCAGCCAGACTTCCCTCCTTCCTTCAGGCCCCCCACCCCACCTCGTCAGAAGGGTTTTCCCTTCTCCCTTCTGCCCATTTCTGTGAGTCAGAGCGGCGAGGCCCTCGCATGGACCCCGACCACACCTCAGGGGCTCACCCCTTGCTCTGCGTGCGTTTGGGCTGTTCTGTTCCTCACAGTTCTGGGGGGGACCTGCTGTCCCTGTGCCACACAGAACGTGTGGTTTCTCAGGTGCCGTCACAGGGGGACAGAGACTGGAAAAGCCAGCACGGGCTTTGCACCACCTTAGGGACCAGGAATGACGCTCTTGTCCTGTCTCACTGGTCAGACCTAGTGACTTTTCTTCTCCTTCTTTCATGTTTGTTCATTTTTCAGAGACACAAATTGAGCGAGCGGGGGAGGGGCAGAGAGAGAGGGGGACACAGAACCAAAAGCGGGCTCCAGGCTCCGAGCTGTCAGCACGGAGCCGGACGCGGGGCTCGAACCCACGAACCGTGAGATCGTGACCTGAGCTGCAGTCACCGGCTTCATTCACTGAGCCACCCAGGCGCCCAGGCTCGCCTCATTCTTAGGACCAGACTGTGTCCCCCTGTGCCCTGGGGCACTCCTGTGCTCCCTTTCCTCAGCCTTCTCCTACAGCGTTTATATTCGGTACAGCACTGCTTCTCCACCAGGGGGATTTTGACCCCCCGCCGCTGCCGCCCCAAGGGACTTTGACATGGTGGGGGCACATCTTCCAGTCTTAGGACCTGGGGTCTGTCGGGCACTGGTGTCTCGTGGGCGGGAACCCGATGCCAGCAAGCATCCTGCAGGGCGCGGGGCACCGGGCGTCCCGGCCCCCCGCCCCGCCGTGTCCGTGGTGGCCGGACTGGGAACCCCACTGCCCACGGCGCCCCTCGTGCGCAGGGGTTGCGCCACTCCCCCCCCACGCCGCGTCTGCGTGGGGAGATGGCACCGAGCACTGTGGCCGCAGCCGGCCGGCGGCCTGAGCCCTGGCCCTCGAGGGGGCCCGGCGACCTGCAGGAGCGGGCAGGCCGTGGGGGCGGCGGCCAGGAAGGAGGGGGGCCTGAGCGGCGAGCGCCGGCGCCCCCGCAGCCGCGGGGGAGTGGGGTTCTCGGGGTTCTTCCCCCGGCAGCTCCTCGCCCGCCCACGGGCGCGCCGGCCCCCCGCGCCTCGCGTGCTTCTGCGGTGCCGTTGGTTCCGGCGCAGTGGCGAGACCGAAGGAAGGGCCGCCAACCTCAGCGGCCGTGAGCCCTTCCTCGCCCCTGGCCTCGCGGCAGGCTGGGCCTCTGGGGCCCGAAACGAGCTCCGCGCGAGGGCCGACTTGATCGCTTTGCGCAGGGTGGCTTCGGGCAACTCGGTTAACCTCCCCGGACGGAAATTTCTAGGAGGGGCCGAGAGTGCAGGGGCCGCGCTAAGACGGAACGCTTGGACCCACATGTTCAGAGCTGACTCTAGAGTGTGTGCTGAGCCCGAGGTGACTAAGAATCTCCGGGAGCAAGAGCCGCCTCTTTCTCTAGGCCGCGGCTGCTGTGGACGGCAAAGCTGACGACCATCCGGGCGCCCTACTGAGCGCCACCTGAGTATGTGGTCACCCGGCCCGGGACGTCTGCCTTTCCCTGCTCTGTCGGGACCCTGACTGTGCCTGTTGTCATCTCTGGGGACACCTTCTCATTCGTACATCAGAACACGAGGGCCCCATCGTAGCCAAGGCCTGAGGCTCTTTGGCCCAATCCCCTCTGGGCCGTGCGCGTCTTGTCCCCCGAGGATGAGGTGGTGGGGGCTCCAGGAGCGCGTGGCCTTCGAGGAGTTAGGACCTAGACCCCCAGTGTGTGCAGGTGTGTGTAGCCGGGACCTCGGCCACCTCTAGACACGTTTTAAGGTGACGCCTGGAATGTGGCAACAGAGGCACTTGTTGGTTCGTCATGTATCCACTGAGCGTCGAATAGATGAAGCCGCTGCCTGGCGGAGTCTCTATTCCAGGACAGGGAGACGGGCAATAAACAAGGCACACGTTAAGTCAGATGGTGATGATTGCTCTGGAGAATCGGGGCGCCCGGGGACTAATGGCAACGCGATTGCTGGCACACTTATTACCGAAGTGGAGCTCACCTCCCATGTTGTAGGTGCTTCTGGGGTGCAATGCAGTGACTCCACAGTCCTAGACATGATGCAGGCGTAGTTACCATCTGTCAATGAAATGTTACAATGTGCCCAAGATGTTCCGTAGGGTGCTTTGCATCGCCCTTACTTTTACAACTGAAAGCATGAACCTCTTCATCCCCCTCACCTATTTGGTTAATCCCATCGTAACACCCCTGGCCTAGCAACTATGGTTTGTTTTCTGTGTTGAGAAGTCGATTTGCATTGGTTTGTTTTGTTGTTTAGATTCTTCTGGCATTTGTCTATTTCTGGGTGACCAATTTCACTCAGCCTAATACCCTCTAGGTCCATGTATGTTGTGGAAAAAGGCAAGAACATAACCTTCTTCGTGGCTGAGTAATATTCCACGATCCATCTTAACTGCTTCTTAACTATTTATCAGTGGTCACAGACTGCTTCCCTAACTGGCAAATGTAAATAATGATACAGTAAACATAGAATGACACTTATATAATTTTGAATTCGTATTTTTGTTATGTTTGGTAAATACACATTAGTAAAGTTACTGCGTGATGTCGGATTCCAATGTTTAATTTTTTGAGGAATCTCCATGCTATTTTCCATGGTGACTCCGCGGGTTGGTGTTCCCACCCCCAGGGCACTGTGGTTCTGGGCCAACACTCGTTAATTCTTCCACTGTCGACACTAGCCATTCTGACACCTTGTACTTTTCTAGTGCATTTCCCTGCTAATGAGTGATGTCGAGCATCTTTTCGTGAGTCTTCTTTGGAAAACTGTGTGTTCAGGCCGTCCGCCCGATTTTCCATCAGACGTTTATTCATTGGTTGGTAGTAGTCCTAGATAGAAATTTTGGATATTAGGTCCTCATGGGATGTGTCCTTGGCAAACTTCTCCCGTTCAGTAGGATGCCTTTTCGTTTGATGGGTGACTTCCTTCACTGTGCAAAAGCTTTCTATCTTGGTGTAGTCCCAATTATTTACTTTTGCTTTAGTGTTTATTTTTATTTTGCCTGAGGCGATATGTCTAGGAAAATGTTGCTGGGCCAGTGTCCAAGAGATCACTGCCTGTGTTTTCTTCTAGGAGTGTTAGGGTTTCAGGTCCGACATTTAGGTCTTCAATCCATAGTAGGCTTATTACTGTGCATGATGTGAGAGAGCGGTCCTATTTCCTTTCTGTGCACATAACTGTCCAGTTTTCCAAGCACCATTTATTGAAGAGCCTTTTTCCCCATTGTATGTTCTTGCCCCCTTTATCATAGGGTAATTGACCCTGAGTGTGGGTTTATTTTTGGGCTCTGGTTTCTGTTCCCTTGATGTGCGTGTCCCTTTTTGTCCCAGTCACATCCTGTTTTGATTACTGTAGCTTTGCAGCAAACCTTGAAATCTGGGACTGTGACATCTCTAGCTTTGTTCTTCTCTCTCAAGGTTGCATTGGCTCTCTGGGGTCTCTGGTGGTGCCACAGGCATTTTAGGATCACTTGTTCTGTAAAAAATATTACTGGTGTTGTGATAGGGATGGCTTGGATCTGTAGGTTGCTTCTGGTAGGAGGGATCTCGGAACAATATTTTTCCATTCCGTAAGCATGGAATATCTTTCCGTTTGTGTCATCGTCAGTGTCCTTCATCTGTGTTTCCTAGATTGTGGAGTGCAGGTCTTGGACCGTCTCGGCTGAGGTGATTCCTAGGTATTTTGTTCTCTTGGTTGCAGTGGACATGAAATTGTTTCATGTGTCTGTCACATGGTGATGAGTGTATAGAAACGCAAGAGATTTCTGTGAGTTTTGCATCCTGCCACGTTCTTGAATGCACATCTTCTAATGGTCCTTTCGGAGGAGTCCTCAGGGTTTTCTAGGCAGAGTATCATGTCGTCTGCAAACAGTGGTGGTTTTACTTCCTCGTCAACAATTTGGACGCCTCTCCTTTCTTCTCCTCGCGGGACTGCTGTGGCTGGGACTTGGAATACACCCCGGGTCAAAGTGGTGAAAGCGAAGATTGCCTTGTTCTCTGGTTTTCACCCTCGAATATGATGTCAGCTGTGTGTTTATCACATGTTCATTTTATGATGCTGAGGTATGTTTGCTCAAAACCCACTTTTTGGAGAGTTTTCACGATCAACTTACATGAGTGTTACCGTTGGTTTTTTGCATCTATTGAGACATTCACCTGATTGTTATCCTTCATTTTGTTAATGTGGTATATTGTTTAGTTTTTAATATCACCCTTGTGTTTCTCAGAGTAAATTCAAGTTGTTTGTCTTGAATGACGACTTTAATATGTTTCTGAACATAGTTCGCTGCTATTTTGTGGAGGTTTTTGCATATGTTTATCTGGCTTATTTGCCTATAGTTTCTTTCATTGTAAATGTCTTTGGTGTTGGTCTCCAGGTAATTTTTTTTTTAAGAATGTGTTTGGAATCTTTTTTTCCCCCTAATTTTGGGAATAGCTTGATAATAGAAAATAATGCTTCTTGAATCTCTCAATGCAATCACTTTTTAATCCATGTGTCTTGGGCTTTTATTTGTTGAGGTCTTTCTTTACCTATTCAATTTCATTATTTTTCTATTCAGATTTTCCTTTTTTTTTTCTTTTTTTTTTTTGAGAGAAAGAAAGAGAGCAAGTGAGTAGGGGAGGAGCAGAGAGAGAAGGAGAGAGAGAATCCCAAGCAGGCTCTGAGCTGTCAGCTCGGAGCCCGATGTGGGGCTTGAACTCACAAACTGTGACATCATGACCTGAGCCAAAGTTAAGAGTTGGATGCTTAACCAACTGAGATACCCAAGTGCCCCCCATTTTTTATTTTTTTGAAGATTTTATTTTTGTAATTTGTTTGCTTTTTGTTACTGAATATTTTAGCATACTTTTTTTTAGTTTCTTCTAATGGTTTCTGTGGTGTCATGTATTACTTTTGCTATTTTATTTCTGATTTTATTGATTTTTTTTTTCCATGAGTCTGGCTTTAGGTTTATCGATTTATTTACCTTTTCAAATAATCAGCTTTGGTTTCATTAATTTTTTTTTTCTCAGTCTCTTCCTTCATTTATTTCAATTCTGAGGTTTGTTATTTTAGTTTTTCTACTAATGGGATTTCTTTCTTTTTCTAATTTATTTAGTTGTAATACTAAAAAAATTGTTGTGATTTTTTTTTTTTTGTTCTTGATGTCTACTTGTATCACTTTAATTTCCCTCTTAGAACTTCTTTTGGTGTGACTGCAAAATTTTGGGTCATTGTGTTTTCATTTTCATTTGTTTTCATGTTTCTTGATGAATTTATCATTGTCCTATGGGTTGTTGACTAGGTTGTCATTTGCCCATGATGGTTTTTATTTTTTTCCTTGTAACTGATAACTAGCTTTCATACTTGAGGTTTGAAAAGATGCATGCTATGATCTCTGTCTTGTTACATTTATTGAGACTTGCTTTATGATCTCACATGTGACCTGTATTGGAGAATGTTCCATGTATACTTGAAAACAATGTGTATTCTGTTGTGTTTTCATGGTTAATTCCATCTTATCTAATGGATCATTCAAAGATCCTGTTTTCTTTTTTAAAAAAAATTTAAATGTTTATTCACTTCTGAGAGAGAGAGAGGCAGAGTGCAAGCAGGGGAGGGGCAGAAAGGGGGAGACACAGAATCCCAAGCAGGCTCTAGGCTGTGAACTGTTATCACAGAGCCTGACCAAGGGCTCGAACTCACAAACCATGAGATCATGACCTGAGCCAAAGTCAGACATTTAACCAACTGAGCCACCCAGACGCCCCTTGTTTGTTTTTTCTTTCTTTTCTTTCTTCCTTTTCTTTCTTTTCTTTCTTTCTTTTCTCTTTCTTTTCCTTTTCTTTCTTTTGTTTTCTTTTGTTTTCTTTTCTTTTGTTTTCTTTTCTTTTCTTTTCTTTTCTTTTCTTTTCTTTTCTTTTCTTTTCTTTCTATGTTTGTTCATTTAGACACAGGCAGACAGAGCATGAGTGGGGACGGGCAGAGAGCTAGGACACAGAATCTGAAGCAGGATCCAGACTCTGAGCTGTCAGCACAGAGCCCATGTGGGGCTCGAGCCCATGAATGGGGAGGTCATGACCTGAGCCGAAGTCAGATGCCCCTACTGTTTTCTTCTTAAAATTTTAATATTTTATTTAATTCAGTGGCCCAAATATTATTTCATTGTATAATCAAGACAAATGTATCAATTGAAAATATTTCCCACGTTCTATTTGAGTCTATTTCTGAACTTTCAAACCCTATTCCATTAACCTATCTGTGGACCCTGTCAAAAGTACCACACTCGTGATACTGTAGATTTATATAGTATCTCCTGAGGTCGGGTAGTGATAATTCTTGCACTACTGGTGGACATTTTAATTTCTGCAACCAGAAAACTTTATTAGAGAAGATTAATTATATCTATCCAAATATGCCCTGTGCCAATGTCTCAAATTCACTTTATTTTTTATTTTCTATCTCTAGTTTCATCTAGTGGAATTGTCCAGAATAGCTCATTACAAGTTCTGTCATGAAGCTATAGGACACCATTTACATATTTCAGTAATGAAATTCAAAACATAAGTTGATAACGAATTACAATAATGATGATAGGCACCGAATTTTAAAACAAATTACTTCTAATTATCAAACGTCCTAGGAAAGGTTAATATGAAAAAAGCAAAGTTAAAGGAAACTCACCAACCATAGTATCTTTCCTCTTGGGAGTTAACTTTTAGAGACACGGGCAATGTGGTCACATGTACCTTTAAACACCATTGTGATACTGCTCAGTCCAGATTGAAATTTAGTATGATATATGTAAATCTTGAATTTTTAGTGTTTTAAAAAAATTCCAGTGTAGTCAACAGTGTTTTATTGGTTACAGGTGTACAATATAGTGATTGAACACCTCCACATATCACCCAGTGCTCATCAGACAGGTGCACTCTTTAATCCCCATCACCTATTTGCCCAACCCCCCTTCCTCTGGTAACCGTCTATTCTCTGTAGGTAAGAGCCTGTTTCTTGGTTTGTCTTTCTGTTTTTTGCACCTTTGCTCATTCATTTTGCTTTTTAATTTCCACATATGACTGAAATCACATGGTATTTATTCTCTGACTAATTTTGCTTAGCATTATGCTCCCTAGCTCCATCCAAGATTTCATTCTTTATTATGGCTGAATAATATTTCATTGTGTGTGTATGTGTGCCCTTAGTATACACACACACACATCTTCCTTATCCATTTGTCCATCAGTGGACACTTGGGCTGCTTCCATAATTTGGCTATTGTAAATAATGCTGCAATAAATACAGAGATGCATAAACATAGGGGTGCATGTATCCCTTTGAATTAGTGTTTTTGTATTTTTGGGGTAAATACCCAGTAGTGTGATTACTGAATCGTAGGGTAGTTCTGTTTTTTTAATTATTTTTTCTTTATTAAAAACATTTTTTTAACGTTTATTCATTTTTGAGAGACAGAGACAGAGCACGAGCGGGAAAGGGGCAGAGAGAGAGGGAGACATAGCATCTGAAGCAAGCTCCAGGCTCTGAGCTGTCAGCACAGAGCCCGACGTGGGGCTAGAACTCACAAACTGCAAGGTCATGACCTGAGCCGAAGTCAGACGCTCAACTGACTGAGCCACCCAGGCGCCCCTTTAAATTATTTTTTAAGTTTATTTATTTTGAGAGAGAAAGAGTGTGTGAGCAGGGGAGGGGCAGAGAGAGAGGGGGAGAGAGAATCTCAAGGAGGCTCCACACTGTCATCATGGAGCCCAATGCAGGGCTCAGTCTCACCAACCATGAGATCATGATCTGAGCTGAAATCAAGAGTCAGATGCTTAACCACTTGAGCCATCCAGGCACCCCCTAACTTTTTGAGGAAACTCCATACTGTTTTCCAAAATTGCTGTATCAGTTTGGGTTCCCACCAACAGCGCAAGACGGTTCCTTTTTTCCCCACATCCTGCCAACACTTGTTTCTTGTGATTTTGATTTTAGTTGTTCTTCTGGTGTAAGGTGATGCCTCATTGTGGTTTTGATTTGCATTTCTCTGAGGATGAGTGACGTTGAACGTCTTTTCATGTGTCTTTTGGCCACCTGGATGTATTCTTTGGAGAAATATTTGTTCATGTCTTCTGCCCATTAAAAATGTTTTCCCAGTGTTTGTTTATTTATTTTGAGGGAGAGAGAGAGACAGAGCATGAGTGAGGAAGGGGCAGAGGGAAGGGAGGATATTTGGAAGCAGGCTCCAGTCTCCAAGCTGTCAGCACAGAGCCCAGTGCTGGGCTTGAACTCAGGAACAGTGAGATCGTGACCTGAGCCGAAGTTGGACGCTTAACTGACTGAGCCACCCAGGCACCCCTTCTGCCCATTTTAAAATTGGATTATTTGGGTTTTTTTTTTTTTTTTTTTGGTGTTGATTTGTATAAGTTCTTTATATATTTTGGATATTAGCCCTTTATTAGGTAAGTCATTTACACATATCTTCTGCTGTTTCATAGGTTGCTTTTTAATTTTGGTGATTGTTTCCTTTGCAGTGCAGAAGCTTTTTATTTTGATATAGTTAAAATAGTATATTTTTGCTTTTATTTCTCTTGCCTCAGGAGAAATACCTAGAAAACTGTTGCTACGGCTGATGTCAGAGTTGACCGCTTGTGCTCTCTTCGAGGATTTTTATTGTTTCAGGCCTCACATTTAGGTCTGTATTTTGAGTTTATTTTTGTGTATGGTGTAAGAAAGTGGTCCAGTTTAATTCTTTGGCATGTAGTTGTCCAGGTTTCCCCAGCAGCATTTATTGAAAAGACTGTCTTTTTCCCATCGGATATACTTTCCTGCTTTGTCAAAGATAAATTGAGCAAATAGTTGTGGCTTTATTTCTGGGTTTTCTATTCTGTTCTATTGATCTATGTGTCTATTTTTGTGCCAGTACCATACTGTTTAAATTACTAAAGCTTTGTAATAGAACAGTCTGGAACTGTGATGCCTCCAGCTTCGCTATTCTTTTTCAAAAGTGCTTTGATTATTCAGGGTCTTTTGTGGTTCCATATATGTTTTAGGATTGTTTGTTCTAGCTCTGTGAAAAATGCTGTTGGTATTTTGATAGGGATTGCATAAAATGTGTAGATTGCTTTGGGTAATACAGACAGATTAACAAAATTTGTTCTTATAATCCATGAGCATGGAATATCTTGCTATTTTTTCTGTGTGTTTCCTTCACTTTCTTTCATCAATGTTTTATAGTTTTCAGAGTGCCAGTCTTTCACCTCTTGGGTTAAGTTTATTCCTAAGTATGTTATTACTTCCGGTGGAATTGCAAATGGGTTTGTTTTTTAATTCCTCTTTCTGTTGTTTCATTATTACTGTATAGAAATGCAACAGATTTCTGCACATTTGCTTTTATATCTTTGGGGTTTCCTAAATGCATTTGCCAGTTCAAGTAGTTCTTCGGTGGAGTCTTGTGAGTTTTCTCTATTTAGTATCATGTCGTCTGCAAAAAGTGGAAGTTTTACTTCTTCCTTACCAGCATGGATGCCCTTTGTTGTCTGACTGCCACGGTCAGGACTTTGAGTACTAGGCTGAATAAAAGTGGTGAGAGGAGACATGCTTGTCTTCTTCTTGACCTTGGGAGAAAACTCTGTTTTTCTCCCATTGAATAGAGTGTTCACTGTGGGTTTTTCCTACATGGACTTGATTATCTTGAGGTATATTCCCTCTAAACCTACTTTGTTGAGGGTTTTTATCAGGAATGGATGTTGTACTTGGTCAAATGCTTTTTCTTCATCTATTGAAATGATCATATGTTTTTTATCCATTTTCTGATTGATGTGATGTATCACATTGATTGCCTTGCAAATATTGAACCATTCTTGGATCCCAGAAATAAATCCCAGTTAATCTTAGTGAATGATTTTTTAAAATGCATTGTTGGATTCAGTTTTCTAGTATTTTTTTTTGAGGAGTTTTGCATCCATGTTCATCAGAGATCTTGGCCTATAGTTCTCTTTTTTTGGGGTGTCTTTATCTGGTGTTGGTATCAGGGTGATACTGGCCTCATAGAATGAGTTTAGAATTTTTTCCTTGTATTTAAAATTTTTTTTAAATGTTTTTATTTATTTTTGAGACAGAGAGTGACCGCATGAGCAGGGGAGGGGCAGAGAGAGAGGGAGACACAGAATCCGAAGCAGGCTCCAGGCTCTGAGCTGTCAGCACAGAGCCTGACACGGGGCTTGAACTCAGACTGTGAGATCATGACCTGAGCTGAAGTCGGACGCCCAACCGACTGAGCCACCCAGGCACTCCACTTTCCTTGTATTTTTTAAAAATTGTTTGAGAAGAACAGGTGTTAAGACTTCTTTGAATGTTTGGTAGAATTAGACTGTGAAGCTGTCTGGTCCTGGACTGTTTGGGAGCTTTTTGATTCCTGATTAATTCTCCTTGCTGGTAATAAACCTGTTCAAATTTTCTTTTTTTCCCTGATTCAGGGCTGAGCCACCTGAGCCATCCAGGTGCCCCAGTTTTATTGATTTCTTTTTTTTTTTTTTTAACCAGCTCCTGATTTCACGGATCTGTTCGTTTGCTATTTAAGTTTCTATGTTATTTATTTTTGCTCCAATCTTTATTATTTCCTCCTCCTCCTGCTTTTGGGTTTTGTTTGTCCCCCCCCCGCCCCAGTTCCTTTTCAGTGTAAGGTTAGGTTTTTAAAAAAACGTCTTGCTTCTTGCGTTAGGCTTATATTAACTATTTGCTTCCCTCTTAGAAACACTTTGGCTGCATCTTGAAGCTTTTAGACCATTGTGGTTTTCATTTTTGTTTCCATGTACTTTTTAATTTCTTCTTTGATTTCTTGGTTGACCCATTCATTGCTTAGCAGCATGTCATTTAACCTCCATATATTTGTAGTCTTTCCAGAATTCTGGTGGTTGCCTTCTAGTTTCATAGCCTTGTGGTAAGAAAAGATGTGGGGGTATGACTTCGATCTTGAATTTGTTCAGGCTTGTTTTGTGGCCTAATACGTGATTTTTTCTGGGAATGTTGCAGAGAATGCGTATTCTACTGGTTTAGGATGGACTATTCTGAATATATCTGCTAAGCCCATCTGGTCCAGGGTTTCATGCAAAGCCACTGTTTCTGAGGAGTTGAGATGGCAGAGCTGCACGGAGACCCTGACCTTGTCTTGTCCCTGAAACGCCGATAGATCAGCACCAAACCATTTTGAAAACCTAGGAAACTGACCTGAGGATCAATGCAACAATCTGCATAACTTGAGCCACAAAACTCACCAGAAAGAGAAAAATTTATTTTTATTTTTTTACTTTATTTTTCTTAAAAATTTGTTTATTTCATCTTATTCTATAAATTTCTTTTAATTTTTAAGTTTTTTCTTATCTTTTTTTTTTCTCTCCTTTTTTTTCCCTCTGTTGTATCAAATTTCTTTCAAGAAGCAGACTGAAACACACCTAGGATCTAGCTCCCTTTAGTTGATTTTTGTTTTTAATTTTTAATTTTATTAATGTTTATTTGTAAGAGAGAGCACGGGCAGGGCAGAGGCAGAGAGAGAGGGACACACAGATTCCGAAGAAGGCTCCAGGTTCTGAGCTGTCAACACAGAGACTGACGTGGGGCTCGAGCTCGGGGACCGTTCAGATCATGACCTGAGCTAAAACTGGATGCTTAACTGACTGAGCCATCCTTTTCTTCCTTCAAAAGGACAAAATGAAGGAATTCACCCCAAAGGAAAAAACAGGAAGAAATGACAGCAAGGGACTTAACACAGATATAAGCAGGATGTCTGAACTAGAATTTAGAACCACGATAATAAGAATACTAGCTAGGGTTGAAAAAAGCATAGAAGACACCAGAGAATCCCTTTCTGTAGAGATAAAATAAATAAAATCTAGTCAGGCCAAAATTTCAAACTGCTGTAACTGAGATGCAGTCTTGAATGGATGCTACAATGGATGTAAAATTATGGAGAATAACAAAGCAGAAAAAAAAAGAGGGAAACAAAGGCAAAAGACCATGATACAGGACTTGGAGAACTCAGTGACCTCTATTTGCATGATAAATGTTTCTTTATCCCCTTACTTAACATCTGCAAGTGTCTTTATGTCTGAAATGAGTTTGTTGTAGGCAGCATATGGATGGATCTTAATTTTTTATTTACTCTTTTACCCTCTGTCTTTTGATGGGAGCCTGTAGTTGATTTACACTCAAAGTAATCATTGATACGTGTTCCTGTCCTTTTGTTACTTGTTTTGGGGTTGCCTTTGTAGTTTTTCTCTGATCTTTCTCATGCTCTCTTCCATAGTTGGCTGGCTTTCTTTAGCGATATCCTTGGATTCCTTTCTCCTTATTCTTTGCATATCTATCAGTGGTTTTTGATTTATGGTGACCGTTAGGTTTGTATATAACATCTCCATATAGCAGTGTATATGAAGTTGGTGGTCGCTTAAGTTTGAAGCCATTCTGTATACCACCTCTGGTTTGGGTTTTATATGGTGTCATATTTTACATCCTTTTGTTTTGAGAATTCCTTGACTGATTTTTTTTTTTTTTTTTTTTTTTAACAGAAATACTTACCTTGACTGCTTTTTTGTTTCTTACTTATCATACTCTCACTTACGGTCTTTCCTTTCTACTCAGCAAGTCCCCCTTAGTATTTCTTGTGGGGCTGGTTTATTGGTCACAAACTCCTTTAGTTTTTGTTTGACAAACTCTTTTTCTCTCCCTCTATTCTGAATGATAGTCTTCATGGATAGAGGATTCTTGGTTGCAGATTGTTACCTTTCAGCACAAGGATACTGTTTACCACTTGGTTTTCTTCCTGAATGTTCTATCCATTGATGTGAGTGAGTTGTTAAAGTTCCCTACTTTTATTGGACTACTGTCGGTTTCGCCTTTTTTGTATGATATTTTCTTAGGCATTTAAATTTGCTTTAATATTGGGTGGATTTGTATTTATGATTGTTATATACTATTGTTGGATTGATTATCATTGTGTAATGTTCTTCATTGTCGCTCGTTACACACTACATTTTAAAATCTATTTTGTCTGATGTAAGTATTCCTACCCCAGTCTTTTTCCCCTTCCATTTGCATGGAATATCTTACTCCATCTGTTAACTTTCAGTCTGTGTGTTTCTGAACATACAGGTCTGAAGTGAATCTCTTATAAGCAGTGTATGGATGGGTCTTTATAATTTTGTAGAAATTTTTAATGTTTGTTTTGAGAGGAAGATCACATGTGCGTGAGCAGGGGAGTGGCAGAGAGAGAGGGAGAGAGAATCCCAAGCAGGCTCCATGCTCTGTGCAGAGACAGATGCAGAGCTTGCCCTCAAGACTAATAGGTCATGATCTAAGCTGAAATCAAGATTCAGCTGCTCAACCAACTAAACCACCTAGATGCCCCTATGTAGGTCTTTTTCGAAAAATTCATTCTGTTACCATATGTCTTCTCATTGGAACATTGAAACGGCTTAAACTTATTGCTGGTAGGTATTTACTTATTGCCATTTTGTTAATTGCTTTCTGGTTGTTCTGTTTTTCTTGCTCTCGTAATTGATGAGTTTCTTGAGTGTTAATGCTTAAGTCTCTTTCTTTTTATATTTTGTATATCTTCTATAGATTTTTGTTTTGAGGTCACTGTGAGGCTCATATATAACATCCTAAGTATGTTGTAGTCTATATGAAATTGATAATTACTAAAGTTCAATAACATTCTGGAAGAACTCCATTTTTATCCCCTCCACATTATATATATATGTTGTCATATTTTACATCTTTTTATTTTGTAAGTCCTATAACCAGTTTTTTTAGATATAATTGATTTGGTCTTTTAGCCTTCATACTTGCTTTATAAATAATTGACCTATCTTTACTATCAGTTTGTTTTTCTTCATGAAATTTTTAAAAATAATTTTCTTCCAATTCTGACCTTTTCTTTCCACTTAACGAGGTTCCTTTAACAGTTTTTTTTTTTTTTTAAGTCTGGTTTAATGGTGTTAAACTCCTTTTAACTTTTTGTCTGGGAAACTCTCCTTCAGTTTTTTTTTAACACTATATTATTAAGTACTCAATAAATTACACTAGTATTGGAGGATACCTTTGTGTATTTTTTTCTTTTATTATTTTTTAAAATTTACATCCAAATTAGTTAGCGTATAGTTGCTATAATGATTTCTGGAGTAGATTCCAGTGATTCATTCCCTATGTCTAACACCCATTGTTCATCCCAACGAGTGTCCTCCCTAATCCCCCTTATCTACTTAGCCCATCCCCCCTCCCACAACCCCTCCAGCAACCCTCAGTTTATTCTCTGTATTTAAGAGTCTCTTATGTTTTGTCCCTCTTCCTGTTGTTATATCAGTTTTGCTTCCTTTCCCTTCTGTTCATCTGTTTTGTCTCTTAAAGTTCTCATATGAGTAAAGTCATACAATTTTTGTCTTTCTCTGACTAATTTCACTTAGCATAATACCCTCCAGTTCCATCCACGTAGTTGCAAATGGCAAGATTTCATTCTTTTTGATTGCCGAGTAATACTCCATTGTATATATATATATACCACATCTTCTTTATCCATTCATCCATAGATAGACGTTTGGGCTGTTTCCATACTTTGGTTATTGCCAATAGTGTTGCTATAAATATTGGGGTGCATGTGCTCCTTTGAAACAGCACACCTGTGTCCCTTGGATAAATACCTAGTAGTGCAATTGCTGGGTCATAGGGTAATTCTATTTTTAACTTTTTTTACAAATAAAATTTATTGTCAAATTGGCTTCCATACAACATCCAGTGCTCATCCCAACAAGTTTTCTCCTCAATGCCCATCACCCACTTTCCCCTCTCCCCCACCCCCCATCAACCCTCAGTTTGTTCTCTGCATTTAAGAATCTCTTATGGTTTGACTCCCTTCCTCTCTGTTTGTAACTATTTTTTTCCCCTTCCCTTCCCCCATGGTCTTCTGTTAAGTTTCTCAAGATCCATATATGAGTGAAAACATATGATATTTGTCTTTCTCTGATTTACTTCACTCAGCATAATACCTTCCAGTACCATCCATGTTGCTGCAAATGGCAGGATTTCATTTTTCTCACTGCCAAATAGTATTCCATTGTATATATAAATAACATCTTCTTGATCCATTCTTCAGTTGATGGACATTTAGTCTCTGTCCATAATTTGGCTATTGTTGAAAGTGCTGCTATAAACATTGGGGTACAAATGCCCCTGTGCATAAGCACTCCTGTATCCCTTGTATTAATTCCTAGCGGTGCTATTGCTGGGTTGTAGGGTAGGTCTATTTTTAATTTTTTGAGGCACCTCCACACTGTTTTCCAGAGTGGCTGCACCAGTTTGAATTCCCACCAGCAGTGCAAAAGAGTTCCTGTTTCTCCACATCCTCACCAACATCTGTTGTTGCCTGAGTTGTTAATGTTAGCCACTCTGACTGGCGTGAGGTGGTATCTCTCAGTGTGGTTTTGATTTGTATTTCCCTGATGATGAGTGGCATTGAGCATTGTGTCATGTGCCTGTTGGCCATCTGGATGTCTTCTTTAGAAAAGTGTGTATTCATGTTTTCTGCCCATTTCTTCCCTGGATTATTTGTTTTTTGGGTGTGGAGTTTGGTGAGTTGTTCATGGATTTTGGATACCAGCCCTTTATCCAGTATGTCATTTGCAAATATTTTTCCCATTCCGTCAGTTGCCTTTGAGTTTTGTTGATTGTTTCCTTCGCTGTGCAGAAGCTTTTATCTTGATGAGGTCCCAATAGTTCATTTTTGCTTTTAACTCCCTTGCCTTTGGAGATATGTCGAGTAAGAAATTGCTGTGGCCAAGGTCAAAGAGGTTGTTGCCTGCTTTCTCCTCTAGGGTTTTGATGGTTTCCTCTCTCATGTTCAGGTCTTTCATCCATTTCGGGTTTATTTTTGTGAATGGTGTGAGAAAGTGGTCTAGTTTCAATCTTCTGCATGTTGCTGTCCAGTTCTCCCAGCACCATTTGTTAAAGAGACTGTCTGTTTTCCATTGGATACTCTTTCCTGCTTTGTCAAAGATAAGTTGGCCATACTTTTGTGGGCCCGTTTCTGGGTTCTCTGTTCTGTTCCGTTGATATGAGTGTCTGTTTTTGTGCCAGTACCGTACTGTCTTGATGATTACAGCTTTGTAATACAGCTTGAAGTCTGGGATTGTGATGTCTCCAGCTTTGGTTTTCTTTTTCAGGATTGCTTTGGCTATTTGGGGTCTTTTCTGGTTCCATACAAATTTTAGGATTGTTTGTTCTAGCCCTGTGAAGAATGCTGGTGTTACTTTGATAGGTAATGCACTGAATATGTAGGTTGCTTTGTGTAGAATCGACTTGGATCATTACTTTGAACTCTTTATTGGGCCTATTGCTTATGTCTGTTTTGTTTAGCTCTTTCTCTGAAGTTTTTGTCTGATTCTTTGATTTGGAGCATATTCCTTCGTCTCCTCACTCTGACTTTCTGTGTTTGTTGCTATGAATTAGGTGGAATAGTTGGTTCTAGCCGTTCAGGAATGGCCTTATGTAGGGACATGGCCTATGTAGACCATGTGTGTCTGTTGGGTTTGGCTGCCTGATGGAATAGCTCACAGGCATGGGCCAGGGGAGAGGTGGGGGTGTCCCAGTATTGGCCTCACTGGGACCACTGTGATGGGAAAGCTGGAGCTTGGACAGGTGTGGGTATGGGGCCGGGGCTGGTGCAGGTTAGGGCCCCGGGGCTGGGCGTGGTGGCAGGCCAGCCAGGGCACTAGGACCTTGCCATCAAAGTGGAGGGGAACATCACCTGTTTTACCCACCAGCTCACCCGATGCTGGACCTAGTCCCAGCAGCCCCCTTGCCATTTGGCAGATGATCGACCCCTGGTTCCTTTTATAAACTCTAGCTTTTTTTTGGGGGGGGGGGGCGCCTGGGTGGCTCAGTTGGTTAAGTGTCTGACACTTGATGTCCGCTCTGGTCATGATCTCAGGTTTCATGAGATTGAGCTCCTAGTTGGGCTCTGTGCTGACAGTGCAGAGCCTGCTTGGGCTTCTCTCTCTCTCCTTCTCTCTTTGCCCCTTCCCAGCTCAGTCTCTCTCTCTCAAAAATAAATAAATAAATAGACATTTAAAAAATTTTTTAAATGAATGATTAGAAAAAATCAAGTGTTGTGATAGAGTCCCCTACCTAAGGAATGTGGTGAGGAAAAAAACCCCTCAAGATAAGGGGACGCAACCTGGCTCTCTGACTGAACATGACATTCTTCATGACGCTGTCCGTCTGTACGTGACATTCCTCAAGACCCTGTAACATGAGGCCACCCGATCAGACCTTATGTCTGTGTATTACCATGTATACGAGACCAAGAAGTAGAAAATTTATAAAAGGCTACACCTCACTACGCTGGGGGCTCAGTTTTCAGGGTATGAACCCACTGAGCCGATGCTGGCACGAATAAAGCTGCTTCCTGGATAGAAAGACCTCAGTGTCCCGTCCCTCTGTGCAAGAATCCTGCCACACTGGAGGGTTTTTTTCCTCTCTCGCCACAGGGCAGATAGATCTGCTCCAGGTTCCTTAGTCCTGCCGCAGTTGGCAACACCAGGGTGGGGTCCGTCTCTCCCACTTTTCTCTCTGTGGTCCCTTTGTCCTCTGTCGCACAGGAGCTGTTCATTCAGCCCTCAGTGGTTCTTCAGGAGAGACTGCTCTGTATGCAGGTGTGGATTTGGGGAAGATGTGGTGTGTCCGTGAGGGAGGCGCGTTCAGGGTCTCCTGAGTTGCCATCTTGGACCCTCCGTCTTCGGAATTATAGTTTTACAACTGCTGGTCAAGAAGGCTTCTCTGAGAAGGTGACACTTGAGTAAAGACCTGAAGAAGTGAGGGAAGGGACCAGGAGGGCTAAAAGCGCGTCGAGGGTGATGATGGACAGGAATGCCCTGGGAGGGGAGGAGGGAGCACAGTCGTTGAGAAGCTGTCAGAAGGCCGGGGTAAGGGGTTGGATTTCCACAGAGAAACACGGCCTCCCAAGGGTGACGATGGTGCTGTTTGTTGCTGTGGGGCACGGGGCGGGGGTGGGGGGGAGCCAGGTAACACTGCAGGTGGCAGAGGTGACGGAAGAGGTGACGTCCACAGGGGACACTCCTGGTGGGATCAGTCTCAGCAGGGGATTCCCCCTGCGCTGGGAGTGGGGGAAGATTCTCTGCAGCAGGGGCGGCGGTAGGAGCGAGTAGGGGAGCCTTTGGCCGTGTTTGGGGAACAGGCTGTGGTCCAGCTTTCCTGGCACACAGAATAGAGAGAACTTGAGGGCCAGGCAGAGCCACGCATCTGGCCTCAAATTTTGCAGCTGGACGGCTTTCACGTGGAGCAGGGGAGTGAGGCCTGATGGGTAATGTGTCCTATCTGGATCTGCGAACCCACTGGAGGGTTTTCAGCATGGGACAGACCGACTTTTGTCATGACTCTGAGAGAGTATTCTGGTTGCTGCTCTGTGGAGAGTGGGGCTGGCCGGGGCAAGAGGAGGATTGGGAAGAAGGGGCCTTAATGTCGTACAGGTTATTTACAGGCCAGGGCAGTGGCACTGGCTGGCCCTCTGTGACGGGTACAGGATTTTACGTGTCCTGGATGGCCATGTGGCGAAACCCTCGCCCAGCTTCCCCCCAGTTGAAAGTCGGGTTTCATTTGACCTCAGAGACGTGTCCCTCACACGGGCCCCTCTTCTGCCCACTGAATTGGTCTTGTTTACGTGCTCACGGGGAGGGACAAGCAGGCAGGTGCCCCATTGCTGACCCTCTTCTAGATTTATCCACCTCCTCAAAATTGTGTTCTACCATTTAGACGTTGTTTAAAAATCTCCAGTATTTTCAGTGGCCCTTGTATTGCCTGTGTGCAGGGACCCCACGCCCAAATTCTCGAGGAGGCAGCCCCGCGGTGGGGCCGCGTCGGAGAGAACACACCCCGGGCCACGGGTGTTCGGACAGCAGTGAAACAAGAACGCTGTGCTGGCCAAGGATGAAGTCTGTCGCTTGCTCAGGCTGCTGCAGCCCCTGTTGGTAATGCTTTAAAGGCCCCAATTCCGAGCTGCTCAATAAGGATGTCTGCAGTCTGGCCTCTTTGGGTCTCCCAGCTTGCCCCCCCACCCATGCACGCGGTAATTTAGCCATCTAAGGCCACTGTCCCCAGAAGGCTCTCTGTCACACCCCCTTGCCTCTGTGTGTGGTTTCTTCTGACTTTTATGTTTTCTGCCCCCATACAGCAATCACCCTCTGGGAGCCGGGTTCAAGGTCACTGTCTCTATGAAAATGTCCTGTCTTCCCAGAGCACTATCACAGGTTGCAAGCATCCCGCACTGTTTCCTCTGTTCTCTTTGGACTATGACCTCCTCAAGGGCAGAAGCCAAGTAACCTGCTAGCTAACGCGTAGCCTTGAACGTGAAGGAGGTGGTGGTCATCGTCAGTTCTCTCCGTGTAGTTTCTTCTTCAGCACCTCCTTCAGCAGCAGCTAATTTAGCGATTGATGAATGAATGAATGAGTCAGTCAAAGAGAAAAATGGAATCCGACACAGCCACCGGTCTTGTGGCACACATGCTTCGGACAAAGGGAGAAAGACGGTGAGCCGGTAGCTCCTCTAAAGCCGGCCCCAGGACCCCAACAGAGGGCTGCGCTCAAAGGGTATGAGCCTCCCTCCTGTCAGGAAGGCTGGAGAAAGCTGTAGGTAGAGGCTGGCCTTTATGTGGAGCCGGGTATTCTGTTTCTGCTGGTAAAGTGGAGCAGCAGGTGCTGGAACCTGGAGGGTTGAGGGCGTGGACCGTGCCCAGCGTGGGCGGGGTCGGAGGTCCAGGGTCTGTGATGGGTGCAGGGGCGGGCGGTGGACCCGGAGGTCACCGTGATCGGGGGCTCCGCATGTTGTAACGAGGCATCTGTCTCCGTCATGCGGGCAGTGTGTGTGTGTTTTGGGGGGGGGATGAGCTGGAGGCGGGCAGCCAAAGGCTTCTAGGAAGCGTATCGTTAGGTTAACTCGAGCTACAGAGTGGAAGGGAGAGGGGTTTGATGGAGGCTGAGTAGGCGGTGGCTCCCAGAAGCCTGAGTCCACGCAGCGTTTGGGCAGGTGGTGATGAACCTGACATCTAGAAAGTGGGCTGAATGGAGAGCTTGGGAACCGCTGTGTGTGGTGTGAGGGAGGGAAGGAAAGGCAGGGGGCGAGGCGCCATTATGTCACAGGTTCTGGTGCTGGACGTTCTGCACGGCTATTTTATTACCCTGGTGCTCCTGGAAGCTGGGTCAAAATACTCCTTTTATTCAACGGAGGAAGTGGCTGAACTTGACCACGAAGGACTTGACTGCCCAAGGTCGTCCGTGTGGCGATTGGCTTTCAGATCGGGCTGCAAAGTTTGTGCATGTCCCGTTGTACCCTAGTACCTCCCCTCCACCCGGTAGGAGTGAGCCCTGCTGTGCTCTAAGCCAGAGAGGAGCTGGACACTCACCAGATCAGATCGCCGGTCCCTGTTTGCAGGTGGGAAAAATGGAATTCACCCACAGGAGCTTCCGGTTCCCTCCACCCGCCTCTCCTGCTGTTACTTTGCTTCTTTGCCCACGTGTTGCTTTGAACTGCAACCTCCTCACAGCCAGAAAGAGCCAATGTCAGGATGCATGCTTTTCCTTGGGATGGTGAGCCTCAGGAACGCTGGGGCTCGGAGGGTCGTGTGGGCAGAGTCACCGGGCGGTGGCAAGGGTGGCTGTGGACCCCGACCACGCTGATGGCGGGAAGTCATGCTTGCCCCCCCAGGTTAGCAGAGAAGGCTCCGAAGGCGGTCTGGCGATGCTGCTGCATGTTGAGATGGACAAACAGCCCTGAGAGATGGTCAGTTAGGACATACACCTGCCCCTGTCTCCTTAGGAGCTGAGGAAGCAAGCTGTGATGACTGTCCCCTAGCTTCTGCTGGGGCCTCTAGAGCCTGGCTGCTCAGTCCTTGAGGCACATAGATTTTTGCAACATCCCTAAAGCTTGTGGCCGGATTCAAATGTTCCTTTCTCCACCCCTTATGCACTTGGCGTTCCCTGCTACCCATTTGGAAAGTGGTATAGGAAGCCTGCGTCTTAAATTCCTGTTGCATGGGTCACGGTCTTCCAAAGCCAGTTGCCGCCTTCCTCTTTCCCCTCCCCCATGACCACTGCCACCTGGTGAGCTCAGTGTCACCAGGCAACCTCTGGCTGGGGAGGGGGCAGGGCAGAGCTGAGAATCTGGACCTTGATGGATGTCTGGGAACCGGGGAGAGATGGGGCAAGGGTGGGGGTGGGGAGGGTGTCCGTGAGGTCAAGGGCCCGATGGAGGCAGGGAGGTTTTTTAAGACCCTGGAGCTGGCGGAACCTGGCTAAACTGCCCTGGGGCCGCTGGTGGCCTCCAGTCGCACTCTGGCCCCCTCCCACGGCTGTCCACCTCCACGTGTGCAATATCAGCCGTGAATTGAGCTGAGACTAGAACGTGCATGTGCTCTGGTCCTCACCCGACAGATTCAGAATTCATGGCATTTGAACATTCACTGCATTCGCCACTTGCAACGTGCTTTGTCGAGTCTTGTTAGTTGGGTAACAGAGCTAGCAAACCCATAAATCTCTGGAGTGTACAGAATCGCTTTTCATGTAGTGAAAACTGTCCTTCCCTGAATCTTTTCATTTGCACGTTTGAAACCGTTATTCAAGTGGAATGATAAGTCCATCTTTGGAAAGTGAATTGGGGAGAGAGTTCTGAAGGCTGGGGACGGAAAAGCCTGCGCCCCGGGACTCCAGTGTTGCAGTGTTCGGTGCTGGCGGGTCCCGAGCAGTTAAAGGGTGGCTGGGACACGCTGACGCTTGCCAGCACAGGCTTCTGGAAAAGAGCGGGGAGGGCAGGGCGTTCGGTGAATGGGAAATGCACTTAATCCTTGTATTTCCTGTGAAGCTTTGAGTGTTGGGTCCCTCCCTGAGCTCTCCAGGGGAACGGAAGGGAATGTGTTGGACCACCTAATTAAACTTGTCTGGCTCTAATCTCATGCTGAATTTGTGCAAATACAAGGCTTGGGAACTGCAAATGGCAGCTGCTTTGCGTGCAAGGTGTTGTTTGCAGTGGACAGAGTGAGAGTCCTAGAGCTAAGTGGGGGCTTCGCACAGCACACCCCAGAAGGGCTCTGTGCATGATTGGAAACGTTAGCAGTGAAGGTACTGCCTCTTACTAAGACCACAAGGGGCGCTGCGGAGGGAGTCGGGAGTCCAGCCTCCAATCTTGGTGGCACAGAACCGGCCAGTCTTGCTTCTCAGAGAGGCTGGGGGTCCGTGGGTTTCCCAAGGCCCTGAGTAGGGAGCTCTGCTCCGGCGGCTTGGGTCTTGAGCCGAGCACGGCTTCAGGCAATCAGCACGGGCTTCAGGACAGGCGGATCTCTGGGTGTTCTCTCCCTCCAATATGAGTGACGTCCTAGTTATGCCTAGTTGTGCCTAAAAGCAGAGTGGTGAATGTGTGTGGGTCTAGTGGAGTACAAAAGCCAGAGTTCTAATTTCTGTTTTTCCTAGTCTTTCCCTGCCCCTGGTGAAGTCAGAGCACAGGGTTCATTCCTAAACGTTCAGACAGGAACCCACACTAAGGACAATCACGGGCACCTTTCTGAGCACTGTCTTGCAGCATAGTAAACGGAAACAAGCATTTTGGAAGCAGCAGAAGGATTTGCCTTTGAGCAAGTGCTTGAACCTTTCTGAGGCCTCATTCTCTCGTTTCTAAAAAGGGATAATGCCCATTGCACAAGATTGCGGTTTAAGTACAGTCCCGAACCCTCAGATGTGAATGGTCTGCCGGTCAGCGCTCTGTGGATTTGAGAGGAGCAGTTATAAACAAGAAGGAAGTGCTCAAAGAGAAAAAAGCAATCACCGGATTTCATCTGGCATCTTTCCACAAACGCGCATGGTCTACCTGAGCACATGCGGCTGTGTCCAGACCGGCTCTGGAGTTTGCCGTTGCCGGGAAGTGACATCCCCTTTGACTCAGGCCCCGGGGCCAGGGTGTGGCCTGGTTTGCTGAGCGGCACCTCCAGGAGTGAAAGCGGAACTGGGGGTTGGGGGGCAGTAATGCCATACTTGACCTACTGAGCTGGGAGCTTCTGGAAGGTGTACCTGGTTTTTATCATTTTTGTTACTCCATTTACATCTCTATTCTGATATATAGGAAACTCTTGAGCCATGAAGGGCCTGAAAATGGGGTTGCATGGATATGGGGTGCCAAGACCTCTTGAAACAGGTTGAAAGGTCATTCCTGAAATAGACCCCGCCAGTGAAAACATCACACCACAGGCTTATTGGAACCAAAACTCTTGAATATTTTTAGCTCTGTGAATCAGAAGGCTCTGGGGGGGAACATCTGGAAAGGACTGTGTATTTATTTATTGTTAAAATTTTTTTGTTTTTAAATGTTTATTCTTGGGGGGGGGGCAGAGCATGAGCGTGGGAGGGGCAGAGAGAGAGGGAGACACAGAATCTGAAGCCGGCTCCAGGCTCTGAGCTGTCAGCACAGAGCCCGACATGGGGCTCGAACTCACTAGCTGTGAGATCATGACCTGAGCTTAAGTCAGAGGCTTAACCCAAAGAGCCACCCAGGTGCCCAGGACTGTGTATTTAAATACCTGACATTTACATAACAATGACAGGGTGGGCTGAGGCCTGGCTGTGCCTTGCAGAGGGTCTAACTCAGTCCTCACAACCCTCTTTTATGGGGGGTTAAGAGGTGGGGACTCCTCCACTCAGTAACATGCGTCTCTGCCCATAGGGCGTGTGTGGGACTTGGCCGCCAGGGGCTGTCTTCTTAATGGCCAGAATGACAGTTGCACAGAGAGGAACGGATTTTTAAAAAGGTTACTTAAGAAACCCGAAAGCCTTTAAAATGTCAAAAGATTTTTTAAAAAGCTCTGAAAAATCTTTAAAAACACCAAAGGAACGTCACTGACTCGAAGCCAGCATCAGATGCTGATAAATACACGTTCAACTAACGAGACACCCAGGGAGACTCATTTGTTCTGAGTAAACACGATTCTAGTTGCCGTCTCCAACTGCCCTTGACTTGACTTGATTCGGCAAGGTGTGTGAATCCTCTGTGGACCAAGGGACGCGGTGGGGGAGGAATAAACTAGCACTGGCCCACGGGGTAGGCTCCTCGGATACCCCCGAGATCCTGCCTGACCTCTCCTACTGCCGACAGAACGTGTTGGGTTCTCCACCGACTGTAGCTGAGTGAAGTCTGCTGACAGAGATGAAATGAAGGACCTAAATCCACACCCCAGGTAGAGAGCTTAAGGGGAGGGGTAAGGGGTAAGGAAAATACCTGACAAATGGCAAACACACACACACACACGCGCGCGCGCGCGTGGGCGCGCATATACGCAAACATCTGACAAGAGGAAACAAAAAACAACCCATCTGATGTGGAAAGAAAAGTTTCTTCGACTCTGACAGAGAACGTGAATACGCTAAAGTCATGAAGATCATGACACCAGTTTGGGTTTGTGACCACATGATGAACTAAGAGTATTTTCAGGTCACAAGGGAAGGGAACCTACTGCGAGCAGGCCCGGGTAGGGTACCAAGGCTGGTCCTTGCAAGGAGAGAGGCAGCAGACATCTATACAGCGAAGAGGTCTTCGGGTCACAAGAGGTGAGGCCCAAAGCCAGAGACAGTTGAGGCTGGGAATAGCCTAGGCGGGCAATTACTAAAATGGTAGGGAAGGGCCAGTAGGTCTCTGTGGCCTTGAACTGCAATTTTCACAGGCATTAATTTGGCTCCACTGCATCCATAAGGGGCTGGTGGGTGTCCTGTGGAACACCCCCGTTACCGCGGCCGAATGTCGGCAGGCCAAGGGACAAGAGAAAGATGCTCTGATTTCTTTAGCATCTGTGCCTCTGCAGGAGGTCCGTTTCCTTGGGAAACAAAAACAAACCACCATAAAAAAATGAACTTTTTAATTTTTTTTTTTTCTCAGTGGCAGAATCACATAGCTGTTTTGATAGGGATTTCCAGTAGGTCTAAAATACTGCTTTTTGGAGTTGTAAAAATTCCAATACAGAAACACACAGAGCAGACATAGGATAAATAGAATCACATCACTTTGTCCAATGGTTGTTCTAAACATTCTTGACTTTATTTTCCTAGAAGAAAAGTCTGAAGGGCTGAATTGGAAATTCTATCGGCACGCGTCTAGGGTTCAGGAAGAACACCACCTCACAGGAGAAGATGAGATCAGTCTCTGGTCACGTACAGCACTATGTTTACGTCTCTGAGGAGGTTCACATGTTTGTGGGTATTTTGTGTTGGCTAGGAAACATAAGTTAAAAAAAAAAAAAAACGAAGAAAATCTAAAACCTAAACCGTTAAAAAAAAACAAGCCACTGCTTTTCAAGGTCTTTTTCCCTAAAGACCTAAGCTGCTTTACGAGAGGGGTCAGAAGCTTTAATGGACAGCAAACAATTGGTTATTCTTTTGAAATACCTAGACGGACGACTGACAGATTGGATATGTGGTTGAAAAGCGGAACTTTAAAATTTTATAAAACTAAATGAAGACGTGCACCAAATTCTCCAAAAAATTTTAACTGCCAAATGGTCAAAACCTTAAATTGTTTTTAAATCTTAGAGGCTACGGACCTTAGGGAAAAAGCTACTCCTAGCACATAACCGTGTTATTGTAAGGGAAACAAAAAGCAGGGGAGCGGATGACCTTAAAGGGCCGGGGGAAGTGACCGTTTTAAACAGTGGATGCGGTCAAGAGCTAGAGGTGTGTTGCAATTTTAAAATAAAGTAACTAAACTGGACGGTGGTGTTCCACCCCATTTACTGTTCCCAGCGAAACGGTGTGAAAATGTGACCACCACCGATGACAGTGCTGTGAGTGAACGTGCCCGACCGTGTGTGGTGCCGACAGACTTAAAATCACACGTGACCGTGTTCAGAATATTCACCAAGGACTGTCCTAAGGTGTCTCAAGAAGCTACACTAAAGATCTGGACAGAGAGAGCAGGGGTACACTTGGATTCTTGTAAAGAGAGCCACAATACAGCAAATGCACTCACATTATCGCTACAGTTACACTAGTCACAATTTAAATCTTACAGAATAAAGCTATATAGTATGTGAAATTACAGTATGTTTATCTTCTTTAAAACCACTTTTAAAGAAGGGCACATCTGTCGTCTTTTTTTTTTTTTTTTTTTTTTTTTAGAAGTCAAAAAACCAGCAGAAAAACAGAACGGATAAATGCAGTCTTTAAAATATTTTGTGGCTAATTACATGCTAACTTTGAAAATACAACAGAATTTTTGGTCCGTGAGGCCCTTAAAACACAAAATGTAGGCAAGGTGTTCCCATTTATCAATAGAAATACAAAGTTCGTGAAAAAAATTGGATACTTAGTAAAATATCTGTTGACCAAATGCTTTCTTTGTGTGCGGTTCAACGTTAAGAAATGTCGCTAATATAGAATGGGTGTGACTGAATAAATAAGAAAGATGCTTTAATAGGACAGGCTCAAAATCTTCTTTTGAAAGCCATCAACAGCATCAACTGAAATACCGTTCTCACTTCTACGTTAACACGGATCAGAACTTACTGCTTCATACGCCTGTTTTTCTCCCTCTAGGACAGAGATGAACAGACTGGCCGGCCGCCTGTTTCCCTAAGTCAGGTTCTGTTGCTGCACAGCCACACGGCCCGTTGACGTTCCTGTCTGTGGCTGCTTTCATGCTCTAAGTGCAGAGGTGAGTAGTTTATACAGAGTGTATGATTCTCGAACTCTGACTTAGTTACTGTCTGACCCTTTACAGAAAACGCCTGTCAACCTCTGCCCGAGGGAGTTGCCCAGACCAATCAAAAATAACGCACGTTTCTCTACTTTTATTAACTCTTTCTCTTATTCTCATGCACGTGTGCAGTTCATGTATTTTACGCTTCATTTGACTGGCTGGTGTATACCTAGGAAGCTCATCTTATATAAGGAAGTCGGACAGCAAAAATGAGAACGACAACCAAATATACCTTAGGGTCAGTGCCATTAAATTGGGGGAAAAACAGCTTGAGAGTTTTCAAAACACACACACCTCTGTACCCAGAGGCACCCTCTAACCTATCACAAACTAACAGCTACGACATAATCAAAGTATATTTGCTTTATAAATATATTACTGTCCATATACATAGATACATCCATAAAAGACATGTTAAATAATTATCTGTATAATCAATACTACTTTGTGTGTGTGTGTGTGTGTGTGTGTGTGTGTGTTTTAAAATTACACACTCTATTAAAATTATCAAAATAACTCTTTAAAAATACCAGGAATAAAACCATTGAAGAGTTGCTTTCCATTCAAGTGGTTCTAAATCTTATCATTGGTCATCCAGACTCCAGGCTTGGTCGTCCGCAACTCAGAAACATACATAGTTCAACGAAGGGAAAGTTAGCCACCGAAAGCCTACCACCCTCCTGTTTTTAATACTTGATAACAAATACGTATGCATGTGTGTATATATACATAGAAAACCGCGCTTATTAGTTATATTACATATTCTCATAAAGGAAATTTCATAAAAGCACAAAGTTCAAGTTTCTACCAGTATCAAACATTTTATACTGGTGTGCATTTCATTCAATGTTGAGGTCAATGACAAACTCTATCAGGATACAGAGATCATCAACAGACTGAAAACTGACATTATCACGTGCAAGAAAGGAGGAAATACTGACGGCCAGTAACTGGCCAGCTGGGTGCTACTCCCTCTGTAGTAAGACACAGAGACAAGGAACCGGCTAATGACTGTGCAAAGTACCGTCAACTGTCAGTTACTCGGGGCAGAAGATTCCAATCTGAATTCGTTCTCTTCTCTCAGCTGACCCCTTGGGGCAGTTTTCCTACTACCTCCCTCCCTTTCCAGTTATTTATTAGCAAGTCTGGTGAAAGACAGGAATAAGGTGAAAGTTTTGGCGACAATGAAGGTTTGGGATCAGCTACGGATTTAACTGAATGATGGATCCTTTTACTTATTGCTTTAGATCATCAAGAATTCGCTGTATCTAAAGTCTGCCAACCATCTCATTCTTAAGCTCTGAAAGCCACATGGGTGTCAAAACAAAACCAAAACAAAACAAAAAGGAGGGGGGGGGGACAAATTGTCCTCTTAAGAAAACTGCTATTTCTCAACTCACAGTGAATTACACTGAAGGATTTCAGTGTGAGTCGTTCAGAGCTATTCACTTCAGGACAGGTGCTCACAGGCTACAACTACTTTTCCTTAATCTAGAAGCCAGGAAGCAATGACAGGCGGCTACAAACGGTGAGCAGGCCACGTGAAAAGTAGGACCTACATTTCACCGAAGACCTCATTTCAATAAATGCAGTAAAGTGTGGCAGAATCTTCAGCTAACGGAAATGCTAAGACTAAGAAAATGGAAGCAAAACCTAGAATTTACAAACGCTTGCACGCTTAAGAGAAACAAAACAAAACAAAAAAGGCTTAGAACAGGACTACAGTAAAAGGTACTCCACACTGGTAACCCTATTTTTGGCACTCATTTAGCCTCTACACTGAAACTTGTTCTACAGATAGTTGACCGACGGAATCGAGGAGAACGGAGTCACGAGTGAGCAGGGTCGCGCTCAGACACCCCTCGGAATGGCAGGTGTGGCACCGTCCGCACGGTTTCCGGGCACAGACGGGGGCCACCCTCACCTCAAAAACAACAGCAATAATTATGTAGAACGCCACTTTCCTGAATTAAGTTTGCTGAACACGGTTCAGATTATTGGATATGTCAATATGCACAATGCCTTTTAGAAGCATTTACTGTGTACCCGATTCCTACTCGATGTGACACACAGTGTCACACAAGTAGTGAAAATGTTATCCTAGTCAAAGGTGCTCGGACGTTATTTTCAGGCAGCATTTTACCTTTATTTTTTTAAGTTCTCACTAGGTAAGTTTTAGGAGAAAGAAAATGCCAATAAGTGTATTTAATGTATTTTAATGTATTATATAAAACTAACACAGACACTTTTATTTACCTAAATTGTTACTTTTTATGCTCTACCCTATTCTAGACCTCAATTTTACTTTAAAATTTTGTATTTAAATAAGGGATAAAATGTTGCCCAAAAGTCTAATCATAGTTACACATTGGTGTGTTCACTAGATCTACAAATCAAAATAGTTCTTAGAGTTAAAAAGATACAATTTGTATCAACAGTAAAAGGTACTTTCTGGCTTTTCAGGGCTTTACTTCAAACTGTGGCATGTAGGGTAATCAGAACGACCAGGGCCTCGAGGCAGAGATCAGAGGAGTCTGTCACACGAAGAAAATTTCAGAGCCTGGAGGCAACAGTGGAGGTCGTGACAACCCCCCCGCCGTCCGCTCCCGCGTGCGAGGTACGCCCTTTAAAGACAAACATGAATTCGCATCTAGCAAAACCCATGACTTGGAAACCAGAAATATCCCTTACTAATACTAGAACAGACTTTAGTCTGTAGCTAAAACTACACTATTTGTGGCAAGAATCTGGCCTTAATAATATAACAGGCCCCCCCCCCCCAAAAAAAAACCTACCTTCAGGAAAATGGGAAATATACACTATCTTACAAACGTTTTAAGTTACCATTTACAAGTCCACCACCACCACCTCCCCTCTAGTGCAGTACCAGTCAGCTTTGCATATGCTCAACACACAACACAACCCCCCCCCCCTCAGGCCAGCCTTGATAAATAGCGGGAAAGCTAAAGAGTATATTAAATATAAAAGTTGCATTGAGAATAATTAGATTCATTAAAAACAGGCAAGTATTGTGAAAGGGTCATTTTATCCAGTCTTGTTGTGCCCCCAAAAGAAAAAGACAAACACATGGAAAATACAGGTGAAGGAGGATCTGGGAATTCAATTCCGTTTCTAGCGTCTAGAAGCACATCATAGCTGGGTCGCACAGCTCTACGCTGGAGCACACGCGGCTTTTGCCTTATTGGGTAAGAAAAATAGTAATAAAATGGAAACCATTTTTTCCATTGATTGCATCTGCTTTCCTTTAAATCAACCATATTAAATTAACTCATTACTTAACAGAAAAAAAAAAAAAACCGAACAAAACTAGAACAATGAAAAGTGCCATATTGTAAATCATTCTAATATATAGACGGTTACCCATTTCAACATAAACTGGTAACTTCCGTTTTGTTTCAAATATAAAGTCAGTGCGGTAGTATATCTTTGTTTCTATAAATAATGATTCTAGCACAAAGAAGCCCACTTTCCCCAAATAAAAATAACTTAAAAAGCTGTAAAAGATTCCAATGAAGCTTGGCTTGAAAAAATAGTCGGCTAGGGTCTAGTCAAATGTTCAACGTTCTGAAGGTATCGTAATTGCTCGCGATTGATAGACAAACACCAAGTTAAGAAAACACGAAACAAGGATAAAAAGTGCTGCATATAAACCCCTGATGCACCAAAGAGGAATATCAAAGATCACAGAGACATGTAAGAAATCAAACTGGAAAAATCTCCAGCCGAGGAGAGAGCTTTAAAAAGGAAATGTTAAAAAAAAAGGTTTCCATGTAAAGCAATCCCGTGATATTTCCACTAGGTGGGGCGATACATACAGATTCCATGATACAGTACTTCACAGAAATGGATACTATAGAACCTCCTTGCCGAGAAGGAGATCACATGTGCTATTGTAGCAAACCTCCCTCAGCGTTTGAGCTGAACAAAAAACTACTAAACACCACAAAGATGCATCGTCTCTCAATAACCCAGCTGGGACTTCTCCACCAAAATGGCTGCGGCGAGCTGCTGGGCGTCTGTCACGTGAGGGTTCCGTTTCATGACCGTCCTCACGAGGTCGGGCGGGAAGATGTTGCACAGGTTGACGTAGACCTTCTCCCGGCTGTCCTGGTACCTCGGGGGCTCCGCGGGCGGCCCGCAGTAGGGGACGCGCCAGGCGGGCTCCTGCTGCTCGGGGAGGCTCTGGAAGGTGAACTGCTCGTAGCAGGGCTGCGTGGAGCTGTCCGGCAAGGAGTAAGTCTGCCGGTAGCCGTACGCGTCCACCCCGTAGCCGGGCCGCTCCCAGCCCCCCGGCCCCTCCTGGTGCGAGTAAGGCTTCCGCTGGCGGGAGGGAGAGCCGTCGTAGAGCCGCGAGTCGGAGATGCTGTCTATCCGGGTGGCCACCAGGGCGCGCCCCAGGTGCGGCGCCTTGGAGTGGGCGGAGCCGGGCGGCGAGGGGTAGTCGCCGGGACAGCTGGCCCGGGCCCCGGCGGCGGGGTGCTGCAGGTGCACGGCCAGGTGCGGGAGAGGCGCCTTGGGGTGGTACTTTGGTTCTTCGTGACCGTAACTCTGCACGCGGGTCACGGGGTCGTGGAAGTTCTGCAGGAAGGGCTGGGAATTAAGGCGGCTGTGCGGGTGCACGTGCTGACACTTGAGACTCTCTTCCAGCTGGGGGTCGGGAGAGCTGACGTACGGGCGGTCGCCGTAGCCCACGTACGAGTCGCCGCTCCCGCAGCTCACGCTCCCTTCGCTGCTGCAGTCGGAAGCCACGGAGCTCACCCGGTAGTCCGTGTCCAAGGAGAAACGGCGCTCGGGGCTGCGCGGGCCGGACACGCTCAGGTTCGAGTAGGCGTTCAGCATGGAGTAATACCCGATGTCCACAGGCGAGTCGCATTTGGGGTACTGTTCGTAAGGCATTGGCGTGCCGTGATTTTTGGTTGCCATCAACATCGGAGGATACTGCCCCTGTGGTCTTTGATCCTGAGGTGGGAAGTGAACTCCGGATGGAAGGCCGTTGCTTAAAGACGTAGCGCTTTGGGGTTTGGCGGTGGCAGTCGCCGGGATGCTAACTAAAGAAGGGACGGACCTGGTTTCCAATTTGTTTTTGGTGGGCAGCTTCTCCTCGAGGTCCTGGTAGACTTGAGTCCTGATGCTGGGGTCCGACTGCCTCTTGGGAGCGCCTCGTTTGACATCCGAGGCGCTGTCCGCTTTCGTGCTGCAGGGGACGCTGTTGCTTTTCACCAGCCCGCCTTCGTTCGCCGTTTTGGCTGCCGTGTTTCTGGACATGGCCCGGAGTTCGTCAGCCACCGACCGCTGCGGCTGACTGCCCCTCTCGGGATGGTAGTATTTGCACTTGTGGCCATAGGTGCACTTCTTCCCTGCGGACAGGAGAGCTAGTCAGGCAAAGGAGCACGCCGCCCGCCCCCGGCCCCTCGGCGTGGCGCTGCTGCTGGACCTCGGGTAAGAAGCCCAGGCGGCGCGGCGTTCGCGGGGCCGCCCCTCTGCTCCTTACTTGGGAGAAGGGCCGCCTTTCGGTGGTTCCCGCCTCCGTCCTATCGAGTCGCTTCCAGAGTCCCCAGCCCCCTCCCTCCCTGCCCATTCTCCTCGGGACGGCTTCCCCATCAGGCAGGACGTGGTTTCCAAGAGCAAACCACCCCGCGGGAATGTGATAAACCCAGGCCAGTCTGACGTGCACGTAGATGGAAGAAACTCCACGTTTTGAGCCGCCTGACGACTAACTTCACGTAGCACTGGCTGAGTTTTTGGAACCGTGTTTAAACTCTGGGAAGGGCATCTGCACTGAAGCCAAATAGGTCAAAATGATGAATTTTTCAGCGCTAACGCGTTTCCTCAAATTTAATTACAATCACAAGAACCGCACACTATGCCGTCTGAAATTTAAAATATTAAAAAAAATTTTTTTTTAACGTTTATTTATTTTTGAGACAGAGACAGAGCATGAACAGGGGAGGGTCAGAGAGAGAGGGAGACACAGAATCTGAAACGGGCTCCAGGCTCCGAGCTGTCAGCACAGAGCCCGACGCGGGGCTCGAACTCACGGACCGTGAGATCGTGACCTGAGCCGAAGTCGGATGCTTAACCGCCTGAGCCACCCAGGCGCCCCTGAAATTTAAAATATTTTTATTAACAGCAGTTTAGCAACATATTGTGCACTAAAGGCATATATTAGGGCACCTGAGCGGCTCAGTCGGTTAGATGTCCGACTCTTGATTTTGGTCCAGGTCATGATCTCAGGGTTGGTGAGACTGAGCCCCGCGTTGGGCTCTGCACTGACAGCACGGAGCCTGCTTGAGATTCTCTCCCTGTCCCTCTCCCTCTCATGCCTGGTCGGTCTCTCTCTCTCTCTCTCTCTCTCTCAAAAAAACCAAAAGAAAACAAAAAAACCACACACACACACACGCACAAAACCCCCCCAAAAAGGCATAAATACTTATAAAGAAAATTACCATATGGACAAGGCTGCTTTTTGTGTTCAGGAACAATAGGTTTCTTCCTCAGAAAATTATCGAGGCTTGGGCCGTGTCTGCCAAGGGGGTCGTCTGGAGGCATGAACCTGTCAAGGACAGAATAGAAAAGATACCTAATTAGAAGGCTGATCATTTAATTCTAAAGACAGAAGGTCGACATTGATTCACTCTAAGGTATTTATAAAATTTTAATTTTAATTTATTGTCAAATTGGCTAACATACAGCGTATACGGTGTGCTCTTGGTTTTGGGGGTAGACTCCCGTGATTTGTCATTTACAATCCAATATTTTGATTCCACGTGTATGGGATAAAAAAAATCAGTACACAAAACTTTTTTAAATGAAAACAAAATGTGTCAAGCCAAATTTGTATTTGCTGTAATTCAAGTAAGTTTTGAGCCTTGCGTGTCCTCATTAATTCTTTCTTCCTGTCAGTCTTGGGATTTTGTAAGGGCTTCAGAAAATGACACCCTGAAGTTTTAGGAGGGCTTCATGACCCTCGACCTGGTGCAGTAGTAAGAGGGGAAGGTGGGGGGGATGATGGGAAGATGTGATACCCACCACACCCCGGTCCGTGTTCCATGCCCGATGCTGGGCGTACCCCCCTTTCTCTTCTTCCTGATCGTGAGACCTTGAAGTATGAGCTCCATTTTGCAGATTAATACACTTTCCTAAGGAAGGTTTTTGACCTGAGTTCACATGGCACAGTCAGGGTTCCATGTTTAACCCCCCAGTCCATTCTCTTTGCCTCTTAGCGGAGATGGAAAAAATCTCATGGATGCAAGATTTCAGGGCACACACAGCACCACAAAAGGAAGTTACACCTCGAGAGTTGTGCTAATTATGTCACTGAAGTTCAAATGAGCCAAGCAGTTACCCGTATGTGAATAATGTCGTATGGACTCTTAAGAGAGTGTCCACGTGGCCGGGTAAGAACACTTAGCGGATAAGTGTTTCCTATTAGCCAAACCAATATGGCAAAATTATTAAAAATAGAAGAGCTGCTCAATCCTGTAACCTTAATACAATTATTTTCCCCTTATGTGTTCCATTTTAGTTGTTTCTGTACGCAAACACATCTCACAAACACAAATACAACGTTGTGCTTTGTCTTCTTAACAAATATATTTCCGTTCCTTAAGAGTCTCCGTAATCACAATGCTAAAGGGCTGAAGAATATTCCACGAGATGGAATATTCCAGCGACTGAACTGGTTGCTCTGTTGTACCTTTAGCTGCCTCTGAATTCTTGGGTTTATAAATACAGAAATGAGCATCTCTGGTCTTTTTCCCCTCAGTATGTAAATTCCAAGAAATGAGATGGTTGAGTTGAGAGGGTGTACGTATTTTCAAGGCTTCTGCTAACCAAACCGAATTGCCTATCAGTTTCACTACATGTTTAACAGCATAAAGCACGTGCAAAAATATTTTTGTGAATTAAATGGGCAAAAACTATGTTCTTGATAGATTTGGTTTGCATTTTTGATTATCAACAGGTGAACTTTCCCCACATATTTGTAAATACTTCTCAGGAGAATTGCTTTTATGTCATCTGTCCGTTTATCAACTTAATCATGCATTTAACAAATGTATTTGAAAAATAATTAAGCTATCAATGCTTTAAGTAGATTTTGGAAGGCAGTGTTTTGGAGGTCAATATGTTCGAGATCTGCTTTCTCTGAAGATGGACACTGTCCCTGTCAGTGATGACAGACTTGCTCTGTGCGTGTTTTACAGGGCACGACCTATTGCTGACACACGGCCTCCAGAGGCAGGACTCCGCGGTTTTCCTGACTCCCACCGAGGATTAGAGGGGAAATTGGGGGGTGGGGTGGGGGGGGGGGGCGCTCCAGGAGCGGCTGCCAGGGTAGTGTGTTTTCAGGGAATTTCAGGGAAGCAGGATCACCGGTAAGGGAAGGGTCTTGCTTACTTGTCATTGACAAACGAGTACATTAACAACCGCTCATCGATGAACTTCTTCCACTCTGGTTTTTCATTGGCCAGGTCCCTGTAGTTGTCATTGGACACGATGACCCCGTCCGACTCGAAAGCCAGCTTCACGATGAACCTGTCGTCATAGCACACCACTCGCCTCCCCTGCACTCGCCTGGAGGGCGTGAACACCAGGATCTTCTCCTTCTCTAATTTGCGCAGGATTTCTTGATCTGCAGGAACAATCAGGGTGAGATTTCAGGAATCAGCACGTACCTAACACAGGGCTATTTTTGTGCAACGTGAGCTTTTAAAATAGGAAATGGGTTTATGTAATCATTAAACAAAATTTTTTTAACGTTTATTTTTGAGACAGAGACAGAGTATGAGTAGGGGAGGGACAGAGAGACGGAGACACAGAATCCGAAGCAGGCTCCAGGCTCTGAGCTGTCAGCACAGAGCCCGATGCAAGGCTTGAACCCAAGAATTGTGAGACCATGACCTGAGGTCGGACACTCAGCTGAGCCATCCGGGTGCCCCGTAAGTCCTCACTTAATTAGGATAATCTGCACTGTGTGGACAGAACTTACTTGTATCTCCCTGTATTTGTACCTCAGGGTTGCAAGGCTTGAAAAAGAGCCCAAAAAAGTGAGCTTAAAACGGTTTAAAACTTGGAAAGAATAAAGCTTAATGAGAATGTGCTGGGCTGTCTGCTACTACAGAAGGTTTTGCTGGAGAGCTGGGGCCCCAGGCTGTGGCAGGCACTTGGCTTCTCTCACACTCGCGCTACCCGCTATTCTGACAAAGCAGCTCTGCAACCGAGTCCCCCCCCGCCCCAGCCCTGCCCCCCACAAGTCTGTTGGTTTGTAGTTTTGTCTTCTAAGCAGTGGGACTAAGTGGGACAGTCTGAGAAGCTTTAGAAGTAGCAGAGACAGCAAGGGGGAGGGTCTCAGGCAGAAGGCTCACAGAGGAGGCAAGAGTCAGAGCTGTGGTTACAGATGTGGCCACTACATGTCTCGCGTCTTTTCCTGTGAAACGTGTGGCAACAAATGACGACAGCCTGACAGGGGCTGGACTGAATGAGAAGAGATCAGATGTGATTCCAGGGGAGGGGCGCCCGGGGGGGCTCAGTCAGTTAAGTGACGGACTTCGGCTCAGGTCATGATCTCACGGTTCGTGAGTTTGAGCCCCGTGTCAGGCTCTGAGCTGGAGCCTGCTTCAGATTCTGTGTCTCCCTCTTTCTCTCTCTGCCCCTCCCCGGCTGGCACTGTTTCTCTCTCTCTCCTCTCAAAAATAAACATAAAAAAAAAAAAAAGGATTTTAGGGGAGAGCTGCCATAGAAAAAGAACAGGTAGAGGAAGGCTCCCAATGTCTTGTGTTGGAACATTCTTACGGCCCTTTGTAATGGACCCGTGTAGTGGTGTTTTTTTTTTTTGTTTTTTTGTTTTTTTTAAAAAAAGGTGCCAGAGTTCATATTGTGATTCGTGATAAAGATTCTCCCCCAACCATCCCTTCTTTCTACTTTTGCTCTCACACTTCATGTCTTCCCACCATTGTTTATACTGGCACAGAGTCATGAGGTCATGACTTTTTTTTTTTTTTTTTTTTTAAGGCCGCTTCTCCATGTTTATTAACTGGAATGACTAATTTAAAAAAAAAAATCGCTCTCTCCAGCGACTGATCACGGCTGTGCTATGATACCATGCTACGGTATGTGAAGCATCAACTGCCACCAGCATTAAGAAGGACCTCTCTTCGGGAAGCCATCAGTCACTGGAGGAACATGCAAACCAAGTAAGCAAAGGCTGGAATTGCCACAACAGAAGGATGAGCAGGGGACCCGGGAGGAGGGAACACAAGAGCCATTAGGGGTCTGCTGGCTCCGACGCTGGCATACGGATTTCAATGACGTTCCTGACATGAGATCACCGAGACCAGAACGTTGGTGTAGAAAAGCAGCAGAATAGAAGTGGTGGAAACGGGGGTGTTCTCATCAGCAAGTAAGTCTCAGGTTCTGGCACTTTCTGTATCCGGCAGTCATATCTTATTGAGCCGGAGAGGCAGTCGGTCGGGTGGGAGAAGTCAGTGAGTCAGTGAGTTGTCATGTGGAAAAGCACTTAGCACAGTGCCTGGCGAGTTCTCAGTAAACACCGTTCTTCAACTTAATTTTAAGAGATAAAAATCGCAGAAGACCAATACAAAATCAGAAGCCTGGTCTCAACTATAGGATTTATCCTACTCTAATTATTTGTGCTTCCCTGATAAAAGAGACGTGGTGCCTGCCCTCAGAACGTCTATGGCCATGGCCTTCGGCACGGTAGCAGATACTCCGTAAGCGTCTGCAGAATGAAGACATGAGATACTCTAGAGATGGATATTCTGGGGTCCTCCAGGTTCCTGACTGTGTTCATCAATAACCCATGGTACTTTATCTGTGGGAGTGTTTCCTCATACGTGGTATGCCACGAAGCGACTGAAGAAACAAGTGTGCTGGCCTAACGGTCATCTTGCTTAATCTGCTTTTTCTGTAATAGCTAATGAGGTAAAAAGGACACTGATTAGGAAAAGAAATCCGACCTTAAATAAATACGGGTTCAGTATGGTTAGTAAGTTTAAGTGGCTCTCAGATTCCTCACACAGTCCCTGATACATAGCTTGGTGCCTGGGAAGTAAGTCTTAACTTGCCGGAAGGCTGGCAGACACACTAGTCTGAATCTTCAGGTGACACGTTGCAAGATGTGTCATGTTTTTAAGACGGTGAAAAAATAACGGACTGTTTACCAGGTATGACCTGGTTACAGGTTTTCGTTAGAACGATGTCCCTGAGGGAGAAAACCCCTAACGACCTTTAAGCGACCCCTGAACAGCACAGGACTTAGGGTACTTGCTGACCCCAGACGCGGTCGAAAATCCACATAACCTTGGACTCCCTCAAACATGACTACTGTAGGCCAGTCGACACGTAGTTTCTTTGTTGTGTGTATTATACACTGTATTCTTCAAGTAAGCCACAGTGAAGACGGTCCCGTGAGAATTACAAGACCGTATTGTAAAAGGTCGGCTTCGGAGTGGACCGGCGCAGCTCAAACCATGCTGGTCAAGGGTCCACCGTAGTTGCGTGCATTTTACAAAGTCAGCCGCAGCCTGAGGGTTCCAGAGGCTTGGCAGGCTGGCCTCTTAAACCCAGCCACTCTCCCCCGCCCTGTGATCATTTCCCCTTCTTCTTGGGCTCATGTTCCTTTCGTGCTCAAGCTTTCCAGGCATTGACATGTTTCAATATGTTTTCTTTTTCCATTTAGCTTTCCCCCGATCACTGAAGTATTACAAGTTCCTTGAGCAAAATGAGGAAAGGTAAAGAGAAATACTAAGAAGTGGGGAGAAACAAAACCTCACGACATCATGACGCAGAGTCAATTACCGTTAACACTTCGGCTAGTCGTTTTCTGCGTATTGTGTCCTCTCCATCGGTGATCTACGTACACACATGCATGTGTATATGTGCATATGTACACGCACACAGTAATAAATCCTTTCATGTAAAAGACCACTTCCTCGGATCGTTAGAAGTTCTGCCCAAATACTCGCATACTCTGACTCCCTGAACCGTTCTAACGAAGGTAGGGTTTATTTCTATTTTTTTTCTACTACAAGTAACTTTGTGGTTGTAAATCTTTGCTTGTAACTCTGCTTATCTTCTGTGGACTTATTCCTGGAAGGGGAAATAGTACATCTGAGAGTATTAATATTTTAAGACCAAACTGCTTTTTAGAAAAGTTGTCACAAATTCCGTTGCCACAGCAGTGAGGGAACAGCTCCGGTCGGGCACTGAGTCTGACCAGTGTTTCAATCTCTGCCAATTGGCTGGCTGAAAAATAAGAGTCGTTTGAGGTTGCCCTTCTTTAACGACGAATGTGGTTGAACTTTTTCCTCTTATGGGGCACTTGAATTCTTTTGTGAGCAGACTATTCCCACCACATTACCATTTCTGGGAGGGCTCTGCATTGATTTTACCAATGTGTGTGAGCTCTTGATGTGTTAAGGACATAAGTTCTTTATTTGTTGTACTTTTTTTCCCTTAAACACGGTAACTTTTCTTATTTGCCTCAGAAGATTTCCCAAAACACGCAAGTTTAAATTTTAATGCAAGTACGTGTCATTTCCTTCCTAATGTCTTCTAAAAATGTTACATTTAGAAAGGTCTTCCCAGCCACTCGGAGACAATAGTGCTGTGAAAATTCTTCAACGGTCTGGAGTTTACTGTCACATGGTATAAGAGAAGGATCTAAATATGTATATTTTCCCCAAGAGTTATCCAATGTCTTGGTGCCCCTGGTTGAATTTATGGCACCTTCTTCCCTTGACAGTTTATACAGAGCAGGATCTAATTCCACAGCTCTGGACTCCTCCATGTCTTGTCTATCTGTTCTTAGGCTAGCTTAATAATGGTTTCATGATTACAGATAAAATTAGAGTCTTTAATCTTCCCTTCAGGTATGTGGTATGTGGTCTCTCTGTTTGTTTTTGATTTGAAAATGTCGTTTTCTTCACACAGGCTCTTTAGATTTTGTTCATGTTGGAGGTGAAGAGAGGGGCAAGAAGGGTTGTACGTGGACAGAGAATCACTTGAGCAAAATGTTCAACAGTCATTGACAGTTTTTGCCTGAAACTCACACATTTAAAAATTACAAAACAGTGCGAAATACAGATACTTTATTGAGATCAAGTCGTTTCCTTCTACTTGACCCCAGAGAGCATACCTCCAGGGTGTTACAGGTCTGTTTTGACCAGGCACTAATTTCATACAGCAGATGAGAAAACGGAGGTCCAAAGATGTTCATTCAGCATGATGCTCCCGGTCAATGGCTGGTAAGTATGTGGCAAAGCCAGAATTTTAAAGGTCAAAATTTCACAGAATTTGCAGTAAAAAGCTTCCCAGTTAAAAACGAAACACCAAACCCAAATAACTGGCTCTGGAGCAAGGATTGCTGTTTTCTTAACATAATCAGATAGCTTGTAAACTCACCGGCAACTCTGAGGTGTCACCCAAGAGAGTGTGGCGGTCACACGCACTGAGGAACCAGAAACAGATGAGCGTCTCAGTGAAACACCTGATAGTGCCCGACACCTGCACAGGTGTGTATGGAAGCTATAAGCCAACAGCAAACGGGGCTTACCTGTGATAAGAGCATCAGGTCGGGATTGCTCTTTCCTCCAAGCGGGAACAAAAACTGTAATGTCTTTGTGGCCTCTTTCCAAAAACCAATCCACTGCCAATTTTATTCCCCGGCAGGAAAAGACTTCTTTGTTTCCATGGCTGAAACATTATTTGAGAACACGTTAAGACACAACAAAATCTAAATTTACAACTTCATTCAAATTTGTAAATAGAAATGATTCCCTAATGACAAGAGTAATGCATTTCAAATTTAAGATGGAGTTGTGTAGCTCAGAGAAACATTAAGGTAAACTGAAAAGCTGAAAATCTGTGAGAAAGAAATAGGAAAATTGAGATTAATTGGTGGAGAATAAAAAAAAAGTTTTTAAATGTCAGTTGTAAAGGTTAACTAGTCTGAAAGTTACAAGCTCTTTTAAATCAGGACAGGAAAAAGGGAAGACTTCACCACCACAGCAAGCATTTCAGTCAAATGTAAAAAGAAGCCACACAGAATAATATCTATAAACGGAAAATCACGCTTACAATGCTTAATCTCCTACAAGAGACACTTCCCGTGTTCTTCAATGAAAAGACACCTGGTTTCTGTTTAACACTATTGTGCCCGACAAGGCTTAATGATGACAAAAGGGCATTCAAAATTGGATTAAGCAGTCTTAGTGCCTAAAAGAAAATGCTCAAATAAAAGTGCAGTCACTCAATAAATACTTATCTAGCACCAGGCTCTGCCTGTGCATTTTAATCTAATAATTCAAAAATAACATTGATACAGTTTTTAAAACTTTGAATGTAATGATTGTTTTTTGTTTTTTGGTTTTTTTTGCAGCTTGAGCTCCATAATGGAGACAAATATTCTTTACTTCTTGGTGCTAAGGAGGGGGTGAATCAAGTAAGGTAAGTGAATGCTCTGTTCATTTTTAGCACAAACTGAACTTTAGGTGTATTAATATATCCTCGTAGACTCCTCCGAGGAAGTACTAGAACCATCTATATCATCCTTTTAAGGATAAAACAGAGATAGACCGACCTGCTCTGTAGATACTGAAGGCTGGAGATGCAAACTGCAGTGTTAACACTCCATGTTCCAAAAACTGGGTTGGGGCAAGGTTAGGGGCAGAATTAGAGGCAGTAAAGTCTCAGAGAAAGGGATACAGGAAGCAGGAGTCTGAGGTCCTATTTCCTAGGTAAGAAGGGCTACACGATGGTCCTGCCGATGCTCCAGCAAAGGACAAAGTGATGTTGAGTTTCATAGAATATACTGAAATCAGTCTTTTGAAAAGCTATAGGAAAGAATGGGATCATCTCTTAAGAGACTATATATACCGTTCCTAAATACAAACACTTGCTAAAAACTGACCGTATTTTTATTTTGTATTAATGCTTTGAAATCTAAGTGTGTTGTACTTTGCTAGTCCCAAATGACACCTGGTTTACTGAAGCTTGTGCATTTTACTGCTTCTGGCTCTACATGAGCATTTGCTCCCTGGTGACTTCACTTGGGAAGGGAAATGGTCACATTTTACTGCAGAAATAGAAGATTCTATCTTCTAATTAAAGAATGTTCACAAAATGTGTGGCAACAGCAAATCATTTACAGTCACAGAACAGAGATTCTCCAGATGCTTCAAAGGGGTATCAGGCCCCGCAATCCTGATGGTAAAGGTTGTTGTCTTCTCCTTGTCCCACAACCCCCGTTGCCATCCGACTGGCCCAAGGCAGGAGGGGACCACACTGTGAATGATGCACAAAGACATAAAGAAAGCCTGGTTTCTGAGCAGAAAGACCTGCACCTATCTTTCGGACCTTGTTATTTCAGAAAAAATACTTCCCCCATTTTAAGAAACTGTAGTCAAGTTTTCTGTTAGTTGTAGCTAAGGACATCCTTGTCTGCTTTTTTAGTTGTACCATAAACTAAAGAAAACTTGGAAAGCTCTTTTAATGTATAAAAACAGAAGGATAAACAAGTTATTAAATAATAGTAAAAATGAATTCACAAAAACGAATAGTAAAAACGAATTTAGGATAGGAAGCTATCCTAATGGTGAACTGAGTAAAGGAAATGATGAACGGATTACTAGAAGAAAAAATAGTAATTGAACGATGAAGCAGAAAACATTTAGTAAGAATATAGATGACTGGATCCATGACAAGCTTGATCTCATGGACATGCACAAGACCCTGCAGAGAATAAGAGAAAAATCTTTTCAAGACCATGTGGAAGATTTATAAAATTGGCTATGTACTACGCCACCAAACAGATTTCCACAGACAGGACTGTATCCTACAGACAATATTCTTTTACAACATGTTATTACACTGAAGATACAAGGTTGTAGTTAAAAAATTTGTACTGTTATACAGTAGCAAGCCAATTTAAAGTTTTAATTAACAAAAATCCCATTTGTAAAAGTAACAAAAACTAAAGTCTAAGGAGGAAAAAGAGAGGCAAGAGTTTTATAGAGAAAACAAAAAGAGAAAGCCTATAATGAAGGCATAAGACAAGACCTGGGGGCGCCTGGGTGGCTCGGTAGGTTAAGTGTCGGACATGGGCTCAGGGGATGATCTCATGGTTCTTGAGTTCAAGCCCCGTGTCGGGCTCTGTGCTGACAGCTAGGAGCCTGCTTCAGATTCTGTGTCTCCCTCTCTCTCTGCCCCTCCCCTGCTCAAGCTCTCTCTCAAAAATAAATGTTAAACTAAGGGAAGACATGAATGAAAGGAACAATATACCATTTTCATGGATGGCAAGACTCACTTTATGTAGACAACAATTCTCAAATGAATCTGCAAGCTCACTGAAATTCCAATAAAAGCCCTCCAAAGGATTTTTAGGGAACTTGAGAAGCTCATCCTAAAATTGCTATGGGAGAAGAAAAAGGCCAAGAATATTAAAGAACAAAACGGGAGGAACTTCACCACTAACTATCAATATGTAGCATAAAACTAGTGATACCCAATCAAGGTTATATTGATACGGGCAAAGATTAAAAAAAACATGTAACAGAAAAGCAAGCTGAAGGTGAGACTTGTGTATAAGTGACATGAGAAATTAATTTGAAGATGGACCATTTAACAAATGGCACTAGAACTGGGAGTTTATATGGAAACCCATAAAATTATATTTTTTAGCTCTTACCATAGACAAAAATAAGCTGTAGATCAAAGATTCAAATATGAAAAATACTATAAAACTTTGAAAGAAATTACAGGATGCACTGACATTAGGATGGGGAAATACTTCTTAAAGATGACATATAACTGTGCGTTATCAAGGAAAAGATGGATAGACTTGAGTACATAAGACTTTTTATGTAAAAGCATGAACAAAAATGCATATGCATAAACAGGCCATAGATTAGAAGAAGATATGTGCAACATACAGAGCCAAAAAAAAAAAAAAAAAAAAAGCTAGGACTCAGATTATGTAAAGTATTCCTATACATTGAGAATAACCATTTTTTTAGGGCAAAAGATATGAACAGTGAATTCACAGAAGAGGAAACCCAAATGACCAACGAACATATGAAAAGATGCTCAATAGTGAAGAAATGCAAATTAAAGCCAAAAATGAGACACCACTTCACACCCATCAGATTGGAAAAAATAAAGTCTGCAAACACCAGATGTTGCCAAGGATGTGTGAAAGGAGGAACTCATACATTACAGGTGGGAGTGTAAATTGGTACAACTATTCAGGAGAACAATTTGGCAATACTTGGTAAAGTTGAAGGCGTGCTTTTCCTAAAACATAGTAGTTCCATCTCCAGGTATAGTAACACCCCACACTAATGTGAAATCATATTTAATGCAATTAGCAATTGGCTCTCATGCTTGACCCAGATCAGAGCTCACGTGGGGGCAGGGAGAGGCAGTCCAAGTGCTGATGTGAACAGTGGGTCTCCCAGCCTCTGGCCCTTTTCTCAGCCAGTCGTCTCCTGATCAGATCAAAGAAATGAATGCTAACCACGAAATCCCTGGAATGGTGGCTGTTGTCTTGGAAGTACCTTCCAGCCCCCAAGGCCCAGAGTCATCCCCAGAATTATTAAAAGCCCAAGCAGAGAACTACTCGGTGGTTCCCAAGTGCAGATGGGACTTGTACAGACTAGGAGAGCTTCAGGAGACTGAACTTAAGGTAACCTTCCTGAGGCATGTTGAAGGATGTGACTAATCGCAGGTGCTGGATACAACAGAAAGGGCAACTGTAGGAGGTTCTGATAAGGAATTAGAAAAACAGAGTAAGCCTGATGAAAAAATATATGCAAAACAGGACGTCAGAGCAAGCACAATGTAGCTACTAGGGCAAATGAACTATCTGTTGAATGTTTACCAGAAGAAAGTAGGATGATGTTTAAGAACTGAAGCTTTAATTCCATATAAATAGAGAAGACTCATTACAGTCTGTAGTCATTTATGGGCTATGTCTGCATGCATTTTCTCTGTAATAAAAATAGCTAATTCTATATTTATGAATTGGCATATTCCATTGGGCCTTGATTTTTTTTTTTTGTTTCAACAATTTGGCAATAAACATGGCATACCTCAAGTGAGTCTTTGTAATGCTGAATTTGTTGGAACATTTGTGGCCACCTGTGATTACATAAGAGAGCCTGAGTGTTTGACAGAAGGTGTCCTTTTGACTCAGTTCGACTGGGTTCCCAGGGAGAATCTGAAACTCTTACTGCAAATTCTGAATTACTACTGAGCAAAACGTGTAATACAGGCTCAAAGTTCACAGGTGATTCACCAGTACCCGGGGCCTACCAGCAGGTGTCTTTCTTAAAAGGCTTATTTTACTCTGTCATGTTTGGAATCAGCATGCTTATAAAAATCCTGCTTTGCAGTGGCCACAGAAAGGCTCAGATGAAGTAGAGAAATTGGTATATTTATAAGGATTTTTAGAAAAACCTTACTGAAAATAATAAAAGGAGTATTGGTATCTCTGAACATCAGGAAATTAATGAAAAGATGAACTGGGACAGCCATAAAGAATGAATAAGAAACCCAAGGCTCCTTTCTCCTAGTTCTCAAAGCCTTCTCTGCTGTTCCTCCTTTCCCCTCTTTGTCTGGAACTGAGAAGAAGGAGACAACTTTTTGGATGGATACTTCCCAGTGGCTTCAGGGTCTGAGGATAACTTCCCTCTGGAAGAAGGAAAATTGCTGGCCTTACCCAAATGTTCTGATGTGAACTCTACCTCCAAGATCCCCTACATTCATCATGTAAAACACAGGGCAGCAGAAATGATGAAGAGGAAGGAACGAGGAGTCTTGTGAACTGGGGTAAGATAAAGTATCTGGCTGGCAAACGGTTGCCCTGATAACTAGAAAGAAAGGGGAGACAGGAGTCACGCTACCAAACAGTAAGATGAAACTGGCCGGAGAGCCATACGAAGCAACTTTTCATCTCAACATGGGGAAGATCAGCCTTCTCCCTTCGGAGCTGCAAGGACTCAAGGGTGTTAAGAAGTTACCCAGCACTGCTGGGTGGATCAGACAGGGAAAGAGCCCAGGTGCCCTTTTCATGGCTGACATTCTCCATCTTCACTTACTTTCCCCTGCTCTGCAGATACGTGCAGACATGTACCAAAGTCCTCCACAGCAGGTCTTCAGTCCTACAGCCCTCTGCGGGAAGACGGATACTGGCTGCCTGCCTGGGGTGGTGACCCTGCACGGCTCTGCTTGATGCATGGAACAGGAATGACGGGGGCTAAACATGAGCCCCCCCCCTCCCCCCCACAACCGAATGCCTTGGCCTCGGGCATCTCCGACAATGCAGGCTGTTCCTGAAGCCTCACACACCTGCTGGGAGGCACTGCTGGTGGCAGTCTTTGAAATCTTTCTGAAAAGGTGACCTGGGAGAAGCCGTGGGGCTGCGGCTGGATGAGTCTTCCACCCGTTTTCATCTGTGATTCACAGATGCATTTTCCAGACCCATGGGCATGGATTCAGGGGCAGATCAGAAGACACCCTTAACCCTCTTTGCTTTTTTGGTTACCTTATTACTGAAATGCAGGCACAGGTAAGAGACAAAGTTCTTGGGTGATAAGGATATATACACTTCCTCACATACTGGCGTTGGGAAATGATGGAGAAAGGTGGAGGCAGAAAATCAGACACATAGGTCAGTGGAACAGAACAGAGAACCCAGAAACGGACCCACAACCGTATGGCCAACTAATCTTTGACAAGGCAGGAAAGAATATCCAATGGAATAAAGACAGTCTCTTCAGCAAGTGGTGCTGGGAACACTGGACAGCGACATGAAGAATGAGCCTGGATCACTTTCTTACACCATACACAAAAAAAACCCTCAAAATGGATGAAAGACCTCAATATAAGACAGGAAGCCATCAAGATCCTCGAGGAGAAAGCAGGCAAAAACCTCTTTGATCTTGGCGGCAGCAACTTTTTACTCAGCACGTCTCCAGAGGCAAGGGAAATAAAAGCAAAAATGAACTACTGGGACCTCATCAAAATAAAAAGCTTCTGTACAGCAAAGGAAACAATCAGCAAAACTAAAAGGCAACCGACAGAATGGGAGAAGATATTTGCAAATGACATATCAGATACAGGGTTAGTATCTGAAATCTATAAAGAACTTATCAAACTCAACACCCAGAAAACAAATAATCCAGTGAAGAAATGGGCGAAAGACGCGAATAGACACTTCTCCAAAGAAGACATCCAGATGGCCAACTGACACATGAAAAAATGCTCCACATCACTCATCATCAGGGTTATACATATCAAAACCAATGAAATACCACCTCACACCTCTCAGAATGGCTAACATTAACAACTCAGGCAACAACAGATATTGGCAAGGATGTGGAGAGAGGGGATCTCTTTTGCACTGCTGGTGGGAATGCAAGCTGGTGCAGCCACTCTGGAAAACAGTATGGAGGTTCCTCAAAAGAAATTGAAAATAGAACTACCCTATGACCCAGCAACTGAACTACTAGGCATTTATCCAAGGGATACAGGTATGCTGTTTGAAAGGGGAATGTGTGCCCCAACGTTTATAGCAGCACTATCAACAACAGCCAAAGTATGGAAAGAGCCCAAATGTTCATCCATGGATGAATGGATAAAGAAGATGTGGTGTATGTGTATGTATACATATATACACATATACATACCTACATGTATATATACATACATATATACATATACATACACACACAATGGAGTATTACTCAGCAATCAAAAAGAATGAAATCTTGCCATTTGCAACTATGTGGATGGAACCAGGGGGTATTATGCTAAGCCAAATTAGAGAAAGACAAATATCATATGACTTCACTCATATGAGGACTTTAAGACACAGAACAGGTGAACATAAGGGAAGCAAAAATAATATAAAAACAGGGAGGGGGACAAAGCATAAGAGACAAATATGGAGAACAAACAGAGGGTTACTGGAGGGGGGATGGGCTAAATGGGGAAGGGGCATTAAGGAATCTACTCCTGAAATCATTGTTGCACTAAAGGCTAACTAATCTGGATGTAAATTTAAAAAAAAATTAAAAAATAAAAATAGAAAAGAAACATGTCTTTATCCAACCTTAACCTTTCCCTGTCCTTGCTCGTGTCTGCAATTTGTATGGACTTTTCCTGTTTCACCCAGGCCCAGAAACACACACGATGGGGGGTATACCTAGACACCTGTCCACTTGCTCTTTCACCTGTGAGGATCCTGAGCAGCACGTGTCCCTCTGGTGTCCCCCAATGCCATTAATCTGTGGGGAAGAGACCTGCTGTATAGTATTAAGGGCTGCCATGTTCTGTACTACAGGCAGAGTATTTTGAAAGTTGGAAGCCCCCGAGAGACCAGGCACCCGACTTAGTAGATACTTGGGGAGTGTCTGCCAGGCCGTGGGCAGAGTTTGAAGAAGACAGGCTTTGTAACATCAGTGGCAACTACTAAGCCTCAATTTAATAAGCCACAAGCTGCAGATTTCTTAGTCACTGCAACTTCCCCAACAGCTTTGTGTAATTCACTGTAGAGATCACTTTGCAGACCCAACAGCAGAGAAGGATACTGAGTTCTGGCCCAGGTGACGGAGGCCCAGAGACTTCTGTGGAGGGACTCTGACTCACAGACACGAGCAACCCCCTGTGAACTGGACCCTGGAACCCAAGGGGAGCTAAAATAGATGCAGATCATCTTGGCATATTCTTCCTAAGACTGGCACTGTCCTAACTTTTCACTCGTAAATTCACGGTCTCCATATCTAACAGAACTATCTTTATTCATATGTACCTCTGTAACAAATTTGAAAAGTACACAGTTTGGTCTTCAACAGGACAATTCCATAAACACTCGAAATAACATGACTTGCTATGTAACACCACCACATACGCTTCTCAATGGAGAATTATAGTATACTTCTTGATGTGTCTTTAGTCACCTCTGATGATTAAAGGGCTATAAAGGCATACTTTGTAATAGAAAAATTCAGGGCACTACGTATTGTAATGTAGTTTGCCTCAAAACAAGACTGAGAAGAAGGGGCTAATGGGCCAACCATTCCATCAGCAATATGCAGGAAATAGAATGTCCTATATTATTTCTCAAGTTATATATGCACATATCATTAACTGGGTCAACCAAAGGATAGGAAGGGTTACTTTAGAATTCTAACTTCTAGGGATGCCTGGGTGGCTCAGTCAGTTAAGTGTCTGACTCCTGATTTCAGCTCAGGTCCTGATCTCACGGTTTTTGAGTTTTAGCCCTGCATTGGGCTCTGCGCTGACAGTGTGGAGCCTGCTTGAGATTCTCTCTCTCCCTCTCTGCCACACCCCTGCTCATGCTCTCTCTCAAAATAAACATTAAAAAATAAAAGTTTAGGATTCTAACTTGTCATCAGTGGTAGACAGGAGGATTAACTGAAAAACACAGAAATCTAAAAGTGGAATGAGGGATCTATTAAAAGGGACTGCTTTTCAATTCTTTTGATGGCACTGAAAGGAAAACAAATGAGTCCCTTTTTCTTATCTTATCTCTTCCACATTGATTCTGCTACCGTTTGAGTGTTTGTTTTGCATTAACATGTTATTTGTGTTGCCTGTAAAGAAGGCTGCAGGGAGGAGGCCGAGGAAGGCGCAGCACGAGGATCCTGAGCACGTTCCCCTCCCGGGAGGCACTGACACAACCCCTCCACTTCGTGGAGACCAACACAGCAGGCAGGCATGGGGAAAGACACCCTAGTGTGGCGGCAACCCCCCAGTGGGAGGGGACCACAGGAGCAGTTATTCCCTGAGGAGGGAGGCGACCAAGGAGGGCATACCTGGCCCTGGGACCCTGCACTGAGAAGTCAGGCCACCAGAACGTCAGGCTTTGAAAACTGGAGGGGCTTCACTCTGGTGGGGGTGGGGGGGGGGCGCTGGAGGGCTGTAGTAAGTCGTGTCTCCTCCCTTAAAATGTCAGCATGCTGTATTTCTTAGCCCAGGACACAGCAGAGAAACAGCAGGTTGCAAAGTGCCTGGGATACATGCGAAGGGTTACTAATGTGGGAGGTGTACGTAAGGGGCAGGGATCTGAAGGTGCTCTGGGCACCGGTCTCCTTGCTCTCCTTCACTCTAGCTGGCCCAGTGCTTGCAGGAACCAAGTTGGACACTGCACCTACCTTGCCAGCCCTACTCTTCCTGCCCAGACATTCCCCTGAGGACTCACCCCACCCAATGGATAGCCCTGGTCAGGACTGGCACCTCTCCATAGCAGTTTTTCCCCCGGGGATGGGCCACTTAGCCCCACCAACCAGTGCACCTACACTGCAGCCAGACCTCTCAGAGGCACCAAGGACAAGCCCTACTGATCATGTGCCCACAGCAGTGGTGCTGGTAGTCTTTGCAGACAGCTGGGCTGAAAGGCAGTTCCGCTCACCGTAGCATCCAGAGGAGTTGTGCCCAGCCACAGCAGGAGGGTGCACTGTGCTTCTGGACACCACAGAACGCCTTGTACACGAGGCCAGGAGATGTAGCTGACCTAACACATAGTAACACACACGGTCAGACAAAGTGAGGAGATAGAGGAATGTGATCCAAAAGCAAGAAAAAGACAAACCCCAGGTAAGGAGTTAGACAAAATGGAGATAACCTATCTACCTGATAAAGAGTTCAAAGTAATGGTCCTAAAGACGCTCAATGGATGAGAGTCCTAAAAATACATGAACTCAATGAGAACTTCCACAAAGGGAAAATACAAAAAAAGGACCAGTCAAAGCTGACAAATACAGTGACTTAATGAAAAACATACTAAAGGGAATCAACAGCAGATTAGAGGATGCACAAGAACAGATCGGCGAGCTGGTAGACAAGGCAATGCAAAGCACCCAAGCTGAAGAGTAAAAATTTGAAAAAATGAGGAGAGGTTAAGGAATCTCTGGGACATCAAATACACTAATGTTTGCATTATAGGGGTCCCAGAAGATGAGAAAGGGGTAGAAAACTTACAAGAAAGAAGACGTGAAAACTTCCCTAACCTGGGAAAGGAAACAGACCTCTGGGTTCCAGGAAGCATAAAGTGCCCTAAACAAGATGAACCCAAGGAGATCAGAATTGAAGGAAAAAGAGTTTCCCTGCACAGAGAGAAGTTAGAGGAGTGCATCACCACTAAACCAGTCTGAAAAGAAATATTAAAGGGACTCCTTAAGTGAAAAGAAAAGGCCCTAACTAGAAGCAAATTAAGAAAAAACTTCACTGGTAAAAGGAAACTTAATGGTAGAAGATCAATCACTTACAAAGCTAGTACAAAGATTAAAAGTAAAATTATATCTACAAAAACTAGACAAGGCACTTGAAGTAAAATAGGACCTAAACATAACATGGAGTAAAAGTGTAGTGTTTCAGAATGTGTTAGAACTTAAGTGACCATCAGCTTCATATATAGCATCCTAAGTATATAGCAATCTCATGATAGTCACAAACCAAAACCCTGTAATAAATACACACAAAGAGAAATCCAAGCATAAGGAAACCGAAGCATAAAGAAAATCATCAATCACAAGGAAAGAGCAAGAAAGCAGAGAAGTACTATAAAAACAACCAGAGGGGCACCTGGCTGGCTTAGTTGGTACAGCACGTGACTGCTGAACTCAGCATTGTGAGTTTGAGCCCCATCCTGGGAATAATTATTACTTAAAAATAAAATTTTAAACAATAAAGAGAAAATTAAAAAAAAAAATACCTGGAGACAAATGAAAATGCAAACACTACAGTTCGAAATCTTTGAGATACAGTAAAAGTAGTTGTAAGAGTCAAGTTTATAGTCAAAAATGAGAAAGGTCTTAAATAAAAAATCTAAATGTATACCTAAAGAAATTAGAACAAACAGGGATACCTGGGTGGCTCAGCTGGTTAAATGTCTGACTTCAGCTCAGGTCATGCTCTCACAGCTCATGGGTTCGAGCCCCACAGCTGTTAGCTCAGAGCCTGGAGCCTGCTTTGGATTCTGTGTCTGTCTGTCTGTCTGTCTCTCTCTCTCAAAAATAAACATTAAAAAAAAAAAAAGAACAAATAAAACCCAAAGCTAGAAGAAGGAAGGAAACAATACTGATCAGAAATGCATACTAAAATAGAATAGGAAAGATCAATGAAGCTAAGAGCTGGTTCTCTGAAAAAGATAAGATTGGTAAAACCTTAGCTAGGCTAACCAAGAAATAAGAGAGGACTCATGAATGAAATCAGAAAAGAGAGTTTACAACTGACATCACCAGAATACAAAGGATTATGGGAAATTACTCTGGAAAATTACATGCCAAGAAAATGGGTAACCTAGAAGAAATGGATAAATTCTTAGAAACACACAATCTTCTAAGACTGAATCAGGAAGACACATAAAATCTGAACACACTGATTACTGTAATGAAACTTAGTGATCAAAAAACCGTCAAAAACCAAAAGTCCAGGAACATATGGCTTCACAGATAAATGCTAACAAACACATAAAGAACAGTAAATCCCTCTTACAAAAAACTGATAAGGAATGCTTCCAAATACATTCTATGAGGTCAGCATTACCCTAATCTTAAACTAGATCAGGACACTGCAAAAGAAAAAAAAATAGACCAGTGTCCCTAATGAAAATAGATGTAAAAATCATCATCCAAATATAAACAGAATTCAAATCTAAGTTAAAAGGATCATCCATCATGATCGAGTGGGAATTATTCTATGGATGCAAGGATGGTTCAATACCCACAAATCCATCAGTGTCATACACCACATTAACAAAAAGAGGAAGACAAACCACATGATCATCTCAACAGATGCAGAAAAAGCAATGCCAAAATTTAGTATCCCTGTTTGTGATAAAAACTCTCAATAAAATGGGTACAGTGGGAACATACCTCAATGTAGTAAAGGCCACATACGGCGAACCCACAGCTAACATCATACTCAATGGTGAAAAGCTAAAAGCTTTTCCTCTAAGATCAGAACAAGACAAGCACATCTGCTTTTACCCCCCACCCCCATTTTTTTTACATTTGTATATGGTCTCACTAATTGTTAAATACCACAGTACTACTGAAACAAGAGAGCTGAGAAAACCTGTTTTTCATTCACATTAAACATCAACTAAAATTGTTAGTAAGATACAGTTTCGCTATTTTTACTACCCAGTAAATGAGGTACATCCAGGTGTTGGCTTGTTATTCCTGATTGGTTAATGGTCTTTTCATTTAAGGATGGGCTTCTAGCCACTCTTACCTGACCCAATTCCTGCACCCTTCTCTCCCTCTCCCTACCCGGGACGCAGGCCCAAGACAGAAGCTCCCCAAGTTGAGGACCAGTGTTTGCTGTCACACTGACGGATTTAGGAATAGACCCAGGACACAAGTTAGGCCAGTGAGAATTTTCACTATTTTCTCTGGAGCTCTGAGGAAAAGACCATCACCTATTTCTTCTTTTAAGGATGAGGAAAGGCCAAGTAGCTTGTGGGGCTGTTACAGAAAGAGTCTGAGAATGACGGTTACATGGGAGAAAGCAGAACCAAAGGATCATGGGAAAGACAGAGTCACTGACAAACTGTGGACTCCTGAATCCCACCTGGACAACTGCGACCCGATCCCTTATCATTCCCAGTTACTGAAACAATAATATTGTTTTAAACAAGCTAGCATAATTTATTCTACCAAGGCCAACATGACCCTGATGCCAAAGCCAGAAAAAAGAAAAAGACAAAAAGAAAAAAAAAGAGAAAAAAGAAAAAAAAAAGACAATCACAGAACAATATCCTTGCTGAACAGAGATGCAAAAATCCTCAATTATCAACAAACAATTCAATAATACATTAAAAGGATCATTCACCTCAATTTATTCCAGGGATGCAAGGCTGGATGATTTGCCCCATTAGCAAAACGAAGGATAAAAAAACCACACAATCATCTCAATAGATGTAGAAAAAGCGTTTGACAAAATACACATCTGTTCATGATAACTCTTAACAAAGCGGGTGCAGAGGGAACATACCTCAATATAATAAAGGCCATCTGTGACAGACCCACAGCTAACATCATACTCAATGGTACAGAAAAAAAAAAAAAAAAACTTTCCCTCTAAGATCAGGAATAAGGCAAGGATGTCCATTCCCTCACCACTTTAATTCAACATAGTATTAGGAGTCCTAGCTAAAGCAATCAGACAAAAACAAAAAAATCAAAAACAAAAAAACAAAAACAAAAAACATCCAAATTGGTAAGGAAGAAGTAACAATCACTATTTACAGATGATAAGATATTACATACAGAAAATCCTAAAGACTTCATCAAAAACCCATCAGACTAATAAATGAGTTCAGTAAAGTAGCATGATATAAAATAGCTGCATTTCTATACATTAATAACGAGCTAGCAGAAAGAGAAATTAAGAAAACAGTCCCACTTGGGGCACCTGGGGGGCTCAGTCGGTTGAGTGTCCAACTCTGGCTCAGGTCATGACCTCATGGTTTGTGAGTTCGAGCCCTGCGTTGGGCTCTGTGCTGACAGCTCAAAGCCTGGATCCTGCTTCGGATTCTATGCCTCCCTCTCTCTCTGTTTCTCCCCCACTTGCACTCTGTCTCAAGGTCTCTCTCAAAAATAAAGAACAAAAAAACAATCCCATTTACAACTGCCTCAAAAAGAATTAAATACTTAAGAAGAAATCTTCTTTTACATGTTTATTGTTAACAAAGAGGGGGAAAGAGAATCCAAAGCAGGCTCCGTGCTGTCAGCACAGAGCCCGATGCGGGGCTTGAACCCACAAACCGTGAGATCATGATCTGAGCTGAAATCAAGAGTTGGAAGCTTAACCAACTGAGCCACCCAGGTGCCCCAATACCTAGGGAGAAATTTAATCACAGAGGTGGAATATCTGTACTTTGAAAACTGTGAGACACGGATAAAGGAATAAATATTGTTAACATGTCTATATTACCCAAAGCAGTCTTCAGGTTCAATGCAATCCCTATCAAAATACCAACAGTATTTTTTTTATAGAACTAGAAAAATAATCCTCAAATTTGTCTACAACTATAAATGACCCCGAATAACCGAAGCAATGTTGAGAAAGAACAGCAAAGCTGGAGGTGTCCCAATGCCAGATTTGAGGATGTATTACAAAGCGATAGTACTCAAAATAGCATGGTAGTGCCACAAAAAAAGACACATAGATCATTGGAACGAAGATCAGAGCCCAGAAACAAACCCACATTTCTATGTTCAATTGATCTACAACAAAGGGGGCAAGAATATACAAGGAGGAAAAGACAGACTTTTCAGTAAATGGTGCTGGGAAAACTGGACCACTTTCTAACACCGTACACAAAAATAAATTCAAAATGGATTAAAGACCTAAATTTAAATCTCCAAATCATAAAACTACTAGAAGAAAACATAGGCAGTAATCTCTTGGATATCGGCCTCAGCAATATTTTTCTGGATTTGTCTCCAAGGCAAGGGAAACAAACCCAAAATAAACAGCTGGGACTACATCAAACTAAAAACCTTTTGCAGGGGGTGCCTGGGTGAGTCAGTCGGTTAAGCATCTGATTTTGGCTCAGGTCATGATCTCACAGCTTGTGGGTTCGAGCCCCGTGTCGGGCTCTGTGCTGACAGCTCAGAGCCTGGATCCTGCTTCGTATTCTCTGTCTCCCTCGCTCTCTCTCTCCCACTTGTGCTCTCTCTCTCTCTCAAAAATAAACATTAAAAAAATCCTTTTCAAAGAGAAGGAAACCATCAACAAAATAAAAAGGCAACCTACCTAATGGGAGAAGTTACGTGTACAAGAATATATCTTACGTCTATCGAAAATATATAAAGAACTTGTACAACTCAAAAACAAAAACTCTACAAATAATCCAATTAAAAAAATTGGCAGAGGAGCTAAGCAGACATTTTTCCAAATAAGACATAAAGATGGCCAAGAGATACATGAAAAGATGCTGAACACATCACTAACCCTCAGGGAAATCAAAACCACAATCGGATTACCGCAAGCCGGTCACAATGGCTAGTTTCAAAAATGTTAGTATCAAAAATGCAAGAAAGAACAAGTGTTAGTGAGGAAGCAGAGAACAGAGAACCCTCGAGCACTGCTGGTGGAATTATAAATTGCCATAATCTGGCCACTATGGGTAAGAGTATAGACGTTCCTCAAAAAATTACAAAAGAAGTACTATACAGTCTACTGATTCCACTCCTGGGTATTTACTCAAAGAAAAAGAAAACACCAGTGCGAAAAGATACATGAACCCCTATGTTTATTGCAGCACTATTTACAATAGGGAAGCAACCTAAATGTCCATCAGAAGAATGGATAAAGAAGATGTGGGGGAGATAATTCAATGGAACATTCCTCAGCCTTAAAACGTATAAAACCTTGCCATTCATGAAAACACGGATGGACCTAGAAGGTATTATGCTAAGTGAAATAAGTCAGACAGACACGTTCTTTGTGTGCAAAGAACACACTGGTCATCACCGGAGGGAAGAGATTTACGGGAAAAGGCAAAAGAGGTGAAGGGGACCGAGACAGACACACTTCCAGCTATAAAATAAGTCACAGGGAAAAAAGTACACCACAGGCAATAGAGTTGATAATATCCCAATAACTTTGTATGGTGACAGATGATAAGTACACTGAGTGTGGGGAGCCTTTTCTAATGTGTAGAATTGTGGGGTCACTATGTTGTACACCCGAAACGAATACAGCATATGGCAACTATATTTCAATAAAAAAAATAGGTGATTTTTATTCTCTTGTTTTGGTATTGATGTAGCAAGCATAGGACTTACAGGATCAAAGGAAAGCTCTTCCTGCTTAAACAAGTCTTTCCATAACTGATCTAATTATAAAAATAATACCTAGAAGGTCATACTAGTAATAAAGTAGCACAGCTAATTATTGTAACAGAAACAACAGCAGTTATAATACCAGGACTGCTCAATGGGGATGGCTCTTAGGGAGTGGGCCAATAGGGTGAAAATGACCGACCTTTGGGATGAGACAGGTGATCAGGTATCTTTACCACTTTTCTGTGTGACCGCAGTGAGTCACCCTGAACCTCAATTTTCTAACGTTTAAAACAGAGGCCAACCTGTGTACCCTGCGGGTGGGAGACGAACAAGGCGGCGTCCGTAAGGCACCCAGGAGGGCGCCAGGCGCATAGAGAGCCCTCGTCACCTCACTGGTGGTGACAAACCAGTGCCTCTACTCTCTCGTGTCCCTGTAGTCCTAATTTGTAGAAAATGGAAAACACTTACTTTGGAATGAAAATGCAACTGATAAAATAATCTCACCAGTAACAGTAAATTGTGATTTTGAGGGAAATGTATTTGATGTACAGAGATCACCACACTGAGTTTTCAAAAGAAACCAAAAAGTAATCAAGCTCATCAATCAGAGGACTGAAAAAAGGACACTTGCCTTTTTTTATAACCTTCTGTATATCATTTTTTATTTAAGTATAATATATGACCTAGAAGTATGCTCTCCCCTCCCCTGGAAGGTCCAGGGAGGATTATAAAACTCCTACGGCTTTAATGGGTCATTATATCAAGCTACCTGCAAGGATACAAGTTAGCAGGGTTTGTCAGTCAAGTGCCTACAGTGAAATATGTAAGAGCCAAAGGTATCCCTTTAAACTAGAAAACCGTATTTGAACCTTTTGTACTAAGTCCTTGGAGTTTAGACTTAGTTATGTTGCAAGAAGTCAGGGTGCACAGGACGTTAATGACAGAATAATTGTAATGTGATAAAACTAATAAAAATATCGAGCACTAAATTATTAATATAGTCAGGGACTCTTCAAATATTTGACTACTTGATTTTTTTTTCTCAATTTTTAGGCCCTGATCGTACATAGGCCATACTGGACATATGAAAGCAGATTTTAATTTTAAAGAACTCTTTAAAAAATGGCTTTAAGACCTTCTTCACTAACATATTTTTTTCATCGTTTTCTGATTATGGAAAAGAATGTCTCACGTCTATCCTATGTTCCTTAAGCAGGCAGAAAAGAGTGGAGCTGGATAGAACCTTGAATATGGAAAGAAGAGAAAGTTTTGCTTTCTATCACTCTGGAGTCTAAATTTTATGTTGTATGAGAATGTCTAATTAATTCCAGGTGCTGCCTCACAGGAATCCAAAATTTTCTTTTATCCTGAAGGTTCATACGACTGACTGACCGAAGCCAATTTTGTCACTCGTATAGCTGCTCGAGTTTATGATCTCTGATCTTTTTTCCGATAGGCCAAGATCACTTGGAAGCTAAACCTGGTCTTGAGGATACTGCACGTACCACCAGAAACTACATTGCTAGAGATTGTTAGTAATCTCTAACCATCTCTCCCTTGTTAGAGAGTACTTAATCGGTGTTCACCAGACTGAATGCCCAACTTCCACGCTGTGGCTCAGAGACCCTTCGAGGCAGCAGGGAAGAGGATTTTTAAGTGGGAAACAAAGCTCTGCCTACACCACTCAATTCAAACAGAACCCTGATTTTGTCGGTTTTGAAAATGGGCTTCCTGGGGCGCCTGGGTGGCTCAGTCAGTTGAGCGTCCGACTTCGGCTCAGGTCATGATCTCGCGGTCCATGAGTTTGAGCCCCGCATTGGGCTCTGTGCTGACTGCTCAGAGCCTGGAGCCTGTTTCAGATTCTGTGTCTCCCTCTCTCTCCGACCCTCCCCTGTTCATGCTCTATCTCTCTCTGTCTCAAAAATAAATAAACGTTAAAAAAAAAAAAAAATTAAAAAAAAAAAAAAGAAAAAGAAAATGGGCTTCCAGCAAGATTTGCAGGGTTATACTGCTTTTAAGAAAATACAAGTCTGAAAAATCACTGATGGAATAAGGAAAATATTCAATGCCCAAATTATGATGAAATATATGAAATGTAAAACAGTTTATCATTACCCTCCACTTGGTTACAGATTTAACGGCAGGGGGGCCAAGTGTAAGGAAAAAGGGAAGGAGAAAGACTGTGTTGACTTTATGAGGTCCATTATTTGAAGCCAAAATTAGCAACAGGAAGCACACCTAGTTAATCTCGATCCAAGTGCTGAAGAGAACGTATCTATTAAGTACATGTAAAGAGGTCTTCAATTTCAGCAAAAGTAGGGAACATAGACCCTAATCACTTTTTCCTTTTTCATATAATTGGGTAACATTTCCCATGTCTTATTGGGAACACTACTTAGGTGATCTTTAATTAACTTCATTCACAGGTAATAGGATTACTAAGGTTGCTGATTGCTAGGTTACGGTTTAAACGCATCTGAGATAACACGAAAGTTTATGGACCACTGGCCTATTAAAACTCATGACCGATGACCACCACATCTGCAGATTTAAGATTATAAAGAGATGCAGTGGAATATAACTAGTTCTTGTCTCTGTCGTATTCCACACTGATAGAATTAAAAACAGAAAACTAGTCATGATTCTTCGATTCTTTTTGTAGTCGCTAAGGATGTTCTTTACAACAGTAAGAGAAATGGGACACGGCCAGCTAGCCTGTAAGTAATACCCAGGATACTCACTTAGGGGGAAATTAAGCTGTCCTTTAATTAAAGGTAAACCCCGATTGAGCTGGGGCGTAAAAAGCATTCCGCTGAGAGGCTATCTAGTAGAGATACCACGTGAGCCATATACATCATTTTAAAAGGCATGATACAGCACATTTTAAAAGGAGAAGGCGGCTGAGACAATTTTAGCAATATTTAACTCGACTTATCAAAAATGATCATTTTAACATAACCAACACAGAAGTTAATAAATTTCGCATACTTTTCCAAAATGTGCTATGTATTGTACGTTTACAGAATATCTCAATTTGGACGAGGTACCTTACAAGTGCTCAAAGCCACACAGGTCCGTTGCACAGAATTTTGATTTGTGTTGAGAACCAAAACCAAATACAAATGAACTCTGGCATTTCGCAGTCTCTCTGTTAGTGCAAACTGAACACCTGCACTAGGTGTCCAGGAGGATTTTACTTTATTAATCGGGGGATGGACTTCAATGGCAAACAGGCCCGAGGACAAGGAATCCACCAGATGAGTGGAGGCAAATTTTAGAGCCTGGGTAAAATGACCTTCAGTATTCAAACTGACAACTGAAACCAGTTCTCAAGTTCACAAAACCTCACAAACCAGATTAGGTACGTGAAAGCCTTTGTGGTTTGAAAAGATCAGAAGCTAAATCACATTTATCAAGAATACTAAACTCTGCTTGTAGGTTATAAATACCTACCATCAATACCATTAGTCTTGATGTAAAGAAAAGTTATCACAACTTACACATATTCTCTGCTCACACTCTGACTCTAAAATCTGTATCTGATTTCCGTTCACTCTTTAAGGAAACGACTTCAGTGTTTCACCTGGAGAGCTTGTCTACATCCCTGTTAACTAACACCAACTGGTTCCGATCACAAGCCTTATTTGGGGGTGGAGGCAGATATGGTTAATGTCTCCATTCTCTGCCCTTTGATTAGTGTACGAGAGCAATGAATATTCTTAGTTCATCCTTTTTTCCAGTTGTCCATAATTTAACCTTTGCATATATTTTCATATATAATTCTGTCCCCTTCTCTGCAGTCTCAGTGCTGAAATCCTTCTCTAAACTTCTCCACAGAGTGAACTTTTTCAAGGCAAATTTCATATACCACTCTTCCCTTATGTAATTTTTTTTGGTGGCTCCTTATCATTATCAGTGAGGCAATACAAGCATGGACCCTACTGGCCAAAAGTGGTCTACCTGAAATTAGCAGCAAAGAAAATATTTATCTTAATACTCTGCACAAAAATACACCAATAAAGGTTACCTACCAGTCAGGAGATTTGATCTAAACCCAGGAATCCTGGTTCCCTGACCAAGATAGAGGACTTGCCATGATGCGGGGGAAGGGACAGGGAGGATTTTCAATAATTCGTTCATATCAGAAAGAAAAGGCTGGTGTGCCTCGTTTTCATTCCATTCAACAGGAGAATCTGTACTACATCATCATGTGGGGGACTGATGACGGTCTGGTTTTTTTCTTGTTGTTCACTACTCACATCACAGATAGAAACTACAGCAAAATGTGGAGATACAGTTAATTTTAACGAAGTCATCAGGTGACCAGGTCACGGAAGCCTGCTGAAGAACTCAAGGACTGGGGGGGTGGGGAGAGTGAGAGTGGAGGGGGGGGGAATCTCTCTCCCCTCTCTCCCCTCTCTCGTTCGCTCTCCCTCTCCCTCTCCTTTCTCTCTCTCTCTCCCTCTTAGGGTCGGGAAGACGGTTCGGAGGACCCCGAGCTCACCTTGTCCCATGGATACACCAACGGCTACACCCATATAACTAATTCTGAAAATGACCCTCAGACTGGCAGAACAGACCTTTTACATGTAGTCATAGGAAGGGGGCTACACTGAAAAGGGTGGGAGGGGTGGAGCCCCGGCTGGGAACCTAACCTCTGGTGGGAACACCCACAAGTGGGAGGGAATCGTAAGCGGGGAGAAGACGACGACGTGGCCCCACGCCAGGTGCCCATGGCCCCAGGGGACCTGTCCTGGGAAGACGAGGCCACCCACATCTGGCTTTGAAAACCAGTGGGGCTTAACTTCAGGAGCTTTGAAAATCAGCAGGGCTCAACTCGGGGAACCACAAACATCAGTGGGCTTAATGCCAGTAGAGCCAGAGGGCAAGAGGAAAGCGAGTCCCCGCCCATCAAGAGCCAGTGGAGCAAAATCACCCCCCCAAGGCACAGCATGGTAGCAGCAGTTTGAAAAGCACCTATGGTATACACGTAAGAGTTTTATTGGCTAATCTGAGAATGTGTGATGGAGGGGGAGAGAACTGTGGATTTCCCCTGGGGCCAACGTGCTGACAGGTGCCATTTCTGATGCCCAGTCCAGACGGCCAGAGGCTTGCAGGAGCCAGCCCTAGCCACTCTACACCCACCTCGCTACCACCACAAACCCTGCCCCGGCATCCCCTGCGGACCTGCACCGTCTCATCCACCCACCCTGGCGGGCAGGCCTCCAAAGCTGCTTGTGTCCCACCACACCCTGCAGGCAATCCCAGAGGGCCCGGCACCACTGCAAAGTGACTCCTGTCCCCGGGAGGGAGGTAACCCCACACGCTGGTGCGCCCACAGCTCCAGCAGGCCAGCCTCTTAGCTGGCGGCATAGGGGGGTAAGCCCTGCTCTTCAGTGCACCTGTAGATGTGGCAGAGAGGACAACGGCACGCGCCTTGTCTGACAGCCAGCTCCGCTCACCAACAAGAGCCCCTCTGTCACACGGGGAGCACGCCCTGTGGCTGTGGCAGAGAAGCTAATTGCAGATACCGAGTCTGACCGCTGGCTTGCCCACCAAGCAACCACGGCAGTGGCCTCAGGCCTCTCAACAGTATGGGGACCAAACCCTGCCCAGTATGCCCAAACTAGACAAAGCGGGTCAATGCCGCTTGCTGGGTCGAAAGCAATCCAGATGAGCCACGACAGCAAGGAACATGCACTCCACACGGGGAACACAGGACACAGAACCTCTTCTACACGAGACCACTGCAAGACGAGAAGACCCAGAGAACCTACCTAACACAGGAAAACAAATACGGAGTCCGACAGAATGAGGAGACAGAGAAATATCTGCTAAAGAACAAGACAAGTAACAAGACAGTAAAAGAGCGAAATGAAATGGAGATAAGCAATATGCGTAAGAAAGAATTCAAAGTAATGGTACTCACTAACTTGAGAAAAGAGTGGATGATCTGTGAGAACTTACAGAAATAGAGACAGGGATAGAAATAGAGATAGAAAATATGAAACAGGAACCTGTCAGAACTGAAGAATTCAATAACAGAACTAAGAAAAACACACACTACAGAAAATAAATAGCAGATGTGAGGACACTGAAGAACAGATCAGTGATCTGAAAGACAGGGTAATGGACAGCAACCAAGCTGAATAGCAAAAAAAAAAAATAAAATAAAATAAATAAATAATAAAAAAATGAGAGTAGGTTAAGGGAATTCAACAACATCATCAAGAGTAGTATCATTCACATTAGAGGAGTCCCAGAAGGAGAAGAGAGACAGCAGAAGGCAGAAAGCTTATAAGAAGAAATAACAGCTGAAAACTTCCCTAATCTGGGGAAGGAAACAGACATCCAGGTCAGGAAGCAGAGACGGCCCCCAAGAAGGTCCTTACCAAGACCTATAATAATTAAAATGGCAAAAAGTAGTGTTAAAGAGGAATTTAAAAAGCAGCAAGAAGAAAGAAAATAGCTACACGCAAGGGAAATCCCTTATGGCTGTCTGCTGATTTGGGGGCAAAAACTTTACAGGTGAGATAAAGTTTTGGATAAAATTCGGCAGGAGTGGCATGATATGTTTCAAAGTGCTGAAAGAAAGAAAAAAACCGCCACAACCATGAATACTCTACCCAGCAAGATCATCCAGAGTAAGAAGAGAAATAGTTTCCCAGATAAACAAAAATTAAAGACCATTACCACTGAACCAGCCTTACAGGAAATATTAGAGGGAATCCTTTAAAAGTGAAAAGAAAAGGCCATAACTAGAAGAAAATTACGGAAGGAAACTTCACAGGTAAAAGCAAATATAAAGTACAGTAAAATCACTTATATCCACATAAATCAGTCAAGGGATATACAAAAAAAGTTGGAAAATATGAAATCTATATATAAAACATGGTGAGGGGAATACAAATTTAGTGCTTTTAGAATATGTTCCAACTGAAGTAACCATCAACTTATATAGCCTGTTATACACATAAGATGTTATATATCAACCCAATGATAACCACAAATCAAAAATGTATAAGAGACATGCAAATAATAAAGAGAAAGGAATCTAAGCACACTAAAGAAAGCTATCAAACCACAAGGGAAGAGAGAAAAAGAACAGAGAAGAACTAAAACAAACAAACAAACAATCAAAAAACAAAAAAACAAAACACCCAGAAAACAACAACGAAAATGGCAATGAGTACACAGCTGTCAATAATTACTTTAAATATAAATGGACCAAATGCTCCAATCAAAAGACATAGGGTGACTGAATGATAAACAAGACCATTCTCTATGCCGCCTGTAAGAGACTCACTTTAGACCTAGAGACACATACAAACTGAAAGTGAAGGGGTAGAAAAACATACCATGCAAATGGGAGCCCCCAAAAAAGCAGGGGTAGCAATACTTCCATCAGACACAATAAGACTTTAAAACAAAGACTGTAGCAAGAGACAAAGGACACTATATTATGATAAAAGGATCAACCCAATAAGAGGATATAACAATTATAAATATCTATGTTCTCAACATAGGAGAACCTAAATACATAAAGCAAATATTAACAGACATAAAGGGAGAAAATGACAGTAATACACTAGTAACGGACTTTAACACTCCACTTACATGAGTGGACAAATTACCCAGACAGAAAATCAACAAGGAAGTAGTGACTTTGAATGACACATCAGACCAGATGGACCTAACAGACAGAAAACATTTTCTCCCAAAAGAGCAGAATACACAATTTTTAAAAGTGTACATGTAACACTCTCCAGAACAGATACCATGATAGGCCACAAAGCAAGTTTCAATAAATCTGAGACTGAAATCATATCAAGCATCTTTTTTGACCACAACTGCATAAAACTAGAAATCCATTATAGAAAAAATCTAGAAAGAACAAGAATGCATGGAGACTAAAAAACGTGCTACTAAACAATGAATGGGTCAACTGAAATATCAAAGAGGAAATTAAAAAATATATGGAAACAAATAAAAATGAAGACAAATGGTCCAAAATCTTTGGGACACAGCAACAGCAGTTGTAAGAGGCAAGTTTGTAATGGCACAGGCCTCTATCAAGAAACAAAAAAAATATCAAATAACCTAACTTTACACCTAAAAAACTAGAAAAAGAAGAATAAAACCCACAGCTAGAAGAAGAAAAGGAAGAAGAAAGATTATAGCAGATATAAATGAAACAGAGACCAAAAAAAACAAGAGAAAAATCAATGGAACTAAGAGATAGTTCTTTGACAAGATAAACAAAACTGATAAATCTTTAGGGACACTGATCAAGAAAAAAAGAGGACATAAATACATAAAATAAGAAATGTAAAGAAGTAACAACGAATATCACAGAAATAGAAAGGTTTATAAAAAAATATCATAAAATATTATACACCGACAAACTGGATAACCAAGAAAAATGGATAAATTCCTGGAAACATACAATCTTCCAAGACTGAATCAGGAAGGAAAAGAAACAATGAATAGACTGATTACTATTAATGAAATTGAATCAGTAATCAAAAAACTCCCAACAAACAAATGTCTAGGACCAGATAGTTTCACAGGTGAATTTTACTAAACATTAAAGAAGAGTCAATACTTACTCTTTTCAACTATTCCAAAAAAATAGAAGAGGAAGGTAAACTTCCAAATTTGTTCTATGAAGCCAGCATTACCCCAATACCAAAACCAGACAAAGACTCTACAAAATAAGAAAACTATAAAGCCAATACCTCGCGAACACAGATGCAAAAATTGTCAACAAAATATAATCAAACCGAATTAACAAATACATTAAAAAAAATCATTCATCATAATCAAGTGGGGTTTATTCCAGGGATGCCAATGTGGTCCAATATTTGCAATCAATCAGCATGATATATCATATTAACAAGAGGAAGAATAAAAATCACATGATATTCTCAATAAATGCAGAAAAAGCAATTTGATAAAATACAATATCCATTCATGATAAAAATTCTCAACAAAGTGGGTACAGAGGGAACATACCTCAACATAGTAAAGGCTGCATATGACAAACCCAAAGCTAACATCATATTCAATGGTGAAAAACTGAAATCTTTTCCTTTAAAATCAGGAAGAAGAGAGTGATGTCCACTCTCATCAGCTTTTATTTAACAGAGTACTGGAAGTTCTAGACACAGTAATCAGACAAATACAAGAAATAAAAGGCATTCAAACTGGTAAGGAAGAAATAACACTATCACTTTTTGCAGATGACTTAGTACGCTACATAGGAAATCCTAAAGACTGCACCAAAAACTACTAGAACTGCTAATTTTAGTAATGTTGCAGGATACAAAATTAATACACAGAAATATGTTGCATTTCTATGCACTAAAAACAAAGGGGAAGAAAGAGAATTTAAGAAAACAATTCCATGTACAACTGCACCAAAAAGAGTAAAATGCCTTGGAACAAATTTAACCAAGAAGGTGAAAGACCTATGCTCACAAAACTATAAGAGGTTGATTAAAAAAAAAAAAAAATTAAGGATGATTCAAATGGAAAGATACACCAAGTTCATGGATTTGAAGAATATTGCTAACATGTCCATTCTATCCAAAGCAATCCATAGATTCAATGCAAGGCCTATCAAACACCAGTAGCATTTTTCACAAAAGTAGAATAATACTAAAATTTGTAAAGAACCACCAAAGAATCTGAGTAGCCAAAGCAATCTTGAGAAAGAAGAACAGCTGGAAATATCACAACCCCAGATTTCAAGATATACTGCAAGGCTCTATGAATCAAAACAGTATAATACTGGCCCACAAACAGATCAATTTAATAGGCTAGAGATCCCAGAAACAAACCTACATCTACATGGTCAGTTAATTTATAATGAAGGAGAGAATATACAATGGGGAAAAGACAGTCCATTCAATAAATGGTGCTGGGAAAACTGGATGGCTACATGCAAAAGAAGGAAATTGGACCACTTTCTTACTCCAAAATTTGTACTTCTAAATAAAATATTTCCAAAGTAAATATTTCTTTACACAAAAAATAAACTCAAAATGGATTAAGGACCTAAATTTAAGACCTGAAACCATAAAACTCCTAGAAGAAAACAAAGGCAGTAAGTTTTTTGACGTCAGCTGTAGGAACATTTTTCTAGATATGTCTTCTTAGGCAAGGGAAACAAAAGCAAAAATAAGCTATTGCAAGTACATCCAAGTAAGTTTTTGCACAAAAGAAACGAACAAAATGAAAGGCAACCTACTGAATGGGAGAAGATATTTGTAAATGGTATGTCTGGTAAGGGTTAATATCCAAAATATCTCAAGAATTCATACAATTCAACACCAAAAAAACAAACTAGCAAGGATGTCGAGAAAAGGGAACCCTTGTGCACTGTTGGTGGGATTGCAAACTGATGCACCCACCGAGGAAAAGAGTAGAGAGGTTCCTCAATAAATTAAAAATAGAAACACCACACGATGCAGTAACTGCACTACTGGGTATTTACCCAAAGAAAGGGAAAACACTAATTCAAAAAGAAACATGCACCCCTATGTTTATGGCAGCATTATGTACAATAGCCAAGATAAGGAAGCCATCTCAGTGTTCATCTAGAGTTAAATGGATAAAGAAGATATAGTTACACACCTACACACACACACACACACACACACGCACACGCACAAGCATATCACTTAGTCATAAAGAGTGAGATCTTGCCATTTGTGACAACAGGGATGGACTTAGAGAGTATTAGGCTCAGTGACGTAAGTTAGGCTGAGAAAGACAAATACCCTATGGTTTCCCTTATATGTGGAATCTAAGAACAAAACAAACGACTAAACAAAAGAAAAAAAACACACTTAAATACAGAGAACAAACTGGTGGTTGCCCCTGGGGAAGCTGGTGGTGGACGGGTGAAACAGATAAGGGGGATTCAGAGGTACAAACTTACAGACATAAAATAAATAAGTCATGGAAATGAAAAATACACCATAGGGAATACAGTCAATATTATCGTAATAACGGTGCACAGTGACTACACTTATCCTGGTGAACGCTGAGCAACATATAGAATTGTCAAGTCGGTATGTTGTACACCTGAAACTAATATAACATGGTCTGTGAATTATACTTCAAGAAAAAGGAAATAAAAAAAAATTTTTTAAAAAAGAAAAAGGAAATCAAGGAATCTCAGGCATCAAAGTACACTGACCCCAAGTTAATCATACTCCCATCCATGACAGTTCTCAGAACTGTACTTCGTTAATGACAGGACAAGTCACCTGGTAACTTAAGCCACATGTAAAAGAAAAGAGCACTGGATTTCTTTAAGGAAAAATATGAATTTAAACTACTGGACACAGGGGCGCCTGCATGGCTCAGTCGGGTGAGCATCCGACTTCGGCTCAGGTCATGATCTCACAGTTCGTGGGTTCAAGCCTTGCGTCGGGCTCTGTGCTGACCGCTTGCTCAAAGAGTGGAGCTTGCTTCAGATTCTGTGTCTCCTTGTCTCTCTGCCCCTCCCCCGCTCACGCTTTGTCTCACTCTGTTTCTCAAAAATAAATAAATGTAAAAAAAAAAAAAATTTAAACTACTGGATACATGTGGACTGAGACGAATTCAACTCTGCTGATTCCAGTTTAACGGAATCACAGGGTTTGAAAAGTTGTAAAGCTACTTGGAGGAAATGAAAATCACAGTATCCTAAGAATTTAATTTCAGAAATATGATAAATATTAATCATGCTTTATTTCTGAGGCATGCATTTCATGGAATATCTACATTATCAAGTATCTGTCCCATTAAGGAAAGAGGCCTATTGACTGAATGACCAGTTTGCTAAATTACTAAAGAGGGATTTTCTTTTTTTAAGGAATTAAAACCAACCGCACTTTTTGTCAGGATTTGTTACTCCAGCTCCACTCAATATAACTTTCACTCTGTTTCATATTTCAGAAATCCAACAGGTTTTGAATTCTTACTATTTTATATGCAAAAGTTTAGGGCTTTCTCTAAACTTAGTTCACCTTTCTATTTTAACACACTGACGTCCTCCATACTTAGCAGTGAAATAGTATCACAAATTATGCTACAGTAAGTTCTGGGTAACTGTCAATTTTTGGTGAATTGTTTATTCAACAGACTTACCCAGAACTTCTATCCATGTGGCGCATTCTAAAAAGCATATTAATCAGGGGCGCCTGGGTGGCTCAGTTGGTTCAGTGTCTTGATTTCGGCTCAGGTCATGATCTCACGGTTCATGAATTTGAGCCCCGAGCTGGGTTTCACACTGATAGCATGGAGCCTGCTTGGGACTCTCTCCCACTCTCTCTGCCCCTCCCCTGCTCATGCACACGTGTGCTCTCGCTCTCTCTCTCAAAATAAATAAACATAAAGGAAAATAAAGCATGTTGGTCAACGGGAAGTAGAAGCATGCTCCCTCCAAGGCAACACAGTAGGACCCCTGCAACCCTGGGACCTCTGGGGTCTATCTTGGTTATGCGGCTTGTCTCTGTGCAACTTTGAAGGCACCCAGATCTAAGATCCAAGGCTCCTTTATGAAACTGTAGAAATCATCACAGAAAACCACCGATATAAAATTAAGGCAAAAATTAAAATATTCCTATAAATCATAGGAACAAAATGGACTGCTAAATTGCTATGCTTATTAAACACTTAAATAAAACCCTAGGATAACAAAGTATTCATTACATGAGTTACTATATTCTGGATTGAAATCTAGAATCTAGAGCTAATACAGTATAAGCGTAATTACTGAACACCTATTACATCCCAGGCACTTGGTATTAATTACCTTTAAGTCTAATAACAAGCCCGTAAGACTTCCCCCTTTTTCAGTTCTGAAAGTGGGGCTGGAAAGTTTTAACAATTCAGAATCACAAAAGTGGTATGTAAAGAACTAATTTAAACAAATTTTTAAATTTTTATTTATTTTTGAGAGACAGAGCGAGAGAGAGACAGAATGCGAGCGGGGGAGGGGCAGAGAAAGAGGGAGACACAGATTCTGAAGCAGGCTCCAGGCTCTGAGCTGTCAGCACAGAGCCCGACGCGGGGCTCGAACCCCCCCAACCGTGAGATCATGACCTGAGCTGAAGTCGGACGCTCAACCGACTGAGCCACCCAGGCGCCCTGAGAACTAATTTTTTTAAAAGTCTCCTTTGGCAATTTCAATAAAAATGCCCTGGCTTTTCTACCTTTAACTTCTATCTAATCATTTTCTATCACTTCTATAGCTAGCATTTAAATGAAACTAAAATATACTCATCTTATATATGGAATCATTCTGCCTGAGAGATCAGAAAGAAAATAAAATAGTACTCTATTCTTAACTCATGCTTGTATTTACTTATTTTGCGTATGAATTTATTATGTAATAGGTTTGCTTAACTTATCAGGAGTGGGAAATTAATCTGAAAAGTAAAACCATGTTATATTTTATGAGACATGACATGGGTGAAATCTATCTACATTTCTGTTAAAATAAGATTATGAATCTGAAGTAGATATGTATTTTTAAATGACTTTTTTTACTTTATGTAGATCTTATAAATGGCAGAATATGAAAGTTTACTATGAATTTTCATGAGTTCTGGCACTTTCAAAGTTATGGACGTGGTACAACATTTTATTGTGACTGACAGTATAATTCTGCTATAATAAAAATTTCCTGTCAACCTGTTCTGTCCTGAAATGCCTGAAGCACTTTCGTTTAAGTGTCAGATTAAAATATATGACGGAGAGGAGAACAGAATCTGCACTGTCCCGTCTTTACAGCAAGCGATACAGGGGGGTGCCAAAAGGGTGTGGGGGTAGACGTTTGTTTTCATAATTATGTAAGAATAGATTGTTCAAATGCCTTCATTATGCCATCTATTTTTGAATCAGTTTTCCTGTGGATAATTTTCACCATGTGGGAGAAGTAAAGTTTAGAGTCTTACGTAAATTTTCCATTATCCAAGTACCTTTCATTTCCATTGGGAGCCGGTTTGGGTCATATGAGTTGATGTGAGGCTGACCCAACTGTGACATCATTTATCTAAAGGACACCCATCTCAGAAATTCATTTCTGCGGGCTCCAGGTTTTATAAATCTCATGCCCTTTGCGCCTCTCTAAAAGTGCGTTCCCCTCTAACGCCAAATACTCCACTTGTGCCTTTCTTGTTTCCTCCGTCAGAATTGCAGTTGGTTCGGTCTGAAGGCCAAACCGTCCTAGTCTTACTGTTTTTGTCTCCTGTGGAGACTCTCTTTCCCACCCCCTCCTTATCTAGGTTCATTCTTAAACTGAAAACGAAACAAAATCCTGCCCCAACATTCCTTCATCCTGTTTTTTCCCCTTCCTCTGTCAACTTTCTACAATACTGATCTAGCTGTAGTTCTTCATTGCTTTCTTTCTTTCCTTTTTCTTTTTTCAAGTAGGCTCTATGCCCACTGTTGGGCTTGAAGTCACAACCCTGAGACCAAGAGTCACGTGCTCTACTGACTGAGCCAGCCAGACACCCCCATTGCTTCTTTTCTTGGCATCCCTGTAACCGGGCTTCCATCTTTAATGCCACATGGCATTCCTGAAGACAGTGACTTCCTGGCTGTCGTGTCCTCTAATCTCTCTCCTTAAAGCCTGCTCTTCTTCGAGTTTGACGGCATTTGTACATCCTTGGTTTTTCTAGCATTTTACTTTTTTCTAACATTTGTGCTTTTCACACTACTCTTTCCCTGAACTACCACTTTCTTCTGCTTCCTGATCTGTAAATATGCACATTTCATGCTAAGTGATTTTTGACAATGGCTATACATCCGAAATACCTTCACCCTTCAAAAATATATGATCATGTGGGCTCTACCACAGCCCCATTCATTCAGATTCTCCAAGCGTAGAGCCCAAGACTTGCCCTGGTGATTGTCATATCTGGCTATAGTTACAGGTGACTCTCCAGAACCTTCCTTCGTTAGGCTCTCCCCTGGAGATTCCATGATGTTTAGACCTTACAAATGATCACTCTGCTAAAGTAATTGTTCGCTAGTTCTGGATTTTTACAAGGAAGAAAAAAACTCATTCGGGAAAGATTAAACAGTAGGTTATTTTACTGAAAGACTTCTCAAGGCCATACGTACACTTCATACTTCTATGCCACTTTAGGCCCTCTTTATCCCATTAGAAAGGGTTTTTTGCACCCAAATTGATCTACCTCCTATAATCCACTTTCTTTTTTTTCCAGTTTATTTATTTTGAGAGAAAGTGGGAATCAGGGAAGGACAGAAGGAGAGGGAGAGGGAGAGACTCCCAAGCAGGCTCCGTGTTGTCAGCGCAGAGCCCGAAACAGACCTAGAGCCCACGAACCGTGAGATCATGACCTGAGCTGAAGTTGGACACTACACTTGACCTTAGCCAAAAGGCCGAGAAGCGACTGCAGTTGGATGCTTAACCAACTGAGCCAGGTGTCCCTATGATCCCCTTTAAACATCACTGCTAGATTATCAGTCTAAGGCACAACTGTACTCTTATAGTCCTCTTCTCAAAAATCTTCAATTATCTTTGGATTAGGGTCAAGTTTAAATTCTCTCGCTTGGCACTCAAGGCCTTAGAAGGTCTGACTTGAACCTTTTCAACTTGTTTTTATCTCTCATTATCCGAAAAAAAGTGTACAGACATCGAAGTCAGGTATACATGGGTTTGAATTATGCTTTACCTGGGAGGAGCAATGCAAATCCTGCAAGTCTCATTGGCTTATAACTGAAAGAAAGATAACGCTGGTCCTACCTGAGAAGGTTATCTTGAGGCTTACAAATTGGTCCTTCTCATACCCTGTGTGTAAGTCCTCACCCTCACCCGCTAAAAACAGTGCTTCTCAAATGTCAGTACACATTCTTGGTAGCTGGCATACTCGTTACACAAGGAGATGTGTGAGTTGCACCTGGGTCTGGACTTGGGCAGTCCGCGTGGAGAGCTGGCAGGTCTCTAGAGTTACACAGCCCAGTATGGTGGCCACCAGCTCCAGGTGGCCCTTGAGGACTTGAAGTAAGGCTCGTCTGAACGGCGACGTGCTGTGAGTGTAAGATAGCCAACTTTACGACTTAGTATCAAAAGAGTAAGGCGAAATACCTAATAATAACGTTATCAATGACATGTTGAAAGGATATTTGGGGTCTATAAGCCTAGATAAAATATATCATCCATGTTAATTTTACCTGTTTAACTGTTTAGTGTAGGTACTAGAAAATTTTAAATGATGCACATGCCTCACAGTGCATTTCCAATGAACAGCACCGGTCTAGTATGTGCATTTCTAATAAGTTCTGCGATGATTCTGTGGTATCCTCAGATCACTTTTTAAGAAACCATGTGTGAAATGCTAAGCTCTCTGAAAGAATCAATGCCTTTACACATCTTTATAAGCCTCATAGTGTTCTGAACATTGGGGGTTATTTACTTTATACTAATTGAATTTAGATGCACTTAAAATTTTGAGTTCTTAAAATTCATAGAAAGAATTTCATTAGAAGTTTCGCTTTGGCTTTTTTATCCCCAGCTTGTAAGGAATTATTTTTGAATTTACATTCCTTAAGTGAAACAAAAAAATTTGAAACTCTAACTTTGATTTGTTCCCAAATCAATATAAACAGTTTTCTGAAGGAATTGGTGTTTTCCCCTAGGATTATTTGACTTCACCTAGAAATAGACTGTTTACCTGACTAGATTCCAAAATTGTTGAATATTATCACAGTCAAGTTCTTCGTTTAAAACTAGTGGTCAACACTCAACCAGGAATATACATGGATTTCTATGGCACAGTAATTTAGCTGGATGAGGAACAAAAAGACATGTATCTGGGGAAAGAGGGTCTGTATCTAAGGATGAACGGGAGGACAACTGGCAGAGCCCCCTGGCAGCTGGGAGGAAGAAAAGTGAAAGAGATGCGATTCCAAATATGTAAGCTAGGGGCACCTGGGTGGCTCAGCCGCTTGAGCGGCCGACCTTAGCCTAGGTCGTGATCTCCTGGTTCACAAGTTCGAGCCCCACGTCAGTCTCTGTGCTGACAGCTCAGAGCCTGGAGCCTGCTTTGGATTCTGTGTCCCCCACTCTCTGCCCCTCCCCTGCTCTCTCTCTCTCTCTCTCTCTCTCTCTCTCTCAAAAATAAAAACATTAAAAATTTTTCAAAAAATACATAAGCTAATGTGGGGATGCAGAATAACCTTGACTTCAGTGACTATTAGAAGAGAAATTGGTCACGACACTAGGAACACCTCTCAAAGATGGTTTAGTAATACCCAGTGAAGACTTTGGCACTTACCTCATGGCCACATTGCTGCCATCGATGACTACGGGTCTCAGGTTCTCCCCGTCATCCGCCACGAGCTCTTGCATCGGAGAGTCCGACCGCTGAGACTCCAGGGAAGGCGCTTCCCGCGTGAGACTGTTGACCGTACTAACCGTCTGTTCGGCCTCACTTTTGTTTCCAAGCTTGACGAGCTCTCCCAAGATGTCATTGATTAAAGCATCGGTACCGAGTTTATTGAGCACAAGCTGAACCTGTTCTTCAGAATAGCCTAACTTCAGTGCAAACTCTAGTTTTGTTTGGTATTCTCGCACCACATCGGGGGGTTTCTTCACTTCCTTGGAGGTAGTCTGGGACTCCTCAGGTTTAAAGTCTTGCAAAATGTCACTGCGTTTGAGTATGTGAGGCTCTAAGCAGGGAGACCTACACAGTTGTCTGTGAGTCTTGGTTAATAAGCATGGCTCTGCTGAAATGCTTCTCGACTGGTCTGACTCGTTATCGGAATTTGTGCTTTCTTCAGAGTCACCAGAGCTCACATTCTCTTCAGACACCTCTTTCTCTTCCTTCCCGGAATTAACTTTATCCATTGCTGGCTTTTCCACCATTGACCAAGGTACAGATGTACTTAAATGTGGGTCAGTGCTCTCCACATAAAGGTGGCCTAGGTCATGCCCCAGATGATCCTTCAAGCCCATGAAGCTGTTATGTGTACTTGACTCCACTTTGCTATTTTTTCTGTATTCCTGAATGCAAAGCACCCCGTATTCCTAGAGAAAAAATGCAAAATATTTAGAATCTCTTATGTACAGTTTCATTCCTGTTTCAGTGAAGAAGTTGAAAGATTATTTATTACCAAACTATACTGAATACCTACTTTGCAGTTACCTACATCTTCTCATCCCGCGGAACACCTTTGCCCAAGATGGCATCATGCCCCGTTTTTCAGATGAAGAAGTTAGGAATTAGAATGCCATGCGATCCCTCTGAGGTGACAAAGAAAATAACCAGTGGAACTGGGTTTTTTTTTTACCCAGTTTTGCCCGACTCCCAAACCCATGCTTCGCCCACTGTGTCATGATGCTTCTCGACCATCACGGAAGAGATCTTTCCACTGTCAGAAAGACCAATGTTTCCAGAGCGACACATAGAACATTACCCAAAAGCATGTTTTAGATATACCAGGATAGGTTCTGTACAAGTTCTCTAAAAGAGTTCATAAACATCTGTAAAGATTAAAGAGAAAGCCATACGGAGAGAAAGGAAAATATTAACTTTACTGTAATTGAAAAATTGACGTTAATTTGGATCAAGCTTAACGACTTTAGGTTGACTTTATGTCAACCTAAAGACATTTCAAAAAAAATTTACGTGGTGTGCTGTAAAAGCAAAATTGTACAACGGCCAACAAAGAATGAAATAATTACAGAGTGAATTCTACTCCGTTTAGGAGATGAACAGTTTTGTCCTAACAATCTTTATTTTGTGACTACTGAACATAGTAACGAATACAAATCTTAATGACACGCCACCCTTACTGTCAAGGACACTACCATCTACTTCACTCCAGGGGAAAAGAGCTCTTTTTTATTCTGTGCACATTGCTAGAAAGCGCAGAAATGAAATCGTTCTCATAAAATTAGCAGCATACAGTTAAGTACACTGACCGTTATCTTAATTTCCTGCATTTTACAGAAGAAAATATCTCCCTGTATTATATCAGATAATTAGTTCACCATTATCTACGTTTCGCTAAAAAGTCATCCTTTCTGCTACTCCCTCCCCTGCCACCCCCAGGAATGCTTTACTGTTTAAAATGCTTTTGCTGTTTTACTAGTTTTCCTCAAAGTCTATTGGGAATCATTGTTATTTCTCTACCAGGAACAGGTTAGCAAAATAAAATTATCTGTTCTTGTGCTTCAGTGCAAGGGCTGTAAATTTACTTATTAAGGCAATTCCAGTGTTCCATCTGGGGAGATTAGTAAGGCAGGGGTAGGTGAATTTGAGACTGTCATAAAACACCTATTTAAGTAATCTAAAAAAGAAAATTGTAAAAAACATTTTATTCTAAAGCTCTTCAACATCTTATTTACACTAGAAAGGAGCTATTATATAAATGTTAAGAGAAAAATGCTAAGTGTTCTTCTAAGAAGTCAAACATCTGAATGCATACTTGGTGAACTTATTAGAGAGTGAAGTATTTCCACATAATGAAATAAATTCTATTAAGTATGGTAAATACTAGAGAACAGAACATGGAATCTTTAGCTTGATAACCACACACTTCACATTTCTTCCGTGTGGAACTCCTACACACTTCTACAGGAGTTTCTCCGGGTTTTATCCCTCGAGAAGACAGATAACGCTGTTCTATTAATAGAGCGTTCATTCGTCTTAAAGGAACATCAAGTTCTCCTGGCCTGGGACGGCACAACTGATAAAAAGAAACACTCTTTAGGAGAGCTCTGAGCCGTATCTATTTCATTTTTTTTCTATTAATATGGATATGCACGAGCCCAATTATTTAGAATTAAAGGAAGGGATTCTGAAAGCACATCTTTACACCCAGTGATTTATTAACTACTGTAATATACTGACACCATAATGCAAGTAACAAATCACAACAGAATCCTAATGAAGGGATACAGTTAAAAGAAAAATCTGCACCGTGGCCTTCGCAGAGCTCCCACCAAAAGTATCTCGAACAAGGAAAACCCTATTGGAAGCTGGGCTGCCTGGCAACCAGAAGCTGGTTGCTAAGCTGCACTCTTTTAACATGCCATCATGAATGCTAGCACAGTCAAAGAATAATTTGGTATGAACAAAAGCCTATAAAAGAGACTGGGACTTAAGTGCGTCTGGTTTACCCTCCGAGAACAATGCAGCTGCCAGGCCAATCTGGAAGCTCCCACATCATTGTTCTGTAAACCCCGCAATCTGTTCTGACTACAGGAAGTGTATTTAATGGGCCACGCTGCTGATCTCCCCCGAAAAGTTTGGGTTCTGCACAAGCGCTGTTGTGGGATAATTCTTCATGGTAATGACTCACTGACCCAATCCCCGACTTGAAGTAGGAGATATTATTTTAATATTGAGCAGTAGTGTCCTCCTTTGGGACAGTTTCAGAAAAGATGAATACTTTATCAAAAACACAGCCACTGGGGAACAGGGAAATGAAATGTTATGTTTAAAGAGTAAGTGAAATTATTCTGAATTTTCCCATTTTCCAAAGAAATGAAACCCAATACTGTAAAGATTTTTAAACCATAAATGATCCACCCTAAACGAATATTTAAATCTTTCTATATCACTTCAGTCTAATCTAAAAAAGTGTTCATGACACAATGTAAAACTGCTCTACTATTAAATTTTATTCTACAGCTATAATGATAAAATAGGGAGAAAAAAATGAGATTGCCAATAGTTTACTTTTTATAATATTAAACCACAGAAAACGCAACTGTATACAAATGCAGTGAATACCACACACCTTTAACTTATAATCACTCATGTAATTTATATATCCTATTTAAATAAAAAGTTTACGATAACTGGGCTAACACGATTTTTAACACTAAGGATAAAAGTAAGCTTGATCTACCCTACTTTAAAAAAAAAACTAACATTTTATGTTGTTAGGCAAAACAGTTTTTTCTTTTCAAATATTCCCACTGAACCTTTTTTTCCACAGTGACAGGCCTCTCTCTTCATGTTCCATATTTCAACTGGTTACTTCAGAGTTTTCCAACATCATCTTCCCTAAACAAGCAGTTAAATAATTTTTAGTTCCTGTCAATCAACAGACTAAATATGAAACAGTAAGAATAAGGGCAAAGGAGTTGTTACCAGGCCTATAAGCCACACAGATTTTCTTCACTGCATAATCCAAATCTGAAGCAGCCTTATTTGTACCGATCAAATGGCAAACATTTGGTTTTTAAAACTTTCATCTCTGAAACGCTTCCTTACCCATTCGTAATTAGTAAAAGACTGCCCTGACTTAATATGGCAGTTAAAATTTTTTTCACAAATGATCTTGAAATCATTCAATAAAATATTAAAGGCTAGTCTTAAGATTTAAAAGCTGAAAAAATATTTTCATAGGCTGCAGTACTTGTTCATGTCATGTGCAAAACTTAAAGGAATTATTACAAGAAATCTTAGGACAAAGAACAGTAAAGCGTCTTTACTCTCATTCAGGGCCTTCAAAATTATCAACGTAATGTTGAAAAAGACAGCAAAGACTTCAATAACATCACATTTCTTATTACATGTAAGACAGAAAATACTTTTCTCCTTAACTCTAAATTGCTTATTAGACTTTTAAGGTTTGCATGTACTCAAATGCAAACATATGTAAACCACCTTTCATCAACTATTAACCAATAAGGCTAATTTCTTCCAGTTCATGAAGAAGCAACGTAGACAAAATTTCACACATAAAACAGGTCAGCGTTTATACTCCCATCATTATCAAAAAACTACAAAAAATATGGCTTAACTTTTAAGCTTTATATCAGGAATCTGTTGTAATTGGCCTTTACACACTATATTCATGAATACAAAAAGCACTGGGCAAAAATATAATGGTCTGAACACAGATTTCTACACTTACAAAGCTATAGCTTCCGTCCAGATACTATACTGGACACAGAAATAATTTTCTTTGCCAAAGGCCTAATAGATTAAAAATCAAATAATATTATTTGTTGAAAAGTAACCAAATGTTCATGCTAATTTTGTAGATGATGAAGTGTAACTATTTTAATTGTCAAAAAGAAACTTTCTATTAGCTGAAAGTAGGTTTATAATAGAACGGTTATTTACTAGAAATGTGTTGTATACACACGAATTCCCCCATTTGGTGAGATCTTTTAAAGTTCTCATTAGATGACTTGGATAATCCTTCACCTCAAATCCAGTAAAAAAGTTTTTGTTTTTGTTTTTGTTTTTTTTTATTCTAAAGAGCCTCACAGATCCGGAATATTAGACCACAAAGTTGTTAAATCAATTTATTTGTTTGTAATGTAAAGTTACAATGCCATAAAGTGGGTTCTGGTTGTTATCCAAATGGTAATACTATGAGAACAATGAAAATAAAATAATGAATATGTAATAAATACCTACTGCTGTAGTCTCTGTGTATTTAATTACCGTTGTATTTCAGTGAGTGCTGTTGTCCGCATCCCTCTAGCTAACAAAGGAAGGATGTCCCTTTCAACAGATTGGTTAATGCTCTGGGGCAGCAGATGTCTACTGGAACGGCAGGAGACCAGCAACTGGTGGCCTGCCCATCTTCTGAAAACTTTCAATAGACTCCTGCATATGTTCACACAATAGGGCATGTGGTAGAAAGGAAAACCTCTTTTTAACCCTTTACGCTCTCTCTTTCCCTCCCAACTGATAGATGAAAGTCTTTGTCTCCTCCTCTTTTCCCCATTACACAACTCGCGAAAGCAATAGTTATTGGAACGACATCTTCAGCCTAATGTTTGAAACCACTGCAGGGAAAAAGAGATGGGAGAAATCAGAACTCTATGTTGCTATCAAAAACCGCTGACAGAGCAGGTGAACACTTAGTCATTGTATTTACAGCAAGCTGTCTGAAACATCTACCTGTGCATCGGTCCATCTCCCCAAGCTAGATTTTTACGATAGTAGGAAAATCGATCATATCTTACTATCAGCTTAGAGCACCTAAGTCTGACAGTGACACTTTAAGGAACCTAAGAATGTGACAAGATAAAATCCTAATTCACTGTTTGTCAAAATATCAGAACATGTGATCATCACTTATCTTTAAGTACCGAATGATCACGTGCCATGCGCAGCGCCTTGCAAAGGTTCGTGAGGCTGTAATGACTGATCGGACTCCAGAAGATAAACCTGTAAAAAATCTGCTGCACGTATTTTACAGAGAGAATGATCTTGTATTTTGGCACTCCGTAATAATTTGTAGGCTTTCGTTTGAGGCGTATTCTCTCTTTTACAAAGTTCAATACTCTCGGTATTTAGCCAAGTTGAACTTGGAAGGCAGGCGTTAAGTAGCGCAGATACTCACGGCGGCAGGAAAATACAAAGACGTTTCTGCAGCAGCTTCAGCGGGAACTCCTTAACACAGTGGTAGCCGCAGACGTGCAGGCAGCCAGGAAGAACAATGAATGGTTGGACAGATGCAATGGCAATGTCTTTGCTGAACCGATTACCGAGTGGAGGGACAGCCAATCACGGCGCGGGAGCTCACAATTAGTTGGGCAGATGCGGGCCAAGCTCGGCTCCCTGCGTCAGGTTCGCAGGTTCCTACCATAAGCGAGTTGATGTCATTCCCGGGGCCTGCCCCGGGCAGCGTGTGTATTAACGAGGGGTGTGCGGGCAACAATAGGCCAGACAAAGGCCACTCGCCGGCAGCTGCTCTTTGGGAGCCGAGTCATTAGGCAGCAGGCTGCCAACAAGAAACACCTGGCTTGGGCGGCCTTCGGCTTTTCCTCCTTGCTTTTCATGCACCAAACAAAGAAACGAATTCTATTTTCAAGTAGTCAGAGTTGCATGTTTCCAAAAAGTTGAGGCTCCACTCCAGTCTATTAGCTTTGGGGTTTTGAGAAATAAAGAAAATGAAGTGTGTCAAAGTAGCGATTCCCTACTGCAGTAATCCCTTTCTTTAATAAATGAGTGACTAGTGAAATGAGACAGAAGGCTACAGTCAAACGATTTCCCTGGAAACACCGGGAAATCCAAAATATTTTTAGGTATTGGTTCGTTTGTTGCAAGGCAATAAAAAGACAAAAAAGGGAGGGGGAGCGATAAGAGCTTACAAACAGAATTTTAAAAAGTGAGTTCACTAGTCCTGTAGTGTGGGAAGACGAAACGATTGTGGTCCAACTGTGTGCCAAATGTGTCATCCAAACTGTACATTTAGACAAAACTGCTTACGTTCAGCCTAAAATCGCCAGCACGGCTCACCTTACACATGTGCAACGCCACGTAAAACTCTTTTATTACGGATTCCACTCACTCGTCTCATTAAATAAAAGCTTTCATTATGTTCTAATATACAACATTATCATACCTGTTAAAGGGATTTGTATTTCAGCTCAAATTCCAGCTCAGGAACAAGTTAATTTTATGAAGAAGAAATATGGGGGGGAGAATTACCAAAATGGACCTCCTCAGGGAGGAAGCTTGTTACCCCAGATTTATTTCCAACTTCCAGAATGCAGTACTTACAATGCTACCACTACCCGCTTTTGAGGGCTGCAGTTTCGTCCTGAGTGGCCTCAATGAAAGAAGTTCAACCAAAATTTAAAGCCCCTCAGGTGCTGTGAAAACACTCCCCTGCTAAAGGAAACCTACCTCCGACGTACCACCTACTTTTGTGAACTCGCGCCCCCACCCGCCCACACAAGCACGCACCCACTTTGCACTTTTCCTCCAGGTGAAGCAGGAGCTGCTACTAAAACTCGACTTTCTGATACAGGCTGAATTATGCACAGCCTAGGATTTATCATTGTATCATTATGAGAGCCAAGATGTAAAATTTGGTTAAAGCACCCCTAACGATAGAAACCAATCACAAATACCGGAGCTGCTCTCCGTTAGGGTCATTTGTGAATACGTGGGGGAAAAGTGCCAGTTGGGACTCCTGGCCACGCCCTTACTGTGTCCACTCAAGTGTCAATGAGATTTTCTCTATTTACAACCTAAGAGGAAGGCCTACTCCATACAGTTACAAATTTTCAGTTATCTCACTGAAGAAAACATTCCTTACGCCTACCAGAAGCCTAAAAAAGTCCTGTTATCAGAAATAAAATAAAAACGCAGAGTATACTTTAGATCACTGTCTATATTTTTTCTCAAAAGAGTTTACTATTTTATTAAGGTATATCATTCCCGAATGTTGGAAAAGTTCAAAATCTGTGGAAATATTTTCTAACTAAATGTAATTATTAGGTCTAAAGCAGAAACCATTCTTTTTCTGCCAAGGGTTATTTACGGTAATGTTTCTGCAGTGAGGTGAGCCTATGGTCTAATGTTGTAAGCGCATTAAAGATAAAGCATCTCTAACGTAGTTTACTGCACGTTATAAGGTAAATTACACAGAGTTTAGACTTTATGTCTTGGGTAAGCATATGAATGTCACAGAAGTGAAGAAAGTTAAAAATTTTTTTAAAAGTGACGTGGTGGTATTTCTCTTTAAAATTTCATGAGCAAAAGGAGTAAGAAACATAAATCAAGGCCACTAGGATGGTTAAGCAAATGTACTTCTTTTGGTAAAATGGGAGTTTGATTTAGCAAGATAAAAAACAAAAAATATAACACACACAAAAGCAAAGTAGTTACAACTAAACCCTAATAAAACCTAAGCTATGCACTCAGAGAGACAGGTCAATATTTATGAATTCATATTAAAACTTTTTTGTGTGTATAAAAAGGAAACTCTTTAGTATGAATAGAAAGTCCTCTCTTTTCCCCTGGGTTTCCTTTCTTCTCTTTATCCCCTGCTACTATAGTTACTACTTTATAGCTTTAATTCAGGAGGAGGAGGAGGAATCTTCTCACTAATTCCTGCCACTGTGAACACAAAGAATGAGAGAAAACTACCCAAGGGCTCAGCAGGGAGCCTGATCTCTAGCACTGGATTAAGCTTTTTTGCAAACAGCAAATAAAGGCAGTGATCTGAAAAAGCTAATCAGATCCTGCTGGGGTATTTAGACTATCTTGGTTGCTAGTATTGGATAATGTTAAGCACATTAAAACATCTGTAGGTGAAAAGCCCGTCTGGCTTTCTTAGTCATAGGCCCTGCCTGGTCCACTTGCCCACCACCCCCCACCCCCACCCCCGCCCGCCACGCCACGCCCCACCCCAAAGCCAATACAAACAGCTGCACTGGGCTCTCTCCGGGGGCGTCGCAAACCAGGGCTGAGCAGGCCTGCGGCTAAGACAGGAAAAAACAAGGCAGGTGTCATTTGTAATTTGGGGAGCACGCTGAAATCTGTCAATGCCAAGGGGGTGTCTAATGTTAGGACCTTGTTTGCTCAAGTCTGAATGTGAACACGTGGGCTCTGATGCTGATGTCTGGAAATCAATTCTCTTTATCACTGGTGATACAAGCCCGCTTCCCAGTACCTTCCCCCTAATGTGGATTTGTTTCCCAAAGTACACGATCTTCCTTGATCCTAACAGTAACACCATGGAAGTGAAATTACCATGTCACATTTTCCCAACTGTCTCCCAAAGGTTCAAAGGTTAAAATTTCAGCCAAAACTCTTCTCTAATTTTTGAGAATTAAACTAAGAAACAACCTACAAAAACCTAATCTACACACACAGGGTAAGAGAATGAAGCAAAATCAATCAGGTACCAGCATGTGAACGAAAGTGCTCGTGGGCGAGTTTTATTTCTCTTTCATGACAGGGTGAGCTTCTCCAAGAGCCCTCAGCTCTTTGCAGTGTTCCTGCAGCCCTGGTTCTGCCACTGAGGCTGCTGTCAACATCCAAGGCAGCGGTGGCTTGAGGGCACATCAGCCTCTCTGTGATGAGAGGTCTTTTCCTGGCGTCTCCTGCTCTGGCTTCAACTTCCCAACTACAGTGGCCTCCCTGGGTACAGCACTCCATCTGGCCTCTGCCTCCTCACTGGAGGAGGACTGATCTGGTGGGGGAGTCTGGGAAGAAGAATTTTGCAAGCAAAGCCTGGCCCCTTCCTCTGCCCTTTTCCCCTGGGCATCTGCCCACGGACAGAGAGTACACGGCTGCCTTGCTCCCCAGCACTGCCCAAGACTGGGTGGTTAAAGCTTTCTAGTCTGGACGTTCAAGGTTATCAAGCCCTCCAAGCTGGGCTCTGCCATGGCTCCACCAAAAAAAAGGCTATTTTGATGTCCATCTGTCTGGCTCCTCTGTCTATTTCTCACTTGGTTCAGAACTAAGGCAGGAAAAACACCCCCTCAAACCACACTCAACAAAAGCTTTTGCTATCAAGAGCTATTAAGGGGAACAAAAATGGTAAGCAGACTTAGGTAAATTAACTCTGATCAGACTACTGTTAAAACACATATAATGGGAAAGTTTTTTTAAAAAAAGAAACAATTCTGCGACACCTGGGTGGCACAGTTGGTTAAGCATCTGACTCTTGATTTCGGCACAGGTCATGATCTCACGGTTTATGAGACTGAGCCCTGTACTTGGGATTCTCTGTCTCTCTGCCTCTCCCTCCCATATGCACGGGCATGCTCGCTCTCAGAATAAACTTAAAAAAAAAAAGTTCTACAGAAGAAAAAGTCCTGTAATAAGAGGGAAGATAAGGGGCGCCTGAGCGGCTCAGTCAGTTAACCTTCTAACTTCGGCTCAGGTCGTGATCTTGCAGTTTGTGGGTCCGAGCCCCTTGTCAGGCTCTGTGCTGACAGCTAGGAGCCTGAAGCCTGCTTTGGATTCTGTGTCTCCTGCTCTCTGCCCCTCCCTCCCTCATGCTCTGTCTCTCTCTCTCTCTCTCTCTCTCTCTCTCTCTCAAAAATGAATGTTAAAATTTTTTTTAAAAGAGGGAAGATAATGTCCCTCAATATCAAAATTCTAAGGGTCTGACAATCTTTCAGTGCTACATCACTAACAGGGTTCAGAGACAAATAGCAAATACACAAAAAACAGTTATTTCTTCCCTGTAGACTAAAAGCAAAAATTTTTCTGCAGTCATTTTAAGTGACAACATACTCCACAGTGTAAGGCTTCAATTATTTCCCAGTATTAACTTCTTATTCGGTATTTTTGAAAATTCATTAAGCAGTAAGTCTTTAAAAAGATGCTCTTCGGGATGCCTGGGTGCCTTACTCGGTTAGGTGTCCGACTTCGGCTCAGGTCATGATCTCACGGTTTGTGAGTTTGAGCCCTGTATAGGGCTCTGTACTGACAGCTGAGAGCCTGAAGCCTGCTTCGGATTCTGGGTCTCCCTCTCTCTGCCCCTCCCCCACTCGCACGCTCTCTTGCTCTCTCTCAAAGATGAATAGAAAAAAAAACTTTAAGAAGATGATCTTCAATTCTTATCAAACTTGTAAATAATCAAGGAACAAGGAATTTTAGAAAAGCTCAGTGAATACAAATGACATCCTGAATGCTCACGTCACAGGTTCCTAAAGCGGCTAATGTAAAAGGGAGTAAAGGGAGAGAAAATTCATGGGCATAAAAGACCACAAATGATTTTAAAAGAGGTAGAAATCATCTGATATCATCCATATTAAAATACACAATTACATTAAATATAACTGAAACTCCCAAGAAAGGCTGACCCAAAGTGTGTAATTTTATATAAAATACAGGTAAGACATTCTCCGAATTAGGACAACCTGATGACACCTTACCTCTTACAGTAATGACAATATTTGCAACCTCATTATCAAAGCCTAGTCAGAACTGTTCTCTCCTGATGCTGTGGGGGCCCCTATGGGCCACTGTCTCTGCCGTTACCCCCGCTCCACCCACTGTGTACTCGTTCATGTACAACATGGTACCTGCAGCCTGTGCATCCCAGGGGAGGACGGACATGGGTCTGGTTCTTTAGGTGTTAAATAATTCCACGCAGCAAACTAATTCAAACACCGCTAGGTCAAGAGCATTGTTGAAAAGTGAGACTGACAGAGTCAGGCTATAAAGAATAACTATCAGACAGAATTAAAAGAAAGCTCTGTCATAAGGTCTGATCTTACGAATGGCCCAGAAGAGTGTGTAAGAGTGAACGGAGTAGAAAGGAACTGGAGAGAGAAAAGCATGGGATGCAGAAAATGACACAAAAGTAACTACAAACCAACTATGACCCAACCAAAGTTCTTTATTAAGAATTCCATCGAAATTCTCATTAATAGTCATGATAGAAATAGTTCCTGACATACCAATTCTTCAAGGACGGGAAAATGAAATGCTGGAGCTAGGGCCCTGTAAGGCCCTCACGCCAGTGACTTCCAAGTACTGCACTACTCACTTCAGCCAACTGTCCTGGTATTCAAGAAACTGAACAAGACGGAGAGGCTAGCCAACCGAACGGTTGTGTTAGACGCTGCCGAGTGAAATCGGCACAGGAGTTCATAACATTTTTCTCTACAGAGTTCTATTCCATAAGAGAGAGATGTAATCATTTAGATACTAAATTTGGATTTCTGAGCCTCCCTGACAAAACTCCTCCATACCAATCACCATATACTATAAGAAGTTAAATTTAGAATGTGAATCACCCTCAACAGCTGCCAACAGCGTCTGTCAACTCTAGCATGGCAGGGACTCCTGGGGTCTTGCTGATGGATCCCCCGTACCCCGCCAAGTGCTCCACATACAACAGGCACTCAAGACATATGCAATAAAGAACTGATAGCATTTCAATACCTGGGCCAAAATTCCTTTTCCAGATTGATTTGATCTTCCTGTCACATAACCTATATTCTTCCCAAACATGAGTATTTAAAGCAATGATTCTTTCAATTTGGTTGCACACTAGAACCATCTGGGGAGTTTTAAAACATATGGATGCCAGAATCTCATGCCTAGAGAGGTTTAGTTGTTTATTTATTTTGAACTGGCGATAGCCCAGGTGCGTCTAATGGGTACCCAAGTTTAAAATGGCTAGTGACTTACAGGTTTTTTCTTCTAAAACACCTTTTCTTCACAGCTTCACGTGTTAAAATCCTACCCATTACTACTGAAGATTCAGCTAAGCCCCAAATCTGCAGAAACCTTTCCTGGAACACAGTTAAATTTATCTTTGGAGGACTTGAGTTTTGCACAGGGCCTGGCCTATGGCCAGGACTTGATAAATGTTTGAGCGGTAGATCATTCCAGGAGCAGAGCACAGAGAAACACAATACATATTTATTGAAAGACTGATGTACAGGTGGTCCTCGTTACTGGCAGATTCTGTGTTTGCAAATCTGCCTCCTGGTAAAGAAATATTTGTTCCCTCCAAATTCATACTCGTTCAAAGCCGTTTGGCGGGCCTGTGTGAGGAGAGGTGGAAAATCGGAGTTGCCTGAGGCACATTCCAGCTGAGGCTGAACTTAGTGAGGCTGTGCCTCTTCCTTCAAGCTCTCCTACTGTCAACACGGCTTCTGAAAAGTACTATTTACTGCTGGGTCTTCTGCATCTTGTGCTTTTTGTTGGATCTGCAGTTTAAATGGCTCTCCAGCCTGGCGCTCAAGCGCTGTCCAGTGTCCTGAAGCGCAGGAAGGCCTTGCATATAAAGCACGCGCCCCAGGTAGGCCCGACCTCAAGCGCTGCTGGCCGTGGGGTTGGTGTGGGTGAACGAACCAACACTATATATGAAATAACAAGTCTTTACGGGGCGCCTGGGTGGCTCAGTTGGTTGAGCATCCGACTTCAGCTCAGGTCATGATCTTGTGCTCTGGGACTATGAGCCCCACGTCAGGCTCTGTGCTGACAGCTCAGAGCCCGGATGGAGCTCCTTCTGATTCTGGGTCTCCCTCTCTCTCTGCCCCTCTCTCACTCATACTGTGTCTCTCAAAAGTGAATGTTAAAACATTTTTTAAAAAAGTCTTTAAACAGCAACACACTGGCCACAGGTTTATGTGTTGATTGGTCCATGGAAGCATTTTGACTGGAGGCTCACAGGAACTTACTCCTCTATTTCCTCTAGGAGCAATGGTTCAGGACTTGCAGCAACTTTACAAAAGTACAATGAAAAACAAGCGCTGAGTGTAACTTCTCCCTCTCCTCAGAACCTTTAGGACTGGTATTTTTAATGCCAGTTTCACTCAGTAATTGAGCACCTCTGAGGTGCAGGTGCTGGGGAGATAGTAGGAATGAAGGAAGCCCCCTTCTCTCCCCAGGCTTACTGTGTAGTGTGGCTGGGGGACAGGGAGAGAATATATACCATACATAAGTGTCAGGCGATGGAAAAGGCTACAAAGAAACTTTCAGTCAGGGAAGGCTTCTCTGCTAAGGTGATATTTGCACAGACAGCAAAGAAAATGTGCACAGGAAGAGGGAAGATTTAGTACAAAAGCCTGACAGGAGTGTGTGTTTACGGAACAGCAACATGGCCAGCAGGACGGGTGGCAAGTGAGCAGGGGGAGGACTGAGAAGATGAGGACGGAAAGGGACCCACATAAGAAGCCAGGTCAAGTGGAGCTCTAAAAGGCAGTGCCTCACAGACTTTACACAGCATTTGCACCATGAACCTCTTCAAGACTGTGACTGAGGAAGTCTGGGCTGGGGTCTGAGATACTGCATCCTAACAAGCTCACAGCTGAGGCCATGGCTGTTGGCCCACTGACCCTACGGTGAGAAGCAAGACTGGAGGTCACACTAAGGCCTTGGCTTTTCATCTGAGACGGGAATGATAGGACCCTATTTTATACTAATGTCCTGTAAACTTGGGCTTACTTACTGTCAATTCTGTTCCATTGATTTTTTTCTATTTCTGTGCCTATACCATATATTAAGACTGTAGACTGATAGTATATTGGGGACCCTGAATGTGCAAGTCTTCCATCATTACATTTTTAAGCAGGCTTCACGCCCAGCACAGAGCCCAATGCGGGGCTTGAACTCACGACCCTGAGATCAAGACCTGAGCTGAGATCAAGAGTCAGGCGCTTAACCAACTGAGCCACCCAGGTGCCCCAATTACATTTTTTTCTCATTTTCTTATTCTCTTCTTGGCTATTTTTACATGTACATGCAGATACTTTAGAACTGTTTTGACAGATTTTAATCAAAAAGCTGTTGGTAACTGGAGGGAGACTGTGCTATAGTAGGACTTGCTTAAAAAGTACTGCTGATTTGTTGAACTGTTGAATCAAGAATGATCTGGTACACACACATATCACTCAGCCATAAAAAGAAATGCGATCTTGTCATTTGCAACAACGTGGATGGACCTAGAGAGATTAAGTGAAATAATTCAGAAAAAGAAATATACCATGGAATTTCACTTATATATGAAATCTAAAAAACAAAACAAATGAACAAAACAGAAATAAATGCAGAGATACAGGAAACAAACTGGTGGTTACGAGGGGCAGGGGTGGGGCAGGGGAGGGGCAAAAAAAAAGGGATTAAGCGGTACAAACTTCCAATTACAAAATAAATGAGCCACGGGGATGTAATCCACAGCCTGGGGAGTGGAGTCAAGAATACTGTAATAACTTTGTATGGCGACAGTTGGTAATGACACTTTTCATGGGGATCATCTTGTAATGTATGAACATACTATGATGTACACCTAATATTCATACGATATTGACTGTAAATTATACCTCAGCAAAAAAAAAAAAATTGATTTCTTCACAAAAGACAAACTTCTTACTAAGCTTGTCTTAAAATGTTTTGCTTTTGTTCTTGCTGCTATGAATGAAGGTTTTTTTCTTCTGTCATTATATTTACTGACTAGTTATTGTTGGTGTCTAAAATATTATTCACATAAAACTTCAGTGAACTAGGTACCTCCGTGAACTCCGCATGTTTCCATCAGTGTCTCCCTGAGGCTCTGGGGATTTCCAGATACATACAATAACGTAAAATTATCACATGGCCTCTTTCTTACCAATGTTTAGATCTCTTACTCCATCCTTTTGTCTAATTACACTGTATTATTAGATAACAATGGCTATTTTGTGTTTTTCCCTATACTGATGGGAATGCCTCTGGGAGCTTATTATTAAGCATATATGGACTGCCGGCTAGGTGGTGTTCACACATACAGATATACAACACATACATACCTCACCTTGAGCTTATTTACCACGCCAGGCCCCATTTTTCTCAATAGAAAAAAAAAGATGTGATATGGTTGCTCTGAAATTTAAATGAGCTAATATAGAACACTTGGAATGGTGTCAGGCACATAGTAAGCATTCAGCAAGTGTGAGCTATATGCAATTCTTTGCTTATATGCAACTATACATATACACATCACGCTATATAGAGCCTTTGAAAAATCACTTATAGAAATACATTTGCCTCCTACATGAAAGATACGGGGAAAAAAATCAGGAATGTGGATTGCATTAATATGTTAAAGTGATCATACTGTTTTCTTTGGCTTACTAACATTATGAATTATATTAATAGATTGTCTAATATAGAAACACAATTACATTTTGTGGATTATATATGCTTACATTTCCCCAAGAATTTTTGTATCAATAATAAGATTGTGTTGTCACTTTCCTTAATGTATTTGCTTTGCCATATTTGGGCACAATTTTGCTGTTAGCAAAGGGATACGGTCAGTGTACCAGAGAGTGCCTGACTAGACTGGGTGGGCCATGCTTTCCGATAGAGGAACCACTATTTCTACAGATCTGGTTTAGTGCTATTCTGAACCACGTCCCTGAACCTTGACTATAAATTCCAGGGCAGAGTTTGTTCCAGCATAGGGTCCAAAGAAAAAGAGGCTGACCTCTTAATTTATGAATATAAAAACCAACACCATACCATGCCCTCTTCCAACAACTGAGTAACGTGGACAAGTTATTTAATTGCTCTCAGTTTCATTAACCAGAAAATGGGGACAATACCACCAACAGCACAGGGTTGTTATACAGATTAAATGAGTTAATACACTTGGTTTGGTTTAGTTCCAAACATTTAGTTTGGAAAAACCAAACATACCCAAACTTTTTGTAAGAAAAGCTGAAGATTGAAGGGTCATGATATCTCGGCCAGTGAAAATAATTACAAGATGCTGAGGGAAAGCCAAAAGGGAACATGATGATAAAGGTGGTTGGGAGCCAGTGATTCAGAAGAAAAACACTGGCATGAAGGTGGGCAGGAGTAAACGGATGAAGGAGAAAATGGAAGCATAATTAGAAGAAAGTAATGAGAGGCACCTGAAAACAAACAAGGATTTTTTTTTTTTCTTGTAGAAAATAAGAAAGCATTTCCTTCAGTTTAACAATTTAGATGGTGGGCTGTGAAATAAATGGCTCTAGACAAGGCGATCCCCTCCCACCTCTCTCATAATTTCATTAACATTTTAATTTCCTAAAAGTTCCACAGAACTTTCCTAAAGTAATAAACTGCTTCACTTTTCAGAGTTAGCTTTCTCCTAAGACCTAGAAGTTATTAACTATTGAACAATTAAAGCTGTGATAATTTTTCCCTTAAATAATTGCTATTGAACAAAATCTTTTATGAAAAGAAAGAATTCCTATGACGGATTTTATCGATAGTAACATCATTAATTATGGCGTACCTCGGTTCTTAGGGCATTTTTATAGAAGTTAGGTAGCTGATCACATTTCATTTATACATTTAAGAAGTAATGCTCTGATGAAAGGCGGGAACTAGCATCGTCCGTGAGCACCCAACCACACTGCATGAGAGCTTAAATCTGGGTTCCAGGGGTCCACGTGCTCACTCAACAAGTGTGTATTTAAAACCTGCTGTGACAAAGGGATAATGCTGAGCGAAGATGAGAGACGATATAAACATGGATACAAGTGCTCCCTAAGGGATATAAAGCTGTACTAGGGAAACCCGATAAATGACCATCTGTGTAGTAGAGGGTATGTCAAAATTAATGCTATTAACACATAAGGGTACAAGAGACAAGGACATTGGCTATGATTTGAGAAGGTTCTGAGAGGGGAGTACAGACAGATGGTGATGTCAGTCCCACCCAGACTATGGTGTATGTGTCTGTGGCTGGGGGGAAGGTGGTGAGCAAGGTAAGGTGGGAGGAGAAGGGATTTTTGCCCAGAGAACAGGATCGAAGGCCCAGAGATGTGACAGCTAATAAAATATGCAGAACACTGTGTGATTAATACTGCTGTTTGATTAATTCTACTGCCGTAGAAGAGGCTAGAAAGAGGCCATACTAGAGTTTCAACTTTGGTACTGGGAAACTATTGAAGGTTTTTTATTTTTTAAACAGTGATGATGGTAGGGAATACAGGCAGTAATGTCTATGACGTGGGCCATAGCAACATTTTCCTACATGTATCTCCTCAGTCAAGGGAAATAAAAGTAAAAGTAAACTATAGGGACAAGATTAAAATAAAAAGCTTCTACACAGTGAAGGAAGCAAAACTAAAAGGCAACCTTCAGAATGGGAGAAGATATTTGCAAATGACTTATCTGATAAAGGGTTAGTATCCAAAATATGTGAAGAACTTACACAACTCAATATCCAGAAACCAAATAATCCAATTTAAAAAGTGGGCAGAAGACCTGGACAGGTATTTCTCCAAATCAAATAAGACATCCAGATGGCCAACGGACATATGAAAAGATGCTCAACATCACTAATCGACAGGGAAATACAAATCAAAACCACAGTGAGATATGACCTCACACCTGTCAGAATGGCTAAAATGAAAAACATACGAAACAGCAAATGTTGACGAGGATGTGGAGAAAAAGGAACCCTCACGTACTGATGGTGGGAAACCATCATGGAAAACAAATGGAGGTTCTTCAAAAAGTTAAAAGCAGAGCTACCCTATGACCCACGAATTTCATTAGTGGGTATTTCCCCACCGCCCCCCCAAAATGGAAAGAGCCCAAGTGTCCACTTACTGACGAATAAATATGTCTCCCTCTCTCTCTTTCTCTCTCTCTCTCTCTCTCACACACACACACACACACACACACACACACACACACACACACACAATGGAGTATCAGTCATGAAAAAGAATATCTAGCCATTTGCAACAACATGGATGGAACTGGAGAGTAAAATACTAAGCAAAATAAGTTAGTCAGAGAAAGACCAATACCATGTGACGTCACTCATATGTGGAATTTAAGAAACAAAACAAATGGGGGTGTCTGGGTGGTTCAGTTGCCCGAGTGTCTGACTTCAGCTCAGGTCATGATCTCATAGCCAATGGGTTTGAGCCCTGCATCGGGCTCTGGGCCGACAGCTCAGCGCCTGGAGCCTGCTTCAGATTCTGTGTCTCCCTCTCTCTCTCTGCCCCTCCCCTGCTCATTCTCTCTGTCAAAAAATAAACATTAAAAATTTTTTTTTAATTAAAAAAAAGAAACAAAACAAATGAACAAAGGAAAAATAAGAGACAAACCAAGCAAAAGACTCTTAACTACAGATAACAAACTGATGATTACCAGATTGGAGGTAGATGGGGGTGTATGGGGGGGGGATATGTGAAGGGGATTAAGGAGGCACTTGTGACAAGCACTGGGTGATGTATGGAAGTGTTGAATCATCACTATATTCTACACCTGAAATGAATACTACATGGCATGTTAACTATATGGGAATTAAAAATTTTTAAAAGGGACTGGTCTATTTCTTCCCACAATTTAGAAAGGTAATGGGGAGCCCCTGAAGGTTTCTGACAATGGGAATGATGTGTTTCTAACTACATTTTAGGATCACTCCAGCTGCATTGGTTTTCAGGGGGGTAAAAGAAACTCAAAGACGACGTGTCAGGAAGGTATTATAATAGGCCAAGCAAATGGTGACAGGTATCTAAAGCTACACAGGAAAAAAGAAAAGAAACAAACAGGATATATTATCTCAATTAGAGCCAATGGGTCTAGACCAAGAAGAAGTAAAATATTAAAAAATCGAGGGCAGCAAATGACACACATCCCCTGCAAAAAGGCTGAGGACACTGGGTTAAGGCGGTTAGCGGCCTCGCAGGGAGCTACTCCAGGGCGACGGAGAGAGGGGTGGACGGCAGATGCTTTTTCCGAGTGTGCCAGACCTCCCCTTCGCGGGCTAATGAAGTCTACAGATCGCTTTTCAAAGAAGTGCTGGTCAATACGTAAAATAAAAACATACATCCCAAAGAACAAGATGCAGCAGCAGACCTGCCACGGACCGAGATTTTGCAGCTAACAGTGAAAAAGGCATTTCAGAGAATCTACCTCAACTGAAACAGAGAGGGACACGTTTGCAATTTCTACGGGTGACAAAGTCAGGCAGGCTGTTCTTGATACCGGGTTTATTGCTTACATTCACCATCATGGGAACCGCTGAATATCAGGAACATAGGAGGTCTAGGAACACAAAGATGTAAACTTCCTCCTGCCCAACATGACAAAAGGCCGTGTTCTGCCCATGGGTCCCCCGGGGAACCGCAGGCCACAGGTTACAACTCCCAGCCACAGAGTGTGTGAAGAGGAAAGGACAGCACATGTATCCTTTTGAGAAGTTTGGCGGCAGGCAAGGCATAAGACGCAGAAAGAGACTGTGGGGGGCGTGTTGGAGAAGGATGAGGTTTCTCCTCTTTAAGAAGTGCAAGGCAGGAGAATGGAGTCAGTGGGGCAGAGAGAGAAAGGGTGCGCACATCTGTGTGTGAGTGAATGAGAACAACAACAAGCCTGTTAACGTTACCCCAACTCTCAGGCTGTCCCTGCTTCTGTGCGACCAAGGGGGCCAGGACTGCCAGGGGGCGAGAGAGAAAAAGCCTCTCCCGGCAAGAAACTCAGGAGCAGGGGCTTGTTTTTTGTTGCTCTCCTGCCTCCTTTTCTAACACATCTTCCACCTTCTTGAGCAGCCCTCACCACACCTGGGGCTTAATGCTGCGCCTACAGACTCCCTATGTTGCTGCTTCAGTCCCTCCCCCACCCAAACCCCCAACTCCCAAAGACAGACCACTGGGGGCGCTGGGAGGCTTGTGTAATTCAAGAAGTCATCACACATCTAAGTGAGAAGGATTCTGGAGGACGGGGTGAAAGGACAGCTCATTAGAGCAAATGACTACTTAGATGGGGAAGCTGATGAAAGCCGGTGAAACGTGACAGCATGAGCACACTGTGGGTCCTCAGCCCCCCTACCCTGCCCCTGCACCTCACCTCCTCCCTGCTCGCGTGTGCACGCATGTGCACAGAGAACGGAGGGTGCAGGGAGGGCAGGGTCAGCTTATCCCGTTCCTCACTCTTCCAAGAGACTCCTAACCCATTTGGTTTGGTAAACAAAAAGCTACTTTACTGGGAAGCAAAGATTTGGCAAGTGTACAAATTAATCAGTCTTTTGAACTAGTATTTCTAAAATAAGTAACTCATCTTTTTATCTTGTCTTCCAGTTTGGATTATTTCTGTAGAGATAATACACACAAAATCGAGTCCGAGGCTAGCACACGGTGACAAGAAAAATTATTTGGATCAAACGTGAATCCACGTTGAACTGTCCTGCTTGGATTAGGTGCTGATCATCGAAGAGGTACCCAATCTACTGAAATGCACAAAGAATCTAAGCGCTCATTTGCTACCAAGGTGGGTAATAAACACTGCTGATCTACCTGTTATTCGCAGGAGCGTTCGGGCCCAACACTCAGCACCCAGCAGCACACTTGCCAAACTGGCATTCTGGCTGCTGGCTGTCACCCAGGAGCTCCAAAGTGCTTTCTCCACCTGCCCCGGCTTCCCTCAGGTGCTCTCGCGGCACGGGGTGGTCTCCAGGCCGAGCTGCAGCTGCCAGCCTGGCACGTGCTTGCCCACCGCCCAGGCCAGCAGGAAAACTGCCTCCCTCGACCAAAGTCGCAGCATCAATTCTGCGAGATTTCTCCTAAGAAGCGGATTCCTGGTGTTTCTCCAAAATCATACTTTAAACGGCTACCTGCACTCTGAGTCTAGGGTCTGTCTCGGTACAGAAAATCTGTGTCATCTGTGGACGGGGTACAGACATTAGCAGGCTCTGGTTCCCAGCTCGCGATCTTTCTCCCAAAGGGGAAGAGCGCAGACGTGTGGGGACCAATCAGCAGCTCTCCCCCGAATGCAAGCAGACGACCTCAGCGCACACTGGACAGCAGGGAGCTTACTGGGAAATAAAAAGGCAGCAATTTGAAGCAGTTGGTTCTCCTTCAGAAACAGAGTAATTTGTTAATTTTCTCACAGGAGCCACCAGAATTGCCACCCCTCCCCACCTTCAAGAATGTGAAAAATTTCTGCCATTCCTCTTGGCCAGTTTATCCAGCCATCCATACACAGGTCAGGAAAGAACAGTTCATTTTTATTTCCAAAGCTTTACAGTCTTGAGAGGGGCAGTGGGGAGGATTCGGAAGACGCTCCCTGTCATACCATTAAATCAGTGAAGAGCACAGGGAGGACCATGGAGAAGCCACAGGTGCTCGCTCAGCTCCTACCCCCAGAACATCCTAGAAAGCACAAAGGAAGGCACAGTACCAGGGCCAAGAAGTGTGGAGATCTAGGAGGAGAGGAGCTCCACTTAAGCAACTCAAACACTTTTAAAACCAACTGTGAAAACAGCTTATTTTGGAAGTTAAGACACACAGATGACAGAAAGCCCCCAAATCCAAAATGTTAGATTTACTTCTCTTATCCACAGGCCTTAAATGATGATGAGGGCATTAACCTCCCAGGTGTATTCGTATTTAAGCCATAACAATGATGGTAACAATGATCCTTATCTCAAGTACTCACAGAGTAATTCGCCACAGGCTGCCTGACTTCAAAGTTAAGATACAGACAGCCGTGGACACTAGCCTACCTTCTTCAAGGCATTTAGTAAAAACCCAAACCTAGACAATGGAAGTACACTCTGACCATGATACACAGACAGGAGTTAGCAGCAGAGTGCCAAAAACAGGTTTTAAAAACCACCGATCTATAAATTAGAAGTTTCTTCCAAATAACTCTGTTAAAGAAATAAAAAAAAAAATTATAACCTATGGGATGTGGCCAGAATGAAACTCAAAGAAAAATTAATTGTTTTTAATAGAAGACAAGAAATAAAGGAATTAAAAATTTAAACTGGAAAGGTTAAAATGAGCAAGCGAACCAAATAAAGTGGAACAAAGGAATAAAATTAAAAGCACAAAGAAATTAGGAAGTAAAAAGGAAAAAGCAGAACCGGTCAAGGAGGAGTGGTTCTGAATGCACGAATGAATGACAACCCCCCTGAAACTGTGACCAAGAGGTGGGGAGTTCTGCAGATAGGGAATGTTACACACGTCATGTTCACGGAGATGGAAAGGATTCTTCCCAGAAATCTTCACGCCAATCAATTAAGAATCCATCATTAAAGCTGACTTAAGAAAAGGTTACGAGTGTCAATAACCATGGAAGTAATACAACCTTGTGAAAGATTTATACCCTCGACTCCATTCCTGGTGAAGGCTGCTGAGCCTACAGGTTCTATGGGTGTGTTCTAGCAAAACCTCAAAACATCCAGCTGGAGACCATGGAGAGCATGTGACTGGTTTAAAAGTCTAATATAATGCTGTTGACAAAACCTAACAAAAATAGCACAGAAACTAACCAAATATATGCATAATCTTACTTCCATCCATAGAAGTTCTACATATAAAGTGAATTGCATAGCATATTCAAACTGTCACAACACACATTACCCGGGTAGACTTTATTCTATGATAATAGATATTTCTAATATTGAACAACCTTGTTAACCCAATTCCTTACGTGTATGGATTAAAGGCTCATGCGCTGGCTTGGTTGTGGAAGAGGAAGGAGGGACCTGGGCAATCAAGGGCTTGGTAGATTTTTGGTTTGAGCAGCTGAGAAGAAGGTAATGAAGGACACTCAAGCGGGGAAGGCTTGGAAAGAGACAGATTTGGAAGGATAGAAATTGTTGTAGATGATTTTCATTTCAGATACCAATAGCTATCCAAAGGGAGCTGTGTCAAGGCAGCTGCATAAGAGAGAGATAAAGTTGGTCATCCCTGGCATATTGACGGGGTTTTAAACCGTAATGATGGATACATGGAAGAACGTAGAAAAAAGAAGAGACTCAAGGACCAAAATTTCAGTAACCTCATGATAGAAAGATACTGCCTAGATTTGTGAATACCGTATTTTCATTGTAGCACATATTGCCATACTTAATCATCTCTGTAAACATGCTAAGTTAGGACTTCAGTATAAAATCTAATAAAACCTCATGAGATCACGAGGTAGTTCTCCTGCTAACTTCTGAAAATGTCAGTTTAGTGGCACTGTCAGTTTGGGGGATTTAGAAATTACTTGAATCTTTCCGGAGGGGAAGAAGTTTTCAAGTAGTGTTCTAAAAGAGGCCTCAGAGGCTCAATAACGAGGACGCTGGGCCCCTAATCCTGAGACTTCATTTGAATAAAAGGTTCTATTCCAGGGACAAAACTGTTTCATTTACTCTTACGACTATTCTACACATATGATACAACAATGGACAATAGTGAAAACAAGAGTAGGTCTTGAAGGGCGTATCAATGAGACACGGATCGAAAGCAGTGATATTTCGAACTTATTGAAATTGAAGATATATTTAAATTGATTGCATGTTCAATAAAAAAAGAAGAGAATGTGAATTAAACACTGAAAATATATTTTTGAAGATGTGCCTAGTAGATACTTAAGGATTTAGTAACTTAAGAGAATCCTCCCATAACATATAAATCTATTTTCAAGTTTCTCACATTTGACTTTTATGGTTATTTGCAGGAATATGTGTATATATTCCTACCTATCTATGAAAGCAACAGCCACTGACATTTAGTAAGTGAAATACCAGAGAAGACGTCACATTAAAATCAGAAATAAGCCCAAGTCATCAACAAATGACTACTATTCATCAACACTGTTGTCTAAATTCAACCAACACAATGTAAGAAGAAAAAGCAGAATTGAAGTATTGAAAAAAATTGTTATTATTGTATCACCATTACCTATTCTGAAAAACCAAGAGACTCAGACTGAAAAGGTGCTGGAACTAAGTCCTACAATTTAAGAGTACGCAGAAAAGAGTTCAGGAAGGTAGCTAGATGGTTATTTAAAAATGAGTAATTTTTCCTTTATACCAGCTACGACTAGGTATAAAATATAGGCATACCAAAGTATAAAATATAGTGATGGGAAATCTCATTTATAATAAACAACGACAGCTAAAATCTCTCAAGGACGTACGCTTCAATACACATCATCTGTTAATCTCCACAACCACACTATTAGAGGACAGTACCATGAGTGTAGGTACTGCTGTCACAATTTTACAGGGAAAAAAACCCAAAAACTGAGGCTTTGGGAAATAAAAAAATTGTTCAAGATCACATAGCCAGTGAGTGTCAGAAAAGGAATTCAAACTCAGTCCCTCTGCCTCCAGAGAATGAGCTGCTTAACACCATCATGCCCATTCTTCTCTCTCAAGTGAGCAAAGCTAGGCTATGTGGGGAAATAGTAACAGGTACAAAGAATGGACAGACACGCCGCCAGTAAGAATATAAAATGGTGCCATTTTCACGACACATCTAGGAATTTGTACAGAACAGAATCAGGGGCGCCTGGGTGGCTCAGTTGGTTCAGCACCTGACTTTGGCTCAGGTCATGATCTCGCGGTCCGTGGGTTCGAGCCCCGTGTCGGGCTCTGTGCTGACAGCTCAGAGCCTGGAGCCTGCTTCGGACTCTGCGTCTCCCTCGCTCTCCGCCCCTACCCCGCTAGCTCTCTCTCTCTCTGTCTCTCTCAACACAAGCAATGTGTTTATATGGGCTAAAAGTTTAAAAATGGCAACACTGATACCAAAATGATCTCTGGGTGAGAATCACAGATGATTTTCAGCACCATTTTAGATTTTTTTTCTGTATTCTAAAAATGTGATAAAGTGAAGGTGTTAAGCAAACTCAAAATTTAATTTTAAAAGATAAAGTGAAGTATCAAAATAATAGAAATGCAGTTTAGGAAATATTTCCGCTACCTCAGAGTGTTTCTTCCTATGCACTCTATTGCCAATTTTAACATACTTTTATGCCCATGACTTTTATGCTACTTAAGGTACTTTTCTCTCTTAGCAAAAACAGGAATACTTGCTTTATCAACATAGATAATTTACTGCACGTTTTAAGCCTTTTAAGTCTGTACTAACCATTTAAAATTATAGCAAAATTCCAGAAGGTATCTAATATAGAAGATGGCCACATCAGTGAGGCAATTAACAAAAATGACAATTCAAAGGTAGAACAAAAATGTCTAAGTCAACAAGCAGAAAGCCTCAATTGCATGAGGAACTTGTTCCCTGTAAGCACACAGTAAAAATGAGCTAGAAAGTAAAAGCCAAGATGTGAAACAGACTAAGTCACAGAATAAGGATAAAATAAACCCACATAATTTTGAATAGTAAATGAGGACAGATGACGAAGAACAAAGAACAAAAACTAATTTTAGCTTCACCCTAAAAAACATGAAGTAATAGATTTGAAAGCCCTTTGGAAAATCTATAATACAAACTGATATATTAAAAGCAGTAACGGCAAACTCGATTTTACAGGCTTTTCCTACCTGGGAATCCCAACCACTCAGGACATGATTAAGAGCCTGTGAATAAGGAGACAGAAAAACAAACCAAATCTCTGTCCAATCAAATCAACGGATACAGCTAAAGCATTTTCTAATAATCCTGAGCGCCTGGCACACTTCTGTGCTCATGATCTTGATTCAGTAAAAACAACTCTGAGAAGTACACAGTGTCCGATGGCCGAGAAAAGTCAAAGGGAAACTGAGGCTTGCCTAAGGTCATGGTCTGGGAAGGGCAGAGCTGAGATGCAATTCTGAGGTCCCACCTGCTTTCTCTGCAGCATAAGCCTTCAGTTGTCCAACCCGGCTTAGTGGGAGGGAGGGAGGGACAGTGTCAGCAAGGAACAGATAACATCAAGAAGACCAAAGAATTCACTGATATAAATCAGTATACATCATGAGGTCCTGCTGCCCCCGCCATTTAAAAAAAAACAAACAAAGGCATGAACAAGTATTGCCATTTAGTTTAGAATAAACCAGAAATCTCGATAACCTTGGCCAAGTTAATAAGCATCTCTGGACATCAGTTCCATCACCTAGCAGATAGGCAAAACAACCACAGTATAAACCTAACAGAACTGTGTGAAACTAAATCAGATAATGTAAGTAAAGTGCTTAATACCGGTGCCTGGCACAGAGTTAGTGCCCAATAAATGTTAGCTATTATTAGATTTCACAGTAAGTGAAATTATAAGCTGCATATTATTTGAAGGTAGAAAACTATCATGTCTGCATACAAAATCTTCCACTTAGAACAGTTTAAACATTTCGCTCTTCGAAGACTTTAAGAATAAACGTTTTACACAAATCAGTTTTATAATATCCTTCCCCTGCTAAGTGGGGTAGATAAGGTTAATTATATTCTTAGAAGGCAAACCTGTATGGCCCCTCAAGAAATCTCATCATTCATTCTAAGTTAATTTTTACAGTTTGGGCACCAATTCTCTTATTTGCTCTGAATCAATTATTGTGACCATCTCTTCACCATCCACAGGCTTTTGTTCATCCCACCCACATTAGCAGGTTCATTTTAAGTGCTATGTGGCCCTTCAATAACAACACATTCATGAAATATCTACTAGGTGCCAAGCGTTGTATAAGAGTTGGGTTAGAACAATGTAGACCACAGAGTCCTAGCCCTCAGGGAACCTAAAACAAGATAAAAAAAATCATATGCACATATAAGGTACTGTTATCAACATTTTGTATTATCAGTATATCGTTATGACAAATCTATGCTCTAGGTAGTATTTTCTGTTTGCAGATGAAGAGTAGAGGTGCAAAAAGCAGAAAAGAAAGAAGTAAACAGTTAAACATAGACAAATATTCAAAGATTAGGGAGGAATATGTAATATTTTGAAAACACAGGGGAGCAAGCAAATAATTTTGCCCAAAACTGGGAGATTATGGAATGCTTGTGTTTCTACTTAAAAACCCAAGTAAAAACTCTGTAAAGTATACCTACGGGAATAATAGAGGATTTATCCAAATATTTACATTAGTTATTTCTGGGTAAGGAGATTCCAGGTGGCTTTCATTCTCTCTTTGCTTTTTCTTAACCAACTTGTAGTACTTAAACAATTTAAAATAGAAGTCGAAAAAAAAAGCCAGCATTAAAATTAGGTATCAATGCTCATCTAGCAAACTGTCAAAAATTTTATTAAAAAAATTTTTTTTAATGTTTATTTATTTTTGAGAGACAAGGGAGTGCACACACACACACACACACACACACACACACACACACACACACAGAGTGTGAGCAGGGGAGGGGTAGAGAGAGAGGGAGACAGAATCCGAAGCAGGCTCCAGGCTCTGAGCTGTCAGCACAGACTCTGATGCAGGGCTCGAACTCACCAACAGTGAGATCATGACCTGAGCCGAAGATGGACACTGGAGCCACCCAGGCGCCCCAAAAAGTCCATAGTGCATTCAAACATGATGAAATCAAATCTCTTTCTCTCTCCTCTCTCTCTCTCTCTGCTACCAGGTATACGTATCCATTCAACTTTTCTGGAAAGCTTTCTGGCCATCAAAAACCTTAAAGTTTGTTGTGTTTGAGCATAACTCCTATGACTCCTAAGGACCCAGGTGCAGAAAACATTTCATTGGGATGTTCAGCTAAAGCATAATGATATTAAAATATTGGGGGGAAAACATGTGTAACTCACACAGAATAAGGATTAAATGACATGTTCTTAGCAAGAAAATGTTTGAAATACTTTGAATACCCTGAGAAAATCCTTAGTGTATGCTACCTGGGGATGGGAAGGTGGGGGGCAAAGCTCTATCATTCTACCTGCACAAGAAAAAGACTTTTAGAACCAAACTTTTTAGAAACCAAGCTTTTTAGAACCAAACTTCTAAGAAAGAGGATTCCATCACATTGTTTAAATCTCACATTACCAAATTTATTAACACACATTAGGTTACAGAACCCTTAATGTTTGTTTAAAGCAGGGGGTTGTAAACCTGACCAACCTGGAACCCTGGCTCTGCCATTATTAACTGTGAGACCTCTGTAAGTTATTTTACCACATTGTGGTTTGTTTTCTTCATCAGGGGAGGAAAGAAAAAGAGGCCATAAATACTTTTTCAAGGGCAGTGCAGTATAACATACACGGACAGCACCTGGAACGATGATTGGCACAATTAAGTGTTACCTACTGTCATCAGCCTTAAAAATACAACAAAGCAAACCAAATGAGATCTAAGCAGAGGCCTCGACAGTGAGCCAGGAGCCGAAGAAAAGATAATGTTCCAGGCAAACAGGACAACCTTGGGATTTTCTGCTTATTCCCTATCCACCCTTAAGGAGTGGGTAATTACCTTGAAGGCAGAACACTTTGACTTTTCAGACATCTGCTTGTGGGCTAGTTCACTGAGCCTAAGAATTACTGTCAGTGTTGTGATGTAAAACCACATACACTAGGCTTTACGGGGGGATTATTTTTCCATTTTCATTTTAACGAAGTAAAACAATCCTTTGCTGGTACACAGCAAAGTTAAAGAGGGAAATGCGTCGTAGTGTTTTTAGCAAGCTCTGGGTCATAGAGGTTTAAAAAATTGTTTACATTTGTCTACATTTTCTGAGTCTTTTACCAGGAAGCATGTGACGTTACTATAGCCAGAAAAAAGTGTTGTAAACGTCAGTAAAATTCACTACTCATAAAAACCTTTGTGGTTTCTGCCAAAAGATGCTCCTTCTGCTGGGACTACATTTCTGTTGAAATGTTCCCCATGTCAGACTAAAACTGTCTTCAGGTTTGTCTTCTTAGGGACCCTAAGCAATCTGCTGAAAAGACATGGTCCTTGCCTCCAAACTATTTCGGCCAGACGGGATTTCATATTGTCCAGACCCGGGAGTACTTGGCAGAGAGTAAGTTAGTGTATGTCTTCTCATCTTCCAGACCCATCAGTGCTAATGATCATGCATCTCTTAATTTTCAAACGATGTGTGTCTACATATGTACACACGATGACACGTCTTAGGGAACAAAGTAAAAACAGAATCACAGGGAGACAGAACTGCCCAAGGGTTAAGGGCATGGGTTTCAGAGTCAGGCAGCAAAGGTTCCGGCTCCCTTCTGCAACTTTCTACCCGTGTGACTCGAAGCTATTTGAACGCTGTGTCTGGGTTTCCTCATCTATAGAATGAGGACCAGAAGAGCAGTGTGTAAGCATGGGGTCGGGCACATCGGCACACAATACATAACAGCTGTTATGTCAGCTACAAAAACCACAGCAAGGATGGAGAACTGGTGTCTCCAGATCACAGATCTGAAAGCTACCTTTACGCCATAAAGCACCAGATGTGACAGACAGGGCGCACATTTCCCAGGCCACGTCATTTAAATTGCTCAATTACCCTATAAAGTCTCTTCCCCAAGACACTGGAGATATATTCTGGGATGAAATACATAAAAAAAAAAAATTCAATTGTTCATCATCTCTCCAAACTGTGAACAGCAGCAAATATAACAGGTCTTCTGGTGGACCTTAAAATTCAAGTTTTGTAAAAATCAGGGTATTTCAGACGTCGTAAGTCCACGAGGCATGTGGGCACCTCTGAGACACAAGATTTCTTATGACGTTTGGTAGACTGGAGATCAAACCCCAGCATCTCAGGATTCTAAATTTGGTTTCACTTTGGTTTGCATTTGGAAACCTGACTTAATACACTTTTTTGTTATTCACTGACCTTATTTACTATTGCTCTGTCCAGTAAAAGCTATACCCGGAAACTGTGTTTGCCACTCACTGCTCCTATTGGCCCATCCACGCCCTGCCTTCCTTGCCTCACAGTATTCGCTTGGAAAGGACTCTTATCCCGCACTACTTGAATCTTACTTTGGAGACCTGGCCAACAGCTTTTCCCACTACAATACCTGCATTTCCTATTCTTCGTTTGTCCCCCTTAGTCCATTTCATCCAGCACCATGTTCTAGCTGTTCCTAATCTCTCTTCTTCTAGAGGTCAGGGGCCTTATACAGCACCTAGATCAACACTAAATTAATTATCTGCTGAGCGAATAAAAGTTTACTGGTGCCCAGGGAGCAGTAACTGGAGACTGGTTTACAATCCTACATTCTAACACTAACAGGATTAAAAAAAAAATCTACTTAATATCTTATGTTTGTTTCTTTAAAATCGCTATCCCATCAGAATGAGAGAATTCTTCTAAATTTACGCACAAAAAACAGTGAAAAGCCCAGAAAGAGTATAAAAACTTACAAGAGGGTACAGAAAAGGAATTGAAAGCTATAAAATGATAGCAACACTTTTACGGCTGTTACAGTAATTAAAATTAATGTAAAAACCATTGTGGTCTGCTAGAATGAAGACAAGGTAACTCAGGTGCAGAATGAGGAAAATACTTCAAAAATAGAATTTCCATGAAGCACCTGGGGTCCAATTTGGCAGATATAACCCGTGAAACCTAGCTCCCGGAGAAGCCAGTAATATAAAATAGGTTATTTTTATTAGTCTGGTAATTACAACAAATACTTAATAAAAGGAAGTGACTAATAAAAACTCCCATCAACAATACAAACATTCCACGCTTCTGTTTCCTATTCTTTAATATTTTCCACTGTTAATCAACTAGTTTCATTAGATGTTCATTATCAAAGGGAGATTTAAATTCAACGGCCTTTCTGTTGTCGTTTGGTTAAAAAGTTTATTTTACTTTGTAATGTTCCAGTACTTTAGTGATGGCCAGATGCCTGAGGTTGAATTTTACAGTACTTGGAAAGTAAAACCCACTCTTTAAGTAAAAATACTCAAACTCAAAACGTTTTGGATTCTAGATTTCAAAACGTTTCAAATTCTAGATTTCAGTTACTAGATCATTCCGATATTTAAGGGTATCTTCAAAGAGACAGGTATAGATAACGTAAAATAAGAACGCCCACTTGGAAGCAAACAGGTGAACAGAGAGGTAAGATAGTAAGATAATTTTACAAATATTTGGCGAAGCTATGTTTATAGTCCGGTAACACCAAGATGAAGAAACTGCCATTAAAATTAACTTAAATGTGAGTGTTTAAATACATGTAAGTCATACCTTTTACAACCTAAACAAACTTCTACAACCTAAACATATTTAGACTTAAATACATATCTATCTCTATAGATACCTCTATCTATCTATAGAGATAGATATGGATAGAACGCTGTATTGCTGACTTCTTGTGGTTCTTGGAAAGCCCAAAAAGTGTTTGAGGCATATCCACTGTTTCCCGTTTAGAAGATGCACTGGAAAAACTCAACGAGGAAATGAGTCAAGAATTGATGAATTTTACCAAATTTCTAAATATACTAGCCCAAGTGTCTCTGTAACTATTCCAAGATGGTTAAAAAAAGGAAAGAAAAGAAGGAAAAGAAAAAAATCTGAATCAATAAGCGTCTCACCGGCCTGGGGGATACTCCAACCCAGCCTTGCAACCAATAGGAAAACTTTGACTAAATCTGGATTCAGATTTCATCTCTTTATCACAAAGCACGGAGCACAAACCAGTATTGTTAACGGTTACCCAAATGGCAAGACTCCCAGTTAGAGTAATCGGTACTTGGAAGCTCAGGCTGCTTCTGAACGGGTTGAAGGGGTGAAAGGGGAGGCAGTTTAGGGAAGGAAAGCGGGGATCCTTTCTCCGAGTTCGACGTGGAACAGGGCTGTGTCGGGGGTTGAAGGTGGGGAGCAGCGGCCCGTCTAAAATGAACGCGAGGTGAAAACCGGGGTGCGCCCCGGGGCCGAGGGGTGAGGGGCGCGGGGCGCAGGAGGGACGGGGACGCCGGAGGGGTTTCCGCCGGGGCCGCGTCACGAAAGCTAAGGGCTGGGGCTGGATCCGAGGTGCCGGGGGATGCCTCACCCCGCGAGCGCGCGGCGCCCAGAGCCGCAGGGGCAGCGCCGTGGGTCCGTTTCCGTCCGGAGCGCCCGGGCTCGCCTCCATCTTCGGCGGCCGAGCCCCGCGGCGGGCGGGCGGGAGTGGACCGCTGCCCTAGGCCGCGGGGCCCGGGTCTCCGGCCTCACCCGGCCCGAGGTGCCGGCGAGGACGGCTCCGGCCGCGGGGACGGCGGGCCGGGCTCTCCGCTCGGCCCCACCCGAGCTTGCGGGAGCCGCGGGCGCTCAGTCCGGCCCCCCCCCACCCCCTCCCCGCCGCACTCCCCGTCCTCCGGCGGGGGGGGGGGGGGAGGGGGCGGGCAGACCCGCCCGGGCCTGGAGCTCGCCCGGCGCCGCCGCTCCGGCCTCTCCGCCCGGCGCCCGGGCGCGGCCTCCCGGCGCGCCGCCCTCCCCTCGCGCGGCTCCCGCAGGGCCCCTCCGGCCGCTGTCCGCCCCCTCCCCCGCCGCCGGGGGGACAAACCTGGCGGCCGCAGCCCGGCATGGCCGACGCCGCGAGGAAGCGGCGCGCCGGCGGCGGGGCCCGCAAGCGACGGCGGCCGGCCCCGGCCCTCCCCGCGCCGAGCCGCGCCCGCCCGCGCGCCCTCGCTCTCTCCCTCCCCGCGGACCGCGGCCCCGGCGCCCCCTCCCCCGGGCTTGCACAACTCGCGCCCCGGCCGCGCGCGCACGCAGAATTGTTGCTCAACCTACTTGCGGTCTCTTCTCCGAGGCCATCACGACATGCCCTGGAAGCCGGGGCGGCCCCGGGGCCCTCCGGCGGCCGGCCGCCTCTCGCCTCCGCCCTGGGCCGCCGCGGCCGCCGCTAGGGCGCGGGGCGAGCGGGAGGCTCCCCCATGCCGCCCGCCCGGCCGGCCGGCCGCGCGCCGGGGCCTCGGCTCGCCCGCCGCCCGCGCCGCTGCTCCGCGGGCGAGAGCGAAGCCGGCTCTCCCGCCTGCCGCCTCGCTCCTCGGCCGCCCGCCCGCCCGCAGCCGCAGCCGCAGCAGCCGCCGCCGCCGCGCCGCTTCCTCCTCCCCTTCCCTCTTTTCCTTCTCCTTCGCCTCCTCTGGAGCCGAGGTTGGCAAACCAGCACCTGCTGCTGGAGATCACCGAGAACTGAAACAGGAAACCCCGAGCCAAGGGGAAAACCCGGGAGGCGTGGAGAGGGGTGAGGGGAGCCACTGGAACCTGTCGGGCTCCACCGAGCCAGCCTGGCCTCCTCCCCTCGCACCCCTGCCCTCCCCCGGCCCGGCCCGGGGGTCCTGGCCTCCTCTCCCGGCCCGCCCCCCCAGCCCCGTCCGCGAGGGCGCCTCTCTGCTCGGCGACACCTCGTCCTCGCAGCAATAAGGCGGCCCATTCATTCCCTGGGCGGGCAGGGGAACCGACAGGCTGCCTACTTAGGGCGAGTTGCCCGTGCTCCTCTGCTTATTATCAATAATTCTGTAACGAGGAAAAACCACACCCGCGTTAGCAAGACCAATAAGGGAACTTACACAAATGAAGCTGTTGGGATTTCACCCAGGGGAAGGACTTCTTTCGGCAAGGAAACTGGCCTTATTGGAAATGGCAGTGTGTCAAAATCGAGGTTAAACCCGGGATAAATCCAGATCTCCCGCTGGAGGTTGGGAGGAGACGGACAGCCCTGTGCGCTGAGTTGCAAGAGTGAAGAGCGCTGAGAGCAGAGAGCCTTTTTTTCTCCTGTCAGTAGTCCAACCGCCGGCACAATTTAGGTCAACATTTCAGTAATGTTCAAATAATCGTATTCGCCTGCCTGTGGAATTCTCAGCGGCTGCCCCACTCCTAGCCTTGGGCCGGATGAATCCGCCTTGGGAGTGAAAGGGAAGGGAATTTATGTGGCTTGTGTCCCTACCATGCGCCACAGACTGGGTAGCCCGCTTTAAATGCATTGTCTCATGTGTGTGTCACCACAGCCACGTGAGCTAGGTGTTATTATCCCCTTTATCCCTCAGAAAATTGAGGTTAGAAAAATTTGCTGAAACGACACGGTTTGAACAGGAAGGATATACAGGCCTGTCTGCGGCTGAAGCACATCCTTGTTTCACTGGACCATCATGCCTTTGATGATGAGACTTTTCACCTTTAATGAAATTCTTTCTTGTCTCTCTGAATTGTTTTCAATAGAGCATATGTGATTTAAGCCGGGATCTGCTGAATTTGCTTGGGTTACTGAATGGTAGTGACATCCATACCACTCATTGGGGCTACAACTTTATAGTTCCCAGTTCTTAAAAAAAAAAATCTGTCTCTATGGCTCCGTCGAGCAGTACAGGTGTCCCCACTTATTTGGCCAACATTTGTAGCCCTTTAGCTATTGATGACGGGGTCCCAGCTGACAGCATCCTGCTGGCTGGTGCCCATGGACATCCTGGTAACTGTAAGACAGAAGGTACACCTTGCTGAGCCTGCTTTCCGCTCCAGCAGGCCGGGCTTGGGGCCTATTAAGGGAAATAGCAGACGGGTAGGCTTCTTCTGGGACACAAGAGCTCTCTGGTCCACATTTCTAGTATCACCTTTAAGACCCTCAGGCTGTCTGGCGCCCTGATCTCTGCAGCCCGGTCCGTTTTGATTGGCAAGCAGGGAGGGATGCTCTGGGAAATCATCCCCTGTTCGCTGAGCCAAACCCTCAGAAGTCTCTTGTGCAGTATCGGGGAGCGGCGGGGACCTAAAAAGAGGCTGGCTGGCTGACAATAAGTGACAGCATCTGTGGCATGATTTTAGTGATGCCAGGAGTTCCCCTACTCCACAATATATCACCCACACAGTCTTAGTTCCCTCATTGACTCAACTGAATTCCATTCAGTATTGATTAAGCATAGTTACAGACCAGGGCACTATATTAGGTAGTCTGGAGCTAAGAGACATGAATAATTATTGCAACGGCCAACATTTGTGAATGCTTACCATTCTAGGGACTTGGCATGTGTTGTCTCCTATTAGGCACACAAAACCCCTGTGAGGAAGTAAGTATCATTATTTCCATTTCACAGATGAGAAAACTGAGACCAAGATCACAGTCAGTGCACGGGTGGGAGCACAGTCTCCCTCTGGAATCAGGACCCACCGCGAGAATACGATATGGTAACTGCCCTTAGTTACCTCACGACGCAGCTAGGGAAATAAAAACTCATGAAAGTTCAAAGAAAACAAAGAAGACAAGAGAATTTATAAGTGTTTAGTGTGTGTCATGGGTCATAAATCCAATGACGTTTCAGAGCACAGAAGGGTTGCCTTCAGTTGGAGCAGTTGAGAAGACTGGCAGAGAAGAAGAGCCTGGGCTTCAAAAAGACAAAAAAATGAAGCTGGATAATGATGAGGAATAGTATTTTGATCAACAGAGCGGATGGGGAAAGGCGTATCAATGAATTGGAAGGGTTTTGTGGAATTGTGAAGACTTTTGAATGCAGGGTGACGTGGAGAACATCCTATTTTAGGAAAATAAATATTGTGATGGTTACTGGATGGTTTGGAAAGGGGAGGGACCGGGCGGGTATGAGCAGGGAGACACGTTTGACAGCCAATATGGCAGAACAGACATGAAATACTGAAGTAAATAGTGAAGGAGAGGAAGGGACAGTTTAGTGACGCACTGGGACCTGAAAAGTACTGAGGCTTTGCGAATGATTGCATACACTTGACCAAGACAGACGTGAGAAACGGGAGAAGTCCAGAGTAACTCTGTGAGTGTAAATGTAAAACCTATAGTATTGCAGACTGGGCAAAAGAGGAAGCTTAGGGGTAGGGAAACTACTTTTTTGAACAAATGTTGAGAATACTTTGGTTTTAGGCATGTATTTGTGGTAATAGTGGAATATGTATGTGGCAATGTTTTATGGCCTTATCTAGAAGAGACAAATACTTACATAAATGAGACTTTTATGTTACAGAGAGGGTAGGAAAACTTTGAATGCTCACTATTATAAGAATAACCAGGCGTGGTTATTCGTCTTAAGTCAACAAGAGTTGAAAGAAAATCTCTAACAAAAATAAAATGCTTCTGTGCCCCTGAGACAAATAAGTATTAGGGAATGTCTCTCTTTTTGAGTCCAGATTATATTAACTTAGAAGCAAAAGAATATACAGGAAAGAAAATCCATGAGTTCAGAGAATATAAGACTGATGAGAGAAAATTAAGAGCTCATTTGGCCTGATCCGACTTTTCGTTTTGCAGATGGTGAAATTGAGGATCAAACTTTGAATGTCTTGACAATAAAATTTCAAAATAGGCATTTGGCAACTATGGCACATTTGCCATGACCAATTCTGGAGAGACAGCCAATCTGTATTTTAGTTATAAAATCAAGCTTGGACCTCGAGCTGTGACTTTGAATTGCACATAATGAAAAGAATTTGAGTGGCCGCAGCTCCACAGAAGTTAAAGCCTTGGGACAGCGTCACTAGTCAAAAGCAAATGCTTTGGAAAGAACAGATTAGGGACAGGGGGTTGGTCAGGGTGGAGAGAATGGGTACAAAAGCAGCACTTCGTGGGGCACCTGGGTGGTTCAGTCGGTTAAGTGTCTGCTTTTGGCTCAGGCCATGATCTCGTGGCTCGTGAGTTCGAGCCCCGCATCGGGCTCTGTGCTGACAGCATGGAACCTGCTTGGGATTCTCCCTCTCCTCTCTCTCTCACTGCCCCTACTCTGTTTGTGCTCTCTCTCTCCTTCTCAAAATAAATAAATAAACTAAAAAAGAAAAAAAAGAGCAGTGCTTCTTTCTAAACTATAGCTCCCAAGTAGACTGCTGCACACTTATATTCACATTTGAACTTCAAAAGACAGTTTGAGATGGCCATCACCTCCCACCTGACTACCCTCAGCCTGGAGCTTCCAATTGCCAGCCGCCTTTTCTAAGACCTCCAGGGACTTAAAAAGTGAGGGCCCATGAGCCACTCTCGGATTGAAAAGTGTCACACACCCTCAGCAACTGCTTCTATTCTAGCCAGAACTTTCCTAGTGATGTCCTTCGAAGTTTCCTCTTTGAAAATGTGTGTATGCAATGGATATGCTTGAGGCTGCGAGAGAACTCTCTCTCCTGCCTCCACCTTTTCCACCAAAGCACTTACCTTACTCAGCTGAGACAATGTCGGTGGTCCCTTCCGTGCACTTCATTCAGCGCCAGCCCTTTGGCCAGCACTCGACTTCCTCTGGTTGAAGAGCTTTGCACCCACAGCCGGACGACTGCTGTGACTTTTCATTCGGTTTATGTCTTCCAGACAATTCTGGTTAATTCCAACCAGCCACAAAATGTAAAGTTTTCTTAATAATATCATTCCCCTAAACAGCATGATCTGTATAAGACAGACACAGAGGGAAAAAAACACATCCTTGCCCAGGTCCTTCAGGGACTGCTTAGAGTTGCTTTTTAATGCTGAGTTCGTAGGGAAAGGAAACTAGAGGGCACGAGATACGTGCTGTTGACCAATCCCAGGACTTCTTTCTCTTGATGGAGTTACCACAAGATTCTATATCAGCAGCATGACTCCTTGTTTTTTTTCTTTTTTTTCTCCAGCATTTGTGGGTGGCCCCCAGAGAGCAGAACACAAGGTTTTCAATATGCTGTGTCATACAGTCATGTGCTTGGTTTTCTACCTGAACCAGACAGCGTGGCTGCCCTAATTTACCACATTTGGTCAACATAGGAATTTTGAGAATCACGAACGTTTACTATTGAATTTAAAACTGCTCCTAAGGTGGCACGTTGCCATTTTGACAAGGACCAACATGTGTCATGACAGTTCACCTTGCCCAGAAGTTGAAAGACTTTTTGTTGTAAAAATTGCACAAAATCTTTTTTGTGCAATTTTAAGTGTACCAGAAACATCCTCGTCACCTCTGCAAGCTTCCCTTGTTTTAAAAGGAATCTGGTATACAGAATTACAAACGCACATAACTGAGCCAGTTGGAAAGAGAATGATGGAATTTTCGGGTTAAAGTATACCCGGTGTTAAAAGGCTGTATCACAAGAATATTAATTGTAGCATTATTGGCAGAGGCAAAAAAAAAAAAAACAAAACTGGAATAAACCTAAATATCTATTCATAGGAGACTATTTGTATGAATTGTGGTATCTGCATCCATTAGACTGTCATTCACCTATTAAAGAGAATGAAGTGGCTTCATGCATTTGGAATTGTTTTTGAAAAAGTGATGTCAATACCAGTGTATATAATATGCTACCATTTGTGTGAAAAACAGAATATTTCTAGATGTGCTTACACATGCCTGCATTATCTCTGGAAGGACACACAAGAAGCTGGTCATGGTGGTTGTCCTGGGCAGGGGGACTGGATGATTATTCAAAGGGTGCGTGGAAAAGAGATTCCCTTTTTATTCTATAACCATTTATAACTTTTGAATTTTAAATGGGGTGCTTGATTTAGCTCTCCCCCCAAAATTTTTAAGTCTACCTTTATTGGTGATATGTGCTACTGTCTGCCTTTTTCTATTGGATTTCATAGATAGGCAGATCTTATTTTTGCAAAGAGTACCCCAGCCACAAGGAAGAGGAAGTTGAGAGTCCTGTGAGTTGCATGTGTGGGTTCTGGGGCTTCCCAGTGAAGGGAAAGATTCCTACGGTCATGTGGAAGGGGAGGTCCCATAATTGCTAAAGGATTCCCAGCCAGCATGAGTGGGATTAGTCGCTGTTTTCACAACTTAATTGTCAAAAGCTTCAAACTCAGATTCTATGAGGATTTTTGATGGGAACTGCTTTACCTTAAAGGAGCCTTCAGGGAAGTTCTCACGAGCAGATACAGGCCCAGTTCACGTAAGCGGCTGAAATCACAGAAAATCAGCGGGAGGCCTGGCGCCCATGAACATGTTTCTTTTCTCTCCACAGTATTCACTCCTAGAATTATATTTGCTTATCTGTTTTACTGTGTCTCCTCACATCAGCAGGTAAGCTCCTGGAAGGTGGGAGCTCTGTCTGTCCTGCTCTCTGCAGTGTCCTCAGTTCTTCTGTGCCCAACGTGTAGAAAGCACTCAAGCTGGCTCCGTTCTGGGGACCACAGCATCCCGTGACTCTCTAGCCCATGGCTGCCTCTTTAGGCATTAATCTGCCAGAAGGCAGTACAGACATGGCCAGGGGAGCCAGGCCTCAGGCCTCCAGCATCTGGGAGCATGGACCAAGCAGAATTCAAATCTCAGAAGAACTGGGGAGGTAGAAAACTATTTATGCATAGAGGAATAGGGCAAGGAGCCAACTACTGAATAGCAGAACCAGGTAGGGGCTTGGTAAAGATAGAAGGAAAGAAAAAGGAAGGAAGGAAGGAAGGAAGGAAGGAAGGAAGGAAGGAAGGAAAAAGGAAAGATAACCAATCACAAACGAATTAGAACAAGACAGCTTCCCCAAACACATACGAGTAGCACAACAATAAAATGGAAGCGAGAGCCCTATAATTAGGGCTGCAGTTCACAGGAAGCAGAGCGGGTTTGCTGCTGAGTCACTGTGCCGCTGGAGAGTTGGGTGGTTAGGTTGGGAAAGTCACCTTGATGTAGGGTCTAGGCTGGCTTCAGAGTCTAGGATGGGGGACAGGTAAGTGAGCCTAGTGGCTGAGGTCAGAGGGAGACAGGGAAAACAGCCAACCTACAGGCTTCTGGGTATTTACTTGTAACCTTAAGAGTGGAAGTCACAGGGAAATTTCCACTCTCGGCTCTTTGGGTCTGAATGTAGACATTCCAGGGGATATTAGGTCAAAGAGCATCCAGGAGTCCAAAATGAGGATTCGAGGAGTCCCGCCAGGCAGGAAGCATTAAGCACATGTCTACGGGTCCCCTAAGTGAGTGCCACAAGCCTAGGTAGGTGACCGAGGCTCAAGAGAGAAATATGATACAAATATCTGATGGCTTTTCGTGGTTTTGGGAAGTCACTGATCACAGTCAGGAGTTTGGTGGAGGTGAGCTCTGATCATAGAGGAGCGATTTGTGTTCTGTCTTGCTGATCCTGTGGTCAGTCCAGAGCATACAGGTTTACACTTGACAAGCAGAGGCAGAGTCAGGCAATACCTTAGCCTAGGGTTCAGCCATGTATTGATTCCTATCCCTCAGGGTCCTTCATTTTGGTCACAACAGTTACCTTATTTGTAACAACATCAGTATTCCCCTGAAATGTTTCTCTAGCTCTTTAGTTATCATGTGACCTCCTCCAGTTTTTTATTTTTTTAAAGTTTATTTATTTATTTTGAGAGAGACAGAGACAGCATGAATGGCGGAAGGGCAGAGAGAGGGGGGGAGGGAGAGAGAATCCCCAGCAGGCTCCATGCTGTCAGTGTAGAGCCTGATGTGGGGCCTGAACTCATGAGCTGTGAGATCATGACCTGAGTGGAAACCAAGAGTCAGACTCGTAACCGACTGAGCCACACAGGTGCTCCCACATTTTTTTAAATTGTAAGGGTGGCTGTTTATCTCTGGGTGATGGGATGAGGGATAATTTGTTATTTCTGAAAACTTGTGTTTTTACGTGTCTTAAAAACTTTCTGCCGTGAACATGTATTCTCGTGATAATTTAAAATAATACATCGGAATACTACCCGGTACTAGAAAAGCCAGTGAAAATCACTTCCGTGGTTAACCGTGTTCAAGATCCATGAGGCAGGAGTACTTGACCCTCAGTTTCACTATCGGCCAGCTGCATATATAAAAGAGCCTTGGTAAATCCTAGCTATTGCTTTTGTATATAAAGAATTGACCACCCAAGACAATACAAGTTATTGTATAGACTCAATCCTACCAACACTCTAAAATGTTGTTACAAACACGTAGTTTAGCAAAGTAAACGCAGAAAGTGATGACAATATATTTTATCTGGACATGCCTTCTAGTAAACAAGTTGTCCTTGCCAAAACTTACTGAACATTTAACTGCCTCTTGGAGCCATCCAAAATAAAATAAGTTCCTGAATTTCTCTAGAAAGGTTTCCAGTAAAAAGTAGGAAATGCTGAGGATGCCTGGGTGGCTCAGTCTGTGAAGTGTCTCTTTATTTTGGGCCAGGTCATGATCTTGCGGTTTGTGGGTTTGAGCCCCCCCCCCCGATAAGTAAATAAACACTAATTAAAAAAAAAAAATTCTGTATCTATATTCCACTACCTTTCTTGATTTAATTAAGCCAAGCAAGTGTTGAATTCCAGCACTGGACTTTCCATCATAAAATAAAAGACATGGCCTATGTCCTAAATAAACTAAATTTTTGTTTTTTATTATTTATTTTTAAAAGTTCATTTATTTATTTTGAAAGGGGGGGTGGAGGGAAGGAGGAAACATGTGAGCGGGGGTGGGGGGGGTGCAGAGAAAGTGAGAATCCCAAGCACACTCCATGCTGACAGTGCAGAGCCCAGCATGGGGACCTGAGCTCAAACCAAGATTCAGACTTTCAATCAACTGAGCCACCCAGGTGCCCCTAAACCAATTTTTTAAATAAAGTTTTTTTTTAATGTTTATTTATTTTTGAGAGACAGAGAGAGCACAAGTGAGGAAGGGCAGAGAGAGAGGGGGATAGAGAATCTGAAGCAGGCTCTGGGCTGCCTGTGTAAAGCCTGACTGACAAGGGCTCAAACCCATGAACTGTGCAATCGTGACCTGAGCCAAAGCCAGATACTCAACCGACTGAGCCATCCAGGCGCCCCGACCCTACACCAAATTTTTAAAGGAAACATTAAGACATACACTGGGGGCGGGGGGGGGGGGAATCCAGGGAAAACACTAAATTAAATATAATCAAATGCTAAACTTGCCTGAGTTAGGGACTCACTCAGTTAGCTGTGAACCCCAGGATGCAGATCTCAAAATAATTCTCTGTCCGCCTTAGGGATTCATTCATTTAACAAGTGCTTTTTGGGCACCTGCTCTATTCTGGGCACCATTGGGATGTCCCCCTATTTCCTAAAGCAGCCTTGGAGAATTCCTAAGCTGAAGGCCAAGGCTGCTGCCTTCGGTCCACCCTGTACATGGCCAACCCCCTGTCTCTCCTACTCTCCCCTGCTCATTCTCCACCTGCCACAGTGGCCTTCTTGCTGTTCTGCCCATTCCTTCTCTCTGGAACATTCTTCCCCAAATATCCACAAGGCTTGCTCCTTAATTCCTTCAGGCTTCTGCTTAAATGTCACCTTATCGGCAAAGTCATCCCTCAACACTCTTATCTGGAATATCACACATAGCCTCCCTTCATGTATATTCTGGTCACTCTCCATCCCCTAGCCCTGCCTTTTTTTTTTTTTTTAAGCCCTTATAATTACCTGAGAGAGGTACAAATCCAGATCTGGATCCAGATCCAGATCCAGATTTAGATAGACAGATACCAGAGATATATAGATACAGATATCTATTTCCAGCTAGGATGCCTACATAAATGGACATTTGTTTATCTGAAGAGGAGAATTCTGGAAAGTTTACTTGAATTAAGGTGAAAGGAGAACATATATGACATCACTAGTGAGCTATATCCCAGGAAACCCAGACAGAAAGTAGATAGGTAGATAAGGCTTTCTTCAGAAGTCCCCAATGGGCACACAACACAAATACAACACAGTCAACAAGTCTCAGCCACATCCCAAGAAGCTACTGCACAGAATCATCAGCCAGAAGCAGATTATCTAATCAAGTGGTAATTTATATCATGGGCTCTGTTCTCCCTTGGTTTCTGTGATACCACATCTCTCCTGCTTCCCTTTCACCTCCCCAGATCCGTCTCTTTGGGGTTTTGTTCTGTCTACTCCTACATAGAATTCCTCTCTGACCCATTATATTTTGGCTCCACATGCCTGTCCCGGGTTTTCTCACCCATTCCTGTGGCATGAAGTGCCACCTATATTCTGGTGATTATCAAATCCATTTCTGCAGCCCAGAGTATCTGGCAGTGAGTAGGTGCACAGTAAACGCACCTTCTGTTTACTCAAAATGAATAGATGGCCTTTTGGGGGCTCCCACTATGTCAACCATTGTTGTAGGTGCTGGAAAACTTTCCCTCTCTGGTAGAACTTGTATTTAAAAATATACAATTAAATCAACAGATGAAAGGCACAAATAAATGGAAAATAATTTCACATACTAGCAAATGCTCTGAAGAAATCAGAGCGGAGTACTAGCATAGCAGGTCAGTGGTGGCTGTGGGCAGTGATCAGGGAAGGATTCCTTTAAATCCCATCTAGCTAGGGCACCCGGGTGGCTCAGTCAGTTAAGCGTCTGATTTTCAACTTAGGCTCAGGTTGTGATCCCACAGCTCGTGGGTTCGAGCCCCACCTTGGGCTCTGCACTGACAGTGTGGGTCCTACTTGGAATTCTCTCCTTCTCTTTGTGCCCCTGTCCCACCTGTGCTTGCTCCAATCTCTGTCTCTCTCAAAATAAATAAACTAAAAAAAATTTTTAAAAACTCCCATCTGAGCTGAAATGATGCAAAGGAGCCAGCCTACACAAATCACATTCCAGATAGAGGCCATAGCAAGTGCAGGAGCCCCAAGGGAGTGTAAGCCAGGTGGGTCAGGGAAGAGAATGAAGCCTGTATTGGGAGTAGAAGCTGGCACCAGTGGATGGTCCCTTGCTCTCCAGTTTGCCCCGATCTCACACCTTCCCATTATCGTATCCCTGGCCAGCCCCTCTCACTTACCTTACCTGCCTGGCTCTTGTAGGCACTTGAGTTTGTCCCCCTTCCTTGCTCTTGGTAAAGTGCCTTGGCAGTTCTCAGAAGGTTCCATGCTCTGGTTTATTCCTGGGCCTCCACCTGGTGTGCTCTTTCTGCTGGCAACACCTTTCCCCTAATACTTTGTGAACAAAGATTCAGCACAGCAATTCATTCCATTCTAGAAAGCCTTCTTTGATCTTGTCTCTGAGTTAGAGGTCCCCCCTCTATTCTACCAGGGTCCCGTGTGATAACCAAAGCACAGAAAAGTTGAGTAACTTTCCCCAAAGCATGCTCCAGAGGCAGGATTTGAACCCGGGCTCTTAACCATGGTGCCCTGGGCCCTATCTCCCAAGGTGGTTGGGAGAACTACATGGGATGATCCCTGCAAAGTGCTTAACATAAGCCCTGACCTTTGGCAAATATTCAGTAACTGTTAGCTCTAATTATACACACAATCTCTGCCCCTGAGAAGCGTATGGTCAAACAATGAAGCTAAAAATCTAGTAAACAGATGGGTAAGTTGGAGAAAACTTTGACTATCTAGAAGGATCTCGACTGTAGTCTTAAACGGCTTCTCTCATTTGCAATCCTTTCTGCAAAGTACCTGCCACTTAATAATCGTGGTGGTGATGCTCTTTGAAAAAGAAAATATTAAAAGCAAGAGCAGGTCTTACGGAAAAATGATACACTTCGGTTTTAGACATGGTGAACTTGTCTTTTGGAAGGGCTTCTGGAACATCCAATTAGAGATGAGCAGTCGGTTGGGCAAATGGCTGCATAATTCCCTCTGTTACTTAAGCATCATCCCTGATTCTTCTCCTCCCTGGCTTCCACGTCTAATTCAGCAGTCAGGCTTTGTTGGTTCCACTTTCGAAATATATCTGTTAATCTGCCCCCTTTTCTCCTCTATCACCACCTGGACCCAGACCACCACCACCCCTCTGTGTTTTCATCTGTAAAATGGAGACACGAATAGTATTTACCTTATGGGGTTGCTGTGAGCCTTAAAAGAAGATAATTTATGTAAAACACTGCAAGTGCTGCCTATCATGCAGAGAAAGGATCGAGACTGTGTGGGACTGAGGAGCCCACAGAACAGAATCTCTAAAAGGAAAGTAGTTATCGGAGATGAAGAAGACTGGGAGGTTTCAAACATGTGAGGTCCTGTAGGACATGTTTATGTAAAAGTGGTAAAATAGAAAGTTGAACAAGTTTGTTCTACACAATCCGTTTATCAGAATAGCATTTACAGCAACTATCTACAGAAAGGTTGAGTCAATTATGGTCTCCCGGTTAGAAGCAATAAGAATCAGCTAGAATCTGGTTGACTCAGGTCACCTCTGTTGAGTCAAAACTTCTCGTGTCAGGCCACCTCAGAGACTGCTGACCAGTGTGTGGATTGCCTTTCTTTGGGGTCAGCTGTCCGCCCTTGTTCAATCAATAGAAGCCAGAGAGGGGTGTGAATAGCCATCCTGTCAGCAGGGGCTCAGCACGGAGCAATTTCCCTTGGAAATGACTCTGGGGTCTGAGTGTGAGGGCCACCATGAACGACACAGCTGAGAGATACAGTCACATAGAGGAAAAGTATGAAGTTTGAAGCCTGGGTTTTGAGTCTCAGCAATCTAGTCCCACTTTCAACCAGTTCTGTGCGTTGGGCGAGTTAGTATATTTTTCTAATGCTTACCATCTCCTTTATCAAGTGGACATGTTTATAATTTCATAGATGTTTGCTTTGGAAAGCTCTATGTGAACTGTAACCACCTCGAATCACTTAGGTCCCAAGCAGCCTGGTGGCTTAGTAGGAGACCACTTAGGTTTTAATCGAAGGGTTAAGCTAATTGCTGAAAACTTTCTTAAGTAGCAGTACTCTCTGGGAGTAGGATAAAGATATAATTCCCACAAAAGATTTTCTATTCTTTCAGAGGTGTAGGAAGAAGAAATTCCTTAAAGCTGATGAGAGATAGTATAGCAAGAGCAGTCTACACATGCACAATTTCCTGCCATTCTGACGAGCAAGTAGAAAGACAATGAAGAAAATGAGGGAAAGTCCCATGGAGCAAGAAAGCTGACCTAGAAGCCATGTCTCTGGTGACAGGTGCAGACACCACAGCTTTCCTATCACCACCCCATGCTGGTACCAGAAGGGGCCTCGAGAATTGCTGCACCTCTGGAAAACAAGTGTAGCTTCTGGCCCTGTTATGATTCTTGCCAGAAGGTAGCCCATGAGGGCTCTCTTTCTTCGGTCACTAGCTCCTGGTTCAAATTCTGATGTGAGTGCATCCAATCAGTTTAGACCATGTGCCAGTGCTATAGCTGCAAGGGCGGCTGGGCAGACTGGCACCTGGAATGTTCAGCTTCTGCAGTGAGGGGCGGGCTCTGCCTCATTAGGTTTCTCAAGCCAAGCAAAGAGTTTTAGATGCTGGGGAACCAAAACCATTAAAAATATATATGAAGTGTGTCTTCTAAGAATGCTTGATGTTGGTAACCAAACACTTGATTTAGTTAATACAAGATTCTAGACATTGGGGCGCCTGGGTGACTCAGTTGGATAAGCTTCCGACTTCAGCTCAGGTCATGATCTCACGGTCTGTGAGTTCAAGCCCCAGGTCGGGCTCTGTGCTGACAGCTCAGAGCCTGGAGCCTGCTTCAGATTTGTGTCTCCCTCTCTCTCTGCCCCTCCTCCACTCATGCTCTGTCTGTCTCTCAAAATAAATAAATAAACATTAAAAAATTAAGGGAAAAAAAAAAGATTCTAGACATCTCCTTTTAGCTCCCAATCCTTGCTGGTAACTCCTGAGAAGGCCCCAAGAAAGTGAAGGCAACAGCGATTCATGAGACCCTTTTCCCTAGGTAATTTTTTTCCTTGTGGGATGGTATGTAGATAGTTTTTTTACTTCAAAATTGTGAACATTTACTAGCATTAAAAAATCAAGATGTGTTTTTTTGTTGTTGTTGCACAAAGATAATTATTAATATAGCGAATAAGTGATCACCTATAAAAATAATGAATAGGTTGAAAGAAAAGCTTACATGTTATAAGATGCTTTTGTGCTTAAGATATGCATTACAAGGTGATGATAATGACAGTAATAATAATAAACAAGGAAAGGGTCACACATTAAATGTTTGATTTATGCTTAGATTTTTTTCTTTTTCTGCCCAGACCTCTGACAGTATATACTTACAGAAAGAAACGTCAATCTCTCTTTGTCACCAGTGGAATGTTTTTGTGGTCCAACATCTCGACTGTAAATAATAAGCTTGCTTTTTAAAGCTATCTAATAGTCATTTCACAATTGATTAGCAATGCCAGTCCTGATGCAGATGCATGCCACATGCAAACATTTGTATATCCGTGACCCCTGTATATCCTCTGTCAACTCCTAGTGTAGCTCCTTTGGAAGACAGGCAGTTGACAAGCCAGATGGGAATGAGACTGTCCTCAAAAGCCTGGGAGATTTTTGTCCATATGCTTCTGGTTGTTCCATAGCAAGACCATATTGTCCCATGTGATGCTAATGAAGGGATGAGTGGCCTTTCGTTAGTGCTTACTCAGTCTTTGTCTTTCCTGTGAGTCATTATTGTTTTCCAGCGAGATGCTGTGGCCAGCCTCGCTTTCAATGTGTCATTTTCATTCATTTGGAAACTAAAGAGCTGAGCTTTGCACCACGTCCTTAATGTCAGCAAAGCCCGCTCTCTTGGATTAAAATGCAAGATGTATTTGCAGCTAGTGCAAAGTGCTGAAGGCTGTCTGAGCCCAGCAGCCACAGTGGGCATGCCAGAGGTCCCCTTCAGAAGGGCTCAAGGGCTGGATGCCCGGGGCTAGTAACATCTCAAGGCCAGGCGCAGCAGGAAAGCTGCCTATATTTTGTGCCTAGGAAGTACAGAATGTGGCATGTAAGGGAGGTGTGGGCTGGCAGAAATCGCTATAAAATGGTGACATGATATTTACCCTTAAGTTCCCTATGGGATGAGCTCCTTGTAAAAGACAAATGGGTTCATACAATAAAGCACTTAAAACAATGATTAGTTAAACTTTTTATATGTTATCTCATTTAATCTTTACAACAACTCTATTCACATGAGAAAGCTGGGTCCAGAGATGTAAGTAACTTACCCAAAAGCACACAGTGACTTTACTGGTTGGGAGCCAGCAGCATTCAAACCCAGCTCTGCCTGACGCCAGAACCCTTAACCTTTCCCAATGAACTCAAATTCAACATGTAGAATTATATTCTGTTGCTAATAGGAGAGGGGGAGAACTGTACTTGACATGGGGAGGGAAAAGTGTGAATTAAAGAGGACTGCTCCACGGTGATGCTCAGATAAAGGAAGGCACTCCCTGCTAACCAGACTGGAAGTCCCAGAATGGAGTCCCTCTAGCTAAGGCCAGAAGCCACTCAAAACTCGATGAGGGATTCTGTTGACTTTCATGTCTCCCATGTATTTACACTTCCCTCAACTTACTGCATTGCATCAATGAACCCACAGGTGTGGGGAAACGGAGTGTGAGATCATGGAGAAAGGAAATGAAGAATTTAAAAAGTCAAGAGATGCCAGCCCTTGGGGGTAGCGGTAATACGCACAGTGCCCCAGTAGATGTCCAATAAATGTTTCACTAATGCAAGAACTTAGAGATTGTCTCCGAATGTCTTAGATGTGGAGCACACGTTACATGCAAAGAGAATCAAGGTCTTTCTGACCATAATAAAAATCATTGATGCCTGTATAATTTTAACTGGTGCTTTGAAAACACCTGGATCCTTCCAAGAAGAGACGTAGTTGCATAAAGCAGGAAGATTTATTGCAGCGAATTCTAGGAGAGCTAGGATATGGCCCCAGGCATCTCACAACATATTGTGCCTTCAACTCTACCCACTTCTAAGGGTGGCGTCTTCTTTAGGAAGTAATGTTGCAAGGAAGCTAGGGTTGCTCCGGGCTGCCGTTAATAACACGAGAAGGGTGCCCCTGGGCAGCTGGTTGGTCAGTTATTAACTTAGTGGGTGAAGACTATACCTCCCAAAGACTCCACTCTCCTACCTTCAGCCAGATTTCATTCCTCTGACATCAAAAATCAGATGGTTGCTTTTCCTCAGATTTTCCTTTGGCATTTGTGTGCTAGTTCATTGTGACTCTCACAGGACCTGGTTCCTACGCTCGTTTACTTGTCTGTGTCTTTCTAGAGGCTTAGGACTGCCTTCTGTTCACTAAGAAATCTTAACTGTCTTAGCACAGTGCTTGGCCCAAAGCAGGCACTTGATGGATGAACGGCTCAGGTGAAGTCATAAAGGAAAAGGCAGTTATAAAGAGAGCATAGGGAAGGAGGATCTCTCACTGCAGTTAGTACAGCGTGAGCCACTTGAAATGCCTTGCATTTGAATTGCATTGAACTGCAAGGAGTTCTGACATTCATATTTTACACCACTATTAGGTTCAGCTAAAAGCCCACTTGTTGTGCGTTTACCATATGCCGGGCCCGGTGATAAATTAGACATGATTCTTGCTCTTAGGAAGCTGCCAGTCCAGTGGGGTGAAGTGAAACCGAATGTGTAGCCACCCCAATGTGATATGATCAATGGTAGAAGGGTTCACTATGCGTCAGAACCTGCTCCAAGCACTTGTATTTCTTTACATTGTTTAGCTCTAACAGCTCTATGAGGTGGATAGTATTATTGCCCCTTCTGCAGGTCAGGAAATGGAGACGCGGAAAGGTTAAGTAAATTGTCCAAGATTGCCATTGCTAAGCGGTAGGGCCAGGAGATGAACTCAGATTAACTAGAATTCAGAGAGTCAGCTAGAAAACTTTGCATCATCCATCTCCAGTACAGAAGAGGGAGGGATTACTTTGGGAAAGGAGAAGGGGAAGGGAGAAGGGAAGCCAGCAGGCATTAGGGAGGGGGTCTTCCTTAAGCAATGACTTGAATGACAGATAGGAGTATGGCAGATGAACAGGTTGGCAAAGGAAGGACGAGAGGCAGAGTTTGCAAAGATGCGGAGAATTGAAAGACACAGTGGGTTCAGGGAACTGGAGTAGTTTACTATCAGTTAAGCATAGTGTACAAGGGAGGGAGGGGGTGTAAGGGGCAGACAGGGATTGTATCATGGGAGTCAGAACAGTCTCAGAAGTCAGTAGCCTCTGGCAGAATCTGCACTTTTGTGGGCTAGTATCTAAAATATATAAAGAACTCACCGGGGCGCCTGGGTGGCTCAGTCGGTTGAGCGACCGACTTCAACTCAGGTCATGATCTCACGGTCTGTGAGTTCGAGCTCTGTGTCGGGCTCTGTGCTGACAGCTCAGAGCCTGGAGCCTGCTTCTGATTCTGTGTCTCCCTCTCTCTCTGCCCCTGCCCTGCTCATGCTTTGTCTCTCTCTGTCTGAGAAATAAATAAACTTAAAAAAAAAAAAATTAAAGAACTCACCAAACTCCACACCTGAAAAACAAATAATCCAGAGAAGAAATGGGCAGAGGACATTAATAGACACTTCTCTAAAGAAGACATCCGGATGGCCAACAGGCACATGCAAAGATGCTCAACGTTACTCCTCATCAGGGAAATATAAATCAAAACCACACTGAGATACCACCTCAAGCCGGTCAGAGTGGCTAAAATGAACAAATCAGGAGACTATAGATGCTGGAGAGGATGTGGAGACACGGGAACCCTCTTGCACTGTTGGTGGAAATGCAAACTGGGGCAGCCACTCTGGAAAACAGTGTGGAGGTTCCTCAAAAAATTAAAAAATAGACCTATCCTATGACCCAGGAGTAGCACTGCTAGGGATTTACCCAAGGGATACAGGAGTGCTGATGCATAGGGGCACTTGTACCCCAACGTTTATAGCAGCACTTTCAACAATAGCCAAATTATGGAAAGAGCCCAAATGTCCATCAACTGACAAATGGATAAAGAAATTGTGGTTTATATACACAATGGAATACTACTTGGCAATGAGAAAGAATGAAATCTGGCCTTTTGTGGTAACATGGATGGAAGTGGAGAGTGTTATGTTAAGTGAAATAAGTCATACAGAGGAAGACAGATACCATATGTTTTCACTCTTATGTGGATCCTGAGAAACTTAACAGAAGATCATGGGGGAGGGGAAGGGAAAAAAAAAGCTAGAGGGGAGGGAGGCAAACCATAAGAGGCTCTATAAAACTGAGAACAAACTGAGGGTTGATGGGGGGTAGGAGGGAGGGAAAAGTGGGTGATGGGCACTGAGGAGGGCACCTGTTGGGATGAGCACTGGGTGTTGTATGGAAACCAATTTGGCAATAAATTCCATAAAAAAAAAAAAAAAGAATCTGCACCTTAGTTAAACTGCATCTCCCTCCAAAGTCCTTATGAACGTGGGGCCTGGGGTTGCAAATGGAATGTTTCATCGCCTGGTGCTTCTTGATGTGCACGTGTCTGGTGATGTCTGCAGAGTCCTCCAGCCCACAGAGACCACCGCTGGCATCTGACGGCCGAGAAGGTAGCCAAGAGCTTGCGCTTTTTGCCAGAGGAATCGTGGGGTTGTCAAAGAGCTAAGGATAACTTAGCCTGAGTTGATTCCTACCTTAGCTTATCAACTCCATGACTGGTTCTGTCTCATCCATAACCTGCAATATATGACACGGTATTTGGCAAATAGTGGGCTCTCACTATATCAATATATTTTGTTGAATGAATAAATAAGAGAATAGGGCCGGGAATTTACCACTAGAAAAGGTTTACTCTTAAAGAGAATAGAGGAAAAGCAGAGAAGATAGAGAAGGCGGGTTGTAAGCTCAAGAGACAGCAAGGAAGGGCTGGGATGGCCGTGTTACTTGGTGTGGCTCAATCTAGCTTTTCCTGCGAACTGGGCTCAGAGCACCCAAAGAAGTCAGCTACTGCATTGCGATTTTGACTTGAAAAAGGAGGAAGCAGAGTAGCTAAAACTGAGTCCTGTTTGGTTTCTTTTTCCTTTATTTTATTTATTTTTAAAGATTTTATTTTTTTAGTAATCCCTCCTCCAAAGTGGGGCTCGGACTGAAAACCCTGAGATCAAGAGTCACATGCTCTACCTACAGAGTCAGCCAGGAGCCCCTCTTTTCCCTGTATTTTAAAGAAATATTACACATGAAACTTTCTTTTTTTTAATTTATTTTTTTAATGTTTATTTATTTTTGAGAGAGACAGAGACAGAATGCGAGTGGGTTAGGGGCGACAGAGAGGGAGACACAGAATCCGAAGCAGGCTCCAGGCTCCGAGCTGTCAGCACAGAGCCCAATGTGGGGCTCGAACTCACGAGCTGTGAGATCATGACCTGAGTTGAAGTCGGTCGTTCAACCGACTGAGCCACCCAGGCACCCCTATTACACATGAAACTTTCTGTTAAGGGATGGTCATTAATAATCCCAGTGATTTTTAAAAATAGGAAATGGTATGACTGTTTCTTGCAGGCTTTCTTGATGAACATCTCATTTGATTCTATTCAACAATTTTATATAGTATGTAAAAGAACAGAGAGATTGTGTATCATAAGAGATACTATCTAAATAATTATTATTTATGTAATTATATATATTTATATAAATACATAAAATAGATTATATATTAATATATATTATCTATTTACATAAATTTATATATTTATATAAAATACCATTCTCCCAGAGGCTCTTAATGGGAGTTGGCTAAGAGATAGACAAAGCAGAGATTGCCTTCTCTGTCCAGGGCCTGATAAGTCAATGGTCTCTGTGGCTGGTGAGATCGATATGTGCTTTGAAAGTAAAAACAGCAGAGAGGCCAGATTGCCATCCTATTATTAATATATAAGCTCGTTCACTACACTCTTGGATGATCATTTCTGCCCTACGTGGAAATGAATCAGAGAATCATGAGCACAGCATCTATGAGACATGGGACAGGGTAGAATTTGTTCTTCCTCCCCACCCAACTGTTCAGAATTAAAAAAAAAAATTAAATATTTAATAGAACCACCAAAGCATATATAATCAGCTATGTCAGTTTAAGACAGATCTCAGGGTTCTATTTATTCTCTGATGCCACACGTACCAAAATCTTATTTTTCCTTCATACCATAGACTGCAATAACAAAAATTTAAACTACTAGGAACAATCCTACGGTTCCATCTCTTCTGAGCAGATGTCCTGTCTGCCCACCGGCACGCTTCCTCGCAGAATGGATTACAGACTCACATCTCTGGGTGCAAATTTTCCTTGTCTCTCAACTTGTCCAAAATTGGTTTGTTCTGGTGTCTTACCTGGTAGCTCATATATTTGAAAATGTTATCAAAGCAAAAGCTCCTATTTTCCCATTTTTAACCTGGCAGAACCATTAGCTGCTCTCTTTTTAAATTTCTTCCTTCTACTTCCTTCCTTTCTCAACACAACTTCTTCCTTGTCAGAATTCCTGGCGAATGGTCAGGAATCACCGGGGTCACAGAGAAACTGTCACAACATATGGCTCAAGCTATAAAGGACAGGCTTTTCCTTCTTCTCTTTCACCATAATAATAATAATAATAAAAAAAATCAGTGATATTATCCAACTCTGGTAGAAATTGACATCCAAAAGTCATGTTAAAATTTTCTCAAGAACGTGCTTTGGAGGCACTCTAACATTTCTTAATTCATTTTTTTGTTCTTTCACTCAAGAAAAAATATGGGTCAGATATTACACAAGGGACTAGGACTTCAAAGACAGTTAAGTGGGCAGACAAACATTAAAAACAAATCATAACAGGGGTGCCTGGGTGGCTCAGTTGGTTGAGCATCCGACTTCAGCTCAGGTCATGATCTCATGGTACGTGAGTTCCAGCCCCACGTTGGGCTCCACACTGACAGTGAGGAGCCTACTTGGGATTCTCTCTCTCCCTCTCTCTCTCTCTCTCTGCCCCTGTCCCATTCGCTCTTGCTCTCTCATTCAAAATAAATAAATTAACTTCAAAAACAAACAAACAGAAAAACCCCAAATGATTACAGTGATATATAACAATTTTAGTAAAGAGCATTATAGGACCTCCAAGAATGACATGTTAAGCTCTTTTCTGAGAATTAAAAAAAAAAAAAGCTTTCTGAAAAAGAAAGCATTTATATTTGAATACTGAGTGAGAGTTCACTTGATAAACAGCGTAGGAAAGAACATTCTAGAAAGGGGGGATATCAGAGGCAGGAAATCATGGTGTACTGGGGGAGCTGCAAGCATATTATGATGGTTAAGATGAAAACTATGATGGGTAGAGACGGATTGAGAGTAAGAGTCTGGAAAGAGTGGTTGAGGAGTTGAGCGTAAGAATCTAGAAAGAGTGGTTGGAGCAGGATTTTGCCCGCCATGTTTGCCATGGGGAGTTTGGACTTCATCTTGAAGGCCACAGGGAACCATTGAAGAATTATAAGCAGGGGAGAAACAGTATAAAAATTTTATTTTAGAGCGATGAATTTGGCTTCAGTGAGGATAGATTAGAAGGAGATAAAGCTGGAAACTTTCCAGGTTCCCTTGGCATAGCTGCTGAAAGACTGGTGTGGGGGGGGTTAGGAGTATCTCTTATCCAAATACTCGGTGGCGAATGTGGAAGGCAAGTATCAGGATTCTGTCTGACAGAGATGCTGGGTTGAGTTGGAGTGGAAAGTCCAATGGGAACCATCAAGGTTGGGGTCAGGGGTGCAGAAGAGACAGGAGTAGAGAGTACCAGATTGGGATACGTGGAACAGGAGATAGCATGTGTAATTCCAAGGATGGAAGCCAGGACTGCAGAGGCCCTGTTACATGGTGGGACTTTTATATTTTCACACATTTCTGTGGCACAGCTACATATTTTCACACATTTCTGTGGGCAGAATGGGTTCATTGGAAGTACCCAGGATGAAACAGACCAGAAGCATAGAGACTCGTTAGAACTCGGTAGAGTTGTCCAGTCAAACATTAAAGGACAAGAGAGTGGCACAGCTGATGAAGAGGAAGGTGGACGTTAGAGCTTTTCAGTTGCCTTCCTGGGGTATTTTCCAGGGTAGATTGATGGCAAAATGTATCTCCAGATAGCAAATCACATTAGTTTATGGTAAGTGTTTTTCTTTTTCTATGTCAAATTTTGGAGTTTAATCTTGGAGACTATCAAAGACAATATTTTTAGCTTTTGCATAATTAATACTGAGCCTCTCTTTCTGGCAATAGATTCAAGGCCCAGTTGTTTGTGAATCCACCCCCTGGCTCATCATAAAACATTATTAATTGCAAGAAGGAGGATACTTGTCTTCTTGTTATATATGAGAGAGGACACCCTCCCCATCATCTAAAGTAATTCTGAATTATGAATGTGGGGCCAGAATGCATACGGCTAGTGGTTATCGTCTGACTTATCAGGAGGTCTCTTGTGCCTACCCTCATTTTGTGTGAATGTGGGTAAGCAGAGTTCCTTCAGCTAGGCCCAGGGCCACTTCCTGACTCCACAGGAAGAGGGCTGAGACAGGGCACTAAAAGTTGTGGGCGGTAGCAGTGAAGGTGCCCCCTCTTGCCTCTCCTGGCCGGAGAGAGTTGTTCAAGCGAACCACTGTCAGGTTCCCAAATCCAGATGTGACAGCCTCTCCTTTCTTGCCCCACCGGGTATCCAGTGGTTTCTATGTGTCCTGGAGTGAGGTGTGGGGTTGCCTGAATGTGTCCAGATCATCTTGGTGTGTGTGGACTCAAAACACATCCTGGTGATGGCTGGGGGAGGTCTAATATTGCTTCTTTTAAACAGCCTGCCGCAGCATTAGAGCTCACCCACGGTGCCCCACACCATAGTTCTCTTGGGCTAATTCAGGTAGAATTAGGACCTTGCTGGGAATGAGGTCCAGGCATCCAATCCCCAGACACGACTGTTTTGTCCTCCACTTCTAGTTCCGGTGACCTCACCTCCTTCCTCCCACCCTCTTTTCCAGATCACAGCGCTCTGTCCTCCCTTCTAAAGGTGGCCACCCTAACTACCCATGTCCCCCCCCCGGAGGAGTAGTTCCCTAAATCCTCACATATTCCTTTCAAGGTGGCCCAATCTAAACCCTGCAGTCCTGCGCTGGGTCTGAGGATGGCCGCACTAAATCCCTATCCTGTCCCTTCTCAGGGGGTGTCTTCAGGGAGAACGAGAAGGGAAACGATAACAAACGTGTCTCAAGCAGGCATTCAGTCCACAATCTTAAATTTTTCTTTTCTGATTTTCTTTTCTTTTTTTTTTTTTTATGAGATGAGGATGTAACATAGTCAGTGGTGGAGTAGGAACTAAGTAAACGGCTCTGTGACAAAGGACAGTCACCCTACACTTTAATTCAGAAGCTGTGTTCAGATGAGTTGTAAGACCGGTGACCAGGTTCAGTCCGGGAACAGCGTAACGTATATGAAACCTTAGGAACTGAAAACAAAGTCACTTTAGATTTACAGAGCTTGAAGAAAAACAGGCCTTTCAGACATTCATTTTGATCTGTGCTTCCAATTCTTTTTTTTTTTTTTTCTGAAAGCTGTACATTGGAAGACTGTCAATAAATAGATCTTTATAATTATGCAAACCAAGTATAGGGTCTCCTGTCTTGATTTATTACATTTATTTTATATATATTTATGGTATATATTTCTTGTAAAAAATGTTTATTTTTGAGAGAGAGAGAGACAGAGAGACAAAGCAGAGACAGAGTGTGAGTGGGGGAGGGGCAGAGAAAAGGAGACACAGAACCAGAAGCAGGCTCCAGACTCTGAACTGTCAGCGCAGAGCCCGACGCGGGACTCGAACTCACGAACCAAGCAAATCATCACCTGAGCCAAAGTTGGATGCAAAACTGACTGAGCCATCCAGGCACCCCTATTTTATGTATTTCTGTATTATTTTATATGTGCATATTTTTAATATTTTTCAATGAAATAGAATGTATTTCTTGAGTGCCCACATGTGATAGCTGGACTCTTTCAGGTTGCAAAGAAATGATACATTCTAGTGTGGCCCCAGTCGATTTAAGGAGCCAGTAGCAGCCCCACTCTGGGGCTTGGCTCTCTTGTCTGTTAACTCCTTTGCCCCAGCCTCCCCCCATGTGGGGTGTTTTACACCTTTAACTTCCCCAGTGAGAGGACCGGAGGCAACTGACTGGGATAGTTGATCATGGTGCTTCTAGACCAGCTCGGCACATGGGCACACGATGGCGTGTTCCCCTTTACCTTGCTAACCAAGCCAGGCTGGTGCTCACGACTAACAGTCCCCACAAACTCCCATAGAGAGAAGTGATACTGTTAACAAGCCAGCAGGGGAAGTTGGCAGGGCAATTGCAACAGGGATTTAGAAGCTCTTCTAAGTTACAAGGAAAAGATTCCTACAGAAATAGGAACATTCTTCCATTGCAGTTTAACAAACTCCTGTTTTAAAAGGTGCAACAATGTGTACAAACAGGTTTAGGAACCACTACCATATAATGACAGGGCCGAGAAGACAGCACCTGTTTTCTCTTACATCATTCATTAGCCTCCTTAATTAAAAAAAATTTTGTTCTGTTTTTCACAGTTAAATAGCTTTATATTTACATAAAATGGAAATTTGGCATTAAAAATATTTTTTAATGTTTTGTTTTGGGTTTTTTTCTTGAGACATAGAGAGACAGCATGAGCAGGGGAGGGGCAGAGAGGGGGGAGACACAGAATCTGAAGCAGGCTCCAGGCTCCGAGCTGTCAGCACAGAGCCCGACGCGGGGCCCGAACCCTCTGACTGTGAGATCATGACCTGAGCCGAAGTCAGACGCTCAACCGACTCAGCCACCCCGGCGCCCCGGAAATTTGGCATTTTATACAAAATACAAATTAGGTAATATAAAATATATTTGTCAATACATAAAATATATTTACTTATAACTATAATAAAATAGTGGAGACTGAATATACAAACGGACAATGCCCAGACCATCTATAAAACCAGAACTCTGACGCACAACCTGAAGCAACCTTTCCAGAGAAGCAGCCCATTTACCTACGAAATCAGCCCGGGAAGCCAGCCTGCAGTAAGCCACACTTTCAGGAGGCCAGATGGCTCTCTCTAGAAACGATCGGGTAAGCTAAACAATAACATGCAACAATCACTCCAAAATGGGCAGAATTTGATTAGGAAGTAACAGCTTCCCTGATTGTCTCCGCTTCCAACTTAGGACCAATCAGAGAAAGCCAAATGTGCACTCCTAACCAATCACATAGGATGCACCCCGCCTACTGTCCCCGCCCCGCCCCCACGCCAACAGCCTTCAATCAGGGCATGCCTGATGACTCCTTTTGTCCACTACCAAGCTTTCCCATTCCTCTGCCTGCCTTTGACTCTGCCAGAATTCTCTGGATAGTGGCTGTCTCCCTTGCTGTAGCAAGCTCTGAACATGTAGGCTTTGCTTTTCTATTTTGGTTGGTCTTTATTTCCACAGATATAATATATAAATACATTTATATAAACTATAAGTAGCACGTGCTCTTTCTTTCTTTTTAAATTTTTTAATGTTTACTTATTTTTGAGAGATAGAGGGAGAGGGTGAACACAAGCTGTGGAGGGACCGGGAGGGAGGGAGACATAGGATCCAAAGCAGGCTCCAGGCTCCATGCTGTCAGCACAGAGCCTGATGTAGGGCTTGAACTCACCAACCATGAGATCAGGACCTGAGCTGAAGTCAGATGCTTAACCGACTGAGTCACCCAGGTGCCCCAAGTAGCACATGCTCTTTTTAAAGAGTTCAAACGACATATAAAAACAACACAAAAAAAGGGGGTGCCTGGTTGGAGTCCATGGAGCGTGTGACTCTTCATCTCTGGGTTGTAAGTTCAAGCCCCACATTGGGTGTAAAGATTACTTAAAAATCTTCAAAAAAAAAAAAAAAAGAAGTCAAGTTCATCTAAGATTCTACTACTCTGAGGTAACCATCATTAACCTTTGATGATCATTGTTTTATGTCTTATTTTAAGATTATATATAAAAATAAAAATTAAAAAATATATGTATGACTTTACACGAACAGTAATTGCTCTTCTCATGGACACTTACCATCCCACCCTGTCTAGACTTTCATATCCCACTTCTGATCACCATCCATCCCAAGTGACCCATGTTAATCCTTAGCGATTGTCTCTCTCTCTCTCTCTATATATATATACACATATGCATATGTATATGTATAACGTTTGCTTATTATTTTTGAGGGAGAGAACAAGTGTGTGTGCCAAGCAGGGGAAGGGCAAGAGAGAGAGGGAGACAGAGGATCTGAAGTGCACTCTGTGCTGAGAGCAGCGAGCCCCATGTGGGGTCAAACTCATGAACCGCGAGATCATGATCTGAGCCGAGGTTGGACACGCAATCAACTGAGCCACCGAGGCGCCCCGTCTTTTTCTATTTTTATCAACTTTTATATAATTCTATATGGGTGTATTAGATCTATCTATATATATCTATCGCATACAGATTATTTGAGTAATTTTTTTTTTTAATGGGAACAAATTATATCGTACACATTTTTTTTTTCCTGTCTTTGTTTTTTGTGGTTCTGGCTTTTCTCCTTCAAAAGCTGCTTATGGGACCCTCCCAGATCATCTTGTATTGCCCTACCTCCTTCTTTTCCGTGGCTGTGTGGTGTTCCATGAGCGCCACGCTTATTCAGCCACCCTACGGGATTTCCTCTTTGTTTTCAGTTCTTGGCTCTCACATAAGCATCCTTTTATACAGGCACTTTTGTGTCCAATGGGTAGATTCCTGGAAATGGAACTGATGAATTGAAGAGTATATATGATTTTAATTTTTAAAGATATTGCCAGATGGCTTTCCAGAAAAGTCTGTGGTGCTTCAAATTTCACCTGCCATTGATTTTAGTACTTTGCCCTTCTTCCTCCCCAAATGCAAGAGAATTGAGAATAAAGTGAGATTTATACTAAACTCATTACCAGAGACTGCCCTTCAGTAGTATTTGGTGGAATTTACACACTTTCTAGGGGATTTTTTTTTTTTTTTTTCATTTAGGTTAAGATAACTCTCTCCATGCCATGTGGAAACCATCCTTTTGGTCCAAGCCATCTTCTGGAAAGATTTTGCCACGCGTGGAGGAAATCTTGACGTTGCAGCCTTTGGAGGTAAATTCCCATCTCTCAGAGGCCATATACCTGAGCAATCAGCGTGCATCGTGGCAGGAGAGCAAACCCGAAGGCCTATCACACTCATCTTATTAAAAAGCAGGAGCAGGTGTGGATAAACGGGTTGCTATCATGTGATCCTGGGACATGAGTGACAGACCCTTTAACATGGCTTTAAATTGCAGAGACTCTTCTCTCTGTCATTTTCTTCTGTAAGAAAATTTTAAAAACTTTAATTCTTGCAAAGGAGAGGATTATTTTTACTGGAATCTGGATTGGTCAATGGCATAAGGTATTAAAACAAACAAAGCCTCCCATTATACTGTAGGAGACAGATCTCTGTCATTTGCAGGAAAGCTCCTGGGGATCTCCTGAGCCTGGCAGGAGATGACCATGAGAGTCACAAAGCATAGGGCTGGGGGCGCCTGGGTGGCTCAGGTCATGATCTCGCAGTTTGTAAGTTCCAGCCCCGTATTGGGCTCTGTGCTGACAGCATGAAGCCTGCTTGGGATTCTGTCTCCCTCGCTCTCTTCCCCTCCCCCACTTGCTCTCTCTCTCTCAAAATAAATAAAAATAAACTTAAAAAATAAAAACAAAGCAAAGGGCTGAACAGACCTTTTATTGCTGGCTAAGATGGAAACCAGAACTGGCTAGACTTGGCTTATCTCTCCCGAGGTCCGTAAAGCAGAGCATCAATGAACAGTTCACTGAGGTGAAGACCAGGGACCAGTGGAAATTTAGCAGGCACGCAGGGGTCCCTCTGCCCTGAACCAGCCGGTGGAGAAGAATCAGAGCACTACAAACCATGGCAGTAGAGGGGACTGAGGCTCTAAGAAGGCTGAGCCGTAAGCCCAAAAATGAAATTTTGCAAGGAAAGGAAATACAATGACAGCACGAATGGTTGGATTCATGATAGAGGGACTCTTGCTTAAACATATTCTTCGGGCAATGTAAGGAGAAAATTAACAGGTGACATTTCCCTTAGTTTACGGCAATCGTGGACGTGGGCTAGGCCCTGGTAATAAATCAGGTGGTGTTTAGAAAGTCAAGTCCCATCAAGATGGCATCCTGCTTTCTTTCAGGGAACTAAGCCCTGGTACATAAGCATCTTGCCTTAGTCCCTCCTTTGTTGAAGAATGACTCATTTTTCATCAAGGAAAGGAGCAGATTATACATTCTTGTGGGGCTCTGGGATTCACGGGGCCCCAGGCTGCTTCCTAAGATTCTGGACTTGAAGTGATTCAGAGTCAAAGAAAAGAGCAGCTGAGTCGAATATACGTGCACACACACATAGATTTATATACTTATGAAATACCAAACCGAAACCGAAACCAAAACCCAAAGCCAAACCCTGTTCAGGATAATTCCTGCCAGAGCTCATTTCTCCTGGAAACTTAAATATGGGGGAGGAGGGTGGAAGATCTACCCCAGAGCAGAAGTTTTGACGGCAAGATTTGAAAAACAGCAAACTTTGAAATGAAACTCCCTATTAATTCGGGAGTTTATATTTTGAAGGTTTTGTTGGTCTTGATGCGGCTCCTTCTCTGGAGAGATGTTACAAGGTTGGAGACCCAACCGCCTCATTAAAATAGACCCCCCCCGCCCCCCCCTCCCCCAGGGACAGCCTGTCGGGGTTCCTCTAGGAAAGAAAGCTGGCGCCTCCCTCCCCCTGCGGCCGTGTGGGGATTCTCTACAGCTCCTGTTCCTGTTGTCTGTCAATCTGTACAGGAGAGATAGCAGGCTCTAGAAGGACATCACAACAAACCCCATTCCCAATGTGCGAGTATCTGCGGCTCTAAGGGGAAATTTGTTTTCCAGGGAAGGAGTGGTAGTGGGATCTCCTGAACTGTGAAAGGCTTTAGCTGGGAGTTTGGGAGAGTGGCGGGGAATGGGGAGCGGCTGTTAAAACTGGAAGAAATAGGGAGCCACTGAGCAATGATATGAAATCAGAAGCAACATTGCAACTAAAGAAAAAAAAAAGAGAACAAATCGATATAGCTATTATTATTTATTTGAGAGAGAGAGAGAGAGAGAGAGAGAGGGTGTGTGTGCAGGTGGGGAAGGGGCCGATGGAGCGAGAGAGAGAGAGACGGAAGGAGGGAGAGAGAATCCCAAGCAGGCTCCATGCTTGGCACAAAGCCAGACGTGGGGCTCAATCCCCTGACCCTGGGATCATGACCTGAGCCGAAATCAAGAGCCAAGGCTTAACTGACTGAGCCGCTCAGGCACCCCAAGTATAGCTATCATAAAAAGTGGTCAGAGAGTTGAAAGTGGCTAGAAAATTAGATAAAATATAGGCTTTTGACTATTGTGAAAAACATTCAAACGTAAACATTAAACAGTAAGGAAGACCAAATGGGCTAAATATGACTAAGGTACAAGAAAGCCATTATAGGCAAAGAAGATATTTAAAAGATAAAAATAATCCTATGTTAGAAGAATGCAACGAAGCCAAGAGATTGCAAAATTGAAAAAGCTAAAATCCATGGAGTTAACAACGAAAGTACAAACGGGTCAGAGATACCAACTCCAGGGCTCACATCTCCACACGCGGACCTGCCTCCGAAGCTCCCAAGATGAGGACACTTGCTTCCAAGGTGGGGCCCCAGACTGCCGAAGACCAAGCCCGAGGTCGTACAGCCTCCTGCCTGCCCCTGGCGCTGCTCGTACCGCCCCCACCCCTGTGCCCACTTGTCCGCTTGGTCAAATGTCCTCTGTGCTGCGGGACGGCTGTGCCCGTCTACCCTAGACAGCGGCTGTGTGAAGTCCAGCCTGGAGCACCAAAAAGCAGCCTTGGGTGCCGAGCCACGTCGTCAGCGTTTGAGCTGGAGGACAGCCTCCCGAGGTACCAAGAAAGCGCATATAATGCTTTGACATGTTCCCGGTTTAACAAGATGTAGTAGCTGTGTTTGGGTTTTTTCAATTCGCCTGAACTCTTTGTGTGTCGCACTGTGAAGCCGTCGGGCCCCGTGGCCGAAATCTAGTAGTCGCACCGTGTGTGTTCTAGCATGTTCTTCCGTAGTGGAACTGTGGGTTGAGCTATTACCAGAGAAGACGGTTGAAAAAATCCTGGGAATCCCGGGTTCCCCGTCTCTGGGGGAGGTACAGCTCAGAACTCAGTGAGAAAGACAGTTGGAATTCAGCGTGGGGCGTGAAACGGAGCCTCCGATTATGCTCCTCGGTGGTGTTTCTCACTTGCTTCACTCTGGACACGTGTTTTACCCTACGGTGTTTAGCTCCGAACGCAGTGACCTACATTTCAGAGACTTCCAGTAATGAAGAGATGGTTGAGCCTGACTCAAATCTCGGTGGAGTTTAGAGAATTGACTTACAGTTTTCCTTGCTTCATGGAAACGTGCCAAATCGTGTCACTTCGTCTGTACATGTTGTTGTACTCAGATGGCTTTACATATGCTGTATGTGTAAAAATATTTTCTGGTCTTTTTTTTTTTTTTTTTTTTTTTCTGGAACCACATCTATAGCCAAATTTTTCTGTGTATTGTTTTACGAGTTTTTCAAGGGATTATCTAAAGCTGCGTTCAGGCAGGGATGATCCCTTTTTCTCCTCAGCTTTGCAATACCTCTTGCTTCATCGTCAGTCTCCGTTGCGGGTCTTGAGTCTTAGTTGGCGGAAACACTGAGGCAAATGCGAGAGAAATGACACCACCTCCCGACGCCGCGTCTACTTACTCGTGTTCACCTACGGCCTTCGGCTCTGCCCTCCCCCGTGACTCTCTCGGTGACCCTTCCCTTGGGCACAAGAGCCACGCCCCCCTTGCCTCCTCAAGGACAATTACCCCCTCCCTCTAGCAATTAGCCCCTCTTTTCCTCGCAGCTTCCCTTTCTGTGTTTCCACTAGAGCCTTCCCACCAACCTACAACCCCCCACGGCTGCCAGGCCACTTCCCCGGGCTTCCTCCAGCCTGTTCTTACTTCAGCAGCCAGAGGGATCCTGTAAAGACCTGAGTCACACGTGTTAGAAACCACCTGACAGATTCCTATCTCAGTCAGAGGAAAGGGCAAAGCTCCTAGAACAACCAGCGGGGCTCAGGATCCTTTTCTCTCAACCCACCTCTTCCCCTTTCTCCTTATTCGTCCTGCTTCGGCCGTATCGAGCTCTTTGCTGTTTCTTGGACACGCCAAGAGCGTTCCCAACCCTGGGCTTTTATGTTTGTTTCCTGCTGCCTGGAATGTTCTTCCCCAGACCTTCTGCTGCCTCACTTCCTGTAGGACTCTGCCCCCATATCACTTTCTCAGCGACTTCTACGTTGACCACCTTACTTAAAATTGCATTCCTTGTCCATTCTCTCTAACCGCCCCCTGGGTTTATCACGTTCCAATATACTGTGTGAGTTACTTATTTCCTTTGTTATGTTCTGTTTTTCCACCGTCTCATGGCACAGGGCAACCCCTGCAAGCTGCAGCGCCTCTGAGGTGGCTGCATGTGTCCTCTGCTTTTACCTGCATTGGGCTCAGAAATAGTCTTCGATGAAAATGTAACTAACTTGCGGTCTTCAGCCTCAGTTGACCCCTCAAATATTTCCAAATGATGCGGTGAGCCTGGGGAGGGGGGTGGTGGTGGGCCGGGGAGAGCAGCGGGGAAAGGTTGGGATCATAAGCGAAAGGCCAGTCATTCTGCCCCGGCTTTTTATGTGTTGGATCACGTTTGTTAATTCTCATCGGAGAAATATTCATAACATTTCATCTATGCGCTGGCCACTGAGGATACAATCCACTCATTCATCCTTTTATTCAACAATGCTGAATGTTGCCCCCTGTTCCTGCAGCTCTGACTTGTCTCTATAGTAGTGGTAAGTGTCCAGACGCCGGGAGTGGGGACATGGCCTTGGGGAATGGGGAGGAGACTGTTCACAACCTTCTCCTGAGAGGGGCTCATGCAACTCGAGGCTGGGGTCCACCGGAGCCCCACCTGTGCCACAGGATACTGTGAGCCCAAAGGAACGAGCAAAGCCCCCAGCTGTCCTGGGGGTTAAGCCTTCTTTAAGTGAGGATGTTATCTGACTCTCCTCTGATGAAAAAAGAATCAGAGGTCGAATTCACCTGGCAGCAATTTTTCTTTTTCAATGTTTACTTATTTTTGAGAGAGAGAGAGAGAGAGAGAGAGAGAGCACAAGCAGGGGAGGGGCAGAGAGAGAGGGAGACACAGAATCCGAAGCAGGCTCCAGGCTCTGAGCTGTCAGCACAGAGCCCCACGCGGGGCTCAAGCCCATGAACCGTGAGATCATGACCTGAGCTGAAGTCGGATGCTTAACCAACTGTGCCACCCAGGCTCCCCATCCTTATCTTTTTCTAAATTCAGTGTTCCTCTGTTTTCTAGAAGCGTATACAAAAAAAAAAAAAAAAATTGGCAAACATTAATCACATGGTAGGTGTAGATTCCCTCTCTTCTCTTGTGTGGATGGAAGGGAGAGGGGGAGACACACGTCATTCTTGCCAAAAACCTGATTGTGAATGGAAGTCAGAGACTGAGGTGAAGCCAGAGAAGGACACTGAGCAAAGGGTGGACTTTTGCTTTTTTATTGTTTATTTGTTTTTGAAAGAGAGAGAGAGCGCAAGTGGGGGAGATCATGACTTGAGCCAAAGTCAGATGATTAACCAACTGAGCTGCCCAGGTGCCCCACAGGGTGAACTTTTTAAATAGGATGGAAGGAACTTCACCATGCATATGTGGCCTGAGGGGAGGCAGTGGAGAGCGTCACAAAATAAAATTCAACTGAGTAAAGTTGGCTTTGTGGAACAATTCATGAATTGGGTAGTATCGCACCTCACAAGTAGAGGGGAGCTCTGGTGAGCTAAACCAGAGAATAAATGGTTTTTAAAGGCAGAGAGAGAGAGAGAGCGAGAGAGCATTAAAAAAAGAAGAAAAGAATTTTAAAACACTTAAAGGCATAGAGAGAGCATTAAAAAAAGAAGAAAAGAGTTTTTTAAATATGTATTTGTTTTGAAAGAGAGAGAGGGAGAGAGAGAGAGCGTTCCAAGAGACGGGGGCAGGGGAGGGGCAAAGAGAGGGAGAGAGAGAATCCCAAGCAGACTCTGCACCGTGAGCACAGAGCCTGACTCGGGGCTGGATCCCATGAGCCATGAGATCATGACCTGAGCTGAAGTCAAAGTCAGACTCGCAAATGACTGAGCCACCGGGCACCCCAAAAGAAAAGGACTTATTAGCAAGGAATGCGTTGTTGAGGCAGGGTGCCTCTCCTAAGGGGGGTGGAAGTCTCTATCAGTAAACTTCCTACTATTGGCAAGGAAATTCCATGTTGACCAGTTAAAGGTTACATTGGGGGTGCGGGGTTTGAAACTGCAGTTAGGTTACGTATTAAGTGTTGGTTTCCTGACTTGGGGCCTGAACTTAAGTGATGCCATTTTGCACACGTATTTTCTTTTCAACGAGAGGCAGTGATTCCAAATATACAGAAGACAAAAGAAATAATTACATGATGAACGAAAGAATGAATCAATGCACTCAGGGGGTGGAGCACGTGGTGGGGCTCGAAGAGAGTGGTGAAGGATCAGAACGGCCGCTAAGGCCCTGGATCAGGGGTCGACCACAGGCGTCGGGGACCAGTAACCTCACACGCTCTGCAGTGGGGGGATAACAGATCACCTCACAGGGACTGGAATAGACAGTCTTTGTAAAGGCCCACCCCAGCGTCTGGTACATGGAGGCCTTGGGGCAGTAGGAATTGTTATCATCATAACCTATGAATCACTTAGGGAGAAAATACAGATTAAAAAAATTTTTATCCTAGGGGCGTCTGAGTGGCTCAGTCGGTTAAGCGTCTGACCTCAGCTCAGGTCATGATCGCACGGTTCATGAGTTTGAGCCTCGCATGGGGCTCTGCGCCGACAGCTCAGAGCCTGGAGCCTGCTTCTGATTCTCCCTGCCCCTCCCCTGCTTATGCTCTGTCTCTCTCAAAAATAAACAGTAAAAAAATGTTTTTAAAAGAGCTTTATTCTAATATAATTTCATGTTGACATGGCATTGCCCTTCTTTACTATTGATTTTACAGTTCTCTATGTGCGTGTGCATAATTTTTTTCCCTGACATCTTTAAGAGTAAGTTGAAGATACAATGATTCTTGACCTTTAAATACTTGGATGTGTATTTCCTAAAAACAAGAACATTGCTGCCACATGGCCACAGAACAATTATTAAAATTAGGAAATCAACACCACTCCGATACGATCATGTAACCAACCTATAGACCTGACACAAATTTACTTTGGTAAAATTTTAAAAAGTGAATTATTATACCTGTCATCTTTGAAGAGACTAGAAGAGATTCCTTTTCTAAAACTAAGATTATATATTCTCAGTAAATTAGTGCAAGGAAAATGAAAAAGCATGCTTTTTTTTTTTAAAGGCAAATAAATGAGGCTTTTGACAACTACACATTCTATTAAGAACAAAAATGGATTGATTTAGAATTGTTTGCAGTGGTTATGGGAAAAAAGTCTGTTCAAATGGGATTGCTAATGGGGTTTTCGGTAATGGCAAAAAAAAAATAGGATGCCTGGGTCATTGTTTTTACAGTAAACTGCCACGGAACTCGGGATGATTTTAGAAAATTACTAATGGAGACGTAGAAATAGCGACTATCACCTTTCTCAGACCTTCTTGTAAAATGTGGCATTTCTATTTATAGCGTGCAGAACTGTCAAGATGTGTCCAAACAGGAAGGCGCTGCTGAGACCACCGTCACACTCAGCAGCCAGCGTTACAGGCCTGCAGGAGGCAAGAGGGCCTGTCTCCTCAACGCTGAGGTCAAAAAAACTCCTGGACAAAAGAGCAGAAAGGACAGCAGGGCAATGGGCAGCCGTTTTAAGTGACCACTGACGGAACACTGCCCTCTTTCTGGACAGTTCCTCCTCAATTCTTAGAGTTCTGTTTAAGGCTGTTCATTAACTCAGTCCCAAGGAAGCATGCACATACTCTGTCTTTCACTCCTTTTCCTAACCACTTATTTTTAAAAAATATTTACTTATTTATTATGAGAGAGAGAGAGAGGGAGAGAGAGAGAGAGAACACAAGCCAGGCAGGGGCAGAGAGAGAGGGAGAGAGAGAATCCCAAGCAGGCTCTGCACTGTCAGCATGGAGCCCATGTGGGGCTCAAACTCACAAACCATGAGATCACGACCTGAGCCGGAATCAAGAGTTAGATGCTCAACTGACTGAGCCACCCAGGCGCCCCTCTCATCCACTTATACAGATTGCAGAGGCAACACATAAAAAATTCTTCTTCCCTTAAGCTGAATTTTATGAAGCTTTTACTTTTGTAAGTCAAAATGGTAGAACACCAGCCATTTCAAATAGTCCAATCTAATAAAAGAGGTGTAACCTAACTAAAGGTTCAAACAATAGACCCTATACAGAACAAAACGTTAAAAGCTCTCTATCCATACTTACTCCCATTACCCTTCCCGGAAGTAATCTCTAAACAGCTCAAGAGTAAAGAGGATAAAAATCCCACGGGGGGAATGAGACAGGGAAACTAAAGGGATCCCATTAAAAAAGGCTCCCCCTCCCCCACTTTGCTCCAGCTTCTATTCTTGCCAGGGCATCCCCAGCCCGACACATGACTTGTCATGCAAATAGCATACGACCTCTGTGTAAGGGACAAAGAGATAATGATATCTTTGGAATCTTCCAGCGCAAGAGATAACATCCAAAGGATAACTGAGCGAGGTTGTCATAAATGGTCTCCAAGAACGTGGACTCCAAACACCTTGATGCAAAGACCCCTGACTTGAGGGAATGCATGACTTATCGAGGATACCCGGACCCTGTCCTTGTTCTGACCAGTAGCTGGATGTCTAAGAGGACACGTACCCCAGACTACGATTGCCAGTAAAAAACCCCAGACCTCAAGACATGCTCTTTTCCTTTCTGAGTCTCCTGGACTCTCTGTCTGTATCTCTGTCTCTATTAGATACATCTTCAATAAACTCACTTAAAAATAAAAATAACAATTTGAAGCATATTCGCCAGTCTTCTTCTGAACATTTATATTATACACACACACACACACACACACACATATTTATTTTAATGTGTAAATAGACTCATTCTGTATACATTGCTCTACAAATCGCACCATACGTGTGAGATTTTTGCGTGTCAAAAAATTTGGTCTGCCTCATTCTGGTGATAGCAGACTAAGGAGTTCCGTATGATTGTTTCGTGGTTTATTTAACCGTTCACTTATTAATTCCCTTATTAATAGGTAGTTCTATTTTTAAATGTTTTGGATAGTCCTGAAGATTCTAATGCATATTTATCTGTACACATGGGCAAAATTTTTGCAAAATAAATTCCTAGAAATGTAATAGTTAGACCAGAGGTACATGCGTTTAAAATTTCATTAAGTGCCATCAAATTCCCTTCAAAAGAGTTTACCAATTTATCTACTAATAGTGCCGAGTTTCCTGCATCCTTGCTTGTAGCCGGTAGTATAAATCTTTTAAATTCTTATTAACTGATGGTGGAAATATGATATTATATTAATATGTATTTCCTTGATTATTACTGGTTAGACACCTTTTGATAGGTTTTGATGGGCCATTTATAGCTTTTCTGCCAGTATTGCATAGTAATTCTCTATGTGTTTTGTGTTCTATTATTTTCTACCACTACTGTCTTTTTACTTTATTTATGGTCAATGTCATCATTAAGAAGTTTTTAAACTTTATTTAATTAAATCAATCTTTCCCATTTTGAATTCCTGTGTTTATCACTTAGGAAGTCCTTTTCAGTTTTGAGATTACAAATCTGATTTTTTTTTAATGTTTATTTACTTTCGAGACAGAGACACAGCGTGAACAGGGGCGGGGCAGAGAGAGAGGGAGACACAGAATCCGAAACAGGCTCCAGGCTCTGAGCTGTCAGCACAGAGCCCAACGTGGGGCTCAGACCCACGAACTGTGAGATCATGACCTGAGCCCAAGTGGGACGCTTAACCGACTGAGCCACCCAGGTGCCCCTGATTTTTTTTTAATGCTTATTTATTTTGAGAGAGAGAGAGAGAGAAAGTGAGAGAGAGAGAGAGAGAGAGAGTGTATGAGCAGGCGGAGGGACAGAGAGAATCCTAAGCAGGTTCTGAACAATCAGTGGGGCTGGATCCCATGAACCATGAGACCATGACCTGAGCTGAAATCAAGAGTCAGATGCTTAACTGATTGAGCCACCCAGGAGGCCCTTATTTTTTGTTGTTGTTTTATTGTAATATTTAAATTTGTTTTTCACCTTTAAGCTCTCTATTACATTTGCTGTTACTTTCTATGTATAATTTGAAATAAGGGTCTAGTTTTATTTTATTTTTTCCAAATACAGATATTTATCCTCAGGCCATTTGTTCAATGAGTATATCCTCTCCTAACTGATTCTGATGCCACCTTTATGGAATATTTTGAAGTTCTTTTTATATGTGAGTCTGTTTCTGTTCTATTCTGTTTTATTTATCTATATATTTCTACATCCAAATCACATTAATGTAATCACTATGGCTTCCAAATATTTCAGAGAATAATCTAGGAGACACCTATCCTCTTACAATTCTTCTTCTTTTTTTTAATCTTGGCGATTGTAATTATTTTCTTTATCATATGAAATTTAGCAGTAAAGTTAAGATTTATGAAATTCTTTCTGAAGCTTTATCCTGTATTATGTTAAATTTATGGATTAATTGGGGAAAATGGGCATTTTTTCAATTTCAACTTTGAGTTTTTCCATCCAGAAACTTACGATGTTTTTTATTTTGGTCTTTTTTAAAAATCCTTCTTTCTTAATATTTCTTCATCGTTTTCTTTTGTTTTTCTTGACAGGTTTTCTCATAGCTACTTTACGGTTTTGATTCTATTGTGAATGGATAGTTTTTCATTATGTTGTGAAATTATTAAGGAACTAGAAATAAAATTGGTTTTTATATATATTGATCTTATATCTGACTCTCCGACTAAAATTTCCGTTAGTTTTAATAGGTTTTCAGTTGACTCTCTTTAATTTTTTAGACAGACAATCGTTGGCAAATGGGAAGTTTGTCTTTTCTTTTACAATATTTATACATCTTCTTTCTTCCTTTTTTTTGCAATATTATTTGACAAACAACTCCAGGATAATGTTAAATAACAGTGGTATTAAAAATCCTTGCTTTATGTTTGAATTTAATGGAAATGCCTCCAATATTTCTCAATTAAGTATGCTGTTTGCTGTGCATTGCAGGAACATACTCTCCACCAAGTAAAGGAAGTTTTCTTCCAGTTTTAGCCTAGCATTCTTTTTTCTTTTTTTAAAAAAGTCACGTTTAAAAAATTGCTACACAATGTACATATAGTGCCATGCACAAATCTTAAGGGTTCAGTTCGTTGAGTTTTGACAATTGCATTTACTCACTTAACCACCACCCAAAGTAAGGTATAGAATGTTACCATGACCTCATAAAATTCCCTCATAACCCTTTCCAGTCAATTCCACCCTTTCCCAGAGGCATCCACTTTTTGACTTGGATACCAATTGATTGGTTTTTCCTGCCTTTGGTGTTGTTTAAATGGATACACACACAGTATGCATTCTGTGGTGTCTGGTTTCTTTCACTCAACATCATGTCTGTGAGATTCATACTTGTAATTGCTGTATCAGTACTTACTCCGTTTTATTTCTGAGTACTATTCCATTGTATACATATGCCACAATTTGTTTTTGTATTTTTCTGTTGATGGATTTGTTTCCAGTATTTGGCTGTTATAAGTAAGGTTTCTATAAACATTCTTATAAAAGTGTGTGTGTGTGTGTGTGTGTGTGTGTGTGAACAAACTTTGAGACTTTGCTTCTCTTTGGTAAATACCTAGGAGTGGAATTACCAGCTCATAGGTAAATATGTATTTACCTTTCTAAGAAACTGCCAGAGAGTTCTCCAAAGTAGTTGTATCATTTTGCATATCCACCAGCAACGTGATTGTTCTGGCTACTCCACATCCACACCAATATTTGGTGTAGCCAGTCTCTGATTAAGCCATTCTAGTGTAAAGGAACTGTTGTCTCATTGTGGTATTAATTAGTATTTCCTTGATCACATTGAGCACGTTTTCATGGGCTTATTGGCCACTCATGTATCTTTTTTTTCCTTAAGGGACTATTTAAATCTTCTGCCCATTTTTAAATTGGTTATCTTTGTATCATTGATTTTCAGGGGATATTTTTATATTTTGCATACAAATATACTCTGTCAATATACTGATACCATGAATATATTGTCTCCCTCATTCTGTGGCTTACCTGTTTTCTCTAATGGTGCTTTTTGAAGAGTAGAAATTTAAGTTTTGATGAAATGCAATGTACTAATATTTTATTAATACATTTTTTGTCCCTTTCAAGAAATGTTAGCTTACTCCTAACATTTCAGAAGATATTTTTCTATGATTTCTTTAAAAAATTTTTTTTAAATGTTTATTTATTTTTGAGAGAGAGAGACACAGAGTGCGAGCGGGGGAGGGGCAGAGAGAGAGAGGGAGACACAGAATCTGAAGTGGGTTCCAGGCTCTGAGCTGTGAGCACAGAACCCAATGAGGGGCTTGAACTCACAAATGGTGAGATCAGAACCTGAGCCAAAGTTGGACGCTTAACCAACTGAGCCACCCAGATGCCCCTTTTTCCTATGTTTTCTTAAAGAAGCTTTACAGTTCTGGCCTTTATAGGTACATGTGTGATTCGTCTCAAATTGATTTCTTTTAATCAGGATTTTTTTTTAAACACCCACTTCCTCCCTCAAAGATCCCTGAAATTCTGCATTTTAACAAATGGCTTGAGACTTCGTGGTGAATTAGGCCATAGACTGAACTGTTCGGGGAGCAAGTGTTCTGTTGGCTCAGGCCACGACTTTGCCCTCTATTGCTCAAGAGTCTCTTGAGTTGAACTCTTTGCTGCACTGTCGGGGTACATGGAGTGCCACAGATTCCATCACATAAGATCAGAATGACATTATTGACAATAATGGAAAAATGGGAAAACAAGGAGGAATAAGATGTTTAAACAAGGATGTTTAAAATATTTAAATGTTGGATAAATATCCAAAGCGAAATGTCCTCTTTGGTAGGAAATTACATAAGCCTAGAGAGGTATAACCTCCAAGGTGAAATTTAGTAAGAAAACAAGCACTGAGCATAAACTGAGCAGTTCACTTACCCTATGAATTAATAAACATGCTCTTTGAATCATTGAATTAATATCAATTCTACGTCTACTGTGTTCTCTCAATCAATATTGATTACATGTCTAATATTTTCCCCTACGTCTACTATCGTCTACTATGTGAAAATCTGGAAAAATATTCCCTTCCTTTTCCCGTATTTCTGACTTCAGATTCCCAGTCGTAAGACGAGATTGACATTTGTGTCCTAGAATTAGGCAGCTTTTGGCACGGTTCACAAGACATGATCTGGGTTAGAATCCTAGACAGAGAGCCACCTGGGACAAGGAGATAAAATCCAGGACAGTTCAGGCCAATACAAGACATTGATTATCTTATAAACAGGTGGGATTAGAAAAAGATGGAGAATCTAATTTTAATTAAAAAAAATTTTTTTAACGTTTATTTATTTTTGAGACAGAGACAGAGCATGAACAGGGGAGGGGCAGAGAGAGAGGGAGACACAGAATCTGAAGCAGGCTCCAGGCTCTGAGCTGTCAGCACAGAGCCCGACGCGGGGCTTGAACTCACGGGCCGTCAGATCATGACCTGAGCCGAAGTCAGGCGCTTAACCGACCAAGCCACCCAGGCGCCCCTAATTTTAATTTTTTTAAATGCTTATTTATTTTTCAGAGAGAGAGCATAAGCGGGGAAAGGGCAGACAGAGAGGGAGATGCAGAATGTGAAGCAGGCTCCAGGCTCTGACCTGTCAGCACAGAGCCTGATGTGGGGCTCGAACTCATGAGCCATGAGATCATATCCTGAGCCAAAGTCAGATGCTTAACTGATGGAGCCACCCAGGTGCCCCAACGGAGAATGTAATTTTAAAGCAAGCATGACAAATCGCCCTCTCTTCTTCTCTGGGTGTCTTTAGGACATAAGTATTCTTTGTAGAATATTGTCCACTTTATCAGAACTAAAGTTTTGATGTGGTAAATAAAAAAAATGGAATATTTCTCTTATTATAATATTCATTTTCTTTTTTTTTTTTTGACTTTTCCAAAGAGGAGTTTTAGGTTCATAGCAAAATTGAGCAGAAAGTAAATAAAGTTCTCATATACCTCTTGCCCCCACACATGAACAGCCCCCCATTATCAACATCCCCCACCAGAACAGTACTTTTGTTACAACTGATGACATGACACTGATACATCGTTATCAGCCAAAGTCCATAGCTTACATTAGGGTTCACTCTAGAATGTGTTGTTGCACATTCTATGAGTTTGGACAAATCTGTGACATATTATCCACCATTACAGGATCATACAGAATAGCTTCACTGACCTATAAATCCTCTGTGCTCCTCTTATTCATCCCTTTCCTCCCTGGTCCCCAGCCCTTGGCAAACACTGATCTTTTTAGTGTCTTGGTGTTTTCCAGAATGTCATATAGTTGGAATCATACAACATGTTGCCTTTTCAGATTAGCTTCTTTCACCTAATATGCACTTAAGATTCCACCAGGTCTTTTCATGAATTGATAGCTCATTTCCTTTTTGCCCTGAATAATATTTTCTTGTCAGCTACTAAAAACAGCTCGGTTGTCTCCAAATTTTGGCCATCAGGAATAAAGCTGCTGTATTCTTTTTGCAAAGTAATAAATATTGGGGGATTATGTGTATAAGCCCCTGGTTTGGTTCTTTTTTTTCTCCTTTATTTTCTCTCTTCTCTCCTATGTCCTTTTTTTTTTTTAAAGCTTATTTTTATTTTTGAGAGAGACAGAGCGGGAGCAGGGGAGAGGGGAGGGGCAGACACAGAAAGACAGGGAGAGAGAGAGGAGACACAGAATATGAAGCAGGCCCCAGACTCTGAATTGTCAGTACAGAGACCAACGTGGGGTTTGAACTCACGAGCTGTGAGATCATGACCTGAGCTGAAGTTGGGTGCTCAACGGACTGAGCCACCCAGCTGCCTCTCTCCTTGATGACCTCACCCAGATCCGTGGCTTAAATACCACTTATATGTTGCCTGTTCCCAAATTTATACCTCATCACAAGCTTTTCTCTCCTGCGCTCCAGATTTGTCTTTTCAAAGGCCCACTTGGTATCTCCACTTGGATGTCCAATAGTCACATGAAATCAACGTGTCCAGAACTGAACTCCTATTCTTTCTTGCCTTACCCAGTCTCAAATCCACTCTTCTTGTAGCTTACCTGTTTCTGTCTCAGCTGATGTTACCTCCATCTTTCCAGTTACTTGGGCCCACCCTGGATTCTCGAATACCTCCTTATATCTAATCCACCAGGAAATCATGCAGAATATTCAATACGTTGTACTCCTACTTATATAGCTCTGCCATCTGACCCCTCCTTCCAGAGCTACAATCTGCTTGAAACCATCCCCATGTTCACCAGTCCAGGTGAGTCCTAGCCTCCCAAGGGCCTCAGCATTGAGCCTTCTTTCGGCTTTATTATTATTATTATTATTTTAGTTTGAAATGATCGCAAAGTTACAGAAAAGGTGCAAGTTCAGTACAAAGAACTTATTTTTCCCGAACCATTTGCGCACACGTTACTGACCTGATGCCTCATCACCCCCCCCCCCCCCCCCGCCAAATACCTTAGTATGTATTTCCTACAGACAAGGACATTGTCCTGTGTAACAACACAACCAGGAAAATCAGGCAACTAACCATGCTATATCCCTATAACTTAATCCTCCGGCCACGTTTATGTTTCACTAATTTGGTCCCAATGATGCCTTTCATAACAAAAGGATCCCGTTTTATATCCTGCGTGGCACTTAGTTGTCACGTTTCTTCAGGCAACTTTAGTTTCAACAGTTTCTCAGATGTCCTTGACTTTCAAGGCATTCATATTGTTGAAGATCACAGACCAGCTATTCTGCAAACTGTTTCTCAGTAAGGGTCTGTCCCGTGTTTCCTCATAAACAGATTCAAATTATACAGCTCTACAGGAGTATTACAGAAGTGAGCTGTGGTTTTCTCATTACGTCCTATCAGGTGGTATATGACTTCAATTTGTTCCATTACTGATGAGTTTCAATTTGATCAGGGAATGTCTGCCAAGCTTCTCCACTATAAAGTTATTATTGTGTCCTTTGTAATTAGTAAGTATTTTGCTTGGAAGTACTTGACAGTCACGTACATATCCCTTTCCTCAACACACTTGACATTTATGTATTCTTTTTGTATCAGTATGGGCTCACAGTTTCCAATTCTGTTTAATTTTTTTTTTAAACGTTTTATTTATTTTTGAGACAGAGAGAGACAGAGCATGAATGGGGGAGGGGCAGAGAGAGAGGGAGACATAGAATCGGAAGCAGGCTCCAGGCTCTGAGCCATCGGCCCAGAGCCCGACGCGGGGCTCGAACTCACAGAGTGTGAGATCGTGACCTCAGCTGAAGTCGGACGCTTAACTGACTGAGCCACCCAGGTGCCCCAATTCTGTTTAATTTTTAACTTAGAATGTTTTACATTTTATTTATGCTGCCATTTGATTCCTATCTTACATATGGCCACCACGACTTATTTTAATGCTCAAATCGTCCCTAATTTGGTTAGTGGGAACTCTTTCCAGCTGGCTCCTGGATCCTTTTGCCATGTGCCCATCATTTTTTTTAACACTCTCTTGTTTTTTTCTTTTTTTTTTTTTTTTTTTTGGCACAAGATGTTCCAGACTCACCTGTACTTGCCGTGTCTGGCCCTTGGACTCGGGAATTTTTTCCCAAAGAATTCTGGTTCTTTTTTGGAGATACCACCACTCACCCTCCTTCTCTCCCACTCGTGGCTCTGACTCCCCTCACCAGGCTTCCCTGCCTGGGATCCTCTGCTTTGGCTCCAACATCCTGTACTAGCTGTTCTGCACCCCAGACACTCTCCTAGCCTGTTCAGGCAGAGGCCTTTGAACACTCAAATCAGATCGTATCACTTCTCTGGCTCACAACCCATAAATGGCTCCATTCGACTCAGAGTAAAAGTCTGAGTCCACCGCATTTGGTACCAGCTTTAGCGCTATGGGGATCAGCGTCCCCTTCCCTTCCCATGTCCCCTGCTCCTTCCTCCTTGCTCAAGGCTCCCTGAAGGCCCCGGACCCTCTCCTGCTGCAGCGATTTTGCTCTACCTTATGGGAAGCTTCTTCCTCCAGAAAACCTATCGCCAGCCACCCCACTGCCTTCAAGCGTTCGCTGAAATCTCACAGTTTCAATGAGGACTCCCCAGACCCACCTGTTTAACACACCGCAAACCTCCCTGTGCTTAGGCTGATGTTTCTTTCCTTTAGTAAAAATGCAGAAACCGACTGGTTGGTCATGGAAGTCAACGCCCACGTAACAAGGGACCTGAAAGGAAGTGCAGAACCATAGGGATCTGACCTGCTTCTGCCAAAGAAAGCGAGAGGAATTTAAATTTGCGCAGGCAGCTTCCAGGAAGGGCGGGGGCCCTGGAAGAGAGTTGCCACAGCGGGAGAAGGTGCTGGGTCACCAGAGGTGATCCAGAAGCATGAAAAACAGGGTGTCTCACACTCAGGTGTAAGCTGTTCCTTGCACAGCAATGTGGCTATGTTGTTTGGGGTGCACTGTATGTTCAATCCAGGAAGACAGACTTCAGTGGGGATGGCCCACTGAGGTGAAAGGTATCAGCGAGAACACACATACGTCCAGGAAACCTTGGGGAGGACACGGGCCTTCTCACAGCATGTGGAATGACATAACATCCACGGTGTTGGTTGCTGAATATTTTAGGCGGGGTGAAGGCACTAGTCAATACTCTATTCATTTCCCATCATTCAATTCAACAGATATTTACTGAATACCAGTTCTGGACTGGGCAGTGTTCTAAGCAGTGAGGACACAACACGGAACAGAACAAATAAATCCCTGCCAAAATGGAGCTGACCTTCTAGAGAAATAAATTTTTCCCTTTCTTTCTTTCTTTCTTTCTTTCTTTCTTTTCTTCTCTCCTCTTCTCTCCTCTCTTCTTTCTTTTTCTCTTTCTTTCTTTCTTTCTTTCTTTCTCTTTCTTTCCTTCCTTCCTTCCTTCCTTTCTTCCTTCCCTTTTTAAATTTTTAGCATAGAGTCTCATGTATCTCCTACCTGTGAGTCAGATCTCAACATTTTTTCATGCTCGTTTCAGTTTTTGTTTTTGCTTTTTTAAATAAAAAACATTGCACATTGAGTCAAAAGTCTCTATGTAGCCTCTGGTTCATTCCCTCGGCATCTCTCCTTGCCAGAGCGCTATGGAGAGAAGTGTGTCCTATCAAAAGTCCTATGTTAAAGTCCTACCTTCCAATGTGAATGTAGTTGGAGACAGGGTCTATAAGGAGGTAATAAGGTCGAAGGAGGTCATTAGAGTGGACCCCTAATCCAATAAGGCTGGTGTCTTTTTTTAATGCTTATTTATTTTGAGAGAGAGAGAGAGTGAGAGAGAGCAGGGGAGGGGCAGAGAGAGAGAGGGAGAGAGAGAATCCCAAGTAGGCTCTGCACAGCTGGACCTGGTAGCACAGAGCCGGACCTGGGACTCAGACTCAGGAACGGTGAGATCATGACCTGAGCCAGAATCAATAGTCAGATGCTTAACCAACTGAGCCACCCCAGTAACCCCAGGGCTGGTGTCTTAATAGAAGAGGAGGAGAAAGCAGAGCTCTCTTTTTGCCATGTAAGGAGGGTGAGAAGGCAGTGTCTGCAAGCCAGGGAGAAGGCATTCGCCAGCCAGGACCTTAATCTCAGACTTCCCAGCTTCCAGAACTGTGAGGAAAGAGATTTCTGTTGTTTAATCCCCCCAATTATGGAGTTTTGTTGTAGCAGGCTGAGCAGAGTAAGGCAGAGAGGAAGTACGATTCTGAATTTGGTTTATACTTTTACTACAATGATATGGATCCATGAACAAGAACTATGTAGTTGGGTCTGTTTGTTTGCTTGTTGACAGATTTAAACACCTTTGATAAATAGTATCATGCTCTACATACATTGCATATTCTAAAGAAATAGTCTGTTTTCATTAGAGCACCTTAGAAATTTTGATGAGTGATAGATGATTATCCCACAGAAAAACGTGCAATCTTTTGTATACAATTTAAGACAGTTCGTAAACTGTGAGGCTCAATCATAAATCCCAGATGAAGAACTTTTGCTCTAGTTATAATGTACTCTTCAGAATATTCAACCCATAATATCATAAGGTCCCTAGTCATGTCATGAAACAGAATTAATTATGATCCCTGCTTACTGAGACTGGAAAGTGGACTTAGATTTTGGAGACATTTAATAATAAAGATTAGGGATAAAAATAGTTTTCTTTTGAGTCACTGGAAGATTAAGCTATCTGCATATTCCATTTTGTCAAGTTTTCTAAAGAATTGAGGTCCAACAGCAAAGAGTCGCACGGTAGTGATACTGGCTTGATTCAAAGGAGTTAATAAAAAATAGGCTTCATTTCGCCTGACAGGAAGGATTTGGGCTATTACAAATGAATAGAACCAAAAAAAAAAAGTTCCTGTAATTTAATACCTTGATTGCTACAGTTAAATATCAAGTCTCATCTTGTTCCCCTATAAAACGCGAGGGCACTCATCTACCTCCCTGGGAAACTGGAAAGCCGAGGATTTTTTCAAAAACCTGGTGTGAAGTTTCTTGGAAAGGATGCCTAGCATAAGGATATAATTATTTTTTGGCATGCTGGTAGGTGCCTCTGTGCTGCTCTTTGCTTCTCTCTGATAGCAGCCGAATACTGTGAAAGACGTTCAAGGCCAAATGAACATTTACAGATGAATTACCACCTGCCAGGAACACAGAAAGAAATATTGATGTTAAATAGAGCCATTTGAGAACTCAAGTAGGGAGAAAGAGGGTGGAACCAGTGAGATCTGATGGGCCTAGCCAACTGCCAGAAAGGCAAGGTTAACCTGTCCTGCAGAAAATAACACAGGTCTGGAATCCAGTGGGGTATTATCTGAGAATCACATTCTTGTTTCTGCTCAAATCGAGCATTGCCAATCTTCAACCAGGAGTGCAGGGGGCTATGAGGAAGACACATGCTGAGATTAACTGTGGATCAAACATTTCCCAGGAAAAAAGGAAAAGAAAAAGACTATCGTAAACTCGAGAAATACAAGATAACATACAAAAAGTCAGAGATAGAAGTCTGTGGACAGGAATTCTCCGTGGAAACAAAAATCATTTTTAGTTTTTTATTTTTATTTTTTTTAAGTTTATTTATTTTGAGAGAGACAGCATGAGCAGGGGAGGGACAGAAAGAGAGAGCTAGAGAGCTAGAGAGGGGAGACAAAGAGAATCCCAAGCAGGCTCTGCACTGTCAGCACAGAGTCTGGTGTGGGGCTCAATCCCACAAACCATGAGATCATGACCTGAGCCGAAATCAAGAGTCAGACACTTAACCAACTGAGCCACCCAGGTGTCCCAAACATCATTTTTAGAGAGGCACAGCAACAGGAGACCAAAGGCGAGAGGCTGAAGAAACTGAGTTGCTAATACATGTGGGAAGACAGGCATTCTGTGTGTTATTCTCATTGGTGATGGGTAGGTGGGCAGAACAGAACTGAGGACCAGCATGCACGTTTGAGCCCATCTCTCTATCTTTCTATCCGGGGTTGAGGGCGGGGGATCAATCTCTAGTGGGATGTAAGAGAAGAGGTAATATTAACAAGATTTAGAAGGAGACAGAGAAAGAATGAAGAATGAGATAAACACACCTTGACTGATTACTCATCTGGCCTGTCTTCTGAACACTGTGGTAGGTTGAAAAATGACTCTTCAAAATACCAAATACATCCATCGTGTGTGTATGTGTGTGTGTGTGTGTGTGTGTGTGTGTGCACGCGCATATGCGGGCGCAAGAGCCAAATTACCCTAGATTATCCCGGATTCACCCTACATGAAGACAAGTGTAGATGGCGATGACATGGCCACAAGCCACGGAATGCCAGCTGCACTACCAGAAGCTAGAAGAGGCCAGGACTTGACTCTCCACGAGAGCCTGGAGGCAGCATGGCCCTACCAACACCCTGATTTCTACCCATTGAAGCTGATTTTAGACTTCTGGCCTCCGGAACTGTGAGAGAATAAATTTCCGATTTTGTAAGCCACCCTGTTTGTGTTAATTTGTTACAGTGGCCAGAGGGAACAAATATAGGGACCAAACAGAAAACCAGCAGTGAGCATCACACAACAGGGATATCAAAGATTACAAAGAAGATGATTCTTGGAATGAGGGTTTGAGAGCCACAGGATCCTGACAGATCCCCCATTATCCTCTTGGACATCCTTGTGATGTCACCACGTGGGTTTCCCAAAGTAAGAGCATTTATCCTGCCTTTCCAGTACAGTTGTACTTTAGAATAGACAATCACCCATTGATTAGGAAAAACTTTTAAACATGTATCGGGAGAAAGAATTATAGAATTAGGAAATCACCACTTTTCAATCCCTAAGGAAAACAATTAAGTTAAATATCTGGTAGAGATCAGCGGTAGTTGCTAAAACCATCGGATGAGGGATTCTCAAAGTCAACTGCTTGCCGCAATCTTTGAGAAGCTTTGGAAACTATGACATCTAGGTCCAAGCACCAGACATTCTGATAGAATTGGTCTGGAATGGATTCTGGGCATCAAAATATTTAGAAGTTCCCAGGTGATTTCTAATCAGCAGCCCAGTTACAAACCACTGCCAAAATATCATGCCACAGATTTTATTTATTTATGTATTTATTTATGTATTTATTTATTTACTCATTCATTCATTCATTCATTCACTCACTCATTCCAATCATACAAGGAGAAATGTACCTTACAACGGAAAGATCTGGCCGTCAGTACCTCAACTCAGTGACCAAATTTAGCACCACTTAGAGTCACCAGACAGGCACCTTTTGATGCGATACAATATACATTCATATAATCATGACTATGAAATTGATAATGTACTTTAAATTCTTTTTAATCTCTATTTTTGAGAGACATAGATAGACAGCACGAGCAGGAGAGGGTCAGAGACAGAGAGGGGGACACAGAATCCGAAGCAGGCTCCAGGCTCTGAGCTGTCAGCACAGAGCCCGACGCGGGGCTCGAACTCACAAACGGCTAGATCAAGACCTCCGAAGTCGGAGGCCAAACCGACTGAGCCACCCAGGCACCCCTAGATTAGATAGTACTGAAGCCACGGGGAAGAGCTCAGAAGACGGCAAAAGGTCCGAGGACACGTACCCAGGGCACCCCAATGTGTGGTGTGCCCAGTAATGTCACCATCACAGCCCAGCATCCTCCGGACCCTCTGGGCCCCTTATCTAAAGCCCCCCTCTTCCTGGCCCGGTTCACAGCAAAAGGCTCTCCTTGTTTTCCCCAGTCGGCCCTGAATCTGCCTTTATCTCAACCGCAGCTGCTCTCACAAACTGTCTTCTTCACTTTCTTGCACGTGGCCTCACCTGCTTCCTTTAGCTTTCCTGCTGCCTCCTGGAAAGCAGGGACTATGTCTGAGAAGTCCCTGTATCATCTTCAAACTCCGACAGAGAACTATTCAGTGCTCAGAAGTCCGTGTGGCTTGACAGGCTGAGGCTGCTTGGGAAACGCCCCGTGAGTTCACGCTGGCCCTGCTGTGCCGGTGACCCCACGTCTCCCGGCACATTCCCTCCACGGTGGTGCCACCGGGTGGGAATAAACCATTGCCTCCCGTGTCAGAGATTTAATAAGCGCCAGATAATCTCCCAGCCAGGGAGGAGGGCAAACTGAAAAGTACAAGGAAGAGAATTCACTTTCTTGGTAAACAAACGGACACAAGGCGATACAACACAAGCAAAACCCGAACTGCGTTGGAAGGGGAAAGGCCCCCAGCTCCCACTCGGGGGGCCTGAGCGCACGATCTGTTTGCTGAATGAGGCAAGCCAGTTTGAACACTAAAGAGAGTTGCTCCCTATTACGTTTCTAGGACACTGACATTACCGTGAGGGTTGTGGCACAGTGTTCTCCCTGCACTTCTCTTTCTTGCTTGAATGTTACAAGCCGCCTGCAGCCTTAAAGAGCTGTTGGATCGTTAGCTGTGGCCAGAATGCTGGCTTCTTAAAGCCCAAGCTGCGTCTGGCCGGAAGTACAAAAGACAAAGAGGTTGGCAGAACAGAGGACAGTAAGGGAGGAAGGAAAATGGAAGGGAAGCTGTGCCCTGAAGCTGGGGACACAAAAGGCAGCCCGTGGCAGCAGATGTCAGGGGGGAAGGATACAAATGGTGAATGGGAAGGAGTTGAAACTATCAGCCACAGAGATAAGACAAGTCAAAAAGGAACAGAAAACCGCAACATGGGACGTGGATCCGAGAAGACAGTGAATGCAAAAATGGAAAGAACAGGTGAAGCACAGATCGGTGGGGAAATTAGGTGCTAAAATGGAAAAAAACAATAACTCTTTTTAGAATATACTTTGAAATACTTAAGGGTCTTTGGGTTACTTGGCCAAGAATGATGAATAGAAATGACTTTAATGGAGCTAGACAGAATACATTATTAATTAGCTGTAGTGGTATAGCATGTGCTTGAATTAATTTGGACAAGTAGAGAAATTAAATAATGTATAATTTGTATGATTCATGAAAGTCACAAGGAAGGAATTGTTTTTGGTTACTATAATTAACATAGACTTACTGACGTGTATGTACTTAGGTCAATCAGTGAGTTTTTGTCAATATTTCTGTTAGTAATGAGACTGAACTATGGACTCTATGGTGTGCCGAAACCAGTATGAACAACAAAATGGGAAGGAAAGGAGTGGTTTCTTTTTGAGGCCTTCTGTACTGCTGCATTTCCATGTTCTTTGGCTCTGAATGCAAATTCTAAAACCTAAAATAATTGGGAACATCTGGCCATGGTCAAAATGGAATTATAAAAACTAAAACGCTTTACTACGATTACTGAGAGCTCAGCCAACTTTTAGAGACAGATGAATATCCATGTATCTATTTTGTATACAGTCAGCAATCCAGAAGGCAGCAGGGTCCCATGGACCATCTACCCATGGTCCACTCATGGCCCATCAGGGCTGCTGGAAATGGATAGTCCATTTTCTGGACGAGTCACATGAAGGAGGGTCGGGGAGAAGATAGGATCATTGACCATAAACCAATTAGTTTTGTTTCATTCCAGTATTACTTTTGGCTTTTGCTGGCACAAGTGAAATTAAGAAAGATATCACAAAAAATATTAGGTCTGAAATAATTCAATTGAAAAATGGGCTAAGGACTTGAATGGACATTTTCCCAAAGAAGATGTACGGTAGTCAGCCAATAGGTTTATGAAAAAGTACTCAATGTAACTTATCACCAGCAAGATGCCAATCAAAATTACTATGAGATATCACATCCCATCTGTCCAGATGGCTATTATCAAAAATAAAACGAAACTCAAAAGACAACAAATGCCGGTGAGGATGTGGAGAAGTCAGAATTCCTGCATGCTACTGGTAGGAATAGAAAAAAGCAGACCCTATAGAAAATAGTACGGAAATTTCTCAAAAAAACAAAACAACTACCATATGAGTCAGCAATCCCATTTTGGGATATTTATCCAAAAGAATTGAAATTAGGATCTGGAAGAGATACTGGCACTTCTTTATTCCCTGCAACACTATTTACAATCTCCGAGATGTAGAAATAACCTAAATACCCACTGGAAGAGAATGTGGTATATAGGCACACGGGAATACTATACAGCCTTGAAAAAGAAGGCTGAAAAATTCTGCAACATATGGCAAAATGGAGAAACCTCGAGAACATTACGCTAAGTGAAATAAGCCAGTCACAGAAAAACAAATACTTCATTATCCCACTTATATGAAGTATTTACAACACAGGAAAATTATTAGAATCAAGTTGTGGAGTGGTGGTTGGCAGAGGCTGAGGGGAGGGGGAAACAGGCATAAAGTTTCAGTTAAGCGAGATGAATGCATCCTAGAGATCTGACCCACAACATGTACACTTAAAAATGTGTTAAGAAGGTACATGTCATGTTAAGTGTTCTTACCACAATCAAATAAAGACAAACAAATAAGAACAAAAAAAAAAAAAAGGCAAGGATCAAGCTTTTAAATTGATGCTACTTTTTTTTAAACTCAAGACGTCCAAATATATTTTAGAAATAAAGAAACATTTATTTAAGGAGTGCCAAAAAAAATCAGATCTGAGATTTCGTACGGTTTGCTACAAATATCTGCCAGTCTTCTGACACCAGTGAGCTAAGTGGCTTGTTTCTGTGGCCACTTTTGGATTCCTTGGTACACTAATCTATTCTCTGGTTTCAAGGCCTTTGGGAACTTTTTTTTAGGTGGTCACATCAAGTCCAGTATAGACTGTGGGTAAGGTCACCCTAAAATATGGAGAAAACTGACCATGGCTTTGAACTTGTTTAGGAAGCTCCGAAAATCCCAAGAGAGGGAGGTGATAATAGGTTTTGTGAATGATGCATGATCTCAGGAATGAGCTTGCTCCCTCAGTAGCTCGGGACTGGCTGGTGCTCTGAACAACGAAAGACCCTGGATGGGGACTCCAGCAAATGTGGACCCCCTCTCCAGTGTTGTCCTCACTATGGCTGTTGGCTAGGCAGCAACGACTTGGGGAGGGAAGGTTGCACAGTCCCTTCTCAGAATTTTGGGAGCAGAGCATCCATGATAGAGGAAGTAATACGAATACAGTAAATACACATCCCCGGTAGAAGACCTGTGTTGCACCTTCCACTTGTTGGTCAGGGACAGACACCTAAGCCACAGAGAGGGTGAGAGATTGTTTCAAGTTTGCAGCCCGTCAGAGCGGAAGCCTTCTGTCCCAAGAACGGCGTTCCTTATGCACAACCAGAAATACTCCATGCCTTCGAAGGACAAAAAGGGACCAATAAAATAATGCCCGTAACCCCCGACCCCTGCCTTGACCCTTGGCAGGTGGCCACTCTATGCTGCACTTTACTTACAACTTATCTTTTCAGACGCAGCCTCCTCTCCTCCTCCCGGGACAGTAGGTAGTGAAAGGGACACTCCCTGTAGAGAATGACCAGCAAGGCTTTTCATCAGAGCACAGGGAAACTGTGTTCCAAACAACTCCACACTTGTCTTAATAGGCACGACCTTTACTCCTGGGACACATTTTTCACTGTCCTGTCTGCCGTGTAGCCTGAATCAAACAGTGATTCATTAGAGTTTTTCACATTCTCTCTTTCATTACTAGACGGACCCTTGGGTCATTTATAGGTTGGACCTTGGCCCCTCTCTTCCTTTATTTATAAAAAAGCATGAACGCTCTCCCTGTTCATAGGGAGGCCTGGCTCACTTTCGTCCCATACCCTTTTGTTCACAAGGTCAGTATGTTTGTCTTCTCTCCTCACAGAGATTACTTTTAACGTATCTGATGAGAAGGATGCCCAAAGAAGACCTATAAGGGCCCTTGTCCCTCTGTGGCTTGTTAAATCCCGGGTCGCCTTGTCTTTTGCCTGCCCACCTGTCATGTGGCCTAAAGTGTTTTTCTCTAGGAAGTAAAATTACAGGGAGTGGGTTTTGGCTCAGTGTAAGATGAGCCATTAGCAACTGGAGGCATCTGAAAAATAAGGGGCTGTTCCCAGTAGTGGGAATCTTCTTGGCCTCTGCGGTTTGTGTACCAATCACTGACCACATGTCAGAGACAACGTTAGGAAGGATTAGAGGATCAGACTGGGGCGGGTCAAGAGTGGCAAACCTCTGAGTATTTTTTATGCTAGCGATAAGGAAAGAGAACAGAAGTGAGACAGTCTCGCAGGGCTGGAGGATCCCTCAGGTTCCTTTCCACCTTATTCTATATCTACACGCATATACCCAGACAAGTTTTAGACAAAAAGCTTGTTTCTTAAGAGTTTTTGACCTGGAGCGATCTTTAGGGATCATTTTCGCTCAGCTTTTCTTTCTTTTTTTTTTTTTTTTTCGAATAGAAGAAAATTAGGTTCCAAAAGGTGAAGTATTTTTTTTTCTAAATACAGCTAGTTCTGTTGTTTATTACACACACACACACACACACACACACACACCAGACATGCTCTATGGATTACAGAATACTCAGAACATTTATGGCATGAAGGTGTTCTAAATTTCCCTCCTGACTGCGGCTGGAAATTCCTACTTCTCCATCTGCTGTTACAATCACGGTTTGGGAAAAGGCCTAATTTTGCCCCCCCGTAGAACACCCTGATTCATGAGACATGGAAAGAAACTGGTGGTGGCAGCGTGGGTTTCTGCTAAGACCTCAGAAGCATCATCCAAGAGGAAATAGCGTAGCAACAGGCAGGAAGGTAGTGCGTTGTTTCCATGGTGTGATTTAAGGGGGTACCACGGCTACCATTTCCTATGCCAGTGCCAGTCACCTTTCTGTAAGAATAGTTTCATTGCTTTGGGCCTTGAAGGCATTTGTAGTCTTAAGAGTTCTCTGCCCAAAAATCACAGTTAATGCATCTAATTCTATCAGTTAATGGTTAAGATAACCATTAGCACTTTGAATACCTCCTAGATACTGGGCCCATAATTACCTCCTTTAATTTGCTAGTTGATACATACTTGAGAGGAAATCTCTGCAGGGAATGGTCTACAAACTAGGAAACTGGGGGTCGGGTACCAGGATGATTAGGAAGGGGGGTTCTGGATTCAGATGGAATCTATTATCTGCTGTTGATTAGTACTGTGACCTGAGGAAAGTTAGCTAGCTGGCGTATGTAATCCCAAATTTCTTTATTTGTAAAATAGGGGAAATAATAACACCCCTTGGGTTTATTTTTTAACCATTTTTTAAGTTTATTTATTTATTCTGAGAGAGAGAGAGAGAGAGGGAGAGGAGGGAGAGAATCCCAAGCAGGCTCTGTGCTGTCAGTGCAGAGCTAGATACAGGGCTTGAACCCATGAAACTCTGAGATCATGACCTGAGCTGAAGTCAAGAGTCTGATGCTCAACTGACTGAGCCACCCAGGAGCCCCTAGGGTCATTTTTGAGAATTGGTTTAATAATGCCTGTCAGGCACTTAAGAGAGTGCCAGGCACATATGAAATATTCCATGAATGGTAATTATTTCTGCTATAATATCAAAATCGAGGAACAGACTTGCACAGGGGAGGGAAAAGGCACCAAAGAAGAGTCGTACCCTCAAAACAGGTTTTCCCAAAGTCAACTTGATCCAGGCAGTCTTATTACCAGGGGAAAGGCTGTGTGTCAGAGCAAAGCCAAGGAAAGCAGCCATGTGGACCATGTTGAAAGGGGTCCTGTCCTCCACGCAAGGGTGTTTGCATGGCATCTGGCGTTTTCAGTCTGTCTCCTAGTCTCATTATTCTCCTCATCCCACCCTTCCTTGGAATTTCTAGCCTCCGGATAATTAGACACAGTGTCTCTTCTGTCTGGAAAACATTCTGCTCAACTGGCCTGCTTTACTCTTCCTTGGCTTTCTGGTCTCGGCTTAGATGCAACTTTCCCTGGGAAGCCCCCTCTAGGCTGGGTGGAACCCCTCTCGCGTGTTTCCCCACAGCACCCGGACAGAGAACTTACCACCTTCCCTATAATCGCTTGCTCATGTGTGTCTTCTCCACTAGGCTGTGAATCCACTGAGAGCAGGAAGCCAACTTCTAGCACAGCAAACTGGGCGTTAAGAGCAACTCAGCAAGTTCTTATTATCTAAGCGAGTGAATGAATGACTTATAGGCTGAGGTCTGAGGGCAGGGAAGTTGCTTTGGATTTATCCTTGCACTCCCACCTTATGCGTCAAGGAACAACACATAAGATCGTGTTGCCGAGAGGAAAAAAATGCTCATCAGGATGATATCACTATCGTTCTCCCTTTCCCTTGTAGAAACAGTCCACAGATTACTTAAATGTCAAAACACAGAGGGCTCTTCCTAAACTTAAAAATAATGCACGTAGGAGCCATCTCTGCTTACCAAATGGACGGCTGACCAGGATCTTGGGGCTTTATCAGATGAAGAAAAACGTGTACCTGATTCATTTGCTGGTGGACCTGTCTTCCAAAATCAGTTTTTTTTTCAACTGCGGCATTAAATCACTGTGAAAGGGAAACTGATTTGGGTTTATTCTCAGCTGGATTCTGTGCTATTTTGGAAACAGAGAGTCTCGATTACTCTCCCAAACATCGGGACTTTTCCAATTTAGCTCGTGACCTCGTCTTCATCAGTGGTTGACATAGGGTAACTGTATACTTATCATTCAAACCGAGGCACTTCTGAGCTCCAGCCTGTGCCCGAGGCCTGGGTACGGTTCCTCTTTGTTTCATGTGTTTGACAACTGAAAGAGGCATCACAAACCTAACTTCCTCTAGAACAGAAGGGATTGGGAGGGCGCACTTATCAATATGGAGTTTCAGATGCATGTGGGGTTAAGAACCTTAGTCCAGTTGCTGTGCAATAGGGCTTTGGAATGGAAGAAGAACAACGTGCAGTGGTGTGGGGTTTATCTTTCTGATACAAACTAATTTATTCAGCAAAGATTTCCAACCTAAAAAGAACACGTGCAAGTCAACTACAGACAAATGCGAGATTCTCCTCACCCAGTTTCCCCAACTGTTAATATTTCACCGCATTGGCTCCATTTCTCCCCCTCCTTCTCTGTGCGTGTGTGTCTCTCTCTCAATCGTATGATTTGGAAACAAGAGAGGGAAGTCCCCGCTTCTGATTAAAACCATGGGGGCCGTATCAGCAGGAAGGCTTGGGAAACAACCAAGCAAGAAAGGCTGGAAATTGGAGAACAAAAGTAGTTTTGTAGGCAACCTCTGTTTGCCTGGCACTCTGCTAACTGCTTTGCAAACATCCCCTCTTTAAATTCTTAGAGGAATCCGCTGAAGTGGGTATTATTCCCACTTCCAGACAAGACACTGAGGATCAGAAAGGATAAACAACTTGCCCAAGGTCACAGGGCCAGGACGTGGGCTGTGCCTTGAGCGTACCATTTTAAAGCTCCTCCTTCCGTTATTGTCCACCTGGTCATTGCAAAAACAGTACTCCACTAGGAAATAAAACGGCCCAACTCTGCCCCTAAAAGCTGTGTGATGTCAGTGAAGCCAGTTTACTTGATAGGAATTCAGCTTTCTCGACTGTCAAAGGAGGGAGGCTGGGTTAGAGTAGGCATTTAGCTAGGTTCCAATAGGACAGCTGGAGGTCAGCAACGAAGTCATGGCTGGCTGTTGGGACAGTCAGAGCCTGTCCTGGCAGCTCTCCGCAAGAAGCCACATCCAACCAGACAGGCCCAAGATGTGGTGCCATGACAGGAAACCCCTGACCAAATCAGGAAGAAAAAGCTGAAACCCTGTTTCCTGGCCCTAAGTGATGAACATTCCTCCCTTAGTTAACAACTGCTGATAAAAGATAGAAACCCAAACCCTGAGGACATAGCTCGCTCTCTCTCTCTCTCTCTCTCTCTCTGGGTCTCACCTGCTCTCTCTCTCTCTCCAGAGTGTACCTTTTGCTTTAATAAACTTTCCCATGTGTATTACTCATCCGCTGTGCCACTGTGAATTCTTTCTGGTGACAAGATCAGGAAGCTTCCACGATTCCTCAGGGCCTGGCTGGGTTGAGGCCCCAGGGCCCGGGTCTCCCCAGTTCACCCCGCAACAGTTAGACTACCTTAATCTCAAGATTCCTTCCAGCTCCAAACTCTTTGAATAATTTAGGAAATGTAATATTTTTGTTGGCTCACTAATACAAGTTTTACGGTACACATATTAAGGTGTACCGTAAGAATGGGAGAAATGGGACTTAGCACATATTTAGTTCGGTAGCAAAGTAGGGGGTTCCTCCTATCTGTCAGGAAGTCTACTTGGTAGCCTTTTGACAGCTTCTATGGGTCCTTGACCTTTTGCTATTTTCCCCTCTGCTGGCCATGGCCACTACGCTTGGACCTTCCGGTCCAATTCTGAAGGACAGGGGTTGAGAGAACCTCTGATGGATAAATGAAAGGAGTGATTGAAGGACTCTATTCCTGTTCACAGGCTTGGTTTTGAACTCACCCTTAATGGCCCGGAAGTCATCTTGTCCATGTGTAAGTTGCCCTAGGTGGTCCATTCATCTTCAGACAATTCTAAATATGAAAAAAAAAATTCTCTCCTAAATATTTGACTTCCCTTCAGAAACTAGAGTATGCATACCCACAGACTGATGCAATAATGCTCCAGGAGGCCCCTACACAAGCCCGTACGGTAAATACAGGGTAGCACCCATTGCTTCAAATTAAATTTTGGTGACAAAAAAAAATGTATTTTTTTTGTAAACTTACACACTGATGTCTTATGAAGCAGCCTAAAGAGTCCCATAAATTTTTAACGTAGAACCTGGGAACTACTGACAATCTTACCATTGCCCTGATTCTTTTGCCTTGCCCTCCCTGCCCGCACCCCCCACCCCAACTCCGGGAGGGATGGATCAGGAGGAAAGCATTCTCTTTCTTCTGTCATTAAGGATGCTGGGGTGTGAACGTTTGAGAGGCAGGGACATTTAAGGAATAGAGCATAGTGCCCAGCATATAGTATGTGCTAAAGATATAGCCATTATTGTTACTATTGTTCTATCAAGCTCAATTATCTTTTTGTATAATTTCTCAACCTCAGCTCTAACTTTTTGGTATTGTTTTGTTTCTTTACAATAGGAATTCTTTTAGCATTTGGCAGCCAGGGAAGGCAGACTGAAACTCAATCCCATTTACTTGAAATCTACCCCTTGGTTCCAAACATCAATGGTTTCAAATCTATTCCTTGGGAAGACAGTGAAAGCCAATGACACATGACCAGTATGTGATGGCAGCTATGCTCTCTCTCCTGAGACTTTTTCTTCCTGACAAAAAATTCCTATTCCTTCAACTCTTCTTTGTATAATAATTTTTATCCTATGGTTTTATCAGGATGGTTCTCTTACCATCCTGATACTCCCCCCACCCCCCCACAAAAGATACTCTACTTTATCTATATCTTTCTCAAAGAACTGATCCAATAGTCCTAATAGGCATCTCTTATTTGCACTCTGTGCCTTCAGCTGGAGGCTGATTGGCCTCAAGAATTTGTTCACTGGTACTAACTGGAAAGTGATATAACCTATTAAATAGTTCAAGTTATTTGACGGTTCAACCACACCGAGATATGACCTCACGCTAGTCAGAGTGGCTAAAATGAATGAATTGGGAGACTATAGATGCTGGAGAGGATGTGGAGAAACGGGAACCCTCTTGCACTGTTGGTGGGAATGCAAACTGGTGTAGCCGCTCTGGAAAACAGTGTGGAGGTTCCTCAAAAAATTAAAAATAGACCTACCCTATGACCCAGCAATAGCACTACTAGGTATTTATCCAAAGGATACAGGAGTGCTGATTCAGAGGGGCCCGTGCACCCCAATGTTTATAGCAGCACTTTCAACAACAGCTACCTTAGGGAAAGAGCCCAACTATCCATCAACTGATGAGTGTATAAAGAAGAAGTGGTTTATATGTACAATGGAATCCTCCTTGGCAATGAGAAAGAATGAAACCCTGCCATTTGCAGCAACATGGATGGAACTAGAGGGTATTATGCTCAGTGAAATAAGTCAATCAGAGAAAGACAGACATCACATGTTTTCATTCATATGTGGAACTTGAGAAACTTAAAGAAGACCATGAAAAAATAGTTACAAATAGAGAGGGAAGGAGGCAAAACATAGGAGACTCTTAAATACAGAGAACAAACGGAGGGTTGATGGGGGAGAGGGGAAGACGGGTGACAGGCAATGAGGAGGGCACCTGTTGGGATGAGCACTGGGTGTTGTATGTAAGTGATGATTCACGGGAATCTACCCCCAAAACCAAGAGCACACTGTATACACTGTATGTTAGCCAATTTGACAATAAATTATATTCAAAAAAGTAAAGGTATATGACTATTCAGCCCTCGTTTCTTTCTTCTTTTGTTTCCTTTTTTTTTTTTTTTTTTTCTTAAGTAACCTCATTTCCTTGTTAGGAATTATCTCTTCCCCAGCAGCTACTGTCTGTTGGGATTATAAACAGGAGTCCTGTCTACTCCTCCCCAAGAACTGGGTAATGACGCAAATTAGGCCAATCTGCTGTTCTCTGCCTGGAATTTGAATCTTGAACAGAAGGACAATAACGCTGAAAGTAGTTGGACTTTCTTCCCGCCCTAACAAGGCTCCTTGATCATACTGTTCTTGTATGATCACCGCTCTGGCTCCCGCTTGCCAGCCTTCCGTGCTTTCTCTGAGCCCCACGTTCTTCCAGTACTTCCCTTTGGCTTCCCTAGGCTGGACTTGCCATCTATCGCTTGCCATCAGAGGAGCTTAACTACCACTGCCATTGTCGTGGCGGTGTGCCTGTCTACTCTGTGAAGACTCTGCAACGTCTCTCCCTAAAGGTGTCTTTCATACTTGTTCACACAACTTAAAACATTGTAGATCATCTCCTGCCTTTATTTTTTAACCATAATTTGCAATCTACCTTTATTTCCAGGGGGCTGAACCCAGGGTAGAGAAGTCCGAATGCGTTGCCATCTTCCTCTCTTTCCAACGAGATGACTCTCTAATTTTTACCAGGGAGTCAATTAAACAAAGCCTCTATTTTTTTTTTTTTTGATGGAACATAAAAGGTTAGTGGCCTTTTGAAAAGGCAAAATGTCTGCCTCTTAAATGGGAAAGTGTCCGCTCAGTTGTGGAGTCGCGTGGGGCGCAGGGCGTTGTGTTCTCTTCTAAGCGGGGCTGGGGGAGTAAGGAGCACATGCCACTGCCCAAATGTCAGTGTTCCGCGGTTAAGTCAGAGCTCATTCCTTTGCTGCTGTTGAAATGACAAAAGGAAAGCAGGTATCCGAGCCTAAGGTTGAAATCAGTTCTTCAGGGAGGGTGAAGGCGTTGTCACTGAAGTGGCCAAGCACCTCGAGGCTGGTGGTGTAGTGTTAAAGTGACACAGTGACGCCATCTGGTCAGACAACTTGGACGCACTGGGGTCTGCACTCATCTCCTTCAGGTTCAGATTTTTGTTACTACGGTGTCCAACTCTTTCCTTGCGGATGAGATCTTAGTCGGACACTTGCCCGGGATTGCCAGCTCCTTCCTCTGGGAAGTGCATGCTGAGACAGAGTTGGTGCGAGGAGCTTCTTGGGGGTACCATCTGCGAAAGCAGGAATGGAAAGGAAGCAAGATTGAGCAGGGACAGCCCCAGGCCACCGTGCAGATCTGAGAGTCTCTGTTAACCCAGTAAGGAGCTCCCATTACATCCAGAAAGCTTGCTGATTTCAGCAGTCCCGCTTTGGGTCCTGTATGCTCATCTCATGGATGAGGCAGGGGACTGCCCCGAAAGAGAGCGGCATCCATTCACAGTCTGTGGACCCTGAAATAGCTAAGGCCTACAGGTATTGAACTTCTTGCAAATGAATGGAGATCTGAGCAACGGACTTCCACGGCTGTCACACTGCCCCTCTGAATTGTGTCCTGATCCATTCATGCAGAATTCCTCAATGCGTGTACTCTGGGGCCAGTGCAGGTTTGAATCCCAAGTTCTAACAATCCTTGCTCATGTGTGACCTTAGAAAAGAATGTTAAAACTCTCTGTGCCTCATACCCCTTATCTTTAAAGTAGAGATAAAATCAGCAATAGTCTTATAGGATTATTGTAAAGTACTTAGAAAAATGCTTGACATGGTATATATTGTATGTAAATTATACATACATGTAAAATGCTTGCAAAGTATATATTTGCTATTATGTGTTTGAATGTCAACTCCAAGCCAATCCCATTGATCAATAGCGTTCAAATGACCCTCTTTGAACTAGCTTAGTTGTTTGTGAAACTATGATTACAATTTACCTTTCATTGAAAGTACATCTGAGAGACTTGGGGGACACTAACTAATGCCCCAATTACTAATCACTGATTAGTAACGCCTTAGCCATGCATCATGTGCAGACTTCATTGTTTCTGGTTTTTGTTTTGAAAGATTTTTTTTCTTTTTTAATTTTAGCTCTATTGAGGTATAACTGATATACAAAAAAATTGCACACATTTAATGTATACATCTTGATGAGTTTACACATATGCATACAACTTACACCCATAATACCATCACCACAACGAAGGTACCAAACATATCCATCACCTCCAAAAAGTTCCCTCTGTGTGTGTGTGTGTGTGTGTGTGTGTGTGGTAAGAACACATAAAGTGAGCTCTATTCTTTTAACACATCTGGAACTGTACAACACTGTATTGTTAACTGTAAGTACTAGGTTTTACAGTGGGTCTCCAGAACTTTCTCATCTTATATAACACAAATTTTACACCCATTGAAAATCAATTTCCCATTTCCCCCATTATACACAGAAGAAATAATCTGGCAACTTGCAATACAGCAGAAGAACAGCATTAGATTTTCATATCAGACTGTCATGATTTATGGCACATTTTCAGAAATCAAAACCCTATTCTAAAAAGAGGAGAAAGAAGGAAGATGTGCAGAAATCTCTACACAGAAGACTCAGGATCAACTAAAACTCACTCAGTTCTACTGAATAGGGAGTTAGACCATCTGAACTCTAACCCCAGCTCTCCATAAAGTCTTTGGATGATCCTGGGAAGAATCATATGTTGTTTCTCTGGGCCTTAGATTATTCATCAGTGACTTCTATGATAATTTAAACCTCAATAATTTGTAGAATTTTGGAACAATCTTTTTTTTTTTTTTACTAGGCTCGCCACTCAACATGAGGCTTGAACTCACAACCCTGAGATCAAGAGTGTCATGCTTTTCTGAGTGAGCCAGTGAGACACCCCAGTACTCTGTAGAATCTGGAAGAAAGGACAAGGGGGTAGCACTTTGGAAGGGAAAAAAATAAAGCAGTATTTGTTGTATTGATTCCTTTTCTTTCTCTAGTCGTTACAAAGTTGTGTAGGTGCTGTGGTCTAATCTGTGTGAGACACATTCCCCTGTAGTACCATTTACAATGAGAAGGTACGTGGTAAATCACCGAACTAATTTTATGGAAACAAATTGTTATAATAATATTATTTTCAATGGCTTTCTTAATGCAGCCCTAGTTTGACAGGTGAAGCCAGGTGGGGCTCACATTGATTTAACCAGTCTCACTTGATAACCTTTTACAACAGGGAACTGGTAACCACAGTGACAATTATTATTTTCTTCATCTTTCAAGCTCATTATCTGCTCACTGTTTTTTGTCACTGCCACCAACAGGGTAGAGCCACCCATAATCTGGGCTTTCTCTCTCTTATTTTAAACACAAAGAAAACAAGGGCACAGGGAAAAAGAACAGTATTATAAAGTTTAATTTTATAAAGACCCTAGCTGAGGGCAAGTAAGTGTTTCTTTAATGGTACCATAACATTTCATTAATTAAATAAGTCTTTTCTGTCACCCAGCATTGGGTTAGCTCTTGAGCCTAGCACTATGGTAGGTGCTAAGGCTATAGTAGTGAGTAAAAATCCACCTTGACAACCCATGGCAGAGTCAGACAACGGAAGGTAATTCACAAGGACATAAACATAAGGGAAATGTACAGACAGCTCTGAGAATGTGAGCCCGGCCAGCTCTGGTCTGGGCTGGGGCAAGAGGCCAGGAAAAGTCCTCCTGAGGAATTGACTTTTGAGCTCAAAGATTAAACAAAAAGCACAGTCTATTCTGCTCCTCTGACACGTGTTTCCGTAAGTCCGATCGGCTCACGCATGATTGGTAAGTTGGAGAACGGTGCCTGTATAAAGTGAAAGTCACACTCTTTGACGATGTGGATTTTCTCCAGCAACTGCAACCAAGAAATGCAGCTCAAGGCAAAATCCACTCACAGAGCTGCACAGAGCGAGTGTGAGAGAATATGGCAGTGCGTGTGTTGCCCGTCTGTCCTGTTACTCCTCCCCCAGCCTGGACACAAGCTCTACTTTAGAAGTATTTAACTGTGGGTCCTTTGATCTTTGAGCATTTGCCCTTTCTCTCTGTAAATGGGGAAACTCAGTCCTTCTTCACCCTCCTTCATCATAAAAACTTGAGCTTTTGGGGGAGATTCCCATATTTATAATAGCATTGCTTTATTTAGTAGGAATAAAATGTCATTTTAGTGGGACTGGTATTTTCTACGAGGATGATTATTGTTTTTTGGTGTTGTTGCTCAGATGAGAACATTGCATAGATTTTGAGTTGTGTGTCCCAGTTTCATTTTCCTTTAAGATTCTGCAAGGGAGTGCTTTCAAGTACCTCACAGCAGAAACACCTTTATTTGAAAGCAAACTCACAATTGAAAATTATATGCAACAACTATTCATTTGTAAATAAAACCCTTTTTCAAACAGCTCACCGCAGGCATGCTAAATCTCAGCTTTTTGTGTGTGTGTATCTTAAGTATATGGCTTTTACTTTACCTTTTGAAATAATTGCGACATAGAGAAGTTATTTGACCTATTTAAGGTGACAACATGAGCCATACACTCTAAGTTCACAAGATGAACTTTGATAAATGTGGTCACCATCTCAAAAGTTACCCTCATGCTTCTTCCTGGTCAATCCTCCCCACCCCCATCCCAAACAACCACTGATCTCTTTTTGGATCACTATGGATTAGATCTGTCTTCTCTAGAGTTTTCTGCGTCCGGCGGTCAAGTATGTCCTCAGCAACAGCATCTGCAACAGGTGTTAGTCGGGCTGATTACTTCTGCACACACTTGGCCAGTGAGGTGACATGAACCCAAAGAAGTTCGTAAACAACTGCCAGTTTTCCAAAGGAGTTGTACCTTGTTACCTTCTCCCTGGCAGGGAGTGACGGTTCCAGTGGCTTCACATCCTCAACAACGCTGTGTCTAGATCATCTTCTTAACTTTAGATGTGATTTGTCTATTTCTCCTGTACATTGTGTAGATTTTCACTTCCTCCGTTTTCATGTTTTTTTTAAATCAAATATACCCGGGTCCCACACTGTTGTGTCTTCCTGATGAAATGACTTCTTTTTTGTGCTGAAATATCACTTTTTATCTCAAGTAAAATTCTCCTGAAATTTACTGATATGTGTTTTCTAGTGGTTGCTGTAATGTGTGCAATATGCAAATGCACGTAATATTATGCCACATCACATATACTACAAGGATTGGACAAGAGCGTGTTTTCATTTTCTTCTCCTATTCTTTGTGCTATTGTTGTTCTGCATTTTATATCTAAATACACTATAAACTCCAATGCATTATTATTATTATTATTTTGTCTTAAGTGGTCAGTTACCTTTTCTGTAAATTCACAATTGAGAAAAAGACGTTTTCTACACGTTCCTATATATTTATCATTTCCAGCACTCTTTATTCCTTTGGGGAGAATCAGGTTTTCATCTGGTATAATTTTCCTTTTTGTCAAAAGCACTTACTTTAATATTTCTTGCAGTGCAGGCCCACTGGTGGCACTTCTCACAGTTTTTATTAGATGAATTCTTTATTTTGCCTTCATCTTTGAAAGATTTTTGTCACGTATAAAGTACTGGGGTTTTTCTTTTTCTTTTTCTTTTCTCTCAAGCACACAAAAAATGTTGTTCTACTGTTAAGGCAGCCAGCCTCCAACGTGGCCATCCATGTTCCCTACCTCCTGGGGCTCATATGTCTGTATAGTCCTGTCTCACACTGAACCAGGGCTGTGCCCCATGTGGTCAAGAGAATATGACTGAAACTGCAATATGTCACTTCTCAGACCGTTTAGGTGGTCACTGCATCTCGGCCTTGGTTCCTTGGAGCACTCATTCTGGATGCAGGCACTCACCATGACACACGGATCTCAAGCAGTCTCACGAAGTGGACCACGTGGAGAGAAACAAACCAAACTGGTCAGTATCGGCTTGTCAGAGTGATACACTTGGGAAGTGGCAATCTCATGAAAATACCCAATCAGAGCTGCCTAAACGAGCTAGTCCCAAATTCCTGACACAGAAATTGTGAGCAATAATGTTATTATTGTGGTTGAAAGCCACTAGATTTGGGGTGATTTGTTAAGCTGCATAACGCAATTTTCTTTTGGCTTGCATGGTTTTTTTTTTTTAATTTAAAAATGTTTTTATTTTATTTTTGAGAGAGAGACAGACAGACAGAGCATGAGCAGGGGAGGGGCAGAGAGAGGAGACACAGAATCCAAAGCAGGCTCCAGGTTCTGAGCTGTCAGCACACAGCCTGATGTGGGGCTTGAAGCCATGAACCGTGAGATCATGACCTGAGCTGAAGTCGGTGCTTAACCGACTAAGCTACCCAGGCGCCCCTGACTTGTGTAGTTTTTGATGATCAGTGTATGGTCATTCTTAATTTTGTTCCATTCTATACAGTGTGCCTTTTTTTCTTTAGATGGCTTTAGGATTTTCTCTTTGTTGCTGGTTTTCAGTAATTTAATTATGTTGTGCCTTGGTGGTGTGTGTGTGTGTGTGTGTGTGTGTGTGTGTGTATGAATCTTGCTATTTGTTGACATTCTTGGGTTCATAGTTTTGAACAAATTTGGACATTTGTGGCCATTACTTCTTCACACACATGTATGTTAGACTCTTTGATATTTTCCCATGTGTCACCCAGTGTCCAAATTTTTTCCTCATTAGTTTTTCTTTGTTTCATTTTGGACAAAGTTTTGCTACATCATCAAGGTCACCAATCTTTCCTTCTGCGAGGTCTAATTTGAGATTAACACTATCCAATGGATATTTTATTTTTCATCTGTAGAAGTTCCATCTGGAAGTTCTTACGTGTTAATCTTTTCCTATAAGCCATTAATCATATTGAAAATATTTATAATACCTGTTTTATTCTTGCTCATTAATTCCATCATCTCTGTTATTTCTGAATATATTTCCATTAATTTATTTTTTCCTCATTGTGAATCACAGTTTTCTTCTTCTTATGTTTACTCTAGTAATTTTTTTGGATGATGAAATGGTGAGTTTCACATTGTTGAGTGCTGGATTTTATTGTATTTCTTTAAAGAGTGTTGCACTTCATTTTAGCATGCAATTAAGTTACATGCAGGTTAGCTCGAGGCTCTTCTTAAAATTTTTTTAACGTTTATTATTGAGAGACAGAGAGAGACAGAGCATGAGCATGGGGGAGGGGGGCAGGGAGAGGGGGAGACACAGAATCCGAAGCAGGCTCCAAGCTCTGAGCTGTCAGCAGAGAGCCCAACGTGGGGCTCAAACTCACAAACTGCGAGATCATGACCTGAGCCGAGGTTAGATGCTTAACTGACTTAGCCACCCAGGTGCCCCTAGCTCAAGGCTCTTCTTAAAAATCCTCAATGGTAAATATCTAGAGTAGTTTTTCTCTGTCCCTACTACAAGACGTGAGCTCTCCAGGATCTTGGCTAAGTGCCCTATGCATTCGTCAACATCTCTTTACTCTGGCTTTTGGCAATTTGAAAGATTCCCAGTCCTGTGTGAGCTCTGGGACTCCTCCTGCTTTAAGTTGCCTAGTAATTACTTATTCCCCCAGAAGTTAATTTTTCCTGGTCTTGTGGAGTCTCATCCTATGCCTGTTAAGATTGATATTCAGTTCACACTTCAAGCAGACTCCCAGACAGATTTCTGGTACTCTTTCTCTAAGTATCTCCCTCTTATCTAGTGTTCTGCCCTGTGAATTCTGGCCATTTCAGTCTCCCCAAACCCAGTCTGTCTCCTCAACTCAATGACACTTCTGGGCCCTGCTTGGGTTCCCCCTTGCTGCACTGCCCTCCAGAAATTGTCTCCAAGGCTAAAAGCGGAGGTACCTGTAGGGCTCACCTCATTGGTTTCCCTTCTCGAAGAGACCACAGGGCTGTGCTACCTGCTGTTCAATATTGAAACCGTCTCTGTTGTTATTTTTTGGTCCATTTTTCTAGTTGTTTATGGTGGGAGGGTAATTCCAGAGCCCGTTCACAACCAGAAGTGGAAGTTCTAACCAAACGTTCTTGTTAAGAAGACCCTAAGACATGAAAAATCATCATGTCTTTCACAGTATTTGTATCCCCATGTGCCGGCACACAAAGGTAATCATTTCAATGGCTGCATTTGTGACATTTTCTGGAAAAGCCTGTTTATCACAGGCCCCCACAAAGACACAACCTTTGTGATGTAGAATGAGACCAATCTGATGCAACCCAAATTGGTGAGCTCTCTCTGTCTTCTGGTCAGTCCTCCTACCATACTCATGGGCTCTGAGTCTTATTTCCAGAGTCCTCCTCAGAGGGCAGGGAGGCCAGATTCTCTGTTTGTGACAGATTTTTAGATTCTAGGGGTATGGTTCCATGTGCTGTATTGAATTCAGGATTACGATATGTCTTCTTAAGATATTGTGCCTTTTGGGGCACCTGGCTGGCTCTGCTGGTGGAGCGTGTGACTCTTGACATTGGGGTTGTGAGTTCAAGCCCCATGGTGGGTGTAGAGACTATTTAAAAATAAAATCTTAGAAAACAACAACAAAAAGATATTGTGCCTTTATGTTTTACTGGACTTAGATGCTGTTACGGTCTGACTTTGCCCCAGCACAGTGACAATGCTTCATCGTCCTCACTGTTCTTACTCTAGGCAAAAAGAGCCCTGGCTGGAGCCAGGGAAGAGCTTCTAGTTTGGACGCAGTTGTTCTGAGAGGGAAAATGACTCTTTTCCTGATAATTAGGAATAATAATAAAATAATAACCACTTCTACCATTACCCTAACAAATAATTCCCTAGTGGTAGGAATGATAGATAGAAATCATTATGAAGGATGTATGTTGAATGAATGCACAAACCAACAAATGTTATTACTGATAGTCAATGGATGCTGGATTGTAAAGGATGATAAAATGCTGGCACAAGATATGCCCCTCTTCTGCCCAAAAAAGTCTCTTCACTAGCCTAGGAGGGTCCTTTTTATTGAATCCACTCCACCGTCTGACAAAACGTGCTACTGCTGGGCTTTCTTGAGCAGCCGAATATGTGCATGTCCAACTTCTTTTCAAAGCATTCTCCTTTCATTTCTAGCTGGCAAAAATTAAAGCATGGTAGGTCTCAGACATAACAAGGGGCATCATGCAGCTGAATGAACCAAGTAATTTTGATTTCTTATTTGTTCATCAGCCGAGGATTCCCCCCCCCCTTTTTTTCTGTAGCCTCGCTCTATATAGTTTCAGAGAAATTTCCTGTTTAGGAGGGAAAATCCCAGAAGATTAACTCACTCAGAGAGTTAAAAGACTATTTTCCTTTAAGCATTATTCAAAAGAAACTAATTATCTGTAGAGAGCTAGGAGAGTTTGCAGTGACCTCTCAGGCTGAATTTGTAGAGGCTTCATAGGACGATTTTTGATTGCTAAGCTATACTCATAGAATTTTTAATTTTAATAATCTTCTGTAAAATATTAAAACCAGATTCACTGCAAAATATCATGGCAGCTGCTCTTTGGTTAGCCGCAATTGTGTATCAGAACTGAATGCTACTTTGAAGGTCTGTTGGCTCTATTAATTTGGTTCTGCTCTCCATTAAGTATATAGTTAAAAAGGAAAAGTTCTATTATTTGCATATATGTCAAGACCCTGGTTCATCTCTGTCATCACAAATGAGAAAAATATTGAACATTCCCTAGAAGGGAGACAACTGCATTCTTTAAATCCAGAGAAGACAATTTTAAAGGAAATTCTTTTTTTTAAATTTTTTAAAAAATGTTTATTTATTTTTGAGACAGAGAGAGACAGAGTGCAAGTGGGGGAGGGGCAGAGAGAGAGGGAGACACAGAATCTGAAACAGGCTCCAGGCTCTGAGCGGTCAGCACAGAGCCCGACGCGGGGCTCGAACCCACGAACTGTGAGATCATGACCTGAGCCGAAGTCGGACGCTTAACCGACTGAGCCACCCAGGCGCCCCGGAGAAGACAATTTTAATAAGCTTGGTTCTTTCTAACAATTTTAAGACAACAGGAACAGATCTGGGAAATCGAGGGCATGTGACTTCTGGAAAAGTAAGAGGCCAGCCTGACATGCTTGTCTAGGTGGTTATTTAGGTATAAGATTAGGAAAGCGGCACTCATTTTTATAAACTGGAAATGGAGAGGGCAGAGAAGAAAATCTCCAAGTAACACATTAACGTAGCACTTGGAAAGAAGCTCACATTGGGGCAGTGCCTTGCATCATCCATTTCTTGTGAGGATTGAATGAATTACTACATGAAAAGTGCTTCACACAATGGCTGGTAGGTAGGGAAAGTTCTCTAAGGGTCGTCCCATGTGATTACATTGGTTGACACAATGGCTGTCTGCTTCCAAGGTCAGTCATTCATTGGAAGTAGGGAAGTCTGTTTTCAGAGCTGTGACAATTTGGATCATAAAACTTCATGCCATTTGATCACTAACCTGGAAACCCATAAGCAAGCTGCAATGATTGATGTGATCAAGTCTTGCCATGCTAAAAAAATTTTCTGTGATTTATCTGTATGTCACTTTGGCTACCTTTTTTTTTCCTGTTTTTTTCTTGTGTTGTCATAGTCCTTCAAATGGCCATTCAAGATGAATTAAAAAAAAGATGATGAGGGCACCTGGGTAACTCAGTTGGTTGAGCGTCCGACTTTGGCTCAGGTCATAATCTCCCGGTTGGTGAGTCCAAGCCCCCCATCTGGCTCTCTGCTGTCAGGGCATAGCCTACTTTGGATCCTCTGTCCCCCTACTCTCTCTCTGCCCCTCCCCACCACATGTGTGCCTGCTCTCTCTCTCTCTCAAAAATAAACATTTAAAAAAAAGAAGAAGGAAAAAGAAAAAAAAGATGACCAGAAGGGCAGTGATCTGGTAATTAAAGAAAGCAAGCAAAGTTATGCATTTTTCTCTAAGAACAGACCTAGAATTAGATCTCATAAGTTTTCATACATAAGGTTCTATTACAATTAATATCCAAGTAGTTGACAGGTTCTTTCCCCCCACACGGCAGGCTGGCCCTCCCTCCCTCCCTCCCTCCCTTCTTCCCTCCCTCCCTCCCTTCTTCCCTCCCTCTCCTGTCATTCTTTTCATTTTTTTTCTTGTTAAAATTTCCAACTAACTGGAGATCCTTTTTTCTTTTTAATGACTTTTTTCTACGTTATTTTTGCATTATGGTCGGACAGGGATGATACCATTGTGACAGTTTGAAATTGTCAAAACTTACGTTGCTGGCTAACATCTGGTAAGATTTTGCATATATTCCGCGGCAGCTTGGAAGGAGGCGTACCGGTGTCCTCTCTGAATGTGGCATTTATAAAGACGTTTGAGCCATTTTATTGCTCATTGATTATTTTCATCTACCTAATCCTTTAGGAATGCACTACTTATATTAATTTCCTCAGGTCTACAGTAATCTATTTTTAAACTTTAAAATGATAATGTTGGGGCGCCTGGGTGGCTCAGTCGGTTAAGCAGCCGACTTCGGCTCAGGTCATGATCTCACGGTCCGTGAGTTCGAGCCCCGTGTCGGGCTCCGTGCAGACAGCTCAGAGCCTGGAGCCTGTTTCAGATTCTGTGTCTCCCTCTCTCTGACCCTCCCCCATTCATCTTTGTCTCTCTGTCTCAAAAATAAACAAACGTTAAAAAAAAATTTTTTTTAAATGATAATGTTACGGCATGTTACTGGGCACATCAATTTATGATAGAAAACATTCATTGTGAATTTTCTGTTTTTAAAAAGTTTTATTTATTTATTCTGAGAGACAGAGAGAGAGCGAGCACGGGGTCGGGGAGGGGGAGGAGTAGAGAGAGAGGGAGAGAAGATCCTAAGCAGGCTCTGTGTTGTCAACACAGAGCTTGACAAGGGGCTTGAACTCACAAACCACGAGTTCATGACCTGAGCCAAAATCAAGAGTTGGACGCTTAACCAAATGAGCCACCCAGGTACCCCTCATTGTGAATTTTCACTCTTTAACAGAAGTAACTATAATATTTAACCCTTTTTCCCTTAATTTCTACTTTGATGTGTGTATTATAACTGATGTTTTCTTTTTCTTTTTTTTTTGCAGTGAATATTGGCATAATGTACCTTTATTACATAATATATCTTAATTTTTCTGAGTTACTTTTGGGTACATATCTTACCAAGAATGTAGAGGTGGATTTTGTTTATTTGACCCACTTAAAAGTCGTTTATTTTAATGGTGAGATTATTTCCTTTACATTTATTTTTATTACATATGTTTATTCTCTTATCTCATGTTTCTTTCTTCTCTCTGCTTCATTTATTCTGTATCTTGACATAGTGTTTGTGGAACTTCTTCTTTAATTTTCTTTCGTAGTTTTATGGATTAAAGCCAATATTTAGTTTCACTAATGATTAAAAAAAATTTGTTTTTGTGCATTTATTTATTTTTGAGAGAGAGAGAGACAGACAGACAGAATGCAAGGGGGGAGTGGCAGAAAGAGAGGGAGTCACAGAATCCAAAGCAGGCTCCAGGCTCTGAGCTGTCAGCACTGAGCCCGACGCGGGGCTCAAACTCATGAATCGCGAGATCAGAATCTGAGCTGAAGTCTGACACTGAGCCACCCGAGTGCCCCATAGTTTCACTAATGATTTATTTTAAATCCTCAGGTACAAACTTTCTCAGCTTATCAATATGAAATAATATCTCGTGACTGACACCTATTATGATGAAGAATTCATCAGGGATAACATTTCTTCCATTTTGCAGGGGTTTCTTGGTATCCTCTGGGAGTTCTTCCTAGATAACTCCTGAATTGTTAAAACAGTAGTTGTTTAGAATTTATTATCTCTACTTTCAAGAATTAAATTTGCATCTTGTTTTACAACCTTAAGTGCCAGGTCGTTTGGATTTGGTTATGTGTTTTAACTCACGTATCGGGGACTTTCATGCCACTGAACCCCCACCTGTAACTTCTTTTAATTGTATCTCCTGTTTGCCACTGGTTAATGTTCTCAAGCCATTTTCCTCAGTAGAGTATGAGCTGTGTACTTTCTGAAGGTTTGCATATTTGATAAGATTTTTCTGTTATTGCTGTATGAAAAGGACATTTTACTGAATTATAGAACTCATGAGTCATGGCTATTTCCTTTAAAAAGTATGGGTTCCCTTTTCTTTTGGCATTGAATGCTGCAGAGATACGTGACTCCAGTCTGTTGGGTTTTTTTTTTTTTTTCTCACCAATAACCTGCAGTGCTGGGTGTCAGATAATGTTATCAGTGGACTGTTCAGCAGCCTGAATATGGTAGGGAGGAAACAGGGTCACACGTGGTTCAGGAAGGGAGGGAATTTACGTATCACGGAAGTTGTGTTTCCACTCTTTGCTGAAATTATTCTACTGGAAATTTTTTTGCATTTGTTTTATTGCTCAGCCTGGTCTCCACTCCAAGTACACAGGATGGGCCCAGCTTTCTCTGGGATCTTCCCTGGGGCTTTTACTCACCAAACGTGGAGCGTGGCTTGTCATTGTGGATGCATGTCGCTCTACACACGGCGCCCCAAATCATCTCTAATTTGGGAGTGCATTTTAATACATCAGGAGGAAGTGGCCAGGTACATAAAATTCTGGATGAGAGAAAACTTGGAGGGAGATCTCTCTTGGAGAGGATTTCATTGGTGGTCCTGCTCCAAACTACGTGACAGTAAAATAATTCCAATAGAAAAAGTGTCTCCGTAGGGGTGGTCTTCATCTTTCTCAGGGTCTTTTTGGCCCGTTCACAATGGAATCGAGGGTTCTGCCTCTGTCCGTTTCAGGAAAATACTTCTCGAGGTTGGAACGAATCTGTGCTGCTGTTGGGAAACTACGCAGCGAGCGGAATTGCTACAAGGTTTTCTGCTAAGCCCTAGGGTTGCTTTCCTGCCCCGCCCTTGAAGCCTCTGAATCTGTGCATGTGTCCTATAGGCTGCTCACCCTCACCTCTTGCCCTCACTCTCATTGTTAGGATTTCTGGAGAAATCTGTCAGGACTTGCTTCTCTTCCTTCAACATGGCCCCACCTCCAGGGCAGGAAAACCAAGTGGGCTTTTGGTGAGATCTTTTGATTCTGTTTCACCTTTGCCTTATAGATCATATAATCCTCTGCTGATGTGTTACTTCAGCACTGAGGACTTGTTTCTGATATTTTACTTTCATGATTTTGTCCATTTCTGGGCAGAGGGTTTGAAACTAGTTGTCTCGGGGTCACCTTCCCTAGAATTTAAAATATTACTGAGAGGTTTTGCACAAATCGTGATTCATCTCCTTCTTAGGAATCAGAAAGATTCCTTGGAAAATCCTTTTTTCTGGTCACTCTGAGCAATGTGGCCAAGTTCATTCATTTTTCAACTGGTTCATATCAGTTTTCTTTGGACTTTGCTCCCCCAAATTTGGGGGTGATCCTTTTTTTGAACAATAAATATTTTCTTGGTAAATAAATGGTTTCAGTGGCAATAATAAATTCACTTGAATAGGAGACAATAATCAAGTCAAAAGAATACATGTTAGCTAATCATCAGAAAATCTGTGGCTATGAGGGCTGTCACTTAGAAATCCCAAGTCACTCGGAGGCCAAATCTTAAGCTACATCCTCTTATTTGTCCACATGGAATAGGTCCCATGGTACCCGGAATCTGCAGAATTCTATAGATTAGCATCTTCTAGTCAAACCTGAGCCACTGGCCCATCGCTATGACTTTTAAAGAAATCTGATGAACTACTGGGGAAAATTTTGTCTCCCTCGGCAAATATTTGATTTTGGATCACTCAGCATTTTTGCAATCACGATGTCACCTCTTTGGAGACCATAAAAATGTCAACTAAGATTTTCTGCGAAGACGGTATCTGATTTTGAATGGTAGGCTCTGTAGATGATGCAGAACACTTAACATCACCGGCATGTTCGAAAGCACAATGAATTATTGTGTATACAGCCATACTGAAGAGTACAGCCCGCGAGATGAAAGCTTTTCCCCGGAACACCAGGAAACAGGGTTCTGTGTGGATTCTGCTGCCCCCGAACATAGATAGGTCTGTTCTACAATACGTTCCATTTTTAGGGTGATTTCAGGGCCAGAAAAACAAACCAACACACATCTCAAGCGTGTCTCCTGATCCATGGTTTCAGGATTCCTCTGGCCCCAAAGAAGCCCAGGGGGCTCTCACCCAGAACTCCGGTGAGCCTTTCTTACCTGGGTCACAGAAGGGACGCTCCTTTTTTCGAGACCCGTCATCTACAGTGCTCTAACCACAAGAGCTCTGGAGCGGTGGGCTTGGGCCTGAAGGAAAGGAGAGTGATTGCAGTGAGTAGGTGTGCTTGTAAGCCTGCTTCTCCCCGGGCCACCTGTAGGGTGGCTGACAGACGGCAGAGCCATCAAGTATTGTGACTGGCCTCCCTCCAAACACCTCCCACTCGCCTGCAGACACAATTCGTTCTGTAGATTATCTCTGGCAAAATTTTATCTCCCTGGCTTCCCTGCGCCCTTGAGGGTGCTGCTGGGTATTTTTCGCCAGCTATCAGGTCATGAATACACAAAAAAGCAAACAAATCTCAAATATAACTGGGAAAAACAATCTACTGCAAATAATGTGATAATACAAAAGCAATGTGCAAGATTTGGGGATTATCTTTGCTGCTGTACATTATTGTTAGCACAGATGATGAGTTGACTCTAACAGTGTTGACTTGTGCATTCTGTCTGTAATTCCTCACCCGCTATTACTCAAACAAATCCCTTATTTGATTTACGTACCAGCAATCACATTTCGGCTGCCTTCAACAAGGCACCTCGGCTGTTTTTTACTGAGTGTTATCTTTTCACTATTTCTACCAAATGAGGCTTAGATTTCAAATGTCATGTATTTATATTATTGTTATTAAAAATTTTTAAATGTTTACTTATTTTTGAGAGACAGAGACAGAGTATGAGGGTGGGGAGGGGCAGAGAGAGAGAGAGGGAGACACAGAATCTGAAGCAGGCTTGAGGCTCTGAGCTGTCAGCACAGGGCCCGACATGGGGCTGGAACCCACAAACCATGAGATCACGACCCGAGCCGAAGTCAGATGCTTAACTGACTGAGCCACCCAGGCTCCCTATTTACATTATTTCTTGAAGCATTTTTCCCCCTATAAAGATGTATGCATTCTAATTTACCTTGAAGGGAGTAAGAGTGGTGTCCTAATTTTGGACATTTTTTAATGTTTATTTATTTTTGAGAGACACAGAGAGCATGAGTGGGGGAGGGGCAGAGAGAGAGGGAGACACAGAATCGGAAGCAGGCTCTGCGCTGACGGCAGAGAGCCTGACGTGGGGCTCAAACCCACAAACCGTGAGATCACGACCTGAGCCCAAGGAGACTCTTAACCGACGGGGCCAACCAGGCACTCCTCTGTCTCCGACATTTCGTAAGGTGTTAGAGAAAACTGATGAGTGCAGCTCACTGTCTTTAAGTTGGATCAGCTATTTAATGAATTGAGTGAGAATATATTAAGCTTATTTTTAGAATGTTCCTTCTTATAAACGCAGCATATACGTCATAGAGACTTAGCGGCCCCGTAGTGTGGGAAGTGAACTTGTCAGATATCACTCTCTTTACAGGGTCAGGTCCGACTGAAACTTAGAGAGGGAAGTAGGGGACAAGCAAAGAAAATTCCAAGTGATTCAAGGAGCAGTATTTATAAACCTCTGAGTCAGTAATGATTCAGCGCCAAAGCACGGTGCTAAGGACTGTTTAGTTAAAGAGACAGTGGTGTAAAATTAAAGCTCGGATCACCCGTGGTTCTTATTTGTGGGTATCTGGGGTTATGAGGAGGCAAAACATTTGGCGTAAAATCTTTTCTCTCCAGATTCATTTGTATAATTCTTCACAAACTTGAAACGCAAATTTAAACTCTTCCTCCCTATTTTTTTTTAATAATCCAAGCAGAAAAGGAGGCAACCTGTGAAAGTTCACTTAAAATTAAAATTGGAGGTCTAATTAGATTTTTTATAAAAATAGGACTAGCATTTCTTGAGTACTTCACATCAGATACGCCGCAACTATGTGTTGTTGGTCTTACAATACCCATTTTACAGATGTGAAACTGAGGCTTGGAGAGGTTACAAGCTTGCTGAAAGCAGCACAGGTAATAAACAATTTTCAGGCATGATTTGAATTCAGATACTTGCTGTGAGACAGACCAAAGTTCCCCACGCCATGCTGTCTCCCATGGTGGGAAGAAGGGAAACACCACGTTAAATGAGCCAAATTTCCAAATTCCACTTGGGTTTAAAGTAAGCTCCATAAGGGGCGCCTGGGTGGCTCAGTTGGTTAAGCATCTGACTTTGGCTCAGGTCCTGATCTCGTGGTTTGTGGGTTCGAGGCCCGTGTCAGGCTCTGTGCTGACAGCTCAGAGCCTGGAGCCTGCTTCTGATTCTGTCTCTCTCTCTCTCTTTCTCTCTCTGCTCCTCCCCCACTCATGCTCTCTCTATCTCTCTCTCTCTGTCTCTCAAAAACAAATAAATGTTAGAGAAAAATTAAAAAAAAATAAAGTCCCTAAAATTTGAATCACAAAATGATAATAACATTAGAAATCATTTTGAAATCTTAGAGGATAAAAAAGGATACTGTACATGGAGATGGTACTTGTCTATCTTTGGTCTGATGTTGGTAAAATTATAACCTCCAATTTTTTTTTCTTTTGAATTTTGTTTTTGTTTTTTTTTTAATTTTTTTTTTTAACGTTTATTTATTTTTGAGACAGAGAGAGACAGAGCATGAACGGGGGAGGGTCAGAGAGAGAGGGAGACGCAGAATCCGAAACAGGCTCCAGGCTCTGAGCAGTCAGCACAGAGCCCGACGCGGGGCTCGAACTCACATACCGCGAGATTGTGACCTGAGCCGAAGTCGGTCGCTCAACTGACTGAGCCACCCAGGCGCCCCTTTCTTTTGAATTTTGAAGCCAGATTCGGGGCAACTTTGTCATATTAATGATGATTTCTCTGTGTGTATCTGACAGTTTTTCTTCTGTAATGATATTGGATTATGATGAGATTCCTAAGTAGAATATGGGGCGGGAGGGGGGGCGGACCAAGTACACAGTTGGTAATGGACATGGGTTGGTAATGTGGGGACAGACTCCATCAGGGATTTTTTTTTTTAATGTTTATTTTTGAGAGAGAGAGAGAGAGAGTGAGCACACGTGCATGCACAGGGAAGGGGCAGAGAGAGGGGGAGACACAGAATCCAAAGCAGGCTCCAGGCTCTGAGCTGTCAGCACAGAGCCCAATGTGGGGCTTGAACTCATGGACTGCGAGATCATGACCTGAGCTGAAGTCAGAGGCTTAACCGACTGAGCCACTCAGGCGCCCCCCATCAGGGATTTTATAAAGGGCTAGGAATCATCAGTCTTGGCGATGCTTTGCAATGCAGCAATTTTCTTTGAAACTCCCAGGGCAGGACTGTTACATCCCCCAACCCTCCAGAGGAAATCTGGTTCCTTAAATGACTGGACACCTCCCCTTTCTGGTCAAGTGCATTTACACACAGTGCAAGGCAATTGCAGAAACATGATTTCCTTGTAGCGTGGATAGTCTTTAGAGCTCTAGAAAAGAAATCATGGAGAACAGGGGTCCCCACACACTTGGCTTCACAGAGCAATACATCTTATATTCAACATGAATTAATTTATTGGGGGGGTCATAGTCTCGGAAATATTATTTTTCAAGAACGTTAAAAAACACTTGCCATCTGCTATCATTTCAGAAAAGAAAGGCCACTTTAAAGATAGACCAAGGTGGGGCGCCTGGGGGGCTCAGTCGGTTAAACGTCTGACTATAGCTCAGGTCATGACCTTGCAGTTCGTGGAATCGAGTCCCGCTTCGGACTCTGTGCTGACAGCTTAGACCTGGAGCCTGCTTTGGATTCTGTGTCTCCCTCTCTCCCTACCCCTCCCCTGCTTGCACTCTGTCTTTCTCTCTCTCAAAAATAGATAAACACTAAAACAAATAATAACTCACTATAAAATCAATGTTTATGCCTTATTAAAATATTTCTAAAGGTGTTTGGTTGATATATTTAGCTTTTTAGATATTTGGAATAGAGAGAGTTAGGACTGTTACATCCTTTTCATAAAGGGTGTTGATATTTTATAACCTTCTTGTCCTGCTTTTAATCGATTTATTATTTATTTATTTATTTATTTATTTATCTATTTATCTATAAGTAGGCCTCACACCAAGTGCAGAATCCAACACAGGGCTTGAACTCACAACCCTGAGATCAAGACCCGAGCTGAGATCAACAGTCGGACGCTTAACTGACTGAGCCACCCAGGCGCCTCAATGCTTTTAATCTTTAATGTTGCTTTGCTAATTATAATTGTATTGCTGCTTTTCCCTCTTTCCTTTCTTTTTGTTTTTCAAAGAATGTATTTTCCCAATATCTGCTTGCCTCTTCCTTTCTTTTCCACATTAAACAAATCACTTCACTGTAAGGGTGGCTTGAAATAAGATACGTCTGCTTTTTAAAGTCCAATCTGGCAATTTTTTTTTTTTGTCGTTGAAAGACGAATCCAGCCCATTCACATTTAATGGAATATCAGATGTCTTTGATTTTATTTCTTTCATCTTACCTTATGCATGCCATTTATGTTCCTTTGTCATTCCCTTTTCCCCCTTAATTTCGGTGGGTTGATAAAGGTACTATTCATTCTCTCCATTTTGCCTATTAAATTCAGAGGTTCTAGCACAATCTCCCACTCTTCTGGGTATTATTCTATTTTGCTCATTTCTACTGAGCCCTTTCTTGCCCTGCTATTGATGTGAAAACAAGGGGTCAAGCTATATCTCTCCATCAAAGCGTTTTCTTTTCTGACTGCCCTCTTCCACTTTCATAACGCTCTTTACCTCCGATAAAAACCTAAGAAAAGTTCTTCCCTTCTCTGCTTGCTCCTTCCTCCATTCCCAAGGATCCATGAGACAGTTTAGTACTTTTAGACGTTTGTAGGGTTTTCCTGTAGGATTTTTTTAAGTTTATTTATTTATTTTGAGAGAGAAAGAGAAAGAGGGGGAGAGAGAGAGAGAGAGAGAGAGAGAGAGACAGAGGGAGCGAGCTCAAGTGGGGGAGGGGCAGAGAGAGAGAATCCCAGGCAGGTTCTGAGCTCTCAGTGCAAAGCCTGATGTGGGGCTTGAACACAGGAACCATGAGATCACGACCTGAACCGAAGTCAGAGGCTTAACGGACTGAGCCACCCAGGTGCCTCTGTAGGATGTTCCCTCTATTTGCATGACCATTATTTCCCACTTGCCTTACAAATTCCCAAGCACCCCATTATCTTCAATTCAGACATAAATATAGGTGTACCTGAGTGGCCAACGGCACACACACACGTACATGTGTACAGACAGACTCACAGTCATGCTCTTTCCTCACCACCTTGTGCCCCACTGCAGACGTTATCATAATTTGCATTTTGTTGTCTAAGGGTCGTTCACAAAGTACTTCCTTAGACGAAATATCTACGAGTGACACGGCCCTGGATCTTTGCACAGTGGCTCACAGCCTCCCCTCCCCTAGCAGGTGGCTCTCTCAGCAAGGGATAGGATTTGGGGTTGGAATCCTCCTCCGCCAATTCTGGGAGTGGAGTTCCTCAGTTCTCCTGTCTTCTTCTGTTCAGTGCAGGAATGCAATTGGTGTTGGCTCTTGTCCTTTGTAAGTAATCTAGTTTTCATGTCTGACAGCCTTTATATACATACACACACACATATGTGTGTGTGTGTATATATATATATATATATATATATATATATATATATATATATATCATGCTTAAATTTAGGAACTCTGCTAGGACATGACCAAGTGTGTTTTGTTTATTTTTCATTCCCCACCCCCCCATCAATTCTGCCCGAAACTCCATGAGCACTTTAAATTTGCAGACTCAAGTCTTTCTTCAAACCAGGGGAAATGTCTTCTATTATTTCCTTAATTAATGCATTCCTGCATCTGTTGCCTTTCCCTCCCTCGGAACTCCTATTATTCACGTTAGGTCACTGCATCTGTCCCCTGAGCCCTTTTAGAAAACTTCTCATAATGATTTCCATGTCTCTGTGTTTTTGCTTTCTGTGTGAAGATATCCTTTGCTCGATCATACATGCCCAGATTCAATCCCCAACAGAGAATAACAGCTTCTTCAATTCAGCGCTGGAATATGTAAAGTTAAAAAAAAGGTGGGGGGGGGGAGAAAACCCTCTTTGAGCATCCTAGAGTCTTTTTTCCTCAAATTGAGATTGAATTTCTGTGAGCACTATTGTTACTATTATTTTTTAAAACCTCGTTGAAAAATGAAAGCTGCTTCTTCTGCAGCCGTCCTTGTTCACAAGGAGATGCCAGTTTGGGGGCACTTTGCTTGTTTTTCCCTCTCTGGTACTACTGTCATTGTTTCCCTACGCGGGTTCTGTTCCCTCTTGGGGTATGAGCTGAGCAGCTGAGGGGGGGGGGGCTCGCAAAGGATGGTGAAGCCAGGCGGGCCAGCAGTCTGCTCCTCTGAACTGGGGACACACCGCCTGGCAAGCAGTGAGTCCTTGCTCATGGAGGTTCTCGCGGACAATTCTCCAAGCAGTGATCTGGGTCGGTCCCTTCCATCTAGTGGATCTTTAATCCTTTGGGACTTTTTCATGATCTTCTGTGGGATCCAGTAAATACAGTAACCTGCACACATTTTTGAAGGTGACCAAGCGCTATTTTTTAAAAAAAATTTTTAAATGTTTATTTATTTTTGAGAGGAGGGGTGGAGAGAGAGGGAGGAGGGGGGAGAATGTGAAGCACAATCCAGGCTCTGAGCTGCCAGCACAGAGTCGGACACGGGACTTGAACTCACGAAACGTGGGATCATGACCTGAGCTGAAGTCGGATGCTTAGCTGACTGAGCCACCCAGGGGCCCTTGAAGGTGACCAAGTATCATTAAAATAGAGCAGGGCAGGGAGTTTGTATGCATGTGTTGGGACTATGCACGGGATACCACTGCAGTTTAAATAGGAACGGTCAGAGTGGGCTTCATTAGGAAGGTGACGTTTGAGCACAACACGAGTGTTGGGACGTGAGGATATCCGAGACAAGAACATCCTCGGCGGAGGAAATAGCCAGTGCAAAGGCACTGAGGTGAGAGGAAGCCTGGAGTCTTTGAGAAGCAGCAAGCAGCTGTGTGGCTGGAAGGCAGTGGAGTCAATATGGAGGAGAACGTTAAGAGATGAGGTTAGAGAGGTAACGGACGGCCTGATCAGTTAAGAGGTTACTGCGAATAATCCAGACAAGAGGCAGTGGTGGCTGGCTCTAGGCTGGCAGCAGTGAGGAGTGGGGTAAATTGTCCAATTGGAGATACTTTCTGAAGGCAAAGCCACAAGGATTTCCTGACCGATGTGAGGGACAGTGTGAGATCAAGAAAGGGATTAAGGGTTTTATTTACTTAAGCAACACTGATGTAGCATTTACATAATGTGCAGGTACTGTTCTAAGCATCTGACAAATACTAACTCATTTGGTCCTCATATCATCTTTACAGGGCATTTTTAAGATTAGGAGACTAAAACCCAGAGAAGCTAAGAGAGTTGTCCAAGGTCACACGGCCATTGTCATATATAGGATCCGAACCTAGGCAAGCTGGCTCTGAAGTCTGCCATATTAACTATCATATTCTGCCCTCCCTCTGTGGGAGGATTCGCCAGGTATTGAGAATGTCTACTCCAATTAAATAAGGCTTACTTGGGATTAGGGAACTAGACATTAGTGAAATAATCACAGGCTGGGTATCTGGACCCAGTGAGCCAGTGACTTAGGCCAGAGTTACATCACTCATCTGACTTCCACAGACCCTCACTTGGTCTGGTAGACCACAGTGGCATTTTGGGGTTTCAGGAATGAGTGCCAACTCAGAGCCAGTCTTCAGTAATCCCAGAAAGGTCTGGGTATTTCCACGCCCACAGTGCACAGTCACCCTGGCACATGATCACATTCCTTTTGGGGGAGACTGGGAGGAAGATTTATGGTACTTGTGGCACCAGGTCCCTCCTCAAAGGGACCTATGACATTTTATTAGGGTCCTTCTACCTATGGGAAAAGAAGAAAAAACTCTGACTTTAAGGAAATTACAGTTAATGCTGAGATTTTGGGCTTTAACAAGTGGAAGGATGGGTGGTACTGACTGAGGTGGGGAAGATTTTGGGGTGATCCAAATCTGAGGGTGGCCGGAAGATCAGGAATTCAGTGTGGGCCATATTCATTTTTGAGATCTTTTGAGACATCCAAGTGGAGTTTCTGAGTAGATGGCTGGCTGGATGAGCTAAGGGTTCCAGGGGAAGGTCCAGCATGGAGGTATAAATCTGCCAGTCATCAACAAAGAGATGATATTTAAAGCCACGAGATCCTGGGGGGAGAATAGGGAGAAACAGGCGAGGGTCTAAGAACCAAGCGCTGGACAGGGGGAAGAGGATACACCTGTAAAGGAGGCAGCTGGTGTGCCTGGCTGTGAATGCCAAGCGAAGAAAGCATTTCCAAGAAGTCGAACACGATCAAAAGCATCGAATGTTGCTGGTACGTCAAGGGGATGGGGGCTGTGCGTTGACTCAGTACTGTGGCCATCACCAGTGACCTTGCAAAAGCAGTCTGGGGGGAGTGGTAGTGGCCGAAGTGCGGTGATGTTTGAGTGCGGCGACAGAGAATTGGAGGAGGATATAGTGAATAGCCAAATCTTTCCAGAAGTTCTTGCTGCAAAAGGAGACCAGAAAAATGGAGAGTAGGGGAGGGGGGCAGTCCAGTCCAGAGAGGACATTTTTATAAGGCGATAAAGATAAACCTATTTGTATACACGCTGGAAGCAGCCCAGAGGGAAGATAAGGAAAAGGGATGATGCCAGAGAAGGGAACATTCCCGGAATGATGCACGAGTAGGCAAAGCCGGTTTCATTACAAACGTAATCAAACCCTAAACTAAACCACCGAGATTCACTTGAATTCATCACCCTTTTGCTTTTCTGCTGCTTTCACGCTTCGCGGGTCATCCTTTGCCAGATCTGTGTACGAGCGACGTGTCCTCGTGAACCACTGTGCAGGGGCACCTCCACGGAGAGTCTGATGCTCACGGCGCTGTGGACCCGCTTTGTAGGGGGCTTCACAGGGTGGACCCTGAGAGACAGCGAGAGGTGGCTAGGAGGGGCAATCACTGAATCCCAGACCTAGGGAACGTGTGGTTCTGTTTCTCACGGCACATTGGCAGGTGCGGCCCACCTTCGTACACAATCCTCTTGCCCCCTGGTACCACATGATGTCTCCTGAGGAGAGGCCACAGTTTCTGTCCTCCATGTAAAGCACTTCTGGGCAGCCCTCAGCTGGCAGTTTCCTGTCCTCTGTGCTCAGTCGCCCCTCAGTACTCTCGATGTTTATTGGTTTTCCAATTCTTCCGTCGGATTATCTGTTCATTTGTTTTAACAAAGTCTTATCTTGTTAACGACTGTTTACTCCTCTAGGTATTACATTGAGAAACCAACACCTTGTCGGATAGCTTTTAGCGTAAGAAAACTGAGGAAAAAGTGGGAAGCTTTACACACTAATAATTAGAGGGTTTAATCCTTTTTCCTGTTTTCTTCCCAAAGAACACATATTTTTCTTTTCTTTTTTTTTCACTATCAACTGAAGTGTAACGCGCGGGTAGATTCCCAGAGGACGTAAAGGTGAACTGCCCCAGTCATGGCCTGAGAGGCCCCCCAAGGCAGTGTGGGGAGCCTAACGAAAGAGAAAGGGTATTAGACTCTGAAGAATCATCCACCACCGGCTTCTGTCTGCTGTTATTCTGATGACTCAATCCCCTTATGAAGCTAATTTTTAATCGAGCAGCTTCTAAATTCGAACCACGGTGCATTTTGTGCCTTGTGCCAAACTGTGCTGTTGGAGACAAGACCCCTGCCCCTGACCAAGGGTCACTAGAGGGAATCGAGGACACGGGACACGATGGAGTCCAAGCCTGCTGTCTGCCCGCTACGTACCCCTACTGGCCCTACGTGTTGAGACGTCAGGCTCCGCTCCTGGGTGACGTCTTGTTGAGGGAGGCTTCACGCCCTCTTTGCCTCCTTCCCTGCAGTGCCCACCAGTGTGTGCCCCACAGAGGCAGGCAAGAGGTATTCACCAAATGAATGAATCCATTAAGCAAATGATAAACCAGGTAACCTGCTCATCAGTTTCTGCTGGAAAGTAGTTTGCAGTTGAGAAGACAGAAGGCAATGTATCTTGTGTTCAGTTTCACTGTAAATGAACTCCATCCATCACTCCACCCTAACGCCAACACTTTCATTAGAATGACCGGTTTTTATTTGTTTAGTGTTTTGGGGGCCTCTTTTTTTTTTTTTTCTATGACTCTCTATTTGAGTCAGGTTGCAAAGTGGTGAGATCTAGCTTAGTATATCTATCTGTGTCACAAGAAGCTTTTAGCAGAGATTATAATGTTACTCTCCTCTCCACCAGGCTCCAATTTATGTGGATGTGGACTGTCGTCCCTCACTCCAAAGCCTTCCTGACCCCTGCCCCTCTGCCTGGGAGGCCCCCCCTCCCCCTGCCCACCTGACATGCTTCTGAGCAGGGCGAGGCTGAGGCGAGTAGTTGCTGGAACCAGAAGTTTGGGTTCAACCACTGGTTTTGATTCTACCTGCCTCTTGTATGACATTAGATAAGATTCTTAACTTCTTGGATTTCAGTGATTTCTTTTGCATAAATGTCAGTGTAGCTGGTCTCGATGGACTGTCGTGAGGCTTTAGCGAGATAATACACAAACACAGCACAGGCACGGGCCCTTAGCTAGTGCTCAGTGACAGCACTGTTATCATTAGCCCCGCTAGGGCCATCCCCACCACCATCAGCAGGATCATCACCAGCACCACCACCATCAAACTTTCACCATCTGCTCCTATATGATCTACTCCGTGCAGCTTCCCTAGACTTCCCACCACCCAGTATCACGGTATACACCCAGAACTCATCATATTACACTGTTCCTTTTCATGTTGGCTCTCTCCAGGGCTGAGCCACTTAATGGCAGTAACTTATTAATCATCAGCGTCTTACTAATTAATTAACTAATTAATTAATGGCAGTGTTTTATTAATCATCAGGTCTCTGGTATCTAGTATCTCACTCCGGACCTGCTACCTAAGATTGGCTCATTAGATGTACTTTGAAAAAATACAGGAGTAAAATCAACTTTTGATTGGGCATAAAGTTTGTATCTCAAAAAGTAACATGAAAACGATAGAACCCGCGTCTGGGAGACTGAATGCGAATACCGTGAGATTAAATGTGGAGATTCAGTAGGATTATGTCTTTTGGAAGTTCTACATGCAGTCTGGTAAATTGGTACTGCTTTTTAAAAATGTTATTTTTGAGAAACAGAGCACGAGCGGGGGGGGGGGGAGAGAGAGAGAGAGAGAGAGACAGAGAGACAGAGAATCTCAAGCAGGCTCCATGCTGTCAGGGCAGAGCCCAACATGGGGCTCAAACTCCTGAACCACAAGATCATGAGCTGAGCTGAAATCAAGTGTCAGACACTCAGACCGACTGAGCCACCCAGGTGCCCCTAAATTGGGACTCTTTTAAATGTCAATATACAAAGTAAATGTATGCTCATTGATAGCACTAGGAGTATTATTTTATTATTTTAAGCATTTACAAATATGTTGGCTGTGTTTTTGTTTTTTTGACATATTGTTGGATACGTCTTCATTTTTTTTTTGAGATGGCTTTTTGATGAAGAATGCAATCCCTGATCAAAATATTGTCTGTCTGAGACATCGCAAGTGATTTAAACTTACTTTGTTTTATTATGAGCACTATATATAAAAATTAAAGCACTAATTTTTTTTTAAGAAAAATCGAGTCTGCCTGACTTCCATTATATTCAGAGTTATTATTCCGTAGTGCCCAGATCTGCAAAACTTGGGGACAAGAAGATGAACATGGGAAATGCCATTATGGATCTCTGTGTCCTGCGACTCTCCCAGCTCCCTCACAACAACCTCTTCATTGGCTTCTTACCTCTGAAAAGCTCAAAGCTTCTACTGGAAGTTGGAAGCAGAGGTCAGGAGGACAATCTCCCAGCTACCGTCTCAGTAATTGCTGTTGCTTTCCTGGGAATTGTAAGGGTCCTGAAAAATTGGAAATATCAAAGTAGTTAGAAGGTTTGACGCTCTTTCTTGCATTCATTACGGAAACCCAGATTTCTGGGGTTCCTGGGCTCCAGTTTGCTTGGATAGCATTTCAAAATGAAACAGAGGTCCTTGTGGGCTTTGGAGGCCCAAGCACAAGCGATTTGGGAGGCCATAGCTAGCAGAAAGAACGTGAGCTTTGGGGTTGAGTAGATCTGGAGACTCAACCTCAGGAGTATCAATACATTAGTATATTAGTGTTCTGTTAGTGTATTCATCTTTCCAAGCCTTCATCTCCTGGCTTTGTATGTGGGTAATTATAATAGCTACTTGAAGACCAGGTTCCAGTGCTGAATAAACAGAATAATATCCATTAAGCATCTAGCATAGTTCATGGCCCACTGTTCACTTTCAGTATAAAAGGAAGAGGCTGGGGGAGGGGAGAAAGAATGATGGAAGGGGGAATCTACAGAGTACACACCAACCAAATGCAACATACGGAGCGAATTTGGGGCCTCGTTTGAACTATTGTGAAATATTTTGGGAAGTTTGAATGCTGAGTGGGCACTTAATGATCTTGAGGAATAATTACTTTTTAATAATGCTGTTGCTGTGTTAAAAAATGAGTTCCTAGCTCCTAGAAAGACATGCTGAAATATTTCTGAATTACACAAAAAAGTTGCTTGCAATTATTTACTTGCTAAAAAAGTTATAAGGTATACACTGCTCTTTTAAAAAGCCAAGCCTGAATACATAGATACATAGAAAATTTGACAAGCAAATGAAACATTACCATACATGTGAACTGGAATAACATTAAATGCCAGGCAAGGTTCAGGGACATCTGCCTGTTCCTATTCTCGTTGGCTTTACTAATCAGGTCAGCAACAGAATAACACTGAGCCATGATATTTCACTACATGTATTTTTGATGTTTTCTATATAACATCAGTGCTTCTTTTCTGACATTATCACGTAAATGCAAGCAACTTTTAGATATTGTAAATAATTCACATTGAAAATACAGTCACTACGATTCCTCTTTTATGCCTCCAGATTTATTTAAGACCATCCTGAGAATGCAAAGTAAGCTGTCAACAAACAAACATCCCAAAACTTCTTGTCTGTGCGCATGAAGAGATGCTCAACATCACTTGTCATCAGGGAAACGCAAATCAAAACTACAATAAGAGATCAGCTCACACCTGCCAGAAGGGGTAAACTAAAAAACACAAGAAACAAACAAGCGTCGGTGAGGATGTGGGGGAAAAGGAACCCTCGTGCACTGCTGGTGGGAATGCAAACCGGTGAAGCCACGTGGAAAACAGTATGGAGGTTCCTCAAAAAGTTAAAAATAGAACTACCCTATGGTCCAGTAATCACACTACTGGATATTTGTCCCCAAAATACAAAAACACTAATTCAAAGGGATACATGCACCCCTATGTTTACAGAAGCATTATTTACCATGGCCAAGATATGGAAGCAGCCCAAGTGTCCATTAATTGATGAATGGATAAAGAAGATGTGGTGTATATACAATGGAATATTACTTAGCCATAAAAAAGATTGCCATCTTGCCATTTGCGGGGACATGGATGGAGCTAGAGAATATAATGCTAAGCGAAATAAGTCAGTCAGAGAAAGACAAATACCATACGATTTCACTCATACATGGAATTTAAGACACAAAACAAATGAGCAAAGGAGAAAGAGAGAGAGAGAGAGGCAAACCAAGAAACAGACTCTTAACTGTAGAGAACACACTGATGGTTACCCGAGGGGAGGTGTGTGTGGGGGTTGAGATGGGTGAACTAGGTGAAGGGGACTAAGGAGGGCACTTGGGATGAGCACGGGGTGTTTTATGGAAGTGTTCAATCATTAAATTGTACACCTGAAACTAATCAACACTGTATTTTAACTCTACTGGAATTAGAGAAAAAAAGAATGACTCTAGAGTCTCAGCCTAAGCAACGGAACAAGTGACTGGTGGTGCCATGTAATTACACGGATAAGACTTTTGGGGAGACTAGATCTGGAGAATCATCAGCCCATTAGATTAGACAGTACTTTTTAAAAGTTTTTTTAATGTTTATTTATTTCTGAGGGAGACAGAGAAAGAGAGAGAGACAGCACAAGCGAGAGAGGGGGATGGAGAGAGGGGGACACAGAATCCGAAGCAGGCTCCAGGCTCTGAGCTGTCAGCACAGAGCCCGACGCGGGGCTCGAACTCACAAACGGCTAGATCAAGACCTCCGAAGTCGGAGGCCAAACCGACTGAGCCACCCAGGCACCCCTAGATTAGATAGTACTGAAGCCACGGGGAAGAGCTCAGAAGACGGCAAAAGGTCCGAGGACACGTACCCAGGGCACCCCAATGTGTGGTGTGCCCAGTAATGTCACCATCACAGCCCAGCATCCTCCGGACCCTCTGGGCCCCTTATCTAAAGCCCCCCTCTTCCTGGCCCGGTTCACAGCAAAAGGCTCTCCTTGTTTTCCCCAGTCGGCCCTGAATCTGCCTTTATCTCAACCGCAGCTGCTCTCACAAACTGTCTTCTTCACTTTCTTGCACGTGGCCTCACCTGCTTCCTTTAGCTTTCCTGCTGCCTCCTGGAAAGCAGGGACTATGTCTGAGAAGTCCCTGTATCATCTTCAAACTCCGACAGAGAACTGTTCAGTGCTCAGAAGTCCGTGTGGCTCGACAGGCTGAGGCTGCTTGGGAAACACCCCGTGAGTTCACGCTGGCCCTGCTGTGCCGGCGACCCCACGTCTCCCGACACATTCCCTCCACGGTGGTGCCACCGGGTGGGAATAAACCATTGCCTCCCGTGTCAGAGATTTAGTAAGCGTCAGATAATCTCCCAGCCAGGGAGGTGGGCAAACTGAAAAGTACAAGGAAGAGAAATCACTTTCTTGGTAAACAAACGGACACAAGGCGATACAACACAAGCAAAACCCGAACTGTGTTGGAAGGGGAAAGGCCCCCAGCTCCCACTCGGGGGGCCTGAGCGCACGGTCTGTTTGCTGAATGAAGCAAGCCAGTTTGAACATTAAAGAGAGTTGCTCCCTATTGCATTTTGTCTCTCGTTCCCCATATTTAACCCACCACACGGTCTCTTTTCACTCCACACACAAACACAACCAATTCCATCTGCTTCCTTCCATCTCCACTGGTGACCCTAGTCCACCTGAATGTCTCCCACAAGGTCTACTCCAAGAGCTTTCTGACTTCTCTCTGCTTTATTCCTGTCCACGTTCGACAAAGCAGCCAGGCATCACTTAAAAATATACACCTGACCATATCATTTGCCCGCCTAAAACCAGGCAGTGACTTATATGTGTGACTTCCTATGGCCTTGAAGATAAAATTCAAACACATTGTCCCAGGTCTGGGTCACATGGCCTTTGAATTCTAGTCAACCTAACCTCTTACCCCTCATCTCCTTGCTGCCACTCCCTGGGCACACTGGCCTTCTTTCCACTTCTTGAGCTGGCTAAGCCTCTCCAACTTAAAGATTTTGCATCCCCTGTTCTCTTTTCATGGAAGGTCCTACCTCCAATCATATGACCTCTGAGTGACCTCTGCCCTTGTCATTCAGATTGGGCGCAGAGAGGTCTTTCATAGCCACGCAATTTAAAGTAGCCCTCTGACACTCCCTATCAGCCAGTTTTCATATTTGCAGGGCTGGACATTATCTTCCATTTTTCTTGTTTATCTGTTTACTTCTCTGGTTATTGTCTATATGTCTCTGCTAGAATGCTCTGTGAGAGCAGACATCTTGTCTCTTCGGGTCGTTGCTGTATTCTTAGAGCTTAGGACAGTATCTGGCACTTAAAAGATAACTCTAAAAATGTTTGAATACATGAATACAATGTCTCCAGGGCCCAAGTGTTCTAATTCAATCTCTAAACAACTGCCAGAGTGAACTCTCTAAATTATCTATCGCACCAAGCCACTCCTTGCTGAAAACACGCTAGAGGTTATACATGGCCAAGAAAATATAATCCAAACTGCTTAGCATAGGCCTCAAGACCCTCCGTGAGTCAGTCTCTGTGTGTCTCTCCTGTCTCGTTTCTCACAGAGTCCCCGCGCCGCCCCCCCCATGCCTAATGGCCTGCAAGATGCCTAATGACTAGCATGTCCAAGATGCCATGCTGTTTCATGCCTCTGGGTCTTTGATCCAGTTTTTCATCATGTTTCAATCATCCTTTCTCTCCATTATTTTTCCCACTCTGATGCCCTCATTGACTTATTTTTTAAAGATACATCTCAAATCAGGAAGCTGTTCTGATCCCCCCCATCATCCCAAACTCCGACCTTTTCTTTATGACTTATACTTGCCTCCATTATAGCTGCTCTAACTCGTTTTACTGCCCCGGTTTGCTCTCACATCTCTCTGTCTCCACTTGAACTATAAACTCCAGGAGGGCAGGCATACTATCGTATGTCATATCATGTTATATATCATCTTATCCCCAGATGTGACTCATGGTTGCCACTCACACAAGTGTTGGTTGACTGATGCAGTGAATGTATAGATCAATTTATTTTGTCATAAAAATGCAAGGAACTTGAGAATGCCTGACATCACGTGCATTGGGGTTGACAGGTGCTGCTTATTCGACTGTGTTTACTGTGGCTTGGGCCCCACTTCATAAGTCAGATTCATGTAGATGAATGTTTTCAAGCGCTTAAGAAAAATGGGCTCCGGGAGAACGCAGTCAATTTATCACCTAAAACCAATTCTTAGATCTTCACAGGGGAAATGAATGGGCCTGACAAGAATCTGAAATACTTAAGGAAAAGTTGATTAAAGAAGGCCTCATGAATGATTAATTACAAAATTTAATATCTGTGGGAGAGAGTTTTACTGACATTTAAATAAATGCCAACAAAACAAGCTGCAATTAAGCATTTGCCGCAGCACATAAAGCATCATCAAGGTATTCGTTCTGAATCACAATTATATAAATAAAGTATGTGCAACTCTGAAATAAAAACATTCATGTTAGTTGTGATTCATTGACTGAAGCTTTGCAGTTTGAATGCATTCATTTTTAGCATGATAATTGCAAACCCTGCTGTTCAGAGGTGAGTTAACATGCCCCCTTCCCCTGGTTCTTCCGTCTACTGCTTTCTCGCTTCCAGTTATCTCAGCTTTGGCTGACACCTTTTCATAAAGTCTATAGTCAACTTTAAAAAAAAATTTTTTTAAATTTACATCCAAGTTAGTTAGCATAGAGTGCAACAATGATTTCAGGAGTAGATTCCTTAATGCCCCTTACCCATTTAGCCCATCCCCCCGCCACAACCCCTCCAGTGACCCTCTGTTCTATTTGAGTCTTTTATGTTTTGTCCCCATCCCTGTTTTTTTTTATTATTATTTTTGCTTCCCTTCCCTTATGTTCATCTGTTTTGTATCTTAAATTCCTCATATGAGTGAAATCATATGATATAGTAATCTTCTGATGAACCTACCCAATGGCCCCAGCTTACTTGAGTCTTTGGGGTATGTAATTCATCGATGCAATGAATATTTATTTTTCATCCACTATGCATTAGTATGAGGCACGGCTTTGGTGAAAAAAGAAAAGCAAAAACTAAACCAAACCAAGAACAAAAACAAACAAACAAAAAGACCAGACTTGTTTCCTGACCCCAAATATCCTATTATCCAGCAGGAAAATAGATATGAAATAAACATTTAATTAAGTTGTGAGCAGTGCTATCAAAGAGAAGCACATGATGTTCTGAGAAACAGTAACAGGGAACCCAACTGAAGTTGGAGATCCAGGCAGCCTCCCTGAGGAGGAGACCAGCTGGAGGAGAAGGGAGAAGAAAGTCCAAAGGGAGAGAGAAAAATCGTGACTTGGAAGGTATGTCTGATCAGGTCGACACAAAGATTGTGGGTCCTGTTTGGCAGATAGTCTTCCTCCCCGCCCCGGCCCCACAGCAGCAGAGGAAGAAGATCGTCAGATGTCACAAAGTCACCAAACATTCATGGCGATAAACATGAAATGAAGAGAAAGCATTTGTGGAGCCATATTTTAGGGAAGATAAGAGAGAGACTAGCTTACAAAACTTTCCTCATTTTGAGGGGGTTCCGAAAAGAAGAGAGAACCAAATTACTTGAGCAGACACAGAAGGAATGTATACTTTACTATGTAGATATTCCAACAGAAGACAAGTTGGCTCCTTGTCAAGGCACCGATTCTACCACATTCTGCCCAGCACACCACAGACTATGTAGGAAGACGGTTTTCTCTCTGACGTGGAGCGGATGTTCCCTTAATCCTTGCTGGCCCGTACGTGCAGGGTGCATCCACGCTTTCAGTTATGGGAAAGATGAAATCATTGGCTGAAAAATGTTTTATGTGTCCAGGATCACCAACAATACGTATAAAAGAGAAACTGATAGTTTTCGCAGAAATGAAACTTCCTTTGTGTGGTTAGCACATGTGATTAAAACAAGAACTGCACAGCATGCCCCCCACCCTGTTTGGGCTGTTCTAGATCTTAGGGACTTTCATTCCTTATACAGAAATAGGGAAAAGGTCTTTTTCTTTCTCCCTCTTTAAAAATTAAAAAAAACATTTTTTTTTTTTCTAAGACAGTCATTCTCATTCTTGTCTGCACACCAGAATTACTTGGGGCACTCTGAAAACTCCAGGTGCCTTGGGACGCCTGCGGGAGCCCTTTATTCCATGGGGCTGGGTTGGGTTTACAGATCTGTAGTTTAAACATCTTTTCCAAGTGATTCTGACGTGCTGCCGTCAGGTTTGAGACTCGCTTTAGTGTCTATGGCCCTACCACCCTGAACGCGCCCGATCTCGTCTGATCTCGGAAGCTAAGCAGGGTCGGGCCTGGTTAGTACTTGGGTGGGAAATCGCTTTAGTAAGTCTTTATTCACCACCTGTCTTTTTCTTTTCCTTTAAAAATAATCTCCTTTCTGAAAATCAAAGGAACAATGAAAAAAATAACTCAGACGATCCTGTACCTTAAAATTATAGGAGGGGCTTGGAAACTTTCACGAGAACATTGTGCTGCCCTCATCTGCCTGCAGTGCGGGTGGTGGGAAGTAGCCGGACCGTCGGCCCTGGTAGGCAGTCTGGCTTTGGCTAAAGGACTCAGCAGGGTTTTCCAGACATTCTCACTGGTCACAACTTCTACCCGACTCCACATGTCGACAACCCAGTCCTGTATCTAGTCTTCTCTCCTTTTGACGGACCACATGTTCCAGGCAGGACACGTGAAAATGGGACCCCCGGGACCATACTAGCCTCCCCCATTGGCCGTCACTTCTTCTCGGTTGGCTCCCAGTTTCCTCTGGCAGATGCCAAGATAGATACGCAAGCCTTTATCTGAAACCCTTGGGGCCAGATGTGTTTTGGAATTCAGAATGTCTCAGACTTTGGACAGGTATGTTCCACGCTCTATATTTCATGTGCCCTCCCTCAGTGAGGCTGTAGGAGCACCGTGTAATCAAGCATTTTCAAGTTTGTGCAGGAAACACATAACCACTCCCGTGAAGCAAGCTGCATAAAGATTCCAAAAAGCCTCACACATGCACAGGTCGGGTTTTGCCTCTAAAGGACATTGCTAGACACTTGATGAATAGAACCTTCTTGACTTCAGAGCTCTTCGGATTTTGAGGCCGTGGATAAAGAACGGAAGACCTGGGGCAGCAGCATTATTTCAAATGGGTGCAAAACTGTCTTTTCACTGAGTTTGCTAGTTTTTCTCATCGTTTGTGGCAGACACCTACTCATTGAGGTTGCATGGATTTCCACTGTCAGGTGAATTCTGAGTGTTAATTCTTCCCACTTGGTCAGAAGTGGAAAGCCCAGATAATGCTACATTTTTGGGGGTGGGAGGGGTGTAAAACTAAAATAGCTTAAACAGACAGTTAGAAGCTGTTACCATTGAACCCTGATGACTCAAGTTCAGAATGTAACTCCCCGACTTAAACCTCAGGTGGGCCACATTCTGCCTGTGGTCATCCCAGTAGTTGTCTCTTCTTCGACCTCCAGGTATCTTTCCCCCTCATGTGGTAAGTTAGATTTTCTTAGTTGTACTGGCCAAATCTCTGTTGTATTGGCCTTCTTCGTATCTGTCAGGACAGGAGGTTCCTGGTGGGGCTGGGGGGGGAGGGGACGTGAACATACTGCAGAGACTGAACTGTTACCCATCGTGTATGTGGTCTCTGTTTTCACAAGGTGGCAAGGCCCAAGAGAAATGTGAGTTATGTGCACTCACATTATATTGCACTCACATTCCTATTATATTGGCTCCTCTTTGAAAGCAAATTTTCTTCCTTGTACTCCTCAGAACCCGTGGTATCGTTGGTGGGCGGCTAAAAAAAAAAATCCTATTGCTTTCTTAAGAGTTGAGAATAGAATTCCCTTTGGGAATAAATGGTCTTCAATAAAGAAAACACCTTGAAAGCATTTGGCTATGGAAAAAAAAAAGTCTACAGTAGGATTCAGAAGTCTGGGCAGAACAAAGAGAGGGTAGAATCAGTTTGCATTTAAAAAATAGTTGTTGTTGGTGGTGGTGGGAGGGGATGGAAAGGAGAGAGAAAGGCTGAGCATCACGGGAAATCAGCCAGAAGCCTTTATAGAACAGGGTGACCATTATTCATTCAGTTCTAACTGCTTGGAGGTCAGCAATGCAAAACCATCTCTTTCTTAATTTCTCTGAACTGTCTATAAAATCTGCTACACAAAATCTGTTGTTTATGTGTAAAAGTAAGGAAAGTGGTTCAAGAACTCAAGTGGCGAGAAAGAAAATGTTGCGAGATGCCAAGGGGAGAACAAAAAGTCAGAGGAATCAAGGGGTGGTCCTGAGAACACAAGACCCTAGGAATACACAGAAATGGCACCGGGCTTTCGATGTGAGGTGTGTTGGAGACCATAAGTAGTCTCATCTAGATTTTAAGAGATGGGATGACCCAGGATGTCATCTAGATTAAGGAGTAAATGCTCGACAAAGGTTACAGAAGACATTAAAAATGATCAACGCCAGGAGCGCCTGGGTGGCTCAGTTAAGTGTCCAACTTAGCCCAGGTCATGATCTCGTGGTTTGTGAGTTTGAGCCCTACGTTGGGCTCTGTGGTGAGAGCTCAGAGCCGGGAGCCTGCTTAGGATTCTGTGTCTCCCTCTCTTTCTCTGCCCCTCCCCTGCTCGTGCTCTCTCTCTCTCTCAAAAATAAATAAACATTAAAAAAAATGATCAACACTAGACTTAGGAGAAGTTACAGTCACGTGCATGATAGAGTCCTAGAGAGGGAATTAGAAGTTCTGGGCTTGAATTCTCTCTCTCTCTCTCTTTTTTTCCCCCCAGCTTCCAGTACCTTCCCCCTCCACCCACTCTGCTCCAAATCTAGGTACAACAAACTCTAGCAGGACAGTCTTCAAAACTATTTAACTTTCACACTTGGAGTTCTTTGGACTATTTCAAAATTTGTTAATGTGAGAACGCACATCCCAATAAGTGGGAAACTAACATTTGAGATGATACCAACAGATTCACTCGATATTGACGTAGCTACAATTTTATATGCAACACGTGGACTTTAGTGTCGCAGGATTGGGCCTTCTTTTAACAAGCTTATTGATAAACAATGATAATCTTTGCTTATCTGCCCTAACCTATGAAGGCTTGTCACCAACAGACCCTCACCCATACCTTTTCACCATGTCCTTAAAAAACAGATGATTCGAGGCACCTGACTGACTCAATCTGTTGAGCATCTGACTTTAACTCAGGTCATGATCTCCCGGTTTGTTGAGTTCCAATCCCACTGTTCCAATCCCACCTCTCTCTGTCCCCCACCCCACTCATGCAGTCTCTTGCAAAAATAAATAAACCTTAAGAAAAAAGAGGTTTAAGAAAACCTAGATGATTGTTCCTTTCAAACAATGTATTAAAAACCCACAAATTCCTACCCAAAAGAAAATGTTAATCTAGAATTATCAAATTTTGAAATTTCAGCAGATGAACAGCAGAAATAGACTGTGGGCAACTCTTACCTAGGTCTTTTACTTAAGTAGTACTGTGGGAATTTATAGCGTTGACCAAAAGAAGATCGTTTACTCATTAAACTTTGCTTTAATGGGTCTCAGAATTCTGCGGCAGATTTTTGGTGAAGTTGTTTCCATTAAAAAGTACGGATTTTTAAAAGCTAATAAGTTAAAACTGCCACACACGCACACACACACACACACACACACCAAATGGTCTACAAAACATTTCCCTTACCTTCTCCAGGTTTTATGATGCACTATCATTAATCGTTTCTTTATTATTAAACTTAAGCGACCAGTTCTGAGACATTCTTCCACCGCCGATTATGACTGGGGTGGCAGGTATCAGGGATAGTATCCATTTAGCCTTCTGAGCTCTCAGACCCGGTGACCTCTCCAGCTCCAGCCGCCTTCCAGTCCACTGCTTTGCTGACACCCATAGCCACCATCTGTGTCACATTACGAACAGCAAAACGACCCAGAGGACAGTCAGAGGAGCTCTCAACACACGTGGGCTGCCCAGGAACCATATCAACGACAGCAGCACCACCAGATTTGAAGAACTCGGGGCCATCTTCCAGCTTCTCCCCAGAATGACAATTAATCTTCTCTTTCAGCTCCATGAACCTGCGAGCAACATGAGCTTCTGTGAAAATCAGGCTAGGTGCGTAGCCAGCACTGATTTGGCCTGGAAGGTTCAGGATAATCACCTGAGCTGTGAAGCCAGCTGCTTCCACCGGTGGGTCATTTTCACTGTCATCAGCTGCAGCACGACCAATGTCTCTGACAGACATATGCTTGACGTGAAAGCCCGCTTTGTCCCCAGGAAGATCTTCGTTCAAAGAGCGTTTCAACAGAGTTTACTTTAGTTGTCATGTTGACTAGAACAGAGGGGGCCATTAGGCTGGGTTCGAGAACACGGGTCTCTACAGGGACGGTGCCAATACCATGAATTTCGTAGACGTCCTGGAGGGGCAGATGCAAAGGCTCGCCAGGTGGGCAAGTTGGTGGCAGGATGCAATCTAGAGCTCCGAGGAGGGTGGCTTCGCTGGCATTGCCGTCTTTAGGGTGACTCTCCATCGCTGAACCAAAGCGTGTTTGCGCTGCGCCCCAGCAGGCTGTTGCCATTCCAAACAGAAATCGACACAAATGCTTCTGCGTTGGGCTGGTAGCCAGTTTTCTTAATGCAGGTGCTGACTTGCTTAATGACTTCCTCCTACCTCTCCTGGCTGCAGGGTGGTGCAGTGGAATCCACTTTGTTACCAGCAACAATTAGTTGTTTCACACTGAGTCTCGTGAGCCAGAGGGCATGCTCAAGGGTCGGCCCATTCTTGGAGACGCCAGCCTCAAGTTCGGCAACGCCAGCAGCAACAGTCAGGAAGTGCGGTCAGTGGGAGATGTGCCTGTAATCGTGTTTCTGATTAAAGTCTGTGTCCCAGGGCATCAGTGACGGTCACATACTACTTGCTGGTCTGGAATTTTACAGGGATATATCAATGGTGGTGCCCTGTTCACGTCCGGCTTTCTTTTATCCAGATGTTGGCATACTTGAGGGAGCCCTTTCCCACCTCAGGAGGCTCCTTCTCAAGTTTTTCTGTGGATCTTCTGTCGCGATCCCACCACATTTGTAGATCAGGTGATGGTGGACCCCCCAATCCACATGTCCAGTGACAATGATATTAATAGGAACCTTTTCCTTTCCCATTTTAGCTTAGATTGAGGGGTAATTTCCATGATATCTGAGTTCTGGTGGCAAATCCATTGTGAAAAAGTGGGTTTGAATTCTGTGGCATAAAATAATCATGTAAATTTGGGAAGACACATTAACTACTCTGAGCTGTAGTTTTCTCATCTGTCCAGAGACAGAAGAAACTAATTATTGGTTCTGTCACCTGTAAAATGGATCAGTCGGTAAATGAGATGCTCTAGGAAGGAGCACAGAATTTGGAAACAGATACCCACATAAGATGTACCTGTGTTGGGACGCCTGAGCTGCTCGGTCGGTTAAGCGTCTGACTCTTGGTTTCGGCTCAGGTCATGATCTCATGGTTTGTGGCTTTGAACTCCACACCGGGCTCTGTGCCGACAGTGTGGAGACTGCTTGGGATTCTGTCTCCCTCTCTCTCTGCCCCTCCTGTGTGCACTCTCTCTCTCTCAAAATAAATAAATAAACTTAAAAAAAAAATAAAATAGGGGCTCCTGGGTGGCTCAGTCAGTTGAGCATCCGACTTCAGCTCAGGTCATGATCTCGCTGTCCATGAGTTCGAGCCCTGTGTCGGGCTCTGTGCTGACAGCTCAGAGCCTGGAGCCTGTTTCAGATTCTGTGTCCCCCTCTCTCTCTGCCCCTCCCCCACTCATGTTCTGTCTTTCTCTCTGTCAAAAATAAATAAACATTAAAACAAAGTTTAAATAAATAAATAAAATATAAATTACTTAAAAAAATACACCTGTGTTTGAACCTTGCTTCTGCCAGTCACTGTCTGTATAATATTCAGTTAGCTACTTAAATTCCTAAGCCTTAGTTTCTTCATCTAAGAACAGTCCTAACAATACCTATGCCTCAGATGGCTTTGAGAGGATTAAATATTTTAGTCTAGGTAGAGATGCTTGAGAAATATTTGACCTGTCGCTTTCGGATTTAAATCATATTTCTTCGCTTAATTTCCCTCTCCATGATCTTGCAAGAAAGAAATTTCTGGTTCTGCTTTATAGGGCAGTCCAATGCCACACCAACTGACCTCTGTTTTGCAGAACAATAAATAACATGAAGTAACATTCATCCAACTTTGCATTTTATCACTTATATATATGGAATTTAATAGCAATAGTCAAATCCATATACTCCTCTGGTTACTGACTGTAATGTGCTACGTATTAACTCTGTATGTATTAAGCTCTGTTTAGGGAATGGTATCCAGAGAGGTGATACAGTTTGCCTACAGATTGTTTCATTATACAGTTTCTATATCTGATACAGAGATAATGCTTTCTCAACATCAATTCTAAATTCCAGGGCACTTTATTTTAATAATTCTGGAGAATGCAGTAGTAGTGGAACGCTCGCTCACAATTTTTTTTTTTTTTACCTTGGAGTAACTGGGGGCCACAGCAGTCAGCTCCTTCGCTCCTCACTCCACTAAGCCAGGGGCAGGTCCACTTAGATTTATAGGAAAAGGCAATCCACAAAGGAAGAAGGTATGAAAGCCTCACTTCTCCTATGAAAATAGGAAGTCCTAGTCTTTGCCTGGATCATCCTCCAACATTAAAAAAATTTTTTTTAATGTTTATTTATTTTTGAGAGAGAGAGAGAGAGAGACAGAGCGAGAGCAGGGGAGGGGCAGAGAGAGAGAGAGAGAGGGAGACACAGAATCCGAAGCAGGCTCCTGGCTCTGAGCTGTCAGTACAGAACCCGATGCGGGGCTCGAACCCATGAACTGTGAGATCATGACTTGAGCTGAAGTCAGACACTCAACCAGCTGAGCCACCCAGGTGCCCCAGGTTCCACCATCTCTCATTAAATAGCTAGCCATCATCAGGATGCCTTGAGCAGGATTTCATCTCCTTAAGTACTGTTTCCACTGTCCCACTGAGGAACATCAAGAGTGAAAGGACAGGTCTATCTGCCCCCTTTCTGTGCATATTTCTTGGGTCCCTGGGCCTTGGTTCAGTGTAGTTTGACAAGAACCCCAAAGCCATATCAACTCAACTTCTTGCACACGTATTCAGTCCGTGGAATCTGTATCTCTCGGTTGACCCCCTTCGTGTGGATCTGGGAATCATTAGCTCATGTGGTTGTTAAAGTTTTCACTGTGGCTGGGAATCTTGCGGGGGCGTGAGAGGATAGCCGAGGCTACAACAAAAGTAGCACTAATATTTAAAGGAAGAGGAAAGGGGCTCATGGAGAGCGCTGAGAGACAAAGGTCAGGGAAGCCGGAGAAGAACCAGAAGGGGGTGGTGGCACCTTGGCTGAGGGGGGAAAGAAGCTCCTGTGTCTCAGGAGGGCTCGGGGGTGGTGGGGGGGGCTGAAACACAGGCTCTGGGTGTGACGCTGACCAGCACTGATGGTCCAGGAGTCCTCAGCTGTAGGAGGATGACACGTTCACCTCGGGGTGGAGGAGGGAGAGGCGGAGATGGGCTGAGTGGTCTAGGGAGGAGAGTGTGCAGAGATGGTGATGTGGGAGAATAATGAGGAGAGGAAAGAAGCTATTGAAGAAGCAGATTCACATGGTGATGACATTTCAGACGAAGTGATACTCTGATAGGAAGTGGGCAGCCAAAAGCTTGGCTGACACAACTGAGACTCAAAAGTAGCACAGGTGGAACATCAGGTCGAATCTTGCAGAGCGAACCCCGTAACCGGGATGCACGTGCACTTACACGTCTCCAAGGGACTGGCCAAGAGCTGGGTGGCACAGAGACCGTAGGACTAGTTCCTACGGAATGGAGACCTTACCACCCTCTCCTTCTCTCTTTCCCCTAAAGTGACAGCAAACCTTTAATTAACATTTTCTTTTCTTTTCTTTCCTTTTTAACATTTATTTATTTTTGAGAGACAGAGTGTGAGTGGGGGAGGGGCAGAGAGAGAGGGAGGCACAGAATCCAAGCAGGACCCAGGCTCCAAGCTGTCAGCACAGAGCCCGACATGGGGCTTGAACCCACAAAACCCGAGACCATGACCTGAGCTGAAGTCGGATGCTCAACCGACTGAGCCACCCAGGTGCCCCTCTTTTTTTTTTTTTTTTCAAGAACGGATTTTGAAAGAGCAAGAAACTGACCCAACATTTTTCCACCTGGACGTATGAACCACATAAAGCTCAACTGGCAGTGGTACGCGTGAAAAAACACCTTTCAGATTTTGTAGCAGATGGTGGGTTCACTGATACAATATTGTCAATAATACATGTAACATTTCAACCTTTTATTATATGTGGTTATCGGTGTTTTATATGAACAGGAGACATAGGCGTCTTAGTTCACAGACTCAGTTAACCCAGAAATATAACATTTCTTGTAACTCAACTCTATGTTCAATCCTCCTACTGTCAGGCTAAGAAGAACCATCGCAGGGGGTGCCTGGGTGGCTCAGTTGAGCGCCCGACTTCCGCCGGGGTCATGATCTCACAGTTTGTGAGTTTGAGTCCCATATCGGGCTCTGTGCTGTCAGCGCGGAGCCTGCCTCGCATACTCTCTCCCCCCTCTCTCGGCTGCTCCCCCACGGGTTTTCTCTCTCTCTCGATATAAATAAATAAACTTAAACAAAAAAGAATAACAATCTCAGGTAATTTTGGGTTTCTCCCTCTTTCCGTGGGGTTGAGGCAAAGGCCCGAGAGGGATTTACATGTGCTTTGGCCGGTCACCAAGAGGGGGCGCTTCAGAGCCTGAGTCACCTGCTGGAGCCGCGTCTCCCTGAGACTGCAGTTGCCCTTGCCGTGGCCCTTCAGGATGCGGGCCTCGCGCAGATGTTCTGCTTCATCACTTAAGGGCGGGGAAACTTTAAGAGGTGATGGACCCCTGGGCCGAGTCTGGGAGAAGCCGTTTGCTCTCTGGGGGTCTTGCGACCTCCCGGGGGGCACTGCCTAGAAAGAAGGGAAACTTGGCTCCTGGACCCACCATCCTCTCTGACCCCGGCTTCTCCCACACGTTTCGTCTACAGGCCAGGTCCAACACTCTAAGCTCCCCCCTTCAAGACGCGGAGACAAAAAGCGCTCTTGAGCCGTTTCTGCTTTCTGACCAGCTGGATCCCTTCTCTGAGGTGATGAGCTCAGGGTCATCCATATGCTCGGAAAAGAGGAAATGCCAGGAGAAGTGTGTCAGAGTGAGGCTATCACCGCACCCACATTAAATTCTCTACTCCTGCAGCAGCAAAATTAAAAAACAAAAACCAAAAAGCTAGATAGGGTCTTAGGTATTTGCATGGAAGTGTCCTCCCAATTCTAAGATTGTATAATTCTACTGATGTTAGGCGAGGCCCTTTGGTCTGTGTGGCCAGAAAGGACACAGAACCAACGGGCAGGGGTGGAGGCAGACAGCAGCAGGGGTCAGATGCCGAGGGACAAGCGCTCGAGATCTGAGAGTGGCTGGCAAGGTTCTTAAGAAATAATAGTGACCCGGGGCACCTGGGTGGCTCAGTCGGTTAAGTGGCCGACTTCGGCTCAGGTCATGATCTCTCAGTCCGTGAGTTCAAGCCCTGCATCAGGCTCTGTGCTGACAGCTCAGAGCCTGGAGCCTGTTTCAGATTCTGTGTTTCCCTCTCTCTGACCCTCCCCTGTTAATGCTCTGTCTCTCCCTGTCTCAAAAATAAATTAAAAAAAAAAAAAAAAAAAGAAATAATAGTGACCCAAACTGAAAACGTTTATCTGATTTCTCCGTGTGGAACTCCGCCTCCTCTCTGGAAACCTCTGGCCGCGACATGGAGGTGTCTAACCCCTCTGCCAGGCGAGGCCCAACTATTCTTTCATTCTGGTTTCTCCTCCAACTGTGGCTCGACAGGATGTCTCGATCCCTGGCTCCCTCATTCTCTGGCTCTGGGGTCAGGACTATGATGCGTCATGGCAGCCTCTGAAATGTTGACAGAACCCCGTTATCAGTGAATGTTCATTGATGGGGTTTGTTCCGAGCCCCGTGCAAGGTTTCACCTACCATACACCTCTAGGGGCTCGCATCACCCAACACAGCGTGTCCCCAACTCCTTCTGTGCCACTGCTCCACGAGTTTGGAGAAGGAGAAAAGCGTGAGGTAGAACTCAACTGCTGAGTCAAAAAGGCATGTGCTTGTGACACTTGCTTTGCAGCTGCCTTTTGGAGTCCCACTTAAAAATAGCTCAAGCTCGATCTGCATGAGTTCTGACCTGAGTGGATATGTCCAAGTTCAAGAAAGATGACTTATTCTTAGACCGTTACAAGCAATAAAAGAAAGTCTCAGCTCCAACAACATCCACAATTAAGGCTAATAATATCCGTCTCCTGGACATGTGCTTTGAAGGTTAAATGTGACTGCATAGATGCGACTATGCAGAGGAAAGAATACAGAGTACCATTCAGATATTTACTGGTATTGTTCATTGTTATCATATATTCAAGGGGTATAGCAGGTGCTTTTGTACTTTAGTCCGACTAGCAAATCCACGCGGAGGTTCTTCCCTCCAAACTGATCACCTTAGTATTGAAATCGGATTCTGGAATACCAAGGCATCTGTTTTTAAATTGCTATTTAAGACGAATGTGCTGCCTTTTAGGTTACATTTTAGAAACGGATTCAATCAGAGAAATACTTTGATGTTGTAAATACCTACACGTCAGCTTATCTAATTGGAAATTAATCACAATATTTAGGCATCTTCACCAGAAATTTCTCATATTCATAAAACAAAGCAATAGTCATTTACTTCCTGGTATTATGATATGTTTCGGGAGCACTCAGTGTGACTTACATGAAAGGAATAAATGCTAGTTCCACGGAACTCCATTGTCGGAATAACGAATGCTTTAAAAATACGTTGATTCAGAGCCTGCCCAAATCTCTCCCTCGGGCTGTGGAAAGTGTGCCCCAGTGCATCTCAGAAGGAGAGAAACTTCCTTTGCCCACTTCCTGTACATTCTCTGGAGCTGGGCTTCTAGCCAATGTGAGCAGAAAATGACTAAAGTGTGAGAAGGTTAACAGCGACATGGTGTTCTCAGCATCTCTCAAAGGCACTTAGGAAACTAGTTGCAGAGAACTGGGGAGCAGCCAGAGAACTCCCCAGAGAGTACAGTTCAGCTTATTATTCCACATGATTACATATTCAAATTGGCTTGAATTCCCCGGGCACCACCGTGGGGATGTCAGGCGAGGAGGAAAGGCAGCAGGCCAGGTAGGGTAGAGCAGTGGAGGAAGCTGGTCGGGCATTAAAAATGTGCTACAGATATTTCCCTATGGGGAAAAAGCCCCACAACCACGAACACTTAGGGAAGAGCTATGTTTCGAAAAAATGAGGTTGAATTTCCAAGTGACACATGATAATCTCTTTCAATACATTAAGAATTCTGTCTTACATTAGCAAGGACTTCTTTTTCTTGAGTCCTTTGTAAATGGCTTTTCAAGAGCCTCCTACGACAGCCGGATAAGTTAACACAGACCTACCCTGCTGTCTGGACTAAAAAAGCTCAGGAATAAGGAGCAAATGCCTGTGACATTTTGGTTGAGTGGGGTTGGTGTTGGGGGAACTATTGAGTGTAAGTAGCTACAAGCAATAACCTTTGTCTCCACTAATGCGTTTTGAGAAGATTCAGGGTTGTGTTGGACAGTGTGGGCAGAGGCAGGGGAGTTCGGAAAACAGAGGTAATTGTTTACTAGCCTTGTATGTTTGTGACCTTTCGATGGCAAAATATAAAAAGAACTTTGCAAAATCATGTTGCAATGACAGAAGTAGAATAAATAGAATAGGAACATATAAATAAGAGAGAATACGATCTGTTGAAAACACACTGTAGGGGTGAAAATCTTTAATCAAGTTGGCTGTTTCGCTCAGGAATAGATCCTCCCCAGACATGGGGGGATTGGCCACATGAGGGGGAATGGAATTAGGAGGAGGTGGGGTAAAATTGGGATAAAACGGAGTGGAGACTTAGAGGTGAGGGATTTGGACTCGGCACAGCATATGGACAACAGACCATAGGTGATATGCTGTACGATATGCACCAGGAGGACCGAGTACGAGGGTGAGGGCCATGAGTTGTGACCATAGAGAATCTCAGGCAAGCAACCTTCAATAACGACGGATGGAAACGGATATGTCAGCTGATAATTCACAGAAGAGCATCTACACATCAGGCAATTCACTTAAAAAATCACCTCCTCAGGGCGCCTGGGCGGCTCAGTCAGCTGAGCGACCAACTCTTGATTTCGGCTCAGGTCATGATCTCACAGTTCGTGAGTTCCAGCCCCAGGTCGGGCTCTGCACTGCCGGTGTGGAGCCTGCTTGGGATTCTCGCTCTCTCTGCCTCTCCCCCACTTGCCCACCCGCATGCACTTGCTGTCTCCCTCTCTCTTGCTCGCTCGCTCAAAAACAAATAAAAATTTAAAAATTTCCACCTCCTCTTCAATAAAAGGTGTAAAAATTAGAATATCCGTGAGATACTGCTTCTTTTTTCTTCTTCTTTTTTTTAATGTTTATTTTTGAGAGACAGAGGCAGAGAGACCGAGAACGAGCAGGGAAGGGCAGAGAGAGAGGGAGATACAGAATCCGAAGCAGGCTCCAGGCTCCACGCGGTCAGCACAGAGCCTGACGTGGGCTCAAACGCATGAACCGCGAGATCACGACCTGAGCCGAAGCTGGACGTCCGACTGAGCCACCCAGGCGCCCCTGTAAGATACTATTTTTTACCTGTTAAAATCGTGAAAGGTTTAAAAGGTTGCAGTTCTTTGATGGTGCCCCGAAACTCACACGCTGTTACTAGCCACCTAAACTGGTGTGAGTCTTTTGGAGAACCACTTTACCTTTGATGTCAAGAGCTTTGAGTTTTTCTTCAGCTTCTAAGACTACAACCAAAAACAGTAAAAACAATCATTTGCTGAGTGTCAATTGTCTGACAGATAATATGCCTGGCACTCCGTGCATCTTATGTCTTTTAATTCCCACAACAACCTTAGGAGGCAGCTACTATTATCCAGTTGAACCCTAGAAGAAAAAAATGAAAGTATGGACAACATTTACATACCAATATGTTACTACAGGATTGTTAAGAGAAGCGAAGACTAGAAACCCTTCTTCCTCCTTCCCACTGCAAAATAAAACTCTGAGGATAAACCTAAACGTCTCAGAATCCAGGGATTACTTAATCCAGTTTTACTTAAGTGAAACTACTCAGTGGAATTGATATATCTACCCTAGTGTTCTTAAAGAACACATAATGGCATGGAAAGATACATGCCTGAGTCTGCTATGGCTCAATAAAGCTGTGTAACACAAACGGGCCCTAATTCTGGGTGGCAGGCAACAATAAGCATTTACTTCTCAGGCACGCATCTGCAGGAAAGCTGGGGTGTGGCTCTGCTTTTGGCTTCAAAAACCGGCTTTGGTTTCAGGCTCAGGTATGAGGCACTGTGTTCGTGTTGGAGCCCAGGCTGAGGGGCACCTGCGACCAGGGGGAAGCTCTTCTCATGGCCGACTCCTGCAGTGAAAGAGAGCAAGAGGGCAAGAGTAGATACACAGTACATTTTAGGCGTCTGCTTGCTTCAAGGCAGCTAGCTTCTCATTCGCCAAAGCAAGTCACAGGGCCAAGCCTAAAGTCCAGGGGTGGGGAGGTACCCTTTGCCTGCCGTGAGAATGTGGCAACAATGTGTATACATAATTCTATTATAGGGCAATGAAGAATCCACACCAATCTCTCAGTCTACCACAGTCTGGCATCCATCACTGTTATTCACATCCCTTCCACATATACTCACCCCCAGCCCCACAACCCCCAAATCTCGTTCCATGATGGCATCAGGCTAGAAAGATCGCATTGCTATATCTATGGCAACTCCAGATGTGATGCCTCTCGGTCTGTAGACCTTTGACCGAATAGACAACTTAATCTGTCTTCTCCCATGTGCAACATACCAAAGTGGTACGGAACGAGATGACCACAGTGGACGCCCCCGTTCTAGTAGGGGAGAGTGAGAAGCCGAGAGCAGTCATGAGTTTACAGTAATTGTGAAATCCTGGTAGGCAAATGTTGCTGGGTTCCCTATCTTGGGGGCACGGAATGTTCTTGGATTGGACCCCATTACCGCTCCCTGGGAACAGCTCTCCAGACCCCTTGGACTTTTCCCCAGGCTCTTGTTTCCACAGTTTGAGAGGTCCTTCTTTGCCAAAATTCCCTCCCTGGCCACATCTGACGACAGCATTGGAGAATATGCCCCATTTGGTGGCTGGGCAGCCTTCTCAGTCTGCTTCCTGCCTAAAGGAAGTGGGGTCTCAAGAGGAGGAATCCAGAGGTATTTCCATATCTCAAAGAGTCACAATTACTTTTCATTCAAGCTGAGAGAATGTTTCTCTCTATACAGTTTCATTTTTCGCCCCTGTAAATCCTAGGACTTCTGGGCTATGTTTGTTCACGCTCAATTCTATGAGCAAACCAGCCATGTTTCCCCTGCACCCATATCTTGTATCTTACAGCACCTTTTCAAATTAGCAACGAGCCATTTATCCTGTCAACACTGCCTTGAAACTTCCTCATCATTCCAGCTTCATCGCATCCATTTTCTGTTCTTTCGTTTACTGCAAGTGATGGTGAAAGAAAATGTTTCATGACTGTATGACACGGATCAACATTTTCCTAGGCCCTTACAACGATTTTCTTCTCGCCTTCTCCCCAGTCCCAAAGCTGATGGCGCACCGTTTGGGATTTATTATGGCGGCACCCCGTGTCTAGTATTAATCTCTGTCTTACTTGGCCAGTGCCACAATAATGCCAGTAACAAACAGCCAGAAAAATCTCAGAGGCATGTCGCAATAAACATCAGCTCCTCTCTCATGGGGATTGGCTGGGGCTGGGCGCCAGCTGCCTGAGCTCTTGGCCTTGAGCGGGGTTCACGTCCGCTCCGCTTGTGGTCATCCCGCAGCTGTGGCTGTAGGAGCTCTTCTCCTTACCGACAACGAACAAGCCCAAGCACATCAGCACATTCCAGGCCTCTGCTTGCATCATGATGTATTACTAACCGTGTGCTTGTATTCTGTGCTTTTGGTACTTTGGGTCTTGCTGACCGTGGAGCAACTGCTTCTCCAGAATTAGTTAATCCCTAGAGATAGCAAACAAGAGCCCTCAGTGCACCTTTCTTAGGCAAACCAGTCCAGAGGCCTTTACCCCAACCATCTCCATTATCATTCTCTTAGGCCAATATTCCCTTGCCCCAGTCTCCCCAGGGCCAGGGACCAGACAACTAAGGGACAGCCCCCATACCACAGAGCCCACTGAAATTATTCAGACTCACCAATCCTGCTCATTCCTTCTCACAGAAACCACAACAGAGCTCTGGCCCACATTTCCTCCTCACGCCTTCTACCTCCTGACCGAGCCTGGTGCTTCCCTGTGTACCCAGTGGTGTGGCATGCCTCCTTCTCTTGACAACTGTGAGGACAACAAACATTCTTTCCAATGACTGTTATTTTCTCAGCTGTGGGCCTTGCCATACATAAATAATAAAACCTGCATTTTAAGGTCACCTGGCCAAGCTCAAAGTCAAGGTGCAGGTAAGTACTCTTTGCCTCTCAGCTTGGCAAGAACGAATACATTATCTCTATCAGAAGGGAGTGAAGGATTGGACATTTTTCACCAGAATGGCAACGGTGTGGATGCATCGTTCCACTAGAGGGGAGTGAAGAATTGTGACCAATAATTAAATCTGCCATTGTACGTATGTATGTATGTATATAACCTCAGACAAAAAATTGACACATGCAACATGATTTCAGACATGTAAAACGGAAACTATACAGAGAAATAAGTCTTGAAAGAAAACAATTCAGGGGCCCCTGGGTGATTTAGTCAGTTAAACGTCCAGCTTCGGCTCAGGTCATGATCTCACCTTTCCTGAGTTTTATGCTGACAGCTCAGAGCCTGGAGCCTGCTTCAGATTCTGTGTCTCCCTCTCTCTCTGACCCTCCCGGCTCGCACTCTGTGTCTGTCTCTCTCAAAAATAAATGTTAAAAAAATTAAAAAGAAAAGAAAAGAAAAAGGAAAAGAAAAAAGATTCAAATGTTAATAGGGTGTATCTTTGGGTGCTAGGGCCAAAGATGATTAAAATTATTCTTTCTTCCTCTGTTTTACCAATGGTCTCTCATGAGAATATATTCACTTTGAAATTAAGAACCAGAAGCTTCTAATGGAGTCTTCTACGTATTACACTAAAATTGCTTGAATATCTTCTGCTTAAGATCATGAACAGCAGGGGCCAAGAGGTTTTGTCACTGACTCTGCCTGTGAGAACACAAAGATCCCAGAGCAGGGAATCCAGCAGGGTCTGACACGGCTCTTCCTCTTTTTCTTTGCTATTTAGAGTGCAGTGCACGGATCACCAGCAGTGGAATCGGCCTGTGCACTTGTTAGAAATACATACTTCCTGGGGCGCATGGGTGGCTCAGTCCCTTGAACCTCCGACTTCAGCTCAGGTCGTGATCTCCCAGTTTGTGAGTTCAAGCCCCGCTCTGGGCTCTGTCCTGTTAGCACAGACCCCACTTCAGATCTCCCGTCCCCCTTTCTTTCTGCCCGCCCCCACATGCTCTCTCTCAAAGATAAAGAAACATTAAAAAAAAACATACTTCCAGTCTTCACCCCAGACCTACTGAATCAGATTTATAGTTCAAGGGCATTCTCCCAGGTCGTTTGCATGTCCATTAAACTTTGAGATGCACTAATCTATTTCACGCTGTTTATTATAACATCATTTAAAGGAAACACATTGTTACTTCAATATTCAAAATGGTTGATGGGAATTATTACCATAAAATGAAAAACACACAGGTAGTGGGATAAATAGGCCAACAGACGGGCTGGCCCAGGGACCAACTACCAATCATTTTCACACAATAAAAATGAATTAGGGGCGCCTGGCTGGCTCAGTCGGTAGAGCACGTGACTCTTGATCTCAGGGTTGTGAGTTTGAGCCCCACACTGCGTGCAGAGATTTATTATTTAATAATAGAGATTATTTAGTTAATAAATAAACTTAAGACACGAATTATTCAATCTAGAATATTTCTTGATCGCCAGTCCGACATGAGCCCCTGGTCCAGACAGAATAGCATTTCCTCTCAAAATTGTGCCAAAGAACTGTCATTCTGAGAGGTGTTAAGAAGATGTTAACAGGCATCCCCTGTATTCGTTTCCTACTGTTACTGTGATAAATCACCACAAACTTGGTGCCTTAAGGCAGCACATATTTTTTTTCTCTTATAGTTCTGGTGAGAAGTCTGAAGTGGGTGTCGCTGGGCTACCGTCAAGGTGTTGGCACAGCTCTGTTCCCCTGGAGGCCCGAGGGGAGACTCTGTTTCCTTCCCTTTTCCAGCTTCTACCGCCTACCCACACTCTTTGCCTCCTTCCATCTTCAAAGCCAACAATGGCCTGTAGTGTTTCCCATGAGGCATCACTCTTCAAAAAAATTTTTTTAACTTTAGTTGACACACGATGTTACAATAATTTCAGGTGAACAGCATAGTGATTCCACATCTTTGTATGTTGGGCTGTGCTCACCACGGGCATAGCTGCCACCTGTCACCGCATGGTGCTATTATAGTACCAGTGACTATATTCCTTCCGATGGTGCTTTTTATCCCCGTGACTTGCTCATCCCGTAACTGGAAGCGTGTGTCCTCCACTCCCCTTCACCCATTTTGACTGTCCCCCCAACCCTACCCTCTGGCCCCCATCAGTTTGTTCTCTGTATTTATGGGTCTGGTTCCATATTTTGTTTATTCATTTGTTTTTCAAATTCCACACAGAAGTGAAATCATAAGGTATCTGTCTTTCTCTGTCTGATTTATTTCACTTAGCATAATACTCTCTAGGTCCATCCATGTTGTCACACATAGTAAGATCTCATCCTTTTTTATGGTTGAGTGACATTCCAGTGTGAGTGTGTGAGTGTGTGTGTGTGTGTGTGTGTGTATTCTCTCTCTCTCTCTCTCTCTATATATATATATCTATATATATCTATATATAGATATATATATCTCCATCTTCTTTATTCATTCATCTATGGATGGACACTTAGGTTTCTTCTATATTTTGGCTACTGTAAACAATACTGCAATGAACATAGGGGTGCATATACCATCTTGATTTAATGTTTTTTACCTTGAGTTTTTTCATTTAATTTTTTTTTTATTTGAGAGATAGAAAGCATGTGCACAAGTGGGGGAGAGGGACAGAAGGAGAGAGACAGACAATCTTAAGCAGGCTCCACACTCACTGTGGGGCCTGATATGGAGCTCGATCTCGTGCCCCTGGAATCATGACCTGAGCCGAAATAAGAGTTGGACGCTCAACCTACTGAGCCACCCAGGCGCGCCAATGTTTTTTCTGTGGGTAAATACCCAATACTGGAATTCTTGGATTACATGGTATTTCTGTTTTTGGCTTTTTGAGGAACCTGCTTTCCAGTGATCATTCCAGTTTACATCCCCACCAACAGTGTGTGAGGGTTCACGCTGCACCACCCTTAAAATGACTCTTTTCTGCCTCCCAACTCCACTTTGAAGGACCTTTTTGATTACCTCGGTCCCTCCTACGTCATCCAGAATAAGCTCGATATTTTAAGGTCCGCTGATTAGCAACCTTAATTTCATCTGCTACCTTAATTCTCTTTGCCATGCAAGGCTCCAGGGCCCAAGACGTGGACGTCTTTGGGAGGCCATTATTCTGCCTACCATGCCTAAGAAAGAGAGGTTTGGCTGGTCACCTAAATCTGCAAGTAATACTTCCTTCTTGGACCTGCTCAGTGTACATCAGCATAGCAAAGGCTCTGAGGATTCTGGAAGTAAGAAAGCCTATTTAACTTTGTCCAGGAGCTCTTGTTTTACTCACACAGGTCATGAAGCCAAGCCAGCGAAATACAGAGAAATTCAGGGAAAATTAAAGAACTGGTTTCTGCCCTAAAGGAGCTGAGGGAAGCTTTTTACTTTTTAATCATCTATTGCAAATTAATCCCGGATTCATTAGTGCTGAGGGAATGCAGGGCAGAAGAGTGAGTGAGAACATCTGTAGAAACCAGAAGCCCTAATTACCAGGCTCCTATTCCATTATGAGGACACCATCGAGCCCCGTAGTGGTTGTGGGAGGCTACGCCTATTTCCATTTTTACCAGTGACATATTGCGGCATGATGAATAATTACAAAAAATCTGTCCAGGTCACTTCCTTAATCTCTATAACTGTTTCTTGTATGTAAAACTGCATCAACAACATCCCTTTCATCCAATATCACTGGGGGTTTTAATTAATGTTAAAATGCTCTCTGGCATTACATGCGGAAAGAGTTATTAAATTCCAGTGCCAAATATTATGATGGTAATGAGGACCAACTTGCCAATATTTCGTTATAGGTGCAACTTTTTTTTTCATTAATGTGCTGCATAAATCATCGGTGGCTACATACAGTATTATCCCTGTAGCCAGAAGAGTCAGCTTCTTTTATCTTTTAGAAATCTCATGTAGAAAACCAAGAAATATAAACCAGAGAAAGCTGTGTCTTGTAAAAAAAAAAAAAAAAAAATTCCCAGAAGGCATTTGTTTTATGTGGTGAGCATAAAGATTGCCTACAATAAAAAAGCTTGAAAGGTCTCACTTGTTCTAAGATTATTCATGCAGCAATTATGCTATTGATGACTCTCTGTTTTTATGATAATATATTATAAGCTATTCTGAACCCACTCAACAAAGCATAGTATAATGCTTGCAATCTTCCTCAGGACCTCTTTCCCTAAGATACCCATTCAGTTCCTTAACTGGGAAAGGCTAAAGAATACAGGCATGTTTAAAAAAGAGATAAAGAATGAATCACTTGGAATCTACAATGAACTGAGACTTATCATTTTAAAGTGAAGAATGACAAAAGAGAGGAATTCCTGAGTACTGTGACTTATATTCCAGATTATCTTATTTATCACAGTACAAATACGTCCAGTGATCTTTGGAATTGTGCACATGGCCCAAAGGAAGGGGGCCTATTTATCTTACAATTTATCAAAAGCAAAAGGGCTTTCCCAACTCTGACCTTGAATTCGGCTTCGAGTTTAGGTTTTCAAGTAACTATTCATATTTCAAGTGAGTATTATTATTTAGGTTCGTAAGGCTGTTGTTGTAGAGTACAGAACCCACTAATTTCTCTTTAAAAATTTCACTTTAAAAATAGTTCTTGTGGTCGTTTTGCCTGGGTGAATGTACATGAAAAGAAAGCCAAAATACCTACTAAAGGAAGGTGTGCTCCCTGATCTCAGAGGTTAAACCTTAATCTTGTTTGTCTCAAGTTTTGTGACAAGCTTTTTTTTTTGTTTGTTTATTTATTTATGTATTTACTTACTTTTGAGAGAGAGAGAGACAGAGACAGAGAGACAGAGACAGAGACAGAGAGAAAATCCCAAGCAGTCTCCATGGTGTCAGTGTGGAGCGCAACACAGGGTTTGAACTCACAAACTATGAGATCGTGACCGGAGCTGAAATCAAGAGTTGGACGCTTGACCAACTGAGCTACTGAGGTGTGCCCTAAGTTTTGTTTGAACTTTAAATTGAAGTTATATCCACATGGACAGAGTGAAAATGCCCCACTGAAATACGTATTTGACATTGTCATCCATATTCACAGTGTGCAAAATTTACTACTTATTGTATGAAAGGTGCTTTTAGTCTTCAATAGCAGGTTTTCCCCCCCTTACTTGTTTTCCCTCTGCTTCATTTTGCTTTGTGGATGTAATTGGGGTAAATAACTTGAAGACAGGTGAAGAAAATGTGGCTGAAGCTGCTGAGGACAAACAAATTGATTAATAACCCGGTCTTCCACATAAGCTGAGTAAATAAACGTACTTAATTGCATAAAATAAACAATAAGAATAGATGTAGAAGTCGGGGTAGAGGAATATGGATCGAGAAAAGAAAAGGAAACCAAGTGTGAGGTCACACTTAAGATGCACCCCACTTGTGTGACACAGAGAAGCACTCGTTCAGGCTGAGTGGCAGACACACTCAGTTGGGGTAAGTCACGCACATTTGGTTCTATGTTTTCTAGTAGCCCATGAAATGGGGAAAAATAATCTCCAGTGAGAATCTCTTGAAGATAAATAGACGGCCGTTACTCAGCTGGAGCCTTGACTATTCCTGACGATGAGGCAAGAGGAGAGAGGGAAACTCTGTCTCTGTCTGTCCATCTGTCTTTCCGTCTTTCATGCTGGATCAAAGGGGTGGGGGCTGAGTGCAGACAGTTGAATTCTCTGAAGTGAGGTGTGCTCAAGACAGACGTCTGTTGTTCTCTGAATTGGGCTGTTGGAAGAAGAGAATTGTAAAACCAACTGGACCTCTGTGATGTTCGGAAAGAAGAGTAGTGTAAGCGATCATCTGAAAATACCGGAGGGTACGACATGATTTTATTTTTAGCCCTTAAACACCACAGTGGGACTTTAAAACAGAATCCGGCACGTGTGGCGAGAGATGCTACAACCAGTCACGACCAGCTGGCGCTGCAGAAAATGGAAAGTCGTCCACAAAGGGAATTATCATGAGGGCAAGTCCTCCCTTGGCTCTGATGGCTGCCTGTTTGCCCCTGTGGAAGAGAAGCTGCGCGTGAGCTCAGAGACCCGACACAGAAGCATGTGGCGAGCCCAGTCGCTAGGGATTTCCACCCTCAATTTCCGTGGTGAAAGTGGCTCTTGATTTGGAACACTCACATACCTGAGTGCCTCAGAGACGTGAAATCTTGCGGCTCTGCGACCAGCTCTGTGATCTCGAGGCAATTTATTTCCCTATTTCTCAGTCTCTTTCCTCTCGATGCAGTGCAAAAGGGAGCAGACACCCTTCAAAGTCCATTCAGGACCCGAAGTTTAATTTCTCCATTAAACCTCATTTAGATATAAACATGCAATTATTATGATTATTTTTATCTCTCTACAGAGAAACTGAATGGCTCACAGGCCCAATTCCATTGATGGAAGGGGGTCGGGGACTAAACAAATCAAGCAAATGACAAATCAGCTAAATGTAAGTTCTGAGTAATTATCCCAAAAGACTAAATTCCAAACCAGAAGAAACTTTGAGGTGGCAAAATTCAGTTTGTTTATTTCTGACAACCGAGTGAGAATCTATAATTATCTCAAAATAAAAAGTTAAATTAAAAAAAAAAGTATAAAGAAAAACAAAGCAACAAAGATCCTATATTCAATACCTGTGTCTCATACACACTTCCTAGTACCTAGAACCCGGCGGATAAAAGGCGCTTAATTTTCTCGAATGAATGACTGAGACATGAATTTGAAACAAGGGGATGATTCACAAACTGGTATTTATTTAAGATCCATAACTCTTAAAACTTCCAGGAGAGGTAGAAACTCTCTTCTCATGTCTACAATTTTTTTTTCAAGTCTCTTCCCCTCTCTGCCATAATCTTGGTTCATTCTTCTAAGTTTGTGGATGGACCGCTGAAGGAATGGTAGAAATCAGAATGTGCTTGAGAACACAAATTGCCCACAGGAGCCAACTGGAGAATTTTCATTTTTCCAAAGAAATTTTATCTAATCTTGTCCTTCCTTACTCACTGGGGATGCTAGTTTCATGCATTTCTTCCTACTTTGACAGACTTCAGACCACCTGGGTCTTAGCTGGCACGGAGCCTCAGCAGCCATCTGACCCCACTCTAAATGACTGGGTCAGTATGGTCCCTGTTTTATGTAATCTAGCACCCAGGTGGGTTCTGGGAAATGGGTATTTTTGGGGGGGAAGCAGGTTATACTTTTGACCTGTTTACTGATGGAGTGACCCGTGAGGACTCTGTCACTTTATCCCTCTCTCTAAGTAGGGAAGCAGTCTTGGTTGCCAAGGAGACAGTCATCTGCTAGGCCACAGAGAGAAACCAGGTCCCTGAGAAATAATTCTGGTGAACAGGCGTGTCCCCATCCGTACGACTCGGAGGCCAGGACGGTATATTTGGAAGTCATGCAGGAGAGATGAATGGATTGATGATCAATTTATGCTTCTGAGGGAAGGGGCATAAAATGATATTCCATAGTCATGGCCACTAGCCACTAGAATGCGGCACCTGCTGTCAATGTGTCCTACAGCTGATGCAGCAGCCCCCTCTAGTGGCCAGAGCCCGTGCTACCGGAAGCAAAAGGGCCTCTTACAAATTCCAGGAATTAAGGCCGGAAAAACATAGAGGACTTGCCGTTTTTTAGTTCAGTCCCACACTAGCAGCAACTGATGTTAATAAATACATTTTCAAGGTTTATAAAACAAGCCAGACTTCATAGGCACCAAGACGGGACCTAGCTATGGTTGGGAAATAGTCAATTAGATGCAGAACCCTTAAGATGCCCGTTTGCCTTTGAAGCTTCTCCTTTAGCACCTCTATTGCCGTGCTATAAAACCTCCCAGTTCTCCCCAGGGAGGACAGCCCATCACATGCACATTAAGAATTCAGTGCCTTTGCCCTCAAAAAGATCTGTATCTAGTATCAAACTCATAGTTTTCTGCAAAATTAAGTCAATAGATTCCCTTTCCCAATGGAAATACATCCTAAGCCCTATTCTTTAAATGTGGAATTAAAGGCCATTAAATTTTAAGCATCAGGGAGAAGTTAACATTGGTTAGGGCAATAAGCCAGCCCAGACCAGCTCATGTCATAGAATCCTTGTCTCTGGATTGTTCTGGGGATACTGAGGAGTTAGGGACAGTCCTGACTTTTAAGTACTTGATCAAGACCCCCAAACTCTCTACCAACTCCCAACACTCTATTGCCTGAAAGCTTCCTCTCCTCAAATACCTCTCACTCATCTTCAGAAATTTCATTCTTTTGCTATTTTTCCTAAACTGGATAGTTTCCTTAGGTTATCATGCTTATTTAGGGGGCCATGGCTCTGATGTTTTGGAATTCATTCCAATCCATAAAGCCTCTTTGTTTCCTTAGACTGGTGTTTCCAGGTGGTGGCTGAAGGGGGCGGGGTGGAGAGACGACTCCTCACCTCTTTACTATAGGGTGATAAAGCACATTTAAAAACTACCATTACTTGGGGCACCTGGGTGGCTCAGTCAGTTAAGCCTCCAACTTGGGCTCAGGTCAAGATCTCACAGTTTGTGAGTTCGAGCTCCACAGGGGGCTCTGGGCTGACAGCTCGGAGCCTGGAGCCTGCTTCTGATTCTGTGTCTCCTGCTCTCTCTGTCCCTCTCCCATTCAGGCTCAGTCTCTCAAAAATAAATAAATGTTAAAAAAAAGTTTTTAAATTACCATCGCTGGAATGTGCTTTTTACCACCATCTTTATTTTAAAGTTTTAAATACCATTAAAGGACGTACAAGACATTTGTGCTTTGGAAAAGGGGAACTACAGAAGAACAACACTGAGACGGGTCTGAGCTGAGAACATTGCAATATGACAGTAGTTAGTCCTCGCGTCAGAGGCTGTTGCAAGCGCTTTTATATACTGACATATTTCATCCTCATAACAACAGTGAAATAGGTTACTAGTTTATGGATGGAGAACATGTAGGCATAGAGATTATGTAAAGTGCTCAGGGTCATGTAGCTAGAAGGCAGTCTGCCTCAAATCTTGGACTTGAGTAAAGAGACCCATTTATTGTTCCGAGACTGAGATCTAAGGGCAGGTCACTGGAGCGTCTCTGAGATATCCTTACCAATGAAATGAAGATAATAATTCCTGCTCTGTCCACCACAGTAGGTTGCCATGCGGCCATTCATTTACTTCCCAAGTATTTATTGAGCGCCAACCAGGCGTCTACTGAAAACACAGCTGTGATGACAGATACATTCTTGCCCTCATGCACTTTATATTCTAATGAGGGAGACAGAAAACAAACGAGCAGAGAAATAAATAAAGTCATCACCAATTGTGCTAAAGATGATAAGGTGACATGTTAGTTGAGACCTGGAGATGGACTGAGAGCTGGCCATGGGGAAACACCGGAGAGGAAGAGAGAATAGATTGCCCCAGATGGCATGGTATGTGCAAAAGCCACGTGGCAAAGGATACCGTGTTTGTAGAAAGTGAGAAAGGCCAGGATGACACCATCAGCAAAGTTACACACACGAAGGTGTAGAAAGCTATCAAAATTTGGGAGTTAGATAGCCTTAAACAAAACCCCTGATGCACCTGCTGCACTTAGGCTGGTTAAAACCAAAGATTTCATCAGAAAAAAAAGATTTTATTGGTTCCATTGTTGCTTTCTGTTCTCCACGCCCACAGGTGACATCTCATTGCCTGCTGGTTCACTAGTGTAGTAGAATAGTTTATTGAAGCATTTGGGTTACCTTTCTGTATTTTCTTCTATCCTGTTCTCCTACACTCAACCTCTCCCACTTTTTTTTAATCTCAGGAATTTTTTTTGCCATTTTTTTTTCTCAGTCCTTTTAACTAAAACCCTGGACCATTGAAAGAATAAGGCCTGATGCCATTTTCCTCTTCCCATTGCCTCTCTGTACCATTTTTTCTTTTAATTCTTATGTTTATTTTATTTACCCCAGAAAAATATAATTATTATAAAAATGGGTAAACAAAATAAGGTAAAGTTACCTAATATCATATCTTGCAGACATAGGTAAGCATTATTATTAACATTTTAATGTATATAGTCTTTGTAAACTTTGTTTCCTTAGTCGCTTCCCCTGCAATTCACATATGCCACCACTAGGTGACGGGAGATTGCCATAGTATGAGGTCGGTTGATTAAAGTAGAAACTTCTACTTTTTATATTTTTCAAAAAACTATTGAAATAGTTAGAATTTAAAGGTTATGAGCAAAGATAAGCTTTTAAGAATTAAATGCCTAAAAAGAATGTATATGCTGTACTCAGTATTCCTTAACTTCAAAGCTTGATAATATAATTAGTTGATTAATATTTTAGTGCTCATGGAAAGCTTATTTTGGTGTCAAAATCTAGGAAGTTGTACAGGACTTTGAGGGCTCAGTCTTGCCAAATGTAAGACTTCTGTAGGGTCTGCTATTAGAGAATCATTTTCTTCTTTTCTTCTTTCTGATATCTACTTTTTAAAGGTATCCTTATAACAGGAAGGAGGTGGAAATACTAATAGATCAAATTTTAAAATTCCAACAACCTCTCAGAATATCTGGCACATGATAGGTAATAGACTCACTTGCTTTATTTCCATTCTCCTTTCTGAACCTAAGAGCACAGAAGCTACCCTGGTTTATTTTCCCAAATTAGATGAAAATATTTTTTCTTTCTCCCTCCCTCCCACCCTGTCTTTCTTCCTACCTCCACCTGTCTTGTAAGAATTACCATCCTCCTCCACCTTCTCTCTAGCTGGGTATAGTTAGGAGCTGCTTAGAAAAATTAGTCATTGCTAATTAACCTTAGGTATTTACTTTTAGCAAGCTCTCAATCAAAAAGCATTTAGACCTAATATTTGCTAGAAGCTGTGCTCAGATCTGCTGGAGAGAAGAACAGTAACCAAAATTACAAGAGACCAAGTAGAAGCAGTAACTGGCTTGTGTTACAAACGATCTCTACGGCTCTTTGAGAAATGATACCCCACTATTCAAGTCCTGCACCCCTTTCACTGAATGCTCCATTATGAGTAAAAATTGGTTTTAACTGATTCCATAATAATGTTCCAATGATCCTTCTTCTTTTTTAACGTATTTGGCCTAAGAGGGCTAATATAGGATTATGTATTATTACTTTTTTCATGCTGTTGCATGGAAAGGGGGAAAAAATCAATCCTGCCATTTGGCTTCCCAGCTGTTACATAATAAATACACACAAAAATGCAAATTGAAAGTCTCTGAACAAAAGATGACTTGTTTTGAGCTCCTCATCCTAAATGTCCTCTTTAAATGTGTCATTAAAAAAACCAAACTCATATGGTTTGGGGGAAATCATCTTTATTTTAAAATATACTTTTCAGAGATACCTTCTTACCTTCCTCCTCTATTTCTGTCTCTCCCCCCCCACCTCCCCCCCACACACTTAAGAAATTATTTAATTTCATACCCTTGAATTTGGGACAGGTTTGGTAGCAGGCTTGGGAACAAAGTGGAAAAAGAGCCATTTAGACTAAGAAACTAGATCATAGCTTTCTTCTACCAAGAAACAATTGTATATAGATGAGAAAATATTGAACAGTTCTGACAGTAACTTAATGTTACCCACTTAAAAGTCATCTGACAGTTTTAAATATAGACATTTTAGTTTCTCACCCACATCAACAGAGAGTAAAATTTCTACAATTCCTTATGGCTATGCCAGTTTTGATGCACAAAATACCTTTCTAAAGTAAAACTCAGCAGAAGAATCTCCATACTAATCTGGAAGTTTGGAAGAAACAAAATTACTTTTTCTATGACAACTGAATAGCTTCTTAAATCATGGAAGTGTTCCTTCACTTTAGCCCTGGGTTCCAGCTCTATCTTGAATACACTAGTATTTTCTAGCTTAACTATGGAAGCATTGCCTGGTAGTTGGAAGCTAGGCACCTGGCACCAACATCTCCTTCCAGGTCCAGCGTCTACTTCTCAAGGGACTTGCTTAGAGTCCCATGGCCAGCTGTGGTGGAACAGGACCTATAAACCCTGCCTGGGAGACTCAATCCAAACTTTGTGCTGAGTTGTTCCCTCAGCACCTTTCCCCAACTTCTCCTCTGAGATCCGTTCAATAGTGGAAAAGACACATATCTGTTAAAAGGGAATGTGCTTCAGTATCAGAGCAGGAATGATGAATCCTACCCTTAGGTTCTTAAGCACAGAAATATAATTCTCAAAGACATCAACAAAACATTAGTGTGATAGTCTAGTTTTCAGTACATTATATGCTGCACTTCCTGTAATAAATTGGACCAATAGGAACAGGAAACTTTGAAGCAAGAACCAAACGATACAACAGAATGGTGAGTCTTAAATATGAAAAGAGCAAGTTATTTACTTAAGATACTCATCATTAAAGCTTTCAATTATTTCATTTACTTAAAATAATTACATAAGCAAAGCTTCAAAATTCTATAATCTGCTCTTGATCCTGCTACTAGAGGGCTAAAAATCTACTATTTTAGAGAGAAAAACTTTGTATAAATTCTCTTCTTCCATTTTATTTCCATAACTAGCAATTCAGTAATTTTCCTCGTATCTTATTTAGACAATCGAGAACTCACATGTAGTATTAAACATTTCTCCTCTTAAAGTATAAATAACCTCACTTCCTTTGCTAACTTTTTCAATTCTCCAATAATTGAGGAAACAGTAAGGGACTGGCTTCCTGAAACTTAATTGTAGGCAACAAGAGAGATTTAGTGTAGAGATTACTTAAGGGATGATTACCTGGTTGTATCTACATTTTAGGTTTTGATTCAGGAAATAGTAGCCAAAAGCAGAGAAATCGGACGCTTAATATTCTTGGATAAACCCATGCCAAGGATTAGTAAAAAATGTTGTGAAGGCATGTGGCTTGACTTTCAAAGGAGAAAGACTGAGGATTTGTTTAAAAGTGTTAGCACAGAGCTAAAAGGAATGTCGCCCTCAAATTCTCTCAGGAAGTTATGGGGGAAAAACAGCAGCTTCCACTTGAAGATAGTTCAAGAGAACAGTGGTCACAGAGGGAGAATTTAGATTTAATGTCATGAGTAAACCTTCAGCTGGAACTCAGAATCCTCTTTCAGAGCAGTTTCAAATGCAAGCTGGTTTGAATCCCATGTGGCGACTCCCAGAAATGCCATTCTTATCGGTGTCTCCATGAGGTTGTATCAAATACAATTGTTCCGATGTTGCTGAATATTAAAAATGGAAGAAAGCTCATTCCGTTTAGTCTCATGTTCTGACTTTACCAAGATACCACACATACTGTTATTTCCATATTTCTGACCATTCTCAAATGGTTAAGTCACAAGTATTAATGAAATGTCTACTGTATGCATTTAATAAATGTACTGGATGTTCCCGTGGAGAAAGAGATAATGCTCCCCTTGTGTTTCCAGCATGAAAATCATTGTATTCTTTCTTTCTCACTTCTCTGATCTGGCTTTTTTGATCACTCTCCCCCTCTTTACCACTTGTAAACTCTTACTCATCTTTTTTTTTTTGAGAGAGAGAAAGAGAGAGCAAGTGCTAGAGAGGGGCAAAGGGAGAGAGAGAGAGAGAGAGAGAGAGAGAGAGAGAGAGAGAGAGAGAGAGAGAGAATCTCAAGCAGGCTCCACACTGAGCATGGAGGCTGATGCGGGGCTTGATCCTACCAGCCTGGGATCACGACCTGCGTCAACATCAAGAGTCAGTCACTCAACCACCTGAACCACCCAGACACTCCAACTCATCTTTTAAAAACTCCATTTGAATTTCATCTTCTCTGACGTGTCTACCCAGATTCAGCCAAACTGACTTAACCCCTTTCTCATCTGTGTTTCCAAAGAAATATGCTAATGTTGCCAAAGAAATATGCTCATGTTGCAGATTATGACATTTTTAATGCTGTATTATACTCGTCTCTATGCTTTACCTCCATTAGGTTGTAAGATCATGCTCAGGTCGTCTCTGCAACCATTGCCAACATGAGTTCTCATTAAAAAATTTCATGACTGTCTTTGAGGGGCTTACTGTCAAAAGGGAACATATTTAAGACAACCAAAACTCATAGGAGGCAATAATTAATACAATAATTCATTCAACAATTTTTAATTAATTCCCCATTTCGGCTTGGGTATAGAAGTGAACAAAACAGACGTGGTACCTGCCTTCATAGAATTTAAAATCTGGGCTTAGAGACAAATATTAAGGAATAAATTATACACGTGATTTCTGACCATTACCACCACAAGGAAGCGCAAGGTGTGTGGAGAATGAAGCACGGGCAGAGGGAACACCATGTTCAAAGGCCCTGAGGTGACACTAAGCGTGGCCCTTTGGAGAAACTCACAAAAGACTGATGTCCTTGATGCAGGAATAGAAGGAGATGGGTACAAGAGCAGTTGGAGAAGCTGGGCAGAGGCTGGAGCATGTAGGGACCTTTAACGCATGTTAAAATGTCTAGAATTTGTTTTAAAATCCAAAGAAAATTACTCAAGGGTATCATGCAAAACTGCAACATGACCAAATTTATTTATTATTTTTTTTTTTTTTACAGATTATTTCAGCTGTAAGATGAATATTGCATGTGGAGAGTTAAGTTAGCTGGGTGAATGGCGGTTGTAACATATGCTAGACTGATGTCAGTGCAAATAGAGAAAAGTAGATGCCTTTGATGGGTGTTCAGGAGCAAGAGTTCACAATACCAGGTCTACATGTATGCAATGGTGTGTGTGGTGGGGGAGGGGGGTATATCGTGTTGGATAAATAGCGGAAGCACGAGGAAGAAGAAAATGCCAAAGATGACTCCCAGGTTTCTTAACTGAGCAACTGTGTGAATGACAGCATGTTTTTAAATGCCTACATGGAAAAATTTAAGAAATGGAGGGCTGCCAACCCCAGCTTCCTCCATCAATCTTTTAAATGTGAAATTCCACTGAGTCTCTATACAGTATTCAAGTGTCTCCTATAAAAAGGCAAAAGACCCTGGTGATGGTGGTGATCGCCAACTTTTTAAAGCATTTCCAGGAGGGACTGTTGGCACGCTAACTTCTGGCAAAGAATGAGCCTTGACTGCATGGGACTTGCTGGGGAGGGGTTCTTGGAGCAGGTGTTGAGATGGGGAAATGGCAGCCTGGGGAAAGAAAGAAGGCTTGAGAGGCAGGCCTTTCTGGTTGACGAATGTAGTAACTTTGCTGAAGAGTGGAGAGGTCCTAAAAGGGAAGTATACCGTCTCCGGAGAAACAGATTCAGCAAATGTGTCATTGCGATGCAAATCTACTCCCCTTTGCTCTCAGCTGAGCTCTTCACCATCCTCATGACGATCTTTCCAAAACTTACGGAATCTATTTGAGCTTCGCTGTCCCTGTTATCTGCTTTCCTGCCACTTCCTCTGAAATATCTAGCTCATGAGCCCATAATATGTTGTCTGTGACTCAGCACCTCACGTTAATTAATGTAATACATTCAAAAAACCGTCTCAAAAAGTTTTAGCTTTCTGCCACCCCCGCCCTCCATTTCCCTCCATCCCACACTTTGAACTAAATATAAACCAGCTCATCTGACTGAAACTGGTGAATCCCTTTATAAATGCACAAGATGGCAGTAAAGGAACTCCGTCAAGGGCAATCGGAGAAGCCTGCACAAGGGGACTGTGTATGAGAATGGTCAGCTTCCAGCTTCCTGCTGTTACCTGAATTAAAGGCAGAGAGAAGAGAAAAGAGGAAAAGGAGCACAGGGAGCTAAACGCTGCTTCATCAGTTCAATCTGCTTGGTATTCATGTCACATGGAGAAAAGGTTTTCCAAGTTCACTTGTCTCTTGTTTAATGAAGTAAATGCATTTCTGCTTTCTTTTTAAGACATAAAAATAATTTCCATTAAATAAACCCTATTTTTCCTTACTAAATTCATTATTAAATTGGGGATATAGTCCTTTAGAAAAAAAAAACTATTCATGAATATTATTAAATCATAGGAATGCAGCAAATCTTTTCAAATAGCTCATTTAAAGGAATATAAAACAGTCTGCCAAAAATACTGACAAGAGTATAAAATATTTACAAATACTTCCAAAATATCAGTAGCATTGTGCTATATTCCAAATAGGTAAACAAAAAAAAAACCACAAAAAAACCCCCCAAAAAAACATTAAGAAAGAAAATAGGTCTGCTGATTTAGTACTTTGGTTTAATTTTTCCATTGCTTTGAACTGCCTTATCCCCTTTTAAACTGTATATTAAATGTAATTCATGAAAAATTTTCAGTATATGAACTTGGGCTCTTTCCAGGTATTAGCTCATGCTGGCTCTTTAATGTTCAAAGCAATGTTGAATTTATTTATCTGATGGTACTTGTTTCTTATTAGATGATATTTTTGCTAACGTTTGCATGTATACAGAATGCTTTTTTTCACATGCATTATCACATTTAATCTTTACAACAATATGTTTTGTAGGGATTATTATAATCCCCAATTTTCAGATAAGAACAAAGGAGGTCATAGAGGCTAAGTAACTTGTCCAAGGTCACCCACATGTGAAGTGGCAGAACTTTGACACAAACCTAGACTTTTTGATTCTAAATAATAGGATCTTTCTCTATTATTCACTGAAACCCAAAACAATTAGCATATTTAAAACATTAGGTTCATTTACCAAAAAACCCAACAAAACAAAAACAAAACAGAGGCATATAGAGACACAAAAACATGGTCCTCCATAGGTGGCCCGGTGAAGACAGATAGGGACCACACTGTGGAGGATCTTTATAAAGGAAGGAAGAGCAACTTTATCTTAAGGACAATGGGAAACCATTGAAGGCCTTTAAGCCAAGGCATGACACAATTTGCTTTTTATAAAATACAACTCTGGTTACAGTGTGGGAAAAGGTTTGGAGCCAGGGAGAGTGGCCTTAGGGAGGTAGCTTTGAGTGGTGGCCATGGGCATCATGAAAAATGAGCAGATTTGAGAGACGTTCAGGAGTTAGAAAGAATGGCCTTGATGATTGACTGTAAACTGCATAGAGGAAAGGGGAAAGTCAAGGATGAATTTTAGGATCAGCAACTGGGTGGTTATTGGTGTTATTTACCAAAACGGAAAAAAACTGGAAGAATATCTGATCTTTCCTGAAATGTTATTTGACTACCATCTAATTCCTCATCTACTTCCTCAACACAAATTTGTTAGGGGAATTTATTTTATAGTTTTAAATTACAGATCAGAAAGGCTTGTACTCTTTTGCCTGGAACATTCCTCCTCTTGTCTATCCCCATCCTACAAACCAAATCTCATCTGTCTCCTCCCAGAAATCCTTTTCAGTTTTCCCTGCTGGAAATCTGTGCTCTATTCTCCCATGGCATCATGTCTATACCTCTGGCTTAGCTATTATCACACTGTGCCTTTACTTTGGTGTTTGTACCTATTGCCTTAACCAGACTATAATTATCGTGCATGATACTTGTAGAAATATAGACTGAAGAAATACTTGAATCAATAGATTTGAATTCCCATGATTCCCTTCCATTTTACAGCAAGTAAGATGGTCTGCTGATTTAGGAAACAGGAAATTCAACATTATAAACAAGAAACCTAAGGCAAAATGGGGATAGGAGGGGATTAGGGGACACTTAGAGCTCTAATCTAAAATAATTTGAGTTCTAGCTCTAGACACCTACTTTATACACCAGTGAAAAGACTTCACATGTAATCTGAGAACTATGAGTGACAATCTTCTAGGAATCATAGAGCATTTCCAGTAGCCCCAAAAGGCTGTAAATGGGAGTAGCCTATGATTTTAATTAGGGAAGCATGTTAGACTCCAGAGACAATAAGTTTTTTATTTAAATTACAGAAATAATAAATTAATTGATTATCCCATTTATTTATTCTATAAAAACATATTACCTACCGAGGATACAAAGATGAATAAGAAGGAAGACACAATCTTTGGAGGAGAGACAGAGGCTTGAAAAAATAAATGTAATATGACGTGCCCTGTATTAGAAGTATACACACCCTGCTACAGTAATACAAATGAGAGAGAAACTAATTCTGAGCGTGTGGTCAGGGCTAGCTGTAGACAGGAAGTGACATTTGAGTTGCTTTTCAAATAATGAATGGGAATTCCCCAGTAGTCAAATGGGAAGGAGCATCACAGGTATGTGGAAATGCATAATCAAATTATGAAAGAATTACACTGCCTGTCTGTAGGTGGAACAGAGCATGTGTGGGAGAAAATGACCTGGGGTAAACCCAGAAAGGCGGGCTAGAACTGAGATAGAGAGAGCACCCGGCCTAGGAGCCACAATAAGAGACTGCAGCTTGATCATGAAGAAAATTTTAAAATTTAACAGATTTAAAAAATTATTTTAAAAAAATAATTTAAAAAAACACATGGTTTACAAATACACTGGGAAACAAAAGGAGCAATGAGTAAGAATATAGTGATGTGGCTGAGAACTCATGGTGAGGGATGCTCAATAACTACTGAACGAATACATTTAGGTTCATAAAGAAGTTTTCTAATAATAAGATTTATAATATTTATGGTATGAAGTATATAAAAAGCAATAGCTTTGCTTTGTACTGCAAGCGAACAAGTGGAAAATATAATGGAAACAATGTCCTTCACAATAGCAACGAGACATATCTGCCAACTTATAAGAAAGGAATGAGAATGTAGAGGAGTAAACAAAATATTAAGAAGTGATATAAAACGGGGCACCTGAATGGCTCAGTTGGTTGAGCCTCTGACTTTGGGTCAGGTCATGATCTCATGGTTCATGAATTTGAGCCCCGCATCAGGCTAGCTGCTGGCAGCATGGAGCCTGCTTTAGAGCCTCTGTCCCCTTCTCTCTCTCTGTCCCTCTCCCATTCGTTCTCTCACTCGTATATGGAATTTAAGAAACAAAAGAGGAAAATAGGGAAAGGTAAGGAAAAATAAGATAAAAAGAGAGAGTGGAAGGCCAACGGAGAGGCTCTTAAGTACAGAGACTAAACTGAGGGTTGCTGGAGGGATGTTGGGTAGGGGGATGGGCTATATGGGAGATGGGCATTAAAGAGGGCACTCATTGGGATGAGCACTGGGTGTTATATGTAAGTGATTACTCACTAAATTCTACTCCTGAAATCATCATTACACTGTCTGTTAGCTAACTTGGCTTTAAATTAAAAAAAAATACCTAATCATAAAAAAAGAAATGATATAAAAGATGACTGAAATATTTGAAGTCACATGCCATGTCATTGGATGAAAATATTTGATATCTGAAAGATATCGATTCTTATAATTTATCGGGTATTTTAATGTTATTTCAATGAAAATCACAATGATATTTTTTCAAGCAGGAAGAGTTAAGAGTTTAACCTTCTTCTAGAGGAATATTGAAATAATAATATACAAAGTCAATTTTGGAAAAAAACAAAACAAAACCCCAACAAAAACACTAATGAGGAACTCTTCCCTTTCTTGATATCAAAAGATATTACAAAGTTATAATAATTGAAAGTGTGGTGCCAAAACAAAGTTAGATGCAGAGATCACCGCATGTTATAAAGGAGGCAGAAATAAACTTTAATATATAAGTAAGAAGTCATGGACAATTAAAGTGAAATAAAATCTAAAATAAAAGTGAAATGAAAGTAAATTGAAAAAGAAAATGGTTTATTTCATAACATTCTGGCCAACTTTGTTAGCCACAATAGAAGATTATCTACTTAAACATCTAAGCACCAGAAGAATTCGTATAATAGACATCTTAAATGTGGTTGTTGATTTTAAAATAATTCCATTGTCATTCGTGAAGAAAACTTGAATTATGAATTATGGAGTTGGAACAAACTGGTTGGTGATTTTACAGAATGTACAATTTGTGATGGTTCTTGGTAGCTACACGTTTTATCAGACACTGTCTTCATTTATTGATCCTATAGACATTAATATAATAGGAAGAAAATATTAGGAGTAAAGTTTTGACAATCGATTTGACAACTTAGGTAAAAGGGCCAATTCCTTGGAGGGCACAAGTTACCAAAACAGACTCAAGAAGTTCAAAACCTTAATAGCTTTTATACCTATTTTAAAAATTGAATTTATATTTAAAAATGTTCCCACAAAAAAATATCCAGCCAATATAGCTTCACCGGTCAATTTTACCACATACTTAAGGAATTAAAAATATCAATGCTATGTGAATTCTTTCATATGAAAAATAAATGTAAATAGTTCATAACTCATTTTTGGGAGGCCAGGATAGAGAGATACCACGTTTATAGCTTATAGTTTATAGTATAGTTTATAGTTTATAAGACTCAACCAAATTAATCTATAGATATAACTTAATCCCAATAAAAATTGAAGCCGACTTTTTTTTTTCAGTAGAAATTGACAAATTCATAGCAAAAGTGACATGGAAATGCAAATGACTTAGAGTATTTGAAACAATTTTAACAAAGAAGGGCTTCCAACTTACTGGAAGCGACAGTAATCAAGACAGAGTGGATTTATCTAAGGAGAGGCATATAGGTCAATGGAATAGAATAGTGAGTAAAGAAATATACTTGGGGTGCCTGGGGCGCTCAGTCAGTTAAGCGTCCCACTCTTGGTTTCGACTCAGGTCATGATCTCATGGTTTGTGAGTTTGAGTCCTGCATTGGGCTCTGCACTAACAGTGTGGAGTTTGCTTTGGATTCTCTCTCTCCCTCTTTCTCTCTGCCCCTCCCCTGCTCGTGCTCTCTCTCCCATTCTCTCTCCAAATAAATAAATGAACTTAAAAAAAATGATAATAAAATAAATACACTCACACATATGCTCACTTGATTTTCTACAAAGTGCCATAATAATTCCATGGGGGGAAAGGATAGCTTTATAAAAATCATTGCTGGAATAATTGTTTATATTTATTTAAAAAATGAACCTTGAATCATTCTATTCATATAGGTTAACTCAAAACAAATCATAGAAGTAAATATAAAAACTAAAACTATAGAAATGTCAAAAGAGAGAGAGGGAAAGAGCATTCACAACCTTCTGGCAGGCATAGGTTGCTTAGAAAGGACATAATCTGAATAAACCATCGAAGGGAAAAATGGAAAATTGGATTTTATAAAAATGAAAAACTTCTGTTATTAGAAGGACAGCCTAAGAAAATGAAAAGGTAAGTCACAGAATATGAGAAAATATCTGCAATGTATCTGATAAGCGACTTATACACAGAATGTATAAAAAAGTTTTTTTTTTTTTTTTTTTGAGAGACAGACAGAGAGAGAGAGAGAGAGAGAGAGAGAGAGAGAGAGAATCTCAAGCAGGCTCCACACTGAGCATGGGAGCCCAACATGGGACTTGATCCACCAGCGTGGGATCATGACCTGAGCCAAAATCAAGAGTCAGACACTTAACTGACTGAGCCACGCAGGTGCCCCAAAGAATTGTATATCTTAATAAGAATATGGAAAAATCAGTAAATCAGTAAAAATAGGCAAAAGATTTGAACAGAGACTTCACAAGAGAATGTATACAAATGGGCATTAGGCACACGAAGAGGAATTCAGCATCGTTTGCCATGAGGGAAATGGGAGTTAAAACCACAATCTGACATCACGTACACACACTAGAGTGAGTAACATTGAAAAGACTAACCATAGCAAATGTGGGTGAACATGTGAGATCACTGAAACTCTTGTGCTTCGCTGGTGGGGATGTAAAAAGGAAGGTTGGGAGATAGTTTGGAAGTTTCTTACCAAGTTAAAGACATGCTTACCATAGGACCTATCATTTCCATTTCAAGCCTTCGTCCAATAAAAATAAAAAAACATATATTAACAGAAACACTATTACACATGCTTTCCTGACAGCTCCTTTCATACTAACCCCACATGAAAACACCCCAGTAATATCAAATGGATACATTTTGACATACTTGCACAATGTGATACTGCTTAGCAGTATAGACACAGAGCTACCGACACATGCACCAACATGGATGAATCTCAAAAACATCATGCCGAGTACCAGAAGCCAGAGAAAAAAGGGTGCATGCTGTATAATTCCATTTAATCACTCATGACAGAAAGCAGATTAAAGTTTCAATAGGGTATGGGGCCGAAGGGGGATTTTGCAGCAGTGAGATGTGAGAGAAGTTTTCGGGTGATGCAAATACTGTATCTCCATTGGGTACACTGATGTGTGTGCTTTTCCTAAACTCTTCAAAGTATGCCCACAAATTCAGTGCATTTTACTGAATGAAAACTGTGCTTTGATAAAGTTTATTTATGTAAAGTTACCTATATAAGTGGGACATGTCTTTGGCACAACTTTAGGGACAGAGGGTTATTCTGAGTTTACATACAAAAGCAAATTAATTAATTAAATAAGAAAAATGTTAAGACTCAAGAGATAAATGGTAAAAGGTCATATAGAAGAAGGGAATTCACCGAGGATAAAATAAATATAAATGGGTAATAAGGTTATAAAAATATTCAAGTGGTTTGGTAATCAAATTAGTGCAAATTAAAACGATTAAAAATGTTTTTGCCTTTTAAATGGCAAAAGACTGAAAAATACGGTAATAGTGCTAGAAGGATCTTGGTGTTGGATCACCACTGGCAGGCGTGTGAATCAGTCATACTAAAGGCAAGCTGTAAATATATACTGTGAACCATTCTTTGCTCCATTAGTTCGCATTTTAGGACTCGATGCTAAGGAAATTCTCAAACATACTATAGATAAAGCTTTAAGTAAAATAAGTTGACTTCAGCCTTATTCATATTCTCACAAACCTAAAAATAGCCTTAATGTCAAGTAACACAGGAATGCTGAAGTAGTGATTTTCAACTTTTGAGAAAAATCTAGTGGAAGCCTTTTTAATAAAACAAAATCTTACTTAGAACTCAGTAATGAAGGGGCACTGGGTGGCTCAGTAGGTTAAGTGCCCGACTTCGGCTCAGGTCATGATCTCACAGTTCGTGGGTAAGAGCCCTTCGTCTGGCTCTGTGCTGACAGCTTAGAGCCTGGAGCCTGCTTCGGATTCTTTGTCTGCCTCTCTTTCTGCCCCTCCCCCACTTGTGCTCGCGCTCTCTCTCTCTCTCAAAAATAAATAAACATTAAAAAAGAAAAAAAAAAAAGAACCTTGGTAATTAAGACCCATAATAGCAGATCTGTTCAGGGATGGCAAGACCTGCCTCTTTCTGGCTTTGCAGTGGCTGTTGGAGGGGAGACCTGGGAGAAACTGAGGACTTTGAGAGTACGGTTTGAAAACCACTCCAAATTTTTAATTTATTTTAATTTTATTTTAAAGTTTATTTATGTATTTTGAGAGAGAAAGAGACCATGAACGGATGAGGGGCAGTGAGAGAGGAAGAGAGAGAATCCGAAGCAGGCTCTGCACTGTTAGCATGAAGCCCATGTGGGGCTCGAACTCAGGAACCGTGAGATCATGACCTGAGCCAAAATCAAGAGTCAGGTGCTCAACTGACTGAGCCACCCAGATGCCCTTGAAAAACACTCCATTAAATAAGTTACCATCATTTATACAATGCCTATCATGGTATTTGCAAAAAAGTATTTGGAGGTGTGAGAAAATCTTTAGGGTAAAAATATAAACAAAAGATAGAATACAAAATTGCAAATGTAATTTTATGATCTCACCTATGTGAAATGTGCCTGGAAAAAAGATGAAAAAGAAATAATAGATAGATAAAAATAGAAATGTTTGCACATAAGATAAAAACTGCTATGGGGGCGGCTGGGTGACTCAGTCGGTTAAGCATCCAACTTTGGCTCAGGTCATGATCTCCCGGTTGGTGGGTTCAAGCCCCATGTTGGGCTCTGTGCTGACAGCTCGGAGCCTGGATCCTGCTTTGGATTCTGTGTCTCCTCCAGTCTCTGCCCCTCCCATGCTCATGCTCTGTCTCTCTCAGTCTCTCATTAATAAATAAATGTTAAAAAAAATTAAAAAAAAAAACTGCTATGGTATCTGGGTAGCAGGACTATGACTAACTTTAGTTTCATCTTTAAACTGTTAAAATTTCTCAAGCTTTTAATAAGAAAGGTGTACTGTGTTATGTTGAGGAAAGTGTGTGTGTGTGTGTGTGTGTGTGTGTGTGTGTGTGTGTGTGTCTTTAAAATTTTCTTGAGGTTGACAGACCTCATTTTGCTTGCTTTAATATGTTGGTGGGTTAGTGGAAATTCTGTGGTCCTACCAATCTTATTTCAGCTCAGTGGTTGACAGAATTTCTCATGGTATTTTATTACGGAAAACACCAGACTGTGTGGGGTGGTGAGGTACATTTAGGTAGAATTGCAGCTCACTGAGCGGTTCACTCCATTACAAACATCATTACAGGCATGAGAACTCATGACTCTCTCAGCCCCCTGCTGGGCCCTGGGGATGTAGAGTGAATAAGAAGGGGTTCCCACCTTCAGAGACAGCTCAGGGAAGAACAAGCATGAGTGCAAATAATCACAATCCCACTGCAATGGTGCCAGGGACACTGAGGAATGACTGTCCTTGGGGCAATGTCACAGGGGAGGGGATTTTATAGCCCCCCCCCACACTTTTTTAAAATGGTGAGCACCATTCTGTTTTGCTTCAGTGTATCAGTCAGGAGTCATGGCTTGCTCAACTATTATGCAGAAAAAGGAGTCTTACTAAAAAAGATAATGAATGGCCGTCAGCCTGGAGAACCAGCCTTGAGACTGAGTTTTGAGGAACAATATCTAAAACCTTGCCGTGGAACTGGTTTCAGGGAGAAGGAGAGCGACCATGGCTGACCCTGCTCCATGAAGATTCAAGCTTGCCACCACTCAGCCCTTCAACTCCTTGTCTCTGCAACCAACGTCACCAAGACAATGATCACCACCAAGACCTCCTTCTATGAGGTACCTTCGGAACTGAAGTCCTGGATGGGTGAGTCAATGTGGTTGGTGGCGTCCAATCACATGCCAGAGCCCTAGCTGTAATGAGGGTGGAGGTTTCTGAGTTTTGGCCTGAGCAGACAGGACTCAGAAGCCTGGACACCATCATACATAGCATGGGTATTAAAAACACGCCAGATAACCAGAAAACCTGACGATTATCTACCACACATATGTAATATCACTCAATTCTTAAGACAGCCCTATGAGGTATTGGTATTTTCTCCATTTTTAAGATGAGGAAACCAAGGATTTAAGAGGTGAAAAAATATGCCCCAATCTCTTAAGCTAGGAAGTGGTAAAGCAAGTCATGAAAAGAGTCATGAAAAGAGGAGGAGTTGGTACAAATGACCAGGCTCAGCAATTTAGGGCCCAACTGGTTTTATTTCAGCAAGAATCCCATGTAAAGAGTTTTAATCAGTGCCTCTCCTGAGGTTCCCTTCTCCTGATTTTTTTTTTTTTTTTTTTTTTTTTTTTTTTTTTTTTTTTTTTTTTTTTTTTTTTTTTTTTTTTTTTTTTTTACCAAGGTCTCAACTCCCTCTCGGTTGTTCATACACTGTTTGAAATTTTATTTTATAAGTCATTGTTCTTAACCTGTTGACAGCTATGGGATTTTCTTCCCACACAACATTCTGCACAGGTGTCTTCAAAGTGTTCAAAGACCTTTTCCTGGAGCCCATCTACAGACCTGTCAGGGGTCCAGAAAGGGGAATTTAACTGAAACAAATGGTCTAATGAGAATACTTTAAGAAGAAATAATTGACAATAGCATGGGGCGTAAGTTTAGGAGAGGATTAAAATGGAAGAAGAAATAATTAGGAAGGTGCTATAAGCCTCCAAGCAAGAAATGATGAAGACGTAGTTATGTAAAAATTGTTATTCTGTGAAATCTTAGAGGGACATCTCTGTAGGAAGCCGTACTTAAATTCAGCCGTACAACTGCAGGGTAAGTGAGGTTCACCTGACAGTTCACGTTTAGGACCTCGGCAGCTTGTTAATATATGCTAATATATGCCAGCAAACCAAGTAGATGTCTCAACTCCTAAAGTCCTTTCAGGATGAATGCAGAAATGTACAGTGTTTCCTTAGGAAACTGTAGCCTTGCTCTGCTCTTCTCTGGATGAACCATAAGTAGAATAATTCAACAAGGTGAAACCTTAGGTGCCTTGTTTAAAGACCATGTAGCTACAGTAAAAAAGGCATTTAGAGAAAGAGTGACAGGACAGGAAAATGCTGGAGAATTATTTCACATATGTGGGGGAAGGATCTGTGCATGTTAGTGCTTGAGATGGATCAACACAAGGCAGGTTTAAGGTTTTCAAATATTTGGAAGGCCAGCATATGAAAGAACGGTTACATTTACTCTCTCATACTCCAGACATTGGAAAGAAAGTCACTGGGAAGAAGTTAGATTTGGACTCAGCTTAAAAAAGATGTGTGTAAGGAGTACCCGGGCAGCTCAGTCGGTTAAATGTCCAGTTTTGGGTCAAGTCATGATCTCATAGTTCGTGAGTTCTAGCCCCACGTCGGGCTCTAACCTGTGTGAAGCCTACTTGGGATTCTCTTCCCCCCCCCCCCCCACCTGTCCCTCTCTGACTCGTACTCTCTCTCTCAAAATAAACAAATAAACTGTTAAAAAAAACAAGAGGTGTGTAACAACTAGAGTTGTCTAAAGAGGGATGGTCTACTTCATTGACAGAGGGTCAATCAGACAAAAGCTGGGCAAGCATCTGCCAGAAGCTCTGTTGAAGGGAATTCAGCATGGAAGCCGAGGGGTTGGGGTCTGGGGGCAGGTGGTGGATGAGGGAGATGGAGGAGGGAGGAGCTGTTGGGGTTCTAAGTTAACTTACCTCTGAGAGCATGCATCACCACGTAACTACATATCAGCATGTCTCATTATTTAAATTCAGTAAACCCTTGGTTTGTGAGCATAATTCATTCCAGAAACATGCTTGTAATCCACAACACTTGTATATCAAAGTGAACTTCCCCATAAGAAACAATGGAAACTCAGATGGTTTGTCCCACACCCCAAAATATTCATATAAAAATGATCACAATACTATAATACAAAATAATAAAGCAAATAAAAAATATAAAGAAAAATACATTAACCTGCACTTACCTTTGAAAACCTTCGTGGCTGGTGTGAGAGGCACAAGACAGAGGAGGGTTACTGTGTAGGATGACTTTCACTATCACTAATGGGATCACTGCTATCTATTGGCTCAGTGGAATCTTTTTCTTTTCATGCAACTTTAACAAGGAACCTATCCAATGACCTAGAATGAAAGAAAGCATTCCTAAGTGCACTCTTGTATGGAAAAGCAAAGGACTGTCCATAGGTGCTTTGAAGGGACAGAACATACACTAGTGCCAGTTGGGGGCACCTTGTAAAGTTCTGAAAAATCACTGATTTCTGCCAGACACTGTGGCCTGAGACTGAGCATCCGAGCATGGGAGATGATCACCCACGATCCTGGGGAGAGAGAGAGAGAGAGAGAGAGAGAGAGAGAGAGAGAGAGAGAGAGGAGAACCATTAGTTAAGTTGTGATCATGTGACCTTTGGAGTCACATACTACACGTATTGCAAGGCATCGCTAGTTTCTCCAGTTAAAACTTATTAGAAATGTTTGCTCATCTTGTGGAACAGTCGCAGAACAAGTTACTCACAATCCAAGGTTTTGCTGTAACTGAATGAAAATCACTGAAAAACAAATTCACGGCCAAAGGACTCGTGATGGATTGGAAAGAAGAGCAAGAAGGCAGTTGCCCCTGATTGGAAGCAGCGGAGGCTCTATTTTAACTTCTTTGACATCCAAGGTTTCCTTCTCTGAGGCGACTGTGCCAGAGAGAGGTCGCATGAAAGAAACATGAGTTTTTAATGATTGAAATGCAAAGAGCAACGAAGAGCACACAATGTTTGAAGAGAAGCTGAAAGACAAAGAAAGGGAGGAGAAGGCACAGAAATTCTCTCCCAGGAAGAGCGAGAGTGAAGACAGCAATCGTAATAAAGTCGCTAAGATTATTTTTTATAATTATTGGACATTTATTATGTGTCAGGATCTGTACAATAGGCTTTGCAAACACTGTTTCAGGTAACCCTCACAAAAACCCTAGGAGGCAGTAGCAATGTCATGTCTCCTTTCATAGAGAAGAAAATGGAGGCTTGGAGTGGTTAAGTAGCTAGCTAGTAAGTAGTAGTGGGATTATTAATCAAGACACTTAAATATCTCTTCCAAAGATCCTTAGTCCCCAAGGTGCATCCACAGGAACTAATAACACAAAATTTATGTAATTGAGAGCTACTTCATTATTTTAATATTAAGTAGATTCTAAAGTTCAAACAGCTTCCTCTCTCAACGGCGCTCTCTCCTAGCTTGCCTGTCTTCCACTCTGTCCCTCTCAGATAAAGCAATGCTGTAGCCGTACAGCCAGATGGATGCAGCCTGGATTGACAGGGGTTCTCTCTGTTTATAAAGACCAGTTTTATATTCATCTGCCCATCTGCCTGGTATCCATGCAACCATGTAAGAGATCGGCGTTTGCATATTTATATCTTTCTTCTTCCTGCCATGCAAAGATGGGGAATTACACGGTCACTTAGAAGTTTGACTGTCCATTTAGGAAACATCTCGGAACACCCAGCAGAATAAAACTACAGGCAGAGAACATTTCTTTCCTTTTTTGCTTTCAGATATTATGTTTGTGCTGTTCATCATATGTGTACAATTCATATTGACGATGACTCCTTTATAGCAGCCTACCTCAGCCTGCAAATCCATCCTCCAAATGATGTGGCTGAGCAAAATTCTAGTTGGTTCACAAAGTCACAGTGTTCATGGCCATCCCTTTATTTGTCTGTTCTTAGTAACCCTGTTGCCTTTGATTTAGTCTTGCATTGATAAGCCATGAGAATAGGAAATATCTGTTTCTAGCAAGTACCCTTGGAGTTTTAATAGACAAAGACTACTCTGAAAATTAAGCTCTAATACACATTGATACTATAGCACAGGGAGTGTAAAGCATGCTTCTTTTCAGTACCTTACTGTTGATGCATTTTACTAAGATTGTCATTTCCACAGCCATCTGAGTTCGGGGACAACATTAAAGAATGTGAGCATCTCTCCATGAATCTTTGATCTCTTAGCCACGTCGATAGATGTGTAAAATCCCTTCTACCACACACGCAGCATTGCCAAGCATGGTGACAGCTTTCACACATGCCCATCACACTGGGTGGACCTATAGTAAATTATTTACCCTAAATTTACCTGGACCCGAATAAGAGCCATGGGAGGCTGAGAGTGCCTGGGTTAAACACCCAACTCTGGATTTTGGTTCTGGTCGTGATCTTACAGTTTGTGAGTTTGAGCCCCATGTTGGGCTCTGAGCTGACAGTGCAAAGCCTGCTTGGGATTCTCTCTCTCCCTTTCTCTCTGCCCCTTCCCTCCTCATGCTCTCTCTCTCTCTCTAAGTAGATAAATAAACATTAAAAAAATATATCTCATTAAAAAAAAAGAGCCATGGGAGGCTGGAGAAGTATGCTGGCCTTCTAGGTAGGAACCTCACCACAAGCATCAGACCCCGCCACACTTCTTGCTTTGCACTCTCCCTTGTCCTTCCGCCTGTTTCCAAGTGGAAGAAATTATTAGCTTCTATATCCTGACATGAGATCTAATTAATTCATAGCTTCAAGAAATATTAGTACTGGAAGAGACATTACTTTATCCTATTATAGTGATATTTTTTAAACTATAGATCGAGATCCATTAGTGAGTGGTAAAATCAGTCTAATGAATTGAGATTGATTAAATACGGTCACAAATTCTCTGATCCTGCTATCATTCAGCAAAGGGGTCTGTGTCTCCTCCTTTTCAATCAGGGCCATCTCACTAACTTGTTTGATCAATAGAAGGTGTCACAAGTACCATTCTGGGACTTCAGAGTCTAGGTCATAAACAAATTTGCAGCCTCTACTCAGGGCTCTTAGAATGTGCATTCTTAGGACACTCTCTCTGGGCACCTGGATGCCATGCTGTGAGAATACAGGCCACGTGGAGAAGACAAGTGTAGCTGCCTAGCTGACAACCAGCGCTTAGTTTCCAGCTGACTGCTGCTATCAACCGCCAACCAAAGGAGTGAGTCCCTTCAGATATCCAACACAGCCGGACCAGCAGAATTCTGTAGCCCCAGCCTACACCTGATTGCAACGGCATAAAAACCACACGGAAGAGCCGCCCAGGGGAGCCCACTCAACCCATAGAACCCCTTGAAATAATAAGAATACTAGCCTGTTGTTTTTAAGCCCAAAATGTTGGTGTGCTTTGTTATGCAGCAAAATGTAACCAGAACACAGGTCAAGATAGTTTTTTAATGAAATAGAATAAAAAAGAATAGAAAATAATAGAAAGATATAGAGGATATGTACTGTTTTATAAAAATTTTTATGATGTGTGTGTGTGTGTGTGTGTGTGTGTGTGTGTGTGTCAGAGAAAAGAAAGATGGAAATAGAGATAAAAATAGAAGGCCTGTGTTATGATGTAAAGTGTTTTTCTATGTTTTGGAAAACAGGTTTATTGAGACATTGCCCAGGTGCTATACAAGTTACTCATATAGAGTGCACAATTCAATATCTGTTAGCATATTTACCAGGATGTGCAACCATCACCATAATCAATTTTAGAACACTTCCATGACCTCCAAAACAACCCTTAACCATTAGCAGTCACTTCCCACTCTTGCCCCCCTGCCCATTTGTAGGCAACTACTGATCTACTTTCTGTCTCCATAGATTTACCATCCTCAACATTTCATATAAGTAGGATAATGCAATACAGATCTTCCTTGACCTATGAAGGGTCTATGTCATGATAAACTCATTGTAAGTTCAAAATACAGTAGGTCAAAAGTGCATTTAATACAGCTAACTTACCAAACACCATAGCTTAGTTTAGCCTACCTTAAATGTGCTCAGAACACTTACATGAGCCTACAGTTGGGCAAAATCATCTAACACAAAGCCTGTTTTACAATGAAGTGTTAAATACCTCGTGTAGCTTATTGAATACTGTACTGAAAGTGAGATACAAATAGTTGTATGGGCCCAGAATGGTTGTATCACTTGTTTATATGCCTGATCATGTGGCTAACTTGGACCTGAGGGCAGCATCATGGGATTGTACTGTACCACATACTGCTAGCCTGGGAAAAGATCAAAACTCAAAATTCTAATTACAGTTTCTACTGAATGTGTATCATTTTTGTACCATCATAATGTTGAAAAATCATAAGTTAAACCTTCATAAGTTGAGAGGCATTTGTATGTGGTCTTTTGTGACTGGCTTCTTTTATTTAGTGTGGGGGATAAGCTTAGGAATCCCCCGGGCTTAGACCAAGGGGTTAACAAGGCATAAATAAATACAAAGTCATAAAATGCTCACACCCAAGTTTGGGCAAACCAGATTGGCACCCTAAGAATAGGGGGTGAAAAGGTACCCCGAGAATAGGGAGACGCAAAGGTGCCGGGAATAAGGAGGTTCAAAGGCACCCCAAAATAGAGAGGGGGTGCAGAGCCCCCAGAATAGAGAGGGAGAGGCAAAGGCCTAAAAAGTATGGTGCAAAGGTGCCCAATACATAGGTATATGAAATAGACAAGATTAGATGTTCAGAGTGGAAGCACCTCCAATTTAGTACTATGGCAGAAAAGCTGCTTTCACAGGAGGATAGGGTCAGGTTAGGTAAATTGGTGAACTGGACTATGGACTGCTGTGCTGCAGGCAAAGCAGCCCAGAGTGGAGGTGGTTAACAAAAGAAAAGGTGCCTTGTCAACCCTAAGGTTATTTCCCCATCTCATCCCCAAGGCTGGCTAAGGTAAACAGAGGTGCTGCCTCTTGTCCACTGTAAACAACCTTCCTCCCAACTGCCTGCTGCCTGGATTTTGTTTTTTATTAACCCATAGCCCCTAACCACAAATATCCTCAAGACCCCCTTTCCCTCACATCCACAACTTAATATTCACAGATTCATTGTCCCTTTGTGCATGTCCATCACCATGTTTGTAAGCCTTCTGATCCTAATAAAAATGGGGCAAGGACCCTTATTTGGGGCTCTGGTCTTTTCCCGGATATTAACCATCTCTCGCTTTAATCCTGCGTCCACTCTTTTGCTGGCCAAAAGAGAACTTTAGAGTCTATGGCAATTTAGCATGTTTTTATGATTCATCCCTGTTAGAGCATGTATCAATATTTCATTTCTTTTTATTGCCAAATAATATTCCACTGATAGATATATACTGTATTCATTTATTCATCCAGCTGTTGATGTGACATTTGGGTTGTTTCTACCTTTTGGCTATTATAAAGAATGTTGCTATGAACACCCACGTACAAGTTTTCAAGTGGACACATGTTTTCATTTATCTTGGGCATGGTACATCTATGGTTAACATTTATGGTTAACCATCAGACTATTGTCCAAAGAAGCTGTACAATTTTACATTCTCAAGTACTGTATCAGGGTTAAAATTTTGCCCCATCTTTGCCAACATGTGTTATTGGCTTGCCTTTTCCATTCTAATTTGCATGATGTGGTATTTCATTAGTTTTGATTTGAATTTCCATAATGGAGAATAGTTTTGAGGATCTTTTCTGTGATTATTGATCATTTCTATCTCTTCTTTAGAAAAATGTGTATTCAGATTCTTTGTCCATTTAAAAAATTAGGTTATTTGTCATTTAATTATTGAGTTGTAAGAGTTCTCTATCCATTCTGGATATAAGTCCTTTACTAGATATATGACTTGTAGATATTTTTTTTCCCATTCTATGTGTTGTCATTTTACTTTTTTGAAGTTTTTTCTTTTCTTTTTTTGAAGCACAAGAGTTTTCAATTTATTTATTTTGTTGCTGTGCTTTTGGTGCTGAATTTAAGAAGGCTTCACCCTACTCGAGGTAATGAATATTTATTTACTAAGCTTTTTAGTTTAATCTCTTTCATTTATGTCCAAGATCAGTTTTGAGTTAATTTTAGTGCATGGTGTGAGGAAGGAGTCTGACTTTATTCTTTTGCATGTAGGATATCTACTTGTCTCAATAAGATTTGTTGAAAAGACTTCTTTCCTCTATGGAACTGTCTGGGCACTTTGTGAAAAATCAATTGATCTGGTTCTGCTAGATCAGAAGTCAGAAAAAGTCTTATATACATCAATGCATTTTTTATTTAATGAGAATCTTCTAGATTATTTAGTTCATCCCTCAATGAAGACTTACCATGGGTTAGATTCCTTTGCCATGTGCTCTGTAGCACTCTATCTTCCTACTTTAATGCTTATTGAATTACAATTTTTTGTTAATTGTCTGCTTTCTTTACTAGATGCAAAGCTCCAAGGGCAGGGATTGTGTCTACTTTGTTTGGCTAGTCCAGTTCTTGACATAGAGTGAATGCTCAGTAAACATTGCTATCGTTGAATTAAAAGTGAGTGAAACCCAAAAATGCGATAATGTGAACTGACCTGTTCAAGATCATATACCAAGTTAGAATTAGAATCAAGACCATAATCTGGTCAAAAAGAGATCTACTCCATTCTATCATATCATTGTCCCTAATCCTGTGCAATGTAGGTATCAATATATGAGAAGTTTTAGAGTAAAAATCTTATTGGAATGCAAATTAAAAAATATACTGACTTATTTGGGAATGAACCACGTCCAGAAAATAAGTTTATACCCAACAATATGCCCACAACTTGATAACCTACATGAAATGGGTCGATTCCTTAAATGGCATGATCCAGCAAAATCACACAAGAAGAAATAGACTATCTGAAAAGGCCTATGCTATTGACTGAATGTTTGTGCCCTCCTCCCACCCCAAATTTATACACTGAAGTCCTAACCCCCAAGGTCATTGTATTAGGAGGTAGACCTGTGGGAGGAGATTATGTCCTGAAGGAAGAACCCTCATGAATAGAATTAGTGTTCTTATAAAGAGGCTGCAGAGAGCTCCCTTACCCCTTCTGCCATGTAAGGTTACAGAAAAAATATGGCTGTCTATGAACCAGGAAATTGGTCCTCACTAGATACTGAATCTTCTGGAACCTGGAGACTTCCCAGCCTCCAAAATTGTAAGAAATAACTTTCCATTGTTTAGAAGCTACCCAGTTTATGGTATTTTTGCTACATCAGGCTGAATAGACTATATCTATTAAAGAAATTAAATCAATAATTAATAACTTTACCAAACAGAAAGCCCCATGCCCAGATGGGGTTCACTAATGAATTCTAACAAATGTTTAAGGAAAAAATTATATCAATTCTCTAGAATTTCTTCCAGGAGACAAAAAGAGAGGGAATACTTCCTCACTCATTCTGTCAGGCTGTCATTACCTTAATACCTAAACCAGGAAAAAATATTACAAGAGAACTACAGACCAATATCTTTCATAAGCAGAAATACAAAAGTCCTCAAGAAAATATAGCAAATCAAATCCTACAGCATATAAAAAGAATTGTATGCCACAACCAAGTGATATTTCAGGTATGTTAGGGTGGTTCAAAAATCACTTAATGTAATCCATAACATCAAAAGGCTAAAGAAGAAAAAAATCACATGATTACAATGATAGATGCAGAAAAACCAGTTGATAAAATCTGACCTCAGTTCATGGTTAAAAACTTGCAGAGGGGCGCCTGGGTGGCTCGGTCAGTTAAGCGTCCGACTTCGGCTCAGGTCATGATTTCACGGTCTGTGAGTTCCAGCCCCGCATCGGGCTCTGTGCTGACAGCTCAGAGCCTGGAGCCTGCTTCAGATTCTGTGTCTCCCTCTCTCTCTGCCCCTCCCCTGTTCATGCTCTGTCTCCCTCTGTCTCAAAAATAAATAAACGTTAAAAAAAAAAAAACTCGCAGAGACTAAGAATAGAGAGGCACTTCCTCAATTTGATAAAGAACATCTACAAAAACCCTACAGATAACACAATATTTAATGGTGAAAGATTAGAAGCTTTCACGTTAAGATAAAAAATGAGGCAAATATGATCTCTCTCACCACTCCTGTTCAACACTCTATTGGAAGTCTTAGCTAATGCAATAAACAAACAAACAAACAAACAAACAAACAAGCAAACAAAAAAGAATTCTGTTTGGGAAGGAAGAAATAAAACTGTCTTTGTTCCCAGATGACCTGACTGCCCATGTAGAAAATCTGAAAAATCAACAACACAAAAACATGAATAAGTGATTTACAATAAAGTACAGGATGCAAGATCAATATATAAAAGTTAATCACTTTCTTATATACCAGCAATCAACAAGTGGAATTTGAAATTTAAAACATGGTATTATTTACATTTGCAGACAAACAAATGAAACACTTAGTGATAAACCTAACAAAATATATACAAGATCCATATAAAGAAAACTACTAAACTGTGATAAAAGAACTCAAAGAAGAAGCAAATAACTAGAGAGATATTTCATGTTCATGGGTAGAAAGACTCAATATTGGTAAGATGCCAGTTCTCCCAACTTTATCTACAGATTCAATGCAATCTTAATAAAAACCCCAGAAAGTTATTTTGTAGATATCAACAAAATGACTCTAAAGTTTGTGTGGAGACTCAAAAGACACAGAATGGCCAACGCAATATTGAAGGAGAAGAATAAAGTTGGCTGACTGATACCACTCATCTTCAAGATTTACTATATAGCTACAGTAATCGATAGAGTGTGGTGTTAATGAAAAAATAGAAAAATAGATCAATGACACAGAAGAGAGAGTCCAGAAAGAGACCCACATAAATAAAGATACTTGATCTTTGACAAAGAAGCAAAGGCAAGACAGTGGGGCAAAGTAGTCTCTTCAACAAATGATACTGGAAAAATTGGATATTCACATGTAAAAAAAACGAATCTACTCACAAACTGCACACCTCTCACAAAAAGTGGCTCAAAATGGATAACCTTAATGTAAAATACAAAACTATAAAATTCCTAGAAGATAACATGGTAGAAAACCTAGGTGACTTTGGTTATGATGATAACTTTTTAGGTACAACACTAAAGGCACCATCCATGAAAGAAATAATCAATATGGGGTACCTGGATGGCTCAATTGGTTAAATGTCTGACTCTTGATTTTGGCTCAACTTATGTCTCATGGTTCATGAGATCAAGCCCCTCTCCCTCTCCCTCTCTCTCTCTCTGCACCTCCCCTGCTCATGCTCTCTCTTTCTCTCTCAAAATAAATACACATTAAAAAATACTCAGTAAGCTGGACTACATTAAAATGAAAAAAAAAATAACTCTTCTGCGTTGCAAAGGCACTGTTAAGAGAATAAGAAGACAATCCACATAGTGGGGGAAAATGTTTACAAAAGACATATCCGATAAAGGGCTGATGTTTAAAATATACAAAGAACTCATAATAAGAAAACAACCCGATTAGTAAATGGGTAAAAGATATGAACTAACACCTCATCAGTGAACATACACTGATGTCAAATAAACATATGAAAAGATGCTCAACATTGTATATCATTAGCGAATTGCAAATTAAAAGAACGATCAGACTTCCAGGAAAGATGGCAGAGTAGGAAGATCCTAGACTTACCTCGTTCCATGGATACACCTAGATAACACCCACATGAATAAAAATAACCCAAAAAAATGACCCAAAGACTGGAAAAACAGACTCTCCACTGCTACATGTAGAGAAGAAGCCACATCGAAGAGGGTAAGAAGGGCAGAGATGTGATCAGGAAGCAAACCATAGGATTGTCTGTGGGAGAGAAGGAGGTAATGAGTGCAGAGAGGGGAGAGGAGTAGACCCATGCGAGGCACCCCAGGCACAAGGGAACCTGCACGGGTAACATAAATCCCATTAACTTCTGGCTTTGATAACCTGAGAGGCCAAATTTATGAGTTCTTATGATCATTGTGGCTTAACACCTGGAACTTTAAGATCAATGGGCTTAGCTCTGGCAGAACCAGACAGGGATATAAAACTGAGTCCCCATCCTTAAAAAGACAGCATAATAAACAACCTCACTGAGATATAGCATAGAAGCAGCAGTTTGAAAAACACCTGGGGTATATGAGAGGGAAATTTCTTTACTAATCTCATAGCATGTGCTGGAGGGCCAGGGATCTTTGGGAGACTTCTCCAAGAACAAAAGAGCTAGTGGGTGCCATTTCCATCCCTGTCCCCCAGCTTAGATAAACGGTTATCTATGGGAACCATCACAGTAAAAACACTCTCCACCTAGCTTGCTAAAAGCACACCCCACTCCCATTCCTTTCTGTGGAACTTCCTGCCCACTTCAGCTCAGCCTCTGCAGGAGTTTTCCAGGGGGCTTCAGGTTCCCTTCTGCAGCAGACCAATGCAGACCTTGCTGGAACAGCATACCCTGCCCCCATGTTCTCTGCAGACCTGCCCCTTCCACTTGGTAGGAATATATCCAAAGTGGCACCATAAGTAAGACAGTGCAAGCAGCCAGGACAAGGGCCACACTACCCTAAAGTGACTCCTGCCATGGAGAGAGGGGAAGAAAACCACACATACCAGTCCAATTGTGGCCCAGCACTGGGGTGAGGGCAGACATCCTATATGACTACAGGCCCCACCGACCAATGACAGCTTCTCAGAGGATGACACAGGGAACGTGCCCTGTAGTTCAACGATACTGCAGCTCTGGCACACATCTGGTCTGACTCACCTCAAGCCCAAGGTAGCCCCAGACGGGACAACTAACAACACAGGAACCAAACTCTGCCCACAACATGCAAAGAGACCCACTGCAGATGACTAGACTGAAGGCAAATGTGGCTCAGCCACAACAGTAGGGTGCACACAAAACACAAAGCAGACATCCCTGAAGTGCCAGGTTCTGGTGAAGAGGGGACACTGTACTGCAGGGCACTAAAGGACCTCTTCTTCATAAGGCCACTACTTTCAAGAGCAGGAGATGTATCTGACTTTTCTAACACATAGAAACAGACACAGAGAGTTAGACAAAATGAGGAGACAGAGGAATATGTCCCAAATGAAAGAACAGGACAAAATCATAGCAAGAGACTTAACCAAAATGGATAGAAGTAATGTGCCTCATAGAGAGTTTTAAATAATGGTCATAAAGATACTTCCTGGACTTGAGAAAACAGTGGAGGACCTCAGTGAGACCCTGAGCTAAAAACCATGAAAAAGAACCAGTCACAGGTGAAGAACTAAATAACTGAAATTAAAAATACACTAGAGGGAATAAATAGTAGACTAGAGGAAACAGAAATGGATCAGTGACCTGGTGGGCAGAATAATGGAAAGCAATCAAGCTCAATAGGAGAAAAAAAAATAAATGAAAATAGATTAAGGGAACTCAGGGACACCATTCAGATTATAGGGATCCCAGAGAGAAGAGAAACAAAAGGGGGAGAAAATTTATTTGAAGAAATAATAGATGAAAACTTCCCTAATCTGGGGAAGGAAACAGAATCTAGATCCAAGAGGCACAGAGAGCCCCCAACAAAAACAGTTCAAAGAGGTCCACACGTTGTAATCAAAATGACAAAAAGTAGTGTTAAAGAAACTGCTAAAAGCAGAAAGAGAAAAGAAAATAGTTACACACATGGGAAATGCCATAAGGCTATCAACTGATTTTTTAGCAGAAACTTTACAGGCCAGAAGGGAGTGGAGGATACATTCAAAATGCTGAAAAAAAAACAACACTGCAACCAAGAGTATTCTATCCAGAAAAGCTATCATTCAGAATAGAAGGAGAAATAAAGAGTTTTCTAGGCAAACAAAAGTTAAAGGAATTCATTACCACTAAACCAACCTTACAAAAAGTGGTAAAGGGGACTCTGAGTGGAAAGGAAAGATCATAACCAAGAACAAGGAAAGTAGGACGCACAAAAACAGTAAAGTTACGAATAGCTATAAAAATCAGTTAAGGGATTCACAAAATAAAAGGATGAAAAGGATGACACCATACACCTAAAATAAGGAGAGAAGTAAATAATGGGTTCAAACTTAAGTGATCATCAACTTAATTATAGATTTATGCATAAGATATCATATATAAACCTCGTGGTGACTAAAAATCAAAACACAGTAATAGATATGCAAAAAATAAAGAGAAAGGAATCCAAGTATATCACTAAAGAAAGTTATCAAACCATGATAGAAGACAGAAAGAGAAGAAAACAACAGAGAAGAACTACAAAAACAACCATAAAATAAGTAACAAAATAGCAATAAGTATATACCTATAAATAATTAGTTTGAATATAAATGGACTAAACAGTCCAATGAAGACATAGGGTGATAGAATGGATAAAAATGTAAGACCCATTTATATGCTGCCTACAAGAGACTCCTTTCAGACCTAATGACATGCAGGGTTAAAGTGAAGGGATGGAAAAACATTTAACATACAAATGGAAATGAAAAGAAAGCGAGGATATCAACATTAAATCATGCAAATTAGACTTTAAAACAAAGACTCTAACAGAGACAAAGAAGAACACTGAATAGTCATAAAGGGAACAAACTAAGAATATATAATAAGTGCAAAAATTTATGCATCTAACATAAGAGAGTTAAATATATAAAGCAACTAATAACAAACATAAAGGGACTAATTGATAATAATACAATGATAGTAAGTGACTTTAACACCCCACATACATCAATGGATAGATCAGCTGAACCAAAAATCAATAAGGAAACAGAGGCTTTGAATGACACTTTAGACCAGATGGATATAATAGATATATTTGGAACATTCCATTCTAAAACAGCAGAATATACATTCTTTTCAAGTGCATTCTCCAGAGTAGATCACATGTTAGGCCACGAAGCAAATCTCAACAAATTCAAAAAAATTGAAGTCATATCAGGGCACCTGGGAGGCTCAGTTGGTTAAGCACCTGACTCTTGGTTTCGGCTCAGGTCATGATCTCATGGTTCGTGGGTTTGAGCCACACACTGGACTCTGTGCTGATGGTGCAGAGCCTACTTGGGATTCTCTCTCTCTCCCTTTCTCTCTGCCCCTCCTCTGCTCATTCTCTCTCTCTCTCTTTCAAAATAAATAAACTTAAAGAAATTTTAAAAATTGAAGTCATACCATGAAATTTCTCAACCCACAACATTATGAAACTAGAAATCAACCACAAGAAGAAATGTGGAAAAGAACACAAATACATGAATGCTAAATAACACACTACTAAACAATGAATAGGTCAACCAAGAAATCAAAGAGGAAACAAAAAATACATGGATACAAATGAAAATAAAAACATGACAGTCCAAAATGTTTGAGATTAGGCAAAAGCTGTTCTAAGAAGCAAGTTTATAGAAATACAAGGCCTACATCAAAAAGCAAGAAAAAAATCTCAAATAAACCACCTAACCATACATCTAAAAGAGCTATAAAAAGGAGCTAAACAAATAAAACCTAAAACTGGTAGAAGGAAGGAAATAATAAAGATTGGAGCAGAAGTAAAGACAATAGAATCTAAAGAAAGAATAGAATAGACCAATGAAACCAGAAGCTGGTTCTTTGTAAAGATCAACAATTTGATAAATCATTAGCCAGACTCATCAAAAAAAAGAGGAACTCAAATAAACAAAATCAGAAATGAAAGAGGAGAAATAACCAACACCACAGAAATAAAAAGAATTGTGGGAGAGTATTATGAAAAATTATATGCCAACAAATTGAATGACCTAGAAGAAATGGATAAATTCCTAGAAATGTGTAACCCCCCAAATATGAGTCAGAAAGAAATAGAAAATTTTAACAGGCTGATTACCAGCAATTACATTGAATCACTAATCAAAAAATCCCAATAAAAACCAGTCCAAGACCAGATGACTTCAGAGGTGAATTCTACCAAACGTTTAAAGAAAAGTTAATATCTATTCTTCTCAAAGTATTCTAAAAAGTAGTAGAGAAAGGAAACTTTCCAAATTCATTCTATGAGACCAGTATTACCCTGATGTGAAAACCAGGGAAAAACACCACAAAAAAAGAAAACTACAGGCCAATAGCTCTGATGAATATTGATGCAAAAATCCTTAACAAAATGTTAGCAAACTGAATCCAACAACACTTTAAAAAAATAATTCACCACGATCAATGAGATTTATTCCAGGAAGCAAGGATGGTTCAATATTCACATACCAAACAATGTGATACATTCTATCAACAAGAGAAAAGATAAAAACCATATGATCATTTCAACAGATGCAGAACAAGCATTTGACAAAGTACAACATTCATTCATGATAAAAACCCTCAGCAAAGTAGGTTTAGAGGGAACATACCTCAAACTAATAAAGGCCATATACAAAAGCCACACAGCTAACATTACACTCAATGGTGAAAAACCAAGAGCTTTTCCCTTAATATCGGGCATAAGACAAGGATGTCCACTCCCACCCCTTTTATTTAACCTAGTATTGGAACTCCTAGCCACAGGAAAGAGAAATAAAAGGCATCCAAATTTGTAAGGAAGAAGTAAAACTTTCACTATTTGCAGATGACATGATACAAATACAGAAAACCCTAAAGACTCCACCAAAATACTACTAGAACTGACAAATTCAGTAAGGTCACAGGATACAAAATTGATACATAGATCTGTTGCATTTCTACACACTAATCATGAATTCACAGAAACAGAAATTAACAAAACAGTACCATTTACAATAGCACACACCCAAAAAATCAATGTGTAAATTTAACCAAGAAGCTGAAAGATCTGTACTCTGAAAAGTATAAATCATTGATGAGAGAAATTTAAGATGACACAAAGAAATGGAAATATATTCCATGCTCACGGATTCAGGGAACAAATATTATTACAAGAGACATACTACACAAAGCAATTTATAGATTCGATACAATCAAAATCAAAATACCAACAGGATTTTTCACAGAACTAGAACAAATAATCCTAAAATGTGTACGGAACCACAAAAGATCCTGAATAGCCAAAGCAATTTTGAAAAATTGTAGGTATCACAATCTCAGATTTCAAGATACACTATAAAGCTATAATAATTTTTTTTAATGTTTATTTAATTCTGGGAGAGAAAGAGAGACAGAGCATGAGCCGGGGAGGGGCAGGAGACACAGAACTGGAAGCAGGCTCCAGGCTCTGAGCTGTCAGCACGGAGCCCAACGTGGGGCTCAAACTCACAAACTGTGAAATTATTACCTGAGCCGAAGTCAGAGGCTTAACCAACTGAGCCACCCAGGAGCCTCTACTATAAAGTGATAATAACCAGAACAGCATGGTGCTGGCACAAAACCAGCCACATAGGTCAATGAACAGAATAAAGAGCCCAGAAATAAACCCATGATTATTTTGTGAGTTAATATATGACAAATGAGGCAAGAATATGCAATGGGAAAAAGAAAGTCTCTTCAACAAATGGTGTTGGGAAAACCGGTCAGCTACACGCAAAAGGTTGATACTGGACCACCTGCTTACACTATACAAAAAAAGACAAACTCAAAATGAACTAAAGACCTAAATGTGAGACTGGAAACCATGAAAATCCTAGAAGAGAGCACAGGCAGTAATGTTTCTGACATTGGCTGTAGCAACATTTTTCTAGGTATTTCTCCCGAGGCAAGAGAAACAAAAGCAAAAATAAACTAGTGGGACTACATCAAAATAAAAAGCTTATGCACAGCAAAGGAAATAATAAAAACAAAAACCTAAATGACAACCTATGGAATCAAAAAAGATATGTGTAAATCACATATTCGATGAAGGTTTAGTACCCAAAATACATAAAGAGCTTATACAACTCAACACCAAAAAACCAAATAATCCAGTTAAAAAATGGATGGACGATATGAACAGACATTTCGTGAAAGACACACAGATGGTCAACAGACCCATGAAGAGATGCTCAACATCAGTCATCATCAAGGAAATGCATATGAAAATCACAATGAGATACCCACAGCTGTCAGAATGGCTAAAAGTAACAACCTAAGAAACAAAAAGTGTTAGGGAGGATGGGGAGCAAACAGAACACTTGTGCACTCTTGGTGGGAATATAAACTGGTGTAGCCACTGTGGAAGATAGTATGGAGTTTCCACAAAAATTTAACAAAATTATGGTATGATCCAGTAATTCCATTACTGAATATTTACCCAAAGAATATGAAAACACTAATTCAAAAAGATGTATACATCCCTATCTTTATTGCAGCATTATTTATAATAGCCAAATTATGGAAACAGCCCAAGTGTCCAAGTGTCCAATGATAGATGAATGGATAAAGAAGAGGATATATATATTTCATACATATATGTGAAATTTAAGAAACAAACAAAAAATCCCCAAAAAAACAAAGAAGCAAGAGGTGAAAAACAAACTTTTAACTATAGAGAACACACTGATGGTTGCCAGAGGGAAGGTGGGTGGGGGAATGGGGGAAATAGGTGAAAGAGATTATAAAGTGCACTTATGATGATGAGTACTGATTAATGCATGAAATTGTTGAATTGCTATATTGTACACCATAAACTAATATAACACTGTATGTTAATTACACTGGAATTAAAAGAAAAGAAAAATGAGATATCACTATATATGTAATAGAATGACCAAAATTCAAAACACTAACAACACAAAATGCTGGCGAGCATATAGAGCAATAGGACTTCTCATTCACTGTTAGTGGGGATGTAAGTGACAGAGGCAACGTGGAAAGACAGTTTGTCAGTTTCTCATAAAACTTAACATACTCTTGCCAAATCATCCAGCAATTAGCTTTCCAAGGGTTTGAAGACTTATGTCCACACAAAAACCTACATACAGATGTTTACAGCAGCTTTATTCATAATTGCCAAAACTTGAAAGCAACCGAGACGCCCTTCAATAGATGAATGGATTAATAAACTGTGGGACATCCAGACAATGGAATATTATTCAGAGCTAACAGGAAATGAGTCATCAATTCATGAAAAGATATGGAGGAAACTTAAATGCACAGTATTATGTGAAAGAAGGCAGTCTGAAAAGGCTACGTACTATGTGATATCCACTATATGGCATTCTGGAAAAGACAAAACTATGGAGAAAATAAAAGGACGAGTGGTTGCCAGAGGATAGGGAGATGGAGGGATGAATAGGCAAAGTGTGGGGGATGGTTTTGCCAGTGAAACCACCCCCACGATATTGCAACGGTGGATACATGTCATTTAACATCTGTTAAAAACCACAGAGTGTTTAACACTGAGAGTTAACCCTAATGTAAACGACTGACTTTGGGTGATAATGATGTGTCAGTGTAGGTTTACTGATTGAAACAAATGTACGGCCCTGATGTGGGATACATATAGTGAAGGAAGCTGTGGGTATGTGGGGGCAGGCGGCATAAAGGAAATTTCTGCAGCTTCCACTCAATTTTGCCATGAACCGAAAACGGCTCTAAAAATACATTTAAAAAACAAGAACAGGCCAACATCCAATGGAATAAAATTCTAAAGGAGTTCTTTTGCTTTGACTTTAGCAGGAAAGATGAGGTAAGGTTGTCAGTTAGTGCACATAAACTGTAAACACACTAAGAATTCTTGCTGCTTCAAAATAACTCATCATTGACTTTATCTGTTAATACAAGACTACTGACGAAATGTTAATGGTTATCTGCATGATTAGTTTATACTCTCCTTGTTCAGCAAAAGGCAAGAGAAGAAATAACTATATTGCAACATGAAAGCAATTTACCACCTTAATTTACTTTAAACAAAAGGTTCAGATCAAAATGTGTTCAATCTTGACAGATACCATATGCTTGAAAATGCTCACTGAAAAGAAACCTGGTTGCAAGAATGATAATGCATATGAATGGCAGCCAATAAATATTTCAATGAAATTTTTTATTCTGCACAGTTGGGTATTGGATGATTCAGGTCCTTGAGAGGGAGTGCTCACCTAATTGGATATCCTTATTTTGAGATAAGTACATCAGGGTCAAAAACAGCAAAGTGATTTAGCCAGAGATGGAACAAAAACTACAACTCAAGTTAGTTTGATGTCCAGTCTCAACTACATTTTCAAAGCCATAGTTCTAGGCACAGTATTGTCCTAGTATCTAATGAGTGGTAGGAACTCGATCAACACTTCCTGGAGAAATGTTGGCCGAGTTGGAAGAGTGTGAATTCATCAATTTATCTGTAGACCTGTCCAGGCAAAAGATGCATTGACCAGGTGATAAATCAGAATATACTAGAGTCTGCCCACCATCACTTGGTGAAAAAAGCTCTTTTAAAGTGGTTTATCTCGGGGCACCTGGGTGGCTCAGTCGGTTAAGCGTCCTACTTCGGCTCAGGTCATGATCTCACAGTTCGTGAGTTCGAGCCCCGCGTCAGGCTCTGTGCTGACAGCTCGGAGCCTGGAGCCTGCTTCACATTCTGGGTCTCCCTCTCTCTCTGCCCCTTCCCTGCTCATGCTGTGTCTCTCTCTGTCTCAAAAATAAATAAACATTAAAATATTTTTAAAAAAGTGGTTTATCTCCTTTCCTCAATAAGTCTACAATAACCTCACTTTTAGGTCAGCAGATGCTGCGATTAGCCGGCCACCCACCTCCTGTTCTCTCATTATGTCTCAGCTGAATCATTTCAATATCGTTCTAAATTAGCTCTCATCTTTTAGTCTTATCCCATTTTATTCCATTCTGCACGTGCCTCTGAAGTTGTTTCTACAAACCACAAGGCTTGTGACACCATGCCCTTTGCCTAAAGTCTATTGCTCACAGGCTAAAGTCCAAGATGTTTAGCATGAGGTACAGGGTACCTTACAATTGAACCATGGCTCACCTTTTCAACCTGTTCTTCCTCTCCTCTCCATGCTTCCAATTAAATGCTTTGTAATTTCCAGCTGCTCTGTTGCTCAGGTCCAAAAGCTGGGAGCATCCACAACTCTCTGGTTTCTCTTATATTTCATATATAACCCATTGGCTTTCTCACTGTTAAGCTAATAATATCTTGTGAATGTATGCTCTACTGAGATACCCCTCCAGTTTTCCCCGCTCATGCTGTCTGTTGGAGAATGAAGTTTGGATATTTTCTCCTCCCGCGCCCCCCCCCCCAATAACAAGATATAACAAAACAGAAACAAAAACAGCAAAAACAAAATATAAGCAAAATCAAACCATGTCTAGCCACATATATGGATAACCATCCATACGGTCGAATTCACTGTAATTATCTCTTGTATAATTTCCTGGAAAATTTGTAACTGGTTTCCCTGTTGTCTACGTATCATAGATGGTGATTCTCTTAAAATCTATCTGTTGCTCAAGCCCTCCAATGGCTTCCAATTCACTTAGAACAAAATCCAGAGTCCTTACAATGGCCCTAGATTTCCTGCTATTTTTCCTCTAGTTCACTCTGCTTCAGCCACGTTAGTGCTGTATTTTCCTCCCATGTCAGGACCTTTGCACATGCTACCCCCTCTTCCTGAACATGTTTCCCCAGCCATTCATATGACTAACTCCTTACTTCCTTCTTGTTTCACCTTAAATGTCTCCTTGTTAATGAGGCCTTACCTATACAATTTATACCAAATAATACCTCTCTCCTTATCCATGAACATTCTTACCCTGCTTCATTTTTTTCCCTACTGTATTCATCAGTATCAGGTGTGATTTATATCCTGCCAGGCTTTCACACCAAAATATGAATTTTTAAAAAAATGTTTAGTTATTCATTTTTGCGAGAGAGAGAAGGAGAGAGAGAACGAGTGGGTGAGGGGCAGAGAGAGATGGGGATAGAGGATCCAAAGTGGGCTCTGAGCTGACAGCAGAGACCCCCATGTGGGACTCAGACTCACAAACCATGAGATCATGACCTGAGCCAAAGTCAGATGCTTAACCTACTGAGCCATCCAGGTGCCCCAAAATATCAATTTCTTGAGAGAGGGCGGTGCCTTTGTCTGCCTTGTATATTTCCTCATTTTTAATTCCAGAACACTTCCTGGCACAGAGTAGGGGCTCAGTAAAGGATTTCTTGCATGAATTGAAGTGACTCGGAGTATAGGACAGTTTGGTTTCTTTCCCAATGTTAAAGAATTATGTTCAGCTTCTTTTTGGTCACTATCTTGTCAACATTTTGCTCTAAGTCATTGGATGTCTGCACTGGAATCCTATACAGGTATTTGTATTTCTACTAATACTAATACTCTATGTATGGCATTTGTAGAATGCTATATTTTCTTTACAGTCATTTAATTTTTATTATTTTACTTGGCCTTCATAACACAGTATGGAAGGCATCATATCTCCATTTCTTTTAAAAAAATTTTTAAAAATGTTTATTTATTTTTAGAGAAAGAGACAGAGTGCGATTGGAGGAGGGGCAGAGAGAGAGGGAGACACAAAATCTGAAGCAGCCTCTAGGCTCTGAGCTGTCAGCACAGAGCCTGATGCAGAGCTCAAACTCACGAACTGTGAGATCATGACCTGAGCCGACCTCAGAGGCTTAACCCACTGAGCCAACCAGGTGCCCCTCTATTTCTTTTTAAGTTAGGAAATCTGATACTTTACCAAGAAGTAAAGTTTCAATACTTTAAAGATAATACTACTTTTAAAGAGCATATGGATTCGACCAAGACCTTAAGTTAGTCTGGAAAAAGGAAAGACTTAGATAGATAATATAAAGACATTTGACATTTCAAGGGCAGTCTATGTAAGGATACACTTAATTGCAACAAAGAGAGTGAGATACATGTTTGTAACCATCAGATCCACCCAAAAATGGAACAAGCCACCTGAGGAATGACATCACTAGAAATGGCACAGCAAAAACTGGACTATTGGCCTCAGGACAGACTTGTCACAGACCAGGTGCCAGACAGGAAACCTCAGGTATTCTTTAAACCAAAACATGAATCCAAAACATGCACCACATTTCCTGCTCCAAAGAATATTTTAAATCCTTAAGTGATGAAAAAGAAGAAGAAGAAGAAGAAGAACAACAACAACAACAACAACAACAACTACCACCACCACCACCACAACAACAACTATGGTAAATAAGGGTGAAATGAGTCACTGCACAACTCTCTTCCATGCATCAGGCAGACTGTAAGAAGAAACCGCGGTACAAGTTACAAGGGAAGAGCTTGGGATCTTCACAATGAGACCAAAGAAAGAACAAAGAATATCAGCCGGGGCGACAGCAACTGCCCCAGCATCAGGAGAACAAATTGCAAAACCTTCCTTGCAACACTTGATGCAAAATCCCAATTCTGCGCTTAATCTCACACCAGCTGCCCAGGGTGAGCTCCAGGAGAATTTGTTGTTGAGCACGGAGGAAACCTGTGACAGGAGGTCAGATGCTGTTAGGAGATGGCGTTTCACATCCTGGGGATTGAGCTGTTGTTTGCGAGGGGTTTTGACAGAAACAGCTATTTCTTTCCTGGCTGACCTGACACCAAGTGTGTGGGCCAGCAATTCTGAACAGATAAACAAGGGTCCCAGCCCAAGGTGCTCTCCCGGGAGCTGGCTCGCCAAACCACTATCTCTCACGTGAACTGCAAGGTTTCAGGTAAATAAAATACCAAAGTGCTGCTGACATTCAACTCATTGTATTTAAGTGATACTTGAAGCCAAGATCTGGGGTAAGGGAGAGGGGCTGAAATAGAACACTTAACAAAACGGCACACGATGGGGCGCCTGGGTGGCTCAGTCGGTTGGGCGTCCGATTTCGGCTCAGGTCATGATCTCACAGTTCCTGGGTTCAAGCCCCGCGTCGGGCTCTGTGCTGATGGCTCAGAGCCTGGAGCCTGCTTCGGATTCTGTGTCTCCCTCTCTCTCTGGCCTTCCCTTGTTCATGCTCTGTCTCTCTCTGTCTCAAAAATAAATAAATGTTAAAAAAGAAAATTAAAAAAAAAAAAATGGCACACGAAAAGATAAACTTTTCCTTTTGTTGAGTTTCCATTACATTTTAAAATTAAAAAAAATCATATACAATGTTATGTTAATTATTTAAAGGAAACCATGAAAGCAGTTGTCATGACTATACAAAAGGAAAATTGATCTATTTCCAGGGTCTTTTGTGTGTGTGTGTGTGTGTGTGTGTGTGAGTGTGTGTGTACATTAAAAATATATATATTTATTTATTTTGAGAGAGAGCAAGCCAGCACGGAAGGGGGAGGGACGGTGAGAGAGGGAGAGAGAATCCCAAACCGGTTCTGCGCTGTCTGCACGGAGCCTGACAGGGACTGGATCTCGTGAACTGTGAGGTTGTGGCCTGAGCTGAAATCAAGGGTCTGACGCTTAACTGGCTGAGCCACCAAGCACCCTCTCCCAGGGTCTTTTATGAAGGAACTCAAGAGTCAACAAATTCCTATCGGGATTGGTTGAGGAAAAACCGTGAACAAGAAACTTGAGGAACGTAAGCTTTGGTTGGAAGAACGCTCCGTTGTCCCTTTTTATTGTCGCACAACTCGAATTTGTTGTGGCTGTTGTTGTTCGATTTTCTTTTGGAAAAATCTCTTGGCCTCCTGCCTGATTACATTGCACTCTTTCTTAAGGGCCTCTGCTGGGTCCTACTTGGATTCTGGAAGAAGCTCAGACCGCTGGGTGTTGTGGAAAGCCCTCCCCACCCTGCTGCACTTCGGCGGTGTCTGGGTGCCAGCAGCTTCCCAGTCTACATGTCCCACAGCACAAGCCACTGTTTCCTGAACCCGCCCGGGCCACTTTGGCTCTCCGCCTGGGCTCATTTGCACTGTGCCTAGAACACTCTCCTTCCCCTCCAGCCAGTGAGCCCCTTCCCATTTTCAACCCTGGGGGTGTTGGCAGTGGGGCCATGACCCTTCCTGGAGTCTTCCCCAGATCCCCGGGTGGAACGGTTTTTCTCTCCGTGCACCAAGGGATTTTTCATTTTTACCATGTTAGGCTGTTACGGTCGATGCACATATTTATGGCACGTGTTGGATTATTCATTAAAACGAATAATGTTTTGTTCATCCTGACAGTCTTATGGATGATGCAGTTTACCAGGGCACTTCTGGAGCCAGGCTGCCCGCTCCTTTCTACAAGCTGTGCTACCTCCTGGTGGGTAAACTTGGCCGTATTACCTTTCACAGAAAGGGTCTGGAATGAGGCCTGGTTTGTGCACTCAACATGTTTTGGCTATTATTGTTACCTTTATATGCCCAGGGTTGGGCAAGTTCCTGATACTTAATAATCATAACAGCGAAGAGAAGCGGAATATGTCACCCCAAAATAGGCCTCTTCGGCATAAGGATTATTTTGAGAAACAGCAGACATGGGAAAACCTCTGAAAAACAGAAAAGTTCCCTTTTGCAAGGGGAATCAAATCTCCACTTGTAAGGGCGTCTTCTCTCTGCACCATGAAGACAAGGTGACTCTAAGTCACAAGAGAATCTTATCAATGAAAAAGGCACCAACTTTATATAACAAACCTCACCCTCGGTTACGGTGTTTTTCCCTGTAACTTCCCCCAAACTGGCCTTCCAGACCCTTCCTTCGTCTTCAGCCGAAGATGGTATTTAAACTAATGGTTCAGAGTATACACAAGGCATACATGTTAATACACTGCATGTTTTTCTCTTGTTAATCTGTGTTTTATTACAGAGGTCTCAGCCAAGAACTCACAAGGCTAGAAGTAAAATGATTTTTCTTCACCTACAACAGCAAGCCCTAAACACGTGTGAGGCACTAGTCTCAAGTACCTTTCGCACAGCATCTCACTAGTTCACACATCCAAGGCCAAGACTTGCCTGAAGCTAGCAAGGCACCTAGGACACAAAGCTTAACTCTCTGGGTTGGGGAGTGCCCTCTGCTGACCTTGCATTTGCATGGCCCGGAGAACGAGGGCCTTCTTCAATTAGTTACAGGTTTCTTGAGACAAAGTTCACACACTATACAGTTCAGCGGCTTTTAGTATCTTCACAGGGTTGTGCAACCATCACAACCAACCACAGAACATTCTCACCAGCCCCCAAAACCCATACCCATTATCAGTCACTCTTCGTTTCCTCACAGACTCCCAAGCTCTAGGCAACCGCTAATCTTCTTTCTCCCTCTGTAGATTTGCCTTTTTCAGATATTTTATATAAATAGCATCAGACAATATGTGGCCCTTTGTGACCGGCCTCTTTCACTTGCCACAGTGTTTGCCAGGCTCATCTCCCGTAGTATCCATCACTACTTTATTGTATTTATTGCTGGGTGACATTCGGTTATATGGAATACCACATTTCATTTATCCATTCATCAGTTGATGGACGTTTCGGTTGTTTCTTTTCTTTTTCTTTTTTTCCTAGTATAAATAATGCTGTTATGAACACCTGTGTGGATGTATGTTTTCATTTCTCTTGGGTATATACCTGGGGGTGGAGTTGCTGGGAAACTGTAGCTCTATATTTAACATTTTGAGAAACTGCTAGACTCTTTTCCAAAGCAGCGAAACCATTTTAACCTTCCCACCAGCAATTTTCCAAATTCTATGTATCTATGTAACCATGCTTGTTATTTTCTTTTCTTTTCTTTCTTTCTTTCTTTCTTTCTTTCTTTCTTTCTTTCTTTCTTTCTCTTTCTTTCTTTCTTCTTCTTCTTCTCCTTCTTCTCCTTCTTCTCCTTCTTCTCCTTCTTCTCCTTCTTCTCCTTCTCCTTCTCCTTCTTCTTCTTCTTCTTCTGTTAGAGTCACCCTGGTAGGTGTGAAGTGATATCTCATTGTGGTTTTGACTTGCATTTCCCTAATGGCAAATGATACTGAGAATTTCTTTAGGTGATTGTTGACCATTTGTGTATCTTCTTTGGAGAAATGTCTACTCGGATCTTTTGCCTTTTTTGTTAGTCTTTGGCTTTATTGAGGTATAATTGACAAAGTTATAAGATATTTAAACTGTATATCATGGTTGTACATATGTGTATAAATGTACATATTGTGAAAGAATTCACCTCATTTAGTTAACTAACACATCCATTACCTCATGTATTTACCTTTTCCCCTCCCATTTCTTTTAATTAGGTTATTTGTCTTTTTATTATTGAATTGTAAGAGATATTTATATATTCTGGGTACAAGTCCTATCAGACATGATTTGCAAATGTTTCCTCCCATTTTACAGGTATCTTTTTATTTTTTATAGTGCTCTTCAAAGCACAAAACTTTTGAATTTTAATTCAGTCTAGTTTATTTTTTCTCGTGTGACTTGTGCTTTTGGTGTCCTATCCAAGAAGGCTTTGCTTTGCTCAAGGTCATGAAGATGCATTCTTACTTTTGCTTCTAGGAATTTCATAGCTTTAGTTCCTGAATTTAGGTGTATGACCCAAGGGAGTTCATTCCTATGCGACCTCCTTAAATTCTATATTCAGATGACTCACTTGTTCCACCCTAGAACTGCCCTGCTCTCAACAACTCCCTGAAGCAAAGAGTAATATTATTAAAGCTGGGCTAAAGAGTTTGTCCCATGTCACACAGTGAGTGGCAGAGATACAGTTTGTACCCAGCTCAGTGTTGCAGCTCTTACAATGCTGTACTAACAGTTTCCTGGTTATACCGATAGGTTCTTGAATGAATATATACCTGACAAAAAGCTAAATTCTAATTTGTGATATATTCATCATTCACTTGGTAAGTAACAAAAATTCAACTGAGTACCTCTGAAGATCTAATTGCTTTGTTAAGCAATTCGTGAATTGGGCAGCATCCCATCTGGCATATGGAAAGGAAAGCCATCAAGCTGAAGAAAAGAAAAGATTTTTAAAGGTAAAGAGGGAGTGGTAAAAAAGAAAATTATTAGGGAAGGATGTATTGTTTTAGGCAAGGTCATCCATCCTCCTAAGGGGAATAGAAGGAGTCTATCAATCGGTAAGTTTCCCAGTGATGACAAGGAAAGTTCAGGTTGACCTGTTAAAGGTTACCTTCCTGGGGTGGTGGGAGGGAGGCAGGGTGAAACTGCCCTTAGGTTGGGTGTTGAGTCTTGTTTTGCTGATGTGAGACTCTTAACGTTAGTGACTCCATTTTGGGCTTGTGGTTTTCATTTTAACATACCTACAGAACTGTGAAAAACATCCTTAGCTGCTATTTCCTCAGTCTAAGCAGAAATGGAAACCATTAAACAGTAAAACCTAGGGGCTACATTCAAGAGTTCGTGCTTCATAATGTGATGCTGTAAGGAACTTAGAGCTGGTTTATTCTCCAACTCCAAAAATATCTATGGACATACTGTGTGGCAGGTACTGGGCATGGTGCTGGTCAATGAGAGAGACTGAAGGAGAGAGACCAACCAAACCTGGTCACTGCCTCTGACACAGCATTCCTTGAAGTGCACCATGGGTCTGCTGAGGTTGTAAATCTATCAGACATAAAAATAGCTTGAATTACAGACAGAGAGTAGAGGAGAATCTGTGTTGCCCAGATTTTATTTGGGGGTGAGGATTAGCCATGCCGGTGCCACAAGAGAGGGGAGAAAGGACACTTGAAGATTATGAGAATTATAGTTTAACAAATTCCACATCGTGTATCTGTTGTATAGACTCAGTAATGTTGGATTTTACCTTTTTGTTGTCAAGATACTGGGGTATCATGTTTCAAGAAAAATGTATGAAAAGAAATCCATCCTTAGACATAGCCTAGTCGAGTCTTACAAACAACCCAGTATACAGAGACCAAACTCTTGGAGAAAAAAAAAAAATGGATGTTCAGTTGTGGAGGAAAGAGAAAAACAAATTCTTGGCACACCACAGGTATTTAGCAAATATTTCTTAAATAAATGTATGTTCTCTTGCATGCAAGTTCTCAGAAAGTATGCAAGTCAGTTACCTTTCCTAAGGAAGTTGCTTGATCTAGAACAGTGAAAAATTGTTGCCTGGATGTGGTCTGAGAACCCTTGGTCATCTTTTTCTGCTGTCTGTCTGTTCCTAGATTGCATGCCTACCTCCTCCCTTCTTTGGGGGACTGTACCCTCTAGAACAGCAGTTCCATTAGGTTTCAAGACTCTTATACTCTTGAAAATTACTAAGGCCCCCCAAAGAGCTTTTGTTTAAGTGAGTGACATCTATGAATTTTTACGTCTTAGAAATAAAAAGTGAGAAACTTAAAAATATTCACTCACTCATTTCAACCTAGTACATGTTCACATAAATATAATACATAAAAAGTAGCGACAAGGGTGTCATGGGTCACACTTTGGCAGATCTCTTTAACATCTGCTTGAATAAAAGACAGCTGGATCCTCTCCTGCATTCCGTCTGTTGTAACATCGAATGTCATGGAACTTCAGGAAACCCTGCTCTGCACTAGTGACAGAGTAAGAGCAAAACACAGGTAACATCTCAGTGCTGTAATGAAAATAGTTTGCATTTCCAACTGATAAGGACTTAGAAAACCCTAGGTGTCTCTGAGTCATACCTCGAGAACCACTGCTCTAGTAACTTCTATTTAAAAAAATTTTTTTAATGTTTATTTATTTTTGAGAGAGAGAGAGAGAGAGAGACAGAATGCAAATGGCGGAGGGGCAGAGAGAGACGGAGACACAGAATCTGAGGCAGGTTCCAGGCTCTGAGCTGTCAGCACAGAGCCGGATGCAGGACTCGAACTCACCAATTGTGAGATCATGACCTGAACCGAAGTCTGACACTTAACTGACTGAGCTTAACCCTTCTAAGTAACTTCTTGAAAAATGGTAAAAGTAAAATTTCTGAAGACTTGCAAGTTTACCAAGTTGTTTTCCTGCTTGGCCTTGATTGAGTATTTAGGTAAATATAAAATTCTAGGTTGCTGCTTTTTGCCTCAAGGGTCATTGGCATGTTTGGTGACATTCCACACGGCCCATTATTTGTCGCTTGAAGCTTTTAGGATTCTCTCCTTGTTTCTAGTTGTCATTGAGCTTGTAGGTTCTTTCCATCTTCAAAGTTGTGCCTTCTTTCTGTGAAATTTTCTTGCATTAATAACTTGATCTCTTGGTCAGAGTCTCCAACCTTCTTGCATTTTCTCTATTTTCTATTTCTTGCTGTTGTTATTATTTTACTTTCTGTGAGATTTCCTCAGTGTTATATTCCAGCTCCTCTGTTTTCACTTTAGGTATTGTATTCTTTAATTTCCAGGACTACTATTACTTAAATTAATTACCTTAATTAATTTTTCCCCCCTGCTGTCTGCCTTATGTCTTTCTCGGAGCTCCTTTGGTAAAAATACTGTTTGTAGAGGCTCTCCTCAAATGGGTGGTGATCCCTGACTGCCCGCTTTCAGAGGGGATATTAAACCACTGGATGGCAGGGCGGTGGGTCTCACTGGGGGTGATGAGCAAAGAACTGAGCTGTTTCACTGGGAGATCTGCACCTGTCAGCATCGGTGGACCTTCTCTCTTGACTGGTAGGAGAGAATCCTCCCACGTCTCCCCCGGAGGGTACAAACCTGTCTGCCAGCATCCTGAGAGAAAAGCAGAGAATGAAACTCCCCCCTGGAATCTTGGTTTTCACCCCCACCTTCAGCCACATTTGCCTTTGTGGACCAGAGCCTCCCTCTTTCAAGCTGTCCCCAGAGTCAACAGCCTGCCTTCTGCCGGAGGTGGGGAGGGGAAGTCATGTGACTCTATGAACTGGGGCCGGGGGAGTGGGGGGAGTTGATGTTGTCTGCCCCAGTCTTGTCATCATTTTTCCTGTTTCCAGTCCCAATTTCTGCCTTCTCAGGGTCCTGTAGCTTTTTGTCTTGCCCTCTACAAGCCCTTGGGTTTCAGCTTCCTCTACTTTGCTGTCAGCTACCATTCCTTTCACGATTCCAGTCTTCCAAAATGCTGTTGACACTCCTGAGATCTCATCTCTCTTGGTGTACGTGAGAGTGTGAACTTTAAAAGAATCCCCTTCCAGAAAGGGGAACACATACGTGTGTGTTCCATCTACTGCATTTACCGGGAAGTCAGCTGCAAGTCTATTCATGCTGTAAAAATGATATAAATAAATCTGTTCATAGACTTCATCGTTTTTCCCATGGACCTTTGTCCTTATACTTCAATCAGAATCCTTATTAACTGTATCTTAGACCTCCAGCATTTTTTCTGGCCATAATCTGTTGACAAAATTTTGAATGACTACATAACAAAAATCAAAGTCCTTCGTTACATTTTTCATGAAGTACAAAACAGTTGATAAATTTGTCTCTCACTTTATGGAATTTATATTTTCCACAGTAAGGTATAAGATGGATTTTCTGGAAAGTTTAATAATCTCTGAGGACATGGAAGAAGAGATTCAAGGTATGAGTCATAGGCTAGGAGTCACATGGACGGTTAAGACATTAAGTATTGCAGCTTAGAGGGTTTGTGGAAAAGCAGAGAGGCATGTTGCTTTGTAGACAAAAAAAAGAAACAGAGGAAAGGTTAAATAACTTGGCAAAAAAATCATACTTTTGCGTTGATGGGGCTTGGATTTAAAACCTTTGTTTTCAAATATCTAGTTTTCTGCCTTTTTTTCTTGACCCAGATAAACATTCTGCTTCTATGCCTACTTGAGGAGCCCCAGTGGGAAGGCCCTAGAAGGTTTCAACAGAATTTATTGCACATACCTGGCCAAGATACAAAAATTCCAGGCCTTTAACCAAGAATTGCTTACGTTTCTTAAATAGCTACTGTAAGTCATCCGAGAGAAGTCATTTTTCATCACGGGCACACAGTTCTACTGTAAAACAGATGACCATTTTTGTGAGTACTTTTTCTAAAATCCTGAACTGACCAATTAGTACATAAATGCATGTAGCTCTTAAATCTATCTTTACAGGAGTGAATAGAGCCCTCTATATCTCAGCAGGTTAAGTCTGGAATTAAACTTGAGCTAATCCTCTTGAGACCAGGTCTGTGCAGAATATATTATTTATGGTTTTCTTCCCTTGGCCTTCCCTATGCTGCCTTTTAAAGAATTCATACGAGGAGTTTGAGGATGAGAGGGACTATAGAAATGCACAGTAGCTATCAGTCCTAGGAAAAAAAAAATATGGATCCGTTTCTGAGTGCCCTACCTTGGATCAACCAGATGTCATGCCTTTTGGTGTCCAGATTTCCTTGATTCTTACAACTTTTCCTACTGATTTCATACCTTCTATCTCTCTCATAAAAATTAGTTAAAGCCTATTTTACTTAATATTCTTCCTATAGTTTCTTGTGTTTTCTCTCAACCTACATTTCGTATTTAGAAAATAATGCTCATTTCATACCTTTTTCTCCTGCTGCCCGAGTAGCTCCAAAATCCCCTGTTCCTCCAATAATCCTTCTTTATCTACCACCTCTCTGTGGAAAAGTTAAACTTTTCTTTAATTATTTTATTAGTGCGTGACTAATAAATCTTCCCTAGAGCAGGACTGCTCCCGTTGTTTTTGTCATTTTTCACAATAAAGTCTTAGAAGGCATCACATACTTTATTTAAATCTGTTTTTAAGGCTTCTGTTGGATCTGAACAAATGGTTCTAGTTTTGCTCCAGAGGTAGGAGTTCCCACCGGCACGCTCAGTTTTGCTCGTAGAGTGGGACTCAATGTTGAGTCACCCAGCTACTAGTCTGACTTTAAGGGGGCATTTCGGTCCTGGTGGTTGGGTTCCTCTATTGTTCCCAAGTCTTAATTCCTCTTCCCTGTGCCTGAATCCTGATATTTGTAACTGTCCTTAAAATCCTTGTTTTTAAGGGGCTCCTGGGTGGCTCAAACGGTTAAGCGACTGACTTCTGGCTCAGGTCATGATCTCATGGTTCGTGGGTTCAAGACCCGCATTGGGTTCTGTGCTGATAGCTCAGAGCCTGGAGTCTGCTTCAGATTCTCTGTCTCCCTCTCTCTGCCCCTCCCCCACTTGCACTCTGCCTCTCTCTCTCTCTCTCTCTCTCTCTCTCAAAAATAGGTAACATTAAAAAACAATCCTTGTCCTTAAAATCCATTCTGTCTCAAGTGCTCTAAGACATATTCCTGGCATTCTCCCCTAATCCTTATCTATCCAGTAGTGATTTCTGTCTAGTACCCCAGTGTCCTCCCAGACTGACACCCTGCCATGTTTTCTGTCAGGTCACCTCCTAGGAACGGAGCTGGGTGCCTGGGTCCTGACTCCAGCTCCCCCTTAGGATGAATGCCCCTGTACCCATCCCACACATCCAATTCTGATGCTGCACATGCTGGGAGCTCCATTATTCTGTTGAAAATATTTCTTTCTGTAGCTTGAAATTTTGTTAAAAACGTTGCTATATCTCTTGAATCCTGCACATAGCTCAGAAAAGGAAGGAGAGGTAGAAATGAACGTGGAAAGGAAGAAAATGAACCTTTATTGTGTACCTTTTTTTGGACCCTTTGGCACCACGGGCATGTGCCATTAATGAACTCTTTTGTTCCCACAAGAATTCTGTGAAATAGCTTTGTTTCCATCTTACAGGTAAAAGAAAAATAAATAAATAAAAAAGAAAGAAAAGAAAAGAAAAGAAAAGGAACAAAAAAAGCCCCAAATGAGGAATTTGACTCAGCAGTGAGTGAGAGCCTCAACCTGGAATCAAACCTGGGTCTTTGGCTTCTGAATCTCTGTGATGTTTCAGCACGCCGGGCTGCACCCTGCCAGTATGACCAATTCAGGTTTTATATTCTGTGTGTCCCTGCTTCTCTGTTCTAAGTTATTCGATGCTCACTGTTAAATTAAAGCGAATGAAAACAATGTAGAAAATGTGATTACAAGTGACAAAATGGAAAGCCTGTCTCATTATTTCATGGTCACAGCCAGAGCTGAAGGTTCTGGTGATGACGGCATGAAATAAACACATTAGTTGCTCAGCATGAATGCTCGAGAGAGTATTTTCATTATGGTATGGGTTTCTAAATTATTTCCCTTGGACCCATTAAGGAAGCTACAAATCATGAAACATAATTAATGGAACCCGCAAAGCTCTCAAAGAAGAGCAAAAACTCTGATGACTGACATTTGTTTTAAATAAAAGGAAGTGTCTGTAATTGCAAAGCCCGAATTAAAATGCCATCAGCCGCATTAATAGAAATCAGTCCTGTTCTTCATTTTCACTAATGTTAGTGTTTATTTATTCACTAACTAACGAAGAGCTTAGGGAAGTTAACTGGGGAGGGAGTATCTAAATGAGAGTCTACGGCAAGTCTCATGGAACGTCCTCCAGCAAAGGCAATAAATGCCCTTTGGACCTAAGCTGATTGAAACAGTAAGACAGACTGTCTTGCTTCCGTTCTCTGGTGTCTGCTGTGGGTCCTGCCATTACTGAGTCTTTCCAGAGCAGACAATGGGTGAGATAAAGTTGGGATTTTTTCATATTACATCAAAATCACTTGCAATTAATCCGAGTTTTAATGAGAAAACAACTTAATTTAGTGGGAGAAAAAATGAAAAACAATTTTTTAATGTACCTAGTGTGTGTGGTGGGGGAGGGGCACTGTTTAGTTACAATTATATGGTAGGGCGCCTGGGTGGCTCAGTCCTTCACGCATCTGACTTTGGCTCAGGTCATGATCTCATGGTTTGTGAGTTTGAGCCCGCATTGGGTGAGACCTGCTCCTCTCTCTCTCTCTCTCTCTCAAAACAAAGAAAATAATTATTGGTAGATTAAAGTTTGTGTTTGTTTTTATACGAAACAGGCACACCTGAGATCATCTGAAAATTCAAAGAATTCCTAAAATGTGGATCGTATATATATATATGATGGCTTTTGCAATCTAGCACATGGTAGATACCTCAACATTTTTTGAATGAACGAAACCACATGGGTCAGAGGACATTCTTAACAATTGACTTAACTTTGTAATTAGGTTTGTGTTCATGCCAGGTTGTCTCAGACCACTGAGGGAGTTTCCGAATCGAACGTGAATCCACAGTGACCTCAGGATAGGCTCTGGCCTGAGGCTGGGTGTATCCTGGTCTCTTCCAGATGATTCGGCCAAGGGGTTGGATAGGGCCCTCTTGGGATAATTTCTGCCTGCTCTTAATTCCAGTGATAAACTTCAACAAGGGCAGTGGAAATGAAAGCATGAAGGATGAGGTATAAAGACCTTTTCACGGGGACATTCTGGTAAATGTTAGAATTTCTTTATGGGACAGAAGCGGACTAGGGAAAACTAGGAACAGTCCATCTAGGGACAATGTAAAAATAAGTTCTTCTGTCTTGGAAAAAATAAAAGAGGCAATTTATATAAAAGCAGCGAACAAAGAGCCTGGAACATGGAACAGACATTTAATAAATACTAGTTCCTTTCATTTCCCTTCTTGACAAAGTAGGCTTAGAACATCTTTTTTGGTAGTATTGTGGATGTGTGTGCATGCGTGTGTGTGTGTGTGTGTGTGTGTGTGTGTGTGTTTGGAGGAGGATGCTAGGTAAGGAGGGAATGAAATAACTGTATTCCCAAAATATGCATATGCGATAGGAGAATATATTGAGTATATACTTGGTGCCATTCTCACAATCCCTTCTAACCTCTACTGGGAGATTAACTAGGCAAAGCACACACACCTCTTCACTAGAAAAATTCATAAGGAAAGATATGATTCAGGCTTTGAGTGTCACAATAGACATCTGAAGACCCTGGCAGAGATAAGAGCTTTGGAGGAAAAGACGGGAGAGGGTTGAATTGAAAGAGCCTGGATCTTCTAAATGTCAAGAGTAGGATGTTGACCTAAATATCCCGTGGTGTTGCAGAAATGATGGTAGGTCAGGATAAGTAAGTAAAGATTCCTCAACGTGGGGGACTGAGGAGCACATGAGACAAAAGTCAAGAGGAAGAGAAGCTGGTGGGCATCTCTCACCAAAGGACAGCTTCAGGAGCTGAGCAGAGGCGGGTGATGGCTGATGAGAGCCTCCTGTACGTGCAGAGATCTGAACACAGACCTGGGAATTGAGATGTGATATAAATCTTGTGTCACCAAGATAGGGAAGCAGCAGACCATCCCAGTGCTCCCAGATCCATGGGCCATAGGAAGGCACAAATGCCAGTGAGTGCAGAGGGCTGGTTGACCTGAAAGTGTCCCACGGTTGGGAGGAGAATGTGCTAAGAATTGGTACCTAAGCTTGTCATGTGGGACTGCCTTTCCTCAGCACATGCTTCCCCTGGCACATGGCCACGACTAACCTTCAAACACACCACTCCCGGCACTCACTATGGACAATCCACGATGCTGGATTGTCTTCCAGCATTTCGAATTAACTTCAAGGAAAAGAAGCCTAAGGGGAAAAAATCCTTAACTGACTGGGTGGAATGGGGTGAAGAAATAGAAACTCCATTTAGTTATTAAAAAATAAAGACTATGTTTCTTACACACTTGAGTGTTCACAGTTTAAAAAAAAAAAAATATATATATATATATGCGTGCAAATGCATAAAAGCTGGGTGGCCCCAGTGGGGGCACGTTTGAGAACAGAGGAGAAAATTAGAATTTTGTTTCTTCTGGAAAAGTTAAGAGGGCACTGACATACTTTGGAGGGCTCCTGCGCCATCTCAAACCAAAAACGTTTGAAAAATACTAAGCAGGTTAAATTATACATGGCGCCATTTTTAAGATAGAATATTTCTTACAGTCTCAGAGGCTGTGTTCTGACTAACATATTTCAGATAGCTCTGTTTAGCCTTTCTCATAAAGACAAAATAAGCATGAGTGTCACACAATTCTTCTACTGAATCTGCCTCCTCATATTTGACCTGAAACTATCTTTCTTATTCTTTGTATCAGAAACAGTTTCCCCTATGGTTTCCCAGCTTGTTTTTATTACTAGGGTCGAAACTGCTGCCGTTTTAGGCAGGAAGCCCACCTTGGGTGGGGTTTCAGAACAGAAAGGGTCCGGCAGGAGACCTCAGGGCAACAAGAGTTTCATGTGATAGAAGTGAAACACGCCCTAACCACAAACTAAAATAAAGGAAAACCACACTAGAAGATTAATATCTCTTGAAGGCCATGGGATTTCATCCAGTTAAATATTTATTCTTTTCTTTCCTATGCATTGATTTCTTCCTTTTCATGCTAGTACAAATTTCTTTCTTGCCCTTGATGTAACAATTTGAGCAAAAATAAATCACTCTCAACCTGTTGGATGATTTCTCCAGAGGTGGTATATGTTGGGGCGAACAGCCCTGGATTAAGAGAGGGATCAAGGTTATGCACTCAGTGTCACCACTTAGGAGATTTTGGGGCAAATTCCTCTGTGTATTCGTCTGCTCTGGCTGTCATAACAAAACACCATAGACTGGGTGGCTTAAAAAAACAGAAATTAGTTTTCTCACAGTTTGGAAGCCTGGAAGTCTGAGGTGACGGTGCCAATAGGGTTGGATTCTGCTGAGAGCTTTCTTCGGGCTTGTAGAGGCCACCTTCTTGCCATACGCTCACAGGATGGAGAGGGAGAAAGATCTCCCTCTCTCTTCCTCTACTCATAAGGCCACCAATCTTATCAGGTTAGGACCCTACCCTTATGACCTCATTTAACCATAATTACCTCCTAAAAACCCTATCTTCAAATACAGTCACACTGGGAATTAAAGCTTCAATACAGGAATTTGAGGGGGGGCGGGTATATAATTCAGTCGATAGGACCCCGTATCTTAGTTTCTTAATCTAAAATAAGCTCGAAAGGTAAAAGAGCAAATGAGACCATTAAGATATATGAAAGTTCTTTGCAAATGATCAAATCCTCTGCAAATGGAAGATATAAATTAATAAAAACAATAACATTGAAGAAAAACACCATCAGTAGAAAGGCTGATGTATTTCTCACTTCTGAGTTGCTTATGAACATTTGAAAAATCCCTTAACCATGTATGTACCTCAGTCCAGGCAAATTGGAACAGCAATGTCCTGAAATAGACTATCTAAATGAACGTGTAATCATTTGAACCGATAATGAAATATTTGTTCTTGTCTAAGCAATTAACTTCAGGATACCTAATAATTGCCTCTTACATCCCTTCTAAGTTGCATCCCATGTGCAAATATCGAATCACTATCCTAATAGCGTTTAAATATCACTCATCACCCTAGTCAACATATCTACATCTGAAAACCTTCTGCAGAGGCCTCCACTTGCATTAAGTGTCTGATTTCTGTAAATAATACCAAAAAGTTAAGGCTTTGCCATTTTAATCTCCTTAACTATTATTTATTATTTTTGAATACGGCAATATAACCAGGGCCGTGTAAAATAAGAGAAAAATATTACCCCAGCATGTAATCAGAAGAGCAAACGATTCAAATAGGTTTGAAGGATGGTTGTAAGACTTGGTAGCTTTCCTTCTTTAGGGTGTTGGCTATTTTTAAACCTGTTTCACCATGGTGCCTTTAGCAACTATTACTGTGATCACACAGGGCACATGCTACTTTTGAAAAGCTATATTCAGACTGACTTCCTGTTTCTGTGTTAGTCAGTATGGTAACAGGGGACAGACATTTTTCTCAAAGAAAGGGTCTCCCCTTCCATTGGAACCCACGGGAACAGCTCCTCCACAGGCATAGGACATCCTGAAGTCTCATTCTATAGAGATGACTGACCATATTTACAACAATAATAAACAATAAAAGACAGTAGTTTTTAAGCTGAAGTTCATGAACGGCTTTATGGGATCTGTAAATTCCATGTAAGGTGGATTTCAATGGTCTCTCAAAAGGTCTATGCTTAAAAATGTTGGGGGTGCCTGAGTGGCTTAGTTGGTTAACTGTCCGACTCCTGATTTCAGCTAAAGTCATGATCTCATGATTCATCAGATCGAGCCCCCTGTTGGACTCTACTGGCTTCAGCATGGAGCCTGCTGCAGATTCTCTCTCTCCCTCTCTCTCTCTGCCCCTCCTTTGCTCATGACCTCTCTCTCAAAATAAATAAATAAACATTTAAAAAATGAATAATGAAAAGGTTTGAAGTCACAGAAATAAATATCAGTTAATTGCATGCTTTTTAAGTTAAGAAGTCAAGAACACAGTTAAGAAGTGCGTGCTTCTTATCCAGATGGCTAACAGACGCTTGAAAAGATGCTCAACATCATCAGGGAAATGCAAATCAAAACCACAATGAGATATCACCTCACACCTGTCAGAGTGGCTAACATTAACAACTTGGGAAACAACAGATGTTGACGAGGATGTGGAGAAAGAGGATCTTTCTGGCACCGCTGGTGGGAACGCAAACTGGTGCAGCCACTCTGGAAAACAGGATGGAGGTTCCTCAAAGAATTAAACATAGAACTATCCTATGACCCAGCAATTGCACTACTAGGTATTTATCCAAATGATACAAAATTGCTGATTCAAAGGGGCCCAGGCACCCCAATGTTTATAGCAGCACTATCAATAATAGCCAAATTATGGAACGAGCCCAAATGTCTACTGACTGATGAATGGATGAAGAAGATGTGGTTTATATATACAATGGAATACTACTCGGCAGTGAAAAATAATGAAATCTTGCCAGTTCCAACAATGTGGATGGAACTGGTGGGTATTAGGCTAAGCGAAATTAGTCAGAGAAAGACAGCTATCCTATGACTTCACTCACATGTGGAACTTGAGAAACTCAATTGGTGAATATAGGGGAAGGGAAGGAAAAATAAGATAAAAACAGAGAGGGAAGCAAACCATAAGAGACTCTTAAATACAGAGAACAAACTGAGGGTTGCTGGAGGGAGGTGGGTGGGGGAGGGGTTAAATGGGTGGCAGGCATTAAGGAGGACACTTTTTGGGATGAGCACTCCTATGTGAGAGATGAATCGCTGCGTTCTACTCCTGAAGCCAAGACTGTACTGTATGGTAACTAACTTGAATTCAAAGAAAAAAAAAGTGCATACCTCTTTCCCATAGGACTTTCTTTAATATATTGTTAATGGTAATATTAAAAAAGAAAACTATAGCATACTCTTTTGATGGGTAAGGCACTATGCTTAATGCCACGGAGAACACAAATACAAACAAAGCCTGCGGCCCCTACATCCTCCAGGGTCATACAATCTTACAGAAGAGTAAAGAAATTTATAAAAACAGGGTGCCTGGGTGGCTCAGTCAGTCAGGCGTTTGACTTCGGTTTAGGTCATGATCTCACATTCATGGGTTCATGTCCCGTGTCGGGTTCTGTGCTGACAGCTCAGAGCCTGGAGCCTGTTTCAGATTCTGTGTCTCCCACGCTCTCTGCCCCTCCCCCACTCATGCTCTTTCTGTCTCTCAAAAACCAATAAATTAAAAAAAATTATTTCAGAATGTATGAAAAAAACAGTAAAACAAGGCAGACTGTGATAAAGGCCATAGAGTAGGCATAAAAGAATTCTTAAGGAACCTGTCAAAGACATTAACACTCCCTGGAAGAAGTTGTATTTGGACGGGACTTTGAAAAGTAAATAGAATTTCACCAGGTATAATTTGGGGAAGAACATTCTTAGCAGGAGGAGGAGCTTCAGTAAATGTGGGGAAGGGAAAGCATGAGGTGTGTTCAGACCGCTGATCTGGGGGGCAGTGGGAAATAGCATGGCCAATTCTTGGGTATTTTGGGTCAGGGAGTGTGTCAAAACGTCATTTAGGTGGGAGAAAAGTAAATGAAAAATCCGTAGCAATAGTCCAGCTCAAAAAGGAATGATGCCTGAAGTCAGACATTATCCTTGGGAAAGGAAAACGGAGTGAGGATGCATGTTGTATGCAGGTTCCAGCATTGAATATGTAAGAGAATCATGAGGCAGAGACGGGAACCAGAAATAGGTGATGCTTAACATATTAGAGGCTATTGCGTTGGGAGTGTAGTTTTTATGGAGTTGAACTTGTCCCCGTAGGTACAGAATGGTCAGTGTTTTGATAATTCACCCCTCTCTGTAACATCAATAGACTGTTCATGAACCCTTTCACTGTAGGTGTGATGGAATTCTCTTGCTGCTTAGAAAGAAGACACTGGTATTAATGATCTCCTATTGGACTTGAGAAGATATATACGCACTAAAACACAAGGTGAAGTTTAGTTCTTCAGCAGAAGTCAGTGACGGTCACCAAAATGGGTGAGGAGGAAGAAGAGGAGGGTTCAGGCAATTATAATGCTTAAAATCACTGGTTCATGGTGACCCAGCAAAGCCTTGAGAGGCGGGTTTGTTGGGATCTCCAAGATTGGAAGCCGGTGATCTTGTTGAGGGAGTCTGTGTGAGAGAGGAGAGAGAGAGGAGGAAGGTCCTTTGGTGGATATACCTCAGAGAGGAGGAAGGAAGTTTCGAGGCAATGAAAGCAGCCTGAGAAGATAACAGGAAGGTAGAAGGGAACTGGGAGAGAGTCACATCATGGAAGCAAAGGTGCAAGAAGGAAATGGTGGTCATTGGGGTGTGCAATATTGACAGAGACTGAGAAACACGTGGTCCAAGGAGAGGCCATCGGATTTGACATTGGCACTTTGCTCAAGACCTCAAGGAAAGCAGTTTTAATAGAGTGGTGGCTGGAAGAGACACTTAAGGGAAGTGGGGAGGGACCCCCACCGAGGATGTGGAAAAGGGAGCACTGCACACACCTAGGGGAGGTGTCGTGGCAACTGCACGCTTGAGACGGTCAAAGGGAAAGGGCAGCAGAGACTCTGAGAGCAAGAAAGGGAAGGAGAGAGAGGACTGTGGAGAGACAGCAGAGAGCGGAAAAAATAAAACTGAAGAGAGAGTGGGAGAGGAGGAAAATAAAAATGTAGAGAAATTCTTACATGGGGATAAAGGTCCATAATATCATGATTACTTACATTTATCTTCATGTGAAATTTGTCCTTTTGTAGAAAGTAGGTTTAGCGTCAGAAACGTAAAGGAATGCAAAGAATCAGAAGAGCCACTAAATACGCCATCGCACGGACAGCAATTCCCAAGGACTGGGGAGTATTCACTGAGCTTTCGGGAGTATAGATTTGCAGTGTCTCCAACTATCCCAGTCTCTGGATCTCCTCTGTCACTACTCAGCAGCCAGGGAGCCGGGGTGCTAACAGACAGAGGGAGTGCCTCCCTGGTCGGGGATGAAAACTGGGTGGGGTGGGTGTGCTGGCAGAAAATCAAGCGGCATGAGGTCTGTTGGGTCTGCCTGGAACAGAGAGGAACGTGAAGCCGGAATGCACTGATTATGTCATGTGGATTGGTCCCGTGTCTTTTTTTTTTATATATATAATTTTTTTTGTTTTTACATTTAAATATAAAAATACTATTCTGCTTTGTGTTATAAATGGAGGACACCAAGCAGTAAGAACTTTTTCTTCTAAGGTAGGTCAATCCATCCTTCTGCTGAGCTTGTCTTCAGGTGAGGGCATATAGCCCCAGGTAAGGGAAGTGCTGTACCAGGAGGAGAGGGGCATTTTCCTGCCTGGTACTCTCCTAAATCTCACTTTTAATAGAAAGCTGGTTATAACTTTATAACAAAGTGGAACTTCCCACCAAGAGAGGAAATCCTAACCTAACCCCAGAGTAAGTAACCCTCCCCCCACCCCAGCACTCAGCTACCTCGAAGAAAAAGCCCTCCCCCTCCCTTCACAAATACTATGCTCTGTCCGGATAGCTACACCTATTGGACAAACACACCTGATTAAATGGAAACAGTGGTTATGTCTCCCCACCCCCTCCCCACTAATGTACTAGACAGTTTCAGTGACAGGGAAAAAAGAGGGGGGATGTAAAAAGATTAAGAACTTGACCCCTCTTATCCTGGTCAAAGAAAGCAAGAGATGTTAACTGGGCATGAGGAATAAAAAAAGACCTTGATATTCTGCCCTTTGAGTTATAGCTATTAGGACAGTCAAGAGAGGGGCAAACACGGAGGCAGGATGGAGAATTAGGAGGGGTTTGATGGCTGCAAGTCTAGTCCACTTAGTTTTTGTACTGGAAGGGTTCATCGCCAGTTTCGTTGAGAAGACATGTGCGGATGAGGGCTTCTGTCACCGAAAAGGGGTCACAGTTGGCAGAGGGGCGACGGTCTTCAAAGTAACCCTTCTTCTCCTGGCCGACAGTCCGGGGAATGCGGATGCTAGCACCTCGGTTGGCCACACCAGCAGAAAAGTCGTTGATGTTGGAGGTTTCGTGGAATCCGGTTAGGCGCCGGGCATTATCCAGGCCCCCTTTGGGATCGTAGGCTCGGATGTGGTACTGGTGCCGCTTGCTCAGTTTCTCGATGGACTCCTCAATGTACTTCAGACCATTCTCCTCTCGCATGGCCTTGGTGCTGAAGTTGGTGTGGCAGCCGTCACCATTCCAATTCCCAGGAATGGGCTTAGGATCGAAGGTTGCTATTACTCCAAAGTCTTCACATACACGATGCAAGATGAAACGGGCCACCCAGAGATGATCTCCCATGTCGATTCCTTTGGTCCCGTGTCTTAAGCTTGACTGTAAACTTCTGCAGGTGGTGTCGTACAGGGGTTAACGGCACATGTTTTGGGGACACCTGGGTGGCTCAGTTGGTTAAGCGTCTCTTGATTTCAGCTCAGGTCACGATCTTGCAGTTCGTGTGTTTGAGCCCTGCGTCGGGCTCTGCACTGACCGTGTAGAGCCTGCTTGGGGTTCTCTCTCTCTCTCTCTCTCTCTGCCCCCCACCAAATAAATTTAAAAACTTAAAAAAAAGAGCACATGTTTTGGGGTGAGGACAGAGCTGGCTGAGAATTGTAAAACCCTGAGGCAGACTTGTAAAATGCTGGCCTTTGGAACGTCCAACCCTGCCCCCAGAAGGTGGCATTTTTGGATACTCATGAGTAAGAACCGATGATCAAAACACATTTGCTTCTTGTCTGCTGCTCCGGAAAAAATCAGTCTGACAACATTCCAAAGAAAATAAATATAATAGTAATAAGACTTCTATTAATATACTTGAGAAGCATATGTTATAAAACTGAGGAAGCATCTTTACTGTTACTGTTGGAAGTCTAACTGAATGTAGATATGTATTTGCCCCTTCATAATAAAGCATTCAACTTGAATTCATAGGAATTAAAACTTTTTCGTGTTTCGATTAGTGCCATAGCAGAATTGCTGTGTCTTTCCAATATTAATTACCAAACATGTTAAAGAGAAAAAAATGCCACCTCCTTAAAAACCCACGTTGCAGTCTGAATGACTCTATAATACATATTTTTAATTGGAAAATACATAGCTTCTCTTTGCTCAAGGAACTGTACTCATAATTTGTGTTGTGCTGTTTTGTACCCTAAAGCTAAAAATTAATAGGGAAAAAATTGAGAGCAAAGAGGTTAATGTCTAGTTTATTGAGGGAATGGCTTATTCCTTTCATGAGAATAATTGACATCAAAGGCCACCAATCTCAACATTAAATAGCAAAGAAATAAAACAGTGACCCCAAAACAAAACTAATTCTTCTTGCCCCAAACTCAAATACCTGTGATCAGTCTGAAAGAAAACAAAGGGCTCATCAATATCTTATCTCAGAAGTATAAAATAATTAACTTTTCTTCATCTGAAACCATTTTTACTTTTTTATGTTTATTTTGAGAGAGAGAGAGAGAGAGTGTGTGTGTGTGTGTGTGTGTGTGTGCGCGCGCATGCAAGTGGACAGTCAGCACAGAGCCTGATGCGGGCTCGAACTCACGAACTTCGAGATCATGACTTGAGCCGAAATCAAGAGTCAGATGCTCAACCGACTAAGCCACCCAGGTGCCCTTTATTTATTTTCTTTTTAAAAATACTGTTATGGTGGTATGTTTGCATATAATAAAATGCAAATAAAATGCATTGTAAGCATATCATTTGATAAGTTTTGGAAAATGCAGGTACCTGTGATCACCACCACAATCTTGGTACAGAATATTTCCATCACACCAAAATGTCCCTGGTCTAACTGCAGCTAATTCCCCACCGACCCCCTGCCCAGAACAAGCTCTGTTCTGCTATCTGATAGACTGTTGGTTTTGCCTGCTCTAGAATTTCACATAAAGGGAATCATACAGAACGTATTCTTTTTTCTGGCTTCTCTCACTAAGTATAATATTATTGCATTTATCAGTAATTCATTTCTTTTTTTTTTTTATTGCTAAGTAGTGTTCCATTGTATAGTTATATCAAAATTTGTTTACCCCTTAATCTGTTCAGAGGATACTTGAGCTATTTCCAGATTGGGACTATTACGAATCAACTGCGCTGAACATTTGAATCCAACTGTTTCAGGGCACACATGTTTTCTTTACTCATGGGTAAATTCCTGAGTGAAATTAACAGTACCATTGTTACATTCCACCAAAATAGAAAGTTCCAGTGGTTCTACATTTTTGCTAATGTCACTAATGATGTCTTCTTTGTGTTGTGATTTTCTTTTTTTTTTTTTTTTTTTACTTTGAGTTCACAGGAGTTCTTTGAGATCCAAGTTTTGGGGAAGGGATTCTAGAGACAGGATTTGTGTTTTCTTTTTCTAGTTGAATCAGACTGCTTATCCAATATCCTTGCATCAGAAATCTCCAGATGCTCCAGTTTTTGTTCTTCTGAGGCTGTTCACACTTCCCTGATTTTCTAAGCTGTGACGGAAGTTCTACTCTGTGGACCCACGTCCCTGTTCATTCCTACTCACAATTACCAGAGGCACTGAGTGAGTTTTTACCTCTTACAACTAGGTGAACCTAAGGAAATCTCCTGAAATGTAAGTGGGTGTGGAATACAGGTGCCAGGAAAAAAATCTAGAGGTTCATCCTTAATCTGTCACATGACCTTGGAGCGTCCACGTCCACCTTTATTTGGAAGAAACAGGTCCTTCTTCCAGGGCCCACGCAAGTATACTGTGGAGTTACTTTGTTGCAAACCCAGAAAACCCTGCTATGCGCCAGCCTGGCAGCTTGGCGTCAGGCTCCACACGGCTGATCCTGGAGCCAATCAGACGCGAAGTCAGAGAAAGAGGGATGGGGGAGTTGCGTTGGAAATTCCACATGCAGGATCAGTGATGCAAATGCAGCAATATCCAGCTTGCAGTGCCAGTTTCTGGTTGTGTGAAATTTAGGGAAATGTCTTTTCCCACCGTACTGAAGAAACACGGCTTTTGTGTTCAGTGTCTGCCAATAGGGTGTGTGAGTCCCAGCACTTGGTGCTGTTGACTCTTGGCTGTGTCTCAGCTCACAGGGTAAAAACAGGTACACCCTTTTCCAATCTCTAGTGCTTATTTATTTACCTGGTAACATCGTGGGCTTTGGGGATAGTTGGCTCACTGATTAATCACTGCCTTAAGCAACTAATTTTTTTTCCTAGTTCAAAGGTTTTTCACATTTGAAAGGTTGGGCCTGCATAGTAACTCATCAGATGTCAGTGGTTTACAAGTACGTTTTGTACTTGTAGGTTCATTGGCCTGGAGTTTAGAATTACAAATTTAGTCGCAACCATGCATTCCACGGTCTGGCTATCGGCAGGGAACACTGGGAAGTACGAGCCTCAGCAGGTACCAGTGCGTATCTGCAATGCATTTGCGTGTCTCTACAGAAGGAAGATGAATCAGAAAGAAATGGAAAATGGAATTATAGGTAATATTTTCCCTCGCTGCTATGTTCTAAACATCTATACACAGTCATACTGTAGGATTACTTAGAGAGAACTGGGGATTTTTTTAACACACTATTTTGTTTAGAACAGCTGTAGTTCACAGCAAAATCGAACAGAAGGTAGAGCTTTCCCCTGACCCCACACATGCATAGCTTCTCCTACGGTCGACGTCCTAGCACCGGAGGGGTACATCTGTTACAACCCATGAATCTCCAGTGACACATCATTATCACCCGAAGTCCGTGGTTTACCTGAAGGTCACTCTTGGTGTAGTACCGTCTATTAGCCCGAACAAATGTATAAGATGTATCTATCGCTATGGTATTATATAGAGAGTATTTTTACTGCCTTAAAAATCCTTTGTGCTCCATCTATTCAACACCCCCGCCTCCCCTAGCCCCTGGCAACCACTGATCCTTTCGCCGTCTGCATAGTTTTGCCTTTTCTGGAATATCACACGGTATGTAGCCTTTTCAGATTGGCTTCCTTTACTTTGTAAAATGTTCCTCTATGTCTTTTCATGGCTCATTTCTTTTTAGTGCTGAATGATATTCCATTGTCTAGATGTACCACAGTTTAACTGGGGGGGAGTTTAGAAAAATGTTACTCTTTGGGGTATTTAGGAGGTAATCACATTTAGGAGGCAAACCACAGTTTAACTGGGGGATTTTTAAAAAGATGTTGCTCTTTGGGGGTGTTCAGGAGGTAAACACGTAATCAAGTGGTATTAAAGAGCCCCTTAAAGTGGAAACAGGAAATGAAAAACCCAAGATAGTTGTGGGAATGGAAAAGAGATTGCATAACCGCAATCAATACATGTTTGAACTGAACATAAAGAGGGCTGTTTCCTGGAATAAAACTTGTGTGCAGGGAGTCAAAGCAACCTGGGCCACAATTAACCATATTAGTTGTCACTTTCCCTATCAGAAGATGATTGCCTTCCAGTCATTCGGTATCCTTACAACTAGTCTCATTAAATGGGTCAGCCAGTGGTTCAGGGGAAAACTTGGCAAGAGGTCAGAGAAAAGCTGTCTCTCTGTGCCTGGTCTGTAAATAAACACAGGTATCTCCCACTTATTGGAAGTTCAAGGTACTTGAACATCGCTTTTACAAAAGACCTACATTAGTGCCTATCTGTACTGATGAAAAGAAATCCAAAGAGGACTTTCACTTTTACCAAAAAAAAAAAAAAAAAAAAAAAAGCAAAGAATGAAAAGAGCATTGGGCATTTGTTTTGCGGTGGGTCATTACAGAGACAACATGTATTCTGAGCAGCCAGAGTGTTCCCACCAAGCTCCTTCCCCAGGAACTCAGCTCAACATCTTGGTACCAAGGCTTCATAGCTGTGAACTTTTGTCTGTGAGCACCTGTGATTTATCTTGACTTATTTTGTCCATCCGTTAGCTGGATGTGTCCTAAGAGATCAGAGAAACCTAAAAGAGGTTATTACTGTGTGGTCTGGGAATGCTCAAGAATGCTCAAAAATGTTTCCATGTAAATTGATGGTCATTGCTTTGCTGTTTTACATCCTTTCAGATAAGGAAAGCTTTTGAAGGAACTTTCTACTGACAGATGGTGGGGACAACCTGTACTTATTTTTATAAAGCAGTTAGTGAAAAATTCACATTCTTTTTTTTTAAAATGTTTTTATTTATTTTTGAGACAGAGAGAGACAGAGCATGAGCAGGGGAGGGGCAGAGAGAGGGAGACACAGAATCTGAAACAGGCTCCAGGCTCTGAGCTGTCAGCGCAGAGCCCGACGCAGGGCTTGAACTCACAGACCGTGAGATCATGACCTGAGCTGAAGTCGGACGCTTAACCGACTGAGCCACCCAAGCGCTCCAAAAAATTCACATTCTAAGAGGCACTCTTAAATCAAGTCTTTCCACAAAATTCTGAACATTTTCTACCCCAGCGAATCCTATTACCCCAGTACGTATTCTTCAGCCTTCTGCTGGTGAAGCTTTCCTTCTTGAATTGTTTCAAAAGCCCCAATAGTGTCTTAAGTGGGGTGGATAAAGAGAGTTTCTTTCAAGGCAAAACTCTGAGGACTGAGCGGGCTACGGGTTTTGGGCTCTACTTACTTTAAGAAGAGATGACCCACCCTTATGAGACGACTGGCAGTGTTGACATCCAACCAGAAGCTTTCATTTTTTTTGATTTGGGGCCCGAGGATTAGCCTTTTTCTGGTTTCAGAAAGAAATATCACAAAGTAGCAGGCAGGCGCCATTTTCTATGACATCAAGCAACTCCACCCCCCCCCCCAATTTGGTACATTTTTGTAATTTTTGTTCTTGAGATTATAGTAGTCCAGACATCCCGTTTTTATTTATCAATAATTGATTCATTAATTCAAGCAACACCTACTGAGCACCTACTATGTGTCAGATACTGTTCTAGGCACTAAGGATGCAACAGTGAACTAGAAAGAAAAGAGCTGTTTTCTCATGGACTTTATCTTCTAGACGGAGAAATAAGGTATTAGCAAGTAGACCAGTTAGATAGTTTTGAGGGTGGTAAGAGTCAGGAGGGAAATACAATAACTTAATAAACTGGAGAGTCGCCAGGGGTGGGGGTTGTTCCACCTAAGGTGGTCAGGGAAGGACTTCACAGCCCTGGACAACAACAACAAAGTCAATTTTTCTTTAAATAAGTGATTTAAGTTTCTAGGGAGAAACAGGGTACCACTGTGGATATATACACCAACCCCCAATTCTGGCCATCAGGGATTCTCCGGCTCTCTTACCCTAGAGCGAATCTTGCCAACCAGTAGGGCCCCCTGCATCCACAGGGACTTGACTGCTCCATTTTAAAAGAGTAGACCATCAAGTGTCTTAGACATACTTAGGATATGTGGAAACATAAAATAAAGACCTCTCTCTACACTCCGAGAAGAAAAACTACCAAACAAACCCAGAAACGAATGATCCCAGAGGAAGTAGTGCTAAATGTAGGAAATAGGTACAGACTTCAAACAAACGGTGAACATGTGCTGAGCTCAGGGAAGGGCATTTTTGCAGCAGGCTCAGAAAACAACTGGTTTACAGAGGAGAAGAAACACGGAGGGCTCTGCAAGGTATGTCCTTAGAATAAAGAGAGCAAGATGGAATAGATAACAGAACTGAAACGTTGAAAAATCCTGGGAAATGATTAGAGCACAAAATGCAAGGGAAAAAGGTAAGGCTCTCAGACACTCCAGTGAACAACAACAACCAAGCACCCAATCTCCCTAAGACAGTTTTAATCCCAAACTGCAGTTAACTAAATGTGCTGTGACTTTTAGAATTGGTAGATATAAAGCAGGAGAATCCATTTGAACTAAATTTTAGGATTATGCTCCAAGTATCAGAGGGGTTATGGCATTACAATCTTGGAGAAAGAAGAATACTCAATGGCACACCCGGGTCTCTGCGGAGGACAAGAATTACGTGATTACAAGAACGTAAACACCATCTATGGGTATTGACCTCTGCAATGAGCTTGCAAAGAAATCACGAAAGACGTAACCACCATAACTACACGAAAGAAAAGCTAGATGAAAGACTGACTACACGAAAGAAAAGCTTGACAGATGCCAAGGGTGAATGGGGGAGTGGGCAGCGAAGGGAAGAGGGAATCCACTGGTGTCACCAGCTCCCAAATGGGGAGCCAAGAGGACTGTGTGTCTGGATAAGATGCGGAGGTGTTAAGTCAGAAGTTACAGACACAAACCGAGAGCAGTGATCTAATTGTATTGGGAGGCCGAGGGCAGAGGCGGTAGGATGTGGTACAAGACACAATCATCCATCTATCACAGCAGGAAGTTACAGATAATCATTACAGATGATACGCCATGAAATGTCACATTAAGTGTACTATTTAGAGGGGCTCCTGGGTGGCTCAGTCTTTTAAGCCTCGGACTCTTGGTTTTGGCTCAGGTCCTGATCTCACGGCTTTGTGGGTTTGAGCCCCACGTTGGGCTCTGTGCTGACAGTGTGGAGCCTGCTTGGGATTCTCTCTCTCTCCCTCTCTCTCTGCCTCTCCCCCACTTGTGCTGTCTCGGTTACTCTTAAAATATATAAATAAACTTTAAAAAAAGCATACTATTTAGAGATTCATGGGTAAGTACCAGAAGACTCATTTAAAAGTGGTGTCCTCTAGAAAAAGATATCACAGATGTGGATGGGTTGACCAAATAACTGGTATTTTCCATTAGAAGCCTGTGGTGCTAAACAATTTATACATATAAAATTTGTATCCTGAGGAAATTTCTGAGCCACCTTTGCTCCCAGCCCATCAGGGGGCCCATAAATGCCTTCATCATCTGATGAGATGAGCCTATGAACCTTTCAGGCATAATGATACAAACTCTTCAATAATTTAGTTTGGGGAGGCAGGAGAGAAAGCCACTGTTCATTGAGTAGGAGGGGAAAATCTCACCTTAATGTCTTCAGACTATCCTTTTCAGGGTATTTTTTTAGTGTAGTCAATACATATATATAACATAAAATTTGCCATCATAATCATTTTAAGTGTAGGCTGCAGTGGTATTCATTATATTCATTATGTAATGCAATTGTCACCACTGTCTAGTTCCAAAATTCTGCCCTTCAACAGAAACTCTGTACCCAGTAAACAATAACTTGCCACCACCTTCCTCTCAGCCCCTGGTAATTTCCATCCTGCTTTCCATCTCTACGGATTTTCCCATTCTGTGCACCTCATATAACAGGAATCAAACAATATCTGCCCTTTTGTATCCTGCTTATTTCACTAATCTTCAAACTACTTTTTCACAATTTTCTGAAATATTCTTAGGCCAATGGCAGGATGCGAAAGTCATGGGAAATGTGACGGCAAAGTATTTAGCTCCATATACAATCTTGATGGCACCAGAAAAAAAAAAGTATCTATCCATTGGGAACAATGGCTGCTGGGTTTTCCAGAATCCAGGACCAGTGACTGAACCCACACAGTCTCTTCCTGGGTCATTACAGCAGAGAAGCACATTTTGCTAGCGTGGGGAAGAAGGTCACATGACAGCTGCTGCCTTCTGAGCAGCACTGATGCAGGACTGTTCCCAGCAAATCAGAGCCGGCAGCCAGCTTCAATGCTCAGCCCGAGTCAACTGCTACTTCTGACGGCAGCTGAGAAGGGCCGGGTGGCTGCACGCATGGTTTAATAAGATGGGTCACCCAAATCTGACTTGACCACACAGGTGTCAGGGGCACCTATGCCCGCGAGGGACACTGTGTTTTTGCCGGTAGAATTGCTGCCTTTTTCTCTGTTCCCCAATACTGTTTTGTTCATGCTCCGCATTTTCCTTTCTGGAACTTCTCACATGTTGCAGTGTGTTTGCAAGGAACGTGTGTATCACATGTGCAGTGATGTTGAGTTACAACTCACCTGAAGAGATTAAACCGTCTCTTGTTATTTGTATTGATCTTCTATTGCCAGCTAAAATTAGTTGCAAGGGTATAGCAATTTGTAAGAAAAGTTGAGACAGGACTGATAACTGGCGGATTATTTCCCATGCTTTCTTGAATCACCGTCACTCTTGACAGGTACCCTCGAATGCAGTTATTGCAGGGGGCATGCTAAATTGTCAGCATTTCATTAAAAATAAACCTCTGGATATAACAGGGTGACGACTTACCATACCCGAAAGCACAGAGAATACCAATATAGTTGCAAGAGCGTCCCCAGGGAGTTCAAGAGCAAAGCATGAATTGATCCACCTTTTCAGCATCTGCAAAGACATAGCAGGGAGAATCTTGAGTTTCTCAGAGGTGACCGTTCCTGTGAGGGAATTATAGCTGTAATGTAGATGTCACGATGAGTTGGTGGGTGGGAGCTCTGAGTTCACAAGCTACCAGACGTGAGGGATATACGAATGTGTGTGTGTGTGTGTGTGTGTGTGTGTGTGTGTGTGTGTGTTAGGGTGATGGGAGGAGAGCTTTTAGGAGAGCCGCTTTATTCTGCAAACTAGTGGGGTGTCACCTACAATGAGCCCATATAAAGAATTTTTCCACAGGGCTGTTTCCAAGAGCATTCCCATTAAAGGGAACACTCCAGGCCAGAGATAGGGATGGATACTAAGCGCCTACAAAGCATGAAAGGAGAAGCGAGCTACAGGGTCTCAAAAAAGGGGCCGAATTTGCGCCAGACCTGGGGCTGTACTGGGCTGTTCGCTTTCAGGAAAGGAGGTGGCAGAGAGGGATGGACACATTAGAGATGAACACGCTAAAAATGGCTTGGCTGATGGACGGGGCACAGGACAGGACCAAGGTGGGGAGCGGGCTCGACAAGCGTGCCTGTGTGAAGGAGAATTCAGCCGTTATGCGTGTCTGAAGCATGATGCAAGGCATCGGTGTGGTGGCCGCTTAAGATCGCCGATTTATGGCTGGATGGAGAAGGCAAGCGGGGTCGTTCTTGGCAGGTGCTCATGCACCCTCAGAAAGCATGCATTCCCACTCTGTGTTTAAACACATTTATTCCTCTGTTCTAGTAAGAGTGAGCAAAACAGTTCAACCTGACCCTTATGTGATGCTAGTCTCAGGAGACGTTGGTGCTGCCCCAAGGAGCAGGTGTAACCTGGGGGCAGAGCTCTCTTGGCCTTACAGGATCTGAAATGAAGGTGTGGTGATCACTTGATTTTCTTTGCTGTCTTCCATCCTCACAGTTTGGGATCAGCGTCAACCACCTGCTTCCAGGCGCCTACTGTCTGGGTGGGTTTCGGGGGGATGACCATGTGATACGCCTGCCCAGGCTGGCCTGACCTACTCCGGATCGGGCCAGTATTCCTGGGGGCACGCTGTGGCTTTTCTCTTCTCTCGGACGTCACAACCAACGGATCCGGACACGTGGCAGTGCCACCTTCAGATACATGCAGAACCTCGCCACTTTTCACCCACTTCGTGGCGAACACACGCGTCCTCCCCGCTGCCAGCCTGTCTTCTGCTTCTCCCCCACAGCCTCACTCAACGCCTCTGCCCAGAGCCCTCCAGCGGCCCCCACCCCACTCACAGTGAAAGCCAAGTCCCTGATACGGTGTGCAAGGAAGATCCCCCCAGAACGTGACACCTCTGCTCCACTCCAGCCACACCGGCCTCTCCGCCCTTGCGCGGACACACTGACTTTGCTCTTGCCTCTGTGCCTCGCTCGCTCTGTCCCCGCACTCTGGAGCCCTTGCTCCCCAATATCCACACAGCTCACTTCTTCACCTCGTTGCTCCCAGGCCCGGTTCCTTCTAGCCTTCCCCTGCCATCCCATCTAACACCTCCTCTTGCCCCCATCCTACCCTATCTTGTCTTCCCTGCCTTCTCATTCTCCGTTGCATTAATCACCATCTGCTATATACTTTATTTATCGTATTTATAGTCTATCACCCCTGATAGAATGCAAATGCACAGGGAGCAGGGATTTCGTCTGCTGCTATAGGCCTGGCGTCTAGAATAGCATCTGGCATAGAGCAGGTCTCAATACATATTTGCTGAGTGAATAAATGGATGAATGTCTCTCATTTTCTATTCCCAGAACCAGGACCTGGGCTTGTTGTAATGTGTGTCCCCGATTCAGACTCTGTGTCTGAGATCCTCATCTTAACAGTATGCCCTGCCCCCGGCCCTTGATGACTTGGGCTTGTTTTCTCTTGTCACTGTCCTTTCGTGCTACCCAGCACTGCAATGTCTGGGGAGCTGGGGGCAGCCGTCTTCTCCCCACTGGGGCTCTCCGCAGCTGCCTGCTGGTCTGCCTGCCACAGTCACTTGCCAGCATCTGTTTTCAGGGCACCTCGTGTCCTCGCCTACTATCACTCCTCACCACAATTCCGTGATGCCTGTAGGAAGTACAGCCTGTCCTCTGTCACCATGCTCTGCAAGGACCTGTCCTGCAGCCCCGAGGACCCACCATCACCTGTCAAAGTAACATGTCCAGTTTGGAGTACAACATATGGTCACAGTTTCTTTTCCTATCCACATTAAGTGACTGAGCCCCCGTCTTGCCTTTGATGAGAGATGTTTCTTTCACCTTGGGGATCCTTGTCCCATGATCACAAGAATCTCAGGGTCCTACTCAATCCTAAGATTTACATCAAGAAAGGAAACCCAGAAATCTATTCGGTCCACTGCGGAGTCCTGGGTTGTCGTCACCTGCCACATGGTGTCACTGTTGAAATATTGAAAGCCTGGAAGCTGGTGCTGCCCTTGTCTGCTTGCAGGAGGGCTGCTGAAGTAGTGAGGTGCCACCACTGATACAGGGAAATTCAGGAGCCTGGGTCCATCCAGTTATCCAGTGAACAAAGATGCTTCAGGAACAGGGCAATGTGGCTGCCCGCTCTGGGTGAAGGGCTGGAAGAGGAAGTCCAGCCCTCCCAGTTCCTCTGAGCTGCTGTCACTGCGCACCGATGTGGGCCTGGGCTCTGTGGGAGCTGGCTGGTTAATTCGTGCATGTATCCACCCGGATGCAGACCTGTGCGCGCTTCCCCCTAGGCCCGCATACCCACCCGGATGCAGACCTGTGCGCGCTACCCCCAGACCTATCAAAGGGGTGAGTTCCTAAGAAGGCTTAAGCGGACTCCTGTCCTGCCTGGGATCAGGCTCTTCCCTAAACCCCAAGTTCTGATCCTGAGAGTACAAGAAATCCTTCTCTTGCCTTGTGATCCAAACAGAGCCTGCCCCATTTTGTATCTCAGAAAGAATGACATTTCTTTTAAAGAAAAAGAAAATCATCTGATTACACATACAGTGAGACCCATGTTTTAGGTACTTGCTTCCCCCAATTAGATGTGTGTACTTTTAGACTGCCTAAGACTTCCTGGTCTTTTGTTCCGCGGCTATCATGATTTACAACAGAGCTTGACTTTGATGGAAAAAGAAACCCAAAGAGAGTAGAGAACTTTACAAGAAGGATGCTACAGGGAGAAAGACCAGGGAGACTCATTTCCTCACTAGCAGGAAAAATAATCCTGGTAATAGTTACCATCCATGGAGCGACGACTATGTGCCTGGCACTTTGGGCAACACTATCTCACTCAACCCTTATAACAATCCTGAAAGAGAAACATTATTAGCAGACAGGTAGAGAAGAGAAAGGTGAGATGTGGAGAAACAAAGTCCAAGCATAAAGCCAAAGATGATGCAGCAGGCTCAGGATTTAGATTTAAGTATTCCGGACTCTAAAGCTTGGATTCTTTCCAATGTACTACACTTCCTCGGTAGCAACTGAGTAACTGCTGAGTGTCTTGGCCCTTGACTGTTGAGGGTACACACGAGGGTACACACATGACTGATCACTCCCAGACTTGACTGCTACAGAAACCGTTCACCTACCACACAAAGTCGTCCCATCCTTTTGGTTCTGGGAGTGTCTGCTTAAGTAAGTATCTCCTTTCCCTTTTGAAATTCTATTTCAACTCTTGTTTTCAGTGCCGAATGATAGTTTTCTGATCTGCTCCTTCTTCTCCTAGATGCAGGAAAGGAGGGAGCGCCCAGCTACCTGGACTTTTGGAGCCCGAAGACCCTCTGAGATACCTTGGAGCACACAATTGCCCTTATTGCCAGGTGACTCTGGTGCCTCCAATAAAGGTGAGGCTGGTTCTTTCCTGATGTGTGATCAGAGTTCTGGGCCTTGGAATTGTCTAGCAAGGTGCAATTCTTTTTCTCTCTTTGGAGTTTAAATGACCCCTATAATTGATAGGTGCTGTAGTCACAAAATGAACTTTTGAAGTGCAGACAATAAAAGGCTGCTACCTTGGAAAATAGTGAGAAGTTCTCTCACTCGGTGTTGCCTTCATCTCATGGTTGATCATTTTGCAGGGTTCTCTTGCCCAAGAGCAGTTTTCTTATGACTCAGAAAAATCCCCTAGGCTCTTGCAATCCATTTGAGGTCATTAAAATGCTTGAGTGAACTAAGTTCCTCTCTGTTTAAGAGAAACTTAGGTAGGAGGTGCGTCTGGTTACAGGCCTCAAAATGCCATAGGAATTATCTCAGAAGAGGAGCATTTCCATTTTCTAGTGCCTTCACATGAGCATATTCAAGGAGTCCAAATCCTCTTGTATGTTAGCATCTTTTTTTGAGTTGTCTTTTAAGGATTTCTACGTAGGAACTACATGATCATGTATTTGTGTTTTCAATGTCTCCGAGCACATCCCAGAGAAGGAGGGGTGTCTCCAAATGGGGAAAAGTGAACAAAATTTCATAACCCTTTAAGTAGAACACTTACCATACAAAGATTTTTTGGTTCGTTTTCTTTCTGAGATGCGGGTAGGAAAAGAAACGACAGAGAGCTCGAGGTTCTTAATCTTAGAGCTTCTCCCTACACTCGGGGTTCCTTCTGCCCAAGGATCTCAATTTTACCGAAAACTTAAAGGCATGAAAAACTTCGACTGACGTGGGAGGGCATCATCAATGTTATGGCAATGGCTGTAACTGTCTCCATACTTAGTTATGTGAATCTTACTCCTGTTCCTGACTCTACCAATGCATACGTTTTGGTTTACCTCCATTTGAGGATAATGGTGTAGAACCAAAACATTTTTCATCTACGAAATGGATTTCACTTGAAATATGTACTCATTAATTTTCCCAATAATGTGTAGGTCATACCATTAATTACTGAACGTCATGGGATGTCTTGCATTGGAGACAGCAGGCATATCTGTCAGGTGCTTGTTATTAATTTCTGAGGAGTTTTTCTTCAATCTTGTCAATAAGCCACTGTGAACTTTCCTTCTTGATGATCCTAGAAGGGAAAGCAGACATTTGTGGATTTGGTGTTAGGAATCAGATATGAGAGTTTCTCCAATCTACTTTTTACAGTATGTTCGAAGTAAAATTAACAGAACAAAGCGACTCGCTAATATAAATAAGAGCTGCCAGCATTCCAATTTCTGGTTAAAATTCAAAGAACTAAAGTATTTCACAAAGGCAATGGAATCTATTCCAAAGTAATAAAAATAAATTCCTCTCTAAAGAATAAGAACCTTAAGTATCTTCGATGCTTCCTGAAACTCTGGAATAGAGTCTACAAGATTCTATCGGGCATCACAAACTCAAATGTCTCCAGGGCCAGGTCAGTGATATTAATTTTAGAGGATCATCTTGGTCTGCAGAATGCTCATATTATTGAGAGGGGGCAGCTCTTCCCAGTTGTTTCCATTTGGAAATGGGGACCTGGTCTTCTCAGAACTTTCATGTCTTCGAGAGAAGCTCTAAGCCCAGATTTGCAGGAGAAAGTTCCTGTACCCTTGACCTGGACTTTCACAGGCTGTTTTATTTCATCTCAGATAGTATCTCTACATCTCAAACAGCTTTTACCAGGGAAACAATAGCATCTGACATCTGGCCGCATGAGTCAATGATACAAATTTCCCTAAGGATAGTCAAGGGAAGGGGAATATCACATTATTCAATGATTTTATATATATATATATATATATATATATATATATATATATATATATATATATAAAGACAAGCTCTTTTAAAAACAATCTACCACAAGTTATGAATGAACACAATCATATAACTAAATAATATTGTTTAGGGGCACCTGGGTGGCTCAGTCGGTTAAGCATCTGACTCTTTATCTCAGCTCAGGTAATGATCTCAAGGTTCCTAGGATTGAGCCCCACATCAGGCTCTGCACTGTCAGAGAATCCCTGTTTGGGATTCTCTCTCCCTCTCTCTCTGTCCCTCCCCTGCTCTGTCTGTCTGTCTCTCTCTCTCAAATAAATAAACTTTAAAAAATATTGTTTAAAAAGACTAACCTTTTTAAATTTTTTATGTTTTTTTTTAATTTTTGAGAGAGACAGAGAGAGAGAGAGAGAGAGACAGAGCATGAGCAGGGGAGGGGCAGAGAGAGAGGGGGACACAGAATCTGAAGCAGGCTCCAGGCTCTGAGCTGTCAGCACAGAACCCAATGCAGGGCTCAAACTCACAGACCGCAAGATCATGACCTGAGCTGAAGTCTGATGCTTAACCGACTGAACCACCCAGGCTCCCCAAAAAGACTAACCTTTTTATTAGCTAAGCTAATTGCTAAATTTTGATGAATGTGTTTTAGGGATTATATAGTTTGAGGCAAAATTGAATGATCCACATACATTTTTTTGGCTAAATGTATATTGTTTTTATCCATTAACTTCGGTTTTCCTTGTGAGAGCCCTGGAGACCCTGAATTTACCATAGACATAGATGACACAGGGCCAAGTCATCTTGATTTTGGTACTTTGGGACTCAAGGTCTCTTTAGTTAGGAAAGATCTCTTTTGGACTTACTTCTTTCTTGCCTTTGATCCCTCTGTAGTGGACATTTCTGTTTATAAAATACCAATGTGAAGGCTCTCCTAAACTCAGTTAAATGTATTTGCTTGCATTTCTTGGTGAACCTCATCTACATGCTCCAAATTTCTAACTCAGATAAACTTGAATGAGTTAACCTCTTCATGCCGGAGTACTAACATGAAGGTGCTGGCTTTACACATTTCCAAGGCTCCTTCACCATTCTGGCCAATGCACTGTGTTCTCTGATTTCCAGGGCCATCCTCTGGTTAGGGTATAATTCATTTCTATATACTTTGATGATGCCAGACCAGTTTGAGTAACCACTCAAGAGTGGAGTAAACCACTCTTCTTTTTCTTCCACATTCCCAGTGAATAGCTCCTCCATAACTGTGTGTTAGGACCTACCAGCCTGTGTGGGATGTGTGTGTATCTAGTCTTAGAGCTCGTCAAGAATAGGGGCAGCACATTTATCTTATATTCCTAGCATGCAGTGTATTTGGGCATGTAATAGGCATGCAATGAATGAACAAATTCTCACATTAGGGTTCCTGATTTTATCAAACATTTTTTCCTCTGCATACTTTTAAAACAACTTTTGAAAAAAAATACCTCTTGATTTTGAAAAATTGGGGTTCTTCAAAGTATCTAAGATTCAACTCACTATGAAAAAAATGGGTTGTACTGACAATTTGGTTTCATACTATACATGCATCCATCCATCCATACACACACGTATATGTATATGTTTCATACATAGTTTTCAATGTTGATGACATTGATTAGGACAATACTGAAGCCCAAATTCATAGACCTAACCTATTTGGTCAGTCTTTGTGTTTTGGTCCTAGGTACTAATGGCATATCCAAAGCAGTATTCTCTTACACACATTTCATGCCCAGTACAGTGTGGTGCATTGTTTGAGAACAGTTATGTAAGTACAGAATAGGCTCAGGATAGGACAGATTGTGGTTACTCTTTAAAAAATATATGATGACCCAACTTTGAGCATAGTTAAGAGGTTTTTGGACATATGAAGAATGCTCATGTTTGCCTCAGGGATATTAACTAAGAAAAGATAACCATCTTTAGTTTAAATACCACTGAAATTACATTTAAAGATGCCTCAGCCAATTCATATGATGTAGAAAAGTCTCCTAAAAGGAACATTTGTTATGTTATGTTATGTTATTTAGCTTATGTACTTAACCAACATATACAAAGACACGTATTCAAGATTCCAAGAGCAGAACCTCAACTTATATAACAGAACTTTACAGTGGTAGGAAAAACAAGGGTTTCATTGAACAACAGTTTGCTTTGTGATCATACTGTAGAACCAAACAATTCTAGACCCAAAACCCAAAACTCTGAATTGCTCCTGCCTGGTCCTACTGACCTGAAGTCCTGTAATCACACTGGATAGACTTAGAAAGCCCTGGATTCACAATTCAGATCTTCTGGATCTGTGCCTTTATCAGCAAGTCCATTATTTTAATGTACTGCTCAGAAGAGACAACTAAGAAACAGGTGGACACATTATTTGACTGTTTTGAAGGCAACCACGTGGGTGGGCAAAGGAAGCTTTGACCCTCTCAGCACTGGTAATCATCTGGGTCGCTTGTCCTTATACAGGGGGCAATCTTTTATGTGCCAGTATGGAAAGGGCTAGTTGTCTGATGATATTTAACAACTGGGATCTCTGAGATAGATCCAGTAGAGGGATATATCTTCTGGAGACTGGGGGTTTTCCTGGGGCGGTTCCTGCAGGGGAATAAGACTAAGTCTGGGAAAAAAATAAAAGCCCTCTGGCACTCACTCACCACTTCCTTTTGAATTCACCTGAAGAATATGGTCTACTTCTGAGGTCAAATGTCCAGCAGTCCCTGGAGGGAGCCTGTCTTACTACTCAGTATCAGGATGAGAAGAGGGGACTTTGCTTTCTCCTCAAGTGTGTTCAGAGACTAACCTTTGAAACAGCTTAGCCAAATGGAAGATTTTTCTTTGAAGGACTTGTAGATAAGTGGTTAATAACTTGCTCTTCCAAAAAGTAGAAATCTCCAAATATTTCCATTTAAATACATATGTTTCCTGTACTCTACAATAAATTGTATTTAGGTATTCAATTTAATTAAAATTAAATGTATTCAAAAGCTATTCACTTTCTCTCAAAGGCCTTATGTCTATAAAGATGAGATCACATATTCATAGAGGCTTTTATTTAAGCATATTCTCAAAGTGGCTCTTAGTAAAATCCCTGAACTTTTGCCCTAGTGTCCTGTTAATGGGTGGTGTCAGGGATTCTGGCCTTCAAGGACATGATTATGGCTTTGGCCATGCCCATTATTGATTCTATAGTGAGTCAGGTTCAATTTTGATTTAGGATGAAGCCATTTCCTTTGATGAGGTGAATGAACTCTTCCTGGATCACCCCAGATATTCATTATCTGGCAGGAGTTAGTCACAGAAGTTCAATTGGATTCTTAGAAAAAAAGAAATAGGTCTGAAAATAGGGACCATCCTGCCCAGGCTCATAGGGAGAAAGGGAAGATGACAGTGAAAGGCTCCTCTACACAAAGGCTCGTCATGCCTAGGTTATCACTTCTCCATCTGCCCGAACTCTCGCTTCCCATTTCTGTCCTGTTTACCTGGTCTCCTCTCCACCTGTGTTCTATCTGCGTTCCACCCACACTCCTGAGCTCACTCTGCTTATTTCAGACCCAGCCTCTGCTATTCGTCCGACAAATTGGTGAGGAGTTCATGGTTTCCCCCTCATCTAGACAGCTCTTCTCTTTGATTCAGGACAGTGGTTTTCACAGCAGACAGAACTGAGTTCAAATCCCAACCCTTCCTCTTACTAACCTCGTGACATCCCACAAGTCTTTAGGTCGCCCTAGGCTTCAGTTTAACCATCTGTGAAATGGGCTTAATAACACATGTCTCAGAGTTGGTGTAAAGATGAAAGGATGTGAGGCATGCTAAGTGTTTAAACCGACTGGCAGCTAATCCCCAATTACATACTGATTTGAATAACATCCCACCTTTCTCTCGCTGACAAAATTTGTCTCTCGCTGACAAAAACTGATTTGAATAACATCCTACCTTTCTCTCGTTCACAAAGCGTTTTCTATTACTCTACTGACGTTACCTTAACCACCACGTAAGCTGCTGCAGGAATTACTCTTAGAACGCTGTGGCACTAACACCACGGGAAGCTATGGTACCATTGAAAGGCCACAGGCTTCTGAGGCTGCTGCTCTGGGGTTGGGATCCCGGCTCTGCCATGTCCTAGCTGCACTCTGACTGACTCACTTCACCCTTCTTGCCCTAGATAGAGAATACACGGAAGCCTCATTGGATTGTTGATTAAATAAGGTAATATGTATTGAAGGCTTAATCTGTGCTAAGTCCTGTCCTAAATTCTCATTAATTTTGTCAAAAGCACCATCTGAGCACCATCTGAGTTACAGGGAAACTGAGGCTCAGAGAGGTTCGGGCACTTGCAAGAGGTGACGTCGGATGTGGGCTGCGGGGACCAAGGCAGCCGTCCCAAAGCGTGCCATGCTGGCATGTTGAGTATTTTGAATCAAAGTTACTTAAGAGACAGTCTGTGCACGAACACTGAGGCCCCTGTGTCCCCCTGAAAGCAGGAAATTAAACTCCCATGTAACAGGTACTTTCTCTTTACCAGGAGGTGAGGAGACAACCTTTTCACCAGAAATGGGAAATTGAGAGCCGTACAAACAATGCACCCTTGTTACTTTTTACTAATTTACTACCACAACCGAAATTCTGTTTAGAATTCCTTACTAATCCAAATGCCCAAAGTTTTGTCTTGTTTTGTTTTTGTCCTATCAGATCCTCACAGAGTTATGGTCTCTTTGTCTCAAATGTAGGACAATGACCTGCCTTGGTCATTTCCTCAGGTCTCAATGTCACAATCGGGCCTCCCCTGTGTACACATCATAAAATTTTACTTTTTCTCCTGTTAATCTGTCTCATGTAAATTTAACTTTTAGTCCAGCCAGAAGACTGTGAGGGTCCAGCAGAATGGACCCTTCAGAGCCCAGGGGTGGCCCCCGTGGGCCACTCATGAAAGGGCTTTCTGTCTGCTCGGGTGTGACCCCAGAGGAAGGCTGGGACAGCGCTCCCTGCTCGGCAATGTTGAAATGCTTCGTGTAAAGGCTTCGTCTCCCCGGTGAGACTGTAAGCTTCTTCAGAGCATAGGGTGTGTTTTTGGTTTGCTCTCATTTCCCCAGTACTTAGCAGAGCATTGCGTTATAACAGGCATTTAATAAATTTCCCGTTGATTTACATGTGTAGTGGTCACACTCCCAGCTCCTGAGGGCTTTCTGGAAGCCTCTCACGGGGTAGTGGTTTACTTGTCAACAAGAAGGACGACGTAGGAATGATGCTGACATGATAGTTAAGGGATTCTGAGCACTTGTTTTGTACCTGGAAGCTGATGTGGATTACCTCACTTACTCCTCTCAGCAATCCGACAAATTATATGCTATAATGAAACCGTGTTACAGATGAGGAAACTGAACCTGCGCAACTATGTGATCTGCCTAATGTCCCGGGGCTACGAAGGCTGGAGGTTAGAAGCCCAGATTTGAAACCGGCAGTCTGATTCTGGAGCCTGACTTCTTCCTGACTTCTTAAAAATCGGCCTGATGACCTGCCAATTTCTTGTTTCACGATTCTTTTTGTAATTTTCTTTACTGTGGCAAAATATGCATGCCATAAAATTTACCATTTTAACCAGTTTGAAGCACACAGTTCAGTGGCATCAAGTACAAACACATAGTTGTGCAATCACCACCATCTGTCTCCAGAACTTTCTCACCTTCCCCAACAGGAGCTCTGTCCCCATTAAACACGAACTCCTCATTCCTCTCTTCCTCCCCCTTCCTCTGAAAATGTGTTTTCTTTCAAGGTGAGTATTTCAGTGTGAAAGGTGACTATTCTAATACTTTTAAAAACATTTTAATGTTTATTATTTATTTTTGAAAGAGAGAGAGAGAGAGACAGAGCTCAAGTGGGGGACCGTTAGAGAGAAAGGGAGACAGCAGGCTCCAGGTTCTGAGCTGTCAGCGCAGAGCCCCGTGTGGGGCTCAAACTCACGAACTGTGAGATCGTGACCTGAGCCGAAGTCGGATGCCCAACCGACTGAGCCACCCAGGTGCCCCATGACCATTTCAATTATTGAGGACTAGTCTGAGAATTTCTGTCACGGAAGTTTTGGCAAACTCTGTACCCTGATGATTGTCTCACTCACCTTGGTCCTGGAGCCTTGTGACCTTGTTTTCTGACTGATATCAGCGGGCCTGGGGGCAGAAAGGTCTTTGGTGACAGATGGCTTCTCCTGTTTAAATCAGTCCTCTTACAGATTTTTCCCATCTCCGGGCTTGTTCATTTTTCTGTTAGTGCTGCCACATCCCCATGATGTGGGCCCAGAATTCTGAGTCACTGGCTTTACTTACGTCAAAGAGAGGTACAATGACAAAGGAAAACCGCCGTAATTAATATCTGCCATAAACTGTGTGCGGACTTGTTGCGTGAGGGGGAATGCTTGTATTATGGGTGTAAAATTTTCAGCAGCACCCATAGCTCAGTCACAGGTAGAGTTGAAACAAAACAATCTGGCCAGAAGTACTAGAAATAATCCGTCTGTATATCTAATGAGGGGAAGTGACAGACTCTGTTCCTATTGTCCTTTTGCAGACATGCCTCTTCAGGTTGTGGATGGCATGACATTTTTCATCTCGACAAGGCCAGTTTATGAAACAGACACAGGGGCAGAGCCAGAAGATCACAGATGTTTTAATGCTCCATTGCAGCCAATGTCCTTGTGAGAGCCACTTAAAGTCACCACGTCTTTAAAATACAGCTTATTCCACGGCAGCAACGGTGCCTATGTAACATAAGATTATTTTGCATAATGTCTCTATGGATATGGATATAATTGTAGATAATTTCAGTTTTTGTCTTCAGTTTCCAGGTTGATACAGACTATATTTTTGATTCCTCCCTTCTTGGTGCATATATCCCTTGAAATTTACTTTTTCTTCATTTTCCCAACTTCCTGGCCTTTATGTCTGCTTTCACATACGATAGAAATCTTATGCCCTTTGCATCCAGCTTTACTGAGCAAGATTCTTCTGTTTTTCAATGATTTCAAACAATTCCATCATTCCATGAAGCCTTCCTCGACAAACCTAAAAGGAAGTTGATAATTTGTTTTCATTAACTTTCTTAAGATTTACCTTTATGGGACTCAGACTTAATGTCATTTAAAACACTTTTTATTGAATGATCACATATGGAAAAGTGCACACACTTTCACTCCACAAGTCACTAAATCTCATCTGAACGTACCCACAGAATGAGAGCAAAGATAAAGAAACAAAATGTTACAGTGACTTCTAGGAGCACAGATTAGTCTTGTTTATTTTCAGACTTTATATAGATAGAATCACACCATTTACATTCTTTTGCTTCAGGTATTTTTTTTTTTTTTTTGTCCTACAATTTGAAATTGAGATCAGAATAAGATCGCAATTGGTTGTTATGCCATTTATGTCTTTTCTATGTATCCTGTCCATCTCTTATCTTTTGAAGTGTTTTAAAAAAGAAACTGGGATGCTAATCCTGTAAAGTCTCCTGTAGTCTGGTTTTGGTAATTGCATCCCTTATTTCTTAGGATATGTGCCTGTCTTTAATGAAAATTGGTGGTCCGATACAGAGGCTTCATCAGATTCAGAAGGCATATAAAGTCTGGCCTTACTGTTTGTGGTGTCATCAGCCACTGGGAAATCATTGCCTGACTCCTAGATGAGGACACAGAAGCATGGAAAGGTTAAGTGATTTGGCCAAGTGCTCAAGGCAGAGCTGAGATCTGCATGAATCTATTCCAGTGCACTCTACACGACAGACCAGCATTGAAAACTTACTGTAATTGCTGAGTGTGATTCAAATATATTTGTAGTTACTAGTGACTCAAGTATCTAACTCTTGCTTTTGTGTTTTCTCTGGAAGGCACGGGCCATGTTCTTTGTATTGCTTCTATAGTGCACAACGTTATTTATGATGGCAGTGGTTATGTGTGCATTAGGGAGGAAGAATTTTACTCCGCCTTTTAAGGTTCTTCCACCTGGACCAAAAATTAACGTGCTATGAGACAGACTGACGGTAGAAAATCAAACAAAAGTTTAATAACACATATACCTCCTGTATATATAGTTTTTCTCGGACAGACCCAGAAATAAGTCCCAGAAATGGCTGAAACTGTAACCTTAAATACCATCTCCAGCTAAAAGATGTTGGGGGTTGGGAGTCCCTTATGGGAGGTTACCAGGACAAGTGTAGTAAGCAAGAATAAGGTTGTTAATGTAGATTTAAGGCCATGCTTTCTCCACTGATAATAGTTTCTAGAGACTTAGAGTCATCTCCCTCTTCTGGTACTGAGGGAGATACCTTACAAATGGAAATTTTTCTTAACATGTAAATATCTCTTACAAAAAGGTAACTTCTACTGGGTTTTGAGAGTTCCTCCTGTGTCTGCTGTTTCTTAAAAATGACCAGCTTAGAATAATCAATAGGCCAAAGATGCATATCTTAGGAGGGCAATATTTGCTCCCCTACATGTGAAAACAGAGTAGAAAGACCTACTTTTTAGGACATTTTTATTTTAGAAGAATGGTATTAAATTCAGCTAAATATGTATTTAGAAGCACATACCATGTGCTTAGCAAAGTGAAAATGTAAATAAAAACAAGGAAAAGATAACAACCCTGCCGTTAAAGAGATCCCAAACTGGGGTGCCTGGGTGACTCCGTCAGTTGAGTATCTGCCTTTTGGTTTTGACTCAGGTCATGATTTCACAGGGTGAGATCGAGCCCCAAGTTGGGCCCTGCACTAGGCATGGAGCCTGCTTAAGATTCTCTCTCTTCCCCTCTCCCTCTGCCTCCCACTCACTCTCATTCTTTCTCTCTCTAAAAAACAAAAACAAAAACAAAAACACAAAAAAAACAAATCCCCAACTTTTTCACAGAATCTTATGTCTGAGAGGGACTGCTCACATATATATGGTCAGTGGGAAAAAGAACTAGTTTCTGAGTCTGAAGACAGGGATTAATATTTCCCCTGTGTTGTTTTCTGGCCCTGTGACGAGGCAGACAGTTTAATGACTACAGGTTTCAGTTTCCTCATGTATAAAAAGGGAGCCTGTCCCACATAATGGTTATGAGTCTAAATGAAATAGTGATTGCAAAGAACATTATAGTAATGATACTTCCATATCATCTCTGCTTGGATATTACAAGAATGGGAGAACCCGCTGCTTTAAAAGCAAGTGCTTCATTTAAAAAACAAAAACAAAACTATAATTATTATAATATTTTCCTTTGACTGAACCAAAATCTTCCTTCTTGTAACTTCTGACCATTGATTCTGATCAGTATCTTCCAGTAGAAGCATAAATCTTTCTTCCCGGTGTTAATGTCAATCTTTCTCATGTTAGCCCTTCAGATACATGAAGACCGCTATCATCGCATTTCTATTTTCTAGGAAAACCATCCCCAACTCATTTGATCATTCTCCCCATGCCAGGGTTCTCAACTAGTGATTTTTAGCACAGAATACACATCAGAATCACCTGGGAATTTTTAAAAAGCATGCAGTTTGAAAAGGCTCTCCAGGGGCACCTGGTTCAATTGGTAGAGCACGCAGCTCTTGATGTTAGGGTTAGGAGTTCGAGCCCAGGTTGGGGGTAGAGATTGCTTAAATAAACAAACTTAAAAAACAAAAAGGAAAAGGAAAAGCTCTCTGATTGATTTGTAAGTTCTTATTTAACTTGGTATCTTGTTTTGAAAACTTTTCAAACTTGTCAGTACCTTCCTTAAAATATGACTCCCTAATCCAAACAAACATTATAGGCATATGTGGACCAGCTGAAGTGTTTACGGTCTGCTAGCTCTTGTAGCAAGCAAATCAAAAGATGATGAACGATTAAACACAATGGAAGTTTATGTCTTACTGACAGGAGTTTAAAGTGGACTTTCCTGATTGATGGGTGACTCTCTTCCAAGCACTGATTTAGGGTGCCAGACTTATTGCTTCCTATAGTTCCGGACTATTTTCAAAACCTGACCTCAAGGGTCAATAGGCTTACTACATCAAGCTGGGGGAAAAAAAGAGCATGGGGCATATGGGCATTTTTACAGACCTAGCCTGAAGCAGTGTGCATACTTTGGGTCATAAAACCACACGGTCACACCCAGTCGCAAAGAAGTGTACCTAGGAATGGGAGAAATTGAGTTTGAGAGACAGCTAGCTAGTCTGTACTGCTACTGTATATGATGTGTTATAACTACTTCTTCTGACATTAGGAATACCACCTGTTGATGAGGTGAATGAGTTTAAACTGCCCGGACAAGAGAAAACAACTTAAAGTTAAAAGATAAGCAGAGAGTGGAAGACAATGAAACGTTTATAACATCTCTAATGTTTGGGGTAGCTACGTTATACTGTTAACTTATTGAAGTAACAGTCAGCTAAATGCTTTTAGTTGTTTTTGAAAGACATGCCAAGTCAGGTTCCTCTCCATTCAATAATCATTCAACTGTTTTGTTTTTTTTTTTTAATTTTTTTTAATGTTTATTTATTTCTGAGACAGAGAGAGACAGAGCATGAGTGGGGGAGGGGCAGAGAGAGAGGGGGGACACAGAATCCGAAGCAGGCTCCAGGCTCTGAGCTATCAGCACAGAGCCCGACGCGGGGCTTGAACTCACAAACCACGAGATCATGACCTGAGCCGAAGTCGGACATTCAACCGACTGAGCCACCCAGGCGCCCCTCAACTGTTTTTTAAAAAACCTATTCATCAGACTTTATATCATGTTAGTTGAGAGCCATCAAGCTATTATGCAACATATAGCAAAGCTTTGCAGCAGAAATCTTCCTTTCTCTTTAGCAGAGACATCATGTACAGAGAAAAAGGTACAACCTGTGTCATGTAATTAAATTTGCATTATATAATACTGATTTCTATTTACTTAGTGCTTCCATTATTTCTAGGCACTCTGCTAAATATTTCACCTGCATTCAGTTTTTAAATACTCACAACCATCTTGGTAATAGATATCATTATCTTCCTTTCACAGGACTACTGACCGTCAAAATTAGGGTTGAAAGGTAGGTATATCTTACTTCAAAGATGAATTTTTAATTGCTTTTCTGTGTCATTTCCCAGGTACACAATACCTCTTATAAAATGCCAAATAAGGAGACAGAAAATGTGAATGTTATCAGGGAAGATTATATTGGAAGTAAGATTTGTTACGACCCTAAATAAAGAGTAGGATCTAGCGAAAATGATAAAGGGCAAGAGTTTATTTAGATGTCATATTTTTCACTAGGGAGCCCAATCATTCTATAAGCAACCATCTTTTGGGCTTTGGCAGATAGGATGTTAACAATGAAGACTGAGCTATAGGGAAGTTAGGTCTTACACTGAGGCACTGCAGTGGTTTGAGCCTCTTCAAGACACATGGATTTCCAGTGTTTGTCTCTCTATGAATATATATTTTCATTGCTCTACTTGAGGATATTTAAATATCCATAACTGAAAATAGGAATTATACATGTTGGAAGCCAGTAAAAAAAAAAAACCCACTCGTTTGGATGCGTTTTCTAGCCAGTTTGCTCGTTCCTAATGCTATGTCTCCGCCTGGTGGGAGGTTATGGAATTACAGTAAATTTAAAAGGGCTCATTGGGTAGAATGATGATCACATCCGTTGTAAAAATCAGTCAGCTGATTATAGGAAACAAGGAAAAAAAAAAACCCCTAGCAACAACAATACAAACTATGCCATTTCCTTAACTTACCTGTCCTTATTAAAGTGGACTCCTTAAGATATATTGATTTCTTCCCCACAGAGAGCTATACTGCTTTTCTGCATGCACTATGAGGGACATTGATTGGAAAGCATCAATGCTTACTGCATTTAAGGGTTGTAGCCCTTCACAAAAAGTAATGCTTTCTTTGGTGGTATGTATTTAATGGAAAGAAAAACTTCATCTAAAATAAAATTGACATCAATTCAAGGGGAGGGGGCTGTGGTGGGAGGAATAAATCAGGAATAAATTTCAAAACTTTCCCATGGATTTATATCAATCACACACATGACTAACATAACTGGAGATTATAACAGTATTGATACGGTTTAACTAATTTGGTTGCGGTTAGTATATTCTGGCCATTAAAGCTTTTACGAATCATTTCTGTCCATTCCCTGGCAAAAGCATAAATTAACATAATATCAGCCTCTTGGTTTAGAAACAGAGATGAGAATTGGTCTATCTCAGAATCACTTGTGGCCTTTTTGGGTATATACCCTGGAGTTAGAAATAGCACGAAATGTTTTTGTCATATTTGTTATGTATGGAAGCACTGAAACCAGACTGAGACCTGTATTAAAAGTGCACCTACCCTGTGTGTGAGAAGGGAGCTATGAATCAAGTTACATCAGCTTTAAAAAACTAAATGGTTCCTTAGACGGCTATGGGAAACGAATTAACAATTGGTAAACATCCTAAGAGACCTAAATTTGGTTATGTGCTTCAAATACATAATCTGCTTATGCAAAGAAGGTACTATTTTCCCAATTTACAGAGAGGGAGAAAGATAATTAAGTAACTTGCTTAGGGTCACATTGCTATTGTGATATAATAATATCACAGGTATGGGTTGGTAGGCCTAGCCCCAAATCCTCATCTTTCCCACTGCTTCATTTATATTCACATCCTTCATTTTAGTGAGGAAGCCCTACTGAGACCAGCACTTAAATGTAGGAAGGCCAGTTAAGGAGGTGATTCAGAGTCAAGTCAATGAAAATGCTCAATAAAATTCAGAATGGGGGCACCTGGGTGGCTCAGTCAGTTAAGCACCCCACTCTTGGTTTCGGTTCAGGTCATTACCTCGCAGTTTGTGGGTTCAAACCCACACCGGGCTCTGTGCTGGCAGTGCAGAGCCTGCTTGGGATTCTCTCTCTTTCCCCCTCTCTGTGCCCCTCCCGCATGCTCTTTCTCTCTCTCAAAATAAATAAATAAACTTAAAAAAAATCAAAACCTGTGATACCTTATACTAGTATGTGATTTCTTCTATTTGTAATATGCATTGGTTTAAAAAACCGGTTACAGACATCATTTCATGTGGTCCTGAGCAATCCCAAGAGGAAATGAAGAAATAACGGTGATCTTCTCTTTTTATAGGTCAAGAGACTGAGGCTCGGAGAAATTGTTTCTCAAGACCATCGAACAACTTTCAGTGTGTGGTTTCTGCATGCCCAAAAGGAGAGGGTAATTGTTATACATCTTTCCCCTCCAACCCTCCAACCTCCAACCTTATCATGAGCTTTCCGTGCCTGATGCAAAGCAGGGGGACAATGAAGATGGGAATCACAATGGATTTTACCTCCTGGCATCCTTGTCATCCTTTGGTCCAGACTCTCAGAAGTTTATAACTCAGTACTTGTAAGTACAAAAGTGGTAAAAAAAAAAAAAATACTAATGACATCCAACAAGATGCAAATTCCAAGCCAAACATGAAAATAATGACTTCACTATTAGTGTCAATTGTTTCAAATGACCTTCTGCTACATGTTTGAGTTTTTGTTCTACTAGAAGACACATGTATTCAATAACTATTGGTCAAATTAATTGGTTACTGAAATCCACAGTACTAAGTGGAGGGGGTTGACGTGATGGGGGGGCAAATTTGCCACTTGCTAACTGTGAGACACTCTTCTGTTCAATGTTTCCTAATCATTTCTTCATCTTAAAAATAGATCTAGTATTGTCTATTTCATAGGCTTTAGTGAGGAGTAAAAAATAATAGCACATGCAGAGGGCACTGTGAAATGTAGGCTACATGGCAGGAACTCAATTACCGTGGATATTTATAAAACATATTTTCTGAATTGTCTGAATTACGTCTTACAGGAGAGAACAAAAGAACTCCATGAAACATATTAATGGCAGAGATATTTAAACATATTCCTACTGTAGCAATATATGGGCATAATCTAACGACTTATTTTAGTTCTCAAGAAAATATGACATTTAATTGTTTCTAAAATAATGGAAAGGAAATTAAGTTAGGAGTTAAAAGGAGTTCTGGCTCTATTATTTAGCATCTCTCTGACATTGAGAAAGCCACTTAGAATCTTTGAAATTCAGTGTCCTCATCAATGAAATGAGATTATCTACCCTCATTACCTTCTATATGCGTTGTTTAAAATACCAATTGATTCCTGAAAGTGAAAGGTGATTTTTTTCCCCCTGTACTGTACTATTGTATCAATCTACCCATATAGAGCATTGTTTCCTGGCTACCTATGGGAGGAAATGGGGTCTCCTTTGCCAATCTTTGAATCTCAAATCCAGAACAGTTGACTCTAGCAGATACTTCACGTCAAGAGAAAAGTGACGGATTATTTTGAATACACTGCTTCTGCTGTATTTTCCTTGGAAGCCTCTTGGGTTGACATTCGTTCCCATCAACCGTGTTGTATTGAAAGCTGTTTTTTTTTTTTTTCAGCGGTGGGGTGCTGCAAGGGCCTTAATGGTTTGACATCAGTGACCTTCTTGGGCTGATGCTGTTGCTAGAATCCTCAGAGAGACCTTGTGTGCCCAGAACGTCCAGGGCAATTTTTCAGTCCCAGGGGCGACAGTCTAGATTGAATTAGCTTTGGCTCTTCCATCACTAAATAGATGGCACAGCAGGCCTGCCTCAGGGCATAAAAGCATCGATTCAATTCCAGTAATAGGCTTAATGAAGTACCTTCACCGTGTTCCAGGGTGCCAATTCTCTAAAAATCACCCTGAAATGTAAAGCTTAAGCAACGCTGGAGCTAACCCAATCAATTTAGAGACACAACAGAAAACAAGAAAAAGTTACGTCGATGTTGTAAAGGATACGCTTGCATTTTCTCCAACCCTAGGGTTGAAAGTGATCTTGAGACAGCAACTAATGCATCCCTCAGCTTCCACGGTGGATTATGATAGAACCGTCTGAAAGGAGTCAGAATCGACTCTAAATTTCTAAATGCTTAAGGTGCCACACCTGCTCTGTAACACAGCCAACTCTCTAACAACCTTTGCCGTCTTCATTAGAAGGAAATCACCCACTCGCCGAATATTGCCTTGATCCAAGAGACTTCCACGTTACGTTGACAGCCAGATACATAGAAATGACAGGAAATTAAGGGGGTAATACAAAATTATCAACGTAAACTCGCATGTTATATGCTGCTCTATTCTCTAGTGCATTTTCATACCCGGTTTCTCATAAGAAAGGATCTGCAGTGAAGTTTACGGGCCTGGGACAAAAGGAAGAAGGAACGAGCCAGTGAGGACAGATAAGGGGTGGGGTTCCAGCATCCTAAGTTTGAGGGAATCTTAAATTTTATCAAATCCAGTCTCCCTCCTGCAGAAGGATGATCTCGGTCTGCCTATGTGACGATCGTCGGCTCCTGCTCCCATATTCCTAACGCAGGGACGCGTCGAGGTGATGAGGCAGGGCTGTCCATCACCGAGTGGTTCCATCTGCTAGAATGTACTTCGTTATATTTAGCCAAAATCTGCCTCCTGTAACTCCTTCCACTTCTGCCTTTGCCTTTGGTGACAAGGAAGCAAAAGTCTGTTCTTTATTCATAGGAAAGCTATTCAAAACTTAAGGACAAAATAGGTCCCTACCATGCAAATCTTCTCTGTGCTGAACAGTCCGGTTGTTTCAGCAAAGATCACGGCCCGTCTTTTAGGTTCCTAAGTCCTCTGGGTGTGGACTTCCACCTGGAAAGACACAGGTTCCTTGCTATTCCAAAACTGTTCTGTGTCTTAGCGGCATCAGCATCCCCTGGGAGCTAGTTATAAATGCAGACTCTCAGACCCCGTGCCAAACCTACTAACAAGATGGTTTGTATGAGCATCAAAGTTTGAGAAGCACTGTTATAGTTTGCTGGGATGTGTCTCAAAACACAGCAACTAGAATTACCTAAATCCTTCGAGCGTGGTCCAAGGACCACAAAATATTGTGCGATTATTTCGCTGGCTATGTACATTATATTTGTATTAAATCTCCTATCATTGCTTTATTTTTTATTTATTTTTTTCAGCAAATGCCTCAAATGGTTAATACCTCCTAAAGTTATGACTAACAAGAAGGTCCCGATCTTTTTCCACACAAACTATTGTTAATCATATTTGCTTCTTCTGGCAACAGTGTAATTGGTATTTTGCACCTATATATAAGAATACACACATATCATTATTAAATTTTATCCTGTTGGTTATAGCCAATTTTTCTGCTCTGTTGGGATAATTTTGAAGCTTTACTTCATCAGCCATCACATTACTTATTTCTCCCAGCTGTATCCTTTTAAAAATAGATGAGCATGTCTCTCTTTATTTAAGACACCGATAAAAATAGTGAATAAAACAAGGCTAAGGGCAGAATGCAGTAATATATTTCTAGAAACTTCCTTCAAAGAAACACAGTAAGTTCTACAAATGTTTGCTGGGACTCTGTCATGTGGTTGGAAACTACCCTGTGTTACCTATCTGGAGTACACGGAGAATGAGGCAACGTTCCTGTCCTTGAGAAGCCCACCTCTAATGTGAATTCCGAACCTGGAGATCATGCAAAGACATCTCTTGCCAGGGCTAGCATCCCTTCATTAAGCTAATTATGGTAACAGAGTCCATGTCTGTGTGCCCTGAGGCAGGTCAGCTTTGCCACCTAATTAGCGATGAAAGAACCAAAGCTAATTCAATCTAGTCTGTCACTCTCTAGACTGAGGAATTATCCCAGACATCGTGAGAACACAAGCCTTTCTCCTGAAATTATAAGAAAGGACAGCCAACACCAGAAGGTTTTTTTCTCCTGAGGAGGTCAGTGAATCAAAGAGCAAATGTGACCTTCTAAAATGCATACCTTGGAAAGAGATAAAAGAAACTCATCATATGCAAAGCACATAGCAGTATCTCAGACTGATGGCACAAGAGAGTATGAAGAAAGACCGTAATTTATGACTAATTTTGTATTAGTGAGCTGATGCTTCAGAATTGATCCACCATCAATTAAAGAGGTCAAACTCAAGATCTATAACAAATGTGAATGAATTTTAAAAAACATCCAACTCTGTGTAAGAAAGACCTGAATGAAAACATTTAAAACTGACCGATGTCTTGAGCATTTGAGCCCATGCTAATCTAATTCAATTTTCAATTACTTTGGAATTGAAGATTCTTTGTCCCACTGGCCCTAACAACCTTGTGGGCTTCCAAATTCACTGGCATCTTCCTACTTTGCCCCTGGATCCTAACATTCTTCACTTAACAATCAATCAACAAATGTTTACAAGATTCCTTTCATGAGCCAAGCCTTCATAAAACTCACATTCTAGAGGGGAGAAATTGAAAATAAAGAAGTACGTCAGTAAATAAATGAGGTTAGTTTAGCTAGTGACAAACACTGCAAAGAAAAGAAACCATGGTAAGTTGTGAGTGATGCAGGCGTGTGCTCCTTCACATTGGACAAATGTTTTCCAATTCCAAGAGAAAACTGTTTCTGGCAAAGGGAACGTTCCCATCCAAATCTCCCCAAGACCAAGTCCTGGGCCCCCATTGCTTGATCCCCTCCCCCACCCAGCTTCTTCTTGTCCAATGGGTCTCAGCCATTGTCTGCTCTACCTCATTTTCAATGGATATCCTAGATCGTGTAGCTAGTTTGAACATTATATTTAGAGCACTTGCAAATTCTCTCTTATCTGGGCCTTGTGAATTGAATTCCTGGCTTAGGGTTTTCTTTCGGACCCTTCTCTCCAAGTCCACCCATGGCTCACTCCTCCGAGTAGAACCCAGGTACTTTTACTCTGTGCCCCCACAGTGCCCTGTGCTTTCCTTTCTCATGGAACTTGTCCTGCCCAGTGTCCCCACCAGGCAGTGAGCTCTTTGAAGGTGGGGGCTAATTGTCCAATGACTGTTCATCATCTAGCACAGTGTCTGACACATGTGAGGCCCTGAGACGCTTGAGATCAGTGAATAAGGAATTATTAAGTGGGTTTAGATTCAGATTTTTAACTTCACCTCATTTGGCCAAGTCATACTGCCATGTGTGTTTAATTTATATAAAAAATATATTTTTCTTCTAATGACATTAACTACCCACAGTTGTTTCATGTGGCTATATTTTCACCTTGTTAGAAGTATGTTACATTTTTCCATTTAAGTTGAATTCCATTCTATTTAAAATTACTTTGGGCAACCAGTCTTAGTGGACAATATGAAATTCAGTGGGACTTTGTGGCACAAGATTTATATATTTCTAATTCACCTCTGGTATGTATCTTGATCAGTTTTAAATGACACATGGCAATATACCTTTGATTTTTCACTTTATTTATTTAGTTAAAAAAAATTTTAATGGTTACTTTTGAGAGAGAGAGAGAGAGAGAGAGAGAAAGAGAGAGAGAGAGAGCAGGGGAGGGGCAGAGAGAGAGGGAGACACAGAATCTGAACCAGGCTCCAGGCTCTGAGAGGTCAGCACATAGCCCGATGTGGGGCTCGAACTCATGAACCGCGAGATCATGACCTAAGCCGAAGTCGGACGCTTAACTGACTGAGCCACCCAAGGCACCCCAATTTTTCACTTTAGACTTTCTATCATTTATGTGTCCTTGTTCTCCAAGAAATCTCTTGAGGTTATTTTAAACCGTTCTCCTTTGACATAAGAAGAAGTCATAATTTTTCAGGAAAACCAGCCTGTGAAAACAAGCAATTTTAAGCGTGGCTTAAAATTCAAAAAAACAGGGACATTCTTACATACATAAGTAATAAAAGAAGTACTGTGATTTTGGAAAAGAAAGAAAGCCTTCATGCTTCTCCCCAAATTCTCTTGTAGCCAATGAATCTTCTGTAATTCCACATTTTTAAGATTTTCTTGTTAAAATGCAAATTCTCTTAGGAAGGATACATTAAGTCTTGTTCACACTGAAATTTAAGTGGCTAACATCAGATTTTTTTCCAGAGGAAAAGTTAATAGCTTATATACTCCCAGACTCTGAGGGGAGAAGGAAGGGAATAAGAAAGAACTAGAGAGATGTGGATATATAAAAAATGGTCTCAGAACCCCTCAATTAAATGTTGTCAACTATGAAGGTCTGCAGGAGTTGACCTTGCCATTTGGGCAAGGGCCTGAGGTCGAGCTTGAGAGAATGTGTTTCTCTCTCTCTCTATTCTTCCCAGTTAGTTTTCAGATTCAATATTGCTAAATCCTTTAATAAGTTTCTGAGGACATACCATGAAATGTGAGGAAATAAATCCCTTGCTTATTCTGGAATTCAGAGTGAAATATCCTTCATTTATTGATTTTGAGTATGCAAGTGATTCTGGCCAGTCATTTATTAGTAATGGGCAAAATAATTTAAACTATTCAATAAGTGTGCTATGCCCATCCGTGTATTTACATATGTCTTCATAAGAATCATCAAGGGTAATTTTACATTTATCTATTCAAGCTCTGGCCAACGTTGAATTTAGCAATAAATTACTCACAGGCACTTTTTATTTTAAAGCCAGATTAGGATTCCAAATTGTATGTGTTTGTCAAATACTGAATAATTCAGATGTCTTTTAATCAGTTCTCACTGCAAATGCTGTGGGTAGGAAATAGGACTTAGAAGGGAAGGTGTCATAGAACCCAACAGAGAAAAAGAGCGAGAAGTGAATTAACCACTGCAGGTGGTTACTAAGAAAGTAAACGGTGAAAGGTAGAGACAGTGGATGTTGGTAATTTGGATGGAAAGGTTTTTTGGGCTGATGGTGAAGGAAGGCCAGGCATGAATAAAAGCAGCTAACATTATTAAGTGCTGTGTTCTTGGAATTGCACAAACTGTCGGATGATGGTTATCTAACTGGTCAGTGGCCATGTGACTTGAGAGCTCAAACTTGAAACCACTGCATCCTACAGAGAGGGATTCAGATACAGGCAAGATGGAAGAATATGCAAAATAGACGAAGACCTTGGGATATAAATTTTGGGGATTAGAGGCCCACACACTGTGGTTCCATCCTCTCTGTGAGCCATTCTCAGTACCTTCAGTCAGTATCCACTTTATCTCTTCCGGGATCCCACAGAACTTTACATGAAACTCTGTTGTAACACTGGCCTAGGCTGATTTGTTCTTCATTATACACTGAGTATTTTCAAAAATTATTTTAAAACAACTTTACTGAGGTACAATGAGGTATAACTGACACACAATAAACTGCATATATTTAAAACATATAATTTGGTAAGTTTGACATATTTTTTGCTCAGGAAACCATTATCAGGGTCAAGATAGTGAACGTATGCATCACCTCCAATAGTTCGTTGGTGTACCATTATAATCCCTCCCTTTATCCCTTGTATCAGTCAGGTTTCTCCAGAGAAACAGAACCAAAAGGATGTATGTTGTAACAAGTTGGTTTATGCAATTGTGGAGACCAAGATGTCCCAAGACCCAGGAGATTCGACGGTGTAGTTCCCATCTGAGACCATGTGCCTGAGAACCAGGAGAGCCAATGGTATAAATTCTAGTCCAACGGCTGGCAGGCTCCAGGCCCAGAAGAGCTGATTTTTCAGTTTGAGTCCAAAGGCAGGAAAAGACTGGCGACCCAGCTCAAATGGTCAGGTAGGAGAGGTTCCCTCTCACCAAGCCTTTTTATTCCATTTAGGTCTTCAATTGATTGGATGGGACCCACCCACATTAGGGAGGGCAATCTGCTTCACTCAGTCTACCTATGCAAATGTTAATCTTATCCAGAAACATCCTCACAGACACACCCAGAACAAAGCTTGATCAAATGTCCAGGCCCCCTGTGGCCCAGTCCAGGTGACAGATAAAATCACACCTCTCCTCCTTGCCCCTGTGTCTGGGCAACTACCGATCTGCTTTCTGACGCCATACATTAGTTTGCATTTCTTAGAGTTTTATATCAACAAATTCACACGTCATATACTGTACTCTGTTTTTGTCTGTTTTCTATTGTATAGATGTATCACAAAAGATGGACATACAGGCTATCTGTAGTTTTGAACTCGTGTAAGTAAAGCTGCTACGCACAAGCCTTCGTGTGGGCATATACTTTTACTTCTCTTGAGTAAATTGCCTGGAAGCGGAATGGATGGGTCACATGGGAGGTGTATCTTTAACATTTGCAGAAATGGCCACACTCTTCTCTGAACTCGTGTACCATTGTACATTCTTAGTAGCAGTGCATGAAAGGTTCAGTTCTTGTAGAACCTTACTAACACTTGGTATGGTCAGTCTTTAATTTTGTCCACTCTAGGTGTGTGGTGGTATCTTGTTTTAGTTTCAATCTGAATTTTCCTAGTGACTAAGGATACTATGCATCTTTTCACATGCTTATTTGGCAGCTACACACCATCTTTGGTGAAAGCGTCAATTCAAATATTTTGGTCATTTTTATTGGGCTGTTCATTTTATTATTGATTTTTGAGCATCCTTTATGTACATGTATTTTATCAGATATATCATTTGCAAGTATTTTCTCACATCTTGTGGTTTGCTTATCTCTTTACAGTGTCTTTTTCAGAGAAGAGGTTTTTGATTTGATGAAGTTCAGTTTAACAGTTTGTTCTTTTATGCATTATGACTTAGGTGTTGTTTTAGAAAAAATATTTGCCTAACCCCAAACTGCAAAATTCTTTTTATGTTTTCTTCCCTAAGATGTATAGTTTTAGTACCTATAATATTTTGAGTTTTTAGTTGTTCATGGTGCAAGTTATAATCGAAGTTCTTCTTTCATCTTTTGCATAAGAAAATCTCATTCTTCCAGTACCATTGGCTGAAAAGACTATCCTTTCTTCATTGAATTACATTTGTACCTTTGCTGAAAGACATCTGTCCATGTATGAGGTCCTTTTTCCTGGATTCTCTACTCTACTATGTTGGTCTATTTTTCTATCTGCATGCTAAGATGACTGTTTGGATTACTATTGCTTTAAGTAGTAATAGTGTTAATCCTGAAACTTTAGTTTTCATTTTCAAAGATATTGGCTAATTAAGATCCTTTGTATTTCAGTACAAATTTTTGAATGTCTGTAATCTCTAAACAAAAATTTTTGGAATTTTGATTACAGTGAATATAGATCAATTTCAGGAGAACTGACATTTGACAGTTGTGTCTTCCAAACTGTGAATCTGATATATCTCTTCATGTATTTGGGATTTCCCTAAACTCTCTCAGCAATATCTTGTACTTCTCAGTGTATATCTATGGCACATCTTTTGTTGGATTTCTTTCTAAGAATTTCATAGTTTTAATCTTATAAATGGTACATTAAAATATCAGTTTTTAATTGTTTGTTGTTACTGACAAGATCCAACTGATCTTTGTACATTGACCTTGTATGTTGAAGTCTTACTACTCCCAGTCATGGGTTGTAGGAAGTTCTTTGTAGATTACACTGGGTTTTATACATAGATTATCATGTTGTGAATAAAGACAACAGTAAAGACAGTTTTACTTCTTCCTTTCTAATTTGGATGCCCTTCCTTCCTCCCCTCCTGCCCTCCTGCCTTCTCTCCCTCTAACTCTGTGTCTGTCTCTCTCTATTATATCCTCCAGCACAATGTTGGATACAAGTAGAGAGAGCACTGTTTTCCTCTGATTCCTCAGATGGTTCTTCCCCCAGCCTTGGGTGGTTTCTTCATATGCATATGCTGATCAGTATTCAGTGAAATTCTCAAGGGGGATCCTCTTTAGACACCAATGTTCCCCTCTGCATGCAACTCTCATCTTCTGTACTGAGTTTTGAGAAGGCTAGTGTTGGTCTTCACAGGCTCTCAAGTCTGACTCCTGACCTCCAGGATTCTGCTGGACTCTAAGTGGTCTCTCCTCCCTACATTGTTGTCTATAAACTCTCTCCAGGCAGTAGGCTTGGGCAATTTTAGAGTTTACCTTGTTTGTTTCCCATCTCTTGGGGATTACTGTCCTTCAGTGCCTGTATTTTACTACCTGTTGTTTCATATATTTCTTCTTTGTTTGTTTGCTTGTTTGTTTGTTTCAAGGTAAATCTGGTTTTTCTTCTTAGTCAAGAATTTATATACACTGATAAGTCAGAACGTATTACAATGTTTTCAATGAAAAAAATAACAGTTGCTACCTCCCAATACTTGTCCCCTAGCATCAATTACTTTAAAAGTTTGAGCTGTTTCTTCTGGAACTTAACTCCATATTTCTACTTGCAAGCCTGTACTTCTTTTTTGAATATTTTTCTTTTTCTAAATTTATTTTTAAAGTTCATTTATTTATTTTTGAGAGGGAGAGAGAGAGAGAGAGAGAGCATGAGCAAGGTAGGGGGAGAGAGAGAATCCCAGTCTCCACACTGTCAGCACAGAGCCCGATGTGGAACTCGAACTCATGAACTGTGAGATCATGACCTGAGCCAAAGTCGGGAGTCAGGCGCCCAGCCGACTGAGTCACCCAGGCACCCCCTTGATTTTTCAATTTTGGGCTTTGGCTCTCTATTCTCTATCCTGTCGAGAACATTCCCACACATGCATATTTCCCCTCCCCACCCTGACCTTCTAATTTAGGTATGTCATAATTTGTGATTACATATAAAACAGGTTTTCTATATATATAACACCAGAAATACTGTTTACAGTTAAGCCACAGAGTACAACAAAATTAAAATTTTATCTTTAAATAGTATTTCTTTTTCTTGGGGTTTAAAATCAAGCTTGCCCCAGTATCAGATCATCTAGAAAGCTTTACAAGAATATATACTTCTAGAATCTAACTTGGATCTGAATTTGGAACTCTAGGCTGGAACCTCAGAGGAAGTATTTTATAAAACACTCACAGGTCACTGAGACCCAGCTGGTCTTCTGAAGTTTGGGAATGACTGCCTTCGGGCTCTCATGTCATTTGCGCACAAGTGCACGGTTGTAACGACGATACCATTTTCATCACTATTAAACTGTCAGGTGGCACTGAAGTTGTGCCATCATGGACTTCTCTCTGACTCTACACATCAGTCATAACACACTATGATCTCATCTGTCAACTGGCACCAAGGTGGTGGCCTGGTCTCTGCTAACAGTGACTGGATTATAATTGGACCTGACCTTGTGGACCCCGGGCATGGTGTTCAAATTGCTGGGTTCACTGAACTGAATTAAGAATTAACAGCCTCTTTTGAGAAGTCAAATATGGGGGATTGACTCAACTGCTCATGTGCACCTATATTTCAGTGGTACCAGTTTGCAAAATTACAGATTTTGGTTGGAGTTAGCCTTGAACACAGTGTGTTGTGCAAATAAATTGTCATTAGCACCACCTGTCTCTCCATTAGCTTCTGTAGCCTAATTAGATTTCTACCATATCAGGAAGTATTCAAAGCGTGCAAATGGCAAGGCTTCACCCCGTTTAGCCATCCAGTGGGAACCAGAGTACAAGAAAGTGAATTAACTCTCTGCCCTTGAAAATCTAGGGACTGTTTTTAAGAAGTAAATATTACGTTAGGCATATCCTCCTGAGACATAAACTCCAGGTCCTTCCTGGAAGATGTTTCAACCTTTCTCAATAATCATCACAAATGCTAATGCCAGATGCATAATTAACAAAGCACATGCACATGTTGGGAACTTGTGAACACTAAAGTTTGGCTTAATAATCAGGCAGACTCCCAATATGTAAGCAACACAAACACAGTCTCTGAAGAGCTGTGCCACATAATTTACCTTCATGTTACAGTTTTGAAAGTCAATGTCCTTGCCTCATAGTCTGTCACAGACATGAATTCTAATAATTTCAAAGCCCAAGACTTTGTATGGTCCCTTCCTTGAGGGAGTATTCCACACTTCATTAGTGAAAACTGGTTTGAAAATTTTGATTTGTAGAAATACTATAAAATCTAACATACTCCATCAACCACAATTTCCCAGAACATTTGGAAACTGAACTTCATAACATCAACTTCTGCCTTGGCATGAAGCTGTGTTGCCTTTCAGGGAGCATATTAGAAAATGTGCCTTAGGAAATAGTACAAATAAGAGTTCTCCAGAACAAAGCAAACTGGGTATTAACTTATAAGTCCAGCCATCCATCTACCCATCCATCCAACCATCCATCCACCCACCCATCCATCCGTCCATCCATCCATCTATCCATCCATCCATCCATCCACTCATTCATTCGAGAAATATTTAATGAGTCCCTTCTATGGGCCAGGCACTGGGGTACTGAGAAGTACTATGAATTAAAAATAACATAGTAACAGGGAAGAAGGTAACAGGAGGCTTGGGTGGGGTGTGTGTTATTTTAAATAGAGAAAAAACCTTTGATGAAACATTATTTTGGCAGAGACCTAAATGAAGTGAGAAAATAAGTCATGGGACTATGTAAGGAACATGTTTCAGAAAAGGGAAAAGCAGGCACAAATGTCCTGAGGCAGAAGCCTGTTGGGATGTTTCAGAAATAGCAAAGAGGACAGAAGAATAAAAGGGATGGGAGATGGGATCAGAAGGTCAGAAGGGAGCCAGGTCTTGCTAGAGTATGAAATGTGATTTGAACATGATTTTAAATGTGAACAGAGGCTGTTCGCAGGTCTTATGCAAGAGAGTGACACGGCCTGACTTAAGTTTTTAGAGGATCCCTGTGAATGCTTTGTGGAATTTAGATATGGTAGAGGCAGGGGCAGGGAAACCCAGGGAAGGAGGCAGGGGTTTGTAGCGTTTGGGACCCTTATACCCATGTGAAACACATAACAATAAAGGAGAAACAGGAGATCTTTGAAGACAAGTTAAATATTATAGATTTATTGCTATAGCTATGATACCTTCAGAAGAGTCCTACATCACTTTAATTCAGTTGCATAACTTAAATACTAAAATAAAATGTATCATGTTTTAAAAAACATGGCAGGTGCTCCTGTCTTTGTCTAAGAAAAAGGAAGGTAATAAAATAGGTGAAATCCTTTTTTTACTGCACCCTGGGCATAAATTGTTACTTGCCCAGAGTTTATGGGAAAGTGTTGTTTGTGAGGCAGAGTTATCAACTGTCGGGTGTGTAGGTTTTCCAAGAGTTGATTATACGCGACCTTCAAAGAACAAATTCAGAAAAAGAAAAGAATTCTGAGGGTCTTTTTTTCCCCTGAAGATACAAAAATTATTAACATTCATTGTTTTCTAATATTAAATTGTGTGAAAACATAAACATCTGTCTCATAATGCAGATTCTAGGGTTCAATCCCCAGAGGTCTGAAATTATAAATTTCAAGTGAGGTCCGAGAATCTTTATTTTTAACCTGATCTACAGAAGTGAACAATCTGCTCTTATTTCAGATAATCATTTAAGAATAGTTTTTCTCAAAAGTAAGCTTCAGCTAAAAGCTTTAAAATACATGTTTGATCAAGATCATGAAGTTCAGATGTTTATATTCTCAGTGTCAGAGGATCCACTCAGACTCTGCAGTCTCTTGGAAATTCTTCTTTTCTTGTCCTCGTCTCACATGGTGATTGAGGGACAGCCATTTCCCACAATATGACCTTATTTCTGCTCCTTCTTCTCATCTCTAGCTACAGTTGATTGGTCCAGAAGAGCTGTTCTGACCTAAGTCAAGCTAATTAGACCTGTTCTTCAGGACCAGAGAATCAAGCGTCCTGGCTGATGTCATTAGATAGACAATGTGAGAATGTTTTACAGAATATTGGAGTGAGTTGTCAGTAGGAGATAAAAATTAAGCCCACACAGGATATGAAAGTAGTCCCAATAGTATCTGTATTCTCATTCCAGTAATTCCTGAAATTCAGTTACACTTGCCGCTCAGAATCTGTATTAGCAATTGCTGCATCACGATGCTGCTTAACAGGGGCGCCTGGGAGGTTCAGTCAGTTGAGTGCATGACTTTGGCTCAGGTCAGGATCTACCGCTTTTGAGTGTGAGCCCCGTGTCAGGCTCTGTGCTAACAGCTCGGAGCCTGGAGCCTGGAGCCTGCTTCTGATTCTGTCTCTGTCCCTCATCTACTCGCTCTTTGTCTCTCTCTCTCTCAAATATAAAGTAAAACATTAAATTTTTTTTTTTTAAAACTGCTGCTTAACAGTCTAAAACACCACTATTCCTTTATTATATCTGGAGACGTCTACAGGTCAGCAATTCAGACATGGCAGCGGGAATGGCTTGTATCTGCTCCATGATGCCCGGTGTCTAAGCTGGGAGACTCAAAGCCTGGGAGCCGGGATTGTCTAAATCTCATTCACTCACTTGTCTAGTGGTTGGTGCTCGCCAGTGGGTGAGACCTTAATTAAGTTGTTCAGTTTGTTGGAACACCCTCATGTGACCTCTCCACACGACCGCCGGCTTCCTCACAACATGGTGATGTAAGGTGACCAGCCATCATGGTTTTCCTTGGAACTCATGAGTTTCCCAGGAAATGGGACAGTCAGTGCTAAAACTCAAGAAGCCCCTTATAAGCCAGTATGAGTTGTAAGTTATTCACCCTACATGATGTCTGGATTCCAATGGCAGTTCCTGAAGAGATAGATAAATAGTATGTCAGAAGGAAGCTGTATCTTTTTTTTTTTTTTAACCTAGTGTTAGAGGTCAAATAGTATTCTGCCATGCTCCGTTGGCCGGGTCAGTCATAAGCTACAGCTCAGATTCAAGAGACTAAAATATATAATCCCTCTGCTTGACGGGAAGAGTGTCAGTCACACTGTAAAATGAGCATGTGGAAATGGCTAAATATATCAGTGCAGCCATAAAGATGGCCCTGATGATCTAACACGCAATTTGCTACAATATTCTTTTATAAATCCCATTTTTCCTCAAGTTAGCTCAAACTGGGCTTCTGTCACTTGCAAGCAAAATAGTGATTTTTTAAACCCTCAATATAACCAGTTAATAATATTTTAACAATCAACTGAAAGTCTGGGTTGAGTTATCAATATTAAGGAGCCTAACCTATTCCTGAACAACTGCTCCCCACCGTATAAGCTAAGGGAAGGAGGCTGAGGGAATGACTGCAGACAGGCCACAATTTTCTCCCAGACAGAGTCTGGATCTGCCCCCAAACATGGACAATTTACACGATCAGGGCCCTAAAGTTTCACACTGTAACGCTCTTAGCTGAGAAACATTATAAGCAGTCATTACTGATTTCCTAACATAGTTATTAAAAAAACAAAAGAAAAAAAGCTCAAGGGAACTCCTCACCACCAATAGAACTTCACAGAATTCCGGTGAACTTTTCAAGCTAGAGTAATTGCAAAATTTGCCTTTAGGTAATGACTGACACACTATGAAGTACGGTTAATTATCCGGCAGGTAAAGGGGAGGCTGGGCGGTAGAGTAGAGAGAAGTCGATCGGAGACGAGGAACACTTTGGGGTCAAAAGATTTGAAAGCAGCCCATCTCTATCCCCGTCACGAGCTCTGTGTGGTACCCACGACAACACTACCAATCATTCTCCCGTAGGTGACCCAGCTCACCAGAATCTCAGCTTGACTGTAGCTGAAAGAGTCTTTTTACAGAAAACTGGTGGAAGGAAGACATTCAGCCCCTTGTCTGTGTTGGGGGCTTCTCCCACTATCCCTCTTTGTTGTTGGGAAAGGAAATCAATTTAATTACACTTTCAGAAAAAAAAAGTTTAAGGTGAAATGACCAAAAGAAAAGTAAGAATTAAAAGAAAGAAAAACCTTTAAGATACATATTAAAATGAAAAAATAAATAAAAGAAGCACAATTTAAAATGACCAATACTGTAGGAATGCTCAGGAAAAGATCTCAAGAATAACTTTAATCAGGTTTGAAACTATGAAATAAAAAGATCATAAGCAATTAAAGTAATAGGACATTGGGGCACCTGGGTGGCTCAGTTGGTTAAGCACCACCTTCGGCTCAGGTCATGATCTCATGATGGTTTGTGGGTTCGAGCCCTGCGTCGGGCTCTGTGCTGACAGCTAGGAGCCTGGAGCCTACTTTGGATGCTGCGTCTCCCTCTCTCTCTCTGCCCCTCCCCCACTCATGCTCTGTCTCTCTGTCTCTCTGTCTCTCTCTCTCTCTCTCTCAAAAATGAATAAGCATTAAAAATTTTTTTTTAAATAGGACATAAAAATAGGGTGTGTGGCATAAAAATAAAAATTAGAATCAGGTTGAAAGGTAAGAAATTGCATAGGGAATTAAATCAGAATAAATTAGATATGCGATTTCCTAAGGTGATCTCCCCTGGATGGCTGAAATTAACATGGCCCACACAGGCTAAGCGGTGGGCTCACATTTCTCCTTTCCTCTGTACTTCCCCACCAGCTCTGGCATCAGAATCCTAGGAGAAAAGTGTGTCATCTTTACTTCAAACCTAATTTCACAGCTGAGCCAATGGGCCTCGAGTTCCCAGTTACAGCCACTACAACCTTGCCTTCCGAGCAAAAAAAGCTCTGCTTAGTGCAGTCAAGTACACAATCCACTTGCTTATAGGATGTTACGTCTGTCAGTCAGGCCTTGCACGGGACTTGGAGAGCAGTCAGCTCAAGGTTAAAGTCTCTGGCAAGGACGGCACGCTGGGATTCTGTTCAGCTGCTTTCAGCAGATCCTCATGTGTTCACTCTTTTCATCTTATTAGCAAAAGCTTTGGGAAGATGAAACCTATCATCTGTATACAGAAAGATACTATTTTTCTTGTTTGCCAGGGCAAAACAGTATGAATCTAGTTAATCCAAGAAATACATGAAGCTGTTTGGGTATTTGGAAGAGAGGAAAACAGCATCCTTTGAAAAGCAGGTTAACAATATTCATACACAAAGGATAGGATTATCCATAGAATGGAGAAATCCTCTGTAAAGGTAAAGAGAGCCTGGAGTTGTAATTTAGTAAGTAGAATCCTAAAAAATAACATGTTATCTTATTTAGAGAAACGCTGAAAAGATTCACATACACATACACACACAGAGTTGATCAATGGCTCTATAGTCTCGGTGAGCCAACAAAATCTGGTTTCACCAAACTCTATCGATAAATGGCAGCTTATGAGATCTTTGGCCACAGACTGGCTTTATCTTACTAATCACCTGTATCACATGCCATGATATTTGAAATTTCAATAAAACTAAAATAAAAGACAGATTAAATCATAGCTGTGGATTCATAGGAATTGAGATCAGAGTACGATAAATTAGAAGATTTTGAAAGCACACTACAATTCTTGCCGAGTTCATAGACTCACATGCTGCGGACAGATCATCACTGTCTCCAAATCCTGTTAACCTGGAGCTGGAGAGCAGACAGCAAGGTGGAAAAGAGTCTAGCAACAGTGACATGTTCCTGATATAGGATACTGTATGGAGAAAACAGAAGTGCAATTTATTAAGAACATAGCAGTGTTTGTTTTGATGGAGTATATGATAGTCTAATGAGATTACAGACACATTTGCCCATATAGGAAAAGCTGTTCCTGAGAACCTGTTAGAATATATAGTTGAGCAAAGAATGAAACCCATATCATAAATAGAAGTAGTAAAATGTTTCATCCTGATACCTTTCGACAAATCTCAGGTAGCAGAAGGTACACTGTTCTCTAGAAGTGAGAGAAACTAAAAAACTCAGATAAATTGTCCTGAGTCATGAGAAATAACTCTGATACATCAGTGGAGATCTGTATTCCACATTTTTAATATATTTACATCTATTAAAAATAGTATGACCAAATTTGAGTTTGTCCACTAAGATCTGTCATATTCTGAATTTTTCTCAAGAAATAGAAAATTTAAGAAATCATATTTACTTCATAAATTTTAGGATGGTTTCTTCTATGTCTTTCTTGGGGGCATGTGCGTGTGTGTGCGCGCGCACACACACACACACACACACACACTTGCAGTGATTTCTGCATTTGGAGCTTATCTATCTATTCATTCTCTCTTACATGAACATATATTCATGGCACACATTAGCCTGGTGTAGACCTTATAGCAAAATTTTGAAGACAGGTTTATTTAATTTTTAGATCAAACACAACTGATGGCCTAAGCAAATATCACATAAATCCCAGGGACGAAAGATTAAAAAATGGTGATTTATTCCTTTTTCTATTACTTGCTTATGCAGCAGATTGGAGGTTTGTATATTCCCAGATACATGTGGATCTAGTCTAGCAGTCAGTATGGATACCAATAATCAATTTTCAGTTGATTGTTTATTCAAAAAAACTGCCAATAATGTCTCCTTCTGGTTTTGCTTTGCTGGCTTGGAAACTGCTTGTAATCACTTAACACATGCCATTGTAATCTCCTCTGAGGGTTTATCCAGGGATAAAGAGTTCCTGACACGTGACCCCTCTGTGTCCACTGTGGATGTCAACAGTCCATCAAAGCATGCTTTCCTCTGGAACCTAGATGTGACCTCAGAATCGTCCTCAACACAATACTCCAATTTGCCAATCACTGTCAATTGACCGGCATTTGTACCTAAGATGAAACTTATTTGCCTTCTCTGGCAAAGTACAAAGTATTCTTGCATTTTTATTTAAGCTAAGATTCACTGGATATTTAATTATTTATGATATAATTGTGAGCGGATGGCAGCCTGCAAGTTATCTACTTATTCTGTGTGAGAGGAAGTAATATCTTGCTTGCAAAGTGCTCCTCATGGGAATATTATGATCAATGCCCAGACACTTTCCATTTTTCAATTTTATGAATGACCTCTTTGCAGCATGCCGATGTTGTGCTGTATGTGTTATGGGATGTCAAATTCATTAGAACAAGTCACAAAGATTTGCAAACAGACACTAATTTGTTGACATTTTAGTGACTTTTGAAAAATTGACTTAAATTTAGCAGCAAAGTCACTAGCACAAAATGCCTTGTTTGTGTATGTATATGTGTATGTGTACATATATACACATATATATGTACACATACACATATACGTGTACATATATATGTACACATACACATATATATGCACACATACACATATATATGTACACATGTTTGTGTATGTATATGTGTGTACATATATATACATATATATGTACATATATATGTACACACACACATATATACATATATGTACACATACACATATATATGTACACATACACATATATATGTACACATACACATATATGTACATATATATGTACACATACACATATATTTTTTCCTATTGAGAGAATAAAATCTGAGTATTGCTTCAGAAATAAACTCCAGGAGGCCCAAAATTCTGAAGAGCTTTCCCAGAGACCTTTTGAAAAATCATGTGCGGCCCAGGTATACATATTTAATTATGTCTGCTTCATTTTTCTTCCAAAATTTAAAATATTTGGAATAATGCTGGATTTGTTTAAAGGCCAAATTAGGTAAGATGTGGGAGGTTTAAATCCTGCTTGGTTTCTAGGTTAGAGAGATTGCCTCTGGGGTAATGTGGCAAGGTTTGTTTTAAGCTCAGGTGACTTGTACCTGTTTATTGCCCCTTGCTGGAGTAAATTACTTAGTAAAATCATTACTAGACAAAGTTGCATGTAGAAATCAGTAATGGGGAAGAGGCATGGGCATCTTTTATGAACTGGAGATGATATTGCTAACTGCCATAATTGGAGCCGATCCTATTAAAACAGCACGATAAAGTGCCGATCATGTCCAATTTTCCCCTCACTTTCAGTATTTGATAACTGAAAAATATAGGGTTTATTCTGCAGTGATGACTTCCTCAATGCAATTATTCTGGTTCCAATGGATGAACAGATGCTGCTCTAGAAATACAGACAATAGAGAATCAAAACCACCAACCTCTGAGCCACAGATTAATACAGTCAATATTTATAATATAATTTAGATTTGGACCCAAATTCTAGGACCACTACAATCTTATTGAATTTCTCTTTAACTCTGGACAAAGCTTTGCATTGGCTTGAGGCAGTATGTAATTTTCCTTCCTTTTAGGAGAATTTTAACTTGCCAGGGTGATGTCTATTCTTGTGGATTAATCATCCCAATTTCTTATGTCTCTGGGAAAAGTCACACTAAGCAAATGCCAAAGACTTTAAAGAACACCATTTAATTCAGTAACTAGTCTAAAAATATGTTTCAGAATATATATTACCTTCCAAAAACCTTTCTGGAGCCTCCACCAAAAAAAAAATCCAAGAAGCCATGCTTAATTATTTCAGTCTTTGGACAACCTCTAAACATGATCCCTAATTCTCTAATCTGGAGAGTCTTGATCGTTCTTGTGCCCCCAATATAAATGCATGTAGTTCTTCCCCATGAGCATTAGGGTGGTGCTACCCATGCTGGCCCTTTGTTGTATGCAGCTGACTTGTGTGCATGTCAACAGTGGCCTTTCTACCTTTGCCTCTGCTCTCATCCCAGACCCTGGCTCCAGCTTCAGCAGTGGCACTGGCTGGATTTGAGTGGAACACGTTCCAAGAGATGGTTATGAGGGAAGTGACACATTAATAAAACCAGATTTCTTGCCATCAAGAAAGTACTACCTCCTTGAAGAGACAAAATGGGGGAGTCTATGTACTACCTGCAAAACCACATACATACGCACACAGTAAAAACTGAAAACCTAAATGCATATATATACATATATACATATGTATATATATGCATAATTTTATGGTATTATGCGCAAAAACACGTCCATGTGCATGCACACACACACACACACACACACACACACACACACACACACACACACCCCTACCTGAGGGTGTCTCTCTCTTTATAAAAATTACAAGGATTAAGCCGCCAGCAGTCTCAGTGAGTGCCCTCACTATAATTATTTCATTAATTTTACATGATGTACAACAGTAAGTTTATCGGTGTGCTGTGAAGTATCTTTGCAATTAAAGCTCCATCACACTTGTCAGAATAAATGAACGGAGATCATCCTGCCTCGTAAGATGCTCTGTCTTTATTGTTGGGCTTGCTTCTGTTCTCTCACTAAAACATAACTTGGAGATCTAGAGTGAAGGCTTAGTTTGTGGCCCAGAATTCACATGCAATAAGAGTTTGTTGCATGATAATATACTCAATAAAATTACATGAAAAACAGTGTGGCTGGTACTTTTATCAGTGCTCCTGGGTAAGACGGTTGCTGCCTTCCACATTCCTTATTCCCTGGTGGTGGTCTCCTAATTTTAAGTACAAGCTGGAGGCAGAAGGTGGGAAGATTAGGCACCAAGCTGAGAAAGGCCTCATAAGTGGGAAGGGATGTCTATAGCAAAAAATGCAAAACAACTGAGGTTTCTAGCTTCCTGGGGATTCATTTGTTGGAAAATTGTGTCAGGCAGAAGAGGCCTGACCATCAAGGTAAAGCCACTCTTGGCTCAGCTCATCTGAATCACTAAACTATGCAAATGCAGGAATTAAAAGACTCATGTCAAATTATAGTAATCTGTGGCATGGACAGCATCTCTTCCCTTAATTAGATTTATGTTTTTCAAAGAGTACTCTCTGAGAAACTGTGTTCTACCAGTGAAATCTAATTTGAGCAATGTCATTGTCACAAAACCACACTGCTTCTTTCTCTTTGCCTCTTTGGTGAACGTTGGGATGGAACTCCAGCATCGAAAGGCATTTGAAAAAAATTATTGTTGAGGAAAAAAAATAAAAGTACAGCCTGAGTTTTAATCCCTTTACTGCCATGAACTAGTAGAGTTTTGGGGTGAGTTTTCTCTGTAGCCATTTTTTTAAATCATATCATCTTTCACTTTTTGAAGAATTTTTCTACTTCAGTTATCTTTTTTCAAACATAATTGATCTATCTTCATAGTTCCATTCCCATGTGTTCTGATATTATCCATCTTAAAGTATTTTTTTTGAAGTTTATTCATTTATATTGAGAGAGAGAGAGAGACAGAGACAGAGGAAAGTGGGGGAGGAGCAAAGAGAGAGGGAGAGAGAGAATCTGAAGCAGGCTCTACAGTGTTAGCACAGAGCCCAATGTGGGGCTCAAACTCAGGAACCTGAGATCATGACCTGAGCCGAAACCAAGAGTGGGCGCTTAACTGACTGAGCCACTCAGGCTCCCTCATCTTAATTTAAAAAAATAAAAGGAAAGCTTACTATGTCCTCATATCCCTCTAATTAACAAACAGTCAGCTTTTCCTCCATTTTCTCTACTCTATCTGTGCTTCTATTATTCCACTGTTGAATTTTCCAAACTGGTCCTCTACTGGTTCTCTCTTAGTTTTCATTTTACCTTTCTTCTCTCCTTATTTTTTTTTTTAAGTTTTTCAACTTTATCTTCAGTTCTTCTACTAAGAAACGTCTACCATTTTAAAGTTCAAGAACTCGGCCAACATCACGGAGAAGTAGGGGGAATCCATACTTCCTGTGTATCTCAAGGAAGTGTAGAAGCCAAAGGACTTTGAACACCAGAGCCAGGGAGGAAAAGAGACTGAATCTACTATAAAGAAAATGGGAAGCTGGAAAAAAGATAGGGCTACTCCAAGGAACAAACCAAAGCACACTTGGTGGAGGGTCCAAAATATTACTATGAGTAGGGTAATAAAATAAGCAAAGTCACAACAGAGAGCAAGTAACAATCCCTGAAAAAAACACCTCCTGAAACGCCAGGCCCTGGACAGTGTATGAACCTCCTTTAATATAGCAGTGCTCACAGGTGCAGAGCACAAAAGCTTTTAAAATGCATAAGGGACAGAAAACTAGCCAAAATGATGAAATGGAAGAATTCTCCTCAAAAGAAATTCCAGGAAGTAACGACAGCTAATGAATTGATCAAAACCAATTTAAGCAATATAATGGAACAAGAATTTAGAATAATAGTCATAAAATTAATCTCTGGGCTTGAAAAAAGCATAGAAGACAGCAGAGAATCTATTGCTACAGAGATCAAGGGACTAAAAAATAGTCATGATGAATTAAAAAATGCTATAAATGAGGTGCAAAATAAAATGGAGGCGGCCACAGCACAGACTGAAGAGGCAGAGGAGAGAATAGATTAGAAGATAAAATCATGGAAAAAGAGGAAGCTGAGAAAAAGAGAGATAAAAACAATTCAGGAGTACAAGGGGAGAATTAGAGAACTAAATGATGCAGTCAAACAGAACAATATCCATATCATAGGAATTCCAGAAGAAGAAGAGAGAGAGAAAGGGGCTGAAGGTGTACTTGAACAAACCATAGCTGACAACTTCCCTGATCTGGGGAAGGAAACAAACACTGAAATCCAGGAGGCACAGAAAATTCCCTTCAGATGTAACTTGTATTGATCTTCTGCACAACATATCATAGTGAAACTGGAAAAATACAAAGATAAAGAGAGAATTCTGAAAGCAGCTAGGGATAAATGGGCCTTAACATACAAAGGTCGACACATAAGGGTAGTAGCAGACCTATCTACTGAAACTTAGCAGGCCAGAAAGGAATGGCAGGAAATATTAAATGTGATGAACAGAAAAAAAAATATGCAGTCAAGAATCCTTTACCCAGTAAGTCTGTCATTCAGAACAGAAGGAGAGATCAAAGTTTTCCCAAACAAACAAAAACTGAAGGAATTCATCATCACTAAACCAGCCCTACAAGAGATCCTAAGGGGGAATCTGTGAGGGAAATGTTGCAAGGACCACAAAGTACCAGAGACACCACTACAAACACAAAACCTACAGATATCACAGTGACTCTAGACCCACATCTTTCAATAATAACACTGAATGTAAGTGGACTAAATGCTCCAACCAAAAGACATAGGGTATCAGGATGGATTAAAAAACATAAGACCCATCTATTTGCTGCCTATAAGAGACCCATTTTAGACCTGAGGACACCTTCAGATTGAAACTGAGGGAATAGAGAGCTATCTATCATGCTACTGGAAGTCAAAAGAAAGCTGGAATAGCCACACTTCTATCAGACAAACTAGACTTTAAATTAAAGGTTGTAACAAGAGATGAAGAAGGGCATTATATAATAATTACAGGGCTTATCCATCAGGAAGAGTTAACAATTATAAATGTCTATGCACCAAATTTGAAAGCCCCCAAATATATAAAACAATTAATCACAAACATAAGCAACCTTATTGATAAGAATGTGGTAATTGCAGGAGACTTTAATACCACACTTACAACAATGGATAGAACATCTAGACAGAGAATAAATAAAGAAACAAGGGCCCTGAATGATACATTGGATCAGAAGGACTTGACAGATACATTTAGAACTCTGCATCCCAAAACAACAGAATATACTTTCTTCTCAAGTGCACATGGAACATTCTCCAAGATAGATCACATACTGGGTCACAAAACAGCCCTTCATAAGTATAAAAGATTTAAGATCATACCATGCACACTTTCAGACCACAATGCCATGAAACTTGAAATCAACCACAGGAAAAAGTCTGGAAAACCTCCAAAAGCATGGAGGCTAACGAATACCCTACTAAAGAATGAATGGGTCAACCAGGCAATTAGAGAAGAAATTAAAAAATATCTGGAAACAAACGAAAATGAAAATACAACAATCCAAAAGCTTTGGGATGCAGCGAAGGCAGTCCTGAGAGGAAAATATATTGCAATCCAGGCCTATCTCAAGAAACAAGAAAAATCCCAAATACAAAATCTAACAGCACAGCTAAAGGAAATAGAAGCAGAGCAGCAAAGACACCCCAAACCCAGCGGAAGAAGAGAAATAATAAAGATCAGAGCAGAAATAAACAATATAGAATCTAAAAAAACTGTAGAGCAGATCAATGAAACCAAGAGTTGGTTTTTTGAAAAAATAAACAAAATTGATAAACCTCTAGCCAGGCTTCTCAAAAAGAAAAGGGAGATGACCCAAATAGAGAAAATCATGAATGAAAATGGAATTATTACAACCAATCCCTCAGAAATACAAACAATTATCAGGGAATACTATGAAAAATGATATGCCAACCAACTGGACAACCTGGAAGGAATGGACAAATTCCTAAACACCCACATACTTCCAAAACTCAAACAGGAGGAAATAGAAAGCTTGAACAGACCCATAACCAGTGAAGAAATTGAATCAGTTATCAAAAATCTCCCAACAAATATGAGTCCAGGACCAGATGGCTTCCCTGGGGAATTCTACCAGACGTTTAAAGCAGAGATAATACCTATCCTTCTCAAGCTGTTCCAAAAAATAGAAAGGGAAGGAAAACTTCCAGACTCATTCTATGAAGCCAGTATTACTTTGATTCCTAAACCAGACAGAGACCCATTAAAAAAAGAGAACTATAGGCCAATATCCCTGATGAATATGGATGCAAAAATTCTTAATAAGATACTAGCAAATCGAATTCAACAGCATATAAAAAGAATTATTCACCATGATCAAGTGGGATTCATTCCTGGGATGCAGGGCTGGTTCAACACTCGCAAATCAATCAATGTGATACATCACATTAATAAAAGAAAAGATAAGAACCATATGATCCTGTCAATGGATGCAGAAAAAGCATTTGACAAAACTCAGCATCATTTCTTAAAAAAAACCCTTGAGAAAGTCGGGGTAGAAGGAACGTACTTAAACATCATAAAAGCCATTTATGAAAAGCCCACAGCTAATATCATCCTCAATGGGGAAAAACAGAGAACTTTCCCCCTGAGATCAGGAACACGACAGGGATGTCCACTCTCACCGCTGTTGTTTAACATAGTGTTGGAAGTTCTAGCATCAGCAATCAGACAACAAAAGGAAATCAAATGCATCAAAATCGACAAAGATGAAGTCAGATGACATGCAGATGACATGATACTATACATGGAAAACCCAACAGACTCCACCAAAAGTCTGCTAGAACTGATACATGAATTCAGCAAAGTTGCAGGATACAAAATTAATGTACAGAAATCGGTTGCATTCTTATACACTAATAATGAAGCAACAGAAAGACAAATAAAGAAACTGATCCCATTCATAAATGCACCAAAAATCATAAAATACCTAGGAATAAACCTACCAAAGATGTAAAAGATCTGTATGCTGAAAACTACAGAAAGCTTGTGAAGGAAATTGAAGAAGATAAAAGGAAAGGAAAAACATTCTGTGCTCATGGATTGGAAGAATAAATATTGTTAAAATGTCAATACTACGCAAAACTATCTACACATTCAATACAATCCCAATCAAAATTGCACCAGCATTCTTCTCAAAGCTAGAACAAGCAATCCTCAAATTTGTATGGAAACCACAAAAGACCCCGAATAGCCAAAGTAATATTGAAGAAGAAAACCAAAGCAGGAGGCATCACAATCCCAGATTTTAGCCCCTACTACAAAGCTGTAATCATCAAGACAGCATGGTATTGGCACAAAAACAGATACATAGACCAATTGAATAGAATACAGACCCCAGAATTGGACCCACAATAGTATGGCCAACTGATCTTTGAAAAGCAGGAAAGAATATCCAATGGAAAAAAGACAGTCTCTTTAACAAATGGTGCTGGGAGAACTGGACAGCAACATGCAGAAGAATGAAACTAGATCACTTTCTTACACCATTCACAAAAATAAACTCAAAATGGAGAAAGGACCTCAATGTGAGACAGGAAACCATCAAAACCCTAGAGGAGAAAGCAGAAAAAAACCTCCCTGACCTCAGCTGCAGCAATTTGTTACTTGACACATCTCCAAAGGCAAGGGAATTAAAAGAAGAAATGAACCATTAGGACCTCATCAAGATAAATAGTTCTGCACTGCAAAGGAAACAATCAACAAAACTAAAAGGCAACTGCTGGAATGGGAAAAGATGTTTGCAAATGACATATTGGATAAAGGGCTAGTATCCAAAATCTATAAAGAACTCACCAAACTCCACACCCGAAAAACAAATAATCTAGGGAAGAAATGGGCAGAAAACATGAATAGACACTTTTCTAAAGAAGACATCCAGATGGCCAACAGGCATATGAAAAGATGCTCAACGTCACTCCTCATCAGGGAAATAGAAATCAAAACCACACTGAGATACCACCTCATGCCGGTCAGAGTGGCTAAAATGAACAAATCAGGAGACTATAGATGCTGGAGAGGATGTGGAGAAACGGGAACCCTCTTGCACTGCTGGCGGAAATGCAAACCAGGGCAGCTGATCTGGAAAACAGTGTGTAGCTTCCTCAGAAAATTAAAAATAGACCTACCCTATGACCCAGCAATAGCACTGCTAGGAATTTACCCAAGGGATACAGGAGTACTGATGCATAGGGGCACTTGTACCCCAATGTTTACAGCAGCACTCTCAACAGTAGCCAAATTGTGGAAAAAGCCTAAATGTCCATCAACTGATGAATGGATAAAGAAATTGTGGTTTATATACACAATGGAGTACTACATGGCAATGAGAAAGAATGAAATATGGCCCTTTGTAGCAACGTGGATGGAACTGGAGAGCATGATGCTAAGTGAAATAAGCCATACAGAGAAAGACAGATACCATGTTTTCACTCTTATGTGGATCCTGAGAAACTTAACAGAAACCCATGGGGGACGGGAAGGAAAAAAAAAGGTTAGAGTAGGAGAGAGCCAAAGCATAAGAGACTTAAAACCTGAGAACAAACTGAGGGTTGATGGGGGGTGGGAGGGAGGGGAGGGTGGGTGATGGGTATTGAGGAGGGCACCTTTTGGGATGAGCACTGGGTGTTGTATGGAAACCAATTTGACAATAAATTTCATATATTGAAAAAAAATTAAAAATAGATCTACCCTATGACCCAGCAATAGCACTGCTAGGAATTTACCCATGGGATACAGGAGTGCTGATGCATAGGGGCACTTGTACCCCAATGTTTATAGCAGCACTCTCAACAATAGCCAAATTATGGAAAGAGCCCAAAGGTCCATCAACTGAAGAATGGATCAAGAAGATATGGTTTATATGTACAATGGAATACCACTTGGCGATGAGAATGAATGAAATCATGCCATCTGCAGCGACATAGATGGAACTGGAAGGTATTATGCTAAGTGAGTAAGTCAGTCTGAGAAAGACAGATACTCTATGTTTTCACTCATATGTGGATTCTGAGAAACTCAACAGAAGACTAGGGGGGAGGGGAAGGAGGGAAAAGTTACAAAGAGGGAAGGAGGTAAACCATGGGAGACTCTTAAATACTGAGAATAAACTGAGGGTGGATGGGGGGTGGGGGGCAGGGGAAAGTAGGTGATGGGTATTGAGGAAGGCACCTGTTGGGGTGAGCACTGGCTGTTGTATGGAAACCAATTTGACAATAATTTCATAAAAAAAAAACACATTCAGCCCACACTTCTAGAAAAAGTTTCCTATACAACTAATTTCCCTTTCTCTTTTCTGCTCTAGCTCTTCTGTTTTCATCATGCCACCAGCACTGATTTCCTAGACGTCACAGAAGCCTTTCTGTTGCTGAATGCAAGGGGTGCTTTTGGAGACTCGCACATCACCTCGCCTTGAAGCGTTTTTCCATCTGGGCCATTGTAACACCACACACACCCTGTGTCCTCAGCTCTACAGGCTTCCCCTTGGCGGTTTCATTATTGGCTGCTCCCCTCCACCTGAACTCTCTGCAGATGACTGCATCCCATTGCCACGGCTGTGTGCACAGTACGGACACTGGTTCCTACTCTCCAAAGGCTCTCGCATAATTCCTTGCAATGTGAACAGACCCTTCTTAGGAAGGAGCCAAACTGGGAGGCCTTGCCCGGCTCCAGCACGGAGCTCCGAGCCTGGAGGTGGTGACATCCAATAGTTCAGTCTGTAGACTCTGCATCTGGACTGTGCAGATTCTGATGCCATCTCTGCTGCTCAGGTCATTTCCTGGTGTTTTTGTCTCTTTGCTTGTAACACAGGGATGATACCGCTGGTACCTACATCAGAGCATTGTTGTACCTACATCCAGGGCTTTGGCAAGTATCCAACTGTAGCAAAGGCTATTTGCAAGGAAGTGAGAAGAGTCTGAGACTGACCTTCCTCACCAGCTAACAAGTTAGCCCGCTCCTATTTCATAGATGCTGCCAGAAGACACAAGGCTCCTGTGTCGCAAAGAACTATAATACTCACAGCAGAGCAAAGACATGAGTGTCACGTTTATCACTCCCCGCCCTGCCCACGCTGCACCAGTCCAATGGGGCTGATGTCAAGGGACCCAGGTTGATGTTACTCAATTGTCAGGTCATAGCTGAACCTCCTCCCCACCCCCAACCTGGGCTTAGGGAATATGCCTTTTTTTTTTTAAGTTAATTTATTTTGAAAGAAAGAGAGAGAGAACCTGAGCAGAGGGAGGGGCAGAGAGAGAGAAATAGAGAGAATCCCAAGCAGGCTCCACTGTGTCAGCACTGAGCCCAACACGGGGCTTGACCTCATGAATCATGAGCTCATCACCTGAGCAGAAATCAGAGTCTGATGCTTAACCAACTGAGCCACCCAGGCGTCCCTGTGTCTTTTCTAATGGGCTGCGAGCATGCCTGCTCTTTGCTCCAAAGCAGACAGCGTGTTCATTATACTGGGAAGTATAAACTCTGCCCTTTGCCTAGGAGCCAGATGGTAGCTCTGTCTTCCAAGGGTGCCTGCTATACAAACACCATTGGAAGGACGGTCTGGGACAAAAGGGCAGTGCCTCACAGGTTGTGCAGACTCACGGGGGGACCTTTCTCCCCAACAGTGTTATTGCCAGAAAAGAGGATGCCTCCGTTGGCTATTCCCTATTCCTCCAGCGAGAATTCACTGCTTCCTCTTGTGTGCCCCACAATACTTGGTAAAAATTGTAAATATATTTAATATGTGTAAAGGTGGTCTGCGTCTAGTCTCCCCACAGCCTTGTGAGATCCGTGAGAGCAGGAAGGAGAGATTATTCATCTCTTACTCCTCTTCTTCCTCCTCCTTATATTGCATCCCCCAGAAGGGTGTCTAAAATAGGGCTTCATGTGTGTTGAATTATTTGTAATTTAAAAATTAATGAATATCCTAGGTGGGAAGACTTTTTTTCCTTTAGTCTGTGATGGACACCATGATCATATTTCTAAAGGAACATGTGGTATTCAGGACAGCAGAGAGACACAACTTCCATTAAGCAAATGAACATCTGAGCTTTTAATATAGAAAAGAGAATGAATGTAGCTGCTAGCTAGCACAGTGCCGCTTTCCAAAGGAAAATATTTTTTTTCACCTCAAGAACGTAATGGTAAATGCTACATTGCACCCTCACAACATTACAGATTCTGTATAGAGCTATAAAATTTTCTAGATTCAGATTTATTGTTTTAAATGGATATGGAGTACAATGGATATTCTGATTTGAATGGGTATATTCTGCTTTCTTCATTCTCCTTTAGAACCGTCAGACAATTCTTCAAGACTTTGAGAAACTGTGTCCCCAGGGGGGTGAAGAGACACCTATATGTGTAAGTCCATGGAAGTAATTTGCTATGCTATCCATGGGGGTGACAGGTGCTAAAAAAAAAAATGCAAGCTGATGTTATGACACAAAGCTGAGCTATCGCAGTTTGCACGAAGCATTTGGCATCAAGGGAGTTTGATCTGAAGTGTGATAAATTGGTAAAAGACTGTTATGTGCTTATTCCGTGTTTAAGGTGGTGTCAAATTGTGCCTTAGGAGAAGAGCTTAGTGAATTCTGTCCTAATGAAAATAAATGAATATTTATTTCATGGGTTCTGGGACAGTTATACTTAGGAACATGGTTAGATTTGTTGATGAGGGTGAAGGGGAATTATGGCCAAATGTGAGGCTCCATATGGGAATGGAAAAGACCAGAGATCATATATTACAACGATTAAAGGGCAGAGGTTGCAGGGAGTGTTGTTATGGCTTTAAATTCTACTTCAGCCATTTCCAAGCTACATCATCATGGGGATGTTCCCCCCAATTTTTGAGACCCCAGTTTCCTTGTGAAATATGTGCACCCCAAACTTCCTGTGAAGGTGGAAAGTGCTGAGGCACGTGCACTGCTTAGCCCAGTGCCGATCCTGTAAGTGTGCAATCGTTTGTAACTTGCATATGTATTCTTGCATATGTATTCAGTCGAGAAAGAACTGGCCCAAAGAAAAAGCATCTGTATCTAATAGTTTAGTTTTAGCTGCTAAAAGTGCATTACTGTAATTCCTGGCTGGGGGGGGGGGGGTCTTTGGTCTGGTTTCTCTCAGGATTCACTAGAATTCTAATTTTTAATCTTCATTGCTTTTCTCTGATGGGCAGATGATTCTTCCTACATTTAAATGAACATATGACACACATCAGGATAATGCATAGCTGAGGTAAGCTCACCATACTGGTAGAGATATTATTAATTATCGTTACCATCCACTTTTCAGTGCTTTGTTTCCTTTTAGGGACAGTATTTTTTTAAATTTTCCTTTTTTAAAAATTTTCATTTCAATCCAAGTTAGTTAACATATGGTGTAATAATGGTTTCAGGAGTAAAATTTAGTGATTCATCACTTAATATGACACCCAGTGCTCATCCCAACAAGTGCCCTCCTTAATGCCCATCACCCATTTACCCCATCCCCCCACCCAACACCCCTCCAGCAAACTCGATTTGTTCTCTGTATTTAAGACTCTCTTATGATGGTTTGCCTTCCTGTTTTTATCTTATTTTTCCTTCTCTTCTGCTATGTTCATCTGTTTTGTTTCTTAAATTCCACATGAGTGAAATCACATGATATTTATCTTTCTCCGACTTATTTTGCTTAGCATAATGCATTCTAGTTCCATCTATGTTGTTGCAAATGCAAAATTTCACTTCTTTAATTTCTTTTTGATTGCTGAATAATATTCCATTGTCTTTCTTTCTTTCTTCTTTCTCTTTCTTTCTTTCTTTCTTTCTTTCTTTCTTTCTTTCTTTCTTTCTTTCTATCTAGAGGTAGATCTATACAGATAGGTAGGTAGGTAGGTAGATAGATAGATAGATAGATAGATAGACCACATCTTCTTTATCCATGGACATTTGGGCTCTTTCCATACTTCCATACTTTGGCTATTGTTGATAGTGCTGCTATAACCATTGGGGTGCATGTGCCCCTTTGAAACAGCACTTCTGTATCCTTTGCATAAATACCTACTAGTGCTATTGCTTGGTTGTAGGATAGCTATATTTTTAATTTTTTGAGGAAACTCCACACTGTTTTCCAGAGTGCCTGCAGCAGTTTGCATTCCCACCAGCAGTGCAAAAGGGTTCCCCTTTCTCTGCATCCTCGCTAACATCCGTTGTTGCCTGAGTTGATAATTTTACCCATTCTCACAGGTGTGAGGTGGTATCTCATTGACGTTTTGATTTGTGTTTCCCTGATGATGAGCGATGTTGAGCATCTTCTCATGTGTCTATTTGCCATCTGGATGTCTTCTTTGGAAAAGTGTCTGTTCATGTCTCTTGACCATTTATCACCGGATTGTTTTTTGTGTGTTGAGTTTGATAAGATCTTTATAGATTTTGGATGCTAACCCTTTATCCGATATGTCATTTACAAATATCTTCCCCCATTCCAACAGTTGCCTTTTAGTTTTGTTGATTTTTTCCTTTGCTGTGCAGAAACTTTTTATCTTGATGAGCTTCCAATAGTTCATTTTTGCATTTGTTTCTCTTGCCTCTGTAGATATGTCTAGTAAGAAGTTGCTGCAGCCAAGATCAAAGAGGTTGCTCCCTGTTTTCTCTTCTAGGATTTTGATGGTTTCCTGTCTTACATTTAGGTCTTTCCATTTTGAGTTTATTTTTATGTATGGTGTAAGAAAGTGGTCCAGGTTCTTCTTCGGCATGTCACTGTCCAGTTTTCCCAACACCAATTGCTGAAAAGACTGTCTTTTTCAATTGGATATTCTTTCCTTCTTGGCCAAAGATTTATTGGCCATACATTTGTGGGTACATTTCTGGGTTCTTTCTTCTGTTCCATTGACTTATATGTCTGTTTTGGGGCCAGTCCCATACTGTCTTGATGATTACAGCTTTGTAATACATATTAAAGTCTGGAATTGTGATGCCTCAAGCTTTGGTTTTCTCTTTCAGAATTGTTTTGGCTATTTGGGGTCTTTTCTGGTTCCATACAAATTTTAGAATTGTTTGTTCTAGCTCTGTGAAGAATGCTGGTGTTACTTTGTTAGGGACTGCATTGAATACGTAGATTACTTTGGGTAGTATCAATATTTTAACAATATTTGTTTTTCTGATCCATGAGCATGGAATGTTTTTCCATTTCTTTGTGTATTCTTCAATTTCTTTCATAAGTGTTTTACAGTGTTCAGCAGACTGATTTTTTACCTCTTGGCTAGGGTTATTCCTAGGTATTTTATGGTTTTTGGTGCAATAGTAAATGAGATAGATTCCTTGATTTCTCTTTCTGCTGCTTCATTATTGGTGTATAGAAATGCAACTGATTTATATACATTGATTTTATATCCTGCAAGTTTGCTGAATTCATGTATTAGTTCTAGAAGTGTTTGGTGGAATCTTTTGGGTTTTCCATGTACAGTATCATGTCATCTGTGAGGAGTGAAAGTTTGACTTCTGCTTGCCAATTTGGATCCCATTTATTTCTTTTTGTTGTCTGATTGCTGAGGCTAGGACTTCCAACACTACGTTAAACAACAGTGGTGATAGTGGCCATCTCTGTCGTGTTTCTGACCTTGGGGGAAACTCTTAGTTTTCCCCAATGAGGATGATATTAGTGGTGGGTCTTTTGTATATGGCCTTTATGATGTTGAGGTATGTTCCTTTCATTTCTCCTTTCTTGAGGGTTTTTATTAAGAAAGGATGCTATATTCTATCAAGTGTTTTTTTTTTCTGCATCTATTGAGAGGATCATGTGGTTCTTATCCTTTATTTTATTAATGTGATGTATCATGTTGATTGATTGTGGATATTGAACCGCCCCAGCATCCCAGGAAAAAAATCCCACTTGATTATGGTGAATAATTCTTTTAATGTACTCTTGTATTTGGTTTGGTAGTATCTTGTTGAGAGTTTTTGCATCCGTGTTCATCAGGGAGATTGGTCTGTAGTTCTTTTTTTAGCAGGGTCTTTGTCTAGTTTTGGAATCAAGGTAATGCTGGCCTCATAGAACGTGTTTGGAAATTTTCCTTCCATTTCTATTTTTTGGAACAACTTAAAAAGAATAGGTATTAACTCTTCTTTAAATTTTTGGTAGAATTCCCTGGAAAGCCATCTAGCCCTGGATTCTTGTTCGTTGGGAGATTTTTTATTACTGACTCAATTTCTTTACTGGTTATGAATCTGTTCATATTTTCAACTTCTTCCTGTTTCAGTTTGGTAGTTTATACATTTCTAGGAATTTGTCCATTTCTTCCAGATTGCCCAATTTGTTGGCATATAATCGCTCATAATATTTTCTTCTTATTATTTGCATTTCTGTGGCATTGGTTGTGATCTCTTCTCTTTCATTCATGATTTTATTTATTTGGGTCCCTTCCTTTTTTTTTTTTTTATCATTCTGGTTAGGGGTTTATCAATTTTTTAAATTCTTTCAAAGAACCAGTTGGCGGTTTCATTCATCTGATCTTTTTTTTTTTTTTTTTTGAAAGCATTGATTTCTGCTCTCATCTATTATTTCACTTCTTCTGTTGGTTTTGGGCTTTATTTGCTGTCCTTTTTCCAACTCCCTGAGGCATAAGGCCAGGTAGTGTATCTGAGACCTTTCTTCCTTCTTGAGGAAGGCTTGGATTGCTATATACTTCCCTTTTATGACCATCTTTGCTGCATCCCAGAGGTTTTGGACTGTCATGTTTTCATTTTCACTGGATTCATTGTATTTTTTAATTTCCTCTTTAACTTCTTGGTTAACCCATTCATCCTTTAGTAGGATGTTCTTTAATCTCCAAGTATTCATGGTCTTTTCAAATTTTTTCTTGTGGTTGATTTCAAGTTTCATAGTATTGTGGTCTATAAATATGCACGGTATGATCTCAATCTTTTTGTCCTTGTTGAGGGCTGAGTTGTGACCCAGTATGTGGCCTATTCTGGAGAACGTTCCATGCACACTTAAGAAGAAAGTGCATTCTACTGCTTTAGGATGAAATGTTTTCAATATATCTGTTAAGTCCATCTGGTCCAATGTGTCATTCAGAGCCAATGTTTCCTTGTGGACTGTCTGCTTAGATGATCTGCCCATTGCTGTAAGTGGGGGGTGTTAAAGTCACCTATTATTATGGTATTATTAGCAATGAGTTTCTTTATGTTTGTGATTGATTTATATATTTGAGTGCTCTCAAGTTAGGGGCATAAATATTTACAATTGTTATATCTTCTTGGTGTATAGACCCCTTGATTATGATATAATGCCCTTCTTTATCTCTTGTTACAGTCTTTGTTTTAAAATGTAGTTTTTCTGGGGCACCTGGGTGGCTCAGTCAGTTAAGCATTCAACTGCTGATTTCAGCTCAGGTCGTGATCTCACAGGTTCATGATTTCAAGCCCTGTGTTGGGATCTGCCCTTACAGGATGGAGCCTGCTTGGGATGCTCTCTCTGTCCCTCTCTCTCTCTCTGCCCCTTTCCTGCTCTCTCAAAAATGAATAAATAAAAATTTAAAGAAAATAAAATCTAGTTTGTCTGATATAAGTATGGCTCCTCCAGCTTTCTTTTGAAGTTCCCTAGTGTGGTAAAAGATTCTCCATCCCCTCACTTTCAGTCTGAAGGTGTCTTTAGGTCTAAAATGAGTCTCTTATACGCAGCATATAGACAGGTCTTGTTGTTTTTGTTTAATCCATTTTGATACCCTATGTCTTTTGATTGGAGCATTTAGTCCATTTACATTTAGAGTGATTATTGAACGATATGAATTTAGTGCCACTGTGTTGCCTGTAGAGTTGGTGTTTCTGGTGATGTTCTCTGGTCCTTTCTAGTCCTTGTTGCTTTTGGTCTTTTTTGTTTTGTTTCGTTTTCTTCTCCACTCAGAGTCTGAGGGCAGTCTTATTCTCCTGATTCCTCCCTAGCATTTCTCTGCAAGTGACAGGAGTCTGCAGGTCCTCTAATCTCAGTATCATAAAACCACTGACTGTACCTCAGAAGCCCAGGTAGACCCTACTGAAGTGCCAGACACTTCCACATCCATGTGAGGTGTCTCAATTCCAATGCTTACTCCTCTTTCCAAGAACTGACTAGTGTTCTGGCTTCCCTTCATTTTCCCACCATGGAATAACAGTGGGGTGTCTTTGTGTGAATGTCTTTTATAGTTCCTGATTTCGAACCTTGGTGAAATTCTAGTCAGACACTTGGTTCCCAGATTCCATCTCTGACTACTCCATTTGCTTCAGGGAACTGTGGCTTTGCAAATAGTGCAGTGAATCAAATTGAGTCCAAAGCCATGGAGTGGAAGGTACTGTTTTAGTCTCATTGTACTGCTTCCAGTGTCTTCTATCTGGTACAAGAGCTGAAATGCTTCCCGAAAGAAAAGCATCCCAATGAGAAGTATAATTATTGCTACAAGCCAGATATTAGCAAATACATATACATAAAACCATATACTCCTCAGATCCTGATTTTGTTTCTTCAGTCAGAGCTATTTTGGGGGAGTTGACTTAAGGGTCACATTTATACAACTGACTGTTACAATGCAGCATGGCAGTTTAAGAGAACAGTGAGTGAACACATCTGTTCTGACAACCTCATCATGTTCCTCTTGATAAGATCAGAAATGTGGGATATATGAAATGTGGGATGTACATCATAAGAAAATATTAGGAAGAAGAAAAGACCAAAGAAGCTTAGTGGTTGGGAGGGGATGAGGTCAAGAGAAGTGAAGAAAAGGCCATACCTGAGGAGGAAGTAGGGAAAGAGGGAGAGATAGAGGGAGAGAGAGGGAAGGAGAGCAAGAGAAGAGAGGGAAAAGGAGTAGGAGGTGGGGGGAGAGGGAGGGAGGAAGAGAGAGGGAGGCAAGGAGGGACAGAGAGAGGGAGAAAGGGACAGAAGGAGGCAGAGAAGAGAGAGGGAGGGGAGAGGAAGGGAGGGAAAGCGGGAGTGACAGATAGCAGAGGGAGAGACACTGAGGGAGGGGGGGAAGGAGAGGGGGGAGGGGGAGAGGGAGGGTAGAGAAAGGGAGGGAAAGAAGGAGGGAAAGAGGGAGGGAAGAGCAGGACAATTCCTGCTGAAAAGGGAGGAGAAAAACAGGAAAAGGAGCCGCTGTCTTTAAATATTTTATTAAAGATTCACCACCTAAAAGTATTTTGCATGTGTGTGTTTCTCTCTCTGTTTTTTGCCCATGGATATCAAATATAAGATTTAAAGTAGATTTAACATTCTAATTTAATGAGAGAGAGGAGAGGTACAGCATGAAGGAAAGGTTACGAGTGGCTGTAGGAGTTAGTGAGTTTAATTTGAGCTTCATGATTATGCATGTTGTTATTTCTAGTCGTTTCAGAAAACATATGCAATGAAATTTCCATACAGTGCTTTTGCAGACTGAGGCTTTTTCCTGTTTGCGTCTCCCCCTCCACCTTACTTTTTAATTGTGTTTACACAAAGTAGGCTCTAATTTCTGCCTAGAGCAACACGATTCTCTGCCTCAGCGATATTTTACAAAATATAAGCTCCAGAGGGGGGTGAAGGGAAATTGTGCTAACCTTGAGAGCCTGTCAGCACGCTCCCTCCATAACTCGACTGGCCAGCTGCCTAATGGGAAAAGGAGCAGGGGAGAGGCGCTCAGCCACATATTCAGTCATGTAATGCTGTAATTCTCCCTTCCAGAGGAGTGTGAAATTTTGGAGGAGAGGTCAAAGCGCAAGCTTGAGAAGACAAAATTGTATGTTTCACACATTTCTCAATATCAAGTGTTTGGTCCAAGTTGTCAAATTTTTGTAAATGGAAGAAATGAAGTAAAGGAAACTTCCATCTCATGAGAGCTTTCAGAATGATGTGCTCCACCTGGGGGTGGTTTTTCTTCCCTCACACACACATTCAATCCTCACAACAATCTTGCAAACTTGGCAGAGCAGAAAAACTGAGACTCAGAGAGGTCAGGTAACTTCCCCAAGCCTCAGGAGGAATTTCAAGTCCAGTTTGGCTCCACCCCAAAATCTACATTCTGCTTCCAAACGACCTCAAAAAAATGAGGGAGATATCAGAAATGGCAAGCAGTAGAAATCACTGTTGCTTTCCTGCCCTGTAAATTTAACCAGAATGAAAAAGGGAAAAAAAAATGCTACCTGTTCAAAACATTTTCCATTTGTTATTTTGAGGAAGTCGTAGGGTGAGACATCCAGGTTTATCCAAGAAGAAATTTTAGAAAATGGAGAAGAGCATGTAGAGGAGAAATCATTAGTAAGTCTACAGTATCAGAGTTTATGCTTGTTGCTGTATGAAGTTATCCTCAACTTGAATGAATTACAGATTGTAAAAACTAATTTCCCCCTCATGTAAGAACTCTGTGGGAGAACATTTCAAGGAGGGTTAGTAGTTCTGTCATCTTTAATGTGGCTTCCAAGTTTATTCTAGCCATCGCCACTCCAGTCCTCAGGAAGAGAGAAAAGAACATTTGTGCGAGAATTTCTGGACAAATATTACTTCTATTTACATTCTATTTGCAAGAACTAAGTCAAATAGCCCCTCTTAGGCACCGGCAACTGTAGATCCTGGATAAACTATTTTTCCTCTAGTTCTCAGGAGGAAGGGTAGAATGGATTTCAGAGGAAAACTGTCTCCAACCAAAATAACTATTATTATATTCTTTTTTCTATTTCTTCAGAATCTTAACGTGAATACCTATACATACATGATCTAAAAACAGAATTAAGATCATATTATAGCCACTGTTTTGTCACAAGATTTTTTCATTAAGCAAATATGTTGGTAATACTGACTCATGTCATTAGGTATTCTTCTGTAGCATCATGGTGATGTAGCACAGATATTCCATCTTGTGAATGTGCCATATTTTACTCAACCAATCCCCTGTAGTTGTTTCTAGCATTTCACCGATATGGAAGTGAGATGCAAGACTGTTTGCAAAAATATGTCTACACTTCTCAGGAAAATTCTTAAAAGTCAATAGGTAAGAAACACTAATGTATATTGTAGAAAGGTTGTATTAATTCACTGTCCTATCAGCAGTGTATGGAAATAAAGACACATGGGATTTAATGATACAAGCATCACCTACCCTTGACCTCCATGGCATGATTATCTCCACTACTCATGAAATGCATCCAACTAGGGCTCTGCTTGTGGACATTTAACTGTCACTCAAAAATTACGTATTTCCTCCTCTGCCACTTCCATGGAAAGGATATACTTCCCCATCCTTCCAGTTTGGGTGTGGCCATGTGATCTGCTTTGGCCAATGATGTTAGTCAATTTCATAAGCAGGAGTTGCAATGTTCTTACCTGGGTGGGTGGTCCCTCTTGTTCCTCTATCATTGCCATGAATAAAGTTTCCCCTGGGGAGACTTTAGTGTAAGGATGATGAGACTTGCAGACACACAGGGCCCAAAGGGCAGCGTACAGCAATGTGGCCAAGCCCAGCCTATATCAGGCAACATGTGAGTGAAACCAACACCTTAACATTGTATGCCACTGGAATTTAGTGGTTCTTTATTACGCAGCAGTAGCTGACTGATACAGTGCCAAATGACACCTGACAAAGGACAACCTACTAGTTGTGGAATGTACAACATATCTGGGGCAGGTCTGCTCTCTCCCTGGCTCTTTATACCATTCTCTTTATCTCTATGAGTAAGTGATTGTCCTATAATTTCTAGATGTTGGCAGGTGAATGAGCTAAAGTTATCATCTTTGCTGAATCATTTCAGCTTTTTTCCATTTTCACTTTATCTTTGTTCTAAACCTCTGTCCCAGTCTAGTACAAGAGTATGAAGCAGTGTTTGGCTTCTAAAATTTCAAACACTAATGAGAAAAGGAAAACATTTATTAGTAGAACCAATCACAAACACCCATGGGATGCAACCTTTTACCCTACATCTTGTAAATGCATAGCAGTGAGATCATGAGCCAAGTCTAAACCTGCGAAGTATGGCTATAGTGAGAAGCTATGGCACAGTGTCTTAAGTGCCCATGAAAAGGTACAGCTTTACTAAAAGACAAAACAAACCAACAAGATTAGGAACAACACATAGCTTAATGAACTCTTATGGATAAACTACAAACACCTATTCCAGAGACTGCCCAAGGCTCTGACCTTATTTGAGGGACAAACGTTGGGTATTTTCAACATTTTATTAACTCAAAGAACATCTGCAAGACCATTCCATGGATGATGCCTGCAAGGCCTCAGCTGCTTTATTCCTTCCTTCAACATGCCAAGAATCATGCTAAAAACCAGAGATCCTAAGATGAATACACATGTTCCCTGAGTTCAATAAGTTTGCAACCTAATTGAGGAAGAGAGACACGACATGTAAGTCAACTTTAGAAGTGTCGTAACAGGAGTGCCTGGGTGGCTCAGTCGCTTAGGCGTCCAGCTCTGGATTTTGGGATCAGGTCACAATCCCACTGTCGTGGGATTGAGCCCTGTGTCAGGCTCTGCACTGAGCATGGCGCCTGCTTGGGATTCTCTGTTTCTCTCTCTCTGCCTCTCCTCCACACACATGTGTGTGCATTCTCTCTCAGATACATAAATAAACATTAAAAAAAAAAGAAGTGTCATAACAGAGCTGTGGACAAGGTGCTATCTAAGGAGAGAGGAACAAAGTGTAGCCAGGGGCCTCCACCAGATTCCTGTTCCCACTTTTGCAAAGCACAATCCATTTCACATACCTTGTCGGTACTGATTTTGGTTTTTCCCGGCCTCCTACTACCAACCTTTCCTACCCTGTTGGTACGCGACTCTCCATTGGTCTCCTTTCTTTACTTTTTAGCCCCAACCCTTATTACTCTTTCCAGAAGGCTTATACAGATTGCCAATTCCTACATATAGTTTGCAGAATGTTTAGAAGATGGCGGTAGGGTTTGGTTCTGTACAAAGATATTTAAAGGGAAAATCATTTAGAAGTAGCTAACGTTGCCTATTATTTTATGACCCATTTGAGACAAGAGCTGGATTGCCTTAATTACATTCATCTGCATCTCAGACATGGTATCAGTATGGGATCCTTGCTGGCAAATTCAGTGCAGAACAGAACATACCAGCTCTGTTCCTCCTTTACCAAGGAGCTCTTGTCCTGCAGAAAATTAGATATTCCTCTCTAACAGACTCTGTTTTTCCTGACAATGATGCCAAAGCCTTCCGATTAATGACAGAGGACTTTCTTACTAGTTATGAAATAGTCAAGGGCAAATATGTGCTAGTTGGCTGGATAAAACCTATTTTTTTTGTAAATATAAAATTTTGGTTTCCAAACTAGTCAAATACCAACAGGATCATCTGGGTAACCTTATATAAATAAGGCTTCCAAGGCCCCTCCTTTGGAAATTCTGATGGTTACAGAGTGGACCCAGAAATTATATTGTTGTTAATAAGTCTCTCAAGTGATTTTGATCATCACCCTGACTAGGGCATCACAACTCCAGGAAAGCTTGGGGAAAGAACTATAACTCTTGATACATTTAATCCTCATGTTCCTGAAACTATCTCCTTCTTTAGTCAAGATAGTGACTATGATTCTTATTTCTTAGACAGCAGGGATAGTGAAAGACTGAGGTTTATGGACTCCCAAGCTGCAGGACTCAGAAGGATTCCAAGCTCTTGAGTCCAGTGAGTCTCATAGTTGGTGAAGGATTTTTATCTTTGTCTTCCATACATATGTGTATAATCAGGAAGGATGCAATACCGTGGTCCCATCCCTTCTTAGAAGGTCCTGGGGAGGGCATCTCTGCTGGACAACCATAGGAACACCATTTATACTGTCTCTAGAGAGGTTTGAAGAATCTCTTCTTCAATGTATTGGAGCAGTGATGCCTACTTCCCCCACTCCCCATCCCTAGGCTATGAACCAGTACAACACTTTTTGCCCTCTGAAGATTGCCTTGCTCTTTTTCAGATTATAATTACTCCGACTGAGGGACCTAGATCAGTACTCAAAAACTGTGTGGGGGGAATTCAGCCTTGACTTTGATGACTTGTTTCTCCAGGAGCTTTATGGTCCATTGTGGGTTAGGGTACTGACCTATCAAGCAACCCTTGATATAGGATCCATTCTCCTTCTTGCAGATGCCTGGGTTGTAACTCAGGTAACCTATCTGTAAGCTACTTAGCATATCACTGTGAGAACACTCAAAAATAGTGCCCTTATTTACTAAGACCCCCCGCAAACTACACTTAAATTCCCTGGATACTAGAGTGTGTGTATACAGAGCCTTGAGCTTTTTTTGGAGACTTAACATCTCTCTCTCTCTCTCTCTCTCTCTCTCTCTCTCTCTCTCTCTCTCAAACACACACACACACACACACACACACACACACACACACACACGAGTCAAGGGTTGTGTGTAGGGAGGAAATAAGTAAAACAAAAAAATATACGTGTTACCTGACCTGTTCAATACACAATCATGATCACTAGGCAACGCATACCTGTGAACAGGTGCTGTGAAATCACAGAAGAAATTTGCTCTCAAGAAACTTACCAGATTTGACACGATCAACACATCTGAAATAACATCAAACCATATAAGGCAGAATATAATTAAGTGCTAATGCATGTTAGACTATAATAGAGTGTTTTAGGATCCTATAGCTTTTCCCTCTGGCCACTGTCCTGTATCATCAAAAAGTAAACCAAAACAAACCACCACCACAGACACTAGTGAAAACTTGCCTCATTGGACCATGCCAACTCACTAAACTGCCATCCCTCATTTTGCTAGCACTTTTTTTCCCTCTCTTTTCTCTTTTCCTTTTTGTTTTAACCTAGCAACTAAGCATCACAAATGTAGAAAAACGAAATAGGAAAGTGGGAAAGCTGCCTCCCTTATTTTAGAGCTTGACAAGATGCATTAGCTTTCACATTTTGAGCTCTGTAGGATGTCAGGCACTTCAGAGCAGGGGTGGTATCTATCTTTATGGTGCTACTTGCACAGGCACCCTATTTGGATGAAATCATCCTTTGTTTCATTTATTCTTTTTAAGTAGAGTGTGTCAAGGTCCCCAAAGTTCCTTCTGAAGAGGCATTATGTCCTCCAGGCTCATTTGCAAATCTGGGCACCCCACTGCAGAGCAACATATGCTGTCGACCGTACAGTGGCCCCCTGCTTGAGCTTGTATGCACTCGTCAGGCTTCAGAATGCTCTGCCCAGCAGCTGGAAACACATGGTTGCTGTTTTCTTGGGCCCTTCAGGGACACAGCAGCAGGACGGCACATTTCTTGTGGTCTCATGCCACTTGTCATCACATCTGATGCTCTAAAATGCTCGTTTTTGTGAGGCAGTGGTTGCCTTTGCTGCCCAGAGGGATCTCCTGAGGAGAGTTAAGAAAAACACCAAAGCCTGGGACTCACCCCTGAGATTCTGATTTAATGGGTCTGGTTGAGGGTGGCCTGGGCATCCATCTTTAAAGGCTCCCTGGGAAATTCTAGTTTACAGTCAAGACTGAGCAGCAGACAGAGGTGTAGGGTTGAGACTGTCTGCATTGTGGGAGTTAAAATGTAGGTGAGGCCACAAAGGAGAACTTGTGTGCCAGAATGCACACAGTCAAATTTCTCTTCGCATTGTCTTCAGACCTACTTCACATTCTCTTAAACGTCTGCTGTGGGGACCAAATATTGTAGTGTGCAGTTGACAAAGAGCCTTGGCAATAGCCAAGTGACTGATTGGAGGTTCTGCTGAATTACTTTTAAATCAAATAATAGGAGTGATTATGAAGGGATGAGAATGATTTGTTTCACTCCATTCTCTATCCACCTGCAAGAATTTATCTTAAATAACACAGATGAGATGATTTCATTCCTTTCCTCAAGGCCTTTTAGCGGCTTCTCATTAGAACGAATCCAAAGTTCTTGCCAATGTTGACCAGCAGCAGGGTTCTTTCCCACCACATGAGCAAGCTTCTTGTTATCTAGGTTTCAGTGCAAATGTTAGATCTTCAGAGAAGCTTTCCCTCCTCCCCCATCTACTCTAGTTGCTTATGCCTCTTTATCTGTTTTGTTGTTTTCAATTGCACACACTGCCCTCTGAAATTGGCTTTTTTTTGATACAATTGTTTGTTGTTATCTCCTACCCAGAATATAAGTTCCTTGGAAAACAGGGTCTAGTCTGTGTTGTTCACTCTCATATCCCCAGTACCTAGAATAATGACAGCCTGGTGCATACAAGGTACATGGTAACTATTGTTGGAAAGAAGGAAAGAAGGAAGAAAGGAAGGGAGGGAGGAAGGAAGAAAAGGAAAGAAGAAATGTAGGAAGGAGGGAAGAAAAGAAGGAAGGAAGGAAGGAAGGAAGGAAGGAAGGAAGGAAGGAAGTAAAGGAGAACAAAGGAAGGAAGGAAGGAAGGAAGGAAGGAAGGAAGGAAGGAAGGAAGGAAAGAAGGAAGAAGAACTTCTAGGAAGGTATTATCTCTCTTCCCATTCCTAGTTTTCCAAATATGTACTTAGTCACCTGCACGTGCAGTCCTAGAACCAATGGAATCTAGATGACATGGATGCCAACAGCCTTGTAGTCTTAGTTGCTCCTTCTCAGAGCTGAGACCTAATTGCTTTAGTGACATTTCCAGCAACAGCCTCCATGAGTGGGAGTCAGGATCCCTATGATGATTGGAAGAAGCAATAACCATCAGCAAGCTTTGGTCATGTTCAAACATCATCCCTGGTGGTGCTTACACATCTCAATAGTCCATGTAGATTATTGAGAATCTATATGCCCTACATGCATGCAAGGCTTATGAAATAAGAGTTTAGGGGAGAAGAGAATCCTGTGTTTGAAATATATGCTACAGGAATGCATGGTGGTAGTTACCATCTATCAAGTGTATGCTACATGCCAGCACGGAGCCAGCTTCCTGATATACATCTGGAGGCTTAGAGGTGTGGGGGAGCATTTGGAGAAAGAAGAGTCCACACAGTTCTTATCTCATCCAGGAAGTGATTTGAAGTCACATTCGCAAGGGGGACCAACAGATGAGAAGCTGCTGTAGGTACAAGAGACCCACAGATGAAACAGACCACAGGTTGCCTGTCCATGTGCTGGTTGTACACTCTCACACTAGACAGTCTTGAAGAACATGAGTGAGATACAAAAAATATCATGGGCCCCCATCTGAGTGGGAGAGCAAGCCATCCCCTGAGAATTCTAGTGGTGACGTTCTGTTCCCCTATTTTCGGAATAAGGCACTAAATAAACTTTCTGATTCAGTAGCCAGAACACCTGGTACAATCTGGAGTCTACATCTCAAATCCCGGTACTTATGAATATGTAGATGTGTTTCATATCAGCATAGCTCTACCTGAGAATCTTGAGTGCCCCACGCATCCATATGGCTTGGTAGGTCCTGCTGGTGATAATATGTGAAAAACTCTTACTGCTCTGCATGAGGAACAGCATGGTGCTGTAGACCAAGGAGGGAACAATGGAACACCAGGCTCCCTATGTCTGAAGAATCATCTGCTGCCTGAAAGTGTCTTCCCACCTCCTCATTTCTCCTCAGGTTTTTTTCCTCCTGCTTGAAGAGGGGGCGGAATGGGGGTGGGAGCACTGTTTTATATTCCGTTTGCTGCTTTCTGTTCTTTCCATCTTTGCTTTTTCATATGCCTTTATCAAGGACTGGGGATGTACATGGGAGATGTAAATGATGAGATTTTAGGTGTCCTGGGAAGGGCAGTCAGCCGAGCACAGATTGCTACCAGCCCGCTCACCGCAGGTGCCTCTGTTATACCACCGGTTATGTTTCTTTGGGGTTTCTTCTTATTTAATTTTACCAGATAAGCTAAAACCTGTGTGTATGGGGGGGGGGGGGGGCGGGGGGGGAAGGGGAGATGTACCCCTGGAAGTAGCATTGTAGAACAACTCAGGAAGTCTGAGAGTCTAAGACAGGAGACAGGGATCCAGGGAGGGAAAGAGGAAGGGCCACGAATCAGCTCCTGGGAATACATTAAGTCATTACACGCGCACTGTCCTTTCCTCCTGGGGAAGCTTCTCCTTCTCAACCCACCCGGACTGCTGTTATTCAGGGCTCTGTCCCTGATCCTCCCCTCCTCCCATGGTGATCTCATCCACACCAGGAGTTTCTGCTGCTATCCATATGTTACAGCCTCTCAAAACTAAATCCCCAGTTCACATGCTCATTCCTGAATGCCTCCTCTTGGGTGGCCCAGAGACACCTCAAATTCAACAGGCACAAATGCAAATTCTTCATCTCTGTCCCTCGCTCCAGTCCTCCACACCATGCCTCACTGGCAGACTTGTTTCTTCATCTTATTTCCCACCTCCATGAAGAGCACTGACACATAACGAGGAGCCACGCCTAAGCAGATGTCCCCTCACCATGTCCTAGACACTCCACCCTTTCCTGTCCTCCCCCATGTCTCCAATCTTCCTGTCACTGCCTAAGATGAGCCTTCAATCTTTCCTACCTGGAATCCTGATAATCTCACCTTGAGGTCCACTTCTCCCATCCATGCTAATACTTCCTCATGACCTTATGCCTTTGCACGAGTTCTCACTAACTGAAATAAGCATCATTATACCAGCTATCATGTACTGAGTTTTTGCTGTTTTCTAAAAATTTCCTGCAATCCTCCTGGTAATCCTGTGAAGAACCTGTCATTATGCAGGCAGTAAACAATACACCTGACATTTGCATCCAGGGCTTACCAATTCCAAAGCTTTGCTCTTTTCACTATTGTTTCAGCCTTTTCTCCACATCCACACCCAACCATGCTCCCTCCTATTTCTCTGCTCAAGACTTGTCAGTTCCCACTTCCGGTACTGAAGCTGGGAATAGCTTCTCCAAGACATCCTTTTCGAATACACACTCAACATGTCACAATCTACTTTATGTGCCTCTAAAAGCCTCTAAAAGGCTTTCATCACATCTCCTGTTACCCTCTAAGACTGTGAATATCTCGAGGACGGAGATAGTTCATATACATATATCATTTTTCCGACCTTTCTTTCTCCATTCCTGCCTTCTTCTGAAAGGGACTTAAGGCTATGAGGGTAAATATCGGGTCTTTTATCTTTTATCCCCACCACTTAGAACAGCTCTTGATACGTAAAATGTATCAGGTAAGGTCTTATTAATGAATGAATGATACCAATAAACCTCTGGGAAGTAACAGTAGAATTATTAAAATCTCCGTTTTAGTGAAGAGGAAAGTGAAGTTCAGGCTGGTTGGATGTGCTTGCTCAAGGACCCTAACAACTTCGCAACACAGTCAGGACCTGAATATTTGTCTCCCGGTCCAGTGAGACGCAGGAGCCCCACAACTTTTGTTGTTGCTTCTACACCTTTACTTCATTCCCCCCTTGGTCCTACTCTTCCCTGTTCTTTCTCTTCCTTTCCTATCAAGTCACTCTTCTGAAAAGAGGTCCGGGGTTACCCCTGTGCTTCATCCACACCTTATTGCACTCAAACATCCAGAAATTTACTTTTTCTTCCATCTGTTCTCAATTAGCAGCTCGCCCATTCCCTCACCTCCACCCGGAAATGGAGCTGCCTTCCAATAAGGCAATAATATAAGGCTACTTTTCAATTTTTCCACTTACACATCAACCTTGCTGTGTCTTCTCTCTAGATGACAGAGCACATGCATTTCCATTCAATCAACAGCAGAGACCACTCAGCTCTTAAATGCTGTTGGTGTCAATTATGAATTGGATGACATTCAGCTCTCGTCCAAACCTTGATGGAGGCAGGGGATATTTGACAATGTCCAAGAGACTGGTTAACTATTAGCTCCTCGTTGTTTTCCAAAATTCATCCCTTTATCCAGTTAATCTATGGGGAAATTACCTAACCTGTATAAGACTCAGGTTCTTCTATTAATAAGAATAATTATAGTAATACCCACATCATATGGTTATTATGAAGCATTCATGTAAATGCTTGCAAAGTCTGGAACAGAGTTACATTTTGGGACTGCTGTTCTCCACACTCAAGGCTTTCACAGAAGGGTAAAAGCTGTATTTGAAAAATACAGATTTTTATAAGACAGAAACTGCACGGAAGACATTTTCATTTAAATTTCCTTTTGTGAAGAATGTTAGAGTGTCCTGGGAACTCTAGGACACTAGAGTGTCCTAGATCACTAGTTCTGATCTCAAGATAAAAAAAAAAGTCTGTCTTTCCTATGAATTGCAGGTTTCCTCTCTAGCAAGCACGATTTATACGAACAAGACCTCATCTTATTTCCATCTCTGTTTTAGAAGCTAAGAAGCAGAGCTGAGTTTTATGTTCAAAGGAGAACTTTCCTAATACCAACTTTCTTTTGTTACGTGCCTTTTATCTTTCCACTTTTCAGTGCTATTAATCTAAATATAATCTGTCTCAAATAATTTTTTGCAGTCCTAGAAAATCAATTCCTAAATAAACAAATAAATGAGCACACTAGGTGGAAAAAACAACTTATTAGCATTTAGCCACACCTCATTGTTTACATGAACAACGATGGATCCTGCATTCAGAAAAAGGGGAGCTGTGGTAGGCAGAATTCTAAGTTAGTCTCTAAGATTCCAGCCTCCCTCCCCCACCCCGATATACATGCCCTGATAATGTCCTCACCTGGAGTATGTGGAATCTGTAAAAGTGATGAGATTTCTCATGGTTAGTTTTGTAACCAGTTAGTTGACTTTTCATTAATCCAAAGGGGGTTTATCTGGGTGGGCCTAACCTAACTGGGTGAGCCTTTTAAAATAAAGCAAAAGTGTCAGACTGTCCAGCTAGCTTCAGGGAAGAAAGTAAACACCTATCACAAGGACCTGCTTATCACAAGGACCATGTGGGGAGCACCAGAGAATACTTTCTAGCTGTTGAAAGCAACCCCCAGCTAATAGCAATGAAGAAAATGGGGGTCAGAGTCCTAAAATGTCAAGGAAATGAATTCTGCCAAAAACATGAGTGTATTTGGAAGAAGACTTTTATCTCCAGATGGGGATTTAGCCTATGTGACCCCTCGATTTCAGCCATGTGAGACCCTGAGCAGAAAACCGAGATATACCTGGACTTCTGACCTACAGGTATTTTATGATAAGAATTAGGTACTATTTGTTTGTAGCAGTTTGTTAATGCAGCCAAAGAAAAGTAATTCACATTTCTAATAAACTAAAACTAAAGTTGTAAACAATTTTGCCTAGTATAAACAACTATGATTTATCACCAATTCCTTGTTGAGGCTGCCCCAAATCTATTTCCCAAGGTATGGTGATGGGTAACATGGAGAGAGGGAGAGGGAGAATGAAACACCATGCCAGGTGGGAGGTATATCACATTTTCAAATCTATTATAAGTGATATATATATAGTACTTAGGTATGAATATAAACGGCATATAGTCACACATATATGTATATAGTGCTGAAGTCGTATTCTGTTAGAAGTGAATCTGTTATCTCGGCCCATATTTGGGGGAGGTTAGATTTCGTATTTTGGATGGGAAGGTATCAGATAATTTTCATACATGTTTTAAAAACTCCACATCTCCTAGTGTCCCCTGTGTAGAACGGGGCCATGTTCTTAACTTCTTTTTTTTTTTTTTTTGAGTTCTATGTAATGTTATCACATGTGTCGCTTTGCGTAACTACCTCTACAAATGAAAGAGTGAGCCATACCACCACAAAGGGCTCCCTGGTGTTACTCCTTTATAGCCATACTACCTTCTCCCTCCTAATCTCTAGCCCCTGGCAACCAGTCTCCCTTCCATCTCTATGATTATGTTATTTCAAGAATATTAAATAAATGGAATCATATAGTACATAACCTTTTGAGAAAGGGTTTTTTCATCCAGCATAATTTCCTTGGGATCCACCACAGAACATAAGTTCTAGGAATCAATAGTTTATTTCCTTTTGTTGTTGAGTAATACTCCATGATATGGATGTACCACAATTAGTTTAACCATTCAGCCATTGGAGGGCATTTCGGTTGCTTTCAAGTTTTGGTTATTATAAATAGAGCTGCGATAAACATTCATTTGCAGGTTTTGTAGGAAATTAAGTTTTTCTTTCACTGGAATAAATGCCTAAGAGTGCAAATTCTGGCCAATTGTTTTCCAAATATCATCTATATTTGTATTTCTACCAGAAATGTATGAGTCATCCAGTTTTTGTGCACATTCACCAGCTTTTGGTGTTCCAACTATTTTTTTTATTTTAGCCATTATGACAGTTTTGTAGTGATATCTCATGGTTTTAATTTGTGGTTCTTTAATGGCTAATGATGTCAGATATCTTTTAATGTGTTTATTTTCCATTGGCATATTCTCTTCATTGAGATGTCCGTTCATGTCTTTGTCATTTTCTAATGTGTGTGTATATATATATATATATATATATATATATATATATATATATATATACTGTTGAGCTTTGATAGTTGTTGATATATTCTAGATACAAGTCCTTTATCAGGTATATGGCTTGCAAATACTTTCTCACAGTCTACAGCTCATCTTTTCTTCCTCATAACTGAATATTTTGCAGAGAAAAAAATCCTAATTTTGATGAGGTACAACTTGTTGATTCCTCCTTTAATGAACTGCGATTTTGAGGTCAAGTCTAAGATTCTTACCCAAGTCTGATAACCTGAAGATTTCCTCCTATTGTTTTTGCTAAAAATTTTATAGTTTATAGGTTTAGAACTATGGTCAAAACTTATTTCAAGCTATTGTGATAAATGTTTCCTAATCACTCGAAAAGACTGTCATTTTACTTAGCTGAGCTCTTTAGACTGTCTATATCCTTACTGATTTTTTTGTTTTCTTCCTTTTATCAGTAACTGAGAGAAATACAGGAAAACCCACAAAAATGAATATATATTTTTCTATTTCCTCTTTCAAGCTGTCAATTTTGCTTTGTAAATCTTGAAACTATGTCATCAGCGAAGCACAAATTCACTAATGCTATCTATTGCTAATGAATTGATCTGTTTCTCATTATGAAATATACTGCTTTATTTCTCATTATATTTCTTAACTTGAAGTCTGTTTTGTTTGATTTTAATATACCAATACCAGCCTTCCTTTGGCTAGTGTTTCCATGGTATATCTGATTTACATTCTTTATTTTCAATTTGTTATGTGTCCTTACATGTAAGGTATATATGCTGTAAATATCATATGGTTCTATTTTTTTAATCCCAATCCAACAATTGTCGTTTTTTTTCTTTTTCTGAGGGAGGAAGGGAGAGGGAGAGGGAAAGGAAGAGGAAGAGAGAGAATGTGCACAAGTGTGCACCCACGTGAGTTGGGGAGGGGCAGAGGGACACACAGAGAGAGAATCCCAAGCCAGCTTCTTGCAAGGCGATGAGCCCAATGTGGGGCCCAATCTCACAAACTGTGAGATCATGACCTGAGCTAAAATCAAGATTCAGACACTTAACTGACTGAGCCACCCAAGTGCCCCATTTGTCTTTTAATTAAAATGAATAGTTTGCCTACATTTAATGTAATTACTGATATAACTGAACTTAAGTATACCATTTTGCTATTTGTTTTTCTTTTGTCCCATTTTTTCTTTTTCTTATAATCCTTTTGCATTAATTTTTTTAATGCTTATTTGTTTTTGAGAGAGAGAGAGAGAGAGAGAGAGAGAGAGAGAGAGAGGCAGAGACAGAGAGACAGAGAAAGAGCATGAACAGAGGGGCAGAGAGAGAGGGAGACACAGAATCCGAAGCAGGCTTCAGGCTCCGAGCCCGATGTGAGATCAGGACGTGACCGGAGATGGGTTGCTTTAACTGACTGAGCCACCCAGACGTCCCCCCCACCTTTTTTTTTTTTTTTTGCATTTTATTGACTAATCAAATATTTGTGTTATTATTTGCTTTGCTTCTATGAGCTCCTTAGAACAAATTCTTTTGATATCTATCCTAGAGGTTATAACATGAATTTTTAACTTTTTACTATTACCTTAAATGAGCACTTTTATCATTTCCTGAGCAATCCAACAATCTTACAATTTAACTCCATGTGTCTTCTTCTTTTTGTATTATGTCATAGATATATCTTGTTATAAAAAAACCAATATAATTTTATAACTATCCACATTTACCCTTTCTACTGCTCTTAATTCTTTCCTACAGATCTGAGCTTCCATTTTCTTTCCTTTATCCTCACCTTGAAGAACTTCCCACAGTATTTACCAAAATGTGGGTATGCAATAAATTCTTTCAGCTTTTGTTCATCTGAAAATATCTAGATTTTTCCTTCATTTTTAAAGCTATCTAGATAGGTCAGCTTCTCCCCCACCCCAGCACTTTAAAATTGTTATACAGTTGTCTCCTGGATTTCATGGTTTCTGTTTCAAAGTCAATGATAAATCTTATTGTTGCTTTTTTGAGGATTGCTGGGGTTTTTTTTTCTTCTGTATTCTTCAAAATTTTTCACTTTGCTTTAAATGTAGCAGCACGACTACTATGTGCTTAGGTATGTTTCTCTTTGCATTTATGTGGCTTGAAATTCCCTGAGATTTCTAAATTTGGGGGCTGAAATTTTTCATTGATTTTGGGAAAAAAGCATTATCATTATCCATGCAAATAGTGTTCCCCCACCAATACTCGGTTTTCTCTCCTGTCCTGGAAATCCCTTTACTTACTTGTCACAATTTTTATCCATGGTGTCTCGCATACCTCCTACATCATACTCTTTATTCCCATTTTTTCCTTCTCTGTGCTTCAGTTTGGATTGACCTGCCTTTAAGTCCACACATTACGTATTCTGCTTATACACATGTCCAGTGAGTTTTCATTTCAGATATATTATTTTATAGTTCAAGAGTATCCACTCTATCCCTTTCTGTGGTTTCCATTCTTTGTGGAGGTTCTTCGTCTTTTCATCAAATTTGCCCATATTTTCTTCAAACTTTTTTAAGATAGGAGATATACCCAGTTTGAAGTCCTTATCGACTAACTTTATTATCAGAAGTAACTGTGAGTCTGCTTCTTACTTTTTTCCTCATGAATATTGATTATATTTTCCTTCTTCGTCTTATGCTTATGCTTCCCGAGCTGTATGCTGTACCTTGGAGGTAAAGTATCTGCAGGAGGGCCCGGTGGCATTTCCTGCCAGGACAGCAGCCCCTTTCCTCCATTATGGTGTAGGCATCAGCAGCTGATTCCTTAATCTAATCAGTGACCTAGGTGAGCGAAGGCTGGTTTGCAGGTTGACAGAGACTAACTCTATCTTTGGTTCTTCCCTTTACCCAGAGTGTGTCCGTCTTTGGTTTTTGATCGAGAACCTGGTAATTTTCTATCCATGCAGATCTGAGAACAATGGGAGAGACTGTCTCCCCTTCAGAGGATTTCATCTTGGCTCTTTGACTCCCCATCCAATGCCACTTCCAGCTTTAGCAACGGTCTTGAGGAGCAGACAGCTGTGTGTTTAAAGCAGGAATCCTTCCTTAAGTGGAACTTTGTTTCCTAAAGAATGTGCCACTGTAGGAGATCTGAATATTCCTTACAGATCCTGAAAACCCTCCAAATAGACTCAAAACTTAGTTAACATATTCTGGAGAAACAAGCTGGGTATTTAGAGTTCCTGAAGCTTCCAAGTCCATGATGACTAAAAGATTTGCTGACTCATTTTTCTTCTTCCTAAAGCTGATTCTCAACTCATACCTAGAATCAGCAAATATATCCTAGGAAAGAAATGGCTGATGAAGGACTGTTCTAATTAGAAGGACTCTTCCCTCTTGGAATTTTAGCTTATTGAATATTCTTTGCTGCTCTAGCGCTTGAATACTTATATTCATATTTATATTATTTATATTTATTTGTATATATAAATATTTAAATATTTTCTATATATATTTTTTTCAAATTATCTGGGTTGTTTCTTTCTTGCACAGGAATGGTGGCATGCCATAATCTATATTTTATTCACATCTGAAAATCTTACATATTTCTTTTTAAGATTTTCTTTTTTAAAATGTTTTTATGTTTATTCTCAAGGGAGAGAGAGACACAGAGTGTGAGCAGGGCAGGGACAAAGAGAGAGGGAGACACAGAATCCGAAGCAGGTTCCAGGCTGAGCTGTCAGCACAGAGCCCAACATGGGACTCGAACCCATGAACCATGAGATCATTACCTGAGCCGAAGTCGGACACTTAACCCACTGAGCCACCCAGGTGCCCCAAAACTTTTTTTAAATTTATACTTAAAATGCTTTTCAATATTAGATATTTTAAAGAATGTAGGATACTATCCTGTCATTTGTATTTTCAAGATGTATTTAATCAATATTTCTTTCTGTCTCCTCCTCTCCTTTGCCTCCTTCAGAGATTCCAGCTACACCCTATTAGGTCATTTGAAGTTATTCCTATGAATATTCTTGTTGTGGTTAGTGTTATGGTTAATTTTCTTTGAAACAGGTCAGTCCTTTCTGGGATTATAAACTTGTTAGGCGGGACAGAACACATTTAATCTAGGGCTAATTTTCTTTATTACTGATGCAAAATCTTTTTTGCTTAACTCTATCTGTGTTGGTAAACTTTTATGAATCAACTTGACTAGACAAGGGGTTGCCCATATAGCTGGTAAAACATTATTTCTGGGGGTTCCTGTGAGGGTGTTTCTGAAAGAGATAAGCATTCGCATTGGTAGGCTGAATAAAGAAGATTACTTTGGACAATGTGAATGGGCCTCACCCAGTCTGTTGAAAGCGTGAATAGAACAAAATGGTGGAAGAAGGGCACATCTGCTCTTTTTGCTTGAGCTGGGATATCTGCCTTCTCCTGCCCTTGGACACCAATGCTCCTGGTCCTTGGGCCTTCACACTTGGACTGTGACTTATACCATTGATCCCCCAATTCTCCAGCCTTTGGACTTGGAATAAATAACACCACTGGCTTTCTTGGTTCTGCATTTTGCAAACTGAAGATGATGGGACTTTTCTGTCTCCAAAATTGTGTGAGCCAGTTCGTATAATAAATCTCTTAGGATGTATTAGTTCCTAGCCTTGGGCAGTGTCTTGTCACACATGATCTGATATGTACTCTCAGCTGAAGACTCAAAGAAGATTCTCTGCAGCTCTCTACTCTCCAATACACTATTTTGTGAAGTCCAGTCTCCTGTGTTTTCCCATTGTCCTGGCTCTGTCTTTTCAGCTCAGAGAGTTTAATGGAATCTTCCTAATTTCCCTTTCCCTGTGCTACTGCATGTGAATTCTCTCTAGGTAGTATGTTGGTGTAATCATAGGGCTCACTTTGGTTTCCTGACTCTTAAAGATCACTATCCTTTGTTTTCTGATATCCAACATTTTGAAAATTATCTTTCCATATATTTTCTCCAATTTTTAAATTATTTCTTGGGGTAGGGCAAATCTAGCCCTTGCTTTTCCCTCTTGGTTGGTGGTGGGAGTCTTGTCAAATAATTTTATAATTATTATTTTATATATAAAATTATTATTTATATAATTTTATAATTATTTTATAATTATTATTATCAAATAATTTATAATTATTTCAAATAATTTGAAAATATTTACAAGCATTGCCTTTTCAAATTCTATTTCATTACAGATAAGTAATTCTTCCTTTCTACATTTTAATAATTACGATTAGCATAAAAATGTAATTAGCAATTAGTGTTACACAGGGTTCCTCTCAAGTCATTTTAAATCTATTATCACTTAGTCTAATCGGTTTCCCAACAAAAAATAAATATTCTTCAATGAGTAGTTCTCTCCAGGAAGTCTGCTTCTCAAGGATTGATAGGATCTTAGAATTTCATTACTAGAAGGTGCATTTGAGTTTATTTTTGGCCACTCTTGTTTTATGATGAGGATACTGAGGCTCAGGCTGTGAAGATTCTTCAACACAAAACATCAGTGACAGACATTTGGCCAAAGTAAACGATATATAGACTTGTACCAGCAGACCCCCAGCTTATGATTTGGTTATATTTAACCAAATTTAGGCAGATGTGATGTAGGATATATTTTCCATATATTTCTATATTGCATAGAAATAATGCAATTGGTTTGGCTCTGTATCAATGACATTGTATTACGAACATACTTAGGTACATTTTATTTTAAAAATAGTTTTGGAAACTGGTATTTGAACTAGTCATTGGTGCTACTAAAAGAACTTGCGTTCAGGTTCTGAATTATAATCTAAAGCAACCATCTTCCTTTCTTGGTTTCTGTTATGTTTCTGACAGCTATTTTAGTTGACAGGCATTCCATCCATGTATTTATTTATTTTTTTTCCTTAACAGCAGATTGTTAACTTGCTCTGTCTCTTCATCAGCATTAACAACTTTCTCTTGAGTAAAAATCAAAAGCCATTTTCCTGGGAAGATACAGGGTGTTTGGAGTTAGGCTGAGTATGTTCTTCTCAGAGAAATGTATCTACATTTCTATTTGTTATTCAGTGTATGGTGGAGACTTCCTGTATCCGCCAGGCTGAATTACCCCCGGGCTATCTGGCTTGTATTTTCTTTGCACGTAGTTCTGTATCAAATGTTAGAGGGAACAGAAGTGAAGAAAACAAGAATCCCATCAAACAATTATAATTCTAGGAATTTATTTTAATGAGATTATTGGCAAATTATGAAAGGGCATTTGTACAAAGTTGTTTCCTCGGCATTGTTTATGATAACAAAAGTGAGAAGCAATTTAATGCCCATCAATTACAGAATGGCGTCATTCATCATCAAACGTCATTGAGGATGCACCCATACAATTATAAACTTTGTGGTCATTATAAATGATGATATTCTATATTTATCAATATAAAAAGATATCCATAAAGAATTAGTCAATGAAAAGAAAGCTAAATCAGCTTTTAATTTTTATAAAATTTTCTGTAGGCATGTGTAGGCCCGTGTGTGTGTGTGTGTGTGTGTGTGTGTGTGTGTGTGTAAAGAGTGGATTGCTTACAAGCTTATTAATCAAAAGGTTAGTATGGTTACTTCCCTGGTTGGTGGGACTTTGTATGTATTTGTTTCCTTCTTCATACTTTATTTATAAATTTTACTACAAATTATACAATAAGACTTTCACTCTAAAAGAGGAAAAAGAGGTGCACCTGGGTGGCTCAGTCAGGTAAGTGCCTGACTCTTTGTTTTGGCTCAGGTCATGATCTCCAGGTGGTGAGTTGAAGCCCTGCACTGGGCTCTGCACTGAGCATGGGGTCCTCTCTTTCTCTCCCTCTGCCCCTCCGCTAGCTTGCTCTCTCAAAAAAAAAAAAAAAAAAAAAAAAAAAAAAAAAGATAAAAAAAAGAAAAAAGAAAAAAAGTCTTTTCATTCTGAAAAAAAAGAATTAAGAGAATACACACCCTATGAGAATCCAGTTAGACTTCAAACACAATGAATGAAGAATATGAGACAATACTGTGCACAAATACCGTAAGTCATGAGATGTGTGGCAACACGAGTTGAGAAGACAGGAAAACATGTGGGAATTTTATAGAGGATTAAGACCGGATTTGAGCTTTGAGAGGAAACACAAACTCTGGGTAGGGAGAGAGAAAAGAGTATTTCAGGCAGAGTGGGCAATATGAATAAGAAAGGAAGGTCTGATTTGGTGGGCTGGTGCTTTTTAGTGATGGAAGATGAAATTGCACAGAAAATTCAGAACCAAAGTATTTTCTAAAATCTGCAACAGCTACAACATGCACATGTGATTGTGTTAGCTTTGTTTTGGATTATTTTATTTTTAAAGTTTATTTATTTATTTTGAGAGAGAGAGACAGACACAGGAGGGGCAGAGAGACGGGGAGGGAGAGAATCCCACAGCAGGCTCCACACCATCAGCACAGAGCCTGATGCAGGGCTCAGTCCCACGAACTGTGAGATCATAACCTGAGCCAGAAGCAAGAGTTGGATATCTAACCAACTGAGCCACCCAGGTGCCCCTGTTTTTGGATTATTTTAAAGCAGAACTTCAATGCTGTTGGTGGGCTTTTTTTGTCAAAGTACTCAGCAAGTCCCTCATTATTATCATTTCTCTCTCTCTCTCTCTTTTTTTTAGTCCATTTGGGCTGCTATAACAGAAAGCAATAGTTGATGGGGGCTTATAAACAGTAGAAATTTATTTCTCACAGTTCTGGGAAGTCCAAGATCAAGATACTGGCAAATTCAGTGTCTGGTGAGGGTCTGCTTCCTGATTCGTAGACCACTGTCTTTTCACTGTGTCTTCCATAGAGGAACAGGTGGGGGAGTGCTCTGGGGGTCACTTTTATAAGGAACACTAGTCCCAAGGTTAGGGGTTCTCATGCCTCCTGCAACACTCACTCTGCCTCTTGTCCTCTGCCATATATATATATATATATATATATATATATATATATATATATATATATATATATATATATATATATATTTAATAATAGGCTTTAGCCCTTAAAAGCATGTGTTTGGAGTCAGATGTGATTTGAGTCTCAGTTCTTATCACTTATCTGTAAATGTTAGGTCACAAAACTCTTCAAGTCCTCCATTTTCTTACCTATAAAATGGAAGTAATAATAGCTAACACTAGCCTGAAGATGAGAGAGACAGATTCAGCACATTAGCATGTTTCTTCCTCTTCTTCTCTTCCTTCTTTTTGCTATCGTTTTCTGTCTCTGGGTATTCAACTAGGAAACACCAAAGAACTTCTAAAATCTGAATTCTGGACTTCACTGAATTCATTAAGCCCATCATTTATTTGGTTACATACTGCAGTAACTAAAAGCTAAGGTGTACCCATCATCCTTTCTATGCACATCTTAACAAGGACCTTCCAGAAACACATTTCTTTAAAGTGGAAAAATGTCTTAAGTGGTGAAAGGGTTAGGCTTTGTGGCGGGCCAGTGGGAAAGGTCTCTAGGACACTGAACACATAGAGAATGTGTGCCCTCATTTCTATAGCACAATGGTAAAGATTGCTGCATATGCTGAATGATGAGATTAGCATATTCACCATTCAAAATGGGTTTAATGGAAGCCATTATGCCCACTTTCCCATTTAGAATCTAAAGCCCAAATAGGATGACTTACATAAGATTTTAAAATTATAAAAGCTATAGTTTAGTGATCATCTACTATGTACCAGGTACTTCACATGCATATATCTTGAATGCACAATCCATACTTTATGGATAAGGCTTGGACTTAGGAAGTCTAAGTAACTCATGCAAGCTGACACAATGAGTGATGAAGCCACACTTTACACTATCTCTTTTATTCTAGTGTGCTGCCTCTAGATAGATTTATTCAAGAAATATTACCTAATAGGCATTTTGATGTCATTGAACAAAAAGACAGAAATGAAACATTTTAGAATATAATATTAATAGCCAACACTTAAAATAATGCTTCCAATGTGCAAGAAGCTGTTCTAAGAATTACCATGTATGTGCTCATTCAATTCTGTCACCAACCCACTGAGATAGGTATTATTATCATCACCACTTTACATGCAAGGAAACAAAGAAGCTAGCATTTTGGCCAAGACACAAAGTGAATAAGGATCAGAGGTTTAGAATACTAGTCTGGAGTCCTTGGCCAGTACTTATATGCATTCTTGAATATCATGTACTACTGTATTTAGCAATAGTGATGACACATGGGTCACAGTCTGGGAATCAGGCATCACAAATTATTTTCTGTGACTTCATATGAATACACCAGCCTATACCTACAGTGTCTGGTAGATGGCTGAGCTTGCTGGTACTTCCTGGGGGCTCAGAGCTCCCACATCTCTTCATTTGCTATCCCAAAAGGAACTGAACTGAAGTGAACTTAGATCGCTGGTTCTCAAATTTGGACATACACTGGAATCACTGGAGGAGATTTAAAAAATACTGATGCCTGAGCCCTACCCCCCACAATTCTGATTTAACTAGTCAAAGGTATGGCTTGGCATCAGGATTTTAAAAATCTTCTCAACCATTTTCATGAGCAGTCAAGTTTGAGAACAACTGACCTAGATCAGCAACTCTCAGTGAATTCCACGGACCCCAGGAAGTTCTCTAGAGGGGGTCCATGAGGTACAAACTACTTTCATAATAATATCAAAACATTAGGGTTTTTTTTCCCCCACTGTGTTGACATGGGTGATGATGGTATATAACCATCGGTGGGTAAATGCACTGGTGTCTTAGTATGAATCAAGGCAGTGGCACCAAATTTTATAGAGATGTATTTTCACTGTCACATACTCACGTTAAAAAAAATCAGTTTGATTTGAGAATATTCTCAATGAAGCAGTGTAACGTATTAATTTTACTGAAACTTGAACCTTGGATATACATTATTTTTATATTCTGGGTAACAAAATGGAATGTATGCATAAAGCACTTCTGCATGCTTGTCTTAAAAAAGAGTACTTGTGTAATTGTTTGCGTTGTAAGCTAAACTAGCCTTTTTTTGCGGAGGTGGGGGAAAGAGAAAGTACTGTATTTTTTACTTGAAATTAAGGCTACTGGGCAAATTATGGTTATTTAGACCTGGGTATTTGGTAGACATTTCCTCAAAAATGAGCAAAGTAATTCTTTACCTACAAGGAAAACAACTGGTAATTTTTTTTCTATTTTTTTTTAACATTTATGTATTTTTGAGAGACAGAGTGCAAGGAGGGGATAGGAAGAGAGAGAGGGAGACACAGAATCTGAACCAGGCTCCAGGCTCTGAGCTGTCAGCACAGAGCCTGATGTGGGGCTCAAACTCACAAACTATGAGATTATGACCTGAGCCAAAGTCAGACGCTTAACCGACTGAGCCACCCAGGCGCCCCATGAATAAATATTTTTAAAGAATCTATTTTAGTTTCTAACATAGTAGATATCAATATACAACCAACATAAACAACCTTTCTTTGGGGAACTAAAAAAATTCTAAGACAACGAAGGGGCCCTGAGACCTCAAAGTTTGTGAATTGCTGACCTAGATCGTTCTGTGTTTGAGTCTTAATTGTTCCTGTCACTCCTTATTCCCACCCAGAACTGATTCTGGGTTGTCTACGGGATTAGCTCTAGGCATCCATATGGCAGCCTTGATCTAGAGACAGCCTCAAACATTCCTTGAACCACCACCTCTTAACCGCTTACCTTTCTGCCTGCCTTCTCAGGTCCAGGGGAGATTGTTTTTATGTAGGATGTCTCAAGGTAGGGTTCTTTGAGCTCCCTCTTCCCCAGGATGCCTGGGCATTTCCTAGAAGGATAGATCAAAGCAGGTTCAAGAAGAGCTTCATACTGCTTCTAGAAATACGGCTGCCTTTCCTCTCAGCCATGATTGCTGACTAGGGTCTTCCTACCTGGTAGTACCCATTCTGAGGTGCACTGTTCCTTCCTGAAAGTTGGGATTCTTTTGGTTAATTCCCCAAAGCCATTACATATGTGTATATATAAGCCTGAGCCTTTATTATGGGCAGGGCTTGTGCAGTTGCTACCAGTGGGGTTCCTGTGTCATTGTGATGAGGATGCATGTCAGTGGAGTGAGTATCTCTAGCAGCACATGCTGACATACCTGAGCCTCAGGGCACCTGTAACCTTACTGAGTCCTTTACACCTAGAGTATTACTAAGCACAGGTGTTGACTACAACTCGCTTTAGGTGCAAGTCTGCATCTGATGTGGGATCGGAACCTAGTTCTACATTCAGACCCCGCTCATTCTACTATAAGCCTGGGAAGAGAACACTTACTCGGACGCCGTGGGCTCCTTTATCTCTGACCCTCTGCTCCCTCCAGGTTCTGGAGGGAGGAATCCTGGAAAAATCATCTATTTCATAATTTCCACCTTCGCAAGCACCCCTGGTTTGCTGCCTTGAATGGGATGGCATCTTCTTGTCTGCTTTGTTAGCTTCCTCCCCAGGGACCACTGCAGACAAGCGCTGGGAAAGACACTAGAACCTTTTTGGGGGCATGATAGTACCACCCATGTTTTATTCTCTACTTTTTAATCCAAGAACTCCCTTCAGTGATTCTGCTTTACTTAAATGCTCTATTTGTTATTTCAAGTGAGAAACACAAACTCTTGGGGCACCTGGGTGGCAGAGTCGGTTAAGCATCTGACTTTAGCTCTGGTCATGATCTCACGGTTTGTGAGTTTGAGCCCCACACTGGGCTCTGTGCTAATGGCTCAGAGCCTGGAACCTGGCTTTCGATTCTGTGCCTCCCTCTCTCTCTGCCTCTCCCCTGCTTGAGCATGCTCTTGCATGCACACACTCTCTCTCTTTTTCAAAAATAAACATTGGAAAATTTTGAAAAAAATAAGTAAAAACACAAGCTCTTTCAGAAGAAAGATACTTCCTATATGTGGCTCACAAATAAATGAATAACTATATTACTTATTGGCAGAAGCTTTGTGGTCCATAAATACTCCCTAGCTTGAGGGTCAGCTATAATATTCTGTGAGAATTGCAGCATAAACTTTGACTTCTTACAATTGCGTGAAATTCAGTGTTCACCAATTCTTTTGTGTTCCCACACTCCCTGTGGCCCAACTCAGGGCAGTTGATCTTGGTCAGGAAGCAACTTCTAAATAAGTGAAAATTCTGTATAACTAAGCGAGAACCACAGTCTTAAGAATGTTGAAATTGTTTTTATGGTAGCATTGATGAATAAAAAATCCATTTCTTGGGGGGTGGGTCAGCATCACCTGCTTTCTTGTAATTCAGAAGTGAATTCTTAGCATTTTCCTTTGGTCATAAGTTCTTATCAAAGTTTAAAAAAAAATTTTAATGTTTATTTATTTTTGAGAAACAGAGAGAGAGACAAAGCATGAATGGGGGAGGGGCAGAGAGAGAGAGCGAGAGAGGGAGACACAGAATCCCAAGCAGGCTCCAGGCTCTGAGCTGTCAGCACAGAGTCCCACACGGGGCTGGAACTCACAAACCACAAGATCATGACCCCAGAGGAAGTCAGACGCTTAAATGACTGAGCCACCTAGGCGCCCCTTATCAAGTTTTATTTTGGTTCCATCTTTACAGGACAAGGTCTGTTGTATCAAAATGGATTAGACTGCCCCTTACTCCAGTTCAAAATCCAAGCTCCATGACCACCCTTGTGTGCATTGGCTGCCAATGCTCATGCTGATTCTACGCCTCTCATGGCAGTGTTCCTTGGCCTTGTCGACGTTTTAGAGGTGCTCAAGCTTTGGGTCTACCTTCCATTACCAAACCCCTCTATGTATTGCTTAGGGAAATGCTAGCCCCTGTAAAAATAAACTCCAAAATTATAGTAACTTACAATAAGATTATATTTCATAATCTCCTAAGTCCCATTCAATTCTCTACCATACATAGGGTGATTCAGGGAGCGAGGCTCCTCCCACCGTGTAGCTCTTCCCTCCTTCAGATTCCCCCGCACTCTCTGGCTATAGCCCACAAATTATAGGAGGCTGTGCTTCCTAACTGCCTCGGTCCAGAAGCAACTGGTGCATTCCTTCCACACACATTCCATTGGTGACAACTATTCATAGGGTCCACCGGGAGGCAAGGGGAGCTAGGAAATGTAGTTACTGGCTGGGCACCCACTCCCCAAGGAATATAGTATGTAAAGCTATAGTATGTAAGGGGGAACACAATCGTTTTTATTGTAGTAAAAATATAAATTATAAAAGTTACCACTTTTTTAATGCATCTTAAGTGTACGTCTCAGGGGCATTATGTATATTTACACTGTGGCGCCCATCACTGCCACCCACCTTCCAAACTTTTTCATTGTCCAAAACTGGAGCTCTGTACCCATTAAATAGTTTCCTGTCCCCCCTCTCCCCCAGACCCTGGAAACCACCATTTGACTTTCTGTGTCTATGAACCTGACTACTTTAGGTACCTCACACAAGTAAAACCATGGGATATTTTTCGTCTTGTGTCTGCCTTATTTTACTTAGCACGACGTGTTCAGGATTCGTCTGTGTTGTAGCAGGCAGGTATCAGAATTTCATTTCTTTTTAAGGCTGAATAACATTCCACCATACGCAGACACGACGTTTTATTCATCCACGCATCTGACAACGGACACTTGAGTCATTTTCATCTTTTGGCGATTGTGGTTAATGGGACTATGAACACAGATACACAAGTACCCCTTGGAGTACTTACTTCCAATTCTTCTGGGTATATACCTAGAAGGGGGATTGTTGGATCGTATGGTAATTTTATTTTTAACCTTTTGAGAACCTGGCATGTCGTTTTCCATAGCCATTGCGCTTTTTTACATTGGGGAGCACAACCGTTAATGAACAGTTAATTATCTCTGTGAATTTGTGCAATTAATGGACGTCCACGAGTCTCATTTTCCTCGGAAAAAACAGTTGGTACTACCTCACAGATTATCACGGGGCTTAAATAAAATAGTGTATGCGAAGCCCTTAGCACGTGGCTGGCACGTAGTATGGGATGAAGGCACAATATTTCTTTTTTCCTCCTCATCTCATACACCCCACATCACCACATCCTACTTTTCCCCCATTCGATTCCCTCCGAGCTTTCATTAGTGAAAGTTAGCTACTCTTGGATTAACAGATGTTCCAGCCCAACCACACCACGTCTGGGACCTGTGCTTTCAGGAGAAGGAGCTAGAACGCTTGGTGGCCGACAGTTTCTGTGGCTGGCTGTTGGGGAGGAAATGCTTAAACAAGAAGCCTGCAGCTCCACCCCAGGGGGTGCCCTAGGAGATGCTCCTCTGCTAGATTAGTGCTGGGTCTTTGGGGAAAAACTAGTCAACAACTCGGCGACTAAATCATCCTTCCTAAGGCTTCCCCACTTCAGTTTTAGTTAGGATTGCTTCTCTTGCCTGAACAGTTTTCCAATTCACACCTCGCTTTCTTTCTTACTATTCCAGACGGGCCATGCTGATTTAAACAAGAAACTAAGAGTTACTGGACACCCATCTGGAATGCCAGTCCGCTAACTGGTGGGAATATCCAGTCACACTAACTGGTGGTGCCCTCAGACGAAAACCAAGACCGACCTCCCTTCACTCCCCTCTGTTCCTCACCTTCTCGCTGGATCTGTGGGGGCATTCAAGGCTCTGCCTCCGTGGGAGCCATGGGCGAGACCACTCTGGCCTTCAGTGAACAGCCTCCGAATTTTGATTCTGGCCCTGCTGGCCCCTCCCCCAGCCCCTCCCTTCACCAAAAGAAGTGACTGGGGAACTTGCTTTCCCTCCAGGCACCAACTTCTTCACTGGGAAATTTAGAGAGGTCAACTAGATCGGGAATTGAATGTGATGATCTCACAGGCTTCCCCAAACTCCAAAGAGTCTGGGGGCCTTTGCTTTCCTTGACAGTTTGAGGTGCTGCGTGATGTTTTCCATACCTTTTATCAAAGCTAAGAAGACATTTACCAGCAGGGAGACATTTTTCTTCACGCGCAAACGTACTCATGATCAAAATGTTGGAGGATTATTGTGTTCTTACATGGCAATACACAATCAAACACCAGATGCTCGGCATATTCCAGACAGAAGGGGCAGCTGAGGAATTCGATCGCTTTCATCTGATAGACTGATAACTAAGAGGCGACACAGACACCTTGATGATGGCTCAGCCTTGGGCTCCCCTCAGACAGACTGCTTTGGAACCACGCACAGAGCCATCTCTGAAGCTGGCCAGGATGGCAGCCGCATGTTTGAGGTGGGGAAGTCGGAGTGGTGGGGGCCAGGGGTGACATGAGCTTTACTCAGCCACAAGACTGCGGGCACCGAAGCACTAACAACAAAAGCCCCAAGAAGAGGAACAAATGGAAATGGATGATTCCAGAGAGGCCTCTGGGAGACTGTCAGACGTTCTCTCCAATGCTTTCAAGTGGAATTATAAAGTAAGGTTGGAACGTTTTTACAGGAGGCAAACATGAGAATTTGCAACCATGCCGTTATGTTTACAAAAAAAAGGAACGTGGTGAAATCATCTCTGTGACACAGAATAAAGAAAACCTCATAAAATGGAGCCTGGAGGCTAGACGTGGGAACTTTCACAAACCTACCACTCACCGTCAATTGCAGACCCACGTCGGGGGAGACTACCTTGCACACGCCCTTGCATGCCCACAGGAAGAAGCCTACACTGCACTATCCAAGCAGAAGGGAGAAAGATTTTCTTCTGCAGTACCAGCCGAGCCAGTGAGAGACTGTCTCAGCTCAGCCAAGGAAAAGCCAGTACACTTCAAACTCCCAGTTTCCTCCAATGGAAGGAGGAAAATTTTAATTTTAATTTTTTATTTTTTTATTATTTTTTTATTTTTTTGAAGTTTTTTAAACGTTTATTTTTGAGAGACAGAGAGAGAGGCAGAGGGTGAGCGGGAGAGGGGCAGAGAGAGGGGGAGACACAGAATCTAAGGCAGGCTCCAGGCGCTGAGCTGTCAGCACAGAGCCCAACATGGGGCTTGAACTCACGAACCGTCAGATCACAACCTGAGCCAAAGTCAGACACTCAACCAACCGAGCTATGCAAGCGCCCCTGGACTTTTTGTGTACAAAAGCCTCTTCCAACTCCCTTTTTCACTACAAAATGGCAAAAATAGCAATCCTGTCCTTTGTTTTCCAGACTAGCTTATGGTTTCACCATAGCTTGCAAGTCCTGAATTGCAATTCTCTGCTATTCCTGAATAAGCCCATTTTTGCTGGCGAAATAACTTAGAGTTTTATTTTTAAAGTTGCCCCCATCTATATGGAAAAAGTATATATTTCTTCTGCCACAAAAGGCCATAAGGAGAAGCACTTTAATATTGATATAATACATTATTTGTAAACACGACCACATCTTGATATTTTTAGCAAACACATACCTTGTTATTTGTATCTAAGTACCTGTACTATTTATTGCTAACCTCATCTTTTGGATTCTGTCAAGAATTAGAAAAATGGGTGTCCTGTGGTGTGATCGAATCCGTTCGGGTCAAGAGCTGCCCGACTTTTGTTTTCCTCTCCCTCATTCCTTTTGGGTCCCCTCACCTCCACGGTGCCCAGTGCTTCTGAGGCACGTTCAAGTTCCTCTGTCAACAAACAAAATGATTTCTTACGTGCATTCACACCGGTGTTCTATTGACTTCATGCTCTTCACTTCCAGGGTTTCTTGCGTTTGAAAAGAGAATGGTGTTTGTGGACACCACGCCTAACCTATAGAACGAGGTCTCAAATCAGGGAATTTCAGGCATAAGGGCACCTGGCTTATTTAGAGAGAAGTCTGATGGCAGAAGGAGCCTCTGGTGAGAGCACTGGGGTGGCTATTTACGTGGCTTACAATTCAAGCCTCTTGCACTGTACCCACAGCATTACCTTTTCTACAAGCTTTATTATTCCCATGAGCTGGGTCTGAGGCTAAATTAGGTTGATATAAATCTCAGCTGGTGGTTGTGGATGCATGCCTTAATGAATGAGATCTGGTATAATTTGTCTGGAAATACGACTGTGAACTCCCTCCATCGGCTTCCATTTTCCTGTTCGTTGGCTCCGGCAGATGATTTTGCAGGCTGTTTGAGTCACTTCAGGTGAGCCTTCAGCCATGAGCAACCATTGCCATTAAAGCCTCAGCACCGCAGCTGCAGGACCCTGTGGCCCACAGAGGCACGCGGGAGGGAAGCCCGACTCTGTTTATTTGAAAACTAACTTCTCTGATACACAGAACCACTATGATTCTCCTCACGCCAGGAACCAGAGGCAAAAATTAACGACACGTCAACTCTCAGCTTTCATTCCTATTGGCGTTTGCCTGAATGCTTGGAGTCACGGAACTACTGGTTTGAATGGAACATGAGGATGCCCTGTACTTCTGAAGGGGACAGGAAAATCGAATTTGGGGTGGGGAGGACACAGGGCTTTCTCCAGGTGAACTCCTTCTGGGGCCTGGGGTGGAAGGGGTCAGAAGAACGTGGGAGAGTTTGAAATCATCTCAGGGAATTGATTTTCCCCCTGAGCTGGTCACTCAGGCAACTAACTGGTGCCCCCAGCCATGTGACAATCAGACTCCTTGTCACTCCACACCTCGGTGTCTCATCCTGAGAGGACAATTTCTCTTAAGATTAATAAAGCTGAAAGAGAAGACAATATGACCGTGGAGGGACTACACACTGGACGCCAGAGCCAAGAAGACATCAGCCACCACCGCTGTCTCTGCCCACAAATCCTTTTTGTTCTTTTCCAGTCTCTGTCCTTTTCAGTCAGATTTAGATCCTGAGTCTTCTTTAAATGGGGATTAGCATAACACAGCGTTCTTTGAAAGTCCCACTAAATAAAAGACACTCTGAAGCATCTCTTGATGTTTAATAGATGTCAAATAATGGTAATGTGCTGTTATTAAAAACGTTGGTTTCCTGAAGTGACTCAGAATTGACTTGTTTTTCTTTCTGCACAGAGAGATCTATTTGGCTGTACAATGCCACCCCAGAAAGATGCGGAGCGGTGAATAATTTAATAATTGCACAAAAACATTTTGCACTTTGACAAAGCACATAAAAATAACCCTTCAGTTATAGCATATAGTCATTTCTCCCCATTTTTTCCCTTACAATTTCAAAGGTCAGAAAGAAGACTAAAATTCTTTTGAACAGTGTGTAAAAAGAATTTTATTAAAAGCAGTCCTAATTAATTTAATATACCTGACCTCTTTACTCCACAGAACAAAAGCTGGAGGCTTTACCTATCAGTTGACTAACTGAATTTTACTTACGGCTATTATTATAAGCTGCGGTCCTGCCATTATCCGGCATTAACATTTACAGCAATGCCTGGTAAACACTGCCATAATTGGTGATGTGAACCAATTGAAGTTATTTCTATAAGGAAGGGTATTATAGGTTACACATTATGATTTCATGTAATTCTGCATTCAGAACACACATACTAGTTAATTGGAAAGATCTAAGATTTTGTTTGTCTCGTGTTCTTCCCAAGTAATTTGAAGTACTGAGAAAAGCACGGGAGGCATGTCAGTGGATCCAGATTTGAGTCTTGGCACTATGATTGACTCACTAACAAGGAAAGAATAGGTTTTGTACTCTGTCACTGGAGGTGGAATGAGCTTACTCTGTCCTGTTATCTGTCAGGGTTACTGCGATGCTCAAAAAAGATAAGGTGATGTTCTTTGTAAATTGCAAAGGATTTCGCACGTGACAGATTTTCTTTATCAATGATGTAAGTTCAAGGGAATGGTAGGCTTATGGTGGAAACGAAAAAAGAAAAATAGGGAAGGAGGGAAAATGAAATATATTTTTGAGTGGCCACTACATACCAGGCATTTTAGAAATTTTCAGCACATTTAGGCCTTCCAACCGTGGGAATAAAGTGATACGCGATCACTCATTCAGTTTCCAAATCAGAGTTAACATCACTTGTTTAAGATCACGTAGATAGTAAGCATTGGGGTGGGCACTGCTACCCATTATAGTCTGTCTTTCCAGAGAGAATATATTTTCTCTTTCAAACATAGTTCCTTGCTGAAGAGGCTGATAAGCATATTTATTTACTCATTTGCTTGTTCAACAAACATTATTTTTTTGCTTTGCTGAATTTTTGTTTGAAATAAGTTTTTTTAAAATTTTTATTTGGAGGAAGTTTTTGTTTTGGGGGAGGTTTATTTTGTTTTGTTTTGTTTGAGAATTTGGTAGGAAAATTTGCATCTTGTAATAGAACTAAACACCCCTGCCCCTCTGAACTGCTATAATTTTTGGAATTAACTTTAAAGAAATAGCTATTTTTTGTTACTTTAAAATTTGGTTTTTTCTTTTTTTTTATGATAGGCCCATGCTTTATTCAGTAAGCTGTTGTGCTGCTAAGAATTTAAGTCCCTTGAGGACGGGGTCTGCACAATGAATACTCACTGTAAAACCAGTTTAGCCTACTTTCAACTTTTCTATCAGTGATTTCATGTTGACCAGTTCAATCCATACGAATAACCTTGTTACATTGCTTTAATATACCCCTTATTTGTTCAATGTATCTGACCTATCCATTTCCTCAGGCCTTTTTAAAAAATTCCAGTGTAGTTAAGATACGGTTTAATATTAGTTTCAGATACAATATAGTGAGTCAACAATTCTATACATTACTCAGTGCTCATCAAGATAAGTGTGCTCTTAATCCCCTTCATCTATTTCACCCATCCCCCTACCCACCTTCCCTCTGGTAACCATCAGTGTGTTCTCTATAGCTAAGGGTTTGTTTTTTGGTTTCTCTCTCTTTTTTCCCTTGTTCGTTTGTTTCGTTTCTTCAATTCCACATATGAGCAGAATCATATAGCATTTGTCTTTCTCTGACTGATTTATTTTGCTTAGTATTATGCTCTCTAGCTCCATCCACGTTGCTGCAAATGGCAAGATTTCATCCTTTTTTATGGCTGAGTAATATTCCTGTGTGTGTGTGTGTGTGTGTGTGTGTGTGTGCGCGCGCGCGCGCATCAATCACATTTTCTTTATCCGCTCATCTATTGATGAATACTTAGGTTGTTTCCATAATCTGGCTATTGTAGATAATGCTGCAATAAACATAGGGGTGCATGTATCCCTTTGAATTAGTGTTTCTGTATTTTTTGGGTAAATACCCAGTAGTTTGATTGCTGGATCACAAGGTAGTTCTATTTTTAATTGTTTCAGGAAACTCCATACTGATTTCCACAGTGGCTGTACCAGTTTGCATTCCCACCAACAGGGCAAGAAGGTTCCTATTCCTCCTCATCCTTGCCAACACTTGTTATTTCTTGTATTTTCAAGTTTAGCCATTCTGACAGGTGTGAGATGATATCTCATTGTGGTTTGAGTCACATTTTCCTGATGTTGAGTGATGTTCAGCACCTTTTCATCTGTCTGTTGGCCATCTGAATGCCTTCTTTGGAAAAGGAACTTAAGCAGTATTAAGAAAATATTTACCATTGGTTTTTTTCCCCTTAAATGCTTGTATTTCCTCAGTTAACCATGCACTATTATAACTTTTATTTATTTGTTTTTGTATTTTTATTGAGATATAATTGACATATTACATTAGTTTCAGGAATATAACATAATGATTCAGTATTTGTATATATTGCAAAATGATGACGATACTAAATCTAGTTAACCTATGTCTCCGTGTTCAGTAAACATTTACTCTTTGTCAACAAGAAGTCATTGTTCTTTGTTCTGTTGAGGAAAGAAAAATGAAAAAAATGCAGCGCTATGCTTATGGAATTAAAAATCCATGGTCTACAGCTGATTCTTGGTGTTTCCTACTGAGGGCAGGGGGAAGGATAATAAAAAACACTGGGAAATAGACAAAGTCTCAGACTGATGATGAAGTTTTCTAAGTCACTGCCATTTCTAGTTAATGAAGAACCATGCAGAAACCTCTGTTGTTTTTTGTTTGAAATACAAGAAGATTGGCCATGCTCTGCTTGGTAACTGGAGTCTTACGAACATAAAGAATTGTTAAGAGTGCTGGCTCTTGAGTCAGAAGGCTCCTAGCTACACTTACCAATTGTGTAAACCTGTACTCCCAAAGTTGTTAAGAAGATTAAATGAATGGGTGCCTCTGTATGTGTGTGTGTGTGTGTGTGTGTGTGTGTGTGTGTGTGTGTGTGTGTACATGGCATATAATGTGTGTTAAGCACTTAACACAATGCCTGCTTGGCAAGCAGTTCTCCAAGGGTCACAATTATTATAATTGACTTGAGGACTCAGGATTTAAGGACACATAAATCATTACTCTGAATGTCAGTTTTGATTGCAAAGGGCAGCTGATCCAGGTAGCCTGTCTGCTTACTGATTGAGCTGAGTTTAGGAATCTCTTAGGTTTATTTATAGTGGATTATCTTACTATTTTTAACCTGAATTCCTGGTAACAGTTTTTATTTATGTTGTTCTTATGAAAGGGTGTGGCAGAAAAAAAGTCTAGCTAACTAAGGGTTTGAATTACTTGATATCTGATAAATTATATTTTGTTAACTCTGCCCTTAAAATGCTCCCTTTTTTCCCCCTGACAACTTCCCTTTAATTATTGTGGGGGATAAGCATAGGAATCCCCCACGCTTACACCAAGGGGTTAACAAGGCATAAATAAATACAAAGCCATAAAATGCTCACACCCGAGTTTGGGTAAACCAGATTGGCACCCCAAGAATAGGGGGGTGCAAAAGCACCCCGAGAATAGGGAGGCACAAAGGTGCCAGAAATAGGGGTGCAAAGGCACCCCAAAACAGAGAGGGGGTGCAGAGCCCCCAGAATAGAGAGGGAGAGGCAAAGGCCTAAAATAGGTATGGCGCAAAGGTGCCCAATATATAGGTGTATGAAATAGACAAGATTAGATGTTCAGGGTGGAAGCACCCCCCAATTTAGTACCTATAGCAGAAAAGCTGCTTTCACCGGAGAATAGGGCCAGGTTAGGTAAATTGGTGAACTGGACTATGGGCTGCTGTGTTGCAGGCAAAGCAGCCCAGAGCAGAGATGGCTAACAACAGAAAAGGTTCCTTGTCAACCCTGAGGTTATTTCCCCCTGTCTCATCCCTGAGGCTAGTTAAGGTAAACAGTGGTGCTGTCTCCAGTCTGCTGTAAACAACCCTCCTCCCGACTTCCCGGCACCCGGATTTTGTTTTATATTAACCCAAACCCCTAACCACGAATATCCTTAAGACCCCCTTTCCCTCACGTCCACAAGTTAATGTTCACAGATTCATTGTCCCTTTGTGCATGTCCATCGCCATGTTTGTAAGCCTTCTGATCCTAATAAAAGCGGGGCAAGGGCCCTTCTTCGGGGCTCTTGTCTTTTGCTGGACATTAGCCATCTCTCACTTTCAATCCTGTGTCCCGCTCTTTTGTTAGAGAGAACTTTAGACCCAGAGTCTACGACAAATTATATTTGTTACATTCACGGAATACTTACATTGCATCAGACACGGTTCTAAGTGATTCTCATGAATGAACTTATTCTTCTAAAACCCACTGGGGTGGGTCCTGCTATGGGACATCTATTTGGTGTGACCTGCTGACTCATGGATTAACATAAACTGCAAGAAACAGCAAACACTGAGTGGGGTTTTTGCTTTAGAAGAACCATAGGACTTGTTTTGCAGATAAGGACACCGAGGCTCGAAATGTTAACTAACCTGTCCAAGCAGGTAGGTGTGAGGCTGAGGTCTGAGCACAAGCAGCCTGGCTCCAGACACATAGAACGCATCCCAACCATAAAACCAACCAATTCTATATGTTTTAACGAACATGATGAAATCAACCCTTGTCTCCATGAGGAAGCAACAGGTGTTCGGTGACTGGTAAGCCCCCAGATCTTTCCCTTGGTGCATCATGGTGAAGGAACAAGAACTGGTCGGGGCATTAGGAACCGGAAGCTCTGGCTTTCAGAGTCTGACACCAGTTTGCCATGTGGCCTAAATAAACGACTCTCTAATCCTTAGTTTTCTCATCTGTAAAATGAAGTTTTGGACCAGATGATCTCAAGGGACTCTCCCAGTTCTGTAAGTAAGTGGTGTTTGAGTCTGGGAATTGTAAAATTAAGCAAAACTGCCCTACTGTTGATTAAAGTGATCACTATAGATGGACACTGATAAAACAGCTTATCCAGGGTGGAAAGGGGGCGCCATGATTGTTTTTATTTTGTTTTGTGTTTTCCCCTCAATAGTCTGGCTCAGATCAATCCACTGGATTTGTTAGTTATTCCCTAGGAAAGCAAGGAACTGGGCTGGGATGTAGCACAGAGCAGGTATGTTCTGACGGTGCTGAAAGGAAGGTAGGAAAACAAAGGAGTTTGGGGGCTTCAAGTACTGCTTGGGAGGGTGTTGAGGATGGCGGGGCTGCGTGGCAGAAGCAAAGGCTCTGGGGTTGGTGGTGAGAAAGCTGTGGGGAGTCTCTATGTTGTACTTATTCTGAGAGCACTGTTTTGTGGAGCTTTTCTTCCTCCAATGACCAACTGTCTGGGAGCTGACATGTCATTTAAGTTGGCCAATATCAGAATACTTCCTTGAGATTTGTTATTGTTGTTATTGTTGTTGTTGTTGTTGTTTTTAATGACTAAAAGGGAAAAGGGGCAACTGCTCTCTGGTGATAAGATGGGAGGCCCAGGACCTGCCAGCAAACTCATTCTCCAATTTGTGGAGGAAATGAACTTGAGAGACCAACCCTGATCTACAAAGGGAAGCACATTCTGGTAATACTGGAGTCTCTGATTCCATTAATTCCAAAATCCATGCCCACAATTATTTTTTTGGTCTTTTTCCCCTAATGTAACCACTTCCTGGACTCTTTAGGCAAACAAATAAACAAACAAACCCACTCCATGTGTCTAAGCTAGCTTTTGTTGCATTTCTATAACACAGAGGAAATAACAAGAACAATTCAATTCACTAATAATTGAACTCAAGTCAATTAGACTCTGAACCCAGAATGCATGAACTACCTAAGGTAGCATGTAAAATTTTATTGGTTTTTGTATTTCTCTGTTGTAAAGATGTGTGGCTTCTATCAGATTCTCCAAGGGGGGTAGGAGCCAAAAAAGGATAAAAACAATTGCACCGGGGAGTGTGTGCACAAGGGTGAGATCATTGATGCAGGAGTTCAATAACCAGCCATCGACTGACTCCAGCACACATCAAGTGAGTGTCTGCTGAGCTTCAGATACCGCACTAGGTTCACGAAGGACACCAGATAAATGGCATGGCCTCAAGCAGGGCACATCTTGTGGGCAAAAGACACAGCCAGAGGGAAACAGAATGGAGTAATTTTTGTTAACAGAGGCACACGATATGCGCCCCTGTGGGAAGCAGGAGCTAAGGGCTGTTTCTTGCTAGGGTTTAGGAATGAGGAGCAAAGTGGTGGGCAGAGGTGTGAGGCTCCAAAGTCTGGGCATGGCATCGTCCACCTGTGCGGTGTAGTGGCTGGAAACTCAGATTCTGGTATCAGCCAAGTGGGCTGATGTCCTCCCCAGGCGACTTACTGACTGTGGGACTTTGGACCTGGCATTGCTGAGCTTGAATTTCCCCATTTATACCAGTGAAATAATAATAGTATCCACCTCATGGGGCAGATGGAGGGTCATAACAGTTGGTACAGGGTGAGGGCTCAATAAAAGGTGGCCATCGTGGTTGTGGGTGTTGAATAAGGGGAGATGATGGAGCAGCCTTGGCCAAGAGTGAAGCGAGGACGAGCCAGAGAGGGGGAGATGTGTATAATGACCGAGAACAGCAAATGTGCTTTGCTTGGAACCAGATCCTTCAGATGACTTTGGAGAGGGAAATCAGGATGCTTTGGTGGCCAGGCTTGGGAATTTGGGAGGCAGCAGCAGGTGGCTATGTGTTATGCAAAGGTCTAACATGGTTGAAGCTAGATGTTAGAGTGAAAACTGGCCGCAGGGTGGAGGAAAGGCAGCCCTGGGGGTAAATGGTAGTGACAGGGGAGGAAGGAGAGGGTAGATCAGCGGTCAAGAACCTAGGCTTTGGCGTCCGATACACCTGGTTTCAACTCTTGCCTCTCCCTCTTAGTATTTATTCAAATTTCTCAGACAATCAATTCTTTACAATGATGTGGGAGTAGTATTTACCTGCTGGAGCCATAAAGGGGATAATGCATGTTAATGAGTTAATTTTCCATTTACGTGGCACATAGAAAAACTGCATTTTTAGTTATTATTATTATATTATTGGAGAACAACGAAGTGTTTCTCCCGAGACTGGATCTTTCCTTGTCCCCAGCACAGTCAGCACACAAGGTCTAGAGATGAGGCTCTGGTGGCTCTACCTCCCTTTCTGCCAGTATCATTCCCCACTTAGTACTCTCGCTTAGTATTCGTAGCTTTTTGTGGCTTATATTACTCTGGGTGTTGACAGGCCCACAGCAAATGGATGCCCAAGCTTGGATCTCAATGTGACCCATAGGCGGCCATCATGACAGCAATGCCTCCTTCCTGTCGAGTCAACGCGAGGAGTAGCAACCAGTCCCCACCCAGAACAAAGGCTAAATACTTGGGCTTGTTGCTTAAAATGGGCAAAATCTCTGTGACATTTGTAATGTCATTCTAAGACAGGGAAAAATCGTTTCAAATGGAAAGAGAATTGTAGGCTAAAAAAATGAGAACTCATCTCTTCCTTTTTGAAATCCAGGCACAAAATGATTGATTCTCATTTTAAAACACTGAAGAAGAATTAGAAAGAAAAGTTTTTCGAAAGCAGGCGTTTCAGACCGTGGGGCTGGAAGATATGCCAGGTCATTCCTCCTAACATTTATTAACTTCGTTCTACTGATCTTTCTTTCTGAAGCTTTCCTTCAATTGTATTCTTTCAATTTCATCTTTGAATTTCAATTTCATCTTCCCACACAATCTGCTCCCTTTAAATGCTTTAGGCATTAGGAAGACCCAGGGTAACATCCAGAAAAGAATTGATACACATGGCAATTGTCTGATGGTTACTAATTTCTGTGCAATTCATGTTGGTGATAATGATGACGATGATAAACATTTACAGGGTTCTCACTATTTTCCGGGCACTGTTCTCAGAGCTTTATGTTTTATTAACTCACTTGATCTTAGCAACTCTATGGGTGAGGTAACATTGTTTCTTTATCTTGAAGATGAGGAAACTGAGGCACAGGGAAGTTAAACAATGTGGTCAAGGTCACACAGCTCTAGGAAGATAGGGAGATACAATCTATAGATTGTCTATCTGTAACCACAGTTCTTTGACGACCAAACCCATTGCATTCTTATGATCTTATGTTGCTAGCATGTTACCTTCTCGCCTAAATTAAGATTAACGATCACCTCTGTAATGGTTTCATTAAAATTTCACAAGCTAGGAAGACAAACTGGCATGACGTACAGACACGGCAGAATATTTCCATTTTCTAAAATTACCTCAGTCCACACCACAGAGAGGTCAAGGTCCTTCATTAGAATGATGGATGCCATCTTCATATTCCTGGCCTTTTAAGCTCCTTTCACTTCTAGGTGATTTCTTCCTTTCCTTGTGGCTCCTCAATTTCTTTCTTCTTTCTATTTTCTCACCGATTTCTTTCATTCTCTCAGCCAACATGCCTTCCTATTGCTAAATGCTGTAGCACAAACTACTCTTCTTCCTGGAAAAGAAGTAACAAACCAATTTACCTCTTTAGGGGTCACTCTCGTATACCTGGGAGTGTTACGTCAAATAGGTCACTGATATTTAGACCGACTCTGACCCCCATTTCAATTTGTGGGTTCTTTCTCCACAACAAGCAACTCGTCTACACCACCTGGGTGTCCTACAATTCAACTCAATCTTGATACTGTTTCTCTGGAGATAGCATCAGATCCCAAAGGTTGAGGGCTCGCTCCCATAAGCTGTCCCCACTTTAGATGCCAGTCTCAAAGCCAGCATGTTCACTGTACTTCAGACACGGTGGTTGTAAATGACAGCTTCTCACGATCCCCTTCTTGGTTTTGGTGAGTTTGCTAGAGCGGCTCACAGGATTCAGGAAACCAGCTTATTCACTTGATTACCAGTTTATTACAAAGGATATTGTAATCCTTTGTAAAGGATAGGAATCAATAGCCAGATGAAAAGCTACATAGGACGAGGTCCCAAGAACAAGAGTTTCTGTCTCAGAGCAGTTTGGGGCCCTGCACGGAGGCACATGAACACATTCTGGTTCACCAAGCTGGAAGCAATTCGAACCCAGTCCTTCCGGGCCATTGGTTATTGATCTCAGTCATCAGCTCCTCTCCCCAGGGATCAGGAGTGGAGGGAGAGAGGGGATGAAAGTTCCAACCCTCTGATCACTGGTTGGTTCCCCTGGCAACTAGCCTCCAACCTTGGGCTAGGCTTCCAGAAGGTCACTTCATTAACATAACAAAAGACACTTTCTCAATTTTATCACTTAAGAAATTCCAAGGATGCCACAAACTTGGATGAAGACCAGACATACATTTATTATAAACTGTGTATTATTTTTCGCTCTATGCTATAGTGTGTGCATGTGTGTGTGTCTGAGTATGAAACTATTAGTGGAAATTTTCTTAGAAAAAAGAGGGGGGAGTTTTCTTGTTCTTTGTTTTGCATTGCTTTTAAATTCTAATCTCTTATTATTTTTTTTAAATACAAAGAATTAGGGGCACCTGGGTGGCTCCGTTGGTTATGCGTCCAACTCTTGATTTCTGCCCAGGTCATGATCTCATAGTCGTGAGACTGAGCCCCGCATAGGGCGCCATCTGGAGGGTGGAGCCTGCTTGGGATTCTCTCTCTCCCTCTGCCGTTGCTCCTCCCGTTTGTGCGCGCTCTCTCTCAAAAATAAAAATAAATAAAAATAAAAAATAAAATGAATGAACCACATGTATTCATTAGCTGGGGCTGCCATAACAAAGTACCACAGACTAGGGGCTTGAACAACAGAAACGTGTTTCCTCATGGTTCTGGAGGCTGGAGGCCCGAGAAATAGGTGTTCCCAGGGTTGGTTTTGAGAGAGGGCCAGGAGGGAAGAATCTTCTGCCGGCCAATCACTCTCTTCTCCTTGGGTCTTCACGTCATCGTCCCTCTGCACGGATCTGTGTCCACCTCTCCCCTTCTTATTAGGACACCAGTCATACCGGATTAGGGCTCACCCTAGTGGCCTCATTTTACTTTAATTACCTCAGTAAAAACCCTGTCTCAGAAAATGGTCACATTTGAGATACTGGGGGTTAGGATTTCAACAGACCAAGTTTTTAGAAAGGACGTAATTCAGTGTGTTACACCATACAAAATAAAGATGCCCATTAGTTCATTTACTTCTACTTCAAAAACAAGCATTCTTATGGGGAGGTTTTTCTTTTACTGGTACTGGCTAAAGAAATGATTGCAAGTATAGACCATGCCGTGTTTCTGGAAATCTTCACAATGTCCCCAGAATGTCTTAAGGTGGATTTTTTTCTTTTCAGTAAAGACAATGTTATAATCTGGGGGTTGCATTTCTGACACAGTATTTTCGGTACTAAATTTTTCCACCATTTTCTCCAGCTGGTGAAAGGTCCAGCTTGGATTTTTACCTTTTCTATGTTTTCTCTTACTTTCTAACCCTTTCTTTTGTGCTTTCTGATTTTTTTTTTTTTTTTTTTTTTTTTTTTGGATTGTAGGGACCAAGGGCAGGCTGCCCCAGGAGGAGTCACTTTGGCATAAAGATTGTTTTGAGTTACAAGCAAACAAGACCCAGCAGACTCACGAAAAGGTCTTTACACAGCCCCAAAACTGACTAAAAAGAACTTAGATAGAGGACCTGTTCCAGGGAGAGAGACAGCACCACAAATATCTAGAGTATGATATGGACTAGGGGTGGTAGCCTGGGAGAAATTCAGCAGCATGTTAAAATTCCAGACAACAAACCGAGCATTGCTGGAGGGATGTGGGTGGGGGATGGGCTAGATGGGTGTTGGACATTAAGGAGGGCATCTGTTGGGAATGCGTACTGGGTGTTACACGTAAGTGATGAAGCACTAAATTCTACTTCTGAAACCATTACTACACTATATGTTAACTTGCTTGGACTTCAATAAAATTAAAATAATAATAATAATAATAAATAAAGTAAAATAAAATAAAATATAATAAAATTCCTGGAGTGCCTGGGCGGCTCAGTTGACATCTGCTCAGGTCATGATCTCACAGCTCATGAGCTCGAGCCCCACGTTGGGCTCGGTGCTGACAGCTCAGAGCCTGGAGTCCGTTTCTTTTTCTGTGTCCCCCTCCCTCTGTGCCCCTGCCCCACTCACACTGTTTCTCTCAAAAAACGAAATAAGCATTAAAAAATAACATTTAAAAAATTAATTAAATATATAAATTCCTTTCCATGTCCCATGGCCCTTTCCAAATGACCCAGAAAACGTTTGTTTACTGAACATTTACTCTTCTTCATCTTCTTGAAAATTGTGTGTCTTTCCCCTGAAGTCCCAGACCCCTACCCCCTTCTCCTTAGTTCAGGATGACATATATACCTCATTGTGCTTGAATGCCTTTGGAATTTTCATGTCTGTGTGGATTCCCTTTATCCACAAAATTACATTTGATTTTCTCCTATTAATCTGTTTTGCGTCAATGTGGTTCTTAGCCTGGCTAGTAGGACCTGGAAAGGGACAGGAATTCTTGCTTCTGGACAGAATCACAATGACATCCCAGTACTTTTTACTGAATGTCCCTTCCTACATTTATTTGCTAGTGATAATGACCTTCTGACAGGGTTGTGGAAGCTCACATGAAATTAACATGGCAAAGTCTCTTTCTTGATTGTACACAGATTAACTCCTCATTTAAACTGTGAGCTCCTAAGGAACAGGGAATGCATTTAATACCCAGTAGATTTAAAAAGTAGGCACTTGGGGCGCCTGGGTGGCTCAGTCGGTTGAGTGTCTGGCTTCGGCTCAGGTCATGATCTCGTGGTTTGTGAGTTCGAGCCCCGCGTCGGGCTCTGTGCTGACAACTCAGGGCCTGACTCCTGCTTCAGATTCTGTGTCTCCCTCTCTCTCTGCCCCTCCCCTGCTCATGCTCTGTCTCTCTCTGTCTCAAAAAAAAAAAATTTTTAAAAAAAGGTAGGCACTAAAATAAACATCTGTTGGAAAAACAAACCAATTCTATGACCACGAATGTTACATCTTATTATAAATTATAAAATACTCTAATTTCAGTAAGATGCAAGACCCGAGGAGGAATATGAATCTGGTAGTAGGATGAAGCTATGACTTTGGAAGTGGAGGGTTATAATCATAGGGTTCTCAGATATAAAGCTTGGTCATTCAAGAAAAGGTATTTCCTTCCAGTTGATCTATAGAACTGTGGGTATTATGGGTTGAATTCTATCCCCTGCTCAAAAAAAAAAGAAAATCATATGTTAAAATCCTAACCCCCAGTACCTCAGAATGTGACTCTTTGGAAGTAAGGTCACTGCAGATATTATTAGTGAAGATGAGGTCACACCGGAAGTATGGGAGGCCTCCAATCCTATATAACTGGTGCCCTTATCAGAAGAGGAAATTTGGACACAGAGACAAGCGTAATGGGAGAGTGGCGTGTGACTGTTAAGGAAGACATGAGGGTGAAGCTTCTGGTGACGTTTTGGGGTGATGTTGGGGAGGTCCGGAGTGGACGGCCAAGAAAGAATTCTTGAAAACGTCTTTGGTGCACAAAGGTGATTTTATTAAAACAGAGGAGAGGACCCAGGGGCAGAAAGAGCTGCACTGGGGTTGTGAAGAATGGCGGATTTTATACTATGGAGTTGGGGAGGTAAAGCCAAAAGGGACACCTCCAGAGGGGCTTTGATATGCTAAAGAGGACTCCTAAGATACCTGAGGCCTGGCTGTTGTCAAGCTAAAGTTGTTTTCCCTCTAGTAGGTATTAACTGCAGGATGGTAGGGGGTTCCTGGAGAAATGTTCTACTCTGTATTTGCTTCAAGTATTTGTCAATGGGCTGCAGGTTATGAGGGAACTTAGTTCTACCTGCCATTTCCTTCTTGCCTTTGTTCCCCATATCACTGTTGAGGGGTGATGTTGGGGCTCCGGGAAACGGAGTCTATAGGTTTCTGGAGACTAGGCTATGGGTAAGATTGTTTTTGTTTTTGCTTGTAATTTACCAGGACATTTGTAAACTGGTGGAGACTCTTGTCCTGTATGACTGAGATCTCTATCAGCTGGCCTTTTGTTTTCTTTCCCCTCCTTTGTCCTTGGGCAGCCAGGAGAGCTTGAGGAAAATCACACACATCCCACCCTGGGGTGGGGGATGGGGGGCAGGTGCTAGCTTGTATTTTGCCCTCAGCCTGCCTCAAGCTCCCTCATCATTTCTACAGGCCAAGAAATGTCAAAGATTGCTGGCAAATCACTACAAGCTAGGAAAACAGATTCTCCCTCAGAGTCTTCAGAAGGAACCAATTCTGCCAACACCTTGATCTCGGACTTCTGGCTTCCTGAACTGAGGCAATCAATGTCCGTCCTTAAGCTACTCAGTCTGTGATGTTTTGCTGCAGCAGTAATAGCAAACTCCTACAACCAGCCCAACTGGATAGGGTCCACGCCTAGGGTTCCCCTCCTAGGAGTCAGGATCTGGAGCTCAGAGAAAACCCAAGACATCTGAAAATAATGTAGAAATGGGAGTCTTGTGTCTTGGTGCATGAAGAAGTCCTTGAGGACTTCAGCTCTTCAAAATGGAGATGTCGAAACTACGTAACAGGGTTAAAAGCCAACTACAAACTTTGTTAGGATTCCGTTAGGTTTAAAAGAGTTGGGTGAGGGTGGACAGCAGGCTGATTTCAGATGATATTTGCCTTTTATGAACAATGGGGGTAGGGATGGGGATGGAAGACATCTATCGATGAGGACAGGTTAACTTTCATGCTGTGTTGTGGCAACAGCCTCAAATCATAGCAGTTTTTATTTTTTTTTTAAATTTTTTTTCAACGTTTTTTATTATTTTGGGGACAGAGAGAGACAGAGCATGAACGGGGGAGGGGCAGACAGAGAGGGAGACACAGAATCGGAAACAGGCTCCAGGCTCCGAGCCATCAGCCCAGAGCCCGACTCGGGGCTCGAACTCACGGACCGCGAGATCGTGACCTGGCTGAAGTCGGACGCTCAACCGACTGCGCCACCCAGGCGCCCCAGTTTTTAATGGCATGTGTTTATCTTGTGTTTGAGCCATACGTCCAACATAGCTCAGCAGAAGTCTTGGCTCATCAGGGTATCAGGATGGTGGGCCCTCCGAATTAAAAGGCACTCCCATAGTCCCCACAGCACAGGATAGGATACACAACAAATCACATACTGGCTCTCTCAATGTGTATTCATTTTTGAGAGAGAGAGAGAGAGAAAGAGAATAGGGGAGGGTGATGAGAGAGGGGGCAGAGGATTCGAAGCAACCCTCTGCGCTGACAGCAGCAAGCTGAGCCTGATGGGGAGCTTGAATTCATGAACCACAAGACCATGACCTGAGCCGAAAGAACATACTCAACCAACTGAGTCACCCAGGTGCCCCTAACATACTAGCTCTTAAGGCTTCACTTCCACTCATATTTCACTGACCAAAGGAAAACTTCAAGGGGGTGAAGCCCTCCCAGACCCCCAGAAAGCAGAGAATCAGGATCTTCTGGTGAACAGCACCAGCACATGCTTCCACAAGATCTTTAGAACCACACGATCCAGGCATTAGTTTTATGGACTAGGAAAACAGAATCCAACGATATGAATTTTGCCAACAGAGCCATAGCTATTAAGTGGCAGATCCAGAAGCCCTGATGCTGTGCTCCTTCTGTTCCATCTTGCTGCCTCTTTCACCAGAGTTCAATCAAATCAGCTACAGTTGTATGGCCCACATTTATTATTCAAGGGCCTCTTTGTTCTATAAAGTGTCTGCGACACACATAAAATCATTCCTGGTTGTAAAACAATGACATCGGTCTAGGATAAATGTATTAATGCGCTCTATAACTTAATAGCTAGCCATCCAATAAGAATTCCCTAGTGTTCCCTCCCCCACCAATTTAAAAGGGCCATTAACGGGGGTTTTAAAATTCCTAGATCTACCACAATTTTACCATCTTCATATCCGTAGCTTCTTTAATTTTTTTGTTTATCATTGATTCATTTTTGAGAGACAGAGGTTATCCATAGCTTCTGAAGCTGCCACAGCCCCACTGCATTCTTGGGTTAATGAAAATAATCAGCATAAAGCCAACTGGAGTAGTGTAAATGGATATTTTAAAACATTTTTTTGTCCAATAAGTGCAGTAAAGAGTTCACTCAGCAGGCTGGGAGGATGAAGGACAGTCCTGTGACTCTATTGGCAGAGAGCCCCTGAAAGCACGTGCTGGTTTCTTCTGGATTCCTCCTGATGTGCCTTTGCCACTGGTGATTTTAATCTGTATCCATTAACTCGTAAAATCCATCAACATTAGTATAGAACAGCTTTTCTGAGTTCTCGGAGTCTTTCTAGTGAATCACTGACCTCGAAGATGGTCTTAGGGACCCCCAACAAATCTTCCAAATGGCAAGAAGAGGCATTCAAAAATCATTCCACAGTTGAATCAGCCATCAGGAAAACAGAAAGGATGTTGGAAAGATGCTGTGAGTGGGGGCAAGTGAGTGAGGACCAACCTGTCAGAACTGGCAGAGGGCCTGACCAGGATGGCCTGGGATCTGAGAGGCTGCTTAGATATGCATTGGCATGGACACAGACAAACAAGCAGTCTGCACAGTTTACTAATGGTGTAGCTGAAGGTGATTTGGAGGTTAATGTTCACTGTAGGAAAGAATAACAGCACATCTTCAAACAGGACAGGAAAAGAGGACTTTTAACCAAAGGCAAGTATTTGCTTATTTGCTAAACCACTGCCTTTCCTAACCACTGTTAAAAACAAATGTTAATAGAGACTTGCCCCAGGTTATAAAACAGGAGATGTGTGAAACGCAAACATGCTGCTTTGTGAAGGTGCAAATGTGTTTGCAGTTAACAATTGACAGTAATTAAGGTTGCTATTTTCTCAAACAATTGGTTACTTTTGGGAAAGAGAAGTAGAAATATCATGAAGTTTAATGAATTTGCCAACTGTTCCTACCGCATATTTGAATTCGTATAAGTCTCTATATAATCAATCAATGAATAAAAATAAACTTTGAATTAAAAGAAGAAAAAACCCACTAACTACTTTCAGAGATGTATTTGAATGTTCTTTGTCAGTGGTGCAAACACTTCCCTCCTGGATTGGAGAACGTCCCAAGGACCAGTTTGTACACAGACCGGCTGGTTCTCTTGCAGTCATTTTGCTCTCTGAATCTTGAACTACTCATTCATTTTCAGTGAGGTAATATGCTACGTTGCTTTCCCGATTGTAAAGTGCTACACAAAAAGTAAGCAGTGATTCCCTTTTTTTTTTTTTTTACTGTTTATTTATTTATTTTTGTAGAGAGCAAGCAGGAGAGGGGCAGAGAGAGAGACAGAATCCCAAGCAGCCTCCATGCCATCAGCACAGAGCTCAGCGCGGGGCTTGAACTCACGAACTCACGATCATGACCTGAGCCATGACCTTATGGGCAGTGGCCCACAGTATCCCGTGTACAGCTTCTCAAGCATCCTGTTTTTTTCCATCTCAAGTAGAGCTTCTTGGTAAATGGGGGGTGGGGGGGGGTTGACTAGACGTGATCTGGTTGACAATAACAGGCTGGGGCAGACAGGAAGGGCTGAAGGCCTGGGAAGGATTTGTCCACAAGTGTGGGGGAAGCCACAGGAGTGAGGGGATAAGTCAGGGAATATTTTGGCAGACAGAACACGGAGTCCATGGGTATAGCAACTGAGTGATGGGGTATCTGGAAATATGTAGACTGTGGGACAGGCAGTACAGAGCCATGCAGAACAGCAAAGAAGTTACTAACAAGGCCTGGGCGGGTCACAAAGACAAAGGTTTGCATTTTGGTTTTACCAAAGGCTGTACGGTGTGGGGTAACTGAAAGTCTCTAAGTCTGAATTTTCTCAAATATAAACCAGGATGATAGCAACCTCCAGAATGAGTCACTGTTAAGATAAACTTTGACAATAAGTGTAAGGCATCAACGTAGCGCCTGGCAAGCATTAAGGGATCATTAACTGTCAGTTCATACATATTTACGACGACTATTTTCAAGTTAGAATCCACTGGTTTCAGCTGTGTGGAGAGGGCCGCTTCTGCAGCAAATTCTCCCAGGGAGGAGGGAGATGGGTAATTCAGCTTTGCTGGGCATCATCCGAGCACCAGTCTCTTCCTTAGGACACCTTCCTTCTAGGACCCCTGACCACAGGAGTGTGGTGGCTTCCTGATGCCCAGAGAAGCAGAGGTGTGGGAGGATACACTACAGCGTGGACATTCCGGAAGAAATGTGTTCCGGGGACAACACACCCCATTACGCAGTGTCAGAGGTAACGAGACGTTTACAGTGTCTGGAGATCCTCCGCCAATGCGTCTCAACACTTCATTTGACTTCGAATGATCTTAATTATTCTTCACACTTGAGCAAAACAGATCTAGCCACTTGCAGAGGATACAGGGGCCATAAAATGCACCAACTGAGCGCCCAGCCTCTGCCTGAGCTCTTCATTCTCCGATCCGGGTAAGAAGAACCCCTCTAACTGATGAAGGAAATGACGCTGAGTCAGTGTCCCTCAGGCAGCTGAGTGGGCAGCTCCGAGGCCAGAGTTCATGGTTACCATGGGGGTACCTTACCATGGTAACAACGAACAGCAGAGATGGTGCCGCATGCTGAGAAAGAAGAACTCGGAAAAATGGAACAGATGGGCTGTTGTCTGTTTCCACTTTGGTCATGACAGATGAGCAATGGATCCAATTATATGGCTGGAAGGGGAAAGCCATTGAAGACATTTGGGATCTATGGGGATGGCTGTGGGGCCATGGAACGGCACCAGGTGCGTGCAGTACTAGCTCAGGGGTAGCCATGGTAACTACAGACGTGCTGCGAGAAGTCACACCCTGGACCACACATCACTTGGGGAAGGAAGTGAGGATGGAGGGGGTCACCACCAAGCCCAGCAGACGGTTCCTGCGGTCTGTGCGGACAAGGAGGATAAGGACACATCCCTGGCACCACGTAAGACTGAACTGAAAAAAAAAAAATGCCTTCATTCTTTATCTTTTTGTCCAAGAAAGATTAAGTACTCACTTGTTGATATTAGTGTTAATCACTCAGTGATGCTTCAAATGTTTCCCATGAATGTTGAAAAGAGAGATGATGATTTCACATTAAAGTAAATGATGAGCATATGCCCTAGAAGAGCTTTCTTGAAGTTCGATTTGTAGTACATTAGACATGTAACTCAATAAAAGGTGTCTTGTCAAATACGTTTGGACAATCTAAAATTAAACAGGTCTCTTCATGAAAGGATCTCACGGTCTTGATGATATAAATTATGGATATCCAAGCACAGCATATAAAATATGGCATTCCCAAAGCTTATTTAAGGAAGTAGCACTTTTTATCTGGAGTATTTGGCGGAAGAGGGAGCAAGGGTATATGTTAGACTAATGTTTTGCAGAAACCCCTTTGTTTTTTGTTTGGTTTTGGTTTTGGTTTTGGTTTTGGTTTTGGGAGAGGGAGGGGCAGACAGGGGTGGGGGCGGAGAGAGAATCCCAAGCAGGTTCCACACCCAGGGCAGAGCCTGACATAGGGCTGGTGAGCCAAAATCAGAGTTGGATGTTTAACCAACGGAGCCATCCAGACACCCAGGAAGCCCCTTTGGAAAAGGCTACATTAGGGCCCGTTAGGAATGATTACAATTCCGACCTGGTGACAAAAATCACCCAAATTTGCATGGTAAAAATGGTTGGGATTTTACTGATCTATTTAAGACCAGGAAAAGTTCGTTACTTGCACTTTCTGCATGTATAAAACGAGAATAAGACCCTAGTCTTGAGTTTTTCATGAGATCCTCCGTGCATGTGGCCAATATCATTGTGGCTTCATTAATGTTTCTATTTAGTCATGAACGTGACATAAAAGCTGTCTCGTGGCCGTTTTCCAAATAGGAGGCACTAAAGGAAAATAAAAGTTTTCCAGTGATTGGCATATACCACTTTATATTTTAGGAGGCTTACATTCCAAATGCGTTGACGTTCTCAAAAACTTTGTTGAAAAATGCTATATACCCTTGGCATAGGGTAATGCTCTGTTCAATTAAGTAGTTAATATATTCATCTCCTAGTAATCTTTTGCAGTGATAGTATAGCACATTCCCAATCAAAGCTGTGATAAAGAAGTTCTGCCTCAGAGAGCCTATCCTGAATAATGCAGGATTAATGGCTATGCAACCTGCCCACGTATGCTACAAAAATGTATGCAATGACATATGTTTTCAGACCACTAATAATCAAATCAGCCTAGAAATTCTTCTGCTTTGCTGGTGTTCCTGTGGCACCAAATTGATAGCAGACCTCTAGCTCAATATTTAATGAATTTTCTCAGGAAATCTTCACCGATAATGAAAAGGACAATGGAGGCTGCAGTGCAAAAAGCTCACAGCCAAAAATATTACAATCGGGCTTGGTGAGTGAGCCCGACCTCAAAAGGAACGTGCTCGCCCCGAGGCTGCCGGCATTCGCTGTGTTCTGCAGATGGGCGGGCAGCTGCTGCCTCTGCCAAACCCACGGTCTTAGGTCTGCCCCTTTAGCACTGGGCACCCCTTTAGTACCCCTTTAGCACTGGGCAGAGCTGCAGTGGCTCCGTGAGGAGATGAATGAACACGGTGGGTGGAGGGAGAGAACGCTGCAGAGAGAGGCACAATCCCATCGGAGGGTAAGGAGGTGAGAGCCAGGCTCTGCTTCAAGCTCTACTGCATACGGTTCCCCCGGCTGCAGTCCCTGCCTTCCAGGCTACACCTTGTAAATCACAAGCCAGAGTGGCCTTGGGGCCACTGGGTCTGCTAATGGGCTCTCGTATATTGCACTGAGAGCTGCCCACTCAGATGACCTCCACAAATCTTGTTACTTGGAGGTGTGGGTGCCAGGGAAATAAGGATTGTATTTGGAAAGAAAAATTAATCATCCAAATTAAGTGGGAAGATTCTGGTCTGAGGCAGTAAAAGCGTTATTAAAGGAGAAGGAAGAGGTGACGGGGGAGTGTGGTGAAGGATATTCGTATATATGTTGTTAAAGAACGAAATTCAACTGAGTAAAATTTAAAGATCTTGTTGGCTTAATTCAGTAATTCATGAACTGGACAGCATCCCATCTAAGCAGCCAGAAAGTAGCTCTGAGAAGATGTACAAAATGGGAGGCTTTTATAGACAAGAATGAGGAAAGAGTAGATGGTTTCCATCCTCCCTATGGGGGCCGGAAGGGATCTACAGGGAGGATTGCCTTGTTAGCACTGACCAGGTAATTCTAGACTCAATGGTGACACATTAACACCCTTGGGAGAGGCTGAAATTACACTGAGGTATTGTCTTGGTTTCCTGGTGTGGGACTTAGCACAAGCGACTCCATTTTGGGCCTACTGTCTCTTTTTGAACAACATGTGACTCTATGGTTGTATGTGAGAATTCAAGTACAGTTTCTTCCAGTTCAGTGTGGTGAATAACAGACTCGATGTGGTAATATGATAATAATGAAAATTATAATAATAGCAACCATTTATTGAGTGCTTGTGATATTTCAGGCACTGTGCTAAGGGCCTTACAGCCTTCGCTTCATCCCATTTTTACTATACACAGGCACTATCATTGTCCCCATTTTACTTATTAGGAAACTGAGGCTCAGAGAGGTAGAGCAGCTCAGTCAAGTTCACACAGCTAGCTGGGAGTAGAGCTTGGTCTTCTAACTCCGATGATGGGAGCTCGTAAACCACAAAGCTATACTGATGATAAGTCATAAAATCTGGGGTGAGGGGGTCAAGTAGATTTAAAATTTTTTTTGTTTTTAACATTTTATTTATTTTTGAGAGAGAGAGAGAGACAGAGTGCTAGTGGGGGGAGGGGCAGAGAGAGAGAGAGAGACACAGAACCCGAAGCAGGCTCCAGGCTCTGAGCTGTCGGCACAGAGCCCGATGTGGGACTCGAACCCATGAGCTGTGAGATCATGACCTGAGCTGAAGTCGGACACCTAACCGACAGAGCCACCCAAGTGTCCCGGGGGTGAAATAGATTTTAATGAGCAGAACACCTATTTCTTGCTATCATAGAGCTGATGCTTAGGAAGAGAAGATAAAGTATTTCAAATAGTAAATGAGATGTTTATAGGCTGGAAAGGGGGAGAGCAGGGTGCTGTTGGGCATTTCACAGGGTCTCCTGACCAAATCCACCCCCTACATCACTCTGCCTCTGTCCACAGCTGTAGACACCAGCCCTGACACATCTGCATGAATATAATTAATTAGAAATTTCAGGTTCATCCCTCCCACCTCAGATCTGATTTCAGAGATTACCCTGATTCTCTGCTCCACACAATGAAAATACAGAATCACTGCGCATATCTTCATCTTCTATTGCCTTTGCTGCCTACAGAATAAAAAAGCAATTTATGTACTTGATCTCTATGTCCTTTTGCGCTTCCTGGATGTGGCAAGGGAAGAGAGGCACATCTAAAATTCCGAGTCCCAGTCTTTTTCACCCAACTGATTGTGCTTACGGCCTTGCGAAGAGTCAGACGCAGGGTGTGGGAGACGCAGGGTGTGGGTGCCATTGCCCGTTTGGTTCCAGTCAGGTCGACCCTCAGCAGCTAGATTTGACCCTGGAAACCCTGGAAACATTTATCCCTCTACTTTGGATCCTGTCATTCTGCTCTCGTCTGTCCAAGTACCTGGAAGCCATGTTTTTGACTCTGGACAGGTTTTCCAGGAACAGGCCTGTTCCCTGAGGATTCTGGAGACACATGCAGGGGTGTCCCATGTGGAGGCCAGGGGGATAGGCTCTTATTTTCCCCTATCAGCTCCTTTGCCTTGAGGGGAGCTAACCTTTTATTGCTCTCCAGAAGCCAAAGAACAAGGGGTAGGTACAAGAGGAACAGTGAGATCTGAGGAGAGCATCTGCTCCAGACTCATAGCAGGAAACACTCTGCCCCCCCGGGTCCTAATCCCTCAAGGTGGGCGGGGGGTGCTGTGGAAGGTTTTAGTACAAAACACAACATAACCTATGCTTACCTTCTGACAGCAGCCCAGCAAGTGGGGAACGGGGAACTCGGGTCCTCACAGCAGAGAGCTCTCTCCAAATCCTGTGTTTGTGTTTTCTGCTTCCGGACAAAAGAGAAGGTGGTCCAGCCATTGGCGGTGCCTTCCAGTGATGACCATGCCTGGAACATAGAGCTGCTTTAGTGACTGTCCTTAAGGACAGACATCCTCTTGTCTAGAGTCTCTAGCATGTGAAGTGGCACTCTAGTCTTCAGGGACGCGTCTCAACACGGGCCCCAGAAAGAGGCAACAGCTTTCACACATTTCAAATTCACTCTTGCAATGGTACAATTGAAATTCTTCCTGCCTCTGTATGTTTCATTTTAAACAGCAAATGTGAGAATACAGGCAACTCATAATTCGTTAACTTTTCTGTTCCCGAATATTTAATTCCTGTCCATATACAGTTTAAATAATTGCTTCAAAATACTTCATGAATATCAGCCATCCTAGAATGGATTCCTAAACTGATAGTCAGGTAAAACTCTGTGAAGTCTCTTCCCCAGAGTAAATGATCCCTTTAAAGGAGATTTTTTGTTTCCCTTCCCTTGTGTTCATCTGTTCTGTGTCTTAAAGTCCTCATATGAGTGAAGTCATATGATTTTTGTCTTTCTCTGACTGATTAATTTCACTTAGCATAATACGCTCCAGTTCCATCCACATAGTTGCAAATGGCAAGATTTCATTCTTTTTGATTGCTGAGTAATACTCCATTGTATATGTGTGCGTGTGTGTGTGTATACATAATATACATAATTTATATAATTTTACATTATACATAATTATAAATACATTTAATTATACATTAAATTATACATAATTTATATATATATATAAACAGGGAGGGGGACAAAACAGAAGAGACTCATAAATATGGAGAACAAACTGAGGGTTACTGGAGGGGTTGTGGGAGGGGGGATGCGCTAAGTGGGTAAGGGCCATTAAGGAATCTACTCCTGAAATCATTGTTGCACTATATGCTAACTAATTTGGATGTAAATTTTTAAAAATAAAAAAACAAAATTAAATAAATAAAGATTAAAGGAGATTTTTTTTCTCACCAAGTCTTGAAAGGTGTGGACATACGAACATATGCATGTAAATAAAACCTTCCAAGTCCTTGCAGCCTATTTTGTATTTTTGCCAGGAAATGAATTCTAGCTTTCCTTCTGAAGGGTTGCTACTGTTTTCCCCTTGGCATATGTATCTTCCAGAATCCTGAATGTGATGGTTCTGTGGTTGCTGCATGGCGTAACTATTAAGAATGCCATGCTTCACTTAATAATCTGCTCTCTTCCCATTTTTCATGGGGCAATGTCCAATTAATTTCACATTGTACTCTTGATGGCAAGAACCAATTGGTTGTTTCAACTCAAAACTTTCCACCTAGATAGAAATAATTATGGTGAGTAAATGAGATTATACAACCAAAAGAGAGAATTGATTTAGCCTTCATTTATAGGATGACACTTCTAATTTTTATGTACCTCACTTAAATTAATCACAGACTTTTCACAAAAGGTGTGCATCCAGAGCCCTGATTTAATAGATTTGCTGGCTGTTTTACAATGTTGAAAGATTAACCTCAGGTTGTGTGTGTAGCACGATGTTTACAGTTTCTATTATAGATGTCATTTGCTGCTGTTCTCTAATTGCAATGATTAACTATGCATTATATTAACAATGACTTATACATTTTTTTTGAGCACATGAAGACAATTTATGTCAAGAAGTAAATGCCCACAAGGACGAAGGATTGATGCGTCTGTAACTGGGCCTCCGTGCCTTCCCACATGGCCATGCCAGGACGGTGCCTTCCTCCAGGGCAAGAGCATCTACCTTGATAGGATGTATTTCTTTATACTCTCCAGAAGCCATGAGGAGACAGATCCATAGTTTTTAATTCTGACTCCCAATGAAAGCCGATTTTGGTGACTGGTATGACAATTCTCTAAATACACTGACTAAAGAAAAGCAATATGATTAAAGAGAGCAGCAGTCAATACTGACTCCAAGAAACTATAAATCTTGATATTCCATACAACAAATATGTATGTTTATTATTACTCATTAGAACTGATGAGCCAGAATTTAATGCATCCAGCAAAGGAACCAGATTTCTACTTGCCTACAGCAGATGATGGCTTACGCCAGGTAAATAGTAGAAAAAAGCTAATTTAATTTTGTCATCAGGATTTCCCCACTGAGGAAGGATAAATTGAAAACAGACTACTAGGACACTTTTTAATATCTGTTTATAAGAATCATTAAAGAGGCCCTACACTCTCTCTTTTTTAAAATTTGTTTTTAATATGTACTTTTGAGAGAAAGAGAGACAGAGTGCACGTGGGGAAGGGGCAGAGAGAGAGGGAGACACAGAATCTGAAGCAGGCTCCAGGCTCTGAGCTGTCGGCACAGAGTCCGATGTGGGCTCGAACCCACGAACTGCGAGATCATGACCTAAGCCGAAGTCGGACACTTAACTGACTGAGCCACCCAGGCACCCCAAGCCTACACTCTCTTTACTTATGATTAAGGTTTATTATCTGTATTTAAGTTCTACAAACACATAGTCTACTCTGGCCATCATCAAATCGAGTCAGTGAGCTCCCTCTGGGTTTCCCAACTGCATAGTGATGGATCGCTCCTGTATGGACTGAAGGGAGGTTCATTCATTTATTAAACAAATAGTTGTTTAATGCTCATTATATAGCAGGCTGTTCTAGGTGCCAGGGATATGATGATGACCCAAATAAACCAAGTCACTGCTCCCGCAGAACTTAACTGTCTAGCCCTTATGAAAAACAAGAAACGAAGAACAAACAGATACATATGTCATATAGCTCCAGATCAGGATAAATGCTATGAAGAAAATGAGACAGAGTAAGGGGACAGAGTATGAGCGAAGGGTGTGCTATTTTTAAAAGCTGGTGCCAAGGAATGCCTTTCTGAGGAGGTAAACTTCGAGTGGAAAGTTAAATGACATAATCTATATACTTATGTAAAGTACGTAAATCTGTCTGAACTTGGAAAGATGTAGTGTTTGGAGGGCACAGAGAAAAAGCCCTGCAATGGACGTGCACTTGTCTTGGGGTGCAGGGTGTAGTTTACTTCTTTCAATGGCATGAGCTCACAGGAACTATTTAAACTGCTATCCAGGTCGTGGGTAAGGGGATAAGAGTGGAAAACAGGGCACGATTTTAGTACTGAAACCAATAGGAGATTCCAGAAGCAGGGTCCTAATGGGGCCAATGTCTGAGCTGGTGAGGGGGGCCAAAACTAGCTGTCAAATGTAATGGGTCCAATGGCAAAAGGGAAATGGGCAAACGCAGCCAGAGGTGGGTGGAAGCCCATGGATGGAGCGCTGACACAGACCCACAGGGTGCAGAGTCAGGGCTTGGGAGAATGTGGAACAGGCCTTGAGCAGAAGGCTGGAATCCATGGTTACTTTTCTTAAGCCTTGTGTGTGTGTTTCACAGGTGTGCAAGGTGCACTGGAAAGGAGGGGCTCAGGCAGGTTGAGATAAAACAACCTCCTGAGTCCCAGAAAGGTCAGCTGTAGTTTGGAGCTTTCCCCCACATTCTATAAAATGCTGAAGTGGGAGCATGATGAGAGAATCAGAAGTGAAGTAGAATTTCTAGGCTTGTCAAGGGCTAGGGATAAGTTTGCCTCCTTAGAGTGGAAATGGCCACCTTTTCCCCTGCAGCCCAGCACAGCAATGCGTCAACTGTCCAAATTTACCGTAGGAACACACTATACAACATGGTTTTTTTTTTTTTTTTTTTTGTGGCAAATATATTATAAGCTTTGTTTGGCCTAGGTGATAGGGATTTTTCTAGAGCTCCTAAACACTGCCTACCTCTTCTCCTACACACACACACACACACACACACACACACACACACACACACTCACACTCACACAGAGTCAAGCCATGGGCCTCACGGCTATTTTTCCATTCATTTATTCGTTCATTCAACAATTAGTGAATAGCTAGTTTGTGGCAGGTCTGAAGATACAAAGGTCAGTAACAATTGGTCTGTGACTTTAAGGATCTCCCACCTTCTAAGTCCAGGTTGGGTATGTACTTCCCCTGAGCCCCCTTTGATTATTCAAGGAACAGCTTCTTTCCTCCTGGGCCTTATGCCACCCTTTACTTGGAACTTTGAGTCTGCCCTGCTGTTCCTGCAGGTGATCTGCTATTTTTTTGGCCTATGCCCCAGAAACCCATCTTTTTCTCTCTCTATTCTCAGAGACAACTTCCTAGATCCTACATGACTAGTCTGTAGTTCATTCTTCCAAGACTAGTCTGTCTTTGCCATTAAAGTTTATAATATCACACTCAAGCCATCCATTCCAACCCAGCAACCTATAGCCACCTGGAGTTTAAAACTTAAATCCTTCTTGGGAGTTTAAGGTTGCAAGTTTAAATCCCACTCAGAGATTCTCCAAACTTATGGAACTTCTAGCCCCTCTCTCTGCTTCCCCCTTAATTCTGTCTCGTTTTATCTCAGGGACATTATGAGGGACTAGCAGAAGGGGAGAGATCAGGGTTCATTCACACCTGCCCTTTATAGGAGTAACAACACCTTCCTCTTCTGAGGGGTTTGAAATTTAATAGGACATAGGATAGTTCCCGGGAAAATAATAGTTTGAGCCATAATTAATTAATTAAATTTATATTTTCTTATTACTGTTCCTCTGCTTGATACAGCCTCCTTAAAAAGGCATATGAAATAGGGCAAAGATAAAAAGGTGAAAGAGAAACTTAAGATTTCCAACTCAAAGAAAATAGGGATGTTCTTTTTTATATTTCCCGTGGCACCTAGGAGAGAGGGAAAAAGAAGAGAAATAACATTTACTAAGCACCTCCAAAGTGCCAGATGTTTTACAAAGTTTTTCATGTTACTCCAAAAACTAGAGAGCACATTCAAGGTAGCCAATCAATTGGCCGAATATTCTACAACTCATAAATGCTAAGCTGGAATTTAAATCAAGCGATGTTGCAACTGACACTTTATCCTTCCTCATGGGTCTGGAGTTGCATGACCTCGACCTTGCTGGCTTTAGCTTCAACATTTGGGAAATGGCCAGACTGGAATGAGCCTCCTAAAAATACTTCCAGTGAAAAGTCAGCGGCCCAGCTATCATCACTCCCATGTTATCCATGGATAAAATGTGGATGTTGTTCCCTAGGAATTTTCTGAATCCAGGTACATCTAAATAAAAAGAGTTGTGATATCTTTATCTATACTACCTACATTTATATCTATCTATATCTATATCCATATCTATATATATTTATATCATCTATATCTACATCTATGGATACTGGAATATTATCCATATAAAAAAATGAAATGTTGCCACTTGCCATGACATGGATGGACCTAGAGGGTATAATGCTAAGTGGAATAAGTCCGAGGAAGACAAATATAGCATGATTTCACTATTATGTGGACTTTAAGAAACAAAACAAATAAGCAAAGGTAAAAAAGAGAGAGAGAGGAAGAGACAAGCCAAGAAAGAGACTCTTAACTATAGAGAACATACTGATAGTTATCAGAGAGGAGGTGGGTGGAGATGGGGATTAAAGAGTATATTGAGGCTTCTGGGAAGATGGCGGCGTAGGAGGATGCTGAGCTCACCACGTCCTGCGGATCACTTAGATTCCACCCACACCTGCCTAAATAACCCAGAAAATCGCCAGAGGACTAGCAGAATGGATTCTCCGGAGCGAAGCACAGACGAGAGGCCCACGGAAGAGGGTAGGAAGGGCAGAGAGGCGGTGCGCACTCCACGGACTGGCGGGAAGGAGCCGGACTGGAGGGGCAGCCCGCCGGCCAAGCAGAGCCCCCGAGTCTGGCTGGCAAAAGCAGAGGGGCCAGACGGAGTGTGTTCAGACAGTAAGCAGGACTTAACATCTGAGAGGTTATAAGTTAACAGCTCTGCTCGGAGAGCGGGAGGGCTGGAGGACAACAGGAGGGAGAGTTGTTGAGCCCCGGAGGACAGAGTGCAGCTTGGGGGAGGGGAACAAAGGTGGCTCACCAGCGCCATCTCCCTTGCCCATCCCCCAGCCAAAATCCCAAAGGGAACCGGTTCCTGCCAGGAAACTGGTTTGCACCACGCAAACACCTAACGCTGTGCTTCTGCAGATCCATCCCTCCGGCGGGTCTGACTCCCTCCCGGTGCCACAGGGCCCCTCCTGAAGTAGATCACCAAAGGATAAGCGAGCTGAGCCTGCCCCTTCTGCCCCCCTGCACCTTGCAGATCCACCCCAGCTAATATGCCAGATCCCCAGCACCACAAGCCTGGCAGTGTGCAAGTAGCCCACACGGGCCACCCCACCCCACAGTGAATCCCGCCCCTAGGACAGGGGAAGAGAAGGCACACACCAGTCTGACTGTGGCCCCAGCGGTGGGCTGGGGGCAGATATCGGGTCTGACTGCGGCCCCGCCCACCAATGCAAGTTATTCAAGACAGCACAGGGGAAGTGCCCCGCAGTTCCGCACCACTCCAGGGACTACCCAAAATGACCAAATGGAAGAATTCCCCTCAAAAAAACATCCAGGAAATAACGACAGCTAACGAACTGATCAAAAATGATTTAACAATATAACAGAAAGTGAATTTAGAATAATAGTCATGAAATTAATCACTGGGCTTGAAAACAGTATAGAGGACAGCAGAGAATCTCTTGCTACAGAGATCAAGGGACTAAGGAACAGCCAGGAGGAGCTAAAAAATGCTATTAACGAGCTGCAAAATATAATGGAGACGACCACAGTTCGAATTGAAGAGGCAGAGGAGAGAATAGGTGAACTAGAAGATAAAGTTATGGAAAAAGAGGAAGCTGAGAAAAAGAGAGATTAAAAAAAAATCCAAGAGTATGAGGGGAAAATTAGAGAACTAAGTGATGCACTAAAGAGAAATAATATACGCATAATTGGTATTCCAGAGGAGGAAGAGAGAGGGAAAGGTGCTGAAGGTGTACTTGAAGAAATAATAGCTGAGAACTTCCCGGATCTGGGGAAGGAAAAAGGCATTGAAATCCAAGAGGCACAGAGAACTCCCTTCAGACGTAACTTGAATCAATCTTCTGCATGACATATCATAGTGAAACTGGCAAAATACAAGGATAAAGAAAAAATTCTGAAAGCAGCTAGGGATAAACGTGCTCTAACATATAAAGGGAGACCTATAAGACTCGTGACCGATCTCTCTACTGAAACTTGGCAGGCCAGAAAGGAATGGCAGGAGATCTTCAATATGTTGAACAGATAAAAAAATATGCAGCTGAGAATCCTTTATCCAGCAAGTCTCATTTAGAATAGAAGGAGAGATAAAGGTCTTCCCAAACAAACAAAAACTGAAGGAATTCGTCACCACTAGACCAGCTTTACAAGAGATCCTAAGGGGGATCCTGTGAGACAAAGTACCAGAGACATTGCTACAAGCATGAAACCTACAGACATCACAATGACTCTAAACCCATATCTTTTTATAATAACACTGAATGTAAATGGACTAAATGTGCCAACCAAAAGACACAGGGTATCAGAATGGGTAAAAAAACAAGACCCATCTATTTGCTGTCTACAAGAGACTCATTTTAGGCATGAGGACACCTTCAGATTGAAAGTGAGGGGATGGAGAACTATTTATCATGCTACTGGAAGTCAAAAGAAAGCTGGAGTAGCCATACTTATATCAGACAAACTAGACTTTAAATTAAAGGCTGTAGCAAGAGATGAAGAAGGGCATTATATAATAATAACAGGGTCTATCCATCAAGAAGAGCTAACAATTATAAATGTCTATGTGCCGAATATGGGAGCCCCCAAATATATAAAACAATTACTCACAAACATAAGCAACCTTATTGACAAGAATGTGGTAATTGCAGGGGACTTTAACACCCCACTCACAGCAATGGATAGATCATCTAGACACATGGTCAATAAAGAAACAAGAGCCCTGAATGATACATTGGATCAGATGGACTTGACAGAGATATTAAGAACTCTGCATCCCAAAGAAACAGGATATTCTTTCTTCTCGAGTGCAGATGGAACATTCTCCAAGATAGATTACATACTGGGTCACAAAACAGCCCTTCATAAGTATGCAAGAATTGAGATCATACCATGCATACTTTCAGACCACAATGCTATGAAGCTTGAAATCAACCACAGGAAAAAGTCTGGAAAACCTCCAAAAGCATGGAGGTTAAAGAACACCCTACTAAAGAATGAATGGGTCAACCAGGCAATTAGAGAAGAAATTAAAAAATATATGGAAACAAACAAAAATGAAAATACAACAATCCAAAAGCTTTGGGATGCAGCGAAGGCAGTCCTGAGAGGAAAATATATTGCAATCCAGGCCTACCTCAAGAAACAAGAAAAATCCCAAATACAAAATCTAACAGCACACCTAAAGGAAATAAAAGCAGAACAGCACAGACACCCCAAACCCAGCGGAAGAAGGGAAATAATAAAGATCAGAAAAGAAATAAACAATATAGAATCTAGAAAACAGTAGAGCAGATCAATGAAACCAAGAGTTGGTTTTTTGAAAAAAATAAACAAAATTGATAAACCTCTAGCCAGGCTTCTCAAAAAGAAAAGGGAGATGACCCAAATAGAGAAAATCATGAATGAAAATGGAATTATTACAACCAATTCCTCAGAAATACAAGCAATTATCAGGGAATACTATGAAAAATTATATGCCAACAAACTAGACAACCTGGAAGAAATGGACAAATTCCTAAGCACCCACACACTTCCAAAACTCAAAGAGGAAGAAATAGAAAGCTTGAACAGACCCATAAGAAGTGAAGAAATTGAATCAGTTATCAAAAATCTCCCAACAAATATGAGTCCAGGACCAGATGGCTTCCCTGGGGAATTCTACCAGACGTTTAAAGCAGAAATAATACCTATCCTTCTCAAGCTGTTCCAAAAAATAGAAAGGGAAGGAAAACTTCCAGACTCATTCTATGAAGCCAGTATTACTTTGATTCCTAAACCAGACAGAGACCCAGTAAAAAAAGAGAACTATAGGCCAATATCCCTGATGAATATGGATGCAAAAATTCTCAACAAGATACTAGCAAATTGAATTCAACAGCATATAAAAAGAATTATTCACCATGATCAAGTGGGATGGGATGCAGGGCTGGTTCAACATTCGCAAATCAATCAATGTGATACATCACATTAATAAAAGAAAAGATAAGGACCATATGATCCTGTCAATCGATGCAGAAAAGGCCTTTGACAAAATTCAGCAACCTTTCTTAATAAAAACCCTCGAGAAAGTCGGGGTAGAAGGAACATACTTAAACATCATAAAAGCCATTTATGAAAAGCCTACAGCTAACATCATCCTCGATGGGGAAAAACTGAGAGCTTTCCCCCTGAGATCAGGAACACGACAGGGATGTCCACTCTCACCACTGTTGTTTAACATAGTGTTGGAAGTGTTAGCATCAGCAATTAGACAACAAAAGGAAATCAAAGGCATCAAAATTGGCAAAGATGAAGTCAAGCCTTCACTTTTTGCAGATGACATGATATTATCCATGGAAAATCTGATAGACTCCACCAAAAGTCTGCTAGAACTGATACGTGAATTCAGCAAAATTGCAGGATATAAAATCAATGTACAGAAATCAGTTGCATTCTTATACACTAATAATGAAGCAAAAGAAAGACAAATAAAGAAACTGATCCCATTCACAACTGCACCAAGAAGCATAAAATACCTTGGGATAAATCTAACCAAAGATGTACAAGATCTGTATGCTGAAAACTATAGAAAGCTTATGAAGGAAATTGAAGAAGATATAAAGAAATGGAAAAACATTCCATGCTCATGGGTTGGAAGAATAAATATTGTTAAAATGTCAATAATGCCCAAAGCTATCTACACATTCAATGCAATCCCAATCAAAATTGCACCAGCATTCTTCTCAAAGCCAGAAGAAGCAATCCTAAAATTCATATGGAACCACAAAAGGCCCCGAATAGCCAAAGTAATTTTGAAGAAGAAGACCAAAGCAGGAGGCATCACAATCCCAGACTTTAGCCTCTACCACAAAGCTGTAATCATCAAGACAGCATGGTGTTGGCATAAAAACAGACACATAGACCAATGGAATAGAATAGAAACCCCAGAACTAGATCCACTAACGTATGGCCAACTCATCTTTGACAAAGCAGGAAAGAGTATCCAATGGAAAAAAGACAGTCTCTTTAACAAATGGTGCTGGGAGAACTGGACAGCAACATGCAGAAGAATGAAACTAGACCACTTTCTTACACCATTCACAAAAATTAACTCAAAATGGATAAAGGACTTGAATGTGAGACAGGAAACTATCAAAACATTAGAGGAGAAGGCAGGAAAAGACCTCTGTGACCTCAGCCGCAGCAACTTCTTACTTGACACATCCTCAAAGGCAAGGGAATTAAAAGCAAAAATGAACTATTGGGACCTCATGAAGATAAAAAACTTCTGCACAGCAAAGGAAACAATCAACAAAACTAAAAGGCAACCAACAGAACGGGAAAAGATATTTGCTAATGACATATCGGACAAAGGGCTAGTATCTAAAATCTATAAAGGGCTCACCAAACTCCACACCCAAAAAACAAACAATCCAGTGAAGAAATGGGTAGAAAACATGAATAGACACTTTTCTAAAGAGGACATCCAGATGGCCAACAGGCACATGAAAAGATGCTCAATGTCGCTCCTCATCAGGGAAATACAAATCAAAACCACACTCAGATATCACCTCACGCCAGTCAGAGTGGCCAAAATGAACAAATCAGGAGACTATAGATGCTGGCAAGGGTGTGGAGAAACGGGAACCCTCTTGCACTGTTGGTGGGAATGCAAACTGGTGCAGCCACTCTGGAAAACAGTGTGGAGGTTCCTCAAAAAATTAAAAATAGACCTACCCTATGACCCAGCAATAGCACTGCTGGGAATTTACCCAAGGGATACAGGAGTACTGATGCATAGGGGCCCTTGTACCCCAATGTTTATAGCAGCACTCTCAACAATAGCCAAATTGTGGAAAAAGCCTAAATGTCCATCAACTGATGAATGGATAAAGAAATTGTGGTTTATGTACACAATGGAGTACTATGTGGCAATGAGAAAGAATGAAATATGGCCCTTTGTAGCAACGTGGATGGAACTGGAGAGTCTTATCCTAAGTGAAAAAAGCCATACAGAGAAAGACAGATACCATATGTTTTCACTCTTATGTGGATCCTGAGAAACTTAACAGAAACCCATGGGGGAGGGGAAGGAAAAAAAAAAAGAAAAAGAAGAGGTTAGAGTGGGAAAGAGACTCTTAAACACTGAGAACAAACTGAGGATTGATGGGGGGTGGGAGGGAGGGGAGGGTAGGTGATTGGCATTGAAGAGGGCATCCTTTGGGATGAGCACTGGGTGTTGTATGGAAACTAATTTGACAATAAATTTCATATAATAAAAAAATAAATAAATAAAATAAAAAAAGAATATATTGATAATGATGAAAAATAATAAAATGATAAAAAGGCAATAAAATAAACAAGTGAAAAAAGCTTATAATTGGGAAACTAACTTTATTAAACCGATTTTATAGTAACAACAATAAAATTGTGCAAAATTGAAAAACAATTGTATCTGGGTATTTCGTGTAACTATTTTTTATAAATATTTTTTAAGTTTATTTTGAGAGAGGGAGAGAGAGAACAAGTGAGCAGGTGAGGGGCAGAGAGAGAGAGAGGGAGAGAGAGAATCCCAAGCAGGCTCTGCGCTGTCAGCACAGAGCCTGATGTGGGGCTGGAACTCACAAACCATGAGATCATGACCTGAGGCAAAACCAAGAGTCGGATGCTTAACCAATTGAGCCACCCAGATGCCCCTCATATAACTTTTTAATACTCAGTATTAGCAACATATATTTTAAAGCTATTCAATGTTTGATAAAACAGGGAATTAAAACTATAAACAGTAAACACAAAGGAATATATCTTTTCACTTAACAATCCTACATTTGTATTCTACAGAAAAAAAATACCAAGATTATATAAAGATTTATCCTCCAGGATGGTAACTGGGATGGTATTTGTAAGTGAAAAAGTAAAAAAGCCTAGATATTCATTAATAGGTATCTTGGTGATGATGGGATAGCACATAGCCATTCAGAGTATGCATGGTTTAGAAGAAAGATGTGCATACATATACATGACACATATACATATATATACATATACATATGCACATATATGTACATATATATGAAAATGTAAGTTGTAGAGTAAAACATGCATGATTCCCCATTTGGGAAAGAAAGTTCCTATGCTGAGGTTCTAAACCCTCATACCTCAGGATGAGACCTTATTTGGAAATTCAGCCATTGCACGTGTAATGAGTTAAGATGCGATCATGTTGGAGTAGCATGGGTCCTAATCCAATGACTGGGGTCATTATAAGAGAAAGCAGGAACATGGACACACGAAGGAAAGGCAGTCACACAAAGAAACAGACACTCCCACAGGGAGAAATCAGCATGAATATGAAGTCAGAGATCGGGGTGAGGCATCTACAAGTCAAGGAGAGAGGAGACAGGAGCAGGTTCTCCCTCCAAGCCCTTGGAAGGAACCAGCCCTGCCCACACCTTGATGTGAGGCTTCCAGCCCCCAGAACTAGGAGACAGTGTCTGCTGTTTAAGCCTTAAGCCCCTCACCCCCAAAGAAATCGTTGTCTACACTCTAACCAGATTCCTGCTGTCTTGTCTCAGTTTTTTGACAATATAAAATGCCAGTCTAATTGTTTGGGGCAAACTTTATTCAGGATGGCACCAGTATGCTTTCAAAGGTGACTTTCTCATCATTCCATGCCTCTGGTTATTCAGAGGACTTTACTAGCACCTCTGAAAATAGACCAGCCTCCAGTCAGATTCAGTCAGATGGAGAAATGAGTTTGACCATTTGAATAGCAGTATGAAATAAAATTGACAGATACTTAATTGAGAACACCTCTTCTCTCTACCTACTGATTTTCTAAAATAAACCAACAGATCAGCTGATGGACAGATTAAAAATCAATGGGAAATTAGAAGGGTAATGTCTGTCTCAAAAAATATGACTTGACACAATGTTCTAATAACTTAGAGCAACCAAAGCACTTGAAAAATTAATGTGAAACCCACCATCGATCATTTCAGATTTTTATGGCCAAGGAAATGCATTTGTATAACTCGATTGCTCAATTGCATAGCAACATCAGGTTTCAGACCCAGAGAAGGGGAGTTTAGATGAAACCAGCACTGACCTTTGCTCCTGGTGAGAATCAGAATCAGCATCTCTGAGCACTTCTTCTTTTACATTGTTCTTAATTGGACAGTATTACAGAAATGGCAAGAAATAGGATTTGGTATTGATGGAAGTGGCTTTAATGTATGGGAGTATTGTGACACAGTAATTCCAAGGTTTCCTAATTTGAAAGTGGCTGAATTGTACTTTTTAAAAACTAGATAGTATTTTTATGAACTAATCTCGGGAGGAGACATAGCCAACAAATGTCTAAAATTGATCTATAAAATTTCACTATCTCAGGGATCCAATTACATGAAAATTCAGGTCTCTAACTATGCACATGAAAAAGACAATTGGTCACCGGTCTAACAGCCTCAGACAGAAATACCAGACAAGTCTGAGAATTGTCAGCATCATACAGAAGCCACAAATTAGGCTGTCAAAAGCCAGTCCCCTTCAATAATTATCCTGTATACACCAGGATCTACAGGAAGAAGAAACCCCTGAAAAAAAATCCTTACAGGGTCAGGCAAGAGCTCCAAGTAAGCCACACTGGCATGAACAGAAACTGCCAAGGGATTTGAGAATTAAGGTCAGTCATAAGCTGGACCTGACAAACCCATAAGAAACTGGCCAAAGAACAGAGTATCTGATACTCTGGGGCCACTCTGGCGTTCAGAGTCCTGCTAATCCTTGTCTGTGAGGCTCAGAGCTTATGCTTTGCATCCTAGTCTATTACATGCAACACTGCCCCCCTTACACGCATAAAACATTCTCCTCCCCTACACATACATACACACACACACACACACACACACACACACACACACACACACACACAGACACTAACCAGCAATGGCCAGGAATATGATAGAAAAATGGTCACATTACTAAAATAATTATTTACTTAGCTTTTCTTCCTGACTCTTGATCTTCATGAGTATTCTTTTCCACTCTTGGGTCCCAAGACTTCATTGCTTTCTGAGTCTTCTCCCAAGAAAAGCAAGCACTGGTCTATACCACTATTATCCTTTGACAGAAATCTACTCATTGGTATGAGAAGAGATGTAAACCACCCATCTCCATACTCAACACACTTTTCTTTGGGAAGGATGCTTTATCCCATGGGATGGTTATCTATGGGCCATTGGAGCCATCCAGGAGGGCCACAGCTGAAGAAACGGATCTCTTGCTGGAGAAGGTGGACATTGGGAAAAGGGGCACAGTGCAGAACAGAACCAAGGTTATCCAATGTAAACTAATATGGGTTTGAACACTGCTTCTAATATTGGTAAACTACATGAAATATGGGAAACATTGTGCTAGACCCTAAACTCATCTCATACCTAGAGATGTCCTAAAAATAAATATTTTAGCTATTTTAGGCTATCCAAAGGAATAATTTCCCTGTTGACACTTTGCACTGACCCCAAAAATCAACCATGACCTCACTGTATTCTCTCCCCTTACCTATGTCTTTACTGCTCTATATTCTTCTATTTGATTCACCATTGCGGTCACTGTTATCACTACCACATCACGGTGGCTGCTGGATGGCTAACCCATTGCCTCACGGCCCAGAATTTATGCCACACAAACCACATGGTGGCCAGGACACCCAGCAGACTTAGGGAGCAGGGAATAGTTGCTTTAGAAGCCATCTAGTGAGGTGATGATAAGTGTGAGAGCAGAGTGCCCTCAGAGTTGAGCTCAGAAGAGTTGTCACAGAAGGGGGACAATAATACAAAGTGTCATTGTTCAAAGTGTTTGCTGCCCTTCTTGCGAAAGCATTCTCTGCCCTGCCCAACTGCCTAGCCATGCAACCTGTAGCAGCTGATGAAGTGAGTGCAAGTGTTGGTGTCCCTTCAGAGAAGAAGCCATAGGGGATAGTGTGTCATAGTCCATGTTATCCCTCTGTTCCATGTGCCACAGTGACCATACTGATGATCCATAATAGAGACTACTCCACGTGCCTGAGTCCTAAGGCAGAGACATCAGGGAGGAGAGCTACACAGTAGATCTATCTGTCTGTTTATCTGTCTATCCATCTATCTATATCTATCTATCTATCTATCTATCTATCTATCTATCTATGTATCATCTACCTATCTAACAATCAATTAATAAGCTTTTATCATTGTGAGCCACTATGATTTTGGGGTTTTTATCTTGCCTCAGTCTAGCCTAACCTGTTCTGCTGTGATAAGAGAATGTCAGGAATAGAGTAATTCTAGCCAATGACGAATGATACTTAGGGTGTGTGTGTGTGTGTCTGAGTGTGTGCACATGCATACACAAATGTGAGGTAGAACACTGCACAGGAAAAAAGGTCAACAGTAACAAAGACGACAAATAATCAAGAAATAATCAAGTAAAAGAGAGATAAACTAAAAATGTGATTTAGTTTGGCTGTAAGAGTAATAGTGATTACAGTCATTGTTGTGAACTGTTTACCTTTTAGACTGATTTGTATGCAACATAATAAAAATTATGCATAACATTAAAACATGCACCTGGTTAACTCTGTTGCAGGCTTTGTTTGATTACAACAATACCTAATATACCTCTAAACGTGTATATTCAATCTTTGTAATTTGTTGTTCATGTAGCAATTTAAAATAATCTGTGAAAACATTCCCATTAAAAGGGTCATATTAGGAAGCACGCTGTGGGTGAGTGTATAGAACAAAAGGAGGATGTGTAACTAAAAAGAGAAAAATAGGAATCTGAGCAAATGAGTAGGATCAGTCTGACCCTGGCCCAAACCATGTAAACATGTATTTATTGCATTGTGTTTCCTCTATCATTCGAGTGAATCTCATCCATACTCATAGCTTTGACTACCAGCAATTGATTAATATCTTCAAAAATTATACCCCAGCCCATTCAGCTTCCATGAACTCTATACATAGAATGCCAACTTCCTGTCCATCTTTTCTACTTGGGTGTCTCCAAGGTACCCCAACCCCAACATACTCTAGATCAGAGTCATGGTCTTCCTCTTAAGTTGGTTCTCTTCCTTCCCCCCTTTCTCTTTCCCACCCTTGCCTTAACCTTTAACTACTGTTGATTTTACCCTCGAAATATTTTCATTCTACCCCCTTATTTACAGCTATGCTTTTGCAACCTTAGTCCAAGTTATCGTCATCCCCAGTCTCAAAGAGCCTAACTGGTCTACCCACATCTACTGTGTCCTCTCCGGTTTATCATTCACATTGCCTTTAGGGTGATTTGTAACAAAGTACAGGTCTCATTATTTTACCTCATTGTTTAGAATGCTTAAGTAGTTTCCACTGCTCTTACGGTAAGACCAAAATGTTTATCCACTCCCTGCAGTGGGTATCTGTTACCTCCCCCACCCACTCCCCTCTTACTTGCAGAAATCCCTCTCCAATCTGGTGAGCTACCTACCACTTAGCTCCATCTTCCCCACATAGGAAGAGCATGAGACCCAACCCGGCACGTAACAGTACTTCAGTGACTGGCTCAGAATTGGGCATTATCTCCACAGGAGGGGTCAGTGGCAGCCCTATTCTGGCAATTAATATGAATCCTGGGATAATGAAGGCCTCTCATCTTCTGAGATAAGAGCTTTGAAGTCTGTCTCCAGGGTTGGTCTTTTCGACATGAGGAGAAAGCATGGCTGAGAAAGCAGCTCATGCAGGAGACAAGCAAGTTAAGAGATGAAGAGACAGGTGAGTGGTGACATTTGTTTGGGCCAGGGCTGGAAGCCAGCGCCAGATCCTGGCTCTCCCGCTCACATGAGTGTTTATGTTCCTTTTTGACTGAGGCTAATTTAAATTGAGTTAATATCACAACTAAGAGTCCTTCACGAGAGGGAATCTTCCTCCCCTCCCTCATCTCACACCAAGTTAATTCCTTCGGCCCTTGGCCTAGATGTTACTTCTGCAGGGAAACGCTTCCTAATCCTCCAAATAAGGCAAGGCATCTCTTATGTTTGCTCATTCTCCTTATCTCCATCTGTGATGATAGATTTATTTATACACTTCCATCTGTGATTACAGGTTTTTTCTCTGTCTCCCCTAAGAGACTCCAAGCTCCATGAGGTCACACGGTGGTGCCCCCACCGTGCTTGGTGCCTTGTACCGTGCCTGACAAGAGATTTTTGTTGACTGAATGAAGAGAGAGTAACTTGGTGTCATGCACTGTGCTAAGTGCTTTTGTACACCTTGTGTTTTGTTTTATTTTATTTTATTTTATTTTATTTTATTTTATTTTATTTTATTTTATTTTAGAGAGAGAAAGAGAAAGAGTGTGCAGGGGAGAGAGGCAGAGGGAAAGAGAGAAAGAATCTTATGCAGGCTCCACACTCAGTGCTGAGCTCGAAGCGGGGCTCACTCCTATGACCCTGGGATCATGACCTGAGCAGAAATCAAGAGTCACTGAATTGACTGAGCCACCCAGGTGACCCTACATTATCTCATTTAAACTTTACCACAATCTGTGGCAAATGTTCTGTCATCCATTTACAAATGTGGACACTGAGGCGTGGATATGTTAAGAAACACTGGCAAATGAATATAAAGAGAGCAATCCAGGACACAAAATGAGGTCCCGTTCCAAATGCAGAGATCTTTTTCTCATGCCACTTTCAAGAGGCCTCCTAACTGTCAATTTGCAGTCTCTCCTTTCCCTACAAAATGCCTGTCTTGACTCCAGTTCCTACAGGATTTTACTCTCTTCTTTTACTTAAATTGGCAGCTCATTAGGTTTAACGCGTTCCAGAAATATTTTCAGCCTTACCTGGAAACTGGAAACATACACCTTTTACTCCAAAAAAGTTCTCAAGATCCAGAAGAAAGAACATTTTTTTTTTTCTCAGAGCAATGGTTCTTGTTTGGGGGTTTAGGGTCTGTCTTGAGCTTCCTCATATTTTTCTATACTAGTCAGTGACTTTCCTTTACACTCCTAAAACTGGCTGGTAGAAAACAAGAGGAGAGAGAATGGGTGAGGGGAAGAGAAGGCAGAGCCCACTTACGCCATTGAGCTGGAATCACTTCAAAGCCCTTGCCTACTCCCCATGCTTCCTGGACCCAGCAGTTGGTAATTTGCGCATCTCAACGACCTGACAACAATATGCACTTAAATGGCAGAAGAGGTTCAAACATAGTAAAGTGATGCTAGAATGTTCAATAATCTGCTTGGCACACGGTATTCAGAACTATAACAATAAATGTTTCGATTAAATGCCCAGGCTCAAAAGAGGCTGCATAAAAGGAAGAATTCCAAAGAGTTCTGCATATGCTGGACAGGTCTCGAGGAGTGCTATTCAAAGAAACCAGCTTTCCAGTTTTTTGCTATAGATGGGCGATAAGGTGAGGTAGATGGGTGAACCATTTCTTTCTTTGAGGCAGTCGTGCTACAAAGAAAACACCAGCTGAACCAAAGTGGGTAATGACAACCCTGATGCTGGTATAAGTTTCTTCTGGTCTCATACGGTTAACAGTCTCGCTGACCAGCCTTGGTCTCTCTACTTTTGAGCAGCCATGGCCTTGAAAAGTGGTTTGCAATGCTGGCTGAATACTAGAAGCACCTGGGAGGCTTTATGATCTAGTAACGCGCAAGGAACTTATCCAGAGATTCTGTTTCGGTGGCTTTGGGGCGGCACCAGGTACGTTTTAGCACTTCCCCGGTGACTCGAGCATGCAGTCAGGATCAAGGACTGCTGGTCTTTCTTGTAGCAGGACAGAAGACACGTGGGTTCCTCATGCCGACCTGTGGCAAAGTACCGAGAGCCAAGTACAGCTCACATGGGTGGAGCAGCTTATCTTTCAAAATATTTCTTGCTTCTTGGATCTTTTACTAGCCACTCATGGGAAGGAAATAGAACTGAACAGTTAACTAAGACAGAGGTGACACGCGTGGAGGGAAGGAACCGACACCTACGGGCCGTTTGGAAGCTGAGGCTTTAAGAAATCTGAATGTAACAGAATTGGTGGATGGCATGACATATCCCACTGCACATGCAGAATGACACAGAGGAGGCAGGTGAAGGACACACACACACACACACACACACACACACACACACACACAAAGCCATAATGGCCTCATTTTCTGACCACCTCCTCCAGCAGGATTTTTTGGGGTAGGAAGAAACCATCAAGTGACATCAAAAGAAGGGAAAGTGAGGATTTGGGGAGCCGAGGGCTATGAATATGGCAGTTTGGAGAACAAGGGGAATCTGCCACTTATTTAAAATACCTAAGCTCAGAGTTGAGCCTGGAAAATATGGAGTTCAAGGTTAATGAGTGGATGCAGCCGACCTTCAATTCAGGCCACCCATCGCTTTACACCACACGAGCTTACGACGCACCAGCAGTTACTCAACTCACCCACAAATGAGGATGGGATTCAAAGACAGACCTTATAAATATTTGCGGTGCCATCCGAGTCTGTGCTTAATGGTGACAGCCCTGGAGACCCTGCATTCCAGAAAACCTCATTCTTAAAGCCAATCCAGTCTCCTCTGCAGCACTGTGTTGCCCACACTCAGTGCCAGGCTTCTTTTACAGAAAACATCCCAGAAGGAAGTGTCACAGCATTCTTGCCTCTTGCATACTCATCTACCGGCTTATCAGGAGTATTTTTAGACACTGAGTACATTCATCTAGGTAGCATCCCAAGATGGAAAACGTACAGGCTTTAGACACTGGCCCTCTAACATCTTTAGGAGACCCTGGGCACATTAATGAACTTCCTTGAACCTTGGGTTCCTTCTGTGTAAAGGGTATAACAATCTCTGTCTCTTAAAGATTGCTATAAAGATCAAACATGGGCTAAAGTCAGCTTTTGCGCAAGCTGCATTTAGTAGAATGCAAGTAGGAAGCAGAAACGTCTTCCATCAACATGCTCTTTGAAATCTGGTCTGCTGAGACTCCCTTTCCCTCCACTCAGTGATGGTTCGGGCACATGTTATAGCTATTCTTGCCACTTCCTGGCATTGAGAAACAGGCTCATCTTAAGAAGTCAGGCCTACTCTTATATCGACATTTTGATTTCTCTACAATTGTGACGCACTGCCCCTCTTCCGGATCAGGCCTGGCCAGTCTTTAGAAACCTGTCTGGGCCGTGGCTTCTGACTTCTTCAGAACGGTGACTGATGAGAGGATGGGAAAGGGGAAAGGTTAGGGAGTAGCTAGTTATCTAGTGTTGGGGCTTTCTGCATAGTGGACACTCGAGCGCTGGTCTTGTCTTTTGTGGGTGCTTTGTAGTGGCATCAGGGGACCAAAGAAAAACCAAGAAAACAAGGAAATGAATGGCATATGCAAACACTGAACGACTGGTGTCTGGCTTTAAGCAAAGCGCGTGGTGTCAGGTTTCTGTAGAGCTAGGAAGAAATTCACCTGCTCGTTGCTGAAAAAGTTCTAAAGAAATATTTTGGATGTACATTTGCTTTCTCTTTATTTGACATCTCTCTCCACCATAACACGGACATTGGTTTCCTTCTCTCTCTCTCTCTTTTAAATTGTAGTAATGTATACATAACATAAAATTTACCATTTTAACCATTTTTAGGTACACAGTTCAGGGTCATTAAGTACATTCACACTGTTGTGCAACCATCACAAGAATCTGTCCCCAGAACTTTTTCATTTTTCCAAACTTAAATTCTAAGTCCTTTGAACACTAACTCCTCCTCAGTAATTCCCCCTCATCCCCACCCCACCTTCCAGTCTCTGGAGGCCACTGCTCTGCCTTCTGTCTCTATGAATGTGACTGCTCTAGCTACCCCATGTAAGGAGAATCCTACAAGAGTTCTCCTTTTGTGTCTGGCTTATTTTGCTTAGCAATGTTTGCAAGGTTCATCCGCGTTGTAATACGTACGAGAATTTTCTTGCTTTTAAGCAAGAAAGGCTGAATAATGTTCTACTGCATGTACACACCATATTTGGTTGATGCATCCATGTTTCGATGGACATCTGGAGCATTTCTAATGTCCTAGTCTCTTAAACACACCATTTTAGATGAAAAGTCTGTGCAGTAAGTAATCAGCAGTTGCTAGAGGCACTTTGTCAGTGGAGGATTCCTTGTTCTCTGGCCTGTCCTTCTCCATTCTTCTACAGGGCGGACAAGCACTGGGCAGCAGTTTGATCCCTGTTCACTGAGAACTGTTCACCCTCAGGAAAGGTCCCTGATAACCCACTGCTTCTTCTCAGCATATCTGTTCCCCTCCCCCACTCCCCAACTAGATCAACACTTGAGCTGATTGTGGCCTATTAAAACTGAAATGCACAGACACTGGTCCCCTCTGGCAGAAAGGTCCACATACACCTACCACAGTACTGTCCATCCCGCGATATGATGACCCTGGTGTGGGGGAGTGCCTTGGGCTGTATTTGCTCCCCACAGTTATTCCAAGGCTTTTGTTGATTCAGTCTCTCCCAGAGAGGTTTCTTTCTCCTTTTTTTTTTTTTTTTTTTTTTTTTTACTTGCAGCCAAATCACTTGACTAATGTCTTCTATATTCCCTTTCTCCTCCTTGTTTTTCTTCTTAGATTTTTTCTCCACTGGCAAAGGAGTTTTGCCCAGGGATGTTTCAGCCAATAGCCCTAAGGCTAAAAGGGATTGTAAACTCCAAGCAAGACTTTTTCAATTCAGCTGAGTGCTGTTCTCTACCCTGGGCTCCCCTCTAAGGCCTGGGTAATTTAAGCTGGTTGTCTGGCCTCCAGGGCCAGGAGACATAGTACATCCACTCAGGCATTTATAGTGAAAAATACTCAAGGTTCTCAGCTGGTGGTATATAAAATCCTGGAGCAAATGTCAACAGACTGGGTGCATGATCAGCTTTCAAAAACCATAATTTTATGCCCCTGAAACTCATACCTTACCTAGACAAGCAGGACATGTGCGACACAATTCACACCTGCGTTGTCTGGACGTGTTTGACCTTAAAAGGTGTCTGCACAAAATGCATCCAAGAGCCAAGCATGAAATCCCCTGTTTCTGTTAGTCCACAGGGCTCTCCTACATTAGAATCCTGTATTTGCTGAGGCTGGAGGGATAGAGATCTGTTTGTTAGTAAGAATGGCAATACTTCCACTTACTGAGTCTGTGCTTGTGCTGGATATTTTACATGTGGGAGCTCTAAGCCCTCACTGCAAGATGAGCTTTTCTTATCCCTATTTATAAATGATGAAACTGAGGGGTGTCTGCGTAGCTCAGTCGGTTAAGCATCCAACTTCAGCTCAGGTCACAATCTCACAGTTTGTGAGATCGAGCTCCGCATCGGGCTCTGTGCTGACAGCTCGGAGCCTGGAGCCTGCTTCGGATTCTGTGTCTCCCTCTCTCTCTGCCCCTCCCTCCTTCATGCTCTGTCTCTCTCTGTCTCTGAAATAAACCTTAAAAAAATTTAAAAAAATAAATAAACGAATGACGAAACTAAGGCTCAAGAACAGATAAATAGATTTACGTAAAACTACATAGCTAGAGAGTAATGGGGCAAGGTTTATTTATTTATTTTTTGAAGTTTATTTTTATTTGTTTTGAGAAAGAGAGAGAATGAGAGCATGAGCAGGGGCAGAGAGAGAAGAAGAGAAAACGAGAATCCCATGCAGGCTCTGTGCTGTCAGCGCAGAACCCTATGTGGTGGGCTTGAACTCAAGAACCATGAGATCATGACCTGAGCCTAAACTAAGAGTAGGACGCTTAACCGACTAAGCCACCCAGACACCCCGGGGCAAGGTTTTAAACTCAGAGCTTCTAAGTCCAACTTTTAAATTATATAGGTATAGCATGAATTGTGATCAACAAAGACTGGCCTTTCTTAAAAAACATCTTTGAACTCCCACTTGAAAAGGCCCAAGGCAGGGGGTGATGCTCCCTCTTTATCATGTGGGTGTGTCCTCGGACATTCTGTGCTCTTGGTCCCCCCACTATTTACCCACAGGCCATCCTTGGGCTGTGTCTACAGGATCTACAGGGTCTAGGAGCTGAGACCAAATGACATCATAGTTATGTCGCTCATCCACCACAGCGGTCAGCCCACAGCCCGTCTCTGATTGCACATGGGCCCCAGCTGACAGTCATTGTTATGTAAGTCTCATGTTTGGAGTTGATCCAAATGGAAATTCAGACATCTCCCTGTCATAAAACAATTGATAACGGGAAGGAATTAAATTCAGCGAGTTACTGCATAGCAAGGTTAGAAAAAAATTCCCCTTCTGTTTGGAAACAAAGTCCAATTTCTGCCAAAATTGAAAATGACTTATGTTCATACCATTTGGGAGTCGTGGATGCTTACTCTCAGGAAGAAAACGTGATTCGTCTTAGATGAGGGTGGCTTTGGTCATGAAGATGCCCTTCCTGCAAATCTGCCAGGATTGTCAAACACAGGAACAAAAACCTGGTCAGGCAACTGTTTTAGCCAGTCCTCACCCGGGCTCTCCGGGTCTCTAGCACCCTCCAGATCCAAACACAATGGTTCATTCTCTGATAGCCTTGCCCTTTCTGGTGACCAATGCATCCTCATTAAAACTCTCTCTTCCAGTTGGTTTTTGTGATGCCACAACATCTTGAGGTCTTCTTCAGTGCCTCTGCTGTATGAATTTCCTTGTTCTTAACCTTCTAGCATTAGGACAGCATTCTCCAAGTCTCTGTCCCAGCCTTCCAGGACTTCTCTCCTCTGGCTGGCACATGGGCACCCACAGTCCGGAGCATCTCTGCCTGTGGTTACCATTGGCCTCTGCCCTGAAGGTCAGGGCCCTACTTCCCAGTCCCTGCTCCTGACTTTCCCAATGTCTGACCTCTACCTGCTTTGGAATTCCTTTGTGCTTCCTCCCCTCTGTCTTGCGGGACATTTGTCATCCTCCTGCCCCTTCCTCATTCTGGGGCTGACAAGCACCAGTTGTCCAGTGCCTCCCCTAGGCTCCCATCTACTTGTTGCCCTAGGCTTCATCCCAGAGCCTGCACATGGGTCTCTCCCATTAGGTGCGTTTGTCTATTTCCAAATCATGACTCCTCCTGGTCCCTCTCCCAGCCACCACTGAGAGGGGATATTCTCTTGTTGGGCATTGTAGTCTCTATAATGTCTGGCACACTGTCCCACAAGTAGTAGGATTCTCTATAAACAGTTTGACTTAATTAAGCACATAGTCAGCAAATTGAATTAAAGCTGGTGTTTATTGCCTCGGGATAACACTTAGGTAAGGGCTATCGAAGATTCGAGAAGGAAAGAGAAAAGAGTGGGAAATTTAAACTTACTACACTGACAAGAAACTCTAACTTAAATGTCTTGTAGAAGTTAGTTTGTTCATATAGTGCAGAGAAGTTTTTGATCTGGTTTACCATGTGTGGATGTGACAATAAAGAGACTCTCTTGAATGGGTATTCTTTCCTCAGAAAATTTGCCTTTAAACCAATAATAAGTATGACTACAGGATTAAATTATTAATTCGGTAACAGTGTCCCCTATTACTTCTGCAGGAGTCTTCGGGGCAGGTTGCGGATTGACATTTTCTACTATCCAGTGTAGCAATGACAACCTACCATTGTTTTCTTGCCATCCTCTCCTGGGGGAGTCTGATTTCCCATCATTATCTGCGCGATCGCAGAGGATGAGATGTTGACTACTTCCTGTTTGTGGACAGCCCCAGCCAGAGCTGAACCGAGATACATTCCCCAGACAGGCCCATATTTTGGCATCCTTAAAAACCAATATTCTCTAAACATTTAATAAAGGTAAGGATAAACTGATTTTCGATTAACATATATTTTATCCCAAAACAAATTCACTTACTAAATCATTTCCCCCTGGGCAAAGACAGAGTCAATGTTGTGAAAACAATGCTGTAAAAAAAACCTCTTTTCTATAGTTCTGTTCTCTCAGCTTTCATTTGTGATTTCCTGAAGCAGATGTGCCTTCCTTGGGAGACATATTAGAGATGTGAAATGTGTATGAAAATAAACCATTTGTTTTTGCTAAATCTTTCTATGTCATGAATGATACTGTGTTCACAAGTTGCTGATTCGGAGGGTTAGCAATTGTTCATGGGCTGGTTTTGGGGAGAAGTTGCTTTATTCAATGTGCAGAAATGCTCGACAGAGACATGTAAGCCCTGGCAGGGAGTACTGTTTCAAACCTCCTTCAAGGGCATTGCCAAGATCAGCAGCAGTGGAACCAATTTACATTTCCCTGGTTATGTGGGATGTCATGTGTGGAAGGCTGAATCCACCGGTCCCATATATCCGATCTATTTTGACCATGCTTTACCGTCCATGATAGGTCGGCACTGTCTGCCTCGTGAGTCTGGCTCTAACTTCACCCTGGGGCCCACCTGTGCATTTGTTCCTCCTTCTGGCCTGACGCTCTTTGTCTTTCTATTTGTACTTTGTCTTTTCCCTCCATAATTAGTAATGTTTTCTGTAAACTCTTAGATATTTTAACAATTTTGTCATTAGGCCCCACAGAAATTCTCTTCTGTGGCAAACCCATTGTAAGGCACCTGCCAGTCCCTGATTTGACGCCGCCCCACCCGCAGCTGCTTCTGAGGCCAGGAGACTCAATGCTTCTGGCCAGGACCAACTGCACTGAGGACCGTGGCCAGGGAGTTCAAGGGGACCCACAGGTAGTTTGGATGAACCAATACAACTCTCTCTCAGAGGAATTTGGAAGTGATCAGACACTGAGCCAACTGGAAGCCAGCAATCACTCATGACAGGTGATGGTGACGTCAGGACTGCTGTCCCTACCGGGGGTCGTAGGAAGTAGATGAAGCCGGACAAGGAAAGTAGAAAGGGAGCTGGAGAGAAGGCAGGACAGGGAGCCTTCAGTCTGTCCTTGTCTGGCCCTGATACACTTCACCTTTAGATAGTCCTGAGAAATACTACTGTTAAAATAACATCCCCTTTTACTTCAAATTGCCGTGAGATAACCTGTGTTTCTCTCAACACAACAAACTGTGACCAAAGCCCTTTTCTTCTTTATGCTGCCCGGGCTGCCTTGGGTGCCTTCTGGGCTCAGCCTTTCTTCCATCTTTCTTTTTATCACCATCTCCCGAGGAGACAGCAGCTGGGCCCCCTCTGGACAAAGGTGGTGACTGAGAGTCACTTGCCCACTTTATTAATCATGGTAATTAATGACAACTGCCACAACAGAGAGTCAACTAAAACTTTGTAGCTTTTCTCACCAAAAGCTTATTTTTCATTCACGTAACATCCGATGTGGGTCAGGAGGCCTTCCTCCACTGAACAGCTACATCATCTGGAACAAGAGAACTCTGGTCGCTGAGATGCGAACAGAGTGAGATGGAGAAGGCAGAGTGACTCCTAATTAATCGTCTTGGGTTGGGATTGACAGATGCCACCGTCACTTCTACTCAGAGCCCACGGTCCAGAACTCACCTTAGCCGCGTGGACATCTGGGAAGAGGAACGGAACATACAGAGCACTCAACGAGTACTGGATGTTTCCAGCACCCTTGCGTCTGCCAGCTGCATCTGGAGGTTTGGCCGGTTGCCCTGACAGCTGGCCATGGAAGCTGGGAGGGTGAGGTCCTGCCATGGGTTACCGCAGCGTACTGCCACCGGGTAGTTGTTCGAGGACGAAGGGAGGCCATGAGGCCGAGTGGGTGAGAGCGTGGGCCCTGCAGGAGCCAGGCCACAGACTGGCCAGATCAGACCCCGCTTCCCCAGACCAGGGGAGGGAGGCGGCGCACGGCCAGATGGGCAGGTTCTCTCCCTCAGGTCACTCTGCTCTTGCCCGCCTCCCAGCCAGGCTTTGAACACAAGCCTTGCGCAGGTTCTGCGGCAAAGGAACATGAAGCAGGAGCATGACTTTTAAAAAGAAATGTAATGAAACTTGAACTTTGAAAGGATTGCTGATCAGAGGCAAGTCCTGCAAACGATTGAGAGCGGGGCCTCTTATATCAGATGCTCTGGGTAGAAGTCCCAGCTCTGCCATTTATTTGCCACCTGTGTGACCTTACACAAGTTATTTAGTCTCTTTTTTTTTAAGTTTTATTTGTTTATTTTGAAAGACACAGAGGCAGCACAAGTCCGGGAGGGGCAGAGAGAGAGAGAGAGAGGAAGAGAGAGAATCTGAAGCAGGCTCCATGCTGTCAGCACAGAGCTGACGCAGGGCTCAAACTCACAAAACCGTGAGATCATTCACGAAACCGTGAGATCATGACCTGAGCTGAAATCAAGAGTCGTACACTTAACTGACTGAGTCACCCAGTTGCCCTGACGTTATTGTTATTATTTAGGCATGTTTGGAGGCTGTGCAGTTATCCCCTCTTGTGCTACTTTGGCACGAAGCACACTGGGAAATTCTTCTAAGCTGTTCTTTCCAATCCAAGCCATGATCATATAAAATCAGCGTCTCACAACCCCTCTTGAACGGATGAACCAAAGGCATCATGCATTTATTTGACAACCGTCCTCCTTACGTCTGGGCTCCAGCCGAACTATTTTCTGTTCCTCCAATGCACTGGCTTCTGCTCTACCAGCCTCTGTGCACCTGTGCCTGCATCTGCCCACTCTTCTCCAGGGGGTACGGAAGAAGGAGACTTGCCCAGACCTTGGGTCAGCCTGTCTTCTTGTGCCCTAGATCCCATGCTCTCTCATCTTCACAAAGGCCTTGCTTCTTCAACTCTCCCCTCTCTTTTGGGCCATCAATTTCCCTTGATGACTTATTCATTTCTATTAGCCATCAAATTATTTTGGGATATTTCCTATCTTAAAAAAAAATATTTTCCGGACCAAACGCCCCCCTCTAGCTATCACTTCATTTCTCTACTCTTCTTGGTTGCAACATTTTTCACTAAATTGTATTTAAAGTGTCCACTTCCTTTCCTCCCATTTTTCCGGTCTAGTCAAGTTTTAGCCTCCACCGCCTTATCACAGGTCCAAACAGCACCAAAGATCTCCATGTTGCTAAATCCAATGGTCAATTCTCAACCCCCATCATAGAGACATGAGACTCAATGGATAAATCCCCTCCTTTCAGAAACACTTTCTTTGTCTGGTTTCTAGGTCATGCTCTTTGGTTTCTACTCCTTTCCAAGTTCCTTTGTTGAAATCTCCTCCTCCCAACTTCCAGGTGTGGTTGGGTGGGTTGGGGTTCTGTCCTCTGATCTCTCTTTGTCTGCTCTTACTTCCTAAGTGATAACATCCATTTCTCTAAATACTGACAGCTTCCAAATTTATTCTCATCACTTGACTCTTCTCTTGAATTCCAAATAAGTATATTCTAGAAAGTAGCCAAACTTTGGAGATCCAATCAACATCTCCAACTTCACTTACCTAGAACTGAACCCGTGATTCCTAGTGCTACCAATCCTGTTTGTCCTTCTGTGCTTACCTCAGCAAAGTGATATTGGTGTTCATTCAGTTTGGTTAGGTTACAAACCTTGGCATTGTCATCACCATCCTCTTGGCCTTTCCCTTTCACCTCAGCAGCAAATCCTATCATTGGCACCTTCCGAACACACCCAGAATCTGACCTCCCTGCTGCCACCTCAGTCTACACCACCACCTTCTCCATTGGACAGTCACCTCCAAGCCTGCCTTCTCATTTTCTCCTATGGCTCCCACACCACATCCTTTTGCTTCACACAGAAGCCAAAGCTATATTTCAAAGAAGTTTTAACCAACGCCTCTAAGACCCTATGAGAGCCAGACCCAGGCTACTTTTCCTACTCCCATCTCCACCATGTTGGTCTTCAAGCCATTCTTTCAGCACGCCCAGCATGCTGCTGGCTCGGAACAGCGCTTCCTGTTCCCTCATTCTGGAACAGTCTTCGCCCAGAATATTTTAATGTGGTGGCTCCGTGCATTTCATTTCCATTAATTCCTAAGCCAATTCACATGTCTTCCCCATTCACTTCGTTCAAATGTCACTTCCTCAGAGCAGTCTTGCATGATGATTTTACCTAAAATATCAGTCTCCATCTTCTCTCCCCTGTAGCTGCTTTATTTTTTATCATAGTGCTTATCAAAAATACGTATTTCTTTTACACATATACATACACACATATATATAACACATATTTCTTAAATGTTATATACATATATAAATATTTCTCTTTTCCACTTGCTCTTAGCTAGTATCTATGTGGGTAAGGAATTTATTTACTTTATCCACCACTGTATGGATGATTTGTGCATAGTTTCACCTCTCCCCGGACCTTCCCTTTCTCTAATTTTTCTTCTGGCCAACTCCTTCTTATTCTGAAAATACCAGTTTATTTTCACTTCCTTTGGGAAACCTTCCCTAGGACAGTTCTAAGTACTGTTTCTATGCGCTCATAAAATACCCATTACACTCCTATCACAGTGCCCACTATGCCCACTGTTCAGCAGTTTTCTGTTCCTCCAGCTGGGCATCCTGAAAACCAGGCTTCCTCGTGCTTGGCTGTACCTGTCTCTGAGCCATTTCCCCAGGAAGAGACCATGAGATCTCCATCTCTCTGCTGCTAGGAGGAGACGTTACACCTTTCCTTCTCCATAAGACAGGAAGAGCTGCCCTCACAGTCTCCTTCTTGTGTGGCTTACAGGACTCCTTGATGGGGCCCAGCCTTCCAACCCCCAGAGAAGCTGGACTCTAGTCTATCATCCTGCAGTGACTGTCATGAGAGAGCCCGCAAAGTTTCAGGGAGTAGTAAATGCCACCCAGCTGTGAAGGGAGGGGAGTGCTGCTTGGATAACAACCCTGCAGCTACCCTAATGACTTAGAGCAGAAGGAACTCGAGTCGTTTTTTAGTCTGTCAGTTTTTCTATTATCCTCAAGACTGAGCATGAAACATTCATTATAGCACGTCCTTATTGATTCAACTGATGAAAATATATTGGTATTAATAACACGAAACTCAAAGGCACCGGGGAAAATAAAACAATTGATTGTGAGCATAACGTGTCTTAGAATATTTTTATGTTGTAGTTCTACGCATTTCATTTCCATTCATTACTAAGTCAGCAAGCAGGTGATTTGAGCATCACATCATCAAGCTATATAACCGTTTTTATTTGGTACTTCTATGATTATCTGGGGGAAATAGTTTCATTGGTTGTTAGCAACAGAGTTTAATTTGAGGCAAAAATGAAAAAAAAAAACTGTTGGAAAGGATCAACTCACTGATGAAAGGCATAAAGCTGGGGCTTCAAAGGGCTTAAATATGGTCATTAAAAACAATATTCTTTTGGGGTATTTTTAATACTGTTTCCTCTTAGCAAGTTTCAGAAAGAGAGCCTCCTTGGTTTTTGTCTGGAGTCTAACTTAGGTCCTTGTCTTTTGATATTCCGAATATTATGATACGGCATAGGAAAGAAGATCTTTTTTATTTTGGATTATACTCTGTGGCTATGCTTTTACCTGACAAACATTTTTTGCTTGATCACTTTTTTCAGTTCATTTTACTCAAGAAGAGGTTTTTGTCAGCTTCTGGCAAGACTGATCTCACCAAGATGTATGATGTCAAAGTACATAATTATCAATGCACTGCACGAAATAATTATACAAATTATGGGAGCTTTAAAAGAAAAAAAATCTAAATTCTATCCACCTACCATCAACTGCTCTCATTTTGCCATGTTGTCTTCTGGTTTCTATTTCTATGCCTACATACTTAGCATGCTATCTGTGCTTAGAATATATGTTGAGAATGGCACTCATGAAATTTTCTATTTTGTTTTATTCTCATCATTTATCAAATTTTTGTTTTTAAATTAATTTTATAATGGCTACATACTATTTCATACAATTCTATAGTTGTCACTTCCATTTGCACCTTGTAAAGAATACTGCAACGGGGATATTCATTCTTATGGGTTCTTCATACGCCTTATTCTTTCTTAAGGTATCCTTATAAGTAATTTTACCAGGTCAAATTGTCTGAATGTTTTTTTAATCTCATAAAATACATTTCCAAATTACTTTTCAAGAGGGCTGAACAAATTTAAATTGTCCCTATCAGTATATTAGGTACCAGTTTAAAAATATTTTCAACAGGATTATGAATTTTTCACTTTAAATGCTTGTTAATGTAGCCTGTGGCAATCACCCTGCTTCTGGTGAGTGGTTCCAGAGACTATTTTCCTAAATGCTTGTTTGACATTTTTTTCCCCCTTGTGTGAACTCTCTTTTCAGATCCCTTGTTCATTTCCCTTTTGGGTCTAGATAATTTTCTTGCCAACTTCTAAGAGCCTTCAGGTTTGCTGCAAATATTTTCTTAGTCTTTTGGGGTTTTTTGCATTTTAGTTATATTACTTTTTATTGTACCTGAGCTTTCAATACTTACACAATTGAAATGTTGATGATTTCGTCTTTACAGTTGTCATTCTTTTAAAGATGGATATCATTTTTTAAATCCTACAGTCTGTTGGTTTTCTTCGATTAGAATTTTATATTTGCCTTGTCAATCATGGAGAATTTATGTTGGTAAATGGGTGAGATGAGTATTTTACATCACGCACTTATATTCTTATATCAGTTATTAAATAGCACAAGATTATTTAAAATGCCCTGTTTGGCAGTATGATATTTTTGAAGCTTATTCAATAACATGCCTTGTTGAGTTGGGTAGTGCTCCAGTCCCAAGGAAATGAAAAATGAAAATGACGCTATCTTAGTCATTAAGGAGCTCAGAGTTTAGGCAAGGAAAGAGGTCAGGGAACAGTCCATAAATGGCAAAATTTGGTATTTCACACTGACCACTGAATCCCTGTGCTGGGAAACTGAATTCTGTTCCCTTTTTGTTCCTATTTCTTCTCTTTTTTGTCACACTCTTTTGCTCTTCCCTGTTCCATTTGTCCTCTTCTTCTTGCATCCTCTTTGGCTTGCTTTCTCTTTCTCGCTCTCTTTCTCCCTCCTTCCCACTTTTCTCTCTTTCCCTCCCCATTTGATATTCTCCCTTCCCTCTCCTTCCTTCTTTCTTTCTTCTCCCTTCCTCCATCTCATCTTCACCCATGTCACCTCCAGAAAAAGAAATGTTTACTCTCTCTTGAGAGACATACATCCTAAATCAATGGCAAGGTGTTAGTCAAAGCATGTGCTTAGGAGCTAAGCAGACCTGAATTCAGATCTTGGCCTTATCACCACCCTCAGTTGTATCAACATAAGAAATTGCATGAAGTCCTTACGTGGCATGGTTCGGACATGCATAAGTTTAAGTTACCACAATTTAGTTAAATAATCCAAGTCCTTCAACAACATGGTTCAGATTTAAGTTACCACACTGCACTGACTGTGAGTAATTGTATCACTTCAAAAACCTCCCTGCTAGCTTCTCAGCCCACAAATCACATCAGAGATAACAGATGGACATCATGACCAGTGAACAATCCTATCACTTCTTTCAAAGCCTGTGGGTGATCACTCAAAACACGCGTCTCCTTTCCATTCGCACACAGGCAGCAAAGAGTGTAGTTGTGTTGCCTTCTTGTGCCCCGGTGATAAACTAACATGAGCTTTACAAAAGTGAATAGTCGCAGGAGGAAAGTGACCGACAAAGATGGAAGTGCAGCAAATAAACAAAAGTGATTATCGCTGGAAGTGAAATTGGAACTGAGCATATATGGAGTTTGTAGAAGAAATAGTTGACCTTGGGAATACGGACACTCGCTATTCAAGATACTCCAGGTACACAGCCTGTGGAACCTAGTGAAGGTGAATATCTGGACAGAAATGAGGAAAGTACCTGTGATGTAAAGGATGAAGATGTCCCAGAAGAAGTGGTGTCGGCAATTCACTTCATGTTAAAACAACGCTCAAGAGATATTTCACACCATTAGAAAGAACAAAAGATGAAATGTTGGGAGTTCACCCAAACATGGAAAAGAGTATGTATCATAAGCTATATGACAAGAAGATGGCAATCACTGTTCAAACTACTCTTGATACTTTTTTTTCGGAGAAAGAACACACTTTAATTCTCTTAAATTACAGCGTACTAAGAAAATATTGGTTCTACCCTTTTTCACTTCCCTGTATAATTAGAACAGTTATAGAATTCATAATGTTTTGAGAGGAATTTTTAAAAGTCACAAAACAATAGCAATGGTTCCCATCGATTATTAAGATTAAGAGTGTCATTTTCATGGCCCCAAACTAGTTACAAAGTGGTGACTGCATATATGTAAGCTCTGTCAACATTAGTCTCTCTGTAAGTGAAAGGAAAGTATGGTTTCCTAGGACGGCTGTGTCCTTGCTGAACTTTCAATAAAGAGTAGCTGTCATTAATGTTAACATCATTATTATCAACCACCAACCATAGCAACATGGCATAATTCTACCAAGTTGGGTTTAATGCAACTTTTATTGAGCTTGTGTAAAGTATCAAAGAGCTTGTGTAAAGTATCAGAATTAAGTGAGAAAACACAACAAATTAGTAAAAAAGCAAATATTTTTCCAGCCATCAGAAAACCGCCCTCATCCCCCTAGATTGCTCCCTCCAAAAGAATCACATTGCTAGTTTTGATAATAAAGTGCTCAAACTCACATTCTAGGACTTGCCTAGAGTACTAATTTCAGGAAGTTCAAATCTTTTTGTATTCATTTAAATTTTTTTTTAACATTTATTCATTTTTGAAAGACAGAGTATGAGCGGGGAAGGGCAGACAGAGAGGGAGACAAAGAATCTGAAGCAGGCGCCAGGCTCTGAGTTGTCAGCACAGAGCTCGACTCAGGGCTTAAACTCATGAGCTGTGAGATGATGACCTAAGGTGAAGTCGGACACTTAACCGACTGAGCCACCCAGGCGCCCCAAATTTTTTTGTGTTCAAACTCTAGTATTTAATTTCTGCTTTCCTTCTGTACTGAGAGACATCTGTGTGGAGGAGTTCAGAAGTCATTATTAGAAGAGTGGGGAGTGGTGGTGGATGGGAATTTAATCAAATGGCATTCTATGCTCTTCCTACAGAAGCTTGTAATTATTCTCTGGTTGAATTGTGCCCACCTATTTATAAAAACAACGATTAATGAACACAAGAGAGAGAGAATCCACGTCAAGAGCCATTGTCATAAGACATTTCCCTCTTCATAGCAAAGTAAATGATCGATTTAATTAAAAAAAATTTTTTTAATGTTTATTTATTTTTGAGACAGAGACAGAATGCGGGTGGGTTAGGGGCAGAGAGAGAGGGAGACACAGAATCTGAAGCAGGCTCCAGGCTCTGAACTGTCAGCACAGAGCTTGGATGCGGGGCTTGAACTCACCAGCCGTGAGATCATGACCTGAGTTGAAGTCGGACGCTCAGCCGACTGAGCCACCCGGGCGCCCCTGATTTATTTTTTTAATGCCTTCTCTACTTTAGTTTGAAACCATTACTTAGGTAGTTTTCACAAACCAGGGAAAACTGTAGAGCATTCATGAAGCCTCCATTCAGATCAAAGCCGAGCAGTGGCCCAATGTTCATGTCCTATGTTCATGTCTGTACACCTGTGCCCAGCACCAAGCCCTCTCTTTTGGTACCGCCTTGCCCATCCAACCTCATCTGACTCCCCATCCTCGATTTCAGCCCCTTCACCTCCTTCCTATCCTCCCAACGATGTTTGTTCCTGGCTCAGTGTCCTTACAACTGCTTTTTTCTGGCCTCAAGTGACCTTCCCTCTCTTCTCTATGCAAACAATGCCCACTCTCAAAGTCCATCTCAAATCACATCTCCCGGTGACATATTGCTCATAGCTCCATTCCCCATCCACCTGGACTTTCTCTGATCTGCTTTAGCACTTGTGGTCTACACCAGGGGCCTTTGACACTGTCATTCAAGCTCTTGTCATGTTACTCAATCCTAGTTCAAGTTTCTGGGAGGCTGGTAGTCTACTGTATATTTCTACTTAGTTCACAGATATTTAGGCAGACAACTGTAGCTCCTTGAAGGCAGAGGCACATCTTGTCTATCTCTGTATTTAATAGTGCCTGGCATATAGTAGGAACTTAATAAATAATTATTCAATAAATGAAGGATACCGTGAAATGAACTTGAATTTTTCCCTTCCACATAGGGAAACATGCCTTCCTAGTCATTTTAAATAAACCTACCCTTTGTCTCTTTTCACATTCTTTCTGGGGAGACAAATTTCTCAGGGGGATATGTTAGCAACCTGGGGACAATTACATGATGTATCACCAGCCCCTTTGTGTAGGTTCATAGGGGAATGGCATTCTCCTTAGGCAGGTTTATTGAGCCCTGAACCGTAACATAACTAATTTTTACTTTAAATTACATTAAGATATTGAACAGTTGAAAAGTGAAAAATGGCATCAAACATTTTTTTGTTCTACACAATAAAAAAAATCAGGAAACACACACACACACACACACACACACACACACACACACACATATATATATATATATATATGTTCTTTCTGAACTGGTTGAGTATTTTTGTATCATACAGACATAACATAGCATAAGCACTCTCCAGTCATGTAATTCAAGACGACATTACCATTCTAACCTTAGAGTGGTAAAATGAACAGAATCAGTAAGTTCTAATGTCTTTTAAAGTTAATGGGCTTTTCTATAAACGCATATGTGTCTATTTTATATATACATGCACACATACCTATGTTTTGTGTATATACATGTTCCCATTAACACAATCTGCTATACAATTTCTCTTGAAAATACTATGCACATCGATACAAGTAAATAAAACCACAGGGAAATAAGCAATTTCTTAAGGTGTTTGATATTCAGAAAAGGGTGGCAGAGAGACTAAGATTTACAAGTTTAGAAATGGGCCCCTGATGGATCTGTGGGCATGGTCATTTGAATGTTCACAAGAGAAAAGACAGGGGATGTCTAGGGTAGAAGGCTCAGTCAAGACTAATTTTTCAGCCTTTCTTCCTCAGTAGGTTTAAAGTGACATCAATAAGGAGAGGAGAGGGGCTCTTCAAAGTTTTCCTGAGTTAAATATGTCTGCCTTAGTGGCATTGCACTTGATGTACCAAGAAAGTAAAACTACAATCAGATAGCAATCATGTCATAAACTCACTCTGTCCTAAAGGATTTTCAACTTGCCAATCAGTTAAAGCCCATTTAAGTGATGGCTGTCAGCCATTTCACATTCATGTCATTGCAGCTGAATCGTACAGCTGTGGCCCAGCCTCATGCCAGGGTGACTGCACGCTTGCCTTTCTGGATCTCTGTCCAGGGTGCTGCCCGACTGGCTTGAATTCTCACTATGTGCAGGCCACAGGGCTAAGCTTGTGGAAGTAAGTAACTTAAGAAGAAGATCTCTTTTTCTGTGCTTAATCACAAAAGAATGGGGGGGAGAGAAATCACACTGAAATAAAAAGTCCATCTTGTTCAGGAAGGAAGGAAGGAAGGAAGGAAGGAAGGAAGGAAGGAAGGAAGGAAGGAAATAACCCTGCTTTCTTTTTTATGTTTGGTAGTCTATGCACATGAGTGTGTATGTTTCAAAAGGATACTGCTACAGTTCTGAGACGCTTAGAGCACAGCCTTGCCCAAATATACCTATAATGTGTTTCCCCCCCCCCCCTTTTTTTCCCTTTGCTGAGAGCTATTGGAAACAAGCATGCCTGATTGATGAAGCCATTCCAGGTCCACAGAACACAAAGTCACAAGGTTTGGTGCTGTTTGTGTCTTGAACAAGTCTCATGAAACTGCTAAGCTGCTTTGCAGGTAAAACTATCAATCAGCCCTGTTTCGACAGTCAGGTAGGACCAGACTGGAATTCTGGGATATTCCCAGCAATTCTTGAGTTATCATTTGGTGCCAACCTCTACTTATCCAAAGGAAACCCACCAGAGCTCAAACTCATTCATATTCACGTGGTGTGTTACAGCCCTCTCGCCAGGAAAGGGCGGCAGAGAAGTGCTTCTAGCACTGTTCCCGACAACTGATTATAATTCAGGGATGGCAGTGAATACTCTTACAGAGCACAAGACGTAACAGCAGGAACCTTTCTAATTGCAAGGAAGGCTAATGCAATGATGAAGGAAATCACTGGAAAGAACGGCTGAGCTGTTCCTTGTGGCTGTAGCTGCTCAGAAAAAGGGTAGTTATGGGACAGGTCTCTTTGCTGGTGTGACAGAACAGACAGAACGCAATTAGGAGTCTAGTGAAGCAGTGTTGAAATGCAAATATGCACCCAGCTCTTGGAGCCTGGCAGTGTGCCAGGACGACATGGAACCAGCTGCCACGTCGAAGGTCCAAACGCAGGCAGAGAAAAGCTCTGGTTCTCAGCTGGTTCTCTGAGGCAAAGGTGTATCTTGTCACCCCAAAGTTGCGTGGCCCATTTTCAATTAATGTATAAAATTTACTTCTGCTGCATCCAAGGATCTGTGCGGTTTGGATATGGGCGGGATGTCTGTACATGAAAACATTGGTTAGGGTGGCGGTGTCGCAAGCAGAGCAGGGTACGAAATTGTCTGCCATATTCCAGGAAACAGGCAGTCTTTCTTTGTTACTGGCTTAGTCTCTTCTTTCATTCACTCTGAAATTTATTAGTCACTCGGGAATGCTCGCTCCCTTTGCTTACTCTATGCACTGTCCTTGGGCAATCTTCTGTATGCCTGTGGCTTCATTTAGTACCTAGGCACTGATGACTTCTCAGCAGGTCTTGAATCATGATTCTGCCACTCACTACCTCAGTGATTCAAGAAAAGATGCCTTACCTATACAGTGGGAATTATAATAGCACTTGGGCTATATTATGGGCTTGATGGAAGAGTAAGACAGAGTAAAGCACCTGCACAGAGTCCAGTCTAAATAAATATTAGCAAGTATTACTAGTAGCAAATATTCCTCCGGCCCAGTCCCCTCTCCAGAGCCTCAGATTCATCTATCTATCTGCGTGCTGGACATCTCCACTGGATATGTTATGTGCCCATCACTCACTGCGTCTGCTATGCAATCCATGGTCTCCTCACACCTTCTCTTTGTGAATTCTGTCAGTTGCGAATGACTCTATCATGAACCTGCCAGATATCTGAGGATCATTCTTGATTTCCGTCTCTTCTATTCGTGACGCCCCATTAACCATTAACTCAACCAATTTCACTTTGACTCTGAACACTCTTTCCCACCCCTTACCGTGACACCTTGCCTCGGGATCTTTGCATTTCTCAGACGACTACGGAGTCCACCCGAATTTCATTTCAAGTCTTGGTCCCCCCAAATACATTCTTCATTCGGCCACCAGATGACTCCAAGTAAGAGACAAGTCTGCCTTCCTACTCAACGTCTTCAGGGGATCCTCATCTCCTACCAGATCGAGTCCAAACAGAGCACAGAGCAAAGGTCCTCTTGCTACCTTGCCAGATTTGTCTTTCATTCTCTGCCACACGTGAAACCTACGTCCTGCCTCCTTCTGTTCTCTTACAATGAACATGTTTCTTTTGCCATGTCCAGGACCGGTCCCTCACTCTCTGCTGTGAGACCTGTTCTCCTCTGAATCTTTGCCTATCGGCCATTCCTTTTCTGTCCAGTACTTCCATTTCTCTTTTCTCACCTACTCTCACCTAGTTCTCACCTACCCTCCTCAGGACACCTAAGTGTTCTCGTGTATCTAACCTTCATGCGCAGCTCTGTGTTTTCTCCACTTCAAAACCATGTTTTCTGGGAGAGATGTCTACATGTGTGGTGTTCTCCAACTTACTTCCCAGCCACCCTTCCTCCCAAAGCAGCCTGGCTTCCTCCCTTTCCAACTGACAGAGCCCACAATTTCCTAGTCCTTGATTTCTCAGTTGCACCTGATGCCACTGGCTATTCCCCTCTTTTAAGACCCTTTTTTTACTGGACCTCCAGGGTACCCTGCACTCTTCACTTTGCATCTACTTCTCTGGCTTTATCTTCCCTCATTTCCTTCAGAGATTTCTCTCCCTGCACCCGCTGGTGTTCCTCAGAGTTCCATCCATACATTGCCTCCCTGGGGAATCTTTCTCCCATCACCTCAGCAACCATTCATGTGCTGATGATTGCCAACCTCTGTCTACAACCCGGATCTCTCTTCCAACTCTAAACCACCTGGACATTTCCACTTTGAGATTTAACAGATACCTTCAACTCAACGTGTCCCAAACTGAACTCATTTGTGATCTGTTTTCCTATCTTGCATGCGAGCTTAAGGACAGTGAGGTCTTTGAAACACTCACTCTTGCTTTGTCTTCATCCCAACAGGGGTGGGAATGTAGTGGGCACTCCTTAACTCTTTGTTGAATGATTAAAGTGTATTTTATCTCTGTGAATGATACCACATGGTTGCCTACGCAGAAAGTTCAGTTTCAGATTTGACTCTTTCGTGCCCCGCCCCCACTTTTAAAACACATCAAATTCATTATTAGTTCATGGATTTTCCTTATAAAGGATTCATGGAAGTATTTTAGGCTTCTCTGCTTGCTTGTTAGGTGATGTGTCAAACCCAACCTGAAGTACAGTGGGAACGCAGACACAGAACAAGTCCTTCTCACCATGGGCAGCCCGTCTCTATCTACATACAAATAAACCAACCAGGAATCTTTCTTCTTCCAAAAGAAAACCCCAAAAGATCATATGGCACTTCATTCTGGAAGATTCTGACCTATAAAATTTCAGTTCATTTTAATTTTTTAAAAATTTTTAAGCGTTTTATGTATTTTTGAGAGAGAGAGACAGACAGAGCATGAGCAGGGGAGGGGCAGAGAGCGAGGGAGACACAGACTCCGAAGCAGGCTCCAGGCTCCATGCTGTCAGCACAGAGCCCGACGCGGGGCTTGACCTCACGGACCACAGGATCATGACCTGAACTGAAGTCACAAGCTTAACTGACTGAGCCAACCAGCTGCCCCATCCTTTTTAAGATTTGTTGTAGGAAGTAGTGACTGTGTTGTTTCTCAGAAAGTCATTTAAACATTAAACAACTGACAAATCATCACTGTCAGGGGGATCTCCCTTTAAAGGGAGTGTGCACACCTAACCTTAGTGTGCACACTGTGCTTTACACTCATGTTCTTTTCCTGGAACAGAAAAAGAAGACGGCCCAAATGACCTTTTCATTGTAACGACAAACCCAGGGTTTCTTGGAGATCATGATCACACAGAGCACCAAAGAAAATCCGGATTTATAATAACAATGGGTAGCATGTATTAAGCACTTACCATGAGCCAGGAGCAAAACTAACTCTTTGTGTGTTAACTCATAGAGTTCTTGGAATAGCCATGTAAGTACAGTTATCTCCATCTCGGAAAGCTGGGGCAGAGAACGGTTGCATAACTGACCAATGTGTGCGTCACCAGGAGGCGGCAGACTGGGATGTGAATCAGCCTGGAGCAGCCTGGCTCCAGAGTCTCAGCCTTGGGCTCCGCCATAAAGCTTGTGGATGTGACAAATTTATTTCAAATCATGTTTGCTACTTCATTTCATAGCCATAACTTGTTCTTTTAAGCAGAGAGCTAGAAAATATATCCAGGAGAAGGCCAGGAAGAGACTAATTTTGGAAGGGAGAAGAATGGCTATTAATTTAAGATATTCTTTTCATAATCCACAAAACAAACCATATTTAGTATGAACACACATTGAGTACTTGGGCGCCAGGCGCTGTGTAAGGGCTAGAGTCAAAACCAAGGGTAGAACAGTCTGCTCTATGAAGAAATCTATGCCTACTATGTTCTTGAGAGATTTATATCCTGGGAAAACACTTGCATGAGGTTTTTACCACATACTGTAATTGTTTAAGAGCCTACAAGAACACTGGGAGAAGTACCGGAGGGCAAAAATATTACTCATAAATGTCACTATTCTTTTTGAAATCCCAGATCTGTCACAGGGGAGGAAGAAACACCCAGAAGGCAGGTGGACCTCAGCTCCCCTCTTACTCTACATTAGTCAATATGACTCCAAATACTAAATACTTATAAATGCCAACCAAAGCCAGGGCAATTGCCTACAATGAGATTGTGCCATATCGTTTTCTTGTTCAAAAATGTTTCTAGGATATCAATGACCTGAAGGATAAAGTCTAACAGCTTTGATATGTTACTGGTACATAAGGTCATTTATAATTCAGTCTCAACCCATGTTTCCAGCCTCACTGCCTCCCATTTTCCACTGTTTCTGTTGAAATCCAGGAACCTGTCCCCTTAAACACCTGCTACTCTTTGACAATAAACCATGCCTTCAGATTTCTGTGCTTTTGCAATACTTTTTCTATTATCTAAGGCCATGCTGTTCAGCAAGGTAGCCACTAGTAATTTATGCTTAATTACAAACTGATTAAGATTAATAAAATTGAGCGTGCAGCTCCTTGGTCACACTGTCTACATTTCCAAGTGCCCCCTAGTCATACGTACCGAATAGTTCAAATAAAGAGCATTTTCATCATCAGAGAAAGTTCCATGGGATGTCTGGCTTTAAAGTGCCTCTATTTCCTCCCATTCCTCAACTTATGGGCCCTTCAGAGTCTTACTCGTTTTCAGGTTTTCATTCAAAAGTCACCCCTTTTGTGATGCCTTCTCTGGTGCCTTTCTGCAAGCTACCTCCCACTGCATTTTTCTTACATCTCTTTTACAGTAAATAGCACTTCTATCAGCTATGTGTGTGGCTATTTCCCCCACGTGGATGTCAGAAACACGAGAGAAAGGACTTTATGTTCTCATGTGCAGGTCCTCGTCAGAGTTCCTCATGTACAGCAATGATTTGGGGATGCATGAATGGTTTGGGATTGAATACAGAGGTCACTGACCTCAATTTTATTTTTCTTCTTCATTCCTCTGAAGGAGAAGAGAATGTTGTGTAACATTTTCCTGGTGTTCCATGGAAGGCTAAGAAAAAGCAGGAGCCCGTCTTCCTGACCCCTGCACGAATGTGAGTTCATAAGGCATGCTGAGCTCAGGGGAGCTACGTTCCCTGATGCCTTTAACTGTTCCCTGATCCCTGGCAGGTGAATGTGGGGTGGATGTGATGGTGTTCGCTAATTATACCTCAACCCACATCCTTGTGCTAACACGTCTTCACTTCTGCCTTGTCCACAACTCTGCAGCCCCCCTTGCAGAAATTTGCAGGGGAAAGGCATCCACCTTTGGATGCCTTAACTGATACAAATTAACCTCTGCACATGCCTTATTTCCTAGAAATTCATGAAAAGAAAAAGTTTTAATGGTGTGTTTAATGTGGAGCATTTTTTGGTAGCAGTCACAGTCTCTGAAACTATATTTAGAATTATGTTTGTTTACTTTGAGAAGGGATAATCTTTGGCTGTTTTTATTCCTATTGGAATAATTTCCTTGCCTTGTGGCAATTCAACACAAGGAGCCTGCAGAAAGCTATGAAGAGCCTGTGAAAATTCTTTCTAAACAGGACAAATCCTTTCAGCATGCTTTTAAGGAGGTCTCTCACACAGACAAGGGAAAGCAAGACAGTCTGGTGTAGCAGAAAGGAAATAAAGAGACAGGAGCACCAGTGTTCAAATCGCAACCCAACCAATACAGAGATCTTCCTGAACTAATTTTGTTGGGAAAAACAGGCTTGGATTATGGTCTTACTCATGACCGAACGGCCACTTATGCTTGGGTAGAGAAATAAGACCGGGGACATTCAATTTCTCTGCTCAACTAATAAAACGGGGAGAACAGTACATTTCCAGAGACAGAGTAGGACAAAAAGTTTGAGTAAGATCAAACTCTAGCCTCTGTACCATTCACATCAGAATTACTGATGGAGACTTACCTATGTGGTTGTATTCACTGTCTAGGGCTGCCATGACAAAGTTCCACAAACTGAGTGGCTTGAACAATAGAAATATATTTTTCCACCATCTGGAGTCTGGAAGTCTGACATTAAGGTGTCAGTGGAGTCATGCTCTCTCTTCTAGTCCCTGGTCACCAGGGATCTTTGGCATTCCTTGGCTTGCAGCTTATGACTCCAATCTCTACCTTGGTCATCACGTGGGCCTTATCTCTGGGTGATTGTGGTATTCTCTTATGTGTGTGTGTGTGTGTGTGTGTGTGTGTGTGTGTGTGTTTATATCTGTGTCTCTCCTCTCTTCTTACAAGGAGACCAGTCATACTGGATTATGGTCCTGTATGACTTCGTTTTAACTTATATCTTGATTACATCTGCAAAGACCCTATTTCCAAGCAAGATTACATTCACAGGTAGCAGAAATTAGGACTTGAACATAATTTTTTTTGAGAATGCAATTCAACTCACAACAATGATCATTATAAATTCAGATCCCTAAGCTCCATCTCAGACCTACTGAATGACCCCCTGCCCTTCGTCCTGCAGTCTCCACCGCCCCTTCCACATATCCAAAGTTTGAGCATGCTGGTGTAGGAGGAGAATGGTGATGGACAGTGCCAGAATAAGGAGGAGGTAAGGGAGAAATCTAAAGGGTCACCAAAAAAGTCAGTAATCAAGATGAATAATGTTTTAATGAGATATTTTTAAAAATTGAAATTGATGCAAGAAAAAGTCCACAAAGAGCAAAATATCAAAATTATAAATAAGCACAGGATCAGCATTACTATGTGTTTTCCTTTTGCCTCAGGCCCTGACGCAGGTGGTAGGGTGACTGAGAAAGGCTGTCTTTGGATAGTTAGAAACCTTGCCACCTGGTAGCTTAAAGATGCTGTCTACCGATTCCTCCGGTTCCCCCAAAGTCCTGTAGAATTCTTATGCACTCGTCTGCTTTGTCATAGTGATGTTTAGGGAAATCACAGGAGGTTTGCCCACATTTGGGTCACAGCAGACAAGCAAAAGAAGACCCCCACAGGACTGAGATGCAGTAAAGTGAGGTAAAGGGAAACAAGAAACCAGCCCAGGAGGTGACGGATCGAAATCCAGGCACTTTGAAACAGACACTCCTGCCAACGTTGGGGGAAGTGATGGGGCAGACAGCAGTTCCCCAGTTCTGCTTAGAGGGGAGATTTTAACCATTTACATTTTATGATTAAAGGTAAGGATGACTCTAAAAGGCTAGAAATACTTGGCAGCTCTAGGTGATGTGAATTTCATATTGTATCAGGTTGGCTGGATATTGTATTTACATTTGGTTTTTCTACTGAGACCAAGGAGACGTGACCTTGGAAGGCAGACATTTTGGTGTGAATCAGTTGAGAAGAGGAACGTCTCAGGAGGTGGGTGCATCCCAACCCATGGGATGCAGGGGTCTGGAATCTTAATGAGCTCTCTGGGTACGGTGACATTGACGGCGACTGCTATGGACAAATATCATGCATTGAATAAACAACATGAAATTCCCTCAGAAGGCCCCCAGGGGGATGGGCTGGACTCTGAGAGCCAATCCAAATTTAGTTTCCTACTCAACAGGTGCCACCTAATCCTGGACCTCGCAGCTCCTGAACTGCTATGCTTTCCATACTTCCCACCTTCCCACTGGTCTCCTTACTCATAATGGAAATATAATAGGGGATGTCTTTGTAACCTTCCTATTCCGGGGAGTTACCTTGACTTTCTGATAACCATGCTTCATAGTCCTGCCAAGTCAAGTTACAGACTTTCTGGATTTTTCACTGGAACAGCCAGGCTACCTAAATTTTATACATTAGGTGAGTCTGGGTCCTTATCATAATATTGTAGATAAGAAACAGGCCAAAGCAATGGCAGAGGAATTCTAAATCAGGAAGATAGAAGGTAGGGGTGGGAGAAGAACATAAAAAGAAGGTCTATATGCAGATGTAGGGCCTTTCAAAGTTACTATGCCTGGAGATGATATTTCAACACAGGAAATGTGTAAGTGTGGGCAGGGGTTGTGGGGGAAATCAAATATTTTCTTGTTTATTAGCATTTATTCCAATTCTATTGAATATTCTATTGGGTCACTTTCCCTTGACAAATTCACAAACATTTTAAAGATTAAGAAAGGCTAAATATTCAAAGTTAAGAGTGAGCAAAAGGAAAGCAATAAAAGAGGAAGAAAATAAGACATTGACTATGTTTGGAAGTAGCCCCTCTCTTTTTTATGATAAGGCATCACACAGGAAGGACGGTGAAATGGATCCAGCCAGATGAGAGGTCAAATTCTGGGTCTATCAATTTGTCATTCTGTGATCTTAAGAAAGAATCTTAACCCACTGTTTTTCTCATTTGTAATATGGCAGCTATAGTTTCCTCTTCTGGGGTTGAATTGAACACAAAATGGGATGCCCTTTATAAACTACCTGGTGTAGTGACGGTGGATGCCTCTCCCTTACAGGCTTCAATGATTGCTTCATTGATGTTCCCACTTCATACTTTGGTTCTACACATATGTTAAGATCTCTGGATTAAAAAAAAAAAAAGAAAGCCTATCTTTAACTAGACCTTTCAGTTTGTATTGCAAACAAGCAGATATGACTCTGTGGGACCCAAGTGCTCCTTCACAGAGGGTGGGGCTGGCAGTAGAATGAGGTAGCTGGACAAGCCAAAGATACAGATGCAGAGTTGAGAAGTCAAGAGATCTTGACCCCAGAGAGGGTGATAAAAGGATATAGAATTTCTTTTTCCAAGGGAAAGAAAGAATCAGGGGAACTGGATTTGTCTAAGCTCACACAGACACTAGAAACTTAGGTAAATCACTTTTTCTTTCTAGGCAATTCGGGGGTAATGTAAAATTGCTTCTCTTACTAGATAATTGTGATGGTATAAATAACAATGCATATGACCATAATGTTTGACATGTAAATCTGTATTTGTGAGGATACATTTTGTCATCTACAACTAGGAATCTCCAGATGAAAGTGAATTAAACAAGACAGAAGCCAGTCCTAAATAGATATTTGTTCAATGGATAATTGGTTCAAGGTACTATGTCTGCCCATGTTGCTAATGTTTTCTATAGACTTTATCTCTTTCAACTTACAAATTAATTCTACATTTAATTCAATTCTATATGTTTAGTCAACATCTGCAATACGAAGTGATAAGAATACAGAAATAAATACAAACTCCTTCCCTCAAGAAGCTAATTGTCCTAAAGACAGACAGACACACACACACACACACACACACACACACACACACACACAGTAGATATCCCACATATTATAACTAAAAACATCATTCCAAGAATGGAGGACTACTTCACTGGAAACCACTGGAAACATTTTTTTCTGAATGTGAGTTAGGCATGTATCTCAAGGAGTGTACAAGGAGGCATGTATTTCAATTTTAGCTGTCAGGAAACTATGAGGAGATCATAAAGTGAAAGGACTGTGTTGCTACCGAGGGCAAAATCCTATTGAAAATGGGCTGTCCTCCAAATGTCCATCGATGGATGAATGGATAAAGAAGATGTGGTGTACACACACACACACACACACACACACACACACACACACACTGGAGTATTACTCAACAATCAAAAAGAATGAAATCTTGCCATTTGCAACTATGTGGGTGGAACTGGAGGGTATTTTATGCTAAGCGAAATTAGTCAGAGACAAATATCATAGGACTTCACTCATATGAAGACTTTAAGATACAAAACAGATGAGTATAAGGGAAAGGAAGCAAAAATAATATAAAAACAGGGAAGGGGACAAAACATAAGAGAGTCTTAAATATAAAGAACAGAGATTTGCTGGAGGGGTTGTGGGAAGGGGGATGGGCTAAATGGGTAGGGGGCATTAAGGAATCTACTCCTGAAATCATTGTTGCACTATATGCCAACCAACCTGGATGTAAATTAAAAAATAAGTTAATTAAGAAGAAAGGAAGAAAGAAAATGGGTTGTCTTTGGGGATCCACCAACTGGAATCACACAGTAAATGCAAACTGGTAATCCATCATTGGTGTCTCCATTTACCAACAACATCACACTCTACTTAGGAACCACCTGTGACTCAAACCTTACAGCTTTTTTCATACTCAAATGCTCCCACTATCTCACTGGGTTGGAGATGTGACCCAGAGAGGGTGGCCAATACCGAGCTACATCAGTCTGGAAGCCAACGGGTTGAAATCAGGTTAACTTGGCATTGCTGTCTTGTTCTCATGCAATCCAGGATTACAGAACAAGAAACATTATGTTATCAGCTAAACACTAGTAGAATTCAAACCTTGCAGAAACTTGGCTGGTGCAAAGGTAATTCTGTCCATTTCATTTTTCTTATATGGTATCTAACACATGCCATGTACAACCAGGTGTTCGATAAAGACCGTTAGCTTTAATGGGTGAATGAAGTGTGGCTCATGGCATTCCATAAATGAAAACATGACATCAGTTGGCCAATGATCATCCAGCTGGTGGGTAATCTAAGTTTATGTAGTTTACAATGGTTCCTTACCATTTTCTATGTTGTTATTTCATCTCTCCTCACCCCTCCACAGGCGGTGGGTTGAGAGGAAGTTTTCCTGTGAGCGCCACTCTTTAAAGGGCTTTGTCTCGGGGCCCCTGGGTGACTCAGTTTGTTCAGCATCTGACTTTGGCTCAGGTCATAATCTCACTGTTAGTGAGTTCAAGCCCCGTGTCGGGCTCTGTGCTGACACCTCAGATCCTGGAGCCTGCCTTGGATTCTATGTGTGTGTCTCTCTCTGCCCCTCCCCGACTTGCACTGTGTCTCTCTTTCAAAAATAAATAAATATTTAAAAAATTTTTAAAAATAATAAAGGGATTTGTCTCTGCCAAGAAAAGGACAGGAAGCTCTCTCACAGGGTTCTGCACAGTTTCTACATGTGGGTCTTGCATCTGTGGATGTCAATGCTGTGGTCCAACGGTGCTACCTCCTTACTGTTCTTTGGCTTTTAGGACCATCTGAATCCCTAGTTCTCAACACTCTATGACTTTCTGCCTGATGTATGCTGACGCACATATTTTGTAATATTGACTATCTTGAAATGCAATTTCATTCATAATTTTAAAAAATCAATAATATACCCCAGTTAAAAGGGAACTAAAAGGAGAAATAAAAGCAAATACTATTAAGTAATATATTCTAAAGATTCTGTGTTTCAATATATAAATATGGGAAAATAACTACCAGAAAACAAAATGAGGTAGTCAGATGCACTTGCATGAAAAATTGTTGTGAATACACAGCAGCTACAAACGTACTTGGATACAGGTTGGCTGCACTGGCTATTCAAACATGGTGAGTAGCATTGCCATCAGTGACCCCATTTTCTCAAGTGAGGAGAAACTCTTGATACAGTTCCAAACAAAACAAAGCATAGTCTTCTTTCAAGGCACATGGTTGTTGCTGGAAATTCACCATAAGTTGAAATGAAACTACAAAAAATACTTTGAATTCACACAGTATACAGAGTTAGATTATAAGCTTAAAAATTATCAACTTGTGTTTTTTTACTTCTGTGAATATCCAAAAAGACATTCAAAAGCCATGGAAATGGGCAAAAGTGGGAAATGGGATAGTGCCTTGTTGTATGGGACTGTTCGATGCCTTGCCGACTGTCTAGCACCCCCAGCTTCAGTCTACGAAATGCCTGTAGGGCTCCTTAATAACTGTGACAACCAAAACATCTCCATAAATGTCCAGAACTGATCCCTTTGAGAAATACTGATTTAGAGAAGCAAAATAAAGAGAGAGAGAGAGAGAGAGAGAGAGAGAGAGAGAGAGAGAGAGAAAGAAGGAAAGAAAGAAAGAAAGAAAGAAAGAAAGAAAGAAAGAAAGAAGGAAAGAAAGAGTCACCCAAAAAAGAATAAACAGGGGAGAAATGTGGGAAAACGGCAGTGAGCAGCCTCACTTCTGAACCTCTATAAATTCACCCATAAAAGCAGACAGAGATGCTAGGAGAGACCATTTGGAAAGAACCAGTACAAAAGTGGGGCGGGGAAGGAGGATGGGGAGGGCATAGGAGAAGTAGAATACGACTGTTGACTGCTTTAAAGTTGTTAAATAACAGCAAAAGGACAGTTTTTCAAACCAGTTGCTGGGAAAGAAAGAGGGGAAGGAAAAGAATGGGTTATAGCCCAACTTCAATACTTTGATAGTGGGGAGTCACTAGACAATAACAAAAAAAGAGGGCTTAAGATGGTGAGTGAAAATATTGGCATAAAACTAACCTCTGGGGGGCATCTGGGTGGCTCAGTTGGTTAAGACTCAGACTCTTGACTGCAGCTCAGGTCTTGATCTCAGGGTTGTGAGTTCGAATCCCACATTGGGCTCCATGCTGGGTGTGGAGCCTATTTAAAAAACAAACAAAAAACACTAACCATTGGGACAAAAATATAAACTCTCTTAAACACCAAAAATATACTTAAGAAAAAGAAGGGGAAAAAAAAAGAATACCTAAAAAAAAGTGCTGAGATAATTGGATTTATATACATATAGGGAAAAGGATAAATTTGAATCTATCTCTCATATTATTGAACAGGAAAAATTACAAAAGGACCTGAAATTTGAGATAAAAAATACAGAATCCATACAAGTACTAGAAATAAACATGAATGGATTTCTTCACAAGCCAGAAATACGGAAAACATTTCTACCATAATTCAAGATCTAGTAGCAATAGGAGAAGAGAGAGATAAATTTAATTATACATTAAAAATTTAGCATGGCTATACACACACACACACACACACACAGTGTAAACAAAGGAAAAAAACAAATGACAAATTGGGGAAAATATTTGCAATTTTATATCACACAGATTCAAATATTTAACACAAAAAGTTTCTAAAACTAGAGAAAACTCTAATACGTCAAAAAAGAATTTCCAAAAATAGAGAAAAGTCTAGAGAAAGGACTACAGAGTTTCAAGAAAAAGACATGAAAATCTCTCTTAACCAGATGAAAGATAATCAACCTTATCTCTCATAAGATATGTATAAACGAAAACTGCACCGAGATACCATTGATCGCCTATGAGGTCGTCTACCGTTTAGAAGTCAGACAACAATCTTTCGGCAAGGCTGTGAGGAAACGGACACTGTCACACACTGCATTGGAGATGGAGAATGTTACACACCCTGTGGAGGGCAATCTGTCAATACCAAGCAAAATAACGCGCTTACTCTTTAGCCAGGCAACCGAACTTCTAGAATCTCATTCCAAAGATGTACTGGCAAAAATATAAAAAGACGTATGACCAAAGCTAGTCACTGCAGAACAACATGTAATAGGAAAAGACTGGGAACAGCATAAATGTCTATCAAGGTGTGGGGGTGGGACAAATAAACCCTGGTACATCTAGCTGCTGGACTTCTATACAGCTGGAAAGGAAGTAGAAAAACCTTTATGCCCTGTCAAGTATTTTCCTGATTAGATGGTTACATGGAGAAAAATAAACACTTATATAGAATGATTAATCTGATGGAAAAGGGAATATGGGTGGGTTTTATTTCAAAAACAAGGAAAGGATGAACGATAAAAAGCAGGTTACCAACAGAGGGGAAAGCGAACAGAGTTGAAGGTAAAAGCTAGACTTAGTTGAATACATGGTAACATAGTTCTGGCTTGGAAACCAATACTATATTTTGCACAGTTACGAAATGAAATTTTAGAAACAATAAATCTCTAAAAATGTAAAGTAAGTATGCACTCAGTTGGTGGTGTGGCCCCACAGGGAACTATTCCAACTGACCCTTGTAGCACATTATTTGAATGCATTTCCTGGTGGGATACAACCTACAGATAAAATACACTGAGAAAACAACTCAAGTGTTTACAGTAACTGTATTTTTGGTGGTAGTGTTTGTGTTGCTCTTCTGAGATAGGCACCGGTATAATCTAAAACAAAACAAATGAGTACTTATGTGCTGTTCTCCTTTTCTCATTCTCTGTGTTAAGAACTGAAATGCATTGTGTGGACGGACGAGACATAAATGGAAGGTATAAGAAATTAAGTAAAATCTCTGTGGTCCTCCATTTGTTTTTATTATTTTTTTAAGTGTATTTTCTGACAGAGAGAGACAGAGAGTGAGCGGGGGAGGGACAGAGAGAGAGAGGAAGACACAGAATCCTAAGCAGGCTCCAGGCTCCGAGCTGTCAGCACAGAGCCTGATGTGGGGCTCGAACTCACAAACAGTGAGATCATGACCTGAGCTCAAGTAGGACGCTCAACTGACTGAGCCACCCAGGTGCCTGGTGTGCTCCTCAATTTAATTAGAAGTATGAGGATGAACTCGCGATTTGTGTTAACTTGCATATATGTGACGCTTGTTTTGTAGCTGTGCTTCCTGAAAAGGCACTGAAGCAATGACTACTCAGTAATGATACTATCCCTAATCCCAGGCTGTGGTATTCACATGCCAATCCCCACTACGAGAAACCAGGGAGTCCTGGAGAACTGACAGATTTCAGGTTTGGGGCAGAAAATGTACAAGATGGGCTTGGAACGTCTCGTCATTACCAGGAAGCAAGAAAACTATCAAAGGCTGGAAAGCCCTGTCAAAAGCATTAAGGAGGGAACTTGAATAGGTCTCTTTGGGCTAAAGGTGGGGACACTTGAACATCTTTAAGGGTAAGAACTCAAATGATGGAAACATAGCAATTACGATAAAATCCACGAATTAGTTCATAACGATATTTTAAAAATCATTCCCATTGATCACTGTTGAAAGATGTGAGAACCAAATCATTATTTTGAAACCTGACACATTAGGTAAAAAATAAGGTGTATATCGTACCATTTCCATCAGGACTATCCTACCACGTCACCAAAAAGGTGGTGAAATCGTTTCTCTTTACAGAAGTTGGGATTATGCAATTAATCCATACCTGGCTGATCATGACGCAGAGCCGATGAAATGCCACTGACCCCCAAAATCAAGTCTGGATTTGATTGCCTCTCTACCTCCAAGTACCAACGTGAGAAATAAACACAAAGGAGACAGAAGCGAGTTAAGCAACAGGATGGATATGTAAGGAGTAAAACCCAAGGTGCAGGGAATTCTCAGGAGAAATGAGAGGTTCCTTCAGCAACAGACTGCCAGGAAAATAAAAAGTGAGGAGAACCCACAGGTTACAAGAGACTTAAATGGCAGATCATCAACCTCCATGGGTCTTATTTAGATATCTATTCAAGAAATAGAAACCACCAAAAATAAACAACAAAATTAAACGCGGACACGAGTAAGATGATCGGGAATTTGAGCACAGATGCTTTGTTATTATTAGGAATTAGTGTTATCGTTTAGATGCAATGATGGTATTATGCTGATACATGTATATAAATACATTATGCTTTAGATATTTGAAATGGTATGATGTCTGGAGTCTGCATGAAAACAATGCAGTAGTGTAAGAGTGCGTAAGGACAGAGGTGTCTCAGATGGAGACCTATATTGGTAACTGTTGCAGCTAAATCATGGCTTTTGTTATACTAATCTTTCTACTTTTGTGTACATTTGATGCGTTCTTATACTCAAGGTCAATTCCTGTCCTCCAAAGTTCCCGAGTCTCTCTCCCTTTGTCTGGATCCTGTTCCATATCCGTTTCCTTCCCAGGGTCTCTTTCTCCTTCTCCCTCTTCAACAAAATTCTTTTGTTCTCTGTTACATCCACCTCGTCTCTCCCCACCCCCACTTCTCCCTCCTCTTTTCTTTGTTTTCCACACTGTTCTCCGTTCCTTTCTTTCTCTGCTCTACTTTTTTCTCCCCTGATCACTTTAACAACTGGCCATGACACTGAAATGAAAAATTGTTTTTCTCTTTCTAAATTGGTGAACGTGATGGATCAACGTTTTATGTTTTTGATGTAATGGACGTTTGGAAAGTAGGTGAATCGAATGCTTTCCTCCCAGTTTGAAAGAGAACACCCTCTACAACACTGGGCACAAGATCTGCAGTCCGTTTTATCGGCTGTCAATGGTTTGAGGAGAGTTCTTCTGAGACCAAAGCATTAACGGAGTTCACAGGCGGTGTGGTCACTCAGTGCGGTCTTAGCACTGAGTGATCGGGTTATATGTGGCTCACAGGGCAGTTTGAGCTTCTTGGCTCCAATTTTATTGTGGAAAAGTTGACATTAAGACCAAAACACTATTCCAGCCCCCTTTCTGCCTACACCAGCTGAGACGAGGCACATCGACACATTTGGGGTCTCCAAATAAAGAGGAAAGACTAAGGGGCACTGAATCTCCCTACCTTGGAACCCACTCAGGTGAGATCTCCCAGAAGCTGCTGTGCATGTGCAGAGTTCTGCCCTGACCCTCACTGGGAAATGACGTCTCTCTGTAAGCTGGTCTCGGGTGTGTTTTTGACACCCCCCTATCAACAACCTGGCTGATCACTGCAGGTAAATAGCCACGCTTTCCAGAAAGTTCCTTCTTTTTCTTCTTTATGTCTACCCATATGAAGTCAGTTGAAAACTGCCCTTGATCAAAGGCTCTGGCAGAGGACTACAGGACTTTTATTATTTATTATTTATAGAGTACCACAAGCGTCACCCAGCAGTTTGCAAAACATAAAACACCAGAGAAAAGATTCATGCTGTGAGGAGGTGACAATGTAAATGCAATGTAAACATCATCAGGGAACACAGTATGTCCCTTGAGAGGTAGAAATAAGAGTTCTATAATTCGGGGGAGACCAAAGGAAAGGTGCCTAGAGAAAATCAATGGCAGAATACCGATAAACATGCCTTCCGGAAACCATGTATAGTTGAAGGTGCAGCTGACCTATCAAATCGATGCAAATGAGAACAAAGTTTTCCCAGTAAATTATCAAAGGCTTAAAAATGGATACGATGTAATTCTTGTATCGGTGCTGAAGTGGTGTCACCATTATTCATTTCTGGAGGTGTTGTACATTGGCAGAACACTTTAGGAAAGCAATTTAGTATTATGTATCTGTTAGGATTCTTATGTAAGACTTTAATCCTTTTGCAGTATTTATAACTTTAACATATTGCAGAAGACAGCTCAGTACAATTCGGCCTTTATGTATAATACAGCAGTGAACACCCTGTGTTCCTATAGCCAAGCACATTCCTTCTCTCCCTATGAGGCTTGCAGACAATTTATCCTAGCCCCCACGAGCTTTCCCAAGTTATTTGTGCACCCAACATTGTCAGTGATATCGAGAGGCATCAAAGTGTTTTTGCCTTTGAACCCTGTCTCTCAATTTCTAGTTTCACATTCTAAAGAAAGAAAACCGAAATATGGAAAAATTATCTGTATAGATGAAGATATTTATAACATTTGTAGTATAGAAATAGAAATAACCTAACTGCTAGCAAGTGGAGGATTTAGTAAGCAATTATGACACATTCACTTGATATATATTTTTATAGTCCTTAAAAAATGACTTTGAAGATTATCTGGTTATGGGAAAAAAATACTTGGACTGTAATATTAATAGACAAAAGCAGGGACAAAAATAAAATATCTCAAGTCACTATAACCTAACTGAAAAAGTAGGGAAGAGGAAAAAGAAGGCAGTGACACGAAACTGATAGCATGGGTCACAAAAGGAAGGTGGGGCTACAGGTGACTTACTGTTCTCCACTAATATTTAATTTTATTAAAACATTTTTTTAGCATTTTATTTATTTTTGAGAGACAGAGACAGAGTATGAGCAGGGGAGGGGCAGACAGAGAGAGTGAGAGAAAGAGAGAGAGAGAGAGAGAGAGAGAGAGAGAGAGAGAGGGGGGGAATCTGAAGCAGGCTGCCAGCTCCAAGCTGTCAGCACAGAGCTCGACACGGGGCTTGAACCCACAGACTGCAAGAACATGATTTCAGCCGAAGTGGGATGCTTAACCAACTGAGCCACCCAGGCGCCCCTCCACTGTGGAATATTTTTAAATGTGCTAATAAATGCGTTTCTGCTAAACCACTTTTTAAAAAAAAAATGTTTATTTATTCTTGAGAGAGATAGTGAGAGTGGGAGAAGGGCAGAAAGAGAGAGAGAGACAGAGGATCCAAAGAGGGGTCTATGCTGACAGCAGAGATCCCGACGCCGGGCTCGAACTCACAAACCACGAGATCATGACCTGAGCCGAAGTCGGACGCTCAACCGACTGAGCCCCCCAGGCGCCCCAAGGAAGTAGTTTTAATAAAACTCGAAGCAAATACTGAAGAGACAATCAAAATGAGATACGCACGTAGCGAAGCTTGGCCCAAACTTACTCCTATTAAGCTCCCTGGGGCTTGAAGACGTGTTGCTCAGACTCTGAATGGCAATCCATACTGATCAATAAGGATTCTATTTTGGTGAGAACGGCACCGCGCATTTCTATTCACTCTTCTGGCCTTTCACAGCAGTCGCACCCCCTCCCCAGGGCTGGCTCATGGACAGAATGTGGATTTCGGAGACACATGTCAGCTCAAATCCCAGCAGTGCTACCTACCACACACTGTGTGGCTCTGGGTAGGTGACAGTGTTTATGGGGCACAGGGACTCGCAAGAAGGAGCAACAGCCTCCTACTGGCTAAAGGAATCAAAGGCACCAGTTCTAATACAAGGAGCCTCCTAGTGATGGAGAGTCCCCTGCAACCAGGAAGCGCTTCCTGGCCGCTCCCATTTTCACCGCAGAAGGGATGAGAACTGCCTCTCGGTGACAGCACAAGTTGTAAGATGTGATTGCAAGGGAGTCTCTCTGGTCTCTGGGAGAGAACGTCTCTTGCTCTGCTCTGGCTTCCACGGCATCCCTCCCACACACCTGTCTCTATTCTCAGCACCATGTGAGATTGCGTCCTGCCTTACATCTTCAATCAGGTGCACTTACTAGGGCCTCCCTACAGCAGTGGCTAGTGAGCCACTGAGTGGTGACTTTGGCCGCTTCATGGAAGTCACCCAGTGCGGTTTCTAGGACCCTCTATATTACATAATTCAGACCCTTCTCCCCGCTGCCCTTTTTCTGAATTTCCCAGGTGTCCTGGCCAGAGGTTACTTTTTTTTAACGTGTATTTATTTTTGAGAGAGAGAGGAAGAGGCAGAGACAGAGACAGACAGAGCACGAGCAGGGGAGGGACAGAGAGAGAAGGAGACACAGAATCTGAAGCAGGCTCCAGGCTCCCAGCTGTCAGTGCAGAGCATGACGTGGGGCTTGAACCCACGAACCGTGAGATCATGACCTGGGCCCAAGTCGGACGCTCAACCGACTGAGCTCCCAGGCGCCCCACGATTCTGTGTTTTTGAATGGCATGTATGCATGGGTTTCAGCTTTCCATAAACAAGTCTTGTTGTGTGGAGAGCCACCCCTTGACCAGCAGAAAGGAACACAGTGCCCTGTGTGACATTCATTAACAGTTACCCAGCTCAGGCCCATGGTGACAACTAATTTCATAGTAAGATCCAGCCACTTTGCCAGGCAGAAATAAAATGCTATGCTTAGTAGCTTATTTCTTCTTCTTTTTAAAAAACATTTTGAGAGGCAGAGTGAGAGAGAGAGAGAGAACGAGCCAGGGAGGAGCAGACAGAGAATCCCAAGTAGGCCCCACGTTGTCAGCACAGAGCCCGACGCAGGGCTCAAACTCACAAACTATGAGATCATGACCTGAGCCCAAACCAAGAGTCAGACGCTCAACCAACTGAGCCACCAGTCTCCCTGCTTATTTCTTCTTTAATTTACACTAATCACTGTTTTTAAATAAAACACATAACCTGAACTGTACCAGAGGCCCAGGGTTTTGGATCCTCCTGTCTGGGCACAAGGTTAAGTCCAGCTCCTAGGTATAAGGTACGTTCATTTTCTGAGTGAACCAATGATTTATACAGTTGACCTGTGATTTATAAAGAAACTAGTCTATACCTACTTATCTATCTACTCTCTACATATCTATCCTCTATCTATTTATCTATCTTCTGTCCATCTATCTAAGAGAGAGAGAAAGAATCTCCTTACTATGAATGCATCTGTTTTCTTAAAATTTGAATGGAGAAAGCCTTCTTCAGGACTTTCACTTTATATGCAAGACCCAGAAAGAGCCAGGATAAATCTTCCCATGATTAAGAAGTAAACTTTCATTTCAAGAGAAATTACCTCACTTCTAAATTAGCTTGTATCTCCAGAAATCTTGTCTCAGGCATGATAAGACATAAATAATTACCAATTTCATGTCGGTGAAATTAAAAATCATGAAAAGCTCTTTGAAGCAATTTACAACTTGACAGAGAAAAGAGATTCTGTTTAAAAGGTAGTAAATTTTCCCTCCACCAGCTTCGGACTAAGGCTCAGAGAGGACGGGAATAGGAAGCAAACAAAATACAATTTGGTCCTTTCTTTCCTGGGACTTCAAAATTCAGGTTGAGTAGGTGCTTTTCTTTCCTGAGTGAGAGAGCAGTTCCCACATCCTTTCGAGCATTCTTCTTTTCCTCTGAAGTGCTGGGTGTTTTCAGGAGCCGTGGGGAGGCTGTTTTATTCAGATTTCTGTTTCCTGATTTCCCTCATTGTGGTCTGTGCTTTGACACGGGCGCTGCACGACAGTATCTTCGGAGAAAAGCAGCTGGAAACTGCTTGCAGGCTCTAGTCACATAGGAAACAAATGCTCCTTTGTGGAGCCTGCAGACTGTTATCTTGACTCAAATGCTAAGCTTCTGTTGCAAGCCATCCATTCCCATGGACGCCAGACTCAGCCGGACGGTGCCTCTTCGTGAGCAATTTGCCCTGAAGGTGACATTTATTTATCTGTGGTCCCTTCCTCTCACACTCGATAACACACCAGGCTCTGGAAAGGCAAGCAACCTGCTTGGCCCGTAATCAGTCTTTTGCTGTTGGCGTTTCTTCCATTGTTAAATACTATGCTCGTCACCTAGACCCTGGTAGGACGAATGGCACGACCCAGATCAGGCTGCAGAACCACTTTCCCAGCAAACACCCTCTGCAGACATCGGGAGTACGAACACGAAGGGGGAACGTCAGCCAAGGGCAAGGGAGGGAAAGAGCACCTTGGGATCAATGCGGTGGGCCCTGCCAGACTCTTCCTTGGGTCGTTGAATCCTCCCAGGGAACTTAGGTCGACGAGCCTTTAAATCTCCTCTGGGAGCCTCACTCCCGGCATCAGCCTGACCGAAGGGTGGAAGGGTCCCGTGTGACTCACCTGGGGGTCTTGGTAAAGTCTCGAGGTGAGCTGTCATATTGATCCTGCTCTTAAGTTTGCTGAAGTGGATCACAATGGCACCAAAGTCACGGTTGGCGGAAGGAAAACACGAAGTTCAAGTCTTTGGTGTCCACAGACTATCTCTATGTATCGTTTTCTATTTTAGTTTTTGCTGAGCTCTGCTTTCCTTTATCTGTTCTGACTCCATGTGCCTCCCTATTTAGTCTGTATCAAGTAACTATTCTCTCCCTACAAGTGTCATCGGAGGGTAACTCCCCAAATACACACAGCCACAGAGTAGCTGGGGTTCACTGACCTGACACCTCGTTTTTTTTTTTTTTTAAAAACACTTTATATATCAGAGAATTTTTAGGTTCACAGAAAAATGAAGAAGGTACAGAGATTTCCTGTATCCCTCTCCCCCGCCGCCCCCCTGCACACACAGAGCCTTCTCACTACCAACAATCTCCACTAGGTAAGTACGTCTGTTACAACGGATGATCCTATGTGGATACATGAGAATCATCTGGAGTCCATGGTTACATCACAGTTCACTCTTGGCATATGCTACATGCTATGGGTCTAGACAAATGTTTAGGGGTGAGTATTCACCATTGTAGTACCACACAAACTATTTTCACTGCCTTAAAAATCTGCCTCCTTATTAACCTCCCCATCTCTGTAGACCCTGGCAAGTACTATGACACCTCATTTTTTAAAGATTTCCATTCTCAGGTCATTATATATAAGAAGAAGAATACACCACTTTTTTTAAAAAAAAATGTTTTTCAATGTGTATTTATTTTTGAGACAGAGAGAGAAAGAGCGTGAGCAGGGGAGGGGCAGAGAGAGGGAGACACAGAATCTGAAACAGGCTCTGGGGTCTGACCTGTCAGCACAGAGCTGGACGCGGGGCTCGAACCCAGGAACTGTGAGATCATAACCTGAGCTAAAGTCGGATGCTTAACTGACGGAGCCACCCAGATGCCTCAGAATATGCCACTTTTTTATTATTCTCCCCAACCTCTCCTTTAAAAAAAATCATCCATTATGTGTATTTATTACTCAATTCTTACTTTATAGGACTGCAAACCCTGCATCCTATTTTGTCTTACTGAGTAGAGTTTATACGGCCCTTGCATTTCACTTCCTACACTGTTTTTTTGACCAGAATTAGGAAATGAGCTGATATATATAGCTAGAGGCATATAGCTAGAGGACAAATTAATGGTGATTAACTAAAATCATGTGGTTCAAAGTTATATTTGCTGTTAAGTATTTATGCCTCTATGAAAATAATTTTGTAATTAAAGCATGAAATACTGAATTGGCCATTAGTGGTATTCAACCACCATGAATCCGGAAAGTGCCAAGTTCATTCTGTAGTTTTACATATGCCTAATTGCTTTTAATAATAAAAATGCAGGGTCTCCTGGGTGGCTCAGTCAGTTAAGTGTCCAACTTGGGCTTGGGTCATGATCTCACAGTTTGTGAGTTTGAGCCCCGCGTGGGGCTCTGTTCTGAAAGCTCAGAGCCTGGAACCCGCTTCTGATTCTGTATCTCCCTTTCTCTCTGCCCTTCCCCTGCTTGTGCTGTCTTCACGCACGCTCTCTCTCTCTCTCAAAAATAAGTAAACATTTAAAAAATAATAAAACTTTAAATTATTTTAAAACATAGTAATACATCATTATATGTCCATGATACATCAGTATTTCTTGGCACACATTTTTATTCTCAATATCATTAAACCATTTTAATTTATAAAACAGATGATACATTTAATTAACCACATGATTCTTGGAGGTGAGGGAACTAACTTCTGTTAAACCCTGACTGTTTCTAGGTTTTTTACGTCCACTATATAATTTAATCCTATAGCAGTCCTGAAAATGTATCTCCATTTTGCAGTTATTCTTATTTTCCAGATGATGAAATTTGAGGCTTAGAGAAATTAAGTAATTTTCACAGCTAGAAGGTGGTGGGGCCACGATCAAAATTCAGATGCATCTTCAACCCAAAGCCTGAAAACTTATGTCCCTTGTCTAGTCTATCAAGCAGAGTGAGTGGTTTATTAGAGTAATTATAAATAAACACACTGGGATTAACTTCTAAATATTGTGTGCTTCCCAGTGTGTCCTGTTTGAAAGTGGGAGGGGCGGGTATGGGGGCCGAGTGACCTGTGGGTCCAGCTTTATTAAATAGTTAGGCTGTTGAGTCCTTCACCTCCCCCGGCAGCCTGGAGGGGTTACTTAGTCATATCCGAGGGAAGAGCTGCTAGTTGGATAACGGGCGACTTAAGAAACTGAGAAGGGAGAGGCGCCTGGGTGGCTCAGTCGGTTAAGCGTCCGACATTGGTTCAGGTCATGATCTCGCAGTTGGTGAGTTCAAGCCCCGCGTCGGGCTCTGTGCTGACAGCTTGGAGCCTGGAGCCTGTTTCAGATTCTGTGTCTCCCTCTCTCTCTGCTCCTCCCCTGCTTGTCCTCTCTCTCTCTTTCTCTCTCTCTGTCTCAAAAATAAATTAAAACATTAAAAAAAAAAAGAAACTGAGAAGGGAAAAGTAACTCAGAGGTTTGTGGTTTCAGGGAGATCAGAGGAGAGGCAGACTGATCTAGAGAAAAGGCAGAAAGGTAGATTGAAGCTTCTGTGTTGTCACTTGGTAATTCAGAAGAAACAACAAGGTAGTTTTTCTTGGTATTTAAATGCGGAGATGAGTTCTACTTGATTGAGAATAAGCTGAGGGAGAACCAAAACAGAATAATTAAATTTGAATTAAGAAGATACAAAGAAAGGGGATGGAAAGAAAATACTTCAAAGTATTATCAGTAGTTACATCTGGGAGTACAAGATATGTTTACGTTTCTCTTTGTGTCTCTCTTTTTTTAACCTTACAGATTCTCTCTATCGAATATATACTCTAAACACTGTTTAGAAAAGAAGCACATTAGGATTATTTGAAGGCAAGGCCTGACAGAGTTTTAAAACCAGTTTCAGAACTTACTAGCTTTGTGATCCTGGGCAAGTTACATACCCTCTCTGATCACTGGTATGTATTTTTTATATTTTCTTCTAGAGAGTGGGGGGTGGGCAGAGAGAAGGAAGGAGAGAATCCCAAGCAGGCTCCACACTCAGTGCAGAGCCCGACGTGGGGCTGGATCCCACAGCTCTGGGATCACAACCTGAGCTGTAATCAGAGTCGGATGCTCAAAGGACTGATCCACCCAGGTGACCCTGAGCATTGATATTTTTATTTATTAAATTACTCACACGTGGTAACTGATTTTATAGTTAATATAATTACTATTGTTCTCAATATCTAGACAGTGTTTTGGTTACTAGCAGAATTATTTAGTTTTTTGCCTTTTATGTGAATAAACTACTTTATTTCATTTCAAATAATCAAAAAATAATTACATGTAGGATCTTTCCTAAAGGCTTTCTCCCCTAAAGATGCCTATGCCTCATCTGCAGCGTTCAGCTCATGCACAGCATCACAGACCAGCTGACGGCCGGCCTTGGACAGAGGGAAAGTCTGGGTGACAGTCCAAGCTGAGCCACAAGATGTCAAGCCTTCACACAGTGAGAAACATCAGGCAACCTGCAGGATCGAATATCTGTGCTATAAGCTCACCGGGGCGGCCTGGAAAGCCCCATGTGTGTCTTACCTTCCTGAAATCCAGTAAGCAGTCGCTATACATTTATGGGCATGACTCTGTGTGTAACCCACGGGTACTCTAGGGCCCTGTGTGGCTTATCCATTTGTCACAGCGTCACAGGAAAAAAAAAAATGCAGTCCTGCAAGGACAATCAGTGAAACTAGGTCCAATCTTGACTTTCAGCTCTCAAAGAACGTTCCTTCTGCTAGTCTACAACACTGACATAGCACTCGGAAGGCTAATTTGTTTTCCTCAGAAGAAGTTTCTCAAGGTTTATTTTTTCTTCTTTTTATTTTTGAGGGAGAGAGACAGAAAGAGTCAGCAGTGTCAGCCGCAGACAGAGTCACAGAGTGTCAGGGTGACACAGAATCCGAAAGCAGGCTCCAGGCTCTGAGCTGTCAGCACAGAGCCTGAGGCGGGGCTTGAACTGATGAACCATGAGATCATGACCCTAGCCGAAGTCGGACACTTAACCCAACTGAGCCACCCAAGTGCCCCATCACGTTTTAATTTTTCTTAAAATCCTTTCCCTATGTGTCTTACCCCCTCCACCCTGATGACACCCCCCCCCCACCACCGAGGTTTCCTCTAAGACTCTCCCTTTCACAAATTTCACTCTCTGTCAAAACTGCCTTTCACCTCATCCCATGGGGGCTCCTCTCTGCTTTCTCCCGCCCCAGCTTTCTTATTCTTATTTTCCTCTAGAGTAAATCATGTCCTTTTTGGCTGAAATATTCTACTTTCCTCCTTCCCAACCCACCCAACAACATGCCCATCTGCTGAAGATGGCCCAGAGGCCTGGAGAGGGGACAGAGAATAGAACTGTTTTCATTTCAAGTACGCATGACAAATACGTTTAAAATAAGCACGTGAAAAATAAAGTAGGCACAAGAATGATTTCTCTCATTCCCAAAGGTATTTTACCATTTGAAACTATTAGACATCCAGAAAATTACCTAAATCCCACCACACTGTTCTATTACAAATGGTACCAGTAGGTATAGTTAAACACCCACGATGTGCCAGGCACCGTAGAGAATATCCATGGCGTGTTATCTTACTCAGTCTTCAGGGTAACCTTCTGAGAGGTTAGCTACCTTGTGTGAGGGGATATAGTAAGCGGGAGAATGAAGATTTAGTCTGGCTCTCAGGGCTACATAATTCCAAATCCTGTGAACTTATTCACCATAGTGTTTCTCATGGGAATATGGCTACTAGTTAAAGAAAAGAATCGGCCATGGTCCAAGCCTGGGTTAGTATCTGAGCTTCTTAGCAGCTGAATGACCCTAGGGCCTGTTCCTCTTGATAGGACGGAATCACTTTGATGATTCGATGAGTACATAAACAAAGGCAAGAACAGAAGTAGGTTTGGACGGACCTTTGTGAGAGCTGATTTCTTCGCTAAGGGTTTATGACTACGATAAACTACCGAACAGAGCAGCTTTACAAAAATGACAATGCTCCTTGGATGAGCACTTCAGGTTTTCTAGCTTCGAATTTTACTTTTAAATGAATAAAGCCTCCCCTGTCATTTGAGCTCCTGGGTTTCGACGCAAATATGTGTGAGACCCCACTGCACAAGCTGGTTCTTGCTTTTGACACACTTTGACCATTTCTTTTTGGAACAATTATATTGGACACAGACTTGTAAAACTCAATTATTCTTCGTCCAGATACACATGTAGAGAGGCCTGACTAGACATTTCTAGACATGACTGTGTTTGTTACTGCAAATCATTACATCAAATGCATCAGTATCTTTTTGTTCATCCTTGCAAACAACCTCTTTCTGCCAGGCGCCATTAAAGTTACTTTACTTGGATTTCTGGTTGGGGTGTGTGTGTATAAAGCATTTATATGTGCATATCCACAGCCTTTCCATCTATATAAAATGCATCAGCCTGGAAATCTTATAAGAATGAATTTTCCCTCTAGACTTTTGAGTTATTTTTCTCTCTAATCGTGGCTGGAGGCATTGTAAAAATGGCTGCTTACCCAGTTCAGACCTGCACTTGTGGCTAACCACGGCAGGGAGTGAAGGGTGTAGGGGGTATAAATTGCTGAAATAAAATGACTGAGGTGCTTTCAGGCCCCAAGAAGCTGGCCTCCTTAGATGGAGAGGAGTCAGAAGGCATCTCTCGGTTCCTGAGACAGTTCTTTCATCCCTGCGGACCGGATACAGAGCCCACGAGAGGTTCTGCACTGACCCGTGGATTTCACCCAGATGGTTCCAGCAACTCGAGGGAGATGGTAGACTAACCCAGGTGTTGTAGACAGAGTCCTAGGGTACTTAGCATATCTCTGCCTACGGGGAGTGGGCTGCAACACTGTCTTGGGGCCACATCCAACTCGACATACTCGACCGTAATGATCTGCCACGGCAGCAAAAGGCTTTCGCAGGCTCTGTCTTTGCCTCGGCTGACAACAGCCACGGCTGGGCCTGTTTTCTTCCTCTTCTTCCCTTTTAGCTTTTACACAGTGCTAGATCTCTTCAAATGCTCCCAAGGTATCCTGTTTCCCGTGCCGGTTCCGGCTCCTCAGGGCTTACTCAGACCCTTCTGAGTTCTCATGTGCTTCTTTGCCACCCATCAGAGCCACAGGGATTGAACTTGTTTCGTGTAGGCGTTAACCTCAGATTGTCCCAGAAGACGCCCCCCTCCTCCAAAGTGCTTCCCTGTCTAAGGGCTGTTCCCAAGGTGCCGTCTCATTCTGCTGCTGCCTGGTGCTCAGGCCTGGTGGGGCGAGAATGAGCAGGAGGTGTTAATTAAGTAGCATGAGCGACAGTTGATGACGGAGAGGCAAAGCCGCTCTCTCTCATTTCTTCCCCGTCTCGGGTTTAGAGACACAAAGACAATACATCCGAATTGCACCGTATACTTGGAAAAACTGAGAGGGTATATGCATGTTGAGACAGGGCCCTCCTCCTGAATATAAAGTCAGAGGGACACAGCTGTAGCCCCCCAGCGGATGAGGACTTGATGGCAACACAGGATTAATCTTCTGGCGGGGCTACTCGGGGTTTCAGGCGTGTACGTACGTGCGTGTAACAGGGACCATGGCAGACTGAAGAGTCATAGCTACAGCAAAGTGACACAGAGAGGGGAAGTCAAAGATCAGTGCCTATGTGGCATATTTTGTGCAACTGGAGAAGAGGAGAAAACTCAGGGGTGGACAATAAACCCAAGGGAATCTGCCTCACAGGCCCATTTTTGTTTTTATTTTTCTAAGTTTATTTATTTCGAGAGAAAGGGAGAGAGCACATAGGGGACGGGCAGAGAGAGGGAGAGGGAGAGAGAGAGAGAGAGAGAGAGAGAGAGAGAGAGAGAGAGAGAGATAATCCAAAGGAGGCTCCAGACTCAGCGCACAGCCCAGCCCGATGCAGGGCTTGAACCTACGAAGCAGGAGATTATGACCTGGGCCGAAACCAAGAGCTGGATGCCTAAGTGACTGAGCCACCCAGGGACCCCTCACAGGCCCATTTTTAACACATAATCAGTCTAAGACACAACTTTGAGTAAGTTTATCTTGTAATTCTTTCTGGAGGCAGTATAATTGAAGAGACTTATTTTCACAGAAGAAAACCTGTTACTCCATTTTCACGATTCAATCCGATTACGTACTTTCATTCATGTGTGTTCCTTCTTAGTTTTTACTTCCACACATAGACTCCACTGAACAGTCACAAGGGGAACATTCAGTGTCCTCTGTTCAATAAACATCATACCCAATGTATTCCTTGTTCAGTTAGAGTGCCCAAACTCATCTTCCTTCTGATTATACATATTATGATTATAGATCAAGCAGTTGGTGGATATTTTAAGATTGTTAGCATTTGTCATTACAATAACGAAAATGGCAGCAAACATATTCTTAAACATAACTTTGATTCTCTTTAACTCCTTACTCAAGAGAAATCCATAGAAGCTAGTGTTTGTGTCAAAAACACCATTATTTTTATGGGTCTTGAAATGACTTGTCATATCACTTTTTCAAAGAATAAAAGATAAAGTCAATATACAAGCATATATATTGAATATATTGTATATTTATATATAACTCTTTATCAGGTGAATTATTTCTCTCTCATTTTATTAGGGTTTTTTCCTAGGGGTTTATCTTTTTTTTTTTTTTCCATTTGGAACATATTCTTTGATCTCCTCATTTTGTTTAACTTTCTGTTTGTTTCTTACTAGTGTACCTGTATACATGAATTCCTTCTGGAGACGTTCGGCCTTTCAGTTCTGGAAAGTTATCTCTACCAGTTCTTTAATACCTTCCTCATCACCATTTTCTTAGTTCTCTATCTGGAACTCCTGGATTTGGTCTCCTGGATTGATTTTCTATTAATGTTGTTGCTGTTTTTCATATTCCATCTTTGACTACTTTGTTTTAATTCGTGGGAGATTTCCTTGAATTTATTCTATTTTTTTAATGTTTATTTATTTTTGAGACACACACACACACACACACACACACACAGCATGAGTGGGGGAGCAGCAGAGAGAGAGGGAGACACAGAATCTGAAGCAGGTTCCAAGCTCTGAGCTGTCAGCACAGAGCCTGATGCGGGGCCCGAATCCACAAACCACGAAATCAGGACCTAAGCTGAAGTCAGACGCTCAACCAACTGAGCCACCCCGGTGCCCCTTGAATTTAGTCTTTAATGTAAAAGGGATGCTCATCTGTAACCTGGAATCCCTGGTCGAGACTGACACATTCGTTTCACAGGGTGGCTGATGTAGAAGGTCAATGGAGTCTCACCCTAGGACTTGCACTCCCTGGTGTTCCCAGACTTATGCCCCATCTTGGGGCCCCAGTGCCAGGTCCACGTGGGGTTATACACAGCTGGCATCTGGCCTCAGTCGAGAGCCTGCTGCAGGGCCACGTCAGCTGCAGAATCCCCTGAGGTCTCTATGACGGCTGCATCCACTGCACAGTTCAGCCTTTCTCTCTGTCTGCACCACCTTCCTTCATCCCTCACAGTTGTGCTTCCCAGCAGTGCTCCCCAGGAAACACCTTGCTCACAGATTCCGGTTTCTTTCTGTCTCATCAGGAAGCTGACCCACAACAAAATCCCTCTTCTGAATTTTCCCATTTCTTACTCTTTTCTTTCTAGGTAATGGATGTCTTGGATTGTTCTCCTGTGACTCTCACATCTGTTTTCACATCCTCGGTTTCTTTATGTTCTTCTTTTTGGGTGATTTCCTGAAAACGGGCTCTCTAATCCTTTTGATTTCTTTATTTTTGGCAGTGTTTATCTCCAATAGCTCCTATTCTGATTTTTCTTTCCCAAAATAGTAATTTGCCCTTGTTTTATAGGTCAGACAGCTTTGTTTGCTTTGCATTATTTTGGATCTCTTCTGTTACCTCCTTCATGTCATTTCAACACATGCCTCTCGTGTTGGAGACGTTCCTCAAATGTTCCCTGACCCTTAGTTTCTGGAAGGGAATGTGCACGTTTGGGGGTTTTGTTCCTTGGAAGGTTTTATTTCATGGGGATGAAGTCACGGCCATTATTATTGTGCATTCTCAGATGCCAGGAGTTTATTCTCTGTGGCCATTGAACCTCGAAAATAACCCTCTATCTGCAGCCTCATAATGACCATCTGTGGTCAAGTATTTACTAGAGAAATAGCTTCTTTCCATTCATTTAGATCTACTTTAATTTTCTTTCAATCATGTTTTATAATTTTCAGTGTACAAGTCTTTTTCTTGTTTCATTATTTTTTGAATATTTTTTTTCTTTTTCAGGCTACTTTAAATGGAACTGCTTTCTTTATTTCATCTTTGGACTGTTGACGGCTTGTGTGTAGAAACACACCTGATTTGTATATGTTAATCTTGTATCTTGCAACCTTGCTGAATTTGTTTATTAGCTCTGATCGTTTTTTGGTGGGTTCTTCAGGATTTTGTATTTACGAGATTATGTCATCCCAAATGGAGATAGTTTAGGCTTCATCCTTTGTGACCTGGAGGCCTCTTCTTTCTTTCTCTTGACAAATTACCCTAACTGGGACCTCTAGTACAATGTTGACTAGAAGTAGTAAGCGTGGGCACCCTTGCCTTGTTCTTGATCTTAGAAGGAAGGCTTCCAGTTTTTCCACCATTAAGTGTAATGATGGCTGTGCATTTTTCATAGATGCCATTCATCAGGTTTAGGAAGTTCCCTTTTATTCTTGGTTTGATGAAAGCTTTTTATCATCGCCCCCCATTCTTGCTCTCTCGAATACCTGGTGACACCACATCCTGTTACCCTCCAGGGTTCTGTGGAACAGATGGAGTCCCTCTCAAATGTCCTTTCATCCTCGCACAGTTTAGGCTGTGAAATTCTCCATCCTTCCTACTGGAGTCGCCACTGACACAAAGTAGTGGGTGTGTCCAAGTGTGGGATTCCAAAGCATGTCATATCTATTTATCAGTAACTACACACATCACACAGTAATGGTAGGGCTCGTCCGTTCTTCCCCTTTCCTACAGTGTACTGATGGGCTATACGCTAGTTTACCCAACTTACCGCCTTCCGAAACTAACTTAGTCACGATTCTCTTTTTCATTTGCCTTTAATTCTTTTAGCTGTTTATTCATTATCTTACTCTTTGTCTTTCTTACACTTTCATTTTCTCTAACCTGTTTTTTTTTCTTCCCTCTCCCTTTTTTCAGTCCAGTGATTTCCATTAAACTTGTATCATTAAACAGAGCCCTGTGGAAATCCTCATCCTTGGTCTTTCATGCATGTCATTGCATTCGGAGTTTAAAAGTCAAGTCCTTCCTAGATTTGGAAGTCAGTAAGTTAAATGTTACAACATGGCTCTGGCACTTAAATCTGTGACCACGGATGAGTCAAGATTCTCCGGGCTTGGCTTGTATTATCGATGACATATGGCAGTTGTAATAACTGAAAGGGTTTTCGTACACAAAGTTTCTATCACCTGGCCTTGCGTGAGCAAGTGCTCCGTTAGAGTTTAACTTTCTTCTCATTCTCAGCTACAGATCTACAACATGAGATGCATTTTCCTTCCATGCCTCTCTCTCTACTGAGTCATGATGACAGAATTTAGATGCATTAATTTATTGACTTAGCATTAATTTTCTTTGACTTTTCTCTAAGAAAGTTTAGAAGGTACTGTACAGCTTGAACTCAGATCGGGAGGTGTCAAAAACCTTTGATACTTTGGGACAAATCACCATTTGCCACATTTTCCCTGAGCCTTTAATACGGCTAATTCTAAGCTCCCTGTCTCCAGGTTTTGACTTAGAAACTCATGGGGAATATTCACCTTTTCATGTACTCTTTTGCTAGGCCCTGTTTACCTCATGTTTAGTCCTGTGTTGAACTCAAGATCAGCATCATCATTGAATCTCTTGTCTCCCATGTTTATTCTCTTGGGATGTCTGCTTAAGACATGACTCTCCTTAGCGGAAAGCTTACTAGCTATGAGAAGAACCTGGGATGGTGTGCTTTCCTAGGCTGGAGATGTATATTAGACTTGTCTACTGAAAATCATCTTAGACTTTTGGTTCATAATTAAAAACAATGATGTTTTAAATTGAAAATGTTCTAGTTGTTTATGGTAGAAAAATTAAGAACCATGAGTAAGCAAAGTATGAATTTTTAAAAATCAACTCATAATCCAGGGCACCTGGGTGGCTCAGTCGGTTGAGCATCCGACTTCGGCTCAGGTTATTATCTCACAGTTCATGAGTTCGAGCCCCATGTCGGGCTCTGTGCTGACAGCTCAGAGCCTGGAGCCTGCTTTGGATTCTGTGTCTCCATCTCTCTCTGCCCCTAACCCACTCGCATTCTGTCTCTGTTTCTCTCAAAAATAAATAAACATTAAAAAAATAAAAAAAAATCAACTCATAATCCTACTATGTAGTACCTAATAATCTTTCCAGATGTTTTCTACAGTTTTATAGTTGATTCAGCTCATGGGGAAGAAGCTCCATATGTTTGTTATTAGGACAGACAACCTAAACACGACATGTGAATTGTCAAATTCTCTCCCAAATATTTAGATTCAGTGGAAGGGAATTGCAGCCTTATTTTTTTTTACGTGCTTGTCAACACATAGGCAAACTACTAACTTGTCACTGTATATTGTGAATCAGGTTAGCTAGCTGTTTTCAGATTCCTTTTCTTCTAATCATAATGTGTTGTTTATAACACATTTAATGGTTTCAATGTTCCTGTAAAATTCCTGTAAACAATAAATATTTTACTTGAGAGTGTTTATAGCTAAATACTAAGATTAAGCTTAAATTTCACAAATGGGGAAAGATCAGAACGGTGGGTTAGGACATTTGCTGTCACTTTTGAGGCTTGGCTTTATAAGGTCAGAATATAACAGACTATTTCCTCTAAAACACTATCCTGCTGGTAGATGGATGGTGGGGCCTAGTCTTCTAGCGAAACAAAATATCTTCTTGCAGCTGTAATGAAAAGAGTCCATCTGATTTCACTGAATTATTGCATTTTCTATGAAAAGATGTTATTAGTCTTTAAAGCAAAGCAAACAGTGGACATTATCATATGTAAGTTAGAGTAGTTAGTTTCAACCTTGGCTGCACATTAGAATCATACAGCTTTTGGGGCGCCTGGTGGCTCAGTCGGTTAAGCTTAGTCCGACTTTGGTTCAGGTCATGATCTCCCGGTTCATCGGTTCAAGCCCCACGTCGGGCTCTGTGCTGACAGCTCAGAGCCTGGACCCTGCTTCAGATTCTGTGTCTCCCTCTCTCTCTGCCCCTCTCTGCTTGCATTCTATCTCTCTCTGTCAAAAATAAATAAACATTAAAAAATTTTTTAAAAGAATCATAGAGCTTTTTAAAATCCCAAAGCCATGGATGCACTCCAGGTGATTAAATCAGAATTTCTGGAGGTGAGGCACAGGCACATCAATTTCCTAGGACTCTCATAACAAGCCACCACAAACTTGGTGACTTAAACAACAGAAATTTCTTCCTTCACTGTAGTCTGAGATCGAAGCCTTGGCAGGGTCGTGCTGTCTCTCAAGGGGACGATCCTCGCCTTTCCCTAGCTTCTAGTGGCGGTCAGAACTCCTGGCATCCCTTGACTTGCAGCCGGATCATATTATCTCTGCTTCCATTGTCACAGAGACTTCTTCCCTGTGTCTCTTCTGTGTCTCAGTATCCCTGCACCCCTCTCCTCTTTTTTATAAGACACCAAGTGGATTTCCAATATGACCTCATCTTTTAAAATTTTTTAAATGTTTTCTTTTAATTTATTTTTGAGAGAGTGACAGAGAGCAAGTGAAAGAGAGGCAGAGAGAGAGGGAGACCCAAAGTCCAAAGCAGGCTCCAGGCTCTGAGCTGTCAGCACAGAGCCCAGTACAGGGCTTGAACTCAGAAATGGTGAGGTCATGACCTAGGGAAGTCTTGACATTTAACCGACTGAGCCACCCAGGCGCTTCCCCCCACCCCCCCCCTGCCACCCCGGCCCCAATATGACCTCATCTTAACTGGATTACACATTACAGGTACTGCAGGTTAGGATTTCAGCATCATCTTCTTTTTGTGGGCAGTGGGGGAGATGGAGTAACACAGTTCAGCCCCCCACACCAAGCAAGAGTAATTTTGGTTCCCTAGGTGATTCTATGGCACCGTAGCTAAGGCAGAGAACCATTCTTTCAGAAAGTGCTTCTCAAACTTTAATAGGCATATGACTCATTTGGGCATCTTGTTAAAACACAGATTCTGCTACACTGATTCTGCAGTGAGGCCCGACGCCCTGCATTTCTCACAAGCTCCCAAGTGGTGCTGGGGCTGCGGTCCACACTGCAAGAACCGCGTAGGCAGAGCACAGGTTTTGTGAGCTTCCTTGCAGCTCCATCTCTGGGTCGCCTGCTAGACTCAGGCACTTTGGCACCCTTGCGAGAAACTTACCAAGGTCAAACATTTAGTTCTAGTTGATGAATGGATTAGCTTTTCTTTTAAATGACAAATTCTGGTCCTTACCTCTGTTCTCTTCTTTGTGGCAACATTGAAATGTGGGGGAAGAAAAGGTGGGGACATATAATGTGCCTCTAAGGCACTTTCTATTGAAATGAGAGAGAGTTTTCTAGAAACCATTTGTAAATCACTCCAACTTCACCCTTTCTTCCCTTATTCATTCCCATAATAAAAAAAAGAAGTTCAAAATGAGCATGTATATTTAAAAAATAACACCTGAGTGGCTCAGTCACTTAAGTGTCTAACTCTTGATTTCGGCTGAGGTCATGATCTCGGCTGAGGTCATGATCTCAGGGCTGAGAGATCAAGCCCCATGTTGTGCTCTGCGCTGGGCAAGGAGCCTGCTTGGGATTCTCTCCCTCTCCCTCTCTCTTGCTCATGCATGTGCACACACTCTCTCTAAAAAACCAAATCAATAAAAAAATAACAGCTTTATGACTCTTCTCACCATCTAATTTTTAAATGGACTTTTATCCTCAGGCTGAAAAAATTCCAAACACATTTAAACAGAACAAAATGCAGCTTGACTAGAGATATAAATTGATAAGGACAAATCCTGCTGGGGTCTGTTTCACTTGTCCTTCTAAAATAAATTTAAATTTCCCTAACTGGGATTAAAAATAACTAACTGACATAACTTGCTGAGCACAACAAAGACATGAAATTAACTAACACTTTAACAGATGACTTCCACCCCCCCCCCACTTTGGGTCACAAATGCCATTTTTCTTTTATGTGACTCTTTTCTGTAATTTAGCAAAAACAATCTTGTGGGTTTATTAAAACAACTTTTGCCAATTAAGGAGAAATCACAAAATCTACTTAAGAGATTTGTGAAGGGTGCTGGCATATAGTGGTTTTTTAGTTGAACTGAATTATAAGACTTAACAATATGAAAAGTTGAGGCTTTGTTTCCTAACTTTTTTATTTTGAAAACTGTCAAATCTCCAGACAATTTAAAGACAGCACTATGAATGCTCATATACACTTCAGTCGGAGTCCTCTATTGTTAATATTTTGCCATTTTTGTTTTTACTCTGTCTCTCTCTTTCCATTTTTATTTTTGCTAGACCATTTGAATATTTCACACATCATAACTAAACACTTGGACCCACTTCACCTAAGAGCAGGGACATTTTCCAAATAATCACAGTGCCATTATCACATCCAAGAAATGTAATATAAATAACTGTATCATCTAAAACACAGTTCATATGGAAAAATCCACAGTTTACCCTAAATTCTCTTTATCGCTGTATATGCCTTTTCTTTTTATCTTTTTTCTTCTTATTATTTTAAACATTCAGGATCCTGAATGGACTGATTATTGGCAATAAAATTGAATCAGTAATCAAAAAGTTCCTAACAAACACAAGTCCAAGACCAGATGGCTTCACAGGTGAATTCTATGAAACATTTAAAGGAGAGTTGATTCTTATTCTCCTCAAACTATTCCAAAAAACAGAAAAGAAAGGAATGCTTCCAAATATATTCTGTGAGGCCAGCATTCACCTGATAACAAAACCAGACAAAGAAACCACCAAAACAAAACACCTACAGTCCAATATCCCAGATGAACAGAGAGGCAACAATCCTCAACAAAATATTAGTAAACTACATTCAACAACACATTAAAAGGATCATTCTCTACAATCAAGTGGGTTTTGTTCCAGGGATGCAAAAATGTTTCAATATTTACAAATCAATCAACATGATGCATCGCATTAGCAAATGAAGGATACAAATCAGAAGATCATCTCAATAATGCCCAAAACACATTTGACAAAACTCAACATCTATTCGTGACAAAAACTCTCAGCAAAGTGAATTTAGAGGGAATGTATCTCCACATAATAAAGATCACATATGACAAACTTACAGCTAACATCATACTCACTGGTGAAAAACTTGGGAGTTTTATCTCCATGATCAGGAACAAGACAGAAATGCTCACTGTCACCACTTTTATTCAACACAGTACTGGAAGTCCTAGCCACAGCAATCAGACAAGAAAAATAAAAGGCATCCAAATTGGTAAGGAAGGAATAAAACCATCACTATTTGCAGACGACAGTATACACAGAAAACTGTAAAGCTTCCACCAAAAACCCATTCAAAGTAATAAATGAATTCAGTAAAGTTGCAGGACACAAAATTAATATACATAAATCCATTGTGTTTCTATATACTAATAACAAAGTAGCAGCAAGAGAAATCAAGACTATAATTCCATGTACAATTGCACCAAAAAGAATAAAATATCTAGGAGTAAATAGAACAAGAAAATGAAAAACTCATACTCTAAAAACTATAAGATATTGATGAGAGAAACTGAATATGACAAAAAAATCAATGGGAAGGTATATCATAGACTGGAAGAATTCATACTATTGAAGTGTCCATAGTACCCAAAGTGATCTACAGACTCAATGCAATCCCTATCAAAATATCAATGGCATTTTCCACAGAACTAGAATATGTAATCTTAAAAATTTTATGGCACCACCAAAGACCCTGAATATCTGAAACAATCTTGAGAACCAAAAAAAAAAGCTGGATGTATCACAATCCCAAATTGCAAGATATACTACAAGGTTACAATAATCAAAACAGTATGATACTGGTGTAAAATAGGCAGATAGGTCAATGGAATAGGATAGAAAGCCCACACATGAACTCACACCTATATGGTCAGTTCATCAAAGGAGGCAAGAAGATACAACAGGGAAAGATAGTCTCTTCAGTAAGTGGTGCTGGGAAAACTGGACAGCTCCGTGCAAAAGAATGAAACTGGACCATTTTCTAACACCATACACAAAAATAAACTCAAAATGGATTGAAGACCTAAATGTAAGACCCAAAACCATAAAATTCCTAGAAAAAAATGTAGGCAGTAATCTCTTGGACATGGCCGTAGCAACGTTTTTCTAGATATGCCTCTTTTGGCAAGGGAAACAAAAGCAAAAATAAAATACTGGGATTTTACCAAAATAAAAAGCTTTTGCACAGAGAAGGAAACCACCAACAAAACAAAACAAAACAAAGCAACCACTTGAATGGGAAAAGGTATTTATAAATGACATATCTATCCTATAAGATGCTAATATCCAAAATATATAAAGAACTTGTACAACTCAACAGCAGAAAAACAAACAATCTAATTTAAAAATGGGCAGAGGAACTGAATAGGTATTTTTCCAAAGAAGACGTACAGATGGCAAACAGACACATGAAAAGATGCTCAGCATCACTCATCATCACAGAAATGCAAATCCAAACTATAATGAAACATCACCTTACACCTGTCAGAATAATAACAAGTGTTGGCAGGGATGTGGAGGAAAAGGAATCCTCGTACACTCTTGGTGGGGATGTCAATAGGTGCAGCCACTAGGGAAAACACAATGGAATTCCCTCAAAAAATTAAAATATGATCCAGTAATTCTGGTATTTGCCCAAAGAAAATGAAAATACTAACTTGAAAAAGTATATGCCCTCCTATGTTCACTGCAGCATTATTTACAAGAGCCAAGATTCGAAGCAACCTAAGTGTTGATTGAGAGGTGAATGGATAAAGAAGATGTAGCCTATAAATACTATATATTCCATACAATGGAATATCACTTAGCCACAAAAAAGCATGAGATCTTGCCATTTGTGACAACATGGATGGACCTATAGGATATTATGCTAAGTGAAATAAACCAGTCAAAGAAAAAGACCATGCGATTTCACTTATCTGTGAAACCTAAGAAACAAAAGGAACAAACAAACGAAGCAGAGGCAGACCCATGAAGACAGAGAAACTGGTGATAGCCAGAGGGAAGAAGGTAAGGGGACGGGCAAAATGGGTGAAGGGAAGAAAGAGATACAGGCTTCCAGCGATGGAATGAATAAATCATGGGACTGAAAGGTACAGCAATGTCATTGCAAAAATGGGTAATGACAGATAGTGGCTACACTTGTGGTGAACAGATCACACTATATAGAGGTGTCAAAACACTATGTTGCACATCTAAAACTAATGTAATGTGTGTCAACTATACCTCGATACAGATAAATAAATTAAAAAATTCAGGATCCAAGCAGCACTGTGCATCACATCTAGCTGTCTGTCCTATCTCTGTTCTTAGAAAATCATACTTCTTCACTACATAGTCTCCAAATGAAGATCAAAAGTGTATTCAGAAGCTTATAAAAGAACGGAAATCTTTAATTCATAAAATACTTCTACTAACATATCACAGGAGTTAGGAATCCTCTTTAAGACAGGATTATCCCCACTACGCAGTTTGTATCTGTCATCAGGAGATGCCCAGGACTCTTGGGTCTCTCCACATTCACCCTCATTGCATCCTTCCCAGCTCCTAAAACCAACGGACTGTGCTTTCTGAAACTCAAGGCCAGTTATCAGCAAACGTCCTACTCTTTAGAACCTGTTCTGAATGTTCCCTCCACCTTTTTGTTCTAACTGAAGTTTGGTTCTGATTTGTACAGCCCGCATATCCCGGGGTCTAGGGGTGGCGAGGGTGTTTTCTTGTGCTTTCACTCCCACATCTTTGAGATTCATGCCATCTACCACCTCCCCTTGTAATCAGCTCCTGACTCAGACTCAATTCTCCTCTGTCCTTGAATATCTTAGCTCCTAACTCATCAATTTTCCCCTCATGCTTTTAAAAGGCATTTCTGATGGAAGAAATTCCAGGCCGAATCTGTATTCAGCATATATTACGTGTTTGGAAATGGACTTAATAGTAATTGTTGGTCACTCAGGGGATGGTGTATTTCATTATTTTTAAAGCTGAATTAACTAGGTTAACCATCAAATTAATTTGGACATTTAAACAGCGGAATTGGATAACTCATATTACAATACAGAAAATTGTTTTGTATTTGAATATTTAATATTGGCAGCCAAAAAAAAAAAAAAAAACCCAGTTGATGGAGAGAAACAGAATAAGGGAATATAAAGAATTGGCTGCAGCCAAGTACTTATGTTTTTCCTGCTTACTGATAGAGCACAATGGGAGAAAACTGATTAAAACCCAGAGGTAAATATGGTAAGTACATGTAAGTAGACTTCAGGTGTCAATTCTTCAAAATGTGTGTGTGCGTGTGTGTGTGTGTGTGTGTGTGTGTATGTGTGTGTGTGTGTGTTTTGTAGGTATGTATAAGCATCATAGGTTAGTATTCCACAGCTTAATGTCAAGGAATTCAATTTGTATTCAAAGATTAATTTACATTTTCTAAACTCAGGGAAGCTCCAGGCCTGAGAATTCATATTGATTTAGTAAAAACTATTTTAATTTCTTCTCTGAAGAATTGATTCCAGTAAAATCTATACCAATGACATTTCTGTAACATAAATTAGCTTGAATATTTCTTCTTGATCAAGTATGACAAGGGTACAGGGCTCCCTGTTGGCTAACACAGAGCTGGCTTACCAAACAGATTTAAAGGAATTTCTTCCTATTTGGAGGCTTTTTGAAATGAGCGATTGACTTGACTCTGTATTTTATATATTTATTCCAGAAGGATGAAATTCTACTGAAATAGGAGAGAACGCCATATGTGACTATTTTAAAGGCTCGTTTAGCACAACCAAGAAATGTAAGAGGTATTTACTTCTTCTCTTATTCCTCACTGTATATAACAACAGTACATGTACAACCAGGGTTCCTGGTCCCAGCCTGGTCCAAGGAATTTTCTTTATTGTGAATACAAGTATGATTGGGTTGATGTATAAATTTTTAGAGGGTTGATACTACAGAGGAAAATGGAAACCACTTTGTCTCTCTAACATGATACGATAGAAACAGTCAACATAAATGAATACCTTCCTTTGCTAGACTGAATGCAAAGAACTGAAGCACCTAAACTAATATACCATGCCTTGTATTCCACATTATGTCCAGAAAAAGACATTGGAATATGCACTGCTCCAGAATTCCTACTAGGGTTATCTCTTTGAGGGACAGTTTTAAGCTCTTCAGCCCCAAATTTTTGGCCAAGACCTTTAAGATTCCCGAAGGCAAACATTACTATACCAAGAGCTGGTTTTTCCTCAATGGTTGGGTAGAGAATTTGATGAGGTGGTACCAGTGGTAAGGTCCACAGCTTATGAGGGGCCTGGATTTTAAACCCTTCCCATAATATTAGCAAGCATTTGTTTGGTTGCAAATAGTAAAAACCAGCTCCAATTCATTTAATAAATACAGAAACTATGACTTAGCCGCAAAATGCAGCGACACGTCTGTCAAGAGTGATCGGATCCATACGTCTGTCACCACACAAGGTGGCTCTGATACCATTAAAACTCACAGAAACAGAGATCAGACTTGTGGTGACCAAAGGCAGAGGGTGGGGGAAGGAAGAACTGGAGGAAGAGAGTCACAAGGCACAAACGTCTCATTATTAAATAAATAAGAGCCGAAGCTTTGATGCACTACATGATCACAGTAGTTAACATTGTTGTGAAGATAGGTAAGCTGTTCAGACAGTGAATCCCTGCAGTTCTCACCCAAAGGAAAATTGTTTTTCTTTCTTCTCATTTGTGTTTTCTTTTTATTGTATCTATATGAGAAGACGGATGTCAGCTGAACTTATTGTGGTAATCATTGCACAACACAATCAAACTGGAAAGAAAAAAAAAGAAACATTGGATCCACGGGCTCAAATGTTGACATGAAAATACCACCTATTCATCTTTAGGCTGGTTTTCCTTTCTGCATATTGGCCACATTTTGAAATAAATTCTTTCTTTTAAGGTAGGCACCAGCAACTTTGGGTCAATAACCTCAGCAATCCCAGTGAAAAGAGATCACTTTATTATAAATAATGGTATCGAAAGCTCTCTGGTATGATCCTCATTGGCTCAGCCTGGGTCATGTGCCCATATAACCCCTGTGGTCAAGGAGATGGTGTCCTCATCCACAAGGGCTGGACCATCACATTCACCAGATATGGGAGAAGACAGTTCTCCCAAAAAGACCAAAGGCATAATTTAAATTTATCTTTAATACAGTGAAGCATAAAACAAGTTAGAGCTGCTAATACAGAGATTCTTTAATACGTCTAAAGGCAAATCACATAGTCCCTTTTGCAAGAGTGGCTTCCAACCTGACCAATATAACATATAACTACCTTTGGTACTCATGAGTTACTATATGCTTATTAAGTCTTATTAAGCCTTATTATGCTTATTAAGCTTCAGGCTGAACCATGGAGTCAGATTTATGACTTATATAGAAATCAAAATTATGAGCCATAAAACAACACAGGCAATATACATATATAAACATACAAATAAATAGATGGACACATGTACATGTATAAATTCAAAGTAAACATTTGTGTAATGCTTTAGAGTTTACAAAGACTGTTAACAGATATTACTCCTTGGAAGCTCTTCGGTTCATGTGATTTTCTTTAAATGTCTTGGAAATAAACCCTATGAAGACACTCGGACTTCCTTTTATAGTTTTTATTTAATTAATTGAATTAATTTATTTTGAGAGACATAAAGCAGGGGAGGGACAGAAGGGGGGAGAGAGAAAGAATCCCAAGCAGGCTCCACGCTGTCAGTGCAGAGCCCAACGCGGGGTGTGATTTCAGGAATGTGAAATCATGACCTGAACCAAAACCAAGAGTTGGATGCCCAACCCACTGAACCACCCAGGTGCCCCTCTTTTGATTTTTATATTCTGCTTCTCTGCCTTCTGCATCATAAGGATGCATTTCATCCATAACCATTAGTTCTTCTGAGCTGTACTAAGGGATGCTTAGCGTTTAGTGTTGTTCACACTTTCTACTTTACAAATCACATTCATGTGCATTATTCCATGAGTTCCTTTCACATTATAATACAAAGCATCTGCTTAATACATATTTACAAGTCTTCTCAAGCAATCATTAAACAAGGATCTCTACCAACCCTCAGTTATGTTCAGTTTGACATAACTGTAAAATAAGATGCTCTTGTTCCCCCATCTTGCTGCTGCTTTCTGCAGAGCTCTGTCAAGGGAGGTCCCAACCTTCTGCATTTATAGGATGTCTCAGGGTCAGTTATACCCAACAGAAGCTGTGTAGGTTTAGATAACCCACTATGGCTTCTTTGGACAGCTTCCTCTTCCTTTGACACCTTTCTTTCTATTATTTCTAATATTCTCAAGGTCTGTCCACTATATTCTGACCACTTCCATTATTGATCCTTTTTTAATATGGTTCTCTAGGCCAGTAGAGGCCTATCCAATCATCAAGATGCAGCAATGGACCAGGAGGAAGCAAGGACAGAACTGCCTCCTGGGAAAGAAGGATCACGTTGTGTAAAAGCGCACGTCATTGTTTTTGTTACTGTCTGAGAAGAAATTGAGGTGCTACTGAGACAGGGTTTGGCCAGAAACCAAGTGATGTTCAAGTTGTGTTCCAGAGCTAATTCTCTCAGAAGGATCCCACATGAAACATACGAATGGGATCAAGAAGAATTAGGTGATTACAGTGTTTGTACAAGGTTTTTATTTTTTTACCAGTTTTATCGAGGTAGAGCTGACATACTACAAAACTGTACAATTTTAAGTGTAAAATTTGAGATGTCCACCTACAAAACTACTATGAAGATAATAAGCATATCTAGTGTGCTAAAAGTTTCCTCAGAGTTCCCCTTGACAGGAGTCTCCCCTCTATGTTTTGACATATGCTCCTGTCTAAAGATAACCCTGCCAAGTGAAAAGTCAAAGACCTGTTGATTATGTATAATTCCTTGACTACTTGGCTGAGCAGAGGCTGAATGCCCAAGTCAGTTTATTAAACCCTCTTTTATCCCCAAATGACCTTCTCTTGATTTGCACAGATACACATTGATTTCTCGTCAACCACTTTTTAAACTTTTACCGGTTTATTTGGTTATATCATAATCCTTCTTTTCTTCTGGGCTCACTTCCAGGCATTGTCCGTGGAACTGGCTTCTAAATTTTAATTAAGAGGACTTTTTGTTTGGACCATAAATTAAAATGTTCTGAGTTTCTTTTTCCAGTGTCAGGTTCGAGGAAGTCAGCCAAATGTGAAGCACTAGGAAAGAGAAAGACTTTCTGAGCTCGGTAAAAGCCTCCCCTCACTCTGGGGTCACTGATGCAGAACACAGTTTCTTGAGGTCTTAAAGCTAGAAGATACTGTCAAGAAACAGCTGATGAGGCAGCAGGAAAGTCATTAAGATACCCAGAAAGGCCAGGTTAGCTGCCCGCAGTCACACAGCTAGTTAGTGACCAAGTACTCATTACAACCTGGCTGTCTTGACTCTCAGCATTATGAACTTTCAACTGTGTTTCTCATGCCTGCCATCTCTCAGAACTTTCCTTTTGAAACGAGATGAGAGGAAGGAGAAAGAGACTATGGATCTTAAAAAGTAGCCTTTATTTCATTTTTCTTAAGGCAGAGTCACAGAATGTTAAGAGACAGGACATTCACTTTATTGGAAGTTCTTTGGCACTCAGTGAATACCATCACCACCACCACTACGGATTATTACTACTCCTACTACTATGTATTTATTGAATGCTTACCATGAGCCAAGAAATACTTTGAGCTCTTTACATGTATTGTCTCATTTAATTATCACAAGAGCCTGCTGTTGAAACCTGGACACAGACTGGTCAGATAACTTCCCCAGGATCACGAAGCCAGCTAGGATCAAAGAATCAGCATGGCTTTTGGAAGCATATTTTTGTTCTCATAGTGGAATGAAGTCAACTATACACAGATTCCTCTCACTTGTAAAAAGGAGGCTGGGAGGCAATGCTTTTAATCTGGGTCAAGGGATCAGATTTAGGAGATCTCAGAGCTCCTTAAAATGGTAGGCATCAATTTCACAGAACAAAATCATGCAAAGAAGGAAACAAAATCCAACTGAAAACATGGACAGAGGATACGAAGACATTTTTTCTTCAAAAAAGACACAGAGCTAGCCAACAGATACATGAAATGATGTACATCCCTGATTATCAGGAAATGCAAATCAAAACCACCATGAGGTATCACTGCACACCTGTTAAGATGGTTATTATCAAAAACACAAGAATTAACAAGTGTCAGTGAGGATGTGGAGAAAAGGGAACATATGAGCAATGTTGGTGGGAATGTAAACTGGTGCAGCCACTATGGAAAATAGGATGGAAGTTCTTCAAAAATCAAAAATAGGGCTACCACATGATCCAGCAATTCCACTTCTGGATATTTACTAGAAGAAAATAAAAACACTAATTAATGTTCCTTGCAGCATTAGTCACAATAGCCAAGATATGGAAACCACTGAAGTGTTCATCGATGGATGGATAAAGAAGATGTGATACACACACACACACACACACACACACACACACACACACAACTGAATATTATTCAGCCATAAAAATAATGAAATCTTGCCATTTGTGACAACATGAATGGAACTTGAGGGCATTTATGCTAAATGAAGTAAGTCAGACAGAGAAAGCAAAGTGATCTCACTTACATGTGGATCTAAAAAAAAAGAAAGAAAGAAAGAAAAAGGAAAAGGAAAGCTAATAGATGTAGAAAATAGATTGGTGGTTGCCAGAGACAGGGGGATAGGGGATGGGCAAAATGTGTGAAAGGGGTCAAAAGGTACAAACTTCCAGTTATAAAATAAATAAGTCATAGGGATATAATGTATAGCATGGCAACTATACTTAATAACTCTGTATTGCATAGATGAAGGTTAATCGAGTAGACCTTAAAAGTTCTCAGTAAAAGAAAGAAGTTTTGTAACTATGTATGGTGACAAATGTTAATGAGATTTATTTTGGTGATTTTTTTGCAATATATACAAATATCGAATCACTGTGTTATACACTTGAAACTACTATAATGTTGTATGTCGATTTTACCTCAACAACAAAAAAGAAGGGTGCAAACAGATGGAGGGGAGCAGAAACAGGATAAAGCAGTTAGCATCAACCAATTCTGAGCCAAGCATTGCCCCAAAGGCTTTCCATATGTTGTAGGCTGCCCAGCAACCAGCAAGATATATATTATTATCCTTTTTGTTTGTTTGTTTTCAGATGAAAAGTCTGAATTTCAGAGAGATTAGATGATGTGTTAAACCACCAAACTAAGGAAGCCTTAGCTGGAATTCAAAGCTGTCTCCTCACAATTCCTTATTTTAGGGACAGGAAGGAAAACAGGAAAGAAAAAGAAGAAAGAAAAAGAAGAATGAAGGGGTGGTCACAGGACAGCCAGGCACTTAGGGCATCCTGTAGATATTTTAATTTCCAGTCGGAGGAGGTGATGGACAAGGGAGGGCCAGCAATGGCTCCTATAAACCAAAGAGACCTTATACAAATTTAGAAATGGAAGAGGCAGGTGAAAGGCTACTCAAGGTATAAGACCTGGCCTGCCTGATGAAAGAAGGTATAGAAGCTAGGAACTGAGGTACTTAAAGATCATTTGTAACTAAAGAACTCTGTGTAAAATGCATTTATTTCAAGGAGTCCTTCCATATTTTTGCTGCACTGATAGATTACACTTGAATTGCAAGAGATATTTTATTTATTTTTATTTTTTAATGTTTTTATTGTTAACTTTACATCCAAGTTAGTTATCATAAAGTGCAACAATGATTTCAGGAGTAGATTCCTTAGTGCCCCTTACCCATTTAGCCCATCCCCCCTCCCATAGCCCCTCCAGTAACCCTCTGTTTGTTCTCCATATTTATGAGTCTCTTATGCTTTGTCCCCCTCCCTGTTTTTATATTATTTTTGTTTCCCTTCCCTTATGTTCATCTGTTTTGTCTCTTAAAGTCCCTCATATGAGTGAAGTCATATGATATTTGTCTTTCTCTGACTAATTTCGCTTAGCATAATACCCTCTGGTTCTAGAATTCACAATCTTTTCCTCCGTTGATAACCTTCAAGCCCCTATGAAATGGATGGGCATGTTGTATTTCTCCCTAAATCCCCTCACAGACCCCCAGGCCCATAAACACAAAATCACAGGCTGTGGTCGGGCTGGTGTGAGAACTGACATCTCTAAAGACCGTCTCCTCCTCAGGGGGAAAGCATATACCTTCTGTCTGCAGTGCTTCCTACCTGGAGCTCCACAGTTGCTTACCTATTTTTGGTTTCTGTAATCAAAACATGGGCCAGGTTCAGGGAGGTGCCAATTCCCGGCAGACTCTGCATTCAGCACTTAACGGCAATCAGGTAGGGAGCCAGAACCCTCCAGCTGGGCCACTGCTGCCTGGCTGAGGGAGGACGGCTTTATCAACATTGCAGACTGTGCTCTCTGCCCGCTGGGGCAGCACCCTGCAGATGGGATGTCATAGGTGATTTCAGGGAACAAAATTAGAATAATAAAAAAAAAAACAACCTCTTTCTGGTTTTTTGTTTTGGTTTTTTTTTGTTTGTTTGTTTTTTGCTGCACTTTCCCCAGCAGTGGCTTAGGAGGAAGATAATTTAGAAGGGAGGTTTTCATGCACAGAACCAACTGAGTTCTGTTCCTAAAATTTATATAATGCACACTTCGTGAGGAATTTCCTTTAGCCTTGATGGGTGCTGGTTTGGGTGGGTTAATAGCCTCAACTTCCATGGCTCTGTACCAAGGTCAAAAGCAGAGAGAGAAAGATTGGCTGTGAAGAAATGGCACCTAGTCACCCTCCGGCAGGTGTTAAGTTTGAATCCTGATATATCCACCTGCTAGTATCTACCTACTAAAAGGCAGAGGTTGCTCAATAAACGTTTGTTGGGGGAGGGTACCTGGAAAACCATGCTGTGTTTTCCTGCTTTTGTTCTCTTACCAGTTAAGAGCACCTTAACTGGTGGAACCCGTCCCAGAGAACTATCTTGGACAAGGAGAGAGTGAACACCTATGAGCATCTCGTCATGAGAGCACTTCCAGGCAATGAGATTCCTGAAGATATTAATTGGCCAACTTCAGGCATTTGCCGTGGCTGGCTCATCGTGCATTAATCATCTAAGAGCAGAACAAAAGAAGAAACCAAATGTCATCTTTAAAACCTAGACATATTTCTAGGGGCGCCTGGGTGGCTCAGTCGATTGAGCATCTGACTTTGGCTCAGGTCATGATCTCGCGGTCTGTGAGTTTGAGCCCCACGTTGGGCTCTGTGCTGACAGCTCAGAGCCTGGAGCCTGCCTTGGATTCTGTGTCTCCCTCTCTCTCTGCCCCTCCCCCGCTCATGCTCTGCCTCTCTCTCTGTGTCAAAAATACATAAACATTAAAAAAAAAAAACCTAGACATATTTCTATATTATAAAGGAAGGGACAAGGACTACCATCATTACAACCACCTGTGTAGAAAAATATGTTAAGGCAAGGGCCTCAGGCCAATCTGGAAGGCAGAGGTCTGGAAGCAGGAGGGACAAAACCCTTCTTCCCTTCTGTTATGCCTCTTGTGAACTGTTAGGACTATTTTTGTGAACACCAGTTCACAAAAAAGCAATTCTTAGCTTCTTTTTGATAGACAGCAGTAGGCTCAAAAGAAATTTGAAGAGGGGGTGAGCTACGCCCCCACAATCTTACTACAATGAGATTAAAACTTACTAATGAGAACAAGCCTCACAGCACATTCTGTCATATAGGTAGACATTTATTGAACAATGTGCATCGGTAACCAAGCTCAATGTGGTTGATTTATGCATGTCCTTTAAGCTCAAGGAAGTCCCAGCTCTCTGTCACTGCAAGTGTTCTGTGTGCCATTTCCCATGAAATCACTTGATTGTCACTCGAAATATTCCAGAGGCAGGATTCTGTCACTTTACAGTTGGCATTAGCCAACCACAAATCCTTCTGGGAACTGGCTGGATGTGGGGCAAAGGGCATATGCTTCCAGACTTGCTAGAATTTTATAAAACTTTGCTTCTCTTCAAGCAAAGACAGGAAATATTTCTAACATGCCTAAGCCAATCCACATATACTGCATACCTGTAATTCCATTAACGAAGGGCTCTTTCTTATGTTTATCAAGTTAACTGACAAGGCACTATTTTCACCAACAATAAAGCCACATATGCCATTGGTTATGTCAATTAACCAAGCTTTCCGTGTTGAGGGTGACCTACAAAGAGATACAATGCAGTTGTGGCCTTTCTGATACCCTTCCAGCCAACCACTCCGCAGTGTGCATTTTCATTCTATTACCTGATTGCCCCTAGAGTTGAAGCTTAAACGGTGCGCATGATAATGTACTTGTCCACAGATGCCAAAAGAGTTCAAGATAAACTACAGTCGTGTAATAATTTCCACACTTTTCTTAAAAAAAAAACGTGTTGCAGACAATAGTTCTACGTCCTTGGGGACAGGTAGAGGAATAGAAAGAGTGGTGGTAGAAAGAGAATGAGTGAGAACTGTACCTGGAACAGGTTTTCAGGGTAAGGATTCCAGCAACCTTCCAGGGAATATAAATGTATCATAAACATACCCATGGTACCAGCTCTCCTATTTATGCAACCTCTTAATGTCCCGGTTTCCTCATCTACAAAGTGCAGATAATAGTACATACCTTATAAGCTTGCTATGACAATTAAATGATTTAAATATTTCTAAAGCAGTTAGAATGGTGCCTGGCTATATAAATATTCACTAAGTAAATACATCACAAATGATGAAAATATTACTTTATAGGCAGTCTTATGCAATCACTCCTGGCTTTAGAAAATTAAGGTGTTTTGTTTCGTTTTCCTGAAATCAGAGGGAAGAGAACTTGTTAAGGAACTAGATACTAAAAATATTTAACTTTCACGGATCAAAAAGTTAAAAATGTAATGTCTATCAGTGGTAACATTATTCAACACTAAATTCAAGCCTAAAAGTTGCTAGGCTATCTCCATGGAAACAATTGTTTCAAATGACTAATAATAGAAGTTTGAGCTCAGAGGGCAAAGAGCTAAGGTTGCGGACAGAAGGTGTACTTCTTCTCCAAGAACAGAAAACGCCAGAAAGATTAGAGAAAGAGGCATTTTCTTGAAATCAAATTTTAGACTCACTGTTAAGTTTTGCTTGGCTTTGTTTTGTTTGCTTCAGAGACCAAGGGCGTATCTATGACTCAAGTCGTTTGGGCAAGACTTGGAAGGCTCAAAGGCCCAACTTGTAAAATTCACTGTTTTTCTTATCTCACTCAAAGGATATGCAGATTCAATCCAGAATAAATATATGCAAAGTTATCAGGGTTCTCTAAGATAATTCTAGAAAATCATTCATCCGTTTGTTCACCATTTATTGAACCCTCTTACTCAAAAATCACTGAGCAAGGCACAGAAATAAAATGCATGACTCCTGTCCTCAAGGAGGTCACCAACAAGTGAGGTAGACAGAATGGAATGAGAATCCAGGGCTAATGGGTTTGCACACGGGGGGCATCAAAACCCTGCACTAGCATAGGATATTTCATGTAAACTCCATGGTGGATGGAGTTTGTTGTTCATCACTATAGAAGCAGAAATTGGCTTATTTCTGGAATATTAGTAAACATTCAATAAATGTTTGTTAAGTGAATGAACAAACAACAAATAAATGGAACCAATCCATTGGAAATTGGAAAAGATTCGAGCTCACGATGTATGGCCCGGCCCAGTTGTGTCAGCATCATTTGCTCCCTGTGTGCAGAGCCCCCAGGAGACAGCGGAAAGTGCACAGAGGGCCATCTAGCCCAGTCAACATTTATTTGGCCAATATTCAGCGAGCTTCTGCTACTGGAGGTTGCCATTGGCATAAAGACAAATAGGAAGTGATCTCTACCCTGTTGGAGTTTAAAATCTCTGAAGGAGCAGAAAGACACCAATAGCTATAACTTAAAGTTGTGTAATTTAAGTCAGTTAAATGAAAGATTAGTTAAGAGGTGAAAACAACAGCAGCTCATGTTTTCTGACACTTTGTCATGTGCACTCTACAAAGCACGTTCTATGTGTCTCCTTACTTGGTTCTCACAACACTACATGGATTGTATTGTCTTCATTGCATATAAGAAGAAATCAAGGTTTATTCATCTACCTTGTACCAGACAATTACTATGTGGCATAGCCAAGACCCAAATCCATATCTTCACTTTTGCATTTTACCAATAAAGAGAGTCAAGCAAATCCCAAATTCTTTGCATTAGGCCAGATGACTACTCATTTCAAAATGATGGTGCAAATGCCTTTTTTTCCCCAAAGTTCCTTCAATCCTTCATGCCCTTTACAAGATTACAGGAATTCTAAGTTCACCCTGATGACACTGTTCATTTTGCCTCTCTGGACAAAAGCAGATTAGAACATGACAGTCCCAAGGAATCCAGGGACATGGGAACAGGAATCAGCTTTCGTCTCACCGCCCCTCCAGCACAGGAATGACTCTGGGCTGAGCTCTCCTAAACACTGCCTGCCAAGAACTCCACTTCTTCTAGGAACTAGCCCCTCCATCCCCAACTATATGGTTACCATGGGAGCTCCTGTGTTAACTTGACATGATTCTGTCCCCATGGCCATGGTGATTGATCCAGCCCTGGGCACCTGACCCAAGCTGTGCCCATCACAGATGTGGTCATAGTCTAAAGGTGGTTACCTTCCCCAGAGTGGACAATTACTGTCTTTCCTATATTGTTTGTAACTGGGTATGACATAGGTAAGTTAGTCTCTCTCTGGATACCTAGGCTGTAACGTGTAAATCTGAGGTTATCTTCTGCTACTTGGATACCACAGTTACAAGGCTGCACGGCCATGACCTCAGCAAAAGAGCAAATGAAACCAACTAAGAAGAAATGGTTAGGGACAGGGTCTGGGATGTAGGTTAGATTCTCTAAATCAAATTGTAGCCTCACTGTTAAGTTTTGTTTGGCTTTGTTTTGTTAGCTTCAGAGACCATGGGCATATCCATCACTCAAGATCAAGAATTTCTTGTAGGTTAACTTTCTGCAGTTTTGGCTCTCTGCTGCCTCAGGAAACAGGGAAAGAGAATCCTGCTCAACAAAACAAAGCAGTTAGGTCTATACCTTCTGATTCCAGTTATTCATGAGGCCCAACTGCATTTCCCTGAGACATTCCAAGAGCCCTGAAGCAAATCTTCCCCTTCTACCTTTTCTAGTTCAAGTTGTTGTTCTTGTTTTTGTTTTGTTTCGCCATTACTATTTGCCAGAGAGGTAGATGGCCTGGAGTAACAGACACTTTGCTTCCGGAACCTTCCTTTGCCCTTCGGAGGAAAGTTACAAGGGCCTTGAGAGGAGAAGCCCTTTTTCTCTCCTGGGCAGTGGCTCTGATACCACCACTGGCCACCCACTGAGTGCTCACTATGTGCTAGGTGTGGTGACAAACACCTTAAAAAACATATTTCTTTTAAGTTGTGTGTGCTGTCGTGGGAATGAAAGTGGGTGCAGCCACTGTGGAAAACAGTATGGAGGTGCCTCAAAAAATTAAAAATAGAATTACCATATGAGCCAATTATTCCACTACTGGGTATTTACCCAGAGAATACAAAAACACTAATTCGAAAAGATACACACACCCCTATGTGTATAGCAGCATTCTTTGCAGTACCCAAATTATGGGAACAGCCCAAGTGCCCATCGATAGATGAATGGATAAAGAAGGTGTGGTTTATATATGCAATGGAATATTATTCAGCCATAAAAAAGAATGAAATCTTACCATGTCTAACAACGTGGATAGATCCAGAGGGTTAAATGCTAAGTGAAATAAGTCAGTCAGGGAAAGACAAATGATTCACTCATATGTGCAATTTAAGAAACAAAACAAAGGGAAAGAAAGAGATAAACCAAAAACCAGACTCTTAACTGGAGAGAAGAGATGGTCACCAGAGGGGAGGTAGGTAGGGGGATGGGGATTTAGGAGTGAACTTGCTATGAGGAGCACTGGGTGATGTCTCGAAGTGTTGAATCGCTATGCGGGACACCTGAAACTAACATAACACTGTGCTCACTACATATATATTAAGAATAGAACTAAAACAAAACAAAACAAAACAAAACAAAACCCCCACCCCAAACCATTATTTCCTTTTTTTTAAGTTTTGGTTTTTTAATGTTTTTTTATTTGGGGGGGGGGGAGGAGAGAGAGAGAGAGGGAGACCCAGAATCCAAAGCAGGCTCCAAGCTCTGAGCTGTCAGCACAGAACCCGAGGTGGGACTTGAACCCACAAGCCATGAGATCATGACCTAAAGTCCAACGCTTAACCAACTGAGCCACCCAGGCGCCTGAACCATTATTTCCTTTAATCCTCGCAAGGGCACTCTAAGGTGAGGTACCATTATAACTTTCACTTTGTTCCTGAGAAAAAGTAATTTGCTTTAGGTGACAAAGGTACTAAACGAATGAGGAATGACAGAGCTTGGGTGTGAAAAGAGGTCAGTATGATGCCAGCCTACGTAGGCATGCCCAAGGGCTGACCACACTCTCCTTCCCCATCCCTCCCCTCCCTCTGGCCCAAGTGTCACTTTGCCCTGGAGACCAAGGGAGTTGCCACCAGGGGTAGTGTGTTTCTACCCTTTGCTGACTTTTTTCTTCTCTCCTTCTCCATGGCCTCCCCAAAGGGAGAGGATGAATTTTATCCGCATGTGGTGCAGCTCTTCTGATTCAGCTATTTGCCAAAAAGACCCACCCCCTGGTCCAGGTTGCTCCCGGGGGACATGAACACCTGGTCCAGTGTCCAGGAATCTCCTAGGTGCTGGTGAGGCCAATCGATTCCATTTAACTCTGACTTGGTACAGCAGCAACTCCCTTGGCTTCTCACTCACTGACTTAACTCTGTGCTGCTTCTTGAGAGAGAAAATCAGATGCACTAAAGTCAAAGAAATCGGGCCCAACATCCATTCTGCGTGGATTCCCACTAGAGTCTACAACACTGCCATCTAAGAATCTAAAACCGTAGAAGGGTACGGCCTTTCTAAGTCAGGGGCAATGAGTATTTAAACTCTGCAGCTGCCCAGCATGTAGTTGTTACTTCTATCCAGATCCCACGTAGCAGATGCCGTGAGGCAGAAACTACAGCTGATTCCTGACGGGGGTGGAAGGCAGCTGCCTGACACGGGCCTTTCTCTCTGGCTCACTGGGTCTGAGAACCAGAGTGAGCCTGTTTGAAACCGCCCATCATGGAGGCTGGATGCTATCCCAGCTCACAGAATGAGCCCTTCTGGAATGTACCAGCCCACCACAAAGGGTGGGGCTTCTCTGCTGCATCCAGCTGGATCCTGCTCTCCCACAGTCACACAACGTGCTGATTTACCTGCCGCTTCCTGGAAACGTGCCGATGCACCAAATTAGCCAAAAATGTTCTCTGGTTAGAACGTCCACGCCAAGAAGAAAAGTATAATTAAGAGCAAGTCCTGCGGGCCCTTAAACTGTGCCCCACATCCCCATCTGGGCTCTGGGCATGAAATTACCCGAACATGCAGTTAATGCTCAATTACACAGGAGTGGGGGGTGTAGACCTCAACTGTCTCTTTTCTTTTACTTCCACACTCTTCTTCCACAATCTGCCTTTGGATAAAACTTGGCTTTGTCTGAAAGATGGAGGCTAGAAATAAAATGCATCGCTTTCCAAGAAGCTCTGGTCAAAGACTGGGGCGGAAGAGAACCAGATGACCGAAATGAACAGCTGAGATTTTCCTATGGCTCTTTTCCCTCTTCCTGGTCCCAGCTTTTCATAAAGAATTACACGCCGCATTTTATTCCATTCTGCCTTTGCGCCCAGAACTGAGTTTTCAGAAACTGGATTCACGCGTGCCACTTCAGACTCGGAAAATGTGTTACCTTGGCAAGGGCAGACCTAGTTACTAAACAAGGTCGACATGAGGTCATCTCGCCCGGGTGCTTGTCTGTGCGAAAGGTGAAAGCTGGCTGCCGGAGGCTGTGGGCAGGCTTCCTGGGGCAGCACACTTGAGTGGGCAGTTCTGGAGTGCCCCACAAGCCTCAGGGAGGGGGGTCACCTGAGGTCCCAAGGAAGGGAGAAGTCCAGGAAGATTAAACAGCTGCAAGTAAGGAGTAGCATTCCCCAAAGTATCACTGAACACAGACACCACCGAGGTAAGGACGTGCTCCACTGTGTCTGAGGCCAGTTCCCTTTTAGCAGATCGAAGCCTTCAAGCTCAGATTTGCAAGCTCCTCCATCAAGGGGCGCTTGCCCGGGCCACAA